>NC_059164.1:10000000-20000000 GCF_019923935.1 Bubalus bubalis | reverse complement strand
TCCAATTTACCTTGATTTATTGACCTAACATTCCAGGTTCCTATGCAATATTGATCTTTACAGCATTGGATTTTACTTTCACCAGCAGACACATCTACAACTGGATGTTATTTCTGCTTTGGCTCAGCCTCCTCATTCTTTCTGGAGCTATTTCTATACTCTTTCCCAGTAGCATGTTGTACACATCAACCTGGGGAGCTCATCTTCTGGTGTCATATCTTTTGTCTTTTCATACTCTTCATGGGTTTCTCAAGGCAAGAACATTGAAGTGGTCTGCCATTCCCTTCTCCAGTGGACCACGTTTTATCAGAGCTTTCCACCATGACCCATTCACCTTGGGTGGCCCTGCATGGCATGGCTCATAGCTTCATTGATTTACATAAGAGTATGATCCATGTGATCATTTTGGTTAGTTTTCTGTGATTCTGGTTTTTGTTCTAGAGGCCATGGGACTGTAGTTCTTGCTTCTTCTGTCTGCTCTCTGATGGATGAGAATAAGAGCCTTGTGCAAGCATCCTGATGGGAAGGACTGGCTGTGGGGAAAGCTAGGTCTTGCTCAGGTGGGCAGGGCCTTGCTCACTAAATATTTAATCTAATTTTCTGCTAATGGGTGGGGCTGTGCTCCCTTCCTGTTAGTTGTTTGGCCTGAGCACCCAGTCCTGGAGTCTGCAGGCTCTATGGTAGGGCTGGTGGCTCAGATGGTAAAGAATCTGCCTGCAGTGCCGGAGACCCAAGTTTAATCCCAGAGTGGGGAAGAACCCCTGGAAAAGGGAATGGCAACCCACTCTAGTATTCTTGCCTGGGAAATCCCATGGACAGAGAAGCCTGGCAGTCTACAGTCCATGGGGTCACAAAGAGTCAGACACAATTAAAGGACTCCACATACAGGCTCTATGGTGGGGCCAATGGCTACCTCTTCCAAGAGGACTTATGCCAACATGCTATCCCTTTCAGGGCTACTGCTGCAGTGCCCATGTCCCCAAGGAAAATTACTTTTTTATTTTTCAATAAAAGTAACTCTAAAGTTCCATCCAAATTTTTCTAAATGTTAATATGTAAATGACTTCACAGGCTAAGTTATTTCTGATTCTACTGAATACAAAGACAACCTTTTAAAATGTTAAGCAAAACTTTAAACCATTTTTTTTAATTGGTATTTTATCTTATACATGAGTAGAGGTTTCCAACAGGTCACCTTTAAGAGGAATTGGAACAGTTTCAAGACTTGATGAAAAGAAATACAGCTGCATCATTTCCACACTTAATTAACAGCTGGGCTGAACTTCTGCAATTCTAACTTAAAGAACTGTTTCAAATTACTTTAGAAAACAGTCAATGAAAAGAAAAACTGTTAAATCAGGAAATAACAAAACATCTAAAATAGTGCTAGCAAAAGAAATCATAAACAAAATCACAAAACATTAACTAATAAATCTTGAAGAAGTATTTGTAAGGCAGATAGTAATGGTTGTCACCTATACTACGAGGCCTTACAAAGTGGAAAAAAAGACATAAAGCCTCCTGTTAAAAAAAAAAAAAATAAGAGCAAAGGATATGAGTAAAGAAATCAGAAGAGTACAAATATAAATGGCCAAGAAACACTATTTATCAAATTAATTTATGGTCAAAGAAAAGCTGATTTAAATAAAGGTGGAATATTGCTTTATATCCATTAAACTAGTAAAAGTTATAGAAAATGACAGATTCTATTTCTGGCAGGGATATGGGCCAAAGGGTGTATTTTTGCATTCCTGGAAAATACATGAAGGATTACAGCAATATTCATTGAAATTTAAATTATGCATTATCCTTTGACCTAGCAATTCTACTTCTGAGCAATTATTCCACAGAAATAAAAACATTAGGATGTTAATGACAGTGTTATTTGTAGTGGCAAAAAACAAAACACAAATCTTGAAAATAAAGTGAATGTCCAACATAAAGTAGAATGCTTGAAAAATAATATTATGTCATTACATGGAATAATATGCAGCCATTAAAAAGAATGAATGAACTCTAAGCAGAAAATCAGGAGTGATTCCTGTAAAGTATTAACAACTGAGAAAACCAAGATGCATAAAAGTATGTACAAAATATTATTTTTAGAACTAAATAATGATTTAAGAAAAACTGAACATGTGAGTTTATAAGTTAATATGAATATGGAGAAAGATATGGAATGAGGCAACATGGGCTAAGTGACAAGATAGAAAATGGTCTTAGTATAAAAATGATGGGAAAAAAAAGAATGTGCTAGCAACCAGCAATTTTATGATCACATTTATACATTCATTTTGTTAAATTTAGAGAAATGTTTTAAAATTCTACTTGGGTCTTAATACCAATATCATTTTATTTCTAGCTGCTTCTGCTGCTAAGTCACTTCAGTCATGTCTGACTCTGTGCCACCCCATAGACGTCAGCCCACCAAGCTCCTCTGTCCCTGGCATTCTCCAGGCAAGAATACTGGAGTGGGCTGCCATGTCCTTCTCCATTTATTTCTAAACACTACAGTAAAAAATTGCAAATTTAAGGTCAATGGACCCTCTGATATAGACCAAGGAATGGGATCCAGGAAAATTTTGGAGTTCTATTTAATACTGGTACACATTTTTTCTGATGAGGTGTCCATACTGTTCATTAGAATATTAAAATATTTTTTTAAATTCATAGGCAGCCCACACCATGGTAGTCAGCTCATTTTGTATTGTCTTCCCATTTGCTCTGAGTTAATATTCCACACCGAGAAGAAACTGCATCATGTGACACCAGTACCTTCTAGAACTGATCAGCATGGGTAGATGGTTTGAGGGGAAAAAAAAATGTGTAAGGTATTCTGTGGTGCCGTGAATGTTAAGTCATTTTGGGGCTTGGGTAGAGGGGAGACAGGTTGAAAGGTGTAGATTCCTCATAGAGAAGTTTTCTATTTCCCAGAAGTTAAAAGGTCTTCAGAGGACTGTACTTGTCATGGGGGTTTAGTAAAAAATGACCTCTCTCATTCTCCAGATCATGAAAATTATAGTGCAGCAGATGCTACATATTTCTAATTTTTAGCTGTTTCTAAAACAATAAAGGCCTATCTTTAAAAAAAAATGCAAACAGGCTGGAAACAAAAATAATTATAAGAATTACAGAAAGATAAATTGGTAGCTAAAAAGATAACACAAAGATGATGCAAAACAGGCTGGAAGCAAAAATACTTGTAAGAATTACAGAAAGATAAATTGGTAGCTAAAAAGGTAACACAAAGATAAACATCAAGAGAGACAACAAAAAATAAGATAGGACAAAAAAGTTTAGTATGAAAAATAAAAAATTTTACTGCTGAAAACTGAGAATCCATTTAATTTATAAGGCAAAGGACTGTAGTCATAGGCTTTTGAATAATGATGATTTATTATTAAAGGCCTTAAACTTATGATCTTTAACTGCAAATTTACTTTCAGGAATTTATCCTTAAAAAATAACCTGAAATGGAAGCACAAAGTTTAAGCACAAAGATGTTTTTGGAATAAATATTTGTAATATCAAAACTAAGCAACTATTAAGGCTGAATAAAAACTGTAATATGGCCATGTAAAAGACTACATGCAACCACATAATATGGGAAAATGCAGTGAGATCAATTAAGTGAAAACGTGCATGTATATACACTCACGTATATGTGTGTACCCTTTATATATAATTCCATTTTAAAATGTATTATGTGTAAATATATGCATGGAAATGCTTATATACAGAGTTAGCACATGTATGTTTAGTCATCTCTTGCTATCCATGGGGGATTGGTTTCAGGACCAACTATCCCATCCACTCAAGGTTCCATCATACCAAAATCTGCAGATGCTCAAGTCCCTGATATAAAACGGTGTATATTTGCATATAACTTATGCACATCCTCCACATAACATCTCTAAATTACTTCTAATATCTAATATAGTGCAAATGCTACATACACAGTTGTGAATATAACGTAAATGGTATGGAAGTAGTTGACAGAGTATAGCTAATTCAAGTTTCTTTTTTAAAAAGAATAAATGAATCCATGTGACTTCTTTTCTTCCTGTAATTAAGGAGTAATTCTACCCAACACACATTTCCTTTTCAGTCCCTATGTCTCTCAACCCCCCTCCAGCACCACAGGCGCATCGACCTCAACCTCTAGCACACCAACAAACTCTTCAAGGAAAACGAATGAAGTCCAATATTACCCTTCCAAACAAATCGTTGCCACATAGATGTACCTTAAAGCCAGAAGCCATGTATCTTCCTTATTAATAATACAGTGATTTGCAAACCATGCTTACATAAATGTAGAACACATACAAGACCTTCTCTGAGGTTTTTGTTTGCTTGTTTCAGGTGTGGGAAGGCTGCAGAATCCTAAAAATTATTTTCCTGAGAAACAAAGATTTTCACACATACTAATTTACAAGAGAAATCAATCACTTGTTCACTACCTTTGAAACCAAAGGAATGGTCTGTTAAAGATGGCAAAAATTGTGCTTCACAAAACACAAGGACATGAAAATGTTACATGTATAACATCTATTCAATCAACTATATTAACATCTTGCTAGGAGCAACTGAGCGTCTAATGCTGAAAAGTAAACAGATTGTAAAAACTTTTCTCCCAGTAATTATTTAATTTTACCCTCCCAAAGGCATCTTCAAATGCTAAGGATTCTGAATACACAGAATTTGCCATTTTCAGCAGAATCAAAGATGATAGAAAAGGTCAATACATCAGACAGAAAGAATGAAAACTAAGTATTAAAGTGTTACCTTTCATGTTCTCTCAATAAGGACAAAGGTGTTGCTAAACATGAAAAGGAATGACGTCTTCATGTTGATATATGGCAGAAACAAGCACAATAAAGCAAATACCTCGCAATAAAAAATTTTTAAAAATAAAGGAATGAAGTCAAATATTAATATAAACATGTTCTTACCGTGATATTTAAATATATTGTGCGTTTTTGAACATCATAACTAACATATGCTGATTTGACGCCAATGTATTTCACGTCAATAGAACGAGGGAAAAGGAAAAACACAGCCAGTCCAGAAAGGAGGAGACAGACAAACACAGAAGCCATCACATACAGTTTGCTGAAAAAAAAAAAAAGGAAAGTGAGATATTTAAACATACATGCATCAAAAATTACATAATGAAACATTCAGAGAAGACATTTTCATTTTCATTTTTTTCCCTATTATACCAGCACGAAAAGATGTATGATTTTTTTCTTTTTAACCATCTTTTTATATTATAAAAGTATTGAATAGAGTAGGTTTGAATCTATTAAGCATTAAAATATTCTTCTTAAAAGACATATTTATCTTTTCGGAGACTCAAATTTCAGGCTTATTATAGATAGAACATTTACTGTGGTGATTCCCAAAGCAGGCTGCTCATTAGAATCAAACTGTGGAGCTTTATAAAAGTATATATTTCAAGACTCCCTGATGAATTTACTGAAGTAGAATTTTCACATGTGTGTGAAAATCTATGGTTATTTTATCAACTGGATATACAGTTAGAATCAATTGTTTCAGTTTGTTTCAATTTGTAGGAACTGTTGTTTTTTTTTTTACTTTTGATACAACCTTTTAAGTGATATTAAAAAAAAGGACATGATCTAAAGTCTAAACAACAGAAATATATACATGTACACACAGATATCTAATTTGCTTACCTGCTTCCTCTTCCAAGTTCGGTCCCAAACTCTGAAGGTAATCAATTTTGTTGGTCTATAGTTGATCATTCTATTGTCTCTCTCTCCGTGTGCATGCATGTGTGTGTTTTCAAAAGAAATGTGCTTTGGATATCATGCTATAGTAAAATACAGTTCTTCCTCATTCCATTTTATCATATAGATATAGTGTAACTTCTACTAGTCCCTTACTAGTGGCCACTTACATTATTTCTAGTTTTTGGTAAAATAAATACTGGCATAGTGAATAACGCATGCAAGTGCTGTTCACTGTATTTGACAGTAATCCTTAGAATAAACTTTTCAAAGTAGAATTCCTGAGCCAAAAGGTAAATGTGTATGTAATTTTGACAGATAAGACCAAATTTCCCCTTCAGTAGTAAGGCACAGGTGCGCTTGTTTTCACACAGTATTGCCAACAAAATAACACCGTCAAAATTTTGGACTTCTGCTCATCTGATACACAAGAAATGGTACCTCAGTATTGTTCTAATTTGCATTTCTCCTATGAGTGAGATTTAACATCTTTTCATATGTTTAAAAGATACTTGCTTTCTTCCTTGTGAACTGGCTGTTCACAGATCTTACTTTTTGTATGGTTAGCCTTTTTCTTCTCAAACTGTGAAACTCTAGAGTAAGGATATTGGACCTCTAATAATATTTGCAAATACCACTTCTTAGTTTGCTATTTGTATCCTGACTTGATCTGCATGTTGTTTTTGCTTTCATCTTTTAAAAGTTAACCTACACTTTTATTAACTTTTTAAATTTTATCCAAATTTATTAATCTATTCTTCTATTCAGTTCAGTTCAATTCAGTCACTCAGTCGTGTCCAACTCTTTGCGACCCCATGAATTGCAGCACGTAAGGCCTCCCTGTCCATCACCAACTCCCGGAGTTCACCTTAAACTCACGTCCATCAAGTCGGTGATGCCATCCAGCCATCTCATCCTCTGTCGTCCCCTTTTCCTCCTGCCCCCAACCCCTCCCAGCATCAGACTCTTTTCCAGTGAGTCAACTCTTCGCATGGGGTGGCCAAAGTACTGGAGTTTCAGCTTCAGCATCATTCCTTCCAAAGAACACTCGGGACCGATCTCCTTTAGAATGGACTGGTTGCATCTCCTTGCAGTCCAAGGGACTCTCAAGAGTCTTCTCCAACACCACAGTTCAAAAGCATCAATTCTTCGGCGCTCAGCTTTCTTCACAGTCCAATTCTCACATCCATACATGACCACTAGAAAAACCATAGCCTTGACTAATGGACCTTTGTTGGCAAAGTAATGTCTCTGCTTTTGAATATGCTATCTAGGTTGGTCATAACTTTCCTTCCAAGGAGTAAGCGTCTTTTAATTTCACAGCTGCAATCACCATCTGCAAATATCACAGTAATCCAAGTCTATGCCCCAACCATTAACACTGAAGAAGCTGAAGTTGAATGGTTCTATGAAGACCTATAAGACCTTTTAGAACTAACACCCAAATAAGATGTCCTTTTCATTATAGGGGACTGGAATGCAAAAGTAGGAAGTCAAGAAACACCTGGAGTAACAGGCAAATTTGGCCTTGGGATACAGAATGAAGCAGGGCAAAGGCTAATAGAGTTTTGCCAAGAGAACACACTGGTCATAGCAAACACCCTCTTCCAACAACACAAGAGAAGACTCTACACATGGACATCACCAGATGGTCAACACTGAAATCAGATTGATTATATTCTTTGCAGCCAAAGATGGAGAAGCTCTATACAGTCAGCAAAAACAAGACTGGGAACTGACTGTGGCTCAGATCATGAACTCCTTATTGCCAAATTCTTCTATTACTGGATTCTAAAACAGTTAGGAAAGCTGCTCCACTCTAGGTTATTAAGAAATTAACTCTAATTTCTTGGACATTCTTAACTATCTAGAAATTATATAATAAAGAGTCAGACTGTTTATAAATCCTAGTTGCATTTTTCTTTCCATGAAGACTTGGCATGCTGTTTTACTGCTTATGTGTTTAAAGCATTGTGGTCAAGAAGGAACATGCCAGTCTGATTTTCTATCCCTTATAATTTAATCAATCCTTTGCTTGGGCATTCAAAGGGGCTGTTGAGTTTTTTGTTATTACCTTTGAAGTCCAGTAATTTCACTAAGATTGGTTATTTCCAAAATTATGGTATGTCTTTTCAAGTGTGTAGATTTATGTCTTATTTATTTCAAGGAAGTGATCTTGAGTTAAACGTTTTTCTCTTTCTTCAGTTTGCCTCCTTTGATTTCCTTCAAGAGCTCCAGTTACATTTATGCTCGATCTCCTTGGCTTGTGTTCTGTACCATTTTCTCTCAAGTACTCTTCATTAATTTTTGTTTGTGTGTGTGCATGTATGAGTAAATGTTTTCACTTCATCCTTTGTATCTGCTCTGTCTTCTAAGTGCACTTTCCAAGGTATCTCTTTGTACTGTGTTCTTTCTGCTTGTCTTCATCTCAAAATTATTTTTCTCTAATTCTTTCCAGGGACCTGTAGACTCTCTTTTCATATCCTTCTATTGTTTAGTCACTGTATTTCTGAGCTCCTCAACTTTTGACTTTTCTATTTTACCGTCATAGCTTCTATAGTTTCTTTAATCTCTTTCAGAACATGGAAGTATTAAGTTAAAGTTCTCATCTGCTTCTGATAATGCTTTATCATTTGCTAGTATTTTGATCAGTTCTTCTTTTATAAGTTTTACTACCTGTATGCAGGTCAGGAAGCAACAGTTAGAACTGGACATGGAACAACAGATTGGTTCCAAATAGGAAAAGGAGTACGTCAAGGCTGTATATTGTCACCCTGCTTATTTAACTTACATCAGAGTACATCATGCGAAACGCTGGGCTGGATGAAGCACAAGCTGGAATCAAGACTGCTGGAGGAAATATCAATAACCTCAGATATGCAGATGACACCAACCGTATGGCAGAAAGTGAAGAAGAACTAAAGAGCCTCTTGATGAAAGTGAAAGAGGAGAGTGAAAAAGTTGGCTTAAAGCTCAACATTCAGAAAACGAAGATCATGGCATCTGGTCCCATCACTTCATGGCAAATAGATGGGGAAACAGTGGAAATAGTGGCTGACTTTATTTTTTTGGGCTCCAAAATCACTGCAGAAAGTGACTGCCGCCATAAAATTGAAAGATGCTTACTCCTTGGAAGGAAAGTTCTGATCAACCTAAACAGCATATTCAAAAGCAGAGACATTACTTTGTCAACAAAGGTCCGTCTAGTCAAGGCTATGGTTTTTCCAGTGGTCATATATGGATGTGAGAGTTGGACTATAAAGAGGGCTGAGCCCAGAAGAACTTATGCTTTTGAACTGTGATGTTGAGGACTCTTGAGAGTCCCTTGGACTGCAAGGAGATCCAACCAGTCCATCCTAAGGGAAATCGGTCCTGGGTGTTCATTGGAAGGACTGATGATGAAGCTGAAACTCTAGTATTTCAGCCACCTGATGCGAAGAGCTGACTGATTTGAAAAGACCCTGATGTTGGGAAAGATTGAAGGCAGGAGGAGAAAGGGACAACAGAGGATGAGATGGTTGGATGGCATCACCGACTTGATGGACATGGGTTTGGGTAGACACCGGGAGTTGGTGATGGACAGGGAGGCCTGGCGTGCTGCGGTTCATGGAGTCGCAAAGAGGCAGACACTACTGAGCGACTGAACTGAACTGAACTTTTGTATGATGCTTGATGGTAATCTGTTTTTTTTTTTGTTTTTTTTTTAACTGCTCATATTTAGATACATTTTTGTACTTTTAAGAGAAGTTGCCATATTGTGTGGTGAGGATGGGCCAGGATTGCTTTCATAGCTTCACTGTTCAAGGACTCCATGCTCTGTTACACAAAGTATTAGATGGTCTCTATGTATATCCACTTCTATAGTTTTGGGACTATCTGTATAGTTTCTGAACCTCTTCTTTTATCACTATTCTTGTTCTACACAACCTGGATTCTACTGTCAGTAATTTTTTTCTTTAGGTTGTATCTTCCTTTTTGTAGGAGTTTTTGTTGAGTTTCCTTAAGGTCTTTGAGGACTTAGGATGGCCCAGTTCCTTTAGATTTTCTCAAGGCCCTTCTGTGTATCTCTGTGGACTTCTGTGCATTCTCTCCAAGTTAAAGAGTTTTTCGATTTTCTATGTTAACGGAATACTCTCAGAGGAAATTCACTGGAAGTCTTCTGAGTGGGGGCCCCTTCTCTTGGGATAAAGTATTTACTTTGTCCAAGGGCTCTTAGGAACGCTCCTTTCGCGTTTCATCACAACTTACGCAAAGCTGCCAAGCACTTTTGGGTCCTTATGTCATCATGGTATGAATAACCATATTTATTCTGAAGTTAGTGGGAATACCTTAACACCCATTTTTGATGAAAATGTTGTCTCTGTGTAACTGAGACCTAATTGCTCTTTCAGGTCTATCTGATTTAACAGATTTAAGATTTAGATACTACACTGCTTTAAGAACTTATGCAATCAGGAATCATTTTTATTTTCTAATGACATAATGGATATGATGGCATAACTTAACCTGATACTATTTTTCCTTTTAATAGTTTTAACTAAAATACCTATTTATACATATTTGAAAAGCAAAAAAAAATTTTTTTTTAATTGCCATTTTCTTATGATTACTTACGTTCTTCTTGGCCTTAATCTCTGATCACTGTATGGAATCAATGCCACCAGTTGGTTTTCTTGTCCTAAAAGAATTAGATTTAGAAATGTATTAACATGATTAATTAAAAGTATAATGGCTCCTCATCAAAGTATGGTTTGGAAAGAACACAATACCATCTGGCTCTCATCTCATTCCTTTATTAAATTCTCTCAAAATCTTCAAAAATTATCCAGTAGTAGCTGAGTTCCAAAGCAGACACTGTGTTTTTTTCATACCTGAATTTCTAGCTATTCAAAATACTATGAAAAATGAGAAAGAGTAATTCTTTCTTCCAGTGGGGGAAAAAAAAATCACAAAGTCCAGGCTTTCAGATCTGAATTTACCAGGCTTTCCTTCACCCAGTTTTCCATTAAGATTTGAATTGGGTTATCTGAATGAGAGCAGAAGCAGCATACTGTTACCACTGTGTACTGAAACCCCTATAACTAGAAAGGTTCTTAAAGTATTCCCCTTGAAAACCAAAACTGACATATATTAACTCTCAGGCTTCAAGAACCCAAACGTATACACAGCCTTCCAGGAAGGACTCTTTCAGGTCACACCCCTCTCTATATTAAGTTACTTCAAAATTCAATATTTCTTTCTTGGGTTGGTGGATCAGATGGTAAAGGATGTGCCTTCAGTGCAGGAGACCTGGGTTCCATCCCTGATTTGGGATTATCCCGTGGAGAAGGGAATGGCTACCCACTCCAGTATTCTTTCCTGGAGAATTCCATGAACGGAGGAGTCTGGCAGGCTACAGTCCATGGGGTCACCAAAGCATCAAACATGACTGAGAGGCTAACACTTTAACTTAATGAATAAATGGACCTCTAAATGCCAATTTTCCAATCTTATGAAAATTGGTTCTTCATATTAACTATCAAAGCCCCATAGTCAAATTCTCTTTTAAAGCTTTCCGTAATACTTTTGTTATACCTCCCTGCCCCCTCCACAAGTCTCCCCTCATCCATACTTCCCCTACTGTATTCACATATAAATATGTATCTGTGTATGTGTGAGTGTGTGTGTATCTTATTTGGTGCTATTCATCTGTTTAAATGGCTACTGATAAAAACTAACCCTTTAGCTACTATGTCTGTATCTACACAGCTAAAAGTAGATAGAGAAAAACAGTCTCATTTTAGATCACTAATTTTACGTGGCCTTTAATAATGGCAACACTTACACTGTATTTCCCGAGTTCATACTCTCAACCTGACTCTCGCAAACTACAATTTCATAACTTCAGCTTTCTCTTCAAACCTCCAATATCTTCTCCCCTGTCCTTACGCTCAGTTCACGATGCGGCAAAGACACAAGGATTCCCACCAAGCTCCTACCACCACATCCACGCACCCACCCGCTTGTGCATCCATGCACTCTACCTCCCCTCCTCCTGCTGGGAGTAAACTGGCTATGCTCCTCCGAAGGAGCCCGTTGTGCTTATGCACTGTAATACTCCTTGCCACCTGCAGTATCAGTGTTCTATGGATCAGCAGACAAACACACTATCCATTCCATCTTCAAAAAATTCTTCTCCGGACCTTATAGTCCCCTCTAGCTATCACTTTTCTCTCCTTTCCTGTACAGCAAAACTCAAAGAAAAGCTCTTTTCCGACTATATAACTTTGCGCCTCCTATGCACTCCTGATCCCAGTCTACATATGTTATGCATTCGTTTGCTACCAAAACTGCTCCTTTAAAAGGTCTATGGCCTCTAAATTACCAAATCCCAAGGTCAGTTCTAAGTCCTCACATTATCTGGTCAGCAGTATCTAACATAGTTGATGGACTTCTCCACCAAGGAGTACATTTTTCTCTTTTATCTTCAAGGATACCAGAGACAAAGGGATTTCCTGTTTCTGCTCTAGCTGCTATTTTTAGTGTCCTTTGCTAATTCTTTCTCATGTCACTGACCTCAAAATGTTGCAATGCTCCAAGGTTCAGTGCTAAAGTCTCTTCTGTTTTCTATTTACACTGACAACCTTGGTGCTCTCATTCAATTCAGCTTTAAGTATCATCTCTACACCAATATGACTCCATGCTAGGCCTTGCATTTGAATTCCCAGCCATTAGTATAACTAACTTCCTACTGAACATATCCACTCAGATGTCAAAAGTGCATCTCCAGTTTTATATATCTAAAACTGAACTCCCGCTCTCTCCCCTGACACATATACTCAAACCTTTTCTCTATATTAATAAATGGCTACTCCATTCCTCCAGCTGCTCAGACAAAAATATCTTCAAGATCATCCTTCACCTTACTATCCACAATACACATCCAGACAGCCAATAATGCCTACTGGCTATACTTTGAAAATATACTTTGCAAAAAACACTTTGCAAAAATGAGACTTCAGCCTTCCCCAGGCCCCCAGTCTGGTGCATTAATACCTTAAACTACAATAATCCTTTAATTCTCAAATAGCTACTACCTCTGCAAAGGTATTGTCATTCTGGCCTTCCCTCAGCATCTCTCCAGGGTCAAATGTTGACTTCAATCAAGCAGTAAAGGAGAACAGTACAAGGTTTTTTAAATTATTTCTCCTTACTTCCATTGCTACTAAAGTAACCTGCAAACAGAACGTGGGGATTACTCCCTACTGACTTCCCCTATGACAAGGCACAAATTGATTTTTTTTTCCTATATGGCTCATCTTCATGTATCATCCCTCTTCATGTAGTTCCTTTAAAAAAGAACTAATTAGTGCATGACCAGCTTATTATTATTCTTTAAACAACAAATTAAAAATATTCGGTCACCACATTACTTAACCTAACACCCACTATAGCAAAGCAACCGTGACCTGATCTCTATTGATACCAAATAGGACTAAAAGTTTACAGTCAAGACACGCTGCATATCTGCTATAATTTCAGGTGGGAAAGAAAAAAATATTGGAGGTACAAGGGTGGTTTTCATTATTGCTTTAGGATCCCTAATTAAAATCTTTATGTTTGTGTCCTTTTGACAGAAGATAACTGATAGGAAGTTTTAACTTTAATTCTGTCTTTTAAAACATAAATGGTTGTGCTTAGACCCATGAGTTTCAAAGTAATTGTGAAAATTCCTGTAATTATTCTTTAATGGAGAAACAGTGCAATAACACATACCCCTAGGAATTCTTCCTGTTCCTTGACAAGTGGGACAAGTGACACTATCTCTTCCTGTAAATTCCACATATGGAAACTGAGAGACATCTCCACTTCTTCCATCTTCATTATGGACTTCACCATTAACCAATCCATTCCTTATATTTTCAGTTGATGTAATGCCATCATAACCATCTTCTTTATTTGAATGTAAAGGCAAATGAGAAAAAGACTTTCCCATGTCTAAGAAAAAGACAAAAATCTTACAGTAAACTTCAGTTAAAAGAAAGTATACTTAAAAACATTACAGGATATTTATACTCATCAAATTAATTAAAATAACCTTCAAGGGAGTATTCAAACTACTATTTGGGTTGGAATTATATTCAATCAAAATAATGTCTTAAATAAAGCAGCCATTTACTAGAGTCCAAAGTACTTTTCTAACAAAATATTATGACATGATATCATATCAAACGTGATGAGAAAGGGCTTTCAAACAACATTAAAATTTGACAGAAGTCTACACTTAAGAGTGTAGTTCTTAAGTGAGAACTCTTAAGAGTTCTCTGAAAAGAAACACATGTGCTTCACTTTTCTTAGAATAAAACAAAAACACGTTCTACCTTTAAAACAGCAGCAAAGCAAAAGTTGCTTTGGGCAGATTACAGCTAGGTATCACCAGGTAATGTCAAAGTAGTATTTTTCAACCTTTTAAAATTCATGCCCTTATGTGATAGACAAAATCCACAATCTTTCTCTCGCTCACATTTCTAGCTTTAAACATTTGCAACAACAAAAAAATACAAAAAACAAACCTCCAGATTTTTTCTTTCATTCAACAGTTGGTGAAAGTTAAAATTAATAAATTAATATTCCAAAATATTGACTATAATTCATCAATACAAAGCAGCAAAATTTAGAACATTAATTTCAAGTTTTTAGGGTAACAGTATCAAAAATGCAGGTGGGAAATTAAATAAAATTTAAAGACAAATAAAAATAGGAAGTGCTAGTACCCATATCAAAAGAACATCCACAGGTAAGTAATGCAGTAAGACCAGTTGAAGTCACACAAGTTTTAGGATTAAAAAAACATTTTTTTTAAGCCATATATTTTAATCTGTTGATATTCTGGGCACAAATTAACAAAAGGAGAAAGCACAATTGAAAAACAATCCACTTCTGTTTCTAAACGTGACCATATATTTTTTATCATTTCCTAAAACAGATTATTAAAGGCATTCATATAAAAAGATGTCTTTAAAAATGCTCATTGCTTTTAATAAGAAAAACTGACCCTCAAAATAATTCAACTTATCTTATTCTATGAAGAAAATTCTACTTTTTAAAATTTGTATGCGATCCATGTGTTGGGGTCACTCAAACACAGGGTAAACAGCAGGATAAAAAATTATATAACTAGCGGACAAACAAAATTTCAGAATGATGAATAAAATGCTTGTTTTCAATATTTAAAAAAAATCTATGTACACACTGCCCATTAAGTTCAAAAACATAAATAACTTATGACTTCTAAAAACGCATATATTTCTCTGGATTTTGCTCAAAGACATTTACTGCAAGCCAAACCAATACTTGCCAGTCACAGGTGGTTCGGGGGAGAATTAACATCACTGACCCCACACACTTTGACCTTGGGCTTATGTGGAATACTAGATGACCGGGGATCAGGGCGCCAAATGCACCCTTTTAGGATCTCGGTTAACACAACAGAGGTATAGGGTGCCTCCCACTGTAATGACTTAAAGGGAAAAGACACAGAAGGCAAAAAAATAAAACAACAAGAGGCTCTCAGTCGGAGTCTGTTTTCTATCCTTATGTAACAGCTGCCTTAGAATCGGCGTGGGACTGGTGTTTGTCTCATCAAGGTTAATGGACAAGTGCCAGGCTTTGTCAGGTACTGCCCATTCCTGCCCTCCCTACTGGATTTTCCTCAAAGAGCTGCTAAGTTTAACCACTTTTATTCTTGGAGACTTATAAAGAGGTGCTAGGCCCCTGTGCTCTATATATATATATATATATATATTTTTTTTTTTTTTTTTTTTTTTTTTTTAAACCAAATCCCTTCATTTACTTAAGAGCAACACGAATCTTAGGCTTATTATGGAAGGGGGGAGAAAAAGTACAGGACTCCATCCGATTTAAATAGGTCGTGAGCTTCTAAACGAAAGAAGTCGGCGCCTTTCGTAAGCCTGCCGACTCGGGAAAGGTTAAAGATGAAATACAGGCAGTCGGACAAGAATACTGAAAAAGAGCAGAACTAAGGGCTACCGGCCGCTCAAGGCGTGGGGGCCTGGTATCTTCCCTGTGCGCCGGGATTGCACCAAAGCCCGGAGTCCCCTGGCAGAAGGCTGGGCCGGGGGAAGAGGAGCTGACACACCTCCATCGCCCGGCCCGGAGCGCCTCTCCGCCCAGCAGTCTCCCCTCCGCCACCTCCTCCTCCAGCTCGGCTCTTTCCGGGGCGCCCGCTCGGCCCCCGCTGGTGAAGGGGACCTGGGGGCTGCGCGTCCCGGGTCGCTCACCGGCACGCGGGGTGCTGCGCAGTCCCGAGCAGCTCCGGCTCGGACAGGCCCGAGGGCAGGGTCACGGAGTCCGCAGTCCCGGGTGCTGGGGCGGGAGCGACGGGTCTGCAGCGCTGGGTCCCCGCGGGGTCGGGGTGGGGGTGGGGCAGCACCACCACGGCATCAGCTGAGGCCCGTCGCTGTCGCTGCAACCTGCGCCCGCGCCTGCGCAGAGCGCTCCTGGTGGGGCCGTGGTGGTGGGGGGGGGGGGCAGTGTGTGTGTGTGTTTGTGTGTGTATGTGTGCGTGCTGTGGCCCGGAAGCGCGCACTACGCCTGCGTCCTTCCTCCGTCTTAAAGTTCTGAATGTCTGCGGCGGTTCTTTTGTGCCGTCTCCCAGTTTCATTTCCTTCGTGTCCCAAGAACTACTGGTAAAATTTGACCGCTCTGGGCCTGGAAGGTTTGAAAAGAGTAGTACTCCCTCCGTTTTCCCCTATCAGGCTGTTTCCCTTTGCAAAGGGGAAAGACGGTGACCATCTGTTTCAGCTCCCTGAGCTGAGCAGCCTCTCGTCCAAGCTCTTCAAGTGGTCCCTGACACTCGCGACGCTGGGAGTGACATAAATCGGTTGGTAGACGGGTGTCTGGTAGCTGAGAAGTCACATCTGTTTTAATTTAGAACCTCTTACTTATAGAAAGGAATAGTAAGTGGGTGGGAACCGTATTTGGTTTTGTTTTTGTACCTTATGTCTCCTTCCTCCCCATAAGTCCTTAGTTACAAGAGTGTGAGATCCCCGCCCAAATCTCCGTGTTTCAACTCATCCCTGTGACTTGGGGCTATTCTCCCCAATATCTCAAAGGGTAGGTTATCTCATGTGAAAAATGAGAATAACCATACAGAGTTGTTTTGAGAGTTAAATGGGGTATTGGCAATGCCTGTCAACCGCGGACTGGACTCATTGCCTGCAGAGAACTTCACGTTTAATGAATGAAAGCTACTTTTATAGTCACGGTCACAAGATACCTCATAACCAAGGAAGTAAGTGATAGTAATTTATTGTATTTTTGTGTTCTGATAGGATAGGTAGCCAATAGAATATGTAGATACGTAAAAGTAAGAAATGCAAATAAAAACATACAATTTAATATCTTAAATTCCTATTTACACGTGTAAGATAATGAGCCTGCTCACATAATGTTGGTAAAGATATAAATAACCTGGCAAGCAGTTAGACAATATGTAGCAAGAGTATTAAAACTAAATTTTCACATCCTTTAGCCCCGCAGACCCACCTTTTGGAATTTATCCTAAACTTAAGGTCTTCCATTGTGGCTCAGCTGGTAAAGAATCCGCCTGCAATGCAGGAGACCTGGGTTCGATCTCTGGATTAGGAAGATCCCTGGAGAAGGAACAGCTACCCCCTCCAGATTCTGGCCTCAGTCCATGGGGTTGCAAAAAATCGGAAACGCTTGCGCAACTTTTACTTTCGAGGAGAGCTCTCATAAGATTTCAGTACAAAGTGCATGCATGCTAAGTCGCTTCAGTCGTGTCGGGCTTTTTGCGACCCCATGGACTGTATGTCCATGTCCTTTTTGAGGACCCGATGTCCTCCAGGCTCCTCTGCCCATGGGATTCTCCAGGCAAAAATACTGGAGTGGGTTGCCATTTCCTTCTCTAGGGGATCTTTCTAACCCAGTAATCGAATCCAGGTCTCCTGTATTGCAGGCAGATTCTTTACCGACTGAGCTAGGAGGGAAGCCCTCAAAGTGACAGTTGTTCAGTTGTGTCCAACTCTGCGACCCTATGAACTATGCAGTATGGAATTCTCCAGGCCAGTATACTGGAGTGGGTAGCCTTTCCCTTCCCCAGGGGATCTTCCCAACCCAGGGATAAAACCCGTGTTTCCCTCATTGCAGGCGGATTCTTTACCAGCTGAGTCACCAGGGAAGCCCAAGAATACTGGAGTGGTTAGCCTATCCCTTTTTGTGATCTTCCCCACTCAGGAATCAAGGCGGGGTCTCCTGCATTGCAGGCGGATTCTTTACCAGCTGAGCTAGTAGGGAAGACCAAGAATGCTGGAGTGGGTTGTTATTCCCTTCTCCAGGGTATCTTACCGACCCAGAGATCCAACCTGGTATTGGCAGATGGGTTCTTTACCACTAGCACCACCTGGGAAGCCCTCACTTAACCTAAATGTCCAACAACGTGAGGTTAGTTAAATCATTCCTCACCTCCCCTTTTAGCCCATATCTTCCCTTGGAAGCATTGATTAAATTATTTAAGCCCTCATATTTAGCCCAGGCCTTCCAAAGGTGAGGAGAGGGGTGAGCATCTTTCATTAACATTGTTTGAAATTTCAAAATAAATATTATGGCTAAAAGAAATCAGAATCATGGAGAAAAAAAAAATAACTTGCAAATCTATTGTAATGGCCTACCTGTATCTCCATACACTTACAGAATTAAAGGGTTACCTAAATATAGAATAGCCATGCAATTAGATCTTATAAAATTTGTAAAAATTATGTTTTAAATATTTTATTACATGAGAAGTGATGATAATATACCACTAAATAAAAGCAATATGCAATAGATAATGTATGAAATATTATAAAGGCTGTACAGTCTGTTCACATTAGAACATATGGGTATAAATGGAAGGAACTATACAAAGTAAGCAGTCATTTGTAGTTTGAGGCTATGCTTTTTTTTTTTTAATTTGGGGAAGTGAGACATCTGCTTATTTATTTTAATTTGATTGGCTGTGCTGCATGCATGGCACATGGGATCTTAGTCAGGAAACTGACTAAGGGATCCTGACCAGGGACCAAATGGACCCTCCTTGCATTGGAAGCAGAGTCTTAATCACTGGACCACCAGGGAATTCCCTCATTTTTGAATTAGCAAATGTTTCTTTAACATATATTGCTTTTCAGTTAAAAGGTATTATTTTAAATTCTCAAGGCAATACTTAGTCATTATTCTATCAACTGTTCATGGGAGTGTAACTTAGTTCAGCCACTGTGAAAAACATGGAGTTTCCTTAAAAAGTTAAAACTAGAAGTACCATATGACCCAGCAATCGCACTATCATAGTATATATCTGAAGGAGATGAAAATGAGGTCTTGAGATATCTGCACTTCCATGTTCATTGTTGCATGGTTCACAGTAGCCAAAATATTGAAACAAAGTAAGAGTCAGTTCAGTTCAGTTGCTCAGTCATGTCCGACTCTTTGTGACCCCATGAACCACAGCACACCAGGCCTCCCTGTCCATCACCAATTCCCAGAGTCCACCCATGTCCATCGAGTCGATGATGCCATCTTACCATCTCATCCTCTGTCGTCCCCTTCTCCTCCTGCCTTCAATCTTTCCCAGCATCACTTTTCCAATGAGTCAGCTCTTCACATCAGGTGGCCGAAGTATTGGAGTTTCAGCTTCAACATCAGTCCTTCCAATGAACACCCAGGACTGATCTCCTTTAGGATGGACTGGTTGGATCTCCTTGCAGTCCAAGGGACTCTCAAGAGTCTTCTCCAACACCACAGTCAGTAGATGAATCAATAAACAAGATGTGCATATATATTGATATATATATGTATATATAGATATGTATATACATACACACATACACAAACACATAGGAATATTATTTGCCAGTGTGAAAAAAGGACATCCAGTTGTTTGTGGCAACATACATAGAATTTGAGGGCATTGTACTAAGTGAAGAAAGTCAAGCAGAGAAAGAAATACCATATGATACAGTGTATACATGGACTTTTACAAAGCTGACCTCATAAAAACAGAAGCTAGGATTGTGGTTAAAAAAGGAGTGGGAGAAAAAGGAAATATTGTACAAACTTCCAGTTACAAGATTAATAAGTTCTGGGGACTCTAATGTATAGCATAGTGACTATAATTAACAATACAGTATCATACACTTGAAAAACTAGATAGTAAATGTTCTAACTGCAAAAAGAAATGGTAATTATGTGACATGATGCAGGTCTTAGATAATGAATGCTATGGTGGCATCGTTTTGCAGTATATAAGAGTATCAAATCAACATGTTGGACTCCTTAAGGTTACACAATGTTATACGTCAATTATATGTCAGTAAAGCTGGAAAACAGTGAAAATAATTAAAACTTGTTAGTGACTTGATTTATCTGAATTTTTTACAGGATCTTAGTAATAATTTCTAATGAGAATAATTTTAAGAGTTTGAGAAAGCTGTGCTGAATGAATGAATTTATTGTACCAGGCATTCTTTATATCACCTCATTTCAATGTAATAGGTTCTATTATTATCCCACATCTTTTTTTTTAAATAGAGGAAGTAGAGGATTTGAGGTATTATGACTTATTCATGGCCACAGAACTAGCAAATAGCAGAACCGGAACTCAAATATTCTGGTTTCAAAGGCTAAAGTATTATCCACCATAGCAGAGGTGTCTGTATTTAATTTTAAAGATGAATTTTTGTCTGAAAAAAAGGTTAAAATACATGAAGACTGAAAAATATATGCTAATATAAAAAGTAATTCTTAAACTTCATAGCAGAGAATGTGAAGGGAATGAAACTGCTCTGGGTTTTCATGGAAGAGAATGCTGAAAGCAGCAACAAGAATAATTTTTTTTTTTAGATTTGTTGGACTATAAAGAAAGCTGAGTGCTGAAGAATTGATGCTTTTGAACTATGGTATTGGAGAAGACTCTTGAGAGGCCCTTGCACTGCAAGGAGATCCAACCAGTCCATCCTAAAGGAAATTAGTCCTGAATAGTCATTGGAAGGACTGATGTTGAAGCTGAAACTCCAGTACTTTGGCCACGTGATGCAAAGAACTGACTCATTGGAAAAGACCCTGATGCTGGGAAAGATTGAAAGTGGGAGAAGAAGGGGATGACAGAGGATGAGATGGTTGGATGGCATCACCGACTCAATGGACATGAGTTTGAATAAACTCTGGGAGTTGGTGTTGGACAGGGAGGCCTGGCGTGCTGCAGTCCATGGGGTCGCAAAGAGTCAGACATGACTGAGCGACTGAACAGAGCTGATAGAGGTAGGATCTTAAATATACTCGTAAATTTTCTTCAGATATTCTTCCCCAATAGATAGAGAGTTTTACTACTCTTTGCTACTCTGTGTTTTCAAATCTTCGTCTAATACTTACATATGAGATGATAATTTTCTTCTGTTTTTGTTTCTTTGTTTTTGCCACACATACAGCTTGTAAGATCTTAGTTTCCTGACCATGGATCGAACCAAGGGCCTCATGAAAATGCCAAGTGCTAACCACAATCCCCACAGTAGGTTTTCTTTATGAGATAACAGGATTCATCAAATCAAAGTTTATTTATTTATTTGACTTGCTGTGTCTTAGTTGTGGCACACAAGATCTTTGATCTTTGTTGTGGCATGTGGGATCTAGTTCCCTGACCTGGGATTGAACCTGGGCCCCCTGCACTGGGAATGTGGATTCTTAGTCACTGGACTACCAGGGAAATCACCTAGAGTTCACTTAAAAGACATTCCAAATCAGTGCTTGTTAAATTATTTTCATAAATCTCTTTAGTAATATGAAATATGATATGAAACTACTCTCCCAAGGTGGGAGAAAAGAAACAAAAACATTTTGTGTACATTCTCAAGGGAGTCACAGATTTCCCTGATGTCTGGCCATGTGGGCCAGATTAAAAACCCTTGCTGTAAAAATCATTAAGGATTAATGTGGCAAGAAAATAGATTATAAAACCCAGTTAGATAAAGATGGCTCTATTTAGACCTCAGTCATTACAACAATGGGCTATATTTGCTAGCCATTATTTGTTCTAATTTTCAAAAGGGGCTTCAGGAAATAGTAATTATGAATTAGCTACAGAGACAGGATTCCACTGTGGCATATCAGCATTAGGTGACCCCACATTTCTTTTCAAAATACCCTGTAAAGATTCATCTTTCTTTCTTCTTCTTTTTTTTCTTTACAGTTTTTCTACTTTTAGTATTGCCATACTTTAAATTGCAGTTTAACCTTAAAAAGGGGTAAGATTTAGTTTTTATTTATAAGTGGGACATAGCTTGGACACCCTGGATTCTGGCTTTGTGTTCTTCAAATTTGCCTCAGCGATCACCATAGCTAATATCTAAGTAGACTCATTGTTTTATGCATTGTCATTTTAAAATAGCCTGGTCATAAGGAAATGTTACATGTTTTATGAATACCCTAATCATAGAAATAATATTCAAAATATAATAAATTTAAATTAAGAGTGAATTAGTAAGAATCAAATTAATTAAAACTTTAAAGTCTTAAGGGAGCTTCTAAATATTGAGATCTTACCACTTTGACACCTAGTATCCCCTAAGCTCAAAGTGGTGTTTTAAAAATCTAGTTAGAGCTTGTAATTAAATGAATTGTTCTTTTTCATTAAATATTAAATCTAAAATAGGAAGTGAAAGTAGATGAGAAACTGGAAATACCTGAATAGAGATTTCATATGTATAAATTATTCATTGTGTCCCCCAAGTTCTTCAGTCTTCCAGAGTCACCCTTTCCATTAGTAGACAAATAAAACACCATGAGCCCTCTTTTAGAGACATGTGTTGTTGTTGTTGTGTGTTGTTGTTGTTGTTGTTGTATTCGACTCTTTGCAACCCCATGGACTGGAAAGCTTCCCTGTCCTTCACCATCTCCTGGAGTTTACTCAAGCTCATGTCCATTGAGTCAGTGATGCCATCCAGCCATCTCATCCTCTGGCCCCTTCTCCGCCTGCCTGGGGCATGTACTCCCCAGTTTTTCTAAAAATATCTGTGAAGGAAGGCTTACAACATTTTGCTGAAAGTTGACTGTCATTATTTTCCATGCTGTGCTCCTGGCTGAAGTCTTGATCACTTTGTGGTGTCTTATCACTCCTTCTGGATTCTTCATTGCACTATCTGCATCCTTTTACCATGCATTTAAACATGGTTCCTTTCTGTCAGACCACAAGTCGTCATAAACAGAAAGCTTTATGTATAACAGCTAAAGTGGTTTAAGCATACAAAAAGCAAACAACTTAAAAACACAGTATCCAACCCTGGTTTTTATTAAAGTTCAAAGTTCATTTTCTGCCACGAGTCATATTGTAGTGATCCTCCTTGCGCCTGAGCCCAGTCCATCAGTTACCCAGGAGCCCATTCTGATTCTCCAGCAAGATTTTTCCCAAATGCTTTCCTATCAGTCCAGGGGCCCAGAGTCTCCTTTTCTCAAGATATTGCAGTGAAAATAGAAAATTCCTCTTATAGAGGCCAGTTTGGCTGTACCTTTACCTTAATGTCTGTTTTAAGACTAGCCTTGAGACTTTTTCTTTTTTTATGACCCAAATGCCTCCTTATGTTTGTTCTCAAACACAGCAGTGTCCTCCCAGCTTTTTTAGAGTGTAGTGACATTTATATTCAAAATTTGAAATCCTTTCTTCTTTTGTTCCTTTATTGAAATGGAATGACTACAATGTAAAAGGACTAACGTGTAGGTATGAAAATTCTTCCTGTGAAATGCCAGTTATCAGTTCAGGTGTTGGATGAAAGCGTTTATTCTCTATAAACAGTTCTGTTCAACAAAAATACAATTGAGCAACAAATGCAAGCCATGTTATGTAATTTAAAATTTTCTAGTAGCCATATTAGAAAAAGTAAAAAGAAATGGGTGAAATTAATCTTAATGATCAGTCAGTATGTCTAAGTCATTATTATTTCAACATAAATATAAAGATAAAAAATTAATGAGATATTTTAAATACTATGTTTCATATGAAGTTAAAAATTGATGCATTTCAATTCAGAGTAGCCACATTTCAGGTGCTCAATAGCTATATGAGGCTATTAGTTTATTTATTTTGTAAGTTTATAAATAAATTTATATTTATATACGTAATATATTTTACCTATTTGTAAATAAATAAGCATATTCTTTTATTTATTTATTTATTTATTTATTTTTGGCTCTGCTGGGTCTTTGTGGTTGTGTGTGGACTTCACTAGCTGTGGTGAGCAGGGCTTGTGGAGCTCGGGCGTCTCACTGCAGTGGCTTCTCTTGTTGTGGAGCACGGGCTGTCAGTGCACAGGCTCAGTGGTTATGGCACATGGGCCTCGTCACTGCAAGGCATGGGGGCGAAGCATGTGGGATCTTCCTGGACCAGGGATCAAATTCATGTCCCGTGCATTGGCAGGAGGATTCTTAACCACTGGACCGCGAGGGAAGTCTAGGATGTATTCTTTTAGTAACAAGAGTTCCATGCAGTAACACAAAATACCAATAGAGTTCTTAGTTTTTGCTTTTTTTTAAATTATATAACTAGAAAATTTTAGTTTAAGGAAGAAAAGAATACCACTTGCCTCTCATCTCTTTTTTTTTTTCTATTAAGTTAATTTTTATTGGAGTATAGTTGCTTTACATTGTTATGTTAGTTTCTACTGTACAGCAAAATGAACCAGCCATACATATACAGGTATCTCCTCCCTTTTGGATTTTCTTCCCACTCAGGTCACCACAGGGCATTAAGTAGAGTTCCCTGTGCTATACAGTATGTTTTCATTAGATACCTATTTTATATGGAGTATCAATAGTATATATTTGTCTATCCCAATCTCCCAATTCATCCCACCCCCATTTACCTCTCATCTTAATGCCTATTTAGACTTTTGTGCTATCCCCAAACTTTATTTTGATTTTCATTATATTTGTTCTCTGTTACTGTTGACTAGAAAATATATTCACAACCTAAAAGTTAAGAGTTATGTTTTATTTGGTGGGAATTTTTAGGACTTCAAGCTCAGGAGTCAGCATCTCAAGTAACCCTGAGAGAACTGCTCCCAAGAGGTAGGCGGAGAGAGGCCAAGATAAATAGGGGTTTTGTAACAAAGGGCAGGTAGTCTGAACTTCAAAAGATTATTGTTAATTAAAGAAAACTAGATATGTCAAGTTTAGACATTTAGTGTGTTTCTATGTATGGGAAGAGTCAAGAGTCTGGGCTCATTGAAATCATTCCTTCAATATGCGCCTTAGCTATCTGGGGCCAGTATCCTGTGTTTTCATATTCAGGTATTCTTTCTCTCCTGAGTTCGCTTAGAGCTCATCAGCTCACCAAAGACTGTGGTGCAATCGTTGATGACCGTGACAATCTTTCTTTACTGATATGGCAGGAAACATTCCACTTCTCATTCCTAAACACTGTTTTGCTTTCAAAAGCTCTTCCATACTCCAACTCCTAAATTATGGCAGTTGGATACAGCGTAGCCTATTAGCATTATAATCTTTTATGTTTCCCAACATGAAACCCCTAATGAAGTTTCCCCTGAGTGACAGATATGCATAGGAGTATCAGGTTAGTTTTAGATTTAAGACAGAAGAGCCAAATGGAAGCTGGCATATCTACATGATGTGTGTTAAAGTATATGTATTAAACCTTCTGATTTCAACTTTTCAAAAGTTGTGAAGATCACTGTGAAGATGTTCAGTTCTTCTCAGATTAGTCTTTGAACTTCAGTCATTAATAATTCATAATGATGGTTTTTAACAACAAATTTTAGTATATAGACATAGACCTTTGGCATATGGACAAAAATTGTTGCCTGCCATTTTGGTAAACAGAATGTTGCCCCACCATCAAGCCATTAACCACTGTAGCTGCCTCTGAGGGGCATTCAGGATGGAGAAAAACAGGGTATTGGCCCTAGTTAGTTAAGATGCATATCTAGGAAATAATTGCAGTGAGCCCAGACTCTTGGATCTTCTCATACAAAGGGAAGCACAATAATCATGAACTTGAAATGTCTGTATTTTGTGATTAGCAGTAATCTTTTGATGTATGAGTACATTTTTTTTTCCAGCAAAAACTTCTGTATATCCTGGCTCCTCTTTTACCTCCTTGGAGCAGTTCCTCACAACTATCTTAATAGCTCAGAGCTATTTCTCATGGCTATGGCTGTCTCCCAGGCAATAGGCCTCAGTAAGATCCCCAAGTAACACATAACTTGCAACTTGTAGGTTGTGCATTTTTCTCCAGTCAGCAGGTATCAGTAGAGGGCAATATCCATTCAAGCCACTGTTCTACTTTGAACAAAACCAATGTGTGCTTTCAGAGAGGGTGTGTCTTATCTCTAAGAAATCACTCTCAAAAGTAATATCCCCCTTTATATTGCTTAAAATCTAGTGAAGTAGAAAGGTAAATCAAGGAAAACAATGAAATATGATAAGGTATATGAATGATAGAAGTAGGCATAAAAGAATGCTATCTACTAGTATCTGGGAATAAAGATTGATGATGATTCCTTGGAGAAGTGAGGAATGTATAGATTTTTTAAAAAATTTCATTAAAATTTTCCTGTGGTATATTGGCTACCATTAGCATACATTGGCATACCATTAGCTATACATGTTTAAAGTACACAATTTGAGAAATTTGGACATATGAATATACTTGTAAAACCAAAACTGTGATAGAAATAATGAACATATTCACACCCACAAAAATTGCTTTGTGTCCCTTTGTAACCTCATTCTTGCTACTCTTCCGCTGATATACTTTGTCATTATGGATTCGCTTGCATCTTCTAGAATTTTACATTAATGAAATCACACATTATGTACTCTTCTTTGTCTGGCTTTTTTCATTCGTCTACTTGATTCATCCATCTAGTAAGTATGCACAGTCCATCCCTTTTTATTGTTGAGGAGTTTTCTCTTATAAGGAAAGACCACATGGATGTGGGTCATGGTCCTGTAGCACAATCTATATTGTCTCTATGGTTTTACACCTAATCCTGAACATATAAATGGACCCCCATGGGGGAAAAAGCTTGGTATGGTCATTCTTTTTAATTTTAGCCATTAAATAGATGAGTAGTGGCTTCTTCCTGTGGTTTTAATCAGCATTTCCCTAATAGTTACTGATGTTGAACATTTTTTCAAATCCGTATTTGCCATTCTCATAGACTGTTTGGTGAAGTGTCTGTTCAAGACTTTGCCCAGTTTTTCTTATTATTTTGTTTTCTTTTTATTGAGTTTTGGGAGGGTTTTAAAAATATATTCTGGATACAAGCATTTATCAGATATATGATGTGCAGAATTTTTTCCCTTCAGTCTCATTCTTTTAACTTTGTCTTTCAAAGAACAGAAGTTAATTTTGATAAATTTGAATTTATCAACATTACCTAAAGCCAATTAGGTAAGAGAGTTAAGTAAATCAACAATTACAATATAATGTGATAAGTCCTTTGATAAGGATTTGCACAGGATGAATGAAGAGATGGTGTTTGACTCAAACTTAAGATTAATAAAGACTTTGTGAAGGAGGAGATGCCTGAGGAGGAGCTAGTTGAGTAAAGCTGGAAATGGAGTTGTAGGCAAGATAAGAACATGGAAACAGTCTGTGAAAGAGAATGATATTTTTAACTATGAAATCTGTATAAGTGGAGCATAGTATACCTATGAGGGCAAAAATGAAATTAGGCTGAAAACTGAGAAAATAGTCATGAAGGATCCTGTGCATTAAGGGGTTATGACTTTATGCTAATAATTATGGTCATATGTGCATTTTTAAAAGATCTTTCAGTAGTTATTGCTGAAAATGCATGGGGATGGATGGGATGAATATTGGGGGCTGAGAGACCAAATAAGAAGTGTGAGAAGGACCCAGGACAAAAGTAATGATGCCTGGGGGACAGAGAAGGTTCAGTTTAGTCTTTCGGTCATGTCCGACTCTTTGTGAACCCATGGACTGCAGCATACCAGGCCTCCCTGTCCATCACCAACTCCCAGAGTTTATTCAAACTCATGTCCATTGAGTCGGTGATGCCATCCAACTATCTCATCCTCTATTGTCTCCTTCTCCTCCTGCCTTCAATCTTTCCTAGCATTAGGGTCTTTTCAAAAGAGTCAATTCTTTGCATCAGGTGGCCAAAGTATTGGAGGTTCAGCTTCAGCATCAGTCCTTCCAATGAATATTCAGGACTGATTTCCTTTAGGATGGACTGGTAGGATCTCTTTGCAGTCCAAGGGACTCTCAAGAGTCTTCTCCAACACCACAGTTCAAAAGCATCAATTCTTTGGTGCTCAGCTTTCTTTATAGTCTTAACTCTCACATCCATACATGACTACTGGAAAAACCACAGCTTTGGCTAGACAGACCCTTGTTGACAAAGGAATGTCTTTGTTTTTTAATATGCTGTCTAGATTGGTCATAACTTTTCTTCTAAGGAGCAAGTGTCTTTTAATTTCATGGCTGCAGTCACCATCTGTAGTGATTTTGGAGCCCCCCTAAATGAAGGGTGTCACTGTTTCCACTGTTTCCACATCTATTTGCCATGAAGTGATGGGACCAGATGCCATGACCTTAGTTTTCTGAATGCTGAGTTTTAAGAAAGAGAAGGTGGACAGCTATAAATAATTGGAAAACAGACTAAGAAAGATTTGACTATCACTGAATATTTCCTATGAGACTGTGGAAGGAGTTAAATGTGAAATTGGAAAGAACATTTTTAAGCATAAATGACCTAAATGGTGTAGACAAGAAACAGGGATGCACAATTTGAAATTTCATTATTTGTTTCATATATTTTGTTCTCTGAGGAGCTAGCAGAATGGGATTGATGAGATGGCTGGTAGATCAACACGGTCATTAGCTTAGTAATGGGCACTAGTAGTCAAGGAATAGGTGGAGCCACATACTCAAGGGCTTCCCTGGTGACTCAGAGATATAAAGAATCCTCCTGTAGTGCAGTAGCCTCAGAAGACATGAGTTCAATCCCTGGGTGGGGAACATCCCCTGGAGGAAGGCATGGCAACCCACTCCAGTATTCTTTCCTGGAGAATCCCATTGACAGAGGAGACTGGCAGGCTTCAATCTGTAGGGTTGCAAAGAGTTGGACATGACTAAAGTGACTTAGCACACACACACACTATACTCAAAATACATCCCCAAATGTTTTGCAAATTGAAGATTATTTGGGATTCAGATATTTATAGGAGAATAATAAAATCTTTCCAGGGGAATAATATATCATAATTAATACCTCCTGTGTTTGTATTTTAAGATTAATTATTAAATAATCAGAGCAATCTCAAGTGAGACAACAAATTTGCTAAGTGACTTGGGAGACAGACTATTCAGGTTGGAGTTCAAGTGAACAGCAGGAAGTGAAATTGACAGATTTTTTTTTTTTTGTCCTGTTCAGAGTTCATAACTATAGAGATCAGTGAAGTCAGAGAATGATAGGCAAGTTTTATGTGTTTAGTTGGGCAACTGACCAAATCCAAAAGGTCAGCCCAGCTTGGAAGTAGTACTTTCCCATTCCAGGTTAAGACAAGATGGTTAGTATTAAAGAAACAAGAGCTTTCAGGACAAGGCTATCCTTATACAGTGTGAGAACCCTGAGCAAAGAGCCAACCAATGCAAATTAATGATTCAGGCAAAATGTCTGAGCAGTGATACATCTGTGGTGGAAACCAAGCTAAGAATATAGCTTAATAGTAAACCAAGGTCTGTAGCTTCCCTGGTGGCTCAGTGGTAGAGGATCATCCTGCCAGTCCTGATCCAGGAAGATCCCACATGCCATGGAACAACTAAGCCTGCGCACCACACCTATTGAGTCTGTGCTTTAGAGCCTAGGAGCATGACTACTGAGCCCGTATGCCTCAGCTACTGAAGCTCACGCTCCCTAGAGCCTGTGCTCCGCAACAGAAGAAGCCACTTCAATGAGAAGCCCGCACACTGCAATGAAGAATAACCCCCTCTTTCTGCAACTAGAGAAAAGCCCACACAGCAATGAAGAGCCAGCAGAGCCAAAAAAAAAAAAAGAAAAATTCTAGAAAACCAAGATCTGAATTGTTCTCAACATATTGGAAGGTCCAACAATGAACAGGTAGAGAAGGAAATGTGACCAGAGTCAGAGACTCAGGGAATGAGAAACATGGTCAGATAATAACAGTCACAAGGGGATCAAGTACTTTAAACTACATGAACAAGTACAGTTAAGTGGTTAGGAGAGAAAGAAGGAAGTATTTCACTTTTACTAGTGATCATCACTCCTGCTGAAAAGAGAACTCTTGAGGCAGTGTTTTGAAAGTGTTGTAAAACAGAAATACAGAATCCAGTCAAGTTGCAAAGTAGGATTTCCCTGGTGGTCCACTGGTTGAGACTCTGCCTGCAAATGCAGGGCACATGGATTTAAACCCTGGTTCAGGAGGATCCCACCTGCCTCGGGGCAACTGAGCCCATGTGTCACAACTCCCGACTTGTGCTCTGGAGCCCACGAGCTGCAACTACCAAGCCCACGTGCTGCAAGTACTTGAGTCCGAGCTCCTAGAGTCCATGCTTCACAGCAAGAGAAGCCACCACGAGAAGTCTGAGCTCTGCATTGAAGAGTAGCCCCCGCTCACTAAAGCTAGAGAAAAGCCTGTGCAGTAGCAAAGGCCTCGTGCAGCCAAAAATAAAAGCCAGTGTATTTTAAAAAATTACAAAGTAGTAAAAATTAATTCCACTTCACAAAAATTCAGTTATGTACCATTAACTTATGCTCCCCCCCCCAAAAGAAAAGCACAAGCCAGAGGAAATTAAAAACAAACAAAAAAGTTTAAAAAAATAAAAAACAACTTAGCTGAGAGCACGGGTAAACTTTAATAAACTGAAATCCAAAAGGTAATGACTTCCTGAGAGAGAATGACAACTGCTTTCATTTCTTTCAGAACAGTTAATGGTGTTTATGTGCCTCAAGTAGCTTTTTACTACATGAGTGCACTAAAAACAGGAGTAAAAGGAGACCAGCCAAATGTTTAATGGCTGTGTGTGGGCTGCAATGATATAATAGATTATAATCTCATGGCACTTCAATCATCAGGGGAGTCTGTGCCCACCCTCTAACTCTTTCCCAAGGCCTGAACTAAATACTCAAAAGTAATATGTGAAAGGCCATGAGTAAGGCAGGATTACTGGGAAAAATCCCTTTAAGGATGCCAGGCTGTCTTCAAATGCACTGCAGCAATGCTCTGAAGACTAGGGGCAGGCAGCAAGATGGAGGAAGTTCAGTTCAGGCAGCAGAAGGCAGGCAAGACCGGGTAGTAAAGAGAACAACCCACAGACATACTGGAAGCTAAGCTTCTGAGCCAAGAGTTAACAATTCAGTGGATGGGCTGTCAGGTACAAAGTCATCTCTAGAGTTTTGCCAGTGCTTAACACCCAAGCACTTTTAAAGGACATAGTGAGCTGAATCTAATTAATTTCAAAAAGCCCAGACTCAGCAAATTTGAAGATTCAGTTTATGCAGGCTTCCAAACAAGAAGCCTAGTAAAAAAAATGTGGTAAGATACTTTATAGGGTAAATATTACTTATTGTTCTGTTTTATATAATATCTAGCACGTAATAAAAATTGTGAAATATGTGAAGGCACAAGAAAATGTGAGCCATGGTCAAAAGAGGAAATGGTTAAGAGAGGCAAACACAGAAATGGCCCACATGTTGTAATTTTCTGAAAGGAAAAGGGACTTTAAAATCACTATAATAAGTGTTGGAATCTGTAGGAAAAGTGAACAACATGAATGAATAGACAGGATATTATGATGAAGCAAAGGGAACTGTTTAAAAAAGCAAATGAAAATGATAGAAATAAAATAGATAAAATATCAGGCATAAAAAGTCTACTTGGTAGGATTATTAGCAAACTGGATACAGCAGAAAAAGAATTCATAGATTTGAGACAGTTCAATAGAAATTATACAAATATAAAAAGCAAAAAAAAAATGGGGTAGAGGGGGACAGATGGAAGAGTCTGACATTTGCAGGACAGTATCAAATGGTCTAGCATACATGTAGCTTAGAATTCAAGGAGAAGAAAAAAGAGGACAGAAGAAGTATTTGAAGAGTGAAAAACTAAGAAATCTCCAAAACAAATGAAGATATCAATCCAGAAAGCTCAGTGAATCCTAAAAAACATAAATTGAAAGAAAAGCAAACTTAAGAGATCAGAGCAAAAAAATCTTAAAACCAGTCACAGAAAAATTATACACAATACATGCAGGGAAAAAAATGTTTTAAAAAATCATTAGTGATTTTTTTATGTCAAAAAGAACAGATGCCATAGGGTATGAAAATGAAATGGAATTTTTGAAGTGTCTTAAGATGATGACTGCAGCCATGAAATTAAAAGATGCTTACTCCTTGGAAAGAAAGTTATGACCAACCTAGATAGCATATTGAAAAGCAGAGACATTACTTTGCCAACAAAGGTCCGGCTAGTCAAGGCTATGGTTTTTCCTGTGGTCATGTATGGATGTGAGAGTTGGACTGTGAAGAAGGCTGAGCACCGAAGAATTGATGCTTTTGAACTGTGGTGTTGGAGAAGACTCTTGAGAGTCCCTTGGACTGCAAGGAGATGCAACCAGTCCATTCTGAAGGAGATCAGCCCTGGGATTTCTTTGGAAGGAATGATGCTAAGGCTGAAACTCCAGTACTTTGGCCACCTCATGCGAAGAGTTGACTCATTAGAAAAGACTCTGATGCTGGGAGGGATTGGGGGCAGGAGGAGAAGGGGACGACAGAGGATGAGATGGCTGGATGGCATCACTGACTCGATGGACGTGAGTCTGAGTGAACTCCGGGAGTTGGTGATGGACAGGGAGGCCTGGCGTGCTGCGATTCATGGGGTCACAATGAGTTGGACATGACTGAGCGACTGAATTAAACTGAAGACTATAAAAAAATATATCAATTTAAATTTTATGTCTAGCAAAAAAAGCCCCAAATATTTCAGACAAAGTAAAGCTTTTTTCAGACAGACAAAAGCTGAGCAAATTCATCTCCAGAACATTTCCAGCAGAAATTCCAGAAGTTCTTTAGGCTAATGTAAAATGACATCAGATGAAAGTTTTGATATATAAATAAATATATAGAGAAATTTTCTTTTTCTAAAGCTACACATGCCTTTAAAAGATTATTGACTAAGATAGAACAAGGTGATGGAGGAGTAGGTGGACGTGGAGTATGTCTCTCTCCATGGATACATCAGGAATACACCTTCAGACTCAGAAAACCAGCTGAGAGCAGACAAGAATACCTGACCAGCTCAGCTCAGCTCAGTCACTTCAGTCGTGTCTGACTCTGTGCAACCCCATAGATGGCAGCCCACCAGGCTCCCCAGTCCCTGGGATTCTCCAGGCAAGAACACTGAAGTGGGTTGCCATTTCCTTCTCCAATGCAGGAAAGTGAAAAGTGAAAGTGAAGTCGCTCAGTCATGTCCGACTCTTAGTGACCCCATGGACTGTAGCCTATCAGGCTCCTCTGTCCATGGGATTTTCCAGGCAAGAGTACTGGAGTGGGGTGCCATTGCCTTCTCCGGAATACCTGACCAGAACCATGCAAAACTCAGTAGGAGGAAGGAACTAGGGGGAGAAACAGGAGTGTTAGTAGGACTGGACCTGCCTTTGGCAGGTGGGGGAACTGAAACAGGGGTCCGAGCCCCACATTGGGGCAATTGTCTGAATCAGAGGAGAAATGTTTAAGGCTGAGAGTGAAACAGCTGATCTGTGGCAGCCTAAATGGAATAAGAATCAAGACAGTCCTTGCTGCAGCCATACATACCTGGCACAGGGACACAAATCAGCCAGAAGGCAGAGCAGCTGGGGGCTGGAGTTTGGGGATTGTGGAGCAATCCCAGGGTGAGGGCTGCTGTGGACTGTGGAGAGACGGGTTGAGGGGAGATGAGGAGGGAGACTGTGATGGGAAATGCCTGTGGAGGAAAGCTGGCAGCCATGGAAGCAAGGTGATACTTCTGGGTCATGCGTAGCGGGTGGAGCCGGTACCATAGTCCCTCTCTCCCCACATGCCAGCATCAGCAGCTGAACAATAGAGAGGCTGGTCCATCAAATGCCTGATGCACTGAACTGTGGAGTAGGACCCCACCCAGGGTGCCCCTTTAAATGCCTGATGTGCTGATCTACAGAGTAGGACCCCAGCCAAGAGGGCCCCTCTATGTACCTGACTCGCTGAACACCAGAGAAGGACCCCAGGCAATGGAGCCCTCTAAGTGCCTTATATCAACTACAAGAAAAAAACAAAAAAAAAACAAAAAAAACAACTGTAAGTGATACAAACACATGGAGATTAAATAACAGGTTTATAAATAACCAACAGGATACTGAATAAATCAAAAGGGAAATAAAAAAATTTCTAGAAACAGATGACAGTGAAAACACTGTTTTGAAAACTCAAAACTTTGGGGATGCAACAAAAGGAGTCCTAAGAGGGACATTTATAGCAATACAATCCTACCTCAAGAAATAAGAAAAACGTCGAATAGACAATCTAACTTTACTCCTAAAACAACTGGAAAAGGAAGAACAAAACACCCCCAAAATTAGTAGAAGGAAAGAAATCATAAAGATCCGAGCAGAAATAAATGAACAAGAAATGAAAGAAACAATAGTAAAGATAAATAAAACCAAAAGCTAGTTCTGTTGAAAAGATAAACAATATTGACAAGCCTTTAGCCAGACTCATCAAGAAAAAAAGAGAAAAATAAAATCAACAAAATTAGAAATGAAAAAGGAGAGGTTACAACAGACAATGCAGAAATACAAAGGCTTATAAGAGACTATTATGAACAACTGCTGTTGGTAAGTCACTTCAGTCATGTCTGACTCTGTGCAACCCCATAGATGGCAGCCCGCCAGGCTCCCCCGTTCCTGAGATTCTCCAGGCAAGAACATTGAAGTGGGTTGCCATTGCCTTCTCCATTATGAACAAATATATGGCAATAAATTGGATAACCTGGAAGAAATGGACAGATTCTTAGAAAAATGCAATCTTCCAAGCCTGCCAGGCTCCTCAGTCCATGGGATTCTCCAGGCAAGAATACTGGAGTGGGTTGCCATGCCCTCCTCCAGGGGATCTTCCCAACCCAGGGATTGAACCTGGATCTCCTGCATTGCAGGCAGATTCTTTATCATGTGAGCCACTAGGGAAGTTCCAAGCCACCCCCCACAAAGGAAAAGATGGTGAAAATTTAGTCATTTGGTAATGCAAATCAAAACTATTTCTCATCCACTTGAAGGGCTGAAATGTAAAACAAAAATCCCTGAGAATATGAAATGTATAAATATTAGTTCATTAATGGTAACAAGTTTACCTCACTCATATAAGCTGTTGCTGCTGCTGCTAAGTTGCTTCAGTCATGTCCGACTCTGTGCAACTCCATAGACGGCAGCCCACCAGGCTCCCCCGTCCCTGGGATTCTCCAGGCAAGAACACTGGAGTGGGTTGCCATTGCCTTCTCCAATGCATGAAAGTGAAAAGTGAAAGTGAAGTCGCTCAGTCGTGTCCGACCCCTAGCGACCCCATGAACTGCAGCATACCAGGCTCCTGCGTCCATAAGCTGTTACTATTGTGTAAACTGTTGTACATAGGACTCTGTCCTATGGTGAACATGTGAAGCAAATAAAATGCTCATAAATTGCTAAAGAAAATTGAAAAATAAATTCTTTGGAGAACCATCTGACAGCTTCTTATTAAGTTAAACATACATCTATCTTATGACCCATGTACCTAAAGGAATATCAAACATGCCCATAAAAAGACTTATACAGGAATATTCATGTCAGTCTTATTCTTCCTATATCAAAACTTGAAGAAAAAAAACAACAAATATCCATCAACAGGGTAAAGCAAATGATATACATTTGTACATTCATATAATAGATTGCTGCTGCTGCTGCTGCTAAGTCCCTTCAGTCATGTCCAACTCTGTGCGACCCCAATAGATGGCAGCCTATCAGGCTCCCCTGTCCCTGGGATTCTCCAGGCAGGAATACTGGAGTGGGTTGCCATTTCCTTCTCCAATGCATAAAAGTGAAAAGTAAGAGTGAAAGTGAAATCGCTCAGTCGTGTTGGACTCTTAGCGACCCCATGAACTGCAGCCCACCAGGCTCCTCCATCCATGGGATTTTCCCAGCAAGAGTACTGGAGTGGGGTGCCATTGCCTTCTCCATATAATAGATTACTACTCAGTAATTTTTAAAAAAGAACAAATTACTGATAAAAACAGCGTGGAAGAATCCCAAGAATATTTTGATGTGCAAAATAATCTGGATTTTTTTTTTTTTGAGTGTCATAAGTGGCTTTTATTAGGTTGAGGAGGGTCTCCTCTACACTGACTCTGTTAAAAGGTTCTATCATAAATAGATGTTGAATTTTGCCAAAAGTTATTATTTTATCCTCTTAACTTGTGATTTATTATTTTTAGTGTTATATTTGGAATTTCTTTTTTTTAATTAATTTATTTTTTAATTGAAGGATAATTGCTTTACAGAATTTTGTTGTTTTCTGTCAAACCTCAACATGTATCAGCCATCAATATATATATATATATATATACATCCCCTCCCTTTTGAAACTCCCTTCCATCTCCCTCCCCATCCCACCCTTCTTGGTTGTCACAGAGCCCCTGTTTGAGTTTCCTGAGCCGTACAGCAAATTCCCATTGGCTACCTATTTTACATATGGTAATGTAAGTTTCCATGTTACTCTTTCCATACATCTCACCCTCTCCTTCCCTCTCCCCATGTCCATAAGCTTGTTCTGTATATCTGTTTCTCGATTGCTGCCCTTTAAATAAATTCTTCGGTACCATTTTTCTAGATTCCATATATATGTGTTAGAATATGACATTTATCTTTCTCTTTCTGACTTAACTTCACTCTGTATAATAGGTTCTAGGTTCATCCACCTCATTAGAACTGACTCAAATCCATTCCTTTTTATGGCGGAGTAATATTTCATTGAGTATATATACCACAACTTCTTTAGCCAATCATTTGTTGATGGACATCCAGGTTGCTTCCATGTTCTAGCTATTGAAAATAGTGCAGCAGTTAACAATGGGATACATGTGTCTTTTTCAATTTTGGTTTCCTCAGGGTATATGCTTAGGAGTGGGATTGCTGGGTCATATGGTGGTTCTATTCCTAGTTGTTGTTTTTTTTTTATCTCAATGTTAATTTTATTTTTTTTTTAATTTTATTTTTAAACTTTACAATATTGTATTGGTTTTGCCAAATATTGAAATGAATCTGCCACAGGTATACATGTGTTCCCCATCCTGAACCCTCCTCCCTCCTCCCTCTCCATACCATCCCTCTGGGTCGTCCCAGTGCACCAGCCCCAAGCATCCAGTACCGTGCATCAAACCTGGACTGGCAACTCATTTCATATATAGTATTATACGTATTTCAATGCCATTCTCCTAAATCATCCCACCCTCTCCCTCTCCCACAGAGTCCAAAAGACTGTTCTATACATCAGTGTCTCTTTTGCTGTCTCGTACACAGGGTTATTGTTACCATCTTTCTAAATTCCATATATATGCATTAGTATACTGTATTGGTGTTTTTCTTTCTGGCTTACTTCCCTCTGTATAATAGGCTCCAGTTTCATCCACCTCATTAGAACTGATTCAAATGTATTCTTTTTAATGGCCGAGTAATACTCCATTGTGTATATGTACCACGGCTTTCTTATCCATTCATCTGCTGATGGACATCTAGGTTGCTTCCATGTCCTGGCTATTATAAACAGTGCTGCGATGAACATTGGGGTACACATGTCTCTTTCAATTCTGGTTTCCTCAGTGTGTATGCCCAGCAGTGGGATTGCTGGGTCATAAGGCAGTTCTATTTCCAGTTTTTTAAGGAATCTCCACACTGTTCTCCATAGTGGCTGTACTAGTTTGCATTCCCACCAACAGTGTAAGAGGGTTCCCTTTTCTCCACACCCTCTCCAGCATTTATTGCTAGTTTTTTGAGGAGACTCCATACCATCTTCCATAGTGGCTGTATCAATTTATATTCCCACCAACAGTGCAAGAACATTCCCTTTTCTCCACACCCTCTCCAGCATCTATTGTTTTTAGTTTTTGACGATAGCCATCTGACCTGTGTGAGGTGATATCTCATTGTAGTTTTAACTTGCATTTCTGTAATAATGAGCGATGTTGAGCATCTTTTCATGTATTTGTTCATCATCTGTATGTCTTCTTTGGAGAAATGTCTGTTTAGGTTGTTTCCCACTTTGTGATTGGGTTGTTTGTTTTTCTGGTATTGAGTTGTATGAGCTGCTTGTATATTTTGGAAATTAATCCTTTGTCAGTTGTTTCACTTGCTATTATTTTCTCCCATTCTGAAGGTTGTCTTGTCACATTGCTTATAGTGTCCTTTGCTGTGCAAAATCTTTTAAGTTTTATCAGGTCCCACTTGTTTACTTTTGTTTTTATTTCCATTACTCTAGGAGGTGGGTCATAGAGGATCTTGCTTTGATTTATGTCATCGATTGTTCTGTCTATGTTTTCCTCTAAGAGTTTTATAGTTTCTGGTCTTACATTTAGGTCTTTAATCAATTTTGAGTTTATCTTTTTGTATGGTGTTAGGAAATGTTCTAATTTCATTCTTTTGCATGTAGCTGTCCAGCTTTCCCAGCATCATTTATTAAAGAGGCTGTCTTTGCCCCCATTGTATATTCTTGCTGCCTTTGTCAAAAATAAGGTACCCATAGGTACATGGGTTTATTTCTGGGCTTTCTATCTTGTTCCATTGGTCTATATTTCTGTTTTTGTGCCAGTACCATACTGTGTTGATGTCTGTAGCTTTGTAGCATAATCTGAAGTCAGGAAGGTTGATTCCTCCAGTTCCATTCTTCTTTCTCAAGACTGCTTTGGCTATTTGGGGTCTTTTGTGTTTCCAAATGAATTGTGAAATTTTTTGTTTTAGTTCTGTGAAAAATGCCATTGGTGATTTAATAGGGATTGCATTGAATCTGTAGATTGTGTTTGGTAGTATAGTCATTTTCATAATATTGATTCTTCCTACCCAGGGACATGGACTATCTCTCCATCTGTTTATGTCATCTTTGATTTCTTTCAGCAGTGTCTTATAATTTTCTGTGTACAGTTCTTTTGTCTCCTTAGGTAAGTTAATTCCTAGATATTTAATTATTTTTGTTGCAATGGTGAATGGGATTGATTCTTTAATTCCTGTTTCTGATTTTTCAGTTAGTATGTAGAAATGCAAGTGATTTCTGCATATTGATTTTGTATCCTGCAGCTTTGCTAAATTCACTGATTAGTTTCTAGTAATTTTCTGATACTATCTTAGGGTTTTCTATGTACAATTTCATGTCATCTGCAAACAGTGAGCACTTTACTTCTTGTTTTCTCATCTGGATGCCTTTTATTTCTTTTTCTTCTCTGATTTCTGTAGCTAGGACTTCCAGAACTATGTTGAATAACAGTGGTGAAAGTGGACACCCCTGTCTTGTTCCTGATCTTAGGGGGAATGCTTTCAGTTTTTCACCATTGAGGATGATGTTTGCTGTAGCCTTATCATATATGGCCATTACTATGTTGAGGTAGGTTCCTTCTGTGACCACTTTCTGAAGAGTTTTAATCATAAATGGGTGCTGAATTTTGTCAAAGGCCTTTTCTGCATCTATCAAGATGATTGTATGGTTTTTATCTTTCAATTTGTTAATATGTTGTATCACATTGATTGATTTGTGTTTATTGAAGAATCCTTTCATTCCTGGAATAAACCCAACTTGATCATGGTGTATGAGCTTTTTGATGTTATGCTGAATTCTGTTTGCTAAAATTTTGTTGAGGATTTTTGCATTTATGTTCATCAGTGATATTGGCCTGTAGTTTTCTTTTATTGTGTTGTTTTTGTCTGGTTTTGGTATCAGGGTGCTGGTGGTCTCGTAGTATGAGTTTGGAAGTGTTCCTTCCTCTGCAATGTTTTGAAGGAGTTTTAGAAGGATAGGCATTAGCTATTCTCTAAATGTTTGATAGAATTCTTCCGTGAAGCCATCTGGTCCTGGGCTTTTGTTTTTTGGGAGATTTTTGACCACAGCTTCGATTTCAGTGCTTGTAATTGGGTTGTTTATAATTTCTGTTCTTCCTGGTTCAGACTTGGCAGATTGAATTTTTCTAAGAATCTGTCCATTTCTTCCAGGTTATCCATTTTATTGCCATATAGTTGTTCATAATAGTCTCTTATAATCCTTTGTATTTCTGCATTGTCTGTTGTAACCTCTCCTTTTTGATTTCTAATTTTGTTGATTTGATTCTTCTCTTTTTTTCTTGATGAGTCCGGCTAAAGGCTTGTCAATATTGTTTATCTTTTCAAAGAACTAGCTTTTCGTTTTAGTTATCTTTACTATTGTTTCTTTCATTTCTTTTTCATTTATTTCTTCTCAGATCTTTTCTTTCCTTCTACTAATTTTGGGGGTTTTTTTTTTTTGTTCTTCTTTTTCCAGTTGTTTTAGATGTAAAGTTAGGTTGTCTATTCAATGTTTTTCTTATTTCTTGAGGTAGGATTGTATTGCTATAAACTTCCCTCTTAGAACTGCTTTTGCTGCATCACATAGGTTTTGAGTTGTGTGTTTACATTGTCATCTGTTTCTAGAAATTTTTTGATTTCCCTTTTGATTTCTTCAGTAAGCTGTTAGTTATTTTTAAACATGTTGTTTAATCTCTATATCCTTGTGTTTCTTACCATTTTTTTTCTTGTTATTGATATTTAGTCTCATAGTGTTGTGGTCGCAGAAGATAGTTGATATGATTTCAGTTTTCTTAAATTTACTGAGGTTTGATTTGTGACCAAAGATGTGGTCTATCCTGGACAGTGTTCCATGTGCACTTGAGGAGAAGGTGCATTCTTCTGCATTTGGATGGAATGTCCTGAAGATATCAATGAAATCCATCTCATCTAATGTATCATTTAAGACTTGTGTTTCCTTACACATTTTCTGTTTTGATTATCTGTCCAATGGTGTGAGTGGGGTGTTATCATCCTCTACTATTATTGTGTGACTGTCAATTTCTCCTGTTATGTCTGTTAGTGATTGTCTTATGTATTGAGGTGCTCCTGTGTTGGGTGCATAGATACTTACAATTGTTATGTCTTCCTCTTGGATTGATCATTATGTAGTGTCCTTCCTTATCTCTTGAAATTTTCTTTATTTTAAGGTCTCTTTGGCTTGATATGAGGATTGCTACTCCATATTTCTTTTGCTTCCCATTTGCATGGAATATATTTTTCCATCCTCTCACTGTCAGTCTATATGTGTTTTTAGGTCTAAAGTGGGTTTCTTGTAGACAGTATGTATATGGATCTTGGTTTTGTATCCATTCAGCCAGTCTGTGTCTTTTGTTGGATGATTTAATCCATTTACATTTAAAGTAATTATTGATATATATGTTCCTATTGCCATTTTCTTAATTGTTTGGGGTTGACTTTTCTCAATTGTTTGGGGTAGATCTTCTTCTTCTCTTGTATTTCTTGACTATGTAAGTCCCTATAACATTTGTTGTAAAGCTGGTTTGATGGTTCTGAGTTGTCTTAACTTTTGCTTGTCTGAAAAGCTTTTTATTTCTCCATCAATTTTGAATGAGATCCTTGCCGGGTACTGTAATCCTAGTTGCAGATTTTTTCCTTCAATACTTTAAATATATCCTGCCATTCCCTTCTGGTCTGCATAGTTTCTGCTGAAAGATCAGCTGTTAAGCATATGGAGTTTCCCTTGTACGTTACTTGTTGCTTCTCCCTTGCTGCTTTTAGTATTCTTTCTTTGTGTTTAGTCTTTGTTAGTTTGATTAGTATGTGTCTTGCCGTGTTTCTCCTTGGGTTTATCCTATATGGGACTCTTTGTGCCTCTGGATTTGATTGACTTATTTCCTTTTCCATGTTGGGGAAATTTTCAACTATAATCTCTTCAAAAATTTTCTCATACCCTTTCTTTTTCTCTTCTTCTTCTGGGACCCCTATAATTTGAATGTTTGTACATTTGATATTGTCCCAGTGGTCTCTGAGACTATCCTCAGTTCTTTTCATTCTTTTTACTTTATTCTATTCTTCAGATATTATTTCCCCGATTTTTTCTTCCAGCTCACTGTTTCGTTCTTTTGCTTCAGATATTCTGCTATTGATTCCTTCTAGAGTATTTTTTAATTTCAGTAATTGTGTTGTTTGTCTCTGTATGTTTATTCCTTAATTCTTCTAGTCTTTGTTAATTGATAACTTGCGTTTTCTCCATTTTATTTTCAAGGTTTTTGATCATCTTTACTATCATTATTCTGAATTCTTTTTCAGGTAGTTTTCCTATTTCCTCTTCATTTATTTGGACTTCTGTGTTTCTAGTTTGTTCCTTCATTTGTATGGTATTTCTCTGCTTTTTCATTATTTTTTTTTTTAACTTATTGTGTTTGAGGTCTCCGTTTCCCAGTCTTCAAGGTTGAATTCTTTCTTCCTTTTGATTTCTGCCCTCCTAATGTTGGTCCAGTGGTTTGTTTAATCTTCATATAGGGTGAGATTTGTGCTGAGTTTTTGTTTGTTTGTTTGTTTTTCCTCTGATGGGCAAGGCTGAGTGAGGTGGTAATTCTGTCTGTTGATAATTGGGTTTGTATTTTTGTTTTTTGTTTAGATGAGGCTTCCTGCACAGGGTACTGTTGATGGTTGGGTGATCCCAGGTCTTGTATTTAGTAAGCTTACCTTATGTGAGTTCTCACTTTTTGATACTAACTAGGGTTAGTTCTCCTGCAGTCTAGGGTCTTGGGGTCAGTGCTCCCACTCCAAAGGCTTGATCTCTGCGCCACCCTGTGCCAGCCTGGCTCCCAGATCCCAGTCCCAGCCAAAATAATCTAGATTTTAAAAAATGTATACAATGTAATTCTGTTTACATGAATTTCAAGAAACGGCAAAGCTAATATATGATTATAGAGGTCAGAAAGTGATTGTCTCGGGTAGAGGTAGAAACGGACAAAAGTGGCATAAGGAAACTTTCTGGGATTATATAAATGTTCTTTTATTTTAGTTTTGACAAAAAAGTGTTGCATGCAATTGCCCAAACTCTTTGAACTGAACACTGTAGATCTTTCTTGTATTATATGAAAATTATACTTCAATAAAAAAATTTTAAATTTATACCTTAGATGTACTTTTCTTTCTCTTTGTCTTACTTCGTCTTCCATCCTGGAGGTTTCTGTTTGTCTTGACTTTTCATTGCAGAAGCTTAATATTCCATACTTTTTTCCCATGAGATAATAAGGTCATATTCAATTCATTACTTTGGAGCTCTGTTTGATGTTTGTATCTTGTTACTCTCATTAATATTTAGTTGGGCTCTAAATTCCTGTTGTATAGAGGGTGTGCCTTTGTCTGGCCTGTGTTGCCCAGTCTTTTTGCTGCTTTATTTCCTTACCTGTTTTCCTGGATTTTGAACTTATTACCTCTTCTGACCTTCAGTACCTGTATAAACTTTAAAGTTCCTTCATGTGTCTATGTTTCTTTTTCATTCATTGCACTATCTCTATAATGCTGTTCCATGAATTGGAGGAATGATATACTGGTTTTGAAATAAATGTTAGCATTGCATACAGTACATTTGAAAGAAATTACTTTTAAGAAAAGTAAATTAAAATAATGAAACAGAGCAATAAATGAGTTGATGCTTTGATTGTATTTGAATAGATGTATTTTCTCCTGTATATCTAGTCTGATTTGATCATAAATAATTTGGATGAAATTTTAAAATTCAATACATGTATTGTGTCATGGAAATCATTGTGTATTATATATCTTAAATTATTTTTTAATATTTGCTATTAAATAACTGTTTTATGCTTTATTTTTAGGGTTTTTCTGGTCAAAGACCAAGAAGAGAGTGAAGATAGGCACAATTAATTATATGTATTGATTATTAATAATAAATCATGTTAAATAATTAAAATTAAATAATGAATACTATTCAGAATTTTGAAATGGACAATAGATACAGATTGAATACTCTCAACCAAAGAGGCAAAGTTGACAGTAGCTTTGAAGAGCTGTTATCGGATAATAATAGTAAAATGCCATTTGCACTTTAAACTAGAGAAAGAGTTAGGGAAGGTTGTCAGATACTGGAAAAAAGAAATGAGAATTGTGTCCTGCAGAATTGGCTCATTAATTCCACTCCAGTGTGCCCTTCTGTTCATCTAGTCACATTTGAGCAGCTTAGCCTCTCCGTGTCTGACCCCAGACATGTGGGCTTGAGTATTTGATAGGATGGCTATTTAACAGGATACTGGTGCCTTCTGCAAGGGAATTCAAGTGTAAACACTGCCAGGAGTCTGCAGTCAGTCATTGGTCTTCTGCCTTTCCTGTCGTGTTCTTCCTGTCACTTTGATTTCATTCCTGCTCTGCTTCTAATGTACTCATCACCTTGCAATTGAAGTTTTATATGTTTTTACTGCTTAATCATTATTTTCCAGCTAATGTTAAACACTTAGTATATCATCAGTGCCTTACTTTTATTATTCTCATTATATTAAGAATTAATGATCTACATGGAAGTACTTCCCCCTGCCCAAACTCCCCGACAGATGTATTTGACTTTTTCCCCTAATCTAATCATTCCTATGACATTTGCCAACCTGTTTTCATTGAATTATTTTGGAGAGTTCATAGAATACTTGGCGGCAATACTTTGAGTCACAAATACAAAACTAAACAGCAAACAGGGAACATTTGAACAGGCTTTGGCACCAGCTAAATAAACCAGTTGGAAGACACAATCTGCAGCTTGAATCTAGTACCTGATGACTAATGGAAAATTACAGAGCCTCACTTCTAACCTTGACATTGTTATAGGATGTGTTTCACAAGAGATCAGGCATGTATATGCAATAAGTAGAACACCCAAAAATAAGCTCTGTTAAAGACAGCATCTATGAGAACATTCTACTTATTTTGCTTTTCCTATCCTGGCACTAGAACTTGACTAGAATAATTATGTAGAGGTCATTTTTACAAATACGGCTGCAATAATTCCTTTATTAGGACTCTAAATTATTATGTGCTTGTCTAGAATGACTGAACTCACTATGGGATGAGAACTATATGAACTTTACTATTCAGTCAACTGGGAACATAATTATGTGTAACAGACAGTGGATTTCCATATTCCTTTTTCACTGAGATATTGCCATAAAATTTATCCTGATGTATGAAAAGACATCACCTTCTTTTAAATCAAGCTTTGGTTCATTTCTTTTGTTCTCTAATTTTGGTGGGTATGCTGTTGAGTCTCTATGCTTATGTTTCCTGTTTGTTTTGTAAATTTTTCTAATTCTTACTCCAAGTCTTCAAAGTTTAATTGTCTTTAATAGTTATATTTTTTTAAAGGTTGACATCTTTCTTATCTTTTTCATAAACTACATAATGCCAGTTTTATATTTCCAGATACAATGTGTTTTTCTTTTTAGAGAGAATGTGAGAATGTGTTGCACCTCTTTTTTTTTTTTTTTTTTTTTTTTAGGGATATCCATGTTCTTTGGGTAGCTAAGTGGTTTCTTCAAAAAAGAGGAGTGGGGTGGGATACAGAATTCTGATTTTGAAGAGAAGAATCCAAGTTGGAAAGAGCAGAAATATACATATGTTTTTGTGTAATGCCAAAGAATAGCTTCTTAAATATTCACTGGAAACTATTTTATACTGATAATGTAAATTTTATACAAGTAATTTTAAGCATAGTAATACAGATGGTTGAACCTCAACATTTTTGTCTACAGTGTCTGAAAACAGGGGGCTTAACAGTGGTCTTAAAAAACAAACCAAAACTGCTGAGGGATTTCTTCTTAACTATTAAGACCCATGTGCCAACAGATGATATGGTTGATAATAATTGTTGGCATACTTAATTGTATAATTTTTACAGTGAAAGTGACCTTTTCTTCTTGACACAAATCATTGTAAACTTCCACTGATCCTTTTTCCACATGGGAACCTCACATAGAACATGGATGAGAAATTACAATACATTCACAACAACTTCCCAATTGATATTTTTTTCACAAAAAAGTAAAAATTAATTTCATTTTCACAAATTACCTCAGGAAAGAATTTTTGATCACTGTGGTGGTTATCAGTTCAGTCCCTCAGTCATGTCCTACTCTTTGCAACCCCATGAACCACACACGCCAGGCCTCCCTGTCCATCACCAACTCCCAGAGTTCACTCAAAATCATTTCCATTGAGTCGGTGATGCCACCCAACCATCTCATCCTCTGTCGTCCCCTTCTCATCTTGCCCTCAAATTTTCCCAGCATCAGGCTCTTTTCCAATGAGTTAGCTCTTTGCATCAGGTGGCCAAAGTATTGGAGCTTCAGCTTCAACATCAGTCCCTCCAATGAACACTCAGGACTGATCTCCTTTAGGGTGGACTGGTTGGATCTCCTTGCAGTCCAAGGGACTCCCAAGAGTCTTCTCCAACACCACAGTTCAAAAGCATAAATTCTTCAGCACTCAGCTTTCTTTATAGTCCAACTCTCACATCTATACATAACCACTGGAAAAACCATAGCCTTGACTAGATGGACCTTTGTTGACAAAGTAATATCTCTGCTTTTTAATATGCTGTCTATGTTCATCAAAACTTTCCTTCCAAGAAGTAAGGGTCTTTTAATTTCATGGCTGCAATCACCATCTGCAGTGATTTTGGAGCCCCCCAAAATAAAGTCAGCCACTGTTTCCACTGTTTCCCCATCTATTTGCCATGAAGTGATTTATGAGTTGAGTTCAGTTCAGTTTATTTGCTCAGTCGTGTCCGATTATTTGCAACCCCGTGAATCACAGCACGCCAGGCCTTCCTGTCCATCACTAACTCCCGGAGTTCACTCAGACTCACGTCCATTGAGTCAGTGATGCCATCCAGCCATCTCATCCTCTGTCATCCCCTTCTCCTCCTGCCCCCAATCCCTCCCAGCATCAGAGTCTTTTCTAATGAGTCAACTCTTCGCATGAGGTGGCCAAAGTACTGGAGTTTCAGCTTTAGCATCATTCCTTCCAAAGAAATCTCAGGGCTGATCACCTTCAGAATGGACTGGTTGGATCTCCTTGCAGTCCAAGAGACTCTCAACAGTCTTCTCCAACACCACAGTTCAAAAGCATCAATTCTTCAGTGCTCAGCTTTCTTCACAGTCCAACTCTCACATCCATACATGACCACTGGAAAAACCATAGCCTTGATTTATAGACCTATGAAATTGCTAACAACAACATAGCCTAGACCTGTCTTGGGTGTGGCAAATGGATAGACAGTGTGTTTTTCCAAAGTGAAAAATGTAACCTTGTAAGAATAAATCTGTCTGTTTTCAAAATTAATGTTTTAATTAAGATTTTATTCATATATTTTAAGGGATATGGATGTTCTTCTTTTGTTAGAGTTGTCAACTTAAAAAAATGCACAATGTGAGAGTTGCGAGTTAAGTTTTATTTGGGGCAAAATGAGGACTGCAGCCTGCAAGACAGCACCTCAGATGGCTCTGAGAGACTGCACCAAAATGGTAAGGGTGGGAGAAAAGTTAATATATATGTGATTTTGGTGTAGGGGGAGGTCATGCAATCAAGCATTTATCTTTCCCAAGGTTTTCTGCTAGTCACAAGGAGCTGATGTCACCATGAAGGGATTCAGTACTTTTCTAGATATGAGAAGATTCAAGGATTGGGTTAATAAAATCAGCTCCTGAAAATATCTAACTATCTGAACATCTGTTCTGCCAGTTTTCCCAGAGCATGGAGTGCCTCCTTCTTGATACTCACCATGAACTCTCTTCTTGGGGAGTTGAAGGTCAGCTGCTGCAGCAGCATTTGTAACTGGCACAGTGTTTTATTCACCTTTTAAAAGTTTTTTCACAAGTTGAATTCAGAAGGTACTTATCTTGTATAAGTCCAAAAGGCAAGGGACCTAAAATTCATTTTTATCACGACGTTTAAAAAAATAATTTTATCTCAGACACCATTGCCAGAAATATCACAGATCAGATCAGATCAGATCAGTCGCTCAGTCATGTCCGACTCTCTGAGACCCCATGAATCGCAGCACGTAAATAGTTGTTGAGTGCATAAAGGAATATCAAGGGAGGAAAAATACTTTACTATAATTTGAACCATATATATTTTATCCAGTTAGATGGTGCTAAAGCCTGAGATAGAAAAAATGAGCCAGCTGCACTCATCATTATTATTTAGCCTTTCATTATTACTAGTTACCCCCATTCGTGTTGGCTCCCATATTGTGTACTCCGTCCCCACCAGTATCAGTTCTTTGCCTCCCACAAAACATTTTACTGCCCTGAGCTCTTGTAAGCATTTGAACTTCTTCTTAAGCCTTGAAAGATACTCTGAAAAAAATGAAGGAACCAAGGACCCAATTATAAACTATAGAATGATAATAAGACATTATATAGTAACATGCTAATTAATAGCCACTCAGGAGGACTCATTAAAGTGGACCACCTGGCCTGACTGTAGCACTTTATTGATAGCATGTGTACTATAGAGGCAGGAAAACAAGCATCGTACTATCTGACCCTCCTTATTGGGAACACGCAACATCTGGCAAACATTTTCTTCCTCTGTTTCCTCCACCTCCCAGAGGAAAAGGGACTATTTATTTCAGAGATTGATTTTAAGATTAAAAACTCATGTGACTGCAATTTAAATTTCTTACTATTCTGCTCTCGACCTCTGTGTCCTGCGGCCCCACAAGCCTCTTCTTTCTAAAGCCTCATCTTCTTGTTCTAAAGCTCACTGACTATAAATCTCTCTCTCTCTCTCTCTATGTAGATTGAACTGAAATACTCCCTCAAAACATATACATTTACATTCACAAGTTTGTTTACATCAAAAAATTTAAAATTTGCACTAACAAAACTCAGACCATTTTGGTGCAGTTAGAAGGGCCTTGAAAGTGCCCTCTCTGCACTCACCTTGGAAATTTACAAACACTATGTTCAGTAGTGATGGTAGTACAGCAAGATAACTTTTCCTTACTTATATTAACATCAGTATGAAGTAAAATTTATATCAATGGTAGACAAAAAGTATACAAAGTCAGAGATATATAATCTTTTAAGGACAATGCAAAGTAGTATAAACATCAAACATCATGGCATATTTTTTTTTATTTATTTTTAGAGTATAGTTGCTTTACACTGTTTCTATGTTTCAATTTTGAGGAGAGAAATGTAAAAATATCACAGTCTTTTAACATGACATTGGGTACTTGAAACATTGCACTTTCCGTGTTGGTCACACAGTATAGGTATTCTAGTGTGAACAAGTGTAGGTTCATTGATGACAGTTCTAGAAAGAAATCTCCTTTACCAGGATCATAATTCTGCTGAGAAGCCCCATTCATGTTGTTTCATTGTTCTGCCTGAGCTTCCCCTATGGATTTAATTCACTATCATATTTGGTTTTCTTTCTTTTTTTTTTTTGTTTTGTTTTGTTTGTTTGTTTTTTATTTTATTTTTAAACTTTACATAACTGTATTAGTTTTGCCAAATATCATATTTGGTTTTCTAAACATCTCCAGAAGGGAAGAGAGTTTTATTTTACTACAGCTGTTGTATTGCTTAGGTGTATGATACTTTTGTAATATAACATAATAAGATGTATTACAGTTTAATGAGTGTTTTTTTTTGAGTTAGGAGATCACATGTAATTGAATCACACTGAATTGAATAGGTTGGTTTAATTCTGGAATCAGTAGTGCTAGATCTGCTGGGAAGGCCCACCAAAATTATTTTATCAATTATAGAATTGCACATGATATAATGGAGACCTTAGTAGACTCCAGATTCAGAGAATGTTATAACTTAATGACCAAGCAATACAGTTAAATGTCATTTTCAAATAAATAATACTATTGATCCCATGTCAGCAGCGTATATACTTATAGCTTCTCTTCCTGATATCCAGATCATTTACATTAATCAGTATTCCCTCTCTCTCTCTCACTCTCTCTGTCTCTCACATACAGACACACACACAGTCTTCACAGTCTTAGCATTTAAGAGGTATGAAAGATTCTGAAATTAACTGATGTTATAAAGGAACCAAAGTCTCATTAGCATACTGCTCTTATCAACTAGTTAGTTCATCACTTATACCCTAAAATCTTTCCAACAATTATTTAAAAGCCTAAATAATTAAGTTTCAGTCAGAATGTTTCCTATTCTAAGTATCATCCATATTTTATATGGATATTAAGTAGTTTATGTATTTTAAAGTAAATGGTAAATATATTTTCACTGTAACCTTCAGAGTAAATGTACCATGTCGCATTTAAAATGTCATGCAGAGAAAGAGTTTCTTTATCATTTATTGGAGACTATATCAGCCTACAAGTGTTGTCACTTTAGCTTTACTTCAGAATACTGTGGGTTTTCTTACAATGACATATTTGCACGCAGGTACAGACTATAACTTGGTCATTACTTTCATTAATAAGAGGATTTTAAATAATTAATGATTGCTTCTTAGATGTAGTATGTAATAGTTTGAAAACAAGAAAAATCAAGAGTGGTTATTTTCATGCTTTAGTCATTCCTTATCCGGAGAAAACAGAGTGGCTGGAAAACACAGGGCTGAAGATTCAGACAAATAAGAGTCTGAATCCAGATTTGTGGATATATGTATGTATGTGTGCAGGAATATATTAGCATTAGCATGCTGCTGCTAAGCTGCTAAGTTGCTTCAGTCGTGTCCAACTCTGTGCGACCCCATCGACAGCAGCCCACCAGGCTCCCCCATTCCTGGGATTCTCCAGGCAAGAACACTGGAGTGGGTTGCCATTTCCTTCTCCAATGCATGAAAGTGAAAAGTCAAAGTGAAGTCGCTCAGTCATGTCTGACTCTTCACGACCCCATGGACTGCAGCCCACCAGGCTCCTCTGTCCATGGGATTTTCCAGGCAAGAGTACTGGAGTGGGGTGCCATTGCCTTCTCCCAGCATTAACATAAACATTGTAATATTTTACTTTTTTAAAAATATTGTTTTTGTGTTTTTTTTTTTTAAGTTTTTAATTATTTTTGGCTATGCTGGGTCTTAGTTGGTTTGTGGGCTTTTCTCTAATTGTGGCAAGGGGGTTGCTACTCTCTGGTTGCTGTGTGAGGCCTTCTCATTGTGGTGGATTTTCTTGTTGCAGCACATGCTCTACAGTGTTCAGGTTACCATAGCTGTGGCTCCTAGGCTCTAAAGCTCAAGCTCAAAAGTTGTGGCTCATGGGCTTAGTTGCTCCATAGCGTGTGGCATCGTCCCAGACCAGGGATCAAACAATGTCTCCTGCATTGGCAGGCAGATTCTCTATCACTGAGCCACCAGGGAAACCCTAATTCCCATTTCAAATTTAATTTTTATCCTGTTAATGAAAATTTGTTTTGTCAAATAATAATGTTATGTCATTTACTAATGATTAGAGGTTTGGATCGGCCCACTTATCAAAAAGACATAGAAATCATTTCAAGAGTATCATAGCATTCTTAGAAAAATGGATAGTTTCTTTCTGAAAAGAGAAATTAGAACCTAGAGGCATAATTTATCAATTTGTTCTCAGTACAGTGACCAGTGGAAGAATTTTGTACCATGTTGGAGTAGTCTTTTCCAAAACTTTGCTATACCCGCAGACCCAGTTAATTCATCAGATGCCCAGTTTCTAGGCAGTGCTTTCCCACAGCACTTTCTGCAGTGATGGAAATTTCCTTTATCTGTACCATCAAATAGGACAGTCACTAGTAGCCGCATTTGGGTACAGACACTTAAAAGGTAGAGACAGTGGAGATGAATTTTACATTTTCTATAATTTTTTTTAATTTAAATAATCATGTGTGCCCAGTGCCTATTCTGCTGGACAGCACCGTAGCACTTAATCTTTATTGTGGTGTTCATTACAGGAGATTTTTTTTTTTTTTTTTTTTTAGTTTTCTGAATGTTGAGTTGTTTTTTTTTTTTTAAACTTTACATAACTGTATTAGTTTTGCCAAATATCAAAATGAATCCGCCACAGGTATACATGTGTTCCCCATCCTGAGCCCTCCTCCCTCCTCCCTCCCCATTCCATCCCTCTGGGTCGTCCCAGTGCACCAGCCCCAAGCATCCAGTATCGTGCATCGAACCTGGACTAGCAACTCATTTCATACGTGATATTTTACATGTTTCAATGCCATTCTCCCAAATCTTCCCACCCTCTCCCTCTCCCACAGAGTCCATAAGACTGTTCTATACATCAGTGTCTCTTTTGCTGTCTCGTACACAGGGTTATTGTTACCATCTTTCTAAATTCCATATATATGCGTTAGTATACTGTATTGGTGTTTTTCTTTCTGGCTTACTTCACTCTGTATAATAGGCTCCAGTTTCATCCATCTCATTAGAACTGATTCAAATGTATTCTTTTTAATGGCTGAGTAATACTCCATTGTGTATATGTACCAAAGCTTTCTTATCCATTCATCTGCTGATGGACATCTAGGTTGCTTCCATGTCCTGGCTATTATAAACAGTGCTGCGATGAACATTGGGGTACACGTGTCTCTTTCCCTTCTGGTTTCCTCAGTGTGTATGCCCAGCAGTGGGATTGCTGGGTCATAAGGCAGGTCTATTTCCAGTTTTTTAAGGAATCTCCACACTGTTCTCCATAGTGGCTGTACTAGTTTGCATTCCCACCAACAGTGTAAGAGGGTTCCCTTTTCTCCACACCCTCTCCAGCATTTATTACTTGTAGACTTTTGGATCGCAGCCATTCTGACTGGTGTGAAATGGTGCCTCATAGTGGTTTTGATTTGCATTTCTCTGATAATGAGTGATGTTGAGCATCTTTTCATGTGTTTGTTAGCCATCTGTATGTCTTCTTTGGAGAAATGTCTGTTTAGTTCTTTGGCCCATTTTTTGATTGGGTCATTTATTTTTCTGGAGTTGAGCTGGAGGAGTTGCTTGTATATTCTCGAGATTAGTTGTTTGTCAGTTGCTTCATTTGCTATTATCTTCTCCCATTCTGAAGGCTGTCTTTTCACCTTGCTAATAGTTTCCTTTGATGTGCAGAAGCTTTTAAGGTTAATTAGGTCCCATTTGTTTATTTTTGCTTTTATTTCCAATATTCTGGGAGGTGGGTCATAGAGGATCCTGCTGTGATGTATGTCAGAGAGTGTTTTGCCTATGTTCTCCTCTAGGAGTTTTATAGTTTCTGGTCTTACATTTAGATCTTTAATCCATTTTGAGTTTATTTTTGTGTATGGTGTTAGAAAGTGTTCTAGTTTCATTCTTTTACAAGTGGTTGACCAGAGTTCCCAGCACCACTTGTTAAAGAGATTGTCTTTAATCCATTGTATATTCTTGCCTCCTTTGTCAAAGATAAGGTGTCCATATGTGCGTGGATTTATCTCTGGGCTTTCTATTTTGTTCCATTGATCTATATTTCTGTCTTTGTGCCAGTACCATACTGTCTTGATGACTGTGGCTTTGTAGTAGAGCCTGAAGTCATTTGACCCTTACTCTGATAAGCTGTGTTACTGTGGTTCATTGTGTCACAAGCAACAGAAGTCAACTTTAAATAAGTTAAGAGGGGAATTTATTAGAAACATATTAAGTTAGTTCATGAATTAAAATATGAATTGATCAACTAAGCTTAAAAAAGACAGACAAAAAGCCAACTCCAAGGACCTGAGTATCAGGAGCCTGAGACTTCTAGAGAGGCTACTACTAAAGTGACTTAAGTTTTAATAATCATCCAGAAAGAATCTTACTGTCTTAATGGATCAGTTGTCTAACTGGATCAGTTTATCCTTGATCTGAGCTCAGCTGGTAAAGAATCCTCCTGGAGTGAAGGAGACACAGGAGGCACAATTTACATCACTATGTTAGGAAGATCCCTTGGAGAAGGAAATGGCAATCCACTCCAATATTCTTGACTGGGGAATCCCATGGACAGTGGAGCCTGGTGGGCTATAGTCCATAGGGTCACAAAGAGTCGGATACAACTGAGTGACTAAGCACAGCACAGGAGTGGAGGTAGATAGGAAATTATCTTGGTACTAAAGCCAGTCGAAAGATCAGTATAAGCTGGGTAGTCACTCCAACTTGTACCTAGCATAAATAGTAATTTAGATCAATATTTAGGAGGTTAGCATGACCTATTGTCCGACTCTGTGCAACCCCATAGACGGCAGCCCACCAGGCTCCCCCGTCCCCGGGATTCTCCAGTCAGGAACACTGGAGTGAGTTGCCATTTCCTTCTCCAATGCATGAAAGTGAAAAGTGAAAGTGAAGTCGCTCAGTAGTGTCCGACTCTTCACAACCCCATGGACTGCAGCCTACCAGGTTCCTCCATCCATGGGATTCTCCAGGCAAGAGTACTGGAGTGGGGTGCCATCGCCTTCTCTGTATAGGAAAATACTATTTACCATAGTTCAACTATAGTGTGTGAAGTATTTCCTAAAATTTTCCCTTGCTACTCAGGGTGTTGCACGTATGGTCTCTAAGTACTGGCATCACTGGACATTATTAGACATGCACATCTCAGAGTGCAACCTAGGACTACTGAGTCAGCATGTGCATTTATTAATAAGACATTCTAAGTGATTTGTATGCACATTAGGTTGGAGGAGACCACATAAAATGTTTGTCAGGTCAGCTTAATGAAAGCTTTCATGTGATAATTTTTAATCATAAAATAGTACATATTTATTTACTGTAAGTATATGGATAAAGGCCACATGGCAGGCCACTGAAGGTACCTCTGGGGCCCGAGAGCAGCCTCTGTCCGACAGCAGCTAGAAGCTGGGCCCTAAGTCACACAGCTGCAAGGAAATTAATTCTGCCAAAAACCTGGAAGAGTTCGAGAAGAAAACTCTTTCTTACCTAAGTTACAGGTCAAGAGCTCAGCTGTGAACAGAGTGAGCCTGGGTGACATGGTGATTGCCGTCTTTTGAGAAATCAAGAGACCCAGCTAAGCTATGTCTGAACTGCTGGCACACAGAAACTGCTAAGCTACTAGGTTTGTGGTAACTTATTATGCAGTAGTAGATAACTGATAAAATTGTCATGAACCATAGATGCTATTTGGTATGTAGAATTGGATGAAATCACTTAGAACATAATGCCCAACAACTATCAATCCAATACTGTTTTATAGGTCACTTTTTAGTCAACTTTTAAAAGCATCTAAATGCTGTGCTAAGTCCTTTCAGTCGTGTCCAACTCTTTGCAGTCCCATGGACTGTAGCCTGCCAGGCTCGTCTCTCCATGGGATTCTCCAGGCAAGAATACTGGAATGGGTTGCCATGCCCTTCTCCAGGGGATCTTCCTGAACCAAGGATTGAACCCTGTCTCTTAAGTCTCCTGCATTGGCAGGCAGGTTCTTTACTGCCAGCACCACCTGGGAAGCCGTCTAAGTGCTATGTCTAAGCCTAAATCCAAGTTTTCAGGAAGGAAAATGTTATTTGGCACGCTTAATCCATGAAATAATCACTGTATCTAGGAAGAAATCAGGGCACCTAGAATGAACACTGGCAAGGCCTCCATCTCTGTGAGTAGGGGGAAGGAAAGCGCAGTTGTCAGAGAAGAAAGCCACGGGCTTGGCAAACACCTTTACATTTGTCTGCAAACCTGTCCACTTGAAAGACTGTAGAATGATACATTTTAATTTTCATTTCTTGGCTACTGCATTTAGGGTCTGTACCAATCAGAATTCTGCATAACAGTTTTTCTGTTTCAAGACCTATTTGTTAAGGAGCTTAGATTCATTTTTAAAAACCACATTTGTCATAGTATTATATATCAAGGGAGACTTTGTACTTATGTTTTTTTTTTCTTTTTTTTTGGTTTATTGATCAAAGATAATTTATTAAAATTTTTTTAATATTTTATTTTTTTTAATTTTATTTTATTTTTAAACTTTACATAATTGTATTAGTTTTTAAAAAGCATGTCTGACATTCTCTGACATGTAGTGTTTTTATTTTACTTAATTATAAAAACAAATGACTGAGTGCGCACAGGCACACACACACAAAGTGCATATACCAGATTGGGAGCTGGCCATGCTGCTTTCTCCTTGACCTATAAACGAAATGATCAGGCTGCCTTCATAAGATGCACTTGATCTTCCAAAATGTGGCCGTTCATAGAACGCAGTAATACTGAATTTCTAAAGAGGTCAAAGAAAGGATAATCTATTTAGCAGGAGGATTGGCTGATGCCAGAGCCCATCCTTTAGAAGATTACTGTCACTCTATATAAGGTTTACTAGAGATGTCATTGGCTCTCTGCTCTCATCTTCTATGAGACTTTTCGCTTTGGCTTCAGTCAGGAAGGGGCAGGTGTGTATGACCAAGAAATCCTTGCCTCCTGACCTCAGAGATATGTTCCTGAGGTGTGTTTGTTACTCTGGCTAGATCACTCCAGTTTTCTCTTGTGCCAGTGAATGGGGGAAAGTTTTGGAATTGTAATATGCAGGAACTATTGGTTTAGTTAACTGTGGATACCAAAGAGGGACACTATAAAGAACTGGTGCCGAGGTTATTCTTTTGACATGGCCTCACAGAATTTTATGATGAAGGAGATGATACTGGTTTGTGGAGAAGGCTGATGTACTGGTGAAATGGAGGTGGTGGTGGTAAAGCATAGATCAAAATTACTTTTGTTTCAGAGAAAGGGAACAGCTCTTGGCCAAAGAGAAATACCCCCAGAGGATATAAGGGTTGATGGTCTAATCATTCTTCATCTTATGAAACAGAAACATCTAAAAAATTATACTGTCGTATACCTTAAAGAATGGAGTGGGAAATGGCAACCCACTCCAGTATTCTTGCCTGGAAAACCTCATGAACTGAGAAGCCTAGCAGGCTACAGTCCATGGGGTCACAAAGAGTCGGACATGACTGAGCATGCACACACATACCTTAAAAAATAGCTCAAAAATTATTTTAGTGTCTTTAGAATAAAGGCGAATTGCCTCAAATTTGTCCACCTGCAAATTATTCAAAATAAAAGCAATACATTAACTCATTTTTACAAATAGTTTTCTTTTGTGTATGTGAAATTCTCAGCAATTAATTTAAATGTTCATTTGAAAATGCTTATGAAGTATGTGGTAATTAATCCTAAAGTTGAATATTCTTAGCTTTTCTTTCTAAGTAATGAGTTTTTTGTGTCTTTAGAATTCTTCATTTTACTTTGTTATAGTTTAGAAGTCTCTGAAATAATGAAGTCATAACCAGAAATATAGAATAATCTTTAGTTTGAAATATTTCCAAACAAGGCAGAGACATAAGCAAAATGGCCATATAGGAATTCCCAGGACCTGTGTTTATCCAGAAACTTCAGTTTGTGTAACTATCCACACAGGAAAGTATAACTATCCCCACTTCATCAGTGCGAAGGATTCCAGGGAAGGGTTTTCAGGCCTCTGACTTATTCCAGCAGCTGCTCTTTCCAGGAAATCAAAGAGATACCTGCACTCCCACATTCATGGCAGCTTGTACTCACAGTAGCCAAGACACAGAAACAGCCTTAGTGTGTGTTCATGATGACTTCATATCTATGATGAATGGGTAAAGCAAATGTGGTTTATATACCGCATATGAAACATTATTCAGCCATTTTTAAAAAAAAGGAAACCTGAACTTTTGTTGACAATATGGATGGACCTTGAGGGCATTACAGTAAGTGAAATAAGCCAGAAAAAGAAAGGCAAATACCATATGTTGTCACTTAATATGTGGAATCTGAAAAAGCTGAACTTACAGAGATAGTAAAATGGTATGTGTTAAAGACTGAAGCGGGTGGGAGGGGATGGGAGATGTTGGTTAGAGTATATATTGAATACTGCCAGCTGGATACTGCCAATCCTGGAGAAGGAAATGGCAACCCACTCCAGTATTCTTGCCTGGAGAATCCTGTGAACAGAGGACCCTGGTGGGCTGCCGTCTATGGGGTTGCACAGAGTCGGACACGACTGAAGTGAGCATGCACACATGCCAGCAGTAACATGAATAAATTCTGAGGATCTAAAGTACATCACAGTGGCTATAATTACCAATGTGTATTATGTGGCAACCGAAATGTGATAGTACTGGGAAAAGCAATAAACCACTGAATCATTTTCTCAACCAAAATTACCAGGCGATTCTGCCCTTCAGAGGAATACTCTAAATTCAATACTCAGAAAGAGTGGTCAATGATGTTTGTGTTGAATAATACCTTACACCCTACGTTGAGGGCTTTGAATTCTTTCCAGTTTTGCACTGTGTCCTAACAGTGTTATTGCCGAGGTGCCTGATTACAGTCACTTGGTTTGGCTATTATGCCAGCTTTATAAGTTATTATGCTGAAGCTGAGGTGAATGATATTTTCATCCTTGTCCTTCTCAAGTTAGTGGTAATATCCGAAATTATCTTAGATAATTGCCTCTTTATATCCTTCAAAATATACCTATTATATGGGTGATTCATAACTTAGAATTCTTTTTTTTTTCATAACTTAGAATTCATTATAGATGTTCATTTTCTTAATAAGGGCTTCCCTGGTAGCTCAGACGATGAATCCACCTTCAATGCAGAAGATGTGAGTTTGATCCCTGGGTCAGGAAGATCCTCTGGAGAAGGGAATGGCAACCTACTCCAGTGTTCTTGCCTGGAGAATTTCATGGACAGAGGAACCTGGTGGGCTACAGTCCATGGGGTCGCAAAGAGCTGGACATGACGAGTAACTAACACTTTCACTTTCAGTTTCTTAATAAACCTATGCCAGATCACTCCCTAGGCTTCAGCTAGAATAGATTCAAGTGTAAGATATCACAGATGATCTTAGTCCCTACAGTATACTTTTGAAATTGACATCATAAAAGGGTGATACTATCCTGTCATTTTCAACTTTTAAAGAAAAATAAAGGATTTCTTCTTTAGCAAATGCATTATTAACTTTTATAAATTATAATCAGAATTATGCATTCACTGTGCTTAACTATGCAGTGTTGAGTAGAATATTTTAATTTATTCTTATTTAAAAATTTATTTTACAGAAGTAAACACATTGATTTACATTGTTGTGCTAATTTCTACTTTAGAGCAAAGTGATTTAGTTATACATGCCTTCTTTTTCATATTCTTTTCCTTTACGGTTTATCACAGAATGTTGAGTATAGTTCCCCGTGCTGTACAGTAGGACCTTATTGTTTACCCATTCTGTATAAAATACTTTGCATCTGCTAATCCCAAATTCCCAATCCAGCCCTTCTCCATACCCTTACCCCTTGGCAACCACATGTCTCTTCTTTATGTCTGGGCGTCTGTTTCTGTTTCATGGAGAAGTTCATTTGTATCATATTTTAGATTCTACATGTAAGTGATACCATGTATTATTTGTCTTTCTCTTTCTGATTTACTTCACTTAATATAATCTCTAGGTCCATCCATGTTGCTGCAAATGGCATTATTTCATTGTTTTTTTATGACTGAGTAGTGTATCATTGTACATATGTGCCACATCTTCTTTATCCATGCCTCTGTTGATGGGCATTTAGGTTTTATCCATGTCTTGGCTATTGTAAATAGTGCTGCAGTGAACATTAGCATTCAGGTATCCTTTTGAATTTTAGTTTTTTCTTGATATGAATGTTTTATTAATGTCTTATTCATTAGATCACTGTTTATGACACCAAGTTCAAGTGTAAAATTCACAAGTCACATGTGAATTGGTTGTTTAAACCTCATAATGCTTTCTTTATATGTAAATTTAAAAAAATGAAAGACCTATCTGGATGGTAATATTTTTTGTGTTATTCCTAAGTTGTTTCATTGACTATAACACATTAAAGAGGACTGTCTACCTTTACTAAGCCAGTATTCTTTGTATTTTCTTTCCTTTCCTTATTTCAGTTCCTTAGTTTTCTTGTTCATACAATTAGGTTGAACTGTATGAAATTACAATTTCTGCCATTTCTTTTATTTGGCTTAAATAAGAGAAATTGCAATAGAAAATGAATAAATTTTATGATACCAAGAGTATTTGTCTTTAAAGATTCAATGAATAACCTGGAATTTCCAGACAAAAATTACATTTAACTTCATCAATATAAACATTATACTTAGTTCCATTATGATTCTAAGAACAACTCATCTGGGGTTAATCATGCTGTAGACATTATTATCTATGAAATAACATTTATCTTACAGAGAAGATGAATATTTCTACCTGAAAGCACACAAAGCATATTCCTTCTTGATTAATTATCTTGTCTTCAAAACTGGATATATGACCAGTCATTCAAGCTACTGAATTGTGGATTTGGTGTAAATTCTAGTTATTATTTCAAGTAACCTGCCTTGGTAGGAGGAGCAGTTTTATCAGAACTACAGAGATGCTGTCTCCCATTATTAAATCCTAGAGCGCTTTCATTGTAAACAACTGTTCTGTTGTTACCTATAAAACAAAAGTCAAATTAACCTAAGGACTTTTTTGAACAAGAAAAAGCAGTTTAGGAAGCCTCATTGAGGCCTTCTCAATGGGCCTTACAGATGCTAATAAGAGCAAATAAGAATATCAACAAAAAAACTTGGAAAAAACCAAAAAAGTTCCAGCTATTATTTCAATAAGATAATTTTTTTTTCTTTTAAAAAAGGAGTTGCCACTAACGAATTTAAAAATATTCTTTGGATGGTTATTTAGAATGGGATAAATAAAATAGACATTTATGTGATTAAAATAAGATTTAATACTACACTACCTAAAGCTGGTTTCCCTGTTGGGTCAGACTGTAAAGAATCTGCCTACCAATGCAGGAGACCCAGGTTTGATCCTTGGGTTGGAAAGATCCCCTGGAGGAGAGAATGGCAACTCACTCCAGTATTATTGCCTGGAGAATTCCATGGACAGAGGAACCTGGCAGGCTACAGTCCATGGGGTCACAAAGAGTTGGACACGACGGACTAAGACTTTCACTTTCACCTTGGTAGGATGATTCTGCAATGTCTTTTTCTTGCTTTACAGTCAAGCTGTAAAACTGGTAGCCTTGTAAATAAATAAATAATGATAATAATATGCTGCAGTTATATTCTGTCTTAATATAAAATAATAAATAACTAGGTACCTCACTCTTTGTTCATGTTTTGTTCTAACATGATGGACTATTAGACAGCGATGATGCAAACAAAATAGAGTCAGTATTAAAAACAGTATCTACTGTTCATATTTTGTACTCTAGTCACATTAAGATTGAGTGAAATCTTTTTTAACTGAAAATGACTTTAGTTCTATTTTTAAGTATTGAAACTGTTGGTAGATGTATAAAGCTGTTTGGGATTTGGTGGCAGATCCTTAGATATCAGGACAGATAAGAGAAAGCAATATAATATAGAATAAAAGAAATAGAAATTTTTAGTTTTTAAGAATATTGTTTGAAGTTATACAGAACAACAGAAAGTTTATCTATAGTGATCCTTTATAATACTTTAAAAAAATTATGGAAATAGACAATATAGTCATTATTAATATCTAACTAAGTTTCTTAAGTATTTTTCAAAATGGGCCTTTCAGATATTGCCTAAATTGTGTTTTGGTGAAATTAAAGGAAAAGAAGGTACAAGATTGGCCAGTAGTTTAGTTTTTATCTTGTAGACTAGAGGTCTATGTGAATATTATTCTATCACAGAAAAATTATGTTCCATTCCTCCTCTGCTAACTTTTTTCCTTTCTTCCCTCCCTTTCTTCCAGCTTCCCACTCTCCTTCATTTTTTATTTTCTCCCTTCTCTTGGTGAAATTAAGACAAAGGGGGAAAATGAGTTGAGAGGAGAGATGGGAAATGCTCTTAATACCACAAAGACTTTCAATGACAAAACAACAATCTTAACGACAAAGAATGATCTGTTAATTCCTTTGTCCATGTGCTATGGAGGCCCTTTCTCCCCAGTAATGCTGTTTGTGAGATAATGATGATCTATCTTAGATGTCCTTAGCGTTACTCTGGCCTACTCTGGCCATCATTCCCACTGTAAGGCTCTTTATCCAATTTCACAGATGATAATTTCTAGTTTGTAAACCATTGGTTATGAGTTAAAAGAAATCATGCAGAACTAATGCTTTGGCTACTGTAATTAATCTTTATATTTAATCCTTGTTTGATGAATTGATCTGCATCAAAGAGTGGAGTATTTATTCCAAATCATATCCTTGGTGTACTGATAATCAATTTTTACTATAGTCATCTAGAAGAAAGGAGGAAGAAAATGATATATCTCGCATATAGACCATTAGTCATCATGTTGCATATCATAATGTTTTACTGAATGAAGAATTCTGAATTCTTTGCCTTCCTACACAAGGTCAACTCTGGATATAAAATAACAAGGAACAATTAAGAATAATAAATGAGTAATGACAAAAGTTGAGCTTCCCAGGTGTCTCAGAATCTGCCTGCCAATGCAGGAGACAATGGGTTCTATCTCTGGGTCGAGAAGATCCCCTGGAGTAGGAAATGGCAATCCACTTCAGTATTCTTGCCTGGTAAATCTCATAGACAGAGGAGACAGGCGAGTTACAGTCTGTGAGGTCGCAAAAGAGTCAGACACGACTCCATGATTAAACGACAATGACAAAAGTATTAAAGATTTAGCTCTTGTTTAGTTTATTATCTATCACATATTACATTCTAACTCTTAATTCACTTATTATACCAAATTATTATATGTAGTAAAAAATATACTTAGTAAATCTTGCTTTAAAATCTTTTAAAATTCTGTAGCTACTCCAGGATTGGATATGTTATTGTTTTAACCCAGTGGCTCTCAAATGGGGATGATTCTTTCTCTTGGGGGGACATTTGGCAATGTTTAGAGATATTTTGTTCATCATGATTTAGAGTTTGTTCTTGGCATCTACTAGGAGGCCAAAGTTACTGCTAAATATCCTGCGATACACAGAAAAGCCCCCTTTATAAACAAAAAATTATCTGGCCCAAAATATCAGTAATGCTGAAGTTATGAAATCCTGAGTTAAATATACATTGAACACTTCCTGGGTCCTTGATATTGTGCTTAGGAATATCTGGGGATGCAAAATAGGCCAGGTAATCAATACACTCAAGAAGCTTGAAATCTCAGAGAAGAATTGAGTTGAAAGTGCCAATAATTATAACAATGATAGCAAACTGATTAATACATCACAAAAAGACAAAAATCATAAAAACTCAGTAGAGTCAACTCGCACTTTCTTGGGAACTTAATTTTACAAAGAGTGTATATCTGGAATATTGGCTAGAAATAAAACTTTGGTTCCAGAATTTGTATGAAATTGTTATTTTTAAAAGCATTTTCCAAGTCCCCCCCGCCCCGCCAGGTTGTAGTCTGTCTCCAAGATGATCCCCAGTTATCCTTTTGTCCTGAAATATGTGCTTCTGTGTAGCCCCCTCCCACACTGAATGGTGTTGACCTATATGACCAATAAGATATAGAGAAAGTGATACATAAACTACAGGGTCTAGTCAAAGGTATCACAGCTCCCACCTTGCTTTCTTTTGGATCTCTTTAATGGTAGAGGAATCCAGATGCCGTGTCATGAGGACACTCAAGTAGACTTGGGAGAGGCATATATGCAGAAGAATTGAGGATTCCTACCAACAACCAGCACCAAATTGCTAGCCAGGTGTGTGAGTGGATCACTCGGCTATCATCAGGCCTCAAAATGACCGCAGCCCTGGCAAACATCCTGATTGCAGCCTCGTAAGGGATACTAAGCCAGGACTGCCCAATATAAGCAGCTCCCAAATTTCTAATGTAGAGAAACTGTCAGAGAAAATAAATGCTTATTGTCATTTTTAAGCCTCTAAGTTTTGGGGTAATTTGTTATGTAGCAGTATATACCTAATGTATTCTTAATGAAAGTTGTCTCATTTTATGCTTCTAATAACAGTGTATGAGAGCGCCTGATGTCCTCTGTCTACATGTTCTAGCACGGTGTGGTGTCATTTTTTGTTTTCTTTACAATGAAATAGGTAAATAATAGCATGTCATTGTTAGTTGGATTGCATTATCTTAGTGTGGTTAACGGAGAAGGCAATGGCACCCCACTCCAGTACTCTTGCCTGGAAAATCCCTTGGAAGGAGGAGCCTGGAAGGCTGCAGTCCATGGGGTCACTGAGGGTCGGACACGACTGAGTGATTTCACTTTCACTTTTCACTTTCGTGCATTGGAGAAGAAAATGGCAACCCACTTCAGTGTTCTTGCCTGGAGAAGCCCAGGGACGGGGGAGCCTGGTGGGCTGCCGTCTCTGGGGTCACACAGAGGAGTCGGACACGACTGAAGCAACTTAGCAGCAGCAGTGTGGTTAAACATATTTTCATATATTTAAGAATTATTTAATTCAATATGGCATCTATTAACATACTTTACTCATTTTTCTTCCAGGTATCTGTTGTTTTCCTATTTATTTTTAGGGGCTTGTCATATATTGAGAAAATTTGCAATTTGTGCTTGATCCAAGTTGCAGATTTTTTCCTCTGGGTTTTTAAAAATGATTTTTCAATAAAAACATGTAAATTTTTTGTGGTAAAAATTTTCAACATTTAAAAAATTACTTTTGGACTTTGTACCACATTTATAAAACTCATCCCATTTCTGAGGTGACTTTCAAAATCCTACCATGAATTTTCTAGCATTTCTTGGTATCCTTTTTATATTTAAATATTTAATTCATCTGGAGTTTCTTTTATATTAAGGTATAAGGTAAAGATTCAGCTTCATTGATATTCTTGTTCCAAATAGTTACTCAAGTCAAAACAACAATCATTCTGAACCAATCTTTCTCCTAATTTCAAATGTTTTCTTTCTTTTATATTAAATTGTTTTTGTATTTGGGTGAATTTCAGGTTTTAAATCTATCTAGTATATTCTGTTGGTTGACCTCTCTGCCTATGTTATGTTACTATAGAGTTACATTATTTTTATGATATACTACTTTGCAGAATGATTCTATTTACTAACTCAATTCAATATTTATTGAGCACTTGCAGTATGTCAGATATTGTTTTAAGTGTTCAGGAAAAAGAGTGAAAATATTTTTGTGAAAATATACTTCTCAGTGGATAAAATAGACAATCCTAAACCAAATAAGTTTATGATATGAAAAAAGCAAATTGGTATAAATACTATATTTTATATAGGATTTTCACAGGCAGTTTCTCTGAGAAGGTGACATTTCATGTGGAAGTAAAACGAATATGATTTAATAGAGTAAAAGCATTGCTGGCAGAAGGAAGAATGAGTACAAAGCTGATAGGCATTCGAAATGCACGTTTGAGGAATATTACTGAAGAAAAGTGGGCTTCCCAGATGGTGCTAATAGTAAAGAACTCCCCTGCCAATGCAGGAGACAAAAGAGATGCAGATTCGATCACTGGGTGGGGAAGATCCCCTGAGAGGGCATGGCATCCCACTCCAGTATTCTTGCCTAGAGAATCCTGTGGACAGAGGAGCCTGGTGGGCTGCTGCCCATAGGGTCGCACAGAGTCGGACACGACTGAAGCAACTTAGCATGCATACATGCATTGGAGAAGGAAATGGCAACCCACTCCAGTGTTCTTGCCTGGAAAATCCCAGGGATGGAGGAGCCTGGTGGGCTGCCATCTATGGGGTTGCACAGAGTCAGACACGACTGAAGCGACTTAGCAGCAGCAGCAGCTCCAGAAACAACCGATATGCTTATCAATGGATGAATGGATAAAGAAGATGTAATCCTAATTCAACCATGATAAAGAAGAAAATTTTACAATTTTTTACTATATGGGTGGATTTTGAAGGCACAATGCTAAGTGAAATTAGACGGAAAAAAGACACACTGTGTGGTATCATTTATATACGGAATCCAAAAACAACACAAAAAATACATATAAACAGAGAGTAGAAAAGTGGTTGCCATGGGCTGGAGAGTGGGGGAAATATCAAGAGGTTGGTAGAGGGGTACAAACTTTCAGCTCTAAGATGAATAAGGTATGGTACTGCTACTGCTAAGTCACTTCAGTCATGTCCGACTCTGTGCGACCCCATAGACAGCAGCCCACCAGGCTCCCCCGTCCCTGGCATTCTCCAGGCAAGAACACTGGAGTGGGTTGCCATTTCCTTCTCCAATGCATGAAAAGTGAAAAGTGAAAGTGAAGTCGCTCAGTCGTATCCGACTCTTAGCGACCCCATGGACTGCGGCCTACCAGGCTCCTCCATCCATGGGATTTTCCAGACCTAATACAAAACATGTGGACTACAGTTGATAATACTACACTACACAACTGAAATTTTCTGAGAGTAGGACTTTAGTGGTCTCATGTTTAAAAAACAAAGCAAGGAAGAAAGAACAAAGAAAGGAATTGCTAGGCATCTGGAATGGAGGACTCCTATACTGACCTATCCTGTTCTGATGGAGGTCACAGTATGGAGAGAGAGCAGTCACTAGGATTTGATGAAGTCATGAGTGATCATGAGGCTCAACTTAGCAATTTTATGTTTATTTGCTTACTATTCATATTTTTTCTTTTGGTGAAATATATGTTCCAGTATTTCATTCATTTGCAATGAGATTGATTTTATAGCATTTTAAGTATTATATATTCACAATATATTCATTTATAAAATACATATTTCTCTACTAGCGTCCTTTTTTCTATTTCTGGATGTAATCCAAGATTTTGCAATGTATTTAGGCATCACATCTCCTAGTTTCCTCTAGTTTGTGGAATTTTCTCTGTACTTTCTTGAAAGTTTTAAAGATTACTGGTTAAATGTTTTGTAGAATATTGCTCAATTTGGGTATAGATGATATTTTCTCATGATTTCCCTGAGATTCTGGGTTTTGAGGAAAAATATCACATAGATGAAATGCCCTTCTCATTGCATCCTATCAGAGGCACAGAATAGAAACATGTAGTCACTGGTGAGTTTAAGCTTCATCACTTGTTTGACAGTGTATCTGCAAAGCTTCTCCCCTGTAAAGTCATTATTTTTCCCTTTACATACTCTATTCTTTACAAGTCAGTCATTAAGTCCAGCCCAGAGTAGGAGAACTAAGCTCAGTTTTCTGGAGGGAACAGTATGAAGATGTTTGTGTAGGTGTTTAAATGACTGTAATAATTAATACATATATTGTCACTATGCAGCTATCCTGTTTCTCCTCAAAGTTTTGTCCACTAATTTTAACATCAGCATATCTTGTCTGCAGCAGTTGTTACTGTTGTGTTCTAATGGTGATTTTCTGTTTCTCACACTTGTGTATTTAATCTTTGGAATTCTTCTGTAAGAAGGATTTGTTCTTTCTCTCCCATTTGTTTCTTTAATTCTAGGGTTTGAGAAACTTTTCCTGATAAGGTCCAGATAGTAAATATTTTAGACTCTGAAGGCTGGATTTTGAAGGCAAAATCCAAAGTATCTATTACTCTAATAGTTGCTCTGAGACATTGTTCCAAACTTTGCAGTCACTTTTAACTAAGTTGTGTCTGAACCCATGGACTGTAAGCCACCAGGCTCCTCTGTCCATGGGATTTCCCAGGCAAGAATCCTGGAGCGGGTTGCCATTTCCTTCTCCAGGGGATCTGTAGTCTACTGTTAATTGTGTATGTGTAAAAGAGCGTTTCATAATGAGACACATATTTTAAAAAACTGAGACCTTTGGACATTGTCTTCTGGATACATTTTAATTAATGGAACATAAAATATGCTCTCGAGAGAACTTGGTGCTGTTTAAAGATCTGACAATTGGAAGATACTTTTTCTTAGTGGAAATACAGTCTCTTAAAACTTCAGTCAACTTCAGACATAGGTTCCTATATTTTATAGATGATAAAACTGATGCTTGGAGGACTTAAATTTTGTGAAGTCCTATATAGGGCTGAGACCAGAGTCTAGACTCTAACACTAGTGAGTGGTTTTTTTCCCATTATCCTTTGCTGCCATGTACAAGAAGATATGAATATGTCAGATTAAAAAAAATGTAGAGTTAAACTAGTCTTTTAAAAAGTTTTACAACTGTAATGATTTAAGAGTGACCATTACCTGTAATATTGGAAAAAGAAAATCCTTGTCTATTTGGTGTTTATGACTGCTCACTGCCAGGGCAAGCAATAAAAGAAGTGCGCAAACATAAAGCAAGTGCTCTGGCTACCATTTGTTTCAGCAGTTGTCAGGGAAGATAAATTAGTCAGCACAAATTCCCCAGAGGTGGCATGATGTGTAAGACTAATAAAACCATACCTGATGATTCCCTTGGAGAACGAAAGAATAACCTCAAAGAAGAACCAGAATTAACAAGAAATGAGACCAATCTTTCACAGCACCATGAAGGTTAGAAAGATAAAGCTATAGTACTCCAAAAGCCATGAAATTACTTCTAAAGGCAATAATCGATTTAGTGGGAAACATTAGAAAACTACAAGTCAAAAGCAACATCAACAAGAATGGTAAGCCCTGGGGGTCACAACCATCCAACGAAATGCCAGCTAAGCCCTGTTTCCCTCCGCCTGCTCCTCAGTTAAGATTGATTCTGTCCTGAATCCTGAGCCTGAAACAACTGTTTCCTGGGGAGAATTCTTTTCACTTACTAAGGATTACCTTTCCTTCCCTGCTTTTACAAAAAGGAAGTAAGGAGGGAAGGTGGAAGGAATGGAGGAAAAGGGGAAAAAGAAGAGAAGAAAAAGTCTTGCATTTGTCTGTTTTCTTCCTTGATTATTTGCTTTACTTGACTGGTTGATCAGAAGACCTTCAATGAAATAGATTAGTTCAGCATTTTTTATGTTTCTCACAATAATATGAGTTTATTATAATAATAAGTAATGATTTTCTCGATCATTTCAAGTCTTTTCTGAGTAATATGCTTTGCTCTGTGCTCTGATAGGGCTTCCCAGGTGGTGCCTGCCAATGCAGGAGACACAGGTTCAACCCCTGAGTCAGGAAGATCCCCTGGAGAAGGGAATGGCAACCTGCTCCAGTATTCTTGCCTGGGACATCCCAGTGACAGAGGAGCCTGGCAGTCCATGGAGTCACAAAAGAGTCGAACATGACTTAGCAACTAACAACAATAATTTTACTTATACATTTAGTTTTTGTCAAATAGCTATACTTTCTTGAAGAAACAATTGGTTCTTTCATATACTTTTCCTTTTTAATCTCAAGTGCCATTACCTAGAGACAAGCACTTCCAATCACTTAATTCATTGTTCTAGTCTTTAGCTCATACTTCTAAATAACATGCACATGCTGATACTCCCTGATTTTCAGTTACAGATATCTGTTGAATTCCTTGGATGAGGTTTTACTTCTCTTTGCCTCCTCCCTTCCCATCACAAATACTTTCCCTCTTCCTGTATTTCCAATGTGCGTATTCATAACTGTTGGCTAAATCAACACTTAGCATTTGTAATATTTATACATACCTAAATATTAATAATTAATTTAAAAATTAATATTAAAAGGCTGTATTTTTTCTGGCCATATAAAATATACTTTTGATTTTCCGGGAAAAGTTATTTTGACTGTCTCCCATCAATAATTTCTGGTTTCTCCCTATAATACCATGGAATTTTTTTTCCAGTCTCCCAAAGAAAATACACTCCACAGTGAAGCAGTTAGTGAAAAAGATTTTTCTAAAGACCTGTTAAAATAGGAGACTTAAGAAGAACACGGGTCATATATTTTATGCCACATAATATTTTTACATCTTTAAAAATCTCCCTGAAGAATCATCCCCATGTCTTTTTTTCTCAGTTGCCTGATAGTGAAGGGCAACTTTTCTCAGTTGCCCTCTCTCCTAATAATTTATGTAATTCCCTGTGCATAGAGCTCTCTCTAACGCTCCCATCTTTTGATTTGCCTGAATCTTTCTTTTTTTTTCTTTTTACTTTATGGCTGTGCTGCAGGGCATGCAGCATTTTAGCTCTGCAACCAGGGATCAAATCCACATCTCCCGCATTGGAAGGCAGAGTCTCAACTACTGGACTTCTGGAAAAGTCCTGCCTGAATCCTTTCTGACGCCATGTATTCTAGTCCTCCTCAGGCTTTTTTCATCCTCAGAAACAACATATGACATCCGTGGTATGTCTGTGAAAGACCTTTGTGTCAGACAGAGTAGTCGGTTATTTCCTGGTGATGTTGTTTAGTCACTAAGTCGTGCCCGATTCTTTGTGACCACATGGACTGCAGCACGCCAGTCTTCCCTGTGCTTCACTATCTCCTGGAGTTTGCTCAAACTCATGTGCATTGAATTGGTGGTGCTATCCAACCAGCTCATCCTTTGTTGCCCCTTCTCCTGCCCTCAATCTTTCCCAACATCAGGGTCTTTTCTAATGAGTGGGCTCTTTCCATCAGGTGGCCAAAGTATTGGAGATTAAATAGCAAATGAAGCAACTGACAAAGAATTCATCTCAAAAATATACAAGCAACTCCTGCAGTTCAATTCCAGAAGAATAAACAACCCAATCAAAAAATGGGCCAAAGAACTAAACAGACAGTTCTCCAAAGAAGACATACAGATGGCTAACAAACACATGAAAAGATGCTCAACATCACTCATTATCAGAGAAATGCAAATTAAAACCACAATGAGGTACCATTTCATGCCAGTCAGAATGGCTGGGATCCAAAAGTCTACAAGCAATAAATGCTGGAGAGGATGTGGAGAAAAGGGAACCCTCTTACACTGTTGGTGGGAATGCAAACTAGTACAGCCACTATGGAGAACAGTGTGGAGATTCCTTAAAAAACTGGAAATAAAACTGCCTTATGACCCAGCAATCCCACTGCTGGGCATACACACCGAGGAAACCAGAATTGAAAGAAACACGTGTACCCCAATGTTAATCACAGCACTGTTTGTAATAGCCAGGACATGGAAGCAACCTAGATGTCCATCAGCAAGACGAATGGATAAGAAAGCTGTGGTGCATGTACACAATGGAGTATTACTCAGGCATTAAAAAGAATACATTTGAATCAGTTCTAATGAGGTGGATGAAACTGGAGCCTATTATACAGAGTAAAGTAAGCCAGAAAGAAAAACACCAATACAATATACTAATACATATATATGGAATTCAGAAAGGTGGTAACAATTATCCTATATGCGAGACAGCAAAAGAGACACTGATGTATAGAACAGTCTTTTGGACTTTGTGGGAGAGGGCGAGGGTGGGATAATTTGGGAGAACGGCATTGGAACATATATATTATCACATGTGAAATGAATTGCCAGTTCAGGTTCGATGCATGAGACTGGATGCTTGGGGCTGGTGCACTGGGATGACCCAGAGGGATGGGATGGGGAGGGAGGTGGAAGGAGGAGTTCAGGATGGGGAACACATGTATACCCATGGCAGATTCATGTCAATGTGTGGCAAAACCACTACAGTATTGTAAAGCAATTAGCCTTCAATTAAAATAAATAAATTTATATTAAAAATAAAACAAAAAAACCCCAAAGTATTGGAGATTCAGCTCAGTCCTTTCAATGAATATTCAAGATTGGTTTCCTTTAGGATTGGCTGGTTTGATCCCCTTGCTGTCCACAGGACTCTCATAAGTCTTTTCCAGCACCACAATTCGAAAGCATCAGTAGCTCCTAAACATAAAGTGGCGGTGGTGCTGGTTTAGTCACTAAGTCGTGTCTGACTCTTTGCAACCCCGTGGACTATAGCCTACCAGGCTCCTCTGTCCATGGGATTTCCCAGGCAAGAGTACTGGAGTGGGTCGCTACTTCCTTCTGCAGGGTATCTTTCGGACCCAGGGGTTGAACTTGCATCTCCTGCATTGCAGGTGGGTTCTTTACTGCTGAGCCACCAGGGAAGCCCAAACATCAGGTACTTTATATAAAGATTTCTTGTTTATGACACATGCCCAGTGCACATTGGTGGGAGGGGGTCTGCACCAGGTTGATTTATGCTTCCATAATCATTGTCGTAACACATTATTTTCACTTACAATTTTAGGAAAAGCAAGTCGCATGTCTATACTTAACTGTAATGGTTACCCTACTGTGTGCCAGGAAGGACAAACAGTATTTTAAAATAGCTCTAATGATAATTTTAACCATTATAGTAACTGTGTGTGCATGCATGCTAAGTCACTTCAGTCACGTCTGACTGTTTGAGGACCTATGGACTTGAGCCTGCCAGGCTCCTCTGTCCATAGGACTCTCCAGACAAGAATACTGGAGTGGGTTGCTGTGCCCTCCTCTAGGGGATCTTCCTGACCCAGGGATTGAACCCACATCTCTTACATCTCCTACGTTGGCAGGCAGGTTCTTTACCATTAGTGCCACCTGAGAAGCCCATAGTAAGTGTGAGTGAGTGATGGTCACTCAGTCGTGTCCAATTCTTTGCTACCCCATGGACTGTAGCCTGCCAGGATCCTCTGTCCATGGGATTCTCCAGGCAAGAATACTGGAGTTGGTTGCCATTTCATTCTCCAGGGTATGATAAGTATAAGGACTCCCTATATGCAAACAAACGAGACTCTTATAAATAACATATATATATAGTTACTGTTATATGTATTTTTCCCAGAAAAATCTTAACAAAATGCAACAGAAGTCCATGGTGTCTCTTATATTTACATTTCCTAGGGGTTGTTGATCTTCTTAAATCATTAAGCTTATGTTCTTCTCTGTGAAATGTTTGCCATTTGCTGTAAATATTTTACTGCGCAGGTCTCCTTCCACTTTGCTTCAGAGATTCCAATTATTATATTGTTTGATATTGTCCCACAGGTCACCACAACTCTGTTCATCATTTTTCAGTTTCTTTACTCTTCCTTTTGCATAATTTCTATTAATCAGTCTTCACATTCTTCAACAATTTCTTCCATTATCTCCAGAAATTTTTCATTTAAGTTATTGAACTTTTCAGTTCAACTTTAGTATTGTTTTTATTGTTTCGCTTCCCTGCTGTATTCCCTTTCTACTTGTTATTGTTGTCATCCTTCTTGTTGTTCAGTCGCTAAGTCATGTCCAGCTCTTTGCAACTCCATGGACTATAGCACAGCAGCCCTCTCTGTCCCTCACTATCTCCTGGAGTTTGGCCAAATTCACATCCATTATTTACTCAGTATTACTATGAAATAAACATTTTATTTTTCTGCTTTAGACATATTTAAAATAGCTTCCTTAACGTCTTTGTTAAACCCAACATAGGTACCTGGTCATCACTGATGTGTTTTAGGGATTGGCGCTCATCCCTCAATACCCAGGCACTTTTAATACTGAGAATTCCACTTGGACCTCAGGTGTCTGATCACTCACAGCAATGGTGGAACCACAGAGTTAACCCTGGCAGAAGACAGCCCTTAATGGACAGCCACCCCAGGAAGAGTCTAAAGCACCATGATCTGTACTCAGCCTGAGGTACTGCTGCTTTTTCTGGGGCCTGCTAATACATCTACCCCTATTGTACTGCCAAGAAATGACTGTTAGGACTTAGAGAAAATGAACTCACTGTTCTCAGGGGGAAAGAGTTGTGGGGAAGGAAGACATAGTTAGGGAGTCTGGGATAACATGTACACACTGGTATATTTAAAATGGATCACCAGCAAGGACCTGCTGTGTAGCTCTAGGAATTCTACTTAATGTTATGCAGCAGTCTGGGGGAGAATGGATACATGCACGTGTATGACTGAGTCCCTTTGCTGTTCACCTGAAACTGTCACAACATTGTGATTTGTCTATACCCCAGCACAAAATGAAATGTTTAAAATGAAAAACAAAAGAAAGAGATGACTGTTAGGGCACTGGTGACTGCCTTTATATGCCATCAAATTGAGCTAGTCTCTTTCTGGAGTGCCAGCCTGTTACTCTAAAGTCTCCTCTTTAGTCAGGGATCTTAGTTGGATTATGGGGCCAGGAGAGGACTCTGCAACTTCCCTTATGTAGTTAAATATGAACTGTGAGGCCTAAGAACCAAAGTAAAGGACCACTCATTTGGGAAGTATTTACATAATGTGCTAAAAAAGTTTCATCTTTGGTGTAGGTAATTAGTCAAATATTTTATCACCCCTTGGTGTCTGGGGTCTGTCTCCATGTTATCAGTTTTAGAGCATATGTTTTTAAATTATCTTTAAAAAAAGATACATATATTTTTAAGAGTGAAAATAACTTATTTCCCATTATATATATTTTGATAGCTTCTAGGAAAAAGGAGGGCCCAATTAGCCTGACTCACTCCTAACTCATCCATTGGATCACCCATCTAATAGAGGAAAATGTAACCTCCCTTATCTTAAAATGTCTAAAGAAAAACATTCTTCTGTGAGTTTACTTCTAAATTCATTGATTATTACATTAACTTAAAATATTGTAAAAGCTATTTAAATTTTCCAAAAGATGACATACCAACTTCTGAGAAGTGAAAATAAATCTAAGGCAAAACCTTAATTATTACATGCATATTTGATTTGTTATTGTAATACATTTTAGTTTTAATTATTAAAGTCTAAAATAAAAATTATTTAATGCTGAGAACATTGAAAACACTAATGTAAATTTATCTCAAAGAGTAAAATTCTAGTGAGAAACTGAATATCAGCTATTAAATATTAACTTATAATGTCTTGAGAAAAGGATATTAGTGTAATGACAATCTAGGCATTTACTCACAGCAGAATATATTTCTGATTAAGAGTATTATTTCAGGCCCAGTAAGCAAATGAGAGTACCCATTCATTTCATGGAAACCTCTGACTAGCTGCCTATGGAAACAGATGTTTCTCGTTGCTCAACTAGGCTGGGTTCAAACCGGTGACCTGCAGGCGAAAGGTTGTGGATTCTGTTATCAATCATCTAAGTGACCCATTCCTCTAACAGCAAAGCACTGGCTCAGACAAAGGGAGGGGAGAATTATTTGATTCAACTCATCAACACATTATGCCAGTCTGTTAGCAAATATCATCTTGTACAAAATATGAACAGCATAAAAAGTAGGCTTCCTTTTATTGGAACATATGGAACATATGTGAGGAAAATGTGCCAAATCCAATATTCTGCAGATTGCTATGAATTGTTAGTGAGAAGATTCATTTGCAGTTCCAAGGTATTTCTTGCCTGTGACTGTCAAGCAATGGCAGTATGATGGATTGAGTTACCCCAAGCAGATCTCCTGTGAATAGTCTCTGGCCTCTGTTGGATAACATTGCAGACATGACTTTTACACTCACTGTTAACATACATGGGGAATAAGTTATTTCACTTTTCTGTCACACTATTTTTTATTTCTTTGTACTAGATAACACAATAGAGAGTAAAAAAATGATTGTGGATGTATAGCTGGCAGAGAAGTCAAGAACTGCAGTCTGGAATACTCATTGCTTCATAAAGATTGCTCTCATACCTAATTTCTGAAAACGGAATACAAAAAAGTGGAGACAGAATGTTGTCTTATGATTAGGTAGCAATAAATATTCAATGCAAATATGAAATGTACTCTTGTGCTTTTGTCTGAGATAACCTGACTCCTAAAACACTGTAGCAGAACACCTTTTCTGAAAGGATACCTACCAAAACAGTTTCAGCTGGAATTTTATGCCCAATTCATCACCGGCTTACTTTGTGCCACATAGTGTTCTAGAATACAGAAATGAACAAAGCCAACAAGTTGCCTAGCATTGTATGAACATAACTGATACCCTATTGAGAAGAGATAATACAGAGAGAAACAAATGATAATGATAGTTTTAGTAAGTAATAGTTTAAAGAACTCAAAGCAAGGTAAGAGAAATGGGAGTCATGTAGTTGTATATCATTAGATAAGTTATTCATAAAAGGTCTGTGTGAGCAGATAACATGTGGGAAGAAGTATGAATAAAAAGGAAAGCAAGTTTATGGTAAAATTCATTTCAGGCAGAAAGGACAATTAAAAGACCATGGTAAGGAATTTGCATGGAATGCTCAAGAACTGGCAAGAAGATCAGTGTGTCTGGAGAAAATTGGATGAAGGAAGGAAAGGCAGACTAGGGGATGAAAGTTATCCACAGGATAGATCATTTGGGACCACAAGTTATATAAATGCTTTGGGATTTGTTCCAAGTGTCGTAGGTATGTTTGAAAGGCTTAAACACAGGGATAGATTATTTACCTGTTAAAGAACTTCTCTGGCTGGGTATGGAAATAGACTCTAGAGGGTTAAGAATTGAAGAAAACAGTTCATTGCAGTAGCCCAGGTAAGAATTCCTGATGGATGGAACCAAATGATTATAAGAAATAGTATTCCTACTCTGGACATAATTAATGCTGATAGGATTCTGAATCTGTGAGGACCAAAGGCATCAAAAATACTTATGAGAGAATATTGATAAGCTGAGTGAATGGCTGGGCCATTGCCTTAGATATGGAACATTAGAAGAGATGCCATTTTGAATGGCAAAGGGATCAACACTCTATTTTGAACAGGATAAATGTATGAGAAAATGCCTGTTGGATAGCTGTATTTATTTTCTATGCTGCATCACAAATCATCACAAACTTAGTGACTTAACACAAGTTTATTATTTCACAGTTTCTGTGGGGTTGGAGTCTGGCTGTGGCTTAGCTGGATTCTCTACAAGCCTGGAAGCAAGCTATCAGCCATCTGGGTTCTCATCTGGCAGTTTGATTGGGGAAGGATCAGCTTCCAAGCTCATTCAGATTGTTGGCAGACTTCCTTTCCTTGGAGCCATTGGATTTACGTAGTCTTGCTTCTTTAACACCAGCAAGGAAAGCAAGACTCTAGAACAATCAGCTAGCAGGATGGAGCCATATATAATACCAGAGTTGGAGAGATAAGTTTTAGAGTTGTCAAAGCATTGATATTACAAAGTCTTGGGCCCAGAGGAAAATATAATCGACAGTGACATGGAAATGGTAGTTTATTTCAGTGGACATATAGAGGGAATATTCCAGTCAACTAGAGTTTATTAAAAGGTGCAGAAAATAATCCTAAGATCAATGTTGCTACTTAATGGGTCAATTCTTGTCTGCCTTCACGTGGCTATTACTCTTAACTAATTGTTGGCTGCTATGAGAGAGTTGTCTGCTTAGTCACTCAGTCATGTCCAACTCTTTGTAACCCATGGACTGTAGCCCACCAGGTCCCCTATCCATGGAGGTTCTCCAGGTGAGAATATTGGAGTTGGTTGCCATACCCTCCTCCAGGGGATCTTCCTAACCCAGGAACTGAACCCATGTCTCCTGCATTGCAGGCAAATTCTTCACCATTTGAGCAAGCCCATCAAAGGTTTAGGGTGTGCTTCCCAGGTGGCTCAGTGGTACGAATCTGCCTGTTAGTGCAGGAGACACAAACAACATAGATTTGATCCCTGCATCAAGAAGACCCCCTGGAGTAGGAAATGGCAACCTGCTCCAGCATTCTTGCCTGGAAAATTCCATGGATAGAGGAGCCTGACAGGAGCAAAGGGGAGGTCCTCCTTTGCTCCCCATGGGGTTGCAAAGAGTTGGACATGACTGAGTAACTGAGCATGCACACATATACACACACACAATAAATCCCAACACAAATACTGTTCTAAGAGCTTTTAAAAGGTCATCTAATTTTATCCTTATAATAAATTAATGAGATAGACAATATTGCTATTTTAATTGATGAGAAAGCTAATGCTCAAGATCATACAGTTACTAAGTTCAGTTCAGTTCAGTTGCTCAGTCATGTCCGACTCTTTGCGACCCCATGAATTGCAGCACACCAGGCCTCCCTGTCCATCACCAACTCCCGGAGTTCACTCAGACTCATGTCCATCGAGTTGGTGATGCCATCCAGCCATAAGGTATAACTAATGGATGTGTTGTGACTTCATAATCTACACATTCATAGCGTCCTTCATAGCGTCTCCCTTTGTGTCCAAATTCCCTGGGTCCTGATTCCAATTCTCCATTTCTGATCACTGACTGGTATTCTTTATACCTGCATGAATTTTTTTGATTTGTTTTCTCTCATCCTCCATCCAGATAGTATCTAGTTACTTCCTCCTTCCCTTAAGAGCTGTCTACATATACTTTGTAGACTGCAATTGATTCAACATTGTGTAATAGAGGTTATCTTTTACAAACTTTAGTCTCATCACTAAAAACTAAGTTATCTAAGGAATTCAAATCTGAATTAAAGTAGTGCACAAGAAGAAATTAGTTAAATCTGTTAGTTTGAACCTAAAGAAAGAGGAAGTCCAGGAGAAAGAAGGAAGATGATTTTGAGTAGGAGAGAAAGAAGTAAACACATTCATCATTCTTACAATTATTATGCAAGTAGACTATATGCATTATACATAAGAATAAACCAGGAATTATGACTTGAGAAATAACTTAAATATTTCAAAAGGGATGGTGCAAAATATGTTTCTCAATCATAATGGAATGCATTATAGTAGAAATTTTAGTTGATTCCTTTTTGTCTTATTGTACTTAGCTCTTGGTGAATGGTTATAACTAATACATCTTATACAGCACATTCACTTATTTTTGTTCAAATTATATATAGGATATGGTTTAGTATATCTTTTTCACTCTAAGCATTTTTATCCTTGACCCAGTATTAGCACTAAGGTATGTTTCTAGTGCATATTCAAATCGAGGGGTACAACTATATAGAAGATCCTTTTTCTTACTGAAAAATAGTCCAAGATAAATTATTATTTAAAAAGCTCTGATATTTATAATAGTTTTTACTATGGAAAACCCCAATCTAATTTTCCTGGATAGATGTTTTAAAGAATACAGCTTAAATGATTCTAGATGTAAGCAAATCACTTTTCATATCAGAAGTATAGAGTATGTGCCTATATAAAATTGCATGTTCATAAAGTCTTTGTTGATCCTTTTAAACTTGTTCATCGTAGTAACCTGATCCAAAGACTTAGGTATAATGTGTAAGGTTGACTGTTCCTGAAAGGGCTTCTGAATAGCAAGCATAGTTCCAATAAGTATTATTGATAGAATATATTCCCACCAAGACTAGGTCTTTATTTTACTCATTCTTTATGTAATAGAACCTGCTGTCATTAAGGGGAGAAAAATTATAGTCTCTAAATGCAAATGATCTCAATTTGTATAGTATCTACTTATGCTAATTAATTCTAATATTTTACAGTGTTTACTTTGGAGTTTCTTTTACATTTTATTATGAAGAAAACAAAGTTGAATATCTAGCCTTGTTTTTAAAAAATTAGAGTCATCTTTTCCTCATTATTTCTACTTATAGTACGTATATAGAATTAAAAAAAAATGTTAACTCAGAACTATGCATTTGAGAGCTCACCCCTCAAAATACATAGGGAACAATCCTCCGTAAGTTCACACTGCACTGGGCGAGGATGTGGTTGGCTGTTACTCCTTTTGCTCCCCTTCCAGTTCCCTGAAGGAGCAGAATGATGCCAAATACTACTTGCTCACAGTTTCATGTTTCCTATGAATCAAATTGTAGGTACTTTCCAACAGTTTATTGAGAACATAGAAGCAATAACAAATTTATCAATAGTGAATGAAACAATGACCAGTCATCTCATATTTTTATGTTTTGTAGGAAAACATCAGTGCAAGGAACCCAGGCTTGCTTTTCTGGACTCATGATTTTTTTTCTCCCCTGAAAGGAATTATAATTTGTGCTTTAAAAAGAAAATGTGGTAAGTGGCTTGAAGAGATTTCACCTTTCTGGGACTTAGTTATGCAGCCTGAAGGAAAACTGAATTTAGACTACAGGTAAAACTTAATCTAAATTGTTTGGCCTGCCAGATGGGCTTCCTACTGTTTATACTTCACTTCATATTGAAGACAGTGCACATTTAGCAACAGTATTCTACAGGGTTTTCCTTAATCTTCCTGCTTGCGTGCTAAGTTGCTTCAGTTGTGTCCAATTCTGTGCGACCCTATGGACTGTAGCCCTCCAGGCTCTTCTGTCCATGGGATTCTCCAGGCAAGAATGCTGGAGCGGGTTGTCACGCCCCATGTGCTTTTTTGTGGGAACTTTGAAGATTCTTTGTATCCACTTCTAGTACATACAGAAACATAAACAACCTCAAAAGTATTAACCAAACTGACATTAAATTAATGCACTATATTATCTATGTGAAATTAAAATATGTGATGTATTCTGATTTCATTCTGGATTTACCACTTAGAAAGTGATGATGATCTTTAACCACTATGACTAAAGAAGTTGATTCAGTCTGTTTTGGCATATCTCCTTTGAATCTCCTTTTTGCTTGATCTATGTATCAATCCTGAGTCCTCAGTCATTAAAATGACTTCATGCTATAACTACTAAGTTTTTGTACACAGGATTTCAATGTTAATTTTTCTAGTAATACACTTTACATTGTGAAATAGTTTATTTCTGGAAAACAATTTGATACTTTATGATGTTAAATATACAGTTACCATATGACCTGCCAGTTCTACTCCTGGGCCACTCTAGAGAAATAAAAATTTAAGTTCACACAAAAACCCATACATGAATATTAATAGCAGCTCTGTAGGTGAATGGATAAACAAATTGCTGCACAATCACTCTGTGAAAGACTGCTCAGTACCAAAAGGAACGAACTTCATACATGCATCAACTTGGATGAATCTCCAAAACATTATGCCAAATGAAAAAAAGCCAGAAGTTTAAACACTGTGTGGTTCCTTTGATGTGCCACTCTAAACAAAGACAAAGCTATATTGACAGATCGGTGGTGGCCAGGGGTAGAGGAGGGGGTATGACTGTGAAGGGAGAGCACAAGGGAGATATTCTGGGGGTGATGAAGCTGTTCCATGGGGTTTCCAGGATGGCTCAATGGGTAAAGTATCTGCCTGCAACGTAGGAGATGCAGGTTTGATTCCTGGATTGGGAAGACCCCCTAGAGAAGGAAATGGCTACCCACTCTGGTATTCTCTCCAAGAAAATCCCATGGACAGAGGATCCTGGCAGACTACAGCCCATGGGGTTGCAAAGAGTTGGACATGACTGAGCACACACACACACACACAGAGAAGCTGTTCCTTATTCTGATTGTGATGGTGGTTATACAAATCTGTCTCTATATGTATAAACATCATTGAATTGTATTGTATTTTCCCAACCCAGGGACTGACTCCAGGTCTCCCACATTGCAGGCAGATTCTTCACTGTCTGAGTCACCAGGGAAGCCCAAGAATACTGGAGTGGGATCTTCCCGACCCAGGAATCAAACTGGGGTCTCCTGCATTGCAGGCGAATTCTTTACCAGCTAAGCTACCAGGGAAGCCGTGAATTGTACACTAATAACAGTTGGAAAACAACAGAATGGGAAAGACTAGAGATCTCTTCAAGAAAATCAGAGATACCAAAGGAACATTTCATGCAAAGATGGGCTTGATAAAGGACAGAAATGGTATGGACCTAACAGAAGAAGATATTAAGAAGAGGTGGCAAGAATACACAGAAGAACTGTACAAAAAAGATCTTCACGACCCAGATAATCACAATGGTGTGATCACTGACCTAGAGCCAGACATCCTGGAATGTGAAGTCAAGTGGGCCTTAGAAAGCATCACTACGAACAAAGCTAGTGGAGGTGATAGAATTCCAGTTGAGCTATTCCAAATCCTGAAAGATGATGCTGTGAAGTGCTTCACTCAATATGCCAGCAAATTTGGAAAACTCAGCAGTGGCCACAGGACTGGAAAAGGTCAGTTTTCATTCCAATCCCAAAGAAAGGCAATGCCAAAGAATGCTCAAACTACCACACAGTTGCACTCATCTCACATGCTAGTAAAGTAATGCTCAAAATTCTCCAAGCCAGGCTTCAGCAATATGTGAACCGTGAACTTCCAGATGTTCAAGCTGGTTTTAGAAAAGGCAGAGGAACCAGAGATCAAATTGCCAACATCCGCTGGATCATGGAAAAAGCAAGAGAGTTCCAGAAAAACATCTATTTCTGCTTTATTGACTATGCCAAAGCCTTTGACTGTGTGGATCACAACAAACTGTGGAAAATTCTGAAAGCGATGGGAATACCAGACCACCTGATCTGCCTCTTGAGAAACCTATATGCAGGTCAGGAAGCAACAGTTAGAACTGGACATGGAACAACAGACTGGTTCCAAATATGAAAAGGAGTACGTCAAAGCTGTATATTGTCACCCTGCTTATTTAACTTATATGCAGAGTACATAATAAGAAACGCTGGGCTGGAAGGAACACAAGCTGGAATCAAGATTGCCGGGAGAAATATCAATAACCTCAGATATGCAGATGACACCACCCTTATGGCAGAAAGTGAAGAGGAACTCAAAAGCCTCTTGATGAAAGTGAAAGTGGAGAGTGAAAAAGTTGGCTTAAAGCTCAACATTCAGAAAACGAAGATCATGGCTTCTGGTCCCATCACTTCATGGGAAATAGATGGGGAAACAGTGGAAACAGTGTCAGACTTTAATTTTTTGGGCTCCAAAATCACTTCAGATGGTGACTGCAGCCATGAAATTAAAAGACGCTTACTCCTTGGAAGGAAAGTTATGACCAACCTAGATAGCATATTCAAAAGCAGAGGCATTACTCTGCCAACAAAGGACCGTCTAGTCAAGGCTATGGCTTTTCCTGTGGTCATGTATGGATGTGAGAGTTGGACTGTGAATAAAGCTGAGCACCAAAGAATTGATGCTTTTGAACTGTGGTGTTGGAGAAGACTCTTGAGAGTCCCTTGGGCTGCAGGGAGATCCAACCAGTCCATTCCGAAGGAGATCAGCCCTGGGATTTCTTTGGAAGGAAGGATGCTAAAGCTGAAATTCCAGTACTTTGGCCACCTCATGTGAAGAGTTGACTCATTGGAAAAGACTCTGATGCTGGGAGGGATTGGGGGCAGGAGGAGAAGGGGACGACAGAGGATGAGATGGCTGGATGGCATCACTGACTCAACGGACGTGAGTCTGGGTGAACTCCAGGAGTTGGTGATGGACAGGGAGGCCTGGCGCGCTGCGATTCGTGGGATTGTAAAGAGTCGGACACGACTGAGTGACTGATCTGATCTGATCTGAACAGTTAATTTTACTGCATGTTAATTTGAAAATGCAATAAAGACAACAATGTCATCACACACTCACTAGGATGGCTAAAATTTAAAAACCTATTTGGAGTCAGGTATTTGGATAATTGTTCTTCAATTTAGGTTCGTCTGCCTGGAGAGCTGCAGTCCATGGAGTCGGAAAGAGTCAGACATGACTGAAGCAACCGAGCAAGCAACTTTTTCTCATGCTTAGACTGAGATTACAGGTTTTGGGGATGAATGTCCAGAGGTGAAATGCACTTTTCATCATATTTTATCAGGGAGTACATCAGATCAACATGATTTGTCACTAGTAATGTTAACCTTGATCACTTGGCCAAGGTAGTGTTGGCTTTTCCTGTATAGGGCTTTGAATTTATACACAGGTTGGCTAGGCAGGTGGAAGGAGTGGTCCTGAGCTTAGCCTTGACACAGTCAGAAATCAGGCAGACCAGATTCAGTGCCCCCTCATCTCAGAGAATACTACTGTAAAGGTCGGAAGTGGGGTCACCCCTCTGACATCTGCTCTGCTCGCCCCTACCCTGGACTTCTACTTTAGGAGGGTTTGAGATTCCTGACAAATCAAGAACCTGCTGCCTCCCATTCTCTGTTCTGCTCAGAGCAACCAGAGCTTCTCCACAATCAAAATCACTTGACAGCTCTCTCAAATTCATATCTTTTAGCACGTTCCCATGGTTTTTCGGATGAAATCCATATCTCTCACTCAGATGTCTGATCTGGTTCTGCCCCCTCTCACACCCTCCCCTCACGCCTCCCTGACTCCAGCCACAGTACCCCCATTTCTGTGCCAGGAGTACACAGACCTCACTTCCAACTCAGGGCCTTTGCACTTACTCATCTCCTGCCTGGAACTCTCATTTTCGTCAGATCTCCTTATGGCTAACTCATACTACACATCTCATCTCAAGTGGCCCCTCTGCAAGAGCTTTCTCTTTCTCCACTTCTCCTGGGTGGCTCTCCTTCCTTCTAGTTCTCCCCTTCATAGTCATTGGTCCACTCTGAAATCACCTAGTTTATTTGGCTGTTGATGCCCATCTCTCCTGTGAATTGTGAACTCCAGGAGAGTCACAGCCTCATCTGCCTTGGTCACCACTGTTCCCTGGGGGCTAAATACAGGGTCTGGCACACAGTAAGTTCATAAATTAAAAAATGTTCTATGAATTAATAAATCTTATCTTTTTCTGTATTCTTGAAATCAATCAGAGGTTTAAACAGGAATATACTTGTGACTGAGCATCACATATTCTGTATGTTGAACCAATCAAGAGCTCAAACTGGAGGATAAACGCCAGTAACTGAAACCCCACCCAGTTCATTCAGAAGAAATTTCCTAGGTGACAGAGTCCTATATTCCTCAAATGGAGCAGAAATCTCAACTAAACATTTGGGACTCTGCCCTTTATATACAGCCATGCCCTCCTCCAGGAGATCTTCCTGACCCAAGGATCAAACCCACGTCTCTTATATCTCCTGTATTGGCAGGTGGGTTCTTTACCACTACCGTCACCTGGGAAGCCCATATTATATATATATGGTGGCTCAGCGGAGTTCAAACTGGAGGATGCTGCTGCTGCTGCTGCTAAGTCGCTTCAGTCGTGTCCAACTCGGTGCGACCCCATAGATGGCAGCCCACCAGGCTCCCCCGTCCCTGGGATTCTCTAGGCAAGAACACTGGAGTGGGTTGCCATTTCCTTCTCCAATGCATGAAAGTGAAAAGTGAAAGTGAAGTCGCTCAGTCGTGTTGGACTCTTCGCGACCCCATGGACTGCAGCCTATCAGGCTCCTCCATCCATGGGATTTTCCAGGAAAGAGTACTGGAGTGGGGTGCCATTGCCTTCTCCGAAGCTGGAGGATAAATGCCAATAACTGGGAAGCCCCCAGTTATTTACTGGGGGGGGGTGGTTTCAAGGCGCTGGGAGGGGGAATGGGGGAACATGCATGTGCGTGCTAAGTCGCTTCAGTCGTGTCCAACTCTTTGTGACCCCATGGACTGTTGCTTGCCAGGCTTCTCTGTCCATGGGGACTCTCCAGGCATGAATACTGGAGTGGGTTTCTGTGCCCTCCTCCAGGGGATCTTCCCAACCCATAAACCCATATATACATAAATATTTTTATTGTGGTAAAAGTCACATAATATAAACATACTATTTTAACCGTAATCGAGTATATGGTTATAGTGGCACTAAGTACATTCACGTTGTGTAACTCTCACCATCATCCAATCTCCCGAATTCTTCACCTTCCTAAACTGGAATTCTATCCCCATCAGACACTAACTTGCCGTTTCCCCTCCCCAGGCCGCCTACCCCACAGCCCCTGGTGTCTACCAGTATACTTTCTAACCCTATGATTTTGACTATTCTAGGTTCCTCCTATAAGTAGACTCAGTATTTGTCTGCACCTACTGTATACGGGAATGCATTTTTAAGTTTAACTTAATATATGTCCTATAAACAGATTGCACCTTCTTTTTTTCTACCTGTGCTATACAGTAGGTTCTCAAAAGTTATCTATTTATACACACTGTATATATTTCAACCTCAATATCCCAATTTATCCCACTCTCCTTTGCCCCCTTGGTGTCCATACATTTGTTCTCTGTGTTGGTGTCCCTATTTATGCTTTACAAATAGGTTCATCTATACTATTTTTCTAGATTCCACATATATGCGTTCAGTTCAGTTCAGATCAGTTGCTCAGTCGTGTCCGATTCTTTGTGACCCTGTGGACTGCAGCATGCTAGGCCTCCCTGTCCACCACCATCTCCCGGAGTTCACTCAGACTCATGTCCATCGAGTCAGTGATGCCATCCAGCCATCTCATCCTCTGTCGTCCCCTTCTCCTCTTGCCCCCAATCCCTCCCAGCATCAGAGTCTTTTCCAATGAGTCAACTCTTCGCATGAGGTGGCCTAAGTACTGGAGTTTCAGCTTCAGCATCATTCCCTCCAAAGAAATCCCAGGGCTGATCTCCTTCAGAATGGACTGGTTGGATCTCCCTGCAGTCCAAGGGACTCTCAAGAGTCTTCTCCAACACCACAGTTCAAAAGCATCAATTCTTCGGCATTCAGCTTTCTTCACAGTCCAACTCTCACATCCATACATGACCACAGGAAAAATCATAGTCTTGACTAGATGGACCTTTGTTGGCAAAGTAATGTCTCTGCTTTTGAATATGCTATCTAGGTTGGTCATAGCATTCCTTCCAAGGAGTAAGCATCTTTTAATTTCATGGCTGCAGTCACCATCTGCAGTGATTTTGGAGCCCCCAAAAATAAAGTCTGACACTGTTTCCACTGTTTCCCCATCTATTTCCCATGAAGTGATGGGACCAGATGCCATGATCTTCGTTTTCTGAATGTTGAGCTTTAAGCCAACTTTTTCACTCTCCACTTTCACTTTCATCAAGAGGCTTTTGAGTTCCTCTTCACTTTCTGTCATAAGGGTGGTGTCATCTGCATATCTGAGGTTATTGAAATTTCTCCCGGCAATCTTGATTCCAGCTTGTGCTTCTTCCAGCCCACCGTTTCTCATGATGTACTCTGCATATAAGTTAAATAAGCAGGGTGACAATATACAGCCCTGACGTACTCCTTTTCCTATTTGGAACCAGTCTGTTGTTCCATGTCCAGTTCTAACTGTTGCTTCCTGACCTGCATATAGGTTTCTCAAGAGGCAGATCAGGTGGTCTGGTATTCCCATCGCTTTCAGAATTTTCCACAGTTTATTGTGATCCACACAGTCAAAGGCTTTGGCATAGTCAATAAAGCAGAAATAGATGTTTTTCTGGAACTCTCTTGCTTTTTCGATGATCCAGCAGATGTTGGCAATTTGATCTCTGGTTCCTCTGCCTTTTCTAAAACCAGCTTGAACATCTGGAAGTTCATGGTTCACGTATTGCTGAAGCCTGGCGTTAGTTTACAATTTTTTCTCTTTCTGACCTAATTCACTCTGAATGACAGTCTCTAGATCCATCCACACCTCTGCAAATGGCATAATTTTGTTCCTTTTTTATGGCTGAGTTATTCCACTACATACACGCACCACATCTCCATCCATTCCTCTGTTGATAGACATGTAGGTTGCTTCCAAGTCCTAACTATTGTAAACAGTGCTGCAGTGAACATTGCAATACATGTGTCTTCTGGAATTATGGTTTTCTCCAGATATATGCCCGGAGTGGGACTGCTGGGTCATATGGTAGGTTTTTTCTTTTTTTCTTTTTTTTTTTAGTTTTTTTTAAAGGAACCTCCATACTGTTCTTATAGTGGCAATATGAATTTACATTCCCACCAATAATGTAAGAAGTTTCCCTTTTCTTCACACCTTCTCCAGCATTTATTGTTGTAGATATTTTGATGATGACCATTCTAATCGCTGTGAGGTGGTACCTCATTGTAGTTTTGGTTTGCATTTCTCTAATAATTAGTGATGTTGAGCATTTTTTTCATGTCTCTCTTGGCTATCTGTATGTCTCCTTAGGAGAAGTGAATATTTAGGTATTCCACCTATTTTTGATTGGGTTGTTTACTTATTTATTTTGGTGTTGAGCTGCAGGAGCTTTTTGTATATTTTGGTGATTAATCCCTTGTCAGTTGCTTCATTGCAAATATTTTCTCCCATTCAGAGAGATCTTTTCATCTTATTTATGTTTTTTTTTTTTTTTTTTTGGCTGTGCAAAAGCCTTTAAGTTGAATTAGGGTCCCACTTGTTTACTTTTGTTTTTATTTTCATTACTCTGGATATGGTGAAATATTTTAGATTTGTTAAAATGTTAAAAAGAATATACAGAGAGTTCCTGAATGCTCTTCACCTATTTTCCCTTTATATTGATGTTGTATATAACCAAGGCACATTTGTCAAAATGAACAATTAGCATTGGTATGGCATCACTGACTCGATGGACATGAGTTTGGGTAAACTCTGGGAGTTGGTGATGGACAGGGAGGCCTGGTGTGCTGCAATTCATGGGGTCTCAAAGAGTTGGACATGACTGAGCTACTGAACTGAACTGAACCTCACTATTAAAAAAACAAAAAACAACTACAGACTTTATTCACATTCTTCAGTTTGTTTTCTAGGATCAAATTTCTATTTCAGAATACACAGTGGGTTAATGTTTGCAAGCACCAAGATTTTATCCATTGCTTTCCTCCATCATACTCTAATCAGCTTGCTTAATGGTCCTGAGAATGTCTTCCTGTTCTTGATATTTTAGTTAACAGTAGACTCATTTGCGGAGAAGGCAATGGCACCCAACTCCAGTACTCTTGCCTGGAAAATCCCATGGATGGAGGAACCTGGTAGGCTGCAGTCCATGGGGTCGCTGAGGGTCGGACACGACTGAGCGACTTCACTTTCACTTTTCACTTTCCTGCACTGGAGAAGGACATGGCAACCCACTCCAGTGTTCTTGCCTGGAGAATCCCAGGGACGGGGCATCCTGGTGGGCTGCTGTCTATGGGGTCACACAGAGTCGGACACGACTGAAGTGACTTAGCAGCAGCATACTCATTTGAATTTGCTGACCTTAGTGACTTCTGTTCCATTTTGTTGAATTGCTGTTCATGGTGGAATCCATAGCCATCAATGACTATAATAATGGTAGGAGGAAGATGACGATGGCATAAGGAATATAGAGAAAGAGCTTTGGTTTAACTGTTTTTGGTAGAAAGACCTTTTTTATTAATGAAATCTCAGCTTACAATGTAGCTTCATTACTACAGTGACATGAAAAAATAGGACATGTTAAACATTCAAAGGCAACAAGAATCAGGACAATTAGTATCAGACACATTAAGCCTTTGAAACTGAATGTATCAGTTTAATTTTCCTAACTAATCAAAAGAAGAGGTCATTATTATACAAAATTTGTTGTTTAAAGTTATTAGATTAAAAATCTTAAGAATTAGACTTTAATATATATTTTAACTTTTTATTTTATACTGGAGTATTAACAATGATTAACAATGTTGTGTTAGTTTCAGGTGTACAGCAAAGTGATTCAATTATACATATACATGTATCTGTTCTTTTTCAAATTCTTTTCCCAGTTAGATTGCTATGTAATGTTGAGCAGAGTTCCCTGTGCTATGCAATGGATCCTTGTTGGTTACCCATTTTAAATATAACAGTGTGTACATGTCAATCTCAGACTCCCTAAGTATCCCACCTCTCCCTTTCACCCTGGTAACCATAGATTCTTTCTCTATATCTCTGAGTCTATTTCTGTTTTGTAAATAAATTCATTTGTAACATTTTTGGAATCTGTATATAAGGGATATCATACTGGATCTCTCTATTTTAAAAATATATCTAATTTATGTATTATATATAGATGTCTACATAATACATATACATATATTACATAATACATGGCCATATATACATAAATATATATATATATAATTTAGATGCACTTTGAAATATTTTAAAGTGTGATCCTTAAGATCTTTAATCTTCTAAATTTCTAAACAATTATATATGTGACATACAAACACACACACATACATACACATTCAGTGCCAGGAATTTTATTCTCAGCACTACTTTAACTGTCTTCTTAAAATTTTGATGTTTTATTTGCATTTTTAGAGTACCATTTAAATAGATTTTTCTGTGTTGTTTTGAGTGTATTCTATATAACTCTTTTGTGATTGCTCTATTACATTATACACACATATTTTGTGTGTGCATGTATATATATTTGTGGTAAATCTATGTTGTTGTTGTAGAAGAATATGTTTATATGTTGTTGTAGAAGCAGAAAAACATTTACTTCTGCTTTATTGACTATGCCAAAGCCTTTGACTGTGTGGATCACAACAAACTGGAAAATTCTTAAAGAGATGGGAATACCAGACCACCTTACCTGCCTCCTGAGAAATCTGTATGCAGTTCAAGAAGCAACAGTTAGAACCAGACATGGAACAACAGACTGGTTCCAAACTGGGAAAGGAGTATGTCAAGGGAAAGGAGTACATCAAGGCTGCATATGGTCACCCTTCTTATTTAACTAATATACAGAGTATATCATGCAAGATACTGGGCTAGATGAAGCACAAGCTGGAATCAAGATTGCCAGGAGAAATATCAATAACCTCAGATATGCAGATGATACCACCCTTATGGCAGAAAGCAAAGAAAACCTAAAGAGCCTCTTGATGAAAGTGAAAGAGGAGAGTGAAAAAGTTGGCTTAAAACTCAACATTTGGAAAACTAAGATCATGGCATCTGGTCCCATCATTTCATGGCAAACATGAAACAATGGAAACAGTGACAGACTTTATTTTTTGGGGTTCCAAAATCCCTGCAGATGGTGACTGCAGCCATTAAATTAAAAGACACTTACTCCTTGGAAGGAAAGTTATGACTAACCTAGACAGCATATTAAAAACAGAGACATCCATCTAGTCAAAGCTATGCTTTTTGCAGTAGTCATGTATGGATGTGAAAGTTGGACTATAAAGAAAGCTGAGCGCCGAAGAATTGATGCTTTTGAACTGTGGTGTTGGAGAAGACTCTTGAGAGTCCCTTGGACTGCAAGGAGATCCAACCAGCCAATGGTAAAGGAAATCAGTCCTGAATATTCATTGGAAGGACTGATGTTGAAGCTGAAGCTCCAATACTTTGGCCACTTGATGCAAAGAACTGACTCATTGGAAAAGACCCTGATGCTGGAAAGATTGAAAGTGGGAGGAGAAGGGGATGACCAAGGATGAGATGGTTGGATGGCATCACCCACTCGATGGACATGAGTTTGAGCAAGCTCCAGGAGTTGGTGATGGACAGGGAAACCTGGTGTGCCGCAGTCCACAGGGTCACAAAGAGTGGGCCAGGACTGAGTGACTGAACTGATAGTTAACTATGTCGTTTTTGTTGTTTAGTCACTTAGTCCTGTTTGACTCTTTGCAACCCTATGGACTGCAGCCTACCATACTCCTCTGTCCATAGGATTTTCCAGGCAAAAATGCTGGAGAGGGTTGCCATTTCCTCCTCCAGGGGATCTTCCCCACTCAGAGATCAAGCCCGTGTCTCTTGCTTGGCAGATGTATTCTTTACCACTGAATCACCAGGGAAGCCTGTGATATATTTACATATTTGTATTATATCTATATATCTGTGTCTAACTATGATATTTCTAACCCCATCGTTTTTGTCTTCTCCTGGGACTCTGATGACACGAAATTGAATCTTCTGTTACAGTCCTGCAAATCCACAAGGGTGTGTTTGTCTGTTCATCTGTCTATTTATTGATATGTAGTTTTCTCTTTGTTGTTTAACTAGTTAAAGAGTTAGATATGAAAGTCCTTTGAACGTTCTCTCTATGAAGTACAAATAGAACTGAAAAAGGATATAATAATAGAATATAGTGCGTCTATGGAATGAACAAATATTTATATAGTTATAATGAGATAAATGCTGTTATGGGCTATAAACTTTTATAATTGACCAATATTCCAAAGACAGGAAATTTTATTATTATTATTGAATGGGAAATAAATATTACCAATCTTGGAGTAAAAATACAATATATGGATAGCAGAAATTGGATGATAGACTGAAGAGAGGTGGGAGAATTATAATACTGTCATCGTCCAAAATAGGCCATCAAAAAATCATATGTGTAAATAATGGAGTAAAAAATAAGATTTTAAACTGTTACCATTCCACAGTGACTGTGTAATATATAAACTAGATGCTCATCAAACTTTTAAATACAACTAATCTAAGTTTCTGGTTATTACTGTAGCTTCCTAAAACTGAATTATGGCCAGTAAATTGGAAAAGGAACTAATATACACTGTTTACTGATTTCTGAAAATCAGAACATGTTTTGTTTTTCTACATTCTCTCCCGTATGTTTCTTATGCAGCTTTATTATCTCCAGAATATTTATTGTCTTTCATTTTTCTTTATGGAAGAAAAAGCGTTTCCCTTCCTCACTATATTTTTATTATTTTCAGCAGGTCATTCATTCATTCAATTTCTTGGTATCCAATCTGTTATTCTTCCTCAATCCTGCTGACTTCTTATTTTGGTTTGAACACTCACTTCATACTTGGACTGTAACTTTCCTATATAGCTTTTTAATTTTTTTCCACAAGATTCTGGTTTGGTTTGTTCTGATATTCTCTGCTTTTCTAAAATCTACAAGATGTTCTACCTTATGAGTAAGAAGAGGTATTACTTGTGCCAAATTTTTCGTCTTAAACCAGAAGCTCATGATAGCATTATAAATTAGTCATGATTCAAATTCATAGCAAACACCAGGACAGGAAATAAATCATAGGAGCAATAGATATATATGATCCATGAATGCATCTAAAGTTCTGCCCCATTTTTATGTTTGAAAAGGTGACAGTTTTAAAATAATATTTATGTAGATTTAGTATAATTGTCCTAAAATCTGAACAGAATTGAATAATCACTGAAAAACAACTTTCAAAGGTTGAGCAAGACAGAGAGGTATTTTCATTTAGAATTGTTAATATTTTTCTTTCTCACAGTTTCTAGCTTAACTCTAATGCATTTTAATTGCATCTTAACTCTACTGATCACTCAAGGCTAGTAAGAAGTGAATGTGATGATGGTGAGGAGACATTTTAACGTAACTGATAGATTAATCAACATTTAACTATTTGAGTGTACATAAATCTTGTGATCAGGTTCTGTATCAAATTAGTTAAAATTTTCAATGTTATTACTAAATTAAGATGCTGAAGTCTCTTGCTGCTGCTGCTAAGTTGCTTCAGTCATGTCCGACTCTGTGTGACCCCATAGACGGCAGCCCACCAGGCTCCCCCTTCCCTGGGATTCTCCAGGCAAGAACACTGGAGTGGGTTGCCATTTTCTTCTCCAATGCATGAAAGTGAAAAGTGAAAGTGAAGTCGCTCAGTTGTGTTGGACTCTTAGTGACCCCATGGACTACAGCCCACCAGGTTCCTATGTCCATGGGATTTTCCAGGCAAGAACACTGGAGTGGGGTGCCATTGCCTTCTCCGAAGGCAAGTAAGTCTCTTAGGCTTTATTTTATCATTTGGTCCTTTATTACTGGAAAAGGCAATTGTGATAACCTGTAAATTTTTGTAAGCTAATATTAGAAATGTTTAATGATAGCATATCGTTTAGTTAATTTAAAACTTGGTGCTAATAATTTTATACTTGTCAAGTCTTCCCAAAACTATATGAAGTGTTCTGCTATCAATTTAGCAAAATTTAAATCATTGTGAGATATAACAAGCTAATATTTGTATGTTGCAGTTCAGTACTTAGCAGACTGCTTTGCTCAAAATAGGTGTTACACTAAGCTTGAATGAATGAGTAATTTTGGGATTACTGAACCAAAACCTGTGGTTGCAGAATGGACATATTTTGAGATAATAGAACTGGCTTTGTTTTATAGAAGGAATACTCAAAGCAGCTTTGGATAATCAGTTAACAGCTTTGGGGTTTATGTGTCTGGGAAAGAGATAAATCGCAGCCTGTTGTGTAGAGAACACAGAACTGTAAGACCAAATTGAAATATTCAGTGGCAGAGGGATAGATGACAAAAAAATAGTTTAAAGCTCTTACTCCTTCCTGATGGTATTATTTCCACCACTAGAAATTCTTCTTATAATTTTGAGTAAAGCAAGAAGTGAGACATAGTTTTCAACCCTTCCTTTAAGCATGGCTTCTTTTCCTTCATGAGAAATAAATTACTGGGCACACCCATACTTGAAAATAATTGTGATATTTATTTTAAGTACCTAGATTTTCATAGAAAACTGGAAATGTTTTAGTATGAAATGGACTATTCAAATCATATACCCAGAACACTTATAATCCCTAATAAGGGCAATTATTAATACAATTATTGATAATTAAATATTTAATATTCATTTAGCAGTTAAGTTTTAGGTCAGCTTTGTGATCCAAAGCTATGTTCATATATACATCTAACAAATGTTTTCCTAACTTCATTTTCCCCAGTTATGTAAAACTCTCTACTATCTGTTATTAGTTCAGTTAGTTGCTCAGTCATGTCCAACTTTTTGCAACCGCATGAACCATAAAACACCAGGCCTCCCTGTCCATCACCAACTACCAGAGTTTACCCAAACTCATGTTCATTGAGTCGGTGATGCCATCCAACCATCTCATCCTCTGTCGTCCCCTTCTCCTCCAGCCCTCAGTCTTTCCCAGCATCAGGGTCTTTTCCAATGAGTCAGCTCTTCGCATGATGAGGTGGCCAAAGTACTGGAGTTTCAGCTTCAACATCAGTCCTTCCAATGAACACTCAGAACTGATCTCCTTTAGGATGGACAGGTTGGATCTCCTGCAGTCCAAGGCACTCTCAAGAGTCTTCTCCAACACCACAGTTCAAAAGCATCAATTCTTCAGCACTCAGCTTTCTTTATAGTCCAACTCTCACATCCATACATGACTACTGGAAAAACCATAGCCTTGACTAGATGGGTCTTTGTTGGCAAAGTAATATCTCTGCTTTTTAACATGCTGTCTAGGTTGGTCATAACTTTCCTTCCAAGGAGTAAGTGTCTTTTAATTTCATGGCTGCAGTCACCATATGCAGTGATTTGGAGCCCCCCAGAATATATGACTATCTGTCATATATTTAATTTAAGAAAAAGTAATGCCAGATTCTTTTCTCCTACTCCCCAGTTTAATCCATTGTACCACCTCAGTAACTCTTAATTAGTTCACGTCTCCCTGTGCTTATTGTCAGAATCCTCAACTGGGCTGTAGTCACTACAGCCATATTCCCTCTGCTCTTCCTCTCCATTCTCCAAATAGCAGCCAGAATATGTCCTTTTTAAACCATCTCCTTCACACTGCTCATTTCCACCCTTCCCTGGGATCCTAGGAACTCTTGGAACACAGTAGTCAAATGAGTATTTTTAGGAAGAGATAAGCTAAAATATATAAACACCAACTTTCCTAGCTCTTCAAATAAGGTTGGTTTAATTAATTTTTTGCTGTTGTTTAGTTGCTAATTTGTGTCTGATTCTTTGAGATGCCATGAACTGTAGCTGACCGGGCTCCACTGTCTATGGAATTCTCCAGGCAAGAATACTGGAGTGGGTTGCCATTTCTTTCTGCAGGGGATCTTCCCAACCCAGGGGTTGAATCCTGGTCTCCTTCATTGCAAGTGGATTCTTTACTGAGCCACAAGGGAAGCCCCTCCAAGCTCATGTGTATGCACAGTAATACTGTGTGCTCACTTCATGTAAGCCTCTCTGATTTTCCATTTCAGCATACAATGGTTTCTCCTGCCACACAGATTTTACATATATTGTCCCCTCTTCATGGAATGTTCTACCCCTTCTCTTTGCCTTATCTAGATGGTGATCCTCTTTCAAATCACAATATGGATATTGCTATGCAGGTAAACATTTTCTAACTCAAATAAGCTCCATCTCCAAATTATGTATTTCCTTAGCACTAGATAGTGACAGACAGGGAAGCCTGGCCTGCTGTGTTCCATGGGGTCTCAAAGAGTTAGACACAACTTAGCAACTGAACAATAGCAAAAACCAAGGCTCATAGTTTACTATGAAAAGCTAGGTTCTAACGCACAACCTCAATTTTGCACATAGAGTTTCTTGATAGTAAATACTGGTTTAATACTTTCTCCTCAATTAATTACTGAATGTGAACTTTCCAAAAATAGAAACTATTTTGTTAACTGTGTCCAACATCTGAATGTATGATATTGTCTGGTAGGTAGTAGGCATACAAAAAATATTTGTTAGCTGATTGACAAATAGAATGATTTAGAATTTACTATATAGTGTCATATACCTAAAATATATTTTTCTAAATCTATTTGCACCCCTTATTATGTTGAACTTTGTCAGGCTAGTAGGTAAGGTGAAGAGAGGAGAAAGTGGGAAAAAAGATTGTCTGAAGAGCTAGAGGGGAAATTGAAGAGAGGGTAAAAGGCAGACACTGACAGTAGAGAATAACATCAAATCTTAGAACATAACAAAACATATCCAGAAGTCTTTCCTGGTTTTTTTCTTTTTCTTTCAACACAAGTTTTGCTATTTAGAGGCTAATTAACTAGAATGGTATCTCTATATCTTTACCACTGTTAACTTTTGACATTTATATAGGCCATTAACGCTTCCTCTCAAGTGACCATGTGAAGGGAGTGGGGTGAAATTTAAGCCAGGCAATTTGCTTCCTGTTGACAGAGTTTGTAATATGATTGATGGGGGCAGAAGGTGAAACTATCTGGTAAAATGAGTTTTTTTGCATTATCTGTATATTTCATATATCAATGCCAGTATTTCTCAAACTGCAGGTCAAGACTCTAGAGGGAAGGGTTACAATATAATTTAAGGGGTTTCATATATGGGAACTATTTGGAGGTGGAAATTGTGGGTTATATTGAGAGTATGAGTCATCTTTTTATTCCTCAGCTCGCCACAATTCCTCCTTCCTAACCTGTTAAAATTTGTTTTAACAATATTCTGCCAATTAAAGGATATAAAACTTTAAGTTGTATTATTCATAGTGTAAGCACTTTAAAAGAAAACATTAGAGAGTGTTGGAATCATCTGTCTCTGAAATTCTGCCTGCAGCACCTTGCATACTGCCTTAAAACCAGTTTATGTCTATAGGTTGATTTGCTTTCCACTTACTCACAGGAAAAAAAAATATGATTATTATAAAAGAAAATGACCAAAATGTGGAATTGATAGGTACCACCCATCATATTCATTATCGGTTATCATAGAGAAGAAAAAAATAAAATGTGCAGAAAATGTTTGTTCTTTATAAATTTGTTTTGAGCTCCTGATATATTAATAATATTAAACCCCAGATTAACTATATTTCCCAAGGTCTCTTTTATATATTTCATGTTTGATTTCAGGCGTTAGTTATGCTTTTGTGTCCCATTTGTCCATTTCCTTTTACATCACCTTTCTCTATTGTACCCAAGAAAAAGATCCTTTTACTTGTGGGCCATGAAGATTTATATTAGTACCTAAATTTTACTGCCAAATTACATTCATATTGATCAAACAACTTTGGTTGAATATTAAGCCCCTGTAAACATTTTTTAAAATTTTCAGTATATGAACATGGAAAATAATGAAAGTAAATTGTTTACCTTATCTAAACAATTGCCAGAAGAAATAAGGATTATAATGATAACATTTTATATTAGAATTGCTTGTTATAGATGATTTTATTATAACTGACAATTCAACTTAGAGTCATAAATAAGTAAACTGATATCTGCAGTCATATATTTTATTTTTTATTTGTTGTTGTTGTTTAGTTACTAGGTCGTGTCCAACTCTTTGAGACCGCATGGACTGTAGCCCACCAGGCTCCTCTGTTCATGGGATTTCCCAGTCAAGAATACTGGAATTGGTTGCCATTTCTTTCTTCAGGGAATCTTCCCAACCCAGGAATCAAACCCACATCTCCTGCATTGCAGGCAGATTCTTTACCACTGTGCCACTGAAGAAGCCCTGTTTTTCTATTAGTTATCATTAAAATTAAAGAATTCTTAATTTTCCAGTAAGATATTCCTCTAAAAATACATTGCAATACTTTAATATCAATATTTAAGAACAGTTTTTGGCTTCAAGTAACAGACATAAATTATCTTACGCATAAGAGGGCATTCATTAGTGAATATAATTTCTAAGGGCCTGGGTATATCTGAAGATGACTGACAGTTGGAAGCTGTGAGGAGCACCAAGACATTCTTTCAGTTTACCTTCTAGTATCATTTCACTTACCAGATATTGCTTTCTTCATAAAACCAAAGTCATGACATATGACATCACTTCTCTTACAGTTTGGCAAGAAAGAAAAGCAAGAACCCTCTTTTTCTACATCTTGGGAGAGATTCTCACTAACATGGCAGGATTAATATCCATAGCTTGACATGTAGGGAAGTGGTTGCATTATGACTGGCCCTGTTTGCATTTCCTGCCCATCCAAATAACTGAAGACGGCAATGTAGCATACAGTGGAGATATTATTGTGAACCCAGGATGTCATCCAAATGTGCATGGGCAAAGTTTTAATATTCACTTAAGCCAAGTTATATAATATGCACACACACATGCAAATACATACAATATAATTGTGCATACTAAAATCTTAAAATAGATTATCTGAAGTTATTTAATTGTATATTTGATAACTGTTCATTTAGTTGAGATATTAATTTAAAAAAAGAAAGGCTACTTATGATTGCCAAGGGTGGAGGGGCTGTGGGAGAGATGAACATGAATTGGGAATTTGGATTTGGTAGGTGCAAACTATTACGGTTACAATGGGTAAACAATAAGGTCCTACTGTGCAGCTCAGGGAACTATATTAACTATCTTGTAATAAACCATAAAGGAAAAGAATATAAAAAGAATGTATATATGAGTATAACTGAGTCACTTTGCTGTACAACAGAGACTGGCACATTATAAATCAGCTATCAGTTCAGATTAGTCACTTAGTCATGTCCAACTCTTTGCAACCCCATGGACTGCAGCATGCCAGCCCTCCCTGTCCATCACCAACCCCTGAAGTTGACTCAAACTCATGTCCATTGAGTTGGTGATGCCATCCAACCATCTCATCCTCTGTCATCTCCTTCTCCTCCTGCCTTTAATCTTTCCCAGCATCAGAGTCTTTTCAAATGAGTCAGTTCTTCGCATCAGGTGGCCAAAGAATTAGAGTTTCAGCTTCAACATCAGTCCTTCCAATGAACATTCAGGACTGATTTCCTTTAGGATGGACTGGCTGGATCTCCTTGCAGTCCAAGGGACTCTCAAGAGTCTTCTCCAACACCATAGTTAAAAGCATCAATTCTTTGGTGCTCAGCTTTCTTTATAGGCCAACTCTCACATCCATATATGACTACTGGAAAAACCATAGCCTTGACTAGACAGACCTTTGTTGGCAAAGTAATGTCTCTGTTTTTTAATATGCTATCTAGGTTGGTCATAACTTTTCTTCCAAGGAATAATCATCTTTTAATTTCATCGCTGCAGTCACCATCTGTAGTGATTTGGGAGCCCCAAAAAATAAAGTCTGTCACTGTTTCCACTATTTCTTCATCTATTTCCACTGTTTCGTGTTTGCCATGAAGTGATGGGACCGGTTGCCATGATCTTAGTTTTCTGAATGTTAAGTTTTAAGCCAACTTTTTCACTCGCAAAGCTCTTTCACTTTCATCAAGAGCCTCTTTAGTTCTTTACTTTCTGCCATAAGGGTGTGTCATCTGCATATCTGAGGTGATTGATATTTCTCCCAGCAATCTTGATTCCAGCTTGTGCTTATCCAGCCCAGCATTTCTCCTGATGTACTCTGCATATAAGTTAAATAAGCAGGGTGACAATATACAGCCTTGACATACTCCTTTTTCTATTTGGAACCAGCCAACATCCGCTGGTTCATCGAAAAAGCAAGAGAGTTCCAGAAAAACATCTATTTCTACTTTATTGAGTATGCCAAAGCCTTTGACTGTGTGGATCACAATAAACTGTGGAAAATCTTGGAAGAGATGGTAATACCAGACCACCTGACCTGCCTCTTGAGAAATCTGTATGCAGGTCAGGAAGCAACAGTTAGAACTGAACATGGAACAACAGACTGGTTCCAAATAGGAAAAGGAATACATAAAAAAAAAAAAATCAACTATACTTCAATAAAAAAAAGAAAGCCTACTACTAGCTTTTAAATATGGTCATTGATTTTTCACATGTAGGTAAATATATTTTTAATCAAAAGAAGAGTCAGAAAATGTAATTTATTTTTATAAAATATTTTTAAAGATCCTTATGTAAGACTAAACACTTCAGAAAGTGTTAAGACAACATCTAAACAACATTTGAGTCAAAGAAAAAGATCAAATGAGGACTTAGAATTTATTTTGAATTGAACAAAAATGAAAACTCAGTGTATTAGAATTTGTGTGATGCTACTAAAGCAGTATTAAAGGGGAAATTTGTAACAGTAAATGCCTATATTAGGAAAGGAAAAAAAGGTCTCAATGACTTTAGTGTCCACTATAAGAAACAAGTAAAAGAAGAGCAAAATAAAACCAAGTTAAGTGGGAAAATGAAATAAGATCAGAGCAGAAATCAGTGAGAATAAGAGCAAGATGGCAGAATAAGTAGACCCAGCCCTTGTCCCTCCACAAAGACACTGACTTAACAATCAGTTCAATTCAGTTCAGTCCAGTTGCTCAATCGTGTCCGACTCTTTGTGACCCCATGAACCGCAGCACGCCAGGCCTCCCTGTACATCACCAGCTCCCAGAGTTTACGCAAACTCATGTCCATTGAGTCGGTGATGCCATCCAACCATCTCATCCTCTGTCGTCCCCTTCTCCTCCCGCCCTCAATCTTTCCCAGCATCAGGGTCTTTTCAAATGAGTCAGCTCTTCACATCAGGTGGCCAAAGTATTGGAGTTTCAGCTTCAACATCAGTCCTTCCAATGGACTTAACAATATATGGGCCAAAATATGGGTACTCCAGAAATCAAGAAATTGTGGAACCCTATGCAGGTGAAAAGTTGAGAACAGCCACACTGAAATTAATGATAAGAACTAGTTTAGTTTATTTCCAGATACCTCACCCTTAAGTCAGCAGAACTCATTGCTGTTAAAGAGAACTTCAACTCATGGCTTCTTAGTGGGAAAGAGAAAACTAGAATAAGTGTCCAACATGCAAGATTTTCAGAGAACTGCCTGAAGGACTTTATTTTCTTCTTATATGACTTGGAGCACTGCCATGGTTGGAAACAGCATAGTTTGGATTCCTCAGGCCACTGAAAGTAAAAGAGAATAGGAGTACTTTGCTCCTATTTGTACCAGAGGATCTGCAGTGCGATAGACAGGGGCCAGTGTGAGTTGGCACTATCAGAATGCAACCAATTTATGGCTTCTTGGGCGGGAGAGTGGGGCATTCATCCAGGTATACCAAGGGTTGCCAGAGGGAGTGGTTTCTGACTGGCCTGACTTCTAGCACTGACAGAGAACCAGGATACTTTGGGTGCCTGCAGGCCACGGAATAAAAAGGAGCTGGACAGCTTCATGCTGCAGTACCACCGAACCTGCAGTATTGCAGATAGACACTAGAGGGAGTAAGAGATTATGAGCTACTGAAAGAGAAACTATTAATTGCAAATCTCTCTAGTCGGGAAATTACAGGTACAAGAACAGAGAAATTGCATCCCCCCGAAAAAGGTTTCAGGGGGCCCCAGAATCTCTAGCTGTGTTAATTGGTGAAAATCTTCCCCTGTAAAAAGCCAGCCTAAAAGTACTGAGAGAAGTGCTATTTTTTTCAAATGAAAAATAGCACACACATACACAAAATGACGGACACACAGAGACAGGAAACAGTACAATCAAAGGAACAAAATAAATCTAAACAAAGATCTATGAATTACCTGGCAGATAATTCAAGGTAATTGTCTTAAAGGAGATCAGTGGTCTACAAGAGAACACAGATAGACAACTAAACAAAATCATGAAAATACATGAGCAAAAAGAGAATATCAATGAAGAGACAAAAAGTACAAAAAAGAACCAAAAGGAGTTCTGGAGCTGAACAATACAATAACTAAATGGAAAAGCTCACATGAAGGGTTTGACGACAGATTTGATCAAGCAGAAGAGAAAAATCAGCAAACTCAATAACAGTTCATTTGAAATTATTGAATCAAAGGAGCAAAGAAAGAAGAATATAGAAAACTGAAGAAAGCTTAAGGGGCTTAGGGATATGATTAAGCAGCTGTTACATACATTATAGGAGTTCTAGAAGTGGGGCAGGGGGAAGATTAAAAAAAAAAAGGTGGGGGAGAAAGGGACAGAGAAGGTATATGGAGACATAAAACTGAGAATTTCCCAAACCTGAGAAAGCCTCTTGATGAAAGTGAGAGAGGAGAGGAAAAAGTTGGCTTAAAGCTCAACATTCAGAAAACTAAGATCATGGCATCCAGTCTTATCACTTTATGGCAAATTTATGGGCAAACAATGGCAGACTTTATTTTTGGGGACTCCAAAATCACTGCAGATGGTGACTGCAGCCATGAAATTAAAAGACACTTCTTGGCAGGAAAGTTATGACCAACCTAGACAGTACATTAAAAAGCAGACACATTACTTTGCCAACAAAGGTCCATCTAGTCAAGGCTATGGTTTTTCCAGTAGTCATATATGAATGTGAGAGTTGGCCTATAAAGAAAGCTGAGCACCGAAGTATTGATGCTTTTGAACTGTGGTGTTGGAGAAGACTCTTGAGAGTCCCAAGGAGATCCAGTCAGTCCATCCTAAAGGAGATTAGTCCTGAGTGTTCATTGGAAGGACTGATGTTGAAGCTGAAACTCTAATACTTTGGCCACCTGATGCGAAGAGCTGACTCATTTGAAAAGACCCTGATGCTGGGAAAGATTGAAAGTAGGAGAAGAAGGGGGACAACAGAGGATGAGATGGTTGGATGGCATCACCGACTCAATGGACATGAGTTTGGGTAAACTCTGGGAGTTGGTGATGGACAGGGAGACCTGGCGTGCTGCAGTCCATGGGGTTGCAAAGAGTTGGACATGACTGAGCGACTGAACTGAACTGAGAAAGGAAATGGGCACCCAAGTCCAGAAAGCTTAAGGAACTCTAGCTAAAATAAATCAAAAGAGGTCCACACTAAGAGACACAGTATAATTAAACCATCAAAAGAGAAAGTCCTGAAATCAATAATAAAAGCAGCTTGTCATGTGCCAAGATTAAGATTATCAGTAGATTTCCTGGCAGAAACCTTTCAGTCTATAAAAGAGTGGGATGACATATTCAAAGTGCTAATAGGAAAAGAAAACTACAAACTAAGAATACTGTATCCAGCAAAACTGTCCTGAAAAGATGAAGGATAAATAAAGACTTTCTCAGATAAACAACAGCTGAGAGAATTTATCACCATTAGACCTACCCTACAAGAAATTTTATAGGGAGTCCTGCAAGTTGAAATGAAAGGATACTATATAGTAATATAAAAGTATTTGAAAATATAGCTTGCTGGTAAAGGCAAATGTATACTTAATACAGAATGTTATAACACTGTATTGGTAGATTAGACTGCTTCTAATTTTGATACAAAATTTAAAAGATAAAAAGCGTAAAAATTAACTACAAAATTATATTAATGCATCCACAATATATAAAGATTAATTTGTGACAATAATAAAAGTGGGGGTGGGGATATGTGAAAGAGTAGTTTTACATATGATTGAAGTTATCAATATAAAATGGATTTTTATAGCTATAAGATGTTTTCTATAGGCCTCATAGTAGCCACAAAGACAATATCTATGGAGGATACATAAAAGAAAATGAGAAAGAAATCAAAACATGTCAATACAAAAAAAAAAATTGCAAAAGCTTCACATCTTTCACAGCAAGTACTGTCAGAAAACTGTGGAAAAGTGAAATGGAGAGGTACATCTACTCTTTATTCCATCATAAATAGAAATTTTATCAAATCATAAATTTTTGGAATTCCAAACATTTTTGGAATTTTGAATCAATCAGAAATTGTTTTAAGACTTTTTTAAGAGGAGTTTTAGGTTCACAGCAAAACTGAGAAGATGGTATAACAATTTCCCATATACCATTTGTTCCCACACGTGGGTAGTCTCCTCTTATCCCCATCCCCCAAGAGGATGCTGCATTTGTTACAACTGATGAACCATCATATCATTATCACCCACAGCGCATAGTTTACATAGGGTTCACTCTTGGTGCTGTGCAATCTAGAAATACAATACACAAATATATTCATGTATATAATACAAATGTTTAATAATATGTATCCATAACTATAGCATCATTAATCATCAGAGGATTTTCACTGCCCTAAGAACTTTTTACTTACTCGTCACTATCCTTCCAGCCCTAGCAACCACTGTTTCTCCTGTCTCTATCTCTTTGCCTTTTTCAGAATGTCACTGTTGAAATCATCCAATGTGGCCATTTCAAATTGGCTCATTTCACACATTGAAGTTTCCTCCATGTCTTTTGTGATAGATCATTTGTTTCAGTATTGAATAATATTCCCTTGTCTGGATGTCCCATACTTTATCTTTCCACCTACTGTTGGACATCTTGGTTGCTTCCAAATTTTGGCAATAATGAATAAAGCTGTCTGCATATAGCTTTATTATAAACATTTGTGTGGAAGTTTTTGTGTGGACATGCTTCCAGCTCCTTTGGGTAAATATCAAGGAGCTTGATTGCTAGATCATATGGCATGAGTGTATTTAGTTTTGTAAGAAACTGTGGAAATCTTTTCCAAAGCAGCTGTAGCTTGCACTTCTGCCGGCAATGTATGAGAGTTCCTGTTGCTCCATGTTCTCTTTGGCGTTGTCAGTGTTTTGACTTTTAGCCACTCTAATAGTGTGCAGTTGTATCTCACGGTTATTTTAATTTGAATTTTTAATGGCATAAGATGTCGAATGTCTTTTTATATAGCTTATTTGCCATCTGTATACCTTTTCTGGTGAAATGTCCTTAAGGGTACGGGCCCACACAAATTGATTTTAAGAGATGGTTAGATAGCATCACTGACTCAGTGGACATGGATTTGAGCAAACTCCAGGAGATAGTAAAGGACAAGGAAGCCTGGAGTCCTGCAGTCTATGGGGTCGCAAAGAGTTGGACACAACTTAGCAACTGAACAACAGTAACCTTTTTATTTAAAAAAATTTAGTCTAAACTTAAAGTCCTCAAAATATGTGCTTTTTACCATTAAATATAATGTTAGTCAATTGAATATACTTTCTAGCCCTTCAAAATGCTTTATAATATATATCTCTCAGTCGTGTCTGACTCTTTACCACCCCATGGGCTCTACAGTCTGTGGAATTCTCCAGGCCAGAGTACTGGAGTGGGTAGCCTTTCCGTTCTCCAGGGAATCTTCCCAACCCTGGGATCGAACCCAGGTCTCCTGCATTGTAGGTGGATTCTTTACCAGCTGAGTCAGTAGGGAAGCCCAAGCATACTGGAATGGGTAGCCTATCCCTTCTCTAGCAATCTTCCAGACCCAGGAATCAAGCCAGGGTCTCCTGCATTGCAGGTAGATTCTTTATCAGCTGAGCCACAAGGGAAGCCCCCTAATATATGTATAAAAATATATTTAAGTAAATATTTTAATAATTATTAACTTTGAAAATTTATACTTTCAGTTATAAAAATTATCATGGTTCACAATTAATATAGTTTTCAGTGCAAAAAATCTGAATGGTGTATATAAGCCTGAGGCTTTTGAAATTGAATGTACTTTAGCATATGAGTTGCTGCTGCTGCTGCTGCTAAGTCGCTTCAGTTGTGTCCAACTCTGTGCGACCCTGTAGATGGCAGGCCCCTCTGTCCCTGGGATTGTCTGCCATTTCCTTCTCCAATGCATGCATGCATGCTAAGTCGCTTCAATCGTGTCTGACTCTGTGCGACCCTATGGACAGCAGTCCACCAGGCTCCACTGTTCACAGGATTCTCTAGGAAAGAATACTGGAGTGGCTTGCCATTTCCTTAATTACATGATGATAAATTATCCCAGGAAAATAAAAGACAATTATTTGGAAAAAATTGGGTAAAGAGTAAAAATAGATTTTATACCTCTGTTGCTAAGATATAAGGAACTCACCATGTTTTATGAAAGTACATCAATAATAGGACCTCTAATATGCATTGTGCTTAATATAGATTGTCTACAAAAGAGAGTAGCTTCTTAGTGATTGAAAATATAATCTTTAAATATGTCACAATAAAGTTTTTAATAGGCAATAATCATTTTTCTAAGTTGTTAGCTTACTATATGGAATTAGTTTGCAATAAACATAACATTTTATATCCAGTCAATATTTAACTTTATTTTAATGAAAATTATAAACTTGGTGACCTAAATTAATCTTGTATTGCCTGTATTTGAAAAACATTGAGGAAATTGTATGATTAGGAGAGACAAATTTGTTTTCCTGTTAGTAGTGATGCATTCATATTTTCCAGAAAGCGAAAGAACTGTAAAACTATTCGAAGGGTTCGGGTCCAGGTTCAAGAAAAAAAAAATTATTTCCTAGATGTTAGAAAGTTCACATGTCCCTCATAGTGAAATCCAGAGAAGGAAATGGCAACCCATTCCAGTATTCTTGCATGGAGAATCCCACAGACAGAGGAGCCTGGTGGGCTGCTGTCTATGGGGTTGCACAGGGTCGGACATGACTGAAGCAACTTAGTAGCAGCAGCAGCATAGTGAAATCTTGCATATGAGAATAAGCCAGTTACTGCAGGCTATTATTACCTATGACATGGGAGAGTTGGTACTACTCATTATGTATTCCAACTCTGTAGAAAGGTTTTCCACCTTCCTGCTTCCTCTCTTGTCTGAGCACTCATATCCCTGGATCTCCTTATTCAGAATCACAGAATCAGTGTGGCATGGGTGTCATTATAGCCAAATATGGGTCCTTTATGACATGACAATGCAGTCAGCCCTTGAACAACATAGGTTTGAACTGCACAAGTCCACAAATACCCAGCATCTTTCTCAATATATACATGCAGTAGCACACAATCTGAGGCTGGTTGAATCTGTGGATGCAGAAAGGCAATTGTGGAGAGCTGACTCAGTGACTTGAGCATCCAGAGAGTTTGACATATGTGGGGGTTCCTGAATCCAATCCTCTGCAGATACCGAGGGACAACTGTATCACCGTTGAATATCCAGGAAAAATACATCGATGTTCACCACTAATGTACAACCCACAATTTTCCAAATGTGTTTCATTTTTTTACATAAAATTTGCCCTTCTACAGGCAATATCTTAAAGCTCTACTCATGTGATGTGTAAATACATATAGGCATATCTTGGAGAGCTTATGGTTCTGTTCCAGATGACTGCAATAAGGCAGATGAAGCAAATCTCATGAAGTTTTAGGTTTTATAGTGCATTTAAAGGTATGTCTATATGATACTGTAGTCTCCTAAATGTGTGATAGCATTATGTCTAATAAAAAGCAATGTACATACCTCAATTTAAAAATTGTTTATTAATTTAGAAAATGCTACCATCATCTGAGCTTTCAGTGACTTGTAATCTTTTTGCTACTGAAGGGTCTTACCTCAGTGCTGATGGCTGCTGACTGATCATGGTTGTGGTTGCTGAAGACTGGGGTGGCTATGGTAATTTTTAAAAATAATACAGCTATTGAGTTTGCCACATCAATTGACTATTCCTTTCATGAATGGTTTCTGTCTAACATGCAACTGTTTGATAGTATTTTATCCACAGACCTTGTTTCACAGTCAGAGTCAGTCTTTCAAATCCTGCTACTGTTTTATCAACTAAGTTTGTGTAATATTTTAATTATTTGCTGTCATTTTGTCAGTCTTAACATCTTCACCAGGAGTAGTTTCCATCTTAAGAAACCATTTTCTTTGTTCATTCATATAAAACAACTCTCTGTGGAAGTTTTATCATGAGATTGTGGCAATTAGTTACATCTTCAGGTTCCATTTCTAATTCAAGTTCTCTTGTTAATCCCACCACATCTGCAGTTACCCCCTCCATAAGAAATCTTGAACCCCTCAAAGTCATCCATGAGGGTTGGATCAACTTCTTCCAAGCTCCTGTTAATGTTGATATTTTGACCTCTTTCATGAATTTCCTTAATGACATTTAAAATGGTAAATCCTTTCAAGAAGGTTTTCAATTTATTTTGCCCAGATCCATCAGAGGAGTTCGTATCTATGGCAGCGATAGCCTTAAGAAATGTATTTATTAAAGAATAAGACTTGCCAGTTGAAGTTACTCCTTGGTCTGTGAGTTACAGAATGGATGTTGTGTTAGTAGGCATGAAACAACATTAGCCTCACTGTACATCTCCATCAGAGCTCTGGGTGATTAGGTGCATTGCCAATGAGTAGTATTGTTCTGAAAGAAGTCTTTTTTTTTTTTTTCTGAGTATAGATCTCAACAGTGGACTTAAAATATTCAATAAATTATGTTCAAAGTAGATGTGCTGTCTTGCAGGCTTTATTGTTTCATTTATAGAGCACAGGCAGAGTAGATTTAGCATAATTCTTAGGGGCCCTAGGATTTTTGGAATGGTAAATGAGTGCTGACTTCAACTGAAAGTCACCTGCTGCATTAACCCTTAACAAGAGAGTCAGCTTATTTTTTGAAACCAGATACCATGCACCAACGATGACTATCTAGCTATGAAAGTCCTAGAAGGCATTGCCTTCCAAGATAGGCTGTTCTACCTAGCGAATAAGCTGTCCCATCTACATTGAAAATCCGTTGTTTAGTTTAACTACCTTCATGAATTATTTTAGCTAGATCTTCTGGATAACTCATTGCAGCTTCTACATCAGCGGGGGCAGATTCACTTTGCACTTTTTTTTCATGGAGATGGCTTCTTTGCTTCAACGTCATGTACCAACCTCTGTTCAAAATTTCCTTTTGCAGCTTCTTCACCTCTCTCGGTCTCCATAAAATTAAAGAGAGTTATGGCCTTGCTCTGGATTAGGCTTTGGCTTAAGGGAACATTGTGCTTAGTTTGATCTTCTACCCAGACCACTAAAACTTTCTCCATATCATCAATAAGGTTGTTTTGCTTTCTTATCATTTGCGTGTTCACTGGAGTAGCATTTTCAAATTCCTTCAACAACTTTACACTCACAGCTTGGCTAACTGGTGCCAGAGGCCTAGCTCTTGACCTACTTTGGGTTTTTTTTTTTAGTTTTTATTTTATTTTATTTTATTTTTTTATGGTTTTTTTTTGTTTGTTTGTTTTTTTAAATTTTATTTTATTTTTAAACTTTACAAAATTGTATTAGTTTTGCCAAATATCAAAATGAATCCGCCGCAGGCCTTCCTCACTAAACTTAATAATTTCTAGTTTTTGATGTAAAGTGAGAGGTGTACAACTCTTTCATTCACTTGAACATTTTGAAGTCATTCTGGTTGTTAATTGGCCTAATTTCAATATTGTTGTGTCTCAGGGAATACGGAAGTGTGAGGAGATGAAAACGTTGGAAACATTGTGAGAATTACCAAAATGTTACATAGAGACATGAAGTTGAAAAATACTTTTGGAAGAACGGTGCCAATGGACTTGCTCAATTGTGAAAAATATAATATCTAGCAAGTGAAGTAAAGTGAAGCAGAATAAAACTAGGTATGCCTGTACATGGGGCTTTCCTGGTGGCTTACATGGTAAAGAGTTTGCCTGCAATGAGGGAGACCTGGCTTCACTCCCTGGGTTGGGAAGATCCCCTGGAGAAGGAAATGGTAACCCATTCTGGTATTCTTGCCTGGAGAATCCCATGTACAGAGGAGCCTGGTGGGCTACCAGTCCATGGGGTCACAAAGAGTCAGACATGTCTGAGCAACTAACACTTTCACTTTATGCCTATACATGCCTTCTTTCCTCTTTGAAAACATTATATTAAAGTATATTATATAACATACAGTTATAGGTAATGGTAACCCACTCCAGTACTCTTGCCTGGAAAATCCCATGGACAGAGAAGCCTGGTAGGCCACAGTCCATGGGGTCGCAAAGAGTTGGACACAACTGAGTGACTTCACTTTCACTTTTCATAGTTCCAGGTAACTGTACAGTTCAGTGACTTTTGTACAAGATGAATACACTTATGGTACATCATGTGTGTGTGTATTCAGGCATGTCCAACTCTTTGCGACCCTATGGACTGTCATCCACCAGGCTCCTCTGTCCACGGAATTCTCCAGGCAAGACAGCTGGAGCAGATTGCCATTCCCTCCTCCAGAGGAACTTCCTGACCCAAGGATCAAACCTGTGTCTCTTACATCTTCTGTATTGGCAGGCAGAGTCTTTACCACTGAGCCACCTGGGAAACCCATGCTTATGGTAACCATCACCCAAATCCAAATATAGAACACTGTCCATCAGCCAAGAGGACTGATAGGACACCTTCCTATCAGGCATTGCTAAGTCACTTCTGTTGTGTCCGACTCTGTGCAACCCCATAGATGGCAGCCCACCAGGCTCCCCCGTCCCTGGGATTCTCCAGGCAAGAACACTGAAGTGGGTTGCCATTTCCTTCTCCAACGCATGGAAGTGAAAAATGAGAGTGAAGTCGCTCAGTCGTGTCCGACTCTTAGCGACCCCATGGACTGTAGCCCACAGGCTCCTCCGTCCATGGGATTCTCCAGGCAAGAGTACTGGAGTGGGTTGCCATTTCCTTCTTCATATCAGGCATTAACTCTGTCTATTAAAAAGTCACTGGTATGCTAGCTTCTACTACCATGGTTTGGCTATTTTAAGTTTATGTAAATAAAACCACCCAGAATGCACTCTTTTCTCTGGCTTATTTCACTCTAGACATTATGTCTGAGAAGTCTGTCCCTGTTGCTGCATATAGCAGTAATTTGTAACTTAAATTGCTGTATAGTATTCTATTGCACGGAAATGTAACTGTGTAATTACTATACAGTGAAAGGATATTTTTACCATTTTGCCTATTTTGAATAATGCTATATTTACTAGTTGTGTGTGTGTGAGCATCATTTTGAGGATGGTACCTAAGGCTAAAATTGCCAACAGCTCATAAGAATGTATACATTCAGTTATGCTCAGCTTTTATAGAAACTTAAATAGTTTTCCAAAGTGTTTTTGTGTAAGTATGAGCAGTGTAAGAGAATGTTAGTTCTGAATTTGCTAGCTACCATTTTTTGTAGTCACATTATCAGTCTTCTCAATGTGTAGTAGTGTCTTATTGTTGTGCAGAGAAACGCTGGGCTGGAAGAAACACAAGCTGGAATCAAGATTGCCAGGAGAAATCTCAATAACCTGAGATATGCAGATGACACCACCCTTATGGCAGAAAGTGAAGAGGAACTCAAAAGCCTCTTGATGAAAGTGAAAGTGGAGAGTGAAAAAGTTGGCTTAAAGCTCAACATTCAGAAAATGAAGATCATGGCTTCTGGTCCCACCACCTCATGGGAAATAGATGGGGAAACAGTGGAAACAGTGTCAGACTTTATTTTTTGGGGCTCCAAAATCACTGCAGATGGTGACTGCAGCCATGAAATTAAAAGACGCTTACTCCTTGGAAGGAAAGTTATGACCAACCTAGATAGCATATTCAAAAGCAGAGACATTACTTTGCCAACAAAGGTCCATCTAGTCAAGGCTATGGTTTTTCCTGTGGTCATGTATGGATGTGAGAGTTGGACTGTGAATAAAGCTGAGCGCCGAAGAATTGATGCTTTTGAACTGTGGTGTTGGAGAAGACTCTTGAGAGTCCCTTGGACTGCAAGGAGATGTAACCAGTCCATTCTGAAGGAGATCAGCCCTGGGATTTCTTTGGAAGGAATGATGCTAAAGCTGAAACTCCAGTACTTTGGCCACCTCATGCGAAGAGTTGACTCATTGGAAAAGACTCTGATGCTGGGAGGGATTGGGGGCAGGAAGAGAAGGGGATGACAGAGGATGAGATGGCTGGATGGCGTCACTGACTCGATGGATGTGAGTCTGAGTGAACTCCGGGAGTTGGTGATGGACAGGGAGGCCTGGCGTGCTGCGATTCATGGGGTCGCAAAGATTCGGACACAACTGAGCAACTGATCTGATCTGATCTGATAAGTCATGATATTGCCTATCCCTTTATTTTATCATTGGTCACTTAGGTAAGTGTACTATCATTAATGAAATGCTTGTTCAAGTCCTTTGCACATTAAGAAAAAAATTATTCCATTTTCTTGCTAATTGGCAGGAGTTTTATTACATCATAGATGAGTACTTTGCCGAGCATATATGTTTAAAATATCTTCTTCCAATTTTGTCTTTTGATGAACATTAGTTCTTCATTTAAATCAAATCTAAATTGAACATATTTTCATTTATAGCTGTTGCTTTGTGTTCTATTTAAAAACTACCTTTCGTTTGGTTACAAAAGTATTCTATATTATCTTCTGAGTTGGGGCTAAAAGAAAAGAAGATTAAAATGGAGAAAGAACAGAGGGATTAAAGTATTAGATTATCTGCATCATTAGTTTTCCAACTTTTCTGTACATTGAGACACATGGAAAGTTTTTAAGCCCCCAATGCCCCTGTTGTACCCCAAATCCACTAATAAAGAATCTCTTGGTTTGGTACCGAGGCACTGGTATATTTTAACTGGATTAGAGAGCATTTAGGTGGGGAAAAAATGAGCAAAGAAAAAACTGCATGGGACCAAGTACTGTGAATGTCAATTCAGGCTAGACTGTGGGTGCCTCAGAGTGAAGTAATGGTGACTATCATGGGAATTAAAGCCATGGCTTGTGGAATTTTAGTCCAGAATAAAGATTCAAATTGAATTCAGCAAATAGCAGGGCTGAAAAAGTTTTTTGAGGAAATTAATATGATTCACTAATCCATTAAGAGGATTAAAGTGGCAGGGGATAGAGGTGGATTGTAAGTGGGGGAAACGAGAAAATTTTCAAATTAGTACCTGTGTTCTGGCTTTTATAACTCTGGTAACTATCAGAAACTGTGTGGTGAATTTCACATGTATGAGATTTTTCTGACAAGAGGATCTAAAGCTACCATCAGATTTTCGAAGGAATCTGAAATTCCCAAAGGCTAACAGCAAGTAAATTAGAGAGGGAAATCAGTTAGTAGTTATTATGTTTTGCCACTTAAAAAGTTATTGAACACCCAAACCATGAAAAGAGAAGACTGATGGCAGAGATGTTTATGGGTGGACTAAGAAGTGTCAGAGGCTGAGTGTGTGTGTGTGTGAGAGAGAGAGAAAAGGGAAGAGGCAGAGGGGAGGGGAAAAGAATGGTGAAAACAAAGCATGAATTAAAAGACAAGATAACAGGAAGAATAGATACATGATTAAGAGGAAAATAATAAGAATGAGTAATGGAAGAGGTATTAAGATTTTATAATTTTATTTATTTATTGGCTGTGCTAGGTCTTTGTTGCTATGGCGGGCTTTTCTCTAGTTGTGGCGAGGGATGACTACTCACTCTCTAGTTGGTGGAGCACAGGCTTTTCATTGTGGTGGCTTCTCTTGTTGTTGAGCATGGGTTCTAGGGCATGTGGGCCCCAGTAGTTGAAGTCGTGGCACACAGGCTTAGTTGCTCCACAACAAGTGGGATCTTCCCAGACCAGGAACTGAACCCATGTCTCCTGCACTGGCAGGCAGATTCCTTACCATTGAGCCCCAGCGAAGCCACCTGAAGTTAAGATTTTATTTTATTTATTTATTTTTTTTAAATTTTATTTTATTTTTAAACTTTACATAACTGTATTAGTTTTGCCAAATATCAAAATGAATCCGCCACAGGTATACATGTGTTCCCCATCCTGAACCCTCCTCCCTCCTCCCTCCCCATTCCATCCCTCTGGGTCGTCCCAGTGCACCAGCCCCAAGCATCCAGTATCATGCATCGAACCTGGACTGGCAACTCATTTCACACGTGATATTTTACATGTTTCAATGCCATTCTCCCAAATCTTCCCACCCTCTCCCTCTCCCACAGATTCCATAAGACTGTTCTATACATCAGTGTCTCTTTTGCTGTCTCGTACACAGGATTTTAAAACTTGAGTTTGACAGACAATTTGATATATAGACTTGAACTTCTAAATAAATTGTATTGAAATGATCAGATGATCAGAAGGAAAAATCAATAATCAGTTCATGAATGTGAAAGTAAAAGTTGCTCAGTCATTTCTCATTCTTTGCGACCCCATGGACTATACAGTCCATGGAATTCTCCAGGCCAGAATACTGGAGTAGGGTGCCTTTCCCTTCTGCAGGGGATATTCCCAACCCAGGGATTGAACCCAGGTCTCCTGCATTGCTGGTGGATTCTTTACCAGCTGAGCCACAAGGGAAGCCCAATCAATCCATGGTCCTTATATTTTTACTGTAAGCATTCAGTGGGTATAATTTTCATTCTAGCCTCTTGTTCTTTGGTATCAAAAACTTTTTCTTTTATTTTCTGCTAGGTGATCTACACATTAAATAAATTTTAAAGTAGGTATTGAAAACAGAATAAGATCCTTTAACAGATTTTAAAAAGTAATTATATGAGGGTTCAGGATGGGGAACACATGTATACCTGTGGTGGTTTCATTTTGATATTTGGCAAAACTAATACAATTTTGTAAAGTATAAAAATAAAATAAAATTAAAAAAAAATGAAGATCATGGCATCCAGTTCCCCCCCTCCAAAAAAAGTAATTATATTAAGTGATAAAATTGTGTGCTAAAAGTTTAGATCTAGATGCAACTGTCAAAAGAGCTTAGGAATTCATTACAATTATGAAGGGATACATTTTTTTTTTAAACTTTACATAATTTTCTCACATAGAGGTAGGAAAGAATTATTGCACAAAGAGCTGATAGATGAGCTGAATCATATCACTGCTTCACAGATAAGGCTACTGTGAATGAAATAATGTGTTTAATGGGAAAAAGTTGACAGGTTACTAACTTTAAACATATTACATATGTGTAAAGCCAGAATAATGGCATTTGGTACCCTGGGGTTAAATAAAAAACCCGAGAAAAATCATAGACTTGATTTTTGGGAGATTGTGTTCATAAGGTAAAACCACATTCATTTTATACTAATAAAATAAGCTGAGCATTGCTTGACTGTAGTCTTTGCAAATAGCCATCATTTCAGAGACTGAGTCATCATAAAGTCTAGCTGTGTTTATCATTATCTTACCACTGATAGCTGGATAGCTACAACTCCAATAAGTCTTTCGTGATAATATTAAATTTTTATTTTCTAAGACTTGAAAATCTGATAACTTCCATAAGGCTAAATATACTAGGTTATAAAAGCTTAGTTTTCTATATCCTCTGTCCTCCTCTAAGTTTTTGATGTTATGCCTTCATATATCTACTAGGCATTCTTGAAATTAGTGAAATTGGAAAACTTTAATCTGCATCCCTATTGTTGGTTATTTTTCCTAGCAGAAACAAGCTCAGAAATGGTAGATAATTGTTAGGATTTTCTTAGATGAGTGGGTGGGAAAACCAAAGAGGAAGGCAGGGAAAGATATTGAGTGCATTTGAGTTAATAGGTAATGGGATCTGAGCTGAATGAGAAAGTTAGTAAGCATAGGATGAGGTCACCAAGCAGCGAAGAGGTAAAGAAAGACCTGGCCATCTCAGATGTGCTGTAGAACCTTGAGAGTGGGAATAATTAAACAGGATAATAAAAATATAGTATTTATATTTAAAGTGTATGGACTTTTATACCATTGATACTCAGTAAGTACTCCTTCTAGTGCCCACTATTTCCTCCTTACTCTGAGGATAAAGGGAATTTTATGTGTGATATTATTTAACTTTGTTGATTTATAAAAATAAAAAAATACATTATGCTTTAAAATAATTCTTAATGATAAAAATAGATACACAATGGCTAGAGCATGTTAGGAAATGAATGTAATAGAAGGAAGTGACTTTTAAATGATAAAGAAATATTATTTTTACTTTAGTATTCATTTTTAGAGTCTTTGTAATGATTCAATATAATTATAGTGTTCATATTTTTGCAATGTACTGGCTAAGCCCAGTTGAAATTAGAGGATATGAAGTACTAAACCACTGTAAAAGAAATAATATCACGATATTAATAAGTTTGGTATTCCATGTAGATTAAGCAAGCTAAGGTGTTAAATTATAGATATCCAAATTATCTTTATTATCATTTTATAGGAGAAGGCAATGGCAACCCTCTCCAGTATTCTTGCCTGGAAAATCCCATGGATGGAGGGGCCTGGTGGGCTGCAGTCCATGGGGTTGCTACGAGTCGGACACAACTGAGCGACTTCACTTTCACTTTTCACTTTCATGCATTGGAGAAGGAAATGGCAACCCACTCCAGTGTTCTTGCCTGGAGAATCCCAGGGACAGGGGAGCCTGGTGGGCTGCTGTTATGGGGTCGCATAGAGTCGGACAGGACTGAAGTGACTTAGCAGCAGCATCATTTTATAGGAAAACCTACTTAAAGGTAGTATACAAATATACCTAGTATAAACATGAATAAAAATGTGTGCTATAGTAAATTAGCTTATGATACCAAGTCTTCTTATATAATGAATTCTTTTTGGGTGGGCTTTTATTATTAATATAAAAGTAATAATAAGGAACTAATATATCATAATGGCTTTTGTAAGCATAACTACAACTGCTTTTGTAAAATGCAGGATGATAGGATAAAAACATTAAAATGCACACCATTAATTTATGATGAATTATAATGCCTGGTATGTTCCAATTAAACCTTGGTCAAATCTATTTTTAGCTTTGTTAAAAATTAGTTAAACTTGGTCAATTTTGATCTTTATTTCCCCTTACCCACCCATAGTGTGGTTGCCCACCTTTTAATGAAGAAGAGAGAAGGACAAATATTAAACAAATAGATGTGAAGAGAGGTTTGCTCTATCATTTACTTCTACCATTGACAAGAGTGTCAGAATTTGTACATGGATTTTGTGTCAGAATTTGTATGTGGATTTTGGTCAATAAAAATAGACTGAAATTTGTGGCAAAGTAAAATGTACTGAAACTCAGATGGAGTATCTGCATGAAACTGATGCCTATGGATGTGTAGGACTCATGAAATTACTAAACGTTTTAATCTTCATCTTAACTCAGAAAAGAAATCAACAGGTCCTACCCTCAAGGACCTTATTATCTAGAAGAATAAGGCAAGGCAAATGTGTGTTCAATAAGTAAAATGATATTCAGGGTGTATGAAGCTGAGAATGCTTTCCTCAGACTAGAGAATTCAAGAGAGCTTCATAAGAAAGATAATATTTCAAAGGAAGTTAGGTGGGCAAGTTGGACTGAATTCATCCGGGGAGGGTGTGTGGACCAATGTGAATAGAGACAAGAGTTGTAGGTGGGGCCAGGATATTCCAGATAGATCAGATCCTGCAAAGGTCTGGAGGTGTGAGGGAATATTTCACATGTTCAATATGAAATATAGTTAAGTATGGCCAGGAGTGTAAGAGAATTATGAGGGATGATGCTAGAATGTTGGGTAGGGGCATATTGTGCAGGGATTTGTATGCTGAGGCAAAGAGTTAGTCTTTATTGTTCCACTGGAAAAGAGCCATTGAAGAAAAAACAGTGGAAAGATTTTTAAAAAGGCACCTCTGGTGGCAAAGTGAAAATGGACTGGGCAGTGTATCTGGATGAAAAAGAAAAATTTAGAGACTTAATAAGCATGTGCAAACTGAAATGGCCAGTGTAACAGAAAATGATGTTTTCAAATACCTTATTGCAACAGAGGAAAGAATCTTTTTCCTCTAATCTTATCCTTGTGATCTTTCTAAAATGTTAATTTGTATATGTGAAATCAGTGTTTCCTCTAGAGACTCCACCAGGGAGGAATCCACTTAGAGGGTCTTTCAGGTTGTAGGCAGGATCCATTTCCTTGGGCAAGGAGGATGTACATGTCTGCTAAGTTGCTTTAGTCATGTCCAGCTCTTTGTGACCCCATGGACTGTAGGCCGCCAGGCTCCTCTGTCCATGGGATTCTCCAGGCAAGAATACTGGAATAGGTTGCCATGCCCTCCTCCAGGGGATCTCCCACACCCAGGGATCGAACCCATGTCTCTTATGTCTTCTGCATTGGCAGGCCGGTTCTTTACCCCTAGTGCCACTACTGAGGACATCAGGTTCTTACTGGCTGTTGGCTAAAAGTTGTTCTCAAATCCCAGTGGCTGCCTGTAGTTCCCTGCACTGTGCTGGGTACATGACAGTTTGCATATTCAAGTCCAGCAAGAGAGCATCTCTCCCATCTGTGGACTAATGTAATCCAATTGTATATAATTTAAGGTAATCATGAGAGCCTTTGACTGTGTGGATCACAACAAACTGTGGAAAATTCTTAAAGAAATGGGAATACCAGACCACCTTACCTACCTCCTGAGAAATCTGTATGCAGGTCAAGAAGCAACAGTTAGAATTGGACATGCAACAATAGACTGGTTCCAAATCAGGAAAGGAGTACGTCAAGGCTGTATATTGTCACCCTGCTTATTTAACTTATATGTAGAATATATCATGCAAAACGCCCAGCTGGGTGAAGCACAAGCTTGAATCAAGATTGCCAGGAGAAATATCAATAATCTCAGATATGCATATGACACCACCCTTATGGCAGAAAATGAAGAAGAACTAAAGAGCCTCTTGATGAAAGTGAAAGAGGAGAGTGAAAAAGTTGGCTTGAAACTCAACATTCAGAAAACTAAGATCATGGTATCCAGTCCCATCACTTCATGGCAAATAGATGGAGAAACAGTGGAAACAGTGACAAACTTTATTTTTGGAGGGCTCCAAAATCACTGCAGATGGTGATTGCAGCCATGCAATTAAAAGACATTTACTCCTTGAAAGAAAAGTTATGACCAAACTAGACAGCATATTGAAAAGCAGAGACATTACTTTGCTAACAAAGGTTCATCTAGTTAAAGCTATGATTTTTCCAGTAGTCATGTATGGATGTGAGAGTTGGACTATAAAGAAAGCTGAGTGCCAAAGAATTGATGCTTTTTTTTTTAATCTTTTTTTATTTTTAAACTTTACAATATTGTATTGGTTTTGCCAAATATCGAAATGAATCCGCCACAGGTATGCATGTGTTCCCCATCCTGAACCCTCCTCCCTCCTCCCTCCCCATACCATCCCTCTAAGGCAGAAATATAGATCAATGGAACAAAATAGAAAGCCCAGAGATAAATCCACGCACATTTGGACACCTTATCTTTGACAAAGGAAGCAAGAATATACAATGGATTAAAGACAATCTCTTCAACAAGTGGTGCTGGGAAAACTGGTCAACCACTTGTAAAAGAATGAAACTAGAACACTTTCTAACACCATACACAAAAATAAACTCAAAACGGATTAAAGATCTAAACGTAAGAATTGATGCTTTTGAAATATAGTGTTGGAGAAGACCCTTGAGAGTCCCTTGGACTGCAAGGAGATCCAACCGGTCAATGGTAAAGGAAATAAGTTCTGAATATTCATTGGAAGGACTGATGCTGAAGCTGAAACTCCAATACTTTGGCCACCTGATGCAGAGAACTGACTCCTTGGAAAAGACCCTGATGGGGATGACAGAGGATGAGACAGTTGGATGGCATCACCAACTCCATGGACATGAGTTTGAGCAAGCTCCAGGAATTGGTGATGGACAGGGAAACCTGGCGTGCTGCAGTCCAAAGAGTAGGACCCGACTGAGTAACTGAACTGAACTGAATCATGAGAATGATATCCCATCATCTTTGCCATTTTCCTATTGGTTTTTATTAGTTGGGAGGAAGCCACAAATTCTGCTTGCATCCAAAAGAATGGGATTATTGAAGGATATGCCTCAGGAGGCCATCTTGTACTGTATCCTCCATACATACATTCATGAAGCTTTTGATTAAAAGTGAGAATCTAATAAGTAATCCTGTTAAAATGGAACAATCTGTTATACTTCAGGGGCTTTCCTAGTGGCTCAGATTGTAAAAAAATCTGCCTGCAATGCAGTAGACCTGGTTTCAATCCCTGGGTTGGGAAGATCCCCTGGAGAAGAAAATAACTACCCACTCCAGTATTCTTGCCTGGAGAGTTCCATGGACAGTGGAGCCTGGCAGGCTATAGTCCATGGGGTCGCAGAATCAGACACAGCTGAATCACACACACACACACACACACACACACACATTATGTTTCAGAGAGTGATCTTTTAAAAATACAATTGTATTTTAAATCATCATCTGTAACTATACCCTATTTTCCTCCTGCTTATAACATTCTGTAATTTTATAACACACTTGGAGTAAAGGCCAAAGTCCTCATCAAGGTTTATAGACAAACTTGAGTTGGCCCCTATTAAATCATTTCCTGTGATTTCCCTCTTTGCCCTTGTGCTCCAGTCATATTCTGAATTTTCCTAGATGTGTGCCTTTGAAATAATTATTCCCTCTCCCTCCTTACCTTCTCCTCGTCAGTGCCAACTCAAAGTCAATGTAACTTTTCCAGAAAGGCTATAATCTAGAATTTTACCAGTCATCGTTGAGTATAACCTGGTTTCTATTGTCTTTTGGAATCAGTAATTGATGGTATTTTCTTCTGGTCTATACTGCTTTTGCTGGTTAGCCTCCACCTCCTCTACAGTTGAATATAAATTCTACAAGAACAAAGTCTTAATGTGTGTAGTTCACCCAGAGCAGTTTGTCTCATTGGTGGGGCACAATATTTATTTGTTGAATGAATGAAAATCCCCCATAAATCTTCTCTGGAAGCAGCTTTTGTCATTACTTGAGAAATCGGATTTGAATCATAAAAAATGCTTATTTTACTTCATGTGTTTTTGGTTTGACTCTCTACATAAATTGTCAAAATCTTAGCAAATATTGTAACTTCCATTTCTTTAGTAATCACCGTAAAAACCTCATGCTCTGAGAACATAATTTTTAATGCTGAATATATGTTGCACATTTGTCTGAACATAACCATTATTTTCACTGAGTTGCAGTTGTGAATTAACTATTTGCCTTATTTACTGATTAGCAAGTCATATTGTTGCTTACTAAATGTATTTCAACCATGTAAATGATTTCTTATTCCAATAAAAAATAATGAAGAAACTGATTGCAGCTATGATTCATTGCATTCTTAAAGAAATCCATTAATGACAATGCTATAAGATTAAGACTATTCAAATGTGCTTTAATACAAATACCCCAGAAATTTTAGTGATTTTAGGAGTATGCTACTACCTTTGAAAGGGATGTGATAATGCCATTACCAATAAAAAGAAAGACTCTTGATCAAGTAAATATATTCTGGGACTCCTTCTAGCTTGTGCAGTGCTGCCTGGTGAGGAGCTTGATTTGATTAAGAGGTTAGTTTGTGTTTGGAGTGCAATCTATTCTACTGATGATGTGGACTGGAGAATATAAAAATCTGGAGAGGAACTGGATGAATAATGAGTTGCACAGAGCTTTTATCTTTTCTTTTTTTTTTAGGGAAGCTATTCAACATTGAAAAATGTAGTAAATTTTTTTTAATATCAAGAAATTAGCTTTAATCAATTTCTCTAAGATTAAGAATAAAACAAGGCATGTTTTCTTTTCAGGAGACAAGACTGAAACTTGAACTTATAAAGCATACTTAAATATGCAGAGATTCATAGACACACTCATTTAATACCTTATAACACAGTAGCTTGAAAAGAAGTATGCAAAAATTTATATATAATTAAGATCAAGGTGTAAAAATGCTGGCAGTGGACTCTCCAGTAAATGCCTATTATCAGAAACTCACCTGAAGGAGCAAAGCTAGAGGAAGGTAATTAATCTTCAAGATTGAAAGTGTTATAATAGCAATTGTCCTTTTTGAGGTATATAATTGAATTTTCAAGAACATAGAATCATCTACTTTTAAAGGTGAAAACAAAGAATGTGTATGGATCTATGACATTTCCTAAGCATCATTTTTATTTTTTAATGAAGAGATTCAAGCTATTAATCTAGGTGAGATGTATATAATGACTGATCAAATTGTATCTTGGAATAGGCTGTCTAAATAGCTTATGATCACACACAGTGACCAAGAGTTTTAATAGTTTCATCGGCAAGGACTTCATGAATGAAAGAAGGGATAATTTCTCTTCCTATATGAGATAGGTTCTTTTCTTTCTGATGCTACCACCTCAAAAAATCTTTTCATGAATTATACAAAGCTTACAGACTACATTCAGTCAGATAGTACTTGCATGCCCTTCAGTGATAAAGTTTCAAAGAAAGTCCTTCTCCTTGGTGAAAAAGGAGGGAGGGGAAAGAAAGCTTCATTCACTGTGCAGCACAGTATATAGGGCCAAGCATTGTGCTGCATTATAGGTTTTGTGTGTGTGCTCAGTCACTCAGTCATGTCCGACTCTTTGAGACCCCATGGACTGCAGCCCACCAGGCTCCTCTGCCCATGGGATTTTCCAAGAAAGAATACTGGAGTGGGTTGCCATTTCCTATCCCAGGGGATCTTCCTGACCCAGGAATTGAACTTGAGTCCCTTCCATCTCCTGCATTGGCAGGTAGATTCTTTACCACTGAGCCACCTAGGAAGCCCACTATAGGTTTACATGGATAATAAAATACAAAGTTTTCTTGCACTTTGGTGTTTTCCATCTGTTGAATAAACAGACAGGTTTTCTGTTTTTGTCATTTTTAAAACAACTTGTGCTAAGTCTCTAAATGAACAGTGTTCTCGATGTAAAGCAATGGAAAACTTGTTTAGAGAGAATGTTTTGAGAGGGCTTGTTTTGAGGGTGGGTGGGTTGGCTTTTAAGCTAAGATTTAAAAGACATGGCGGAGAAATCACTGGGTGAAAAGTGAATATGGCTTTATATGACGCAAGAGAAAAAAAAAGGAAGGTCACTAGAGAGATGAGTCACCCCCTGCAGATGGGTCAGTTAAGAACAATGACACACAGTCATTAGATTAGGAACAGGAAGGGTTATAAGTTGCTTTGGCAAGAGCAGTTTCAGTTGAGGGTAGAAAATGAAATTCAAATTGCTCAGAATTGAGGAATGAATGAGGGCAAGGCTGGTGGTAGTAAAAGGAAAGCCATGAATACAACCAATATCCAAAGCAACTTATATAGCCAATTTCATGTTGTTGTATGATCTAAACACTTGACAACACAAGTTGTAAGTTAGTAGCATTATTCCATGGTAGGTTATCAAAAGAGAATATTACATAACCATTAGATGTAATGTGAGAGAATATTTAACAATATATGAAAAAGCTCACTCATTTATAAATTGAAAAGTGGAATGTAATATTGGCTATACAGAAGTCTTTTAAATATATGACTCTAACACATCTGCCTATGAATATATAGATATGAAAAAAGATGAAACTTTCATGGTGGTCCAGTGGTTAAGACTGATGATGGTGGTGGTTCAGTTGCTAAGTGGTGTCCAACTCTTGTGACCTCATGGACTATAGCCCGCCAGGCTCCTCTGTCCATGGGATTTCCCAGGGAAGAATATGAATGGGTTGCCATGCTCTCCTCCAGGGGATCTTCCCCACCCAGGGACTGAACCTAATTGTCTTGCATTGCAGGTGGATTCTTTACCCACCAGCCCCCAGGAACACCCCATGGTTAAGACTGCTGCTGCTGCTAAGTCGCTTCAGTCCTTTCCGACTCTGTGTAACCCCATAGACGGCAGCCCACCAGGCTCCCCCATCCCTGGGATTCTCCAGGCAAGAACACTGGGGTGGGTTGCCATTTCCTTCTCCAATGCATGAAAGTGAAAAGTGAAAGGGAAGTCTCTCAGTCGTGTCCGACTCTTAGCGACCCCATGGACTGCAGCCTACCAGGCTCCTCCGTCCATGGGATTTTCCAGGCAAGAGTGCTGGAGTGGGGTGCCATCGCCTTCTCCGATGGTTAAGACTATGCATTGCCAATGCCAAGGGAAACTTGGATTTGATTTCTGCTCAAGAAACTAAGATCCCACATGCCATACAGTGCAGCCAAAAGGTAAAACAAATAAAAGAAATAGAGAAAGATGTCAATATTAGATACCATTATTTTATATTATGTTCTATATATATGTGTGTGTGTGTAAATTTAACTACAAGAGTTCATATTCATTGACTATAAACAGGTGTTATATAAGTATAAACAGTTGTCATCTCTGTGTGATTGTTTTATTGACATTAATTTTTAACAATGAATGTGTATCTTATAATCACAAATTAAAGATTAAGCATCATAAAAAAAAAGTAACAAGCTCTAAACTCACATAGACTTGCTTCAAGTCTATGCTCTGGTAGTCACTAATTTATCTTCCCCGAGTTACTCTTTAATTCTCTGTGAAAGCAGAATTAAAATAGATGCCTTGTAAGATTTGCAAGATCATATTAACAATATATGAAAAGTTCTAGCACTTTAAAAATGATTATGCTGTCAATAATTTACTGCTACAGGCTGAATGTTTGTGTTCCTTCCAAATTCATATGTTGAAACCTAATCCTCAATGTGATGGTAATTGGAAGAGGGACTTTTGGGAGGTGATTAAATTTTTGAGTGTTGAGCTCTCAAGAATGGGATTAGTGCCCCCAGAGAGTTCCCTGCCCACTCTGCCATGTGAAGACATAACAAAAATATATCTGCCCATGAATTAGGAAGCAGGCTGTCACTAGATGCCAGATCTTCCAGCATTGTGATTTTTGACTTTACAGCCTCCAGAACTATGAGTAATAATTTTTTAAAAATGACCTGATTGGTGCTGTTTTTGTTGTAACAGTCCCAACAAACTAGGGCACTTCCATAGATTTTCTTAAAAGTTATATATTCTTATATGTATATATGGGCTTCCCTGGAAGCTCAGCTGGTAAAGAATTCCGCTGCAATGCAGAAGACCTTGGTTTGATTCCTGGGTCAGGACGATTCTCTGGAGAGGGATGGGTTACCCACTCCTGTATTCTTGGGCTTCCCTGATGGCTTAGATGGTAAAGAATTTGCCTGCAATGCGGGAGACCTTTGTTCGATCCCTGCGTTGGGAAAATCCCCTGGAAGAGGGCATGGAAACCCACTCCGGTATTCTTGCCTGGAGAATCCCCATGGACAGAGGGAGCCTACAGGCTACAATCCATGGGGTTGCAAACAGTCAGATATGACTGAGTGACTAAGCACAGAACAGCACATATGTATACATACTACAATATGTATATATAATTTTAATATGTATGGAAAAGTGAAATTGAAAATGTTAGTCTCTCAGTCTTCTCTGACTGTTTTTAACCCCATGGACTGTAGTCCACCAGGCTCCTATATCCATGGAATTCCCCAGGCAAGAATACCGGAGAGGGTAGCTATTCCCTTCTCCAGGGGATCTTCCCAACCCAGGGATTGAACCTGGGCCTCCTGCATTGCAGGCAGATTCTTTACCATCTGATCCACTAGGGAAGCATGTATCATATATATCATATACCTTCAGTAAGATGTATTAAAAAGAACAATGGTGTAATAAACTAGGGAAAGAAGAGAATTTTAAGTAAACTAATGGAATTATTAGGTATAGTTGGTACAATTCTATATGGTCTTATACTTTTAGAATAAAAATAGTAATTTTTAATTTTTAATAGGAGAAAGGTTTTACCACCCATAATATATATCCTTCAAAGATTTTTTGTAATTTTAGGTATATTCAGGAAGTATCCTGTCATCACTGACTATGTGCTTACATATTCTACAAAACCCAAATGTGATTCATTGAGGTGTTAAAGGTGTAATTATGCTTCTGGAATTTGGAGTGTAGAAGGATCTAAAAGCGAAATGAAAAGACCAATTATAAACTGGGCCCACAAAAATGAAAAGCAGTGATTTTTCTGCACTACTTTATAAAAAACAGAATCAGGTCATTCAGTTATTTTTACTTTAAGGTTAGAAGATTAACTCCTTTTCTTCTTGTGATTAAGTTTGTGCAGGTTTTATAGTAAAATTTATGTCTTCTTTAAAAGTTACAGCAAAAGAGAATAAAGTTTTCCTCACCTAAGGCTACTATGAAATTGCAACTCAGAGGGAATTTCTCTTTCATTTACCTTCTGTCAACAATGCAGGTTCATAAATTTCAGCTTTTTGTTTGAGTGTTCTATAAAAATGGAAATCTAAGTTGAGTTTGGTAGATGCCTATTTATTTATATAAAAAGCTGTGTATACCACATATGTCCATTAATGATCTTTTGCTATATTTATTACTGCTAAGCAAGTCTGATATTTTGGCACATAGATGAAGGTGTTGGCAGACACATTCCCTTCCATTAAGGTAGTTGTAATCTGTGATAACATGGATGAAAACAGCCACATAAAGAGTATTCAGGCAAAAATATGATACCAACTTTGAATAAGAAACAAAAGCAATAAACTGAGGGTTTGGTGCATTTTGGAAGAAATCAGCAAAGTAGTAATAGATGCATATGTAAATAAGCTCAGAAAAAGATTGTTATCCTCTCCTGTGTTCCTGGGGAGAAATTCAGGAAAATTATGGGACTTCAGTGATAGTTTGAACAGTAAAAGGAAATACATCAGAGAGAGCTTTGGGGTAGGTACTATTGATATCACATAGATTTCCCGCTTTACAGTGATGAGTTTCATCCACTGAGGATAAAATTGGATTATATATCAACTCTTAAAGTACAGTTATATGATGGAGTTATTATCACCAACCATTAAGAGTCCCATTGCTGGATTTGCTAAGACAGGAGAGAGCAATATGAACAAAACATCTGGTATTATTTAAAAGCACATCCTTTGCTGTCAGGAGATTCCATTACTGGCTTGGCCACTCCATCATAACAATCTCTAAGCCTGCAAAACAGACAGAGTAAATAGTCCTTGCAAACTCTCTTGTACTATCAGTAATGGTCTATGGTTCAGATTCACCATCAAACCCATGAGACACAGTATCTTTTAACCCGTACCAATTTTTTGGTTTTGTTTTTGTTTTAGCTTTAAGGAAACTTCACATAGCAACAATATGGCAGAGGCTATGGATTCCGCATGACTACTTTTTTTTTTGCATGTACTACCTATATTTATACATATATTTGGTTGCACCAGGTCTTAGTTGCAGCACATGGGATCTTTGATCTTCTTTGATGCCTGCGTTTTGTTTTTTTTTTTTTTTTTTTTCCATTTTGGCATGTAGGATCTTTAGTTGCGGCATGCAAACTCTTAGTTCCAGCATGTGAGATCTAGTTCCCTGACCAGGGATCACACTAGACCTCCTGATTGGGAGTGCAGACTCTTAGCCACTGGACCACCAGGGAAGTCCATAACATGTACTGCTTTTGATGTCCCAGTCACTTCATACTTGGGGCAGTGTGACCAAAGATGCTGGACAACCTAGGCTTAGAGAGTAATCAATGCTGCAATCCCTTCAGCTTTTTCCTTTAGTCACAGTCACCTCAGGTGCTCATAATTAGCTCAATCATCAGAAAACTTGCTTCTTATCAATAGAGATTATTCATTACTTGATGTGGACAACAAAGCAAGTGTTTGGTTCAATATGTAGTTCTTGGCTGGATTCTCACTTATTTTCTATGTGGCATCCAATTTTTCTATAAATCTTGTGAAATATATTGCTAGGAGAATTGACTGAGTCCAATTCTCAGGCATCCCTGAAAAGTATCAGTCAACAATTACCCTTATTAATAAGATTCAAAATATGAGATTGATGTTTGGTTTTCAGGTGTTGTATGACCAGATTCTATTTAGGACGTGATATCTATAACTGTACTGCTGCTACTACTAGACACACACACCTTTATAGCTTTTCTTAGTATCACACCTGGAAGCAATTTTTACATTGCTTTCTAATCAAGAGTTGAAGGTATTAATTTTCTTTAGTTTATATTTTCATCAGTAAATAAACATTTAGACATATACTTAAGTAGCTATTATAGAGAAGTGATTCCGTTTTGGTATCAAAACTGTTTTTTCCACAGCATTGGGTTTAATTCTAAGTTTCCACTCAGGCAAAGTTGCCAAAGATCTCTTTCTATTTCGAGCATATTACTGAAATTGTCAAATTTTAGTGAAATTTATAAATATAAATGAATGTTTCATAATGTTTATTTATATACTCATGAACATGTGCTCAATTGTATCTGACTCTTTGTGAGTCCACCAGGCTACTGTCCATAGGATTTCTCAAGCAAGAATACTAGAGCAGGTTGCTATTTCCTTCTCCCAGGGGATCTTCCTGATGCAGGGATTGAACCCAGGTCTCCTGCATTGCAGGTGGATTCTTTACTGCTGAGCCATTAGGGAAACCTAATTTATGTACATTCTTATCCTTCAGTGTTACAGCTCAGAGGTGAAGCATATGGACAGATGATTGTATTTTGCACTATTAGTCTTCAGAGGACCATATAAGTAGAGCAAGCAAGGGAAGTAGAGCAAGGAAGGGAAGCTAATCACGTTGCTTTGTCTGCTTTCTTTCAGGGCTTCTTTACTTCCATTACTTTTAAAAATCCATAAAATAGAGAAATATCATATTTTTAGTATCTTGGGGTCCTTTGGTCCAAGGTTCTCTTAGTTTTCAGATTTTAAACTTTTTGGAGAAAGTCGTGAAGAAAAAATGTACTTTTTATTATGACATTGTTTCTTGTCTCTCTTCCATTTCTGCCACTTCTCTTCTCTCCTCTTGTTTCCAACTTAGTCTGATAATATGACAGCTTGAACCAACCAGTTCAATTTTGGGGAAAAAAAAAGAAACATACACGGAAGGTATAATATTAAAAAGTACAAAATAACACTAACCAACCAAAATCAACCAAAAAGGGAACAACTTCCCTTGCATTGTCCATTGGTCCCTAAGTGTGTCTCTTCTTAGAAAGGATGCTTCTTTCCCTACAAGGAGAATCTCTTCTCTATGCTATATTTGTTTTGGTAAATGATGTAAGAGTTTCTGTGTGAGGAGGAGAATGAATATTTTTTAATGTACAGGCAAAAAACTACCTTTCAAAGGAAATGTGCCAGGAGATCAACAGGGGCATCTCTTCCGTCTTCAATGATTTTGTGCTTAAATGATGTGACTGTTTATTTCCCAGCAAGAGTTAGGACTTTTAGACTCTCAGTAACAGACAATGCATTACTTTTCCAGTTAGTTCATGACTTAATCAGGACTTATTTCCATCCTAGCTCATGCAGACATGATAGTAATGTATGCTGAGGCCCTTGCATTCTAGTTTGATAAAAAGAGGAGGAAGTTATGATCCAGCTTTATGGGAGCAAGAATATGAATACAGCTATAGAGCTATATCTTGAAATGAATAATTATCTGTATATTATCTGAATGGTTCATAGAGAAAAGTCATGGATATGTCAGCGGTGGCTAAATGATAGACCTGTATGCTTCACTTGGGTGCAACAACGTGAGAAGTCTAACTGACACAATATAAAATTCAGTGGCATTCTGGTCCAGGTAATCTGCCCAGCATGAAAGAATTCTAGCCAATGATTGGTATTGGGAAAGGGGTTACAGATAGTACTGTTCCCATCATAATGTGACAGCAAGATTTAAGACAAGACAGGATATCAGAACCAGGCAAAGTAGGTGTGATTCAGAGACACGTTTCTTCCCTATTTGAAAGTTGGTACTCAAGTTCTGAGATGGAGTTAGAATCACAGATTTAATATATTAGGTGATGCCTGCTGAGAAGTTGATATAAACTGTGGCTGTACAGGGCTGGACATCACATACTGTGTGTATGACTGAGAAATCAGTTATCATCCCTATAGAACTGTAGGCAGAGGAGATTGGCGATAAGCCAGTTCAGCATCTCATTTATAAGCTCATTCCCACCCTTCCCTGGGATCTTTAAAAACTCTGGGAACACAGTCTCAAAATGAGCAATTTTGGGATTAGATAAACTAAAATATATAAACACAAACTTTCCTAGCTCTTCAAATACGCTTGGTTTAATTAATTTTTTGTTGTTGTTTAGTTGCTAAGTCGTGTCCGACTCTTTGCGACCCCGAGGACTGTACCCTGCCAGGCTCCTCTGTCCGTGGGATTTCCCAGGCAAGAATACTGCAATGGGTTGCCATTTCCTCGTCCATGGATCTTCTGGACCCAGGGATTGAACCCACATCTCCTGCATTGTTAGGTAGATTCTTTACCATTGAACCACCAGAGAAACCCTGGTTTAATTAATTATTTCAAAATTTGAAATATCACCAATAATTGTGCCAGTGTTTATTTCTCAAGCAGCAAAGACTTTAGTCCGTGAGATAAGCACTACAGTAGTTTTCAATATCTGACACTCATACAGTAAACCCTTCTCTCTGATTTTTTTCAAAACATAGAGTTCTAGGGTTCTCACTGCAGGAATTCTAGGGTTCCTTGGCCTGACAGCTTTGGATGCTATAAGGATATTATGGATACTCTCATGACTTTAAGAAAATGGATCATGCTATTTAATTGAGATTTTAAGTTTATAACTTGGTCAGTTAACATCACTGACTCAATGGATATGAATTTGAGAAAACTCTGGGAGATTGTGGAGGATAGAGGAGCCTGGTGTGCTGGTCCATGGGGTTGCAAAGAGTTGGATGTGATTTAGTGACTGAACAATAACAACTTGCTCCCCCACATGTTACAAATACCATTAAAACTGTAGATGTTACATTTTAAACTTGATGGTAAGCTTTTATACTTTATTTTGCTGTATTTACATAAAGTTGATTATATCCATTTTTTATGGAAAATATATCCAGTTTTATATTATTCCTCTACTTGCCCACTTTTTTTCTATTAGAAACTCTTCAGTAGTCTGTCTCAGTTCCAAAACTTTGCCATCAAAATCATCTGCAATACTTACTTAAAAGGCAGATATCTTTGTCCAACTTCAGACCTACTTCACTAGATCACTTTAATCTGATGCAAAATTTACGAATCAGTTAGTTGTAGATCTATTTCTCACCCTGCCGCTTCTTCACTCTATAATTGAGGAAGTCCATTCAGTATTCAGCAAACATTTGTTGATTGCCGTCAAAGTGCTGGAGACTGTGCTAGGTACCAGTGGGCCAAAATAAGCAAGACATACTTCTGTCTTCAAGAAGTAATCATACACCGGAGAGTTCTAAAGCACAACACAATGTCATACACCGCAAAATAGTTAAGTGAAAAGTGCAATAGTAGCAAAGAAAAAGAGCCACCTCCCTTTGTACAGAAAAGGAGGGTACATTATTTCACAAAAGATATGACTTGTGAGCAGGGTTGAAATAAGTTTCTGAAGAAATAGACAGACACCCTAGGGAGAGAAAAAATAAATATCCCTCAATGCTCAGAGAGAATGAAAATTTCTGGTGGATGGGGCCTACCATGCATAGGTAGAAATCCAGGGGCTTGAGAAGGGCCCTGTGAATTGTAGTAAGCAGACTCGTTTAGTCTACAGGTGATGAGAAATACTGAAAGATTTTAAGGAAAATGATATGACCAGGGGAAGGTCTGCAGCTGCTTATGTATTACAAGGCAAATCATCTCTTAAAAGGAAGATTGTACCTTAATATCTCCACTGCACCAAAACAGCAAAATAGCATTGGTTATTATGAATGAATGTACAATGTAAAATAATCAGCTTTGATTTTTAAAATGGAATTGATTGGATTACTTTCATCCAGGGCACGTAATAATCCAAGATTCTAGTGATCTTGCTATGGGCCATGTTGCAAAGGACAAAATCTCTGTATTTTTATATAAAGTTTAAAAAGCAGTTATTAAGTTTGTAAACATCTGAAATGAAATGGTGTTATTTTTTAACCCCTCTTTCCTATTGGAACGTTTTGCTTGTGTATAGAATTCTTAAACGCCGTTCAGCTGGGACAATCACAAGTACGGTCACAAACCAGTGCCCTATCTCTACATATGTCCTTCATCAGCTCAGACAGTTCTTATTCAAGCCTCAGGGACGAAGGAGAAATGAAAAAAAGTCTCAGGACAGGCCAAGGAGACTCACTTACTATTTATAGAATAACCTCATGTTGGAGAGAATCAGCTTTTCAAAGAGAGGGAACTAAAGCTTTCAGTATATGTTTAATAGGAATGACATCATTGTGAAATATAAAGAAACAACTGCAAAATGAAAGGAATCATTTGTAATTCTAAAAGAGGAATGTGAAGAATAAATATAAAATTATCAATGAGCTAAACTGAATGATTCTGTCATCTATGGTTTCATTTATTATTCTCCCTGGATGTTTATCTTGAGAGCATTTTCTTAGGCAAGTTTTGCTATCCCCTCAAGACCTGTCCTAATAGTAAGATATTACGAAGTTAGCATCACCTTTGCACCCTGAATATCAGCTCTACACCCATATTGAATTTTTGCAAGTGTAAAAATTAATGTGTTAATGCATAGTGGCTTTAAAGTAATTATTCCATTTAAGTAATATTTAAAATAATTTTTAAAAATTCTACTCTTGTGGATCATAAATCCTGCCCAGTTTAAACTCTAGAAGTGTGAGAGATACTCTGTTCCTTTTTTGTTTGAAATCAATTTCATGGAGCTGTAGTTTTTTGCAGCACTTTTATTATATAACTGGGCCCAGAAGATCCCCATCCCCCATCTGTTCACTGTAATGTTTTCTTCCCATTTTATTCCAGAAGTTGCCAAGACAGCCTCCTGGTGGGTTACCTTGGCAACCTCATGTGTCATGTTTTAGAACGTCCTGGGGCTGCAGTTTTATTTCCATTTGCATGCGCTTCAGTCAGCTAACTGTAAATTATAAAGGCCTTTTGTAGTATCAACCTCTTTTTTTCTTACAGAGTGAAAAACAGATAATTAAGATTACTGTTCAGTAAAATCTATTTATATTTAGGACTATATATAGGAACACTTAGATTACTCTTACCTAAAGTCATGGTATTTTTCACAAGCATGTCATAAACTGATGCTGTAACAGCATATAATATAATATGCAGTGTATTATACACAATATAATACCCAGTGTGACTGCTTGATCTCATCTTTGAAAAGCATGTCACTTTACAATCTTTTGATGACAACCTAGTTTTATTACATCAAGCTACAGATTTCCAATCAAGCAAATATTGAAAGTATATCATTTAGTGTTTCTCATCTGAATAGTCCCATCTCTTTAGCTATATCTTTTTAAAAGTGTCATAATTTTTTTTCTGTAAGCTTAAAATACTTTTAAGATATTTTTTCAGAAAATAGCATACAATTTGTGTTAATCTTTCAAAGGTAGACTTTTGCATTTTTATAAAAAGCAAGAGACATAGAAGGTCTGTAATTTGAGCAAAGTTATATATAAAATTGATAACAAAGCTAAAATGATAAGTAGTTCTCTTTGAAACTCCAGCGTTTGTTAGGTATCAAAATGAGGGCAATGAATCAGCCTTTTCACTTCAGGAATAAAGCTACAGTCCTGCATGCTCCACAGTCTGCAAATAGTTTTTGCTTCTTTGTGAAGAGTTTAGGCATTCCATGATGACTGACAACATTCCAAGAAAACGTTATGCTATGAAATAGTTACATTTTTCTGTTTGACCCAGCCTCAATGTTACTTTGAAATTAATAACCATCTCTTTCAAAGAAAGGATCTCTGAAGAGCTTTTCTAGGCAATTTTGAGGACCATCATAAACTGGGCTAGCTATATTTTTCCCCTTTCCTTTGTTAGGGGGATACACTGAATATGCATCAACATGTGTAGGGTGATTCAGTTCGTATTCTCTTTTATAGTGCTTCCTTCTAGACTTCATTATTCTTAGTATGTCATATATTAGCTTTGAATTTGATGAAGATGGTCGAAATAGATCGATCATCTTTGTTCATAAACTTTTTATTTTCCAAAATCCTCCCCATCCTAAAAGTATTAGGAGAATCTTCTAATATGGTGCACCCATTAAGGATGTCTGTATCTGAATATTATTTTTTTGGTCAAATTCCTTAAAGCAATATGGTTTCTTTAGATATGAATTTGTACTGGACAATTCAATACCTAAAAACAGCCTGGAGTAAAAGATTTTTTTTTTAACTCCAAAGAGGAATAAAATTAGCTTGATATTTTATTTATTGGTTTGGAAATCCTTTGAAGAGATAAGGAGACAGAAGGACTGGTGCCCAGACTAACTTTGACAGTGTCATTCAGCTTGTTCATTTTAGATCAACTACCAATATCCAAGTCTTGTTCTTACAACACTATTAAAATCTTCTCCAGACTTTAGCTGTTTGTGACACCAATGATTGCTTCCAATTTTTTATTTTAGGTGAACAGTTTTAATGTTTGCATATCAAAGGCAGATTGTTTTTCCTATAGCCACAGTAAGGTTGCATGTGTGTGTATATATGCTCAGTTGTGTCTGACTCTTTGTGACTCCATGAACTGCAGCCCGTCAGGCGCCTCTGTCCATGGGATTTCCCAGGCAAGAATACTGAAGTGGGTTGCCATTTCCATCTCCGGGGAACTCTTCCTGACCCAAGGATTGAACCTGCGTCTCCTGCGTTGTAGGTAGATTTCTTACAGTTGATCTTCCTGGGAACACCACAGTAAGGTTAGCTAGCACTCAATGACAGATGCGATAGTCTCTGGTTCTGAGCAGCCAGGATTGAGATCATTGAGCAGATCTTCTGGTCAATGAAATGGTTTTTCATTTTAAATATTTTCAGATGAACTTATGTGCAGATGGATGAGGTAAACCATCTTTTTCAGTTCATGGCATATTGTCAGTCAACACTATTCCATGCAAAACTTCTCTCTTGTTTTCATTCTTTCTCTTAATTTTTTTTATAATTTTATTGTGGTATAATTTACATATGGGAAACTGAACCCATTTAAATTGTATGATTTATAAGTTTTGACATGTGAAAACATCTATGAAATTACCATAGATGTAGTTTTCAAGTCCATTAACAGAAGAGCCTCCTCGTGTATTTTGATCCTCAAAGTATTTTTTTTTTTTTTGACAATAAAGCTTCTGAGGTGCCCAGAGTCACATAGTGAATAGGCTCTAGTCTCAATCTTAAATTCAAGTTTATCAATTTCTGGCCTTTAAGTCTCAACATGGAATATAGAGTTTCTTTATTAAGTGTCTTGAGTCTAACTGTGTATTCTGGAGTGGTCGTAAACCATCATCAGGTCTAATCCAGGTGAGTGAAGTAGAGAAAAGCATACCAATTATGAGTCAAATTGGGTGGGTGGAAAGAATATAAGCCCCCAAACAAACAAGTCTTTACTCTTGTTTATTCATGGCTGTTGAGGAAGGACTTTATGTTTTCAGAGCTTCAGCATCCCTTTCTTTAAGCTGGAAGATCAATTCTTTGCCACTTATTTCAGACACCTATGAGTAGTAAATGAGGTGATAGATATAAAAATTCTTTGAAGTTTGCAAAGTGTAAGACACATGAAGAATTTATGGATGGTAAAGTGAAGTCTCTGGGAGAAAAGTAACTGTTTTTGTGGGGTGCCCATAGAAGTAAGTCAAAACTAGAGCTCTACATACAGTCCAGTTAATAATGATAATCCCATGATCTTCATTGAATATTTTTATTTTAGTTACTTAGTAACTTTGTTTCATGTCAGCATTGCTTCACATTGCTACAGATAGAATTAATCTCTGAAATAACATGAAAACATTTAACATAATTATTTTAGTGTAGTTTTTCCTCCATGGTCAGGAAACTAAAGGCTGGAATTAGAACTTTTATCAGAAAATAAGATATATGCATGCTAATTCAGTATATAACATCTTTTCATTAAATTGATTTTGTAAACAAAAATTTGTCTAACAGTATGTCGTGTTTTTCCATTTTTGTCATATTTAATCTATAAATTTTTCATGCATTTACATTTCAGGTGATTTACAATTCTCTTGATTAGTGTATCTATGCATTTCCCCATGTACAGGACAATTAATCTTATTTTTTCCCTGGGGTCTAGTTTTAATATTTGTTAGAGAAAAGAAGTAGAACATGAAATGCCAGTAAAGAAATTACCATGTGTGTCATTTGCTTTCAGTTTTGAATAATATAGGTGAAGTATGTTAGCCCCAGGAAAATCCTAAATGTTGTCTTCTTACTACTTAAAGCATATGAGGACTAACATAATGTAACAAAGTAGATTTTTTCCAAGCTACTTTTATAATAAAACTCACTTCTTGAATAATTCAAAGCAGTGGTTCTTTAGGGGGAAGAGGAGATGGTTTTGCTCCAAAGGAAGTGAAAGTATTAGTCCCTCAGTCCTGTCTGACCCTTTGTGATCCCCATGGACTGCAGCCGGCTAGCCTCCTCTGTCCATGGCATTCTCCAGTCAGAACCCTGGAGTAGGTTGCCATTCTCTTCTCCAGGTGATCTTCCCAACCCAGGGATGGAACCCTGGCCTCCTGCATTGCAGGTAGATTCTTTACCATATGAGCCACCCAGAAGCCCTTTGCTCCAAAAATATCTGGAAATGTTTTGGTTTTAAAAAGTGAAGGGGTGCCGCTCGTATCTAGTCAGTAGAGGCCAAAGATTAGGCTAAACACCCTACAATGCGCAGGACAGCCCCCACAACAAAGAATGTCAATAGAGCTGATATTGAGAATCCTGGCTTAGATTCAGTGGGTGACAAAATCTCATCATTGGTTGAAAGACTCACTGAGGGTTGGGGAAGGGAGAAATTTTACAGAGGCAGATTGAATAGGCATAAAAGAAAGTCATGATTTCAGCATCCAGTGCTATGGTTTTCACACTAGTTTAAAAAATTAGAGACTTCCAAACCTTAGAAAAACAATCCACGTAGACAATTAAAAATAAATCACACCTGAAAGCTGTTCTGTCAAGGGTGTTGGGAGATCAGCTTGGTCGGTCGTTTTGCCCTTCACAGATCAGTAAGGGTGGCCAGGAAGAACGAGAAAAAAATGGAAGGGAAAATGTAGTAAGAGCAAAATCCAAAAAGGTAAGCCTGTGAAGGGAATAGCAATACTGTGGTGTCCTTTGTTATTGATTTTTGTGTGTAGTTTATTGGGTGGGTGGGGGGAAAGAGCGAGTGAGTGGGAAAGTATTAGCCAGTCTCTCAACTATAGACGGCGCGGTGAACCCCATCACAGGATCGGTGAGGGGGCTGGGACCCAGGGTTTGGGTTCTGAGCATGGCCACTGGTTGTAGGATGTATACCTCCGGGCTCCGACGAACGCGGATGGGACAGGGGCTGTGGCTGCGGCCGGGCGCGCACCAGCCCACTCTGAAGGCAGGGACGTGTTGGGCGCAGGGAGAGAGAAGCGCAGTCCCAGTCTCGCTCCTGGGGAGCTCTGGTCTTGAGCGCGCCCTCTGCCAGACTCAGGCCTCCACGCTGCGCCCTCCTCGGTGTCTGCCTATTCCCGGTCGCTGTGCCCGCAGGCTGAATATTTGTTGCTCCTGTCCGTCGTGTCTTTCAGGACCCTACGGGGAGCTCCCTGTGCCGCCTCGGGATAGTTCACGGAGAGGGCGGCCCGCAAGGCCTCCGCCCTGTGAGTTTACCGGCAAGTATCATGCAACACTGTTGCTTCCAAGTTTTTTTCTGTTTAGACAACATCCCAAGAACTGAAAGTTCCAAAATAGTTCTCCTTACACCTTATTATTGTTATTTTTTGGAGGAGGGATGGGGAGAGGTGGACTAGGACATGGAGAAACTGGGGGAAATTTGACCCAATGAAAACAGTAAATATTTTAGTTAGCGTAAATATTTTAATTTATCCTTTACTTTCCTCATTACAAGCTGTTATCTTTTATTCCTTTGAACAAATATGACCCGAAGTTAGTGAAAACTCAGGCAATCTTGATTCCAGCTTGTGCTTCATCCAGCCCACCGTTTCTCATGATGTACTTTGCATATAAGTTAAATAAGCAGGGTGACAATATACAGCCTTGACATACTCCTTTCCCAGTTTGGAACCAGTCTATTGTTCCATGTCCAGTTCTAACTGTTGCTTCCTGACCTGCATACAGATTTCTCAAGAGGCAGGTCAGGTGGTCTGGTATTCCCATCTCTTTCAGAATTTTCCACAGTTTGTTGTGATCCACACAGTCAAAGGCTTTGGCATAGTCAATAAAGCAGAAATAGATGTTTTTCTGCAGCTCTCTTGCCTTTCTGATGGTCCAGCAGATGTAGGCAATTTGATCTCTGGTTCCTCTGCCTTTTCTAAATCCAGCTTGAACATCTGGAAGTTCACGGTTCATGTATTGCTGAAGCCTGGCTTGGAGAATTTTGAGCAATACTTTAGCGTGTGAGATGAGTGCAATTGTGTGGTAGTTTGAGCATTCTCTGGCATTGCCTTTCTTTGGGATTGGAATGAAAACTGACCTTTTCCAGTCCTGTGGCCACTGCTGAGTTTTCCAAATTTGCTGACATATTGAGGGCAGCACTTTCACAGCATCATCTTTCAGGATTTGAAAGAGCTCAACTGGATTTCCATCACCTCCACTAGCTTTGTTTGTAGTGATGCTTCCTAAGGCCCACTTGACTTTGCATTCCAGGACATCTGGCTCTAGGTGATTATCTGGGTCATCAAAATATTTTTTGTCTAGTTCTTCTGTGTATTCTGGGTTTCCCTGGTAACTCAAATGGTAAAGCATCTGCCTGCAATGTGGGAGACCTGGGTTTGATCCCTGGGTTGGGAAGATCCCCTGGAGAAGGAAATGGCAACCCACTCCAGTACTCTTGCCTGGAAAAATCCCATGGGCCAAAGAGCCTGGTAGGCTACAGTCCACAGGGTTGCAAAGAGTCAGACATGGCTGAGCAACTTTACTTTCACTTTCTGTGTATTCTTGCCACCTCTTCTTAATATCTTCTGCTTCAGTTAGGTCCATGCCATTTCTGTCCTTTATTGTGCCCATCTTTGCATGAAATGTTCCCTGGGTATCTCTAATTTTCTGGAAGAGATGTCTAGTCTTTCCCATTCTATGGTTTTCCTCTATTTCTTTGCACTGATCACTGAGGAAGGCTTTCTTATCTCTCCTTGCTATTCTTCGGAACTCTGCATTCAAATGGATATATCTTTCCTTTTCTGCCTTGCTTTTGGCTTCTCTTCTTTTCACAGCTATTTGTAAGGCCTCCTCAGACAGCCATTGTGCTTTTTTGCATTTCTTTTTCTTGGAGATGGTCTTGATCCCTGTCTCCTGTACAGTGTCACAAACCTCTGTCCATAGTTCATCAGGCACTCTGTTTATCAGATTTAATCCCTTGAATTATTGCCAAATTCAGACTTAAGATGAAGAAAGTAGGGAAACCCACTAGAGCATTCAGGTATGACAAAGACCTCATAGAGGATAAAATACAGAGGGGTCTAATTAGACAAGTGAACCTAGTTTAATGGAATAATCCTGTTAAGCTGAAACTAGGACTTGGTAACAAAATGGTAAAGTTGTTTCAAAAAATTTAAAAATGAATTCCCATTGTCTCTTACCTGCATCTAGAGTTACTGTTGATGTTATATGAAAATAAAGTTTAAGGTTAATTTTGCTGATTGTTTTTAAACCCTCCCTGGCACTGTGCTTATCTTCCTGAGAGATGCTTAGAAAGAGTTCTGTGAATGTAACCTATTTGAAAGAGGAGAATTTGTAGGGGGCGGGGGAGCAGAGTGGGGAGCATAAGGCCACTTATTATTTCATTATTGAAATAAATTCATGCCAAATCTGTAAGCTAAGCTACTTTGAAAAAACTTCAGTTTCATGTATGGTAGTTAGTAAAAGGAGGCTGAAAATTTTTGTTAGAGTTTTGCTTACTAATTGTGCAGTATAAGACCAGTAACTTAACAGTTTGGGGGTAGTTTCTTCAACCTTAAAAGATAGTCAGTGGTTTGATTAGTGGGAATATATAACTATTTTTCAGGCTGTAACATGAATAATCACCTTCCTCACTCCTAACAGCCTTAGGTGGACCAGGTGAAGGTGGGATGATGCTTCCCAGGTGCTTCTCATCATGATCTTTTCCCCTTCCCTCCCCATGAGGAGATTCTTGAATCCTCTTAGACCAAAGACTGGGTGAGTTGTCTAACTGTATAAACTGCTGAATGAATATTTGACTATTCTGCCAAAGACTTTCTTTAGTCATAATTTTTTCTTAAGCAAAAGTAGTAACAACATAGGTTTAAACTGGGTTGAGTGGCGAATGATTTACCTTACAGTTGTATTTGAAATGTTGTTGTTAAGTTGAAATATGTCTAAACATGAGTGCAGCACATACATGTTAAAGCTACTGTGTGCAGGCCCAGACTTTCAAGAATGGATACTCTCGAGGTCTTTGGGGGCTACAGAAAAATACCTGTGTAAGTTAATTAAACCTTTAATTTCTAATTTGGTTCACTTGTATCTCCGACCTCCTGGATACGGTCCTGTGTAAATTGGGCTCATTTGAGCCCCTTCTTGGCCTTAAGATGTGCACTGTTTTCACTAAAATTTACCTTGAATCATTATCTGCAATGAAGTTTTGAGTACATGAGATTTTTTTATGACTGATATGCCATGTATATAAATTAATAGAATTTATGTATATGGATTGCTATAGTATTGAATGTATACATGTTACTATATGTGAAGGTGAGTATAATATTAAATTTGCTGTCTGATTAGATCATGAATATATATATATGTGTGTGTGTGTGTATATATATATATATTTCCATGATATTTTGAAGGTTTGGGGATTTGGTACTGCATTTTCTGGTAGATATTAATAATTTGAGTCAAAAAAGATCTCAGCCATTGATGACGTGTTACTTGGAATTCCTTAGGTGGGATGAATAATCTATGCAGATGAGATTCTATAAACCTGTTCATCAGATATTTCCAAGGTTATATTTGGGTAAATTCTCCTTTATGTCTTTAATCTATAAGATATAACATGTATTAACATTGGGGAATTTGAACTGAGGAATACAAGAATTGTGCCAGCGTGTTGGGCACATTTCAAGTCAGATCTGCACCACTCACATAAGACTTGGAAACAAGATAATGAAAGTGTAGTTTTCAACCGAGTTTATCAGTTACTAGGAAGATAAATTAGGGGTAGCTAGAGGTTTGATGAGAATGTTAAGATCTGTGGAGAGGCTTGTTTGGGTCAAATTAATGGTGCTTCACCCATTTTCTATGGAGGAATGGAATGAAAGGCTTTTTGAAGAAGGGAATGTATTCCCATCACCTGAAATTAAGGTGGGGAAAGTTCACAGTATCCGTTCATAGGGTTTGATAATGTTTGTTGGCATTTTGGAAATTCATACTTACATACATGTAAGTAAATAAATGTATTTAAAAAGATGAGAGAAATGTCCCTGCCTGAGCAGAGTTAGGAAGCTGCATTAGGAGTAAACTGCAGTGACATCTTCCCTGGTAGCTCAGACGGTAAGGCATCTGCCTGCAATGTGGGAGACCTGGGTTCAATCCCCAGGTTGGGAAGATCCCCTGGAGAAGGAAATGGCAACCCACTCCAGTACTCTTGCCTGAAAAATTCCATGAATGGAGGAGCCTGGTAGAGCAAAGCCTGGTAGATCGCAAAGAGTCGGACATGGCTGAGCAACTTCACTGGCAGTGACATCTGTCGTGGGAGAAGGCTGTTTACATTTGACTGATTCTTGGGAAGAAGTTGTCCTGAAACCATTTAGAAAGTTTTTCTAACCAGGAAGACCAAAGGTGGACCTCTGGAAGTGAATAGAAGCCACCAGCAGAGAGGAATATTTCATGTCAGAACAAGTTGAGTGTTCAGTTGGGTGTCCTTGGAGAAATGGACAGATGTGTTCCTTCTCACCCCAGTCAGGATTTGTCATCTGTCGCCCAGAAGACTCAGCTTCCATATGACCTTGGCACCTGCCCCTTCCTCCATGTGACCCCTAACGGTAACAGTCTAGTGAAGGGGGAAGGACTCAAGAGAAGAAAGCACTTAACCAGCACACTGCTACAGGCTTATTAGCCTGAAATGGGCTCAAGATGGGAAAAGCAGAGGTTTCACCTTTATGAAGTTTGAATTTGATTATTACATTAGGTGGACATTTTAACTAATGAAATGGGATGATCCTTTTGATTAAAGGGAATTGAGAAACTGGATACTTCTTAAGGTTTTATCTAGGAACAGGAAAAGAATTATCCCAGAGAAGAAGGTTGAAAGACAGTGGAAGAAAGTTTTTTATGTTTATTAGGGAGTCTAACTTCTTTAAAGAAATGATTATTCTGTGATTCCTTTGTCTTTGGCTCAGCTGTGGGATCTTGGCCAATGTGCTTAATTTGCCCAAAGCTTTGGTTTCTATAGTGGTACATGGGCATAATATTTGTACCTATTTCAAATCTTATTGTGAGGAACAAATGTTACTAACACAGTGCCTGACACAATGTAGAAAGTGAAAGTGAAAGTCTCTCAGTTGTGTTCGACTCTTTGCAACCCCATGGATGGTACAGTCTATGGAATTCTCCAGGCCAGAATACTAGAGTGAGTAGCCTATCCTATTGCCAGGGGATGTTCCTGTCCCAGGAATTGAACTGTGGTCTCCTGCATTACAGGTGGATTCTTTACCAACTGAGCTATCAGGGAAGCCTGATGGTTCAGTATCAGGCTCAGTTAGGTGCTAATTTATCTGTTTAGGTGAATTATTAGAATGACTTGGCTGAGGCAATAGAAATCAACAGATTTCAAGCCTGGGCTGAAGCAAGTGGTGAGCAAAGGCACAAACTTGTCTGATGCCTTGATTCTGGCTACTACTCCCAGATGTGAGGAAGGAAGTGTCAACTTGCCTAACCAGTTTTTTCCGACGCCTTTAAAAGTAAACATGTATACCTGTGGCGGATTCATTTTGATATTTGGCAAAACTAATACAGTTATGTAAAGTTTAAAAATAAAATAAAATTTAAAAGAAAAAAAAAAGTAAACACAGTAAAACAGCTTCTTAAAGATACAACTGAATATTTATCTGTAAAAATAGAAGCACAAACCAGGGCTTCTCTGGGCCATTTATATAAAATAGTTTTAGGGGAAAAATAAAGATTCTGGAGAAGCTGAAAATGGAGTCCAGTTGTTGAAGGCAAAGGTAATACTTAAAAGTCAGATTGCATAGATGTCTAAATCCAAATGCCGACATCAAAGGCACTTGTGGCTATGGATAACATGTAAACATTTGAAATCTCAGAACCACTACTTTGGCTTCAAACACCGGGAAGGTGTTTAAATGGTGACCAAGGAATAGCATCACTTTTGCTTTCTTTGAGTTTAAATGTTCCAGTTGTTTGCGAAAAATAAACCAATGTATTATGAAATTCAAGATGTAAACTAAACTCCAGAGGAGTGACATGTGGTTAGGAAGGCACTAAAAATATGCAGCTGGATTTTGATATTCTCATAAACATAAAGGCTTGATTTGGTTTTGGCCTTTTGTTAACTTTTAGTAAAATTACGCATGTAAGTATCTGCATACCAGGGAAAATAATCTCAATTAAAACATCCAAAAGAGAAGGCATCCAGCTCACTGTGACTTGTTCAACCACACAAATTGAGCTATAAAATATATATAGGTATAAAAGAATACCCATGGTGCCTTTTCTGTTCTTTAAAAGAAGTAAAAGTACCTGGCTCTTTGATCTTGTCTCTAGTCTCTTGCCTTTTTAAACATGGTTCCAAGGACACTTATTTCTCCATAAATATGTAATCAGTAGGAGCTGACAAAATAACTTTGTGCAACTCCTTGTTCATTTTCCCTCCACAGCTCTGTAGCTCTTAAATTAGAGATTAAAAAAATTCGAAGTGTGGGAGGCAGAGGATCAGTGCAAATCCATCTGAACTTGAAAGAATCTTTTGATATTTTTAACTAAGTGTCCATATTGGGATGAACAGTATCATTATCTTTTCATGGAATAAACTACTGTTTTTAGAAACTAGCCCAAGTTATGAAGAGCAGTAAATATTATAGTTTTAGTGAAAATGTTGTTATAAATATAGAGTTGTGTATTTTAAAACATTTCTTTTCTGTCTTCTGAAAGCAAGTGTCTAAAACAAGCTTGCAGTATAATTTTGAATCGACAGTGTACTCATAGGTCCTTCTCCCCCATTTTATAACTGAATCTTAGATTGAGATTCTACATCGATTAGTAGGACTTGGACTGGAACATAAACCTTGCTGTACATCTTTATGATAAAAAGAAGTCCAAGAAAGTTAAGATTCTGTGACAGTGACTTGTTTGTTTTTTTTTAAAGGTTTGGATTTGGGGGGACAGATTTAGGTAAGTGAGAATAGCTTAATTTGATATAATATTAGTCTTATTTAATAAAGGAATAGGAAATAATAGTTTTAAATCATTTATAGAAGTTATTTTAGTTTAGAGATGTAAAACCATATTTTGAAAATGTCTAAGAATATTTGAGAGAACATTTACCTGGATAAAGCCACAGAAATTACTGTTTATTGTTCTTTCCTTCTTTAGTAGGATATGGCAATCTTTCTTAAAATTCTCAATTTTTTTCAACATTTTCTAGATTGTAACTTTTGTTGAATTAAAGCACAATTCTTAAGGAATTTGAACCAGCTTTTTCATTTCAATTATTTAATTATTTTTAATAGTGCTCATTTTATAACATTAATTTCAGTGCTTGATGTATTGAATATTTTATTATGTGCTGCTGTATGTACTTGAATGTTCAAATTCTGGTAAACTCTAGTAGTTCTGAGCAACATCATGTTTGTCAAATTTACTAACTGCTTGGCATACCATTTTCTTAAATAGCCTTATACACATTTACTGAACTATATACTAAAAATAGTTTTTTCATTTGTAATCTGTATGATACTATATTGGAAAAGGAAATGGCAACCCACTCCAGTATTTTTGCCTGGAAAGTTCTATGGACAGAGGACATAGAAAGTTCTAAGGACAGAGGAGCCTGGCAGGCTACAGTCCATGGGGTCGCAAAGAGTTGGACACGACTGAAGTGATTTAGCATGCACATATGCATGATACTATATATGTATAGAAATTCATTTGCCAATAAAAATCCCACCTATCTGATAATTTTTATAGATAGAATAATAATTGTTTAATAAATAACATAATTGGCACTCTGAAAGGAATCAAACTGTGGATGAATTAAATCATTTGTTATTTTTAGTCTAGGCTATCTTTAAACTTTAATTAAAGAGGATGTTAAACTTGTTAACTTAAATGATTTATAAGGCAAATGATTGTGTTGCCACTTGTTACTGAAATCAGTACATTTTGGTATAAAGCAATGAATTAAATAACCACTCCATTTTCTTTAGAAGCACTTGAGTTTCTATAAGGTTTAGAATTTCATCCACTCTTCAAACTCCTTTTCAGTAAATTTCTCTTCAACCACCATGATTTAAAGTAAAATACCTTTTGTATTGGATAAGAAGTGATGCCCTTAATTTAACCAACCATGTGACAGACGTGATGTGAAAATAGTTAAGTAACAATGAAAGCTACTCCTAGAGACAAAAAACTCACTGCATAGTTTCACAGGAATTTTCATCTGTTAATGTATAGTGACGTTTGAATCATTGGGAGTATTTGAAGAAAGGTTTGGGTCATTAAATAAAGGGTAGATGGTAGTTCATCCATGTTGGTTTCTGAAATTGCCTGTAAAATGTATCATGAAATAAATTCCTCCCACTTGCTATTTTGTCCTCCGTATGCTTGATACTGTGCGTGTGAATATCAGGCTGAAATAGTGGGACTTAAGTACTTAATTAGGTGACTCAGAATTAGATATTAAGTATAGGAGTATGGGGCATCTCTAAATATTTTAAACCTTGTGGCTAATATACCATAATATATTTAAGGCATGATTGAAACTGGATTGTCTTCTACCAAAAGTTCAAGAATCCAGAGTTGGATTTGACTGTTTTAAAATTACATGGTCATTAACTTGTAATCAGTGTTGTTGGTTTATCACAAAACAGTATTCTTGTTAGCAGAAATCACTGTCACCATGAGAGTGCTTTCAATCACAAGCACTAGAGATTTGGTACTGACACATGTTGAGAGGATATCACAATTAAAACAAAACTAGCCCATTAATGGTGAAAAATGTGTTTTCTGGAGCCAGACTGACTATATGCAAATCTTGACTTCACCATTTCCTAGCCATGTGATTTTTGAACAAATGACTATCCTCAGCTGTGCTCCCATGAGGCTGAGTTTGTGAAATGACATATTTATACATTCTTCAAAGTCTTGCTCTAAGGGTTGAATGACTTAGTATATATCAAGTGCTTAGAATATTGCCTAGCACATTTGAATTATCAACAAATCTTAGTTATTAGTTAGTTCTCCACCCTTGCTTCCCCCACCCTGCTTTTTTTCTCCAGCTGCAGTGCGTTTCCGACTACTTTGTGCTAAATTCTCACCTCTTGCTTTCTCCTGCTAGATTCATATCTTTTTGGTTTATGGAAGAAAGTAATTTCTCTAAAAGAATTATGTGTGTATGGTTATATAAATATATGTAAAGATGTGTGTGTATATGAGAACCGTATAAGTAATATTTTGGACAATATATCAGGAAGATTTATAGGGTTTCTCTTTAAATAGCCATATTCTTGTTAAAGGCAATAGTTTGGACCGTTCTACATATGTACTTAAACATAATGTTTACAGATCTTAATAAGGCACTGACATGACATATACATCTTTCATTGAGTATATTAGATCACTTGCTCCCAAACTTCTTAGAAGATTCCTTTAATGATGACAGATCTCTGAACCAGCACATGGTAGTCAAAGAAGTTTTTCCTCAGAGAACACCAAAGAGTTGATGTGGAAAGCTTTCTGTTTAGTGATTAAGACTGAGAATTGCCTTTGCTACTCAGTAGCTGTGTAATCCGGAGAAGGCAATGGCACCCCACTCCAGTACTCTTGCCTGGAGAATCCCATGGATGGAGGAGCCTGGTGGGATGCAGTCCATGGGGTCGCTAGGAGTCAGACACAACTGAGCAACTTCACTTTCCCTTTTCACTTTCATGCATTGGAGAAGGAAATGGCAACCCACTCCAGTGTTCTTGCCTGGAGAATCCCAGGGATGGGGGAGCTTGGTGGGCTGCTGTCTCTGGGGTCGCACCGAGTCAGACACGACTGAAGTGACTTAGCAGCAGCAGCAGCAGGAGCAGCTGTGTAATCTTACACAGTTACTTAATCGCAACTCCTCTTTAAAACAGCTTGAATTTTACATTCTTGTAATTCATATAAATGCTTTATTATATTTCAGACAATGTTGCTCATAGTTCAAATGATTAAAACAGGAGCTGGGAAGAGTAAAGTATGCAAAATGAAATTGCAGTTCTATAACTCTTACCAATTGTTTCAAATGTTTACCTTTATTTTACGAAGAGAATGAATAAAAAAACCTCACAATTATTTCTTCCTAGATGACGCATTCTCTAAGAACATCTCTGGTAGTGGACCTCTACAGCATTTTTATATATGAACAATAATTTTTTTCAGTGAAAGTAGCATTTGCATAACAGCTTGTCTTAACTTTAATTTGGAAACATTAAAAATTAACGTCAGGGTACAAAATTGGGTTGTATCCCACACTTGAAATGTATTTTGAGAAATTAAAAAAACCTCAGTGTCACATGATTTGTCAGTTCTATAAGTGTTTACTTCTCAATTTTTCTACAGAATAATCAATCAACTCAAAAGTCGTGAGAAACTGAATTTTGCTTTGGCTGTGGAAACAGCCTCGGAAATACCAATTCTAGATATACCTAACTGCATCTTGTCTTGCCAAGATATAAAAAAAAACAGATCCTATAATAAAAGCAAATTTTTGACTAAGGAAAAACCAATTTATGACTTCCCCAGTGGCAGTTTGAACAAATGTTGAGACCTTGGAGGATCTATTAATGTGGGAAAAATAAAAAGACATGCTTCTCTCAAAGATCTGCTCCCTTAAGGTTAATCTCAGCAAATGAGTCACCACGTCAAACCCCAACCCAGAAAGTTTTGTTTTTTAATAAAAGGTTGGCAAAATAGGAAAGTTTTATTTTCCAAATGTGCAAGTCCACATTTTACTAGTTTTTCAGAACGTTAGATAAGAGCTGCTGCTGCTGCTACTAAGTGGCTTCAGTCGTGTCCGACTCTGTGGGACCCCAGAGATGGCAGCCCACCAGGCTTCCCTGTCCCTGGGATTCTCCAGGCAAGAACACTGGAGTGGGTTGCCATTTCCTTCTCCAATGCATGAAAGTGAAAAGTGAAAGGGAAGTCGCTCAGTCGTGTCAGACTCATAGCGACCCCATGGACTGCAGCCCACCAGGCTCCTCCAGTAAGAGACCCATGTTAAATGAAAAGAGGTGGGTTTTGAGCTAAAAATGAATTCTGAATGAGCCATTATTAAAGCTTTCATCCTTGTGATGGACCAGCTGCCGGATTGCAGGCTTACACGGAGTCACTCAAGGCTTACAGAACACCCAGTGTGTGCTGGGCACTCAATAGTGCAGCACCATCTCTGGGATATATTGAATAATCACAGATCTCCTTTTAGACATGAATTATTTTCCACTGCCCAGGACCTTTTCAAACAAAGCAGAGGAAAGTATAAAATGAATCATTTACTGGAGTTGGCTTTACTGCTTGGAAAGGAAATTTATTTGTAGGCTCTATTTATAACTGTGACACAATAATTATGAAACCCCTTTCAGTTAAATAAAACAAATGCTAAATGCTTTATAAAAGGCTTTATTCTTGCCAAGAAATAAAGAATCTTTTAGAAATACTTTATAAGACATCTTGCCAGAGTAGTGACATGTAAAGAAGTTTATAGCAACTACAAGTGTCTGCATTGTACGAAGTCACTTGAGTCGTTCGTGTTCGACTCTGTGCTACCCATGAACTGAAGCCCCCCAGGCTTCTCTGTTCATGGTATTCTCCAGGAAAGAATGCTGGAGTGGGTTGCTGTGCTCTCCTTTAGAGGATCTTCCCCACCCAGGGATTGAACCCATGTCTTTTAAGTCTCCTGCATTGGCAAGTGGGTTCTTTACCACTGGCAGCACCTGGGAAGCCCACAAGTATCTACAGAGCTGCGAAAACAGTTACATTATTGTACCTATGTTTTAAACCACATTCTGCCAAGAAGTAGAAAAGTGTAAGAGAGGAGTGTTTTTTATTTGCTTGGTTTTAATTAATTAAAAAAAATTTTTTACTCTTTTTTCAAAGGTTTGTTCTGGTAGGAAATGGAGAAACCCAGTAAAAATTTATACTTATCATAGATAAATCCAATGTTGCCTTCCCCCCTCTCCTTTTTGATTTGTATTGGACTGTGGAAGGACAAGGGAATAGAAATGAGAAGGGAATAATCTTCTGGCAAGTGAGTACCTACAAGATGGAAGTTGTAGAGACTAGAGAACAAGGAGATAAAAGGTTTCTGTCATTTAGAACAGAGAAAAATATTCAATTAAAATTCTTAGATTCAGTAGAGATAACAATGGTGTAAAAGGTATTCGTTTTGTAAAGAAAATATTTTTCTACATAATTATGTAATTTAAAAGTTAAGGTTCAGATTTTAGAGCATCTGAGCCTTGTGTGAAGCAATGTTTCATTAACCTGGGTTGTATTAATGACTAAATATTGACAATAAATCAATTTTGTACTGACTGACATTTGTTAATTTCTAGCTCTGTAACATCTTGGAGCATAATTAAAATGAATACTTTTCCCAATGGGAAAAAAAAAAAGTTAAGGTTCAAAAAGATCCTGTGCTCAAAAGTATAAAAAACACAGAAATAAGTTAACTATTGCAGGTGCAGACAAGCATTAATTTTACTTCTTTAAATAGATTCTTATGTGTTGCTAATTTAAAAAATTTATTTTGTAATAGTATTTTAAACTAGTGATTAGCAAAGAAGTAATAACTCAATTTACGATATATTTGCCGTCTCTAACTTTGCATCCCTCACTTCCTATTAAAGTACCATTCCTGTCAAGTCCCATCACTCTTAAAAAACTACCACTTTTCACTTTTATCTTTTTATAGTTAGTTTTGTTGGATTTTCTTTTTTCTGGCTATTTTTTATGTATCTCTATTACCTCTGTTTTACGAATATGACTTTTTTCTCTTTTTAAATGGTTGAGCACACAAATCTCTCTTTTTCTTCTTTTTCCTCCCCAGCTTTATTGTGATATAATTAACAAAACTGTAGAGATAATTAAAGTGCCTGTTATCATATACATTGAAAGGATTCCCCCCTAGTTAATTATCACACATTCGCCTCAGAGATTTATCTTTTGGTGTGTGAGAACATTTCAGTTTTCCTCTTAGCAAATTTCAGTTATACAATAGTATTACACAGTAGTGTTATCAGCTATAGTTGCTATGTTGTTTGTTAGGTCCTCAGATCTTATAACTGAAAGTTTATACCCTTTTGCCAACACTGTCTTATTTCCTCCAACCCTTAGCAGCCACTTTTCTACTGTTTCTGTGAGTTTGATGTTTTCTTTATTCCCCATAAGTAATGCCGTGTAGTATTTGCCTTTCTGGTTCTGACTTGCTTCACGTAGCATAATGCTTTAAGGTTCAGTACAAATTGTTGCAAATTTCAAGAGTTCCTTCTTTCTCATAGCTGAATGATATTTCATTGTATGAAATATCATTGTATCTTATTATCTTCCTCTGTTGATGGGCATTTAGGTTGTTTCCATAGTTTTCTGGCCATTTAAAACATCTCTAAGTGAAGTGAAAGTTGCTCAGTTGTGTCTGACTCTTTGTGACCCCATGGACTATACAGTCCATGGAATTCTCCAGGCCAGAATACTGGAGTGGGTAGCCTTTCTGTTCTCCATGGAATCTTCCCAACCCAGGGATTGAACCCAGGTCTCCCACATTGCAGGTGGATTCTTTAACCAGCTGAGCCACAAGGGAAGCCCTAGAATACTGGAGTGGGTAGGCCATCCCTTCTCCAGGGGATTGTCCTGACCCAGGAATAGAACTGGAATCTCCTGCATTGCAGGCAGATTCTTTACCAACTTAGCTATCAGGGAATATTAAGTTTCTGCCTCTTTGATAAAGTCCTTTAAATTTTTTTCTTCTGCAGCCCTCACCCATTTCACTAATTAAATTGTGAATAATTAAAGTTAAAGAATGAAATGATTATTCACTATGAGTACATTTTTGTGATTTACAATCATAAAAGAACTCCAACCAGAATGCACGTCTCAGGCATGGATACTGTTTTCCACTTTTTTTTCAGTGCCCATAATAGTGACAGACACAGCACTGGAAATAGAGATGAGGATCAAACAGTGAGAAATTATGTTAAAATACTGCACTGTAGTTGTTGTTAAGTTGCCCCGTCATGTCCAACTCTGTGATCCCACGGACTGCAGCATGCCAGGCCTCCCTGTCCCTCACCATCATCTGGAGTTTGCCCAAGTAAATGTTCATTGAATCGGTGATGTTGTCCAGCCATCTCATCCTCTGATGCCCTCTTCTCCTCCTGCCCTCAATCTATCCCAGCATCAGGGACTTCCCCAATGAGTCATCTGACCAATATACTGGAGTTTCAGCATCAGTCCTTCCAGTGAATATTCAGGGTTGATCTCCATTAAGATTGACTGGTTTGATCTCCCTGCTGTCCAAGGGACTTTCAGGAGTCTTCTCCAGCACCACAGTTCAAAGGCATCAATTCTTTGGCATTCTGCCTTCTTTAAGGTCCAGCTGTCATAATCATATGTGACTACTGGGAAGACTGTAGCCTTGACTATACAGACCTTTGTTGGCAGAATAATGTCTCTGCTTTTCAACACACTGTCTAGGTTTGTTGTTGCTTTCCTGCCAGGAAGCAGTCTTCTGATTTCATAGCTGCAGTCACTGTTTGCAATGGCTTACTAATTAACTGTTTTTAAATATGAAGGTACTCTAGACTTAAAGGTGGGGAGAAACCAGTGGAAGGTGCTTATTAATAGGTTCTCTTGTCATATTTCCTCTAAATTTATGAATATGACAGGTGTTCACAAGTATAGGGGTGATTATGGGAATCTTATCAAACTATAATAATAATCAGAAAAAGTCCATTGTGCATACATTAAGAGAATCAAAGTGTCATAGTAGGTAGTGGAGAGGTGGACATAGGACATTATCTTAAAAAATGAAAGAAGAACTTACAGAGGTATTTTCCTCTTACTCTTTTAGAGTATTTTCTTATGATTTTCCAAACAAAATGACAGGATGTTATGACATGATCCTTTTGCTTTGAGTCCTACATTGCAGTCAGTACAAGAATCTCTTTTAGAAACAGGCACTACCCATTTTCCCAAAGATTTTTTAAAGTAATGTTTTGATATTAAAATTAATCTTTTCTGAAACTTACCTTGGTGGATTCTTTCTTCACTTTTTAATTTAACTCTGGCATATCACCGTTTGTCTATGGCTTTCCAATTTATTGTAAATAATAGACTACTTTTAACATTTTACTTTGTAAATGATTTGAATATCATTTACACATATATATCATATATGTGTAAATACCATATATATCACAGTATTTTCAACACTCTAATTGACAGTGAGGGACTGAACAGTTAGATTGAGCAATGAAGATGGTAACCAAATAGTAAATGGGGGGAGATATGAGTGCTAACCTGTTTCACAGGTCATCAGTTCACTTATGAATTAGTTTGGGCAGGGATGTTTTGCTTTTCTATCCTACTTTATAAATTCACAGTGTTTTGGAAAATGAATGTTAGGGTAATGGGAAATCCTGATAAATATTTGAAGCTGGAGGTGTATAGAGAGTATTCTTAAGGGCAAATTGTGTCTTGACTAAGGATCAGGTGTGCCATTCATGGAAGCTTCCTATCCACCAGTGTCAGACTTCTCTGCCATTGGCAAGGTGGACGATCAGGTTTCTGAAGGTATTTGTCTGTGGGTGCACACCAACCATGTTTCATATAATTTCACCCAGTCTCACACTTCACACAATATTCATTCCCTTTTCTTTTCTCCCATTCTCTTCCCTTTCCCCCTTTCATGATTGGTGCTGTTTTTAAAATAGTTTCTAGCTGCTTTCTTTTAGAGATATGTTTATTTTTATTTCAAGATAGACTTTTTCCCTTAACTTTTAATTTTGTATTGAGGTGTAGCTGGTTAACAATGTTGTGATAGTTTCAGGTAAACAGAAAAGGGACTGAACCATGCATACACAATGTATCCATTCTCCCCAGATTCTCCTCCCATCCAGTCTGCCACATAACATTAAAAAGAGTTTGCTGTGCTATATAGTAGGTCCTTGTTGGTTACCCATTTTAAATATAGCTCTGTGTGTACATGTGTACATGTCCATCCCAAACTCCCTTTCCCCATTCTTCCACCTAGCAACCATAAGATCTTTCTCTAAATCTGTGAGTCTCCTCCTGTTTTGTAAGATCATTTGTATCATTTCTTTAGATTCCCCATATAAGGGATGTCATGTGGTATTTCCTCTTCTCTGACTTGCTTCACTCAGTAGGACAGTTTCTAGCTCCATCCATGTTGCTGCAAATGGCATTATTTCATTCTTTCTAATGACTGAGTAATATTCCATTGTGTATATGTACCCCATCTTCTTTATCCACTCCTCTATTGATGGCCATTTAGGTTGCTTCCAGGTCTTGGTTCTTGTAAACAGTGCTGCAGTGAACATTGGGGTGCATGTATCCTTTTGGATTATGTTTTGCTCTGGATATATGCCCAGGAGTGGGATTGCAGAGTAAGATAAACTCAATTTTGAGTAACTTATGCTTATGGAAAATGTACAGGATATCCCTGCCTCCACCTTCCTGCAGTTTTCCCTATTAACATCTTGCATTGGTATAGTACGTTTGTTAAAATTGATAAGTGAATGTTAATATACTACCTTTATTCCACTATTTAGTTAGGATTTACTCAGTTGGACCTTCTGGGGGTTTCACAAATGTATAATCATCTATTGGCAATGAGAGTGTTGTGCAGAGTAGTTTTATGCCTTAAGAGTCTTCTGTGCTCTAGTCATCCCTCCCTATCTTCAAATCCCTGGAAACCACTAATCCTTTTGCCTTTTTGATACTTATTTCTTTTCTAGAATGTTGATAGTTGGCATTATAAAATATATAGCCCTTTCACTTGGGCTTACTCATCAGTTTTTTTGATGAATCTCCATTCTGATTGGTCACTTAGTCTTTGTTTTGCTGAGGTCTTCACGCCTCTTCCAGTGTTCTTCATGGAAAGGATCTTAAATGATCCCATACGTGCTCTCTCATTTGTGTGGCCTTGATCGTGTCTATGGAAAATTCTGATAAATTCATTTTCTTTACAGCTGAGTACCAGCTGACCAGTGGGGATTACTTCTTCATTGTGCTTTTTATCAAAAAAGGTAGCCGGTGTTTGACCTTAGCCTGGAAGATGGAAAGATGACTGGCATTCTTTCAGGGGATCTCCTTCCCTTATAGCAGCTCCTCTTTGCTGATATGGAGTTGGCAGATAATGCTTCCCATCCTTCCATTCATCAAAAAGACTCTACTGTAAACCCTCATCAGTGTAACTGAGGGGTTTAAGAGTCATTGTACTGATTGTTGATCCCCATAAAAAATTCTTGTCTGGAAACTTATTTTGGAAGCTCAGTTTAACATCCTACAGCAGAAGCAACTCAGAATATATATTTTTCCTCAAATATTCAGAGATTTATCACGAATCCTTCTACTTTTTCCTTTGTATGCAAAAATGACACTCAAGGAGTGCCTTTCCCAGACCCCTTAATGTCATTTTTCCTGTTTTCATTTGGAGACCATTCTAATTGACAGTTCTAAAATATGTGGAATAAAGCAAAACTACCAGATCAGCAAATACTACAAGAAAAGATACGTATTTGTGACATATATACATCAAATGAAAATAATATAAACTTAACAGTTTTAAATATTTTACCTATGAGAGGAATGGATCATGAGATTCTTGAATAAAAATGGTTATGAACCAAGAGTTCTTTGACTCCCCCAAGGAAGTAGTCTTCCACAAAATACCAGAAGAAATTAATTTACAAATTACTATATATATAAACAACTTTTTAGGTTTCTATACTGTTTTCCTCTTGCTACATATGAGAGCATGACCTACTTTTCTCCAACTTGTGCCTCATTGGGTATTTGCTCTATTTTATACACAGCTATTTTCTCTTTGAGTTAGTCTTCTACAGAAAGCACTTCCCAAAATGACTCATTAAAAACAGTTCTGTGAATCTTAATCAGAGATTCATAGTTTGTATTCATCTAGTTCACAACTCTGTGAATTGCCAATTTTTGTTGAATTATTTACATAGAAATGAATACATTTTAACTGTTCATTAATTGGCAGTATCTAATATTATCTTCTATTTGCTACTTGCCTTGTGGACATTAAGAAAATGATTTTGAAATTCAGTTGGCATTTTGGGAGGCTGGCCTAGATAATCCTATTTCTGGAAAATCACTGATTTATTGCAGAACATTCTTAAAAAAAAAATCTCTTCTTAAAGGTATATCACTCTTTTCTTTAATATCCTTAATACAGTCAATGGACTCTTTTTGTTTTAAATTGTTTGCCTTCTAACAGCTGATTATCTGGAGAAACTTAGGCTAACACCAGCCAACAGAAGGAAAACCCAGTAAATGTGGCATGACATAGCAGATAAGAACATGGAACTATGAAGCCAAACTAAGGGGATATGAGTCCTTTGTCATCTCCTGAGTTACTTTGAGTATGTTTCTTGACCTGTCTGTAACTTAGTTTTTTTATGTATGAAAACCAAATGAAGATGAAAGTGAAGTCACTCAGTTGTGTCCAACTCTTTGCAAACCCATGGACTGTAGCCTACCAGGCTCCTCGGTCCATGGGATTTTCCAGGCAAGAGTACTAGAGTGGGTTGCCATTGCCTTCTCCCAAGGGTACTGGAGTGGGTTGCTATTTCCTTCTCTAGAGGATCTTCCCAACCCAGGGATCGAAGCCGGGTCTCCTGCATTGCAGGTAGATGCTTTACCATATGAGCCACCAGGGAAGCCATGAAAACCAAATAATAGCACACATCTCATAGGGTAAAAATGAAGATGAAATGAGTTAAGACATGGAAAGGGCTTCTCAGTGCCTGGGATGTTTAAAACACTCAGTGAATGTATGCATTTTAGTATTTGTGACGTTGTGAGGGGAAAAAAGGCCAAATCCTATTTGTCTAGCAGTACCAGGAATTGTCATATTTTCAGTTTTTTTCCCCCACATAAAGAACAAAGGAAAGTTAATCAACTCAAATTCTGTGATTACCCTTTGCAACAACCTGGCTTGAGAAACTATTAGCTCAAAAAAGCTAAAAATATTAAAAATCCAACACAGGACACTAGAATTTAAATTGACAAGGTCTTTTATTTTATGAGGTATTGGCCATGGTTTAAACCATGCAGAAATGGGTTCAGAAATCTCCTTTGCTCATAAGAATGTTTAATCTTCTACCTTAGGGAAAGAACAAATAGTCCTCAGTAAGTGTACATTCCCTTCTGAAAAAAACTTATTCCAGAAGGAAATAGTGTGTCAGCCCTCTGATGGGTTTCCAGAGTTTGGTTCCTTCACTTGCCTCTCCAGAGGGGCCTCTGTTTGAACCCCTAACAATGAGGAGATTCTATGCAGTCCCAGAATCTATAGCTAAGAACTGGTGCGCTTGATATTCTGTTAGCTTAAATTACCTTCTTTGATTTTATGACAAGTTATTCTGAAGGATTACTCACATTCTGGCATTCTATCTACTTTTCTTTTACATGTTTTCTTTTTTCCTGGTTTGCACTTCTTACAAACCTAGAGATGAAAAAGCACAGAGCATGGGTTCACACAGAACATTGCAGTGAGGGAGAAGCTGAAGTGCTTTCCAAGTTCTCTTGGAAACCCCTACAGACCTCCTGCCAATACTCATGCTATACAGAAAGGTTTGAGGTAAAAATTCAAAGTGATAAAATCTCAAGTGCCTAAGTTAATAGTTACTTTTTCTATATCAGTGTAATTTTAATAGGGCAAATAGTTTCTCCTCATAGGTATCTTTTTCTAACATTATATATTTAATAAACAATATCCTGTAAGGTCAATAAGGTTACACATTTAGAAAATAACTGACCCTCAGATTTCAATACTGGTCATAGTTCTACATGAATCAATACTACATCTCAAATTGGTCTTTACATTGACCAAAACAGAGTCACTATATGCATATTAGTTAGGTGTCACAAAATAAATCGAATGAAGGAGTGAGTGAAGAATGTACAGCTTTTTATATAATTTGATATGTGATACTTCCAGTTTTAGTTCTCTACCACGTTTTTACTTTTATCAAATTATTCCAATGGCTAAACCATTAGCCACCTGCTCGTTAAGTGAAATAAAACAGGTAAAATGTCTTGTACAGTGTCTGGTATATAAAGGCATTCATTAAATATTATAATCTTACCTCCTTCAATTTCTGTGTTTCAAAATAGGGGTATTAAGAATTTAATCAGTTCCTTTATGTATGTATAATACTAGCAAATTTGATGTTGGAAGCGAATACTAAAAAGCTGTTTTATGATGTAGCTGTTTTATTAATTGAGTGGGGAGTTGAAAGAAGGTTACAAATTTGGAAAGTCCTGAAATATTCTACAAAAGCATTTTATTAAAAAAAAAAAAAGTCCCTCCCTCTTCTGCCCTCCTCCAGGGCACTGCCCATATAATTATGGAGGTGTGAATGTGGGAAGTTTCCTTTCCCAAGTTTCCAAGTTTACCTTAGACTTAATCACAAAAGGGATCCTGGTGTCTCAGATGGTAAAGAATCTGCCTGCAGTGTGGCAGAACTGGGTTTGATCCCTGAGTCAGGAAGATCCCCTGGAAAAAGAAATGGCAACCCACTGCAGTATTCTTGCCTGGGAAATCCCATGGACAGAGGAGCCTGGTGGGCTACAGTCCATGGAGTCGCAAAGAGTTGGACACAACTGAGCAGCTAACATTTGCAGTCACAAAAGGAAAAGCGCAAGTGAAAGTTGCTCAGTCGTGTCCGACTCTTTGCAACCCCATGGACTATACAGTTCATGGAATTCTCCAGGCCACAAAAGGAGATCTCACTTTATTTTTTGGGACATCCAATAGCCTTGAAAAAGGTTCAGGATTAGTTGGGAAAGTAGACAGACAAGTTTAGACAGGGTGGTGCCAAGAATGATGATGTGTCTGTAGTTTTTGAACTCAAATCCCTTACTTCTCCTTCTCTTTGTCCTTGCTTCATTATTCTTAGAAAAACTGCTTTTCTAGCTGAAATTGTCAGAAATCGCCCTTCAATGATTTTGTCATTGCTTTAAGGCCTAAAGCTATTATTCTCCAAAAGAATTCATAATTATATCGTGCATATGTTCTCAGTTGCCCAGCCGACTCTTTGTGACCCCGTGGGCTGTAACCTGCCAGGCTCCTCTGTCCATGGAGTTTTCCAGGCAAGAAAACTAGTGTGTGTGTGTTCAGTCACTTCAGTCATGTCCAACTCTTTACAACACCATGTACTGCAGCCCTCCAGCATCCTCTGTCCATGGGACTCTCTAGGCAAGAATACTAGAGTGGGTTGCTATTTCCTCCTTCAGAGGATCTTCCTGATCCAGGGATCAAACCTGCATCTTCTTTTCTCCTCCATTAGCAGGCAGATTCTTTACTGCTGAGCCACCTGGGAAGCCATAATTATATATAAGGGTTGGTTATTATAACTTCATGAACTTTAATATAAGGGACCCAACACCTATTTCTGCTTTATTGACTATACCAAAGCCTTTGACTGTGTGGATCACGGTAAACTGTGGAAAATTCTGAAAGAGATTGGAATACCAGACCACCTGACCTGCCTCTTGAGAAACCTGTATGCAGGTCAGGAAGCAACAATTAGAACTGGACATGGAACAACAGACTGGTTCCAAATAGGAAAAGGAGTACATCAAGGCTGTCTATTGTCACCCTGCTTATTTAACTTATATGCAGAGTACATCATGAGAAACGCTGGGCTGGAAGAAGCACAAGCTGAAATCAAGATTGCCGGGAAAAATATCAATAACCTCAGATATGCAGATGACACCACCCTTATGGCAGAAAGTGAAGAGGAACTCAAAAGCCTCTTGATGAAAGTGAAAGAGGAGAGTGAAAAAGTTGGCTTAAAGCTGAACATTCAGAAAACGAAGATCATGGCATCTGGTCCCATCACTTCATGGCAAATAGATGGGGAAACAGTGGAAACAATGGCTGACTTTATTTTTCTGGGCTCCAAAATCACTGTAGATGGTGATTGCAGCCATGAAATTGAAAGACAGTTACTCTTTGGAAGGAAAGTTATGATCAACCTAGACATTGTATTAAAAAGCAGACACATTACTTTGCCAACAAAAGTCCGTCTAGTCAAGGCTATGGTTTTCCAGTGGTCATGTATGGTTGTGAGAGTTGGACTGTGAAGAAAGCTGGGTGCCGAAGAATTGATGCTTTTGAATTGTGGTGTTGGAGAAGACTCCTGAGAGTCCCTTGGACTGAAGGAGATCCAACCAGTCCATCCCAAAGGAGATCTGTCCTGGGTGTTCATTGGAAGGACTGATGCTGAAGCTGAAACTCCAGTACTTTGGCCACCTCATGCGAAGACACTGACTCATTTGAGAAGACCCTGATGCTGGGAAAAATTGGGGGCAGGAGGAGAAGGGGACGCCAGAGGATGAGATGGTTGGATGGCATTACCAACTCGATGGACTTGGGTTTGGGTGAACTCCGGATGTTGGTAATGGACAGGGAGGCCTGGCGTGCTGTGGTTCACGGGGTAGCAAAGAGTCGGACACGACTGAGCACCTGAACTGAACTGAACTGAACTGAAGAGTTAAGAATTTTTTTTTTCCTAATATTTGAATTTATGGGTTCTCTTTCTAAAAAGCGTAATCATTTTTTTTTTGGACTAGATTTTCTTTAAAATTAATCATCTGCAATAAGTGCTAAGTTGCTTCAGTCATGTCTGACTCTTTGTGACTCTGTGGACCGTGGCCCACCAGGCTCCTCTTTCCCTGGGGATTCTCCAGGCAAGAATACTGAAGTGGATAGTCTTTCCCTTCTCCAGGGGAAGATTGGGATCTTCCCAACCCAGGGATAGAACCCAGCTCTCCCTCATTGCAGGCAGATTCTTTACCATCTGAGCCACCAGGGAAACCCAGGAATACTGGAGTGAGTAGCCTGCCTCTTCTCCAGGGGAGCTTCCTGACCCAGGAATTAAAACCGGGGTCTTCTGCATTGCAGGTGTTTCTTTACCAGCTGAGGAAGCTAGTCTGGGATTTTGTACTAGCTTTCTAGGAAGTCATATTACTGTCTTGTTTTATCCTCACCTACATCAGTTTCCTTCCCCTACCACTGCCAATGTGATTATAGTCATACCATTATCTTGTTTCAAAATTCTAGAAACCAACTGGGTATTTTAGTCATTAAGGAATTCATAGTTTTTTCAGTTTGCCATTGGTATTGTGATCCTATTACAAAAAAGGTATTCTTATTTTGTATTTATCATAGAAATGAAATAAAAATTAATGTTGATTTTCTTAAGAAAGATATGTGATTTTTATTTGCTTTGGCTTTATTTTTCTAGTATTAGATGTATTTTTAAAATATGCATTACTTTATGAAAATCCTTCATGGTTCCCCAATTTTGTTTAAATATTTTGTAGCTTTTTACTAATGTTAAAAACTCTACTTACTTTTCAGATTCATTGTCCTATGTTTGCTCACAGCTCTGTTCCCAGATATATTGAGGAATTTGCTGTTCAGTTTTTTGATTCATGTTCCTTTTTTGCCTCTGCATATCTGTACTGTTCTAAATTGAATACCTTTTTCCATCTTTGATGCTAACTCCTGTTCTTCCTTAGTAGCCAGTGCTTATGTATATTACTGAACTCTGTATCATACCTCATGATACATTTTCTGGCCTGCCCCACCCCCTTTTAGACAGTCAGCTACTTGACAGCAGATACTGGAAACTAGCTTTATCTGGAATGGCACCCCACTCTAGTACTCTTGCCTGGAAAATCCCATGGACAGAGGGGCCTGGTAGGCTGCAGTCCATGGGGTCGCTAAGAGTCGGACACGACTGAGCGACTTCACTTTCACTTTTCACTTTCATGCATTGGAGAAGGAAATAGCAACCCACTCTAGTACTCTTGCCTGGAGAATCCCAGGGAAGGGGGAGCCTGGTGGGCTGCCATCTATGGGGTCGCACAGAGTCGGATGCGACTGAAGCGACTTAGCAGCAGCAGCAGCAGTAGGTGCTAGTCAAGGAATGAATAAATTTGTAGCTCAAGAGCATTTTTTTCTTACAAAGTGGGCCTCCTTTACCACATTTAACTCTTTGAAGACCAAAGTTTCTAACTAGGAACAAAATCTCCTAGGCAGGTGGTTTCCTCTGTTCCTCTTCCTCCTTCCTTGCCAAGATCTTCCTTCCCCACATCCCCTAAAAAATTCAAAGCTGGAAGTTGGGACGAATAAACATGAATGTATTTCTAGACGCTCTGTTAAAAAAACAAAAAACCTCATTGCCCTTCAAGACTTTTCGGGATTAATGACCTTCCTTCTGTCATTTCTTATTGTAGGCTAGAGTACAGTGTAATTTGCACAGATTTCCCTATTCACAGGGATATCTGGAATATTGTTTTAGATGAAGTTAATATAATACATTGTGGCTATCAGTTTTGACATGATCTAAGAAATACTGAAAAGTTATAACTTGTCTGTGTTTAATATAGATTATAATCTTACAACACAGGATAGTAACATAGTGTCTCACAAGGGGGCTTTTAACTATGCATTGCTGCATTGGAAGTTTATTAGAAGAAATGGAAGAATGTGGTCACTCTTTGGAAATCAGTTCAACTGTTTCGCATGACCAAGTTTCCCTTACTTAGAAAGAAAGCCCTTATTTTCCTTCAAAACAATGCCGTTTTGTCTCCTATTTTATCTCACTAAGGAACATTTTATTTGTGAACCAAAAAATAATTCCTCATACAACAAGTGCAGATTCATTAGTGTAAATTTAGTTAATTCTTGTCAACTCTGAGTTTGAAATATGAAAATAAGTGACTGTAGAATAATGAAAAGGCATTTTTTCCCCCTCAGGTTGTTTTTCTGCTACACTTAGAAAATGGGGAAGAGGAAAGGGGAAAAAATGAGAATGAGAGGGAGAATGTGAGGGGGTGGAGAGGAAAGGGGAGCAGGAAGTACCTCACTCCGTTGTAACACATCAGATGGTGAGAGGGCAAACATGCATTTCTGAGGTCTAAGTAATATCAGCAACTGATGGGAATTCTGATATGACAGTGAGAGATTCACTAAATCATTGTGATAACATAGTGCTTGGGATTTGGTTTCAAGGACTTCAAGATGTTTCATGTTCTCGTATCCGAATTTTTATATAGTTTATTTTCCTTCATAATACCAACCATTATAAGAAATGAAGCCAATTGTGGTAACAAGTGTTTTAGTCAAAAAACAAAAAAACCCACAAATGTTAGTAGTAAGCTACTTGAATGACCTATGTTGGTTGAACAAACAAGGAGACAGTTTTCTTTCACTGATTCATTTCATGTTCTGTTGACTTGGGCACTTATATTTTTCCATTATAGTACAATATTTTTAAAAAATTAGCATAAATATTATGCAGGGGTAGAAAATGTTTCCCTTCTAGTTTCTTTGACTGAACTAATAATTAAATTGATATAAGACCGGCTAAGAGAAGAAACAAATTTAGTTATATACATATGAGAATCTCATAAAGACATGAGACTTAAAGGCAGTCAGACAATTTAGGCTGACATGCTGGCTTGATCTAAGGGTAGGGACTTGGGGCTTCAAAGGGGAGAGGGCTGATTCATAGGAGGAGGATGAAAGCAGATGTTTGGTAACCAGATATTTATGCCGCTGTGTAGGTAAGTCTTTCAGATAAAGTTTTCTTTGGATACAGATCTCTTCCTGGCCATTTTCTCTATTGTTGATGTTTGCTCACTAAGTCGTGTTCGACTCTTTATGACCCCATCATCTGCAGCACGCCAGGCTTCCCTATCCTTTACTGTCTCCCAGAGTTTGCTCAAACTCCTGTCCATTGAGTTGGTGATGCCATCCAACCCTCTCATCCTCTGCTGCCCCCTTCTCCTCCTGAGAGCTACCTATTATACCTTGGAAAGAAACAAACAAACAAAAAAAACATGTGTCATGCCCCAAGAATGGAGATGCTCCAAGTCCTGATGTCTGAGCCTGATGTCTTCTAGTGTTAGTCACTCAGTCGTGTCCAACTCTTTGTGACCCCGTGGACTGTACCCACAGGCTCCTCTGTCCATGGGATTCTCCAGGGAAGAATACTGGAGCAAGTAGCTATTCCCTTTCCAGAGGATCTTCCCAACCCAGGAATTGAACCCAGGTCTCCTGAATTGCAGTTGGATTCTTTACCATCTGAGCCACCAGAGAAGCCCATGTCTTCTAGAATTAAGCTAACTAATCCCTTGGATTTTTCATTTACTTGAGCCAGTCCATTACCTTTTCTGTAAAAATATTATTCATTTATTATTTGGCTGTGTTAGGTCTTCGTTGCGTAACGGGAGATCTTTTGTCGCAGCACAGGAACTCTCTACTTGTGTGTGGGCTTCAGTAGTCACATGTGGGATCTTAGTTCCCCAACTCGGGACTGAAACCACCAGGGAAGTCCCTTATTGCCTTTTCCTTTAATCACTTTTGTTTTCATACTTGCATCATCCATTCCTAATGGATAGTATCTGTAATCTTGATTTTAAATCTCATTGTCAGACCATAACTTTATCTTTCCAGTTTTCTGTCACATTACTTCACTTCTTCAACTTCTCTGAAACTGCTGTTTCCTTGCCTCTTTGATGCTTGAGTAGATATTTGGACATAGTAGGTCGTGACAGATATCTCAAGTGAATGAGTGAATTGAAGGAATTAGTGATATGACTCTTCTGCTTAGCTCTCTCTTCTCTTTAAATTTATTTAATTTCATTTATATATGACATAACCACTTTCCTGGCAGTACCCTCTACTTCATTATCTACCATTTTCATCTCACGTCCTTGGTAAAACATTAATGTTTCATCAGTCTAACTGTCCTGTCTTCATGATTCCACGTAGGACCATGCTGCCTGCTCTTGTAGAAAATGAACTCTATCACAAAGGAACTCTCTTAATTCTCACCTACACACCTAAAATTTAACTTCACACAATACTTTCTCTTTCCCTTCTGGTAACAATGAAAAGACCCATGAGGGCTCTGGGTTCCTTGTCTTCCCAGCTGGTTTGGGGTCTTTTATTTATCAGTTATTTCTTTGTAATACTATATCTTTAACCTCAACCTTCCTGTTTTTAGTTTTTGATACATATTTGTTTTCTCATTGTTTCTCCTTCAAACTCACATTCCCTCCTAGTTATTTTCCCCTCTCCCTCCTAATATACAGACTTCTTGGAAGAGTTGTCAACATATCTTACCTGAATTTTTTTCACCAGCCATTTTATTCAGTTCAGTGAAATCTAGTTTTTTCCTGTGTTCTTACCTAATAACCCTTTGACAAGAAAACCTAATAACTTTCCTCCACCATTCAATAGATCTTACAAATGAAATATTGGACAGTTTTCATTTTACTTTTTTATTCTTAGTTTGATATTATAGGCCTTATTTGATCTTCCTCTGTTAAACTGCATATGTTTTCTGCACTTTAAATTCAGTTCCTTGATCTTGATAGTAAGTTTCCTGTTATACTTGCACAAATAATTGTATATTTGCTCAATTTGACTAATGTCGTTGTCTTCTACCAGCTTGTGTGTACTATTTTGTTCATCCTTTTAGTTACAGTGTCTCATGTTCTTCTTGCTCTATAGAATTGATTAAAATAGATACTTTAAAATGAGAGTAGAGTGATTATCTAACTCAATATGGTAGGCAGAATAGTGACCTCCATAGATATTGGTGTCCTCATCCTTAGGACTTGTGAGCATGGCATTTTTCATGGCAAAAGAAATTTTGCAGGTGCAATTAAATTAAGGGTGTTCAGATGGGGAAATTATCCTGGATGATCTGGGTGGGTAAAATGTAACAAAAAATCGTCTTTCTAAGGGAAAGAGCAAAGCAGGAGAATCTGAAAACATGACAAAGATGGTGGAGTGATAGAGCTACAAGCCAGGTAATGCAGGTAGCCTCTAGAAGTTAGAAAGTGCAAGGAATGATTTTTCCCTTACAACCTTCAGAAAAAAATGCTTTGGACACCTTGATTTCAGCTTTCTGAGACCCATTTCAGACCTCCACCTCCAGAGTTGTAGGATAATAGATTTGTGTTTTTACCACTAACTCTGTGGTAATTTGTCATGATGGCAGTGAGAAACTAATACGTGGACCACTTTGATCTGCCTAATACTGGCAGAGACTCGTGTTCTCCGAAAGATAATGACCAGATTCTTCACATGAATGACATATAGCATTGAAAATTGGCTTTTTAAAATTGCATCAGCTTTATTTTGATCACATACTAATAACCTAGAAGTTTGCAATTCTAAATAACTTCCAGTTCCCTAAATAATTACATTCTCCTTTGCTTTGCCTATTCTGATCCTTGGCCTCAAAATTCCTCCCATCAGACTATTTCCTCTAAAATCGAGTCTATTTGTATATTATAACTATAGGAAATATTGCATGATCATTTCATATATTATTTACAAGATACATGTAATTTAAAAGTAATTTTTATATTTGTATATCTGTTGAATATCCTTGTTGTTGTTCAGTCAGTAAGTTGTGTCTGACTCTTTGCAACCCCATGGACTACAGCATGCCAGGCTTTCCTGTCCTCCACTATCTCTCAGAATTGTTTGAAGTCATGTTTATTGAATTGGTGATGTCATCCAGTCATCTCATCCTCTGTCACCTGCTTCTTCTGCTGCCCTCGATGTCGCAGCATCAGGGTCTTTTCCAGTGAATTAATTGGCTTTTTGCATCAGGTGGCCAAAGTATTGGAGCTTCAGCTTCAGCATCAGTCCTTCCAGTGAATATTTAGGGTTGATTTCCTTTAGGATTGACTGGTTTGATCTCTGTGCAGTCCAAGGGACTCTCAAGAATCTTCTCTAGCACCACGGTTCGGAAGCATTATTTCTTTGGTGCTCAGGCTTCCTTATGGCCAGCTGTAATAGCTGTTACAGCTCTTACATCTGTATGTAACTACTGGAAAAACCGTAGCTTTGACTAGACAGACCTTAGTTGGAAAAGTGATGTCTGATTTTTAGCACTCTGTATAGGTTTGTTGTAGCTTTTCTTCCAAGGAGCAAGCATCTTTTAATTTCATGGTTGCAGTCATTGTCCATAGTGATTTTGGAGTCCAAGAAAATAAAATCTGCCACTGTTCCCATTGAATATCCTAAACTGGGTTAATATGAGGTATAATCATAGTAAGTAAAAGCCAGAAGGACTTGGAGTTTATCCACCCCTATCTTATTCACATAAGGCGGCAGAAACTGAGTCATCAATAATGTGACCAATATATTTTATCTGACTGAGGACAATAAAGTGAGGGAGATGATAAACCAGCTATTGTAACCTCCTTCATTACTTTTGAAAGAACAGACAGAGAGGCATAAACTTTCCTATAAAATACACATATTCCAATAATTCTGACAGCTCAAATATTATGATAGATGTTAAAAGGGATAGAAAAAAAATGGGGATTGGAGTTTTTTCAATTGTCTTTCTTTCTTAATTCTGCCTTGACTGTATTGGAGACGGTGATGATACAGATGATGAATGATGATGGTGGAGGTCTTGATTCTGGGATGGATCCAAATTTTGTGTGACCTAAATTAAATCTGGAGCAATTTGGGGAGTTCTCTATAAAAATATATATACATATGTAACCGCAAATACAGGTTTACTTGTAAAATGATTATTTAGACTGAGAAAAGATATCAGAGTTATGTCTTCAGAAGCTGATAGATACGATGGTCATTGCAGTATCCTAAAAATAATGTAATGTTATCAATTAACTGTCTAAAACAATTTTAGAATATATTTTTCTATGTTTTGAGTGTATATTCTGACCACTTATTCATATGACAATAATTTCATATCTTTTGATATAAAAAGAACAAAACACCAAAGTATTTTCTCTAATATGATTGTCTGAATTTTTATTTAAAACTGACTGTATAGAAGAGTTTCTTTCAGCCCCACAACTTTTTATTGATGTCATGTAAAATTTTAGGATTGTCAGAGTTGAAAGAACCTCTTTATTACATCATATGGTTATAAAAGCTGGAGTAATTTTCCAACAGCCATTCTGTGGCTACATTTAAACATGCTTCTCTTCTAATACCCACATAATTCTAGTGCTGGGCTCTGCAGGGAACATATGAAATAACTGTGATCTCTGGCCATGCACATCCATGAGAGAATCATTCACTGAGTGGTCACTAGGAATATGCTTGAAAGTCATTCCTAGGGGTAGATGGCTAGCAGTTACATAATATATGAATGACTGAAACTCACATATGTTGTGTCATATTTGTTCCCAAATCAATTGTCCCTTAGCTGAATATCAAAATATCAATGCTTGTAGCCAGTTCAGTGGCATCCAAACTATGGGAAGAACCATGGAGCAGAAACAAAATGAAAAGAAACAGTGGTCTTAATTGAAAGTGGGTAAAATCTAATTTGTAAAATATTTTGCACCACACGACCATGTGAACATACATTTTGACATCTGTAGAATTTTAGAAGAGTTTGATGTCATAGAGAGCCTAGACAGTCTTATCTCATTAGCCCTGTTGCACATTTAACTTTGATAATATTTTCAGTAGTGTTTTAGAATTTGCATGAGTCATGGCCAAAGATAACCAAATTACTTTCTTGAGAGAAAACATTTCAGAATTCTCAAGAGTGGAAGCTAATTTTGAATTCTGAGGAAATAGGGTAGGAATAGTGGTATGGTGATAGAATTAAAAATGAAATAAATCACAGATGTTGGCTTCCAAATTATTGCTGAATAATTAAACACATGATGCTGGCTTCTTCTTACACTTTGTCTGTGCTCTTTGTCATCATGAGTTTGAGTACTACTTTTATATCAATTTAGATAAAAGTTTGGAAAAACACTAAATAGAATGCAGCCCTGTGATTTCCCACTAGGTAGCTCTTCCAATCTAACACCATTTAAAAATATTATTCGAATATCTGATTCTTTAAAGCTATTCTGCTCTAATGAGATTTTAATAGTGTTTGCTTTAATTGTGTATGCTTGATAAGCTGATACAATACTGCTGAGTTTGCTGTAAAACAAACAAAAACCTATGTATATCTCAATTACATACCTAGACCTAGAGTGCTATAGAACTCAAGATACTTCACAGAGATGGAGTCAAGTCATCATTCAAGAAGAAATAGGGAAAAGCAAGTTTAAGTATCTTGTAGTAGGAAAACGTAAAGATATCTTTAAAGCTGGGATTACAGCTACCTCTGAGCTTATGAACTGTAGGAATTTCACAAGTGTTGATTGAATGGATCAGTGTACTGAGAGTAATTATAGTCACTTATGCTGAAAGTAGTCTCATTTCAAACTATTTGATTTAGGAAAACTATAATTAAAGAAATATTTTAAAAAGTAATGTCTTTTTGGTATGAGATCTTTTTCCTGACGTTTTCAACTAAATAATAATTTTACAATAATCTTTTGGGAGAAGAAAATAAGAAATTAAAAATGAAAGACTTTGACAAATAGTTTTGATGGTATATATTCTTAAATTGAAAAACTGTACTTCTGTGTCTATAGCATGGATGCCTGCAGTAACCACTGCAGTGCTTGGCATGTATTTGTCCATTATTTTGATGATTAGTGCTGTTCTCCAAATGTTGTTGACTCCCTGGTTTCTGGGCATTTCATAGGACTGACGTTCTCCATAAGCTGAAGCAGTCAGATGTCGTGCTGTTTGCTTTGGCCAATGGAAAGTGAGCAGAAGGAAAAACCTGAGAGTTGGCAAGTGGTACAGAATTGTCCGCTCTCCTTCTTTCTCACCTCTCTCCTTTATCTTGGCAGTTGTCGTAACATGGAATTGAAGCCTTGCTCAGCCTGAGTCCCTGAAACAATGGGAAATTGTTTGTAACAGCAGCATAACCTAGCCTATTGAGACTAATGTAACTATAGAAACAGATAAAGATTTTGTTTTACTTTGTATCATATTCCTGTTAGTGCACATTGTCATTGTTGTTTGATTTTAAAATGTACAGACCATTCAGGCCTTGGGGTTGAATTTGAGCAGTCTTCTCTGAATTAATAAATTATCCAATAATTTAAACCATATTACCCAGTCTATATTGTATAAATATTAGTATATAAGATAAATATTGTATGTCTGTTTTTTCCCCTATTCCAAGCATGAATAGAAATATTTAAAATAATTATAAAAGTTATGCACATATGTACATACAATTTTTAATCTGTAAAGGTAGGCAGAAGTTTAGTTAAATAGCATATGAGAACCTTTACAGTATTAATAATGCACTGACTACCCTGATAGCTTTATAATTGATTTAATAGAAATTTTTATCAGCTGACTGATAAATCTTAGGGTACACATGGAGATATTGTGATGTCATTTAGGATAAAATATATTTAAGCTATGAGCTTTGCAAGTGGTTCAGTGGTTTAGAATCCACCTGCAAATGCAATAGAGGTGGGTTCCATCCCTGATTAGAAGATCCTGTGGAGAAGGAAATGGCAACCCACTCCAGTATCCTTGCTTGGGAAATCCCATGGACAGAGGACCCTGGTGGGCTGCTGGACATGACTTAGTGACTGAATAACAACAGTATTTAAGCTAATGGTTAGTACTTTTGGAGATAGAATTTTTAGATCACATATAATGACCTTTTAAAAAATTCTGTGCTTTTAATAATACATAAGAGTAAAAAAAAAAACTGCTAGTTATGAGTGGTCATTTATTGATAAATACATTTTCTTCATGTTTATACAAATCTGATTCTTTCATATGGATACTGAATTCGGTCATGTTTTTGTAAGAAAGTGAAAGTCGTTGAATCGTGTCTGATTCTCCTATCCCACGGACTGACCATGGAATTCTCCAGGCTAGAATACTGGAGTGGGTAGCCTTTCCTTTCTCCAGGCAATCTTCCCAACCCAGGGATTGAACCGAGGTCTCCCACATTGCAGGCGGATTCTTTACCAACTGAGCTAACAGGGAAGCCCTTTGTAAGAAAGGTGCTATTCAAAACTTAGCTGTAATTTCAGATGATCTACAGCTGCTGCTGCTGCTGCTGCTAAGTCGCTTGTTGTGTCCGACTCTGTGCGACGCCATAGACGGCAGCCCACCAGGCTCCCCTGTCCCTGGGATTCTCCAGGCAAGAACACTGGAGTGGGTTGCCATTTCCTTCTCTAATGCATGAAGGTGAAAAGTGAAAGTGAAGTTGCTCAGTCGTGTCCAACTCTTAGCGACCCCATGGACTGCAGCCTACCAGGCTCCTCCATCCATGGGATTTTCCAGGCAAGAGTACTGGAGTGGGGTGCCATTGCCTTCTCTGGATCTACAGCTAATCAAGAATAATTTTCTACATTCTGATTTTCTTTATCCCAATATTTAATACTTTCAAAGAAGACAAACTTCAAAGAGCTCAATTTTATATAAAGCCTTGTAAGAGTGGGAGTGTGCTACTTATTAAATCATGTATGATTGCTCAGAATTACTCAATATTTTCTAGTAAGTTAATTGGAGAAGGATAAGAAGGTATATTTTACTAAATCCATACAGATAAGCTTATCACTTCTTTCAAAAACAATTATTTCTTTGCATTTCTCAGTGCTGAATCTTCTCCCAGTCTGTCTTTCAAATACACTGAATTGTATTCTTTTGGAACTTGGAATAATTCCGTCTCAGTTCCCCAGTGCTTCCAGATTAGTATCTGGGGCCCAGATTCTTCAAGTCATCTCTTTAGATGGATTGCAGACCTCTAGTTCAGTGAATCCTAATTTGTTTTGAAAGTAGACTCCAATGGGAATCTGTTGAAAGCTGTGAATCTTCTCTCTCCCCCCCTTCCTCCCTAACCTCCCTTAAAGTCCCTGCTGCCACCCAGGCTCCCAGTCAGCTGTCATACTTTGTGGTGGACTCAGGGTATAGCTTCAGTCCCACTGTTGCTAGTGAGGTTGGCCCACAGGCCAAACCCAGCTTTCATATTTGATTCCAACTCATAGGTTTCTATCCTGGTTTCAGGATTTGATTTGTATACTTGCTTCCCTCCTGCCCCCTCTGAAAAGGTGTATTTCCCTTAATTTCTGAAAACCAAGAAAAAGCAAAGCTTCCTTTATGTCTAATTCAGCTGTTTTGTAGCAGTAAGACTCTTTATGAGCTTCCCTCGTGGCTCATAGGTAAAGAATCTGTCTGCAATGCAGGAGATGCGAGTTCAGTCCCTGGGTTGTTGATCTTCAGTTGCTTAGTCATGTCGGACTCTTTGTGACTCCATGGACTGCGTTTATGCCAGACTTCCCTGTTCTTCACTATCTCGCTGAGTTTGCTCAAACTCATGTCCATTGAGTCAATGATGCTATTCAACCATCTCATCCTCTTCTCCTGCCCACCAATCATTTCCCAGAATTGGGTCTTTGCTAGTGAGTTGGCTTTTCTCAACAGGTGGCCCAAGTATCAGAGCTTCAGCTTTGGCATCTGTCCTTCCAATGAGTATTCAGGACTGATTTCCTTTAGGATGGACTGGTTGGATCTTCTTGCAGTCCAAGGGACTCTCAAGAGTCTTCTCCTGCATCAGTTCTTCAGTGCTTAGCCTTCTTTATGGTCCAGCTCTCACATCTATACATGACTACTGGAATAACCGTAGCTTTGACTTGATGAACCTTTGTTGGCAAAGTGATATCTCTGCTTTTTAATAGGCTGTTTAGGTTTGCCATAGCTTTTCTTCTAAGGAGCAAGCATCTTTTAATTTCATGGCTGCAGTCACCATCCACAGTGACTTTGGAGCCAAGAAAATAAATCTCTCAAGCTTTCACTTTTTCCCCATTTATTGCCCTGAAGTGATGGAACTGGATTCCATAATCTTAGTTTTTTGAATGTTGAGTTTTAAGTCAACTTTTCCACTCTTCTCTTTCCCTTCATCACAAGGCTCTTTAAATTCCTCTTCGCTTTCTGCTATTAGGGTGGTGCCATCTGCACATCTGAGGTTATTGATATTTCTCCCAGCAATCTTGATTCCAGCTTGTGCTTCATCCAACTCAGCATTTCTTATGATGGACTCTGCAGTAAAGTTTAATAAGCAGGGAGACAGCATATAGCCTTGACATACTCCTTTCCCAATTTTGAACCAGTCCATTGTTCCATGTCTGGTTCTGTTTCTTCTTGACCTGCATACAGATTTCTCAGAAGGCAGGTAAGGTGGTCTGGTATTTCCATCCCTTTAATAATTTTCCACAGTTTGTTGTGACCCACACAGTCAAAGGCTTCAGCATAGTCAATGACGCAGGAGGAGATGTTTTTCTGGAATTCTCTTGCTTTTTCTATGATCCAACAGATGATGGCAATTTGATCTCTTGTTCCTCAGCCTTTTCTAAATCCAGGTTGTACATCTGGAATTTTTTGGTTCGTGTACTGTTGAAGCCTAGCTTGAAGGATATTGAGCATTACTTTGCTAGTATGTGAAATGAGTGCAATTTTTCAGTAATTTGAACATTCTTTGGCATTCCCCTTCTCTGGGATTGGAATGAAAATTGACCCTTTCTAGTCCTGTGCCCACTGCTGAGTTTCCCAAATTTGTTGGCATACTGAGTGAAGCACATTAACAGCATCATCTTTTAGGATTGAAATAGCTCAGCTGAAATTCTTTCACTTCCATTAGCTTTGATGGTACTAATGCTTCCTGAGGCCCACTTGACTTCACACTCCAGGATGTCTGGCTCTAGGTGAGTAACCACACCTTCGTGGTTATCCAGGTCATTAAGACCTTTGTTTTTGTACAGTTCTTCTGTGTATTCTTGCTACCTCTTCTTAATATCTTCTTCTTCCTTTGGGTCCATACTGTTTCTGTCCTTTATTGTGCCCATCTTTACATGAGATTATCACTGGGTGGAGAAGACTTTTCAGAATATATTAATTAACTGTCCAAAGCTGAAGCACAAATGTAATTTTGGACATTGGTTGACACTTTATGAAATGTATTTTAATTGAAACAATTATTTGACTCCTAAGAATATTGAAATATTTAATTATATAAAATTGATTTTTATTACTGTCAGTATTGCTATAATTGTATGTATATATATACACTGTGTACAGCTAGTTCTAAATATTTCTTTATACAGCTGACTTTCCTACCTGATTTCATCCATTTGATACCAGTGTGTCTTGAAGACCTAGTGCAGTGCATATTGCAGTGTGTATAGAAAAATGCTTACGATGACTGTGTTCATTATTAGCTGGTATTATGGTTGCATTATAAATTATGAGATTTGACCATTTGGGTTTATTTTGCTGTTAACATTGTTTCATTGGGTAGCTTAATTCAATCCAGGTTACACAAATAATTACTGATTAAATTTTATGTGTTAGGCTCTTGGGCAGGAAAAAAAGTCCTTCTTGCAAGACTGGACCTTGACTGACATTTAGGAACTTAAAGTATAAAATAGTTCCTTATAGTGATATGAAACTTTAGCTAAATGAGAAAAGGGGCTCACTTTGCCTAGTGTGATTTATGTGGAATATCTGTTTTTCTTTTGTGAGTCTGGGATTTTGCTATTAGTTAGGCAGAGAGTACCTTATGTGATGAACCCTCTCTATAGACCATTCAGCCCTGAAGTTCTAATGAGCTGCCCTGGTAGACAGTATTTTGCACGTGTTACCACAGTTTCATGCTGGAGGGGAAAAAAAGCATGTCCTGTGTGACTCTAAAGGGAGAGTAGTCTTTTTTTCCTGCCACCTGCACACTGTGTGGCATGTAGGATCTTAGTTCTCCATCCAGGGATCAAGCTCATACCCCCTGCACTGGGAGCGAGGAGTCTTGACCACTACACTGCCAGGGCAGCCTAAGCGGACTCAACATCTTAACTTGGATTCCTCTGGTCTTTGCCCCATACACCTTTTCCCTTTGCTATTTCTGCTTTGAATGTTTTCTCTGTGATAAATCATAGCCATGACTCAACTGTATGCTGAGTCCTGTGAGCCGTCTAGTGAACTACTGACCATGGGGGTGTCCTTGGGGGTCCCTGATACAAAAGTTGTGCATCAGTTCTAGGGAACAAATAGAGAAGGGACACTTGTTCTTCAGGAACTTAGTGGGGAGGAAGGAGACAAGTTTGTACAGGTGTATGACATTCAGATAGATAATAACAGTATAATTTTGTTAATAAATATAGATATAAATATTGTTAGGATAGCACTAAAAAAGGACATTGTTTTAAAGGTTCAGGATAGTTTTTTTTGAGTCAGGTTTTGAAAAATGAGAAGCATTTTGCCAAGTGAAAGAAGAAAGAAAATACATCCTGAGCAGAGGGACTAGAATATGTAAATAGCAATGGTATTAATAATGGTCACAAAAATAACAGTAAACACACCGTGCTTACCAAAAACTGTTTTAAACCCTTTATATACGTTATTTAATCTTAATAGTAATCATGTGAAATAGGTGAGAACTGTTTTATAGAGGAGGAAACTTTAGCACAGAGGTATTAAGCACATTGTACAGACTCATAGCTGGTGTACAGTACCCTAGAATTTAATCTCAGACAGTCTGCCTCTTACTCCATGCTATTGTTCTAAGGAAGGAAAGCAAGAGGCTATATATAATACATTTTTTTTTCAGTTCCAAGCTTTAGACATAGAAAAGGCTTTCTGAATTATAACACATCTTTGAATTGAGAGTTTCGCAGCATAAACTTCTAATTTCAATAGAGAAGTACAATTGGAATCATAAAATAATAGAAAATAATATAGAACAGCATGTTTATGTAATGCAATCTGAAAGAGGCAATGTAGATATTCAGCATTACTTCCTTTGTGCATGTGTGGCCCAGTGGTATCCTCATGTTGTCTAGATCAATGATAAAAGCCTGATAGTGTCTCTTTAATTGCTTTAGTAAATAACATCTATCCTCCCTTTGGATAATCTTTAGTACATTCTTTATTGTTATAGCTGACTTAATATTTTCAGTGGTGAATGACTTATTTTTTTACCTTTGGTGTCTGTGTGTGCATACATATATATGCCTTCAGACTTGTTGAATAAAAAGTGGTGAATATGGCATTTTATTCAGTTTTTTTCCCCAATTGATGAATAATTTCTTGAAGTTTTAGAAAAAATGAAGAGAATTCATGGCTACTTTTGGTGTAAGCAGTGTCTTTTTTATATTAGAAATTTGTTTATTACATTTCCTTATTAGTTTTATTTTTAATTGGAGGATAGTTTCTTTACAATGTTGTGTTGGTTTCTAGAATAAATCACATGTAGACAATATGTCTCCTAAGTAGGAGACAGCTCTCAGGAATCTCTCCGTGTAGATGAGAAATATTTTAAAGCAGTAGACAAAAATGGAGAACGAAGAATAGGGGAAAAAGCAATACGACTAACACTTAAGTTTAGGGGAAAACTGTTCTTAATTTAAAAGAATAGAAGTTCTTCATAAAATCATTCTCTGAAAGCTTTAGAAAATAAAGTGCTACCTTTTAACTTGTTCTCTGTCAAAACTATAACAAGGCTTAGAGATACATATGAAAAAGATAGGCATATTGCATACCAAAAACCTAAATATCTCTAGATACATTTCATATTTCAGCATTCTTTGCTTAATTTGACTGCAGTGTAATCCTGACTTGTTGTTTAAAATTGCATTTCATTATTATATGTATTATATTATATATATAATAATAATATAATATTATATATAATAATATTATATCTAGATATATATCTAGATAATATATATCTATTATTGAATTATATTTAATCTACATATATTTCTTGTATACAGCATAGTTATCCAGCACTTATATGTGTTAAGATCACCATGATAAGTTGTTATACTCTGTCACTGTTTAAGCTTATTACAGTATTATTTACTGTATTTTCTATGATACATATTGCATCTCCATGACTTATTTTATTACTGACAGTTTGTGTCTCTTAATCCTCTTCACCTCTCTGGCAACCGGCAGTTTGTTCTCTGTCTCCATGAGTCTGTTTTTCTTTATTCTCTTCTGTTTTGCTGGTTCATTGTTTTGATTTTAGATTCCAAATCTAAGTAAAATCACTGAGTAATTGCCTTGGACTTATTTCACTAGGCATAATAGCCTCTAGACCCATTTATGTTATGGCAAATGGCATATTTCACTCTTATGGCTGAGTAACATTTCAGTGTATAATATACACCACATCTTCATTCATTTATCATTGGACACTTCAGTTGCCTCCATTATCATTGGACGCTTACAGTTGCTGCTATAAATAAGAGTGCAGACAAAGGAGTGCATATATATTTTTAACTTAGTGATTTCATTTCTTTGGATATATAGCCACAAGTGGAATTTCTGGATCATATTGTAGTTCTATTTTTAATTTTTTGAGGTGCTTCCATATTGTTTTCCGTAGTAACTGCACCAATTTGCACTCCCAGCAACAAGGAGTTTTTTCCTCCACATACTGACACTTGTTACTTTTGTCTTTTTAAAATGGCCTTTTTGACATTGTGCTTTAAATTTGCATTTCCTTTTTTTTCAGTGACTTTATTATTTTGACTGCGCTGGGTCTTCGTTGGTGCCCAGCTTTTCTGGAGCTGCGGCGAGTGGTGCACAGACTTCTCCCAGTGGCTTCTCTTGCTGTGGAGCAGGGGCTGTAGGCATGCGGGCTTCCATAGTTGTGGCTCATGGACTCAGCAGTTGTGGCTCCTGGGCTCTAGGGCAGAAGCTCGTGGTTGTGGCATGCAGGCCTAGTTGCTCTGCAGCATGGGGCATCTTCCCAGATCAGGGATTGAACCCATGTATCCTACCTTGGCAGGTGGATTCTTTATCACTGATCCACTGCGGAAAGCCCTGTATTTCCTTTAAACATTTTTTTAAAATTATTGTTGGCTGCATTGGGCCCTCCTTTCTGCCTTTAGGCTTTTTTCTCCAGTTGCGGCGAGGGGGGGCTGCTCTTTGTTGCAGTGCAAGGGCTTCTCATTACTATTCTCTTGTTGCAGAGCACAGGCTCTAGGTCCAGTGAGCTTCAGTAATGGCAGCACACAGGCTCAGCAGTTGCAGCACATGGGCTTAGTTGCTCCACAGCATGTGGAATCTTCCGGGACCAGGGATTGAACCCGTGTCCCCTGCATTGGCAGGCGGATTCTTATCCATGGTGCCACCAGGGAAGTCCCCTGCATTTTCCTTCTGATTAGTGATGTTGAGCATCTTTTCATGTACCTGTTGGCCATCTATATGTCTTTTTTGGAAAAATATCTGTTCAGGTTCTCTGCTTATTTTCTCAGTTGGATTGTTTGTTTGATATTAAGTTATGTTATTTAAGTGTTCTGGGTATTACCCCTTAGAGGATGTAGGATTTGCAAACATTTTCTCCCACTTTGTTTTTTGCCTTTTCAGTTCTTTGCTGGTTTTCTTTGCTGTGCAAAAGATTTTAAATGTGTAGTCTCTCTTGTTTTTGCTTTTGTTGCACTTACCTGAGGATACATATCTAAAAAAATATTGCCAACACTGGTGTCAAATAGCTGACTGCCTGTGCTTTCTTCTGCAAGTTTTATGGTTTCAGGTTTTACATTCAGGTATTAATACATTTGAGTCTATTTTTGTTCATGGTATAGAAAAGTGGTCCAGACTTATTTTTGCACATGTTCAGTTCAGTTGCTCAGTCATGTCCAACTCTTTGCGACCCCATGGACTGCTGCACGCCAGGCTTCCCTGTCCATCACCAGCTCCCAGAGCTTGCTCAAACTCATGTCCATTGAGTCGGTGATGCCATCTAACCATCTCATTCTCTATCGTCCCCTTCTCCTCCTGCCTTCAATCTTTTCCAGAATCAGGGTCTTTCCCAAGGAGTCAGTTCTTCACATCAGGTGGCTAAAGTATTGGAGTATCAGCTTCAGCATCAGTCCTTCCAATGAATATTCAGGACTGATTCCCTGAACTGAGCACTGAGCTAGTAGGTAGAGGGATAGTTTGAAAAATGGCACCCTCTACTGCCTCAGTCCCTGGAGAAAGTTCCAACAGATCTTTACCTCTTTGGCACTTTGCCTACAGTTCATCTGTCAGTCTTTTTCTTGTGTGGCCCTAGTACTTTTTAAACCCCTGCCTTCTGTGCTAGGTCTCAGAGCAAGTGAGTGTGCACAAGCCCTTTAAGAGTGAAGTCTATTTTTTCCCCAGCACTTAGGCTCTCCTGAAAGTAGGTCCTTTTGGCTTTCAAAGGCAAACGTTAACAGGGCTCATCTTCCTGATGCAGGTCCCCAGAGCTGGGGTGCATGATGTGGGGCTTGAACTCCTGCTCCTTCAGAGGGGACTCTGCCTTTATGATACCTCCCTTTTGCTTGTGGGTGGCTACACTGGGGATATGGGTCCTGACTTGACTTCATCTCTGTTCCTCCTACCCATCTTGATTATTTTCTTTTTTCATTATGTCCTTAGTTGTAGAAGAGCTTTTCTGCTAGTCTTAAGGTCATTCTCAGAGTTTTTCTAGAAGTAGTAGTAGTCTTGGTATGTGTCTGTGGGAAGAGGTGGGGTCAGAATCTTCCTACTTCACCATCTTGATCCTGCATCAGAACTCATTTTTAATACACCTGGGAAAATGAAATTTTCAAGTGACCTGACACATATGTATAAAAAATGATACTTTCATAGATGGAGAATGAAAACTACAACCTATATTTGAGCATAAGGATGAAATTCATATACCAGTAGAGTAATTTTTTGGAAAATTTGCTTAATTTGTAGTTATTAGAAATTTATACTTATGTATAAAAAGGATGGTATTAGTTTCATTTGGTCTAATTATATTGAGTCTAATACTCAATATAATTATATGCCTGGAGTCACAGTATGTTTTTTAAATTTCAGTCACTGTTAAATTTTTATTCCTAGGATGACCATTTGGTTAATTTTTATAGTTTACACCTCTCAACTGAAGACCTCCAGCTTGTAATCACATGACAATACTCACAATATTTATTGTAATAAATAATAGTTATGTAATAAGTAATAATAGTTATGTCTGATAATTCAATGTCTTTTTCTAACATGGATTTGTTTCTGTTGCCTTTTTCCCATTTGGCCTTGAGTAATTTGTTCTTTTTTCTTGATGTGCCTGAAAAATTTCACTGAAATGTTCTCTTTCCATAATGTACGAAAAAATTTAGGGGTAATTTTAGTCTTTGAATATTTCTTTTTTTGAGTGGATTCACTTTTGCTTCAGGTAGAGAGAACGGATTAATTATATTAATTCAATTCAACACAATTGTAGAATTTCAGTTCAGTCTTAGAGCTACTCATCTGTGTCAGCTTTGAAATAAGTATGTTGCTTATGTGTGTGCATATACACACAAATATCAATGTAAGTGTTTGATATATAGTCTTGTTTGGTTGTGTAATTGATATCAACATTCATGGGTCCTACCTGGGGTGTTTATCAGGACCACTCCTCCTTGATGTCCTTCAACTCCAGTTTGTTGCCCCAGTCCCATTAGAAGCTCTGTTCAAGTTTTCAGCCCCTACCCTTTGCTTCCCAGGTGGCTCAGTGATAAAGAATCCACCTGCCAGTGTAGGAGAAATAAGAGAAATGGGTTAAATCCTGGGTCTGGATGATCCCCTTGGAGTAGGAAACGGCAACCCACTCCAATATATCATGAACAGAGGAGACTGGCAGGCTACAGTCCATGGTGTCGCAAACAATCAGAAACTACTATATACAACACCACCACCCTTTGCTTAAAAATTGGCAAATGATTTTAAAGGGAAAAGCAGTAATGAACGTTGGGCTCTGTCCTTTGTACTTCATTCTCTCTAGGACTAGGACCTCTCAAGGCCACAGCCTTGGTAATTCTTAAGTGCTTTCAAAATGATGTCATTTGGATTTTAGACAGTTCTCCCAAAATCCGTGCTCAGGAACTTTGTTCTGCAAGTTTTTCTGCAGAGAGAGCTATATGTTAGAGAAAAGGAAAAATATAAAGCATACTTAAGTGTATTATTTTTTGTAGAATTAGTGATAATTTGAGAACACTTGACTTTTAAACATACTGTGCAGTAGTACCATATTAATCTGTGAGTGAATAAGCTAATGTGCTTAACAGATACTTAACACAGAATGGATAATTTCATTCAGTAATTGCTTTAATCTGGATTTCCTAGCCTAGATTATAGTTTATGTTTTAGACTACGGTATCATGCCATTCCGAGAGTTAGATGCATAACCTGTGCCTTAAGCTCCCTGCTGTAGCTAGAATCAGATGTCAACAGGATTCCTATTGTGAGTCGTGTCTGAAATTAATCTTTTTCACTTTTCATTATTGCATTCAGTTTGTTTCTTTCTTGTAATGAAGTGGTAATAAGTAAAATGCTTGGGGTTGAATGATAGTGAATGTAATGATGACAAATATAAAAAAACCGAAAATATATATGTGTATTCCTTGCACCTGACTGTTAGTCTCAATGGAAGTTCACATTTTTTATGAAAATGTCATTTATTTCAGTTCCTAATGAGTCCCTTGTCCTTCAGTAAATTAGAGGAAATGCTGTTTTATTACTTCACTTAACTCAGCACTATGAATTACCATAAATGCACGTTAGTATACCGTTTCCCTGGAAGCCTATTTCACATAGCTTGGCAAACAAATGAGAAAGACACATGAAAGGAATTACATAGTATTTTAATCATTCAGCAGCATTTTTGACTTACAACTTTGACATAGCATTTTAGGGAAACAATGAGGTAATGATTGAAGAAAAATAAACTACAAATTTACTCTTTGAAATATTTGATTCCAAAATTTCAGATGTGAGTTATTTTTACCATAATCTGTAGGCCTTGATGCTTTTTATAGATGGTTTGTGTGCATCAGTTTAACAGGAAATACATTCCTCCTCATGACCACCTGCAAACCACAACCATCAGTGTTCAGGGACCATTCACAGCAGGAAGGGCTGGAAGGGTCGTTAACACCAGTAGCATGCATGCATACTAGAATATTAGAGCTTTGCTTATGCCTGAAAAGTCAGTAGTGGCCCAGCTTTCACTTGTAACATATATAACGACTAGTATCCAACATGTATAATTTGTTGAGGCTATTTGTCTTTGACAGGTAGCCCGTTTTTAATAAATGAATTAATATCACCATTCTTTATTTCCCCATAGTGATCATCGTCCCCCAGAGCTGAAGAATTAAAACATGCAGTTCTGTATAAATCTCCTTGTGTTATTATTTGCTTTTGCATTTATTCATATACTGAGTAAATTCTAAAAAATTCAGCACATTCTTATTAAAATGGATTTTTGGTTTTCATCTTTTAGTACTAAGCAGCTTTCAGTTATATAGAATTTCTTTCAGGCATGTGAACACATTTGGTGCTTTGAATGCATTGATTACTTTAACCATGCTTTGCATTCTGTTCTTTACACATGTTCGTGGTTACATATATACAATATGCATCAATTGTTGAATTAAGATTTATAGAAATAGATGCTAGCCACCAAGAAGCTCTGCATACAGAAAAGAAAGATAAACATTTTAAACAGGATAATTATGATCATCACTATTGTAATTAAGATATATTGAATACACAGAAATATATTGAATACACTGAGCTGTATCAAATACCCTGAGATACATTGAATACACTGAGATATATTTGTATGCAATAAAGTGCTTAGAGTTCCTGCCATCTTAGCTTTACAAGATGAAGGTCATAAAGAACAGGGGTGAAAAAAAATTCTTTACAGTCTTGGTCCAAGAGTATTTTATAATATGTGACTCCCAAGTCCTTACATTTAAGCAATTTATGTTCATAGTTTTTAAAAATGGTTTTATTTATAAGATTAATTACCTATTTGGATATGTACTTTGACCTTATATATGTCAAAAATATATGGGCTTCCCTCATAGCTCAGTTGGTAAATAAAGAAACCGCCTGCAATGCAGGAGACCCCGGTTCAATTCCTGGGTCAGGAAGATCCCCTGGAGAAGGGATAGGCTACCCACTCCAGTATTCTTGGGCTTCCCTTGTGACTCAGCTGGTAAAGAATCCACCTGCAATGTGGGAGACCTGGGTTTGAACCCTGGGTTGGGAAAGGCTACCCACTTCAGTATTCTGGCCTGGAGAATTCCAGGGACTATACAATCCATGGGGTTGCAAAGAGTTGGACATGACTGAGCGACTTTCACTTTCACATCAAAATATATTTATTTTCCATAATATACTTGGTTCTTATTTCCACATGCCAAATACGGGAGGCAACACCTGCTGGCAAAGGAGCTTCCACTTTGAGATGCTCTGAGTAAATTTTTCAGATATCTTATTACCTACCCTGAACGAAGCAACTAATAAACAGATGGAAACATACTGAGAGTTAGGCACCATGAGGCTGCACTAATCAATAATATGTGATTTCTGTCTTCTGAAACCTTACAACATGAAACTAAATAAATTTGCTAAATTGCAGTTAGAGAGAATAGAAAGGGTAGAGGTAAAGTTTCCCTGAGAGAGCTTTTGCTCTTAGAACAGAGAAAGTACTGAATTTCAAGGACATCCAAGAATTAATCTGTCTTCAAGGAGACCCTCAAGAGAATGAACTTCTGTCTTCTTTCACATTTCAAAATCATCCAGTGATCTCTTATCTTTCACCCTAGACTGGACACACACCAGACCCAGACTTTAACATTGCTTTCTCCCTGTGTGCTCCAGTATGTTATCTGCTCCTTTTTCTTCCCCTGTTGCACAGAATTGACCTCTTCAAGTTACATATTTAAGGTAAGAAAATAGTTTATTTACCAAGTAAACCTTGTCTTTTCCAGACTTAAGTGATGTTGCAAAAATAAACCCTTCTTTGGCTTTAAGTTTTTTCAGCTTCCTCTGACAGGAAAAAAGTGGGAGCAGGTGGGGACCTGCAGCAGTGCACCCACATTTGGGGAAAGGGCTTGGTGCTTACTCTGAAGTTGATTTTTATGCTGATGTATGCCAATCAGTACAATAGAGTTCTCTAATAACAGAATTATTGTGCTGACTCAGGTTAAATTGTTAGCTCATGTGGTATGTTTATCTTGCCCTCCAGCACCAGTCGTGTAAAGGGGTTAATTTCACCGTACTGCTAGTGAATACGATGAATGTTAAAAAGCAGTTTATTTTTTGGTCCAAGCCCAAATATCTTTATAAAAAAGGAAAACATTGCTAAAAGTGGGCTTGAGGTTGACTTCCCAGAGGGTTAACATAAATAACATGAGTAGAACAATAATTAAAATATGAGCAGGTAAATGCCCTCAAGCACTGTTTTAATGATGGACACATTCCAAGAGGGCTCTTACCTCCTCGGGGCAAAGACTGGAAGCCCCTTTTCTGACTCTCAGACAGAGGAGGGCATGGCATCTCATTTCAGTTGTCAAGTGCACATTTTAGGAGGAAAAACATCTAGAAATACACAGAAGGCCACTACTTTTCAGGGTGGAAAAATAGTCCAGCTATAAGGATCAGCTGCTTAGATTTTTCGGTTTTATTTTGTTTTTGCATGAAATGAACTTGTGAACATTTTGGCCAGTAGCAGCTTTTAGAAATTAAATGCTTTTGATGAATTTTAGGCAGAAGGCCTATATTATGCCCTGGATTGAAGCTGTAAAGAATTTAGGGCATATCTCATTGCTTGCTTTTCATAGGCACTTACATATGCTGTTAAGTCATAACCGTTTTGTGATCATTCATTTTCGGATATACTTCATTCTAGCCATCAAGTTGTGAACAAGTTGATAAAATCTTTTTCTGCTATTCAGTGCTAAGCCTCTCCTCTGAACTGGCTTAGTGTCTAGGCAGCTCCCTCCTGACATGGCTGCTGTTGACCCTGTAAGCCCTGTGACCTTACCAGCTTTGTGCTCATGCCCCTGGGAAGGTTTGGTTGCAGGGAATTCCTTATAAGAACCTACATTTCACCATCAGCATTTCCCTGAGTTAGATAGTTCTTGCTAGTAAAATTAGTAGTTCTAAATGCTTGTGTGTTTTGAACCCCTGGCGTGCATGCGTGCTCCATTGCTTAGTCATGTCCAACTCTTCGTGACCCTGTGGACTGTAGCCCACCAGGCTTCTCTGTCTATGGACTTCTCCAGGCAAGAATACTTGAGTGGGTTGCCATTTCTTCCTTCAGGGGGTCTGTCCAAGCTAGGTATCAAACCCATGTCTCCTGTTTCTCATGCATTGCAGATGGATTCTTTACTGTTTGAGCCATGGGGGAAGCCCCCTTTGAACCCCTAGAGATTCTGACTAAATTGGTATCGAGTGAACTGAATGTATTAGTATTTTTTTTTTCAAAGTTCCTGAGGTGGGGAACCCAGCATTAGGTGATTTAGGGAGAAACCCCAAATCAGTTCTCTCAGGGGAGGGGAATGTGGTGCCCTCTAACTTTTCCATGGACTTGGCCATTCCACTTACTGCTTTCTGTCCAGAGGTGCTTGCCAAGTCCCACCTTTTGACTAAGTCTTGCTTAATTTGGGGTACTGAATCTTGCTTTTGTGTGTTTTGTAGTTGTTCAGATTTCTTCTGGTTTCCTAGCCTGTGGCTTTGCAAGCTTTTAGACAATTCACTTGGGCTTCACATCCTGCAACTAGAGGCCAGCCTGATCTTGGGTGATGTCAGCCTGCAGCGGCTCGAAGCACAATTTCAGTTTCCCAACCAGAGACTGAAGTCAGGCCACAGCAGTGAGAGTGCTGAATCCTAGCCACAAGACCCCGAGGGCCTGTGACAACACCCTGATCCCTCGACTTTGTAGAAATGAATCTCTACAAAGAGATGGAAAGTAGTGAAATAAGTAAAGCGTTTATTATGAGGGAAGAGTATGTGTCAATAGACTCACATGGGCTGGCTCAGAGAGTGAGTTGCACCCTTAGGGTACTATGAATCACGTTTATGGGGCATTTTTTCCAGGTTTCTTCTGGCCAATCATCTGGCTTTGCCTGTGTGTAGATTGACATCACCTCCTATAGGTGGCGCCCCACCCCCCCTACCTTTTTGGTCCCTGAGGAGCTTTTCTGTTCATGTGTAGTTGGTAAGGTTTCCTTGAGAAATATGTGATCTCTTTATCTTTTTATCTGGACAAGTCTTAGCTCCTCCTGGCTCCTGCTATTATCTTTATCTCGGAGTATCAGTTCACAGGGTCCAGGATCCAGCTGCTCAACCTGGGGCCCATCTATCCCCTGCCTCAAGCCTACTCTCTCAGCCAAGAGACAAGGCTGGACTGTAAACCATGCTGTTACTAGATATACAGGCTCATGAAAGCACTGTGTGCATTTTACCCCTTATAGTGTGAACCCCCCAATTCAAAGTCTTTGAATCCCCTCTGCCTACCATCCTCTTCACTAATCCATTGAATATATATTAGCCTTTTAGTGTATGTGCTCTGCTGTGCTAAGTCACTTCAGACGTGTGCGGTCATTAAAACAATAAAAATGTATATTGTGGCATTAACCTTCCCTTTGGATATTTTCAGTTATTCTCATCAAAACAAACCAACTACTAAAATATAAGGATTTTTTAAAAACATTTATGCATTGTTTACTTGGCAAACAATGTAAAAAAATATGGGTGTGTGTATTTATAAGTTTCCAGTAATCTGGACTTTTACACTGCATGGTATGACTCCCAGTGATACTAAGATTGCTCAGGATATTTAGTGGATTTTCAGATGGCTCAGGTTATTTGGAATCAGAGTTGTGATAGTGTTATCTCTATAAAGTAGTACTGACACACGTGTAAACCTTTAACGACTTAAGTTTATACCCTTGTAGTTATGATAATACTTTCTGCCCATTACTCACTATTCAAGAGGAAGTTTTAGTAATATTTTTTCTTTTTTTAAAAATTATTTTGTTTTGCTTTTTAACTTTACAATATTGTATTGGTTTTGCCATATATCAACATGAATCTGCCACAGGTATACATGTGTTCCCTATCCTGAACCCTCCTCCCTCCCCGTATCATCCTTCTGGGTCGTCCCGGTGCACCAGCCCCAAACATCCAGTATCATGCATCAAATCAGACTGGCGATTCGTTTCATATATGATATTATACATGTTTCAATGCCATTCTCCCAAATCATCCCACCCTCTCCCTCTCCCACAGAGTCCAAAAGACTGTTCTATACATCAGTGTCTCTTTTGCTATCTCGTATACAGGGTTATTGTTACCATCTTTCTAAATTCCATATATATGCGTTAGTATACTGTATTGGTGTTTTTCTTTCTGGCTTACTTCACTCTGTATAATAGGCTCCAGTTTCATCCACCTCATTAGAACTGATTCAAATGTTTTCTTTTTAATGGCTGAGTAATATTCCATTGTGTATATGTACCATAGCTTTCTTAGCCATTCATCTGCTGATGGACATCTAGGTTGCTTCCATGTCCTGGCTATTATAAACTGTGCTGCGATGAACATTGGGGTACACGTGTCTCTTTCCCTTCTGGTTTCCTCAGTGTGTATGCCCAGCAGTGGGATTGCTGGATCATAAGGCAGTTCCACTTCCAGTTTTTTAAGGAATCTCCACACTGTTCTCCATAGTGGCTGTACTAGTTTGCATTCCCACCAACAGTGTAAGAGGATTCCCTTTTCTCCACATCCTCTCCAGCATTTATTGCTTGTAGACTTTTGGATCGTAGCCATGCTGCGTGAAATGGTACCTCATAGTGGTTTTGATTTGCATTTCTCTGTTAATGAGTGATGTTGAGCATCTTTTCATGTGTTTGTTAGCCATCTATATGTCTTCTTTGGAGAAATGTCTATTTAGTTCTTTGGCCCATTTTTTGATTGGGTCATTTATTTTTCTGGAATTGAGCTGTAGGAGTTGCTTGTATATTTTGAGATTATTTGTTTGTCAGTTGCTTCATTTGCTATTATTTTCTCCCATCCTGAAGGTTGTCTTTTCACCTTGCTTATAGTTTCCTTTGTTGTGCAGAAGCTTTTAAGTTTAATTAGGTCCCATTTGTTTATTTTTGCTTTTATTTCCAATATTCTGGGAGGTGGGTCATAGAGGATCCTGCTGTGATGTATGTCGGAGAGTGTTTTGCCTATGTTCTCCTCTAGGAGTTTTATAGTTTCTGGTCTTACGTTTAGATCTTTAATCCATTTTGAGTTTTTTTGTGTGTGTATGGTGTTAGAAAGTGTTCTAGTTTCATTCTTTTACAAGTGGTTGACCAGTTTTCCCAGCACCACTTGTTATGGTAATATTTTCAAAATGAGCTAGAGTGTAATCATTGAGGCAAAAATCCATGATTCAGTAGCAGAGGTTATGTGATTAAGTTGTTTGAATTATTTGATTTGAAGTAAGGGAAACCAGCTTGAGATACATCTAATAGTGAGGGCGTGGGGCCATAGTCAAAAGTCCAGGGACAGAAATTCATTCAAGACCCAGTTACTTTACATAAACAGGAAAAACCATTGTGACTTTCCATCCTTCATTTTTATTCCTCCATGGATGTCTTGTTTCACTGTGTATCTTTGCAAACAAGGTCTCTCTTCTGCTACATCCACTTGGTGGGATATGGTTACTCCTCTTTACTTACGTCACATGTGGTAGGTTGAGCCATATTTGAAGTGTAAGTGGCTCTGGAGAAGATGATCTGTTTCAGCTTTGCTCAGGAGTCCTCTAGTCACCAGTGACGACTTGGTGTTAGTGTACTGAGCGCTGACTTCTGGGGGCTTGGACTATCACAAGAAAGGCGTGTGAACTAGGACACACAACCAGCTAGTGTCAATTCTCATTTTGGGAGTACACAAAGCGGTCAGATTTTATTTGTGTGTGAGGTTTAGCATTATTATTTGCAGCTAGATTTTCCTTGGCCTAGGGATCAAGACCCTTGTCATCCAGCTCACCAATTATACACAGGGACACCATTCACCTTCTTTTCCTGTATTTACATAGTTGAAAACCAGTCTGCTACTTCCTATTTTGTCCCACAATAACATGACTTGGTATCTTCCATAACCCAGGTCTGGAGCAGCTTGTGATGTACTTTGGTTTAAAAAAAAAAAAGACAGAATAAGATAGCATAGGTTGTTCCTTTTTCTTCTGCCTCTCTCTCAACTATGACCTATGTTACTTTAGCATCAGGCCCAGCATAATCATCAGTCATCATCGTAATTTTGTTAATATTTAACGTTACTGAATGTTCATTACATGCACAAGATTAGGCAAGTTCTTTGATTGTCCCATTTAATACTGATGACAGCTGTATAGTGAGACGCACATCTCCATCCTACAGACTGGTAACTGGGTCTTTGAGAAATTCCAGACAAAGTATGAAGTGATCGTTCTGGATTCCAACCCTGGACAGTCTGACTTCCAGTCCAGAGTTCTTTACCTAAGGATTGTGAAATACTGCAGGTGTACAGGCCAGTATCCCTTGCAGCCACCCTCCCACTCATTCCAGTGTCAATAGCCAGATTCTTCATCTCAGATACATGTCTCAAGACCCTGTTGGCCTGCATAATGTTCCTTGAGGGTAGTCCACTTGGTCCCACAGTTAAAAGATTCCTTTCTTGAAACACTGACTTTGCTAGGGAGGGTATAATGATTGAATATTTATCCTCTGCTATCGGCTGATGTTTGTGTAATACCCCCATTTATATGTTGAAATCGTAAGCCCCAGTGTGATGTTACTAGGAGGTAGGGCCCTTGGGAGGTAATTAAGTCATGAAGGTGGAGCCCTCTTGAATAGAATTAGTGCCCCTGTGAAAAAGACGTGGGAGCTTGCTCTCTCTACTCTCTACCATGGGAGGATACAGTGAGAGGATCACCATCTGTAAGCATCTCAGAAATACTTCTCTCTAGTTTGTAGAGAAACTGCTTAAACCTCTTTGGAATCCCATATTTCACCCAGTTCATGTTGCTGTTTGTACTTGAAATATTACCATTATACATCTTGAAAATAAAAAAGATATCCTGGTTGTTTGCAGTCCTGGCAAAACACAGTATCAATATGATATATTTCAATTTCTTTTCAAAACTATTAGAATGTACTTCCACTGGTGAAGCAATTGGGTGCATTTTTTTTTTTTTTAATCAAGAAGCTCATGGTTCATTCCTTACATATTTTCTTACAGTGTAGGCAAACACAAATCCTTCAGGCACTTGCAAAAAACTCATTGTTCCACTATGCTAATTTCTGATTTCTCCCTGAGGGAACATAATGGTAAGTATAGCTCTGTATTTTGGTGGCTAGGGCAGCTAAGACTCTGTACTCAACTTTTGCAAAAGACAGAGAAGAAACATTCTTCTTAAAAGCAAATTGAAAAGTTCAAAGGCCCAGCTTCATTCCCAAATGGTGATTTGACTGTTTTCTTAAGATGAGTTACTCTCTGATTCAGTGAAAGGAGGGTACATAATGCTTACCTCTAGTAACTACCTTGCCAATGTTTTTTAATGATGCTTCTGGGATGCACCGGAGAAGGCAATGGCACCCCACTCCAGTACTCTTGCCTGGAAAATCCCATGGATGGAGGAGCCTGGTGGGCAGCAGTCTATGGGGTCACACAGAGTCGGACACGACTGAGCGACTTCACTTTCACTTTTCACTTTCACTTTTCACTTTCATGCATTGGAGAAGGAAATGGCAACCCACTCCAGTGTTCTTGCCTGGAGAATCCCAGGGATAGGGAAGCCTGGTGGGCTCCTGTCTATGGGGTCGCACAGAGTCGGACATGACTGAAGTGACTTAGCAGCAGCAGCTGGGATGCACTTGGATGTCAGTGGTCCTTTTATGCTTATGTGTGGGACACACCCCTGTTTTACATCTTAAAGTAGCTTAAGAGAGAATAAATATAGGAATATTAGTTTCCTACTACTGCCATAGAAAAGTAACAACTTTAGTGGCTTAAAATAACACAAATTTATTATCTTGCATTTCTGAAGGTACGAAGTACAACCTGAATGTCACTGGTCTAAAATCAAGTTGTCAATAGGGCTGTAGTCTTTTTAGGAGGCTTTAGGGAAATATTTATTTTGTTGCCTTTTCTAGCCTCTAGAGGGTGCCTGTATTCTCTGACTCATGACCCTCTTCCTTCATTTACTCTGTCCCTCTCAAAGTCCTTAAGCACATCTGCCAAATCCCTTCTGCAATGTCAGGTAATGCATCACAAATCTGGGTGTTACCATGTGGATAACTTTTACATAAGGGTGGACATTCTTTTTGCCACAGAATAGTTTAAGACAGCAGTGAAAGTGAAAGTCAATCAGTTATGTCCAACTTTTTGCAATCCTCTGGATGATACAGTCCATGGAATTCTCCAAGCCAGAATACTGGAGTGGGTAGCCTTTCCCTTCGCCAGGGGATCTTCCCAACCCAGGGATTGAACCCAAGTCTCCCACATTGCAGGTGGATTCTTTACCAGCTACCACAGGGAAGCCCAAGAATTCTGGAGTGGGTAGCCTATCCCTTCTCCAGTGGATCTTCCCAACCCAGGAATCAACCCAGGGTCTCCTGCATTGCAGGCAGATTATTTACCAACTGAGCTATCAGGGAAGCCCTAAGACAGCTGAACACAGAACTGTTAGGTAAAATGTGCAAATTAATTTTGGGTAGGATTTTTCTCCCTCACAGAAATAATCTTTCAGTCATCACCATGTGAAGTATTTTTATTTTCATTTTACTTTATTATTTCTACTTTATGTGAAAATTGAGACTCATAAAATTGTCATATCTTGCTTCTAGTTATAGGAGAAGCCAAAGACTTAGTTGAGCCCTCTAATTTAAGACTTTTTCCTCTTATGGCTATTCCAGATTGTTCATAAGATAACAGACAGAAAATGGATGTCCTGAAAAATTATAGGTTCATTTTTGGTTCAGAATACCTCTGGGAATGTGGACTATCCACACAAGTACTTCAGATTCCTTTTAATGAGACTGATAGCAAATGTTCCCTCTAACTTTTAAAACTATGAGTAAAATATGCAGTCAGGCCAGGGCAGATGTATTTGAATAAATACTTAGGACAAAGACAATTGAATCTGAAAATCTTAATGGTATATAGATCATAGGACTACCCACCAATTCAGGAAAAAATTAGTGAATAGGTCACATCATCCAGGGCTTCTCAAACTTTGAGTTATATATCAAAATCATCTGGAGGGTTTGTTACAATGATGATGGGCAAGCTCCACACTCAGACTTACTGATTCAGTAGCTCTGGAGTTAATTTGCATTTCTGAAATATTCTCAGTTGATCTTGAAGATACTGGTCTGGGACCACACTTTCAGAACCTGCGGTGATGACTTTTAATTTAAGAGAGAAGTTTTTATTTCAAGAATGAAATCAAGATGCTTCTGAAGGGCTCCTTTGCAATCTGCTAGTCTTCTTTACTTCTTGAGTTAGGAACTCTCTTCTTTTATGCTGGATATAAGTCTGGACCTGAAGTGGGAAGGGAAAGAAACATTTGTGCCTGCCAGTTCCTGAAAGGGAGAAGGAATGGGGCTTTGATATAAACAGATATAAACTGCAAATCTTTTTGAAAAACTTTAGCTCCCTATCTTAAAGGAAACTGCTTAACATCTGTTCCTCAAATAATTTTCCCATCAGTGATTCAAGGACACAGCAATATTTGAAAACCAAGGGACTAAGGAATTCTTTTGTGGTACATGAGTTTATACCTTTATTACCATATTTATCTTCAAATCTTAGGTTTGATTCTTTACTTCTCTGGGGTTATACCATGAACTATGATCATTACCTTCATAAGTTGAGCCTCCAGACCACTCCAGCCGTATGTCTGCAGGTCTCTGGTGTTGATCTTTTGCTCCCTAAATTGACTGTGATTAGAGGGCCTTGGGCTTAGGCACCGTCAGCTACTCTGGGCTAGTTCCTTCCTGGCTTTCTGGACCACAGTCTCAGGCAAGCTAAAGCGTACTCTGTTCTCTCTCCAAAATAATTTTAATTGTGCTGTTCAGAATAGCATCTGGAAAATAATGCCTGATCATCTAGGCAAGATTTACTTAAGTGATTTAGTATAAATTTTGTTATTTTAGCCAAATTGGCCAGTACTGAGAGTTGCTACTAATACTAATGTTCACAGAACTACTGATGGCATTTGCAATAGGGTGAGTTCAGATGAAATAGTAATAGTTACTGAAAGTAAATGGAATTAGTCATATAATTTGAGTGGTTCTGACTTCCACTAGAAGAAGTCATGAAACAAGGCAACCCGATGGACAGTTCACAAAGTTGCATGGATCAGACTAAACTGCATGCACAGTGCCCTTAATTTCAGAGCCATGATTTTAGAGACCTTCTTGAATTCCTAGTGTTATCAAGAAAATAATCACATGGTTGATCCACATCTGCATTTCTGACCACCAGTCTAGCTAGTCAGTACACTTGGCACCCTGCAGCTATTTTATGAAAGTTTCAAAGCTTCTTTCTTAAAGGCATGAATGAAAACTCAAATGTTAGAAACCTGGTGGCCATTTTGGAAATTTAGCACTGTCTATTTATTTTCACTACAAAAATGGGAAAAATGCAGTCCTAATGGAGAAACTTACATACATTATTAATTATTATTATAAAACTGACCTGGATATGAAATAGGATGTTGCATTTTCTGATGTGATCTTTAACAAGAACAGAGTAGCAGAAGGTCTGAGCATAGTTCTAGAGCACCATATGATCCAACGAGTAAAATGTCATGAAATTTTCAGTACTGGGTAGAATTCTCACCACTCATTAAACTGAAAAATGAGAGAAGCAAGACTTCTGCTGTCACACACTTTGATAATGAGCCTAGTTTTCTTGATACAGAAATAAAATACTCATTCTATTCTCTTTTGAACAATATCTTTGAAATATTACTAACCTCCATGGCAGAGGTTGCTTAATCTGCAAATATATCAGCTAGCAAACCATTATTATTGCTAATAACCTTTATTCACATTACTCAGAGAACTGCTACTTATACCATTCTTTAACAAATGAAGTTACAGCATAGTAGGAATACTGAAGCTTATTAAATTTTTATACATCACTAGTCCCCACCTCCCTTAAGGTTTAGCTTGTATTTTTTCTCTTGTCTTTTTATCCATGAAGGCATTTTCTTTCTACTAAGGACAAATATTAAGTGAAAATTTGAGGTTTTTTAGTGCAATTCTCATCTGTCATTTTATTTAAAAAGTCATTAAAGCATGAACTCAAAGTGGATATGTGAAAATATGGTGACTGTTAACAATATTTTAACAGTGCAGATAGTTTGTTTTGGTTGTATGAAAGTTGCCAAACTCACTATGTAGTATATAACTTAAAAATAGCAACCCTCCCCCAATCCTTTAGTTTGACCTGCATGGTTCATCATGACTATATCACAACAAATTCTTTTCAACATGGTAATTTTTCAAAGTTGAGTTTAGAAACCATTGATTTTTTAATCCTCTTCAATTCATTAGTTTTCTCGCATACCATTAACTTTTGGTATGCAGTATTTTGGGCTTCCCTGAGGGCTCAGTGGTAGAAAATCTGCCTGCCAATGCAGGAGATGCAGATTCAATCCCTGGGCTGGGAAGATCCCCTGGAGAAGTAAGTGGCAACCCACTCCAGTATTCTTGCCTGGGAAATCCCATGGACAGAGGAGCCTGTTAGGCTACAGTCCCAGGGTCACAAAAAAGTTGGAAACCACTTAGTGACTAAATAACAACAACGATGCAGTGTTTTGGTATTTTCTACCAAAATTTCTGCCAAATAGTATAAAAGTACTTTCAGGGAATGGCATATAAGTAAAACAGAACTACTTTCAACTTCTAATAATTTGCCATTTCTTTCATAAATTTCCAGAGGGAAAGCAACCTTTCCGTTAACAGTAAGTATTTGGCCTTTGGCCAAATATAGTAAAAGAGACTTGCTAATCACATTCATAGTAAAATAATTTACCAATTATTCATATGCTAGTGAAGATCAAATATGTCTCAAATCACAGATAGACCTTTTAGGATCAAGGCTTGAACCAGAAGTCAGGATGTATGTTGTGAAGATCAGGAGAACCAGTTCTGTTTTCCAGCAGGTCAGGAAAATAAAGTCTACACGTTTTCACAGTAGCTGAAGTAACTGGTGACTGATGGGCTTATGTCCCTGAATAGTCAGATTTTTAATGATTAAAGAATATTAAGTACTTATAAGCAAATGAGGATGAATAATTCGGTAAAGTAGCATTTATAAAGCTAGGTTCAGCATGTAAAGAGCTTTGAGGTTGTAACTCCCATCCTTTTAACAAGCAAAAAGCTGAACAAATTGAAAGTTAATAACTCTATAGATTCATCAAAGAATTGGAACCACAGGGCAAACTGCTGCCCCCAAACTGTAAACACAGGCAAACACAGAGAATCACAGTTTATGGGAAGCAGAATCTCTTGCTGTACCTGGGTAGGAACACTTAAAGTGTAATTAAGTATTGGAGACTAGCTTGACAGAATGTTTTGTGAGCTTAACCTTAGGAAAGCCTCCACACTTCTCCAAGTTTTACCACCAGGAGCCCCACTAGTTTCTCAGGTAGAAATTAAAGTAAAATTCCCTCCATGCTTTAAAAAGGGAGAAGGAGGAAATAACCATTTTGAAATAAACTGAGGCTTATACTCATTGAAAACTATTTTACCAGAGTCTAATTGACTTGAGTTTTACCAGAACCTAAGTTCCCTGGAGGAAGGGAAATATCTAAATCTGGCCCCCTCTAGCCTTCCTGTCACCTAAAGGAATAGGAAAAGATAAAAACTGACAAGCACTTGTGAAGGTCATCGACCAGGGACACAATCTCAGTAAAAATACTGAAGCTGAATCATAGGAATATAGAATGCCTATCCCTATCCACATACCTAACCACCACATCAATAGGGCTCCTGTAAAACCATGAAAGAACTGTAAGCATCAGGTTCTATTTAGAAGGAATCTCTAGGGAAACCAATAGACAACAAGGGATATAAGAACAAGGACACCAGAGGACATTTTTGCCTCTGAAATCACACACAGTAGAGAATAAAGATGGCGCCCCACTCCAGTACTTTTGCCTGGAAAAATCCCATGGCCGGAGGAGCCTGGTAGGCTGCAGTCCATGGGGTCGCTAGAGTCGGACACGACTGAGCGACTTCACTTTCACTTTTCACTTTCATGCATTGGAGAAGGAAATGGCAGCCCACTCCAGTGTTCTTGCCTGGAGAATCCCAGGGACGGGAAGCCTGGCGGACTGCCGTCTATGGGGTCGCACAGAGTTGGACACGACTGAAGCAACGCAGGCAGCAGCAGCAGCAGAGAATAAAGAAAACTTAACTCTTAGCCACACGCTAAAGAATTATTTACCCCTGGTCCTTTTACCTGATACATCATATCTGGCTTTCAACAGAAAATTGCAAAGTATGCTAAAAAGCAAAACATAGTCTGAACAGACAAAGCAAGAGTTAGAACCAGACTGAAGGGTAACAGATTTGGAAATTATCAGACTGGGAATTTAACTTTGATTAATATGCTAAGGGCCCAAATAGAAAAAGTGGGCAGTGTACAAGAACAGCTAAAATAATCAGATTAAAACTTAGAGATTCAAAAGAAAGGGCTAGAAATCACAAACATTTAGTCAAGGAAAAAATTACATTTAGTAGGCTGATCAGCAGGCTGGAAAGAATCAGTGAACTTAAAGGCATGTCAGTAGAAAGTTGAACTAAAAGGCAAACAAAAAAAGGAACTGAGGGAGAGGAAATGTTTCTTAAGCTACAAAAATAATGTCCATCGAAATTGTGTAATTGGCCGGAGGGTGTATGTGTATACTTGTGTGAGTTAACTTTTTTAAAAAAACAATTGTGATGTCCATATAGTTTTGAAGCTTCATTTATCCAGCATGGTGTTTTGTGGGAAATTTTATATGCCACTATATAATACATTATTTTATTAAAGTCTGCCATTTCCTACCTCCAACCTTCTATGCCTTCTTAGTCTCTCAGGTGTATTTGTTTATATTTTTTTCTTTCATATAGAGCATGCATTATCATCTAGTATGGAAATATGTCTGTATGAGTTTGGTATAGGGAAATTGTGAATCTCACCAAAATATTTAATACTAATGTGCATCTCCTGAGACAATCTGCTTTCCATATGTAGGTTTTTTTTGTCTGATGATTTCCTCAAAACAACTAAAAAGGGACTTTGGAAGAAGTTTAGAGGTTACTTTTTAAGGAAAGAAGAAAAAGAAAAGAAGAAACGTGGAAAGGGATATCTTAGGGTAAAGGAAGTAAAAGAAAGTTTCCAGGATGAGTGTTTTAGGGAGAAAAGGAGAGAAAAAATAAGGAAAATGACACTTTCAAAGGCATAAACCCAGGTTTTCATGCCTTTTTGTCTCTTCCCTAATTGTATGGTATTGTCACTGGATTCTTAATAGGCCAGGAAAAACTTAGGAAAAAATGGAGGGAATATGTTAGGAGACTTTCTCAGTTCCTTTTTTACTTTAATTGGTATTAATTTTCCTGTCTTGTTCCACTTGACCTTTGCAAGACAGTGGGAATACAGACATAGCTCTGAAGTTAGTATGTATGACAACCCTGAAATTAATCACACTTTCTGAGGTAGTCAACATTCATTTTGAAATAGTGGACTGCGGTGTGCAGTATATCATAGGGTACTGCTTCCTTGTTTCTTACATGACCTGGGTTTTAAGATGTTCTTTTTCTCAGTTTCTGTTTGCTTTCAAATTGTGTTTCTATGACAACTTATAGATATAAAATTAAACTTGATTTTTTAAACTGGTATCCCTTAAAAATAAAACCTTTCAACTTTTCATCTTCCTCATCTCTTTTATTCAGTAGAAAGAACATTCGTATACTATCATAGCCCTAGGCATATTATTCATGAATTCCAAGTGCTTGAGCTCATGATTAACATAGAGAAAACTTAACACTGAGTTTTTGCAATGATTTTTTTTTTTTGCTGAGATGTTAAAATATCGATCTAAATTAAATTTGATTACATACATACATGAATGTGTATTCTATGTAAATCTTTTATATATTCTACATATGACATGAAGAGTGAGTCTATAAATGGTAATTGTCAAAAATTTTAAAAATTTATATTGCTATCTTCTCCAGTATGCACTTGCATCTCTACTAACTTGAATGGAGTTTTATAAAATCGGTTGTTCAAATTTAAAAAATTTGCTAGTCTCTTTATTTATTTCATACTCCATTCATTCTGGTTTTTTTTTTTTTTTTTTTTTTTTTTTTTTTTTTTCAGTTCAGTTCAGTTGCTCAGTTGTGTCCAACTCTTTGTGACCCCATGGACTGCTGCACATCAGACCTCCCCGTCCATCACCAATTACTGGAGTTTACTCAAACTCATGTCCATTGAGTTGGTGATGCCATCCAATCACCTCATCCTCTGTTGTCCTCTTCTCCTCCCAACTTCAATCTTTCCCAGTCTCAGGGTCTTTTCAAATGAGTCAGTTCTTCGCATCAGGTGGCCAAAGTATTGGAGTTTCAGCTTCAACATCAGTCTTTCCAATGAATATTCAGGACTGATTTCCTATAGGATGGACTGGTTGGATCTCCTTGCAGTCCGAGGGACTCTCAAGAGTCTTCTCCAACACCACAGTTCAAAAGCATCAATTCTTTGGCCCTCAGCTTATAGTCCTACTCTTGCATCCATACATGACTACTGGAAAAACCATAGCCTTAACTAGATGGACCTTTGTTGGTAAAGTAATGTCTCTACTTTTTAATATGCTGTCTAGGTTGGCCATAACTTTTCTTCCAAGGAGCAAGAGTCTTTTAATTTCATGGTTGCAGTCACCATCTGCAGTGATTTTGGAGCCCAGAAAAATCACTGTTTCGCCATCTATTTGCCATGAAGTGATGGGACCAGATGCCATGATCTTAGTTTTCTGAATATTGAGTTTTGAATGAGTCTGAATGTTAAGCCAACTTTTTCACTCTCCTCTTTCACTTCATCAAGAAGCTTTTTAGTTCTTCTTCACTTTCTGTCATAAAGGTGGTGTCATCTGTGTATTTGAGGTTATTGATATTTCTCCCAGCAATCTTGATTCCAGCTTGTGCTTCACCCAGCCCAGCATTTCTCATGATGTACTCTGCATATAAGTTAAATAAGCAGGGTGACAATATACAGCCTTGACGTACTCTTTTCCTGATTTGGAACCAGTCTGTTGTTCCATGTCCAGTTCTAACTCTAGCTTCTTGACCTGCATACAGATTTCTCAGGAGGCAGGAGAGGTGGTCTGGTATTCCCATCTCTTGAAGAATTTTCCACAGTTTGTTGTTATCCACACAGTCAAAGTCTTTGGCATAGTCAATAAAGCAGAAATAGATGTTTTTCTGGAACTCTCTTGTATTTTTGATGATCCAGTGGATATTGACAATTTGATCTCTGGTTCCTCTGTCTTTTCTAAATACAGCTTAAACATCTGGATGTTCACAGTTCATGGCCTGGCTTGAAGAATTTTGAGCATTACTTTACTAGCATGTGAGATGAGTGCAATTGTGCGGTAGTTTGATCTTTCTTTGGCATTGTCTTTCTTTGGGATTGGAATGAAAACTGACCTTTTCCAGTCCTGTGGCCACTGCTGAGTTTTCCAAATTTGCTGGCATATTGAGTGCAGCACTTTCACAGCATCATCTTTTAGGATTTGAAATAGCTCAACTGGGATTCCATCACCTCCACTAGCTTTTTTATTATTATTATATTAAGTGGATGTAAAAAACACACACTGTGCTAAAATATGTCACCTAAAGTCTTTGCCTTGGAGCAACTGACCCTGGGCATAACCTCTCATGGAATATTAACAGCATATAAGAATACCCTGAAAAAGTGTTAAACTTCCTGAAAACCTAGAGAATGTTATAGTTTTCAGTTTTTATCTTGTATTTTTCTTATTATATACATTTATATTTCTTCTCTTTTCTCTTAAATCTGAAGAATCTTTCCTACTTAAGGTTTTATGGTAATTTTATTGATTTTAATCTCTCAATGTAGATTCCACTTGCAAAATTGTAATTGTGATATTTTGAAGGCCATAGACAGGGAAGAAATCTTTCTGGTGATTCCCATTTTACATTTTAGGAATCTGATGTTGATGACAGCCATATTTCAAGAGAAATAAAATGGTTTGTAATCCATGAGGTGCTCTGTCCTTTACTTGCCCACCTACATACCTCTGTTGCCTCAAGTCATTTTTTAGGAAGAATCCCAGGGACAGAGAAGCCTAGTGGGCTGCCGTCTATGTGGTCGCACAGAGTTGGACACGACTGAAGTACTTAGCAGCAGCAGCAGCAGCAGTAGCAGCAGGGAGGCCTGACCCCTGTGACCTGGCCTTGTGGGTAGATGCCACTCATTTCTAGTACATCACATTTAGAATGCCATTGAAGTACAGTACTCTTGCCTGGAAAATCCCATGGATGGAGGAGCCTGGTGGGCTGCAGTCCATGGGGTCGCTGAGAGTCGGACACGACTGAAGCGACTTAGCAGCAGCAGCAGCAGTGGCATGGGGATGGGACTATACCCTCTCTTGGCTAGATTCTATTATAATCTTTTGTTCCCAAAGTGAGTATATAGACTATTAAGGGAAATTTAATGAATTTACTGTAGGCTTCAGGTAGTTGACCCAAAGTTCCCATTGCTTGGTTTGATAGATGGAAGATGAGGTGGCTTAGCTAGCTGACTGCTGCTTGTCACATCAGCATCGGTGACTTGAGGTAGGTCTGTGTTGTGGGGAGATGTCATAACTGAACATTTTAAACCTCAGTCTTCATTTCTGCCCCTTTCTCCAGTGCTCTCAGTCTAACCCCCTTGGGAGGCCTCCTCCCAACCACACACACAAAAATACACAGAATTTCCCAACCTCTCTTTCCGGTTATCCCACGTGTCTTTCAAATTTTGTAGCCTAAAGCACATACAAAAATCTTTTCTCATCTTTCTTGATGTTTTTCTGCTGGCCTTGAAGAAATGGATGCTTTGTACTAGTGTTTGTCTTCTGACTGTTAGAGGAGAATAATGAAGACTTTTGTCTCCCATTTAGAGGAAATAGATGTTGTTGTGGGTAAAGGGCTTTTATTCCAGGCTGAAGCTCATTTTCACCCAAAGTATTTGAAATCAACCTACTTCCCACTGTGACGACTCATTTATTTCTAAAGGTCCCCATCTGGTCTCTGTGAGAAATTCATATTCTTCCTATTAACATAACTTTGACCTTACTTGTAACAAACAAATAGCTAATAACTCTGGTCTTACCAGAATGCAAGAGCACCCGCTTTTCCCTGCCCTGGGCTATGTTAAAAAATTGTCTTATATTAATAGGCAGTGAAAGGTGGTATGCCTATTTGCCTGTCTTCAGTTTCTATATTTCTTCATGAATATTAGGGTTGAGAAAGAAATTCAATCCAGCAAGTCAGTTCTTAAAAAATAATTGGTCCAGTTGGGTACTAAAATTAGTAAGCTAGGAAACATAACCTCTAAGACTCATTTTCTTCAGTCCCACTATCAGTATAGATTTTATATCCTCTGTCCAATATAGGAATATTTCCAGATGGCTCTATGGAACTTTCATTTTATTTTATTCAAAATTTCATGATAAACTAGAATAAAATTATAAATGCTTTTGCTTATGCAGGGAGAATAACAGGATAATCTAAGAAATCTAACTTAAGCATCTATGCTATGTGTTTTGAGGATAATTAAGATTATCATTTCAGTTACTTAGATCTCTGTATCTTTTGGGAACTGTTTTTGGTTAATGCTGAAAAAAATACAAAAGCGTTCATGGCAGCCATCCTCAAAGAATGAATATTTTCACAACGACTCTGTTTTGTAAATAGCCACCAGATACTGAAGTTTCTTATGAAAATGAACTTCATGTAAAACTTTCAGACTTTTACATTATTTGTAATATTTTGATAAGTAACATATATGAGACCTTTAATTTTTCCAAATGCTCTCATATCTTGTCTTTCACCTGTACTGTGATATCTGCTTCTTTCTCTGTTTAGCTGAAGCTTTTTATTTTAGTCCTAATCCTTCACTAATGTGTTACTGAGAGATGCAGCAGGTAGAACCTATTCCTCACCCTGGTATCTGCAATTTGTTTCTCTCCCTTTCACTTCATCTGTGTATTTCTAGATAGCTTTTTTCTTTTCTTCTTTGCCTTTTGTCTTGACTCTGTCATTACTAAATATCTTCTTCTTTCTTTCTATTTTTCTAAAATTATCTACTCTCGCTGTATTTTCATCATTTTATTGCTGAACTTTACCTCTTTTCCAAGGGTCTTATAATAGGAAGGAGAACGATCTACTGATACTATGTAGAGTAAGAAGAATCACATCTTGTCCCTTCCCTGTTCAAATGAAATACCTATATCCATTTTATGAGTTTATTGATTACCTACAATGTCATGTGCCAGACACTGCTAGGGTCCCTAGGACATAAAGATAAGCATGCTGTTGTTCTTGAAGTCAAAAACCTTTTAAAATAAATGCCAGAGAAATGTCTGATTCAGGTATTGCTTGGTTTTTGATGACAGATAATTCAAAGCCTTCAGACAATTATGATGGCAAATTATTGTAGATCTCCATATCCAGATTTAAATCATATATACTAACCAGTTCTTTTGCATTACTGGAGTGTGAATGTAGTCTGAACTGTTTCTAAATAATTGAAAATTTTCTAGATTTTTGACCTGTCTTATTTTGGAGTAGAAAAATATCTTAAATAAATCACATTTTCTCTTCTTAGTCTTTTATGATTGATTTGATTTAGGATATCAGACACAGTGGGGAATATGATTATCATCTTACAGCAGTTGGAGGGTAACATTACAAAGTAGTGGCCAAAGTTAAAAGTCATTTTTATATGAAAAAATAGAGTGAATATTATGTTCACATTTTTTCAAATTGTGTTTATTTGGGAAATGCAATTAATGATGACTTCAGAGACACAGATTTGATCTCTGAGTCAGGAAGATCCCTTGGAGTAGGCAGTGGCAACTCACTCCAATATTCTTGCCTGGAAAATTCCATGTACAGAGGAGCCTAGCAGGCTGCCATCCATGGGGTCTCAAAGAATCGGACATGACTGAGTGACTGAGCACACAATTAATGATATTTTTATATTATCAGGGAAAAACTTAGTTGACATTAATTGCTTACTACACAACAGTTGCTTTGCCTTGCATGTGTTACCCTATTTAACATTCTAGCTGAGCTACTACTATGATATCAAATACCTCACCAATTTATTCTACTATGTTCCATATGATGTTAGTAACTTGTGTTACTTTGCCAACAAAGGTTCGTCTAGTCAAGGCTATGGTTTTTCCTGTGGTCATGTATGGATGTGAGAGTTGGACTGTGAAGAAGGCTGAGCACTGAAGAATTGATGCTTTTGAACTGTGGTGTTGGAGAAGACTCTTGAGAGTCCCTTGGACTGCAAGGAGATCCAACCAGTCCATTCTGAAGGAGATCAGCCCTGGGATTTCTTGGGAAGGAATGATGCTAAAGCTGAAACTCCAGTACTTTGGCCACCTCATGTGAAGAGTTGACTCATTGGAAAAGACTCTGATGCTGGGAGGGATTGGGGGCAGGAGGAGAAGGGGACGACAGAGGATGAGATGGCTGGATGGCATCACTGACTCGATGGACGTGAGTCTGAGTGAACTCCGGGAGTTGGTGATGGACAGGGAGGCCTGGCGTGCTGCGATTCATGGGGTCGCAAAGAGTCGGACATGACTGAGAGACTGAACTGAAGTGAACTGAACTTGTGTTTGTGAACTTGTGTTAGAAATAGATAACACCAATTAAACTTTGTATTATCTAAGTATTTTTGTGCATAGACAGTCTTTTCTTTGTGATTAATTTATGTGCACATCTTAAAATAAAATTTCTTTAGAAATAATTGATTCAGCCAAGTGTCTTCTCGAATCCTCCCCATCTTCTAGATGCTGCAATTTATAATATGTTTTCCTATTCCTTTCCTGTTATTGCAAGTCTCTGTTCAAACTTTGGTCCTCATGTTAACATTTTTTTTTTCCCATAATATCAGTACCTGCTTAAGAAGATAATAGTAGGACTAGAAATCCTAAGGGTTCATGGAGAGTAGTAAGAGAATACTGCTGTTTCCCACTCTGCTGTTCTCTGGTATATTTTACTTGGACCTTGTCCTTCTGTCCTGTTCCTGTGATTCTCAAAGTCCTTGTTTTTCTCTCAGTTTGCTTGAGAGCCTGCTGAGATGAAAAGTTCTAAAATAAGGTTTAAATTTACTTCCGTCTCTTATGTTTTCAAGAAGTCTTCATTATACCCTCTATGTGTTTTCCTTGTAAGTGCAGATGAGGTGGAATGTGAAATGAGTGACATAGCTGCTGGTAGTAACCAATCTTAGAAAACACCAATAAAAGGTTTTCATTTAGGGAAAGGATTATACAGGGAAAAAATATGTAAAAATATACAGATGCAGTAGACCAAGAAGGAAATTCTAAGTAAAAAATAGTTCAGTTCCTAGGCCAAGGGGGAATAAAACTGATAACCTAATTGCTTGGATACGTAGAAGAGGGTGGTAGATAATCAGTAAATTCAGACATGTTCCACATGTCTTTATAAATTATTTTCCTCTAAACTCCCCCAAATGCACTCCTTGTCCTTCACTCTGTCCACTTGTTACAGCTGCCTTGCTGGATCCCTTGCCTTAAGACTTGGAATCCATCAACATGGAATTGGCATGGTTCTCATTTCAGGAGGTTTGGGAAGGGGTCAGATTATTTCCAGCTTTAAAAGTTTATCAGGAGCTAGCTGGCTTAGTTGCCCTGTTTGTTACCAGATTCTTTTTCTAAAACATAGTCTATTACATAACAACATACCAATGTGTTCACAACTAGAAAATTATTTCTTAGAGGTTTTCTGGGTTTCTTTCACATTTTATTAAAAGGAAAATTTCCCCAGGCTTATTAGCACACATGAGTGATTGTGACATACCTAAAGACAGATTCCCAAGTTACATTGTAAGATGTGTGACCAGAGAACTCATGTCAACTCCCAGCTCTAACAACTTTACTGATTTTAGTAAATTTTTTTTACATAATTTGTAATAAGTTTATTAAGTTATAAGTATAAACTATGTCCTGACTACTAATACTGATGTCTGTTTAAACATAAAAGTAGAACAGTATTTAGGCATGACCTTAATTCCCTGAAAAAATTTCAAATATTACCTAATATTTTATCCAGCTCAGTTTTCCTTAATGAATTAACTGTGATCTATTTCTAGTGTGATCTGTTATCAATTGTTTTTCTTTTATCATGAGAATTTTTAACCATTCACGCACTTACTTGATAAAAATTGAATACTTACCTTGTTGCAGGTAATCTGTTATAACATAGCTTTAAACAATACATATCCAGGCTCTGCCTTCCACAAAACCAGGGAGTTAGAGATTCTTTTTTTTTTCTTTTTTGACTACTTGCTAATAACTACATCCTTATCCTGATAATTTTTCTTTGTAGCTAGATAAAACTGCTGCAATAATTTCTATTAAAATGTCTCTTGTTTAGGGAATGTACCACAGTATAATAAAGGCTGTATATGATAAGCCCATATTGAACATCGTGCTGCTGCTGATGATAAGTCGCTTCAGTAGTGTCCGACTCTGTGCGACCCCATAGACGGCAGCCCACCAGGCTCCCCTGTCCCTGGGATTCTCCAGGCAAGAACACTGAAGTGGTTTGCCATCTCCTTCTCCAATGAATGAAAGTGGAAAGTGAAAGTGAAGTCACTCATTCGTGTCCAACTCTTAGCGACCCCATAGACTGCAGCCTACCAGGGTCCTCCATCCATGGGATTTTCCAGGCAAGAGTACTGGAGTGGGGTGCCATTGCCTTCTCCGTTCAACATCATACTCACTGGTAAAAAGCTGAAAGTTTTTCCTCTATGATCAAAAACAAGATAAAGATGCCCACACTTGCCATTTTTATTCAACATGGCATTGCAAGTCCTAGCCAGAGCAGTTAGTCAGGGAAAATAAATTAAAGGTATCCACATTGGAAAGGAAGAACTAAAACTCACTGTTTATAGATGACATGATAGTAAACTGATAGACATGATAGAAAACTCAAAACTTTACCAAAAATGGAACTAAAAAAAGAACTCAGTGAAGTTGCAGGATGCAAAACAGTATATGAAATCTGTTGCATTTATATACTCCAATAATGAGCTAACAGAGAAATTAAGAAAACAGTTGTATTTACAATTGTATCAGAAAACATAAAATACTTAGGAATAAGCTTAGCAGAGGAAATGGAAGACCTGTACGCTGAAAGGTATAAGACACTGATGAAAACAATTGAAGACACAAATAGAAAGGTATTCTGTGCTCATGGATTAGAAGAATTAATATTGTTAAGTATCCATACCACTTAAGGAAATCAACAGATTCAGCACAATTCCTATCAAAATTTCAATATCATTTCTCACAGAAACAGAACAAGCAATCCTAAAATTTTTACAGACCCACAAAAGACCCTAAATGGTCTTAAATAAATAAAAACACATAGATCAGTGTAACAGAATAGAGAGCCCAGAAATAACTTCACACATAAATAGTCAATAATTAACAGCAAAGGAGACAAGAATATATAATGGGGAGAGGTGAATCTCTTCAAAAAGTGGTGTCGAGAGAGTGGGGCCACTCTTATGCCATATACAGAAATTAACTCATATGGATTAAAGACTTGGACCTCAGTCTGAACCCACAAGATTCCTAAAAGAAAACGTAGCTGATAAACTTCTTGACATTGTTTTTGACAATGTTTTCTTTTGATCTGACAACAAAAACAAAGGAAACAAATAAAATGTGAGAATACATCACACTAAGAATTCTGTACAGGAAAAGAAATCAATAAAACGAAAAGGCCATTATCTGAGTGGGAGAAAATGTTTGCAAATCATATTTCTAATAAGACACTGATAGCCGAAACAGGGGGCTTCCCAGGTGGTACCAGTGGTAAAGAATCCACCTGCCAATGCAGGAGATGTGAGAGTTGCAGGTTTGATCCCAGAGTTAAGAAGATCCCTTGGAGTAGGAAATGGCAATCCACTCCAGGACTCTTGCTTGGAAAACTCCATGGATAGAGGAACCTGGTGGGCTACAGTCCATGGTGCTGCAAAGATTCGGATGCAGCTGAGCACACATCCAAAATATACAGAAAGCACACATGGCTCGGTAGCGCCCACCTGCAAAAAAAAATCTAATTTAAAAAATGGAGAAGGAGGATCTGCATAGATGTTTTTCCAGAGAAGACATAGAGATGTGTCCACCAGGTACATGAAGAGATGCTCAGTGTCACTAATCGTCAGACACAAAACCTCTGTAAGATATCGCCTCATACCTTTTGCTGCTGCTGCTGCTGCTGCTAAGTTGCTTCAGTCATGTCCGACTCTGTGCAACCCCATAGACAGCAGTCCACCGGGCTCCCCTGTCCCTGGGATTCTCCAGGCAAGAACACTGGAGTGGGTTGCCATTTCCTTCTCCAATGCATGAAAGTGAAAAGTGAAAGTGAAGTCGCTCAGTCACGTCCGAGTCTTTGCAACCCCATGGACTGCAGCCTACCAGGCTCCTCTGTGGGGTGCCATTGCCTTCTCAGCCACGCCTGTTAGAATGGCTCTTTTCAAAAAGAGAAGAGAGAACAATTGTATGGAAGGATGTGGAAAAGAGAACCTTTATGTGCTGTTTTGGGGAATATAGATTGGTGCAACCACTATGGAAAATAGTATGAAAGTTCCTCAAAAAATTAAAAATATAACTACTGTATGATCCAGTGATTTTACTTATGGGTGTTTATCCAAAGAAAATTAAAATACTATCTTGAAAAGATATCTGCACCACATGTTTATTGCAGCATTATTTACAATAGCCAAGTTATGGAAACAACCTGTGTCCATCAATGGATATATGAAGACAATATGGTATGTATGTATAAAATGGAATGCTATTTGACCGTGAGAATAACATTTTTCTGTTTAAAACATCATGGATGTACTTTGAGAGCATTGTTGTTGTATAGTTACTAAGTTGTGTCCAGCTTTTTTGCTATCTCACTGACTGTATAGCCAGCCAGGCTCCTTTGTCCATGGAATTTCCCAGGCAAGAATACTAGAGTGGCTTGCCATTTCCTACTCCAGGGGATCTTCACAACCGAGGGATCAAACCTGCATTGGCAGATGGATTCTTTACCACTGAGCTGCCAGGGAAGCTCTCTTGAGGACATTAGGCTAAGTAAGTCAGAGGAAGGCAAATATGTTATCTCACTTGTATGTGGAATGAAAAGAAAACCAAAACAACAAAAACAAACCTCATGGATACAGAGAACATATCGGTGGTTGCCAGAAGCATGGGTGTGGGGCTTGGGTGAAATGGATGAAAGGAGTTAAAACGTATAAGCTTCTAATTATAAAATAAGGTATGCGGATGTGATTTTTATCATGTCAACTGTAAGTTGCAACAATATATTGCATATTTGAAAGGTACTGAAAGAATATATGGAGAAGGCAATGGCACCCCACTCCAGTACTCTTGCCTGGAAAATCCCATGGATGGAGGAGCCTGGTGGGCTGCAGTCCATGGAGTCACTAAGAGTGGGACACGACTGAGCGACTTCACTTTCACTTTTTCACTTTCATGCATTGGAGAAGGAAATGGCAACCCACTCCAGTGTTCTTGCCTGGAGAATCCCAGGGGCAGGAGAGCCTGGTGGGCTGCCGTCTATGGGGTCACACAGAGTCGGACACAACTGAAGTGACTTAGCAGCAGAGAGAATATATCTTAAAAGTTCTCACCACAAGAGAAAAAAGTCTGTAAATATGTATGGTGATGGATCTTAACAGACCTTATTATGGTGGTCATTTCACAATGTATAGAAATGTTGTGTAATAAAACTTTATTACACACACACACACACACACACAAAAGAAATGTTGAATTATTTTGTTGTAAACCTGAAACTTGTATGATGTATGCCAATTATACCTAAATAGAAAATGTAATAATATCCCTTTATATTATAAAAAGATATATTAATAACAAATAAGTTATACCAAGTGAATGGTGTATATATATATATATATATATATGAAAGTCAGTCTCTGCCCATATTTATATTTACATACATACATATATCCTTCTAGATTTTCTGTGCATTAAAGTTATATTTTATATACAAGTGATCATACTGGCTTTCCTGTTCTACAGTTTTTCTCTCAAAAGCATGTTAGATATTTTAAAAATTTTACTCTACCTCATTTCTTTCAATTGCAATATTTTTATTTTCATTGGTCAGCTAATATCCCATTGATTGGATTAATCATGCTCCAGGAGGTGAATATTTGCATTTTTAATTTTCGCTGTTTTAGACAACAATGAAAAACAACACCAGATTTCACTGCTGTTTTAAATCTTTGTTAACATTTGATATTCTTTGATTATGAATAAAGCAGAGCAATTTTTCTCATAGATCAAATGCTTTATTTTCCCATATGTAGACTAGCACTTCATCTGATAAGTTTCTGTTATAAATTTGGAATCCTTCATACTCACTTCTATATTTTCCCTGTATTCTCCAAAAGAATTATAAAAACAAATTTCCCAGGATCCTTTTTTCCTAACTGTTCTCAGTTGTATCAGTGAGAGACATTGAAAAGATATTAGTTTTTAGAGAACTAAAATCAGAATTGAAAATTGGACCATTTTGGATTGACATGTGCTAAACTCCGGGAGTTGGTGATGGACAGGGAGGCCTGGTGTGCTGCAGTCTGTGGGGTCGCAAAGAGTCGGACACAACAGAGACTGAACTGAACTGAACTGAAACTAATCTGTCGTACAGATTTGGTTTCGGTGAACTAACTGACCTGATTTAAAGTTCTGATTGGTTTGGGTCAATGGATTACCACCAAACATTTGCAACTGTTGAACTCAGTCCGTATGAAAGTTATGCAAATAATTTTCAAGTAGCTGCCATAAACATGAGAAGAAGTGATTCAAATGTATGAGTGATTCAGTACCATTCAGGAACAAAACAGCAGTTTCTGTAGTGTCTCTTTGGTGGTCACATTTCTGCTGGTGCCTGTACAAGTTGGGCTTTATCAGTTGATAGAGTAACTGAGCATGGAACCTGGATGCATGCTGCCTTTTAATATTTATCTGTATTGAAGTGTAGTGAACTTGATCATTCTGAACTTCAGACAGCAAAGACCAGTAACATAAGAGTTGACAGCAAAGACCAGTAACATAAGAGTTGATGGAAACCAATCCAGGTGATAATATTATCAAAAAGGCAAAGGATTTCATCAGAGATGGTAACTAGTTCTTTAAACTAGCCAAGACACAGTTTAGAAATGTGAATCCTAGGAATGTGTTGGTTTAGGATAATTAATATATAGATTTTTAGTATATTAAAGTTTTACCAAGATGATTCTTTATCTTCTTGATAAATATAACTCCTTTGCTAAGAGGACACTGTCATAATGATAGAAAAGGATTCATGTTGATGTATGGCAAAACCAATACAATATTGTAAAGTAATTAGCCTATAATTAAAATAAATAAATTTAAATTAAAAAAAATAAAAAAAAGAATTCATGCTGCATATATCAGCATATTCAGTCCTAGGTGGATATCTTGATCATTTAAACACATGGTAAAAAATGAAATGTCTATGTAAATATGACTTGAGTGATTTTCAGGATACGTATTAACTAGAAATCTCATCTGGAAAGGTATATGGGTGTGTGTGACATGGGGTTTTCAGAATTTTTGAGAAACTTCTTTGGTGAGTGTTTCTGAAGATGATGAATATATTATAGTTGGGATTTTGTATCTGACTTACATAGTCTTGACCTGCTTCTTTGTGAAGCAGAGTGAATAATCAAAGTCTGTCTTAGAAGTGTCAATCCTTTTTGCTTCAGGGATCAAAAAGTCTAGAGGTAAGCAAAATACCAGGATAGTGATTGTTTCTAAAGGTTGCTTAGCCAGTCTCAAGAGAGTCATGGGTGGAGAAACACAGAATAATGTAAATATAATTCTTTCTCCAATTTCAGATTCCATTTTTGTGCTATTTCTGTTTTATTCTGGATATTTCAGGATAGCCTGTGCAGTCAGGTACTGTATTTAAGAACTGAAGAAGCATTAGTTATCTTTAAGTGAATAGAACGGTTTTCATAAATAGAAGTATATCTTATTTATTCTTTTTTTCTTCTAATGAAAATAATTAAGATGACTCTAAATAATCAATGAAAATAATTAAGCTGACATTTTAAAAGAATCACTTCATTGAGTATTAGAAGCAATCAAGTATAGTCTTGGTTTTGGTCAAGTCAAATGAATTATCTTTTTATCTTGGTATTCTTGGTGGTGGAATTTTAAAGTAAAATTAAAAGTGATCATTCTATGGACTCTACTGAGTCTTCATGTTTTATTAACCTTATCGTAAATAACGAGTCCTTATATTAACCCTTCAAATAAGAATTATTAGCAGTGTTCCACATGTAGGGAAATTCAAGCTTTGAAAGACACAGTTTGTATGAGCTACTAGGTATCTGAGGGTTTCAGGATTTGAGCCCAGTCCTTAAATCATCCAAAGCTTATGCTCAGGAATAATAGTCATTACCAGTTGTGTAAGAGTATTCATAATTTTGGGACTCTCTTTTCTTAGCATTGTTTTTTCTTACCATTCACTTAGATATTTGTTAGAGTAAAAGAAATAAATGTTAACAAATTGAGTTTTTTGTTATTTTTGATTTTAAAAATACTATTTTTGATTTTTCTTGCAGTCATGTGAAATCCAAGAACCAGAAGTGATTGGACTGAAAAGTGTCCCCCATCCTTCCTTCCTCATTTCAAATAACCAAAAAATGTCATTCTCTTAAAATTTACCTTAGTTCTATTGATAGCACTTGGAAGCAAAGGTGGAAATCACTAAATATGACTTTTAATTGAATAGCGCATTGACTAAAAGATGGAATCAAAATGTTAAGTAACTTATCCTTGATTAACACTAAAATTTAACATTTAAATGTTTCTTGTTAGGACAGCATTGGAGGACAGCAGAAGTTTTCATCTACTTCCGTGGTATTAAATATTACCACCATGCTTGAATCTGACCATTTATGCTCTGATACAGCCCAGACTAATGGATCCAGTTGCCTAATTGACGTTTCCACTGAGATTTATCAATATTTTAAAACTTCTTAATGTGAAGTAAATACATGTATGGAAGAGTGCCCTCCACCCCAGTAACTATTATCTTAATGTTTAACTGCTGTCCTAACACTTTATAGTAGTCATCAAGATTTTAAATATACATTTATATATTAGTGATGGATTATTAGCTTAATGCCTGTTGGCCTAAGCTCTGTGTTCCATCAGAACAATGTTTTATTCAGCATATGTATCAATCATCTAGCAGACTGCCTGATACTTAGTCTAAATAATACATTGAGTAATGAAGGGACTATGTAAAATATAACCAACTTATATTATGTACACAGACCAGTGTGCTGATACATATAGAGTTTTCTGATTAATTCAAGGGATAAGGAGAAAGGGAGAGTTAATTCTTGCTGGTTATTGCACCCACTTTTTTTTGCCATGCTATGTTGCATGTGGGACTCTTAGCCCCCCAAGCAGGGATCGAACCCATGCCCCCTGCATTGGAAGCATGTAGTCTTAACCACTGGATCTCTGGGGAAGTCCCTCTGCCCACATTTTCTAATAACAGGGTTTAGTTAAATGTCTACATTTTCTTCTGGTCTTTCTGCTATTATTCAGCAAAATGAAAAATAGTATTTTCTTTATGTGTAACAGATAAAAAGTCCATGTACAAAGCCTACAGTATCTTTATTTACTTTCTCTTGAATAAAGAATGGAGAGATTTGTAGTTTTAGTTTATGTAACAGCCAGGCAGGCATGAACATTTTTATAAAAACGACATCAGGCTGGCATCGGAAAATCATTCTTTTAGCATGTGTCATTAGTTGGATCTCTCATCCTTTTCCAGTTTATTTTTCTTTCCTTCTTAACACTTTTGTACCCTCTCTCCTTTCTACCTGCCCTTCTTTCTTCCTTTTTAATGTCTACCAAGTCTTTAGGTCTTTCGGGAGTACCCTTGGGTCTTGCTCAGCACTGGTGGTCCTTGGGACTGATGAGGAATAGAGCAGCATATGGTTGATCAAAACCTTATTGAAACTACTGGCAGATAGCCTATGTGTATAATTACTGTTTAGGGCTTTTTTGGTTTTTCTGTTGAATGGTCCCTATTGTGCCTGATTTATTGGTTACTGGTTTGAACACTTACACAGTAAGCTGCAATTCTGTAATTTAGAGGAAAGAACCTCATGTGCCTATTTGCAAGTTCTTGTAGTTGAAGACTGGAGAAGGCAATGGCACCCCACTCCAGTACTCTTGCGTGGAAAATCCCATAGGTGGAGGAGCCTGGTGGGCTGCAATCCTTGGGGTTGCGAAGAGTCGGACACGACTGAGTGACTTCACTTTCACTTTTCACTTTCATGCATTGGAGAAGGAAATGGCAACCCACTCCAGCGTTCTTGCCTGGAGAATCATAGGGACAGGGGAGCCTGGTGGGCTGCCGTCTATGGGGTCGCACAGAGTCGGACACGACTGAAGTGACTTAGCAGTAGTTGAAGACTTCCCTTCAAAAAGGATACTGTAGATAAGTCTCTGAAAAAACACACAAAATACCCCATGTTACTATTACCCAGGCTAAATGTCCCTAAAGCAAGTTAACAATAAAACAGCAAAAACAAGCCATACCTTCTCTTCTTTCTGCCTATAGAATCTCTTTACTGAATAGTGAAACATTATCACATACTCTATATTAACATGACTTTGTATGTTTTATTCTGTTCTGTGAATGACCCACAATTGTATGTGAAACCATAGCAAAATGATTTTTCACCTTAATGCTTGAATCTAATAATTCATCAAGAAAATGTACTATAAAATGTATTTTATAAACAAATGCTTAAATTTCATCCTGCAGTTCAGTTCAGTTCGGTCGCTCTGTCATGTTGGACTCTCTGCAACCCATGAATTGCAGCACGCCAGGCCTCCCTGTCTATCACCAACCCCTGGAATTTACTCAAACGCACATCCATCGAGTTGGTGATGCCATCCAGCCATCTCATCCCCTGTCGTCCCCTTCTCCTCCTGCCCCCAGTCCCTCCCAGCATCAGAGTCTTTTCCAATGAGTCAACTCTTCACATGAGGTGGCCAAAGTACTGGAGTTTCAGCTTTGGCATCATTCCTTCCAAAGAACACCCAAGACTGATCTCCTTTAGAATGGACTGGTTGGATCTTCTTGCAATCCAAGGGATTCTCAAGAGTCTTCTCCAAAACCACAGTTCAAAAGCATCAATTCTTCGGCGCTCAGCTTTCTTCACAGTCCAACCCTCACATCCATACATGACCACTGGAAAAACCATAGCCTTGACTAGACAGACCTTTGTTGGCAAAGTAATGTCTCTGCTTTTGAATATGCTATCTAGGTTGGCCATAACTTTCCTTCCAAGGAGTAAGCGTCTTTTAATTTCATGGCTGCAATCACCATCTGCAGTGTTTTTGCTGCTGCTGCTGCTAAGTCGCCTCAATCGTGTCCGACTCTGTGTGACCCCATAGACAGCAGCCCACCAGGCTCCCCCATCCCTGGGATTCTCCAGGCAAGAACACTGGAGTGGGTTGCCATTTACTTCTCCGATGCATGAAAGTGAAAAGTGAAAGTCAAGTCACTCAGTCGTGTCCAACTCTTCGCGACCCCATGGACTGCAGCCTACCAGGCTCCTCCGTCCATGGGATTTTCCAGGCAAGAGTACTGGAGTGGGGTGCAATTGCCTCTTCTGGTGATTTTGGAGCCCCCAAAATAAAGTCTGACACTGTGTCCACTGTTTACCCATCTATTTCCCATGAAGTGATGGCACTCATCTCACATGCTAGGAAAGTAATGCTCAAAATTCTCCAAGCCAGGCTTCAGCAATATGTGAACTGTGAAATTCCAGATGTTCAAGCTGGTTTTAGAAAAGGCAGAGGAACCAGAGATCAAATTGTCAACATCCACTGGATCATGGAAAAAGCAAGAGAGTTCCAGAAAAACATCTATTTCTGCTTTATTGACTATGCCAAAGCCTTTGACTGTGTGGATCACAATAAACTGTGGAAAATTCTGAAAGAGATGGGAATACCAGAGCACCTGACCTGCCTCTTGAGAAACCTATTATATGCAGGTCAGGAAGCAGCAGTTGGAACTGGGCATGGAACAACAGACTGGTTCCAAATAGGAAAAGGAGTAAGTCAAGGCTGTATATTGTCACCCATCTTATTTAACTTCTATGCAGAGTACATCAGGAGAAATGCTGGGCTGGAAGAAGCACAAGCTGGAATCGATTGCCTGGAGAAATATCAATAACCTCAGATATGCAGATGACACCACCCTATGGCAGAAAGTGAAGAGGAACTAAAACATCTCTTGATGAAAGTGAAAGAGGAGAGTGAAAAAGTTGGCTTAAAGCTCAACATTCAGAAATTTCATCCTTAGTAATCCATTATTTTAAAAACAAATGCTAAGTGAAGGACAGTAGCTATTTTGGTGACCAATGTGTCATCTTGATGCACACATTTAATTTTTTTTAAAGAATCAATAACATTATTGAAGTACCTTCTGTAATCTTCAAGTTTAACAAAGTCAGATTGATAGTCTACTGTAAGTTAATATAACTACAAATTACTTATTTAATATTATTGCTCTAGTTTAAATGTATGCATGTGTGTAAGTGCCTGTGTATGCTTATACTATATAACCTGAAGTGCTTAGGTTTTGATTATGACTCTTCTAACTTAATTAGCAAAGATGGTAAAAGCAGAGTATCATAAATCTGTCAGTGGCTTTACTTGAGATTATTTTTAACTGAAGCTTCAGCAGTGTTTTTCCAAAATGAATATTTAAAGAATATGGCCTGCCATACACTTTGCATCTGACCTAGTGCAATTTCTGCACCTGTTGCCCAGGGATAACTTTGGTTGTGGATGCTGTGGGAGTGATGGACAGCAACATGATGAGTTCAGGCCATGCTGAATAGCTGTCTCTGTAATACAGTGTCAGTGTGAATGAGAGAACAGTTCCCTGACTTCTATGTGACTGCTCTTTTTGAATAAGTTTGACTTTAATAAAAAAAAAAAAACAAAAAAACACGAAAGTGGGAATGTAGGGAAAATGTGGTCTACTACTCAGGGGTAAAGCATTTTCTTTTTTGCATTATTTATTTTCTAAACTCTTTAATGCTATGTACTAAGTAATGTGGGAAAGTTACTAAGGTGATATCCTGAGGCTTGGCAGTACAACTCAGTTTAGAGGGAAAACATTTTAGTTCCTTAAGAATTTTTTTTGGTAAATAGTAATTGATAAGTTAATGTTTTTAAAGCACTCACAACTGCTAAACTGCCATTTTTTTTACAGTCCATCTTATGACTCCCAGGATGAGTACATGCCAAACATTTATGCAACTGATTATAGGAAGAGAACTATGTTAGCATCAGAGAAAGATTATTGGGGAAAGAATGGCTAGGTTAGTTACATAATTGATTAATGTCCTGAGGGGTGTACATGCTCATTTGTTCAGTCATGTCCAACTCTGTGCGACCCCATGGACTGTAACGGCCAGTCTCCTCTGTCCAAGGGATTTTCCAGGCAAGAATACTGAAGAGGGTTGCCATTCCCTTCTCCAGGGGATCTTCCTGACCCTGGGATTGAATGCATGTCTTGCACCAGCAGGCGGATTCTTTACTAAGCCACCTGGGCAGTGGCCCATAAACTTGGGGATTACATTTTCTACCAGACAAGTTATTTGCTTCACTATCAGATGAAAATCTACCAGTTAACTGGTAACTTTACCTCCTCTGAGCTTTTAATTAATGAATATGTCAAACACATATTCTCCTTAGGCTGTTTAAAGAATCCTGCAGTGTGATACTCAAAACCTAGACTGTTTTCCCTTTGCCTTATTTCCAAGTGTAAATATTTTTTTCTCAGCAGCAGTCATTGATGTATAAAAAGTAACCTATAAATGTTTAAAAACAAGGGAAAATGTATTATGTTTAGGGTGAAAATTAGAGAATAAAACTCCTCTGCATAAAATAGAAATTTATTTTATTCCCAAGAGTTGGGTGTGGGAAGGAGATGAAATAACAGAGAAGGGACCAGAAATAAAAAACAGAAGTTAAAGAAAAAAGGAGATTGAGCGCTGCATGAGGGAAGGCTAAGGAAAACCCACAGTTGTGGCACCACCAAAAGGGATTTTGAGAATGGAGATAGCTAGGATTTGAAGTTACTTGTACTGTTCAATGGATGATATAATTTATCTCTCTTTGTCTTCCATTCTTTAGTAAATTCTGTGCTCATGAATTTTGTGTGTATGCTTTAATTTGTAAATTGGTGAATGATTTTTTGTATTGTATTAAGTTGCTTCAGTTGTGTCTGACTCTTGGGACCCTGTGGACTGTAGCCCACCAGGTCCATGTAATTTTCCAAGCAAGAGTACTGGAGTGGGTTGCCAGCGGGTTGCCATTTCCTACTCCTCGGGATCTTCCTGACCCAGGAATCAAACCCGCATCTCTTGCATCTCTTGCATTGGCATGATTCTTTACCACTAGTGCCACCTGGGAAGGCTGAATGCTTTTATAAATAGATTATTTATAAATAATATAATAATAAATAGATTGTTTATAAATAAACAAATTTATGAATATATTTATGTATTCAACAACGACTTTTGAACCCAACTGTGTGTTGGCCATGTACAAGTTGCTGGACATAGTGAGTGTAATTGAACAAAGAAAATAAAAATGAGCCTTTATAGAATTTATAGTTTAGTGTAAAAGTCAGACAGTAAGTAGATGAACACATCAGTCTGTAATTGTAACTTTTGGTGAAGGCTATGAAAATAGGATACGGTGATAAAGACTGATAGGTTTAGAGATCTATTTTAATGATTTGGCCTAAGAAAGCTCTTCCTCTGAGGAGACCATTAGGCAGACCTAAAGTAGAGACCATCGATGAAGAGGGAAGACATGTCCTGGGTGTTAGTTGCTTAGGGTTGCCACAACAACCATGGACTTGGTGACTTAAAACTACAGTATTTACTCTCTCCCAGTTCTGGAGGCTCCAAGTCCAGAATCGAGGTGTCAGCAGGGATGCTTCCTTCTGGAGACTCTACCAGAAATCCAGTCCCTGCCTGTCTCCTGGTTCCCCGTGGCATCTGGCCAGCCTTGACGTTGCTTTGCTGGTAATTGCAGTACTCCAGTTTCCACCTCTGCCTTCACAGTGCCTTCTTGAGAGTGGCTATGTTACAAGTCTCCCTCAGCCTTTTTCTTAGAAAGAGACTGTCACTGCATTTAGGGATACCATAAGTTCAGGATGAACCCATTTGAGATTCTTAATTGCCTCTGTTCAACACTAGGCAGGGTCTGATTTCTCATGTGCAGAGACAAGCATGTGCTAAAGAGTTCAAGGAAAGAGGATGTTTTGGGGGAGAGGGAGAATAGGTCATTATCCAGTTGACGTGGTGGGTAATGCTGTCATGTTGCCAGCTATGAAAGTGAGTAGAGCTGGAGAATAAGCCTCATGTGAATTTTCAAAAGCATGAGGAATAATTTGGGCTTCACAGGGCCTAAACAGGGAGTGAAGTTGTCTGTGAAATCCATTTGATGTTCAGCTCATTGCTGCCTTTTCTCACAGTATTGTCAAAAGTCTTCTGACTTAATGAGCTTATTCTAAGTGGGTATGCTCTTCTGCCTTATGTATAAATTGTCTGCATAATTACGGCTTGTGATTTTCTTGTCTGTTCGAAAAGGGTCATTTTTCATGGTCCTTGCCTCTCTTGTTTTGTTACCATATTCCATTTCTGAAATCATCAATGCCTCATGATCCATTTTCCATATCACCTCTATGACAGAGTGAATCAAAGCCATAGTGCAGTGGTATTATACAGGTTGTCCAGACCGGCTGAGTCTTCTCCTATGATGTCTAAGTATACAATATGCATATAACACCACTTTGAAAAGCAGTTTCAGGTTCCTTCACTAAGATATGCCAATAGAATTCAGCTTGGAATACAAAATAACTGGTTTTGAAATATTATTGAATCTAAAGAACTCTTGTTCAAGTAGACCAGTTCCACTAGAGCCAATTTTGTCTCATGTTAAGGGAATGGTTTTAAACTCTACTCCATGAGCATCATTTTATATAATTGAAGACAACTTACGTAAAGGTTGTACTGTGAAACCTTAGATTATAGCTGATGGCTTCCTTAGATACAAATAATAAAGAGATTTCCTTTAACCTCTCTCTCTTTTTTTTTACTGGTCACTTTTTAAAACTTGTTTTTGGTTGCACTGGGTCTTCATTGCTGCACGTGGGCTTTCTCTAGTTGTGGTAAGTGGGGGCTCTCTTGTGCTGCAGGGGCCTCTCATTCTGCTGGCTTCTCTTGTTGTGGAGCATGGGCTCTGGATGCACAGGGCTGCAGCACACAGTCATGCAGCTCCTGGGCTCTAGAGCGTGGGCTCAGTAGTTGTGGTGCATGGGCTTGCCCTGAGGGCTGAGGAGTCTTCCCACACCAGGGGTTGAACTTGTGTCCCCTGCATTGGCAGGAGGATTCTTGTCCACTGCACCACCAGAAAAGTTCCTTTCTTTACCCTCTTGCATGTGGCTTTCCAACTTCCTTTCCAAATAATGTGAATGTCCCAGTAGCATACTGGCCTGTAGGTAGGGTTATAATCATTGTTAATCATTCTTCAGCATCTTAAGGTGGATACCTTTAACATTGTCAGCCACTAACCTGAATGCTGAAATAGTAATATTAATAAGACCCCGTTTAGGAAAACTTTTGATTACATGAATTTTTTGCATTTCTGACTAGTTTCTTCTGCTTATAGTTTCCTCAAAGTAATTTAACAGCAGCATCCCTGTAAAGGAAACCAATTGATTACTGGTGTAATTGTGGAGACTGTAACATTGAGAAAATACTTGAGAAGGACAGAACAAAGTCAATTCACTCATACCTATCCTGCGTACCTTCCTTCTGCAAGGCAAAAGGAAATGAACATTAGAAAGGTTAAAGTTGGTCTTGCTGTCAAGCAATTGAAGGACATACTTAAAAAAAAAAAAAAAAACAAACAAAAAAAACATGTAAAATAGCAATTTGTGCTTTAAGAATGTTCCCCAAATGTATGCTTGGATCCAATGTGGAATATACACAGAAGGACTTTGGGGAGCATACAATACTTTTCAGTAGTTTAACTGGAAAACTATGTCAAATAGCAACTTAAAATTTAAAAGCAAAGCAGATGAATTAATTTATTTGTTGACTCAAGATGGGTTATAGATAAGCTTTTCATGAGGGAGCAAATGAGATGTGCCCCACTGCTAAAATGAAATGTGACCAAAAAAAGCAGTTTGGAAAATAAGATTGTTTGTTGGGATTGCATTTAAATATGCTTAAGAAAATAGCCATGCCTTGTGACAAATGTGAGGTGGTGTAGAATAATTTACTGAATACTGGTTTGTGGGAACATTTTGTAAATCATCATGTTAGATTTATTTTTCCCATTAAAATATAAAAAGCTCCTCACAATTTATATCCCTTAAGAGAATTATAAGTTATTGGTTTATTGCATTCTTTATATTTAACTTGAAGCTTGTTTGGTTGTTGTATTTGACCTTGAATAATGAGAAAATAAACCTAAGATTAGAGCAATATTTTCTTTGTTTTATTACTTTCATTTTTTTCCCCTTTTGGGTAAATTAATGTATGTTTCTGGTGTGGCAACAAAATTTAGAGCAGGGGAATAAATCAAGAGAAGGGAGACTGTCATTTTTTTTTTCTGTCATTAAAGGTGTTTTTAGACAAATTCTAGCATTATGAGGATTAAATGACTTATTTTTGATAAGAGAAACAAAAATCAAGACCAGAAGTCTTTATTTTTTATTAATTAATATCCTTTGTATAAAAGTTTTAAAGATGTTTATTTTTCAGGTAATTCTATATTAGAAATTCATCTAATGTTAAAATTAGGACAGTAGGTATTATTAAATTTTAAATAATAGACTATATAAAGCGTATTCGTATAGAGTTTCCTTCTAAACCCTGAGTAAAGTTATCTAGTCTACCTTTCTGGCAGAACTGGTTGATTAGCTTAGCACGTTCCTCATAGTGAAGGAGAAAACCTCAGCTCAAACTTCCATCAGTTCCACTCTCATTTTTGTAGCCTCACTTTCCTCTTGGTAAAAATGTATAAGTTTTCATACTTCTGATGACAACTATAAAATGTCCTGCTCTGTAAGGTAAGACTGTAGGATTTACCATAATTTGTGTATCTTATGGATTATGTCCCTACTTGTGTTCAGAACTGTGAAGGAAAATTGGACTGAATTATTAGACAGAGAAGACTCAGTTGAAGACCGTTGTAGTGGCCGGGGGAGGGAGATGGAACTCAACTCTGCTCAAACAAAGTCTGGAGGAAATTGTAAGCTGTGAAGTGAGCTAGTGAAAAACTAGTGAGAGATGTACGGAGTAGTGAGGAGGTTGGTCAGAGTGACTAGGCCAATTATTTGCAAATTGGTGATTATGGCTTCTGACTGGAGCACTGTCTTTCTGGCTGAAAATAGTTCAAAGGGATGGCTTCCATGTCTTCTAGAGAGACATTCTGGGTCATCATAATGGCAAGAGGCTGGGAGAAGATTTATATCTCAAAGGGGCAGAGAAAGAATATAAAATAGCAAGTTTTCTAAAAAGAACTCATGTCACTTTTCTAAAGTGAAAAGAGAAGTCAGAGGCTTGTGAAAATGAGTGTGAGTCACTCATTCATGTCCAACTCTTTGCCACCCCATTGACTGTAGCCCTCAGGTGACTCTATCCATGGAATTCCTCAGGCAAGAATACTGGAGTAGTATTCCCTTCTCATGGGATCTTCCCGACCCAGGGATTGACCGAGTCTCCTGCATTGCCAGCAGATTCTTTACTATCTGAGGCACCTTATAGTCAGAAGGAAACCTGTCTCAAGTTGAGTCAAGCTGAGGGATGCTTAAACCAAAACTAAAGTCAAGATCAGTTCATTGGCTATGTCTCCAGAGGTCATCAAAGAAAGTATTCTTTTTATGAAGATTGTTTTACTTCCAGGTACACTTAGCCCTTGAACAACACAGGTTTGAGCTGTGCAGGGCCACTTCTATGCAGAAATTTTTTCAATAAACTAAAGTACTCCACAGTTCATGGTCGAATCTGTGGATGTGAAAGTGTGAGCACAGAAGACTGTATGCTAATCCCCTAACACTTTTAGGCCTATTAGCATCTTAAAACATGAAAATAGTTATATTGCTGCCATCGCTAGTTCCTGTGGCCCTATCTGTATATTCTAAACATATAAAATAAAAGTCCTGTGGATGGAACTGTGCACCACTCCCAACCCCAATTCATATATTGAAACTCTAACTTGCAATGTGACTAATGCTAATAACACTGTATGTGGAGAAAGGGCTTGTAGGAGGTAATTAAAGTTAAATGAGGTCATGATGGTGCAATCTTAAACCTGTAGACTTGGTGGCCTTTATAAGAGAGATTTCTCTCTCTCTGCAGTCCATGTGGGGACATAGTGGGCAGCCATTTGCAAGCCAGGAAGAGAGGGACTCAGAATCTGACCATGCTGGCACTCTGATGTTGGACTGCCAGCCTCCAGAATTGTGAGAAAATAAGTGTCTGTTGTTTAAGCCACCCAGATCCTGATACTTTGTTACAACATCCTGAATGACTAGTACAATAATGAATATAATGCAGTAGAGACAGTGACATATTCTGAAGCTTGGTCTTAGGGGAAACTTACCTAATACCTTCAGGTCCAAAATAACTTTTTCTTTGCAGGAGGATTGATAGGGATTTTCAGTGGCTGAGGACTATAACCCACCTGCTAATTTTTCAGTTTTCTGCATGTATTTGTTAGATAGTGCATCCTTTTCTTGGCACCACACATCACACCTGGGAATTAATTTAAAGTAAGAATAAAGGCAGCTAAGAGTGGCTTTTGAATCAGGACCTACAAGAGAATCATTGGAATCCAGTCCTGCTTCTCGAATACCTCCATGTGGTAGAACTGGGGTATTTTATACAAGTTCCTAAATAACTTTGACTACCTTGGCTACCTTGTAAGAGCTTCTCTCCCTTCTTAAATTTACCGTGTTTAACACATGTATTAGTTAGAATCAGTTTCAGCTGCATATAGCAGAACAAAAGCATCTTCTAATTTTTTTCCACTATCAGTGTGTAGGTGGTGGTGGGGCTAGGGGTGAGAGATGAGAGTGTAGACCCTGTGTATTTAGTTTCTTCTTATAATCAGTAAGTTTCCATTAGATTGTGATCCCACTGGATGAAGGGACTATGCCTCTCGTTTACCTCTATATAGATTAACTTCTAAAATGGTGCCTGGGGCATAATCTCAATCAGTAGTTTCTTAATGTGCAAATTCAGTATTCTTGCCTTGAGAACCCCATGAACAGTATGAAAAGGCAAAATGATAGGATACTGAAAGAGGAACACCCCAGGTCAGTAGGTCTCCTATAAGCTACTGGAGATCTGTGGAGAAATAACTCCAGAAAGAATGAAGGGATGGAGCCAAAGCAAAAAGAATACCCAGCTGTGGATGTGACTGGTGATAGAAGCAAGGTCCAATGCTGTAAAGAGCAATATTGCATAGGAACCTGGAATGTCAGGTCCATGAACCAAGGCAAATTGGAAGTGGTCAAACAAGAGATGGCAAGAGTGAACGTCGACATTCTAGGAATCAGCGAACTAAGATGGACTGGAATGGGTGAATTTAACTCAGATGAACATTATATCTACTACTGCGGGCAGGAATCCCTCAGAAGAAATGGAGTAGCCATCATGGTCAACAAAAGAGTCCGAAATGCAGTACTTGGATGCAATCTCAAAAACAACAGAATGATCTCTGTTCATTTCCAAGGCAAACCATTCAATATCACAGTAATCCAAGCCTATGCGCCAGCCAGTAATGCTGAAGAAGCTGAAGTTGAAGGGTTCTCTGAAGACCTACAAGTCTTTTTAGAACTAACACCGAAAAAAGATGTCCTTTTCATTATAGGGGACTGGAATGCAAAAGTAGGAAGTCAAGAAACACCTGGAGTAACAGGTAAATTTGGCCTTGGAATACAGAATGAAGCAGGGCAAAGACTAATAGAGTTTTGCCAAGAAAATGCACTGTTCATAGCAAACACCCTCTTCCAACAACACAAGAGAAGACTCTACACATGGACATCACCAGATGGTCAACACCGAAATCAGATTGATTATATTCTTTGCAGCCAAAGATGGAGAAGCTTTATATGGTCAGCAAAAACAAGACCAGGAGCTGACTGTGGCTCAGATCATGAACTCCTTATTGCCAAATTCAGACTTAAATTGAAGAAAGTAGGGAAAACCACTAGACCATTCAGATATGACCTAAATCAAATCCCTTATGATTATACAGTGGAAGTGAGAAATAGATTTAAGGGCCTAGATCGGATAGAGAGAGTGCCTGATGTACTATGGACGGAGCTTCGTGACATTGTACAGGAGACAGGGATCAAGACCATGCCCATGGAAAAGAAATGTGAAAAAGCAAAATGGCTGTCTGGGGAGGCCTTAATTATAGCTGTGAAAAGAAGAGAAGCGAAAAGCAAAGGAGAAAATGAAATATATAAGCATCTGAATGCAGAGTTCCAAAGAATAGCAAGAAGAGATAAGAAAGCCTTCTTCAGCAATCAATGCAAAGAAATAGAGGAAAACAACAGAATTGGAAAGACTAGAGATCGCTTCAAGAAAATTAGAGATACCAAGGGAACATTTCATGCAAAGAAGGGCTCAATAAAGGACAGAAATGGTATGGACCTAACAGAAGCAGAAGATATTAAGAAGAGATGGCAAGAATACACAGAAGAATTGTACAAAACAGATCTTCATGACCCAGATAATCACGATGGTGTGATAATTGACCTAGAGCCAGACATCCTGGAATGTGAAGTCAAGTGGGCCTTAGAAAGCATCACTACGAACAAAGCTAGTGGAGGTGATGGAATTCCAGTTGAGCTATTTCAAATCCTAAAAGATGATGCTGTGAAAGTGCTTCACTCAATATGCCAGCAAATTTGGAAAACTCAGCAGTGGCCACAGGACTGGAAAAGGTCAGTTTTCATTCCAATCCCAAAGAAAGGCAATGCTAAAGAATGCTCAAACTACCACACAATTGCACTCATCTCACACGCTAGTAAAATAATGCTCAAAATTATCCAAGCCAGGCTTCAACAGTATGTGAACCGTGAACTTCCAGATGTTCAAGCTGGTTTTAGAAAAGGCAGAGGAACCAGAGATCAAATTGCCAACATCCGCTGGATCATCGAAAAAGCAAGAGAGTTCCAGAAAAACATCTATTTCTGCTTTATTGACTATGCCAAAGCCTTTGGCTGTGTGGATCACAATAAACTGTGGAAAATTCTGAAAGAGATGGGAATACCAGACCACCTGATCTACCTTTTGAGAAATCTATATGCAGGTCAAGAAGCAACAGTTAGATCTGGACATGGAACAACAGACTGGTTCCAAATAGGAAAAGGAGTATGTCAAGGCTGCATATTGTCACCCTGCTTATTTAACTTATATGCAGGATACATCATGAGAAACGCTGGGCTGGAAGGAACACAAGCTGGAATCAAGATTTGCCGGGAGAAATATCAATAACCTCAGATATGCAGATGTCACCACCCTTATGGCAGAAGGTGAAGAGGAACTCAAAAGCCTCTTGATGAAAGTGAAAGAGGAGAGTGAAAAAGTTGGCTTAAAGCTCAACATTCAGAAAACAAAGATCATGGCATCCGGTCCCACCACTGCATGGGAAATAGATGGGGAAACAGTGGAAACAGTGTCAGACTTTATTTTTCTGGGCTCCAAAATCACTACAGATGGTGACTGCAGCCATGAAATTAAAAGACACTTACTCCTTGGAAGGAAAGTTATGACCAACCTAGATAGCATATTCAAAAGCAGAGACATTACTTTGCCAACAAAGGTTCATCTAGTCAAGCCTATGGTTTTTCCTGTGGTCATGTATGGATGTGAGAGTTGGACTGTGAAGAAGGCTGAGCGCCGAAGAATTGATGCTTTTGAACTGTGGTGTTGGAGAAGACTCTTGAGAGTCCTTTGGACTGCAAGGAGATCCAACGAGTCCATTCTGAAGGAGATCAGCCCTGGGATTTATTTGGAGGGAATGATGCTAAAGCTGAAACTCCAGTACTTTGGCCACCTCATGCGAAGAGTTGACTCATTGGAAAAGACTCTGATGCTGGGAGGGATTGGGGGCAGGAGGAGAAGGGGATGACAGAGGATGAGATGGCTGGATGGCATCACTGACTCGATGGATGTGAGTCTGAGTGAACTCCGGGAGTTGGTGATGGACAGGGAGGCCTGGCGTGCTGTGATTCATGGGGTCGCAAAGAGTGGGACACGAGTGAACGACTGAGCTGATCTGATCTGATCTGAAAGTGATTCTGATGTTCAGCCAGGTCTGAGATTCAATGCTTTAAATTCCATCTTCAGTTAATTTTCATCCACAGCTGTAGCTTTATTTTCTTTGTATCTAATATACATCTGTATTTTAGACTTAGGGAACTTTCTGCATATAGTTATTGGAATTTTTAGGAAATCTGAAATCTTGAACTTGACCATGAAACACTTGGTATGGTTCAGTTTAAAAAAATGAGGATTATTTTAGCCATGTGGAGATGGGTCTACCAATCTTTTTCATGGATCATGTCCCCAGAGTCCAAACTTGGGCAGTGTTTGGAGTTCTACAATATGGAATACAGCTTGAAAAAGTGTGACCTTAGAAGGAAGGTGCCTAAGAGAAAGGGAGAGCTCTAAGAAAGGAAAGAAACAAAATTTCAAGAGAGGAAATTACAGAGAGGAAAAAATTTAAAATATTTTTTCCTCTAAAAGCTTGTTGCCTTTCTTCCTCAGTCCCTTTATGTTTCTTAGGCTACCACATTATGAAAGGTTGGCAACCATAGAGGTAAAAAGAGGCTGGTATAACCCTTTCTTGGAGCTTTAATCTGATTTCAGCAAGAAATCTGATGGGTTTATACAGGGGAAAATGAATTACTGTAAATGAGTGTGATACAGTGCTCAACAGAAAGTATGGGTTTGCCTTTCTTGAAGAAATATCTATGGGCAACTTCTTCTGATGCTCTGGACAGTAACTTTTAAAATTCATAAGATGTATGTCTTCTATACATATCATAGAACAATAAACTTTCCTCTTCCTTTTCCGTGTTCTTGTGAAGGATTCTTTGTCTTAAAGATTTTCACAGAATAAATAATGGAAGACAGGTAAATGATTTTCAAAAATATGTATTAGATAACTTCTTTTACTTTAATGCAGTTTAATTACTATATTATGTTTACAACATTGTTTTTCAATAGGCTGACTCCTTAGTGTCTTGAGAATGTCAGCTAATTAAATATGTTTACCCTAGTCACATGTTCTCCCTTAAACAGTACAAAACAAAGTCTTCCATGCTATCTTGTCATTATGACACAAAATAATTCTGTTTTTTTCAAAATCCAAAATCCTTTTTATTTTAAGAAGTATAGCTACTAAAAAAACAAAAATCAGAATTTTGTTTAGGTAAATGTTCTTCCACTAAAACTTTTTTTCTGGAGAAGGATTTTAGACTAAGGACAATTTTTTATTTAAACTGTAAGAAAGATTTTAACAGTTTTTATTTCTTTTTTTATGGTGTCGACTTCATTCTGTAAATGGTAATGTAACACGATGTTTACCTGTGATACAAAGTTTAATGTATAGATTATTTGACCTTAAATTCAATTGTAGTTAAAATTAATGATTATATATCTTGAAAATTGTGTTCAATTTGAACTTTTCATGTATTTATTTACATTAAAATCCACTTCAAATGTTGTTAAAGCAAATGATTTAGATTCAATCTCAATAGTCAGGAACAGTAAGTGCTCTTCCTTGAAAATATGCATGAAAAATTTCATGTCATTCTAGTGCTTAATTTTAGTTTGCTTGTCTAACCCCATCTTAACTAAACAAGGAGTCTAATTTGCTTATTTAGTTGTTTAATTATGACTTTGCTGGCAGTTTCTGTGTTGACATGTCTTACAAAATTCTGACTACCAACTGAATTGAAATACATGCCCCTATATATTTTAATGTTCTTATGTATTTCTCCGTATTAATGTTTTCCTCAGTTCTTAGCATTTAACTATAAAACATTTAATAAGATTTAGAGGAGAGACTGTGATCCTGAGAACACAGTTTTCTCTGTTATTACTCTTGAGTAGGCAGCTGCATGTCAACACTCCTGACCTCAGAAGGCCTCAGCCAGCCTCCTCCTGCTCTATTTCCCTTCTCTTGCTACCCTCCACCCCCACATTTTCTTCTAAATTAAACTGTTCATGAGTATTATTACAACTTTGAATCCTTCACGGCTTTTTCCGCAAAACTTTTAATAATATGAATTTCTCCGTGGTCAGCAAAATTTTCGCAATTAAGACACAGATACTTTGAAAGCTCTGTAAGCAATCTTCTAAAACAAAGCCTGACTTTAAAGCAGTTTATATTTGCACACACTCGATATAAATATATTTGTTGTAAGCCAGATTTGCCCAAATGCTGTTTTCATTTCTCAGTATGTAACTTTCCATTTTGCACAGAATAGACAATTTCTAGTAATTTAGGGATCATTAATATGATTTTGAATATAATATGTAGCTATGACTGTTTTTCAAATATGTTGTTTTAGTTTATGATGGTTGACTATCAACTAATTGAATAAGTGCCTGAGGGCATCCTTCTCCAACAAACAAGGGGGGAAAAAAAAAGATGAAATAAAAAAGAGGATGTTGATTTTTTTATGAACAAGTTATGAATGCATGATTTCAGTACAACTGTGTATAGTAAAACTTGAATAGATGCTAAGAATAATTTTATTGTTGTTGTTGTTTTTTATGTTACTGTGTTTTTAAAAGAAATCTGGAGGAACAAGCTATTTAAGGTTATTGTGTGTCTAGTTACAGATCTTTTCTGGTTGTCCTGTTTCCTGATTTTAGGAAGACAAACCTCTGTAAGCTTTATCTTCATAATCTTTTTGTGACCTATGTGCACCAAACCAAATACTTTATGCTTATTTTCTAGCTCTCAAGTCTGTCTGGTTTCAATAATAAAACAAAAACTTCAAGCAGAAAACTTATTGGTAGCTTCTTACAAATCTTGGTTGAAAGTTTGACTCAGGTGGGTGTTGCCTTTATTGCTCATGATCCACGGAAAGTCTTTTAAAATGATATATAATATACTTTATTAATGTATATTTGAGTCATTCTCTTCTTTCATGCCAATAGTTTACTATTTTGTTTTATCATATGTTAATCGAAAGTATGTTAGTAATTTTAATAAAAATTAAAATGATGGAAAAATTAGATGAAAAGTCATTGATAGAGTTACATACTAAATTTCATCTTAAGTTTATTTTTTAAACTGGAAATTTACATCGAGCATTTAAAGCTTTGATTAGCTACATACATTATATTGGGAAATATTTTGTCCCAAACTAAAATGAGAGAGAATGAGAATACTTAACTTAAAAAATAAAGTGTTTTACTTCTTTTATTTCAGTATTTCTTGTATTCCACCTCAAAACATATTATTACTATTAATTTAGAAGATCAGACAAAGCATCTTAGACAAAAATTTACAAGTGTTTTGCATTTAAATTAGTAAAAATTCAATTTCATGATTTTTAAAAAGGAAATTCTAGCTATATTCATTTGGAAAAAATTGCATGAAGACTAATGATTTTAAGGTATATCTAATTATAATCTGGGCAGGGAATTAGAATTCTTTTTGTGATGTAATAAATCACTTATTTTTGTAATCTTCAACATAAAGGAGAATTTTTCTCCTGATATTTATTGTGGGCCTAAAAATACCAGTTCTTTTTTTTTTTTTTTTTAAATACCAGTTCTTAGAGTGTGACATCACTTGGCTAATTAAAAATGTCAGCCATACTTAGCTGTGAGAGTACTATATTTATAATTTGTTTTAATGGAGTATAGTTGATTTATTGTATTAGTTGTGTCCAATTCCATGCAACCCCATGGACTATGGCCTGCCAGGCTCGTCTGTCTATGAACTTCTCCAGGCAAGAATACTGTAGTGGGTTGCCATTCCCTTCTCAAGGGATCTTCCCAATCCAAGGATAGAACCCAGGTCTCCTGCATTGTAGGCAGATCTTTACTGTCTGAGACACAAGTTTCAGGTATACAACATTGTGCTGCCTTATATAAACTTATGATAAACTATTGACCATATTCCCTGTGCTGGAATATATCTTTTAGCTTATTTTGTACTCCTTTGTTCAGCTTAATCCTCTACCCCTATCTTGTCCCTCCCATCCTTCCTTTCCCCACTGGTAACTACTAGCTCACCTTCTGTATCTGTGAGTCGGTTTCATTATATTCATTCATTTTATTTTTCAGATTCCACATATAAGTGTTAACATATAGTATTTATCTTTGTCTGATTTATTTCACTAAGTATAGTACCTTCTAGGTCCACTCATGCCGTCACCAATGGCAAAATGCAATTTCTTTTTTATGATCGAGTAGTATTCCATTGTGTGTGTGTATACCACATCATCTTTATCCATTCATCTGTTGATGAACACTTAGATTGCTTCCATATCTTGGCTATTGAAAATAATGTTGCTATGAACATCAGGGTGCATGTGTCTTTCCAAATTAGTGTTTTTGTTTTCTTCAGATATATGCCCAGGAGTGGAACTGCTGGATCTTATGGTAGTTCTATTTTTAGTTTTTGAGGAGCTTCCATACTGTTTTCCACAGTGGCTTCACCAATTTACATTCCCACCAACTATATTTATAAAATCATATACAAAGAAATATAACTGTATTCTTCTATTTGGATCTCCCAGAGGAAAACATCAGGCCAGAAACCATTCCACACTTGACTGTAAATGACTGGGTGTAAGACCAACTTTCCTTAATAATTGTAAGAATTCAGGTTTGCATTTGGTGGCACAGAAGAATCTCTATGTTAGAATGCACTGTACTTCTGCTACAGCATAAATTCACGCTCTGTGATAGGCAGCTGTCTTATTGCAGTGCTCCCATACGAGTTCTACTGTGTGTCATTTAGTAACAAGAAAGATAAATTAAGAGTTGTGTTGTTTTAAAATGGAATGGTGGGACATATGAGAAAGTATATGGAAACTTTGATATCATTTCCTGGAGCTTTATTCCTAAGATGTCTTGCAATTTTTTACTTGTAGCCTTGGGAGAGTCCCCTCTTTAAGCATTCATGCCTTATCACTGAGGGAGAAAAGCATATATTAAGCAACCTTGTTCCCACTCTTTAGACATTTTTGTTGATTTTCAGACATTTTATTTCACGTTAATATACGAATGCATACAGCTCTGTGGTTCACACTGTTCTCAAGAGGGACAAAGATGAAGTTAAAAAAACAAGAAAACAAAAACAAGCATGGCTTCTTCCTGAGATACTTATAGGTAAAATGTTCAGTTTTGCAGTTCCTTTCTGTCCCAAAATGCCTTTTTCTTTACTCCATAAAAATATGGACATTCTAACTGAAACACAGTGTATCAAGTGATATCATCAGTCTCAGACAGAAAACAATTAGGCTGGCATAACTTTTGAAGAAGAGAAAGCATTTAAAGTCCACAGTAGTACTTTGTACTCACAAAGCAGTATTCGAATTCTAAAAGCCTGGGGTGAGCATGGCTGCATGTTACTGATGAGCTCAGCATCACTTTTTAAAGATTCACTCTAATCAGGTAGATTTGACTGTTTTGTAACTACAGATTAAATGCTCATCTCACTCCTTCCCCATCCTCACCAATAGAGAAATCTAGAGAGTGAAATACATCAGCTCAAGTCCAGCAACCCTGCTGAGAGAAAATATCTTGCAGTTCTCACTGTGAATTAGTAGCATATTTGTACAGAGAAGACAGCAGGCTTTATCACACAAGATGGGTACTCATTCTATTTCTGATTAACTTGAGTGTTTCTGCGTTATTAGGTACAAACCATCAGTAATTTAAATTGTCCCACAAACTAACAAGGAAATGAGATCTCTGTGCCTTTAAAAACATCACAATGGCTTATAAAGTTAGATAAGTAAGATTTTAGCAGAGATTCCTGAATATTTTAAACTCTGAGTGCTACATTTGCTGTTTTTTATGTAGTGAATGCATAAGTACAAGAATGTGCATTTATGTAAACATTCAGAATTTATAGAATCTCTTACATGCTGTCAATGTTGTGTTAGGTATTAAGGATATAGCTCTTTGTCAAGATAAGATCAGTTTATTCAACAAAAAAATAAAATACAGTAAATGAAAATTGAAAACAAGTAAAAATATTTACTTTTTATTTAATGGAAAAGAAAGAACTTAGGACTGACAAAATAGCCAAGAAAAGCAGCTGCAAAAACATTGTCATCAGGGAGAAGGAAAAGTATTACTCACTCTCCCACTTCAGGAAAAAACAGCACTCGGCAGGTGTCAGAGTATTCAATCTGGCCAGACAGTGAGTACAAAGAGAAGATAAATGGGAACTGTTTAAGTCAAGTTAAAAAAAAAACTCCAAGAGAATATTTAATTTGAGGCCAAAAGCCTACAGTTCCACAGGCTTGTAAACAGTGTGTTCAAGCAAACTCCTTCTAATTAATATATACTTTGGAGACTCACCACTTTTTTGATTTATATAGAGAGAACAGCTTAATGTACGGAGAAGGCAATGGCAACCCACTCAAGTACTCTTTCCTGGAAAATCCCATGGAAGGAGGAGCCTGGTGAGCTGCAGTCTATGGGGTCACTAAGAGTCGGGCACGACTGAGCGACTTCACTTTCACTTTTCACTTTCACGCATTGGAGAAGGAAATGGCAACCCACTCCAGTGTTCTTGCCTGGAGAATCCCAGGGACAGGGGAGCCTGATGGGCTGCCGTCTATGGGGTCTCACAGAGTCAGACACGACTGAAGCGACTTAGCAGCAGCAGCAGCTTGAAGTATTTCTCTCTGATGGTTAAAATAGCTAACTTTACTGCCATGACATACTTTATTTCTGTATCTTAACTGAATACCAGAAGGTATTTATAAAGTAATCATCTAGCAATCATCAGTAATGAGGTAGCAAGTATGATTGTGTGAATGGTGTAGCTGGGAGTTCTTTGTCTTTTCCATTATGTCTGTTAACATTCATAGAGATTTTTTTTTTTTTACTGAAAAAATAATTGGTCATTTATTATTGGCAGTTTATTTCAAAATGAACATTCTGCAGCCAAGTAAGGCAGATATGGCAGTTGGAAGTTATAGTTTAAAATATTAATCCTTAATGCAGTTTTATATACTGTACATTTGTTTTATGTCTCCTGTGACTGTGAAATAAAAATCTGCACAATTGTTTAAATGTGATAAAATATGGAGACATACAAAAGTGAAATTAAAGGCCAATTTGAATTCTAGGACGTAGGGTCATTGTGAATTTTTTGGAGAGCTTCCTTGCAGATTTAACCCAACACATACAAGCACTAAAACACTTAAGAACATACTTGGCATCCATTAGCATATGTAAGATTCATCTGTGAACAGCTTATCCTGGAAGTCTTAGCTCTCTTTACTTTTCTATTTCCCCATTACCACTGGCAATATTGTGATATCCCAGGCAAGCATTTTTGAAATAGTGTTTTCATATTGTTTTTGTTTTACCTTGTGTGTGTGTGTGTGTGTAATACACTATTGTTTGTCACTTTTTCTTTACACTTAGAAATTTTCAAGCATCTAAAAAATGGAGGAATGGAATAATCTCTTCTAATACCTTTGTGTATGTATGTGTGAATATTGTAAAGAAAACCTTAGATGTTTTTGTACCCATAAATATTGATACCTCATATAAATATCTCTACCAGAGGATTTTGAAAATATAACCCTTATATGTAACAATAGAATAGTTTCTTAATGTTAAATCCATACTTTTCCCTAGTCATCTCAGAAATGGCTCTTTACTGTTAGTTTGTTCCAATTTAGGTCCAGACCAAATAATACATTCAGTTGGCGTGACCTTCCCTTTTTTCTTGCCATTTATTTGTGCATCAACTGTGAGAGATGGTTTCAATAGTGAGTTGTCCCACCTCTGAATGGGAATCACAGCTGGAAGTGTCATAAGCTTCAGTCATTCACCAAGTTCAGAACACCGTGGGACTGATTATATAGTTAAAACCCATGCACTACAACTACTTAGAGCTCTAGAGCCCAGGAGCCACAACTGCTGAGCCCACATACTGCAGCTACTGATGCCCACTAGAGCCTGTGCTCTGCAACAAGAGAAGCCACCAGGAGAAGCCCACACACTGTAAGGAAGAGTAGCCCCCGCTCACTGCAATGAGACAAAGCCCATGCAGCAGCGAAGACTCCATGCAACTAAATAAATGAATAAAGATTTTAAAAAGATATAGAAGATCGTGACTTTGCAGTGGGGAAAGACTTCCTAATAGAACCATAGAAGCACAAAGTATAATGAGAAAAAATACTAGTACATTTGATTGCATCAAAATCATGGTTTTATTCAAGCCCCAAAAAGTTGAATTTGGAAAAGATACCTGTAGCATCCAAGCCAATAAGAGATTGTTATGGAATGTTCTCTCCAATTCATGTTGAAATTGAAATTCCCAGTGTGATAGCATTTGGAAGGTAATTGTGTTTAGATTAGGTCTTGAAGCGGAGAAGGCAATGGCACCCCACTCCAGTACTCTTGCCTGGAAAATCCCATGGACGGAGGAGCCTGGAAGGTTGCAGTCCATGGGGTCGCTGAGGATTGGACACGACTGAGTGACTTCACTTTCACTTTTCACTTTCATGCATTGGAGAAGGAGATGGCAACCCACTCTAGTGTTCTTGCCTGGAGAATCCCAGGGACTAGGGAGCCTGGTGGGCTGCCGTCTATGGGGTCGCACAGAGTTGCACACGACTGAAATGACTTAGCATTAGCATTAGGTCTTGAAGCAGGGGGCGCTGCTGATGGGATTAGTGTTCTTAAAAGAAGAGGAAGAGAAGCCAGAGGTGTTCTCTACACCATGTAAGGACCCAGGAAGAAGGCCTTCACTAGAACTGGGTCTTACTGGCACCCTGATCTTGGACTTGAAAACCTCTAGCACTATGAGAAATGTCTGTTGCTTAAGACACCCAGTCTATGGTATATTGTTATAGTAGCCCATACTGAGCAAGACATGGATAAATCTGAAAAAGTTTTGACAGCACTAATTTATATTAGCAAGAGAAAACAGGTAACACAGAAGAAAGCAAGGTATATAAATAGGTAGTACACAGAAAATGGCTAACAAATATGTAATGACTGGTGAATGTAAGCTAATCAGCAATGAAAAAATTACAAGTTAAAGTAACTCTGATATACTACTCTATATGGAATATATTTTTAAACAGAAAATTGAATTATTAGACTGCTTAGGAAATAGGGGATACAAGTTCTTATGTAGTTCCAATTGATATATAAACTAATAATAGTCTCTCTGGAAGGTAATTTGAAGGTTTTTGTGAAATTAAGCATGCTAAAATTCCAGAATATCTCAATTGTATTCTTAGTGCTTAGAGGGAGGAGAATTTCTCAATAGATCTATAGGGGAGCTAGTATAAATACATTTAGAGCATTGTTTGTGCTCTCAGTTCAGTTCAGTTCAGTTGCTCAGTCGTGTCCGATTTGTCGTAACACCATGAACTGCAGGACACCAGGCATCCCTGTCCGTTACCTCCCAGAGACCACCCAAACCCATCTCCACGGAGTCAGTGATGCCATCGAACCATCTCATCCTCTGTCATCCCCTTCTCTTTCTGCCTTCAATCTTTGCCAGCATCAGGGTCTTTTCCAATGAGTCAGCTCTTCACATCAGGTGGCCAAAGTATTGGAGTTTCAGCTTCAACATCAGTCCTTCCAAGGAACACCCAGGACTAATCTCCATTAGGATGGACTGATTGGATCGCCTTGCAGTCCAAGGGACTCTCAACAGTCTTCTCCAACACCACAGTTCAAAAGCATCAATTCTTTGGTGCTCAGCTTTCTTAATAGTCCAACTCTCAGGTCTATACATGACCACTGGAAAAACCATACCCTTGACTAGACGAAACTTTGTTGGCAAAGTAATGTCTCTGCTTTTTAATATGCTTTCTAGGTTGGTCATACTTTCCTTCCAAGGAGTAAGTGTCTTTTAATTTCATGGCTGCAATCACCGTCTGCAGTGATTTTGGAGCCCAGAAAAATAAAGTCAGCCATTGTTTCCACTGTTTCCCCATCTATTTGCCATGAAGTGATGGGACCAGATGCCATGATCTTTGTTTTCTGAATGTTGAGCTTTAAGCCAACTTCTTCACTCTCCTCTTTCACTTTCATCAAGAGGCTCTTTAGTTCTTCTTCACTTTCTACCAGAAGGGTGGTGTCATCTGCATATCTGAGGTTATTGATATTTCTCCTGGCAATCTTGATTCCAGCTTGTGCCTCCTCTAGCCCAGTGTTTCTCATGATGTACTCTGCATATAAATTAAAAAAGTAGGGAGACAATATACAGCCTTGACATACTCCTTTTCCTATTTGGAACCAGTCTGTTGTTCCATATCCAGTTCTAACTGCTGCTTTCTGGCCTGCATGCACATTTCTCAAGAGGCAGGTCAGGTGGTTTAGTATTCCTATTGCTTTACGAATTTTCCACAATTTGTTGTGATCCACACAAAGGCTTTGGCATAGTCAATAAAGCAGAAATAGATGTTTTTCTGGAACTCTCTTGCTTTTTCAGTGATCCAGTGGATGTTGGCAATTTGATCTGGTTCCTCTGCCTTTTCTAAAACCAGCTTGAGCATCTGGAAGTTCACGGTTCACGTATTGCTGAAGTACGGCTTGGAGAATTTTAAGCATTACTTTACTAGCATGTGAGATGAGTGCAATTGTGTGGTAGTTTGAGCATTCTTTGGCATTGCCTTTCTTTGGGATTGGAATGAAAACTGACCTTTTCCAGTCCTGTGCCCACTGCTGAATTTTCCAAATTTGCTGGCATATTGAGTGCAGCACTTTCACAGGATCATCTTCCAGGATTTGAAATAGCTCAACTGGAATTCCATCACCTCCACTAGCTTTGTTCGTAGTGATGCTTTCTAAGGCCCACTTGATTTCACATTCCAGGATGTCTGGCTCTAGGTGAGTGATCACACCATCGTGATTATCTGGGTCATGAAGATCTGTTTTGTACAGTTCTTCTGTGTATTCTTGCCACCTCTTCTTGATATCTTCTGCTTCTGTTAGGTCCCTACCATTTTTGTCCTTTATTGAGCCCATCTTTGCATAAAATATTCCCTTGGTATCTCTAATTTTCTTGAAGAGATCTCTAGTCTTTCTCATTCTGTTGTTTTCCTCTATTTCTTTGCATTGATTGCTGAGGAAAGCTTTCTTATCTCTGCTTGCTATTCTTTGGAACTCTGCATTCAAATGGGTATATCTTTACTTTTCCCCTTTGCTTTTTGCTTTCCTTCTTTTCACAGCTATTTGTAAGGCCTCCTCAGAAAGCCATTTTGCTTTTTTACATTTCTTTTTCTTGGGGATGGTCTTGATTCCTGTCTCCTGTACAATGTCACGAACCTCCGTCCATAGTTCATCAGGCACTCTATCAGATCTAGTCACTTGAATCTATTTATCACTTCCACTGTATAGTCATAAGGGATTTAATTTAGGTCAAACCTGAATGGTCTAGTGGTTTTCTCTGCCTTCTTCAATTTAAGTCTGAATTTGACAATAAGGAGTTCATGATCTGAGTCACAATCAGCTGCCGGTCTTGTTTTTGCTGACTGCGTAGAGCTTCTCTATCTTTGGCTGCAAAGAATATAATCAGTCTGATTTCGGTGTTGACCATCTGGTGATGTCCATGTGTAGAGTCTTCTCTTGTGTTGTTGGAAGAGGGTGTTTGCTATGACCAGTGTGTTCTCTTGGCAGAACTCTATAAGCCTTTGTCCTGCTTCATTCTGTACTCTAAGGCCAAATTTGCCTGTTACTCCAGGTGTTTCTTGACTTCCTACTTTTGCATTCCAGTCCACTATAATGAAAAGGACATCTTTTTTGGGTGTTAGTTCTAGAAGATCTTGTAGGTCTTTATAGAGTCATTAAACTTCAGCTTCTTCAGCATTACCGGTTAGGGCATAGACTTGGATGACCGTGATATTGAATGGTTTGCCTTGGAAACAAAGAGAGATCATTCTGTTGTTTTTGAGATTGCATCCGTGTACTGCATTTCAGACTCTTTTGTTGACTATGATGGCAACTCCATTTCTTCTAAGGGATTCCTGCCTGCAGTAGTAGATATAATGTTCATCTGAGTTAAATTCACCCATTCCAGTCCATCTTAGTTTGCTGATTCCTAGAATGTCAATGTTCACTCTTGTCATCTCCTGTTTGACCACTTCCAATTTGCCTTGATTCATGGACCTAACATTCCAGGTTTCTATGCAATATCGTTCTTTAAGGCATCAAACCTTGCTTCTATCACCAGTCTCATCCACAACTGGGTGTTGTTTTTGCTTTAGCTCCATCCCTTCATTCTTTCTGGGGTTATTTCTCCACTGTTCTCCAGGAACATATTGGGTACCTACCACCTAGGGAGTTCATCTTTCAGTGTCCTATCTTTTTGCCTTTTCATACTGTTCATGGGGTTCTCAAGGGAAGAATACTGAAGTGGTTTGCCATTCCCTTCTCCAGTGGACCACATTCTGTCAGAACTCTCCACCATGACTCATCCATCTTGGGTGGCCCCACATGGTATGGCTTAGTTTCATTGAGTTAGACAAGGCTTTGGTCCATGTGATCAGATTGGCTAGTTATCTGTGATTGTGGTTTCAGTCTGTCTGCCCTCTGATGCTGGAGAAGGAAATGGCACCCCACTCCATTACTCTTGCCTGGAAAATCCCATGGATGGAGGAGCCTGGTGGGTTACAATCCATGGGGTTGCGAAGAGTTAGATACGACTGAGCGACTTCACTTTCTCTTTTCACTTTCATTCATTGGAGAAGGAAATGGCAACCCACTCCAGTGTTCTTGCCTGGAGAGTCCCAGGGATGGGGAGCCTGGCGGGCTGCCATCTATGGGGTCGCACAGAGTTGGACACAACTGAAGTGACTTAGCAGCAGCAGCTCTCTGATGCCCTCTCTCAGTGCCTACCGTCTTACTTTGGTTTCTCTTACCTTGGATGTGGGGTATCTCTTCATGGCTGCTTCAGCAAACTGTAGCCGCTGCTCCTTACCTTGGCCATGGGGTAGCTCCTCTCAGCCGCGCTTGTGCACTCTCGCAGCCGCCCGCGCTCGTGTGCTGTCAGGAATAGACAGAATAGGTATCATCACTATGAGAATAGATAAGAGACAAAAGTAACTGTGCAGAAGACAGGTGTAAAGAACTAGATGCGTCCTGATTTTACGAGTTGATTTTTAAACATCAGTCTTGAATGGAGCAGGGGGAAGTGTGGAACCATACCCCCCGCCTTTTTTTATGTATATAAATGCTTACATGCACCAAATAATATTTGTTTTTTAAAAGACAAATACTTCCCAAAAGACACATAATAAACATTAAAGTGACTGCTTATGGTAGATGGTGAGATAGAAAAAAGAACTAGAACTGAAATGGGAAGGACCTCATACCAACTAATGATATAACATAGCATGACACGACATAAAGAGTATGAGTCATTCAGTTATATGCTTCTGAAATTCAAAGAACAGTCACAGCATCTCAGAGGCAATAACATAGGACCCTGGAGGGGAGAAATTTGAGTGCTAATCATTTAGCCCAAAAGAGCCTATCACATTCCAATAAATTAGTGAAATCAAAGCAATAAAAAGAAATACATACCTGGATCTATCTTGTCAAGTTTGTTTTTAAGTTAAAAGAAAGTGTCGGGGAGATTAGTAGTTTTAATGGAAGGTGGTATTTATGTGTTTATAAAGAACGCATAAAGACCTAGCAAGATGCTTAATATTGTGTACAATGCCAAAAGTATGTTATAATCTGTTTCTGTTGGAAAAGGGAATGGGAGTTGGAATTGGAGATAAAAACACAAAATCTTACATTTCAAGTACATTTAAGGAAGTGTACTGAAATGCAGCCAGGCATTATTTCTAAGAGGTTGAATTAGTTCAGTTCAGTCACTCAGCCGTGTCCAACTTCTTTGCCACCCCACGGACTGCAGCACGCCAGCCTTCCCTGTCTATCACCAATTCCAGGAGATTGCTCAAACTCTTATCCATCGAGTCGGTGATGCCATCCAACCATCTCATCTTCTGTCATCCCCTTCTCCTGCCTTCAATCTTTTCCAGCATCAGGGTCTTTTCTTCCAGTGAGTTCATTCTTCGCATCAGGTGGCCAAAGTATTGGAGTTTCAGCTTCAGCATCAGTCCTTCCAATGTATATTCAGGACTGATTTCCTTTAGGATGTCCTGGTTGGATCTCCTTGCAGTCCAAGGGACTCTCAAGAGTCTTCTCCAACACCACAGTTCAAAAGCATCAATTCTTCAGCCTTCAGCTTTCTTTATAGTCCAACTCTCACATCCATACATGACTACTGGAAAAGCAATAGCTTTGACTAGACAGACCTTTGTTGGCAAAGTAATGTCTCTGCTTTTTAATATGCTGTCTAGATTGGTCATAGCTTTTCTTCCAAGGAACAAAGTCTTTTAATTTCATGGCTGCAGTCACCATCTGCAGTAATTTTGGAGCCCCCCAAAAATAAAGTCTCTCACTGTTTCGCCATCTATTTGTCATGAAGTGATGGGACCAGATGCCATGATCTTAGTTTTCTGAATGTTGTGTTTTAAGCCAACTTTTTCACTCTCCTCTTTCACTTTCATCAAGAGGCTTTTTTGGTCCTCTTCACTTTCTGCCACAAGGGTGGTGTCATCTTCATATCTTAGGTTATTGATATTTCTCCTAGTAGTTTTGATTCCAGCTAGTATTCATCCAGCCTGGCATATTGAATGATGTACTGTGCATGTAAGGTAAATAAGCAGAGTGACAATATACAATCTTGATATACTCCTTTCCCAGTTTGGAACCAGTCTGTTGTTCCATATCCAGTTCTAACTGTTGCTTCCTGACCTGCATACAAATTTCTCAGAAGACAGGTAAGGTGGTCTGGTATTCCCATCTCTTAACAAATTTTCCACAGTTTGTTGTGATCCACATAGTCAAAGGCTTTGGTGTAGCCCATAAACCAGAAATAGATGTTTTTATGGAACTCTCTTGCTTTGTTGATGATGCAATTTGATCTCTGATTCCTCTACCTTTTCTAAATCCAGCTTGAACATGTGGAAGTTCACAGTTCATGTACTGTTGAAGCCTGGCTTGGAGAATTTTGAGAATTATTTTGCTATCATGTGAGATGAGTGCAATTGTGCAGTAGTTTGAACATTCTTTGGGAGATTGGAATGAAAACTGACCTTTTCCAGTCTTATGGCCACTGCTGAATTTTCCAAATTTGCTGGCATATTGAGTGTAGCACTTTCACAGCATCATCTTTTAGGATTTGAAATAGCTCAACTGGAATTCCATACCTCTACTAGCTTTGTTTGTAGTGATTCTATCTAAGGCCTACTTGACTTTACATTCCAGGATGTCTGGCTCTAGGTGAGTGACCATACCATCCTTGTTGTCTGGGTCATGAAGATCTTTTTTGTACAGTTCTTCTGTGTATTCCTGCCACCTCTTCTTAATACCTTCTGCTTCTGTTAGGTCCCTACCATTTTTGTCCTTTATTGTGCTTATATTTGCTTGAAAAATTCCCCTGGTATCTCTGTTTTTCTTGAAGAGATCTCTAGTCTTTCCCATTCTTTTGTTTTCCTCTATCTCTTTGCATTGATTACTGAGGAAGGCTTTCTTATATCTGCTTGCTATACTTTGGTACTCTGCATTTAAATGGGTATATCTTTCCTTCTCTCCTTTGCTTTTCACTTCCCTTCTTTTCACAGTGATTTGTAAGGCCTCCTCAGACAAGCATTTAGCCTTTTTGCATTTCTTTTTCTTGGGGATGGTCTTGATCACTGGCTTCTATACAATGTCATGAACCTCCATCCATAGTTCTTCCGGCACTTTGTCTATCAGATCTAATCCCTTGAATCTATTTGTCACTTCCACTGTATAATCATAAGGGATTTGATTTAGGTTATTACTGAATGGTCTAGTGGATTTCCATACTTGCTTCAATATATGCCTGAATTTTGCAGTAAGGAGTTCATGATTGAGCCACAGTCATGTCCTTGTCTTGTTTTTGCTGATAGTATAGAGCTTCTCCATCTTTGGCTGCAAAGAATATAATCAGTCTGATTTCGGTGTTGACCATCTGGTGATGTCCATGTGTAGAGTCTTCTCTTGTGTTGTTGGAAGAGGGTGTTTGCTATGACCAGTGTGTTCTCTTGGCAAAACTCTATTATCCATTGCCCTGCTTATTTGATTTATTTTTATATGGATATTTTTATCTTCCAAATTTCTCACAATGTGTACATACTTCTTTAAAACTAGAAAGTGAAAGTGAAGTCGCTCAGTCATGTCCGACTCTTTTGCGACCGTGGACTGTAACCCACCAAGCTCCTCTGTCCATGGGATTCTCCAGGCAAGAATACTGGAGTGGGTTGCCATTTCCTTCTCCAGGGGATCTTCCCGACCCAGGGATCGAACCCAGGTCTCCCACATTGCAGGCAGATGCTTTAACCTCTGCGCCACCAGGGAAGCCCTTAATATTAAATACTTCATTGTTTAGTCAGTCATATCCGATTCTTGCCACCCCATGGACTGTAGACAGCCATGCTTCTCTGTCCGTGCAATTTCCTGGGCAAGAATACTGGAGTGGGTTGCCATTTCCTTCTCCAATTAAATACTTAATCATAACCTAAATAACAGTTTGCGAGATTCCTTACTCAGGTAGGTAAAGCTAGTACAGTTAGAAAAATGACAGGAGAAACATGAAAATTACCCTAAGTATGGAACTGATATTGAGAGTGAAATCTTGCTAATTATATGGCCTAAGCATATACAGATATCACCAGACCAAGTGAGAAGAACTTAGGACAGTGGTTTCCCTTGGAGATTTAGATTTATAAAGGGTTATTTTTCTTGTTGCAGCAATAGTAGTTCTGACACACAGATTATTTTTAATATACTAAAGCTTGTGTTTCAATACCATGAGTGAATGGAACATCAAATTATACATTCTTGGCACCAGATGTCTTAAGGAGTTTTCGTGAGTTCTGCTTTCTAAAACTGCGTTTAGAAGTTTTTATCTTATTAATTGCTCTTTTGAAGATAGTATAATACCATATTAATTAATATGAAATTAATCATTTGAGCCTCAACATATGCGTCACTGCCCCTGGGTTTTATATCCTCTCTACGTTAATATCCACTGTATCTTTTGTGGTTATACTCTAATTCAGTTCAGTTCAGTAGCTCAGTCGTGTCCGACTCGAACTGTAGCGACGCATGAACTGCAGCACACCAGGCCATCCTGTCGATCACCAACTCCCAGAATTTACTCAAACTCATGTCCATTGAGTCAGTGATGCCATCCAACCATCTCATCCTATTTTGTCCCCTTCTCCTCCTGCCCTCAATCTTTCCCAGTCAGGGTCTTTTCAAATGAGTCATTTCTTCACATCAGGTGGCCAAAGTATTGGAGTTTTAGCTTCAGCATCAGTCTAATTAGATGGGAAAATTCTTTATTTGTTTTACTATTGTTGCTGGGGCAGCTGACATTACCAGAAACCTCTGAAGCCTAGGATTTTTCTTTCTTTCTTGGAGGTGCCTCAGGTCTTTGATGAACTGAGGTCATTCTGAGGGACTTAGTATCAATGAATACATCTATATGGACAAAGCATTTAATATCTCTTTTTGGAAACACTTTTTCTCCATTCCAAAGAGTCCTTCCATGTTTAATTCTACTTCACATTTATAACTTTAAGAGAATCAGAGGTATCAGAAGAAAACTGTGACTGTAATGGTTAAGTATAAACATGAATTCTGGTTTCAAAAAACCAAGAAGTAAAAAAGGATTGAATGCAGTCCTGGTCAAGTGGTCTACTGAATTTTTGAGGATTATCAATTGTTGAAATTGAAGATGTTATTATTAACCACATGGGTATCTAGTATTTCTCAGAATTGAAGCAAGCTATAAAAGCAGGGTGATCTCTTAAAATTACCTCTCCTTCCCTGGGGCTTGACATTCTCTTAAGAAGCTTAACTGCTAGAGTTTCACAATGACTTTTCTGTCTCCAGATGTTGCTTTAGAATATTTTCTTCTACATCCTGCATTATTATTCAGCTCCTTTGCTGTTGACTTTGTCTACCTTAGCTAGTAAATGAACCCAAGAATGAAACTGATACTGTGAGCAAGAGCCTACTAATTAAATGGCCCAAGAATTTACAGACCAAGAGAGAACTTAGGATAATGGTTTTTCTTAGAGGATTAGATTTACAAAGTGCTATTTTCTTAGCACATTTGAGAATTAGGGCATTAGTGACTCTAATGCACAAATTATTTTTAAAATACAAGAGTTTGTATTTTAATACCATGAAAAAAATCTTGTAAAAGATTTTTGTTGCATAAATGCTAAATACTGGGAAGGGTATACTAAAAAACGAGTATGGTCCATGGACTCTTACCTGTTAACATTGAAACAGGTACAGACATTGGGAGTAAGTGTTCAGACATTTTCATGGCAGTTTGACATTGTCATGATGTCTGATCATGTGGTCAGTGATGGTCATGATGAGCAAGGTATAAACCATTTAGGACACTGTTGAGCTTGAGTGTTTAGTCACAGAGAACAGAAATTATATTCCAGTCACATTAGGGCATGTAATAGTTTAAGATTATTGACAAATACCACCTAGTAAAGCACAAAATTTGGAATCCTGTCACAACTTTTATTTAAAGATGTAAATTTAATTAAAATGCAGGCTAAATTGTTGAAACTGGCTTCTGATGAAATTTTGAAGATTAATTTGGAAAATAAACAGTATTATTTTAGATAGAAGTTAGTAACCTAAGCTTGCTGAACTTGCTTTAAATGCTGTTCACTCCTTGCTATCAGCATGCCTGTGTGAGAATGCTTTCAAATGCAAATGATATTTAACACTTAAAAGTATTTTATATATACATTACTGTACACAAATAGCTTTTTTGGCAATTCAATACAGATTAGAAAAATAAGCAAAAAGCAAGGTTGTCACATAAAATATTTAAGTATTTTTATATATGCTGTTTATTCAAATTGTGTGTATAGGTATTTAGTATGGGGAATTACTATTTCCTGTTAACTTTTAAATGCCAAAAAAAGTTTTAAGAGTCAGATGATTTTTTACATTAATCACCCATATGTATTAATATATTTTATTTCTATTTTTTTAATTGGAGTATAATTCCTTTACCCCAATATATAGTCAAGGCTGTGTATTGTCACCCTGCTTATTTAACTTATATGCAGAATACATCATGTGAAATGCCAGGTGATGAAGCACAGCCTGGAATCAAGATTGCCAGGAGAAATATCAATAACCTCAGATATGCAGATGACACCATCCTTATGGCAGAAAGCAAAGAAGAACTAAAGAGCCTCTTGATGAAAGAAGAGAGTGAAAAAGTTGGCTTAAAACTCAACATTCAAAAAACTAAGACCATGGCATCTGGTCCCATCACTTCATGGCAAATAGATGGGGAAACAGTGGAAACAGTGTCAGATTTTATTTTTTGGGGCTCCAAAATCATTGCAGATGGTGACTGCAGCCATGAAATTAAAAGACTCTTGCTCCTTGGAAGAAAAGCTATGATCAACCTAGATAGCATATTCAAAAGCAGAGACATTACTTTGCCAACAAAGGTCCATCTAGTCAAGGCTATGGTTTTTCCAGTAGTCACGTATGGATGTGAGAATTGGACTGTAAAGAAAGCTGAGCGCCGAAGAATTGATGCTTTTGAGCTGTGGTGTTGGAGAAGACTCTTGAGAGTCCCTTGAACTGCAAGGAGATCCAACCAGAATATCCTAAAGGAAATCAGTCTTGAATATTCACTGGAAGGACTGATGCTGAAGTTGGAACTCCAATACTTTGGCCACCTGATGTGAAGAACGGACTCATTGGAAAAGACCCTGATGCTGGGAAAGGTTGAAGGCGGGAGGAGAAGGGGACAACAGAGGATGAGATGGTTGGATGGCATCACCGACTCAATGGACATGAGTTTGAGTAAACTCAGGAAGTTGGTGATGGACAGGGAACCCTGGGATGCTGCAGTCCATAGGGTCACAAAGAGTCGGACATGACTGATGACTGGACTGAATTGAACTGAGTATTACAAAAATGATCTGTTTCTAAAATTTCCCAGAAAACTAGTTTTCATTTGCTGCTTGTATTCTTTTTAACTGTGTAAATTTTAGGATTAAATTTTAAGTTTGGCTAAGGTAAAATGAAAAATTAAGTCACCTTGTGATTTTTATTTTTAAAAGAGTTCAGTGAATAAACTTTATTTTAGCCCCAAACTAGTTATTTTAATTGTAATGAAATGACTGTGATACTGTAAAGGATTTGGCTTTTTAAATAAAGATGGCAACAATCAACAAATGGCATCTTGAATGCTCTTCTGTGCTGAGTGTGCTGAATTTCAGTGATGTAAATAAAGGCATAACTCCATTCCCAGATTAGCGGGATTTCAGCCTTAGATGAAGCACAGAGAGAACTGTTGATACAATGTCATGGTCAGAGGATAATTAGGGAAATCTGGGATGGAAATACCCAAGGTGAAGTGGACAAGCACAATTGTGCTAAGAATCCAGTGTTGAAGGCAGGAAAGGCATAACTTGCATAGATATGATGGGTAAGTCAAGAACAGGAATGGTTCGAAAGGAAATAACATAGCACTGTAAATTTGAAATATGATGTAAGCCTCAAGTGTGAGCTACACACATACTTTTTAATTTTCTAGTAGCTATTTTAAAGAGTAAAAAAAGGTGAAGTTCATTAAACATTTTCACCAATATATCCCAAATGTTATTATTTTGTAATTATACAAAAATTACAAGTGAGATACTTTATATTTTTCACCAGTCTAAGTCTTCAAAATTTGGTGTGTATTTTTGACTTTGTATATCATTTCATAGTAGCTGCATTTCGTGTGGCTACTGACCATTGTATTAGGTTGTTTTTTTGGAAGTGAACAATGAAATTATTTAACTGTAGTTTTAACAAACTAGAAATTTTGAAGTAGAATGATTTTGGTGTATCAAATATGCCACATCACAAAATTTAAATTTTGCCTCTATTTACCTGTTAGGGTAAAGATGGGAATTTCTAGTGCTCATTAAATTCTCAGTAGTCTGAAGCCATAGGTGTGCTTATGTTTGTCTGTATAAATAGTGGTGTAGAATGATATATGACAACCAATTTCCTCAATGAAGTAAGGTTTTCAGTGTGACAGGAAATATAAGCTATTTTTCTTCATACATTTTTAGATTATTTAATTTGTTATAATTATTGTGTTTTGAGTGCTTACAAGGATTGGTCACTTAGCTAAATTCTTTACTAGTTTACATTAGTTTCTATCTGAAAACAAGACAGGAATTTAAGTACAAAAATGAGGGACTTCCCAAACGTCACACGATACGTGGCTGACTGGGCTTTAAAATAGCTTGTTTTGTTTGATCTTTATTCCAGTCATTTAAAAAAGGATTGAATGAACAATATTATTGTAATAGAATCAACTTGCTTAGTTTAGTCACTTTAACTCATTATATATTTTTGCAATAGGTTTCAATTCCATTGTAGAATGAAGTGAATTTTGTTCCTAGCTCACATTAAATGCCAGTGAGAATAAAACCAACCCAAAATTTCCGTGAAACTCCTCTTTGAACAATAGATAAAGAACCAAGGGAAATCAGTGCATTGGTTCTTTGTGACTTGAGAATACCTTTCAGCGTATTCTCTCATTTCATACATAGTTAATGTGACTTTTTACCTACTGCGTGGGACTGACAGACACTAAGGAGTTATAAACCCCACTCCACTCCTACGTTTTTTCCTGAAACATCCTTTATGGTCCTTGAATAAAAGATAATCTGCAAAATGCTGAAAGCTTTTGTTTACGAATTGACTATACTCCAGAGATAAATGTCTATAGTAAGTTCTACCATCTGGTATACATATTTAAAACGAGAAAGCATCTTATATACAGCAGTGTTTTGACAGACACTCATTTTTTAATGGGCAAGTCAGGTTATCCTCAAAGGTACTGAGTAGGGAAAGCAGTCATGTATTCAAGGACTTGAATTTTTCCTTCTTTTAATTTCCCATTTCTCCATAAGTGCTTACAATTAGCATTCATCTCTTTCCTAATGCTTTGGAAATTAGAATGTTTGTTATACTCTGCAGTTGTTAGATTGCCTAAGACAGAGTGAATTTTAACTTTAAATAATCTCAATAAAATTATCACTAAAATGCTAGCATTTATAGTTCTTTGTGCGTTTTTACTTGGTAGAATCTATATTCCTTGAAGGAGATTTTGATATACTTAGAATATAATGGAAACTCTTGTCTCAATTTATCTCTTAATTATATTAATTTTTATGATTTTTTAATGTATACTCTACACTAGACCTTTTGGAAATAGTGTTCATTATAGATTAAAAATTGATTATGGAAATTTTCTACAGTAAGGACAGTAAAGAAACACATATTTAAGAGAAATTAGGAGAGAGGAAGATCTGAGTTTCAATTTGTATTAATCCCACAAAGTAATCTTGCCTGGAAAATCCCATGGATGGAAGAGCCTGGAAGGCTGCAGTCCATGGGGTCGCTGAGGGTCGCACACGACTGAACGACTTCACTTTCACTTTTCCCTTTCATGCATTGGAGAAGGAAATGGCAACCCACTCCAGTGTTCTTGCCTGGAGAATCCCAGGGATGGGGGAGCCTGGTGGGCTGCCATCTATGGGGTCGCACAGAGTTGGACACGACTGAAGCGACATAGCAGTAGCAGCAGCACATATGCAGAAGGTATAAAATAGCTTGATTGCAGCTTTCTTTTTACATATTTGCCACAGGGCTCAGGTTGGTATTTAAAAACATTAAAATCTCTCTGTGACCTTTTCAGGCATGTTCACAAGTATTCTTCTGAAAATAAACCTCACTTCTGGACAAAAGATAGAAAAACTGAAAGGTGTCATACAATATTATTACCTGAATTGATTGATTTTTAAATCATGTGTTAAAATACTAATTGCCCTACTGACCTAACAAATTTACACTTACAGATTCAGATGACTTTAAAAATAGAATTTTAAAGGTAGATTCTCTCATTTTTGCTTTATTTTACTCAACCACAGTATCATATTTTTGCCATATAAATCTTTGAATACATTAAAGAAAGAATTTTGTCTTAATACATATTTTTTTAAATACTTGAAATATTTCATCATTTTCACTAAAAAGAATAAAATCCTGAAACACTTCATGTGAATTGAAAGTTGCTCAGTTGTGTCCAACTCTTAGTGACCCCATGGACTATAGCCTGCCAGGCTCCTCTGTCCATGGAATTCTCCAGGTCAGAATACTGGAGTGGGTTGCCATTCCCTTCTTCAGGGGATCTTCCCAACCCAGGGATCAAACCCAGGTCTCCCACATAACAAATTCTTTTACCATCTGAGTCACCAGGGAAGCCCCACAATGCATTAAGATATATTCTAAGTTAATAATTTTATGTAATTTTTTATTAAGAAGTAATTTGATCTCTAGAACAATGCTCTGAACTAAGGAAAATAAGGGCATGGTTATTGTCATTTTGTAAATGAAGAAATTTAGGCCCAGGGAGATTAAGTGAATTTTTTAAGGGTCTGAATGGGTCCTCAACTGTTCTGAATACTATATATTATAAAACATCGGTCAAAAACCAATATAAAATTATAGAATGAATAATCCTATACTTAAAGCATGAGATTAGAGTTTTATATGTGTAGGCATTTTTTCCTAGCAGTGTAAGATTTTTTAGAATGCACACAATGAAAGAGACATATGATACAAGGAAGATATACATTTGAACAAATGTAACAAAGTTTCATAAATTAAAATGGCAATAAAAAGCCTTCTAAAATAAAAGCAAAATAATTATGTTCTAATTAATACATAGCATAAAATTGCATGTAGATGATTGACTGGTTTAATCGTTCTTTCATGGCAAAGATATTTATTGAGTGCCTACTGTACATTAAAGACCTGTAGTAAAAGCTTGGAACACTAGTGAATGTCTTCTAGAAAGTCTTAGAAAGTTGCCCTGTATAGTTGTATACAAGTTGTGTAGTCAACTCGTATAGTTTCATGGATCCCATCAATATGTAATGAGGATACGTACTGACCATTTAAGGGCTTCTCTGGTGGCTCAGACAGAAATGAATCCGCCTGCAGTGCAGCAGGAGACCCAGGTTTGATCACAGGGTGGGGAAGAACCCCTGCAGAAGGGAATGGCAACCCACTCCTATATTCTTACCTGGAGAATACCATGGACAGAGGAGCCTGGTGGGCTACAGTCCATGGTGTTACAAAGAGTCAGCCACAACTGAGTGACTAACACACACCGCCCATTTAAATGCTATATAGTTCCTTCATAATAAAATTTTTTCAACGTAATATAAATGTGAATTATGAACAGTGGCATACTAATGATTACAACTGCTATAGTTTAATGTAAAACAAATTGAATATGTTTGGTGACATGAAAGAAAAAACCCTGCCACAACATCAACAAAATGTAAACTGGCAAATAATCTACTTGGTGATGAGAAAGAGAAGTTGGAATGAAGGTACTTTGTCAATTCTAATTATCCTAATTTGAAGAACCAAATAGGCTCACCAGATGTTACTACATGAGTTAATTCTGTCTTCAACATTAAAAGTAATTAACTTACATGCTTACACTTGTGCAATTTCTTAGACTGGAATTAAATTCACATGTTATGACTTTGTGTAATGCTTTCTTAAAACAAAGCTCTTATTAGAATGATGTAAATTCCTTGTAAATGAGAAAATTCTGGTTATCTGCTCATAGGCTATTCTCTGAGGAGACTGTCCAGGGAAGAGTCACCTCTCCCAACGTTTGTGGCAGAGAGTGGGGCTTAGACCTTGCCACCCTGCTTCCGTTTGTGGCAACACGGCTGCTGGTTGCATGGTTCCAACATGGTTCCCTTGACACACTTTCTTTGTCTTATCAACGCCTCCAGAGCCTCATAAGAGAAAGCACCATAAACTGAGGTGGTGATGTTGTGGCTGTATCTTCTGCCCACTGGTCATCTTATTGACTGTAATAATAGCAGCTAACCCTTATTGAAAGTCAGGCGATTGTCTTAGTGCTTCACATGTATACCCAGCTTTTTAATCCTTACTCCAAGTCTTTTTGTTAAGTTTATTCAAGACCTGTATTTTACAGATAAGCATCCTGAGGCCCAGGGCGGTCAATGGGCCAGTAAACACCCAGTGATCTGAGATTTGAACCCAGGCTATCCAGACCAGAAGCTATGCTTATAACAAGTCATGACTGTGGAGCAAAAATATTTTATGATTTCAGGTTTCCTGTACTCATGTTCATGTGTTTGACCTCATCTTCCTTAACCCTGACTTTTTAATTCATAAAATATGAAAATGAGTCTGTGTCCTGCTTCTGTTAGGTAGTTAGAGAAGGAAAAAGGAGTCCAAAATAAATAAAACTGAGCTGTAACAGAGCTGTAACACTGGTCCGCCATTTCAAATTTTTGCTGCGGCAAGACAGAACTGAGGAAATTACACACTCCCCCAACATATCTGGTGCCATTTCTCAGATTTAACCTGGCTGAAACAACCTCATCTTGGCTCCTGTGAGGCAGAGGCCAAGCACAGCAGAAGCCCAACTTGGCGAAAACTCCTGTGGTGGAAGCTGAATGAGAAGAAAACCCAGCGCAGTGGAAGTGACAAGAAGCCCAGAGTGCCGGAAACCTAGACAGCAAAAACAAACTCTGCAGAAAGCTCATGCGGCTGTCTCAGATTTCAGGAGACCTCCGGTTAAGGTAGGAGGTCCTCATTCCTATGGTTGGAAGGACATATGGCTAACAAAATCTTAATTCCTTTAAATCTCTTGTTTCTTGTTTCAACTTCAAATTGGCTTTTACCGAGAGCATTGCCAATGCCTGAACAACAAAGGCATTTGCCATCTGCCTCTGTAGAGAATGAACTCCATGCTGCTGTAGCTGTTGACCTTCAACGAACCCTGAGGGAATTCAGGGTAACAAACCCTGAGGGAATTCAGGGTGAAGTAAGGCACTCTGTGCTCCAGGGAATCTGGTGAGAGAGGTCTTTAGATAGTTGGATGTTTTTAGGAACAAATTTTATGATCTCAATCCTTACATCTCCTCATTTCTAGAGAAACACTAAATCCCTTCATGGTGACATCAGATCCTCATGACTAATAAAAAACTTTTGTAAAATGAGTGCTTCATGGTATTGAACTCCCCCTTCACCAAAACTTCATATATTGACTTGCCCCTACTACTTTGGAGCAGTCTCTCAGAGCTATCTGAGATGCTGCCTCCTGGGCTACAGTCCTCAGTTCAGTTCAGTCGCTCAGTCGTGTCCGACTGTTTGCAACCCCATGAATCACAGCGCGCCAGGCCTCCCTGTCCATCACCAACTCCAGAAGTTCACTCATACTCACGTCCATCGAATCAGTGATGCCATCCAGCCATCTCATCCTATGTCGTCCCCTTCTCCTCCTGCCCCCAATCCCTCCCAGCATCAGAGACTTTTCCAATCAGTCAACTCTTTGCATGAGGTGGCCAAAGTATTGGAGTTTTAGCTTTAGCATCATTCCTTCCAAAGAAATCCCAGGGCTGATCTCCTTTAGAATGGACTGTTTGGATCTCCTTGAAGTCCAAGGGACTCTCAAGAGTCTTCTCCAACACCACAATTCAAAAGCATCAATTCTTCGGCGCTCAGCCTTCTTCACAGTCCAACTCTCACATCCATACATGACCACAGGAAAAACCATAGCCTTGACTAGATGGATCTTTGTTGGCAAAGTAATGTCTCTTCTTTTCAATATGCTATCTAGGTTGGTCATAACTTTCCTTCCAAGGAGTAAGCGTCTTTTAATTTCATGGCTGCGGTCACCATCTGTAGTGATTTTGGAGCCCCCAAAAATAAAGTCTGACACTGTTTCCCCATCTATTTCCTGTGAAGTGGTGGGACCAGATGCCATGATCTTCGTTTTCTGAATGTTGAGTTTTAAGCCAACTTTTTCACTCTCCTCTTTCACCTCATTTTGCCCCAAATAAAACTGAACTCGCAACTCTCAAGTTGTACCTCTTTTTTTTTAGTTGACACTTGTTTCCTCAAACTCCCTGCAAACAGGTGTGCCAGCGATGGGTACAATTGAGAAACTCTGGCAGGGGCTACTTACTAGCTGTTTCCCAACAGGCTGGGGGTTATTTTGTCCTTAATTTTCTTTGTGCCAAGGATCAGGCCAAAAAAACTGAGCACAGGTCAGGTATTTAGAAGATTTTCCAGAAGGTTATGAAGGGGATTCCTTGGCATGTTTTTCCCACTGCTTTTTCCTCCCATCCTCCAGCTCCTCTCTCAGTCTATGCCACTGCTTACAAAGTATTGGGCAGGTCATCATCTTTTCATTTCTGAAAGTTGTGCTTGAGATAATTTACCTAAGATTGTGACTCAAACCCACGTGGCAGGGAGTCTGTGCTATGCTTACTCACTCAGTCATATCCGACTGAGATTTGAGCCCAGCTAAAATCCACAGTGCCTGGTTTTAGGATCTAATGAAGCTCAGGTTCTTGATGTCTCATTGCAAAAAATTCAGTGAGAGACACAGCGATAGGTAAGAGGTGGATTTCTTCCAGTTCAGAGAGAAGCACATTCTACAGGGTGTGGCCATCTCAGAAGGCAAGTGCCGTGGCCATGGAATGTGGTGTGGTTAGTTTGGGCAAGCTGGGTGATTTCTTATGCTAATGAGTGGGAGGATCATTCCAACAATTGGGGAACCACCCACTCCTTGGTCTTCTGACAGTGCCTTGGAACTGCCCTGCCACCTCAGGGTGTGTCATTTAGCTTGCAGATTGAGGATCAGGGTTTAGTTGAATTTGACTTGTCATCTTGGATCCATTTGATTTTAATCTGTTTATGTTGTGCCCTTGCTCTATGTCATTCTTTCAAAAGTTGTGCCCTGCCCCCTTCCCTCCTGTTTCATGCTCTTTTCCTGAGCCACTTCCAGGCCCACAATGTTACCTCTACAATCTTCTGGAGGGACAACCAGAAAATAGTTGGCCTTTGGGAGGGAAATACTGTATAATATCCAATCCCTGTAGATATTCAGGACTTCATCTTCCATGTCTCCTATAACATGTGCAACAACAGCATCTCTCAGTGGACCCAGTAGGGCAGGTGACAGGCACACAGTGCCTGCTAGAAGTCCATCAGTTGGTGGCATCCCTTCAGGGGCAATTGGGGTTCCAGGGATAGTTTGCCACTTTGGAAGTTAGCCCTGCAGGCCATTTGGGCCCCAAACCCTGCCACCCTTCTCCTAAAGTTACAAACATAACCCCAGATCAAATCTACACTCCACTTTTATGAAATATCTTATCTGTTGCCTCTAATCAGTTTGTTCTTAGTTCAGTTCAGTCACTCAGTCATGTCCTACTCTTTGTGATCCCATGGATAATAGCACACCAGGCTTCCCTGTCCATCACCAACTCCTGGAGTTTACTCAAACTCATGTCTATTGACTCACTGATGCCATCCAACTATCTCATCCTCTGTCTTTTCCTTCTCCTCCCACCTTCAATCATTCCCAGCATCAGAGACTTTTCCAATGAATCTGTTCTTCTCATCAGGTGGCCAAAGTATTGGAGTTTCAGCTTTAGCATCAGTCCTTGCAATGAATATTCAGGACTGATTTCCTTTAGGATTGACTGGTTTGATCTCAGTCCAAGGGACTCTTAAGAGTCCTCTCCAACACCACAGTTCAAAAGCATCATTCTTCAATGCTCAGCTTTCTTTATAGTCCAACTCTCACATCCATACATGACTACTGGAAAAGCAATAGCTTTGACTAGATGGACCTTTGTTGGCAAAGTAATGTCTCTGATTTTTAATATGCTTTCTAGGTTGGTCATAAATTTTCTTCCAAGGAGCAAGAGTCTTTTAATTTCATGGCTGCAGTCACCATCTGCAGTGATTTTGGAGCCCCAAAAATAAAGTCTCTCAATGTTTCCATTGTTTCCCCATCTATTTGCCATGAAGTGATGGGACTGGATTTCATGATCTTAGTTTTCTGAATGTTGAGTTTTAAGCCAAGATTTTCACTCTCCTCTTTTACTTTCATCAAGAGACTCTTTAATTCTTCTTTGCTTTCTGTCATAAGGGAGATGTCATCTGAATATCTGAGGTTATTTATATTTCTCCTGGCAATCTTGATCCAAGCTTGTGCTTCATCTAGGCTGGTATTTTGCATGATGTACTCTGCATGTAAGTTAAATAAGCAGGGTGACAATATACAACCTTGACGTACTCCTTTCCCGATTTGGAACCGGTCTATTGCTCCATGTCTGGTTCTAACTCTTGCTTCTTGACTTTCATATAGATTTCTCAGGAGGCAGGTCAGATGGTCTGGTATTCCCATCTCTTTATGAATTTTCCACAATTTGTTCTGATCCACACAGTCAAAGGCTTTGGCATAGTCAGTAAAGCAGAAGTAGATGTCTTTCTGGAACTCTCTTGCTTTTTCAATGATCCAAGGATGTTGGCAATTTGATCTCTGGTTCGTCTACCTTGTCTGTGTCTAGCCTGAACATCTGGAAGTTTATAGTTCATGTACTGTTGAAGCCTGGCTTGGAGGATTTTGAGCATTACTTTGCTAACGTGTGAAATGAGTGCAATTGTGTGGTAGTTTGAGCATTCTTTGGCATTGACTTTCTTTGGGATTGGAATGAAAACTGACCTTTTCCAGTCCTGTGGCCACTGCTGAGTTTTCCAAATTTGCTGGCATATTGAGTGCAGCACTTTCACAGCATCATCTTTTAGGATTTGAAATAGCTCAACTGGAATTCCATCACCTCCACTAGCTTTGTTTGTAGTGATGCTTCCTAAGGCCCACTTGACTTCACATTCCAGGATGTCTGGCTCTAGGTGAGTGATCATACCATCGTGATTATCTTGGTTGTGAAGATCTTTTTTGTACAGTTCTTCTGTGTATTCTTGACACCTCTTCTTAATATCTTTTACTTCTGTTAGGGCCCTACCATTTCTGTCCTTATTTTGCCCATCTTTGCATGAAATAGCTCATGAAGATCTTTTTTGTACTTACTAACTCCTACAACCAATGTTGTCCCCTTGTAGGCAACATTGTCCCACCCCTCTTGTTATTAAAATACTCTTAATGCCCCTAACAGGACCAGATAACCCATTTTCTTTTTCATTACTTCTGTTACTATCTGAAGGAGTTCTATGACAATGAAATGTTTACCATTGGAAACACTCTAAACTGCTCTTATGGAGGACTAGGGGAAGAAATTAGTGACTTACATTCCCTCAGAGCAAGAAGAAGATAAGACTTATGGCTGTTTCACCAGGTTCCCAGTCTCAGAGCACAAGCTTGGATTGCTTTACATCATGATATCTATTCCCATCCGTGGTGGACAACCCAGCAATAAGTTGATTACAACCCCTTAATCCTACCCAGCACTGGTTATGCTTCAGACCATAGAGATGACCAACTCCAGTCCGGGGGTCCCAGAAGGTCGACCTGCATCGACCTACTTAGGGATCTGGTCCATGGAAGGTTGTCACGCCTCAACCTGTTTGGGGATCTGCCAGTCCAGGGGTCCCAGGATGTCAACATATCTCGACCTGCCCAGAGACCCAGTTCTCAGGAGGCTGACCTGCCTTGACCTGCCCAGGAATTCGATCTACAAGAGGCTGTCATGCCTTAATCTGCCGGGGGTCTGCACCCTGACCCAGGGACACCTGGCTCTCAGGTTGCAGCAATACTGGGTAGGTTAAGCTTCAGAAAGACTCACCTCTAAGGAAGTCCACCCATAAAAATGGAAGGAGGCATATTAGTTTTTTTTCTTTTTTCTTTTCCTCCTTTCATCACTGTCTTTCAGATGGGAAATAACCAATCCATTTCCTGACAGATGCCCTTGAGATGCATCCTTGATAACTAGAGGCTGTTTGATCCTCTAACTCTAAGGAGAAGTTGCTTAAAATTCTTTTGTGCCATTGCATGGCCATGGTATCCTCTGGGGGGCAAGGAACACTGGCCTGAGGATGGGAGTTTAAAGTACAATACCAGCTATACTTATTCTTCAAAACACAAGGGAAATGGACAGAGATCCCCTATGTCCAGATTTTCTTCCAACTAAGAGATATGAAGGAACTCTGTCTTAAGCATGGGATTGGTGTATGCCGTAAAAGTGAGCCTACTATGCAAATGGTGTTAGGCACAGACAACCAAGAGAAGGAAGCCACCTGAGAAGGCTCACTTCCCATGGCTCCCAAGTCTCCTGGTGCTCCTTTCTTGTATCCAAGAGTACCCCCATATCTGGAGCACCCCCTCCACAAATGCCAACTTGAGTATGTCCCTTAGTTGGAACTGGAGAAGAAATTGGACCAACTTGGATCCATAAGCCCTTCTCCCTCTTAGAATTAAGATCAAACAAGACCTGGGAAGCTATACAGGTGACCCAGACAAATATACAGATGCATTCCAACACATTGCCTTGGCCTTTGACTTGACGTGGAAGGACATCATGGTCATATTTAGTCAAACTTTATTGGACCCTGAGTACGCTAGGGTCTTAAAGGAAGCTCGAAGGTATGCTACGGGGCTTCACATGTCAAGTGATAAATACCCAGTGGTGGAAACTGTGGTCCCCTCCTCAGATCCTAATTGGAATTATAATGACCCTGAGCACATCTGGGAAAGGGATAATTTTCTGATCTGTGTAAAGGAAGGACTAAAAGCAGCCAAGCAAAAAGTAATCAGCTGTGCCCAAGTCTCAGCAATAACTCAGGAGCCCAATGAGAACCCCATTGCCTTTCTGGAAAGGCTAAAAAGAGGCCTCCAAAAGTTTACCAATCTGGACTTAGACTCTTATGAGGGACAGGTGATTTTAAAGGACAAATTCCTGTCCCAGTGTGCATCAGACATCAGGATAAAGTTACAATAGCTATAGCAACAGGGCCCTGCTGCCTCTCTAGGTGGTCCAGACAGCCACCAATACTTTTTATAACAGAGAACAGGAGAGGGAGGCCAAGGCCCGGGAAAGGGAGAAAAGGAAATAGACAAGATATACCCAGATGCTAGGTGCCCTCCAGAGAAGCCCTATGGTAAACCCTGAGTCCTTGAAGGACAAGGCACGAGACAGATGCCTAATCTGTAGACAGGCGGGACATTGGGCCAAAGAGTGTCCAAACCATGACAAGTCTCCTGAAATGGCTTGCTACAAATGCCATCAATTGGGACATTGGGTGGCACTCCGCCCTAGGGATCCAAGAGCCTCAAGGTTAAGCACCAAGCCTTCCCTCATGATTGTTCAACAAGTGGTCATCTCTTGTCTCACTTGCCAATTAAACAGCCAGATGACACCACGTTTATGGCATAAAGTGAAGAGGAACTAAAAAGCCTCTTGATGAAAGTAAAAGAGGAGAGTGAAGAAGTTGGCTTAAAGTTCAACGTTCAGAAAACTAAGATCATGGCATCTGATCCCATCACTTCATGGGAAATAGACGGGCAAACAGTGGAAACAATGTCAGACTTTATTTTTTCAGGCTCCAAAATCACTGCAGATGGTGATTGAAGCCATGAAATTAAAAGACGCTTACTCCTTGGAAGTAAAGTTATGACCAACCTAGATAGCATATTCAAAAGCAGAGACATTATTTTGCCAACAGAGGTTCGTCTAGTCAAGGCTATGGTTTTTCCAGTGGTCATGTATGGATGTGAGAGTTCAACTGTGAAGAAGGCTGAGCACCGAAGAATTGATGCTTTTGAACTGTGGTGTTGGAGACGACTCTTGAGAGTCCCTTGGACTGCAAGGAGATCCAACCAGTCCATTTTAAAGGAGATCAGTCCTGGGTGTTCTTTGGAAGGAATGATGCTAAAGCTGAAACTCCAGTACTTCAGCCACCTGATGCGAAGAGTTGACTCATTGGAAAAGACTCTGATGCTGGGAGGGATTGGGGGCAGGAGGAGAAGGAGACGACAGAGGATGAGATGGCTAGATGGCATCACCGACTCGATGGATGTTAGTTTGAGTGAACTCCGGGAGTTGGTGATGGACAGAGAGACCTGGCATGCTGCAATTCATGGGGTCCCAAAGAGTCGAACACAACTGAGTGACTGAACTGAACTGAACTGAACTGAAGGAGCTCGAAGATCCCAGCTGGCCCAGCCCACCCAACATGGTGGGAACTACCCAGTAGGGGACTGGCAGATGGATTTTACCTAGAATCCAGTTTCTCAAGCGTATAAATACATATTAGTCATGATAGCTACATTCACAGGATGGATTGAAAGGCTTTCCCACCTGGACTGAGAAGGCTGAGGAGGTAGTAAAAAAACTGCTCCATGAAATCATTCCAAGATTTGTTCTGCCCAGGTCATTACAAAGTGACAATGGGACATTATTTACTTCTAAGGTCACCCAAGGGGTCTCTAAAGCATTGGTCTTAACTTATTATCTCCATTGTGCCTGGAGGCGTGTCTTCAGGAAAAGTAGAAAGAGCCAACCAATTCTTAAAATCAGTGATAGAAAAGATAACCCAAGAGACCTTCCTGGGATGGAAGGAGGCTTTACCAATAGCTTGCCTCTGCACCCACATTGTCCCTAAGGAACAGGTTGGTCTTAGTCCTTATGAGATGCTCTATGGGAGACCTTTTGTTTATGTCAATGAATTCTTCCTCGATCCAGAGGCTCAGACTGTCCGGTCTTATACCATGGCCATTGGGCAATTCCAGCAAGATTCCACACTTGTGGGTTGTCAACCAGGACCCAAAAGATTCTAAAGAGCCACACTCTATGCTCTGGGGACTCAAGTCCTAATTAAAGTCTGGAAAGATGGGTCCTCTAAAGCTCAACTCCAGTCCAGAAGGAAGGACCCCTACTGTGTAATACTTTCTACCCCCACAGCAGTAAAGGTAACAGGACACGACTCCTGGATTCACTACTCACGAGTCAAGCCATGGAAGAAAACAGAAGATATTCAATACTCCTGTGAGCCCCTGAGAGATCTCAGATACCTATTTAGGACTACAAATGAGTGCCATTCTAATGAACACCCCCAAAATTAAGTGTCTGGGGATAAGATTTCTCAGAATAGCTCTAAAGATCCAACACAGCTTGGCAGGGGTTGTACTCCACAATAGACAGGAGGTAGATATCCTGATCCCTGAACACAGAGGGACCTGAGGCATTTGAATGAGACATGTTGTTTCTGGGTAAATACCTCCAGCTAAGTTAAAGAAAGTCTCACAGTCTTGAAGAAAAACATTCAGATCCTATGGGATCTCAAAGAACAATCTGGAGAGTCCTCAGGGTGGTTACAATCTCTCTTTGGGGGAATCCTTCTCCTGGTAAGGGGATTTGGAGTTGGCTAATGCCCCTACTAATCCCTGTTATCACCATATTGATGCTGCTTATACATGTATTGTTGCTGCTGCTGCTAAGTCACTTCAGTCGTGTCCGACTCTGTGCAACCCCATAGACAGCAGCCCACCAGGCTCCTCCATCCCCTTATCCATGTATTATTCATGTATTATCAATTGTCTAACCGGTTTTTTCTCTGCCCATGTCAACAAGCTACAGCATGCAGTGCCAGTTCAACAAGGATTTATAAAACTACCACCAACCATGGAAAATATCACTCACCCTTAGTTTGATACTGTGATAAGGACTCTGAGCCTTGAGACTAGCAAGACAGGGAGGCCCAAGACCCCTCACCATCCCAGTTCAGCCAGGAAGTAGCCAAAGAGAACTCGACGCCCATGTTACCAAAGAATTGGGCCTCCTATCTCTTTAGGGGGGAATGTTAGGTAGTTAGAATAGGAAAAAGGAATTCAAAATAGTGGTGTCCAAAAGACAAGGGAAAAGCCCACAAAAATAGAAAAAGGAATGTCCGAGGACCAGAGTGAGAATCTCGAGTAAAACAAACAGCCCTCCTGGCTAGCCCAGTTTACATAGGTCAGGCTCGGGGGGAGGAGGAAAAACATATAAAAAGAGGAGCCAAAATTGAGCTGCTGACTTCTTTTCACTTTTTTGGGGTCAACCCACGCTCATGCCTCAAGGATGTATTTTCCTTTGCTTGCCAAATAAAACTGAGCTATATAACACTGGTCTGTCTGTTGCTTCAAATTTTTGCTGTTGCAAGACAGAACTGAAAAAATTACACACTCTCCTGACACTTCCATCACAGTTTTCATTGATGACAAATTTTAATGTATGAAAAAATATTTGGAAGCTGGAAGATACTATATTAGGGTAAAGATTATTACCATTTGGACTGTTGAAAACTTCCTTCTTTATTCAGCTGTTTTCTTTTTGGCCTTGTGACAGTGATCTTTTTCAGCTTTTCTAACTGTTCCTTTTCTTTGTCTTTTTCTGGCACCATTTTAATAGGAAGGTGTGAAAGCCAGGGTCTTATCCTTGACTCTGAGAAATTGAGATGTCACCTACTCTGACAATGGGGTATGTCCAAGTAACAATGTGATAATTTCAGGTGAACAGCCAAGGGATCAGCCATACAAATATGTGTATCCATTCTCCGCCTAAACTACTCCATCTTCTAGGCTGCCACATAACACTGAGCAGAGTTCCATGTGCTGTGCAGTGGGTCCTTATTGGTTATGCAGATTAAATGTAGCAGTGTGTACATGTCCATCCCAACCTCCCTAACTATCCCTTCCCCTCATCCTTCCTCCTGGCAACCATAAGTTCTTTGTCTAATGAGTTTTTTTCTGTTTTGTAAGTAAGTTCATTTGTATCTTTTCTTTTTAGATTCCATATATAAGGGATATCATGATATTTCTCCTTTTCTGACTTACTTCACTAGGTATAAGAATCTCCTGGGTCCATCCATGTTGCTGCATATGGCATTATTTCATTCTTTTTAATGGCTGAGTAATAGTCCACCTACTCTGACTTCTTAATCTTGCAGATAAAGAAACAAGCTTTCAGGGTAGTTATCTGATGCCACAGGTTAATTTTATCAGAAATGGCATTTATTCATGTATTTTATTATCTTATCCGAAGTCCTTCCCGTACAATGCTGGGTTGATTCAGTGGCAGGAGTGGGGCCACATCTTGCTTTCACATCAAAGGTTACTAGGTTTGAAAGTTTGTAGTTAAAACATAATAATTTCAAGTTTAAATGTTTTAAAACTAGTTCTGTATAAGATTGCAAGTAGTAGTATCAGTTAAAAGCAGAAAATGGAAATCAAATTGATTCCATAATAAAAAGATAGGTAGTATCAGAATAACAGAAACATCTGTTTTTACATCTTTTGGGAATGGGGAAAAAAAAAAACAAACTGATTAGTTTGGGACTGATCCAGATAGATGTCATTTTAAATTGCTTTCTTCTGTTTACCAAAATAATGCAATTAGTTGGAATAACTAAAATAAAGATAGGTTCAGAACAGATGTCTGGCAATAGACATTCACACTATTAAAAACTGTATATGGAACTGCCTGCTAGGCACATTCATGCAGAAGTAAACATTGGGTCATTCTCAAGAAAAATGAGCCTTGATTGAAGTGCATAGATTTAGCCACACATTTCGTTTTTAATCAATAGAGATCATCACTTGCTTCAGCTAGGCAGAATGATGTGGTTTGGACTTGGAGGGAGAAGAGGCAGGTAAATCAATTTACTCTAGAGATTGACACAAATCTTTCTTTTTTCAATTTTAAAGATTTTCTTTTCTTATTTGCTTTATCTTCCTTTCAGTTTGGATTGTGAATATACATCTGTCTACTTCTGTATATGTATTTACACACAGACATACATTCCCTCATAGAGTTAAGCCATAATATATATAGTAAGTCTAATTTAGAGATATTTTCACTAAAAACTTAATCCATATTTTTGTCTAGATTTTCTGAGTAAGGAAAGGATAGTGGTGGTTTTATCAAGTCCAAGCTCGCTCTGTTCATTGCACTACAGGCCATTAAATTGGAGACTAGGTGCTGAGACAAGGATTAATGACTTTATTTGGAAAGCTGGCAGACCGAGAAGATGACAGACTAATGTCTCAAAATAACCATCTTGTCGGAGTCTGGATGCCAGGTTCTTTTATAGAACAGAGAGGAGGAGGAGGTAGTAAAGTAAAAAGGTCTTGAGTCTTGCGGAGGTCTCCTGGAATGGTCAGCCTCAGAGAGGGAATGTGTTAATTTCGTCCTCCAGTAGCCATTCACAGTGGACAGGATCGGACTATTTCCCTGAACAAAGGCACTTTGGTTTAACATTCAGGCAGATGGGCATTGTTCCCTGAGGCAGGCCATTATGTATAGACAGTATCCTTTTAGTAAACAAATGCAACTGGAAGCAGAGGTTAAAATAAAAGAGACAGATTCAACAAACAGTCAGATTTTGTTGATCCCTGTAACAGTTACAAGGTTGGTCTGAAATGGCAGCAACGGATTCTAACCAAAACATAAAGGGGTTTTTATTTGTATTAACAGAGTAATATAAAAGCAAAGTGCTAGATTTAAACTCCATTAACTATCTGAGGACCTTTGGGCATTTTCTTAGTAATGTGACTTCATTCATAACCTGCAAACAGTAAATATTATAGAAATTATATTCTATAACTAAGTACTAGTTTTTCTTTCCCTGAAGACTCTTAAGTACTCCTTAAATATTCATTCATTCTTTTAAAATATTTCCTGTATGTCTCCACAGTGTATGGAGCAAGCATTGTAAAGGATGAATATAGTCTCATCTTGCAGAATTTGAGTTTTAAAGGATGCAGATTTATAACTTAAAAGTCCGGGTGATTTGGGCCCGTAGGCAGGAAACTTAGTTTGCTCTATGAATACAGAATCTATTCAGTGAATCTACTCTGGTTTGGGTGAGGATCTGGGCAATATATAGGGATTAAGGGAGGTATTATGCGGCTACAATTTGAAAAACTTGGAAGGTCAGCAGAACCAGGTTATGAATTGTCTAATGAATTATGCCAAGAATTTTGAAACTCATCTCATTGACAGTGGCAAGCTGTAAAATGGTTTTGATATGGAAATCAGTGGGCAGATTTGCATTTTAGAACATTGTTTAAATTGATTTGTCAATTAAGATTATTTTAAGACAGGATTTATTCCCTTTAAATCTTGATAAAGCTCCATGTTAATAAAGTCTTATCAGATACTGAAAAAAAAAAAAAAAAAAAAAGGGTGGGGGGAATTCGCTCTTGTTCATTTCTGTTTGAGAGTTATCTATTTTGTACCTAATAGGTATATTGCTTTTGCCTGGAAAATCCCATGGATGGAGAAGTCTGGTGGGCTGCAGTCCATGGGGTCACTAAGAGTCGGACACGACTGAGCGACTTCCCTTTCACTTTTCACTTTCATGCATTGGAGAAGGAAATGGCAACCCACTCCAGTGTTCTTGCCTGGAGAATCCCGGGGACAGCGGAGCCTGGTGGGCTGCCGTCTCTGGGGTCGCACAGAGTCGGACACGACTGAATGACTTAGCAGCAGCAGCAGCAGCAGCAGGTTCTGTGAAATATAAGACTCCTTGAGACCACACTGAAGCTTTCTTAAAGTGATAACACTTTGAAGAAGACTTCTTAAAGTGATAACCCTTTGAAGAAGACTTCTTAAAGTGATAACACTTTGAAGAAGACTTCTTAAAGTGATAACACTTTGAAGAAGAATAATTAACGAGTATCCCAGGGTTAGCACAAGTTTGCCTGACATACAGTGAGGCCAAACAACCAAAATTTCAGAGTTTGGGGCAGAGGAAGGTTTATTGCAGGGCCATGCAAGGAGATGGGTAACTCATGCTTTGAAAATCCCAAGCTCCCTAAAGGGTTTCAGGCAAAGCATTTTTAAAAGCCAGATCAGGGAGGGGAAGGTTGCAAGGTACATGATCAAATAAATCTTGCACAGTTCTTTTGTTGGTTGATGGTGAGGTAACAGGGTGGTGTCACAGGGTTTAACTTTATCAATCCTTAGGTTCCAGGAGGCCTGGGGCTCAGTGCTCATGGTCATCAAGTAGTTAACATCTTCCATTTGGGGTGTGTGTGTGAGAGAGAGATATCTGTAAAACAACTCAGAAAATCTGAATCAAATACTGTCCTTTAGGTACTTCAGAGAGGAGCTTAAGGAGAGGATATGGGGAAAGGGCCTATCCTGGGAAGCACCCATATGGACCTGCTTGATTAAAACCATATTCTCTTAATTTATAGGATTTTTGATCATTTGTTGATTTATAGGGTTGTCTGATCATTGGTTAACTGTTTTCTTCCATTTGCTTTTTAAACAATGCAAATCTTCTTACACAAGTGCCTTGAAACCATCCTCTTGATCTCCCTTTCTCCCATGGAGTTTAATCTCCTGACAACCTTGGGTTTCTCCAAGAAAATTCTGTTTCATGCAGCTGTCTTTTGAATTTATGTCTGCAACCCCCAGTTGTCTTGGATCTTCAGTCTAAATAGCATCTAGAAGACAAATGTATTTCTTTCTAGAAATCAAAGATGACATAAACAGATGGAGAGATATTCCATGTTTCTGGGTAGGAAGAATCAATATTGTGAAAATGACTATACTACCAAATGCAATCTACAGATTAAATGCAATCCCTATCAAATTACCAATGACATTTTTCACAGAACTAGAACAAAAAAATTCACAATTCATATGGAAACACAAAAGACCCTGAATAGCCAAAGCAGTCTTGAAAAAGAAGAATGGAGCTGGAAGAATCAAACTTCCTGACTTCAGGTTATACTACAGAGCTACAGTCATCAAGACAGTATGGTACTGGCACAAAAACAGAAATATAGACCAATGGAACAAGCTAGGAAGCCCAGAAATAAACCCATGCACCTATGGTTAGCTTGTTTTTGACAAAGAAGGCAAAAATATACAATGGGGCAAAGACAGCCTCTTTAATAAATGATGCTGGGAAAACTGGACAGCTACATGTAAAAGAATGAAATTAGAACACTTCCTAACACCATACACAAAGATAAACTCATGGATTAAAGGCCTAAATGTAAGACTGGAAACTATAGAACTCTTAGAGGAAAACATAGGCAGAACACTCAATGACAGAAATCAAAGCAAGATCCTCTATGACCCACCTCCTAGAGTAACAGAAATGAAAACAAAAGTAAACAAGTGGGACCTGATTAACCTTAAAAGTTTTTGCACAGCAAAGGAAACTATAAACAAGGTGAAAAGAGAACCCTCAGAATGGGAGAAAATGACAAAGGATTAATTTCCAAAATACACAAGCAGCTTATACAACTCAATGCCAGAAAAACAAACAACCCAATCAAAAAGTAGGAAACAACCTAAACAGACATTTCTCCAAAGAAGACATACAGATGGCTAACAAACACATGAAAAGATGCTCAACATCGCTCATTATTAGAGAAATGCAAATCAAAACTACAATGATATATCACCTCACACTGGTCAGAATGGGCCTCATCAAAATGTCTACAAACAATTAATGCTGGAAAAGGTGTGGAGAAAAGGGAACACTCTTGCACTGTAGGTAAATGTAAATTGATACAGCCACTATGGAAGATGGTATGGAGATTCCTTAAAAAAACTAGGAATAAAACCACTGTATGACCCAATAATCCCACTCCTAGGCATATACACTGAGGAAACAGAAATTGAAAGAGACACAGGTATCCCATTGTTAATTGCTGCACTATTTTCATTAGTTAGAACATGGAAGCAACCTAAATGTCCATCAACAGATGAATGGATAAAGAAGTTGTGGTATATAGACACAATGGAGTATTAGTCATCAAAATGAATGGATTTGAGTCAGTTCTAATGAGGTGGATGAACCTAGAGCCTATTATACAGAGTGAAGTGAGTCAGTAAAAGAAAGATAAATACCATATTCTAATACATATATATGGAATCTAGAAAAATGGTACTGAAGAATTTATTTACAGGGCAACAATGGAGAAACAGACATAGAGAATACATTTATTGTCATGAGGAGAGAAGAGGAGAGAGTGAGATGTGTGGAAATAGTAACATGGAAGCTTACATAACCATTTGTTAAATAGATAGCCAACAGGAATTTGCTGTATGGCTCAGGAAACTCAAACAGGGGTTCTGTGTCAACCTACAGGGGTGGGATGGGGAGGGAGATGGGAGGGAGGTTCAAAAGGGAGGGGATATATGTATACCTATGGCTTATTCATGTTGAGGTTTGACACAAAACAGCCAAATTCTGTAAAGCAACTATCCTTCAATAAAAAATAAATAAAAAAAATGTATTTCTAAATATTACTGATTGCTTTTCATTGCATTACTTTGATATATCATCATACTAAAACTGGGTGCACTGATAAATGTTTAACAACTGACTCTTAAGGGGGAAAACATGCCCTGATTTGTAGCTCCTGTCCCTGGTGCAAATAATTCCATCATTGCACATTCCACACTTCCAACTTGACATCACTGTGAAGTGATGTTCAGAAAGAGATATTCACAGTGGACTGTTTTATGTTGGTATGAGCCAGCTCTGGCACACTGCTGAAACATTTCCTTCCTGCTACACAAGGTGATTGAGTGGGACAAAAAAATGTAGAGGGCAGAGAATTCTGAAACCCCATCATACCTCAGATGCATTAAACAAGAGTAAAATGACCCAAGAGAAAATGAATTTGAAAAAATTCTTTCAATTTTAAAATATTAACAATGTTCCTTCACTTCTGGGCTTAGAAGCTAAGAATATACTAGTAGTTGTAGTTAGCTCTTAGTCTATTAACTTGCTTTCAGTTTTGAAATCTAGTCCATAAATCTAGCCATTAGAGAGCTATTTCCAAAATACTAATGTGGGGAGAAAAAATAATCTTCCCTCTATCCATCTAAGTTCTTGGCTGGGACCCACCTCCTCACTCCACCTTATAAAAAACAGATTAACAATACAAGAACAGAAGTTTAATAAAACGTATATATGTCTTGTATATGTGGGAGTTACCCAAGAAAAGCAGCTCCTTCTATGGACCAAGCCTTTATGTTAAATACTATTGCAAGGAGAAGGAAGTGTTGAGATTGGGGTGAGGGGAGATTCAGTTATGGGAGATGAGTATGCAAAGCAGAGTAAGCACAGGTATGATTGTCATGAAGATTTAAGTCCCTGCTCTCTTTATTGATAAAAGAGTTTCTACAGTTTTGCTAATCCCCTTCTTCCTGAGATAATGAGGAAGACATTCTTACAAAGGGAAATTTCCATCATAAATGTAAATTTTTTTTACAAAAGGGTAACGGCTCAGCTTTCAGAGTTTTTGCTAGATCTGCTGTTGCTTAAAAATAATTTTATGCCAAAGAAGCATATTTTGGAGTGACAAATTCTGCTTCCCTTCACTACTATAATATGTTCTGCTCTTCTGCCCGCTTTTTAAATTAGTCTGTTTAATTGGTATGTGTTTATTTTACTTTTTCTTGCTCTGCTTATGTTATATTTAAAAATTAGAAATACACAAAAATAAATATAAAAATATCATAGTTCGCTAACAAGTAGGTCAATACTGCAAATATTTTTGAGTTTCCTTCAAATCTATCTGGTCTCTGATTCTGTGTGTATGTTTGCATATACGTAAAATGTATTTGCAGATCAGATTATACTGTGTACAATGTTTGTATTTTCTTAAAAAGAAATCATGGGTGTTTTCTATATGAAAAATTTCTAGTAAACCATATTGGTAGTAGTTAGATCATATTTTGTGGTAAGTATCATGTTAGATAGATAGAATAGGAAAAAGGAGTCCAAAATGGCGGTGGCTAAAAGAAAAAGAAAGGGAGAAGCCTGAGAAAACAGAACAAAAGAAAATCCACGGACCAGAGTGAGAACTTCAGGTGAAACAAACACGCCCCTTTCTTGACCAGCCCAGTTGGCTTAGGCCAAGCTCAAGTAGGGGACAAGACAAAATTTATAAAAAGAGGAAGCCAAGACGGATTGAGGCCTCTCATTTGGGCTCAGCCTGCCCTCACACCTTGAGGGTATACTAACATTTGTTTTTTGAATAAAACTGAGCTGTAACCGAGCTGTAACACTGGTCCACTGTTTCAAGTCTTTGCTGCAGTGAGACAGAATTGAGGAAATTATACACTCCCTTGACAATCAGAATAAATTATTTGTGTATTTTTGAAATTTAAGTAAGGAGTTTACAGTTATTCAGTATTATGAATTGGAGAAGGAAATGGCAACCCACTCCAGTGCTCTTTCCCTGAGAATCCCAGGTATGGGGGAGCCTGGTGGGCTGTCATCTATGGGGTCGCACAATCAGACACGACTAAAGCAACTTAGCAGCAGCTTAGCAGCAGCAGTATTATGAATAATGCTTCTGAAACTATGTACCTCAGATTGGGACTAAATCCACACAGCCCAGACTCAAACCTGGCCAAAACCCATGTTTTCCAACTGAGATCACACACCTGGTTTCAGGACTTAATGAAGCTCAAGTTTTGATGTCTCATTGCAGAAAGAACTCAGTGAGAGATAAAGTTGTTAGGGGAAGCACACTGACTGAAACTGCCCACCCTGGTCAGGCACCATGGTAACTATTTGCATGAGCTGTTTTATGGCAGGAGGTACTGGTAAGGAACCTGAAACTAATAAGCCACCACCAACAGGGAGAGTTCAGGAAAGGTAAAAAAATGACACTATGTGTCCAACCATGTCACAGAATCCTCACTGCCATCCATCTTGGCTGAACAAGGCGTGCACCACCAGGAAGGACTCCAAGTCAGAATGATTGGCTAAAGACAACTGGGAAACTTAATCCCATCACCATAAAAGCCAGGGCTGGGAGACAGGTGGCAGAGCAGTTCTCCTGGGTTCCATTACCCTACTGCTGTCCACCCGGGTGTCCCTTCCCAATAAATCTCTTGCTTTGTCAGCATATGTGTCTCCTTGGACAATTTATTTCTGAGTGTTAGACAAGAGCCCACTTTTGGGCCCTGGTGGATTTATTTGCAGAGAAGCATATGCCACAGATAGAGTGTGGGCCATCTCAGAAGGTGAGAGCAGGCTTGAAATAGGGGGTGGTTAGGCTTTATGGTCTGGCTAATTTTATAGGCTAAAGAATGGGAGGATTATTTCAACTATTTCAGGGAAGGAGCAGGAATTTCCAGGAATTGGTCCACCGCCCATTTCTTGGTCTTTGATGATTGGTCTAAGAACTGTCATGGCGCTGGTGAGTTTGTTATTTAGGTTGCTGATGTGTTAAGAGTGTGTTCTCAGGCTCAAGGTCTAGTGGAATTTGACTTGTCTGCCATCTTGGACCTCATTGGTTCTAATCAGTTTATGTCATGTCTGTGGGCAATGTTGTTCTTTTAAAGTTTATGTCCTGCCCCCTTCTCTCCTGTTTCACCTTGAAAATACAATTCTTTATATGCTTTTAAATTATTCTCCCCCTGGAGTAGCATTTCACAAATTAAACGATGTTTCAAAAGAAATCAGTTGACAAGAACTTAGATACAGCTTTCAAAATGCTCAGAAGAAAGTAAAGTAACCCCCCACCACCACTCTCCACTAAGCTGGGCTTTACTTTTTCCTCAGACTCGTTAAACTGTAGACAGTCTTCTTCCTGACCCTGGATCCTTGAATTACCTTTTCTTAGAGCGTTTGCTGTAGAAAATTTGTAATTGTTCATTCTTTCTTTTCCCATTGAGATGTAAATCTTCTTAAAGATCTTTGCCATTTTTTTTTCTTTCAGGACTGTGTTTCTCAAAGGCTTGGAGGCTATCCCTCCTGTCATAAAAATAATTGAAGATATTTTTCCTTTGGGTGAAGCCAGTTAGTAAACAAAGGTGGCCTAAGATCCTCCTGCTCCAGCTCTTAAAATTCTCCAGCCCTTCCTCTCAGAGGAGTTGAGTTCAGACTAAACTCTGGTCTCTATTCTGTTATGAAAGCCTTGATCACAGTTTTCCTTGGCCAGTGTAATTTTTACTTTGACACACCATATAGGCTGAATTGTGCCTACACCCCCTAATTCATACATTGAAATCTTAACCCCAAGTACCTCAGAATATGATTATATTTGGAGATTGGACATGTAAAGTGGTCAGTAGGAAAGATTAGGTCATATGGGTGGCCCATGTTAGGATTACAGACATACAGCAGGAAGACCATTTAAAAGTACATAGAAAAGATGGCCGTTATAAGCCAACCCTGCTAACACCTTGATTTCTTATGTCCACTTTTCAAAACTGAGACTAAACTTCTGTAGTTTAAATCATTCATGCTTGGTAACCATAGTAAAATAATAATACCTCACTAGTAGAATATGAGCCTGGTGGGCTGTCATCTCTGGGATAGCACAGAGTTGGACACAACTAAAGCGACTTAGCAGCTTAGCAGCAGTAGAATATGAGAGGACCTGTCTTGTTGCATCATCAGTATTTACTGCTAAACATTTTAAGTGAAAGTTGCTCAGTCATGTCTGACTCTTTGAGACCCCATGGACAATACAGTCCATGGAGTTCTCTAGGTGAGAATACTGGAGCCTTTCCCTTCTCCAGGGGATCTTCCCAAAGCAGGGATCGAACCCAGGTCTCATGCATTGCAGGTGGATTCTTTATTAACTGAGCCACAAGGGAAGTCCAAGAATACTGGAGTAGGTAGCCTATCCCTTCTCCAGAGGATCTCCCTTACCCAAGAATCAAACCGGGGTCACCTGCATTTCAGGCAGATTCTTTACCAACTAAGCTATCATGGAAACCCAAATATTTTAAACTATTTACTAAATTAGTAAATTCAAAATTGTTTTTGATCGACTTGCTTTGTATTTACATTAGTTAGTAGTAAGGTTTTCTTTGCCCTGTGTTTATCATTATATTTATCCTTGTATATATTAATTTTTGTACATTATACATTTTATACATTAATCACTATAATTACTGCCTGACCCATTTTTCTTTTGTGCTTTTAATGTTATTGTTCTTAAAAATCTTTCTGAATGATTTTTCATATTTGAGTATCAAATGATTCCTCAGTTTGTCATCTTTTTTGCTATTTTCTTTAAACATAGATTTCTGTGATCTATTTACTTTTATATTTAGAGACCTGTCTTTTATCTAAGGAACAGAGACAACTTTTCCTTGGATACTTTTTTCTAGGATTTTTTTTTTCTTCTAGTGTTTCTAAGATTAAAAAAAATAGTTCAGTGCTTAAATCTATCTGAAATTTATTCTGGGGTGATAAGGGAGTTGATTATTTTCCTAACACTTCTTCAGTTCCCTATTAGCATTTACTAAGTAATACATTAAAAGACGCTTACTCCTTGGAAGGAAAGTTATGACCAACCTAGATAGCATATTGAAAAGCAGAGACATTACTTTGCCAACAAAGGTCTGTCTAGTCAAGGCTATGGTTTTTCCAGTGGTCATATATGGATGTGAAAGTTGGACTGTGAAGAAAGCTGAGTACTGAAGAATTGATGCTTTTGAACTGTGGTGTTGGAGAAGACTCTTGAGAGTCCCTTAGACTGCAAGGAGATCCAACCAGTCCATTCTAAAGGAGATCAGTCCTGGGTATTCTTTGGAAGGACTAATGCTAAAGCTGAAACTCCAATACTTTGACCACCTCATGCGAAGAGTTGACTCATTGGAAAAGACTCTGATGCTGGGAGGGATTGGGGGCAGGAGGAGAAGGGGACAACAGAGGATGAGATGGCTGGATGGCATCACCAACTCGATGGACATGAATCTGGGTAAACTCCGGGAGTTGGTGATGGACAGGGAGGCCTGAGGTGCTGCAATTCATGGGGTTACAAAGAGTCAGACATGACTGAGCAACTGAACTGAACTGAAGTAATAGATTCTGTTTATTGACTTGGTGGTTTATCAACTAGTAAATGTTATATAGTGTGTGTTCAGATGTGTCTGACTCTTTGTGACCCCATGGACTGTAGCCTGCCAGCGTCCTCTGTCCATGGAATTTTCTAGGCAAGAATACTGGACTGAGTTGCCATTTCCTACTCCAGGGGATCTTCCCAACCCAGGGATTGAACCCACATCTCGTGAATCTTCTGTATTGACAGATGGATTCTTTACCACTAGTGCCACCTGGGAAGCCCAAATTTATATTAAAAACATATGTCTAAGTTATGTCTTGCCCTCTATGTTTATATAAATAGCATGCATATAGCATGCATGGTACTATACTATAATACAGCTTTTTTATTATTTAAATATGATAATGCAAATACTTTCTCAAGACTTTTTATAAAAATTCTTGGCTCATTGTTAATTTTCTACTTGAACTTCTTTACCATTTCATTAAATATATTTTCAATTCCCAGCCCCATTGGAGTCTTATTTTGGGAAGAATACAACCTTTTAAGAAATAATTTGTTCCCTTTCAGTTAACAAGGTATTTTTTTTTTTGTCTCTGATAATTTAGTTATTTTGCATGTATTTCTATAAAAATGTAGTTTATTTAAAAGCATATTGCAAGTTAGTCATTCTTTTCTTTCTTTACTGTTGTTAATGATTTGGTTAATGGTTCCCATATCCATTAAATAATCCATTCATTTTGTGCCTGGAAACAGTCATTTAACAAACAATAATATAAATATTTTTCAGTTGGTTGTTCTCTTCTACTTTTTTTTTTTAAGTGAATATTTTTGAAATGTAGTGAATTTCTAAAAAATGATAGTTGTTTTTGCCTCATCACTTCTCTGTTTTAGGACTTGAAGAATGAAACTATTACTGATTCTATGAAACAGTGTTCCCACCTTTAACAAGGAATTTCTAATGTTTTGTTTTTAAGTATACAGCTGAACAGTAATTATCTCTGCAAGTTTTTTTTTTTTTTAACTAAGGAATGGTATTGAATTTTATCAAAATTATTTGAGAATGGTATTGAATTTTATTAAAATCGTTTGAGTTAGATCACATTCTTACTCTTCCTTTGTTCACATAGTTATGCCTATAACATGATACTGACACCTACTGCTAAGATATTAATCTATTCCTGTAATTAATAACTGTTCTACTATACACTTGAATTCCATTTATTTGCTAGTAGCCTGTTTAGCATTATGAAATTCAGGTTAGATCATTGGTTGTATTATTTTATGTGGCTTTATTACTTTATTAACAGGTGCTAGAAGCTTGACTCTTTTGAAAAACTCAAGTTGTATACATTTATTGCAAGTTAATAATGAGGTTCTTAAAAATCTCAACTTGACCTTATAGGAAAAAACTGAAAAACTTTTAAAGCTGTATAGAGAAAAACTAGGCTTAAAATACATGTTTGTTTTTTCCAAAAAGAAATATCTGAGTAAAAATAACTCTGTGTTGCATAAATAATTTTTGTATCAAAATCCTATTGGCTAGTCATATTGATAATATTGTCTACATTAAATGATTTTCTGACTTTTCATATTTCTTACCTAGGAAATACTAAAATATCTTAGGGACGAGTGAATATTTCTTGAATGTTTTATATAGCATTGTAATTATACCTTTTTTCAGTACTCTAAGTTTATAATGTGACACATATTCTTAAAAGTCACCTACTATGAAAAATGATTCAATAAAACACTGTAAGGATTATGGGGAAAAGTTGAAACCTCATAAAAATGGAAGTATAGTTTTATATAAAATATATGAATACTGCAATAAATGTTGCATTTACACATTTGAAAAAAAGACTTGAGGCTTTGCTTATGGCATGGAAGTTAGAAGGGTTGCAGATGAGTTATCTCAAAGTGGTGGAAGTAGGCTTAGCTGAAATACAGAAAAGGTTGTAACACCATTTGTGGGTGTGTGGGGCTCACAATTCACACTGAACTGGGGTGGCTGGAAGGGTGTGTGTTTGTGTGTCTTTGTATTGTGTATTTCTACCATCTCTGTTCAGCAGGGTGCAGTTTTCTGCCATCACCAAGTATTTCTTACAGATGAAATCACATTTTAAGTAGACACAAAATTCCGGATATGCTAAATTTTTCTCCTTAGTATATCAATCATGTTGGAACAAATTCACTGTTTAAAACAAGTGTTACAGCAAAACTGACTTTATGTGGTGAGCTCAAGTACCTAGTCTGGTAATTCTTTTGGAACTAATTCTTTTGTGTAATTGTTTTTCCTTTTTTAGATCTGTTCAGGTTATCTTCTTTTGGAATTATTTTTCGTCATCTCATTGATTTTTATCTGCAGTCTGAGTGTGCTTCTGCTTCTGTGGTCTGATTTTAGTCTTTGCCTTGGCCCGATGCCCAGCTCAAATCTTTGTATATGAGTCAATTGGGAAAAATAGGATGAAACCAATAGTTCCCAAAGGAAATGTTTATAACACCTTCTTCCTCATTTCTCTGCTGTGCTTGAAGTCATGCCTGCTTTGAAGCAATTTTTTTTTGCCAAAACAGTGCAGTGTAGAGTTTGTATAGCTACTGTTTTCTGTGAAGCATGACCATGATAGTCTACAAAATAAGGATTCGTCTCTTGCTGCCATTAGGAGTGTATTCTGTAATATGAAAAAAGTTTTTACAAGAGCTTCAAGTAAAACAAATCATTTAGTATTGTTATTTTACCAAATGTCTCAAAAATGAAATGTAAATATGGGGAATTACTTTACAACCTCAAAAATTTTATTTGTGTGTTGAACAATTCAGTTCAGTTCAGTCGCTCAGTCATGTCTGGCTCTTTGTGACCCCATGAATTGCAGCACACCAGGCCTCCCTGTCCATCACCAACTCCCGGAGTTCACCCAGACCCACGTCCATCGAGTCAGTGATGCCATCCAGCCATCTCATCCTCTGTCGTCCCCTTCTCCTCCTGCCCCCAATCCCTCCCAGCATCAGAGTCTTTTCCAATGAGTCAACTCTTCGCATGAGGTGGCCAAAGTACTGGAGTTTCAGCTTCAGCATCATTTCTTCCAAAGAAATCCCAGGGCTGATCTCCTTCAGAATGGACTGGTTGGGTCCATCATTTATTCAAAATAATGTTAAAATGTGAAACATGCTTGCTTGAAAATGCTGAAAGTACCTTTCAAAAATAACCACAATTACTGGACTGAGAAAACACTGAGAAATACAAGCAACTCACTGAGGTATAATTCCTTGAAAAGACCAGAAAAAAGATTTGAGTGCACTTCACAGCTAAATAGTGTTGCTTGTGCATTGCTTATTCTTATTCAACCATGGACTATGGTAAATGGTTGCTCACCCCTCATGGTAATAATGAGTTATTAATAATAATGTTATTAATTCCTATTAACACTTCTATCAATGGTAATAATTCAAACTAGTATAATATAGTAAATTATAATTTACAAAATATTCTCACTTATATTATTTGTTTTAAGAAGCAGGCTCATTGATGACAAATTCTTCCATATAACCATCCACCCTACAGAACCAGTGTCTATTCTTCAATTAACATGGTAGAAACCATGTTCATTTGTTCAGCTGTAGTAGTTGACAGTGGTTATACAACATAATTCCTTAGAAAATCAGATTCCTTGGTTGTTTGTCAAAATATCTGGGGTTGCAGAGCAATTTTAAAATTATAAATTTAGTAGATTTTCAAGAAAAGAAAGCTTAACTTAATAATATAGGCAAGTTGAATCTTAATCCATAGCAGCTGGATGTGATGTTAGCAAGGTAATGAAATAAGAGGTCCCCTACTTGTATTCCACCATAATAACAGTAACTTGATAGTCATCTGTGGACAAAAGTGCCTTTCTGGGAACTTTGGGATCCATTGGGAGATAGGAGGCTGTGAAAGCCTAGCAGAGCTGAAGATTGAAAAGGGTCATTTTGAGAGGCCAAGTCTGCATCCAGGTGGCAGGCTTGCTGACCATGGTCCCAGTTACTAGCCTGATGTAGTCTTGTCACCTTGTAGACTCAACCATAGCCCCATTTGGGCTTGATACTCCCACCAGCACCATCTCCCAAAGTTTTGTTTCAGTATACTTTTAAAATTTCACTTTTGATTTCTTTTTGACTCATGGTTGTTCAGGAGTGTGTTATCTAATTTGCACATATTTCTGAATTTTCCATTTTTCCTTTGGCTGTTGATTTTGTTTCATACCAGTATGTTTGGAAAGGAAACTTGGCATGATATTTTAATTGTTTTAAATTTACTAAGACTTGTTTTGTGACCGTACATATGATCTATCCTGGAGAATATATTGTGTGTGTTTGAAAATAATGTGTGCTCAGGTCCTGTTGTGTGGACTGTCACAGACATGTCTGTTAGGAATATTTGGTTTAAAGTATAGCTCAAGTCCAGAGTTTGCTTATGCATATTCTTTTGAGATTATCTGTCTGTTGTTGAAAGTAGGGTATTAAACTTCTCTGCTACTGTTGTGTTATTTATTTCTCCTTTCAAATGTGTTAGTATTTGCTTACTAAATTTAGGTGTGCTGATGTGGTTCATGTTTATTTATAGTTGTTATATGCTCTGGGTGAATGAATCCCTTTATTATTATACTGCTTTGAGTAATGAAATTTGGCAAGAGACTCTATCTTGGGAGTTCCCCAGTGGTCTTGTGGTTAGGATTCAATGCTTTCACTCTGTAGTCTGGATTTGATATCTGGTTGGGGAACTGAGATCCTGGGAGCGGCAGAGAGTGGGCAAAAAAGAAAAAGAATAGATCTTAGCAAACACACACAGTAGCTATGTGAGGTGATAGTTGTGTTCATTAGCTTGATTGTGGTAACTCTTTATAAATATATACATATATTAAATCATGTTCTACATTTGATATATATATATATATACATTTTTAATTTGTCAGTTATACTTTAATAAAACTGAGAAAAACCATTATCACTTAATTTAAGAGTTCTAAAGGAATAAAAACAGCAGCAATGACCATAGCTCTCTCTTTACTATAACAAAAGTGATCCATAGGAGCAATGAGTACAGTATCAAGTTGATTTTGTCTTCATTTGCAGATGGTCATGTAGCTTTTTTAAAAAAACTTTTTATTTTGTATTGGGGTATAGCTGATTAACAGTGTTCTGATAGCTTCAGGTGAACAGCAAAGGAACTGAGCCATATATGTACATATATCCATTTTCCCCCAACTCCCCTCCCATCCTGGCTGTCAGGTAAAATTGAGCAGAGTTTCCTGTGCTAAAAAGTAGGTCCTTGTAACCAACAGGGTCATGTAGTTTTTATGCCATGCTTTCTCTTTGGTGGCTGAAGAGTGTATGTATATAAAGACATACCTTTTGACAATTCATTTTAGCTAAAGAGAAGCCTAGGGAAATAATACATTGTCTAAAATAGCTATTTTTTTTCCTGAAGTTTGTTAAGTTTGAATCATTGAACATGTGATGTTTAAAAATCTTTTAGACAATAAATTTTAGGAGTACTTTATCGTTGTACACTTACCAGTTTATGATGTCTGTGTCTCTCTCTAGTCCCTCACTCATGTCTGACTCTTTGCAACTCCATGGACTATAGCCTGACAGGCTCCTCTGTCCATGGAGTTCTCCAGGCAAGAATACTGGAATGGCTTGCCATTCTCTCCTCCAGAGGATCTTCCTAACCCAGGGATCAAACCCTGGTCTCCTTCATTGCAGGTGGATTCTTTACTGTTTGAGCCACCAGGGAAGCCCTTAGTGATGTCTACTTATACAATATGCCAGAAAAGTATATTATAACCTTGACAGTGACATAGATGTCTCATGGAAAGAGTTCTGATGCCCTCATGCCAGAAGGAGAGGGAGGGGTCAATCTGGAGGGGAGAAGAAATATATTGAGCCAAAACAGCTTGCTTGATCCCAGAAGCCAGAGTGTATTTAACTGATGAGATCAAGATTTGAACATGTTCCAAGTGTACCTGTACGGTACTCACGTGTAATGACTTCAAGGTCATTTGAGCTTATGGTTGTAACTAGGCCTGAATACTCATCTTAATTTCTGAGTTTCCATAGTTTATAAACATGATTTTTTCAGAACATATATTTAGTGTTTATATGGCTTGAAATTGTGAAATTGGATACAATTAAAAGCAGCTTGCAGAATAGTGTCACCAAATATTATTTCCTAATGTTATTAATAGATCTTTCCACTGGTCCCTAGGTATATGAAGTGAGGGAGAATTAAATCTATTTATTTTATTTTCAATGTGTGACATTGTTATTTGTGTGATTTAGTTATTGTGATTACTGAGATTAATATATCACTTTAGTGCCTAACTGAAGGGAGTTAGACACTGCTGTGGTTTAAAGCCCATAGTGGGTTCAGTACCTATTCTCAGTTCCAAAGAAGCTAAATTTAGATAAAGGTGAAGAGGTCTGCCTGGTTTTCCCAGTGGGTAGAGCCGAGGAAACCTTGGAGAAGATTAACTGAAAGAAAATTGAAAGGCGTTTTTCTTCTTATTTAATATGTACCATCAGTTCAGTTCAGTTCAGTCGCTCAGTCATGTCCAACACTTCACGACCCCATGGACGTATCATGGCAGGCTTCCCTGTCCATCACCATCTCCCAGAGCTCGCTCAAACTCATGTCAATTGAGTCAGTGATGCCATCCAACCATCTCATCCTCTGTCGTCCCCTTCTCCTCCTGCCTTCAATCTTTCCCAGTGTCAGGGTCTTTCTCAATGAGTCAGTTCTTCGCATCAGGTGGCCAAAGTATTGGAGTTTCAGCTTCAGCATCAGTCCTTCCAATGAATATTTAGGACTGATTTCCTTTAGGATAGACTGGTTTGATCTCCTTACAGTCCAAGGGACTCTCAAGAGTCTTTTCCAACACCCCAGTCCATTTCCAAATTTTGGTGAATTTTACTGCTAGTGATTGATATGTATATACTTGTATGTGTTTTGATTAAAAAGTCAGGATTCCTTTTATTAGTGTCTTGAAAGTGAAAATGGCATTTGCTCTGTCATGTCTGACACTTTAGGTGACCCTATGGACTATAGCCCTCCAGGGTCCTCTGTCCGTGGGATTCTCCAGGCAAGAATACTGGAGTGAGTTGCCATTTCCTTCTCTGGGAGAGCTTCCCAACCCGGGGATTGAACCCAGGTCCCCTGAATTGCTGGCAAATTTTTTACCATCTAAGCCACCAGGGAACTGTGGTCAAAGCACTTTGGGCTTTTAAGTTTTCATTGTTTCATATGTTAAATGAGGATTAAAATATCTGTGTACTATAAAAGGTTGTGAGAGTGAAATGAAATAATGTAATAAAAGTATTTTGTAAGCTGAAAGGCATCAATAATGTGTTAAGTAATAGTGTGTCCATATGTCCATGTAATGCTGAAAGAAAAGCATACTATACTTTTTCCCACTTATTTACTTATTTTTTTCAAGACTTTTTCTTTTTAGAGCACTTTTTGTTCACAGGAAATTGAGGGGAAAGTACAGAGATTTCCGATATGCTCCCTGCCCCCCATGCATATGTACCTGTTAGTCACTCAGTCATGTCTGACTCTTTGAGACTCCATGAACTATAGCCCTCCGGTCTTCTCTGTCCATGGGATTCTCCATGCAAGAATACTGGTGTGGGTAGCCATTCCCTTCTCCAGGGGGTCTTCCTGACCCAGGGATCAATCCTGGATCTCCTACATTGCAGGCAGATTCTTTACTGTCTGAGCCACCAGGGAAGCCATGCATTCATAGCCGCCTCCATTTTTGACATCCTCCACAAGGGTGGTACATTTGTTATAAATAATGAACTTGCAGTGAGATATCATTGATACCCAAGATACACATATTACCAGAGCGCTCGCACTTTGTGTTGTACATTCTATAGGTTTGGACAAATATATAAGGATATGTGTCTGTCATTATGGTATCACACACAATATATTCACTGCCCTAAAAAATTATCTCCACTCTGCCTATTCATCCTTCCCTACCTCCTAACCCCTTGCAACCTCTGTTTCCTTACTTTTGTGTATTCCAGAATGTCATACATAAGGAATGAAACAGTACATTGCCTTTTTTAATTGACTTCTTTCACTTAGTTATATTGCTTAAATTTTCTCCATGTCTTTTCATGTCTTGATAGCTCATTTTTTTACTATGTTCAATATTTTGTTATAACCTATAAGGGAAAAGTGGAGAAGGCAATGGCACCCCACTCCAGTACTCTTGCCTGGAAAATCCCATGGACAGAGGAGCCTGGTGGGCTGCAGTCCATGGGGTAACTAGGAGTCGGACACGACTGAGTGACTTCACTTTCACTTTTCACTTTCATGCATTGGAGAAGGAAATGGCAACCCACTCCAGTGTTCTTGCCTGGAGAATCCCAGGGACGGGGGAGCCTGGTGGGCTGCCATCTATGGGGTTGCACAGAGTCAGACACAACTGAAGTGACTTAGCAGCATAAGGGAAAAGAATCTGAAAAAATATATATGTATGTTCAACTTTGCTATATACATGAAACTAACACAGCTTTGTAAATCAACTCCTTTCCTCACTGGAAAGGAGTCATGAGATGGTAGAGAATGGAATAATAGCTTTATAAAAAATAACAACAACAAAATCTGTATGCCAGCATATTGAGTGGCCCATAGCACCAAGAGGGATTGCAGGTGGCTCAGTGGTAAAGAATCTTCCTGCCAATGCAGGAGATGCAGGTTCAATCCGTGGGTTGGGAAGATTCCCTGCAGAAGGAAATGGCAACCCACTCCAGTGTTCTTGCCTGGAAAATTCCATGGTCAGAGGAGCCTGGCAAGCTACAGTCCATGGGGTCGCGAAAGAGTTAGGCACGACTGAGCAACTGAGCACGCATAGCACAAAGAAGGTGCAAACCTGTTGGAAGAAAGCAATAAAGGAGAAAAGAAGAAAGAAGGGAAGGAGCAAAAAAGAAAAGGGTGGTTAGATTTTGGTTATACAGGTTGGTCATTGTTTGCTACTGTTTGCTATTAATAGTAAGCTAAGGTAATTGCTTGAGTATTTGGAACTGATTTTCAGAGCATCTAAAGCTTTACTAAATGCTTTATAATTTCTGAGACTGTCTTATATATTCCATGTATTTAAATGGATATGGATGTATATTTCTAATGTATCTAAATACCTATATTTTTCTGTTATTCAGGGGCTTTCCTGGTAGCTCAGCTGATAGAAACCACCTGCAATGCAGGAAACCCCAGTTTGATTCCTGGGTCAGGAAGATCCACTGGAGAAGGGATAGGGTACCCACCCCAGTACTCTTGGGCTTCCTTGGTGGCTCAGCTGGTAAAGAATCCGCCTGCAATGAGGGAGACCTGGGTTCGATCCCTGGGTTGGCAAGATCCCCTGGAGAAGGGCAAGGCTACCCACTCTAGTATTTTGGCCTGGAGAATTCCATGGACTGTATGGTCCATGGGGTCCCAATAAGTTGGACATGTTGAGTGACTTTCACTTTCTGTTATTCATGCCTTCCTGTGTGTGGGTTGATATCTTTCATTTCACTACATTAAAACTATTTGAGCAAATTGCTGCTGTATATTTTCCTTGTATATCAAAAAGAATAAAAAGTTATCAACAGTGCAACAAGAAGTTTTACTGTGGTAGACATTTCTCCTTTAATAAATATGAGTAAAAGGTGATTTTTATTGTTGGTGTCGCTGCTAGTTTACTTATGTTTCAGAGAGACTAGCAGCAGCATTATTATTATGGCTGTCCACAAAAGCTGATTGTGGTATTGATGGTAATATGTACCTTAGTAAAATAATGGCGTTCAATATGCATTAAATTTACTGGCTATATATTCTATTGTAGATATATTTTCATAGTTAATGACTTGACAGTTAATAGATAGATCATAAACATTGCTATTTAGGTTTATAATAATTACTGTGGAGACCACATTGGTCATTATTGCCATCCAATGCTCTTATAGCTCTGTTCTTTTCTAGAGATACAGACTTCATTGTGAGAATCAATCTCTAGGTTTCCCTACTGTGGTCTAATGCAATAGATATTAAATGATTATATTTCTTCATTCACTAAGGTTGAGAGTGAGTTTGAACTGTAGTTCCTATTCTGTAATAAGCTATTGGTCTCAATTATAGGTAGATTTAGAATCTCATTATCCCTCTGCTGCAGAGAGGGAACCACTTCTGAGCATTTACTCTGCGTTTTATATGGCATATGCTAACAAGCTATACATCTTGTTTTTTGTGTCATGATTTTTCCCTCTTAATGTTCCTTTGAATCGCTTTGTTAGAGAAGAAAAAACTCTTTTCTAGATATTTTGCCGATATAAAAAATGCTTGTTAATCAGTTTTAAAACTTGAAAACAAATATAATCAGTCTCAGATTGTTAGCTCTCTACTGTTAAAGGACAATTCTGAGAGCTTTACATGGTATGAATATTTTATTGAGTGAGAAACAAACTTTTCAAGAGTAGGGTTCCTTCAAGTCTTAACCTGACATGTTGCTCATAATGTTACAAGATGACTTATAAAGTGAAAATCAAAGTTTTTTAAACTTTACAAGGATTAGTTATTACTGTGGGGGTTTCCAGAGAGCAGGGGATTGGAAAAAATGAGTAACTTGGAAGATGTCTTAACTTTCTTTTATGATTATCAGAGGCATTTATAAGAAATGACCTAAAGTAACTTCCCATTATATCTATGAAATTAGCTAGACTTAGCTTTTCTTAATTGGAGAAGGAAATGGCAACCCACTCCAGTGTTCTTGCCTGGAGAATCCCATGGAGGGAGAAGCCTGGTAGGCTGCAGTCCATGGGGTCGCACAGAGTCGGACATGACTGAAGCGACTTAGCAGCAGTAGCAGCTTTTCTTATGTGGCTTAAGTGATCTTTTGTCTGCTTGGGAGTTTTTAAGGTTGGTCTCTATTTTATTCTAATACTACTATATATCATATGGCTTCCCTATATCATATAGTTTTTTAAAATTTTTGTTTTTCTAATTGAGGGATAATTGCTGTACAAAATTTTGTTGTTTTCTGTTAAATCTCAACATGAATCAGCCATAGGTATACATATATCCCCTCCCTTTTGAAACTCCCTCCCACCTTCCTCCCCATCCCACCCCTCTAGGTTGATACAGAGCCCCTGTTTGGGTTTCCTGAGACATACAGCTAATTCCTGTTGGCTATCTATCTTACATATGATAATGTAAGTTTCCATGTTACTCTCTCCTTACTTCTCACCCTCTCCTCCCCTCTCCCCATGTCTGTAAGCCTATTTTCTATGTCTGTTTCTCCATTGCTGCCCTGAAAATAAATTCTTCAGTACCATTTTTCTAGATTCCATATAAATGTGTTAGTATACTGTACTTATCTTTCTCTTTCTGACTTACTTCATATCATGTACGTTTTGTTGCCTCACTTAAACCTGTACAATCTAGATTAAAACAATTTTTAGTAAGTTAAATGGCATAGCCTTTCCTAATTATATTGGTTAAAAGATCAAAGCAATACTCAGAATTACGACGCAGACTAATTTTTGTTAGATATAAAATTTTAAGCATTAAATTGCATAGTTCTTTAAAGGATCTTTTTTTATTGAATGCTAGGATGTTGATGCTTCCCTGTGTTTTTTTCCAGGAAATTAATTTCTTATGGATATTTTCTAACACTAACGATAACATTTTATCTGCAAACTTTCGAATCTACCTAGAAGCATTTGAAGTACTATTTGGTATTTTTATTTTGTGTCATAGTAGTACAGTACGATCCACATGTGAAGATATTTAAAAGTTTTCTCAACTTTTAAATTAGAGCCTAAACTTAATATGCTGTCTTCCACAGAAATATTACTGAAGTAAATCTATAGAATTATATAATATTGAAATATGGATAACTGACAGAAAGTAACAGTATTTTTACCTGAAACTCCATTTCAATTTATGAGAACGGGCCATTTTAATATTCTTTCTACTTCTCCTTAAATATTATGGTGTGCTTTCTGTTTTATCCCAGTATAGCATTTGCTGAGAGCAAAGGCAATGAATTCCACCTATACTGGAGGAAATTTATGTGCCCGTGGATTTCATCACCCTCGTGAAGAAATATCATGACTCCACAAAATGTAAAAGCTGGTACTCTAGATGGTATACAGAATTTTGTGTATGATTTATGGGTTCACTGATTTACCAGAGCCCATTTATATTTAAGTATATTTTTATTTTGTCACATGAAATATTCCAGCATTCAATAGTCCATATAAAAACCCAAGATTATAACATTTTTCTTGCAGAGTCAAAAGAAGGCTGCACTTAACCTTCGGTTTAGAATCCTAACTTCAGTCTTAACAGCTATTGCTTATAAACATCTCAGCACTCCTCCAAAGACAGCAGGGCTAGCACTGGGCAGTGAGAGACTTCTTGTATTTCTGAGGTCATCAGTTGTGGGTGTTTTTCTAGAATACCTGAAAATAGTATAGTAAAATGTGAGTTGTCCACAAGATGATGATATTAACAGAATATTAATAGTTCAAACACTTTTAGTATGAAGGTTTTTAAAAAGCCTGTTCCCTTGATATCAGGCCTCTACTCTGGGAGAAATTACTTTTAATTAACTTCTGTGTATTTTTATTTTGCTAAGCTATTGCTACACAAATATTTTTGATTCCTCTGTCCTATGGTCTCAGTGGAAGAGAAACTCTTGTCTACCTTAAAAATTTACTCTATCCCCAGTACTCTGACTTTTGCTCAGAGACTTTGTTTCTGTGATTATTCGTACAAATCTCTATATGATATCCCTCTCATTTTCCTTCAGATTATAAAATGTTTTTCTTATATTGTAAAAACTTATATTTAGTTTCTAATCCTGCAGTCTTTCTACTTCAGTGTCTTTATCCCTTCATACCTGAGCTCCTTGAAGAGGTAACTTATTATCTTTGTCTCCAACTTATCTCAATTTACTTTTCAAATTAGTTGATCAGGTCAACTTTAAAAATCTCCTCATCTTGAATAAACTTGAGAAAGGCTTCTTCTTAATTCTAGGCCCTCAACTTACCTTTTGTTAGAGCATTTACTTCAGAAAAAATGGAATTTTCCGTTCTTTCTCTACCCTTTGAAATATAAATCTTTTAAAAGACCCAGTTTAAAAATAAAAATAAAATTAAAAAAAAAAAAAAATTAAAAGACCTCTTGACAGTTTGGGCTTCCCAGGTGGCGCTAGTGTTAAAGAACCTGCCTTGCAATGCAGGAGGCATAAGAGAGGCAGGTTCAATTCTTGGATTGGGAAGATCCCCTGGATAAGGAACTGGCGCCCCACTCCAGTGTTCTTGCCTGTAGAATCCCATGGACAGAGGAGACTGGCAGACTACAGTCCATAGAGTCACACAGAGTCAGACGGTTTTATTGATAAAGCCAAGGAATGTCTTTTTCAAAACCTGGGAGCCATCCTTCAATCATTAAGGAAGATAGGGCCCCTGACTGCCAGTTTCTAGGTAAGAGTAGAAAACCTACAATGGGGAGGCACTTTGCTCCAGATTGTAAAACTATCACCTGTCATGAAGATGGGAGAAAATTTATCTGTAAGGCCAGTTAGCAAACACAGATGGCCCAAGATGACCCCACTCCATCTCTTAAAACTCTCCAGTCCTTTGTCTCAGTGGAATTTATCTCAGGCTGAGTCTGGCCTTTCTTCCCTCTGGCAATAGCCATGAATAAAGTAATCGTTGTCTTTTTAACTTTGTCCAGTACAATTTTTGCTTCGGCGCGGTACAATCTCTTTTCTTCCCTAGACACTCCTCTTTATCTTCTTCTACTAATATCACAACTATTCTCTTAAATTAACTCACCTTTGAAAAACGTTTCATTAATTGACAACCTCTAAGACTATTCCATAGTGATAACCATCACTTTTTCCTTAAAATTAGATCAAAGCTCTTTGACTTTTTCTGATATTGTTCCTAATTTCACAGTTCTTTAGCCATAACTGTTGGTAATCCCTATGTGCTCTTCCTTCATTCTTTACCTATATATCTCTACTTTGTTAATTTCAAATGTATTTGAATTCCCAAGTACATGCTTATGGCTTTGAAGTATTCTTCGGGCCATACTTCTCCTGAGTTACTAGGCCATGTTTCCAGCTTCTCCCGTGTATCTTCACCTTATGCCTCATAAGCATTTCAGACCTTCTATTTATTTAGAAGCTCACCTTGCAGCTTTTTCAATATCCTTTTACTGCATGAGTGCACATCTCTCCACACAGCTGGCCAAGCCAATAACTTGGGCCTTGACCTAGAGCAGATTCATTAATTTACTTTTTCTGATACAAAGGAAGTGCCTCATACATTTTGTTGAATAAAACAATATACGGAAAATATTTTACAGAATCTTATTTTTTAATCTGACTTTTTATCTTCTCTCTGGATGATGGCCAGGGATTGAGATGTAACCAGAATGAGTAACAGCTTAAAAAACTTAACCTGAGGGCAGGGAGGCTGATAACATGGTGATAATTGGTTGCTTTTTGAGATATTAAAAGCCTAGCTCAAAGCATGACAATAATTAGTTTATAACATTTGAGTATATGAGTGCTGCTGCTTCTGGTGCTAAGTCACTTGAGTCGTGTCTGACTCTGTGTGACCCCATAGACGGCAGCCCACCAGGCTCCTCTGTCCCTGGGATTCTCCAGGCAAGAACACTGGAGTGGGTTGCCATTTCCTTCTCCAATGCATGCATGCTTGCTAAGTTGCTTCAATCATGTCCGACTCTGTGCGACCCCACGGACAGCAGCCCACAAGGCTCCTCTGCCCACAGGACTCTCCAGGCAAGAATACTGGAGTGGGTGTATATGAGTGCAGTATAATCACTACCAGGACAAACTTTCTGTAAATTGTAATGTAAAGACAGTTTAAACTTTGTGTGCCAAGAAGGAAAACTGTTATATAGGTCTTTATAGAGTCTATTAAAATGTGATCATATGAAATTGTGAGAAAAACATTCTAACCTCTCCACTGATATAAAACCAGCTAGAAGGCAGATTTAGCCCACAGGCTATAGTTTGTCAATCCACACTCTGTAACATATTATAAATGAGAGTATCAAATTCTTGATGTAATGAGCCGGACTAAAGCTTTTTAAACAATTAATTCCAAATTTGCCACCAGTTATACTGTGTGGTGTGGATGCATTCATGTGTGTGTGTGTGTGTGTGTGTGTGCATGTGCATACGTATTTTTTGCTGTGTTCAGGGGTTTTTATTGGGACACAGTCTTTCATACCTTGGGCTTCATTTTTATTCCTCTGTGTTATAGTTTCTTGGTAGATATAATTGGTAAAGAACTAAATAAACTATTTAATTGAATGTTTATTGTGGTTGTATGTGAACAACTAATCTGTGGCTCAGATGGTAAAGAATCTGCCTGCAATGCAGGAGACCCAGGTTCTATCCGTGGGTCTGAAAGATCCCCTGAGAAGGGAATGGCAACCCACTCCAGTACTCTTGCTTAGAAAATTCCATGGACAGAGGAGCCTGGTGTGCTACAGTCTGTGGGATCGCAAAGAGCTGGACACGACTGTGCAATTAACACTTCCACTTCCAATCATTAGATGGAAATGAGATGAATTATAGTCATTTCTTGTCATAAAGTGTGAAACTAGTATAAATCTCATGGGCAAATGCTAGGAAAAATGGTGATATTTGTATTTATCTTATTCATGATGTAAATGTCATTGAGAAGAGGTATTTGTAAGTTAGTTACTTTCTAGTTTTATGTAACTCAGATGTGCTTGTTGTTGTTTTTTTCTTTTACTTAATGGGAGTTGATTGTGAGCATACCTTGCAGAACAAGGGAGTTCAGAGGCTTCTATATCTGTCAACACCTCTGGTAACCCAGTGGGAGTTTGAGTTCTGTCTTGATTTGGCTCCCTCCTGTCTACTTGCCTCCTGTCCTACCGACTTCCTCCTGCATTACATTCCTCTCTAAATTCTCTGATCAGTGTTGTGACTTCTATTCCGACTTCTATTCCATGTAGATTTTGCTTACTTTCTTCTTAATGCATGTGTATGTTTGGCTTCTTTGTTGTTGTTTTTTAATTAATAACATTGGCAGCTTCTAAAGGAATCCCTAATCAAGAAGGTAGGCATATTTCCCTGGTGCTATGAAACTGAGCTTTAGTTTGAGGGTGTGATCCATTTCTTCTCCCCCAAAATGTATATTGTGTGGGATTTTCCTTTTTATTTATTAAAATTTTTTTAATTAAAAAATTTTTTTGACTCTTCCTTTTTAAAGGTGTTCAAAATCAAAGTTTTCAGTCTAAAACACTGTCATTTAAACAAGAGGCTAGTCAATACTTCAAATAAAAGGACACATGATTTGAATGTTGTTCCCACAAAGGGAAAATGAAATCTGATTTATGAGCTTGACAGATGATAATAAATTTTTTTAGAAAGTCTGCTTTTCTTTTACTGCTTTTTGGTTGTTCTGTGCCTGCCATGTAGTTAAAGGGAAATTAGACTTGTAGTTCCTAAATCTATGAATTCAACCAGTTTATTTAGATCCATCTTATTATTTTGAATAGTTCCTCTAAGTGGCTTTGACCACTTAATAGTCCAGTCTGGACCTATCACATGGTTGATCCAATAATCACTTATGCATGAAAGAAAGATGGCTGAACTCAAGGCAGCCATGAAAAACTAATTTTAGCTACTGCATTCAGTGGAGGCACCATGGCTTCCCTGGTCACTCAGACAGCAAAGAATCTGCCTACAATGCAGGAGACCTGGGTTCAATCCCTGGGTTGGGAAGATCCCCTGGAGGAGGAAAAGACAACCCACTCTGGTATTCTTGCCTGGAGCATTCCATGGACGGAGAAGCCTGGCTGGCTGCAGTGCATAGGGTCACAAAGAGCTAGACACAACTGAGTGACCTACACTTTCACACTTTTGACACTAGAGGTACAGGAAGTTAAATGTTCTCATATTACTCAAAGAACAGAAAATCCTCAGATAGTTATTGATATGCATAAATGTACAGTTGACAAGTAGTAACCAGAGATTAATAAATTAAGAGACTAAGACAACAGGAAAAAGAGAGCAGAGCATGCAGGAGAGAGTAGTTACAGTTTAACTCACGCTGATGGAGGCTTTGCAGGAATGCAAGCTCACACTTGTCAATGCCTATGATTTCTTTCTTTCAATTAAAGCTAAAAATCTAGAATTTATTGTTAGAGTGTTATGGGTTGAGTAGTGTTTCCCCACTGCCAACTTAAAATTCATATGTTGAGCCCTCATACTCAGTACCTCAGAATGTGACTTATTTGGAGTTAGGGTCATTACAGAGAAAATCAAGTTAAAATGATGTTGTTGTTTGGGTCATAATGGAATATGACAGGTGTCCTTATAAAAATCTAGGCACAGACACATACAGAGAAAATGATGTGAAAAGACGCAGGACAAGGAGGCCATCTGTAAGATACAAGAGAGAGGCCTGGAACAAAACCTTCCCTCACAGGTCTCAGATAAAACCAACCCTGCCAACTCCTTGATTTGGGATTTCGATGGCACTCCACTCCATTGCATGGAGAATCCCATGGACGGAAAAGCCTGGTAGGCTGCATTCTATGGGGTCACTAAGAGTCGGACAGGACTGAGTGACTTCACTTTCACTTTTCACTTTAATGCATTGGAGAAGGAAGGGGTAACCCACTCCAGTGTTCTTGCCTGGAGAATCCCAGGGATGGGGGAGCCTGGTGGGGTGCCATCTGTGGGGTTGCACAGAGTCGGACATGACTGAAGCAACTTAGCCCCAGCAGCAGCAGTCTTTTGGTGACATAGTAAATTTCTATTGTTTAAGTCATCCAGTTTGTGATACTTTATTGTGGCAGTCATAGTACTGCTGCTGCTGCTGCTGCTAAGTCGCTTCAGTTGTGTCCAACTCTGTGCGACCCCATAGATGGCAGCCCACCAGGCCCTGCCATCCCTGGGATTCTCTAGGCAAGAACACTGGAGTGGGTTGCCATTTCCTCCTCCAATGCATGAAAGTGAAAAGTGAAAGTGAAGTCACTCAGTCGTGCCCGACTCTTAGCAACCCATGGACTGCAGCCTACCGGGCTCCTCTGTCCATGGGATTTTCCAGGCAGGAGTACTGGAGTGGGGTGCCATTGCCTTCTCCCAGTCATAGTACACTAACACATAAAGTCTTCCTGGGTTTCAGATATTGGTAACCTACTGAATTCAAGTTGAAACTAAAACATTATCTTCACCCTTTTCCCTTTTGACTCAGAATTATAGCTGATTTCAACAATTTTATCATCAGAGGCAAAGGCAAGTGTACCTGCCTATCTAAGGAAGTTGAGTGATAATTGAACATTTAGTAGTATATTTGGGATTTGTTTCAATCACTGTTGGATAATAATTCGGTTATTAGGTTATATTATTAGGAAATAGGGCTTCCCAAGTGGCAGTAGTGGTAAAGAACCCACCTCCCAGTGCACGAGACATAAGATATGTGGGTTTGATCCCTGGGTTGGGAAGATCCCCTGGAGAAAGACATAGCAATTCACTCCAGTATTCAAGCCTGGAAAATCCCATGGACAGAGGAGCCTGGTGGGTTATAGTTCATAGGGTCACAAAGAGTCAGACATGACTGAAGTGACTTCACATACACAAAAATAATTGCTTGCTAATTATTATTTATTTTTCCTTTATAAAGGCCTCAGATTCAGTTTATTCAAGAGAGAGGATTCAGTTGGTTGAAATCACGTTGGATCAAATACTTTTATTTATCAATGTTCAATTACTTTTTTTTTTCTTAAAGTAGATCATCTAAATGGTTGAATACCATTTAGGCTAGCATTTATAGATGAGGGAGCAGGTCATGAGCAATCACTATGAGCACTCACCTATGGTTGTGGGTATAGAAGGTAATCAGTCTTTCATAGACTGTTTTCCACAATAGTTCAGTTCATTGACAAATGCGTGTAAGGTTTTGATCACATAAAATTTGTCTAGAAATTTATAATATTCACTCACTGAGTTATTAAAGAGAGAAAAGTTAAGCTCAAATATCTTTATGGATGGTTAAGTGGGGAAACAGTGGAAACAGCGTCCGACTTTATTTTTTTGGGCTCCCAAATCACGGCAGATGGTGACTGCAGCCATGAAATTAAAAGACGCTTACTCCTTGGAAGGAAAGTTATGACCAACCTAGATAGCATATTCAAAAGCAGAGACATTACTTTGCCAACAAAGGTCTGTCTAGTCAAGGCTATGGTTTTTCCTGTGGTCATGTATGGATGTGAGAGTTGGACTGTGAAGAAGGCTGAGCGCCAAAGAATTGATGCTTTTTAACTGTGGTGTTGGAGAAGACTCTTGAGAGTCCCTTGGACTGCAAGGAGATGCAACCAGTCCATCCTAAAGGAGATCAGCCCTGGGATTTCTTTGGAAGGAATGATGCTAAAGCTGAAACTCTAGTACCTTGGCCGCCTCCTGCGAAGAGTTGACTCATTGGAAAAGACTCTGATGCTGGGAGGGATTGGGGGCAGGAAGAGAAGGGGACAACAGAGGATGAGATGGCTGGTTGGCATCACTGTCTCGGATGTGAGTCTGAGTGAACTCCGGGAGTTGGTGATGGACAGGGAGGCCTGTCGTGCTGCGGTTCATGGGGTCGCAAAGAGTCAGACATGACTGAGCGACTGAAACTGAACTGAACTGACTGAAGTCTTATGGCATCTGTGTTCATCAAACATTTATCCAAATATGGAACAATATAATAATGATAGTTACAGGCAGAGAATAGGATGCTTTAAAAAATGATTTACCTTTCAAACATAGTATCATCCTCAGCTATATTTAAATCCCATATTGTTTAACAGTATAGTCTTGTTGGTTCTGTTAGTTAAATGACAGTTGAAATCAACTGATACACGTTGCTAGCAGTTTTAAATAGTTCATAATCACAAACAAGTCTATTGTTAGACTATTTTCTTTCACTGTTTTATACTAAACCAGTTCTTAAATCCGTGTATGCTATGATAATAAAATTCAAGAAAGAGATAAATATGTATTTCAATAAGCTAAGACTTTTTTGCATAGTAAACATTAAAGAGATATGACTAAGTCAGTTAGATACAACATTAATGTGTCTCATTTTCTCAATCTTTGAAATTAAGTTAAAAGAAATGAATTATAAGGGATATTTTAGGACCAAGAGATAAAAGCAGAAGGGCAGGTAGTTTTGTCTCCATTAGTTGTGGAAAATGTGTTTTATTTGATGGTTAGAAGAATATTATAGAAAAGTAATATTCATGTAAATATTAAGTTCTTTGGTATAATTTTTTTCTTTACATCCATTTTGCTCATAGCACAAATGGGCTAGAGCATATATTCGAAGAAGTTAGAGCCTGTTTTTTCCCCTATTTTAAAATAATGAGCATTTATCGAAGATTTGTTTTTTTTAAGAGAGAACTGCCCACAGACTTTAGTGTATACCTTAGAAGGCACTGGTGTCAGAACAAGGCCATGTCACTTGCAAAAGAAAGTCTGCTAACTGTAACTACTATTTTTACCTGCTTTATGAGCAGCAGACCTCCTGAGTGCATATATGTAAGCTGATTGTTTAGGCATTAGGAGAACCTAGGAGAGGGACTGTGAGGACCAGTGAATAATACAGAATCTATTCTCCTTTGCAGATTCTATAACTCAGAAAATGCACGAGGAAAATATGATTTTGGGAAGACAAACATTTATTTTTAGTAACATTTAACTACACTGGAAAAACTGATGTTTGAAGAATGATGCCCTATGCTTTCTCTGGAGAGCTTGTGCAACTGTCTGCCACATCCATGGCATCCTACGGAGCGTTTATGCTCTGTTTGGTAAAGGCCCTGGTGGCGGACTCGTAGTTTCTCTCCCAGTGCTGTGTGCTGATGACTGTAAATAATATATAGCCCCAAATTCTAAACTGTGTATTTGCCATTAACTTTATAGGAGGAACATATATCAGGTAAGGAAAAAGAGCAGGGTTTAGACAGCATGATTTGTTTTTGAGTTATAGGACTCAATTGAGATTGATATATGTGTAGCAGCTGGCTTTTGATATGAAATACAATTTAAACCTTAGAGATCTGTTAACCAAAGAGTCATCATTGACATTAAACAAAGTTGCTCCATTCAGGGAATTAAACTCACAGAATACAGCATCATTTTTGAAAGTATACTGTAAACCTCTGGGCAACATATTAAGATGTTATGCCCAATTTTAACAGGCTGATATGATACACAGTGCATGGTACTTTTTTCTTTAGGTGATATGAAGATAAATAGAAACTCTTGCATAATTGCTTCCTTTCATTTACCAAGTACCCTTAACTCAATTTTTAAAAACCCAAGCTATTCTCACTGTAGGGCAGGTTAAAAGCCTGGTAGCATCCTGAGCCATGGCAGCATTCAGTTCAGTTCAGTCACTCAGTTGTATCCAACTCTGTGACTCCATGCAGCATGCCAAGCCTCCCTGTCCATCACCAATTCCCGGAGTTTACTCAAACTCATGTCCATTGAGTCAGTGATGCCATTCAACCATCTCATCCTCTGTCGTCCCCTTCTCCTCCCGGAATCTTTCCCAGCATCAGGGTCTTTTCAAATGAGTCAGCTCTTCACATTAGGTGGTCAAAATATTGGAGTTTCAGCTTCAACATCAGCCCTTCCAATGAATATTCAGGACTGATTTCCTTTAGGATAGACTAGTTGGATTTCCTTGCAGTCCAAGGGACTCTGAAGAGTCTTCTCCAGCACCACATTCAAAAGCATCAATTCTTTGGCGCTCAGCTTGCTTTATAGTCCAACTCTCATATCCATACGTGACTATTGGAAAAACCATACCCTTGACTAGACGGACCTTTGTTAGCATAATATGCTGTCTAGATGACAATAGATAAGTGAAAAGTGTGCAACCGTTAGTTACTCAGTTGTGTCCAATTCTTAGCAACCCTATGGATTGTAGCCTGCAAGGCTCTTCTGTCCATGGAATTTTCCAGGCAAGAACACTGGAGTGGGTTGCCATTCCCTTCTCCGGGGGATCTTTCTGACCCAGGGATCAAACCCAAGTCTCCTGCATTGCAGGCAGATGTTTCACCACCTTTGCTTTCAAATAAGTGATGAGTGAGTTTGATTGCAATTTATAATACATATTGATAATGTAAAGTCAGTTTTATCATATTAACATTTGTTAACCTATTTCATTTTCTTTTATGTGTTACTAAAGATGATGTCAACTATACTATTTTTTCTTTGAAATACACAGATAAACACAATAAAAATTAGCAGGAGACTGCAGGAAAAGTAATTTATTACTGTGCTTTTTAAAAAACTGGACTTCAAATGTCCATCTCATTTATGAGACCTTTTGCTTCTATGGCTCAGACAGTAAAACGTGGTGAGAAAGGAAATTTTCTGGAATTAGTATATTTTTTATCTTCCCAGGTGCCTGGGCTTTCCAGGAGACACTAGTGGTAAAGAACCCACCTGCCAAAGCAGGAGACATAAGAGACACAGGTTTGATCCCTGGGTCGGGAAGATCCCCTGGAGAAGGAAATGGCAATTCCCCAGTTGCCTGGAGAAGTCCATGGACTGGGGAGCCTGATGGACTACAGTCTACAGGGTCACAGATAGTTGGACACAACTGAAGGGACTTAGAATGCACTCAATAAATCTTAAGTACAGAAATCTCATATGTTTTCAAATTAGAGTATCCTCAGAAGCTTTTAAAATGACAGACTTGGAAACCCCATCTGCAGCTCCTCTGCTAGATCTTGCTGAAGTTGAACCCAAGTTGCTGACTAGTTAACAGCCCCTGTCTCATAGTGGTTCTAATAAAAGGCTCCTGAGAGAGGGACATGTGGAAGATACTAAAGCAGCAATAGTTGATCTAATCACGTGAATCAAGTATTATTTTTTCTTACATCATTAATTAATAGATATTTATTCAATATGTATGATCAGTGGTTCAGCATAGGTTTATATATTTCTATTGGAAGAGAGCAAACGGTTCAGTCTGCTTATTTTTTGATTTTGTTGTCATTGAGGTCATTTGTTTAGGACACTAACATTTTTCAAAAAACATTAACGTGAAAATCACTTAGTTGTGTCCAACTCTTTGCAACCCCAGGGACTGTGCAGTCCATGGAATTCTCCAGGTAAGAATACTGGTGTGAGTAGCCATTCCCTTCTCCAGGGACTCTTCCCAACCCAGAATCCAGGTCTCTCGAATTGCAGGCGGATTCTTTACCAGCTGAGCCATAGGAAAGCCTGATTAGGTTTTCCACTAATACATTTGAATTTTTTTTGAAAAGGAAACAGCAGGACTATAGAGGAGTGCTATAGTTGATTTCACTTTTTGGTGTTAGATTGTTTGAAATCTGATCTTTATCCCTAAAACCTATGTCACAGAGCTTATCAGCTGTTTTCTTCTAGAAGTGTTATGGCTTCATAGCTCAATCCATTTTGATTTGATTTTGTGTGTGTTATAATATAGTGGCTGAGTCTTACTCTTTTTCATGTGTTTGTCCAGTTTTCTCAGCACCATTTGTTGAAGAGATTGTCCTTACTGTGTTGCATATTCTTGGTTTCTTTGTCATAAGTTAATTGATATGTATGTTTGGATTTGTTTCTGGACTTATTTTCTCTGTTCCATTTATCTGTGTATCTGTTTTTATGCTAATACTATTTTGTTTTAATACTATAGCTTTGTAATATAGAGGAAGCACAGTGCCTCCAGCTTTGTTTTTTTTGGATTTCTTTGGCTATTCAGGGTCTTTTGTGTTTCCACACAAACTATAGGATTGTTTTTTTCTAGTTTTGTGAAAAATGCATTGAAATCTTGATAGAGATTGCATTAAATCTGGAATTTCCTTGGGTAGTACGAACATTTTAATAAATTTGTTTTTTCCAATCTTGTCTTTCTGTGTATTTGTGTCTTGTTCAGTTTCTTTCTCCAATGTTTTATTATTTTAAATGTACAGATCTTTCACCTCCCTGGTTAAGTTTATTCTCAGGTATTTTATTTTTTCTGATAGGATTGTTTTCTTGAATTTTCTTTCTGATACTTCATTATTAATGTATAGAAATACAGCCGTTTGTTTGACATAATTATTTTGTATCCTGCAACTATTATTTTTTTTTGGTAGAAACTTTATGGTTTTCTTTATATAATGTTCTCTGAAAATAATGATAGTCTTACTTCTCCCTTTATAATTTGGCTACCTTTTATTTCTTTTTCTTGCCTAATTGCTCTTTAGCTAGAATGTCCAACACTATGTGGAATAAAGATGCTGATCGTGGACATACTTACTTTGTTCCTGATGTTAGAGGAATAGCTTCTAGCTTTTCACCATGGAGTACAGGATTAACTGTTGGCTTGTCATATGTAGCCTTTTTTATATTGAGGAACATTCCCTTTATACCCACTTTGTTGAGAGTTTTTATCACAAATGAATGTTGACTTTTGCCTCTCTGTGTCTGTTGAAATCATCATATAATATTTATTTTTCATTTTGTTAATATTGTGTGTAACACTGAATGATTTGTAGATGTTAAATCATCTTTTCATCCTTGGAATAAATTCCAACTGATCATGGTGGGAATTTTTACATTTTTTCTTATATATTGTTGAATTCTCTTTGCTAATATTTTATTGAGAATTTTGAGTTATTGACTTGTAATTTTCTTACAGTGTCCTTGTTTGAAATCAAACATCAGGGTAATAATAGCCTCTTAAAATGAGTTTGGAAGAGTTCTTTTCTGTTGTTTTTTTGGCAGCATTTGAGAAGGATCAGTATTAATTCTTCTTTGAATGTTTGGTAGTGTTCACTAGTGAAGCCGCCTGGTCCTGGATTTTTGCGGGGGGGTTTTTGACTAGTGAATCTGTCTCCTTACTATTAATTGATATGCTAATATTTTTTTTTATTTCTTCCTAGTTAAGTCTTAGAAGGTTGGGTTTCCAGGAGTTCATTCATTTTTTCCCCTAGGTTGTCCAATTTGTTGGCTTGTAATTGTTCATAATAATCGCTTACAATCCATTATATTTCTTTGGTGGCACCTGTAACATCTCCTCCTTTATTTCTGATTTTATTTGCAGTCCCTCTTACCCTTTCAGTTTAGTTAGAGGCTTGTCAATTTTATTTATCTTTTCAAAGAACTGTTAGTTTTATTGATAATCTCTATTGTCTTTTTATTCTTTATTTCTGCTCTAATCTTTATTGCTTTCCTTCTACTAATGTTGGGGTTTGTTTGTTCTGCTTTTTCTAGTCCCTTGAGGTGTAAAGTTAAGTTGTTTGTATGAGACTTGTTTTGTGAGATAGGTATTTATTGTTATGAACTTCCCCCTTAAAACTGCTTTTTTTTTGCATCACCCAAATTTTGGTATGTTATATTTTCATTTTTGTTTGTCACAAGGTATTTTCTGATTTCTCTTTATTTCTTCTTTGATCGTTCATTGTCATGTTTTCAATTTCCACATTTTGTGAATTTTCCAGTTATTTTAATTATTTTCTAGTTTCATACTATTGTGGTTGGAAAAGATGCTAGATATGATTTCAGTGCTTTAAAATTTGTTAAGGATTTGACTTATTCTTTGACTAAAACTTAGAGGTGACGTGGACTTACCAAAAATAATGCTACTGCTGCTTCTGCTAAGTCACTTCAATTGTGTCCGACTCTGTGCGACCCCATAGACGGCAGCCCACAGGCTCCTCTGTCCCTGGGATTCTCCAGGCAAGAATACTGGAGTGGGTTGCCATTTCCTTCTCCAAAATAATTCTAGTTGTCTCTGCTGCTGCTGCTGCTGCTAAGTCGCTTCAACTGTGTCCGACTCTGTGCGACCCCATAGACGGCAGCCCACCAGGCTCCCCCGTCCCTGGGATTCTCCAAGCAAGAACACTGGAGTGGGTTGCCATTTCTTTCTACAATGTGTGAAAGTGAAAAGTGAAAGTGAAGTCGCTCAGTCGTGCCTGACCCTCAGCGACCCCATGGACTGCAGCCTTCCAGGCTCCTCTGTCCATTGGGTTTTTTCCAGGCAAGAATACTGGAGTGGGGTGCCATTGCCTTCTCTTCTAGTTGTCTCTAAACCCCTCAATTACAATATATTGCTTTCACTTCAGACATATTAATTAAAATAGTTTTCTTTCTTCTGTATCCATAGATATAAATTAAGACTTAGAATATTAAATGAAGTACAGGCTCAATAAATCTTGAAGATCCTTACTTGGCATCAGCATGAGACATATTTCTCTTTATTTAAAAAAAACCCTCCATCAGTCAAGAAAACAGACATGGACCATCAGAGATTTGCTAATATAATTGACTCTTCAGTGTTTTGTGTGTGTGTGTGTATGTTTAAACAAACTAAATTTTCATAGATTAGAATATTTAGTATAATTTTCTAGAGATAAGCAGAATACCCTATAGAACTGAGGAGAAGCATTTTAGTACTACTTTTGCAGGTAAGCAAGCAAACAATTTAAAAAATTACATAAAGCCAAAAGAACAGAAACTTACTAAATTTTTATACCTTTTTCCAGCTATTTTAAAGAAAAAGACCAAGGAAATGTATTAATATTTTAATAAAATTCTGCTTAATAATTCTAGTCACAAAAGCATATGCAAATACTCATTTTGCTGTCATTTTAAGTGAGCGTAGTTTTCTCTTACCTGGTAACATTCAGGAAACTATTTTGACACATATACCAAGGCGCTTTCTCTGGTAAGAAGTTGTATTTTTTGTTCCTGTTAACTTAAGAACTTTCTGATCTCAAGCTGACTGATTTTGTTTTTTAAGTAACAAAGTTAACACATTATCTTGTCAGAGGATTAGGAAAAATATGTCTATGCAGATACATGAAATCATCTAAACTATGATGTTTATCAAGGATATGGAAGCACTGGTGGGAGCTGGTTGAGTCCATTCTGAGTAATTGTCAGTAGAAATGAGTTTGGCCATTTTCTTTTTTAACTAGGAAATTTAACCAATATTGGTGAGTAAATATTGATACTGCATGTCTGCATTCATTAAAATGCAGAAGCTTCTCATTTTGAATTCTGTAGGTGTGGATTAGAAGAAGGAAAGGATTAGATGGAAATACCCTGCAGAATAAACAAACGTATTCATGGGATAGATAATTTCGATCTAAGTAGAGTTGCATTTGCACATGAATCCCTATATACTCTTAGTGGGCTTTGAGATGATATACCATTTGGGGAGAAGAGAATCCCTGGTTGACCGTGATGAGAAACAACATCAGTGAATACTTTGTTCATAAACAATTGTTTCATGCCATAATTTATATGATAACTTGTTAATTGATTATTTGCCCTTTAGATAGCTGTAATAATGAATGACCCATCCTTATTTTAACAGCCTTCATGAGTTTTTCTCTGGGTCTTAAAAATGATTTCTTTTCATATTAAAAACCATAGCATTAAAGTTGCTTTTTCAAATGTTGGTGTCCACCAGCACCAAATTTTATAGTATGTTGTTAATATTGTGTAGGCATGGGAGAAGGCAATGGCACCCCACTCCAGTACTGTTGCCTGGAAAATCCCATGGATGGAGGAGCCTGGTAGGCTGCAGTCCATGGGGTCGCTAAGAGTCGGACACGACTGAGCGACTTCACTTTCACTTTTCACTTTCATGCATTGGAGAAGGAAATGGCAACCCACTCCAGTGTTCTTGCCTGGAGAATCCCATGGACAGAGAAGCCTGGTAGGCTCCAGTCCATGGGGTTGCACAGAGTTGGACACGACTGAAGCGACTTAGCAGCAGCAACAGTATTGTGTAGGCATAGCTCCATTTATTTTAAGATATATTTGGAGATATAATGTATACTATGCATTTCTTTTTAGAGAAAAAAAGTACAGGTACCACCAAAAAATTGTTAGACAAATATCACTTATTCAGAAATTTCCTTGGATTGCATGAAAAAGAAAATGTGTAATGAGGAAAGCTATGTGTTTAGAATAGTATATTCTAAACCTAATGCTACCTTCAGAAGGGGTGGGACTGCAGAGGTGGCGGTGTCTTTCTCTATCAATAGGCCCAAAAGGAGATATTTTAATCTTTTTGTGCTGAACTCAGGTGACATGAGAGGAATAGTGTGGCTACTGTGTATGTGCTTGCTTGCTTACTTAACAGTCGTGCACTAGCTTGGGCCCTGGTAACAACCATGCTTCTCCATGCTGGATTTTACCTCTGCCTGTGCTACGTGGATAAGCATGTCAACTATTCAGAGTTTCCTCAGTTAAATTCACCAAACATTTATTGCAACTGTACCATGTGGAAGATATTGTTCTAGGCATTATAAGGGATACAACTGAAGTGATCTGAAAGGCATCAAAGAAGAGCTGTAATTAACTTCTGAATAAGGATGAGTTTAGGAGACACATGAATGCAGAATTCTTGGTTTCATTTTGGAACATTGATCCAATGTACTGAAATGGAGTTGGTAGGGGAATATGGTTGGGATAGGTTAAAAAGTTAAAATGGAAGATTGGTTCAAATTTATGGGAAACTTAATGCTCTTACCAACAGTTTGGGTCTTATGTCAGGTCAATAAGGAAGCATACTTTGGTTCTGACTAACAGGTGACCTCCATCCTCACTGCGTAAGTTCAGAGTATCATCTTTTCTTATGTGATGGCTTCAGTGTTTTTCCATCTACACCTCCTGTGTATTAACCCTCGATTTCATTCTAAGTACAGTGAAATGAGGGCTTCCTAGGTGGCGCAGTGGCAAAGAATCTGCCTGCCAGTGCAGGAAATGCAGGAGACATGGATTCTATCCCCACATCGGGAAGATTGCCCCTGGAGAAGGGAATGGCAACCCACTCTAATGTTCTTGCCTGGAAGAATCCATGGAAAGAGGAGTCTGGCAGGCTACAGTGCATGGAGTTGCAAAGAGTCAGACAAATGAGAGAGTGACTGAGTGTGCGCATGCACGTGCAGACACACACTCTGAAATGAAGGAACTTTCCCTTCGTATTGTGAAAAATCCGATACATGTTGTTTTACCTCTCAAGATAATTTAAGTAGATTTGCATTGCTTATAGGATAAATTCTAATCTCTGAGTATAGCCTACAGCATCATTTATGACTTCTCCTTTATTCCTTCCCTGGTTGTTGCTTCCACTTTCTACTTTGTCTTTCCAAATCTGTTTACTATGCTAATTCAGATATACCTGATCTTGCACAAATTATTCCTTTTGCCTAGAATACTTTCCCTTTCATTATGTTGCTTACTCAGGGAGTGTCTATAAAGACTTCAAACCAGCTTAGTAATCATCTTCTTTATGAGAACTGTGGCCTCCTCTCTTGCTCATCATGGTATTACTCATGATGAGTATTACATCATGGCATTACTGGGCTAGTGTTGTTTCATAAGCACCCTCTACTTGTTGGACCTGAAATACTGTTATTTGTTCAAATCTCTTTTCCCCATTATGTGGTCATTCTTGAGAACAGGAATTTTATGGTATTTTAACATTTTTCATTTTTTGGTTTGAGATTTTTCTTCTTGATATTATTTTTTGAGCAGTTCTGGGCTCAAATAGGTCCTCTTTAAATAAGTGACAAAGTATCACTGTAGACAGAGCCATGTTAATTGTCTCAATTACTGTCACTCTAGGTTCTAAACACACTTCTAAATGGAAAAAAAAAAAAAAAAAAAACCATTAACTTGCATAGTTTAGGGGGAAAAGAGCTTATCTAAAACAAACAAAAAAATCAGTGTAGAGATTAGTTCACTCTTTTGGAGGCTGTAGAATATTTTTATATCTTTTAGTTGAAAAGCATTTTACTCTGTTTATAGGAATTTTTAGAAAAATATACATTGAATCATTTTTATAGTCAGATGCCCACTTGTAGGTTTGCATCACCGTTTGTTTCCATCACAATTTAGGATCTTCTTCTACTACCTCATTTATAGAACTGGGACATCTGCTACTCTTGGACATTCAAGCTCATGTAAGAGCCAGCTGTAGCATACATTATTTATTTGAACAGCTGGTTGATTTGTAAGTTTGTAAAAATTCTTCCTCTAAAAGCATCAATGTATGATTTATTTATTTTGTATTTTCCTTTTTTGCTCAGTGACTTTCAATATATACAAGATTCTATGAACAGGATCTGGGTAATTAAAATAATAACAGTAAGAAATCTCTGAAACAGTGGCATCCATCCCTTAAATAAGGGAAAAGGGTACACTGGATAAACAAAAGAGATGGCATTATTTTATGTCCTGGGAGGCACTTATTAGTGTATCCAACTTATACATTGAAAAACTATTTTTGTTTATATAAGTACGTATGGGTAGGTCAGTCAGTAAAATTTATGCATATAAAAAAATGCATGACCTAGCAACAAGCAAAAGTTTAACAGATGAGCTTTAAAGATTTATTTTCTAATTGGTTCCTGCAAACTTTATCAAATTATTGAATTAAGTAGTAACTGAATTACTTTTAAATCCTAAGATTTCAATAATTAAAATTAGAGAAAAATATTTTTGAAACTTAATATATACTTTTTCTTCCTAAAATGGTAATGTCATTTTTCTTTGTTGTTGTAATAAAAGCATAAGGCTGATACTGTCAAAAACAAACTGATGTTACAGGGGACTATATACATATTTATCCTGTGTATTTTTTCAGAATGTTCACTGAAGCACAGAGGATGAAAAAAGACTTAAATACCACACAAAGAACACTTGAGAAGTCTTAGTGTGTTGTATGAATGCTTACTTATTTGTGACACATTCACTTGTATTCTTAATTAGCTGAAGCTTAGATCCTGAAACAGTAACTTTGATGGCTAATTTATGTTGATCACAACACTACATTATGGGTTATTTCATTACAATGAGTACCATATTTTATGAGTTTTGATGTTTTTAAACCGTGGATTTTTGATTGTATGTGAAAATTAGCATTAGTATTTTTTGTTCAGTGAATATGATGTTCAGTTCAGTTCAGTCACTCAGTTGTGTCTGACTCTTTGTGACCCCATGAATCGCAGCATGCCAGGCCTCCTTGTCCATCACCAGCTCCTGGAGTTCACTCAGACTCACGTCCATCGAGTCAATGATGCCATCCAGCCATCTCATCCTCTGTCGTCCCCTTCTCCTCCTGCCCACAATCCCTCCCAGCATCAGAGTCTTTTCCAATGAGTCAACTCTTTGCATGAGGTGGCCAAAGTACTGGAGTTTCAGCTTTAGCATCATTCCTTCCAAAGAACACCCAGGGCTGATCTCCTTCAGGATGGACTGGTTGGATCTCCTTGCAGTCCAAGGGACTCTCAAGAGTCTTCTCCAACACCACAGTTCAAAAGCATCAATTCTTCGGTGCTCAGCTTTCTTCACAGTCCAACTCTCACATCCATACATGACCACAGGAAAAACCATAGCCTTGACTAGACGGACCTTTGTTGGCAAAGTAATGTTTCTGCTTTTGAATATGCTATCTAGGTTGGTCATAACTTTCCTTCCAAGGAGTAAGCGTCTTTTAATTTCATGGCTGTAGTCATCATCTGCAGTGATTTTGGATTTCATTCTTTTAGAAGTTAGTATTAAAACAGGTGTTACTAGATAGGTTTACATTCAGTCAGCATGTTTCCTGTTTCCCAAAGAATCCAAGTACTACAGAGTGTGTCAACACTGGTCTCTCTTCTGATACAAATGCTCTTGTTCAGTATTATCATTGTCCCATAAAACAAGAATTGATTTAGATTTACATATGTACTTACCACTTTTCTCAGCTTAATATTTTTCTTGCATCTCCAACATTTCTTTTCCTCATTCCTGAAATGTCTGTGTCAAATATGTATGTATACTGTATCTTCCACATACTATTCTTGATGCCTTTTATTCTGCAAGTATTACAGGGTTTTCATTTGGATTTTTTTGATAGCTGTATCATCATTTATGAGGTAAGAACTGTGCAGACACAGTGTTTCTCAGAAAGTGTGGTTAATTAATTGTCAATGTTTTCCCATTTCAGCCTACTTATGTGTAGGTCACTATACAGTGGAGATCAGCTTCATTTACATAGCTGTCAGTGATATTCTGGCTTTAAATAGGATTCTCCTTGGTCTGTACCCTCTCGATCAAAATCATATTTCTTAATCCTTTGCTTTTCAACCTCAGTTTTGTTTGGGGGAGTAGGTTAGGTAATGAAAATGCAAAATGCAAAATGAAAATGTCTAGAGTTTAATTCTATCAAAATTCTTCATTTATATGGAGAATTCTTCATTTATTCTTCATTTTAATTCTTCATTTATATATCAACCTATTTTAGGCAATAAATGGCATCCTTCATTTGTTTTAAAATCATAAAACCTGATTCAGAATGTAACAGTATGACATATATTTGTATATTTTCCAGTATGAAAATTTTTGTTTCATTGAATATTCTCATTATTTTGTGATGGTGTGAAGCAGTGGAGGGGGAAAGTCCCTTACTTTACCATGTTCGTTGAAAGTCTCCAGACTGCAATTTTGTGAATAACCTCTGAGGCATCATAGTAGTATAGCTTCCACGATAAACTGCATTTTGATGTTTATCTCTCTACTCTGTCTTTTCCTATCTTCTAATCGTGGAGACTTTTGCATGTGAAATTCTTCATGATTATACTGGATTTTTCCCTCCAACGTCTTATCTCTCATTTGTCTCATCAACTTTCATAATTCTAACATCTCCTGTTTTCTGTACAATTGTCCATTCTATAGTCTAGTCATGATATTAATGTTCTGAAATATTGAAGATCGCATCCACTTATTTTTCTGTTTCTCAATTTAATCTGAACTCTTTTTCTCTCATGAGTGTCTTATTTCATTAATTTTTTTCATTATATGTCTTTCAGCAATCTGCCATTTCTGACTTTTCTGGTGACCTTATTTTCCTGACTTTACAGGGTTGATAGATGAGAATCACTTTGGTAGTAAACTTTTGCTTGGACTCCAAGGACCTGCTGTTCTGTAGGCTCAACACTGTTCCCACCCCCACCCCATACACACCTTTTCTTCGCCCAGACACCAGTGCTGCTATTCTGTTCACTTATTAAGGAATCAGAGCCTTCAAGCTAGCTTCTGTAGACCTGACTATCTTAAAGTCACCTCCAGGGACACCAGAAATACCCTTTTAAGCCCCTAATACATCCAGCTTCTTACATAATTTGCTGTTAAAACTGTGGCTAGATAGATACCAATCACCGTAGAGCAACTTTAATCATCAACAACTATCCTTGCTAGTCCAGATGGAAACTTTCTACCTTTTCTGAGTTCCAGGAGCACCTTAGAGATATTGGCATATTGATGATATGTTTTTGTCCATGTCTGGCTTTCTCTGTAGAGTCTAGTGTGGTTTGATTCCTGCAGTGGCAGTCAAGTGTGGCTATCGAACACTTGAAATATGATTAGTCTGAATTGATGTGCTGTATGTATAAAATGCATGCCAGATTTTCATGACCCAGTATGAATAAAAAATGTAAAATATCTTATTATTTTATTGTGAACCGTAACAGCTACAAACATGTTGCGACTTGTAGCACACATACACAAATGTTTGCAGAAATCTTTGCTATGTTAATATGAAATCAGTTCTGAAGTCACGTAGTTTCCAGAACAATATCCTGGTTAAAAGGAAACCTGGATCATCTGGCCTGTAGACTTACCATTTTTCCTTTCAGTTCTGTGTATTGAAAGGAAATACACAGAACAAGAAGCCTACTGAATCATCTTCCCAAGCTAGAGCTCACTTCTAGTTTTTCACGCCCCTCTGTGGTCTTGAGGTAGAGCTGTAATAAAGAGCAATAACTAGTTAAATCATGCCTTTGAGGCCTGAACTGTGCAGCTTCTTGTGTAATACGGATTAACTGAAACGCTGAGATTACTTAGGTAAATACGTGTTATCTGATAATGATCCATTCTGGTTGCTTTGTGTCACTTGAAGTCATGACTTTGGCTTATGATGCAGACTGCTGACGATCTGACATAGACTTGCTCTCAAATTGCCCTTGTGTCTTTCCAGTATAAAATGACCTTGCAGCACTTGATGGACTTTCCCCCCACCCCGCCTCTAAAGCTGGGAGCACAGCAGTGTCCACTTGAATGGCAAATTGTGATAAAGTAGCAGGAGCGAAATTGCATAGCATAATCACTGCAATTTTTTATTGAATTGAGCCCTTTGCTCTTTTTCTTGACAGAACAGTTTATTGAATGTGCGTGTGGAAAACAAAGAAAGGCAGTAAAGAAACGTATCATTTTTTTCTGCCTGAGAATAGAACAGAGAGAAAATGTGTCTGCTTTCAAAGTGCACTTCTTAAGTGGAAGAACATTTTCAGGTGCAAACAGACTCTTTAGAAATATTATAAAACTGTGCTGCTCAAGGGCAATTCAGTGACTGATGAGGTTTCTGTCTGGCAGCCCTATCAACTTGAACAATGGAAGTTTCTTGTGTCCTTTATTCCTGGGAAATAGAGAAATTCTACTGACTAATACAAATTTTTCATTAAAAGGTAGAAAGAAAATTTTAACAGATGGCTAATGTTTTATTTTGTACATTCAATAATAGAAGGTCTGTCAGCTGCAGGTTGAAGTTTTATAATGAACATGATTTAATGGAAAATCATTTCTTCAGAATTTCAGGTAGAAATTCACAATGGAAATTCCTAGTTTGACTCATAGGGTTATCGTGGGTCCATTTGACATATTTCAGAAGCTTCCTAGCACTCTTGAACTTAATAACCTTTGAAAATAAAATATTGAACTTGTTTATTTCACAGATTCTTCAGCACTCTTGAACTTAATAACCTTTGAAAATAAAATATTGAAATTGTTTAATTTCACAGGTTCTTCAGTTTAAAATGGAAACAATGGTGTTGTCACAAAATGTTTTGGTGAAATTTATTAATAAACTTAAAGCTTCAAATTCAGATACTGGATTTTATTATTTAGTTACTGCACATGCCAATGGGCTTCCCAGATGCCTCAGTGGTCAAGGATACACCTGCCAGTATAAGAGATGCAGGAGATGAGGGCTCTATCCCTGGGTCAGGAAGCTCACTTGGAGGAGGAAATAGCAACCTGCTCCAGTATGCTCGCCTGAAAAATTCCATGGACAAAGGAGCCTGGCAAGTTATAGTCCATGGGACCACAAGGAATTGAATGTGGCTGAGTGCACACACACACACACACACACACACACACACACAGCAATAGATGACTTTGATAGAATATTTTCATTGATGCTGTAATCTCAGCACATTCTAGTTATGAAGCGTAGGCTTTTGTCATATATTTTAAATATTCTTGAAAAAAGTAAAAAATTGAAGTGAATATCAAGGGTCTTGGGACTTTCACCCTTTTGTTAAGTTTTATTTACTCTTAATAGGATTTTTTGTTAAGAAAATTAGAAGCATACTTTGCAGTTAAAAAACCCTCTCATTTAATACTAAATGGGAATTTCCCTGGAGGCTTATATGATAAAAAATCCACTGCAATGCAGGAGACCTGGGTTCAATCCCTGGATCAAGAAGATCCCCTGGAGAAGAAAATGGCAGCTCATGCCAGTATTCTTGCCTGGAGAATCCCATGGAAAGAGGAGCCTGGTGGGCTACAGTCCATGGGGTCACAGAGTCAGACATGACTGAGTGACTAACATTTAATACTAAATACCATGATCATGATATTGTTTTTCTAAAAGTTACTCAGCAAGAATACCATGTTATTAAGTGTTTTGTTTCGGAATTCTTCCAAGGCAAGGAATATTATATTTAAAACTTGGAAATTTTTTAGTAAATATACAGTAGAGAAAAAGTCTTTATTTAGCAGAATGGCTCACAAAAGCTGGCAGATATTTTTTGTTCTCTGGGAATTCCCTGCTATCCATATGAACTTCCATTATTACTGAAAAATCTTAAATGCAAAGTTGGTGATGGACAGGGAGGCCTGGCATGCTGCGATTCATGGGGTCGCACAGAGTCGGACACAGCTGAGCGACTGAACTGAACTGAATAAGGTCTTACTTCAAAAAGTGTTGTACTTCCAGCAATAGTAGCGACTAAAACAACAAAGTTTAGTCACTCTTGAATATCCCTTAGCTGTTTTTCCCATTTATCTTATATTGGCTTTCCAGTGTACATATTTGCTAACTGAATGAAACAGTTTATTATTAAGCATTAGTGTAAAATTAAGAATTTAAGTGAATTTAAAATTTAAGAATTTTAAACAGCAGAAGATAAGAATTTCATTGCCGCCCCCCCTCCCCTCCCCCAGCTCCCCATCCCTCCATCAAAGGGCTTCCCTTATGGCTCAGCTGGTAAAGAATCCACCTGCAATGCAGGAGACCTGGTTTTGATCCCTGGGTTGGGAAGATCCCCTGGAGAAGGGAAAGGCTACCCACTTTGGTATACTGGCCTGGAGAATTCCGTGGACTGTATAGTCCATGGCTTTGCAAAGAGTCGGACATGGCTGAGCGACTTTCACTTTCACTTTCCCCATCAAAGTCTTTGGTTTTATACATTTATATGATTTCCACAATTTTATTTTTCAGTCTCGGAACTAATCTTACTTGGAGGTAGGAATACTATAATGAATTACACTCTTCAAGATGATCTCTTTTAGTACTCTGGGTGTTCAGTTCGGTTAAGTAACATGTATGTAGAAAAGACTTGAATGGTGTTCAAAAAGGAGTTGTGATAAAAAATAATGTTATACTTGTCTAACTGTTGATGTAATGATTCACAATGTATAAAGAAAACTTAAGATACTAAAGTATATTTTATTTGATTTAGCAATTCATATATCAGCTTTATTAGAAATTACAGTTTGTTTTCTGGACCCAGGTTTTATTAAGGTACATATTACACAAATAAAATGGAAAACACTTCTTCATGCAAAGTGTAAAAATGACCTAAATCTCTAAATGGCTTATTAAACAACAAAAATGTGAAATTAGTTTTATCATTTTAATGAGTACATGTAGCAATCGTCTTGTACCTGATTTTATACCATCTGCTTGGTATTTCAAAACTCCCTACTGGTTTACAAGTTCTAATTTAAAGAATAAGTAGTACTAGATAATTTTCTTATAATTCCTTTTCTCTTGTAAATCAGTGTAAATGAACAGAAAACCATGATTTATTGCCTCTCCTGTGCCTTTTATATCAAAGGTGCTGGTTCCTGGTGGCCCAGATTGTGTAGGATGCTTCTTCTGGCACGTTGTCCCTCAGATTGTGTCCTTAGGCTGGCTTCCTGTCTGAAGTGTGTTTCTTTCCCTGGTAGCTCAGTTCCCTTCTCAGCCCGGAAGCCTACAGTTGCTGGGGTGCTCCCGCTGCTACTGTTTTGGCACTGACGGGCTCCTGCTGTTTTGGCATAAATGTTGCATTTACACACTGAGAATAGTTTTCTTGGCATTTGGGAGAGCTGTTATCATGAACATGATGAATTCATGAACCAGAGTGTTTTTGCACTCTCTATTCTATTTTTCATATATTTAGTATCACTTGTTATGGTGCTTCAAGTAAGCATTCATGATTTATTTTCACAGTTTTACTAGGAGCACAGTGTACAGTCAGATATGCATCCCAACAGATTTTGTTTTCCTATGAGGTTATGATTTATCCAGTTTATATTTTTCAGTTAAAAACTATTTTCATATATGCTTAGATTTTTTTTTAGAAGATATATATGTAGTTGAAAAGCTCACACTTTGGGAAAAGACATGGTTGAGTTTTACACTGTGGTCCATTTCTTACTCTGTGATTTTGGAAAAGTTATTCTATACCTAAAGACCTAGTTTCACCTTCTGTAAATGAGAATAGTACCTTCTTTATAAAGTTGTTGTAATTAAATTGAATAATGCATCTAAAATATACAGCACAAGGAAGATGTTGAGCAAATTTTATCATCTCTATATCAGAAGGAAATAAAACTTGCAAATTACATTTCTGATAAGGAATTTGTGTTCAGGTGTATAAAGAAATTCTCAAACCCAACAAAAAATAATATTAACTTAATTTCAAAATAAGCAAAATGATTTATGCTTCTGGAAAGGTGAAGTTGATAATAACTTTCCTTATTCTTATGCAGCAAAGCAAAAAACCTTGGACATTATGAATGATGTACATGTGTGTATATATCATATGTGTGTGTGTTTGTGTGTGTGTGTGTGTGTGTGTATCATATGATAGCTTTTAATGGTGGAGAGAACACAGACCCTCTAGGGACCTTGGGACTAAATAAGCATGATGGTGAATTTCTTGAGTTTTTATTTTGCTTTATGTATTCCAGACTAGGCCCTAAAGTTGGAAACCTAGAAATACCAATAGGCACAGACAAAAAAAAAAAAAAAAAAAAAAAAATGTCCTAACAGAAAGCTTGCCCTCTTCAGCCCAAGGACCAGACAAGCAAAGACAATCTATCAAGATAGACAGTAATCACTCGACAGAAGCCAGACACTAAAGAAGACAACTTTGATCCCCCCTCTCCCACTTTGCACTCTCACCAAGGTATAACAAGATGCCTCAATCCTCCCATAGGAGAGGTGTCAAGCAAGGCCCAATAGGGAGCCAGGATTTCTCATCTCCAATAGCTCAGATCAGATCAGTTGCTCAGTTGTGTCCAACTCTTTGCGACCCCATGAATCGCAGCACGCCAGGCCTCCCTGTCCATCACCAACTCCCGGAGTTCACTCAGACTCACGTCCATCGAGTCAGTGATGCCATCCAGCCATCTCATCCTCTGTCGTCCCCTTCTCCTCCTGCCCCCAATCCCTCCCAGCATCAGAGTCTTTTCCAATGAGTCAACTCTTCACATGAGGTGGCCAAAGTACTGGAGTTTCAGCTGTAGCATCATTCCTTCCAAAGAAATCCCAGGGCTGATCTCCTTCAGAATGGACTGCTTGGATCTCTTTGCAGTCCAAGGGACTCACAAGAGTCTTCTCCATCACCACAGTTCAAAAGCATCAATTCTTTGGCGCTCAGCCTTCTTCACAGTCCAACTCTCACATCCATACATGACCACAGGAAAAACCATAGCCTTGACTAGATGAACTTCTGTTGGCAAAGTAATGTCTCTGCTTTGAACATGCTATCTAGGTTGGTCATAACTTTCCTTCCAAGGAGTAAGCGTCTTTTAATTTCATGGCTGCAGTCACCATCTGCAGTGATTTTGGAGCCCAGAAAAATAAAGTTTGACACTGTTTCCACTGTTTCCCCATCTATTTCCCATGAAGTGGTGGGACCGGATGCCATGATCTTCGTTTTCTGAATGTTGAGTTTTAAGCCAACTTTTTCACTCTCCACTTTCACTTTCATCAAAGAGGCTTTTTAGTTCCTCTTCCCTTTCTGCCATAAGGGTGGTGTCATCTGCATATCTGAGGTTATTGAGATTTCTCCTGGAAATCTTGATTCCAGTTTGTGTTTCTTCCAGTCCAGCATTTCTCATGATGTACTCTGCATATAAGTTAAATAAACAGGGTGACAATATACAGCCTTGACGAACTCCTTTTCCTATTTGGAACCAGTCTGTTGTTCCATGTCCAACAGCCAGCTATCTCTAAGACCCCCATTATGTCAGTGGAGACCACCTAAAGAGCTTGGACTTTCATCCTTACCAAGAAGTAATGAAGAGTCCCTCCTCACCTCACTGGGACCTTTTCAGAGAAGCCACAGTGGAGAAGGAAATAGAATTGTCAATTAGAGGAACACACAAATAATCTCCATTAGATAGGTCCATGGATAGATGTTAAGACTAGTAGGTATCAAACAAACAGGCACAAATTATGTACATCACCTCCAGTGTCCTCCTCCTGCAAATGTATTTGGTTATTAAAGAAGGACGATAGTTGCTATAGAGTTCAGAGTCCTGGCAAACACGACTTTAACCAGGACTTTGAGGTTAACATCCGAGTAATACTGATACATACTGACCTCATATACTCCCTGATACAATGCACTGTGAAGGACACGGCATCTCTGTATGATTTTTCCCAGTAATGTAAAGTCTGAGCCTAATATGAAACAACATCAAACACTCTGAATTGGAAGAGGACATTCTAAAAAATAACCAATCAGTAATCTTCAAAAGTGTCAAGAAAGACAAGGGAGGGCTGAAGAAATCACAGATAGGAGGAGACTAATGAAACCTGCTCATTAAATGCTGTGTGAAATCCTGAATTGGATCCTGAAACATAAACAAGACATTAGAGGAAAAGTTAATAAAGTCTGAGCAAGTTTAATATATTAGTTAAAATAGTAAAATACCACAACAAGTTTAATTTCTTAGTTTTGATAAATACCCTGTGGTTAAAATGTTAACGTAAGGAGAAGCTGAGTGAAAGGCTCTTCTTGGGGTATAAGCTGTGCTGTTTTCAAAACCTTTAAATATGAGTCTGAAATTACCACAGAATAAATTTTAAAAATTTGGACGTTTGCATCTGAAGCGAGTGAAGCAGAACATATTGATTGTGGTCAGTAAATTGTTTTCTGTAATCATGTCACAAGTCACTGTTTAGTCCCCTTTTTGCACTGTTTTTCCAGCCTGCTTAACTGACACTTCCTTGAAATAGCTTTGCTTCACAGTGTGTTATCAGTGTAGACTGGACTCCTGAAGTTTACAGAGAAATATTTGAATAACATGATTCCCAAGGACCATATAGTTTTTTGTGTGTGTTTAAGAAATATAAAAGATATGTCATGTAATTTTAAGGTTATTCAAAAGCATTTATTTTTAAGGAAAATTACAATGATAAAAAAGAGTGCTTGTCTGAAAGATGGTATTTTGAGTGTTGATTTGAATTTTTTTTAGTTTTTGCTTCAAAGAAATATTTACATCTTGCGTTTGTGTGACTCTAAGTGAGGTAATGTTGTATAGACATTTAGGATAAAATTTAAAAACCATTGAGGGCTGGATTACGTTATATTAACATAGACACTGAGCAGATACCATTTTCCATGTTCTGTAAGAAGTTGTGTTCGTAATATCTGATAGATTTTTTTTTTTAATTTAAGCAGATCCAGAAATTTATCAGAGCTCTTCTTGCACAGTGAGAAAATGCTGGAGGTACAACTAGTGGTGAGTGATAACCCGGCAATAACATTTGGTGGTTTACCTAATGCTTTCATGTACATCTCCTTTAATTATCATTAACAATTTCTGAGTAGCTTAAAAGTATGAAAAATCAAAACCACTATCATATTGGAGTAAAGGAGTTGGGGAAGATGCTACCTTTTTGCTAGAAAAAGAACTCTTCTGACCAGTCAGTATCAAAATGAGTAAAGGGAATCATGTGCAAGGAGCTAAGGTGATGTTCCTTGGAACTGTTTCTTTGTAATAAAGACAAAAGAGTTTAGTATGGATAGAACCTAACTTTTTATGGCTTATACATGTTTGTTGATTTACCTTTTTTTCCCTTAGCATTGTGTCTGTCATTTTGTGTTTTTTGTCTGAGCTTTCTACTATGTTGTGGAGAACAACCAGTGCAATAATATAAGCCTCAAAAAATATACATCAGTTTTGAGTTTTGTTAAATTAGCTTAAGTGTGTTTCATTTTTATCACTGCCCAGCTGAGATAAAGATTTACAAGGAATTTTAAAGTCTTTCTAATGGGTATGTAATGGATCTCATTTGGGGTTTAATTTGCATTTCTCTTAATACCAGTGATACTGAACTAATTTTCATGTGCTTATTTGTCATTTTTGTCTCTTGTAGAAGGTCTGGTCCAATCGTTTGTCTCTTTTTAATTTGGGTGTATTATTATTATTGAGTTCTGAGTTCATTATTCTATCTACTTGTTCTTTGGCAGAAAGTGCATTAAGAATATTTTCTGTTATGTGTGATTTGCCATATTTTCTAAATAGCCTTTCAAAGAGCAGAGTTTTAAATTTTAACATCCAGCTTATCACTTTTTATGTCTTTAATCTGTATTTCTTATAAACTATCTTAGAAGTCTCTGCCTGCTCCTGAGTGGCAAATGCATCTGTTGAACTTGCTGCTGCTGCTGCTAAATCGCTTGAGTCGTGTCCGACTCTGTGCGACCCCATAGATGGCAGCCCACCAGGCTCCACCGTCCCTGGGATTCTCCAGGCAAGAACTCTGGAGTGGGTTGCCATTTCCTTCTCCAATGCGTGAAAGTGAAAAGTGAAAGTGAATTTGCTCAGTTGTGTCCAACTCTTAGCAACCCCATGGACTGCAGGCCACCAGGCTCCTCTGTCCATGGGATTTTCCAGGCAAGAGTATTGGAGTGGGGTGCCATTGCCTTTTCCATCTGTTGAACTTAGGAATGTGCATAATTTTAGTTTTTACATTTAGTTCTATAATTCATATTGAGTGAATTTGTGGACATGGTAAAATTAATATTCAATATTTGTATTTTCCTATGGATAATTAGTTCTTGCACTACTTGTTGAAAAGGGTATCACCCACTGAATTGCTTTGGTACTTCTTTTGGAAATCAAATGGCCATGCATATGTAGGTTCATTCTTTTACCAGCTGAGGTACAAGGGAAACCATTTTTTTTTTTTAACCCCAAGGACTGTACAGTCCATGGAATTCTCCAGGCCAGAATACTGGAATGGATAGCCTTTCCCTTCTCCAGGGAATCTTTCCAACCCAGAGAATGAACCCAGGTCTCCTGCATTGCAGGCAGATTCTTGGGTTCATTTTTGAACTCTCTATTTGGTATCAGTGAACTTTAGCCTTTTTTTTCAGTCCCAGGCAATGGAGATTACTGTAGATTTATAGAGATTGTTTTCAATCAAGTATTGCTAATATAAGATTTCTTTTTTTAAAGAACTGGTTTACCTTTTCTAGATTCTTTATGTCCTTATGTATTTTAAAATAATCTTGACAATTCTAAGAATAAAAGCCTGCTGCATTTTGGATAGGATTGTCTTAAACTTACAAATACATTTGGGGAGAATTTGCAATTTAACAATATTAAGCCTTTCTATTAGTAAATATTGTGTGTGTTTGTGTGTGTGTATAATATAGTATATAACTTTATAAGAGGATCTAGTATATATAATCGCTATTTAGAACTTTTTAAAATGTGTTTTTGAGAAAATATCTGAGTAGATTTAAGAGAAATTCAATATAAAGCAAATTGGTAAGCTGTGTTCCCCGGAGAAGGCAAGGGCACCCCACTCCAGTGTTCTTGCCTGGAGAATCCCAGGGACGGCGGAGCCTGGTGGGTTGCCATTTATGGGGTCACACAGAGTTGGACATGACTGAAGCGACTTAGCAGCAGCAGCAGCAGCAACAAGCTGTGTTCCCATGTCTTTGGCTTCTCATAACTGAAAAAAGTTGCATTAAGGTTTCTAATTTCAGTGAGTAAACATTTCAAAAATAGGACAAAGGGGTAAAATTGGCTCATTATAGGGAGTTAGACCTGAAAAAAAACTAGGGCGCAAGAAAGATAATATTCTCAGAACCTGACCCGTTACTACTATTACTACATTTTGACTTTTCATCCAAGAACTTTCCTATTTAAATCTTTTTCCACACATTGCTATGCTCAGTCTCTCTGAAAGTTTTTTTTTTCCTCCCTTCATATATTTTTATTGCTTTGTGACATATATGGAATACCAGACTTTTTTCAATCTATTTAAACAGGGCCTCCGGGTCCATCCTGTGCTTACTCTTCCCTGCCCATTCTAGTCTCCAGTTGATTTCATTTCTCTGTGTGGCAGACTGGTTTTAATGTCGAAACTGATCAATTTCAAGTGGTTGTCTGCCGTACTGTATGTCTTTGGCAAAAGACTGAAGCTACACCTCTGCTGCTAAGTCGCTTCAGTCGTGTCCAATTCTGTGTGACCCCATAGACGGCAGCCCACCAGGCCCTGCCGTCCCTGGGATTCTCCAGACAAGAACACTGGAGTGGGTTGCCATTTCCTTCTCCAATGCATGAAAGTGAAAAGTGAAAGGGAAGTTGCTCAGTCGTGTCCGACTCTTCGTGACCCCATGGATTGCAGCCTACCAGGCTCCTCCATCCATGGGATTTTCCAGGCAAGAGTACTGGAGTGGGGTGCCTAAACTTACTGGTTAAAATGTAGCATAATCAATTAGCAATGTCTACCAGTGTTTTGGGTGGGAGCAGCCCGTGTGTCAAACCTGCATTATATTAGTCGCCCTGAATGTGGGCCTATCCCTTTGCTAGTCTTCACATCATAAATGTGGTCTGGAAAGCAATTGTATTGTTATTATATCATTTTAGGTGTAGATTTCTAATATTCTTATAGCATATGATGATGTTGTAGTCATTTATTTTGGTTTCATATAAGCATTTTTTTAATCACGGCATTTCCATTTCAAGCCAAGCATATTGTTTCTCTCTTTCCTGTCTATCTGTCTGTCAGTCTATCTCCTAGTTATATTTCTCTCTGTAATAGATGGGGTCACAAAGAGTCAGACACGACTGAGCAACTGAACTGAACTGAACTGTAATACAGATAGCTTGTGAAGACCTGGGCCAAAGAGCATTTATTAACTTAAATGGCACCCTACATTTGGAAAAGGATTATAATCTAAATATGAAATCTTTGAAAAGTGATTTGTAGTTAAGCCCGATTATTTTATGTTAAAAATTTGATGTTATATGGAAGTAATCGTTAGGGACTGTTTTTCCCCTTACATTCTTGGTACCCACATTGTTTCAAGCCTGTAGACTGTGTGCTTTGGCTTTGGTTCGCTGTTTATATACATGGACACCCCAGTAAGTTTAAGGCTTGACTACAGATTTTTAGTGTGTTGTTAAAAGAAAATACTGGAGCAAAGACTTTAATCATCAATATTCACACATAAATTTTTACTGAATTGCTAGATTCTAGGTATAGAAGTAAACAATAATACCGCTCTTTAATGGCCAGTTTATACTTAATACTTGTCTAATTAAAAACATTTTACCTATCTGAATGATTTTTCTGACAAGTAAATTATGTGACAGAGGTCTATGGACAATTATTTATTTCTTTGCCTTATCTTATATTAGTGATTACTTGCTTTAAATCTTACATATTATATTTCTTTATTAATAAGACAAAAATTAAATGTATTTAAACAACCTTAGGAAGTATATTTTTTCATTATTATTATTTAATACAGTTTTGTATTAAACATTTGATTTTAAGTTAAATCATTGCTCTGATTTCCTGTTCAAATAAGTGAGAAAAAAGGATAATCTGTGTAGGCCTTTCTTACTGTCACTTCCATATTAAATTCAGCAAACTGCTCTACAGAAACTACCTTTTCTTATGAACTAAATTTATTAGGAGCATTGTTCTTTTTAATTGTGAAGTGCTTAGATAGAAGTTAGCTTCATTAAAACTTCAATTTTCTGTATTTCTCACTAAGATAGTAAAAACTGTTTGTCAAATAATTTAGTTCATTTTAAATCTCAGCTGGAAGAAAGCTGGGCAGATTGGTCTCAATGTTCTTATTCCTTCTTTAAATCATACTTAGTATGATTTAGCTCATCCTAGTATGATTTCTTTTTCTCTTTAGTAAATCTGATATTTCAGTCACATTTTCTCATGTAGTATACATGAGAAATTTACATGACATATTTATTGGTCTCTTTTTATATCTATTATGATACTTGTATTGAATTTTTAGGTAACATGAAGTTCATGTATTACTTGACTATTTATTGATCTACTTTTAAAATCCATTACATATAATATTTTTAATTATATAAATAATTTTAAATATCTGAATCATTTACAGTTGTTACCATAGATTATAAATTTTTAGTTTTTTTTTTAGCATTTATGATGGGAAAATTCTTTCTCGTATTTACTTGTGTGTATTCTTTCCCTTATATTCTATTTTATTATATGTATATTGTTAAAGGAGATGATGGTAATCATTGATAGCTATAATTTGTTTTTTAATTTTTATTGAACAGTAATTAAAATCAATTATCAGCATCATTACCCATGGGATGAACTCTGGAGAAACATGGGTGGCGGAGAGGTAGAGTTGAGTGTTATCAGCCGATAGGTGCTAAAATAAAACTTGAAAATGAGCATATTCTTCCACAGATAAAATGCAGAATAAGTTGAGGGCTGAGGTATTCTCTCTACCACTCAAAGAGCAGATTGCTTCTTGAATAGCAGATCTAATTCTTATATTGACTGTAGGGTAAATCTAATCAGACTTTTGCAGAATAACCACAAAGCAGTTTGCTAATTTAACCTACTATCTGTGTTGAACAGTCCAGCCCAATTTTTAACTGATATCCAGAGGCCAGAGAATAAGATTTCATAATAAAAAGATTTCAATTTTCAAAATAATTACTTGTTAGACCCTTCTGAGAAAGACATCTATTCTTTTAAACTTTATATATACTTGACTGAATATGATTGCTATTGTCTTTTTTCTCAGATTTCAAATAGCTTATTGTAAACTTTAGAACCCATAATAAACTTGTATTGGCACTACCTCTTTTACTACTTGTATTTTATGTATGTAAACTATTGTTGTTCATTCACTCAGTCATGTCCGACAGTTAGCAACCCCATGGATTGCAGCACGCTAGGCTTCCTTGTCCATCTCTATCTCCTGGAGTTTGCTCAAACTCATGTGCATTGAGTTGGTGATACCATCCAACTGTCTCATCCTCTACCATCCCTTTCTCCCCTTGTCCTCAATCTTTTCCAGCATCAGGGTCTTTTCCAATAAGTTGACTCTTCACATCAGGTGGCCAAAGTACTGGAGCTTCAGCTTCAGCGTCAGTCCTTTAAATGAATATTCAGGACTGATTTTCTTTAGGATTGACTGGTTTTATCTCCTTGCAGTCCAAGGGACTCTCAAGAGTCTTCTCCAGCAACACACTTTGAAAGCATCAGTTCTTCAGTGATCAGCATTTTTTATGATCCAACTCTCACATCTGTACATGACTAGTGGAAAAACCATAGCTTTGACTATATAGACCTTTGTAGACAAAATAATGTCTCTGATTTTTAATATGCTGTCGAGGTTTGTTATAAATTTTCTTCCAAGGAGCAAGTGTCTTTTAATTTCATGGCTGCAGTCACTGTCCACAGTGATTTTGGAGCCCAAGAAAATAATCTGTCACTGTTTCCATTGTTGCCCCATCTATTTGCCATGAAGTGATGGGACCGGATTCCATGCTCTTTATTTTTTGAATGTTGAGCTTTAAGCTAGCTTCTTCACTCTCTCCCTTCACTCTCATCAAGAGGCTCTTTAGTTCCTCATTGCTGTCTGTCATTACAGTTGTATCATCTGCATATCTGAGGTTATTGATATTTCTCCTGGCAGTCTTGATTCCAGCTGTGCTTCATCCAGCCTGGAATTTCACATGATGTTTTGCATATAAGTGAAATAAACAGGGTGACAATATACAGCCTTGACATACTCCTTTCCCAGTTTAGAACCAGTCTCTTGTTCCATGTCCAGTTATAACTGTGACTTCTTGACCTGCATACAGGTTTCTCAAGAGGCAGCTCAGGTGGTCTGGTATTTTTATTTTTTTAAGAATTTTCCACAGTTTGTTGTGATCCACATAGTCAAAGGCTTTAAAATAGTCAATGAAGCAGAAGTAGATGTTTTTCTGAAATTCTCTTGCTTTTTTTATGATCCAACAGATGTTGGCAATTTGATCTCTGCTTTTTCTAAATCCAGCTTGTACATCTGGAAGTTCTCAGTTCACTTATTATGAAGTCTAGATTAAAGGATTTTGAACATTACCTTGATAGCATGTAAAAAGAGTGCAGTTGTGTGGTGGTTTGAACATTCTTTGGCATTCCCCTTCTTGGAATGGAAACTGACATTTTCCAGTCCTGTGGCCACTGCTGAGTTTTCCAAATTTGCTAGCATCTTGAGTGCAGCACTTTAACCAGCATCATCTTTCAGGATTTGAAATAGCTCAGCTGGAATTCCTCACCTCCACTAGCTTTGTTCATAATAATACTTCCTATGGCCCACTTGACTTCACACTCCAGGATATCTGGCTCTAGGTGAGTGACCACACCTTCGTGGTTATCTGGGTCATTACGACCTTTTTTTTGGTACAATTATTTTGTGTATTCTTGCCACTTCTTATCTTTTGCTTCTATTAGGTCCATACTGTTTCTTTCCTTTATTGTGCCCTTCTTTGCATGAAATGTTCCTTTGTTATCTCTAATTTTCTTGAAGATATCTCTAGTCTTTCCCATTGTGTTGTTTTTTGCATTGTTCACATAAGAAGGCTTTTTAAAATCCGTCCTCACTCTTCTTTGGAACTCTGCACTCAGATGGGATATTTCTCATTTTCTTCTTTGCCTTTCGTTTGTCTTCTTTTTCAGCTAGTTGTAAGGCCTTCTCAGGTGGCTGTTTTGCCTTGTAATTGAACATTCCAATTGACTTCTATTAAATCTTCCTCCCATAATGTACTCTTAATCAGAAAGCCAGTGACACTAGTCAAATAAATGAAAGACAGGTGCAAAGCGTAGTTCAAAACACTCATTCCTCTGTCACCCTGTTCGTTTACATCTAAGGGTATGTTTACCTACCAGAGCCCACTTCTTGAAGTAATCGACTTTATGTCCCGTATTTGGTGATTAATATTTCTAAGTACTTAGGAACTTCAGGCTATGTGTTTGTCCCTTTGTTTCCCTTTACCTCTGCTCAGGTCTGTGAGAAAATATTGCAGAATTGAAAAAGCTGTCCAAGTTGCCACTGGGGGCCCGTTCCCAAAGATTTTTCCTTGAGTGAAGGAAGACTTGGCACATGCCCTTCACTCCAGGAATTTAAGCCTTGGAGAATACAGTGTCAAAAGTGAAACTAAGTGACAGGATAAAGTGTGGTGAACTCCAGTAGTGCCAGGTAAATAGAAATCACAGCATGCTTCTGGGTAAATTTATTTTTTTTCCTTTTTTTTCTTTTCAAATTTGGTGTAGTCTAAAGTTAGTTTCAGAAACCCTAAATTTAAAAACAGAATTTTTTTCTTGAAGCTATTATACTATTTTCACTTGCACTCCATTTATTTCACACTTGCAAAGTTGATACATCCCAGGATAATATTGCATTATAGCACTAATTGCTTACTCTTTAGATATTTGTAGCCATTACAGTGATTGCTTTAAAGACAAACTTGGCAAAAGTAAATTTTTTGATATTGATTAAACTCAAATTTTATCAAATTGTTTAAAGTAATTTATTTGGTAATAACCAAATGTATTATTCAAATCTAAAAAGTCATTTCAATGCTGCCAGCATCCAGTTTCTTTTTACCCTATTAGCTGGATTTTCGGCATTTTTCTGTCTTTTGTTGTTGTTTTGTTTTTGTTTTCCTGCAGACCTTATTATTGCAACTTTTAAAATACAACTTTTATATAAAAATTATATAAAATACTTAATCTAGATTAAAAGTCAACATGACTGATATGATAAGAGTAAAATATATGGCAATAACCGACTGGTGGTTTCAGCAGTGAATTATGGAAGATGGTTAATGTTCTGGGATTTCACCTCTGGGTACTTGGTCATAGTTCTATCCAGACAGCAGTGTTTTCAAGCTTTCTAGGCCAGATGGTACAACAGATAATTTTAGGGAGGAGAAAAAAAACAATTAACAACAAACACAGAAACTTTTATTAAAAAAAATTTCTTATTTGTTCATAATTAGAATAACTATTAAGTCCTGATTAGATTTATGTAATCACAGATTGCCAGTTTCTTTTTTTTATTTCAGTATAGTGGTTAGATTAGGTTGAAAGATTCCAGAAAAATGAAAGAACTCATGATTATCTTTAAATTAAATTGTTGTTTATTTATGGGCATGGAAATTAACAATGTTTAAATGACTTTTAGGAGTATGTATAGTATTTTGAAAGAAATGAAATTTAGGTATACATGATAGCTGAGCAAATTGAATCTTGCTTTTTTGAGATTTCACTTGTCTTCTAGTCTAGTATACAGAGTGTCCTAAACTGAGCTTCAGATATCCACAGTTTTACTCCTAATTCTGCTTGCAAATAAATCACTCCTTTACCAAGTATATTATCAAATTATTCAACACAAAGATATTGTCTCCCCCAAATTTTGTAAAGTTGATACAACATAATGCATATAAAATGATTTTTGGAAGGCAAGATTTAAGAAATTTATTTAATCACAGTAAGCTTTTATTTTACATTTCTTTAGTAAATTTCATTGTGCTTTTATCTAACATTTATATTTTGAGTAAATACAAATGCAAAAGCAAAATGGTTACTTTTATTAAAACTTGGAGATCCTGAAGATGAAGTAATATAAAATAGAAGCTGACACTGCTGGGGTAAATTTTCAGTGCTAATGAAGCTGTGGTCTACTGGTTCCCATATGTTTTGCTTGGTTGCTACGATCAGTGTTTTGAGCCATGAAAATAAGTGGAGGTCCATGTGCCCATGGCCTAATGAGGACTGGGCAGTTAGCCTAAGTGAAAATTTAGCACTTCTTCTATTTTCCTTTGTCATTATTTTTAATCTGCTTTGGTGATACATCAAACATTTCTCCTTTAAGCAAATGTCTTTGCCTATTGATAAAAATAAATTCAAGAAATATTGATAACAATCTGTTATACATAATGCAGTATGCAAGGTTGTGGGGAAACCACTAAAATGGTCCTTGTTCTCAAGGAGGTTCTAGTAATATAGAAAGTATAGGTATGTAAACAATCATTTTATATACTAGATCATTGTTTTCAAAGTGAATGTAATCATGTTTGCCTTGGCAAGTCAAGTAATAAATGGAATGATATTAATACACATTTAAATTCACATCCACATCTCTTGTAAATTACTGGTTCATTGCTGATATATTGTCAATATTTTGCACTTGTGAAAATGCCTTAGAAAATGGTTGAAAAATGCATAAAAATGGGGAAACTGAATTATTGCATGAGGGTCAAATAGGAATGTTGTACTTTCCTTATTTTAATACTCTTTTCCTAAACCCCTTATATCAAAGATAATTATTTTAGAAATAGAGCATAAAGAAAATATCACACAACTCAGACAAAAAATAACAATAATCACTCATATTTAAATTTTAAGTTATAAAACCTATGAGGTGTTTGTTTCACATTGCTTATTTCTTAAAAGATGCTATGTTCCTATAGAGAATATTCTATATTCATAATTATTTTATTCAATCTGCATATTAAAGAGAGGTATGAATTAGTTGTATGTTACTGATTTTTAAATATATTTTGTCTTATATCACTTGCTACTTTTGATTTATGAATGTTAGTATCATAATGTCACATACATACAGATATTTGTCTGTTATATTAATTTATACTAGGAAGTCAAAATAACTTATAAATGCTGTTTTCTTTGTAGAATATTCAAATACTCTACTATATAGGTCTAATGATAAAGTATCCTCTTTCTACTTCACTTCCTTTGGCATATATCTCCCTTTAATCAATTATATTTTTCATTAGCATTTACTTATATACTATTTAATAAGCTACTGTTCTTGAGTTCTAGGCTTTAAAATATGCTTATTGATATAATAGGCACAAAAGAGATAAAACTACTACATTTGCATTCTCTTCATCTTTTTACATTCTCCCCGTTTTAGGTGTTTGTATTTGATACATTCTGTTTGGCTCTTTGCCTGAGTCATCATAGTGCATTTACTTCAGGTGTGTTATGGGAACACGATATCAGTATAAAGATTTAGACTTTACTGCTGCATCATTCGGAGAAGGCAATGACACCCCACTCCAGTACTCTTGCCTGGAAAGGCCCATGGACAGAGGAGCCTGGTAGGCTGCAGTCCATGGGGTCGCGAAGAGTCGGGCACGACTGAGCGGCTTCACTTTCACTTTTCACCTTCATGCATTGGAGAAGGAAATGGCAACCCACTCCAGTGTTCTTGCCTGGAGAATCCCAGGGACGGGGAGGCCTGGTGGGCTGCCGTCTAGGGGGTCGCGCAGAGTCAGACACGACTGAAGCGACTTAGCAGCAGCAGCTGTATCATTTAGTTGACTCGATTGTTAAGGAAGAGTTTATGGGACCATTATTCCCAATACTTTTACATGTTTAAAACTTTACGTATTACTTGGGTACACATTTTTGGGTTATACTAGGTTTCACTTAGGAATTTGTGGAAATTGTCCAGTGTCTTTGCACATTAAAAGTTGATATGAAGAATTCTAAGACCGTTCTAAAAATTTCTCCATTTATTTCTCTATTTCTATTTTGATCTTTAATCTAGCTGGACAAATGATAGTTTCTTTGATTTCAGTTATTGGTAACTTTAGTAGGGCATGTTTGCATGTTGTCTAGTTTGGCCTTTTTTTCCCAGTAGTATTACATGTTTCTACCAAAGTCTAGATTCAAATATACTTGTATTTTAAGACTTTACTTATTTGTATATCTGTAACTATTAATTTTGTTCCACTATTTACTTTCTTTTTTAATAATATTCTATTTTCATGTTTTTTAGTTTGTTTCTGTCAGGCTCATTTTAACTTCACTTAATTTTTGTGATATTTAATTTTAATGTCATATCTTCCCTGAACTCTTTACCTTTCCATTATATCTATTTCTGTTTTTTCACTATCTCATCTCTAAATTCTTATATTTTTGTTTGGTATGCTTGATCATAAAAGCGACAACTTTATTCATTTTGTAAATTCATAAGAGAAGTTTTTGGACTAAATGTTCATGTATTCCATGGTATACCAGGTTGAATAGTGTCCCTTCAAAATTTATGTCCCTTCAGAACCTCATAAGGTGGATATTTGGAAATAGGGTCTTTGCACACATAAGTTGGTAAAAAGAGGTTTTGAGAAATTAGGGTGGTCCTTAAATCCTGTGACTGATGTCCTTGTAAGAAGGCCATGTGGAGACATAGGCACTCTGGGAAAATCCATGTGACAGTGGAGGCAAAAGTTGCAGTAATGTAACTGAAAGCAAGGGAATGCAAAAGAAAGCTAGCAACCATCCTAAGTAAGGAAGAGACAAGGAAAGATTCAAAGAGAGCATGGCTTCAGAGAGAGCATGGCTCTGCTCATACCATGCTTTTGGACTTCAAGCTTCTAGATCTAGGAGAGAATATATTTCTGCTGATTTAAGCCAACCACTTTCTGGTAATTTGTTATTAGGAAGCTAATGCAATTGGTAAACTTGCTGTAATGAGTTTTCTTCGTCTGCCACTTTTCTTTTTGTGTCTTACAGTGTTTTTGTATGCTTGTTATATGCTCTATACTAATCAGTCCCTTAAAGAGGTGGTGTTTCTGTTTCTTTCATTTTTTCAATCATGGAGGACCAGAGGTGTTTTCTAGCCAAACAGATTTTTGCTAAGGACCTAGGGATTTGTGTTTATATTTATTTATCTATATTCTAAGCCAGTGGAGATGTGCAACTGTAATTTTGCACACAGTAAAAGATGTCTTTTCTGCCAGAATAACGTTTTCTTTTATGGTCTGTATATGTGCTCTCATCTTTAGCTTATGCATCTCATTAGTGCCACTGAAGACTTGAATTTTTGATTTTGCATCATGGTTTGGTCCCTTTGGTCTATTCTGTGGTTTCCAGTTATAAAGCTAGTATCTGCTTTTCTGTATATTCTTTCATAGGGTTTAAGGTATTTTTCGAAAGACAAAACATGATGCCAATATCCTAGTACCAGGAAGTTCTTTAACTAATTATATAAATGGCAGTCCAAGTTTAATTTGCTTTAGATTATCCTAGTAGGAGGCAGTTTAATATTTTGAGTTGAGTATATGGGATCCAGAACCCAGTAGCTCAGATGCAAGTCCCAGCTCTGCCGCTTTTTATATCTTTGGGGAAGTTACTTTTATGTACTTCAGTTTGCTTATCTATAAAATGTACTAATAAATAGGTGTCTTTTAAAGTTTCTGAGAACACTAAGTTATCTCTCTAAAGTGTCACATATATAAAATTTTTAGTACTTGTTAGCATAATGTCCTGTTCTATTTCATTCTTGCTCACAGATAGGTTTGCCCAGAACAAGCGAAAGATCTTATTCTGAAAACCATCCAGATATTTGCAAGTAATTTTTATACTTTAATTCTGTCTTAGTCTTTCAGTCTTAGTCTTTACTCAGTAAAAAAAATACCTATTTTAGTATCATTGAGATTACTTCATCAATCCTTAATTTATTCTTAGTGTTCATTTGTGAATTTCCATAATTATCTTAATCTTTCCTTTAAGGATTGTGAAATGGCTGATTTCTGTCAGAATCATGAACCATCCTAGCAATATGTAATAAACTGGAAAAAAAAATCTTGGACAATATTTTGTTTTTCTGAAATATCTGGAAGAATAGCTAACAGTGTAACTCAATTTTTTACTAAAAGTAAAGGGGGCTTTCATGTTTGAATACTTTTTATAACATTTAAAAATTCATTGTCCTCCTGGTAAAATTGTCTCATCTCATCATCTGAGATCATCTTTTCTAATCCTTTTAACATTCTTTTAGCATAAAATTCTCGCTTTTAAGCATCAGATATTCTTGGTACTAGGTGGGAAAAAAAACTGCTACTAAATGTCTTTGAAGGAAAAGTGAATTTCCATGTTGAAATTAGGATTCCCAACATGAAATAAACTGAGTAGAACTGGAAATTTTTCTCTGTTAATTTCTATGGCTGATGTTATGGTGAATGTGAAATCAGGGCAGGTCATCCTTCCAAATCAGAATCTTAGAAACATGGACTGCATTACAGACCAGGAACTTTTCTACTTCTTAGGTATTCATTTTCCTTTCAAGTAAATGAAGGGATAATGTCAATCTTGAGTCCTTTCACTAAATCCATATACTTTTGACTTGATGAAGACTAGTTTAATTATGATTAGTTTAATGTAAGTGAAGAATGTGTTATGATGATTGAGTAATATGCTCTATATGACCCTAATATTGTAGAAATATGAGCACTCTGACATTATGGCCTACTTCTTGTAAATCAGTATATATGAAGTAAGGAAAAAATTAGCTAGTTTATTGATTTTCTTCAACTTGTATGTAATTCCTAAACCATACACATCCATGTTTAAATGCTTATGCAGTAGTAAGATTTAAATCTTCTTTTTAATTGATTAGATTTCAGATATTTAGGAGAATGTCTTCAGACTGCATTTAATTGAAATGTCTTCTTGAAAAGTCATATTTGTAGATGTCCAAAATGTGAGACCTTAAGTGAAAAACTTGCATTTTTATTTTGTGTTTCAAAAATATATTATGAGACTATTAAAGAAGATAATAGAATAAATGACATACTTGTCTCTTTGTCTTAACTGGCAAGAAAATCTAGAGATAAACTCAGGACCTAGTTTTAACACTGTCCTTAAATATATATCCTGTGGTCCTTTTACTCACTTAGGTGGCTTGTGATCTAATACTCCATATATCCATTTATTTTACATTGCTTTTGAGCTTCTAACCTGAAATTTCCTTGAAAGGAGACTGAATATTTGTTAAGGATAAAGGATACTCTCCATAACCATGTGTATTTAAAATATCCCATTTAAATTTTCCTTTAGAAGTATTCTCAATACTCCTTATGTACTTACCATTCTTAAACTTATGATGATGCAGTGTTTGTTTATACATGTAAATGTAACTGGTAACAGAGCTTTTATATTGACATATTTGAATTGAATTTTAGTCTCAAAATGAAACTCATCCAGGAAGCTATTTGAAGAAGCATGATTAATCTTTGAGTAAATGAGAGTGGACCAGGTAGCTACTATCAAAGACACCACAAATATGGTAGCTTACAAAGAAAGAAGCTTCTGTCTACTTCACATATAGCCCTATGTAGGTAAGTTCTACTCCACTGAGTTACCCAAGGACCCAAGCTAGAATGGGGGCTCCGACATCTCACTACACACAGGGCTTCCTACCTAGGTCATAAGGTGGCTGCTCGGTGGTCAGTCTGCACTGTCTAAGGAGGTGGAACAGAATGTCCACTGAAAATGTGTTGTACTTTTATAGCCAGGCTGGTGAGCCAAGTTGGTAATGCAGTTTCAGTCTTCATTGTACCTTTCAATGTTACCTGTATCCACACTCCCATCTCCAGCTCATTTATCCAGCCCCTTTTCAGTTGCTACTTCCTCAATCAAATCACATTCTACCCACAGGGAGCAAATCATGGTTCCCAAATGCACAATGTCATGTTCATAATATTTATACATCATTTTCCATGCTTTTTCCTGTACCTCTGACACCTTTTCATTTTCTCAGATTGCTTTCTCAGTCTTCAGTACACAAATCTCTGTGCCTTTGTTCAAAATATATTATATATCCCAGTTGTATTGTAAACTCTTTGAAGGCAGCTACTATGACTTACAATCATAGTTATGCCATTTCTGAGCTGTGTGACCATGGACAAGTTATTTAAACCTTCTACCTCATTTTCCTTATAGGAAGTTGTGATATGTCCTTGGACGGAGGAGCCTGGTGGGCCACAGTCCATGAGATCACAGAGTTGAACATAACTGAGCCACTAATACCTAGGGTTAGGTAAAGATTGAATGAAATAGTCTAGGCAGAGCTCTTTCAAAAATAGCTCTTTCATCAAAAATAGTATAAGCACTCAACAGATGTTAGTTATTCACAGTTATCACTGTCTTTTGTGCCTCTAAGATACATAGCTTCCCCATAGGTTTCAAGGACATTTGTTACTTGATTTTATTTGAAAATTGCAACCTACATACTGTATTTCTTAAGTTCACAAAAGACACACAACTTGGTTTGTGACTGAGACTATAATGAGAATTGGAAAGTGAAGTGACTGTGATGGCCTGGAAGGAAGGATAAACCAGGGCCAGGACAATAAAACATAATGGCTTATATTCATCAAGAGTATTTTTCAGCTGATTCATGTCAATGTATGGCAAAAACTGCTACAATATTGTAAAGTCATTAGCCTCCAATTAAAATAAATAAATTAAAGAAAAGAGTATTTCTCTCTCAGTCAGGCAAAAATACCATTCCAATTGCATTTTGTATGCATGGCTTCAGACGGAATTTATTTCTGTAATGAATGTCAACACAAATTGTATTTTCTGTGTTTTTTACTATTCCACCAATAGGTCAGACAACTTGAGATAAGAATTCATTGTTCAGTGTATTAATACATGTACGCTTGTGCAAATATGTACATACAAAGATGTCTACTAAGTATTGTTTGTAATTTTAAAAATAACAGAAATAACATAAGTGTCTAAAGATAAATATTGAGTAAATCATCACTGTGTAATGAAATATTACATAGCTATTAAAAGAATATGAAAAATCCATATTTATAGGCATAGAACAGTATGTTGAGCTGTTACATGAAAATATAATCATAACATAATATTAATAACATTAAATATAATAGAATTTATGATTTCCATGTCAATTCATAAATGTTTTTTAAAATTATATACATATGTATATTTTTACATCTAGAAGGATACCTATTTGAACTGTAAACAGTTCTGGACAACAGTTTATTTATTTTTTTTAATTTAATTTTATTTTATTTTTAAACTTTACATAATTGTATTAGTTTTGCCAAATATGGACAACAGTTTAAAATTTGTATGCTTGGTTTACTATTTGAACCATTTAAATGAGCATATATTGTTTTCTAATACAATAATAATTTCCACCTAGGAATATTTTCCTCTCAAGGGTCAGGAATGCAACTTACAGTTCATCTTTGAAAAAGGAAAGGATGAAAAAGAAAAGGTATAGGTTTATGGGACCATCCACAGATTTGCAGCTTGGCTAGACACACATACCAAAGGAACATTATCTTCTTATCCATTGCTCAATTTACTGGTTATCTTCTGGGTTGACCTTATTCTTAATTCGGAGTCTCTTGTCATCTCCAGATTTCTCTGATCCTTTAATTGGCAATGCCATTGAGAAGAGAATGCTTTTGTTTTTGACAGTTTTAATATTGGTCTTAGAGCTGAGTTTTACTCTTCTGACTTTCTTTGTGAGCCCATCCCTGAATCAATCATCGTGACTTATTGGAAGAGTACTTCATTTATGTCAGGCAGACATGCTATATTAGAAAATTTTCAACATAATTAAAACCTTCTATTACATAAGGTGTTTTATATTTTACCTTAATACTTTTCTTTTGTATTATATGTAGAAACAAATGCCCATTTTACAAAAAGATTTTCATAAAAGTTTATTTATATTTGGTTTCAGTATTCTGGTGGTCGCTTGGTGTTTAGCTCTTCGCCTATTGGTATTATATTGAGAGAAAATAATAAACAGTTTTCCAGAATGATTACTTTCCTTCTTTCCCCATCAATTAAGTTGGCATTTTTATATCTCTCCCACTCACTTGCATGCAAGTACTTCTAGACATGCACATATAATCTAGAAGTACTTTTGTTTTTGAGAGTTTTTGCCATTTGTTAATAGAACATTGTCTCTTTCACATATTTTTTTTCTGGTCATAACAATATAACTTATTTTACATTTGATTTCTATTTATATATATATGTGTTTTGCTGTACATATGTGTTGTACTGTGCTAAGATGCTGCAGTCATGTCCAGCTTTTTGCAACCATATGGACTTAGGGTTCCTCTGTCCATGGGATTCTCCAGGAAAGAATTCTGAAGTGGCCACGCCCTCTTCCAGGGGATATTCCCAACCCAGGGGTCAAACCTGTGTCTCTTATCAAACCTTGCTTTGGCAGGTAGGTTCTTTATCAGTAGCATCACCTGGGAAGCTCTTTGTCTTTTTCTCTCTTGTGGTCTCCTTTTGTAACCTTGTTATTGTTATATGACATTATTCCTTTATATTTTGTGTCTCTGTTAAAAGTTTTTCTTGTTATTCTGAGGCTTACATGAAATAAAATGTATTTATAATAGCATTTTAGACTGATAATAACTTACATTTAATTTCAAACAAACACTCTACACTTTTATTTCTCTTCCCTCCACATTTTGTCAATTGATATCACACTTTATGGGCTTCTCAGGTGTAAGAGGGTCCAGTGATGATAAACTCCTGAGCTTTAATTTTTGTCTTGCAGTGCCTTTCTTTCATTGCTGGAAAACACTTTTTCTGGGTATAGTATTCTTGGCTGGCAGGTTATTTTTTTTTTTTCTTTCAGCACTTTAAATGTATAAAACCACTGCTTTGCCTTGGTGTTGCCATGTTTTCTTGATTTTTTTTTTTTTTGTCATCCACGTAGCCTTGTGTTTTATCTGTGCATCTGAATAAGCAGACCTTTCCTCTACTCTTTATGGACTGGTTTCAGCAGGCAATGACATTCTTCTGTTGGTTCCCCAGGCTGATGAAATTATCTCCAAACTTGAAATCAGCCTAGGTTGGAGCTGGGTCATATGACTGTTGCTGAGTCTGCAGTGGGTTCCACAGTTGGTGAACCTGTTACCAGGAGTTTGGGCAGACTGATCACTCGGTGAAGGAGACTGCCTCCAACACCTTGTTCAGTAGGGTTTGACACTGAGTACAGGGCTGCTTTAGGGTTCATTCATATTTGGATACAGAAAGATTGGGTCACAGATATATAAGCAAGGTATACAGATGGCCTTGACTCCCACCAAGTCCTTGAGAGAGCTCCTTTCAGATCATTTGGGGAATCGGTTGGCAGTCAGGACTGTCCTCTGACTGTAGCTGAGAGAGGAAGGAACCATTGCTGTTTAAGGGTTCACAACCAGGACGAAGTCCTCCAGGCCTCTTCCCTGAGTTATGTATGGATAGGACTTCTCTAGGGTCACTTAGTATATATGATGCCAGTGGTAGACTCAAAGGCTGCTGGGGCTGTAGCCAAGTCCACAGGGGTCAGGGTTTTTCTAAGTCTGTAGCCAGGAGTCAGCATCTCAGCATTGGGCTGTTTTCCCAAAACAGACCTCCTCAGTTTTAGACTCCACTGGGGTTTCACAGTTTTCCATCTGGATCCCAAAGCTCCCACAGAAATCACTATTGTCTATATAGATGGCTGCCAAATTATTATGGTGAGGGGGGATATAAGCAGGGGACCTTCTAGTCTATCATTTTGTGGCTCATTGCTTTGTTTTTCTTAATCTATATCTTTCTTTCCTTCTATAATTTCTTTCTTTTTCTTGGTATTGTTTCCTTCCTTTCCTCTCTTATGCCTCTGAAATTTCTACTGCAGATGGAAGGAACTTTTTTGAAAGAATTGACATATCTTGTATGATTTCACATCTTTGTAATTTTAATTTTGATATGAGGGATAATTGCTTAAACTTCATTTAACTTCATATATTGGGATTTATAGAAGTTGGTTTAATGCAGTCTGATGTTCATTCTCTCTACTGCAGCTTTTTATTCAATGTATTTTAAATCTCCATTTCTTGATCTCAGACTTGTTATTTTCAATGAGTTTCAATTCCGTTTGAATAGAGGCAGAATATTTTTGAATCCTATCATGATAATAAGTTAGACATGTTTGAAAATTCCTTTTTTTTAAGTAGTTTTATTTCCTTGACAAGACGTATGCTCTAACTTCCACTCCCCACTTCTTTAAATATTGTAGCATATTTTCACATGTTTTGTAATGCTGCTCCTTTTGTTGGTATTTATGGGTAAAGCCATGTACTATTGAAGCCTGGCTTGGAGAATTTTGAGCATTACTTTGCTAGCATGTGAGATGAGTGCCATTGTGCAGTAGTTTGAACATTCTTTGACATTGTCTTTCTTTGGGATTGGAATGAAAACTGGCCTTTTCCAATCTGGTGGCCACTGCTGAGTTTTCCAAATTTGCTGGTATATTGAGTGCAGCACTTTCACAGCATCATCTTTAGGATTTGAAATAGCTCAACTGGATTCCATCCAGCAGAATATGAACCATGAATTTCCATGTGTTCAAGCTGGTTAGAAAAGACAGAGGAACCAGAGATCAAATTACCAACATCCATTGGATCATTGCAAAAGCAAGAGAGCTCCTAAAAAATACCTACGTATGCTTTATTGACTACGTCAAAGCCTTTGACTCTGTGGAGCACATCAAACTGTGTAAAATTCTTAAAAAGATGGGAATACCAGACCACCTTACCTGCTTACTGAGAAATCTGTATATAGGTCAAGAAGCAACAGTTAGAACGGGACATGGAACAACAGACTGGTTCCAAATCAGGAAAGGAATACGTCAAGGCTGTATATTGTCACACTGCTTGTGAAATGCTGGGCTGAATAAAGCACAAGCTGGAATCAAGATTTCCAGGAGAAATATCAGTAAGATATTTTGGGTGACACCTCAGATATATGGATGACACCACCATTTTGGCAGAAAGCAAAGAAGAACTAAAGAGCCTCTTGATGAAAGTAAAAGAGGAGAGTGAAAAAGCTAGCTTAAAACTCAACATACAGAAAACTAAGATCATGGCATCTGGTCCTATCACTTCATGGCAAATAGATGGGGTAATAGTGGAAACAGTGAGAGACTTTCTTTTCTTGGGCTCCAAAATCACTGCAGATGGTGACTGCAACCATGAAATTAAAAGATACTTGCTCCTTGAAAGAAAGGCTATGACCAACGTAGATAGCATATTAAAAAGAAGAGACATTACAATGCCAACTAAGGTTTCTCTAGTCAAAGCTATGGTTTGTCCAGTGGTCATGTATGCATGTAAGAGTCAGACTACAAAGAAAACTGAGCACCAAAGAATTGATGCTTTTGAACTGTGGTGTTGGAGAAGACTCTTGAGAGTCCCTTGGACTGCAAGGAGATCCCACCAGTCCATCCTAAAGGATATCAGTCCTGAATATTCATTGGAAGGAAAAGCTAGCTTAAAACTCAACATACAGAAAACTAAGATCATGGCATCTGGTCCTATCACTTCATGGCAAATAGATGGGGAAACAGTGGAAACAGTGTCAGACTTTATTTTTCTGGGCTCCAAAATCACTGCAGATGGTGACTGCAGCCATGAAATTAAAAGACACTTACTTCTTGGAAGAAAAGTTATGACCAACATAGATAGCATATTGAAGAGCAGAGACATTTCTTTGCCAAAAAAGGTCCGTCTAGTCAAGGCTATGATTTTTCCATTGGTCATGTATGGATGTGAGAGTTGGACTGTGAAGAAGGCTGAGCACCGAAGAATTGATGCTTTTTAACTGTGGTGTTGGAGAAGACTCTTGAGAGTCCCTTGGACTGCAAAGAGATCCAACCAGTCCATTCTGAAGGAGATCAGCCCTGGGATTTCTTTGGAAGGAATGATGCTACAGCTGAAACTCCAGTACTTTGGCCACCTCATGTGAAGAGTTGACTCATTGGAAAAGACTCTGATGCTGGGAGGGATTGGGGGCAGGAGGAGAAGGGGACGACAGAGGATGAGATGGCTGGATGGCATCACTGACTCGAGGGATGTGAGTCTGAGTGAACTCTGGGAGTTGGTGATGGACAGGGAGGCCTGGCGTGCTGCGATTCATGGGGTCGCAAAGAGTCAGACACGACTGAGTTACTGAATTGAACTGAACAGAAGCAGAAGCTATTAAGAGGTGGCAGGACTACACAGAACTGTACAAAAAAGATATTCATGACCCAGATAATCATGATGGTGTGATCACTCACCTAGAACCAGACATCCTGGAATATGAAGTCAAGTGAGCCTTAGGAAGCATCACTACAAACAAAGCTAGTGGAGATGACAGGATTCCAGTTGAGCTATTTCAAGTCCTGAAAGATGATGCTGTGAAAGTGCTGCACTCAATATGCCAACAAATTTGGAAAACACAGCAGTGGCTACAGGACTGTCAAAGATCAGTTTTCATTCCAATCCCAAAGATAGGCAATGCCAAAGAATGCTCAAACTTCTGCACAATTGCACTCATCTCACATGCTAGTAAAGTAATGCTCAAAATTCTCCAAGCCAGGCTTCGATAGTATGTGAACTGTGAACTTCCAGATGTTCAAGCTGGTTTTAGAAAAGGCAGAGGAACCAGGGATCAAATTGCCAACATCCACTGAATCATCAAAAAAAGCAAGAGAGTTCCAGAAAAATATCAATATATGCCTTATTGACTATGCCAAAGCCTTTGACTATGTGGATCACAATAAACTGTGGACAATTCTGAAAGAGATGAGAATACCAGACCACCTGACCTGCCTCTTGAGAAACCTGTATGCAGGTCAGGAAGCAACAGTTAAAACTGGACATGGAACAAGAGACTGGTTCCAAATAGGAAAAGGAGTATGTCAAGGCTGTATACTGTCACCCTGCTTATTTAACTTATATGCAGAGTACATCATGAGACATGCTGGGCTGGAGGAAGCACAAGATGGAATCAACATTGCTGGGAGAAATATCAATAACTTCAGATATACAGATGACACCACCCTTATGACAGAAAGTGAAGAAGAACTAAAGAGCCTCTTGATGAAAGTGAAAGAGGAGAGTGAAAAAGTTGGCTTAAAACTCAGTATTCAGACAACTAATTTCATGGCATCAGTCCCATCACTTCATGGCAAATAGATGGGGCAACAGTAGAAACAGTGTCAGACTTTATTTTTCTGGGCTCCAAAATCACTGCAGATGGTGACTGCAGACATGAAAGCCCAGTTTGAGGGACAGTAAATAACCTACTTTCTTAAGATTTAATACATTTTATTAATATATTCTACCTTTTCTTAATTTATAAGATTAAAAGTTTTACAAAGAAAATGAGGATAGTCTATGTTATTATTTACTAATGAATTTTGCTGTCTGTAATGATCATTGCTTGCTTTTTAAGAAAGTGCTCACAAACCATGCCCTTATTTCAGGCAGAACTCAGAAATACTGTAAGTTTTTTTCCAGACCTGGAATAAAGTAAGTTACATAAATTGTTTTGTTACCCAGCTCATATTAAAGTTATGTTTATACTATGCTTTGTTAAGTATTTAATAATATTTTGCCTTAAACAATGTGCATACCTTAATTTAAAAATACCTCATGGCTAAAAAATTCTAAGCATCATCTGAACCTTCAACAAGTTTTAACTTTTTGTGATAGTGCCATCAAAGATCACAGATCACCATAACGAATGCAATAATAATGAAAATGTTTGAAATTTAGCCTCATATTACCAAAATATGACACAGAGACATGAAGTGAGGTGTTGGAAAAACTGGCACTGATAGGCTAGCTCCAAGCAGGATTGGCACAAACCTTCATTTTGTAAGAAATGCTGAATCTGTAAGGTGCAATAAAAGGAGCTATGGCTATAATTTATTTTAGGCTCACAAGTAAAATTGACATTAGATTCTCTTTCTAGACTGTTCAGTATCAAATTATCTCCCTTATGAAAATGCACCCAATTGATTACATTAAATTGAAAGTGGAAAAAGTCTGAGACACAAATGATCTGTAAAATGTAAATAATTTTAGCCCCATCTGCTTCAGATATTCTTGGAAAATGGAATTTTGAAGCACTTAAACTGAAATACCATTTTCATATTTTCAGAACGTATTACTGTAATGTTGCAGACACTGTAAAATCTTATACCTATTTTTGTGTTAGCGTTCTGAGACCACTTTACTAAGAGTTTCCTTGTATGTAGAAAAAGCCATGTGAAGATGCAAGTACCTACATGCCAGTAACTTGGAAAGAGGCATTAGAATGAAAGAGGACAAAGAATTTGGTAACATAATTTTTAGGAAGTATGGACTTGAATTTGATGTAGCCATTCATTCTTTTGTCTTTAATAGTCAAGTCACTCCAACGGTGAAATGGATAAGTAGAATTAATAGTCAATAAATCCTAATATGCCTCAACTCTGAAAATTCTTCAAGTTTCTGATCTACCTTTGTGGTGATAGCTGTCCAGATGTTTTGTTACTCAGGAGCCATTTTGTTTGTTACATTTCAAATGCTCTGCTTAGGATAGACTTGCTAAATAATTAAGCCTGAACACCATTTGGATCCTCCATGAAGGTCCTCAGTCAAATGACTGTCACATAATTATTGCTCTGCTTGAACAAATCAGTATCTAAAAAAGAGATCTATGACTTATCTGGGAAAATGACACTGTTCCCTTTAACTGTTTGCTTTGCTGTTTGCTGTTATTTTCTGTTGTGTCTGTTTGATGCTACAAAGATGTAACCTTATAGGTTCTACTGTTACTATATGTGTGAATTAGTTTTTTTGTAAAAACATTTTAAAATTACAGAACTCAGGAGTTACAGAAAATAAATCCATCGAAAATTTAAAATCTCAGTTTACTTGAATTATTTAAATGAAAAGTCATAAAAAAATATTAGAGGTTTTGGAAATAACTGAAGAATAGATGGATTCTCTGGGCAATTTGGTTTTGGTGATTAAAAAGCCCATCTCCCTGACTTTAGGGAAAATGTTAACCTCCCTCCCCTCCCCCCATAGTGCATACTAATGCATGTTTTGTTAGCCCTTGATGCCTGGAAGAATAATTTTATTCAGTAACTGAAGTCTCATACACCCTTGCTCCTGTTTACCCCGCCTTGTAACACAGATGGACTAAATGGGCCTGCAATTCCTCAGGGTTTTAAAACATTCACTGTTGTGGTCCAGAAATTGTGGCTGCCCCACTGACTTCCTACTAAAACAGCCTATGTCAGTATGGCATCTAGATGTAAAGCCTGCATAAGATGAAACCATATCCTTAACATCTCTTTATGGACTGTTAATCACCAAAGCAGATAATATAATGGATTGCAAATATTTACTAGTTTTCACTTCTATATTTAGCTGAGACTAGATAATTTAGTTAAGGTTTGCAAGACAGTTTCTTCCGAAGAGTTTTGTAATTCTGAATTTAATAAGGAACAATTCCAAGAAAAATACTATGCATTATAGTGATTTTGATTGTTGGCCATGAAATAAAAAATGCTTTCATTTCTGACATGTTATGTAAAAACAATAAAAACAGACATAATATTATCTATTAACGATATACAATTGCATCCTTAGGTTTAAAAAAATATGGCTCCATAAAAGCTCACTGAGGTTTTTCCCATGGGAAAGCAAAAAACAGACAATTCTGTTCAAAGGGCAGAAAAACAGAATAAAATGGATATAAATCTTAGGGAAAAGGATATCAGTTTCATTGATGCCTTACTGATGAACAGTATTCGTTTCAAATGCATTAATAAAAACCTGTCTCACAGATAATCTCCTTCTCCCCAAATGGACTTTGCTTTATTCAATATTTTAAAATTTCCTGGTGAGAATCTTTACAAGGGAATATTCAGGCCCTGATTTATTTGTCATTTTATTAAGTTTGCTTCCTTCTTTAGCCCATATCTGTTTAGAAAATGCATAGCCTCAAACACAAGCCAGCTGTGTAAGCAAATCATATAGGAAAACCCATATGAGGAAACAAAAGGCAGTAACAATAAGTCATATGTAAAAACATTTATCAGTGATGATGAAAATGAATTCTGCAAGGAGATGTTTCATTGAAACTCATTAAGATAAAGATCAGTGTTGGGATATATTTGTTAGAATAAACTCTAAAATCATCGCAAAGAAAAAGAAACTTTGTACTTGCTTGAAAAGATAATAAAGCCCTGTGATTTCCAGACTGAAAACCACACTGTTTAGGAACTAAGCAGGGTAAGTGAAAGATTCAAAGATTAAGTGAGAATAAATTTAAACTGCTCTAGGAGGCCTGTGAGACACAGGCTAAATATTTAATGATCCTGTGTCTATGCTATAGAGAGATCTAAAATGTCAAGTTGAAAGTCTTTATAATGGGCATATCTTGAATAAAATGTAAGAATCAATTCCCACAACTTTGTGGCACATACAGCAATCAATGTGCTAAATCAAGAAGAACAAGTCAGGTTAATTTGTGTTAATCTGTTCTTACACTCTGGCCATTTATTTAAAGTATGCTGCAGAATAATATAGGAATAATAATTATTTTACAAAGATTCTTCATATGGAAATAAAAAAGAGACTATGTTATTAAGGTCTAGGGACACTCTATTAGGGCCTTAAGGGATGAGATAATCATGGGAGCAGGGAGGCTTTTATGCCACTTCCAAGGGAAACAGCGTGTGGTGTGGTAAACCCCTGAGGTGACTGGTTATGACTACAGAATTAAGCCTCTGGGGCGTTTTGAGGGAAGGGTAGGAAATTGTATGGGGGCTGTGAGAGGCTTGTCTAATACTCCTGCACATACTTAACCCTAGCTTAATTTTATCATCTCTAACCTCTGAAGCTATAATGCAAGGTGTGTGTAAAACCAATTTGCTTTGAAGTTTGGCCTGTGGAAAACAAAAGCTTCAAAATGTGAACAAACAAAGCTTAGGGATGGATGGAATATTTTTAAATGTAGTATAAGGTGATTGAAACACTATTGGATTAACTTTTTCTGATGGGAGTGAGTGGGGCAGACTATATTCTAACACTGAAAGGATTAAGGATCATGTTTACTCTTGAATGCCTGTATTTAAGCTTGTGAGAACTTTCCATTTTTCATACAATCTATTGATTTCTCTTTGAATTAACTCATATCTTAGTTTTTACCTTGTTTGCAAGGCTGAAGAAACTATTGAAGATGTAACTAAAATAACCTTGGCCAAAACATACTGTTGTTCTCTGGAAAAAATTAATACAGTAATTTGAAAAGATGAACACAACCCAGTGTTCATAGCAGCATGGTTTACAATATCCAGTAAACGAAAGCAATCAAAGTGCCCATAAGCAGATGATTAAATTAAGAAGATGAGGTATATATTTTAAAATGGAATATTACTCAGCCATATAAAAGAACAAAATACTGCCATTTTCAGCAATATGGAAGAACTTAGAGAATGTTATGCTTAGTGAAATAAGTCAGAGGAAAACAAAGAGTGTGATATCACTTTTATGTGTAATCTAAAAAATAATACCAAATGAATGTATAGACAAAACAGAAACAGAGATACAGAAAAAACACACTTCTGGTTATCAAAAGAGAGACGGAAGTAAGGATGGTACGGGATTAACAGATACAAACTACTGTAGAGAACAAAGTTACAAAGATGTATCGTATAGCACAGGGAATTATACCCATTATCTTACAGCAGTCTACAATGGAAAATAACCTGCAAATATACTGAATCACTATTTTGTATACTTGAAACTAATACAATATTGTAAATCGATTATGCTTCATTAAAAACAAAATAATAGCAAAATAAAGTCAGGAGTACAGGCACAGACATGCTAATATACTGTATCTGTATTCTCAGAAAAAAGAAACGAAAAGAAATGTTGGCTTTTTTCCAGGATTGGGAAGTTGGGAGGGATTGTTGTAGAGGCTAAAGAGGCGTGATGAGCCTTGACTGGATCCAACTTAAAAAAAAAAAAAAAAATGAAACAAAAGCCACTAAAGTTATTAGTTAGTTATTGCTAAAGTTGTTAGGATAGTTGTTGTTGAGTTGCCAAGTCTTGTCCCACTCTGTGACCCCATGGACTATAGCCTGCCAGGCTCCTCTGTCCATGGGATTTTCCAGGAAGAATACTGGAGTGGGTTGCCATTTCTGTCTCCAAGAGATCTTCCTGACCCAGGAATTGAACTCACGTCTCTTGCATTAGCAGGTGGATTCTTTACCACTGAGCCACCAGCAAAGCCTTTGAGTAACAGACCTTACATTTAATTGCCCACTTAAATTGTTTCCCCACATGTTTACCTATTATACTTGTCAAACTGGAACTCTTGGTCATTGTTTCCATACTACATTATCCATCTTGGATAGTGAAAAATGAGTATGATTGAGGATCAACAGGAAAAATAGTACCAGTTTTAGATTAGAAATTTCATAGCATCTTATTGACTGAATGAAACTTGGTCTTTTAAAAATTCTTTCCATGTAGACATGATATTAACAGAGATATTAGTAGACCTGATATAGAAGCATTAATGTGAGGGGATTTATACAATTTATTTCTCCTATTTAGAGGTTAGTATTTATGAAACTTGCAAATAATTATTAATGTGATGTGGCTATTTACTTACCTGATGATGAGAGAAGTATTTCTCTAAAAATATGACTTACAGACAGATCTTAACCCAAGAGTCTCTTTTTAAAATGATTTTTCAGTGCTCATTATCCAAATTGGTAAAACTTTAGTTGAGTGTGTAATATCTTTTTGTAAAGGTAAATTGTTAGTTGAAAACCTTGGCTCTCATTCCAAAGTTTAACTTTCCATCAGACTCATCAATAAAAATATATTTGACATAGAATAATTCTTCATTTCTTCCAAGGACTCTTTTTGTCTGTTCCTCTAAATTATGTCATATGTTAGCAGTTAATTACCACTTAATATTTCCCCCCGTTTGTATAGAGAATGACTTCCATAATATATTTGTCTTTTCCTAATAAACTAATTTGATAGTTTGACATGTGCAGTGCAGTTTAAAAGTGAAAGTGAACAGTGGATAGGCTAAAATGTGGGGACTGTTAAAGTGGACTATAGAGGGGTGTTTTTATTAGATTTGAAATACTATATCTTACAACTGAAAATGCAAATTATGCTGTACCATAATGTTCCTTTCAAGCACACAAGATAAAATTTGCATATCTAAATTGAATCAGGCTGAATGGGTTTCCCTAGTCTCTTTCCCTTGAGCAGCAGTCAGCCTGGAAAAGCTTGCCAGTGGTCCCAACAGTGAGTTTTTAAATTCCACATTCAAGAGTCTTCTTGTGTGTGTATGTCTTTTGAGGTGTACCTACATGTATCTATGATGTATAAATATCAATACATTCATACTCTATTTTTATTTTAATTTCTTAGGGATTTACAGCAAAACTTTTCCACCTTCTGATAATTAAATGCTTTACATTTTATGTTATTTTGGTATATTTTTCAAAATCTTTCTGTCCAATGTCCACATTGTGCTTTTTTCTTTTACTGATATTATTGTTAGTTGATGTTTTAGAGTGTGATAAATACCTGAAACTTTGAGTTCTAAATGAAATTATCTTTACATATTAATAAAGTATGTTCTCTGCTCCATTCATCTTTAAGGAAATACCTTAAATATTTAATGAAAAAGAATAAAGTTTTATGGGGCTATTTGAATATATCCTACATTTTATTTTTTAAGTACAAAATTCTTATTCAAATTATTTATTTTAGTCTCGTTTATTTATAGGTATATGCTGTAACTAAATTTTGCACACAGTCAACTGTTCAACAGATAAAAGGTTCACTCTACAATAGAATTTACTTAAATTTTAATATTTACATATGTGCTAATTTATTTTAACTTTCTTCAGTGGAATTAAAAATGTGGTTCAAGAACTTTGAAATATTGTCATGGTTAATTACCTTAACACGTTGATGTGTGTATGTGTGTGTACATGCTGAGTCGTCCATGAACTGTCCACATGGACTGTAGCCTGCCATGGAGTTTTCCAGACAAGAATACTGGAGTGGGTTGCCATTTCCTCCTCCTGAGGATTTGCCCAATCCAGGAATTGAACCTTTGTCTCTTGCATCACCAGCATCTCCTGCAGGTGTATTCTTCACCACTGGACCAGTAAGTTTAGATAAAATGAATATATATGGAAAGTTTTGGATGTAATGGACAACTACATCATTGTCAAGACTTCAGCATTCCAGATCAAACCCCCTGACTCTAGATGCTATTAATAAAAATCAACTTTAGCTATGTTTAACATATTTTCAACTTTAGAAATTTTGAAAATTAAAATAAGTCCCAAGTGTTAACAAGTCAACAATAACCTTATACAAATTAGTGTTTAAAAAAATTGGCAGTGCTTCTATTTTTATAATATGTCAGATTCACTTCTAGTATATTTGCCTCTAGAGGATTGTATGTTTTATCCTAATGTCATAGAAGTATTTCTGTGATGTTCATTCTTTTCCATTATAGGTTATTTACAAGATACTGAATGTATTTCCTTGCACTCTTTAGTAGAACCTTGTTGTTTATATAGAGTAGTATATCACAAGAGAAGACTCTACACATGGACATCACCAGATGATCAACACCGAAATCAGATTGATTATATTCTTTGCAGCCAAAGATAGAGAAGCTCTATACAGTCAGCAAAAACAAGACCGGGAGCTGACTGTGGCTCAGATCATGAACTCCTTATTGCCAAATTCAGACTGAAATTGAAGAAAGTGGGGAAAACCACTAGCTCATTTAGGTATGACCTGAATCAAATCCCTTATGACTATACAGTGGAAGTGAGAAATAGATTTAAGGGAATAGATCTGATAGACAGAGTCCCTGATGAACTATGGATGGAGGTTCGTGACATTGTACAGAAGACAGGGATTAAGACCATCCCCAAGAAAAAGTAATGCAGAATAGCAACATGGCTGTCTGAGGAGGCCTTACAAATAAATAGCTGTGAAAAAAGAATTTGGCAAAACTAATACAATTATGTAAAGTTTAAAAACAAAATAAAATTAAAAAAAAAAAGCAAAGGAGAAAAGAAAAGATATTCCCATCTGAATGCAGAGTTCCAAAGAATAGCAAGGAGAGATAAGAAAGCCTTCCTCAGCGATCAATGCAAAGAAGTAGAGGAAAACAACATAATGGGAAAGACTAGAGATCCCTGCAAGAAAATTAGAGATACCAAGGGAAAATTTCATGCAAAGATGGGCTCAACAAAGGACAGAAATGGTATGGACCTAACAGAAGCAGAAGATATTAAGAAGAGATGGCAAGAATACACAGAAGAACTGTACAAAAAAGATCTTCACGACCCAGATAATCATGATGGTGTGATCACTGACCTAGAGCCAGACATCCTGGAATGTGAAGTCAAGTGGGCCTTAGAAAGCATCACTACGAACAAAGCTAGTGGAGGTGATGGAATTCCAGTTGAGCTCTTTCAAATCCTGAAAGATGATGCTGTGAAAGTGCTGCACTCAATATGCCAGCAAATTTGGAAAACTCAGCAGTGGCCATAGGACCTGAAAAGGTCAGTTTTCATTCCAATCCCAAAGAAAGGCAATGCCAAAGAATGCTTAAATACCACACAATTGCACTCATCTCACACACTAGTAAAGTAATGCTCAAAATTCTCCAAGCCAGGCTTCAGCAATATGTGAACTGTGAACTTCCTGATGTTGAAGCTGGTTTTAGAAAAGGCAGAGGAACCAGAGATCAAATTGCCAACATCCACTGGATCATAGAAAAAGCAAGAGAGTTCCAGAAAAACATCTACTTCTGCTTTATTGACTATGCCAAAGCCTTTGACTGTGTGGATCACAATAAACTGTGGAAAATTCTGAAAGAGATGGGAATACCAGACCACCTGATCTGCCTCTTGAGAAATTTGTATGCAGGTCAGGAAGCAATAGTTAGAACTGGACATGGAACAGCAGACTGGTTCCAAATAGGAAAAGGAGTACGTCAAACCTGTATATTGTCACCCTGCTTATTTAACTTATATGCAGAGTACTTCATGAGACATGTTGGGCTGGAAGAAGCACAAGCTGGAATCAAGATTGCTGGGAGAAATATCAATAACCTAAGATATGCAGATGACACCACCTTTATGGCAGAAAGTGAAGAGGAACTCAAAAGCCTCTTGATGAAAGTGAAAGTGGAGAGTGAAAAAGTTGGCTTAAAGCTCAACATTCAGAAAACTAAGATCATGGCATCTGGTCCCATCACTTCATGGTAATAAATGGGGAAACAGTGGAAACAGTGTCAGACTTTATTTTTCTGGGCTCCAAAATCACTGCAGATGGTGACTGCAGCCGTGAAATTAAAAGACGCTTACTCCTTGGAAGGAAAGTTATGACCAACCTAGATAGCATATTTAGAAGCAGAGACATTACTTTGCCAACAAAGGTCCTTCTAGTCAAGGCTATGGTTTTTCCAGTGGTCATGTATGGATGTGAGAGTTGGAGTATAGAGAATGCTGAGCACCGAAGAATCAATGCTTTTGAACCGTGGTGTTGGAGAAGACTCTTAAGAATCCCTTGGACTGCAAGAAGATCCAACCAGTCCATCCTAAAGGAAATCGGTCGGGTCCTGAATATTCATTGGAAGGACTGATGCTGAAGCTGAAACCAATACTTTGGCCACCAGATGCAAAGAATTGGCTCTGGAAATGACCCTAATGCTGGGAAGGATTGGAGGCAGGAGGAGAAGGGGATGACAGAGGATGCGATGGCTGGCTAGCATAACCGACTTGATGGACATGGATGGGTTTGGGTTCTGGGAGTTGGTGATGGACAGGGCAGCCTGGCATGTTGAGATTCCTGGGGTTGCAAAGAGTCGGACACGACTGAGCAACTGAACTGATGTCTGTCAATCTCTAATTTATCTTCCCCACTTCCCCTTATGTAACCATAAGGTTGTTTTCCGTATCTGTGAGTCTGTTTCTGGTTTTTTGAGCTGTATGACGTGTTTGTGTCCACTGGAATAAATGGTTAATTCTATTTGTTGATTCTTTGAAGAAATATGTAGGAAAAAATGAGACTGATGAAATTTTTAAAACTTATGAAATCAGTTTTTGCTGGAATAAAATTTTGTTAAGTATATTGAAGTATAATTTGGCAGTATCTGAGTAAGTGAAGACATATATGCTTATGATGAAGCAATAGTATCACATGGGGTGTTTAAAGGAGAGAAACTTGCCTGTGTGCCCAAGGATGGTATACAAAGATGTTCATGGCAGCCTAATTTTTAATAGCAAAATAGTGAACTCAATCTAAATAACTACCAAAAGAGGAATACATAAATAAAATAAAATATGTTATGTTTATTCATTAGATTTTAAAGTGAACAAGCATTATTTGTCATCTGTGTTAACATAGATTGGGAAATACAATAGTTTGAGTTGCACTGAAGCATATTCTGAGACAAGACTTTAAGTGCAGATAGTTTATTTGGGAGAGCATGCATGCTAAGTCACTTTAATAATGTCTGTCTTTTTGCGACCCCATGGAGAGTAGCCCACCAGGTTCCTCTGTCCATGGATTCTCCAGGCAAGAATACTGGAGTGGGCTGTCATGTCCTTCTCCAGGGGATCTTCCCGACCCATGGATCAAACCTGGTTGTCTTAAGTCTTCTTTATTGGGAAGCAGGTTCTTTACCACTAGCACCATCTGGGAAGCCCTATTTTGGAGACAGTCACAAAGGAAACCAATAGGTGGTGGAGAAATGAAACAGAAAAGAGAAGAAATCCAATAAAGGATGTGTTATCAAGTGATTCACAACTGTGAATACCTGGGACAAGTACAGTCCTGCTGGAGAACTCTGGAAGACAGAAGAGGATCACTTCAGGGATGAGGGCTATCAGCATCCATCAATTGCTTGTTAAGGGCTGCTGTGGAGGAGGAGAGGAGCTTATTTTGATCCTTCTGGCCTGATGTACTAGGATGGGTGGGCTTTAGTGGTCAAAGATAGGGATAGGCAAAGCGATGCAGGTGCTTAGCTGTTGAAAGTCAGGACTATTGGCAAGTGCCTGGGGAAGACCTTGGTCCCTACCAAACTGATGACTGTGTTGTTGGTGAGGATTAGTAGGAGGGTAAGGAATGAAGTTGGGGATGCAGGACAAATTCCATTTACATGATTTTCTTTCTGTCTCTACTAAGTAAAACTATTTCATGTAAATATTATAATATATTAATGTCTTTCAGTTTTGATATGAGTACACAGATGTTTGGGATGGCATTTTTAAAGTTTCCTAAAATTTAAAACAAACTAAAAATAAAGTGTAATGAAAAAGCCAATTAGCCTTTTATTAGCACACACTGATTCAGTTCTGAGAGTAAAGATACATATTATGAACTCCTTGAGATCAGGTATCATAAAATTTCATTTACCAGAAGATATACAAAGAATCTTGGAGGAAATTAGTAAAACAAATGCCAGAATTAATTAATTCTGGATTTTAGTTTACAAAGTCATATCTCTACAGGTATTCTAGGCCAGCTGTGAGTTAGCCTTTTTGGCTTTAGCCGTTATAAGCATAATTGTCTCATATTCTCTGATGTACTTTGGTGTTGGCTAGGCTACTTCACTTTCACTTTTCACTTTCATGCATTGGAGAAGGAAGTGGCAACCCACTCCAGTGTTCTTGCCTGGAGAATCCCAGGGACGGGGGAGCCTGGTGGGCTACCATCTGTGGGGTCGCACAGAGTCGGACACAACTGAAGCGACTTAACAGCAGCAGCAGCAGGCAAGAAATTTAATGTCCATCTTAACTGATCTTAGTATATAATGTGTGTGCTCAGCCGTGTTTGACTCTTTTGACCCCATGGAATGTAGCCTGCCAGGCTCCTCTGTCCATGGAATTTTCTAGGCAAGAATACTAGAGTTGGTTGCCATTTCCTCCTCCGGGGGATCATCCCTTTCCAGGGATTGAACCCACACCTCTTGCGTCTCCTGTATTGATGGGTGTATTCTTTACCAACGGCACCACCTGGGAAGCCCCTTGTATAGAATACTGGCACCAAAAGAGCTAAGGCCCTGGCTATTAAAGGTGTCTTCCAGTGGATGTGAATAACCAAGACAACAGAAAATTTAAGAAGCTGGTCATTGAGAGCCTTGATCCTCCTCTATGTAGATCATAGTAAGTCTGTGTAGATGGGTTTTCCATTTCTTTAGTATCTTGAGAAAATCATCTTAGATGCAGTTGTGAAGACAGTAAATCTCAATCCTTGTATAAAATCAACAAAGAACAGTAAGATTTGAGTTTTCTTCCCTTTATTATGATTACAAAGGTACTGATACCACCAAACGTTCCCTGTGAATGTTAAGAAACGTGATGGGAAATAAGTGAAGTGTGTATAACCCATTCCAAAATATACCAGCTCAGGAGGCAAAAACTTACTTGTGATGAGCCAGTTAAAGGCTGTGTTGTCTAAACATCATGAAATTTAATTTTATCAGCCTTACAAATAGCTGCTTTCTTAGTAACCAAAGGCTGTTAACAGTGTTTGGTGAGTAAGAAAGGGGGTGTCTAATTTGTTCTTTTGGCGATAGAAAGAACTAATAAAACTAAAATGAAAAGGCAGAAGATGGAAATGCTGAAAGTCATACAGATAACTATTCTTCACAGAAAATATCATTTGAACTAAACTTATGAAATATTGATTGAAAAAGAAACTTGCCTTCTGTTCCTAACATAATTATAATGTGAAAAAATATAACTCTTCTTTGAAAGTGAAAAGTCCTTTGTGATACCAACACTGAGTAATTTTAAAAGTTGTAAGGATGTAGTACGTTTAAAGCTACTGTCCAAAAATAAAGTATGGCAAAATAAAATCTCTAAAGTCCACAAGGCATATAACATTTTGTTGTCGTATATAATTTATAGGTCTGAAAAGTCACTGCTTGGTTTGCTTAAATCCTAGACAAGATAATCTTGCAAAAGTAAAGGACCAAATACTCACCCCAGACTTAATACTGATTCCGCTCTTGCCTTAGGCAGTATGTAATGCCAGTATGTTTCGGGTATTGTTTCTGAAGCTTGATGTCTATGTACCAGCATTTTTCAATTGCTTATTGTGTGAGCTCTCACTAGTTAGTGCCTGCTAAGCATCCTGAAACAAACCGCTGTGTTCGTGTATCACGCACTCCTTTGCCTTCGTGTTTGTCAACTGGAAAGGCTTAGTTTCTCCTACTTTCTGGTAGGCTCGCAGCACATGGTTGAAAGTTGCCAAAGTATTAGAACTGAAAGTGTGGATAGATAATGTTTTAAAAGTAGATACTCATGGTTCACATTCTGTTTGTGTTTTTACCTTGGTTTTAAGTGAAATTACCTGTTATGAAAGGCTTACCAGATGAAGCTGGTGGTAAAGAACCCCCCTGCCGGTGCAGGCAGACGTAAGAGATGCAGGTTCGATCCCTGGGTCAGAAGATACCCTGGAGGGGCGGGCACAGCAGCCCCCTGCAGTGTTCTTGTCTGGAGAAGCCTGTGGACAGAGGGGCCTAGTGGGCTGTAACCCATAGGGTCACACAGAGTGGGACGCAACTGAAGTGACTTAGCACGCATGCACCTATTATAAAGTGTGAATTTTATCTTGTGAAACAATTTTTAGCCTAATAACACCCACCCATTCCTTGAAGAAAAAAGTTTAGAGAAGACAGCTTTGACTGCTATGAATGAACAACAAAGCATGGAGACGAAGAGTCAGAGAAGCTTGTCAAAGCAAAATCTAAATTTTCTTTAAAAGTTTATTGAGGAGGATCTCTTTGATCCTTCATTAAAATTTTTCATCAAAAGTTCAATTTTCACAATATTTATCATTATTATTTTTTTCTTCTTAATCTTACAGTGTATTATTTCTTTGAATGGATCGTCCTTTCACTAATTATATGAATAAATTCCAAAAATACTTTCAAAATGGAGACTCCTTTTTTGAATTTTAGGAGATTCCCTTTTTCTTTCTAAGGGTAATTAGTTATTTTGTTCCAATCTCTGTTTCCTCCTCAAGAGAGCTGTGCTCGCACTGTATCACTGAGATACCATACTTACCATGACTTTGGTTATTATATTTCAGGATCTTTCTTGTGATATTCTTTGTATGTTAGACCGTTAATTTTGTTTCTGCACATTTATATTTCTTCTTACTGCTCCAATATGAATTTTTAATTCTCTTGTTATTGATTTATTTATTTATTTTTTAGGATTTTATTTTTTATTTTTTTTAAGATTTATTTGTTCATTTACTGACTGCGGTGGGTCTTGGTTGCTGCACTTGGGCTTTCTCTAGTTGCAGAGAGTGGGGAACTACTCATTGGTGTGGTGTGCAGGCTTCTCATTGTGGTAGGTTCTCTTGTTGCAGGGCACAGGCTCTAGGCACACAGATTTCAGTAGTTGCAGCACATGGGCTCAGTAATTATGGCACAGGGACTTAGTTACTCTACAACATGTGGGATCTTCCCAGACCAGGGACAAACCAGTGTCAAATTCCTAACCACTAGACCACCAGGGAAGCCCAGATTTTAGAGATGAGGAAACCAAAGCTTTCTGCCATCTTCCCAAGGTCACTCAGGTATAGGGGAGAACAGTGTCTTGAACCTGTCTCCCTGTCCCAGTCCAAGCACTTGCATCTGTAGCCCATTATTACTGCTCACTGGAGAGCAATCCTAGGGCAGTGACAGTGCTGGTTCCTAAACTTGGGCATCTCATGGCTCTGTTCAAGTGTTTGCAGACACTTAACCAGTGTCTGTTACCAAAATAGACGTTTGCAGCCTTTGGAGTCTCTTTGCTGGATTAGCCATACTCTACCCAAAGAATGATTTTCCTTTTCTTATAGATCAGGTTCCAACTTCTTTCAGTAGTATATTTTTAGAAGAGAGAATGGTATGACTCCAAGCTGCTGCTCCAACTGTGTAAATGCAGCAGAAGCTGAACAATAATTGAGTTAAGAATCACAAAAGTTGAATTATTTTCTCCCAAGTGATGTACTTGAAATTCAGGTACTAGCTAATTGTACTTTAGCATTTAAGCAGAATACCTTAAACTAATTATTTTCATAAGTACATGATGTGAGTATGTAGATGTAATAATTTTTGATTAAGCCTTACACCATGATTATCAAATGTTTTTTGTACTCTTCATAGGCTCCTGCATGTGTGCTTTGCTCTCTTAAAACTCGCAGTTCCTATTTTTAAAGTGCAATAACGTGTAGAATTTTCCTTCAGCTTCTTGTTATTGATTTAATTGTATATGTTTTTAAATAGATTTTTTTAAAAATCATACAAACAGTACTTACTTATTTTGAAACAAAAGTCAAATATCACTGGAGGACCAAAACCAAAGGGAAATGTCTCCTGTATCTTATATCTTTTATATCTTATATATTGAAAATGAATTTCTAAAAAGTTCAACAGTTTAAAGGATATATTGCCCTTTAAATTTTAATGAATATTGCCAACTGCTAAGAGCTTGTACCTAAAATCTCACTGTAGAGTGTGAGAGAGCAGGCTTATCCACAGTATCATTTAGAGCAGCCTGGAACTGGGGGATGATGGGGCTGCTAACCATCTCGTGGAAAATAAATAGGCAGCATTACTGTATGATGGTGTTCCTTCACCAGAAGAACTGCTGGATGCACAAAATGTAGGTGTCTACTAAATGCTATTAAACTTACTTTAATCTTACTAATACTAATATAACAGGTAAAATATAGTCAAGGCTATGGTTCTTCCTGTGGTCATGTATGGATGTGAGAGTTGGACTGTGAAGAAAGCTGAGCACCTAAGAATTGATGCTTTTGAACTGTGGTGTTGGAGAAGACTCTTGAGAGTCCCTTGGACTGCAAAGAGATTCAACCAGTCCATTCTGAAGGAGATCAGCCCTGGGATTTCTTTGGCAGGAATGATGCTACAGCTGAAACTCCAGTACTTTGGCCACCTCATGCGAAAGAGTTGACTCATTGGAAAAGACTGATGCTGGGAGGGATTGGGGGCAGAAGGAGAAGGGGACGACAGAGGATGAGATGGCTGGATGGCATCACTGACTCGATGGACATGAGTCTGAGTGAACTCCGGGAGTTGGTGATGGACAGGGAGGCCTGGCGTGCTGCGATTCATGGGGTCGCAAAGAGTTGGACACGACTGAGCAACTGAACTGAACTGAACAGGTAAAAAATTGGCTTCTCATTGCTATTTTGAATTTAATTTTTTAAATTATAAGGTTGAACTCTTTTTTCTCGTCTCCTGGCCAGTTGTGCATCACTTTCAGTGAACTGCCTATTGATAAACTTCATCTGCTTTCTTATAGTATTGTTAAATATTTGTTGTGCTAGGGATTTTATATGTTAAAAAAAACTGAAGGAACATATAGAAAAAGCGTCTTTCCAGTTTTTCTTGATCATGGGATCTTACTCTTGATGTGTTATTTTAATTAATTATTTTAGTTAAAGTATTAGTAATTTAATAATTTTTGAAATTATAATTACTAATTTAGTAAGTAATTATTAAATTATTTTAATTAATTATGATGAGACCACATGTCATCTTTTGGCTTCTGAGTTTTGGATTATGTTAGCCCTCCTCAGAGAAGGCAATGGCAACCCACTCCAGTACTCTTGCCTGGAAAATCCCATGGATGGAGGAGCCTGGTACACTGCTGTCCCTGGGGTCACTATGAGTTGGACACGACTGAGTGGCTTCACTTTCACTTTTCACTTTCATGCATTGGAGAAGGAAATGGCAACCCACTCCCGTGTTCTTGCCTGGAGAATCCCAAGGACGGGGGAGCCTGGTGGGCTGCAGTCCATGGGGTCGCTGCGAGTTGGACACAACTGAGCGATTTCACTTTCACTTTTCACTTTCATGCGTTGGAGAAGGAAATGGCAACCCACTCCAGTGTTCTTGCCTGGAGAATCCCAGGGACGTGGGCGCCTGTTGGGCTGCCGTCTAAGGGGTCGCACAGAGTCGGACAGGACTGAAGTGACTTAGCAGCAGCAGCAGCCCTCCTCACTCCAAATTTATCATCCCACATTTTGTATTAGTACTTTTACAGTTTTGGTTTTATTCATGATTCATTCATCTGTAATTTATTTTAAATTTTGAGGAGAGATGCATTATTCCTGACTTCCAAATGGCTGGAAGTTTGTGCAAACAACATTTTCTGTTTTCTTTATTTCTCTTTGCTGATTTGAAATGTCACTTTTGATGTGTTCTAAACTGTCACAGAAACTTTTTTTTGTTTGTAAAGTCTATTTATTGCCTGGTGTGTGGGCCCACGGTTTTGCACACCTCTGGTTGTGCCACTCTCAGGTTGTTTTTAATGTGGTGAGTTTATCTCGTAGAATGACAGTCCAAGGCTGTTTCCATAGCTGTATATTTCCGTTTAAGTACTAGAATCCATGTATCTGATTTAATATTTTACTATCACTTAATCATATGGAGTAATGTAAGGAAAATATGTATGAAGTGGATTAACGAGCATGAATTCCAGTTGAGCTGTTTCAAATCCTAAAAGATGGTGTTGTGAAAGTGCTGCACTCAATATGCCAGCAAATTTGGAAAACTCACCAGTGGCCAGAGAACTGGAAAAGGTCAGTTTTCATTCCAATCCCAAAGAAAGGCAATGCCAAAGAATGCTCAAACTACCGCACAATTGCACGCATCTCACACACTAGTAAAGTAATGCTCAAAATTCTCCAAGCCAGGCTTCAACAGTACGTGAACCGTGAACTTCCAGGTGTTCAAGCTGGTTTTAGAAAAGGCAGAGGGACCAATATCTAATTGCCAACATCCGTTGGATCGTGGAAAAAGGAAGAGAGTTCCAGAAAAACATCTATGTCTGCTTTATTGACTATGCCAAAGCCTTTGACTGTGTGGATCACAATAAATTGTGGGAAATTCTGAAAGAGATGGAAATACCAGACCATCTGACCTGTCTCTTGAGAAACCTGTATGCAGGTCAGGAAGCAACAGTTCAAACTGGACATGGAACAAGAGACAGGTTCCAAATAGGAAAAGGAGTATGTCAAGGCTGTATATTGTCACCCTGCTTATTTAACTTATATGCAGTGTACATCATGAGAAATGCTGGACTGAATGAAGCACAAGTTGGAATCAAGATTTCCTGGAGAAATATCAGTAACCTCAGATACTCAGATGATACCACCCTTATTGCAGAAAGTAAAAAAGAACTAAAGAGCCTCTTGATGAAAGTGAAAGAGGAGAGTGAGAAAGTTATCTTAAAGCTCAACATTCAGAAAACTAAGATCATGGCATCCGGCCCCATATCTTCAAGGCAAATAGATGGGGAAACAGAGGCTGACTTTATTTTTTTGGGCTCCTAAATCACTGCACATGGTGATTGCAGCCATGAAATTAAAAGATGCTTACTCCTTGGAAGGAAAGTTATGAGAAACCTAGACAGCATGTTAAAAAGCACACATTACATTGTCAACAAAGGTCCATCTAGTCAAGGCTATGGTTTTTCCAGTAGTCATTAAGGATGTGAGAGTTGGACTATAAAGCTGAGCGCAGAAGAATTGATGCTTTTGAACTGTGGTGTTGGAGAAGACTCTTGAGAGTCCCTTGGGCTGCAAGGAGATCCAACCAGTCCATCCTACAGGAGATCAGTCCTGGGTGTTCATTGGAAGGACTGATGTTGAAGCTGAAACTCCAGTACTTTGGCCACCTGATGCAGAGAGCTGACTCATTGGAAAAGACCCTGATGCTGGAAAAGATTGAGGGCAGGAAGAGAAGGGGATGACAGAGGATGAGATGGTTGGATGGTATCACTGACTCAATGGACATGAGTTTGGGTGGACTCCAGAAGTTGGTGATGGACAGGGAGGCCTGGCGTGCTGCAGTTCATGCAGCTGCAGAGTCGGACATGACTGAGTGACTGAACTGAGCTGAAAGTCACTTAGGCCTTTATATTTAAATTTAAACGTAGTTTTTTCCTTATTTTGGAAAATCCCCTGAGAAACATTCAAATTTTCTTTTCCTAACTATCTTATACAGCTCTTCTTAATTCCCAAGTTCTTCTAGCTTAGTTTATTTATACATAGGAATTCGTTTTGCCATGTTTTCCAACTGATTATTCTTAATTTCAGGAAATTAATGATCATTTTACCTACTAAAAATTTAATTTTTTGACTTCTCAGTCATTTAAAAGGCTTTTCTGTTGATATCTTTGGTTTTCTTAGATATATTATATTATAAATTTAGTTATTAATAGTTTTCACTCTAATAGTTGTTTATTCTTTCTTTTTTCCAATTATATTTTTTGTACTATTAGAATTATTAAAAACTTAAGTAGCAACATTTGTATTTGTATCAGTTCAGTAATTTAGTGAGAATATATTGAAATGTTTTCTGGAGAATGTAATTACTTTGTGGTAAGGGCCATATATCTTTTATCATTATGAAAATATCTGTATATCTTTTGTTAAGAAATTTTATCAAATTTCTCTTTGGTATATTATAATGATCACAGAATGTGTCTCTCTCTCCTTAGAAATATGGGGAAATATATAAGTCCTGATATTCAACTATTTGCAATCTGGGCATAACTCTAAATAATGTTTTACAGTATTTTATTTTTCTACCAAGTAACTCAATTTGTCAATATTTTATTTCAAAATTTTGCATCTATATTTCTAATGAAATCTTTTTTAAAACTGAAGTATAGTTGATTTACAACATTGCATTAGCTTCTGGTGTACAACAAAATGAATCCGTTTTATATATATGTATACTTTTCCAGATTCTTTTCTATTATAGGTTATTAGGTTATTGCAAAGTATTAGCTATAGTTTAGGACTTTGTTGTTTATATGTTTCTTATCTAGTAGTGCATATCTATTAATCTCAAGCTTCTAATTTATGCCCCCTCCTGCCCCACTTTCCTCTGTGTGACTGTTTCTGTTTTATAAATATGTTTATTTGTATCTTTTTTTTTTTTTTTAGATTCCATATGTAAGTGATATACTGAATTTGTTTTTCTCTGACTTATTTTACTTAGTGGTCCATCCAAGTTGCTGCAAATGGAATTATTTCATTCTTTTTTGTGACTAAGTATAAGATCCTCTAGAGTGGGAAATGGCAACCCACTTCAGTATTCTTGCTTGGAAAGTTCCATGGACACAGAAGCTTTGTGGGCTACAGTCCATGGGGCCACAGAGAGTCAGACACAACTGAGCGACTAAGCACATGCATACACACAGGTATACAACAGAGCTTCTTATCGTTTATCTGTCGGTGGGCATTAGGTTGCTCCCATAGCTTAGCTGTTGTAAATAGTGCTGCTGTGAACATTAGGGTGCATATATCTTTTAAATTAGTTTTCTTTGAATATCTGCCCAGGAGTAGAATTACTGGATCATATAATATCTCCATTCTTAGTTTTCTAAGGAACTTCCATCGCATTCTCCATAGTGGCTGCATCAATTTCTATTTCCACCAACAGTGTAGGAGGGTTCCCTTTATCCACACCTTCTCCAACATTTATTATTTGTAGACTTTTTGATGATGACCATTCTGACAAATGTGAGATGATACCTTGTAGTTTTGATTTGCGTGTCTCTACTAATTAGTGATGTTAAGCATCTTTTCATGTATATACATGCCATCTGTAGGTCTTCTTTGGATAATTATATCTATTTAGATCTTCTACCCATTTTCTGATTGGACAGAAAATTTGTTGTTTGTTTGTTTGTTTATATGAAGTGCTATATATGATATTTATATGGGGCTTGTATATTTTGAAAATTAATTCCATGTCAGTCACACCTTTTGCAAATGTTCTCTCCCACTTATCTTTTCATTTTGTTTATGGTTTCTTTTGCTGTGCAAAAACTTATAAATTTAATAAGTCCAGTTTGCTTGTTTTTGCTTTTATTTCTTTTGCCTTGAGAGACTGACTTAAGAAAACAGTGCTTAGATTTATGTCAGAGAATGTTTTGCCTATATTCTCTTCTAGGAGTTTGGTATCATGGCTTATATTTAAGTCTTAAACGATTTTGTGTTTATTTTTGTGTATGGTAGAGGGAGTGTTCTAACTTCATTGATTTACATGTGACTGTCCAGTTTTCCCAACACCACTTGCAGAAGAGTTTATCCTTTCTCTATTGTGTATTCTTGCCTCCTTTGTCAAAGATTAATTGACCATAAGATGTAGATTTACTTCTGGACACTCCATTCTTTTCTATTTATCTGTATGTCTGCTTTTGTGCCAATACCATGCTTTTAAAATTACTCTAGCTCTGTAGTATATTGTCTGAAGTCTGGGAGGATAATGCCATCAGCTTTGTCTGGCATAAGAAGGACTTATACGGACCCTTCTGAAACTCTTCCAAAAGACTGAAGAGAAAGGAACAGAGCCAAAGTTATTCCATGAAGCCATCATCACCCTGATATCAAAAGCAGATAAAGACATTACCAAAAAAAAGAAAGTTAAAAGGCAGTATCACTGATACATATAGATGCAGAAATCCTCAACAAAATATTCACAAAATGAATCTAGCAATATATAAAAAGGATCATTCATCATGATCCAGTTGGATTTATTCTGGATTCACAAGGATGGTTTCAGCATACTCAATCAATGTGATATACCATATCAGCAACAGAAAAGACATAAATCACATGATCACCTCAGTAGATATGGAGAAGGCTTTTGATACAATATTCAGTATCCATTCATGATAAAACTCTTACCAAAGTGGGACTACAGGGAGCATATCTCAGCAAATAAAAGCTGTTTATGACAAACCTACAGCCAGCATAATACTGAACAGTGGAAAACTGAGAGCCTTCCTGCCAAAATCTGGAACAAGATAAGGATGCCCACTTTTACCACGTCTATTCAACATAGTGTTATAAATCCTAGCCACTGCAGTCAGACAGAAAAAGGAAATTAAAAGGTATCCAAATTAAAAGAGACATGGTAAAATTGATGACATGATACTCTGTATGCAAAACGCTGAAGACTCCACACAAAAACTATCAGCTCTAATAAACTAATTCATCAAGGTAGCAGGATACAAGATTAACATACAGAAATCGGTCGCATTTCTTTGTAAATATGGACTATCAAGTTTAAACGTTTAAAGCTTGTGTTTACCTGCTTAGTCCAGAGACATTTTAGAGGATGGATCTGTTCGTCGTGAGTTTGGAGTGGTTGCAGGAGTCTTGCATGCAATTTGATGTGTCAAGCCAGTGATATATGGAACTATAAGATGTTCAGTGTCTCTGTGTAATTCAACGGCAACTTAAGTTTCCTGCAGTTGTGTAGGGAAATTAAAGTCAGGTTTAATTTCAGAGCAGTATGTATTCATGACCTTTTTGCTGTGCAGTGAACTCTGTTTAATGTTTCCACTCAAGGTGCTGCAGTAATTGTTAACTCAACAAGAATCTTAACTAACATATAAACAGTTGAATGAAGCTTTCACTGCGGATTTTACTGGTTTAAAGAAGATTAGCCTCTTAATTGTAAGAAATTATAATGAATTCTCTGTTGCTATTACTCAATGACTTCTCTTTAGTATAAATTGACTTGTGGGATTTAATTACCACATTTATATTGTCTCACCAAAAATAAGTAGAAAATTCAATGAATCTGGCTGTTTTTAAGTGTTTTGCTATTAGATTAATAAAAGATTTTCAGAATATCAGTGTGAATTGGGCAGGTGAGATAGCCTACTACCATTCCAATAGCCACAGCCAATAATGAACTTTTGCATGAATTATGACTAGATCTAAATAATATTAATAAATAATATTTTATATAAATATTTTAATGAAAACTGACAAATCAAATGAACCATATCAGTGTCTCCTCACCTCCAGATTTCAAAAGCAACATTTTATGATAATCTCTGGGTCACATAGTTATTAGGGAATTAAGATTATAAAAAATATTAATTAAACTCAAAGTAACCAGTATACTGGAAATGCCAAGATAACTTGGCGCTCTGAAGTTATCTTTGTTGAAACACAGACTTGGTGTTTTGCAAAGAAATCATTTGTTCTGCCTTAGTGAAGCTAATTATTCTCAGCATGCAACCGCTGTTTCAAAAAGGCACATCAGCCTTTGCTGTATGTTGCAGGAATTAAAACCCAATCAAATGAGATAATGAAGTGCATACAAAGAATAGGATTTCACTTTTGCAATGCAATAAAAATGAAAGCCATTAAAAATCTTGCAAAAATCATAATTTAGAGAGGAAAAACATGCTATAAAGCAAATGTTTACCGTTTATTTTAATTACTTACTGCTTAGAGGTAAGCATTAGGTTTATTTATGGTGTGGCTAAAACTCTTCTGTTCAATAACTGAGGAATATGGTGGCTAACAGTCCAATATGAAGAGCATAATGCAGGAGCTTTTTAAATTGCATGGAAGACTAAAAGGATATAGTGCTTATTATTCAGGGATAAAGCTATATATTGTAGGAATTTCATGATAAAATACTAAGAAAGTGGTTATAGTAAATAGTAATAGGCCAATATTGGTGCTCCTTTGTACCTGTTTGACCTGAAAGAACGAAATACATTAGTGCTCCTATTCATTAAAAAAAATAATAACATCCATGTTAATATTATCAACATATTACCTATTTAAAAATCTCTACTTCCTCTCTTTTTCCTGTGAACCTTACTTTTTTTCTAAGAGTATATAAATCATTAGTATGCTGCTGCTGCTAAGTCACTTCAGTCGTGTCCGACTCTGTGAGACCCCATAGACGGCAGCCCACCAGGCTCCCCCTTGCCTGGGATTCTCCAGGCAAGAACACTGGAGTGGGTTGCCATTTCCTTCTCCAATGCATGAAAGGGAAAAGTGAAAGTGAAGTCGCTCAGTCGTGTCCGACTCTCAGCGACCCCATGAACTGCAGCCTACCAGGCTCCTCCATCCATGGGATTTTCCAGGCAAGAGTACTAGAGTGGGGTGCCATTGCCTTCTCCCAATCATTAGTATAGCCCCCCATAATTGCATAATGAGAGCAGAACACGATAGGGTGTGGGTCTGTCATTCGATTTTACTGAAGAGAAATCTCTTGTGATTTAAACCCATTGAGTTAGTACTTTTTTCAGTTGATTGTTTTGGTGTTTGTTTTCTTCCACACTCACCATTGTCAGTGATTCTTCCTGCTCCCACCAACACTACCTTTTTAGTTACCTGGGGTGAAATTAAAATGGATTCTAGGGTTTGTCCCTAGCTTATTATGGGAGAGACCAGAGTAAGCTTTCCTTTCAGCTGCCAACACAGTACAGTCATTGCAGCAGCCCAGAATGTAAAAGCAGCAGGATCCAGACATCAGCAATGACAACACAGAGAGCCTGAAGTTTCTGCTCATTACACACTATGGGGCTACCTGTCTGGAGCAGTTTACCCTGCAGAGTATTGATTGAGGATAATGCCCACTGGTAGTTATTTACATGTCTAACAATACCATGGACTTTTCTCTTGATTCTGTGTTCTGTCTTCATTTTACATTTTGTCTTGGTTTACGTGATGCTATCGTATGTATTATTTTGTCCTAGGGTTGAGGAACATGGCAGTTTGGTAGCAGGTACACTTCCAAGCTCATTAACATGCACACAGGACGACTCAGTGAATGATGTGTGGTGTATATGTACGTCACTGTATCTCCAGAGCTTCACAGTGCTTGGCACGTAGTAGGCACTCAGTAAATATTTTCCCATTGGTTGAATGAACAGGTCAGTTTTCATCAGGTTTCATTTGGCAGACATAGTGGAGATCACATAAGAACTGTGCTGAAATTAACTTTCCACAGTCACATCTGGGTTACAATTAAGCAAGCCCTGGGAAGAGCCTTGGTCTAGATGCTTGGCTTGTGGTTTGTTGACAGTGTTGTACTTGTCAGTATTTATATTCTTATTTTGGGCTAAAAATGTAAAGATTTCAGAATATTCAAACAGCTGCAAAATGTGGTTTCTGTCACTTTTAATTTAAAGACACATGTGTTTATAAGGGCATTTTGTCCACACACTCAAAAAGCCTTAAAAAAATTGGAAAATGAGATATGTTGTAGATTAAATAGTCATGTTTGCTAAGACACTTTTGCAGTCCTGCTTTTATTCACATCCCAGTTTAGATGCTTATGTGCATTTCTTTTCAGTTGAGGAAAGTAAAATTGGATAGTGAGCTGTTGTTCGGCCACAACTTGGCTGTTCTTAGCCCGTTATTCAACTTAGAAAGGAAAACAGGTTTTGAGTACCTTTTTGTCCCCTTTATCATCTGCTGGGATCTGCAACATTTTTGTGTCACCAATTAGCAAATTAAAGAAAAATATTTTCATTGTAAATTGCAGAAGGATGCTATTGTCATAAACTGAGACAGGTTAGCATCTGTATCTCAAGGGAAAAACTTTTGGAAGTAGCAGATCTGCCAGTAGCAATTAATGAGAAAGCTTTTCATACTGTTTTCAGCTACAGACATGTACTAGCAGCTAGAGAAAATTGGTAGTGACGTCCGCTGTCACCACAGGATAGTACAAAGGATGGAGCTCATTTACTGACATTTGCTTTTTTCTTAAAGTATCCTGTCTTCATCTTTTGTTGAGCTTGATTTTCATTTTCAAATGCTGAATTCAACATAACTATAGATTTTTTTATTGCATTGTAATGTGCAGGGTGTAAGATGTAAGCATATCTTTCTCCATAAGAATGAATACATCTTACATTTGTGAATGCCAAGAATCGGTGTTGAACAGTTGATCTCTATTCACCACCTACTAAGCTGAAGTATAAAGAAAGGCCACACTTTTAGTAAACAAAGATATATCAGCTTAAAATACCAGTAGCAAGACTGTCAAAAATTGTTATTAAAAAAGTAAACATGACTTTTATATAACAAATTGTTTTATCTCAAGGACAACTTGAGTTTTTAAGTTCCTTTATGGATAATCATGTATACCAAGATTCATTTTTCTTAGGAAAATATTGCCATTGAATTCATTCTGTACATCTGGTCCTAGGACATTTGAGTACAGTTGTTTATCTCCAAATCTAATTACTAAAAAAAAAAAAAAATTACTTTTACATTTTAAGCACATGAATTATTTAAATTATTTTCCTTTTTTTCATAAGCACTTTTAATGCATTTATTTCATGGACCTTGTACTACTTAAATAAATTCAAGTCATACAAATAGGGGCTTCCCCAGTGACTCAGCAGGTAAAGAATCTGCCTGCAATGCAGGAGACCCAGGAAATGCAGGTTTGATCCCTGGGTCGGGAAGATACCCTGGAGGAGGAAATGGCAACCTACTCCAGTATTGGTTCCTGGAAAATCCCACGGACAGGAGCCTTGTGGGCTACAGTGCATGGGGTCCCGAAGAGTCAGACATGACTGAACGACTAACACTTTCACTTTGTGTTTATTGTATTTTTAGTGCAGATATTCTCTACAAAATCATTGATTTTCAGAAAGCTGTCTCTAATTCGGGAAGATAATGTATAGGGAGATCAAGGTATCTTACTACTATTTTTTTGGCCACACTGCGCTCATGGGGAACTTCCCAGATGAAGTTCCACAACTCCTGCCGTGGAAACTAGCAGTTTTAACATTGGCCCACCAGGGAAGCCTGATATGCTACTACTTTCAAAACCATCACTAAGCACATGGGCAAATTGTTAAACTTCTGTGTTTCTTCTTTTTTTTTTTTTTTCTGTTGTCACATAATGATGTGATTTCCATTTCTGATGTGAAAAGTTTAACGGACGTTTAACATATGAAAGTAATGAACATCAGTTAGTTTGTCTTCATAGTTGGTTAAAAATGTAAAAGAAAAATGAAACTAGAAAATGAAATTATTGACTCCCAGTTAAACATTATGGGTTGAATATAAGAGATCTCTGTGCTTCATCTTCAAACCCTGCTAAAACAACAGTAGCAGAATTTTAAATGTATTAAAACAGGGCTGTCTGATGATGAAAGTAAAATCCAATGCTTCAAAGAACAATATTGCATAGGAGCCTGGAAAATTACGTCCACCAGTCAAGGCAAATTGGACATGGTCAAGCAGGAGATGGTAAAGAATAAACATTGACATCTTAGGAATCAGTGAACTAAAATGGATGAGAATGGGTAAATTTAATTAAGATGACCATTGTATCTACTATTGTGGGCAAAAATCCCATAAAAGAAATGGGGTAGCCCCCATGATCAACAGAAGAGTCTGAAATACAGTACTTGGGTACAGTCTCAAAAATAACAGAATGATCTTAGTTTGTTGCCAAGGAAAACCATTCAACATCACAGTTATCCAAGTCTATGCCCCTGCCACCAATGCCAAAGAAACTGAAGTTTGTCAGTTCTATGAAGACCTAGAAGACCTCCTAAAATTAACACAAAAAAGATGTTCTATTCATCATTGGGGATAGGCATGCAAAAGTAGGAAGTCAAGAGATACCTGGACCAGCAGGCAAGTTTGGCCTTGGAAAACAAAATGAAGCAGTGCAAAGGCTAACTAAATTATGCCAAGAGAGTGGATTCATCAAAACAAATACCCTTTTTCAACAACACAAGAGATGACTTTACTCATCAGTTCAGTTCAGTTCAATTCAGTTGCTCAGTCATGTCTGACTCTTTGAGACCCCATGGACTGCAGCATGCCAGGCCTCTCTGTCCATCACCAACTCCTGGAGTTTACTCAAACTCATGTCCATTGAGTTGGTGATGCCATCCAACCATCTCATCCTCTGTTGTCCCCTTCTCCTTCCGCCTTCAATCTTTCCCCACATCAGGGTCTTTTCAAATGAGTCAATTTTTTGCATCAGGTGGCCAAATTATTGGAGTATCAGCTTCAGCATCAGTCCTTCCAATGAATATTCGGGACTGATTTCCTTTAGGATGGACTGGTTGGATCTTCTTGCAGTCCAAGGGACTCTCAAGAGTCTTCTCCAACACCACAGTTCAAAAGCATCAACTCTTTGGTGCTCAGCTTTCTTTACAGTCCAACTCTCACATCCATACATGACTACTGGAAAAACCTTATCTTTGACTAGAGGGACCTTTGTTGGCAAAGTAATGTCTCTGCTTTTTAATATGCTATCTAAGTTGATAATAACTTTTCTTCTAAGGATCATGGCATCTGGTCCCATTACTTCATGGCAAACAGAAGGGGAAAAGGTAGAAGTAGTGACAGATTTCCTCTTCTTGGGCTCGAAATCACTGAGAATAGTGACTGCAGCCATGAAATCAGAGATGTTTGCTTCTTGGCAGGAAAGCTATGACAAACCTAGACAGCATGCTGAAAAGCAGAGACATTACTCTGCTGACAAAAGTCTGTATAGTCAAGTCTATGGTCTTTTCAGTAGTAGCTGAAGTATGGTTGTGAGAGCTGGACCATAAAGAAGGCTGAGTGTGAAAGAACTGATGCCTTCAAACTATGATGCTGGAGAAAACTCCTGAGAGTCGCTTGGAAGCAAGGAGATCAAACCAGTCAGTCTTAAGGGAAATCAACCCTGAATACTTGTTGGCAGGACTGATGCTGAAGTTTAAACTCCATTATTTTGGTCATCTGATGTGAACAGCTGACTCACTGAACAATTCCTGACGCTGGGAAAGACAGAGGGAAGAAGGAGAAGAGAGGATGAGATGGCTGGATGGCATCACCAGTGCAGTGGACAGGAGCTTGGGCAAACTTCGTGAGAGGGTGAAGGACAGAGAGGCCTGACGCTCTGCAGTCCATGCAGTCGTGGAGTCAAACACGACCGGGTGACCAAACAACAACACGAGCTTCCCCAGTGGTTCAGTGTAGGAGACATGGGTTCAATCCCTGGTACAGGAAGATCCCACATGCTGTGGATCACCTAATCCTGTGCACCACAACTACTGAGCCTGCGTGCTAGAGCCCGGGAGCCACAACTGCCAGAGCCCATGTTCGGCAGCAAAAGAAGCCTCCACAACGAGAAGTCCAAGCTTGGCAACGAGAGAGTATCCCCTGCTCGCCACAACTAGAGCAAAGCCTGTGCAGAACAAAGACCCAGCACAGCCAGAAGTAAATAAATAAAAATGTTTAAAAATGTATAAATACATGAGAAAAAGAGGAGTTAGTACAAATAGGGTTGCATCTCCAAACTTGCATCTCCTACTTGATTTTTTTTTCCCCCACCACCGAGAGCTACCTGGGAAGCCCATAGCTCTCTAGAGAGCTGAAAACATGTAAGAGGGTTATATCATCTAGGTAATCAGACAAGAAAAATCATAAGGCTTTCGGGTGACACAGTTGTCTGAATGCAGTAATTTATGGTTGAGATATTACTATTTATTTATTAAATCTATTCCATTTTCTTCATCTTGAGCCTACAGGGAGATAAATTTCCCAACTTCCCTTGCAATCAGATTGTGACTATATAATATCTTTTTGTACAATGGTATACAGAGATAAATAATGTAGACATCTCATAGAACTGTAGCACTCTCTTGCCCTCTCCTTTCTTTCAGAGGCATCCATGTAGAACACATGTTGAAATACTGAGTCAAAAGATGGAAGCACTCTAGGTCCCTGGAAAGTAGAACAGTTGAATCAGTAAACTTGAATATAGATCAATTGAAATGATCTAATATGATGAATATTGAGGGAAAAACAAAAAGATAACATGAGCAGTGCCTCAAAGATCTGTGAGACAGCATTAAACATGCCAACAAATAGGTTGTGGAGATTCCAGAAGTAAAGGAAGTAGAAGGGAACCCTAAAAAAAAGTATTTAAAGAACTGGCCCTCAAATTTGATGAGAAACGTTAACCAAATACCTAAGGAACTCAACAAAGCCTGAATAGAATCAGAAATCTACATCAAATACAGTAAGAATTTATTATAAAACAAGAGAAAAAAAGACTTATCAAGTCCAAGGGAACCACAATTGAAACCATGGGTTAAATCTGTTTCATCTTCCTTCACTAATCAGAGTCATTTTAAGATTTACATGTCCTCCAAGCAGCACGTAACCTGGACAGTATGCCATTTGACTGAGTTGTTTTCTAGGAACTTGGAGTCAGCTGCTTCTAGTTCCAGCTTGAGCTGGTTAAGACGGGTAGACCCACTGATCCTTTAACTGGACAAGTCTGAGTATCCTCTCCATGACATTTTGAACATGCATAGTCCTGTAGCTTAGCTATGTATTTCCAGAATAACAATTACCACAGCTTTTTTTCCAGTCAGCTTTTCCTATGCTCCCCATGCCTCAAACTGCCCTGCTTCATTATTCATTATCCCATAAATACCTGGAGCTCCTTGCCTTTAGGGAGGCAGAGTTGAGATTTGGAAATTAACAAATATATGTAAAAACAACTCACAGAACAAGGAATTCATCCTAAGGGAAATTAAAAATATATTTTGAACTGAAAGAAGATGAAACAACATGTCTGAGTGAACTCCCGGAGGTGGTGATAGACAGGGAGGTCTGGCGTGCTGCGATTCATGGGGTCGCAAAGAGTCGGACACGACTGAGCGACTGAACTGAACTGAACTGAATGCAGAAGAGCAGTGCTTAAGGAAATGTTTTGATTTTAAGGCCTATGTCAAAAAACAAGAAAGGCCTACATCATAAAACAAGAACAGCTCACATAACTTCAGTAAGTAACCTAAGTACCTAAGTAACTTAAGGCCTCAGTAACCTGTTTCCACCTTAAGAAACCAGAAAAAAAAAAAAAAAAGCAATTAAGCCTTTGAAAAAAGAAAAGAAATTATAAAGTTAGAGTATAAACCAATGAATTTAAAGAAAGAAAATCAGTATTGAAAAATCGGAGAAATCAGAAGTTCTACGAAAAGACTGGAGAAAAGGACAAACTTTTAACTAGGATGATTAAGAAAAAATAAAACAGACATGAATCACCAAAATCAGGAATGAGAGAGGAGAACGCAGTATCAACTTTATATAATACTTTTTGGCTTAAAAAACAGAAGTATTTTAATTAAGGTGTGTATTTTTTTTTTTTTTTTTTAAGACATGCTGCTTCACACTTAATATACTACATTATAGTATGAAAAGAACTCTTATGCCCTGGGAAAGCAGAGCATTCCGTGACTCCCTTTATGGTGATATTTGTTTTATTATGATAGCCTGAAACTGAACCACAGTGTCTCTGAGATATACTTCAGAGTGGAACAAAAGTAAACCATTTGATATATGGTCAGTTGATTTTTGATTACAAAACGCTGAGACTTTTCAGTGAGAAAAATGACAACCTTTTACAATTGAGTGTCCATGTGCCAAGTAATGAGTTTAGAACTTTACTATCATACCATGCATAAAAATTAGCTCAAATGGATCAGACTTAAACCTATGGGACCACTGCACTTATTGGTGCTGTGCCAAGACCCACCATGGAACTCAGTGATGCTGGTGTCTTTTTAGCCTGTACATTTCTGAAGGCCTTGGTGATATGTGTGGTCTCTTTGTGTTCACTCGGACATAATCTTTTCTTTGGTCTTCCCTTTCCTTACATAATGTATCTAATCCAGCAGTGTCTCTTCCTTCCCTGTCATTTCAGTTTTCATAAGTGTTTGTCCTGGCTTCTAGGAACCATCAGTTTGCACCACCCCTTTCAGTCTTTGGCAGAGTATTAAAATTTGTATCCTTGGTATGTTTCTCCAAGTTAATAAATCTCTTATCCCCATGGGTTCTGAACCCTAATCAAACACGCTCAAAAGCAAGCCTCTTGAATAGTCTTCTGGCTCCTACCAGTAGTTGCTAGCTAATTCTCATAGCTACTTTGCTAGTTCAGCCTTTTATTCTCCTAACAAACTTAGCATGACTAGGCTGAATTAATGCTACAGTTGGGTTTCCCTGGTAGCTCAGCTGGTAAAGAATCCATCTGCAGTGCAGGAGACCCAGTTTGATTCTTGGGTTGGGAAGCTCCCCTGGAGAAGGGATAGGCTACCTATTCTGGTATTCTGGCTTGAAGAATTCCATGGAGTCCCAAAGAGTTGGACATGACTGAGCGACTTTCACTTTCTGGATTTTGAGCATTACCTTGATAGCATGTGAAATGAGCACAGTTGTGAGGTAGTCTGAACATTCTTTGGCATTGCCTTCTTTGGGATTGGAGTGAAAACTGACCTTTTCCAGTCCTGCGGCCACTGCTGAAATTTCAAATTTTGCTGGCATATTGAGTGCAACACTTTTACAGCATCATCTTTTAGGATTTGAAATAGCTCAGCTGGAATTCTATCACCTGCACAAGCTTTGTTTGTGGTAATGCTTCCTAAGGCCTACTCGACTCCAGGATGTCTTGCTCTAGGTGAGTGACCACACCATCGTTGACTATCCAGGTCATTAAGATCTTTTTCATATAGTTATTCTGTATATTCTTGCCACCTTTTCTTAATATCTTCTGCTTCTTGTTAGGTCCATACCATTTCTGTCCTTTATTGTGCCTATCTTTGCCCGGATTGTTCCCTTAATATCTCCAATTTTATTGAAGAGACCTCTAGTCTTTCCTATTCTATTGTTTTCCTCTATTTCTTTGCATTGTTCACTTACAAAGGCTTTCTTTTCTCTCCTTGCTGTTCTCTGGAACTCTGCATTCAGTTGGGCATTTCTTTTCTTGCCTCTTTTGCCTCTTGCTTCTCTTCTTTTCTCAGCTATTTGTCAGTCCTCCTCAGCCAACCACTTTTCCTCCTTTCATTTCTTTTTCTTTGGAATGGTCACCACCTCCTGTACAATGTTACAAATCTCTGTCCATAGTTCTTCAGGCACTCTGTCTACCACATCTAATCCCTTGCATCTATTTGTCACTTCCACTGTATAATCATAAGGGATTTGATTCAGGTCATATCTGCATGCCCTGGTGGTTTTCCCTACTTTATTCAATGTAAGCCTGAATTTTGCAATAAGAAGCTGATGGTCTGAGCCACAGTCAGCTCCAGGTCTTGTTTTTGCTGACTGTATAGAGCTTCTCCATCTTCAGCTGCAGAGAATATAATCAGTCTGATTTCAGTATTGACCATCTGATGATGTCCATGTGTAGAGTCATCTCTTGGGTTGTTGGAAGAGGGTGTTTGCTATGACCAGAGCATTCCCTTGGCAAAAGTCTTTTAAACATTGCCCTGCTTCATTTTGTACTCCAAGGTCTAACTTGCCTGTTACTCTAGATATCTCTTGACTTTCTGTTTTTGCATTCTAATCCTCTATGATGAAAAGGACATCTTTTTTTGGTGTTAGTTCTAGAAGATCTTGGAGGTCTTCATGGAACCATTCGACTTCAGCTTCTTCAGCATTAATGGTTGGGGCATGGACTTGGATTACTGTGACGTTGAATAGTTTGCCTTAGAAACGAACCAAGATCATGCTGTTTTTGAAATTGTGCCCAAGTACTGCGCTTTGGACTCGCTTGTTGACTATGAGGCCTACTCCATTCTGTGAAGGGATTTTTGTCCACAGTAGTACATATCATGGTCATCAGAATTAAATTTACCCATACCTGTCTCCATGTTAGTTCACTGATTCCTAAAATGTTGATATTCACTCTTGCCATCTCCTGCTTGACCACGTCCAGCTTACGTTGATTTATGGACCTAACATCCCAGGTTTGTGTGCAATATTGTTCTTTACAGCATTGACTTCTAGTTTCACCACCAGATGCATCCACAACTGAGCATCTTTTGTGCTTGGGCTCAGCCTCTTCATTCTTTCCAGAGCTATTTCCCTGCTCTTCCCCAGTAGCATATTGGACACCACTTGACCTGGGAGGCTCATATTCTGACTTCGTATCTTTTTACCTTTTCATACTGTTCATGGGGTTTTTAAGGGAAGAATACTGGAGCAGTTTGCCATTCCCTTCTCTAGTAGACCACGGTTTGTCAACTAGGCTGACTTAGTGCTTACTCCTAGCTATCAACCCAAACGCTAGGAGAGGTGGTATATGCCATCTCTTAACAGGGAGAGGTGGGCTGCCTCTCAATGCTTTAAGAGTTCAGAGGAGTCTGGGGAACCAGACATGGGGGCATTAACTGCCCCATGTTCCAGGTTTTTCCAAGCAGATCCTAATGTTAGCTTAACATATGGGTCTCAGTTGATCAGTTATCTTTGACTTTAACTCTTAATGATTAAGTTTTCGGTTTGATCTTCAGCTTTGTTTCCACTTTGCCACTGTAGGAGATAAAGAGTCTCTTTTTCAGGGCTCCTGGCTTTCATATTTAGTTTTCAATTGTCTGTTAAAGTTCAGTACATTTTCATTATCCACCTGTAGGCCACCAGCACAACTAGTGATAACTAATCAATTCTGTTGCCTCTGTATACATTATTCCTCTGTACTTTTGAACATATGAATCATTGCATTGGCCTGAGTGTTGTGTATGGAAGCATTCTCCCAAGTTAACCCCTGGTGAAATATTTTAATGATTGGGGTACTAAGTTGTATCAGGACTATTGATGCCTCACATACCACCCAGGATGAGGTCCTTATTGTAAGGTTTACAGTGAGTGATCCATTCTCCAAACCTGGAAGGATCTGAACCAAAATACTGTACATTTTTACCTGATAGTCAAAACAAGGAGTCTGAATACTCATAGCAGATCTTTATTGTTTCCAGAGTTAGTTCTGAGTAAAATGGAGAAATTCTGGTGTTTATTTTCTTTGTGTAAAACTATTTAAAATTTAGAATCTCCTCTCCTTTCAGCATATATACTGACAAGCCAGCAAACTAATAAACTAACCAACCAACAAACAGAACAAAGTAGTTATAAAGAAAAAGGAATTAGAAAATAGATGGTGAAGGAAAATAGATGATTAATACTGGAGTCAGAATTGGGGAAGTAAAATTCATTGTTACTTATTGCAAAGATAAAAAGTGAAATATTTTATCTTTTAATAGTCTGGTGGGTGTGGCAAGAAGGGGGAAATAGAAAGAAGCCCAAAATTATTTTTTTCTACCCCAAATGTTAGTCAACTATGACACCTAGAGGCCACACAAACAGAATTCTTTTGGGTAACTTTTTTTTATAAGGCAAGATGTATTTATGTAGAGAATTCTTTAAAGTTATTTTAAAATGGTTATTCTTAGATAATTTGCCATGTAGTTCTGAATAACAGATATATTCCTTCATTTAATCATTATTTTTCTTCCTAAAAACTGATGATATTAAAAGTTATTTCCCTCTCTGTCAAGTAAATGAATTTTTGATTGATTTTAAGTGCTGATCCTAATCACTGAAAGTCATTGTCTGTATATCTTTTGGGTCATCAAGTATGGGTATATATTTATTTATGTTCTACTGAAAGAGAAAACACATGTATACATCTGTGCACACCCACCCTCTCTGGAATTTGGAAATGAGAGCAAAAATAATAAAGACAGATACAAGAGCAACACATGAGAGGTGATAGGGTCAGAACTGTCTTCTTTCTAAAAATTAAAAACACCATAAATTCTTTGCATTTTTTCATCCATTGCTTTGAAAACTTTTATTGCCTGGCTCATTAATACTTGAATAGTTCTTCATGAAAAATGAGTGATTGACTTCAAGGCAGGCTGTGCAGATGGTCAGTTTGATCTGCATCTTTGAGACTTCTCGTGACTAAATTTTAACATCATGTCATGAAAACATTTGTGTGTTATTTATGTCATTTGCTAGAAAACAAAGATTGTTGTGTCTTTCTATCTCTTGCTGTTTATCAGTTTTATTGATAGGATTTATCTGACTGGATACTATAGCTTTCACAAAAGAACATGTATCTGAATATATATATCATTTATCTGTCCTCAGAGACCCATACATTTTTGTCCTCAAGTGCAATGATGACATTGTTACAGAACACATATGTGACAGTGGTGGAGACAAATGTTTCTATGACTTAGTTTCTGTAACCTTGTCCAGAGCTATCTATTACTAATTGTGCATGTGCGTGTATCTGACCTGATTTTTTTTAACTCTTTAAAATTAAAAAAAAATTTTTAATTGAAATATAGTTGATTTACAAATGTTTCTGGTGTCCAGCAAGGTGATTCAGTCATACACATACATATATATATATTTTTTTTTTTTTCCTTTTTCAAGCTCTTTTCCAGTATAGGTTATTACAAAATAGTGAATATAGTCCCCTGTGCTATCCGACTGGCCCTTGTTATTTATCTATTTTATAGATAGTAGGGCTTCCCTGGTGGCTCGAATGGTAAAGAATCCGCCTGCAATGTGGGAGACTTGGGTTCAATCCCTGGATTGGAAAGATCCCCTGGATCAGGGCATGGCAACCACTCCAGTATTCTTGTCTGGAGACTCCCATGGGCAGAGGAGCTTGGCTACAGTCCATAGGATCACAAAGATTCAGACATGACTGAGCAACTAAGTACAGTGTATATCTGTTAATCCCAAATTCCTAATTTATCCTCCCTTTTTTCTTCGATAACCATGTTTGTTTTCTATCTATGATTCTACTTCTATTTTCTAAATAACTTCATTTGTATAATTTTTGTGGATTCCACATATAAGTGGTATCATATGATGCTTGTCCTTGTCTGACTTACTTTACTTAATATGATAATCTCTAGGTCCATCCATGTTGCTGTAAATGGTATTATTTCATTCATTTTTATGGCTGAATAATATTATTTAGAGTGATCTTTAAGCTTTGTGTAAATTGAAATTAAAAGAAGGAAATCAATTGTTGGCTGGTTTCAGATATTACAGCAGAATATGAGCCCTAGTCATGTATTTTAAATGACAGCAAATTTGGAAATAGCACCAATCCCTTGTTCTTGGGTATAATGCTTGAAATTGTAGCCATGATGTTTTAACTATTGACCAGTTGAGGAATTATTATACAACTATGGATAATAGTACTCTTGCCTGGAAAATCCCATGGATGGAGGAGCCTGGTAGGCTGCAGTCCATGGGGTCGCTAAGAGTCGGATACGACTGAGCGACTTCACTTTCACTTTTCACTTTCATGCATTGGAGAAGGAGATGGCAACCCACTCCAGTGTTCTTGCCTGGAGAATCCCAGGGACAGGGGAGCCTGGTAGGCTGCCGCCTATGGGGTTGCACAGAGTCGGACATGACTGAAGTGACTTAGCAGTTAGCAGATGGATAAATATAAAAACCAGAATCTTAAATTTTCTTTTGACATTAAGCTATTAAGTATAGCATCTGATGGCTTTTCAAAGGGTTAGGTCATTATCCTGTACATCAAATTGTCCTAGCTTGAATCCTTAGATTCTCTGTCTTCTGTTATTTAATGACTTTCTACTTGGTGGATTGGTTTGGGAATTCCCAAGATTGCTTAGAATGGGCTGATTAACTGAGTACTTTGTTTTAAATGCTGTTTGTGCCAGAAATAGAGGATTTTAGGGTTTATCACGCCAACATTCGAGAAATGAAAACAGGATAGAAAAACACTGCCTTTGTAGAGTGGTAGTGCAGAGTGTTCTCTAAGACAGACCCAAGGAAGCTATAGCAAATCCTATTCTCTTCTTTGGTCTAACTGTTGAAACAAGTGCTCTTCCAGGCAGCCACACACAAGTTGGAATCAGGCTTTTTTGTATCCTTTATCAACCTATAATCTCTTGATGGTTGCCTACTATTTTTCACCAGTGAAGAAATAGTAATCCACACTAGCTTATCTCTCCTAATCACAGACTCACAGAGCGAAGGCTCTCTGAGCTTTTAATTCCCTCTTAGAGGCCTAACAGAGTGGAAAGTAAACAAAGACCAAATTTGCAACCTTCAACATTGCTAATTTCCTCTGATGTCAGAATGCTTAAATAGGCAGGACCTAGAAATTATTTGATCAAACCTGCTTTTAATCTAATGCATGCAGCAGGGCTGTGTCTGGAATGATCTGCAAAACGACAGGCGTCCCAAGAGAGCTTTATGGAAGGTTTCCTCTTTCAGGAACAGCAGCTTCCTCATTTTAAACTCTGCTTGGCTATGCTGATGGAGTAAATTCATAAAGAGTAGTTTTCCTGCTTTTTAGACTTTGTTTTATTTGGCTAAATATTGCTGACTGGATGTTAATAGTTTTCTTTGGCTTTCTTTTTAGCCTGGTTTTTAATTGGCTAAATGCCTTGATATTATTTTATCTTTACTAGGAAATGAATTAGTAGAGGTTATTATTGGGGAGAAGAGAGAAAGGGCAAAGCATTACCAGACTTCACACACATTTCTTTATTACTACTGGTTTAAGAAAGAGAAAACAAAGAACAAAAGGTCCAAACTCATTAAATTATATAAAGACACTTTTCCTACAGTAGTGTTATGAGTCAAATATTTTTAAGTGTCAAATATTTTTAAGTAAAGAATTTACTAATTTGGAGATACACAAATAAGGAAAACTCAATTTGGCCTTTAATTTTACTCAGAACTGTGTGAATCCTTAAAAGTAACATAATTTTGACAGAGAATAAAGGGATAGCACTTTTATATTTATTTTTATATAAATATAAAATATTTTATAAAATATAATTTTATATGTGAAATATAATTTTACAATTAGTTTTTGTAAAATGTTATCCATATAATTAGGTATCACTGCAAATACTTATTAATACTAATTCAGTTTTAAAGGCTGTTAAGAGACAAGGTACTTTGATTTCTAACAGATCAGTACTGCTCATATTTTTACTGATAGAATTAAGTTAAAAAAAAAAGATTTTTAAAAGTTTAAGTGCCTTTCAACAGCAAGTAAATATTTCTGCTTTTTTCCTATGTTCTCCACTTCTGATGATAAATACTGCTCCCCACATAAAGTAATTGAGAAGCATCGATGCTTTGTGTAAATAAATATATACTAAGAACATGCCACTGGATCTAGCATTTGACTCCTTGGGTGACGATGAATTTCAATGCCTGTTGTTTGTCATGCCGAAGCCTGTCGGGTGGTGATTCTTTTTATTGGTGTATCCCTCCAAACATATTTCATCACGCCATGTGCACTGGAGTTCTTTGGGTGTGTTGGATCCGGGTGTCCCCTCTCCGGTGCACTCGCCTCCTCTCTCGCCCTGGCGCTCTAGCCGCCCCCTGCCTCCAGCGCCCTCGGTGCCGGGGTCGGCTCACGCCCCCTCCTCTCTCTCCAGCTGGCTGAGGCGGGGGCGCGCTGCCTCCCGGACTGCAGGACCTGCTCAGTCAGCTGGGGCCCCCTGCGGACGGCTGCCTCCCTCGCCGCCAAGACCTGCCACTCTGCGCGGAATGGCAGCGGCAGCAGCATCCCCGCCAGCGGCGGCAGCGGCGGCGGCAGCCACGGCCACCGCAGACGCTATTGTTCCCCGGTGTTAAACGCGCTTTCCCTCCTTTTCATCTGACACGAAAACGAACAATAGCGGGAAAGAGCTTTGCGTTCTGTACTTGGGAAGACATTCCGAGGGCGAAGGAAAATTCCCTGCCCGCCGCGTCCCCTTCAGGGATCTGGACCCTGGAGCGGCTGCGGACGGCATGGGGCTGCCAGCGGGGCGCTCGGCGTCCCGGAGCCGGGGCACTGCGGTCCGGCGCCCGACCGTCCTGCCGCTCCTGCTGCTGCTGCTGTGCCCGGGCGCCTACGGGGCTGCGGCGCCTGGCGAAGCGGAGGCACCCATCCTCTATCTGTGGAAGACTGGTAAGTGGAATGGAGTCCCCCAGTGCTTCCCATCTTCACATCTGGGTCCACATCACGAAACTGCTGGGCTTCAGGAGGGACCCCTGTGCTGCTTGATGACCTGGGTGTGCTGGGATCCTAAGGTAAAAAGTATGATTCCTAGGAGGCAAATTAGGTCGTGTCCGAGGCTATTGGGAAAGAAGAACCTAATAACTAAAAGGCATTAGTGAGTCACTGAAATGATATTTCCCTCACAGCTTCATAGTTAATGAGGGCAACCAACGCTGCACTTTCATAATTAAGTGCAATATTTTTAACCTCTGTGTTCTCATTCTGTTAGGACTTTCTTAAATATATTTCTGGCAAAGAGCAAGCAAACATTTAGCCCCGGTTTTTATTCTGTGTTAAAGCAAACAGTTCACTCCATGCCATGATGTATACGGGTACAGACTTAAATTTGTTAAGTGTAGCTTATGTGGGACACGTGGAAACAAGCCAAGTGAGGGCATGTCTAACAGTTAAAGGCAAATGGGGCGCCAGTGAGCTGGCTGAGACCTTGCGAAGCTCAATTCTTAATGAGTGAATTGTGGGGTTCTTAAAGTGTGTAATTGTTAGGATGTTTAGGTTTAAACTTTTCCTGTCTTGAATTTTTTTTTTTTTTTTGCTTTGTTTTCAACCAGCCAACAAAAGCAAGCAACTAATTGCCCCTTGGAATCTCCCAGCAAAGTGCTGACTAGAGGTCCTGGTGGGGCAGTGACAGGCAGGAAAACAATACCAAATGAGGAATTACCACTCCTCTCCTAGGGCTCCTCTCTCCTCTAAAGGACGCTGAGAATTCTTCAGCTGACCTGAAACTTATTGTTTATAGGAAGAAAGTGGGAAGCATTATGCTCCATGCTTCTGGCTAGGGATGGATTTTAAAGAGTTTCTTGGCAGTGCCTAAACATTAAGAGAAGGATGCAGTAGATATGATGGGGGAAGGTATATTATTGGTCATAGGATCACAAATGAGTTGCGAAGAGTGTCTCTGACCTGACTTCAGCTGTTTTTAGAGCTCTAAGGCAGAGACAAATTAGTCTGTGCTACAGTAACATTGATATCCTGATTTTTTTTATAAAAAATTGTTGGATCTGTGTAGCAACTTAGTGAAGAGATTGAATAGAAACTTATCTAAAGCCAAAGTACATAATTTGCCTCAGAATCTTGCATGAAATAACACCCATGTACACATGATTAGAAAAGCCTTTTGGATATTAGTGTGAATCATTCTTGTTACCACTTGAAGTTTAAAGATCAACTGATTAGTTGATAAAGATGAAATCAAATTAATTTTTTTTCAGTTTTAAGTAAAGAGTTGAGGATCTCTGATTTAGCTAAAGCCAGGGTTCAAATTTGTACTTTTAAAGTACTAACAGCCGAGCAGTAGTTCAGATCAAAGATGAGTCTAGGCAGCATTCACTGTATAGAATCTGAGGTGCCAATATGTGTCAATATTAATGTCATGATGGAAACATAAGCCAATAAACAGTTTAAACTAGTGGAAAGCTCAGACGAGCAAGGATATGGAGACCTTGATTCCAGTGTCTGTTCCAGCTCTTGCTCTCTTCAGGAACGTTGGAATGTCACTTAACTTTTGATCTCCAGTTTACTCATCTGCCTGTAAATATGACCTTCTCCTGACTATTCATCATATCATGAAGATGAAATGAGTGAGTGATGAGAACTTTAGACTTATATGCATGGACAAGTATAAGCTTGTATGATGAGGATAATGTAATCTCTTTTATGGTGAGCCTTGGTTTGGCGAACAAAAAAATGGTGAATTAAACAGGAGAGCAAGATAAGAACCTTTTAATTTTTTTTTCCGCAGGGAAAGTAGACTTTACCATATCTATGAAGGAACTGAGAGTAGTTATCAGAGGAAATAGAGGATATTTAAAGAAGAGGGATATACTGTAAATGAAAATAAAGAGATGATAGAATCATAAGTGTTCCTCATTTGATGGCAGTAAGGAGACAGGCAGGGATTTGGGAGAGAAAATGAGGTGAGACAGTCTTAAGATTCTGGTGGGATAAGCTTGGTCTTGGTAGAACAGATTATTTAGCATCACATTATTGCTGAGATCATTGAATTAAAGTGATTTAGTGAAAAGTACACTGGATGAAGAGCTGATAGAGGAACTCAACACTGTCATTATCAAGTTTTAGAATGTTGGCAAGGTCATTCAATGACTTTAGTTCTTGGTTTCCTATTTTGTGATATTTACTGATTAGGAAAGATGGTATTTAAAGGCTTTTTCAACCCTAAAGTATGTGCACATATGCACATACATACACCATAAAGATAGCTGTATGCATATATACACATATATAATGTATTAACATGTATATATACATATAGGATATATATGTACATAATGTGTAAGGTTGACGGTACATAGTGTATATTATATGAAAGTTTAATGTAGAAGGCATTTTTAATTATTTTTTTTAAGTCAGTTCACAACAAAGGGTTGTTGAGGACTCACTGTGTGACTTACATGAGTCATTGTGATAGAGGATTAAGATACTTTTTTCCCTGCCCGCAACAAAGTCCAGTTGAATAATATACAGCAGTTGCAACAGGGCATACCATACTCATGAACAGAACACTATGAGAGCAAAGAAGTTGTATAGCTGATAGAAGGAAACAACAAAAATGTAAGGCATGGCAATACAATAGTTACAGGTCTTATAAGTGTTGGAGCTCAAGTCTGGAATATTTGGTGGGAATGAATGGATTTAGTGCTAATGAGAAGAGTTGGGCCAGATTGTAACAAAACTTTCAACCTATGATAAAGATGTTAGACTCTAACCTATAAGCTGGTGGAAGCCATTATAACTTAGAGTAAAGTAGCTCTTCCCGGTAAATTTTCGGTTCTTGCCTCATGGCTAAAGAATTTAATGAGAGACAGTTGATAGGTAAGAAGTGGATTTATTTAGAGAAAAACACACTCCACAGACCAGAGTGTGGGCCATCTCAGAAGGCAAGAGGCCCTGAAATATGACTTGGTTAATTTTTATGGATTGGGTAATTTTATAGGCTAATGGGTGGGAGGGGGTTTCCCTGGTGACTTCGGTAGTAAAGAATCATCCTGCCAGTACAGAAGACTCTGGTTTAGCCCCTGGGTTGGGAAGATCCTCTGAAAAAGGAAATGGCAACCCACTCCAGTATTCTTGCCTGGGAAATCCCATGGATACAGGAGCCTGGTGGGCTATTGTCTATGGGGTCGCAAAAAAGGAGGACATGACTTAACTACAACATCAATGAGAGAAACTGTTGAAAGAGCCTGACAATGTGTGGTCAGAACAGGTTCAAAGAAAATGTCAGTAGGTGCTAAATGAAGAAGATATCTTCGGAAGGGGATGGGGGCACAAAGTATAAGACATTTCCGAGTGTCTGTAAAGGGATTATGATATATTTCAGAAAAGATCAGTGAAAGGAGGAACTAATAAGATAATTCCTATGGGAAAAGACATTTTAAGTAGAATAGTAGAGATAGAATCTTGTTTGAATAATAAACCAGAAAGTGGGAAAGTTATAGTATTGATACAGTGAGTAACCAAGTGGTATTTAAGTCTCATCACAACATTGTTGCTTTTCAACAGAGAAAAAACCCAAAATATAAGATATTAAATTATAAAAGTAAATGTTTCAACAGTTTTATGTACAGTTAAAGCTAACTTTTAATACTTGAAAAACATATTCCATACATGCAGAGTTAGAGAATGTACATTATTGGAAGGTGAATAATTTACTGTTATTGATAAGCATTAGACAGTTTTTCTATTTAATATTCTTGAGTATGGAATTGTTTCAGTAATAATTATGGCTAATTATATTCACCTAGCAATTCCAAATGAAGGGCATTGAACAAAGTATGATTGACTTAACATGAGTCAGACAAAAAATAGTAAATACATCCAACTTTAATCAATTTAGGCTGCAGATATATATTTTCAAAAAAGTTTTAATGAAATAATTGAATTTATTTATTTTTTTGTCTTTGAAATTAAGGCTATATTTTATTTTATTTTTTATTTTTTTTAATTTTATTTTATTTTTAAACTTTACATAACTGTAATAGTTTTGCCAAATATCAAAATGAATCCGCCACAGGTATACATGTGTTCCCCATCCTGAACCCTCCTCCCTCCTCCCTCCCCATTCCATCCCTCTGGGTCGTCCCAGTGCACCAGCCCCAAGCATCCAGTATCGTGCATCGAACCTGGACTGGCAACTCGTTTCATACATGATATTTTACATGTTTCAATGCCATTCTCCCAAATCTTCCCACCCTCTCCCTCTCCCACAGAGTCCATAAGACTGTTCTATTTTTATAATAATGAAATTACATTAAAATCCAAGAAATAGATGCACACTTCAGTTCAGTTGTTCAGTCATGTCTGACTCTTTATGACCCCATGGACTGCAGCATGCCAGGCTTCCCTGTCCATTACCAACTCCCAGAGATTATTCAAACTCATGTCCATTGCGTCGGTGATGCTATCCGGCCATCTCATACTCTGTCTTCCCCTGCCTTTGATCTTTCCCAGCATCAGGGTCTTCTACAGTGAATCAGTTCTTTGCATCAGGTGGCCAAAGTATTGCAGCTTCAGCTACACCCTAGCTACACAGCTTCAGATACACACTAGCCATTTTTCAGAATCAGGTGATGAAGATATATATATATATATAACTAGTTCTGAGTTTTTTTTCAAGAAAATTCTCACATTAAGCACTTTTGACCTGGGTTCATCCAATGCAAGACAGTGCTATTAATGACTGTCACTGTGTGCTTTACATGGTTAATTGCACATAAAATAATTGTTTCATCAGTTTAAAATAAAAACAGGTATTATCCATTTTTCTTTCTGTACTAATATAAAATATTCAAAATGTATACGAAAAAAATAGCCATCTTAGTCTTACCATTCATTAAATAACATAGGTGAGAGGAATGTTATTCCAGGTAGTAGGAACATAAGGTTGATATTATCTTTAAAAAAAAGTTTTGCATTTCAGTTGTGATTATAATTTGTCTTAATTTTGAATGTGACACAGTTTGCTTATTAAATGAAGAATAGAGATGAAGCAGAGGGAGGGATGGACACAGTGTCCAAGGATGGACAGGATGAACAGATGATCAACGTCAATTAATTTGGGATAACATAGATCAAAATGTTTTTTTCATGGTACCTATGGAATTATTTCATAACCCTGAATATATTCTTTCATCCCCAGTATGGATAAACATCTTGTATTCTGTAGGGGTTTTCTGAGGATTAAGTATAATAACATATGTATATATTTGTAGAATACTTCATATATATTGGGACTTCAGTAAATGTTAAGGTATATTATTGCTATTATTCTATTATATAATAGAATGGTTACTTAATTTTATGACCTGTAGTAAGTCTAATAAAGTGCCTTAGTTTCTATAAAGGATCTGTTTTTTGTAAATGCACTAGAAATTACACATTGATACAATTATAGTGCTAGATATTCCAACAAATTATAAGAGAAGCAGCATTGTGAAATGGAAAGATCATGGACTTTGAAATCAGACAAATCATTTTAAATCTTGCCTCTTCCTTATTGGTGAAATTACTTAAGCTCTGACTTTTTTTCTTACCTTAGACTGGTGACAGGGGTTCTGAAATTAGAGGGCATTTGTAGAGTTTTAAAAAGTAGTAACTAGTGTTTAGCACAGTACCTAAAATACAGTGACTATATTTTTAAAAAATGTTAGTTCTTTTCCCATTCTTTACCTTTTTCTCTCCTAAAAATGTCATAACTTGAAGGAGTTTTACTGATCCAACACATTTATCTGTTTTCTCCAACTAAGAAACACCAAGACAAACAAACCAAATCTAGAAAGAAATGTTTTATTGCACACTTGTCTTTTTTTGTTGTTATTTAATTACTTTGGCTTTTACCTGTAGACAGCGTGGACCAAAGACCATCAAAATATTCTGAGGTGAAAATCCAGGGTGAATTATATAAATATAATTTTCATACTTTATTTTGTATAGTGTCTTAAGATTTCTTTGGAATCTGAACTTTCACATTCTTGCAGTTACCATTGTCACCAGTGCTTTCCAAATTAAATATATTCACAGTAGAATTGCTTGTGGTTATGATTTGTTTAACATCCTAGGTGATTATTTAAATAAATAAAAATCTACAGTTTGTGTCCTATTTTTCTGCTCATCTTTCTTAGCATACATAGCACAGTTCAGCTGAGTCACTCAGTTGTGTCCGACTCTTTGCAACCTGATGAATCACAGCACTCCAGGCCTCCCTGTCCATCACCAGCTCCCGGAGTTCACTCAGACTCATGTCCATCAAGTCAGTGATGCCATCCAGCCATCTCATCCTCTGTCGTCCCCTTCTCCTCCTGCCCCCAATCCCTCCCAGTATCAGAGTCTTTTCCAATGAGTCAACTCTTCGCGTGAGGTGGCCAAAGTACTGGAGTTTCAGCTTTGGCATCATTCCTTCCAAAGAAATCCCAGGGTGATCTCCTTCAGAATGGACTGGTTGGATCTCCTTGCAGTCCAAGGGACTCTCAAGAGTCTTCACCAACACCACAGTTCAAAAGCATCAATTCTTCGGTGCTCAGCCTTCTTCACAGTCCAACTCTCACATCCATACATGACCACAGGAAAAACCATAGCCTTGACTAGACGGACCTTTGTTGGCAAAGTAATGTCTCTGCTTTTTAATATGCTAACATCTTACATTAGTGTGGTACATTTGTTACAATTGATGAGCCAATATTGATGCATTATTATTAATTAAAGTCCATAGTTTGTATTATAGTTCATTTTATATGAGGATTCACTCTAATATACTTTGGATGATTTTGAACAAATACATTATGTATTCTCTAATATAGGTATGGACTATTATAGTGTCATACAAAGTAGTTTCACTGCCCTAAAAAATCCTTTGTGCTTCACATGTTCATCTCTACATCTGTCCATCTCTCCTCCCAGATTGCTGGTAACCAATGGTCTTTTTACTGTATCCATCCATAGGCTTTTTCAAGACTGTCATGCAGTTGGAATCTTACAGTATGTGGCCCTTTCAGATTTAGTCTCACTCAATAATGTGATCTAAGTTCCTCCATTCTTTTCATGGTTTGATAACTCATTTATTTTTTTAAAATTATATTTAATTGAATGATAATTGTTTTATAATGTTGTGTTAGCTCCTGCCATAAACAGCGTGAATCATCCATAGGTATACATATGTCCCATCCCTCTTGAACCTCCCCCCACCAACCATCCTCGCCTCTAGGTTGTCACCGAGTGCCAGGTTGAGCTCCCTGCGTTTTACAACAATTTTCATTAGCAATCTGTTTTACATATGGGAATATACATGTTTCAGTGCTATTCTCTCAATTCATCCCATCCTCTCCTTACCCCTTTGTGTTCCAGGTATGTTCTTTATGCCTGAATCTCTATTCCTGCCCTACAAATTCATTCATCAGTACCATTTTTCTAGATTCCATATATATGTGTTAATATACAATACTTCTTTCAATATTCTGTTGTGTGGATATAGCACAGTTTATCCGTTTACCTATTGAATGACATCTTGATTGATTCCAAGTTTTAAAAATTATGGATAAAGCTGCTTTATGCATCTACATCCATATGCAGATTTTGTGTGGACCTGATTTTTTAGCTCTTTTGGGTAAATACCAGGGAGTGTGATTGCTGGATCATATGTTAAGAGTATGTTTAGTTTTCTAAGGAACTGCCAAACTGTCTTCCAAACTGTACCATTTTGCATTCTTGCCAGCAGTGAATGAAAATCCCTCTTGCTCTGCATCCTAGCCATGTTGTCAATGTTTTCAGTTTTAGCTATTTAAATAGGCATGCAGTTGTACTTTCTTGTTATTTAAATAGGTGTGCAGTTGTACTTTCTTGTTATTTTCATTTGCTATTCCCTAATGAGAGATATGATGTTGAGCATTATCTTTTCATCTTGTCATCTACATGTCTTCTCTGGTAAGGGATCTGCAGTCTTTTCATCACATAAATGAAAATAGTACAAGTCGGTAGAACTCTTATTTAATGGAGTTCAAAGCCTCAATCCAGCCGGTGCTGCACATACTCCATTCTTCTTGTTACTCTGATGATTTGTCCCACAGTGAAACACAATTGTTCATATAAAGAGAAACATATATGGGAATTAAATACTGAATTAATTGAGATGGGTGTACACTTGGTCGAGTTCTGCCTTGAGCGGGAAACTTTGGGAGAGAGTTTGACAGCGACAGACAATACCTCGAGAGAGAAGCAAATGGCCTGATATAGCAGCCTGCAAGCTTGTGAGATTTTTAAGTGTACTGTGAATGTCTTATATCTTTAGCTCACTCCGGTCTGGTTCATAAATCACATACATAGCTACCTATCCACTTGTTCTTGCGTGGAGGAAGCCAGGAGCCGGCAGAAAGTCGAGGTGCAATAAATATCCTTCTGAACTTCTGGGGAACAGGGGAAGTCCACTGTCCTGAAGCCATGGGGAAGCTGACCTGAGAACCAAGTTGTCAAGGTTAGTCTGCCCGCAGACCTTCCTGTGAACACAGAGTGCTGAGCACCACCAGAAGGGGAGTAGTAGGATGATGACTCAGAAGTGGGTAGTGTGTGTGCACAAGGGTAGAAATACAGCCACCAAATTGCTCTGGTGAGAGAGCCTGATAGAAAATTAGCTTTTCCAAGTAAATGTATCAGGCACAGGTCTGGATTATGTGGCTGGAATAATTTAACCTATGGTATATAGCCAATGCAGGGCTATCTAATTGTGGCACAGTCTGGATAAGAAGTTACCCCTTAGATTATTACAGTAGTAGCAATAGCTGGTGACTGCAGCTGTGAAATTAAAAGATACCTATTTCTGGGAAGGAAAGTTATGACCAACCTAGACAGAATATTAAAAAGCAGAGACATTACTTTGCCAATAAAGGTCTGTCTCATCAAGGCTAAGTTTTTTCCAGTAGTCATGTATGGTTGTGAGAGTCAGACTATGAAGAAAGCTGAGCGCCCAAGAATTGATGCTTTTGAACTGTGGTGTTGGAGAAGACTGTTGAGAGTCCCTTGGACTGCAAGGAGATCCAACCAGTCCTTCCTAAAGGAGATCAGTCCTGGGTGTTCATTGAAAGGACTGATGTTGAAGCTGAAACTCCAGTACTTTGGCCACCTGATGTGAAGAGCTGACTCATTTGAAAAGACCCTGATTCTGGGAAAGATTGAAGGCAAGAGGAGAAGGGGATGACAGACAATGAGATGGTTGGATGGCAACACCAACTCAATGGAGATGAGCTTGAGTAAATTCTGGGAGTTGGTGATGGACAGGGAGGCCTGACGTGCTGTGGTCCATGGGGTTTCGAAGAGTTGGACACGACTGAGCGACTGAACTGAACTGAACTGAGCAGTAGCTGGACATTCTGAGTATTGTAGATGATGGATAGATTTGCAAGTATGTTCTATAGCATGCCTGCTAAAAAATGGCATCTGAGCACAAATGGTGCCTGTTTGGGTTCCACTATGTAAAAATTATTTTTAGTTTTCTCTACCAAAATCAGAGAGTGTGACTGTAAATGTCAAAGGGACCCTCTGGATTCAGTACTTCCCTTTGACAATGAGTGAGACTGGTTGTAGAGAATTGAACCTATATCTTGAAATAAACACTGATTGCTCAGCAGTTAAATAAATATATGTGTGTGCGTTTGCGTGTGTATGTAATAAATAGAAAGAGATGTTCCTGAGGAGACTTTTGAGCTGGATAGATGTGAATCTTGACCTAATTTTGTTGTTTATTAAGAATGTGATCTCTGATCTCTCTGTCTCTTGTTCCTCAGACATACCATATGTATGAGGTTAGTATCTACCCCTCCAGGTTATTTTAAGGGTAACTTGAGAGAAACCTGTAGTGCACTTAGGTGATGCCTGGCACACATCAGTGCTCATAAACATTCTCTCTTACTTGGCATGTCCTGCTGTGAGCTATGAATGCCTCCTCTCTGGGATGGAGTTTGTTTCCTGGATCTCTCTGCATTCTTTCCTTCATTTTGATTCTTCTTTCTTCTTGCATCTGCATTTCAAGATTATGTGCAACCGATGTTGCTCTGCTTTCTCCCTGCTGTCAGAGCCACCCATGTAGTTGCAAAAGCCTCTGTTTTGCTCTTTGCAGAGTTTTCAAAGTAGTTTTAAAACAGAGACATTCTACCTTAGTGTTTTATTTTTACTGTGATGGTGCATATCTTTGCCATGCCAAGAATGCTGGAGGTGTGACTCTTTAACTGGGGTGGTGTGTTCCAAAATTCCTTTGTGTGAAAACACCTAAGAATATTCTTGGCAAGGCTTTCCTGATCTGTGATGCTGTGAGTGAAAGGGTGTAGGAAATGCAGAGTCAACGCTGAGGCTTCCTTTCTCAAGGTTCTCTTTCCTCTCCTATAGAACGTTGTCTCTTTCGTTCCCTCACTCGTTTCGTCCCTCCCTCTTTATGTAAATGTAAGTGTCGTGTATATGCTCTGTATATGTATGTGCACATCTTCTTTATATATAAATATCCTACTTACACCTCAGTACATGTGGTTCAAAATCTTCTTAAGGAAATTAAACGGTTTCTCAGTTTGGAGGAGAAATGGTTATTCTACAGTTTTATGCCAATTACAACCTGTTTATTTATTTATTTATTTTTTGTTTATGTATATATATTTTTTTGCTTTGGCAATTTATTTTATTTATTTTTTAAATTTAAATTTATTTATTTTAAGTAGAGGCTAATTACTTTACAGTATTGTACTGGTTTTGCCATACATCAACATGAATCCACCACAGGTGTACACATGTTCCCAATCCTGAACGCCCCTCCCACCTCACTCCCCGTACCATCCCTGTGGGTCATCCCAGTGCACCAGCCCCAAGCATCCTGTATCCTGCATCGAACCTGGACTGGTGATTCGTTTCTTATATGATATTATATGTTTCAATGCCATTCTCCCAAATCATCCCCCCCTCCCTCTCCCACAGAGTCCAAAAGACTGTTCTGTACATCTGTGTCTCTTTTGCTGTCTCGCATACAGGGTTATCGTTACCATCTTTCTAAATTCCATATATATGCATTAATATACTGTATTGGTGTTTTTCTTTCTGGCTTACTTCACTCTGTATAATCGGCTCCAGTTTTATCCACCTCATTAGAACTGATTCAAATGTATTGTTTTTAATGGCTGAGTAATACTCCATTGTGTATATGTACCACAGCTTTCTTATCCATTCATCTGCTGATGGACGTGAAGGTTGCTTCCATGTCCTGGCTATTATAAACAGTGCTGCGATGAACATCGGGGTACAAGTGTCTCTTTTAATTCTGGTTTCCTCAGTGTGTCTGCCCAGCAGTGGGATTGCTGGGTCTGTATATTCCCTAATTTTTTATAACATTTATAAAATTATGATAGAATTACAGTTAAAATTTAATATACCATTACAAGCATACATATGCATGCACACACATACCTACATAAATGCATGCAACATAACATACACACGCTAATAGTACAATCATTTATGGTTAAAAGATTGCATATAACTTCACCTGTCATCTGGTATCATGGAAATTATTATACCTCCTCACATGTGTTTTATATCTAGTATTTATAGAGGTGAGTTTTATTTTATTTTTTTAATTTAAATTTATTTATTTTAATTGGAGGCTAATTACTTTACAATATTGTACTGGTTCTGCCACACATCAACATGAATCTGCCATGGGCATACACATGTTCCCCATCCTGAACTCCTCTCCCACATCCCTGCCCATACCATCCCTCTGGGTCATCCCTGTGCACCAGCCCCAAGGATCCTGTATCGAACCTGGACTGGCAATTCGTTTCTTATATGATATTATACATGTTTCCATTCCATTCCCCCAAATCACCCTACCCTCTACCTCTCCCACAGAGTCCAAAAGACTGTTCTATACATCTGTGTCTCTTTTGCTGTCTCACATACAGGGTTATCGTTACCATCTTTCTAAATTCCATATATATGCGTTAGTATACTGTATTGGTGCTTTTCTTTCTGGCTTACTTCACTCTGTATAATTGGCTGCAGTTTCATCCACCCCATTAGAACTGATTCAAATGTATTCTTTTAGTGGCTGAGTAATACTCCATTGTGTATATGTACCACAGCTTTCTTATCCATTCATCTGCTGGACATCTAGGTTGCTTCCATGTCCTGGCTATTATAAACAGTGCTGCGATGAACATTGGGGTACACGTGTCTCTTTCAATTTTGGTTTCCTTGGTGTGTATGCCCAGCAGTGGGATTGCTGGGTCATAAGGCAGTTCTATTTCCAGTTTTCTAAGGAATCTCCACACTGTTCTCCACAGTGGCTGTACTAGTTTGCATTCCCACCAACAGTTTAAGAGGGTTCAAAGGTATGCAATTAGGAATACTTTTCACTAAAATATTAATTACAAAATTTATGTTAAAACTTTGTTTTAGAAAATTTTATGCCAATTTAATATTCGTTGGGAGCCAACTCATGTATAAGATCTCATTACATGAGTCCTTGCATTACTTCCCACTAACTTACAGCTTTCATTTTAAGATCCTTTTTATGTCTCACCATCTTCCTGTGTTTGCCTCTCTGCTGCCTGAGCAGGCTTGAAACTGCAATCCCTGTGCAGATTTCCAAGAAGTACTTTTCTTCTAATAGCACCGCTGGTCAGAATGTCCAGTAACATTGTTTACATGAAGTATTTCCTATAGATAGTTTACACTGATTGGGCTATCACAAGGCAGTATATGTCACAACCTCAGGTGGAACGATGCAGATTAATTATTGTTTTATTCTACATGTGTATATGGATAATGTATATATCCAATGTATTTTTTCTATGGGGAATATAGTTTACTCAGAGCCACTATATTACACAATTCCTGGTGACTTTTTTCTTCATCAATTTGTGTTGATCAGGTTCAATTAATTAAGACTGGCAAGTGCCTAGAGCCTGTCTTATGCCAAGCTCTGTGCTAGGTGCTGGAGCTCAAACACACACAGCACATAAACCCATTCCTTCTGAAGTCCCCTATCATGGATGTGCTTGTGCTGAGTTGCTCAGTCGTGTCAAACTCTTTGTGAATCCATGGTCTGTAGCCCACCAGACTCCTGTGTCCATGGGGACTCTCCAGGCAAGAATACTGGAGTGGGTTGCTATGCCCTCCTCCAGGAGATCTTCCCCACCCACGGATCAAACCCAGGTTCCCACATTGCAGGAACCTGGATTTCTATTGCTATTTCTTTACCATCTGAGCCACCAGGTAAGTCCCCCTATTGTGGATAAATAAGTAATTAATTCTTAGTGAGCTTATTGTAAAAACAGAAGCATATAATAATATAGAATGAGAAAGGGGTGATTATCTTAGAGAAGGAGACAGGGAAGGGAAGATTCGCATAATATACAAATTGAAAAATAAACAATTTACAAAGTGGACAAAGGTTATAGAGGGAAGTCCAGGCAAAGAGGAACAGTTGTGAAGAAAGTATATGACGCACATGTCCAGGGGCAGTAGGAAGTTCTGAGGCGTGAGCAGAAAGAAGGGAGCATGTGGACCACAGCAAACAGGCTGTCATACGGAGCTTAGCCGCTGTTTTTAATTGTTTGGAATCTAGAAGCCCAACTCAATTTGGATGGATAAAATATTACTAAGAATAAAGATATATTTGCAAATATAAGTCATATGTGAATTTATGGATTTTAGAAGATTGTTGATTGTATGACTAAACTGTTCTAGTTCTTATTGCAAACTTGCTATGGGCATTGCTGTCTTTACTAAGTAATGTTGATTAAACAGTTACTTCAAGAGTGGAGTATCCTTTCAGGTTTATATATTAGGGTGACTTAATATTTTATCTTTTCCTCTACAGTTTTGATTAGACCAATGTTGAAATGAATAAACCTGAAATCTATGTATTATTTGTCTGAGAAGTCAGTGGCAGAGAATATAAATGACTGAAGTGGACCAGCCTTGGTGTAAAGGCTGGTTAAGCTCACTCTTCTTATGGAGACTTGGTTAATTAAAGAAGTTACACAGCTTCGCACTCTGCTGTGGGTCTGTTGAGTTCCATCATTTAGAGATGGGGTTCAATTGAAAAAATTCTCGTAAGGGACAGTTTCCAACTAAGTCACGTCCAACTCTTTTTCGACCCCATGGACTATAACGTGTAGACTCCTGTCCATGAGATTTCCCAGGCAAGAATGCTAGACTGGGTTGCCATTTCCTTCTCCAGGGAGTCTTCCTGACCTTGGGATTGAATCCGTGTCTCCTGCTTTGGCAGGCAGATTCTTTACCACTGAACCACCAGGGAAGCCCATAACACACAATTCTGTATGCCAGATACAGTGTCTAGTGAATCAGAATTGGATTATGGGCCACTAGTTCACAGTCTTTGTTTGACCATCATATCAAGTCTTTAAACATGTGAAGTTTAACCATAGGATGGAAAAGACATTTAAAAATTTTTTGTTTTGAGTTTGAGAATGACTAAGATGAGAATATATGAAACTCCAAAATCAAAGTATCTGAACAGTCCTGTTTCCAGTGAACATCAACATTTCCCTCCACTTAACATGCTGTGCTTCATTCATTCTTACTAATGAACATGCCTCATGGAATGAAAGAGACTAGCAGGAGCAAGGCATTGGCTGCCTTGAGCTGGTGTGTGTAATCATGAAAATGTGGTGGAGATCACAGAGTTCAATCTCGCTATAAAACAGCTTCTTCTGACAGCTTGCAGCAGTGACTGTACACCTCTAATTGGTACGCCATCAGAATGGATTTGGATTTATGGAATCACATAATTCATAAGGAAAGCTTTGAGTGCTCCTAAGATACATCTCTCTCCCTGTCTTGTACTACAGGATTTAATATAACTTCTTCAGTTCTGTTGGCTTGTTTTGTACAAGTACTGGCTTTGCACTGCTTGAGCTGTGAAAATTCCACTGGAAGAGAATAAATATTAAAGAGCAGATGATATGGTCTTTCCGGAGAAGGCAATGGCACCCACACCAGTACTCTTGCCTAGAAAATCCCATGGATGGAGGACCCTGGTAGGCTGCAGTCCATGGGGTCACTAAGAGTCGGACACGACTGAGCAATTTCACTTTCACTTTTCACTTTCATGCATTGGAGAAGGAAATGGCAACCCACTCCAGTGCTCTTGCCTGGAGAATCCCAGGGACGGGGGAGCCTGGTGGGCTGCCGTCTATGGGGTCGCACAGAGTCAGACACGACTGAAGCGACTTAGCAGCAGTAGCAGCAGCAATATGGTCTTTCAAATGTGGTTGATCAAGCGCTCCACGCTGTGGGCATCATGATGTCCCAAATCATGATGAAAGTTCTCAGAGCTCTCAAGATCATTCTTCTCAAAGTAATTTTGTCTCTTAATAGAATCATCTACAAGCTGAATCAATTTGATGATTTAATGAAAAAGGTGAATATTAGAGGAAAGAGTGAGCTTTGTACTCTTGTCACTGTAGATAAGATGAATCTCTTTTATTGGCCATATGCTGAGTATTTAGAATTGCTATCACAGAGCCACTTTTAATAGCTTTATTGGACATAATTCAGATGCCATACAGTCCACCATTTAATGTGTGAAATTCAATAGCTTTTGGTATATTCACAGAATTGTGTATCCTTCACCACAAATAGCTATAGAATATTTTCATTACTCCCAAAAGAAATCCTGTACCCCTCAGCCCTTGCTCCCAGACTCCCATTCTATTCTGTCACACCCAGCCCCAGGCAAGTACAAATATAACTTCCATCTCCTAATGTTTACCTATTCTGGACATTTTATATAAATAGTCACACTTGATGTGATCTTTTGTGACTGGATTCTCTCACTTAACATATTTTAAGGGTTCATCCATGTTGTAGTATGTAGTAGTACTTCCTTTTTTTTATGCCAAATAATATTCCATTTGTATGGATATGCCACATTTTTAAAATCCATTCATCAGTTGATGGATATTTGAGTTGCGACCACTTTTGGTCTATAATGCTGCTATGAACATTCATGTACAGGTTTTGGTGTGGCATGTATTTCTGTTTCTCTTGAATATATTCTCAGGAGTGAAATTGTTGGGTTTTATGATAAATATATTTAATCATTTGAGGAACTGCAAGACTGAGCCATATTATTTTTAAAATTATTTTTAACTGTTTTATATTGGAGTATAGTTGAACAGAGTTGTGATGAAAAATTCAAGTGTACATACATACGTGCATCTATTCCTTTTCAAAGTCTTTTCCCATTTAAGTTACTACCTAATATTAAGTAGAGTTCCCTATTCTATACAGTAGGTGCTTGTTAATTATCCATTTTAAATATAGCGGTGAGTATATGTTAATCCCATACTCCCAAACTCTCCCTTCCCCAAACCTTTCCTCATTGGTAACCATAAGTTCATTCTCTAAGTCGATGAGTTTGTTTTTATTTTGTAAATAAGTTCATTTGTATCATTTCTTTTTAGATTCCATACATAAGCAGTATCATATGATAGTTCTCTTTCTCTAAATTTCTTCACTCAGTATGACAGTCTCCAGGTCCATCCATGTTGCTGCAAATGGCATTATTTCATTTCTTTTAATGACTAATATTCCATTGTATGTATGTACCATGTCTTCTTTCTCCATCCCTCTGTTGATGGACATTTGGGTTGCTTCCATGCCTTACCTGTTGTAAACAGTGCTGCAGTGAACATTGGGATGCATATATTCTTTTGGACCATGTTTTTCTCTGGATATATGCCCAAGAGTGGGATTTCTGGAACATATGATAGCTCTATTTTGAGTTCTTTAAGGAACCTCCAAACTGTTCTCCATAGTGGCTGTACCAATTTACATTCCCACCACAGTGTAGGAGGGTTTCCTTGTCTCCACATCCTCTCCAGCATTTGTTGTCTGTGGATTTTTCAACGATAGCCATTTTGACTGGTGTGAGGTGATATCTCATTGTAGTTTTGATTTGCATTTCTCTAATAATTAATGATGAACATCTTTTCATGTGCCTCTTGGCTATTTGTATGTCTTCTTTGGAGAAATGGCTATTTGGGTCTAATGCCCATTTTCTGATTGGGTGTTTGTTTTGATATTAAGCCACATAAGCTGTTTATAAATTTTGGAGACTAACCCCTTGTCAGTCACATCATTTGCAAATATTGTCTTCCATTGTTTGTGTTGTCTTTTTATTTTGTTTATGGTTTTCTTTGCTCTGAAAAAGCTTTTGAGTTTAATTAGGTCCTATTTGTTTGTCTTAGTTTTTATTTTCATTCTTCTCATAGACGGATCAAAAAGATATTGCTGCAATTTATGTCAGAGAGTGTTTTGCCTATGTTCCCCTCTGAGAGTTTTGTAGTGTTTGGTCTCACATTTAGGTGTTAAATCCATTTTGAATTTATTTTTGTGTATGGTGTTAAAACATATTCCAATTTCACTTTTTTACATGTAGCTGTTCAGTTTTCCCAGCATCGTTTATTAAAAAGACTGTGCTTCCTCCCTTGTATAGTGTTGCCTCCTTTGTCATAGATTAATTGACTCTAGGTGTGTGGGTTTATTTCGAGACTTCCTATCCTGTTCCACTGATGTATGTTTCTGTTTTTCTGCCAGTACTATACTATTTTGATGACTGTAGCTCTGTAGTATATAGTCTGACATCAGGGAGCCTCATGCTACTAGCTCCATTTTTCTTTTTCATGCTTGCTTTGACTGTTTGGGGTCTTCTGTGTTTCCATACACATGTCAAGATTTTTTTTGTTCTAGTTACATGAAAAATACCATTGGTAATTTGATAGGGATTGCACTGAGTCTGTATCTGTAGATTTCCTTGGGTAGTGTAGTCTTTTTGACAATATTGATTCTTCCAATCCACGAACATGGTATAATGTCTTTTCATCTGTGTTGTAAAACTTTCATCCAGTTGTCTTCTGATTGGTAAGGCCATGTTCCCTCGCTGCTGGCTGTCTGAGCTGGGGTGACGCAGCCCTGGGGCTGTTTGGTAGGGCTAATGGTGACGTCCAGGAGGCCTCGCTCCAGTGAGTGCTTCCCAGGCCTGCTCTGGGCAGTTTTCTTTCCCCACGTTGTGCCCAAGCTACCCCCACACCTCTGCAAGAGACCCTCCAGTGCCAGCAGGCAGACCTGGCCCAGTCACAGATGGGATGACTACTCTTTTCTCCTGTGTCCTGTTGCACACAAGATCCCCTGTGTGTCCTCAAAGAGTGGAGTTTCTTTTTCCCCAGGCCTGTGAAAGTCCTGCAGTCAGATCCCTCTGGCCCTCAAAATCAGACTCTTTGCGGACTCCTCCTCTTGTTGCCCAACCTGCAGGCTGGGAAGGCTGCTGTGAGGCTCAGCACTTTCCCTCCAGTGGGAGAGAGAACTTGTGTGGTGCAGTTGTTTTCCATTGTGTGTGTCACCCAGTCAGTGGGCATGGGACTCGATTGTATCATGGTTGCACTTCTCATCATCTTGCCCTGGCTTCCCCTCTGTCCTTGGATGTAGAATATCTTTTTTGGTAGGTTCCAGCATTTCTTTGTCAGTGGTTGTTCAGCAGATAATTGTGATTCCAGTGTTCTTGTGGGAAGGGGTGAGCACAAGTCCTTCTCTGCAATCTTGAGCTAATCTCCTGAACTATATTATCTTTAACTTAGCACAGCACACTATGTATTATGTTTTCCAGGAGTTTAAATTATGATGTAATTATCATTTGAGAAAATACATTAAAATTCCAATAAAAATGTATTATGTAATTAGAATGTAAGTAGTTGAGAAATACAAGAAAGTGCTTTAGGGAACCTATAAAATCACATTTAGGAGAAAAGTCTTGAGTACACTTGTAGGATGCCTTGGAAGAAGCTTCTTTTGGGGTTTTAATCTGATCATGTAGTGAATCTTCAGTAAAGAAAAAGTAGTCGGGATGGGAAAGCTGCGATGAGTTAAAGAATGAGTGGATTACTTAATCATATGTATTTAAAATGCACAGAAAAACCTAAGTGATGCTAATGAAAAATTTAAATGTTAATGAATTTAAGAAGTTGCCAATTTGGTGGTTTTTGCAACTTAGTGGGTATAATAACAATCCCTGCTTGTATTCTCATGGTACTCTACAATTCTCTAAGCACTCATACTCAACATGTCCTTTTGCTAAATTCTCATGATTTCTTCATTAGTGTTGGGCAGGACATAATGTTCTTCTGTTTTAATGAAAGAATAAACCCGTGTTCCTAAGGCCAAGTGATTTCCCCCAAACTGCACTCTTAGTATAACACTAGCAGTCAGGATAAATATCTTACTGTCTTTGATATTCTGACGTAAACAAAAATAAAAATTTTATACAAAACAGTTTAAATTATATGCCCTAATATTTTAATTGAATAAGAGATAGGGAAAATATTCTTGGGTATGTTAAGAGTAAGCTTTAAATATTTAAATTGGCATTATGTAGGATAACATGTCAGAGAAGGTGATGGCACCCCACTCCAGTACTTTTGCCTGGAAAATCCCATGGATGGAGGAGCCTGGTAGGCTGCAGTCCATGGGGTCACGAAGAGTTGGACATGACTGAGTGACTTCCCTTTCACTTTTCACTTTCATGCATTGGAGAAGGAAATGGCAGCCCACTCCAGTGTTCTTGCCTGGAGAATCCCAGGGACGTGGGAGCCTGGTGGGCTGCCATCTATGGGGTTGCACAGAGTCGGACATGACGGAAGCAATTTAGCAGCAGCAGCAGCAGCAGCAGCAGCAGCAGCAGCAGGATAACATGAAGCATTAGGTAGAAGGAAGTGGCAACCTGCTCCATTATTCTTGCCTAGAAAATCCCATGGACAGAGGAGCCTGGCAGGCTGTGGTTCATGCTGTTGCAGAGAGTCAGACACGACTGAACAACTGAGAACACATGTAGTATAAATATGAGACAATAACAGACATTTAGTTTGAGTACTTTCAGGCAAGCATAGGGAGATGTAGTAAATGATTACAGATTTGGATATTAATAACTATTTTGACTATTTTGTATCTTGATTGAGCATTTGACAGTTTCCTTGAGATTTTAGCATTTACTCTAATAATTTTCTTCAATTTTGTGACATAAAATAATGACATGCTTTTTTTCTAAATAATTCATTATCCTGTAATCAAATGTAAACATATTGTCATATTGTTCCACAATGCAAAGAAGCTTAACATTGAAAAGTTTAACTACTGCTTCAAGTCATAACTCAATATTTAATTTCAGTGTATTGATGTTACCTTTTTTTATTCCTCTTTTTTTAGAGTCTTATATGGATTTTGACTGTAGGTTTTCTCGACAGTGTAACACAGGAGTTTATACTAAATACCGTTAAACAAAATATCCCAAATCTTCTTTACATCTCCCCAAATGTCCCACAGAACTTCTCTCTCTGTTTTGTAGTCGCTCACAAACATAGGCACACACATGCAGGCACTTGCTTGCACAGTCTCTGCTCCCTCTCCTAAGTAGTCTCAGGTTGCTTTCACTCTCTTTTTAAGCTTTTCTTTACTGCTGGACTCTTTGTAGCCCTTCTCTTCTATTAGTTTCCACCCATTCTGTGGTTCCTTATAGCTTAAGGAACAACGTATATAGATATATTAGTGATTTGATTTATAATATGTAAAATATAATGATGTATTATAAAAGTATCCCAGTTTGTAGTCTTCCTTAAGGAGTGAAGATTTGCCATTAAATTTAACTTAATTTTTTTTTGGCTTTAGTTTAATACAATAGAAAACAGTAAAAGTAGTCAGACCATCTGTGTTGTGTTTAGGTACAATATTGCACTCAACCTTTAATTTCAGGGAATGGTTTTCCAAATATATAAAGTGATGCAATTTCTTGAATAGGCTTATTATTGACAACAGAACTGCTGACTTGCAGTGTCCTGTACAGGGAGACTATCTTTCCAGCTGTAGCGTTCCTTTTCTTTTCTTCCCAGGAAGAGACAAAGTGAAAACCTGCCAGCGTCATTATATTTGCCTGCAGGCAGTGAAACTATGACACATTCATTGTGGACTACTGTAAGGGGTACAGCTGTGAAATGAGCTATAATTTATTACTGAAAGTAAAAGAACTAGTGTAAATTTATTCAAATGAAATTCTTTGCAAACATTACAGTAAATAGGCTTGGAAACATTCTCATTCTGTCTCTTGTACTTCAAAAATTACTTTTCTGAAGACACTATATCTTACGACATGTGATGAAAGAGATGAAAATTAGGGCTGTAAGTGTTCATGAATTTATGTGGTAGGTTTCTCCTACTAGTATAGTAGGTTTTTAAATTCAAATTCAGATCTATGCTTCAGTTCAGTTCAGTCACTCAGTTATGTCTGACTCTTTGTGACACCATAGACTGCAGCACACCACGCTTCCTTGTCCATCACCAACTTGCAGAGCTTACTCAAACTCGTGTCCATCGAGTCAGTGATGCCATTCAACCATCTCACCCTCTGTTGTCCCCTTCTCCTTCCACCTTCAATCTTCCTCAGCATCAGAGTCTTTCCCAATGAGTCAGTTCTTCGCATCACATGGCCAAAGTATTGGAGTTTCAGCTTCAGCATCAGTCCTTCCAATGAGTATTCAGGACTGATCTCCTTTAGGATGGACTGGTTGGATCTCCTTGCAGTCCAAGGGACTCTCGAGAGTCTTCTCCAACACCACAGTTCAAAAGCATCAATTCTTCTGTGCTCAGTTATCGTTATAGTCCAGCTCTCACATCAATACATGACCACTGGAAAAACCATAGCCTTGACTAGACGGACCTTTGTTGGCAAAGTAATGTCTCTTCTTTTGAATATGCTATCTAACTTAGTCATAGCTTTTCTTCCAAGGAGCAATCATCTTTTGATTTCCTAAATATAGAACCAATGTCAAAAGTCTCTGTTGACAGAGTGGATGGTTAACTCCTAAATGTATCGTGAGCACATTGAAGGATCATTTTAATCCTCAAGTATAAAGTATCCAGCCAGGTAGCAGTTTTACTTGGAGAAAAATGTGGAATATTCTAGAATGTTCTATTTTGAAGGTCTTTACTAACTTCTGTACAGTACATGTCCTTATTTTAAGTTGTGTTGTGTGTGTGAGTGTGTGTGTATTTGATAATTCTCTTGGTTAATCTGCACAGGAAATTTGGTATCTTAATCAAAGTCTGCTTAGTGGACAGAAGAGACATTATACACAAATCACCAAGTTTTAAAATATTGTAATCCAATAAGATGTACTTAACAATAACATCATAGTGCACATAATTTAATCTGCAGTTTATCGTGATGCATAAATGTCTTCAGAAGGTTGAAGTGCACCCACCAGAGTCTTCATTATGAACAAAATTTTATTGCTGAATAGAACTATGAGGAAGTTCTGTGAGAAATGTTTCATTGGTAGGATGCTGAATTAAGTGATATTTAAGTAGTCTTTTAGTCTTTCTGATTTAGTGGTTTTCTACATTCAAAAATTTACAGAGACATATCATTCTACTCACATAGAAAACTTTGAGAGTTATTATAGGTCTGTGATAATATTGTCAGCGAGTGTGCCTACATGTACACGTGTATATTTCTTTTATTATATGTTGCATCGTATTAATGCATCTAGAATGGACAGATGAATTCAAGTGATACACAGACTGTTATTTCATCTTCTAAACAAAGCTGTTCTCCCCTGTTCCATTTTAATCTATTACAAACGTGTTAGTGATATCAGCATGAGGTATGGTGCCCTCTGAGCCCCAATATTTACTGCACAAACATTTTCCTCTACTCCAGTCTAGATCCTTGTCTAACAGTGGGGAAGTACAGACTCATAGGACTGATCCTTTGGTCACGGAGCTCATGAGAGGCAGACGCAGAGCAACCATAAATCAGTGTAACTGGGGCTATGGAGAAGGCATGTTTGAAGTGCTCTAAGAACACTGAAGAGGCAGTGATCAATTTGTCTGGGCTGGAGAAGGGCGAGGACGAAGAGGGAAAGGCTTGACAGAAGTGGATGACTAAAAAGCTGAGAGTTGAAATGATGGGAGGGCATACATACTAAAGGCAGAAAGATATGAATTAACAATCTAAATGGATTTTATATTGTGAGTAGCTTTCTCCCTGCCTGTGAAACTTGTAACAACTCCCTGTTGGTATCTTCAGCAACCTCAGTGATTCCCTTCAGTTTTATTTCTTTCATAAACCTGCCAGCTTTATGCAACAGCTACCGTTTCTACCTTGTTTCTGATTCCTTGTTTGGTCTCTTATAATGTCTACTTGAACTCCAAATTCTGACCCTAATCCTAGCTAGTTACTTTTTCACATTCTTCGCTTCACAGTTTAACCAAACATTCAGTTTAGATCAGCTTCTTTGTCAAGCCCACTGTTCCACAAACCCCAACTTCAAAATGAACCCAGAAATATCAAATGACTGTAATTGGTTATTACATCCAACTTCCAGCCGTATTTACCTTGAACCAGAAATATCAAATGGCTGTTATTGGTTATTACATCCAACTTACAGCCATATTTACCATGAACCATGTGTTATAACATTTATGCTTTGGTACAAATAAACTTTCTTTGGGGCTTTAGTGGGAAAGCCAATGAAAATTTGTGTATAAAACTATGTTGTATATCCATTAGATCCAGGAATTAAGCAAGTGAGCAAGTTCAAGATTTACATTAAGTAGTTCATTTGTATTTAAAAAGTGTCTTAGCTCTATCTTACTTGATGATATATACTGGTGCTTATTTTAAATATTCAGTTAGTTAAGTCTTAGAGCTCCTCTTCATGTAAAATACGATTTGATACATTTGTAACTCTATAGTGATAAGGTTGTGAAAATCCTGCTATAGTAAGTGAGCTACTCTTAAGCAACCACTCAGAAAGAGAAGGATAGTGCTATGTAGTAAAATGTAATATTTGAAGTTCTTGTTACATAAGCAACAGATAGCCATAACTCTAAGAGTAAAAGATTATGGGATCCAAAATTTGCTCTCCTGTGAAGACTCAACTCAAATACCACTTCCTTGTGAAGCTTCTGTGATTTTTCTTCCTGATGGGTGGTAGTACTTTAAAGGACAATATTTTCTCTTCTTTGCACCCTGCTGAGGAGGTGCCTTCCCCAAATACCTATAACTTTCTTTTTGATACTTTATATGTCTCTTACTCTTGAAATGTGAACTTCTTTAGTCAGGGATTATTTTAATCACCTTTGTTACTCAGTATCTATTACATTCATGATGTCAGTATATGGCTGATGAATGAATAAATTACCTTATTTTAGATCACATAATTTGTATATCACTTTTTTTTTACTTCATAATATTCATGGACAATTTTCTTATTTTATTAAATAAGCTTAGAAAAGTTGATATTTTTAATGGAGTATATTTTCAATTATACTGGCCATTTAGGTTGTTTTATTATGGAAAAGATGCTAGGAATTAAATTCTTGTAGGTATGTCTCTTTTGCACATCTCTGAGTACTTCTTCATGATGCAGTCTTGGAAAGAAAGTCATTCGGTTAGAAGGATGAATTCTTTTAAGATTCTTGGTACAGATTGTCAGATTGTTATAACTACTAGTAGAGAAAGGATGGTGCCTCTGTCACGTACTAAAACTGGGCATAAAAGTTTACAAACTTTTGCCAGTATAACAAATCTCATCTTCTATCTCAATATTGTCATTATTTTAATTGATAAATTTTAAATATGTTAAAATATATTTTTCCGTTTTAGTATATAATTGTTTTTGTTAGTTTTAGTTTCTTTTGAAACTGTCCTGAAGACGTTGGAGCTGGACCTGGGAGGTGTTTCAGCCTGGCATAATCAGAACATCTCACGAGAGGGAAGGAGTGTTCTGTGGAGCTGTGCATGGATAGTCAGGTAGATGGATAGCGGAGGATCAGCGAGAGGTCCTCCAGGGTGCTTTAGCAGGAGAACAACGAGGCATATAGGAGATGCATATGGGGGTGGGTATCAATATTGTTCTGACAGTTTATTGTTTGTCAGTTAAATCATTCATTTTGGTTTTAATTTAGAATTATTGATCTTAGTTGAGATTTGGGAAAATAGGCTTAAAAGCTTAGCTTTATAAGGGGCAACTCTTTTTTTCATTAAAAAAATTATAAAGAAGTCAGGCTTGTGTATTATAGTTGTCATGAAATATTCATTGATTTAAAAGTCATGTCAGGTGAATTTTTACAAGATCATGTCAACATGATCATAACTATGTCTTTTACTACTCATGTCATGAATTTTTTAAATCTATTATTTTCTAGATTCTCTTCCCATATAGTTATTACAAAATATTATGTAGAATTCCCTGTGCTATACAATATGTCCTTATTGATAATCTATTTCTAAGATAGTCATTCATAAATGGTTTTGAATGTAATATATTATCACCACTTCTGAATAAAATTATTGTGGTTTTTAATATTTCAAATGTTTAAAATTGCATATGATTATGAATTTGTCTTAAACTTGAAATCACTATGATTTATTTTACATTATGTTAACTAGCTGACATTTCCAAGCCATAAAAGCAGATGTGAATCAATAAAATTTATCATCAAATCTTTGCATCTGTTCATGATGCAAGGGAATTATGTTTTCTAAAGAAGTTTTAGAGTAGTGTTAAGGATTTCCATGATTATTATTAGGGATAATTAGAAATCTGTGGCGGAGAAGGCAATGGCACCCCACTCCAGTACTCTTGCCTGGAAAATCCCATGGACGGAGGAGCCTGGTAGGCTGCAGTCCATGGGGTCGCAAAGAGTCGGGCACAACTGAGTGACTTCACTTTCACTTTTCACTTTCATGCACTGGAGAAGGAAACGGCAACCCACTCCAGTGTTCTTGCCTGGAGAATTCCAGGGACGGGGGAGCCTGGTGGGCTGCCGTCTATGGGGTCGCACAGGGTCGGACACAACTGAAGTGACTTAGCAGCAGCAGCAGAAGTCTGTGGAGATTTTTGTTTATATATATATGATATTTATATATGTCTGAATGCATTGCATTAATAAGCTAAAGAACCATAGCCACAAGTGAAATAGCAAGTGTATATACTTTAGTAAGCAAAAGTAATATTATATAATCACATTATTGTGCTTCTTCTTTAAGTACTAAAAATAAATACAATGTAGTATTTCAATTAATATTTTGATGATTATAAGATCAATCATTGGGATGTAGAAAAGAGACAGTCTCCAATTCCTCCAAATTCCTTTGGGAATGAGAAAAAATATTGCAGAGGAAGCATGAACCAGAATGAATGGAGGAAGTCTGGATGTGTGAACTAAAAGTTAAGAGACTTGCCGTGAATAGAAGTGAAGGTAGGTAGTAGGCTGAGATGGAGTGGCTATGAGGTAAGTGCTGGCATAATTACAGTCCTTGGAAGGAAACCCAGCGCAAGGATTCTTCTTGTTACCCAATTCCCATAACTGGGAGGGAACCTAAGGGCTTGACGATAGTGAATAAGAAAAATATTTATTATCAGGCTTAATTATCAAAATTACCAGAATTAATGTTGTTTCCTTATGGAGTCACCAAATTTGTGTAAAATCTCTCTGACTTTTCCGCCATCTCAGTCAAATGATCCTAGAACCAGGGTGGGTGGGCTCAGCCTGCAGATGGCGCCTCTGAGGCCCCAGGTGTGGGCACTAAGCACCACCAGGCAGTTGTTGAACAAACAATGCAAGTGTTCAAAATGAAGTCACAGTATTTAAAGCGTTAAAGGTGGTATGAGCCAGGTTTCCATTTCCTCTGTGAAAGGAAAGAGATTAGCCTTCACCATTAGCTAGGAGTTGACGGTCATGTGATATTATAAACTTATAATTTATCAGCCATAAGCACTGTCTTGGCCAGTGTAATTCATGCACATTGAAAAACTGTGTATAGCATTTTGTGTAGCACATTGAACACATCTCCAAAAGTCTCCTAAGTAACTTTCAGTGTTGAGTTGGAAGTTGATATGTATTTCTGGGATTTTCTGTGTATTTTTACATCATGCATGTCAGGAAATCTGTTTTTCGTGTCAGTGTTTATAGGAAACTAATAGTTTTGAAACATCTTCACAAATCTGGCTGAGCATATGTTTTCTGGATAATAGTCAAGAAATCTGCTATTTTTCTTTTAATATATAGAATAAATCCAAGAACCCACAAAAAGAGAACTTCAATTGTGTAATCAATCCTGTGCATAAATATCTTGCTTAGAAGGAAAGAATACCTAAACATATATTTCTAAAATCTAATTTTACTAATTTGGAATAAAAATGAATGATAATTACAAATAAGTTCTATTTAGTAACAGAATCGTCTTCAGTAGCAGAGAAGGAGATAGGTTGTAAAAATGAGTGAATATTCATTTAAATTTCTGAAATAGAAATTGTAAACCAAAATAATTTTAATAACATTTCAATTGCCTTCTGAACAAGAAAATTTAATAATGACACATTTACTATCCACGCAGTGTCTCTAAGCTGAATCTGTTGTCTTTCTAGTAATGATGCTTATGAGACAAATTCCTCTTTACCACTTCTTCTCCTTGTCTCCTCACTCCTACTGTTAGAGACCTTCCTGATATTGAACTCATATTCTGGAGAAGCTTTTAGTTTTACACTTTGGAACACATTTGTACTCAAATAGAGTAAGAAATCATAGACTTGGAACTGACTGAAATTTCTGCTTTTAGGTCTCTTGTTAACGTTCTATGTGACTTGCTTAACTTTTTCTAAGTTTTCCACTTCTCAACTAAAAATATATTGATTGTAGTTCCTACTGTAAAAAACTACAATGACTTAAGATAAAACCCCCCGCCAAGTATGGTCACTCACACTGAGGCATTTAGAGTAGCCACAGGGCCCAGCACTTGCTGTTCTCTGTCCCAAAGATACCATTTATCCCTTCTGTCTTCGTGCCTGCTCTTCCTTCAGATTTTTCAGGAAAACATTTACGTTTTCTCATCATATTATATAGTCTGTTAGCTCCATCTGTCTTTTTCTAGATACAGGCACATTTTAAAAATATCTGAGCAGTTATTTGATTAATATATGTCTTCTCACGATATTTTAAGCTTTCTGAATGGAAAGGTGCTATGTCTAGATTTTCTCATCTTTGTATTTTGATAACATTGCACAGAGCTTGACACATTTTATAAGGCAGGTGCTAGTTAAATGGATAGATGCATGGATGAAAGAATGAATAAATATATGGTAGTGGAAATATTTAATGAACATTTAATATGTCAGATATTGCACATCAGATAACACATACATACACAAAAATCTACTAGGTACTTTTATATCCTCAGTTTAACAACAGAAAGTGTGAATAACTTAACAATGATACACAGATGGGAAAGAGAAGAACTGGAAAAATAATTTATTTCCCATTCTGCTTGAAACTCAGTCTCTCTCCATCCTTCCCCCCCCCGCCTTTTTTTTTTCCCGTTTATTTCTAAATGCATATAAGGTGTCCCAGTATTAGTACACGCACAGGATCCAGAGACTTTTTCACTCTGTCCTTCCTTGGCTTCTCCCATAGTGTGGTGATCACACATTAACAATTTCAGATTCAGCAGTCTCAGGCCTCTAACACAAAGTTGATGTTTCTTAAACTTTGTTCTATATCAGAAGCATGGGAGGAGATGTTCATAACGCACATACCGTTTTCCCCACTCCAGGACTGTTAGTTGAATAATGCGGTCTCCAGGTGATGATATGGCAGTTGCCATGCTACATCAGTGTTGAGGAACTTAAGCCTGAGGAAGTCTGATTTGGGAACAGAAACAGATTGTGTGGGTTAGGTATAGTGCAAGAAAGTGATACAGTCAAAAAGATTCCTCTGCTCTAAAAACAAGAAGTTTCAGCCTTGGGAACATGAACTCAGTGTTGGAGACTGAAAAGTTTTGTAAAGAACATAGATGTGTCTTTATGGTTAAGAGACAGTGATATCATACATAATAGGCAGAAAAACTGTCGATATTAAATGGCTTTAAAAGTCATATGGAAATACTGCCTGTGAGATGAGAAATTTTCATTTTGTAAAAATAACAGTAGTACAGTAGAAGCACTTACATGAACTGATTTGAATGTGTTCCTAATAACCATGCTATGTGAGACTGCATGTATATTCTTAAATATGTATCACTGTAATTTGTAGAAAGTTTGCCTAATTAGAATAATACACTATGTACCACAGACTTTAAAAATTTTTGCTCTTAAACAAGTCAGAAAAACGTGATCATAACTTAGAGATTTATTGTTTTTATTTTTGTCATTGTCCTGTAGTTTTGTATTTTTATCATTGTTTTTGTTGTTATTTGGCTACCCCTCCCTGCCCTCTGGCACAAAAGAAAAACATGTAGCTACCCACTTCTCCAAATATGAACAGAGCTTACTTATTTTTCGGATTCTTTAAAAAATATTTTACAAATTTGAAGTAATATGTGTTAAACGTTTATAAGGTTAGATGTGAATACTTAAAATTAAAACTCACGAACATAGATTACATTAACTTGGAATTCATAATATTTTGAGGCGTGACGGAAGTTCTAAACTCAGACGTAGCTGCTTTTTTTGTTTTTATTGAAATACAGCTGATTTACAATGTTATGTTAGTTTCAGGTGTACCACACAGTGGTTTATTTGCATACATTGTGAAATGATCACCATAAGTATCAGTCTGTCTCCATACAAAGTTATTAAAATATTATTGATGAAATTCTTTATTTTATGTACTACACTTCATGACTTGTTTCCTCAGTTCAATTTAGTTGCTCAGTTGTGTCTGACTCTTCGTGACCCCATCGACTGCAGCACTCCAGGCTTCCCTGTCCATCACCAACTCCCAGAGCTTACTCGAACTCATGTCCATTGAGTCGGTGATGCTGTCCAACCATCTCATCCTCTGTCGTCCACTTCTCCTCTCACCTTCAATCTTTCCCAGCATCAGGGTCTTTTCCAAAGAGTCCGTTCTTCACATCAGCTGGCCAAATACTGGAGTTTTGGCTTCAGCCTCAGTCCTTCCAGTGGATATTCAGGACTGATTTCCTTTAGGATGTCCTGGTTGGATCTCCTTGGAGTCCGAGGGACTCTCAAGAGTCCCAACACCACAGTTCAAAAGCATCAATTCTTCGGCACTCAGCTTTCTTTATAGGCCAACTCTCACATCCATACATGACTACTGGAAAAACCATAGTCTTGACGAGACGGACCTTTGTTGGCAAAGTAATGTCTCTGCTTAGAGACACGAGTACCCCAATGTTCATCGCAGCACTGTTTATAATAGCCAGGACATGGAAGCAACCTAGATGTCCGTCAGCAGATGAATGGATAAGAAAGCTGTGGTACATATACACAATGGAGTATTATTCAGCCATTAAAAAGAATACATTTGAATCAGTTCTAATGAGGTGGATGAAACTGGAGCCTATTATACAGAGTGAAGTAAGCCAGAAAGAAAAACACCAATACAGTATACTAACGCATATATATGGAATTTAGAAAGATGGTAACAATAACCCTGTGTACGAGACAGCAAAAGAGACACGGATGTATAGAACAGTCTTATGGACTCTGTGGGAGAGGGAGAGGGTGGGAAGATTTGGGAGAATGGCATTGAAACATGTAAAATATCATGTATGAAATGAGTTGCCAGTCCAGGTTCGATGCACGATACTGGATGCTTGGGGCTGGTGCACTGGGACGACCCAGAGGGATGGAATGGGGAGGGAGGAGGGAGGAGGGTTCAGGATGGGGAACACATGTATACCTGTGGCGGATTCATTTTGATATTTGGCAAATCTAATACAGTTATGTTAAGTTTAAAAATAAAATAAAATTAAAAAAAAAAATAAAAAAAATAAAAAAAAAAAAGCAATTTAAATAAATACAAAGAGCCAATTAAAACATGTACTATTAAGTAAAATACGTACGTAAAAATGCTATTTTCCTCTATCAATATAAGAATTGCTTATAATAATACTTAATTGAGGCAATAGTATAATAACATGATCATTTATTATACTGCTGCTAGAAGGAGAAATTAGTATATCATTTTTGGAAAGTGAGCTTTAAGAAAATCATACATTTGAACTGTTATAAATCTATTCTTAAAAAAATGAAGTATACCAATACTTATATTTAAGATCCTATTTTTGTTTATAAATCAGGAATAAATCATTATGTTCAATGATGGAATAATCAAGAAGTAAATTATAATACCTTGTGATAGAATTTTTAAAATACTACTTAATGAAAGAGAAGAATGCTTACAAAATAGTATTTAGTGAAAGAGAAAACAGAATATATTACTTTATATGCTGTGTACAGTAAATTCTTTTGGCATTTAAACATATAATAATTGATTTTTAAAATCTGACTATTTATGAAGGACTTATATGGTTCATGACGTAGAATATGATTTCATTTGGGAAAACTGCATGTGAAAGATTTCAGGTTCTTTTCTAATCTGTGCTTGTATACATGTTTCTTTAATTGTCCATCGGCTCATTTATTTTTATATCTCTACATAGACAGCCCTAAATTCTTTGATATCGAATACTCAACAGATGTGAATATTGAAAAAAATTTTGCTTTCTTTCTAATCCATCATCCTCAAGCACCATCCCCATTGCAGGTTAGGGTTAGATGCACTGCCTTCGATTGAGACCATTGGGTTGGTAGACTTTGTTATGAATTCAAGAGACCACTGATGATATGGTGCCCCAGATAGTCATTGAGGAGGTGACCACTTGGGATTTGGGCAGACAGCTGTCCCTGCAGATGACTCTATTTTAAAGCACAGCAATAACAGAAATAAAAAGGTCTCCAAAACTAAAAAAAAAAAAAAAAATATGTTGTCTAGGTTGGTCATAGCTTTTCTTCTAAGGAGCAAGTGTTTGAATTTCATGGCTGCAGTCACCATCTGCAGTGATTTTGGAGCCCCCCAAAATAAAGTCTCTCACTATTTCCATTGTTTCCCCATCTATTTGCCAGTAAGTGTTATGTAACTGTAATTTTGTATCTCTTAGTCCCTTTCAGCTCTTTCGCACCCCACCTCCTGCCTTGCCCCCCAGCCTTTCTGCAACCATCCATTTGTTTCTCTGTCTTTGAGTTGGTTTTTATTTTATTATTTAAATTTTACATATGAGTAAGATTATGTGGTATTTGTGTTTCTCTTTGACTTATTTCACTTAGGATAAAGCCCTCTAGATCTGTCTGTGTTGCCACAAGTGGCAATTTTTTTTTATGGCTAATGTTCCATTGTCTGTATCTTTTTTATTCATTCGTGTATCAGTGGATACTTAGATTTCTTGCATATCTTGGCTACTGTGCAGTGAACGTTGGAGTGCATATCTTTTCAAATTAGTGTTTTTGTTTTCAAATGCTCCTGGTGTAAAATACTGTTTCTGGCACTTTCTAGTATTATTATTTTGGACATGTTCTTAAGCACTTTATCCTCAATTCAGTCATCTGCACATCACAAATTTTCTGTCAGCATTAGGTGAAGTAATGTATGTTAAAGACTTAGCATGGTACTTCCTGTATTTAGTTAAAAAAAATAATGCAATGAGTCAGTATTGACTCTTGGTACCACATCCAGCAACTGAACTTTCTGAGCTGCTGTAGGAGCCTCTTGAGACTCCCTCAGTCCTTACCTTTAGACCACTCATATATACTCCTCATTGCGCTCTACCTGGGATCCTGGATCTACTGCATGTGTTCTAGACACATATAGTGGAGCCAGCGCCTAACATGCCTGTTGAGTCAGTGTATCATCTTCACGGGTTTTCATATGTCAAAGTCAGCACAACTGTTTCATTCTATATAATTTTATGTATGTCTACTGTAGTATCAAAATCTGTAATCTTGCTGCTAAATAATTGTGTAATCTTCAGCTTCAACCATGGTAACAAGTGGATTGGATTTTTCTTTATACTCACTTTTAGCTGTTAAAATCTCTGTCATGATCCCTCAAGTAAGACTCTTCCTATACCATAACGATTTGGGTCTGGTTTTGTTTATAAAACAATTATTAAATAAAAGACAATTTTTTCAATATTCGTAGGAACTTTCAGTATGAGAGATGAAACCCTAAATAATTCTTTTTTCTTTTGCTACCAATAAATAATACAGATAAATGTTTTAGAATGACAACCAGGAATATCATCTAAGGTATGAGTGCATTTATACTGTGGGTGTGCCTGTGTGCCAAGTCACTTCAGTTGTGTCCGACTTGTTGCATCACCATGGACGGCAGCACACCAGTCCTATAGGCATACTTTTTATTTAAGATTGCTGAAGCTTCTTAGAATAAAAAAAGTCATTAGTTTCTAATGAAATATGTTCTTAGTTCCTCTTGTTATACAAAATGGAATTTTGTATAACAGTTCAGTTTTATTAACTGAATATTAATGTTTTCCTGATGCAATTATGAAGTAATTTAACTTGGGGTATGATGTAGTCTAAAAATCAGTGTAATTGAAAACAGTGTATCATATTAAGTCCATAAAAATAAAAAGGCCCTAAGTGCTGCAGAATTTTCTTCACTGAACACTTAAGACTTTATTTGTCCAAATCCATTTCCCTTTTTTAACCATTCTGATAACTAAAACAAAGTAGGAGACAATGTAAGAGACGTAACAGACGCAAGTTCAATTCCTGAGTGGGGAAGACCCCCTGGAGGAGGGCATGGCAACCCACTCCAGTATTCTTGCTTGAAGAATCCCCATGGACAGAGGAGCCTGGTGGGCTACAATCCATAGGGTTGCAAAGACTCGGATGTGACTGAAGCAACTTAGCACACATGCTTGCAAAGTGCTTTTTATATTGTTTGCTAATATGTTTCATATTATTTCTTTACTACAGCACTATTTTACCAAAATTATGAATGTTATTGTTAATATATATGTATGTGTAATTCTTGATTTTTCAAAATAAGTAAAATGATTTAAAGAGGATTATCTGATTTATCAGTTATATATTGACTTCATGCATTAATAACATATGTTCATATTTTTATTTCCATCTTTGTGTGTATTTAAAAAACATAAAAATGTTACTCCGATCACCTAAAAAATGGTTATACAAAATGCTCAATTTATGAATACTCAAGAATACATGATTTATATATGAATGCATTTTTGTGTGTTTTATTTTTTTTTAAAGTAAGAAAAAAGAACATAATTCTATATACTAGTAAGAAGATAGTGTGAATAAGTTATACCTTTACCTGTTCATCTTAATAGAACATAGATGGTTAGATGAATCCTATGCAAACTTTTTATCTTAACTGTGCATTAATTCAGATTGATGCTTCTGACTTTGCCTCTGCCTATGTGTTGCTTACAATATCTGTATGTCATATATTTTAAGATGAAGGTCTCAGTGACTGAGTTAAGTTTTCTCTTATAAATTATTAAAAATATTATTAGTTTCTCAAGCAATAATTTAAATTGAATGCAAGTAAATTTAATAACTATTTGAGGTCATTCAGAGTAATGCATCATTGATTATCTATTGAAGTAATGTCTTAACATGTGAAAGTGACATTCGATAAGCCTCTACACTTAGAGTAAAGCAGAAAGCAAATGAGTGATGTAGGAATTTAAATTGCCACAAAAAAACATGGACTTAAATGTGTTATCCTTAAATAGTATCAGTGTTCTGAAATATAAACAGTTAATCAGTTAAATATAAAAGCAAATTTTAAAATTTTTACTGGAGGCAAAAGGTAAGAAAATATGCATAAAAGCTTAGAAGGTATAAATATTTATTCAGAGTCATTTTGATTTACACAATTTCTGACTGACAAGTTTTCTAAATTGTGGAGTCTAGCTAGAATTTACCTCATATAATTTTATCTATTAGTGGCTTCCTTTAGAGAGCTTTTTTTCAGGCTTAGAAGTGAAAACAAAATAAAAAAAGAAAGACTCTTTGTCCCGTATTCAATTTGTTATTCCCATTTGAGTAGCGTCTTGGATGGTGGCTCAAATGGTAAACTGTCTGCCTACAATGCAGGAGACCTGGGTTCGATCCCTGGGTTGGCAACATCCTCTGGAGAAGGAAATGGCAACCCATTTCAGTACTCTTGCCTGGAAAATCCCATGGACAGAGGAGCCTGGTAAGCTACAGTCCGTGGGATTGCAAAGAGGCGGACACGACTGAGCGACTTCACTTCACTTTTGGATGAAAACTCAGCAATGTTATTTTACTATGCATACATGTGAACCATATTATACACGCTGTGACTGTATACCTAAAAAACTCAACATAGTATAGCAAACTATTACCGTTAATGGGAAAGTATGCTAAGTGACTGCATACAAGAAAAATATACACAAATTAGTAGTTATATTTAAAGTAACTAACCAAACCACTGGACATGGAACAACAAACTGGTTCCAAATCAGGAAAGGAGTACATCAAGGTTATGTATTTCACCCTGGTTATTTAACTTATAGGCAGAGTGCATCATGAGAAATGCTGGACTGGATGAAGCACAAGCTGGAATCAAGATTGCTGGGAGAAATATCAATAACCTCAGATATGCAGATGACACCACCCTTATGGCAGAAAGCGAAGAAGAACTGAAGAGCCTCTTGATGAAAGTGAAAGAGAGTGAAAAAGTTGGCTTAAAGCTTAACATTAAGAATACTAAGATCATGGCATCCAGTCCCATCACTTCATGGCAAATAGATGGGGAAACAATGGAAACAGTGACAGATTTAATTTTAGGGGGCTCCAAAATCACTGCAGATGGTGACTGCAGCCATGAAATTAAAAAACACTTGCTCCTTGGAAGAAAAGCTATGACCAATCTAGACAGCATATTAAAAAGCAGAGACATTACTTAGCCAAAAAAGGTCCGTCTAGTCAATGCTATGGTTTTTCCTGTGGTCATGTATGGATGTGAGACTGGGCCTGTAAAGAAAGCTGAGCACCAAAGAATTGATGCTTTTGCACTGTGGTGTTGGAGAAGACTCTTAAGAATCCCTTGGACTGCAAGGAGATCCAACCAGTCCATCCTAAAGGAAATCAGTCCTGAATATTCATTGGAAGGACTGATGCTGCAGCTGAAACTCCAATACTTTGGCCACCTGATTCGAAGAACTGACTCCTTAGAAAATACCCTGATGGTGGAAAAGATTGAAGGCAGGAGGAGAAGGGGACGACAGAGGATGAGATGGTTGGATGGCATCACTGACTCGATGGACATGAGTTTGAGCAAGTTTCAGGTGTTGGTGATTGACAGGGAAGCCTGGCGTGCTGCAGTCCATGGGGTCACAAAGAGTTGGACATGACTGAGCGACTGAACTGAACGGAGCCATATTCTAAATGGGAAAAGTATCATAAAAATCAACCACTTGTAAAAGAATGAAACTAGAACACTTTCTAACACCATACACAAAAATAAACTCAAAATGGATTAAAGATCTAAACGTAAGACCGGAAACTATAAAACTCCTTGAGGAGAACATAGGCAAAACACTCTCTGACATACATCACAGCAGGATCCTTTATGACCCACCTCCCAGAATATTGGAAATAAAAGCAAAAATAAACAAATGGGACCTAATTAAACTTAAAAGCTTCTGCACATCAAAGGAAACTATTAGCAAGGTGAAAAGACAGCCTTCAGAATGGGAGAAGATAATAGCAAATGAAGCAACTGACAAACAACTAATCTCGAGGATATACAAGCAACTCCTACAGCTCAACTCCAGAAAAATAAATGACCCAATCAAAAAATGGGCCAAAGAACTAAATAGACATTTCTCCAAAGAAGACATACAGATGGCTAACAAACACATGAAAAGATGCTCAACATCACTCATTATCAGAGAAATGCAAATCAAAACCACTATGAGGTACCATTTCACACCAGCCAGAATGGCTGCGATCCAAAAGTCTACAAGTAATAAATGCTGGAGAGGGTGTGGAGAAAAGGGAACCCTCTTACACTGTTGGTGGGAATGCAAACTAGTACAGCCACTATGGAGAACAGTGTGGAGATTCCTTAAAAAACTGGAAATAGACATGCCTTATGATCCAGCAATCCCACTGCTGGGCATACACACTGAGGAAACCAGAAGGGAAAGAGACACGAGTACCCCAATGTTCATCGCAGCACTGTTTATAATAGCCAGGACATGGAAGCAACCTAGATGTCCATCAGCAGATGAATGGATAAGCAAGCTGTGGTACATATACACAATGGAGTATTATTCAGCCATTAAAAAGAATACATTTGAATCAGTTCTAATGAGGTGGATGAAACTGGAGCCTATTATACAGAGTGAAGTAAGCCAGAAAGAAAAACACCAATACAGTATACTAACGCATATATATGGAATTTAGAAAGATGGTAACAATAACCATGTGTACGAGACAGCAAAAGAGACACTGATGTATAGAACAGTCTTATGGACTCTGTGGGAGAGGGAGAGGGTGGGAAGATTTGGGAGAATGGCATTGAAACATGTAAAATATCATGTATGAAATGAGTTGCCAGTCCAGGTTCGATGCACGATACTGGATGCTTGGGGCTGGTGCACTGGGACGACCCAGAGGGATGGAATGGGGAGGGAGGAGGGAGGAGGGTTCAGGATGGGGAACACATGTGTACCTGTGGCGGATTCATTTTGATATTTGGCAAATCTAATACAGTTATGTTAAGTTTAAAAATAAAAAAAAAATGATAACAACTGCCAGATTAATATATGTGTTATGTAACCACATTACCAATGGATTTCTGTAGAATCCTATACAAAATTGTCTTAAAGATGATCATAAAAGCTAATGAATGCATGCTAAATGTTGACTTCTAGGTGTCATCCCATTTTTAAAAAAACATGAAAGTCGCTCAGTCCTGCCCGGCTCTTTGTGACCTCATGGACTATAGCCCTCCAGGTTTCTCTGTCCTTGGAATTCTCCAGTCTGGAATACTGGAATGGGTTGTCATTTCCTTCTCCAGGAGATCTTCCCGACCCAAGGATCAAACTCAGGTCTCCTGAGTTGCAGGCAGATTCTTTACTACCTGAGTCACCAGGGAAACTTGCTTTAAAAAAAAAGATATCTTGCATTTAAATCCAAAAAAAATACCCAACACATATTTTAACACAGTTCTAGGAAACAGTCAAGGCATAATTATGAGTATTATAATTTATGATCAAAAATTGTTTGCAAATAGTTGATGGGTTAACCTTATAAAAAATGTTGAACTAGGTGAAGTTTTATTTACTTGTTTTCTGACTCTTCTTTTGAGTCTTTCTTGAGCCCATATTTTTACTCCTCTCTACTCAAATATCTTTCATGTTTCTTAGGGCTTTTCATTCCATCAATTCTTTGCACACTAAGATTCATTGGTTCCAAAATATTTGGTCTCTATCCTGGTCAGGAAGCAGAAAGAAAGGGGTTCAAAGAACAATCCAACAAATGTGTATTTATTTATAAATTAGTACAAGTCTTCTGTAGTAGTATATATTTATTGACATGTATTTGAAATATAAGTAAGTATTCTATTTCAATCATATAAAAACTTAAATCTACGGGCTGGTGTAATGAATTATAATGATTGGAGACTTCAAATTGTATTCGATTTTTACAGTCTTTGTTTTGTTTTTTTTAAATCAAGCCATTACCAGAAAAGTAATTGAAGGCCATCTGCTATTTGTAAAGCCTGATTTCCTGTATGTAGATGGCATCATTTTCTGACAAATCATAAATGGCTTGTAAATGCTACTAGGGGTTGAGTTTAGGATTATTAGGATATTATGTGACTCTTGAGTTTCTAAAATAAATTTTTTCTTTCCTCTCCAAAAAGACAAAAAAGTTTTCTGTGTATGCTTATATGTATGTTTGTGTGTGCATATGTGTGTGTATATTCACATATATTTTTAAAATTTAGAATATAGCTAATTTTCTTAAGAATGCTTGAATTCATTAAAATGATTATCCATCTAATTTTGTGCAAAATCCAAAGTTGGGTATTGCTGTAGTAAAAATAGAAACAAAACCCCATTACAAGTGTTCATTAGATATAATCTGTTTAAAAAAACAGCAACTACTAAATTCTGTAACTTCTAGGTATAACAACATTCAGAATTAACATATATAACAACATTATACATGTTAGAAACTGTTCTAGAGGACAAAAAATCTTCAAGGCCAATGATATTATTTATGTGGTGGATAATTTGTTTTGTTGTTCTTGATACTTCAAAAATGAAATCCTATTTCTACTCTGTTGTTGTATTGTCCCTAAATATGGCACAGGTTAAATAAGTTCCCTTCTGGTGCCTAGTGCTCTGCCATATATAATTTGCTTCTATTTTGAAGAAGACAAAGATGGCATGAGTGCTTTTGTATGATAGGCGAGTGGGTGGGAGGGATGTTGAAAAATGTTTCACTGGCAAAGAGACTTACATTTTAAGTGACTTTATGAAGATGAGCTCCTCGTTATTGATTCTTAGGTCTTAGGTGACGATATTAAAGCTTCCTGGAAAATTAAGCAAGCTTAATGCTGATACAGACCCCTTAGCTATGCTGCTTTCTCTTTCACGCTGTGGATTAGCAAGAGATTGACCTGAATTAAATCCTTATATCATATTGCTTGTTAGAAAAGAAGCAGGGGGGAGAGAAGGAAGTCGATGTATAGAAGAGAAGAGATTTCCATTTTCCTTTATATTTGGTCTGAAGGACATCACTAATGAACATTAATTCCTGAGCATAAGCTTGATATGGATATAATTCTAGATCAGAGGGATGCTATTCATTTTGACTTAATAAGAAATTCTCAATTGAATTATGCAGAGAAACAGTAATGAGTGACTGGATAAGCTTTGAAGTACTGACTATAATTTTTCAAGTTATGAGTAAAATTGTTTTTTATGCATCTGTATAACATATCCTTTATTTTACTATTGAAAAATGTGATAGGAGGTATAGCTCATGTATCTTGACCTGACAAACTTATTTATCTTATACCCTCTGTGTTTTACTGGCTTTAATGTAAATGAAATATATTAGAATATAATTACATAAATTAAAATATAATTTAGAAAATCTTTATGTCCTTAAAAGTTGCTGCTTTCCTGATTCTTCTCTACCTTTTTCCTCACTATATCACATTTATTTTTGAAAACATAATCTAAGATTCATTCTCTTTTTCTTCCTAAACTTTCCACAATTTTATGTTTTTATGTTGAATAATCTGATCACCAGATTGAAAAAAAAACCATCTGTGCATTTAGTTTTTATTTGTTTTTTACATGTTCTGCCTAAAAATTTTTGGAAAAGGCAAGGAATACATAGGCAGAAAAATATTATACTAGAAGTCCAAGGCAGCATATAGTTAACATTAAGCATGAATATTGTCATTTTGTTTTATTCAGCTATTTTTTTAAAGAGTTTGAAATTGGCTGCTTATAAAATTTTATTTATTTTTTACTTGAAAAGTATAGCATTTCCACATGACTTTTAGAAAGAATCAATGTCTTAATGACTATGTAATATTCCTTTTTGATTATTTTTTGATTTTTGCATGTTTCTCCATTTTGACATCAAAACAATATATCTTTTTTATTGTTTTCATTTCAGACTATTTCCTTAGATTTATAAAAGAAAAAAACAAGAGTGCGTTGTATAATCATGATTTCCAGATTCTTGAGTTTTTGCTAATTTTTTTTTAAGTCTAAATTTTATTTTTGTGAAAAAGCTGATTTCTTCCCCAGAGGAAGAAACATTTTTTCCAAGTTCACTGTTCAGTCTCTGTATGTCATAGCCCTTTTTGTCATTGCTGTATGTTTTTCCGTTACATACTGGAAGAACTATTTTGGTGTTGTTAATTATGTTTTGTTGCTTAAAATGTAAATATTAAATTTGCCGTTCCATTTTGATAACCTGAAACACTTATGACCTCCTCAGTCTCTCCTTTACCCTTCTTTCTGTCTTACCATTTGAACCTGTTAGTTTCATTTCTCCTGTGGTTGTCCCTTTCTCTTGCATAGAGACTATATGACTCTTTTATTCTTTCAGTGATACCAAACAGTTTAATGTAACTTTTTTCCTTTCCAGTAACTTCCCTTTCCAATAACTCATTAAACACACAACAACAAAATTTTAATTGATCCATACGTACCTTATTTTGAAATTATCATGCTCTGGTACAATGCAGAGATTGAGAAACTACAGCCCGCAGGCCAAATCTTGCCGCAAACCTTTTGAAAGTAAGATGTTATTGGCATAGAGCCTTGTCCATCCCTTTACACATTGTCAATGGCTGCCTCTGTACCACAGTGCAGAGGTGAATAGTCATGGTAAAGACTATGTGAATCAAAAACTCTGAACTGTTTACTAGCTGGCCCTTTATAGAAGATGCTGCTCATTTATAAGATAACAGATTAAAAAAAAAGTTTTGTTATGTTTGCTTTAGGCTACCCATGTATTTCCCCTCTCTATCTTTTATTGAAATCACAGAAACTTTATTAGATACAGTTTGGAGCTATTGTATTTACTCAATGCAGAACACATAACCTTGGCTAGTTTATTCACATGTACTTCTCCTGGAATTTGTATTTCAATAGATTGCATTTTGTGGTGAAGTTCTGATTAAACTGTCCCCACTACAGGACTGCTGCAGATATATTGCGGGAAAGGAGAGTTGATAATAAACTCAGGAAGACAGAGTTTGGAGTTAGGAGTCAGTTTGTTAAGGATACATATACCATGAAGAGTAGTTTGCAATGGGCAGCAGCCATTAAGGACTTTTCATCAGGAGAATGACATTCTGATTTATGTTTTAGAACAAGCAGATTGCCCTGCTCCTGCGGAAAAGCTTTACTGTAAAGGCGAAGAGCTTTTCCATTATCAGCAGAATGATCCAAGCCAGAAAGGGTAAGAAACTTCAGTCAAGCAGTGATGATGGAGAGGTAATAGAGTGATGTTTAGAGAGTAAAAGCAGTGACACATAAGATGGAAAGAGTGAAATGGGGGAAGTGGGAAAGACAGTTCCAAGGGCTCTAGTCTGCACTACTGTTAATGGCAGGAAATGCACAGAGAAGAGAGGCTCAGACCAATGGTTTACTTTTCAGACATATGAAGGTGAAGGTGTTTCTGGGAAATCTAGGTGAACTTATAAGGTGAATTGGAGAAGGCAGTGGCAACCCACTCCAGTACTCTTGCCTGGAAAATTCCATGGACAGAGGAGCCTGGTAGGCTGCAGTCCATGGGGTTGCTGAGGGTTGGACACGACTGAGCGACTTCACTTTCACTTTTCACTCGCATGCATTGGAGAAGGAAATGGCAACCCACTCCAGTGTTCTTGCCTGGAGAATCCCAGGGACAGGGGAGCCTGGTGGGCTGCCGTCTATGGGGTCACATAGAGTCGGACACGACTGAAGCGACTTAGTAGCAGCAGCTGCAGCAGCATAAGGTGAATAGACTACCAGTAAACAAGAATAAAATTAGGAAAAAGCTTCCAGGGATAGCACCAGGAAATGCCCCAAAGCAAGGGATAGGCAAGGAAGAGGAGGAAGCAAACAGGAGGAAGCGTGAAGCATCCACAGAAAGGGAATGGTGCTATGCATCATTCATTTATACACTTCACTCATTTTATGCAATTCCTCTGTGACTTTACAATGTAGAAATTATTTTTCATTTGTTCATATGAAAGAACAAATAGCCATCAGTACCAAAATTTGAGATTTAAAGAACTAGACTATATAGGTTTTTGCATGATCAGTCACTCAGTAGTGTTTGATTCTTTGCAACCCCATGGCAAAGAGCACCAGGCTTCTCTGTCCATGGAATTCTCCAGGCAAGAATACTGGAGTGGGTTGTCATTTCCTCCTCCAAGGGATCTTCCCAGCCCATGGCTTGAACCCTTATCTTCTGCATCTCCTGCATCACAGACAGATTCTTTACTGCTGAGTTGCTGAGCCCTGTGTTTTCTTTATGACTAAATATTTTCTTAAAAAGGAGACAACAGTAAATACCTAGGCTGCCATAATTTGCTAAGGAATTTTCTTTATGAATCTTTTTTCATGTGAGCAGACAAAGGTTCACCATGAAATATACTTTACAAAAATTACTCAACTGTCAAAATCATTTCAGCTTTGAGAAACTACAGTTGTTCCCCAGTTCTTAATAGAAGATAAATATATCTGATCTAACTGCTTATATTCCACAATTTCCTAAGAAAAGGAGATAATGATGTGGGGAGGATAATGTGTTTATTGGTAGGAGAGCAATCCCAAAGAAGTTTCCAGAGCTATCTATAATAAGAGATAACAAAAGCCAGGTGCCAAGTGAATAGGATGGAGGACACTCGATGGTAATCAGAACAAACTGCTGAGACATACAAACCTGAAGGTTTTAGGCTGTAATGTCAAACTATACTTGTTTATATACTAGTTATTATATTTATGATTACTTTTAACTGTATGTTACTATATATTTATTTATCCAGGGTATCTTCCCAACCCAGGGATCGAACCCAGGTCTCCTGCATTGTGGGCAAATTCTTTACCAGCTGAGCCACAAGGGAAGCCCATATATTTATTTATACTATATCAATTAGAATTGACTAGCCTGTGTCCCACCAGGTTAAGTACTTATTGTTAAAGTTGTCTGCAGAAGTAAAAGGTTCAAATATAGTTTTATTTTGATCTTGTAAATTTATAGTAGACCAGAAAATTATGCCTGGTTAAATTTTCAGTCCTCCTAACTATTTTTCGTTCTTTACAATACTATAAACTTGATAGAATATTACAACAGAATACAGGGGGATATCTAGAATGGGTTTTTTTCTTTAAAAACATTGTGAAAGCAGTAAGATTTGTGAGTAGTCAACCTGGTGGAAAAAACATGTTTATTTAAAACTTTATCTCTTGAAGAAAATTGATAGAAATTAAAATAAAATCATCTATTGTCTCACTGACTTGAGGGAATGACTATGGTCTATCAGTCTTCATATTTTATTTTTATAAGCTTGTAATAATACATATTTTGGCATTTATATGTATCTACATATATGTGTGTACTTGAATCTAAAAAATCTTAAAAATCTTTTGGTAAAAGCTTTCCTAAGCATTAGATAACCACATTTTTATCAGTGTTGATCAGCATAGTAGTCTTCAAAATTTTTACAGTAATAGGAGAATTTCAAGTGAAAAAAATTACTTGTTTTTAATGTAATTTTAAACTTCACTAGGCAGAAATCCTCCTACTATTTCCCACTAGGAAGATCTTACTTTAAAAATTTAAATTTTTTGTTGTTGTTATTGTACCAAAACAGACAACGAACCAACATAGAGGAATTTGAAGGACTGTGTATGAAGCCATTCTATTGCAAAGTAGGGAACTGATTGTTCTTTACTTAATCACCCCCATTCTCTGTACAGTTGCTCTTATTGTTTCTTCTGTGTAAATGTTGCCAATCTGAAGATATGTTACAGCTTAGCTCCCTAATATCAGTTCAATTCAGTCACTCAGTCCTGTCCAACTCTTTGCAACCCCATGGACTGCAGCACACAAAGTTTACCTGTCAATCACCAACTCCCGAAACTTGCTCAAACTCATATCCATGGAGTCAGTGATGCCATCCAACCATCTCATCCTCTGTAGTCCCCTTCTTCTCCTGCCTTCAATCTTTCCCAGCATCAGGATCTTTTCCAAGGAGTCAGTTCTTTGAATCAGGTGGCCAAAGTATTAAGAGTTTTAGCATCAGTCCTTCCAGTGAATATTCAGGACTGATTTCCTTTAGGATGGACTGATTCAATCTCCTTGCAGTCCAGGGGACTCTCAAGAGTCTTCTCCAACCCCATGGTTCAAAAGCATCGATTCTTCGGCACTCAGCTTTCTTTATAGGCCAACTCTCACATCCATACATAACTACTGGAAAAAACATAGTTTTGACAAGAAAGACCTTTGTTAGCAAAGTAATGTCTCTGCTTTTTAGTATGCTGTCTAGGTTGGTCATAGCTTTTCTTCCAAGGAGCAAGCGTCTTTGAATTTCATGGCTGCAGTGACCCTCTACAGTGATTTTTGGGGTTCCCCATTATAAGTCTGTCATGTTTCCATTTTTTCCCCGTCTATTTACCATGAAGTGATGGGACTGTATGCCATGATCTTTGTTTTCTGAATGTTGAATTTCAAACCATCTTTTTCACTCTCCTCTTTCATTTTCGTCAAGAGGCTTTTTAGTTCCTCTTTGCTTTCTGCCATAAGTGTGGTGTCATATGCATATCTGAGGTTATTGATATTTCTCTCGGCAATCTTGATTCTAGTTTGTGCTTCATCCAGCCCAGCATTTTGCATGATGTATTCTGCATATAAGTTAAATAAGCAGGGTGACAATATACAGCCTTCATGTACTCCTTTCCCAATTTTTGAACCAGTCTGTTGTTCCATATCCAGTTCTAACTGCTGCCTGTTGACCTGCTTACAGATTTCTCAGGAGGCAGGTGAAGTGGTCTGGTATTTCTATGTCTTTAAGAATTTTCCATAATTTGTTGTGATCCACACAGTCAAAGGCTTTGACGTAGTCAATAAAGCAGAAGTAGATGTTTTTCTGGAATTCTCTTGCTTTTTCGATGATCCAACAGATGTTGGCAATTTGATTTGTGGTTCCTCTGCTTTTTCTAAATCCAGCTTGAATATCTGGAAGTTTCCTCAGCAATATTGGTTGTCATACAGTCAGCACTGTTATAATACAATCAGCACCATTCCTTTTCTATTTATTTATTTTTAATTTCTGTACAGTATAGCAGTATTTGAGCTGCTTAATTTGATTTTCAACCCCAATAATTTGGTTGCCCTCATTATACAACATTCAGAAGTTTTAGCCTAGTCATGTAGGCTTTTATTTTCACTTTGATTGAGAAGTCCATGAATATTTAATTTGCCCCTTCAGACTTCAAATAGTATCTTTATTTCACTTAAAATCTCTATTTCAGTACACTTCTTGTATCTTCTTGTCTCCAGTCTTATCTCCATAGATTTAGTTTTCAAATAAATATTGGAAGTAAAGTATCAATGCAGAACAAAGATTTTGTTATTCATATTTTATACAATTTTAATACTGATTCTAGATATGCAAAATTGCATGTGCAAATTTACTTTCTCCAACAAACAGTTATGACAACAAATTGGACTCCCAGAAGTCTGTGTCACATAAATCCCCCATAAGGAGCTTAGAAGATGCTTAGGAAGAAGTGCCCTATGAGTAATTATTCATGAACAGCCATTAGGGACATACAGATAAATTGCAATTTAACAGAAAATCAAGAGAGTTTGTAAAACAAAAGTATTTTTTGTGTTGGTTCTTAAAAGACAAGGATTTATCTACTTGGAAAAGACAGTTGTGAGGTCCACAATTTGCCTGTTAGACTAGAGTGGCCTCCTAACTGGTTTTCTCTCTTCCATTCTTGCCCTCCATATAGCAGTCCAGGTGATCATGCCTGCTCTTAAAAATACCCCAGGGGCTTCCCTTTCCCCTTGAAATAAATCATAGCCATTTATAGTGGCCTGCAGTCCCCTACATGATTGGTTAATCATCCATCTTTCTGATCTAATCATTTGTGTCTTTCTACTTCGCTCAACAAAGTTCCAGGCACCAAAGACATCACTTCAGGCCTCTGCACTTTGTTATTCCCCTTGCTTAGAAAGCCTCTTTGCATCTGTAGGGGACTGGGTGCACTGGAGAACTGCAGCCAGTGCTCCAGTGTCACCTATTCATTGAGCCTTTCCCTGACCATGCACTCGTCTCCTCACCCTGAATTACTATTTGACAAACCACTCAGTTAGTACTCCTCATAGCACTTATTGATATAAAGCTTCTTACTTCTTATAGATTTTACTCACTAGACTGTAGTAACAACAGCTAACATTTAAGTGACAACTTATTTTCTGGTACTTCATCTGTTACTACTCAGTGATAAATATTAACTCATTTAGTCTTAGAGCAATACTAGTGGTTCGTTAGTGGTTTGTTATCGGAGAAGGCAATGGCACCCCACTCCAGTACTCTTGCCTGGAAAATCCCATGGATGGAGGATCCATGGGTAGGCTGCAGCCCATGGGGCCGAGAAGAGTTGGACACGACTGAGTGACTTCACTTTCACTTTTCACTTTCCTGCATTGGAGAAGGAAATGGCATCCCATTCCAGCATTCTTGCCTGGAGAATCCCAGGGACGGGGGAGCCTGGTGGGCTGCCGTCTATGGGGTCGCACAGAGGCGGACACGACTGAAGCGACTTAGCAGCAGCAGCAGTGGTTCGTTATAGTGTTATCTGAATTCTATGAATAATGATATTCAGTCACAAAAGACTTAAAAACTCCAGGTGAATGATAGAATTGAGATATGAATAAAGGAGTCTTAACTCCAGAGCCTGTGAGTTTACCTACAGCTCCGTGTTACACTCCTACCTCCACACTAAGTCTTCTTTGTTCATATCTAAGAAAAAGCATTGCTATGCTATGCTAAGTCGCTTCAGTCATGTCCGACTCTGTGCAACCCCAAAGACGAAAGCCCACCAGGCTCCACCGTCCCTGGGATTCTCCAGGCAAGAACACTGGAGTGGGTTGCCATTTCCTTCTCCGATGCATGAAAGTGAGAAGTGAAAGTGAAGTCGCTCAGTCGTGTCCAACTCTTAGCGACCCCATGGACTGCAGCCTACCAGGCTCCTCCATCCATGGGATTTTCCAGGCAAGAGTACTGGAGTGGGGTGCCACTGCCTTCTCTGAAGAAAAAGCATTATTTGTACTCAAATAGTTGTTGAAAATTTAAAAAGACAGGCTATAACTTGAATAGTATATATATGGGCATACATGGCTTGTATAGAAGCTGAAGGGAAAACAGTTCCACAGCAGTGAATAATACCAAGAGTATCTAAGTTAAAAAAAAAAAAAATCAGAGGGCTATGCAGGGACTATTGAATACCTTAGAAATATAATTCCGGTCAGTAGATTTGGACCAGACTACAGAAGATCACATGCCAGATAAAAGTAAGCAGTTGAAAAGCAGTTGATTTATTTCAGTAGGAGAGTAAGTATCAAGTTTGTGTTTTTAAAATGATTGTAGCAGAATCCTCGAGAAAGAACAGTAGAATACTAAAGGTGGCTATACCATGACTGCAGTAACAGAGGCAAAAGATATTGACATAAATAAGGTGGGCTTAGAGAAACGATTGGGATGGATTAGAGGCAAAAGAGTGTTCAGAGGCTGAATGAAAACTTGTAGGATGGTGGCGTCATTAAAAAAGAGAAGAAACAGAGGAAAAAACCTGTGCCATAGAGAAGATGATGAGTTTAGATTTGGATATGTGGACTTGGCAGTGACTGTGGGACATTCAGTTGGACATTTCAGCAGGCACTGGCATCCTGGAACTGGTGCTTCAGAGTGGTCATGAGTAGTGAGAATGGAAGTTATGTGTGTGGAAACCCCATTCCACTCGGTCATTCTCTAGTATAGCAAATTGAGAATGAATAGAGAGAGAAGGCAATGGCACCCCACTCCAGTACTCCTGCCTGGAAAATCCCATGGACGGAGGAGCCTGGTAGGCTGCAGTCCATGGGGTCGCTGAGCATTGGACATGACTGAGCGACTTCACTTTCTCTTTTCACTTTCATGCATTGGAGAAGGAAATGGCAACCCACTCCAGTGTTCTTGCCTGGAGAACCCCAGGGATAGGGGAGCCTGGTGGGCTGCCATCTATGGGGTTGCACAGAGTCAGACATGACTGAAGTGACTTAGCAGCAGCAGCAGGGAGAGAAAAGACAGATGAAAGATCCTAGGGCAGCATCTTTGGAGCAAAGGCAGAAACAGAAACCAGAGAAGAAGATCACGAAGGATACAGCATTAGGGGAGACTGAGGAGGAGAGCATATGCAACAGAAGATAGGGATGCTCAGGAGTGACATTGTTCCTAAAGAAATCAATAAGATTAAGAGCTGCTGCTGCTGCTAAGTCACTTCAGTTGTGTCTGACTCTGTGCGACCCCATAGATGGCAGCCCACAAGGCTCCCCCATCCCTGGTGTTCTCCAGGCAAGAACACTGGAGTGGGTTGCCATTTAAGAACAGTCTATTAAGATTAGTTGATCAGTGAAGACAGTATCCAGACTGCAAGTGGTAAATGCCCAAGGAGGGCAGGCATGTGATTTAAGTGGACAAAGCTGACTCGGCAAGCATGGTAATGACCTGGAGAAAACTGCTCATTTTAATTTTTTTTCCTAGATTTTTTTTTTTTTTTCAAAAGACTCGTCTTTAGTAGGTTCACAGCAAAATAGAGTGGAAAATACAAAGAGTTCCCAAGAAACCCGTGACTCTCACGGATACACAGCCTCTCCCACTATCCACATCTCCCTGCGGGAGTGGTTACATTTGTTATAGCTGATGGACTGACATTGGCCCATCATAACCACTTGAAGTGCATAATTCATTTAGGGTTATGTTAGGGTTTACTCTTTTTGTAAAGTCTATGTATTTTGATAAATGATAATGACATGTGTGTAGTATTATACAGAGTATTTTCACTGCCCTAAATATCTTGTGCTCCACCTGTTTACCTAACCTTTTTAATGAGCATCAGTGGCAACCACCGATCTTTTTACTGTCTCCGTAGTTTTGCCTTTCCCAGAATGGCATATAGTTGGAATCATACAGTATAGTCCTTTTTCAGACTGGCTTCGTTACATTAATGTACATTTAAATTTCCTCCGTGGCTTAATAGGTCATTTCTTTTTAACACTGAGTAATATTCCATCGTCTGGATGTACCACATGCTATTTATGTATCCACCTACTGAAAGCAATCTTGGCTGCCTCCAAATTTTGGCAATTATAGATTAAGATGCCATAAACACCCACCTGTGGGTTTTTGTGTGGGCCTAAGTTTTCAACTGCTTTGGGTAAAAGTACCAAGGGGTATGATTACTGGATCATATGCTAAGAGTTTGCTTAGTTTTGTAAGAAACTGCCAGACTATCTTACAAAATGAATGAATCATGTTTCATTCCCATCAGCAACGAGTGAGAGTTACTCTTGTTCCACATCCTCACTAGAAACTGGCATTGTCTTTGTCAGTGTTTTGGATTTTAGTCATTCAAATAGGTGTGTAGTGGTATTTGGTTGGTATTTAAATTTGCAGTTTCCTAAGGACATATGATGTGGAGCATCTTTTCATATGCTTATTTGCCATCTGTACATTTTTGGTGAGGTATTTGGCTCATTTTTTAATCCATTTTTTAATTCTTAATGCTGAATTTTAAGAGTTATTTGCATATTTTGGATAATAGTTCTTTATCAACAGTGTCTTTTGAAAATTTTCTCCCTATCTGTGGGTTGTATTCTTATCCCTTTGTCATTGTCTTTCACAAAGCAGACATTTTAAATTTTAATTAAGTTCAGCTTATCAATTATTTCTTTCATGGATTGTGCCTCTGATGTGTTATCTAAAAAATCATCACTGTATGCAGGGTTATCTACATTTTCTCCTCTGTTATCTTTTAGGAATTTTATACTTTTGTGTTTTGCATTTATTTCTGTGATCCATTTTCTGTTATTTTGCGGATGGGTATAAGGTCTATATCTAGACTCATTTTTTTTTCCCTGTCAATATCCCAGCAACATTTGTTGAAAAGACTGTCTTTTCTCCATTGTATTGTTTGCTTCAGTTTCAAAAGCAGCTGTTGTACAACTTCATGTGTTTGCCCTCAGGAAGTCCTGGTCAGTCCAGTGTTCCCTAATCATTTTATGGTTCAAGGAATCCAGAAATCCCCAAAGTTAACATTTTCTAATATTTAAGTGTTGGTGATTAATTTAAAATTTATATAAACTATTGGGAGCCATGCAGGTAGCTCTTGCCACTAATGTGCCCTGAGGGCCACTAGTTTGTAGCCACTGTGCTGTGTGAATGGTTGGTTATAAAAGAGAGATTAGCAAGCATAATTAGTTGTTTCATGTTTTAATTTTTGTCAGCTGGGTGTGGAGGGAGATAGATATCAAAAGTCAAACGACATTTCTTGTTTGTATGTTTTTTAATGAGCATTCCTTTGAGAAGAACTCCGGCAACAGAGTTCTGTGGTTGAAAAATAAATCAAGGTCTCAGGTGCCTTTTGCTTTTTTTTTTACTTCACCTTTCTTAGCATTTTTTTGTAAGGTCACAGCAATTGCAAGACAGCTAGCTGATGCACCTCTAGACTTAACAACCACACTCCAGGCAGAAAGTGGTGGAGGCAAAGAAAAGTTACTTCTTGGAAGGCTTACCCTTTTTAATAAGAGAAGCTCTCCTCCAGGGTTTTCTAGCTATATTTGATGTTTGGCCACAGCCCTGTAGCTTGGCTTTTCATGACTGCAAGGGAAAATGCACAATTGGTAATTTCACTTGCTTCTCTCTATTATAGAGGAAGGTAAGACAGAAGAGGGTTAATGATGGGTCTTGTATGATTGGTCCAGTGTCTGTCACAGTGTAGAGGTGGGAGAAGAGTGAATATAAGTAGTAAACAAAGCATTCTAGAATGTAATAAAGGATCTGCTGGAGAAGGAACAACTGAGCATTCAAAGTAACAGGAAATAAGTAAAGCAGATTATTTTTTTGAGAAGAGAGAAAGAAATTAACTAATATGCAGGGCTACTCCATAAAGGATAAACCGGGTTAAAGGAAATTATTTCAGGTTGAAATTGGAAATGAGATTGAGGGGAAAGCAGGAAAATATCTCCAAGATTTAGTGAAAGATGAATTAAAGATTACAAATTAACTCATTTGAGTTTTGAGAAAGGATTTTTGATGTTATTTTTGGCTATTTTCTTCATTAAGCATTACTTTCTTCACTAAGTATTACTTTTATCATTAAGGCTTGGCAAACTGATTGCAACTATATTTTGAGGGCTGCTGCTACCGCTACTGCTAAGTCACTTCAGTCGTGTCCGACTCTGTGCCACCCCATGGACTGCAGCCCACCAGGCTTCTCCGTCCATGGGATTCTCCAGGCAAGAACACTGGAGTGGCTTGCCATTTCCTTCTCCAATGCATGAAAGTGGAAAGTGAAAGTGAAGACACTCAGTCATGTCCGACTCTTAGCAACCCCATGGACTGCAGCGTACTAGGCTCCTCCATCCATGGGATTTTCCGGGCAAGAGTACTGGAGTGGGGTGCCATTGCCTTCTCCCATTTTGAGGGCAGGATATATTAAATGTTTGGGATATGATATAAAATATTGAAACTGGGTGAGTGAATTTAAAGTATTTATTAGAACATGATTTTAATAATCACAAAAGTGGAAGAAATAAAAGCATAGTGGGACACATACTGTGCCAAAAGAAACAGGAGATGCTTTAGGGGCAGGATTAAAACAGTAAAGATAAAGAGTAGGTAAAAATGGGAATGAACAGATGAATCAGAGATAATATTTCACACACTGTGAAATACCTCATATCGTGAAAGACCTCCTTATACTGAATGTTAATGCTCTATAAAATGCAGTCTAATATTGAAGTCTAATATTGAAAGTAGGAGTGAACTTACAATAATAGGAAATTTGAAGGATCAAAAATAGTAATATTAAATCCAGAGTCATAAACCCCACAGTGAAGCCAAGGCTGACCTGGAATGTGTACAAATATTCAGGGAACTGGGATTTTTCTAAGAAGCTGAAGATGGGAGAAAAGACTGTGGAACTAGAAGAGGTAGGCAGTTGGAATTGAGATTCCCACATAAAGTTCAGACATGTGAAGAGCTATGCACCCTTGCAAAAAAAGGACTGTAATCATAGGTCTCCATTTCATATATTTAAAGTTATATAGGACAAATATAAAATTGTCCTATCTAAATAATGTGAGAAGTTAATTCATAGTGGTCCCTTTTGGGTTCCTTGAAGTACTTGGCAAAAATCACCACAAACCCACAGTTTACAGCATTCCTATAGTCTGAATATTTGCTCACAATATCCTATTTGTAACACACACACACAAACACGCATGCACACACACACACACACACACACACACTGACTAAGGCTCAAGAGAAACTATAGACCTTATTATTCTACTGCATGAAATTATTGGCCCCAGTCTGTATAAGTATTTTTAGAATGACTTAAAAATTCAATATGGAGTGAAAACTTCTGAGAACAGACAAAGTTACTATCCAAGAAAAGGAGGAATATTTGAAAGGGAAAAAAGTAAGCTAGAAACAAATACAAACAATAATAATTGATCTTAAGAATTCAGTGAATTATTTAAGAGCAGATTAGGTATGGATGAATAAAGAATTAGTTACCTGGAAGATGAAGAAATTAAACTTAATGGAGCAAAAAAATTGCAAATTATGAAAGAAGTTAAAGGGCATTGGAAAGAAAAATGATATTATTTAACTGATGTCCAATTGGAATTTCAAATGATAATATTTGAAGAAATGTTGGTTGGGAATTTTTCAAAAATGGTGAAAATATCTCCAAAAATTCTCCTAAAATTCAGGAAGCATTAAAAAAAATCATTCAGAATTATATATATGTGTATACATTTCTAGAAAGAATAACACAGAGAAGATAATGGCAACCCACTCCAGTACTCTTGCCTGGAAAATCCCATGGATGGAGGAGCCTGGTAGGCTGCAGTCCATGGGGTCGCTAAGAGTCGGACATGACTGAGTGTCTTCATTTTCACTTTTCACTTTCATGCATTGGAGAAAGAAATGGCAACCCACTCCAGTGTTCTTGCCTGGAGAATCCCAGGGATGGGGGAGCCTGGTGGGCTGCTGTCTATGGGGTCGCACAGAGTCGGACACAACTGAAGCAACTTAGCAGCAGTAGCAGCAGCAGAAAGAATAACAAGCAAATATTAACTATAGCAAGATTAGGGAGAGATCCTAGTTTCAGAGGAGAAGGTATTGACTTTTATTTTGTAACTTTCTGTGCAATTTGAATTTGTTAATGCTGTAGTTTTCAGTCAACAGGGATTTTTAAAACTTTATCTTAAGAATAATTAAATTTTATAAACAACAGATAATAAGTGGGTAGTTATGATTTATATCAATTAATTGATCAACCAAAGGGGAATTGTTTTTAATTTTTTAAATTTCATTTGGAATCTCCTAAAAGGACATTTTTATCACATCTTTAATATGGAGAGACAAATATTTCCTCTTTGCTAATATGCAAGAATATCTAATTAGGAAGGTAGTATTGCTTTGACATTTCTGCACTTGATATTTATATTGTAACATAGATATTGTGAATACAGAGGCAGATAGTACCATACCTCTTTCTTCTCTACTTTATTAGCTATTTGACTTCTAACTGCTCAATTCTGTATTTATTCATTTGAGGGCCTTTTCGGGCATTAAAGCCTGCTTTCTCTGCCTGGGAAATTAATGTTCTTGTAGTAGCCCCCCAAAAATAGTAGGTGAGAGTTTGTGTATAAATACCCCAGCTCTCTTGCCCCTCAGCACTGTGATAATGAATTGTCAACTTCATGTTGGCTCTCAGAGTTTAAGCTTCTGTTGCTTTCTGTGACAGCTAATTTAACCATGTGCCCTTTATTGACTCCCCGCCTCTTTTGGATCTGACTTTCTTATCCCTCTGGCAATGTTTCCTTTCAAGGAAGTAAACTATACACACTCAAATCATTGTGTTAGAGTTTGCTTCTGCAGGAACTTTAACTAAAGCAAAAGTAGTTATCGTTTATTTTCGTAATTGAGATTTCAATAAAATAGATGTTCCTCAGTCATTAAAGTGGAAAAATTTACGTAATTTGATCATTCCTTATGGAAGAGTATTTCAGAAACCTAACAAAGAAGTCCCTATTACTGCAGAAATAATTCTATCTCCTTTTTAGAATAGCCACATGTGCCACAGCAAAGCATTTCATGGCAGAAATGTCTATAAATCTAAAAAGTAGGAGAGAATCACAAACACAGTTTTACATATTACATGTGTATTTTATTTTGCATGTGTATTCCTTTTCCAAGGCCATTAATAAGTTTCTGGCCTCACATTTATTTAAGACCTTTGACTGGTTTAGGTGATGAATATTGCTTACTCAACTCTGAAAGTTTCAACAAAAGAGACCTGAATTGTGATTTCTGTCATCCCCATTGCCTGAAGGTCGTTACTTTTCTTTTTTCCTAAATAATGTTTACAATTCATTTGGGAAACTACTAAAAGTACAAGGAATGAATGATTACTTTTTTCCAGAGTACCTGTGTGTATGTGCTTAATTAAAAACTGTCTTTGTGTTCTGCAATAAAGACATCATAGCCCTATCTCTAAAAATATATTTCTCATGTTGATTCCTAACATCGGGCTGATCATTTGTGACAATCTGGCAGATTATTATAACCATGGCAGATGGCCTTAGACTTTAATCAGAAAATCCAAACTGAAGGTCCTGGATTTCCTTTATATTTTGTCCTAAAGTATGAAGTGCTACAGAACAGATGGGAACATTCCTACTTGTTGAAAAAAAAAATGTTTTCCCAGTAAATGATTATAAATTACCTTCCATTCTAGAGTCTAAAACATGGTCATTAGCCAAGGGTGATTTTGCCCTCTTGGAAACATTTGTCGATATGTCTGCAAACATTTTTTATTATATTGACTTGAAGTAGTGGAGAGAATGGTACTACCGGTATTTGGTGGATTGAGGCCAAGGGTATGCTGAGCATCCTGCAGTGCAGAGGAAAGCCCCCTTAACAAAAGATGTAGCACCTGGGAAACCCTGGTCTGTATGTCAGGAGAATTTGCACATGTTTCTTTTAATTTATAGCTTCTTGAGACACTCAGATATTATTTTCCCCTTAAAGTTTTGAAGATAGAACTCTTTTAACAACTGGATTTCAAAATAGAGAAGAGGGATTGTTTTGTTATCAATATAGAGCCAAATCATTTTATAGTTTGTTAGTATCTCAAACAGATGTTCAATAAATATACAAGTAAGAATAACATGTGACTTGCAGATCTTACTTATTTAAGATCCACCCAGATTTTGATAATAGCTCTTTCACTTGTAGCAAACACATTAACCATATATGGAATAAAACAGACTCTGAGAAAAGATCGTTAAGGTGGATTTGTACATGGAAATGCAGGTTGCAGAAGGATCATCTCCATCCCCTGACCTCGTAGAGTACTTGATGCAGCATATGCTTCTACTGTCTCATGCCTAGCACCCATGTTTTATTTCTCTGTCCAGGATATCTTATTACTACCTAATGCTTCCTATGAAATTAAAGCTCTTATTGCATTAATTATCCATTGCTGTGTAAAAAAAAATTCTAGAAAATCTAGTGGCCTAAAATACACATTTATTATTTCACACAGTTGTTGTCAGATCAGAAATTTGGGGAGTAAATTAACTGGATGATTCTGGAATAGGATCTCTCATAAGATTGAAGTCAAGATGTTTGCAGAACTACAACCATCTGAAGACTTGACTGATGCAAGAGAATCCACTTCTGAGGTGGCTCATTTGCATTCCCAGCCTGTTAGAGCTGGCTCTTGGCTGGAGACCTCAATTTCTTTCCATGTGGACCTCTAGATCCAACCAGTCCATTCTGAAGGAGATCAGCCCTGGCTGTTCTTTGGAAGGAATGATGTTAAAGCTGAAACTCCAGTACTTTGGCCACCTCATGCGAAGAGTTGACTCATTGGAAAAGACTGATGCTGGGAGGGATTGAGGGCAGGAGGAGAAGGGGACGACAGAAGATGAGATGGCTTGATGGCATCACTGACTCGATGGATGTGACTTTGAGTGAACTCCGGTAGTTGGTGATGGACAGGGAGGCCTGGCGTGCTGTGATTCATGGGGTTACAAAGAGTCACACACGACTGAGCGACTGAACTGAACTGAACTGAAACCTCTGTGTAGGGCTGCTTGAATATCCTCAAAACATGGCAGCCAGCTTCCATTGGAACTAGTAATCCCAGTGAAAGCAAGGCAGAAACCAGAATATTTTTATGACCTCATCCCTAAAATCACTCGCTATCATTTCCACAATAGCTGGTTGGTTACAAAGATCAGCCTTATTCACTGTGGGAGGAGACTGTATAAGACACAGAACCCAGGGGGTGCAAACTATTGGGGGGCACCTGTGATTCTGGTTCCCACACTTTTGATGTATTAAATCAAATATTTTACTAAGGTTAGCTGAAGTTTTTTCTTCTGCATGTTATAGAGTATGTTCATAAACTATTTAGCTGTATTTTATATTAATTCTGCAGCCCATTGATTGACTTGAAAAAGAAAGCGGCTAGAAGGAGAGAAATCAATAAGCAAGTTAATATAATGGTTCATTCAAAGTGGGATGAGGACTAGGCTTATGAAAGCATAAGTAAAGAGTGGTGGGAAAAGAATGGGGAGCTGTCAGGTTGGGTACATAAACAGTAGATGTCAGAGACCTAGACTGCACATGATTCTGAGAAATTTTACCTCTGTTTGTAGATAGAACATGACCTTAAGTAAGATAGCAAAACAAACAGGTAAAGAGTACTTTTAGATAATGAATCTAGTTTTGATCTTTTGGGACTTGATATGTCAGACAAAGAAATTCACATAAAAATATCCAGAAATGAGTTGGAAACTTTGATTTGTTTTATGGGACAGGGTACCTAATTAGAGATCTTGTCACGGAATTAACTCCTAAAAGGTATAGTTAACATGGATGAAGTTGAGGTGGGTGTGTGGCGGGGTGGGGGGGACTTTAACATTTGGTTGATGTAGATAGCTCTCAAAGATCAGTGAAATACTTCTTGATGCCTGCGTGCTAAGTCGCTTCAATCATGTCTGACTGCTATCCTATGGACTGTAGCCCGCCAGGCTCCTCTGTCCATGGGATTCTCCAGGCAAGAATACTAGAGTGGGTTGCCATTCTCTCCTCCAGGGGATCTTCCTTAACAGGGATTGAATCCACATCTCTTACCTCTCCTGTATTGACAGTCAGGTTCTCTGCCCACTAGCACTGCCTGCTGCTGCTGCTGCTGCTAAATCCCTTCAGTCATGTCCGACTCTGTGCGACCCAAGAGACAGCAGCCCACCGGGCTCCCCCATCCCTAGGATTCTCCAGGCAAGAACACTGGAGTGGATTGCCATTCCTAGGAAGCTCCAAATACTATTTTCTAATTTAAGTAACTTGGTATTATGAAAAGAACATCACATTGTGTTGAATCTCTCTCTGGCACTAACTAGTAGATTGATCTTTGACAAATCATTTAATTTCTCTTATCCTTACTTTTCACATCTATTTAAGACTTAACTTTATAGTACATATATAGTACTATATAGAAATCTATATAGTACATCTCGGAGAAGGCAATGGCACCCCACTCCAGTACTCTTGCCTGGAAAATCCCATGGACAGAGGAGCCTGGTAGGCTGCAGTCCATGGGGTCGCTAAGAGTCGGACACGACTGAGCGACTTCACTTTCTCTTTTCACTTTCATGCATTGGAGAAGGAAATGACAACCCACTCCAGTGTTCTTGCCTGGAGAATCCCAGGGACGGGGGAGCCTGGTGGGCTGCCGTCTATGGGGTCGCTCAGAGTCGGACACAACTGAAGCGACTTAGCATAGCATAGTACATCTCGGTCAAAAACTTAATGACACATATATTCACATTTGTTTTATGTGAATATTAATATTCTTATTCATAGGATTGGAATAGGAACAAAATAAGATGTTTTATATAAAAGTACTTTAAATTATTGTTCAAGTAGAATCTGCATGATGTTTAAAAATAAGGATATTATAATTTTGTTTGTGCATATAGTTGGTAGAATCATTGGGTATATTTCTTAGTACATGATTTCAGTGTGACAGTTTCTGTTCTCATGAGCGTAGTTTCTTAAAAAATCAGTATGCAGTTAGTCTCTTTTAATTGTCCATCTAGGTATAAAGCTTGAATTGTGATCTCTGAATATAAATATCATTCTTCATAATTAAAAGTATTTATTTAGTTTTTAAAAGTACTTTCCATTTTTTTGATCTCTTCAAAAATAAGAACTTGGTTATATTGAGCTTTATTTTTGTTGACACAATTAACCACATTCAAATCTTTAAAAATGGAGAGATTAACATGGAAACATATACACTATCATATGTAAAATCGATGGCTAGTGGGAATTTGCTGTATGACTTAGGGAACTCGAGGTGGGATGATGTGGGATGGGGTGGGAAGTGGGAGGGAGTTTCGAGAGGGAGGGGACATGCGTATACCTATGCTGATTCATGTTGATGTGTGGCAGAAACCCACACAGTATTGCAAAGCAATTATCTTTCAAATAAAAATTAAAAAATAAGTGTGGAACTACAGCTACCCATTAAATAAGTGTTACAACTTGGTTAGTCATAGTTAAAGCATTATTTAGGGAGGAATAATGAATAGCTTTATGTTTGAATCAAGTGTTAAAATGTGTGACAAAGATGTTTTTGTCTTTTAGGAACTCCTAGGAATCTGTTTAGTGGTTTACCTTTTCCAAAGCCCTAGAAAATAATACCCAAACTCTGTTAATGTGTTTACTGCATAGAGAAGGGTTTTGTTATTGTTGGAGAAGATACAATTTTAAGAGCCTTCATCATGTTAAAGGTTATCATAGAAAAAAAACTACTGGACTTAAAAGGAAACCAAGCCATAATTCCCGTATAGGCTGTTTCATTCCTATTCAGTTCAGTTCAGTTGCTCAGTCATGTCCAACTCTTTGTGACCCCATGAACCGCAGCACGCCAGGCCGCCCTGTCCATCACCAACTCCCAGAGCCTACCGAAACTCATATCCATTGAGTTGGTGATGGATGCAACCATCTCATCCTCTCTTATCCCCTTCTCCTCCTGCCCTCAATCTTTCTCAGCATCAGGGTCTTTTCCAATGAGTCAGCTCTTCCCATCAGGTGGCCAAAATATTGGAGTTTCAGCTTCAACATCAGTCCTTCCAATGAACACCAAGGACTGATCTCTTTTAGGATGGACTGGTTGGATCTCCTTGCCGTCCAAGGACTCTCAAGAGTCTTCTCCAACACCACAGTTCAAAAGCATCAATTCTTTGGCACTCAGCTTTCTTTATAGTCCAACTCTCACATCCATACATGACTGTTGGAAAACCATAGCCTTGACTAGATGAACCTTTGTTGGCAAAGTAATGTTTCTGCCTTTTAATATGCTGTCTAGGTTGGTCATAACTTTCCTTCCAAGGAGTAAGTGTTTTTTAATTTCATGGCTGCAACCACCATCTGCAGTGACTTTGGAACCCCTAAAATAAAGTCAGCCACTGTTTCCACTGTTTGCTGATCTATTTGCCATGAAGTGATGGGGCCGGATGCCATGATCTTTGTTTTCTTAATGTTGAGCTTTAAGCCAACTTTTTCACTCTCCTCTCACTTTCATCAAGAGGCTCTTTAGTTCTTCTTCACTTTCTGCCTTAAGGATGGTGTCATCTGCATATCTGAGGTTATTGATATTTCTCCCGGCAATCTTGATTCCAGCTTGTGCTTCTTCCAGCCCAGTGTTTCTCATGATGTACTCTGCATATAAGTTAAATAAGCAGGGTGACAGTATACAGCCTTGATGTACTCCTTTTCCTATTTGGAACCAGTCTGTTCCATGTCCAGTTCTAACTGTTGCTTCCTGACCTGCATATAGGTTTCTCAAGAGACAGGTCAGGTGGTCTGGTATTCCCATCTCTTTCAGAATTTTCCACAGTTTATTGTGATCCACACAGTCAAAGGCTTTGGCATAGTCAATAAAGCAGAAATAGGTGTTTTTCTGGAACTTCCTTGCTTTCTTGATGATCCAGCAGATGTTGGCAATTTGATCTCTGGTTCCTCTACCTTTTCTAAAACCAGCTTGAACATCTGGAAGTTCATGGTTCATGTTGCTGAAGCCCGGTTTGGAGTATTTTGAGCACTACTTTACTAACGTGTGAGATGAGTGCAATTGTGCAGTAGTTTGAGCATTCTTTGGCATTTCCTTTCTTTGGGATTGGGATGAAAACTGACCTTTTCCAGTCCTGTGGCCACTGCTGAGTTTTCCAAATTTGCTGGCATATTGAGTGCAGCACTTTCACAGCATCATCTTTTAGGATCTGAAATAGCTCAACTGGGATTCCATCACCTCCACTAACTTTTTCGTAGCGATACTTCCTAAGGCCCACTTGACTTCATATTCACATTCCTGTTAAATGTTGTTAATTTAATATGGATCTGCTGAATTTGACTTCATTAATGCCTTCCTTTACATCTGTGGACTTTGAGTGCTAGGGAATTCTATAGGACTGTTACCTCAGAGGGACATTGGAAATTTGGAAGACACAGAAATAGGTAAGATCTAGGAGCCATCTTCATTCTCTACTCTGGGTCCTCAGTAATGGGGATGATCTACCCACATAGGTAGACTTTGAATCATATTAGAGTACACTGTATGGTAGTTAATAGCCACAGTTGGCTTAGGTCTACAAGTTAGTGTGTGTGGGGCGGGGGGGAGAGGGTGAAATTAATTTACCTTTGTAACTGCTTCTGTTGCACCATTATGGCAAAATGATGGCCTTATGAGTTTTGTTGGGTCTATCAGCTTTAACATTCTCTCTGTTGTTGAACCTGTTATCATTACTGAATTTTGGCCTTCTGGTAGAGAGAAAAGTATAATAAATCTCTTGAAAATGTTATCAAATGCCACAAAGTGTCCCCTTCTGCTGAGAAGAGACAGCTGTAACTTTGCATTCTCTCAAGGAAATGTGCTTTTCAGAAGCTGAGCTGAGCAATTTATGTTGCTTTTTGTATTTTTCCCATTGCACATTATCTCTGGTGATGTGCTATCATACAAAATAAGCATTGCTTTCCATTCTGTCCTCAAAAATGAGAAATTATATCTTTTAATGCTTTTATAACATCTAAGAATACACACATAATGAATGCCTAGATGAACAAATGTAGTATGGTTAGACTTCTTCATATTAAATCAACTGAAACCTCTATAGCAGTGTTTCAAAAGTGATAGCCATTGCCACACTGATGGCTGAGATACCTTAAATTTAAATTGGCCTGATGAGAAATGACCGCTAATAATGGAGTTTCACTTTTTTCTTTAAGCTACGGAATACTTTTAAGCTCTCCAATGTTAGGACTTTTAAATGAAAACAATTTTATTAATTTATTAATTTGGCTCTTTTAGAACACTTCTATAATGTTTCATCAGTTCATTCAGTAGATATAATGCCCACATTTTCAGAGGCTGATTTTTTTAAAACTTTTACAAATTGGGTATGAAGAATGGAATAATATAATCCCATGTCTTATAAAACATTACAAACATTAAAACAGAAGAATCCAAAAGGGACAATCATGGTGCAGTATGCATTCAAAGTAGATTCTGTATAAAGTCGTGAAACAGAAAATGAGATCTGATTATAATGGACCACCCACTCTATTAAGGTTGTGAATAGTGACCAGATAATAAAGGGAAGGTTTTTTTATTTTTTTTAATTTTCCTTTTCTCTCTAGGGACTTCTGAAAAAATATAAAGCCTCCAACATTTTCCTTCCAGGCATTGTAGTCTCAGCAGCTTGATGTGTTTCATTATTGGGACTGATTTTTCATATGCAGATTCAGTCTCTGGGGCAGAATTTCATATGTGAGTTTAGAACAGCTTCTTCTACAAATTTGTTAGCTGCCCTGGGGGAGAAGATGAAACATATGCCCTAACGTTCATGTTTCTGATCATTGGTGGTCTGGAAGGATGCAATTTTCCCCCCAGTAGAACCTATCTAGAGAATCATTTTCAGTTTGTTTCATTGAAATTGCAATTCCCTGGGACCAGTTGTGCCTTAGGGAACATCTGCTTCACCATCAAAAGAGGTCTACAGAGGGAAACTACTCTCCTTAACTTACCCTTTAAAAGAATACCAGATCTCATTTATTTTACTTACCAAATGTGCCCAACAGTGGGGACATTTGAGGAGAATATTAGAGAATATGTAAGTATTTCATTATTTGAATGTTCATGGTTATTAATTTATGGAAAGTAATTTTATCCTTTTTTGTTTTTTAAAATTGTTACATGCATAACAAAATTTACCATTTTCACCATTTTTAAGTGTACATTTCTGTGGTATAATGTTTACGTTATTGTGCAACTAGTACCATCATCCATCTCTGGAATATTTTTCATCTTGTTACCCTGAAACACTGTACTCACCGAGTAATAACTCCTCATTACCTCCTCCCCCCAGGCCCCGAAAACTGCCATTCTACTTTCTGTCTCTATGAACTTCCTACTCTAGGTACTTCATAGAAGTTGAATCATACAGTATTTGTCCTTTGGTAGCTAAACTTGTTTCACTTAGCATGTCTTCAGCATTGTATCAGGTGTCAAAACTGCCTTCTTTTTTAAGATTGAATGACATTCTGTTCTATGTCTATACCATGTTTTATTTATTCACTTAGGTTACAATCAGTAAACACTTAGGTTACTTCTACTTTTTTGTTTGTTGTGAATAATGCTGCTATGAACCTTTGCATACAACTATCTCTTCAAAACTCTACTTTCATTTCTTTTTTAAAAAAATTTTATTGGAGTGTAGTTCAGGTGTAAAGCAAAGTGAATTAGTTAGACACATACATATTCCATTCTTTATTCGATTATTTTTCCATATAGGCCATTACAGATCATTGATTCGAGTTCTCTGTGTAATATGCTGCTGCTGCTGCTAAGTCACTGCAGTCGTGTCTGACTGTGTGACCCCATAGACGGCAGCTCACCAGGATCCCCCGTCCCTGGGATTCTCCAGGCAAGAACACTGGAGTGGGTTGCCATTTCCTTCTCCAATGCATGAAAGTGAAAAGTGAAAGTGAAGTCGCTCAGTCGTGTCCGACTCCGCGACCCCATGGACTGTAGCCCACCAGGCTCCTCCATCCGTGGGACCCTCCAGGCAAGAGTACTGGAGTGGGGTGCCATTGCCTTCTCCTCTGTGTACTATAGTAGGTCCTTATTAGTTATCTATTTTATAGATAGTTGTGTGTAAACAAATGAACTTACTTACTTTCACTTCTTCGAGGTATATACCCATCTGGAATTGCTGCTTATATGGTAATTCTATTTTTAGATTTTTGAGGAACCACCATACTATTATTCACAGCAACTGTACCATTTTACATTCCCATCAAGACTATGCAAGGGTTCCACGGATGGACCTGGAGATTATCATACCAAGTTGAAGTAATTCAGACAGAAAAAGACAAATATAATAATGTGATATTGCCTATATGTGAAATCTAAACAATTATACAGTTGAACTTATTTACAAAAATAGAAACGGGCTCACAGACTTAGAGAAGGAATTTACGGTTACCAGAGGGGAAGCGTGAAGGGGAGGAATAGATTGGGAGCTGGGGATTGACATGTACATACCACTGTAATATTTAAAATTGACAGCTGACAAGGATCTACTTTATAGCCCAGGAAAATGCTCAATATTCTATAATAACATAAATGGGGGAATAATTTGAATAAGAATAAATGCATGTATGTGTATAACTGAATCTTTTTGCTGTTTATCTGGAACTTATACAACATTGTTAATCAACTGTACTCCAATATAAATTTTTTTTTAAATGCCAAAACTTTTCAAAAGTGAAAGGTTGGCAAACACATACACACACGTATATGCACATACTTATAATGAGTGATCCACAAGTTTTGTACAATATTTGGTGGTGATGTTTTATGTAATATTCCTGTGTTTCCAAATATTAAATGGAAATATAAAAAATAATCCTAGTACCACAGGTTATCATTCCTAAAAAGATGATTCTAAATCTAGAGTACTAGAAAAATATATGTTTCAAATTAAAAAAAAAAAACAGTACACAAAGGGTTCAATTTTCCCACATACTCATGAATACTTGCCATTTTCTGTTTTTTTTTTTTTAAGTTAATAGTCATCCTAATAGATGTGTTGACTTCACTTTTTGTTTACAAGTAATAGTATTAAACAGTCTTTTTATTTTCTTAGAGTACATTTCTACATAAAGATTTATTGGCATAGAGGCAAGGCTAATTGTATGATTCTTAGTAAATTGCCTTACAAATTATTATTTGCATTTATATTTCAGCTAATGGTATGAGTGCCGCTTTCAACAGAGAATTACCACTACTGGTTATTATTATTTGATTGAATAATTTCTTATTGAAACTTTTTTTAAAATAGTGAAGTTTCATAACACTATATTTATTTAAATATTGTTTATTTACAATGTTTCAGGTGTACAGCAAACTGGTTCATTTATACATTATATATACTTTTCAAATTCTTTTCCCTTATAGATTATTACAAGATATTGAATATTGTTCCCTGTGCTACATAGTAGGCCCTCATTGTTTTATTTTATACATGGTAGCGTGTGTCTGTTAATCCCAAATTCCTAATTTATTCCTCTGTTGCTCCTTTCTCTTTGCTAACCAAGTTTGTTTTTTATATCTGTGAACCTGTTTCTGTTTTGTAAATAAGTTCATTTGTATCACTTTTTAAGGTTCCAGATATAAGTGATAAATATTTGTCTTACTCTGACTTGCTTATTAACATTATTTTACTTTTAAGAATCTTGAGTTAATAATTGATATATGTGTGCCATCAAGCTCCGTCATGTCCTACTCTTTATGACCCTATGGACTGTAGCCCGCCAGGCTCCTCTGTCCGTGAGATTCTCCAGACAAGAATACTGGAGTGGCTTGCCATGCCCTCCTCCAAGGATCCTCCCCACCCAAGGATGGAACCATCATCTCCTGTGTCTCCTGCATTGCAGGTGGATTCTTTACCCCTGAGCCACCAGGGAAATCCAATAATTGCTATATATTGCAAGTAGTCATAAAAATGTTTTTAGGTTAAAGTTAGAATTATTGGAATATTTCTCATTTAGAATTAAACTACTGGTGAACAAAATTAAATTTGTAACTATTTCTTGGATGTAAGTAAGTGAACTGGCTATAAATAAATAAACAGAAATGTTCATTTGCTATATGTATATTGAAAAACTACATGTAGTACTTTATAAGTAGTACAAACTCAAGAACTATTTACCAAAACTAATAAATCAAGTAAGTTATTTAGAATTACATGGGGAATGGTAAAGACCTTAGATATAATTACCAGAAGTGTTTCTAACTAAACGTACTAAAATTTTTTTTGCTTAGAAAAGCGTTTCCCTAATGACTATTTTTTTTTGGAGAATAGATCCTGCAAAAGAAAGATAATGTCCAGTTAAACTGATTTACATCACACGCTAATGTTAAACGGCAACCTAGTGATAACCTTACTTGATTGGGACCTCTTAAGTCCCAATCAAGGGACCACCTTAACTGATTCTTTAATAATTAATGCTTGTTTGGTTACAGATATATTCAAAATGAATTTTATGGAATAACTTGTCCTGCAAGTGATTGTTTTAAAATCCATTAAATGTACTATAATAGGCCATGTGTTTGAGAGCGTAAAGGATTGTGATGCTTGTGATGTTGAGGTTGATTGTGTTCTAGAAAACTTGTAAGCCAAGTGATTGTAATTCAAAATATATTTTTTCATTTAAACATTGTATTTTTAGATAAAGCTTCAAACATGAAGTGTTCTGTATTGTAATTTAACAATGGATCATAAGTTGTCAATCTTTAAAGAATTGAGATGTATATTAAACACATGGAAAAATCTCCTAGCACTTTTAAAATAAAACCATGATCTCACTGTCTTTGTTCAAGAAGTCTAGTCCTGTGCTCAGAATCTCTAAGGTAGAGTTGGAGATCACTTTTGATCATCAGATGAGATCAGATCAGTCGCTCAGTCGTGTCCGACTCTTTGTGACCCCATGAATCGCAGCACGCCAGGCCTCCCTGTCCATCACCAACTCCCGGAGTTCACTCAGACTCACGTCCATCGAGTCAGTGATGCCATCCAACCATCTCATCCTCTGTTGTCCCCTTCTCCTCTTGCCCCCAATCCCTCCCAGCATCAGAGTCTTTTCCAATGAGTCAACTCTTCGCATGAGGTGGCCAAAGTACTGGAGTTTCAGCTTTAGCATCAGTCCTTCCAAAGAAATCCTAGGGCTGATCTCTTTCAGAATGGACTGGTTGGATCTCCTTGCAGTCCAAGGGACTCGCAAGAGTCTTCTCCAACACCACAGTTCAAAAGCATCAATTCTTCGGCACTCAGCCTTCTTCACAGTCCAACTCTCACATCCATACATGACCACAGGAAAAACCATAGCCTTGACTAGATGAACCTTTGTTGGCAAAGTAATGTCTCTGCTTTTGAATATGCTGTCTAGGTTGGTCATAACTTTCCTTCCAAGGAGTAAGCGTCTTTTAATTTCATGGCTGCAGCCACCATCTGCAGTGATTTTGGAGCCCCCCAAAATAAAGTCTGACACTGTTTCCACTGTTTCCCCATCTATTTCCCATGAAGTGATGGGACCGGATGCCATGATCTTAGTTTTCTGAATGTTGAGCTTTGAGCCAACTTTTTCACTCTCCTCTTTCACTTTCATCAAGAGGCTTTTGAGTTCCTCTTCACTTTCTGCCATAAGGGTGGTATCATCTGCATATCTGAGGTTATTGAGATTTCTCCCGGCAATCTTGATTCCAGCTTGTGTTTCTTCCAGTCCAGCGTTTCTCATGATGTTCTCTGAATATAAGTTAAATAAACAGGGTGACAATATACAGCCTTGACGTACTCCTTTTCCTATTTGGAACCAGTGTGTTGTTCCATGTCCAGTTCTAACTGTTGCTTCCTGACCTGCATACAGGTTTCTCAAGAGGCAGATCAGGTGGTCTGGTATTCCCATCTCTTTCAGAATTTTCCACAGTTTATTGTGATCCACAGTCAAAGGCTTTGGCATAGTCAATAAAGCAGAAGTAGATGTTTTTCTGGAACTCTCTTGCTTTTTCCATGATCCAGCAAATGTTGGCAATTTGATCTCTGGTTCCTCTGCCTTTTCTAAAACCAGCTTGAACATCTGGAAGTTCACGGTTCACATATTGCTGAAGCCTGGCTTGGAGAATTTTGAGCATTACTTTACTAGCGTGTGAGATGAGTGCAATTGTGCGGTAGTTTGAGCATTCTTTGACATTGCCTTTCTTTGGGATTGGAATGAAAACTGACCTTTTCCAGTCCTGTGGCCACTGCTGAGTTTTCCAAATTTGCTGGCATATTGAGTGTAGCACTTTCACAGCATCCTCTTTCAGGATTTGGAATAGCTCAAGTGGGATTCCATCACCCGCACTAGCTTTGTTCGTAGTGATGCTTTCTAAGGCCCACTTGACTTCACATTCCAGGATGTCTGGCTCTAGGTCAGTGATCACACCATCATGATCATCTGGGTCATGAAGATCTTTTTTATACAGTTCTTCTGTGTATTCTTGCCATCTCTTCTTAATATCTTCTGCTTCTGTTAGGTCCATACCATTTCTGTCCTTTTTTGGGCCTTTCATCTTTGCATGAAATATTCCTTTGGTATCTCTGATTTTCTTGAAGAGATCTCTAGTCTTTCGCATTCTGTTGTTTTCCTCTATTTCTTTGCATTGATCGCTGAAGAAGGCTTTCTTACCTCTTCTTGCTATTCTTTGGAACTCTGCATTCAGATGTTTATATCTTTCCTTTTCTCCTTTGCTTTTCACTTCTCTTCTTTTCACAGCTATTTGTAAGGCCTCCCCAGTAGCCATTTTGCTTTTTTGCATTTCTTTTCCATGGGGATGGTCTTGATCCCTGTCTCCTGTACAATGTCTCGAACCTCATTCCATAGTTCATCAGGCACTCTATCTATCAGATCTAGGCCCTTAAATCTATTTCTCACTTCCACTGTATAACCATAAGGGATTTGATTTAGGTCATACCTGAATGGTCTAGTGGTTTTCCCTACTTTCTTCAATTTAAGTCTAAATTTGGCAATAAGGAGTTCATGATCTGAGCCACAGTCAGCTCCTGGTCTTGCTTTTGCTGAATGTATAGAGCATACGCATCACTAATTTCCTAAATAAGTACCACTTAAATACCCAGGAATAGAAGAGTGACTAAGTAATGCGTATCCTGCAAAGAAGTTTGAGTGCCATGCCCTTTAACCTGAAGATTCCTATTCACCTCTCCACACTAAGAGAGAGGATTCTGTAATTCCATATTGCCACAATATGAATTACATGCCATTGGTTGTTTATTTCCTTTGGTATTAAGGTAGTTTGTGATTACATTGCTGATGTTAGAATTTGAAATATGAAAACCTTACCAGGTGGTTTTGCCTCCTAACAAGCATATGCTTCATTTGCTATCGTCCTTAAAGTAGTAGGGGCTTCTCAGGTGGCTCAGTCGTGAAAAATCTACCTGACAATACAGGAGACCCAGGTTTGACTCCTGGGTCGGGAAGATCCCCTGGATAAGGAAATGGCAACCTATCCCAGTATTCTTGCCTGAGAAATCCCATGAACTGAGGAGCCTGGTGGCTACAGTGTATTGGGGTCACAAAGAGTCAGACACGACTGAGCATGCATGCATGCCTTTAAATGTGTTACAGGACAACAACCCCCATTGGTAGTAACCCAGGCTTTTTTGCAAATGAGCTTTGAAGTCAGGTCGCAGTCTCAACATTTCGTCATTAGGATACTATATAGTTTGACAAGTATAGTGTTCTTACTCCAATTCTGATTAAATACTCTACATTAAATACTTCTTGTACATTACTAATCAAATACTTCATGAGCATCTGACTGGATTATATTTATTCTGAATCATTTGATTGTAAATGAGCTTTCTCATATTACAAAATATCTACAGGGTAGTCAATATATTTATTTTATTTTCCTTTCAGTTCCTCGTTCAATTTGTAAAAGTAAGCAAATATCTCAGTTGTCTTGAGATCCTTTCTGATTCTACCTCTTTATTGCTTTTTCTCTTCCCAGATTTCTATGTCTCTATGCAGAACTGTTTCTTCCTTGCAGTTTTATTTTCCACAACCCATTGTGTTCTACTACAAAATTGCACTAAAATCTTCCATTTTCTAAGTAAAAAGAATGCCATAAAGGTTTTTTTTTTAATTTCATTAAACTTTCAACAAAGATTAGTTAAGAATCTTTTATATGCTTATGTGCTATGAACCCTCCCAGGTCCTTCAGTGAACATAAAACCCTACAGTCCAATCATCTTGGAGCTTACTTTGGGGTAATGCATGCAATAAAAGTGAAAATAGTATGTAATCAAATATGTAACAATTTGAGAAGTGATTTAAAAAGAAAATGTACACGTTAACAATGTGTTGCAACCAAGTTACAATTTTAAATAAGGGGGTTACACTAGATCTCCTTGAAGTGCCTTTAAATAAGGAATTAATACATCTAGAGGAATGGTGTTTCAGGCTGAGGGAACAGGCCAGTACAAAGGCATGCCTGGTATGTTTGAGAAGCATCAAAATTTCCAGAGTGGCTGAAGTGAATTAACAAAACGGGGAGAATTATGGGCAAAGAGATCAGAGAGATTATGAGGAATTAAATCATGTTGGGCTTTGTAGGTCACTCTGAAGAATGGCCTAATTCTAAATAAAATGGCATACCAGTACAGATTTTTAAGCAGATGAATAATGTGATCTGATTTTTTTTTTAAATTAAAGTGTCTTAAACCCACATAAAAGTTGAAATAATATGCAGTGTATCTATGTACACTTTTTTCCTAGGTTCATCAACTCCTTACCTCTTCCCACAGTTGCTCAGTGTACACACACACACACACACACACACACTCTACTACTTTGGGAGTCATGACATGTTGTCTCCAGACATCATGACACTTCCCCCTAAACATTTGTTTTGCCTTCCCCAGAAACAAAGACCTTCTACAGAGCTCCATGACCATTATCATACTGAGTGCAATAAGCAATAGTTTTGAATTTCCTCAGTTTCACTCAAATATCCTTTTCACTACCTGGCTATTCTGTAATCCTGGATAAGCTAATAAGGCTCACTCATTGCATTTGCTGAGCTCATTATTATTCCCTATTTCTGAGTTCTCCCTCCTGTCTTCTTCGTGGCAGCTAATTTCTGAAAGAATTTAGGTCTCTTGTCCTGCAAATCACCCCTCATTCTGTATCTGTAAGGCTCCTGATTTTATTAGATTTCGGTTATAATATCATACTATACTTTGCTTCTTTCTATATTCATTGGCTAGTTTGGCAGAGTAAGTCAATCTTATATCTACAAAGTTCACATGACATTCACTTGTGTACTCTCTAGAAGGACAAACATTGAACCAGTAGAGTTATTTCTATAAGTCATATTCATTTTAAATGATAAATGAGACTCTCGATGAGATAAATTATCTTGGGATCAATACCTTTGAGTTTGCCTTGAAAAGTTGTGTCTTATTTACCTACTTTGTTTTTTTCTATTAGGGCAGACAGTTGATTTCTAAAATTTGGAAATTTCTGGTTAGATGTGTTATTGATGAAATTGCTGTTCAGATCTGATGACATTTTAATATAGAACAAAACTGGATTAAATGACCTTTGCCGCAGTCAATGTTGGCCTTTCTTCTTGTTAAGTGACTGGGCAATTTATCTAAGTTAAGGGAAATGTTGTGATTGCTAAATCAACAGTCATAGATAAAGATATACACCATTCATCTTGAAAAGGTTCGCCAGGCAATAGTAATAAGAGAAGGTCAAGGGGCATGGCACTTCATAAACCTTCTTTTAAAATTCATTGTCCTTCCACACTTAAGTAGTAGTATTTTTTTCACTCTTAATTCTGTGTTCAGGGTTTAGTATCACTGAATAGACACTGTGCACACCCAGTAGTTAGAATCGATTTTGCTGGATCATTGCAAAGTCAAACTGTTGGATTTTGGTCCAGGATAAAAAGTGATCTGTGTTTATTCTTCTTGATGGGAAAGCAAGCTCAAATAATTATGACTTTAAGTTGCTTAAGTTCTGGACTATTTCTAAGGAAAGTGGGATTTATTTCCTTATAGTGTTGTACCTGGTCACGGTATATAGGTTAGAAGGGACAGAACCATAGATTCATAACCAGCTTGGGTATAAAATGGAAGACTGCTGCTGTGTACTTGGCACAAAACTATTCAAGATAATTAGACCTTCTTCAGGAGAACTGGAGCAGGTGAAATGTTTCGTATTCTCACTTAGTGACAGAATGTGTGACTAAAATAAACCAAGAAAATGTGGCTGAAAAACAAAATTTCAGTTGGCAATACCTGAAGTTCTTTCTCTAGAAATGACTATACAAACCATGTATATTTTAATCACTTATTGGCCTAAACAACTTTTAAGTAGTGAAAGCATTTTTTAGTTCTGACATTATTTGCAGATCTTCATAGATAGCTAGTTACCTGTGGGACTAGTGAAAAGTGATACTCATATTGTTGTTCACTGGTATATCTAACTAACACATGCCAAGGCTGGGCAAGTTTATATATGGTTATGTACTTTCAAATCATTTCTCCCTGTGTTACAATGTGACATATTAGCCTCTTGAAATCCTTGTCTTACATTGTTATGGCTTTTCCTACCTTAACATTTAACTATATAAGCAGAGAAATTCACTTAAATTTTCTGAAATTTAGTTGCTTCATTAGAAATACCATATTTGCCAGAAGGCTGGAGTTGAATAAATTAACTTCCTGAAGTCCCACTCCAGTACTCTTGCCTGGAAAATCCCATGGACAGAGGAGCCTGGCAGGCTGCAGTCCATGGGGTCTCTAGGAGTCGGACACAACTAAGCGACTTTACTTTCACTTTTCACTTTCATGCAATGGAGAAGAAAATGGCAACCCACTCCAGTATTCTTGCCTGGAGAATCCCAGGGACAGGGAAGTCTGGTGGGCTGCCGTCTATGGGGTCGCACAGGGTCGGACACGACTGAAGTGACTTAGCAGCATCAGCAGCAGCAAAGTCCCTTTGAAGTACTATGATCTATTAGTTTACTATATTTGTTTACCCATAATAACTCAAAATTATGAAATCAATATTTAGATTTTAATAACATTTCAGGATATTGAACTGACTCTGTGATCTTTACATGACAATCTACGTAAGATCATTATAATTTCATTCCCTTTCTTTTATTTTCTTATTTATCTATTTATAGTAGAGATAATTTGTAAATATTGTTTAATTTCAATTTCTCTTTAATATCAGAGGCATCTGTGCTGTCAAACACTGACATAACCTTTTTACTGTCATGTGATTCATTCAGCTTTTGAGATTTGAGATAGAAAATCTTTTGGAACAATAGATTAGTACTAATATATTTTCAATGAAGAATTGCAGGATTTACTTATGTTCTTTTTCTGATTCTCAACTGGAAAGAAGAAATTAAAAATGGTAAAGGGAGGAAAATATTTAACAATATAATGAATAACTAACGGATCATAAAGTTTAAATTCTTTTAAGAATTTTGCAAACTTTGACTGATCTCCTTTTTATACTAATCATAGTCTATGGTAACTACTCCACAAAGCAAATTTTACATTATCTTTCCAACTGACATTTAAAAAAAAAAATACATCATCTTTAAATTCTGATAAAATGAGCAGTAGAGAAGAGCTTTGAAAAAGAACTAAAGCAATTACTGAAATATGTTTTCTCCTGAAAAGTCAGAAACAATATTTAATGACAAATGGCAAAATAGTGCTATAATCATTAAGGAAAATTATGTTCCAAGGATAAGTTATGGTGATAAAAATAGATTGTTCATTGATAAACTAAATTAGAAGAGCTGACTGCTGCTAAGTCGCTTCAGTCGTGTCCGACTCTGTGCAACCCCATAGATGGCAGCCCACCAGGCTCCCCCGTCCCTGGGATTCTCAAGGCAAGAACACTGCAATGGGTTGCCATTTCCTTCTCCAATGCATGAAAGTGAAAAGTGAAAGTGAAATCGCTCAGTCATGTCCGACTCTTTGCCACACCATGGACTGCAGCCTACCAGGCTCCTCTGTCCATGGGATTTTCCAGGCAAGAGTACTGGAGCGGGGTGCCAGTGCCTTCTCCGAGAAGAGCTGACAAGCTTTATTAATACATCTACTTGACTTTTTTGAGTAAGACTGTTTTCAGATACCATGCTATATGTTGCTGCTGCTGCTAAGTCACTTCAGTCGTGTCCGACTCTGTGCGACCCCATAGATGGCAGCCTACCAGGCTCCTCTGTCCCTGGAATTCTCCAGGCAAGAACACTGGAGTGGGTTTCCATTTCCTTCTCCAATGCATGAAAGTGAAAAGTGAAAGTGAGGTAGCTCAGTCATGTCCAACTCTTTGCCACACCATGGACTGCAGCCTACCAGGCTCCTCTGTCCATGGGATTTTCCAGGCAAGAGTATTGGAGTGGGGTGCCAGTGCCTTCTCCATGCTATATGTTAGGTGTATATATATAAAAAGTATTCATATTCATATATTAATATAGATATCTGTGTTTATATGTATATATACAGGTACATATATATCTGTACAGGTATTATGTGCATATATGTATATGTATACATGCGTATGTATTTACACATTACAAACAAAACAATATATAGTAAAAATAGTTTTAATTTCTATGAGTACAAAAGGAGAAAGCATCTCACTCAACCTAGTTGAGATCTAGGCAACCAAAAATTAACCCCAAGAATGATGTTCTAGCTGAGGCCTGAAAGTCAAATAGAGTTGCGAAGATGGAGGAGGACAGGATGGGAGAAGGCATCTGAGACAGAGAGAACAGCATGACTGTGTTTCTGACTGTGAGATGATTTGGGTACCATTAGGGTCCATGGGGTCGCTAAGTCACTCACAATGGAGCGACTTCACTTTCACTTTTCACTTTCATGCATTGGAGAAGGAAATGGCAACCCACTCCAGTGTTCTTGCCTGGAGAATCCCAGGGATGGGGGAGCCTGGTGGGCTGCCGTCTATGGGGTCGCACAGAGTCGGACACCACTGAAGTGACTTAGCAGCAGCAGGGTGTGTGTGTATGCTGAGTTGCTCAGTTGTGTCTGACTCTTGGCAACCCTAGCTCACCAAGCTCCTCTGTCCATGGGATACTCCAGGCAAGAATACTGGAGTGGTTGCCCTTTCCTTTTCCAGGGGAAAAGGAAAAGGTGACCTGAGTCACCTGAGTTGGCAGGCGTATTCTTTATCACTGAGCCACCTGGAAAGTGAGTAGGAGCATAGTTTGATTTGGGGAAAAAAGATAGTTGTTAAGGAAAGTATTAAAACAATTCAGAATGGCTTTATCTGTCATAAAAAAAAAACCTGTTATTTTCATTTTATTTTGTGATCAGTGCTAGGGACACAAGAATTTTGAACAAGTATTTGGGATGACATTAGTTAGAAGACTATTATGATATCAAAGGGGGAAATGGTTTGAAGGCTTTTTGTAAAAAAAGTTTTCGTTGTTGTTTATAGTTGCTCAGCCATAGACTGCATCCTTCCAGGCTCCTCTGTTCATGGAATTTTCCAGGCAAGAATACTGGATTGGGTTGCCATTTCCTTATCCAGTGGATCTTCCTGACCCAGGGATTGATCTCGTGTTCCCTGCACGGGTGGATTCTTTACCACTGAGCCACCAGAGAAGCCCCCTGTTTAAAAAAAAAAAACAACAACAACAATTAGAGGATTTTAAAATTTGTCAGTTTTCAGCTCTTTCATAGTGTATTGGGCTTCCCAGATGGCACCGTGATAGTCTGCCTGCCAATGCAGGAAACTTAAGAGACTCCAGTTCCGTTCAATACCTGGATCGGGAAGATTCCCTGGAGTAGAAGAGGGCAACTGCTGCAGTGTTCTTGCCTGGAAAATTCCATGGACAGAGGAGCCTGGCAGGCTGCAGTCCATGGGGTCACAGAGAACTGGACAAGACTGAGCAAACATAATGAATTACTGCTCATTCACATGTTAATACAGTCTTTTCAATGGTGTGCTTTTATATACAAGGAGATAATGCCCCCTCATAAAAAACATGCATTCTAAAAGCATCTTTGAGAAATAAGCTCTAAGAAAGTGTTTCTAATGAGTCATTCTATCTGCAAATATGTGATATATTGACCAAAATTGTGATGGTCAAAAGTATTATTTATTTTTCAGCAGATTTTTAAAACAGATTTTAGATTTCCCTTTTCCATGAAAAAAAATACTGATTGTTAAATATCTTGTTTAACCAATAATGAAATATGTTTTATTAATGAACACCAAAGACAATTTTTGGATTTAGAAATAGAAATACTTTTTTAAAACTGAGTATAAAACTCTTACATAGTGTTTGATGTGATTGAAGTCTTCCTCTGGTTTCACAAACAGCAATTAAACCTTCAAGACCTTCCAGCAGAGTTTTTGTTTGTTTGACATATTTGTAATTTTGCATTAGACATGTTTGTATTTTATCACAATCTTAACAGCATGACAAGTTTGTATTAGAATAATAAGTTAGAATAGTATAGTTGAGTAGTTTTTGTTTTCCAAAATATGTGAAGTCAGTGGATAATTAGTTTTTGAATACATAAAAATGATTAGTATCACATTAAAACAAGTTGAACTTCATAAATTGTTTCCAGTTGAAAGTATTAATTTTGATTATCTGGTTTTTAATTCGTTGTTTGCTGATGTTATTCGCACAGTATGTGCTAAAACCTCTGGTAGAACATGAAAGCAGTAATAAAATCTGTAAGCCATCCACAAAGGGGACTCTTGCAAATGTTGAGATTATGTGAGCCTGCAGGCTGCATGGCTGTAATTGACCTTCTGTGAGGCTAGAGTTCTGCAATCCTTCCTGTAAGCTCAGCAAGTAAGATTGGATTTCTCAATGTTTATATTTGTTGACTGATATTTTTGAGTTAGCAAAGTTCCTGCTTATATCATTGTTCTTTGGATATGAAATGCAAAATTACATCTTAGTTTCTCTTTTTTTTTTTCTGCTAGAGATTTAGCTACATAGATATTTTTGAAATGACTATCCAGTAATTGCTGAATGTTCTTAGTTTCAACACATTTATTCCTTCCTCTGTGTAAATATACTTAACTCTACTTGTAGTCCTGTAAATCTCTCCAAATTTAATTCAGTTAATTTTTTTCACCTTCTAGTTTGGTAATTTTACACTTCTTAGCTAGTTATAATAGATAGTAATAGATATAATAGTGGTTATAATAGATATCTTGTCAGAAATATTTAAATTTACAAATCCTGAGTTTAATTGCTGTCTCTTCCTTCTGCAAAATACAAGTGCCTTAGACTGTTTTAAATCAAATCACATATTGACTTCTAACCTAATTCCACAGTGACAAGTGAACAGACTCTGGTATGATTTCAATCATGTTAGACTATGAAAATTTTGCACCTTGTTTTATGTTCCTAGATATGTTCCAGTTCCAGTGTTCCCTGGTTCATAGTCAATGGGAACTTGAATAGAATTTGTATCCTATTGTGTGAAAATTGTGTAAATCTTAATTATGTTGAATTGGTTCATGGTGCTTTTCAGATCTACTATATCCTTCTACTTTTCTGTCTGTTCATTCTGTTAATTTTGGGGAGTGTGATATTGAAACTCCAGTTAAAATTCTTTATTTATCTACTTAAAAACATTGTGATATACACACACACACAGTGGAACTATAATCAAATATGTTCTGTATTTTCAAGTCTCCTGTAAATGGGTTATCATAGTTTTGTAATTTAAAAAATAAAAAAAGAAAAAAACAAATCACACTTTTCCAACTTATCTAAAAAGGTGTGATTTGATTTATCATATTTAATTTTTGCATTTTTATTTCCTAAATATTAGCTATTCTTACTAATTCTTTATACACGCATACCCTGTTTTGATATTGCAAGTTCAGTTCTGGATTACCAAAGTAAGGCAAACATTGAAATAAAGCTAGTCACAAGAATTTTTTGGCTTCCCAAGACATATAAAAGTTATGTTTATACTATACTGTAGTTTTAAGTGCAATAGTGTATGTCTATAAAATAATGTACACAACTTAATTTAAAAAGTAACGCTATTAGAAAAAATGGTACCAGTGGACTTGCTCACTGCAAGGTTGCCACAAATCTTCATTTTGTAAAAAACGCAGTGTCTGTGAAGTGTGGCAAAGCAAAGCACAATAAACTGAGAGGTATGCTCGTACAGTCAATAATACCTTAAATCTATCCACATCTATGGACTGTTTCTCAGATTTTGAAGCTCAATAACTTCTTTATGAGGTATGTTCTTAAGAAGATTTCCTAGTGAGAATATGTAGTTGGTCAATTGTCCTTAATTTGGGGTATCTGAAAATGTCCTTAATTCACCATTATTTTGAAAAATAATCCTTTTCCTAGTGTATGGCTGGTTGCAAGATGCCAAATACTTTATCTTAGCACTTTGAGAAAATTTAATATATTCCTTTGTTTTATGTTATGCTTCTAGATGTGAGTTTTGAAAAAATTCTACTTCTAAAAATTCACTAGAATCCTAAATCTGAGAACTGATATTTTTGATCAATTTTGAAAAAAAAAAAATTTAGTCCTTCCTCTTCTGAAACTACTTTCTCTAATTCTCAGAATACTAATTGAAGATATTAGAACTTGCTATTTGTTTTTTCCTTGTCCTGATGTCTGTGTCACACTATGAATGATTCTACAGACCAGTATTTCAGTTCATTAATGTTCTCATGTGCTGTATCAAATCAGCTGTTTAACATTCTCACTGAATTTATACCAATAATTTGAATTTTATCTTTTATTTGTAATTGTTTTATTCTTTTTCAAACTATTACTTAGTCATTTTATAGCCTCTTTTTATTTCAGCATACTTTTGTTACCTGCATATTCTTTTCAGTGAGTAAACATTCTTACATTATAATTCCGTTATCTGCTCTTTTTGCATGTATTGGTTGCAGTGTGATAGTTATTGTTGACTTTTGCTCCTGGTTGTTCCTTTCCTAGTCATTGACATGGCTCAGACAGTAAAGAATCTGTCTGCAATGCAGGAGATCTGGGTTTGATCCCTGGGTCAGGAAGATCCCCTGGAAAAGGGAATGGCCACCCACACCAGTATTCCTGCCTGGAGAATTCCATGGACAGAGGAGACTGGCAGGCTACAGTCCATGGGGTCACAAAGAGTCGGACACAACTGAGCGACTAACACTTCCTTTTCCTATAGGACTTGTGTTCCTTAGAACATTATTGATGGAAATTCTTTGAAGTTTGGGTTTGAAGTATTTTCTGCAAAAGTGATTTTTGAGTTTTTTTCCTGCCAAGTCCCTGTATCATAACCAGCATGGTGTCTCTTAAAGCTGATACTTTCCCTAAGGTACTTTTAGCCAGGAATCAGCAAACTACAGCCTTAAGAACAAATTCAGCCTGCCTGCTGCCTGCTTTTATGATTAAAGTTTTATTGGAAATACAACCACGGTTATGTTTTGTTCTTGGCTGCTTTTACTACTGTAATGGCAGAATTGAGTGGCTCCACAAAAACCATATGATTCACAAACTCTCAAATATTTACTGTCTGGCCATTTGCAAGAAAACTTTGTCAACTATGGTTTTAGAGCATAGAGGTAGTATGAATTCCAGCCCCAACCCTAAAGGAAGATTTGTGGTTATGAATTACCGCAATATTTAGAGTGCTGACTAATGAGTACTGACAGTATTTAGAGTACTGACCTGGTGGGAGTCCTAACATCCTGCACTGGTCTTTCAAAAAAAAATCTTGATTTATTTTTTAATAGGAGGAAAATTGCTTTACAATGTTGTATTGGTTTCTGCCACTGTACAATAGCACAGTGTGTACTGGTTTTTAATTTGACTTCTTATTTTGAGCTGGTTAAGACTTTGTCATATGTCCAGTATATCTCTAACCATTAAAGCTAAACCCTGTACCATCAAAGATGAATGAAAAGATACCTCTGGCAAATACAGATTTTAACATCTTGTCTCACTGAATTAATGTGAGAATAAGAATGTTAATATTCTGGAGAATCAACAGTCAGCTTCTATTTGGTCAGTAACAAAAAAGTACCTCTAATCTCAGTCCGTCAGTCTACTCACTCTGGCAAGTTTTATTTAAAGCAAAAGACAAGGAAGTGAGAGTTTAGATTTCTGTGACACCACTCTTGCTCCTGCCCCAAAGTGTATTATCAACAAAGAAACAAGGGTGTTTTTTTTAAAGAAAAAAGTGTAATTAAATTATCCTTTAGAACTTCCAGTGGCTTCCCATCTCTCATGGAATAAAATCCATATTCTTTATCATGATTATCTAAGCCCTGCATCACTTTACCTGCGTGACTTAACTCTCTTATCTCATCTGCCATTTTCTTATCTATTTTAGTCTATAGTCACACCTGCTCTTTTGATATTCCTTGGTATAAGAAGGACATGTCCATCTCAGTGTGTTTACAACTCCTGTGCCTAAGTATTTTGGTCACTTAATGTTACCCTTTCAGAAAGGATACTGCATATCCTACTTAAAATAGTACCTTCACCCATCACTTGCTACACAATGAGCCTGCTTTATATTTCTTCCTCTTCCCTATAGATGTTATTATATTATTTATTTGATACTGGTTTCAATTATCTACTAAATTATCTACTATCTTTCTCTCGCTACTAAAGTATGTTTCATGAGATTTGTTGTTCAGTCACTCAGTCGTGTCTGACTCTTTGCGACCCTAGGCTCTTTGCAGCACTCCAGGCTCCCTTGTCTACCACTATCTCCCAGAGTTTGCTAAAGCTCATGTCCACTGAGCAGATGATGCCATCCAAACATCTCATCCTCTGTCTCCCCCTTCTCCTCCTGCTCTCAGTCTTTCCCAGCATCGGGGCCTTTTCCATTGAGTTGGCTCTTCACTTCGGGTGGCCAAAGAATTGTAGCTTCAGTATCAGTTCTTCAAATTAGGATTGACTGGTTTGATCTTGCTGTCCAAGGGACTCTCAGGAGTCTTCTCTAGCACCACACTTAGAATCTGTTTTTCAGCTCTCAGCCTTGTTTATGGTCCAACTCTCACATCTCTACATGACTACTGAAAAAACCATAGCTTTGACTATATGGACCTTTGTTGGCAAAGCGATGTCTCTGCTTTGAAATATGCTGTGTAGGTTTGTCATAGTTTTTCTTCCAAGGAGCAAGTGTCTTTTAATTTCATGGCGGTAGTCACCGTCCCCAGTGATTTTGGAGCCCAAGAAAATAAAGTCTGTCACTGTTTCCATTGTTTCCGCAACTATTTGCCATGGGACCGGATGCCATGATCTTTGTTTTCTGAATGTTAAGTTATAAGCCAGCTTTTCACTCTCCTCTTTCACATTCAACAAGAAGTTCTTTAGTTCCTCTTTGTTTTCTGCCATAAAGGTGGTGTCATCTGCATACCTGAGGTTATTGATATTTTTCTCAGCAATCTTGATTCCACCTTGTCTCATCCAGTCAGGCATTCTGCATGATGTACTCTGCATATAAGTTAAATAAGCAGGGTGGCAATATACAGCCTTGACATACTCCTCAATTTTGATCCAGTCCATTGTTCCATGTCCAGTTCTAGATATTGTCCAGTTCTTCTTGACCTACATACAAGTTTCTCAGGAGGCAGGTAATATTCACCATCACTTTAAGAATTGTCCAGTTTGTCGTGATCCACACAGTCAAAAGCTTCATTGTGGTCAATAAAGCAGAAATAGATGTTTTTCTGAAATGTCTTTGCTTTTTTTATGATCCAACCTCTATGATTCCTGAGGTTAGGGACATTGTACTTTTCATTATTGTATACAAGTCCATGGTCAAGTTCTTGGCATACAAAGGGGGTTCAGTTAATAGTATTTGAATAAGAAGATGAATTCGAACTCAAACTTACACAGACTGCAAAATAAAAGTTTACCCTTTCCATTGTACCACACTCTTCTTATTCCTAACTTGTGTTTAAAGCCTTTCCTCATTTTTCAATTGATGCTTGATATTCATATTATTTATGTTCTTTTCTCCACAAACATGATTTTGGATTTCATCACTGACTATTACTCAACAACCTAGCCTAATACCACCCTTCCTCTACCCCTCATAGTTTTGTTTTTTTTTTTTTTTTTCCAGGATTCATGAGTGAGATCTGGATACTCAGTGTGTATCAGAATTAGTCTAAACTTCTGAAACTTCCATGAGCACTCTATAGGCTTTAGCTTCTAGTACTAAAGTGGTGAAATCTGGGAGCTGGGTGTCCTAGACTGGGATGGATGTTGGCAAGTTAGGGGAGAAACTGTCAGCAAGTTGACAAGTAGGAAATAACCTGCCTAGTTTGAAGGACAATAAGTGCTTTAAAAGTTGTGTTTACATTGTTTTCTCGATGGACTTTTCCTCAGACTCTAATATAAGTTGCAGGAGGACATGGACCTTTGACTCTGTGTCCGATACACATAAAATGATATCTGCTACATATTAAGGGCTTAATACATATTTTTGTATATATGAAGTTGATATTTTTTGAAGGTAAATTCAATAGCATTTGCTTATGGACTGGATGTGATAAAATGAGAAGAAAGAGAAGTCAGTAACTTAAAGAATGAAGTTTTCATTTATGAAGGAGAGGGAGGACTATGAGAACAGATTTATGGGTGATAGAAAGGGTTTATTTATGGTATATGAAGTTAGGGGTGTATATTAGATATCAAAGTGGAGATGCCAAGTAGTTAGTTAACGTGTGATTCAGAAATTCAGGGAAAAGACTACAGTTGGAGATGTCAATTTGGAATTTGTCCATGTTGGGCTGTCGAATGGCTGTACTGGACAGCAAAGGATTCTCTGAAGGGTACTTGTAAGGGATGGCATATGCATTCAAAAGATTATTTTGGCAACAGTGCAAAGAATGAAGGAGAAATGTAGAAGAAACTGTTAATACTTGAAATGGGAAATTAATATTTTATGCAAAATAAATGAAAAAGATAAATCCTTAACAAGAATAGAAACAAGAGGAAAAGTAAGGCAGTAATGGCTTTATGTGCATTTAAGGAGGTGGGATGTTTAGGTTTCATTAACATAGTGAATATGGAGGGAAGAAAAAGAAAGGAATCACAGGGGCTTGAATGAATAACTGAGTGCTTTGACTATGTAAGAAACTAGAATATAGGGACATTCAAAATCATATGTAACTGTAATGTTAGTTTTAGATAGGTTGAGTGAAGTAGACCATTCAGGTATGACCTCAATCAAATCCCTTATGATTATACAGTGAAATGACAAACAGATTCAAGGGATCAGATCTGATAGAGAGAGTGCCTGAAGAACTGTGGGCAGAGGTTCGTGACCTTTTACAGGACACAGTGATTAAGACCATCCCCAAGAAAAAGAAATGCAAAAAGGCAAAGCGGTTGTCAGAGGAGGCCTTACAAATACCTGAGAAAAGAAGAGAAGCTAAAGGCAAAGGAGAAAGGGAAAGATATACCCATTTGAATGCAGAGTTCCAAAGAATAGCAAGGAGAGATAAGAAAGCCTTCCTCAGCGATCAGTGCAAAGAAACAGAGGAAAACAATAGAATGGGAAAGACTACAGATCTCTTCAAGAAAATCAGAAATACCAAGGGAAATTTTCATGCAAAGATGGGCACAATAAAGGGCAGAAATGGCATGGACCTAACAGAAGCAGAATATCTTAAGAAGAGGTGGAAAGAATAAACAGAAGAACTATACAAAAAAGATCTTCATGACCCAGATAATCACGATGGTGTGATCACTCACCTAGAACCAGACATCCTGGAATGCAAAGTCAAGTGGGCCTTAAGAAGCATCACTACAAACAAAGCTAGTGGAGGTCATGGAATTCTAGTTGAGCTATTTCAAATCCTAACAGATGATGCTGTGAAAGTGCTACACTCAATATGCCAGCAAATTTGGAAAACTCAGCAGTGGCCACAGGACTGGAAAAGGTCAGTTTTCATTCCAATCCCAAAGAAATGCAATGCCAAAGAATGGTCAAACTACCACACAATTGCACTCATCTCACACACTAGTAAAGTAATGCTCAAAATTCTCCAAGCCAGGCTTCAACAGTATGTGAACCATGAACTTCCAGATGTTCAAGCTGGATTTAGAAAAGACAGAGGAACTAAAGATCAAATTGCCAACATCCGTTGGGTCATCGAAAAAGAAAGAGAGTTCCAGAAAAACATCTATTTTTGCTTTATTGACTATGCCAAAGCCTTTGACTGTGTAGATCACAAAAAAATTGTAGAAAATTCTGAAAGAGATGGGAATACTAGACCACCTGACCTGCCTCCTGAGAAACCTGTATGAAGATAATGAAGCAACAATTAGAACTGGGCATGGAACAACAGACTGGTTCCAAATCAGGAAAAGAGAACATCAAGGCTATATATTGTCACACTGCTTATTTAACTTATATACAGAGTACATCATGTGAAATGTCAGGTTGGATGAAGCACAAGCTGAAATCAAGATTGCCGGGAGAAATATCAATAACCTCAGATACTCAGATGACACCACACTTATGGCAGAAAGCGAACAAGAACGAAAGAACCTCTTGATGAAAGCAAAAAAGGAAAGTGAAAAAGTTGGCCTAAAACTCAACATTCAGAAAAAAAAAAAAATCATGGCATCTGGTCCCATCACTTCATGGCAAATAGATGGAGAAACAATGGAAACAATGAGAGACTTTATATTTTTGGGCTCCAAAATCACTGCAGATGGTAACTGCAGCCATGAAATGAAAAGACGCTTGTTGTTTGGAAGAAAAGCTATGACCAACCTAGGCAGCATACTAAAAGCAGACATTTCTTTGCTGACAAAGGTCTGTCTAGTCAAAGCTCTGGTTTTTCCAGTAGTCATGTATAAATGTGAGAGTTGGACCATAAAGAAAGCTGAGCACCAAAGAATTGGTGCTTTTGAAATGTGATGTTGAAGAAGACTCTTGAGAGTCCTTTGGACTGCAAGGCAATCCAAGTAGTCAATCTTAAAGGAAATCAGTCCTGAATATTCATTGTAAGGACTAATGCTGAAGCTGAAACTCCATGACTTTGGCCCTGTGATATGAAGAACTGACTCATTGGTAAAGACCCTTATGCTGAGAAAGATTGAAGGCAGGAAGAGAAGGGGATGGCAGAGGATGAGATGGCTGGATGGCATCACTGACTCGACGGACATGAGTTTGAGTAACTCTGGGAGTTGGTGATGGACAGGGAAGCCTGGCGTGCTGCAGTCCATGGGGTCACAAAAAGTTGGACCTGACTGAGTGACTGAATGGACTGAACTGAGTGAAGTATCTTTTAATCATCATTAAGTAGTTTTTTAGCTGAAACGTGAAAATGTAGGTGTATATCCAGATTTTTCAATGTGTCAGTTTTTTTCAGACTGATTTAAAAATGTATCTGTGGCATATTTTTACCTTTATTTGTCTAATCAAAGTGAAAGTGCAGTTTGCTCAGTTGTCTCTAACTGTTTAAGACCCCATGGACTGTACCCTGCTAGGCTCCTCTGTCCATGGAATTCTCCAGGCCAGAATACTGGAATGTGTAGCCGTTGCCTTCTCCAGGGGATGTTTTGATCCCAGGTCTCCCACATTGCAGGCAGATTCTTTACCATCTCAGCCATTAGGGAAGCTCAAGAATACTAGAGTGAGTAGCCTATCCTTTCCAAAGCACATCTTCCCAACCCAGGTATCGAACCGAGGTCTCCTGTATTGCAGACAGATTCTTTACCATCTGACATAAGAGAGAATCCCTTCTATTTATCTAAAGGTTGTTATAAATGTATAATTACATAGCATTTTTTTTAACTTTATTTCAAGTTATTTAACTGAAAACACCTATATGTTTTAAAGGAGTATTTCTTTGAAACTTAAACATATTAAAAAGTTTTAACTTCTTTTTATAACAAGTGAACTGCACGATTCGTATGCCTGTAATACATGCATTTGTTACCTCAGATATGTGATTACATTGAAATCTCAATCCCCAAAGTGAATGACACAGATGGTGTCCTTAATATAACATCCTCTTTTTATCTAGCCTATAGATAATATTCCCTTAACTGTGTTATTTAAGCTAGTAGACAAGTCAAAAGAAAAGGATTTCATATTGATTTGTTTCAAATAACTTTGCTGGTGGTCACAAAGAGTTGGACCTGACTGAGTGACTGAATGGACTGCAGCATGCCAGGCAAAAATGTTTATTTCTTTTTGGCTGTGCTCAGTCTTCGTTGCTGCACCAGCTGTCTCTAGTTGCTGTGAGTGGGGTCTCTTCTCTGGCTCTGGTGTGAGGGTTTCTCATTGCAGTGGCTTCTCTTGTTGCAAAGCGTGGGCTCCAGTAATTGTGGTGTGTGGGCTCAGCAGTAGTGGCTCAGAGGTTCCAAAGATCAGTCTCATTTGTTGTGGCCCATGGGCTCAGTTACCCCCGCAGCATGTAGGATCTTCCCAGCCCTGGGATGGAACCAGTGTTCTCTGCATTGCAAGGTTGATTCTAACCACTGGACCACCAGGGAAGCCCCCGCTACCCCCTACACACACTTTGAGTCTTAATTAGCATTTTCTCCATAAATATCTTACATGTCCAATCCCATCTTGGCATCTGCTTCATGGGGGACATAAGCTGTCATCCCTATATGATGGTGTTCTTGGGTGTAAGATTTTTCATATGACCTTATTATTTTTGTATTCATACTTTTAGTTGGCATTCCAGTAATTCAGTGTGGACACTTGCTGTTTGGAGAAATGCTTTCTGGAAGATTTCTGTGAAGTGTTTACCTGTTTTATAGCATGTACCTACACCAGAGTTTGCCAGTGCCGCCACTAATGAAATTTTTGGATGTCTCTTTGTTCTGACAGCTGTCTTATTCGTTGTATGAGGTTCGGCAGCATCTGTGGCCCCTCTACCCACGAGCCGTCAGTAGCGCGGTCTTCCACGCTGCAGACATTGCCGGATGTCTCCACGCGTCGCCAGTGGCCTTTCATAGGCAAAATCATTCCCAGATGTAGAAGTACAATATCTGATAGAATCAATTATACCCTAGGAAACAGGCGAAGATTTGATCATTACAGCTCAAACAGTAGGAAAGGTTTTTAGGAGATGGCACTGAGACAGATTTTGAAGAAGGGCAAGGATTTCCTTACCTTCTAGGCAGTTTTAGTTGCATGACTTAAAACATAATAGCAGAAATAAAAGCACATACAAGAAAACCCTTTCCAAGGAGACTGTCTTGATATAATCAGAAGAAATGTTCTTTACTGGCAGTGGCACAGTGATAGATATGTAACTTCTCCAATAGTAATATTCCATAAGGTAAAAGCTGTATTTCTTGTTTCATTCCCTTTATTCTATCAGCTTTTAACTAAATGCTGTGTGTGGCCTCACCATGTGCCTTCAGTGTGTCTTTTCTCCATTTGTAATGCAGGCTACTAAACCCATGAACTTTGTGCCACCCTAACATTTCCTTATGTGAAGCTCCTATCCCAGCTCTTTCCTACATTTTATTATTTCAGTCTCTTTATTGCTGTTCTGTATTTTGTGTGACATTACTCTCATACTTTCCTTTAGTACTTTAGACAGGTTTTTTTTTTTCATTTCTTTGAACATATCTATAATATTTGATTGAAATCTTTGTCTACTAAGTCCAATATTAGGGCTTGAGGTAGCTTCTGCTGACTTCTTTTGTCTATAAATGGGTCAAAGTTTAAAATTTCTTTTATGCCTTACAATTATTTTTGTTAAAAAGTAGAAGTTTAATATAATGTGATACCTCTGAAAATTATACTGCTCCCCCTGTTGTTGCTGTTGTTATAGTTGTTTATATTGTTCTGTATCTGTTCAGTGATGTTCATGAACCAAGTCTGTGAAGTTAAGATCCAGTTCTCTTAAAATCTGTACTAATGCCCCTGCTTTATTCTAGATATTGATAATTTATGTTCTCTCTCCCTCTCATCCTTCTCTCTCATCAGTTTTGCTGAAAGTTTATAAGCATATGAGTGTTTTCAAAGAGAACTTTCTTGAGTGTTTTTCCCATGTGTGATCTCGAACCTCAGAACAGTTTTAAGGAGGGATCTGGTTTTAAGGTGGGTTCTAAGTTTTAAGGTGGGTCCATCCTTAACCTGGAAACGGGGCCCAGATGACCCATAGTGACAGTGGTGGCTGAAACAGTGATGGGGACGATGGCTGCAGCCATGAGGGGGAGAAATGATGTTGCGTTTTTAATTTCCCAAACCCCACTTTTCCATTATTGTTATATGGGAAAGTCATTGATTTTTATATAGTGCAACCTTGTATCCTGCAACTTTGCTATAATTGCTCATTAATTTCAGGATATTATTGTTCATTCTTTCAGATTGCCTTCATAGATGATCATGTCATTTGCAGACAGTTTTAAGTCTCACTTCCTGATCTGTTATACCTTTTCTTTCCTTCCTGCATTAGCAAGGACTTCTTCTTCAGTGTTGAAAAGAAGTGGTGATAGGGAACATCCTTGCCTAGCATCTGATCTGAGAGGGAACACTTGGTTTCTCGCCATTAGTTGTGACACTATCTGTAGGTTTGCTGTACTGTTTATTAAGAAAGTTCCCCATATACCTAGTTTACAGAGAGTTTTTATTATGAATGGGTATTGGATTCTGTCAGACACTTTTTATCAATCTATTGATTTGATCATGCAGTTTTTTTTAATAATGGTTATTTTAATTGATTTTCCAGTGTCAAACTAGCCTTGAATACTTGGGATAAATCCTGCTTGGCTGTGATATATCTTTTAAAATGTTTTTTAGATCTGATTTGCTAACATTTGTTGAACATTTTTGTGTCTATGTTCATAAGCAATACTGATTAGTAGTTTTCTTGTAATGCCTTTTATCTGGTATTGGTATTTAGGTTAATTTCCTATAATGAGTTACGACTACCTCTGCTTCTGTCTCCTGAAATAGATGGTAGGAAATTGACATAACCCCTTCCTTAAGTGTTTGGTAGCATTCACCGTGAACTCATCACTCACTTGGGCCTGGTAATTTCTGCTGTGGAAGTTATTAATTATTGATTCATTTTCTTTTGTAGATATAGGCCTATTCACATTATTTGTTTCTTCTTGTATGTGTTTCAAAAGATTGTGTTTTTCAGAGAACTGGTCCATTACATCTAAGTTATAAAATATGTGGACACAAGGGTTGTTCATAGTACTCCTTTATTGTCCTTTTAATTTTTGTGGGATATATGGTCATGTTCCCTCTTTCATTTCTTATATTAGCACTTAATCCTTGATTTTTTTAAAAGGGGCCCTGAATTTTTATTTTTCACTGGACTCAGCAAATTATGCATTAATCCTTAACTCTTAAGGGTATACATAGTTTGGAAATTTATACTTTAATAATCTAGTATATCATTTTCCTACTGGGAATGATATACCTAGTATATCATTCCTACCTAGATGATTTCTTTTGGCTTTGTTCTGAGTTTTATTTTGGACAGGGAGAGAATTAAAGATTAAATTACAGAAATACCAAGAATATGTGTTTACTTTCTTGTTCAACTATTTGCATGTTAACAATTTAAATGGCAAATACTTTAAAAATTTTCTTCTGACATTTTGTCCTAGAAGTGTTTTCAAGAGAAAATGACCTTTCACAAATTAAGAAATAGCTTCATTTCCAATAACCTGCTAAGTCATATTATCTGAAAGCTCCATTATCTGAAACAGCCTTGATCTCATTCTCTTCCTATTGAAGCTTTTCCCAGAAAGAAAACTGTTCTTCACTCCTGAAATTTAGTCAGTTCATCAAGTCTTACCAGTTTTGTCTTCTAAACAATTTAGCAAATGACTCACTTCCCTCCATTTCCACTTCTATAATCAGACCCTGTGTACTTCAGTTCTATTCTACCGGACCTTTCTGTCTTGACATTGTGCCAGACTGCTCTTAAAATTAGTAATCATATGGTATACAACTCCCCTATTTAGATTTCCTTAGCTTTTGAGTTTAGCTTTTTAGCTTAGCTTAGCTTTTGAGAAGGCAATGACAACCCACTCCAGTATTCTTGCCTGGAAAATCCCATGGACGGAGGAGCCTGGTAGGCTGCAGTCCATGGGGTCGCTAAGAGTCGGACACGACTGAGCGACTTCACTTTCACTTTTCACTTGCATGCATTGGAGAAGGAAATGGGAACCCACTCCAGTGTTCTTGCCTGGAGAATCCCAGGGATGGCAGAGCCTGGTGGGCTGCCATCTATGGGGTCGCACAGAGTTGGACACGACTTAAGCGACTTAGCAGCAGCTTTTGAGTTAAAGCACAAGTTCCTTCACATGATATAGATTTATTCATGATTTGGCCAGTGGCCTCAACCCTCTTGTCTGTAACCTCCATGTATATTCTGACATGCCAAAATTGTATTTCCCTGAAGGCGACCTGTTGTGTGAATGTCATTGTGCCTTCCTACATACTTTTCTCTCTGCCACTAATCTCTAGTTTTCCATTGTTCTGTTGGTTAATGCCATCCTTAAGACTCAATAGTATGTCAGTTTGTCTACAACACTTCCCATGGCCCGCCAGGGAAACTAAACTGTCATAGCTTGGTGCTGCACAAGATCCTCCTTTCCATCACTACAGCAGCACATATTCATTGTAGAATTATTGTTCATTTGCTGTTGCCTATCTAAACATATTCAGTCAGTCAGTTCAGTCGCTCAGTCGTGTCTGATTCTTTGCAACCCCATGAACTGCAGCACGCCAGGCCTCCCTGTCCACGACCAACTCCCGGAGTCCACCCAAACCCATGTCCATCAAGTCGATGTTGCCATCCAACCATCTCATCCTCTGTCATCCCCTTCTCCTCCTGCCCTCAATCTTTCCCAGCATCAGGGTCTTTTCCAATGAGTCAGCTCTTCGCACCAGGTGGCCAAAGTACTGGAGTTTCAGCTTCAGCATCAGTCCTTCCAATGAACACCCAGGACTGATCTCCTGTAGGATGGACTGGTTGGATCTCCTTGCAGTCCAAGGTACTCTCAGGAGTCTTCTCCAACACCACAGTTCAAAAGCATCAATTCTTTGGCGCTCAGCTTTCTTTATAGTCCAACTCTCACATCCATACATGACCACTGGAAAAACCATAGCCTTGACTAGACGGACCTCTGTTAGCAACGTAATGCCTCTGCTTTTTAATATGCTGTCTAGGTTGGTCATAACTTTCCTTCCAAGGAGTAAGCGTCTTTTAATTTCATTGCAATCACCATCTAAACATACTAGGTAATCATTTTCTTACAGGTAGAGGCTGTCTTCTCTATATGCATCTCCAGCACCTAGAACAGGACTTGACATATGCTAGACTTAAAACTTATGGGATGAAAGAATCAATGAGTGAACCCAAGAAGCTAAATTGATAAAACTAGATTATGTTATGAGTGTGTTTGTAGGCATTCAATAATTTAGTATGGATAAGGAAAGATAGTCATTTTCTGATGGAGAATCCTGGTAAACACTACCTTAGCCAAATGATTAAGGTTAACATCCCTAATGAGGATCAAAATTAACAAGCCTTATGGTGTCAGATTCAAACAATGTATACCTTACATATTAGGATGAGAAAGCCCTCCATCTCTGAGGTATTTGTTCATAAAACCAATAATTACAAGCTTATCATGAGAAAAACATCGGACAAACCCCAATGAAGGAACATTTTATAAAATATGTGACTAGTCCTCCTCAAAACTGTCAAAGTTATAAAAAAAAATGAAGATCTGAAAAATGTCATAGTATAGAGAATCCTAGAGACATGACAACTACATGCAAGGAAAGAATCTTCAGTTAGATCTTGAAACAGTAAAAGATATTAGGGAAAAAATACTGATGAAATACACACAAAGTCTGGGATTCAGGTGGAAGTAGTTTACCAAAGTCTGTTTCTTAGTTTTGACAAATGTGCTTTCTTTCATTTCTTTGAGTATTAGATGTTAACATTAGGGAAGTTTGTAAAGGCTATATTTAAACTCTTTATACTATCTGTGGCTTTTCTGTAATTTTGTAGGTATACCAACATAAATGTTCATACACAAAATATAAGGACGAATGCCATAATTGAAAATACTAACAAGTGAATACAGTTAATGGTTAGTTAAACACGGTATGAAAATTTATATCAATACTATTAATCTACATATTTTAATTGAAAACAAATGTACATTCATTAGTCAGTCTTTTGATGTCAGGAAAAGGCTTGCCCTATAAGTTTATTGCCTCATGTGTGGGTACATTAGTCAGTATGAACATAGGGCTTAATTTTAATTCAATATGTGAGTTATATTAAGGTCAAAAAAGATATCTCCTTCTAAGAACTTTTTTTTTAACTGTAAGAGATCATTAATAATAAGACAGTGATTGTATTAAAGACCTTTATCTGCAGTACCCAACCTACTATGTAAGAAATCATGAGATGTTAAATTTCTGTGAAAGATGTGGATTTGTTTTGTGTTCCTTAACAATGAGGGGATCTCTAGAAGGAAGGTGCAAGACCCTTCAAAATGCTATGTAGTGTCAGGCCATGTCAGCTTTGTCTGTATTAAGTGTCTGACAACATTCTGAGTGGTTGTGCTGAGAACAAGTGGTAGGAGCCATCAAAAGTTAACAAAGTGAAAGTCACGCAGTCGTGTCCAACTCTTTGTGACCCCATGGATTATACAGTCCATGGAATTCTCCAGCCCAGAATACTGGAGCAGGTAGCCTTTCCCTTCTCCAGGGGATCTTCCCAACCCAGGGATTGAACCCAGGTCTCCTGCGTTGCAGGCAGATTCTTTATCAGCTGAGCCACAGGGAAGCCCCAAAAGTTAACAAGATTATAGTTTATTTTTGTTGTTGTTTAATCCCTAAGTTGTGTCTGACTCTTTGAGACCCCATGGAATATAGCCCACCAGGCTCCTCTGACCATGGGATTTCCAAGGCAAGAATGCTGGAGAGGGTTGTCATTTCCTTCTCCAGAAGTTTATTTAATGATTGGATATTCAACTATTCATTAATTTTACCTAAAACTTGAATTTTTAAAAATCAAGATCTTTGTAATTCTTTATAGACCATTTGAATATCACATAAAATAGGCAAGAAGTACTTTTTGGGAAGATGTCTAAGTGCACTATAGAATTATTGGTTGGTTACCATACTGTGGGATTGGGCAGTCAGATCTGTATTAATTTAGCTCTGAGTGTTTTATAGATGATAATAAAAATTAGTGAGTTTTCACACTACTTTGTACTTAATCTCCATGTGACCATGGTGTAATCTTTCTCGGGAGTGAAAAAGCAGTTTTCAAGAGGAACTATATCACTGAGAAAATACATTATATACCAAGAGGAATTAAAACGCAGTAACTGAAAATAATATCTGAAACTAGAATGGATAGGATTAGATTACAAAAGAGAGCGCAGTGTTTATTCTTAATTATTTAATATTTTCACAGAAATACTGCTCTCCATTGAGCTCATCACCAAATTGATGAGACATTTGAACATGCAGAATATAAATTTGATCTCTCAGACTTAGATAAGTATCCCCAGTGGATGATAAATTTATTTCCAGTTGCCGTAAATTTCAGGTCTAAGAGATAAGGAAATAGAATACCATAAAAGTAGGTTCAGTGTTACATTATAAACACCTTCACTATTTATTATTGAGCTGATTTGTAAAGATAACCAAAGTCAATAAAGCATTGCTATGTATCTTATCTATTAGGGCTATAAAATATTTGTATGCTTTCATAAATGTTAATGAAAGAGACTAGGTAAGCAAATGTCACTGACTGCAAATTAGAGTTTGGAAAGACAGTAATATGTAGCACAGTAGTTTAAATCGTAAATTTTCTTGATCTTTACCCTTTGAATAAAGGATAAGGCCACCTTGGTGTAGCTGAAGTCTTCGGTAAGGAAAAGGAGTCAGGACTCTTGATTGCAGGCACACTTCTAACCGTAATGGTAATATTTTTGAAGAATTGTATCAGAAAGTAGCAGATGGTATTGTGAACCTCAATGAACAAAACCATAATGACACAAAAGACAGCCATTAATTAGGTATGAATTACTGTGTTTTAAAGTGCTGGCTGTGGAAGGAGAAATGCCACCTTTGAATGAATAGCTTCCTCTGTCTGACCTGACCTCCTCCCACTTAGATGTGAAGGTGATAAATCACGAAGTGCAGCAACAGCAGGGATCCTTATTAATAGCTACATCCAAGTCATCTGGCAATCACTGCGAGTGCCAGTGACATGCACAAAGGTTTTCCTTCTCGGCTGAAAGGATGTGAATTTTCTATGAGAATCTGTTAGAAGTGAATGGGATGTGGAATTCTCTGGGTTGTGCATCTGAGCACTTCATCTACTAGACAAGGTAGAAATTCTTAGAACGTGCTGTATCAACACACGAAGGCATTATCACAGTGATTTGAATTGAGAATTTTATATTATTAGAGTAGGCATATTCTTGAAACAAAAAAATGACTATTCAGTTTCTCTTTAATGAAAATAAAATTGAAGCAATGAGCAAAGTATTTGATTTTTTACTAATCACCTGAAAGAGGAATAAAATTTTTAAATGAAAACTTCAGGATGGGGAACACATGTATACCAGTGGTGGATTCATTTTGATATTTGGCAAAACTAATACAGTTATATAAAGTTTAAAAATAAAATTAAAAAAAAAAAACAACTTAAAACAGCAACTGGATTTAGTTGTTTCCCCTCTCTCAGCCTAATTGTTACAGAAGCAATTGAATCTGATCATTTCTTTTTAAAATATGTTTTTCAAGTTTTCTTAAGTTCAGTCATTCTGGTACTGCCTATGAGTTTGACAGCTTTTTCTGAAAACCATAACCAGATGACAAGCAAGAAGCAGTGAGGTTTAATTTTTATTTTACAAGTTTACAGTACTCCCAAACTTAAAAGTTAAAGACTTGCTTGAAGGAATACAAGGAGTTTGAATTTAAGAAGCCTGAGTTTAAGCCCCAGATTAAGCCTTGTGTGACTTCGGATACATTACTTATCCTTGAGACTGAGCACTCACATCTATAAAGTAAAAATTAGCATGCCAGCATTATCTAGCATAAGGATTTGGGGTGAGTACCATATTAAAAAATGTATACATGTGAGCTTTGGAAATAGTAAACATATATAGTTTAGAAGTAATATGAGAACTTTCTTCAACTATATTCTTTGTTTCTGTCATCAACATAGTTATTAAAAATTGATTTATATAGACACTGTATACCTTTGCCTTTCATTTTCCTTTTGTCTTCCTAGAGGTGTTAGCTTTATAATTTAAAAATATTTATTATCTCAGATTTACTTTAACCAGTGAATACTCAAGTTTTCATTTATCTATCCAGTATTTTATCTGTTATAAAGCTAATAATACAACATTAGATAATATCAAGTACATTCAGGGTGGTGTGGCCATAGACAAAGATAATGTAATGTTAGACAACTTGATTGAACAATTGCTCATGAGTTTATTTCCAGTGTTCATTATATATACACACATATATACCCACTCCAGTGTTCTTGCCTGGAGAATCCCAGGGACGGGGGAGCCTGGTGGGCTTCCGTCTATGGGGTCGCACAGAGTCGGACACGACTGAAGCGACTTAGCAGCAGCAGCAGCAGCACACATATACACACACACACACACACACACACACACACACACACATGTACATAATATATAGCATATCTATCCCTACAAAATTTGTCATTGTTTTAATATTTTAGATACAGAGGATGGGCACGGGATAAAGAATAAACATTCACTCAGAATTTGGTATCACATGAATGCTTTAGATGAAGCGACATTTGTGTTCCCTTTGTATCTATTAAGCAGGGACTAACTAACTTTCCTGCTAGAGATTAATTGAAATAGTCTTTCCTATAAAAATATTGAATCCCTATATTGTACACCTGAATAAATCAACTGTACTTTAATTTTGGGTCTTCCCAGGGGGCACTAATGGTAAAGAATCTGCCTGCCAGTGCAGTAGATATAAGAGCCATGGGTTTGATCCCTGGATTGGGAAGATTCCCCTGAAGCAGAAAATGGCAGCCCACTCTAGTATTCTTGGTGGCAGAATCCCCAGACAGAAGAACCTGGAGGGCTACAGTCTATGGGGTTACAAAGAGTTGAACATGACTGAGTGTCTGAGCATATACTTCAATTAAAAAAAAAAATCTTTCCTATGTCAAGAGTGCAAAGTAGGGTGATGTTATAGAGAGTCAGATATTTTATTTTTATTTTTTTTGTTATTTTTTTTAATTTTATTTTATTTTTAAACTTTACATAATATATCAGAGGAGAAAGCCATAATACATTTAAACATCTGGCAGATTTCCTCGGACACAAAGACAACCACGCCTGCTATTCTGGTGTAATTATTAATAGCATCCCTTGCGCTCTCTGTTTGGACAATGGATTATATAATCATTTACATAATAGGTACTTAGCAAATGTTAATATTCTCTTTGGTATCCTAATTTGAATAATAATGTATATGTGCACATGCATGCTCAGTCATGTCTGATTCTATGTGACCCCATGGACTGTAGCCCACCAGTCTCCTCTGTTCATGGAATTCTCCAGGCAAGAATACTGGAGTGGGTTGCCATTCCTTTCTCAACAGGATCTTCCAACCCAGGGATCAAACCTGGATCTCCTGCATTGCAGGCAGATTCTTTACTGTCTGTGCCACCAGGGAAGCCTGATAATGTATATGGTCACCATTTAATAAATGGTAATTTCTTTTTTTTTTTAACAGAAACAGTATTTGGTAAAACTAAAGTCATTTAATTATTTATTCATTCATTCAATTATTTGAGTGCTTGCTGTGTTCTGGGTACTGGTAAAATTGTAGGGAACAAGACAAGTAAACTTCATGACCTCAGGGAATGTGTATTTTAGTGAAAAAGCAGACTCTAGAGTAGTAAATAAATATACAGTATACTTTTAGGTACTGACACATACTTAACATAAGCTAAAGATAGGTAATTGAAAATAAAATGTTGTAGGAGAATATAGGTTCATTGAGATAGAGAAGACATCTTTCATAGGATGACACTTGGGAAAACATCAAATGACCTGAGGGAGAGTGCCATGTAGATATCTCAAAGAATAGTTTTTCCAGGAAAGAAAACACCTTTCTTAAGTGTTCAGCCACAGACTTCCCTGGTGGTCCAGGGGCTAGGACTCTGTGCTCCAGGGGCCCAGGTTTCCTACATGCTGCAGCTAGGACCTGCTGCAGTCATACAGGGTTCAGCCATTGAGCTGGAAAAGACACTTGGCATATTTGACTAGCAACAAGACCAGCGTAGCTGGTACAAAGTGTGCAGAGAATGGATGGGGCTGGAGGGAGGTTGAGTGTATGGTAAAGGGTCTGAATTGGCTTCAGAATGCACCGGGAAGTTACTGGAGGCGGAAACAATCTTAATTTAGCTTCTAAAATGATCATCCTGTGTGCTATGTGAAGAAAAGACTGGCAGAGAAGTGTATCACGTTCCTCAAATGCACATCATCAGGTATTGTCAGCTGCACACCTGTCTCTGAGCTCATTGATCCTCATTTCACCCATCCACCATGGTTTCCAAATTAATGTGAGCATGACCTGAGATTACCTTTTCTCATGCCTCTCACCTTCCATTATAGGGCCTCACTGAGGTGTGAGACGCATGAGATCTTACTAGTTAGTGTCCATGCAAGTACAATCTGGAATTATAAGGGAATTAACTCTAGAAGAGAGAATGTGGACAGTTTTTTTTTTCTCTTTTCCTCAGAATTGTCTTGAGTTAGAGTAGCTCTTGTGGTCTCTTAAACATTTGTCTTGAAAGAGCGAGCAATGCATTATTCTTGGTGCCAATCCATGGGCAGCATTATAGTGTACTCTGCTATTGGCTCAATTCTCTATCTCACCTACAGTTTCCATTGTTCTGTATCCTTTGGGAGTGCACTTCCTAACACAAGAGAAACACAAATTCTTTCCCTTCCTCTACTTTCTGGGGAAAGCAGGCTAAGATATGAAGGACAAGTATAAAGACTGGTTGACAATATATTAAAGTCATCCAGGCAGGAGATGCTGGTGACTTGGAACCCAGTGTTTGCTGCTGCCTGGTAATCACGAATGTGATTTAATTATATTTTTTTGATTTCCTCTTTCTTCATCATCATATTACCTACCTGATGTTTTATCCTTGCAAGAAAGAAATACTGTTGAAGATGGTTTTATTTTGATCTTTATCCTCCTCCAGCAACCTTTTTCATTTTTATAACTATGTCATTCTAGTACTCAAAAGCCTTTGTCCTTCAGTTTATCACAATATTAAATTTTAATTCTTTTGTTTATGTTTCATGCTCTTCCATTAGTTGCCTCATTAAAACTATCCAAATTTATGTTATACTTCTTAAAATATAATAATCTCCCTACTGCTCAAAAGTATGTTCTTATTCTTAGGATTTTCCATATGTTACCTTCTCCATAGCCAAATAATATCAAATAGTAACAGTTTTCTTCTTCTTCAAGTTAGATGCTTTTACTCTTTCTTTCTTTTTTTTTTTTTTAAAATTTTATTTTATTTTTAAACCTGAAACCCTGTGTTAGTTTTGCCAAACATCAAAACGAATCCGCCACAGGTATACATATGCTCCCCATCCTGAACCCTCCTCCCTCCTCCCTCCCCACACCATCCCTCTGGGTCGTCCCAGTGCACCAGCCCCAAGCATCCAGTATTGTGCATCGAACCTGGACTGGCAACTCGTTTCATACATGATATTACACATGTTTCAATGCCATTCTCCCAAATCTTCCCACCCTCTCCCTCTCCCACAGAGTCCATAAGACTGTTCTATACATCAGTGTCTCTTTTGCTGTCTCGTACACAGGGTTATTGTTACCATCTTTCTAAATTCCATATATATGCGTTAGTATACTGTATTGGTGTTTTTCTTTCTGGCTTACTTCACTCTGTATAATAGGCTCCAGTTTCATCCACCTCATTAGAACTGATTCAAATGTGTTCTTTTTCATGGCTGAGTAGTACTCCATTGTGTATATGTACCACGGCTTTCTTATCCATTCATCTGCTGATGGACATCTAGGTTGCTTCCATGTCCTGGCTATTATAAACAGTGCTGCGATGAACATTGGGGTACATGTGTCTCTTTCCCTTCTGGTTTCCTCAGTGTGTATGCCCAGCAGTGGGATTGCTGGATCATAAGGCAGTTCTATTTCCAGTTTTTTAAGGAATCTCCACACTGTTCTCCATAGTGGCTGTACTAGTTTGCATTCCCACCAACAGTGTAAGAGGGTTCCTTTTTCTCCACACCCTCTTCAGCATTTATTGCTTGTAGACTTTTGGATCGCAGCCATTCTGACTGGTGTGAAATGGTACCTCATAGTGGTTTTGATTTGCATTTCTCTGATAATGAGTGATGTTGAGCATCTTTTCATGTGTTTGTTAGCCATCTGTATGTCTTCTTTGGAGAAATGCCTATTTAGTTCTTTGGCCCATTTTTTGATTGGGTCATTTATTTTTCTGGAGTTGAGCTGTAGGAGTTGCTTGTATATTTTTGAGATTAGCTGTTTGTCAGTTGCTTCATTTGCTATTATCTTCTCCCATTCTGAAGGCTGCCTTTTCACCTTGCTAATAGTTTCCTTTGATGTGCAGAAGCTTTTAAGTTTAATTAGGCCCCATTTGTTTATTTTTGCTTTTATTTCCAATATTCTGGGAGGTGGGTCATAGAGGATCCTGCTGTGATGTATGTCGGAGAGTGTTTTGCCTATGTTCTCCTCTAGGAGTTTTATAGTTTCTCGTCTTACATTTAGATCTTTAATCCATTTTGAGTTTATTTTTGTGTATGGTGTTAGAAAGTGTTCTAGTTTCATTCTTTTACAAGTGGTTGACCAGCTTTCCCAGCACCACTTGTTAAAGAGATTGTCTTTAATCCATTGTATATTCTTGCCTCCTTTGTCAAAGATAAAGTGTCCATATGTGCATGGATTTATCTCTGGGCTTTCTGTTTTGTTCCATTGATCTATATTTCTGTCTTTGTGCCAGTACCATACTGTCTTAATGACTGTGGCTTTGTAGTAGAGCCTGAAGTCTGGTAGGTTGATTCCTCCAGTTCCATTCTTCTTTCTCAAGATAGCTTTGGCTATTCGAGGTTTTTTGTATTTCCATACGAATTGTGAAATTATTTGTTCTAGCTCTGTGAAGAATACCGTTGGTAGCTTGATAGGGATTGCATTGAATCTATAAATTGCTTTGGGTAGTATACTCATTTTCACTATATTGATTCTTCCAATCCATGAACATGGTATATTTCTCCATCTGTTAGTGTCCTCTTTGATTTCTTTCACCAGTGTTTTATAGTTTTCTATATATAGGTCTTTAGTTTCTTTTTTTTTTTTTAATTTATTTTATTTTTAAACTTTACATAACTGTATTAGTTTTGCCAAATATCAAAATGATAGTTTCTTTAGGTAGATATATTCCTAAGTATTTTATTCTTTCTGTTGCAATGGTGAATGGAATTGTTTCCTTAATTTCTCTTTCTGTTTTCTTATTATTAGTGTATAAGAATGCAAGGGATTTCTGTGTGTTGATTTTATATCCTGCAACTTTACTATAATCATTGATTAGTTCTAGTAATTTTCTGGTGGAGTCTTTAGGGTTTTCTATGTAGAGGATCATGTCATCTGCAAATAGTGAGAATTTTACTTCTTCTTTTCCAATTTGGATTCCTTTTTTTTCTTTTTCTGCTCTGATTGCTGTGGCCAAAACTTCCAAAACTATGTTGAATAGTAATGGTGAAAGTGGGCACCCTTGTATTGTTACTGACTTTAGAGGAAATGCTTTCAATTTTTCACCATTGAGGATAATTTTTGCTGTGGGTTTGTCATATAAGCTTTTATTATGTTGAGGTATGTTCCTTCTATTCCTGCTTTCTGGAGAGTTTTGATCATAAATGGATGTTGAATTTTGTCAAAGGCTTTCTCTGCATCTATTGAGATAATCATATGGTTTTTATTTTTCAATTTGTTAACGTGGTGTATTACATTGATTGATTTGCGGATATTGAAGAATCCTTGCATCCCTGGGATAAAGCCCACTTGGTCCTGGTGTATCATCTTTTTAATGTGTTGTTGGATTCTGATTGCTAGAATTTTGTTAAGGATTTTTGCATCTATGTTCATCAGTGATATTGGCCTGTAGTTTTCTTTTTTTGTGGGATCTTTGTCAGGTTTTGGTATTAGGGTGATGGTGGCCTCATAGAATGAGTTTAAAGAAAAACGAATTAAAAGAAATGAGGACAATCTCAGAGACCTCCAGGACAATATTAAATGCTACAACATTCGAATCATAGGGGTCCCAGAAGAAGAAGACAAAAAGAAAGACCATGAGAAAATACTTGAGGAGATAATAGTTGAAAACTTCCCTAAAATGGGGAAGGAAATAATCACCCAAGTCCAAGAAACCCAAAGAGTCCCAAACAGGATAAACCCAAGGCGAAACACCCCAAGACACATAGTAATCACATTAACAAAGATCAAACACAAAGAACAAATATTAAAAGCAGCAAGGGAAAAACAACAAGTAACACACAAGGGAATTCTCATAATGATAACAGCTGATCTTTCAATAGAAACTCTTCAAGCCAGGAGGGAATGGCAAGACATACTTAAAATGATGAAAGAAAATAACCTACAGCCCAGATTATTGTACCCAGCAAGGATCTCATTCAAGTATGAAGGAGAAATCAAAAGCTTTTCAGACAAGCAAAAGCTGAGAGAATTCTGCACCACCAAACCAGCTCTCCAACAAATACTAAAGGATATTCTCTAGACAGGAAACACAAAAACGGTGTATAAAATTGAACCCAAAACAATAAAGTACATGGCAACAGGATCATACTTATCAGTAATTACCTTAAACGTAAATGGGTTGAATGCCCCAACCAAAAGACAAAGACTGGCTGAATGGATACAAAAACAAGACCCCTACATATGTTGTCTACAGGAGACCCACCTCAAAACAGGGGACACATACAGACTGAAAGTGAAGGGCTGGAAAAGGATTTTCCATGCAAATAGGGACCAAAAGAAAGCAGGAGTAGCAATACTTATATCAGATAAAATAGACTTTAAAACAAAGGCTGTGAAAAGAGACAAAGATGGTCACTACATAATGATCAAAGGATCAATTCAAGAAGAAGATATAACAATTATAAATATATATGCACCCAACACGGGAGCACCACAATATGTAAGACAAATGCTAACAAGTATGAAAGGAGAAATTAACAATAACACAATAATAGTGGGAGACTTTAATACCCCACTCACACCTATGGATAGATCAACTAAACAGAAAATTAACAAGGAAACACAAACTTTAAACGATACGATAGACCAGTTAGACCTAATTGATATCTATAGGACATTTCATCCCAAAACAATGAATTTCACCTTTTACTCAAGTGCACATGGAACCTTCTCCAGGATAGATCACATCCTGGGCCATAAATCTAGCCTTGGTAAATTCAAAAACATAGAAATCATTCCAAGCATCTTTTCTGACCACAATGCAGTAAGATTAGATCTCAATTACGAGAGAAAAACTATTAAAAATTCCAACATATTGAGGCTGAACAACACGCTACTGAATAACCAACAAATCACAGAAGAAATCAAAAAAGAAATAAAAATTTGTATAGAAACGAATGAAAATGAAAACCCAACAACCCAAAACCTGTGGGACACGGTAAAAGCAGTCCTAAGGGGAAAGTTCATAGCAATACAGGCATACCTCAAGAAACAAGAAAAAAGTCAAATAAATAACCTAACTCTACACCTAAAGCAACTAGAAAAGGAAGAAATGAAGAACCCCAGGGTTAGTAGAAGGAAAGAAATCTTAAAAATTAAAGCAGAAATAAATGCAAAAGAAACAAAAGAGACCATAGCAAAAATCAACAAAGCCAAAAGCTGGTTCTTTGAAAGGATAAATAAAATTGACAAACCATTAGCCAGACTCATCAAGAAACAAAGGGAGAAAAATCAAATCAATAAAATTAGAAATGAAAATGGAGAGATCACAACCGACAACACAGAAATACAAAGGATCATGAGACTACTATCAACAATTATATGCCAATAAGATGGACAACGTGGAAGAAATGGACAAATTCTTAGAAAAGTACAACTTTCCAAAACTGGACCAGGAAGAAATATAAAATCTTAACACAAGCACGGAAATTGAAACTGTAATCAAAAATCTTCCAGCAAACAAAAGCCCAGGTCCAGACGGCTTCACAGCTGATTTCTCTTTCTTTCTTGTCTTTTTTTTTCCTTTTGGTCTGATTGCTGTGGCTAGGCCTTCCAGTACTGTGTTAAATAGAAGTGGCAAGACTGGGCAGTCATGTCTTGTTCCTGAAATCTAGAAGAAAATTTTTTAGATTTTCACTGTTGAGTGTGGTGTTAGTTGTGTATTTGTCATCGTCTTGTGTGTGTTTAGTCGCTCAGTCATGTCAGACTCTTTACGACCCCATGGACTGTAGCCTGCCAGGCTCCTCTGTCCATGGAATTCTCCAGGCAAGAATACTGGAGTGGGTTTCCATGCCCTCCTCCAGGGGATCTTCCCAACCCAGGGACTGAACCCAGGTCTCCCACACTCCCACACTCCCACTCTTTTTCACCATCTCAACCACAAAGGAAGCCCATGTGGATTTGTCATAAATGTCCCTTATTATGTTAAGATATTTACCTTCTATATCCAATATATGAAAGCTGTTTTTATCATGAATGGATTTTCAATTGTTGAATGCTTTTCTGTATCTCTTTAAATGATAGTGTGATCTTTATCCTTTTGTTAATGTGATGTATTACATTGATTAATTTGCAAATATTGAACTATTTTTACATCCTTGATATAAATCTCACTTGATCATTTAGTTATTCCTTTTTATATATTGCTGGATTTAATTTACTGATCTTTGTTGAGGACTTCTGCATGTATACTCACCAAAGATATTGCCCTGTTATTTACTTTCTGCCTGTTGTATCTTCGTCTAGTTTCAATACCAAGGTAGTGATGGCCTTATAGAATGAATTGGGGAAATGTTCCATATTCTTCAATATTTTGAGTAGTTTGGGAGGAATAACTCTTCTTTATATGTTTGACAGAATTATCCGGTGACGTAATGTGGTCCTAGACTTTTGTTTTCTGAGATTTTTTAAACTACAAATTCAGGTTCACTATTAGCGATCAGTCGTTCAAATTGCTGATTTCTTCTTGATTCATTTTTGGCAGCTTGTATGTTTTTAGAAATTTCTTCATTTTTTCTTAGTTGTACAGTTTGTTGGCATGTAACCATTTATAGCATTTCCTTATGATTTTTTAATATCTTTGAGGTTTTCAGTTGCTATTTCTCCTCTCTCATATCTTATTTTGTTTAGTTGGGTCCTCTCTTTGGGTGAGCCTGGCTAAAGTTTTATCAGTTTTGTTTTTATCTTTTCAAAAAAACTAGCTCTTGATTTCATTGATCTTTTCTCTTGTTTCCATGGTCTATGTTTTATTTATCTCCTCTCTGATCTTTATTATGTCTTTCTTTCTGCTGACTTTGGGGTTTTTATTTCTTTTCCTAATTCTTTCAGCTGGTATGTTAGGTTGTTTGTGACTTTTCTTGTTTCATGCTGCTGCTGCTGTTGCTAAGTCGCTTCAGTCGTGTCCGACTCTGTGCGACCCCATAGACAGCAGCCCACCAGGCTCCCCCGTCCCTGGGATAGGCCTTTATCACTGTAAACTTTCCTCTTAGAACTGCTCTTACTGCATACCATTGGTTTTAGAAAGTTTCATTTGCATTTTCTGATTGCGTCTTTAGTTTCATCATTGACTCATTGGTCTTTCCATATGTTGTTCCATTTGCTATATACATTTAGGTGCCCCCTGTATTGGGTGAGTATATATTGATGGGTGCAATGCCCTCTTATTGTATTGGTCCCTTAATCACTATGCAATAACCTTCTTTGTCCTTTATTATAGTCTTTGCTTTGAAGTCTGTTTTGTCTGATATGAGTATAGCTATCCCTGTTTTTTTGTTGTTACTGTTTGCATGAAATATCTTTTTCCATCCCCTCACTTTGTCTATGTGTCTTTAGTCCTGAAATGAGTCTCTTGTAGGCAGTATATTGAAGAGTTTTTTTGTTTTGTTTTGTTTTTCTAATTCAGCCACCTTATGTCTTTTGATCAGGGCATTTAATCCACTGAAATTTAAATAATTATTGATAGCTATGTACTTATATAGACTTCCTTGGTGACTCAGTGGTTAAAAAAAAAAACAAAAAAAACACCTGCCAGTGCAGGAGATTCTATCCTGGGTCAGGAAGATCCCCTGGAGAAAGAAATGGCAACCCACTCCAGTATTCTTGTCTGGAGAATTCCATGGACAGAATTCTCCTGACCAGCTACAAAAGAATCAAATACAATTTAGCAACTAAACAACAACAGCAATGTACTTTATTTTTAATAAAATAAAATGCCATTTTATTACTTGTTTTCCAGTTATTCTATAGTTCTTTTACATTTATTTCTAATTCTTTTTTTTCCTTATGGTTTGATACTTTTCTTTAGAAGTATGTTTAAATTATTTTCTTTTTGGTTTTTGCATATCTATTGTAGGCTTTCAGTTTATGGTTACCATAGGGTTCATATGTTGACCCGTAATTATATCCACTTGCTCTAAATGGTAGTCTTTTAAGTCAGGACACATTCTAAAAGATCTACATTTTTAAATCTTCTCCCTAGGAAAGGATTTTTGTATTTTTGATGTCATGTTTTATGTCTTTAGCAGTTTATTATGGTAGTTATAGTGATTTTTACAATATTTTGTCTTTTAATCTGTATACTGGCTTATTTAAGTAATCATCAATCCTTACTACATATTTTTCTGTCTTTCCTAGTGGGATTTTCTCTTTCCTGTAGATTCTATTTTTCAATTTAGAGAAGACCCTTCAACATTTATTTTAGGGTAGGTTTAGTATTGATGAAGTCTTTTAGTTTTGCTTGTCCGAGAAGTTCTTCATCTTTCCTTCTATTCTAAATTATAGTCTTTCTCGGTAGAGTATCCTAGGTTGCAATTTTTTTCCCTTTCAGCACTTCGCATATATCATGCAACTCCCTTCTGACCTTCAAAGTTTATGCAGAGAAATCAGCTGATAGCCTTATGGGGATTCCCTTGTATAAGACTCTCTGTTTTACTCTTGCTGCCTTTAGAATTCTCTCTATATATTTGACTTTTACCATTTTGATTACGATGTTTTGGTTTGGGTCTTTTGGGGTTCATTTTGTTTGAGTTCCTCTGTGTTTTCCATACCTGAACACTGTGTCTGTTTCCTTCTTCAGGCTTGGAAAATTTTCAAGCATAGTTTCCTCAAATACATTTTCAATCCCCTTTCTATCTTCTCCCTCTGAGACACTTAGATGGTGAATGTTAGTGTGCCCAATTTACCTCAGATATCTTTTTGAAAGTCAATTGATTATTTTGACTGCGCTGGGTCTTTGTTGCTGTGCAGGCTTTTCTCTAGTTGTGGTGAGTAGAAGCCACTCTCTAGTGGTGCGTCGGCTTCTCACTGTGACGGCTTCTCCCGTGGAGCACAGGTGCAGCATGTCCAGCCTATGCAGCGTGTGGGCTCAGTAGCTGCAGTTCCCAGGCTCTGGAGCACAGGCTCAGTAGTTCTGGCATGTGGGCTTAGTTGCTCTGCAACATGTGGGATCTTCCTGGATCAGAGATCAAACCCATGTCTCCTGCATTGGCAGGCAGATTCTTTACCACTGAGCCACTAGGAAAGCCTCTGAGATCTCTTAAACTATATTAATTTTTAAAAATTTGTTTTTCTTTTTGCTTTTATGAGTGGATTAATTCAATTATCTAATCTTCCAAATAACTTATATATTCTCCTGTATCAGTCTGTTAGTCCCTCTAATGTATTTTTTATTTCCTTCTAATGTGTTTTTTGATTTGAAACTTTATTTCTGATTGGGTCTCTTTTACGTTTCCTAGTTCCTTGTTAAAATTTTCACTGTGCTAATTTATTCATTTCCCTAATTTAGTTAGCATTTTTATCACCAAAGCTTTGAATTCTTTATCTGATAAGTTATTTCTAGGGATATTTAGGGACTGTTTTTGCTCTTTCCATTGAGAGCACTTCCTCTGCCTCTTCATTTTGCTTAACTTTCTCTCCGTCTCTGAATTTAGGTTAAACAGTTACCCACTGAGATCTCAAAGGGGTGTTCTTATGTGTGAGCATCATTATATAAATTGTGTGTACCCAATGCATTTGGTGGAAAAGCTGGATTTGATATGGATGCAAAGTACATCTTTCCTCAGGGTGTACTGGCGGTTACCACTTTGGTACAGGGTGTGACTGCAGATGGAGGGAGCCAGGTTTGAGTTGGGACTTTCCCTCTGCTCAGTGGCCTCTGTCAGGTGTGGGATCTGTTCCCAAGCTGTTGTAGCAGAAGCCCTGGGGGTTGAGCGCAAGTGGGCTCTGTACCCTTGATGCATGTGTTTCCTTCTCTCCCCACACTGGGACCCTTGTCCTGGAGTCAGGGGAATGCTAAAGCAGAAGGGGGCTCGTATAGGCTCTCGGCTTGTGTTAGCCACAGAGAACTGTCCAGGCTGTCCACAGTGCACTGCCTATTTAGACCTTCACGATTGTTTCTCTCACTTTGCGCAGATGCAGATTTGTGTGCAAGTTCCCTTTGTCACTTACAGTGGGCCACTGACCCCGCCTATTGCCACCCCTGCCCGCTGTGGATCCACACTGCAGGACAGGCAGGGCCTACATGGACTTTTTGCCTGTACTGGGGCAGAAGCAACTGCTGCCAGGGTTGCAGGCTGCTTCCAATGTTCTGCTTGAGTAAGGGCCAATGATCGCCACCCTGCCCCACCCAGACTCCGCCTGAGATACGGGCACCTCTCCATCTATCGGCTGATCTTCACATTCTGGCATATAAATATTCTTCTCATTATGTCAGCAAAATGAGATAAATGTCAGTATCCTTTTTTAAAGATCAAAACTGCCTTTTTAAGCCATTTAGTTCTTAGTTTTCCATTTGCGTATATAAGTATCATAGGTGTACTTAGCCCTTTATTTTAAGTATCAAGAAAAATGGTGGCTTTCTTTTATGATTTTGGTTCCAGAAGAATAAAAGCAATATTGAGGTTTCTGATGGCAGCTTTGAAATAGCTCTGAACAGCCCTAGATATTAGAAAAGAAGGAGAAATTTGTTCTGACTGTTATTATGTAGACTTGCTGCTGCTGCTAAGTCGCTTCAGTAGTGTCCGACTCTGTGCGACCCCATAGACGGCAGCCCACCAGGCTCCCCTTTCCCTGGGATTCTCCAGGCAAGAACACTGGAGTGGGTTGCCATTTCCTTCTCCAATGCATGAAAGTGAAAAGTGAAAGTGAAGTCGCTCAGTCGTGTCCAACTCTTTGCGACCCCATGGACTGCAGCCCACCAGGCTCCTCCATCCATGGGATTTTCCAGGCAAGAGTACTGGAGTGGGGTGCCATTGCCTTCTCCTAGTTTAGTGTTATTATTCAGAACACCTTAGGTGCATCTATGATGTTAACCAAGTGATATCTGTATTTCCTCTATGTGTTCATCATTAGAAAATAATTCATTCCATGTCTATAAACACTGTATTTGCTGCTTCTTTGCCTTGATATTAATATGAAAATTTAGTTGTAAATTAGATATATTAGAAAAAGGATTGTTGAACTTTAAGTACTGTGTATTTACCATGTGAATGTTTAGAACTTAATAAATTTAATTATGTTTAACACTTGAAGTAATATGCTGCCATTTGAGTATAAGAAACCAGGTCATATTGGTTCCATTTTTCTGGTCATAAATTTTTCACTTTAATATAGATTATTTTATGTATATATCCATTTTACATCCATAGTTAAGAATATAAAAACTAGATATTTATAATTATAAACAAAGCACTTGGTTTTGCTTTCCCATGATTCAAAAGTATTCTTATCCATCCAGGAATGAATACTTAACAATTTTAGCATCATGTCACACTATGTAAACATGAATACCAGCATCAACTTGGAGATGTATTAGTCACTGTATGTGTCAATATATAATTTCTGACTTTTGGGACTATCAGTCAAAATTCAGCAATGGAGGTAACATGGGTAATACTGACATAGTGTGAGTGAGGTACCTCATATTTATAGTGCATGGATATCTCATTTATGTTTTTCTCTTACTCCTGTACACATTATTCCCATAGAAAATGCAATTCTCCAAGGGATTTTTTTTTTAGAGGACAAAACCCAGCATGGAAAGCTCTTGTCGAGAAGTTGAGATGGGAGAAGCTGATTTGTTCAGTTGGTGATAATAGAACTGTCATCAGAAATTGTCAGTAATTTTTCTCATACAAGTATATTTAATTACAATTCTGGATAATCAACTATGCTTTTTGAATATTTATGTTCCAAGGGTTATGTTTACTAAAAGTTCATAGTTATAAAAGGTAGCTCAGTGTCACTTAATATGTTCAAGGTCATCCCAATGTACATGTGGTCTTTGCAATTACATTCTTTGAAGGCATTTAAAAAACATCTGTGTGAGGTAAATAGGTTACAAACTTTGAAAAGGATTCATCTGAAGAAATAGGCCTTCAATCATGGTTCATATGCCCTGACCTCCATTTGATAATCTTATAGTAAGGTCACTGCCATGGGCCTCTTACATGTACTTTCAAAGCTGTAAGGATAATTAACTCTGGATCCAAGGTTAGGCAGAGTCATATAGATGGAGTTGAAACCACATTTACTGTTGTTTTTTTTTTGTTGCCTTGTAAATAATTGAAAGGTCTTCATGCATGAGTAAATGTGTTGTTTTGTGTTTTAAATGTAAGCTATATACTCTAGGTACAGTGTAAAATATATTTGACTTTATAATGTGCTGAAAACATTTTGAAAGATGAAAGGACATTGATACTTAAGGTTGGAAGAGTAATCCCTTAGGATTAAGCTCATGAATAAGAATTAATTTCATGTTTAACGTGGTTTCACTCACTTTGCTCTCTGTGTTCTGCAGTATGCCACATGGCTGACTGCACTTGGTTTTCAAATTTTTATTTGATATTTCTGATTTGTGGCTTATCTATTTAATGATTACATATTATCATACTTGAAGCAGTACATGGTCAGTTTTTCAAAATCTTACTGTCAGAGTATTACCAAAGGGTGTTATGTGAATCTCTATCAAAGTAAAAATGTGTTCATGTTTTGAATGATCAAATATGTACCCATGTATTTGATGCTTACTAAAAAAAAAAAAAACCCTCTCTTTTGTGCAGATAAAATCATACCTCTGCTGTGAGGATTTTTCTAGAGAAATACTTTTTAAAATCCTTAAGTAATGAATGGTATTGGTCTTAATATATGTGTGATTATGTGAATATTTGCTGAAATGCTTGAAATGCATAATAACATACATAAACAGTATATTCATTTAAATTTTAGTGTCACACTAAAATAAGCTGGACTTAGGGCACCATTATTTATGGTAATGATTAGGATGATCAAATATATAAGGCTTTTTAATAGCATTTTTGAAGGAGAGGACTGGAAGGCCAAGTGTCATAATACTTCTTATATCAACAAGCTTTCTCTGTTTCCATGGCACAAATCAGATTTTTTTGCAAAAGTTATCTGAGATTTAGTCTATAATTTGATTTCCTTTGTCATTTCAACCACATTACATTTCTGTTTTACATGTGGATTGATTTCCGTCTGGCTTCTTGCTTTTATTATTTATTTAGATCAGGCAGTTGAACTTTAACTCCACAAATGAAATAAAGTAGAATGCTCTTTTATTATTTCTAATGAAATAATAAAAGAAAAAATGATCTTGAGATAACAGAACTAGACCAGTTTTGACCCAAGCAATTGACTTTAAGAATTCACCATAAACCTGTAATTTCTATTAATCTCTCCAAGGCATAATGAAAGTACTTAGGACTCTTAATTTTATGAGTTAAACATATGCATTATACATAGTTGATGAATCTTTCCTGTCAGGCTTCCCTGGTAGCTCAGCTGGTAAAATCCACCTGTGATACAGGAGACCCGGTTTGGTTCCTGGGTGGGGAGGATCCCCTGGAAAAGGGATAGGTTATCACCCCAGTATTCTTGGGCTTCCCTGGTGGCTCAGCTGTTGTATTAAGAAGCACTTATTCTCTGTCAGCAGCATAGTAGGCACTCTTACACGGTAATCAGAGGTTATCTTCCCTCAAAGATTTTCAGAATTCATAGATACAATGCTTATTTTTATGAAAGGTAGCAAAATAATTAAATAGAAAAATACTTCATTGTATATAATGGAACATGAATACAATATTATATGACATTGTACATAGTACAAGACAAATAATCATCATAGTGAATAAAATTACAGGATTTCAAGAAGAAAAATAGATTCAGTTTATTGAAAAGGGACAAAGTTAAATATGAACTGTCTTGAAGGGAGTTAATTAGGTTGCAGAGAGGCCCAAAAGAACATTTTTAAGCATATAGTAATCCAAGAAAATTGCAAAGTGAGAGCATGTATGTGTGATATGTCCTGGGGAGGGTGGATAAGCTGTTTTGACTGTAGTAGAGAGTTGGTGTAGGAGAAAGAAATATGAATGAAAAGATCAGCCAAGATTGCCTTGTGGAGGGTGAATGAGTGTACCACCAGATAAATATCTTAGAAGCTATCAGTGGATTGAGAGAAACTCAGGAGACAGAAAAGAAAATATAAAAGGGAAATTCAGTGAAAGAGATGACTTAGAAATGGGTGGGCAGCAGGCTACAATAAATGAATAGTATTGCTCCAAAGATAAAAGAACTGAACATAGAGTTATAACTACTGACCAGTGTTCAGGAGGATAAACATTTACTTAGCTGAAAAGTTTGGGTGAAAAAGAGAAGTTGTGGACAAAAATAACCTGTATTTAGTTGTTTTTGAAAAAGGTGAGGAAGATAAAAACATGGTAGTCAAGAAGTAACTTTAAAATATTTATTTTATAATAATATATTGTAATGTATGATATAGATTAATACTTTGTACTTTAAAACATTATATTTGTATAAGACAAAAACATAAATTAAAAAGATGGGAAAGTAAGATTAAAGAATTTAGAGTACATTTAGTGTCCTCCAGAAGCTCCATTTGTTTTTATTTTATATGCTTTAAGATAAACACAAAAATGTAAAAAATATTTCTCAATTTAATTAATCACTATCACAATTATTATCCACTAGTATTGTTTTTAAAAATACTTCACTTCTTTATTTTAATTCATACACACTGAGGAAACCAGAAGGGAAAGAGACACGTGTACCCCAGTGTTCATCGCAGCACTGTTTATAATAGCCAGGACATGGAAGCAACCTAGATGTCCATCAGCAGATGAATGGATAAGAAAGCTGTGGTACATATACACAATGGAGTATTACTCAGCCATTAAAAAGAATACATTTGAATCAGTTCTAATGAGGTGGATGAAACTGGAGCCTATTATACAGAGTGAAGTAAGCCAGAAAGAAAAACACCAATACAGTATACTAATGCATATATATGGAATTTAGAAAGATGGTAACAATAACCCTGTGTACGAGACAGCAAAAGAGACACTGATGTATGGAACAGTCTTATGGACTCTGTGGGAAAGGGAGAGGGTGGGAAGATTTGGGAGAATGGCATTGAAACATGTAAAATATCATGTATGAAACGAGTTGCCAGTCCAGGTTCGATGCACGATAGTGGATGCTTGGGGCTGGTGCACTGGGACGACCCAGAGGGATGGTATGGGGAGGAAGGAGGGAGGAGGGTTCAGGATGGGGAACACATGTATACCTGTGGCAGATTCATTTTGATATTTGGCAAAACTAATACAATTATGTAAAGTTTAAAAATAAAAAAAAATCATATTGAATATAAAATTCCAAGTTCTGATTCTACGCTCAGTAAGATTTAATATTTAGTGCCATGTCCAGGTGCAAAATAACTCTGCAACAAAAACAGGTGAATCCAAAAAAAGAGACTATATTAGTATTCATGCCTACTAAGTCATAATAGTCATTTCAAATCTGCTTACTAATGATAGAAATTAGACTACTGTTGTTGAATACTTCAACATTAATTATTGACTGGTTATATCTGTGTCTTCACTAATGTCAATCAGTTGTTTGGCAGACTAATTGAAAGTCTTTTTTCCCTATGCCGTCAATAAATAGGTCTAAAACCTACTGAAGTTCTTTATTTCAAATATTTGAACAAGTGAGAAAATTTTGATTCCAAATATAAGTGTGCATAGTGTCCACGGGTATTCAGTCAGTCAGTTCAGTTGCTCAGTCATGTCCGACTCTTTGTGACCCCGTGAATTGCAGCACGCCAGGCCTCCTTATCCATCACCAACTCCCGGAGTTCACTGAGACTCACGTCCATCGAGTCAATGATGCCATCCAGCCATCTCATCCTCTGTCGTCCCCTTCTCCTCCTGCCCCCAATCCCTCCCAGCATCAGAGACTTTTCCAATGAATCAACTCTTCACATGAGGTGGCCAAAGTACTGGAGTTTCAGCTTTAGCATCATTCCTTCCAAAGAAATCCCAGGGCTGATCTCCTTCAGAATGGACTGGTTGGATCTCCTTGCAGTCCAAGGGACTCTCAAGAGTCTTCTCCAACACCACAGTTCAAAAGCATCAATTCTTTGGCACTTAGCCTTCTTCACAGTCCAACTCTCACATCCATACATGACTATTGGAAAAACCATAGCCTTGACTAGACGGACCTTTGTTGGCAAAGTATTGTCTCTGTTTTTCAATATGCCATGGGTATTTCGTTTGCTTAAAATACTACCTTGAAAAGACAGACAAATATATTTATGTTTTCCAAACCATCTACTAGGCAGAATTCTTCTGAGTTCAGTTCAGTTGCTCAGTCATGTCTGACTCTCTGCGACTCCATGAACTGCAGCACGCCAGGTTTCCCTGTCCATCACCAACTCCTGGTGCTTGATCAAACTCATGTCCATCAAGTTGGTGATGTCATCCAACCATCTCATCCTCTGTCGTCCCCTTCTCCTCCTATCTTCAATCTTTTCCAGCATCAGGGTCTTTTCCAATGGGTCAGTTCTTTGCATCAGGTGGCCAAAGTATTGGAACTTCAGCTTTAGCATCAGTCCTTCCAATGAATATTCAGGACTGACTTCCTTTAGGATTGACTGGTTTGATCTCCTTGAAGTCCAGAGAGAATTCTTGTAGAATTCTTCTAGAAGGCAGTAAATTTGGATTTCATTTTTTAATAAAAGAAAACTGTTCAATGTACCTTTAAATCTGATTCTTCTTGAAAGTGTTTTACCTGAGCAAACCAGCACAACATTTGGTAGTATAAATGGTATTCAGGATAACTGTCCACATATCATTACAGAGTATTGTTAAGAATTTACTCTAGATCTTGGTCTTGTATTTGCTTATGTGCTTGCCTGCTTGCTTCTAAAACTAGTATAGAATATTTGGCCCTTCATGCTTCTACTTCTTTCTTGCATTGCACTAAGAAGGATACAGTGAAAGAAATTCACATAAGATATTATCTGTTCATAACCTTACTCTAGAATCTGATCAGTTGTTACTCTTACAGAGCGTGGTTCCTCCTCACAAAACACCACTTTTGCTAAATGTCATCTAACCATGCACAACATATCTTTATCCATACATATTCTTATATACTGTCTCAAACTAAACTTTTCATGAGCTATGACGGAATACTTTCATGGTTGTATCTCCCTATGAGCAACATCCCCAAATTACATAATTTGACATGCCTCTTCTATCAACTCATCAGCCTTGTTCTCTGTGTGATTCTTCCTGAAAGTTTGCTGACAAAGGATTTCATTTCAGTTGTCACGATTTTGTTTAACATGTATTATTTCAGTCATTTTCTTTGACCAGGACAAAGGAAAGCTAATTCCTCTAATGGTACAGTTTCATTTCATTATTAAGTTAGAAATTTCAAGTTACTTCAAAATGCTGTTTAATTTAGAACACTTCTATTAAGTGATAATTCGTAGCTCAGTACTGCTGGAAAAGAGACAGAAGTTTGTCATTATTAACAGAATCTTTAGTTTTAAAATATCTTATTCACCGTGAAGCCTGAAGGTACTGGAAAATAAACACATTGTTACTAATATTTAGTGTACATATCGATACTGGCAATCTTTGATACTGATACTGAGTACCTGTAATATTTTGAGGGAAGTTTAGGATTTGATCAATGCAAAACTCAAAGTACAGAGTACAGTTATGCTAGTTAGTAAGTGCTTTGTGAATTATAATTCAAATAATATTCTCAGTCATTCCATAGGTCAGTTTCTTATTAGATATGACTATATTGTCATTGTACCCTGAATACTGGAATGGATATTCAGGGCAATATCTTCTCCAGTAGATCTTCCCAACCCAGGAATTGAACCAGGGTCTCCTGCATTGCAGGTGGATTTTTTACCAGCTGAGCTACCAGGGAAGCCCATACCCCCTGCAACCCCCACAAATGACTGAAAAAGAGTTTGTAATAGGAAAAGAAAAATCAGCATTGTCAGTTTCTTGTTCATTCATGTTTGCATACTTTGTCCTATCCTTAATTCATGTTGACACTTTCATGCCATATATTTATGTTGGGAAAATTGATTTATGCTACCCTGGATTGTATAATGGACTTCCCTGGGGACTCAGTGGTAAAGAATCTGCCTACCAAAGCAGGAGACATGGGTTCAGTTCCTGGGTCAGAAAGATCCTTTGGAGAAGGAGATAGCAACCCACTCCAGTATTCCCTGCCTGGGAAATCCCATGGACAGAGGAGCCTCTTCTTTTATAGTCCATGGAGTTGCTAAAGAATCAGAAATGACTTGGCGATTAAACAGCAAGACTATATAATACTTCAATCAGTGTATTAATGTACTAGGAAACTCCAATATGTTAAACAAGTGAAAATGTAAGAAAAAAATTAAATATGCCTTTGCTTGATCTAAGTCTGACTTTCAGAATAGCATAGGTAGCCAGTGAACTAAGTAAGGCACCAGTATTGATTTGTACACCAAATATTAGCAATTCTTAATGTGTTCTTTATTTTATAAATAAAATATAATTTGACTAAAAATTAATAAAGTACCTGGAGAACTTTTTGTAGATTCAGATAAAGCAAGTCTGGAGTGGAATCTGAGAGTTTGCATTCTTAACAAGCTGCTGGTAACTCAGGCTTCTGGTCCCTGGACCACACTTGGAATAACAAGATTCTACAACATTTTAATGCGTCTTCTCACAAACACCTTTAGGAAGCTTGCTTCCAATTTGAAGACAGCTGTAGACAATAGGGTATCATTTAAGGGTTTTGTAAGAGAAAATAAATGGAGAAGGCAATGGCACCCCACTCCAGTACTCTTGCCTGGAAAATCCCATGGACAGAGGAGCCTGGTGGGCTGCAGTCCATGGGGTCGCTACAAGTCAGACACGACTGAGCAACTTCCCTTTCACTTTTCACTTTCATGCATTGGAGAAGGAAATGGCAACCCACTCCAGTGTTCTTGCCTGGAGAATCCCAGGGACGGGGGAGCCTGGTGGGCTTCCGTCTGTGGGGTGGCACAGAGTCAGACACTACTGAAGCGACTTAGCAGCAGCAGCAGCAAGAGAAAATAAAGTCAGGTTTATTTTAAGAACCAAAGAGAGAATCAGGTTAGTAAGTTACTGCAGTTGTTCAGTCACTCAGTCGTGTCTGACTCGTTGCAATCCCGTGGACTGCAGCACACCAGGCTTCCCTGTCCTTCATCTCCCAGAGCTTGCTCAAACTTGTGTCCATTGAGTTGGTGATGCCATCCAACCATCTTGTCCTCTGTTGTCCCCTTTTCCTCTTGCCTTCAATCTTTCCCAGCATCGGGGTTATCAAATTATTGCAGTAGTCAGGTAAGAAGGGCTAGCGTTGTTAATGGAAATGAAAAATACTGGCTGAATCCTAAGGGAAGAGAAAAACTCAGTCATATGAATGACCAAACCCTATTGATATTGGAGTACCTTTAAATGTTGAGATGCTTTTCTGTCATCAGTATAAAATAGAAATAGCAAATCTCCTTCTAGGTAAACTAGGAAAATATAAAGAACACAATGATATCTTTCATTTTTTAAAAGCATGAAACCCTCATTGGTGTTCCACATCTATTCATTGTGCTAGATTTGGTAACTGTGTATTTCAGTTATTTCAATATGTTGATCTCAAAATGAATTTAGAGAAAGGGTAGTATATGAAGATATTCCTTGTAATAGGTGTTTTTAGAGATGATATATTTATTAACTTACAGTACCACTGGATCACTGTTTTAAATTGCTCCTTCCCCTTATTTAGGGTATTAACCATTTTGGATTTTACACTTTTTTTGTAGGGAGTAACAGAACAGGAAGGGAATCGCTGTAATTAGAGAATGAAAATATGATAGCCTAGAAAAAAATGTCAGTGAAAGGAAAGACTAGGAGATGGTAGGGGAGAAATGAATGAGGAGTTCAAGAGAGTTGAAAATGAGTATCTGATGATATTGGTAAGAACCTCGAAGTAAGAACTTCACAAATATGTATCCATTGCCTGCTGCATTCCTGGTAAAATGGCAGGATATAATCAACTGCAGCCTACATTTTCATTAGCAAGACAATACCGATCATGTGATAGAATATCACACTGGGGTTCAAGATTAAAATAAGAAATAATTTTGTGCCTTTAACAAGGATCTCAGAATCTCTATCATGTAGCTACTGGTTGGTGTATCATGTAGCTCTCATCCAAACTGCAACAACCTTGTCAAGAAGTATTCCCCAAACCTCTGGTTTTCATTATAAGAGAGGGAGGATAGATATGAGAAATTACTCTTTGGTGACTGAAAAGTAATTTAGAAAACATGCAGCCAACTAGGTATGATGTATTTATGTTTTATGATTCCCAAGTCAGTGTTATTTCTTCAGACTATGGGAAACGATGTAAAGGGAAAATAAGTTAATTTCAGCACTACTCACACACTGGTCAGAATTACGTGGTACCCACAGATAAAATAGCCAATGTGGAAAAAATATTGGTCCAAACTCTATTTCTCCTTGATTCAGGTATTCCGTGGGGGAGTCACAATCTGTTTAGAATATCAGCACAGTCATTGTCCACCTCAATCAATTTAATGCAAAGAGGAGAAGGGGAGTCATTAGGACGCAAAAAAAAGAAAAAAGAAAATCAATTCTGAGCATCTGTCTGCATGTAGACCTCAGGCCAAAACAGATTGAGTACCAAAAAGTAGACAAAGGGAAATCCCAGATTTCACTGTGCAGTTCTTTGGTGCTGCTCCTATTACGTGATTAATGGACTTTTCATTTTGAATCATTGTATTTTACAGCTGCATGTAATCATTACTCCTAAGACTAAAACTATGATGTGTGGCAGAAGCTTTAGATGAGGTGAGGCATGATGGATTGTCATGGGCAAATTATTAATAGAAAGGTTCATTTTCTAATAGAAGTATAAAATATGGTATTTTATTTACATCTCCCTTTTGAGCTCTGGTTCTAGCTGCCAAAGTGAACTGTATCATTCAAGACTACACAACTTTGCCAAACGATCTAGGGCATTTGGCAGAACATCTATCAAATTTTATTTTACTCTAGTTCTTATGAAAAATGTTTCACATCACCATGTTGCTCTAGAAAGCAGTTTTTTTCTAAATACTGTTAAATCATGATCAGACCACAGTGTGATAACCACAATGAAAGAAGAACAGTGCTAATTAGTGTGCTAATTGTTTCTATTGAAACATTATAATTTTATGTCACTTTCAGTATATTTATACTATAAATGTAAATTTTAATATTGAAACACTATTCAATTATTGTCTCTTTTTTATTAATTTAAAAAAAAGAGACATACAGGATAAAGTCATTCATGAGGGGCACCTAGCAAATAATTAATGAACACACAGTTTGAACCAAATTATGAATCTAATTGGGCTTCCCTGGTGGCTCAGTTAGTAAAGAATCTGCCTGTGATGCAGGAGACCCAGGTTCAATCCCTGGGTCAGGAAGATCCCCTGGAGAAGGAAATGGCACATTACTCCAGTATTCTTGCCTGGAGACTCCCATGGACAGAGACGCCTGGCAGGCTACAATCCATGGGGTCAGACACGACTGAGCAACTAAGCCACTACATGAGTCTAAACCTAGCACTCTTGATAATTAAGGTTCAGAAAAAGTGAGATAGATTTACAGTAGAAGTCATGCAAATATTTTTAGATGTTCAAGTAAATGTAATATGGATGTTCACATCTATTTCATGAACATATATAAACATGGAAAAATAACATGAACATCACCACATATACAAATAAAAGTCCATATCAAATGCATAAAGTAGACTATTTTAAAAAACTAATTAACCACATAATATTCAGTCATTAAAAAGACAAATAATTTTCCATTTTTATGGCCCTGTTGGCGTTTTGCTTTCCAATCTGGGTACTAAACTAATGTAAAATTGTAGAATGATACAGTATTGAATCTTAGTAAATCCAGTACAATTCAAAGCCAAACAAGCTAAACCTTTCATAACTTTAATAACTAAAATGTTTTAAAGAACAATATATCTGAAAATGTTTGATACAAGTTTTTAATCACAGAAACTGTGTGTGATGCTTAAGCAAGCTCAGTTCTTATATACAGTTTCTGTTAAGAATATCTCAAATTTAAGAATACAAATATAATCTTGTTAATCCTGTTTCCTTACATGTGTAATCAAGTTACCAAGTGTTACCAAGGCATCCTGGGAATTAGAAAGTAGGATTTATTTTAAATTAATGCTTCTACAGGTTAAAACTTCAGCATTTTTTCCAAATAAAAGTATGAAAGATTGACATTAAAACTTAAAGCATGTTTTTCATTGAATCATGTTTGAGTAGGATTTTAAACTTTACAAAAAAAAGTATTGATGAGTTAAATGGCTTTTCTGCTATTCTTTGTTCTTAATTTTGAGAAGTTTCTTTACTTTATTCATTGTCCTTGTCCTAGGCCCTATAGTGAATGGTTGTATTTAGGAATTTTTAAAAATTCTATTTCCCTGATTTGGTCTGGGAGGAACATCTCAACATTTCCTTTTTTGGTTACTGCACTTAGAGCTTACACAGCGGGCTTGATCAGTAGTTTTTAGCTGTTATGTGTACCTATGCATGTGTATATCCTTATGTTCATGCACTGATTTGGGTATTCATACACACACACACACACACACACAGGTATATAAGAAAGAAGAGAACTGTTTTTCTGTAACTTTTTTTTCCTTTTTAAAAACTTAGCTTCCATAAATGTTCACAATAAATTGAAAACCACATTTAATATACCAAGAATCAAAATATCAAAACTTAGGCTTAAGTAATACATTGCTGGAATTCCCAGGTGGTTCAGTGGTAAGGAATCCACCTGCAATGCAGGAGACTCAGGTTCAATCCCTGGGTCAGGAAGATCCCTGGAGAAGGAAATGGCAACCCACTCCAGTATTCTTGCATGGAAAATCCCATGGACAGAGGGGCCTGCTGGGCTACAGTCCATGAGGTCACAAAGAGTTGAACATGATTAAGTGACTAAACAACAGCAATACATTGCTATGGTGAGGAAAAATATATACACATATATATTTATATATTGTTACACATTTTTTCCTTAGTTAAATTTTGCCTAGATTTTGATCCACACTAATATTCTATGTGACCTGTTGTAAACAGTCAAATTAGTATAGAAGGAAGCTGTCCATACCAGAGAATAAGACCAGGGGAATGTTACTTGAAAATGTTTAATAAAAAGATGTGTCTGCTGCATATACCAAAAATGGAGCCATACTGGCTTGATTGCACAGATACTTTGCACTCTATTGAATTCTGTACTAGAAATTATTATAGTTTGGCTCTAGAACTTTCAAATTGTGGTGCTAGAAAAGACTCTTATGTGTCCCTTGGACTGAAAGGATATCAAACCAGTCAATCCTAAAGGAAATCAACCCTGGATATTCATTGGAAAGACTGATGCTGAAGCTCCAATACTTAGGCCACCTAATGCAAAAGCCCAATCATTGGAAAAGACCCTGATGCCGGGAAAGATTGAGGGGAAATGGAGAAGGGGACAGCAAAGGATGAAATGGTTAAATAGCATCACCATTTCAATGGACATGAGCTTGAGTAAACTCTGGGAGATAGTGAAGGATAGGGAAGCCTGGCTTGCTGAAGTTCATGCAGGTGCAAAGAGTCAGACAAAACTTAGTGACTGAACAACAGCAAATTATCCAGTGTATCATTTCATTTACTTATTTATTGGTTTATTTTTCTATCTCCTCAATAGAACCAAGCTCTATAAGGCCAGGCCCTTTTTTCTTTCCTTCATTGCCCTGTGCAGCATACTTTGAACAATGCCTAAAACCTAGTAGGTAATCAGTAAATATTTGTTGAAAGAATGAATGAATTTATTTCCAAAAGATAATTCTTGGGTATGGAAAATACACAGGTTTTATTTCTGCATTTATTTTTCTACATAATCAAAACTCTTACCATGATATTTCAGAGAGATTATAAAAATAACAATTGTGTGGATATTAGAAGGGAAGTTTGGCATATGTAAGACATTTTAAAGACATATGTTTGTTTCTCCAGACCAGTATTTTAAATTCAGATTATCTGTATATCCAAATACCAAATGAATAGCAACTTCAAGTTTTCAAAGTCTTAAGAAAAAAAGCACATCAACATGATTAACATAAAAAAATAAAGGAAGCAAAGAGAGAGCAATGTACTACTTAGAAATGTAAACTGGCAAGAAAGCAAATTAATTCTATGACCTCAGGTAAATTACAGACTTTTTGCATCAAGTCTTTCACAGGATACAGGATGCTTGGGGCTGATGCACTGGGATGACCCAGAGGGATGGTACAGGGAGGGAGGTGGAAGGGAGGTTCAGGATGGGGAACATGTGTACCCCCATGGTGGATTCATGTTGATATATGACAAAACCAATACAATATTGCAAAGTAATTAGCCTCCAATTAAAATAAATAAATGTAAATTTTAAAAATAAATAAATAAAAGTGAGAATGATGAAATAGATTACTTCTTGGATCCCTTATAGCTCAAAGATTTTTCATTAATGTATATGGCATATAAATGTGTTCTTATTTGAGGTATATGAAGTTTTACCACTTCACACAGTTTTATCAAAAAATACTTATTGATACGAACTGAGAACGGAGAAGGCGATGGCACTCCACTCCAGTACACTTGCCTGGAAAATCCCATGGATGGAGGAGCCTGGTAGGCTGCAGTCCATGAGGTCACTAGGAGTCGGACACGACTGAGTGACTTCACTTTCACTTTTCACTTTCCTGCATTGGAGAAGGAAATGGCAACCCACTCCAGTGTTCTTGCCTGGAGAATCCCAGGGATGGGGGAGCCTGGTGGGCTGCCGTCTATGGTGTCGCACAGAGTCGGACACGACTGAAGTGACTTAGCAGCAGCAGCAGCATGAACTGAGAATCATGAACAAAATCTATGAAGACAGGCATATTATATGACCCCAATGAGTTTACAGCTTAACTAAGAAGACAAAGTAGTATGGAGAAAAAAATGCAAATGAACCTGATCTTTGGTATGATGAGAGTATATGGTGCCATGGTGTGTGCCCTCTGGGGGAGGACCTAACTGGGTTGTGAGAGACAAATTGACTTTTTTGGAACAAAATGTAGATTAAGCCATTAGTGAAATAAGAGGACAAACTAACCAGGCAAAGAAGATGGGAAACTTTTTGAAGCTGGGAAGAATTAATGAATAATATTAAGGAATCTTAGGGGTAAAAGATAATAAGAGTTCAGTATATTCAGAACACAGAGAACAAGAGAGACTCCAAATGAAATTGAAACGGTAGAGTGGGGTAAGGTAATAGAAAGTCTGAAACAGCACATGAATTTTGCTTTTTGACCAAAGGCCATTGTGGAATGATCGAAGAATTTAAAATAAAAATGTAAAAATCAGTTTTCCAGTTAAAGATTACTGGAGCGGTAACTTGGAGAATGAATTAAAGAGGAAGAAGACTCAGGGTAAAAAGGTTCCACTGACTCTCAGTAATCAACATGAGCCATGCCCATGGCTGCTTTAGGACAGGAAGTATAAATGGAGTTGGTTGTTCAGTAGCTCAGTTGTGTCCAACTCTTTGCGACCCCGTGGTCTGCAGCACACCAGGCTTCCCTGTCCTTCAGCATCTCCCAGAGTTTGCTCACACTAATGTCCATTGATTCGGTGATACCATCCAACCATCTCATCCTCTGTCATTCCCCTCTCCTCCTGCCTTCAGTCTTTCCCAGCATCAGGGTCTTTTCTAAGGAGTCAGCTCTTCACATCAGATGGCCCAAGTATTGGAGCTTCAGCTTCAGCATCAGCATCAATGAATATACAGGGTTGATTTCCTTTAGGATTGACTGGTTTGATCTCCTTGCTGTCCAAGGAACTCTCAATAATCTTCTCCAGCACCACAGTTTGAAGGCATCAATTCTTTGACACACAGCCTTTTTTATTGTCCAGCTCTCACATCCATACATGACTACTGGTAAAACCACAGCTTTAACTATATGGACCTGTGAGGTTTTTTAGGGTTATTTGAGGAAAAATGTATTTGGGGGATGAGGTTTGTTTTGTTTTGTACATGTGGATTATAGAAGTAGAAAGTGGAGTGAGGTACTGTTTCCCGACCCAGGGATCTAACCCGGGTCTCTTGCATTGCAGGCAGATTCTTTACCAATGAGCCATCTGGGAGGGAATCCTGTTAATTTAGGTTTTATATAGGTAACCAAAAGGCTTACCTTTTCTTGAAAGTGAAAGATGTGACACTTGGCTGTGTATGAACTTTAGAAAGAACACATTGGCACTCACACAAAGTTAATATGTTTGTACAGGAAAAAATAAAGTCCAGCTCTTCTTTGTGCAGTAAGTTACAAAATCCCTCAGTGACTGTAAAGTGACAAATTTGTTGACGCTTCTTTGATATCCTTTTTGCTTTCAATCATTTCAACATTGGTGTTTAGGGTGAAATTGATATTGAAATGGAGGTTCATCAATTGTAACAAATGTACCCTCTGGCAGAAGATATTCATAGTGGGGGTTTGTGTGTGTGTGTAGTGGGGAGGCTATATAGGAACTCTTGGTACTTTCTGTTTAATTTTACTGTGAATTTAAAGCTGCTTTTTTTTTAATGTCTATTTAAAAAATAAAAGGAAAATTATTAAAAAAAATAAATAAATAAAGCCTATTGAGACAAAAAAGAAAATTTACAATCAAATCCAAAGTTTTATATGTTCAAACTTACTTTGTCTTAAATTATTTGAACAAAAATAGGACCAAACTATGCCTCTGAATATGTTGTTTTGCTTTCTGTGTTTTTAAATTTGCTTTAGAGCTTTATGAATTACTCTTTAAAAGGATTCTAATTGTGTGAAGATTTCTTAAGTTTTCTGGATATTTTAAATTTTAATTTTTATTTTATATTGGAGTATAGTTGATTTATAGTGTTTTGTTAGTTTCAGGTGAATAGCAAAGTGACTCAGTAGTATATACACATATATCCATTCTTTTCAGATTTTTTCCCCATATACGATATTATAGAATATTGAGTAGAGTTCTTGTGCTAAAAGTAGGTCCTTGTTGATTATTTTATATGTAATAATGTCTGAATGTTAATCTCAAACTCCTAATTTATCCCTCCTTCCCTCCTTTTATGTTGGGTAACCATTAATTTGTTTCTGAAGTCTGTGAGTGTATTTCTGTTGTGTAAATAAGTTCATTTGTATCATCATTTTTAGATTCCACATAGAAGTGATATCATGTGATATTTGTCTTTCTGTGACTTATTTCACTTGGTGAGATAATCTCTAGGTTCATTCACGTTGCTGCAAATAATGTCATTTCCTACTTTTTTGTGACGAATACTCTGTTGTATATATATGTACCAGTTCTCTGTTGATAGACATTTCGGTTCCTTCCGTTTCTTGGCGATTGTACATAGTGCTGCACTGAACATTGGGATGCATGCTTCTTTTTGGATTGCAGGTTTTCTCAGGGTATATGCCAAGGAGTGGGATTTCCGGATCGTACAGTAGCTCTATTTTTAGTGTTTTCAGGAACCACCATTCTGTTCTCCACAGTGGCTGTACCAATTTACATCCCACCAGCACTGTAAAGGGTTCCCTTTTCTCCATACCCGCTCTAGCATTTATTGTTTGTAGACTTTAGGATGATGGCCATTCATCCTAATGAATGTGTGATGATGTGTGAGGTGATATCTCATTGTAGTTTGATTTGCATTTCTCTAATAATTAGCAAAGCTGAGCGTATTTCATGTATTCTTTGGCCATCTATATGTCTTCTTCAGAGAAATGACTATTCAGATCTTCTATCCATTTTTTTATTTTTATTTTTTTTGATATTGAGCTGCATGAGCCATTTGTGTATTTTGTAAAGTAATCCCTTGTCAGTTGCTTCCTTTGCAAATATTTTCTATCATTCTGTAGGCTGTCTTTCATTTTCTTTACGATTTTCTTTGCTGTGCTAGAACTTTTAAGTTTATTAGATCCCATTTATTTTTGTTTTTATTTTCATTACCCTATGAATTGGATATTACTGAGATTTATGTCAGTGTTCTGTTGATGTTTCAGGTGAAGATTTCTTACTAGCTAATTCTTTAGTCAATTCCTTATCCTCAATATGGTTGGCTAATGCTATATTAGGACCTACTGATTAGAGCAATTTAGGCGCAGATTGATGATTCATTTAAAGGGAAAAATGCGAATACTTATCACAGTTGTACCCATTGTTTCATAGTAGACCCTACCTTGAATGTACTAGCAACTAGTTCCACACAACATGATCTTTTAATTATCTATAAAAACTATAGAATGTGCCAGTGTTCAAACTGAAGATATTTTAATAGGTCAACATGAATATGAAAATATTCTTAATCATTTATCTGATTAGACATAGTAAACAAAACAACCATTGTTCAAATTGTATATACATATATACTTAGGTCGGAGAAGGCAATGGCACCCCACTCCAGTACTCTTACCTGGAAAATCCCATGGACAGAGGACCCTGGTAGGCTGCAGTCCATGGGGTCACTAAGAGTGGGACAAGACTGAGCAACTTTACTTTCACTTTTCACTTTCATGCATTGGAGAAGGAAATGGCAGCCCACTCCAGTGTTCTTGCCTGGAGAATCCCAGGGATGGCGGAGCCTGGTGGGCTGCCGTCTATGGGGTCACACAGAGTCAGACATGACTGAAGCAACTTAGCAGCAGCAGCAGCAGCAGCATATACTTAGGTAGGGTAAGCAGTTTGGTAGAAAGAATGAAGTCTAAATATATAAAATTGTTGAGAGCATCTCTTTCCAGGTGGTGATAGTGGTAAAGAACTGGTCTGCCAATGCAGGAGACACAAGAGACGAGGGTTCGATCCCTGGGTTAGGAAGATCCCCTGGAGAGGGGCATGGCAACCCACTCCAGTATTCTTGCTTGGCAAATCCCATGGACAGAAGAGCCTGGAGGGCTATAATCCATAGGGTCACAGAGAGTTGGACACAACTGAAGTGACTTAGCATGCACACACACATGATCAAAAAAGCCTCCATACAAAGAGACATGCAAACAGTATTGCAAAATATGAGCTTGCAAATCCTTGTGTAATTTACATCTCTTGTGCTATCGATATATATCAGAGAAAATTAAAGTACTCTCATGAGGATGCAGAGTGCTCTTCACAAACTTGTGTTTAGGCTCTGGTCCAAAAAAAGTGTGTATATCCTCTTATGTCAATTACTTCAGTAACAATTGCAGATATATTGTTGACTCTGTTTGACAATACATAAGGTTTTTTTGTTTTAAAATTTATTTTTAATTAGAGATAATTGTGTTGGTTTCTTCTATAGAGAATAAAATTTTGAGAACATGGTTGTCTTAAATTTCATAGAATCAATTTTGGATTTTGGAAGGTGCAGATGGGTAAAGATCTTGGAAGAGATTATATAGAAGGCGCTCTGAAGGCTCTACATGAAATAAATATCATAGGGCCCATATGAAGATATGTATCTGGGACTGTAGGCACAAAAGTACTAGTTATGGACCAACCAGGAGACCAACAAGTAACACTTGATATCCACGTATTAGTTTGGAATCAAATAAGAGACAGATTGAATAATGCCCATCCACATTGGAGAGGGCAGTCTTTACTAAGTTCTCCAATTCAGAGGCTAACCTCATCAAGATAGCCCTTTACTTTCACTCCCAGAAATAATGTTTAACCTGGGAGCTCCATGGCCCAGTTAAGTTGGTCCATAATATTGACCACCAGATTTAAAAGCCAATTTGGAGAATATTGTAGGCAACAGTGATGTAAACATAAATATGATTCGTGACAATAAGAGCAAGATACATTGAATAACACAAGGCATATATTGAGTTGGAGAAGGCAATGGCACCCCACTCCAGTGTTCTTGCCTGGAGAATCCCAGGGACGGGGGAGCCTGGTGGGCTGCCATCTATGGGGTTGCACAGAGTCGGACACGACTGAAGTGACTTAGCATAGCATAGCATATATTGAGTTAGAAGATACCTACTGAATAATCTATTGGGTTTTGTGATTTTTGTTGTTGTTGTCATTGTTGAAGAACTTAGTGATAGAAATTTTACAGGGTCACTGTTTAGTTTCAAGATTCCAAAGCCTATAATCTGAGCAAGGAAAGCAGGAGAGCAGGAATCTGTGGCTTAAGGGAGAGCATGGGTGTCTGTGGGAGGGGTCAGGCAGCTTTAGTCACCTTTGTGCTCTTCCCCATAGGATTCTGTGTATCTGCATCCTCCTCCTTGAAACCACGTGTTGTAATTTCTCTTAATCTCTGCTTCATTATTATCGTCTGCTATGTGCTGGCTGGTGAGATGAATTAGATATGTCTATTCAGAACTGAAGAGTCACAGAGGATTGAAGAGGACCAGGGTTCAATCCCTGTGTTGGGAAGATCCCCTGGAGAAGGCAATGGCTAGCCACTCCCATATTCTTGCCTGGAGAATCCCATGGACAGAGAAGCCTGGTGGGCTACAGTCTATAGGGTTGCAAGAGTCAGTCACACTGAGCGACTAACATTTTCACATGAGGAAAAATAAGAATAGTGTGCTTGCCTGGGTCCCTTCTTAACACAATTGTTCCTGGGTTTGTTCAGCTAACTTGGATACTCCTCTTGCAGTGGTCATGCTAAACAATCTGTTGTAGTTTGCAAGCTTAGAATTCTTTGAACCTGACTGAGGAGATCCATGTAGGCAGAGGGGCATCAAAGAGAAAGAATAATGATGCAGAGTACTCTGTGTACACTGTTTGCTGGCAAATTTAGTCAAATGGTATCTGTTGGCTCCAAATATTCCTGTGGTTAAAGTGTTATTCTGGAAAAGCTTCTTTCCCCCACCCCCTCTCCCCACTCCAACCTGTGGCATATTTAAGAAAATACTTTCATGTATTTACTAAAAAACTAAAAATAATGTAGGGTGAAAAAGGTGTCTTTAATGGTACCATCAGTGTGTTCTGATAGATGAAGAGTCATAACAATTTATTCACTTAAGAAAAAATGCATTATTTAATGCTAATTCAATCAAAATGTTATTACGAGAGTCTCAAATAAATGACCCGGTAGCTCAGTTTATACAACGTGGAAGATAAAAATGTCCACCTTACAGGGTTAATGCAAGGACTAATATTAAAAGTGCACGTACACCACTATGAATGTCATCTGGCACAGAGCACACACTTTAAAATATTATTATACAATTATTTTTTAACACATTTGGATATTTCAGTATTGCAGGATTTATTAAATCTATGCTTTCTGAAATTTTTTTACTGTGACCTTCATTAAAAAATATTTTTAAAATTGAAACTCTGTATACACACATACTGGTAAAGAATCCGCCACCTGGGTTCAATCCCTAGGTTGGGAAGATCCCCTGGATGAGGGCATGACAACCCATTCCAGGACTTTTGCCTGGAGAATCCCTGTGGACAGAGGAGCCTGGCAGGCTACAGTCCATGGGGTCACAAAGAGTTGGACATGACTGAGCAACTAATCACACACACACACACATATATATACAACTTTAAAATTTTAAGTAATAATACCTTTGTTATATGTGATACACTCTGATATTTTTCCTTTTTTCCTTTTCTATTATCTTCTACTCTATTTTGTTCTTACTTTTTTAAAAAAGGATTTTGATACTGATCCACCTATTGGTTGTCACCATTTGGGAAAAAAACTCTGTGGCCATTTTTTTCCATTTAATAAAATCTGAATCATGTTAAATACTCAGGACCTGTTAGTAAAAGTCACCGAGTTTAAGTGATGTAGGAATATCTGGCATCAGTGTACCTGTCGCACTTGTAGGGATTTGCCACTAGACTGAGAAATAATGATCCGCTGACTTCTATAATATAGGTTGAGGGATGGGTGTGTATTTTCTTACTCCTTAGAAAAAGAATCTCACACGAGACATGTTTAAAATTGCTTCCTGATATATATATAAAGAGTTTCTGTCAGTTACTCTGTCTAGGAAGTTTCCCTGTTTAGTACATGAGTAATCGGCTAAAGGGGCAGAATGACAGTAAATTCTTAGCTTATGCTTAGGGCTTAAATGAGCAGAGAGTCTTATTTTTGACAAAGAGATGAGCAATCAATTCATTTATTTTTTTTTTTCATTTAGTTGCTTAATTATATTCATATGTTAATGTTGGCCACCTCTGTAACATGGCATGTTTATAAGCTAAGCTGAAAGAGGCATTTAGAGAGGAAAGGATTATAAGAATAAACTTGAACCCTGTAAAGTAGGATCATCTTTTTCTTTTCTTTTCTTTCTTTGGCCTATTTTGTAATTTCTTCTAGTCCTTCCTTAATTTGAGGAAGGGAAGTGAATGCAAAATGCCAGTCTCAAGAGTTGAGTTTTGCATGACTTCACCTGGCTTTTAACTGGTTCAGCAGCAGTGTGCTATGCAGAACTGTTAATTGATGAGCCATAGCGTTGGAGCTATAGGTAGATTACCGCATCTGTGTTTGGAAGAGTTAAGAGAGAGTATCTGTCCTGTCAATCACTCTTTACACATACATGGACACACAAAGATGGGCAAGTAGAGATGTAATACTTTGGAAGTTCAAAGGAAGGGGAAATTTGACACTTATTCTTGGACTTAGAATGTTCACATTGGAAGGAACTTAAGTTTGTCTGGTTCTCAGATTACTGTCTGTTCTGTGTTCTGAAGTATGCCCTTTTAAGAAACCTTTTTAGAAAATTGATGATTTCTGAATGGGAGACAGAACAGCTTGATTCCTATAATAACTTACAACCAGTCACTTATTACCTGATACTTGGACATGAGACTTGATGTTAGGATTAAAGAGAAGATACTTGTAAGTAAATAAATGCAGTCTGAATTTGTGGCAGCAAATTTGACATTCTGCCTAGGTTACTAGGGCATCAGGTTCATCTGGATCATGGATACCTAAGATCTGGCCAGTAACTGTGCCCATTGGAAGTGAAAATAACTTCTAATATTTGAAGGTGAAGGGGATACTTGAAACCTAGTACCTAGATTAATAATTATATTTGTAGTATATCAAACTGTTGACTATTTTCAAAAAGCAAATGACTATAGTAGAGGTTAGATGATGTCTGTATGATCTGTAACTCCAAAGCAAGATGGCATTTTATATGATAAGAGGAAAAAAGTTATTATATGATAAGAGGAAAAAAGTTATCTGTTCCTTTCACTGGTTTGTTATTACTTATTTATGACTTAGAAGCCCAAGCACAAACCAGTAATGAATAATATTTAGCTACTGTAGTAGACTGTGGACAGTAATATTAGAGTTTAATATATAGGATCAGCCCTTCACCCAGGAGGTCATTTTGTATCATGTTGTCATCATTCTCTTTGAGTAAATTCACTCTTTATAGCAGCCCCAGTAAATAGCTGCAGTATAATCTGGAAACATGAGGTCTACCCTGGTGGCTCAGTGAGAAAAGAAACTGCCTGCCAGTACAGGAAACACAGGTCAATCCCTGGATTGGGAAGATCCCTGGAGAAGGAAATGGCAACCCACTCCAGTATTCTTGCCTGAGAAATCTTGTGGGCAGAGGAGGCTGGCGGGCTATAGTCCGTGGGGTCAGATATGACTCAGCGACTAAATAATAACAGTCTGGAAACAGACACCATAAACACAAGTTCTGTAGTTTTCTCCCTTCGTATTATGTGGTTTCTTGCAAGAAGGTTGCTTTTCAGCATTTCTCTTCATGTGTTACTTGTAAGATTTCAGCTGAGCATTTTTATTTGTTTCTGGGGACAAAAAGAGAGATTTAAATAAGTGAGCCCCTGAAAGATAGTCTTAAGGTTTTTGTTGATAGGAATACAAAGATGGTAAGTAAGTATTTATCTCAACTGGGATATTCCTGTATTAATTGGAATTTGACCACATCTCTCTTGTTCAGAATGGTTACCCAAACAATGAAATTGGAGCACAGATGAATTGTCTGTTATTGGGATCACAGACTTATATCAGTTCTCACTGAGGTACAACCAGTTAGCTTTTTTTTTTTCCCTTAAAAAGATTACCACATTTATTACCTATATTGTTCCGTGTCTTATAACTTCATATTTATTATTTCACATAATCCTAATAACAGTCTCATCTGGTAGCTAATTAAAATGCCACTTGCCTGATGAGGAAATTGAGGATATTAAAGCATGAAGGTACAAGTGTGAATTTATATGTAGAGGAGGAGAAACATAGGAACGAAGAGATTAATTGGTTTTATAAGAAATAATTATCTGATTGAAGATTGAAGTGATATTTCAAAACCTTCATTTGGGTCTGAGAATGTCACGTTCGACTGGAGGAATTGACACAACTCATCAGAAGGGCAGAGATTTGAACTCTGGGCTGTGTGGCTCAGGAGCAGGCAGTTTCTGCTCTTCTGCAAAATCTTTCATGTATGTAACATGGAGTGGAGGACAGAGCCGTGGGTGCAAATTCCGGAGGCACAAAATCATCAAAACTTTCTTGTCTGTGTGTTCAATTAAATACTTTGAATGCAGTTGCTTATCTGATTTATTTGTATTTCTTCAACTTTCTAAGACTTTTTAGCAGTCCTTGGAAAGTAAATAAGACAGCATTAGAAATATTCCTGAAGCTTTTTCTTCAAGAAAAGTAAGCCAAAGATTTTTTTGCTGAATTAAAACTCTTTTATACACATGTTATTTAGATACATCTTAAGGTCATTTAATACATAAGTCTTTTTTGCTGCCTCCAAACAATCTGAGCTATACGTTATATTATCATATTAGGTAATAATCACAATCATCATTTGAATAGCAAAAATATGAGGTAATTAGATCCTAGAACTACTTATTTCAGCTATCTATTGTTCTGTTCTCATTTTTGATATAACCTGCAGAATACTGTGATCATCTAAAGCAGATGATAGTCTTTAAATAGGGACTTGTAATGTAGACCTTTTTTAAAATCAATTTATTTATTTTAATTGGAGGATAATTGCTTTACAATATTGTGGTGGTTTTTGCTGTACATCAACATGAATCAGCCAGGGGTACACACTGTTTGTTTGTTTGTTTTAATCTTAGGTCAAATAATAAAGCACTTATCCTCCTCAGAGTATTATGCAAACTTAATCAATCATGCTTTCTTGAGAAGTAGGTCAGCATACAGATTCTCTCTGCCTTAGAACTAAAGAAGTACTTTTTAATTCTGCATGTAAGAATTCAGCAGGGGCTATCCACTCTGGATTTTATGGCTACCCTCAAATGATTCTAGCTTCCACTCCCTTGGGACTGCACGGTTCAAGTTTTCTTGCGTATTATTTAGGTGAAAACTTAAACTACCTGTTGTTGAATTTCATATCTGAGATTTAGCCTTGATGAGTCAATGGAACAAAATCAAAGTTACTGAGAATCTAATTCTCGTTCCCCAAGTGATCTGAAAGAAATATGAGTTATAGGAAGTACATGTATTTGAAATTAGAAAAGTCACTGAGCAATAACTGGCAAAGTTGTTTTTTTTTTCTCTGTGTGTGCATGCATATAAAACATATTTAACTGATCCTTGGTACACTGGTTCTAGAGGCTTATTCCATGGTCCACCAGCATCAGTGTGAACTCGGAATTTGTAAGAAATTTGTAAGAAATGCAAATTCTTGGGCCTCACCCCAGACCTACTGTGGCAGAAACTCGGGGTACGGCTGTGCGATCTTTGTTTTAATAAGCTTCCATGGGATTCTGATGCTTATTAAGGCTTTGAAACTACCACTTTAATGCATACAACAGATCCCTCAATTTTCTTGAATAATTGAATAAGTGTTTTCAGTAAAGGGACACTGTAAAGCAGTTGTACTGGATATTCACAAGCTTTTTAACTACAGTGGCATTAAAGAAGTTACAGATAGCATGTATAGTTTACTTGCCCTTTTGAGAATTAGCAGTCAGTCAGATGGGCGGTATGAAGTTGTGTCTAGGTAGGAAAGCCTATTTGCATCGATCCTGTACAGAATTCAGAGTACCATCAGCTTCTCTCCCAGGGGAAGGCTTTAACTGGCAGGAAATGCTACATTTCTTGTCAAACTTGCTGTGTGGCTTCCTAGTCATGTTACCTTCTAAAAAATCTTTCATTTTTCTGTTTATAAAGGACCTTTTTTTTTGGCAATGTCCAAGTACTGGTTCCTTCCAGAAATTTAATATAACATTATCAAAGCTAAGTTAAACTACTTATTATATGTCTGTAAAAGCCTTACTATATTAAAAATATATATGTCAGGTGTTGACTGAAATATAGACCAAAGGAAACAGCAGCTGAAGATGGGTAGAGAAGAGATTCCTTCAGGTTCCTTCCATCCTAGTTATGAGTTATGGCCATAAAATCAAATCTGAGTCACAAGGGATTCAACTGCCCGTAACTCATTTACCGGGCCAAATCATGAGACTGATAAGTCAGAAAGCACAGCAGCCGTGACACTCAGGTGGTATGTAAATCATGTCAGCAGATTTTTATTATCTCAGGCTGATCTGGCTGTTGTAGGGTATTTGTGAGTATAAATTCATGTGGTTAAGAGAATCATTTATGAGGTTTCATTGGGTGTGCCTACTGTGCATAAGACACTCCAGGGAATATAAAGATGCATGTCACATTGCACTTGTCCTGCTTGAGCAGAGAGCCTACAAAAAGTAGGAAATTAAATGTTCTGAGTAAATGATTCAGAAACCCTCCAGCTTTGTCTTCTTCATAGACTAGCTTGGGTTTTACTAGTGATTTTCATGAAAGCAGGGGTCTTATCTTACTCATTTTTACTTTTCAAGGGCTTAATACAGAGTTTAGTGCATGGTCATTTCCAAGTAAATCAAGGTTATTAAATTTCTTTCTTTTCTGAATTTTCCTTATAATAATTTTCTCAACCACTCATGTAGTATCCGGCAAGTATTGCTTAGATTTCTATTATGTTTCCTATGTTGATCTACTTCATTTGCCCACATATTATACAATGTCTAGACATGCATCAGTCACATTAAATGAAATTCCATTACCTAAATGCCTAAAGATTATGCTTAGTTGATCCACAGTGACTATTTGTTAATGATTGTGGACATAGCATATTGAGGTACAGCATATTAGACCACGATACAAAAGATGACAATATAAGACTGCCAACTGAGTGAGTGGTCCGAAACTTAGAATTCAGAGGACACATAAATCCCTGGGCTAGAGTAAAAGGAGAAAACGTTAATGGTACAACAGTTTGGAGCTAAGGTGGGATTTAAAGGTATTCTACTCAAAAGTCTCCATGTTACAGCTGAGAGAATCTAGCTACCGAAAGAGTAAATGATTTATTTTAAAGGTCCTATGGTTTTATGTTTATTTGTACTTTGTTATCTTGAGTTGTTGATAAGATCTTATTAGTTATTGATTTTATTATAAATTTTGTGCACCCTCAGTAGAATGTAATACAGTTGTACCAAATATATTAGAAAGCAAACAGTAAACATTTATAATTTCTATGATTGCTTATTTTATTTTTAGACCTATGGAAACACTTTCAAACCTGTGAGAAGCATGAGCAAAATCCATTGAATTTTTCTAAATTAAATATGTTTTAATAGCATCTATAATTATGCAATATTGCTGATTTATGACAAGTATTTCAACATGAGTTGAAGGAATAAGTATAAATGTTTAACACTGAACACTAAATTATGACATTGTCCCTGTATTATCTTTATAATATGTAAAGTATCAGTTTAACTAGTTTTAATTCTAGGCTTTGAGCCAGGCATTTTGAAAATTAATAAGTTGTGATTAGGCAAAGAAATTGGAATTCACTTCCAGGTTAAAGGAATGAGGAGAAAAAGAATTTAAAGTGGGGAAAATTGCTAGAAATGTTTGAGGAACCTCTTGACATCCCTCAGTCTGATTCAGCTATGTGCTATTTTCATAGGGTTAAGAAATCATGGAGAAGGAAAAAGATAAAATGTGCATATTCAAACTTATGACAGTCTGTTAGAAAATAAATGAGAAAACAGAAAGTGATCCTTGAATAAAATATTTTATTTGTATGAGCATCTTTCATTTTCAAGAGTTATTTTGGCCCAAGCCAAATGAATTTCAAAGGAATATCAAATAAGCATTGAAAAATGCAGACATGGAAATGAGAATATACTAGAGAATGCTGAAGGCTTTAGAACAGATTCCTTTGGGTCTCTCAGCCTCTGGTTTCTGTGTGCATTTTATATTAATTAAAAATAAAAATAAGATTTCTCTACTGCAGGGGAAGATCTTAGTCTCTCTGATGGCTTTGCCTGCCAGGCATACACATCTGTGGTTTTGCAGAGATTATAATGATAGAATGTATTGATTCTAGCTAACAAATAGCAAAACAAAAAAATCATTTGGGGCTCCCCTTAATAATAAATGCCCAGACTTTTCTGTGATTTCTGAACCCAACAGAATTATATGAACTGGTTCAGGAAGCAACCAAAGTACTTGGTGTATGAGACAGGGTGTGGTGGTAAACAGAAGGTCTGTAAAAAATTAATAGCTCCATAACAGAGAAGCAAAACCAGGAGGCCAAAGAACTTTTGCAAAGACAAACACTGTGCTTACCTTCCCACTGTGCTTCACTGAGATTTACAGCTGCTTGGGCGTGAATTCAAAGAAAAGCAGTGGAAGGAATCAGAAATATTCATGGTGTCATGGCTAGAGACAGGAATTCAGAGGTCTGTTTTAAAGTGGTTGTTCTGCCTCATGGACAGAGAGGATGATCTCATTTCCTAAACTCAGTGCGACCCCATTAGTTCTAATGGCTAAATCATTTTGAAAATTCATTCCATTTTATATTTAAGCCAGTTGCATGTTTTATGGAGAAAGTTTTCTCAACTTCACTTTTGTCTTCCTCTTCAGTCCATGTTTTAAAAAATAAAGAATATGACATCAAGGAGACTCTCTTCTTGATTCTACAAAGACTCAAGCAAAGAACAAGAACAGGCTGAGAAACCCTGAATCAGAGTTGAGTGGATTCCTTAGTATCTGTTCTGTTCAGATAATGACAAGAAGATGACTGATCACTCATTTACCAATAAGTCATTGGTTCTTTAGGCTCTGATAAATGTATCTTAATGATTTTCTGTTAAGCTTAGGCCTAATCTTTGAAAGTGATTAGAACACATTTCTTCTGTTTTGTATTATTTAACCTGGTTTACAGATAGAGCTTGTTTTAAGAAGCAAACGTGTTCCTGCCAAGTAGTTGATACTTTTGTTTTTAAATAATATCCTTTTAAGATCTTTAGACAATTTTCAAAACTCAAGTGATGGAAACTTTTAAAAAGAAAGATAAATCTAAATTTATAGGATTTAAATGGATGTTAATATACTACTGAACACAAGTGAAACACATGTCCTGTCTTAATAGACATGTCTTGTGAATAAAAGTAGATTGTATAGCTGCTAAGATATAAAGGATATTTTTGCAGACTAATGGCATTTTCTTTATTTTGTGAGGAGTTTTAGCCTCTGACATTTCATTGTGTGCTTTCCCACTTGCAAGTGTAATGTGCAGTCCCTGCTTTGAAAAGTCATTTGCATATCAATGAAAGTAACAGTTTGATAAATATTTATTGTGCATTCATACTCAAGACCATAGCCTTTAGATTGACACTGGAGCATTATACATGTAGCTAACTATTACAAAGAGAGAGATGTGTACAACTCGCAGTGTGGTACCTTTTTAGTAGCACATTTTAATATGTATAAGGTGGCTGACAATATTACATTTATGTATGATGTACATGGAATAACAAACCTTATATAAATTTTCAAGTGTAAAATTACGGTAATTCTGAGACATTTTGTATGAAACAGATCAATGTGGCTTCAAAGTATATTAAGAAGTATAAGAAGTATAACGTGGATTATTTATATAGCTTGGAGACTATATAATAGAAATGTTATTCTTGATAACTGTGTGCATTTATATGTTATACCATATTATGTGCTTACTCATTTTATTCAAACAGTCTATATTATGGACCATCGAGAAGCCTTATTATGTGATAGATATTCTTAGAGACACTGAATAACGGTAAAATTGGAATACAGAAGTTGAAGTTTTTGAACCATGAAAGACAATGAGTTATTTTGGTAATCCCTAATATGCTCAGATTAATTTATAGAAAATAAAATTTGTGATGGGTTCTGTTATTCCAAAAACATTTTCCCATAAAAAGGGAATCCTTTGCCCACTGAACCAAGTTAGTTTAAATGTGCTTAAAATATAGTGCAAATCTTATTATAAAACCTGATTAAAAAAACATGTAAAAGTTAAAAATCCTCCTGCATCCCTCAGTCCCCTGTTTGAAGGCATATCTCCTTCTGTCCTTTTTTTGTAAAAGGAATTTTTTAAAAGTGGGAGTACAGTGTAAACCCAAGTGCAATAGTCTGATTGAAAGGGAAGTGAGGAGGAAATGAAAGTTGCAAGTGCCTGTGAAAAGAAACTAGGACTCCCGGAATCACTAAACACTGAATCAGATCGAATGTCCCTGGGTCTTCACCTTCTGGAAGCAGACCCTGTAGCTAGGCCTGGCTCATTTAAATTTGGAATTACCAAAATGTATAATAGGTACTTTAAAGCTTTGTATATATTTCCTCACCTCAGTAGCTTAAGCATGGTTTTAGAATGTTTAATTGTTTCTGTTAATCCTGTTAGGCAAACATAATCATGATGAGGCTTTATATTTTACTTAGGATGCCATCCCTAGAGTTTGAGTCAATTTCCTGTTATTTGACAATATTATCTCAAATTGTCATTGTAACAATGACAAATACTTCTAAATTACATACAGTAACCCAATAGTGCCTTTGTTCTTCCCCTCTGCATGGGGAATTGATCACTTCCTTAAATCAGTCATAGTACTTTGAATGTATTTTTTAAAGTCACTTAGTTGTGAAGTGTCAATTAATGATTAGCATTTCAAATATGGTGCAGCCATTAAACTTATCTTGGGTGAAGCACCCATTGGCGGTGTGTTTTCTCTTTGGAGAGCCATTTCAAATGAGGCATGTTAAATTATTTGATTTTCTTTATGGTGCCCATAATATAGTTCCCAAACCACCACTTAATATGGCAAATTATGCCCCCAAAGGTCTCAAAAGCTATAGAGCAATTGTTTCTTAACTTTTTCTTGGTCATGAACCATGAATAGATGATAAGCTAAGCATATTCTCCCCAGGAAGTGAGTGAGAGGAGAAGCAGCACATCCGTGAATTTGCGTATAATTCCTGGACCCCTGGCTAGCCTCAGGTTACAAATCTCACTCTGGGGAACAGGATTGGTGTAAATGTTTCCCAAGGGTTGTAAAAACTGCTCTTTATGAAGCCCTTCCACAACTACTGTTTGACCCGAGCACTGTTGACAAATGGAGAAGGAAGGGCATAAGAATTCAAAAGCTGTGTGAAAGTGTTGGCCTTTGGGAGGAGAAAATTTTGTCTGTTGAAACAGAAGGGAAGGTAAGAGATAGAAAGCAGTTCCATAAAGTAATAGTAATAACAATAAAAATAATGATACAGTAATAGTTATTATTTATTTAAGCCTATCATGTGGCAGACTCCATTATAAAGCACTTTACATGCATAATTTAATTTGATCCTTGCAACAACTCAATAAAATAGAGACTATTAAAATTTCAATTTTGAAGATGAAGGAACTGAGGAACTATTTTTGAGAGGATAACTAACAGGTCAATGCCACTGTTAGTAAAGTATTGTAGAAGACCCCAGCTCCAAAGCTCAGTATCTTAATCACTATGCAGTATTTAAAACAATGGCAGCTTTGTTGGTTTGGTAGCAGAAAGTTGAAACTCTTGCTGATGTTCTTTCTGATCTAAAGTGTGAGATAAGTTTATGTCTGGGAACTAAGGGGTAAGTTTGGTTTGGGAATATTTAAAATGCTTTTATTTTTTGATGGAATATGTGTCTCAGAATTGACTAGGGAAAGTGATATGATTTGCAGAATTTATATAAAGTTAAGGATCATGGATTTATAATGAAAGTCATGTGGCTGATGAATAGATTTTTTCCCCAGTAATTCTGGGAAGCTTTGGTGTAGGTATGGAGAAAGTGAAAGTCACTCAGTCATGTCCAACTCTTTGCGACACCTGTGTAGCCTGTCAGGCTGCTTTGTGCATGGAATTCTCCAGGCAAGAATACTGAAGTGAGTAGCCATTAGCTTTTTCAAGGGATATTCCTAACCCAGGGATTGAAGCCAGGTCTCCTGTATTGCAGGCAGGTGCATCTTCTGAGCCACCTGGGAAGAGAAAGCATACAACAAAAAGATATTAGGGTACTGGTAGGACCACTAATGAAATTGTAAGGTACTGTGTCAAAGACAAATAAGGGAAAATGTGAGAAAATCAAAGAAGTAATATACTCATGATTCCAGTGAAGTTGAAAAAAAAAATGTTGTAGTGGGAATAGTTGAACAATCTAGTTGGAAGATAAAAAATATTCAGAAAGCATAATCTAGCAATAGAATTGATGATTTTATATGAGGATTGCTTTTTTACTACAGTGTGACTTTGGGGTGATTGGATGAAGGAGATGAAATTCTCTTAGGTGCAAGTGACAAAAAGTATACCTCAACTGATTTAAGCAAAATTAGCACAGGTGTGGAGGGCGAGAAAACTATTCACAGTAAGCTAGAGGTAGAACCAGCCACGTGTCACCTTTTGAGACTCCAAATACCACTGAGACACCCAGGGATCCCTATCTCCTCCCTGCTTTGCCATCAAAGAAATTCAGTGAGAAAGAAACTGTACCAAAACAGATATTCTATTGATTGCCTGTAATCCGTAGTCCCTACGAGGTTAAGTCATTTAAGTCATATCTTGTGCATGAATGAGAAGAAAATCTTGTAATTCTGTTAGCAGCAAGACATATTTAGGTATACTAAGGTATGCTGTTATCTGTCCACTGTTAACTTACTATGTCTTTAAAATATTGTATCTCTTATATATCCTTACGTTCGGTTTGAAAATGCTGAGGATTTTGTATTTCAGGCAGCCTACTGTTATTAGGATTTTGATTAAGTCAAACTTATTTAAAGTTTGATTAAAAGTTCAAATAACTTGTTGTAGGTAGAAACTATCTTTTTCCCACTTGTATTAGGGGTTCCTAATGAGGATTTCCAGTGCTTTGTTCCTCTCAATTAAATCCTTGTTCTGTATATAGAATTAGTGAAAGATTGGTTTATGGTTCAAAGATGCCACTAATTAAGTGATAATCTAATGTATTCTGAAACCTGTTGTGTTTTCAGCTCAAGTCTATATTTGTTGCCAATTATACTTCCAATTAATTCCAGCCTAAGTGTGTGAAGTGTTTTTTGCTTCACTTCACTGGATAGAGGGGATGCCTTTAACTGAAGCTTCTCGCTCTGATCTTCCAACTTTTCTCTTCTTTCAGAAAATATAGGCTTTATGAAGCATGTTAACTTGTTCAGTGCATTTCAGTAGGTCCTTTTGTCCATCAGTGTCCGTTCAGTTAGGGCATTAGGAAGATAGAATAGGTATATGTGAAGTCAAAGGTAAACAGAAGGTCAAAGTATAGTCAGACACCACTATATTTAATTTTAATATTTTCTGAACAAATATCATTTTAATGCACAATTCATATAAGATATCATGCCTGGCACTTTGCTGGCACATAGTAGTAAATTTTTGTAAACCTTTAAGACTACAGATACCTTCAGATAATGGCAAATATTGATTCCAGAAGAATAGAAAGTTTTCAACGGTGATTAATGAGGGAGGCAGTACAATAACTGAAAAAGCTATGGGCATTGGATATACACTGGCACAGTTTTAATCCTGGCGCTGTCACTTATTGGGTGTGGTGGAATTAATTTTATTTAGTAAAATAAATTATATTTATTCTGAAATAAGATTTATCTGATCCTGTTATTTCTGAATTACAAAGCAGGAATAATAACTAATAAGCACAGGTGTGTGTGTGTGTGTGTGAACTTGAAGCTATTTCTCATAGTTTACAGATGGGCTCCTTTGTCTGTAATTAGCAATTTAACACAATTTGGGGAAGCGTTTTCTAGCTTTTTTGACGGGCAAGCTTTGAACACTGCCAATAAATTTGAATATGTGCAATAGATGGGGAAACAATGGAAACAGTGTCAGACTTTATTTTGGGGGGCTCCAAAATCACTACAGATGGTGATTGTAGCCATGAAATTAAAAGACACTTACTCCTTGGAAGGAAAGTTATGACCAACCTAGAGAGCATATTCAAAAGCAGAGACATTACTTTGCAACAAAGGTCCATCTAGTCAAGGCTATGGTTTTTCCAGTGGTTATGTATGGATGTGAGAGTTGGACTGTGAAGAAAGCTGAGTGCTGAAGAATTGATGCTTTTGAACTGTGGAGTTGGAGAAAACTCTGGAGAGTCCCTTGGACTGCAAGGAGATCCAACCTGTCCATCCTAAAGGAGATCAGCCCTGGATGTTCATTTGAAGGACTGATGCTGAAGCTGAAACTCCAGTACTTTGGCCACCTCATACGAAGAGCTGACTCATTGGAAAAGACCCTGATGCTGGGAGGGATTGGGGGCAGGAGGAGAAGGGGATGACAGAGGATGAGATGGCTGGATGGCATCACCGACTCGATGGACATGAGTTTGGGTGAATTCCGGGAGTTGGTGATGGACAGGCAGGCCTGGCGTGCTGCGATTCATGGGATTGCAAAGAGTCGGACACGACTGAGCAACTGAACTGAACTGAACTAAACAGTACACATTAGGTTACTAGGGCGGAGTGAGACCAATGGGACAACCATTCAGAGAAGTGATCTTACCTAGAGAAAGGCAATAGCCAAGAGTGCTGTGCATGTCTTCCCTAAGCAGGAATTCTCAGGTTTGAGTATGTCCACTCAAAGAGTTGTTTGCTTGTTTGGATTATTTTTTGTTTAAGTGTAGTTTGATTTACAATGTTGTATTAGGTTCAGGTGTACAGCAAAGTGATTCAGTTATACACACACACACACACACACACACACATAAATATACACTTATGCTATATGGTCTTTTTTTCAGATTCCATTGTAGGTTATTGCAAGATATTGAATAGAGTTCCCCATGCTGTATAATAGGTCCTTATTCATCTATTTTATATATAGGAATGTATATATGTTAATTTCAGATGTCTAATTTATCCCTACCCTCACCTTCCCCTTTGGTAACTATAAGCTTGTTTTCTATGTCTGAGAGTCTATTTATGTTTTGTAAAGTTCATTTGTATCTTTTTTAGATGTAAAAAAATGTAGGTATTATCCTATATTGTCTTGATTTATTTCATTTCGTATAATAATCTCTAGGTCCATCCATGTTGCTGCAAATGGCATTTTTTTTATGACTGATATTCCCTTGTAGGTATATACTACATCTTCTTTATCCATTCCTCTGTCAGTGGGCATTTAGGTTGCTTCCATGTCTTGGCTGTTGTAAATAAGCTGCTGTGAACATTGGGGTGCATGTATCTTTTTAAATTATGACTTTCTCCAGATAAAGGCCCAGAAGTGGGATTTCTGGATCACATGGTAGGTCTATCTTTAGTTTTTTAAGGAACCTCCATACTGTTCTCCTGTATGTAACTGTATGTAACAGGAGTTACAGACATAACTTCTATATGTAAGTGGATGTAACAATTTACATTCCCACCAAAAGTCCAGGAAGATTTCCTTTCTTCCACGCCCTCTCCAGCATTGATTATCTATAGACTTTGTGATGGTGACCATTCTCAATGGCATGAGATGATACCTTATTATAGTTTTGATTCACATTTCTTTACTAGTTAATGATGTTGAGCATCTTTTAATGTGCCCATTGGCTATCTGTATGTTCAAAGAGTGGTTTAATGGAGTGTCTTCTTTGGAGAGTTTCCAGAGGGCTGAGCAGACATGATTGTAATTTTCTGTCTAGAGAAACTAAGAAGAATTACACTGAGCTAGCCTAGTCCCAGAGCAGAAATAAGTTTGAAGGGAAGAAAAAGATGTCACTGACCATAATACTGATAGTAATAATTGTAGCTAATAGGTTCTGAATACCTAGCCTGAGACAGATGGTGTTCTAAATGCTTCACATATACTATAATATTTAAGTGCCAAAAAGATCTTATGAGATAGGTATGTATATTATATACATTTACAAATGAAGGAACTGAAACATAAAGAATTATTTAATTTGCTCAGGCACAATTTTAAGATGACTCCCCATGATTCCCAGCTCCTGGTTATTCAATCAAACACTAATCTAGATACTGCTATGAAGATATTTTGCAGATGTAATTAAAATTCAAATTCAATTGACATTAAGATATGGAGATTTATCCAGGTGGGCCTGACTGACTGAATCACATGAGCCATTTAAAACAGAGTTTTCTTAAACTGATGGCAGAAGTCAGAGATTCAAGCCACAAAAAGGTCTTGAGGTGCCATCACTCCTTTAGTGATGGAGGGAAAGATGGGAAAAGACCTGAGAATGACCCCCTATAGCCGGCAAGAAAACAGGGACCATAGTTTTGCTTTCTAACTCTAAATGTGACATGAAGAGCAACGTCACCTGGGAGCTTGTTAGAAATGCTGAATATCGTTCCTACCCCAAACCTAGGAAGTCAGAATCTGCATTTTGACGAAGTAGCTTATTTGCACAGTCACATTTTTGAAACACTGCACTAGGAAAAAAATGGAAAAGGAAATGGCAGCCTACTCCAGTGTTCTTGCCTGGAGAATCCCAGGGATGTGGGAGCCTCGTGGGCTGCATCTATGGTGTCGCACAGAGTTGGACACGACTGAAGCGACTTAGCAGCAGCAGCACTAGGAAAAAAGAAAAACATAATAGTTTCTGTATAACAGTTCCTGTCATTTTCCAAGTAGAGTGTAGCTGAGGAAGATATTAAGGGAATGTGAAATACATTTCTTCATTTTCTAGTTTTTAGTATCCTTCTAGTGAAAGCTTCCCAGGTGGCTCAGTGGTAAAAAGAAATCCGCCTGCCAATGCAGGAGACACAGGAATCATGAGTTCAATCCCTGGGTTGGGGAAATGCCCTGGAGGAGGAAATGGCAACCCATTCCAGTATTCTTGCCTGGAGAATCCTATGAACAGAGGAGGCTGGCGGGCTACAATCCATGGGGTTGTAAAAGAATCAGACACAACTGAGTGGACATGACACTCGCGCGCGCGCGTGCGCACACACACACACACACACACACACACACACACACAGAGTGAACTGTAGTGATCTCTATGGCTTAGAAAACACTGCTCAGAATATTCAAAGGGTGAAACAGATTGCTGAACTAAGAAGGAAAGTAAAAACTCATATCCATGAGTCTTCCGATGATTTACATACATCTTCAAAGAAAGATCTGTGTTATTAACAATCTGTATGCATTGTATATGAAATCCTGATAATATATTTACTACCTGCTGCTTGCCTTGTCTGATTCATCTGGATATGCAGCATCCTTCATAAAGAAAAGAACCTAAACACTGCATTTGTTACCAGTTTGAGTGGTGTGCACATATTGAAACATACAAGTGGAGTCCTAAAATATTTTATTGAATGTTCAAATTTTAAAGCAAGCATCACTATTTTAAATCATGCATGCCCTTTTTTTAAGTAGTAAGAATTACAAAATAATTTTTAAATATCACTATATGAAAGCTATGTTGTTTTTTGGTTCTTGTAGAATAAAATTAATAATCAAACTAACGATTGCATCACTAGAGAGGACAGTACAAACAACCTAGGCATATGGAGTGGGTAGCCTATCCCTTCTCCAGTGGATCTTCCTGACCCAGAAATCGAACCAGGGTCTCCTGCATTGCAGGCAGAATCTTTACCAACTGAACTATCAGGGAAGCCCATAAATTTACATAGTGTTATTTTAATGTTGCCATTTTTTTTCCAGTGTGAAGCTGGATTTACTTGTAGATGAAGTCTGTTCTTTTTCCCTGGGTTATGAAGCAATCATGAATACAGAAATACTTTATTAGGTAGATAAGGTCGTGAGAGCAAACAGGCATGAAATCCAGGGCGCAACAGTCTCAACAGGAAATTGCCATTAAGATCAAAGTAAATTATTACATTTCTTAGAAATGTTTGTGAGAGATAATTTAGTCTCTCACCTGCTTTCAGGAAGAACCAGATGTAAACAGGCAAAACCTGAAAACACTCCAACTACAGTTTTAGCAATAAGATGATTTTCAGTGGAAGCTTTGTATGTGAATTTCTTGCCACTTGGTTATACGTTGAACTGTTGATTTTTTTTCTGCTGAAGCCAATATATGTACTATTAATTTGCATTAGTAATCTGTGTTAGACTTGATTTTTTTAAGTGGATTTGTTTTTTAAGTTGAGAAAAATAGAATTCCATAAAACCCAACTACTTTCCAAAAGTTGTAAGGAATTTCCAATAAACATATGGTTGGTTTGTATTTGAAGTGAGTGCCCTTCACTATGTTTTGCACTACTTTTGTAGAAAAGGAGACCACATTATTGAATCAGTTTCCCTTTAATTATCCCATGAGTTGAAAAGTCTGCCAGAAACTGATCCAGCAAGTACTATCCATTTAACATGATCTACAATCAGGAGAAGTTCTGTAAAAGAGTTCACATCTTTTAGCACATTGTATTCCTTGTGGTTTTCAGAAAATAATTATTAAAATAGTGAACCTTCTATAATTATAATTTTAAAAAATATGGACTTCCCAGTATGGCTCTCCTGGTAAAGAATCCACCTGCCAGTGCAGGTGCCTCCAAAGATGCAGGTTCGATTCCCGGGTCAGGAAAATCACCCGGAGAAGGAAATGGCAACCATTTTATAATTTAATATGATTATGCAGTTAAGAAAAACAGTAGCTTCCAGATCAAGTGGTGGCACTCATACAATTAATATATTAGTTGAAACCCCAGTTTTCTTGCTTGGAGAATCCCGTGGACAGAGGAGCCTGGCGGGCTATAGTCCATGGAGTCACAAATGTCAGACACAACTGAGCGAGTAAGTACAGCACAGCAAAATAAATAGAACCTTATAAAAGTTTCAGTGAATAAATACTATTTCCATATACTTTTAAGAATATTCTTCTTACACACTGTTCTAATTCAGCTTCTAAGTTGAGTGAGCAGATTCTGTTTAAGATTTTGTTTAGAGCCACCAGAGATGTATTGGGACAAAGTAACTGGGTGTACATTTTCAGTGGCCTTTTTTGACGTTTCCATCAATACAAATTATAATCACTTTTATAACACACTTTGTTTACGTGAGATCCAAGAAATCATTTAAATGAGACTGTCACGCTTAAGTTACACAGGTGGAGAAGTGCTATCATCAAGCAGCAAAACTAGCTTGTTCGGAAATTAAGTGTGAGTTTAAAGGACAATTTTTAAAATGTTATGTGCAACATTTATTTATTTAAAATACTTTATCACCATAACTAACTTTGAAGGTAACACACTTGCTCAAATTTAAAGAATTCTTTCTGCACTGTGCCTGATTTACTTATAATTCATATATTATTTTTATGCATAATTTAAGTGTGCTGAACTCAGTAACTGTAGTCATAAAATCAGAGAATTTCCAAACTGATAAGAAAATTAAAGACCAGTGATAATAAATAGCTAGACATCTGAAATATACAAAGTTTACATTAGTACTTTTTATTAGGAAGACATTTCTAGTGGGATTTCTCTTTTCTCTTTCCCAGGGAAAAGGCATTAAAAGGATCATCTAAGTAGAGCAGTATTACTACAGTATGGGTTTAATTTTACTTAAAGTATATTCATGTACTTCATTTTCTCTATGGCAAAAGGACATTAAAAAAAGTGTTTTACAGATGTATAGAACAGTCTTTTGGACTCTGTGGGAGAGGGAGAGGGTGGGATGATTTGGGAGAATGGCATTGAAACATGTATAATATCATATAAGAAACTAATCGCCAGTCCAGGTTCGATGCAGGATACAGGAAGCTTGGGGCTGGTGCACTGGGATGACCCAGAGGGATGGTACGGGGAGGGAGGTGGAGGGGGGTTCAGGATGGGGAACATGTGTATACCCGTGGTGGATTCATGTTGATGTATGGCAAAACCAATACAATATTGGAAAGTAACTAGCCTCCAATTAAAATAAATAAATTAAAAAAAATAAAGTAATGCACAAAAGCAAAAAAAATTTTTTAAAAAGATGTGTTTTAAAGAGTGAGACTGCATAAAAGTAATTAAATAATTCCATCTTCAGCTACATGGATGGACCTAGAGATTATCAAACTAAGTGAAAGTCAGAGAAAGAAAAATATATGATATCACTTATATGTGGAATCTAAAAAATGTTATAAACAAACTTATTTACAAAACAGAAACAGACTTAGATAATAAACTTATGGTTGTCAAAGGGAAAAGATGGGAGGAAGTATAAATTAAGAATTTGGCATTAACATGTACATTCACTACTATGTATATAATAACATATAGATACAATAAAATAGATAATTGACAAAGACCTTCTGTAAAGCACAGGGAACTATGCTCGATATTCTGTAATAATCTATATGGGAAAACAGCTTGAAAAAGAATGGATACATATGTGTGTGTGTGTATATATATATATATATATATGTGTATATATATATAAAACTCAATCACTTTGCTATGCACCTGAAATCAACATAGTGTTGTAAATAATGTAAAATAAAACTTAAATGAAAAAAAAAAAGAGGCTGCAGTGCTTAGATAGAATATGAAATTCCATCCCTCAAGGTCAGCCTCAAACTAACCTGAAGTCACACTGTCTTATCAGTATGACAGAAGTTCATTTATTTTCTTGCTGCAAATTTGCTGTATTGGGCTTTTCTGTCTCTTAATTAGTTATCTGCCTCTTAGCAATGTTAAGGAACCTTGACATTGTAAATGCAAAAGCAAAGCAATCAGTAACATTTCAAGGCACCTATGTATAGATATGTTTATTTTTTTAGTCCCTTTATATAACAAATAAACTTGAGTTACATAGCTGACTCAAAACCTGATCTGATTCTCTAATTTTAGATACCTATTTAAAATGATTACAGCTGTTAGTTTCTATAATCAATGTTTCTCTCTCTTCACATTACTATTTCTGAAACTAGCGAATTCCTTAATCTTTGTACTTCCTTTCAATGTTGGATGATTTCCAAGCTGAAGTGTTGTTTTGAACCTAAATAAAATCAGTTCAGAACAGCTCTATGATACATTGAGAAATAAAGGCGTCTTTGGAGAGAACTTCAAGTGCAAATTAACTTGAAATAATTTAAACTGAGTGTGGCATAATTTGCAGTCTTTCTTCTGTGCAGCTATGGGAACTGCTTGTATAGGCCTGGTTGGGGGAGTTACCCAAATACTTGGAATTTTGTCACATCTGTCAGCCGTAGCTAAATGGAAAATATAGTAAAATCTAACATTACATAGATTTGGAAGGTTCCCTAGAGGGTCTTGCCTCCTTGCAGCGGTGAATAAATTATGTGAGAGCTGAAATGAAATACAGTATTGTTGATTTGCAATTTGAAAGATTGAAAAAGAAATCATTTCTTGGATTCATTGTGTAAAAAATTGTTCCCAGTCAGAAGCTCCTATCTATTACAATCACATCTTCTAATTCCCAAATAAGTCCAGGGTAATCTAGGAAGGTTTTGGTTTTCTTCTGGTTTGTAAATTTTTTATGAAAATATTTTACAGAGAAATGATCATTAAATCATATTTGGATATATACAGTCAGAAAATTTCCATTAAAAAAAAAGTTACATGAAAGCAGACATACCAGCAGACATTACAATATTAAGTGTCAGACTCCATCAATGCTAATTTAATATGATTATGCAGTTAAGAAAAACAGTAGCTTCCAGATCAAGTGGTGGCACTCATACAATTAATATATTAGTTGAAACCCCAGGTTTCAGCAGTAGTCTATTAGAAATTGGCCCTGTGAAGTGATTATTTACATGCATTTAATTGGTGTTAATTTTTGTGGAGAATATTATTTTCAATTCCTAGGAAGGCTCTTAAGTATAGAAACTAGATGACCTTCAGTTTGGTCTTCTTACTATATATTCCTACATAGAGATCTTTAACTAGATAGGAAATTGATAACAAAAAACTTTCTGCATCATCTTGAAGAGTTCTCATGAAGGTAAATGAGAAGACATTTGAAAGCAATTTATAAACTGTAAAAGATCAATAATGATTATTATTATCTTTTGGGGTTCAATAAGCAGCTGAAGAAAAAGAATTGTGCACATCTCTTACCTGTGTATTCACATAAAATGTTTAACTCATTACATAATCTCAAGATTTGCCTTGATCATGCAGAAATATTTACTACACATTAAATTTATATAGAATACCACATGAGCTATAAAACTGTGAATCATAAGCATCCTGAAGGGGGTTATTGTTCAAAAATATGGCAACATATAACAAACATAAAAAGAAAACTGTTAGCTGAATTATGAAAAAGTGATATTTTGTTCTTCCTGAAGGAACCTGTGAGGACTTTTGCACTTAAGTTAGACCTTAAAGAATTAATGAGCAGTCAATGGTCTGAGTAAAGTGGGGATGTTATTGTAGGTATAGGGAATGTCCTGGGATGCAGGATGCAGAAAGGTTTTGGAAGAGTCAAGGCAAAAGATAGATTGGTCAATGACAATACAGTTAGACCCAAGAATAGGAAAACATTAAACTATGATATAATAGAACACTGGAAATTGGAATATTTATTTGGAGTTGTTGTTTAGGTGCTGTTGTGTCCAACTCTTGCAACCTCATGTGGGCAACCCCTGGTGGGCTACAATAACTCCAAATAAATATTGCACTTTCCAGTGTTTTAATGTATAATAGTATATTTGACTTTAAAGTTCATAGATCTTTCATCATAGAATTGTTTTCCTGTTCATCTCGTACTGATCATAATATACTTTAAAGGAGATATTGGAAAAACAGAGACTATATCAAGAGCAGTCAGAATAATGAATCATCTTAGAAAATATGACAACGTAAAGATGATTAACCTGGAAGTAGTCATTGATTCATTTATTCAGTTAGCATTTATTGAGTGCCAAATGTGTGCCAGACTCTCTGCTAGATGTTAAAGTTCTAGGAAATTATGAAGATATTATCTGTATCCTCAATAGATTACTTAGTATTAGAGAGAGAAAAAAAAAGAAAATACTGATTACCATGTAGTGCTAACTACATGCGTAAGGTACTATGGAAAGATAAAACCAAGTACCCAATTTGTCTCAAACATGATAGAGCAGAATGGCCTGACCAGGGAGATTTTAACTGAACTCATATTACAGGACCCAAGAGAGTCAGGCTGTCAAATGAGATGGGAAAGATATTGAAAGAGGAGTTATTTGATAGATAATATGGGAAACTAACTGTTGGTGTGACAGTATGTTAGAACATAGTAGTAAACAATACTGGAAAGTAAATGTAAACAGATTCAGAAAAGCAAGCTAATAGTTTGAACTTCATTTTGAATATGGTGGTACTCCAAAGGCATTTATTTTTTTTAATTAGAGGAATAATCACACAAAACCATGTTTTGGAGACACTTTATGACATCACTGCAAATAATACACTGAAGGTGAGCATAGCTGCGAACAATGGGACTAGAAGACTATGGATGGTCCGCAGTCTTGATGAAAGGCTGAACTAAGTTTCAGTGCAGTTTGGTACATGTTGAACAGGTATAGATGTGAAGTAATGCAAGGCGTTTAGGAAGACTATATTTTCTAGCCTGTGTCATTGATGAATACTGGGGTCTATTACTAAACTAGAAAATATGGAAAGAAGTAGAACCTGGTTTGGTAGGGAAGATGATGAATTCAGCCTCAGTTCAGACATGTTGTGAATTTCTGTGTGAGAAAAAGATGATATTCCATGTTCATTAAATTGGAATAATCAACGTTAAATTATCTGTACTACCCAAAGCAATATACAGATTAATGAAGTCCCTATAAAATTTCAAGGGGCATTTTTCACAGAAATAGAACAATTCAAAAATTTGTATGGAATCGCAAAAGACCCCATATAACCAAAGCAATATTGAGAAAGAATAATGGAAGTATCACATTCCTTGATTTCAAACTGTATTACAATAATAACCTAAGTAGTATGATATTGGCATGAAAGCAAACCCATAGAATACATAGCCCAGAAATAAACCTACAAATATATGGTCAATTAATTTAGGACACAGGAATCAAGAATATAAGGGGAAAAGACAGTCTCTCCAATAAATGTTGCTGAGAACTGACCAGCCACATGTGAAACAATGAAACTGGACAACTTTCTTATACCATACACAAAAGTTAATTAAAAAGGAATTAAAGTTATGAACATAAGGCCCCAAACTGTAAAACTCTGAGAAAAGAATATACACAGTAAACTCCTTGACAGGCATTGGTGATGATTTTTTAAATCTGACACCAGAAATAAAAGCAACAAAAGAAAAAATTAAAAACTAGGACTGTATCAAACTAAAAAGCTTCTGTGCAGCAAGGAAAATCATTGACAAAATCACACAACCTATGGAAAATGGGAGAAAAATTTGCAAATCGTATATCTAATAAGGGGTTAATATATAAAACATATAAAGAACTCATATAATTCAATAGTAAAACAGCAATCTCAGTTAAAAATTAGCAGAAGATCTAAATACATTTTTTCAGAGAAGACATAAAGAAGGCTGGCAGGTACATGAAAAGGTGTTCAACACCAGTAACCATCAGGGAAGCCAAATCATAATAAGGTATATCACTTCACACCTGTTAGAATAGCTATTATCAATAAAACAAAGGATGACAAGTGTTAGTGAGGGTGTGAAGGAAAGGAAGCCCTTGTACCCTGTTGATGGGAACCTAAACTAATGTAACCACTATGGAAAACAATAAGGAAGCGCCTCAAAACTTAAAAATATAACTACCATGTGATCCAGTAATCCCACTACTGGCTATATGGCTAAAGGAAATGAAAACAAGATATTTAAGAGATATCCATATCCCCCATATTCATTGCAGCATTATCTACAACAGCTTACACATTGAAACAACCTGAGTGTCCACTGATGGATGAATAGATAATAATATTGTAGTGTATGCACAATAAAATATTATTCAACCAAAAAATGAGTGAAATCTTGCTATTTGCAGCATCATTCAGGTTCCTTCAGGGCATTATACTTATTAAAATAAGTCAGAGAAAGACAAATATGATCTCTCTTACATGTGGAATATAAGATAAAAAAGGTTAAATATACAGAGAACAGATTGGTAGTTGTCAGAGGCAGGATATGGGGGTTAGGAAAAATGAGTGAAGGAAGGCAGAAGTAAAATATGCAATTTAACATTTTTAGAATAGTTACAGTTTTCAACTTATGGCAAAATCTGTTTAACACAATAGAATGAGTCTAGTGAGCTGTCATGAAACATGGCCAAAAGCATTAACTAAATGTAGTGTGAGCTCATTAATACATATATATTTGTTCCCATTCAAATAAATAGCTTTAAAAGATACATACCATTGTTAACTATGGTCACCTCTTAGAACAAGTATATGCATTTTTAAAAGGAAAAAAATTCATTTCTTTACATTAGGTTTATATTCCAGAATGCATCGCATCACCACAATACATCAGTTCAGTTCAGTTCAGTTCAGTCGCTCAGTCGTGTCCAACTCTTTGCGACCCCATGAACCGCAGCACGCCAGGCCTCCCTGTCCATCACCAACTCCCAGAGTCCACCCAAACCCATGTCCATTGAGCTGATGATGCCATCCTACCATCTCATCCTCTGTCGTCCCCTTCACCTCCTGCTCTGAATCTTTCCCAGCATCAGGGTCTTTTCCAATGAGTCAGCTCTTCGCATTAGGTGGCCAAAGTATTGGAGTTTCAGCTTCAACATCAGTCCTTCCAGTGAACACCCAGGACTGGTCTCCTTTAGGCAAACTAGAATTTTTGCCAAATAGTCCTCTAGAAGTAGACTTTGAACTCCCACTCACACTCCATTCTTGATAGGACATTCTCTCCATATTATATTACTGCTGACTCTTCACTTATTGTTGCTTCTTATCAAGTGCCTTTAGGTAGATGAGTTTGCAAACCCTTATCTACTAGATCAGGAAATCCCTGTTTGACATTCAGAGCAGTTTATACTTATGGAGCCACAAAGAAAGAAGTTTAATCTTCTTTCCTGTGGTAAATCTTTAAAACAATATATTATTTCTTGATAATCTCATCCTTATTTATGGATTTAATTACCAACCATGTTGCCAACTCATTATTTTCAACTGCCTACCAAACACTTCTCAGTCTTTGTCTCTTTTGCTAGATAAATAAATGAATTTATATTTTTAAGAAATGAAATATAACAGTTTAATGCATTTAGGTTGAAAAACTGGAGTAGAAAGCCTATTGCATATTTCAGTTCAAATATTGTGGCTATGTTCAGAGTAACACTGCTTAAATAGAAACCCTCTTGGGCCTTTTCTGGTTGCTATAGACTGTGTTTAACAAACTTCCTGAGCACTGAGATGAACAAGCCCCACACTTATGAAAGCTTTACCACCTCATATTCAGTAGTTGGGCTCACATTCAGCTGCTCTGTCTGCAAAGCAGCATCTGTCATTTCAGCTCTTTCGTTGGTATTCTGCCCTGTATCTGAAAATGTTCAGTATTCAGCATAACTAGAAAACTCCACAATGGAGATATAGTAGAGCTTGAAATTTTTATTTGGAGCAGATGAAAAAATGCAGGATATTATCTCTGAATCTAATTCTTTGCCAGTGAATATTGGTCCAACTGTGGTTTCTGGTGGCCTCGGAAGAGCCTAGAGTTGGTCTACTTTTAGCCTTTACTTAAAACATATGGAGGTACATGTGAATCCCAAACTCCCTAACTATCCCTCCCCATTCCCCACTGGTAACCATAATTTCCTTTTCTAAGTCTGTGAGTCTGTTTCTGTTTCATAAATACGTTTATTTGTGTTATTTCTTTTTAGATTCTACCTCTAAGTGATATCATGTACATAGCACTGTATTTAAAATGGATGGCCAACAGGGCCCTACTGTACAGCACAGGGAACTCTGCTCAGTGTTATGTGGCAGCCTGCATGAGAGAGGAGTTTGAGGGAGAGAGGATACATGTATATGGATGGCTGGGTCTCTCTGCTGGGCACCTGAAACTATCATAGCATTGTTAATCAGCTGTACTCCAATATCAAATAAAAAGTTTTTAAAAAGTTTGGAGGTAATTGCAGTAACTGAAAATGACATATCTAGAGTGATATGGTAAAAATTCCAAAATGAAATCACTAATCATATATAGAGTCAGGCTTAGAAAGATAGCCAAGAGTTTCAGCCAAATGAGATTCTGGGAACCAATGAGAAATGAAGTAAGCACTTTATTTATTTATTTATTTATTTAATTTTATTTTCTTTTTAAACTTTACAATATTGTATTAGTTTTGCCCAATATCAAAATGAATCTGCCATAGGTATACCCGTGCTCCCCATCCTGAACCCTCCTCCCTCCTCCCTCCCCATACCCTCCCTCTGGGCCGTCCCAGTGCACCAGCCCCAAGCATCCAGCATCGTGCATCAAACCTGGACTGGCGACTCGTCTCATACATGATATTACACATGTTTCAATGCCATTCTCCCAAATCTCCCCACCCTCTCCCTCTCCCACAGAGTCCACAAGACTGATCTATACATCAGTGTCTCTTTTGCTGTCTCGTGCACAGGGTTATTGTTACCATCTTTCTAAATTCCATATATATGCGTTAGTATACTGTATTGGTGTTTTTCTTTCTGGCTTACTTCACTCTGTATAATAGGTTCCAGTTTCATCCACCTCATTAGAAATGATTCAAATGTATTCTTTTTAATGGCTGAATAATACTCCATTGTGTATATGTACCACTGCTTCCTTATCCATTCATCTGCTGATGGGCATCTAGGTTGCTTCCATGTCCTGGCTATTATAAACAGTGCTGCGATGAACATTGGGGTGCACGTGTCTCTTTCCCTTCTGGTTTCCTCAGTGTGTATGCCCAGCAGTGGGATTGCTGGATCATAAGGCAGTTCTATTTCCAGTTTTTAAAGGAATCTCCACACTGTTCTCCATAGTGGCTGTACTAGTTTGCATTCCCACCAACAGTGTAAGAGGGTTCCCTTTTCTCCACACCCTCTCCAGCATTTATTGCTTGTAGACTTTTGGATCGCAGCCATTCTGACTGGTGTGAAATGGTACCTCATAGTGGTTTTGATTTGCATTTCTCTGATAATGAGTGATGTTGAGCATCTTTTCATTTGTTTGTTAGCCATCTGTATGTCTTCTTTGGAGAAATGTTAGAGTGGCGAAACTTAGCTATGCTAACTTGCATCTTTATCAGTTCAGTTCAGTTTAGTCGCTCAGTCATGTCTGACTCTTTGCGACCCCATAAATCACAGCACTCCAGGCCTGCCTGTCCATCACCAACTCCCGGAGTTCACACAAACTCATGTCCTTCGAGTCGTCTCATCCTCTGTCGTCCCCTTCTCCTCCTGCCCCCAATCTCTCCCAGCATCAGGGTCTTTTCCAAAGAGTCAACTCTTCACCTGAGGTGGCCGAAGTATTGGAGTTTCAGCTTTAGCGTCAGTCCTTCCAATGAACACCCAGGACTAATCTCCTTTAGAATGGACTGGTTGGACCTCCTTGCAGTCCAAGGGACTCTCAAGAGTCTTCTCCAACACCACAGTTCAAGCATCAATTCTTCAGTGCTCAGCTTTCTTCACAGTCCAACTCTCACATCCATACATGACCACTGGAAAAACCATAGCCTTGACTAGATGGACCTTTGTTGGCAAAGTAATGTCTCTGCTTTTTAATATGCTATATAGGTTGGTCATAACTTTCCTTCCAAGGAGTAAGCGTCTTTTAATTTCATGGCTGCAGTCACCATCTGCGGTGATTTTGGAGCACCCCCAAAATAAAGTCTGACACTGTTTCCACTGTTTCCCCATCTATTTCCCATGAAGTGATGAGACTAGATGCCATGATCTTCATTTTCTGAATGTTGAGCTTTAGGCCAACTTTTTCACTCTCCTCTTTCACTTTCATCAAGAGGTCTTTAGTTCCTCTTCACTTTCTGCCATAAGGGTGGTGTCATCTGCATATCTGAGGTTATTGATATTTCTCCCAGCAATCTTGATTCCAGCTTGTGCTTCTTCCAGCCCAGCATTTTTAATGATGTACTCTGCATATAAGTTAAATAAGCAGGGTGACAATATACAGCCTTGACGTACTCCTTTTCCAATTTGGAGCCAGTCTGTTGTTCCATGTCCAGTTCTAACTGTTGCTTGCTGACCTGAATATAGGTTTCTCAAGAGGCAGGTCAGGTGGTCTGGTATTCCCATCTCTTCCAGAATTTTCCACAGTTTATTGTGATCCACACAGTCAAAGACTTTGGCATAGTCAATAAAGCAGAAATAGATGTTTTTCTGGAACTCTCTTCCTTTTTTGATGATCCAGTGAATGCTGGCATTTTGATCTCTGGTTCTTCTGCCTTTTCTAAAACCAGCTTGAACATCTGGAAGTTCACAGTTCATGTATTGCTGAAGCCTGACTTGGAGAATTTTGAGCATTACTTTACTAGCATGTGAGATGAATGCATAAACCTGCATATTTAAAATCTCAAACACAAAACTTATTTGAGTACTCTTGTAAACCTAATTACTGAGATGTTTGGGAAAAATAAGGGAAATTTTTCCTCTGAGTTTTATGAAATAAATTACTCCAAAAATAGATATATTGAGCTTTCATGAGATAAGTAAAATCGAGATGCCTTAATGATTTGCAAATCTGATGTGTTTCAGACTTTTTTTTCAAAAATATGCATATAATAAAAATAATGTGAGCTATATATAACCAACTAACATTTATCATGGTATATGAATTAGTACATAGAGTTTCGTGCACAGGAAGTGAAGTGAAGTTTCTCAGTTGTGTGTGACTGTTTGTGACCCCATGGACTGTTGCCTACCAGGCTCCTCCATCCTTGGGATTTTCCAGGCAAGAGCACTGGAGTGGGTTGCCATTTCCTTCTACAGCGGATCTTCCCAACTCAGTGATCGAACCTAGTCTCCTGCATTGTAGGCAGATGCTTTATCATCTGAGCCACCAGGGAAGATCTTCTGTGCACATATATTTTCTAATTTGTTCCCCTGGAAATATTTTTTTCCTTATTTTCAAGATGAAGAAAACAGAGAATAAAGCTAGTCAGTAGCAAAGGTATTCCTCTTCATGGATCACAGCCTTGTCATGGCACAGGGGCTTGCATAACTCAATAAAGCTATGAGCCATGCTGTGCAGGGCTCCTGAAAATGAACGGAGCATAGTGAAGAGTTCTGACAAAACATGGTCCACTGGAGTGGGCAGGGAATGGCAAACCACTCTTTTGTGTCGAGAACCCTGTAAACAGTAAGAAAGCACAAAAACATATGACATCAAAAGATTAGCCCCCCCAGGTTGGAAGGTGTTCAGTATACTACTGGAAAAGAGTGGAGGGCAATTACTAATAGCTCCAGAAAGAATGAAGTGGCTCGTCCAAAGTGGAAATGATGTGCAGTTGTGGATGTTCCTGATGGTGACAGTGGAGTCTGTTGCTGTAAAGAACAGTGCTGCATAGGAACCTGGAATGTTAGGTCCATGAATCAAGATAAGCTAGGTGTGGTCAAGCAGGAGATGGCAAGATTGAATGTCGACATCCGTCTTAGGAATCAGTGAACTAAAGTGGACAGTAATGGGAGAATTTAATAGAAATGATCAATATAATACAAATGATATATATATATATATATATATATATATTTCCCCCCCAAGGGATATAATGATCCCTTAGAAGAAATGGAGTAGCCTTCATAGTCAACAAAAGAATCTGAAATATATACTTGAATGCACCTTCAAAAATGACAGAATGAGCTCAGTTTGTTTCCAAGACCAACCATTCAACATCATAGTAATCCATGTCTGTGCCCCAACCACTGACACTGAAGAAGCTGAAGTTGAATGGTTCTGTGAAGACCTACAAGACCTTCTAGAACTGACACCAAAAAAACCCAAAAAAACTATGTCCTTTTTCATCAGAGGAGATTGGAATATAAAAGTAGAAAGTCAGGAGATACCTGACATAACAGGCAAGTCTGGCCGTGGGGTACCAAATGAAGCAGGGCAAAGACTAACAGGGTTTTTTTTTACGAGAACATGCCGATCATTGCAAACACAATTTTCCAACAACCCAAGAGGTGACTCTAACCATGGAAATCACCATATGGCCAATACTGAAATCAGATTGATTATATTCTTTGCAGCCAAAGATGGAGAAGCTCTGTAGAGTCAGCAAAAAAACAAGAACTGGAGCTGAGCTGACTGTGGCTCAGATCATGAGCTTCTTATTGCCAAATTCAGGCTTACATTGAAGAAAGTAGGGAAAACCACTGGGCCATTCAGGTATGACCTAATCAGATCCCTTATGATTACATAGTGGAAGTAATGAATAGATCTAAGGGATTAAAACTGGTCAGCAGAGTGCATGAAAAACTATGGAAGGAAGTTCCTAACACTATACAGGAGGCAATAATCTGTATAGAAAATGTAAGATTTCTGAGGAAGCTTTACAAGTAGCTGAGGAAATAAGAGAAGCAAAGGCAAAGGAAAAAGGGAAAGATATACCCTACTGAATGCAGAGTTTCAGAGAATAGCAAAGAGAGATTAAAAAAGCCTTCTTAAGTGAACAATGCAAAGAAATAGAAGAAAACAGTAGAATGGGAAAAACTAGAGTACTCTTCAAGAATATTGGAGCTATCAAGGGAACATTTTATGCAATGATGGGCACAATAAAGGACAGAAATGGTAAGGACTAGAAGAGAATAAGAAGAGGTGGCAAGAATACACAGAAGAACTATGTAAAAAAGATCTTAATGACTGGATAAACACAATGGTGTGGTCACTCACTTAGAGCCAGATGCTGGGAATATAAAGTCAATTGAGTCTTACTAAGCATTATTATACGGAGAAGGCAATGGCACCCCACTCCAGTACTCTGGCCTGGAAAATTCCATGGATGGAGGAGCCTGGTAGGCCGCAGTCCATGGGATCACTGAGAGTCGGACACGACTGAGTGACTTCACTTTCGCTTTTCACTTTCATGCATTGGAGAAGGAAATGCAACCCACTCCAGTGTTCTTGCCTGGAGAATCCCAGGGACGGCGGAGCCTGGTGGGCTGCCGCCTATGGGGTCGCACGGAGTCAGACATGACTGAAGCGACTTAGCAGCAGCAGCAGCAGCAAGCATTATTATGAACAAACCTAGTGGAGGTGATGAAAGTCCAGCTAAGCTATTTAAAATCCTAAAAGATTAAAAGTGCTAAAGTGCTGCACTCAGTATGTCAGCAAATTTGGAAAACTCAACAGTGGCCACAAGACTGGAAAATGTCCATTTTCATTCCAATCCCAATGAAGTGCAATGCCAAAGAATGTTCACTACTATGCCATTGAGCTCATTTCACATGCTAGCAAGGTAGTGCTCAAAATTCTTCACGCTAGGCTTCAGCAGTGTGTAAACTGAGAATTTCCAGATGTACAAGCTGGGTTTAGAAAAGGCAGAGGAACCAAAGGTCAAATTGCCAATTTTCACTGGATCAGAGAGAAAACAAGTGAGTTCCAAAAAAAACGTCTACTTCTGCTTCATTGACTGTGCTAAGACTTTTGGCTGTGTGGCTCACAACAAAGTATGGAAATTTTGAAAGAGATGGGAATATCAGACCACCTTGCCTGTCTCCTAAGAAACCTGTATGCGTATCAAGAAACAACAGTTAGAATCGTCCATGGAACAACTGACTAGTTCAAAATTAGGAAAGGAGTATGAAAAGGCTGTACATTGTTACCCTGGCTAATCAAAGTACATTGGCAAAATGCCGGGCTAGGTGAATCACAAGCTGAAATCAAGGTTGCAGGGAGAAATGTCAATAACCTCAGATATGCAGATGATTGCCCTGTAATAGCAAAAAAGTGAAGAGAAACTAAAGAGCTTCTTAATGAGTGTGAAAGAGGAGAGTGAAATAGGTGGCTTGAAATTCAACATTCCAAAGACTAAGATCATGACATTCAGTCCCATCACTTCCTGGCAAATAGAGAGGAAAGCGTGGAAGCAGTGACAGATGTTATTTCTTGAGCTCCAAAGTCACTGCAGACAGTGACTGTGGGCATGAAATTAAAAGATTCGTTCTCCTTGGAAGGAAAGCTATGAGAAACCTAAACAGTGTGTTAAAAAGCAGAGAATCACTTTGTTGACAAAGGTCCATCTAGTCAAAGCTATCATATTTCCAGTAGTCATGTACAGACGTAAGAGTTGGACCATAAAGAAGGCTGAGTGCCAAAGAATTGATGCTTTCTAACTGTGGTCCTGGAGAAGACTCTTGACAGTCCCTTGGACAGCAAGGAGATGAAACCAGTCAGTCCAAAATGAAATCAACTCTGAATATTCATTGGAAGGACTGATGCTGAAACTGGAACTCCAGTACTGTGGCCACATGATGGGAAGAGCTGACTCACTGGAAAAGACCCCGATGCTGGGGAGAATGGAAAGCAATAGGAGAAGAGGGTGGAAGAAGATGAAATGGTTAGATGGCATCCCCTCCCCAATGGACACGAATTTGAGCAAATGCTAGGAGACAGTCAAGGACAGAGGAGCCTGGCATGCTGCAGTCCATGGGGTTGCAAAGAATTGAACATAACTTAATGAATTAACAACAGCAGCAGCAGTAGAAAAGGTACTTTTTTGTTATGGAACATTACATCTAACTCATTAGTCTTCTCTTATGAAAATGAAATAATATGGTGTCTAACTATGGTTGACCTTATCATTAATATTCTGACCGGACAGCTCAATGATGCTAATCTTGAACTCAAGATTAAATGTTAGTCTCATTTGATGGCCTTCTAACTAACTTGGAGCAGTCACTTTATTTATTTATTTATTTTTATTATTTTAATATAATTTTTTTAATTTTATTTTATTTTTAAACTTTACATAATTGTATAAGTTTTGCCAAATATCAAAATGAATCCACCACAGGTATACCTGTGTTCCCCATCCTGAACCCTCCTCCCTTCTCCCTCCCCATACCATCCCTCTGGGTCGTCCCAGTGCACCAGCCCCAAGCATCCAGTATCGTGCATCGAACCCGGACTGGCAACTCGTTTCATACATGATATTTTACATGTTTCAATGCCATTCTCCCAAATCTTCCCACCCTCTCCCTCTCCCACAGAGTCCATAAGACTGTTCTATACATCAGTGTCTCTTTTGCTGTCTCCTACACAGGGTTATTGTTACCATCTTTCTAAAACTTTCTGAGTTTACTTGAAAATTACAATATGTAATGATTATATGTTACTACTAACTATCCTAGGTTATGAGACTCTGTCTAGTTAGTACATCAGTTACTCTGAGAGTTGTCAAATGGTATACTTATTTCTGATAGTGTTCTAGATCAGAAAGTTTACTAGCTTATAATATTCATCTATCTTCTAGGTTTCACATTTCACAAGACTCTATATATCTTTTGTTAGAAATGTTTCTTATATGGAAAATTTAAATGTACGACTAAAATAGTTAAAGTCCATTCTCTTTTTCCTACTCTAAATTTTCATTAATATGTTTCCTACAAATTTTGACTTCTTTATAGTCTCAAAAGTTCACTAGTGACATACTCTCTTAGAAAAATTGTTATAGCTTCAGATTCCATTTAGTTAGCAAGATATAAGTTAGTACTTGAGAACATGACTCAAATAAAAGCTTAAGGGCTAATCTGGGAGCCATAGACATGATCATATAGCTTCTTTCCCTGAAAGAGTAAATGATTAGGCTTAAATCATTGTTTACAGTATAATATTATTTTTGGTAAAATATTGTATAGTACGTGAACTGTGAACTTCCAGGTGTTCAAGCTGGATTTAGAAAAGGCAGAGGAACCAGAGATCAGATTGCCAACATCCACTGGATCATCGAAAAAGCAAGAGAATTTAAGAAAAACATATATTTTTGCTTTATTGACTATGCTAAAGCCTTTGATTGTGTGGATCACAAACTGTGGAAAATTCTGAAAGAGATGGGAATACCAGACCACCTGATCTGCCTCCTGAAAAATCTGTATGAAGGTCAAGAAGCAACAGTTAGAACTGAACACGGAATAACAGACTGTTTCCAAATCGGGAAAGGAGTACATCAAGGTTGTATATTGTCACATTGCTTATTTAACTTATATGCAGAGTACATCATGTGAAAAGCTGGGCTGGATGAAGCACAAGCTGGAATCAAGATTGCAGGGAGAAATATCAATAACCACAGATATGCAGATGACACCACCCTTATGGCAGAAATCAAAGAACTAAAGAGCCTCTTGATGAAAGTGAAAGAGGAGAGTGAAAAAGTTGGCTTAAAGCTCAACATTCAGAAAACTAAGATCATGGCATCTGGTCCCATCACTTCATGGCAAATACATGGGGAAACAGTGAGAGACTTTATTTTGGGGGGCTCCAAAATCATTGCAGATGGTGACTGTAGCCATGAAATTCAAAGATGCCTGCTCCTTGGAAGAAAAGCTATGACCAACCTAGATAGCATGTTAAAAAGCAGAGACATTACTTTACCAACAAATGTTCATCTAGTCAAGGCTATGGTTTTTCCAGTAGTCACGTATGGATGTGAGACTTAGGACTATAAACAAAGCTGAGTGCCTTAGAATTGATGCTTTTGAACTGTGGTGTTGGAGAAGACTCTTGAGAATCCGTTGGACTGCAGGGAGATCCAACCAGTCCATCTTAAAGGAAATCAGTCCTGAATACTCATTGGAAGGACTGATGTTGAAGCTGAAACTGCAATACTTTGGCCACCTGATGGGAAAAACTAACTCATTTGAAAAGACCCTGGTGCTGGGAAAGATTGAAGGCAGGAGGGAAAGGGGACGACAGAGGATGAGATGGTTGGATGGCATCACCAATGCAATGGACATGAGTTTGAGTAGTCTCTGGGAGTTGGTGATGGACCACAAAGCCTGGCATGCTGCAGTCCATGGGGTCGCAAAGAGTCAGACACAACTGAGTGACTGAACTGAGAGTGACTGATACATCTTACAAGATCCTTTGTTCTCAGAGTTCACCTAGACCTAAATATGTCTAGAAACCCATATTGAAAAATTAATTCTAGTGTTCACATTTCACATGTTCAAAGGTTTATCTCAAGAATATTTCCTAAAATGTTCTTGTAGTTTTAAGGGAAGTTGTTTCCCTTAAATTGATTTAAAGCCATCATATTTAAAGTGTTTTGCAAGGATAGCTGAGATACTTGTGTGGAATGGAAGGATGGAGAGGGAGGCAAGAGAGGTTGAGCTAACTGAACTCCAGCATCTTCTTCAAGCTAGTTCAGCTTTATCCTTGTTTTTTATGTACATGGTGTGCGTGTGTGCTCTCTTGCTCAGTTGTGTCCAACTCTTTGTGACCCTATGGACTGTAACCTGCAAGCTCCTCTCTCCCTGGGATTTCCCAGGCAAGAATACTCAAGTAGGTAGCCATTCTCTTCTCCAGGGGATCTTCCCATATCAGGGATTGAACTTGTGACAATGCATCTCTTGCATTGGCATGCGGCCTCTTTACCACTGAGCCATTTGCTAATAAGCCTTTTGTGCACTGAGCATCTGCCTAATATTTTAGCCATTTTAAAAAAGAAATACTCAACTACTAAATCTGAAGAGCCGAATTTCAAAACCAGTGGCCCAAAGTTGTCCTGTTTTCCCATGGGAGGTAGAGAACTGCTTTTGAAATAATGCACCCATCATATAGTTATGGGGATTGATCACCTTTTCCATTTTATTTATGTAAATTATTTTCTTCTTATTTAAATATATCAGAACCACTGTAAGCACACACTTCAGTAGGAACTACATGAAGCTATTGCACAATAGATATAATTATGCCCAATCTAAGTACTCATTATTTTCACATTTCAAATTTTGTAATTATCATTTCTACTACCTTACTGCCACATATTTTGGTTGTTATTTCAAATATCATCATATTTTATTAAGCTAGAATCTTTGGATCCATTTTTCTCTACTCAAGCCTCTCATAATGTCACATGCTACTCCCCTTGACATTGGTAACTCCATCATCAACACAGGCTTTTCTGTGAATTGGGTTTTGTTAACAGAATTTGTTTTTAGTTTCTCTGCCTGCTGAATGACAGAATATTTCTCTAATGCTACATGTGATTTTGAAATATTCAGTTTTTGTTAAATTATTCTTTTATGTCTGAATATCATAGATTTTGAGAATAGCCTCTAAGCTTAGGAGAAATGTGAATGTTTTCTAATATCATTTATATGTTTATATAATATCCCACATGAAGCTATATGTAGGAAATTATAATATTTATGGATCACTCTTGCAAAAGGACCTAAAGAGTATGAATTTTGGAAGAGTTTCAAAGGCAACTGTAACCTCATGGGAAGGTAGATCTCTTTCTGCCAAATTATCCTCTCTTCAGACGTTCTGGCAGCTTGTCCTCTCATTCCATTACGAAGCCTCCACTGACCCCCCTGGGTCAGATTAAAGACCTCTGTTTTACTCTCTTATTATCATGTAGTTTGCTAGTGTTTATTACAAGTGCAATTTCCATGCATTTTACTATGAACATTTGATTAATGTCTGTTTCCTCATTGGACTGTGAGTTCCTTGAGGGCCAAGGGAATCAATCTTTTTGTTCATCATTGTACCTTCAGTGTCCACCCTAATATTAGACCTAGCAGGCTCAAAAAATGTGTTGAATAAGTTTAAATAAATTCATCTATGTGAATGATCTCCCTCATTTGGAATTACTTTCACCCTAAACTTTAAAGGATATGAAAGCTTAGCACATTATGGACATTTTGTTCATATGTAAATCATTTCTCCCCAAAATATAAAAAATTTTTTTCCAATTTTTTAAAGTGAAGAATTACCTAAATTTTATGACTTTATGACTTCAATATTCTACTTAAATTTATCACTGATACCTATCTACCTTAGGTAACATTTTATTACTTAGAAAATACCACTAAGAATGTAAAGGAAAACTGAAGACTGATTAAGGAAATATCATCTAGATATCCCAATATTTGAACACTTGTGTTCAACTGAGCTTGCATTTTAAAAGGGAATATTTCAGCTAAGGAAGGAGGTTTGATGTATCAGTAAGAAAATGCATATAGTTTTAGTCTCCCCCATATATATATATATACACACACACACACACACACACACACACACACACACACACTCAAGTATTCTTATAGGGAATTTTAAAGGAATCTTAAAGGATTCTTATAGGGAAATTGTTGCCTTGTTTTCCCCTGGGGAAAATTTGAGAAAGAATGAGTTGTTTGGGGAGTGGCATGAATTTGCTTTCAGGGAGCTAATATCTCCCCAAAGGGCACTCAGGGTGGATCAGCCTATCTATCGTGGAGCAGGAACCTCAGAAAAACAAATTTGTCTCAGACTCCTATCTTCTGATACTGGGGAAACTTCCTTAAATAATAGAGCTGAAGGGAAAACACAAACACCAGCCTCAGCACAAATTTCCTGATAGGAGATCACTCTAAGAATTTCAGGAGGATATGGAATGCTGTTTGTTTCCTCCATTCTTAGAAGAATATGTGGTAATATTGACAATTTAGGTTCATATTTGGTATTGAATATGAATTTTTTATTTGCTAGAAGCTAAACAAGTCTCATAACATTCTCCTTGAAATAAAATGAAATGTATAATTGCCAGTATTTTATTAACAGCTGAAGCTTTAAATTTATTGCAGGCAGGTAGAAAACTCCAGAGCCCAGCTTGGCAGCAATGCTCAGTGGTCTTTGTCCAAAGCTATACTTTTTCTTTTTTTTTTTTTTTAAATTTTATTTTATTTTTAAACTTTACATAACTGTATTAGTTTTGCCAAATATCAAAATGAATCCGCCACAGGTATACATGTGTTCCCCATCCTGAACCCTCCTCCCTCCTCCCTCCCCACACCATCCCTCTGGGTCGTCCCAGTGCACCAGCCCCAAGCATCCAGTATCATGCATCGAACCTGGACTGGCAACTCATTTCATACATGATATTTTACATGTTTCAATGCCATTCTCCCAAATCTTCCCACCCTCTCCCTCTCTCACAGAGTCCACAAGACTGTTCTATACATCAGTGTCTCTTTTGCTGTCTCGTACACAGGGTTATTGTTATCATCTTTCTAAATTCCATATATATGCGTTAGTATACTGTATTGGTGTTTTTCTTTCTGGCTTACTTCACTCTGTATAATAGGCTCCAGTTTCATCCACCTCATTAGAACTGATTCAAATGTATTCTTTTTAATGGCTGAATAATACTCCATTGTGTATATGTACCACAGCTTGCTTATCCATTCATCTGCTGATGGACATCTAGGTTGCTTCCATGTCCTGGCTATTATAAACAGTGCTGCGCTGAACAATGGGGTACACGTGTCTCTTTCCCTTTTGGTTTCCTCAGTGTGTATGCCCAGCAGTGGGATTGCTGGATCATAAGGCAGTTCTATTTCCAGTTTTTAAAGGAATCTCCACACTGTTCTCCATAGTGGCTGTACTAGTTTGCATTCCCACCAACAGTGTAAGAGGGTTCCCTTTTCTCCACACCCTCTCCAGCATTTATTGCTTGTAGACTTTTGGATCGCAGCCATTCTGACTGGTGTGAAATGGTACCTCATAGTGGTTTTGATTTGCATTTCTCTGATAATGAGTGATGTTGAGCATCTTTTCATGTGTTTGTTAGCCATCTGTATGTCTTCTTTGGAGAAATGTCTATTTAGTTCTTTGGCCCATTTTTTGATTGGGTCATTTATTTTTCTGGAGTTGAGCTGTAGGAGTTGCTTGTATATTTTTGAGATTAGTTGTTTGTCAGTTGCTTCATTTGCTATTATCTTCTCCCATTCTGAAGGCTGTCTTTCACCTTGCTAATAGTTTCCTTTGTTGTGCAGAAGCTTTTAAGGTTAATTAGGTCCCATTTGTTTATTTTTGCTTTTATTTCCAATATTCTGGGAGGTGGGTCATAGAGGATCCTGCTGTGATGTATGTCAGAGAGTGTTTTGCCTATGTTCTCCTCTAGGAGTTTTATAGTTTCTGGTCAAAGCCACAGTTATCAAGACAGTATGGTACTGGCACAAAGACAGAAATATAGATCAATGGAACAAAATAGAAAGCCCAGAGATAAATCCACGCACATATGGACACCTTATCTTTGACAAAGGAGGCAAGAATATACAATGGATTAAAGACAATCTCTTTAACAAGTGGTGCTGGGAAATCTGGTCAACCACTTGTAAAAGAATGAAACTAGAACATTTTCTAACACCATACACAAAAATAAACTCAAAATGGATTAAAGATCTAGACGTAAGACCAGAAACTATACTTTTTCTTATTCATTCCAAATGGGTGAGAGCTTTCTTAGTTGGAGTAGGTTCCATACATGAAAAGCTATCTTTACTCCATTTGCTACTGATTTCTAAAGGTTTGACCTCTTATATTTTTTGAAATTGTGGGTTAAACTTCTTGCCTCAAGGAGAATGGCAGCTGGGAATGACATTTCCATTTTCTAAAGGAATATGACCATAGAAGCAGGACTGAAATGGCTCATGACATTAACCTGTGACTCTTAAGGGGATAGCATCATTTACCTGGTTTGTTAAAAGAAAAAAGAAAGCCATGATTGCGTGTTCAATTGACCAAAAGAAAGAAATGAGCATAGACACTGCTTAAAATAAAATTAAAAAAAAAAGAATAATATGACACACACACACACACACACAAAGATCCTCACAACGTTTTCTCAGTAGGATGTGTCAAGGCCAAGGTTACAGAAGTCACGTCTACTCTCTGCACTGTCAGTTACTCAAGTCATAACCCTGCTCCAGTAAAAGTTACTTCTTTATTCCTATCAAATTATGGAAAATAACAGTTAAGATAGAAGTATTTTATTGCATACTGAGATATAGAAAGCAGTCATTGAACCAGCAAGTACTTTGACCTGACATAATAGTTTTCATTTTAGCAGCTTTAACCAATTTAGCCATAATTATTGGCCAATAGCTTGTCAAATAAAGAAATTCTCAGCTCAGACTCCGTAGCTTAATTTTTTACGACATAGCCCTACCCTGGCCAGAGCTTATGTTGTTGTATCTTGAATATTTTCTCTGTATTGTATAGAAATTCTTATCCACATTTTAATTTTAGAAAGAAGGAAAGCCTATAAAAACTGATTTCTACTTGAGAGAACAAATAGAGGAGAAAGAAACAAAGACCATGGAGGGGTGGGTACTACTTTTTAAAATATTTATCCTTTCTATGTACATGAATTCCAGTGAATTCTATATATATATTATATATATATATATAGTAAATATATTTACTATATTTCTCTTTGTAGTGGAGCCATTACATTTTACTTACTATAGACCTCAAAGTGCTGCTATGTGAATTAACTGGGGTAAGGCAAAACAAGTGTGGAGTGGTCAACTTGATGAAGTGTAGGCACCCAAAACTATTGTCTCCTGGTCACTTTCCTTCTCCAGCACCCCCATTTCATACCCACCTAACTTCCCATCTTGTCAGTCTCCCATCACTTCTCTGTAATCCTACACACTTGCTCCTTCTTTTCCTATTAAGAATATTTGCTCATGTTTTCTGTCTGCCTGAAATGTCCTGTGCTTGCCTGCTTACATGGCTGCTGCCTCATCATTCAGTCTGTGTCTAGGTTTTACCTTTCAGGAAGGTCTGTCTGTGCATCCTGTGCAGTAGTCCCTCTACTTTGCTAAAGCAGTATCCCTGTTCTCTAATGGCATCTTGTCATTTTCAATGTACGGGTCATTAGACTGTATGCCAGTGAGTTTCAATTCAGTTGCCCATTAAAGTGTCTGGGGAGCATGGAAACAGTGTTGGTGCTTGGGCTTCATCTTCTTGAAATTTCCAGTAATTGATCTTGAGCAAGACCCAAGTATCAGTATTGTTTAGAAGTTCCCCAGATGACTCTAACCCACAGCAGAGGTAAGGAGATCTGCCCTGCACTGCAGAAAAGCACCGGTTAACTTCACTGGTCACTAGCACAGGGCTTGGCAGCTATGAGACCCATTCTGACCATCTATAGAATAGGCATGTTAGAATTCATGTCTGGCTTATCACTGGCATTCTAGTTCTCTTTGTCTGTCAGAATATTCCTTGGAGATGATAAAAATATTCTCAAGCAGTGATATTCTAAAAGTTGAAAAGAAAAAGATATCTGCAAGTATAAGAAACTCTTCTGAACTTCAGAATAATAATTAATCTTGTTTTCCCTTCCAGTGATGAAAAGGAAATGTTTTCCTTCAGTTTTTTTTTTTCACACTGAGAAGAATGTTTTAAGAAAGTCTGCTATAAAATGTGATGATAAGCTGTGTGTATATTTAATTTTTCTTTCTTTTGAGAATCTATCCATAGATCTCTAAAGCCATAAACCAATATCTTTATCATAGGACAGTCATTCTGACTTATTTTGATCAAAATGGTTAAATTTTAATATATAGACTTCTTTGAATTGCTGCTTATTAGGAAAATTCATTTTGTTTTTAAACTGTTATCTGTATTTTACTGCACATTTTATTCACAGATGATGATTTCCTTATATAATCAAAGCCAGAAATGGAGTGAGGCAAGTGAGACATTTTTCTCAGTGCAAAATTTAAGCGAGGGAGTCCCACTCAGTAATCAAAATAGTAACATTTTAAATGTAATACATTTAGAAATGCAAATTAATGCAAAAAATCCATCATGAACAAAATATCAAAATTGTAAATGAAGATTACTGCCATATTGAGCCATAACACAGTTTGAGGCAAAAGCAAAAATGTGCAGCTCTAGATATATGGTTTGATGTATTTTTAAATGGATAATTTTTTCAGAACATTGTAATTGAAAAATGTTTAAATGATATTTATGCTAAATATTTGGTACAAAATTATTATAATTTTAATTCAGCTGAAGCTAAAATTATTTTAGGTTGTCTCTTGGTCAAGAGAAATTGTCAAATGTGACAATGTTCTCAATTCAATAAAAGCTAAAGTTGATATATTTCCTTTTGCCTCCAACATGTCTCCTCCACACTGCATAGTGACTCATATAATGACTTTTTATTTATAAAATAATTTAACTGTCCACCAAAGGTAAATATGTGGCATTATTAAACCAAATTAAAACTGTTACAAAAGTTAAAAGTCAAACGAAAATGATTGTTCTGTATTAATAATGAAGATTTAACATTTATGCCCTTTGAAATGTAACAATATGGTACAAGCATAAATATGCAATATTGGTTCAACATGGAAGGGTAATAGAACCATTCATAATTATAGAATTAACACCTTAATTTAATCTAAGATAGTACAAAATACAGTGAGAGAATTTTAATAATAGAGTATAAGATACATTTACTGGCTAGATATCAGCTTGACCATTTTATTTAAAACAGGGCATTTTAAATAACAGTTGTACTTGCTATCAGTTCAGTTCAGTTCAGTTGCTCAGTCATGACCAACTCTTTGTGACCCCATGGACTGCAGCATGCCAGGCCTCCCTGTCCATCACCAACTCTCGGAGCCTACCCAAACTCATGTCCATCGAGTCGATGATGCCATCCAACCATCTCATCCTCTGTCGTCCCCTTCTCCTCCTGCCTTCAATCTTTCCTAGCATCAGGGTCTTTTCAAATGAGTCAGCTCTTTGCATCAAGTGGCCAAAGTATTGGAGGTTCAGCTTCAGCATCTGTGCTTCCAATGAACACTCAGGACTGATCTCCTTTAGGATGGACTGGTTGGATCTCCTTGCAGTCCAAGGGACCCTCAAGAGTCTTCTCCAACACTGCAGTTCAAAAGCACCAATTCTTTGGCGCTCAGCCTTCCTTAAGGTCCAACTCTCAGATCCATACATGACCACTGGAAAAATCATAGCCTTGAATAGATGGGCCTTTGTTGGCAAAGTAATGTCTCTGCTTTTTAACACGCTGTCTAAGTTGGTCATAGCTTTTCTTCCAAGGAGTAAGCGTCTTTTAATTTCATAGCTTCAATCACCATCTGCAGTGATTTTGGAGCCCAAAAATAAAGTCTGACACTGTTTCCATTGTTTCCCCATCTATTTGCCCTGAAGTGATGGGAACGTATGCCATGATCTTAGTTTTCTGAATGTTGAGCTTTAAGCCAACTTTTTCACTCTCCTCTTTCACTTTCATCAAGAGGCTCTTTAGTTCTTCTCCTCTTTCTGCCATAAGGGTGGTGTCATTTGCAAATCTGAGGTTATTGATATTCTCCCAGCAGTCTTGATTCCAGCTTGTGCTTCATTCAGCCCAGCATTTCTCATAATGTACTCTGCATATAAGTTAAATTAGCAGGGTGTCAATATACAGCCTTGATGTACTCCATTTCCTATTTGGAACCAGTCTGTTTTTCCATGTCCAGTTCTAACTGTTGCTTCCTGACCTGCATACAGATTTATCAAGAGGCAGGTCAGGTGGTCTGGTATTCCCATCTCTTTCAGAATTTTCCACAGTTTATTGTGATCCACACAGTCAAAGGTTTTGGCATGTTCCCTGTTTTGGCATGTATATCTGTTAAATATACAACCACAGAATGAAAAAAAAATTGAAATTGCTGTAGAAGTTTCTGATAGCCTTACTTGGATTACATATATTAAAATGAAATGAGTATTTTGTGTTTCATTGCCCCAGTAAGATTTCATGATAATCCAAAATACGTTCTTAATTGAACCTTTTCCTTGTTTGTTTTTTAATGTTATATGCATTATATATGTCTGGTCATTTACCTGTAAAGCTAAGCATCGCAATTTAGAAAATTTAAAGCAACAACAACAAAAAAGATTTTATGTGATCATCTTTTGAAAGGTTGTGTAAAACTGTAAATGGGTTTTGCAGCTATTCAGCACATTGGAAATTACAATGAATAATAAATGAATGAAAGGTGGCTCTATGGGATTATTTCTAAACATGAGAAATGTTTTATAAGCTTCAAAAACTCATGTCTTATAAAATCATTTTACTGTTGTTTTTACAGTTTAAATAGTCAGGTATTTGATTATTACTAATAAACCGTTTATAGCTCAGAATTGCATCTGGAACCGAAAAGTAAACTGTTTTATCCTATGAGTTTGTAATGTCTTGTAAATAAAACCATTTCGTGCTACAGGCACAACCAGAGGCTATCAGTGGAGCTGGTTTCCCTCTCATTTTGAAAACTGATTTCACTAGTACTGGAGGCATCAGAAAAGCAACTAAAAGCATTTGCTACTTTCCCTTCCCACTGTTTACCACTGAAGGTCCATTAATGTTCCTTTGTAGCCTTTAGCTATTCCATAGACAGGACAGAACTCTTCATTATCTGCTGCTGCTGCTAAGTCACTTCGTGAGACCCCATATACAGCAGCCCACCAAGCTCCCCCATCCCTGGGATTCTCCAGGCAAGAATACTGGAGTGGGTTGCCATTTCCTTGGCCAATGCATGAAAGTGAAAAGTGAAAAATGAAAGTAAAGTCGCTCAGTTGAGTCTGACTCTTAGGGACCCCATGGACTGTAGCCCACCAGACTCCTCCATCCATGGGATTCTCCAGGCAAGAATACTGGAGTGGGTTGCCATTTCCTTGGCCAATGCCTAAAAGTGAAAAGTGAAAAATGAAAGTCGCTCAGTTGAGTCTGACTCTTAGGGACCCCATAGACTGTAGCCCACCAGACTCCTCCATCCATGGGATTCTCCAGGCAAGAATACTGGAGTGGGTCACCATTTCCTCTCCATTCATTATCTGCTGTTAACCTCTAGAGCTGCACACGTGAAAATCACCTATCAAACATCTTAGGAAACTTGTTAAATCCTATGAAAAGTAGCATTATTTTTTATAGAAGTCAGGGAGTCTCACCATCTAAGTCAGTTGTGTGCAGTGTGTTGGACTATTAGGAAAATGTGAGCATTTAAGAAGAGATTTCAGTTTAACATAATTGCAGTAAACAGGGAGAATTATTGGAGAGGGGGTAATTTTGAGTATTCGGACCCAGTTTTCTTAAGATACTCTGAAAGCATCATGTTCTTCAAAAAGATAGGATTGAATCCCTGTGAATAATAAATTTCTACCAAGGACTTTGAAATATATGAGTCTTGTGCTTTTGCTGAATAAGTTAAGGTTTCCCTGGTGGCTCAGATGGTTAAGAATCTGACTGCAGTCCAAGAGATTCTCAAGAGTCTTTTCCAACACCACAGTTCAAAAGCATCAATTCTTTGGCACTCAGCTTTCTTTATAGTCCAACTCTCACATCCATACATGACTACGGGAAAAGCCATAGCTTTGACTAGAAGGACTTTGTTGACAAAGTAATGTCTCTGCTTTTTAATATGCTGTCTAGGTTGGTCATAACTTTCCTTCCAAGGAGTAACTGTCTTTAAATTTCATGGCTGCAATCACCACCTGCAGTGATTTTGGAGCCCCAAAAAATAAAGTCAGCCACTGTTTCCAATATATCCCCATCTATTTGCCGTGATGTGATGGGACCGGATGCCATGATCTTCGTTTTCTGAATGTTGAGCTTTAAGCCAACTTTTTCACTCTCCTCTTTCACTTTCATCGAGAGGCTCTTTAGTTGTTCTTCACAGTCAAAGGCTTTGGCATAGTCAATAAAGCAATGTCTGTTTACTAATTTCTGGAAAACTGTACTGATAATAGATAAGTTTAGAGGTGGTGTGTCTCTGAAGTGAGATCATAGATTCTGGTTACGACTTGTTTACTTATATTAATTTATATTAATAAATCTTCAGCTATAATAAGCCTTTTTAAAAGTCAAAAGTTTTACTTCTTTTTAAAGAACCAATAGTTTTTCTAAAATAATGGCGATTACAACCAACAATAAAGTGGTCTGATCTTTAATTTCCTGAAGAATTTTGGCTATTCATTTATTTGGGAATTGTGTGACACTTTGTACATTTAAGTTATAGTATTCCACTTGCAAAGTGTCTGTTTCAAAGAGTTCTCTCACATTGGTTATTGTGTTACTCAAGGAAAGGCCAAGCATCTTATTATTTTGTGTCTCTATACATGGTATCGCTAAAAGAAAAAGAAATCTTTAATTACTTAAAGTACAGATTTTTGAAAACCACTTTTTAAGTGTTATATTTTTATCACACATGTATTTCCAGTTGATCAGAGGAAAAGAGGTATTTCTTCTCTAGTGTGATAGGTTTGGTGTGCATATTAACTGAATAATTAATTATTTATGTTATAAATCAATGAATTAATATTTTATTCTGTCTTTCATATTCCATGTGGGATTCCTATAGCAGAGACCCTCTATGTACATAATGGCTTGTGGATTAGTGAAATAGAAATATTAATTGATAAATAGCTTGAACTGGAAAAAATGTTAAATGCTGACTCTAGGGGAAATGCTGGGGCGTCCCAGGTGGCGCTAGTGGTAAAGAACCTGCTACCAATGCAGGAGATGTGAGAGATGTGGGTTCGATCCCTGAGTTGGGAAGATTCCCAGGACTCATGCACATGCCATAGATATAGTGGAGAACTACTCATCTAAATTGATGCTTTTGAACTGTGGTGTTGGAGAAGACTCCTGAGAGTCCCTTGGACTGCAAGGAGATCCAGCCAGTCCATCCTAAAGGAAATCAGTCCTGAATATACATTGGAAGGACTGATGTTGAAGCTGAACCTCCAATACTTTGGCCACCTGATGTGAAGAACTGACTCATTTGAAAAGACCCTGATGTTGGGAAAGATTGAAGACAGGAGGAGAAGGGGACGACAGAGGATTAGGTGGTTGGATGGCATCACTGACTCAATGGACATCAGTTTGAGTAAACTCCCAGAGCTAGTGGTGGACAGCGAGGCCTGGCGTGCTCTAGTCCACGAGGTTGCAAAGAGTCGGACACGACTGAGTGACTGAACTGAACTGAACTGAAATCATCTAAAAATACTATCCCAGCCCACTTTTCTTAAAACTTGGATTTAATTAGTTGGAGAATTCAGAACAGTGGGGAAACTATGCATACTTACACCATATATATAATAACCAGTCATGCCCAGGCATTGATTTAACTTGAGATGTAAATGTTTATCTTAATGAAATAATTGGACCATTTGGGATAGAGGCTGAATTACATGTGCCTTGCTCTGTGTTCCACTTTCCTCCATCTGTGCCTCTATTTTAAGACTTGACATTTACAGACATCATAAAATTGTGGGGCTTCCTGATAACTCAGTTGGTAAAGAATCTGCCTGCAATGCAGGACACTGTGGTTCAATTCCTGGGTCAGGAAGATCTGCTGGAGAAGGGATAGGCCACCTGCTCCAGAATTCTTGGACTTTGCTTGTGGCTCAGCTGGTAAAGAATCCGCCCGCAATGTGGGAGACCTGGGTTTGATCCCTGGGTTGGGAAGATCCTCTGGAGAAGGGAAAGGCTACCCACTCCAGTATTCTGGCCTGGAGAATTCCATGGACTGTATAGTCCATGGGATCACAAAGAGTCGGACATGACTGAGTGACTTTCACTTTCTTGGGCAGCTCTTTAACTCTTAGTTGTGTCTTCTAAAGATTTACTCTTTGTTTGATTCACTTATTCTTGTTTAATTATGCTGATGTATTGTGAGGTTAAAAGCAATACTTCCATTTCTTATGGGGAAGAATGGACTTCACATCCAGAATAGAGCACTGCGCTGAATTCAGAGACCTATACTTCTTGGTCCAATTTGCTATCATGACTCCTACCTTGATCTTGGAAATACCACTTCAGCATTCTAATTTCACTATACTCAAAGTGAAATATTTGAGTTCAGTGGTCTCTGAAGCCTCTTTTAACTTTAAAAGAATATGCATTTATTTAGCTCTTAATATTAAAATTATACATATTGTTTTCTCCTTATTCACATACTTCTATTTAATGTATGGCTTGAAAAGTTTTTCGGAATGCTTTTAATAAAGCAAATGAGCAATTCCTTTCACCTATTTTTCGAGGTTGTTTTATGTAATTCTGTTAAAGTAATTCATAGGGAATTATTTAAAACAATCAGAGTAGATTACTCTGTGTCATACATTGATTTATGAATGGGTTATTGGTAACAAAATATTTGCTTAATCACTTACATTTTTTGGCATTTAGACGGTGGGGTCGTAGGGAACATCATCGTTTTTCAGGAGTGTGTTTATTGTAGTGTGGCTGTCATCTAGGACCAATGCAGTTGCATTGGAGAGGAAAGACGTCTTTCCTGTCTCCATTTTGCCCTACTTTTAGTATTAATTTATAACATTATTATATAACTGCTCCTATTGGGAAGCTAAGTTTTTGACAAAAAATGGTCCATGATTAATAATGACTATTAAGAAGAAAGGGGAAGCATAAGAAACACTACAAATGTTCGTGTTTGTAGGTTAAAACAATATTGATTTCATAGGAAAATATAAAGGGAATTGTTATTAAAGCTGAGAATACCTCCTATATTGTTCAATCACTACCGCTGCTGCTGCTAAGTCGCTTCAGTCGTGTCCGACTCTGTGCGACCCCATAGACGGCAGCCCACCAGGCTTCCCCGTCCCTGGGATTCTCCAGGCAAGAACACTGGACTGGGTTGCCATTTCCTTCTCCAATGCAGGAAAGTGAAAAGTGAAAGTGAAGTCGCTCAGTCGTGTCCGACCCTCAGCGACCCCATGGACTGCAGAGACCTATATCAATTCAGACAATTAACACTTAATATAAAGTAAGAGTACTATTTAGATTATACAGTATATTAGTATTTTAGTTTTTTTGGCTTAATATGCTTGTATTAAAGTAGATACCATTTTTAAATGAAACAACCAGTAATGAAATTTCAAATGTTTTAATTCCTCCTTTTCCTGAATTGTTAGTTAATTCCTCCTATAAAATAGGGTGTCATTTTTCATAGTTTTGAAAAGAAAACTTTATTTTATATTCTTTTTGATATACTTTGTAAAATGTAACTTTAAATATTTTTAACAGAACATTGCACTATAGATTAGCGTAATATTTAAAGGAATAAAGTTTCCTCACTACTGGACAGTCAAATGCACTATGTGTTCCTTGATAATAAATTCATAAAAAATAATATTCAATAAAATTGTTTGATCTCTAATAGATACTAGTTCCTGTGATAGGCAGTATGTAATAGGCAGAATATAAATAATAATAATATTAATTATTTCCTGCTATCCATTTGAACACCCACAAGAACTACCCAGCATAATTTCTAAGTGTGTGTGTGTGTTTTTCACTCATTCCTTGCAGCCTTTTGAGGTCCAAATAATTAATTAAGAATCAGTGAGGTAAATAACCCGGTCATCTTTAGCTAGCTAATTAGAGGAGGGTTTACTTTGAAGAGAATAAAGCCTTTCAGTTGCAAAAGACCTCCTAAAGCCCTAGATAGTCAAGTAATTTTTAACATTTGTTGTCTGCTTTCTCATTCTGTATAAAAACTTACTCTTGGGGCTAATTTTGTGCCTGTAATTTTGTATTCTTTCTCTTTAGCAAGGGTTCCCAAATTATACAAGCTTCAGATCCCACAAAACCTGGATCTGTTCCTGCAGCTCTAAGTGTCTGAAGTGGGTTGCTTGTCTTTAAGACTCTCGAGACTGCTTTTTTATATCGGACCCCATTATCCAATTTACTGGACCTCTCCCTCTAGTAAAGTAAAACTCCCCATACACAAGGAGTTTTATCTGCAAACAGCTAGAGTTTACAAAAGGAGGTGAGGTCTCCAAAGCCCTACGTCCCAATATTTTGAGGAGGGGGATTGTAATGGTCACATTACAGAAAGTTTTGTTGAAAAGAGATGAGAACAGCTTTTAAATGTAGGATATGTGTAGCTGACCAAGAAAGGTTCAATTGAGGACACAATAGAAACCCAACTCACATTTGCCTTATTTTCCTCTGAGGTTTTAGGTCTCAACCTTAGCACTTACTGGTTCTCATCATACCATATTTATTGAATTTATAAGCCTGCAAAGCTGTTCTAGCTGGCAGGGTCTGAAAATTATTGGTAATTAACATTAATGGGCAGGAACAATTTCAGTGGAAATTGGCATCATAGCATAATAACTAGTTCAGAGGGTTGGCCCTTCCACTATTCACATTTCCTCCTTGGAAATAAGCTTTGTTGCATCATCTTAGATATGCAGAGACAACTGGGGATTTTTCCTTCCTTTTATTTGAAATCTAAACGTGCTTATGCATCAAGAAGCAGTCAAGTAAACTCTGCTTGACATCACAGACAAAGCCTTTGATGCTGCTTTACCTGTGGATCAGTATTGATGGCTCCTGAATTGTGAAATTCTACTACAAGTAATAGACCCGTCAATTTAATACCTAAGTCACCCGTTTCCTTTTCTTTGATTTGCATCCATCTTATTAGAAAGTGACTCTCTTATTGATTCTATTCAACCCTTGAGAGAGGAGATAAGAAAAACGAAAATGTGACAGAGATAAGAGGCCGTCAAGGTGATCCATGGGTAGAGTCTAAAGGGAAGGATAGTTCCTGAGGAAAATTGGGATCTTAGTAAATGCTATTAAGGCTACAGTATTTAGAGGTTAGAAAAAGCCCTTTAAAGGTTACCATCATGTACTTAAGAGTCTGTTCTGCTCTTCTATCTTTGGTTGTAATTTAAGTGCATCAGAAAGCATGTGTCTCTTTTATGTTTCTATGTACAAAGGTGTTTAAAACATACATTGATAGCCATATACAACCAGGCATCAGGTCCAGTGGCTATTTGCTACTCATTGCTGAGTAACCAAAATGTCAAAATATGTCTCTGAACCTTAGGCAAATATAATTTCTGATCTCTAGGTTTTTACTTCTCAGTAATAATAATGCTAAGTGATCAATTTAATACTCATAGCATCCCAATGAGTTGTCTTCTTACTGTCCTCTATATAAAAATGAGGGAACAGATGCTGACAGAGATTAATACAAAAGAAATATAAGACAAGCATCTACACAAACACAAATTAAACTGATACCGTGTATACTATCAGCACTCAGTTCTTCTGACTGCCATAGATTGTATTTTGTTATAAATAGGGATAATATATGCTTTGAGGTACTTCAAACTACTATGACTCAAAAACTCTATTGTCTTAGCTAATTTCTTTACCTTATATTAGAAAAAAATTTTGAGTCTCTTCTCAAATTTTCTTGTCATTTGAATTCTCTTGAATTCAATGTTAATTATTTATTTTTATTCATATATTTTATTTTATACATATATATATCTATATCTTAATGTCAGTTTTGATACATTTTGTGTTTTTCTAGGAATTCAGTTCAGTTCAGTTCAGTCGCTCAGTCGTGTCCGACTCTTTGCGACCCCATGAACTGCAGCACGCCAGTCCTCCCTGTCCATCATCAACTCCCGGAGCCTACCCAAACTCATGTCCATAGAGTTGGTGATGCCATCCAACCATCTCATTCTCTGTCGTCCCCTTTGCCTCCTGCCCTCAATCTTTCCCAGCATCAGGGTCTTTTCAAAAGAGTCAGCTCTTCTCATCAGGTGCCCAAAGTATTGGAGTCTCAGCTTCAACATCAGTCCTTCCCATGAACACCCAGGACTGATTTCCTTTAGGATGGGCTGGTTGGATCCTCTTGCAGTCCAAGGGACTCTCAAGAGTCTTCTCCAACACCAGAGTTCAAAAGCATCAATTCTTCGGTGCTTAGCTTTCTTTATAGTCCAACTCTCATATCCATACATGACTACTGGAAAAATCATAGCTTTAACTAGATAGACCTTTGCTACTTTATTCTTTCCTCATTTCTACAGGTTAGTACTTAGATCATACTTTATACAGTTGTTTTCTTTAAGTAATTTTAATTTAAGCATTTAAAATTATAAAATTTTTTCTAAGAATTAGTTTAGCTTTATCTCACAAATTTTGACATCACATTTTTATTCTCATCTGCCATGAAATAATTTTTAATATATGTTGTGATTCCTTATTTGATTCATATTTAAATGCACATTGCTAATTTTCAAGCACTCAAGGCAATTCTCTTTATCTTTTTGTTACTGATTTATAGCTTAATTCCACTGTGGTCAGAGAATATAGTCTATTTGATATTAATCCTTTGAAATTTGTTGAGATTTGCTTTGAAATCTGCATGTGGTCAGTCTTAGCTCTTGTTTTGTATATATTCAAAAGAATGTATTTATTGTACAGCTCTGAATGCAAGGTTATATGTATATCAATTATGTTGAGTTTTGTTAATCATGTTGTTCAAATCTGAATTGCTAGTCGTGTTGTCTATAATTCTTCTATCAGTTAAATAAGAGAAGTTTGTTAATGTCTTGACATTTGTCTGTTTCTCCTAGTTCTATCAATTTAGCTTTATATGTTTTGAGGCTGGATGTTACTTAGGTACATGGAAATATTTTATTATTCTGGTAGATCAGTATCTTATTACTGTTAACTATCTTTGTGTCTTTTCTTAAAACACTTTGTCGGGCATTGATATATCTGTTCCAGCTTTCTTTTGGTTAGTGTTTGCATGCTATAATTTGCTTCATCTTTTGACTATAACTCAGTTTCCTTATATCTTAGGTATTATTCTAAAACACAAGAGTTGGGCTTCAGTTTTACATCCAGTCTGACCACCTTTGTTTTTTACTGAGAATATTTATTTAATTTACATATACTATCTTATTGTTTTTCCATTTTTCAATTTCTTCTGCATATATTTTTCTCTCCTTTATTTCACTAATTATTTTTACTACCACTATTTCTTTTCTGATAGCTCATTAAGTATATGTTGTTTGGATATTCTTTCAGTGGCTTAACTTTGTATTCATTAAAACTCAACTCTAAATTGTAGTTCTATGTAATCCCAGAAAATTTAATGACCTTAAAACTCTTTGCCTTGGTTTACCCCATGTTCTATTGTTAACACTCACCTGGATCTAGCTTTTCAGTCTTTATTACTTCCTGAAGTATTTCCTCTTAGATGTTTTTTTCTCCTGTTAACTTGTTTGAATTTTAACAAGTTTTTCATGTCCCATATTTTCTTACTTTTTTTTTTCAATCTTTACATCACTTTAGACATTTTAAATTGAATATCTTCTATCTCATCAATCCTCTTGCTGCTAAATCTCTGTTAAGTTTTAATTGCTGCTGCTGCTAGTCACTTCAGTCGTGTCCAGCTCTGTGCGACCCCATAGATGGCAGCCCACCAGGCTCCTCCATCCCTGGGACTCTCCACGCAAGAACACTGGAATGGGTTGCCATTTCCTTCTCCAATGCATGAAAGTGAAAATGAAGTCGCTCAGTCATCTCCAACTCTTAGCGACCCCATGGACTGCAGCCTACCAGGCTCCTCCGTCCATGGGATTTTCCAGGCAAGTGTTCTGGAGTAGGGTGCCATTGCCTTCTCTGTTTTAATTAGATTGTTATATTTTTCACTTCTACATTTTGTATTTGATTGTTTTAAAAATAGATTTCTGCTCTCTGCAGATATTGTTCGTCATGTTTTCCACATTCTGAAAAACATTCATCTTAGTTACTTAAACATGAAGGCCTGATAACCTTAATAATACAGATCTCCTATATTTTTATATCAAAGCAATTTTTGGCTGAATCCCCGCCATTGCAATTCTTTAAAAGTTTTTTTGTGTGTGTGGGGGTGGAGACTCTGTATAATTGATGCAATCTTCCAGATAGGATCTTCCAGATAGGATCTCTGGTGTTAGGCTATGAAAATATCTAGCCTGAAATTCAGCTGGTTAGAAGCTGAATTTCAGCCTTCTTAAAAGCTTATTTTTTTCCTTTATCCATAAGTATAGCATTTAGAAATTATAACTGACAGCTAAGGTTTTTTTGTTTTTTTCTTCCTGGTCAACCTGGATATAACATTTTCTTCCCAGGTCCATAAAACTACTAAAAGTTCTAATCTTCTTCACCTTTTGGCCATAGTTTAAGAAATGGAAAATGCCTCAATTTGAGACAAATCTCCAACTACCTATTCTGCACTTCATTTTTGTCTGGGATATTAGTTCTTCAGGATTTTGCTGCATTCATATTTTTCTGATGACATCAAACAGATTTGTTTTTTAAATTAGCTTTTCTAATTGTTCTCATTGGAAAGATTGGTCAGACAGAAGCAAGTATGTAAGGGTCAGTGACAGAAGATGTATTTCTTTGTTTCAACAATTTGCACATATTTTTCTGAATTCTGTTTATAACGGTTTTCTTATTTTTATACTGAACTCTTCTATGCATAAGTAATTTATTTTGGTGTATATTACCAGGTAGAGATTTAGCTTCTTTTGTCAAGAGTTCAATGTTACTTATTATTTATTTTTATTCATATGTTTTTATTATGTACTATTAATGTAAAATGCCCCTTAATTATATTTTATTTGCATATATATGCTTCTGAATATTATACTATGTTTAGCTGAACTATTCTTCAGTTCTTACTTGTATGTCATTTACTTTTTTTTTTATATCATATTGTGACAATATAAAAGCAGACAAGTCCCAATAGCATTGCTTGTATTCACGTTTATTTTGCATAGAGTTGATTATTTAAAACAATATGAAGTTTGGAATCATTTTCTCTTTCAAAATTGTTTCGTTAGTGTTTTTATTTGACATATGTTAACCTGAATATCCTGTTAGCCTTTGTTCTACTTGTAAGCGTATGATAGTTTTTGTATGCTTTGTATAAGCGGATCTTCTGAGTAGGTGCAATGCTACATGAGGGTAGGAACTGCATTACTTAGAAACATCATGGTATATCCAGATCTGGCACACAACTTAGCAGATGGTTCTACTCATTATCTCTTCATTGAAAGCATGAGTAAATTTATGAATTATTCTTGAAAAAAAACTGACTTTTTTCCATATTAATTCTTCACATCTAGGAGCACATGCCTCTCTGCCTTGACTAATATAAAGTTCTATTTTATAAATTGGTATAAAATAATTAGTGATCTGTACCTTCCAAATCTTAATATACATACAAATTATCTAAGCATCTTCTAAAAATGTAGATTCTGAGTAAGTAGGTTTTGGTTTGGGTTTGCAGATTCTGAATTTATATGGGGAAAGAGTGGAAACGGTGACTGACTTTATTTTTTTGGGCTCCAAAATCACTGCAGGTGGTGATCGCAGCCATGAAATTAAAAGACACTTACTCCTTGGAAGGAAAGTTATGACCAACCTAGACAGCAGTTAAAAAGCAGAGACATTACTTTGTCAACAAAGGTCCATCTAGTCAAGGCTATGGTTTTTCCAGTGGTCATGTATGGATGTGAGAGTTGGACTATAAAGAAAGCTGAGTGCTGAAAAATTGATGCTTTTGAACTGCAGTGTTGGAGAAGACTCTTGAGAGTCCCTTAGACTGCAAGGAGATCCAACCAGTCCATCTTAAAGGAGATCAGTCCTGGGTGTTCATTGGAAGGAGTCATGTTGAAGCTGAAACTCTAATACTTTGGCCACCTGATGCGAAGAGCTGACTCATTGGAAAAGACCCCAATGCTGGGAAAGATTGAGGGCAGGAGGAGAAGGGGATGACAGAGGACAAGATGGTTGGATGGCATCACTGACTCGATGGACATGGGTTTGGGTGTACTCTGGGAGTTGGTGATGGACAGGGAGGCCTGGCGTGCTGTGGTTCATGGGGTCTCAAAGAGTCGGACACGACTGAGTGACTGAACTGAACCCAGGCACTACTGATATTCCTATATCCTAGGTCACATACTCTAAGTAGAAAGGGTCTAGACTCTTAAATATGACTTATGTGAAAATTTGTATTTTAACTGAATTAAGGTGTTGTGCTCATTAGGATAAGTTTCTCCTCACTAAAGTATAAATAGTGATAAATCTTTCTAATTAGGCAGCTGAAATTTAATTCATTAGTATTTATTCATTACAGGAGTATTCATATAGTAGCAATTAATGTGATATGCATTATCTGAAGCTTTGGGGATAGAAAAATAAAAAGAGAACAGTTAGAAGTATGCCAAGTGGACTTTTAGAATTCCAGGTGTGAGTATAGGTTGCTTTAGTGCCTTTAAGCACATTATAAGCCCCTCTAATGTAATGGATAGCTACTGTAATAAATGGGATCTAAGTTATTCATATCCAGTCATTTACACAGTAAGGGAATCAACAACAAATGGGTAATGACCAGAAGAAAAGTCAAACTGTTAGTCACTGAGTCATGTTCAACTCTTTGTGGCCATATGGACTGTAGCCTGCCAGGCTCCTCTGCCCATGGAATTCTCCAGGAAAGAATCTGGATTGGGTAGCCATTCCCTCCTCCAGGGGATCTTCCCGACTCAGGGATTGAACTCAGGTCTCTCATATTGCAGGCAGATTCTACACTGTCTGAGCCATCAGGGAAACCAAACCAGAAGAGCTAGAGGTAAATGAAAGACATGTTTTCTGTTGTTATTGTTTGTTTTTTAATTTGAGTAAATTCAAAACCCCAAATATGTCAAATATTTTTCCTTTGGAATACTTTCAAAAAGGGCAGTTGAAGTCCTAAGAAATATACCTTTTCTTGATCAAATTCCCATTTTTTTCACTCATCCTCTTAGGCATCTAAGAACTCGGCTAAGAATCTTGAAATATTTTCCAGTGCATTTTACATGCGCTCATTTTCTTTTCAAAACAAGCAAAAATTATCATGTTTTTCAGGAGCTACAGAGAAGACAGAGATAAAAGAATTCCCTCACCAGTAGACTCTGCTTTATAATTCCTTATGTCATGGAAACTGCAAGATATCAAATAACAGTTGAATTTTTATGGCATAAAATTCTGAAAACTGCTTACATACAGTTAAAAAAATTTAGCCATTGGCAAAATGAGTTTAAAAAACCTCTACATGATGGATATTTCCTGTGAGAACTGTGACTCTCAAATCTAAGGGGTAGTGTTTGTCACACTGAGAAATCAGAATGCTTGGGGAAGATAGCAATTATGAAAATGTAACAGATCCTCAGAGAGACTTCCTGACATTGAAGAAAATGCCATTGAAATAATGAGTCAACTATTAACACCATCAGGGTGAAAGCAAGCCTATGTGAGGAAAATAATTTGAATTCCATCACTTCTTGTCCTTATCTTCACAAGCATATTAGCAAGTGACAAATAAGACTAAAATAAAATACACATGATAAACATGCATCTTTCTGATGGCAGTCTCAGGGAAAAAAATAGAAAAGAAGGCAGAAGGTGAATAATGTTAAAGTTTACTAAGTAAAATCTCATTTTCAACAATCATGGGTGGCTCTTTCTTAAAAAAAAAAAAAAAGTCATGCTTTAAAATTTAACTGTCTAATGTCCTTGAGGCTTGAGTTAGCTTTTAGGCACAAATTTTCTTAAGCTATGTTTATTTTACTCACCTATTAGCTCTGCAATTAATGAATTTTTGATGTTGAAATCACAGACTGCAGGTCCCCTGTTGATGCCGGCAGGGTGGCTATCCCGTCTAGTGCTTGACTTTCAATACTGTCACTTTCTGAGTGTAATATAACCTTGACCTCCATAGTCAGGGTAGTCTATTTTCTAGCCTCTTGATAATTCACACAGGATGTCCAACTATTTATTTTAATTCAGAATCTTTTCCTTCGAGGATTTCTAGAAACAGCCATCCCCTGCTAGCTCTTACAGCTCACCAAGTATATATTAAGGAGGAATCCCAGTTATGTCTTAAGTAAATGTGTGCTGAAAAAAACTTTAGTATCAATTTTTATTGGCAGTCTTGCATTATAGTGGGAACTACAAAATGAGTGGGTTTCCTAGGTGGCTCAATGGTGGGGAAAAAAAAAAAAACCAAAACATTCACCTACCAATGCAGAAGACACAAGTTTGATCCCGGGGTCGGGAAGATCCTTAGGGGAAGAAATGGCAACCCATTTCAGTATTTCTTTCCCGGAACATTCCATGGACAGAGGAGCCTGGCAGGCTGAACTCCATAGGGTTGCAAAGAGTCAGACGTGACTGAGCACACTCACAAAAGTAACATGGCAAAGCTCCTGTCCTTGAGGACCTTAAAGTCTCATTGGAGAAATAGTTTTACATAGGCAAATGCTTTGTCCATAAAATAGGACACAGTGTAACAATAGGTCAGGACATGTGAGACAGATAATGTAAGAAAGTCACACAATTACAGCATATTTTTGAAAGGAAGTTGAGATTTATTAATACCTGTAGTAAAGTTTTGTAAGCTATATTAAGCTAGGATACACTTATGGAAAAGTTGCCCGTGACTCCCCAACCTGGCCCCAAGCTCCCCTTCCTTTTCAGACCTATGTCCCATGTGCTTATTTATTTATACAGTCTTCATTTCCTGGTTTTGTTCATGCTGTCCCCTATTCCTGGCACTCTCTTCTCCCACACTAGTATCTGTCCAACCTTATGTCCTGTGATTGCCATTTCTATCTCTCCAACTGAAATATCACTGTTTCCGTCAAACTTTGTGTTCCCCAATAGGAGTAGAATATCCTTCTTTAGGCCCCCAGTGAACCCATTTTCCTCTCTGACTGTAATAGTAAAACTCACTCTACTATTTAAAAGAATTCAGTGTTACCTTATGGTATATGACAAGGAACTGTGATTTAAAGCATGTCATTAAGGCTATTTTGCTAACGTGTGTGTCTCCACAGCCCACTCTTGGAAATAATACCAGCAGATTACATAAATTTATTACATGGTGGTTTTAACAATTGTGTCATATTGAAATTACTTCAGAATTTGTTATAAAAAGTCAATAGTGGATTCTTTTTTCTCCATCATATTTTAAAAAGAAAATAATAATGTTCATGTTTTTCTACATTAAAAACTATTTTGAATTTTCCAATAATGACTTTTCAATAATATGAAAGAAAATTCCTGAATATCCATCAATATATGAATGAATAAACAAAATGCGATTCACAATGGACTTGTCTAAAATAGTTAAACTTGTCAAAGCAAAGTGTAAAAATGCTGGTTTCCAGAGGCTGGGAGAGGGGAAAATATTAATCCATGGGCACGTTTTAAAAAGTTCTAATGACCTGCTATACAACATTATACCTATAGTCGATAATGTACACTTAAAACTTTGAGTGTATATCTCATGATAAGTGCCCCTACAACAGAAAACCAAAATTTTAAAAATTTAAGATTAAACTCTGGTAAGGAGGAACACAGTCTAAGTAATCCAAATGCAAGTTTCCTCTATCCTGCTGGTGTGTCCTATTTAGCCTGGAGACCATCTGTGATCTGTGAGCCCCTGTGACCTTTGTACTCTAGCAAATAATGAGCATTCAGTATAGAATGCTCAGAACATTTTTAGCACTGGAATTGCTTCCTATAATGAGAATTTCATTTATGAGTGTAATTTCGATTTAAATAATCCTTATTTTTTTCCACCAAAAGAATACTAAATTGATGCAGATAGATGTGTGAAGTGTTTGCCTTGTAATTAGTCTTTATTTCTTGGTAGCATTATATGTACAGTATATCAAAGTATGCAGACATATATTATGAACATTAACCTTCAGATGTAAACTAAAAGGTTACCAGTTCTGGGCAATGCAGGGGAATTACAGCCTTCTGAGGGTAACCTCTCATACATAACTGCATGCATGGCACTTCAAGAACATGAATCAGAGTTGCTGATCAAGGAATCTGGAAGAGCTCAGAGTAAAACATACCTCTAGTTCCTTGAGTCAGCCTCTGGGTAAGGCTTCACTGAATAAATAGGTGTTCAAGGACAGGAGTTTCAATATGTACCTCTGTCCTAATGGGGCTGAGTTAGCCAAGCAATTACCAAAGGAGTAGCCATAGTGAGTTAATTCATTACATAGCATAATATAAACTGAAAAAACTCTAAATGTTGACAGACCATACGTGAGATGAGTTAGCAGAGTTAAGAGGCTTGGTTAAGACTCATCATGTTGAAATGGATATGAGGTTATTATTTTTTATCTCAATTGGAATAAAAGATATGTGGATGTTGTCAGATATTTTATTTGTCTAGTCTGTTTTGTTTTCTTTACTAGTTTCCAGATTGCTCTGTCGTATTATGGCACAATCTAACAAGGCCACCAAACAGCTACAAGCCTAGTGACCAGACCAGATGTCTTATTAGGAATAAGGAGGGGAAAGCAAGCAGATTAGAATTTAGTTTGGAGTCTTAGAATATTTGGAAAGTCATCAGGGAGAGTTTAGCTTAGAATTCTTAGATTATTTTATAGAAATATTGGGAAGAAATCTCTAATAAATAAAGCTCTCTACCAGCAGAATGAAGTGACATTGCTAAACAATGAGCTCTTGTCACCAGAAGTATTCTACCTGAGGCTAAAAGAACCAAAAAAAGATTATATTACAGGATCTCCATGGATCCTTCCAAGCCACAGATTCCAAGATAATGATACTTTTTGTTTGTAAATTAATGAATTACTTTTGGAGCCTGAAGTCACTTTGATAATTTACTAAATAAGTTTAAGAAATAGAGTCCCACTGTGAGCTGTTCATCTGAGATGAAATCTCCCATGGTAGAGTGTGAGAGTAGAAAGTCAGGGAATGTGAGCTGGGAAGTCAGGACACCTGGGTTCTGACCCAGGCTTGGATGATACCTGTGTAAGCTGCACTTAACTACTGATGGTTTGAAGATCCCTGGCTACAAAATGCTGCACTGTTTATTACTGCAGTGTCCTTAGTTTTAAATTTTATGATTTCCATGAATGTGCAGCTGTCAGCTCTCGTATTCCTCGTCTAACCATCTGCCTTAGTTGATTCACTATCATCCTCTTGGAACCAATTAATCAGTGAAGCCATGTGAAATTATGCCCTGAGTTAATTTCAATTGATACATACATTTTTAAATGCATCCTTACTGTGATTTCCAATCAAGCAAAAGAAGTATCACATCTACATGTGTCTTCAAGAAGACTAATGGTGTGTCTTAAAGTATAGATTGGCCTCATACACTGGTATTAATGTAATAGATTTTTAAATTATAGTTATTTAATACTTATGGAATTTGTCAGCCATGGAAATTTAATAATCAAGGAGAAATGTATACCCAAACACAAAAATGTGCATAGAAACAAAAATCACAAAATGGATGTTTATTTCTGACTCCCTAATTCTGAATAAGATCTTAATGTTTTAGGGTAAAATTAACACTTCCTAAAGATATAATGTTCACAGTTATTAAAAAACAGAACGATATGCATCTTCAACACTGCCTTTTTGGTCATATTTCTTTGAAGATAAAACTGAATATCTGATTTTGTTAAGAAAGGACATGAATTGTGTGTGTGTTAATTGCTCAGTAGTGTCCAGCTCTTTGTGACCCCATGGACTGGAGCCTGCCAAGCTCCTCTTTCCTTGGAATTCTCCAGGCAAGAATACTGGAGTGGGTTGCCATTTCCTTCTCCAGGGGATCTTCCCGGCCCAGGGTTTGACCCTGGCTCTCCTGCATTGCAGATGGATGCTTTACCATCTGAGCTATTAGGTAATTAGAAATACTCAACATTGATCAAATCCTGTTATGGCTTAATTTGGGGCTGTCTTACATGTGCTGTATTTTACAAAATGAAATTATTATATGAAAAGTACTGATAACTCTAATTCTTGAGAAATTTGTGCATGTTTATGGATAATATTTTATTGTCAGAGTTGGGAAGGTCCTTCTTAAAAATCAAGATATTCTTCATTTCATTTTTTGGGAAACAAGCTTTTACATTCAAATCTTTAATTACATACTGATAATTTTTCATTGCATCTTATAATTTTGGACTCGTGCTTAACTTTATAAATTCACTTGACTTTATCCATTATGGAAATAATAATAGAAGGTCTACTAGACATTTCCAAGTCACTGATATTGCAAATTACTGCCCTAAACTATAAACTCAAGTTCCTTGGTTATTTAGAGTTTGGAAAGATTAACTTGGCTTCAGAGGAAATATTCTGGTAGCAAAAATTTGATGTTTCAGGTACTTGAATTGCTTACTTTTCTTAATTACAACATTTAGTGCAATGGCAATTATGTGGAAATAATAATTGCCTGTAATGTAGTCCTGCCCCAGTGAGCAAGAGAAAGAAATTAACACTTATTGTGTGTGAGCCTTATTAATTGCTATATCATATTGGGGGGAAAATCTACTTTGGTCTTGTTTTCCTAGAGTGGTTTATTATATGCAGAAGAATAGTAAACTGTAAAATAATCCTAAAATATACTTTACAAAAAAGTAACAGGCATGCACATGTTTGTTAATGAAAGTAGGGGCAAAAAATATCCTAAATAATCAAAGAATAAAATGTTTCTAGATGAATAATGAAAACAGCTCTGATGCCAAAAGGTTATTACTTCCATTCATTTTTATCTTTACATTTTGTGAAGATCATATCCATAATCTCACGTTAATGGCTAAAACTGTACTGTAATTATTGTATGTAGTTAATAGTGTAACATCATCAGAAGAAGGTGAAATATATTTTAATGATAACTATGTATTTAATATTCTAGGCACTAGACCTAAGATAATAATGGTGGCGTTTCTGAGCTACTATCTTTTTTCAGTGTTTAATAAAACAAGGAAAAGTCTATTTGATCTAAAACTGCCTCTTCCCATTTTGCTTGAAGGTTTCAAATAAATTGCCTCTAGGCCCAAGGAATTTAAGAATTCCCCAATGCTTTGAACTGAACAGTAACTTCCTAGAACCTTGACACTGTGTTGCTATATCCAGAAGTGTCTTGAAGTTTCATAAGATTATAGATTGAATATAAAAAATGTGGGCTGAAGTTTGTTGTAACATTTTATTTTTTTAAGGCAAAATGTACATAATATAAAATTTGCCATTTTGCCATTTTCAATTGAACAGTTCAGTGACCCTAAGTATATTCATATTGTTATGCACTATTACCAGTGACCATCCCCACATTTTCCTCATCCCAAAGAGAACGCATGCATCTGCACACGTCAAACAATAATTCCCCATTCGCTTCTTCCTTTAGTCCCTGGTAACATTCTGCCTTCTGTTTTATGAATTTGGCCACCCCAGTGCCTCATATAAGTGAAGTCATACAACATTTGTCTTTTGTGTCTGACCCACCTCACTTAGCATGTTTTCAAGGCTCGTATATCTTGTAGCACATATCACAATTTCATTCGTTTTTAAGGATGAATACTATTCCATTCTATTTATATGCCATATTTTGTTTACTCTTCCATTTCTGATGTTTCCACCTTTTGTAGTGCTTTCTTAATGAATATCTATTTTCTTGCCTATCACAGCATCTAACACATTGTAGGCCCACTAAACACTAAATATTTATTGAATGAATAAACATGCTAAAAGTTCAGGTTTCTTCAGCCTTTAGCAATTTTGTCCTGAAGGTATATGTTTTTAGACAGCTGTTTTTCATTTGACATTTTTAGAAGAAAAACAACCCAAAAAAATCCCCATCATTTGCTAAGCATGAGATGCCACTTATGTGCTAGCTGAAATCCTGTGGCTCCACCTCCACCTCTAGTTACTCCTGTGACTTCAAATTATGCACAACTTTAACTAGATTTGTGTGACTTCAACTCACCAACAGCTAAGCAGCCTGATTTCCTAGAGCTTCCCTGAGGATGCATGTAGAAACGCACTTGGCACTCACTTATGAACAACTTGACATTGGGAGAGAGTTACCAATCATGGGGTCATTCTTGACCAATTGGGAAAGGGGGCAAGAGAATATTTATTTTGTGATATCAAAATATCACCTGCCTTGTGATATCACCTGCTAGGCTGACATACAGTAGCTTACTACTGAGAGTAACTAAGACTCTGACTATCTGAAAGATTGAGATGAATTGTAGGTAGAAGTGAGGCATTTTGTGTTATCTAACATCATTGGAGAAATTAGTGCCACATTAAACATTCAAAAGACACTGGAGACATGGTCCACATCATATTCCTGCCTAACTGGCCTATTGTGTTTCTAAAAAAAGGTAGAACTGAATGGATTGTAGAAGATGACAGCAAGTTGCTCTAAACTTAACCACGTGTTAGGCCCATTTGCAGATGGTATGAGAGATGTGGTATTTAAACTACAACAAATCAACAGGACCTTGGTAGGCAGATACTGATCTAAAAAAGGTGTTTTCCTCAATTCTCATTAGTAAAATGAATCAAAAGCTCTTTGCTTTTACTTGAGTCTATATAGCAGACACAATCACTCCCTCATCCTGGAGACAACATTTACACATTTGTCAAAAAGAAAATCCCACTCAGGGGATTGAGTTCAGTTGCTCAGTCATGTCTGACTCTTTGTTATGCCAGGCTTCCCTGTCCATCACCAACTCCTGGACCTTACTCAAACTCATGTCCATTGAATTGGTGATGCCATCCAACCATCTCATTCTCTGTCATCCCCTTCTCCTCCTGCCTTCAATCTTTCCCAACATCAGGGTCATTTCCAATGAGTCAGTTCTTTGCATCAGGTGGCCAAAGTATTGGAGTTTCAGCTTCAGCATCAGTCCTTCCAATGTATATTCAGGACTGATTTCCTTTAGGATGGACTGGTTGGGTCTCCTTGCTGTCCAAGGGACTCTCAAGGGTCTTCTCCAACACCATAGTTCAAAAGCACCAATTCTTCAGTGCTCAACTTTCTTTATAGTCCAACTCTCACATCCATGCATGACTGCTGGAAAAACCATAGCTTTGACTAGACTGACCTTAGTCAGCAAAATAATGTCTCTGTTTTTTAATATGCTGTCTAGGTTGTTCATAGCTTTTCTTCCAAGGAACAAGTGTCTTTTAATTTCATGGCTGCAATCACCATCTGCAGTGACTTTGGAGCCCCAAAAAATAAAGTATCTCACTGTTTCCATTATTTCCCCATTTATTTCCCATGAAGTGAATACCACTGTATTCATGACATTGCTAGTTGGAATTGGTGACTAGGAAGTGACAATTATATATATCCTAAAAAAAAAATAATAATAACGCAGGTGGCACCCTCAACACTCTGACTGGGAATCTTAGATTGCCCAGTTCATAAGGTATATTTTCTACTTTACATTACTGCAGGTGACAGTATTGCTTTAACTCTCTGTCATGATATAAAAATCCCCTTTCCTCAATCTCCATAAGATTTTCAGTCTTTATTTTTAAATCTTTATTGGAGTATAGTTGCTTTACAACATTGTTAGTTTGTTAGTGAGCAGAGTGAATCCATTATACATACACATGTATCTACTCTTTTATAGATTCTTGTCCCATATAGGCCATTACAGAATATTGAGCAGAGTACCCTTGCTATACAATAGGTCCTTATTAGTTGCCTATTTTATATATAGTAGCATGCATATGTCAAACCCAATCTCCCAATTTATCCCTCCCCCTACTTTCTCCCTTGGTAAACATAAGTTTTTTATATCTGTGACTCTGTTTCTGTTTTGTAAATAAGTTCATTTGAACCATTTTTTTAAGATCCCACATTTAAGTGATATCATATGATATTTGTCTTTCTCTTTCTGACCTACTTCACTCAGCATGGCAATCTCTAGGTCCATCATGTTGTTGCAAATGGCCTTACTTCATTTTTTATGGTTGAATAGTATTCCATTGCATATATTACCACATCTTCTTTACTGTTACTCTGTTGATGAACATTTAGATTGCTTCCAGGTTCTGGCTATTATAAATAGTACTGCAATGAGCATTGGAGGTACATATATATCCATTTAAAATTATAGTTTTCTCCAGGTATATGCCTGGTAGTGGAATTGCTAGGTCATATGGGATTTCTGCTTTATTGACTCTGCCAAAGCCTTTGACTGTGTGGATCAAAATAAACTGTGGAAAATCCTTCAAGAGATGGGAATACCAGACCACCTGACCGGCCTCTTGAGAAACCCATATGCAGGTCAGGAGCAACGGTTAGAACTGGACATGGAAAAACAGACTGGTTCCAAATAGGAAAAGGAGTACGTCAAGGCTGTATATTGTCACCCTGCTTATTTAACTTCTATGCAGAGTACATCATGAGAAATGCTGGGCTGGAAGAAGCACAAGCTTGAATCAAGATTGCCCGGAGAAATATCAATAACCTCAGCTATGCAGATGACACCACCCTTATGGCCGAAAGTGAAGAGGAACTAAAAAGCCTCTTGATGAAAGTGAAAGTGGAGAGTGAAAAAGTTGGCTTAAAGCTCAACATTCAGAAAATGAAGATCATGGCATCTGGTCCTATAACTTCATGGGAAATAGATGGTGAAACAGTGGAAACAGTGGCTGACTTTATTTTGGGGGGCTCCAAAATCACTGCAGATGGTGATTGCAGCTGTGAAATTAAAAGACACTTACTCCTTGGAAGGAAAGTTATGACCAACCTAGATAGCATATTCAAAAGCAGAGACATTACTTTGCCAACAAAGGTCTGTCTAGTCAAGGCTATGGTTTTTCTAGTGGTCATGTATGGATGTGAGAGTTGGACTGTAAAGAAAGCTGAGCACCAAAGAATTGATGCTTTTGAACTGTGGTGTTGGAGAAGACTCTTGAGAGTCCCTTGGACTGCAAGGAGATCCAACCAGTCCATCCTAAAGGAGATCAGTCCTGGGTGTTCATTGGAAGGACTGATGTTGAAGCTGAAACTCCAATACTTTGGCCACCTCATGCGAAGAGTTGACTCATTGGAAAAGACTCTGATGCTGGGAGGGATTGGTGGCAGGAGGAGAAGGGGACAGAGGATGAGTTGGCTGGATGGCATCACTGACTTGAAGGACATGAGTTTGAGTAGACTTCGGGAGTTGGTGATGGACAGGGAGGCCTTGCGTGCTGCAATTCATGGGGTCACAAAGAGTTGGATATGACTGAATGACTGAACTGAACTGATGGTAGTTCTATTTCTAGCTTTTTAAGGAATGTCCACACTATTCTCCATAGTAACAGAACAAGTTTACATTCACTTGTAGGAGGGTTCCCTTTTCTCCGCACTCTCTCCAGCATTTATTGTTTGTGGATTTTTTTGGTGATGGTTCTGATTGCTGTGAGATGGTACCTCATTATAGTTTTGATTTGCATTTCTCTTAGAATTAGTGATGTTGCACATTTCTTTATGTGCATCTTGGCCATCTGTATATCTTCTTTTGAGATCTTCTCACTTCTTTTTCTTACTGGCAGCTGCCATTAGGCTTCTTCCAACAGCCTTTTTTTAAAAGCACCTTTGGCTTTTCCTAACACTTTCCTCATTTCCCTTTTAAGCCTGGCCACTGCCTGATTCCAGTATTCCATTACCAGGTTTTGGATTTTTGGTTATGGCAGCATACGTCTTTCAGGACCATAGTCTGTGTTAGATATCTATTACTACATAATAAAATTACTACATAGTCTTTGTTAGATATCTATTACTACCTAATAAAATAGTAATATCTATTACTACATAATAAAATTGCCTCAAAATTTAGCTGATTATAATCAATAAAATTATCTTAGTTTCCATGTTTCAAATTCCAGTTTCAAATTTCCATGAAATCTGGAAGCAGCTTAGCTGGGAATCTCTGACTGAGTCTCTTATGTGGCTGTGGTCAACACTGCCCAGGCCTGCAATTTTCTAAATAGTGACTGGTGCTGAGGAAACTGCTTCGAGGGAGATCATGGGTCAATGGCCTTTCATGGAGTCTAGCCTAAAGAAATCATCTCTGATGCATGCAGAATTTAAAAGATTGTCACACAAAAATGAATTCTTTCTGTGTGAGAAAAAAGCATTTCACAACTTTATCACAAATTTTTCTCATAATGTGGGTTCTTAGCTTATTATTTCCAATAGTGATATGAGACGATGGAAGTTAATGACATGGTACATATTATATTATGTTTTACAAAGGGAAGAAATCAAGATTCAAAGAGGTTAAGTAATTTTCATAAGAGAGATCAAATTGATAGGGCCTGAAAATAGATGGCTATATTTGGTAACTGTGAAATCAGCTTTCCTAGTCACTGATTCATCATTCATTGTCTCATCAGATTTAAAGAGCTTGTTCTAATTTTTGTACACTTAATTTGATACTCTTATATAACTTCTTATTAAAGTTTAATTACTTATTGAAGATGAAAGCTCAGCTTGACTTCACAGTGATCTTTCCTTATCCACCAAACAGATTTGTCATTTGAGAGCTATATTTTAAATTAAAGTGAAATTAAAACTCAAATCAAAAAAGTTATGAGCGCTCCTATTTTTTTTCCTTTAAAAGGGAAATTTAATCAGTTTTAGGTCAGTAAATATTCAAAATTTAATTGTTTATGCTCATAAATGTACACAAAGGGGTCCTCTTGACAGAGTGCATACTTAGAATTAAGTCAATTAGTATAATATAGAGTGGCACGATATGCCAGGCATTTGAATTTACCAATCTATGGGATTATTTCAAGACAGACATTTAAGATCACATGTTGGCTTCTATCCACGGGGAAAAAATCCCTTGAAATGACCAAATCAATACAGAATAAGCAAAATTATTTTTCAGTGTTGGAAAAAAGGAAAGACACTAGAATTCTTCAAAAGCTTTGAGGTCTTTCGTCAACCACAGTACACAAAGGATTGGACTTAAGGGAATAAAGACTATCTGCATGTTAAAATAGTCAAAGGATGGACTCTGAGGAAATAAGCACATAACATTCCCCCAGTAGAAGCCCAAATTTAAAAATAATAGCAGTCTGTAAATTATCAGGAAAAAGTGTATATTCCTAAATGGCTGTCTGGAGGACAAACTGGTACATTTGGATGGACACACATCTGCAATACTGATGTATCAAAAGCTTGAAAATTTGAAAACCTTTTGACTAAATTACCTGACCAATATAAAACAGTGAATGTTTATTGTAACATTCTTATAGTTTGGAACAATTTTTTAAAAAAATTTAAATTTCCACAAATAGAATATCAATTAGATAAATCGCTATAAATTGATACAACTTGCCACACAACCAGAGTATAAATCTAACTGGGCAAATATGAAGAGTATCTGACTTTAAGTGTTTAGTAGGATCAGTCTTTGTATTTCTGTGTGTGTGTATGTGTATGTGTATGTGTGTACCTGAGCCTGCCCACCATCTATTAAAACAGAGTGACTTTATAGCAGATTGTAAAGTAAAAATAGCAGATTATAAAACAACTTATAGCATGACCTTAAATTTATTTAAATATATTTTTAATTGCCTAATAGAATGATAGCAAAATGTGAAGACTAGTTACCTTTAGTTTATGGGAGTTATAAAGAATTTTCTGATAATTAGCAGTCATTTCTAGTTATTTTTCCCTATGTATTTAACTCAAGTATAAACAAATAGAATTTCTTTTTTAATTCTGTGACTTTTATATTTCAAAAATAAAATATTGTGCATAAATCATGAGACAGAATACAGTATATTACAAAGCTGTGCACTCCTTGCTCTTGATAAACTAGGACGTGCTGTTCCATAAGCAGATCCAGGAGGGAAATGCACCATCTCATCTGAAGGATGCAAACGTATTTAGTCAAACAAGAAACTGGCTCATTTGAGAGTTTTATAGCAAACAAGGACAGAAAGTAGTTTGCATAATTTTCTTATGCTCCTTTTATAGTGTTTATCTTTTATAAGGCTCTTTGGAACAGTTGCTAGCCACCTGTCAATAATGTGGCCTTTTATAGACTCAACCTTTTATTGTTCTCATGCCCTTGACATATTAAAAAAACAACCTTAGAAGGAGTCCGTGTTGAATATGGTGGGCAACATACTAATTTTAAATTTAAAAGACTGTCTTTTGTAGACTGAAATAAAGAGAGAGTTTTGAATGACATGAAGAGAATAGGCGTGCTATGCAATCCTCTTTAGCAGGAATAAAAATAAATTCATTATTTTATAAACATTTTTTGAAAGTTAGTTAAGAATCATATTTAAAGCCCTAGCCAGTGGAAAACTAAACCACATAGAATTCATTTAAAGTTGTTGTAACAATTTTGCATAATTTTGCATCAGTTCCAAGTGAAAATATTTGGATTGTGAATCCAACAATTACATAAATATTTTGTATATGTAAACAGTTGTTGAAACTTCTTTTTGCTGGAATAAGACATCCAGTGTTTTTTCTCAATTTACATACAATCTGTCAAGCTAAGTTTTCTACATATATTTATTGACCTGCATCCTAAAAGCGCTTTGCATGATACTGAATGAACACAGTCCTATAAATCTGTATGCAGGAATACATTTCCATTCATAAAGGAATATTATCCAAGCCCTTAAGTAAAAAGCTGCCTACTTTTTATTTTGTACAATTAGATTCCTAGTTCTCTGAATATAATCATGAACAAAAACGATAAATGAAGCAAGTTTCAAACCAATGTAAATTCTTTCTACTCTTGTTAAAAAATAAAAAACCAAACATCCTGATACACAAACACAACATTTCCAACACCACCATTTCCCACTCTTAGTCCCATAAGATGTGGGGCTACAATTTAATATTTATGCAGAGACATATGAATTAAAAATATCACATTCTCATATTGTATTTGGGAGACAACTTCATGTTCTCCTGGATAGAATTTGAATGTTGTGCTTTCAAATTGCACTTCAAAATATTTGTAGTTCTTCAAACATGGTAGCTAACTGGGCTGACAGTTCTTAGCTGCCAAGAACAATCTTAGATGTGGTCCGCTTTCTGTTCAATGTGTGATTATTTTAATAGTACGTGGAGGACAGAGGTAGATAGCTCTTTATCAGGTATACATTGGTGAAGATGTGGATTTTCAATTGGACACAAATGTAATACCCAAGGTGCAATGAGAAGATAAGAAAACAGGTAAGATAGCCTGCAAAGTGAATGAGCTTTACTTAAGTTCAATTGTGATTACATTGCCACCTCTACTTTCACTGGTGCCCTCATGCGTTTATTTTCCTTTAGCCTAGTGAGTATTTTTATAGATCTCTAGAATTTTCTTGGGGTATCTCCTGGTTCTCAGTGTAAATATACTGGGAATAAAATAAACCCAACAATGTTATCTATAACCAAATGATTAATAGGAATCTATGATACTATTTTTGGAATGAAAATTGAATTTGTATATAGAATATACGCTCTTTCTAATTATCTAAGTAAACTTCAGAAATACTTATTCATTATCAGTGTGTATGAAATAGTGTAGACATTTCCTTGGACTCAATTTTTTTCCTGTTGGCATTGATATTGAGCATGTAATGCTAAGTCATTTCAGTCATGTTCAACTCTTTATAGTGCTATGGACTATAGCTCACCAGGCTCCTCTGTCTATAGGATTCTCCAGGCAAGAATACTTCAGTGGGTCACCTTGCCCTCCTCTAGGGGATCTTCCCAACCCAGGGACTGAATCCGTGTCTCTTAAGTCTCCTACGTTGGCAAGTGGGTTTTTTTTTTTTTTTACCACTGGCGCCACCTGGGAAGCCCTAAGCATGTAACTAATGCCTTGAATAAAAAGATCTACAAAACAAATTCTCTCTTTCCTGAACAAAATAATTTAGGAAATTCATTCAGAAGCCAGCCATGAAAATTAAAGAGATATGATCAAGCCAAATTTGACAAAAATATGCAGAGTTCTATTGTTAAGGGCCATAGAACCAGTCTAATGGGATAAACAGATATTACCAAACTATTATTTAGTAAATTAACTGAAATTGTAGTAAACATGATGTGAGAAACATGCAGGGCTTTACCCATCTTTATTTATCTAGAGTAACTTTCAAACTTAATAGTTAACTAGTAGTGTGTATTTCTGCTTCCTAAGTTCAGATGGTTTGTTTTTTAGTAAGTGTGTTTGCTTACTCAATAATCACATACAAACTTAAAGCCAGTTAACATTTTGTATAATCAGATGTCTTAATAAAATACTTTCATCAATTAGTTGAAGCATACCCATTAGTAGTAGTGCAACCTACCTAAGGAGTACAATTAAATATTCAAGTGGCAAATCTGTAACTTCTATTTTTACTTGGAGGATAAAAGACTAACTTCTTAATAGTCCTAATCTGATTTGGTCTATTCATTATAATTGCATATTTATATCAAGAATTAAAAAATAATGAATTATTAAGAAGTTCTCCTGAATTATACCTGGGTTTTATACTTTGAGTTAGTTCAAGACTCTTACATTTTGAAATTTAGATTTAATGGTAAGTAACTCATTTTGACTGTGTAGATCACAATAAACTGTGGGAAATTCTGAAAGACATCGGAATACCAGACCGCCTGACCTGCCTCTTGAGAAACCTATATGCAGGTCAGGAAGCAACAGTTAGAACTGGACATGCAACAGACTGGTTCCAAATAGGAAAAGGAGTACATCAAGGCTGTATATTGTCACCCTGCTTATTTAAATTATATGCAGAGTACATCATGAGAAACACTGGGCTGGAAGAAGCACAGGCTGGAATCAAGATTGCCGGGAGAAATATCAATAACCTCAGATGTGCAGATGACACCATCCTTATGGCCGAAAGTGAAGAGGAACTAAAAAGCCTCTTGATGAAAGTGAAAGAGGAGAGTGGAAAAGTTGGCTTAAAGCTCAATATTCAGAAAATGAAGATCATGGCATCTGGTCCCATCACTTCATGGGAAATACATGGGGAAACAGTGGAAACAGTGTCAGACTTTATTTTTGGGGGGCTCCAAAATCACTGCAGATGGTGACTGCAGCCATGAAATTAAAAGACGCTTACTCCTTGGAAGGAAAGTTATGACCAACCTAGATAGCATATTCAAAGCAGAGACATTACTTTGCCAACAAAGGTCTGTCTAGTCAAGGCTATGGTTTTTCCTGTGGTCATGTATGGATGTGAGGGTTGGACTGTGAAGAAAGCTGAATGCCGAAGAATTGATGCTTTTGAACTGCAGTGTTGGAGAAGACTCTTGAGAGTCCCGTGGACTGCAAGGAGATCCAACCAGTCCATCCTAAAGGACATCAGTCCTGGGTGTTCATTGGAAGGACTGATGTTGAAGATGAAACTCCAACACTTTGGCCACCACATGGGAAGAGTTGACTCATTGGAAAAGACCCTGATGCTGGGAGGGATTGGGGGCAGGAGGAGAAGGGGACGACAGAGGATGAGATGGCTGGATGGCATCACCGACTTTGATGGACATGAGTTTGAATAGACTTCAGGAGTTGGTGATGGACAGGGAGGCCTGGCGTGCTGCAATTCATGGGGTCGCAAAGAGTCAGACATGACTGTGCGACTGAACTGAACTGAACTGAAGTCATAACTTGATGGTCCAATATAAATGTGTCTTTATGTGCTGTGTTTAGGTTGAGAAATAAAGATTACTGTTGTTCAGGTACAATAAGGAAAATGAGTAGATAGCAAAGATGTATGTAAGTAACTAAAATTATATATATATGCATATATATATATCACTATGTTCCCTTGAGAAGAGTCCCATATTCTGATTCTCAAACTGGTTATTTAGAAAATCTCTAAGCGAGCGTCAACAGATTTCTAAATATGTATTTTCCTTTGATAAGTTGAAAGTAATATTAAAATACTATCAGGTAGTCTATGTTTAAAAATGTAATAAATTCATTGACCTTCTTGGCTCATAAAGTTTTGACATCAGTACTGTGGGAGGACTGTTTCCATAAATGTATTTTAATGCTGGACTGGAAGGAACACAAGCTGGAATCAAGATTTCCGGGAGAAATATCAATAACCTCAGATGTGCAGATGACACCACCCTTATGGCAGAAAGTAAAGAGGAACTCAAAAGCCTCTTGATGAAAGTGAAGTGGAGAGTGAAAAAGTTGGCTTAAAGCTCAACATTCACAAAACGATGATCATGGCAGCTGGTCCCATCACTTCATGGGAAATAGATGGGGAAACAGTGGAAACAGTGTCAGACTTTATTTTTGGGGGCTCCAAAATCACTGCAGATGGTGACTGCAGCCATGAAATTAAAAGACACTTACTCCTTGGAAGGAAAGTTATGACCAACCTAGATAGCATATTCAAAAGCAGAGACATTACTTTGCCAACAAAGGTCCGTCTAGTCAAGGCTATGGTTTTTCCTGTGGTCATGTATGGATGTGAGAGTTGGACTGTGAAGAAAGCTGAGCACCAAAGAATTGATGCTTTTGAACTGTGGTGTTGGAGAAGACTCTTGAGAGTCCCTTGGACTGCAAGGAGATCCAACCAGTCCATTCTGAAGGAGATCAGCCCTGGGATTTCTTTGGAAGGAATGATGCTAAAGCTGAAACTCCAGTACTTTGGCCACCTCATGTGAAGAGTTGACTCATTGGAAAAGACTCTGATGCTGGGAGGGATTGGGGGCAGGAGGTGAAGGGGACCACAGAGGATGAGCTGGCTGGATGGCATCACTGACTCGATGGACGTGAGTCTGAGTGAACTCCGGGAGTTGGTGATGGACAGGGAGGCCTGGCGTGCTGCAATTCATGGGGTCGCAAAGAGTTGGACAGGACTGAGCAACTGAACTGAACTGAACTGAAACCCCTTATTACATATGCATATGAAGTTGATAAAGTAATGATATGGGTATGCCACATATCAAATTCTTATTTTCATGCAACTGTGATTAGTTAGCATAATATTTTCAATCTCTTTTCTATTTACAACTCCACTATTCCATTTGTAATGAAGCTAACATCTTCCCAAGTTGTAAACATCCTCCTAGTTAAACAAAATTAAATGTTTAAATAGAAGCACATTCTTCATATCTCATTCTTCGTAGATTAATTTTGTACCAGAGTATTTAAGTCTCAAGCTCTAAAATCTAGGATAAATCATAAAAATAAAAGTCAGAACTGGAATCTGAAATCCAAGATGGTTTACTTATTCATTTAAGATGTGACCTTGGCAAGTGACTCCTCCTTGGCACTGTTTTCTTCATCCATAGAGTGAACCCGCTAGCCTAGTTTAGTGGTTTTTTACTTTTCAGACAGAAGCCTCTTCTCAAACAATACATATATATAATCTCAACATGTATAAAAGTGAATGATAATAATGGAGCTTTTCTTAGGGAAGAAGCCATGAGGAAGGAGGACAGTGGGGTGGGGCTAAGTGACCCGAGAGTCCAACCCTGTATGCTGCCTGTCCCCTTCCCAAAAAACCTACTGAAGATGCTCTCAGTTCAGTTCAGTTCAGTCGCTCAGTCGTGTCCGAGTCTTTGCGACCCCATGAACTGCAGCATGCCAGGCCTCTCTGTCCATCACTAACTCCTGGAGTCCACCCAAACCCATATCCATTGAGTCGGTGATGCCATCCAACCATCTCATCCTCTGTTGTCCCCTTCTCCTCCTTCCCTCAATCTTTCCCAGCATCAGGGTCTTTTCCAATGAGTCATCTCTCTGCATCAGGTGGCCAAAGTACTGGAGTTTCAGCTTCAACATTAGTCCCTCCAATGAACACCCAGGACTGATGTCCTTTAGGATGGACTGGTTGGATCTCCTTGCAGTCCAAGGGACTCTCAAGAGTCTTCTCCAACACCACAGTTCAAAAGCATCAATTCTTCGGCACTCAGCTTTCTTTATAGTCCAACCCTCACATCCATACATGACCACTAGAAAAACCATAGCCTTGACTAGACGGACTTTGTTGGCAAAGCAATGTCTCTGCTTCTTAATATGCTGTCTAGGTTGATCATAACTTTTCTTCTAAGAAGCAAATGTCTTTTAATTTCATGGCTGCCATCACCATCTGCAGTGATTTTGGAGCGCAAAAAAATAAAGTCTGACACTGTTTCCACTGTCTCCCCATTGGTTTGCCATGAAGTGATGGAACTGGATGCCATGATCTTAGTTTTCTGAATATTGAACTTTAAGCCAACTTTTCAGTCTCCTCTTTCACTTTCATCACGAGGCTCTTTAGTTCTTCTTCACTTTCTGCCATAAGGGTGGTGTCATCTGCATATCTGAGATTATTGATATTTCCCCCGGCAATCCTGATTCCAGCTTCTGCTTCCTCTAGCCCAGCGTTTCTCATGATGTACTCTGCATATAAGTTAAATAAGCAGGGTGACAGTATACAGCCTTGACATACCCCTTTTCCTCTTTGGAACCAGTCTGTTGTTCCATGTCCAGTTCTGTTGCTTCCTGACCTGTATATAGGTTTCTCAAGAGGCAGGTCAGGTGGTCTGGTATTCCCATCTCTTGAAGAATTTTCCACTGTTTATTGTGATCCACACAGTCAAAGGCTTTGGCATAGTCAATAAAGCAGAAATAGATGTTTTTCTGGAACTCTCTTGCTTTTTCCATGATCCAGCAAATGTTGGCAATATGATCTCTGGTTCCTCTGCCTTTTCTAAAACCAGTTTGAATATCTGGAAGTTCATGGTTCATGTATTGTTGTAGCCTGGCTTGGAGAATTTTGAGCATTACTTGACTAGCGTCTGAGATGAGTGCAATTGTGCGGTAGTTTGAGCATTCTTTGGCATTGTTTTTTCTTTGGGATTGGAATGAAAGCTGACTTTTTCCAGTCCTGTGGTCACTGCTGAGTTTTCCAAATTTGCTGGCATATTGAGTGCAGCACTTTCACAGCATCATCTTTCAGGATTTGAAATAGCTCCACTTGAATTCCTTCACCTCCACTAGCTTTGTTCATAGTGATGCTTCCTAAGGCCCACCTGACATCACATTCCAGGATGTCTGGCTCTAGGTGAGTGTGAGTAATCACACCTTTGTGATTATCTGGGTCGTGAAGATTTTTTCTGTACAGTTCTTCTGTGTATTCTTGCCACCTCTTCTTAATATCTTCTGCTTCTGTTAGGTCCATACCATTTCTGTCCTTTATTGAGCCCATCTTTGCATGAAATGTTCCCTTGTTATCTCTAATTTTATTGAAGAGATCTCTAGTCTTTTCCATTCTATTGTTTTCCTCTATTTCTTTGCATTGATCACTGAAGAAGGCTTTCTTATCTCTCCTTGCTATTCTTTGGAACTCTGCATTCAAATGAGTATAACTGTCCTTTCTCCTTTGCTTTTCGCTTCTCTACTTTTCACAGCTATTTGTAAGGCCTCCTCAGACAGCCATTTTGCTTTTTTGCATTTCTTTTTCGTGGGGATGGTCTTGCTCTCTGTCTCCAGTACAGTGTCACGAACCTCCATCCATAGTTCATCAGGCACTCTGTCTATCAGATCTAGTCCCTTAAATCTATTTCTCACTTCCACTGTATAGTCATAAGGAATTTGATTTAGGTCACACCTGAATGGTCTAGTCTACATCAAATAGTTCCTCAGATGCCATAGATGGATTTTGAAAATAATGTGATCATATGATTTTTACATTTCTTTAAAATTCCAAAATAATGTGATCTCAATTACATAAATTGATATTTGTCTGTTAAAGCCCTGAGAATCCTATCTTTAAAAAACAAATGATATATGCAAATATAAGTTGGTTTTAATCTATGATAAGAAGGTTTCTAAGGTTAAGAGCCCACAACTCATTAAATCCTCTGACTTAAGTATTCCATAAAATTGCTCCATAATGTCACCACATAGTTCATATTTAGGAAATGAATACATTAATAAAATGCGAAGTCACCCTTTAAGATGCAGAAAATTACAAAAGTCTTTTAGTTAAATTTTTATTCTCTTGTCCATCTGTACATTTTACTGCGGAGATGAGAAAGAAAAATTTTTTTGGTAAACTTAAAGGCAGAATGTGCTATAAAATGAAGATTCTTCACTCCCAGCTTTGGTTACCAGAAAGAGAACACTTCTGTCAACACATGTGTACAACTAATAGATTCTTGAGGTCATAGGAGGTAGAGCAATGGAAAATGAGGGAGAAGAGAGCACATGGTACAAAATAGTTAATTGCTCAGGAAAAAAAAAAAAAAAAAAGCCTGCAGGAGACATGGTCCTTCACAAGCTGTCATTTTCTTTGCCAGTTCCTGAAATGCATGTGATGGATGTAAGGCAAGGGGAACAGGTTTTCACTGTGACTAGTTTCTGGTGACCTTTATGAGCAAGGGTTCTCTTCTACCTCCCATTAAGACAATGCATAAAATTAAGTTTTCAGTAATCCCAAAAGGACTCAAAGTTAATCTGTCCCAGCAGTTCCCTTATATAAATTCTGTGGCACAGTTCACCTTCCGCAAGAATAGAGTGTAGATCATTACTTTCCAACAGCCCTGTAAAGAGACCTACTTTACCACACTCCAGGGAAGTTAACGTTCTAGATCTTGAAGTGTCTTTCTGGAACGTGAAGTAATTTGTGGTTTTATTCTAGTAGCGCTGTTAACTCTTGTGTTTTTTTAGGTCCGTGGGGCCGATGCATGGGAGACGGATGTGGCCCAGGAGGCATTCAGACCCGGGCTGTGTGGTGTGCGCATGTGGAAGGATGGACAACGCTGCATACAAACTGCAAGCCGGCCGAGAGACCCAGTAACCAGCAGAGTTGCTTCAAAGTCTGTGACTGGCACAAAGAGTTGTACGACTGGAGGCTGGGACCGTGGAATCAGTGTCAGCCGGTGATTTCAAAAAGCCTGGAGAAACCCCTGGAGTGCGTTAAGGGAGAGGAAGGCATTCAGGTGCGGGAGATAACGTGCATCGAGAAAGAGAAAGATGTCCCTGCGGAGGATATCATCTGTGAGTACTTCGAGCCCAAGCCGCTCCTGGAGCAGGCCTGCCTCATCCCCTGCCGGCAGGACTGCATCGTGTCCGAGTTTTCCGCCTGGTCGGAATGCTCCAAGACGTGCGGCAGCGGGCTCCAGCACCGGACGCGTCACGTGGTGGCGCCCCCCCAGTTCGGCGGCTCGGGGTGCCCGAACCTGACGGAGTTTCAGGTGTGCCAGTCCGGCCCCTGCGAGGCCGAGGAGCGCATGTACAGCTTGCAGGTGGGGCCCTGGAGCACGTGCTCGATGCCCCACTCGAGACAAGTGAGACAGGCCAGGAGACGGGGGAAGAGTAAAGAGCGGGACAAGGACCGAGGGAAAGGAGTAAAGGATCCTGAGGCCCGTGAACTGATCAAGAAGAAGAGAAACAGAAACAGGCAGAACCGCCAAGAGAACAAATACTGGGACATTCAGATTGGATACCAGACCAGAGAGGTTATGTGCACGAACAAGACAGGGAAAGCTGCTGATTTGAGGTAAGGTATCTCTCTGTCAAGACCACGCATTAGAGAGTATTTGAGACCTGTGGTTGGAAGTCCTGAAATTCATCTGTGTGTCCACCTAGGGGGAGCCACCCCCAAGGGGGGCATTTTTCATTTTAAGGAACTTAAATGTTTGCGGGTTTCCTGAAGTTATTTTTGTTTTGTTCATACTTAGGCTCTCTACCACTAGAGTTCATTTAAATTTTCCTGTCAAAACCTAAAGCTTAGGAGATTCTCTATGAGATGCTGCTGCTGCTTTAAGTCAGCAATGCTGTTTTCCACCTATAAGGGGAAAAAAAAAAAAAAAAGACTTACATAAAGGGCTGGAGTTTAGGAATGTTCAATTCAGGTACTTATTTTAGTGAGACTAAGGCACACTTGCAATTTCTAAGTTTATAGCATTTTCAGAATTACCCTATAAACAAAATCTAAACCACCACCCAGGGAGCTATTTGTAAGAATAATTCCTTTCACATTTTATAAAATGGAATAACTTTTTCCCCAGAGAAGAAAAGGGGGAACCAGCAGAAAACAAGGTAAGTAGAAGTTATTTAATCATGAGTAGCTTAGTTTAGAAAACATGTAATTAATTGGCTGCATTGTCTAGACAGAAATTATTTGTCAAATTATCTCTGGGTAAACAAGGACTGTATTATGAAAGACTTTCTCATGTATGATTTATTTCTTGTGAAAATATTCATTGAGGATTATCTGAAGGATATGAGGTTCTCTGGATATTCTAAATTTTGCTCTTGGATAAGCTAGACCATCTGGGAGTGGCTTATCTGAATCATTTGCATAATTGCTTCTTCTGAAATATTTACGCAGCTATGATTTGGAGTGAACTGAGAGAAATTATGGTAACATCACTCAGAATTTTATATCATATTTATTGTAGAAATGACATTGAAAGTGTCATCTCCTCCATCACACAGTCTGTTCTCTTGATTAAAAACACATAAGATAAATTTCACAAAAGTCTCAATCCATGTGCTTCTGGTGAGCATCTGGATCGTTTTCCTTATGGCCCCTGGAAATCTTGTAATAGGTCACGTTTTCCTGTTTACTTTGGCTCTTGAGAATATAAATAGGACTGTGTGGCATGCCTATTATTTACTAACCACCGCCCCCCACCTACCCCCCTCCCCCGACCCTGCCACTGGCTTCTTTTCCTTCTCATCCTGATTATTTTCCTTCATTCTTTCCTGTCTAATGATTTTACTGTCTATGAATTTTGAACGCTGACCGAAAGCCTTTTTGAAGCAGGATACAATTGAAATAAGTGAGAAAACAGACAATTGATACATCAATTGATGAGAGACAATTTCTCTCATCATGGTGTTGTTCTGGTTGCTATTTTTAGGATATTTGCTACTCCCTTTTTTCACTTACACAATAGTATTTTCTTTCAGCCATACAGTAATTTGCTCTTTCTGTCTATTCAGAAGTTTTTGTCCAATTATTTTCCTGGTCTTGCTGAAGTATACTTCTCCTGCCGTCATTACTCAGGTTCTCTATAACCCTCTGTGTGTGTGTGTGTGTGTGTGTGTGTGTGTGTGTGTGTTCACCTCTGATGCTGTGTCATGTACATTTTCAGTTCAATCTCTGTTTTTTTCTTTTCTGACTGACCTTTTCTTGATGATTTCTTGATCTCTTTTCCTAAAGTATTAGTTGTATTAGTTATTTGGCTCCCACCATTTAATTGAATGAGCCTCCAAGGCAACTTGAGTTTTCTCCTGCTGTCACTGGGTTAATATACTGTAGACATTTAAGTTCATGTTGACTACTGAATTAAAAGTATAATTAGAATAGTAGCTACCACTGCATGGAACCTGATATTCCCAACCAGTTATTTGGAAGTAAATAGATTTAAAAATCTGTAGATCTGTCAAGGTTCTTATTTCATTAGACATATCGTATCTGTTCCAATAAAATGACACTTGCATGTATGTTACAATTTACTTAGTTTATACTCGGGTGTAAATGAAACTTTATGTTAAAACAAATTGCTTCATAATATTTCTCTTATTTGAAGACTATACATACAATATGAATATCTCTGGTTAAGAGAGTTAGTTTTAGTAAAGAAGAGACAATAATTAGATATTTTTCTCACGCATTACACAGTATCAGTGAAGCTAATAAAGTGTGAAGAATAGATGGATAACTCCAACAAAGAACAGGGCCACAGGTGCAAGACTTGATGATTAAAGTGTTTCAAATTCAGAAACAGTTTCATGATGTAAGAGAATAAAAAGTTATTTAGTAAAGCTAAAAAGGCCTATTACAAAACCTAAATAAACTTAGCTAAATAAATCTAAGAATCTTGGGTAAGCAGTTCATAGCGCAAATAAAAATTTTAGTAGAATTGCTGCTAGAACTTCAAAGCTGAAGATGATAGATTTGCTTTCTGCTTCAAACAGACTAAAATCAATAAGGATGAAAGAGGTGTATGAAAGTCCGTCTTTTATGACAATGGGAAACAATCACAGTCCCAAACCATAATTGATAGAGAAGATTTGGCCAAAGCAGTGAAATTAGATATAATTGAGAGAGGACAGTTAGAGGCACATCATGTTTTTACGTCTTTCATAAGCACTCAAAATCTCTAAGAGTAGCTTGAAATTTCTGAGCTGCCAAGTCCATGACACCTCTTAAAATGGCATGAACTGTGTTAGTGAAAGCGCTATTGGAGCACCCTTGGGTTCTGTTTGAAAACAGAATGACGTAATAGAAGGACTGGAGGAAACTCAGTATGCCGTTATTGCTAAGAAAAGACTATTAGTTTGATAGACTAGGGGATTAAAATTTTGATGACCAGTAGAAGAGAGTTATAAAGCATTACATACACTATGACGTTAAGGGGCTTCCTTGTGAACCTGTGATTTCCAGCCAGGGTTGAATAGAGTCTTAACCTAGGTAAAGAGTTGCTAGGAAAGTATTAACAAATAGCTTTTCAAGAAACCAAACATATTAAAGGAAATATGGTCTTCTGAATCAAAACCAGAAGTTTAGTGATCAAAGAAGAGTCAAGAAAATAGAATTTTAAAACTGATTTGTCAGAGCTCAGAAAAGAATTATAAAACAAGAAAGTCAAATTTATATTGCATACATCAGTAAGTAGAAGATATTCCATGGTGCAAGGTGTCACTGAGATGGAAAACAGTTTAAGAACATCAAGTAAACTCCAATTAAAAAAAAAAAAAAAAAAGATGATGGATCTGAAAACAAAAGAGATCCCTATATGAAATAATGGGATTCCTCAAGATAAAACAAGAAAAACAAAATAGATCAGAAAAAAGGAAAGCAAAAGAAGATAAACCCCCCAAAATATAATCGAAGACTTTCCTGAGCTTGAAAAGCTTTAATCCACAGATTGAAATTGCAAAGGGCCAATATTCTGCTAGAGGAGACTGAAATAATGTTCTCGTGGAAGAACTAATACAGAACAATTTTATGAAGAGAGATAGACAAAGAGGAACCAAACCAAAGAACAGAATAATACCCAATTCTGAAACACTAGAAGCATTTCCTTTGTAGTGAAAAATAAGATAAGGCAGCACATTATCTCCACTGTTAACATTGATCTGTTGGTACTAGTCAATGTAGTTGAAAAGAGAAAGAAGTGAAAACTGGAAAGCAGGTGGAAATATTAAGATTTTTTCTAGATGTTTTAGAAAACTCAAGATATTCCATTGAAAAAACAGTATAAACAATAAAATACCTCAATAGGATGGAGGACACAAAGATAATATCCCAAAATCAATATATCTCGTAGATGCAAACTGCAATTAGCTAAACATGATGGAAACAAAGTACTAAAATATCCCATTTACAGTAGTAAAAAAATATGTAAATAAACCTACTTATAAAGTTTCTGCACAGAGTACCAGACTTGGAAAGGTACAAAAGTAAATGTGTGCCTGTCCAGAACATCTAGTAAATATATCAACTGTTCCTACATTGTTACTGTAAAACAAACAAGAGAAAAGTAAGTAGAAGCCAGGGAAATTCTGAAAAATCAAAGTAGAGAGCAAAGACTAATATCACAAGATAAATCATTTTATTCATTGAATAATAATAATAATTTTATGTTAGTGCATGAACAGTCAGATCAGAAAAGAGTCTAGAAAAAAGATCCTCAAAACCCTACAACATGGTACCCCTGATGAAGGAGCATTTCCAAGCTGGGGGAAAAGATACAATGTAATGTTTGTTTTGTTTGTGGGCAATTGCTGCCCCATGTAAAGAAGAAGTGAGGAGGGCAGAAAAATTGTATCCCCTTTTCATTTGTATACCAAACAAAGTCCGGATTCATTTAATACTTAAAAATTTTGTCTTTTTAAATACTTGAAGAAAGGATGGAATGTTAAAATCTTAAAATAAGGAAGGATGCCTTAGGCCACAGAATCCAGAGGGCATACAGGAAAAGATTGATCTATACTATTTATTGGAATAAAGAAAACTTTGCTTAGGAAAAATTGTTATCAATTAATATCCAAATAGATAAACCAAAAAAAAAAAATTTGTGATATGTAAAATTGACACAGAGCTAGTTTTCTTAATGCTAAAGAACTCCTACAAATCATTAGGGGAAAAGTCCAACATCTAATGTGGAAATCAGCAAAAGTTCAAGAGAACGAAAAGACAAACCACACTGAGGAAAACATCTGCAAGACACATTTGATAAAGGGCTGCTATCCAAAATACATGAAGAACTCTTAACACTCAGCAGTAAGAAAACAAATTACTGGATTAAAAAATGCACTGGAAAGCTTTAACAAACACCTCACCAGAGAAGATATACAAATGGCAGATAAGCATATGAGAAGATGCTGCAAGTCATATGTCATCCAGGAGATGCAAATGAAAGCGGTAATGTGATACCACGACAGACGTAGTAGAATGGCCAAAGTCCAACACACGGGCAACACCAAAAGCCGGTGAAGATGTGGGGCAACAGGAACTTTCCTACATTGCTGGCAGGAATACAGACTGGCACAGCCATGTCAGAAGACAGATTGGCAGCTTCTTACAAAACTAAGTCTACTCTTACCAAATGATTATGCTTCTTGGTATTTACCCAAAGGAACTGAAAACATATGTCTACACAGAAATCTACACATGGATGTGTATAACAGCTTTATTCATAATTACCAAAATCTGCAGGCATCCAAGCTGTCCTTCAGTAGGTGAATGGATAAAGTAACTGTGTTACATTCAGACAACAGAGTATTTTTCAGTGCTTAAAAAGAAATACACTATCAAGCCATGAAAACACATGGAGGAAACTTAAATGCATATTACTTTGTGAAAGCAGCCAATCTGAAGAGGCTGCATAGTGTATGCTTCCAACTATATGGCATCCTGGAAATGGCAAAACTACAGAGACAATAAAGAGATCAGTGTTCCAGGGGTTAGATGGAAGGGTAGGATATATAGGCAGGTCACAGAATTTTTAGGGCAACAAAACTACTCATTAGTATCATGTAATACTGTGACGATTGACAAATGTCCAAACCCATCGAATGTACAACACCAAGAGTGAGCCATAATATGAACTACAGGTTGTGGGTGATAATGATGTGTCAGTGTAGGTTCATCAAGTACCACTCTGATGGGGGATGATGATAATGGGTGAGGGTATGCATGTGTCGAAGCAGCGGGTATATGGCAGCTCTTTGTGTTTTTCACTCAATTTTACTGTGAACTTAAAACTGCTCTAAAAATCATGTCTATTAAATTCAGCAAAGGACAGGATCAGGTCAGAGAAAATATGCTAATCCTCAATCATAATTAAGAAGTATAAAACATTGTTCCATCTCATTTTCTCCTGTCAGATTAGCAAATAAAAATGTTTGGTAGTGTACCAGGAATTATAGCCTCCAGGTTTGGTGATTCATTAAAAGGACTCACAGGAATCAGCATATAACTGCATTCATGGATAAGATTTATTACAGTGAAAGGAGACAGAGCAAAGTTAGCCAAGGAAAATGTGCATGCAGAGAAGATGAGAGGAAACCAGAGGCAAGCTTCCAGGGTCCTGTCTCTGAGGAGTTTCAGCCTGTGCCCCTCCAGCACACATCTGCAAGAACACGGGCAAAGTGGTGTCCCCTGGGGAAGCTCCCTAGAGACTCAGTGCCACCAAGTTTTTATTGGAGTTGATCACATAAGCACTCTCTACCTAGCATGTACAAAACTTGCAAACTCCCAGAGGGAAAACAGTGTTCTCCATAAATCAAATTGCTTAGACAAACAAATTAGTCACTGAGAGCCACTTTATAATTTAGAGCAGTTTTATCATTTAGAGAAAATTTGATATCAGTGTGGGGAACGGCTTACAAGTTAACTTACCAGATGCCAGCTAATGGCCAGTCCTACAAACAAGGCCTTTGTTTGGATAGAAGCCTAAGACTTGCTGTTGTAGCACCAGTAGTATTTAATTAGGGAAAGAAAGCCTGTTATACACTGTTGGTGGGGGAAAAAATTGGTAAAAAGTATCTGAAAATAATTTTATAAAATGTGTCAAAATTAAAATACATGTTCTCTTTGGCAGTGATTTTATTTCTAGAATTTAAAAAAATGCATCTGTGTGTAAATATATGTATAGCTCTCATTATACCATGATTTGTTACAGAAAAACAGTCTGAAACCCACCAGTAAAGGGCTACTTAAATCATGGTGCTTCCACATGTAGAGGGTTTTCAAGATGGCATTTGTGGTAAAGAACCTGCCTGCAAATGCAAGAGACACAGGAGATATGGGTTCGATCTCCTGGGTTGGAAAGGTCCCTTGGAGGAGGGCATCACAACCTACTCCAGTCTTCTTGCCTGGAGAATCCTATGGACAGAGGAGCCTGGTGGGCTACACCACGTAGGGTCTCAAAGAGTTGAACATAACTGAAGCAACTTACCAGGAATGTCACATATGGAATGCCATTGCAGTTATTACCAAGTGAGGTTATGTATCTCAATGCAGACTGCCATAACAAAGTATCATAGACTAGGTGCCTTATAAATAACAGAAAAGATTTTTTCTCACAGTTCTGGAGGCTGAGAAGTCCAGGATCAAAGCATCAGCAAATATGGTGTATGATAAGAGTCCTCTTCCAGTGTGCAGGCTCCTAACTTCTCACTGTATCTTCTCATGGCAGAATCGGGGAGAGAGCTCTCTCTAGGATTCCTTTATAAGGGCACTAATGCCATTCATGAGAGCTCCATCTTCATGATTATCTCCCAAGGTCCCAACTCATAGAATCACATGGAGGGTTAAGGTTTTCATCATATGAATTTTAGGGGGACATGAGCATTCAGTCCATTGCAGTATGTGACTTCTCTTTAAACTTAAATAAGAGAATAAGGGGTTAGGGTTTTAATTTCCTGCCTTGAAATTAGCCAGTAAAAACTGATAATCACTTTTGTTTATAGTATTAAAAAAAGGAAGTTGACTAGCGTGAAATGGTACCTCATTGTGGTTTTGATTTGCATTTCTCTGATAATGAGTGATGTTGAGCATCTTTTCATGTGTTTGTTTGCCATCTGTATGTCTTCTTTGGAGAAATGTCTGTTTAGTTCTTTGGCCCATGTTTTGATTGGGTCGTTTATTTTTCTGGAATTGAGCTGTAGGAGTTGCTTGTATATTTTTGAGATTAGTTGTTTGTCAGTTGCTTCATTTGATATTATTTTCTCCCATTTGAAGGCTGTCTTTTTACCTTGCTTATAGTTTCTTTTGTTGTGCAGAAGCTTTTAATTTTAATGAGGTCCCATTTGTTTATTTTTGCATTTATTTCCAATATTCTGGGAGGTGGGTCATAGAGGATCCTGCTGTGATGTATGTCGCAGAGTGTTTTGCCTATGTTCTCCTCTAGGAGTTTTATAGTTTCTGGTCTTACATTTAGATCTTTAATCCATTTTGAGTTTATTTGTGTGTATGGTGTTAGAAAGTGTTCTAGTTTCATTCTTTTACAAGTGGTTGACCAGTTTTCCCAGCACCACTTGTTAAAGAGAATATCTTTTCTCCATTGTATATTCTTGCCTCCTTTGTCAAAGATAAGGTGTCCATACGTGTGTGGCTTTATCTCTGGGCTTTCTATTTTGTTCCGTTGATCTATATTTCTGTCTTTGTGCCAGTACCATACTGTCTTGATGACTGTGGCTTTGTAGTAGAGCCTGAAGTCAGGCAGGTTGATTCCTCCAGTTCCATTCTTCTTTCTCAAGATTGCTTTGGCTATTCAAGATTTTTTGTATTTCTGTACAAATTGTGAAATTATTTGTTCTAGCTCTGTGAAAAATACCATTGGTAGCTTGATAGGGATTGCATTGAAAAAGTATCCACGTGAAAATTCCAGATGTAAAGGAAGGAGGAATCTAGGACTTAGAGGTGGGAAGGAGATTCCTTTAATTAGAACCCAATCCAGGAAGATCCACTCAAGAATCTTTTCCTTTGGAGTATCTCAGTCCTGCTAGGTGGGCATGGCCCATCCACAGGGGAGAGGGGGAAAGTCCTTAGTAGCCAATTCCACATCCATGTACCATAGGGGAAGTGTAACCCTAACCCCTCATCTCCTGGCTGAGTTAAGTTGTCAAAAGTGAAGTGGAGAAGAAGAGGGTATAGGAGGCAGAGATTTCTATATTGTAGCAAGCATAGCTTTAAAGCTCTTAAGATTTAAGCCTTGGCTGTAGGTCACACTCACTTCTGGAAATCTTTTAGCTGTCCCAGCTCACCAATTCCTGGGTCTGCATTTCAAAGGCATATATTTCAGGAAGAACTATGGAATCTTCTATATGTAATACGAAGCATTTAGTCAAAGTAGGACCTACTTTTGAAAATATCTTCCATCTGAACATGCCTTGTTTCATTGTGTTGCCCAACAAAGGCAATTGGTTGCAAGTATAAATCCAGTAGAAGCAATGCTAAGAAGTGTGGGAAATTCAGCCCATTAAATTCCTGAGGGAATAAGATTTAGGATTTAAAACAAATTTCTGTTGGCTAAGCCAAGAAAAAGTAGATTTATCAAGCTTCTAGATAACACCATATATCAGACATTTTAGGCACAAATATAGAAGGATTAAAAAAAATCTCAATCCATAAATATAGTCAACTCATCTCTGACAAAGCAGCAAAAGCAATACACTGGAGCAAGGATAGTCTCTTCAACAAATGGTGTGGAACAACTGAATATCCAAGTGCAAAAAAATTCTAGACATAGACTTTACACCCTTCACAAAAATTAACTCAGCCTCCAACAAACAAGATGCCCTTTCATAGGTGAATGGATGAGCAAACTTTGTTTACATTCAGACAATGGAACATTATTCAGTGCTGAAAAGAAATGAGCTATCAAGTCATGAAAACACATGGAAGAAACTTAAATGCATATTACTAAGTGAAGGAAGCCAATCTGAAAAGGCTGCGTACTGTGTGATTCTAACTACATATGTCATATTCTGGAAAAGGCAAAACTATGGAGACAATAAAAAGATCAGTGTTGCCAGGAGTTAGATGGGAGAAAGAGATGAAAAGGGAAGGCTTTTAGGGCAGTGAAAATACTGTGCATAATATTATAATGATGAATAGATGCCATTATACTTTCATTCAAACCCATAGAATGCACACCACCATGAGTGAACCATAATGTAAACTATGGACTTTGAGTGATAATGATGTGTCAAAGTAGGTTCATCCTTGGTTAAAAAAATAATGCACCTTTCTAGTGAGTGATTTGATAATGGGAGAGGCCTTGCATCTGTGGGGGCAGGGAGTATATAAGAAATTTCTGTGACTTCCTCTCAATTTGTGGTAAATTTAAAACTGCTCTAAAATAAGTGATCTTTTTTAAAAAGAAAAACTGCCTAATACATGAAGAATAAAATAGTAACTCCCAGAAATACTGACACATTGGAGTATTTTTCTCTGAGTTTGTTACCAATTTTCTTTTTAGTCTCTATATAAATGCGTCTTAGCATTTCAGTAGTGATGAATCATGCTCAAATGACTGATTTTTTTCCTAAACTCATGCTTTTTTTTACATACCCTCTCAACTTCAAAATTAAATCTTATTGAGAGGAAATTGTATTTCTTTTCAACACAGTCTCTTTCTGTGTGTTTCCTGTTTTACATTAGAATATTTGTTAACTACTCCATCCTTCTCTTTTAAGCTTGCTGTCTAGAATTGGTCATGTAAAAGCTACCGGCTTTACAACAGTCTGAAAATTGCAAAATTTAAGTAATGGATAATGAAGAGAAATACGTTGTTAATAAGAATAGGGAAACCTATGCCCTCATGGCTACACACCATTGCACAAGACATTTAAACTTTGTGGGACTTAAATCTTTTCACCCATAAACCATATGTGTGGACAGTGTTAGGCAGTGATGAGTGACAGAAGGAGGGATATTAAAAATTCTCCGATAGCCTTCCAAGTTTTGTGATGACAATGAACCTTGAACCAAAATCATGCCTAAAATTGTAGGTGTAAAACCGTATCTGTTTTTCTTGGCAGAAAGTTAATTTTCAACGTGTTCCACAAATCACTTGATCATGAAACATGGAAATGAGTATCTATGCAGGGCTTGTAGAATAGGACAGCTGTCCTGGTCTTGAAAGTATCTGCGTGGCTTTTACTTGGTTGATGTGCTATATGGTTCCTGAGGCTGTTCCCAAGCTATACCTGTGAATCAGTGAAATTGAAAATCTTATCCTAAGCTTACCAAAAAGGAGGTAGTAAATTGCCCACTTTTTTAAAGTAATACTGACTATTTTTAGGTTCCTCAGAGTCCACTTATAAAATTACTACTTTTCATGCATAAATATCAGGCTTTTAGATTAAAAAACTTTCTGTAATAGCCCATGTTGATTTGCCTGCCAGATACTCACCAGTATTTCTCTCCATCTTGCCTCAGCTGCATTCTGGCCACATCTTACTAAAGAAATAGTCAATGTGTCCACATTTTTCTGTAGATAATATATGGCTAACCAGATAACCTTGACTTTTTTCAAGCTGACCGGGTATAGATTATATTTACTCTCAGAGAGTCACTCTTAACCCTTGCAGATCCAGCTTAGTTGCCTGGAGATTCATCTCTGAGCAGCATATTAATAAGACTTCCCAGTTTTCTTCTTCCTGGTTGAACTCGACCCACGGGAGTAAGTGAGGTCTATCAGAAAGTGGGAAGAGAGGACGATTGGGGTATTCATTCTGCCTTCTTGGGTCAGCAGTGGCTGAGTTTTTCTAACAAAATACTTCAGCCTTTGCCTAGCAGCCTTTTCCTACGGCTCTCCATCTGTCTTAGTGCTGCTAAAATCCTTTTCTTGGTCTCTTGATAAACCTTGGGATGATAAATTTCTTCGTTGTTTAAGCCCCAGGGTGCTTCGCCATGCCTTGACAATATAACACTGCCCATGCTGTTGTTAATAATCCTTGTATTGAACTCTTCTGAATTAACTCTTGTAAGTCTGCAGTTTGCTTTCTTGCTACCCCTGACATACACTGGAATATAGTATCAGAGCCAGGGAACTACTTCCATGTCATTGCTGATTTACTTGTTAATTAACTTAGTCTTTATTTACTCCCATTCAACTAAGTGCCTGACCAATAATCAGCCTCCAATAAATGTTTGTCAAATATTAAAATTTAAGTAAGTATTTAGTCTTAGAACTTGAGCCTTTTAGTGAATAGTAGGGAGTCAAGTAAGGCCAATAGGAAAATGGAAACTTCTGCAGATTGTTGAAGAAAATAACCCAAATATTAAACTAAGAGAATATAGAATATATATAATGTAGAATATAGATATTAGGCCATTCAGGTGACATACCTTAGGATATATTTCAATATCATTGTGCCTGTTTAACACCAAAGAATTGCTGTTGCATAGTTAGATAAAATATATTTCTATAAAAGTTTAAAAATGTACCATTCATAATATTGTAAATGTATTCCTATAGGTTATAGGCATTAGTATATTTAGCTTAATTTTTAGTCCATTTATTAGCATTTTTACTTATACTATAAGCATATTATTTCTGTTTACATCTTGAAGCTACTTAAACTTATTCTTACCTATCAATTATTTGGTGTTGATAACAGCAAACTAAAAGGCTGATATAGTCAATATCCACGTATATCAGATTCAAAAATAGCAATGTGGCCCTCAGGGTCACTTCTCATATCTGAAGGTACCACTGTCTCATCATGCCTGGGTATCTTCACCTCTTGTACACCTATCCTTGTTACCTCCCAAGAGTGTTTTCTGATTTAAATGATAATCCTATCATGGGATAGTTTTTTTTTTTTGTTTGTTTGTTTTAAGGCAACTCTTAGGTAGCTTTTAAAATGTTTAACTGAAAGGAAAGCATTTAAATTGCTTTGTAGACATCACTGCCTCATGCTCCTTCATATAAGCTTTACATCAAGTTCATTCCAAATGTCTTTCCTCAGAACTTTATTAATATCTCTCATTTGATTGTTCTAAGTTTAGCTTTCTCCCTTGAGCTGGTGTGAGAGCTTGTTTCCTGGAGAAACTTCCTGGAGCGGGCACTTCCTAAGCAGCATGGCCACGGATTGGGCAGTGACCTTGCGTTTCCTTGGCAGCACTTTTGATCTCACCCATTGTTCTCTTTTATTTGCTGGAATTCTACCAGCTTTATATGGGTAGTACCAAATCTCTCTCTGACTGGAATATAACAAGAATTTCAATGGGAGGAAATAACTTTCAGAGGGAAAAAAAATCCATGTGGGATAAAGATTTTAGCAAACCATTAATGCATTATTTGAATACCATAATTAAGAATATGCTCACTCGTAGAATCTACTAACACATTGTGTTAGTAACTTCATGTTTATATCTTATTTCCTCCTTAAAATTGTTGCTTACATATTGGGCATTATTTTAGGCCTCTTATCACACTTTCACCTTGCTATGTTCTTTATTGTTCTAATTTTATATTATTTTATTACAGAGCAGTTATCCAATTTTCCCCAAAGATTTTTTGACAACTGTTTTTTTCTCTATGTAGTATAAGTATCTGGTTACTGATACTACATTTTGAAAGAATGTCATCATGGAAAATTTGCTTGGGTAGCATTTACCAGGATAGTGATTGAATTGTAAATGAACAAAATCACTGCACTGTGCTTAATACAAATAGCCATTGTACTCTGAAGATCTTAGAATGTTGGTACAATTATGTCCAGTGTAAAGAGCTGGAACAAAGAAGCATGTTTTTGATTTTAAAAAATCAATCTTGACCACTGATAGACAAGAATGCATTAAATTTTGCTTTGATATTACAAAAAAAAGTAATAAATAAAGCTTTGAAAAGGCCTTTAATATCTTACAGTCAGATTACTAATTGACATGTATCTTATATGTAGTGGTGGTGTTCAGTTGCTAAGTCGTGTCCGACTCTTTGCTGTGCCATGAACTGCAGCTTCCCTGTCCTTTGCTATCTCCCGAAGTTTGCTCAGACTCATGTCCACTGAGTCAGTGATGCCATCCAACCATCTCATCCTCTGTCACCCCCTTCTCCTCTTGCCCTCAATCTTTCCCAGCATCAAGGTCTTTTCCAGTGAGTCAGCTGTTTGCATCAGGTGGCCAAATGTGTATGTGTATATAGACAGATAGATAGCAGTCCTCTTGACAGATGGATATAGATAGAATAAAAGGGATAAAATTTTTATTCAAGAGTAATAATTTATCAGAAATTTTTTCAATAGTACAAAATTTGTAGACTTTCAGATTTCATACAAGAAATGATATACTGATACATTTTGGATTTTACATAGAGTTTTAGAAAGCTCATCAAAAATGCTGTTCTCTAGCAAGTTCACATCTATCAAGGATCCTGCAGAGTGAAAATTTAAAGTATAGGTCAACTAAAATATGGTAGACACTATATAGTTCCAACTCTATGTAAAGCATTGTCCCTTTACTTGATATCTGAACTTTATGCATGAGAAACAGGAAAAAAGTGAAAAACTAAGCAAAATTATTTTAAGTTACTATAACTCAATAAAGACTCGGGAAGTTTCTGTCTTTTATGAGTTGTGTAATATATAGATCATAGTTGCTAATAAAAACACCTGATGAAAAGATAAATCTGAAATAAAACGACTATAATTTTCAAGAGACAGCTGTGTCTATATTGTCTAGAATAATTTGATAAGGCAACAAAATTTAACGAAGTTCCCCAAAATGAATTGTGTTTACCTAGGTTTGGTGTGATGAGAAAAGTGAGCATTCCAAGTAAAGCATAGTTTTTTGAAAAAAATCTCAGAACTGGGAAGGAACAGATCATCTCTAGAGGGTGGTGAAGATAGTAAGACGAAAAATTTCAAGGGCTTTTTTAGTAAGCAGGAGCAGAATTATGTTCACAGACATAAATGGCATGCAGAATGGATTGGAGGGCCCAGATGTTAGTGTATAGGCAGCCTTGACTAGGTCATGTTAATAATCCAAGAAAGGGGTGAGGAATGTCTGAATCATGGTATCAGTGCTGGTGATATTGAGGTCAAACAGACAACACAGAATCGGTTTAGGAGGAATTCAGTCTTGGCAGTTTCCACTGAAAAGTCTGATTGTATCTTTGATCTCTGCCTTCTATGAGCCTCTGATTTTACACAACTCTGAGCAATAAATAACAACATGCAAGGATAGCTAGGTTAGCTAAAATGAAACACTGGCAAGTAGTAGAAACAGAAAGAAAAGAACTTGCCTTTACTGTTTTGGTGGTCAGCTATTTCATGCTCTTCAAATAATATATGGAGAAGGCAATGGCAACCCACTCCAGTACTCTTGCCTGGAAAATTCCATAGACGGAGGAGCCTGGTAGGCTGCAGTCCATGGGGTCAATAAGAGACGGACAAGACTGAGCAACTTCACTTTCATGTTTCACTTTCATGTATTGGAGAAGGAAATGGCAACCCACTCCCGGTGTTCTTGCCTGGAGAATCCCAGGGATGGGGGAGCCTGGTGGGCTGCCGTCTATGGGATCACACAGAGTCGGACACGACTACTGCGACTTAGCAGCAACAGCAAATAATATATAGGCTTTAAACTGGCCATAATATTTGGGGTACCACCTACAAAATAGATCATAGCCAAGAATGCTATGATTGATGCCAAACCACTGAAGCTGATCCCTAACTGTCCCTGTGCATATATTTTCATGATGATGATAAGTGAGGTTTTCCTCTACTCTTTGTTCAATATGTCCATGTCAGCATGTCACTTTGATCCTTATAATTATGTATGCTAGCCAAATTCTACCTTCTGCAGGCTCAGTCCTTTCAGAAAGGAAGAGAAAGGGATGCAAAGAGATTCCTTTTTAATAATTACTTCATTCTACTTGTTGAGTTCAGTTCAGTCACTCAGTTCGACTTTTTGCAACCCTGTGGACTGCAGCACGCCAGGCTTCCCTGTCCTTCCCAACTCCTGGAGCTTGCTCAAACTCATGTCCATTGAGTCAGTGATGCCATCCAACTATCTCATCCTCTGTCGTCCCCTTCTCCTGCCTTCAGTCTTTCCCAGCATCAGGGTCTTTTCAAATGAGTCAGTTCTTTGGATCAGGTGGCCAAAGTATCAGAGTTTCAGTTTCAGCATCAGTCCTTCCAATGAATATTCAGGACTGATGTCCTTTAGGATGGACTGGTTGGATCTCCTTGCAATCCAAGGGACTCTCAAGAGTCTTCTCCAACACCACAGTTCAAAAGCATCAATTCTTCGGTGCTTAGCTTTCTTTATGCTCCAACTGTCACATTCATACATGACTACTGGAAAAACTATAGCTTTGACTAGACAGACTTTTGTTGGCACAGTACTGTCTCTGCTTTTAATGTGCTGTCTAAGTTGGCAATAGCTTTTCTTCCAAGGAGCAGGAGTCTTTTAATTTCATGGCCGCAGTCACCATCTGCAGTGATTTTGGAGCCCCCAAAAATAAAGTCTGTCACTGTTTCCATTGTTTCCCCAATTATTTGCCATGGAGTGATGATGGTACCAGATGCCATGATCTTAGTTTTCTGAATGTTGAGTTTTAAGCCAGCTTTTTCACTCTCTTCTTTCACTTTCATCAAGAGGCTTTTTAGTTCTTCTTTGCTTTCTGCCATAAGGGTGGTGTCATCTGCATATCTGAGGTTATTGATATTTCTTCTGGCAATCCTGATTCGAGCTTGTGCTTCATCTAGCCTGGCATTTCCCATGATACACTCTGCATATAAGTTAAATAAGCAGGATGATGATACACAGCCTTGACTTATTCCTTTCTCAGTTTGGAACCAGTCTGTTGTTTCATGTCTGATTCTAATTGTGGCTTCTTGACCTGCTCACAGGTTTCTCAGGAGGCAGCTAAGGTGGTCTCGTATTCCAATTGTTTTACAAATTTTCCACAGTTTGTTGTGATCCACACAGTCAAAGGCTTTGGTGTAATCAATAAAACAGAAGTAGATGTTTTTCTGGAATTCTCTTGCTTTTTCTGTGATCCAACGGATGTTGCCAATTTGATCTCTGGTTCTTCTGCCTTTTCTAAATCCAGCTTGAACAGCTGGAAGTTCATGGTTCACATACTGTTGAAGATAGTTTGGAGAATTTTGAGCATTACTTTGCTAGTGTATGAGATGGGTGCAATTGTGTGGTAGTTTGAGCATTCTTTGGCATTGCCTTTCTTTTGGATTGGAATGAAAGCTGATCTTTTCCAGTCCTGTGGCCACTACTGAGTTTTCCAAATTTGCTGGCATATTGAGTGCAGCACTTTCACAGTATTATCTTTTAGGATTTGAAATAGCTGAACCGGAATTCCATCACCTCCACTAGCTTTGTTCATAGTGATTCTTCCTAAGGCCCAGTTGGCTTCGCATTCCAGGTTGTATGGCTCTAGATGAGTGATCACACCATCGTAGTTATCTGAGTCATGAAGATCTTTTTTGTATAGTTGTTTTGTGTATTCTTGCCACCTCTTCTTAATATTTTCTGCTTCTGTTAGGTCCATACCATTTCTGTCCTTTATTGAGCCCATCTTTGCATGAAATGTTCCCTTGGTATCTCTAATTTTCTTGAGGAGATCTCTAATCTTTCCCGTTCTATTGTTTTCCTCTATTTCTTTGCATTGATCACAGAGGAAGGCTTTCTTATCTCTCCTTGCTATTCTTTGGAACTCTACACTGAAATGGGTATATCTTTCCTTTTCTCCTTTCCCTTTATCTTCTACTGATTCCCCACCCTAAGTCTGCCAAAGAGTGTTACTTGGCTTTTTTTCTTGTAGATAATGAGTAAGAAAGAAGGACTTCCAATCAAGGCATAATAGACTAGTGGGAATGGAAACAGGACCAAGCCAGCAGGAGGCAAGAGAGACTCCTGAGGCACAAACTTTGAGGATACCCTCACTTCCAGTGTCCTGCCAGTGCTTCCTTCAGTTTTGCTCCATAGATGCTTAGCCTGACTTTGCCTCACCCTGCATGAGTCGGGGATGAATTGACTAATGGACCAACTGCTCTTTTCCAAAGGCTGATCGTCATCTGTATCTGCATATTTATTCAGCAAATGAGTCCCTTTTATGTGCTTGGTTTTCCCTGGTGGCTCAGCAGTAAAGAATCTGCCTGCTGATGCAGGACATGTAGGTTGGATCCCTGGGTCGGAAAGATTCCCTGGAGAAGGAAATGGCAACCTACTCCAGTATTCTTGCCTGGAGAATCCCATGGACAGAGGAACCTGGCGGGCTACAGTCCATAGGGTTGCAATAGCCCATAGGGTCACAAAAGAGTTGGGCGTGACTTAATGACTAAACAACAATTATGTGCTTAATCTTTTTATTTGAAAAGTAGTTTTACCAGCTTTGACCTTGCGTATCCCTCCCTTATAACTTAGATGTTGTAGCAATCTAGCAGAATTTTAGGAAGGTGCAAGGCACTGTGGAATAAAGTTTGAACTGATGCAAAATTATGAATTACTTTTTCTTTGAGCCAAAGGGTCCTCCTTTGTGAGAGGCCTTTTGAGTCTATTTTTCATTTGTGTCTTTCTTCTCTTCTGTAATTAAGTGCATATATCTAAAGCCTTTCTAAACATCCATGTGATGGCATTTTGGAGACTGTCTCTACTCAGTCTCGTTTCATCTGGGTTTGATTTTGTTCCTCTACAGATACTGATTATTTAACATAACATACAACTCATATAAGCTATTCATAATAATACGTGGCTCTTCACTCTGTTATTAGAAAAGAATAGTGAGGGGAAAAATTTTAGGTATTGAGACAGGTTAGTAAGAGAGAGAAGTTATGGTAGATGAGTCTTTGGTGGACCTTGTAGAGGAAGCACCTTTCTCTTTTGGTTAGTTTGAAAAAAGGATGTAATGTCACCATCTGCTAGGAGCATACAAACTAACTAGTATTATACATTCAATGAATAGTATTATGGGGGAAAAATACATCATTTTATGCAACTGATGTAACTGACAAAACACCAGCATCAAACTTAGACTGCCTGGATTTAAGTCAGAATTCTGTCATTTATTTTCTGATTCCAAAATGGGGATAATATTCCTGCATTATATATGTATAAGGATTTTTGTGAATACATTAAAAGCTATCTGTGTAAAGTTGCAGTGTAAACTGAAGTGGCTGAGCAAAATCTGAATTTTTATTAATAGTTAAGTATGGCTTTAAAATAATCAGATGGCAAAGATCCCTGAAAACAAAACAAAAGAAAAAAATGAACCACAGCTCTTTCCATCTTAGATTCTTAAAATCCCTTTCAAAAGGGCAGAGTTATATTACATAAGAAGAAAGAAATCAATAAACAATGATTTACAAAATAAAATAAACACCTTTTAACATTTATTTGGCTTTAATATGGTAGGATAAGACCAATATTACTTTGTAAATATACACATTTTACTGTGAATATGTTTTTCTGATAAACTCACAGAATCTTGGGTTCTACTCACACAAGACGAAAAAGCTAATTTAAAGTCTAGAAGGATCCAGTATATAATTAGTAAGATATTACCTTTAGCTATATCCTACTAAGCATGAAATAAAACTATTTTTGTAAAAATTATATGATTATGGATAGCCATACTACAAAGGATATTTAAAGATAATTTTTGTATGACTTGTGATATTCAATAAATGTTTTATATATGTGTGTGTGTGTGTGTGTATGTGTGTGTGATAGCTAATGTCATTGACTATTTTGGTCTTCAAATCCGTGATTTCTGTGAGGAATTACTTTATCACAGATTTCCACTGAAAAATATTTTAGTGACCTACCATTTCTTAATTATTTTATCTTTGTTTCCTAATAAGACACTGCATTCAACATAAAGCTAGACATAAAAAAGGTACTATATTTATATATTGAATTGCTAAATGTCAGGGGTTAATGTCTTCAGCAACCTGTCCATAGAGACAAAGTCTGGGTATTAGGTCAGAACGCTGTGGGATTTTTCTGTATAATACAGATAAATCAAAGAAAGCAAATTAAAATAAATCTGCAATTAAAAATTAAAATATGAAAGTAAGGATTGTGTTAGAAAATTGTGAAGAAACTGTTACTAAAGGGATGTCATAATTAGAATCATATAAAGTTTATATCTTAGCAGGAGGAAAGGAAGGGGTAGTAAAGAACTGAAAGAAATGGAAGCATTAAAGTGAATCAAAACTAGTTTTAATTGAATTTGTCATGATTTGGATGAGGCAGTATTGAGTGAAACCCATAATAGATTGTGTCATGTAATGTTAATTTTGACAACTGTAAATCAAGCTAAGAAACACTGTGAAATCATCATGAATGATGCATATGCTCTGCTGTGGCATTCAGTTTTAGACTTGCAAATTTGATTTCTGAAACTGTTTGCATTTGAACAACTAAAGCAGAGTGTTGTGAAATAAATCCATTTGAAAAGAAAACATTCCTTAATGTGATTTGTGGAGTTTCTTGGTAAGAGTGCATTGCTGACATATTTTTACATAGCTTCATTCTCTCTTACTTTCCTTATGAAGCTGACAGCCTGGAGCCCAGGGGAGCCAGAGGAACGGGAGAAGCTGAGAATGAGTAGGGAGTAGGGTCAGGGTTTGGGAGTAGGTCCTATTTTGTTGCGAGGGTCAGGGCTGTATAATCCACAGTGAGCATTTATTGCTTGTCAGGGACATTTGCGGAGAATGGAAGGATGGAAAGGCTGTATGAACAGTAATGATGAAAAAGGTCTGGTTCTGTCTTCTCGAGCCTAAATGGAGTGCCTCAGTTGTGCTGTACATTAATTTGCCTTTGATAATAAGAATGTGTTTTGTATCATTCACGTGCTGTGTTTTGTCAGCTATAATGTGGACTACTTGAGAGTGTCACTCTGATGTTGTCCCCTATCCCTCTACTGTGAGAGGATTTTGAGAAGGTACTTAGTACTTGATGCTTCCAAAAGATGAGGGGCTGTAATCATTAACCTAGTAAATGCAGCCCCTGAAACTGCGTCCATTGTTCTGCCTGGATCCTCTCTATTAGAAATGACCACGTTGGCAAGGTCAGTTTTAAAAGTTGAAAATTTAAGATATGTCTTATGCCTGTAATCTCTTTATATACATTATATTTATTTCATTAGTATGCAAATGCATGACAATACTTCTATATGTAAATTAAATACATTAATCTAGGACAGTAACCTTAATACCAAAGGTATATCATTGATTTAAAAAAAAGTTTCTGGTGAATATTGTCTAGAAACTTTTTAAAAGGGAAGATGAAATTTAAAAAATTTTAGACATTTAAAAAAACAATACTGTAGCTATCCTACAATTAAAACTAAAATAGTAGAAAAGCTTTTAAAAAGTACTATTCATAATAGTGTAACATACTTCAATAAAAGAAAATGTTGAGCACTTATTGGAATTACAATTTTAAGGTATGCATGGAAGAAGAAAGGTATGAAGTACAAATAGAATTGTTTTGCTTAGATAACTAGTTTTTATTGAGAAAAATCATCACATAATTGATCAGATGTTTGTCATCCCCATGGTTTGTTGTTACCAACTTACTCTCCAGACTTGAGAAAGAAGACAACTGGATGTTCAGAAAGTGTTGCAACAGACTAGAACCTGGCTGTAAGTTAGACATGAGTATTACCTAATTGGGATGTGCTGTGTCAGTAACTCTAGCTTATACAAAGGTGGAAATAATGTGAGATCAGCACAAATAGAATATTATAAAATTGTCACATTATTCTAGGAAGACAACAGAGTTAAATATTAATTATATAATCAGAAATTCATAAATATTTAAACTGAACAAATTAGGATCACTTGATACTCCTGTTTCCTTGTGCCTTTCTCCATATCCCCTATGGCCTTGAGAATACAAAGACTGTAAAATAAAGAAAAAAAAATTGTTTTTTATTCACATGGCTATTTTTATTTAAAAATCTAGATATTCTGTATTATATAAATATTCAATATTATATAAATCGTATCAAAATTTATCTTTGAAACTTAGTTGTTAATGCCTAGATATGGTAGCAAAAATCATAGTTTAATCCCTTATGAGCATGTATTTCAGATGTAATTATAAAATTACATTGAAGCTTACATCTCAAAGTTTTCAAAATCTAGTATACTTCAGTAACAGTAAATAGAACCACCTTTTTTTTCTTATTTGCTGATCACATTCCCTTGCTTTGTGTCCTCTAACTTACATATTAATATTGCATAATGTGATTACTTTTAAAAAATTATTTTTATTACTCTTCATACACAATTCAGTTCAGTTCAGTCACTCAGTCATGTCTGACTCTTTGTGACCCCATGGACTGCAGCTCGCCAGGCTTCCCTGTCCATCACCAATTCCTGGAGCTTGCTAAAACTCATGTCCATTGAGTTGCTGATGCCATCCAACCATCTCATCTTCTGTCATCCCCTTCTCCTCCTGCCTTCAGTCTTTCCCAGCATCAGGGTGTTTTCTAATGTTAGTTCTTCACATCAGATGGCCAAAGTATTGATGTTCAGCTTTAGTGTCAGTCCTTCCAATGAATATGCAGGACTGATTTCCTTCAGGATGGACTATTTGGATCTCCTTGCAGTCCAAGGGACTCTCAAGAGTTTTCTCCAACACTACAGTTCAAAAGCATCAATTCTTCAGTGGTCACCTTTCTTTATGGTCCAATTCTCACATGCATAGCTGACTACTGGAAAAACCATAGCTTTGACTAGACTGACCTTAGTCAGCAAAATAATGTCTCTGTTTTTTAATATGCTGTCTAGGTTGGTCATAACTTTTCTTCTAAGGAGCAAGCATCTTTTAATTTCATGGCTGCAGTCACCATCTGCAGTGATTTTGGAACCCAAGAAAACAAAGTCTGTCACTGTTTCCAGTGTTTCCCATCTACTTGCCATGAAGTGATGGAACTAGATGCCATGAAATTCATTTTTTGAATGTTGAGTTTTAAGCCAGCTTTTTCACTCTCTTCTTTCACTTTCATCAAGAGGCTCTTTAGTTCCTCTTTGCTTTCTGCCATAAGGGTGGTGTCATCTGCATATCTAAGCTTATTAATATTTCTCCTGGCAATCTTGATTCCAGCTTGTGCTTCATCCTGCCTGGCATTTCTCATGATGTACTCTGCATATAAGTTAAATAAGTAGGGTGACAATATACAGCCTTGAGGTACTCCTTTCCCAATTTGGAACCAGTCCATTGTTTCATGTCTGGTTCTAACTGTTGCTTCTTGACCTGCATACAGATTTCTCAGGAGGTAGAGAAGGTGGTCTGGTATTCCCATCTCTAAGAATTTTCCATCATACACAATGGAAACAGACTTATATTTCTGTTAATGTAAACAAGAATACCTTTAAACTGAGAACAGTATATTAAAACATAAAGAAAAAGTAAAGGCCACCTAGAATCTAACCACCCTGAAATAATCACCATTCATATTCTGGTGTCTGTGCAACACATTATGTATTTATTGTGTATCATGTAATTGTGCTTAAATTGGATTGTATCATACATACTAAATGTATTGTTATTTCCATCCTTGCTCCCTATTAAAACATCTTGCACATCCCCATTCCTCCATGGAGTGTTGTTTTAACAAGCTATATTCATATGCACCTACACATATTGGTCTTACATATGCATACAGATGCACAATTAACTTATTTTTCACATTTAAAAAAGTAGATCATATTGTATATGTTTTTCCATTTCCTATTTTTTGCTACATAAAATCCCATAGAAACCCTTCCAATTTATACAGAATAGCTCTAAACCATTCTTTTTAAGCTTTTAAATTCTTTGTTGATACTGCTAACTTTATTTCTGGTTTATGACTACCGAGAACCAACATGCAATAAATATCCTCATATATATGTCCATTTAAATTAGTATTTTTATTTCTATAGGGCATATTCCCAGGTGAAAGATTTCTGGGTCAATTTTTACTTTAAACTGTTTATAGATGATTTCTGAAAAGATGGTAACATCTAACATTTCCATTACCAGTGTTTAAGATTACTCTTTTCCTCGCATTCTTCTAAATAAATGCTCTGAATTATTGGCTGTTTCATGCTTATGAATAGTATTATTATTTGAATTTTCAATTCCCTGACCAAACCTGAGCATTTTATCATTCGTTTCCTCTTCTGTGCATCTGTGTATATAATAAACAAAAGATATGTATTTCTTCTCTTTTATGTGTGTTGTTCTTAGTAGTTTATAGTAACTCTTGTTATTTTATGGTAACTAAGTCTTCATAACATTCATTAATTTTTTTTTTCAAATTTGTTATCTGCTGACTAGCACAAGGTTTAAATATTGAAAACATCAGGGTTTTTTTTTCTTTTAAAGGTTCCACATTTTCAGTTGAGGTTAAGACGGCTTTTCTAGTTAAAAGTTACATATTTAGTCTCCGAGATTTTCTCATAAGACTTGCGTTGTTTTAATTTTCCCTTTACATCTTTTCTATAAGCTTTCATTTATAAATTTTCCTTCCTTTGTACATCTATCTTTGTTGGCACCATTTAAAAAGGTCTTATTTTTCTCATTTCCTTGACCTTTCAATACCTCAGATTTTTCAGATTATAAATCTGGATTCTCCATTCTATACAACTAATCTGTTTATCTTCTCCTGTTCGGCACCCTGTACCTTTTTCTAAAGGAAATATAGTGTATTTTTCCATATTTGGAATGAAAAGTGTGCTCCTTCCTACTTTTTTAATGATTTTCTAGCTATTTTAACACTGAGATCTTTAATTATAGGACAAACTGTGTTGTGATTTTAACTGGAATAATTTATATTTGAATATAATTATAAACTATCAGCAAGGCTGTATTATAGTTTTCTCTTTCTTGTGCTCTTCTGTTGTGTATCATCCTTTGAAATAATACATTATAATTTGTATATCAATTCTGAATATTTCTAGTTGTCTTTGGTCCTAAATATTTTATAGGTGATATTTTTTCTTACTGATATAAATAGAATTTTTAATATTTCCATGTCTAGGTGGATAAAGCTGTTGATATTTATGTCTTTAACTTATATTCATCCACATTGCCAATTGTCTTTTAATTCTAAAAATGTTATATTAGAATCTCTTGATTTTTCATAATATACAATGGAACCATTAACAGAAGAAATGTTTCTCTAATCTCTTCCAGTGTTTATATCAGTTATTTCATTTGAATGGTATTTTAACTTGGGTGAAAAAGCAGTTTCAACTATAATAGTAATCAGTAAAATTTTTTCCCTGGGGAATTTATTTACGGTCACTGAAATAATTATTTTTAATTATTAGTACAGAAGAAGAAAATGTGATCTAGAGGCATTAACTAGTAATGTGGTATTTGAGTTCTCTTTTATCTTCAGAAGTCTTGCAAATAGGAAACCTCAAATTTATTCTGTGCTTTAGATTGGAATTAATATATGGTAAAAATACTTAGAGATGATTGGCCTTATAATGTTGATTGTGCTATACAGCCCATGCACAATGAATCATGTCTAAGGAAGTGCACAGTGTCATTAGTTAAGAGCTCTTGTTCCAGTAATTCCCACTGGAGCTGGAGCAGGTAGTGAGACCTGTGGTCTTCAAATACAGTAATATGTGTTCTACCTCAATAATTGAAGAGAGACACTTGATAATGGCAATTTTCAATTAACTCTATGTCTTAAATAGCCTATTACTTAAAGAAGAGTAGTTAAGTATTGAAACAAAGCATTGTAGTTAATTTACCTTTATCCTAGTTCACTCCCTAATTAGACCAGAGATTAACATCTAAGGTAAATTTAATATAACAAGAAAGGAATTGGTGATTGTTGATATTTGTGATGAATAAAATACTAAATAGTGTGAGCTATCAATGTCATTTGCCAACCATGAAAGCGTTAGAAATTCATTTCATGTCTCTTTTAGTATTCATATAATGTAGTTATAATCTATCTACTTCCAATAAGGATTTGAGGGTGGTTTACAATAATAAAGCAAAATGAATTAAAAAATGAATGAATTATATATATATATATATATAATGTATATCAGAGAATATATATATGTCAGGAAATCAAAACTCGTCTTTGAGAATTTACAACCTTCTTCTCATTTCATTATTTAATACTTTCCCCTTTGCCTGTTGTTGTTGAGTTGCTAAGTTGTGTCTGACTCTTTTGCGACCCCACTGTCTATAAACTGCTAGGCTCCTCTGTCCATGGGATTTCCTAGGCAAGAATACTGGAATGGGCCGCCATTTCCTTCTCCAGGAACCCTTCCCAACCCAGGGATTGAACCCGTATTTCCTGCATTGACAGATGGGTTCTTCCCCATGGAGCTACCACAGAAACCCTCCCCTTTGCTTATTTTCCCTTACAATAAAAAGGGAAAGAAGCTGCAGAGTTGTATTCTCTTGAGAAAAGTAATTAGAGCAACAGTAGAGATAGACTTTCCAGAGCTCTGTGGACTATGGTGAAACAGACCTTGGGGAGAGCTAAGAAGGGAATGGCTCAAGTGAGAATGAGAGAGAGTGAGAAAGCAAGAGGGAAGGGCTGAAACAATTTAACAATGAGCCACTTCCTAGGATTTAAGTGAATAAAAGACAACAAGCAATTTAATCACTGCTGCTGGGAAACACATTTTATAGACTGCTTTTAATGTGTGAGAGAAATTGAGAAAAGACTGAATTTCAACTTTGATTTTTAAACATCATATTTGGATGAGATGAGGCAGTGCCCTCTAGAAATTTATTTCTGCCTCTCCTGATAGCCTTGGATCAAAATTGTCAGACCATATGGCTGTTTACAGGATCTGTGCCTTAATCTGTTACTGGCATTTTCACATATGTCATCTTGACTTATAAATTTATATGTCCAATTTAGTGGGAAGATTTGAGATAGAAATCTGAACACCACTCTGAACTAATTCCAGGTGCATTTTGTAATGATGCATTTTTCCTCTTAAAAGTAGAGAAACTGAGAACTAGGGCAACTTCATGAAGGTACTGAATGTGTCAAAATTTACAGTGAGTAGTAATGATGTTGGGAGAAGGCAATGGCAGTCCATGGGGTCACTAAGAGTCAGACACGACTGAGCAACTTCCCTTTCACTTTTCACTTTCCTGCATTGGAGAAGGAAATGGCAACCCACTCCAGTGTTCTTGCCTGGAGAATCCCAGGGACGGGAAGCCTGGTGGGCTGCCGTCTATGGGGTCGCACAGAGTCGGACATGACTGAAGCGACTTAGCAGTAATGATGTTAAAAATGTGCTTGCGCTGGTTCAGGGATATACATATAAAAAGTAAACTGTTAAGAGGTTTTAATCTAGATTTACTGTGTAGCACAGGGAATTATATTCGATATCTTATAATAACCTATAATGGAATATAATCTGAAAAAAATTTTTTTCTATTTAAAATTTTTGTATATAACGATGGAAGTATCACAAGTAAGGAAAATTTATTCTATAAATAGTACTTTGACATTAGTTATATATAATAATTTAGTAACAAAACATCATTTTTAAAAATAGATTTAAAACCTACTGTATACAATACAGCAAAATGAATACTAGTGAGATATTTTTAAAACGCTAAATAATGGAGGAAAGTAGAAAACAAAAATTATCTAATTTATGGATGGTTTCCTCCATTAAAGTAATTAAAATAATGGAGGAAATCACAGAGGTCAAAATTATATAATGTGGTAGATAAAGTACACTGTGTGAGACCAGACAAATCTGGATTAAATCAATGTTCTTCTCCTTACTTCAGACAGACTACATTGACCATAATTGCACATTACAATTAGAAACTGGCAACTGAAAGATAGCTAAAAGAAAAATATATACTCTCCAGCTAAAGAGGGGATGAAGCTAAAAAATTGAAAGCCACTTATAAATAATAGAAATTGAGTACATTATAAATGAAAATATATAATTTGGTATTTGGCCAAAACAGTAATTACAGACCTAAGTGAATTTATTAGAAAGCTAGTACTGTATACTGGTCAGTTATCTTATCTGCAAATAATTGAGTCCATAATAGCTAGTTTAAAAGCAGAAAGAGGTTTATTATTGACAACGGACAGAGTGCAGATTTCCAGGGAGAGCCAGGGAAACAAGGTTTGATGCCACATGGCCAGAAGTACCCAGTCCCACAAGGGAGAACACCAGCAGAGATCAGTGCCTTATTCCTTACTCCCTACTCAGCATCCCAGAAGCCAGAGGCTGCATTGTAGCTGGTGTAGAATAATCAGACATCTCTGTGACTACTTGCCTTCCTCTCAGGATGACCTCGTTTCTTATGTTGCCCATGTGTGTGTTGGGGGGGGAGGGGATGCGCATGCACTCACGTGTGTGTGCACACTCAGTTGTGTCCAATTCTTTGAGACCCCGTGGACTATAGTCCACCAGGCTCCTCTGTCCATGGGATTTTTCTGGCAAGAGTACAGGAGTGGTTGCCATTTCCTACTCCAGTGGATCTTCGCAATCCAGGGATCGAACTCACATCTCTTGGATCTCCTGCATTGGCAGGAGGATTCTTGACCGCTGCACCACCTAACTTGCCTACAGTTGAGTCCATAATCCTACCAGGCTGCATACAGTTGCATTTTTTATGAACTCTAGTTCATATGTGTAACACAAGCTGCAAGTTAACCAGAGATATGTGGTCTTCATCCTTCCAGTCTCTGATGTACATGAGATATGCTCCAAGGAGATTGGAATCAAGTGAGGTAAGACAGTCTGTGCTATTTGCCTTAGTAAGTCATCCTCTTTTTTCAGATGCTAAATATTTATAATACTTTTATTCCATTCTGATGTTTCATATATCAATATGACAACAGCATGCTACTGAAATTGAACTAGCCCTCTGATGAAGGAAAATAGGTTTGCCTTTTCTCCAAATTCTAAAAAGTACTTAATTCTATCCCTTGTAATATTTATTTCTCTAAATCAACTATAGTCCAAAATTTAGGTAAATGTGTATTGTGATATTATCCAACACCAACATGCCATATATAAAATAGAAAGGACAATATGTAGGAAATATTAATATGATTACTATAAATGAATACATATATACATAATAAAACAAGAAAGAAAAGTGAGCCCAAAGTTTCTGTAATTGTTACAAGGCTCTAGTTGTGATATATAAGTTAATTCTTTCAGTGTGTATTCAGTTTTCCTTTTGCTTTCACCTAGAATTGCAGCTGTTGGGGATCCTTTGCTTGGGGAGATGACACTAACCTTGAATGCCCTGTCGGTTTGAGATTAGTAGACCTGCCTTCATAACACTAGACATTGCAGTACCAAGTGTGCTAAGTTGCTTCAGTCGTGTCTGACTCTTTGTGACCCCATGGACTGTAGCCCTCCAGGGTCCTCTGTCCATGGGCTTCTCCAGGCAAGAATACTGGAGTGGGTTGCCATGCCCTTCTCCAGGGGATCTTCCCAACCCAGGGACTGAACCCAGCTCTCCCTCATTGCAGGCAGATTCTTTAATGTCTGAGCCACCATAAGCACCTCCATTCTGAAGCTGCATCTCCAGTTGTCTTTGTTGAATACAGGATCAATTACCACAACCAATTAAGTAACCCTTCCTTTTTATGCCGATTGATTTAGTGGCACGAAGAACCAAAACAGCCTATTGTTTACTCAGCTTCTAAACCACTAAGAATAATCTCCTAGTGGAAGAATTCATGATTTGTAAGCTAAAACCTCTTTAGCAGGATGCCCAAAGTCCTGCAAACGATAATTTTTTCAAGTGGATCACTAAGTGTAACTCCTTATTCTACCCTTTGTTTCACAGAAACATATACATTGCCTCTGGAAAAAATAGCACCATATATTTGCTGCTGGTTCAGGTAAAATATCCCAACTTCACCAACCGTTATTTCCCAGGTGGTACCTTAACTGAAACATCTTTTGACCATTTTGTCTTTCCATAGGGCCAGTTACTTCTGAATGGTGGGGCTACATGTTAGGACCAATGGATTCCATTATGTTCATTTCATTACTTTCATTCATTTGCTATAAAATAGGTTCCCTGTTCAGAAGCAATAGGGTGCCATGACTGAATAAGGCATTTAAATAAGTCCTAGAGGGCAGTGCTGGCAGAAGCATGGTGAACAACGAAGGCAGATTCACAGACCAAGGACTGGTCTGTTCCCTTGAGATCAAACTGCACGCTACTTCTAAGATCGAAGACTTTATCTGCAGCCAATCGCAGAATTGTTCTCACAGAATATGATGCTGTACCAGAGTCCAGGATTGTCCACTGCTGCTGGCAGAATAAACATTCAGACCAGTGGTGTCATTTAGCTTTGATGCAGTGAAGTACGTATTTTGAGCTTATGCAAAACCTTCATCCTCGCCAGCCTGTCCACCTCTTCCGTGAACAAGCACTGAGGTAACTGAAGAAACTGCCTGACATCATGGAGGTGAGGTTCAGATAAAAAGAGCAAGCATGACTTTGTGCAAAACTGAGATTCTCTTTTTTATTAATTTATTTTTAATAGGAGGATTAATAAGTATGTAATAGGTATTACTAGGATTTAATGGGCTTCCCTGGTGGCTCAGAGGTTAAAGCGTCTGCCTGCAATGCAGGAGACCTAAGTTCGATCCCTGGGTCGGGAAGATCCCATGGAGAAGGAAATGGCAACCCACTCCAGTATTCTTGCCTGGAGAATCCCATGGATGGAGGAGCCTGGTGGGCTACAGTCCATGGGGTTGCAAAACTAGGATTTAATAGGTAAATTTGTTCCTAAGTATATTAGGCTTTTTGTAGCAGCAGTGAAGGGGATGTTTCCCTAGTTTCTCTTCCTGATTTTTCATTGTCAGTGTATGGGAATGCCAGGGATTTCTGTGTGTTAATTATATATCTTACAGCTTTACTAAATTCATTGATTAGCTCTACTAATTTTCTGGTAGCATCTTTAGAGTTTTCTTTCTTTCTTTTTTTGAGGCAAGGAAGAGACTAATCGGGGGGCCAGCAGACTAAGAAGATGGCAGGCTAGTGCCTGAAAGTAACCATCATCTTGGGGTCTGGATGCCAGGTTCTTTTATAGATTAGAGAGAAAGAAGCAATGAGGAACTAAAGTCAAAAGGCAGAATGGACAGGGAGATGCAGTCGGGAAGTAAAGTGAAAGGGTCTTCAGTCTTGCAGAACATCTCCAAGGGAGTCTCGAGTTTTCTATATAAAGTATTATGTCATGAGATCCTCTTTGGTTCCACGACTGTTGTTTCTACTGAGCCATGACAGCCAGGTTCAGGGTACTTGGGGCAAAAGTCTGAATGAGCTTGAAGAGCTTAACTTCTTTGTTTGCTTGCGTGTTCGCTTGTTTTGCTCTTGGCCTCATTCGCAGCTGTGCATTAACTTAGTTTACTTAATAAATGGATCAGATTAAAAGCACTGTATGTTATGTATATTTCCTCTATTATCCAGAGGTTTGCTTTGCACTTTGGGTGTCATGTGCCCAAGATTATTGGACACCTAGAAACCTCTCTGTGGTGGGAGTCCTTGAATTTTTTTATCACATCTGTTTGCTACTTCTAATGGCTGTATATTTCACAAGAGAATCTTGAGTACTTGTCACTGTCTGATGACAAGATTTCATGGGCATAGTCATCCATATAGCTGTCCTGTGGGATGATATGAGCAAAATCCCTGCGGATTAAACTATGGCAGAGAGAGTGAGGCAGCCCTGAGTTGTAAGATACTGAAAATGCCCTGCTGTCCTTACCATGTGATGACAGAGAGGACAAGCAAACGGTCAACTGGTTTATAAACAGATATTCATCCTCACTAATAATCGGAGAAATACACAGTAAGACGACAAAGAGTTAACCACTATCACCTTTCAGATTTAAAAACTATTGAAAAGTTTGATAATACCAAGTTTTGGTTCAGATATGATGAAATGGGACTCATCCACTGCAGATCAGACTATGAATTAGGATTTTGACCTTGGAAGATGATGATCTTGGAATACCGTCCAAAGGTACAATTAAAATGTATGACCCATAAAGTCACTTCTGATGCTTTTCCAACTGCTACACTGCGTACATGTATTTAAGTACATGTAAATGTCCATTGAAGGATATTTGTGTTTGCAGATATGCAGTGTATCTCTAGGCGCATATGTGATTAAAAAGTAAATATCTGGATATTTGTTTGACAGATTTTGACCCTCACACCCACTTCAAGAATATAAAAAGAAATTAAAGTACTGAGCAAGAAGGATTTATCAACTGATTTCTTGGGAAGAAAAAAGAAAAACCTACTGCTGTTCTTCACCTCATACCTAATGAGGGGCCTTTCCTCAGGACGTTTCCATTACCTGTGTTGTAGCCACGCGTTCAGGGAAACAAACTCACTCAGAAGGACAATGCAGATAGTGGAGTGCAGTTTATTACACCAGCGGGCCCAAGGCATAGTCTCCTCTTAGCCAAGGACCCCGACCAATTTTTGTGAAAACTTTATATACCGTAAGTGTACTTGCTCAAACCTACCTCCCCAAATACCTTGAAACTAGTCTGGACAAGGTAAAAGAGAGATACGATCAAAGTTAACCCATGATTCATGTGTCACAAGACTAGATAAACAGTGGACATTCATCAATAAGACTGTGGTCATATCCCGATAAACATAATGGAATTTACGACTTTGTTCTGTTACAGAGATAATTAGCATATTCTTTTAAGCAACGGAGAGTCCAAGTCCAAGTCCTGAGGCTCTTTTATCCCCGGGGGTCTGGTTTCCCATTGGTATGCCACTTCTGTAGATACTGGGCACAAAGTTCAGAGTCCATTGGGAGGGTGACCATGCATGTAGCCTAATGTTTGCAGCCTGGCCTAAGATGGAGTCCAGCTGTGTCTGTTTCCTCCTTCACCTGGGGTTTGGGAATCTAGTTAGACTGGGTTGATTGACGACTTGGGGCTGTGGCCTGGGAGCCTGCAATGTGGGCATGCACTCTGAGATGATTATGGCAGAGGCTGCCTCCTGCAGACTCCATGAAGACCATGCTATGGGGGGGACACAGCGTGGGGTCATCTTGGGTGTTGGAGGGGTGTGGAACCCAGCAGCAAGAGTGTGCTACCTTTCCCTTAGGCAATTCAGATATGAGAGCTCTGGGCTGGAGAGCTAGCATGAAGCATCCGGGCTTCTCAGTAGAGACGCTGATAGCAGCCCTTAACAGAACTAGAAAGCCAATGGCGGCAACTCTATGTATTTGAAAAATTGTTTAACATTTCAGGGTTGCGGTTACCTTATCTATAAAATGGAAGAGTTAGTTGGGGGAGTATTATCTTGGGTTCCTGTCAAAGGAAAAAAAATGCCTTATGGTATTCTTATGATACTTATGGCCAGTTGTAGCAGTGCATTCTGGATTATCCTATCACCTTATATATTGCTTTGATTCAGGAAGTGTAAGGCTCAGTAAATAATGTTATAATATTATTAAATCTACCCATGTATTGCATTTGATTAAAAAATACAGTCTGTATAGTAGCTTTTCTGAACTAATAAGGAGACTCAATGCCTCGCAAACCATTAAATTGATGTTATGGTTATTATTAATATTAATGAAATTGATCATTAATATTTATTACTGTGTAAACATTTAATATACAGTAATTATTTTCAGAAGTAATATAATAGATCTCCCCAGCCTGAGTACACAATTATACATTTATGTTAGAATTACTTTACTCTAAAGAATAGTCTTAGTAATTAGTTATCATAGAATATTTGTGTGATAAAATAACATATTGTAGTCAACTCACCCTCCTAAAATTAAAATCTATATATTTAAAAGTGCCATCTGCATATATTTAAATCATTTCCTTCATCTTATAAAAATTGGATTCATTTCTTTTTATTGCTCATTAGATGTTGTTTTAGATAGATCTTCCCTAACACTTGAAATAGAGTTGCAGTAAAACAAAACTGTATTTTAACTGAAAAAAAAATATCTTTCCAAATTCTGGTAGTTTTGACAAATATATGCAAGTTTTTATTGTCCCGATCAGATTTCCATTTATAACTCAAAGCCCTGTATGTCTTATAACATGCAAATAGGTATATAAACAGACTCTACCCTCTCCCTTTTCTTAATCTTCCTTAAACATCCTCGTCCATGTAACTCTGTAATTCAACAAAAGAACTTTCTACCATTAAAGAGAAATAACTTTGAGATTACGAGGTACATCTATTGCAAAATAGTGAAGAAGTGATGCAATGAAAATATAGTCAATAACAGGTACTTTTCCATTAAGTTTAACAAATATTCTAGCTGCTGCTGCTGCTGCTAAGTCAGCTTCAGTCGTGTCCGACTCTGTGCGACCCCATAGACGGTAGCCCACCAGGCTCCCTGTCCCTGGGATTCTCCAGGCAAGAACACTGGAGTGGGTTGCCATTTCCTTCTCCAATGCGTGAAAGTGAAGTTGCTTAGTCGTGTCCGACTCTAGCGACCCCATGGACTGCAGCCCACCAGGCTCCTCCATCCATGGGATTTTCCAGGCAAGAGTACTGGAGTGGGGTGCCATTGCCTTCTCCGAATACTCTAGCAGGAATCCCCATATAGTCAGAGTGACTTTTCATTTTTCATGTTTATTTCATTTTATCTAAAGATGTTGATTTTAAAGTCCTATTTCTGAATGTCTTGATTTCTTCCCTGAGTCTTTTGAAGAATGCATTATGGAAAGGCAAATAGAATTATCTTCTTTTAAAAGATTTAGCTTTTTCCCATTTTTTTCTCAGTGTAGAAACAACTAGGGAAACTGTTTTTCATTCCACAGAGTGCACATTTCAAGAGTTTATTAAAGAGTTTTTGAGTAGTGGTTGTGAGATTTTATTATAAAGTATCTGTGTCTCAAGAAGTTTTTATATCTTCTGATTAAAAGTCCCTTCTCCAGTTTTATCATATATAGAACACCCTTTACTACTTGTATGCTATGTTGACAGTGATTTTTATCGTGCTGGGTTGTCTCCATCATATTGTTTATTAATTGAGTATATGTTATCTATTTCTTGCCCGATAATGAGACATAAATAAACAAATGAATAAATAAGATAACATTACCGTATTTGAAAAAGAATAAAGTCCAGTAGGGGAGAAAATAGCATCACACACACAGAAACTATGGGCTTCCTGGGTAGCTCAGCTGGTAAAGAATCCACCTGCAATGCAGGAGACCCTGGTTTGATTCCCTGGGTTGGGAAGATCCCCTGGAGGAGAGCATGGCAACCCAGGGAAGATTCCCTGGAGAAGGGATAGGCTACCCACACCAGCCTTCTTGGGCTTCCATCGTAGCTCAGATGGTAAAGAATCCACCTGCAATGCAGGAGAGCTGGGTTTGATCCCTGGGTTGGGAAGATCCCCTGGAGGAGAGCATGGCAACCCACTCTAGTATTCTTGCCTGGAGAATCCCCATGGACAGAAGAGACCCCTACAGATCCATGGGGTCACAAAGAGTCTGACACAACTGAACACATACAAATTTTAACCCTTGATATTTAAAAAAAATTAATAAGCTTCTCTGCATAAGTTGGAAGTGAGAACCTAGGATTCCCTCTCACTAAAGTCATTTGGCCCCCCATCCTAAGGCCACACCACCCTGCCCTCATGAATGTCCCGCTAGAGCCTGCTTCAGCACTGCCATACCTGGGCTCTTTTCAGCTCTTTCTGAATGAGTAGCAATAATATTTAGGAAATGTCCCTCTCAGGAGGCACAATTTCTGCCTCCACTTAAGTTTTACCTGATCTGAACCAGCTTACCACTCTTTGTCAATCCTGGTGATTCTTAGAGACCAGCTCTGCCACTTTGTCAGAGTGGCTATTTAAAGCAAGGTTCCTCAAATCTGGGTATGTCATTTGCTAATCTAAATTGATATTTTAAATTCCCCGCTCTTAAATTCAGTAGTGAATAAGAATGTCATAAGCTTGAGCAGGTCTTTGAAATAGTAAACTAGCCAGAGAGAACCCGAGACTGAAAAGCAGTGCAAGAGTGCAGTTGGTGTTCTGTGTGTCCACATTCGTGAGACTAGGGATCGCATGGGAAACTTAACAGTTAAGAGAAAGGATCAACTGGACTCCAAGGCAGCCATTATGGGCTTTTGAGCAGATGATAAATTGAATAAATATAAACGTATCAGGTCGTTCTGACAGGGGAGTACAGGACTCTGGATACAGGGGCAGATTAAAGAAAAATGGTGGTTTAGCCTTTTACTCCTCCCATGGGACATGGAATACCTGCCTCAGAATGATAAGAATGGAAATGGAGATCAAAGGATGATCTGAAAAGATGTCCTGCATAAGGATTTGTGTTAGCTTGTTGCCAATTAGCATAAGAGAGAGTGGACAGTGAAGAATCAGGAGGCTTGGAGAAGACAACACAGCAAGCCAATTTGAGGGGAAGATGGTGAATTCTGTTTGTGAGCTCTTATATTTGAGGTAGATAGAAATAGGTCCATAGTTATTTTAGTTGAACATGGTTATGGATGCTCATCTAAGAGAGTAAAAGTTCAGAAAAAATAGAAAAAGACCAGAGACATATCAAATAAATGGTCATCAAAAGCAGGAAAAGTGATATTATTTTAGAGTAACTGCATTATTTTTCTTATAGTTTTATGAATTAGATTCCATGATCATGTTCTATACTACTTTCAATAGTCACTAGGAACTTTGGATTGTCCAAGCACTGGGGAGTTGGCCAGGTCAGGCAAATGTTAATTAATCCAGTGTCTATATAGAAAAGAATTTCCAATCATTATTACTGCCCCAAAGCTTTCTTGCTTTTAACTTCTGTTCCTTACCAGAGATATATTAGATTAATTCTCTCACTCTCTTTCATATGTTATAAAAGTTATGACAGTCAGTATTTGATTTGATACTTAGTAAGTCTCCTTTTTTTATAGCCTATTTTTCATAGCAGAGTATGCAAACATCATTATAATAAATATCTTTACAACAATCCTATTCCTAGGAGCATTTCACAATCCATGCATACCAGAACTTTACACAATTAATTTCACTTGGAATTAACTTGGAAGAAAAGCTATGACCAACCTAGATAGCATATTGAAAAGCAGAGACATTACTTTGCCAACAAAGGTCCGTCTAGTCAAGGCTATGGTTTTTTCACTGGTCATGTATGGATGTGAGAGTTGGACTGTGAAGAAAGCTGGGCACCGAAGAATTGATGCTTTTGAACTGTGGTGTTGGAGAAGACTCTTGAGAGTCCCTTGGACTACAAGGAGATCCAACCAGTCCATTCTAAAGGAGATCAGCCCTGGGATTTCTTTGGAAGGAATGATGCTAAAGCTGAAACTCCAGTACTTTGGCCACCTCATGCAAAGAGTTGACTCAATGGAAAAGACTCTGATGCTGGGAGGGATTGGGGGCAGGAGGAGAAGGGGACGACAGAGGGTGAGATGGCTGGATGGCATCACTGACTCGAATGGACATGAGTCTGAGTAAACTCTGGGAGTTGGTGATGGACAGGGAGGCCTGGCGTGCTGCGATTCATGGGGTCACAAAGAGTCGGCCATGGCTGAGCAACTGAACTGAACTGAAGTCTCCTTTTAAATAATTGATATGTTCTTGTGATTTATAAAAGAATATATATTTGGTTATTCAGATGACCAGAATATATTTCTCAAGTATATTTGGTCTTCATCATCCACAGTTTCTGGCTCAGAGTTGCCCAAACCATAGGAATTCTTCAGTGTAGATCGTGATAAAAGTGTCTTTGTTATGACAATAGGTGATTTTTGAAAAGCACCGAAGGGTAGGGGCTAGTTGTCAGTGGAGCCAGCTTGTGATGGAAGAGTTGGAACTTTCAATCCCATCTTCCCCCTCTCCACCTTCTAGCAGAGGAGAGGGGCTTGAGGTTGAAGCAGTTGCCAGTGGCTAATGATTTAACCAGTCTTGCTTCCTTAAAAACCCCCAGATAGATGGCTTTGGAGTGTTTCCAGATTGGTGAGGAAGTGCAGGTGCAGATGGAATGACAGGCCTGGAGAGAGCCTGGAAACTCCACCCCCTCTCCATACCTTGTCCTGTGCGTCTCTTCTGTCTCTCTCTTCCTGAGTTATATCCTTTTATTAAATAAACCACTATTCTGGTAAGTAAAATGTTTTTAACTCTGGGTTCTGCAAGCTGTTCTAGCAAATTATTCAAACCTGAGAAGCAGAGTCTTGGGAATCTGTGTGTGGCTGCAGTCAGTCAGTACAGGAAGCAACCTGGCATCTGAAGTGAGAGGGTGGGGACAGTCTTGTAGGCCTTTGAAATCTGACACTGTCTCTGGGTAGATAGTGTCAGAAGGAAGTTGACCTCCCGAACATCCAGCGAGTATCCAAGAATTGCTTATTGATGCTGCACACCCCCGCCCCTGCCACACATACACATTAGAAATTAGATGCAGAATTCAAAATAATAGCTAAAATATTTCTGTGGCTAGGTTTCCCTTCTCTTTTCCTTTAGTCTGACTTTTGTGAAACATTCCTTAATGCTGAAGAGGGCCTTTAATGAAAGGAATTGCCCAAATCAGTCATGCCAGGTAACACCATTTTAGAAGGCTGGTAGGTAGTTCTCACCCTGGCTCAGAAAGCTATCTACAGAGTTTTCACTGGGGGTGGCTTTGGGATTGTGCCATGAAACTTCACTGTGGTTCTCCTATTGGAACGGCATGGGTGATAAGGAAGCAGCTGCACACAAGCATTCGCTGTTTGAAAGGATAGGAAATGTACGTACTGGCCCTTCCAGGGAGGCCTCTCTGCTGCAGCAGTTTAGCCCACTACTCAGTACATGCAGTGCTGGTAGTCCCACATTCAGCTGCTGACCAGCAGCATGGCCCTCAGCTCTAATAGGGAGCATATGATCCCTCCAGCTGGCAGGTGACACCATTTGGCAGCGTTCCCAGCAGCTCAACAAAAGGTTTTCAAATATCGAAGCCAGGAGAAAGACCTCTGCCTTTATAAGGAAAGTAATTTGACTGTGCATGCATTTTGCTTCCATGAGAATTATTTCTTCTAACTCACTGAATTCTGTGAAGGAAAGGGCACACTTAGAGAATGAAATTAGAAAATATGTAAACGGTTCATTCAAATGGATAAATACGTGTAAAATTAGAGGAAATCAAAGTTTGTGCTTAGAAAAGGAATGCTATTTGAACGTAATTAAAGGTGGGAAAAGTATTTTTTAAATTCTAGATTCTCAACTTGTGATTAATTGTTTGTAACATTTAAAATAAATGGCTTGAAAACCATTTTAGAGCATAATTAAGAAATATTTTCTGAATATATATGTGTGCTCTGATTTTTCACTAATTTTTGCTAGTTCCCAGTTCTGAAAAATTCAAGACAGAAATAAGACAGTTTTACAGATAGGCTCTTGAATAATGTTCTGTGTTATGAGTGTAGCCATAATTTATGTATTTAACCTTCCCATTATTTATAGCCATTTATGTTGTTTCCATATGTTTATAAATGTGATAAATGTCTTTATATTAATACTGTATCATTGTGGGAAAAAAGGAAATACCATTTGCACGTAGTTAGAGATGGGAAAGGTATTATTTTTAAAGATCCAATATGAAAATGCAAGCCAATAAGAATTTAGATTGGTTAGATTATGAAGACTTAATAGGTTTTTATTGAAGAAAGGGACATTAGAGGTCTTTTCAGAAAATGTAATTTCATCATATGAAAAAGCTATGTGGTAGAAGAGTCACCTGATCAGAGTCATGCAACTCAAGAGTGGCAGTTTAGAAATGACTTGGATCTCGACTATGAATACAGCATTCATCAACTTCTATCCTGTTACAAACTGGAGACTCAGAAAACTAGGCAGTCCTATTGGTCAACTCATTTATTCAGTTGAAAAAAAGGAAACAGTAGATCATATATTTGATCATATATTTGAAAAATAAACATATATTTGAGTATTACATTCTTATATTAATCTCTGAATATGATTTTAAAGTTAAATCATTTGTGTGTAAGCATAAGAAATGGAACTGCAGACATAACTGTCAGCTGGTTGATGGCTATCTTGTATATGTGAAAAATACATCTGCCTCCAAAAGTATGTAATTTTTTTTTCTCAAATAGTCAGTAGAGTTATAGTAATACTCTGTATGTGTTTTAAGTTCCACACCCTTATATTTTCTTTATCATTTTTTAAAAATTGAAGTATAGTTAATTTACAATGTGGTTTCAGGTGTACATAAAAGTGATGCAGTTTATATATATATATACATACACATATATAATTTTTCAGATTCTTTTACATTATAGGTTATTAAAAGATAATTTAGTTTGATACTCTATACAGTAAGACTGTGCTGATTATCTATTTTATATATAATAATGTGTATATGTTAATCCCAAACTCCTGTTTCTCTCTTACCCCACTCCCTGCTGTCCCCTTTGGTAAACATAAGTTTGTTCTTGAAGTCTGAGTCTGTTCCTGTTTTGTAAATAAATTCATTTGTTTGTTTGTTTTTTACATTTCACATTTAAGTGGTATCATATGATATTTGTCTTTCTGTGTCTGACTTAGTATGATAATCTCTAGGGCCATTCATGTTGCTGCAAATGGCATTACCTATTCTTTTTATGGCTGCCTAATACTCTTTTGTGGAGAAGGAAATGGCAACCCACTCCAGTGTTCTTGCCTGGAGAATCCCATGGACGGAGAAGCCTTGTAGGCTGCAGTCCATGGGGTCGCACAGAGTCGGACACGACTGACGTGACTTAGCAGCAGCAGCAGCAGCAGCAATACTCTTGTGTGTGTGTGTGTGTGTGTGTGTGTGTGTGTGTATACCACCTCCTCTTTATCCATTCACCTGTCAACGGACATTTAGATTGCTCCTATGTCTTGACTATTGTAAAAAGACTGCTGTGAACATTGTGCATACCCTTGTATTTTGCAGGTCAGGATAAGGACAATCACTTTCATTAACAGAGCAATTTATGTAATCCAATAAAACATGGGACCATGATGCCTAACAGAATATACAAGCTACAAATATATTTTGCTTTTTACAACAAAATGAATTTTTTAATCTACTCTGAACATGAAATTGTGTTTGTTCTCTTTACAAAACTTGGGCATGCTTATTAATATTATGAAAAGATTTATGATATTACCCTTTATATAGAAAATTCTCCTGTAACATTAATAGTGTTACTGAATTTATTTGCATCTTTGCAGGATGAAAACATGCCCTTTAAACCACCTAATATCTGATAATAAATCCCATTTTGTGTGATCTACTCAGTTTCTGTTTTCTGTAGGAAGAAAGGCTATACTGTTAAAGATTCCTTTGCTGACTGTAAATAGTGAATGATTCTATTTTTGGAGTAGTTGAGAGAGTTAGCTGTAGATCAGTGTTCTCAAACTTCAGTATGCTTATGGATCACTTTGGAATGTAGTTAAAATACTGATTCTGACTCAGTAGTGAAGCCTGAGAATCTAAGATCCTGCATGTCTAACAAGCTTTCAGTTAATTGTCAAGGTGTTTGTCTGCAGACCATTTTTAATACCAAAATTCTAGATTATACTAAGCCTTCAAGAATAACTTCTGCCTCCAGAGCCCCTAACTGCAGATGTTAGACTTCAGTGAGACAATGAAAAACTATTCTGATCCATTTTATTACTGTCCCTGGATTAGAGACAGTATGTCTAGGGTGATTTCCAAACATAACTACTATGATGTTGTTTTCTTTTTTGCTTTGTTAGGAACAAAAAAGTCTTTTTTCATATATTGATACCTATCTGTCTATTGATTGATCAAGAGGAGAGGTGAGAGAGAAAGGATTAAACAAGTGATTCTAAGCAAAGAAACTTCAAACAGGGGATTTGCAGATGTCACATTTTCACCCCTTAGTGCAAATATTCAGCTTACCTATTTGTAAGGGACACACATTTCTTGCTTATAACTTATGACATTTTGTTTTCATTCTGTTATTTCATATTTTTCCTGTGAGAATGAAAAATTGCCACATGGTGCTACTTGGGGAGGGATGTTTTAGGCCGCATTTCAAGACTTTTCTTGAGCATGGGCCATAACACCTAGGTCCTGAGAGATACAGAAGATACTGAGAGATACAGAAGACAGGAGATGAGACTCCAAATTACAAGTGGTGTAGGCAAAAGTGGGTAGATAGAAGTGGGCTAGTGTTATATGGAGACAGTAAGGAGACTGAGCAGAACTGCAGGGTACTAGGGAGGAAGACTAAATATTAATTTTGCTTAAGTGATGACCAGAGTGTCATGGGGTAGTGACAGATTATAGAGAGCTTTGATTACGAGAAATGAAAGTTTGGACTTGGTCTTGAAAAAAATGAGAGATGTGGAAAGTTTCTTTTTTAAAAGCTAAAGAATGATCATGCTATTTTGGGAGATTAATTAGGCTACCTTCAGAAAGAAGGTATATTTTGACAGGTATTATGATTATTAAATGGGCTACAGAAATAATTTTCATACAAAATATTTAAAATGGCATTTTATTTTGTATAGTACAGTTTGAATTATCAAAAATGAAATAAAAAGTGACCTACAGTTTATACATTTTAACCTTGCCCAGAAATAAAAAATGTTAAATATACTGGATGATCAGGTTTAAAAGTAACTGTCAGAAATATCTGTGCTCTTTCATCTTTTAATGAAGTCTCTTTAAAGGCAAAAATTAAACTCTGCCTTCTCCACTTTTTCATTTTTTTCAGTCTGATTCTTCTCTGTGTGATTCAAGGTGATTAAGCAATACCTGTTTTTGTCTCAAAGCCAAACTTTTCTTCTGTTCAGTTTTAGCCATCAGGGCTATCCTGGATATACCACATAAACAAAAAGGAAATTTTCATAGTTTCTACATTCACATCTTCTACCATGCTGCTCTACAGAGGCATAGCCTTTGTCTTTGATTCTCGGAGGTGTATGTTCTCACGAAAACCATAATGAACCAAAATGTGTGGTTCCCCTAAGCTCTCTCATGTCATCATTTTGCATGACCAGAACAAAGGAGAGAACGGTAAATGATGGTATCTGAACAATTTAGTAAGTGTCAATTTGGTGACTCTATTTAGTCTCACTAGCAATTGCAAAATGAAATTAATAAGCACCACAGTGCTCACAGACCTATCAAGGTCCACTGTAAGACCATGTGTGAATTAGTCAGGCCTAAAATGAGCCCCAGAGTTTATTTTCCTGTGCTCCAAAATCACTGTGGATGGTGACTGCAGCCATGAAATTAAAAGATGATTGCTGCTTGGAAGGAAAGCTATGGCAAACCCAGACAGTGTATTAAAAAGCAGAGATATCTCTGTGCTGACAAAGGTCTGTAGAGTCAAAGCCATGGTTTTGCCAGTGGTCATGTAGGGATGTGAGTTAGACCATAAAGAAGGCTGAGTGCCAAAGAATTGATGCTTTCAAATTGTGATGTCCCTGGGACTGCCAGATCAAACCAGTCAATCCTAAAGGAAATCAACCCTGACTGTTAATTGGAAGGACTGTTGACGAAGCTGAAGTTCCAGTACTTTGGCCACCTGATATGAAGAGCCAACTCATTGGAAAAGACACTGATGCTGGGGAGGACTGAAGGCAAAAGGAGAAGGAGGGCAACAGAGGATGAGATGTTTCGATAGTATCATGTACTCTGCTGCTGCTACTGCTGCTAAGTCGCTTCAGTTGTGTCCGACTCTGTGCGACCCCATAGACGGCAGCCAACCAGGCTCCCCTGTCGCTGGGATTCTCCAGGCAAGAACGCTGGAGTGGGCTGCCCTTTCCTTCTCCAATGCATGAAAGTGAAAAGTGAAAGTGAAGTTGCTCAGTCTCTTAGTGCCCGACTCTTAGCGACCGCATGGACTGCAGCCTAACAGGCTCCTCCGTCCATGGAATTTTCCAGGCAAGAGTACTGGAGTGGGGTGCCATTGCCTTCTCCGATCATGTACTCAATGGACCTGAATTTGAGCAAACTCCAGGAGATGGTGGAAGACAGAGAAGCCCAGCATGCTTCAGTCCATAGGGTCACAAAATGTCAGAGATGACTTAGTGACTGAACAACAACAAAATGAGCCCCAGTGTGTGAACAGTCAGCTACGCCTGTGGCCTTGGCTGTGAACTCTGATATGCTCATGATTTTTATAAGTATACAAGTCATCCAGAACTTTAAACTGTGATCCTTAATTCTGGATCAGTCTACTGGAAATTTCTGCATGTTGGATATGTATGAAATATGTCCATATTAAATTAAGATACTGATGTTAAACTCAATTATCAACTGCCAGAAACTTGCTTTTTCACTCCATGTTCTCCATTTCAAAGTATCGTAGTAGTGCTCCCCAGATCGCCAAAGCTAAAAACCTCCAAGTTATTTAGTGACTCCGTCCTCTCTTTTAACACCTTCAGCTGTACATTAGTTTATATGGTTTCTAACTCCCCTTTTGATAGTTTGTGACTCCTTTTAATTTCTCCTGTCATTGCTTTTGTTCACACTTTCATATGTCTTATAAGCAGAAATATCTAGTTAGAATTCCATTTCTGCTACTTTATCCAGACTTTCGTGAGACATTTGAATTCCATTTTTGTGGTGCTTGTGGTAAAGAACCCACCTGCCAATGCAGGAAATGTAACAGACATGGGTTCAATACCTGGGTCAGGAAGATCCTCTGTAGTAGAAAATAGCAACCCACTGCAGTATTCTTGCCTAAAAAATTCCATGGATAGAGGAGCCTGGCAGGCTACAGTCCATAGCATCGCAAAGAGTCAGACATGACTGAAGCAACAGAGCATACATCTTAAAATAAAAGAGAGATAAAGCTTCATCTTACAGAAAAGTTTTAAGGATTTCATGAGATAGAGATATTTTAGGTAAAACAATATAGTATGTGGCTCACAGTAGGGATTCAATGAAGATCAATCTCATGTTCACAATCCTACCTCCCTCAGTTTGATCAGTGTCTAGCACACAGAAAGCACTCAGTCTGTGTTTACTATAAATATTAATGATGTAATCATCATCATAGTCTCTCTGTTTCTAATCTTTTACCCTGTTATTCCAACCTCCACCCTGCCACTGGAATTTACATGAAATGCAAGTATCATGTCCTTTATGCTCCAAAACTTTGAATGGTTCTTTCATCCACAGAAGGTGCTTTTCTGGATCTACATAACTGCCCTTGATCTGACCTAGGCTTCAATTCCACTCTTGTTTTCACTGCTCAACAAAAGCTCCTTACAATGAAGCCAAGGAAAAAAGCTGTATTTCCCCCACACACCAACAAACAAAAGACTGTTTTTCATGTTTCCATCAATTACCTTCACTTGGTCTAAAATAATAATGTACTACTTCATATATCCTTCTGTGCCTCCCCAAGCAGAATTGTATGATTCCAGTTTAATTACTATAATCACATCTTTGTACTCCTGAAGTCCAATATATAGAGTTACTTGATTTCACATTTACTGAAATAATGGTATTAGAAAATTAAAGGAAAAATAAAGTATAAATAGATATGTTACATGTCTTATATATTGCAAACTATATAATCATATTACTTAATACTGTTCTTATGTTTATGCTGCTGATTTCTATGTAGGACCTGCATTAAAAGTTGTTAACATGGATCAGGAAAATTCATGTGGTTTGACTTTTCCCTAATTACTAAGTCCTCCTTAAAACAAGTAGCACGTTTTCAAAGTGCTGCTGCTACTGCTGTCAAGTCCTGTCAGTCGTGTCCAACTCTGTGCGACCCCATAGGTGGCAGCCCACCAGGCTCCTCTGTCCCTGGGATTCTCCAGGAAAGAACACTAGAGTGGGTTGCCATTTTCTTTCAAAGTGCTGCTGCTGCTGCTGAGTCGCTTCAGTCGTGTCCGACTCTGTGCGACCCCGTAGATGGCAGCCCACCAGGCTCCCCTGTCCCTGGGATTCTCCAGGCAAGAACACTGGAGTGGGTTGCCATTTCCTTCTAGGATGGTACAAATCCTGGGATTGTGAAATAGTGAAACTAGTGGATTCACATTGTGCCAGTAACCCTGGCATTGGTCTCAGCTACAGCAGTTTGCTCTAACAGAGATTTACAATCAGTTTAAACTGTGAGAAGAAGGGCAGAGTGACTAAGAAAATAGACTCTGATTTTAGAAAATCCAAGTTCAAATTTCAGTTCCCTTCTTACAAATTCCCATATAATCTTGAACACATTGCCTAACCTTTCAGAAATTCTTCCATATAAAATAGAAATAATAATGGTACCCACACAAAAGGATTATTGGTTGTTCAGTCTTTCAGTTCTATCTGACTTTCATCCAACCATCTCATCCTCTGTCATCCCTTTCTCCTCCCACCTTCAATCTTTTCCAGCATCAGGGTCTTTTCCAATGAGTCAGCTCTTCTCATCAGGTGGCCAGAGTATTAGAGCTTCAGCCTTAGCATCAGTCCCTCCAGTCAATATTTAGGACTGATTTCCTTTAGGATTTCCAAGGGACTTTAAAGAGTCTTATCCAAAATCATAGTTCAAAAGCATCAGTTCTTCAGTACTCAGCCTTCTTTATGGTCCAGCTCGCACATCCATACATGACTACTGGAAAAACCATAGCTTTGACTGTATGGACCTTTGTCAGCAAAGTAATGTGTCTGCTTTTTAATATGCTATCTAGGTTGGTCATAGCTTTTCCTTTTTTTAAGTAAATTTATTTATTTTAATTGGAGGTTAATTACTTTACAATATTGTATTGGTTTTGCCATACATAAACATGAATCCACCACAGGTATACACGTGTTACCCATCCTGAACCCCCCTCCCTCCTCCCTCTCTGTACCATCCCTTCCAAGGAGGCAGTGTCTGAATTTCATGGCTGCAATCACCATCTACAGTGATTTTGGAGCCCCCCAAAATAAAGCCTGTCACTGTTTCCATTGTTTCCCCATCTATTTGCCATGAAGTGATGGGACCAGATGCCATGATCTTAGTTTATTGAATGTTGAGCTTTAAGCCAGCTTTTTCACTCTCCTTTTCACTCACCTTCATGAAGAGGTTCTTTAGTTCTTCTTCTCTTTCTGCCATAAGGGTGGTGTCATCTGCATATCTGAGGTTATTGGTATTTCTCCCAGCAATCTCGATTCCATCTTGTGAGTGATCCAGTCCAGCATTTTTCATGCATGAGGTAATATGAATTAAGTTTTAATCTTACACTGTCAAGACTTTCCGATACACAAGACTCACAAGATTGCCATCTGGTATTAGTCTGCTTAGAAAGATATAGAGCTTGTCATCATTGTAACCATAGTCATTCCTCATCTGATGGGAATTCTTCTAGAAATTCATGCAACACATTTCAGGGAAGAAGGATAATTCTACATCCAGCAGGTCAAAGAGCAGCCTTGCATTAAAAGTATCAACCCTACAGGCATTGGTATCTCTGGAAGTGATCTATTTGTAATAACCTATAAAGTCTCCAGAAAAATAAATTCTAGTCCAAGAGTTTAGGGAAGCACAAAGCTGTAGCTTCCTACCAGGTAGTTTTAGTTTCTCCACAGCAAATTAAATTTATCAAATTGATCATTCTATTATAAATAATATTATCTAGTAACATAGCTGATATTTCAACTTTCATCAGGTTACCAGGTAGCTGTAGAAGGAGGCATTTAACTAATGGTCAAATTCTCCACAAAAGATTAAAAGGGACTGTTAATTCTCTGCCTATACATAGAATATAAACTTTGTAAGTATTACATGTGTGTATGTGTGTGTTCAGTTGTTCATTCATGTCCAATTCTTTGCAACCCTATGGACTGTCACCTGCCAGGCTCTTCTGTCCATGAAATTTTCCAGGCAAGAATACTGGAGCAGATTGCCATTTCCTCCTCCAGGGGATCTTCCCAACCCAGGGATCAAACCCACATCTCTTGCATCTCCTGCATTGGCTTGCAGATTCTTTACCATGAGCACCACCTGGGAAGCCTCATATATGCATATATGTGTATGATAACAATCTGATGAAGTGTTATAAATGTATCTAAGAGGAAATTAAACATGGAGGGTTTTGTATGAAATGAGTTGTAGAGATCATCATTTGGTCATTATTTTGCCTAATTTTCATGAAATACCTTGTGTTGTTCATCACAGAGAAAGTTTTGCTCTTAGGTTAGTGTTGTTACCTAATGCATCATTAATAGGCAATACATGACATGTGAGTAAAAATGGGATTCTGGTCCTCCCTGTTGTTATAAGGAGCAACAGAGCTGACTCATAGGACCATTTTACTGCCACTCTCAGATGATTCTTCTGCCCAGAACTCCCATCTCAGACAAATTGACTTTGACGTTTTAAGCTCTAATTGTTTCCTAGGAATGCAATTTTCATACACATGCCAGTAGAATTAAGAAGATTGAATGTGAGTTGTTATATTAAAATGGACCTGCCTCTCTGTATGGTTGATTATCATAGTTAAATATAGCACCTGAATGATGAGACAGAGTTATCACTGAACTCTCTTATTGGAACAGATGCTCTATTGTGGCAACAGGCCTCCTCTATCTTGTAAACATGAACTACTAGTTATTGATAATGTGCATGAGTTCAACTAAGAATTAGCACAAGGCAGTATAATTCCAGAAAAATCCTTCAAAGTGCATAAACCCAAGGTCGATGACATTCTCTAACATCATCTTCATCTTTGTATGTAGACATTAGGATTAAGAATTCAACATCCCTTCTGGAAGGAGGGTTGGGGAGAGTCTTCTCTGACACCACAGTTTGAAAGTGTCAATTCTTCAGTGCTCAGCCTTCTTTATGGTCCAACTCTCACATTGATTCCAACTGCAGGATGGAGAGCCTTCATCAATCCTTGGGAAACTGAGGACTTAATTTATACTAGGCACATCTCTCAAGGCAGTTCTCTCACTGAAATTCCTCGGATTAGTGTCTGGTTGCAGTTTGCTAAAATAATAAAAATGCATCATCAACAGCTCACGCATTGCCTTGGTGTGGACCTAGAGTGCAAGCATAGACAAAGAGTGCATGATCAACAGCTCATACATTGCCTTGGCGTGGACCCACTGTGCAAGCACAGAGGAAGAGGAGGCAATGACTTCACACTTCTCATAGGTTGCAGTTTGCTAAAATAATAAAAGGGTGTGATCAACAGCTCATACATTGCCTTGGTGTGGACCCAGAGTGCAAGCACAAGAGAAGAACAAACACTGATTTCACACTTCTGATAGAGATCAAGCCCTGAGCCTTCGGAGTGGGGACACTGACTCCAAGACCTTAGACTACCAGAGAACTAACCCTGCTGCTGCTGCTAAGTCGCGTCAGTCATGACCGACTCTGTGCGACCCCATAGACGGCAGCCCACCAGGCTCTGCCGTCCCTGGGATTTTTCAGGCAAGAACACTGGAGTGGGTTGCCATTTCCTTCTCCAATGCATGAAAGTGAAAAGTGAGAGTGAAGTCGCTCAGTCGTGTCCAACTCTTCGCGACCCCATGGACTGCAGCCCACCAGGCTACTCCGTCCATGGGATCTTCCAGGCAAGAGTACTGGAGTGGGTGCCATTGCCTTTTCCGGAGAAATAACCCTAGCGGGTACCAAATGGTGAGAACTCACACAAAGGAAACCACTGTAAAGAAGACCCAGCGTCACCTAACCATCAATAGCACCCTGTGCAGGATGCCTCAAACAAAATACAAACCCAATCATCAGCAGACAGGATTACCACCTCACTCAGTGTTTCCCATCAGAGGAAAAGCAAACAAACAAAAACTCAACACAAATTTCACCCTATAAGAAACTTACACAAACCACTGGACCAACCTTAGCGGGCAGAAATCAAAAGGAAGAAAGAATTCAACCTTGGAGTCTGGGAAAAGCAGACCTCAAACACAGTAAGTTTAAAAAGAAATAATGAAAAAGCAGAGAAATACTACACAAATGAAGGAACAAATTAGAAACACAGTGGTCCAAATAAATGAAGAGGAAATAGGAAAACTACCTGAAAAAGAATTCAGAATAATGATAGTAAAGATGGTCAAAAACCTTGAAAACAGAATGGGGAAAATGCAAGAATCAATTAACAAAGACGTGGAAGAATTAAAGAATAAACATGGAGACAAATAACACAATTACTGAAATTAAAAATACTCTAGAAGGAATCAATGGCAGAATATTTGAAGCAGAAGAACGAATCAGTGACCTGGAAGATAAAATGGTGGAAATAACTTCTGAAGAGCAGAATAAAATAAAAAGAATGAAAAGAAATGAGGATTGTCCTCTGGGACAATATCAAATGCACCAACATTCGAATAATAGGGGTCCCAGAAGAAGTAGAGAAAAAGAAAAGATATGAAAAAATTTTTGAAGAGATTATAGTTGAAAATTTCCCCAACATAGAAAAGGAAATAGTCAATCAAGTCCAAGAGGCACAGAGAGTCCCATACAGGAAAAATCCAAGGAGAAACACGCCAAGACACATACTAATCAAACTAAAAAAGACTAAACACAAAGAAAGAATATTAAAAGCAGCAAGGGAGAAGCAACAAGTAATATACAAGGGAAACCCCCTATGCTTAACAGCTGATCTTTCAGCAGAAACTCTGCAGACCAGAAGGGAATGGCAGGATACATTTAAACATTTAAAGTACTGAAAGGGAAAAATCTACAACCAAGATTACTGTACCCAGCAAGGATCTCATTCAAAACTGATGGAGAAATCAAAAGCTTCTCAGACAGGCAGAAGTTAAGACAGCTCAGTACCACCTAACAAGTTTTACGACAAATGTTAAATGGACTTACATAGTCAAGAAATACAAGAGAAGAAAAAGGATCTACAAAATCAACCCCAAACAATTAAGAAAATGGCAATGGGAACATATATATCAATAGTTACTTTAAATGTAAATGGATTAAATGCTTCAACCAAAAGACACAGACTGGCTGAATGGATACAAAAACATGACCCATGTATATGCTATCTACAAGAAACCCACTTTAGACTTCAAGACACATATAGACTGAAAGTGAGAGGATGGAAAAATATATTCCATGCAAATGGGAAGCAAAATTAAGCTGGAGTAGCAATCCTCATATCAAACAAAATAGACCTTAAAATAAGGAAGATTACAAGAGATAAGGAAAGACACTACATAATGACCAAGGGATCAATCCAAGAGGAAGACATAACAACTGTAAATAATATGCACTCAACATAGGAGCACCTCAGTACATAAGACTAACACTAACAGACATAAAATGAGAAACTGACAGGAACACAATAATAGTAGGAGACTGTAACACCCCACTCACACCAATGGATAGATCATCAAAACAGAAAACTAGTAAGGAAACACAAGTCTTAAATGATACATTAGATGCTGCTGCTGCTAAGTCGCTTCAGTGGTGTCCAACTCTGTGCGACCCCATAGACGGCAGCCCACCAGGCTCCCCCATCCCAGGGATTCTCCAGGCAAGAATACTGGAGTGGGTTGCCATTTCCTTCTCCAATGCATGAAAGTGAAAAGTGAAAGTGAAGTCACTCAGTTGTGTCCGACTCCTAGCGACCCCATGGACTGCAGCCTACCAGGCTCCTCCATCCGTGGGATTTTCCAGGCAAGAGTACTGGAGTGGGGTGCTATTGCCTTCTCCATACATTAGATGAGATGGATGTTATTGATATCTTCAGGACATCCCATCCAAATGCAGAGGAATACATCTTCTCAAGAGCACGTGGAACATTCTCCATATAGACCACATCTTGGGTCACAAATCAAACCTCAGTAAATTTAAGAAAATAGAAATCATATCTTGCATCTTCTCTGACCACAATGCTATGAGATTAGATATCAATTACAAGAAAAAAAAAACTGTAAGAAACACAAACACATGGAGATTAAACAACACATTTCTAAAAAACCAACAGGTTACAAAGAAAAAGAGAAATAAAAAAATTTCTAGAAACAAATGATAATGAAAACTTGACAACTCAAAGCCTATGGAATGCAGCAAAAGCAGTTCTAAGAGGGAAGTTTATTTATAGCAATAGAATCCTACCTCAAGAAACAAGAAAAACATCAAATAGACAGCCTAACTTTACACCTAAAACAACTGGAAAAAGAAAAACAAAAAAAAGTCCCAAAATTAGTAGAAGGAAAAAAATCATAAAGATCTGAGCAGAAATAAATGAAAAAGAAATGAAAGAAACAATACTAAAGATTAATAAAACTAAAAGCTGGTTCTTTGACAAGATAAACAAAATTGACTAATCTTTAGCCAGACTCATCAGGAAAAAAGGAGAAAAGAATAAAATCAACAAAATTAGAAATGAAAAAGGAGAGGTTACAACAGACAATGCAGAAAAACAAAGGATTATAAGAGACTATTATGAACAACTATATGGCAATAAAATGCTATCTACAAGCATACCTGGAAGAAATGGACAGATTCTTAGAAAAGTTCAATCTTCCAAGAATGAACAAGGAAGAAATAGAAAAAATGAATAACCTAATTACAGGCACTGAAATGGAAGCTGTGATAAAAAAATATCTCCCAAAAAAGAAAAGCCCAGGACCAGATGGCTTCACAGGAGAATTCTGTCAAACATTTAGAGATGAGCTAATGCCTATCCTTCTAAAAACTCTTTCAAAAAATTGCAGAGGAAGGAACACTTCCAAACTCATTCTGCAAGGCCACCATCACCCTGATACCAAAACCAGACAAAAACAACACACAAAAAGAAAACTACAGGCCAATGTCACTGATGAACATAGATGTAAAAACCCTCAACAAAATTTTAGCAAACAGAATTCATCAACACATCAAAAAGCTAGTTTATTCCAGGAATGCAAGGATTCTTCAATATATGCAAATCAATGTGATACACCATATCAACAAATTGAAAGATAAAATCCATTTTATAATATCAATAGATGCAGAAAAAGCCTTTGACAAAATTCAGCACCCATTTATGATCACAACTCTTCAAAAAATGGGCATAGAAGGAACCTACCTCAACATAGTAAAGGCCATATATGATAAGCCTCCAGTGGTCATGTATGGATGTGAAAGTTGGACTGTGAAGAAAGCTGAGTGCTGAAGAATTGATGCTTTTGAACTGTGGTGTTGGAGAAGACTCTTGAGAGTCCCTTGGACTGCAAGGAGATCCAACCAGTCCATTCTGAAGGAGATCAGCCCTGGGATTTCTTTGGAAGGAATGATGCTAAAGCTGAAACTCCAATACTTTGGCCACCTCATGCGAAGAGTTGACTCATTGGAAAAGACTCTGATGCTGGGAGGGATTGGGGGCAGGAGGAGAAGGGGATGACAGAGGATGAGATGGCTGGATGGCATCACTGACTCAATGCATGTGAGTCTGAGTGAACTCCGGGAGTTGGTACTGGACAGGGAGGCCTGGCATGCTGCGATTCATGGGGTCACAAAGAGTCGGACATGACTGAGTGACTGAACTGAACTGAACAGCAAACATTATTCTCAATAGTGAAAAACTGAAAGCATTACCCCTAAGATCAGGAACAAGACAAGGGTGTCCACTTTCACCACTCTTTTTCAACATAGTTCTGGAAGTCCTAGCTACAGCAATCAGAGAAGAAAAAGAAATAAAAAGAATCCAGATCAGGAAAGAAGTAACGCTCTCACTGTTCGCAGATGAAATGATACTGTACATAGAAAACCCTAAAGATAGTATCAGAAAATTACTAGAGCTAATCAGTGAATTTAGCAAAGTTGCAGGATATAAAATCAATACACAGAAATCACTTGCATTTCTATATACTAACATAGAAAAATCAGAGAGAGAAATTAAGGAATCAATCCCATTCATCATTGCAATAAAAAGAATTAAATATCTAGGAATAAACTTACTTACTGAGACAAAAGAACTGTACATAAAATTATGAGACACTGATGAAAGAAATCAAAGGTAACATAAACAGATGGAGAGATATTCCATGTTCCTGGGTAGGAAGAATCAATATTATGAAAATGACTATATCACCAAACGCAATCTACAGATTCATTGTGATCCCTATCAAATTACCAATGGCATTTTTTACAGAACTAAAACAAAAAATTTCACAATTCATATGGAAACACAAAAGACCTCAAATAGCCAAAGCAATCTTAAGAAAGAAGAATGGAGCTGGAGGAATCAACCTTCCTGACTTCAGATTATATTACAAAGCTACAGTCATCATGACAGTATGGTACTGGCACAAAAACAGAAATATAGACCAATAGAACAAGATAGAAAGCCCAGAAATAAACCCATGCACCTATGAGTACCTTATTTTTGACAAAGGAGTCAAGAATATACAATGGGGCAAAGACAGCCTCTTCAATAAATGGTGCTGGGAAATCTGGACAGCTACATGTAAAAGAATGAAATTAGAACACTTCCTAACACCATACACAAAGATAAACTCAAAATGGATTAAAGACCTAAATGTAAGACCAGAAACTATAAAACTCTTAGAGGAAAACATAGGCAGAAAACTTGATGACATAAATCAAAGCTAGATCCTCTATGACCCATCTTCTGCTACTGCTGCTGCTGCTAAGTTGCTTCAGTCGTGTCTGACTCTGTGCGGCCCCATAGACGGCAGCCCACCAGGCTCCCCAGTCCCAGGGATTCTCCAGGCAAGAATACTGGAGTGGGTTGCCATTTCCTTCTCCAATGCATGAAAGTGAAAAGTGAAAGTGAAGTTGCTCAGTCGTGCCCGACTCTTAGCGACCTCATGGACTGCAGCCTACCAGGCTCCTCCGTCCATGGGATTTTCCAGGCAAGAGTACTGGAGTGGGGTGCCATTGCCTTCTCTGGACCCATCTCCTAGAGTAATAGAAATAAAAAGAAAAGAAAACAGGTGGGACCTGATTAAACTTAAAAGCTTTTGCACACCAAAGGAAACTATAAGCAAGGTAATAAGACCACCCTCAGAATGGGAGAAAATAATAGCAAATGAAACAACTAACAAAGGATTAATTTCCAAAATATATAAGCAGCTCATACAACTCAATACCAGGAAAATAAACAACCCACTCAAAAAGTGGGAAAAAGACCTAAATAGACATTTCCCCAGAGAAGACATACAGATGGCTAACAAATACATGAAAAGATGCTCAACACTGCTCATTATTAGAGAAATGCAAATCAAAACTACAATGAGCTATCACCTCACACTGGTCAGAATGGGCCTCATCAAATAGTCTACAAACAATAAATGCTGGAGAGGGTATGGAGAAAAGGGAACACTCTTACACTGTTGGTGGGAATGTAAATTGATACAGCCACTATGGAAGACGGTATGGAGATTCCTTGAAAAAACTAGAAATAAAACCACCATATGACCCAGCAATCCCACTCCTAGGCGCATACCCTGAGGAAACCAGGGTTGAAAAAGACGCATGTATCCCATTGTTCATTGCAGCACTATTTACAATAGCCAGAACATGGAAGCAACCTAGATGTCCATCAACAGATGAATAGATAAAGAGGTTGTGGTACATATACACAATGGAATATTACTCAGCCATAAAAAGGAACACATTTGAGTCAGTTCTGATAAGGTGGATGAACCTAGAACATATTATACAGAGTGAAGTGAGTCAGAAAGAGAAAGAGAAACATCATATTCTAATGCATATATATGGAATCTATAAAAATGGTTCTGAAGAATTTATTTACGGGGCAGCAGTGGAGAAACAGACATAGAGAATGGACTCATGGACATGGGGAGGGGGGAAGAGAGAGTGAGATGTATAGAAAGAGTAACATGGAAACTTACCTTACCATATGTAAAATAGCCAACAAGAATTTGTTGTATGGCTCAGAAAACTCAAACAGGGGCTCTGTATCAACCTAGAGGGGTGGGATGGAGAGGGAGATGGGAGGGAGGTTCAAAAGGGAGGAGATATATGTATACCTGTGACTGATTCATGTTGAGGTTTGACAGAAAACAACAAAATTCTGTAAAACAATTATCCTTCAGTAAAAAATAAATTAAAAAAAAAAGAATTCAACATCCTTCTAATTCAAGGAGGAAACATTAGATAGGAATTTTAACATAAATACTTTACTGGTGACTAAATATTCTAGATCTATTTAGAGGATATCTCTACAGCAGTATAGCCTAATAAACTTATATTTCTAATGTTTGTTGTTCAGTTGCTCACTCAAGTCTGAACTCTTTGTGACCCCATGAACTGCAGAACACAAGGCTTCTCTGTACTTCACTGTCTCCCAGAGTTTGCTCAAACTCATGTCCATTGAGTCAATGATGCCATCCAACCATCTCATCCTCTGTCACCCTTCTAATGCTTAAAGAAAGTGAACGTGAAGTCGCTCAGTCATGTCCGACTCTTTGTGACCCCATGGACTGCAGCCTACCAGGCTTATCCGTCCGTGGGATTTTCCAGGCAAGGGTATTGGAGTGGGCTGCCATTTCCTTCTCCAGGGGATCTTCCCAACCCAGGGATCGAACCCAGGTCTCCTGCGTTGCAGACAGACACTTTACTGTCTGAGCCACCAGGGAAGCCTCAAATGCTTAGGATGTGTTTAATTAATATACTCATATGTAGACCTTGCATTAAAGTATGAACTGGAAAAAGTTGATGTATTTGAATAAGCCTACATTATAATTGTAATTGACAGCTAAAATTTCAGATGATATTAAAAATAATGGTAAGCATAAATTAAATTACTTTTTTCTATTCAAAATAATATTGTAGTAGTTATCCAAGCATGTTTATTTAAATCATTAAATAGGGTGAAAATTGTCTTATGTTAACAGTTCATTTTCTAAGTTAAAACAAATCTGGAGTGAGTAAAATGAACAATATGGTAAACTTAGTTTCAGCTAATTTTGCTTCATCCTTTTATTTTCTATTTCCTGTGAATGGTTTAACAACTATTACAAACTAAGAGGAAATGCAAATGTTAGCTTGGAGTCTAACAGCTTTTACACGTCATAAATGTTGGTACATTATCAGTGAAATTGGAATTGTACTTCCAAGTAGAAATAAAAATGTCCAAGCTGATTTCGCTCTGGAACATTCATGCCTGCCTACAAGTTCATGCCTGCCTATAAGTTCATGCCTGCCTACAAGTCTGTGATGAGAACATTAATTCTCTTTTGCAGCTTCTGCCAGCAAGAGAAGCTGCCAATGACCTTCCAGGCCTGCGTGATGACCAAGGAGTGCCAGGTGTCTGAGTGGTCGGAGTGGAGCCCCTGCTCAAAAACATGCCATGACCCCGCTTCCCCTAAAGGCACCCGCATGAGAGCTCGGCTCATCAGGCAGTTTCCTATTGGCAGCGAGAAGAAGTGTCCAGAACTTGAGGAAGAAGAGCCCTGTGTGTCTCAAGGAGATGGAGTTGCCCCCTGTGCCACGTGAGTTAATAAGGACAGTGGTCTCTGCTGCCCCATCTGCCCAAACTGCATATTCCTTTAGCTGTTTGATTTCAACTGGATGGTGTGTTGAGAAATACTGATTTTTACAAATTCTAAGTAGAAATGTATCTCTTTACAAACACTATCCTATAAAAACAAAAAATACCAGTTTTACTAAAAGTGTCAGTAACAAGCTATGTTTTCCAATATTCACAAAAGTTGGATTTTTAGCAGTAGTTCTTTGCATATTTTCTATAATGAGGATTGACAAGCTTTTTTTGTAGTGGAGAAGATAGTAAATATGTTAGTGTTTATGAGCCACATGTGTCTCTGTCATGATGATTCAACTCTGCTGTTGGAAAGTGAAGTCGCTCAGTCCTGTCTGACTCTTAGCAACCCCATGGACTACAGCCCACCAGGCCCTCCGTCCATGGGATTTTCCAGGCAAGAGTACTGGAGTGGGGTGCCATCGCTGTTGGAGCTGTAAGCAATGTGTGAAGAAATGAGTGTGGATATGTTTCCATAAAATTTATTTATAGAAACGGTACAGGTTGAATTTAGCCATAGTTTGTCAACTAGTCTATAAGGTAAAATAATCTTTCAAAATATAGGTTCCTTTTGCCTATTGAGCAAGCCCTATTAAAATTCAGTACTGTGTATAACAAGTCCTATTAAATAGAGTAGAATACTACATCAAAATAATAAGACTTTAAGCTCTCTCAGGACCAAGATTGCTTATTAACCTTGGGTGTGGAGATTGTTTCTTCTTTAATCACTTGTATATGTCATAGGACCAGGCACATAGTAAGTGCCCAATAAATGTTCATCAAATTCAGATTAAACACGACTGATTTTGAGATATTTGGCACTGTAACTATATTGTTTTTATCCTTAAAAATCATTTCGAAGACCTTTCTGTGAGTTAACTTGGTGATAAATATGTTTCAGGTTGGTCTGAATGTAGAGAGTATTTACGAAAAAACTTACAGAATCTTAGTTAATCAGTAGATACCCACAAGCTTCATTGAAAGGTTCCCTGGAATATTTGAAACATTTAGGGAACAGGCTAACAGCTTGCACTTGATGAACCAGTGAAGAGGAAAATTACCATTACCACTGCTGCTGCTGCTCCTCCCATTTCTAACAGTAATAATAATAACCACAAAGCATAGTAATGATTCATACAAGATCTTCAGTTATGCAGCACTTATGGAATCCTCCCTTCTCCCCTAACATAACCAGTAACTGAACACTCTGAAGCGTTTCCTTCCTAACTTCTCTGCCTGCCCCACTGACTTGTGTGTTCCCCTTGACATAACAGTTTCAGGGAAATTGCCAGGTTCTCTAGTCAGAGTGTTTCGTCTTCTGCAAGATTCTTCCATTTTTTTTTATCTCAAGCTAGGATGTCTTTATCCTCTCAGTTATTCAAACATCATTAACTATTAATTAAAATAAATCCCTATTCTAAATCTCTGTCTTCTAACCCTTTGTGCATGGTAGCATTTTTTTTAAGAATGTGTAATCACTTTACATTACTAAAAAATTTATTTCTCCCACAGGACTCCTTAGGATGACCTATGTTGGGATGCTGCTCTATAAAAAAAATAAAATAAAAATTTCATTTTAACTCCCCTAATGAATGGCTTGTTTAGTTTTCTTTTCTGTCACACCTCCCCATCTCTCCTCCCAAGGCATCAATTATCAATGATTTTATAATTGACCTGAATGCTGCACTTCCTTTATAAATATATGTCAAGAGCATTGTTCCTTGATGCCCCAGACCTGTACCTCTGTTAAACCATGAATCCCCACTTACAAAAATTGAAAAATGGGCATGAAGTTCACCTTTACCGACATGAAACCTTACCACTGACAAAGCAAAGCATCTTGATCAGACATCCAAGAGCCCATTTAACCTTTTTGTCTAATTGAGATGAGCATTAGCACATCCATTTGTACCTTTGTTGGCTGTTAATCTGATTACTAAGGAAGCATCTTGGTAAAGTGACATAAAGTACTCCAAGAGCCATTTTCTTTGTGCTTTTAGAATATCCATTTTCCTTGAGGTGGAGAAATGCCATCACTGTCTATCTTCAGTGACATCAAGACCCTGGCTATCTTCTTAAAGCATGTGTTAGGCTGACAATCCCTCGACATTTTTTTCACATCATAATCTTGGTTGGAGCTTTAATTTAGAAGCATAGATCATCTTTCCTATGTTCCACTGATTAGAAATGTCAGCTCTTTTCATCATTCATCAGTACTCATCAGGGATGCTCAAATGTTACAGGAGGAAAAAAAAAACACTCTTATTCTCAGCAATAAAGAGAAAACTCTGAATTATGTTATATTTTTGTTACTAACACACAATTACAATTTTTACCAGTATGAAGAAGGAATTTTCATACATTTTATTAAAGACAAAACAAATGTTTGGGTTCATCATCATATAGAATGTTCTCCATTCTCAGATTCAATCTTCCTTTGTTTATAAACATGAAAAAAGGGCAAGCCTGAGTTCAGCTTAATTAAACATAAAATGTCATATATTCAGCATTATGCTCTCTTTGCATAAAATATTTATAAGTAACTTCTAGTAGGTGCAATTAAAACTGGATCATCTTAAATTTAACCCCTCTTTAAACGGAGCAGGGTAAGGCTGTAGAAGAAGGGATTGAAACTGAACCTGTGCCAGAGGTGTGGTCTAAGATTGATTCAAGGGGAAGGAATTGTTCAGATTAATTTTCTTGGGGGGGAAAAACAAATAGGATTGGAGAAAAGTTTTATTCACTAACACATGGCCACTGCCGGCATTTTCTTTATCTAGATACAGTTGGAGGACCACGGAGTGGACTGAGTGTCGGGTGGACCCTCTGCTCAGTCAACAGGACAAGAGGCGAGGCAACCAGACGGCCCTCTGCGGAGGAGGTGTCCAGACCCGAGAGGTGTACTGCGTGCAGGCCAACGAGAACCTCCTCTCGCTATTGAACACGCACAAGGACAAAGAAGGTAAATCTTGTTTTCTTCTCAAGTACTCACCTATGGAGAGCAGGCATGGGAGCATCCTGCAGGGGTATATATGCAGTCATTTGGGGGCATGAAGAGCTGTATATTTGTTCACATTACAGCAGATATTAACTATGGTGAATGGTAGTCTAAATGATGGTTGTAAAAATAATTAATAAAGTTCCATCTTTGGTTCATTCTGGTTTGTTGACAAGCCTCTCTTTAAATTTTGGCTTCAGATTCTGAGTCAGAATTTAGAAAGAGTAATCAGTTATCAAAATAGAATAAACATGTGTCTTATAAGGATACATATAGGATGCAAATATGTGTTCCAAAGCCCAAATTTCTTTTCTTCATATAAGAATAAGTAAAACCTGTATGTTAAAAAAGAAACTTTGTTTTGCTATTTTATAATGATGTTGAAAAAATAAATTAATTATGGTATTCAGAGAAAATTCACTTTGAATTTAAAAGAAATAGAGAATAAAACTACAGGAAAAGATCTTTAACCCAAAGGCATAACTTAAAAAAAAAAAAACAAAAAGACCTTTGATTAATGCTTTGATTTGGTAGACATATCTTAGAACTTTTTTGGTCTAAATCTCAGTTTGGGGACCAAATGTGATAAGTGTACAAAAGAATAAGTGAGTCCAAGATGGCCAAGACTAAAAGTACATATTGTTAAATATTAATATTACTCTAAAATTCTGATCATCATTGGACTGAGCCTCTTAAGAGCCTCTTAACATTTTACTACCTGAGGAACTGCAGGACTTGTAGCACTAATCCATTCAGCACATATTGATTAGTTGCCAGAAGAGTTCCAAAAATTGTCTATGGTGATGAGGACAGAAATATCAATACAAATTTCATGTCAGGAAAATGCCCATGGTCATCATGAGGGCACACAGACCAGTAGTCATAACGCAGTAGGAAAGTGTCAGTCGCTTGCTTGTGTCTGACTCTTTGCAAACCCATGGACTGTAGCCTGCCAGGCCCCTCTGCTCATGGGATTTTCCAGGCAAGAATACTGGAGTGGGTTGCCAGTTCCTTCTCCAGGGACTCTTCCCCACCCAGGGTTCAAACCCAAGTCTCCTGCATTGCAGGCAGATTCTTTACCATCTGAGCCACTATAATTGAGTTTTAGAATAGCTGTAGTGAGAAAATAGAGGAACCTTCATAAAGAATGTGGAATTTGAGCTGAGTTATGATGCATATACTCCATATAGTTAAGCAGGTCAGGCATGCAAGAGGGAGTTTATTCTAAGCAGAAGGAACAGCATGTATTAGGTAAAAAAAAAAAATAGAACGGAATAAAAAAATAAATATTCAGAGAAGGAATATGACCAAGAAGAATCAGAAAAACAAGGAAAGAACCAAGAGAAAAGGACATTTCATAAAACAAAAGAAGAGAGAGCTCTTTTGCCTCCCACCAAAAAGGAGTGGCTAGTAATTCTTGGGAAATAAGGACTAAAGTTTTGCATTTGCAGCTTGCAGAATTTAATTGTTTTGTATCCACTGGCTTTACACAGCATGTTAACTCATTTAGTAATCTAGCCTAGGGATACCTTTTACTACTAATATGTCTTGCGATTTTAAGGAAGTAGCATAAAACATGAAATGTTAGTACATTAATATTTTCTTAGTCACTTTAATGGCTACATTTTTAATGCCCTTTGGTGAATTTATTATGGCAGTCCTTTCAGAGTAGTATAATTTCATTGCTAGAAGTAGATCAGATTTTAGTTTCTGAATGTCAATTATATCCTGTAGGTTATTACTTTCAAAGGTTCCTTCAGAATTTTGAATTGTAATTGGACACTTTTAAAAATTATTTTGTCATAGAGTTCCCTGACTACTGCTGTCAAGGCACTGCAGAGCAATAACAATAAAAGTCACAGGAAAAAAAGATAAGACGCAAAGAACAGTATTATTAAGATGTATCTGTTGGACTAATGCAAACACCAAAGCAGAGATTCATAGATGTAGAAGTAGTCAATTCACCTAAAATTAATATTCAATCTTGTAAGTATATAACATAAATAACTTAAGAATCTGTGTCCTTTCATGTCAAATATCAATAATATTAATAAGCCTCTTATAGTCTTTGCAAAAGCAGTTAATTCTTACTAAAAGTTGCAGTTATTTTTTCCTCAGAACTTAGACTATGTGAGTTCTCCCTGCTGCTGCTGCTAAGTTGCTTCAGTCGTGTCCGACTCTGTGTGACCCCATAGATGGCAGCCCACCAGGCTCCCCGTCCCTGGGATTCTCCAGGCAAGAACACTGGAGTGGGTTGCCATTTCCTTCTCCAATGCATGAAAGTGAAAAGTGAAAGTGAAGTCGCTCAGTCGTGTCCGGCTCTTAGCGGCCCCATGGACTGCAGCCCACCAGGCTGCTCCGTCCATGGAATTTTCCAGGCAAGAGTACTGGAGTGGGGTGCCATTGCCTTCTCCAGAGTTCTTCCTAGTAGTATTCAATTTTCCCCAGTAGGAAACTTGTTAGATATACCAGCATCCCAAGGGTAACACATGTGAATACTATAGATATGTGTGAATGGAGAACAATTAGACTGTGGGCTGTGGAGATTGTTCACAGTCTTATCTTTTTCAATAAATACGAAAGAATGAAAGCTTACTTTATTAAAACAGGGAAACTTCTCAGAATAACTTGTTTATTCAGTCCTAACAGGAAGGTACTGATCTCAAGAAATCCTGACTGTTTAACCATGAAAAGCCTATCCTAAAAGCAATTCATATTGCACTTAATTTGAAGAACAAGGATTGCACTGGCGTTTTTGTAGATTCTCTCTCTGTGTTCTATAAATGTCTTCTCACACATAACCAAACTATCAAAAATACTTTAACTCGAAATACTTTAGCCTCAGCGTAAAATTTCTTTATACAGAAATACTGAAAACAAGTGATACGACATCAACTTCCTTTGTTATCTTCGTATATCATGTTACATAGAAGATTGATAATGACCATCATAGCGCAAAAGCCAGATCACTTTAAATTACTTTATTCATTGATGTATTTTCTGCTATTAACTGACTCATACCACACAAGGCCATAATTCTTTCCCTTGGAGCTAATATATTTAATTTTCAGGAAGTTGAAATATTTATTATTAAAGTACTCACAAAGTATAAAGTATGATATTCAAAACTTGGTATGAGTGAGTTGAATTATCAGGATAGTTATTAAGTTGGTAATGGCATCTACAGACAATAGGAAAAATATGTCTACTTGATATTGGAGAATGTCCACATTTTATCCATGGAACTCTCTCAGTTCTAAAAGAATATTGAGGTGATCAAAATTTCCATTATCACTTATTTAGAAGAAAGACTTGACAGGTTCTCTGCTGAGAAGAGTCAGTAGTAAAATCTTTGACAGTTTCTCTGAGCTGGCTGTTCAGAATCCCAGTAGTCTGAAAAATGTCCAACTTGTCCTGGCATGAAATCTATCCTCAAAATATGACAGGAAGAGGCCTTGCCCATGAGAAGGTTATCAGTGTAACTCCTAGAAAGCTGATGGAAGTGTTACTGATCATTAGATGCATAATGTGAATTGACTCTTATAAGAGTTCATAGTGAGATGAAAGTAGATTCTAGCTATAGTATCTCAAGACATCCTTCCAGTTGATACAGATTGAACATGTTTTCAAATGAGGGAAGCCAAAGGTATTAGTTATAAAGCACCATAAAGCTTACTGTGATTTATATCATAGAAAATTTTAGAACATGCTTTTATACAAAACATACCAAATAATCCACACTTATATCTGCATAAGGTCTGTGGGATTTGTGGTTATTAAGAAAGACAGTCTGGATAATAAGCCTGTATGATGACATTGAATGAGACAAACCAGCAGAAAGGTTTGGAGGATCAATGGAAAGATGAATTGAGGGCAGGATGATTGTACTGTGAATGGGTAGACAGAAGGATGAATAAAGAGCTCATGTTTTCACATGTTTTGCCCCCAAAAATGTGAATAAAATAGTCACCATCCCTATAAAGTACAAATTATTTATAATTGTAGTCTTCTTACTGTAGTTTCTACAGACTACCCTGCTTCAGTCAACACTGTTTTGGGAGAAAAAGGACTATTCTTATGTATATGCTGCTCTTTCCCTGTTATTCAGAAGCTAAATATCAGAGTACATTGAAGCCTAGTGCTGCACCTTCCCTGTCCATCGCTTTTGAAATAACAGGTGGATGAGGCTGTTTTACATAACATTTCAATCAGAAATGTGTGTCAAGAGTCTCTATACCTTCCCTGATATAATTCTTAAACCCTCTAGAAAAGATAGTAGTTTAGTTTTACTTTCTGTTGTCCTTGAAATAGACTTAAAGCTGGGGCTTCCATGGTAGCTCAGATGGTAAAGAATCAGCCTGCAACTCAGGAGACCCTGGTTTGATTCCTTAGTCAGGAAGATCCCCTGGAGAAGGGATAGGCTACACACTCCAGTATTCTTGGGCTTCCCTGGTGGCTCAGGTGGTGAAGAATCCACCTGCAGTGCAGGAGACTGGGGTTTGATCCCTGGGTTGGGATGATCCCCCAGAGAAGGGCATGGCAACCCACTCCAGTATTCTTGCCTGGAGAATCCCTATGGACAGAGGAGCCTGGTGGGCTACAGTTCGTGGGGTCCCAAAGAGTTGGACATGACTGAGTGACTAAACACACATGAAATAGAAATGATTTTTTGTCTCTTGGCTTTCTATAACATCATCATATAGATATAAGTATTGTAGAAAACATAAAAGGATTTTTTTTAATTTACTAACTTTATAATGTCTCAGATATCATAATTATATAAACATGTGTAAAGTTTGGTTATGAACACTGTTGTTGTAGTAAATCCATGAACGTGTGAACAGTTTTCATAATTTATTATTATTTTTTAAACATACCACTTTGTGCTCTACTAATCTTCATATGGTAAATGAAGAAGGAAGTAAGTCACATAGTTGTTGTGTTTGAGAAACATACCCTACCTACACTGATACAGTGGGATGTAAAAAGCACTGTGATATAGAATAATTAAAACATAAGAAATCCCTGCAGGAATCAGGCCTTCCTCAGAAATTGGTCCTCTGGATATTTTGTGGAAGAGAAGGGATGTTTCCCCACTCCCCTACAGAAATTTCTTTGTGATCAGTAGATTACAAAATGGAAAGTGAGATGCAAGAGGTTTAAGCCACTGGGATAGAAGTTAATAAAAACTTACATGCTGGGAATTAGATTAAGCTGGTCAGTGGTCTACACTGGGAGTAACTTAGAATTTTTAGTATAGGAAGAGCTTACTAATGATGTGTCAGGGAAAATTCAACCAAAAAGGTAATCAAACAAAAATATAATGAGACAGCTAGGAAGCCATGTAAATCATGAAAACAATGCTTATAATACCTTTGACTTAGTCGATGTTTAATAAACATTTGTTGTTTGACATGTTTACTCTCCCCTTTGTTAAAGTGGTACAATTTTTAAAATTTGTCTGGAAATTGTCTCTTTAATGCTTCAGTTGCAATTAAACATTGTCTCTTTCAGGTAGGGACTCTAGTCACACACATCATCCTTCACCCCTGAAGAATTACTGTTCACACCTCTGACTCTAAATACAGGAAACATGATGTAGTTGTTAGATCAAATCATGAGAATAAAAATTTATGCATTTTGTGTAGGTGGGCCCCTCATTTAAGAGACTATTTTTATTTGTCTCTTTTTTTCTCTTTTCTAATTATATAGATAGCTTAAAAATCTTTTGAATATTCATACTAAGGCTACCTTCATGAGAATCCCAGACAGATAATCAGGAAATATGGTTTTCATTTCTGCTTGGCCTTATATCCTGATGCACGTTGCTTATTTACTTAAAAATATTTAATGACATTTATGCTATGTTTAAGCAATATGGTAGAGTAGCTGAAAATCATATTTTTTTTAAAGATTTATTGATTGATTGATTTTTCTCTGTGCTGGTCTTCATTGCTGTATGTGGGCTTTCTCTAGTTCCAGTAAGCAGTCTTCTCATTGCAGTGGCTTCTCTTGCTGCAGAGCACAGGCTTTGGGCATGCAGGCTTCAGTAATTGCAACACGTAGACTCAGGAATTGTGGCTCACTGGCTCTAAAGTTGTAGCTTTGCAGTTTTGGTGCACAGGCCTAGTTGCCATGTGGCATGTGGGATCTTCCCGGAGCAGGGATCAAACCCGTGTCACCTGCATGGGCAAGCAGAGGATTCTTAACCACTGGACCACCAGGGAAGGCTCTGAAAATCATACTTTGGCAAAACTAATACAATTATGTAAAATTTAAAAATAAAATAAAATTTAAAAAAATAAAATAGATAAAGCTTAAAAAAAAAATACTTGGACATTCAGGATGCAATAGTTTTTAAAATACTTTTAAGAGCTGAACTGAGGTCTTGATAAACTAAATGATTTCCCGATAATGAAAGCTGAGTGGATACCTTCTGTGATTGCCCTTGGGAGGGGATGGTATGGGAGACGGGTTTGCATTATGGGGACTTGGGAGAGTGGAACCAGTAAGGGGCATGACATTAACTTGTGCTCAGAGAAAGAAAGCATAAGCAGAAATACTGCATTACTTCATCAACCTCAAAGGGTTATAGGATCAATGAGTAAGCAGAAAAATTCAACATACTTATAGCCAGAGATAAAAAAGAAGCAGATCAGCTTTAGCCTTGAATCAGGGCAAAAACAAACCTTCCTAAACATTCCAGCTATGGCCTGTACTCATATGAGTTTAAGTCTCAAATTTATGGTACTTCCATAAATCCTGAGACCACAAAGCTGAAAATTAAAGTAAGAAATGGCATCAGGTAATTGTATCACCAAAGTGCCTGACATAGCAAAAGTAAAAAGTCTAAAGAGAGAGACATTTTAACCTAAGCTGCAGGATTTTCCTGGACAAATGACGCCACTCAAAATTGTGAGGTACATGAGGAAAAATAATTCATTGTAAACAGGATTTAAAATGCCTAACAAACAGTAGAATTTGACTTGCAAGTTTGGAAATATTTTAAAAAGCAGATACAGACTATAAAATACATATGTTAAAACTTATTTAAGATGTAAAGGAAAATTAGAACATTAACTATAATGAGGCACAATTAAAAGGACCAGATTTTTTAAAAGAAAAGAAACAGAAGTTCTAGGACTAAAAAGTACTTTAACTGGAAATAAACAAATGGATAGATTACACATATTGAGATAAATGATTATCAGTACATTAAAGACAAATGTAAGCAGATTATCCAAAATGCAACATTGAAAATAGAAATCGAAAATTAAAAAAAGGATTACAGTCATACAGAATTAAACAAGAAGATTCAGAGTAAGAGAATCAAGAGAAAAGATGAGAGAATTATCTAGAATTGATGAAAGACAAGAATATACAGAATCAAGAAAATTTGCTAGCAAGATGAGAATATGTGTATAAATTATATACAGTATAGTGGGTTTTCAGCTAATGAACTCCAAAGACATATTAAAAGGAATAGAGAGAAGGAAAAAGATTAATTACAAAATAATTAACAAATTAACAGTGAAGTTCTCAACAGCTACAAGAAATCAAAATAATATATTCAAAGTTATAACCTTTATCAGAGTCAAAGGTTATTATAGAAAATCATTTTGTTTTAATTATTATGATACCAATCAAATGTATTGTATGTGTTTTACTGTGATCAAACTTAAGACTGTGGATTACTTAGTCCAAGCAGGTACCACTGGTGAAAAGTACATAAACACACAGATTCATACATTGTACTTCCCAGGCAATAATGCCATCTTTATATACAAAATGCAGATGAAATTTTTATTTTATCAAGGAAATAACATGAGATTTAAGTTATACATATATATGTGCAATGTTAACACTATCCAAAAGATTGAACGGCTGGATTGTTTAAATGACATTTGATAGAACATTTTGTTGGGTAATCAAAATTCCCAGAATTTTCTCCAGAATTTTTAGAGTAAAGGATAAGCTTCACAAACATAAAACTCAATACAAATTATATTGCTTACTTGATATTGTTCAAAAGCATGAAAATTATAACAAATTTTTAAAACTGAAGGAAACATCTGAATATTCGTGAGTATCTCAAACCTATCTCCCTTTGTATCATTCTCATTTTTTTTCCCTAGTTTCTTAATGGTAAAGGTGAATGACACTGGCTTGATTACCTAGACAAAAGTAATCATGACAAAGGAGTTATTACCCAGAAAAGGTAACAAAATTCATTATGTATGTTTGTGTCTTTGACAAAGTCATAGATGGTACACTGTTAAATATGTGAGTTATATTGAGCTAATAAGGATAAAACATTCTGGATAATAATGTTATGACACAAAAAGATATTAATGTGCTAGACACATTGAAACTTTCCCAACTTATAAAGTCCAATGAAATACTTAAATACCTATACTTAAGACCCAAACACTCATGCTAATAGGAAGTTAATACCATAATGATGATGATGATATGAAAACAAGGTGTTGATTGTGTTTATTAAGGGTCGCAAAAGAGTCAGAGATAACTTAATCTCTAACAACATTAAGACACTATGTTAATTATTTGGTTTCTGTGATGACTAAATGTTTAATGTGGGGAAGGAACAGTTGGCATCAACTGCTTAATATTATTTTCTTTTCATTAAAGTAGACTTGATTTATAATGTTGGGTTAGTGTCAGGTGTGCAACAAGCTGATTCAGTTTTTCATATTCTTTTCTATTATAGCTTATTATGAGATACTGAATATAGTTCCCTGTAATATACAGTAGGATTTGTTGTTTACCTATTTTTAAATTTTTATTGGAGTATAATTGATTTACAATGTTATGTTAGTTTTATGTGTAAACTGGATCAGTTACACATATATATATGTCCACACTTTTTTAGATTTTTTCCTCATGCAGGCTTCCCTGATAGCTCAGTTGGTAAAGAATCCACCTGCAATGCAGGAGATCCCAGTTCAATTCCTAGGTCGGGAAGATCAGCTGGAGAAGGGATAGGCTACCTTCTCCAGCATTCTTGGGCTTCTCTTGTGGCTCAGCTGGTAAAGAATCTACCTGCAATGTGGAAGACCTGGGTTTGATCCCTGGGTCGGGAAGATCCCCTGGAGAAGGGAAAGACTACCCACTCCAGTATTCTGGCGTAGAGAATTCCATGGATTGTATAGTCCATGGGGTCACAAAGAGTAGGACATGACTGAGGGACTTTCACTTTCACTTTTCTTTTTCCTCATACAGATCATTGCAGAATATTGAATAGAGTTCCCTGTGCTACATACTAGGTGCTTATTAGTTATCTATTTTATATACAGTAGTGTATATTTGTTAATCCTAATCTCCCAGTTTATCCTCCGTTTTTCCCCCTGATAGCCATAAATTTATTTTCTGTATTGTGACTCTGTTTCTGTTTTGTAAATAAATTCATTTGTATCATTTTTTTAGGTTTCATATATAAGTGATACAGTATGGTATTTGTCTTTCTCTGACTTACTTTACTCAATATGACAATCTCTAAATCCATCCATGTGGCTGCAGGTGGCATTATTTTGGTTTTTTATGGCTGAGTAATATCCCATTGTATTATGGAATCTTCTTTATCCATTCCTCTGTCGATGGACATTTAGGTTGCTTCCATGTCTTGGCTCTTGTAAATAGTACTGCTATGAACTTTGGGGTGCATGTATTTTTTTGAATTATGATTTTCTTCAGATGCATGACCAGGAGTAGGATTGCTGGATCATATAGTAGTTATATATTTAGTTCTTTAAGAAACCTCTGTTCTGTTCTCCATAGTGGCTGTACCAATGTTACATTCCCACCAACAATGTAGGAGGGTTCCGTTTTCTCCACAGCCTCTCCAGCACTTATTGTTTATATATTTTTTGATGACAGCCATTCTGACTGGTGTGAGGTGATACCTTATTGTAGTTTTGATTTGCATTTCTCTAACAATTAATGATGTTGAGCATCTTTTTATGTGTTGGCCATCTCTATGTCTTTTATGGAGAAATGTCTATTTAGGTTTCCTGCCCATTTTTTGATTGGGTTATTTGTTTTGTTTTTTGCTTTTTTAAAAATTAATTTATTCATTTTAATTAGAGCCTAATTACTTTACAATATTGTGGTGGTTTTTGCCATACATCGACATGAATCATCCATGGGTGTACATGTGTCCCCCATCCCGAACCCCCCTCCCACCTCACTCCCCAACCATCCCTCTGGGTTGTCCCAGTACACTGGCTTTGAGTGCTCTGTTTCATGAATCACACTTGGACTGGTGATCTATTTCACATATGGTAATATACATATTTCAATTGAGCTGTTTGTATATTTTGAAGATTTATCAGTTGTCAGTCACTTTGTTTACAAGTTATATATAGTAGTTTGTATCTACTAATCTCAAACTCCAAATTTATCCCTTCCCCTCTTCTAGTTTGGTAATCATAGATTTGTTTTCTACATTTGTGTTTGTTTTTCTTTGGTAAATAAGTTCAGTTGTATTGTATGTTTTTAGATTCCACATATAAATAATATCACATGATGTGTGTCTTTCTCTGTCTGACTTACTTCACTTAGTTTGATAACCTCTAGATCCATCCATATTGCTTCAAATGATATTTTTTTCCTTGTCTTTTTATGGCTCAGTAATATTCCATTCTATGTGTATATGCCACATCTTTATCCATTCCTCTGTTGATGGATATTTAGATTGCTTCCATGTCTTGTCTATTGTAAATAGTGTTGGTGTGAATATTGGGGTGCATGCATCTTTTAAAATTAGAGTTTTATCAGGACATATGCCCAAGTGTGGGATTGCTGGATCACATGGTAATTCTGTTTTAGTTTTTTAAGGAACCTCCATACTGTTCTCTATAGTGACTGCACTAATTTACATTCACATCAACAATGTAGGATGGTTCCCTTTTCTCTACACCCTCTCCAACATTTATTTGTAGACTTTTTGATGATGGCCTTTCCAACCAGTGTGAGGTGGTATCTCATTATAGTTTTGATTTGCAGTTCTTTAACAATTAATGATACTGAGCATCTTTTCATGTCAGAAAAGATGCTCATGTCACATGTTTCATGTCACAATACTCAGAGGAGTGTTGTATTAGTCGCTCAGGTTGTGTCTCATTCTGTGACCCCATGCACTGTAGCCCACCAGGCTCCTCTGTCCATGAGATTTTTCCAAGCAAGAATACTGGAGTGGGTTGACATTTCCTTCTCCAGGGGATCTTCCCAACCCAAGGATCAAACTGGGTCTCCTGCATTGCAGGCAGACTCTTTAGCATCTGAACCACCAGAGAAGCTTGTGTCAGAGGGTTGCTGCTGCTGCTGCTAAGTCGCTTCAGTCGTGTCCAACTCTGTGCGACCCCATAGACGGCAGCCCACCAGGCTCCCCCGTCCCTGGGATTCTCTAGGCAAGAACACTGGAGTGGATTGCCATTTCCTCCTCCAATGCATGAAAGTGAAAAGTGAAAGTGAAGTTGCTCAGTCGTATCCCACTCTAGCGACCCCATGGACTGCAGCCTGCCAGGCTCCTCTGTCCATGGGATTTTCTTGGCAAAAGTACTGGAGTGGGGTGCCATTGCCTTCTCCAGTCAGAGAGTTAGTGTTAAACTCATTCTGTGTCTGTTCTCCCAAGTGTTACTTTTCTGAACATCAATCACAGTCTGATTAATGAAGTGCTACAATTTGGGTACCTCAATTTGTATTTCTTCATTCACTTAATACATATTTATTGAGCAACTGTTACATTGCACCATTGACTTAGATTTTGAAGACAGAATGTTTTAAAAAGCATGCTTGATCACTGCCCTCTGAATTTAAGGCTACTAGTAGCCTTGTGAAAAGTGAAAGTGAAGTTGTTCAGTCGTGTCTGACTCTTCACAACCACTCCAGTGTTCTTGCCTGGAGAATCCCAGGGACTGCCGAACCTGGTGGGCTGCCGTCTATGGGGTTGCACGGAGTCAGACACAACTGAAGCGACTTAGCAGCAGCAGCAGCAGTAGCCTTATATTTAAGGCCTGTTTACTGGAGGTTCAGAGTTGCCCCTTCACAAGGCTGACATGGAGAGGCTTCTACACACTGGAGAGCCAGTTTGGAGCTCTTTAGTTAAAATATGAAAATATACTATATAAACATGGTCCATATTTAACAAAGAACCTTTACCCTTATCCACGGGGCATATTATTTTTCTGGAAATCACATGTTTTCAAAATGTGGCTTAAGAATCACCTGTATGCTTTAAGAAAATGCAAAAAGTCCCTGAGTATTATCCACTGGGATTGTGATTCTGTAGGTCTGAAATGGATGCAGAAATCTCTTTTTGATAAGCACCATGATGATTATAATCAGGGAATGATTTTATCTGATCATATATCTCATGACGGTCCTTTTCAAAGGCCCTTTCCAAAGCCTTTGGAGAGACTGGAATAGAGAAAGGGAAATCCCTCTTTTTTTATTTTTTGAGGCCCAAAACGTACATAATTTATGCATTTTTAAAAAAGCAAAATTGCAAATACATAATCTCTAAGCTCTCTATCACAGTTTCAGAAGGGTCTTGTGTATGTGAAGGACCCTGACCTTAAGTTCCATGAGTTTCTTAATGAATCTGTTCTAAATTCTAACACAAGATTTTTTTGTTCTCTGCCAAAGAGGATCGGTATATTAGGATGAGAAACAGAAAGAAATACAGGCATTCATGTCCTGAAAACAGGTTCCCTAGAGTTCTGGATGTAAAACTGGGGAGAATGGAGTGACTGGGAAAAGTCACTCTGTGTCTTCAGAAGTGAAGTAGAACTTTAGTTCTGATATTGGTCTTATTTATGTTCATTGAGCCCTAGTTTTAGATCCCTGAGCTGCTGATCTTTAGAAGACCATGATACGTTGCTAGTAGTTAAGTTAGGAAATTGGAGGGGAAGAACACTTTACACTGAGATGCTGTTTCATCTTACTTTGTACCTGTAACCCAAGATGGGAAGAAGCCAGAGCTGTTAGTAAAAGACCTTCCATTAATGAAAGAAAAAGGGTGTATAAAATGTCACATAACCTCACGCTATCGAGTGACTGTGCTGTGTGTGCTTTTTGTAACCCTTAAGCACTTATTTCATCGAGTCAGTTGTAGGTGAGTGATAGCACCAGAAGGAATTTTGAAATGAGTACTCCGGGACTTGCACTGGCGAATGAATAGAGTGTTTTTCTTTTTTTTCTGAGGCACGCTCCTGCCATCTAAGAATGTAAAAGAAATGGTTTGTGGCGGGCTGTTCCCTGCCTTGCTGATGATTGCTCAATAGGGAGTAGCTACTCTCACCAGTGTTAACAGAGGAGTACAAACTACATTGTGGAACTCATTAATATTTATTCCTGCTAAAAGCAATGGGCAATAAAAAGGGAAATAAACCGGGGAGAATAGCAATGGGAAAAGGAAGCCATGACAACAGATTCATCTTGAAAAGCTTCACCATTTATTGCACACAAAAAAATACACTTGAAATACAAGAATCCATATTATTAGTTCAGAACCCACTCAAAATGCCTCTTATGGGTCAACTAATATTATGAGAAAAATTGTATGTTGAACACAATTTAAGAATTTAAAATAGCCGTCCATACTCTTGTAATTATGTGATTTTGAGTTATCATTTTACACAAAACTATATTTTTTCAACATCAGAGTTGATGCTCCTATCTGTAGACAAGAACTTCCTCTAAGCCAAGGATCCGCTGTCTGTTACAGCAGAGACCAGTGGCATTCCTCTTCCTTTTCTCATGCTGCTCCTGTATTATCTGACTTGAAATGCCTTCAGCCATTGTCATAACTATCCAAGTACCTGCTGTTTCAAATCATCTTTGTTGTACTGTTAAGATTTCAGTGATCTTCCTTCATCCAAAGCCTATGCCTTTCTTATACTACATTACACAAGGTCCCATTTGATTACACAGAATTCTATGCTTTGATAATTGTGTCATGAGTATTATGCCAACTCCCCAAGATGATAAGCTTAGAAGGAGGGAATGGTGTTTTTCCCCTCCTAAATTTTAATTTATCCATCATTCTTACCAGAAGTCTGGGTGGTTTGCTAACTGCGTCGTTTAGAAATATCTTTAAGAAAGATTAAAAAGCCCTTCAATGAAAGAATGTTGACTTCCTAGACATCTAATTTATAGTGTTTCATTTTGGACTAATATTTATCTCACTAACTTCATTTTTTTCTTCCTTTGTTTTCCTTTCCTCTACAAAGGCTTAATGAGATAACATATGTAAAGCACATCCTAGCATAAGGTCTTGGGCTTATTATATGCCAAATGAGTATTAACTGCTTTTGTTTATGTGTTTACTTTTCTGCTTAAATTGAGAAAAAGGAAGGAATTTTTTTAAATGATAGTTTTACTCTAAGCATTTTGCATGTAATAAAGGCTTAATTGTATCCTGGCCTTGCTAGTTGAGAAACAACACAGAGAATGTATAATTCATGGAGTCTCTTTTCAGTATGTCTCAAAATCCTTTCATATGCTTACATTATAAATGAAATTGCTCCTTTCTTGGAAAAATAGTCTTCCTTTGTATTATTTCAGAGTAAAAAGAAATAGAACTATTTTACTTCTGTATTTATAGGAGACAGAATAATTACCGCTTCCCTTACTTTGTGACGCTGAATCCTTGAGAAGTTTAAGCAGCACTCTGTTGCTAAAGGAGTCTGATGGAGATACTTGCAATAATCCTGGGATTGTGTGGTTGCTCTGAAAGCACATTTACCTCCTTGCTCAGCCTGTCCCACACTGGTTCATCTGCCCTTTATGGCACACAGGATTCCTGAGCATCTAAAATCATATTTGTTAGGCCTTGGTGTTGTTCAGTGACTCAGTTGTGTCTGTTTATTTGTGACCCAGTGGACTGCAGCACTCCAGGCTTCCGTGTCTTTCACTATCTCCTGGAGTTTGCTCAAATTCATGTCCATTGAGTTGACGATGCCATCCAACCATCTCATTCTCTGTCACTCCCTTCTTCTCTTGCCTTCAGTCTTTCCCAGCATCAAGGTCTTTTCCAATGAGTCCGCTGTTCGCATCAGGTGGCAAAAGTATTGGAGCTTCAGCATCAGCCCTTCAAACGAATATTCAGGATTGATTTCATTTAGGGTTGACTAGTTTGATCTCCTTGCTGTCCGAGGGACTCTCAAGAGTCTTCTTCAGCACCACAGTTCGAAAGAATCAATTTTTCGGTGTTCAGCCTTCTTTATGGTCCAACTCTCAAATCTGTACATGACTACTGGAAAAACCATACCTTTGACTATATGGACCTTTGTTGGCAAAGTGATGCCTGCTTTTTAATATGCTGTGTAGCTTTGTCATAGCTTTTCTTCCAAGGAGCAAGCGTCTTTTAATTTCATGGCTGCTGTCACCATCTGCAGTGATTTGGGAGCCCCCCAAAATAAAGTCTGTCACTATTTTCATTTTTTCCCTATTTATTTGCCATGAAGTGATGGGACTGGATGCCTTGATCTTAGTGTTTTGAATGTTGAATTTTAAGCCAGCTTTTTCACTCTCCTTTTCACTCACCTTCATAAAGAGGCTCTTTAGTTCTTCTTTGCTTTCTGCCTTAAGGGTGATGTCATCTGCATATCTGACGTTATTGATATTTTTCCTGGAAATCTTGATTAGTTAGGCTTTAGGCCTGGGAGACCTTAACTTTTTTTGTCAAAATAATGTTAATAAATACATGCGAAAAATCACAAAAAAGGCTTTCTGTTTTACATGTCCTCAGCTAGGTCTGGTTAGAAAGGCTTGGGTCAATTAAGTTCCTACTGCATTAGGAATTTCCAGAAGTATCTTGAGACTAAAAAGTCAGGTTTTCACTAAGAAAGCTATTGATCCATTTCTCACTGTCTTTCAAAAATTCATAGCAGAAGGACTAAGCGAGAAACTAGCATGTTGTAATAGTGTTTTCCCATTAATGCATGACTACATTTTCACAGACATACCAAGACAGTAAGTGACAAAAGAACAGACTCAAGCCAGTTTTCTGATTCCAAGTCTAAATTCTGTCTAGTCCACCTCTGCCCTATGAATTTGCTTCAGAATAAAAAAACTGGATACAGCAGCTACCCACAACCTTATCAAAATCATTGAAACCAGTTGTAGTGTATTAAATGATCTGTCCTCAGAAATATCACAAACTGCAGATAGTTCTGTTGCAAAAATAAACAAAAATGGTCCTTATAACAGAAAATTGAAAAAAAAATTAAGGATAATTTAATTGCCTTTTAAGATTCAACACCATTAAGAGATTGATTCCTCAATATGGTTCTATGAGAGGTCAACATGAAGTCTTGCCCACGTCAAGTCTTGAAGTCTTGTCAGGCTCTTGATATTTGAACCAATAGTGTGTTGAATCATATGAAATTGTTAGTTTTGTAGGTAAAGAGCTGTTGATTAGTGGCAGTTTCCTGTATGTCACCTGAAAAGGTACCTTTACTGTATTATGTCAAGTCACCTAATGTCTGTAGGTTTTCCCCCGTCAGTATCGAGCCGGCAGCGAGGGGCCATGAGTTGTAGTCGTCGTTTCCACGTGAACAGTATATGTTTGTGCTGCATGCAGTGTGCCTTAGAGAGGGTAATGATTGTCTTCTGTAAAATTATGTAAATTTCCCCATAGCAGATATTATTTATGGGAAGATAACTTATATTGCTGGCTTGAGAGTGACTTGAATTTTTCAAGCAACTTTTATTCTATGTGCAGTTAGAAATCTGCATTCAATGATATGATTTTTAATACTTATCTGTGCCCCATTTTGTTTTATGTAAGCATATAAAATAAAGGGTGATAATGTCACTTTAAGAATAAATGGGTGAAGAATGTGGGACAAAGGAAAAATACTAGTAGAAGGCGATTATCAACTCAATGATGAATATAATAATATACAAAATGTGTGCCATAAGATCCTAGAAATTTCTTGAAGTGGGACTAATAGTTTTAGCTCTAAGCTTGTAGGAGCCAAGCAATGAGGAATACTATGCTAATTATGAAATTCATAGCATCCATTAGATAGTAGAAACCAGTTGTAAAGGAAAAGCACAATTTCTGCTTTTAAGAGAAAGAAAATTCACCAGTAGGCCTTAATAAAGAGGACACTGTAAGGATATTGCTTTACAGCCTCATTAACATCTTTAGTATCAACACCACAATGAATTTTATAAGGAAGCTTTTTCTTTAAGTGGTTTTCCTCAATGTAGGCCACTCGCGTAAATATGAAAGTGTAACTCAGAAAAGGCAAATCAGTGGGGATTAATGTGATATGGTACAGATTTATAGGTCTCTGCTAAACAGGATAACCCAGGGATAGAGTTCAGAGTATCTGTGAATGGATGTGGAGCTATTCCCTCAGGCAGCCCTCCTCAGAGCATTGATAGATGTTGAGAGAGAGAGAGTTTCCTTACATCCCCTGACACAGGTATCTGGAGCACTGTTGTTCTGAGTTCTGTTTAGTTGCACTTAAATGCAGAGACACATATTCCAGCCATCATCTAGGTGAGAAGAGGATTCGCATCCTTAAAAGAAAATTGAAAGGCTTGACAAAGACATAAGCTTGAATAAATATGATCCCACTTTGAACAGTGAGAAAAGTTCAGCCCTAACTAGATGTAGGACAAGGAACAACTTTAGACACAGAAAAAGGAATGTCAAAGGTCCTTAAATCTATTCCAGCACACATCCATGATATAAATCTGGACACAGGTGCAAGGGAGACTGAGCTTCAACATTAATGCCATGTCTTGGAAGAATCAGTTTCATTTTTTGGTGTCTTCTTCAAGATAAAATGGGAATACCAGACCACCTGACCTGCCTCTTGAGAAATTTGTATGCAGGTTAGGAAGCAACAGTTAGAACTGGACATGGGACAACAGACTGGTTCCAAATAGGAAAAGGAGTACGTCAAGGCTGTATATTGTCACCCTGTTTATTTAACTTATATGCAGAGTACCTCATGAGAAACGCTGGACTGGAAGAAACACAAGCTGGAATCAAGATTGCCGGGAGAAATATCAATAACCTCAGATATGCAGATGACACCACCCTTATGGCAGACAGTGAAGAGGAACTACAAAGCCTCTTGATGAAAGTGAAAGTGGAGAGTGGAAAAGTTGGCTCAAAGCTCAACATTCACAAAATGAAGATCATGGCATCCGGTCCCATCACTTCATGGGAAATAGATGGGGAAACAGTGGAAACAGTGTCAGACTTTATTTTGGGGGGCTCCAAAATCACTGCAGATGGTGACTGCAGCCATGAAATTAAAAGACGCTTACTCCTTGGAAGGAAAGTTATGACCAACCTAGATAGCATATTCAAAAGCAGAGACATTACTTTGCCAACAAAGGTCCGTCTAGTCAAGGCTATGGTTTTTCCTGTGGTCATGTATGGATGTGAAAGTTGGACTGTGAAGAAGGCTGAGTGCCGAAGAATTGATGCTTTTGAACTGTGGTGTTGGAGAAGACTCTTGAGAGTCCCTTGGACTGCAAGGAGATCCAACCAGTCCATTCTGAAGGAGATCAGCCCTGGGATTTCTTTGGAAGGACTGATGCTAAAGCTGAAACTCCAGTACTTTGGCCACCTCATGTGAAGAGTTGACTCATTGGAAAAGACCCTGATGCTGGGAGGGATTGGGGGCAAGAGAAGGGGACGTCAGATGATGAGATGGCTGGATGGCATCACTGACTCGATGGACGTGAATCTGAGTGAACTCTGGGAGTTGGTGATGGACAGGGAGGCCTGGCGTGCTGTGGGGTCGCAAAGAGTCGGACATGACTGAGCAACTGATCTGATCTGATCAAGATAAAATTATTTACAAATGTATATCTGTAGACCTAAATAAGTTAATTTGAAGTAATTAATGTTAACAATGAGGAGGATTGAGAAGGCAATAGACACTATATGTGAGATGCTGTTCTGTTTTACCATTAGTGGCTCATTGGGCCTTCACCAAAAGCCTAAGAAGTACCATTGTTATATAATACTGAGGTACAGAAAAATTAAATATTTTTACCAAGGCATATATAGCTAGTAAATATAATAACCTGGATAGTGAATCAAAAAGCCTGCTTTCTGAGCCTGTGCTCTTAACCAGTATGCCTTAGACTTAGGGTTTTTAATTATAAGACAGTTTGCTACTGGGAAAAATTTAAACTCCCCTCTTAAGTGACATTTGTTTTAAAATATATCGTTCAGTCGCCCCATCATGTCTGACTATTTGCAACCCCATGAACAGTAGCATGCCGTGCCTCCCTGTCCTTCACCATCTCCCAGAGCTTACCAAGTTCATGTCTATTACATTGGTTTCTTTTAAATTAGGTCTCAGAGCCAATGGTTTATAATAAGGTTATTCCTGTTTAATAGCATAAAAACTGCATATATGAAAATGCTTATGCTTCTATTACTATGTCAGAAAATTAGTCATTCTTTCATTTATTCAACCAATATTTTCTGAGTGCCTTCTATGTCCAGGTAATATTCTAAATGGTGAAAATAGAGAAGTAAACACAGACAAAATACTTGCTGTGAATTTTAAGAGATGGGTTGAAAGCAAAGAGATAAAATAAACAAGCAATCATCAGATAGCAATAAGTACTATGCAGAGGATCAAAGTAGGGGGATGTGAGAGAGAATGATGGTGCAGTGATATTTTTTTGAATCTTCAGGGTATTGTTTGGCTTCCCAAATTTGTATATCTAGCCTAAAATTCTCATCTGAGAAACAAAAATTATATAATGACCTATCTGTTTGACATCTCCACTCAGAACACTCAGGTATATTTGTCTCCCTTCCACACATTCTTATAATGGCAGAATAAATGAAAGTTTTAAAATAATATTAGAGTACAATATTAGAGGACTGTGAAGAAGGCTGAGCGCCGAAGAATTGATGCTTTTGAACTGTGGTGTTGGAGAAGACTCTTGAGAGTCTCTTGGACTGCAAGGAGATCCAACCAGTCCATTCTGAAGGAGATCAGCCCTGGGATTTCTTTGGAAGGAATGATGCTAAAGCTGAAACTCCAGTACTTTGGCCACCTCATGTGAAGAGTTGACTCATTGGAAAAGACTCTGATGCTGGGAGGGATTGGGGGCAGGAGGAGAAGGGGACGACAGAGGATGAGATGGCTGGATGGCATCACTGACTCGATGGACGTGAGTCTGAGTGAACTCTGGGAGTTGTTGATGGACAGGGAGGCCTGGCATACTGTGATTCATGGGGTCGCAAAGAGTCAGACATGACTGAGCGACTGAACTGAGAGTACAGTATACTTGAATAGTGCAAGTTTCATTGTCTGCTTGGTACACATGTCAAAATAAATCCTTTTAAGCTACTTAGGGGTGAAAAAATCACTATCAGAATAGGCAACACATAATAGTTATTTAGTAAATATTTACTGAGTAAATCAATAAATGGACTTAATAAATGACCCCCAAGGGTTGATATATATGATTTCTAATAATCATTATTTTGCAAAATTTCTTCTTCTGATAGCTAAAGAGATGAAAGTTCTAAGATATGCATATTTAGAAACATATTTATAAAATCCTTGTAAGTAAATATTTTAAATCATCAGAAAATCAAGCATATTGTTAGGCTTCAGCTTCCAACTATAATTAAGTAACCTTCTCAATAAGAATAATTGTAAAATTGAACAAAATTACAAAGCAGCTGGTTTTGGGTATTAAACAGCAAGCAGCAGAAAATTGTGGTCATAATTGTGAGGTGATCAATCACCTCAGTCTTCTACTTGAGACTGTTTCCTAACACAGAGTAGAAAAAATGAAAACAAGCATAGCTTCAGGTCTTGCTAAAATAAGAAGTCAGAAATCTGAGTTCCAGGATGCTAAAATGACTAGAAATTTCAGTGCAGCAAACAGAGAAAAAGCAGCTGCACTGAGGGGAGTGGGATGGAGTCCAGGAGTCTATGTGGGATACTCCATGGAGCCTTGACCAGGGCATTGTGCTGACTGAGACTCTGTGAAGTCTAGCAGAGATCCTGGGCTGCAAGGCTGATAGAACAGATAGTGCAGTACTAGGAGATGTCATGGAGAAGGCAATGGCACCCACTACAGTACTCTTGCCTGGAAAATCCCATGGGCGGAGGAGCCTGGTGGGCTGCAGTCCATGGGGTCGCTAAGAGTCGGACACGACTGAGCGACTTCACTTTCACTTTTCACTTTCATGCATTGGAGAAGGAAATGGCAACCCACTCCAGTGTTCTTGCCTGGAGGATTACAGGGACCAGGGAGCTTCATGGGCTGTCATCTGTGGGGTCGCACAGAGTCAGACACGACTGAAGCCACTTAGCAACAGCAGCAGCAGGAGATGTCAAAGTTCCAGCCCTGGAAGGATGAGAATACTCACTGAACACCTCAGCCCTCATGGCTTAGGAGTAGGACCGTACTGTCACAACCAAATTCAAATCTGAACCAGACAAGCCTGAATCCAAATGAAATCAAGTTTGAGAAGATCAAAAGGATCTACTGGCAATTTAACTGTTTAACAGAAAAAAAATCATAAAGGAAGATGATGCAGTTCAGATTTCCTGTAACATAGTATTCACAGTCTAGAAAGTGTGATAAACCATTACTCCAGGGAATTTCCTGGCAGTCCAGTGGTTAGTGTTAGTCGCTCAATTGTGTCTAGCTCTTTGCAACCCTATGGACTGTAGCTTGCCAAGCTCCTCTGTCCATGGAATTCTCCAGACAAGAATAGACTGGGTCAAACCCTGTTTATGGAACTAAATCCTGTAAGGCATATGTGGTGCAGCCAAAAAAATTAATAATAATAAGTTACTCTACATGCAAAATTAAAGAGATCTGTTATCAAGAAAAAAGTCAATAGAAGTATATCTGAGAAGACCCAGATATTACAGTTAGCAGACAAGGACTTTAGGGAACTTATTACTGTACATATTTTCAAAGGTTTAAAGGAGAAGATTGTCTTGGGGAGTCAACAGCTGGGAGTATAAAGGGAAAGTTAGACATCTATAAGACTATGGAAATTCAAAAATGTAACAGGTCTGCAATTTAAAAAATACATTTGGTGTGCTTAACTCTTAGTGCTACCAAAAGAAGGATTAAGTGATCTTGAAAATAGATTGATGGGAAATTGTTGAATCTGAGTAGGAGAAAGGGTTATTGATCTTGAAGACAGATCGATAGAAATGATCAGATCTGAAGAACAGAGAGAGGAAGAGGTGGGGGTGGGGGAAGTGAAGAGCGACTCAATAATTGGTGAAGTCATGCTGCTGCTAAGTCACTTCAGTCATGTCTGTGCGACCCCATAGACGGCAGCCCACCAGGCTCCCCCGTCCCTGGGATTCTCCAGGCAAGCACACTGGAGTGGGTTGCCATTTCCTTCTCCAATGCATGAAAGGGAAAAGTGAAAGTGAAGTCGCTCAGTCGTGTCCGACCCTTAGCATGGACTGCAGCCTACCAGGCTCCTCCGTCCATGGGATTTTCCAGGCAAGAGTACTGGTAAAGTCATATCCAAGTATTAATGATACTACAGGAAAGAGAGAGAGTGATCTGATAAGACAGATATTTGATGAAATAAAGGCCAAAATATTCTCAAATTTGTTGAAAAAGAAACCATCAACTTTCATATCTAATAAGCTCAGCAAACCCCAAACAGGATAAATATAAAGACAACAATGGCAACAACAGCAACAACAACATATTAAACTCAAATTTCTGGACACTGAAGATAAAGAGAAAAGCCTCAAAGCACCTAGAGGAAAAGCCACATGTGAATAAAGATAACAAAGGATTGAAATCTCATCAGAAACAAGCAATGTTTCTGCTAGGGGAAAAAAAAAAACAATTGCCAACTTAGACCTTGGGAACTGAGTAAGTGCCTTCAGGGCCCAGTTTTCTCCCTTCCCCAGAATAACATCCTAATTTACTTTGGCGGGACAGCTAAAGAATCTGAGGGGCCTCCATCCTTTCTTTAGTTTCAGAGGCCTTCACCTGGCAGAGTCAAAACCCAGAGTCCTGAGGAAAGGACCAGCTTTTCTTCTCATGTCTATGGTTTCTCAGGTTTATTTGGTGCCAGCTGATCATTGTGAGTCTTTACAAAATGAACATGGCTGTCCAGCTTAAATCCTGCTGAGCTAATTGGCAAACTCCTCTAACCTGAGGATAGAGCTGAGAAATACCACAGCCAGGAGGGTTCTTTGATGAATTCATCAAGACTGGAGACAGAAATCTTCTTGACAGAACACAGGAACCAAGCAAAATACATATGAGGCAGGATCCCGAGTTTTGGATCCTCTTCTAAATATCTTCTCAAGAGCCCTTTTCAGGTTGTATACCACCTGGTCCTTCATCAAGATGGAGCCAGAAGCTTAAAGCCTCTCTCCACCTCCATGTCTGTAGTCTTTCCTTTCTTGGGCTGTAATGCTGACATTTTCTTTTTTCCTCCACGTTCAGGGGTTTCTTGAGTCAGGTTTGAACGTGAAAGTCACTCAGATGTGTCCAACTCTTTGCGACCCCATGGACTGTAGTCCACGGAATTCTCCAGGCCCAAGTACTGGAGTGGGTAGCGATTCCCTTCTCCAGGGGATCTTCCCAACTCAGGTCCTCCTGCATTGCAGGTGGATTCTTTACCATCTGAGCCACCAGGCTAGCCCTGAGTCAGGTTTAGTGGCTTTTAAAACAAGTAGCCCTTCATGTAAACTTTGAATGATGTGAAATATTAAAGACCAAGACCATTCCATTTTTTTAAGCTATACTTTAAAACACTCAGAGACGCTTTGGGGGTTAATCAGGAGGAGGTCAGCAGAGTAAAAGGAGAATTCATCACCCATATACCTGTACATTCATTGCTGAAGGTTCTCTCATTTTTGCTTTCAGATTAAAAAAAAAAAATCTGAACTATCTGAGAATAGGGAATTTAAAAATAATAAGAGAAATTAGGAGTAAAGTCTTTAAATTACAAAAAAGATTTAGAAAAAAAGTAATAAGGTAAAAATATGATATGCAAAATACCATTAAAATAAAAAATGAAAATGAAAAAGATATAAGATTTTGATTATTACAATAGGCTGGAAGTCAAGAGGAACATAAATATGAGAAAAAGCTGAGATTAAAGAGTTAAAAGTCTGCGAGATAAAATATAAGGGAGCTTCATTAATAATTAATAAAAATTCAGTTAAAATTGATTGATGATTTGAATGTAAGACCTGACACCATTAAATGCCAAGAAGAAAACATAAGGGGTAAGCTCCTGACATTGGCCTTGGCAATGATTTTTAGATTTGACACTAAAAGCAAATGCAATGAAAGCAAAAATAAACAGTGATGTAGTGGAGCTACATCAAACTAACAAGCTTCTACTCAGCAAAAGAAAGCATCAACAAAACGGAAAGGCCAACTGAGGAAAGGGAGAAAATATTTGCAAAGCACATATGTGATAAGGGATTAATAACCAAAATGTACAAGTCAATCTGCTTTAGAGATCTCTCACTTTCTCCCACAGTTTTACTCATTTTCCCTAAAATGATTTTGAGTTAGTCACTAAGTCTGTCCCACTCTTTGCAACCCCATGGACTGTAGCACATCAGGCTCCTCCAGGCAAGAATACTGGAGTGGGTTGCCATTTCCTTCTCCAAAATGTTTTTATCAGCACACATAAGTGAGTCAAGGAGATCACCAGTATCAAAGCTCCAGAAACATTTCCTAATGAGCTTTGAAATCTATAATGGCAGATGTTTTCGAATCTCCAATTTCATTTTCCAAGCAGTTTTAAAAAGAATATAGTATAAACTCAAGGAAAATATTCAAACTCAGTTCACATGCTACCCTAAATTAAAATGTGGACTTAGGCTTACAAGAATTTTATTCAGGAAGAAATACATCACTGATAGGAAAAAGTATACCCTTGAAGAAATGGTTCTTAATATTCTTATGGCCAAAGACAACAGCAAGCAGTTCTTTACCAGAGTGTGCACATCTCTGTTCTGGAAAATGAATGAAACTTTCTGAAAGATAAGTATTTAGTGTCACAGAGATTTGACATCTTATGCTTAGCTTCAGCTCTAGTCCTGTGTAGCTATGTTTCTCAAAAGGTAGTCTGAGCATTACTTGCATCGGAGAGGGAGGGGGGAGGAAGGTTCAGGATGGGGAACACATGTATACCTGTGGCGGATTCATTTTGATGTTTGGCAAAACTAATACAATTATGTAAAGTTTAAAAATAAAATTAAATTAAAAAAAAAAGAATCAACTGACGTGCTTGTTATAAATCCATATTCTGAGCTTTTTCTTATGTTTCAATCCAAATGCAGTGCCCACAAATTTCTGGGCACAGCACCCAGAAGTCTGCATCTTTAAAACAAGCTCTCTCCTCACTCCCGCCTTCCAGTAATTGTTGCATGCACTGAAAATTGAGAAGGCTCTGTTGTAAGGTTAAGCATGGATCCTGAAAAACCATGATTCTACTCCCCAGACCCAGAAATCACTAACTTTGCAGGTTCCAAAAAGTTCTAATGCTACATGATGACGTTTTCCAACAAGCGATGTTGTGACTCAGTCACTTTTGATCTTTTCGTTGCTATTTTAGAAACACATGCTAGAGTTTAATGCTAGAAACTTTAGCGGTATTTTTTTTTTTTTTCAAGAAGTCTTAGCATGGACTTCACGTGTCTTACCGTGAATGGGCTGAACATTAGCAGCGCTCATGTTAGAGCCTAATATAGTTCATGTTATAGCCTATAGGAGCAATCTAGACATCTTGGAAACTTTGTTTAAATGTCAAACCCAGCAATTTCATCTAGACCTGCCAACTCAGCTGGCAGCTGCAGGAATGAGTGAACTAAATGGCGTGAAGCTTAACAGGTCAGGAGTAGACATACAGAGAGGAGGAATTGGGATTCCTGTCAATTGGAATGTTGTATGGAGCATAGGACCCTGATCTTCTGAAAGGCATCGTGAGGAAAAAAAACAAAACTCATCACAGTCTGAAAGGTAAAGAACAATGAGAAATGGTGCAGTGACAACCAAAAGTTTAGTATTAGTTGCTTGGACCAAAATCTTTGGTGTCACTCTTGATTTCTCTCTTTCTTACCATCAGTTCCTTGGGAAATTCTTCCAGCTCTACCTTCATTATTTATCTGACCACTTCATGTCCACTATCACCCCTGGTCTGAAGCACTGTCTTCTTTTGCCTTTACTGTTAGAATAGCATACTACCAGGCGTCACCATGTCCCTTGTCCCCCCACAGTCCATTCTTGGCACAGCAGCAAAATAGTCATTTAAAATCGTAGTCAGGCCGTGTCACTCCTCCACTCAAAGCTGTGCCTCTGCTGTGGTTCACTCCAAGTAAAATCCATCCCCTTCCCCTGCCCCTTGTCTCTGACCCCACTTCCCATGCCTCTGTCTCCTGCTCCTTTTTCTCCAGTTCCTTGAGCCTCCTCTGTAGTTCCTGGACCACACCTTCTGCCAGGAATGTTCTTCCCCCAGACAAGTGCTTGGCAAACTCCATCCCCTCCCTCTGCCTTGTCTCAAATGTCTCTTTCTCGAAGAGGCTAGATGTGATCGCCCTACTTTAAATTGCCCACCTCTCCCCGTCACACTCCCGGACCCCTTTCTCTGCTCTTTTTTCTTTCTTCTTGGCTCTTTTTGCCTTATACCATGCTATGCCAGTTAGTAGTTGATTAAGCTTCTTGTTACTTTTAGATTTCTCCACTCCTTCAGTGAAAATTCCCACTGCAAGAAAGCTGGCACCTTGATCTGTTTTGTTCTCTCCTAAATCCTGAGCATCTTTGTGTCCCAGTATGTGCCTGGTACATATAGGTGTTGAGTCAACATTCGCTGAGTGACTTACTTAAGTAAGTATTCACAAACACTGGCCCTGACCAAGTAAGTGTAAGGGCAAATGTAGGGATAATTACAAAGGATTAAGTGGAGAAAATTAATTAGAAGAAGAATCAGATCTGAGATATGCAAAAATAACTAGGTGGGTCAGAAAATTTGAGAGGACATGGATCCAATAGACTCATTATGACAATAGCTTATTTGTACGTGGTAAGCAGTTTTGAGGTTAGAGGTCAAGGCTGCCCATAAATCATGCTTTTGGCCTTTGACTCAGTGTTTCAAGTTTTCTTTTATTTTTAATAATGACATTATAAGCCACGACATTATAAGGAAATGCCATAAAATTTCTCTAAGCTTTTTGGCAGGTACATCCTCTGTCTATGCAGTGATCAGGAAATGAGAGTTTGCACCTGGAGTTCTATGGATAGAGGTTTTGAGAAAAGAATGAAAAATTTCAGGAAAAACAGAAAATCTCATACTGGAGGTATTATATTCACCTCTGTTTGCTTCTGAAAAGGGTGTAGCTGGACTTCCTTAGTGACTCAGATAGTAAAGAATCTGCCCTCAATGCTGGAGACGCGGGTTTGATCCCTGGGTTGGGAAGATCCCCTGGAGAAAAGAATGGCTACCCACTCTAGTATTCTTGCCTGGAGAATCCCACAGCCTGGCGGGCTACAGTCCATGGCGTCACAAAGAGTCAGACACAGCTGAGCCACTAACACTCACAAAGTGTAGTCAGTAACAGTGGCAGCAACCTGCTATGGAGAAACTTGAGTTAGTGCAAGTTTAGCATAGATTTTTTTTCCCCCAGAAGAACAGGGAAAAGTTGATCAAATATGCCAGTGAATGTGACTATGCTTAAGTCATCATCCCAAATTAGTTTTTCCTTCAATATCCCATTAAGCTTGGTATTATGGACTGAATTGTGCCCCTCTCCCCAAATTCATTTGTTAAAGCTGTAACCCTAATGTGACTTTTCTTGGAGATAAAGAAATAAGTCTTTAAAGAAATAATTTTGGTTAAATGAGATCAAAAGGGTGGGGCCCTGATCCAATAGGACTGGGAAGAGGAAGACACCAGTGATGAGCACACAGAGAAAAGGTGGCGTGAGGAGGGTGAAAGGCCACCAGAAGAGAGGCCTCAGGGACGCTGCCTGCACCCCTGTCTAGGACTTGCAGTCTCCAGAACTGTGAGCAAATAAATAGGCTGCTGTTGTTCTAGACACCACCTCTGTGGTATCTTGTTATGGCAGTCCTTGCAGACGATCACCTTGGTCATCAGAACAGTTCTATTTGGAGGAGCTCAGCTCTGCAGAGCTGGTTGCAGGCCTTCTTTGATTAGATGTTCTGACTTTTTAATAGCTGTTTTTGAAACAATAGTTGCAGTTCTTTGAAATTCTAACTGCTAAGGTTCTCTGTCATTATATTGTGGATAGCAATACACGCTCCAAACATCTGCTTATTGTAATTTACAGTATTTGTTAATGTTTTCATTAGGTTAGGGGCATTGTAAATGGGAATTTCAGTCAATAATACTGTGAAAGATTTTAGTGTAACTTTTATATAGATTATTCTCCAACAGGTCCTGTTTAAAAAAAAAGGTGGGGGGGGGGGGAACTTCTGTATCTGCAGTTACAACAGATGGTACATCCCCATGGTAGGAGAGTGATGTCCTCATCAAGCTGTTGATAAAGTTTGTGAAATTTAAATCCTAACATGATTGGCATTGCCATGAAGATATATATTTTGAACAGTCCCATGTATTTTTAAATGTCATTGTTTTGTAAGAATAAGGGTCACCAAGAGAAATTACCTGACATATGTTTGTCCCTATAAATACTTAACAGTGTTTTATTTGAGTCAAGACACAAAGATAGTTGTTCTCTAGGCAATATGGCATTGTGAGCATAGGCATATGGATCTCTCTCTGTAGTTCCCTAAATTGACCACTCGGAGTCCATAAATAGAGAACAACCTGCATCAGTCAGCCCTTGAAACCAGGAGAGAGCTCATTCAGTGGCTAGATGCTTAAAGCAGTTTCTGTGTGCTAAGATGATAATGATATAGGATTGAGGCAACAGAGGCACCAGGGCAAAGGAACAACCCCTGTGAGATGGAGTAAAATTCCTAAGAGAAGTAGGAAGGGACCTGGCAGTCCTGTCCCTGACACCAACAGAGCAGTGAAGGCTGGAGGCAAAAACAGTAATAAGCCCATCACTTGGTCCCCACAGCACACCAGCTGCAGGGTGGGTGGAGTCCTTTATAGAGGGAAGATGACTTGCTTAGAAGTCTGCCCAGTCTGTCCAGTTGAAAGCACCAATGGTGTTCATGGACTAGCTCTTTTCGCCACCATCAGTCTCCTCAACACCCGTGATTAAAAAGTTAAAACTAGAATATATAGCTGAGAAGAAAAGAAAGAAAAAGGTTCTCTTCTTATTTTAATCTGGACCTAAGTATTCTTTACTGGAATATTTGGGAACAACCTTATCTAAATGTTTGAAATGTATTCAGTGCACCTTTTACTTGACTGTTAAACCAAGATGCAAACTAGCACAGCCACTATGGAGAACAGTGTGGAGATTCCTTAAAAAACTGGAAATAGAACTGCCATACGACCCAGCAATCCCACTTCTGGGCATACACACCGAGGAAACCAGAATTGAAAGAGACACATGTACCCCAGTGTTCATCGCAGCACTGTTTATAATAGCCAGGACATGGAAGCAACCTAGGTGTCCATCAGCAGATGAATGGGTAAGAAAGCTGAGGTACATATACACAATGGAATATTACTCAGCCATTAAAAAGAATACATTTGAATGAGTTCTAATGAGGTGGATGAAACTGGAGCTGATTATACAGAGTGAAGTAAGCCAGAAAGAAAAACACCAATACAGTATACTAACATGGAATTTAGAAAGATGGTAACAGTAACTCTGTATGCCAGACAGCAAAAGAGACACAGATGTATAGAACAGTCTTTTGGACTCTGTGGGAGAGGGTGAGGGTGGGATGATTTGGGAGAATTGCATTGAAATATGTATATTATCATCTGTGAAATAAATCGCCAGTCCAGGTTCGATGCATAAGACAGGGTGCTCAGGGCTGGTGCACTGGGATGACCCAGAGGGATGGGATGGAGGGGGAGGGGGGTTCAGGATGGGGAACACTTGTACACCCATGGTGGATTCATGTTGATGTATGGCAAAACCAATACAATATTGTAAAATAATTAGCCTCCAATTGAAATAAATTTATATTTTAAAAAAAAAAAAAAACAAGATAGAGTGAGTCTAGAGGAGCTTCCCTGGAGATTCAGTAGTAAAGAATCTACCTGCCAGTGCAGGATATGCGAGTTTAATCCCTGGGTCAGGAAGATCCCCTGAAGAAGGGAAATGGCTTAGTATTTTTTTCTGGGAAATCCTAAAGTATTTTTTTTCTGGGAAATACTAAATGGCTTTAGTATTTTTTCCTGGGAAATCCCATGGACAGAGGAGCCTGGTGGGCTACCATGGGGTCGCAAAAGAATAGGACACAACTGAGCAACTAAACAACAACAACAACGCAGCAAGCCTAGAGTTTAACCCCCAAAGATTAAACAGATAAATTAGATAAATGTAAATATACCACAATTTCAAACACAGGGACCATTCAAACAGCTTTGTTCTGAAATTGTCTAATATAAGAAAAAAAATTGGATAATGTTTTGTGACCTCAGTCAAATGTTTTGATTTGATTCAAGGGGTTATCCAAACGGCAAAGACAAACAAGCACAAAGAGGAGGCGAGTTAGGTCAAACAGGATGCTCTGGGGATGAAAATCGTGGTTATCAGTTCATAAGCTTCATAGAAGCAGTGATAGGTCCATCAGATACTGAAAATATTAATCATGGTGTAGAAAATGAACTCAAGACATGTGTGCTTCGTAAATAAAGTATATGTCTTGTGTTAATTTAAGAAATGATTAATTCAAAACAGTAGCTCTATAATGAATTAATCATAGCCAGAAAGGACTGGCAGTGAGCTTCAAAGTACATTAAATACTGAGAGATAATTCTCAACCATCATTTTAAATATGGTTGCAAAATTGATTAAAGTGTAAGTACATTATCTTACAAACAATGCCTTCTATTATTAAAAAGAAAATAGGTTTCATGTCCTCATTAACTATAGCAGCCTATGAAAGATAAAAGAAATTTTCTGTGATAAAGTTTAGTACAAGAACATCTTCAAAAAGCTTTAAGCAATTGCTGATACAAGTAGAATTTGATTAATTTTCAGAATAAAGCAAAGACTTTATTTGCTTGACATAAGTTCTTTATTGTGCCTCTAGCTGACATGTAAGTGGATGTGGAGTAGACCATCAGTAGAATCTTCATGGAATTAAAAGCACTTTGGTTACATAGACCCTAAATTACTAACACATACTTATAATAAGAAAAACAAATCATCATTGCCCCTGCCATTGACCGTCTAGCACCCTTGGGCAAAAGGTTCCCAATACAATGGCAGGCTTTGCACAGAGTTGGCATCTAATACATATTTTAACACATTGAACAAAATAAGAACAAAGGAAAGGAAAGCCATTTGTAACTGATTTTATTTGTAGATCTTTGGAATCTCTTTCATTATCAGGTACCTTTGTATTTAATAATGGTGTTTGGTCAGTTCCTACACAGAAACCAAGACTTAAACCCAAAAGAATTTCCCTGTAATTGTGAATTTGCAATCAAATAAGCTTGTTTGAAGAAACAATGCTATTTTAAGAAAAAGATAAGATTTTCAGGGAAGGCAATGGATAATGAATACAGTATCAGGAGACTTTATGTAAAATGCTTAGCCATTTTGCTAAATGGATGAATGAATTATTAAACCTATTGCATTTTTCTCAACCTTTGAACCTTAATATATCTTTTGAATGACTCAGAGGAGGCATATCATTGAACATACACATTTTTTTTATGAACATACAGATTTGAAGTATGCTGGTTGTGAAATCTGTCATTTAAAATGTTTTGAGATTCAAAATATATATTTTAATGATAAAAAGTTTAAAATAACACATTTGGTATATTTTTAGGCATTAGAACAGAACTTATTTAGCTTTAAAATTTTTGTATTAAAAAAAGATGAGAATCTAAAATGTTGCTTATTAAAATACTGAGGACTCATTTTCCAGATGAATATCACTCCCAATTTCTTCTGTCACCCCCACAGCAGTACCTAAATAGACTGTTTAAAAAATATATTATGTCTCCTAGTCAAGCCACACTTCATATTATAGTCTTCCAGGAGTTTGGGGTAAAAAATGGGGGAAGAACATGTCTTCTGCTAATTGTCATATCATAGTATATAGCAAAATGGATAAGGGCATAGTTGCTAAAGTCAGATATCAGCTCCCACTAATTAGCTGTGTGACCTTAGGCAAGTTACTTAATCTCTATGTGCCTCAGTTTCCTCATCTTCAAACTTGAGGTTACTACAGTTGTACCTACTTCATGAGATTGCTGTGATGATTAAAAGAATTTAGTGAATTCAATTTAAGTATTTACTATTATTATTATTATCAATATAAGTATAGAACATCCCATGTTAATAGTAATTTACTAATAATTGGATATCCAGTTCTTGATACCTTGTAGAATGAAAATTTAGTTTCATTCCCAACTGATGTTTGAAAGTCACATTAATTTTCACTCATTGGCCACAAAGGCTGATGTTGGATTATCTTGATAGCTTCATTTTACTGTTTTGACTTCCCTGGTGCCTCAGACGGTGAAGAATCCACTTGCAATGCAGGAGAACCATTTTTAGTCCTTGGGTTGGGAACATCCCCTGAAGAGGGGATTGGCTACCCTCTCCAGTATTCTTGCCTGGAGAATTCTATGGACAGACGAGCCTGGTGGGCCACAGGGATCACGAAGACTTGGACACGACTGAGCAACTGTCACTTTCACTGTTATGACATATATACATAATATTAATAATCCGCATTAACTGTATTTTAATACATTATGCCCTATTTTAGATGTATTCGCCAGTGTGTGTGTGTGTGTGTGTGTGTGTTTACTGAAACTTCCTCATTTATCCTTCCAAGATCACGTGGGGTAGTACTTAGAAGTACACGCTGAAGATCATGGAGCCAGACTGCGTGAATGTGGATCTAACTCTGTTTCCTAGATATATGACTTTGGGAAAGTTACTTAACCTTTCCATACTCAGTTTCCCCATTTGGGAATAATTATCCACCGCCACCACCCCAAAGAGAGATAACTGAAATACCTATCCCATGGGGTTTTGTGAAAATTATATGACTTAATATTTGTTAAGTACTTGGGGGACCATAACATTGCCTGCTGCTGCTGCTACTGCTGCTAAGTCGCTTCAGTGCTGTCCGACTCTGTGCAACCTCATAGACGGCAGCCCACCAGGCTCCGCCATCCCTGGGATTCTCCAGACAAGAACACTGGAGTGGGTTGCCATTTCCTTCTCCAATGCATGAAAGAGAAAAGTGAAAGTGAAATCGCTCAGTCGTGTCTGACTCTTCGCGACCCCATGGACTGCAGCCTACCAGGCTCCTCCGTCCATGGATTTTCCAGGCAAAAGTACTGGAGTGGGGTGCCATTGCCTTCTCCGTAACATTGCCTAGCACATCGTAAATGCCAGTAAGCATTTGTTATTAAATAAGTCATATGCACTCCATCCACAGGTGGGGCTCCTATTCTAAATCTGATGTTTGACATTGCTTGCTTTTTCTTATATATTTTACATGTCCATGCTTTTCAGCCAGAGACCACCAGGAACACACTTGTGTTTGAACAAGTTGGATTTATTACTTTTTGCAGCAAGGATGTACTCACACCTGGGCAAAGCCATGGGCATCTCAGTAGGAGTGTCAGAAAGCACTTATATTAGCATTTCGGCTTCAGTTAAGTAATTATTTTAGGGGAGTTTAAATAAATGGACTTTGCTATGGATTGAATGCTATAAGGAGGCAAGTGTGATTCTATAACCAGGTTTATCTTAACCTTACTGGAAAGTAGCAAAGACTAGAGGGAGACCAAAACTGTAATAGATAAAGAGGCAAACCTCACTCTTAATTAGCTGGGAGATGGGAATAGTTGATATTTTGGTGGTTCCTATGGTGACCTTGTTTTCACTTAGACAATGAAGTAGTCTTATTTTTTGTCGTACTCCATCAGAGCCTAGCTGAAAAGACCAAGCCAGTTCACAGACAATGGTGGCCACTCCCTCTTTTTCAGACACATATTTATCCCCAAACATGATGATAATGCTTGCTTTTTAAAACTTTATATGAGTAGTATCATTTTGTATATATTCTTCTTTGGTTTGCTTTCTTCACTCTGATACACTTGTGCATTTCATCTTAGTGGTGATTGTACTATAGTTTAATTTGCACCTCTGTATAACATTGTATTGACACAGTAGTATTGACACCATCATTTAAAATCCATTCCCTTTTTGTTGGACACCTGAGTGTTATTCCTAGATATTTTCAGTTATAAACAATGCTGCAATGACAATTCTTGTAAATATTTCCTGAGGTAAATGATGTCTGATGACTTTTTCCAAGGTATATACCTGGGAGTAAGCCTGTCTTCAAACATTTGAGAAGAATATTCCAAGTTATTTTCCCAAATGTTGAAAACAACCTAGTTTTCTAGAAGTGGTGTTTAACTGTTGTGGCTGCTTCACATCTCCTTCAGCGCTTGGTTTGGCAAACATATAAGTTTTTGGATAAACTAGTAGATATAAAATGTCATTTCAGATTTTATTTTTCTATTAACCCTCATAGTCTTTGACTTTTAGTGGTCTATCCTCTTGTATTCATTTCTTCCATCTTATTCTCTTTGTTCCATTTTTTTTCTGTTTCTTTGTTTCTTCTTTCTTGCCTTCCTTTAAATTTATTACAACAGTTTTGTTATTGTTGTGTTGTTTCCCTTGGTTTAGAAGTTATATATTCTTATCCTATTTATATAAAGAGATTACCTTAAAATATTAAAGTCCAGACCCAAATGAATATAATCTATAATTAATATGCTAACCTTGCCAAGGGCTGTAAACTATTTTACCTCTGAGTACCTTTCACCAGCTTTCATATTATATAGTCTTGTATTTTATTTCTATATTGCTATTTGTAATTGTCTGTATTAGATTTCTATAACTACTATAACAAATGACCACAAACTGAATGTTTTATCTTCTAGTTCTGTAGGTCAGAAGTCTGACATGGGTCTCACTTGACTAAAATCAGGGCTTTGGTAGAGCCATATTCCTTTCTAGAGGCTCTAATGAAACAATTGTTTTCTTGCTCATTCGGATTGTTGGCAGAATTCAGTTTTTCACATTTGGAAAACCAAGATCTCTGTTTCCTTGTTAGTTGTTAGTTGGGGACTGTCCCCAGCTTCTAGAGACCATATTCTTTGGCTTATCCCTTTCCTCCAAAGACAGAAATGGCAAATCCTCTCATGCTTTGAATCTCTGCTCTTCCTTATCCCATCTCTCCTTTCTGACCAGCTGGGAAAGGTTCTCTGCTTTTCAGGACTCATGTGGTTAGATTAGGCTGATTTCGATAATCCAGGATACTTTCCTCATCTCAGGGCTTGAACCCTGAATCACATCTGTAAAGTCCTTTTTCCCATTAAGATAATGTATTCACAGATTCCAAGGATTAAGGCATACGATCTTTAGGAGACCACTGTTCTGCCTTCCACACTCTCTGTTTAAACATCAATTATGCTTTTACAGTTAGTGTTTGTTCTTACTCACGTTTAATATTTTCTTTGGTCACTGTTCCATCTGCCATTTTAGTCCCTGCTTTTCTGTTCACTTCCCTTTGTATGAGAAAAAAATCCTTTAGAAATTTCCTTAATGATGGCCTGTTTAGTTAAACTTGCATGTTCTGACTGAAAATGCCCTCCTTTGTCCCTGGTAATTAAAGAAATCTAGATATGCAGGTTCTATGACCTAGGATCAGTAATGCCCCAAAGGAAAGGCCAGCTTTAGGATTCTGGTACTATACAGGATTTGTGCTCTGGATCTGGGAACTCATTTGAGGATTTTCCTTTCTTATGATCCCAGTTATAAAGTTGAAAAGTTTTATTTTTAAAATAACATATAGGCTTCTTCTTCCAGGAAGATAGAGAAGATGTAATTTTTCCTAATTCTCTCACTAAATTAAAAAAAAAAAATCCTTTAGTAAACAGACCATAAGATGACTCTGAAAGATGGAGAAGGAGGCAGACAAGCTAGAGATTTTAAAACTCAAGAAAAGACAAATGCTGAGTTCCCTTGGTGTATCTTTTCCTCCCATGTCTCAGACTTGGAATGAGAGAAGAAAATCACCCAGAAACGCCAGTGGGAGCAGATTTTGAAAGGATCTAACAGATACCTATTCAGGCAATGTTAGAATTTGCTTCCAACACCATATGAAAATTAAAATGTATTCTCTATCTATAAAAAACTAAACATGTAAGAAGGACTGACACTGGTTGGTAGAGTGGATTAAAAAATATGACCCAACTATACACATTCAACAAGAAACCTCAAATATAGCAATAGCCCAGGTTGAGAGTAAATAATGAAAAACAATAAATCATGAAAATATTATTCAAAGAAAAGCAGGAATGGGGTATATTACTATCAGACAAATTAGATGTCAAAGCGAAGAAAATTACCAGAAAACTACTGTAACTCGCTGAATATGGAACAGGAAACTTCTATCCAGACAGCAGTAAAAGAAAGAACAAACAGCAAGCTAGTAGGACCAAAAGGAAGCTGCAGCCCAAAATCCCTCATAAATACAGATACAGAATCCCATAGCAAAATATTAGCAAACAGAATTCAGTTATACATTCCGAGAATTGAAGACTAGGACCAAGTACAGTTTACTCAGGGAAACATGGCCAGTTCAGTATTGGAAAAATCAGTTCATAGAATCCACCACGTTAACAGGCTAATGAGCAAAAGTTCACACGATAATATCAGTCAGTGGGGAAAAAGAACTGGGCAAAATTCACCACCCATTTGTCATAAAAACTCTCAGAAAAATAGGACTAGAGAGAAACATCCTTGACTTGGTAAAGATCATGTACAAAAACCTATAGCTAATGTTATACTTAATGGCGGAAGACTGAATTCTTTCCCTGTAAGATTAAGAACAAAGTGGATGTAGGCAGTCTTTGTAGCTACATCACTCTAATCTCTCTCTACATTACGGCAGTTCCTTTTTTTCTGTGTCGTCACATGGCCTTCTCATAAGGACAACAGTCATTGGATTTAATTAAGACTTACCTGAGTCCAGTAGGACCTCATTAGCTAGTAATTGCAGTGACCCTATATCCAAATAAGGTCATGTTCTGAGCTTCTGCTAAGTCACTTCAGTCGTGTCCGACTCTGCGACCCCATAGACGGCAGCCCACCAGGCTCCCCCGTCCCTGGGATTCTCCAGGCAAGAACACTGGAGTGGGTTGCCATTTTCTTCTCCAATGCATGAAAGTGGAAAGTGAAAGTGAAGTTGCTCAGTCATGTCCAACTCTTAGCGACCCTATGGACTGCAGCCTACCAGGCTCCACTGTCCATGGGCTTCTAGAAGACACGGATTTGAGGCAGGGTGGAGAGGGGAATACTATTCGACCCAGTACATGTACCGTAGCTGTATCAATATCAATATTCTGGTTGTGGTATTATACTATAGTTTTGTGAGATCTAATGGGAGAAACTGGGTAAAGGATATGTAGGATCTCTGTGAAATTACAATTTCATGTGAATCTATACTTATCTCAGAATAAGACATTTAATTTGAAAAAAATTACATATTCACTATTCTTAGGGATTAGACAAAGAGTATATTTTCACAATACCATATTGGCCTCATTACTGGAAACAAATGATTAAGTTTATCTCCTATGAGGAATTTTTGTCTATTGTGATACTCTATACAAATGCAAAATGTTTCAGACCTACAAAAATTGCTAAGTCTAGAAAATAAAATTCTTTTATGACCTTGTGAAGCATACAGAGTACATACAATTAAAAACCCTTTAAGTCATATGAGAACAATAAAATATCTCCTTTATTTTCAAGAGATCAACAATAAGACTTTAAAAAATCTAATGTATACTTCTTTGGACCTTATACTGGAAGAACAGTTTCTTAATAATTTCTAATAAAATTATATAAGAATGATGACTGGGCCATGCTAAAAAAATTCAGTTCTCAATGTTTGAGAATAAGGGATCAGCAATAAATGCTATATTATGTAATATAAAACTGTAGGAGTTATATCTCACAGATTAATCTAGAACCTAATAAGATCTTCTGTGTCTGTTCTTTACTTCATTATTGAATCATACTGAATTCAGATAAATCTTGAGCCATTGCAAAAAATAAAAAAAGACAGCTTTTGAAGAGTTCAGCTCATACCTGTGATTTACATTAATCAGCATATACTGTTTGAAGGCATAGAGTTGACTCTGCTGAACCTATGTTTCTCACTACCCAAACCTCCTCTTACTTTCCCTGATGGTTTCATCCTGGTTACCTCCACTGGTCAGTCTGTATATTGGGCATGAGGCTTGAAGTGGTAGCCCCAATTTGCCACCTCTTTGTATGCCAGGGAAGGTCTAAGACAGAACCCAATCAGTTAGATCAACAATTGTGTGATTCATATTTGTAAAACTGGCTGAATACATTTATTTACAGTATCTTTTTTTAAATAAAAAAAACTGAAACTGAAAAAAAAAAAAAACCCAGCATATACCAGATAAGAAAATCTACAGTGAAAATCACCAAAGGAATAGAATCATACACAAATACATATTCTCCCCTTGTGTTTATTTGATTAATGAAAGATAGATAGAAAGTTATCTGTGAAATTGAGGCTTTTATCAACTGAAAAAAATGCACAGTGTGAAAGTTGTGAATTAGGTTTTATTTGGGGCAAAATGAGGACTATAACCCAGGAGACAGCATTTTAGATAGCTCTGAGAAACCTCCAAAGAGGTAGGAGAGAAGGTCAGTGTATGTATATATATGTGTATATATATATATATATATATATATATATATATATATATATATAATTTTGATGAAGGGAATACGTGCGATCAGGCACACATTTTTTGCAGAAGGTTGCTGCTAATCATAAGGAGCAGATGTCACTCTAAAGGATTTTAGTGTTTTTCTAGATATGAGGAGATGCAAGAAGTGGGCTCATAAAATCTTCTGAAACTATCTATCTGAAAGCCTGTCCTGTTAGTTTTACCCAGAGCACAGAGTGCCGCCTTCTGGGTCTCCACACTGAACCCACACTGAACCCCTTTCAGAGTGTGTTGAAGGTCAGCTGTCATAGCAGCTTGTGTTTAATCCTTGAAGAGGCAGATGGCAAGTGCCAATTTTTAGTTGGCACTGTTTTTCAAGAACTGTATTATCTTTGTGCTAAGTTGGCCAGCTTAGCAGAAGATTGTTAAGCATATTTTGCTTCAAGAAATACTTCCTTAAGCCTTTATTCATCATATTTCTTTCTTAGTAGTTAAAGAATTGTGAGTGATTATTCTTCTTTGTTTACTCAAAATACACCAAGTTAAAATTAAACTTTAGAAAAATGGCCAGGAATTAATGTTTTTATCTGTTTCCTTAATTAAAAAAAAAAAAAAAACAAAGCCTTGTTTCCTCCTAAAGTTTTCAACTTTCTATATAAAATAAAGTTCTTCAGGCTCTAACAGTTCTCACAATTGTATACTTTCCAACTCTAATTTCCAAAACTGTATGATAACACTGAACCATAAAGTTACTTTTAGTTCACTGAAAATAAAACACAGAGACTTTTCAAGTAAGTATACATATAAGCATTAATTTAAATCTGCCTGCAATGCAGGAGACCAGGATTCAATCCCTGAGTCACGAAGATCCCCTGGAGAAGGGAATGGCCATCAACTCCAGTACTCTTGCCTGGAGAATCCCATGGACAGAGGAGCCTGGTGGGCTACAGTCCATGGGGTCACAAAGAGTCAGACATGATTGAAGGACTAAAACTTTCACTAAAAGATTCCACAAATGAAGGAATTACGTTAACTGGAAGTTATAGGAGTTTTTCTATGTATTATAGACTTACATTAGTCAAGGTTCTCTGGAGAAACAGGACCAATAGGTTGTATATAAGTACATTATAGGAATCGGCTCCCAGAATCCTGGGAAGAAGGCCACTGGTGTACTTTCTGGTTTCCCAGAACCAGGAATTCTGATGTCCAAGAGCAGAAGATAGATATCCCAGATGAGGAAGAGAAAAAATGGACCTTCCTTCACTTTTTTGTTCTATTCAGACCTCAGTGGGTTGAATGATGCCCCACCCACAGTGGTGAGGAAAGTCTACGTTAGCCTACTGATTCAAATGCCAGTCTCTTCCAGAAATGGCCTCACAGACACACCCAGAAACAGTGCTTCACCCTCCCTTAGCCCAGGCAAGTTGCCACATGAAATCAACCATCCCAAGATTCTTATGCCTGTAAGAATATTAAAAACAAATCATTTTATGTGAGATGCATATTATCAGTGTCATTTTTTTTTATATTCAGACAAATGAAGCATTTATTTCTGTACTTTCCGTCATTACTGTGCCAAGGGCTTTCATTGTTGGAAAGCAATCCAGTTAATCATTTTTGGCTTTGGCTAATGTTATGATACAAATTAGTAGCAATTCTGATAAACCTAAGTGAGAATGCTCATGGTGCTCATGTTAAGCAAGTTAGGGATGCCCAGTCATTTATTTTCACTTCATTGTGTATGGGAGGGGAGAAGGGGAAGGCTTTGACTCAGAAGGGAGGGAAATAAGTACTTCTTGGAGGAAAACTCTGTAGAATATTTTTCAGAACTGAAAAATGTGGCAGAAAGAGGAGTTAATATACTAGCCTTTATGATTGTGTGTGTTTCTGTATGTAGAAAGTTGAGGGATATGCAAGTACCTACAGTTTGCTTTAATATTTAAACTACAAGTAGATGTATTGAATATTTTTATTTAAAAGTTGGGATATTATAGTTTAAAATATTTTATTTTCTCTATGAACATCTATATGCAATCCCATGTAATTGGAATTTGATAGTCCTTAACATGGGCTTCCCTGCTGGTTCAGCTGGTAAAGAATTTGCCTGCAATGCAGAAGACCTGGGTTCAGTGGGTTGGGATGATCCCCTGGAGAAGGGAAAGGCTACCCACTCCAGTATCCTGGCCTGAAGAATTCCATGGACTGTATTGTCCATGGGGTCACAAAGAGTCGAACACTACTGAGTGATTTTCACTTCACTTTTACATAAAGAACCTAAGAGTTAAATCTCTTATTATGTCAGGCTTTTTGTGCTACGTGGATGGGCTTTTCAGAGTACCAGACTATAACAGAAGCTAGCTGTCATTAAAAGAAATGTGTGTCTAAGACATTTGCTTCTTTAAATTTTTATGACAGTAGTAAACTTGATTCTCTTCTGATGTCTTTATAGCTTCAAGTATCTTTCTCACTTAGTCATTTTTAACCAGAACTATGGACACCATCTGACATTAACTGTCAAATGTATGTGTTGTACAAAATAGCCAAATTGCAGTCATCAAAGGAAGAAAGAAGCATGGGCTAGCAGTATTTATCCACAGTTCATTGATCAACTCATGAACATACATGGACAGTTATAAATTAGTCCCTTTAGCAGTTCTGAGCTTTGGATCACATACGCAGGTGCTGTACTCTTGAAAGTTCTGGAAAGTACCTGGTGAGTCATGCAGTTGGAGATAGAGATGCCCCATTTGGTCCTTCATCATATCCACCAGGTACCTTTCTGTGGGCCAAAACAGAGACTATTGTGCCACAAGGCACTCAGTGGAGATTTTCCATAGACATTTATTTCCCCTCCTACTCTGTTCAGTCCTCCAAAGGAAATTCTACATTTTTAGATTCTGACTATAAAATTTTAGAAATAAAATTAGCCATAAGTATTGTTTTATTGGCTAGGAATATTAGACTCAGCATTATTAATTGCATAGTGGTGAAGCTGAAGATTAAACAATTTTAGGACTTCTAGCCCAGTTTCCTTTGATGACACTACATTGCTTCCTTTTCCCCCTTCTCCTTCTCCTTTTATTCTCAGGATGGAGCTGAGAAGCATTGAAGTAATGTCTTGGTGACACTTCTCTAAGCATTTTTCCTTCTTCATACACATAGAAGAATCATATTATTGACCAGTACTATGTTTAATGCTTAAGGGATCTCTCTTTGTCTCCAAACAGCCCCAAAACCAGTGGACCTGAAATTATGCACTGGCCCTGTCCCCAACACGACACAGCTGTGCCACATTCCCTGTCCTATTGAATGTGAGGTTTCACCTTGGACAGCGTGGGGACCTTGCACTTATGAAAACTGTAATGACCAGCAAGGCAAAAAAGGTATGTAATACTAAAATGGCATGCTTGAAACTCCCATCAATGGAGTCAAACCATGAATTATTAACAAACGCTGCTGCGTGTTCCTGTGATCATTTGTTGACAGTATTTTCTAGAATGGCTAAAGAGTACTAATTACAAAAGAAGTATAAACCCACTCTGGTAATGACACCAGAAGATAAAAACTGCAGAATGTAGGCGAGATGCTTATTATTTTAGACAACAGATGGAGAACATCTAAGGCAGTTGGTGCAGTGGTTAAGATGAGCTATGGTGTCATGCTGACCTGAATTGGGAAACCTGTTCTGTCCTCTACTGTTTAGATAAGTTAATTAATGTAAGTCTTTATCCCCTCATCTGTAAAAGTGATGTAATCTGATCTGGCACCCATGTTTTCTTTAAAGATCCAAGGAGATAAAACATAAAGCATTTATTTCATTGCTGACCCATAGCTAGTACCTAATAAATAGAACTCCTTATTATTTTAAGATGAGAAAATAATGACTATTACTTTTATGATGCAAATGTTATATCTGAAAGAAGTAAAATAAATGCAGTTGTTTCCCATGTGGTAGGCACGGTAGAGTGATTTTTCACATGATCTAGTAATTGAAAACACTTTTCTATTTTGTTTCAAAGGACAGCTTTCTAGTGATTCTAGTATGTTCACTTAGTAATAGACAGACTTACTAATTTTGTCATACAATGTCAGACAAGGCAACACTTAGGTGCTATTAAAGCACAGAGCAGGTCTTTGAATACTCCTCATTAGAACCCAGATGGATTATATCCCTAATTCAAATTTCTGGGGAGTCTAAAATCAACTAAGGCTCAAAGAGACAATTTCCTGAGATCATCCAACTTCTCAGAGGTTCCTTTTCAAGTTTAACCACATAAGCCTGTTGAGGAATTCAAAGTAATATCACTCTTATCGGTGTCATGAATATTTCTGAATAGCTTGAGATTTTATGGTGTCTTTGGAGATTTTATTGTCTTTTAACATTTTATAACTACAGACTTTCCAAATTAACCAAAAGCAAAATCTCTTCTCTCTTTTTCTCTCTCTCCAGCTCTTTTTATTTGCTTTATTTTTACTATAGTAAGCTAACACCAAAAGTCCCTCTTTGGCCATTTGTTCATTCATTTATTCATCTAATAAGTTATTAATGAGCTCCTATTAAACTAGAGTTTGGGGATACACTAGTGAATAAAGCACATATGAATTTTACCCTTTATCCTTATCCTGCTTTCACTTAGGGTTTCATTCAGCCTTCTGAAATATTCAAACCATGATGGTAACAAAGAATATTTTCCTTCCCCAACAATTCAGGTTTCAAACTGAGGAAGCGGCGCATCACCAATGAGCCCACTGGAGGCTCTGGAGGCACTGGGAACTGCCCTCACTTACTGGAAGCCATTCCCTGTGAGGAGCCATCCTGCTATGACTGGAAAGCGGTGAGGCTCGGCGACTGTGAACCAGATAATGGCAAGGAGTGCGGTCCAGGCTCGCAAGTTCAGGAGGTTGTGTGCATCAACAGTGATGGTAAGAAAGATTATCTGTCCTCCTTTTATTTTATGGTTGTTTTGTTTGACCCTGGAGAAATACTTTTCCTTATGTTAAAATATCATGTCTTCTCGCGTCATAGCTGGTTCTGTTTACAAACACAGAAACAACTACCCCTTCCATCCTTTCTTCCTGTTTCTTCTCTTTCTCTCTTTCATTTTTTCTGATGGTGGCTGTGGAGAGGGTCTTTAAACAATCACAGGGTATTTTCACTTTTAAAACAAGTAACATGCAATAAGAAACCATCATCAAGACAAGGTGTAAAAACAATGAGAGGTAACATTTTTCTAAGATTTTTTAATTTGCCACAGAAAGTGATATGTAAATAAAGAAGGGTTGTTAGCTTTGGTTGACTTGATTTGAGAAGCCTTCATCTCCCACCCTGATACTGTGTCTTAGTAATGATTACCAAGCCATGATTCCTGTTGCAGCCTAGAGTTCCTCCTGAATCAACCTTCTGAACTCTGGGACTCTCCCTTCCAGGAATGTCATAGAGTCCCCCCCAGGTGAGGATTTTCCACAGAGTTCTCTTCTTGAACCATAGGAATTACCCAGGACTTTTACAACTGATTTTTGTTTGATAAAATATACTGTCTTGCTCTCAGCCTTGACTGAAGATTTTTGCATCCTTTCCAAGTGTGATGCTACTGTTTCAGGGAGATTCCCCCTGACTCTTTAGCAATCCCTGAATTACACTTAGGAAACACAGAACTCCCCCAGACGTAGTGTAAATCTCTGGCTAAAATTGTCTCTAAGGTCCCTTCCGACTCTGGAATCCTGTGACTGCACATCAGAGCAGCGTGAGCACCACGCCGCAGGGCCCCGTGGATGACGGTTGCTGCTGTTTGCAGCCTACGCAGAAACGTTCTGGTGCCCCCACAGGGCCACTGGAGCATCTGGTAACCGTCATGATTCCTTCTATCCTATTTTCTTCCAGCAAACAGAATCTTTTCCTCCTGTGACTCAATCACTGCTCAGTAGAGAAGGATACTCTCTGGGGTAAGAGACTGACAAGCACTGCCAGTACTGAGAAATGAGCCTTTCAACTTTGAAACGTGCAGTGTTGTCTTTGTCTGGTGTCTCAGGTAGTCGAGCAGGACCGCATCAGGTAAAATCTGAACCGGCACTGGAGGCTGGAAGGTGAATGTGAAGGGGATTAGAGCTCCAGATACTTGACAGTAAATGTTGCTCTTTTCTCTATAGATATAATTAGTTATGATACATCCTCTCTTTAGCTTGTACCCAGTTCTACTCTAAAGGGAAAGAAAAGAGGATTAACATCTAGGAGAAAGGACGCAAATGGAACGCATCCTGCTGTGTTTATAAACCCACTTCAAATCCTAATTTGAATCAAATGACACTACATTACCATGTGAGTTGCTGGAAAAGCAGTAAGGGTCATATTTATTTTAGCATCATTAGTAACTCCCTTAATGATACTGCTTCTTGATTCCTTTTCCTCAATTTAAATAATTTTTCTTAACCTCCTAGAGACCTAGGGAGAAACTGGGATCCCAAGTATTATTAAAAGTATATCTATGTGGGCTAGGATGAAAACAGCTCTAAGATGAAAAGTTAACTGTGCATGGAACTTCTGGCAAAATGTTATAAAATGAACAATCAGATCTTACGTATCGCAGTGGTCTTCCTGGATGTTTGTACAAATTGAATACGTTTGAAATATACTAGAGGAGCTGACTATTTTAAAAACATTAGTGATTAATTTTGTCAGGTAAAAAATATTTTGTAGGACAATCACTTCCCAAATTTTCTTATGGAACGTTGAGACAAGCAGACAAATGAGTTAGCTATGTCTAGTTACATTGAAAAATAATGTATGTCATAATCTGAAATACAAGTTGATAACTCAGTATACATAAGGCAGATTTCACTTTGTCCACCAAACAACAATGAATTTTAAAAAGGTAAGAAATGTGTTACTGAAATTCAGTTTGTTATTATTGTTCTTTATCAGGACATCTCCTCTGTCATTATGTTTTACTCCCTGACATATATTATTAGTTGTAGGGCAACTCAATACTTTAGCTGGCTCAACTACAGAAATGTATAAAATCAAGAGAATCTCTGATTATAGATCCTAGAGCTGTTCAAATTTATTATACCTGAAACATGATTGCACTGCTAGGATCAGCTCAAAAGCTGGGGACCTGTAAGTGCTGTACGAGTATTATCATGTGGTCATCTGGTAAAGTGTTTAGCAGCTGCATTGAATGTCATTTTGTAATTAAATCGAGCCCAGGGAATTAAAGTTGATTAGTTGTACAGACTGTACCTCCAGGCCTGTCTGTGGCTATAGATTTTGTTTTATAATTAAGTTACAGCTCAACTAGGGAAATGAGGAATTAGAGCCTGTGAATCTAACAAATAATTAAAAAAAAATCTTTTTTCTCCCACCTTCCTCACAAATTTCACAACTTTGTTAATGATCACAAAGTGTCTAAAGTCTCTTTTCTTCTGAATTATTCTTTACCAGGCTTTTGAGATCATTAGGATTTGCCGCTTGCTGTTATTGTTCATTTTCCCAGCTGACTCCTAAGGAGCAGGATTGGGAAAGAGTTGGAAGAACCCCCAAGAGAAGTTTTGTGTAGATTCTCTGACAGAGGGGTGTAACAAAAATGAGAGACAAAGGAGAACTCAAGGAGGCAATTAGCCTCTCCAGAAAGAGAAGAACGTTTTATGTGTAACAGAAAAAAAAAATATTACTCATAATTAAAAGACCTTCAGAAAAGCAGTGCCAGATCTCTGAGCACAAAGGCAAGAACTCTGCACGAAAGGTCTGGGGTGATGGGGCAGGGGGCAAGTGGGATCCTCAAGGATGCTGAATCTGTGAGCAAACCCAGAATCTGCCTTCTTCCAGGTTTGGCAGGATTTGTCTGTGTTTTATTTAAAGGTGTAAATTGATGAGGCAACTGTACTTTGTTTCCCAAATTGGTTCCTTAGAGACAGAAAGAAAGCAAGGCTATCAGGCTGAAAGTGAAAAATAGTCTGTGATCTTACTGATTATGTAAGGATACTGTAAATCAAATATTGTTTCCATATAAGATGATATAAAATCATACTATCCATATAAAATGATGCTATCCATATTTCATTATCATGTGTTCTGTTCCAGGAATCTGAATACTGATACCTTTCTGTGTGAATTTCAAAACTACTGTTTTCCTGGAGTTTCTATGCTACCTTTCTCATTTTTATCCACATGAGTAAAAGTTAACATCTAACCAGTGACACTGACATGGATGAGTCATATTCACACTTGACAGAGATTTTTATGAAACCCTAAAATAATATTTTTATAGAAGTAAATCAGTACAATCCCTGATTACACAGCTACTAATATTAATAGTACAGTAGTAAGAGCAGTATCCAGCCATGACCTCCAAGTGTATTATACTGTTCTTGAAGCTCAATTCCTTCCTCTTCTGTTAGGTAAAGTGTGTCAAAATTCAACTAACTGGGAATGTCATGATTATATAGATAACCTTAAATTATTGCAATTCATTTGTTAAGAGTAACTGACTTACTCTAAATGTCATTAACAACAAATGTTTAACATATACCTGAACCCTGATTGTAGCACACCATTGTGTCATGCCACTGTGGTTAAAAACTATTGGATTTCTAAGAATGTCAACAGATTTTTCATGTATACATAATTTTAGGGCTTTCCAGGTGGCTCAGTGGTAAAGAATCTGCCTGCCAGTGCAGGAGACACAAGAGACACAGGTTCAGTCCCTGAGTTGGGAATATCCCCTTGATTAGGAAAAGGCAACCCATTCTAGTATTCTTGCCTGGAAAATCCCATGGACAAAGGAGCCTGGCAGGCTATAGTCCATAGGGTTGCAAAGAGTCACACATGACTGAGCGACTGAGTGTGCACATAAATAACATTAGATGTTTTAAGTCATCTATAGATAGATATGAGATATATGTACATATGTGTATTTTCATTATATGCAAGTATTTTTTCAAATTACCCTATAAGGTGCTAGATCTGCTTTGGCAAAGGGTATCCTGGATCCCCCAGTATCAAAATCTCCTTAAGTGTGCTATAAATCCAGATTCCTGTCTTATCTACAGACTCACTTAATTACAATATACAGAGGCAAGTCCCAGAAAGCTGCATTTTTATGGAGATTTCTGGATAATTCTGATACATGCACAATGAAGTTTGTGAACCCCTCTACTAAAATGAGAACAGGATTGTTTTGGTGGAACCTAGGAACTGACTCTTTTATCCAAAGACTCCCAGCACCAAAGCAAACTGGCTGGATTTGGGTAATGCTGAAGAAGACATAAGGTTAAGACAACTAAGAGCGTAGTACTGAAGCAGGTCTTTAAAGTAAATTTTTCTGCCTGTTTTGGGAACCATTTCTGTATATCGGCAAAAGTTCCAGAAGGACAAACTGTGAAAGATGGTTGAAGATGACTCTAATATCCCAAGCACTGGCTTGTCATATGACTTCTTAGTCTTTCTTAATTTTTACCACCAATTTCTTCCTCTCCTTCATGGAACGAGATATGTGTCCGCCTATGAGTAGAAGGAAGGAGAGACTTGAATACTATTTCTTCCCCAAGCAGTTCATGTTGTACTTCTTTTTTCCCAGGAATTCATTATTAAGAGGAATGTAAAACCTGGTATCCTGAAGTAAATCAGGAATAAGCACCTAAAAAGTATGGAAAATTTTTGTCTCTGGAAAACAGGACTCGGTATGGGGAGAAATGGGGCAAGCCTGTTCTATTTTAAGCCTTGTTGTACATACAATGCATATGCAATTTGCAAATCATGTAAATGCTGAATTAATTTGTCCAAATATATATTTATTAGAGAACAACAGTTTGGAGGGGGATAGAGGTATTTGGAAAAGAGTATAAGAGGTAAGGAGGAAATCATCCCAGGAATAGAGATTACAAAGCTTCTAGTTGAAACTAATATTTGGTCTGATTGAGAATATTCATGAGCTGCCCTAGAGACATAGACCATGTCAAGGATTGGGATGCCAACAGTTGATTAAGGATGTGCTCTCAGGGAAAGCCAGTAAGAAAATGGGGAATGAAGAAGCAAAATAATGAAAGGGGAGTGTGTCTTGGGTACCCAAGACCACCCCCAGGTTCTTTAATTAAGGAGAGGAACTTACAGAACTCAGTATGTGATTTATTTTGTCAAAAGGACACAAAGCAAAATCAGCAAAAGAAAAAAGGCACACGGGGCAAAGTCTGGAGAAAACAAAGTCCAGGCTTCTGAGAGTCCTCTCCTAACAAAATCACATAGAATGTGTGTCATTTTCCATCTGTGAATTGTGACATGTGTGAAGTGTTGTCTACCAGGAGAGCTCATCTGAGCCCAGGAGTCACGAGTTTGTATTGACTCAGCCATGCGGTCACCTTCTGTTTGTGTGCTGTGCTCAGTTGTGTCCGACTCTTTGCTACCCCAAGGTCTAGCATACCAGACTCATCTGTCCATGTGATTTCCCAGACAAAAATACTGGAATGGGTTGCCATTTCCTCCTCCCAGTGGATCTTCCTGACCCAGGGATCAAACCCCGTCCCGTGCATTGGCAGGTGGATTCTTTATCACTGAGCCACTAGGGAAAGCCTGACCTGCTAAGTAGCACATACCAAAATTGCAGACTCCCACAGGAAAGCAGTCTTTCAGTCTAAGCAGCAATTATTTGTAAAAATGCTTTAGGCACAGTGACCAAAATTTTAATTATTTAGAGAACACGGAAAGTGAAAGTCACTCAGTTGTATCTGACCCTTTGCAACTCCATGGACTGTCCATGGAATTCTCCAGGCCAGAATACTGAAGTGGGTAGCCTTTCCCTTTTCCAGGGGATCTTCCCAACCCAGGAACTGAACCCAGGTCTCCCGCATTGTGGGCAGATTCTTTACCAGCTGAGCCAGAAGGGAAGCCCAAGACCACTGGAGTGGGTAGCCTATCCCTTCTCCAGGGAATCTTCCCGACCCAGGAATCAAACTTGGGTCTCCCTCATTGAAGGTGGATTATTTACCAACTGAGCTATCAAGGAAGCCCAGAGAACATAGAGCCCTGCAGATATTCAAGTTTCCAGATACAAGCCACGGGCCAGCTGAGTGATCAAGAGTGTCTAAGGATAACAGTCTCAGACCTGCTAAGTGAACTCCTTTCTGCACAGAGAAGCACCAAAGTTTCAGACACAGTCTAAGCAGGTGAGACACTCTGGATTGTAGATTAAATCCCAAAACTTATAGTTTTAAAAATAAAGGAGCTGGGATTTTATACTCTCAAATCAGTCAACCACTGGCCCACAGATGCTATCTGGAAGGAGGAAGGTGGGTCCAGGAAACTTCCAGCTATTATAACATAATTGTTCGTGAATTCTCCAGTGAAATTTAAATAATTCTATTTTAAGTTATATGGAAAGTGGAATTTCAGAAGGCTCAGAAACTTAAAAACACCCAAGTAGCAGGCATTGAGGTTGTTCAATAGTTGAAAATGTTGACATATCTTTTCAAGAACTTGAAATTGAAAAACCTATTCTTAAATATTTTTGCTTTTTTCCATCAGGATAATACCCTTTGTGCTGTATCTTTCCATAATTATTATCAATAATGTACAAGAACCTCGTAATGCAGAAGGAGGAGTGATGAAAACGTCGGTTAAAATTTGTGTAAGTTTAGAAGGAAAGCTAACCTATGACTTGCTCCTAAAACTGACAAGAACTTGAGTTCAGATCAATTGAAATATCTGTAGAACACAATTTCAAAACCGTGATCATTCTTTGGAACTGGAATCTACTTCTTAACACAAATTACATAGCCATTACGTGGAAAAGCTGATCTTTTTAAATGCATGAATATGTCCTATAACTGAATTGTTTTTCCATAATTTAGGCAATAAATCAACTAAGGAGTTTCCTTCCTGTAGAATGCTATGTCATTTAATGTGTTTGGAATATAATTAGGTTGGATATTATGCTTAAATCTAAGCTCTCTTACTTTACAATTAGGATCATCTAACACTGTTGGTAAGAGTTTGTTTCCTATAATTCGGTTGAGATTCTCTATTCAATTTGTTGTAAAGATGAAAGTCATTATAGCCTTTTTACAAAGTTTAAGACAACAAGCTATTCTTCAGTGTTGGCTTGTAGTAATCGCAGTTTTATTCTGGTCTTAAAAAATCTGGCATCAGATGTCCTGATCTAGCTTTGTGCATTTGTATATGTAAGTGTGTGTGGAATGTATGGATCTCCCTGGTGGCTCTGTGGTAAAGAATCCGCCTGCAATGCAGGAGACACAGGTTGTACCCCTGGGTCAGGAAGATCCCCTGGAGGAAGAAATGGCCATCCACTTCAGTATTCTTGCCTGGGAAATTCCATGGAGTAGCCTGGCGGGTCTCAAGAGTCAGACACAACTGAGCATGCATGCATGTGTGATATGTATATTATGTTTTGATATGATATAAATAAAAAATACTTTTTTATTTGTAAGGATGTCATCAGGATTGAGCCAGTGTTCTATTGCCTAGCAGTATCTTAGCAAAGAGCAGAGTTTTATAAGGAAGTTTCTTCTTTAAAGTAGGATAGTTATAGCAGAAACCTCGAATGAAAGTTAAGTGAACAGTAGTTTGCTAACCACTTAACTGGATGATATAAATCTCTCACTGAGTGTTATTTACCACTTGAAATAGCAAATGCAAGAGAAAGAAAATAGCTTTTCACTTTATCATAAGTGGTCAAGTGCCTTAACATAACCCAGGGCAGCCAGTTTTCTCATAGCTGGGGCAGTAAAAGCCAGTATGATAGAAGACACATCTTTCAATCATTTAAACTGGAGTTTGACTGTTAAACCTAACAGATTCTCCTAACAGATTAATCTATCTAACAGATTCTCATCCCTTCCACTGTCTCTCTCTCTTATTTGCCTCTGTGACTTTGTTTATCTTGTAATCTCCTCTAGCTGACTTTGTTTCCCCTGATTTCATTGAGTCTCCATCCCTCTGATTTCTTTCCTACCTCTCAGGTCATGTGTCATGTAACTGTTGCCGGGCAGTAAACCACCTCAAAACTCACTGGCTGAAACAAAACTGATTAGGATTTCTCGTGATTCTTCCGAGTTCCTGTTCGGGTTTGACTGTGCTCACTTGCAGAGGTTTGGCTGTGCCTGGAGCCAGATGCAAGGTGGACCCCCTCACATATTTTCCAGCTGATGTGAACTGCCCACTGAGGTGTGTTGGTGCTTCTTGACAGAGGCTCTCATTCTCACTTAGGCTAGCAGCTTCCTTACATGGTGGATGTAGGGCACTGCTTTAAAAGGACGGAAACAGAAGCTGACAAGACTCTTGAGCTTGTCCGATGTTACTTCTGCCACATTCTTTTGGTCAAAAGAAGTCCCAAAGACAACTCAGATTTAATGAAGAGAGAAACAGGCTCTACCGCTTGATGAGAGACATTACAAAGAATTGTGGCAAAGGATTTAATTTACCACTGTCCACCATCTGGTCACAGTTGTTTTCATTCCTCTAAAGTGCAAGGTACGCCCCCTTTTCACCTGAGACTATCAAAATTCTCAGGCAGTTACATCATCAGGCTTAAAGTTTACTATCTCATGATCTGCATCTAGTTCAAATGTAGACGAGGTATCTCAGGGACAACGGTTCAGGTGCAGCGACTCTTTTTTTGGCTTCCTGGGTGGCTCAGGGTTTAAAGAATCTGCCTGCAATGCAGGAGACACAGGAGATGTCTGTCTGGTACCTGAGTGGGGAAGATTCCCTGGAGAAGGAAAATGGCAACCCATTTCAGTATTCTTGCCTGGGAAATCCCACGCACATAGAAGTCTGGCGGGCTTCATTCCATGGGGTCACAAAAGTCAGACGTGACTGAGTGACCAAGCACTCACACACACACTCTTTTTTATTTGTATTCTTTTTTACATATATGCTTTGAGCTCTTATTTTTAAATGAGCTATTTTTCCCCTGGAGGCAATTTGTCAAATTCTTTCCTGTGCATTTCAAAGTCATTTAGTGCTATTCTTTAATTATTTTAAAGAATAAAATAATTAAATAAATAAAATAATTAAAGAATATTCTTTAATTATTAAAAAATTCTTTTTTTTGAGGAGAAAAAATAAATCATAAAATATAAAAATAAATATATAACCTTGAAGTGAAGTGAAAGTCCCTTGGTCATATCCAACTCTTTGTGACACCATGGACTATACAGTCCATGGAATTCTATAGGCCAGAATACTAGAGTGAGTAGCCATTCCCTTCTCCAGGGGATCGTCCCAACCCAAGGATCAAACCCTGGTCTCTAGCATTGCAAAAATAAAATAACAGTCTCATCTGATCAGATTAAAATCATAGAATTTGACATCTTAAACAGAATTGTACTTTGTATCTTCCACATAATACCCCCTCCACAAACACAAAATTATTTCCTATGATAGGATTAGAGTGTTTATTTTTTAAAATTGTAAATGTTCAAGTGCTTTTGTCTCTAACTTGAATATCATTATTCCTTTCTTTTTTCTGTGAATTTAGAAAGTACTCAGTCCTACAGAATCAGTTTATCTGAATGAATTATTTAAGGTGTCAAAACATGGAAAACATAACCCTCATATTGAAAGATATTTCAGTTTGTAGATATAATAAAAAGTTTAATCATTCAGATAATTTCCCCCAAAAATGAAACCCTTTCTTCCCTCCCCTGACATACACATTTCTTCAAGGTCTTACTCTACATTAGTGCATGCTTTTCACAGAGTGATTTGTGAAAAATGGTTTTCCTTAAGATAAAGATTTCATATAATCCTTGTTTTATGTTACTTGTCGCAAAGAACCTGATTTCACATTGAAATCGAAATTTATGGTTTCTAGGTGTGGCTATTCTCAAGTCACAGGAATTTGAACAAAAAAGACAAGATACCTTCTCCGCACATACAACATACAATGATGTAACAGGGAGCAGAAAATCAGAATAGACTCAAAGATGAGAAAAACAGGAAGCGTTCGGCAGTCCGTGGTCTACACCAGTTCTGAAACCCAGCCTGTCTCCCGTATATCAGGGGAGGGAAAATTCCTTGATCTAAGCCAGTTTTTGTTCCTTGAGAGTAGTTCCCTAGTCCATTTTACTCCTTGGCTCTTTGTTCTTCACTTCTTCACTTCTGGATTTTCCGTAAGATGTCTCGCCTTTTCCGTAAGAAATGCACGTTTATAGCTGAGGGACTCCCTTAGTCTGCCTTCTCCTGAACCAGAGAGCCTGGAATTCTTTTATTCATTTTGAAACGTTTTAATTTCTCGAAGACCAAGGTGACAGTGTTTTTATCAATACAGCCCTGTCAAAATGTGGGTTTCTTAAGAATCTCTTTGGAGGTCACTCTCTGGTACCAAAGCCATATCCATAATGTGGATAATTTGTTTTTGGAAAAAACCTCTCTTTATTTTGGGCCATGTATGAGGCTGCTGTGGAAACTACCTTTAAGAATTTTAGAGGCCTTTTAAAGGACAGAGAGTCTTCTAAATACCACAATTTTCCTGAGGTCTTATCAAAGAACTTTTAGCTGCATCCTTGAATTGATTTTTATCTTAGGCCATTTATGACTCTGAAAATCTTTCTCTCTTCTTCTAACTAGAAAAAAGAAACTATTTTATTTTCTATTTCAGCACATTATGGCATCATCATAATTCCAACTGTACATTGAGTTATTCTTTTTATAGTTTATTTCTCTCTATAGCATGTGATTCTCAGTGGAAAAAAGTTAAATTGACATTTTTTAACATCTTTCCCAGAAACATGTGGATTCATAGGTTCATTTAATATTTTCTATCTTGCAAGTTTCTATAAGCAACAGTTCTGCCAATTTTTCCAAAATATGTAATGTGAGACTCTGACTCCATCCTCTGTTAATCGTCTCACCTACTTTTCAGCCTTTACTACATTTTGGCCATGCTACCTGTTTTTTTGTTGTTGTTGTTGTTGTTGTTATTGTTCAGTCGCTAAGTTGTATCTGACTCTTTGTCACCCCATGGACTGTAGCACATCAGCTGATGCTGTTAATAACAGACTCCTCTGTCCTTCACCAACTCCTGGAGTTTGCTCAAGTTCATGTCCATTGAGGTAATATTTTAGGTTTATGTTTCAGAAGACCCCATTTCTAGGTACTGAGTTCTGTACCAGATCTGTATGCTGCATAGCAAACCACCCTTAAACTTAACAAATTTTTTTCCTCAATTCTATTGGTTGGCTGGGCCTCTTTGGTTCTCTTTGGTTCCTCCTCGGCTCACTGGTCAGGTATAGTGCACTGGAGGGCTGTTGTGGATGGTGTCTAAATTGGCCTCAATAATATCAGAGAAGGAACCTTGTTTTTCCTCCCTGTGTGTTCTCATCACCAGTGGACTAGACTGGCTTAGTCTCAAGGTGATCATAGACTGGTGTTCCAACAGGGCAAAACAAGCGAAAGACCTTATAATGCCTGGATTCTGGGGCAGCCATAAGATTACTTCTACCACTTTCTTTGGGTCAAAGCCAGACACTGGGCTAGCCATATTCAAGGGATACTGGACTCAATTATACTTTTTGATGGAAGGTACTTGTCAGAATTTGTCTACCACAGGCTACTTCTGTTTCCAGTATGCTATATTCCTTCTGTGCATCTTCCTTAAATGTTAAGATTCCCCTTCAGCCTTCTGTTTTTGAGTTCTACCTGATAGCTCCAGCTAAACCCTTCTGGCATTTCCAAATTAGTATGTACCAAAGTGAAATTCATCATCTTCCCTCCAAAATTGTTTTTTCTTCCTGGTTTCCTCCTCTCACTCATAGCACCAAGATTTACTCAGTCCTGTTGATAGAGTCAAAATTGTGAGGAGACATAAAGGAGGCAAAGAAGTCACTCCATGAGAATTTGGGGAGATAATGTCCTAGGCAGTTGTTCTCCAATTGTTCAGTTATGTCTGACTCTGAAACACCATGGACTGCAGCATGCAAGGCTTTCCTGTCCTTCACTATCTCCTGGAGTTTGCTCAAACTCATGTCTATAGATTTGATGATGCCATCCAGCCATCTCATCCTCTGTTGCCCCCTTCTCCTCCCGCCTTCAGTCATTCCCAGCATTAGGGTTTTTTCCAATGCGTCGGCTTTCATATCAGGTGAACAAAGTATTGGAGCTTCAGCTTCAGCATCAGTCCTTCCATTGAAAATTCAGGATTGATTTTCTTTAGGATTGACTGGTTTGATCTCCTTGCAGTCCAAGGGACTCTCAATTGTCTTCTCCAGCACCACATTTTGAAACACATTTCTTTGGTACGCAGCCTTCTTTATGCTCCAACTCACATCCATACATGACTACTGGAAAAACCATAGCTTTGACTAGATGGACCTTTGTCAACAAAGTGATGTCTCTGCTTTTTAATATGCTGTCTAGGTTTGCTGTAGATTTTCTTCCAAGGAGCAAGCATCTTTTAATTTCATGTCTGCAGTCACCATCCACAGTCATTTTAGAGCCCAAGAAAATAATATCTGTCACTATTTCCACTTTTGACCCCATCTATTTGTAATGAAAGATGGAGTCAGATGCTATGATCTTAGTTTTTTGAATGTTGAGTTTTAAGCCAGCTTTTTCACTCCTCTTCCACCTTCATTAAGAGGCTCTTTAGTTCCTCTTCACTTTCTGCCTTTAAGGTGGTACCATCTGCATATCTGAGGTGGTCGATATTTCTCCTGGAATCTTGATTCCAGCTTGTGCTTCATCCAGCGTGGCATTTCACCTGATGTACTCTGCATATAAGTTAAACAAGCAGATGATGATATTGCTTTGATATATTCCTTTCCCAATTTTGAGCCAGTCCATTGTTCCATGTCTGATTATAACTGTTGCTTCTTGACCTGCATACCGTTTTCTCAGGAGGCAGGTAAGGTGGTCTGGTATTCCTGTCTCTTTAAGAATTTTCCAGTTTGTTGTGATCCACACAGTCAAAGGCTTTGACATAATCAATAAAACAGAAGCAGATGTTTTCCTGGAATTTTCTTGCTTTTACTATGATCCAAACAGATGTTGGCAATTTGATCTCTGGTTCCTCTGCCTTTTCTAAGTCCAGCTTGTATATCTGGAAGTTCTCCGTTTGTGTTCTATTGAACACTGTGCTGCTGCTACTGCTGCTAAGTCACTTCAGTCGTGTCCGACTCTGTGCGACCCCATAGACAGCAGCCCACCAGGCTCCTCTGTCCATGGGATTCTCCAGGCAAGAACACTGGAGTGGGTTGCCATTTCTTTCTCCAATGCATGAAAGTGAAAAGTGGAAGTGAAGTCGCTCAATCGTGTCCCACCCTCATTGACCCCATGGACTGCAGCCCACCAGGCTCCTCCATCCATGGGATTTTCCAGGCATGAGTACTGGAGTAGGGTGCCATTGACTTCTCCATTGAACACTATAGCTTGAAGCATTTAAGCATGAACTTGCTAGCATGTGAGATGAGTGTGATTGTGTGGTAGTTTGAGCATTCTTTGGCATTGCCTTTCTTTGGGATTGGAATGAAAACTGACCTTTTCCAGTCCTGTGGCCACTGCTGAGTTTTCCAAATTCGTTGGCATATTGCGTGCAGCACTTTCACAGCATCATCTTTTAGGATCTCAAATAGCTCAGCTGGAATTCCATCACCTCCACTAGCTTTGTTCATAATGATGCTTCCTAAGGCCCACTTGACTTCACATTCCAGGATGTCTGGCTCTAGATGAGTGATCACACCATCATGGTTATCTGGGTCATTATGACATATTCTATACAATTCTTCTGTTATTCTTGCCACCTCTTCTTAATCTCTTCTGCTTCTGTTAGGTCCATACCATTTCTGTCCTTTATTGTATACATCTTTGCATGAAATGTTCCCTTGGTATCTCTAATTTTCTTGAAGAGATCTCTGCTGCTGCTGCTGCTACGTCGCTTCAGTCGTGTCCGACTCCGTGCGACCCCAGAGATGGCAGCCCATCAGGCTCCCCTGTCCCTGGGATTCTCCAGGCAAGAACACTGGAGTGGGTTACCATTTCCTTCTCCAATGCATGAAAGTGAAAAGTGAAAGTAAAGTCGCTCAGTCGTGTCCAACTCTTCGAGACCCCATGGCCTGCAGCCCACCAGGCTCCTCCATCCAAGGGATTTTCCAGGCAAGAGTACTGGAGTGGGGTGCCATCACCTTCTCCGGAAGAGATCTCTAGTCTTTCCCATTCTGTTGTTTTCCTCTCTTTCTCTGCATTATTCACTTAAGGCTTTCTTATCTTTCCTTGCTATTCTTAGGAACTCTGCTTTCAGATGGGTATATTGTTCCTTTTCTCCTTTGCTTTTTACTTCTCTTCTTTTCTCAGATATTTGCAAGGCCTCCTCAGACAACCATTCTGCCTTGTGGCATTTCTTTTTCTTGGGGCTAGCTTTGGTCACCACCTCCTGTACAGTGTTATAAACCTCCATCCATAGTTCTTCTGGCACTCTCTCTATTGGATCTAATATCTTGAATCTATTTATCACTTCCACTGTATAATCATAAGGGATTTGATTTAGGTCATACCTGAAGGGCCAAGTGGTTTCCCCTACTTGCTTCAATTTAAACCTGAGTTTTTCAACAAGGAGCTCGTGATGTGAACCATACTTAGCTCCTGGTCTTGTTTTTGCTGACAGTGTAGAACTTCATCTTTGGCTGCAAAAAATATAATCATTTTGATTTTGACCATCTGCTGATGTCCATATGTACAGTCTTCTCTTGTGTTATTGGAAGAGGGTGTTTGCTATGACCAGTTTGTTCTCTTAAGAAAACTCTGCTAAAAAGGAACATCAAATGCAAGACCCAGAGGTGGGAACTGCTTTGAATCTGAGGCCCAACACAGTGGCCAGTGTGCTTGGAGTAAAGCATTTTAGGGGCTGAATAATGAGGGATGAGCTGAGAGAGGTTATGGAGTAGGAAGACAAAACAGAGGCTTTGATCTTCACTCTAAGATGAAATCTGTTGGCAGGTTTGAGTAGACAAGTAACTGGAACTTTGACTTTTGTTTTTAAAGAATCATTCTTGTTGCTTTGTTGAGAATGAACTTCTAAAGCATGAATAAGAAGCAGTGAAGAGGCTATGGCAGTAATTCAGGTGAGAGAGAGTGGTGAGGCTTAGATAAGGGTGGCAACAATGGAAAGGGTGGTGCTAATTTAAAGGAGACAGACTGGGAATCACTGAGGCGGTTAATAGAGACGGTGGGGTCCCGTGAGCAGATTCTCCTAATTTGGGGATCACAGGGATCTCCAGCCATCCTCTCTTGATTGTGTGATTTAGCTACTTAAAAATCTCTTGATGGCTTTCTGTTGCCTCCTGCATAGTGTTCGGAGCTATTTAGGAATCACAGTATGTCTTCCCTGATCTCATCTGCCCTTTTTATCACTCATCTTTCTGTCCTTCTGTTTTTTGCATCATGGTACATTTTAGAGAATTTGGTTATTTCCAATTTACCCATAATCCCCTCTATACTGTTTGTCACTCTGGGGGTAGGGATCATGTCTTATTTATTTTAGTGTGCTGATTTCCTAGCACTGTGCTCCACATAACAGGTTGTCAATAAGATTCGTCATTAATTTCTTTCTTTTATTCCTGAACCTTTCATCTTTTCAGGAAGTGACTCTCAATTTCTCCTTAAGGAAACTTTTGTTACTGCTCTCGCTGCAAATTCAAATTTTGCCTACTAGAGGTCAGATTAGCCAGGACAGCAAATTGCACACTCCATTAGCATCTCAATGTGCCTTCCAATTCCGCACTCTCACGTGCCAGTTCACCAGCAAAACAGCCACTCTATTTGCGTAAAGAGGAAAAAAGTAAACAATGTTTATAAAAACCTACAATCTGAAGGGTTCGTCTCACAGCATTTTTTCATTAATCTGATTTTTGCTGAGATTCAGTTTTCTGCAACCCAGTCATTGAAGCACTAAGTATGGGCTCAGATGCTAACTTTACCATTTTCTTTGGCAAGTTTCTTAAATCCTCTGTGACTAAGTTTCCTCATCTATGAAATAAGGATAGTGCCGTTACCTACTCATAATATTGTCGTGGAGTATAAATGAGTTAAAATATGTTAAGTGGTAAGAATTGTGCCTTACACATAGCAAAAACTGTTTAAATATTTGTTGTTACTTTCATTCATCTGACGTGAATTCAAAATATAGTGAAAAAGGGAACTAAGCACAAAAGCCATTCTTTTTTGTTTGTTTGGCTAAAGATGATAATGTTATTAATTACCCATATTGATCAAATTATTTATAGCCTATCACTTATTTTTTATAACACTGTCATAAAATAACTATTGTGTATATTTTTGTATATATTCAAAACCATATGTATATACATATATCCTTAAAAAATGAATGCCTGCTTTTCTATTCTATTAGCTATCAGAAAATAATAAGTACGTAATAGTAACATTCCATCATAGAAAATCCTTTCTCTTGTTACACAAGGAAGTAGATCTCTGAATTGACATTTCTTTTTTTTCCACTGAACACATGCTATTGATTCAAATTAGTATTGAGCTAATAAAGTCTTCATTTATTAAATGAAGAGAACTAAGATCATTTGAATCAACTGATTTGAATTTGACCAAATTTTGAAAATTAGTTCTCATAACATTTTTCTATTAGTTTAAAATTAGATTATGAGTACATTTTTTATTCATATGATGTGAAGATTGTACTCTGGCATGCACAGAAAATTTTTGTTTTCTTTCTTTCCTTGGCAAGATAATGTTAGTGGCTATAGTCAGAAATTAGACTTCACTTGACTTAGATCAGGGAGATTTTTGTGGAATGGCAATTAAATATCTGAGAAACTAAATCTGTAGTAATCTTTGAACTCTTAAGACTACTAGTCTCCCACAATAACGAGTTGCCAGTCCAGGTTCGATGCACGATAGTGGATGCTTGGGGCTGGTGCACTGGGACGACCCAGAGGAATGGTATGGGGAGGGAGGAGGGAGGAGGGTTCAGGATGGGGAACACATGTATACCTGTGGTGGATTCATTTTGATATTTGGCAAAACTAATACAATTACGTGAAGTTTAAAAATAAAATAAAATTAAAAAAAAAAAAGAAAGAAGAAAAAAAAAATACTCCTCAAAAATCCATATTAGGAGGTAAGAGTAGATGCTGCTTAGCTGTGATCCTCAATCTAAGATATCTTATTTCAGTAGCACCTGGTATTGAAATGGGGAATGAGGTATGATAAGCTGTAAGATTAATACAGGGCATTTTCTTGGTTTTGAGTTTTTCCAGTAAGCTAAAAGGGGATAAAGAATTTAAGTAAATTAACTATTAAAAATTTTTAATCTTTGATCTTATATCTTAAAGTCTTAAATCCTTAATTAAAAGAATTTGTAAATTGATACGAGATTTTTAGATACCTGTTTATCATATGTTACTTGCCTACTCAACATTCATTCATTCCCTCTCTCATCGACTATACCTCTGACTTTTCTTTGAGGAATTTATCCATCCCCCAAACCTATTCACAAAGCTTGCCGGGATTGTACTTGCCAAAGCTGTATTCCATCTACCTGCCCATAGTGATTGCTTTAAGGATAAGCGTATGACCCAGTTTGGGCTAGCAGGAGAGAATACACCCAAGAACTTGTGTGGAAATAACCAAAAAGACACTGTAACTATCTAGTCTCTACATAATGTTGATAATATAAAAGACAGAGACAGAGGTATTTGTTGGTACCATTTGAACCATTGAATATATCCTGACCTGAAGTCATTATTTAAATCAGTAAAGTGTTTTCTTATTTCTGTCCCAGAATGGATCTAACTGATACAAAAAGAGACTAGAAAGTTAGTTCCCACTTTGAATGAGTGACTGTCTGGGCTCATACTCCCATGTGTATTCAATAATCGCCTCTAAGCAATTATTATAAATCTCTGTTTTTCTTAAGAATATGTCTATGAAACATTTTCAAAACCTTTTGATTATTTAAAGAAGGGTCAGATGTGGCTTTTTTGAATCAACTAATTTTGCTAGAAGATTTCTCAGTAGAAGAATGCAAGGTGACAATTTGATGGAAGAAGAAGGACTTGTTTTATACCTTTAAAGCATTTGATGTTAGATTAAGAAAACATTCGTTGTCCTTACCAAAGCAGAAGTAGGCCAACAGAAATGGAGTAGTGTCTAAAGTGCCTCAAGGCATCTGTTTTTTCTTTCCCACTATTGTTACAAGATGCTTTTTATCCTTCCTGTCCTTTTCTACTCTTTTGTCATTGAACCATTCCATTGCTGGACATCATTGTAGAGATCACAGAAATGACATGATGTCACAGAATTTCTTCCTAATATTTTTCATATTAAGATTCCAAAATGTCAGCTTTGATTCAGAGCTATATCAGAAGTTTTAAATAAGAAAAGTATACACTGACCCTTCTGAGTATTTACTTTGGGCTTTTCTAGGCTGCACAACACAGAAGATGGCCATGTGCCATGAGAGAGCTAGAACCCTGCAGAGAAGTTCTGATCACATCAACATTTAGAATTGGTTTGAACATTGGTTAGATCATTAAGAGTCTGCTACTTAGACTCACTCATTCATCCATTCCACAGCATGTATTTAATGATATATTTCAGGCATTTTGTATTCGGTTGGTACAAAAGTCTTGGCGTTTTTGCATTGTTGAGCTTTGCCATTTGATATTGGAATACATTCTTAAGTAAATGTGGTTATGTTATACATCATTTTAATGCACACTTCTTATTTTATGTTTTTTGCTAAAGAGTTATTACTTGCTGTTTATTTTATATTTTAGACTATAGAAATGATGTTAGACAAAAAAACCAATTTGAGTGATTTTTTTATTTGAGTTCAAAATGGGTTTTGAAGCAGCAGAGACAACTCATAAGATCAATGATGCATTTGGCCCAGGAACTGCTAATGAACATCCAATGCAGTGTGGTTCAGGAAGTTTTGCAAAGGAGACCAGAGCCTTGAAGATGAGGAAAGTAGTGGCCAACCATCAGAAGTCCACAGTGACCAACTGAGAGCAATCATCAAAGCTGATCCTCTTAAAACTACATGATAAGTTGCCGAAGAACTCAATGTCAGTCATTCTATGGTCATTCGACATTTGAAGCAAGATGGAAAGGTGAAGAAGCTCCACAAGTGGGTGCCCCATACCTGTGGTGGATTCATGTTGATATATGGCAAAACCAATACAATATTGTAAAGCTAAAAAATAAGAAAATAAAAAGAAATCATTGTTTTGAAGTGTCATCTTCTCTTATACTGAGCAGCAGCAAACCATTTCTCATTCAGGTTCTGATGTGCAAGGGAAAGTCAATTTTATATGACAATGAGCAATGACCAGCTCAGTGGTTGGACCAAGAAGAAGCTCTAAAGCACTTTCCAAAGCCAGACTTGCACCAGAGAAAGTCACGGTCACTGTTTGGTGGTCTGCCAGTCTGATCCACTATAGTTTTCTGAACCCCTGTGAAACCATTACATCTGAGAAGTATGCTCAGCAAATCGGTGAGATGCAGTGAAAACTGCAGCCCCTGCAGTCAACATTTTTGGTCATCAGGAAGGGCCCAGTTCTTCTCCATGACAGTGGAAAGCTGCACATTGCACAACCAGTGAATGCTTCAAAAGTTGAACAGATTTGGCTACGAATTTTTGCCTCATCTGCCATATTCTACCTGAGTTCTCACTACCACTTCTTCAAGCATCTCGACAACTTTTTACAGGGAAAATGCTTCCACAACCAGCAGAAGGCAGAAGATGCTTTCCACGAGTTCATGGAATCCTGTAACATGGATTTTTATGCTACAGGAATAAACTCACTTATTTCCTGTTGGCAAAAATGTATTGATTGTAATGGTTCAGATTTTGATTAATAAATATGTGTTTGAGCCTAGTTACAATGATTTAAAATTCACAGTTCAAAACTGCAATTACTTTTGTACCAACCTGATAGCATGTAACCCAGATCTGACTGCTTATTGCTCAGAAGCCATTAAAGAGGCCAGACTGGTGGAAAGGAAAGTTTGCTTTATTTTGGATGTTGGCGATGGGGGCCGAGGGTACACCTGTCCAAAGGCCACCTCCCCCCACTGAGAGTCAGTGGGCAATAGCTTTTATAGCCTGAGGGAGGGTGGCTACATGCAGAAACAGCACAGTCAGCTCTGACAGTCATCTTGAAATTGGTCCTCAGTGGTCTGACCAGCATCATCTTGGTTGTTTAAATCTTTAGGTCCAGACGTGGTTGTTTCCATTTCTTGAGACCAGTCCTCAGAATTGTGGCTGCTATATCATGGCTACATTCTGGTCGTCATGTAGTTAACTTTTTCCACCCAGTAGGGTTTCGGTATCTACCAGACAGCTCACAGAATATGGTTCAGAATATTACCGATAGACCTTGAGAAGGAACTAAAAGTCTTTGGCTCTGCTTAATGACTAACCCATTATTATTCGGTTTCCTTTAGCTATTTTCCTTTGTTTCTTCATGTTCTCACTTCTTCTGATTAAACTTACTCTTTGGCTACACTTTTTCCACAGCTGAAAGGCAGGCTGAAATTGTTGGCAAGGATGTAGAGAGAAGAGGACCCTTGTACACTGTTGGTGGGATTGTAAATTGTTTCAGCCACTGTTGAAAAGTGTATGGAAGTTCCTCAGAAAACTAAAGATAGAGCTACCATATAAACTAGCAACCCCACTCCTGGGTATATGTCTGGAAAAAACACTGTTTCAAAAAGATATATGCATCCCAGTGTTCATAGGAGCATTATTTACAATTGCCAAGATATGGAAGCAAACTGATTGTCCATCAACTATTGAATGGATAAAGAAACTGTGGCATATACACATATGCACACACACTCACAGTGGAATACTAGTCAGCCATAAAAATGAAGAAAATTTTGCCATTTGCAACAACATGTTTGGACTTGGAGGACATTATGCTAAGTGAAATGTCAGAGAAAGACAAATGCTATATGATATCACTTATATGTGGAATATAAAAAGTACAGTGAACTAATGAATATAGCAAAAAAAGCAGACTCACAGATACATAAAACTAAGTAGTGGTTACCTGTGGGAAGGGGGTGGAAGGAGCAATATAGGGCTGGAGGAATAGGAGGTATACTGTTATTGAGCATAGGATAGGTTCAAGGATGTGTTGTACAACACAGGAAGTATAGCTAATATTTTATATTAACTGTAAATAAATGGGAAGGAACCTTTAAAACTGTATAAAAATATTTTTAAATAAAAAATTTTTAAAGTATTCTGCTATGGAGGTGGTATAATCAGATAATGTAGAAATAGAACTCCAATTACAGCAGGGAGGAAAGGAGGTTGAAACAGATGCTCTTATTCTTCTTTAAACTAAATGAAGTATATTTGTCTTTAAAACCAAATTTGACCTAGGAATAATCCTGAGGATTTTATTGTAGTGGAATTTGGGTTTCATCAGTGTTGCCGTTGCTCTTGTTCCCCTCACATGTTAAATTTAGAAAGTGAGGAAGTCCATATGTTTTAGAATTTTTATTTTATATATTTAATCAATCCTGAAAGATTTTTATAGGTTGTCATAATGCTAATTAAAAAAAGGAATATTCCAAATTAGTATGATATAGCAAGCAAATAAAGAAAGAAGTTATACTGAACACTTTATTTTTTATTTAAAGAGCCTCTGATAATGTAGCTGTAAGGATGTCTTTCATAATTACTGGAGAAGATCATAGCCAAATGTTACATATACATACTTCTGACCTGTACATAAAAGTGTAAAATATTGACAGATTATTATAATATCGATGAGAGTTGTAATTTTTAAATATCGTGTTTTAATATGCTAGGAATACTTGGGAAAAAGTTGTAGTAATTGTATTAATTCTGTTACTCAGAAGTAGTAGGGTTGTTTAAGTTTTGTATTCCTGGAATTGATCTAATCATTTAGATTGTGACAGTGATTAAATTGTAATCATAGCAATGATTAAAATGTTGATTGTTCTTATGTGTTTAATTTAAAATTTTATTTTCTTCTATTTTCAATTTAGTGTGAAGAATATTATATTATGTATTTTAGGGTACTTTAATGCATTCATTAATAATGCAGTTTCTTAGCAGGGTGGAGTTAAATTAAATAATAACTTAATGCTGTTTAGATGGACTGTACTCAGGGATGGTTGATTGATTACAGTCAGGGGAAAACACCACACCAGAGTTGCATTTGAGTCATAAAAGAATCCTTTACCTTTGTTCACAAAGTCAAATCCTCTTCTCATAATTTGATAAAAGCATTTCAAAGCGGATTTACTGAAGGCTTAAAATGTAGCTTTGGTCAATAAAAAGGTTAGTATTAAATGTGAAAAACATGATAATATGTATGAAGAATGTGCCTCTCATCCCCAGAAAAAAGGAAGTGTTTATCTCTTTCTAAAATTAAGAAAGGCAAGACTGGTTCCCTACTGTTTCTTTTTAAAGATACCATAATTATTTAGTCAAATTCAGAGGAAAAAAAAATTTGTTGAACTTTTCTTTTATGAAATTGTACTTCATGTGGGTTTGGGGGTATGCATGAACCATACCTTCTGAATTAAGTATATCTTGATTTCTTAACAACTTTACTCTTTCTCATAGAAGAATGGCAGTAATTCGACTGAAGCCTAGTGGTCCATATTATTCTAATTTGACTGCCCACATGCATAAGAGGAGGAAAATAGAGCTCTGGGGCCATTCAGAGTACCTAGGAGAGCTCAGATGTATGCTGCGCTTCTGCCTGGCTAGGCACACATGACGTACAAAGATTGAAAATGTTTTTACAACCAAATCACCACTCTACTTATATAAAATATTTATTTGTCTTTTAAAGTTTCTACATTCATAAAAAGATTGCCTATCTGAAGCAACTTAGTTTCAATTTCAGTTTCACTGAAGCACTCTGGGGCCATTCAGAGTACCTAGGAGAGCTATGTCCCTGAGTCTAAATCTGTTTGGTAAATAAGTTCATTTGTATAAATAGTTTAGATTCCACATATAAATGATATCATTTGATATTTGTCATTCTCTGGCTTTTTTACTATGATAATCTCTAGGTCCATCCATGTTACTGCAAATGGCATTATTTATTTCTTTTTTGTAATTGAGTAATATTCCATTGTGTATGTAAGCCACATATTCTTTATCCGTTTATCTGTCTATGGATACCTAGGGTGCTTCCATGTCTTGGCTATTGTAAACAGTGCTGCTATGAATATTGGGGTGCATGTATATTTTGAATTATGGTTTTCTCTGGATACCTGCCCAGGCGTGGGATTGGAAGATCATATGGTAGCTCTATTTTTAGTTTTTTAAGGAACCTCCATATAGATCTCCATATGGCTGCACCAATTTATATTCCCACCAACAGAGTAGGAAGGTGGATTATGCAAATCTTAAATGAATTTAGACAAAACTGACATTTTTACTGTATATAACATCTCCATCTAGGAGCTTGGTGTATTTCTCCATTATATGTCAAGTTTTCCTTTATTTTTCTCAGTAGAGATTAGAAAATTACTTTTTATGTTGAAGAAAAATACTCTTAGAGAAAGAGATGGAGTGATGCGATTACTGCTGTTACTTTCATTTTCTAATGCCTGTAACTCTCATTTGGTAATCATTTTCTAAAAGCAAAAGTCAAATTAGCCATGTTCTTAGAGGGATCAGAAAGCTCAGCTTTTACTTATGATTCTGTTTCTGAGTAGTGTTTGTACAATGCATTGAGCTGTCTGAAACTTCCATTCAGTTCAGTTCAGTTCAGTCGCTCAGTCTTGTCTGACTCTTTGCAACCCCATGGACTGCAGCACACAGGGCCTCCCTGTCCATCACCAACTCCCAGAGTTTACTCAAACTCATGTCCATTGAGTCGGTGATGCCATCCAACCATCTCATCCTCTGTTGCCCTCTTCTACTTCTGCCTTCAATCTTTCTCAGCATCAGGATCTTTTCCAAGGAGTCAGTTCGGATCAGGTGACCAAAGTATTGGAGTTTCAGCTTCAGCATCTGTTCTTCCAATGAATATTCAGGCTGATGTCCTTTAGGATGGACTGGTTTGGGATTTCCTTGTTGTCCAAGGGACTCTCAAGAGTCTTCTCCAGCACCACAATTCAAAAGTATCAATTTTTAGGCACTCAGCTTTCTTTATAGTCCAACTCTCACATCCATACATGACTACTGGATAAACCATACCTTTGACTAGATGGACGTTTGTTGACAAAGTAATGTCTCTGCTTTTGAATATGCTGTCTAGGTTGGTCATAACTTTTCTTTCAAGGAGCAAGCGTCTTTTAATTTCATGGCTGCAATCACCATCTGCAGTGATTTTGGAGCCCCCAAAAATAAAGTTTGTCACTGTTTCCACTGTTTACCCATCTATTTGCCATGAAGTGATGGGGCTAGCTGCCAAGATCTTAGTTCTTTGAATGTTGAGTTTTAAACCAACTTTTTCACTCTCCTCTTTCACTTTCATCAAGAGGCTCTTTAGTTCTTCCTTTTTGTCATAAGGGTGGTATCATCTGCATATCTGAGGTTATTGATATTTCTGCTGGCAATCTTGATTCTAGCTTGTGCCTCATCCAGCCCAGCATTTCTCATGGTGTACTCTGCATATAAGTTAAATAAGCAGGGTGACAATATGCAGACAATATATTTCCATTCATTAATGTGCAGAATCAACACAGAAGTGAATGTGGTGTGATATATATTTTGGGTCTTACATGTTACCCCTAATAAAGTACCATTTTCTAGTAACTTTTCTTTGTAGTTTGGGCATTGAGAGAGTTGGTCTGAGTTTGTCAACTGTAATAATCCTTTCATTTCTTTGGCATTCAGATTCTACAGAAATATTTCAAATGCCTCAAAACACCTAGTGCAGATTATCATGAAAGGGACAGTGAATGTTTAACAAAGGAAAAATATTATATGTACCTGTTATATTTTTAACTAAATGTGTGCTGTGCACTGATATTTTAATTTTCAAAGTACTTTCATTTTATAGTAGACACCAAACAAACATTACCACAATAAATATTTTCCGTAACAAATGTGAAAGCAATGAGCTGATAGAAACTTTTAAAAAATTCTAATAATTTCCATAGCCCTGATGTAATCTGGTTCCTATATTTAGTGTTTTAGCATTGAACAGATCATCATTTTATCTTTTATCTGTAGTAATTTATCTGTAATAATGTAGGATGCCCTAAAAATAATAGTCTTCAGCTGTCAATAACAGCTTTTATCTCACATTATCTCTTATAGTAGCAACCAGAAATAAAAGAAACAATCCAAAAAACAAAGCCCAAGGATAAAAGAGAAAAATACTTTAAACCCGTATGTAAGTGTGAACTCTCATCCATAAACATAAGAGTGCAAGAAAACTGTTATAAATCAATGTGTTAAAATATTTACCCAAAGAACATTTTAAATAATATTGATTTCTACTAGTTTTATTTAGGCAAAGTGACCTACTTCTGTTGGGCATTTTCCTAGTGGCCTGTGGGGAAACATGCACTTTTAAAAGGAAATGGGGGCAGCAGGCTCTGACTCTTGGACTGCCAGCTAGGAATTCTGTCCTCTGGACAACGGGTGATAAATGTTCTCACTCTGTCAAATAGTGCCTCTTCCTTACCACTTTCCACCACTTCAGTTTTTCCCTGATAGTATCATGAATATCCTTACTATCAAGGTCTTTGCTGCTGCTGCTGCTGCTAAGTCGCTTTAGTTGTGTCCGACTCTGTGCGACCCCATAGACAGCAGCCCACCAGGCTCCGCCGTCCCTGGGATTCTCCAGGCAAGAACACTGGAGTGGGGTGCCATTTCCTTCTCCAATGCATGGAAGTGGAAAGTGAAAGTGAAGTTGCTCAGTCACGACCCCATGGACTGCAGCCCACCAGGCTCCTCCGTCCATGGGATTTTCCAGGCAAGAGTACTGGAGTGGGTTGCCATTGCCTTCTCCTAAGGTCTTTATCATGCTCTAATTCTTCTTTCCCTAGCACTGGTCACACCTTTCCTGGGTTTAGGACCTAAAAAGCTTCAAGACTGTAAAGTTTTAGGACTAAAATAAAAAAGCTAGATTGGTCCTTTATCAGAAAAGGTTTATGAAATCTTTTTAGAAAATAGTGATTAGGTATAATATTTTTCCATATGAAAGTAAAGATAGTCTGTTTCTCTGTACAATTGCCTTCTCACTGAATTGTTTACTTAATGTGCCCATGTTGAAGACATCGTCACAAAAGGCATGTGGAAGGAAGTTGTTGTGGTAACACTTATGCATTAATTATATAGTATCTCCTTTATGAAAATCATGGGAAGAAATTTGCTATTTTTTTAAATCAAGAACAATTTTACCTCCCCTGAAAATTGTCCTAAAAAGTTCATTCTTGGATAACTCTGATAATCAATCCCCTTTATGTTGACTGCTAAGAAGCTTAGAACTATGATTATGAGGAACCTGTAACCAGTATATGGGATTTTATATGCATAACTGCTTGTGTTAATTTCATTTCTCCAATGTCTGTACTTAAAATAAATTTATGACTCAACTTTTTAATTACTGTTAGCACTACATTAAACCTTTTTTGGAACAATATGACATAGGAATTAATATATTAAATTCTGACTTCCAGACATAAACCTGGAATTTGGAAATCAACCAGTTAGATGGTTGTGACGGCCTGTACCTGGTATGTGCCAATCCTCTTTTCCTCTCACTCCCCAATCAGTCATATGAAGGAGAAAGTCATACAATGGAAACATAGTGCTATGAAAACCCCATTTTTTACATTTTTACTGGAGTAAAGCTGGTTTACAATGTTGTTTTAGTTCCTGCCGTACAGCAAAGTAAGTCCCTTACATGTATAAATATATCCACTCTTTTTTATAGTCTTCTTACATATAGATCAATGCAGAGTACTGAATTCCCTGTACTATACAGTAAGGTCTTAATTTTCTATTTTATATAGTGTAGTGTGTATGTGTTCATCCGTCTCCCAATTTATCCCTCCCCCACCCTTCCCCTTGGTAACCATACGTTTGTTTTCTTTAAACATGTGGCTCTATCCCAGAGTCCTAAGCTTGTGACTCAGTGTGTCTAGAGAGCTCTGTCTCAGAGATAATATTTGCCAAATTAACAAATAAATTTCTTAAAATTAGTAATTATGTATAAAGTTCTTTGAAAATGCAAGGCTATATAAATGGACTTGGCATGTTTCATTATTTAAAGGTATAAGAGAATGGAAGGTGACCTAGATGACATTTTGTAATTGGAAAGTAGTCCTACTCACAGGGCAATTCAAATGGAGCACTCTTTGGTTATGTGTGTGTGTGTGTGCAGATGTGTTCTGATACATGAAATGTCTGAGTGTGTAGTATGCTTATTATCACAGTCTAATTTAAAATGATCACCACTTATCTGATAAAAGCAGAAAGGTTTTAGAAGATTACATTTTGGAGAGCAGTATTTGTGGGCTTTTCTTTCAAATAACAGAGTCAGCATTCTGATTTCCTCTCAGACCCTTCAGTATATTTGTAGACTGGTGGTCTCCATATTGATCCCTCTTGTTTCCATGACTAAAATTGATTCCTCCCGCCTGACACTGAGACCTTTGCCTGTCATCAGGCTTACTTTTTCTCTTATGCCAAAATGACATTTGATTGGATTATTCAACAGAAGAAGGCTTCTGTCATTGAGCACAATCAATATCCTTGTGTTCACAGATTTTATAGACCTTTCAGTGACTACCTTCATAAATGAAAGCTGGAATGGTTCAGGTTGTAGTCAGATTATACCAAAACTTGAAGTTGTTTTTTTTTTCAACAGTTGTGAAAAGCTCTTTTATCAACCTAAATATTCATCAAGTCTATTTCTAAAAATGTTATGTACTCATACACAAATATATCAGTCAACAGATATTTTCAAGCATTCAAGATTTGCAAAAGTACATATATACATGATTCATATTTTATATATGTACATATATAGAATAACACTGACATATATGGAGTATTTACATAAAAGGTAGTTACAATAAAAATGGCACAAAATTTAATTTAAATGAGTCATACTATTAATAATGATAGAAGTAATATCTATCACTTATTGTAACAACTCTTTTGTACTAGGCTCTTTATACTGTGTTCAGCTTTTACAGCTCTCATATCTAACCTTTATAAAAGCCCATCCAAAGAGTTAGTGTTAAATCCATTTTGCAGACAGGGAACTTTGGTAACCTACTCAAGATTGTGCAGCTAAGACATAGTTTTAAGTTCAGCTCCATTTGACAATGTCTACAGTTTGTCAAAGTATCCTGTTGCATCTCTATGGACTTTACAGATTTTCAGAGGTTAGGGATTACCTCCAGCTATAGGAGGATTTGACAGAGGACAGGTTGAATTAGCATTTCTTAGTGTGATGGAGTTTCAAAAGGGTTTCTGAGTTGGGGAGAAAAGGCCCAAGTTGGTGAGTAAAGACAAAGGGAGGAGGTGCACATGCGTCCTGGAGAATTGAATATGCTGATGTGTACAGAGCTTAAGTTTCATCTGAAAGTAGTTTGGAGATAAATTGAGTCACTAACATAAGGTTATGGAAGGGTGTGTGTGTGTGTGCCACCTAATGGCTTGGTGTTTATTACTGAACAGACCACATTTACTTGAAAACTTTTGGGGGAAAGTATAATACTATCAAATGCTGGATTAAGACTACTGTTTAACCTGACAGAACTGGAGGATAGAGTCTGAGTGTCTGGAAGTAGAACAATTAGGAGACATTTAAATTAGCCCAAAGATATGGAGCTAAGTTCCACAACAAGATTCTCGCAGTGGAACTAAAAGGCTAGTGACATTTTTAAGGACAAATCAGATCATTGAATAAATAGTAATAGAAAGTTGATTCAGACATTCCTTCAAAATTTGGGGCCTAACTAGAAAAGCAAAGTTACCACAAAAACATTTATCTATAGTTTATAGGAGCAAGTGACCTTGAGAAGAAAGGTTATTTAGATGAATTAGTTATATTTGAGATATTAAGCAGCATAAGCAAATGATGTGTGATGAATAGGAGATAGAACATCAAAAGAGAGGTCAGGAATGAAGTATGACTTATCAAATATAAGATAAAACCACCAGACTAGATCAGATCTCTAAGTAAATAAAGCATCAATTCAGTTCAGTCACTCAGTCATGTCCAACTCTTTGTGACCCCATGAACTGCAACATGCCAGGCTTCCCTGTCCTTCAGCAAATCCTAGAGTTCGCTCAAACTCATGTCCATTGAGTCAGTGATGCCATCCAACCATCTCATCCTCTGTTGTCCCCTTCTCATCTTGCCTTCAATCTTTACCAGCATCAGGGTCTTTTCCAAGGAATCAGTTCTTTGAATCAAGTAGTCAAACTATTGGAGTTTCAGCTTTAGCATCAGTCCTTCCAATGAATATTCACAGTTGAAATAAAATATCATTCTTATCTGAGTTACTACTATGTGCAGAGTATACACTAGAAAATTTTAAAGGTAATAATTTTATTTCTATTTTATAGTAGAATGAACTGAGACTCAGATTAAGTAACCTGAGTATAATAACTCAAGTTATTAAAGTCATAGCTATTAAATACTTTTACTGTTGATAATGAAGAGTAATAATTATGACTGATTCTAAGAACAATTTTAAAAGCCAGAAAAGAAATATTTTTTTGAGAACACTGGAGAGCTAACAAGGCAGTGAAGAATTATAGGAAAAAGATCTGAGAGGAGAATGGCAAAAAAAAAAAAGTTTGCTATTTGGATAGTCTCAGCTGTATGGATATCTACAACTCTAGAATGGGAGGCTGTGTGGCTGAGAAGATTAACAGCTTTTAATAGCCAAATAGTGCTATGTAGACAAAATTAGAGTTCAGGATCAGCCAAGAAGGGGACTCTAGTGAGTATATCAGTATTTAGGATGAGATCTCAAAGAACCCTGCTGCTGCTGCTGCTACTGCTAAGTCGCTTCAGTCGTGTCCAACTCTGTGCGACCCCATAGATGGCAGCCCACCAGGCTCCCCTGTCCCTGGGATTCTCCAGGCAAGAACACTGGAGTGGGTTGCCATTTCCTCCTCCAATGCATGAAAGTGAAAAGTGAAAGTGAAGTCGCTCAGTCATGTCCGACTCTTAGTGACCCCATGGACGGCGGCCCACCAGGCTCCTCCGTCCATGGGATTTTCCAGGCAAGAGTGGGATGCCATTGCCTTCTCCACAAAGAACCCTACTCTAGGATAAATCAAAAGAATAAATAAATGACCAATACACAGAGAGTCTTAAGGCCAGCTTCAGATCACTTTAATCATGAAAACTGGATTAAGTTGTCCAGGATTTCAAGAGACAAGTATGAATTAATAAATACAGTGTGAGATTTTATTGGATCACTAACAAAAACTGATAGAATAATAACACAAAAACCAATAATAATAACAAAGGTTTGGAAAGCACAATTAACAAATTTGAACTAGAAGAATATTATTATATCCAATAATCACAGAATAGTCTTCTCAGTAAATACAAAATCTGTAAATATTGGGGGACATAAAGCAAGTGTTGATATATGTAAAAGGTTTCAAATCTCCCAGAATGTATTTTCTAATCATAGTACTATTAAGCTTGACATCAATATTAAAACAATAGATACATTCTTCATGTGTGGAAATTAAGAAATAATTTTCCAGTCAGTAAATGAATCAAAGAAAAAAATCAAAATGGAAAGTAAAATATATTTTTAACTGATTTCTAGTATAAATACTATGTATCCAAACTTATGAAATGCAACTAAATCTGTATGTGAAGAGAAATTTATAATCTTAAAAACATATTAGACACAAAGGTAAACTAAAAAAAAAACAGTAGCTGAGTATCCCTGTACTTTAAAAAGTATACTAGAAATAGAAGCATAAATAATAGGAAGAAAATATTTGAGTAAAAAAATGTATGGAATAGAAAATAAAGCATGCACTAGATAATGATAAAGGCACACAAATTTGTCTTTTAATAGACTAATTAAAGATTTATAAATCCATACAGAGACAAATGAGAAAAAAATGATAGTATATATTACCAATTTCAAAGTGAAAGGGGGAATATCATTAAATATCATAAAAACATGAAAAAATAGTAAAATAATAAGATTAACTGATTGATGCCAGTTTAAAAATTTAGGTGAAAAGAACAAATATCCAGAAAAATGCAATTCACTAAAATTGAATCCAAAATAAATATCTCCCATAAAGAAAAGTACAAATCCAGATGTCTTTACTAGCAAATGCTGCCAAAATATTAAGGAAAAAGCACTGTCAGTCTTATACAAATTTTTGAGAGAAGAAAAAAATGAGAGATAATCCCAACTTATTTAATGAGACCAAGCATAACATTAATACCAAAGTTAAAGTTGAAACTGGATATCAAAATTAGAAGCAAAAATTATAAGTAAAAGTTAGGAAATAATACCCAATTATATATAAAATGAGTAATAGATAACAAGTAGCTATGGTTTTTTCCAGGAATGTGAGGTCAGTTTATCATTCAAAAGTCAAACAGCTGATTCAATTAATTAACCATGTAAAAAAGAAAGTACAACTTTCTCAGTAGATTCAGGAAGGATGTTTGGTAAAATTTAACCTCTATTCAGGATATAAACTTGGGCCATAAATCTAGCCTTGGTAAATTCAGAAAAATTGAAATCATTCCAAGCATCTTTTCTGACCACAATGCAGTAAGATTAGATCTCAATTACAGGAGAAAAACTATTAAAAATTCCAACATATGGAGGCTGAACAACACGCTGCTGAATAACCAACAAATCACAGAAGAAATCAAAAAAGAAATCAAAATTTGCATAGAAACGAATGAAAATGAAAACACAACAACCCAAAACCTGTGGGACACTATAAAAGCAGTCCTAGGGGAAAAGTTCATAGCAATACAGGCATACCTCAAGAAACAAGAAAAAAGTCAAATAAATAATCTAACTCTACACCTAAAGCAACTAGAAAAGGAAGAAATGAAAAACCCCAGGGTTAGTAGAAGGAAATAAATCTTAAAAATTAAAGCAGAAATAAATGCAAAAGAAACAAAAGAGACCATAGCAAAAATCAACAAAGCCAAAAGCTGGTTCTTTGAAAGGATAAATAAAATTGACAAACCATTAGCCAGACTCATGAAGAAACAAAGGGAGAAAAATCAAATCAAGAAAATTAGAAATGAAAATGGAGACAGACAACACAGAAATACAAAAGATCATAAGAGACTACTATCAGCAATTATATGCCAATAAAATGGACAACGTGGAAGAAATGGACAAATTCTTAGAAAAGTACAACTTTCCATAACTGGACCAGGAAGAAATAGAAAATCTTAACAGACCCATCACAAGCACGGAAATTGAAACTGTAATCAGAAATCTTCCAGCAAACAAAAGCCCAGGTCCAGACGGCTTCACAGCTGAATTCTACCAAAAATTTAGAGAAGAGTTAACACCTATCCTACTCAAACTCTTGCAGAAAATTGCAGAGGAAGGTAAACTTCCAAACTCCTTCTATGAGGCCACCATCACCCTAATACCAAAACCTGACAAAGATGCCACAAAAAAAGAAAACTACAGGCCAATATCACTGATGAACATAGATGCAAAAATCCTTAACAAAATTCTAGCAATCAGAATCCAACAACACATTAAAAAGATCATACACCATGATCAAGTGGGCTTTATCCCAGGGATGCAAGGATTCTTCAATATCCGCAAATCAGTCAATGTAATACACCACATTAACAAATTGAAAAATAAAAATCATATGATTATCTCAATAGATGCAGAGAAAGCCTTTGACAAAATTCAACATCCATTTATGATAAAAACTCTCCAGAAAGCAGGAATAGAAGGAACATACCTCAACATAATAAAAGCTATATATGACAAAGGAAACTTACTTTATATTGATAAGTATGTGATAAAATTGCTAAATCATGTATGATATTTAGTGATAAAGCAGAGACATTACTTTGCCAACAAAGGTCCGTCTAGTCAAGGCTATGGTTTTTCCAGTGGTCATCCGTGGATGTGAGAGTTGGACTATAAAGAAAGCTGAGCACCGAAGAACTGATATTTTTCAACTATGGTGCTGGAGAAGACTCTTGAGAGGCCCTTGGACTGCAAGGAGATCCAACCAGTCCATCCTAAAGGAAATCAATCCTGAATATTCATTGGAAGGACTGATGCTGAAGCTGAACCTCCAATACTTTGGCCACCTGACTCAAAAAACTGACTCCATGGAAAAGACCTTGATGCTGGGAAAGATTGAAAGCAGGAGGAAAGCGGATGACAGAGGATGAGATGGTTGGATGGCATCACCGACTCAATGGACATGAGTTTGAGGAAATTCCAGGAGTTGATGATGGACAGGGAGGCCTGGCATGCTGCAGTCCTTGGGCTCGCAGAGTCAGACATGACTAAGCAACTGAACTGAACTGATGAAAACTTTCCTTCTGATGTATTCAGAATATATAAAAAACTGCTACAACTCAACAGGAAAAACAGTCATTCCTATGGAAAAAAATCATTAGGAGACCTGAACAGATTTTTCCAAAAAGACATTGTAAGATAATATAAATATATATTAAAACATACTCATTAGTAACTAGAAAATGCCAATTAAAACCAAAATGCTGTACCTCTACACATATACAAGGATGGCTAAAAGTTCAAAAGTTAGACAGTACCAAAAGTTAGGGAGGATGTACAGCAAGGGAACTCTCAAACACTGCTACAGAAAAAGTGACAGTTTACCATTGTCTAGCGAAAATGAACATACTCATCACCAGTGACTTCGGAATCTCACCCCTAAGTATATACCGAAAGGAAGTGTGTGCATAAGTGCTCTAAAACCATATGAAGAATGTTGAAAATGTTTTCATATGAATTTTAAAAGCAAACAAAACCAAACAACAGAGCTAAAAATCAAAATAATAGTTACTGTGGGGAAGAGGGAAGGAGGAATTGTTGGAATGATCATGACAAGGCACCAGGACTTCAAAAGTGCAAACAAGTGTTCTATTTTGCACTCTTTGATAAGTGATTACCCAGGTGTGTTTTCTGACAATTACTGAACCATACATTTTTTTTTATAACATTGCCCTGCGTATATTATATACTTCAAAAAAATGTAGGTAAAACCAAATACTAAAAATAAGAAAAAAGTCATCTGTCTAGAAAATGAAAGTGAGAGGTTCAAATTCAGGTCTATCTAACTTCAAAGCCTATGAATGATTTATCCTCATTCAGTAATTGCGAGGAGTAAAACTTTTGTTCATATTCAGATTTGGTGAACAAATTTCTCAGGAAGTCTATATTAATGAACAGTGACAATGGAAACATTAGAAAAAGACATGTGAATGTAATATGTTCCTGCACTATCTCCAGTTCTTAGCTCTGATTTCATTTATAGTCAGTGCCACAGAATGTGATTATAATTTCACATGAGTTCATTTTGTCCACTGGATGAAATTATAAATTTCTGGAAACCATAAGTCATATTTAATTGGGTTTTAGTCAGAATGGCTGCCATCAAAAAGTCTACAAACAGTCTTTGCTGGAGAGGGTGTGGAGAAAAGAGAAACCTCTTATACTGTTGGTGAGAATGCAAACTGGTACAGTCACTATGGAGCACAGCATGGAGATTCCTTAAAAAACTGGGAACAGAACTGCCATATGACCCAGCAATCCCACTACTGAGAATACACTCCAAGGAAACCAGAATTGAAAAACACACATGTACCCCCATGTTCATTGCAGCACTGTTTACAGTAGCCAGGACATGGAAGCGACCTTGACGTCCATCAGCAGACAAATGGATAAGGAAGTTGTGGTACATATACACAGTACATATACTCAGCTATTAAAAGGATCACATTTGAGTCAGTTCTAATGAGGTAGATGAAACTGGAGCCTATTATACAGAGTGAAGTAAGTCAAAAAGAGAAACACCAATCCAGTATATTAATGCATAAAAATGAAATTTAGAAAGACAGCAACAATGATCCTATATGCAGGACAGCAAAAGAGACACAGATGTAAAGAACAGACTTTTGGACTCTGTGGGAGAAGGCGAGGGTGGGATGATTTGAGAGAATAGTATTGAAACATGTATATTACCATATGTGAAACAGATGATCAGTGCAAGTTCAACACGTGAAGCAGGGCACTCGAAGCTGGTGGTGCTGTGGGACAACTCAAAGAGATAGCGTGGGGAGGGCAGGGGGAGGGGGTTCACGATTAGGGGACACATGTGCATCTGTGGCTGATTCATGACTATGTATGGCAAAAGCCATCACAACATTGTAAAGTAATTATCCTCCAATTAAAATTAATTAATTTAAAAATAAAATGATAGACATATTTAATCGGGCTTTAATTACCCACAACACCTAGTTCTGAACACACAGCACATACATGGCTACAAAATTTCTCTTCCATGTCTCTCATTATATGCATCTTTATTTTTTTATAATTTTATTTTATTTTTAAACTTTACAATATTGTATTAGTTTTGCCAAATATCAAAATGAATCCACCACAGGTATACCTGTGTTCCCCATCCTGAACCCTCCTCCCTCCTCCCTCCCCATACCCTCCCTCTGGGTCATCCCAGTGCACCAGCCCCAAGCATCCAGTATCGTGCATCGAACCTGGACTGGCAACTCATTTCATACATGATATTATACATGTTTCAATGCCATTCTCCCAAATCTCCCCACCCTCTCCCTCTCCCACAGAGTCCATAAGACTGATCTATACATCAGTGTCTCTTTTGCTGTCTCGTACACAAGGTTATTGTTACCATCTTTCTAAATTCCATTTATATGCGTTAGTACACTGTATTGGTGTTTTTCTTTCTGGCTTACTTCACTCTGTATAATAGGCTCCAGTTTCATCCACCTCATTAGAACTGATTCAAATGTATTCTTTTTAATGGCTGAGTAGTACTCCATTGTGTATATGTACCACAGCTTTCTTATCCATTCATCTGCTGATGGGCATCTAGGTTGCTTCCATGTCCTGGCTATTATAAACAGTGCTGCGATGAACATTGGGGTACACGTGTCTCTTTCCCTTCTGGTTTCCTCAGTGTGTATGCCCAGCAGTGGGATTGCTGGGTCATAAGGCAGTTCTATTTCCAGTTTTTTAAGGAATCTCCACACTGTTCTCCATAGTGGCTGTACTAGTTTGCATTCCCACCAACAGTGTAAGAGGGTTCCCTTTTCTCCACACCCTCTCCAGCATTTATTGCTTGTAGACTTTTGGATCGCAGCCATTCTGACTGGTGTGAAATGATACCTCATAGTGATTTCGATTTGCATTTCTCTGATAATGAGTGATGTTGAGCATCTTTTCATGTGTTTGTTAGCCATCTGTATGTCTTCTTTGGAGAAATGTCTATTTAGTTCTTTGGCCCATTTTTTGATTGGGTCATTTATTTTTCTGGAGTTGAGCTGTATGAGTTGCTTGTATATTTTTGAGATTAGTTGTTTGTCAGTTGCTTCATTTGCTATTATTTTCTCCCATTCTGAAGGCTGCCTTTTCACCTTGCTAATAGTTTCCTTTGTTGTGCAGAAGCTTTTAAGTTTAATTAGGCCCCATTTGTTTATTTTTGCTTTTATTTCCAATATTCTGGGAGGTGGGTCATAGAGGATCCTGCTGTGATGTATGTCAGAGAGTGTTTTGCCTATGTTCTCCTCTAGGAGTTTTATAGTTTCTGGTCTTACATTGAGATCTTTAATCCATTTTGAGTTTATTTTTGTGTATGGTGTTAGAAAGTGTTCAAGTTTCATTCTTTTACAAGTGGTTGACCAGTTTTCCCAGCACCACTTGTTAAAGAGATTGTCTTTAATCCATTGTATATTCTTGCCTCCTTTGTCAGAGATAAGGTGTCCATATGTGCATGGATTTATCTCTGGGCTTTCTATTCTGTTCCATTGATCTATATTTCTGTCTTTGTGCCAGTACCATACTGTCTTGATAACTGTGGCTTTGTAATAGAGCCTGAAGTCAGGTAGGTTGATTCCTCCAGTTCCATTCTTCTTTCTCAAGATCACTTTGGCTATTCGAGGTTTTTTGTATTTCCATACAAATTGTGAAATTATTTGTTCTAGCTCTGTGAAGAATACCGTTGGTAGCTTGATAGGGAGTGCATTGAATCTATAAATTGCTTTGGGTAGTATACTCATTTTCACTATATTGATTCTTCCAATCCATGAACATGGTATATTTCTCCATCTATTAGTGTCCTCTTTGATTTCTTTCACCAGTGTTTTATAGTTTTCTATATATAGGTCTTTAGTTTCTTTAGGTAGATATATTCCTAAGTATTTTATTCTTTCTGTTGCAATGGTGAATGGAATTGTTTCCTTAATTTCTCTTTCTGTTTTCTCATTATTAGTGTATAGGAATGCAAGGGATTTCTGTGTGTTGATTTTATATCCTGCAACTTTACTATAATCATTGATTAGTTCTAGTGATTTTCATCTTTAAAACATACTTTATATACAGAACATTTATGAAGTTGTGTTTAAAATACTGTAGTTTTCTTCTTACATCTCAGAACAGTAGAAGGTCCTAAAAAAAGACAAGGTAAAATGGCAATCAGAAGCTCACACTAAAATATTATAATGTGTTGGAATTTTCATCCTTTTATCTGATTCCCTTGCGCTTTTTCTTTATAGCTTTTACTTTGTTATACTCAGTGCAACTGTTTTTAATGACATAGACGTGTTTCAGAAAGGAAAACATATTTTTTGCAATATCAGTATAGTAGGTTTTATAGATTTTGTAGTATGGTAGGTTTTGAAACATAGCCTTTGATTTTTTTAATTATATGGAAATGTTTCTACCATCTCTTAACTGTTGACTCTATTACTGTGACAAATGGCAATACAGTTTACATATGAAAATAATTACTGGTATGGGAAGAATATTATTGCTTTGTTTTATCATTTTGTATCCTGTAAAGATACAGGATACTTTAGTTACTTTATGTGGCCATGAGTGCAATTCTGATAGATAACAGCTGTATAAATAGATATACCTATGCCCTCTAAGGAGAAGGCAATGGCACCCCACTCCAGTACTCTTGCCTGGAAAATCCCATGAACGGAGGAGCCTGGTAGGCTGCAATCCATGGGGTCACTGAGGGTCGGACACGACTGAGCAACTTCACTTTCACTTTTCACTTTCATACATTGAAGAAGGAAATGGCAACCCACTCCAGTGTTTTTGCCTGGAGAATCCCAGGGACGGGGGAGCCTGGTGGGCTGCCATCTATGGGGTCGCACACAGTCGGACATGACTGAAGTGACTTAGCAGCAGCAGCAGCATGCCCTCTAAGGGCTTCCCAGGTGGCCCGTGGTAAAGAATCTTCCTGCCAGTGCAGGAGACGCAGGTAATGCAGGTTCAATCTTTGGATCAGGAAAATCCCCTGGAGGAGGAAATGACAACCCACTACAGTAATCTTGCCTAGAAAATTCCATGCACAGAGGAGCCTGGCAGGCTATGGTCCAGGGGCATCACAAAGAGTTGGACACAGAGACCATGCCCTCTTAATACCAAATAGAAGTGCTAATGAAATTACACATCAATTGGCACCATATCCCCAAATGCACATTCATTATTAAACACATAGTGTCTCCTAATTACTTAAGTATATGTAGATTTTCTTTTTTTTTTTTTTTTTGTGGCATGCCCAATTTATTTTTTTTTATTAATTTAACAAATGTTTTTGTTTGGAATGACAGTAAACAGATACAGTTAGGTAAAAGTATTATCAAAAATGTTATTAAAACACTAACTCAAAGAGAAATTTGCTGGGAGTTTCCTGGTGATTTACTGGTTAGGATTCTGGACTTTGACTGCCATCAACCAGGTTCAATTCCTGGTCAGGGAACTGAGATCCCACAAGCCATATTTGTTGTTGTTCAGTTGCCCAGTTCACTCTGACTCTTTGTGACCCCATGGACTGCAGCATGCCAGGCTTCCCTGTCCATCACCATCTCTGGTAGCCTGCTCAAACTCATGTCCACTGAGTCAGTGATGCCATCCAACCACCTCATCTTCTGTCATCCCCTTCTCTTCCTACCTTCAATCTTTCCCAGCATCAGCATTAGTCCTTCCAATAAATATTTAGGACTGATTTCCTTGAAGATTGATTGGTTTGATCTCCTTGAAGTCCAAGGGCCTTTCAAGAGTCTTCTCCAGCACCACAGTTCAAAAACATCAATTCATCAATGCTCAGCCTTCTTTATGGTCCAACTCTCACATCCATACATGACTACTAGAAAAACCATAGCTTTGACTATACTGACCTTTGTTGGCAAAACAAGGTCTGTACTTTTTAATATGGTGTCTAGGTTTATCATGGGTTTCCCTGGTCACTCAGATGGTAAAGAATCTGCCTGCAATATGGGAGACCTAGGTTTGATCCCTGGGTTGGGAAGATCCCCTGGAGAAGGGCATGGAAACTCTTCCAATAGATTTTCAATTAATATTTAATCTTTCAAAAATGCAATTTAAATTCTGCTTACCTATTTCTCCTGTAAAGTTGTTGTGTGGAGTTTTCTATTATCAGTAAATAATACTTTATTTACTTTTTCCTCAAGAAAAATATAGGATTAAGAGTTTTGCAGATAATTATTTGTAACCAAAATATTATTTACAGCATTTTATACTAAAGCCAGACAGTGGCCTTAGTACATATACAAACAAGCCAACCTCTGCATGCAGACAAGGTTAATTGGCTTGTGAAAGCCTTGTTTTATCTGATAATGGGAGTGAGTGACTATATTGCATTAGTGAAGTGTGCTTTCATAATTTATATTCTGGAAAAACTAACAAGTCTGTACTAGGTCACTTAAGAGTCATGAAACAATTCTCAGAGTCATTCTCAGGGTAGAAGGACATTCAATTCTGTTCAGTCACTCAGTCGTGTCTGACTCTTTGTGACCCCATGGACTGCAGCTTGCCAGGCTTCCCTGTCCGTCACCAACACCCAGAGTTTGCTCAAACTCATGTCCATCGAGTCGATGATGCCATCCAACCATCTCATCCTCTGTCATCCCCTTCTCCTCTTGCCTTCAATCTTTCCCAGCATCAGAGTCTTTTCCAATGAGTCAGTTCTTTGCCAACTGACTCAGTTCATGCTCTAACTCATGGCCATCGAGTTATTGATGCCTTCCAACCATCTCATCCTCTCTCATCACCTTTTTCTGCCCGAAGACATTAGCTAGGTTTAATCAACAACTCTACTTATCTTTCATTCTGCCTTTCCTATTTCAAGAAATGGATCAATGCCGTAGTTTAAAACTTTTGATTTTATATTTCATGTATGTGTGTGTTTTATAAGTATAGTTATCTTAACCTTGGAGGTGGAAATGGCAACCCATTCCAGTATTCTTACCTGGAAATTGATATGGACAAAGGAGCCTGGTGGGCTACAGTCCATGGAGTCGCAAAAAACTCAAATGAGACTTAGCAATTAAACAACAACCTTAACCTTTGGTGTAGAATTTACTTTCAGTAAGTTCATTAAATTACTAATTAGGCATTATACTTCATTATAGCTAAAATACAGCTTAAATATACATGCATAATACAAATAGCTCTTATTAATTAATAGGAAGGGAGATTGGCAAATACATTTTTAAAAATGATCACAGTCAGTCACAGTATATTCTAAAGCATGATTGATACTGCTACTTGGAATATTTTGGCAGGCTCCTACTGTGATTTGGCCAGTCACGATTATGAAATCCCAACTCATTTAACCAAGGCAGTACTCCACTCTTTTCAGCAACTTTAGAGATTATATCCTGGGATAGCACAACTAATATTATGTATACAAATCATCTCTGGAGGAATACTGGAAAGACTACTAAATATGAATAAAGAGACATGAATTCTAATCCTAGTTCTGTCACTTACTGTAAAACGTTGGACAAATCTTTTCTACTATCACCAGCTCAGTTTATTCATTTCTAAAAAAAAAAAAAAAAAAAAAAAAATGATTAGCTCTCTTAAGCTTTAGTTTTCTATGATGATAAATCAGTATCTGGCAATGAATCCAGCCATTTTAAACACAAAGACACTAAGTTGTTTTCATTATCAGCAGGTAAGTGAAATTTCCGTATTAAGTAAATACATTATATTTGATTATTGGTACTTGTGCTTATTTCTGGTAATCTGGATTATTAAATTGCCTGTCTTGAACATTTGCTGGATCAAAGAGGAATTCTTTTATCTCAACAAAAAGATAGAAATGCGTGGTCAAGTTGACAGCTGTCAGAGGTCAGCCAGGGATATATCAACAAGTAGAAAAATAGGGTCAGTTTTGAGGGTTTGATGCCAATCTTGTTGGAGTTGTGACTATTAAGTTAAAATACTACATACTGAACAACTGATTATACTGTTCTGAGGCCAATAGGATAAATACAGAGTTCAACAAATAAATTTCATTGTTAGAACAGAAACCAGAATCAGAGCAGAATTTTTCCATTTTCAGTTGAAGGCATGTGTTTTAATATTTTCTAATGGAATATTAATCAAATTTTCCAAGAACAGAGACATGTTTGAGGCAAGAGAAATGTGTTTGGAGGGGATTTGTTAAGACTGCAGCCCAGGAGACACAGATCTAAGCACTTGAATTGTGTTCTGCCACATTACAAAATGGGAGAAACTTACAAAGGAAAAAAACCCTAAGGTTTTATAAATTGTCAAGATTTAGGATTGGAGCTGGCAAGAACTAAGGGTGATGGGTAAGCAAGTTTTGGACATGAGGGAGCAATGAAGTGAATATCAGAGAGAGAAATACTACAACCAGAAGGAAGAGTCCAAACAGAACACTTCAAGTGTTCCAGGAGTGTCACATGGGCCAGTGGGGCTGGAACAGAATATGAAAGCAGCAAAAGATTGATGTGACAAGAGCCACACCATAGAGAGCCCTTTAGGACTTGGGAAGCCACTCCACATTAATGCGAAGCTCTTGGAAGATTTCAAGAGAGGAATGATGTGATCAGAATTAGGATTTTAAACTGGCTGCTTAGTGGAGACGAGCAGGCGTGGAAGCTGGAATCTACAAGGTGACCAAATGAGTAATAAAATGATCAGGATACAAATGAACCAAATATACTAATAACCATATAAATCAAGGAGCATCCTCATGCTTAGTAGTAAAATGCATTCTCTTTGCTATGAAAATATTAAATTAACAGAGAAACTTAAAAATGAAGACTTCAAAACACATGTATTTTTTGCAGTGTCCCTCAGTGAGATTGTCTGTACATGCTGGTAACTCTGCTTTAGTACTGCTTCAGGAACGCTGTTGTTGCTGTAGGATCTCTTTATCCCTGTGTGGTTCTCATAGAATTTTATATAATTTGCTTCAAAAATACTTTCTAAAACAGGTGCTGTTTTTAAAGCACTCAGCGCCTCCATCCTTAATTCCAAATGCTTACCATGCCAAGTCACTACCAAAAGGACAAGAAAATAGATACTGAGCACCACAGATACATAAATCTCAAACTGCAATGCACGACCCAGTAATGCAATAACTGCACAAATGCCATTCAGCTAGCTTGCTTCATTTCCTCATTATACTGAATCCTCCATCAGTTTTAACCAAGTACAATTTCCCATGACCCTATTCACTAAACATGCCAATGTTATATGCATTTCTGTTTTTCATTCTAATGGAAAGGAGTCTCTCCCTGAGTCCACCTAAATCTTTTTATTATATAAATTCTCCAATGTATTTAATTTTTTTTACCTTAAATATATGTTCTGCTTTTAAAAAAATTTGATGTTTCTGTCTGTGGCAGCTCTTTTATTCCCAATTGCACTATAAAACTGCTTTGCCTTTATCTTCAAAGTCTTCTGCTCTGATCATTTGAATTAAAAAAAGAGTCCCACGGATACATGGATAAAAAAGGATGTGGTTGTGTGTGTGTGTGTGTGTGTGTGTGTGTAGTTGTTCAGTCACTCAGTCATGTCTGACTCTTTGTGACCCCTTAGACTGCAGCATACCAGGCTTCCTGTCCTTCATTCTCTCCCAGAGTTTGCACACATTCATGTCCATTGAGTCAATGATGCCATCCAACCATCTCATCCTCTGTTGCCCCCTTCTCCTCCTGCCCCCAGTCTTTCCCAGTGAGTTGGCTCTTCGTATCAGGTGGCCAAAATATTAGAGCTTCAGCTTCAGCATCAGTCCTTCCAATGAATATTCAGGGTTGATTTCCTTTAGGATTGAATGGTTGGATCTCCTTGCAGTCCAAGGGACTCTCAAGAGTCTTCTTCAATACCACAGCTCAAAAGCATCAATTCTTCAGTGTTCAGCCTTCTTCATAGTCCAGCTCTCACATCCGGACATGACTGTATATAATTGAACGTTATTCTGTCATGAAAAGGGAAATATTTTGCCATTTGTTTTGGACCTTGAGCATATTGTGCTGGTAGAATGAATCAGACAGAAAGTACTGTGTGTTCTTACTTACATGAAAAATCTAAAAAAAAAAAAAAAAAAAACTGTAAAAATAAAAACAGAGTAGAATGGTGGTTACCAAAGAATGAGGAAGGATAAGATTGATTGTATTTAAGAGTGCAGACTTGTTACTCTTAAAGTGGTAAATAAACTGTGGAGATCCAATGTACAGTATGATGAATATAGTGAATAATACTATGCTATAATTATGTAATGTGATAATATTCCTTCAGTGACAGTCATATTATATATGTATCAAAGTCACATGTTTTACACCCTGAATTTACAAGTCTTAACATGTCAACTTCATCAAATAGAAAATAATTCCTTTACAATGTAATATTCTTGGAAGCATAGATTGTAGCTGTGCTAAGTCCCTTCAGTTCAGTTCTGTTCAGTCGCTCAGTCGTGTCCAACTCTTTGCGACCCCATGAATCGCAGCATGCCAGGCCTCCCTGTCCATCACCAACTCCAGGAGTTCACTCAGACTCACGTCCATCGAGTCAGTGATGCCATCCAGCCATCTCATCCTCTGTCAGCTCCTTTTCCTCCTGCCCCCAATCCCTCCCAACATCAGAGTCTTTTACAATGAGTCAACTCTTCACATGAAGTGGCCAAAGTACTGGAGTTTCAGCTTTAGCATCAGTCCTTCCAAAGAAATCCCAGGGCTGATCTCCTTCAGAATGGACTGGTTGGATCTCCTTGCAGTCCAAGGGACTCTCAAGAGTCTTCTCCAACACCACAGTTCAAAAGCATCAATTCTTGGGCGCTCAGCCTTCTTCACAGTCCAACTCTCACATCCATACATGACCACAGGAAAAACCATAGCCTTGACTAGACGGACCTTTGTTGGCAAAGTAATATCTCTGCTTTTGAATATGCTATCTAGGTTGGACATAACTTTCCTTCCAGGGAGTAAGCGTCTTTTAATTTCATGGCTGCAGTCACCATCTGCAGTGATTTTGGAGCCCCTCAAAATTAAGTCTGACACTGTTTCCACTGTTTCCCCATCTATTTCCCATGAAGTGATGGGACCGGATGCCATGATCTTCGTTTTCTGAATGTTGAGCTTTAAGCCAACTTTTTCACTCTCCTCTTTCACTTGCATCAAGAGGCTTTTTAGTTCCTCTTCACTTTCTGCCATAAGGGTGGTGTCATCTGCATATCTGAGGTTATTGATATTTCTCCCGGCAATCTTGATTCCAGCTTGTGTTTCTTCCAATCCAGCGTTTCTCATGATGTACTCTGTCCAACTCTTTGTGACACAATGGACTATAGTTCTCCAGGTTCCTCTGTCCTTGGGATTCTCCAGTCAAGAATACTGAAGTGGGTTGCCATTCCCTTCTCCAGGGGATCTTCCTGACCCAGGGATTGAACCTGAGTCTCCTGCATTGCCAGTGGATTCTTTACAGTCTGAGCCACCAGGAAAGCCCATTTAGATTGTAGCTGAGTTCTTTTGAAATACTTAAATCATTCCTACTTTAAGTTGAAAAGGCAAAAGGAATTACTCTCTCACATCAAATATCAGAAATGGATGTTTGCCGTTAGTGATCATTTGTTTGTAAGACATTTTAGAGAGAAGAATTAGAGCAGCTGATGAAATTGCAGTGGATTATACTGCAAAATGTGTTTACCAACTGGGTGATCAGTGATTTCCATGCTCTCTTTGAAGCAGTGCTGGATTGGACATTGGCTTTATTTGAATTGCTTTCTCAAGAGCTACTTCATTTCTAATGTGTCCTGAAGAAATGGAATGGGGTGAATTTCTATCAATACCATTTACTGGAAGGTGTACCAGAACATCTTGCTTATCTCATCAGATATATGTCTATTAAAATTACCTTATTGATTTATGTTGAATAGTTTAATTTCTGGATTCATGGCATCTGTGTGGTCTTCTGTAATGATGTCTCACAGTTATTTAACTTCAGTTCCTTTATTTACATAGATTTGGTTGCTGTTATCAAACCCATAACTTTTTCTTGTCTTTCCTACTCCTAAGTTGTTGACTTTAGTTCTACTCTTCATTGGCTGAGTTTCTTCACTATCTCTTTTGTTTTGTTTCAAGAAATTCTGTGTTTTTAACCCCATGCATGCTTCAGTGAGATTTACTGTTTTTATATTTGATTCAGAGTTTCCTCACTTGTGGAAGCAAGATAGTATTTTCTGCTTCTCAAGGTTATTTTAAGCAGTTTACATAGCACAAGTATATTGGCCTTGGGAGAAGTGGAATTTGTGTTTCTTGGTGCATCAGATAATTGAACACAGTGTTGTGAAGTAGTATCTATAATCTCTGTAATGACCTTGTACATAAGAAAATAACAGATGTTTCTTCCCTGAACCCTTAACTTCATATGCTCACTGAATGAATAGTAGAAATCCAGCTATATCATTAACAATGTGGTGTGACCCTGGGCAAGTCTTTCCTTTTCTATGGCCCCCAGTCTTTAAACTGAATCACTTCCATATCTTTTCTTTCCACACTTTTCTACGTGAACAACAGTCTTTTATTGGAGAATTACAAGATATCAATCACATATTATTCAACTTCCACACCTTAGTTTCCTTTTCTGTAATACAGATATAGTAATCATATGCACTTCGTTGGATTGTTAGAGAATTGCAATTAGCTAAAACCTGTGAAACACTGGTGCCTAACACATAGCAATGTTCAAATGTTCGCAATTATCATTTCCAGATTGTGATTTTATGTTCATGTCCTTTTGAGTAGAAATAGAAGTATAGTGTTCTCATATGATCATAGCATTTGTTTATACTTCTGACTATAGAATTTATCACTTGAAAAATTTATGATCTTAGAATATTACTGACAAGTTTCCTCTGTAGGTCTTTATTGTTATTCTAGGCATTGACTTCCCAGTAACTTGCCTACAAATCTCAACTCCCCAAATCCCCTGTTATTTTGAGTCTGTGTATTTCATCTCATGCATTCCCCCAGGGCTGTGTAAGTCCATCCAAACCCAAGCAGAGTAGCTTATTATTCATGCCCTTGGGGTAAAGACTTCAAAAGTCTTAGCACATTAGCTATGGAACTCATTCTGCCTGCATCCTCTCTCCTTGTTTGATCACATAGGCAGCCTCTATTCCATCTTTCAGATGTACACATAAGCTGAGTACTTTTTAAGATTTCTCTAGTTCAATAGTGGTTTTGATTTTTTTAATGGCTTCTGGAGAGCATTATCTTGGCATACAATGCTAAAAGATATAGTTTTACAATAGAAAGTATTCACACTTTTTTTTTTTTTATCTTCATTGATACTCTAGCAGCTGCTTATAGAATTGGGGGATAAAAGTGCTGCCAGTTTGTAAGTGAATGTAATCATGGTTTCCTTAGTATTTAGGCTGATTTTTAGTAAAAGAGTTAAACATAAACTGTTGTTTATGTCTCTTCTTTCTTTATTTGCTTACTCAATTATTATTTTTAACATTTATCCTCATAAGCATTAGGGCCAATGCTCCTTAAAGCTTTGTTGCCTGGTTACTGCATGTGTTCTGAACCTCAGATTATGAAAGTACAATGTAAAATAGCATATGAATGCAGGGTGTTAAAAATAAATCAAAAGGTGAGATTATAAATCAGATAAAATTTTATCTGAAAAAGCATTGCTTTGTAAGCCAATTATTTTTATTTTTTTGCTTTTTTTTTTGACTCTCCTCCTGAATGTTTTGTTTTTGACAATTATCAGGCTCCAAGCTTATAAAAAGAGATGTATCAAAGGTCGAGTTGCTTATAAAAGCACTACTGAAATGTCAGAAACAGTTAGACTGCATAGGAAAACAAACCTCCAAAGAAATTAAGCTTCCATTTGTTAAAAGTTGTGACTTTACTGTGGTTCCATTTCTCAAAGTTATACTGTTTTCAGATTGTAATATGCTACATGGAATTGGTCTAATATAAGGGTAGATTATACTCTGAAAGAAAAAGAAAATATATTTTGAAAACTGCATTAGTATATAGATTTGGGCAAAATATAAACTCATTTGTTTTACCAATTTTGAATCATGCCTATAAGATACTTATGCCTGGAATTTGTCATGTTATGATGAAGAAAATATGAGCTTTGAAGTCCAGGAATGTGGGCTTGAAATCCTGCTTCTGCTTTAAATAGCTGATGAATTGGGGCAGAGTTGAAAAGCAAAGAAAAAAACTTTGATTCTGTTTTTCAAATATTGTAAAATGTGACTAACAAAAATATTTACCTATTGTCATGATGATGATCATTTGCTAGACACTTATGAGGTACTCAGAAATGTTATTTCATCTCCCTTAATTTAGAATGTAATAATCAGTGCAAAACTATTATAGATTTCTAAACAGAAAAGAAACACGAGAGATTATCTTACCTTGAATTGCAGTGATAGATAGATTTAGATTTAGACTGGGGAGAAATTTAAGGTTCTTGAGCTCAAATGCATAATTTTTTTGTTTCTTTACTTTTTTTCTTTTAAAATTATAATGGAAACACTAGGTATTAAAAGAACCAAACTTGTAAATAAATTGTTGCTTATACTCAAGCCTTTTATTTGTAAAACTTAACAAAGTATTCACTGACCAAGACACAAACACAAACCAATTTGAAAAGATGCCTTAATCTGGCAGTCTGTTTTTAAAAATCAGTATACATTTTTGTGTGCAAGCCAGCACACACCAACTGAATATTAGCATCATATTTACTTGATAAAATTGTGTAATATCTTTAGCCTAATCTAGTTATGTTTCAATTATAGAAAACATTTACTCTTTCCTGTAAGAGCAGAGTTTCCACTAATGTATACCAATGCTTGCTTTTAGATTTTGGATCAAATTATATTACATATATATTGGTATAAATGTGTGTATGTGTTCCTTCAGAGCAGCAATTGTATTTTATTGATTTATGATTAAATAGCCCACCTACACTCATCAAAGTATCTTATAAACAAAACGATATTACCCCCAGATGTCTTTAGGAAACCACTACTATAGAACTTCATTACTTAGTCTGTTTATAGAAGACAAAGTAAAAAAAAAAAGAGCCCACTCTGATTTACTTATATGTCTCCTTAAAATACCTAAATTATCTCTTCAGCTTGGGGCTTGAGATGAACAACAAGAACAAAAGTTATTTAAGAGAAATTAAGGTGATGCAATGGGCCAGTTATTTACTTTTAATTAAATAAGTACACATAAATGTTAGTCCCAATTATGACTATGAGAATTTGGTTTGAACTATTAGACCATTCTTCCTTCTATCTGTCCTTCCTCAGAAATAAGTAGACAGAATAACTCCTGAACACTGATGTATCAGAATCACTTAGGGATTTTCCCCCCAAAATGTATTGAAATGTAATTGACATATAACATTATATAACTTTGAGATGTACAAGATGTTTATTTGATACACTTATATAGTGCAGTATGATTACCATCTTAGTGTTAGCATCATGCTAAGTGAAATGTCAGAGAAAGACAAATACAATATGATCTCACTTATATGTAGAATCTGAAAAAGCTGTAATTTCCAAGGGCTTGGGTAAGCAGTAATGAGGAGACATTAGACAAAAAGTACAAACTTCAATTAGAAGATGCATGAGTTCTGGGGATCTAAGGCACAATGTTGTGGTTATAAATAACAACACTATGTCATATATGTGAAAACTGCTAAGAGAGTAGATCCTAAATGTTCTCCCCACACACACACACACAAATGATAATGTTGTGATGTGATGGTGGTGTCAGGGATCTTCTTCAATGCTTCTGAGATCTTGTTGTGTAGATCCAACTGAGTAGTTGTGTAACGGGACCTGCAGACGAGAAGATTTAGAACTGTCACCACTCCCCACCTTCCCCCAGGTTCAGAAAACTGGGGACTAGAGTAATTTTTCTATCTTTTCTCAGATTCTTGTTCTCGTTGGCCTTTAATTTGACTTATGTTGACTGGTTCCTGAGTTCCATTCTGGCTCATCTTTAACCAACCAACTCTTGCTGTATCAGGACAGATATTAATGTTTGATAGCACTCTCAGGTTTATTTCCTACAAATATTCATTAATCATGGTTTGGCTTTGTTTGATCTTAACAGAGGCTTTCTGTTTCTGTTGTTGAACTCTTTTTCTACCAACTGTAGCTATACTTTTTTTTATTATTATTATTGTTACAAACTCGTGATTGTTTTTAGGTCTGAGATGGTTCTGAGCAACATTTTATGAATGTTTACTCTTGAGGAAATGGGCTGGTAAGTTCCCACCAATCTGTGATTTTCAGTGTGGAAGTGAACAGCTTTTGGATCAATTAATAGGATCACATTTCTCCCATCAGTTCAGTTCAGTTCAGTCGCTTTCAGTTCAGCCCAGTTCAGTTCAGTCGCTCAGTCCAGTTCAGTTGCTCAGTCATGTCCGACTCTTTGCGACCCCATGAATTGTAGCACGCCAGGCCTCCCTGTCCATCACCAACTCCCAGAGCCTACCCAAACTCATGTCCATCGAGTCGGTGATGCCATCCAGCCATCTGATCCTCTGTCATCCCCTTCTCCTCCTGCCCCCAATCCCTCCCAGCATCAGACTCTTTTCCAATGAGTCAGCTCTTCACATGAGGTGGCCAAAGTATTGGAGTTTCAGCTTTAGCATCAGTCCTTCCAAAGAACACCCAGGACTGATCTCCTTTAGGATGGACTGGTTGGATCTCCTTGCAGTCCGAGGGACTCTCAAGAGTCTTCTCCAACACCACAGTTCAAAAGCATCAATTCTTCAGTGCTCAGCTTTCTTCACAGTCCAACTCTCACATACATACATGACCACTGGAAAAACTACAGCCTTCAGTCGCTTAGTCATGTCCAACTCTGCTACCCCATGGACTGCAGCATGCCAGGCTTCCTTGTCCATCACCAACTCCCAGAGCCTACTCAAACTCATGTCCATCACATCGAAGATGCCATCCAACTATCTCATCCTCTGTTGTCCCCTTCTCCCCCCACCTTCAATCTTTCCCAGCATCGGGGTCTTTTCAAATGAGTCGGTTCTTTGCATCAGGTGACTGAAGTATTGGAGTTTCAGCTTCAGCATCTGTCCTTCCAATGAATATTCAGGACCGATTTTCTTTAGTTTTGACTGGTTGGATCTCCTTGCAGCCCAAGAGACTCTTAAGAGTCTTCTCCAGTACCACAGTTCAAAAGCAATTTCTTCCATCAGTGAAGCTTTATTTTCCCTTGGATTCTTTTCTGTGATTTACTAGCAGATACTCCACTAGAGTTATCCATGTTAAAGAGACAGACTGTGACTTACTCAGCTGTAACTCTGAGCCCACAGAGTTTTCATGGTTCAAACTCTGTTTCTACATCGGGGTTGTCAGAGGGCAAAATGGAAGATCTTGGAAAAATTTAATGGTGATGGTTAATTATTTGAGTTAATTTCTGCTTTAGAGCCTTCAATATAGAATAGTCTCCTATACTTTACTGTTCTCTCTTCCTGATTTCCAATCACTTAGCTTTCATTCCCTCAAAACTGTGTTTGAATTTCAGAATGTCTCCCTTTAAAAACTGTGTGATCTCTGATCACCGATCAATTCTATCAGTGAGCCAAATTTTACACTATATTTATTTCTTATTTATTTTTATTATAGATTACTTTTATTAATTTTTATTGAAGTATAGTTACTTTACAATGTTGTGTTAGTTTCTTCTGTACAACGAAGTGTATAAATAACATGTATACATAGATCCTCTCTTTTTTGGATTTCCTTCTCTTTTAGGTCACCACAGAGCACTGAGTTCCCTGTGCTATACAGTAGATTCTCATTAGTTGTCTATTTTATACATAGTATCAATACTGTATATATGTCAATGATTCATCCCACCCACCCACACATCCCCCCTAATAGCTCAGTTGATAAAGAATCCGCCTGCAATGCAGGAGACCTGATTCAATTCCTGGGTCAGGGAGATCCACTGGAGAAGGGATAGGCTAACCACTCCAGTATTCTTGAGCTTCCCTAGTGGCTCAGCTGGTAAAGAATCTGCCTGCAGTGTGGGAGACCTGGGTTCAATCCATGCGTTGGGAAGATCCCCTGGAGAAGGGAAAGGCTACCCACTCCGGTATTCTGGCCTGGAGAATTCCAGTCCATGGGGGATTAGTCCATGGGGAAATAGTCCATGGGTTTGCAAAGTGTCGGACACGAATGAGTGACTTTCACTTTCACCCATCCCCCCTTGCTGTCCATACATTTATTCTCTACATCTCCATTTCTGCTTTGCAAATAAGATCATCTCTACCACTTTTCTAGATTCCACATATATGTGTTAATACACAATATTTATTTTCTGTTTCTGACTTACTTCACTTTGTATGACAGTCTCTAGGTCCATCTACATCTCTGCAAATGGCACGGTTTGTTCTTTTTTATGGGTGAGTAATATTCGATTATATATATGTATGTATAACTCATACTCTTTATCCATTCATCTGTTGATTGACATTTAGGTTGCTTCCATGTCCTAACTTTTGTAAATAGTGCTGCAGTGAAGACTGGGTTACATGTGTCTTTTGGAATTATTTTCTCTGAGTGTATTCCCAGTAGTGGGATTGCTGGGTCATATGGTAGTTCAAAGGACTTTCCTGTTGGTTCAGACAATAATCTGCCCACAATGTGGGAGACCCAGGTTCAATACCTGGGTTGGGAAGATCCCCTGGAGAAGGGAATGACAACCCACTCCAATATTCTTGCCTGAAGAATTCCATGGACAGAGAAGCCTGGTGGGTTACAGTCCATGGGGTTACAAAGAGTCAGACACCATTGAGTGACTAACACTTCACATCATGGTAGTTCTATTTGTAGTTTTTTTTTTTTTTTTTTTAAAGAAACCTCCATATTGTTCTCCATAGTGGCTGTATCAATTTACATTCCCACCAGTAGTGCAAGAAGACTCTCTTTTCTCCACACCCTCCACAGCATTTATTGTTTGTAGATTTTTTTAATAGTTGCCATTCTGATGGGTGTGAGGTGATACCTCATTGTAGTTTTGATTAGCATTTCTCTAGTGAAGAAAGCTGAGTGCTGAAGAATTGATGCTTTTGAACTGTGGTGTTGGAGAAGACTCTTGAGAGTCCCTTGGACTGCAAGGAGATCCAACCAGTCCATCCTAAAGGAGATCAGTCCTGGGTGTTCTTTGGAAGGACTGATGCTAAAGCTGAAACTCCAATACTTTGGCCACCTCATGTGAAGAGTTGACTCACTGGAAAAGAGTCTGATGCTGGGAGGGATTGGGGGCAGGAGGAGAAGGGGATGACAGAGGATGAGATGGTTGGATGGCATCACCGACTCAATGGACATGAGTTTGGGTGAACTCTGGGAGTTGGTGATGGACAGGGAGGCCTGGCGTGCTGCAATTCATGGGGTCACAAAGAGTCGGACATGACTGAGCGACTGAACTGAATTGAACTGAATGATTAGTAAGCATCATATGGTTGAGAATCTTTTCATATGGTTGTTGGCCATTTGTTTATCTTCTATGGAGAAATGTCTAGTTCTTCCACTTTTTTTTTGAATTGGGTTATTTGCTTTTCGATATTGAGCTATGTGAGCTGTTTGTATATTTTGGAGACTAATCCCTTGTCAGTCACTTCATTTGCAAATATTTCCTCCCACTCTATGGGTTATCTTTTCATTTTTATTGATGAACATTTTATGTGATAAATATAGTATCTCTAAATCATTTGTTCTCCTTAATCCTGGCAAGATTTCAAAGTCAAATATAGGTCTACTTAATATTTTTCTGTAATGTTTTCCATTACTCCATAGACTCATTTGTGCATTGTGATCTTATAATAGCTACTTGTAGAGTAACTATACTTTTTATTTTTGTGAATATAAAAGAGATCCCAAAATTTAAGAGTGCTTAAGGATGGTAAAACAAGAAAATTTACAAATTGACATTGTTTTTTAATGTAGTCCTAAATGGCTTCCCTGATGGCTCAGCAGGTAGAGAATCCACCTGCAATACAGGAGATGCAGGTTTGATCCCTGGGTCAGGAAGATCCACTGGAGAAGGGCATGCATCCTGCTCCTGTGATCTTGCCAGGAAAATCCCATGGACAGATGAGCCTGGTAGGCCACAGTCCGTAGGGTCACAAAAAGTCACACATGACTGAAGCATCTGAGCACATCACATCCAAAGAGTTGATAAAGGCATGGAGTCATCTTTTTCTGAGTAATGTGGTCCCCTGAGCCTAATTTTATTGTAACCATACCCAGAGCATTGCAAATGGATTTGTTGGACAAGGTATGTCAAGTGACGACAGATGGTGGGATGTCTTAAAACACAACAGACAGGAATGCACGCTTGATCTGGAAAACTACAGGGAATCATTAGAGGGTGTAATACAATCACAGCAATGTGGCTGGCTGACTGGTGGATAATTTGCAGGACAGATTGGAAATGTGAAACTCTCTCAGAGAAAGAATGAGAGGTAACCAAGACCTGAAAAAAGGAAAAACAGAAGTTTGAAAGGAACAAAACAAAAGGGAAAGCCACTCCCAGTGCCCTCATCCTCAAAGAGCCTCGCAGAGTTGTTAGAGGGACTAACTGGGATACAGCCTGTCACATGCCTTAGTGGGACAGAGGATGAGTCTGGAGAGATCAACACAGGAGTTGTATTTCATTTTCAAGTACTTGGGAGTCTATGGAAATGCTTGATATGGAACTGTGCATTCACATAAGCTTTTAAAGTTAATTAAACCAATAGGTGATAATAAATGGGACTGTTCTGTTGATGGTATTGATAATGCTTCAAAATGACCCTAAGGTATAATTGCTTTCATTTAGTAACATAATTTCTCTCATTTAGTACTGTAAAACAGTTCAGTGTAATTGCATCACTGCATCTCCAAAGAAACTTTTTTTTTCCCTTGTCTAGAAGATGCCTGTGAGGCTTAATGACTGAAAGTAGTTGTGTGCAGCTATTTAACATACAGTTTTTAGAAGTTGCATAGAGAAGGGACTGAAGGAAGATTATAGGATGCCACACGTCTTGGTACTTCTGCTTATCACTGTGATCTAAATATTCTCTAATATAACCTTAGATTTTTAAATTTTTGATTGAGGCCCAGAAGACATTTATAATACAACTCTAGATAATTTTCAGAATATGAGATTTAATATCTAATGGTCATAATTACATAAATTGGCTTTTCCAAAGGTTTCTGTATTTTCCCACAACCTTAGCACTTTAACAAAAAGAAAAATACAAAATTACTGAATGGTGAAGTTTATGATGTGAGTCTAGTGCAATGGTATTTTCTAATACCTTTCTGCAAGCCCACTTATAACCAGAATTATGGGGGAGATGATTAAGCATGTTAATGCAAGTGTATTGAAAAACATGGTGTTTTGAATGGAGTAGATCCATTTCCACAAGGGTGCAGGGAGGGATGTTCAGCTCCTCCACTGACAGAAGGAGATGAAATAGGTGTGATATTGCTATAATATGTAACTTTTTTCATCTGTGTGTCAGACATTGAGCTAGGCACAATTAAAACATTTTTCTCATTTAATATGTACACCAGCACCATAAACAAGTTTCTCATTTAATATGCATACCAGTACCATAAATATTTTGGCCTTCTCTGGTGGCTCAGTTAGTAAAGAATCTGCCTACAATGCAAGAGACCTGGGTTCAACCCCTAGGTTGGGAGGATTTGGAGAAGGAAATGGCAACCCACTCCACTATTCTTGCCTGGAAAATCCCATGGACAGAGAAGCCTGGCAGGCCACAGTCAATGGGGTCACAAGAGTCGGATACAACTTAATGACTAAACCACCACCACCATAAATATTTAACTTCCATTTTGCAGATTAGAAAACTGAATCTCACAGCAATTAAATAATTTTCCCAAGAACACATAGTAGTTAAGTGATAGAGGCAGTATTTGCACCAGGGCTGTTTAACTTCTAGTTAACTAAAAATGTAAATTTGGAAGAGATGATGTTAACATTATAGATAATTTCAAACTCAAAAACAAGGAGACTGAAGTCACAAGAAAGAGCAAATCAAGAATGAAAATATGAAATTAAAACAAACTGAGGAACTAAGAATGAATTAAGCTTTCTTTAATCTTGAATAATGCCAGAGGTAAAATCATTATTTGATTTGTCTAGTTTCCATGAAGTGAAATGTTAGTTGCTCAGTCATGTCCAACTCTTTGCAACCCCATGGACTGTAGCCCACTAGGCTCCTCTGTCCATGGAGTTCTCCAGGCAAGATTACTGGAGTGGATGGCCATTCCCTTCTTCAGGCAATCTTCCTGACCCAGAGCTCAAACCCAAGTCTTTTGCATTGCAGGCAGATTCTTTATTATCTGAGCCACAAAGGCTTCAGAGAATTTCTTAGTGCTTTTATAGAGAATTTCTATAGTGCTTTTATAAACATGAGTCAGTTCACCTTTTAGTTACTAAAAATGAGCAAAGCACAGTTTTGTTCAGACAGATGAACGAAGGTATAATTGGAAAGAGCATAAAATGAAGTATTAATTTCAGTTAAGAAATACATTTCACACCTTTATTGCAAAACACATGTACCTTCAGTTTTACCAGTATCATATTTTACATATAGAGAATATGAGTTTAAAAATTCAACATAATAGTTGACGTTCAACAGAGGCAGAAGTCATGGACCTGATAACTGTCTTGACTGTTTACTTATTTTTCTGCCTAACCCAAAGTGAAATCCTCAACTAGAGTTATTCGGAAAGGATGTCAGTGATGTAGTAACAAAGAGTTGTTTGCCTAACACCCTATTCACGAAGTGGGCAATTTGCACTACAAGTGCCCTAAGGTCAATGAAGCAAGAAATGCAAGGTTATGGTTATATTTAGTACTAAATTGTCATCATTTATTTATAACAAATCATCTTACTTACTATACTTTGTTAGGTTTCTTCTCAAAAATGAAATTAAAGCTTGTATTACTTTTTATTTTATTTTATAGTTGATTTACAATGTGTTAGTTTCAAGTGTATAGCAAAGTGATTCAATTATACACTCACACACATATGTATATACATATACATATACATATATATATATATATATATATATATATCTCCAGACTTCCCTGGTAGCTAAGCTGGTAAAGAATCCACCTGTAATGAAGGACCCCCTGGTTTGATTCCTGGGTCGGGAAGATCCCCAGGAGGATAATAGGGTACCCATTCCAGTATTCTTGGACTTCCCTGGTAGCTCAGGTGGTAAAGATTCTGCCTGCAATGTGGGAGATCTGGGTTCGATCACTGGGTTAGGAAGATCCCCTGGAGGAGGGCATGGCAACCCACTCCAGTTTTCTTGCCTGGAGAATCCCCATGAACAGAGTAGCCTGGCAGGCTACAGTCCATGGGATTGCAAAGAGTCAGACATGACTGAGCTACTAAGCATAGCACAGCACATACATATATCAATCCTTTTCTCGTGTAGGTTACTGTAGAATATTGAGAAATTTTCTATGTTATACAGTAGGTCTCTATTGATTATCTGTTTTATATATGGTGGTGTGTTTATGTTAATACCAAACTCCTAATTTTTCCTTCCCTCTACCTTTCCCTATTGGTAATTGTTACTTTGTTTTTAAAGTCTGTGAGTCTGTTTTGTAAAAAAGTTTATTTGTATCACTTTTTTAGATTCCACATATAAATGATAATATATGACATTTGTCTCTGTGTGTCTGACTTTAGTTAGTATGATAATCTCTAGGTCCATCCGTGTTGCTGTAAATGGCAGTATTTCATTCTTTTGACAGCTGAATAATATTCCACTATATATATGTACAATATTTTCTTTATCCGTTCCTTTGTTGATGGACATTAAGTTTTCTTTCATGTCTTGACTATTGTAAACAGTACTGCAATGAGCATTGAGTTGCATGTATCTTTTCAAATTATTGTTTTCTCCAGGTATATGCTGAGGAGTAGGATTGTTGGGTCATATGGTAATTCTATTTTTAGTTTTTTAAGGAACCCCCACACTATTCTCCATAGTGGTTGTGCCAATTTACATTCCCTCCAACAGTGTAGGAGGGTTCTCTTCTCTCCACACCTTCTCTAGCATTTATTGTTTGTGGACTTTTTGACAATGGCCATTCCGATCAATGTGACCTGGTTTTTTGATTGGCGTTTCTCTAATAAGTGATGTTGAGCATCTTGTGCTTTTTGGCCATCTGTACATTTTCTTTGGGGAAATGTCTATTTAGATCTTCCACCCATTTTTTAATTGTTTTTTTTTAAATATATTGAGTTTCATGAGCTCTTTGGGTAATTTGGAGATTAATCTGTTGTCAGTAGCTTCCTTTGCAACTACTTTCTCCCATTCTATGGGCTATCTTTGTTTTGCTATGGTTTCCTTTGCTGTACAAAAGCTTTTGAGTTTAATGAGGTCCAGTTTATTTATTTTTGTTTTTCATCTACGAATTGGATCCAAAAAGATATTGCTGCAATGTGTGTCAAAGAGTGTTCTATGCTTTTCTTTAAGAGTGTTATAGTATCAGGTCTTACATTTAGATCTTTAATCCATTGAGTTTATTTTTGTATATGATGTTAGTGTTCTAATTTCATTATTTTACCTGTAGCTATACTGTTTTTCCAGCACAAATTATTGAAGAGACTGCCTTTTCTCCATTGTATATTCTTGTTTCCTTTGTCTTAGATTAATTGACCATAGGTGCATGGGTTTATTTCTGGGCTTTCTAACCTATTCAATACAATAGTATTTCTCTTTTTGTGCCATTACCATACTATTTTGATAACTGTAGTGTTGTAATATCATCTGAAGTCAGAGAGCCAGTTCTTCCATCTTTGTTTTTCTCTCTCAAGATCGTCTTGTCTATTCTGGGTTTTTTACATCTCTATACAAACTTAAAAAAAAAAACCAGTTTGTTCTAGTTCAATTAAAAATGTTGTTGGTATTCGATTGGAATTACATTGAATCTGTAGATTTCCTAGGGTAGTATTTTGACAGTATTGATTCTTTCTACCTGAGAACATGATATATCTTTCCATCTGTTTGTGTCATCTATTTGATGATTTCTTTCATCAGCATCTTGTAGTTTTTAGGGTACAAGTTTTTGTCTCCTTAGGTAAGTTTATTACTTTTGATGCAGAGGTAAATAGGATTAGTTTCCTTAATTTCTCTTTCTGATCTGTTGTTGATAGTGTATAGAAATGCAACAAATTTCTGCGTATTGATTTTGTATCCTACAATTTTACCGAATTCATTGATAAGCCCTAGTAGTTTTCTGGTTAAAGCCTGTATTACTCACTACATCAGAGCCTAGATTTGGAATATGGCTGCTGTCAGGGAAGGAAGACGTTTTTTATCTCAGGGTCACTTGTTTCAGTTTTGCCTGGAATGTGAAAACAGGCTGTAGATAACAAAACAAAGGTGGCAATGAAAAGAACAGAATGTGAACATAAAAGACAAGCTTATTAAGGAACGGAAAGAGTTTGAAAAGGATGATGAAAATGGAGGAAAATCCTGAAAAAAGTATATAATATGAAGACCCTAATTTGTTTAAAGATATTTAAAAGTCAGTAGGTAATATATATATAGTAAGAGTAGGTAAAGCTAAAGATAACATTCTTATGAATTACATATAAATTGGTCAAAATAAAAACTGCACCAAAGTTACACAGTAAGTCAGTTTTTATTCTAGACTGTTAGGCTGGAGAGAAGCTAAAATCAACTATGCAGAAACACAAGGCATTTCTAAGCTCTGGGGTGAGCTAGTGGGAAAACACTGGAGGATGTTAGAGGAGATTGATAAATGGGATGTTTTGAGCACATAGAGTTACTCCTGAGTCTGCAGATGTTTTTGTGTTTGTGTGATTAGACGGTCTGTGTTTGCTACTTGGTGCCCAATGAAGAAAATAGGCACCTACCAACCCATAGAGACTGAGAAATCAGGACACTATCTTTGATGTTTCCATGACAGAGATGGTTCCCAACTCTTGAGAAAGACTTTTCCTGGGTTGTAAAACACTGACAAGAGGCTAGGAGAAGATTTACACCGATTTCAAAGGGGCAGAAAGAAAATTTACAATCGAAATTTTTCCAAAATAAATTATCTAAGAGAAGGGAGGTCAAGGGCCCAGAGTCAGGAAGAAATCTGCCTAAAATTTAGTCAAGCTGAGGGTAATGTTAAGGCTATCTTGGTTACATTCTATTAATAGTAATCTGACAATTGGAAATGTATAATACCAGTGGCTTTTTCAGGAAAACAACAAATGTTCTGGGCTTTCCAATTCATTTTTTTCCCTTATCCAACAAATATTTACTGCTGCTGCTGCTACTAAGTCACTTCAGTCATGTCCAACTCTGTGCGACCCCACAGACAGCAGCACACCAGGCTCTGCCGTCCCTGGGATTCTCCAGGCAAGAACACTGGAGTGGGTTGCCATTTCCTTCTCCAGTGCATGAAAGTGAAAAGTAAAAGTGGAGTTGCTCAGTCATGTCTGACTCTTCGTGACCCCATGGACTGCAGTCTACCAGGCTCCTTCGTCCATGGGATTTTCCAGGCAAGAGTACTGGAGTGGGGTGCCATTGCCTTCTCCATATTTACTGCAAAACTCTTCTAAGTCTTAACAATAACTGAAAGAAGGGATCCAGATATAAAGATGTTGAATAAGATAAGATCTCTGGTCAGAAGGTTCTCATAGGCTAATGGGGGTAAACGTGAGTAAACAGATAATTGTAAACAGTTTTAAACAGTGTAATGTCTACAAAACTGTGCGAACAGAGAGGATAAAGCATAACTCCACCTGGACAGTTTAAGAAAGTCAGAGGAGGTTTGTAGAGGAAGGAAATCCAGTCCTAAAGGATGACTTAGCAAGATGTGGGGCAATGAGGCGTGGAGAACCATGTACACGAAATGACAGAGGAGCAAGAAAGCAGCATGTCAGTTCCTGGAAAAGCAAATGGCTCTCGTGGCGAGAATTCAGGGAAACCACGAGCCAGTGATGGAGAAGGAGGATGTTTTGTTTTCTGCCCTAGTGAGAATTTGGCCTTCAGCTGATAGGTATTGGGAAGACTGTGATGCTCATATTGCATTTTAGAAATACACCCTTGGGGTCAGGATGGGTGATGGGCTGCGGAGGGAATGGCATGCTGCAGGCCACCAGAGGAAAGTGGGCAGTGATCTGGAAGAGAACACAGGGTCAGGCAATACTGAGTACATTTAATAAATCAGACCTGCTACTGAATGTGATCGCAGAGGGAGTGCAGAGATTAAAATTGATTTAGAAACTTCCCTTTGAAGTGGAAGAGATGTGTAGCATCTCTTCAAGAAGGGGAAAGAAAAAGAGTTACATAAGTTATGGGTCTTTTACTTCAATAGGTAGAGAGTGATTCTGAACCTACATATCTTACAGTTGTTTTAAAGTTCAAATAAGATGGTTATTTTAAAATGTTTTCTAGGAGATGTAGGCAAATAGGATCCTCCATTCTTTTCCTATCTCAATTCCCATCTCAATTCTTTATTGCATTTATCTTGGTTATCAATATGTAAGTAAGGTATATAAATAATAGCTTTCACTTTCAAAAGTCCATATGAATTTTTAAGACAATTTCTGAAGAATACATAAGACATCAACAACTCAATAATAATTCTTACGGTGACTCTAGAGTTTGTACATGTCTGGCAAGAGGAATCTGATCCCAAAGTTACAATATTAGAGACTTTTTAACTAGTGTGATTTAAAAAATATATATATTGACTGTATATCTGGTTTTCCTCTACTTTGATTTCTCCTTTCTGCTTACCCTCATCTCAGTTTCATTGCACTGATGAATTCTGATTTTACAATGCCTTCTGGAGGTGTATTGCACAAAGTACTACTGGGACTGTTAAAAATCAACTATAACAATCTCCACATTTCTATGATTAAAAAATAATCAGGATGATGCAAGTGACATTTATGGAATAGGACTAAATATATTTTCACATTAAAATATAGTTCATTATATTTTAATATCATTAAAAATGTATACATTAAAAATGTATTTAATGTATTAGTGTTGTGTTCTTAGTGACTCAGCTCCTAAACTATAAAAACCTTGACTCTATAAAAACCTTCATAAACCAAGGTTTGTCTTTTATATTACATTTACGCTTCACCACAATGAGTGCAATAAACTTTTAGTATATACTTTTTCCAAGCAAAGAAAAAGTCTTAACTTCTGACCTCAGTTCTCATCGTGTTTTATTTCTCTGGAAATCTTCATGAATTTTTAGTTTAATTACTTCAAGCAGATGTTCAGTTCTCTTATTCTATACTAGGAAACAGCAGAATGAAAGGAGATACTTTAGAAGAGTTAGAGTTTGGTGGTATCTATGAAAATAGATTAAACAAGGGGACATTTGGGAGTTACTTCAAAGACGCAAAATACGTGTTTAAATGGATTGAAATGGCAAATTATTAAAAATATTCTTAAGATTATATTTGTGAAGAAAAATGTTAAATGGGAGTCACCAACTTAAATATTTAAATACATTTTTGAGTTCATAAAAATAAACTCAGGCATTTTCATCTTATTCCTCAACTTCTTGTTATTGGGTTTCACAAACAAGGTTGAACAAAATATGCTTCAGTTAAGGCATCAGAGCAAGACTAAATTGTAATACATAGACAATGATTCATTCCTTTATTTCTGTGTTATATATTTCATGTAAAATATGCATATTTTTAAGATTTGGTTAAAATGTCTAGAGCTTGATGTGGACTGAGGGGATAAGTATGTTATCTAAAAGCAAAGCAGTCCTTCCAAATTTTTCATGTTGGAAATGCCAAAAAATATAGCATATTTAATACAGAAAGGCAAGCATGAGAAGTATTCTAAATGTTGGCATCACATTCAGAATAACAAGAAATTAACCTCAGAAAAGGCTTCCCTGGTGGCTCAGACAAAAGAATCTGCCTGCAATGCTGGAGACCCAGGTTCGATCCCTGGGTCGGGAAGAGCCCCTGGAGAGGGAAATGGCAACCCACCCCAGTATTCTTTCCTGGAGAATCCTGTGGACAGAGGAGCCTGGTGGGCTACAGTCCATAGGGTTGCAAAGAGTCAGGACACGACTGAGCGAGTAGCACTTCACTTCAACTTCAGAAAGATTAAAGAAAAAAAAAACAAAAAAGAAACAGGTTGTGTTCTGTGCCTGAATGAATTGTAGAACTATGTTATTCATCGTAATGATAATCAGATGTGCCTGCCTGGATTTATGGGGATGCACATTCAGATAATCAGAGTCTCAAATGGTTCTATAATGGAGACATATGGTGGTTGAAAGTGTCCTAGTAATAGGAGAGTCGATATGGAAAAATGGAATTTCCATTTCTCTCTATGGAAAGATTGTAAATTAACCTGATATTTTATATGTTTATGTTTTATTTACTTCTATATTTTCTCTGGTAGTGTCATGTAAAACAGTTTTTATCTCCTTAAAATAATGTTTATATGTGATCATATGGAAATGTTAATTGGACTTATTGTGGTGACTGTATATACCTAAAATTAATGTAGCGTTATATGTCAATTATACCTAAAAAAAAAAAAAAGATTGTTGTCACAATTAGCTGGGATGATGTGTATAATATTCATGGCACAGTGCCTGACCAAGGATGGACAATCAGTAACTATTCATTGAATGACTGTTTTCAGCCAGGTATAAAGAGAGGATTAAAAGGGTGTCCCACAGAGAAATGAATGATGTTAGGTATGAAATCCAGATGAATTTGTTTTATATGCTTCTCTTTCACAAGGCAATTTGGTTCTAATCAAGCCACAGGAGAATAAGGGCAGAAAAATCTTAAAGCAATCCTTTTTAAATTTTACCTGCATACAGATCACCCAGGGATCATTTGAACATGCAAGTCACAATTTATGGGTGGAAACTGAGAGACTGCATTTCTAGCAAACTCCAGATTGTGCATATGCCACCAGCTGTCCTCTGAATACACCTTAGCACAGTCCTCAAGCAGTGGAGTACATGGCCATTGAAGAAATACTGTGCTTAAACCCATATTCGTCTAGTCCAACCTTCTGTTCCCTAGAACAGTAACTTCAGGTTAATTAGTTTATCTGTTTACGTAGCAGAAGATTATTTCTTGTCCACTAGGTTCCTGGTGCTCTTTGGGTTCTAAGTATAAAATAATGAGCAAAGCAGATAAGAACATGCCCTTATGAAGCTCGTACTTTAGTAGCAGGATCAAATACTAGACATGTAAACAATTCATTACAATAGTTTCTAGTGAAACTAGAAAATGAGGCTTTAAATTATTAGACTGTTCACTAGTGAGTAAGACTCACTAAAATGAAAACAAAATGAAGCTACTATGAAATTGTATCTGGTCAGTCCCTGATAGTTCAGTAAAGAATCCTCCTGCAATGCAGAAGACCCCGGTTCAATTCCTGGGTTGGGAAGATCCCCTGGAGAAGGGAAAGGCCACCCACTGCAGTATTCTGGCCTGGAGAATTCCATGGACTGTATTCCATGGGGACGCAAAGAGTCAGACACAACTGAGCGACTTTCAAGGCTCCCCTCGCAGGGAGACAACTGAAACCTGCATGGTGAGAAGCAGTCTACTGTGTGAGGATCTGAAAGATTCATGAAAAGTGAAGAGCAACAGTGAGGCAACAATGAGATAGGTCTGTAGGAGGAAAGGGGAAAAAGCCACTGTGGCCAGGACATAATACTGGTATTTGGATGCAAGACCGAGATGGGCAGTCAGGAGCCATTAGGGGGCAAACAGGCAAGGTCACATGTGACAAAGCTCAGGGGGCAAGGGAGGAGTAAACTAAATGCTGAAATCCGGAGGTCGGATCCAAAGTGGATCTTTAGAGCTCCACAGAGAGTTAAGGAGACTCTAGAAGGAATGTAACTACAGGAAAATATATCAATAGGTAACTAAACCAAAAATGATGAGTGAAAAAGAGCTAACATAAAATGTGGGACACAAGTTGAAAAAAAAATTCAGAAAGCAAAAAAGGTTAAAATTGTATATCTCTTTGGTTTATACTATGAAAGAAAGTGAAGTCAAAGTGTTAGTTACTCAGTTGTGTCCAATTCTTTTCGACCCCATAGTCCATAGCCCACCAGGCTCCTCTGCCCATGGGATTTCCAGGCAAGAATACTGGAGTGGGTTGCTGTTTCCTTCTCCAGGGGATCTTCCCAACCCAGAGATCAAACCTGGGTCTCCTGCATTGTAGACAAATTCTTTACTGCTTGAGCCACCAGGGAACTCAGATTTATGCTATATGCAACAGAAATGTATCATGTCATCCAAATTAATGTAATAACACACAGGTAGCAGTCTCTCCTCAAATGCTACCGAATGAATTAAATTTTTCTGAGTAGAAATGATTAGGTAACTCTTATAGAAAACAAAACTGTAGCCCCAAACTTGCCTTACATTTTACAGACTATTGGAAACAAAAGTGGATGAAAGTAGATGAAACAATAAAAGATAGCAATAAAGGAAATAAAACATATGCAACTCACTCTTTGCACTAACAAAAAAAGTCTAGTAAACACAAGAGTCATCATTGTTATTTAAATTCTAAAATATTACATGCCTTGTATTATAATGATTTTTGTACTCTATCATATAAGCTATCATGTCATTTATTGGGATATAAGCCAAACTCAAAAGAGATCTCACAGGTCAGAGTAACTAAAGGAGAATGAATGATGTAATGATGACTCAGCTCCATTTTAGTGAGTCTTACTAGTGAGCAAGTCTAATAATTTAAAGCCTTGCAAACTAGTGATTGTTAACATGTAAGTGCATTATAATTGACTTTTGATTTTGCCTGATGATTTAAAGCCCTACAAACTAGTAGCTATTTAATATGTTAGAGCATTTCCCATTGACTTCTGGTTTTTTATCTTGTTTTCAAAATACATGGATAAATGACTGTCCATTAAAATTATCCTCCTAACCCTCCATCAGTGACAAAGCTGAGTTGTTTGCTTATAACAATGAACAAAAGCAAGATTAGTCACCTTTTCTCATCTGAATGCATAATGCCTTAAAGCACACATTTCTGATACACCCATCCAGAATTATGGATATAGTCTGTGGAAAAATAGAGGATTAATTTTGCTTGTTTGTATTTTGTTTTACTGTTTGAATGATTAGCTCCTATGCTTACCAGCTATGCAACAGAGTTCAGACTTTTTTCATACTGTATTTTGATCACATATTTGTAATTATTCTAGGTTGCTTTGGCATTTATTAACAGCAACAATATTTTCTTTCTCATTTGCCTTTTGTATATCTCACTTCATTCACTCAAAAAACACCACATAAGTGCCAGACTCTAGGGCTTTGGGGTAACAGGAAGAGTGAAGTGAGGTGAAGCTAGAAAAGGAAGCAAGAGCCATGGGGTTTGAAGTCTCATAGACTTTTGAGAAATCTAGCCTTTATCTTAAGAGCAGAAGGAAACTACTGAAGAGCTTTAAGTACTGGAGTGACAACATCTTGCTTCTGCTATTTGCGTACCTTGGGTTTTTTTTTCCCCCTTTTCAAAATGGGATCGCTATAGCCAGTGGTTTTATAATACTGTCCCACTATTTATGCTTCCTGTCTATTTCCAGCTAACAAAGTCATTTTTAAATGAAAGAGAAAGGTTGCCAGTTGTACAAAAATAAATTCCCTAGGAGACACAAGAGTTTACAAATAGCGACTATGAGTTGGTTTCATGAAAACAAATGGTACATCCTATGGATAGAATCATTATTTGTGAATGATGGCTCATCTCCAACAATTAAATAAAGGGGAGAGACATAGTTCACTGATGTTCTTTATTGCAGAGATTAGTATCTATAAACATCATTTCCTGGGCAGGTATTACAGCATAAAATACTTGAAGCAATGTGTTTGATCTACACACCTAAGCACTGATAATAAAAAAGCCTCATTTGGGGATCTGTTTATTCATTCCTGGTATTCTTTTAACATCTGACTGTAATAGACAGTGACTCTTTTTTTGTTGTTGTTGTTGGCTTTTAACAGAGAACAAAAGGAAAGTAAGCTAATTTATTCTGGTGCCCGTCTGGTTTCAGTTGCTCATTTTACATTATTTTAAAATGATGGACTGTTGGTGATGATGTCTTTCCCAGGAGAAGAAGTTGACAGACAGCTGTGCAGAGACGCCATCTTCCCCATCCCGGTTGCCTGCGATGTGCCCTGTCCCAAGGACTGTGTGCTCAGCATGTGGTCAACGTGGTCCTCCTGCTCTCACACCTGCTCGGGAAAAACCACAGAAGGAAAACAGACACGAGCGCGGTCCATCCTGGCCTATGCAGGAGAGGAAGGTAAGGTCACCAGCTTGAGAAGGGACTCAGATCTCTTCCAGAAGCTGGTGTGCCTTTCGTTGTGTGTACAGCCCAGATACAGTGATAGTTCCACAAAAATCAGCTTCCTGAAACCCAGCAAACCAAGGAGATTTAATATCTGTTGACATATTAGGCTATCGCAGAGTCGGACACGACTGAAGCGACTTAGCAGCAGCAGCAGCAGCTTGCTACTCTTCCTTAATATTAATCTTGAACATAGATCTTTAGTAAAAGAGAAAAGACTTTGAAAAATGAATTCACTTTTCCTTTCCTCCCTCCTAATAACTCAGGTTCTTTCTACTTCAAAGTGTTAAACTTGTGGAGAAATCCGAAAATGACTCCTTAAATTCCAAATGACGGGTTTCATTGTTTTCTCTCATTTCAGTAGTCAGTTTTTCCCAGTGAAATCCTATTCTACCATCTCATAAGTACTAAACTTTATTAAAAATAACCACCACCATGACTATTGCTTGACTGAAAATGACATGGATTTTCTACCATTCAGGTTTCTGAACATAGGCTCTGAGTTTCATATGTAGATTGTGTTCACTTTTAAAATATGTTGCTCCTAAGTCACTTCATGCTATTGGGTGAATAAAGCACAAGTTTCTCATATATTCATACCATGCAAGCTCCATTGTCAAGAAATACAAGGCTCTTGGTAATTGTCTCTCAAGTTTGTATCTGAATGCTAATTTGGCCTCTGTGACTGGGTGATATAATGTCATACTTAATCTTGTCATTCTGGAAAATAACACAGGAGTAAGGAAAACACAGAAATAAGTCAAGTTCTGTCACGTGCCGCATGTTCTGTCTCAAGAATATAGGCATATGTTATTTAAATATAATCAAGGCTGAATGACTATTTTCATTCACATTTAACACTAATGATTTCTATTTGTAGTAAGCACATGTTTCTTTATGTGCACATGTTTCTTTCTATACCCCCAGTTAATAGTAGTAAGCACATGTTTCTTTATGTGCACATGTTTCTTTCTATACCCCCAGTTAATCAATTTTAGAAGAGTTTTCACATTGCCTATTTCATTTTCCTGTTTATGAAACATTTTAGTGATAGAAATGTGCTAGTGTTCTTTTTTAATCAAATTTTCTTTCTTTGTATGTTATTCTGTGCAAAAATATAAGGCCAAAAATATGTTGGCCTTAAGGCACAGGAGAAAATGTAACATATTTTTTTTTAATTTTATTTTATTTAACTTTACAATATTGTATTGGTTTTGCCATATATCAAAATGAATCTGCCACAGGTATACATGTGTTCCCCATCCTGAACTCTCCTCCCTCCTCCCTCCCCATACCATCCCTCTGGGTCGTCCCAGTGCACCAGCCCCAAGCATCCAGTATCGTGCATCGAACCTGGGCTGGCAACTCGTTTCATATATAATATTATACATATTTCAATGCCATTCTCCCAAATCATCCCACCCACAGTCTTTTGGACTCTGTGGGAGAAAATATAACATATTTAAAATAGTCAACCTATGAGAACATTTAGAATTTTTTAAGTGTCCAAACACTTTTTTCTCATCACCTCAATGTAAGTGTAATTTTTTGCTACCAAAATAAGAATGTATCTGTGGAACCTAATAGAAAAAATAGAACCTTTCCAAGAAAAAATTATATTCCTTATGTTGTCAAACAATAACTCTAACCTTGTAGAGATTATATTCAGACTTCACACTCTATCAGCTCAAATTATGTCTTGGGCTTCATTAAAATTAGATCTGTGGTCACCCCGCTTCCTATAAATCCATTATACTCTGCAGACACTTGCTGTGTGACTAGTAATGAGTGACTTTTCGCCTTATGAGTCACATGGCTGAGATTTTGCCATGCTTGCAGAACTCACCAGATCATTATTTCCGTAGACGTGATGCTTCACACTGAAAGGTCATGAAATGCTTTAAAGGCAGGAATTTATGATTGCTCTTTGGTATGTATCATCTGCTTAGTTTGAAAGGATGGGACTTGGATAATTTTTAATGAAGGCTAACAGCTGCATCATAAGAAACACATGCTGGAGAATTATAAATGTGAAAATAATTAATCATAAAGGTGAAGTGAAAGTCACTCAGTTGTGTCCGACTCCTTGAGACCCCGTAAACTATACAGTCCATGAAATTCTCCAGACCAAAATACTGGAGAGGTAGCCTTTCTCTTCTCCAGGGGATCTCCCTAACCCAGGGATCCAACCCAGGTATCCCACATTGCAGGTGGATTCTTTACCAGCTGAGCTACAAGGGAAGCCCGTGAACTCAAAACATTATTTTAAGTGGAAACTGTAGAGGAGATTCAGTCAATGGGGAATCTGCTGTTATTTGTCTCTGTTAATAACAGCTACAGAAACTGGTATCATTATGTGAAATATTTAATGAAGAATTTGTCCTTCAAAGACAATTTAATACCTGTTATTTGCTTGACACTGAAACACATTTTCTTTCCTTCAAAATAAGACTTTTCTAATTCTGAAGCTATTTTTTAAATGATTAAGAAACTAATTTGCAGGAAGTTTTAAAATACGTTTCCCTGCCAATTAGATAACCTTTTTATAATTCTGCACAAAAGCTATTTTTTCTATTATTCCCCAAGAATTAATACTTGTACATGTCATGTGTGTATGTATCTAAGTTGCTTCAGTTGTTTCTGACTCTGCAACACTGTAGACCATAGCCCGCCAGGCAAGAATACTGGCGTGGGTTGCCATACCCGCCCCTAAGAGATCTTCCCAACCCAAGAATCGAACATGTCCATCATTAACAGATGGGTTCTTTACCGCTAGCGCTATCTGGGAAGCCTGATCTTCTTAATTATCTGTGGATCAGAATATTACTGTGATAACCTTAAGGGTAAAGATCACATTAATAAAATTATATATTGATTGTTTAGACATGAAATTAAATGATTTTCTGGTGAAATAACTTACAGGACAAGTCCACATGCAAAGCATTTTTGTGGATTTACAAAATAAATGCTGTAACCTATTCATTTGTACTTTTATCTCAGTAAAAATGTCACCATTATACATTATACTGGAGATTATATAACCTCTGTATTGATGAAGTCAAAGTTGTACTGCAGTAAGCCCATAAATTCAGTAACTTAATAGAACAATTATTTTTCCCTCTTGGGAATTTTGCTACAGTGACATGCAACTCTCCATGACAGTCTGTCCTCCATGAAATGTCTCAGCATTGCACCTCTGTATGAAAGACTACCTCACAATCTTCATGCCAGAGGAAGAAGGTAGCTGGGGACTCTTATCTGTTTTAAGAGAGTCAGCAATTAAATTCTTTCATCCAGAGTGATTTATATCATTTCAATTGACATTTCATTATCAAACCAGGTCATATAATCATGACTTGAATTTGAACCTAATTTCAGCGGGGGCAGAGGAAATACATTCCTACTGTGTGCTGGAAAGAAAGTTGTGCTGGCTACTGATCTTATCCCTGGTTTATCAGTCTTCTTTTGTATGTGTCTGTGTATCTACCTCTATGTCTGTGTGTATTTATATCCATGTGTATATATATAAGTGTGTGAGATAGAGGAGTATTCCATATGACCTCAATGAACTAGACACACTCTGCATTGTTAAAATGTTATGACTCATTATTTTTTTTACTCCTATTAAAAGAATGGTAAAATAATAGAATAGCACTTTCCTTTACCTCATGCTATACTTTCTTTTCCCTTTCCTTCCTGTCCTTTCTAGGCTCTTTAGCTCCCTTCATGAACAGTTTTATCTGCAAAGTTATTAAGTGGAGCCAAACAGTTGAGCATCTGTGCCAGCAGGTGGGCAGGAGAGGGGGTCTGTAGTGATCCAGGGTGGGTTGTCAGAGCCCAACCTGAGTGAGATGGGCATCCCCAGTGAGAAAAGGGTGGCCTGACCTGAAATGTCAGAGACGCTGAGAAGTCTAAAGGGAGGGGCACATGGATTGCACAAGAGATTAAAAGCAGTGACCCAATACAGGATGCCAGGGCACAAGCAGGATGGAGAGGGAATCTCAGCATTGAGGAAACCAACCCAGTGGGAGGTGTCGGAGCCAAGCAGGGTTGAGGAGGGTTTCAGTAATGTGGAGTGGTTGAATGCAGGGTGTCAGAGTATGAGCAGAGTGATGAAGATGGCCCATGGCTAGAGCAGTGAAGATGGCAGTGGGAGATTGGTGAGGGGAGTTGGTTGACCAAATAGGTACATGTATTAAACATAGTTGGGTTTCTTATTGCTAAAGAAGGGAATTTTGAATATGTTAAGAAAGAAAACTAGAGTAAACCATGTTGTATTATATTGGAATTTGAAGTTATCAGTGTGAATTCATGGTGTTCAATTTGTAAACCTAGACATGAAAGTGAAAGTGTAGTCACTCAGTTCTGTCCAACTCTTTGCAACCCCATGGACTATACAGCCCATGGAATTCTCTAGGCCAGAATACTAGAGTGGGTAGCCTTTCCCTTCTCCAGGAGATCTTCCCAACTCAGGGATCAAACCCAGGTCTCCCGCCTTGCAGGCGGATTCTTGACCGTCTGAGCCACCAGGGAAACCTAAGAATGCCGGAGTGAGTAGCCTTCTCCAGGGGATCTTCCCAACCCAGAAATTGAACCAGGGTCTCCTACATTGCAGGCGAATTCTTTACCAATAGAGCTATCAGGGAAGTCCTAGACATAGAAATACATAAATACATAAAATTCAAATATAAGTATGATATTCATATTATAGACATATACATGTGTTAACTCTGCTCACTGAAATGACATGAGAGCAGTGGGACCCTATTAGCAGTCAGTGTGTTCAGCACTGAGATCTTGGTGCCTAATACCATTCTCCGATGAGAGGAGCCAGGGCTTCTTGGAGAAATGGCTGATTCTAGGGCTGGGATAGCAAAAGTACAAGATGTGCCTGGAGGATCTTGTGCCAGAAAGAAAAGAAGAGGAAAATATTTCAAAAGGTCACACTATTGTGTATATAAAATAGATAACTAATAAGGCCCTACCATGTAGCATAGAGAACTCTAGTCAATATTCTATAATAACCTATATGTGGAAAGAATCTGAAAAAAGTGGATATACACACACATATATATAACTGAATCACTTTGCTTTATACCTGAAGCTAACACAACATTGTAAACCAACTCTACTCCAATATAAAATCAAAGTGAAATTAAAAAAAGGTCAGGGAAGCTAGCTTGAAGAGTCTCCCACTAGCCACATACAGGAGCAATGTGAATGCAAATTAACAACAATAGCTATTTATATACATTAACTAAGATGCTGTGAAAGTGCTGCACTCAATATGCCAGCAAATTTGGAAAACTCAGCAGTGGCCACAGGACTGGGAAGGTCAGTTTTCATTCCAATCCCAAAGAAGGGCAATGCCAAAGAATGCTCAAACTACCACACAATCGCACTCATCTCACACGCTAGTAAAGTAATGCTCAAAATTCTTCAAGCCAGGCTCCAGCAATACGTGAACTGTGAACTTCCAGATGTTCAAGCTGGTTTTAGAAAAGGCAGAGGAACCAGAGATCAAATTGCCAACATCTGCTGGATCATGGAAAAAGCAAGAGAGTTCCAGAAAAACATCTATTTCTGCTTTATTGACTATGCCAAAGCCTTTGACTGTGTGGATCACAATAAACTGTGGAAAATTCTGAAAGAGATGGGAATACCAGACCACCTGATCTGCCTCTTGAGAAATTTGTATGCAGGTCAGGAAGCAACAGTTAGAACTGGACATGAACAACAGACTGGTTCCAGATAGGAAAAGGAGTACGTCAAGGCTATATATTGTCACCCTGTTTATTTAACTTATATGCAGAGTACATCATGAGAAACGCTGGACTGGAAGAAGCACAAGCTGGAATCAAGATTGCAGGGAGAAATATCAATGACCTCAGATATGCAGATGATACCACCCTTATGGCAGAAAGTGAAGAGGACTACAAAGCTTCTTGATGAAAGTGAAAGTGGAGAGTGAAAAGGTTGGCTTAAAGCTCAACATTCAGAAAATGAAGATCATGGTCTCTGGTCCCATCACTTCATGGGAAATAGATGGGGAAACAGTGGAAACAGTGTCAGACTTTATTTTTTTGGGCTCCCAAATCACTGCAGATGGTGACTGTAGCCATGAAATTAAAAGACGCTTACTCCTTGGAAGGAAAGTTATGACCAACCTAGATAGCATGTTCAAAAGCAGAGACATTACTTTGCCAACAAAAGTCCGTCTAGTCAAGGCTATGGTTTTTCCTGTGATCAGGTATGGATGTGAGAGTTGGACTGTGAAGAAGGCTGAGTGCCGAAGAATTGATGCTTTTGAACTGTGGTGTTGGAGAAGACTCTTGAGAGTCCCTTGGACTGCAAGGAGATCCAACCAGTCGATTCTGAAGGAGATCAGCCCTGGGATTTCTTGGGAAGGAATGACGCTAAAGCTGAAACTCCAGTACTTTGGCCACCTCATGCGAAGAGTTGACTCATTGGAAAAGACTGATGCTGGGAGGGATTGGGGGCAGGAGGAGAAGGGGACGACAGAGGATAAGATGGCTGGATGGCATCACTGACTCGATGGACATGAGTCTGAGTGAACTCCAGGAGTTGGTGATGGGCAGGGAGGCCTGGCGTGCTGTGATACATGGAGTGGCAAAGAGTCGGATATGACTGAGCGACTGATCTGAACTGAACTGAACTAAGATAGGAAACCATGAATCCACATTTGATATAAATAAATTAATTGAAAGTCTGATGAAGAGCATTATATTTACAGTCTTAAATATCCTTCTAATGAAGAAGTTTGACAGACACTATGTTATTTCAGTAATCAAAGTTTACATCATCAGTAATGGGGCAAATACAAAGGATGTGTTCCTGGTGTGGTGCGATGAGAGCATGATGTCATGTCTGTACCATCCCTGTCAAAGATGCGTATTGTAGAATCTGATCATTAGGGAACATATGACAAACCGTACCTGGAAGATATTCTACAAAATAACTGGCCCCTAATCTTCAAAAGTGTCTAAGTTACGAAAATTAAGGAAAGATTGAGAAAGATTGAAGGAAACTAGCCGGACATAAGCTTTTAGATGCATTTAGATGCAACAGTTGATTCTGAACCAGGTCCTTGTATTATAAAAAACATTTTGAGATAATTGGCAAGTTTAAATGGGTCTGAGGATTGGATAGAAATAATGCATCAGTATTAATTGCCTAATCCTGAATATTGCATATGCTTATGTATAGGAAAATGCCCTTGATTGCAGGAAATACATACTGAAGTATTTTGGGTAATGGGGCATCATTTCAATAACTTCTTCCATATGATCGAGGGGAAACAATTATTGGTAACATTTTAAATATCCCTTATAGTTTTGGGGTTAGTTCAAAGTTAAACATAAAAAATAATAGAATAAAAATAATTTGAATACAATTACTTTTCATATAATCTTTGAGTAATATTATGTAACCTGTTATTTTGTGTATTGGCAGTAAACCAAAATGTCATAAAATGCCTCTTACTGAAATATTGTCATTTGGAAACCAAATCACAAATGGCATAACTGAAGATAGTTAATACAAAAATATTTCTTTTCAACTTGAAAGTAAAATTGTGTGTATGTGTCTTACTTCAAAAGCCTTGACTTTTGTTTAAATAAGATTAATAATTTGCTTTTAGATTTTTTTGACACTTTGATGTAAAAATCTTCTTTGTATCGTGTGAAAATACAGGATGGGTCCCAAGAGCTACTTTAGAATTATTTCAGGAATTCTAAAAGAATTCAATCCTTTAACACTTAAGTTTGACATATTTTTGATATGCATTGTAGTATATTGAATTTTTAAAAAAATTAAAAATTGATGTTATATTTATGACCTTCTCCATTTTTTAACTCATGTTGCAGGTTCTTAACAAACTTGGTTTAAAAGGAAAAATGATTTTCAAAATGTTTTCCACTAAGTATAACAACTGCTATTCTCATTATAGTCAATTATCTTTAAAAAGCAAGATATAAGAGAATATTTATTCTTGCAGAGTTCAGAATGACCTGATATTATAACTTCAGCCAAGTGTTAGTGTGTCTTTACACCTTCTTTGTACTTGCAGAAAATAGATGCAAATTGAAATAAAATTATGCCAATTTTTCCTCAAATAATTAGTAGTTCTCAGAAGTTTTACTTTGCAGTATAAAACATTGAGAGGATAAATATTTCTGTTTTACCTTGTTTCATTTTTGCAGTGGAATGATTTTAGTTCTGAAAACCAGGAAGTACTTCTATCTCCTACAGAGGAATTTGAAGAGATCAGGATCTATTTTGAGCGTACATACACACATAACTCTGACTTCTAAGTAAATACTGCCTCTTCCCCATCTTCCTGAACTGACTGAAAGAGCAGTTCTGCTTCAGTCTGTTCCTACATGACCACCACGTCAGTCTGTTCCTACAGTCCTACAGGACTTATACAGACTCTACTGTGGGATAGCTTTTGTCCCTTACTACAAGGGGGAAAAAATGGAGGGGGTGGTGGCCGCCCCAGCGTCTCTTGAGGTTCTCTGTGACTAACGCACTTCCGGTTAGATTCCCTGAAATCATGCCATTGCCTTTCACCCACCAGTAATCTGCTGTCAAAGGTATTAGGGCTGCAGTAGCAGGCAAAGTTACAAGTATCTTAAAATTGTAATTCACAGTACAGTGTAACAGCCTCTTCTTACCCTGAGCCTCATCTACTTTTTTATCCTTATCCTCGGTTACTTCCCTGCGTGAACTCTGCACTCCAGTTGACTGCATCAATATTGCTAATTCCCAGGGTCATACCTGCCTGAGTGCCTCAGCTTTTATTTAGTTTCTCTTCTGTTTAAATTAAATTTTCTCTTCCTTGTCTCCCTTCCCAGAACTCTGCTTATCGAACTCCTATTTCTTCAAAAGTCATCTCAATGCCTCATCTCAGCAACCTTAGTCATTTTTAGTATTCCCCAAACTAATGTAATTTTAAACTTTTGAATCCCAATTATACTAAATACCTCTTTTAACGTAATTGCCATATTCTTTATCATTAATTATTGCTTTCACCTAGAATTGTACTCAACTCTTTGCTTATATTATCACCCCTATACTTCTCTCCACTGCGTTGTAAGATCTTGAGAGTAGCAAGAATTATTTCTATTTCTAACCCCTCTAGACTATCCCTTGAAGCATAGGTAACCATTGCATATTGCAGTCAGTACATAGGTATTCAATTAATGTTTTGAAAAGGTCTTTTTTTAAAAACCACTTATTTATTTTATTTCTTTCTTTGGCTGTGCCAGGGTCTTAGCTGTGGTATACAGGATCTTTAGTTGCGGCATGTGGGACTAGTTCCCTGATCAGGGATCGAACACGGGCTTCCTGCATTGGAAGCTCAGAGTCTTAGCCAGTGGACCACAAGGGAAGTCCCTGAAAAGATTCTTTTTTTTTTCTCTCCAATCTTTCATCTAAATTCTAAGGACTTCAATGCCATACTCAAAAACAACATAGCTCTGTTAAATGTCTCCTAACCAAGGTCTTTTGGGCTTGATGGTAGGGAGGAAAAGTCATTTTTAGTTTCTGAGAGAAGTTTTGCATATAATAATTGGCATTTTTGTATGAACATGAAAGTTTATTTATATAACAGAATTTCATCAAAGTATTATAAAATCTTTCCTTTTGGTGAAATGATAGAAAGCCTAAATAGTCACATTAATATGAAGCATATATTTTTATGTATAAGAGAATTTAAAAATACACTTATCACTAATTTTATCACAGGTGACATTTTATAATCTCAGTACTACAGGAATGGGAATATTCCCAGATGTCTGGAATTAAATCTTCCCATAAATAATAAATAAATTCAGTATCATATCTATCAATTTTTCAACCATAAAAGTATTCCCCCAACAACATGACGGTGCTGCAGTGACTGATTATCCAAGCCATGCTTTCCAAATTGCCACATCGTTATTACAATTAAGACCACACTGGGACTTATCTGTGCAAATACCTTGACATCACACCAAAAATGCTGATGCAGCTTTAATGTGGATTGGGGCAAGAAAATAAATAGTCTTTATGTTTGTAAACTTAACAGTTATCTTGCAGTTCCTGGACGCATTATGCTGATGTTGTAGAAGCTGTTTTCTTATTATTTTTTTCAAAACCAACCAGTCAATTCCAATGTCAAAAATAATGCAGAGTTTTAAAATCACAACTTACATAGCATACGTATATTCAAAGTAAAAATGGGGTAAGTAAAAACACATTATTCAATTGAGGAGGGGTAATTTCACTATTAAATAAGATATAGTTTTAAATGGTTATGTAAAATGAACACAGTTTTCTACAGTTAGCATGTGTTTTCCTGAGAAATACCATTGGATAAATCTAGAGCCTCAGGGAAGTGGGTAATAAGAGTGCTCATTTACTTCTCTCCAATCCAATTAGCAGGTTTAGGAGTTGTCCCTATTCAAATACTAAACTTCTTGCTCCCAGGGTTGCTGAGTTGTGTGATGGAAGATAGGATATGAGCTGTGACAGATGTTTTCACCTTCATGAAGCAGGGGACAGTAATGAAACGCTGTTTAATACAGGTTATTCTGATGTTGATCCCATGTTCAACATTGCATAAGTGACTGTAAATTGCAGTTAAATTATCACATGAATTGCCTGCTGATTTATATGCTGAATAGAGGGATGTCCTTAGTCACAAATGAAATGATACCTGAAGATCAGCTCAGGGTGTGATTTTGCTTATTACTTTTACCCAGATCTCAAACTTTAGGAGCCATCTTCCATATTAGTGTTAGTTGCTCAGTTGTGTCTGATTCTGTGACCCCCATGGACTGTAGCCCTCCAGGCTCCTCTGTCCGTGGCATTCTCCAGGCAAGAATACTGGACTGGGTTGCCATTCCCTTCTCCAGGAGATCTTCCCAACCCAGGAATTGAACCCAGATCTCCTGTCATATTAGGGTCACTAGCTACTGAATCACTTTTCTTAACATTTGTAAACTTTTTAAAACTTGCTTTCCTAATATCTAAAACCCACCTCTTATTATGTTCAGTATTCCTCCATTTACTGTCACAGATATGTGAGATGAACACCCAAGGTCCCACCATTCCATGTGAACAACCAGTTATTTTCTATTCTTAAAATGAAATCCAGAGACTACATAAGTGTGACTAGACCAAATTGTCAATAAACAATAAATTCCTCCAAATACTCTGTTTTTAACAGGATAAAGCTTTTTATTTTTATTTTTATTTATTTTTATTTTTTATTTATTTTTTATTTATTTTTTATTTTTATTTTTATTTTTATTTTCAGAGCTGGCATCACAAATAGCATTTAGGTAAAAACAAAAAAACAACACCGGACTCCATAAATTCCTAACTGCTCCTGTGACTGCATCATTTAAGCTGTCTGGACTCATCCGCTTCATAATTTTTAACTTATTCAGCAGCTGTGGATATAAAATGAGATCCCACCTATGAAGTACTTATAATGGGGCCAGCACGTTAAAAAAGAGTTCCATATGGACAACTCCACACCACATTCTATTGGTTGAAGGACACATGTGTTTAACCCTTTATCATCTCTGTAATTGCTGCATCTTACATTAGGTTCATTTTAAAATCACTGTGGCCAAGCAACAGTTATAATGTAGTTGTCATTGCTAGTACTTGGGAATTTCATTGTTATTCCTGAGAGCAATAGCAACCCCATAATATTTCTACCAAAAACAAAGAAATAAAAACAGGTAAGGGCCATTTGAGGAAGGAAAATAAACCCTCCCTTGGTAGCTTAAATCTTTCATTGACAAACATCTTCTGGTACAATTAAAAATGGAGCCACATTAGAACTTAGAAATAGGTGCCAGTATCCTGGGAAAAAAAAAACCCTGGAGACAACAAGGAACACTCTTTAAGAAATCCTGGATAACCAATGCATGTGATGCCACAGAGATGATATATGTTGGAGAACACAAACTTTGATGAGTGTCAACTAAGAAGCTACTTGAAAGATTTGGATTCAGAATGTAAAGAGGTTTTAGGAATACCTTCCCTTTTAATGTATGTAAAAGTGGTACATTTTTTAAAAGTATTTAAATAAGTCATACAAAGCTATTTGGGTGAGCATACAGTAAAAATTAGAGTTGATTAAAAAAAGTATTGTAGTTTAATTTGATGCCATTTTACTCTCTCTGGGACACATAAAATGATGGTCTATCTCACAGTCATTCACACATTTTGAAGATTTGAAGAAATACGGTGTATTATCATTAATACATGTATAATGTATTCTTCAGTGATGCCATGGAGGGTCAGAAAGCTTCTATTGATTTTAAATCACCCTAAATCCTAATTCACTGAAATAAGCAGCACTTTGAAACCTATAATTAAGACTTTCAATTTGATGGATATCATTTGTGAACATACTGGGTTTTCCCCATCTGTGGATTCTCAGTGCCCATGTTTCCTCTAGTTAGGAATTACATAGGCTTCGTTTGTTCCTCATTTTCATCTTCTCTAGAGAATAATGGCCTGTCTTTGAGGTCCTCTTGAGTCCCCCAAACCGAATATCAAATATACCACAAAGTTTAAGTTTTAAGCCAGACAATGCCATTCATGCGATTTGCCTTCCTAGCAGTGTATGGCCACATGTGCTAGTAAGTGGCTGGTATCATTCTTATTGTTAATTCCAAGGAGCAGAGAATGATAAGGTTTCTGTTGGCACCATATCTAATCTGCTAATACTGTCTGTTTTTGTAGGTGGAGTTCAGTGCCCAAACACCAGTGCTTTGCAAGAGGTACGCAGCTGTAACGAGCATCCCTGTACCGTGTACCACTGGCAAACTGGACCCTGGGGCCAGTGTATCGAGGACACTTCAGTTTCGTCCTTCAACACAACTACAACTTGGAACGGGGAGGCCTCTTGCTCCGTTGGCATGCAGACAAGAAAAGTCATCTGTGTGCGGGTCAATGTTGGCCAAGTGGGACCCAAAAAGTAAGGACTTGAAAACGACAATAGTTAACTCCTGTGGCCAACCATGTAGGGATGGGCCCACGCTTCACTTGCTTCACTCTATGAAATAGAATGTTTGATGCTCATCATACCTGACCTCAAGAGTAAGACTTCTCTGTTTTGAAGGCAGCCACTGATAAAGTTATAACAGCTGGTACCTGGGATCCATAAATTCTGTAGAAATCTCTCCATGTGGTACCTACTTTCAGTGTTAATAGTAGCACTTTCTGCTTTTGTTGAGCTAGTAAGGCAGTGAAAGAAGTGCTCACTCTAGGCCTGGCTGATCAATAGGGACAGTATCCAAAGTCCTAGCAGTGGGGGTCATCAATGACCTCCTGTGTACCCGTAGGCTGTGGAGGCTGCCCATCTAGTTGAATTGGGCAATAGCCTTCTATGATCTGCCTTTCATTTCCCTTAGAAGGCACTATATCAAAAATACTGAGGCCAAACGTACAACATCTTTTAATGGTTAAATGAATAAACCATTTACTCCCAAGAGAGAGCCTTAGGATAGGATGAGGGTTAGAATAAGCAGAAAAAGCACCAGTGTCTCACTGTAGTTAACAAGTAGTGTGATAACACAGCAAACGGTTTGCTAGAGAACCCAAGAGTTGACATACTGTATGTGCCTTGTGAGAAACAAAAAAAACCATATCAGTATAAACTGGGCTAATCATTTCTTGGAGAAAATTAATAAATCAGTTATTAAAAATATATGCAAAGAGGAAAAAAACTCTTATCATTTGTGATTTAGACAGCATCCATCTTTTAAAGTTCGTATCACCTTAGCCATGTGAAACAAGAAAAGTAAAACCCATCAGTTTTTCACTGGTTTTCACTGGTATAAAAATTTCTGAAAACTTGGTCGAGTACTTAGGTTCCGTGTGTGGTCTTAAACATACTACTTAACAGATTCTGGCTTCAGTTTTCAAAAATATTTGCAGAAATTTAATGAAAACAAAAAGTAGTAATGTAAGCACTCAATAAATCTTAGAAATTATTTTCTCTTGGAAAATTTGAGATACTTCTTAGTGTTTCAGAGAAATGATAATAATGTAACTGATACATGACAAACTCCAGGGGATAAATAAAAATCTCATGATGACTTGTTTTTTTTCTAATGGCCAGGGTTCTAGACTTTAGCAATATTTTGCCCCATCATTTAGTTAGAAATTAAGAAACATGCAAAACTGATGGGTTTTACTTTTCATGTTTCACATGGCTAAGATGATATGAACTTTAAAAGATGGATGCTGTCTAAATCAGCAATGATAGAGATTTCTTCCTCATTGCATGTATTTTTATAACTGATTTATTAATTTTCTCCAACAAATGATTAGCCCAGTTATGCTGATATGGTTTTTTTTGTTTCTCACAAGGCACAGACAATATGTCAACTCTGGATTCTCTAGCAAACAAGTATGTAGTTAGAAAATATATGCCCAAAGATTTGAGTAAATTGAGAAACTATTCCATATGCTTCATAGGTAGCCCCAAACCAATATTTCAGTAAAAATGATGCTGGATTTGTGATGAATGTAACAAAGGATATTAATGTGCAGTATATTAAAAGTCAATAGCAGTAACAGCAGAAGCGGAAGTCCCAAGTGCTGGGGGATTGTGGGACTTGCTGGGACAAGCAAAGAGGCAGAAATATTTGCTGCAGGAGGTTATCACCTGACCAACTTGTCATGGTTCAGATTGGAGGGTTATTGTTCTGAGCTTCTACGGGTAAGCTCACTCGGTTCCTCTTTTGCAGTTTCATTTACCTTTTAGATGTTCCTGTTATATTTTCCTCCCTTATGCAAACTACAGAGTTTTTTCCTCAGCAGTGGATGTACATACACGCAAGCCTATGTGTGGTAAAGCCTGGTGGATTAATGTCATTAAATCATTCAATAGAAAGGATATCCTGAAGCCCCATGTCAGAGCACCACAATAATCCATTAAAAATGTGCTTTACCCTTGCCGCCTTTATTCAATGACCTGGATACAAGTATAGATTTGTTAAATCAAATGAGTTTCCTTTGCCCTTAAAGTTCTAAAAAATAAAGCAAATGTGAATTCAAAAGAAAATATTACTACTCTTATGCCTAAATATGCTAGGTAAAATTCAGTGACTGCTTTTCCATACTAGGCATTTGAAACAAAAATGCAAATAGAAACCTTGTTTTAAACTCCTCTTAATAAAACAGATTACTGTGCAATGGTAAAATCAATGTTATTGATCTTATCTATCCTCCGAGTAACAAACTTCAACTCCTATCACATCTGTTTAATTTGACCTTGAATAAGATTTGGGGGAAAATCAATTCCTTGATTTAAACCACAAACACTAAATACAAACAGTACAAAGGAGAAAAGAAGCATGTTGACTGAACCAATTGCCTCACCAAAGGAAGTCTGAATTCATTTCATTGGCTGTGATCTAGGCTGTATAATTTATATCGGTCTGTTCATTTAACAGCTTTGTTGTTGGTAATTTTGTTCTCCGCAGCTAATCAAATATCTTGCTGAGGAAATTTCTAAACTAAAATAGAATTTTTGAGGTTGTCAGTGATAGCATTGTAAATTCCATTGATTTATTCAGAGCTAAAATTTGAAAAGCATGTAATTGAGTAATGCTCTCCCATTGTTAAAGTTCTAAAATTGCCTCATTGAGAAGGAATGCTTCCAATAATGCTTACTAATAGTTTCAACAAGAATTAACAGGATGATTATATGTGAGGTTTTGCCATATAATGTTTCCTGGTTAAGAATGTAGGTTAACTTATAATTCTAGTGATTTATAATATCAGTTGTAACAAAACATTAACTTCTAATGATTCTTATCTAAATTTCTTTTCTGTTCATGACTTTGAGTAGGCATAGCAGTTAGGAAAATCCAAGCGTATATTCAACATAAACCAGAGAGAATATTTCATTTTGAAATGTTAAATCCAATGTATTTTTTAAAATCCACTTTCAAATAAAGGCTGGTGTTACTGAGTGAGCAAAAAAAAAACAACATGTATCTGTATAGTTGAATAGAATATAATACTTATGGATGAGATAGGACACATAAACAAAAACTTATAGATATATCAAAAATGAAGTGTCAGCAGAGTGCTATATAGAAATTACCGGAAGGAGATTAATGATGTTGATTTATTCACTCATAGTTCAGTTCTGAAAACCTGATTAACTTACTTGTTGAAAGATAATTTATCTTGACGTACAAGAAATTTGACTTCTCCTATGGGGAGTATTTTTAAATCCCATTTTTCACTAATTTGCCAAGTTATTCCAGCAACAGTTATACTGGTTGATTCACTTCTTCACTGCCTCTTAACTTACTTTTCAGAGATGATATGATATCACCTCAAAAGAAAATTTTTTAGGAATCAGAACATTACTTTTAGTTACATGAATTATGTTATTATGTTTTGTTGTCCTCATATGCATCTACTAGTATTGATAACATTTGATTGCTAATGATAGTAGAATCAGATTGTGAAGATTCAGAAAAGAATTGGGAAATTTAAAAATCATGTAATAAGTACACAATAAACAAACTAGTTTATTTAAAATTCATACCTCAGCTTCCTAAAATTTTTCTAGGAAGTGAAAACCTTATAAAGTATAAGGCATTTCAGTGTTTTGTCATTATTTTTCTCTCGTGTCCCTAATAATATATTTTATATTTTGGTGTTTTAAAAAAGTATAATTAAGCTAATTTTACTATAATCTATGTCAAGAACACAGTGTTTTGTTTTTCTTTAAATTACTTATTGACTCTTTTTATTTATATTCATTCACTCTTTTTGTAACAATATTATAATTTATAAAAATACCTAAAATATTTAAAATCCAGTAGATGAAAACTTGGAAGAAAATGGAAGAAAAAACAAGAATACAGTGAATGAAACCAGGAACAGAACAAAAATTGTTTATCTTAATTAGCTGTATACTTTGTTTTATTCCTTATTTTTATGACACTCATAGCTGTAAATATAATATTGGTTTTTGAGCATGGACTATGTATAGAATATGCCATTATAAATTTACTTTTTGCTAAACATATTTTATAAAAATAAAGTACAGAGTAGCCTGGAAAATTATGATTGACAATAAGCCTATTTAGTTTTACAAAGGTGTAGAATTGGTTCCCTAAATTGGTAATTTGAACTTTCATAAATTTCTTATAAGGCATGTTAGAAAGTGCAGTTTTATTAATAGATTGTTATAAATGGATAAAGAACAATTATTGTATTTTCTCTTACATAGCACAATTACTATAATTAAATTTTCATTTCCTGCCTTGAGAAGCTTTATTGAGGTTCAGTTCAGAAGAATTATTTCAGTTGTATAGTTCTTGTCAAAAAGTAGAAAGAATCCTGGAGGTTGAATACTACAGATGGATGCCTGTTTAGCAATTTTAGAAGTAAAAATTCTAAAGATATAAATTACCTGGTTCTGGGTTAGTACAGAGGTCTAGTAACCTCCCTTTGCTTTTCCTAGGTGTCCTGAAAGCCTTCGACCTGAAACAGTGCGACCCTGTCTGCTTCCTTGTAGGAAGGACTGTATTGTGACACCATATAGCGACTGGACATCTTGCCCTTCCTCATGTAAAGAAGGTATGCCCTGAAGAGTTCTGAAGGCAGTTCACCCAGTAACCCTCTCTCTAGACCTCCAAGTTCCTCTGGCTGAGCAATGTTTTGATTCTTACATGGGGCTGACTCTATGATCCTGGATTGGGACAAATGCCATGAAATTTGGCATTTGAAATGCCTTCTAGAAAATAATACAGGTTTTAGAGTACCAAATGAATAAGTCAAATGAGTTTTATGCCACAATGGACTTAAATAACTGTGTGATATAGATCTAAGTGAAAATATTCTAGATTTTATTATATTCATAGTGTTTCCTTTAGCACTGATTCTACAAGAATGTGTAACGGCCTTGTGTATTTCAAAAAGAATACAAAATGATCTTCTGAGTACTCATCGTTTTCAACCTACTTAGTTGCAGGAAATAGCCATGGGACCAGATTCACTACAGATTCAATTATGTGGCCCAAAGGATGGGAATAAAGGAAAGAGGGAAATTATCAAAGCATACCTCTGCCAACACTTAACATGCCATGAGGCATTTATAAGATGAGGATTTGTTCCCAGTTTGGTTTGGTTTTTTCTTGGTATAATTGTCCTGCAGTCTGTGGGTCATCTGCTTGGTGGCTCTATAGTGGGGCTAATGGCAACCTCCTCCAAGAGGGCTTATGCCACATGCATAAGGTCCTTTCTCATTGCTACTAAGAAAGATGTCCTCATCCTCTAGGTGACTGTACAGAAAGTGAGCACCTTTTCTCTCAGTGTCACAAATGACATTGTCTCCTACTTTTTATTTTACTCTTCTGACAAATAGAGGTAGTTTATCTTAAGTTTCTTTTATGCTTCTACTTATGCTTCTTGACTCACTATAGGGATTAATGTAAGAATCAACTTCTGGTTTAACAACTGCTTTAAATTACCAGAATATTTTTTTTTTAATCCTGAAGATATTACATAAGATTATAAACTTCATAATTGATTGTTTTAGCTGTGTGCTTATTTTATATAGTTCAAATATGGGTTCCTTCTTATGCTTTTTCTATTTTAAATACCATTGATATATAAAATAAATCACAAAGTGAGCAAGAATAGAAATTGTTTCTGTTATTTCATTTTTTAACATCTTATTTATCTATTTATTTATTTTTGGCTGTGCCCAGTCTTCATTGCTGGACTTTCTGTAGTTGCTGCAAACAAGGGCTCCTTTTCTCTCCATGCTGGGACTTCTCACTGAGATGTCTTCTCTTCTTGTGGAGCACAGGTTTCAATAGTTGTGACATTCAGGCTCAGTTGCTCTATGGCATGTGGGATCTTCCTGAACCAGGGATCAAACTCATGTCCAATGCTTTGGCAAGCAGATTCTTTTTTTTTTTTTTTTAATTGGAGAATAATCAGTTTATGTATTGACCATAGATATACATCTATCCCCTCCCTCTTGAACCTCCCTCCCACCCCATTGCACCCCCTTAGGTTGTCACAGAGCACCAGTTTGAGCTCCCTGTGTCATACAGCAAATTCCCGCTGGCTACCTGTTTTACATATGGTAATGTATATGTTTCCATGCTACTCTCTCAATTCCTCTGAATTCTTAACCACTGGATCAAAAGTCTTTTAAGGCATTTTAAAAGCTTTGGGACCAAGAGTTAGCACTAACTCTTCAAAAATGTTAATGACTTTAATCTTATTGATATAGCAATGTCTTTGTCTGTCATTTTTATCCAGATTTTCTTCTTTTATCCCCTGACTTTCTTTTTTTTTTTTTTATTTATCTTTGATTGAAGGATATTTGCTTACATTATTGCATTGGTTTCTACCAAACATCAACATGAATCAGCCATAGGTTTACCCATGTCCCTTCCCACTTAAACATCCCTCCCACTTCCCTCCCCATCCCACCCCCTGGGTTGTTTTCCCCTGAGTCATACTGCAAATTCCCATTTGCTATCTATTTTACATATGGTAATGTACGTTTCCATGTTACTTTCTCCATACCTCTCACCCTCTTCTCCCTGCCCAACCTTGTCCTTAAGTCTGTTCTCAGTGTCTGTGTCTCCATTGCTGCTTTTGAAATAGGTTCATCAGTACCAACTTTCTAGAATCCATATATATGCATTAGTATATGATAATTGTTTTTCTGACTTACTTCACTCTGTGTAATAGGTTCTATGTTCATCCACCTCATTAGAATTGACTCTGTCTCCTTACTTTCTTAAAAACTAAATAGCATATGATATCTTTTAGTTTGGTCAGAATCAGCAATAGAGTTGTAGTTTCTCATAGATTGATATTCCTGTGATAATTGGTTATTCATCATTACCATGTAAAAGGTTTATTACATGAAATTTATGTGCTTGAAAATTTTATTCTGGATATTTTTATACTTAATATTTTATATTGATGTAAGCCATTTACTAATAATTCCAAAACATGCAGTTACATTTGTAGTACCATGATTAATAACCTCACAGAATTTTAACATTTGTGAAGTAAAATTTTTGAAAGTAGAAAAAAACTTTGCCTCTTCTTTATATTGGACATTTTTTCATTTTGCATAAAATATTTTGAAATAACAGTTCTCTTGGTCTTAAGTATTTTAAAGAAATAAAGTAGGGACTTCCCTAATAAATATTTCTTTATTTAAAGAAATAAAGTAGGGTCAAGTGATTAAGACTGTGTTTCCACTGCAGAGGGCATAGGTTCAATCGCTGGTCAGGGAACTAAGATCCTACATGCTACATGGTGTGGCTAAAAAAAAAAAAAAAGCCTAGTGTGATTATATTTTTAAAAATTTTAAGAAATAAACCAGAAATATTCCACTAAATTGATTCTAGAATAGCCCTCCTAAAAATAAGGAATCAGGTAAATATCTCTCATTTCATTATATCTTCATCTGAAACTAATTTGGGATATTGAAATGTGTCCAAGAATTAGGTAATAGTTTAGTAGCCTATGAATTTGTTATTTTATTATGCATTATCTGTGTCTGGAAAAGGAAGAAAATAGATATAACTTATTAAAAACCTATAATTGGAAATTAAATAACATGATTTTAATTTGATCTCTGCTGATGCTTTTTATAGCACTAAAGCTGTTTTACTCTTCTCTGACCATTTATAAAATATAAAAAATTTTATATGACAAACTGTAATAACTTATATAAGGGACTTAAAAATTTTACAGATGAGGGAACAAATAAATTGTAAATGCTATGCATGTATTAATTAAATTAATACTCATCTGTAATATATGTATAAATACATATTGCATTTCTAATTTATTGATTACTGTATTTAACTAATACTTTGATGGCCCTACAGAAAAGAGCTTCAAAGAAGCTTTTGATCTCATTTAAAATATAGAACTATTCTACATAGATCAGACTTAGATGTAAGACTTAGATGACCCAGTAACAAGATTTAGTGGTAAAGCAGAAAGAGCTCTAGGGAAGAAACAGGAAAAATCCATTGTGGGAGCAAATATCAGGGGAAATCTTGCCAAAAAGAAGGAAGAAGAGACCTTTTTGAAAGAGAGAATGCATAAAAGAACCCCAGGTGATCAAAAGCATCAGGAAAGTCTTAGTGACCATGAAAAAGATGGACTGTTCAAAAGAAAGTGGGATCCAACCCACTAGAGCTTGGAATGTCTGGGGGAAAGTCAGAATGTGAAGTTGGAAAATTGAGGCAGGTTGTAGAAGATTGAATTAGACTTAGGTGGCGCTAGTGGTGAAGAACCTTCCTGCCAATGCAGGAGATCTAAGAGATGCCAGTTCCATCCTTGGGTCGGGAAGATCCCCTGGAGAAGGAAATTACAACCCACTCCAGTATGCTTGCCTGGGAAACCCTATGGACAGAGAAGCCTGGTGGGCTAGAGTCTATAGGGTTGCAAAGAGTTAGACATGACTGAAGCACCTGAGCCTGCATGCATAGCAGGACACTATTTCTAGTTTTTGATTGAACATAAAAATGAGTAGTAAGTTTCATGATGTGTGTGTATATGTGTGTGTGTGTGCATGTATATATACACACACATATGTATGTATCAGTAAACAGGGAAACCAATTTTCCTGATATCAGAAAGCTTATTTTCTGGTAGTATGAGACAGAAAAGACATTTAATGATTGTTCTAATGTCTCGATTGCTTGTGAAGGATCAAGTGAAGGATTCAGGTTAGGTAAGAAAAAAGATGTGAGATCATTTTGGAGAATGCAAAAGTGGCCAAGTAACATGTAATAGAACTTGTAATAGGCAATATGGAATAGCCATGTAGTCGTGCATTTTAAAAGGAGTTGCTCAACACAGTTGCCACTGTTTATTCAGCCATGTTCAGCTGCCTGAATGAAGGAAAGGTGTAGGAAAATAATTAGCATCGATTAAGGTCAGGGTTGGAGAAGGAAATGGCAACCCACTCCAGTGTTCTTGCCTGGAGAATCCCAGGGACAGGGGAGCCGGGTGGGCTGCCGTCTATGGGGTCGCACAGAGTCGGACACAACTGAAGCGAGTTAGCAGCAGCAGCAGCAAGGTCAGGGCTCTTCTAGAAGAGCACAAGAAAGGGAGAATGGAACAGAAAGTCAAGAGTGTTTTCAATGGAGTACTTTCAATAATAATGGAGTATGGAATCTAAGGTGGGTTGGGATGGAAGTAAGGTCATGAAGGGGATGATATAGAGAAAAAAGTGATTGGGAGAGTGGATTGGCAACCTTTAGAAGTGTGAAGCATTTTAGTGAAATTAACTTTTACCTTTAGTATAGTAGGTAAAGTGAAAGGTTAGGTGGAATGACCAGAAATTAAGGTGTTTAAAGATGAGAATGTACAAATATTGATGAAGATATCATCAGGGGATGACAGAAGAGCTAGTAATTGATGCAAGATGCACAAAAAAAGTCACTGGAGCTGAGGAGGTACAGCAATTCAGAGCCTCCAGTGCCTTGAATAGAATAACTGTGTGGATGCCCAGACCAACAGAGTGGTGGCAGGGGTAGGAAGAGAAAGGATTACAGTGAGGGATATTCTAAAACCATTATGTAATGAAATGTTAGTTGATGACTGCCACAGAGTAGATAGATGATGGTAAAATTAATGACAGGAGCTTCAGAGGAGTTAGATGTTATTGAATTAGTTAGTATCACCCACTTAATGAACCTGGATTTGACCAAACTCCAGGAGACGGGGTTAAACAAAGGAGCTTGGTGTGCTATACAGTCCACAGGATCGCAAAGAGTTGAACATGACTTAGCGACTGAACTACAACAGCGTTAAAGCGAGGAGAAAAGACTGGGAAATGGCTAGGTAGAAACTGCCTCCACTGGCAAAGAATGTGAAGGGAAATTTCTAAGAAAAGATTGAAGCTGATAGACAACGTGCTCCTTAGGGTTGTTGTTGTTCATTAGCTCAGTCATGTCCAACTCTTTGCAACCTCGTGGACTGAAGCACGCCAGGCTTTCCTGTCCTCCACTATTTCCCGGAGTTTGTTCAAACTCATGTCTATTGAGTCAGTGATGCCATCCAACCATTTCATCCTCTGTTGTCCCCTTCTCCACCTGCCTTCAATCTTTCCTAGCATCAGGGTCTTTTCCAATGAGTCAGCTCTTCACATCAGGTGGCCAAAGTATTGGAGCTTCAGCTTCAGTATGAGTCCTTCAAAGGAATGACTGGTTGGATCTCCTTGTAGGTCAGCAAACTCTCAAGAGTCTTCTCCAGCACCACAGTTTGAAGGAATCAATTTTCAGTGCTCAGCCATTTTTATTATCCAGCTATTAGATCCATATATGACTACTGGAAAAAACATAATTTTGACTGTACGGACCTTTGTCGGCAAAGTAATGTCTCTGCTTTTTATTTGATATGCTGTCTAGGTTGGTCGTTGCTTTTCTTCCAAGTAGCAAGTGACTTTTAATTTCATGGCTGCAGTCACCATCTGCAGTGATTTTGGAACCCAAGAAAATAAAGTTTGTTACTGTTTCCATTGTTTCCCCATCTATTTGCCATGAAGTGATGGGACTGGATGTCATGATCTTCATTTCTTGAATGTTGAGTTTTAAGCCAGCCTTTTCACTCTCCTCTTTCACCCTCATCAAGAGGCTCTTTAGTTCCTCTTCACTTTTTGCTATTAGGGTGGTGTCATCCGCATATCTGAGGTTGTTGATATTTCTCCCAGAAATCTTGATTCCAGCTTGTGCCTCATCCAGTCTGGCATTTCGCATGACATACTCTGCATATAAGTTAAATAAGCAGGTGACAATATACAGCCTTGACATACTCCTTTCCCGATTTGAAACCTGTCTGTTGTTCCATGTCCTGTTCTCACCTTTGGGTACAATGGTGGAAAGATTAGAAGATAGAAAAGACTGACAAATTGAATTAAGTTGTGTACAGCATGTATGCTGTGATCCAGGTGATGATGCAGGGGGAATCAGAACTGCTAGTTTGTCAGGGCGAATGTCAGGTATGTGAGATGTTTATTTGGGATGGTGTCTCAGCAGAAGGTATAAACTGCTGTAAATTAAAATGCTTGGAGCCACTAGGATACTGGTCTCCTCTGGAGCTCCTAGGTGGTAGTGGCCAAGGAGTGCAAGAATGCCAGTTCAAGAATCTGCTATCCTGTGAGCAAGAGGTTCCGAGAGGTGGGGCTATGTTTGGCCAAGCTCAGACCATCTTCCCACCAGCAGGTGAGCTCTGCCTCTTCTGTTTGGCAGCTCTCTGTTGAGTCTCCAAGAACAAAAGCCTTTCAGAAATCTAAACCTAGACACTCAGACTTAAAAAGAATAACTATAATTGTGTATTGAGGGAAAAAACGAAAGACCAGGGGGTGGCAGAGGAGGTTGCTATTGAACAACAGTGCCAAGATGCTTTGTGCGCTGGGAGAAGCCTTTTCTGTTTTGCCTGTAGACTGCTGTAACTGAGAATAAAGATACAATGGTTTTATAGAAAACTTGTCTTTTGTTGCAGGGAAAATAAAGCAATGACATGTCGTTAGCTTTTCATTGTTTGATATGAAATAGGAATGAGGCAAGCTCCATTGAAATTACTCTGACTTCCACACACAATTTAAAAATGTTTAAAAAGTTGAATGTTCGAGGATAGATAATAGCAAAAGAAAAGTAATTCAGGAATGGGGTTGTTCTTTGAAATTTAATTCTATAGGTAAAATTTACATTTTATAAGAGTCTTGAACTTATGAAAATGGGGCACTATCCTCCTTTTTAAATCACTTTAGATAGGTAACATTATATTATAGTATTGTAGAAAGAAAGATAAGAGTAGCTCAGGGTTCCAGAAAGAACAGAGTAATTTGAAATTTCTTCTCTCATGGTGTATGTGTATGTGTGGGTGTGTGTTAGTCACTCAGTAGTATCTGATTCTTTGTGACCCCATGGACTGTAGCCTCTGTCCATGGAATTCTTCTGGCAAGAACACTAGAATGGGTTCCTTTCTCTGGGGGATCTTCCCAATCCAGAGATCGAACCCAAGTCTTCCACATTGCAGGCAGATTCTTTACCACCTGAGCCACCAAGGAAGCCCTTCTCTAGTGATAACGTCTTGAAAAATCAATGCTGATAAACATCAGTATTGAGGAGACAGTAGTTAATCCTCAAACCAGTGTACTAGTTAACTTTTCCAAATTTTCTTTACAAAGAGCTTTATTAAAGATGGAAAACATTTATGTGTATATTTGTAACTCATCTTAAAAAATCAATACTTTTGATCAAATAATACACTTGACTGCTCACCATCTGTTTGCTCCTTTTTTTTTTTTTTTTTTCTTACTACATTTATTGACTTGAGGGCTGGAAGGGATATTGCAGAGGCACCTTTTCTACTTTGATGCTCTCAAGCTGTACTCTTCTAGAATTACCCCTGATGGGCTCAAAACTGCTTTTACATTTTATTTTTTGCGTGAAATGTTTCCCTTTCAATTTCTTATCACTATGCTGTTCCACCTGTCATCTACCTCACTTCCATCTTAACCCATCTTTTGCCTGCCCTTTAAATCCTTCTATCAAGAAACTTCCCCAGTGAAATTTACCTTGAATGTCTTAAGATAACTGAAAAGTGTGTAACTGAGTGAGAGATTATATATCCTCTGAGTCTCTGTGGCCCATTACCACATAAATATGTGATCCCTTTTTTCTCTACCTATCCTAGGTAGGTATTTTCAAGTATAAACACTACAGGAATATTCCTTTATTTTTCCTCTGCTCATTATTTCCAATGAAAGTGATACCTTTCTTTTTTTAATTAAAACTAAAGAACAGACTTAGTACCCATCTGAATAATTCTATAAGAAAATGGATAAAAAAGAACAGAAGATGTTAGTTATAATCCAGTTGAGAAGTGAAATTAATGTGTTTGCTCATTCAGCAAATATTTATTAAGACTTTACTCTGTGTGACCATTGCTCTCAGTGCTGAAATACAAAGATTTTGGAAACTGCGTTATGTATCCCCACCACATGCAATAAGTGGTATAAATACATACATACGAACTTTTCAAGTTCCACATTTACAAACTCAAGTTACTGGTGAGGAAGCTTCCATTTTTATTTATTAAATTTTTTTAAACATGTGCTATAGCTCTCCCATTGCACTCTGATCTGAGGGCTGTATAACTGGCCTGAGCTCTACGGTGCTGTTCTGTTGCGTGTATGAGTAATTCATTAGCTGAGAGCTGAGAAGAAATGAACCTCCTAGTTCATAGGAACGTGGATGTCATGACACTTTCTGTGTAACTCCATTAAACTTCCTCTCTAGGTGTTATGGCTTTGGAATGTTCCATTTTAATCGGATCACAATCTCTTAACCTTAACGTGCACAAGGTTAAGGTATTTGAACTTTTTATAAGAATAAATAGATTCCCATTGTGGAATCAATTATGGAAGTGAAAAAGAGTTATCATAGTCTTATATATATCTAGTACAAGCTTGTGGAGATGGTGATAAGGCACTTTCAGAGTTTTATATTAGGAGGCTTTTTGCTTTCAAGACAGTAAACAAAGTAGAATTGAAATACTAACATTTGATTGCTGCTTCCTATCTGAATACCCTGGGTATGTACCAGGTGATATCTAGGGAATCTATATGGTACCACTGATGCTAACCTCGTTCTCCCCTCCAGTCTCCAGATCCCTTGACCTAAATTCTGTGTCTGTTTTTTATCAGCCAGTTAAAAAAAGTTACTGACTCAAGAATTTCAACCACCCGGGAAACAAAGACCCCTCTGTGCTCTTTCCCTCTTTTTCCCTGTTAAAAAACAAACACATGTCTTCCTGCTTCCCTCAAGGCTAAACAAATGATATGAATGCTCATTTAGTCTTTTAAAAAGATTAAAGACACATCATAAATATAAAACATAAGGAAAGTAATAGATAATAGTGTAAAAAAAAAAGCATGGACTCAGGTAGTAAATAGGGTAGAGGGAAGGGAGAAGAGAATTTATAATGTAAAATCAAAGTTAAGGTAAGCTTCTGTACTTGAGAAAATTAACTCTGAGATTCTGGTGAATAAAGCAAGAAATTGAAGCACAGTGGGTGTTTAACAGATTTTGAAGGGAAACAATATTTTTCCTAGCTCTAAATTATTAGAAGAATTTATCACCTGGGTCTAAAAATAGCAGTCAGTGAACAATATAATAAATGAAGATAGCATTGCCAATTTTATTAAGAGTCCTATTGGCACTCCTTAGATCTTTCTTAGATAAATTATACTTAATATGTAAAAGTTGCAGTTAACATTCAGACTATGATTGCTACAATTTTTAAAAGCCTATGATAATATTTTCAAATGCGTTAATACTCTGCTACCCACTACCTCCCTACGTCATTAGTTCCCTACGTCATTACCTATAGTGTTCCAGCTGTTCACTAAAATAGTTAAAACAGTCATTAATAGTACAAGTTTCCCCCACTATAGGAAAAATTCTAAAAAGCTACATGCAAACCCTAGAATCTTAAATTGGGACATACAGGGTCAATTATTCCAATAGACGTCAAACTCAGATGTTTATCACCATTTCCCAGCAAGCTTTGTCAAAATCAGATCCCCACATCCACAGTTTCGCACATCCAGATCCCCAAAATTCTCATGTATTAGTTCTAGGTACATGCCGAGAAATCTGTTTTTTGTTTGTTTTTTTGTTTGTTTTTTCAAAGAAATTCTCCTGCAGTATCAGACATTTAGGATTCCCTAATCTGACCCATTATCCTTTTTTTTTTTTTAAACTTTACAATATTGTATTAGTTTTGCCAAATATCGAAATGAATCTGCCACAGGTATACATGTGTTCCCCATCTTGAACCCTCCTCCCTCCTCCCTCCCCATACCATCCCTCTGGGTCGTCCCAGTGCACCAGCCCCAAGCATCCAGTATAGTGCATCGAACCTGGACTGGCGACTCGTTTCATACATGATATTCTACATGTTTCAATGCCATTCTCCCAAATCTCCCCACCCTCTCCCTCTCCAACAGAGTCCATAAGACTGTTCTATACATCAGTGTCTCTTTTGCTGTCTCGTATACAGGGTTATTGTTACCATCTTTCTAAATTCCATATATATGCGTTAGTATACTGTATTGGTGTTTTTCTTTCTGGCTTACTTCACTCTGTATAATAGGCTCCAGTTTCATCCACCTCATTAGAACTGATTCAAATGTATTCTTTTTAATGGCTGAGTAATACTCCATTGTGTATATGTACCACAGCTTTCTTATCCATTCATCTGCTGATGGACATCTAGGTTGCTTCCATGTCCTGGCTATTATAAACAGTGCTGCGATGAACATTGGGGTACACGTGTCTCGTTCCCTTCTGGTTTCCTCAGTGTGTATGCCCAGCAGTGGGATTGCTGGATCATAAGGCAGTTCTATTTCCAGTTTTTTAAGGAACCTCCTATCTAATACAGTTCAGTTCAGTCGCTCAGTCGTGTCCAACTCTTTGCGACCCCATGAATCACAGCACGCCAGGCCTCCCTCTCCATCACCAACTCCCAGAGTTCACCCAGACTCACGTCCAGTGAGTCAGTGATGCCATCCAGCCATCTCATCCTCTGTCGTCCCTTCTAACACAGGCATCTCCAATTCACATTTCTGGAAATCAGTGGCCAGATCATGTTGAGGGGTAACCCTGACTCCATGTAAAATCATGTTCCATTTATTGAAAACTTCTAATCATAAAATCATATTTTTCTACAAACAATGACTTTAAGGATATTTCATTTCATTTATGGAGAAGGAAATGGCACCCCACTCCAGTACTCTTGCCTGGAAAATCCCATGGAAGGAGGAGCCTGGTAGGCTACAGTCCCTGGGGTCTTGAAGAGTCGGACATGACTGAGCAACTTCACTTTCACTTTTCACTTTCATGTGTTGGAAAAGGAAATGGCAACCCACTCCAGTACTCTTGCCTGGAGGATCCCAGGGACAGAGGAGCCTGGTGGGCTGCCGTGTATGGGGTCGCACAGAGTCGGACACGACTGAAGCGACTTAGCAGCAGCAGCAGCATTTCATTTCTGACTAAACTTTCATTGTGTTAAAGGCTACTAACCCTTCTAAATATCTCTGTTTTTGTAGTCTACATCTCAAATATTTAATTGTCTTATGAAAAAATGTAAATGCATCAGGGGAACTCTGTTAAATGACACATGACTATTCATCTTTAAAATGTATATATTGTAAGTTGAGACATATTTTATCAAAGCTGTCAGTCTTATATGTCACCTGTTTCTCATACTAAAAAATTCTGAACAACTTTATATCAGTAACACTGTTAAGTTGATATCTTCATCTAAGGGAAACCTTAATTAGATACATTGTTTTTTAACATAATTTGGAGTAATTTATTTACAATAATTATTACTATTTTGAATGCTTCTCTAAAAATTCTGTCTCTAGGAAATGACAGCTCAGATGTTTAGGATGTGACCTGAATTAAAGATCTTAAATTGTTTAACATGAATAATGAATGACCAGAATAATTCATGAGTTATACATTTCAAATTAAGTGAATAGCCAAGAAATAGAATTTCACATAAAACATTGAATATATTTTTGTAAGAAAGATTCATTAGATGTGTATGAGTCCCATGTGGTAAACAGGGCTATATATGAAATGGGATGAAAATAAACTTAAGGGAAAGAAAAATAAATTAATTAGATCTGCCATATTTCTCAAGGGGAAAGAAACACACGACAGAGCAGTCACGTTGTAACGGAGCCTTAGGAAGGCTAGCTGACTATGGAACTATTTTCTCCATTCTTCACATTTTTAATATAAATTGATTGGGTTTCCAATATAAGCAGTCTTTGGGAGAATTGAGGAAACGACTCAATGAGGCCTCTCATTCAGGGATGTCGAAGCCATTTCCTTCTCCAATGCATGAAAGTGAAAAGTGAAAGTGAAGTCGCTCAGTCGTGTTCGACTCTTCGCCACCCCATGGACCCTCCGTCCATGGGATTTTCCAGGCAAGAGTACTGGAGTGGGTTGCTATTTCCTTCTCCATAAAGCACGTGTAGCTGGAGGCAATGTAATTTCTTCACACAGGCTGGTATTCGGAGATTTCTTTATCAGTGCAGAGAACAAAGGTTAAAAAGCTGCTTCATTCCAGGGGACTCCGGAATCAAGAAACAGACTCGGCACCGGGTCATCATTCAGCTGCCAGCCAATGGAGGCAGGGACTGCACGGATCCACTCTATGAAGAGAAGGCCTGCGAGGCCCCTCAAGTGTGCCAAAGCTACAGGTAACGGGGTGAAAGAAAAGCCTTGTGAGCAACGCACTGCACGAAACACTTCAGGTCCTACTCTTTCCAATGTTAAGAAAAGGAGCTAACACTATATGCAGACTCAGTGGAGCTGAGGATGCTTATGACTGTGGGCACCATCTCTTGCCTTTTTTAAAGAGCTGCTTTGCTGTCAAAATCATCTCCAGGGACACAGATACTTGTGTAAACTTCCAAGTTCTATTTTTAGCTTCAGGAGCTTGAGGAAAATTCTTTTGTTGATATAAACTATAGGAAATGCAGAAAAGTGATTAATAATTATGAAACATGTGCTTTCAAGAATAGCCAAAGCAGTCCTTCCTGAGCTCCAGAGAGCACATGTTCTTCATGAATGCTGGCATTCTGGCTCACGAAATGACATCTTCATATCAGTGATATTAATAAGATGTCTGTTCTCTTCATTTCTGGTCACCTCAAGGGAGTTAAAGCTATTGAAGCTATACATATCATCATCGTGATAATTATTAGAGTAAATTTTTTTCCATAATTATTTTTAAAACGTACCTAATTAAAGCTTGATGTAGTGAAAATTTGCAGTCCTGACAAAACTTTCAGTGCCAACAAATGAAATATTATGGCATCAACTGATGGAATGTGTGATCACAAAATAATAATTTAAGATGAAATTGATGGCAAATTTGTCATCTTAATTTATCTGTATTTAATTCCTAGAATACAGACAATATAATTGTATGGTTATATGATGGACATTCATTATTAGCCCAAACTTATTTATTTGAGGGATTTGTTTTTGTGAAGTGTATTATAACTTGCACCTTCTGAGTTACCCCTACGATGCTAATCAAAAGAGCATTATACAGAAGGCTCATGGCTTGAATGCAGTTGTACAACTTGATTATAAAATAAATATACCTTTTTAAAATGAAACACATCACTTCTGATACCATCTGCTACATTTGCTGGCAATCCTAATCATTAAAAAGGCTAAATATGGCACTTCCCTGGTGGCCCAGTGGTTAAGGATCTGCTTCCACTGCACGGGGTCACAGGTTTGATCCCTGGTTGAGAAACTAAGATCCCACATTCTTCATGATGTAACTTAAAAAAAAAATTTTTTTAAATAATTTGACATTTTTAAATGCTAAATACTATCAGTAGAGTTCATTCTTTAAGGAATTGACTGTGATGGACCCTTGTCTCCATGGCCATAGAAAGTACTTTTATATTTAGTGCTGCTTTTTATAATTCCTTGATGAAGATTTAAATTGAATTTGGATAAGACCAAAGCATTGTCAAATTCCTTTCTGTAGTGGTCAAAGTCATGGCTCCTTGGCATTGTATCCCTGTGATTTCTCTGGCATGTTTGCTTCTTCTCCATGCGGCTTCTGTTCTTTCCATGTAGGTGGAAGACTCACAAATGGCGCCGGTGCCAGCTTGTCCCTTGGAGCGTGCAACAGGACAGCCCTGGAGCGCAGGAGGGCTGTGGGCCCGGACGGCAGGCAAGAGGTGGGAGGTCCCATTCCACACTTGATTTGCTTCACATTTCTCCAGCATCACTAATTTAACCACTAGCTGGCCTGTAGAGTTTGTTATTCTGATGCCACACTAGGCAAGCAAAGCAGAGCACATAAAAATCGGCTACTATCCATTCTACCACACACCAGAACACGGAGACCTGTCTTTTAAGTTGTGTCCCTTGTTCTTTGACATTTGTAGTTCATTTGTCATTGTTGTTGTTTTGGTTGCTCAGCTGTGTCCGACTCTTTGCGACCCCATGGACTGTAGCCTCCCCAGTTCCTCTGTCCATGGGATTCTCCAGGCAGGAATACTGGAGTGGGTTGCCATTCCCTTCTCTAGGGGATCTTCCCAACCCAGGGATCGAACATAGCTCCTCTAGTTGCACTTCCATTCATGCTTATCTGAAAGATGATCAGCATGTACAGTGCAGCTTGTTTTTGTTGTTGTTCTTGTAATTAGTTTTTGGCTCATGGTATTCTGTAACACTTTGCTTGTCACCTTAACAATCAATAAGATTCTTACATCTTTGCCCATATGCGTTATGTATGTGCATGCATATAATGTAATATAATTGGTTAACTTTCCCAGAAATTCTCAGCAATGACTTTCTTGTCATTGTCATGGCTACCCCCAATTTGGTTCATATTTAGTACTGATTTTTAAATGGCAAATTTATGTACTCAAAACCTGCCATATGTGGACTGCAATCTGTCGACACTGCTAGATAACATGGTATCTTGCAGAAATGAAATATGGAAATATTTCCAGCTTTCCATGATTATTTACTAGATATTATGGATAATACTTTCATTCCAATCTTTGAAAAGTGTTCTTTATACGTGTAGCAAATTCATTCTGTAAAGAGTACATGATTCTTTTTACTCATGCTGCTTATACATTTAATTCCAGATACATATTTAAAATGTATTTTGAATATGTAATTGAATACACAGCCACCTTTCTTTAATTCATAAAAACATATTTTACACCCTCATTTGTAGTTACATATTTGATGATATTGCGAAAGTGTGAACATACAGAATTGGATTCCAGTTTTTGCTGATTTCAACTGGGACCGCTTTTCTTTACAGAGTAAAGATTGCTTTTTTTAAATTTGAAAAAAAAAATAGCATCATTTTTGGTAAGAATTTTCTATTTTGAAAGTCATTTTAGAAATCTTCATTTGAAACATTTAGTTTACAATTAACATTAACTAGTTAGTGTTTTTCAGGATTTTGTGTTAATACTTATTTTTCATTGTGTATCCTCTACCATCAACATCGGCTAAAAAATAACTCTCTCCCTTCACAGTTTCAGAGACTTAGGTATTTACAGTTGAAAGTTTTTCTCCCCATTTCAAACCATTCATGAGAAATTGAGTGATATAAGGATTTCTTGTCGTGCCCTACTAATTCCTCCTTGAATCAAGCATACATTTGCATACAGTCTGGACCCTGCATAGAGTTAATAATGAAAACAGGCATGCGTTTAGGAATCAAGAAACTTAAATTTTAGTCCCAGTTCTTTCACTCACACAATGTGAGTTTTATTTATCCCTTTGCCTTTCTAGGTCTCAGTTTATTTAGATGGGGAAAAAAAAGAAAAGAGGGCTGGACCAAATGATCTGTTACGATTTTTTTGTATCCTACAATCTATGCACAGATAATATCCTGCCATCCAAGTGTGACATGAATTTAGGTAAAACAGGTGAAAACTATACTTTGTAGGCACTGAGGGAATTCTAAGATGTGAAAACTGCGCAGGGTGAAAACAGCTTTAGTTTTGAACACTTTTACTTGACTGCACAACCTTGGTTTATTCATTTCCTCTCTCTGAGGCTGAGAAAGTAATGATCCTTACAGTGCTTTCGCATAGTGAAAGTGAAAGTCGCTCAGTCATGTCCGACTCTTTGCGACCCCATGGACTATACAGTCCATGGAATTCTCCAGGCCAGAATGCTGGAGTGGGTAGCCTTTCCCTTCTCCGGGGGATCTCCCCATCCCAGGGATCCAACCCAGGTCTCCCACATTGCAGGCGGATTCTTTACCATCTGAGCCACATGGGAAGCCCTTGCACATAGTAAATCTTCATTAGATGCTAATTCCTTCCCCCTTCCTGTTAGATCGTGGCCTAATAAATGTGTGCATAGATCGCTGTAGGCATAAAAGCAACAGTATTAACAAGGTCTTTAGTTTTTTATTGACACAGTCTGTATAAAACATTTCTTTTGGTGATTACCAGTGATCTTTTCATTTCCAAATCTAAAAACCTCTGCTTATTCCTCTTCGTAGTTGACTGTTCATTATAACAAGTAATGTCTGCATAAATATACTCAGAAGAACCCCTTTAAATTCTGTATGAAGATAATCTTTTTCTTTGTTGCCTTGATAAAGATTTTATTTTTCCTCAGAGCCTATATTCCTACAGAAGTATGAAATGGAGAGAGTTAAGAGTGTAGAAATATCTTGTATTATTGGTAGAAAGGCAAAGAATTCTTTTGTTGATGGTCATAGCTGTTTTCAGCACTCTGCAGAATTGGCCTCTCAGACTCTTGTTTTATTTTCATCTTTGCCCTTATCCAGAGACTTTTAAAAATGCCAAATTGTGCTATTTTGAATAATTAAAATAAGAATGTAAGAAATTAGTATCTTACTAAATTGTAAGATGATGTAGTGAAAATTATCATCAGTGAGCAAAGACTATGGAGAAGCTATTCCTCCTTCCTCTCTAATACTCCAGACTTTCTAATTCCAGTCACTCCTGTGACTCTGATTGCATTCGGAAGACTGCGTAGAAAGAGTCGTGAGTGTTAAGAAGGGATGAAGATGTTCAGCCCAGGGAACTTAATTTGTTTAGGGAAATGAGATCACTGGTAACATCGCCTAACAAGGAGGAGATAAAGACGGAAACCAATCTATTGCAAAAGTAGTCATTTGAACATAAAGAGCTTAAGAAAGATCTAAAGGATGAGCCGGGACTTGACTTGTACCATAATATTAGATTAAATAGAAAGGAGAAAAGACTAGAAAATGAGAGCAAGTCTATTATTTAAGCATCGGAGGTAAGGAAAACAACAACAAAAAAAAACTAAATGTGTTCACAGAGAAGTGGATAGATTGAAGCTCTGAAGATGTGAGCTGGAGCCCAGGGTAATTTTGTAGAGGGCCATAAATGTCAGGATCAGTATTTTAGACCTTGTTCGATAAGTGGTGCAAGCAAGGACCTGATGAAAGCAGTGTTTTATCTGTCAGCGTGTACAGAGTAAGTTAGAAAGATAAGACACATGGGTCTGGATGCCAGCCAGGGCATTGTTGTAGCAATGCAACGTTGAAGAGCTCAGACTGGAACCACTGTAGTCAAAATGGGTAAAAATAAATGGAGTTTCAACATGTAATAGAAGAAAATAACTTTAGGACATAGTAGCAGACAGTAGCAGCAGAGATGGACCTAAGTAAGTCAAAGACGATCATATAGTTTTTAACTCTAATATTTTCAGTGTGTATAGCATAGGGGATTATTTTTTAAAGAGAGTTAAATACTCTGTGAATTTTCTCTTATAACTAAAAATCTTATGAAATCTCAGATCAAATTTAAATTTTGATCTAAACTAATTGTAAAAACACTGCATTTTAAGACTCAAAAAGAACAGGATTTATCTTGTCCTTTATTCTGATGTGAACTACATTTTGAATTGCTAATTTAAATTTCTTCAGTTAAATAAAAATGTTGTATGAACCAAAAGAAGAGTTAATTTACTAAGTATGAATAGAAAGGAAATAATGTGTGTGTCTCATATACTACACATCACTCAGAAGAACACTTAGTCACCATTCATTTTTTCTAAAATGACTTGAGCCTTTCCTATTAGTAAAAAAAAAAAATAACTCTTAATTCTTTTACCAGCTTCTAGCAAGCTGCCCTCGTCGTCCTCATATTGAGTCACCTGTGCCTACTGTTAGCCACCTGCTAACAACAACAAAAAACATTAGCCAGTGCAGGAGACTTAAGAGATGCAGGTTTGATCCCTATATGGGGAACATAGCCTGGAGAAGGAAATGGCAACCCACTCCAATATTCTTGCCTGGAGAATCCCATGGATAGAGGAGTTTGGCAGACTATGGTCCATAGCATTTGCAAAGAGTTAGACATGACTGAAGGGACTTAGCACAGCACAGCCATTATAGACAGATGTTCAGTTTTACTCTTAATCCTGTTATTAGCATAATTCCAGCTGTAGGAACTATCAGCTACGGTGATGCATTGCAAAGGAGCTGGAAAGCAGTTATGTTCCCAGAGTCTCTTTAATGAGTCACCAACAGTAGCTGCTTATCATCCCAGTGCTGGCATTCCTTGTAAAGCAAAGCAATGAGAATCAGCCTTCCCCACAAATGAGTTAGAATAACACAGGTGTAAGAAGATCGGAAGATTCTACTCCGGTCAGGTAAATGCAGTCATGACCAAGTCTACATTCTGTGTATTTCAAACTTATGTGAAAGTACTCTTTATGGAAATGCTTTACATTAGAATACAATAGGGAGTTAGGAGTAATAAGGAACTTTAGTGAGGCTTTGGGTATTGAGAATGGTGCTTCCAGAAAATTTCATCTGGTGGTGGTGGTGGTTGTTTAGTCGCTAAATCACATCCGACTCTTTCGTGACCCCATGGACTGTAACCCACCAGGCTCCTCTGTCCATGGGATTTCCCAGCAAGGATACTGAAGTGGGTTGCCATTTCCTTCTCTAGGGGATCGTCCTGACTCAGGGATCAAACCTCCATCTCCCGCATTGCAGACAGATTCTTCACTGCTGAGCCACCAGGGAATCCCTTATCTGGTGGTATAAGCACTAAAAAGAGAGAGGAGAAAAAGGTATTTTAAAGAAGGAATTAACAGGTTTTTGCAACTTTAAATCATTCTTAAATCTCACAGGGAAATTTTAGAAGGCTTTTGAAATAGGCATATTTCTTATTTTCTGTCAATAAAAGAAATGCAAATAACAAAATTATATCTAGTCTATTTAATTTTTTTTTAATTTTATTTTATTTTTAAACTTTACATAACTGTATTAGATTTGCCAAATATCAAAATGAATCCGCCACAGGTATACATGTGTTCCCCATCCTGAACCCTCCTCCCTCCTCCCTCCCCATTCCATCCCTCTGGGTCGTCCCAGTGCACCAGCCCCAAGCATCCAGTATCGTGCATCGAACCTGGACTGGCAACTCATTTCATACATGATATTTTACATGTTTCAATGCTGTATGTATACAGGTTATATTTGCTTTGTGCTATTCAAGTCACTTGGTATAAACTTTTAATAGAACTGTAACCTCTATTGTCTCTTCTCTCTGCTCACATTTCTACAGTTTAGATGGCATTTAGAGGGCTAGATTATTGATTGGTCAGTGACTATGTCATTGAAACATAGCCCTACTAGCTGTAGCTCGAGTCATCATTACATTTGCATTCAAAATAAAAGAGGTGGCTCATATTAATGACAGTTTGGGACATTTTATTTATTTTTTCCTCTATAACTGTCCTAAGGGGGTAATGTCAACCACTACTAATATATATATTTTAACAGTGTTTATTACCTTATGACATATATATATCAGGAATATGATCCAAAAAGATCATAGATTAGATCCTTGGATTTCATGAATTCAAATTTATTCTTTCTCAGTCTCTGTGTTGATCTTGATGCTACCTCCTGCCAAGTGTATTTTCTGTAATTTAGATGGAACTAGAGTTAATAATCCCCAGGATCAACCCTGCCTGATCTCCCACACACTCTGTATCCTTGCATGCCAAGGAATGTCCACTATGATGTTGATCCATCACTAAGATCTGACATCAGCCTTTACATGGAAGCCAGCCTGATTCAGATGTATTCTCAAGTCCAGACCACAGAAAAGAAAAAAACTTCAATTGTATGCCTCACATGGCAGGGACCTTCCAGGCCCTGGGAGTCCTTATCCTGTATCACATATTGGTTAAAAAGGTTATAAAAGGAAAGTCTAGGAATAAAAAGGAAGGTTCTAATTTTCCTCCCAACAAAATTACATCTAAATGAATTTGTATAAGGTGAGATGTAAGTACTTAACTATAATTCATGCTGTTATTTTTTGTGAGCAAATAGTGGCTTAAACAGTATTGATACCCTTGCTATCTCTCTTTCAGTTAATTTCTAAAATATTATACCTTAGAGGCATTATTGGGGTTAGGCCCAGAAGATCTGGGCCAATTTATCTCAGAAACTCACATTAATCTATTAATTTTTAGAGACTTTTATAATAGGAATGAAAATAATGGCGTAGAAAGAGAACTAGATAGAAAAGAGCCAAGGAGTTTACTGTAAAGAAATTTTGTGCAGACATGATTTTTAAACTCTTCTTTGGGCTAATATATAATAGTGTGTGTGTGTGTGTGTGTGTGTGTGTGTGTGTGTGTTGCTCAGTCATGTCCGAGTCTTTGCAACTCCATGGACTGTAGACTGCCAGCCTCCTCTGTCCTCCAGGCAAGAATACTGGAGTGGGTTGCCATTTCCTTCTCCAGGGGATCTTCCCGACCCAGGGATTGAACCTGGGTCTCCTGCATTGCCAGCAGAAGCTTTACCATCTGAGCTACTAGGGAAGCCCATGATATTTAATATTAATTATATTAATATTGTATATATATACTATTAATACTTACTCATTACTAGACAATATCTTCATATTCTTCATTGAGGTAAGTTGTTATTTAAAACTTCTAGAATTATTTCTGCTTTTAAATCACTTCCTCTAGTTTTCTATGAATATCAGCATTCTAGTTGATTTGGGGATTTTGGTTTTGTTTTAGATCTCTGAGAGCCCTGTCATAAAATAATGAGTAGCATTTGCTGCTTTTTAAATAGCTGATAGAATACGCTTGACACGGGGATGTCTTTTGTGATGGTTCCTCAGTGCCCTGTTGGTTGTGTTGCAGTCAGTTAACCCTTCCCAGCTCCCAGTCAAGGATCTAACTGACCTTGGTCTGTGCTGCTCCACAGGGAGCTGATTATTATTTCCTAGTAAGTCTCTACACAAGGACTTTTGCATATATTAAGAGCATCAGTGAGACTAGAGATCACTGGTAACTATTTAGAATCAATAAAAAAAAAAGGTGCATTTCTTTCCATTCGGCCAGAGTTACAGTCACAAATTGTAATTAGGAAGTGTAATTTGGCAGACTTGTCCGTGAAAAATCTCTTTCACACAGAGAAAGACCAAGATCGTTAAATCCACGTAGTAAACAACTGGAGCCCTCTTGCATTATTTATAGGTTTGGTCTTATTTCTAAGCACAATTAGGTCTCTTGGTAACTAGCTCCCACTCACATTAAGCTTTTTCTCTTTTATTTCTACATGATCCATTTTCACTATTGTCTTTTTTTTTTTCTTTCGTAATATCATAGGGGAAAAAAAATCACTCCTCTTAATTGCTCAGTCAGCCCATCATATTCTGTCTGCAGTGCTGTCCAGACATGGTTGCTGTGGGAAAAGCCCTGTTTATATGGTTCAGTTTAATAAATAAGGCCTCAGAGCTCCTTGAACTCTTCGTTACATAAAATCTAACAGCTTTCACTCCACTCGGGCATTGATCTTATTCTGTTTCCTGTAATGAACTTCTGTGTACGAATTTTCAATCTAGTCATTTATTTCACTCTGATTATTCAAACGAAATGACAACTTGGCCTTACATGCTGAAGGGTAATCCACAGACCAATAGAATACTTTCTTTTGGTGCATCTTGAACAGTAAGGGCATTTCATTCCTCTTCAAAAAAATGAAGATGAGCAACTCCATTCTGAATTCTATTAGATTTACTTCAGAGCTGCATCAGTAGCCTTCCATTTACATACTCATATATGCATAACCCAGATACCCATGTCCTTTTAGCTCAAACCAATGTTAGCTGCTGCTGCTGCTAAGTCGCTTCAGTCGTGTCCGACTCTGTGCGACCCCATAGACGGCAGCCCACCAAGCTCCACCGTCCCTGTGATTCTCCAGGCAAGAACACCGGAGTGGGTTGCCTTTTCCTTCTCCAGTGCATGAAAGTGAAAAAATAAAGTGAAGTCACTCAGTCGTATCCGACTCCTAGCGACCCCATGGACTGCAGCCTACCAGGCTCTTCCATCCATGGGATTTTCCAGGCAAGAGTACTGGAGTGGGGTGCCATTGCCTTCTCCCAATGTTATCTATTGCCTTTCATTTCAGAAACCTTTATTATTCTCCTCTTTAAAACATAACTCAAAATTCAACTTACATGGAAACACTCTGGAATTGGCTGTACTTATTCTACTTATTAATCTTTTTATTTAAATGTATGGGATGTGTCAAAGATACACAAAAGTATAGAGACTGATGTAATAAATACTAGCCATGTAGTCACCACTGACATAACTTGAACAGATTGTAACATGTTGTCACTCTTGGTCATCAGCTACTCCTCACACAGGTAAAGATATCGTGCTGGAGTATTTTAAAACAACTCCCAGTTAAGATGTATATCCAATTTTTTAAACATAACAAAAGTATTATTATAACACTAAACAAAATTAAGTGTAATTCATACCATGTCTAATATTCATACCACGTTTAACTGTCCCCCATTGTCTCAAAATTGTCTGTTTACAATCAGTTTGTTCCAATTTGGGTTCATGAATGTCTCCACATTGCATTTGGTTAGAATATTTCTTTAGTCACCTTTAACATAACAATTTGAGCTCCTTTCTTCAGAGCATTTACTTGTTGAAGAAACTGGCTTTCTTACTTATCTTTCCAACATTTCCTCAGTATTGTTGGGCTGAGCTTGCCTTGCTTAATTTCCAAGTAACCCCCAAGGTAGTCACATGGATATCTTCTAGGCTTTCAGCCTCCTAGAAGCTGCCCATCCATGACACTTAAATAACTTCTGTGCTTCATATAAATAAGCTAACGTTATAAATCAGATTGATATAATCAGCATAAAGAAGGAATTTTGCTTTAAAATAATTGTTTTTATATATGCTGACCTCACTAAGAAGCTTTCGTGCTCATTTTCATGGTAATTTATCCATAGGGCAACATGGGTTTGGGCCATCTTCCTAACAAGGCCTCAGCCCAAAGGAAAACTTGCGTAATTGTTGTACGCAAGATACGCACCCTGCGCCTGTAAATACAATCGTCTGTGTATATGTAGCTTTCTCATGTGCTAGGAAACCATGCTTAGGATGACGCATCTTTTCTGCAGTGAAAACCACCCTATTTTCAGTGTCTTAAAGATGATTTCTAAGATTAATACAGTTGAGAACTCAGATGGTTTCCTTTCCAAACATTTATATTTTCTTCACCCTAATGGCAGGAAGTTCATTTCAGATTAAATTCCTGTTTGAATTGTTGTATTTCCTCCAAGTCAGAATAGAAACAAGTTGAGATGTATGATAAGTTTCAATATATTGTACAAATGGTACTGCTGCTGCTTGTTTGGATAACATTGCATAAGTATTTCATTCGAAATACGCTGCCTAAACTGTCAGATAAAGGGAGTGGAGTGCTGAGTGGGCTCCTGAGAATAAATATGGGAATTTTACATTTTTTTTTCTTTTGAGCTACTTGAAATACTTTCTGAGATTTTGCGTGCTACAGGAATATAGGCTTTAGATTTATATAAATGGTATAGATTTGCACAGAAGAAATTATTTTCTAGAATCGTGTTGATAGTAGTTTTACTTTATTTTGGTTTTTCATGTCCCTTAATGTGATGATGGTTGGAACAATTGTGAAATAAAAGTTATGAGAAAGAACCTTAGAAAACCTTAATGGAGAACCCAAGGCAATTGCATTTAGTTTAAAAGATTTATAGTCAAGTCTGTATTTCAGAGAGCCAAATTGGATGCTTAGATAAATTCATCTTTTTTCTAAGAATATAAATTTAGTTTTTTAGATTTTTTTTCTTTTAGTTATAAACAGTGTGACTCTATTCACAGCTTAGAACTCTTATGGTTAAATTTCTTATTTTCCAAAATAATCATTTTTGAGGTTCCTACATATCCTGATGAGTAAAGATCTAATATTTTCCTCTTTATCAATCCTTCCTCTTAAGCATCCTTGGGGCAACTTTGGCCACAAACCATCAGAGCTTCCTTTGTATAAAGTGTTCAAGCAGGTGTAGAGAGAATTGCAAAATCACATGAGCTTATTAATATACTTCATTTTGTGGATTGCTCCTATACAAATCCACAGGTAACAGTCTTCCCACCTACCTGGATGCTCGTTTTGGTATACTCCTTGTACTCCAAGTTTAAGTTCCCCTTAGCTCATTCCCACGTGCTCAGCCTTGGCACAGTGCCAAGCTTTGGGAACTTGGGCACCAGAGTACCCTCAGTTTTAGTCACAAGTCTCAGACAAACATATCCTAGTGACTTGAATACTCAGGCCTGTAGGACTTAAGCTTGAATGGACATGAGGACCATCTGAGCAACTTGAAAATAAATGCATATTCCTTGACCCCACACACAGAGCTCTCATCCAGGAGCTTTGGAATGAATCCAGAAATCTTCAACTTGAATAGTATTCCAGGAGTATCTGATGCCCCTGGAAATACACTGCCTACTAGAGCAGTGGTCTCATTTCACTGATACGCGTTTGAATCACCAGGGAGCTTTAAAAATGATATTAATGCCTGGGACCCTGCCCTCAACCAGTTGAATCAGAATGTTGGAGTTTAGCAAGGGCATGCGCATGTTCCCAAAGCTATCCAGGTGATGATCATCTGCAGCTTGATGTGAGAGCCTCTACCTGGCACTGGTCTGATGACTGCAGTCCACCAGACAACTCTTCTTCCAAGAGGTGAGAATCTCTTGGAGCACTTAATGTTTTTTCCTGTCACATCAACTTCCTAAAGTCTACCACTCTCCCCTCAACCAGGTTTTCACATCTTTAAAATTCATGGACCTCTGTTCATTTCATACAGATTGGCTCTTCCAGTGTTATGCATACTAAATGAAGAGAGATCTAGAGCTAAGAAATAAGTGTTTTCACCTGCATTTGCCCAATTAATGTAACTTTTCCTACAGCAGTACCAACAAGTTGTGTTCACCGTACACAGAGAAAGTCTTCCTTGGATAAAGCTGTTAAATCTTTTTACACACCCCCATCACATACTCCTGTACTACAGAGTAGTTGAGTTTTAACATACAGATCCAGAGGGTCTGACTCTAGGCTGCAGTGTCAGCCTAGACCAAAAACCTGAAAGGCCCACGTAAATCAGTCTGACTGGGCCATTTAGGCTGGTCCAATGAAGCCTTAACTTTAGGACCAAGGTCTAAATGTTTCTTCTGCTTCCTCAATAAAAAATGAATTATTTCTAAAACCCATAGGGGGGAAACGGCTGCGGGAGGAAAGAGGACTTAGACATCACTTGCTCTTTTTCTTTAAGACATTTTACCTTAAAGCAATTTTACGTCTATGTTCCATAGGTAAAAAAACAATGACTTGGTTTTAAAAATTCAGTCAAACAATATCTTGGGAAAACTAAAATATATAAACCAAAATTATTTGACCCTTTTTTGAGACTCCATATGTAATTATTGGAAATGTCAACTATGATGTGATAGATTAAGATTGCTAAAAGTTTTGTCTTAATTTTTTAAATTGGAGGATAATTGCTTTACACTGTTGTGTTGGTTTCTGCTGTACACCAGCATGAATCAGCCATAAGTATACACATGTTCCCTCCCTCTTGAACCTCCTTCCCCTCTCCCACCCCATCCCACCCCTCTAGGTTGCCACAAAGCACTGGGTCGAGCTCCCTGTGTTATACAGCAACCTCTCATTAACTATCTGTTTTACAGATAGTAACATATATATTTCAGTGCTACTCTCTCAATTCGTCCCACCCTTGTCTTCATTTTAAACTCATGCTTGTTATTTGTGCATGTGAAGAACTTGTACACAGAGGGAAGTAGGGAGGGACTTTGACACTGCCCTCTCCCATTAATCATTAATCACTTCAAAGCCATCACAACAAGCTTTCAATGTAATTTTAAAAAGAAACATGCTTCTTTTATGCAAATGGAGCTCTGTGACAAGTTTCATAAGCATTCTCCCCTACCCAAACCTTCCAAAGAGTTGACTGCCACTTAAGACCCTTCTAGGGGCTTCCCAGGTGGCACAGTGGTAAAGAATCTTCCTGCTAATGCAGGAGACGTGGGTTGGATCCCTGGATTGGGAATATCCCCTGGAGTAGGAAATGGCAACCCATTCCAGTATTCTTGCCTGGAAATTTCCATAGGCAGCAGAGCCTGTCTGTTTTCTCTTTTAAATAATTCATTTCTAAATATAATCCACATGTGACTTAATATCTTTGAAAGTGAAAGTATTAGTTGCTCAATTATGTCCAACTCTTTGCAGCCCCATGGACTATAGCCCGGCAGGTTCCTTTGTCCTTGAAATTCTCCAGGCAAGAATCTTGGAATGGATGCCCTTCTCCAGGAGATCTTCCCAACCGAGGGATAGAACCCAGGCCTCCCGCATTGCAGGCAGATTCTTTACCATCTGAACCACCAGGGAAGCCCTAAAATCCTTAATGACATCTAATAAAACCTGCTGTGTGCATGTGTTTGCTTCTGTTGTGTCTGACAGATATCTGTTATTTTAAAAATGCTATAGGATCAATTTAATGACCCCTGTGATTACTAGAAACACTCCTACCAGATTTCTGCTGCAAATAAAGAGCCAGAAGAGGATTTCTCCACCTAAGTAAAACAATGTTCGGTTAATTCCTGATTAAGGGTAATTACTGACATTCAAATTCATGATAAATAGCCCTTTGCTTTTCCTTTAGCCATTACTTGTCGAAAGCAAGATGGAGGGCAGGCTGGCATCCATGAATGCCTCCGGTATGCAGGCCCCGTGCCAGCCCTCACCCAAGCCTGCCAGATGCCTTGCCAAGATGACTGTCAGCTCACCAGCTGGTCCAGGTTTTCTTCATGCAACGGAGACTGCGGCGCAGTTAGGACCAGAAAGCGTGCTATCGTTGGTAAGAATAATTGGGATGCCAAAGCCAACACTTGCCAAGGCAGAAAAACATAATAAAAAATCAGAACAAGATAGTTCTGACAATGTATTTGGAAAATGCACGGATATGCCTTATTCTTGCTGTCGTAACACTTAATATGGCAGTGGATTCAGAGCTGTATTTTAACATAAGGTGGCCGTGACAGATGCATTATGTACTTTTAGTAGAAAAAGTAGCCTTGAAAATTGAACTCTGTCTGCCTAAACGATCTGTGCTAGATTACTCTTTGGTTTTAACATGTACTTTTGTTGAATTATCAATAGACTGTGAGATGCTTAGAAAAAAAGATTTTTAGGAACCCAGGGAGAGGTTGCAACTTGATTTTCTTAAGTCATCCTCCTTGTCACAACCTCAGATTATCCTTCATCATCTAGAAGAAAAATACGACATTAATTCTGTATCTGAAAGCTTTATTTTAAAAGGTAGTCACAGTGGCAAAAAGCATAATGAACAGAAACAGGAGCCATCATGCTGAACTAAACTCTGATGCAAAAACACTGTCAGTGGCCAGAGAAACCTAAAAACGCTCATTCTACTAGAGTATTCAGAATTCTAAGTGGTAAAATGGACCAGCTGTCATAATGAAGACTATTGAAAACTGTATAAGGCAGCTTATGAAAGTTAAATATATATATATAAGACATATGTAACTAGTTATGTGCAATATAATTAATATATATGAGATAAATATATGTAATCTAATTAAAATAATGGTTTTATTCAGGCACATATTACTATTATACTCAAGTTTTTATCTTACAAGGGAATTTATTTAGGTTTACACACAAACTATTTCTAATATTTTTATTTGATATTAAACATTTTCATTTTTAATATCATTATTCCCTACATTAATCACCAAGTATGTCAAAATGATTGTTCTTCAGAACTATTGAAAGGTGTGAACTCACAATCAGAAAAGTAAATGCGAAACTCTCATTTTCTGAACTGCTGCTGCTGCTAAGTCGCTTCAGTCGTGTCCGACTCTGTGCGACCCCATAGACAGCAGCCCACCAGGCTCCCCCATCCCTGGGATTCTCCAGGCAAGAACACTGGAGTGGGTTGCCATTTCCTTCTCCAATGCATGAAAGTGAAAACTGAAAGTGAAAGTGAAGTCGTTTCCGACTCTTAGAGACCCCATGGATGCAGCCTACTAGGCTGCTCCGTCCATGGGATTTTCCAGGCAAGAGTACTGGAGTGGGGTCCCCTTATATAACTATACCATTTATTTGGACTTAACAGAAAGTTAGTTAACTGTGTGGGCCTGTGCAGTGACTGTCTCTCCATGTCATATTTTTGCACAGATTATAAAGCAGATATTTATGCAGTTACCTCAGACTCCCCAGTCACTGAAAGCACGTGATCATTTGAGAGGATTTTAATCCTTTCAAGGAGTGTAAAATTCAGCACAACAGTTAGTGCCTTATTCAAAATGGGCTTTTTTAAACTGAGAACAAAAAGAAAATTTTCACTATGCAAAGCACCCAGTATAACAAAAACATACATAAAAAGCACTGCAGAGGGAGAAAGTAGCATTTATTTATAGGCTACAGTTGAATACAGTTAAAGAAAGGAAGGTAGGAAAGAAAAAAAAAAAACCTAGGGATGCTTGGTATTAATAATGGTATTTTCCGACTTAATTTTCTCCACAGGAAAAAGTAAGAAGAAGGAAAAATGTAAAAATTCTCATCTGTACCCCCTGATTGAGACGCAGTACTGTCCCTGTGACAAGTATAACGCACAGCCTGTGGGAAACTGGTCCGACTGCATTTTGCCCGAGGGGAAGGCGGAAGTGTTGCTGGGAATGAAGGTCCAAGGAGATATCAAGGAATGTGGTCAAGGATATCGCTACCAGGCGATGGCGTGCTATGACCAGAATGGCAGGCTCGTGGAGACGTCCAGGTGCAACAGCCACGGTAGTCCAGTTTTTCCTCACTGTTGAACATTCGTTATCTTTGGGGTTGAAATGCACATGTTTCAGAATGGAGGGAAATGAAAGTTTACTGAAGGGAGTTCTACACTGAACATCAGGGGCACCACCACACTGTATGTCTATCATTTATATATAACAGGGCATTCAGTGGCACTTGTCTCATTGTCCAGAAGTTGGCAACCAAGTCCCAAAGCTGGTGGACAGGGAAGCCTTGCTGTGCAGTGCTTAGTCATTCAGTCGTGTCCAACTCTTTGTGACCATATGGACTGCAGCCTGCCAGGCTTCTCTGTCCATGAGATTCTCCAGGCAAGAATACTGGAGTGGGCTGCCATGCCCTCCTCCAAGGGATCTTGCCAACCCAGGGACTGAACCTAGTTCTCCTGCATTACAGGCAGATTCTTTACCAAGTCAGCCACCAGCGAAGCCAGCACCTTACATGTAGGCAGAATAGTGCCAGAGACCTCCTCTGGGGCTGAGTAGGCTTGACAATCCCCAGCAAGTCTGTGTACAGAGAGTGGGGAGGAGTAGAGAAGATGTCACTATAATTTGAGAATAAAGTTTTGAACTAGACAGACTTTTAAGAACTGAACTGGCAAGATTCATGACATGCCTAAGGTACATTCAGTGGCAGAGGAGAAAGATTGAAAGCCATAATTTGTGAAAACTCAAGTATCCCTTGTTTATTCATCATTAAGTTGAGACTGGCCCAAACAAACAAAACCAGAAAAAGATATGTAGAGTTAGGAAATTTTTGTTTTCTAAAGAAACAAAAAGTATATCAAAAAAAAAAAAAAGAAGCTAATTTACTGTGTTAATGAGTTGCCAAAAGTTTGTGAAGAATGGTTTTGGCCAAAGTATGTAGTGAACTCTTTGGTTCTATGTCATAATATAGTCAGCTTTAAGCAATATTTGTTCATTCTTTTAATGTATCTGTCATTTTATTATGGAATGAGATCAGTTTCCTATGGGTCAGCCTGAATGACGGATGTCACTTGAGGATGTCGCGGATGTCACAAAATATTGTTTGTACCAGTATTTGCAAACATTGGACAGTGATCTTCCTCCCTTCATGGAGGTGACCTGAGAAAGATGAATTAAACTACTAGGAGAGAGGTACATGGCAGTTCCCCGCCAACCTTGCTGCAATAGCTTCTGCTATTGGAACAGAACTCCTCCAGTTTTATTATATAGTTCAGAAGACATCATGAACTAATAGGATCATCTCACATAGATAAACCATTATGGGGTATCATTTTGACACGCTTATGGAATCTCTTAAATCTGTCCCCAAAATGAAGTTTCCAAAAACCCTTTTTTTTTAACCTTATTTAATAATTACTGTTATATCAAAGTCTAGTGATAGGAGCCCCCATTATAAGACTCCATTATGTTGAGGCTCTGGATATAAGAATTTTGTATATGTGCATTTCTAAATTTAAGATTATTCTATGCATTTAGAACAATATTAAGTTTAGTATGCCTTGAAAAATTTCTGTAAGAGTAATTTTTTTTATTCTCTGTATCAAATAACATTTTTGTCGTTCAGTAGCTAAGTCAGTGTATCCGACTCTGCGACCCCATCAACTGCAGCACACCAGGCTCCTCTGTCCTCCACTGTCTCCCGGACTGTGCTCAAGTCCAATGAGTCAGTGATGCTATCTAACCATCTCATCCTGTGCCACTCCCTTCTCTTTTAGCCTTCAATCTTTCCCAGTATCACGGTCTTTTCCAAAGAGTCAGATCTTTGCATCATGTGGGCAAAGTATTGGATCTTCAGCATTAGTCCTTCCAGTGAATATTCAGGACTAATTTCCTTTAGGATTGACTGGTTTGATCTCCTTGTTGTCCAAGGGACTCGCAAGAGTCTTCTCCAGCACCACTGTTCAAACGCGTCAATTCTTCAGCACTCAGCCTTCTTTATGGTCCAACTCTAATAGTGGTAGATGACTACTAGAAAAACCATAGCTTTGACTATACAGATCTTTGTTGGCAAAGTGACGTCTCTGATTTTGAATATGCTGTGTAGGTTTGTCATAGCTTTCCTTCCAAAGACCTTGCGTCTTTTCATATCATGGCTGAAATTACTGTCTGCAGTGATTTTGGAGCCCAAGAAAATAGTCTATCACTGCTTCCACACTTTCCCCTTCTATTTGCCATGGAGGGATGGGACCAGATGCCATGATGTTAGTTTTTTGAATGTTGAGTTTCCAAGCCAGCTTTTTCACTCTCCTCTTTTCACCCTCATTAAGAGTCTCTTTAGTTCCTTTTCACTTTCTACCATTAGAGTGATATCATCTGCATACCTGAGATTGTTGATATTTCTCCTGGCAATCTTGATTCCAGCTTGTTCTTCATCCAGCCCCGCATTTCGCATGATGTACTCTGTGTATAAGTTAAATAACATAGGTGCTATATATAGCAGGAAAAATGTAAACACACTTGCCATTCTGAGGTGATATGATGATAATGTAGAAGATCCATAGTTAGTCATTAAAACGTAAAATTGGAGATCACTTTAAAAATGTTTCTCCTGACTTGTAGCATGTAAGTGTTTGCTCATGTTTTAAATTGTTACTCGTAGTGAATCACCAAGATAATCGTTTGTTTTTAATATAGCCTGTAAGCTTTCAGAATGACTCTCATCTGTTCTCTCTTTTACCCTGATCTGCTAATTAGATGCATGAGTGCTTCGGTCAACCACTTAACAGTCAATCTTATTTTTAGGAAAAAAAGAAAAAGAAAACTTTAAAAATATCTTGTGACTCTCATGAAATGTTTCAGTTCAGTTCAATCAGCTCAGTCGTGTCTGACTCTTTGTGACCCCATGGACTGCAGCACACCAGGCTTCCCTGTCCATCACCAACTCCTGGAGCTTACTCAGACTCATATTCATGGAGTCAATGGTGCCATCCAACCATCTCATCCTCTGTCGTCCCCTTCTCCTCCTGCCCTCAATCTTTCCCAGCATCAGGGTCTTTTCCAGTGAGTCAGCTCTTCGCATCAGGTGGCCAAAGTATTAGAGTTTCAGCTTCAGCATCAGTCCTTCCAATGAATATTCAGGACTGATTTCCTTTAGGATTGGCTGCTTTGACCTCCTTGCAGTTCAAGGGACTCTCAAGAGTCTTCTCCAAAAAAAGGTTTGATCCCTTGAAAAAAACTACAGAAAAAACTGAAATTGACCAAAAGCAGTAGACTTCCTACCTTAGCACTGTCGATTCAAAGCACGAAGAATTCAGTACTGTATTTTAAAAGAAAAGCACATCTAGGAAAAAGGTGGGTCCCTAGAAGCACTGAACTTCATGGAAATTGTGAATGGGTTGAAGTTCTTCAAGTGAACTGTTCCAATTTAGTTCTTTGTGTCTATCCATCATTACTCCTTTCTCAGTAAATCTGATCTATGATGCGTGTCCAGTGGGATATTTTAGTGTTTGCTAACAGTTTTACTCAAAGTCTGAGGAAATTGACTCTCTATTGCCTGATTTCTTTGGAATTACTACTGATGTTCTGTCAATCCTGATAGTGGAATGCTATCACTTTGATACTCTATCCTAGGCGTTCTCTAAATTGCAGTTTCTATGACCCCTGCCTTTGCTTGGCCAAATCAGCTTTCCAGATGTATGGTGGAAATGGGGTTTTAAAGTGGCTTTCAAGAAAAGTCTCTTACAGCTTTCAGTTTAAACATAAAATTGATCCCCACGTGTGTGGAGTGCAAAGACACTAATCCCCTGTCCTGTTCAATAGTGGCCTTATGGCATTTCTATTTAATCTGTGTTATCCATCTGTGGATCATATTATCAGTTATTATACTGATAAAACAGTTTGACTGTCATCAGTTCAAGTATATTATTTTAGGTCATTTCCCATGTGGTTACCATTTTTTTTTTAAAGCATCTGTAACTCAAGGCACAATTCTGTCTGGAATTTCTCATAGTGATAGACTCTGTACTGAAAAGCAATACCAATACTCCAAAAATCAGATCTTAAAGTATACCTGGGAGCCAAATAAATGTTCACCCCTCCTGATACATGGTATTAAATATAGTTCCCATGCAAATGTTAATATATGAATAGATTTTTGGCTGTTATGTGTCCTAACCTCATAATACAAACTACGTATATTTACTTTTGCTATGAAATCTGGACAGTGTCACTATTGGCAACAGACTGTAAATCATTCAAAAACCAAATTACACATTTTCTCCTCACTGCTAGAATCCTCTAAGACCTTGATTGTTGTTGTTGTTCATCGCTAACTCGTGTCCAACTCTTTGCCCCCATGGACTGCAGCACGCCAGGCTTCCCTGTCCTTCACTATCTCCCAGAGTTCACGCAAACTCATGTCCATTGATTCAGTGATGCCATCCAACCATTTCATTCTCTGTTGCCTCCTTCTCCTCCTGCCCTCAGTATTTCCCAGCATCAGGGTCTGTTCCAAAGAACTTAATTGATTTCCTAGAAATTGATTGCCTATGCACATAGTACTAGGTACTTCTCCAGTTAATCACTCTTAAAATTTCACATAACAAGAGGTAGAACTTCCGGAATTATGATATCATTTAACCTCAATATTTTGAAGAATCATAGAGGTAACCTAGCTTATGCAAGGTGCATGTATACAAGATTCTTATTGAAATGTAACAGATTTTATTATGCTGTCCCTCAACCCTACCCAGATCATCCAAAACCCCTTTTTCTGCTCAACATTTTGTATTTCAAAAGCATATATCACTCTATAACATACCATGTAATTTATTTATTATATTTTTATCTATGTTGTATCTCCTGTACAAAAACATAGATTGATGAAATTATCTTTGACTACTCTATTCACTCATGTATCCCAAGCACTAGAACAGTAGGTGCTCAGTAAGTATTTGTAGAATGAATGAATGAGTGAGGAGTTGGAGGGAATTTTTGTAGCTGTGTTTGATCTACAATCAGGCTTGGACACTTTTTCAAACAGTGCCCTTCCCTCTGCGTCACAATTCTGGGATATAATCAAACAGATCACTGAGAACAACTAAGATCTTTGGAATAAACATATATAATCCACAAACTTTCTACATGCTCTTCATCAAGTATGTGTGCTTCTCTCTGCCTACTGAATTGTAGGTAGGTTCAGAATTGCCTGATTTGCACAACACCAGATTTGGACAACAGCTTATCTCTTGCTTTACATTAGCAACTATGACAACTTGCTTTTTCCCAGCCTATGATTACAGCTTTAATTGGGAATATTGAATTTTTATTTAATTCTCTTTGTGTCCACTCAACTTCCCTTGAGAAAATAAGGAGTAACATTTCTATTAGATTTATCTCAAAACAATGCTTTCAAGGTAAATGGGATAAATTGTAAAAGTGCCAGATACTCAAGTCTTGAGCTCTTTGAATTATGTAACTTCTTCTAGACACTTCTCTTCAATCTTTACTCTCAGCATATTTGTCTTTGATGTTCCTCATATCGAGTTTAAGCCACAATGCACTCTCAACAGATATTCTAAAATTGAACTCATTTTTATTTGTGATGTTTTATCATTTGTTAATCTCAAATAAGCAAAAAAGCCTATTTCATACGACTGTTTTTCTTGAGCTCATGCTGTTATGTACACATAGGTCTCCTATCACCTAAAAGTAATTTTATATATTGCTATTGATACCTATAAAATACTTACCAACTTGGACAGACTCTGAGGAAGCTTGAGAATCAGCTTTTAGGTTAAGTTGCGTGTGCACTCAGTTGTTTCATTCATGTCTGGCTCTTTACGACCCCATGGACTATAGCCTACTAGGCTCCACTGTGTATGGTTAAATTACTTGTTATCAAATGTTTTCCTAAAGGGCCAAAAGCAAATATTTCAGGCTCTACAGGCCAAAAGGTATCTGTAACCACTACCCAATTCTGCAGTTATAGCATGAAAGCAGCCAGAGACAATATGTGAGTGAATTGCACAGGTATGTTCCAATAAAACTTTATTTACAAAAATAGGCTGTCAGCCTAGGCTATCATTTGCCAACTGGGATTTGAACCCTTCTTACTCAGACCAGCAGCGTAGACATCCCAGAAAAGCCACTGGAAATTCAGCCCACATTGCAGAGCTGCCAAGTCATCTGCATTCTGACAAGATGGCGGGGAGGTGGGGGTGTGCAGAGGGTGTCAAAACAATCAACACCTAATGGGTGATAGTTCCCTTGCTTACCAGTTGTGGGGAGGAGCACAAACATTAGGAAGTTTTTAAAATTTGTAAACATGGATCTTTATAAGGTGAATGCCTATTTAGGTATGGTTTTGAAAACAGAATGAATTCTGTAGGATCTTCTGTGAAAGGATATTGGCAAGTTAACGATTGCCCTGAGGATGAAGAAAGTCTTTTTTTCTGGCTCAGGGAAATAGGAGAGAGCGCTGTGTTTATTTACTGTTCTATTTATAAACAGAGTACGGTATTGCATTAAAGTGTTGTGTGTGCATTTGACTTTGTGCACTCAGTATTCACAATCCAGTGACTAAATTCTAGGACTTTGTACTGCCTTTTGACCACCATGCTGGCATTCAGATAGTTGTGCTGCTTGTTCCAGGACACATTACACTCTTTTAATTATTTCAGTCTTTTAACTACAGTCACTATTGAATTGTTCAGCATAGTTTGTCTAATGCCTCAGTGGTATAAGATTAATTTCCCTTTAACATTAATTCTAAAATAGAATGATTTATATTGATTCTTTCATGCTTTCTCTCTTTGCCTCGCATGTTTATGAATGGTATCACAGAGAACCTTCTGGACAGTAACGAATGGCTTTAGCAGTTAGTTTTGGAAGCATCAGTGGGGTTCAAAGGATGCCCATTAAAATTTAATATTTTGCAAAACCCTTTCTGGCTGTTGCAGTCATTCTTACAGGTTGCTTCATAAGGGGTTTGTACTGCAATACTAATTATTTTAATAAAAAGAAAGCTCTGAAAACTTTACAAGTGAAACAAAGGCTTTCTAGTAAGATATTTTCATTTTATAATGATAGCCCACCCTATGACAGCATTTAGTATTATTGCATAATAACCTAAATGGTCTCCATCTTTATGCCACCAGTTTCCTGCAGTTATGATATAGATGATTTGAAAACAGGTATCATGTTTGAATGATCGTCCCTCAGTGTTGTAAGGAACTGTAAATGCTGGATGCTGCTTTATCAGTCAGAAATTCTTGTATATGTGCCACCAAGTGTGGGTTTTTTTTTTTTCCTATTAGGATTTATGGGAACAAACAAAAGACCATCAACAAAACTTAGAAAAGGAATGCATCCTAAGTGTATTTCTTGTACAAGTGCCCAATTGAAATTTTTAAAATTCAGAGACTACTCAATTTACAAGTAAATTTTAGATCAAGAACATGTACTTTTAAGACATTGTGGAGCTCAGAGTACATCTGAGAAAATTAATTATGTATATGAAGAAAGTAGATTCTGAAATAACCTACATGACCACTGAACCATAATATGCCTGGAATGTTTTCCTTTTTGTAATGAAATTCTATAGAAGATGATATAAGGTTAACGTTAAAGGTTAATTAGAAACAAAATGGAGTGAGAAATTATTCCTTATTGTAGTAGATGCCTGTATTTGAGGAACAGCATGTTTCATTAAACCAGGAAAAGAGGCAATTTTTTAATTTTTAATTTTTTAAATGAGCTGAAACGGCGTGCTGATTTCTCTAAGAAACTTTTTCAGTTGGTAGTATTTTTCTAATGTCTTAATTCATTTTAGAATTTAAACCTTTCATTTGATAACACAGATAAAGCTAGTGTTTGCTTTTACAGTCATCTTTCACAGTTGAGATCTTTTTCCCTTCAAATGTAAAAAGACAGGCAGAGAGTGAGAGACTTTTCCTGAGGTAGAAGATGCAAGTTTAAAGAACCAGGGAAATAAAGAAGGGGCTACTGTGGATATGTGGGCACAAAAAGAAACCAGGTGTCTAGGGTGGAGTGTAAATAAAGTGTGGGTACCAGTATTATTTCCTAACAGGCTCCCTGAAGGAGGACCATAGAGGTTGAGGGTGACTTTCCTTGGCAGTTTTCCTGCAGCTACCATTCATGCTGTATGAGATGGGAATACTTCTGGGGTTATCACTTAGTTCTGTGTGCTCCATGTCACAGAGACCTCAACTTAACTAGTACTTATAAGGTTTTAAACTGGGCTCCATGGAGCCCCTCAGGCCAGGCTGTCAAACATAGCCTCCAGGATCCCCCATACACGGACTGGGCTTTCTACCTTTTAGGAACAAAGTGTTTCACTGCTTAAAATAAAGTTTAACTAACAAGGACAATTCATTATTTGCAACAGCAGCAGAGAAAAATCTATTTACCTTTGTCTTTATCAACAATATCTGCTATTATGTTTTATTCCACATCCTTTCTTTTGGGCTCTGACTCCTCCCCCTCCCCAATGCCTTAGAGGAAAGATAACACTGAGTGAGGGAGGGAAAGTCGCTCAGTCGAGTTGACTCTTTGAGATGACCCCATAGTCTATACGGGCTTCCCTGGTGGCTCAGAGGTTAAAGCATCTGCCTCCAATGTGGGAGACCTGGGTTCGATCCCTGGGTCGGGAAGATCCCCTGGAGAAGGAAATGGTAACCCACTCAAGTATTCTTGCCTGGAGAATCCCATGGATGGAGAAGCCTGGTTAGGCTACAGTCCACGGGGTTGCAAAGAGTCGGACACGACTGAGCGACTTCACCTTCACCTTCACCATAGTCTATACAGCCCATGGAATTCTCCAGGCCAGAATACTGGAGCAGGTAGGCTTTGCTTCTCCAAGGGATCTTCCCAGCCCAGGGATCGAACCCAGGTCTCCCACATTGCAGGCTGATTCTTTACCAGCTGAGCCACAAGGGAAGCCCTAAGATAACACTGCTGCTGCTAAGTCACTTCAATCGTGTCCAGTTCTGTGTGACCCCATAGACTAACTTCAGTGAAATGATTAGGTGTGGTAATCTTGCTGATGACTATGATAATTTGATTGATAAAGCCACAAAGTTGTTCATTACTCATGTTGTGTTATGTTGTTGTTGAGGTTGTTGTAGTTGTTTAGTCACTAAGTCATGTCCCACTTTTTTGCTACCCCAGGGACTATAACCTTCCAGGCTCCTGTCTGTGGGATTTTCCAGGCAAGAATACTGGAGTGGGTTGCCAGTTTCTCCTCCAGGGGATCTTCCCGACCCAGGAATGGAACCTGCGTCTCCTGCATTGCAGGCAGCTTCTTTACCGCTGAGCCACCAGGGAAGCCTATTGTATTATAAGGTTTCATAATTCATAGGGATACTAACTGACCCTCATATAGAATCCTGTTATATTAATGCCCTGCAAGTCCAAAGTAACTGTAATACCCATTAGTTGAATATAGTCTAATACCCTTTAGTTGAGTGTCTTCTCATTTCAGGATTCCCCCTGTGGCTCAGTGGGTAAAGAATCCGTCTGCAATGCAGGCCACACAGGAAACTAAAGTTCAGTCCCTGGTCTTTTTCTACTTCAAAGTAGCATCAAAATGGTTATGTAGTGAGCAAGGCTTATACATAGGAATTTTTTTGTAAATGCATGAAGAATTAGACATAAACCATATGGTTTACATTAGACATAAACCATGTCAATGGGCTCAAAAAGTAACCTGAGAGCACTCCAACATATTTGTGGGCATTTTGCAGTTAAATTTAAAAGGAAAATCTTCACTTGCATTTACTCTCCAGTGTTTAGCCATTTTTTCATAGTTACAGTGAAAGCCAGTTTAGCTCTGACAGGAAATTGTAGTTAATCTGCATAAACACAAAATGGTTGTTTAAAATAGTCATTAAAAAAATATTCAAGAAGTTTATCTGCATAACAGTTTCCTCTCTCTTTGCCATAAGTTTAACCTTTACTTCTTTAAAACTTTATAAATTAAGAAGAAATTTTCTTAAGTTTAGGGGTTTTGTTTTTGTTTGTTAGCTTTTGCATTTTTTTCCCTTATCTAGAAATGGACATAAGAAGGTCTAATTAAACATTAAAACTCTGTACAGCTCAAAACATGAATCCAGTTTTAATGCATTATAATTACAACCTATCAGAATGATCTGTTTCTTACTGGTCCAGTGAGATGCTGTAGGAAAAAGTCAAGAAGCATATAATGCAGTGTCTGAGTCATTCTCCTAGAGATTCATAGTTCATGTTAGCAAACAAACAACACACAAAAAAAGAAAGCCCAGGGTAAAAAGACCTGTTTAACCTAGTTTAATGCAACAATTTTCCAACTTGCTTGACCATGTAATTTATAAAAATCATGTTTAACACTTATTAGGATCTTCCCAACCCAGGAATCAAACCCAGGTCTCCCACATTGCAGGCAGATTCTTTACTGTCTGAGCCACCAGGGAAGCCAAGAACTCAACAAACTAGTGTTTAAAGATCATCCTTTGGAAATACTCGTGGGCTGCTGTCGGCGGGGTCGCACAGAGTCGGACACGACTGAAGCGACTTAGCAGCAGCAGCATGTCATTGTGTGATTCTTGTTGACTAAAAGAACAGTGCCCTGAAGGATCCAGTTAAAAATAAATCACTCTACTGTTTCAAAGTTAGTTTCTTATTACTTCATAATCTGAACACTCTATCAATATGTTTATATTGCTGACAAAGCCCTATTTCCAAAATGGGTTCTTAGAACTTTTTCCAATTTTTAATACAATATTAATTAAAATTATAAATGTTAGATTTGGGGAGAAAAAGTCCATAAATGCCTTCATGTATGTAATTATTCTCAAAGTTTTTATTTTGGTTGAATAAGTAAACTTTGGATATGGGCTCTTGCATAAATAAGTTTATTTCCTTTTTAAATAAAAATATACATCTGAAAGTAGAATTCATTTCTGTCACTAACTACCTAGACTTGGGCTAAACTTCACAGGTTAAGGGTTCAGTCCTCTACAAGACTGCTCTCGCCTCCGACATGAGCTGTGCATGTTCGGGAATCCCGGGTGAGCCTCGCTTCTGACCAACTGGCCACAGATTTCGGGGTCCCCACTACTCCCTCAGGTTCAATAATTCACTGGGATGATTCAGAGAACTCAGAAAGCACCATACTTACAATTAGAGTTTTATTATAGCAAAAGGATAAAAATCAGAACCAGTCAATAGAAGGGACACATAGATGAGGGCTGGGAGGGTCCCAAACACAGGGCATCCATGCCATCGCCCCGTGGAACGAGGAGACATCACCATCTTGGCCCATGGATGTCCTTTACCAGCCTGAGCTTTTGTATCCAGTTTTCTAGTGGGGAAGGAGTTATTATGTAGGCATTATTAGTTGAATCATTGACCACAGAGTTAAACTCAATCTCCTCTCCCCAGAGATTGGGAGGATATCAAGAGGCTGAAAGCCCCAAGCTTTTTAAATACATAGTTGGTCTTCGTGGTATAGTCATCCCCCTTCCTTAGACATCTTCGCATAAACTCACATGTAGTCTAAGAGGCCCACCATGAATAACAAAGATACTCCTGTCACTCAGGAAATGTCAGAGCTTAGAAGCTGTCTGCCAGGAATCAGAGAAACAGAACAGCCAAAGTCTTCATTATACAGCAGTGTTTTAGAGTTTGCTATTAGAAATGGCCTTGATCGTGAACTACATAGGTATACTGCCTGAATCTGAATGCTCCTAGTCATTGGGTAAGCTATCAGTATTGGAAGAGCAACAGCTACAAAATCTGACAGCAGTTAAAACTATTGTTGAAATTTTCTGAGAAAGTCTATAAGTACCTAGCAGATATGAAGAGATATGTCTTCACATGTATATGAAGTACCTAGCAGATATGTCTTCACATGTATATGAAACAAAAATATAAAAATAAAATTAAAATAACTGTTTATTGCAGTTACATAAGCTTGCCTGAATACTTCATTATGAACATTTTAATTGCCCAGGGTTGATTCATAACCTTTCATACACTGAATATAAGAATTTTATAGGTAGAATAGTTGATTATAGGAGTTTGGATATATACATGGTAGTTTAGTTTCCCCAGCTTTTCAAGTTATCTGTTCTTAATCTATAATTACAAAAGAATATTCTATTCATTTTGAAACTATTTTTCAGTAACCTTTTTCAGTATTTTCAAATCCATAAGGACCATAGTAGATAAACTTCTAGCTAAATGTTCTCATTTGCAATTGCAGTCATATGCATATAACACACATTTAAGCAAGATAGATTTTTCAGGTACCTTTTGAGATTATTCCAGATGTTTCCAATGGAGTGCCAACAGAGCTCATTCACACAGCTGTAAATCAGAACCAACCAATATGTTCCATGTGCTTTCAAAATGAATTCTTTAATCTATCAACAGTACACCTTTCAACAGCACGATATCATAATTGGGAAAGTTGTTGAAAGCTACTTTATCTGCACATTCATAATTCAAATGAATGAGGTGACTGGATATATCTGAAAGGTCCTCTGGTTGCCCCTCAAAGCCTGCTAGTTCTTTATTCATTTCAACCTGAAAGCAGCCATCAGAACAGATATAGATACAAAAACTACAATCAAAATTCAGGAGTTTGATTTTTTCATGTGTCATATTCTGTGTTGAGCTACCAAGTTTTAACACCCTCATTGTGAAGTCATTTATTTTATTCCAGCATTCTCGGGAACCATAAATTGCTTCAAGATGCCAGCAGTTTATTTAGCCTTAAAACGCTTCAGATGTTTCTGTCTTTCTATCCCCCGTGATCGTTTGGTGTTAATTGCCCTCAAAAATGATCCTAGTGGAGAAGGCAGGGGAATGCTTATCTGGTAGTTCACTAGTAGCATTAAGGATTTTAATTGTACGAGATAAACTTGACAGGCAATTATTGAATGTTGTTACACATTAGAAAATTGAAATGGAATGCTAAGCATTATACTCTTTCGCAGTTGTGTCTTTATCTCAGGGCCTAATTTGTATCTTTCAGCAATTTAATAGATTGAGTTTTATTGGAGAGACATTTTCTGGAATACTCTATTGGAAGATCAAACATAAAAATTTTATATCTGCTTACTTAATAATACAATGTGAATCAAACTGAAGTCAGATATGACATATTTCACCAGTGCCATTTGTACTTCAGCAGATAAAATGGAAAGAATTTCCATTTATCTGTTACTCTGAAGTAGTGACATAAAAATCATGTGAGTCTACTGTCAGTTATAATTACTGAATGGCAAAAGGTTAGAGGTTTGTTTTTGCGGTTATTTTGATCTTCTGCAAGCCAGGAAAGGTGGCGCTAGTGGTGAAGAATCTGCGCGCCAGTGCAGATGACAGAAGAGATGCGGGTTTGATCCCTGGGTCAGGATGATCCCTTGGAGGAGGGCATGGCAACCCACTCCAGTAATCTTGCCTGGACAAGAATTAATTATTAATTAATTAATAACAAGAATTAATTAATTAATCCCATGAACAGAGAATCCTGGCATGCTGAGTTCATAGGGTTGCAAAAAGTCAGATACGACTTAGCACGCACACATGCACAAGGTAGGAAATGAAATTCTAGAAATATTTCAATAATTTATCACATATGAAATACTAGTGTTCTTTTACTAAAGCGGTTTTGATAATATTTGGCAATAGTTGGGTTTTTGTTAATTAATTGTCTTTTATAAACATTAAATAATTTGGTTACTGATGACATGGATTTGTAAGTGACTTCAGACATTTTTAGCTTGACTCAAAATGAATTATATACCTCAGTATAAGAACTGAAACTATAAAACTCTTGGGGAAAAATGGGCATTTTTGACCTTTATGACCTTGGATTCGATAATTGTTTCCTAGATAGGACATCAAAGCACAGCAATAAAAATAGGTAAATTGGACTTCATTACCATTTAAACTTTTGTTCTTCAAAGGACACTAAAATAAAAGAGACATAATAAGCAAGTTTTGACAAATGTATAAAGTGGAGCACTCATATCCTGCTAGTGGTATCGTAAAATGGTACCGTCACTTTGGAAAACAGTTTGGCATTTCAGGAAAAAGTTAAAGAATTATCATATGATCAGGTAATTCCATTCCTAGATACATACCCAAGAGAACTGAAAACTCATGTGTGCAGAAACTTGTACACAAATATTCACAGCATTATTTGTAATGTACGAAACATGGAAACAACTAAAATGTCCATCAATTGATGAAAGGATTGAAAAATATGATACGTCCATACAATGGAATACCATTTAGGTATAAAAAGGAGTGAGGTAGTAACACATGTCACAACATAGAAGAATCCTGAAGACGTTGTAGTAAGTAAAAGAAGCCGATCATAAAGCATAATGTTTGATTTCATTTTATAAAATGTTCAGAATAGGTGAATTCTTAGAGATACAAACTAGATTAGTGGTTGCTAGAGAACGGGAGGGGAAAATGGGAAATGGCTGCTAACAGGTATAGCAGTGGTAATGAAAATGTTCTAAAAGCAGATGGTGGTGATGGTTGCATAACACAGACTATATTAAAGACCAAAACATGAGCTGACCTTTATGATATAGAAATTATGTCTCAATAAAATTTTTAAAAGTCTACCTAGAGTTCTTAAGAGAAACTGTTTACATTATGCTGCTGCTGCTAAGTCGCTTCAGTCGTGTCCGACTCTGTGCGACCCCACTGATGGCAGCCCACCAGGCTCCCCCGTCCCTGGGATTCTCCGGGCAAGAACACTGGAGTGGGTTGCCATTTCCTTCTCCAATGCATGCAAGTGAAAAGTGAAAGTGAAGTTGCTTAGTCGTGCCTGACTCTTAGCGACCCCATGGACTGCAGCCTACCAGGCTCCTCCATCCATGGGATTTTCCAGGCAAGAGTACTGGAGTGGGGTACCATTGCCTTCTCTGGTTTACGTTATAGTCATTGTCAAAATGGAATCTTTGGTGTTGATGTAAAATGGTAAGAGCAGAATGTTCTCTTGCTTCCAGAACAACCACTCTCACAGGCAGAGTGTGACAGAGGATAACACTGGACTCTTGACCAGGGGAATTTTGCTTTTTCCACTTGTTTGTCTTGAGATAAATAGGGATAAATTGATAACTGTGAAATGCCAAGTTGGTACTAAGGGAAGGGTTAGGAAAATGCTCCCATTTCTCAGGACAAATCTGTAGACTCTTAAATTAATTGACTGTGTGATTTGATGGAATGAGTGCTAGACTAGACTCAGATCCTGGCCTCATCTCTGACTATGTGACCTTGCCCTTGTCAATTATCTCTCCGTACATGTTTTCTTATCTGTCCAGTAGAGCATCCGTACATGCCCACTACGTTTAGCTATTTTCAAGAGAATCAATTGACTACGGTATGTGAAGGTGCTTTGAAACTGACAGCACTATAATAATATGAGGCATTATTTATTTAACATCCTTCATTTTTCTTCATCAGATTGATTTTCAATGAAAGCGAAACATAAGGTGCTAAGTTAAATGGTTCCTTTTGAATACTGATTGAGAGGGTCTGGCTTTCTTCTTGAGAGAGAATATTGCATGGACTCAGACACTTGAACTTATGTGACATTAGCAGATAGGATTTTACAGAAAACTGTTATCATTTTTTTAATGTATTATTCCGGCAGCATGAGAATGACATGGCAGCAGACAGGTTATTGTCAATTAAACACGAGCTGTCAGAAAGTCAGAAATGTTGAAATATGGTGAGCATGAATCCTAAGCAGATCATACAGCAGCTGCTTAGCTGTTATTTGAACAGAGTTGCTGTGCTATGTGTCATTTTCCTGCAGGATTTAATTTGAGTCCCTAATGACAGAGACACCTCTCCATTTGCATGTTGCTGCCAAGTCCTTCTAAATGGGCTGGAATGGTGGGTGGTAATAGCTGAGGGCCATGTGGAGGAGACAGCCCTTGTCTCATTTTTATCTGCTCAGGTTACATTGAAGAGGCCTGCATCATCCCCTGCCCCTCAGACTGCAAGCTCAGTGAGTGGTCCAATTGGTCGCGCTGCAGCAAGTCCTGTGGGAGCGGTGTGAAGGTTCGGTCTAAATGGCTGCGTGAAAAGCCCTATAATGGAGGGAGGCCATGCCCCAAACTGGACCATGTCAACCAGGTATCTTCTGCTCTTGGGAATATTGTAAAATACTTCTTAGATGCACACTGATCTCTCTCTCTTTTTTTTTTTTATCCAAAATAGAGAATAAATAATATCCCCTGAATAAGATATTTGACCCACTTTACAATGCCTGAGTAAATTATTAAAATTACAAGTCAGATGAATGATCTCTGTATTCTCAAGAGATTTAATATACTGTATGTGTATATATGTGCATATTAATGTAATAGAAATAAAAAATGAAATCTACGTTTAAAATACTGTCAAGGTATTTAATCTGTTGTTATACAATAATTTGAGTGTTGAGAGCAAGATTGTCTTATCTGATAAATCCATTAGACTCAGAAAAAAAATCCCAATTGCCAACCATACCAATTAAAATCAAGGAAGTTATGTAGGGTGTGGGTCAAAAATGGGAAATATATTCTGTTGATATGAAATATGATAAGATGAAAGAGATGAAGATGGTGTCAAAGTGACTCTGTGTTATCTATCAATTTGGCGATTGGCCTTTTCAGTATTATTTGGAACTTTCTTTGACTTTGAATACACACTTTGTTAGCAGCTCTTCATAGTTATTACTTGTGTTCCATTGGAAATAGAGTGAAATATCTAATAGGAGGAATTGTTTAATATAAGATTGCTAGTTTAATGTAACAAAAGATTCATCAGACAGTTATTGCCATGTTTGATCTACATGAGGATTAACAAAGAGTGAATTTCACACTAGATATGAGGATATGTGTGTGGATGTTTAAGTCATAAAAGAACAAAGTTATATGTATGAACCAAATTTAAATATGTAGGTATGTTTCATACACACATAGACTGTCTAATTTTAATCTTCAAATACACTGCTCACCCATATACATTTGCCTTCCCAAAATAACCTTTGTTCATCACAATAAAATTATAGAGAAATAAAAATCACTTTTGAATAAAGCAATTAAGGGCCAAGAAAGTGAAGAATGAAATTGCATAGAAAGTCTTCTAAAACAGTGTTGATTTTTCGCAAGTAAAATTGCTAAACTTGCCTTTAAATAAATGCATCTGAAGGTGACTAATATACCTCACTGCTGCCACCTACTGGTAATCGAGTGTCTCTACCCCAGTAACGATTTCTAAAGAAGAAAATGCATGACCCTGATGAAACAGAAAAACTGAAATGTAATGTTTATAATACAAAAGAATATTTTTATACAAGTTTTGAAATATTGAATTTCCAGTAGTAAACTTAAAATTTCAATAATTTTTATTCATGTTTTGAATAAATTCTATGCATTTTCTTACCTTCAGTGTGTATGTGTACAGCCAGTCAGAATTTAAGTTTTGCTTGCCTCAGCGTCTTTAATGTAGTGAATTTAGAAAAGTTCAAAACGGCTGTGCCAAGTTGTCTTTGCTACTAAAACTTTTACCTAAGCCAGTTCTGTGTCACTCTGATAAAATCTAATGCAGAATATGATATCTGAGTATTTGTTACCAGACTGCTGCTGCTAAGTCGCTTCAGTCGTGTCCGACTCTGTGCGACCCCATAGACGGCAGCCCACCAGGCTCCCCCATCCCTGGGATTCTCCAGGCAAGAACACTGGAGTGGGTTGCCATTTCCTTCTCCAATGCATGAAAGTGAAAAGTGAAAGTGAAGTCGCTCAGTCGTGTCCGACTCTTGGCAACCCCAAGGACTGCAGCCTACCAGGCTCCTGCTTCCATGGGATTCTCCAGGCAAGAGTACTGGAGTGGGGTGCCATTGCCTTCTCTGTTACCAGACTACTGGTGGTATATTGAGATATGTACAATGGAAAAATCAAAACTGAAACAGGAAATAATAGATTTCTGAATCTTCGAGCATAAATGTTCTACATTAAAAGTAGAAACTTCTAAGGATTCATTTGTTAGTAAAATGTAAGAAAAGTAAAGAATATGTAAAGATTTGTGTAACTGAACATTGGGGGGTGTTGGTGTAAATTTGTGAAAATTATAAGTCATATAGATTTTTACTGCAGTCATACATTCCTCAATAAGTAATCTGTGGTAGTTTGCCTTGAAAATGATTTCTGAGGTTCCATTTTCCATTTGAGGAAGCGAATACTCATTTCCTCAGAAATATGAGTGGAATGAATTGATTAAGATTAATCAGTCTATAAATAGCCCGCTCACAGTTTGGTCCACCAGATATTTGCAGTCATATATTCATTCCCCAAGATATGTATTTTGAGGTCTACTCGGTTTTCTAAGATTTCTTCATCCTGCCTACCAAATCCTTTCCTGGACTGTGCTGTTTGCAATTTGTTTGTGTATCTTAATTTTAAACAATAATAAGGAGGTGGCTTTTCTATTTTAAGGTCTAAGATAAATGTTCAAGTCATTTACCAAGAAAAAAACACACCCACCTTTTCTATATGGATAATACTTGAAACTTAGAGCATGAGATCTTCTCGCCAAATATACCAACATTTTAACTTGTCTCTGTTTCTCTCCCTTTGCTTCATTCCTGGTGAACCCTGCTCCAGGCCCAGGTAAGAACCGCTAAACCTCATGGTTCATGATAGAGTGCTGTTGGTTTCCATTTCACTCCTGGCATCAGAGAATGTATTCTTTTTATCTTTCACACAAAAGAAGTCATATTTTTCATAAAACTTTTCTTCTGCAGCAGTTCCCTTTTTTTTTTCCCCTAATATGTTACATGCATTTTCTCATTTTAAAATCAGGGCCTAAGGTACAGGGATAGAGGAGAACAAGCTTAAATCTCTCACCTTGAAAAGGCAGTGGCACCTCCTGTCTCATGCTTCTTGGGTGAGGAAGAGGAGTAGGTGGGCTCCAAGGGGTCGCAGGAGGCCGCTCCGAACTGAAATTTGTATTCTCTCCAGCGTAGGAGATTAAAATGAAAGCCGTCAAAGGACTAGGAAAGATGGCATTTCCCCTTCAATCGTTCCCTTCTCCACAACATGTAGGGTAATGTTTCACTAAACACTAAAATGGTATTTAGTTCTATTTTAATACAGCACACAATGTGAAGGTGATCACTTATGACAGTCATTACAGGGTCTTACTGCAACAGTGCATACTTTTCCTATGTGTGGTAGATCAACTTTATTCACTTTCCAGGGATGTTTAGTAAAACTAAAATTTGCACAAAGAATGGCTCCAATGGACTACTTAAATCTGTATTTTCTGGAATTGAACAACTATATAAAATATTCACGTACTATTGTGTGTGGGTGGGTATTATAAAGTAGGAAATAGAGTTGAATTATCAGAGATTTTGAAATAATTTTAAGAGGCATTTTTCTTTAATGATTGAGTCAGCTCTGTTGCAGTGGATTAAAGTCCTTTTTTTTTTTAATTAATTTACTCCATTCTTCTCTCTCACTGAGAAAAGACTATAGTTGGTTCATTGTGCTAAAAATCCTGAAACCCACCAACGACACCACCACAGACCTGGACCTGCAAGCCTTAATGGGCACCAGAGCACCGACAATTTGCTTTATTTCATGTGGCCCTCAGTGCTTTGCAGCTGTGTAATATGAGACCAATTTCAGACCTTACTTCCAAGCCCTAAATGATTTAAGATAACTTTATTTAAGATAGCTGTATTTCGTATTATTTATCTTTTAATTTCCTATATGGAACATGAAAAAATTCTTATTGGTGTACATACTTATTTGGAAAATGGGCCAAATTATATTTATTTGAAAATAACTACTTTTATATGCTGTGTTCTTACTGTTGTTCAGTCGCTAAGTCGCATCCAACTCTTTGTGACCCCATGGACCGCCCCATGCCAGGCTCCTCTGTCCTCCACTATCTCACAGAGTTTGCTCAGATTCATGTCCATTGAGTCAGTGATGCTATTGAACCATTTCATCCTCTGCTGCCCTCTTTTCCTGTTACCTTTCAGTCTCTCCCACAGCATCAGGGTCTTTTCCAATGAGTCAGTTCTTCGCATCAGGTGGCCAAAATATTGGAGCTTCAGTTTCAGCATCAGTCCTTCCAATGAATATTCAGGGTTGATTTCCTTTAGGGTTGACTGGTTTGATCTCCTTGCAGTCCAAGGGACTCTCAAGAGACTTCTCCCAAACCACAGTTTCAAAACTGTTGTTATATGCTTCCTTAATTGCTTAAAAATTAATGATAATTCTTCTATTCATTCATTCATCTTACTCAACAAATCTCTATAGAATGCGTCACATATGAACACCCTGGGCTAAGTACTGAAGACACAGAAACTGTGACCAGGAGGTATGGCCCAGGAAGTTGTAATACTGTGTGGTAAGCTTCAGTCCAGGAAAGTACAGAGTGTCTGATGTGGTCCGTGAGGTCTGATCTCCAGCTACAGTGTGATCGCAGATCAGCAGAACACAACAGTGCCAGCCCTGCCTGCCCTTCACTGCTGCAACTCGAACTCTCGCGAGGGCCGCCATGTTCCTGTTTTAGGACAATGAATAGTAAAAGAGAGGCTGGTGTAAAAGTGAAATATCTTGAGTACTGAACTGTGAGGCGTCCCCTCTCACCTTCTCAGGCTCCATGCAGTGACGTCACTGAGAACCGTGTGTGTTTCAGGTGTATGAGGTCGTCCCTTGCCACAGTGACTGCAGCCAGTACATATGGGTCACAGAGCCGTGGAGCATCTGCAAGGTGACCTTTGTGAACACGCGGGACAACTGCGGAGAGGGTGTGCAAACCCGAAAAGTGAGGTAAGGTCAAGCACGGGGGAGCAAAGGCGGCGCCACCTCCCGAGTTCTCGTGTGCCAACCTGAACTTGCCCTCCCCCCAGGTCTCCTGAGTGAAGTTCTCTTCAGTACTTTTAGGGAGTCTTGTGTTCATGGAAAGCTCTGAGAGGATCTGCTTCCAGCAGCAGTTTGTCACTCTGTGCCTTCTGATTTTTGGAAGCTTTGCTTCACGGTGCTCTTGCCGGGAAAAGGCTGCATAATGAACGTGAGCTGGACTAAATGCAGATTTTCCAACCCCCATCAGTTCTTCCTTAAAGGTCAACTGTATTTCTAACCATAGTTCAGTGATAATCTTTTATAAACTCTTTTATCTTTTGATGTTAAGGCATCAAACTGTCCACCTTTTGAATACTCCCATTGCCCTGGGAAGCCTTCACTAAAACCCCTGGCTAGCTAGTGCCACTCATGTGTTATCTGTGGCCAGTGGCCAGTAGGGTAGCCACTCACCACGTGTGGCTATTTCACTTGAAATCTAAACTAATGAAAATTAAATAAAATGCATTTCCTCAGCCACACTAGACCCATTCTAAGTGCTGCATAGTCGGAGGGGGCTAGTGGCTCTTCTTTGAGACAGCACAGTATTTTTCCATTGTCATAGAAAGTATAAAAGCCTTGTCATACTACTGAGCAATCTTGTTCTATAATGCCCCACATACCCCTTAGTGTTTCGAAAGATCCATCTATATGTCTGCCCCCTTTATTAAATGCTATCTGTCCAAACTGAGACCCTGTCATAGTCATAGAAATTCTCTAAAACCCAATACGATTGAAATATTGTAATAAATGTAGTTTAGTTGCTAAGTTGCCTCTGACTCTTGTGACCCCATGGACTGTAGCCCACCAGGTTCCTCTGTCCACGAGATTTTCCAGGCAAGAATACAGGATTGGGTTATCCATTCCCTTCTCCAGGGGATCTTCCTAACCCAGGAACTGAACCCAGGTCTCCTGCATTGCAGGCAGATTCTTTACTGACTGAGCTACAAGGGAAGCCCATAATAAGGGTAATACAATTAAATTTACTCATTAAATTATGCCTAAAGCATCTGCATATGATTCTTAAGGGTCTCAAACCTAAGAAATCAGTATATGAGGCTTTATTATCTCCACTTTAAGAAAAGATTCAAAAGTACTAAGTAATGTGCCTAAGCAGATGGTGAGTGAAGTGACAGAGTTGCATTGAAATTCAAATGTTTTGCCACTCTTTAACCAGTTTATCCTAACTCTACTGAGTGATACACGGTAAAAAAACATAAAACATCCAAAGCTTTACAACTTCCAAATGTGAAGAATTCCATTCTTACTCATGACATAACTCTTCGTGAATTTAAGATGACTGTTTCTTTATCTGTTTCAGTAGGAAAGTAGAGCAAATTAATGTTTATATCATAAAACCTTGGAACCCTGTGTAAAATATTGGCTCTGATAAAAATAATCTCTATCTCTTTTTTTTTAAACCTCACTCATCTTAAGTCTCAAGTTATTTTTCTGAGTATTAAAAAGTGGATGAGGTGGAGGGTGGAGGGAATGAGTTAATAGGGAAACAGGGAAGAAAAAGATATTCTGTTTTCTACCACTCTTCTGCCAAATTTAAATTTTATCTTTAAAATATAAAAGTATTTCCTTTATATTAAAAATTTGATAAAGTCGGGTTTTTTTTGTTAATATAAAAATTACAGTAGCTTCTTTCAGCTTTCCCTCCAGCTGTCTATTCATATATGTTGCTTCTTTTTGCTTTCCAAATGGCTATTGTCAATGTTTTCAAACACATTTTAAACAAAGTAACTTTTAAGGTCAACCTATTTTTTCAGTAAACATTTTTAATGCAAATAGAGAATTGATTAAAATTTCTTATCATGTAATTATGTTCCTTAAGGTTTAATGGAGAAGGAAATGGCAACCCACTCCAGTATTCTTGCCTGGAGAATCCCAGGGACCGGGGAGCCTGGTGGGCTCCCATTTATGGGGTTGCACAGAGTCGGACATAACTGAAGCGACTTAGCAGCAGCAGCAGCAAGGTTAAATGTCGTGTTAGATGCAACCATTGGGTGACATTTCAGGACAAATACATCTATAAGGAAGTGTGAAAGTTGCTCAGTCGTGTCTGACTCTTTGTGACCCCATAGACTATACAGCCCATGGAACTCTCCAGGCCAAAATACTGGAGTGGGTAGCATTTCCTTTCTCCAGGGGATCTTCCCAATCCAGGGACTGAAGCCAGGTCTCTGACATTGCAGGCAGATTTACCAGCTGAGCCACAAGGGAAGCCCAGGAATGCTGGAGTGGGTAGCTTATCCGTTCTCCAGCGGATCTTTTAGACCCAGGTATAAAATTGGGGTCTCCTGCATTGCAGGCAGATTCTTTACCAGCTGAGCTGCTACAAAAGCCCTTTTAGGGTGGTGTGACATATCAAAGACTGAATAATAGTAGTGATTTGCCCTGGTGAGACAGAATATTTTTTCACTGACATTTTTCTAAAATTTTCAGCACATGATGATAATAAAAACCAGTCAGATTTGGTTATTTCTATTGCTTTTGAAATTTCTGCAGGCAGTCTACCCCCTTACTGCCACAACTGTGGCGGGTGCCTGGCTCCACCCTTGGCCCCAGTTTGGTTCTATGCTCTGTTTTCTAAAACAGTTTGATATTCTCACAGCATAATCCCTTCTCTTATGGAATGGAAAAAGTCCAAGCATTTGAAGAAAGCAAATGAACTTAAAGTGCCTTCCTTTGGGCTCAAGACTTGATCCAAATAGGTTTTCTGTCTTCTGCAGTGCTAAACAGTGGTGGTGGGACTAAACCACTATCCCCATTCTACAGTGATAAAAATATCATTAATACAAAATCAAATAAATAAAACTTACAAATAATTTGAATGCCAACAAGAAGGGTTCTTTTTTTTTTTTTTTTGCAGTTGTGGCACATTTAAATGATGAAATTGCAAAATTCAAATGTAATCATTAAAAAGTATGTTTTAGAAAAACAGTTAATAACATGAGATGTTTATCATATTAATGTTTTTCCTAAATGGTGCAAATAGTAGGTAAAGTTTATTCCTATTTAATGAAATGAAAATATATGTTTAAATACAGTAGTCTGCTAAAAGTGATTCTCTCTGATACAATGTAGTGAATTTTTTATTATTTCTTCTGATTTTCCTAAAATGAATTTATTACTTGTATAATAAAAACTGAAGGAAAAGAAAAGCCTTTGAAAATAAAAAGTTTTATGTACATAAGTACGTAATAGAGTATTGAACATCTGTCCCTAACTCTGGATCAATAGGTAATTTTGCAAGTTAATCCTTGTACATCATGTCAGAGCCTAACATGAATGCAATCTTTTCTTAGCAGCAAATCCAACTTTGGAGATTGAACTGTCCTGTCTGTTCCATGTCCTCTCAGGGCTGCTGTCAACAGAGCATTTTTAAAATGCCAGTGAAGCTAAAAATTTTTTCCTAGGACACTAAAATTCTCCCCCCAAAATGTATAATTTAGTTTTTTCCTTCAACAGTGAAATTGCAAAAAAGCCTACATTTGCATGTTTTTGTGATTACTTTTTATTTTTTAATTTATCTTTAATTGAAGGATAATTGCTTTACAGTGTTGTGTTCGTTTCTGCCAAACATCAACATGAGTGATTACTTTTTATATTTATATTCAGCATACAAAAAAATGCAGAGCTGGGTATCTGTGTGGATATTTTTTCAGGTTACAAACCCAGTTAAGACGAAACCAACAGCATACTTTTCCAGTTTTTGCTGCATCCCACAGGAAACCCACATTTCTCTTAAAATCAGCAGCACGGTATGGAAAGGTGATTCTGCAGAGAACTGTCAAGATGCAATCTCCCTACTGATTGTAAATCCCTGAGAAAAGTTGAGATTCCAGGTATAATTGGTAATGTAATGCAACCAACAGTTTAAAACATTGCAATGGGTTTGAGGTTTAACAGCCCAAGCCTTCCTCTTCATCTGCAATGCAGATCTCTTCCCAAACTTAATAATTTGGTTGACCTTCTCTGAGTCACAAATGAGGGATGAAGTTTTTGTCTTCTATTAGAAAAGTGCCTGGAGAGGTAACTATGGCAAAAAGCGAAGTCCAGTATACTAGCCACTTTAATTAGACTCCCAAGAGATGAGTTAAAGAGCCCTTTATGACTCCTCACAACACAATGAAATGTAATGAAATGTTTGGATTTATTCTGTTAAAGCTAACAATAAAAACAGTCAAGATATAGGAAGATCCCAGCAACCCCATTTAGAGAAGTTGTGCTATTACTCTAAAGATTGTCTCGCACTTCTGGCTTTCTTTTAAGGTTATCAGCAAACGGGAAGCTAAAATTACTTGTTAAATGACAAAATAACTTGATAAAGATCATCAGTTACTTTCAAAAGCAGTTAATGAAACCTCTGCCTAGGAGATTTCAATGTGCCTTGTCTTCCATCATATATGACTCTACCTTCTCTGTGGAATCCACTATTTTTCTTGAAAGAAAAAAAATGAATTATATTCCAAAATTGCAACCCATCTCTAAATATCTTTGGCCAATGCGTTAGTTTCTGCATGATAATTTAGGTGAAAATAAATGACTCTATCCTTTCAGAGGAAGACACATAGAGATTGTATATACAGAGTATACACATAGTGGCTACAATTTCAACAATGATAATGATACATGCAAGCAGAGATTTTTAAGTCATACTGAAGGGCTCCAACTATTTATGGGAGGCAGAGATCTTCTGTGTCTTTATGTTTGGAGAATTTTGTTCGTTAAATGCCGAGCTCCCCATCCTCTGCCTCCATAATGATGTCTTAAGAGAAACCTTGAATCTTGTGGGTTGGCCATTGTTCGATTGTCCAAATTCCTTCACTGATAGACATGTTTTCTTCTAGATGCATGCAGAACACAGCAGATGGCCCCTCTGACCATGTAGAGGATTACCTCTGTGACCCAGAAGAGATGCCCCTGGGCTCTCGAGAGTGCAAACTGCCATGTCCTGAGGATTGTGTGGTATCCGAATGGGGTCCATGGACCCGATGCTCTTTGGTGAGACAATTAACCATTTGTTAATGTAGAATTTGCTTAATTCCTTACCACTAAAGCTTTTAACTACCATTAAGAAAATAAAACTTGGTTACTGAATTAGTTACCAAGGTGTGCTGTTGGCTACAAATGTGCCATTTAAAATCAGCAGTGTTTAGACTCATCCCGGCACAGCTTAGCCTCTTGCAAACTTTATACTCCTTCACCATCCTCCTAATCGTAGCACAAAAATGTCTTTAGATTGATTTATGAATACACAGCATGTTAAAAACTGCAGTGGTTGATAATGATTCCCTCCAGGTAAAGAGATAAAGAATGAGACTCTAGTAAAAGTGCTTTCATGGTGTCAAGTTGTTATCATCCCTTGCTTTTTGCCCAGGCCATTTTATTTAAATTGTAGGAATAATCTTTCACACTGTGGGGATATGGCAGCAGGAGTATTGACACTAAAACTCAAAAGATTCTAGTAAGAAAGGGAGTAGAAAGAAGAAAGCTGGGCATCAATGAATCTCTTTCCAGGCACTGACTCTGAGCATCTTTGGACCTGGAAAGCCAGCTGAGAGCACAGAGCTTCTAGATTTCAGCAGCTCATGGGGCACTTCCATGGGCCCTGGGGAAGAGAGTCACTTGAAACAGGACTGGCTGATGATGTAGGAAATTTGGCTTACCCAGGCACATTTGTAAAGCTGCACACTCAATGTGGCATCAAAAGCATGGAAAAAATATTTAATGTGTAATTTATTTGCTGAAATATAATATGGAACAGATACATGTTTTCAAGGAGAAATTAATTTTCTGTTCCAGTGTTAACATTATTAAAGATGCTGATTAGCAGCCAACTGATAGAGCAGGAGCAAAACAGGGGTGGCATTTGACTTGGATACAGAATAAACTGCAATAAAGAATCAATCAGCTGTTTCACAAGGGTATGCAAATGATTTTGTATTCTAATTTCATAGCATCAGGTTTGAAGTTACTGTTTCTGCTCTTAATAACCAAATGTTTCCAAAACAAGACTGTACCAGTAGGAGAATGACAGCCAGTTTTTTAAAATTAGTGCTACCTTATATTTGTGTGCATGTATGTGTGCACATTAGGAAAATATTAATAGCTGTTTTTCCATGGACAGAGGAGCCTGGTGGGTTGCAGTCCATGGCGTCACAGAGTCGAGCACAACTGATCAACTAACACATACACATACACACAATCTTAATTTTTTGGGTCCAAGAAAATAGATTATAAGTTCTGTGACCCACAGTAAAATTTGTGACCTACAGTAATTAGTATGAGCATATATTTTTGTGTATGGATGATGTGATGTATCTATTAATATTTGACACATAGACTCTTTTTTTAATCCCAGTTTTATTGAGAGATAATCAACAGACATGTTTAAGGCATACAGCGTGATGGTTTGATTTTACGTATATTGTGAAACGATTACCACAATAGTTTCAGCTAGCATCCATCTTCTCAAATAGGTATGATAAAAAGAAAAAAAGAATAAAGGGGGAAAAATGTTCTGCTTGTGATGAGAACTGTTAAGATTAACTCTGTTAACACCTTTGCTATATTACATACAGCAGTGTTAGCTACAGTCATCATGCTGAACTTGATGTAGTCCAAGTAGTAGGGATGTATCCCTACTACTTACTGTCTTACAACTGGAAATTTGTACCTTTGACCACTTTCCTCCAGTTCTCCCTCTCCCCTACCCCTACTTCTGTTAACTGCAAGTCTGATCTTTTTCTATGAGTTTTGTTTTTTTGTTTTAAATGCCACATGTAAGTGAGAGCATACGGTATTTGTCTCTGACACTTCACTTAGCATAATGTCTTTGAGGTCCATCCATGTTGTCAAAAATTGTAGGCATCCTCATTTTTTATGGCTGAATAATATTCCGTTGTATAATCATATTACAGCTTATTTATCCATCGATGGGCATTTTGGGTTTTTTCTGTATCTTGGTTATTGTAAATAATGCTGCAGTAAACATAGAGGAACAGATATATTTTCAGATTAGACACAGACTCTTAAGTATTGTCAACTGAAGAAAAAGACACAGCCTGAAAGTTGCCAGTTAAGTTTTATTTGGGGATCTTACTGAGGACAATGGCCTGGGAGACAGCCCTTTAGATAGCTCTGAGGAACTGTTCCAAAGAGGTAGAAGAGGAGCCTGAAGAAGCAGGAGTTTTTTGCTGGGAAAAAAACACATAGTCAAAAATCAAAAGAGTACTGCTAATCAGTGAAACAGAAATCTCTAGTTAATGATTTTAGTGCTTTCCTGTGTATAGGAATATGCAGGACTCTGGGCTCATTGAAATTATTCCTTAGACATGTATCTTACCCATCTCGGGTCAGTATCCAAAGCATAGAACGGTGCCTCTTTCTCTGGATCCTGCTTGCCTCAGGGCACATGGCCTGCAGCAGCTGCAGTGATGAGGGTTCGGTCCTTGGGGAACCGGGGCAGTGGCACCATTCTCTGTCTGCTGGGATGGCAGGCAGCATTCCCGGTCCACAGCATCTTAGAGGCAGACGACACATCAGAAACTCATCCAACTCCTGGACTTACAGATGAGATTAGCCAGTGGCCCAAAGGGTCTAACTCTTGCTCCAGTGCTTGCCTTAATACATTTGCTCTTGTGTGGCCAAGTACTCACCTTTCTGAGGAGTTACGTTATTCTCTGTCAGCCTTGCAATCAAAGCAGTTTCCGGCAAAGGTCAGCTGATCCCATCAGACAACCAGCTGAGGAAGGAAGAGCCTGCCCTGACGCTGTGGAGAAGGAACCCTGCAACCTGAACAAAAACTGCTTCCACTACGATTATAATGTAACAGGTACGTGAGTAGCCTTCACCTCATAAAGGCCAAATTCCACGTCTGTCAGCTTAGCAGCATTCCCAGAAGGATGGTTCACCTCCATCCACGTGTCTTTTGGACATGCTACTTGGTGGTTTAGTCACTGAGTCATGTCTGACTCTTGTGACCACATGGACTGTAGCCCACCAGGTTCCTCTGTCCATGGGATTCTCCAGGCAAGAATACTGGAGTGGGCTGCCAGTTCCTTCTCCAGGGGATCTTCCCGACCCAGGGATCGAACCCACGTCTCCTGCATTACAGGCAGATTCTTTACCGCCTGAGTCCCCAGGAAAGCCACACACACTGCTTAATCTCCCAGCAGTAATTCTGTATTAAATGAAATAAATATTTATCTGTCTTATTTTTAATAAACATCAAGATAGAGAATGAAAAATTCACACAAACATTAGCTCTGAAGGCAGATTGTGAATAGTCTAAGGGTTCCTATGTAAGACATCCTCCCACTTTCAGAAGGTGGAAATAAACATCTTTCCCATGGAAAACAGTTTATTGAAAGATGTCTTTCTTCTTCAGAATATGTTTAATCATTATGAGTACTGGGACAACAATTCTTTGTGTGGGGGCAGTTCACATGCATGATTAGTCTGATGTAAAAAGCATTAGCAAGCTTAACCTTCCAAATAGTGTATGAAGAGAATTTTTTAGTGTTATCAAAGAGCTAGGCAAAAGAAAATGATTTTTTTTTAGAAGAAAAAAAGACTTATCATAAATTATATTTTTCCCCAAACCCTTGTCTCATATGTCATCAAGGCATATACTCTAGGAAAGAAGAGTTTTTTGGCTTATATAACTTGGGGCGACACTGAAGCTTATTTTGGAATTTTCCCCCATGTAATTTTCATGCTGAAATAAACCCCAGAAACTGTACTATGACACATAGCAGTCAGCTTGATTTTTTGTTCCTTTTGGTTTTTCTCTTCAATTTGCTTTTGTGACACAATGAAATCACAGTTCTCTGGGACAGGCTACATTACCCTGGGAAGAAAGATAAAAGAATTACCTTGCAAAAGATACTTAATAAGAGAAATAAATATGGCCAAGCTGGTTTTGAAATAAATAATACATTTTACAATATCCTAAGTATGGACAGCAAGTGAAATAGTTTTATTTGGATGTAACTGCACAAAATGCCAGCCATTAAAATTATGATTATTTTGCTAAAACAAAAATGTTGAGATTTACATTTTTACTTTCATTAGGATAAACAGTTTCTAAGTGACATTTCACCTGCAGGCCACGGCCATTTTTACAGCATCACCAAACGACTAGCCATCAAGATGGTCAAGGAGACAGCTGCCTCAGGAATAATCCCTGTAGCTGTGTGCAGCCCCAGCAATTCCATTTGACTCCTGATACGTTCAAAGCTGGGACCCATATGCTCTGCATGTGGGATGATTGATGGTGGGGCTTAAGAAGCAGTTGTGAATTAAATACGGGATTCAGGTCATCCGAGTTTCATTTGAAATCTGTTCCGTACATAGCCTTCTGTTCTGATGCACTCCTTCCCTTTCAGACTGGAGCACGTGCCAGCTGAGTGATAAGGCAGTATGTGGGAATGGCATTAAAACAAGGATGTTGGATTGTGTTCGAAGTGACGGCAAGTCAGTTAACCTGAAATACTGTGAAGAGGTGAGGGGAGGCTGTGTTATATCTTTGTGAGTAAATTCTTCCCGAATAGTCTCAATTCATGCTGAGCCAAGTGACCGGTGCGTTATGCAGCTCTTTGCCAGCAGATGTTTTCTGCTAAACCCGCTCTTGAAAAGAGACTCTTCCAAGCACTACTGATTTCTACACATAATTTCCTGTATTTTGTTCTGCTGGGAGACCAAAGGTATGCTAATTAGCCCATTCTGAAAGAAATGCTTGGGTAACAATAAGTAATCAAGGTGAATAAAGGCAATAAATCTTAATCAGACTGCTCATCATCTTTTGTAATTTCATATGAATTTTGTGTTGCCTGGGACACCTGCCAAGAGCCGTCATTTATTCTCTCTGTTGCAAAACATTGATCGCATGTCGTTTCGTAACAGATTTTGATATTAGGATCTAATATCCAGCTGTGAGAGTCTGAGTCAGGTCTGGGTAAGAGAGAGCTTGAAATCCAAACAAAGGAATGGAGTCTACCATTAGTATCTTTTGGGTACAGAGATCTGTAACTGTTAATTCTCCAGTTTACAAAAGTAATGTTATCATTTCTAATATGACCTTATGAAATGTGAGAAAACGTAGTCGTAGTTTTCATGAAGCTGTTCTTCAGGTTACAATTATTTTGTCTAATTTCCAGACGAAAAGGGTACTCATCTTCCTGACAGGTTTTGACTCCTCCTGAACTAAGGCCCAGTGGGTTCAACATGAACCAAGAAAAGCTCGAGCCTCTGTAGACCTGGAACACCCAGGGAGGGACTTGTAACCTCAGTAGGGCTCAGTGGACATGTGACCACAATCTTTGTCTTCCTGTTCTAGAGCTTATTATAAGCCTGTGGTAAATTATTCCAAATCTTAAGGGAACACTCAAGATGGAAATATTTTAATCCGTTTGATATCTTTGATATTATCATATAGACCTAATTTAACTTTCTATATATCTGTCCATAGGAACGGAGTTCCCAAATGCACTGAAAACAAATTTAGTTAATAAATTCCTCTATCTTACAACATAATTCAGTCAATTATGGCCTTAGCTTTAATCAGAAATTTCATACCTGAATCAATTTGGCTTTGAAACTAATAACATCGAAGTAATGTGACCACTATAAAAATACAAAAATAACATTATTAGTGAATATTATTTTTATAGTTATACACACAGGCTGGAGAGCATCCTGTGATCTGCCTCTCACATGAGTCTTTTTTTTTGTTTTTGCAAATGCACATGCAAATGCCCTTCTAGGCCAGAATAAAATAACAATGAAGAGCTCTGAGAGCTTTCAGAACGCTTAACCCAAATCATATAAGTTGTGTCACTAAGTCGTGTCCAACTCTCTTACATAATCACATAAGACCAGTGTTTAAGTATCTCATATGACTCCAGAAAAAAGATATAAATAAAGCCTTTTATTTCTTAAATGAAATGTGAGTAAAAGTCTGAGAAATAGTTTTTGTTATCCAGAAGTCTGGATAAATTTACTTTTATGTACAAATATTATCATGTTTGACTACTATGATGACAATTAGGGATTCAAATCGTAACATTTTAGCACATACTGTATTCAGGGAGAACAGTGCTCCTCTCACAGGAATTGGATTAAACAATTCATATCCCATTTTATCCCCTATGGAAGCAACGACTTCTTATGGAAGCAGCAACTCCCATTTTACCCACCCTATGGAAGCAGGACTGAGCGACTGAACTGAACTGATGGAAGCAGTAGAATTAAATAATAGCCCTGAGAAAAGCTGGCTGTCTTTTCTAACACTGGATTGGTTGCCTACCTACTAATACATGTGCAAACCCTTCATTCCGTGCAGCGGCAGTAGCTAACTCTTGCTGTTCCTCTAACAGCCAAAAAGAAAGATGGTGCTGCTATCCAACAAAGAGGAAAATTAGGGTTAAACCCATCCAGCATTTATATAGCACTTCTGTCTTTGATGTTTCTCAGACATTAATTTACCTGATACCTAATAATTTGGTTTCTCCTTTCCTATTCTTTGATCCCTGAACATATGTTTAGGTAAATGATAGATTAGATAGATGATAGAGGAGAAAAGAAGAAACAATAAATTTAAGAAACACTACATTGTAAAGCAACTGTACTCCAATAAAAATGAAGTAATAAAAAAATTTAAGAGAGTAAGTAGTACAGGGTTAAAATATCTTACTGCTAGATACCCAAAATGTCTGTAAACAGACATCCTTTTTAATCCCCTAGTGAAATAAATAAGCCAATAGTAGTTGAATTCTGTGATTCAAACCCTTTCTCTACGAAACCATCATGTACCTTAAAAGCAAAACATAATTTTTATCATATCATCTTAAGATTTCCATCTCTTATCTCCAGTCACTTCAAGTGATTTTCTGAGACTTAAGTGATATGGTAAAAGTTTTCATACCAAATGCTCAGCTTTGTCAAGTATTACTGGTGGGGAATATAACAGGAGTGCCTGCTGAGGGTTCTGGTGCATAGATCACTGATCTGATCCTCTCCCAGTGCATAACTTGGGGCCAGGAGCGCTACTTGAATCACAGCATAACATTTCAGAAAACTTTTCTTTTGCCATTTTCTGCTATATAGATTAGACACTATAAGCTTATCTTTCATGTAGAAATAAAAAAGGTCTTAAAAATCCCCAAGGATTACCAATTTTAAAAATTGCACTTTCCTAACCTGCTCTTAATTTTTTCTATCTCAGTGCTACTTTGCACCTTAGACTTTTAACATGTGTGCATACACAGTGGATAAAATCTCTTCCTGTACTATAAAGGTAGAATACTTAAGCAATGCAACTGAATGCAATAAAATACACATTATTATGAGATGAGAGGCTAATGCCAAAATAACAGTTACACCACCGTTGGCTGCTGAGTTTTAAAAGAGAAAATCTCTGTTAAAAATTAATAAATATATATAAAATATTTGTAATAAAAATTCTAAAGGCCCACTCCTCCTTTTGAGAGAGGTAGCTTATTCAAAACTGTTTTATATTATGTTAGTACATTATATTTTGGGGTTTGAGTGGCAAGTGGTCTTTAACTTTTCTCCTTTGCTTTTCAGTTTGACATCCACATATAAAAATAATATCCCCCAAATGCAATTATATGTCCGTATATTAATGATAGTCTTTGTGTTTAGTAGAAAATATTTGTGCTTAGACCTATTTATTCCTCTTTTAGGGAAATTCAACCAATATGGAGATTAAATCTTCCTTTTTTTATTTTTTATTTAAAAAGGTCAATAATATATAAGTATATTACATAAATTGGTTTTTCCATTCATCCTATTCCTTTTGCCCCACCTCTCCTGGAGTGAACCACTTTATATTTTTAATAGTTGGGGTCTTTGTCCTGCAGACATGTTTTTACTTTATTATGCATCTTGCTTATTCTCGGCATCAGTACTAACAGATCTGCCTCTGTCCTTTCAGCTTGGCTTGGAGAAGACCTGGCAGATGAACACGTCCTGCATGGTGGAATGTCCTGTGAACTGTCAGCTTTCTGACTGGTCTCCGTGGTCAGAATGTTCTCAAACGTGTGGCCTCACAGGTTTGTTTGTGCCTTATTTGGCATTTGATTAATGGTCAAGGAGTACAAAATAAAACGTCCCTCTTACTTTAAGTCATATCAGACAATCTTCAGAAAGGTTGAAGCAGGGTATATTTCTTTCCAAAACATCTAAACCTTTCTTGTTCCTCAAACCTCAGGAGAAATGCCTTTGATCCCTTCTCCGAGAAAGATACATGCTTGATAATATAGCATATTACTAACAGTGCATCACGTTGTATCTTTTAAGGAAAAATGATCCGAAGACGAACAGTGACCCAGCCCTTTCAGGGTGATGGAAGACCATGCCCTGCCTTGATGGAACAGTCCAAGCCTTGCCCAGTGAAGCCCTGTTATCAGTGGCGGTATGGCCCATGGTCTGCATGCCAAGTGCAGGTAATCAGTCTCAAGAAGTGGTATGGAAATGTGTATTCTTTATCTGCAGAGACTTGGTTTCAGAAATCTCTCTCAGAGCTTACAGACGGCATGTTTCTTGTTAAAGATTTTAGTACCTTGCCATTTCATAGCTGTTTAATTAGTTTTGATAACAAGCACTTCCTGTCCCGTATTTTAAAACCATTTGGAGACTGATCCATTTTAATGAAAATTTATTTGCCTGTCTTTGGCTAGAAAACAAATAAATTGTTCATTGTATGCTTTATAGCTAGTGCCCTACAGGACTTCTTCCCTAGGGTTTCAGATGCTCCTTAAACTGCTCATAAATCATAATCAGTGGTGCAGAGATGACTGTTGAGCGATAAGCTAACTAATGAATTATTTTCTTTCCTGATTAGTCATTTCTTCCTCCACTTCAGGATGCGCAGTGTGGCGAAGGGACCAGAACAAGGAATATTTCTTGTGTAGTGAGTGATGGGTCAGCTGACGATTTCAGCAAAGTGGTGGATGAAGAATTCTGCACTGACATTGAACCTGCTATAGATGGTAATAAAAAAGTGGTTCTCGAAGAAACCTGCACCCAGCCTTGCCCAGGTAACAACAGCAAAACAGAATTCATACTTTTGGCCATTCCTTACCAGGACCATGGTGAAGGGGTTGCATGTGTAAGCCCAAGGTAAGACATGTCAACAGTCTTCTCATTCAGTAATACCTGTGCAAACAGCTAGAGGCTGTAGGGTGGATGAAGTGGGCACTGCCTCCTTATTGCCAGCTGGGGGTGAAGTCCAGTTCCACATGAGCCTCTATTGACACTCACCCCCTTGGAGTTTTAACATCTGCAAAGAATGGCAGAACATATATGTATTCAGGATTTCCAGAAAGAGAACGGAGAATGAGAGGCAGGCAGTGTTTATACACATAATGCATAGAGAAGGATTTAAGTCATAATGAAAGCTTCTTGTAGGTCCTGGGTACAGTGCACAACAAATTCACACCTAGATACGCTGTAGTGAAAACATAAAATGTAGGAAAATAGAGGATTTATGAAGCATTCAGAAAGAAAAAAGCAGATTACCCACAAATGGAAGACAATCAGAATTATAATAGATATCGTCTTAGATAGATGGAAGCCAAAAGATAATGAAATATATTCAAAGCATGATACAAAATAATCAACAACCTAAAATTCTACTGCCAGCTAAATTATCATTCAAGAGTAAGAAAAAATAATGCTATGTGAGAAAACTTTCCAAGAAATCAGTGGCTCAATGTTGGACACAGGAGCGAAGCAAGTAAAATGTGGAAGGAAAATGCTGTGTGTCAAGTCGTGTAGAAATAACTAGCAGCAAGTGATATGTTAATGATGAGGAATTTGGGCTTCATGCAGAACACCCAAAGGCAGATAGAGTCAAAATAATCACATTGTCAAGCATGACCTTGGGCTTTAAGATTAAGGGGCAGCAATATATTTGTGGGCTAGAAAAGAACAGAAGAAGGCAATGGCACCCCACTCCAGTACTCTTGCCTGGAAAATCCCATGGGCGGAGGAGCCTGGTAGGCTTCAGTCCATGGGGTCGCAAAGAATCTAACACGACTGAGCAACTTCACTTTCACTTTTCACTTTCATGCATTGGAGAAGGACATGGCAACCCACTCCAGTGTTCTTGCCTGGAGAATCCCAGGGACAGGGGAGCCTGGTGGGCTGCCGTCTATGAGGTCACACAGAGTTGGACATGACTGAAGCGACTGGAGAAGGCAATGGCATCCCATTCCAGTACTCTTGCCTGGAAAATCCCATGGACGGAGGAGCCTGGTAGGCTGCAGTCCATGGGGTCGCTAAGAGTCGGACACGACTGAGCGACTTCACTTTCACTTTTCACTTTCATGCATTGGAGAAGGAAACAGCAACCCACTCCAGTGTTCTTGCCTGGAGAATCCCAGGGATGGCGAAGCCTGGTGGGCTGCTGTCTATGGGGTCGCACAGAGTCAGACACGATTAAAGTGACTTAGCAGCAACAGAAGCGACTTAGCAGCGAAGAACAAGACTGAGTATAAACTATCTATCTTTTTACATTTAATTGCTATTTTATATTCGAGTATAATTGATTTACAATAATGTGTTAAGTATCGGGTATAAAGCCAAATGAGTCAGTTATGTACATACACACTTTCAGATACTTTTCCCATATAAATTATTTGAAAATGATGAGTAGATTTCCCTGTGTTATAGGGAAATTGGTCCTTGTCAACTGCCTATTTTATAGATAATAGTGTATATATGTTAATCTCAATCTCCTAATTTATCCCTCCCTCTCACCTTCCTTTGATAACCACAAGTTTGGTTTTTTTTTTTTGTTTTTTTTAATTTAATTTTATTTTTAAACTTTACATAATTGTATTAGTTTTGCCAAATATCAAAATGAATCCGCCACAGGTATACATGTGTTCCCCATCCTGAACCCTCCTCCCTCCTCCCTCCCCATTCCATCCCTGTGGGTCGTCCCAGTGCACCAGCCCCAAGTTTTTGAAGTTTATGAGTCCATGTTTTAGAAATAAGTTCATTTGTGTTATTGCTTTAGATTCCACATATAAATGACAGCATGTTATACTTGTCTTTCTCTGTCAGACTGACTTCATTCAGTACAATAATCTCCAGGTCCTTCCATGTTGCTGCAAATGGCATTATTTCATTCTGTTTTATAGCTGAGTAGCATTCCATTGGCAAAGGCAATGGTACCCCACTCCAGTACTCTTGCCTGGAAAATCCATGGACAGAGGAGCCTGGTAGGCTGCAGTCCATGGGGTCGCTAAGAGTCGGACACGACTGAGCGACTTCACTTTCACTTTTCACTTTCATGCATTGGAGAAGGAAATGGCAACCCACTCCAGTGTTCTTGCCTGGAGAATCCCAGGGACGGGGGAGCCTGGTGGGCTGCCGTCTATGGGGTCACACGGAGTCGGACACGACTGAAGTGACTTAGCAGCAGCAGCAGCATTCCATTCTATGTATGTACGTGTTTTTTTGTGCATTCCTCTCTTCCTGGACATTTAGCTTCCATGTCTTGGCTGTTGTAAATAGTGATGCAGTGAACTTTGAGGTGGGTGTGTCTTTTCCAGTCATACTTTTCTCTGGATACAGGCCCAAGAGTGGGATTTTCAGACCATACAGTATCTGTGTCTTTAGGGTCTTAAGGAACCTCCATGCTGTTCTCCACACAGTTGTTAGCAGTTTAGGTTTTCAGCAGCAGTGTGGGAAGTTTCCCTTTTTTCCAGGCCCTTCCTAGCATTTGCTCTTTGTAGACTTTTTGATGATGGTTATTTTGACAGGTGAGAGGTGATACTTCAGTGTAGATGTGTAGATTTGATTTGCTTTTTTTATATATATTTATTTGTTTGTTTCTGGGTTTATTTTTTTGTCTGTGCTAGTTCTGTGTTGCTGTGTGCAGGCTTTCTCTCGTTGAGGTGCGTGGGCTTCTCACTGCGGTGGCTTCTCTTGTTGGGGAGCACGGGTTCAAGGCGCTCAGGCTTCAGTAGCTGAACATCTCATGAGCTCCAGTTGTAGTGCACAGGTTTAGTTGCTCCCTGGCAGGTGGGATCTTCCCAGACCAGGAATTGAACTTGTACAAGGTACACTCTTAACCTCTGAACCACCAGGAAAGTCCTTAATTTGCTTTTCTCTAACAATAGGGTACAGGGAAGACCTTTGTAGGTGCTTTTTTTCTTTTAAAGAGTATGAGTAAAATTTCCCTGTTGAAATTGACTTTTTGAAAGCCTGCCCTGTTTTGAATTGCTATTCGATTATGTACCCCAGGCTGTTGTCTTAAAGCAGGAGTCACTTACAGCCCTACAGTCATATTGAGTTTTTAGTGCACCAGCGCCAAAGAATCGATGCTTTTGAACTGTGGTGTTGGAGAAGACTCTTTAGAGTCCCTTGGACTGCAAGGAGATCCAACCAGTCCATTCTGAAGGAGATCAGCCCTGGGATTTCTTTGGAAGGAATGATGCTAAAGTTGAAACTCCAGTACTTTGGCCACCTCATGCAATGAGTTGACTCATTGGAAAAGACTCTGATGCTGGGAGGGATTGGGGGTAGGAGGAGAAGGGGACGACAGAGGATGAGATGGCTGGATGGCATCTCTGACTGGATGGACCTGAGTCTGAGTGAAGTCCGGGAGTTGGTGATGGACAGGGAGGCCTGGCGTGCTGCGATTCATGGGGTCGCAAAGAGTCAGATACAACTGAGCGACTGAACTGAACTAACGGATCTGAGCACATAGATTTCAATTTGCTGTTACTAGAAATGGCCACAAGGCGGCAGCATTTACTCTTTCCAAACTGGTTATTGGGGCACCAGAGCCTTAGAGAAAGTCCTGGGTTGTAAATGACAGTGGAATGTAACAGAAAAAAAGACTCAAGGGTTGTGTCTTATTTCCTGCCTCTGTTCTTCCCCCTACCTGGACAAATCCCAAACCCTTCAAATCTGCCCTGCCAATGGTGCTGTCATCTTTAAGGTGGGCACCTCAAAGGGAGGAAACTGGAGGTAGGAACCCCACCAACAGGAGTTATGGAGACCTGACAACTTTTCAAAGCTCCTCCAGCCCCAAGGGCCCACCATCCCTTGGGTACAATCGGTATACCTGTGGAGGACTGGCCCCTAGCATGGGCGCTGGGCTTTCATCCGAGGGGACAGACCTTACAGGTCCAACAGGGCTCATTCGCCGGCACATTGCTGCCGCCTCCCTCAGCACCATGGACAGTCCAGCTGGGGACCCAGGTTGCTCAGGCTCCAGAGTGTAACAGCGGCCAGGGTCACCAAGCCCTACGGGGCATATAGGCGAGAACTCATTTTACTTGTAAAATTAGTACTTATTTTCTGTTGGAGTGTAGTTGTGTCCCAGGGTTGAGTTTGCTGTAGATGGACAGCAACTAGATGCAGATACACATAGATGAGTATCTAGTCTTTTGAGGATGCTTTGCCCTCCTGGGGTATGAGTGGAGAGTAGGGTTCTCTGTGGTGTACCATACATAGCTCCTTGTTGATGCTCTTTTCTGAGATATTTGAGTGTGTATAAGAAGATCCCCTGGAGAAAGAAATGGCAATCCACTCCAGTATTCTTGCCTGGACAATCCCATGGACAGAGGAGCCTCGCCAGTCTATGGGGCTGCAAGAGTCGGACACGACTTAGCAACTAAACCACTACCACCATGTTAATAGAAGATGAGATGGCTGGAAGGCATCACCAGTGCAGGGGACATGAACTTGGGCAAATTTCAGGAGGTGGTGAGGGACAGGGAGGCCAGGCGTGCTACAGTCCATGGGGTCACAAAGAGTCAGACACGACTGGGTGGTTGAACGACAGTGTTATCTCCAAAGCTTCCCTGGTGGCTCAGTGGTAAAGAATCTGACTGCCAATGCAGGACCCACAGGTTCAATCCCTTGGTCAGGAAGATCCCCTGGAGAAGGAAATGACAACCCACTCCAGTATTCTTGCCTGGGAAATCCCATGGACAGAGGAGCCCAATGGGCTACCTGAGGTCTCTAGACGGAGACACCACTTAGCGATTAAATCACCACCACCACAGGTTAATCCCAGCGTCCTGATTTAAGCCTACCCCTGCTCTTCCCCCAACAAAATCCTAGATGCATTTTCTAAGACTCTTTGTCTTCTGTAGATGAATTCCTTTGTCTCCATTTTTAGATTCCATCTAAACGTGATACTATATGACATTTGTCTTCCTCTGTCAGATGTACTTCACCTAGAATGATCGTCAGTAGGTCCTTCAGCGGTCCTGCAAATGGTATTAGTTTATTCACTGAGATGGCCGAGTAACATTCCCTTGTACATAAATGCATCTTTTTCTGTTCATCTCTGGAAGGACACAGGATTGCCTTCATGTCTTGGCTATTGTAAATAGTGCTACAGTGAAGATTGGGGTGGTTTGTTTTTTCCAGTTACCTGGAACATTTTTCCAGTTATACTGAAACCCCAACAAAGAGTGGGGTTTGTTTTTTCCAGTTATACTTTTCTCCAGATATACACCCAAGAGTAGATTTCCGGACCATAATTTATCTGTGTCTTTAGGGTTTCAAGGAAACTCCATGCTGTACTCTACACTGGCTGTTAGCAATTTTTATTTTCAGCAGCAGTGCAGAAGGGCTACCTTTTCTGCAGCCCCTTTCCAGCCCTTACTGTTTGTAGACTTTTTGATGATAGCCGTTCTGACGGATAAGAGGTGATATTTCTTAGGAGATATGATTTGCTTTGTGAGAGTGGCCACTGGTAAGGATCTTTGTCGGTGTTTTTTTTCTGAGTGTGAGTAAAATTTACCTGTTGAAATGGGCTTCTTGAATGCCTGCCCTGTTTCAAACTGTTACGTGATTATGTCTTGAGGGCAGGAGACACTTACAGCCCCAGAGGCCTTGTGAATTTAGCCGTGAACTTCCTGATGTTCAAGCTGGTTTTAGAAAAAACAGAGGAACCAGAGATCAAATTGCCAACATCCGCTGGATCATGGAAAAAGCAAGAGAGTTCCAGAAAAACATCTATTTCTGCTTTATTGACTATGCCAAAGCCTTTGACTGTGTGGATCACAATAAACTGTGGAAAATTCTGCAAGAGATGGGAATACCAGACCACCTGACCTGCCTCTTGACAAACCTATATGCAGGTCAGGAAGCAACAGTTAGAACTGGACATGGAACAATAGACTGGTTCCAAATAGGAAAAGGAGCACGTCAAGGCTGTATATTGTCTCCCTACTTATTTAAATTATATGCAGAGTACATCATGAGAAACACTGGGCTAGAGGAGGCACAAGCTGGAATCAAGATTGCGGGGAGAAATATCAATAACCTCAGACATGCAGATGACACCACCCTTATGGCAGAAAGTGAAGAGGAACGAAAAAGCCTCTTGATGAAAGTGAAAGTGGAGAGTGAAAAAGTTGGCTTAAAGCTCAACATTCAGAAAATGAAGATCATGGCATCTGATCCCATCACTTCATGGGAAATAGATGGGGAAACAGTGGAAACAGTGTCAGACTTTATTTTTCTGGGCTCCAAAATCACTGCAGATGGTGACTGCAGCCATGAAATTAAAAGACGCTTACTCCTTGGAAGGAAAGTTATGACCAACCTAGATAGCATATTCGAAAGCAGAGACATTACTTTGTCAACAAAGTCCGTCTAGTCAAGGCTATGGTTTTTCCTGTGGTCATGTATGGATGTGAGAGTTGGACTGTGAAGAAGGCTAAGTGCCAAAGAATTGATGCTTTTGAACTGTGGTGTTGGAGAAGACTCTTGAGAGTCCCTTGGACTGCAAGGAGATCCAACCAGTCCATTCTGAAGGAGGTCAGCCCTGGGATTTCTTTGGAGGGAATGATGCTGAAGCTGAAACTCCAGTACTTTGGCCACCTCATGCGAAGAGTTGACTCATTGGAAAAGACTCTGATGCTGGGAGGGATTGGGGACAGGAGGAGAAGGGGACGACAGAGGATGAAATGGCTAGATGGTATCACTGACTCGATGGATGTGAGTCTGAGTGAACTCCGGGAGTTTGTGATGGACAGGGAGGCCTGGTGTGCTGCGATTCATGGGGCCGCAAAGAGTCGAACATGACTGAGAGACTGAACTGAACTGAACTGCAGAGTACATCATGAGAAACGCTGGGCTGGAAGAAGCACAGCTGGAATCAAGATTTCTGGAAGAAATATCAATAACCTCAGATATGCAGATGACACCACCCTTATGGCAGAAAGTGAAGAGGAACTACAGAACCTCTTGATGAAGGTGAAAGTGGAGAGTGAAAAAGTTGGCTTAAAGCTCAACATTCAGAAAACGAAGATCATGGCATCTGGTCCCATCATTGCATGGGAAATAGATGGGGAAACAGTAGCTGACTTTATTTTTCTGGGCTCCAAAATCACTGCACATAGTGCAAGCATGAAATTAAAAGACACTTACTCCTTGGAAGGAACGTTATGACCAACCTAGATAGCATATTCAAAAGCAGAGACATTACTTTGTCAACAAAGTCCGTCTAGTCAACGCTATGGTTTTTCCAGTGGTCATGTATGGATGTGAGAGTTGGACTATGAAGAAAGCTGAGCGCTGAAGAATTGATGCTTTTGAACTGTGGTGTTGGAGAAGACTCTTGAGAGTCCCTTGGACTGCAAGGAGATCCAACCAGTCCATCCTAAAGGAGATCAGTCCTGGGTGTTCATTGGAAGGAATGATGCTAAAGCTGAAACTCCAGTACTTTGGCCACCTCATGTGAAGAGTTGACTCACTGGAAAAGACTCTGATGCTGGGAGGGATTGAGGGCAGGAGAAGAAGGGGACAACAGAGGATCAGATGGCTGGATGGCATCACCGACTCAGTGGACATGGGTTTTGGTAGACTCGGGGAGTTGGTGATGGACAGGGAGGCCTGGCGTGCTGCAATTCATGGGGTCACAAAGAGTCGGACACGACTGAGTGAACTAAACTGAACTGAACACTTTTCAAAGTTGTTGTTCCTAGACATGGCCACGAGGTGGCAGCACCTCTTCTTTCCCCATCTCCGCTTACTGGGGCACCAGAGTCAGACAAAATTGTGTCCTGGGTTGTAAATGAGTGGAATGTGCCAGAACAATGACCCAAGAGCTTGTGTCTCATCACTTCTTGCCCATCACGCTTCACCCGCACCTCTGGACAAATCCCAAATTCTTCAGTTCTGCCCTTCCGAGGGAGCTGTCGTCATCTTCAAGTCAGGCAGCTCTAAAGATGGAACCTGGAGTAAGAACCCCACCACTGGGAGCCCTAGAGACCAGATGACTTTTCAGAGCTCTTCCAGCCCAAAAGGTCCGACCTCCTTGGGGGGCCCTCAGCTTGGTGTGGCTGTGGAGAGCCGGCCCGGGTGAAAGATTGTGCTTTCTCACAGAGGGGACAAACACTCCAGGTCCTATGGGGGCCCACTTGTTGGCATATCCGAGGACCGCCCAGCCTTTCACCCACGGCTGCGCAGACTCCAGGGATGTAGCAGCAGCCCAGCTCACAGAGGCCTGAGGGGAATATAGGAGGCAATTCATTTTATTTGTCAAATTAAAATTTTTATTTGAAATATAGTTGATTTCCAGTGCTGAGTTTGTTGTAGGTGTGCAGCAACTTGATAAGATAGATGAATATCTCATCTTTGGGGGATGTTTTTCCCCATAAGGTATTCGAGTGTTGAGTAGGGTTCCCTGTGCTGTAATATAGGCCCTTGTTGATGCTCTTAGAGATATTTGAGTGTGTATATATGTTAATCCCAAAGTCCTGATTAAACCCTCCCCACCGCACCCCCGATCTTTCCCCTTCAGTCACCCTGAGTGGTATTTCCAAGACTGTGTCTTTGTCTTTTGTGAAGGTGTTCCTTTGTACCAATTTATACATTCCATCTATAACTGATACCCTATGACCTTTGTCTTCCTGTGTCTGATGTACTTCATCTGGAATGATCATTGGTGTTCCTTCAAATGGCATTAGTTCATTCATTGGGAGAGCTGAGTAACATCCTCTTGTATGTATGTATATACACACACACACACACACACACACACACCCCCACCCCCATTCATCTCTGGAAGGATATTATGGTTGCCTGCATATCCTGACTATTGTAAATAGCGCTGCAATGAATGTTGGGGTACATGTGTCTTTTCCAGTCATACTTTGCTCCACATGTACACCCAAGAGTGGGATTTCCAGACCATACTGTACTTGTGTCTGGGTTGTAAGGAATCTCCATGCTGTTCTCCAGGGAGGCTGTTAGCGCTTTGTTTTCAGCAGCATTGGAGGGGGGTCGCCTTTTCTCCAGAGCCTCTCTAGAACCTACTCTTTGTAGCCTTTTTGGTGATGGCCATTCTGATGGGTCAAAGTCGATGGTGATGCCTCTGTGTAGATTCGGTTGTACGTCTCTTAGTGGGCACTGGTAAGGATCCTTGTAGGTGGGTTTTTTTTTTTTTCTTTTTCTTTTAAAGAGCGTGATTAACATTTACCTATTGAAATTTGCTTTTTTAAAGCCAATTCTAAGTGTTAGTTGGTTAGGTACCCCAGGCCATGACTGCAGGGTAGAAGATGTTTATAGCCCTGCAGGCCTTTGGAGTTTAATGTGCCCCGAGCACTGGTCTTAAAGTTGCTGTTACTGGAAACGGCCGCAGTGTGGCAGCACTTCTGGTTGTAGCTGCCCCAGACTCAGAGAGAAGGCCTGTTTTGAGTTGTGAATGAGTGCGGAATGTGCCACAACACCCACAGGCTCGTGTCTCATTGCTTCTTGCCCATCATTTTTCACCCCCACTACCAGGCAAAACCCCAAACCTTCCATTCTTCCCTGCAGAATGCGCTGTCATTAAGTTGGACGCCTCTAAGGAAGGAATCTGGAGGTAGGAACCTCACCACCGGGAGCCCTGGAGACCAGATATCTTTTCAAAGCTCCTCCAGCCCAAAGGGTCCACCATCCTCCGGGCACCTTAGGCGTGGTGTGGCTGTGGAGGGCCAGTCTGGTCCCGAGATCATGCTTTCATCCAGCAGGGAAAACACTACAGGTCCTAAGGTGCAATGCTTAGTCGCTCGGTCATGGAGGACTCAGCGACCCCACGGTCTGTAGCCCACCAGACTCCTCTGTCCATGGGGATTCTCCAGGCAAGGATACTAGAGTTTTCATGCCCTCCTCCAGGGGATCTTCCTGACCCAGGAGTTGAACCCAGGTCTTCCTCATTGCAGGTAGATTCTTTACCATCTGAGCCACCAGAGAAGCCCAGGAATACTGGAATGGTAGCCTATCCCTTCTCCAGGAGACCTTGTCCCAACCCAGGAATCCAACAGGGGTCTCCTGCACTGCAGGTGGATTCTTTACCAGCTGAGCCACCAGGAAAGCCCCCCTACAGGGGCTCAGTTGCTGGCATATCCTTCTCAGACCCAGGACAGTCCATCCTTGCACCCAAGGCTGCTCAGTCTCCAGGAATGTGGCAGCAGCCCAGGTCACTGAGCCCTGAGGGGAATATAGGAGGCAATTCATTTATCACATTAATGTTTACTTTCTACTGAAGTATAGTTGCTTTCGAGTTGGTTGTAGGGTACAGCAACTTGAAGAGGTATACAGTGATGAATATCTGGTCTTTGGGGGATGCTTTGCCTCTCTCATGCATGCTGAAGCGTTAACTAGGTTTACCTGAGCTGTACTCTAGTCCCTTGGTGATGCTCTTTTTTAAGATACTTGAGTGTGTATATATTAATCCCAACATCCTAATCAAACCCTGCCTTCACTCTTTCCCCTCAGTAATCCTGAGTGGCTCTTCCAAGACTGTAAGTCTCTTTGTAAATCAATTTTTGGTATTAGTTTTTTAGATTCCATCTATAAGTGATACTGTATGATATTTGTCTTCCTGTGTCTGACATAACTCACCTAGAATGATCACTGGTAGGTCCTTCTGTGTATATATCCATCACCGACTCGAGGGACTTGAGTTTGAGTGAACTCTGGGAGATGGTGATGGACAGGGAGGCCTGGCATGCTGCAATTCATGGGGTCTCAGAGTCGGACATGATTGAGCGACTGAACTGAACTGAAATATCCCAGACCATGTGGTATCTGTGTCTTTAGGTTTTTAAGGAAACTCCACGCTGTTCTCCACAGTGGCTGTTAACAGTTTACATTTTCAGAGGCACTGAGGAGAGTTCCCTTTCTCCAGGCCCGCTCCAGCACTTACTGTTTTTAGACTTTTTGATGATTGCCTTACTGACAGGTGAGAGGTGATCCCTCAGTATAGATTTGATTTGCATTCCTGTAATGATGGGGCTTCCCTGGTGGCTCAGAGGTTAAAGTGTCTGCCTGCAATGCGGGAGACCTGGGTTCAAGCCCTGGGTCGGAAAGATCCCCTAGAGAAGGAAATGTAACCCACTCCAGTATTCTTTCCTGGAGAATCTCAAGGACGGAGAAGCCTGGTAGGCTACAGTCCATGGGGTCGCAAGAGTCGGACACGACTGAGCGACTCCACAGAACAGAACAGAATGATGGACAATGTTGAGGATCTTTGTTAGGTCCTTTTTTCTTTTAAACAGTGAGTAAAGTTACCTTTGAAATTGGCTGCTTAAAAGCCTGCCGTTTGAATTGTTATCCTATTATGTACCCCAGGCCATTTCTTGAAGGAAGGAGTCTTACAGTCCCGCAGACCTTGTGAGTTTTAAGTGCCCCTGTGCACCGGTTTTAAAGTTGTTTTTACTCAAAATGGCCACGAGGAGGCAGCATTTCTTCATTCCCAACTCTGCTTATTGGGGCACCATAGGAAACAGCAACCCACTCCAGTGTTCTTGCCTAGAGAATCCCAGGGACGGGGGAGCCTGGTAGGCTGCCGTCTCTGGGGTTGCACAGAGTCGGACATGACTGAAGCGACTTAGCAGCAGTAGCAGCAGACTTACAGAAAGTACTGTTCTGGGTTCTAAATGAGAGTGGAATGTGCCAGAACAAACACCCAAGGGTTTTGTGTGTCATTACTTCTTGCCCATTTCCCTTCACCAGCCAAACCCCACCTCAGACAAATCCCAGGCTCTCAACTCTGTTCTGCTGAGGTTTCTGTCAGTATTTGAGAAGTGCAAATTAATTCAAGGAGGTATCACCTCCCACCTGTCAGAATGACCATCATGTAAAGTTGACATCAGTAAATGCTGTAGAGACTGGAGAAACGGGAACCCTCCCACATTGTTTGTGGAAATATAATTTGGTACAACTGTTTAGGAGTGCATTATGGAAGCTGCTTAAAAAACTAAAAACAGAACCACTATATGATCTAGCAGTCCCACTCCTGGGCATAATTCGAAAAAGATTCATGCATGCCTGTGTTCTTGGTGGTGGTGTTTACAATCACCAAGACCTGGATGTAATCTAAGTGTCGATGTAATTGACAGAGGAATGGACAAAGGAGATGTGGTACATATATACAAGGGAATATTACTCAGCCATTAATAAGAATGAAGCAGTGCGATTTGCAGCAACAGCGATGGACCTGGAGATTAGTATAATAAGTGAAGTAAGTCAGAGAGGGACAAATACCATATGATGGTGCTTACAGGTGGAATCGAAAAGAAAGATACAAATGAACTATTTACAAAGCAGATACAGACTCACAAGAGCACAAACTTGGTTACCAGGGGGGAAGGGGTTGGGAAGTGGATTGAGAGTTTGCAATTGACATATACACACTTCTACAGATAATTGACAAGGCTTGCTGTATAGCACAGGGAACTTGGCTTAATGTTCTGTAACAGTTTAAATGGGAAAAGAAGTTGAAAACTAATGGATACTTGTATAGGTACAGGGAATCACTTTGCTGTACACTTACAGCTAACACATCATTGTTAATCAACTGGACTCCAATATAAAATCTGCTGTAAACAATTTGAAGAAAAACTTCAAGATCTCATAGTAACATAGAACAGGGCAATTCACCATTTTAATTAAAGCAAATTAGAAATCCAGTGGGAGGCTCCTGTTGTAAATTATAATCTATTCATTTCCACTCCTCTCTTGCTATTTTTTTCCAATGATGGGTTTTAAAAGCTAGCAACATATGAGCTAATAAGCTTAAAGAGTAGAATATTGAGGTAGCAAATGCATTTCAAACAGTTGTAATTATCTTTGGCAGACAGAGTGTAGTTTTATTATTACAGTGGTTTATATGGCAAAATATAAAAATATATTTTATGCAAGTCAGTGCCTCACACTTATTTACTGTTATTAAATCTTGGAAGCTTGACATAGATTATTTTGGAGTGCTAATTGTATAATTCACAGACTAACATTAAAAGATTGAATTTTGTGTCAAAATACACTATGTCAAGTGATATGAGAAGAGAGCTAAAGCCTAGTAGTAAAAAGGTATATTTTACTTCCATGGAGCTCGCAGTCTCTGAGATGAAGTTACACTACACTCATATTGACAGGAGCTCCTCTATTTCATTTTTAATAGTTTCTCCTGTATAATTAAAAACTGAGTGACCCAAAAGGAGCATTTCCTAAGGGATATAAATATTTCTAAAACTTTCTTTGACCACTTAAAAATTCTTACTAGCTTCTTTCTCCCTAGCAATTCCAAAATTTACTAGAATTTCCTTCATTTTAGGATGACATTACACAGAGTAATAATGACACACTATAATCAAGGCCCACAAAATTCACTCCACTTCAGTATTATACATGGATCTGTTTGTTGATAATTCATGTCTTTCCAGAACTTCTTAATCCTGCCACAAGTTTTTTTCATTAATCAGATCTGCAGTCAACTTTGTGCTAACGTTAGACATCTTCAGCATAATATAAGGCGATATAAATTAGGTGATATGGCTGAAATAATTAAAGTGATAAGAACTTCTTATGGATCTGTATGCATCAAAGTGTACTGTACCCTCTGAACAGTATCATCAAGCAGTGTCCTAAAGAATGAACTAGTGTATGGGAAAGGTGTATTGCATTAAGTCTTCCCTGTTCTGAAAATAGTTGAAGATGAACACATACTATGACCCAACAATTGCTACAGAACTATAACTAATTTCTAGTTATATACCCAAAAGAAATACATATGTAAGTTCACCAAAAGACTCATACTAAAATGTTCTCAACAGCAGTATTCATAATGAGAAAAATTTACAACTCTATACATGCCCGTCAGTAGTATAATGGATATGTAAATGGTGGTATGTTTATATAATAAAGCACAGCAGTAACAACGAGCAAATTGTGGTGGATCTCACAAACATTAACGAGTGAAAGAAACCAAACTTTAGAAAGCGCATGTGGTTCTACTCCATGCATAACATGGGGAGGGTTACTGAGATTCTGAGAACGCTTGGTCGCTTGATTTCAGGGTTGCTTGCATGGGCATTTAATCAGATTGTGAAAATTCAGCTGTCTGTGCACTTATGATGTGTCACATTTTGCATAAATATTATTCTTCAGTATAGAATTGAAGAAAGTGGCGGAAGTAGACTGAAGATACAGGTCAGAGGAAATTGTGTGTGTTACTGCCACACCAGAGCAGAGTGGTTGGCTGTCTCACCACCACAACTTTGAGAAGAAATAGGAACCAAGCCTTGGACTTCAAGTTCTTCAAAATTTTGAATACCTAGATAACAAGACCTATATCTATTTTCTTTTAATAGTACCAAGTGCTTAGCAAACCTCTTTATGAAGATAATGACAAGAGTTGCGGTAGTTGGTGTTAATTCTCGTTGTCATTTAAGATAAGGGGAATCATGACAGACGAGCTGCTTTAAACATAGTTTACATTTGATATCATTAAGCAGCACACAGCCTACACTCAGTAACATCCACTCAGAAAATGACACCGCTAACACAAATGTATAAATAGACTTGAGAGTCCCTTGGATCCAACCAGTCCATCCTAAAGGGGATCAGTCCTGGGTGTTCATTGGAAGGACTGATGCTAAAGCTGAAACTCCAATACTTTGGCTACCTCACATGAAGAGCTGCCTCACTGGAACAGACCCTGATTCTGGGAAAGATTGAGGGCGGGACGAGAATGGGACGACAGAGGACGGTTGGGTGGCATCACTGACTCAATGGACATGAGTTTGGGTGGACTCCGGGAGTTGGTGATGGACAGGGAGGCCTGGCGTGCTGCAGTTCATGGGGTCGCAAAGAGTCGGACACGAACTGAACTGAATATACGTCTTACCAATATCATGTATGACTGGCATACCTAAAAACAATGCTTAATTGGCTTAAACATAAAATGATGATCTGGCTGGCTATTCTTTATGGGCAAGGTTATAAACTACCAACCTGTGTTTTGCAGGTGACTGTTATTTGAAGGACTGGTCTTCCTGGAGCCTGTGTCAGCTGACCTGTGTGAATGGCGAGGACCTCGGTTTTGGTGGAATACAGGTCCGTTCTAGAGCGGTGATTATACAAGAACTAGAGAACCAACATCTGTGCCCCGAGCAGAAGCTGGAAACAAAACCATGTGATGGTGAGTGCGACCATTCATAACACGTATTTATTTTAGTGGTGTGTTGATAAGCAAAGGAAAAAGTGTAAATTTTTCTCTTAGATAAGGAAATTTGCTAAGATCTCGCTTTTAAAAAGTTGAGAATTAGGTTAAGGGTATGATTCTGAATTCTAAAGATTTAGAGAAAAAGAGTCTTGCCACCCTTCATAAGTTAGGTATGAAATACTTAAGCATATCTCTAAGTTTTATGAGTTAAAGCAAGCTAAGATCATTTGGAGCATGTTATTTGTACATACCTGTAACAATCCTGATCCAATGTGAATCTAAAAATATCCTCAATTTATTTAAATTGAAAGAAAAATTACAAAGAAATAGCAAAATGAGACATTTTACTATAGTCTCAGAAATTGATAAAGTATTGGTAAGGACTGGTTGAATTTTACATACAGAATATATAAAAATATATGTTTATATCTCTTGTATATATGCATATGTCTGTGTGTATATGTATATACACACAGAGCCATGCACCCAGTATAAGCAATACATTTACAAAAACCTCAAAGCATTATTCTCACCTAGCAGAGAATGTCTTGCTCAACAAAAAACCTTCTCATTCTTGCTTATGTTCTGAAGTAATTAAGGAGACATATATTAGCAAAGAAGGGCCAAAATCTATATTACTGAAAAGTTGAGGAAAGCTTAGAATGTTGGAGAACAGTGCTTAGAATAAAAGCCGCCTGAGCTAGATGACTTAACCCAGGAATTATTGAATTATCCACCTTATTGATTATATTTTCTCAAATTTACCATCCATATTCTGGGGACAGGGTAAGTAAAGAAGGAGAGATAGGACAGCAGTTACAATAACTGAGTTAATTCCCAAAAAAAGAAAGAGGGTTGTTTACCCCATAATGACAATTAGGAATCAGCAACAACAATTGCAAAGAAATTCTCTCATGCACCCACAGAACTAAAAGCTGAAAGCTGCATTTCTAGAGCATTACATATCAAATGTATGCAGGATGCAGCAGCAAAGTATTTAGAAGGGGATTTAAAGCCTTGCGTGCTTATACAAGAGAGAGAAAAGTGTAATATAAACTCGACTTTCAACTCAATTTAAAAAAAAAAAAAGGAAAGTAAAGGGAGATAACATACAAGTAATACAGATAAATATGAATTCAGTGAGATAGAAAATAACCAAGATAATCAATAAAACCAATAGCTTGTTTTTTGATCAAAGTAGACCACCTCATGGAAAACTCAATGAAACAAAAAAGAGGACACAGTTATAATACTGATAGTGTTTAAAAACTATAATTTCTGTGAATATATTTTGCTAATAAATGTAAAAACTTGACAGCTATTTAGAATGTTATTTATCAAGAGTAACAGAGAAGCAAACCATAGATTCTGTAACTATTAAAACCCAAGTGTGTCAGATAGGCTCACACACACTAAAACCTAGATGGCTTTAATTATGAGTCTTACTAAAAATTTAAACAGACAACTCCCATTTGTGTGAAATCTTAAGAAATAAAACAAAGTTGGGTAGAAAAAGAGAAAAATCTCCCCAGTACAACACCAAGATCACAAACAAAAATGGTAAACAATAAAAATACTTTTAAATCAAAATTTAAATCTTCTACATATTGAAATGGGAGGAGGGCATGGCAACCCACTCCAGGAGCCTTGCCTGGAGAATCCCATGGACAGAGGCGCCTGGCGGGCTGCAGTCCACGGGGTCACAGAGAATGCGATGCGACTGAGCGTGTGCACACAGTAAAGCAGCTCATAAACCAGACAAGCCACAGACACAGAAAAGATCTGAAGTCAGTTTGAAGGAATTCATGTCTAGAACAACTATCCTAAAGCTTTTCAGCATTCGAAGACAATTTCACAGTTGTAAAACTGTGGAGGACCCCAAATGGCTTTTCTTTGATGTACACATATCAAACTTTTGCACACTGGAAAATGACAACTGTTAAGGTTTTAAATATTTGGTGACTTATTTAAAACAATCACAAATCAATTGTATGTTATCGTATTTCCCGAAAAATAACTATTTTCCAAAGCAAAAAGAAAATAAATTTTATGACAGGCATGGTCTTCTTTTACACTTTTCCATGTCTCTGTAACATCTGGCTTAACACAAGACAGCTGGATTCTCTTACCTGCCTCTGCATTCAGTCTATGGCCGTCTTAGTTTAGTTTCTGTATGTGAGGGAAGTCCAGACTTACTTACCTAGGTGTGCAGTTAGAAGGGAAAATCCTCACACACATACTCTGCTGCTGCTGCTGCTGCTGCTAAGTCGCTTCAGTCGTGTCTGACTCTGTGTGACCCCATAGACGGCAGCCCACCAGGCTCCCCTGTCCCTGGGATTCTCCAGGCAAGAACACTGGAGTGGGTTGCCATTTCCTTCTCCAATGCATGAAAGTGAAAGTGAAGTCACTCAGTCATGTCCGACTCTTAGCGACCCCATGGACTGCAGCCCACCAGGCTCCTCCATCCATAGGATTTTCCAGGCAAGAGTACTGGAGTGGGGTGCCATTGCCTTCTCCGACACATACTCTGAGGGAATGCCAAAGGCATCCCTGGTCCCCGGACCATCATCTGAGAACTGTTATTCTAGAATAAAAAATTCCCACAACTCAGAAAAGGCATAGATTTCAGTAAGGGTTGGGGAGAACCAAAAGATATACATAAGCAGTTCACAAGAGGAAATCTGAATGCTGCAAAACGTTTTTCTTACTGTTTGATAATAGCTGCAAGTTAAAATGACAAGACAGCTTTCCATACCCTCAACACTGACAAGAAATTTAAATCTGGAACTTACAGATGTTTTTGAGGGTTTAGAGTAATAGTAACTCTTATTCACTACTGGCGGGTATGTAAACTGTCACCCTTTAAAGAAAAACAATGAGCTGTGTTTAGTAAAGTTTCAGCTATCCCTACAGTAATGCCCAGAAATTTCCCTTCTAAATATTTACCTTAAAGAAACACTAGGAGGCTTGCACAAGGCTGGCCACTGGGGCACTGTTGTAATAGTATAAATTGAACACGATGTAAAAGCCCATCCATAGAGGAAATAAATTGTAGTTAGTATCATGGAATTCTGTGTAGCAGTTAAAATTAATTGACTGTGTCTGTATTAAAAAATCACATAGAAATAGTTCATCTATAACATTGGCTATTAAGTTTCAAAAAGATATATGTATCATGTGTCAATATAATGCTTTTTAAATTTTAAAACTGCCTAAAAATAATGCTGTAAGTCATTTATGGATTACATATATTTATATTATAGTCATATTCAAAGAATAAAAAGCCTGTCACAGAAATGCTTGTATGTACTTCAAAATAGTGCATATTGCAGGACAGAGACAGAGGAAGATCAGGAAGGACTATAACAGGCCATCAAGTTTGTTAGTATTTTTTACTCATCAACAAACAAAACTAAAGCAAATATGACTAAACAGTAATATTTGTTAAAATTGAATGATGGGTAGTTGAATATATTTTTTCAGTTATTTGTCCTTATTTGTATGTCTGATATAATGCTTTAAATAAAACATAAATTTAAATTGAAAATATGGGTTCACATCAAACAGTATGGTAGCCGACTTGGAAAATTAGTTGGCATTTAGGTACGCATCTGGAATTTTGTAACATCTATATGGCAACTTCAGGATGGTAACTTCACATTTGAATCATTCAGGATGGACTTCTTATCCCTTTCTAATTGTTTATAAATATTTCACTAATACCTGTCTCCATGATGTCCCCCTGGCCTGCAGAATGCCTCTGTTAATGTGTATTGTGTCCCTGCAGATGGACAGTGTTACGAATATAAATGGATGGCCAGTGCTTGGAAGGGCTCTTCGCGAACAGTCTGGTGTCAAAGATCAGATGGTGTAAATGTAACAGGTAAACCTTCCATTCCTCTTTGTTCTTTGAAAGTCTTCCTATAATACACATGTAATTGGTTAAAGAAAATAATTAAGAAAACAGAGATATTCTTTCAGTATTCCACATGTGGTTGAGTTCACGACACCTGAGCTGTGTACCTGATGACCAGTGATAAATTATTTTACTTTTAAATATTTCAGTTAAATTCCCCCTCACCCAGCCATTTTAGATATTACTAATTCTAATAAATTACTATTATAAGTTATCTCAGATTGTTTTCTTAAAAATTTTATATACTACATGCTAAAAAGTCAGTCTTTGTTGACTATATCTGTTTCTGTGCCTTAGAGGCAATATATGCAGTCCAAAAATATTGCCAAGAGAATATGATTATACAAATCCAAATATTTTGCTTAAATTCAGAAATCTACGACCTCTAGTTTTTTTTTAATTAACTAAGATACAAGACCTATTGGTAAAACTGAGGCTCAGAACATCTGAGTAGTCACAGTACCTACTCTGTCCCCACTCAAACCTTATTATACATTGAACGGAGATATCCAAATGAAGAGCTTTTTTTTTAATTCCCTTTGACCCAGACAGACCCCATAGAATTAATCTGCTGCTGCTAAGTCACTTCAGTCGTGTCCGACTCTGTGTGACCCCATAGACGGCAGCCCACCAGGCTCCCCTGTCCCTGGGATTCTCCAGGCAAGAACACTGGAGTGGGTTGCCATTTCCTTCTCCAAGACAGTTACTAAAAGTTTCCTTATCTGAGTCCAGTAAAATGCAAGGGATCCCAAAGACTCTTGAAGAGGGAAGAAAATTGGCTCCTGAGATAGAGTGAGCCACCCTGCAAAAATTTCCTATCAAGGAACTAAGGTCGGAAGAAGAACCTCAGCATCAAGCCTATGGACCCAGAGATGGGTCCCCAGTGTCTCAAACACTGACCTGCTGCCATTGTTTTGACCCTCTGGCAGAGAAAAAGGTAGTGTGCATTTTGGTGCCTCTGAGTAATATCCATTTGTAAATTTAATTGTAACATCTACAGTAAGATGACAGGATCAGGGATCAATATGCTTTTTGGAAAGCATAAATTTTTATATTGAATTTTAAGTTACTTGGATTTACTGAAACCTAATTATGCATTTCCAGCCTATGAAATCTAGAGCAGGATGTCAAATTGTATTCTTGTGAAGATAAGATTTTATACATGAGCAATCTGGGTTAAGAAACACTTGATAAAGCAACTCTCAGTGGACACATCTATAATAAAGACAAGATACCTACCAGGAAACCCTTTGCTCTCTGACAGTGTCATTTTCTGGGGAAAAAAAAATCCAAGCAAGGCACTCTCAGAGGCAACAGGGGGAGACAGAGCTTTGGGGAGAGGAGCACAGGCTTTCTGAACCTGAAGACATGAAAGAGGTGGTCCTTCCCAGGTGGCAGTACTGGTAAAGAACCCGCCTGCCAATGCAAGAGATGTAAGGGATGCAGGTTCAATCCCTGGGTCAGGAGGATTCCTTGGAGGAAGGCATGGCAACCCACTCCAGTATTCTTGCCTGGAGAATCCCCATGGACAGAGGAGTCTGGCTGGCTACAGTCCACGGGGTCAGAGAGTCAGACACAACTGAAGTGAATTAGCATGCATGGACACCACTCAACTCAGGTGTTGAAAATGAATGTCTACCTTGTTTAAACTAATCAGGAGTTTTACAGCTTTTCCAGTGAATCCTGTTAGTTTTCAGTGTTTTCTTTTTTTTTCCCCCCAAATATGGATGCAAATAATCGTTGTCTGACTTTTATTCTACACATTACAAGTTCTTTTCACACTGAAATTGGAGCTATTCCCCAATATAAGGTAAGTCAAATTTTAAAAGACTTACCTGTAGAAATCATATTTTCAATTTCTTTTCCATAGAGTATCCCATGTATTTATCCCCGTCTAAAGATGTTTTATAGCAAAAAAAAAAAAAAAATTGTGTAAATGATTTGTGATGAAACACTATATGCATTCTCCTCCCATCTTTTAGGAGAGGTGAGACTGTTTATGGGAAATAGTCAAGCATGTAAAGTATATTACCTACCTTGATCGATTGTTCTAATTTTATGAATAGTTGTCCTTACAGGAAACTCACAATGGTTTCCTTTGTCTTCATGTGTTTAATGCTAATAACTTCAGTACAGCCATGTCACTCCAGCTGCCTTGCAATGACTAACTGCTTTTCCATAACAATTTTTCTGTGAATATTTTGTTTATACTGTTAAGTGATAACGCAAAGAATTAACACCTTTAATTCGATTCCAGAGGATCATCAGTTCCATAAATAAAGGAAAATTTTTGCTTTGCTAAAATTCTGTGAAATTGATCAAGTGTGGTTTGAAGCTATGAGTTCTTTACATGCTTCCAGGTCTGTTTCTTAATGGCATCTAGTCTCATCTTGAAAACCTCATTGTAACAACTGTGGCATACCTGGTGTTAAACTCAAGGAGGAGGAAATAAGAGGAGTCACTAGAGGACCACAGTGTCAAGTGAAAACAACAGTGCAGACATACCACTTAGAAGCTGCATTTGTTTTCTTATATACCAAAAAAAAAAAAAAAAAAAATCCTGAATTAGTGCCTTTCTCCAAAAGAAATACATATTATAAAAAAATCCATTTACAACGTTGTCACATAAATCAAAAAGGTATCTTAAGTTGAAGACTGTTCATTTGAAAAACAAGGAAAGAATTTGTTGGCAAAACTAATACAATTATGTAAAGTTTAAAAATAAAATAAAATTAAAAAAAAAGAAAAATAAGGAAAGAATTTTAACTTTAAAAGAGAATTAAATCTGCTTTTTAATGTTGGACTTGGTCTCAGAAACTATGACATTAGCTTGCAGACAATTAGTGTTTTCAGACTATCGGCTATAAAATCATCTAATCAACAGGTACTTCTGAGCACCTGCTGGGGTGGCAAGTACTGTGTCCTCTGAATGAGGAGGGTCTCAAGTTCCTAAATAAAGTGGTCAAGGTTAACCAGGTATTCCAGTAAGCTGCCCTCAGAAATCTGTGGGACTCCCAAGGCAGTTCAGGATTCAAAGACCCCTCTACAGCAATGGTTTATTTTTTTTTTTTTATCACTGCAGGAGATGCTATTTGTCAAAATATGGTTTTCTGTTCTGCAGGGGGCTGCTTGGTGGTGCGCCAGCCTGATGCTGACAGGTCTTGTAACCCACCGTGTAGTCAACCCCACTCATACTGTAGCGAGGTATGTGTGAATTCATTAGAGTAGGCAAGCCAGCTTCATCGTTTGTCATCACACTGCTTCTGGTACAATCCATCCCCCCCGCCCCCCGAAAAATGTTTTGAGGCATAAAAATTCTATTCTGGGACTACTTCTTTTTACCCGTATAAATAATTCTGAATGCACTTCCTTCTACCATTAGAATAAATTTGTATAAGGTACCAAAAAAGTATGTTATTTTTTACATAGTGGTGACAGAAATTACGTGCAGTAAATTCCCAGAACAGTACTTCTTTAAAGCCTGCCCTTCAGGTCAGGTGTGGTATACTTACAAAGATCAACTTGCATGTACAGTGTAAGTCTTGTTCTCCTGCAGACAAGGACATGCAGTTGTGAAGAAGGGTACACTGAAGTCATGTCTTCCAATGGTACACTTGAGCAGTGCACACTTATCCCCGTGATGGTGATACCCACTGTGGAGGACAAAAGAGGAGACGTGAAAACCAGTCGGGCAGTGCATCCAACCCAGCCTTCCAGTAACCCAGTGGGACGGGGAAGGACCTGGTTTCTGCAGCCGTTTGGGCCAGGTGAAGTGACCAGACAGTGCTGATGTGGCATTCCTTGGCTGTATATTTAACCAATAATGAGCAAGCATTTTCTTAACAGAGAATTATTTCATCTATAGTCATTTCTTTTGATACTGTCTTATATTCGTATAATTCTTACAATTATGAAAAAGACAATCATACTCAAAATTCAGAGATATGAATCTGCTCTCTTCTGAGAAAAATTCTAGGATTGATAAATTTCAGTCATAAATTTAGAATTATTTTCACATTGATTAAAGCAATCTAACAGTGAAAATATTAGGGGGAAAGTGTGTTGTCATGCAGAACTAGAACAAATCAAAACTATGAAAAGACATTCAAGAATTTTCCATCTGACCACAGAGTGTTAAATATTTGAACCCTAAATGGGAAGGTCAGTAATGCAGGGGATGCTTGGCAGCCAGACCAATTTCTGTCAGTGCTTGGAGCTGGCACACTCAAATACTCAGAATCTGTACTAGGACCAGATACATGGGGACAGGCGTGGAGCCGTCCTGTCTCAATGGGACAGTCTAAACTTGGAGACTGACCAGACCCATGTCATTAAACAGACAGCTCATAATGTATCCAGTAATGGACGTGAAGCCTGGAGGCTGATCACATTCTATCCTTACTCCGCGCATTCGGTCTCCTCAGTTGATTCAGCCATATACTCACCCCTGGGACTAAGCTGGTGCTTGAAAATGTGCTGCGAGAGCTCTATGTAACTCAGCTCACGCCACTTCTCCTCACACCCTAGAGGGATTACCACTTCATGACCAAAGGAAATTGCCAGGCAAAGCAAAGCATAAACTTCTTCCTAACGCCAGCAGAAACTTGAGAAAAAAAGGAAAGAATTTGTATAGCTAGCACAGCTGTATTTTTAATGCATGGAGTCAAAACACTCTACCTTACTGGTGAATCACTATTGGGATTTTTTTAAAGTATTTTCACCACTTGGGTGATTAATATATAACCACATTATCCCTGACTTTATTAGATTTTGATCTGAAGATAAAATTTATTTTATAAAGCTGACCTGTCTGTGTAAGCATGGACAGCTCTTCTTCTCAATATCCAAGATGGTGGACCAACAAATGGCCATTTGCAATCTTGACCTTGACCAAGAATCCAAGCAGATCTCCTCATATCAAAACTGCTTTTTAAATATAACATATTATTATTGTCATTTTTCATTTTATAGTTTTCCTAAAATGAACATTTTAATATATTAAAAAGGTATACATTATAAAAACATACAATTAGAGCATGCTCTTGTTTTCTGAAAAACCCAAAAATATTTGCTGAACTTCTCTCAGGATGGATAAACCCAACAGGAGAACAGTTCTTTTGATTTTGAACTCACTCAGTTTTTAAAAATATTTAGAATTGAAAAAAATATCTAGAATATTAACTTGGTTTATTTCCAGCATATGAATGAACTCCTAAGTTGATCCAGCTCTAGGCAAAATAATAATCATCATCATAGTACTGATTTTGACATCTTTCAAATGTTGGATAAGCCAGTCTCTGTGGGGTCAGTTTGCCCAATCTATAATTTCAATATTAAAATTAATGTTTAAAAAAATAAATATAAATAAAATTAATGTTTAGCTGGTTGGGTATAACAGAAAATAAATGTTGGTGTGAGGAACAAGTTAGACAAAATCATTAATACTATCATCCATTTGAAGTTTATTCAGAATATAAAACAGAAGTTCAAAGAGAATGAGACCAGAAAACCAAATTTTAAAAGTTCCTGTCATAAAACTAGAAAAAAAGTTCCTGTCTTATCTGATTCCATAAATGGAAAAGACAGAAAAAAAGTTCTTTCGAGATTCTTTCATGTGTTAATCAAACTTGGTTATTTTTACAAATGATATTGTCAAATTAATTTTAAAGCACACTCTAAAGTATAAACTAGATAAAGGATTATTAATTCCAAAAATGTTAAATATATTTACTTTCATCTGAAAAAAATATTTAAATGACAAAATTTACGTTGAGATACCTGTCAGCATCAAAAAAGTTGTAGGAATTTTCTTGAAATTGCATTGTTTTCTTCTTTTCTCACAATTGCCATTCTGAAGATAGAATGAAAATCAGAAGAAAACATTTATATAGCATAACACATGAGTTTAAAGTAAAATCCATATAGGAAGTAGCAGAAATTTAGACATATTAACTTGAAATCTGAACTCGAATTGCAACATTATCATTTTTCAATTCAGTTTTCATTGAGAATTTATCTTTAACAAAAGAGCATCTAACACATAATAGCAGCTTTGCATTAATCATTAACTCTGCCTAAGCAATAATTCATTTTGAGTTTTCAAAGAACTTGGTCATATGTGACTGGTCATTGGTCATAGTTAAAGACTGTAATATATACAGCAGACTAACGTAAGTTAATGACCAATGTCTATTCTTCTCAGATGGGAGACTGAAGACCTGGGTTTATGGTGTAGCAGCTGGGGCATTCGTGTTACTCATCTTCATTGTCTCCATGATCTATCTAGCTTGGTGAGTGTTTAAATATTTAAAAATCTAAGGAGATCTATTTCAGAGGAAATACTTCCAATTGGCCATAACTAGGAACAGTGATCTAATGTCCCAAATAAGCATTCCACATTTATTTAGGGTTCATCTGAGTTTCTGAATAAGCATAGATGGATAATCTAAAAGCAACTGAATCCGAACCATTTAATTTCTGAATATGAGCCAGAACTGCCCCAGGTCATCTTCTCAAGTTGTTCCCCCTGGTTATGCAAGCACCATGTATTACTTTGTATACTTATGGTGAACTGTACTTTTTTTATTAAGTTACTACTGAGGAAGAGATTATGATAATACCTAATTCAACTGTCTTTTAAAACATATTATAAGTTGTGTTATTTATAAAAGTTTGTGGACAAATATAAATGACTATACTATAACATTATTCCATTATTAGTACCAGAGAAATTATATCTAGATAATTTCTCTTTTACAGGATAATAACATACTTGAAGGGTTCTGGTTTATGTTTATTCAGAGCATAAAACTGAGGAATTAAAAAACCAGAAAATCAAATTTGGGGGTTGAATTTAGAAAGTGTAGGCAATTAAGCAATTTTTAGGTTTATCATTGTTTCAGTTTTTTTCATTTAAAGCAATAAAAATTACAACTGAAGATTTTCTTTCTCACAGTTTTACTGATTTTTTTTTTTTAACAGCAAGAAGCCAAAGAAACCCCAAAGAAGGCAAAACAACCGGCTGAAACCTTTGACCTTAGCCTATGATGGAGATGCTGACATGTAAGTTGTAACTTACTCTGCAGCTTCCAATTTCAGCTTTCTGCCTTTGCTGTGGATATCCAGAGGCCACAAAGCTATTCAAACGGTGTGGATTAAACTACAGTGTTACTTCTTAAAAGATCATCATTAAGGAAGGAGTGAAAATCACAGTGCCATTGGATATACCAAGTCAGTACTACTTACATCGAAACCATCAGCCCTGAGAATTCTAGGAGATTTAGTTGATACATGATGCATTCTGAGAGTCTTATGTGATCTTTTCTGAAATCTACCAACTGATAACTCACTTTCATCTCTAAAAACACGATGGTGGGATTGACCAGTTTAGGATGCCTGATGCAAGCCTCTGTCTGCAGTGTTAACCCCTAGTAACATTTTCGCATGAAGATTTTAATACCAAAATCTCTACACTACTATATTCAAACATAACAACATGCCTACTCAATTGAATGATACACATTATTATGTCAGATTATATACTTGTTAATAAGTAATTTTAATGGTGGCTAAAACTAAGCTCTAAACTGAGCAGAAAACCCACTGAGTAAATTCAGCATCTTGGTGGTTGATAATAGTTTCATTGAGCTGCATTTCAGAGGCAAAGACCCTTTTGTAAGACTTCTTGTCTCTCTCCAAAGTGCGAATGCTGGACATGTACTAGTACCTTAGAAGAGTCCTCAAGTTCAGTATTTTACAATGGTTATTGTCTGGAAAACTAATTTGCTTGTGTGAATACAGTACATTTCTACTTTCCCTAATTTTCAAACTGGTTGCCTGGATCTTTTTTTGCTATACGGAAGGCACATTTTTGCACTATATTAGTGCAGCATGATAGGCGCTTAACCAGTATTGCCATAGAAACTGCCTCTTTTCATATGGGATGAAGACATCTGTGCTCAAAGTGTCATGGAGACATTTACAAGTTCTTGTGTCCTGAAGAGAGTAAAAGTTCAGCTGGGACGGCGACAGGATGGAGTTAGCTGTTACATCTGCTGTATACATACTTCCTCATGGCTGCAGCCACTGTGATATCAACAGCATGGCGATAACTTCAAGTTCAAGTCCCGAACTCACTAACCCTCCAAAACACGGGCCCCTCTAGTCGGCTTCTAATTGTACTTTGAAGGCTGTTTATGACTAGATTTTTATATTTGTTATCTTTGTTAAAAAAAGAAAAGAAAAGAAAAAAAGGAGCTGGTTGTCTTTTTAATTTTGAGCAGATGGAAAAAATAATTTATTGGTGATTTTTTGTAATTAAAAGAAATCAAAATGGTCTGATTTTTTTTTTCTCCCAGATTTGTTTTCCTACTTTCAGAAGGAATGTATTTCAAAATCCATAGTTTAGTCTTTGTCAGTGGTAAAATTTGAAGCAAGTCTTTTTAATGTATGATATCAAAAACTAGAATTTTCAAAAGAGAAAAATAAATATTTTGTCCAGGACCTCATTAAATATCTAGACCAAGGGTGACACATTCTTTTTTTTTTTTTTTTTTTTGGTAAAAGGTCAGATGGTAAATATTCCAGCCAGGTCTATGTTGCAGCTTGTCCATTCTGCCATTGTGAGAACACAGCCATAGACAATACACAATACAGTCCATGGAGAATGGGCATGGCTATTTTTCAATAAAACTTCCTATAAAGTCAGCAGGCCACATTTGCAAGTTGTGATTTGCTGGTTTAGAGGTTTTTTTCCAGTGCTAATTCTCCATCATGTCATCTTGAGTTTTCACTCATTTACCCTCTGACTATGATCAGGGTTTAATTTAAAAACCAAAAAGCAGTCATTAAACATCTTAATGTATTGCAAGTAGTTATATTTTTCACAGATGTGGCCCTGGGAATGGCACAGTAAAATGATATCTAACTTGGCTGGTTTCTTTCATATGAAAAGAAAATCCAAAAGGTGCCATTAAAAAGCAATACCATTTTTCAGGCAACAGTTTTGCAACAACCTTTGGGAGAGGAGAGGACATCAGATGTTCAGGTCTTTTAAAAAAAAAAAAAGTATCACAAGCCATTTTATCTTAAACAGAGCTGTGTTGCTGTACAAGTGGTTAGGACTCGAAGGTATTTCACCTTCGTACTAGAGTTTGAATTCACCCTACTCTTCATTCTAGAGTATCTGCAAAGATTACAAAAGATAGATTAGAATGTCATTGTCCCTCAAATAAGCAAATTTCTACATATTTCAATAAGCATTAAAGGTGGTATGCACTAATAACCTTGATCAGTATTTCCTGTGTTAAGCAATGTGTAAATCATTTCTGAGCAAACAGGTTATCAGGAAAATGAGAATTTTGCCTTAGACCAAGGATTTCAACAAGGAAAGGCATAAAAACAAATTCCATCTCATCTGTCTCACTAAAAGAGGAAGACAAAAATAATATTGTCACCCTAAAACTGTGATTGTCAATAAATGTACTCAGGGGTCTCCCAGATAATCCTCAAGTTGATTTATTTGAGTAAAATGAGCTCCCATTTGTCCAAAATGGTTGAGAAAGAATCTATTACCATTACGTGAAGAATCTTGCTAAGTCTTACACCCTTGAAATTGTTGAGTGGAATAAACTGTTACTACTAATGATATAGTTATAATACTATACAATGGCATTCATTCAGAAAGCAGATAAGTGTCCTCCTACCTATACTGTTAAAATTAAATGAATTCATAGGTCAAAATTATGTTATGAAAATCCAAGGTGACCTTACTCATAAATTGATTACCTTTTGCAACATTACATGTATGAAGTAATCTAGATTCAGTGTGACCTAATACTAGGGAGCATACTGGAAGTTGGCCTTTTGTTAGGAAAGGTACAGGGAGGCTATTTTGGACAAATGAAGGTTACTATATTCATGTTTATAACATGAAAATAGCCTTATTTTTGTTCTTGGCATAAGTCAATAATGAGTTAAATACTTTACTGGGATTTCATCAAAACAGTATTCCTCCTGTTCATTCTAAGAATTCAGGAGGGGAATATAGTAGTAACTTGTCTATTGACACTTTTGCCTTACCAAAATGGTCTGTGAGCCCACAAAGATTAAGAATCACTGTTCTGTAAGTACGAAGGTCTGCTTGGTTGGGGGAAAAAAAAAGAAATGAAAAATATTGACACAGTATTATTTTGTTGGACTGTTTCCATTTAAATGACATAGAAGTGACATAACTGATCTTGAAAGGGGGTGATTTGCTCATTCATCAATATCTAAGCTAGGAAACTGACTATAATCCTTATTTCAAAGCCTTTTCGAGGACACTACAGTGTAGCTTAAAGCTAATTTGAAAAGCGGTTCATAAAAGCATGTTCTTAATTATAGCAAAGCACAAAGTACCTGTAATAAGACTAATATTTATTGAATTATCACACATAAGACACACATAAGACTCTGCTAGATATTGTAAAATATTAGTAATGGCTTTTGTTTACATGCATATCTAAGACATTCAAAAGAAGGGGAAAAGCTTAATGAGTGAAAATGACGCACACATCACCCTTCATCTATTTGGTGTTCAAACTTGGTGAACATTTCTCCTCATGTAATATCTGTGTGTCAGGCCATGCTGGCAGGCGTGGGCTATATGTCTGCTCTACCCTCAGGCAGGTGGCAGTGGTCCCAGCAGCTTAATCTGAACCCTCTTAAGTTCCTAGACATTTCAAGACAAAGTCAGTTATTTAAAACTTCTCACAGGAAGCAAGTAACGCCTCTCAATTTTTCCTAACCTCCAACTCGCTATATACCCTTGCTCCTTTACAATGATCAATGCCTGGTCTCTTGTCCAGTCTGCTCCCTTAGCAACAACTAGTCTTGTCTGCTTCCCCTAGAACCATCTAAACATGCCTACATTTTTAATAAGAAAAGAGGTGACTACCTATATCTCTTTTCTGTTGGAGTCAAAGTGTCACTTAGAGTGTGAACAGTTTGGTTTAAACAGAATTGTACCAGTCAAAGACATGGATAAAGAAAGGAAAGCTGTGGAGGACGTTCCCCCCTCCCCACACCCCACAAAAAGACCTTTTCTGTAAAAATGTCAATTCTTACCTTAGATTTAGTCCTACCCAGTACTCCCCCCTCCACCAACCTTCCCCTTGCGTCTCTGTACACGTCCTACCCTGTGAGACAGCAAGGGAGGCCTGCAGCTCTCAAAACGGACAAAAAAAGAGCCTGTCCTTAGGCTGAATCAAGGTTTGAATAGCCTTGCAAGAATCAGGCTTCCCAAATGGCCCAGGGTCTCACTATCTGTAAATATATTATCAAATTAAAATGTGTTTCTTGTTCTGTTTCCCCTCTAAGCTTGAGGGTGTTGAAAGAAGAGCAGTCCGTGAACACATCTGTGAGGAATCAGGTCAGACAACCATCTTCCCTGGGTCTGGTTGCGATGTGAGAACTGAAATTGCTGCCTGTCCCCTCTGGTGCTGCCCTCTGGTGGCCGGAGCTAACAGAGCAGGATTTCAGGGTCTGAAACAGGAGTGTGGGCCCCGCAGACGGGACTGTAAAAAGGATATTATGCGGTGTGATACGATAATTCTGTATCTAGCAGGGACACTGAAAAATGGGTATGTCTACATTGTTAAATGAGCAAAACAAATGCTAAATGGATAGCGTTAATTTTGTAGCTTTATGTTTTTGTGCTTCTACCAAGCCTGATCTTAAAATGGGCAAATTTTTTGAAGACACTTAGTTGTGAGAGTCATGTTTCCAGCGATCAAAAATCTCTAGTCTATTTAGACTGTCCTTGGGTGTCAGTCTTCCCGTGTTTTGTAGATTTTTTTTTTTAAGCAATAGTTTCTAGATTACCTGCTTTGAATGCTCACTGAGCTTCTCTCAACTATTTTTCAGGACTCTATTTAAGTTTATTTTTTTTTAAATAAACATTAAGATTTCCTTTCTGGTACTTTTTTCTTGCCTATTTTTAGCACAGAGATTTTGAAGCGATCAGTATCTGTCATTGTAAAATATAACTTTATTAAATTTGCAATGTCTTTCTATAAATTATAACCCCCTAAATGTGTTTTTTTTTTTTTTTGGTTAATTTAATTACCTATTTATTTTGTTTAAATAAGAAGGCAGCTGTCTAAGAAGTTTTTGTTAATATTACTTTGTAAATTGTGTAATGTAATTTATTTTAAATTATGTACATTTCTTTTTTAATGCACAAGAGGTCTATGTACAATTTACTACAGATTTGCAAATACTGTCACTAAGCTTTACTCAGTTAATACAGATGGCATGTGAAGATGTAATATGCTTTTTTACATTTTCATATGGGTTATTTGTAAATAACTGTTGCTGATAAACATAAAACATGGAGATCATTTTCATTCTACTTGTGTGTATCTGTGTTTTAATTTGCATCCTTTGCTGCTGAAGTGTGGGTTAACATTTATCTTCAGTGAAAAAAACACCTTTTTACTACCATATTGCCCTCTCTTGGGTCTTTTTGTTTACAATCCCAATTTAGAAAGTTTGAGAGATGCAAACCTTTAAGTGTCTGCAGAAGCCACAGTTTAATCATCCTGGACAAAGGACCCCTTGGTTTCGAGTACATTACAAGGTAGGAAGCAGCAGAGGATGCTGAGACACGCTGGAACACTGCGGTACAGCGCTTCTCCCCCTCAGTCAGAAGGCACGCCACTCCCTGTCCCTTCTCCCTGTGTCTACCGGCAGGGGACTAACCCTCAGGTGGAAGCTCATACGTGAATAAATTAAGATTCCTTCACTCCAAATTAAGATGCACATGTTAACAAATTCTGAAAGGGATGCACAAATTAGATGAATCATTGCAATTATTGTTAGGGTAGCTTGCAACTAAAACATTTTTTGAAATCGCTATTTGCTAAAATATAGCTAATAAGGAAGGAACCTGTTAAACACAGTATATAAAGCTCAAAATATATAGCTAGACTCAAATGCCTGATGAAAACACAGTGATTTGCAGCCTCCTTATTTTCTATCTTGTTCATTACAACTGATTCAAGAGGAGAATTTTTAAAATAACTGACGTATCTCTAGGTACTTGGACATTCATAGTCAAATCACTAACTTCATTTTTTATTTTGCAACTCTAATTTATGTCCTGCAAACACAAATATGAACATGTTGCTGGTTGGTCTGAGTCCCTAGTGATTCCTTTCATTACACATCAAATGTACTCCAAAGAAAAGCCACCACACACTACAATTTACAGGTCTTGTCAATGTCCATTAGTCTGGAAACAGTATGTCCATACAGAAGTGCTTACCTGCAGTCAGGCTTTCTGATGTTGCATCTTTTTTTTTTCCCCCCTTTTTCTTTCAAGGATCACTCCCTCTCCCGCTTTCCACCTTCTGCCATAGCATCTCCCTGCCAAGGGAAATCAAGTTACCAATCTGATATATGTTCAGCCATGTTTTTCTCCCTGATCATACAATCTTATGAATATGATGGTGACAGGGGTGGAAAAAGAGAAGACAGAAAAATGAGTTACATTTAGATACAATTGGAAAATAGCTTCATTTCTTTTCCCATTACTATTTCAAATAGAGTGAAATGTCCTTTGTCCTCCCCTTGGCAGCACCCAAGGCAAATCCCATAGCTTTTTGGTCACAATTTGAGTTATGGAAAAGACTCAGTCCAGGCCAGAACAAAACCTCAGTCTGTCTCATGGTTTTTCATTTCTCTGGTGACTAGCAAATCTGAACAATGTCTGTCTTTCCTGTCTGTGTTGGCTATTGGGTTTGGTCCTCTCTTACATATCATCTTTAAATGGCAATTCCGGCTCTACCAAAGTAGTTGTTAATTTTAGGCCATCAGCGAAATTTAAACTTTTGGGTAAAGAAAAATTTCTGAATTTTATTTCTCCACAATCTAGTTTTCTATCCCAAGCAGAGATGATATTAACAAGGGCCCATGCCTCTTCATTGTCCCAAGCTCTCTGCTTTTTCCTCAGCATGCTTACTGTCCTCTCTTGATGGCCCTTGAGGCCAGTGTCGCATGGAGGTGATGAAGTTGGAACCAAATCTTCTCTTAAAACCACACACTTTCCTTAGAGCTCTGCCCTTACTGTTCTCTCTACCTGGAACACTCTTCCCCTTGATATAAGCCTGGCATCTCCCTCACTTCATGCAGGTCTCTGCTCAAATGCCACCTCCTATGAGAAGTCTTCCTTGACTACCTTTATCCCTTTTATTTCTTCTTGCCGTTTTTTAGTTTTCTCTGTGGTCCTGATTTTATATATCTTTTTGGCCTGAGGTTGTGTTTTTACTCTCTCTCAGATATACAGGAGAGAGGCCAAGTCTTTATCTGTTTTGTTCCTCACCTGGAATCAAGTCCAACACATAGTAAGAACAAATTCTTGTTGGATGATTAAATGAACCGAAGAAGTAGTGAACTGTGAGGTTAATGGACAAAGAATCATTAAGGTTAATTAGCAGATCAGTTATAAAGAGACCACTAAGGTTAATTGACCAACTAATTCATTCAAAGCTTCAAGTTGTCAGTTCTCTGTCATGAATCATTTTATATCATTTCACTTTCCAGAAATATGTTCACCTAACCTACTCAGAAAACACAATATTGTGACATGGGAAGAGCAGTAACAGGGCAGGCAAAGAAATTATATCAGTAATGATGAGCCTGGCATCAGAGAGGAGTGACAGCTGGGGACGTGCCAGCAAGATGTGGGTGACGGGATTTGGAAACCTATCTTGAGAATGGAGTCTGTAAAAGAATTCTTTCATAGCTTTCTCTTATTTTCACTTCATTGCATGGAAAATTCCAGTGGGAGACATGAGTGAGCAGGGAATACGGGAAAATAAAGGAGGCAGGCAATCACAAATTTCTAAAAAAAAAAAAACAACCCTTGTTCCAGGATCCAAAAGCAGCCTGACTCTTCTACTAAGTCTTACACTGTATTAATTTACTTTGTTGTATAATATAATACCAATAATATCTTGAGTGTCCCTTGGACTACAAGGAGATCAAACCAGTCAATCCTAAAGGAAATCAACCCTGAATATTCACCAGAAGGACTGAAGCTGAAGCTCCAATACTCTGGTCACCTGATGCAGAGAGCCAACTCATTAGGAAAGACCCTGATGCTGGGAAAGATTGACAGCAGGAGGAGAAGGGGACGACGGAGGATGAGATGGTTGGATGGCATCATCAGCTCAATGGACATGAATCTGAGTAAACTCCAGGAGATGGTGAAGGACAGGGAGACCTGGCGTGCTGCAGTCCATGAAGTCACAAAGACTCAGACACGACTTAGAAACTGAACAATAATACCACCAAGTGATACACTATTTGCTTGCTTTAAAGCAGAAATACAACAATAAGAACAGAATAAAATTGCAATTCAGTGTTTCCCAAATCCCCATTACTCATTTTGGAAGAATGGAGGTGGACATTCAGCAAACGTGTAAATACGTGAATTAAACATTTAAAATCCATTCCTTCTAGAATACAGTGTCTTGATTTCATGGAAAAGTGAAAAGAATTTCAAGATCAGAGTCAGTTGGTGAGTCTAGGACTATGTTCCCCACAACCCACTGCCTTTCATAAACATAGTGATGAAAACCCAGTCAAATCACATCTAGTTTGACAGCTGATGTATAACTATACCCTTTCACAATTTATCTTTATAAAAGGCTCCCTCATTTATAATATTCATCTGGAGATTTTGGTGTTTATCACTTTTTACTGTCTTTGCCAAAAGGCTACATGTCTTCTGATTACACTACCTGCTACCTACTGCAAAAATAATTTTAAAAAGTATCCTAACTGTAGAAGGTGTCATAATGGATAGGATTTTTATCTGATATCTGCTTAAAAAAATCCTTAAAAGTTACAAGAAAATTATTTTTTGTATGTTCATGCTAATGTCTATATGTAAGAATCCACAGAAAAATCAAATTAAAATGTCTCCTATAATGAAGTAGATAATGATGTACTGAAGCTATGTCTAGTAGTAATTATGATATAATGGCATGTTGCAAGAAGATTATGGCAACATTTGTTCAGCAATAGAAACTAAAGAGGACTTTGATACAATTCTCTTCAGAATAGGCATCATATTTGCCTTCAAAAGTTAATAATCCCTAGTCAAAAATATTTCAGTGTATTTATATCCATAAATATATGGTGAAGGACAGGGAGACCTGGCGTGCTGCAGTCCATGAAGGCACAAAGACTCAGACACGACTTAGCAACTGAACAATAATACCACCAAGTGATACACTATTTGCTTGCTTTAAAGCAGAAATACAACAATAAGAACAGAATAAAATTGAAATTCAGTGTTTCCCAAATCCCCATTACTCATTTTGGAAGAATGGAGGTGGACATTCAGCAAACGTGTAAATACGTGAATTAAACATTTAAAATCCATTCCTTCTAGAATACAGTGTCTTGATTTCATGGAAAAGTGAAAAGAATTTCAAGATCAGAGTCAGTTGGTGAGTCTAGGTGATCCATGTTGGTGATCCATGCCAAGGCAGATGTAGCAGTAAATTAGTACAATTCTTAGATAACAGCGCCATGCCTAGACACAGTCCACAAGTTTTAAAAGCAGTACCTTCCACTGAGAGTTACCGGATCCTGCCTATTATACAAAGCTTGTTTTTAAAAAAAAAACAAAACAAAGCAAAACTAAGAAGAGATCAAAAAAAATCATTGACTGAAAGATCCTTCTTACTTTTTGGTAGGATATAAGAACAGTGTCAGAAGAAAAAGAAAATGTAAGTGACTTTTAAACTTATAAAAAAGATTCTCGTGAATATCAGAAAGTGCCATTTAAAACAAAAACCCTGTGGATGGAGGACAATGTTGTGACAATAAATGATCTTACCAAGTATGAGGCAAAGTAGATTTTTGTTTATACTAATGAGGAAAATATTAAGTCAATGAAGGGCGATGTAGCACTTTCTTAAATTAAAAATAAACATGTCTTTTGACTTAGTAATTCCATAGAGTAGGAAGGAAGGATAGATAATAGATGACAAGTGTGGTATGTGTGTACACTGTGCGTGTGTGTGCGTGTGACAAAGATGACAAGTAGGTAGGTGGATAATTGATACAAAGCCTGTGCACAGTGATAGAGTATACGGATATGTATCACATTTGTGGTTATAAACATATGGAAGCAACATAATGTAAAAGTTTAAATAAATTATGGTGCATTCATAACACACACTACTATGCAATATTCTGTAAGATCCTCTTATTTCTGTCTTTAATTTTTCAGAACTGAAGACTGGCAAAAAAATTAGTGAAAAAGTCATAGCACACACATATTCACAAAATATTTCTAAGTTACGCTCTAGAAGTAGTCTTCAAACCATATATTTTCAGTGTTACAAACGACTGGAAATTGAGAGTCTAGATTTTTGCTACAGAATGAAACTCAAAAATATTTCATGGGGATGATGTACGTATAAAGCCAACTTAGAAAATGGTTACGATTGAGGACACTTCAATATAAATAAAAGGAAAGATAATGTTAAATATGTGTCATTTGGAATGGATTTTTTTTCTAAGTCCCTATCTTCCAAAATAACTACCCAAACGACAACAACCCTGTGGCTGGTTGCTGCTAATGTGAGACTAGATGTGGAAGTGCCAAAGAAATAACAAGAAAAGAACCAGCCTGCAGTTTGGTAATTGCCTGGAGTTAAATTTAATGAGCTGAAAAGGAAGGTTTCTGCAACATTAGGGGGAGCAGCTGGAGAAAGAAACCCGTTCGTATCTGTGATGGTCGGTGCTTACCAGCTAATAAGCAGGACATTTGCAGCTCATCAGATTTAAAAAAAAAAAACACACAACACTCATGTGAAAGCTCAGAGAACTGATAATCGTCTTTCTGATTAGATACCCAGCCTCAATTTTTGAAGCTAATTAAGTGGGGGGTGGGGGGGAATCTCCAAAAATTTGCATTAGATGGCTCTGGGGGGAAAAAAAGCAGAACAAATGTTTATCTAATTGTATCCTCACTATCAGTTCAGTTCAGTCTCTCAGTTGTGTCCGACTCTTTGTAACCCCATGAACCGCAGCACGCCAGGCCTCCCTGTCCATCACCAACTCCCGGAGTTTACCCAAACTCATGTCCATTGAGTCGGTGATGCCATCCAGCCATCTCATCCTCTGTCGTCGTCCCCTTCTCCTCCTGCCCCCAATCCCTCCCAGCATCAGTCTTTTCCCATGAGTCAACTCTTCGCATGAGGTGGCCAAAGTACTGGAGTTTCAGCTTTAGCATCATTCCTTCCAAAGAAATCCCAGGGCTGATCTCCTTCAGAATGGACTGGTTGGATCTCCTTGCAGTCCAAGGGACTCTCAAGAGTCGTCTCCAACACCACAGTTCAAAAGCATCGATTCTTCAGTGCTCACCTTTCTTCTTTATTGACTATCCTCACTGTATATCTTCTGAAACACTCTGTTAGAACTTGGTTGTGAAGACCAAACACAAGAAGCATGTAAGAAACTTTTATCTTCCATTCAGGAGTAAAATACTGGGAATTAAACATCACTGGCCAATACAAAGGTAGCTGAAATGGAAGGCTAAATGCCACATGAAAACATTCAGTTCTAATATACCAAGATTGCTGCAATAATATAAGTGCTGGAAAGCTGGGGGTTTTTTTTTTTTATTATTACTTTATAGAAGAAATTACAGTTATCACTGTGAGTCTGAGAAGACCACTTGGTTAGTGAGATGTCTGAAACCTTCTCAATCAGACTGAGAAGCGGTGTTCACTGAACACAGGTAGTGGTGGGTGGTCTCTCTCTCATTCATTCATTTACAGTTGAGGAGAACCTACTGGGTGCCAGGTTCCAGTCTAGGCCTGAATGGTGGGAGGTGAGAAAGAAGAAACCCAAAACTGCCCTTACTGATAACATGATCCAATGAGGGGAAAGCCAGTAAAGAAATAAGGAACACGTCATTGTAAGTCAACTATATTCCAATAAATTTAAAAAAAAAAAATAAGGAAATGTGTTTGTTGATGGACATGGCCATGGAGAAAATAAAGAAGGATACGGTGAGAGTGAATGTTAGAGCACAGCAGTGGAGACCCGTATAAGCGTGATACTTTGCATTCCTGCCCCCAGTTCCACTGGGCAGGGTGGGGGAGACGAGTGAGGATCCACCGTGCCACCTGCAAGCAATTCCCTGAGGGAATCCTACTCCGAGCAGACGCTGCCTCGCCAGAGAAAGCATCCACTCTCCAGGCTGCCAGTTCAGCACCACAAGAAGGGCCTGCGCCCAACCCGGGTGCCGGTTCCAAGTCCAGGCTAACACCAGATTGGCTATAAACCAGAGGTTCCCGTGATCCAAACTCAGGATAAATCCACTGTCCAGAGCGGCTCAACCATCAACAACAACAAAAGCTACAACCTAGCAAAAACATATCCTTCATCCAAAAAAAGCAGCAGCCCCCAGGCAGCAGTAGGCTTCCCTTGTGGCTCAGCCGGTAAAACGTCTGCCTACAATGCAGGAGACCTGGGTTCGATCTCTGGGTCAGGAAGTTCCCCTGGAGAAGGAAATGGCACCCCACTCCAGTATTCTAGCCTGGAAAATCCCGTGGCTGGAGAAGCCCGGTAGGCTACAGTCCATGGCGTCGCAAAGAGTCAGACATGACTGAGCGACTTCACAGGCAGCAGTAGGAGGGGCTCCAACATGATAAAGTCAACTCTCATAGACGCACGCAGTGGCAGGCCGCAAACTGGAGGACAGTTTTCCAGTTCCGCACAAGTTCTCCCACAGGCGTGAGAGTGCTCAGCCCCGCCCGTGTCAGGATTCCCAGCCTGAGGGGCATGGCACTGGGAGGAGGAGTCCCCCAGAGAATCTAATTTGAAGGCAAGCTCAGGGGGCGCAGTGGTAAAGAACCTGCCTGCCAATACAGGAGACACGGGTTCAGTCCCTGGGTTGGGAAGATCCCCTGGAGGAGGGCAGAGCAACCCACTCCAGTATTCTCGCCTGGAGAAGCCTGCCGGGCTACAGCCCACGGGGTCGCAAGGAGTCAGACACGACTGAGCGTGTGTGCGTGCGCACACACACACACACACACACACACACACACACACACACGGTTTGGTTGCAAGACTCCACGGGACTGAGAAAAAGAGAAACTCCACTCGGGACACGGAGAGGCTCCAGGACACAGGGGGAAGGCAGTTACACTCTAAGACACCCAACCAAACCTGCCTGCCCACAGTTGAGGGATCACCCGCAGAGACGGCCGGTGTCAGCAGGGACCCACGGCGGGGAGAAACACCGGCAGCAGCAGCTGTGGGAATGGCTTACTGGAGCGAGCCCCACTGGAAGCTGCCAGTACCGCACCCAACAGCTTGTAGGCTCCTGATCTCAAGAAACACCCTGGGGTAGGTGAAGGAGTAAAAATGACAGCGCAGGCTTTCAAAAAGTCAGTTACAAAAGTTAATTGAATTCACACTGATTACAAAAGAAAAAAAGCATATACAAAGATCCTCACCACTTCACATTATCACAGAAGTGCAAGTCAGAACTTCCAAGAGGTACCACATCCCACCGATCAGAATAGACATCCTCAAAAAGTCTATACGCACTCAAACCTGGAAGGGGCTTGGGGAAAAGGGAACCCTCCTAAGCTGACACTGGGCATGTAAATTGCTAAAAAGTCGCTGGGAGAACAGCATTGGGGTTCCTTAAAATCCTCAAGAAACATATACCATGAGATTCAGGAAAACTATTCTTGGATGTATATCCCAAGAAAACTAATTGGAAAACAACTTGCAGCCCAACATTCCTGGCAGCACAGTTTATAGCAGCCACCATACAGGAACAGCCATAATGTCAATCGATGGCTGAATCCATAAACACGGTGTTCTATAGACATACAAGGCAATGCTACTCAGCCATCAAAAAAAAAAAAAAAAAAAAAATGAAATCATGCCTCCGGCAGCAACCTACAAGGAACTAGCAATGATCATACTCAGCGACGTAAGTCTGACAGAGGAAGACGCACATCGTGGCAGCCCTCGTGGGTAGAATCTGAAACTTGATAAAAAGTGCCTCAATTACAAAACAAAAACAGACCCGCAGACTCTGAAAACCCAACCAGTGTCACTGAAGGCCAATCAGAGCTGAGAGTTTTCAATCAGGATGTTTGGAGTTACATATAAACACTCACGTGTGTAAAAACTGGTCATCAACAAGGACCTTCGACAGAGCAAACGGAGCCCCAACAATCCCCTGCTGCTGCTGCTGCTAATTCGCTTCAGTCGTGTCCAACTCTGTGCAACCCCATAGACGGCAGCCCACCAGGCTCCCCTGTCCCTGGGATTCTCCAGGCAAGAATACTGGAGTGGGTTGCCATTTTCTTCTCCAATGCATGAAAGTGAAAAGTGAAAGTGAAGTCGCTCAGTTGTGTCCGACTCTTAGCGATCCCATGGACTGTAGCCTACCAGGCTCCTCCGTCCATGGGATTTTCCAGGCGAGAGTACTGGAGTGGGGTGCCATTGCCTTCTCCGAGCAATCCCCTATGATACCCTAAAGGGACAAAAGCTCAAAAAAAAAAAAAAAGGCCAAGATATATATCAATCTATACCTCAATCAACTTGTTTTACACCCGAAACAAACACAGCACTGGAAATCAACTACACTCCAGTAGAGAACAGTCCTTGACAATGGCTATGATATTTCCGCAGGAGACCTCCTGCAATGCAAAAGACCCGAGATTGACCTCTGGGTCAGGAAGATCCCCTGGAGGAGGAAATGGCAATCCATTCCAGCATTCTTACCTGGAGAATTCCATGGACAAAGGAGCCTGGCAGCTACCATCCACGGGTCCCAAGAGTCTGAACTGGCTTAGCGACTAAGCCACCAACAAAACCACCATTATATTCGGCTGGCCTCCATAATCCAGGCTACAGTCACATCCCTGGATCCTTGGAGCCTTGGGTCCCAAGTATGAACTGCCCTTGGGCTGAGGGAACTGAGAAAAATGTACCCAGTTAGATGTATAGTGATTGTCCTGTTGGGAAAAAATCAAAATCTCCAGGTCAGGGCTGGCCGCTCACAGTGAAACCAAGCCTAGGAATCCAAAGGAAGTTGTACCTTTATTGCAAGATATGAAAAATGATGCGGTCTTTACCTCTCCGGTAATGAGTTTCTATCTGAAAAGTTGTTCTCTAGAGTTCACTCACAGAAAGAGCAACAGCAGTCAAAGAAGGGCAGATTTGACAGGGTTGGTATTTGAATCGAGCGGACATTGAATGGGATTGTGGAAAAATTGATGAGACCCAGGCCTTGGGCATGTTTCACTCTCTTTGTCAGAACAGGACTTGACTAAGGCACTGGCATCCCAATAATCAGGTTGTTACTTGTAACAACAACTTTACCAGTGCTCAGGGAAACTTAAAACTACAAGACCAACGAGGCTCCAAATGAGTCTTCTCCTTAACACATTGCCTGGGTAGGTAACAGAATAAGGATTATAAAAAGACTGACTATTGAGAAACAGATTCTTAAAGTTAATTTTAATTACATGGCCACCCTGTGTTATTCAGATTTGAAGTCAATATCAAAGAGGTATCCCCTACCATCCATCAGAATGCACATCTTCAAAAGGTATACAAAAAAATAAATAATGGGCGGGACCGGGAGAAGAAAAAGCCCTCCTGGCCCATCGTAAGTATAAAAATAGATAAGACCTTCATAGAGAACACCATTGTGCTATTGAAAAATTTCGAAACACTTTTAGAATAACACCTGGAAATCACAAGATGATTATGTATATCTCCACAAACTCTAACTGGAAAAGAGACTTGGAACAGTATTGACAGCAGTCAAGATTTGGAAGCCACCATAATATCCATCAACAGACGAACGCATAAACACCATGTGGTATGTACAAAGAAGGGACACATACTCAGCCATCAAACACAGTGAAATCAGGTCGGTGGCAGCAAGCTACAAGGCCCTAGGGATTCTCTTACTCAGGTATTTGTGACAGGCAGAGAGCGATCATACAGTACACCTGGAGGGTGAAATTCTCAAACTGGTACAAAGTCAGTCACTGGAAGACAGGAACACACCTATAGCCTTGGAAAAATCAATCAGTAAGTATTCCTGAAGACCAAACAGCCGGGTAGGATTAAATCAAGATGTTTCCATTGCCATACACACACTTACAGGTGCAAAAAAGATCAGAAAGACCTAGTCTAGAGAAAAAGGGACCCCAGACAATTGTCTATACCTGCCCTAAAGGGACAAAAAGTGGGGGGAAAAGAAGATACTAGTGGACATGGAGCAGAATAAAAATGCTGTACACCCTAAAAAAGTACAACATTCAAAATCTACTAAAAATGATTAGAAAAACAAGTTCCTTTTCAAATGAAAGGAAATGCCTTTGTGTCCAGGCAGGCCTCAGAGAACAGAGCTGCGGTCACATCCCTGAGGCATGAACAACCCTGGAACCAGAGAATGGATTGCCTTAGGGCTGAGGGGGTTCTCGAAAATATGTGAACAAATTTTCCTCAGTTCTAGCTATATGGTTTGTCCTCTCTGGGTGAAGCCAACATCACCACATCAGACTTTCACAGCTAATCCAAGCCTCTGTTGTTCAGTTGCTCAGTCGTGTCAGACTCTTTCAACCCCATGGACTGCAGCACACCAGGCTTCACTGTCCTTGACCATTTCCTGGAGCCTGCTCAAACTCATGTCCATCAAATCAGTGATGCCATCCAACCATCCTCATCCTCTGTCGTCCCCTTCTCCTCTCGCCTTCAATCTTTCCCAGCATCAGGTTCTTTTCCAGTGAGTCAGTTCTTCACATCATGTGGCCAAAGTATTGGCTCTTCAGCATCAGTCCTTCCAGTGAATATTCAGGACTGATTTCCTTTAGAATTGACTGGTTGGATCTCCTTGCAATCCAAGGGACTCTAAGGGGTCTTCTCCAACACCACAGTTCAAAAGCATCAATTCTTTGATGCCAGGGCTTCTTTATGGTCCTTTTCTCACATCCATACATGACTACTGGAAAAACCATAGTTTTTGACATATTGTTTTGACTATATGGACTTTGGTCGCCAAAGTAATCTCTCTGCTTTTCAATACACTGTATAGGTTTATCAGACATTTTCTTCCAGTGAGAAAGCACCTTTTAATTTCGTGGTTACAGTCACCATTTGCAGTGATTTCAAAGCCCAAGAAAATAAAATCGGTCACTGTTTCCATTGTTTTCCCATCTATTTGCCATGAGGTGATGGGACCAGATGCCATGATCTTCGTTTTTTGAATGCTGAGTTTTAAGCCAGCTTTTTCGCTCTCTTTCACCCCTATCAAGAGGCTGTTTAGTTCCATTTTGCTTTCAGCCACAAGGGTAGTGTCATCTGCATATCTCAGGTTATTCATATTTCTCCCCGCAATCTTGATTCCAGCTTATGCTTCATCCAGCCCAGTATTTCACATGATATACTCTGCAAGTTAAATAAGCAGGGAAACAATACACAGCCTTGTCATACTCCATTCTGAATTTTAAACCAGTCCATTGTTCCATGTCCGGTTCTAACTATTGCTTCTTGACTTGCATACAGGTTTATCAGGTGGCAGGTAAGGTGGTCTGGTATTCTCATCTGCTTAAGATTTTTCCACAATTTGTTGTGATCCACACAGTCAAAGGCTTTAGTGTAGTCTATGAAGCAGAAGTAGATGTCTTTCTGCAATTCTCTTGCTTTTTCTATGATCCAAGGGATGTTGGTGATTTGATCTCTTTTCTAAATTCAGCTTGAACATCTGGAAATTCTCAGTTCACGTACTGTTGAGACTAGCTTGGAAAATTTTGAGCATTACTTTGCTAGCCTGTGAGATGAGAGCAACTGTGCAAAAGCTTGAACATTCATTGGAATTGTCTTTCCTTAGGACTGGAATGAAAAATGACCTTTTCCAACCCTGTGGCTGCTGCTGAGTTTTCCAAATTTGCTAGCATATTGGGTGCAGCACTTTGACAGCATCATCTTTTAGGATCTGAAATAGTTCAGCTGGAATTTCATCACCTCCACTAACTTTATTCAGAGTGATGCTTCCTAATGCTTACTTGACGTCTCATTCCAGGATGTCTGGCCCTTGGTGAGTTCAGTTCAGTCATTCAGTCGTGTCTGACTCTTTGCGACCCCATGAATCGCAGTATGCCAGGCCTGCCTGTCCATCACCATCTCCTGGAATTCACTCAAACTCACGTCCATCGAGTCGGTGATGCCATCCAGCCATCCAATCCTCTGTCGTCCCCTTCTCCTTCTGCCCCCAATCCCTCCCAGCATCAGAGTCTTTTCCAATGAGTCAACTCTTGCATGAGGTGGCCAAAGTACTGGAGTTTCAGCTTTAGCATCATTCCTTCCAAAGACATCCCAGGGCTGATCTCCTTAAGAATGGACTGGTTGGATCTCCTTGTAATCCAAAGGACTCTCAAGACTCTTCTCCAACACCACAGTTCAAAAGCATCAATTCTTTGGCGCTCAGCCTTCTTCACAGTCCAACTCTCACATCCATACATGACCACTGGAAAAACCATAGCCTTGACTAGACGGACCTTTGTTGGCAAAATAATGTCTCTGCTTTTCAATATGCTCTCTAGGTTAGTCATAACTTTCCTTCCAAGGAGTAAGCATCTTTTAATTTCATGGCTACAGTCACCATCAGCAGTGATTTGGGAGACCAAAAAAATAAAGTCTGACACTGTTTCCACTGTTTCGCCATCTATTTCCCATGCAATGATGGGACCAGATGCCATGATCTTCGTTTTCTGAATGTTGAGCTTTAAGCCAACTTTTTCACTCTCCACTTTCATTTTCATCAAGAGTCTTTTTAGTTCCTCTTCACTTTCTGCCATAAGGGTGATGTCATCTACATATCTGAGGTTATTGGTATTTCTCCCAGCAATCTTGATTCCAGCTTGTGCTTCTTCCAGCCCAGCGTTTCTCATGATGTACTCTGCATATAAGTTAAATAAGCAGGGTGACAGTATACAGCCTTGACGTACTCCTTTTCCTATTTGGAACCAGTCTCTTGTCCCATGTCCAGTTCTAAGTGTTGCTTCCTGACCTGTAATTACCCCCAAAAGTATGCCCTTTAGACTTGAAGTTTGAAAAGTCATCTGGTCTCTATAAGACCTGGTGGGAGGTTTTTCATCTGCTACTCTTTCTTTAGAATGCTTCACAGGCAGAAGACAGCAACGGGCCAAGGTAGATTTGAACGGGTTGATAATGCCAAGGTAGGGGATAGCTGCATGGAATGGGGAACCTTTAAGGAGACACAATTCAGCCCTTAGGGATTGTTTTGCCACATTTCACTCTCATTTGGAACTCAGCATGAACATGAGGACTTTGGCTGTGGTGCCCTAAAGAATCCGGAGAAGGCAATGGCAACCCGCTCCAGTACTCTTCCTTGGAAAATCCCATGGACAGGGGAGACTGGTAGGCTGTAGTCCATGGGGTCGCTAAGAGTCGGACACGACTGAGCGACTTCACTTTCACTTTTCACTTTCATGCATTGGAGAAGGAAATGGCAACCCACTCCAGTGTTCTTGCCTGGAGAATCCCAGGGACGGGGGAGCCTGGTGGGCTGCCATCTATGGGGTCGCACAGAGTCGGACACGACTGAAGCGACTTAGCAGCAGCCGCAGCCGCCCTAAGAATCAAGGGAGGAATGCAGTGCTGCCACCCAGTGGCCATAAGTTGTAACAGCCGTCGTAACACGACGTGAGCAGGGAAATTGAAAACTCCCAAGCCTGACGTGCCAGCAAATTTGGAAAACTCAGCAGTGGCCACAGGACTGGAAAAGGTCAGTTTTCATTCCAATCCCAAAGAAAGGCAATGCCAGAGAATGCTCAAACTACCGCACAATTGCACTCATCTCACACGCTAGTAAAGTAATGCTCAAAATTCTACAAGCCAGGCTTCAGCAATATAATACGTGAACCGTGAACTTCCAAATGTTCAAGCTGGTTTTAGAAAAGGCAGAGGATCCAGGGATCAAATTGCCAACATCTGCTGGATCATCGAAAAAGCAAGAGAGTTCCAGAAAAACATCTATTTCTGCTTTATTGACTATGCCAAAGCCTTTGACTGTGTGGATCACAATAAACTGTGGAAAATTCTGAAAGAGATGGGAATACCAGACCACCTGATCTGCCTCTTGAGAAACCTATATGCAGGTCAGGAAGCAACAGTTAGAACTGGACATGGAACAACAGACTGGTTCCAAATAGGAAAAGGAGCACGTCAAGGCTGTATATTGTCACCCTGCTTGTTTAACTTATATGCAGAGTACATCATGAGAAACGCTGGACTGGAAGAAACACAAGCTGGAATCAAGATTGCCAGGAGATATATCAATAACCTCAGATATGCAGATGACACCACCCTTATGGCAGAAAGTGAAGAGGAACTAAAAAGCCTCTTGATGAAAGTGAAAGAGGAGAGTGAAAAAGTTGGCTTAAAGCTCAACATTCAGAAAACAAAGATCATGGCATCTGGTCCCATCACTTCATGGAAAATAGATGGGGAAACAGTGGAAACAGTGTCAGACTTTATTTTGGGGGGCTCCAAAATCACTGCAGATGGTGACTGCAGCCATGAAATTAAAAGACGCTTACTCCTTGGAAGGAAAGTTATGACCAACCTAGATAGCATATTCAAAAGCAGAGACATTACTTTGCCAACAAAGGTCTGTCTAGTCAAGGCTATGGTTTTTCCTGTGGTCATGTATGGATGTGAGAGTTCGACTGTGAAGAAGGCTGAGCGGCAAAGAATTGATGCTTTTGAACTGTGGTGTTGGAGAAGACTCTTGAGAGTCCCTTGGACTGCAAGGAGATCCAACCAGTCCATTCTTAAGGAGATCAGCCCTGGGATTTCTTTGGAAAGAATGATGCTAAAGCTGAAACTCCAGTACTTTGGCCACCTCATGTGAAGAGTTGACTCATTGGAAAAGACTCTGATGCTGGGAGGGATTGGGGGCAGGAGGATAAGGAGACGACAGAGGATGAGATGGCTGGATGGCATCACCGACTCGATGGATGTGAGTTTGAGTGAACTCTGGGAGTTGGTGATGGACAGGGAGGCCTGGCGTGCTGTGATTCATGGGGTTGCAAAGAGTCGGACATGACTGAGCGATTGAACTGAACTGAACTGAAGCCTGATGGGCTCTAAAGGACTTTTGCCCTCAAGACCTCACCTGGTTAGGTGTTCGAATAAGGTTACTAATCCGGGCAGACATTGAAGAGGATGATTTAAAAATGAATTTTTGCTAACATTATTTAAAAAATTTTTAAACAAAGGACATACTGATTCCTTCCCAGCCTACATTTTTTGAGAAAAGCTTCATCACATCTTCTAAGCAGTAAGCCAGAAGAGCCATTTTCAAAAAAGTGGACAGAGTGTCACCTGGGCAGTGCCTGGAAGGAAAACGACCCCCTTTAACACATTGGCCATAAAAACAGGAAATAAAATGGAGAAAAAATCAGTCTACTGAAAATCTTCCAAACACTTTTACCACAAGACCTTGAAATCACAAGTTGGATCTATATCTCGACAAACTCTAATTGAAAAGGAGCCTTGAAGCACAACATTCATAGCAGCACTGTTCACAGTAGCTAAGATTTGGAGCCACCGTAATATCCAGCGACAGATGAATGCATAAAGACGATGTGGCATGTGCAAAGAAGCGAAGGATGCTCAGCTGTAAAAGACGTTGAAATCATGTTGGTGAGAGCCAATGACCAGGACCTGGGGATCCTCACACACAGTGAGCTAATTCTGACAGAGGAAGAAAGAGACCGTATGATATCCCTGGTGCGTGGAATCTCAAAACTGACACAAAGCAACTCCATGGGAAAAGAGAACCAGGCCAATAGTCTTGGAAAACCCAGCCAGCTTTCCTGAAGACCAAACAGCTGGGTAGGCTTCAATCAAGACATTTCCATTGACATATACACCCTCGTAGGTGTAAGCATCAATCATCAACTGGACCTAGTCTAGAGTAAAAGGGACCCCAGGCAATCCTCTACACTACCCTAAAGGAACAGAAAAGTCCAGGGGGGGAAAGGAACAAGATATCTGTGGATATGGATGGAATCAAAATGCTGTACAACCTACATGAATGCAAGATTCAAAATCAACTAACATCGATTCGGAAAAAAAAGTTCCTTTTCAAATGCAAGGAAATGCCTTCTGTGTTCCAGGCAGGCCTCACAGAACAGAGATGTGGTCACATCTCTGCAGCATGAACAGTCCTAGAACCAGAGAATGGAGTGTTTTAGGGCTGAAGGAGATCAGAAAAATATGGGAACAAATTATCTTGGGTGGCAGCTCTGTTGTCCTCTCAGGATAAAATAAACATCTCCACACTCGGGCCTGCCTACCACAGCTAATCCAAGCCTAGCGAACCCCGAAAAAGTCCACCCTTTAGGCTTGAAGTTTGAAAAGCCCTCTGGTCTCTGTAAGTCCCTTTGGGAAGCTTTTCACTAGCTAGTCTTTCTTTAGAATGCCTCACAGGGAGAGGACAGCATCCGGCTAGGGTAGATTTGAAGGCGTTGATAATGTAAATATGGTGGAGTTCTGCATGGGATGGGGAGTCTTTAAGGAAACACAATTCCACCTGTAGGGATTGTTCTGCCACATTTCGCTCTCCTTTGGAACCCAGGAGGAACATCTGGACTTCCGCTCTGATGCCCCCAGCGTCAAGGGGAGGAATGAATAAGTGCTGCCGCCTTGTGGCCACTGCTTGTAAGAACGGCTTTAACAACAGGGCTCAGGGAAGTTAAAAACTCCCAAGTCTTAGAGGCTCTAAAGGACCTTTGCCCTCAAGACGTCCTCAGGTTAGGTGTTTGAATAAGGTTACTAACTGGGGCAGGCAATGTAGAGGCTGATTTCAAAATGAATTTCAGTTACAAAATTTAGAATTTTTTAAACCAAGGACATACCGATTCCTCCCCACCCTATGTTTTTCCAGAAATGCAAATCAGGTCTTCAAAGTGCTAAGCCCTCCCACCAGCCAGAAGTGTGCCATCCTCAAAAAGGAGACAAACAGAATCATCTGGGCGGGGCCTGGTGGGAAAAGGACCCTCCGTGGTCCATGTTGTCCAAAAATAGAAACTGAACAGGAGAACGCAATCGGGCTCTAGAGAAATTTCAAACCACTTGAACCATAAGACCTGGAATTCAACGTGGATGTGTATCTAGATAAACTAATTGGAAGAGACACCAGCAGCACAGCGTCCATAGCAGCAGTATTTACAGCAGCCAAGATTTGGAAACCACTATAATATCCATAGACGGATGGATGCATACACACGATGTGGAATGTACTAAGATATAGGTACTCATCCATCAAATACAATGAAATCATGTCGGTGGCAGCAACAAGGACCTGGGGATTCTCATATGCAATGAGCTAATTCTGACCAAGGAAGAAAGAGACCATATGGTATCCCTGGTGTGTGGAATCTCAAAAGTGACGCAAAGCAACTCAATCTGAAGACAGACACAAAAACATAGGCGTGGACGACTCGGTCAGAATTCCTGAAGACCAAGCAGCTAGGTAGGGAAAAACCAAGGCGTTTCCATTGCCATATACACCCTCATAGGTGTAAACATTGATCAGCACCTGGCCCTAGTCTGGAGGAAAGAGACCCAGTCAATCGTCTGTACTGCCCTAAAGAGATAAAAGTATCAAAAAGAAAAGCAACAAGATGTTAGTGGACACGGAGCAGAATCAAAATGCTGTACACCCTACACAAGTACAACATTGAAAATTGACTAAGACTGATTTGAAAAAGAAAAGTTCCTTTTCAAATACAAGGAAATAACTTCTGTGTTCCAGGCAGGCCTCGGAGACCAGAGCTTCAGCCATATCCCTGAAACATGAACAGCCCTGGAACCAGCAAATGGTTTGCCTTAGGGTTGAGGGAGGTCAGAAAAATATGTGGGCAAAATTTCCTGAGTTGCAGCTATATGGCTTGTCTTCTCAGGATGAATTCAACATCTCCACTCCCTGGCCACACTTTCACAGCTAATCCAAGCCTAGTGACCCCCAATTAAGTTCTCCCTTTAGCTTGAAGACTGTTATCTGGTCTCTATAAATCTCGGTGGGAAGCTTTTCACCTGTTACTCTTTGTTTAGAATGCCTCACAGCAGAGGACAGCATCAAGCCAAGGTGATTTGAAGGGGTTGATAATGCAAAGGTGGTGGAGTGATGCAAGGGAACCTTTAAGGAGTCATAGTTTAGCCCCTGGGATTGTTCTGGCCTGTTTCACTCTCATGGAACCCAGCGTGAACACGAGGACTTCGTCCCCAGGGCAAGTGGAGGAATGAAGACGTGCTGCCACCTTGTGGCCACTTGTAGCAACAGCTTTAATGCCCGCGCTCAGGGAAATTGAAAACTCAGGAGCCTGAGTAAAGGACCTTTGCCTTAAAAACCTCACCTGGTTAGGTGTTTGAATAAGGTTACTAATCGGGGCAGGCAGTGTAGGAGGCTGATTTCAAAATGAATTTCAGTTACAAAATTGAAAAATTTTAAACAAGGGACATGCCGATTCCTCCCTACCCTACATTATTCCAGAAATGCAAATCATATCTTCAAAACGGTAAGCTCTCCCACCAGCCAGAAGTGTGCCATCCTCAAAAAGTGGACACACAGAAGCACCTGGGCAGGGCCTGGCGGGAAAAGGACCCTCCTTGGACCGTGTTGTTCATTAAAATAGAAACTGAACAGAACACAACCGAACTTTTGAGAAACTTCAAACCACTTTAACCAAAAGGCCTGGGAATCGCGAGTTGGATCTGTATCTCCACACACTCTAATTGGAAAAGAGACTTGCCGCGCAATGTTGGTAGCAGCGATAGGCCCATGGACGAGCCAATCAGCATTCCTGGAGACCAAGCAGCCAGGTAGGGTGAAATCAAGATGCTTCCATTGCTATACACACCCTCATAGATGTGAAAATCAATCATCAATTGGATCTTGGACTAGAGAAAAGCAACCCAAGTCAATCATCTATATTGCCCTAAAGGGACAGAAATGTTGAAAAAAAAAAAAAAAAAGGTATTAGTGGACATGGAGCAAAATCAAAATGCTGTACACCCTACACAAGTACAACATTGAAAATTGACTAAAATCGATTCAGAAAAGAAAGCTTCTTATCAAATGCAAGGAAATGACTTCTGTGATCTGGGCAGGCCTCAGAGACTGGAGCAGCTGCCATATTCCTGAAGCCTGAACAGCCCTGGAACCAGAGAATGGATTGCCTTAGGGTTGAGGGAGCTCAGAAACATATGTGAGCAAATGTTCCTGGGTTCCAGCTGTATGGTTTGTCCTCTCTGGGTAAATTCAACATCTCCCCACCCTGGCCGCCCTTTCACAGCTAATCCACGCCTAGGGACCTTCAACAAAGCCCTCCCTTTAGACCAGAAGTTTGAACAGTTATCTGGTCTCTATAAATCTTGGTAGGAATCTTTCCTCCTCCTACCCTTTTCTTTACAATGCCTCACAGGCAGAGGACAGCATCTAGCTAGAGTAAATTTGAAGGCGTTGATAATGCAAAGGTGCTGGAGTGCTGGAGGGGTTGGAGAACCTTTAAGGAGACACAATTTGGCCATTAGGGATTGTTCTGCCATACTCTGATGTCATTTGCAACATAGCATCAGTAGGCAGACTTAGGCTCTGGTGCTTCCAGAAACAAGTTGATGAATGAAGAAGTGCTGCCGCCTTGTGGCCACTGCTTTAACAGCAGTTTTAAAACCAGTGCTCCTGAAAATTGAAAACTCTCAATCCTGAAGGGGCTCTAAAGGGGCTCTGCTGCTAAATCGCTTCAGTCCTGTCCGACTCTGTGAGACCCCATAGACTGGCAGCCCACCAGGCTCCCCCGTCCCTGGGATTCTCCAGGCAAGAACACTGGAGTGGGTTGCCATTTCCTTCTCCAATGCATGAAAATGAAAAGTGAAAGTGAAGTCGCTCAGTCGTGTCCGACTCTTCACGACCCCATGGACTGCAGCCTACCAGGCTCCTTCGCCCATGGGATTTTCCAGGCAAGAGTACTGGAGTGGGGTGCCATTGCCTTCTCTAAAAGGGGCTCTAAAAGACTTTTGCCCTCAAGACCTCACTTTGATAACTGTTTGAATAAGGTTACTAATCCGCGCAGGCATTTTAGAGGCTTATTTCAAAATGAATTTTACTAAAAATATAAACATTTTTAAAAAGAGGACATACCTATTCCTTCCCAGCCTACATTATTGGAGTAATGCAAATCACATCCTTGAAGTTGTATGCACTCTCACAAGCCAGAAGAGCCATTCTCAAAAAAGTGGACAAACAGTAGTACCTGGGCAGGGCCTGGAGGGAAATGTACCATCTGTCCTTGGACCATGTTGACCATAAAAACAGAAAACGAAATGGAGAACAAATCGGTTTATTGAAAATCTTCCAAACACTCTTACCACAAGACCTGGAAATCACAAGATGGATGTATACCTCGACAAACTCCAACTGTAAAAGAGACTTACAGTGCAACATTCGTAGCAGCACTGTTTACAAGAGCCAAGATTTGGAGGCCACCATAATACCCAGCAACAGATGAATGCATAAACACGATGTGGTTTATACAAGAAAGGAAAGATACTCCGCATCAAATATGATGAAATCATGTCCGTGGTGGCAAACTCCAAGGACCTGGAGATTCTCCTCCTCAATGAGCTAATTCTGACAGAGGAAGAAAGAGACCATATGTATCCCCGGTGCGTGGAATCTAAAAAGTGACACAAAGCAACAGTCTGAAAACAGATACAGACCCATAGGCTTGGACGAGCCGACCAGCATTCCTTCAGACCAAACAGCCAGGTAGGGTGGAATCAAGATGCTTCCATTGCCATATATACCCTCATAGGTATAAACATCAATCATTTTTTCGACCTAATTTAAAGAGACTCAATTCACCATCTATACTGCCCTAAAGGGACAAAAGAGTTGAAAAAAAGGAAACAAGATATTAGTGGACATGCAGCAGAATCCAAATGCTGTACACCCTACACAAGTACAACATTGAAAATCGACTAAAATTGATTCAAAACAGAAAGTTCCTTTTAAATTGCAAGGAAATGACTTCTGTGATCCAGGCAAGCCTCGGAGACCGGATGTGCAGCCACATCCCTGAAGCATAAACAGCCCTGGAATCAGAAAATGGGTTGCCTTAGGGTTGTGAGACGTCAGAAAAATCTGTGAGCAAATGTTCCTGGGTTCCAGCTATCTGCATTGTCCTCTGTGGATGAATTCAACATCTCTCCACCCTGGCCACCCTTTCACAGCTAATCCAAGCCTAGTAATGCCCGACAAAGTCCTTCCTTTAGACTTGAAGTTTGAACAGTTATCTCATCTCTGTAAATCCCAGTGGGAATCTTTCCTCCTGCTACTCTTTCTTTAGAATGCCTCACAGGCAGAGGACAGCATCCAGCTAGGGTAGATACGAAGGAGTTGATAATGCAAAGGTGCTGGAGAGCTGCACGGGATGGGGAACCTTTAAGGGAACGCAATTCAGCCTTTAGTGATTGTTCCTCAATTTCGCTCTCATGTGGAACCCAGCATGGAAACGTGGACTTCAGCTTGGATTCCCCCAAAATCAAGGGGAGGAATGAAGAATTCCTGCTGCCTCGTGGCCACTGCAAGGAACCCCAGCTTCAACAACAGTGCTCAGGAAAACTGAAAGCTCCCAAGCCTGAGGGGCTCTAAGGACTTTTGCCCTCAAACCCTCACCTGCTTTAGTGTTGGAATAAGGTTACTAATTCGGGCAGGTGTCATAGAGGCAGATTTCAAAAGAAATTTTACAAACTATATTTAAAATTTTTTTAAACAAAGAACATACCGATTCCTTTCCAGCCTACGTTATTTGAGAAAAACTTCATCACACCTTCTAAGCGGTAAGCCCTCCCACCAGCCAGAAGAGCTATTTTCAAAAAAGTGGACAGTGTCACTTGGGCAGGGCCTGGAGGACAAAGAACCCCTTGGACCATGTTGGCCATAAAAACAGGAAATGAAATGGAGAAAAAATTGGTGTACTGAAAATCTTCCAAACACTTTTACCATAAGACCTGGAAACCACAAGTTGGATCTGTATCTCGACAAAGTCTAATTGAAAAGGAGCCTTGAAGTGCAACGTTCATAGCAGCACTGTTTACAGTAGCCAAGATTTGGAGGCCATCGTAATAGCCATTGACAGGTGAATGCATAAACACGATGTGGCACGTGCAAAGAAGCAAAGGATGCTCAGCTGTAAAAGACGATGAAATCATGTCGTTAGCAGCAAACGACCAGGACCTGGGGATCCTCACACACACAGTGAGCTAATTCTGACAGAAGAAGAAAGAGACCATGTGGTATCCCCAGTGTGTGGAATCTCAAAACTGACACAAAGCAACTCAGTCTGAAGACATGCACAGACCCATAGGCTTGGACGAGCTGACCAGCATTCCTGCAGACCAAACAGCCAGGTAGGGTTCAATCAAGATGTTCCCATCGCCATATACACCCCTTGGTGTAAACATCAATCATCAGTTGGAGTCAGCCTAGAATGAGAGAGTACCCAGTCCATCATCCATACTGCTGTCAAGTAGAGATTGGCACTTACCAAGGGCATCGCCAATGAGTGAACAACAAAGGCATTTGCCATCTGCCTCTACGGAGATTGAACCCCAGGTTACTATAGCTGTTGATCGTCAACAACCCCTGAGGAAGTTCAGGGTGGAGTGAGGCATTCTGTACTCCAGGGAATCTGGTGGGACAGGTCTTCAGATAATTGCTTGTTTTCAGAAACAGATTTTATGATTTCAGTCCTTGCATCTCCTCATATCTAGAGAACCACCAAGTCCCTTCATTGTGATGTTAGATCCTCATGACTAACAAAAAACCTTTTGTAAAATGAGTGCTTAATGGTGTTGAACTCCCCCTTCACCAAACCTTATATATTGACCTTCCCCCACTGCCCTTTTGGAGCAGTCTCTCAGAGCTATCTGAGATGCTGCCTCCCTGGCTGTAGTCCGCATTTTGCCCCAAATAGCAAACATAACTCATAACTCTGAAGTTGTGCATCTTTTTAGTCGACACTGCCCTAACAGGACAAAAAGTCAAAAGAAAGAAACAAGATATTAGTGGACATGGAGAAGAATCAAAATGCTGTACACTCTACACAAGTACAACATTGAAAATTGACTAAAATCAATTCGAAAAAGAAAGCTTCTTTTCAAATGCAAGGAAATGACTTCTGTGATCTGGGTAGGCCTCTGAGACCAGAGCAGGGGCCATAACCCTGAAGTATGAACAGCCCTGGAATCAGAGAATGGGTTGCCTTAGGGTTGAGGGAGCTCAGAAAAATATGTGAGCAAATTTTCCCAGGTTCAGGCTGTATGGTTTGTCCTCTGTGGATGAATTCAACATCTCCCCACCCTGGCCGCCCTTTCACAGCTAATCCAAGACTAGTGACCACCCCAACCAAGTCCTCCCTTTAGACTTGAAGTCTGAACAGTTATCTTGCCTCTATACTACTTGGTCAGGAGAAGGCGATGGCACCCCACTCCAGTACTCTTGCCTGGAAAATCCCATGGACGGAGGAGCCTGGTAGGCTGCAGTCCATGGGCTGGCGAAGATTAGGACACGACTGAGCAACTTCCCTTTCACTTCTCGCTTTCATGCATTGGAGAAGGAAATGGCAACCCACTCCAGTGTTCTTGCCTGGAGAATCCCAGGGACGGGGGAGCCTGGTGGGCTGCCGTCTCTGGGGTCGCACAGAGTCGGACACGACTGAAGCGACTTAGCAGCAGCAGCAGCAGCATAGATTTGAAGAGGTTGATAATGCAAAGGTGGTGGAGTGCTGCATAGGATGCGGAACGTTTAAGGAGACACACCTTAGCCCTTAGGGATTGTTCTGCCACATTTCGCTCTCCTTTGGTACCCATCATCAATACATGGACAGAGGCTCTAGTGGCCCCAGAAAAATGGGTCAGAGGAATGAGGCAGTGCTGCCTCCTTGTGGCAGCTGTTTGTAACAGCAGTTTTGGGGCTCAGGGAAATTGAGACCTCTCAAGCCCTGGTGGCTCAGACGGTAAAGCATCTGTCTACAATGCGGGAGACGCGGGTTCAATCCCTGGGTTGGGAAGATCCCCTGGAGAAGAAAATGTCAATCCATCCAGTACTACTGCCTGGAAAATCCCATGGACAGAGGAACCTGGTAGGCTATAGTCCATGGGGTCACAAAGAGTCGGACACGACTGAGTGACTTCACTTCACTTTCAGCTTCAAGCCTAATGGGCCCTAAAGGACTTTTGCGCTCAAAACCTCACCTAGTTAAGTGTTGGAATAAGGTTTCTAATCTGGGCAGGTGTTGTAGCAGCTGATTTCAAAATAAGTTTTCCTAACATTATATACATATATATATATATATATATGTATATATATAAAATTAAAAAGGACATACTGATTCCTCCCCAGCCTACAATACTGGAGAAATGCTAATCACATCTTCAAAGTGGTAAGCCATCCCACCAGCCAGATGAACCGTTTTCCAAAAAGTGGACAAACAGTATCACCTGGGCAGGCTCAGAATGAAAAGGACCCTCCTTGGACTATGTTGGCCATAAAAACAGAAAATGAAATGGGGAAAAAAAAAATCAATGTATTGAAAATCTTCCAAATACTCTTACCACAAGACCTGGAAGTCACAAGATGGAGCTATATCTCGACAAATTCTAAGGAGCCTTGAAGTGCAACATTCATAACAGCACTGTTTACAGTAGCCACGATTTGGAGGCCACTGTAATATCCATCAACAGATGAATGCATAAACACGATGTGGTATGTAAAAGAAGGGAAAGATACTCAGCCACCAAACACGATGAAATCATGTGGCTGACAGCAAGCTACAAGGAACTATGGATCATCATATTCAACGAGCTAATTCTGAAGGAAGAAAGAGACCATGGGGTATCCCTGGTGCATGGAATCTCAAAACTGACACAAAGCAACGCCATGGGAAGACAGAACCAGCCCCACAGTCTTGGACAGACAAACCAGTTTTTCAGAAGTCCAAACAGCCGTGTAGGGTTAAATTAAGACATTTCAATTGACACACACACCCTCACAGGTGTTATGCATCGTTCATCAACTGGACTGAGTCTACGGTAAAGGACCCCAGTTACACCTTATACTACCCTAGATGGACATAAAAGTCGAAAAATAAAAGACATTTGTGTATATGTAGTATACAGCAAACCTGTACACTCTACATAAATGCAACATTCAAAATCGAGTAAAATCAATTTGAAAAATAAAAGTTCCTTTTGAAATGAAAGGGATTGCCTTCCGTGTTCCAGGCAGGCCACAGAGACCCGAACTGGGGTCACATCCCTGCAGCACGAACAGCCCTGGAACCAGAGAACGGAGTGCTTTAGTGCTGATGTTGGTCAGACAAATATTCGAGCAAATTTTCACTGGTTGCAGCTCTGTTTGGCCTTTCTGGATGAAACCGACATCTCCACAACCTCGCCTGCCTTTCATAGCTAATCCAAGCCTCATTACCCAAAATAAGTACACCCTTTAGGCTTGAAGTTTGAAAAGTCTTCTGGGCTCTATAAGTCTCCATGGGAGGCTTTTCACCTGCTATTCTTTCTTTAGAATGCTTCAAAGGCAGAGGACATCATCCAGGTAGCATAGATTTGAAGGGGTTAATAATGCAAAGGTGGGGGAGTGCTGCATGGGATGGGGAACCTTTTAGGAGACACAAAATGGCCCTTAGGGATTGTTCTGCCACATTTCACTTTCATTTGGTACCCAGCATGAGCACGTGGACTTTGCCCCCAGAATCAAGTGAAAGTATGAGGAAGTGCTGCCGCCTTGTGGCCACGTCTTGTAACAACAGCTTTAACACCTGTGCTCAGGGAAATTGAAAACTCCCAAGCCTGAGTTAAAGGACTTTTGTTTGCCCTGAAGACCTCACCTGGCAAGGTGTTTGAAGGTCACTAATCCGGGCAGGCAGTGTAGAGGCTGATTTCAAAATGAATTTTAGTTATAATATTTTAAATATTTTAAAAGACGACATACCATTTCCGCCCCCACCCTACATTATTGGAGAAATGCAAATCAGATCTTCAAAGTGCTAAGCCACCCCCCTCACCAGCAGCCACAAGAGTCATCCTCACATGGTGGAGAAACAGTATCACCTGGGCGGGGCCTGGAGGGCAAAATACCATCCTTGAACCATGTTGGATACAAAAATAACTGTCTGGGGTATAAAAATAACCATCTTGTGTATAAAAATAGAAAACAGCATGGAGATCACTATATGCTATTGAAAAACTTCAAAACACTTTTACCATAAGACCTGGAAATCTATATCTCTACAAACTCTAATTGGAAAAGAGACTTGCAGCATCATGTTTATTGAATCACTATTTACAGTAGCCAAGATTTGGAAGCCACCGTAATATCCACCAACCGAAAAATGTACAAACACGATGTGGTATGTACAATGAAGGGATAGCTACTCAGCCATCAAAAAGAAAAATAAATGAAATAATCTCCTGGCAGCAACCTACAAGGACTAAGGTATCGTCCTGCTCAGGGAGGTAAGTCTGAAACAGACAGAAACACCTAATTTGGTATGTTTGTGTTTGGAATCTAAATATTGATGCAAAGCTACTCAATTCCAAGACATACACACATCCACAGACTTAGAAAACTTAACTAGTGTAACTGAAGGTCACAGAGCAGTTTAGGTTGTACCAGGTCATTGGGATTTACATGTACACAATCATATGTGTAAAAATTGATTGGAAAATGACTTACTTTATGGCACAAGAGATGCCACTCATCCTCTGCCACAAGGTGATTATGTAAAAAAGAACATAGAGAACTTAAAAGAACTTTTTATGTACCCGAGTCAAGTTGCTGTGCATCCACAACAAACACATCATTGGCAATCAACCATCAGTTCAGATCAGTCGCTCAGTCCTGTCCGACTCTTTGCAACCCCATGGACACAGCACGCCAGGCCTCCCTGTCCAGCACCAACTCCTGGAGTTTACTCAAACTCATGTCCATTGAGCTTGTGAGGCCATCCAGCCATCTCATCCTCTGTCATCCCCTTCTCCTCCTGCCTTCAATCCTTCCCAGCATCGGGGTCTTTTCAAATGAGTCAGCTCTTCTCATCAGGTGGCCAAAGTATTGGAGTTCCAGCTTCAACATCAGTCCTATCAACAAATATTCAGAACGGATTTCCTTTAGGATGGACTGGTTGGATCTCCTTGCAGACCAAGGGACTCTCAAAAGTCTTCTCCAACACCACAGTTCAAAAGCATCAATTCTTTGGTGCTCAGCTTTCTTTATAGTCCAACTCTCACATCCATACATGACTACTGGCTAAACCATTGCCTTGACTAGACAGACCTTTCTCGGCAAAGTAATGTGTCTGCTTTTCAATATGCTGTCTAGGTTGGTTATAACTTTTATTCCAAGGAGCAAGTGTCGTTTAATTTCATGGCTGCAGTCACCATCTGCAGTGATTTTGGAGGCCCCCAAAATAAAGTCTGTCACTGTTTCCATTGTTTCCCCCTCTATTTGCCATGAAGTGGTGGGAGCAGACACAACTTTTCCACTCTCCTTTTTCACTTTTATCAAGAGGCTCTTTAGTTCTTCTTCACTTTCTGCCATAAGGGTGGTGTCATCTGCATATCTAAGATTACTGATATTTCTCCCAGCAATCTTGATTCTAGCTTGTGCTTCATTCAGTCCAGTGTTTCGCATGATATACTCTGTATATAAGTTAAACAAACAGGGTGACAATATACAGCCTTGACATACTCCTTTCCCAATTTGGAAACAGTCTGTTGTTCCATGTCCAGTTCTAACTGTTGCTTCTTGACCTGCATACAGATTTCTCAGGAGCCAGGTCAGGTGGTCTGGTATTCCCAGCTCTTGAAGAATTTTCCAGTTTGTTGTTATCCACACAGTCAAAGGCTTTGGCATAGTCAATAAAGCAGAAGTTTTTCTGGAACTCTCTTGCTTTTTCAATGATCCAACAGATGTTGGCAATTTGATCTCTGGTTCCTCTGCCTTTTCTAAAACCAGCTTGAACATCTGGAAGTTCACAGTTCACGTACTGTTGAAGCCTGGGCTTGGAGAATTTTGAGCATGAGTTTGCTAGCGTGTGAGTTGAGTGCAATTGTGCTGTAGTTTGAGCATTCTCTGGCATTGCCTTTCTTTGGGATTGGAATGAAAACTGATATTTTCCAGTCCTGTGGCCACTGCTGAGTTTTCCAAATTTGCTGGTGTATTGAGTGCAGCACTTTGACAGCATCATCTTTTAGGATTTGAAATAGCTCAACTGGAATTCCATCACCTCCACTAGCTTTATTCTTAGTGATGCTTCCTAAGGCCGACTTGACTTCGCATTCCAGGATGTCTGGCTCTAGGTGAGTGAGCACACCATTCTGATTATCTGGGTCATGAAGATCTTTTTTGTACAGTTCTGTGTATTCTTGCCACCTCTTCTTAATATCTTCTGCTTCTGTTAGGTCCATACCATTTCTGTCCTTTATCGAGCCCATCTTTGCATGAAATGTCCCCTTGGTATTTCTAATTTTCTTGAAGAGATCTCTAGTCTTTCCCATTCTATTGTTTTTCCTCTATTTCTTTGCATTGATCACTGAGGAAGGCTTTCTTATCTCTCCTTGCTGTTCTTTGGAACTCTGCATTCAGATGGGTATATCTTTCCTTTTCTCCTTTGCCTTCACTTCTCTTCTTTTCTCAGTTATTTGTAAGGCCTCGTCAGACAACCATTTTGCCTTTTTGCATTTCTTTTTCTTGGGGATGGTCTTGATCACTGCTTCCTGTACAATGTCATGAACCTCCATCCATTGTTCTTTAGGCACTCTATCAGATCTAATCCCTTGAATCTATTTGTCACTTTCACTGTATAGTCATAAGGGATTTGATTTAGGTCGTACCTGAATGGTCTAGTGGTTTTCCCTCTTTCTTCAATAAGTTTGAATTTGGCAATAAGAAGTTCATGATTTTAGTCACAGTCAGCTCCCAGTCTTGTTTTTGCTGACTGTATAGAGCTTCTCCATCTTTGGCTGTGAAGAATATAATCAATCGAATTTTGGTATTGACCATCTGGTAATGTCCATGTGTAGAGTCTTCTCTTGTGTTGTTGAAAGAAGGTATTTGCTATGACCAGTGTGTTCTCTTGGCAGAGCTCTGTTAGCCTTTGCCCTGCTTATTCTGTACTTCAAGGCCAAATTTGCCTGTTACTCCAGGTATTTCTTGACTTCCTACTTTTGCAATCCATTCCCCTATAACAAAAAGGACATCTTTTCTGGGTGTTAGTTCTAGAGGGTCTTGGAGGTCATCATAGAACCGTTCAACTTCAGCTTCTTCAGCATTACTGGTCAGGGCACAGATTTGGATTACCATGATATTGAATGGTTTGACTTGGAAATAAACAAAGATTATTCTGTCATTTCTGAGATTGCATCCAAGTACTGCATTTCAGACTCTTTTGCTCACTATGATGGCTATTCCATTTCTTCTAAGGGATACTTGCCCACAGTAGTAGATATAATGGTCATCTGAGTTAAATTCACCCATTCCAGTCCATTTTAGTTCGCTGATTTCTAAAATGTTGATGTTCCTGTTTGAACACTAAAATGCCACTAAAATGCCATATCCTGTTTGACCACTTCCAATTTGCCTTGATTCATGGACCTAACATTGCAGGTTCCTATGCAATATTGCTCTTTATAGCATCGACTATACATCAGTAGAAAATACGCTCCTTTGACAAATAACAGCAAATTCTTACTACAACACAGCACCCTCTGCAGGGCAGATTTGAAGGAGGTGATATTTTAAAGGGACAGGGTGCTGATTGTGAATGGAGAAGAATTAATGAAGTAAAAGCCCTTGTGGGTTTGTTTTGCCACATTCTACTCTCATTTCCTTCCCAAGATCAGGCCTTTATCTTAATGACAACTTTAACATCTGTGCTTAGGGTAACTTTTAACTCAGAAGGTCTGATGGGCTCAAAATAACTTCTTCCCTCAAAAAAAATGCTCTAGGTAGGTAATGGAGTATGAATTCAAAAAAGGCAGGTTCACAAGAAGTCAATTTCAAAAGTTAGTTTTACTCACAGTTTAAAGAAAGAAAGAGCACATATCCCATCTTCCTCACCAGTGCATATGATTACAGACATGAAAATCAAAACTTCAATGAGGTATCACCTCCCATGGGTAGGAACCTCAAAATTTCTACAAGCAGTAAATGCTGGACAGATCCTGGAGTAAACAAAACTCCTCTACACTGTTGCTGCTGCTGCTAAGTCGCTTCAGTCATGTATCCGACTATGTGTGACCCCATAGACGGCAGCCCACCAGTCTCCTCCGTCCCTGGGATTCTCCAGGCAAGAACACTGGAGTGGGTTGCCATTTCCTTATCCAATGCAGGAAAGTGAAAAGTAAAAGTGAAGTTGCTCTGTCGTGTCCAACTCTTAGCGACCCCATGGACTGCAGCCCTACCAGGCTCCTCCATCCATGGGATTTTCCAGGCAAGAGTACTGGAGTGGGGTGCCATTGCCTTCTCCACTGTTGGTGGGGATGTAAATTGTCCAGCCACTATGGAGAACATTATGGAGGTTCTCTAAAAACTACTTGTAGAAGTATCAGGTGACCCAGGAAATCCCACTTCTCATCAAATATTTGGACAAAACCTTAATTTGAAAAGATGCATGCACACAAATATTCATTGCAGGGCTTTTACAGTAGCCAGGACATGGAAGCAACCTCAATATCCATCCACAGATTAATTGATAAAAAAGATGTGGAGCATATATACAATGGAATATTACTCACTCATAAAAAAGATAGTACAGCCTTTTGCAGCAACATGGACAGACCCAGAGATTGTCATCCTGAGTTGAGTGAGTCAGACAGAGACAAATATCTTATGCCATCACTTGTATGTGTAATCTTAAAAAAACTGTACAAATGAACTTATGTACAATATAGAAATGGAATTTCAGATTTATAAAACAAATATGCTGTTAGCAGGGGGTAAGGCAGGCATGAATAAGTTGGGAGATTGGTATTACCATAGACACACTACTGTATAAAAACAGATAACTAATAAGGACCTACTGTATAGCACAGGGAACTCTGCTCAATACTTTGTAATAACCTATGGGGAAAGTATTTAAAGAAAAGAGTGATAGCTTATGGTGAATGGTGTCAGATTCGTGATCTCTGAAGCAGAAGATTTAACTTTGGGACCAGGGACCAGGCTTGATTACACAAGACCCTTATAGCAGAGATTTATTAAAGTGTAAAAGGGGACAGAGAACGTTTCTGACATTGACATCAGAGAGGGGATGGAGAGTGCCCTCCAGCTAGTGTTAGCAAGAGTTATATACTTTTTAAATTAGACATTACAATAAATCAAAAGAATGTCTCAAGGTTGTAAAAATTTTACCAGACCCACTCCCACAATTTACATTTTAGGATACCAGGATTAGAACTTAACAATAGAAAGATCCTACCAGACACACAGTGGGATAATCCTACCAGATAATCAGGATGGTGAGCTCACTCACCTAGAGCCAGACATCCTGGAATGTGAAGTCAAGTGGACTTTAGGAAGCATCACTAAGAACAAAGCTAGTGGAAGTGATGGAATTCCAGTTGAGCTATTTCAAATACTAAACGATGATGCTGTCAACGTGCTGCACTCAATACACCAGCAAATTTGGAAAACTCAGCAGTAGCCACAGGACTGGAAAAGGTCAGTGTTCATTCCAATGCCAAAGAAAGGCAATGCCAAAGAATGCTCAAACTACCACACAATTGCACTCATCTCACACACTAGCAAACTCATGCTCAAAATTCTCCAAGCCAGGCTTCAGCAGTACATGAACCATGAACTTCCAGATGTTCAAGCTGGATTTAGAAAAGGCAGAGGAGCCAGAGAGCAAATTGCCAACATCTGTTGGATCATCCAAAAAGCAAGAGTTCCAGAAAATCTTCTGCTTTATTGACTTTGCCAAAGCCTTTGACTGTGTGGATCACAACAAACTGTGGGAAATTCTTCAAGAGCTGGGAATACCAGACCACCTGACCTGGCTCCTGAGAAATCTGTATGCAGGTCAGGAAGCAACAGTTAGAACTGGACATGGAACAATAGACTGGTTCCAAACTGGGAAAGGAGTATGTCAAGGCTGTATATTGTCACCCTGCTTATTTAACTTATATGCAGAGTACATCATGCGAAACATTGGACTGAATGAAGCACAAGCTGGAATCAAGATTGCTGGGAGAAATATCAATAACCTCAAATATGCAGATGACACCACCCTTATGGCAGAAAATGAAGAGAACTAAAGAGCCTCTTGATGAAAGTGAAAGAGAAGAGTGAAAAAGTTGTGTCTGCTCCCACTACTTCATGGCAAATAGAGGGGGAAACAATGGAAACAGTGACAGAATTTATTTGGGGGGCTCCAAAATCACTGCAGATGTTGACTGCAGCCATGAAATTAAAAGACACTTGCTTTTTGGAAGAAAAGTTATGACCAACCTAGACAGCATATTAAAAAACAGAGACATTACTTTGCCAACAAAGGTCTGTCTAGTCAAGGCTGTGGTTTTTCCAGTAGTCATGTATGGATGTGAGAGTTGGACTATAAAGAAAGCTGAGCTCAGAAGAATTGATGCTTTTGAACTGTAGTGCTGGAGAAGACTCTTGAGAGTCCGTTGGATAGCAAGGAGATTTAACCAGTCCATCCTAAAGGAAATCCGTTCTGAATATACATTGGTAGGACTGATGATGAAGCTGAAACTCCAATACTTTGGCCACCTGATGCGAAGAGCTGACTCATTGGAAAAGACCATGGTGCTAGGAAAGATTGAGGGCAGGAGGAGAAGGGGATGACAGAGGATGAGATGGTTGGATGGCATCACTGACACATGGACATGAGTTTGAGTAAAGTCCGGGAGCTGGTGCTGGACAGGGAGGCCTGGCGTGCTGCAGTCCATGGGGTCACAAAGAGTCTGACAGGACTGAGCGACTGATCTGAACTGAACCAGACCCACTCTCCTATAATATACATTTTAAGATATCAGAATTAGTCAGAATGTTTTCAGGAAGGAGAAACTGTCCTCAAGCAGGATACATTGTTGATATAATCCCTAGTATAATCCCAGAGTTTAAACTGAGTTGTTGTGTAATCATCAGTTCCTGGCTTAAAGAAAAAAACAGCTTTATGTGACTAAGACTAAAAAATGTAGAGAGAAAAAAACAAACAAACATTTGTCCTTTCCTCCTCCTTGAGAATTCCAGACCCCTATCTCCTCCTGGAGAACCCCAAACCCCTTTCTCCTCCTCAGGGACCCCAGATTTCTTATCAACCTGCCTAGGAATTGACCCTCTCAAGTGGATATATGTATAACAGATTCAATTTGCTATACACCTGAAACGATCATAACAGTGTAAACTACACTCCTGTAAAAATTATAAAAACATATATACTTCAATAAAAATTATTAAACAATTTAAAAAAATTGTTAAATGATTTTTGCAGTTTATTACATCATGACACTGGAGTAATAGTTAGGCTTCACTAGTCAACTGGAGGTTTTCTTAAATATTTCAAGACTTGCTTCTCTTTAGGCTTTGATTGACCAACTTAAAATAACACAGTGGACAAGTTGTAAAAAGTTTGCTTTTGTCATATTTTCTCATAAAAGTGTACTTGTAAACAAATAGGACTCTATAATGATGTGTGTTATGTTGCTTCAGTCGTGTCTGACTTTTTGCAACCCCATGGACTGTAGCCCGCCTGGCTCCTCTGTCCATGGGATTCTCCAGGTAAGAATACTGGAGTGGGGTGCCATTTCCTCCTCCAGGGGATCTGAACCCCATCTCTCATTTCTCCTGCATTGGCAGGTGTGTTCTTTACCAACTGTGCTACGTGGGAAGACCTCTGTACCACCTAGAATAAAATGTTAGCTCTGCACTCAAGCCGTGTGACCTTGAAGACCTTGTGACCTCTTTGTCTTGTGTTTCCATTTTCTCCATTTTTAAAACCTAGACAAGATACCTTGTTTTTGTTAAAGACGGCTGCAAGTTCTTTGTTACTTTTGTGATATTTCACTCTTCAGAACCGGACAGAAGCTGTGATTGCTTGATCAACAGAACATAGTAGATGTGATCTGTGCTTAAGAGACTAATAGCTGCTGCTGCTTCTCAAACCATCTGTTCTTGGAACCCAGCCACCAGGCTGAGTAAAAGCCCAAGTATCTCTGTAAAGTGGCCATCCTGGAAAGGAATCAAGCCTCCCACCAACCACCAACACTGGGCCCCTGGCCATTTTGTTCAGTCACTCGGTTGTGTCCAACTCTTTGCAACCCCATGGACTGTAGCACGCCAGGCTTCCCAGTCCTTCACTCTCTCCCAGAGTTTGCTCAAACCATGTCCATTGAGTCGATGATGCCATTCAAACATCTCATCCTCTGTCACCCCATTCTCCTCCTGACCTCAATCTTTCCCAGCATCATGTTCTTTTCCAACGAGTAGGCTCTTTGCATCAGGTGGCCAAAGTATTGGAGCTTCATCTTCAGTCTTTCCCATGAATATTCAGGGTTGATTTCCTTTAGGATTGACTGGTTTCCTGTCCAAAGGACTCTCAAGAGTCTGACACACAAGATCAATTATCCTAAAAGACACCTCCCCTGTCATCACTCTGCACAGATTGAGTTACCCCACCCAACTATGCCCACATCATAGGTTTGTGAGCCAAATAAATTATTACTGTTTTTGGTCACTGAGTTGTGTATAATTTCAACTCAGAAATAGGTGACAGAATTTGGTCCCTGGGAGTTACAGAAGTCTACAACACGTGACATCGGCTTTACCACCAGAGAGCAGGTAGAAGACGGAGGACCTCCAAAGGATTGCTTTCAGAAGCTTTAAGGGCCTGCGGACCTAGAACAAATGCACTGCCAGTTATTTCTCTAGCAAAGGTGGATTTATTCTGGGTCGGGAGAGGATTGCAAGGTCTCCAACCATGACATGCAAGTCTCCACAGGGCAAGGGAAGGAAGTGTTTTAATCAAGGGGGAGAAGGAAGCTGGAGGCCTATAGTAAGCAAAGAGTGCAAGAATTTTCATTAGCTGAATCCTTGTCAGAAGAGAAAGGGGGTCTATCCTCTTGTTGGGCTTTGCTATTGTTGCAGGGCTTGAGACCTTCCCTTTCTGGTCTCCCAACTCTATTTGAAGTCTCCGATTGCTGATTGTTTACAGGTCTTTCCTATCTTACAGCAATCATGGAGTTTGGAAGACATGTTAGACCAATTATTCACTCCCAAGTTTTTGAAGCATTAAAGTTTTAAAGTACAATTTAAGAAAGAAAGAAAAAAGAGAGATCAATTAGACTAGGATGTAATTAGCTGCTTTGGTTTCAATTTAAAGCGTTATAAAATAAGATCTATCAAGAAAGCCTTAAAGTTCCAGAGATTAATTAATACTGGAATGGAAGTAGCTGGGAAGATTTGCAAAAATAACACTCAGTATATCACCTAGAGTTTTTCTCCACTGACAGGACAATAAAACACGTGCTTAAACAGCAGCAGGAAGGAGACAGGCTAAATTTAAAGCATGCTTGGCAAGAGTTAAGCTTGTAAATTCTGAAAAGCTCTGTGTTAGTTGCTCAGTCATGTTTGACTTTCTGCGACTCCATGGACTATGGCCCACCAGGCTCCTCTGTCCATGAGATTCTCCAGGCAAGAATACCGGAGTGGGTTGCCATTGCCTTCTCCAGGGGATCTTCCCAATCCAGGGATTAAATCCAGATCTCCTGCATTGCAGGCAGATTCTTTACCACCTGAGACACCAGATCTTTGCAAAAAGGTCTAAATCAGTTTTGCTTTGGATGAGAATTTGATGAAAAGTCCAGAGATGGACTAGTCGGCCTCCTCAGTATTCATTTGCATGCTTTCAGTTGCAAGTAACCCTGACTCAAAGTGCCGAAGCACTGAGACCATGTGTGGAGACTGTGACCAACCACTGCCAGACTGGCTGGATCACCAGCTCTGTTACGCCGTCAAGGATCTAGGTTCTTCTACCTCTTGTACTTGTAGTATCATTTGTATCTAATCCATGAGAAACCAGGTAATGCCTAACACCCACAAGACATCTTCACACCCTTGCTTATGAATTAGCTAGCTTGCTTTCTTAGAGCCATGACGCTGGAGGTTGCTACTTAGCCTTCCAACATCAAATAAAACCCATTTTGGGTTACTTTATATATGGGATTATTTGTACTGTTACTCCTTTCTAAATCCATGTTTGAGGGGAAAATGTCTAATGCAAGATGTTACCCACAATGTAACATTACCCAAGACGTCAGAAATTGTAACAGCTGTGAATCCAATGTCTGTTTTCCAAATGAAAATTTTAAATGTAGAGCTTTAGATTTTCTATAGAAAATTAGGGCCATATATCCATTCACATCATCACAACCACCCCTCAAAGAACCAAACCTAGCACATCCTAATTGCTGACTTCTCAAAGGCAGTAGGATTGAGAGAGTCTTGCAAATTATATACACATTCACGATTATATCTTTGCTTGAATCCCAGGAAACAAAGCTTCCTTAAAACAAAGCTGATCTTGCTGTAACACACACACTCACATACCACGTACACAAATTTTCACAGCTGTCTCATCTTTAAATAGGTTGACATCAAATGTCTTTTAAGACTATGGCAAACCCCTGAGGGTTTTCATGCTAAAGTATGTGATAGCTAATGTCAGACAATCCTAAGCAAATTATTTCACAACATCAAATGCCAAATACCTGAATACACAGAGGTTAGATGGCAGGGCAGCTGTACTGTACAACTCCAAGGAAGATCATGTACCCATGGACCAGAACTGTTCAGAGCAAACCCTAGACATCTGTGCAAGGCAGCCCAGAAGGTGTTTTTCTTGCTGCCTCTAAACACAGAGCTCCACGTGACACAAGGATCTCCTGTCACTGCTCTTGTGAACTTGCTGGTTGTAAAACACAGGCTCTCCAGCTGCCAGAAGCCATCACTTTACCTTCCACACCCAGATGAGTGCACTTGAGCTGCCATCAACGTGTCAGAAATCCAGCCCCCTTCGCCATGAACTTCAGCTACTTCTGAGGCCCCCAGGCTGCTGTCTCACGTGCCTTAGAAACAGATCCCTCACAGTCTTTAGCTCCAGCTTCTTCACCATGCCATTCTGCTGATGCCTCTTCAGTTTATGACCACTGCGAGTTAGGGTTAGACAGTGTGAACCTGGGGCCAAGAAGTACCTCTGAACTGCCCATCACCCCTGCATTGCTCCACCCATGAGATGGAAGACAAGGTCAGTATCAGGGTAGTCCTGTCCAGACTCCTCTCTGCCTCTATTGGTTGAAGGGTCTGAAGAAGGGGATGGTGGTGGTGGTTTAGTCACGTCTGACTCTTCATGACCCCATGGACTGTAGCCCATCAGGCTTCTCTGTCCATGGGATTTCCCAGGCAAGAATACTGGAGCGGGTTCCCATTTCCTTCTCCAGGGGATCTTCCTGATCCAGGGATCAAATCTGCGTCTCCTGCAGTGGCAGGCAAATTCTTTACCACGGAGACACTTGGGGAGCCAAAGAAGGAGATAGATTTGTGTAGTCTCACAATAGGAAATTCAAGAAGGGAACATAATTCAGTTCTCTAATTTGGGTATTGAAATCAAGGTAGCACCAGTCATTCTCCTACTGCATTTGCCTCTGTGATATTATATCACACAAGCATCCAGGGCTAGACGGTCCCTGTGGTTCATATCTGGGGGACTCTGGACACTTGCCTTGGCAGGTAAGTGACTTCAAGGAGAGAGCTGGTGCAGCAGTGCCTGATTGGTAGAGGGACTTGGTGCTTCTGCCGCAGCCAGACAGAACTTCATGGTGTTAGGAGATGCCACCAAACACTAAGTAACTGCTTCTTTGACTGCTGGTTTTAACACCTAAGCTCCTAGGGAGAGGAGAGTATGCTAACCTCCGTGAGTCCATCCCCAGAGGCAGAATTTCAATTAATTCTCTGCAGCAGAAGAGACGAATCCCCAAGTTTCACCAAGACCCTATGGAAGAATCTGGGGCAAAGGGAGAAAACGGAAATGTGTAGGGAAAGCATTACTTGTGGCTATACATATACATATAGGGCCTAAGGGGCTTCCCAGGTGACACAGGAAAATATAGGCAACCTTGTGGAGTTCCAAATGCCAACAAAAACCCACATGCCAGTGCAGGAGACACAGAAGATGCAGGTTTCATCCCTGGGTTGGGAAGATCCCCTGGAGCAGGAAATGGCAACCCACCCCAGTTTTATTGCCTGGAGAATCCCATGGACAGAGAAACCTGGCGGGCTACAGTCCATGGGGTTGCAAAGAGTCCAACTTGACTGAGCACGCACTCAAAGGGCCCAGCCTAAGTCTAGCTGTATCCTCAGTGTTCCTTGCCCGAGTCTCCTGTCCTAGCCCATGGCACTCCAGGACAACTTGAGATATTTCTCAGTCTAAAGACCACACAAACCTCTGACATCTGTGAGAGCTACTTCTCTCACTTCCCAAGCTCATCCTCTGGTCCAAAGCCCAACTCCAGAGACCTCATTCTCTGACAGTCAACTGGGGAAGCATACACTGCTTTCAGGAGAACTCCACAAGGTTGCCTATATTTGCCAACTATGGTAGGATTACAGACAACTTTGCCTTTCTTATTTATACCCTTTTATTTCCCAAAACACAGAGAATAAATATTGTTTTCATAACAAGGAAATGTAATAAATCATTTTCATTAAAAAAACAAGAAACCCACTTCTGAGTAATGTTTGTTCGGGGGAGACTATTTTTCTCCAACAAAAATCAAATGTTCCTTGGAAAGATTCATTTCAATTAAACAAAACTCGAAACTTCACCAGTAATTAAGATATCATATGTCTATATAAGACAATGTAATGGAAAAGAATGTTGCCTATAATCTAGCAAAACAGATACTCTTCTACTTGACTAAGATGCTCTGAATCAAAGGGAAAAAAACTAAGATAAATTCCCACTATGTTATTTCCATATTGCTGCAGTAATGATTACCACAGATTTTTAAGTATTTTGTAAACAGCAACAACGTATTCTCTTACGGTACTGGAGGTCAGAAATCTAAAATCAAGATGTCAATAAGGCTGCATTTCTTTTGGAGATTTCAGGGAAGAATCTTTTTTTTTTTTTTTTTTTTTTTGCGTCTTTTTTCAACTTCCAGAGGCCACTTGCCTTCCTTTCTTGGCTCACTCCAACTTCCCTATATCACTTCAAGCTTTTGTTTTCATCATCATTTCTACTGTTAACTCTGACTCTCTTACTTCTCTCTTATAAGGACCCTTGTGTTTATACTGGGCCAGCCTAGTTAATCCAAAATAAACTTCCCATCTCAAGATCCTTACCTTAATCCCGTCTGCAAAATCCCCCTTTCCACATAAAGTTAAATCTTCACAGATTCTAGGGGTTAGGGCCTGGGTATCTTTAGGGAAGACATTATTCAGCTTACCACACCCGCCTTATATTTAAAACATGCTCTTGTTAAGGCACTCCCCAGATGTTACCAATATACACAAAATTCCAAAATGGAAAATGCTACTGTAATCAAAAATAAAAACCTCTCAAAGTCTCTTGACTTTTACATCTGAATTTTTTTTAGAAAATTAGCTGGATAATCTCAGATTTGAAGCCAGTTAAACTCTCAAGTCTTTTGCCATGTAGACATAGTAAGAATACTTGTAAATAGGTTTATGATAAAGTTTTGGAAATAAAAAGCATTTTGCAATTATTTCCTCATATGAATCTTTATTTCAGACATTTAATAAGGTTTCCAGTGAATATTTGGACCTGTCTGTTTTCTAAAAGGAAGAAAACAAAAGAAATTATTGTGGTTTGACAGAGGCAAAGCATCAGAGTCTAGCTGGGATTGCTGGTTTTGTCACTTATTAGCCATATGACTTTAGTCACCTCACCATATCCTCCTGTATAAAACTGAAACAATACTTCCTGCCTTGCCTGTCTGACAGGTGGGGGCAAGGATAAAATGAGGTAATTGCAATCAGGCTATTATTATCATCCTACAGGGAGAGGCATTTGAACTGTCATCCTTTATTTTTAATTCAGATCACGAGGAGAAACACTTCAGTTTGGAGTTCATTGAGCTATTTCCTAGAATTCAGACCAAGGAGAATTGAATCTGAAATTTCTTCTATCTTCACATAGCCTCACAGGAAGAAAAAAAAAGGATCAGCTTAAAAGTAAGAAGTCTGTTTGTCATATCTATGAACTCGATTTATTTAGTAAAGAGAGCTCAGTACACTTATCAGTAAAGCTGGCTTACTCTAACATTATTCCTTCCACCGCCAAAAAAATTTTTGTCAGCTTTTCACAGAACAATGGAACATCACAAAAAATCAAAACAAATAAAAAAAATAAAGGACAAACAAAAACTTGTCTTCCATATCTAGATGGGCTGAAACAAGTATTTTGATTTCCCTTCTGTTCTCTAGGATAAAAACCACTGCACTGTAAAATGTTTTCATTCATGCAATAAAAATCAATTGGCTTCAACAATCTTATACCTAGCTGCCTATCCTTCCACAAATTATGGCTTGAACATAAAACTTCAAGAGCTTCTTTAATAGATCACAGTCATAACTGGCATTTCCTTCCCCCCAATTTTGGTGTATACATGTTCCAAATTTCATCCCCTTAAGACCCAGGTGATTTAGTATTTCCAGAAGAGCTCCTGAGAGTGAAGCTGGCAGTCAAATGTAGGAATCAGACAGCTTTGTGTAACTTAGAGAAAGCCTCCTTCAACATCTATTTAATGTTAGAACCATCACGTTTCTCTTTGACAAGATTGTCTGCACTAAGGTTTCTCAAGAAAGCCAGGGGACTAATTGATTTCTGCCGTCACGATTGACGGCAGAGCGGCTGTCAGGCAACTGAAGTGTCTCCAATCTCCAATACAAATTACTCTAGATGGTTTTTAAGATAAACTTGCCAAGCCTGTTATGCCTAGCAGTTCTGACTGGAACATGGGCAATTGATTTACATGAAAAAACAAGAGGATCTCTTTGGGATCTTCATCATAAAACTGCCATGGGGCTTTTGCTGATGGCCGAGAAGCCACAGATGTATCATGCACACCTAGAAAATTAAGGAAGCTATTCTATGCACACCTCTATGTAGTTCATAATTTGGCAGCATAAAATTGAGCCTGTCTAAAGCAACAGACTACAAAAGAAGGCTACCATGAGACTCTTAGAGAATGCTGACTAAAAAGATTAATCAGGTAATACTGTGAACCTTTGTTTCCATCAATTGTTCTTAATGCAGATAAATTCCAAAGGAGGATAATGTATTTCTCCCCTCACTTTTTCAAAGAGGTAAGTTGTGTTCTTGCAGTAAGGAAATCAGTGTGTTAACTACGGTGGACAATGTGTTACCTGGATCATGAGGAGGTTGTATAAAAAGCAATTTGAATGAAGGACAAAGGGCCTAGGTTTTGAAGGGAAAAAACATCTATGAGATAAATCTATTTATATTGGTTTTAGCCTTTTTATTTTTAGGGGCTTCCATGGTGGCTCAGATGGTAAAGATTCTACATACAATGCAGGAGACCCAGGTTCAGTTCCTTGGTTGGGAAGATCCCCTGGGGAAAGGAATGGCTACCCACTCAGTATTCTTGCCTGGAGAATCCCATGGACAGAGGAGCCTGGTGGGCCACAGTCCATGGGGTTGCAAAGAGTGGAACATGACTGAGCAACTAACACTTTCACTTTGGTTTTCATTTTTATGTAGCTGTGGATGTTTCCTTAAAGCAGTTTTTTATTGTTGATTATAAAAAAATCTTGGGTATCTTAACCATTACAATTGACAGTGCAAATGAAGACTAAGAATGTCTGAATAGCTGAGAGGGGATGTGAGCTAGAAGCAATCAAGGCCCTTGGTATAGAGAGGACTTTATATACCACCAGAGAACAAAAGGATCTCTTGACAAAGCAGCTATCAGAGCGGTACTGAGGGCAGAGAACCATGGAAAGGTATTCCGACCCTGGCAAGGTACTGGCAAGGAAAAATATTACTTATTTTGAGAATTATTGAGTATTACTCTTTACCAAGCAGTGCAGTAGGTGCTGGAGATATAGTAAATAAGACAAGCCCTCTCTTTCCTCAGAGCTCAGAGTACACCAGGGGAAGAAATAGTTAACTCAGCATATCAAAACTCTTGGAACTCAGCTCAAGTGGAGCCTTAGAGGAAATGCTATGGTGTAAATGCTGCTGCTGCTGCTTCTAAGTCGCTTCAGTCGTGTCCGACTCTGTGCGACCCCATAGACGGCAGCCCACCAGGCTTCCCCATCCCTGGGATTCTCCAGGCAAGAACACTGGAGTGGGTTGCTATTTCCTGCTCCAACGCATGAAAGTGAAAAGTGAAAGGGAAGTCACTGAGTCGTGTCTGACTCTAGCGACCCCACGGACTGCAGCCCACCAGGCTTCTCCATCCATGGGATTTTCCAAGCAAAAGTACTGGAGTGGGGTGCCATTGCCTTCTCCAGGTGTAAATGCTAATATTGGGAAATAAGAAATGTTATAAATAATGGTCTAAAATACAACCATAGAAGCTGAAAAGAATAAAAGAGTAAGTTAAATACCAAGCAGAAAGAGAAGTCAATAATATAAAGCAGAAAAACAATAGAGAAAATTGATACACTCAAAAGCAAATTATTTTAAAAGATGACAAAATTAATTAAGACTAGCCCAGATGATCAAAACAAATTTTTTAAAAGGAAAATTCAAATTATTCATGGCAGAGGTGAAAGAGGAAATGTACTACAGAGCCTCTAGACATTAAAAGAATAACCAAGAGCTATTATGAACATTCTACCAACAAAGTCATCAACATTGAATGACACAAAATAAGCAAGTAAAAGTTTTCAAAGAAACTTGAACCTAGCATTTTATATCTAGCCAAATTTTCACTCAGTATGAGAGTAATAAAAAACAGAAATCATCTCAGGCACTAAGGTCTTCAGAGGTTTCCTCACACAATGACTTCTATCAGAAACAATTCTGATTTCCTAACTATGACTCAAAATCCAGAACCAGTAAAGACAACGACATATGTATTTGATTACATTCACATGTATACCTGTGGCAGATTCATTTCGATATTTGGCAAAACTAATACAATATTGTAAAGTTTAAAAATAAAATTAAATTTAAAAAAAAATAAAAATAGAAAACGAAAAAAAAAAAAACCCAACATAAATTACAAGGCAAAACCCACCATAGAGTGAAAAATGAGAAAAGGCAGATTACAGGAAAAGAAAAGAAATTGAAATGCCATTCAAATCTATGAAAAAAACTCAATCTAGCTTGTAATACGAAGAAGGCAATAGCACCCGACTCCAGCACTCTTGCCTGGAAAATCCCATGGACGGAGGAGCCTGGTGGGCTGCAGTCCATGGGGTTGCTAAGAGTCGGACATGACTGAGCAACTTCACTTTCACTTTTCACTTTCATGCATTGGAGAAGGAAATGGAAACCCATTCCAGTATTCTTGCCTGGAGAATCCCGGGGACAGAGGAGCCTGGTGGGCTGCCTTCTATGGGGTAGCACGGAATCGGACACGACTGAAGCGACTTAGCAGCAGCAAAAGCAGCTTGTAATAAGAGGAGTGCAAGTTATTATTGAGATATAATTTCTCACCAAAAAAAAAGAATAAGAGATATAAACATTATACTAAAAAAATCAACAACTTGGACAAAATAAATAAATTCCTTGAAGAACAAATATTATCAAAACTGACAGGAGAAGAAATAGAAAATCTGAATATCCCCTTTAATATACTTACTTATGTATTAAGTAAATTGACTTTATAGTTTAAAACATTCTCACAAAGAAAATTTCAGACCTAAATAGCTTCACCTGTGAATGCTATTAAATATTCAAGAAAGATATAGTAACCATCTTATACTAACTCCTTCAGAACCTATTATACAGAGTGAAGTAAGCCAGAAAGAAAAACACCAATACAGTATACTAACGCATATATATGGAATTTAGAAAGATGGTAACAATAACCCTGTATACGAGACAGCAAAAGAGACACTGATGTATGGATCAGTCTTATGGACTCTGTGAGAGAGGGAGAGGGTGGGGAGATTTGGGAGAATGGCATTGAAACATGTATAATATCATGTATGAAACGAGTCGCCAGTCCAGGTTCGATGCACGATACTGGATGCTTGGGGCTGGTGCACTGGGACGACCCAGAGGGATGGTATGGGGAGGGAGGAGGGAGGAGGGTTCAGGATGGGGAACACAGATATACCTGTGGCGGATTCATTTCGATATTTGGCAAAACTAATACAATATTGTAAAGTTTAAAAATAAAATAAAATTTAAAAAATTAAAAAAAGAGAAGTGATAATAGGTTATATCCAAATAATTTTATCAGACCAGCTTAAATTAATATGAAAGTCTGAGAATAACAGTGAAAGTAAAGTTGAAGATTAATATTAATATCCCTCATGATATGTATAAATATTCTTTTAAAATTTGCAAACTAAACACAGAAATAGATAAAAGGATAAATGACAAAATCAGGTTTATCACACATGAATGTGAGGTGTTAAGCAGTGTCAATTAATCAATATTTGTTAATAAATGTAATTCACCAAATGAAAAAATTCAAAAGGAAAATGTACATGATCATCTCAATAAATGCAGAAAAATGTTAAAATTCAAAACCTGTTATTGATAAAAACTCTCATTAAACCAAGAATACGAGAAAACTTCCTCCAACTGATAAAAAGCATCTATGAACAGCCTACATTTAACCTCATGCTTAATGGCAAATAGTTTTCTCCTAAGATAAGGTACTATGCAAGGGTGTCTGGGTTCATCACTTCTGTTCAACAATACACTGAATCCGATGTTCCAATAAAGCCAGGAAAAAAGAAAGCATATAAAGTTCAAAAAGAAAAAAGGAAAATTTTTCTGTTTTCAGATAATACAATCATTTACATAGAAATTCCCAAGGAATTTAGGAGAACAACTACAAGACTGGATAGATGAATTTAAAAGATCACATAATGCAATTATAAAATTTAATTGTATTTCTGTATACAAGCAACCAACAAATGGAAGATTAAATTTAGAAAACTATCACTGATAATAGCATTCAAAAATAAAATATTTAGGGATACATGTAATTAAAGATGCACAATATCTTTATACTGAAAACATCAAAACATTGCTGAGAGAAATTTTAAAAATCAAAATATATGAAGAGATATATACCATGTTTGTGAAGTGGGAAAAAATCAATATTAGCCGTTAAGATCTCGATTGTCTCCAAATTGATTTGTGAAAGGAGGGAAAGGGGCAGATAGAAACTCTAGATGATGAAGAAGGGACTCAGCTGCTGGGATGTGACAGCGACCAGCTGAAACCAAGGTGGCTTGGCGAATAATCCAGTCGTTAACCTTTGTCTCATTGTACCTTCTTCTGAATACTAGATATCATTTGCCCTTATGCCATGGCAGTTCTGAGACCATAAAAGCCAAAACATGAGCAGTCACCCAATTCCTGGAAAATCCCCACCCTTCCCTAGAATAGCAAGAATATTCCTCCCACTTGTTGGCCTATGAAATTACTTAGCCCATAAAAACCAAAGACCTCATGCCCTGGCCCACTCTCACTTTCTGAGAGGTTTCACATTGTGTCTTTGGAGAGTATATCCCTCTAAATAAGCTTGCTTGTGCTTTTCCTTCGCTTGCTCTTGAATTTTTCCCTGCCCAACACTAAGAACCCTCACTTGGCAGTCCATCTTAAGGACTCTTGTGGGTTCCAGGACATGACACGTCCACTCTGCAGCAATGATTTATAAAATCAAAGCAAGATCAATTAAAGTCCCAACAGACTTTCTGGAAGAAATGGACAAGCTGATTCTAAAACTTATTTGGAAATGTAAAGACACTAGAATCATCAAGACAATTCTGAAAAACAAAAATTTCAAGACCCACACTACTTCAAGACTTACTAAAAGAATTTCTAAGTAAACAATCTTCTCACCTGAAAAGAGACAGTTATACTTCTTTTCTGATCTTTATATCACAAACTTCTGGCTTCTAAAATATATAAATAACTGCTACAATTCAATATGAAAAAGAAAGCAATCCAAATAAACATAAATGGGTGATAGACAGGAATAAACCTTCCCAAACGAAGACAGAAAAACACCAATGAGCTCATGAAAAGGCCTCAAGGTAACTTATTACGGAAACGCAAATTTAAAAAGCAATGTCATTCCATTACACAAACACTAAAGGTTAGAATTATAAATGTTTCAAACTGACTGCCCCAAATATGGGTGAGGATAGAGAGCAACTGGAACTCACATGTATTATTGATTAGATTGTAAAATGGTTGTTGGGCTGCACCCCACAGACCTGCAAGCCCTGTACCTGTCCAGCTTCAAGATCAGAGAAAGAGCTTGGAGTTGGCGGCGACAGAAGCATCATTGGTTTAATCCAGGGGTCCCCAATATTTTTGAGAACAGGGACCGGTTTTGTGGAATATTTTTCCATGGACTCGGGTAGAGGGATGGTTTGGGGATGATCCAAGTGCGTGACGTTTATCATGCACTTTATTTCTATTATTTATTATTATTATTATATCAGCTCCACTTCAGATCATCAAGCATAGTAACCTGGAGTTTGGGGACCCTTGGTTTCATGGATAGAGGATCTTACTTACATTTCTGAAGCAAGGTCCTGGAGCAACACCCGATGGTGTGTGACTGGTGGGCAGAACACGGCGGCACTTCACCCTCCCGCGGGAGGGGAGGTTACCACTTATGGAGGCATTAGCGTCAGGTGGCTCATCGGTTACCAGGGAAACTAGCAAAGGGGCACGCCCCTTACGGCTCCTGTGAGTGGCTAGCAGGTGAAGATGTTCTGACTTAAAGGTTAGAACAGTTACTGACTGGGGCGGGGGCAGGTTTGTAGTTAGGTGAGTGGCGTGAGTAGGTGTAGGTGAGGCAGACACAGGTGGAGCAGGCAATGTACAGAGAACAAACAGAAGAGCCACCTTGAGTGGCCTGATCGTACAGTGGTTCATCAACTTTGAACACTGTCTGCACCTTCTTATGTTATACGTCTACCCTGGGTGCATGCCTGCAGCCATATCTGACTCTTTGCGACCCCGTGAATGTAGCCTGCCAGGCTCCTCTGTCCATGGGACTTTCCAGGCAAGAATACTGGAGTAGGTTGCCATTTCCTCCTCCAAGGGATCTTCCTGACTGAGTGATTGAACTCTCTTCTCCTGCTCCTCTTGCATTGGCAGGTGGATTCTTAACCTGCCACCACTGAGCCACCTGAGAAGTCCATACATCTATCCTATGATCCGGCAACTCTTTCCCCAGGCATTTACTCACAGAAACAAAAATACATGCCCTCGAAAAGAATTGTACAAGAAAGTTCACAGTAGCTTTACTTTACACTTGCCAAAAACTACAGACAACCCAAATGTCCATCAATGGACAAAGAATAAACAAACACTGGTATATTTGTGCAAGAGAATGCTACTCAGAAATGTTTAAAACAGGAATAATCTATTAAGGCATGCACCAACATGGATGAGTCACAAAACATTATTCTAAGCCAAAGAATCCAAACAGTATGATTTCATTTACATAAACTTCTAAGACAACTAATAATTCTGATAAAATAATTTTGGTGGAATTCAAAATCGCCTCTGGGGGTTTGGGACTATTGTTAACTGGGAGGGGGCATAAGAGAGTATGCTAGAGTAATGGAAAAACAATTTTTTTGGGGCCACGTGTCATGTGGGATCTTAGTTCCCCAACCAGAGATTGAACCAGTACCCCCTGCACTCGAAGAGCAGAGTCTTAATCACTGGACCAGCAGAGAAGTCCCAAAAAGCACTATTTCTTGATGGCAATGTGGTTACATGAAAGCATGTCTTTGACAAACCTTATTTAACTTCAAGATACATACATTACTCTGCATGTAAATTCAGACAGGTCTCAGGCAAAACGGTAAAATGTCAATATTGCTTATATCTAACTGGTGAATACCTAAGTGTCTGTTTATTCATCTCTGTTTTTCTGCAAATTGAAATAATACAGAATGTAAAAAAAGGAAAGAAACCAACATTTTCAACAATTATTCTGCAAAACTAGCTTTCTATATCCTGACAGCCTTAAGGAGGTACCATAGAACACTGGGTACCCAAAGGTTGGTCGATTGGAATGGGTGCTTCAGAAAAAAAATAGTGTGCTATTTTATCTGTTTACAAGGGACAGGGAACTTCATACTCAGTTTTAGATCAGAGACTTTAGTAACACACAGCTTACTTAGGGTTTTCTAAATCTCACAGTCAATAGTTGCAGGATAAATTAAATCTATAGAAAGTCATTTGCTGAGTATCAGCTGCAAGGAACACTGTCTTAGAAGAATTCAGTTCTAAATGTTATGGTTCCCCTCAAATAAATACTGATCTTAAGAATAGCTGAGTGTGAATACAGTTTAAAAGAAACCATAGCTGCACTATTTTTGCTTTATAGATAGATGTGCCCCTCCCCCAAATTATTTGGTAAAATAAAATTTTGTACATCAATCACTTTCTGGTCTCAAAGTTTTGCGGACTCAGTTCAGTTCAGTTCAGTCACTCAGTCATGTCCAGCTCTTTGCGACCCCATGGACTGCAGCACGCAAGGCCTCCCTGTCCCTCACCAACTCCCAGAGTCCACCAAACCCATGTCCATTGTGTCAGTGATGCCATCCAACCATCTCATCCTCTGTCATATGCTTCTCCTCCTGCCTTCAATCTTTCCCAGATCAGGGTCTTTTCAAATGAGTCAGCTCTTCGCATCAGGTGGCCAAAGTATTGGAGTTCCAGCTTCAACATCAGTCCTACTAATGAATATTCAGGATGGACTTCCTTTAGGATTGACTAGTTGGATCTCCTTGCAGTCCAAGGGACTCTCAAGAGTCTTATCCAACACCATAGTTCAAAAGCATCAATTCTTCTGCGCTCAGCTTTCTTTATAGTCCAACTCTCACATCCATACATGACTACTGGAAAAACCATAGCCTTGACTAGATGGACCTTTGTTGACAAAGTAATGTCTCTGCTTTTTAATATGCTGTCTACGTTGGTCATAACTTTTCTTCCAAGGAGTAAGTGTCTTTTTATTTCATGGCTGCAGTCACCATCTGGAGGGATTTTGGAGCCCCCAAAAATAAAGTCAGCCACTGTTTCTCCATCTATTTGCCATGAAGTGATGCAACAGAATGCCATGATCTTAAGTTTTCTGAATGTTGAGCTTTAAGTCAACTTTTTCACTCTCCTCTTTCACTTTCATCAAGAGGCTCTTTAGTTCTTCACTTTCTGCCATAAGGATGGTGTCATCTGCATATCTAAGGTTATTGATATTTCTCCCGGCAGTCTTGATTTCAGCTTGTGCCTCATCCAGCCCAGTGTTTCTCATGAGGTACTCTGCATATAAGTTAAATAAGCAGGGTGACAATATACAGCCTTGACGTACTCCTTTTCCTATTTGGAACCAGTCTGTTGTTTCATGTCCAGTTCTAACTGTTGCTTCCTGACCTGCATACAGATTTCTCAAGGGGCAGATCAGGTGGTCTGGTATTCCCATCTCTTCCAGAATTTTCCACAGTTTATTGTGATCCACACAGTCAAAGGCTTTGGCATAGTCAATAAAGCAGAAATAGATGTTTTTCTGGAACTCACTTCCTTTTTCGATGATCCAGCAGATGTTGGCAATTTGCTCTCTGGTTCCTCTTGTGGACTCAAGTAAGGTATAAAGTTTTAAGTCATAAATCAATGTTTGTTATTTCAGAGCTCTCATCATTTTCTCTAAATTGCCTTCATTATCTGTAATTTCTAGCATCTGTAGTTTCTCTACCCCAACAGAGATTTAGAAATCATCATTTAGTGAACATCTTCTGTGTTAACGCTCAGCCCTCAGGGGCCTCAGTTGACGCAGCAGGAGTGGGAAGCATACTCACCTACATCATAGAAGGGGCCTCACTCTATTGGTCTGAGAGATTGGTGGAGCTAGAATTGGAATGCAGCATTGATTCATTCTGTGGCTTTGGTGGCTGGAGCATTAATAACAAACTTGGAATTGTTGAAAGTAATATTTTTGACCCTGAGACCTGGGAAGCAGAGAGAGCCAGGTGACAGTGAGAAGGAAGAGAAAGGCAAGACAAGCAAGAAAGAAATCCTGAGAGAATAGTTCTAGCTCCTGTGGTTCCTAAAGTTCAGCTGGAACTCTCCTAATTCCCCATTTTCCCATATGCTCGTTCAAAGAGGCTGGTGTAATGCAAACCCCAAACACATAGACTTGTGTTATTATTGGGGAGAATGTGTATGTATCTCTGACCTCAAATTATCTGTGATATCTAACAGTCAAATTTCTGCTCCCTGAAAATTAACATTTGAATATAGTTATAGAGGAGTTTCCCTGGTGGCTCAGTGGTAAAGAATCTACCTGCAATGCACGAGACCCGGGTTCAATTCCTGGGTTGGGAAGGTCCCCTGGAGAAGAAAATGACAACCCACTCCAGTATTCTCACCTGGGAAATTCCATGGACAGAGGAGCCTGGTGAACTAGTCCATGGGGTCACAAAGAGTTAGACACAGCTGAGCGACTAAACAACAATAATAACAATAATGTGGAGATTCCTAGTATAAGAGTGTAAAATTACTTTCCTCAGATCTTCCTTGCTGGGATGAAGCTCCCACTTGGACATATTGAGTGTTCTGTTTAACGGCGGTCAACTCTACATACATTCAATAATATTCTAGAGCTCTTACTGTGTCAGACCCTCTTCTAAATGTGCTAGTTGGGTTATCTCAGTTTATCCTCATAACCACTCCATGAAGATGGTAGAATTGTAACCACACTACAAGTGAGAAAAGGGAGTCATAATAAGAGTTTAGTGACTTGCCCACAGGTAGGAACAGCACTCAAGCCAGGTGGGCTGACCTAGGTCTGGCTCTTAACCATTTACCACTGCATGCTACTGCTGCTAAGTCATTTCAGTCGTGTCCGACTCTGTGTGACCCCATAGATGGCAGCCCACCAGGCTCCCCCGTCCCTGGGATTCTCCAGGCAAGAACAGTGGAGTGGGGTGCCATTTCCTTGTCCAATGCATGAAAGTGAAAAGTGAAAGTGAAGTCGTTCAGTCGTGTCCGACTCTTAGCGACCCCATGGACCACAGCCTACCAGGCTCCTCCACCCATGGGATTTTCCAGGCAAGAGTACTGGAGTGGGGTGCCATTGCCTTTTCCATACCACTGCATGGAGGTATGATAAATTATTGTTTAACTTCATATGCATTTAAACTTTAGATTATGGTGTTGAAGCTGGAGGAGGGGAAGTTGAAGCTGGAGGAGGGCAAGAAGGAAAGAACTGAACAAAAGATAATTTGATGGGCATTCCCTTCATTTGCCTTCATCTAGGATTACAAGGTAAAACCACTAACGAGTGTGCAGGCTGCATTGTCATTCAAGGTGCCTTCCCCCCTCCAAAGGGCTGAACGCTCAGGTTATCAGATGGACTGTAGAGGAAGCGCACACTGTGCCTTGGAATGCCATACTCCTCCATTTCACTAGCCTTTCACATCTACAAGTATGGATGGGAGAAAAATGAGTTCGGCAATGGCTGAGCCAATGCAGGAGATGCAAGAGATGCAGGTTCGATCCTTGGGGTCAGGAAGATCCCCCGGAGGAGGAAATGGCAACCCACTCCAGTATTCTTGCCTGGGAAATCCCATGGACTGAGGAGACTGGCAGGCTACAGTCCATGGGGTCTCGCAGAGTTGGACACAACTGAGTGACTGAGCAATGTGAGCAAGGTGTAGGAGGGAGAAATGTTTAAAGGATCAAAACTCCAGCCATTCTGACTGCCTCAATTTCCTATTTGAGTTATCAAAGGAATTAACCTGATGCACAATTGCAGTAAAAAGGCAAGCATATCTGTGTTGTCGGTGTCAGACATGAATCAGTATTACAAAATTAATAAACAGGAAGCTAAAGTAAACAGAGTTGGATGATCAGAAGAGAGCACTCTCATGCCCTGTCATGATAGCAGAGCCCAACAGGAAGAATAAAGACTCCTCTTCCTTCCTGGCCAGTACTGGGTCACTGAAAAGGCAAGGATTCTTGGTTTATCGTAGCCCTCCCAACTTTTTTTCCCTCTATAAAGTATGCTGTTCCCCTTGCTGTGGGGGGATTTGCATACAGCTCTCCATCATTGTAGACTCTGAATTGCAATTCTCTGTTGATCTGTAATGAACCCATCTTTGCTAGAGAAATAGTTGGCAGCCTGTTTGTTTCAGGCAAAAGTATCATTTAGAATTATCTTCATTACTTCCAACCTTCACTCATTTCTCTCTCTGTCCTAATGTTTACTAAATAAAAGATATTAAATAGATGTACGGTTTAGGATGGCAAGGAATTCATGACCCAGTGTCGCCCAGTATCCCATTAAAATTCTAATTTTAAAAAAGGAAAACCTCCTAACAATAATGAAACTTAACTCGAATAATTAAAAACTTTTCTATACATGCAGAGACATTTATGCTAATTATGACCTATGGAAGATGCTTCTTCATTTATCCCAAAGACTAATGGGATAATTATATTGGAAAATGGTTTAATAACCAAATGAAAATAATTTTTACTTCTAAAGGATATCTTCAAAAAGATACAAAAAGACATGGCCTCTAAGACATGGAAATGGAAAAGTATAAGCAAAAGAGAGATGAAGATGGAAAATGAAAAGGATATCTGTGCACATAAAAGCAAAAAGGAAAAATTTGGTGAATTTTATTCCACACAAAAAGTTTAACTTCACAAACCAAGTAAAATACACATGACAAGTTGGGGAAATGATTGGCAGCATATATGATGAAAACTGATTAATAGCTTCTTTGTAAATAGCTCTAACAAGAAAAATGCCACGTGAGGGAAAAAAGGACAAATAATGATGTAAGAAATGCAATTTCTGCTAAACATAAAAGAATCAGTCTAATAATCAAAGAAATGCAAATTGTCGTTCAGTGAGAAATTCTTTTTACATTTATTTAATCAAATGAAAAAGATGTTACAAGGCTGATATGAAAGGGATCCTGTCATACAATGCTAGCTTCAAAAAAATTATTACAACTTTAGGAAAGGTAAGTTTGCTCTTTAAAGCACAAGTCATAAAATATTTCATAATTCTGAACCCTTAAACTTCAAGGGAATTTGTACTCAAGGAAATAATCAAATTCTCACCAATGCGTACATATTACGAGTTCAAGGTGGCAGTATTTCAAAGAGGAAAATATTTGAAAACCACCTATGCTTTTAATAATTAGAATTGGTTAAATAACTTTTGTACTCAATAATGAAAATTATTTTATGGCTGTTTAGAGTGGCATTTTTCGGGGGACTTCCCTGGCAGTCTGGTGGTTAAGAATCTGCCTTGCAATGCAGGGGATTTGAATTTGATCCCTGGTCAGGGAACTACAGAGAAGGCAATGGCACCCCACTCCAGTACTCTTGCCTGGAAAATCCCATGGATGGAGGAGCCTGGTAGGCTGCAGTCCATGGGGTCGCTAAGAGTCAGACACGACTGAGTGACTTCACTTTCACTTTTCATTTTCGTGCATTGGAAAAGGAAATGGCAACCCACTCCAGTGTTCTTGCCTGGAGAATCCCAGGGACGGGGGAGCCTGGTGGGCTGCTGTCCATTGGGTCGCACAGAGTCGGACATGACTGAAGCGACTTAGCAGCAGCAGCAGCAGCAGGGAACTAAGGTTGCTTATGCCGTGTGGTGCGGCAAAAAAAAAAAAAAAAAAAAAAAGGAAAGAAATTGTATTCTTGAATCACCTGATAAAAATGTTCATCTTATAATGTTAATTAAGAAAAGCAGAATGAAACTGATTAAAATTTTGTCAAAGGAATATTATAAATATATTATGTCTATTAAGAGACGAAAAGCCGAAAGGAAATACATCAAAATGATATAATGGTTATGGTGTTTTGAAGAGGAAAATTACAGGTGTCTTTTTTATATTTTATAATATTTCTGAATTTTCTAAATTATCTGTAAGGAAACTGTGTCACTTTTATAATCAGAGAATATATTTGAAAAGTCATGGATTGATGATAAAAATAATATATTCTTCACCCATATATGCAGAAAAATCAGTAAACAATACAAGCAAAACCATCTACTAGTATACTGTCCCACAGAAACATCTTTGTGTTCCCTTTGTTTTTCAAAGAGAACCCATAACAGCGTTCATACTTCATGGCACAGAGTGAGCAAGGTTAATGACCTAATTTTCTTTTTCTAGGACAACATGGCTGTGATCTTGGATGATCTTCAGAAATGACACCTCCTGGTATTTCTCCTTTCTCCCCCAGATTGCTTCTGTCATTAGTTTCACCACCACACTTTTCACAGCAAATATAACAGGGCTACCTTTGTTTATGCAACTCTTCAAAAGCTCTGCCAAATTTAATAAGACAGCAAACACATATATCCAGAAACCATTTCAGAAAATTAAATGCAATTTTCAGTTTCACTACACACATTTGGTAAATTGGAGTCCAGGCACTGCTTTGAACTCGGATGAAAGGAGTAATGGCTATTCTCAGCACTGTGCCTAATTTAAACTTTTGCATCACCTTAAAAATTGTCCTAAACACTTTAGTCCACTAGATGGCAGACATGGAACGCTACCTGCAAGAAACTGAGTAACTTAACAATAACCCTTAGGAAAAGTAAGACCACAGAAGGTAAAATGAGGTTGAAAATGCGAACATGAGGGAGCATAAACAAGCAAAGGGGACATCTTTAATAATCACAGGTAATACTAATAATGTAGAATAAAAAATGATGACTCCTATCTGAACAGTACATCTTTCAGTGTATAACTCAATCCTTTTCATAGTTTGCTTTCTTTGATTAAGAAATATTAAAAAAAAATCTTCCATGAAGAGAGGTAACTAACCAACCTTGAAAAAGTAACGCTGAAATGTCTTAGAATATGACAAGTCAATTAAAAATAAACAACTCTTGTATATCAATAGTTATGTTAACACCATTATCTTTGTTCCTAATAGTAATGATCTATTCACATTTTCATTCAACACACATTGGTGATGTCTCTGGGTGGGCACTATGTGATCCAGATTTGCTTCCCTGGTGGCTCAGTGGTAAAGAACCCACTTGCAATGCAGGAGATGGGGGATTGATCCCTGGGTCAGGAAGATTTCCCTGGAGAAGGGAATAGAGGCCCAATATCCTTGCCTGGAAAATCCCATGGACAGAGGAGCTTGGCGGGCTACAGTCCATGGGACTGCAAAACAGACACAACTTAGCACTAAACAATAGCAACAACAATGACAAAACTGGTGTGTTCCGCAATCCTATTCCATAATGATCAATTGAGCTGTCGCACCCTCAACTGAAGGCTGGCATTATGTGTCAGATGGTATGGCACATTAGGTTACCCAGAAAGTCGTAAGTGAGAGCTCATTCCTAAGCTCTTTGAAATTTCTCTCCCACCATCACTCCACTGCAGTCTCCCTGGCTGATGCAACGGAAACAAGCTGGTCCCCGTGTGCCATTTCCTAATTCCCACCATTGTTGTACCTTCCCTCACCCAGCAGTATTTAGAGGACGAACATACTCATTTGTTAGAAGTTCAGTTCTCACCATTACTATTTCATTCCTTTTTACAAATATTTCTTGAATTTCTGCTCTGCCCCAGGCACTCAGTTTGGCTAAGATAAACAGTTACTGTTATCCAGAGCCATAACTTGGCAAAAGGAGAAGCAGGGGGAGGTGGATAAGGGGGTGACCTGTAGCACATGGAGAGCACCCCATGTCATGATCTTAAAATCATAATCCTGGACCCATAACCTGGACCCATAACTCTCTTTGTGAGAGACCACAAAGCCCTCCAGCACAGGTGAAGAAAAGCAGTCAGACAGCAAATCGGGGTTAACCCCATTGCAAAATCCATGGCTGTAAGCTCTGGGGTATTTGATAAATACTCCAAGAATGCAGTATGTTAACAGTATGTTATGCTTCTAGGATCATTCATTCTAATAAAAAATGTCTTTTCATATGAAGCAATAATTATAAAATATATATAAGTATATATAATACCATTTAGAAAGTGCTTTCTAAATTAAAAAAAAATGATACAAATGAACTTATATACAAAACAGAAATAGACATAGAAAACAAATGTGATTTCCAGGTGGTGCAGTGGTAAGTGGTAAAGAATCAGCCTTCCAGTGCAGGAGACATGGGTTCGATCCCTGGGTAGGGAAGATCCTCTGGAGAAGGAAATGGCAACCCACTCCAGTATTCTTGTCTGGAGAATCCCACAGACAGAGGAGCCTGGCGGGCTGCAGTCCATGGGTCACAAAGAGGCAGACAGGACTGAGCACACGTACAACAACATGATTACCAAAGGGAAAAGTTGGAGGGATGAATAGATGGGATTAACACATACACACCATTACATGTACAATAGATAACCAACATATATAGGACCTACTATATAGCACAGGGAGGAACTGTACTCAGTATTTTGTAATAACCTATAAGGGAAAAGAATCTGGAAATACACAGACAGACATGTATAACTATCATTTTACTGTATGCCTGAAACTAACACAACATTGTAAATCAACTATATACTCCCATTAAAAAAAAAAAAGAAGTACTCTTTACAAATGTTTTAGGGAGGCCAGAGAGGTGATGTTATTTATAACTGGGGAGAATCAACACAGTCTATGCATGAGTTGACACTGAGTGGGTTTTAAAGGTCTTAAAGGGATTTGGACTTGTGATAATGGGCAGAAGCAGCAGCCTAGGAATCATGGACTAGGCAGAGGGAACAGTGGACTGTTCAGAGTGAATTTTTTACTCATTAATTTAAAATAAACATTTATTGAGCATCTACTGTATTCCTGGTACTCTTCCAGACTCTAAGAAAAACTACTCAGTCGGTTTTTTTTTAATCCCTGATTCCCTGGCATATCATAAGTGAGTAAAATAGACAGTATGCCAAAGGATAAGTAAATGAGTAAAAAAATGTCTAACTAAAGAAGGATATGGGCTGGAGGAGACCAGAGACCTGGAGGAGGAGAAGGATATGCATTCCAGTAGAGAGGACAGTAAGTGCATAAGTCCTGAGACAAGAACACACAAAGAAATAGGAGGAAAGAGAAACTGGCACAAAATAAAGACAGGCCATCATATTGGCATCCCTCACGATATTCTGCTGACAGCTAAGACGGCTCCCAGATTCGACTGTGGCTTGAAGCCAGGGAGCGCTTCTCCTAAAGGTATTCCAACTCAGACACCTGCCTGAAAAGCGGACTGTCTTGTATGCATTCCATTCTGACAATAAGTGGGTAATGCTCCTCCTAAGGGGGATCTATGCCAGCATCCTACACTGGGGTAGAGAAGCCGTTTAATTCTTGGGTACATTCACTGGAAGGAGGAAATGGATCTCATGAAATGTGAGGGTAGGTGGTTTACACTGTAGAAGAGATGACCCTATGGGCTTCTGAGATGGAGCTAGTGGTAAAGAACTTGCCTGCCAATGCAGGAGACGCAGGAGACCCGGATTGGGAAGATCCCCTGGAGGAGGGCATGGCAACCCACTCCAGTATTCTTGCCTTGAGAATCCCATGGACAGAGGAGCCTGGTGGGCTACAGTCCATGAGGTCTCAAAGTGTCAGACACGACTAAAGCGATTGAGCTCACACATATGGCATGAGATGACCCTGGTTTTCTATCCAGACTGTGAGGAGAAGTTCTGGAAAGCTCCTATCACTGTGCTTGGTGACAATCAGGCAACGGATCAGAGTCAACAATGACTATGCTTCATTGGCTTCCTTATCTCGGCAGTAAGCACTTGATGCTTCGGAAGTGCCTGCGTTGGCCGGCGCTCACGTCCACGTCTGCCTCGTGCCGGTAACGTGCCTGCACAGTGTGGCTCATGTCACAGGGAGGGCCTCAGTGAGCCTTCCTCACCCATAAGCAGACCAGGCTCAGTGCGGCCTTGCCGTCTTCTCTGGCTTCTAAGTCATCTTCACCATGATGGCACACATTCATGGTAAGAAGAAATGGAAAGCAAGGAGGATAAACAATGACACAGATCTGCAGTCAAGATGGTAGACTGGTCACGTGCCTTTTGTCTCTCCTCGCCTTTCAAGACTCCACTTTAAATTCATGCTAATTGAATAATTCACCTTATTATTCCAAAGAAAATTACTCTGAATTTAAGTTAGGCCACTTCTAAAACTGTGGAAAATTCTTCAACAGAAGGGAATACCAGACCACCTGACCTGCCTCCTGAGAAATCTGTATGCAGGTCAAGAAGCAACAGTTAGAACTGGACGTGGAACAACAGACTGGTTCCAAATAGGGAAAGGAGTACATCAAGGCTGTATATTGTCACCCTGCTTATTTAACTTATATGCAGAGTGCATCATGCAAAATGCTGGACTGGATGAAGCACAAGCTGGAATCAAGATTGCTGGGAGAAATATCAATAACCTCAGATATGCAGATGACACCACCCTCATGGCAGAAAGTGAAGAGGAACTAAAGAGCCTCTTGATGAAAGTGAAAGAGAAGAGTGAAGAAACTGGGTCTGCTCCCATCACTTCATGGCAAATAGATGGGGAAACAATGGAAACAGTGACAGACTTTATTTTGGGGGCCTCCAAAATCACTGCAGATGGTGACTGCAGCCATGAAATTAAAAGACACTTGTTCCTTGGAAGGAAAGTTATGACCAACCTAGACCACATATTAAAAAGCAGAGACATTACTTTGCCAACAAAGGCGCATCTAGTCAAAGCTATGGTTTTTCCAGTAGTCATGTATGGACATGAGAGTTGGACTATAAAGAAAGCTGAGCACTGAAGAATTAATGCTTTTGAACTGTGGTGTTGGAGAAGACTCTTTAGAGTCCCTTAGACTGCAGGGAATCAAACCAGTCAACCCTAAAGGGAATCAGTCCTGAATATTCATTGGAAGAACTGATGCTATAGCTGAAACTCCAATACTTTGACTACCTGATGTGAAGAACTGACTCACTGGAAAAGACTCTGATGCTGAGAAAGATTGAAGGCAGGAAGAAAAGCAAATGACAGAGGATGAGATGGTTGGATGGCACTACTGACTTGATGGACATGAGTTTGAGCAAGCTCCTTGAGTTGGTGATGGACAGGGAAGCCTGACATGCTGCAGTCCATGGGGTCACAAAGAGTTGGACATGACTGAGCAACTCAACTGAATAGAATTGATTTCTGAACCCCAGCAAGTGAGACAATGTCAGTGATTCCTTTTGGCTGCAATAAAAGCTGGAGGCAAAGTGGAGCCCTGCAAGGCCTTAAAATTAGTTTTTATTTTTTTTTTAAATCATTTATTTTGGTTGAAGGCAAGTTGCTTTACAATGTTGTATTGGTTTCTGCTACACATGAAAATCCCATGGATGGAGGAGCCTGGTAGGGCTGCAGTCCATGGGGTCGCTAACAGTCGGACACGACTGAGCGACTTCACTTTCACTTTTCACTTTTCATGCACTGGAGAAGGAAATGGCGACCCACTCCAGTGTTCTTGCCTGGAGAATCCCAGGGACGGGGGAGCCTGGTGGGCTGCCGTCTATGGGGTCGCAGAGAGTCAGACACGACTGAAGCGACTTAGCAGCAGCAGCACACATCAACAAGGCAATGGCACCCCACTCCAGTACTCTTGCCTGGAAAATCCCATGGATGGAGGAGCCTGGTGGGCTGCAGTCCATGGGGTCGCTAACAGTCAGACACGACTGAGCGACTTCTCTTTCACTTTTCACTTTCATGCACTGGAGAAGGAAATGGCAATCCACTCCAGTGTTCTTTGCCTGGAGAATCCCAGGGACGGGGGAGCCTGGTGGGCTGTCGTCTATGGGGTCGCACAGAGTCAGACACGACTGAAGTGACTTAGTAGTAGTAGTACATATCAACATGAATCAGCCATAGGTATACATATGCTCCCTCCCTCTTGAAGCTCTCTCCCACCTTCCTTCCCATCCCACAAGACTGTAACATTGGGAAACACTTTTTTTTTTTCAGAAGGGAGAGAATCTGCAGCAGAATGCCCATGCCTGTGGTCAGGCCTTGGGCTGGCAGGTCATGGTCTCATGTGGCTTTCCATGCTTTTCCTCTTAGGACCATTACTCTTTTCAGTGCTGATTTGCGAATGAAATTAAGGTCCAGTTATTTCATGAATGCCATTGACAAACTCATCAGCAGCATTAAACCACCTGAGCACCCAAGGACAAAGACCTTTCCATGAGTCTCCGTCATTGGTTCTTATCTTTGCATGGAAATCACTAATTGCATCTGAATTGCTGATGTAAAAACTCAGTAGAAATCAACTAATGGCATTCATTTGCTGGGTCAAGAAAGTAGTGACTATTTTATGCTTCTATGAAATAGCATAATCCTTTTAGTCTGCCTGTTCCAGAATTCACCTAATATTTGTCTGTAATTCTTGTTAGTAAAATGGGGTTTTCATGAATACAGAAAGAGAACTACAGCGTCAGGCAAAGTAACATTTTCCTAAGTGTTGGACTGAATTTCAGGATGTAAGTTTTAAATTCTAACAAACAGACAATTAGAACAATCAAAATTTAGATAGATCTCAACTGCCGAAATAAAAAAAAATGCTACTGAATCACATATTACCAATAATGCAGAATAGGATAATACAAGCATTATCATCTAGTCTATTACAAAATTTTGTTTACTAGGTATCTTTTTACCTGACTATCCAGTCTTCATTTCAAAGGAAAGTATGTGTTTTCCTTGTCATCCAAACTGTCCTTCTACATTGTACAGCTATGCATCTGAAAGTACCCTCTTCAGGAGTCTCTACGTATCATGTTTTAAAATTCACTGTAAATAAGTCTGTAAAATAAATCCTTATGTACTTGAACAGAGGTGCCCGTACAAGTAGACACTGAGATAATATCAAAGGATTGAAGCAACATGTTGAATTAAGAAGTCCCTAACAAACTAGGAGGGTGGGGTGGAGTGGGGTTGGGAGGGAGGGTCAAGAAGTAGGGGACATACGTATACCTATAGTTGATTCATGTGGATGTCTAGCAGAAACCAACACAATATTGTAAAGCAATTATCCTTAAAATAAAAATAAATTTAATTATAAAAAATTTGATACAGAAAATATAAGACAAAGGCATTTTTTTTTCCTTGAGCAAAGAGAAGCTCTTATTAAAAGGTATGGAGGAAAATTTTTACAATACTAGAATTTTAAACATTGTGAACAGGAAATTTTTTTTAAAGTGTTGCAAAAAAGCATTACAAAAATTAAAATGTAAGTAACAAATTGAGTGAAAGTATTTCCATTTTATGTGAGAGAGATCAGAATCCAGAATATATATAAAGAATAAAAACTACCCTCCTAAAAAAGAACAAATAATATATACAGCAACTCTCACATAAGGGGAAAGTATAGATATACATTTGCCCCTAACTTGCTAAAGTTCAGAGAATTAAAATTAGACATTAAATCTCAATAATACATCATTTCTTACACAGAAAATTTTTTAAAAATTTGATAGTATCAAGATTTGACATTTGTGTGAGGAAACAGCTGCATATGCCATTGGCTTTACAAATAGGTACAGCCACAGAGAAGGACAATGTGTCTGAATTTGCCTTGTCATTCAGCCGCGAAGTCGTGCCCGACTCTCTTGGACCCTATGGACTGCAGCATGCCAGGTTCCTCTGTCCACCACTGTCTTCCAGAGTTTGCTCAAATTCATGCCCATTGAGTTGGTAATACCATCCGACCATCTCATCCTCTGCTGCCCTCTTCTTTTGCCCTCAATCTTTCCCTGCATCAGGGTCTTTTCCAAAGAGTTGTCTCTTCGCATCAGGTGGCCAAAGGATTGGAGCTTCAGCATCAGTCCTTCCAATGAATATTCAGAATAATCTGAATCTGCCTAAGACTCAGTAAATCCCTCCTTTGAATCTATCCCCTGAAAAGATTTGCCTGTGCCCACAAGCAGAGGGATTCAAGGATAAGTGAAGAATTGCTTGTACAGCAAAACATTCAGTGAAACACTCTTTCTTCAGGTGCTTAATAGGTATTAAGCAAAAAAGGATTTCTCAATCAGTTATGTGGAGGAAGCTCTAAGTTAAAAGGATCAGACCTCGTTATTGTGGGACTTCTTAGTATGGCAGATACTTTACTCTACACCGAGTTTCTGGGGGCCTGTAGCAGACAGCACTTCCCACAATTACTGAACCACTAAAACCTTCTTTCAGGGACACAAGGAACTAGTGGTTTAGGAAATGAGCTGAGGAGATGCTGAACTACTTGATGGTGCAAAGCAGTCTGGGGCCTCTTTCCACAGAAAGGCCAGTGGAATGGGAGGCTCTGAACTTAGTAGTCAGGCAGACTGAGCAATGAGTAGACAAGGAAGAAATAAGACACTGAAGACTTTTCTTCAGGAATGTCCAAAGCAGCAGCATTGGAGACAGAGGGTAGTGCAGGATTTAGGGTGGGTATGTTGTTTTGTTTTGTTTGTGGGTTGTCTTGTTTCTCTTTTTGTTTGTAGTATGGAAGACACGTGTGTTGGTAGATAATGGGGAATAATCCCGTAGAGGGGCGGGAAGTTCCAATGGCACAGTGGGTAAAGAATCCTCCTGCAAAGCAGGATCAGCAGGAGACATGGGTTTGATCCCTGGGTTAGGAAGACACCCTGGAGAAAGAACCCCACACCTGTATTCATGCCTGAAAAGTCCCACGGACAGAGGAGCCTGGCAAGGATACAGTCCATAGGGTCACAAAGAGTTCAACATGACTGAGCTACTAAGCATGCTGGCAGCAGTAGAGGGGCAGAATTTCAAGCTACAAATACACCAAAGATGCACATTTCTGAGATAGGAAGACATTCGCCTTGCTGGGACGCAGTGTCATTCTGGCAGTGAGTGGAAGGGTTTGGAATGTGGACCCAGGTAAACTGGTAAATGAAAGAGGGAAATGATAACTTGAATACAGATTAATGTACGATTTCCTACTTTTTTCAATAAAGTAGGAGGTAAGGTGATCTTCTGCGAGGGAAGGAAACACCAGTGTGCCAGGGTTAAGGTGAGAGAGGTCATTTGAACCCAGCACTCACAGGCAGGTGCTGTGTTCAACTCTGGTTTTCTTTCATCTCTTTGCTTGGTGCTGATATCTCCCTCAGTTTTCACTCATTTACCATTTGTGCATGAATTGCCTTGTATTAAAAATAATCAAAAAACAAAACTGAAATGTCCAGATTTCTTTAGTTTATTTTACAGAGAAAGCAATACAATCAATAAAGACAGTGGAGAGGGGCAAGAGGAGGCAGTTGAAAGAAAGGGAAGGGTATTTTCTTTCGGGAGAAGGTACAGCAAAGATTTTACTTTTTTAAAGAGGAATAGTAAAAGTAGGAAAATAGTAAATAATAGTGAAAACAGTGAACAACACAGGGTCTTGATGACCTCTGCATCAGAAGGTGGGTTAAACAACAACTAAGGATGCTGCTAGAATTTTCAAACATTGTTCTGAGATCCTAATCATGCAGACCATCAAGACCCCTTCTTTAGGAAAATAAAAGCATTCAGTTCAGGATGCACGTTGTAAGGATCACAGCTCTCCACAAGAGGGGAGCATGTCCTCAGTTTTGAATGTCTTTGGAGCCCTTTCTCTTCTCGAGATTCTTTTTTGCCTTTCACCGAGACGGAGGCTATACTCGACCTGTTTGTTGAGTCTGGGAACATTGATGTGAACATAACACATTCCTCCCCCATGCAGGCACAGGCGAGATTTTATTGGACACATGCTCACCATTTGCAGGAACACAAACCTGACACGCATGAAGAGCATGTTAAATGACAATGGGGACAGTGGTGAAGCTGTTTGAGATTATGTAATTTTATTCTTCATAAGCGGGCAGAATTTTTCTCTTTAGTAAGCACTGTCTTCCTTCAGAAAAATCTACCTTCCTCTCTTCGGTGAGTATATATTTGCCAAAATCATAGAGCAACATATACTGCTTATGTAAAAACATGATGGATGCGAATACTGTTTTTCCAGCTTAAAAAATACGTGTATGATTTCTTTGAGAGCTTGCTTCCAATACACATATTTTATTACAATGTTTTAATCTTCATTAAGTACTGGAGATGTGCTAGGTTCTATAATTCATACCAAAAATAAAGTGGAGGGCACTAGTAATATAAGAACCAGGTTTCATTATTTTTAAATTTTAATTCATAAGAAGAACATTACAGTGCTGCAGTGGGCATGTTTCCCAAGTTGGTAGAAATTGTTCAGACCCCCCAAAATTAATGTGATAAAAATAGCAAAGTCTTATTGACTCTATAGCCTACTTGGGCACTTTGCCATTTAAGTAATTATGATTTAATGAAACATCTAAGAACCTAGAAGTAAAACCCTCTGGTTTATTTTACCCTCTTTAACTTTGAAGCAGATTTGTTTTGTTGGGTTTTGTTTTTGCTTTAAATTCTCTGGAGCTTGGGTTGTTTTCCCAGAGTGAATTATTTACTAATATATATCATCCTCAAAGTAGAATATCTCCCATCAAACGATTGGCATCCACTAAACGCTAATAACCTAAGAATTCAGCTGTGCAGAAAAGCAATCCGAAGTGTCTGGGAATGGACTGCTTGTTTCACAGATAATCCTGCCTCTGCACCAAAGAAACTGGGGTGACGGAGCCACATTGTTCTTTTGATAACACATGGTAGAGCCCCTCCCCGTGGAGCCCCACCCTGGCTGTCTCCTTTCCCTGCTCTGCTCGGGAATGAAGGTGGGACTGTAACTCAAAGTGTCTTGCTTTCTGCTCATTATGATTCTGTAAAGTCCTGGCGTTTAGGAAATGTGTCTCCATTTCCGTGGAGATGAAGCAGGAAGGTCAGACTGAGCTTTAATCAAAGGTATCTCTCATGCCAGGGTAGGAGGCTTCTCTCCCTTACATGTGTGCCTTTGATTTGGTTGCCCCCCCCCCTTTTTTTTTTAAAGATGCTGAAAACCATGTCAGGGGCCTGGCCGTGGCTGTTGTCACTTAATTCAGATGCCTAGGGAAGACACTGATGCTGTCGTTGACAATTTACTCTTGCAGTATTTCTCTGCTGAACTCAGAGGGATGTTGTCACTGGTGCATTATCAAAAATACATGAAGTTCTCGCCCCTTATTAAGAGATGTCAGTTGAGCTAATGTTTAAAATACAACCCTAGCGGTGAGCAGGCCCCATCTTTTGCAGGAAAAAGCGGGTGCGCTGTGTTGCCAGGGGGACCATCTCTCCCTGGGGAGGGTGTATTGTGCTGTGGTCCCATTTACGTCAGAGATTTTCCTCTTCTCTCTGGACTCTCTGTCAATCCCTCTCCCTCCCACCCCCCGCTGCCCCACCAGCATCCTCATTGCCACTGGTATATTTCTCTCTGTCCCCTATCCCCTCTCTATCTTCTTTGGCTGGGAGCACCCTTGCTAACCTCCAACTCCTTTCTTTCATAGGAGAGAAAATCCCTTTTACTTTTCCAGTGTTGCCGATGCCATAATTCATTCTGCTTTAGGTAGGCATTTCTTTTTATTTCCTGAGGAACCCGAGTCATTAGATGCATCGCTAACTCAAGCAGTTCCTGGGCTGAGAAGGGTGTCATCACACTGCGTGGGGCAAGAGCGGGGCTCCCTCTCCTCTCAGACTTGACCCTTGGATCCCCCATCTGTTTTCCTTCTCAATTTTGAAGGCTCTCAAATTTCACTCAAGTTCAGGACTGTATGTGCTATACACAAAATTTGGTTTCTGTTCCAGTTTGAAAAAATATATGGATTTCCACCCTTGTGCTTCAGACATGTGAGGTGGTCATGAGGGGAGAGCCAAGCCTGGGCAAAACCGTCCGCCCCACCCCCACTCCCCTTACCAGCCTCCCTTCCCCAGGCTCCTTTTCTTCCCCATTTTTCCTTCTGGCTGGCTATCTGCTACTGGCTAACAGATCTTTAATACCAGCTTATGTTGGGGCCATTTCCAGGGAGGTTTACAACAGAAAAATGCGAAGTATGAGAGACCTGCTATATGACCTTGGAAGGCTGCTTTCTCATGTTCTCAATAAAAATCTCTCAAGTGACTCCAAGGATGTTGTCTAGGATTAGGGACTTTCAAGAGGGCTAGGATAATCTCCATGTCCTCTTCCTTCACCGTAATAGCCTTTTCCTAATGAAGTGCTTGTCCTTTTGCTAATACACCTTGAACTACAGAATCTTCAAAAGATTAAGTAACAGTGCTTCAGGGAATAGAAAGAGCTATTCTTTCAATGCCACAAATATTTCCCTCCTTACTTTTGGTTGCAATTATCACCAGCTTTCCCTGCACAACATCCAGACATTCAAAACTATGTACTAGACCCAGAATATTACACTGACAAGCAGGAGCTAGTCAGTTATCAAGAGCTAGTTATCAAGAGTTATCAAGAGCTCTCTTTTTCGTAGCCCACCTAACATCAACTGAATCAAAGTCAAATTCTTATCCACAGGTCTTACCCTCTCTACCCCATTACCAGCCATATTCTTTCTCTGTCTCTACATTCTTGTAATTGTTAGGACTCTTAGCTGAGGATGGAAAAATCAGACTAAGGGGAAAGAAAAGGAGTTTGTTGTTTAGATATGAAGGTATCCCATAGAAAGCAAGAAAGGGTCGACCAGCAGACCAGGATAAGGGTAGGGACTCAGATGAGCCTCAAGAGTGGAAGCAAGGCTACGGGATCACAGCAGGGCTCCCCAACTCTGCTGTTTGTTCTTCAGTCATATTCCCTCCCGGGTCTCTGTCTGCCTCTCTGGAGCATGTCATTTCTCTCTCAACTGCTGCCATGATCTCTGCTCCTATGGCATGAAAACCACCAAACGGTCTGAGTTTTACAAACTTGTGTCTGATGTTGGCCTGGATGTTGCCTTGTTAGCTCTTGGGGCTCCTGAAGTTTATATCACACACTTTGGGGCATGGTAGCTATATCAACACAAAATCCTGTACAGCTAAAATGGAAAACCCCCAGCTGGCCATGCACAAAACCTCCAAGACTCCTTGGTAAGAAACAGAACAAGAGAAACCAAAAGACATGACCCTTGTGTCAGCCCTGGAAAATACCTTCACAGTGGACTAAGTGCTTATTGAGGCAAAATGTGAATATTCCTCAAGGAAATCTGGAGACAGTTCTGCAGAGCCGAAGGTAAAACACAAATCCATCAGCACCAGTAGAGGCAAGAACACAGTCTCTGGTAACGGCAGAATTTATGGGTCACAGAAAAGACGGCACTTTTCACAAAAAAATAAGGAATTCCTATATTTGGGGAAAATAAACTGAAGATAAACAAATGTGCCTGAAACCACATCAAAACTTGCTTTCTCCTAAAGTCCCAGTCTGTGTTCTTTTTGTCGACTAAAATCATAACAATCCTAACAGAAGTTATTAGTTATTTGAATCTGTATAATTTTAAAAATATAGCTATAAATTGTACTTTCAAAAGCTTGAAATCATCTGAATAGCCCTGTCACCTGTATGGAAATAGAAAGATTTTTTTTTGCTCAATCCTGGAACTGTAGTATAAAGAAATAGTGTGTGTGCCAGTTCAATATTGTGTTCAGTTAAATGTACAGATCCCAAAATATAGTGGTTTAATCTAAGAGGGTCCAGATCTTCTCTCATTAGCGTAATTCCTGAGGTAGGTGGTCCAGGGTTAGTCCACACTCTCCACAAAGACACCCTTCTCTCCTTCTGCTCTGTCACCCTCAGCAGGCAGCTTTGCTTTACTTTGGTCATCTATGCATACAAGAGAGCTTCAGTGTCAGCTCACTCTGCATTCCAGGCAAGAAAAAGCAGGGGATACAAAGGGTCAAGGGGAAACAGTGGAAGGTTTTCTTGAAAGCAGCATCTACTTGTCATACATTACCAGAGCTATGGCCCTCTTTATTCATCCCATGCTGCAGATTCTTTTTAAAGCTGGGTACTTTGCTTTCTTAAAGAACATCAGGGGACTTCCCTGGTGGTCCAGTGGTTAGGAGTCTGCCTTCCAATGCAGAGGACACAGATTTGATCCCTGGTCAGGGAACTAAGATCCCGCATGCTGCAAGCAACTAAGCCCATGTGCTGCAACTAGAGACACCCCCATGCCACAACAAAGATCTTGTGTGTGCAACTAAGACCCTGCACAGCCAAACAGATACTTAAAGAAAAAGAGCATCAGAAGTCTTTCAGAAATAAGTTAAGGAGCGTGGATATGGAGTACACAACTAACATGTCTGCCATACTCTTGAAAAATGGTCAACCATTATATTTGCCAAGATAAAAATCATCATTAGAGCTTCTCTTGCTGCTATTTTAAAAATCAAGAAAAATGCTTTAGTAATAGGCTGTATTCATTAAGACTATTTTAGTTGTAAGGAACTGAACCAACTGACAAACTGAAGCTAAAAGGAGGGGCTGTTAGAGGTATACTAGGTTATGTCATACAAATGAAGAAAAGTCTGATTAACCTACTCTCAGAAAGAAAAGCAGATAGGAATTCTCCAGGGATGTCTTGGATTTTTTTTTTTTTTCTGTATAAATCTGCCAATAACATATACAGACCACATAATGCTTCTTACAAAATAGCACCCTAAAATTGCATGGCGATAACTACCAGCTCATGTCACAGCTGGGTTTCTATAGGTCATTGAATCATTCTATAAGGCCAGTATTGTCTGAATGACAGGGCATATGATAGTATCCGTTAATCCCTTGGATATCATCTCATTGCTGGCCCGTTTTTGCTGTGAAGTGGATTCGGTGATAATACGTTTACTATCAGTGCATATGACCTTCAGTAAACTCATAGACAATGTGCATGGGTGTGAAGGAAAGACAAAGTCCAAATCCAGAGCATGTGTACCTCTTCTGATAGTTAAAAAAAAAAAAATCCCCAATTTATTGACTGGGCATGGGCCCAGTTTAGTTGATCTATTTACCAAGTGCCCAGAAAGCATCCTTGAGGCTTGGTAGTGGTTCAAACTTGGATGCCCCTGCTTGAAAAACTGGGTACTCAGCAATGATCCAAGGCAGGAAAGTCAGATCTAGTGAAGGGGAGTTCATGCAGTTGAGCCTATAGCAAGTTTGGTATCTATCTCTGCCACCATGCCTGCCTTATTCATAAACCCAATTATTAAACAACACACTGACTAATAAAGGGAAATGACATCTATGGACCATCCTGCCCACCTGATTACCACGAGTTTCTTCTATGAAGAAAGTCTTCTGAAAGGGATGTGTGACATATAATTGTTTTCATGCTTTAAGCCCATCCTGAAAGACCCAACCACACTGCCCATTCCTTAACCTTCTTGTCATGAATAATCTAATCTTCCTCCTCTCCAGTGAGGGACAGACAATAACAATAGCCTAGAAATCAATATTGATCCTGATTTTAGGCCAAATTTCCTTTTAGGTAGATAGCCAATTGGTATGTTTACTGCTCTGGCCACTCCTGAGAGTTTTAATTTCTGCCACTGTCTTTCAGGCCACTCCTGTCTGGAGCATTGCTATCATACGACAGACTGTTCCAGTTCATGTCAGCATCTCTGCAAGAAGCAAGCGTGACAGCTTCATCTTTAGTCAAGTGGTCACAGGAAACCACCCATGAGACCATTCATAGATATGGACTAAGAAATTCATGGGAATGTGAACGATGGGAGTGTGTATAATCTGATTGTGTAAATAACTTGTGCTTTCAGGATCCGATTTGATAATGGAATATTACTAGCCATACCCAGTTTTAAAGCTACATATATCAAATGGTATTAGTTGCTCATGAGTCGCTCAAACACTATAGCTCTCTGCTGCTGCTGCTGCTAAGTCGCTTCAGTCGTGTCCGACTCTGTGCGACCCCATAGATGGTAGCCCACCAGGCTCCCCTGTCCCTGGGATCCTCCAGGCAAGAATACTGGAGTGGGTTGCCATTTCCTTCTTCAATGCATGAAAGTGAAAAGTGAAAGTGAAGTCACTCAGTTGGGTCTGACTCCTAGAGACCCCATGGACTGCAGCCCATCAGGCTCCTCTGTCCATGGGATTTGCCAGGCAAGAGTACTGGAGTAGCTGCCATTGCCTTCTCCATAGCTTTCTATGGGACAGGTATTCTGTATTCACCAGAGTCCATTTAAAAACTTGAAGCTCATTCTAAAGGGGAGAGTCACCTGGGGAAGCTCACTCTAAAGGGAAGAGTCAAGGGAAGAGGATACCTCTGCTTTCAGACTCTAGAGACCACCACTAGATTGTCCCATTAGGGCTCATCACAGACTCCATTGTGCAACCCCATCTGCAAACAACACCACTGCACTTGCTGGGTTACAAAGGCTGAGGGAAAAGTAGCATGAACTTTGCTGCTGTTGTTTAATCGCTAAGTTGTGCCTGACTCTTTTGTGACCCCATGGACTATAGCTTGCCAGGTTCCTTTGTCCATGAGATTTCCCAGGCAAGAATACTGGAGTGGATTGCCATTTCCTTCTCCAGGGGATATTCTTGACCCAGGGACTGAATTCACATCTCCTGCTTTGCAGGCAGATTCTTTACCTCTGAGCCACCAGAGAAGCATGAACTTTTCTTTGAGAGAGTTAAATGTGTTTCTCTCATGCTGGCAGATACTCAGGTACCTGGAGAGGATATATTCACAATGATTTCTCTCCTTTTTCTTGCCATGGTTCACTGTGGATAAAGTATATTTATTTGGGTTTCCCCACCAAATGACTTAGTTTCAACAATGGAATGTACATGGACATGATGGTGTTCCAGCTCCTAGAAGAGACGGTAAGGTGTGATGTCTGTTACCAATTGCTCTCTTGCATCCCTGCCCTGCACCAAGAGAACAGCCCAAGTAGATGGCCCTCTTCGACTTTGGCCCTAGAATGAGCATGGCACGTGGTGCATTACCTGCAGCCTGGATTAGCATTCCCGTGGCAATGCATGATGCAGGTGAAGGAGACACAAATGCTTAGTTTGTAAACCACTGAGATTCTCAAGGTTATTTGTGACATGTGCTATACTCAGATGCTCAGTCGTGTCCAACTCTTTGCAAACCCATGGACTGTAGCCCACCAGGCTCCTCTGTCCATAGAATTTCCCGAGCAAGAATACTGGAGTAGTGGGTTGGCATTTCCTCCTCCAGAGGACTGAACCCTCGTCTCTTACATCTTCTGCATTGGCAGATGGATTTTTTACCACTAGCACCACATGGGCTTCCCATTTGTGATATAGTAAAACTAAATGAAAGCAGACTAAGATGCCAAGTAAACAGGTCAAAAAAAATGTACAACATACTTCTTTTGAATATGAAGCAAACTGTCATCAAAATCTGAAAAGGACAATCATCCCATGCATTTTGTTTCCTTCTCCATGTCAGAATAAAGGGACAAACTTGTATTTTAGAATGTTATGTGGCAGCCTGGATGGGAGTGGAGTCCGGGGGAAAATAGATCATGTATTTGTATGGCTGAGTCCCTTTGCTGTTTACCTGAAACTCTCACAACATCGCTAATAAGCTATGGTTTAGTCGCTAAGTCATGTCTGACTCTTGTGATCCCATGGACTGTAGCCCGCCAGGCTCCTCTGTCCATGGGATTCTCCAGGCGAGAATACTGGAGTGGCTGCAATACAAAATAAAAAGTTTGAAAAACATATTTTAGGTTGGAAATAACATCCCAACATATTCTAAAGTATCAATGCCATAGATATGTCATAGTATTAACTCTCAGAACTTTTGCATGTACTATCTCCTACTCCTTGAACCAAAACATCTGGGGTGTTTTCCTTTTCCTGTTTCCTCAGACTCATCAGAGAAGGCAATGGCGCTCCACTCCAGTACTCCTGCCTGGAGAATCCCAGGGACAGGGGAGCCTGGTGGGCTGCTGTCTATGGGGTCGCACAGAGTCGGACATGACTGAAGTGACTTAGCAGCAGCAGACTCATCACCTTGACATCATCAATGTAATGAACACAGAGAGTACCCACTCTTGATGGCCTGCTGGGATCCCCTTGTCCAGGCAGGCCTATCAGTCTCCCAGTGCTTTGAATGTTACCTGCTAATGACCTTCAGCTGCCAACTTTTGCCCAACAGTTACAGGCAGGAAGATACTTTCTGAGTAGGTTTCTTAATGGCTGAATGTAGGTTTACAGGCTGCTAGTTTTCCAAACTGAAATATGCAAGGTACCTGAACATACACACAATCCAGTAACCAATTCCAAATACCTTCTCTTATTCATCTCCTGAGAGTCTGCTGCCTGCAATCTCTCCTGGACAATGACTGTGTTGGTTGAGGTTATTAGCATTGTTATCACCAGAAATGGACTCTGGCTAGCTTAATTTAAAAACCTTATTAGGGAGGAGTATAGTGGGGGCTCACAAATTAAAATAAGAATTGAGCAAGGGTGATTGGAGAGGTGAAGAAACTACAGAATCTCCAGGGACATTCGCAGCAGAGATTAAAGACCCTGTCTCTTTGGCAGTGGTTCTCAAGTTCGTCTGCATATTCCAGTCATGTGGGAATTATATAATTCTAGTGCTGATACTCAGTCCATACCCAAAACAAATTGAAAGCAAAATCTTTTGGAATGGGACCCAGGCATCAGTATCTTTTATAACCCAAGAGTTGATTCCAGTCGGCAGCCATGGTTCAAACTTCAGCTGCATCAAAATTACCTGGAAGGCTTATTAAAACACAGACTGCCAGGCTCCAGTCCCAGAATTTCTGATCTACATAAATCCATTAGAAATGATTTGTATTTACAACAAATTCCCAGGTGATGCTGAACTTGGGTCTAGGGTGAGCCTGAGATTCTATATTCTTAACAAGTCCTCATGTGATCTGAGGCTGCAGATCCTCAAACCATATTTAGGGTAGCAAAGATCTAGAGCAGGGGTTCCAAAACATCTTTTCTCAGCTCTTAATTTGTGAGCCACCTGTTTGGTCTTCCCTAATCAAGTTTTAAACTAAGCTAGCCAGAGTCCATTTCTATTGGTAACAATACTAATAACCTCAACCAATACAGTCACTGTACAAGAGAGTGATTTAGCAAATATCAAAGGCATTGCAAACCTTGTGAAAACACGTACTCTTGGGCCCCACCACCAGATTCTGATTCAGTAGTTCTGAGGTGAGGCCTGATATTTTCTAAGTTGTTCTCAGGTGACACTGTTCCCACCAGTCCACAGACCACACTTTTTTTATAGCGCTGGTCTCGAGGTGGTTCTGATCATGGTGACTGTCCCCTGCCCCCCCAACAAAAGGGCATTTGGCAAGATCTGATTACAGTTTTGATCGTGGCACTGCAGCAGATGGGGAGAAGTTGGGAGAAGGAACGCTATTGGTGTCTAGTGGGTAAAGGCCAGGGATGTAGCTAAGCATCACACGATGCATAGAAAACAAACAGCCTCCCTCACTACTTTTTCTGATTTTGTAATTCCAATGAGAAAGAAGAATATTTTCCCAGTTTGGGTCAGGTGCCCAGCTGTGTGGATCAGTCAACTATGCCAGGGTGGCAAGGCCTTTGAACACATGAAAGGGGACAGCCAGTCCTCAGAGCAAATCAATAGAAGGCAGACAGTGAGCTCTTCTGAAAGTCAAGAGAAGTGGGGAAAGGTGTAACTTTAGCCAAGACAATTGTGCTCACTAGAGCAGGGTGGTGGTGGGTAATAGGCATCTCTGAGGAGTGACAAATGACTGAATCTTCGCATACACAGCAGTTGCTGGAGCTGCTTCTGTAATCGGAACAGCTGGGAACCTCATTCCAGGCTCTTGAAGCCCAGGGCAGCTGCAGACAGACAGCTCCCTGTGTTTCCTCGCTTCCCACGTGTCCCCTCTCTCAGGTAGCTGAGCCTATTTCTTTTCCTTTCAAACTGAAGTATATACACGCAGGCAGGCACACACACGTGAATGTGCATGCACAGTGCTCAATGTTGATTCAGTTTGAATTTTCAGTCTGTCCCCCACAAGAACCGGTGAAACACACAACCAGCTGGCGATAAAGAAAATAACTCAGCCCCAGTCTTTATTGGATCACCACTCACTTTGGTTGATCAATCCTGTTTCAGGTACTTTTTTGTTCTACCTAAGTCTACCTTGGAATTGTTATTGACACTGGTTCATATAGGAGTAGTAATAGCTAACTTCCACTAATATTCATTCAGGTTGTTCAGATATATAAATATATATATATATGTTACACACATATATATGCACATATACACATGTTTAATTTTAATCCTCACATTCTTATGAGGTAGGATTATTATCAATGGAGAAAATTAGTTTTAGAGATCTTAGATACTAGTCCAATGTTATGCATTTCTCAAGCATGTAGTAGAACAGGAATACAAACCCAGGTCTGTCAGTCACCAAAATCTTTTGCTTAACCGTGGTCTTCTCCTGTCCTCCCCTATTCTGGACTTTCTCCTACTTCCCAATCCCAAGCATGAGTCAAAATATATTCCAATATCCTCAGGAGCTGAAACAGTTGAATGAGATCTTACAGAACTGTCATGGAAAACCAATTTAAATACAAAATGCTAAGGCAATGGCAACCCACTCCAGTACTTTTGTTTGGAGAATCCAGTGGACGGAGGAGCCTGGTGGGCTGCAGTCCATGGGGTCGCGAAGAGTCGGACATGACTAAGTGACTTCACTTTCCCTTTTCACTTTCATGCACTGGAGAAGGAAATGGCAACCCACTCCAGTGTTCTTGCCTGGAGAATCCCAGGGACGGCGGAGCCTGGTGGGCTGCCGTCTATGGGGTCGCACAGAGTCGGACACGACTGAAGCGACTTAGCAGCAGCAATCAAAGTAGAACACACAGTACTCAAAGCTTAATGAAGACAATCTGAAAACATATCTGAGGTACATATCACCAGTTAGAATTTCCATGTCACTCAAGAAAGTACAGAGCACACAAATGATTTCAGTGTGAGTGTTAGGCGCTCAGTTGTATCAGACTCTCTGTGATCCCATGGATTGCAACCCCACGGCTCCTCTGTCTATGGGATTCTCCAGGCAGAATACCGGAGTGGGTAGCCATTTCCTTTTCCAGGGAATCTTCTCAACCCAGGGATCAAACCCAGGTCTCCTGCATTGCAGGCAGATTCTTTACTGTCTGAGCCACTCGGGAAGCCCAAAATGATTTCAGACCAGATGGCAAAGTAAACTTAGAATGAGAGAGCCCTCACTGAAGCCATTATCTCAACAGAGACACTGCGTATGAGGCTGTAATGGCAGCCATCTCCCTGCAGATCACCTAGCAACATGCTGTCAGATCAGCTGAGCTGGAATGAACCCTGGGTATTAAAGAAAGTACCAAGGATTCCCCAATGCTTTGTGGATTTCAGACGTGGCGTTTCACTGGCTTTTACCACAGAGGGTAAATGAGTGGAGTGTGCCTGTGCCATGCCAGCTCCTCAGAAGGTTGTGTCTCATTTAGATCATCAAAGCCACTGGCCAGACATTCTTCATCCCCTGCGCTTTGTGGAATGCCAAGCATTCTGCAGATGGTCCTCCAAGTGCTAAATAATAACAGTGTCTAGCTTTCATGGGATATCTGAGGTAGTCATTCTTCATACTCATTCTATTAACTGCCTCTGTCTCTGCCGTTGGTGAGAAACACTGTTACGATTGACAAGATGGACACCTGGTTAAAAGACATCTTCAGAAATAGAACTCCTTGCTTCCAATCATTTCAAATTTTTACAGCATTTGACTGAAGTAAAGCACACACACACACACAAAAATTTAGTGACTTGTCCTTTGTGCTAGTTGCAAAATTTATAGTCACCCTTCCACCTGTATCTTCTCTGAGATCCTATCTGCCTTTGAGGGCTAACACAACATAATTCTACTCCACTATATAATGTAATGGTGAAGAGGAATTTTCTGCTTGGAACAGACCATCTCATTTCAATATGCTGTGACATCTTTTGGAAACCAATATCCTCTATAATGGGGAATGGCTGCAGATCAAGGGCAATCATTTCTCTGATTTATGAGCAGTGCAAGCAGATGGTTTTTTGAATATCTGGCCTTTTCCCAAAAACCTCATGCAAGCTAAGCTGTTGTATCTTATTGAGTGAAAAGCTTTTGCTTCCAGGTAAAGGGCTGGGATGACTCAGAATCTGACTTTGTATTTGAAAACAGAAACAGAAGATGGTGTTCAAGAAAGCCAATGAACTATTTTTTTTTTTTATTTTCCCTACAGCTAGCAGCAATCATGTAACTACAGACCAAGCTGTGTCAGCCTTAAAAAAAAAAAAAGAGAGACGAGAGAGAGCCAAATACCTGGTCTGGAAGGTGAAGATGTCTCATTTTGCTATGGTTATTAGATTATCAACTTTCTCCCCTCAAGACTTGTGTGATTCACAGGGAACACTATTAGTCTGGCAAGAATTAATTACAGCCCTGACAAAGGTGACTTTCCAAACAAAAGCAAAAAGGCAAACTAGTCTCTATGTGAAATACCTGTGAAGTTAGGTTTGGCTAGGATTCTAAACAGGATCGTGGGAAATTCTCTGATTAAAAGAAGTATGTTGGGCTTTTTTAAGTGAAAGACCAGGTAGGTGGGACTTGATCCTGAGCTATGACCAAAAAGTTGTAATTATTTCAATATTTCAAAAAATTAAGGCTTTCATTTAAACTTGATTGATCCCCTCACAGGTCAAAAAAAGTGACAATTTTTTGAGGACTAGGGGTTGACAGTGATAAAGATTTATTTCATCTCGGCATCGGAAGACTTCGGGATGTTGTACACGTAAATGAAGGAAGCCAGTCTGAGTGACTTGAAACAAAGGGAACCACGAAAGTGACTCTCTCTACAGTCAATATATTCAACGATGTGTCATTAATTTGAGATCCTACTTGTTTCTCTTTCTTTCTGGAGAATTAATGTTGGGAAAATGTTTGACGCAATCAAATGAGTCTTTAATGATCCTGCACTCTTTCCCGTAGCAATGAAACCCCCTTCTCCTCAGTTACTTAGCCCTCAGCAGGGCAGCAAGCTTCTATTTCAAACTGTGCATTCAGGAAACATTTTTGCTATAAGAAGCCTCAAAGTAAGCCTCAAGCACTTCTGTTATCGCGTGGGTTTTATTTTCGGGTTGAAATGGAAGTCTTCGGCACCTGTTCAAAGATTTCGAGGGTAAGCAGTAAGAGAGGGAAGCATGGCTTTTGCCTCTTGCAGTGCACTAAACTGCCATGATGTCCCTCTTCCCAGAGGCAAGTCTCCTGTCTGGGACAGATTTTTATCCCGCAACAGGCACCAAACATTCCAGAAATGAACACTGAGGCCTCTGGTGCACTCCACCTGTGTGTCTAAGACCACACTCGGCTCAGCTTGTCTTTTTGCCGTGAGAACAGACATCAGGAAAATCTTATATTTTTCAGTTCTGTTAATTGTCTTTATTCCACAAACTCTGTTTTTATTCATTCACTTATGTAATCACTCATTCACATAGCAATTTAACAAACATTTATCAGTGGCCTGAACTAGGTTCAGGATGTTGGTGGGCTCCCAGCCCCAAACAGAAAAGAAGAGGTCCATGTCCTCATGAGGCTTATATAAACTTAGGTATCTGGTTAACTTCATGTTATTTGGTTTTAGCTTTAATAGTTTAAGCAATTTTTTCTTGTTTAATAATGAAAAATTTAAACTATGAATTTGCCTTTGAATACAGCTTTGAGAGTATGCAATTAATATTATTTAATGTCATCCTGGCTATTATTTTTGCTAACAACTGATTTGAGCTTTTCTTTAACTTAGTTTACAGGAGGATAGTTTGCAATGATGCTTGTTTAATCTCAAACAGGGATATTTTGCTTCCTTATTATTAATATCTGGTTTATTTTGCATTAAGGCCAGAGAATATATCCATTATAATTCCATTTCTAGAACTTACTATAATTTCTTTGTGGACTTTTATAAATGTTTTATAAAGTTCTGACTTTTATATATGTTTTATTGTTGAGTTGACGAAAATATATATTCTGTTTATAAAAAGTTAGAAATATGACAATGAAATGTTATATTTTATTTAGATGCTATTATATTATTTTATATACTTCATAGTATACCTATATTATAAATATACATGCCATTATATACTACTAGATACTATTATAAACTGTTTCATAAAACAATATACTACTAATAATATACTAATATATTTTTATAATAAGAATATACTTTTTCATGTTTGACTTTTTGATCTGTTAAAAACTGAAAGAGGTGCGTCTAAAATCTCCTGATATTTTTACCTTGCTTTACATATTTTGATGGTATTTTATTCACTACATAAAAATTAATTACTATTAAATCTATGCAAGAACTTTCTGGTCACTTTTAGCAGGTTTTGCTTTCAGTTCTATTTTCTTTGATATTAATATTGCTATTTGTGCTTTTTATGAGTTATGAAATGGTCCTTCCTTGTGTATCTCTTAGATAGCATTTAGGTTAAATTTTTAGATTTTATTTTGTTCTTTTTGTTTTATACAGGCTTGTTAATGATACCTGAACAACTCCATTTTATTTAAAACATTAACCCTCTTAAATGTATCATAATTCATTTATTTGGTCTTGTTCTGTTCCCTTTTACAATATGTTTTATGCTTACCACTTGGTAGGCATACTCTTGCATGCCAACTCTTTTTTTACCCTGTTTTTTGCTATGTTGATCACACTTTTTGTTTTGCTTTTACAAAACCAAAGTAGATTGATTTGGGCTTTCCAAAGGTATATCTCTCTGGTTGTCTATCGATGTCTACTTGCTCCAGCACCATTGTTGAAAAAGCTGCTTTTCTTCCATTGGATTACATCTTTGTCAAAAATCAATTGGGCATTTCTGTGTGGGTCCGTTTCTCAGTTCTCTATTCTGTTCGTTGATTCATGTGTCTGTCCTTCTGCCAATAACACACAGTCTTAATACTGTAGAAATTGGGTAGTTTCTCCAATTGATTGATTTCTCCCAATTTATCATTTTTCAAATTGTTGTAGCTATTCTAGTTCGTTTCATTTAACCATTTAAATATTAGAATAACCTTGTGTGTATCAACAACAACAAAAATTCTAGGTTTATCTTTGAGCAATCTTTTTCACCAGGAAAAATGTGGAATATATTTTCTAAAGCTTATAACAAACATATCAATATATGCTAAACAAAAATTCTCTCTTTACACATGAATGATACCATAACTAAATAGGAAATTCCTGGTTAGAGCTCAAATTCTTCCTACTCCAAAATTCTATCAACATTGCTCCACTGGTATCTAATGTTCACTGTTTTGCTGGAAAAGATCAAAACCAGTCATATCCCTCCATTTTTTTCTCTCTGGATGTGCAGAAGACACTTTACTGACTACTGAAATTCAAAAATTTCACCAGGATATGTTTAGGTGTTGTTTTCCTTTTGCCCAATTTGCCTTATGTGCTGTTTCAGGATATTCTTCATCTCAGAAAGTTTTTACACTGTTATTTCCTGATGTTTGCTGGGTTCAGTTTTTTCTCTTTTCTTGGAAGACCAATATTATGTAGGTTGAACACGTGCCTTTCACACCTGTGCTCTTCATTCTTGTTAATTCCCTCTCTTTGTTCTTATCCTCTGAATCCTGGGAGAATTTTTAAAAGCTGTCTTCCAAGTCACTGGTTACTTCTCTGAAAGATAATTCTTATCTGCACTGCTTCTAACATACACTTTAAATTTTCTCATTATATTTTTAATTTCTTTACAATTCAAACTTTTCTTGTCATTTCCCTTTATACTTACAACTGTGTAGAAATCCCTTTTCCATATTTAAAAATATCAACTTTCTTCTCTCATTTAAGAGAATCTGTATCTTTTTAAAGTTAATTGAGTGCATAATAAAGATGGGATTGTGTCCCCTCTAGTAAATCTTTAGTTGAATAAATAATATGTGAACAGGAAAAACAATCAAACATTACAAAATGTATGTAATTAAGAGGTAGTCTCCAGTCTCCATCTGGTAGTATACTCCAGTACTTTGGTCACCTCATGTGAAGAGTTGACTCATTGGAAAAGACTCTGATGCTGGGAGGGATTGGAGGCAGGAGGAGAAGGGGACAACAGAGGATGAGATGGCTGGATGGCATCACTAACTCGATGGAATGAGTTTGAGTGAACTCTGGGAGTTGGTGATAGACAGGGAGGCCTGGCGTGCTGCAATTCATGGGGTCGCAAAGAGTCAGACATGACTGAGCAACTGAACTGAACTGAACTGAACTGAACTCCATCTTATCCCAAATATCTATCCCTTTCCTATAATCAAATATTGCTAATAATTTCTCATTTCCTTCTGGAAATGTTTTATGCATATACAAGCATTTAGATGTATATGTTTTTAATATAGATGACTTTCTGTAAGCCTTGCTTTTTTTCACTCAACATATTTTGAACATCATTTCATATTAGCATATAATATTTTACTTCATTCCACTAACAATGCTGTTTTCAAAGTAGTGCACAAAGAACAAATATCTTTCTACATGTTTATAAACACATCTTTAAATGTATCACAGAATGGTTATCACATTCATTCACTGAAGTAACACTGTTCATTAAGTAGTGAGCAAGTAGCATTGATTGAGTCCACCATAATTCATTCATGATGGACATATAAGTTGTCATAAGTATTTAACCATGGAAAATGTGGTCTTTTTTTAAAGCTTGGTTTTCCTTTGATTCTTGAATTGTGGGGTTGTTTCTTTGGAGGGGATGGTAAATATTTGTTCTTTCTCTTTTTTTTCCTCTTTTCTTGTTTGTACATCATTGAATAATAACAGATACATCCAAACTTGATGCTTACCCAGAAACAAGGTGACTTAATTCTCCTTCTTTCCTCTCACCTCATTCCACTTTTCATAGTGTCCTCCTTCCAAACATAAAATGGAGATTCCCATTTATTTTATAGACCCACTTAAGAGAGTCTGAAGGAATAACACCAATATGTTAATATTTATCTATGGGTGGTTGAGTTATAGGAGATTTTCACTTTCATTTTTATGCCTTTTATATTGCTTAAATTCTTTACATTGGAAAAATGTCAATATTACAAGAAGAAAAAAAAATGCCATGAAAATTTAAAATATACCATTCCCAGTTCAACAGCCCACAATATGGGAATAGGGACCGCTGAATGTGAAAGTTGCCCCATAAGAGGGATTTCATCTCTATGCCATTTTTCAAAGTGTATTGAAGCCAGTAATATACTGGCAAGCTTTCTGTTGGTTTTGGCCCTTGTAGCAGGAATTATGGAGTCTCTTCAATGCCAATCCAAAAGATGTTTCCCCTTCTTTACTCGGAGAAGGCGATGGCACCCCACTCGTCAGTTTTGCTTAGACAGAAAATGAAGAAAAGGATTAAATAGACGAGAGTTCAATGAAAGGATTACTTCGAGTGGTTTGAGTAGGTTCCAAGGATCCGTGACGGTAGAGAGCTAAAACCTACTTCAGGCCTGAAGGAAAAGAGGGACAAGAGGTTATTGAACCCAAGGGAAAGCTATAGCTACAGGAGAAGGTCTTGTAGAAGGAGCTATGGCCTTTGGAATAAAGAGAATGGTGTTACCAAAACCCAAAGAGAGCTGGAGCCACAGAAGCTGGACTAGCTACCCAAGAGGAGTTGTGCCAGTGGCAGCCCAAACAGGAGGAAGCTGGGGAGAATAATACCTCACCATTTTTTTTCCCCTCCTGCCTTCAGATTTCCTCTCATGTCTCCTGGTACCAAGACTCAATGAGAAGCCAGATAGCAAAGGAGATTAGGTGATCTAGGTTATAGATATCAGCCCTTGAGGTAGGTAGCAACTTAAGAAAAGCAGAGAAATATACATATTTTACATCCTGTATTGCATTCCCTTGGCCCACCATTTTGTCCTGGCCATTGCTAGGTCACCCAGCTGCAGCAATAGCCCCTGGACTCAGTTTCATAGTATGTCTCTTGTTTCTCTAGAATCCTTTACCTTCATCATCTGAGACCCCTACACAAGACTAGCCTGTTTACCCATTCTGCAGCGTATTCAAGCTGTACATGTAAGGAGGTTAGTGGCCTCTGGGGCAACTGTTGATGGATTGGGTTTGGCAACCAATAGAAAAACAGAATTTTTTTCATGTCTTGAGCAGACAATTCTGAGATGAAAAAATATTCACAGAACAGACACAGTTCTTCAAAGGTTCTCAGACTGAGCCCCAGGTACCCATAACAGTAACCAGCATTCAATTTTAATAACTCAACTCTTGAATTAACTTGACCTCCTTCTCTGTTTTACCACTCCCAGTCCCTTGACTCCTATTGCCTGATATCATTTCCCCAAATGACTACCTTCATGTATCCCTCTCTCAAATTCTGCGCTAGGGAACCTAAGATAAAATAGACAGAAAAGGGTAGTTTTGGAGGAGCGGGTGTCCACTCTTTTCCCAAGTGATGCAGGGGTAAGTAACCCTATTCCAAAATGCAGGTGTAGATTCTGATTAGCCCACAGTGATAGTTTGGAAAAGGGTGTGTGATTAGTTTGAGCTAATAATAAAAGAAATAAGTTGCTCTAGTTTTATAACGTAAGTGCAAACTGTAGCACAGGGTCAGTTCTAAACAGGCAGTCTAAAATATGACACTGCTGAAAACACATATTGTCTCCATCGGGTTCAAAACATTCTCAAGGGTTTAGGTAAAAAATCAATAATCCAACAATTTCTGGTGCCACAGTCATAGACAAGAGTTGGGACTTCACAGGAGAGATGAGGTTCGCTTGTGGTTTCCACAAATGTCTATCCAGAGTACAAGGGATGGGAAAGAATGAGGTTTAACTCTTTGTCAAATATGTGGTTTGATTTTCCCATAGTTTTGAGGATGTACACACTCTGCTCTGATTCCACAAGAAAAGTTAATAGTGTAAACCACAGGTTGGCATATTTTTTTTTAGAAAGGGTCAGATAATAGATATTTTAAGCCTTATAAGCCATGCAGTCTTTTAAAAAGGAGACACAGAACGAGCTTACATAAATGGACATGGCCACGCTCCAGTGAAACTTTGTTTACAAAAGTAGGCAGTGTCCTCAATTGGCTTCTAGGTTTTGATTTGCTGACACTGGTATAAACCAAGCAGGCCTTTGTTGTCACCTCACAAAGAATCCAATTAATACTGCACCTCAGTGAATACTTTCTTCAAAATGTGAATGATTTCATCAGTAAATTTAAAAAATTAGACTATCCAGCAGCTTTCGTCCAAAAAATGTCATTTTCTCTTAACAACATTTGCCTTCTACTGATGCTATTTGCAGGGGAAAAAAAAAAAATCAAATCAGCAAAATGATGTCTAATTGATCAACTCAATTAGAGTTGTCAATTGCCTAATTGATCAACTTATTTTTCAACTCAAAACAGTTGAAAATATCTCCCAGAATATCTCATTCTGAAACTTTTAGCCCTCCAAAAAATAAAACTGAAAGTACAAGATCTGAGAACCTATCATAAAAGTCCATTAATGTAAAAACCACTACGTAGAACCAAAGAAAAATACATTTGTTCAAAAGCAATCACATAACTAAACCAAAAAGTAGTCTCCTGGAGATAACCTTATGTTAAGAGTTTCATGTTTTCTTGAGAGCCTTTCATGCTGAAAATTCTAAAAGCCCACTGGCTGCACACAGTGGCAGAATGCAACAGTGATTTCACAACCCCAGGCAAAATTATATAACGAAGTGAGGATATGACGGAGTCTAGTTCTTATCCAGTAGTAAATAATCTGCAATTGCACAAATTAAAATTTGGTCCAGCCCCAGATGCTAATTGCAATACCAGGCAGAGTGTACTCAAGGTTTAATTTACATCAAATAGAGAAGAGCCTTCCAGTACCAGGCATTGAACCCCGTGTTGGAATGCTGTAGCTTTTTCTAAAGCAAAATAACACACTCCCAACATCATTGTTCAGCTGCACCATAGACATCGCTGTGGGAGTTTTCCAACATATTACTGACAAGAGTTGGCCCTATTTAATCTATAATCATGAATGCCATCAGTGCCTATGGTTAGAGGACCATAAAGCCAAAGAATAGCATACACTCGGGTCTTGTTCAGACTAAATTGCTACAGAATAAGGGCCAAATAACATAGTAACTGTGACTGCATCATTAGATAGACCTCTCAAAATAGTTATTTCTTTGTCCTGAGTATTTAATGGAAAAATTAGCAATTCCTTTGCAGTTAAGAATTTATTTATTTTTTCTGATAAGCAAATGTTTAACTTTCCCACCAAACAATGATTTTTCTTTACTTGTCAACGCACACATTTTCTATCAAGGAGCACAGAATTTTATTTGGTATCTTCTCTAGATATTCTGTAAACCAGATTGATTTATCACGTGTAGATTTTGATGTTGAGAAACTTACAGCTACATAGCATAATTTAGTCAAATTCAAATAGATCCATTAAAAACATCAAAATCACTAAGCAAGCACTGGGATCTTTTAGCAACATGTGTATTCAGGTATGGGTGTGAGGGGCAGGACTTCCACTCACTTCTATTTTATCACAAAAGACCTCCTGAGAGAGAGTATTGTAGAAAACACAGAAGTTCAAGTCCAGAACTTGGTGAGCTGGGAGATGGATCAAGCATGAAAGATGAAAATAGAGAAAAAAAATCTATTTAGAACATGTATATGCCACTTAGATGAATGGGAACTAGAGTAAGTTTGCTTAAACAGAGCGTAGGAGAACTAGTCTGATTATGAAAAGTTACAATGGTCCCTAAAGAGACCCTATTGGGGTCACATGAAGGTTGTGTTTAAGTAATGGATGAGACACTTCCATTAAGTAATGGAAGTCAAAAGAAATACATCATACTTGCTGTTCATAAGGCTTTGCAAAGGATATCAGGTACACTGATTACATCCTGATAACAAGTCTGAGGTAGATGTACTATCCCCAATTTTCTCACAAGGAAGTAAAGGAAAGAGGTGGTGCTGGTGGTAAAGAATCCACCTGCCAACAGAGGAAATTCAAGAGGTGTGGGTTGAATTCCTGGGTTGGGAAGATCCCTTGGAGAAGAAAATGACAACCCACTCTAGTATTCTTGCCTGGAAAATCCCATGGGCAGAAGAGCCTGGTGGGCTACAGTCCATGGAGTCATAAAGAGTTGGACATAACTGAGCACACGCACACAAGACTATTTAGCTGGTAAATGGTAGAATAAAACAACAAACAAACAAAAATCCTCTTTTCATTGTCTAGAAATGTTATTTCCATTCTACCACAGCACCCTTTGTATGAAGGACAAAGAAGCAACATGTCACAATACATGCCCTCCTGGACTAAAGGATGCAATAAGTTCCAAAGTGAATGATGCAGTAAGTTCCAAAGTGAGCTAAAAATGTTTGACTTCAGTAATCTAGTATTTCCCAGGCCTTGCCATTGTTGGCTATCTGTGGGATCTCATTAACGGCAATAACCCAAATTGCACTGGTCTTTCCTCTCCCTGCATTACACATACTCTCACTTCTTTGCAAACCCCTCCATACACTTCTGGGAGTTCCAGGGGTGCCTCACGCATCCCCCAACCCTGTCGTTTCAGTGATGCCCACTCCCTGGACACCACGTGAGGGCAGAGCCTCACAGTGCTGCTACTACAGCCGCGTTCCACGAGAACACTGATGTCTGACCAAGACAGCCTTAATGTTCGCTCAACTCGACTAACTAACTTCACATGGGCTTCTTCCTCACTCTAGTGTCCTGATCTCCCTTTTCTTAGACCCTTTATTGAGGAAAACTTTTATTTTTATTCTCTGCCCCTTTAAGTTGTAAATCTTCTCCCAGTCTCTTGCCAGTTTTACAACCCAGAAATATCCTTCTCAAGGACTTGGGAGTCATACCTGTGAAATACAATCATAGGGAAAGACAGGACACCTATCTCTTTATCTCTGTAGGAGGTAGGAGCCTGACTTCAGTAAGTGCCAAGTAGCAAACACAGATGGACAAAACACATGGCCCAACCTCCCCACTAATAACCTCTAGTTACTTTCCATTAGCTCACCCCACTACTTAAAAACCTCCGACCTTTTGTCCTATTGAAGTTGAGTTCATTCTCTCTCCCTATTATAACTATCTGGAATAATGTCTTGTTTAACTCCACCCAGTGCAATTTATCCAGACCAAAATGCTAACACTGGAAACCTCTCAAAGTAGTAAATCCCCAGCAACTCAAAGAGGTGCAAAGACAACACCTTTATGACTCAGGTCACACTTTGTAAGTTGTGAGAAAGCCAAAGGACCCTCACTCTTTTCATATCTCAGGGAGCCCTTCATGCAAACATGTCCTCCACCTTCTTGCTGTAGCTCTACAGACTGATGTAGAGACAGTAGGACAGGCAAACACCATGCTTCTCTCTACATCTCAATTCTTCGGTTAGGTGCTCAAATAAAACAAACCATTTTCTTCCTACCCACCCCCTCACCCATCCACCATTATTTTTTACTACAAATGGAACTACTCACTAGATACCAATCACGCCCATAGATAATTGAATTCCAGGGCATCTCAGGTGGCTCAGATGGTAAAAAATCTGCCTGCAATGAGGGGACCTGGGTTCAATCCCTGGGTCAGGAAGATCCCTGGAGAAGGAAATGGCTACTCATTCCAGTATTCTTGCCTGGAGAAATCCGTGGACTGAGGAGCCTGGTGGGCTACAGTCTATGGGTTTGCAAAAAGTTGGACACCACTGGGCGACTAACACTTTCATTTCACTTTCACTTTAGTCCAAAGATCCCTGTTTCACTTAGACGAGTGAAATAGTGTGATAGGGGTCCTTAAAAATAGAACAAATGAGAAAAAAATGAAGCATTCTCAAATTTTCTTTATCCCTTTTACATTCTTTGAAGGATCCAGTTCAAATAACCATTCATAAAGCATATTTAAACACTCATATGCTTTGTACCACCCATTGATTTTTCAATTTAAGTTTAAAGGCCAGCCCAGCACGTTTAGAGCCATTGTACTGCCCAGAAGGGAAGAAAAAAAATTTTTTTAAGAGATTAGCAGCATGGGTGGAATCCAGAGGAAATAGATTTAAGTTCAGTATTAGAAAGGGCTGTAACAATTACAGGAATCCAGCACTCTAATCAACTGTTTTAAGAAAATGGTTTTGTCCATGTTGGAACCTGGGTAGAGGCTGGAGATAGCATTCAGGATGTTGTAGAGGAAATTCATGCATCAGGTAGGATACCTGACTTCTCCGAGGACTCTTCCAACTCTTAGATGATATTGTGTGATGTATTTACTACTTGCAAAATATTATTCTTGTGGGTTCATTAATGAGATCTTAATTTCTTTTATATATATTCAGTTCAGTTCAGTCACTCAGTCGTGTCCGATTCTTTGCGACCCCATGAACCGCAGCACGCCAGGCCTCCCTGTCCATCACCAACTCCCAGAGTTCACTCAAACTCATGTCCATCGAGTCGGTGATGCCATCCAGCCATCTCATCCTCTGTCGTCCCCTTCTTCTCCTGCCCCCAATCCCTCCCAGCATCAGAGTCTTTTCAAATGAGTCAACTCTTCGCATGAGGTGGCCAAAGTACTGGAGTTTCAGCCTCAGCATCAGTCCTTCCAAAGAACACCCAGGACTGATCTCCTTTAGGATGGAATGGTTGGATCTCCTTGCAGTCCAAGGGACTCTCAAGAGTCTTCTCCAACGCCACAGTTCAAAAGCATCAATTCTTCGGCGCTGAGCTTTCTTCACAGTCCATACATGACCAATGGAAAATTATATGTATTAGTACCTCATTAATGAGATAGAAAAATCACTCTTAAATATAGAATATTTCTTTCTAAAATGAACATCTAATAACTAAAGTCATTTTTTATCAATATATCAACTTCATGGCAGAGAAGGTAATGGCACTGAATATCCAGGTGCATTTAACTGGTTACTATATAGCTGCCATCAGCTTTGTACTCTGACATCAAATGTGAATTGATTTAGTTATTCCTTACAGCAATCTCCGTGCAATTAGGCATTGCTCACTCACAACTAAGTGATCTGAGCACTACAGAGATAAGTAAAGTGCTCTTTATCTGTTTCTACAAGTGTTTCATTAGATCGCTTTCCAGAGCTCTGTGCCAGACATCAAACTACCCCAGAAGACAGAATCCCTACTCTCAAACAGCCAAAGCTGTAGGAGAGAGTGAGCTAGCTCAGGACAGGAATCAGATGTTTTTCTTTCAGTTGATCTTCCCCTCCTCCAGGTTGGTGAGTGAACAGCTGGGTTCAACCAATGCTGGAAGTCAAGCCAATTGGCCCAGTTACATTTCTGGAGGTCATCCAATCTTGCTGGCATGGAAAGCCACAAAATGTTTGACAGCAAGAAGAGACTCCAGACTTTAGGACACTTTAGTCTTATCTTTAGGATGTTCTAGGCATGAGTAAGTCACCTTACCTTTTCAGGTCTTAAGATCTCACACACATCTGCAAAATGGGAATGATATCACATACTCTGATGCCTACAAGGCATTGTAAGAATTAAAAGATAAAAATGCTATGTATGTATTATTTAAAAGTGGTTATTATTTTTGAAAAAAAGGAATAAATGAAGAAAGAGCCACTTCGCTGCTAATCAGGAAGGCCCTAGACTTCCGTCCATATATGCCTGGTGCCCAAGTTACAGTAGAAAAAGGTAACAGGCTGGGTTAGCATTTCCTAACAAGTCATAGAAAATTAAGGTAGAATTTATGAGATTCTAATTTCTTCACCAATAATGTCAACTGCTAACCAAGGCCCTAGATATAAAATCCAAAGAATTTTGCTTGTGCTAGACACAAAATATTTCTTCCTTTATTCACCACTTAGCATATGTTTAAAGCTTTTGAATATATGCTTAATAGGAAATTTATCTCCTCAAAGATGCCATCGTTTGTTAGGGGAATTTTAAAATTTTTCTTTAAAAACCGTTTATTTTAAAGCTTTTAGCTCTAGTGGGGAAGAATGCTAAGAGTGATAGTTGGTTCTCCGTTTAGCTACATGGCTTCACTTTGCTCTAACTGCTATTATTTACCTCTGTGATTATGTTACCAAGAGTAAAAGCCTATTATATAAGAAAAACCATTTAAAGAATTTATTGGTATTGTGTGTACTACTCTGCTCAACAAAACAAATGGAGGGCAGAGTTGTCTGTGGTTGTTGGAATCTAGTACTTTTGGAATTGTGTCAAGAATATAAACAGGGAGACTCCCCATCCACTAAAAGCCCATATATACTGTTGACTCTAATGAGGTTCTTAGATTTTAAAACTTACAGTAGCCAATCAGAATCATAGAATTCTGATTCCAGCCAAAAATAAAACATCTGACAAACCTTTTCTGCAAGGATAATGCTATTTTTCTAAAGGTGGGAGAAATATTTTAATAGCGAGAATGATAAGATTAATCATTTTTCCCCAAAAAACACAACTCTGGAAGAGAGCAATTCTGTTTCTTTTTTTGTTGGCATCTTCATCCCTGTCTTCTCTTTACTTTTACCAACAATATATAAGATAAGCTTCTCTTTATTAAATTTTACTTTGAAAGACTAGGAGTTTAAATGCAATTGGCATTCCCTGCTGCTCTAGTCAGAGCACAGAGAATTATGGCCAAGTATATCTTTAAAGTCAGCGTGTTGGCTTAGACACAGGCCAGCTTTCGTGCAAAGGTGCTTTATGAATCATGAATCAAATGAATAGCATAATAAAAGTGCACACCTCTGGAAGTATCCATCTAATGCATTTTGGGTGGAGAAAGAATATCTAGTCTCTCACTTCAGAAACTATGGAAGTGAAATAAAAATGGCTTATATTTATCAAAATCTACACATTCTTTTTTCCCTTCCTTTTTTTTAGGAGGCATTACTTATTTACAATGTGTTCTCTCTGGGATAGTCTGTGAGAGGAAACATCTTGTTTGCCCAACACTCTTTAAAAAAATGGTGAGCCCATGAACATCCATTACGGCAAGTCCCTGCAACAGAAGTGTTAACAACTTTGATGACAATATAAATCAAACAAAGGTAACGGGAAGCACACACACAAAGGTTAAAAGCAATGATGAAGGTCATTCCCAAAAGTTGTCCAAGAATATTTCTAAGTGCTTTTGTAGTGTGAATAGTTGGTGAAAGTCTCTTGAATTTATTGCAGTATTAAACTCAGGCACAGCTTTATTTGAAAGTTCCTCTTGAGTTTTTTCCCATTCCTTCTCCACATTTTTCCATCCCAGAAATTTTCTCAGAACTGACATTTGAGCTATAGAGTTTAAGAAAACATGTTAAATCACAAAAGAGATAGTCTATAATATTTATTCATAGGGGTGAGTGGGAGGAAATTTTGTCCCCATAAAGTCCTGCTGAAAAGAAGAGCAATTTTCCTTTCTCCCCTGGCCTGTCTGGTCCTTGTGTGACAAGCTGTTATTGAAAAATTGTGTTGAAACTTTTAGTCACTCAGTTATTTCCAACTCTTTATGACCCCATGGACTGCAGCCTGCCTGGCTCCTCTGTCCACGGAATTTTCCAGGCAAGAATATGGGAGTGGGTTGCCACTCCTTCCTCCAGGGGATCTTCCTGATCCACGGAGTAAACCTGCGTCTCCTGCACTGGCAGGCAGATTCTTTACCACAGAGCCACCAGGTAAACCCATATGTCATTAAACCCACTCTCTATTTCTGAGGCTGTGAATTTCTAACCATTGAAAAGCCAGTTCCAAAGGGAGCAGTTCAGAAAGCTTCAGGCAGACGTCAATGGAAAGTCCTCCCCAGCCCCCTCCCTTCTTAAAATTAATGAGGATTCTTTGCACAGATTACCTACAGCTCACAGCTTTGGCATACTGATATCCACTCAGCTTCTCTCCATGTGAAACCCTTGGGGAAGACTTAAGTCTCTCAACACCCTCATAAAGTATTTCCCATCCACTCTTCACTCTTTTATCCCTAGCCCAATATGACTTTTCTTTGGGGAAACTCCACTTAAAAAAAAATAAATTAAAAAAAAAAAAAAAAGACATTTCCCAGACTTCTTTGCAACTAACTGTAGAAGAACCAACTTTGGCCTTTAATACCTAATTGTACTTCTCAGAGTTTTGTTTTCTGTGTCCTTCTTCATTTTCTGTCTACCTAGGACACCAATATGGGGCTGGAGCAGGCATATTGTGACCATGAAATCACCATGTAAAGGAGAACCATATAGAGATAACTGGGTAACAGAGCAGAAGGATAGAGCTCTGATATTGATATTAAGGAACTGCTGTGCCAGCCTCCAATGCCTTTTCTGGACTTCTTTTTAAATAAACCAATGCTTGGTTAAGGCAACTTTGGCTGATTTCTATTACATGCAACCAAACACAGTTCCTAACTGATACGCTAGTCGCGGTTCATCTAGTGTCCTAGAAGGTGGGGTAGTTGAACTCTTCTCTGTTCTCTTTTCTATTTGTTGTCATTGTCCTAGTATCTGTATCTACTTCCTTCAGAGTCTTCCCTTTTGATTGTCAATAGACTGTTTTTCCTTCAATCAAACTCAGTTTTTGTTATGCAGTCTTTGGCTTTTGAAAATACTGATTTTGATGTGAGTTTCAAAAGCCTATTTTAGAAGTCAAAGGCTGAACATCCATTGATTTTTCTTTTTGTTGCATTCCAGTTACAACAATCTTAACTCTCCTCAAGGAAATGTGAAAATCTCTGATCACTGAGGAAATGATCATACACTGGGAATTGTGGACAAGAAAATACAAATTTGTTTGAGGTATTACATCAAGTAACAGAAAAAAAACAGGCTTATAAATTTATTAAAGCCCTTTTAAATGTCCAAGTTACTCATTACAGTCAGTAAGGTAAGTTTTCTTACTACATGCTAAAGAGAGATGGGATGCCCAAGCTTAGTCCTGCCTAGCTTTAACATGCTCAGAATACTTATATTAGCTTACAATGGGGCAAAATTATCTAACACAAGTCTATTATATAGTAAAATGGTGAATATCTCATGTAACTTATTTCACACCACTGCAAAGTTTAAAATTCTTAAACTGTTTTTGAACTATCATAATTCAGGGACCATCTATACACACCACAAAGATTTCTCAAGCAGTTTTCCAAACTCTTGTCTAAATTATCATTAGCAACAACCATGAAAAACATATGGCATGTATTATCTACCAGCAAATGCAAGTGTTTCATATGGAAAATATAGGTCATTAATAGCTTAAAAAATTGTTAAGAGAACTTAATGAAACTAAAGTATATTAAAGAATATAATTTATTTGCTTGATGGGATGCCAGAAAATAAATATGAATTTCAGAACTTGCTTACCTAAAAGTTCCTCAAAGTTGAGCCACAGTTTATTGGTCTCCCTAGATCTGGCAATATTTATGGTAATATCTTTTTCCCATAATTTTTATAAAGAAGATAATTTCTTGAGGAATATCTTAAAATACTATTTAACCAATACTTCTCACTATGTTTTTAGAATAATGGAAAGTTTACATATACTATGTGTCACAAAGTCCTCACAACTATGATGAGTTTTGTGACCTCTTCACCAAATGTCATTTAAACATGCTAGGAGAAGGCAATGGCACCTCACTCCAGTAATCTTGCTTGGAAAATCCCATGGACAGAGGAGTCTGGTGGGCTGCAGTCCATGGGGTCGCTAAGAGTGGGACACGACTGAGCGACTTCACTTTCACTTTTCACTTTCATGCATTGGAGAAGGAAATGGCAACCTACTCCATTGCTCTTGCCTGGAGAATCCCAGGGACGGGGGAGCCTGGTGGGCTGCCATCTATGGGGTCACACAGAGTTGGACACGACTGAAGTGACTTAGCAAGGTGTAATGTAGGACTATTCACTAATTTCAGGTATTTGGTAAAACATAAAAGAAATATACTGCATTAAACATTTAATAATAGCCTATAATATATTTTTATACACTTTTAAATTGAAGTACACCATATACACTGAACACAAATGTGAAATGAAATTACTACCCAGATTAAGATCTAGAATGTAACTGTCAGGATTAAAATGAGAAATAGACAAATCCACAGTCATAATTACTTCTGTCAATTTTTATATATTTTGAAGCTGTTTTGTTAAGTGCATACATGTTTAGAATTGTTTTTGGCTTCTGGCTTAACTGATCCTCTTTCATTATGAAATATCATTTTCATGCCTTTCAATATTTCTTGCACTCTTTTTTGCCTAATATTATTATAGCCATGTTGAATTTTTGCTATTGTTTATTTGGTGTACCTTCTTTCCTCCTTTTATTTTCAATCTATATATTTAAATGGATCTCTGTAGAAAGCATATAATTGAATTTCATTTTTATAATCCATTTGTGTTTTAAATAGTGCTTACTCCATTATACGTAATAACCAATGCAGTTGCATTTAACAGTATCTCAATAACTGTTTTTTGTTCCATCTGGTCTTTGGTTCTTTTTTAATCTTTTCCTCCCTTCTTTAGAATTCAATACATTTTCAATAAATTTAATAAAGTTTCCTTTTATTTCTTCTTTAGCTTGTTTATTTTACATTGTTATTATTTTTAGAAGTTAGGGATTATAATATTCTCTTTGCCATCACATAATCCTCTTAAGATTAGTACTTTTATCATTTTTAAATAATGCAATAACCTTGTAACAATTTAACTCAATTTACATGCCACTTGATGTTTATGACATTACAGTCATATATTTTACATTTATATATTATTAATATAAAAATTAAACCACAAAGATAGTATTGTTAAACACCTATATCCTTTGATATTTACTCATATATTTACACGTTCCACTGCCATTTCTTTCTCTAGTTTTATGCATCCATCTGGAATTGTTAATACTTACCTTTGGTCTCAAGAATTTCTATTAGCATATCTTACAGTCTACTTCTACTCGTGACAAATACTCTCAGATTTTATCTAATTTCTTTATTTCATCTGTATTTTTGAATCATTTTAGATTTATATACATCTATTTCTGCTTTATTGACTATGCCAAAGCCTTTGACTGGGTGGAACATAATAAACTGTGGAAAATTCTGAAAGAGATGGGAATACCAGACCACCTGACCTGCCTCTTCAGAAACCTGTACGCAGGTCAGGAAGCAACAGTTAAAACTGGACATGGAACAACAGACTGGTTCCAAATAGGAAAAGGAATACATCAAGGCTGTATATTGTCACCCTGCTTATTTAACTTATATGCAGAGTACATCATGAGAAACACTGGGCTGGAAGAAGCACAAGCTGGAATCAAGATTGCCAAGAGAAATATCAATAACCTCAGATATGCAGATGACACCACCCTTATGGAAGAAAGTGAAGAAGAACTGAAGAGCCTCTTGAAAGTGAAAGAGGGGAGTGAAAACGTTGGCTTAAAGCTCAACATTCAGAAAACTAAGATCATGGCATCTGGTCCCATCACTTCATGGCAAATAGGTGGGGAAAGAGTGGAAACAGTGGCTGACTTTATTTTTTGGGGCTCCAAAATCACTGCAGATGGTGACTGCAGCCATGAAATTAAAAGACGCTTACTCCTTGGAAGGAAAGTTATGACCAACCTAGATAGCATTATTAAAAAGCAAAGACATTACTTTGTCAACAAAGGTCCATCTAGTCAAGGCTATGGTTTTTCCAGTGGTCATGTACGGATGTGAGAGTTGGACTATAAAGAAAGCTGAGCGCCGAAGAATTGATGCTTTTGAACTGTGGTGTTGGAGAAGACTCTTGAGAGTCCCTTGAACTGCAAGGAGGTCCAACCAGTCCATCCTAAAGGAGACCAGTCCTGGGTGTTCATTGGAAGGACTGATGTTAAAGCTGTATTCCAATACTTTGGCCACCTGATGCAAAGAGCTGACTCATTTGAAAAGACCCTGATGCTGGGAAAGATTGAGGGCAGGAGGAGAAGGGGACAACAGAGGATGAGATGGCTGGATGGCATCACTGACTCAAAGGACATGGGTTTGGGTGGACTCCGGGAGTTGGTGATGGACAGGGAGGCCTGACGTGCTGCGGTTCATGGGGTCACAAAGAGTCGGACACAACTGAGCGACTGACCTGAACTGAGATTTATATAAAAGCTGAAAAGATGGTGCTGAGAGTTTCTCTATGGCTTTCACTCAGAACTCCCTAATGTCAGCATTTGAAATACTTCAAAACTAAAACATTAACACTCATTACCTAATCTTTATTCATATTTGACCATATTTTCCACTAATTTCCTTTTTCTCTCCTAAAGTACATAATAAGATAATAGCATCTAAGAGAATCCCAGGGACGGGGAAGCCTGGTGGGCTGCCGTCTATGGGGTCGCACAGAGTTGGACACAACTGAAGCGACTTAGCAGCAGCAGCAGTAACTTTATTTTTTGTAGAATATTTTACTGTGTATAAAACTCTCTATTGGTCACTGTTTTCCTTCCATCTCTTTTAAAAATGGCATTCTACCACTGATCAGCATACCTATAATAGTCATGTGCCACCAGGTCGCACATTCGGCTGTGCTGCTGGCTTATCCTACCCACAGCATGGCTATAGCAGTCAAACACCAACGGCCTTACAGCCAGCTGCAGTGGAGGTCTGTTCTACCCACCAATGCACCTTCAGCAGTCGGCCCCAACACAACAGAAAGGTTCATACAGCCCACATAGGGAAGACCCTGAAGTTTGTGACTGTAATGGCCAGAGATCAGTATGCTGCTGGGTCCCAGAAAACATCTCCTATATAAGGTCATGTCTCCAAGAGCAGGAGATATAACAAACCTAACTAATACAAAGAAATAAGCAGGACTAGGTAAAATGAGGAGACGGATGGTTATGTTCCAAGAGAGAAAACAAAACAAACCCTCAGAAAAAGAACTAAAAAGAGAGAGAAGCAATCTACCTAATGAAGAGTTTGAGGTTAATGGTCATAAAAATGCTCCCGTATGTCTGCCAGCTTGCTTTTCAGCAGAAACTTCGCAGGTCAGAGAGGACTGACTCAGTACCGCTCAAAATGCTGAAAGGAAAAAACCTACAACCAAGAATGATCTACAAGCAAAGTTATCATTTCAAATTGAAGGAGAAATAAAAAGTTTTACAGACAAGCAAAAGCTAAAGGTGTTCATTACCCCTATACAGGCCTTACAAGAAATGTTAGAGGTCTGCATTTACTGATTATTTTTGCTCTTTCTTATTTGTTGTATTATCCTATCTTTTCATAGTCTCATAATTTTTATTGTATATTTTACATTGTATAAAAAATAATTGTACCACCCGCTGAGAATGTTATTTTCCCCAAAGAAATGTTATTCTTTTTTTCTCTCAAGTAGATAATAAAAAAGTTGATTATTTGAATCTAATCAGAGATTTAAAGAGTCAGGTCTAGGTTGCAATTTCAGTCAAATGAAGTCTCCATTCATTTTAAAATGTTCCTTAGTCCTGGGCATTCTAGACTTTTGCTGTAGGCTCTGGAAGGTCTTTGTCTCTTTAATCCTGAAAAACTATAGGAGATTCTATTCTGCCTCTGGATATTGAGCTGAACTCAATAGTTTCCTAATCCACACTATTGCAAATATGTATCAAACATATGCCAAGTATTTTGATGTGGAGACTGGCCATGACAAGCCTTCTCTCTCAAGCAGTACCTATCTCTGTTGTTTACTTGCTAAGTTATGTCAGACTTTTTGTGACCCCATGGACTGTAGCCCATCAGGCTCCTCTGTCCATGGGATTAACCAGGCAAGAACACTGGAGTGTCATGCCATTCCCTTCTCCAGGGGACCCTTTACCTCTGAGCCAGCAGGGAAGCAATACAATTGCTAGAAATTTCACCTTTTACAGGTGGTGACCCCATCTCCAAGCAATGTCTCAGGGGAAAAAGGAACTAGGCTTTTGGGTCCCCTCTGAATTCAATCAATCATACTATCTTATACAATTTTTAAAAGAAGTAACCAAACAAAAAATAACCAAACCTGAAAAAAATGGTAATTACCAGAAGCTGGAGCAGTTGGGGGAAGGGATAAGAATAAGAATATGAGTATGTACTTGCAAATAAGGTCCTATTGTGTAGCACAGGGAACTATATTCAACATCCTGTGATAAACTTTAATGAAAAAGAATATGAAAAGAATACACACACAAACACACACACACACACATAACTGGGTCACTTTGCTGTATAGCAGAAATTAAACACATTGTAAATCAACTATATTTCACTAAATTACAAGAATATATAATTGAAACTAGTAGACAAAGTCATGGATATCTAATACGTAGTACATGATTATAGACAACAAAAGCTGTATTACAAATATTAAGCTTGCTAAAGGACTAGATCTTAATTATTCCCACCACTAGAAGATATGATAATTATGTGGCATGACAGCGCTACAATGGCAATCTTACCATGATATAAATGCATCAGTTCAAAACATTGTACACCTTAAACTTACGTGGTAAATTTATACTGTGTCAATTATACCTCAACTTTTTAAAAAGCTCCAGTTTATGTTATATGTTATAAAAGCTTTTTTAAAAGCCCTAGTTTCTCCCTCAGCAGAATTCCTCTGTTTAGATTAAGACCAATCTTGTTCCTGGACCCAGTAAGAAATGCCCCTAGAGAAGAAAATGGCTGGCAATTATGAACCTATCTAGGAAAGGCTCTTCCCTGTCTGGAATTTTATTTCATCTATTCTCCTAACTAATAAAGCAGTGCAATTTCTTTAAAAAAAAAAATCCTGTATTTTTTTTTTCAATTTGCTATTTTAGTGGGACTATTGCCTTTCCATGGTCTATTACATCAAACTTGTAAGCAAAATTTCAATCCCATTACACCTAAACAAACAAATGTATGTTTAATTATTTGAGCTACATGCTAAGACACAGAATTGTAAATGGTCTTAAAAACAAGCCTTTTCCTCTACTGTTGACAAAAGTCTGAAAACAGTAATGATACTCTAGACAATACAGAATCACTGGCATTACCCCCTCACCAGTGTCTAAAGTGGCCAGGGTATAACCAGTCTCCAAAATATGCCAGCCAAAAAGCAGCTGACTCATTCATTACAACTCGAGTCGTATACACTTGGGATGATTATATATCCCAATTTTCCCTGGACAGTTTTATGTTGTAACTACAATCAGTGCCTCTTTCACTCACAAACACATCCCAGGTAAAATGATAAATTATATGTCCCATCTCGGTTTATGTATGGATATGAGGCCTGAAGAAAGATAACCTTTTAATTTGCACCGTACCTCCTGCACCTCAAGCTTACGTATGTCATTAGACTTACTGTCAACATACTGGCATGTTGGTCCTGAACCATGACCCTGTTAGTTACAGTATCATTTGCCAAAACCCAAAATAAATGGATTCATAATTTTTTTCTATTATGTTCATATACTGCTGCTTTAAGAAAAGCCATAATAAAATTTCAGTATTAATACAACTTTATGCTCCCATAGGTAAAATGAAGTTTACTTCTATTAAAATATTTTTATATTTTAATTTAGACTATTTAATGTTTTAAGACACCTAGATATGTACTCCCCCCACCCCACCGCCTCCTCTTTTATTCATAGTATAGTAGATACTTGAAAAACAAAGCCAGAAAACAACTTTGGAATTTTCGTCATTTTTATAGGTATCATATAAAGCAGGTTGCATTTAATTCTCCATGGAGTAAAGTTTGGAAATGAGGCTGAATTATTTGCAGATGACAAATTTTAGACCCTAAAACATGCTTGGTACATTGGAGAAAATTAAATCACTTGAGCCATCAAGTTTTTCTTAAAGCATCTCGATATGCTTTTGACTGATACCATCTGTTATCTCCTGAAAAAATTATTTTCCTTTGGAAGGTATTCATCAAATTATAGGTGACATATTTGTTTGAGAATATAGTAGACCATCTGGTTCTACAAAAACGTGTCTTTAAAAAATATTGCCATCCTATCTCAGCTACACCATCCATATTTTTCAGAAGCTTTTTTTTTTGTTACACTCCCAAAACAGAAACACATGATATTTTTGGCTCCTGGTTAAAGAAGCAAAGAAAAACATTTACAAAAAGATTTTTCTAAGCACCATGATATTCTACAGCTATTCATTAAAAGAATAAGTAGGTGACCAGAATAGAGTGTGGAGAAGAAAGGAAGAAGGCATGGTGAGCTCAATGAATATTTCATATCCTGAATAGAAAGACACTGAAACAAAGGGCTTCACAACCTTCTCCCTGCATATATGAGCTCTGTAGAATACCAAGGTATATTACCTTATTTGTAATCAAGAAAATGAATATTGAATTTACAGACATATTCTCATTCCTATGACTATCCTGCAATTGCAGCTCAGTGATATAAAAAATTATTTTCTTTTCCTAAGGATGCTTTTCTACTTATTAAAATAAGAGATGAGAAACCTAAGAAAATAACCTCACTTCTGATTCCCTATTTGGGCTCAGTAAACTTTGTGCTTAGTCACTCAGTTGTGTCTGACTCTTTGCGACCCCATGAACTAGCCCGCCAGGCTCCTCTGTCCATGGGATTCTCCAGGCAAGAATACTGGAGTGGGTTGCCATGCCCTCCTCCAAGGGATCTTCCCAACCCAGGGATTGAACCCAGGTCTCCCACACTGCAGGCAGATTCTTTACCATCTGAGCCACCAGGGAAGCCCCTCAGTAAACTTGGAAAGACCAGATTTTCTCCAACTATAAAATGGGTCATTTTCTTACCAGAACAAAGCTTATAGATATCAAGCCTTTTTTTTTTTTTTTTTTTAACACTGTGAACTACAGCAATTGTTCTCAGACATTCAACCATACATTTCACCAGCTCTTGCAAGTGGTGGTAAAACACTGTGAAAGAAAGCAGCAAGATGTTCCTATTAAGGATATTCATATATTTCACCACATTTAAAAGGTATCATACTCATTTCTCCATTTAAAAACATTTACTGAGCCCTTATTATGTGGCCAGCACTACCAAACACTGAGGATCTAATATTGAACAAAAACAGTTATAGCCCCTGGGCCTGGGAGTTTAAAATCTAGTAAATTCAAGAAGCATTATTTAAAGGACAACAGGGGACTTCCCTGGTGGTCCAGTGGTCAAGATTCTACACTGATAATACACGGGTTCAATCCCTGGTCAGGGAACTAAGATACCACATGACACACAGTACAGCCAGAAAAAAAAAAAAAAAATCAACACATGTAAAATTAGAAGTGTAAAAAGAGTTATGGAGACAGGGACATGAAGTACATTGTGTTGTGTGTGTGTGTGTGTGTTAGTCACTCAGTCATGTCTGACTCTTTGAGACCCCATGGACTGTAGACCACCAGGATCCTCTGTCCAGGGAATTCTCCTCCAAGGAATTCTCCAGGCAAGAATATTGGAGTAGGTAGCCATTGCCTTATCCAGGAGATCATCCCAACATAGGGATCAAGCTAGGAGTTCGAAAGGTCACAGTATCTGTGAGGAAGTAATACATGATATGAGATACTGAGCGTGAGGAGGAGTTAATTCAGTAAGGAGGGGAGGAAAGAGCCTTGCCAAAAAGAAGACGTAAACAGCAACAACAAAACTGTCTCACCTTTGACTTGAACTAAAGACCCTCTTAATGAAAGTCAAAGAGAAGGGTGGGAAAATCTGGCTTAAAACTCATCATTCAAAAAATGAAGATCATGGCATCTGGTCCCATCACTTCATGGCAAATAGTTGGGGAAACAATGGAAACAGTGACAAATTAAATTCTTGGGCTCCAAAATCACTGCAGAAGGTGACTGCAGCCATGAAATTAAAAGACGCTTGCTCCTTGGAAGAAAAGCTATGACAAACCTAGACAGCATATTAAAAAAGCAGAGACATTATTTTGCTGACAAAGGCCTTTCTAGTCAAAGCCATGGTTTTTCCAGTAGTCATGTATGGTTGTGAGAGTTGGACCATAAAAAAAGCTGAATGCCAAAGAATTGATGCTTTTAATTGTAGTATTGGAGAAGACTTTGAGAGTCCCTTCGACTGCATGGAGATCAAACCAGTCAATCGTAAAGGAAATCAGTCCTAAATATTCATTGAAGGGACTGATGCTGAGGCTGAAGCTCCAATACTTTGGCCACCTGATGCGAAGAACTGACTCATTAGAAAGACCCTGATGCTGGGAAAGATTGAAGGTGGGAGGAGAAGGGACGACAGAGTATGAGATGGTTGGATGGCATCACCGACTCAATGAACATGAGTTTGAGCAATCTCCAGGAGTTGGTGATGGACAGGGAAGCCTGATGTGCTGCAGTCCATTGAGTTGCAGAGTCGGACATGACTGAATGAAAACTGAACTGGACTTGATCATTGTAATATAATTCACATTTTATATCTGAGAAGGAATTAACATTTCTGATGAAATGCTTAAGCAACATTCTGATGGATATTAATTGGTTTTAGGAGTCTAGGAACTAGTAACCCTGCTATCTACCTGTAACTAGATATTCATTTTCCTTTCTGTCTGGTTCATCCGTGATTATGATTATTGAAGCCAACTTATTTTTTTCTATACATATCACTACCAAGAGAAATCTCTAAATGATCTACTAGAGATCTTTTAAATTGTAATAAAATTGTAATAAAATGCTCATAAAAGCTCATAATTATTGTCAGAAAAGTATTTATTACAGTTTTGGAGGACCCATCAAGATGAGCTTGTCTCACAAAGACCCACCAGAGTGAAAGGGATCAAAGCATGCTGGTGAGATTGTGTTGTGTTGCCCAAACCTTCCTGTACCTGGATTTTGATGGGAAGTTTTTGCTAATATGTCAAAACTTGAGCTCACTCTCATGTTCACATATCAAAGTTCAATGGCCATTGTATCTGTCTTCTATTATTATTATAAGTTACCATATATTAGCATCTTGAAACAACAGAAGCCTCTTATCTCATGCCTCTTTAGATGAGAAGTCCAGGAACAGGGCAGCTCATTTGGTTCCTGTGCCTTAGAGTCTCAGACTGAAATCAAGAGTGTCATCTGGACTATGTTCCTTTCTAGGTGCTCTGAGGATAAATCTTCCAAACTCGTTCAAGTTGAAGAACAAATTCAGTTCATGTGGTTATAGGACTGAGGTATCCGTTTCTTTGCTGGCTATCAACTGTTCACCTTTCTTGGCTCTTTTAAATCTGCTTTGTTCCCTTGTCTTCCATCTTTAAACCAGCAACAGCACATCAGGTCCTTCTCACACTTCAAATCTTTCTGACTTCCCTTTCAACCCCATCTCTTCTATTTCCAGCTGGAGGAAGTCTCTACTTTTACAGGTCCAAATGTAGTAGCTCCAACAATAAAGAATCTACCTGCAATGTGGGAGACCCAGGTTTGATCCCTGGGTCAGAAAGATCCTTGGGAGAAGGGAACGGCTACCCACTCCAGTATTCTTGCTTAGAGAATTCCATGGACAGAGGAGCCTGGCAGGCTACAGTCAATGGGGTCATAAAGAGTCAAACACAACTGAGTGACTAACATTTTCACATGATTCTTAACACCCAGATAATCCAGGATAATCTTTTAATGTTTATAATCTTAATTGCACCTGCAAAGTCCCTTTTGCCATGTAACATAGGTTCCATGGGATTCATAGTTTCCAGGGATAAGGGCATTGGCATATTTGAGGGGGGGGGTCTATTATTTAGCCATTTTAGAGGATGACTGTCTATCAGCTATCTTAAAAGATGACTATTTTTGACACATTTTGCCATCTGAGGTGAGAACTTGTTAAGTTAGTTTAGGTTTGCAGTTTGGGTCCTATCACTGACCTCCTTCAGAGTAGGACTGTGTGATTTGACATGTAAGGGATATCAATTTCCCTCAGGAAGGGGAACTAGATATGATATCCCATGGTTTTGGTAAATGCACTTATCAGTTCTCTGGTAAATGTTGAGAACTTTTAGAGATGTTTGAGGAATTCATGAGTATATATTGTCTTCCTGCAGGGCTTATTTTTGGACACATTTGTGTCTGCTTTCAGGCTAGAGTATTGTATTTGACTCAGAATTCTCTGTATGTTTGCCTGTGTATTTCAGAAGCTGCTTGTAGGGCCTTGAGTGTGCAGTCAATAGAAATTCTCTGGGAATCTTTTAGATACACAGCTTCCCATTTGCTGTGAGCAGCTGTTCTCTAATTTTTGGTTTTAGGATTCCTTTATACTCTTAATAAGAATTAAGGATACTAAATAGCTTTTTAATGGGAGTTCTATCCATGGATTTTTAATATCGCAAATTAAAAGCCAAGAAAAAATGAACATATTTCTTAATTCTTTTATAAATGTAACAATTTCATATAGCATAAATACCATATTTCTATGAAGAACTAAAAATTACCCAGGACAAAAGCATATTTAGTTATAAGACAAGGGTTGTGCTACTGTTTTGCAAAACTCTTTAATATCTGGCTTAATAGAAGATAAGCTGTGTTCTCACGTCCACTTCTATATTCAGCCTGTTGTAATATGTTGTTTTGGTTTGAGTAATGAAGCAACCTGGATTTTCAAAGGTAAATATTTGGAAAAGGGAGAAATAGTTAACAGCCTTTCAAATAATTGTGAACTCTTTGACACTGCTGCTGCTGCTAAGTCGCTTCAGTCGTATCCAACTCTGTGTGACCCCATAGATGGCAGCCCACCAGGCTCCCCCATCCCTGGGATTCTCCAGGCAAGAACACTGGAGTGGGTTGCCATTTCCTTCTCCAATGCATGAAAGTAAAAAGTGAAAGTGAAGTCGTTCAGTCGTATCCGACTCTTAGCGACCCCATGGACGGCAGCCTACCAGGATCCCCCGTCCATGGGGTTCTTTGACACTACAAATCTATAAATGGTAGTTTTTGAAAAGGTTAGTTGGCATGTGGAATTTGATACCATGTGAACAAAGTTTTTGTATCTCATTACATTAAAATCCATGGTTTTAATTTGTTTGAATGCATATTTTTGGCACATATATAATTTTGCAACATCATGCATTTGTCATTTGGAAAATACAGATTCCCTGAGTTATGAGGATCTTCCAAATACTGAACAAAAATTTCATTATAAAATAGCCAAAGTATCACTTTAGTTGGTATCATCACCAATATCAAAAGACTGTTATGAAGCTGTGAAGCTTCTTGTGGCAGAAATAAGTTTTCCAAAATGCAAATTCTGTACTTGACAGTTCAAATTTTATCACTGGCAACAAATACTATGAAATCTTTTTCTTGATGTGACACTAACCTCATTCATTTTCAGAAATGTGTCTGCCAACTACCAAGACTGAATAACCCAGTTTTTCCTTCACATAAAAGCAGTATTAAATGAAAAAAAAAAAATGCTGCTAGTTGCAGGGCCTGTCATTTATGTCATAGTGGGGCTATCGAATTCAAATCAAATAGACCTTCCAGCCAAGGGGACCCCAAAGAACTTTTGGCCTGTTTTTGAGTTATTGAGAAAAGTTCTAAAATACTTTAAAACATGGAATTATTAAATTACAGATAATTTGAATTTATGATGGTATATTTATTGCTGAGTAACAAACAATTCCAATATTTAAAGCATTAAAAGAAAAGATTTATCATTCTTCATAATACTATGATTTAAACAAATGATTCATCTGCTGGTTTTGCCTGATCTCATTCATGCAGCCAGTTCAGCTGGAGAGTCAACCATGTGAGAAGATCCAAGATGGTCTCACTCACATGTCAGACAGTTAATGACTGTGATCTCTGGGAACCCTGGTTTTTCTCTAGGTGTCTTTTCATCCTCCAGTAGGCTAGACTGGCTTCCAAACATGGTGATCTCAGGGCAAAAGTTCAAAAAGGTGAAAGTAGAACTTGCCACACTCCATTAGCCTAAGAATGTCACAAAGTTTGATGGAAGGGCCTGCAAAGACACTATGGCCATATTTAATATATCATAAATGGCCACTGAAGGTCTCTTTTAATGTAATTAAAACAAGTCACCTTAGAGAAATGTTCAAATCAAATAGCCACAAAATTTCTTATTGTTAGTGTCTGCCTTAGATGATGGGGATTAACGTATTCCCAAAAAGACAACACAAGTCTCAAGTGTGAGTTCTTTAAAATATTGCTCAATTGCTTTTTAAGGACATGTTCAAAGAAGGATGGGGACCTGGCAAAAGGTCATAAAAGTTCCCACTGGCCAAATAAAAGACAATTTCAGTATCAAAATAAGAAACAGTAATAATAGATTATTTCAATTTAAATAAAAGAAGACCCCAAGAATCCATACTGATACAAATTAACAGAAAAGACTGCTTTACTTATAGTGGAATGCCAAGTAATAAATGTAGAAGGAATACTGGAATTAGAAAAATCATCATTTGACAACCACTGATTAATAATTGCTTCAGGCAAAAATCATTCAAGACACTAAAGCTGGTAGGCATAAGGTTGAGGAGAATGTAACAGGGAAACACAAATCTGACTCGACATTGGATCTGGGTTTGTTTTTTTTTTTTAACTTTGACCTCTTATAGTTGCTTTTTGCTATAAGTTAAGAATCTTGGCTATAACCTGAAATATACAGGACAGTTCATTCTCAAGGCCCTGATCTTTAGAGGTATAACACTTTTCCATTCATATCGAGATAAAAAGTTGCTGAACAGAGAATAACATTTGTTTTGCTGGAGGTTTATAGGAACATCGTGACTGGACCCACTTGAACAACTGCAAGAACAAAGGAGTCTGGCACCAAAAAGTGTTCAGCCACCAGCCACACACCCCTACCTTTTCATAAAACAGAAGCCTGAATTCTTACTGGGGTAAGATGACTCTTTGAGATACCATCTTGGTCTGCTGGCTTTCTAAATAAAGTCGCTATTCCTTGACTCTAACAACTCATCTCTCCCTTTACTGGCCTAGCCTGTACTACTGAGTACTACCACTGTACTACTGAGCAGTACAAGCCTGGACTCAGTAATAAGAAGAGGAATAATTTACAAGATCTCAAAGGAATTTCCTACAGAAGACATTTTAATTAAAGAAAGAAGAAGTCTGGCAAATATGACCTTAACCAAATGATCAAAGTTAGCTTCACCAGTAATAAAAAACATAAATGTGACGGGCTCCTGATAATGTACACTGAGAAGAACACAACTTTTGTAACATTCTTGCCAAAACTGCATAGCCCAAATTTAATCAAAATGAAACCTCAGACAATTATGAATTGAGGAAGATTCCACCTCAATAAGTGAACTACACTCTTCAAAAATGTTGGGTATGAAAGAAAAAGAATGATTTAGGACTTAGTCCAGATTGAAGGAAAGTAAAATGATAGGAAAGCTATTGCAATGTGTCTTTCTAGATTGGATTTTATACTCTAAAGTGTTTTTTAAAGTACATTAGCAGGGCAGTTAGTGAAATCTGAATCAGGGCTTGGGATTAGATAATAGTATTTTACTGGTGTTAATTTCCTGATTTTGTAATTGTGCCATGGTTATAAAAGCAATATACTCATTAACAGGAAATATATACTGAAGTGTTTATGGCATTATGAAGTATTATGGGGGCTTCCCAGATGACTCAGTGGTAAAGAATCTGCCTGTCAATACAGGGGAAGTGTTTTCCATCCCTGGGTCGGGAAGATACCCGGCAGTAGGAAATAGCCACCCACTCCAGTATTCTTGCCTGTAAAGTTGCATGGACAGAGGGGCCTGGAGGGCTACAGTCCATGGCGTCACAAAGAGTTGGACATGACTGAACAACTGAGCCTGCATGCAAAGTGTTACAAACCTGCAGCTTATTCACAAATGATTCAAAAATTATAATACTTTTTACATATTTACCTAATACAAGAGAAAACATAAGGTAAGTGTTTTTAAAGGGTTAACATTTGAAGCATCAGTATGAAAGGTAATTTACACAGTTTTTCATAGGTTTTTTTTATTTTTCCTGAAATAATTTATTATATTTAATAAACTTTTAAATTTAAAATAAAAAATTAAATAAAACTATAACTGAGCAGAACCTCATGGGGCCTTCCTAAGGCAGATCCTACCATTTTCCTCTATCTGTCTCTTGTCTGCAGGAAAATTTTGGACTCCTAGGCCTTCCCTAAGCTACAAAGAATTCATTTAATTCTTCCAAAGAGAAGTGAGAAAATGCAGTAACAAAAGAAAACAGTCAAGCAAGACAAAAGAATAATAGTTCATCCACTAAAAAGGCAAGAACCTTTAGCTCCTTCTCAAGGGCTGTAGAGAATATTCTGAGCCATATCGTTTCAGCTGTTTTTGCAGACACTGAAAAACCTCCACCAGACGGAAGAAGCTAACTGAATGCCATCCACAAGCATGTAGACCCCAGACCAATCAGAACCAGAAGGTTGATGATGTTGACTCCTGATTATCTCACCACCCATCAGAAGAATTTCCCCCAGCTGATCACATACCCTACAACCCTCTTCCTCACCCTGTCTTCAAACCCTTTCCCTGGAAGCCATCAGGGAGTTCAGGCCTTTTCCTTTGTACATTAGCTTTCGGCACTCCTTGCTTGGTGCCCTGCAGTATATACCACATTTTCCTTCACCACAACCTGGTGTCACTAGATTGGTTTTACTGCACTGGTGAGCAGACTCATTTGGTTTGATAACAAAATCAATTTAGAAATTACTCTTCAAAGATAGAAAATTTAAATGATCTTCTCTTGAGCCAAAATATAAAATTGTATGCAAGACTTAAAAGAACCAGTAACAAACTACTAAGTCTGCATATATTATTTTTACAACACTCTGGTATTACATGTCCTAACATAAAGATGGGGACATTTTGGCTGCTACTTTTTAAGACTAAATTCTGAAATTCAAAGCTGAGTGAAAAGTGAAAGTTCAATCATCAAAGAGTCACTTCGGATGAGATTCAAGATGCATCAGAACCTTGCCAACAAAAAGTGTTAGAAAACAGTTTTAAAAATCTGCAAAAATAAGTCTTGGTTTGAGAAATGCAGCAGTTAGGAAAACTCATGTAAACACAAAGATCTCAGAGCTGTTCAAATTAGTCCAAATCTATTTCAGATTTCTGGTTTCTAGAATCTATAAATAACTGCTATAATTTAATATGAAAAGGGAAGCAATCCAAATAAATCTAACGGGCAATCGGCAGGGATAAACCTTCACAAAGGAAGACAATGAACATATGAAAAGGCCTCAACATATTAGGAAAATGCAAATTAAAACCACAATGAAATTCCATTAGAGTTACACTAAAAGGTTAGAAATCTAAATTTGTTTTAAATTGACAGCTCCAAATATTGGTGAGGATACAGAGCAACTGAACTCGCATATATTGTTGATTAGATTGTAAAATGGTTGTTGGGCTGCACCTGCCAGGCTTGCAAGCCCTGTACCTGCCCAGCTTTAAGACCAAAGGAAGAGCCTGGAGTTGGCAGCGACAGAAGCATCAACGGTCTAACCCAGGGGTCCCCAGCCTTTTCGGCAGCAGAGACCAGTTTTACAGAAAACAGTTTTTCCACAGGCTCAGGGTTTGGCGGATGGTTTGGGGATGATTCAAGCACTTCATTGTGCACTTTATTTCAATTATTATTCTACATCTCCACCTCAGATCATCAGGCATTAGGCCCCAGAGGTCGGGGACCCCTTGTTCAGTGGATAGGGGATCTTACTTACATTTCTGAAGCAAGGTCCTGGAGCAACACTGCACGCTATGCAACTAGTGGGCAGAACGTGGCGGCAGCCCATGCTCCCAGGCGAGGGGAGGGTACTATTTATGGAGTAATTAGTGTCAGGTGGCTCATTGGTTACCCGAAACTAGCAAAAGGGCACGTCTCTCATGGCCCCTTTGATTAGCTAACAGTTGGAGATGAGCTGATTTAAAGGTTAGAACAATCACTAATGGGCTTCCACAACTGCTCAGCAGTAAAGAATCTGCCTGCAATGCAGGAGACACAGGAAAAGTAGGTTCGATCCCTGGGTCAGGAAATGGCAACCCACTCCAGTATTCTTTCCTGGAGAATCCCATGGACAGAGGAGCCTGGTGGGCCACAGTTTGCCAGAGGGCTACAGGTTGCAAAGCGTCGCACATGACTGAACACAAGCGCAGATGGACAATCACTAGCTGGGATGGGGACAAGTTTGTAGTTAGGTGAGCTATGTGAGTGTAGGTGTAGGTGAAGCAGGCACTGGTTGAGCGATTTACAGAGACGGTAAGAGAGAAGTCAATTAGGTGGCCCAATCATACGGTTCTAAAAATAACTGTGTTCCAATTACAGAAAGACACAAAATTCTCCAAAACAGGGAATGAATATATTTCATTTAATTGTGGGAGTCCCTGGCGACTAAGATTAAAAACAAAACAAAACAAAAGGTAAACAGATAGGCATCAGGCCAATCTTAAGAAAAGTTTCTGCATTAAGATTTTACCATTATTCAAAAAATTTTAAACAGTATAAAAGTGTTTTAATTATGAATAAATGCTTTTAAATAAATATCTTATTAAAAGGTTACAATATTCAGTACTCCTAATTATGGTAATACTTGGATGGATTAAATATTTTCACAGTGTGGGATAAAATGCAAACAACATTTTTGTTGACACCTGATCCTCATTTCTTTTCTGACAGGGAATCAATTTATTGGAAATAACTTACATCTGTCTTATAGATGAATAAATAATCACTAACTGCACTCACTCAAGTTCACGGTTCATGTATTGCTGAAGCCTGGCTTGGAGAATTTTGAGCATTACTTTACCAGCGTGTGAGATGAATGCAATTGTGCAGTAGTTTGAGCATTCTTTGGCATTGCCTTTTTTTTGGATTGGAATGAAAACTGACTTTTTCCAGTCCTGTGGCCACTGCTGAGTTTTCCAAATTTGCTGGCATATTGAGTGCAGCACTTTCACAGCATCATCTTTCAGGATTTGAAATAGCTCAACTGGAATTCTATCACCTCCACTAGCTTTGTTCATAGTGATGCTTTCTAAGGCCCACTTGACTTCACATTCCAGGATGTCTGGCTCTAGGTGAGTGATCACACCATCGTGATTATCTGGGTCATAAAGGTCTTTTTTGCACAGTTCTTCTGTGTATTCTCACCACTTCTTCTTAATATCTTCTGCTTCTGTTAGGTCCATACCATTTCTGTCCTTTATCGAGCCCATCTTTACATGAAATGTTCCCTTGGTATCTCTAATTTTCTTGAAGAGATCTCTAGTCTTTCCCATTCTGTTGTTTTCCTCTATTTCTTTGCATTGATCGCTAAGGAAGACTTTCTTATCTCTCCTTGCTATTCTTTTGAACTCTTTATGGCAGAAAGTGAAGAGGAACTAAAAAGCCGCTTGATGAAAGTGAAAGAGAAGAGTGAAAAAAGTTGGCTTAAAGCTCAATATTCAGAAAACGAAGATCATGGCATCTGGTCCCATCACTTCATGGGAAATAGATGGGGAAACAGTGGAAACAGTGTCAGATTTTATTTTGGGGGGCTCCAAAATCACTGCAGATGGTGATTGCAGCCATGAAATAAAAAGACACTTACTCCTTGGAAGGAAAGTTATGACCAACCTAGACAGCATATTCAAAAGCAGAGACATTACTTTGCCCACAAAGGTCCATCTAGTCAAGGCTATGGTTTTTCCTGTGGTCATGTATGGATGTGAGAGTTGGATTATAAAGAAAGCTGAGCACCGAAGAATTTATGCTTTTGAACTGTGGTTTTGGAGAAGACTCTTTGGAGTCCCTTGGACTGCAAGGAGATCCAACCAGTCCATTCTAAAGGCGATCAGTCCGAGGTGTTCTTTGGAAGGAATGATGCTAAAGCTGAAACTCCAGTACTTTGGCCACCTCATGAGAAGGGTTGACTCATTGGAAAAGACTGATGCCGGGAGGGATTGGGGGCAGGAGGAGAAGGGGACGACAGAGGATGAGATGGCTGGATGGAATCACCAACTCGATGGACATGAGTTTGGGTAAACTCCAGGAGTTGGTGATGGACAGGGAGGCCTGGCGTGCTGCAATTCATGGAGTCACAAAGAGTCAGACACGACTGAGCGACTGAACTGAACTGAACTGCACTGCACTGAGCTTTTACGATTGCAGAGATGTAGATATGTATCTAAAACTATACTCTGTCAAAATTATGAACATCTGACCACTGTTCTTGTAAACTTCAAGCAACGCTATATATTACCTAAATCTACACAGTTACCTTGTTTGTATTATCTGAGTAAAATTTGGGGTATAAATGTTCAATACCAAGTAAATTTAGCATTCTTTAATGTCAACTTAAATTGTAAGTCTAAGACCCTTAATTAAATTTATGACTTCAGACTTAATTAAGTTTAAGACCTAAGGCTTAGAAAAACTTAAGTAATTAAAATAAATAGAAATCTCTCCTTGTGACAGAGGATATGGTACTTGGCAAGTAGAGACACAAGCAGTAGTGTCCAGCAAAAGCACTGGGTGGCTACACAGTAATTTTTACTTATTCATTCACACATTTGTTCTTGCTAATACTCATTTTAAGAGGATAAAATTAGCAGAGTGAAATATAGTCTTAAAATGTGCTTGAGTGCCTCCCTAGTGGCTCAGTGGTGAAGAATCTGCATCCCAATGCAGGGGACACAGGTTCTATCCCTGGTCCCAGAAGATCCCACATGCTGAGAGACAACTAAGCCCCTGTGCCAACCACTAAGCCAGCTCTCGAGAGCCCACATGCCTAGACCCCATACTCCACAACAAGAGAAGACACTGCAATGAGAAGCCCGCGCACGGCAACTACAGAATAGCCCTTGCTCAGTGCAGCTGGAGAAGGCCCTCACACAGCAAAGAAGACCAAGAACAGCCACAGATAAATAAATCTTTTTAAAATGTGCATTTAAAAACTAATGGTTTATTTAAGCAGTATCATCTCATTATGTAGTACATATGTATTTTAAATAAAAACATTTGGAGGTAATAAGATTAAATTTTAAAAGAAGTTATATATAATAGAGAAAGCGAGCTCTGGTAGCTCACAAATAAAATTGGTCTTTGTAGGCTGTACAAAAATATTTTTGTTTTCTTCATGTTCTACCCAGATGTCAGGATTTTTTTCCTTTGGGAAGGGTTTATTGAGAATTGAGCTATTCTGGCATATTTCACAAATATAAACAATCATAAGCAAATCCACCAGAAAAATAAGGGATTTCTCACTTGTGTAAAGTTAACATTCCTTTGGTAGTTGTAATGTATTAACTACATTAATACATTAATGTATATTACCTACTAATACATTAATGTATATTAACTACTCTGGTTAATAATTTAGGCAAATATGTGGCTATTTCTTTTTCTTAGAAACTTATGATTTTACTCAACCATAATTCCATTGATGATCTATCCAGGATAAGTCCGCAAACGCCATAATAAACTGACCAGGTGTTTTTCATACTCCATCATCTCTGTTACTCCCCTGAAGCACAGACCCTCTCTCTTTAGAACCAAGGGTTGGCCCCTGGAAAGGAAGTACACTATCAATAGTGAGTTAGGATAGATAGGCTCCACATTTTCTTAGTTAAGTAAAAAAGAGAAGCTCAGCCAAACCTAAATTATTAATATGAATATAATGTAGTAATTGCATTACCTTTGAGGATGGATAGAAATATATTGATGTTCATGAACTTGGGCTGATATGGTCACTTCCAACAAATTCACTTCTAAGAAAATTTTATTTATGGGTTTCAAATACCTGGGTCAACAACTCTCGTTCTGGCCCAAATGAAGAATTTTGGATTTTCTCTCTTGCCTAAAAAAAAAAAAAATACAAAATATGTAATAATTTTCAAGATACTGAACATCAAGCAATGGAAGACTGCGATCCTTGAGAGATGAACAATGAATAAGGTGAGCCCTATGACTGTCCCAACCGAACACTTTGGTAGACTTTCAGACCAGAGTATGGACGAAAGGACCAATAAACTGAACAAGTTCAATGACTTAGAATTCCTTGAAAAGCATAAACTACCAAAACTCACTCAAGAATAACTAAATAACCTGGATAGCCCTATAGGTACTGAATATTGTATAGTATATTAAATAAAGAAATTGAATTTTTAGGTAGAAACCTTCTGACAAAGGAAACTCCAAGCCCTGGAGGCTTCAATGGTGAATTCTACCAAACATCTAGGGAGAAATGGTATCACTTTTTCAGAAACACTTCTAAAAAAATTGAAAAGGAGGGCATACTTCACAATCCATTCTAAAAGAAAGGGCATTGCTGTATTACTACAACCAGACAAAGATACTACAAGAACACCAATCATCAGGATCCCTCATTAATATACATGTCAAAATTTGAAATAAAATTTTTGCAAACCAAATATAACAATATATAAAATGTACAATACATCATGAATGGGGCTTCCCTGTTGGCTCAGACAGTAAAGAATCTGCCTGCAATGTGGGAGACCAGAGTTTGATCCCTGGGTCAGGAAGACCCCTGGAGAAGGGAATGTCTACCCACTCCAGTATTCTTGTCTGGAGAATTCCATGGACAGAGGAGCCTGGCAGGCTATAGTCCATGGGGTCACAAGTAGTTGGACATAACTGATCAACTAGCACTTTGAACTTTTTAATATGTTAGTTTTATTCCAGGAATGTAAGATCAGCTTATAATTTGAAAATCAACAAATATAATTCCCCACATTAAACAACTAGAAGGTGGGGGGAAAGCTTTATGATATGTCAATAGATACAGGAAAGGATTTAACAAAATCCAACATCCTTTCCTAATAAAAAATTTCTCAATGAACTGAAAATAAGAAAGAACTTCCTCAACCTGATAAAGGGCATTTATGAAAAATGTATAGGTAACATTAGACTTTATGATGAATGTTTTCACCTTAATTTCAGGAACAAGACAAGGATGTCTGCTTCAGCTATTTCAGTTCAATACTGTACCAGGAGTTTTAACCAGATTAATAAAGCTAGAACAAAAAATAAAAGAAATTTATATAGGAGAAGAAAAAGTAAAACTGTCATTATTCACATATGATATCATTGTTTATGTAGAAGATCCAATGGAAACCAGAAAAAAAAAAAAAGCTTTGAGTTTATGAATTCTTAATATGGGAACTGTAAATGTAATTAGTGGACTCTCAAAAAGAATTTAAGTGTAATGACTAATATTTGGAATTCAGGAGTGTTTTAAAATGAGTTGAGCTTGGGGAAAAAAGTCACAATTATTTTAGATAAAAGATGTTGTTATAAAGTTCACTAACATTCAGAAAACTAAGATCATGGCATCTGGTCCCATCACTTCATGGGAAATAGATGGGAAAACAGTGGAAACAGTGGCTGACTTTATTTTTGGGGGCTCCAAAATCACTGCAGATGGTGATTGCAGCCATGAAATTAAAAGATGCTTACTCCTTGGAAGGAAAGTTATGACCAACCTAGACAGCATATTGAAAAGGAGAGATATTACTTTGCCAACAAAGGTCCATCTAGTCAAGGCTATGGTTTTTCCAGTGGTCATGTATGGATGTGAGAGTTGGACTGTGAAGAAAGCTGAGAGCGGAAGAATTGATGCTTTTGAACCGTGGTGTTGGAGAAGACTCTTGAAAGTCCCTTGGACTGCAAGGAGATCCAACCAGTCCATCCTAAAGGAGATCAGTCTGGGGTGTTCATTGGAAGGACTGATGCTGAAGCTGAAACTCCAATACTTTGGCCACCTCATGCGGAGAGTTGACTCATTGGAAAAGACCCTGATTCTGGGAGGGATTGGGGGCAGGAGGAAAAGGGGACGACAGAGGATGAGATGGCTGGATGACATCACCGTCTCAATCGACATGAGTTTGAGTGAACTCCGAGAGCTGATGATGGACAGGGAGGCCTGGCATGCTGTGATTCACGGGGTCGCAAAGAGTCGGACATGACTGAGTGACTGAACTGAACTGAATTCTAACCACATAATAGCTGTAAATAATCAAAGTGCTGATAGTACTTATGATGATTTTGTAAAAACAGTACATATATGAATTGGCCTTGCTATAAAGCTCCTTGTTAAATAGGTCAAATATTATAAAAGCACAGTGTCTTTACTGATTCCCTGTACACCATTCATGGCAATGTAGCTGTTTGCATGGTTTCAACATAATTAGAAAAAACAAATTTATAATCATAACTGTACCAGAAATGTCACACTTGAAGGCAAACTGCATTTCATTAAGTGGACAAGCCCACTCTAAAAGATTTAGAACTGAACTTCATGTATGGGATTTGGTTTGGTACCCATTCTATGACTAATAGGATTCCAGCCTTACAAGAATATATATCATCACTCCTGGCAAGTCAGATACAATCATGAATTTGAGTTCTTAGAGGTGAAAAATGATTTTTGTTGTCATTCAGTTGCTCAGCGGTGTCTGCCTCTTTGCGATCCCATGGGCTGCAGCACGCCAGGCTCCTCTGTCCTCCACTATCAAGTAGAGTTTGTTCTGATTCATGTCCATTGAGTCAGTGATGCTAACCAACCACCTCATCTTCTGTTGCCCCTTCTCCTTTTGCCTTCGATCTTTCCCAGAGTCAGGGTCTTTTCCAATGAGTTGGCTCTTCACATCAGGTGGCCAAAGTGTTGGAGCTTCAGCATCAGTCCTACATTTTTAGGGATGGTGGTTAATCCTAGAAAAAAACAGCCACTTTTTCTTTGATTCCTTGCCTCAGAGTAGACAAGGTGACAAGAGCAGATACGAGTAAGGAGGTTTGGAAGGAAGGGGGAAAGAAAGAGGGAAAAATTAAAGAAAAAAAAGGAAGGGAAGGGAACTGGAAAGTAGAGAATTGAGGAGAGGAAGGAGAGAAAAAGTTGAGGAAAGGAGATGAATAAGGAGGAGAGAGAAGAGAAGAAAGGACATGGATGGGAGGAGAGAAAAGGAAATTCTGGAATAATAATTGAGCCTGGATTTTTTTTTTTAATCTCTGAATAGAAATTAATTATCTGTCTTTAAAATGGAGTAGTTCTAGTTTTGTTAAGCTAACAGCAAAGGCATTAATTAACACTTTTAATTGAACTTAGGTAAATAAAATAGGCCATGTTGAAAAGAACATAGATAATATAAAATCTTTAGTCCATAGACTATATAAAACAGCTAATATTGATCTTGAGTTGCCACAAGATTTTGTTTGGAAATTTTCCTATTACACTGGGAAAGGAATATCAGTATATGATGAAACACCATTGCAAACATGATTCCATATATAGTGCATAGATGAACCTATGTCTAATTTTTGCCATTTATTACAAAATGTAAAAGAGACTGACTGGGCCAAAAACATCCAGTGAGTGATCTTAGCACAAATATGCAATGAGAATCTTTTTTTTTTTTTTTTGGTCTGAGAGAGATCTTTGAAGATTTTCTGAGTCAAAAGGAAGACTTTAAAAAACTGTCCAAATCTGCTCTGAGACAGAATCTTTTTCTGGTAATATAATGTACAACCTCATCTCAAGAAAAGATTGGTAGTCCTGATGAACTGTTTAAGCAGTTTCTGATTAATGTAAAATGGATTAAAACCTCTTTGAAGAAACTAGTAACCCACCCAACCCAGATGACTGTCATTAGACCTGAAACTAAATTTACTTTTTAATCTCACTTCTCTTTTCCCCATAAATGTCTCTACCAAGAAAGAAATCCTTGAAATGGCCTGCTATTTTACAAGTCTGTAAAATCCTTGATGTGTGTACATAGCTCAATGTTATTTAATGGCACTTTGTGTAAAAGGAATAGTAAATTGTAACTTACTAATGGACTTTTAAAAATGACAGTGTTAAAGATAAATTACATTGCTCTTGCTTAAGAAAAAACACACCAAAATCATCACTACATTAGATACTGTTTTGAGGGGGAAATAATTCCAGAATTATCAGTAACAACATGTCGTGTGACATGACAACCACTTCTGGGGTGACATGGGACATATGCCTAAACAGAGGGAATAAGAAGTTATAAGACTTATCAGGAAAGATAAGTTATAAGATTTATCAGGAAAACCAGCTGGTATCTAAGGTTCTGAGCAGGATTAAACATCACAAATGGGTTATGGGTATCAGGTAAAGTAGTCACGAGATAGCATGTCACACAAGCACAGTGATTGCTAAGGAAGAAATGCTGCTGCTGCTAAGTTGCTTCAGTCGTGTCCGACTCTGTACGACCCCATAGATGGCAGCCCACCAGGCTCCCCCGTCCTTGGGATTCTCCAGGCAAGAACGAACACTGGAGTAGGTGGCCATTTCCTTCTCCTGTGCATGAAAGTGAAAAGTGAAAGTGAAGTCGCTCACTAGCGACCCCATGGACTGTAGCCTACCAGGCTCCTCTGTCCATGGATTTTCCAGGCAAGAGTACTGGAGTGGGGTGCCAATTCTTAGAAAGCAGTATGACTGCTCCACTCACTCTTCTACAGCATAGAGATTATGGGTTGCCTGAAAGTACTAAATCACATGTGCAGATATCTATGAAGTATTCAGTAATCCTGATCCTACCTAGGGGAGATAAAAATCTACTCAGACTGTCAGTTTCTAATATTACCCCAAATTTATTTTCAGTTACAACAAACCAAACAAATGCTTGATACAAGCACCAGACATTCCCCCTGCAGGATTTTTTTTTTTTTTAATCCTAGGCTGTACAAAATCAGACAACTGATACCATGTGAAAAAATTAGAGAATGTAAATTAAACAATAGAATGTTTAACTTCAAAGCATAAAAAATAAGCCAGGTGCTAGTTAAGAATATGGACAAGAGACACTGGTACAAAAGAAGAAATCTTACCTCTACACCCAAGAGGGTGAGGGGTCAGTTCAGTTCAGTTCAGTGGCTCAGTTGTGTCCGACTCTTTGCAACCCCATGAATCACAGCATGCCAGGCCTCCCTGTCCATCACCAACTCCCGGAGTTTACTCAGACTCAGGTCCATCGAGTCAGTGATGCCATCCAGCCATCTCATCCTCTGTCATCCCCTTCTCCTCCTGCTCCCAATCCCTTCCAGCATCAGAGTCTTTTCCAATGAGTCAACTCTTCGCATGAGGTGGCCAAAGTACTGGAGTTTCAGCTTTAGCATCAGTCCTTCCAATGAACACCCAGGGCTGATCTCCTTCAGGTATGGTTTTCCCAACATGTGTGCCATGTCTTTATTCTTTCTGTTTCTTGCAAGCCCTGGAGGAGAGCAGCAGAGAGGTCTTTATGGGGAGCCAGGTGATGAAGTGAGGGTCAAAACAGCAGGAAAAGATGATAAATCTGACTTTTCCTACTAATCTACGTATCCAAAGTGTAGCTGTTTGTAAGCTCAGTAACGGGGTAAAAATAATTACCCTCTTGGTTTCCAACCCTAGATCATATATCATATAACCCTTTCATTATAATAGTTGTCCTTAGAGTGCTTCCACTAAATCAGAAAAGACCTTGCCTAGAGAAAGGGAAGGGAAAAATATGCAATGAAGTTTAAGTAAGCAGCTGGTTTGGACTTTTAGGTGATACTGAAGAGATATAACTTTATTCTAAGAGTATGGGGAAGCCACTGACTGTTTTGAGCATAAGTGGCAAGCTCTATTGTATTCTTTAAATATTAGTTTGTAAAGAAGGAATTATGGAGAGGCTAGTCAGGATACTTTTGCTGCACTCTAGGTAAGAAATATTAGGGCTTAGAATATAGTGAAGAATAGAAGTAGACAGATTTAAGATATATTACAGAGGAACTAAGAATACTTTCTTGTGGTTTGTGAATGGGGGATGAGAGAAAGGGGGAAATGAAAGCAATTCCCTGACTTTCTATTTGGGTCACTGAGGAAATAACTGATCTGAGGACAGACTAAGAGATTAATAGGTTTGGGAGTGAAGTCAGGAGTTCAGATTTCAATGTGTAGAGTTTAAAAACCTTAGCAGACCTCCAAATAAAAGTGTCAATTAAACATCTGTCTATATGACATTCTCAGAGAAAATGTCAGGGTTAGATAAATACATTTGATAATCATCAGGATGTAAGTTGTATTAGAAAAATGGGTTTAGATGAACTGTGGAAAGAGTGAAATAAGCAGAAGAAGATAAATGAAGAACAAGCTGTAAAGCAAGAATGAGTATTCCACTGAATTTAGGGAAATGGAGGTCACTGGTGACTGACGAGAATAGTTTCATTGAAGTGATGTAGCAAGATTAAGAGTAAGTGGGAAGAATTCCCTGGTGGCACAGTGGTTAAGAGTTTGCCTGATAATGCAGGGGACATGGGTTCAATCCCTGGACCAGGAAGATTCCACGTGCTGCATAGCAACAAAGCCCACGTACCACAACTCCTGAGCACATACACCTAGAGCACACGTTCCGCAACAAGAAAAGCATCATGATGAGAAACCTGAGCACCGTAAAGAAGGATAGCCCTTGCTCACTACAACTAGAGAAAGCCTGCAGTCAGCATGAAGACCCAGCGCGGTCAAAAATAAAATTAAATAAATAGAGATTATAAAAAAAAAGGGTACATGGGAAGTGCGAAGTTTGAGCAAACTCTGGGAGATGGTGAAGGACAGGGAAGCCTGGAGTGCTGCAGTCCATGGGGTAGCAAAGAGTTGGACATGACTTAGTGAATGAACAACAACAGGAAGCATGAAAAAAAAGACAAGCTGTGGAGACAGAATGGTAGCCAGAACGAGATGATGGATCAAGACAGTCTGCTTCTGTTATTGCTTTTTTAATAGGAAGAAGGCCCGAGGGTGTGTGTGCATACTCATAGAAATGGCCTAGTCAATAATGAGAAATCAATGAGAGAGGACAACATTGGAGAGCCTAAGTATGGACTGATGGTGGTGGTTATTCAGTCACTCAGTCGTGTCTGACTCTTTGCGACCCCATAGACTGTAGCACACCAGGCTCCCCTGTCCTTCACCAGCTCTGAGAATTTGCTCAAACTCACGTCCATGGAGTCGGTGATGCCATCCAATCATTTCATCCTCTGTCGTCCCCTTCTCCTCCTGCCTTCAATCTTTCCCAGCATCAGGGTCTTTTCCAATGAGTCAGCTCTTTGCATCAGGTGGCCAAAGTATTGGAGCTTCAGCTTCAGCATCAGTCCTTCCAGTGAATATTCAGGACTAATTCCCTTTAGGATTGACTGATTTCTTCTCCTTGCAGTCCAAGGGACTCTCAAAAGTCTTCTTCAGCTCCTCCATTCAAAGTCATCAATTCTTTGGTGCTCAGCCTTTTTTTATTGTCCAGCTCTCACATCTGTACATGACTACTGGGAAAACATAGCTTTGACAACATGGACTTTTGTAGGCAAAGTAATGTCTTCTGCTTTCTAATACACTGTCTAGGTTTGTCATTGCTTTTCTTCCAAGCAGCAGACCACTTTTAATTTCATGGCTGCAGTCACCATCTGCAGTGATTTTGGAGCCTGAGAAAATAAAGTTTCTCACTGTTTCAATTGTTTCCCCATCTGTTTGCCATGAAGTGATAGGACCAGATGCCATGATCTTAGTTTTCTGCAAGTTGAGTTTTAAGCCAGGTTTTTCCACTCTCTTCTTTCACCTGTCACTCTTTAGTTCCTCTTCGCTTTCTGCCATAAGGGTGGTATACTGGCATATCTGAGGTTATTGATATTTTTCCCAGCAATCTTGATTCCAGCTTGTGCTTCATCCAGCCCAGCATTTCACATGATGTACTCTGCATAGAAATTACATAAATAGGGTGACAATATACAACCTTGATGTACTCCTTTCCCAATTTTGAACCAGTCCGTTGTTTCATGTCTGGTTCTTACTGTTGCTTCTTGACCTGCATACAGGTTTCTCAGGAGGCAGGTAATGTGATCTGGTATCCCCACCTCTTTAAGAATTTTGCACAGTTTGTTGTGGTCTACACAGTCAAAGGCTTTAGTGTAGTTATTGAAGAAGTAAATGTTTTTCTGAATTCCCTAGCTTTTACTATGATCCAATGGATGTTGGCAATTGGATCTCTGATTCCTCTGCATTTTCTAAATCCAGCTTGAACATCTGGGATTTCTCAGTTCACATATTGTTGAAGCCTAGCTTGAAGGATGTTGAGCATTACTTTGATAGCATGTGAAAGGAGTGCAATTGTGCAGCAATTTGAACATTCTTAGGCATTGCCCATTTGGGGATTGGAATGAAAACTGACCTTTTTCATTCCTGTGGCCACTGAATTTTCCAAATTTGCTGGCAGATTGAGTGTAAGCACTTTAACAGCATTTCTTTTAGGATTTGAAATAGCTCAGCTGGAATTCCATCACCTCCACTAGCTTTGTGTGTAGTGATGCTTCCTAATATCCACTTGACATCATTCTTCAGGATGTCTGGCTCTAGGTGAGTGAACATATCATTGTGGTTATCCTGGTCATTAAGATCTTTTTTGTGTAGTTCTTCTGTTTATTTTTGCCACCTCTTCTTGTATTTTCTGCTTTTGTTAGGTCCATACCATTTCTGTCCTTTATTGTACCTATCTTTCCATGAAATGTTCCCTCGGTATCTCTAATTTTCTTGAAGAGATCTCTAGTCTTTTCAATTCTATTGTTTTCCTCTATTTCTTTGCACTGTTTACTTAAAAATGCTCTCTTATCTCTCCTTGCTACTCTTTGGAGCTCTGCATTCAGATGGATACATCTTTCCTTTTCTCCTTTGCCTTTTGCTTCTCTTTTTTTTCTCAGCTATTTGTAAGGCCTCCTCAGACAACCATTTTACCTTTTGTATTTCTTTTTCTTGGTGATGCTTCTGATCACTTCCTCCTGTACAGTGTTACGAACTTCTGTCCATAGTTCTTCAGGCACTCTTTCAGATTTAATCCCTTGAATCTATTTGTCACTTCCACTGTACAAACAGATTCAAGGGATTAGATCTGATAAAGTGCCTGAAGGTGGGAGAAAGCAATTCTGTGCTTAGGTAGGACAAGTGTCTGCAGAAAAAGGACCCTGTGTGAGGAAAGAGTGAGATCCATATTTTGAAATTAATTAGGGACCACAGGATGCAAGCACTTCCCCTGAAAATAGCTCACAGAGTCAGTGAATTGAGGCAGCGATGGGAAATGGCCATAGGGCATGTGAAGAAGACTAATTAGAGAACTACAGTCAGAGCAGCTGGCCCAGTTGATCCCAATGCAGCTTGTACCAAGGAGCACATGTCTGCAGTGTTTCCAGTGGCATGCTGGTAAACTGGCTCTCCAGAAAAAGAAGAAAGGAAGGAAAGGAGGAAGGGAAAGAGGGAGGAACGAAAGAAGGAAGAGGGGAGGAAGGGAGGAAAGGAGGGAGGGAGGAGGAAAAAAATGGAAATGGCAGATTAGGAAGCACCAGGAACCTATCTCTTTACCAAGAAAATAACTGTACTGGCAGAATCTGTCTGATATAACTATTTTAGAATGCTGGAGTCTATTGAAACCTTGGACATTCCAGGGGAAGGCTTGGACAGTAAACTGCAGTTCATTTTGGTCAGTTTCAGCTCTTAGTACAGTAGCAGCTGCCCATCTCCCAACACCAACTCCATGGCAGGCAGCTGTGCATATGATCCTGGAGCAATCTGCACAGAGCCTGGAGGAGACAGGGTGGACAAAAATGACCCTGACCTCCAAATATCAGAGGTCTGTGCTCTGATTGCTGCCTGTGATCACAAAGTGCAGACATAGACGTGGGTGGCCACCGTAGTTGTGCCTCCTTCTGTTATTGACAAGCCCCACCCTCCAGGACTGAAGTGGGACCTAAAGGGTTAGCTCTATTTCTCCTCAAATAACTTTTTTTGTTTCTCTCTTTTGAAAGCCAGAAACTAAGGATTAGGACATCCTAAAGCAACTGCTTATATAGGGAAAATTAGAAAGTGACCATACATGCCCAGGAAAAGGTGCAGACTCAAAACATCTGAAAGGATCAAGGGCTTCCCTGGTGACTCAGACGGTAAAGAATCTATGCGCAACGCAGGAGACCTGGGTTTAATCCCTCCGTCGAGAAGATCCCCTGGAGAAGGGAATGGCCACCGCCTCCAGTATTCTTGCCTGGAGAATTCCATGGACAGAAGAGGCTGGCAGCCTACAGTCAATGGGGCCACAAAGAATCAGATACAACTGAGCAACTAACACTAAGTGTACACTTCAGGCTGCTTCCTTTCTAATTATTTCATTTCTCTGATGGAAATATACCATTTCTTTTTGTCTTCTTAGAGTCATTCTGTTCAAAAAAGATGAAAAATCTTTTAAAAAGTAAGTCTATACTCAATATTCAGCATAATACAAAAGATGAAGTAGATCTTAAGCTACCAATAAAATTGACTGCAACTGTTAAGAGGCTGAATTGTACAGCATGGAGCAAAAGATGACTATGAAATGAGAGCAAAAATCATTTTTTTAAGTGTGTAAAATGCCACATTATATACCCTATTCATAAATTATTCATGCTGAATAAATATAATGTAAAAACCAAATTCCACAAACAGCAAACAGTAACAAAAGAATTGAAACTATTTTTTTGTTATCATATGAATCTACAACAGATTCAAAAAGTACTGGGCAAGCTGAATAGAGTTCTGAGAATGCTATGCACATTTGCAGAACAATCAAAACACTTCCCACAGAGAGGGGGGTGGGGGGAAGCAGATTCTATTGAAAAACATTTTCATGACAGAGAACCACTGAATTAAGTGACTTTCAAATAAAGGTGCGAGCCCTACAGTAATTTCAAGTCACATTCAATATGAAGCAAAGATTTACATGAAAGAAGTACCTTTAGATGTATGAGCATTCACAGGTAAGAAATGTACTCAGTGAAGTAGAGAACCTGCAATGCTTTGCAATAGCCTGTCCATTGTTCAAGAATGGTGACTTCAAAAGGGATTGCAGAAAGAAATAAAAAATTGGAATAAATACAGATCAAGTAATGAAAGAGTACAATAAAAGTGAGCTCCTATATCTATATACCTGAGTCCAGACGCTACTTCTGTATGGAGGATCCAGACATGATTAAGTCACAGCATATCAAAACCTCAACTAATCTTGACTGCTATCAGATTTTCTTTCTCCAAATTCTGTTTGATGATAGCCCAGCTACCCAGTTACACAACATACCTCAGAGTCATCTTTGAATCGTCACTTGCTCCCATTTCCCCTCATCTTTTACTAATTCTATTGCTTTTATTGCTAGTGTCTAGACACTCCTTTCATTCTGTTTGTTAATGGCTGAATCAGAGCCCCATTAATCTCTTGCCTCGGTCACTGTAACAGTATCTTAATTGATCTCCAATGTCCCCAGTGTTTTGCCTTTCAATTTTTCTCCACATTGCCGCCAAAATAATCATCCTAAAATGCAAATCTGATAATATCACTTCCTTGATAAATATCCTCCAAAATTTCCTTGGTACCAGCTGGGATAAAATCCAGACTCTCAGCATGAGATTAAAAGCCCTGATAAGGACTTGTGTTAGCGCTCAGTCATGTCTGACTCTTTGCCACTCTATAGACTGTAGCCTCGGAGAAGGCAATGGCACCCACTCCAGTACTCTTGCCTGGAAAATCCCATGGATGGAAGAGCCTGGTGGGCTACAGTCCATGGGGTCGCGAAGAGTCGGACACGACTGAGTGACTTCACTTTCACTTTTCACTTTCATGCATTGGAGAAGGAAATGGCAACCCACTCCAGTGTTCTTGCCTTGAGAATCCCAGGGGCGGGGGAGCCTGGTGGGCTGCCGTCTATGGGGTTGCACAGAGTCCGACACGACTGAAGCGACTTAGCAGCAGGCTGTAGCCTGCCAGGCTCCTCCATCCATGGAATTCTCCAGATAAGAATATTGGAGTGGGTAGCCATTCCTTTCTCCAGGGGATCTTTCCAACCCAGGGATTGAACCCAGGTCTCCTGCATTGCAGGATTTTTACCATCTGAGTCACTAAGGAAGACTTCTTCCCTACCCATTTTCCCCTCATATCCCCTGCTCATCCTTCCAAACCCAACTCAAGAATTATCCCCTGTGAATATTCATTCATGGCCTCCTTATCTCAATCAGGCTTCCTAGTCACAGCTCCATGCAGTTCCCTTTGTCTTTGAATTTATCTCAGTTTCTCATAATTGACTGACCATGTTTCTTTATTCATACTATTCTGTGAGGACATTAAGAAAAAGTACCATTGTTCTTCACTTTTGTATCTCCAGCAAGGTTCATGAATATATAATAAGCAGTTCAAGTATTTGAGAAAGAGAAAATAGGGAAGGAAAAAAGAAGGGGTTACTAGATAATGCTAGGAACCTTTTAGCTCTAAAATTCTGTCTTCATGATTCCTTTTATTTGGGCCAGACTCTCATGTCATACACTTATAATCTACAGGCAGTAAGAGGGTAGCTATCAAAACCAATAAATCATTCTTCTGTTGTCCAGTTCCAAGAGAAAATGTTCCCTTAAACTCACCACATAAAGGCACAAAGCTTCAAGGCGAGAGAAATATGTAGTACTAGCATAAATTCTTAGAAGTATCAAGAGAAATAGATATCCAGGCGGTATACTAGAGAGCCAATTTTTAGCTCCAAAGCAACAGTCCTCAGATATACAAACAGATCATGCAGGTCAATATAAAAAATACAAACAACCCAATCAAAATATAGGCAGAAGATCTAATAGACATTTTATCAGAGAAGACATATAAATAGCCAAAAAACACATGAAAAGATACTCAACATTATTAAGTTCTAGAGCAACAAACAAATCAAAACCACAATAACATATCATCTCACACCAATCAGAATGTCCATCATCAAAACATCCACAAACAATAAATGTTGGAGAGGGTGTGGAGAAAAGGGAATTCTCCTACACTATTGGTGGGAATATAATTGGTACAACCTCTATGAAGAAAGTATGGAGGTTCGTTAAAAGATGAAAAATAGGACTACTATATGACCCAGCAATCCCACTCCTCGTGAAACCCATAATTTGAAAAGATACACACATTCCTATTTACAATAGCCAGGACATGGAAGCAACTGATGTCCATCTACAGAGGAGTAGATAAAGAAAATGTGGCATATATATATTTATGAGAAGGAAATGGCAATCAACTCCAATATTCTTGCCTGGAAAATTCTATGGACAGAGGAGGCTACAGGCTACAGTCCATGGGGTCACAAAGAGACAGCCATGACTTAGTGCCTGAGCGTGTGTGTGTGTGTGTGTGTGTGTGTGTGTGTGTGTGTATGTATATGTATATATATATAAATACAATAGAAAATTACTCAGCCATTAAAAAAGAATGAAATTAGCAACAACATGGATGGACCTAGAGATTATCATATGAACTGAAATGTCAGACAAAGATAAATGTCATATGATATCACTTATATGTGGAATCTAAAAATAATGATACAAATAAACTTATTTACAAAACAGATTCACAGATGTTGAAAACAAACATTGTTGCCAAAGGGAAAAAGTGTGGAAAGGGAGGGATAAATTAGGAGTTTGGGATTAACATATGCACACTACTATATATAAAATAGATAATCAACAAGGATCTACTCTACAGCACAGGGAACTCTACTCAATATTCTGTAATAATCTATACAGGAAAAAATCTGAAAAGGGGCCTTCCCTGGCAGCCCAGTGGTTAAGGCTCAGCACTTCCACTGCAGGGGGTGTGGGTTTGATCCCTGGTTGGGGAGCTAAGACCTCACATGCCCTGTGGTGCGGCCAAAAATTAAAAAAAAAAGAAAAAGAATCTGAAAAGGGATGGATAAATATATATGCATAATTGAATTACTTTGCTTTTACTGTATACCTGAACTAATGCAACCTAACACACACACTCCAATATAAAATAATAATTAAGTAAAAAAAAACAGAAAAACGAAAAACAGTGTTCAGAGATGCACAGGTCATCTTCCCATCCTGCAGACATCAAAGCCAAATGTCAGGGAGGTTAAGCCTTTGCACACACTAGAGGGCAGTCTTGGAGCAGCAGTAAGTGTTTTCATGCTGATGAAATTTTTTGTCTGGGTTTTTCTTCCCTTATCAGGTTAAAATGTATCTCTCTTTATTCCTAGACTCTAGGAGTCAGGCTTGATTGTGCCCTTCTCTGTGGCATACCCATAACTCTTCTACAGCATTTATCACACTGTTGTTATTGTTTCTAGATAACTGGTGAGAAAAAATTTTCCATAGGACTCTTGCCTTTTTGCCCATTTGAGCAAAGATATTGACAGCTTTTGCTTCCAACTATCTTTTCAAGGATGTTTGTATGGCAAACTGTCTTTTAAGGCAGAGATAATGTCTTCCTTCGAGGGGGAAAAAGGCAGGTTTTTCCCCTAACACGTTGATACCAAAGAAGGTGACTTATACCAAGTGGAGGTCAGGCAAGTTCACTAGCAGCCTCCTTTACAACACTGGGAGCTTCCTAAGCTTAGGGTTCCTCAGCTTTGATATCAACCTCCTATATTCACACCTACCTGGGCACTTTACATTGCTGCCATGGAATTTGGTGGGGGTCAGGAAGGATTCCATGAGAGTATGAGGTTCGTGCCACCTGCTGTGCACGAGTTGTTGTTGTTGTTCAATCACTAAGTCATGTCCAACTCTTTCCTACCCCATGGACTGCAGCATGCCAGGAATCCCTGTCCTTCACTATCCCCTGGATTTGCTCAAACTCATGGCCATTGACTCAGTGATGCCATCCAACCATCTCTCTCTGTTGCCCCCTTCTCCCCTTGCTCTCAATCTTTCCCAGCCTCAGGGTCTTTTCCAATGTGTTGACTCTTCACATCAAGTGGCCCAAGTATTGGAGCTTCAGCATCAGTCCTTTCAATTAATATTCAGGGTTGACTTCCTTTAGGATGGACTGGTTGGATCCCCTTGCCGTACAAGCGACTCTCAAGAGTCTTCTCCAACACCACAGTTTGAAAGCATCAATTCTTCAGCACTCAGCCTTCTTTATGGTCCAACTCTCACATCTATACAGGACTACTGGGAAAACCATAGCTTTGACTAGATTAACCTTGCCCTTTTCTCTGAGCCAGGAATCTCATGTATTATGCCAGTCAACTCTTTGCAACCCTAAAGACTGTAGACCACCAGGTTCCTCTGTCCAAAGAATTTTTCAGGCAAGAATACTGTAGTGTGTTGCCAATTCCTCCTCCAGGGAATCTTCCCAACCTAGGGATTGAACCCACATCCCCTGTATCTCCTGCATTGGCAAGCTGATTTTTACCACTGAGCCATGTAAGAAGCCCTGGTAAGCATTTAAATAGGGTGAAATCGCAGACCTTTTTTGAGTTTCTGATAAAGTGCAAAGTGTGTGTGTGTGTGTGTTTAACCTATTCAGTTTCTTCCGATCATGAACTCCTTAAGAGTGAGGGTTGCATCTAATTTATAAAGGTATTTCTAAGTCATAACTTAGTTAAAATTAAAATAGATGCTAGATGAATAAAAATATAATGAGAACATAGGTAATTAAGAAGAGGAAAAGGGAAAAACCTACCATGTAATTTACAAATCTCTTCATCACTTAAATTCATGCTGTTTTCATTTAAGTTAAATGAATGCTATTATTTCAAGTTAGAAAAAATGAGACTGTTGTTCATATATATGCTTCAAATTACAATCATTACCTCAACTCTCATACTGACATTCTAACCTCATATAATAGGGTCTTTGGCGTACCTCAAAATGAATACATTAATTCTAAGAATCCAAAACATTTATCACAAATAATGCAAAATTTTACAAGAAGTTTTACCTGAAAAAAAAAAAAAGGAAGTTTTACCTGAGTAAAAATCTGGGGTTATATGTAATCAGTGATAGAAATAAGATGTCATTGCTTCCCCAGTGGCTTGGCTCAAGAGGAAATGAGAAAAAGCCCTCCCTCAATACCTACATTTGATGACACAAGTTTATGCAGAGGAATAGGAATCTCATGGAAGATAAAAACTTGGACTATGATTCCTCTTTTTTCCACTCAGCAATCCACCATCAACATTCAAGTTCAAATTTTAAAGTATATTTTATATATAAAAACATAAAATCATGTATTTTTTCAATAAAGGAAAATGAGGGCTTCTGACTGAAAATGTAACAGAAGGAAGAAGAGGTTTAGACCTGCATTATAAATGGAAATGTTGCTTCTGGATTCTGTTTTTGGTTAACTTTGGAACACATGCTTATTCAGTCATTCTTGCACTATGGGTGTGCCTGGTAAAAATGACTCTGTGTATGTGCAGCCAAAGAATTGAAGCAGCATAACTAATAAAAATTGGAACCCAAGTAGTTTAGCTGTGGGCAGCTTCCTTCAGAGAGTGATACCAAGGAAAGTAATGTCTTCTTCCTCAATGCAAGATTTCAAGGCTGAACAAAACTTCCAAAGAGATGAGAGATTCAGTGGTAATAGCAACGGGATCAGCAAATGAGGCACCAGAACAGGAGGAATGGAAAATTTCACTGAACCATAGTTCTGTGAATCTCCTGGGGCCCTTCAGCCTGCTCTCATTGGCTTAAGGAGATGCGGCTCCAATGACCCTGGAGGCATCTGATGACAGACTGGATGTACCTGACAGATAAAGTTATCCAGATGTCAGTCTCAGTGGGGTCCAGACAAAAGGTCTGAATTTCTATTTATTCTGAGATAACTGATTCATGGTCATGAGTAAGCATCCCTGGGGAGTCTTAGAAAAATTGGGGAAGGGGAACCTTGCTAGTAAACTGGGAGAGGTTTTAAAGCCATTGAAATGTGGGTCGTAAATACAAATGCAATTTCATTTTATCCACAAGCTTGTGAAGCACAGGGGACATTTGGTAACAAAAATATCAAAGTACAAAAGATAAATTTCACAGCAAAAGTTTACAGCTTGTCCTCTGCAGGACAGACTATCTGTGCTGCTCTTTCATCACAGTTAGTTAAATGAGGGCTCTGGCAGCACAATGACTCAGAGATAGCAAAATAAAGTCGTAACATCAATATCCTCAAATGTTTGGGGATATATTTGAGAACATAAATATTAAATGTTGAAAAAGGGATTCAACCTGCCCTTCACGTCCAGCCAGCTGGCTTTTCTCCATCATGCCATGTCCTCTAATATTATCCAAGTGAGAAAAACAAAACTTTCAAGGAGCAATGGTCTATAGTGCTTTGTAAAGAGGTAGTGAATTAGCGGTTTTGTTGTTGCTGCTGTTATATCTCATTTTTATAAATAAAAATCTATTTGTTCTGACTCCACAGTCATAACAGATATCTCATTTGAAGGCAGATATTTTAGTATAAAGGACTGTGAGCACTTCCAACCAAATAAAATCTCCCAGTATCTATCCAATGTTACCATTGATAGGTAAATTTCAACAAATCATTTCTTTGAAAGAAGACTTTGCTGACATTCAAGGTCTGTTGGTTAATAATGCATTACTACTACTACTACTACTACTACTAATACTAAGTCGCTTCAGTCGTGTCCAACTCTGTGCGACCCCATAGACGGCAGCCCACCAGGCTCCCCATCCCTGGGATTCTCCAGGCAAGAACACTGGAGTGGGTTGCCATTTCCTTCTCCAATGCATGAAAGTGAAAAGTGAAAGTGAAGTCACTCAGTCGTGTCTGACTCTTAGCGACCCCATGGACTGCAGCCTACCAGGCTCCTCCATCCATGGGATTTTCTGGGCAACAGTACTGGAGTGGGGTGCCATTGCCTTCTCCAAGTTTGTTGATTACTCTTTCCAATATGGCTGCTAAGGAAAGCCATTGGGAATAATAAAAAATGAGAGGAGTAAATTAAGAACATGGCATATAAACTTCATGGTTACCCAAGATTTTCATAAAAGATGAAGAAAAAAGGAGAAAACAGTAAACTAGGAGGTGAGAAGCTCCAGAAGCAAACGTCACAGATTTTACCCATGACTTGACAATAAGAGCCATGGAAAAAATCTAAATTCCTTTCTGAAACTTGGAACTTTATACCCTTTCTTTGAAGTGCACCTCCCAAATTATGTTAAGTGACTACCACTTAGGGAAAGTTCTGAACCCTATTTGGCTGCACACTGTTTAATAGAAGCCCAATGTCATCTCACTTTAATATACTAGAATGAAAATCCCACCAAAAAGAAAAAGGATGAGAGAGGTAAATATTCCCTTAGCATGTATGATTAGCACCTCTGGTGATTTTTCTTGAGCTCGAAGAGCTGTTATTAGAAAATTGTAACTCTGGGTAGTTAAGTGTGGCAGATGGCACATAGGAGTGAGTGGTGTGCAATTTACAGTAAACAAATTCTTTATCTTTGACGGGTCATGGGGAGAACTAAAACGGTCTCCAATTCAATCAGGGAATACACTAAAAAACACTGACATGCAGATTCACTAATTATAGTGAAATGTGTTAAAAAGCTACAATTATCCCAATGGATGGAACCTTTTCCCATGAAGACGAGAGAACACCACCCGGTGTCAGGGGCTGACAGCAGGATCCCATTTGTAAATGTGCCCCCAGGTTGGCTGACACCTGTTCAGAGACGATATTCAAGTCTTCAGGACTTTCCACTTGGTCTTCTCTCAAGACAGGTACACTTTCTGATAGTATATATGAGTGTGATTTCATCAGCTGTTCTTGTATCAAACATAAAAGCAAAAACTGTAGCTGTTTTCTGTCTTAAAGGGAGAGGATCATAAGTTAGTGGGAGTGTTTCTTATAATGCTCCTTAGTTATCATTAAAATAATGTTTCAAATATCCCAGAGCTTGATTTCTACCTCCACAGACAGAAGAAAGAAAACATAACACAAATATGAATGTGTTTCTTAATAAAAGTTATTTAATCATATATTGAACTGTGGCCATGAAAATTTATCAGACTGAGAAATAAAGGCACAGAATGTGAAATCATATAATTTTTAGGAACCACCTATATGATATAGACTGTCGCTTACACTGGAATACTCCATGGGATTTACTGGTGGCTTGGAGCATATGAACCTTATAGAGGTGCGATGGGGAGCTCTTAAATGATGCCATGTGGGTTGTTGCTGTTCAGTTGCTAAGTTGTGTCTGACCCTTTGTGACATAGGACTTCAATCCAAAGGAGTGAGACCATTGCATTGGAGGACTTGACTTGGATAATCCCTTAAATTCAGTGGTAAACGGGTGTTTTGCACTCACTCAGTCATGTCTGACTCTTTGTGATCCCATGGACTGTAGCCTGTCAGGCTCCTCTGTCAGGCAAGAATCCTGGAGTGGGTTGTCATTTCCTTCTCCGGGGGATCTTTCTAACCTAAGGCTTGAACCCACATCTACCAGTTTGTAGGCAGATTCTTTACCCACTGAGCCATCGGTGGGGGAAGCCACTCAATGGTAGATACAGGAATGTAAAAAAGAACAGCTATGATTTGAGCAAAGTATTTTCTCAAACACCCTCCAGATATCTGGAGACCTGGGAAATTTTGCTGGGTTTGTACCATTTTTGCGTGTGTGTATCTGTGTTATTATCTGTAACATAACCATCCCCTAAGGAAGTTCAGGCTAGAATTTCAAGTGTGCCAGTTGTAATGTAAATGACCTAAGCATCCTTGGTGTGCCAGGCAATTCTGAAGGAAAAAACTACAGACACTGTCCTGGAATTGTGGCATCCTCATTTTTCTGATGAGAGATTGATTCCTCATTCTAACTGGGAAAAAAAAAAGTGACAATGTGTCATCTAAAAAAACTTATCTAATAGGTGTGACTGGTGGCTGTTTGACCACTTACTGTTTATCATGTCACTGGCCCAGATTTCTTCCTGAAGGGGATATGTGACTTTTTGTTGGGAACTGTATTATAGGCTAATGTTTCTGGACTCAGGACAGATATATAAAGAGACAGTGACTAAGCGGGCCTCAGGGTCTTTTTTTTTTTTTTTTAATCCTATTATATAGGAACTGGTTGAGGAAAAAAATTACACTTTAATTCATTGGATCTATAACTCATAAGGATAAGAGAATATGATTTGGGACTTTGCTTTGGAATTTAACTTGAGAATTCTGGAATTTAATTTCTTTGTGTTTTCAGTCTTTGAGCTTTAATTTTCCCCTGGCAATTTAATGATAGCATTGAGCAGATATTCAAGTATGAGGGCCTCCTATATTGGAGGCATTTTGTTTTTGGAATATATGTTGTTGTATAATCTCACTGCATGCCCTCTACTAGGCCATGTGTCTAGAAATAATGTGGGAGGAGAAATAGAATGAGATGACCTCTAAGCACTGGGTAGAGCAAGGATCTGGGATTAATTGAAATAATGTACCATTCTCACTCATTTTTAGAGCCTTCTAAACCAAAGTCTACACTGCTCACCAGTGGTCCAAGTTGCACAGCAGAGCCCTGTTGGAATTCAAAGAATGGCTTCATGAAGCTCAGAGTATAGCTCTGTACACAGTGATCTCCTCTGGGACCCATAGACACCTTCTGGGAAACCACAGGCTCGTTGCCAAGCCAACCGGTTTAGAGGAACAAACAGCTGGAGATGTTACAGAAAATATTCATCCCTCACTCTTTGTAATGCTTCTCTACAGAGAGAAATTTTAAGTTAAGGTTTCCAAGCCTTTGCACTACCACTTCCTCACTTCTCATGGCCACTGCTCACCTACTATTTTTGTGGGAAGAAATTAGTAAATCAGGTTTCCAAATTAGGTGGAGTCTTCTATTACATCTCTGAAATATCAAGAATTTAGTTTCCTTTTCCCTAGCCACCCAAAGCAATGATTGGGCGGCAGTTGTACTGGGTAGGTCTCCATCTGGAAAGTATTAGAAACCTAATTTGTTTTTATTTAAGCCACATTCTTCACACTAGCAATAAAAGTAATGACATTTTCATCTTCATCTGCCTGTAACTATATCTCCAACAGTTCTACATTCAAGCAGAGAATAAGGGTGTTATTAGCCAATTCAGATTCCTATACATTCTAGTTGTCTTCAGTTCAGTTTAGTCGCTCAGTCATGTCCGACTCTTTGCGACCCCATGAATCGCAGCACGCCAGGCCTCCCTGTCCATCACCAACTCCCGGAGTTCACTCAGACTCACGTCCATCGAGTCAGTGATGCCATCCAGCCATCTCATTCTCTGTCGTCCCCTTCTCCTCCTGCCCCCAATCCCTCCCAGCATCAGAGTCTTTTCCAATGAGTCAACTCTTCGCATGAGGTGGCCAAAGTACTGGAGTTTCAGCTTTAGCATCATTCCTTCCAAAGAAATCCCAGGGCTGATCTCCTTCAGAATGGACTGGCTGGATCTCCTTGCAGTCCAGGGGACTCTCAAGAGTCTTCTCCAACACCACAGTTCAAAAGCATCAATTCTTTGGCGCTCAGCCTTCTTCATAGTCCAACTCTCACATCCATACATGACCACAGGAAAAACCATAGCCTTGACTAGACGGACCTTTGTTGGCAAAGTAATGTCTCTGCTTTTGAATATGCTATCTAGGTTGGTCATAACTTTACTTCCAAGGAGTAAGCGTCTTTTAATTTCATGGCTGCAATCACCATCTGCAGTGATTTTGGAGCCCAAAAAAATAAAGTCTGACACTGTTTCCACTGTTTCCCCATCTATTTGCCATGAAGTGATGGGACTGGATGCCATGATCTCCATTTTCTGAATGTTGAGCTTTAAGCCAACTTTTTCACTCTCCTCTTTCACTTTCATCAAGAGGCTTTTTAGTTCTTCTTAGCTTTCTGCCATAAGGGTGGTGTCATCTGCATATCTGAGGTTATTGATATTTCTCCCAGCAATCTTGATCCCAGCTTGTGCTTCTTCCAGCCCAGCATTTCTCATGATGTACACAACTCAGTTTAAACTATGCACTAAGGATGATACCGGAGAAGGCAATGGCACCCCACTCCAGTACTCTTGCCTAGAAAATCCCATAGATGGAGGAGCCTAGTAGGCTGCAGTCCATGGGGTCGCTAAGAGTCAGACACGACTGAGTGACTTCACTTTCACTTTTCACTTTCATGCATTGGAGAAGGAAATGGCAACCCACTCCAGTGTTCTTGCCTGGAGAATCCCAGGGATAGGGGAGCCTGGTGGGCTGCCTTCTATGGGGTCCAACAGAGTCCGACACGACTGAAGTGACTTAGCAGGGATTATACAACAACAATGTATCTTGCTTGAGGACAGTTTCTCCTTCCTGAAAACTTTCTGACTAATCCTGATATCTTGGAATGTATATTATGGGAGTGGGTCTGGTAGGATCTTTCTATTGTTTAATTCTAATCTTGTTATCCTAAAATGTATGGAGAAGGAAATGGCAACCCACTCCAGTTTTCTTGCCTGGAGAATCCCAGGGACTGGGGAGCCTGCTGGGCTGCCGTCTATCGGGTCGCACAGAGTCGGACACAACTGAAGTGACTTAGCAGTATCCTAAAATGTAAATTGTAGGAGTGGGTCTGGTAAAATTTTCACAAACTTGAGACATTCTTTTGATTCATTGTAATAACTAATTAAAAGGTATATAATGCCATTGCTAACACTAGCAAGGGGGTATTCTTTCTGCCTCCTTCTGATGTCTATGTCAGAAGCTTTCTCTATCTCTTTTATACTTTAATAAGACTTTGTTACATCAAAGCTCTGAGCAATCAAGCCTTGTCTCTGGCCCCAGATTGAATTCCTCTCCTCGGGAGGACAAGAATCCCAGTGTTTTTCATGGGTCAGCAACAACCTTTCACTATCATATGTGAAATAGATTGCCAGTCCATGTTTGATGCATGAGACAGGGTGCTCAGGGCTGGTACACTTGGTTGACCCAGAGGGATGGGATCGGGAGGGAGGTGGGAGAGGGGTTCAGGGTGGGGAACACATGTACACCCATTGCTGACTCATGTCAATGTGTGGCAAAAATCACTACAATATTGTAAAGTAGTTAGCCTCCAATTAAAATTAATTAATTTAAAAAAAAACCTGTTGCTGTAAGTGGGAACAAGGATGAAGTGTTAATTCAAACTGAAACTAAGATACAAAGCCTGGGAGCTTAGGAGAGGGCCTTAAGTATGACTAAAAATACAAATAATATGGATATTGCAAAAGTTGACTAAGTTGGAAGGATACATTGGTTAATTCCATTGATTCTGAGTTGATAATACACACTATTAACAAGACACAAAAGACTCAAGACTGTGTAAAGGCTGGTGGGGTGTGAACCTTTTGATTTGCTAACTTTACCAAATTGAGTGTATTACAGCAATATGAAGAATCAAAATCACTCAGAAGTGGTTTATTATTTATAGAAGCATTTTCCTACTCCCTTGAATCACTGCCTGATTTTAGTTGAAATAACATAACACGAAGTGATTATTCAAGTGTCACAAGTAACTGGGCAAATGAACATATGCATGTACAGGCAAAGAGACTGTTAAAGGCATTTAGCATTAGAAGATGTACAGTACCTAAATTAGTAGTTGTTTTACTATTTTTTCATTCATTGGAATGCATCCTTTGACATTCCTATTTCACATTACTTCTATATTGTACACCCAAAGATAAAAATTGAGAGAATTAATGATGTTGTGACTGGTGCTGAATTTGTTGATTTCTTTAATATATTTTATACATTGAACCACGATTAATTTTGAATTTTCTCTGAATTATTTCAACCACATGATTCTACAAGAGAGATTTTTTTTGGGGGGAGGATATATTTGGGAGGACTGGTTTTTATTTGACCACATATGCAAAATAAATTGGAGTCTATTTATCTCGCTGCTGTTTGTAATCTGCAGTTTGTTCTCTCAAAGTCATTGTTCTAAATCAAAGAAGTTCAGAAAGAATAGAGATTTGAGAACTTTAAGAGCATTATAGTGACATGCTTGATGACTTTATAGCATATTTCAATAGGAAAGAAAATTACTTAGGAAGAAATTTTTTTTCTTCCTAATCTACCTTTACACTACAAGTATAATAGAGACACTATGACTTTATTCTGTCTTGGTTCACTTGGAAAAATAAAAGTATATAAAAAAAAACGTTCTAAGACAAATGTACTACTATTACTGCAGCCCCAGCTATTAGTATTATTTATAATTGCTGCTCCCTTCACAAAGGAGCCCTTTGCCAAAGGAATCATAAAAGCTACCGATTTTCACTTTTGTAGAGAAGGATTTGTGGATATTAATGTCACCTTTTGTCACATCTTTTTTATTTTATCCAGCAAAGTAGAGGGAACAGCTAAACTAGGCAGAACAAATAGAAGTTCTTTGACTTGTATGACAGAAAATTCCCCCAGGTGGAAGCTTCAAACAGCTATAATAAATCTTGATTTAGAGAAGTATATTTCATAATAGAAGATATTTCATTTCCCTAAACCTCTGTATTGCACACGCCTATGAGAGACAAGCGAGAAACATGCGATTTTTACTGACTGATGAAAACAGGACTGATAGTTACTTAGAATTTGAAAAAAAAAAAGTGTGCTAGCTTTTGAAATTAAAATAAGCTGTAAATTGTAGGATGGTATTAGTACCTACATTATAGGGTGTTTTGGAGATCAAAAGAGAATCTGTATGAGGTTCTCATCACCCTCAGCGTCTCACTGTAGGTATTCCATCAAACTGCCACCAGTGTTACTTCCATTACTACTCACATAGCTCAAGCAACATAATATACTAACTAAAAGTATTTATATTGACATTTAAATGACTTTTATTATATTAGAAGTCTTTATTTAATCAGGGGGCAGTAGGACACAACTGAGCCCACACACACACATTGAATTAGAAATCACTTTTTCCTACTCATTTTCACACATGAAGGTGATTTACCATACATTAGAATTAGTGGTACAGTTATCATAAACCTGGGGCTTCCCTGGTAGCTCACTAGTAAGTGCAGGAGACAGGTCTGATTCCTGGGTTAGGAAGATCACCTGGAGAAGGAAAATGGCTACCCACTCCAGTATTCTTGCCTGGGAAATCCCATGGAGAGAGGAGCCTGGTGGGATACCGGGGTCGGGGGTGGGCGGGGGGCACGAAAGAGTCAGACATGACTTAGCAACTAAAACACAACAACATCATAAACCTATTTGATAATTTCTAATAGATAAAACCCAACTTTAATTAGCTGCGTCTTCATTCTAAACTTTCCATTCTAGTTTATTTAAACAAACTGTATTTAATCCCAGGAAGAGGTCTCAGTTTATTTGATGAAGATATGCCATTATCAAGTTAGACTATAATGTAGGTGGGGGTTTGGAGAAGCTCTTCACATAGCCATAGAGGGGCTGGACAGGAGAGAATGCAGTGTGAACAGAAAGAATAGAAGCTTGCTAGAATTATCCAGGAATAAAATGAGGAAGAATGTGTTCAAATTTACAAATAATGTGAAATGAAATGAAAAAAGAGAATAATACCCAACTTAGGTGGAAATGAATTTTTGGCTGTCCTAGTCATTCAAAACAAAGTTGTGAATCTGTACCTTTTGAAAAAAAAAAAACATGTCCATAAGCATATGCAATGGAAAACAACCCTCAACCGTTACTCAGGGTCTATCTATTTTTCCTTTGTATACAAATTTACCCCAGGTTGTAAAAAAAAAAAGTGTTTTAAGATGAAGGAGAATAAAAAATATATCAAAGCAGAAAAGCTAGTAGAAAAGCAACAATTTAATATCCTGAATGTGGGGAAAATACAACCCAAAGCATGGCAATACCTCTAGGGACTATCTTAATCTCACATCATCATTAAGATGAGTTTGGTTATATTTATAACTCAACAAGAGGGAAAACGTGTTTTCTCCAGAATTCTTAAGAGCTACAGATGGTCAATAGCAAAGTGAGGCTGAATCCCAAGAGCAAAGCAGGATAGAGGTGGGGAGAGAAAACAGCCATGTTCCCTAGTGCACTGCCAGGAATAGGAAGGCAGCATCAGGAGGACTTGGGAGGAGACAGAGAGGGAACCAGAGGGCCTAGGAGTGAAATAATGCCACGGACACCACCTGAACAGTTGTCCCTTCCTAGCTATAACCAGGATCAAGGTTCAGAACAATGCCCATCTATATTTCTGAAAGGCAGAGAAGTTTTCAATGACATCAACATTCTGACTAATGAGAAAAACCTGTTTTGAATATGCATTAATGTTTAAAACTTCTGTCACTGTAGAGAGAATAGCTTAACTATTCTAAGTTCTAAGAACCAACTTTGGAGCCAGGGGGATCTATGTTTAAGTCCCTATTTCATCTGGGTTGTACTTTTGACAACGTAGTTAATTAACCTCTCAGAGTCTTTCTTCATAATAGCAATAGCAATACCCACTTCATTTAGCTTGCTAGAAAGATGAAATAACATATCTAAAGTTGTATTAGTTATTGATTGCTGTGCAATGAATTACCCCAAAACTTAGTGGCTAAAATCAACAAACGTTTATCGTGTCACAGTGACTAAATCCAGCCTACCCTTGAAAGAAGAGATTACACAAGGCAAGAATTCCAGGAGATAGGATCATTGGACCTTATCTTGGAAGGTGTCTGTCACACTTGTGTTTAGCAAAGTGCTAGCACATAATGGGGAAGGAAATGGCAACTCACTCCAGAATTCTTGCCTGGAGAATCCCAGGGACAGAGGAGTCTAGTGGGCAGCTGTCTATGGGGTTGCACAGAGTTGGATACAACTGAAGCAACTCAGCAGCAGCAGCAGCAGCAGCACATAATAAAGCTTAATATATGCTAGTGCCTATGATTAGTATCTTTTGGAAAACTCACAAAATAGCTCTTTATTTATGGTTAGTGGATAAATGAGGTACTATCTGTGCTCAATCTTCAAAAATATCCTAAATAACAAATAAGATAGGATATGCCCAAATATGAAACTCAAGTCACCAAGTCCTTAATCTAGTAAATTATATCTGAACACACAGTATTACAAATCATTTATATCAAGCAAACAGGGAGATAGTTAGAAGCAAAAGACCATGAGGAAGGTTAGCCTCATCTATCCACTCTGAAGACTTGTGAAAGTGGTGACTTGCTTTCACCATGGCCACCAGAGTCTTCTATTCTGCAACTGAGGACACTGGAATTAAGTAGTCCTGCTATCCTTCACTATAGTAAGTCAAAGGATGATGTGGGGAAAAGAAAAATAAGTACCCATAACCTCAGAAATTAGCAGGATAGCTAGACAATGATTTTTCTAGGTGGAATCAGTTTTTCTTCAAAGTATGTGAATATGAGTAGCAGGAAAAGAAAGAGAAATTAAAAGAATTTGATGGGCTAAATTCTTCACTGAAAGAGCTCTCTCTCTAGCTTTTGCCAAGGAAATATGAAAGATGTCAAAACAGGTCATGACCACTGTTATAAACATGAGCAGCCCTCAGATGAGCACAATCTTGGATACTGTGGTGACCTTAAAACTGACAAGCTCAAATCCATTACACTTGAATGAATGTATCTTCACCCCCAACCCGCCCACCAGCAAACTGTCCTAAGACAGCTGCTAATTTAAAGGCAGAATTAATTATAAGTGACTTTGTGACAGATGCTCTGCATTTGGACTCCAACTGAAAAAGTCTCTCTCTGTTCTGGGCACGATACTGGTGTTCTACTCTACAGATTTCGCTACAACCATGCAGTGCTACTTGGTGGGTGGCTTGCTTGCAACCTGTCTGGGCAAACCACTGAGACTTAGCCTAGTTTTCTGACTTCCCCAGCTTGCTGTCCCTCTTGTTGGCCTTTTCCTGTGTTTCCTGTGGCTAAAACACAGTTTTATTTGTCACAGTCTGTCAAGATACACAGGAGAAAGGGAGATCCATTCCAGAGAAATTTTCCTGCCCTTCCTTTCATTTATAAGCCAGACAAGGTACTTTGGATAGAAAGCACTGACCCCGCAAAGAGAGTACTCACACTGGGACTAGTCTCTGCCTCAGTAATTCACAGCTACCATGTCAGTCACTACTCCCAATTCCCTGCAAACCATCTGATTCCTTATGCTGGAGGAGAAACCTAGAACACTTTAAGTATTTATTTTTAAGGTAATACTTTTTCATTTTAAAAAAGTTGAAAACACATTACATTTTTAAGAAAAAAATAAACAACAGGAATACACTTTCTAGTCTTTTAGATGAATTATTTTAAAGGTTCTCCATGTCCTATATTTGGGAAGTCCTTGATATATATCAGACATAGAGAAAAAATGTTTTCCTTATTTTTATACCTTGTCTGCTGGGGTAAATGTTGGCCAATGATATTTATTTATATTTTTCATTTTGATTAGCATATTTTTAAGTTCAAACCAGCTATTTTGAACCCTGAATTCCAATATGCCATACAAGATAATTTTATTTTTTTCTTTATAGGTTCACCCATTGACAAATTTGGAAAGTATTAGGGTGCTTGAGAAAATCTGCCTCTCTTTTTACCTACTTAAATCAGAATTTTTAGATATGCTTGACGCTACAAATGCTACTCTTTATAACATATAAGGTTCAGGAAGTTTGTCCACCAAACTTCCTGAACCTTATCAATTCTCTTTCATAGATTTTGTGTTTCAGATTGCCAGACTAACTGTGTAATCATTACATTCAATAATCATGATTTACAATATATAACACAAAGACTTCAATAATCATGATTTACAACATATAACACAAAGACAGTTATTTCTAACTATCTCTTAAAGTACACGCCATGGGCTAGGTCTTTCCTGGCAGGCCCACTGACATTATCTGGTGCTTCTTAGATAATAAAGACTCTATGGTCAAGTCTCCCAATACAGTTGCAGGAGAGTTATTATGTATGCTTACAGAATGGTCAAAATTCAATCTTGCTTTAAAGTTAGAATAATACTTCCTTTGAAATTTTTGCATCATAATTTTGTACTTCACTGTGAAATATGGCATTTTCTCTGTGCTTTGACCAAAACTTCAATGACAACATCCTTGTCATACATATTCCTTTCTCTTCTAGAACTTTTAGCAACTATATTAGAATCCCCCCAATATTATCCATTAGTATATTTTACAGCACCTGTTCTGTATGTCAAATGCAAAATAAACCAAATCTCATGTGTCTACATATTTATTTTGTTTGATTTTCAGAAAAAAAAAAAAACCACCCTATTTTTGTTTTACGTTCTACTTACCATGAAGGGTCATAGGCTTTTCCCAATGGAGATAACCAAAGACCTAAATTCCATCTGCAGGGGCCCCATGGAGACCCAGAGAAGACGATGTTGTCTTAGTAAAGCCCCACCATGTTAATATTAAGCCTATTAGAGCTACCACAGTCCATCTGTTTTGCCTCTCTATCCCTTCAGTATTCTTGTTATCCTACTGTCTACATAACCTCACCCTGGTAAGACATCCTGATTTTCCATCACTCTGCTCCTCAGCTCCTATCCTCTGCTATCAATGTACTCTTCCTGCCAATTTCCCACCACTGTTTTATTCATCCCAGTTCTGCTCATCAGTACACCTGGCACCAAAGTCCATGAGCTTTATATAAATGAAAGTTCATTCAAATCTACATTCTAATGTATGAAAATTCCTTTGCTACCCATTTTTTTGTTCATATTCTAACAGAAATTAAATACTGCATAGAAATCATACACCTTACTGGCCATTCTGGTATAAGTTTACCTCTCTCTGACTCTTTTAATTCAGAGCAGACAAGACAATAAAAGGTATCAGCCATTTCTGAACTTTTCATCTCAATTGGATCACTAGTGACACTTTCCACATTGATACTCAGAGGACAATTATAGGTCATGCATGTCATAAACATGCTTTGGGGCATAGCTCTCCTACATGTTATTTATGTCACACCCATGGAATCTACTCCCTGTCTTCATGAAACCCAGCCTTAAATCATTCATCTCCTTAACTTACGAAATGTTTTTTTTTTTTTTTTCCTTTAACTTGTGCTCCAAAGTAGAGATATAGGAATTATCGAGGCAATCAGAAAGATCTGATTTGTCCTCTATCCCAGCAGACCAATATCATTTGCATTCTGCTAAAATGCAACTTTTTATGTAACCTCTTGCCTAAGTACCTTTAATGGCTTGCCTTTACCTACAAGAGCAGAATGACAGTTTGGAGTTGAGCTCCTGAACCATAGAGACCAGAATATACTGAAGATAAGACTACCGGATTTGGCAAATAAAAATAGAGGACTTTATCTGGCAAATTTAATTGAAGGCTAACCAGCTGCAACAGTGAGAACACACTACACCCACATCATACAAATACTATGGCTGTTACTCTTTACAATTCTAAACAAGGAGTACAGAATGGACACTGACCAATCAGCATGGCTGCAGATGATTACCAAGTGATAAGGCTGAATCAATGCATCTTTATAACACATCTGCCTCACATGCATACTGTGCTCCTCAAAAGAAGTACCAGTCCTTTTCTTTATCCTTCCAAATATTTCCCATGTTTTAAAGGTTTCTAAATGTTAACTTGCTCTCTAAAATCTTTCTGAACTAACTGAAGCAGTTTGAATTTGGTATCAAAGATCAAATTCATAGCTTCCTTCTCTGAATTTCTCTAGCAAGTACTGCTTTTGTAACTCATTTAGAGATATGCTCCTGGTGGGAGGCAACCCTCCATAGACCTTTTGCATTTATGCCTATCTTATAAGAAGAGGCACTGACTGGTCTTTGTTCTGGACTATCCTTTCAAAGATGATTATACAGCAAACAGCTTTGGAAAATAGACAGGGTGTCTCTCTCTGAAGCAAACAGTAGGCATGCTTACAGCCTCTTATAAAAAAGAAAACTCAGGTTGCCTAAACATATGGTTTATTTCCTATATCAAAACACAATGAGTGTGGGAACATTCACCTGGCCCATTTGTATCACTTCTTTGGGACTTAGAGGCAAGAGGGAACTGATTTAAATAGGCCCATGTAACTTTCATGCCCATGTAACTTTCTGTTCTGTAAGTAATGAAATCTTGTTCTCTGACCTAAGGGTCTCCTGTCTTCTACCAGTATCCAGGAAACTAACTGTGATAGGGCAACTTGTAAGCTTTTAAGTATGGAAAAGTCTCAAACCCTTCACAGCTGTTGACACTACTTTGTCATTTAAATATTTCACACAGATAAATCTAATAAATCCAACCAGATCATGCTTAGTAGATTCCACCTTTCATTCAGTATCTAGCTCTTCACGTAGCGACAGCTCCAGACAAGATCTCACTGAATGATACTTCCATGAATTTTGAGAGACAAAAATTTAAAGGGGAGATGTTATAGAAAATGTTTAGAAAAGATTATAAACAAGGAAGGATATCTTACTGAGAAATTGGACATTGGCTTAAAGTTAACGATAAAGTTAAATTCAGAATGCTAGGGGCTTCCCAGGTGACTCAGCAGTAAAGTATCTGCCTGCAATGCAGGAGACACAGAAGAACGTGGGCTCAGTCCTTGGGTCAGGAAGATCCTCTGAAGGAGGAAATGGCAATCCACTCCAGTATTCTTGCCTGGAAAATTCCATGGACAGAGGAGCCTGAGGGGTTGCAAAGAGTCGGACTCCTGGGCAACTAAGCAGAATGCTAGGGAAAAACTCAGGCAAAGTGAAAAACCGATTTCTAAATCTGTATTGCATATTAACTACTGCCTAATTTGCAAAGAGCCTACGTCATAGTCACCCTTGCCATCTCCTACGAATTACTGACTTTTCTTCTATGCCTACTTGATGGCATTACGGATGCCACGGCCACAGTGATCATTCAGGTGGACTGCAGGAGTTAGGAAGGCACCAACAATGAGCTCCTTTAAGCCTTGCACTGAGGCGGGGGGTTGGGGGGTTAGCAGTCATCCGGCTGTGGACCTCCAAACAGCTATAGACCATTCTGGCTTTAGCAATAAGCCTGTGTGATGACCCTGCACAGGAGCTACAGTGCAACATTGCGGTCAAGTCGACCGTCATGCACCAGAGCACGGTGCTACATGAAAACAGAAACATTCATTTGAAAATATGCACATTTTACGATAGCCTGACATTAGACTGGCCTCAAGCTACCTGTGTTTATCTATAAAGAGAAATTTGTAGTGTTGCTCATCCTAGAAGCTCAGGTAAAAGTGTTTATATTATAACTGAAGTGACCTTGCCAGCATTCCACAGGTGATATGTGGTAAAATATATAATCTCTGTCATTAAAGAAGGCCGATGGAATAATATTTGATTCTGAAGCAGTAATTTAGAAAATCAAAACCTTTCTTGACCTGAAGTATTAAATTCCAAATAGACAACGATTATAAACTAAATGTCAAAATTTTTCTAGCCTCTTTTCACTGACTTTTAAAATTTTCACAGGACAATTTTGGGCGCCCTCATGCTGAGTCTCATCACCCATCAGAAGAATTGAATTGAAAACATCTGACAGATTGAGCTGGCTTATAAATTCATTTTAATCATGTTCAAATATTCACATCAAGGCTCTGAGCCTGATAAGTGGGCTTTTTTAATTAGCATATTATAAGCCAGCAGGAGTCATCTTCCTAGTTACATTTTCATGCAAGAATTAGATATTGGGAGATTCTTAGGTCAGTGTAATCAATGGCAATTTAAACTTTTTCTTAAGAATTACCAGCTTCGAGAAATGGGCTATTAGGACTTCCAAATGGGGTAGAAAATGGCAGGAACAAAAAGCATTGTATTATGATGTTTTTCTGATATTCTCAAGCCTCTTATCCTAATGCCTAAAACTAAAGCATAAATATCCATAAATAAAAGGTAGTTAAGTAACAGGTTTATAAAACACATATTCTACAAGTTTTCTACAAGCTTTTTTTTCCCTACAAGTTTTTTTTTTTTTTCTACAGCTTTTTTTTTTTTTTCTTTCCCTTCAACAAGACCTAAACTTGGATATCAATAAAGTTTATCTTGCCCACTTCCTCCCTAGCCTGTCAGGTGTTCAACCCCAAGCTTCTTGCTGGCTGTCAAGGCTCCACAATTTACTCTTGATGCCACTGTCCAGGTCTCTCTGCTCTCTGGTCCTCAGCCTCAGGCTTCTAGAGTGTGCGTGTGTATGCTCTGTTGTGTCTGACTCTTGCAACCCCAAGGACTGTAGCCCACTAGGCTCCTCTGTCCGTGGGATTTCCCAGGGAAGAATACTGGAGCAGCTTGCCATTTCCTTCTCCAGAGGATCTTCCTGACCCAGGGATCGAACCTACATCTTTCAAGTCTCCTGCATTGGCAAGCAGGCTCTTTACCACCAGCGCCACGTGTAGCCACACCCATGACTTACAGTGCAAGGAAAAGAGAAATGTCAACCATTTCACACATTATTCTTGAGTCAAAAAAAGTGCACCTCATCCCAGGCTTCCTGAGAATGATTTCCTTAACACCAGAAGGTTATTCTAAAAGTCACCTAATACAGTCCCTGGTATATATGTTCAATCAATGTTTTTTTTTAATTGAACTAAACTAATTGTGACAATATTTGGCAGAGTGGGGGAGAGAAGGCATTCTGGTTCTCACACATTATTACACTATACCCAGACATAGGGCCTAATCGCAACTGACTGATCAATCTTGAATAGAGAGAGAGATATCATATATGGCTGAGTACAAATATCAGCTGAAAAAAATGACTCAATAATTCATTGTGCAAGCAAATTTGAGCCACTTGATATTCATTAACAATCCTTCAACTCAGACACAAAGCATAATGATAAGCATAAAACCAGACAACTTCAAGCACTTACTACATACTATATATGATGGCCACCATGTTATATAGGCTGCATCTGCATTGAGTTGTACAACATGTATAAGTTAGGGAATATTAATTATTACTGTGGAACAAATGGCCCTGAAATACAGTGATTTATAACAGCAAAGATCTACTTTTGTGTTACATTGTGGCCATCTGAGGCTTACAGAGCACTATGTCAACACTTGTTTCCATGATCCCCAAAAGAGTGTACGGTTTACAACAACTTAGGGTTTCTAAAGTCTTGTTAGAAAACACACGCATCACTTTGACTCACATTTTATTGGCCAAGCAGATATTGACTTCAAATATGTCCAGAAGAAGAACCTAGGGTATTATTAACAACCGTAATGATACCAACTTAATATCTGAGCCTCAAGAAACTTTGGAGTTTATCTTGGAATATCCTGTCATTTTACAGATGTGGGATGGAGACCCAGAGAAATGAAAGTCACATAGTCATTCAATGGTATAGCCAGAAGACACATCCTGGAATCCTAAGACTTCTTGTTACACACACACACACACAATTTTATATTTCTTTATTTTTTAAATTTATTTTTTTTAATTTAATTTTATTTTTAAACTTTACAATATTGTATTAGTTTTGCCAAATATCAAAATGAATCCACCACAGGTATACATGCGTTCCCCATCCTGAACCCTCCTCCCTCCTCCCTCCGCATACCATCCCTCTGGGTTGTCCCAGTGCACTAGCCCCAAGCATCCAGTATTGTGCATCGAACCTGGACTGGCAACTCGTTTCATACATGATATTATACATGTTTCAATGCCGTTCTTCCAAATCTTCCCACCCTCTCCCTCTCCCACAGAGTCCATAAGACTGTTCTATACATCAGTGTCTCTTTTGCTGTCTCGTACACAGGGTTATTGTTACCACCTTTCTAAATTCCATATATATGCGTTAGTATACTGTATTGGTGTTTTTCTTTCTGGCTTACTTCACTCTGTATAATAGGCTCCAGTTTCATCCACCTCATTAGAACTAATTCAAATGTATTCTTTTTAATGGCTGAGTAATACTCCATTATGTATATGTACCACTGCTTTCTTAACCATTCATCTGCTGATGGACATCTAGGTTGCTTCCATGTCCTGGCTATTATAAACAGTGCTGCGATGAACATTGGGGTACACGTATCTCTTTCCCTTCTGGTTTCCTCAGCGTGTATGCCCAGCAGTGGGATTGCTGGATCATAAGGCAGTTCTATTTCCAGTTTTTAAAGGAATCTCCACACTGTTCTCCATAGTGGCTGTACTAGTTTGCATTTCCACCAACAGTGTAAGAGGGTTCCCTTTTCTCCACACCCTCTCCAGCATTTATTGCTTGTAGACTTTTGGATCGCAGCCATTCTGACTGGCGTGAAATGGTACCTCATGGTGGTTTTGATTTGCATTTCTCTGATAATGAGTGATGTTGAGCATCTTTTTATGTGTTTGTTAGCCATCTGTGTGTCTTCTTTGGAGAAATATCTATTTAGTTCTTTGGCCCATTTTTTGATTGGGTCATTTATTTTTCTGGAATTGAGCTGTAGGAGTTGCTTGTATATTTTTGTGATTAGTTGTTTGTCAGTTGCTTCATTTGCTATTATTTTCTCCCATTCTCCACCAGAAAATTACTAGAACTAATCAATGACTATAGTAAAGTTGCAGGATATAAAATCAACACACAGAAATCCCTTGCATTCCTATACACTAATAATGAGAAAACAGAAAGAGAAATTAAGGAAACAATTCCATTCACCATTGCAACGGAAAGAATAAAATACTTAGGAATATATCTACCTAAAGAAACTAAAGACCTATATATAGAAAACTATAAAACACTGGTGAAAGAAATCAAAGAGGACACTAACAGATGGAGACATATACCATGTTCATGGATTGGAAGAATCAATATAGTGAAAATGAGTATACTACCCAAAGCAATCTATAGATTCAATGCAATCCCTATCAAGCTACCAACGGTATTCTTCACAGAGCTAGAACAAATAATTTCACAATTTGTATGGAAATACAAAAAACCTCGAATAGCCAAAGCGATCTTGAGAAAGAAGAATGGAACTGGAGGAATCAACCTACTTGACTTCAGGCTCTACTACAAAGCCACAGTTATCAAGACAGTATGGTACTGGCACAAAGACAGAAATATAGATCGATGGAACAAAATAGAAGCCCAGAGATAAATCCACGCACATATGGACACCTTATCTTTGACAAAGGAGGCAAGAATATACAATGGATTAAAGACAATCTCTTTAACAAGTGGTGCTGGGAAATCTGGTCAACCACTTGTAAAAGAATGAAACTAGAACACTTTCTAACACCATACACAAAAATAAACTCAAAATGGATTAAAGATCTAAATGTAAGACCAGAAACTATAAAACTCCTAGAGGAGAACATAGGCAAAACACTCTCTGACATACATCACAGCAGGATCCTCTATGACCCTCCTCCCAGAATATTGGAAATAAAAGCAAAAATAAACAAATGGGACCTAATTAAACTTAAAAGCTTCTGCACATCAAAGGAAACTATTAGCAAGGTGAAAAGGCAGCCTTCAGAATGGGAGAAAATAAATTTATTTATTTTTTAATTGAAGATAATTGCTTTACAGAATTTTGCTCAGTTCAGTCGGTCAGTCATGCCCAACTCTTTGCAACCCCATGGACTGCAGTGTGCCAGGCATCACTGTCCATGACCAACAACTGGAGCTTACTCAAACTCATGTCCATAGAGTCAGTGATGCCATCCAACCATCTCATCCTCTGTTATCCCCTTCTCCTCAAGCCTGCAATCTTTCCCAGCATCAGGATCTTTTCAAATGAGTCAGTTCTTCACATCAGGTGGCCAAAGTATTGGAATTTCAGCTTCTGCATCAATCCTTCTGATGAATATTCATGACTGATTTCCTTTAGGATGCACTTGTTGGATCTCCTTGCAGTCCAAGAGACTCTCAAGAGGCTTCTCCGACACCACAGTTCAAATGCATCAATTCTTCGGCACTCAGCTTTCTTTATAGTCCAACTCTCACACCATACATGACTACTGGAAAAACCATAGCTTTGACTAGACAGACCTTTGTCAGCAAAGTAATGTCTCTGCTTTTTATATGCTATCTAGGTTGATAATAGCTCTTCTTCCAAGGAGCAAGCGTCTTTTAATTTCATGGCTGCAATCACCATCTGCAGTGATTTTGGAGCCCCCAAAAAGAAAGTCTGTCACTGTTTCCATTGTTTCCCCATCTATTTGTCATGAAGTGATGAGACCAGATGTCATGATCATAGTTTTCTGAATGTTGAGTTTTAAGCCAACTTTTTCACTCTCCTCTTTCACTTCCATCAAGAGTCTCTTTAGTTCTTCTTCACCTTCTGCCATAAGGTTGGTGTCATCCGCATATCTGAGGTTGTTGATATTTCTCCCAGCAATCTTGATTCCCACTTGGGCTTCATCCAGCATGGCATTTCACATGATGTACTCTGCATATAAGTTAAATAAACAGGGTAACAATATACAGCCTTGATGTACTCCTTGCCAGATTTGGAACCAATCTGTTGTTCCATGTCCATATCTAACTGTTGCTTCTTGACCTGCATACAGATTTCTCCATCTGATATAGGCAGGTCAGTTGGTCTAATATTCCCATCTCTTGAAGAATTTTCTACAGTTTATTGTGATCCACAAAGTCAAAGGCTTTGGCATAGTCAATAAAGCAGAAGTAGATGTTTTTCTAGAACTCTCTTGCTTTCTCAATGATCCAACGAATGTTGGCAATTTGATCTCTGGAACTTCTGCCTTTTCTAAATCCAGCTTGAACATCTGAAAATTCACAATTCACGTACTGTTGAAGCCTGGCTGGGAGAATTTTGAGCATAGGGAAACTTCCATAAACCTCTTGTCCTTATCCATCAGAGGGCAGACAGAAGGAAAAGCACAATCACAGAAAACTAATGAAACTGATCACATGGACCACAGCCTTGTCTAACTCAGTGAAACTATGAGCCATGCCGTGTAGGGTCACACAAGATGGACAGGTCATGGTGGAGAGTTCTGACAAAACGTGGTCTACTGGAGAAGGGACTGGCAAACCACTTCAGTATCCTTGCCTTGGGAACCCCATGAACAGCATGAAAAGGCAAAAAGATAGAACACTGAAAGATGAACTCCCCAGGTCGGAAGGTGCCCAATATGCTACTGGAGATCAGTGGAGAACTAACTCCAGAAAGAATGAAGAGATGGAGCCAAAGCAGAAACAACACCCAGCTGTGGATGTGACTGGTGATGGAAGTAAAGTCCGATGATGCAAAGAGCAATATTGCATAGGAACCTGGAATATTAGTTCCACGAATCAAGGCAAATTGGAAGTGGTCAAACAGGAGATGGCAAGAGTAAACATTTACATTTTAGGAATCAGTGAACTGAAATGGACTGGAATGGTTTAATTTAATTCAGATGACCATTATATCTACTACTGTGGGCAAGAATCCCTTTGAAGAAATGGAGTAGCCATCATAGTCAACAAAAGACTCCGAAATGCAGTATTTGGATGCAGTCTTAAAAATGACAGAATAATTTCTGTTAGTTTCCAAGGCAAACCATTCAATATCACAGTAATCCAAGTCTATGCCCCAACCAGTAATTCTGAAGAAGCTGAAGTTGAATGGTTCTATGAAGACCTACAAGACCTTTTAGAACTAAGACCCAAAAGAGATGTCCTTTTCATTATAGGGGACTGGAATGCAAAAGTAGGAAGTCAAGAGCTATCTGGAGTAACAGGCAAATTTGGCCCTGGAGTACAAAACAAAGCAGGTCAAAGGCTAATAGAGTTTTGCCAAAAGAATGCACTGGTCATAGCAAACACCCTTTTTCAACAACACAAGAGAAAACTTTACACATGTACATCACCAGATGGTCAATATTGAAATCAAATTGATTGTATATTCTTTGCAGCCAAAGATGGAGACGCTCTATACAGCCAGCAAAAACAAGACCAGGAGCTGACTGTGGCTCAGATCATGAACACCTTACTGCAAAATTTAGATTTATATTGAAGAAAGTAGGGAAAACCACTAGGCCATTCAGGTATGACCTAAATCAAATCTCTTACGATTATACAGTGGAATTGAGAAACAGATTCAAGGGATTAGATCTGATAGACAGAGTGCCTGAAGATCTATGGATGGAGGTTCATGACACTGTACAAGAGGCAGTGATCAAGACCATCCCCAAGAAAAAGAAATGCAAAAAGGCAAAATGGTTGTCTGAGGAGGCCTTACAAATAGCTGAGAAAAGATGAGAAGCTAAAGGCAAAGGAGAAAAGGAAAGATATACCCATTTGAATGCAGAGTTCCAAAGAACAGCAAGGAGGGATAAGAAAGCCTTCCTCAGTGATCAATGCAAAGAAATAGAGGAAAACAACAGAATGGGAAAGACTAGAGATCTCTTCAAGGAAATCAGAGATACCAAGGGAACATTTCATGCAAAGATGGGCTCAATAATAGACAGAAATGGTACAGACCTAAGAGAACCAAAAGATATTAAGAAGAGGTGGCAAGAACACACAGAAGAACTATACAAAAAAGATCTTCATGACCAAATAACCACGATGGTGTGATCACTCACCTAGAGCCAGACATCCTGGAATGTGAAGTCAAGTGGGCCTTAGGAAGCATCACTACAAACAAAGCTAGTGGAGGTGATGGAATTCCAGTTGAGCTATTTCAAATCCTAAAAGATGATGCTGTGAAAGTGCTGCACTCAATATGCCAGCAAATTTGGAAAACTCAGCAGTGGCTACAGGACTGGAAAATGTCAGTTTTCATTCCAATCCCAAAGAAAGGCAATGCCAAAGAATTTTTAAACTGCCTCACAATTGTACTCATCTCACATTAGCAAAGTAATGCTCAAAATTCTTCAAGCCAGGCTTCAACAGAATTGTGTTGGTTTCTGTCAAACATCAACATATGTATATGTATATCAGACATAGGTATACATATGTCCCTTCCCTCTTGAACCTCCCTTCTTAGTCTTTAATTTTGTATCTGTATGAGATGATGGATGTTTACCAAACTTATTATGGTTATCATTTCATACATCATTTCATATATATTAGTCAAATCATTATGCTCTATCCCTTAAACTTGTATACTGCTGTATGTCAATTATATATTTTTAAAACTGGAGGAATAAAGAGAGTGAGAGAGAAAGAAATAAAAAGAAAAAAAAAAGCTTAGACTCAAATATAGGATTTTCACACTAAAGCAATCAAACTATTGTAGGAAATTTGTCTTTGCAAAGAAACAGATAAGGCAACATTTGGTAAAAGGGTTGTTTTGCTATTTCATTTAGTTCAATGAAAGTTGTCTTGTACTGCATGATTTAGTTTAGTTCTGTTCTTCCCAGATATTTACTTATGATAGCATCTAGAAAGGTCTTTAAAGAAAGTTCTTAAAATGACAACAAAGAACTAATTGAAAGTAACTGGACTCCCTGATAGCTAATATAATAAGTTAAAACTATAATGATAGCAACATATACTGCACACTATGTACCAGGCACCATTCTGACATTTAATAGGTACTAGTGCCTATAATCGGAGAAGGCAAAGGCACCCCACTCCAGTACTCTTGCCTGGAAAATCCCATGGACGGAGGAACATGGTGGGCTGCAGTCCATGGGGTCTCGAAGAGTCAGATACGACTGAGCAACTTCACTTTCACTTTTCACTTTCATGCTTTGGAGAAGGAAATGGCAACCCACTCCAGTGTTCTTGCCTGGAGAATCCCAGGGACGGAGGAGCCTGGTGGGGTCACACAGAGTCGGACACGACTGAAGCAACTTAGCAGCAGCAGCAGCAGCAGTTCCTATAATCCCCAGAACAGCCTTTTGGGGTATGCACTAATACTTTCCTCTTTTGACTGAAGCACCTGAGGAACCAAGAGTTAAATAACTTGCCCAAGGCCACACAGATATTAAACAGTAGATCTAAGATTTGAACTTGGACATTCTGGCTATGTAGTCTGCACTCAGTCTCTGCCATCCTAAACCACTGCACTACACGTGAGGACTTCATTTATCTGTTGATCTAGCATGAAATAATACCCGCAATAAGCTATAGTTAATATACAATGTGTGTCTAATTTTAATTTCTAGCTATTTCAGTGTATGGTAGAAGGAGATGTCCCTGGTCTATCTAGCTTATTCCATTCTGTCTGCTGTACTCTGTAAATTCCTTGAGGGCAAAGATCAAGCCAACACTCAGCACCATGCCAGCAATATAATTCATGCATAATAAATATCTGTGAGACAAATAAATAAATTCATGTTCTCTATTGCTTCTAATTTATCATTGGCACTCATAATATCTAAACTAGAAAACCTTTTTATTAGAAGGTTAAAAACTTTTAATACACATTTCCAAAACTGTTAAATTTTTGGTCTGAAAATTCAAATGTGTTATCTGTTAAATTCTACCAATGTGCTTTGAAAACGTTTGGCTGTGGATTTTGCCCAAGAAATAGCTTACTGGTGTCTACCGCACTATATACTTTTCAGACCTCCCCCATTCTGTTTAGCCACTTGGTACCATGTACTGAAGCCTCAGACATACCCTTCAGCATCCTGAGAAGAAGCTCTCCCTGAGTTCACTGGAAGAAATTCAGTTGTCTACTTGCCCTATTACATATGAATTCCCCACTCTTCCCTAGTGTCTTCCCCACTTTCCAGAATCCAGTCTCAAAGATTATAGAAACAGGTCATAAAAATCTGATACCAAACATAAGATTCACAAAGCTCAGTGTTCTGTGTAGACATGTACACTGAAAATTTACTTTTTGCCTTTGATGTATTGATCACCAAGTGCAAAAAAAAAAAAAAAAAAAAAAAACAACAAAAAAAAGAGGCAGAAGTTAGGCACAAGGAGGGAACAATACAGGGAAAAAAAAACTTCAATATTGACTCAGTTCAGTCACTTAGTCATGTCCGACTTTTTGTGACCCCATGGACTTCAGCACGCCAGGCTTCCCTGTCCATCGCCAACTCCCGGAGCTTACTCAAAATCATGTCCATAGAGTCGGTGATGCCATCCAACCATCTCATCTTCTGTCATCCCCTTTTCCTCTTGCCTTCAATCTTTTCCAACATTAGGGTCTTTTCCAATGAGTCAGTTCTTCACATCAGGTGGCCAAAGTATTGGAATTTCAGCTTCACCATCAGGACTTCCAATGAATATTCAGGACGGATCTCCTTTAGGATGGACTGCTTGGATCTCCTTGCAGTTCAAGGGACTCTCAAGAGTCTTCTCAGCCACCACAGTTCAAAAGCATCAATTCTTCGGCACTCAGATTTCTTTATAGTCCAAGTCTCACATCCATACATGACTACTGGAAAAACCATAGCTTTGACTAGGAAGGCCTTTGACAGCAAAGTAATGTCTCTGCTTTTTAATATGCTGTCTAGGTTTGTCATAGCTTTTCTTCCAAGGAGCAAGTGTCTTTTAATTTCATGGCTGCAGTCAACATGGGCAGTGATTTTGGAGCCCAAGAATGACTATTATATCCTAAACTATGTGGTGCATTTCAGGAGATAGACCCTCCCTAATTCCCTTCTGGTTATTATAGTACGGACCTAGTTTCCTATTTGAGCTTGGCTTTATGTAACTAATAGGAAGTTCTTAAGGAATTTGAAAAAGAGCTATTATCCTAGAGCAGGGGTCCCCAACCTCCAGGATTGAACACCTGGTGATCTGAGGTGGAAGTGAGTTATAATAATAGAAATAAAGTACCCAGTAAATGTCAAGTACTGAAAACATCCTGAAACAACCTCCATTCCCCAGGTTCATGGAAAGACTGTCTTCCATGAAACTGGTCCCTGGTGCCAAAAGTTTAGGAACTGCTGTCCTAGAGTGCAATTCTCCAAATTGTGCTCCCTTGACTTGTTTTTTTCTAAAAATGCTATGTATGCTCCCTGCTAAATGGGTTCTTTAATCAAATAGGAAAAAAAAGACAATTAAATGGGTTTCTTTGTATAGACTATTTAGATACTTTTCAATGCACGTGGTCAGATGCTCATTCATGTCCAACTCTTTGCAGCCCCACGTACTGTAGCCCACTAGGCTCCTCTGTCCATGAGATTCTCTTGGCAAGAATACTGGAGTGGGTTGCCATTTCCTTCTCCATTTCAATACATACAACTCTATAAATAGAAATTTCCAGGGGACCTTAAGTTCATTATATTTTCCTATTCTTTTATACCAGCATGTTGAAATTAAGCTATGCTTTCGAATGTCCATTTTTCTATGGAAAGTGTATCTTTGTAGAACTACACTTGACAAGTAATTTCTTTCTTTCAACTCCAAAGCTGAGGACTTACAGCTTCCAAAGCCCTGTTGTTGAGAATCTATGTATCAAATGAATATACTATTTTAATAGTCAGTCCTTCTGACTAACACACTGCATTCACACACACACACACACACACACATGCACACAATCAGTAAACTTCTTTTCAACAGAGAAACTGAACAACAACAACAAATCTAGTTTGGAGAATTAATCATTCAGCATTTTGCAGTTCCTTACTTGGCAGGATTATTCCATGAGTTGTTCGCTCACCTACCTCCTAATTAATATGCCAAGAATGAATACCAGGACCATTTATCAGCTCTATAAGATCCAGCAATGTACTTAAAACTCATGATCTCTTTCATCATCCTTTTTTATCTTTGAGGATTCAAGCCAGAAGAATTAAGTACAACTTTTATCATTATCGCTACTATTTGTTGTTGCTAAGTCATGTCCAGCTCTTTGTGACCTCATGGAATGCAGCAGGCAAGGCTTCCCTGTCCTTCACTACCTCCTGGAGTTTGCTCAGATTCATGACCACTGAGTTGATGATGCTATCTATCCATCTCATCCTCTGCCACCTTCTTCTCCTTTAGCCTTCAATCCTTCCCAGCATCAGGGTCTTTTCCAAAGAGTTGTCTCTTTGCATCAGGTGGCCAAAGTATTGGAGCTTCAACTTTAGCATCAGTCCTTCCATTGAATATTCAGGTTTGATTTCCTTTAGGACCGACTGGTTTGATCTCCTTGCAAGGGACCCTCAAGGTCTCTACTGAGCTAGTTATAAATAGAAGCTGCTTCTTATTCTGAGTACAGTTACTTGCCTGAAGAGAATCATTTCGCTTCCTCTCTGTTATGGATTCTCCTCTTGGATTTTGACTTGTTTTCACTCAACTTCCTAATCTGCTTCAGATAATTTTATCATCACAACATCTGCTAGTTTCATTAAAGTAAAGTGGCACACTGCTTGCCTGGACCAATTAGAGAGCTCTTGGCTTGCTCTAGAAGCTTTGAGTCATAGAACACAAGCAAATGTAAAATGCACATTACCTCTAAAGCACACACACAAATGCCAAGAATTGTACCTCTTTCTTAGTGATAACGGGCTCAACCAATAACTATTTGTTTTTCACTTTGAAGAAATCACGATATTCCTCAGGTACTTCAAAGAAGTGATAGTACGCTATATTAGGAAGAGTTTTATCCTCCTCTCTGGCACTTGAAAAGACATCTTACCAACACTTCCAGGGTTTCTTCTACTTCCCTTTCTCCTCATCTTATAGAGTGTGATAAATGTGGTGAATCAACATAATATTCAGCGGGGCAGTGATATACACCCATTGCTTTTAGACAAAACTGTAGCACAAAACTGGAAAATTGATCAAACCCTGAGAAAAACAGTAAAGGTGTAGTGTTTAACTTCCAGACAAGAACAAACTGCTCCTGTTTTGTTTTTATTTTTGTTTTTAACTAACTGGACAAAGAGGATAATATTTACCGGTTTAATAGCTACACAGCAGATTCAATGGGCTGTAAAAATTCTATCTAAGGAGATCTCATCAGGAAAAGCAACTACACTTTGATTCACTACCTGATTCAGTTCAGTTCAGTTCAGTCACTCAGTCGTGTCCGACTCTTTGTGACCCCATGAACCGCAGCACACCAGGCTTCCCTGTCCATCACCAACTCCCAGAGTTAACCAAACTCACTTCCATTGAGTTGGTGATGCCATCCAACCATCTCCTTCTCTGTCATCCCCTTCTCCTCCTGCCCTCAATCTTTCCCAGCATCACGGTCTTTTCCAATGAGTCAGCTCTTCTCATCAGGTGGACAAAGTATTGGAGTTTCAGCTTCAACATCAGTCCTTCCAATGAACACTCAAGACTGACCTGCTTTAGGATGGACTCACTAGATCTCCTTGCAGTCCAAGGGACTCTCAAAAGTCTTCCCCAACACTGCAGTTCAAAAGCATCAATTCTTTGGTGCTCAGCTTTCTTTATAGTCCAACTCTCACATCCATACATGACTACTGGAAAAACCTTGACTAGACAGACCTTTGTTGACAAAGTAATGTCTCTGCTTTTGAATATGCTGTCTAGGTTGGTCATAACTTTCCTTCCAAGGAGTAAGCATCTTTTAATTTCATGGCTGCAATCACCCAAAAAAATAAAGTCAGCCACTGTTTCCACTCTTTCCCCACCTATTTACCATGAAGTGATGGGACCAGATGCCATGATCTTCATTTTCTGAATGTTGAGCTTTAAGCCAACTTTTTCCCTCTCCTCTTTCACTTTCAAGAGGCTCTTTAGTTCTTCACTTTCTGCCATAAGGGTGGTGTCATCTGCATATCTGAGGTAATTGATATTTCTCCTGGCAATCTTGATTCCAGCTTGTGCTTCATCGAGCCCAGCGTTTCTCATGATGTACTCTGCATATAAGTTAAATAAGCAGGATGACAATATACAGCCTTGTCGTACTCCTTTTCCTATTTGGAACCAGTCTGTTGTTCCATGGCCAGTTCTAACTGTTGCTTCATGACTTGCATTCAGATTTCTCAAGAGGCAGGTCAGGTGGTCTGGTATGTCCATCTCGTTCAGAATTTTCCACAGTTTATTGTGATCCACACAGTCAAAGGCTTTGGCATAGTCAATAAAGCAGAAGTAGATGTTTTGTCTGGAACTCTCCTGCTTTTTCGATGATACAATGGATGATGGAAATTTGATCTCTGGTCCCTCTGCCTTTTCTAAAACCAGCTTGAACATCTGGAAGTTCACAGTTCACATATTGCTGAAGCCTGGCTTGGAGAATTTTGAGCATTTCTTTACTAGCATGTGAGATGAGTGCAATTGTGTGGTAGTTTGAGCATTCTTTGGCATTGCCGTTCTTTGGGATTGGAATGAAAACTTACCTTTTCCAGTCCCGTGGCCACTGCTGAGTTTTCTAAATTTGCTGGCATATTGAGTGCAGCACTTTCACAGCATCATCTTTTAGGATGTGAAATAGCTCAACTGGAATTCCATCACCTCCACTAGCTTTGTTTGTAGTGATGCTTCTTAAGGCCCACTTGATTTCACATCCCAAGATGTCTGGCTCTAGGTGAGTGATCACACCATCGTGATTATCTGGGTCATGAAGATCTTTTTTGTATAGTTCTTCTGTGTATTCTTGCCACCTCTACTTAATATTTTCTCCCTCTGTTAGGTCCATACCATTTCTGTCCTTTATTGAGCCCATCTTTGCATGAAATGTTCCCTTAGTATCTCTAATTTTCTTGAAGAGATCTCTAGTCTTTCCCATTCTATTATTTTCCAATTAAGTTCATAATAATCTGCTATCATCCTCCAAGAGACATCTGTCTTCTGCATTAATGTAACTCGGGATGTGGTAAGAATCATCAATCTTCATCTTTCAACACTTTAGAAGCAGCACTCACATCTATGGTTTCTCCAGAGATACAGAATTGACTTTGATTTACTCTTTTGGAAGAGAATGAGAATTCAAGATGCTTCCACACTGCCATTTCTACCACAGTGGAATTCGTACCCACTGGATCTCAACCCACAAGAAAATTTTGATGCAGGAAAGCATCTTTATATTCCTCTTTTCTTTCCCTTGTACTTCCAACTTTACACATTTAATGCTTGTTTTCTAACACTCTTTTGTAAGCAAAGCCTGAGAAGATGTTACTGTCATTTTTCCTTTGAAAAATATTCATGTTCAAATGAAAAAGAAAAGTCATAAGCTTCGAACAGAACCAATTGAATTTCTAATTGTAAACCCATCACCTGCTAAATCATGTGTGACTTTGCTCACATTAGTTAACCTCAGTTTTATAATGTATAAAAGGGTGTAAGTCTAAAGACTTACGAAGCAAATCACTGAACACAGGCATTTATAACAACTACAGGTGTGTAAAACAATGCTGACCTCTTTGCCAAAAATAGTCCAATTCTCCACCCTTCTATTCTTCCTTTGGACTTCCCTGGGAAACATACTCGTTCCCTTTGTCTGTTTAGGTCAAATTCTCTCTTTTGTATAATCCTTTAACATCCTCTTTCCCCTTTCTAAGTGTCTGCCTCAATTTATATCTCATATTTGTTTTTGTATTTATTTAATTGTTGTTTATTTTTACCAATACTTTATATACTCCCTTGAGGGTTTTGTTTTGCTCATATTTATAAAAGTCTCAGACTCTGCATTTAAAAATGAGTTGAATGAATGAATGAATATCAAGAGGCAACAACTAATGAACACTTACTGTGGGTAATTCTCTGTGCCATGTGCTTTATGTCTGCCACACATAAAATACCCAAATATCTCTCACATTTTTTCATCACAAATTTCAGAAAGATTTAGAAAAGCTAACACTGAGATTTTTCTCACTATTTCCCTCAGTAGTCTGGGTATCTTCTTCTCCCACAATATCTTGATTATACATTCAAACATCTCATGTCCATGATATAATTTGCCTGCACTTTCAAGACCTCCGCAACAACACAGATGATTTGGGAACTCTAGTCTGCCCGAGGAACATCTGAAAGCTTGTTTTAAGTACTTCCCTCATGCATAGAGATTCTAACTCTGTAAGTCAGGAGTGAGACCTGAATATATGTGATTTTATAAAACAATACTGATAACTAATGCACATGCATTTCAGAAATTTTGAGATCTAGGAACCTAGAGTTAGAGAATGAAACAGATGTAGAGTTGGAATGTTCAGTGGTAGACCACAGAGAACTTTAATGTTAGGGAAAAGAAATTCTCACTCTTGGAAACTGAACTCCAGTGTTCTGAAGTAATAAGAGTTCTGGGTGGCCAGAGATTATTAGTACTGTGATATGTGATACAGGCTTTCCTGGTGGCTCAGACGGTAACGAACATGCCTGCAATGCAGGAGACCCAGGTTCAATCCTTGGGATGGGAAGATACCCTCAAGAAGGGAAGGGCTACCCACCCCAGTATCCTTTCCTGGAGAATTCCATGGACAGAGGAGCCTGGCGGGCTATAGTTCCTGGGGTCACAGAGAGTTTCACAGGAGTGAGTGACTAACACTTCACTGTGATATGCAAAGAAACCATCAACACTAACAAGGTAAAGCATATATACTGGAAAACTGACCTCATAGGCTGAGAAATCTTGATATGGTTGAAAAAGAAGTAGAATTATTTACATAAACTGTTTTATATTTATGCCTAATTGCCATGCAGTCTAACAATAATTATGTATATCCCCTAAATGTGTGTCAGAGGGCTCTTGTATATTTGGAACAGTAACCTCTGTAGATCTGTGTTTTTAGATTACTTTTCTGAACCACAGACATTTGATCTCAACCTTAAAACAAATAGTAAAAGTCTGATTAAAACGTACAGCTTTATTTTGGGTGATTTCTTTGGAATTGTCTTATATCCTTCTGGAAAGAGAAAACTTGGTATTTACTTTCTAGAGGGACAGTTGGCATCTCTGAAAATGACAATGGGGATTTCTGAAATGGACACAAAATGACCTGTGCTTTTCTAACCACTCCATGAGCTATCCCTAAGCAGTAGACAAGGAGTCTTCTATTAATACTTCCCACTGAAACACACACTTCAAATGCTAACATAGGAAAGTAACATGTATAGGAATGGACACGTTCACTCTATGAGTTAAATGATATGCTTTGTCTTTGTCACAGAAATTTTCAGAATTATTTTTCCCTAAAATGTTTGCTAAGGCCCCTAAAGAAAACAAATAGGATTTTCCACTTGCACATTCAACTCATGCATCTCCTTTATATAATTCTCTTGATTCTCCAAATATTAACATTTTAGGCAGGTACAATGAAATTCAACAAACTGAGCTAAAATAAATATATTACCAAATCAAAGAAAACTCAAACCTAATCCTTTAAATTTCAAGTTTCAGGCAAGCCTTCTTCTTTAAAGTAATATATTTATCTACGTAATTGTTTAGCTAAGACTAAGATAAGATTGACCATAGTTCGAGTATCACCTCTGCCATTTACTAGCTCTGCAATCAGAGGCGGGCTTCCCAGGTGGCCCTAGTGGTAAAGAACCTGTCTGCCAACACAGGAGATGCAAGAGACACGGGTTCAGTCCCTGGGTCGGGAGATCCCCTGGAAGAGGGCACAGCAACCCATTCCACTTGCCTGGAGAACCCCATGGACAGAGGAGCCTGGCGGGCTATGGTCCATAGGGTCACAGAGAGTCAGACAAGACTGAAGAGACTAAGCATGTAATCAAAGGCAAAGTTTTTTAACTTCTCCAAGACCCAGCCCATTCATCAATAAAATGGGGACATCTCTCACATAGGTTTGATGTAAGAATTAAAGGAAAGCATGTTTTAAGAGTACATTAAGATGGGCCCAACATAAGGTAAATATCATGAGTTTTATTTTTTTGCTTTGAAAGAATACAAGCACCCCAATGCTCATTGAAGCATTGTTTACAATAGCCAAGACATGGAATCAACCTAAATATCCATTGACAGAAGAATGGATAAAGATGTGGTACATATATACAATGGAATATTCAGTCAGTTCAGTTCAGTTCAGTCGCTCAGTCGTGTCCGACTCTTTGCGACCCCATGAATCGCAGCACGCCAGGCCTCCCTGTCCATCACCAACTCCCGGAGTTCACCCAGACTCACGTCCATCGAGTCAGTGATGCCATCCAGCCATCTCATCCTCTGTCATCCCCTTCTCCTCCTGCCCCCAATCCCTCCCAGCATCAGGGTCTTTTCCAATGAGTCAACTCTTCATATGAGGTGGCCAAAGTCCTGGAGTTTCAGCTTCAGCATCATTCCTTACAAAGAAATCCCAGGGCTGATCTCCTACAGAATGGACTGGTTGGATCTCCTTGCAGTCCAAGGGACTCTCAAGAGTCTTCTCCAACACCATAGTTCAAAAGCATCAATTCTTCGGCGCTCAGCCTTCTTCACAGTCCAACTCTCACATCCATACATGACCACAGGAAAAACCACAGCCTTGACTAGACAGACCTTTGTTGGCAAAGTAATGTCTCTGCTTTTGAATATGCTATCTAGGTTGGACATAACTTTCCTTCCAAGGAGTAAATGTCTTTTAATTTCATGGCTGCAGTCACCTTCTGCAGTGATTTTGGAGCCCCCAAAAATAAAGTCTGACACTGTTTCCACTGTTTCCCCATCTACTTGCCATGAAGTGATGGGACCAGATGCCATGATCTTCGTTTTCTGAATGTTGAGCTTTAAGCCAACTTTTTCACTCTCCTCTTTCACTTTCATCAAGAGGCTTTTTTGTTCCTCTTCACTTTCTGCCATAAGGGTGGTGTCATCTGCATATCTGAGGTTATTGATATTTCTCCTGGCAATCTTGATTCCAGTTTGTGTTTCTTCCAGTCCAGCGTTTCTCATGATGTACTCTGCATATAGGTTAAATAAGCAGGGTGACAATATACAGCCTTGACGTACTCCTTTTCCTATTTGGAACCAGTCTGTTGTTCCATGTCCAGTTCTAACTGTTGCTTCCTGACCTGCATATAGATTTCTCAAGAAGCAGGTCAGGTCATCCATAAAAACTAATGAAATAATGCCATTTGTAGTAACATGGATGGAGATTATTATACTAAGTGAAGTAAGTCAGAGAAAGACAAATATCACATGATATCACTTATATGCAATACCTAAAAAAAAAAAATGACACAAGTGAACCTATTTACAAACAGAAACAGACACACAGACTCAGAGAACTTACAGTTACCAAGAGGGAAGGGTGTGGAGGAGGGATAGATTGGGAGTTTGGGACAGGTGTATACACACTGCTATTTCTATAAATAGATAACCAGGACTTCCCTGGTGGCATAGTGGATAAGAATCTGCCTGCCGTTACAGGGAACATGGCAAAGATTCTTTCTCCAGTCCAGGAAAGACTCTACATGCTGAGGAGCAACTAAGCCCACGAGCCACAACTGTGCTCTAGAGCTGGCAAGCCTAAAAGAATGAAATAATGCCATCAGCAGCAACATGGATGGACCTAGAGATTATGATACTAACTGAAGTAAGTCAGAGACAAATATCATATGATATCATTTATATGTGTAATCTTTAAAAATGACACAAGTGAACTTTTTGCAAAACAGAAACAGATTCAGACTTTGAAAACAAGCTTATGGTTACCAAAAGGGAAAGGTTGGGGGGTGATATAGTACGAGTTTGAAATTAATGATATACACATATTATATATAAAATAGATCATCAATAAGGACTTCCTACTGTATAGTAAAGGGAACTCTACTCATTATTTTGTTATAAGCTATACAGAAAAGAATCTTAAAAAAGAATGGACAAATGTATATGGATAACTAAATCACTTTGCTGTACATCTGAAACCAATATAACATTGTAAATCAATTATACTCTAATATAAATAAAAATTAAATTAAAAAAAAATTTTTAATAAACTAAAAAAACTCTACTATGCTGTACACCTGAAACTAATAATATTGTGGTCAACTATACTTTCAATAAAAACAAAAACAAAGAATTATTACCTCTTCTTATTACTACTCTTCATTGATAATAAAGCACACTGAGAACAATCATGATAGTGATTATCATGGGGATATGAGACAAAAGACCTGCAAGTCTTTCACAAACCTCAAATCTCTAAGTACTTGAGATTGCCACTATGGTTGTTTATAAACTCTGACTCCATTTTCAATGATGCCTCTTGGACTCAGATGGTTTCCGTCCTCAGTCAAATTGTTAAAAATACTTATTAATTTGGGATTAACCTAACTATTAAGCAAAATGACAAAGGTTTCTTTGGTTTCCAGCTTTCAAGTTTCATGCTTGATTTGTTTTTTTGGAGGAGGGAAATTATTGTGATGCACGAATGGTAGCAGCATTTTTATCAGATGGTCCAATAGTCAGTTTTCTTAAAGTGAAAAGTGAATTTCATCAACACAGCTGTCATTTAGCATTCTCATCCATGAAAAGAAAAATTTAAAAAAGATGGAAACTTGCTATTTTTCTGTTTCAAAAATAAAACAAGGCCAATGAAACTGTCATCTGGTCAACTTTACTCAGAAAAGAACTGGCTGTCTTCCCAAAGGCAAATTGAATTGTGGAAAATGTTTCTACAGGTTTTCACAGGAAAGGCAGAATAACTGGGGACAAAGCAGGCAAGAAGTTGACAATTAAGAAAGGAACTAAAATGTAAATAAGAAATAATGTATGATTTGATTTTACTGTTTAATATCCAGCTAAAGTTTGGTTAACAATAAAAGTGTTTAGTTCAGGGCACTTCAGTTGAGATGAGGTGTACCTAACTTCCATGGATGTTAGCTTTGGACTTACAGGTACAGGTAAATGAACAAGGAAGTGTTCTGTCAGCCAGAGTTGCAATATTAGAACTTGCTCACTGGTGTGGCTTTGTTTCACATAATTCAAAATTTACATTATTTTGCATCTAAGTGGGAATAATGATTTGACTCACATTCTAGAGTAGGACAAAAGAGAAAGGATAAGCGACAGTGCTCAGTACAAATAAAATCTGATCATATAACATGGAAACCTTTTAATTTGGTAAGACAACACTACAAATAATAGTGCTGTTATAAAAAGCTTTATCCTCAAATATAATACCTCCAAGACTGAGAAAGACATTGTGATTGATTAAATAAATAATGTAATCATTCATGGGAATAAGAAAAGATTAAGAGTTATTTGCTGCTGCTTCCTTTATAGTATCTCTTCACTAGCTTTTATTAGAGGAAAATACTTTTGAGTGAAATTCCTAATGAAAAATGCTTATATTTATATTGTTTTGAGCAATTTTTTTATGCTCAGTTAGATTCAAATTACAGAAACATCCTATTAGCATAGGTGTCCTAAAACAAAAACAAAATGGTGGGCAGGAATTCTAAGAGCAGCCAAAGTTAAAAACTGTAATAAATTGTAATTAGAAAATAAAGGGTAAGTTTACATGAATAATAAGGAGGGCAATTTTTCCTGAAACTTAAGATAGCCCTCCACCAAAGTATTATTTTGGTTGCAAGGGAGAGCCAATCTGACTCTGTGTTGGATCTGTTTCTTTGACTTGCTTTTCTTTGTTTTTGCTATTATAATCATACAATAGAGCTTTCCTGGTGTCTCAGTCAGTAAAGAATCTGCCTGCAATGCAGGAGACCTAGGATCTATCCTTCGGTCAGGAAGATCTGCTGGGGAAGAAAATGGCAACCCACTCCAGTATTCTTGCCTGGGAAATTCCATGGACAGAGGAGACTGGCACGCTACAATCTATGGGGTTGCAAAGAGTTGGACACAAGTGGGCAACTAAAGCACCACCACCACCACTAATCATACACAGTGGTTAGTGGTTCTCTGCCTCAGAGAGGAGAAGGCAATGGCACCCCACTCTGGTACTGCTGCCTGGAGAATCCCGTGGACGGAGGAGCCTGGAAGGCTGCGGTTGATGGGGTCGCTGAGGGTCGGACACGACTGAGTGGCTTTACTTTCACTTTTCACTTTCATGCATTGGAGAAGGCAATGGCACTGCACTCCAGTACTCTTGCCTGGAGAGTCCCATGGATGGAGGAGCCTGGTGGGCTGCAGTCCATGGGGTCGCTAGGAGTCGGACACGACTGAGCGACTTCGCTTTCACTTTTCACTTTCATGCATTGGAGAAGGAAATGGCAACCCACTCCAGTGTTTTTGCCTGGAGAATCTCAGGGACAGGGGAGCCTGGTGGCTGCCGTCCATGGGTTCACACAGAGTCAGACACGACTGAAGTGACTTAGCATAGCATAGCATAGCATAGGACATAAATTTGTAAAAGTGTTCTGACCCCTCTATTAGAAAGAAGTTAATCACCATTGACAATTCTAGACCGTGATCTCCCCAGAGGTGCATCAAAGCAATCTTCAAATCAAACTTTACTAATTTGACTTTATTCACCATTAGTTCCCCCATACATTTACCCCCACAGTTTGCCACCCTAGAAGTCCTTTTCTTTTGACTTGTCACTTCTCCAAAAATGTATTGTTCTTTGCTAAGATGCTACATAAGACCGGTTTCTAACCACCCCAATTAATTACTCGACACTGAGTACAACCATGTATATGTGTGTTGATCATGTTCAGTTCAGTTCAGTCCCTTAGTGTCTGACTCTTTGTGACCCCATGGACCGCAGCAGGCCAGGCCTCCCTGTCCATCACCAACTCCTGGAGTCCACCCAAACGCATGTCCATTGCACTGGTGATGCCATCCAACCATCTCATCCTCTGCCCGCCCCTTCTCCTCCCACCCTCAATCTTTCCCAGCATCAGGGTCTTTTCAAATGAGTCAGCTCTTCGCATCAGGTGGCCAAAGTATTGGAGTTTCAGCTTCAACATCAGTCCTTCCAATGAACACTCAGGATGCACATGTTAATAAACTTCTATTTGCTTTTTCTTTTGTTAATCTGTCTTTGTTAGTCTAATTTACAAGGCCCCAGCTATAGAACCTGAAATGGGTAGAGTAAAAATAAAAATTTTCCTCCCCTACAAAAAATTACTTCAATAAACATCCTAAGTCATGAGAAGATTCTAATTCTAGAAATAAAAGCAAATATGATCACTCCACTCATTAATGACATTGAGGTTGGTGAACAGCATAAGATGAAGATGCCACATACTTTGCAGAAATCATGTGAATTATGAAGCTCAAGAAATATTTCAGTGCTGAGAAAATTAATATAGAACTGTAAGCATAAACCTATATAAACTCTTATCTGGACTGATGAAAATGTTTACCTGAAAGGAAATTATAGTCCATTTTTAAAAATATGTCTTTCACAAGGCCTTTGTTGTTTGATAACACAGTAAAACAACCCTCTAACCTTAGGTTTTGGGGTTTTTTGTTGTTTTTTTTCTTGAGGTACCTTTTGACATATATTAGTTTTAGGTATACAATCTAATGATTCAGTGTTTGTGTATATTGCAAAATGATCTAGTTATTCATCCATAATGAAATAAAAATTCATGTTTTAAGGAAATATAAGAAAAACTTAAACATAAGAATTTTCTCCGCCCATTTGGGCTTCCTCCCTCTCCTCTTGTGTGCATTGTGCATCTGTGTTACGTGTTAACCAGACCTCCCCAATAGCAGAAATATCTGCTCAACTATAAAGATCAATTTTTCTCCTTCTGGCCACAGCCATGTAACTCCTTAGAAGATGACATGCCCTCCTCAATCCTATAAGAGGACTAAGGAATCCTGCACCACTTGCCTTCTACAGCTATCTTATGCAGAGATCTTCAGTGATTTTATGTATAATGCCAATATATCATTTTCCTTAAAGATAGTGAGTAGTGCAGAACAGACTGCTCAGATGACTTGAAGTGATACTGGAAGTTCTTAATCTTTACTTATGACCATATTAGGGTTTCCCAGGTGGCTCAGTGGGTAAAGAATCCTCCTGCAATGCAGGAGATATGGGTTCAATCCTCAGGTTGGGAAGATCCCGTGGAGTGGGAAATGGCAACCACTCCACTGGAGTGGAATATCACTCCAATATTCTTGCCTGGAAAATTTCATGACAGATAAGCCTGGTGGGCTACAGTCCAAGGGGTTGCAAAAAGTTGGACACGACTGAGTGAGTGAGCACACACATTGTTAATTGCTGTCACCCTGCTGTGAATTACATGCCCAGGACTCATTTATCTTATAACTAGAAGTCTGTATCTTTTGACCACCTCCCACCCACTTCTGGAAACCACTAATCTGTTCTCTAACTATGAGTTCATTTCTTCATTTTTGCTTTGTTTTTATATTCCACATAAAAGTGTTATTATATGGCATTTGTCTCACTTTGACTTATTTCACGTAGCATGATTCCTTCAAGGTCCATCCATGCTGTCACAAATGGTAAGATTCACTTCTATTCTTATGGCTGAATAATAATATTTCATCATATATTTTATTATATATAATACAATATATTATATTATGTTTATTATATAATATATAAATACTATAATTTCATATATATATAATGAAATTATATATATATATATGTGTGTGTGTGTGTGTGTATGTGTGTGTAACAACTTCTTTAGCCATTTAAAGTTAAGTTTGTTTCCATGTCTTGGCTACTGTGACTAGAGCTGCAATGAACATGAGGGTACATGTTTTAACTTCCCTAACTTGTTTTAATCTCCTTCAGATATATACACAGAAGTGGGAATACCAAATTATATGTCAGTCTTATTTATTTTTAATTTCTCTATACTGTTTTGCATAACGGCTGCATCACCACCAACAATGCACAAGGGTTCCCTTTTTTCCACATCCTCACTAACACTTGTTCTTTCTTATCTTTTTGATAGATTGCTATTCTAACAGGTGTGAAGTGATGTCTCATTATTTTGATTTTAATTTCCCTGATGACTAGTGATGTTAAGCATCTTTCATGCATCTGTTAGACATCTGCATGTCTTCTTTGGAAAAATGTCCATTCAGTAAGCTCTTTGTTTATTCAGAACTTCTGCCTATTTTTAAATTGAATTTTTTTTTGTTTGTTTTTTGCTACTGAGTTGTATAAGTTCTTTATCAGCTATATTATTTATGATAATGCTCCCATTCAGACTTTTCATTTTGTTGATGACTTCTTGTACCTTGCAGCAGCTCTTTAATTTGATGTACTCTTTATTTGTTTTTGTTTTGTTTTTTTAAATGTTTGTTGCCTTTGTCTTTTGTGACAAATGCAAAAAAAAAAAAAATTATTGTCAAGACTGATACCAAAGAGTTTACTGCCTGTTGTGTTCTAGGTGTTCTATGGTTTTAGGTCTTATATTCAAGTAATTAATCTGTTTTGAGTTGTTTTTGCATGTGGTGTAAGGTACAGGGTCCAGTTTTCCCAAAACCATTTATTGAAGATTTTTGTTTATTTATTGTTTATTGTCTTTATTTATGTTTTTGGTTTCTTTGCTGTAAATGAACTAACCATAAATGTGTGGGTTTATTTTTGTATTCTCTATCTTATTCCCTTAATATACGTGTCTGTTTTTATGCCAATACCAAACTGTTTTAATTATTACAGCTTCATAATAGCATTTGAAATCATGGAGCTTGGTGCCTACAGCTTTTGCTTCTTTCCAAAGACTGTGATATTTGGAGTCTTTTATAGTCCCACATAAATTTTAGGGCTGTTTGTTCTTCTGTGAAAACTCTCTCCGGAATTTGATAGTGTTAGGTAGTTGCTGCTGCTGCTAAGTTGCTTCAGTCGTGTCTGACTCTGTGTGACCCCAGAGACGGCAGCTCACCAGGCTCCCCCGTCCCTGGGATTCTCCAGGCAAGAACACTGGAGTGGGTTGCCATTTCCTTTTCCAATGCATGAAAGTGAAAAGTGAAAGTGAAGTCGCTCAGTCATGTCCAACTCTTAGCAACTCCATGGACTGCAGCCTACCAGGCTCCTTCGTCCATGGGATTTTCCAGGCAAGACTACTGGAGTGGGGTGCCATTGCCTTCTCTGGTTAGGTAGTTAGAACAGGGAAAAAGGAGTCCAAAATGGCAGTGGCTAAGAGACAAAGAAAGGAAAAAGCTCATGAAAATGGAAAAAAAGGAAATCTGCAGACAAGTGAGAACTTCAGGTGAAACAAACACTTCCCCTTCTAAGCTAGCCCAATTTGCATAGTGCAGGCTTGGGGGGAGGAGACAAATGTATAAAAGGAGGAAGCCTAGAAGGACTTCTCTCCTTTGGGATTGGCCCACCCTCACACCTTGAGGATATACTATCCTTTGCTTTTCCTAATAAAACTGAGCTGTAACCAAGCTATAACACTGGTCTGCCATTTCAACGTTCAAATCTTTGCTGAGGTGAGACAGAACCAAAAAATTACACACTCCCCCGACAATAGGATTTCCTAAATCCAGATGTCTGTTTCCTTCCCCAAGGTAGGGAAGTTTGTAGTCATTATTTCTCCCAATGAACTGTCTGTCCCTTTTATTGTTCTGTTCTACTTTGAGAATCCCTATAATTCAAATGTTAGCTTGATGTTCTCTCATAAATCTCCTAAGCTATCCTCACTTTTTAAAATGCTTCTTTTTTGCTGCTCTAATTGGGTGAGTTCCACTGCTCTGTCTTTGAGTTGACTGATCCTTTCTCTGTTTCATCTAGTCTTCTGTTGAAACTCTCTAGTGAATTTTTCAGTATAGTTATTATATTCTTTATCTCTTTGACTTCTATTTGATACTTTCTTTAATTTCTATCTTTTTTGTTGAAATTCTCATTCAGTTTATTCATTCTACTCCCAAGTTTGGTGAACACTGCTATCATCATTATTTTGAACTCTTTTTTTTTTCTTTTTTTTTAATTTATTTTATTATTTAACTTTACAATATTGTATTGGTTTTGCCATATATCAAAATGAATCCGCCACAGGTATACATGTGTTCCCCATCCTGAACCCTCCTCTCTCCTCCCTCCCCATACCATCCCTCTGGGTCGTCCCATTAGGTAAATTACTTATTTCTGTTTCATTAAGATTTTTTTCTGAGGTTTTATCTTGTTCTTTTGCTTGGAATATATTCCTCTGTATCTTCATTTTTCTGGACTCTTTGTGTTGGTTTCTATACATTAGATAAAACAGACTCTCCCAATCTCAAAGGAGCAATTTCATACAGGAGATAAGCCTTATCTTTCAACATTTTCTGGCTCTTGGTTGTTTCTCAAACCTTTGTTATCCATGCAAACTATTTTATTTTTAATGGCCCCTAGTAATTGAGAGTGTGCCAAGACCTGTTAGTGTCCCAAAGGAAAGGCTCTCGACCACTTAGATTCAGACTATCTGGAATTCAGACCCTCAAGCAGTAGTGTCTAAAGTATGCAAATATATACAGTCCTGCGGGGTTGCCAGCATAAGCCCTGCTGACCACCAGGGATAGGTGATCTGGAGGTGTCCCCTGCCCGAGTGGCAGTCACAAAAATCTGGGCTCCAGGCAAGCTTCCACTCATGTCCAGGAGATATCAGTGAGATGTAGTAAGGCAGAGTGAAGCACAAAAGCAGTGTGTACCACAACTACATTCCCCGAGGGCACATCCACAGGCCCCTAGCTGTGCCCATGCTGAACCCTCCCCTTCAGGCTGAAGCTTCAGAACCTCTTTCACAGAAAGACTAGCTTTTAGCTGGGTCTGTTCTCTGTGCAGTGTCCTGGGAATGCAGCCAGCTAAGAACTGAGTCTCTGATTATTACACTCTTGCAGGACCCAGACATGCGAGCTCCCTGGCTGCCAGAGCCAGAGTATCAAGGGGCATTCCTTAGGCACAAAGATAGGGCACCCAAACTAAAAACCAAGGCACTGGACACATGTAGAAGCTCCCCCTACCCCTTCAGGAATTACTGGCATTCTAGAGTGTTGTAGAGAAAGAGGGTGTGGGTATCACCCACCCTCTAAGGCCTATGGAATACCTTCCAGTTGGCACTTAAATGTGTGTTTAATAAGAAGCCTGACTTCAAGCTGCAGTTGTGATGATAAGCCACTAGGCTTCTTTCACAGAAAGACTGAGCCCCTGGGTATATTGCCTCTTGCTGTGCCCTGAAGAGGGTGACATTTTAAGAACTCTTTCTCCATTGTTTATCACCCTGTGGTACCCAGAAGTGTAAGCCCCATACAGACCACTGTTGTTGTCTGTGTGATTAGGACTGAGCACAGTGTATTTTATAAGTTCTCACTTAAAACACAGTTGTGTTAAGCCATGACACCTAGCAATGTTTATTCTCTTACTATGAATGTTTATTAAATATGTATTATATGCCAGGAACTGTTTTAGATGCTGTAGATACAGCAGGGAACAAATTTCATGAACCAATGAACTGTAAATTCTAAAGGGAAAAAAGTCAATAAATATACTTCAAAGAAAATACATATTTCAAAGAAAAGTAAGATAAGGTAATGGAAAGAGTGTTGGCGTGTTGTTTCCATTGGGGGACCAGAGAATTTCTCTCTGAGGAACAGAAAATTGAATAAAGGAGAATAAAACTGAAGGAGAAAATCCAGTTAGAAGGCTGCAGCCATGGCCCTGGTAGAAATATCCAAGACTGCTGCTGTTTCATTGGCAGATGCAACGCTGTAAGATACAGAGAATAGCTGAGTTCCACAGAGATTTACAGCGTAGAAAAAAAGTATTAAAAGTATCATTCTACTGGTAGCATTTACCTCAGTTTTCTCTTTTAACACCTGCAAATCTCAGAAGGGACAAAAGTAGGGATACTTTTCCATGCAAATCACACAATTTAAAGCTAAAGAACCATTGTCAACATAATAGAAAAACCAAATCCCTAGGGCTCTAAGGACTGCTGCAAGAGAAAACTATTTCCCACTATCATCAACAAAAGGATAAATTCAGTAACATCATGATTAAAACACTTAATAAGAAAGAACTGTATAAAAGCTGGAGATAATTACAGCCATGTAAACCACTGCCATTGATGGTTACATTAATTGTTCTAGGCAGAGAATATAGCTTTCGGTTACCTTACAATATGTGATACAAACTCTGTAAAACGAAAGATAGTATAATTTGCTTTACGGTGCCAACAACAGCAAATAACAGCACGGTTCTCAGAGTTTACTTGCACTAAATACACATTTTACTCAGAATGTTGCTTTACATTTATCCAGCTTGCATATAATCTCCTTGAAATTTTAAAATCCTGTACATCAAAAATAAACACACGATTTTCTTTACCTTCTGACTAATGTAGTTAATAATAGCCCATGGATGCCCAATACAAATGGCTTGGAAATCTTCAAGGAATAATAAAACTGTAATGAAAATACTTAATAAATTTAGTTCATTATTTTGCCAGGATAAATGGATACTTGAAACCCAATTAGTGCCCAAGAGTAATCAGGAATTAGTTATTTTTAGTTTACTTCTCTAATTCTGGACTCGCTATATAAACTTGAGATACAGAAGAGGCAGGCAGCAACAAGACTAAGCTTTGAAAAATCATAATGCAAATACTTCAAAGAAAGTATGTCTCTTCTGGAACACTGCACAGTGCTTTTATATAAATGATTGGGCTTTTATATAAATTGATTTAAGTTGTTGATCTCATTTCAAATGTATTTTTAAAACTCTCCACTTGTACTCTCCTCCCCTTATGATTACTCTTTTTGATATCTTACTTTATATCTAATCATTTTGTGTGTCCCTTTCCTGTTTATTGTGGATATAGATAATTTTACTACTCTTGTCTCTTAACTTCCCCACTAGCTTTGTGTGCAGATGATTTCTTACCTTTGTTATATGTTTGTGTTTTCTGGTGAGCTCCTTCATTTTGTAATTTTCTTGCTTCTACTTGTGGCCTTTTCTTTTTTCACCTACAGAAAAATTCCTTTAGCATTGTTGTAAAGTTGGTTTGGTGGTGCTGAACTCTTCTGTTATCGTTGTATAGTCACTAAGTCATGCCCGACTCTTTTGTAACCCCATGGACTTTGAAGCCCACCAGGCTCCTCTGTCTCGGGGATTTCCTAGGCAAGAATCCTGGAGTGGGTTGCCATTTCCTTCTCCAGGAGATCTTCCCAACCAAGGTATCGAACCCACATCTCCTGCATTGGCAGGCAGATTCTTTACTGCTGAGACACCAGGGAAGTCCTGCTGAAATCTTTTAGCATTTGCTTATCTGTAGAGCTTTTTATTTCTTCATCAAACCTAGAGAGCTTTGCTAAGTAGACTATTCTTGGTTGTGGGTTTTTCTTTTTCATCACTCTGAATACACTGTGCCTCCCATCTGGTCTGCAGAATTTCTGCTGAAAATTCAGCTGATAACCTTATAGGAGTTCCCTTGTATGTTATTTGTTGTTTTTCCTTTGTTGCTTTTAATCTCTATAATTTTTGTTGTTTTATTTACAACTCATCATGCTTACAATCTTTACTCTGAAGTCTTTGTTGGCTAGGTTGCCTATCTCCACTTAGTCCTTCTAGGATTTAAACGTGTTCCTTTGTCTGGAACACCAGGCTTCCCTGGTGACTCAGATAGTAAAGAATCTACCTACAATGTGGGAGACCAGGGTTCAGTACCTGGGTCGGGAAGATCCCCTGGAGAAGGGAATGGCAACCCACTCCAGTATTGTTGCCTGGAGAATCCCACTGACAGAGGAGCCTGGAGGGCTACAGTCCATGGGGTCTCAAAGAGTCGGACATGACTAAGCAACTAACACTTTCACTTTCTTTTGTCTGGAATACATTCCTCTACGGCCTTTTTTTTTGTCTAAGTTACTATTTTTTAAAATATATTTATTTATGTGGCTGCACCAGGTCTTGGTTGCAATATGTGGGATCTATTTCCCTGTCTAGGGATCGAACTTGGGGCCCCAGCATTGGGAGCGTGGAGTCTTAGCCACTGGACCACCAGGGAAGTCCACTATGGGTATTTTTATGTATTCAGCAGGTTAGTTAAGGGCTTCCCAGGTGGCGCTAGTGGTAAAGAACCCACCTGTCAATGCAGGAGACGTAAGAGATGTGGGTTCGATCCCTGAGCTGGGAAGATCCCCTGGAGGAGGAAAGGGCACCCCATTCCAGTAGTCTTCCCTGGGAAATCCCATGGACAGAGGAACCTGGTGGGCTACAGTCCACAGGGTTGCAATGAGTCAGATGCAACTGAAGTGACTTGGCAGGCATGCACACACAGGTTAGTTACCTTTCTCAAACCTGGAGAAGTGGCCACTGTAAGAGGAGTCCTGTGTGTCCTGGCAGTGCACTCTGCTCTCGTCACCCAAGCTGTATGCTCTAGGGATTCCATAAGAGGGCTGCGTGGGTCCTTCTGTTGTTGCAGACTGACTATGTGCGTAATCTGGTGGGCTTGGTTGGCCCCAGCCCAGTTGGTTGTCAGGCTCTGCCTTATGTGGATGTTTCTGACTGCTGGTTAAGGGGTTCTGGTCAGGAGGCAGCTGGCTGCAGAAACCTAGGGTCTCCCCAACTAGTGCTGGCTGACTGGTGGATGAGGTCAGGATCCAGAAGACTCTGGGGCTATTGCCCCCACCCCACCCCCACCCCCCACTGTTGGGTGAAGCCAGGTCCTGGAGTTAGTGCCAGACTACTGGCAGGAAGAGCTGGGTCCTAGGGTCTCGCTGCAGGTACAGGAATCCCAGAGCTGATGTCAGGTTGCTGGGGGTGGGGGGTGGGGGACACTGGGGCGGAGGGGGGGTGGGGGTGGGGGTTCTATTCCTGACACAGCTGGGTACATGGTCAGGGTGTCCTGAAGCTTGTGCTGGCCTGCTAGTAAGAAGGGCCAGGGCCCAGCTGGTGCCAGTGTAGGGTCTGACCTGCTGGAGGCTGTAGGAGCGGGCTTTTCTCAAGTCTGGCATCTGCCCACTGGTGGAAAGAGCTGGGTCTTGGCCCTCTAGTAGTCTGGGCTGTATGGAGCAGCATCTATAGATGTTGGTGGGCTCAAGAAGACTGGAGGCATCCTGTCTGCTGATGAGGGGACTGTGTCTCCACACAGCTAGTTGTTTGGCCTGAGGAGTCCAAGCACCCGGTCCCTACAGGCTGTTGGGTGGGGCCAGGTCTTGGCGCTAATGAGAGAGGGAGGGTCCACCTGGCTCTCCTACCACCACTTCCGGTTTCCCCGCGTGTAGAAGGAGCTCCCAAATATGGCTGCAGCTGCAGCTCTAGGACCCAGTTCTCCTGGGAGGTCCCGCTCTTGGGAGATGCTTCAAGACCAGCAGTTAGGTCTGGCCCAGGCTCTTATCAAATCATTGCTTTCGCCATGGGTCTCGCTGTGTGTGTAGTGAAGTGTGTGCCTTTAAGAGTGAAGTCCGTTTCCCGCAGTTGTTTGGGACTCCCGAAATTAAGCGGCACAGCCTTCAAATTGGCTTTGGGGACTCATCTTCCCCGTGCTGGATGTCTGGGCTGGGGAGCTTGATGTGGGGCTCAGAACTCCCAGTCCTGTGGGAGAGATCTTTGCACAGTAATTATATTCCAGTTCGTGGGTCACCACCTGAGGGTATAGGACTTGATTATATCACTAGTTTGGGCTTCGCAGGTGGCACAATGGTAATGACTCTGCCTGCCAGGGATGGGGGAGCCTGGTGGCTGCCATCTATGGAGTCACACAGAGTCGGACACGACTGAAATGACTTAGCAGCAGCAGCAGCCTATGCAGAAGACGCAGGTTGGATCCCTGGGTCAGGAAGTTCCCCTGAAGGAGGAAATGGCAACCCACTCTCGTATTCTTGCCTGGAGAATCCCATGGACAGAGGAGCCTGGCGGCCTGCAGTCCATGGGATCACAACGAGTCCAACACAATTTAGCGGACAGCACGCACACGCTAGTTTGCTCCTCCTGGCCATCTCTTTGTGGTTCCTCCTTTTTCTCATTAGGGGAATGGCAACCCACTCCAGTGTTCTTGCCTGGCGAATCCCAGGGACGGGGAAGCCTGGTGGGCTGCCGTCTATGGGGTCGCACAGAGTCGGACACTGACTGAAGCGACTTAGCAGCAGCAGCAGCAGTTCTATCCTGGTAAGTCTGGGTTTCTTTCGTAGTTGGTTGTTCTGCAGATAGTTGTGCTTTGGGCATGCACAGTGCTTAGCCGGAACAATCTGGGCAAACAGAAATTTAATATTACCATTTGAAAACAGAGCAGCAACATGATAAAGAGGAATCTGGACTAAATAAAAGAGATGATCCTAAAATGCTTAAGAAAATTTGCAACAGTACTTTAAGACTGAAGCAGCCTTGCAGCATTTTTCCTTTCTAAGGACTGTTGCCAGCCTACTGAAATAAAAAAAAACAGGCCCTGGTGTTATTAAAAGCTGAATGAATGGAAGAAAAATAGAAAATCTCATTAAACCATGCCAACAGCTTCAACTCATTATGAATATCTCCATAGAGCAGCCAATAATCCATTATGTTTTAAATAATATGCCTAAATATACCTCATTACATATAATGGCGGCTTGACACTCTACAAATGTCACAGAGCGAATTTTTTTAGTTCAAACCTCTTCATTTTAGTAATATTTCATGAAATCTGACTATTAAATAAAATCAATACCTTAAGAAACTGTACATTACAACATAAAATACCTGAAATGTTCATTATGTTCATTTTTTTTTAATCTATAGACTGCCCTCCTGTAGCCTCTGTCGTGTTGATAAACTAAGCTTTGCTTAGTTGTTCTGACTCACCTGGATTTACCTTGCTATCCCTCACAGATTTTTCTTATAGATTTGTTTTCTTTGTCACTTTCTTCTCTCAAGCACCCCCAACACATTCACATGCCAATTTTTTAATCTGGAGTTTTGCTTGTTAGACCTGTTATATCAAATAAGCTTAGACTCTTTGGCCTCTTCTAATAATCTCCCATCATTCACTCCCCAAAGTATTTTTTTCCACTTTTTTCTTCTTAATTTCTCAGAACACACCTCACAGGAAAATTTTAACTAGGTAAAAAATGAGAAGAATATGGAACATTTAGATGTTAGCTCCATGTATAAAGAAATAAAAATTTTAGAAAGATACATTTAGGATAAAATTTTAGAAAAATTTTAGGATGACATGGGCAGTCCCATAAGGAGGTAAACTTGCTATAGTAAAGTGAGGGAGAAATTTGGGATGAATGATATGTTGTGATTCTGCTCTGTGGTAAAAGCAAAATGAATTAAATCAATAGAATTAAACAAATGTGGTTCAAAAAATATAAGGTGTTCATAGATAAATTAGTAAAAGAGGTATATATATGTTATATATGCTGCTGCTGCTGCTAAGTCACTTCAGTCCTGTCCGACTCTGTGCGACCCCATAGACAGCAGCCCACCAGGCTCCCCCGTCCCTGGGATTCTCCAGGCAAGAATGCTGGAGTGGGTTGCCATTTCTTTCTCCAATGCATGAAAGTGAAAAATGAAAGTGAAGTCGCTCAGTTGTGTCTGACTCTTTAGCGACCCCATGGACCACAGCCCACCAGGCTCCCCCGTCCATGGGATTTTCCAGGCAAGAGTACTGGAGTGGGGTGCCATCGCCTTCTCCGATATGTCTTATATACATACACACTATTGTGCCTTTTAAAAAAAAGTTCTTCAATGTGCAATGACATAAATAGCCTTAAGGATATTATGCCAAGTGAAATAAACCAGTCTCAGAAAGACAAATGCTTCATGGTTCCACCTATATGAGGTGTCCATTCCTTTTCTTATCTGTGGAAAGGTAGATAATGATGATTCTCTAAACGCCCTCTAGAAAGATTATGTTTGCTTCCTGTTCTATTTTTTGTGTTTTTATGTGTGCCTGCAGGCTGAACCATTTTGTGACTTCCTTTTCATGCCAATAGAACATGTGAATTTTTATATATTTATTTTATATTCCCAGAAAAGTGAGAGACTGACTGCTTCTTCTTTGTCTTGATTAGAAAAGCACAAAAAGTCAAGGTAGGATCCAGAGTTCAGTGAGAAGGAAATCTCCAAGCAGTTTTCACCCAAGCCAGGACATTCTGTCAGATACGGTCCAAACCTGAACATTTTCTTCTTCTATCAATCATATTATTAAAAAGTAAGAGATAAGCAAAAAAAAAAAAAGTCACTAAAACCGGAGATTGAAAGGGCAAAACATGAGTGGAAGACTATTCAAGCAAGATTTACTTTCTCACTGAAGAGCATATTATTAGTAGAATTTACTGGTAGAGTTGTTACTTTAAAGTTAATCGGATAGAGAAAGAGAAATGTTAACTGTGATGGAAGGGTACAGTGCAACATGTCAGTGAGTTCTCTTGGTCAAGAGATGTGAGCTTCCTCAATTAAAAACATGATTTCCTACCCTCCTTTTCTGTCTTTCTTGTAAAAAATAACTGTTATTTGTTAGATTATGTTAACAGAAGGAAAGTGAAATGAAGTAAAGATTAATAAGTAAACTTAAATATCATCAAAGAGTCTGTATGGAGATGAGAGATCATGTGAAAACACTTGGGTGTTAGAAATAGGAGGTCTTACGAGAGGCAGAGAGAATGCAGATTTAAAAGAATCAGATTGGCTATTTAACCTCATGCAATCATTCTAAAGGTCAACTATACCCATGGACTATAGCCTGCCAGACTTCTCTGTCCATGAAATTCTCCAGGCAAGAATACTGGAGTGGGTTGCCATTCCCTTCTCCAGGGGATCTTCCCAATCTAGGGATCAAACCCAGGTCTTCTGCGTTGCAGGGAAATTCTTTACCATCTGAGCCACTAGGGAAGCCCTTTCACATAAGTTATTCTAAAGATTATACTTTTGAAAATGTAGCTTTCAGATCAGTAAGCATATTTTTAGTGCCTATCCTGCTCAGTCCGTATATGATAGTGAAGAAATGTAGCAACTTATAACTGCAATCAAAGAGCTTACAGCAGCATTTTCCATATCTGTAATCAGTGTTGTTCAAAAGTTATATGATAAATACTACCTATGGGTGTTAGAGAGGGCAAATGAGGCACTAATGTTAAGAGCTTTAATTAGTATAATATTTCTAGAGAACAGATTGTTAATACAAATCAAAAGCTTAAAATTTTGTGCATTTGATGTTCAACATCACTAATTACTAGGGAAATTCAAAATGCACAATTAACACCATGATGAGATACCACCTCACATCCGTTAGGATGACAATGGTCTTAATTTGCTATGGCTGCCGTAATAGAACTCCACAGATCCAGTGCTTAAACAACAGAAATTTATTTTCTCATAATTTTGGAGGCTAGTAACCCAAATCAAGAGTTTTGCAGATTTGGTTTCTTCTTAGATTTCACTTGCAGATGGCTGCTTTTTCACTGTGTCCTCAGTTGACCTTCCCTCCATGTATGCATGAAGAGAGAGAGATCGCTGACACTTCTACCTCTTCTTAAGGACACCAGGCCTACTGGGTGAGGGACCCATCCTTATAACCTTCACTACATCCTTAAAGCCCCAGTCTTCAAATATAGTCACATTGGAGGTTAGGACTTCAATATGTGAATGTGTTTGGAGGGTGGGGGGTGGGTATATAATTTAATCCATAACACCTGCATTGTTTACAAAAGGCAAAAAGTAGAAATAATCCAAATATCCATGAATAGGAAATGAACTAAACATATGGCTGTACATTCATATAATGGAGTGCTATGTAGTTATTAAATGAGATGATTTACATGTATATTTATTAACAAGAAAAGATGCCATAATATTGTGAGATGTAAAAAAGACATGTTAAAAGAAACACATATAGTATGGTTTCATTTTGTAAGTATAAAAAAATGCATAAACAAATACATTATTTTTGTTTCTCTGTCTTTATCTCTTTCTTTCTCTCTCTTCCCTCATCCCATTTCTCTCTCCAGCTCTCAAATATATATAATCATCTGGAAAGATATACATCATATAGTACAGTAGTAATTGTATTTGATAATGAGTTACAGTTGATTTTTTTCCACTACAAAATAATTTTAATGCCTGAATATTTCAATATGTGCATATTTTATTCATGTATTTCCAAATATAAAGGTATTTTTATTGAAAAAATTATTCAAATTGAAATTGCCACTTACGAAGAAATGAGAATCTTCAAGGCTTAAGAGGTAACCTGAAATAAATAAGCTAAGGAATCTATCGGGTTTTTTCAGTATGCCCCTAGGTTAGGACTGAAACCCACACGCTATGAATTTTACTTAAGTTCTGCCACTGAGTTTTCAACACATACATATCTATTTCCTGCATGTTTTCATCTGGGCAGTATTCTTCAGAAAGTCTTATCCTTAATATTGAGAAGATGATTACCCTTGTGCCTGCTAATAGGTAAAAATGGCACACCCCTGGCGCTGTAACATCTGATGTTCAGTGGGCTCTCTTCGGTTACTTGAAAGAGAGGCATGCGGTAGAACAGTTCTTCACCATTTCATTCCCTTTTCCCAGTCCAAGCACTTCTAGAGTAGATTGTCCCCTATGGTGTAAACCCACTTAACATTCGATTCACCTACTGGCAACCACCCAACCCTATCTGGACAAGCAGGTCTCACTCCAAAGAGGACTTCAATATTTGTATTCTATGATATTTATTCGCTGTTTTCTGCCTTAACTTTCACATTCTAGAAGAAATGATTTAAGGGTTGATTATTTCGTTGAGTAAAAGTCATTAGTTTCTTTTTAGATATGCACAAGTAGATCAGAAGCTTAATCTGGATGAAGGCCAAATTGTTTTGTATAATAAAGAAATCAGATGTACTCTCAGGCGGCTGGGGTGATAGGAAAAGGGTCTTAGTCAAAAAGACTGGTAGCATGGCAGCGGCAGACCCTACAGACAAAAATGACAGAAAGAAAGCATTAATCTCCATGAGACCTGGGAATCTTTTTTAAAGAGCAATGTCATGTATTCAGATTGTGCTGGGTTGCAGGGCTCCCCCTTATGTTACTCACATCATCGGTGAACATCTGTCAGACTAGGGATTTTACACTAAGGATGCTCTGAGGTGTGAGGAAAGGGGTACCCAGTGCATGAAGCTTTCAGGAGATGATAGCAAGGAAAGCAATTGCGAGGAGACAGCAGAGAAGCAAGCTGTGGTATGGGCCAACTCAGGAGTACACAGAGCTCAAGTCCTGCTTTTCCAAAACCTACCACAGAAAGATTTGAGGAGGAAGGAGGTAGGCTCAATCCAGCCCTTATATAAACAGGGGTATCCAAGCGACAGCAATGTGGGTACTAACACTCTTTATGGAAAACTACATTGTACCATGTAGTTTTCATCTTCTCTTCAAGGTAAGTGTTTATTATGGTTCCCTGGGGCTTCCCAGGTGGCACTAGCAGTAAGGAACCCACCTGCCAAAACAGGAGATGTCAGAGATGCAGGTTAGATCCCTGGGTCAGAAAGATCCCCCAGAGGAAGGCACGGAGTTTTCAGATTTCTCCAGTTTTCTTGCCTGGAGAATCCCCATGGACAGAGGATCCTGGAGGTGTACAGTCCATGGGGTTGCAAAGAGTCAGACAGGACTGAGTACACACACCTAGAGATAAGAAAGACTAAGTAATTAGCCCAAGGTCACATGGGAGTCACTGACAGAACCAGGATGGGAGCCCAGGTGGAACTGCCTCTCATCTCTGCATCTGTCCACCAGGCTCTCCCAGCTGAAAGTTCAAGGATTCCTTTATGCTTGCCTAGCACGTGTGCCATTTGGATCCTTCCAATGGCAAAACCATCACATCCAGAGCAGAAAGTCAGACAAGGTCAAGTGCATTCAGGGTGATATGGCCATAGACTAGAGAAGAAAGTCAGCATTCTACTTTGCCAGAGTAACAGGAAATGACCTGTGTGCTTCACAAGCATCTAGTGACCGCTCAGTAAACTCCGTGAGTGTAGGGCCATGTCCTTTTTCTAGCCACGATTTCCTGTCACAAAACCTGTGTGCTAGATGGTCTGTTGAATAAAAGATTAGTGCATAAAGGAAAAGTTTTATCTGACAATTTTTAAATGAGTGTCTCTGCCTAATCTTTTCTCAGTCAGCTCTAGAAGGGGAATTTCACACTGAATACAACTGATAAAGTTCACTTTCCTTGACTTGAAAAATTAATACAAGTAATTCATGTCCTTAAAGAAAAATTAGAAGTTATAGATAAGCAAAGTGTAAAAAGTGAAACTACCTATAATCCTAGTGCCTAGAGTTCCATTGTATTGATGCTCTGACATGGAGCACCCTTTGCAGTGAATGGAGAAGGCAATGGCACCCCACTCCAGTACTCTTGCCTGGAAACTCCCATGGACAGAGGAGCCTGGTAGGCTGCAGTCCATGGGGTCACAAAGAGTCGGACACGGGACACGACTGAGTGGCTTCACTTTCACTTTTCACTTTCACGCATTGGAGAAGGAAATGGCAACCCACTCCAGTGTTCTTGCCTGGAGAATCCCAGGGACGGGGGAGCCTGGTGGGCTGCCGTCTGTGGGGTCGCACAGAGTCGGACACGACTGAAGCGGCTTAGCAGCAGCAGTTGCAGTGAATAACGCTCTTCTCCTTTACTCTTTGAATGTTGCCTTCCATCCATTATTTTGGTCTCTTCTAGAACTCCCAAGTGACTGATTTCAGAACTGCTTGACCTCTCCTACATATTTGAAAAATTACTTTTATACTCATCATGCCTTTATTTAGTAGCTACCTATTATGCCCTGTCTCTATGCTTCTCAAACTTTGATTTGATTCATATACAAATCATTTGGGGACCTCAGTAAAAAGGAAGATCCTGATTCAGCATTGTGGAGCGGCACCTGAGATTCCGCGCAGCCATCAAGTTCCCAGGAGACATCAGCGATGCTGACCTGCAGCCTGTACTTTCCTTAGCAAGGCCTTAAGCAAATGCCTGGCATCACAGGTACTGGAACATATACTGAAAGCACATGGACTCCACCGTCAGCCAGCGTGGGACTCCCCCCCTCCACTCACTAGCCATATGACCTTGGGAAAACTGACCTAGTCTCTTTGAGAATCTGCTTTCCCCCCTACAAAATGAAGATACTTGTCCCCATGTTTCAGATTTCCTGCAGTGCTTAAAGTGTGATTTTTTTAGCCTGCCCACACCATAGGGGGCATGAAATAAGAAAGGGACAACCTTGGGTTTCTGCTGTCAGGGGTAGGCTTTAATGATGTCACACAGAAAGTGTCCTGGTAGCCACGTCTCTGCCCAGGGGGGAGGACACCATGCTCAGCTTGACCTCAGCCATGTAGTTGTTCTTTGGGTTGAAGGGATTAGAACAAAACACCACTCCTGTTTCATGCCCACACTGATGCAACGTCCACCCATAGGACAGGAACAAGCACGTTCAATTTCAATAGAGAACAACCTGCAGGGTCAGCCACACAAGAGAAAGTAAATCATTCTATGATTAATGGTGGATACTCAAAGAACAGACTTCTGTTAAAAACATACAGGCAGTACTTAGAGTGGAAATTGTGAAATTTTATGACAGTGAGGATAAGGGACTAGTGTTTGGGGGCGAAATCTTCTTGCCCTAAAGCTTGTTGACAGTAATCGGTTGCTCTGAGCAGAGTGAATGAAAAAGGGAGGAATGGCAGAGTAAACAAGGAAAGAAATTAACATTGATTAAGTATTTCATGCTAGGCATGTTGCAAATATTATCATGTAATGTGGGGTCCACCAGGGCTGAATTCAGCCCCCATCCACACCAAGATATACTGGCCTGTGAAAAGAACAGGGTGAACCATAAAAAGGATAAGTAGCCTCAAGCAGCACAAGGAGAGGAAGAATTGGCCCAGATGGTGATGGACAGGGAGGCCTGGCGTGCTGTGATTCATGGGGTGGCAAAGAGTCGGACACGACTGAGCAACTGAACTAAACTGAACTGAATGCTAAAATATTTTTTTAATATTAGAAATTTAGTTATAGATATGTGTTTCATTATAATCTTGGTGTTTATACATGCAGTCAAATGTTTGGTTACAGTTTTGTTGTTAGGAGGCCAATTTAATCAGTAGGCTAATTTAAAGATTCAGTCTTAGTGGTGACATTTTGGGGCTTTCCTGATGGCTCAGATGGTAAAGAATCTGCCTGCAATGCAAGAAACCCAGGTTTGATGCCTGGGTTGGAAAGATCCCCTGGAGAAGAGAATGGCTACCCACTCCTGTATTCTTGCCTGGAGAATTCCGTGGATAGAGGAACCTGGCAGGCTATAGTCCATGGGGTCAAAAAGAGTCAGACACAACTGGGTGACTAACATTTATACACTTACTTATGTACAGTGACATTTTTAGAAACAGAAAAATGTGAAATAGTCTTCATCAGATCAAATACAAAAAGAAAAGAGCAAAAGATCACTAGACTCTTGAAAAAATGGGGGACAGGTTTTCCAAGAACAAATTTTAGTCCCATTAATTCCCATAAATTTTATTAGAAAATTGCTTAGTATTTTATTAGCCTTGCTACTATCTTCATAGAAGAAAGTCATGAATTACACAGCCTTAAAAAATTCTATCCCAAATGAGGTTTGGAGAAACTTTTTCCTTGTCTAATATCAGTTTCCTTAGTAGAGAAAAAACTAGAAATTTAAAAGTGAAATCCACTCCATGTAAAACATAGTTTGCTATAAAACAGTTAAAAGGACTTTCCCCCAAGAATTGTAAGTCATTTTCGCCTGGTAAGAAGGCTTGCAAGAGAAAGAACCCTAACTGACTATCTCAGCCAAGGTCCAACTTTTCAGAGTAGACTGTGATATTGTGATTTATTAGAAATACATATTTGGTCTTCATCCACAAATAGTCTCAGATTTGAGTTCTCAGACATTCTGCTGGTGTTCTAGAATTGCTTGGTATTATGCGGGAAGCCCTCCACACACACACATACTGGAAATGGGTCCAGGAACTCAATGGAAGCTGAAAGGGGCACATTGTAACATGTCTTCCATAGGGCAGTCTCTGTCTAGGTGGCAAGGTACACCAGAACACATGTAGAGAGTCTAGCACTTAAAGTGAGCTCAAGTCTACATTTTGTTCTTTCCTTCCTTTAACCTCTTTCCTTCCTGCACTGCAGAGCTAGACTGACTTATGACAGTATTTCAGGGCTCAAGAGGTTCTCTCCAGCCCTCACTATCTTCATTTAGAGATAAGATTAAAATGCAAGTAGCTAGGATCAAGAGCACACAGTACTGATGAGTTTCTTTCACCAAATAAATATTTCAAATCTCTTTTCTTGAGAAGGATCCAGAAATTAAAAAAAAATGTACTTGAAAGTAGGGGTAGTATACTTCACTGGAAAAAGAAACAGCAACATAAAATAGGGGTGATTGCAAGGCTTCAGATCAACTTTTGCCAGTTTTACCACTGGGATTTTGGGCCAGTCCTGGTTAGGGTCATCTCTGCTGCTGCTGTTGCTAAGTCGCTTCAGTCGTGTCTGACTCTGTGCGACCCCAAAGACGGCAGCCCACCAGGCTCCGCAGCCCCTGGGATTCTCCAGGCAAGAACACTGGAGTGGGTTGCCATTTCCTTCTCCAATGCATGAAAGTGAAAAGTGAAAGTGAAGTCGCTCAGTCGTGTCTGACTCTTCGTGACCCCATGGACTGCAGCCTACCAAGCTCCTCCGTCCATGGGATTTTCCAGGCAAGAGTACTGGAGTGGGGTGCCATTGCCTTCTCTGAGCGTCATCTCTACTCAGGTCAAAAGCAGCAGTGGGTGGAGAGAAAGACTTCTTGTCCTAACCCCTAAGTGTCTTCATACAAAAGCAGGGGAACAGCAGGGTATGAGGAAGTGGGAGAAAATGATCAAACCTGAATTTTCTAAAACATTGAAAGTTATGGATAAGGTTAAAGCAAAAAGGTTTATAACCAGACAGGACCGTCTCTAAAGTTACTGAACTTCTCTAAACTCCAATTTCCTGCAGAATGAAGCTAATTATAGCTTCACAAGGTTGATAAATGATGAAGCGCTCAGCTTGGTGCTTAGGATAAAGAATTATATCAATCAGCTATTGATATGTAACAATTATACCCCAGATTCAGTGGCATGACAGCAGTGAGTTTTCACTCTTGTATGTCTGAAGTTGACTGAGGTGACACCTTGAAGCTGCAGGTGCACGGGGAAGCTGATCAAGCTCTGATCCACACGTCTCCTTCCTCCTGGAAACAGCAGGCTCCCTACGACATGCTCTTCTTATGGCAGTGACAGAAGCACCGCCACACAAGCACATTACAAGCACGTGCTTGTGTAATCTCCACCAACATCGCTGGCCAAGACAAAGCACACGGCCAAGCCTCGCATCAATCAGGCAGAGGGAGGGAGGGGGGAGTTTTTGCTGAACAATCACAGAGACTATTACTCTCAACTCTCTTTTTATATGAATTCATATCCTTCCCATATAGAAAACACCTTAACCCACATCCCAAGACCCTCAAAAGTCTCATTTAGTCACAGCATCGTGTTCAAAGTCTAGGACCTTGTGATCTACATCAGGCTAAACATAGCTCTTCTTTGTTCAGAGATCTTATAATAAAAAGACAGGTTATCTGTCCAGCACATATCCAATGTACAGAGATAGAACGGCAATGGGATAAAATAATACTAAGAACTTGCACTAAAAAAATGAGTACTTTTTGCACACTGATTCCTACCTGAGGAAATATGGGAGTTGCAAGACCTTTCTATGTCTCATATGATTTCATCTTTTAGTTTGGCTGGCGATGCTTTTTCCAATATGGCTCTTTTAAAAATGTTGTAAGTTCCAAACATTTTTGCACCAAAATATGTGACACCCGAGATTCTTTCTGAGATATGCCTCTCTCTGGAGACTCAATTACAGGTACTTCAGAGGTTCCTGGCTTCTACAGAACCAAGACCTTAATCTTTGTGGGAACTCTTTTGTCCATGTGAAAGGAGCTAGTAAGTTCACTAATCATTTCAAAAGTCTCACAAAGGGACTTAACAACCACTGTTTTTACCCTGAAGCAATGTCTTACTGGCAGGCCCCTGAATTTGTGCTCTTCCTTGACAGTATGTCATAACGGCCATATGGCCTGTTGAAGAATAGTTTTATTTTCCACTTCCACTGATGTTTATCTTTTAAATGTACTTAAGAAACAGGACCTGATTTCTCTATATGAGTAAGGGATGACCATCCATACCAACATACTTACAATGAGTATATTAGAAGTGCATGGAGCCCTCCAATTGGGGACCTTGCCCCTGTAAATATCATCTCAGACTGTGGTTAAATCTAAGACAATATAGGGAATTTACAAAGCAAGAATCAGAGCTACTCAACAAGAAGAACAAAATTAATGATTGCACTTCGGGCAAAAGATCTGTTCCTGGGGCTCGTCTTCCTAATGCAATAAGAGAAACCTAATAGAGTTTTTCAGAAAATATTCATGGATGAATTCACTGCAATACAGTGAGCATTATTGATGAATGAGAGCAACCACCAGTGATCTGGGACCTTGGTGTGAAGAGAGCAATTAGCACCTACTCAATTAAAAAATCTGAAGGAAATGAACGTTCATAATGGATACCATGCAATTATGTGAAACTTTAACTTTTCACAGTATCACTGGGGACCAGAAAATTTCAGTTATCATCAGTAAACCTTCCTGGATTGAAATATGGAATTGTAAAATATAAAGTTAAGTAGAATTAGCCTAAAATCATCCTGTTTGTCCTACGTTTGCCATTCTTGGCATTAGGAAGTGACTTCTGATTTTCTTTCAAGAAGGATGGGAAGTCTAGTGATAGATACCCCCACACCAGCCCCATAAGCTACAGGCCATTCCTGAATACACTTTGATCTCGTCTCTGTTCCCTGTGGCCTCCTTTAGCCCTTCATTGTCTCTGACCTGGATATGATAGTGGAGCTGTTCCATCAGCCTTAGTTTTTATTCCCTTGTCTTTTAAAGCCTTTCTCCAATGCCATCTCCTCCATAAAGTGTTTCCTAATTACATTGTTAAGAATGATTACCTTTTATAGCACCCTGTTTATCCCTCATTTGGGGATAATCACCATGTAATGCATTTTACTAGAGTATGATCTATCCAAGTCAGTTGCCCATATTGGACAATAAGCTTTTTGAGGTGGTATATTGGCTTTATCCCGCTTTATCCTTTGCACACAGTGTTTATTGTTCTAAATTTTCTTTAACGCAAGACTCCTAACAATTGAATCATTTATAAATGATTCTGACTTTGCCAATATGCTCAGACCCCTGTTAGACTCCAGTTAGAGACTGTTATCCTTAACTCAGTTTGTTTTTCTAAGCCATAGTTCTGTAGTTAATCCCATGATCTCCAGGCCTTCAGAATAATTTTCCTATATGATTTCAAGGCAATTATTCCAGTTGAAATACTGCTATAGCAGTAGTAGTCACAAGGACTCTCTAAAGTATGCAGTAGATCTTTTGAAAATAAGGAACAATGAATATACTTATATATGTACATGTGGGTAGAAGATTTTTTAGTTTCTGAGGCTAGCTCCAAAAGACTGACTAATGTACCAGACTAGCAAAAACATAAAAACTTATATATAAAAGCAAAAAATAAATGAAAGAAGAGCAATTCCTAAATATTTATTTGATTGCCATATGGCATCTTGAGCATTTATTTTATGAAGTCAAAGATGAATGAGACTGGCTTTTAAAAAATCACCGAACCTAAAAATTAATTGAGCATACATGTACTTTGTGATGGGCTTCTCTGGTAGCTCAGATGGTAAAGAATCTGCCTGCAATGTGGGAGACCCAAGTTCAGTCCCTGGGTCAGGTCAGTCCTGGAGGAGGGAATGGCAACTCAGTCCAGTATTCTTGCCTGGAGAATTCCATAGACAAAGAAGCCTGGTGGGCTACAATCGATAGGGTCACAAAGAGTCAGACAGGACTTTGTGAAGGTCAGGTAAGATGAAAAAAGTTTTCTGAGAAAATTTGTATGTGAAAACTGAAGTTGCAGGTTCCAGTCAGTTATCCCATAAGCTATGTTTGGCCACCTCAAAATGTAAGCAATGATTAATAGATGCACACTGGGTTTCTCAAGATTTTATTTGTGACATTCTACCTGGGGAAGTGAGAAAATTTGGGATCAGCCTAATTATGGAGAGTTAATTCACTATAAAAGGCAAGAAAAACCATACTGGATATATTATTTCTGGATTTTGAATTTGTTTTTGTTTAAAATTTATGGTGAATCTGAGATGCTTCTGAAATAATGAGTACAACCTAGCCATGAAAAATGATTGAGCACAGGGTGCCTAAGTCTTATTGAACTTTGTCCTCATAAGTAAATCAGTTGAGTTCCCACTTTACTGAGTAGTTCTTAAGAGTGCATAATCACTGAGGGATAAACTCACATCTCTGATACTCAGGAGCTGGGATAGGGAGGTTTTTATATCACAGACCGAGGTTGCTGTAGATGACGTGCTATATACCTGCACCTAGAAGCCCAGCTTGGCTGCACTGTGCCCCCTCCTTTGCCTCATGAACAGGGGTCCTGTAAGAGGACCTGTCATCACCCAGTGTCAGTCCAGAAGGTACCATTTAGCCCGCCTTCTTCACCCGTCTGGTGGAACCCAGTGAGAGGTGCCCCAGCTGAGAGCTTGTGGGTATGGGCAGTTGCTGCCACGATTTCCGCTTGGCCCCTTGCTACTTACCAAACAAGTCTCTATTCCTTTTTCATTACTTTAAGTGCCTGGAAATGAGTGCTTAATTCTCTTGTTATTTCTGAGTAAGTTATGAGAAAACCATAAAAACACTCTCTGGCAGGCTCAAAGGAGATATTTCTAACAATTATCTTAATGAAGGTGGAATAGGTGCATTGTTAGTTGGTATAAGTGCCTATTTAAATCAGTTTTTCCTGTTGGTTATTTATTTCAAGTCTCATTGTTTTCAAATTAATTATCTTTTGACATCTTCCTTTAAATCACTGCTCTGTATTCATTTTACTATACATCTTTCTCAGAGAAACCTGCTAGGTATCTTCATAATTACAGCTCTTGTGCCAATAAATCCTAAATTGTGTGATGCATCATTGTCTGATGCATTAACAATTGGTTTTCTGTATTCTGTTTATTCCTCAAGACTAGGGACTATGGTTTTCCCTTTCTTTGATCATTCTGAAGTATTTTCTTGTTTAGTAGGGTTCTAGATGGGCTTCCCTGGTGCCTCAGATGGTAAATAACCTGCCTGCAATGCAGGATACATGGGTTCAGTTCCTAAGCTGGGAAGATCCCCTGAAGAAGGGAATGGCAACCCACTCCAGTATTCTTGCCTGGAGTATTCCATGGACAGAGGAGCCTGGTATGGTAACATATGAGAAAAGAACTAAATCAAGTGAGATCTCTCACCAAGTATATGAAGATCCAGATACAGGTGCAAGGACAATGTGGCAGGAATAGATTTCCTTGTGCAAGGGCAAACTAGCAGACCCATGCATCCAGGGCAAAGTAAAGGAAGGGAAAGTGGTAAAAGAGGCGGCTAGAGGTGAAGGCTAGAGGGAGCATTTTGGAGGGCCATGCAAGGGCTGATGGGTGAGCTGACTATACTGGGATTGTTCCCATTTGTCTTCAAGAAGGAGAGCCTTGAAAATGTAAACATCGTGATCCATAGTCAGACAGAGCAGACTGCAGCAGCTGGGGACTAAATGCAGCTTCATACCTCCTCTTCAAGGCTTCCCAAAGATGAGCTCCAGAGTATCTATAACGACTCCCAAGAAGAGCACCTTCCAGTGTTCTATCTGTTTTCTGCCCGAGGTTCACAGATGGAGCAAAGCCCAGACATTATGAGTGTTTACCTCTGAAATGAGGAATAGGGAAAGTAAAAGGGGGCTGTGCCTATGCTCCCATTTGACCACAGCTTGCCAGAGGGTAAGCATCTGCTTTTGGAGCTTAGGTCTGTGTTCTAAAATATTTTAATATAGGGATCACCTGGGAAGCTTGTTAAAAATATAGATTTCCATGTTCCCCTACATTCACAAATACAAAATAAATAAATAATGAGGGCCTACTGTACAAATCTAGTGAAGGAAGGGACAAATTTCCATTGCCATCATTTGCTGGTACAAATAAAGAGACCTCTAAGGAACCATGACTACATATTAAAAGTTGCAAATGACAGCTGTTTTCATAGTGATAATGAAATTTATTTCCTATATTTCTCTTGTCATTACTTTCCTAAATAAGTTAAGGGCTCTTGTAATAACAAATGTCTTTTAGAATTGGCCTCATTCAAGAGTTTTAAGTTATTCATGTCAGTTACTCATGCACATTTTTTTTCTATCTCCCCCAAGTCTCATAGAACTCTCTCTTTACTGGATTGACTTGGCTCAGAGATAAAGCAGTGCCCGGAAGACTTCTCTAATGGGACACAGTGCTGAGTGTAAATGAAGAGGGCAATGACAGAGGCTTCCCTGAGATGCAAGGCTCTGTTTTGTTACAGTTGCCTTCCTTTTGTCATCTGCATCTGTTAGAGTGGCCAACCTCAGTGACAGACAAGAAGTAAATGTGAGATGTATCAGATCTGTTTTTGAGCAACTGATCTTGCATAACCAGACTGCAGCAAGCTGTCAGTTTTGTATGTCCCTCAGCTCTAGACCTTTGCACTTCCCTATGCTGCAATCCCGCTGACCTTTTATTCTCTATATAAAAGAATAAAATGCTGCCTTTCTATTTGGCTCAGTGTTTTCTGTGAAACCCCACAGTTTGCAAGAGAAGGATTCAGTGTTTCAAATACACTTCTTTTCCTAACTTGTTGAAGTAGGGTGGGTTGGCTAAATGGAAAGTATTACAGTTTTTTTAGATTTAAAGTATAGTTAGAAATACAGGTAACACCACCGCAAGCACCATAATGCATGCATAATGGCAAAAGGGTAAAGTAAGAAATGAAAAATCTTTACTACAAAAATAATGGCTATATTTTTTCCCATGGGAACGCTCCAGCAATTTCAAAATCTGAAATACACCAAATAGTTAACCCATGATCAAAAAGACCTCACAAAGTTCATCCAATGAGAGAAAGTTCTTTGGGCATTTTTCTGCAGCTTTGCTTATTTGGTCTGGTTTGTTTGTAATGATGAAATAGTCTTTGAATTCATTCCACTCTGATAGAATTTCGTAAGGTGTTTGGATAATGGTTTGACTTCAAAGTCAGTCAGTCACCCTATAAAAATGAAGAAACTATCAACCCTAATTTCAAGTGATGATCTTTCCATAAACTGAGTATTTTAAATATCCATTATTTTATCAATTCCTTTTTTCTTTACCCTTGTTGTTACATCACATAGACTTCTTATGTTAGAATAAATCTAATGTAGATATCTTTATAAGATATTTTATAGAATACACAAAAATAAAATAAGACTTTAGTAGATAAGATTATCTGACTATTTTTTTGCCCCTTGCTTGAGGACATAACCCCTCAAACAAGCATGTCATGGAGAGGATCAGGTCTCTGCTTTTACTTATTGTCCCTAAATCTCACCTGTTGGCAAAGGCCATATTTTATGCATATCAGATTTGAAAAATATAGGTGGAAATTACCTAATCTTTCATTCTTCTGGCTGTGAAGATGGAAGATAAAACATATTCACAGGAAAATGCTATAGACCAGAAGGAGATACTCTGCCTTGTTCGGTAGCACAAGAGACATGACATGAGAATCTGGATGTGTTTCTAGATCCGTTTCCAGGGCACATGCAAACCTTCATAGCATCCAGCAGATGGCGCCAAGCAAAGTTCAAAGTCTTCTGGTAAGCAAGGAAGAGTTCACATTCTCAGTTCAGTTCAGTTCAGTCGCTCAGTCGTGTCCGACTCTTTGCGACCCCATGAATCGCAGCACGCCAGGCCTCCCAGTCCATCACCAACTCCCGGAGTTCACTCAAACTCATGTCCATTGAGTCGGTGATGCCATCCAGCCATCTCATCCTCTGTGGTCCCCTTCTCCTCCTGCCCCCAATCCCTCCCAGCATCAGAGTCTTTTCCAATGAGTCAACTCTTCGCATGAGGTGGCCAAAGTACTGGAGTTTCAGCTTTAGCATCGGTCCTTCCAAAGAACACCCAGGACTGATCTCCTTTAGGATGGACTGGTTGGATCTCCTTGAAGTCCAAGGGACTCTCAAGAGTCTTCTCCAACACCACAGTTCAAAAGCATCAATTCTTCGGCGCTCAGCTTTCTTCACAGTCCAACTCTCACATCCATACATGACCACTGGAAAAACCATAGCCTTTCTAGAGGGCCCCAATATCAAATTAGAGAACAGAAAAATGTTTTATAACTTTGGGGCTCTTTATTTTTAATTTCATAATTTGAACATAATCCTAGATTTACCTATGGAATTCCTTTTGCTCTCTTTTTATACTGCTGCTTAAGTAAATCTGGGTAGTGTTTGTTAAAACAGTCAAAAAAAACGCACACTTACTTATTCTGTTCAGTTTAATCTGCTGGATCTATTTGTCTTTCAATAACATAATTAGCATGCACATATCTATTGTTTTTCCATTTGACTTATTCATGTGACATAACTGAGAGTAAATGGAATTGACAAGTGTGGAAGACCTTAGGATAGAAAGGAAAAATCTACTGGCCATTGAGGACGTCAAGAGCTTTCCCTTTACTCATTGATAGCTGCTACGTTTTGCATCAAAATTTCCTAATATGTTTTTGTGAACAACCCAAACCTAATTGTTTCTTGTACTATATACAGAAGGAATTTTTTTTCTCAATGAACAGATTTGGAAAACTGATTTTTATTGAAATGTTAATTGGAGAAGCAGGAAACCTCTGAGGAATGAATAGAGGATGCGTTTCATAAATGGGCAGTCTAAAAATTCCATCATGATTTCTTTTCCCCTCCAGACCATTTTCCCCACGATTAGTTTATGATTTTACAACATTGTTTAGTTTGTCCTGAGAAAAGCTTAGGATGATGTCTGTGTGGTAGATTCCTTCAGCTGAATTAAGAAGCTAAAAGTGGGCATGTATTTCTCAGTTTAGAATATCAGTGTGTGTGTATTTTCTGATTGCTGCTGCTGCTGCTAAGTCGCTTCAGTCGTGTCCAACTCTGTGCGACCCCATAGACGGCAGCCCACCAGGCTCCCCCATCCCTAGGATTCTCCAGGCAAGAACATTGGAGTGGGTTGCCATTTCCTTCTCCAATGCATGAAAGTGAAAAGTGAAAGTGAAGTCGCTCAGTCGTGTCTGACTCCTAGCGACCTCATGGACCGCAGCCCACCAGGCTCCTCCATCCATGGGATTTTCCAGGCAAGAGTACTAGAGTGGGGTGCCATTGCCTTCTCCTATACTTTAAACCTACTCGCTTCATTTGCAGTTGAGTGAGTGAGTGAAAATCGCTCAGTCATGTCTGACTTTTTGCGACCCCATGGACTATACAGTCCCTGGAATTCTCCAGGCCAGAATACTGGAGTGGGTAGCCTTTCCCTCCTCCAGGGGATCTTCCCAACCCAGGGATTGAACCCAGGTCTCCCTTATTGCAGGCGGATTCTTTACCAGCTGAGCCACCAGGGAAACCCTCATTGCAGTTAACATGCTGTATTACAGTTTCTGTGTCATATATTTACTTCAACTAGATTGTAAATTCTGTGAGCATATATGCCCATTCATCTTTACACCCCCTAGTATCTGAAACATAGAAAGTGCATAAAATGGTCATTTTATCAAAGTTCAGTTTAGTGAGTCATGTATTGGCTTTGTGCACAGGTTTTCTTTGCCAGTAATGCCAAACAGCAGGTGACACCTCAGGAGTGGTGGTCTCTCAGCTCAGATCCCTGCAGAGAACTGGAGATGCTCTCCCTCTGAGGCACACTGGCTCCCCTCACCTGCGAGAGTTACACAGCAAAACATTAAGGACTCCAATCCCAACTTCTTGAGAGTTTAATGTTGAAATAGGCTTAAGTTTGTTTAAAACAGCATCGTCGGTAGTCTGGTACAGAAACAGCCAGTCATAAAGGGTGGTGGAAAGCAGACAGAGCCTCCCTCTGGGCTGATGGCTGTCCATGAGGATTTTTTCCTACCACACTAGGTGTTTTCTCATAATTCCATACCACCACTTTTACTCAATTTTTTCCCCCTTTCCTTGACATATTTTGCAATTGCTAAAAATTATCTGAAATTGAAAAGAAGGAGGAGAAACCCCATTGAGGAGGGATATGTAAAATAAGATCACACAACAGGGGTGTACCTGGATTTGTCATTTGGGGTTCCCACCTCTCTTGAGGCAGTTTGTGTTAAAAAAAATCCTTAAATTATATTTCCATTTGATTTTTTACTCTCAAGTGTGTTTAAAATTTGCATAAGTAAAAGATGCTGGTAATATAGTAATTTTTGTGCAACAGTATCTAAGTTCTACCTCTACAAACACCTGTAAGTCACATTTTCCAGAATGATTGTTCAGAGTTTTCACTCCTTTTCGAATATGTTCTAGGCACATACAATCATATACACATACTTTTCAAATGGAATCATACCACACAAACTATTCTACAGCTGTTCGTGGAATCATACTCCACAAACTATTCTACAACTATTTTCCAACACACAAGAATCATTTTAGTGCTGAGTAATTTCATCACGAGGTTGCACTCTAATTCATTTAGTCAGATCTCTTACTGATCAACATTTAGGTTGTTTCCACTTTTTTTCACTTCTAAAGTGTGCTTCTCTGTTCATCTTTCCATCTTTTTTTTGCACATTTGTATATCTGTGGGGAAGTTTTTCTAGTGGTAAAATTGCAGGATGAAAGGAAATTAATGCTTTCAACTGCCCCCCAGACAGTGCACCAAGTGACTTTGTCATCAAAAGTCACACCCCTCCACCTCATCAAGCTACTGCTCTCTTTTTTTAAAAAATCGAGATATAATTGATATATATTCACTTTAGGTGTACAACATAATGATTTGATATTTGTACATATATCAAAATGTTCACCACAATAAGTCTAGTTAACATCCATTATCACATAGAATTACAAAATTTTGCATTCAAATATATAGTACAGTATTTCTGACTACAGTCACCATGCCTACATGTAACACCACGTGTTATATGTCCAGGACTTATTTATCTTACAACTGGAAGCTTGTATCTTTTGACCACCTTCACTCATTTCATCCACACGCCACACCCCTTCTGGAAGCCACCTAGGAGTTTGGGAGGTTATTTGGTATGTTTTTTTTTTTCATTTTCTGATCCCACATATCAGTGAGATCATACAATATTATCTTTCTCTGTTTGACTTATGTCACTTAGCATAATGCCCCCAAGTCCAGCCATGTTGTCACAATCGACTCTCTGCCTCTTTTAATCCTCAAAAAGAAAACCCCAGGTTTATTTCATTATTCACCTACAATTATTTAAAAGGTTATAAATATTGGTAGACTATGTGTAAAAATATAGGAACAACAGAAAATACAGGTGATAAAGATTAGACATTATATATGATGTAGATAGTTATTTTTATTCCATTATTGTTGTAACAACAGAAGTCAAACATACTGTAACAAAACTTGGAAGGATGGGAACATAATCAATGTATGTATAAATTCCAATTTGCTCTGTCTCTGAGCCTCCTGCTCGCTGAGATAAAGGAGGCAGTTTTTTGGCTTCCATCAGAAAAAAAGCAAAAGCCTATTACCCACAATTCCTTACACCTTCTCTGCTCGATGATGCACCAATGACAATACAATAAATCTGCTTGTTCATGAGAGCACGACGCTGCCCAGTTAGGAAGATAGCACTCTGCGGCCCCTAGCATCGTACATCACCTGGAGGTGCTGCGGGCTGTGTTCTGGAGAGTGACGCGCCTCTGAATTTTCTCCTTTTTGTCACCGACTCCTTCAGACATCACTGTCTCATCAACTGTAGCTGATTCCCGGCCATATTTCCCCTCTTTCTGCCTCCTTTCATTACTTGTACTCAGATAAATCTCTTCACTGTGACAGAGAGGGTTGAATTATGGCCTCTTTCCCTTGCAGGGATCAATACTTGCACGAGATAAGCCAGCCAACAAAGGGTGGACAGTGTAATAGGACTGGCTGTTATCATGATTGTGTCTCACACATAAGGTGCTTCTAACCTTCATATGTAATCAGTAATAATAATATACATTTTAGGGGAATATAACCGCAAGATGGGCACCATCACATCAGCGCCATAAACACAGACCAGAGAGGCTTTCAGATGCAGCTAAAGGGTCTGAACCATGACATCCAACCAGACATACTCCTGGTCTCCCATTATTTATTTGTAACCCGGATCTTCCAGGCTTCTCTCCCTATGGAAGCAAATGGCGCTCCCAATATCTGTTCACATTAATTTCAATGGCTCTAACTCCATCCACTTACTCAGTCTGTAAAGTCTGATCTAATTATTATGGGGACTCCCCAGAGGATCACCCTAAAGTGCTCACATACTAGTGGTCAGTTCCAGCCAGAGTTATGTACAGCATCTGCTCCAGCCACCTCCTCTATAACCACTGCCTGCAAAGGCACTTGGAGATGCTGTCCTAGCAGCCATGTCTACCATAGCAACTTGAATGTCTCTGTTAAGGGGACAATCTCCCAATCTCCCCAAACCTCTAGGAGCTAGTGTGGGCCTGTGCTCCTGAGGAAGTATAAGGATGCTCTTCTCTCCAGCACCATGATGTCCTCTAGCTCCTGGGTACCAAAGGAACTCTGCCCATGCCCCCCTTGCCTTACAATACCTCATGGAAACAGCTCTGTCAAACTTGGCTTTTTGTCCTTCTTTATGGGACCTGACCTAAGGCTTTAGAACTGGGCCACCAGAGGCAACAAACCTAACTTGGGCCCTCTCCTCTCCTGAGTTCCACTTTACTGAAGTCTATCTCCTCTCACGCCTATTAACTCTTGCAAACAGATACCTGAAGGATGCCAATCCTATGTCAGTCCTTCTAAGTTGCTTCTATTTCACATATTTAATGTCTAATGCAATTTCATGACCCCAAAAGAAGTTCCATGCAAACCTGCATTTTGAAAAAATCAAGTAAAAGGTATGCATTAGAGTCTTCACTCTTTTTGCGTGAATGCTCAGTCATGTCTGAGGCTTTGTGACCCCATGGACTGTAGCCAGTCAGGAATTCTCCAGGCAGGAATACTGGAGTGGGTTGCCGTTTCCTACCCCAAAAGTCTTCACTAACTAAATTGTAATGACCCCCTGGAGTTTCCTTCTTTAGAAAAGGCTATTTGTTGTTGTTCTTGTTTTTTAATATTTATTTAGTTGCACCAGGTCTTAGCTGCTGCATGCAGTTGTGGCATGAAATCTAATTCCCTAACCAGGGATTAAACCAGCTCTCCTACATTGACAGCATGGTGTCTTAGCCACTGGATCACCAGGGAAGTCCCAGGTTATTTGTACATCTTAGTTGGTTTTTGTACATCCTAGCTTTGTACACTCTAAAATTCACACTTTTGAACACATTTGAGCATCTGTGTTTCTGCCAGGAATGTTCCAGGTAAAATCAGTTGTGAAGACAATATCTAATCTAACATACAAGGTCTCCTTAAACTGTCACTTCTTTTTCCAACTCTGGCTTTAACCCTTTACACTCGTTAACCAGTCATACTGAATGACTTTCAGTTTCCTAAACAAATTTTCCATTTCATTCCTATAACCTTTGCTGCCAATATAAACCTTGCTTCCAATATAACTTAACCTAAAATATGTTCCTCCCCTTCTAGTTATATTTCAAACCCAAGTCAAGCATCACTGCATACATGAAGACTTTTCGTTTTCATTCTGTCTTTTCCCTCACTACCTTGAAAGAATTAATTACTTCCTCTCTGTGACCCAACACCATGCTGCATATAACATTCCACCATAGGACACAAAATAGTCTTCAAAACTTGATAAACTTAAGTCAGGGTTATTTTATCAGCATCTACTCAATATCTGATGTTCAGTAGTTGTTTGTTTGGGGAATTAATTTCTTAGAAATAAAAGGTATTAGTACATCTTTGCATATGTGGATAAGAGTAAGCAAACCATTCTTTTCCCCAAAATGCTTAACTTAACTATATCTAGACTTAGATCCGAGAAGGCAATGGCACCCCACTCCAGTACTCTTGCCTGGCAAATCCCATGGATGGAGGAGCCTGGTGGGCTGCAGTCCATGGGGTCTCTAGGAGTAAGACCCGACTGAGTGACTTCACTTTCACTTTTCACTTTCATGCATTGGAGAAGGCAATGGCAACCCACTCCAGTGTTCTTGCCTGGAGAATCCCAGGGATGGGGGAGTCTGGTGGGCTGCCGTCTATAGGGTTGCACAGAGTTGGACACGACTGAAGCGACTTAGCAGCAGCAGTGGCAGCAGCAGACTTAGATAGCTTTTTGTTTTTAGAAAATTCTCCTAAAGAATAACAAACTGAATAATACTACATGGGGAAAAATGAGGGAAAAAGTATGGAAAAATTCATATTATGGACTCTATCTCCTGGTGCCCACATCACATCCCCTGGGCTCACCTCTGATTGCACTGCAGCTGGAGTGGACAGAAGCTAAGTGAGCCTCTCTGTTTTCTTGCCCTGGGCCTTCTCTCATGCTGTACAAGCTCTAAGCCTATGCAAGCTCAGCTGGAAGCAGAGTAGAGTTAATGTCCTACACGAAGCCATGGAATCTTGTCCTAGACAACTAGCCCACTCTAACACATTAGTGCATGGAAAGATGTACCAGACTAGATTGAAAGAGACCTAGAAGATATAACAGTTAAAGATAATGTGTGGTTCTAGATAGGATTGTAGTTTGGGCAAACCAGATATAAAAGATCTTTTTAAGACAATTATAAAAATGTGAATATGGCCTTGTACTTCATGAGATGAAGATATACTGAAGTGTAAAAATAGATATTGTTAGCTCAGATTGTGTATGTGTGTATTCCAAAAGCCAAAAAAAAAAAAAAAAGAGGGGGATCTGGGAAGATATACACTAAGGTATCTGTTCAATCTCTAGATATTTGCAGTATGATCCTATTATTCCCTTAGTTTTATTTATCTGTGTTTTCTAATATTTTACCACACACACATAAACTGCTCTGATATTTTAAAGGAAGTATTTTTAAAAAGCTAATACAGTGTCCAACTTTCAACATGTTATTGTTATTCCAGGGCAATTTCTATACAGTTCAGAGATAAATGAGTCTGAAAAACAAGAGAAAATGTAAATGGACTAAAAAGGGTCCCATAATGCATTGTGGCAGGATACGGATATCCAGGCCATGACCCAGCTCCTGGGCAGACAGGATCCCATAAATATCAGAGTCCGAGTCTTTGTGAGTTATAATCACTCCTCTCTGTAAACTTATTCACATGCATGCATTAACATACTCAGAGAACACAGACACATTCCTCAGCCCAGATGGAGGAAGATGCTTGTTTAACCAGCACTTCATAATTTATGATTTCAGGAATTAGGAGCCAGCCTCCCTGCTTACTAACTGCACCTGATGTGACTTGGCAGGAAACTTCCACCTTAACACACACATTCTCTGTAAACTGATGATCCTCCTATACACTTAATCTTTTCCCAACCAATCCCCCCAAAAGAAAACAAATATTTGTAGATTAAAGGAGAGCTGCCTTTTCATCCTTTACAGCTGCTGGCATGCAAGCCATAAAGCAGAGTGTTTAATTAATGGAAAGATATCATTAGAGAGACAGCTGGACCTGCATTCAGATGAGTTTGGATTCAAGGTGCAAAGAGATAAAGATCTGAAAATGGAGAAGCTGGACTGCAATTGGGTTCATTTATAAAAGAGGCTGTTAAAGGTCAACTGTGTTTTCTTGTGCTAGAGATAAAGAGATGCTATCAAAAACAATTGGAAAGTAATTCATAAGAGAGCACTGAGTCACTTACGCTAAATTAATTTGTCTTTCTGATAGCATGGCATGCATGATGGGAAAGTAAATTTACCTAAAAGCAAGATCTTTCAAAAACAACCATTGGTCATGTCTTTCATGCAAAGTCACTGAAATATGCTCTGGAAACCAGAACCACTGGTTCTGTCTGATCACTGCAGCCCCTTAGTTCACTGCAGCCTGGTCCCAGTCTGAGAATTCACTGCTTTCCCCTAGGGATAGCACTGTAGTGGCATTTCTATGGACATGCTAAGATGCCTGAGCCTGCTAACATCTTCCCACTGCCCTTGATGAACTAATAGCCAAGGATCAGGACTACCCATGGTGCACATGTTCCCACTTTCCTGTCATTCAGCAATATATTAGAACAAACTAGCTTGCTGTATTTTACCTACAACCTCCCCTTCTTCCTGTGCTCACTCCAATATAGCACGCATTCAAATGTATGCAGACTGGAATGAAAATTGTTCATCTAACTGGAGGATGTATCTACAATTATGACTGGTAGTTTATTTAACTTCATATAGCGACATGATATGTTTTCTTTGTGTATCTCCCCCTCAGGGTGAATCCTTTCATTCAACTACTGCAAACTTCCCTTCTCCCCAACACATCTGACACCAGTCAGAAGTGTGACAAAGAGCAATTTCTTCCAGTACTCAGTGAACCCACTGAGCTCACCGTCATCTTCCCTTGAGCAGGATGGAGGTTGTGTCTATTTGCTGCCGGACTTGGGGGTGACAGGGACAAATGCACTCCATGAGACTGTGACCTTGTGCTGGTAACCTGGATCTAATTCTCTTCTACTCTTCTTCTTGCCAGAGGAAAACTGCTTGTTGCTCTTCTTCATTTATTGGGCTTGGGAGTTAATTGGAGTGTTTATTTTCTGAAATCACAAGAATAATGAGCAATTTTCTGCAAAGGTCTATTTGTGAACATGCATTTCCAGACAAATTCCTGCTCAGCACCAGTTCCATGTCAGTTGGGAGTGTTGACCAAGGAGAGACACAGAGGTTAAGAGGCAGTCAATATCATACATTTAGCACTGTGGATCATTTGCAGGTTTTAATAACAGATTTGCAATTCAGATTCTGCACTACAAAGGATTTCCAGAACAGATATCTCAAGGTTTCTTCTGAGTCTATCACCTTTGAAAAACTAGGGAGGCGGACATCTTCGTTATTAACTAAATTAGAATGAAGGCACCTTGCTCATGGTCACATCTCACCATATGCTGCTGAGTCACTTTAGTAGGGTCTGACTCTGTGCGACCCCATAGATGGCAGCCCACCAGGCTCCCCCGTCCCTGGGGTTCTCTAGGCAAGAACACTGGAGTGGGTTGCCATTTCTTTCTCCAATGCATGAAAGGGAAAAGTGAAAGTGAAGTTGCTCAGTCGTGTCCGATTCCTTGCGACCCTATGGACTGCGGCCTACCAGGCTCCTCCATCCATGGGATTCTCCAGGCAAGAGTACTGGAGTGGGGTGCCATTGCCTTCTCCAATCTCACCATATACCTGACCTTAATAGGATGTGCTTTAGGCTCCAGTCACTGGAGAGAGCCCCAGAGATGAAGGGTTCCCCCCAGTCATGCAGGCTACTGCGAAACAGCACACCACGGAAGGAGCCAAGAGTAACAGCAGCCACAATAGCTACCCCTTGTGGAGTAGCTGCTGTAAGTCACATAATCTACCACTTGTTTTACATACACTGTGCATGCTAAGTCGCTTCAGTCGTACCCAACTCTTTGCAACCCTGTGGACCATATCCCACCAGGCTCCTCTGTCCCTGGGATTCTCCAGGCAAGAATACTGGCGTGGCTTGCCATGCCCTCCTCCAGGGGATCTTCCCAATCGTGGGATCAAACCCGTATCTCTTATGTCTCCTGCATTGGCAGGTGGGTTCTTTACCACTGGTGTCACTTGGGAAGCCCCAATGTCCTTTAATTCCTAAAACCAGGCTGGGAGATGGGAATTATTGTTTGCATTCTTAACTTAAGCTGAGCTAAACTAGTAATCCCTAAATATTTAGGTAAATAGAAGAGACAGCATACACTCATGCACTTGCTCTGTGTCAGGGATCTGAAACCATCTCTTGTGATTCAGAGTTTGCTAATGAAACTATGAGTCTAGAAATAACTACAACATACCAGGTGGATTTTTCCTGTGCTATCTGTCCCACCCACCTCCTATCTTCATGCTAAATCAGCATCAGTGTCCTCTGGAGGATGCTCCTTCCACTACATCAACTGTCTCATTGAATGAGCTGTTCACTCTCTTCTTACAGCCCCTCAGCCCCTCTGTCCACAGTAATTGGCCCAGATAGGCACATGCCCAAGTCAGTCCAACCCCTTGGACGGACTCCTTCCCACTCCATGGCTATGATTGTTTGTTACAATAAGCATGTGAAACAGTAACAGTAATTCAAAATATATTAGTGGTTTTTATGTGCTAGACATCTTATTTTTTACATAGTCTCACAAGGATTCTATGATGTAGGTACTGTTATTATCTCCATTTTTCAGAGGTGGAGAGTGAAATCCAGATGGTTAGACATCTTGCCCAGGGTCCAATATCTAGAAAGTTGCAAAGCTTAGACTCATTTTGTATCAGTTAGCTATTGCCAGGAAAATGCTGGGTAAACAATTTCGTGTCTTAAAACAACAATCATGTGTTCTCCCTGAGCTGGAGTCACACAAATGTTAGCTGGTAGAGGCTGGGCTCAGATAGATGTGTCAGATGTGACCTTGGCCGAGCTGGTTCATGCAGTTGGGTCCATAGGGTCAGCAGATGCAGGCTGGGTGATTGAGCTCCATGTGTCTCCAGGGACCTGAGGGCTGGCCTGGGCATGTCCTTAGGGAATAACCAGAGAGCAAGAGCAGAGAGAGAAACAAAAGAGACTTCCTGAGGCCCGGACTAGGAATCAGCACACTGCTGTTTTCACCTCGTGCAGACACAGTCAAGAAGTGGGATGTGTAGTCTGTCTCTTGTGAGAGCTCCACAGTCAAAAGCAAAGCAGAAAGATTCAGGGAGAAGTGAAGCACTTCTCCCAGGACCAATGACACAAGCTACCACAAAGTCCCTTTCACTTCTTTAGAAATGTTCCATCTCAAGCTGGGGAATTTCAGTTCCTTGTTGGTCAGTGGCATCATGAGCTGTGCATCTTTAAGGTGGTCCAGCACCCACACCCCCCAGTGAGAGGAAGAAACTGGTCACAGTGGTATGTGGGGAGAGATGAACAGATCAAAGATGGAGAGGAGTCTCCAGGGATGCACATTGCCTTGGGGACCACTTGTCTTCAAGCTTCAGCTGTGTTCCCAACCATCCTGTATTTGGTTGTTCAAGCCTGCTTCTCAAGTCATTACCCCAAGCTCCTTTAATTTAGATTTGCTTTCTGTCAAATGTTACCCAACACTAAAACATCTTGTGAGTAAAACAAAAGCACAACTGCAGTAATTCATGCTAACATCCCTCACAATCAACATATATTTTATGCATCTACTATTTGCAATGGGTTGTGTTAAAAACTGGGGATCAGAAAGAATGGGTCAGGTTGAATGCCCATCCTCAAAGAACTCATCATATAGAAGGAGACACAACAGAAACACAGCTTGTGACACTGCCAAATGAGTGCCTTCAAGGGAAATGCAGAGACATCACTTTGCTCACAAAGGTAGTCAAAGCTATTTTTTTCCCCCAGTAGTCATGTATAGATGTGAAAATTGGACCATAAAGAAGACTGAGCACTGAAGAATTGATGCTTTTGAACTGTGGTGTTGGAGAAGACTCTTGAGAGTCCCTTGGACAGCAAGGAGATCAAAGCAGTCAATCCTAAAGGAAATCAACCCTGAATATTCACTGGGAGGACTGATGCTGAAGCTGAAACTCCAATATTTTGGCCATCTGATGCAAAGAGCCAACTGATTGGAAAAGACAGTGATGCTGGGAACGATTGTGGAAAAAGAAGTGGGCAGCAGAGGATGAGATGGTTAGATGGCATCACTGACTCAATGGACAAGAATTTGAGCAAACTCTGGGAGATAGTGAAGGACAGGGGAGCCTGGCATGCTGCAGTCCATGTGGTCACAAAGAGTCAGACACAGCTTAGGGACTGAACAACAACAAAGGGACGTGCAGGAAAGGGTGGGATTAAAGTCTGATTTGGGCAAAAATAGGACTGTCTGACCAAGGACCTGATGTGTGCTGTCAATTCCCAGAAGATTGAGGATTATTTCTACAGAGGAGAGAAAGGTGGGTGGCACTGAGCGGATTGCTGTGGGGGAGGGTAGCAAGGGCAAGGAGGAACATCATAGAACTATCTAAAACTGCATGACATCAGATGGGGGATCACAATCACTTGGTAGTTGACAAGATCTTTTAAAGTGAAAAGTTAGAAAAATTTGCCAGTGTGCCTCTAAGAAATTGTGCTAGGCAATGAGGCCATGTGTAGCTGGCAGAGTGGCTCTGCCCTACTTAGCAGGCATTACATCCCTAAAGGGCCAGGAATATAGAAAATGTCCCTTGAGATTGTTTTGCTTCTTTACATCCTGACATTGCACTTGCAAAGCAACCTTTATATCATCATTTGGTTTCCCACGTAGACGGTCCTCTAGGGAAGAGAAGAGGCTAACCAGCCCACAGTAATATTCCAATCCACTTGGCAGTTACATTTCTTAGAATAAATTTTTAAATTGAAAACCTAGTTTATAGAGCAAATTCTTGGCAGTCTGTTGTGTAGTCAAGACTCTATTTTACAGAAACCCAACATAAGTTAAACAAAAGGGGTTGCCTGGAAAATTATCCATTTGGCTTACAAAGAAAGAGCTTCAGGCACCAGGGATGCTTCAGGGCCTTTAGGATGGAACTTGGGACTCCATGTTCTCCTCTCATCATTGTTTGGGCATTTTCTACATCGAGGTAGACACCAACAGCTCTGAGATCATATTTTATAGCCCACAAGCAATAAAGAAGAAAGAAATGATTTTGCTAGTTCCAGCAGAAAATATTCTAAAATATTCTTCCTATTGTTCAGATTTGAATTAGCTTCTCATTTATGAGGGATACCAAAGGGATGGAATGAAATGATTGATTCAGCGTGGGATCATGTGCTCAGAGATGGGTGAGAGTACTGTCCCAAAGCTTGGGCAGGGTGTTTCCTGGACAGACAAAATCAGGGTCATCAAATTTATTTATCATGAGTTAATTATGCTTTACATCCAATGGTCCTCAGACAGATCAAATTGAAGGACTACACCTGTACGCACTCCTACTTCCAAGAATAGAGCAACCAAACCACATTTACCCTGGCCCTGCATCTTTTTAAAGTCGTGATTAGAGGTGATGCAGGCCGAATAAGCTTTTGGACACATCATGGATTAAGTTTGCACAGGTCAACCCTGTGTCTAGGATATTAAATTTTTACCAAGATGGAAAAAAGTGACTGAGTGCCAAATGATAACAGAAAATAAGTGTCTTTATCTGCTTTAGGGATGTATTCATGTGCCCTGAAATACAAACACAGAAGAACCACCAGTGTCCCAGATGCTCAGGGGAAAGGGAAGAGAGTAATAGTGTGCCCAAGAGTACCTGTAGCCATTCTCCAGATCTTAGAGCAGTTGTTCTTTCTTAACCCCCACCCCTACCCAAGAAGCTTGCCATTGCATTCAAAACAGCACAGAACATTTAGATCTCACAGTTGCAAAGGTCAACAGTTTTTCATGAATCTTTTAGTCTTCTTTAAACAGGGACTACTTAGGCAGGTCAAACACAACCCATGTTAAAAGCATGGCCAGTCATACAGTTTCTTTACATAAAATGTAAAGAATAAAGGCGATGGACCCCAGAAGACTAAATCTCTGTCACTCATTCTTCCGTGGACTCTTGAGCAAGGTACATCCTCTTCGAAGTTTTTTATTCATCTGTGAAAGCAGCTTATTGGTCAAGTTAATCTCTAAGGATCTTTCCACATGGAAAGATCTTTGATTTCACTAGAATTCCAATTTCCTAACCTTTTCCAGGACTGATGCCTTAATGTATTCTCAGCGTCCTTTGTTGCTCTGAGGATGATGGGATCACTAGTATGGGAACAGTGTCTACATACCAAACCATATACTGTAGAAGAGTGTTTGGAGCTCAGCATTTCAAATTGCACAGAGAAACTCCCATGGACGGAGGAGCCTGCTAGGCTGCAGTCCATGGGGTCGCTAGGAGTCAGACACGACTAAGCGACTTCATTTTCACTTTTCACTTTCATACATTGGAGAAGGAAATGGCAACCCACTCCAGTGTTCTTGCCTGGAGAATCCCAGGGATGGGGGAAGCCTGGTGGGCTGCTGTCTCTGGAGTTGCACAGAGTCGGACACGACTGAAGCGACTTAGCAGCTTCAAACCACAAGTTGCCTAGAGAGAGGGACTTTATCAACAAAGAATCAGGAGGACTCGGCTCCTGCCTTTCAGGTGTAGAACACTTAACAATGGCTCTTTGACCTTGAATCTGGGAGGAATAGGAAGGTGAGCCTGCTGAGTCTGGTTTTAGACATCCAAGAGAAAGTGCAGGAGGCAGAGAGAGAAGTGAGAATGGGGGCCAAGAGCTACAGAATTTTTAATTGGAAAAAAATATTGGTATCCTTTTTGTCCTTTCAGCAATGAGGGGTAGAAGCTAAAAACTTGGCTTTGACTTGTAGATTAATGATGGCCTCAAAAATGGTATTTCATAAGCAATAGGAGAAGGAGGCCCTTGGAGTACAAATACAGTTCTACTGCTTTGTCGACACATATAACACGTGGCAGACTCTGAATGAGGCCGCCATGCCTTTCTCCTGCCACCTGGTGTGCTGAGGGCGGTTTCACCCTCACTTTATCTGACTCTCCCTGTGTGCATTATATTGTTGGCTTAGTGAATAAATAGAAAAAAATTTTTCCCTGTGACAGACCCCGTAAAGAAAGTGTGGCAGTCTGTGGGCCTGTGGTCTGCAGTCAACTAGGACGGGGCTTTAATCCTAGACTGACACTGATTTATTCCAGTTATATCACCTACCTGCAAGAGAAGGGATTGAGAGGTGTCCATCAGTAGATGACTGGTTACTCTATAGTAGCTGACCCAGTGGAATACTGTGCAACCATAGAAAGAGACAGGGGGCTATTATGTAGTTCAGTGAAAAGATCATCAGGCTATTTCTTTCTATGAAACAAGCAGGATGCAAGACAGTTTAAATACTATGTTACCTTTGGGCTAGGAAGGGAAGAAAAGAATATATTCACATATGTTATTTGTATGTACTTTAAAAAAAATTTTTATCAGAGTATAGTTGATTTACAATGATATGTGGTTTCAGGTATACAGCAAAATGATTCAGTTATACATATACATGTGTTTATCATTTTTCAGATTTTTTTCTCATATAGGTTAGAATATTGAGTAGAATTCCCTGTACTATATAGTAGGTCTTTGTTGGTTATCTATCTTGTATATAGTAATGTGTGTATGCAATCCTAAAATCCTGATTTATTTCCCTTTCCCTGACATTTCCCTTTGGTAACCATAAATTTGATTTTGAAGTCTGTGATCTGTTTCTGTTTTGCAAATAAGTTGATTTGTATCGTTTTGAAATTAGATTCCACATATGAGCAATTTCAGATGATATTTGTTTTTTTCTCTCTGTAATTTACTTCACTTAATCTGATAATTTTTAGGTCCATCCATGTTGAAGCAAATGGCATTATTTCATTCTTTTTATGGCTGAGTAACATTCTATTGTATATTTGTACTACATCTTCTTTATCCATTCCTCTGTCAATAAACATTTAAGTTGCTTCCATGATTTGGCTATTTTAAATAGTGCTAGAGTGAACACTGGGGTGCATGTGTTTTTTTGAATCAGGTTTTCTCTGGATATATGCCCAAGAGTAGGATTGGTAGACTACATGGTGGGACTATTTTTAATTTTTTAAGGAACCTCCATACTTTCCCATGGTGGTTGCACTAATTTACATTCCCATCAACAGTGTAGGACAGTTCCCTTTTCTCCACATCTTCTTTAGCATTTCTTGTTTATAGACTTTTTAATGATGGTCATTCTGACTTGCATGTTCAGTTCAGCTCAGTCGCTCAGTCATGTCCAACTCTTTGCAACCCCATGAACTGCAGCACACCAGGCCTCTCTGTTCATCACCAACTCCCAGAGCCTAGCTAAACTCATGTCCATTGAGTCGGTGATGCCATCCAACCATCTCATCCTCTGTCATCCCTTTCTCCTCTTGCACTCAATCTTTCCCAGCATCAGGGTTTTTTCAAATGAGTCAGCTCTTCACGTCAGGTGGCCAAAGTATTGGAGTTTCAGCTTCAACATCAGTCTTTCCAATGAACACCCAGGACTGATCTCCTTTAGAATGGACTGGTTGGGTCTCCTTGCAGTCCAAGGGACTATCAAGAGTCTTCTCCAACACCACAGTTCAATAGCATCAATTCTTTGGTGCTCAGCTTTCTTTATAGTCCAACTCTCACATCCATACATGACTACTGGAAAAACCAAAGCCTTGACTAGATGGATCTTTGTTGACAAAGTAATGTCTCTGCTTTTTAATATACTGTCTAAATTGGTCATAACTTTCCTTCCAAGGAGTAAGTGTTTTTTAATTTCATGGCTGCAATCACCATCTATAGTGATTTTGGAGCCCCCAAAAATAAAGTCAGCCACTGTTTCCACTGTTTCCCCATCTGACTTGCGTGAGGTAATACCTATTGTGTTTATTTGCATTCCTCTGATAATTAGTGATGTTGAGCATTTTTTCATGTGCTTTTTGGCTCTCTGTATGTCTTCTTTGGAGAAATGTCTGTATGTTTTGTATATATGTATAAGGAACACTGAAAGTATATGCAAGAAACTATTAATTTACTAGAGGGCAGAAGTGAGGGGGTCATGAAAGAGCCTGTACAGAAATGAAGAGGGAGTGATACTTTGTGCACCTTTTATGTCATTTTGATTGTTAAACAATATGAATATATTGTCTATTTAAAAAATTTTAAATTCAAAAGGAATTTGGGATGTGATTTTGTTAAGGTGGGCCTCCCAGGTGGCTCAGTGGTGAAGAGCCAGCCTGCCTGCCAATGCAGGAGATGCAGATTCAATCCCTGGGTCGGGAAGATCCCCTGGAGAAGGAAATAGCAACCCACTGCAGTATTCTCACCTGGGAAATCCCAAGGACAGAGGATTCTGGTAGGCTATATAGTCCATGGGATCACAAAAGAGTCCACGTGACTTAGTAATCGCTAAGTGGACTTAGCAACTAAACAACAATAGAAATTTGTTAAGAAAAAACTAGCTTTGTTGTTTAGTCTCTAAGTTGTGTCTGAGTCTTTTGCGGCTCCATGGACTGTAGCCCACCAGGATCCTCATCCACGGAATTTCTCAGGCAAGAATACTGGAGTGGACTGCCATTTCCAACTGCTATTGCAAATAAATCATAAAACTCAAAGGCCGACTGTAGTATGTTTTTTTTTTTTTTTTTTAAATTTCTCACTCACATGAAGTCCAAAAGCTCAAGGTCATTCAGGGACCCAAGTTTCTTTCAAAATAGGTCTCCTTTTTTCCTGTGTATCTCAGATTCCTCTGCATCCAGCTGGTGGAATTAGGGTGCTGGAGAGGAACCATGGGCCTGGAAGTGAGGCAATCATTGCTACCCTCATTGCTTTGTCAGAATTCAGCCAGACAGCCACCCACAACTGCAAAGGGAGCTGGGAAAACAGCCTAGCTGTGGGCCCTGGAAGAGGAGAAGATGAGTTGGGTGAACAAAAACCATACTTTACTAGTGCAAACACTTAGCAAAAGAAAAATTTTGATAAATCCTATTTATTTTCTGACTATTTCAAGCTAGCTTTTACTAGAGCATTGTTTTGAAATTGTGTCATTACATAACTGTTCCCACAAGACAGATTTGTTGATGTTGATGAGATCTGCGTGTTCACTAATCTGATCCATTTATCACATCTTCGGTTTAAAGGAACCATTGCAAGTTCTGCTATTAGAGCAAATATTGAGGGTCCATTGAACAGTAGGATTCTGTTCAGGACCCCCTATTTTGTTTACTTCAAGTAAGATTCAAAGGCACTGTTCTATTTATGAATCCCAGGAAGCAAGATAAACAGCATCAAGTGCCTCAAAATGCCCCCAAATTCAGTGCTGCAAGTACGAATGGGGTGTCCAGGACGGAGGTCATATTTACTTACCAGTGTCAGGAAATTCAGAATAAGCAACTAAGATTACTAGTTGTCTCTAATACAAAACTGTGCATTATTTCCAGGGTTTATCTGATTCATCGTCTCTGAGCTATTTCACAATTGACAGCAAAGCAAACCATTTGTGTCTTTGGACATGCAAATGAATTCTGTCTGGTGGAGGGACAGACTTCTTCACGGAAAAGCCATGTATGGGTTCATCTGAAAATTCATTTCAGTATCCCCAATCTATAAATGTATATGTTCCTTGGATTCTCCTTTGAATTGAGTGTAACATTACAATTTTATTCTCTTTTGAGATGAATCCTTTCACACGAGAAATTGTTGAAAAATGAGGATTTGTGCTACTGGTTCTTGTCAAGCTTTGTTTTCCTTTTGGTTTATTTATTTGTTTCGCTGTCTCTTTATGTCATGCCTATCATCATTGCCAGAAAAGCTGTTATGTAGTATAGCATAAAAATCAAGTGGTGAAAAAATTTTACTATCTTCCTCTTGCACCCCCACCCCAACTGTTAGGATGTTATGCCAACATAATGTCATCAGAAAGCCTGTTCTGCTGACATTTCAAGCTTCCACAGAAAACACTGTGAATCTTCTGAGAAGGCCTTATTTGCAAGATTTGTTCAACAAAGAGGTTGGATAAGCATCTTGGATTAAGCTTTCAAAGCAGCAGGCCCTTGGTTTCTTTTCCTGATTAACCTGCGGACTCTTTCAAACTCTCTTTCTTATCATAATATGTTTTTTGAAACCATCAGTTTTCATAATGAGAAACACTTTGGTAAACAGACTTCTTTATGACTTTCCTTTTAATTAGTAAAACCTTTATTTCCCACAAAAATTTCCATGTTTGAACTTTATCTGCAAAGAATATTTAGTGTGAAGTATTAAAGAATTAGACAGCTAATAGAAAATACATTTTTACTACTGATAACATATCAAAATCTGTTAGTCTGTTCATTAATTTTTAGCTGCTTAGTCTCCAGGAAGCACAGAGCCAAATTTGTGACTCAATTTAATAACTCAGTAGAATCTGCCTGCCTGCTTCTACCTTCTTTCACTCTTAATCTTGGTTCCTAATTTATATTTTACCTGTTCCTGATTTTACTTATTTATGCTTATTTTCTTCTATTTTACTGCATGCATTTTATAAACCGTGTCTACTTGTTCAGGGAATAGGCCAGATATAGGGTAAGAAATTTGTACACATAAATTATACATGTCTCTGTGTACAATCCTGTACAAGAAATTCTTGTGCAGTTCAGTTCAGTTCAGTCACTCAGTCATGTCTGACTTTTTGCGACGCCATGGACTGCAGCATGCCAGGCCTCCCTGTCCATCACCAACTCATGGAGCTTACTCAAACTCTTGTCTACTGAGTCAGTGATGCCATCCAACCACCTCATCCTCTGTCATCCTCTTCTCCTCCTGCCTTCAATCTTTCCCAACATCAGGGTCTTTTCAAATGAGTTAGTTCTTTGCATCAGGTGGCCAAAGTATTGGAGTTTCAGCTTCAACATCAGTCCTTCCAATGAATACTCAGGACTGATTGCTTTCTGGATGGACTGGTTGGATCTCCTTGAGGTCCAAGGGACTCTCAAGAGTCTTCTCCAACACCCCAGTTCAAAAGCATCAATTCTTCGGGGCTCCGCTTTCTTTATAGTCTAACTCTCATATCCATACATGACAACTGGAAAAATCGTAGCTTTGACTAGATAGAACTTTGTTGGCAAAGTAATGTCTCTGCTTTTTAATATGCTTTCTAGGCTGGTCATAACTTTTCTTCCAAGGAGTAAGCATCTTTTAATTTCATGGGTGCAGTCACCATCTGCAGTTATTTTGGAATCCAAAAAACTGAAGTCTGTCACTGTTTCTATTGTTTCCCCATCTATTTGCCATGAAGTTATGGGACCAGATGCCATGATCTTTGTTTTCTGAATGTTGAGTTTTAAGCCAGATTTTCCACTCTCCTCTTTCACTTTCATCAAGAGGCTCTTTAGTTCTTCTTCGCTTTCTGCCATAAGTATGGTGTCATCTGCATATTTGAAATTGTTGATATTTCTCCCACAATCTTGATTCCAACTTGTGCTTCATCCAGCCTGGCATTTCACATGATGTACTCTGCATATAAGTTAAATAAGCAGGGTGACAATATACAGCCTTGATGTACTCCTTTCCAGATTTGAAACCAGTCTGTTGTTCCATGTCCAGTTCTAACTGTTGCTTCTTGACCTGCATACAGATTTCTCAAAAGGCAGGTCAGGTGGTGTGGTATTCCCATCTCTTGAATAATTTTCCACAGTTTGTTGTGATCCACACAGTCAAAGTCTTTGGCATAGTCAATAAAGCAGAAGTAGATGTTTTTCTGGGACTCTCTTGCTTTTTCAATGACCAAACAGATGTTGACAATTTGATTTCTGGTTCCTCTGCCTTTTCTAAATCCAACTTGAACATCTGGAAGTTTACTGCTCACATACTGTTGAAGGCTGGCTTGGAGAATTTTGAGCATTACTTTGCTAGCGTGTGAGATGAGTGCAACTTTGAGGACATACCCCACTTCAAAGGGCAAAGGAGAAGCCCCAAAATGGCATTAGAATCAAATCCTATACCTGCCAGAGATGCTCAGAGAGCTCAAAAAAAACCTTGTGTGCACCAGGACCCAGAGACCCCATAAAGTCTGAGCCAGCCTATGTTTGAGTGTCTCCTGCAGAGGTACAGGTCAGCAGTAGACTGTTGTAGAGACAGGGGCTCTGAGTATAGCAGACCTGGGTATGGCATAAGCCCTCTTGGAGGAAGTCGACTTTAACCCCACCATAGAGCCACTAGAACTTTCACAGGATTGGGGATATAGACTCTTGGAGGGCACAAACAAAACCAGGCCCCAGGAGAAAAGAGCAGTGACCCCACAAGAGACTGACCCAGACTTGCCCGTGAGTGTCCAGGAGTTTCTAGAGGTGTGGGCTGGCAGTGGCCTTCTACAGGGTTGGGGGCACTGAATGTAGCAGTGCATGCATGGAACCCTTTGAAGGAGGTTGCCATTACCTCCACTATAGTTTGACCTCAGGCCAAATAACAGGGAGAGAACACAGCCCCGCCCATCAACAGAAAATTGGATTAAAGGCTTACTGAGCATGGCCCCGCCCATCAGAACAAGACCCAGTTTCCCCCTCAGTCAGTCTCTCCCATCAGGAAGCTTCCCTAAGCCTCTTATCCTTCTCCATCAGAGGGCAAACAGACTGAAAACCACAATCACAGAAAACTAACCAATCTGATAACATGCACCACAGCCTTGTCTAACTCAATGAAACTATGAGCCAAGTCGTGTAGGGCCACCCAAGGTGGACGGGTCATGGTGGAGAGTTCCAACAAAATGTGGTCCACTAGAGAAGGGACACGACTGAAGCGACTTAGCAGCAGCAGAGAAGGGAATGGCAAACCACTTCAGTATTCTTGCCTTGAGAACCCCATGGACAGTATGAAAAGAAATTTTGGGGAAGTTACAATTTGCCTAGTCATTGTTCTTTGCTGGTGTGTTTCATTCAAAGATGATGAAGCACTTAGCACTTTGTTAACCTGTTCTGAAATGTAATCAGTTGCTCAGGGGTGGTTGACTCTTTGAGACCCCAATGACTGTAGATTTCCAGGCGCCTCTGTCTATGGAATTTTCCAGGCAAGGATACTGGAGAGGGTTCCCATTTCCTACTCCAGGAGATCTTCCTGACCCGGGGAGTGCACTCGCTTCTCTTGCAACTCCTACATTGGCAGGTGGATTCTTTACCATTGTGGCATCTGGGAAGCCAACGGTTCATGTGCTCTATAACTACAGAAATGGAAAATACAGTACCCCTTAAGTGATTTGAATCATTGTTAAAACTGATGCGTACTAATTTGATCTTGTTTGACTTTGTGCATCTATTGCTAAAGTACATTTAATATGAAAACATACTTTAGTAATGAATATACAAAGTCAAACAAGGTCAAATTCAGTTCAGTTCAGTTGAGTCACTCAGTCGTGTCGGACTCTTTGCGACCCCATGAATTGCAGCACGCCAGACCTCCCTGTCCATCACCAACTCCCGGAGTTCACTCAGACTCAGGTCCATCGAGTCGGTGATGCCATCCAACCATCTCATCTTCTGCCGTCCCCTTCTCCTCCTGCCCCCAATCCCTCCAAGAATCAGGGTCTTTTCCAATGAGTCAACTCTTCGCATGAGGTGGCCAAAGTACTGGAGTTTCAGCTTTAGCATCATTCCTTCCAAAGAAATCCCAGGGCTGATCTCCTTCAGAATGGACTGGTTGGATCTCCTTGCAGTCCAAGGGACTCTCAAGAGTCTCCTCCAACACCACAAGTTCAAAAGCATCAATTCTTTGGTGCTCAGCTTTCTTCACAGTCCAACTCTCACATCCAAACATGACCACTGGAAAAACCATAGCTTTGACCAGATGGATCTTTGTTGGCAAAGTAATGTCTTTGCTTTTGAATATGCTATCTAGGTTGGTCATAACTTTCCTTCCAAGGAGTAAGCATCTTTTAATTTCATGGCTGCAATCACCATCTGCAGTGATTTTGGAGCCCAAAAAATAAAGTCTGACACTGTTTCCACTGTTTCCCCATCTATTTCCCATGAAGTGATGGGACCAGATGCCATGATCTTCATTTTCTGAATGTTGAGCTTTAAGGCAACTTTTTTCACTCTCCTCTTTCACTTTCATCAAGAGGCTTTTCAGTTCCTCTTCACTTTCTGCCATAAGGGTGGTGTCATCTGCATATCTGAGGTTATTGATATTTCTCCTGGCAATCTTGATTCCAGCTTGTGCTTGTTCCAGCCCAGCGTTTCTCATGATGTACTCTGCATAGAAGTTAAATAAGCAGGGTGACAATATACAGCCTTGACATACTCCTTTTCCTATTTGGAACCAGTCTGTTGTTCCATGGCCAGTTCTAACTGTTGCTTCCTGACCTGCATATAGGTTTCTCAAGAGGCAGGTCAGGTGGTCTGGTATTCCCATTTCTTTCAGAATTTTCCACAGTTTATTGTGATCCACACAGTCAAAAGCCTTGGCATAGACAATAAAAGAGAAATAGATGTTTTTCTGGAACTCTCCTGCTTTTTCCATGATCCAGCGGATGTTGGCAATTTGATCTCTGGTTCCTCTGCCTTTTCTAAAACCGAGATCGGGGTGGCAGCCGAGAGGAGCTACCGCACACCTGAGGTCAAGGTTAAATTAGTATGCCTCAATTCTGACAACAATTCACATCATTTAAGTGATAGTGTATTTTCAGTTTCTATAAATATTTGTCAGTCACATCATTATTTATTAGATAAGTACTATCTAATCACCAGCAACTCATCATTTTCTCTACAGACATTTCAGGAGATAAAAAGTGGCCTGCCATCATGCTTAAGAGTTCAGAATGTACCTTGAATAGCTTGTCTATATCTCTGGGATTTGAGCTTGTCTAAATCATCCTGAAAACTAAGATCATGGCATCTGGTCCCATCACTTCATGGGAAATAGATGGGGAAACAGTGGCAGACTTTATTTTTGGGTGCTCTAAAATCACTGAAGATGGTGATTGCAGCCATGAAATTAAAAGACGCTTACTCCTTGGAAGGAAAGTTATGACCAACCTAGATAGCATATTCAAAAGCAAAGACATTACTTTGCCAACAAAGATCCATCTAGTCAAGGCTATGGTTTTTCCAGTGGTCATGTATGGATGTGAGAGTTGGACTGTGAAGAAAGCTGAGCACCAAAGAATTGATGCTTTTGAACTTGTGGTGTTGGAGAAGACTCTTGAGAGCCCCTTTGACAGCAAGGGGATCCAACCAGTCCATTCTAAAGGAGATCAGTCCTGGGTGTTCATTGGAAGGACTGATGCTAAAGCTGAAACTCCAATACTTTGGCCACCTCATGCGAAGAGTTGACTCATTGGAAAAGACCCTGATTCTTGGAGGGATTGGGGGCAGGAGGAGAAGGGGACGGCAGAAGATGAGATGGTTGGATGGCATCACCGACTCGATGGACCTGAGTCTGAGTGAACTCCGGGAGTTGGTGATGGACAGGGAGGCCTGGCGTGCTGCAATTTATGGGGTCGCAAAGAGTCGGACACGACTGAGCGACTGAATTGAACTGAACTGAACTGAACTGAACTGAAATCATCTTGTGATCCGAGTGTTTCCCAGTCCCCATAACAGTGGTGAAATCTTAAAGGAACTAAAGAATTGCCTTCAAGGTGGAAACAAAAGTGTCAGTTAGCTACCTTCTCTCTGTAGTGAGGAAGATCCACTTGATGGCATGGTAGTAAAAGCACACTGAACTTTGGGCCCCAAATCTGGTTTCAAGTCCTCATTTTACAACTCACTAAAGTGTGGTTTCCTGCACCTGTACAGTGTGGGTAATAATTCCCCTTACCTTCAAGTGGTTGTGAGGACTTAATGTGAACACGTTTGGCATTGAACCAGGCTTCCTCATTACCCACTCCCTCTCCGCCTTGTGCAAAGAATTGACAGTGCAAATCAATCCCAGGGCTTTTAAAGCCTCTTTCTTTCCTTATAACTGGCTGCCATGCTAGAGAGGCTCAGCTGCAGCTTCTTCTCTGTTTTTTTTTTTTTTTTGTCTCAGGGCTGTCCTAGTCTTATCCTTGGGCATTTTTCACTTTGCTTTAATAACCTGGGAGGAGACTTTCATTCATGAATGTATCTGCCCCTTTGTTTCACATGAAATTTTCCAAAGATGGTCACATCAATGTCTCCCACCCCATTAGCTCTTCTGCAGTGTGATACCCAGTCTTACTTGGAGGAAGGCTGTGGTTTTTCCATAATCATGTATGGATGTGAGAGTTGGACTATAAAGAAAGCTGAGCACCGAAGAATTGATGCTTTTGAACTGTGGTGTTGGAGAAGACTCTTGACAGTCCCTTGAACTGCAAGGAGAGTCAACCAGTCCATCCTAAAGGAAATCAGTCCTAAATATTCATTGGAAGGACTGATGCTGAAACTGTAAGTCCAATACTTTGGCTACCTGATGCAAAGAACTGACTCATTTGAAGAGACCCTGATGCTGGCAAAGATTGAGAGAGGGAGGAGAAGGGGACGACAGAGGATGAGATGGTTGGATGGCATCACCGACTCGATAGACATGAGTTTGAGTAAGCTCTGGGAGTTGGTGATGCACAGAGAGGCCTGGCGTGCGCAGTGCATGGGGTCACAAAGAGCTGGACATGACTGAGGGACTGAACTGAACTGAACTATGATCTGAAACAACACTTTTGAAAGCACTGATGTATTCATATTAACTATCTATTGCTATGTAACAAATTACCTCAAATTTAGCTTAGAATAACACACATTTATTATCCAACAGTTTCTGTGGGTCAGGAGTATGGGTACAATTTGCTTTGTACCTGAGATTAAGGTGTTATCCAGGAATGAGTCTCATCTCAATGTTTGACTGTGAAAGGGTTCATTCCAAACAAGTTGTTGACTGAATTCATTTGCTTGTTACTCCCAAGCCTGAACCTCCTGCCCAGCTCACCAAAGGTTAAATGTAATTCATGGATCAGGACTCACAAACCAGAAGGAAAAAACATTAAACAGGAGTTGAATGAGTACAGAGCAAGAGGGCTTTGTAGGTACTGTGTTCTGCTTTGTTTTTTAAGGGAAGCTCATGGCTTCTTTCAGATTTTATAACATAAACTGTGGACACTAAGAGCTAAGATCTCCTTTGACATTTGCCTGTTCAGTGAACTGCAGAAAATGCAAATCTTTACAAGCCAGAGAATGGTACCTTCCCTGTGTGTGCTTAGAATATTTAAAGATCAATCTAACTTTATTGTTCTCAAAGTTTTTGAAATGATGTTCCACCTGATTTTACCCTTTTAAAAAAGAGGGGAGAGTGACAATGTTGCAAAGGTCTTTATAGCATCCGCCAGGCTTCTCTGTCCATGGAATTCTCTAGGCAAGAGTTCTGGAGTGGGTTGCCACTTCCTACTCCAGGTAATCTTCCCATCCCAGGGATTGAACCCAATTCTCCCACACTGGGGGCAGATTCTTTACCATCTGAGCCACCAGGAAAGCCCTTTTAAGAAATGAATTGGTTCCAATTATGTAAGAGTGTTTTAAATCAACAATTATTTCCCTAGTTATGTATTATCTTTAGTATTCCAAACTATGTTGTTTTCAAACTATGTCATCTTCTGTTATCACAATACCTTTATACAAGTGTCCTTGAAAATGTGATTTTTGGAAAAAGTAGTATTATTCCTAAGCCACAATAGCTCTAAAATGAAATTAAATTCTATATGGATTTTTGCTTCCTCTTTTATATTTCATTTCCATTCCCCTGATACTTTCCAATAAAAATTTCTTCTCCTATGAACAGTTTCATTTATACTTTTAATCCATTAATGATTTGGTTCAGAAGTCTTCACTTTAATTTTTCTCTGGCCATGTGGAGTAATTGCAGGTCTTGATCTGAGTGTGTGTCATTGAGTTGTAGATTCTGGCCTGGGACCTTGCACCTCAGCTACCTTCTCATTCAAAACTTCTGTAGACAGTCGTATTCTTCCTGATTTGCATTTTCATCACTAAGTGTAGCATCTCTGAGCCACTGGAATACTATTACTAGCACTCATTCTCTTTTCTTACTAGATTACAATACCTTTTAAGCTTATTTGGAAGTAAAATGGACCTAGAAGGATATTTGATGATAGGGAAAGTAAAATTTGATTATTGTAATGGAGGAACAGCTAAATGTCTTAGTCATAGCTAGAGAAAGGCAATCAGGGACACTAAAAATAATTGTGGAAACAAATAACCCAGTAGAAAAATGGGCAAAATATTTGAACAGACACTTCTGCAGAACTTATATACAGATGGCAAATAAGCACATAAAAAATGTTCAACATAATCAGTCATTAGAGAATTGCTGATTAAAACCCTGAATATTCATTGGAAAGTCTGTTTTTGAAGCTGAAGCACAAATACTTTGGCCACCTTATCTGAAGAGCCAACTCATTGGAAAAGTCCCTGATGATGACAAAGATTGAAGGCAAAAGGAGAAGGGGGTGGCAGAGGATGAGATGGTTAGGTAGTATCACTGACTCAACAGACATGAATTTGAGCAAATTCGGGGAGATAGTGGAGGACAGAGGGAGCCTGGCAGGCTGCAGTTCATGGGGATTGTAAAGAGTCAGACACGATTAAGCAATTGAACAACAACAAAAATTAAACCACAATGAGACCCCCTCTTGTATGGCTAATGCCAAAGCAAAACAAAGCCAAAAACAACAAATACTGATGAGAATGTGATGTGGAACAACTGTGGCTATCATACATTGGTTATGGGAATGTAAAATGTTAAAGTTATTTTGACAAATACTCTGATAGCATCTTATAAAGTTTAGTATATACTTACCACACGACCCAGCAATCCCACTCTTATGCATTTACCCAAGAAAAATGAAAATTATGCCCTCACAAAGATCTGTACCCAGATCTTTATAGTAACTTTATTCATAATTGTCAAAGCCAAAGAAAGTGAAGTTGCTCAGTCATGTCTGACTCTTTGCAACCCCATGCACTGTAGCCCTACCAGGCTCCTCTGTCCATGGGATTTTCCAGGCAAGAATACCGGAGCGGGTTGCCATTTCCTTCTCTAGGAGATCTTCCCAACCCAGGGGTTGAACCTGGGTCTCCCGCCTTATAGACAGATGCTTTACCATCTGAGCCACTCAAATATCTCCTAGCTAGTGAGTAGATAAGCACACTGGGGTCCATCTATACAAAGAACACTACTCAGCAGTAAAAAGAAATGAAAAGTCCAGATATGGGAAATCACATGAATTAACTATGTTAAGTGAGAGAAGCTCCAGTGTATGATATTGTGAAAAAGGCAAAACTGTAGAAACAGAAAGCAGAAGAGTGGCTGCCAGAGGTTGGGTGTGGGGAGGAGACATCGACAGTTGACTACGAATGGGCACACAGGAATTTGGGGATGTGACAGAACTGTTTGTTCTCTGTCTTAATTGTGGTGGTGGTTACAAGGCTGTATGGTTTGTCAAAACACACAGGACTGTACATTAAAAGTGTGAATTTTATAACTCTTAAAAATGAAGGAGAAACTTAAGAGGTCTCTGACTTGAGTGACAATTAGACAGTGACATTACTGAAATTAATAGGAAAGCTTGGCTGGGCAGCAGACAAGCCCACAAGGAAATAAGGGCAGGTTCTGCCTTGGCAAACAGAGTTGGAGGCAGACAGCAGAAATACAGAGTTAATATGGACAAGATGGGGGGTAGTTTGTTTTGCTAACTGGTATTCTATTATACTCTGTTGGGTCAGGAAGATCAGCTGGAGAAGGAATAGGCTACCCACTCCAGTATTCTTGGGCTTTCCTTGTGGCTCAGCTGGTAAAGAATCTGCCTGCAATGTGGGAGACCTGGGTTCGATCCCTGGGTCGAGAAGATCTCCTGGAGAAGGGAAAGGCTACCCACTCCACTATTCTGACCTAGAGAATTCCATGGGCTGTACAGTCCATGAGGTCACAAAGAGTCAGACACGACTGAACAACTTTTGACTGAGCAAAATTAACAATGTTATATGAATATGCCATAGTTTATCCATTTGCCCGTTGAGGGACATTTGAGTTTTTTCCATGTTTGGGCTTTTATGAATGAAGTCTCTATACACATTTATGTGGCTACTGAAAGATCTGAGCAGAAAAATTAGGGATCTGTGTTCCCTAAATGCAAATCTGATCGTGTTATTCTCCTGATCAAAATTCTTCACTAATCTCTTACTACCTACAGCAGTGATTCTGTACGGTCAGTGCACAGTAGAGTCCCCTGGAGCACTTTTCCAGCTGCTGGTTGCCGGGCCTATCCTGAGAGGTTCTGATTTAATGGATCATCGGATGGGGCTCAAGTGTCAGTTTTCTTAAAAGCTCCTCATATGATTTTATAATTTTTTAGGTTTAACTTTTTTTAAACAAAACAGTATTACTGAGATATAATGTACCTACCATACAGTTCATCCATTTAAACTGTATAAATCAATGGGTTTTGGTACATTACATTATTAACTTTCTAAGTTGAGGCAAAAAAAATATGTATATATCATAAAATTTGCCATTAAATGTATAAGTCAGTGACACCGGTTAACACTCACAGCCATTAGTTACATTACAGCCAATTACAGCCATCGCCATTAGTGTCTCCCCACCGTTTGATATTAATATATGTCCAGTTCCATAAAGCTAAATCTAAGTGCTTTAGCAAAGACCCACAAAACAAGTATTTTTTTTTTAATTTCACTAAAATTATGGCCTGATGTACATGAAGCAAAGTATGCTTTTATCCAATCTGGCATTATCATATTAACCTATTGTCTCACATTATTAAAAAAGCAAAATGTGTATCTGTCATACAAAAATACGTAGACATTAAATACCTCAATCAGAAATGAATTGTTTACAGGAGAGAAATATATGCTAAAAAGTACTGCGGTCTGGGATCTGCTTTAAGCCAATTTGATGAGAGAGAGGAAAAAGTATATACATAAAGCAGACATGGCAAAATGTTAATAATTGTGGAATCTCAGTTACGAATATAGGGGGATTCATCATACTCTGCTCTCCACTCTTGTGTATATCTGAAGTTGATGATAATAAATGATATAGGGATCATAAACTTACAGATAAAATACCTTCTAACATTTGTACAAATTTAAGGATATAACTTAAATAATTAGGTTCTTTAGTCATTGAATTTTACTGGGTAATGTCAAATAATAATGATATTTTGGAATTAACATGTTAGATTCTTTCTTGAGAGCTCTTTCATATGTGATATCTCATCATGGAACATTGAATGCCAAATTTCTACAGTGGCATTACCTTTTTCTGATATTGTTTAATAAGTGCATTTCTCATTGCCCTTAAATCTGAACATCCTGAAAGAGTTCATTTATCTTAAAAGGCAACAATAATCTTGCATCATCTTTAAAATTACTCAATGTTAAAAATGATAATGTTGAAACTGAACACATCAGGACAATCCACATTTCTTGATCCTTATATGTCAATAAGAAAGGGTATCATATTCAGACTTACACACACAACATCGGATTCAATCAACTATGTATTGTTTTCTGGAAACCATATCTATTGATTGTGGCTTGAAACATGGATATGAAAATAGCAACATTTTTTACTCCTTTGACAGTTAATAAAAGTAGAGTGTACCTTATATTCTAGAGTGAGATGTTTAAAAACGCATGCCATAGGTATAAATAAAAGACATAAACTAAGAGACAAAAGTGAACCTTTTAACATTAACGTGATGTTGGCCATTATTATGAGCCTAATGATATCAAATGCACATAAGAACACATAGGTATCATGCTGGGAAACCAATGATCTAGTTCTTATCTTGACTGCAGGCAAAGAATATCTCATTACAGCCATAAATTTCATGAGTTTGTTCCTAAATTTAAAACCCTTAAGGAAAATGGCTTTCATGGTTCAATAGTTTTAAAGGGTTGTACTTAGTTGGCTTTGTAACGAGGAAATTAATCGTTGTTTTTTTTTTTTAACAAATCAGAATTATGCCATAGTTGCCTGTGTTTTCATGCTGTTGCTGTTAGCGCTTAACTTCCTTCCTAGACAACAAAACCCCAGACTCCACAGTGAATTCACCATGGGGAGACATTTATTACCTGCTATGGTTGCTCAGGATAGTCTGGGAAAGATGAAATTTGCTCATTCATGGCTACATAAAGATTGTTTTCTTGAGGTAATGTGAAATGGAGAGGGTTTTAATCAACCCTCACTATTCAGAGTAAATATTATTCAGGCTACCCTCAGAAGATGTAAGTTTCTCCAGTTCCATATGGTGCTACCACCCAACCAACAGAAATATCTGCAGGTCTCAGGGATCCAAGGCACTAGAAAATGTCAAAGCAAATCATTGAACTTATTTCTTTTTTCTCAGGAATAAATCTTCCATAGCCATGGGAGAGATGCATTTATAGGAAACATTCTCCTTTGTTTCCTGCATGTTCAACTTAAAGAGCAACAATTTGTTGCATCTGGGAGAAACAGGACATTATAATGGTGTAAGAGAGCATTTCAAACGCCTCCAAATGTTTAAGCTTAGAGGAGAGTCTTAGTGATTGTTTTACAGAAAGAATATATACACATGCAAAAAGAATATAATTATTGATTTCTAAAAATTATCAGGGAAGCAAAAACTACCTAGACTCACCTCATTTCACCTGGATGATTAGAAAGTTACAAATGGGAAATACTATACCTTGGAAAGACCATGTCCTATTTGATGTGTGCGGAAATAAAATTCAAAGAAGTTCATAGACACTTGAAACTCCAAGTAGCTCACACATTTTCTAAATTAATTTATTTTTAATTGAAGGATAATTGCTAGTTCGCAGGCATTTAAAGTTGGAGCAACTAGGAATACATCTTGCTTCTTCCTCACACAAGCTTTCTTTTTTTAAAATTAATTAATTTTAATTGGAGGCTAATTATTTTACAATATTGTAGTGGTTTTTGCCATTCACTGACATGAATCAGCCATGGGTGTACATGTGCCCCCATCCTGAACCCCCCTCCCACCTCCCTCTCCATCCCATCCCTCAGGGTCTTCCCAGTGCACCGGCCCTGAGAGCCCTGTCTCATGCATCGAAGCAACTGACAAGGAATTAATCTCAAAAACATATAAGCAGCTCATGCAGCTCAATACCAGAAAAATAAATGACCCATTCAAAAAATGGGTCAGAGAACTAAACAGACATTTCTCACTCAAGCTTTCTAATCTCAGGGGAAATGGATAGACTTTATTGAGAAGATAAAGTTAAGATTTAAAAATTTTAAATTATGTTTAAATGTATTTTCTACTCCAGAGGTCATTCAAAAAATCATTTATTAAAACAGAGCTTGAAACCTATTAAAAGGCTTTAACTACATTAAATGTTTTCAAATAAGGCATCACATTTTTTTGAATGCTGAATTAAAAAAAATTATTGTTATTTATTTTTAAACTTTCATTAGTGTCTTTTGTAGACAGTGATTACTTTTAACTTTCAAAGTATTATAAACATTATTGCAGAATACATCCAATTTCCCTGAAAGAAAATTCAAGTATTAGACCCCAATTTAACCATGCTACACAGCTTAGTGTGACAGTTTGTGAAAAGAATAACCATTATGAAGTACAATTTCTACTTAAAAGAAAAAAAGTTGCCTCCAGTTTTTGGTTATTACAAAATTATGAATAAAGTTACATAAAATATTCATATATAATCTTTCTGTAGGCATATCTTTTCATTTCTCTTGTGTAAAAATCTACAGTGGAGTACCTGGTTCATGTATTAAGGGTATGCCTAATTTCATGTGAAATGTCCAAACTCTTTTCCAAAGGGGTGTACCATTTTACATTTGGACCAGTAATCAGGTGGCTGCTGCCAAGTCGCTTCAGTCGTGTCCAACTCTGCGCGACCCCATAGACGGCAGCCCCCGTCCCCGGGATTCTCCAGGCAAGAACACTGGAGTGGGCTGCCATTTCCTTCTCCAATGATGAAAGTGAAAAGTGAAAGTGAAATCACTCAGTCATGTCCGACTCTTAGTGACCCCATGGACTGCAGCCCACCACGCTCCTCCATCCATGGGATTTTCCAGGCAAGAGTACTGGAGTGGGGTGCCACTGTGGACAAGATGACAATTCCCATAGCTGTTAGTCTGCCTCTTTCTATCATTGCTTTTTTTAATAGGCTCTAGATAAAATCGACATTCAGCAGAAAGGAAGGCTGTGTATAGAAAATAACATTAGTGTTTACTCCTGAAGGCTGATTTGGTTACCACTGCTGAATGCCTAACTTTTATGATAGTAGCAACCCTTCTTTAATCTTTTATGGAATATCTCCATTAGACTTCTAATGCATTCTTGGTGCATAAAAATTACCATTAAATTAGCAGCTTATAATAATACAATTATTATTTTAGAGTTTCTATGGGCCATGAGGCTGGACATAGCTTTGTTGAATTCTTTGTGAGTTCTGATTGCTTTATAATCTCACCAACATTTCATTACCAAGAGTTTAAATTATCACTTACACTTGGCCAGTAGAAATACAATGGAATTAATCCACACATATTTTAAGTGGCCTAGGAACCACATTAAAAAAGTGAAAATAGTTGAAGTTTCTTTTAGTAATCTATTTTATTTAACCAATCTATCCAAATATTACCATTTCAGCAGGTAATCAAAAGTTAAGAAATTTTATATTTTTTCTCATGCTAAGTCAACAAAATTGTATTTTTATGTATTTTGTTCTTTAGCACATCTCAATTCAGACAGGTTGTATTTCAAGGGCTTAGTAGCCACATGTGGCTAGTGGCTGCTGTATTGGACAACACAGTTAGATGCCTCCGTGGGTATAGTCACTCACTGTGGTTTTAACTTGCATTTTTACCAATAACTAAATGATGTTAAACATGTTTTTGTATGCTTATTTACCATATGTAGATCTTTTGTATAGTTTTTATTCAAATGCCTAGCAACACGTGGTGTATTAACACAGCGGTGATTCATAAATTGTGGTATATTGATACATGAAGAAATACTCAGTAATAAAAAGGAATAAATTACAGAGTCATGAAATAACCTGGATGAATCTTAAAATATTATATTGAGTGAAGAAAGCCAGACACACAAAAAAATACATGTGAAATGATTCCATTTGCATGAAACTTTAGAACAGGCAAACTAACCAAGAAAAAGAAGCAAGTCCATGGCCATAGTAGGAGTGTGTGAAAGACTGCAAAACTGTACAAGAGAACTTTCTGTAGTGATGGAAATGTTCTATATCTTGATTGGAGTGATGATTAAGTAGCAATGTACATTTATCAAAACTTACTGAATGGCAAATTTAAAATAGGTGCATGCATATATAAATTATACTTCAATTTAATTGATTTAGAGTAAAAGCAATATCTGTTAGCACCTGCTATGTAATTTGCAGGCCCAGTGCAAAGTAAAATTGTAGGACCCTGTATTCAAAAAGTATTAAGAATTTTAAGATGGTGACAGCAAAGGGATTTTATCTGTTGTAAATCCCCAGTGAAAGTGAACAGGCTGTAGTGTGTTCTAATAAAGTTCTGTTGGATGAATTTATGACTAACCTAGATAGCATATTCAAAAGCAGAGACATTACTTTGCCAACAAAGGTTCATCTAGTCAAGGCTATGGTTTTTCCTGTGGTCATGTATGGATGTGAGAGTTGACTGTGAAGAAAGCTGAGCACTGAAGAATTGATGCTTTTGAACTGTGGTGTTGGAGAAGACTCTTGAGAGTCCCTTGGACTGCAAGGAGAGCCAACCAGTCCATTCTAAAGGAGATCAGTCCTGGGTGTTCTTTGGAAGGACTGATGCTGAAGCTGAAATTCGAGTACTTCGGCCACCTCATGCGAAGACTTGACTCATTGGGAAAGACCCTGATGCTGGGAGGGATTGGGGGCAGGAGGAGATGGGGATGACAGAGGATAAGATGGCTGGATGACATCACTGACTCGATGGACATGAGTTTGAGTGAACTCCGGGAATTGGTGATGGACCGGGAGGCCTGGCGTGCTGCAATTCATGGGGTCGCAAAGAGTCGGACACGACTGAGCTACTGAACTGAACTGAACTGAACTGGATGAATTTAAGAACTTTGGCATATTGTTTAGTTACTAAGTTGTGTCCAACACTTTAAGACCCCATGGACTGCAGCCCACCAAGCTCCTCTGCCACTGGGATTTCCCAGGCAAGAATACTGGAGTAGGTCACTATTTCCTTCTCCAGGGGATCTTTCTGACCCAGGGATCGAACCTGCATCTCCTGCATTGACAGGTGGATTCTTTACCACTGAGCCACCAGGGAAGCCGGGCACATTGATGCCCAGCAACTTCGTTTCAAGGACAGCCTGACATCTCTTCCTACTTCTGCTATGTGCTCCACATAAGACCTAAGGAGAGAGTGGAGTTCTGAATACAGCTTTTTTTTTTTTAATATATATTATTAAAGGATGTTTATGATAGAGACAAATACTGATTAAAAGTTGTCTTATTTTTAAATTCTTTGAAAATATGAAGAAATATAGCTCAATAACTAACATGAAGAAAATTTTGTCCTTCAGGTGTTCCATTTTAGTTATAGGCAGACTTAGCATGGCAGTGTTACATCCAGTGTGGGTCAGGAAACAAGCTAAGTAATGGGCATGTAGAGATAAAACAGGTACAATACATATAATTGTTTTCTATAGAAATCAATTCTTAGATCATATTCCAATTGTTAACGTTTCTGCTACTGCTACTGCTAAGTCACTTCAGTCATGTCCGACTCTGTGTGACCCCATAGACGGCAGCCCACCAGGCTCCCCCGTCCCTGGGATTCTCCAGGCAAGAACACTGGAGTGGGTTGCCATTGCCTTCTCCAATGCATGAAAGTGAAAAGTGAAAGTGAAGTCGCTCAGTCGAGTCCGACTCTAAGCGACCCCATGGACTGCAGCCTACCAGGCTCCTCCGTCCATAGGATTTTCCAGGCAAGAGTACTGGAGTGGGGTGCCATGGCCTTCTCCAACGTTTCTAAGGATCCTAAATATATACAATCTATGTTGCCATAGACATAACATTGGGACTTCATTCTAGTGTTCCCTAATATAACTAGAATTGTAACAGAGGTGTTTGGACTTAAATACTGTGTTATGGACTGAATGTGCCCTTCCCACCCACTGCCCTCCAAGCTAATAGTCACATGTTGAAGCTCTGGCCCTCATTATGGCTATAATAGCTGTATTTGGAGTAAGGAAATACTTAAGGTTAATGAGGTCATAAAGTTGGGAGTCCTGACCTGATAGGATTAGTATCCTGTTAAGAAGAGATTAGAGAGCTCACCTGCTCCCTTTCTGTGTGTACTCACCTAAGAAAAGACCATGTGAAGATGAAGAAAGGACACCATTTACAAGCCAGGAAGAGAGTCCTCACCAGAACCCCAAGCCTGAAGAAGCCTAATCTGGGACTTCCAGCCTCCAGAACTGTGAAAAAATACATTTCTGGTTTTGAAGCCAATAAACCTGAGGTATGGTTGGCTAAACCAACCTGCCTCCTGTGCAGTATAATGAACCTCCATCCATAGTTCTTCAGGCACTCTATCAGATTAATCCCTTGAATCTACTGTTACTTCCACAGTATAATCATAAGGGATTTGATTTAGGTCATACCTGAATGGTCTAGTGGTTTTCCCTACTTTCTTCAATTGAAGTCTGAATTTGGCAATAAGGAGTTCATGATCTGAGCCGCAGTTAGCTCCCGCTCTTGTTTTTGCTGACTGTATAGAGCTTCTCCATCTTTGGCTGCAATGAATATAATAATCTGATTTTGGTATTGACTGTCTGGTGATGTCCATGTGTTGAGTCTTCTCTTGAGTTGTTGGAAGAGAGTGTTTGCTATGACCAGTGTGTTCTCTTGGCAAAACTCTGTTAGCCTTTGACCTGCTTCATTCTGTACTCCAAGGCCAAATTTTCCCATTACTGCAGGTATTTCTTGACTTCCTACTTTTGCATTCCAGTCCCCTATAATGAAAAGGACATCTTTTTTGGGTGTTAGTTCTAGAAGGTCTTGTAGGTCTTCATAGAACTGTTCATCTTCTTCAGCATAACTGGTTGGGGCACAGACTTGGATTGCTGTGATATTGAATGCTTTGCCTTGGAAATGAACAGAGTTATTCTGTCATTTTTGAGATTGCATTCAAGTCCTGCATTTCAGACTCTTTTGTTGAGTATGATGGCTACTCCATTTCTTCTAAGGGATTCTTGCCCACAGTAGTAGATATAATGGTCATCTGAGTTAAATCCACCCATTCCAGTACATTTTAGTTTGCTGGTCCCTAAAATGTCAATGTTCAATCTTGCCATCTCCTGTTTGACCATTTCCAATTTGCCTTGATTCATGGACCTAACATTCCAGGTTCCTTTGCAATATTGCTCTTTACATCATCAGACTTTATTTCCATCACCAGTCACATCCACAACTGGGTGTTGTTTTTGCTTTGGCTCCATCTCTTCATTCTTTCTGGAGTTATATCTCCACTGATCTTCACTAGCATGCAGGGCACCTACTGACCTGGGCAGTTCATCTTTCAGTGTCCTATCCTTTTGCCTTTTCATACTGTTCACGGGGTTCTGAAGGCAAGAATACTGAAGTGGTTGGCCATTCCCTTCTCCAGTAGACCACATTTTGTCAGAACTCTCCACCATGACCTGTCCACCTTGGGTAGCCCTACATGGCATGGCTCATAGTTTCACTGAGTTAGAGAAGGCTGTGGTGCATGTGATCAGATTGATTAGTTTTCTGTGATTGTGGTTTTCACTGAGTTTGCCCTCTGGTGGAGAAGGATAAGAGGCTTATGGAAGCTTCCTGATGGGAGAGACTGACTGAGGGAGAAACTGGGTCTTGTTCTGATTGGTGGGGCCATGCTCAGTAAACCTTTAATCCAATTTTCTGTTGATGGGTGGGGCTGTTATTTGGCTAAACTATGGTGGAGGTAATGAAGATAATGGCAACCTCCTTCAAGGGTTCCATGCATGCACTGCTACATTCAGTGCCCCCAACCCTGTAGAAGGCCACTGCCAACCCACACCTCTAGAGACTCCTGGACACTCACGGGCAAGTCTGGGTCAGTCTCTTGTGGGGTCACTGCTCCTTTCTCCTGGGGCGTGGTGCACACAAGTTTCTATTTGTGCCCTGTCCTGTTTCCCCAGTCCTGTGTAAGTTCTGGCAGCTCTATGGTGGATTAATGGTGAAACCTCCTGTAAGAGGGCTTATGCCATACCCAAGTCTACTACACCCAGAGCCGCTGCCCCTGCAGCAGTCCACTGCTGACCCGTACCTCCTCAGGAAACACCCAAACACAGTTCTGTCTCAGTCTCTGTGGGGTCTCTGGGTCCTGATGCATACAATGTATGTTTGAGCCCTCTGAGCATCTCTAGTGGGTATGGGGTTTGATTCTAAACATGATTTTGCCCCTCCTACCATTTTTCTTGGGCTTCTCTCTTGCTGGGGCAGTAATCAAGACATTCCCCAAGAAAAAGAAATGCAAAAAGGCAAAATGGTTGTCTGAGGAGGCCTTACAAACAGCTATGAAAAGAAGAGAAGCAGAAGGCAAAGGAGAAAAGCAAAGATATACCCATTTGAATCCAGAGGTCCAAAGAATAGCAAGGAAAGAAAAGAAAGCCTTCCTCAGTGATCAATGCAAAGAAATAGAGGAAAACAATAGAATGGGAAAGACTAGAGGTCTCTTCAAGAAAATTAGAGATACCAAGGGAATGTTCCATGCTAAGATGGGCACAATAAAGGACAGAAATGGTACTGACCTAACAGAAGCAGAAGATATTAAGAAGAGGTTATAAGAATATGTAGAAGAACTATACAAAAAAGATCCTCATGACCCAGATAATCATGATGGTCACTCACCATGAGCTAGACATCCTGGAATGTGAAGTGAAGGGGGCCTCAGGAAACATCACTACAAACAAAGTTCATGGAGATAATGAAATTCCAGTTGAGCTATTTCAAATCCTGAAAGATGATGCTGTGAAAGTGCTGCACTCAATATACCAGCAAATTTGGAAAACTCAGCAGTGGCCACAGGACTGGAAAAGGTCAGTTTTCATTCCAATCCCAAAGAAAGGCAATGCCAAAGAATGCTCAAACTACCGCACAATTGCACTCATCTCACACGCTAGTAAAGTAATGCTCAAAATTCTCCAACCCAGGCTTCAACAGTATGGGAACTGTGAACTTCCAGATGTTCAAGCTGGATTTAGAAAAGGCAGAGGAACCAGAGATCAAATTGTCAACATCTGCTGGATCACTGAAAAAGCAAGAGGGTTCCAGAAAAACATCTATTTCTGCTTTATTGACTATGTCAAACCTTTGACTGTGTGGATCACAACAAACTGTGTAAAATTCTTTAAGAGATGGGAATACCAGACCACCTGACCTGCCTCCTAAAAAATGTGTAAGCAGGTCAAGAAGCAACAGTTAGAACTGGACATGGAACAACAGACTGGTTCCAAATTGGGAAAGGAGTACATCAAGGCTGTATATTGTCACCCTGATTATTTAACTTCTATGCAGAGTACATCATGAGAAACGCTGGGCTGGAGGAAGCACAAGTTGGAATCAAGATTGCCAGGAGAAATGTCAATAACCTCAGATATGCAGATGACACTACCCTTATGGCAGAAAGCAAAGAACTAAAGAGCCTCCTGATAAAAGTGAAAGAGAGTGAAAAAGTTGGCTTAAAACTCAACATTCAGAAAACTAAAGATCATGGCATCTGGTCCCATCACTTCATGGCAAATAGATGGGTAAACAATGGAAACAGTGACAGACTTTATTTTGGGGGGACTCCAAAATCACTGCAGATTGTGACTGTAGCCCTGAAATTAAAAGACGGTTGCTCCTTAGGAGAAAACTACGATCAACCTGGACAGCATATTAAAAAGCAGAGACATTACTTTGACAACAAAGATCCATCTTGTCAAAGCTATGGTTTTTCCAGTAGTCATGTATGGATTTGAGAGTTGGATTATAACGAAAGCTGAGCTCTGAAGAGTTGATGCTTTTGAACTGTGGTTTTGGAGAAGACTCTTGAGAGTCCCTTGGACAGCAAGGAGATCCAACCAGTCCATCCTAAAGGAAATCAGTCTTGAATATTCATCAAGAATATTCTTGATGCTGAAGCTGAAGCTCCAATCCTTTGGCCACCTGATGGGAAGAACAGACTCATTGGAAAAGACCCTGATTCTGGGCAAGACTAAAGGCAGGAGGAGAAGGGGACAACAGAGGATGAGATGGTAGGATGGCATCACTGACTCTATGGACATGAGTTTGAGTAAGCTCTGGGAGTTGGTGATGGACAGGGAAGCCTGGCATGCAGCAGTCAGTCCATGGGGTAGCAAAGAGTTGGACACGACTGAGAGACTGAACTGAATTAAAATGAGCCTAAGGTATGTTATGGCAACCTGAGCTAGTACAAGTTATATGCTCTATAAAACAATACATAATATGTAAAATTTGACTTAAATACAATGGCCAGCTTAATCAGTCATATAATGTGGGCAATCTTTTAGCATTATAACAAGATTTATGTGTATACATTTATGGCATAAATGTATAAACACTAAAAATTTTGATAAATTCATATGGAAAATTTTCCCTAAAGAAATTTATAGTGATTTACTTTATTACACATTGTCCATAAGCCAAGGGGTATACAAACATTTTAGAATATTTCTATAATGGAAAATTGGAGTTTTAAATGGGTAAAGGTTTTACTTAAATATATTTAAAATGCCTGTTGAATAGCTGAGTGTCCCTGAGATTCTCACACTCAACAACTTATTTAAGAAATGTAAGTATTATGAGATGAGATGACAGTACACTAGTTAACTAGTTTACTGAAAAAATATGGCCAAAAAGTTACTGAAAAATTGGTGAGAAGCAGTAAGATGCTTTCATAGTTGTTGTTCCATCATAATTCAGTGTAGAAAATATAAAGCAGGTTTTTCATGTTTTAGGGGAAGTGGGCTGGTAATTATTCCACTTATTTTACTGAAGTCAAAGTTTGCAAATTGAATTAAGCATGGTTAAGAAGAAAAATAATTAAACGGGACATAGCAGGTGGTAAATAAGATTCTAAAAAGAAAGACTGTGTTTTGGGGGAATGATAGTGAATTCAAAGAGATATGATGTTAGTAGGTATTTCACAATGATTAAATGTGGTATTCTGGGGTGAGACTGCTTGGGTTTGAAGTTTTGCTCTGCCAATTACAAGTTATATAACCTTGGTTAATTTATTCCCCCTAAGCCTCAAACTTATCATTGGTAAGGCGAAAAAGTAATAATTATCTTTTATGTCAATAGCATTTATTAGTGGTATAAAAAATACTGTTTAGCAGAGTATCTACAACACAATCAATGTAATAAATGATCATGATGATAAGAATCATATATTATTGTTTCTTTTAAAAAATGACACCACTAATGTAGCTCCAATCTAAGTGAATATGGGTTATTTTGAAATAGACTAATATGTATTCCAAAAATAGAGAAAAAAAGGGAGGAGTCAAATTATATTTGCTTATTCCAAAGGCCCTCTTCAGACTCTGACATGCCTTCTCAGGCTTTTCTTTGGCTCAAAGTCTGCTTCAGAATTCACCACCCAGGGAGTCCAGTGTATGGGATAGAGCTGTTTTCCTGATATCCATTATTTGAAGTTATACACATCAGTGAATGTTCTATCTTGCCTACTTGCAGTTTTCCCCACTTTGGTGTGCTATGATCATAGCTGCCAGCCTGTCCCACTGCACACCTTTACAGGGCTCCTCAGATGCTTGTGATAAAACCATCGCTCCAGGGTAAGTACAATACACAGACTCCATTCTCACAGGGAAGAAGTGTGCGCTGGCATGTTCTTATAAGCTTTCCAAAGTTGTGCTTCTCATTTTAAGAAACTCTGCTTTAAATAATCAAAGGCATCTGCCAAAAACATTTGGCTCTGCAAATAGCAAGTAGATTTGTTCCTCCTGCTGAGGTTGGTAGATGATAGCTTAGGAATTAGAATCAGGAAAAGTAGAATGTCTGGTTACTGAGAACTCTGATAAAGATAGGAATCAAAGGAATTTTAGAAAACTCCTAAGCCAAAGAAACACAAGTAAGGAACAAATGTCCAGAAAAAATGTGTAGGGCCTAGCAAATACTAGGTCCTTAGTAAATATCATGTGAATTCAAAATCATGGTACTACTTCTGTCACAGAGAATGTTAAGTTACCATTTCTTTTCAGCCTTTACCTGCAATCCCAGAGTATTATGTGATGTATAAGTTGATGAAATCAGAAAACGATATTTCATCCTGTGGCACTTGCTGGTTTTCAGAGTTTTTACATGCAAACATTTCCTGTTCATTTTTGAACTATGTTGGATTCCTTTGTATTAATAATTGGAATTCTATTAAGGTTCCTGAAGAAGACAACACCGACTTGCCAGCGAAAAAAAAAGACTTTCAGAGTTTGTTTTTTTTAGGTCATTCACATGCGATAACACTTGGGTTACAGATAAGAGGAAATTCTGTCTCTATTCTCAAATTCAGTAGAGAATTAAAAAAATATATTTTAAAGGTCTTTTATACAAATGTTTAAATTGCTCTAAAAAAGCATACAAATTCCAAATGCAAAGTCCCATTTAATTTTCAATGACTTTATTGAGAACATTTTGCAAATTAGATTTTACAGTTTAACATTTTACAATTAGAAATTTCATCTGCTCCTACATAAGTTGCAAACTTCTCAAAACACTACAGAAAATCCTTTATTTCTTTGAATTCTTCTGTTCCATGCTGAGCTCCTGAGATATATTTTTTCTTTCAGCTTCATTTTCATCTTCCTGTGAAATAAATTTGAGAAAACATTAAAATACAAACCTTAGAGCATTTAATCACCTATACTTCATACACTTTAACTTTATTTCTCGGGAAAATTAACTATCATGATTTCAGTAATACTAGGGAAAAGGCTATAAACAAAATGGCACAATTATGTAACATTTAAATATTTATAGTGCGTGCTGTTTTATACTACATGTTGACTAAATTTTTCTATGTATTTTTAAAAGCAACTTATTTTATCAATGACCTAAAAATTACTTTCGAAAACACTTGCCACTAAAAAAATATCCTTTTTAGGGGTCAATCAGATATTTTTACTTCACTATTTGATAAAAAAAAATAGTAAATGTAACTTCTGAGACACTTTATGTACATTGGCATTTTTGTCTCATCCAGCAGACTTTCTTGACAGGTCTGCCAATTTCCCAATTACTTGGACCACCATATGTTATCTGAAAATCAGTCAGCTCTAAAATAGGAAACTCTAAAATGGGCATGTCAGGCGATAGAATGCTTACATCTTCTACAGTTTCGATTCTGAGTGGTGGCTTCATAATTCATAGCAGGCTCCTGTGGAACATGGTGAATAAATAAAGTGACATCATAATGTCTGCTTCCATAGGAATGAAATACATCTTGTGTTCAATATTAAATGGTGACCTCCAAAGTATAAATGAATGAGAATCTGGAAAAATATGTCACCTTACATTTTATAATCCATCTCATCATCTGTGTTCTTTCAATAACACCCAAGTACAAAGCAGTCTTGCCTTCCTAGTATTCCTGAAAGGCCTTTTGTTCTTATTAACTGAAGTAAAAAGTATTGTCTAACTCTTTACAAGTTAAAGTATGAGTATCTTAATTTCTTAAGCATCTCTGGACAACAGTAATTATATCAGTATCACCAAACATATAACCCTGTATCTCTTTATCTTCTTATAAAACCAAATTCAGTTAAATTAAATAATTACTGAGCTTTGATTAGTAAACTGACTTTATTAAGTACATGCAAATCAAGGTGTGTGTATATATATCTATGTTTTCCATGAAAGACCACATCCTTGCCCATAAATATTAAGGTGGAGAAAGCTTCCTTTATAGACACTGTCTCTAAACTTCAACAGCAACTGTGATTTAGCCTTTGTCAATACCAGGAAAGTAGAAAAGTTATCAATATTATCAGTCAGCCTGAATAATTATAGATATGTTGGATACAGAGGATGGGGTTCTGAATATCAATTTAGGTGATGTAATTTTAATGTATTTTTCTACGTATAGCAACCACTGTTTTTTTTTGTTTTTTTTTTTCAAATTTTCTCTACTGAATAGAGATATAATGTTGAATTGACTATTGAAAATCTGTTAATGAACAGATAGTTTTTGGGTTTCCCTGGTGGCTGGCTTCCCAGTAGTAAAGAATCTGCCTGCAATGCAGGAGCTGCAGGAACTGTGGATTTGATCCCTGGGTTGGGAAGATCCCCTGGAGGAGGGCATGGTAACCCACTCCAGTATTCTTGCCTGGAGAATCCCATCGACTGAAGAGCCTGGCAGGCTACAGTCCACAGGGTCACAAAGTCCAAACACAACTGAAGCAACTTAGCACACACGCACGCAGTTTCCACTTTAACTCAAACAGAGATTACATTTTAATTACAACCTAATAAAAACCAAATCCTATTCCATATTTTCCACTGTCTTCTTCAGATGGAACACTGACAGAAAGTGTTACATCAGCAGGTAAAGGTGGCAAGATTTTATTAGGTAGGACTGAATGTGTCTATATGTTGCACAAGGCAAGGTTTTATCTTTTTTATCTTATATTCCTACCATCTATCAGGGCATATTTAGTATCTAGGTGGAGTTCCATAAACGTTTCCTGAACTATTTTAAATACTGGGATAAAGAATGAATAAGAGGTGTGTGCTCTGGAAAAGCAAAATATCCCTCCTTATCCAGTGGTTACACTTCTGAGTTTACTAAAACAGTATTGACAACAGGAATGAGCAAAAACGTTAGAAGCAACATTAGACAAAATTGCTTTTACCAAATTCATAGTCTTTAAGTTTTGGGAAAAAAAAAAAAATGGAGCTTTTATCATGTGAACGGTCTAGTAAGTCCTCACAGCAATATGACTTACTGGTTTAACAAGTGTGGTTACCTAGCTTTCCCCTGAGAACTCGGAATTATCTACAATATTTACTTCCATAAACAGCAACCCACTCCAGTACTCTTGCCTGGAAAATCTCATGGATGGAGGAGCATGGTAGGCTACGGTCCATGGGGTAGCAGAGTCCGACACGACTGAGCGATGTCACTTTCACTATATAATGTCAGTCTTTTTGTTGAATTTTTCTTAGGAATAAAGTATAGCTAATAAATGCATGTCTATTCTAATAGTACCTCCTGTTCAGGACAGGTACAAAAGTTTCTTATGATGAGAGTCTGTCTTAAAATATCTTGCCTTTCTATGCCTTTAAACTATTTATGTAAGTTAGCAAGATACAACCTCTTCTACCTTTGGATAAAAATAGCTGTAATCTGGATATAGAGTCCATAAAGGATTATGGAAGTGTAGAGAAGGCATTTAGTCCCACTAAGAGTCCCACACAACATAATTGCTGTGGTATAGTATCACCAAAATAATACAACTAACAGCAATAGATTTTAATCACTATAAATAAAACATCAGAATTAGATACAATAAAACTCCAGAAATGATTTTAGAAGTTGTCTTTTTTTTTCCCAGAAGTGCTAACTTATATTGCTAATGTTACATTGTCAATTTTTATAAGAACTTTATCAACAGTTCAAAATTAATAAAATCATTAAAATAGTTCAGGCAGCAAATCAAATATCATTCACAAATGACTGTGTAATGAATGAAACTACAAAGAAAGGAAGCTCCTTTACTGAAGTATTTCTTCGCTACCGGATTAATAAAGGCTGACAAAAATTTCTTCTGATAGATGGCAGGTTTTGTCCCTCTTTTCTAAGATAAGACATCTGTTTGTTTCCCAGTGAAAGAAGACCCTTGCTACAAGGATCATTTTCTTAGTGACAGCCCCGACAAGTCTGACATTTGTTTCATGAAGTATTCTGAAGCAGCCAACAAGAAAATGTACCCTTTGGGGCTACTGGGAAGTAGACAGGTTTACCTCTTAATGTTTAAGCCTGTTAATTTATACTCCAGAAGACATGTGATTACAGCAACCTTGCAGATCTGCTGTTACATGCGGAATTTCAGGAATACACACACGTAACAGTAACACTCGTAATGCCAAATCATTACACGTGATTCCTTGACCTCCCTGCTCTTTGTACACTGACAGAACTGTTGGAGTGAGGAGAATGATAATTTCCAGGCATACATGGACCGTGTAATTATGGACTCATGCTCCAGGTGGCAACATGAGACTAAAAGAGTCATTCAAACAGAAAATAAGTAAAAACAGTGCCATTTTTCATCTAAGCTAGATCCCATAAAACCCAAAAGAGTCTGTTTAAATACTACTCAGCTTGCAGCATCAATTTGGAAGAGGTAGCCTTCTATTTCCCTTTATTTACAAATTTGACTTTGTTCTCATAATAGTTGAAAGAATTAATGTCAATAAAACCTATCCATCCCGCTTTTCCTTTCTCTTGAGGTAACCAACTCCAAACAAAGAGCAATTATTTTAGCAGCTGGACTTCTTAATGCTCAGGTAGTATCTAGATTCAAAATTACAGTCTATGAATAAAGATGACTCTATTTATGCTACAGACTGTTGAGTTTTAAATGATTTCTTTTAAAGGTTGGATTATTCAAAGGGACAAATTTCCCCCATTATTTCATTTTATCTTTAAAAATGACTTTATGAGTACCTTTAGAGTAGAGAAATCTGTCAAACATTACCTTAACCAAATAATTAGGGTTAACATTACCAGTAATGCATATTAACATCAACCCTTTGGTAAGATGCTTTACAAAGGGCATGTTAATTCTGATTTGTGGTATCCTTCCCAGCAATGCATGAACCTCAATCTAATAAAAAAAAATCAGATAAACACTCTATAAAAGAATTGAACAGTAGAAGATAATAACACTATAGGAAGCTGGATGAAGGGCAAATAGGAATTATCTGTGCTATTTCTGCAACTGTTGAAAGTGAAAGTGAAGTCGCTCAGACGTGTCTGACTCTTTGCGACCCCGTGGACTGTAGCCTACCAGGCTCCTCCGTCCATGGGATTCTCCAGGCAAAAATACTGGCGTGGGTTGCCATTTTCTTCTCCAAGGGATATTCCCAACCCAGGGATCGAACCCAGGTCTCCCGCATTGTGGGCAGATGCTTTACCCTCTGAGCCACCAGGGAAACCCCTAAGTTTTGGTAAGTCTAAAATTATTTAAAATAAAAAAAAGATTTAAAAAACAAAGTAGAAATGAATACTTGATGAAAGTGTTCTAAATTCAAAGTAAGGGTGATTTATGCACAAAGATTTTATGTAAAAAAAAATTCAAGGTTACTTTAGCCTCTACATTGAAAATATACAGCTAAAATAAATTGTTTATGCTTTCCATTTTTGTACTTAAAATTCCTTCTTAAGTACCTCAACTGTTTATTATGATGATGCTATTAATTTTTTATTTTCTTGTCTGTGCTTCCAGGCATTTTTCTTACATTTGTACTCTGAGTACAGATTACTTTCACAGTCAGAAAATATAAGCTTTATTTCCAGAAATAAGAAAGCATAATGGGAGACTGTTTTCAAAGAGAATGATGTCAGCTGTTTTCATTTTATAGCAGCAGACAAAGACATATGGTGGGAACTGTAAAATAAAGTGAGAAAGTACAACTAAGCACTAAAATATTTCTATTTTCTTATGATATTTTCTCTAGATTTTAAATATTCCTTTAATCAGAAGAGTTTCTATAATCAGATTCAAATTAATAGTTGAAATTATCTGTATGCTTTAACTATGACCCTTTCAAATCTGCAGTATATATGCAGCTTCCAGTAAAAAATATGAAGACACACTTAAGCTGTTAATTGTAGAGTAAGTATAGAAAAGCAATATATAATATACTCTAATCTGTGGTAAAAAATTACTCTTTTACTTATTTAAAATGTACCAGATGTAACTCTCAACAGCATTTAAGATTGTGCTTTTAATACTGAAAATATGCTAGTGCTGCACAATGGGAAAAATTTATCTTAATAACTGAAAAAATACTGATGATAATGAAAATGTTTTAGGCAAAAACGAGCATGCTGCATGCTTCAGACTAAAATTAATTAGAGTTTTTAACGTTTTACAATTCCACCATAATTCTTTAAATGGTGCATTTACTTCATGGCAATAAACACTTGGATCATTAAGTAAAGTGCAAAATGTGTGTGATGTGCTACATTTAATAACCTTTGGCCCTTTTTTCTGTACTTCTCGCATTCAGTTTTCCAATGCATTGAATAAGCAATTGAAGACCACAATTAAATTTCCTGACATTGCATATTTGAGATTCTTATTTCATTTAATACAAAAGGCAATTAGTCTACCATTTTACAACTGAATCCTAACTTTAGTGGGCCGTGATAAAGATACTGAAATGAACTTACAAGAAATGCTTAATTAAATTTACAGTAAAAAGCAAAAGAGGTTTTTTTCTTATGACAGAAGTTGCATATTTAATTAGAAAGTCTAGGGCTACACTGTAAAATTACAGTAACCTGGGAAGTTCTCAGTGAACCTAGCTCAAACATAAATGTTGCTAAATAAGATGGAGCTATTTTATAAATTTCTACCTTTTTCTCTACTTAGTGATTCAACAAAAGATAGTTAAATATTGTTTAATATTGTAATATTATCTAATATGGTAATACTACCTAATATTACAAACTCACGGGCTTTATGTTAATAGCAAGTATAATACATACATAAAAGGACAATGAGTGCTCAGTCATGTCCGACTCTTTGCAACCCCATGGACTGTAGCTCTCCAGGCTCTGTCCATGGAAGTTTCCAGGTAAGAATACTGGAGAGGTTTGCCATTTGCTACTACAGGGGACCTTCCTGACCCAGGGATCGAACCTGTGTCTCCTGCATTGGCAGGTGAATTCTTTAACCCTGTGCCACCTGGGAAGCCCCAAAGGGATGGTAATAAATTTCTAATTTCATGTATGAGTATATATGAATGTCATATCTCATTTATTTCATTTATTAGCAATCATATCTCTCCATTTGTGATTCTGGAGATCTAGTTGAGTAAGTTTGCCCTTCTAAATCTTTAGTTGAGTAGGTTTGTCCTTCTAAATCTTTAGTTTCTCTTGTTACCTTTAACTTCCTTGTGGTGTTTTTTGATGGCATGGAAATGGGATAATTAAAAATAAGGCTTTGGATTTCCCATGTATGATTTGAGATCGAGAGAATTTCTGTGACCTGGGAAGAAAGGCCCTAAGGACTGGTCAGCCATTTGGGGAGGGCATATTAAAAGGAGATGGAAAACAGTAAGCGCAAGATAAGAGTCTGGCAAAATCGAGTTAAAAAAAGGAAAATGAATGATGGATGGTAAGTGTGAGTTAGGGCAGACACTTAATGAGTATAAACCTAATTCTATAAGCTTATATCTTCCCATAAACATGAAAAAAAAAGCACAACTTTGAATTTTTAGGTATTTAGCAGGTTGCTAACCTGCTGGGCCTAGAAATTTTAATCATATTCTTTTCTTCTCTGACAGATGAGTTCTTGTATAAGGCATATGTTTGATAACCCCTGCAGAATTTATAATCTTAAAGATAATAAATTTTCCTTCTCTGGTAGGCTTCTAATATCTAGGAAATAAGCTTAAAAGTGTACACTAGAAATCAAATTCTATAATGGGGCAATATATTTTCAAATGAGAACAGCACAAATCCAATGTGTATGAATTAAAAGATTACGTTATATTAAGATATAACATTTTAAGAGGCTCTTCAGAAAGTATTTTTTGCATAAATCATCTACTAAATGTAACATTACAAAAATCCTAAATGTGCTAATATTTAAAGATAATACATATGAATTTTTACTTTTCCCACAGGTATTCAAGGAGAAGAGAGATTTCTAAATTTATGTTGTTTGATTTTTTTCTGTCCTAAACATACACATACAAGATTAAATTTCATCAAGCAAAAATGAGGCAAAAATAATGTCTAAAAATGTTTGAGGTAAAAAAGCTCATCAGTAAAATAATAGTTCCACAGCTAAGAAATTTCTAGGTTGTATAAAAATCAGTGACTGACTCATTAAACTTTCCAGTCACACATGCACTGTTTTATGACTGGAAATTATTCAGCAATAAATGAGTTCCTTATACAAGCTGGAAAAAACTTATATGTAGCATATTTATATTTATTAATATAAGCAATAACCATTGATATTGGAATTGGCCATTGTGGAAGAAGTGACTTCTTCAGTAATATGTGACAGCATTTTGTTTATCCTTTACAATATGATGAGAAGTTTAATGCAGGCATTTTACATATATAATATTAAAAGGATTTTGGTGGAGGAGATCAAGATGGCGGATTAGAGGGATATGGAGCTCACCTGCTGTGTGTGTATGTGTGAGAGAGAGAGAGTCACTCAGTTGTGTCCGACTCTTTGTGACCCCATGGACTGTAGCCCACCAGGATTGTGTCCATTGGGATTCTCCAGGCAAGAATACTGAAGTGGTTCACCATGTCCTCCTCCAGGGGATCTTCCCAACCCATGGATTGAACCCAGGTCTCCTGCACTTCCAGGTGGATTATTTACTGTCTGAGCCACCAGGGAAACCCTGACCTGCTCTAACAAATATATAAAAATAAATTCTTTTAGTTTTTGCTTATCTGAGAAATTCTTTTTTTTTAATTTACTTATTATTGTTGTATTAGATGCTCAGTCATGTCTGACTCTTTGTGACTCCATGGACTGGAGCCTGCCAGGCTCCTCTGTCCATGGAATTCTCCAAGCAAGAATACTAGAGTGGGTTGCTATGCCCTTTTCCAGGGGATCCTCTCAACCCAAGGATTGAACATGGGTTCGCTCACAGCTCAGTTGGTAAAGAATTTGCCTGCAATGCAGGAGACCTGGCTTCAATTCCTGGGTTGGGAAGATCCCCTGGAGAGGGAAATGGCAATCCACTCCAGTATTCTTGCCTGGAAAATCCCAGACAGAGGAGCCTGGCAGGCTGCAGTCTATGGAGTCGCAAGAGTCAGACATGTCTTAGCAACTAAACCACCAACCACCACCACCTCCCGTATTGCAGGCAGATTCTTTACCATTTGAGCTACCCTAGAAGTTAGTCAAGGCTATGGTTTTTCCAGTGGTCATGCATGGATGTGACAGTTGGACTGTGAAGAAAGCTGAGCACTGAAGAATTGATGCTTTTGAACTGTAGTGTTGGAGAAGACTCTTGAGAGTCCCTTGGACTGCAAGGAGATCCAACCAGTCCATTCTAAAGGAGATCAGTCCTGGGTGTTCTTTGGAAGGACTGATGCTAAAGCTGAAACTCCAATACTTTGGCCACCTCGTGCAAAGAGTTGACTCATTGGAAAAGACTCTGATGCTGGGAGGGATTGGGGGCAGCAGGAGAAGGGGACAACAGAGGATGAGATGGCTGGATGGCATTACTGAGTCGATGGACATGAGTTTGGGTGAACTCTGGGAGTTGGTGATGGACAGGGAGGCCTGGTGCTGCAGTTCATGGGGTCGCAAAGAGTTGGACACGACTGAGCGACTGAACTGAACTGAACTTAGAGGTTAGTTAGCTCTGTGAATACTAAACCAATCCTAAAAGAAATATCTAAAGGTCTTCACTAAATGGAAAAGAAGGAAGTATCTACATGAAAGGCAAATAAATAAAAGGATTGAAGATTACTTAAATAAGTCAGTACAAATATTAACAATAAAAAACAATGAAAAAAATTCTGTGAAAGCAATTATAACTACAATGAGCAGCAAAAGGATAAAAATTAAGATATAAAATAGGACATCATAAAATGTAGGGAGGGAAGTAAGAAAAATGTAGATCTTTTAGAATATTTGAGTTTATATGACCACCAGTTGAAAGCAAGTAGGTAAGCTATGGGTTAATATACTTGAAAACCAGGATAATCACAAATCAAAAACATGCAGTAACTTCACAAAAACCAAAAAGAAAGGAACTATAGCATAATAGAAAAGAAAACCATCAAACCACAAGAGAAAAACAAAAAGAAGACAGGGATGAAGAAGCAATACAAAGGAATCAACTGGAAAGCAAGGTTTAAAATGGCAATAAGTAATTATCAATAAATACTTTAAAGGTAAATGAACTAAATTCTCCAATCAAGACACAGAGTGGCAGACTAGATAATAAAACAAAAACCTACAATATGCTCCCTACAAGAGATTCTCTTTAGGGAAGAAAATGAAAGCGAGGGGACAGAAAAAGGTATTTCATGCAAATGGAAATGACAAAGCAAAAGTAGCAATATTCATATCAGACAAAACAGACTTTAAAACAAAGGCCATAAAGAAAGACAAAGGAGACTACATAATGATAGAAAGATCAATTCAAGAAGAGGTGTATATGCACCCATTACAGAAGTGTTTAAATACATAAATAATAACAGACATAAAGGGACAAACTAATGGGAATTCAATAAGGCAACAGAGATCCTAAATGAAGAGAACAGACTTAATTGAGATCTACAGGATAATACATCTAAAAAGAGCAGAATATATATTCTTTTCAAGTGCATATGGAACATTCTCTAGGATAAATACATCCTTTACATTCTAGGACACAAAACAAACCTCCATAAATTAGGAGGATGGAAATTATTTCAAATATCTTTTGTAACTACGACATGAAACTAGAAATCAATCACAGAAAGAAACAAGGGGAAAAAACAATTACATGGAGACTAAACAAAATGTTACTAAAAAATCAGTGAGTCAATGATGAAATCAAAGAGGAAATAAAAAATATCTTGAGATAGATGACAATAAAACACAACCATACAAAATCTATGGGGCACAGCAAAAGTCGTTCTAAGCAATCCTGAGAAAAAAGAACAAAGCTGGAAGTATAACATTTCCAGACTTCAGACAATACTACAGAGCTATAGTAATTAAAACAGCATGGTATTGGCACAAAAGCAGACACAGATCAATGGAAAAGAAAAGAGAATACAGAAATAAGCCCGTACACCTTTGGTCAATTAGTCTTCTTCAACAAAGGTGACATATATAATGGAGAAAGACATTTTCTTCAGGAAGTGGTGTTTGGAAAGCTGGACAGCCACATGTTAATCAATAAAGTTAGAAGAGTCCTTCGCACCATGTACAAAATTAAACTCAAAGTAGCTTAAAGACTTATTAAGACATGACACCATAAAACTTTTAGAAGAGAACACAGGCAAAATATTCTCTGACATAAATTGTACCAATGTTTTCTTAAGTCAATCTCCCAGGGCAAAAAGCAATAAAAGCAAAGATAAACAAATGGGCCCTAATCAAACTTATAAGCTTTTCCACAGCAAGAAAAGAGAAGAGTTAGTTGCTCAGTTGTTTCCAGCTCTTTGCAACCCCATGGACTATAGCCCATCAGGCTCCTCTCTGTCCATGGAATTCTCCAGAAGGGAATGGGTAGCCATTCGCTTCTCCAGGGGATCTTCCTGGCCCACGGATTGAAATGAGGTGTCCTGCATTGCAGGCAGATTCTTTACCATTGGAGCCACAAGGCAACCATAAACAAAATGAAAAAAACAACCTATGGACTGGGAGAAAATATTTCCAAATGATGTGACTGACAAGGGCTTGATTTCCAAAATATATAAACAACTCATACAACTCAGGGTTTCCTGGTGGCTCAGTGGTAAAGAATTGGCCTGCCAATGCAGTAGATGCAGGTTTTATCCCTGGATCAGGAAGACCCTTGGAGAAGGAAATGGCAACCCATTCCTTGCTTGCAGAATTCCATGGACAGAGAAGTCTGGCAGTTTATAGTCCACAGGGTTGCAACAAGTCAGATACAACTTAGCGACTAAATAACAACAACATACAACTCAGTAACAAAAAAAACAAACAATCCAATCAAAAAATGGGCAGAAGACCTAAATAGACATTTCTCCAAAGACATACAGACGACCAACAAGTACATGAGAAGATTTTCAACACTGCCAATTATTAGAGAAATGTCAATCAAAACTATATTGAGGTATCATCTCACACAGTTCATAATGGTTATCATGAAAAAGTTTACAAATACTAAATGCTGAAAAGGGTTTGGTGAAAAGGGAACCCTCCTACACTGCTGGTGGGAATGTAAATTGGTACAGCCACTATGGAAAATAGTATGTGTTCCTTAAAAACCTAAAAATAGAGTTACCCTATGATCCAGCAATCCCACTCCTGTTCATATATCCAGAAAAGACAAAAACTCAAATTTGAAAAGATACATGCACCCTAATGCTCATAGCAGCACTATTTACAGTAGCCATGGGAACAACATTAGTGTCCATCAACAGATGAATGGATAAAGAAGTGGTACATATATACAATGGAATATTACTCATCCACAAAAAAAATGAAATAATGCCATTTGCAGCAACATGGGTGAACCCAGAGAATATCATACTAAGCAAAATAAGGCAGAAAGAGAAAGATGAATACCATATGATAAAACCTGTGGAATCTAAAAAAAACTATACAAATGAACTTATATACAAAATAGAAACAGACTCACAGACATAGAAAATTTATGGTTACTAAAAGAGAAAGGGGTAGGGGGAAGATAAGTTAGGAGTATGGTATTAACAGATACACACTACCATTTGTAAAATAGATAAACAAGAAGGATTTACTCTATAGCACAGGGAACTATATTCAATATCTTTTAATAGCCTATAATAGAAAGGCATAAAAATTTATTGTGTATAACCAAATCGCTCTGCTGTACATGTGAACCTAACACAATATTGTAAATCAATATTCAATTAAAAAATTATACTTCAATTAAAAAAATTTTTTTTGCTTAGTCAAGCCCTACAGTTAATATTACCTAGACTATGTATATATCAAAAGCCTCTTGAGGAAAGTGAAAGTGAAGAGTGAAAAAGTTGGCTTAAAGCTCAACATTCAGAAAACGAAGATCATGGCATCTAGTCCCATCACTTCTTGGGAAATAGATGAGGAAACAGTGGAAACAGTGTCACTTTATTTTTCTGGGCTCCAAAATCACTACAGATGGTGACTGCAGCCATGAAATTAAAAGACACTTACTCCTTGAAAGGAAAGTTATGACCAACCTAGACAGCATATTCAAAAGCAGAGATATTACTTTGCCAACAAAGGTTCGTCTAGTCAAGGCTATGGTTTTTCCAGTGGTCATGTATGGATGTGAGAGTTGGACTGTGAAGAAGGCTGAGCGCCGAAGAACTGATGCTTTTGAACTGTGGTGTTGGAGAAGACTCTTGAGAGTCCCTTGGACTGCAAGGAGATCCAACCAGTCCATTCTGAAGGAGATCAGCCCTGGGATTTCTTTGTAAGGAATGATGCTAAAGCTGAAACTCCAGCACTTTGGCCACCTGATGCGAAGAGTTGACTTATTGGAAAAGACTGATGCTGGGAGGGATTGGGGGCAGGAGGAGAAGGGGACGACAGAGGATGAGATGGCTGGATGGCATCACTGAGTTGATGGACGTGAGTCTGAGTGAACTCCGGGAGTTGGTGAGGGACAGGGAAGCCTGGCGTGCTGTGATTCATGGGGTTGCAAAGAGTCGGACATGACTGAGCGACTGATCTGATCTGATGTATCAAATCACTGTGAAAGAAGTAGAATTTATATAAATGGTAATATCACAATCTTAAAGTGGTACTTTAGAGAAGAGGTAGAAGACATTCAGAAAGTGGAAGGTAACACAAACCCCCCCTAATGAAAATGATGTTATTTATATAACTTGATGTTTAGGCTTGATAACTGTCCTATTATATAAGAAGTTATCAAAAGAAGCTGGGTGCTTCATACTTACTGTATATGTTTTTGCAACGCTTTTAAAATCAAATTTGTCTCAACACAAAAAGTAAGAACAGATAAGCAAACAGACAAATGATCTTTGTTAGATGATTTAGAAATAAGTATACTTATGTTGTAAATACTATAAAGTTTCTCACCAAAGTAATATACAGAGGTTATCAGAGTTATGAGTAACAGTTTCAGCATTTCTGTGATATGGGCAGCTCATTACAGACTCCATACTGTAAACTAGTAAACTGTATTTACTGCTTGCTAGTAAAATCACAAAATCATTCAGAGATACTGCATTATGTTTCACACATGAAATTCATTGTAGTGTTTTGAGGATTCATGAAGTTTAATAAGAACCATGAGGATCAAATTCAACTCTTAACAGTAAAATAATCTCATTTTACAAGACTCTTTATCCCTTGACTCATATTAAACATTTTTATCTTTTAAAGATAATATTAAGTATTGAAATAAGTTCTATTCCTAGAAATCCTTTCTTTCTTTCTCCTGCAAAAATGTATTGAGCAATGACTGTGGGTCAGACACTGGGAAAGGTACTGGAAATAACAAGATGAATGAAATGTCTTCCTACCTAGAGGAGCCAGTGTGCCAATGTGGTAGAAAAGTGAAAGTGAAAGAGTTGTGTCTGCCTCTTTACAACCATATAGATCATGAAATTCTCCAGGCCAGAATACTGGAGTGGATAGCCTTTCCCTTCTCCAGGAGATCTTCCCAATCCAGGGATTGAACCCAAGTCTCCTGCACTGCAGGTGGATTCTTTGCCAACTGAGCTATCAGGGAAGCCCAACATGGTAGATAGGCAGTCATATCATTACAGTACAATGGAGAAAGTATAGTTTAAAGTCTATCAGGCATAAAATGTAAAGAGAAAAAACTGAACTATGACAATATATAAGGAGAGTTTTGTTTTTTTTTTTTAAAAGAATGAGTTATAGTCTAAGGTTGGGGTATGGCATCAGAATAATATATCCTCCTTCATTCTCAATGATTGGTATTCTGCATCTTTGAAACAAACGCTTCTCAATGTAACTTACACTGACTATTCTTTTATTAAGTCAACATTAAAGGACTACCTCTTTGAGAAATAAACTTATGCTTAAAAGTGAATTTTTAAAACTTTACTCCCAAGGGAACAGATTAAGTTGCTGCAAATGTCTCTATTTCAAGTTGAATGCTATTTTCCCTAGAGTGAATCCATTAATCTTCTCAGTTTTATTGGAAATTAATAGCTCATTAGACATCCAAGTAACACATTTCCTATGGCACATTAATTTTTCATGAGTGAAAAAAAGTTTAATTTTGCTTCAAAAAAAAAAATAACATTTTAGAAAATTCCACACAGGAATTTTCTCTAGTAGTGGTACTTCATATCAGACAGAGTCAAATATAACAGCCACATTTTCTACATTCTGAATTCAAAATAATTGTATAAACACTATTTTTCTCTTAAAAGTGTTCAATGTTTTAAACTCTTTGCTTTAAACCGTTACCATAATGAAAACCAAGTACTGATACCGTTGTAGATGATTGCCAAAAGTAGGCCTTGTGGCAAGTACCAAGTCAGTTACAAAGCTTACAAGTACCAAATTGCCAAAAGTAGGCCTTGTGGCAAGTACCGAATCAGTAAATACATTACCTGAAAATGTATTTACTTAACTGATGTTTTCTATGACCAATTAGTTATTCTATAAGTATAAAGTATTTTGCAATATTCCATGATCAACACTATAAAACATTAGAAAAAAATTTGATAAAATGACATTTGAAAAACCTATTTGAAAAGATCATTCAGAGAGCTACAAAAGCCATTCATACATTTTCCCCTGATTATCAACTGTGCGTCAGTTATTGTGATAGGTGCTAATAAGAAAAAAAACCCAAAACTGATATATAAGGCAGATTCTGAGCCTTATGAATCTTTTAATCTCTGTCCAAAACAATGATTACTAACTATAATTGCAATTAAGACATGTTCAATGAAAGTACAATGCTATGAGCATTTCACTAGAACAGCCTAAAAGTTTCAGAGAAGCTCGTCCCTGTCCTAAAAATGACAAATACATTCAGACCTGGAGGATAAGATGGAGAGGTAAACCTAAAGTCCACACACAGATAACATCAGAAGACAAAGAAACATCTTAGATTAATTAACCCTACAAGCATCTAATAGTCTTAATTCTGAATATATCAACATAAGGTATGAAATATTAAAAAGCTGCATTTTCTATTACTTGCAGTTAAAGAATCCTTACCAATACAACACTGGAATGTTTGTTAATTTTCTTCTCTTAGTTCTCTGAATTTTCCCCATATCTTTTTTCTTTTAACTTCCTTTTATCAATGTTTTTAGAACTCTGTTACTCTTAACTGGAGATGGCTCTAAAGGGCCTCAAATGCCATCTATTTTATGTTGACTCCCCAATTTATACCTTCAGCCTGGCATATATTCCACGTTTTAAGGTCATATGTCCACTGCTACTTGATATCTTCACTGAACTTTTAAATAAGCACTTCAAACAGACCAGGTACAAAGCCAAACTTTTTGCCTTTCCCCAAGCACTACCAACCTCCCTCAAAAGCCTTATACCTCTCTTGGTCTGTAATTTATTCAGTTGCTCAAATACAAAGTCTAGGAGTCATTCTTTGATTCTTTTCTTTCTCTCATACTCCAGAGCCAACTCCTGTTGTCTCTATTACCACAGATAATACAATTTCAGTATTTCCATTCCATATTTCCTGCCAGGATTACGCTAATACCTTCCTAATCAACTGCTTCCATTTTACTGTTGTACAACCGATTCTCCATATAATAGGCAGCAATTTTTGTAAGGCATGGAGGTTATCACATCCCACCTTTGCTTGAAACCCTCCAGGAGTGCTGTATTTAGACTAGAATCCAAACTCCTGCCATGGCCTATAAAATCCTATAAAATCTGACCCCTCCCACCTTTCTGGCTTCATCTTCAACAGTTCTCCAACTTGGTTATGTTAGCTCCAAACATGCTGGTCTTCCTTTGGATCCCTGGACAAATGGCACCAGCTGTTCTCTGTGCCTCTAACTTTATATGCCTAAGTCGTTTTGTTTTTGTTATACAGTCTTAGTGAGTTCTCTGACGTCATGCACATGGAACCAGCCTTTCCTCCACCAACCAGACTGTTCTTCATAACACTTATCACAATGAAATAACCATTTACCTGCTTATTTTATATATTACCTGTCTTCCCTCACTACAGTGTAATCTCCATGATAGCAGATTTTCTCTGTCTTGCTAACCACAGAACCCTCAGAAGCTAGTGTCATTTCTATCATATTACAGTCTCAATGTCTCTTTACTGTATGAATAACTACCCTACTATATAACTGCATAGGAAACAAATAAATAGTAGTTTTGCCTTTTTCAGTATTTATTAAATACAGAGTTTCACATACGCGGTATCTAATACTCACAAGTGCCAGGCAATGTAAGTATTATCATCCCCATTTCCCATTCAGAAAATTGAGAATTAAAGACATTAAAGAACTACCCTGGGTAACACACCTAAAAGTCTAAGAGGACCTGGATTTAAACTCAGCTCTGTCTGACTCCAAAGAATTCTCCTTCCAGTATTCCAGACAAGTAGAATTGCTCATGATCAGTAAATTTAAACCTCACTTATATTTCCAAAATACCAATAATTCATCTTTTGTCCAACAGATACTGATCGCATTAATTGCTCAGTCATACAAAAAGATCTTAAATCTGTCTTGCAGAAATGATTGAAAAGCAATCTTTAAATCCAAAACAGTTTAGCCATTGTGCACCCTCAAGATTATTTATAGAAATACTGATAAACATACCACTTGCCTTTTCATTTTTTCAAGCATTCTGACAATATTAGGATTTGTTGTGTTATATTTCCTAAATCTCATGAGGATACAGAAATGGTTGAGAACAAAAAGAGGTACTGGGAAAATGTTGCAAGGAACAGTTTCTGAGAAACATGAAATTCTGCCATTACCTTGGGATGGCTGCTCTTTTGTCTTCAAATAAGCCTGTGTAAAGAAGATTTATTATCAAGGTCCATGGCTTTCTCAATTCTTTGACAGATATCAACACAAAGGCTTACTTTCTCAGAAAGAAAAAATAGTCTCTATTTTTAAGAAAAAGGATCACAAGCCTTTACAGAGGTAGGTCCGTGAAGGACTCTTGGAAGTTTTTGGAAATGTTGAGAGTTCAAATTGAAGGGTCTCAAAAGAAAATATTGGTATAATATTAAATTGAATATAAAGCTGACAAAATGTAACATTTAAGGAAAATTAAATTATAAATTTAAATATAAAATAACTTTTAAACATAAAAGTTAATGATCTCATAGCCACATTATGTGGCAACCATATTGTTCAATCATATGCATTAAACATTTGGAAAGTGCTAATTTTCGTAATACAGGTGTTCAACAGTTACCCAGGAAACAAATCTCTAATTCACCATTAAAATATGAAAACATTTTTAAAAGACGATTTTACTTTTGTTAACTTTTAAAGATACTATTATGCATTTTATCATAGAAAATACATAAAGTGTGACCTTTTAATTTCAATTTTCTTTTAAAATTAAAAAATAAGCTGTATACTCTGAATTTCACCACAGTTTGAAATGTCTTGTTGATATATGATATATCTAATTTCAAAAGAATGATAAAGCAGAATATAACTGAGCAACAGCAGGCATTGGAAACTGTGATACCATTTTGCCTCCTCTGAATGTAGCCTAGCATGAATCATTGTTAGGACTCAGCACACAAGTAGTATACCCCATAATTAATTTGATTATGTATTTTATACATCACAAGCAGCTCAATAAATATGAAGTAATATGTTGTTTTCTGTAAAGTTATATGGAAAGCTTGATCACATTTTGTACATTCAGAAGAAAAAGTGGGCTTCTAATATACAAAATAAATCTACATCATTATTTAAACTAAGATTTGCTTAAAAAAAATTAACAATGTGTAGGTGCTAGTGGCAAAGAACCTGTCTGCCAATGCAGGAGATAAAACAGACGCTGGTTCAATCTCTGGGTCAGGAAGATCCCGTGGAGGAGGGCATGGTAGGCTACAGTCCATAGGGTCATAAATGAGTTGGATGTGACCAAAGTGACTTAGCATACACGCACAATAAAAGAATAAGAAGAAAGAAGGAACAGGGAAAACTAATGAAGAATGTCCTCTCTTTCTTTCTTCTATTCTTTCAATCAAAAATTATTAAGTGAATACCTACTACATGCTGTGCATATGTTCAGGGTAGAGAGGAGAACAAATAGCTGATCCTTTTTCAGAAAACTTATGCACTTGAATTGTAAAACTGAGTTCAACTTATGCCTCCTACCTTCTCTATTCCTTGTCAACAGACACCTCTATGTTTCTTCAGAAAGTCAAATTATTTTGTTTATAAAATATTGCAAACATAGCAATAATCATAGCTATAACTTTTAGCTATAACTATTGAAACCCCCTGGATATTTCTTCCCCAATACATTCCTCTTCCTTCCTTTTTACCAGACGTGACCAATATGCTGAACTAGACATCACTCATTGGTATGCTTTCATATCATATTTTAACATTTTATATGAGTGGCATCATATTAAACTTCTACAACTTCCAGGTTATTTTCAACACTTATATTTTACTTATTTATTTGTTATACTTTCTTAAAATAACATACATGTTTTCAGCTCAAAAACGAGCACTACAAACTAGAAACAATCCAACTAAGTTAAGGTGGTGACAAATATACCACTATTATTTAATCTTGTTTGCAGATACTGGTCATCACAATTAGAAGAGAATGCCATGAAGTATAAAACTGTAAGAGGAGATAAAACCACTTCTACTTGTTTATACCTGGAAATGTCAAGAGAATCAACTGAAACACATAAACAGAATTCAATGAGCACCTCTGTTTATGAGGAAGATCAATGGTAGGTAACAGAATAAAACAATTTAAATAGACAACTATTATGTTCTGTATCCATATTCTTCTAATCACCTCTCTAAATTTTAAGACTGATTAAAGAAAGAATACTGCTTGCTATGTGTATTTCTAAGAAGAGCAAATCAATATATTAAAATAAACAATTTACATTAAACACATAGGTCAGATGCTAAGTTAAATAGATTTCATTGGTTTTCCAGACCACTTTTCTCTATAAAGAGCCATAAAATTTTAGAGACAGAAGGGAAGGTATTCTAGAGGATGGATCGTTTGATCCATTCTATTTATTCTACTGATAGAGAAGCCATTCTTAGAGCACATAACTGACCTCCCCAGGATCCCACAGCTACTAAATAGTAGAGCTGGAATCAGAATTCAAGTCTTCTAAGCTGCTGTCTGGAACTGTTTGTCATGATGAGCCAGTATTGACCATAATTAATCAGTATGATTTTAAATTAAATGCTGGTAAAAATATAGCATGCCTAAAAGCAAGAGAAAAAATGTTGGTGAGGTTGTGTGTACCTAGGTATTCTAAGAATCAAGGTGATCTTACATTGTAAAATAATTGTGTGTTCTTATCCAAAGCATCTACAAGAGCACAGTGGACAATGTATATACCTCTGGCCTCAGACAAAACTATCCCAGTCCTGCTTTGACACCTACTATTGGTGTGACCTTGGGAAAAGCACATGACCTCTCAGTCTCAGCTTCCTCATATGTAAAATATAAAAAAAAACTAAAAACTAACCTGAAAAAACACACTTTGGGGATTAGAAATATGATTATGCATGCAAATTATACTAATAAAATGTTTACATTTACTAATAAAATGTGTTAACATAGTAGGTGCTCAAAACAAAGCCAGCAATTATTATTAAAGAAGTTAAAATACATTTCCAAAAACCAGACTTGAAAGTTGAGAAAGTTGGTTGGAGAAAGTGCTTTTCCTTTTTACCAGAATAAAAATGAACAGTTTTGCTTCCTTTCTAACTAGAATTTTAGTATTTCAATGCTGATAGTAACTGCAATGTTAAGAATTACTCAAACCTGTAATATACAAGTGTTTTCTACTTGTTTATTAACCTGCAAATATGTAAATGTCTATTCACTATCTGCTAGGTTCCTTTCCAGAAGGTGGAGAAACAAGTGGTAAATAACAGTATGTCTTTGTCCTCATAGGTCTTATATTTCAACAGGAAACAGAATAAACTGTTAGCAGATAATTTCACATTTTGATGTAGTAGAAAAAAACAAAGGAAAAGAATACAATGTGTGTGAGCACAGGTTTCCTTAGATAATGCAGTCAGGGAATGTTACTATAGAGGTAATACTCAGGCTGAGATGCCAGTCAGGTACTAGCCTGTGAAAAGAGAATGTACAGGCATAGGGAACAAGGGTGAGGGCCTAACAGTATAGAAGAGCTCAGCATGTAGGACACCAGTATATGTGGCAGGAGATGCAATGTTAGGCTGATTCCATTTACAGTGAGAAGCCACTGAAGGATTTAATACTAGTAACATAATTTGATTTTGAGCTTTAAGGTTATTTTGGTTGCTATATAGAGCAAGAAGGATAGGGTTATAGCTAAGAATGAAAATAGAAAAATAAGGCAGAAGACAACTGCAACAGTACAAAGCAGAAATGATGGTGGCCTGGAGCACTGTAGCAGTGGTGGGAATGACTCAGACATGGTTCTGAGTCAGGACAGGCTATGAGGCAGAAATTGAGGAATAAACAAAAGACAATAATTAGAACTGATTCCTGTTTGTGGCACACAAAAATGGTAGTAGTGAGTTGGGAAAGAGTAAGAGACAAGTAAGCTATTATGGGAGTGAAGAATGATCTGGAAACAAAAATTGTATTTCAGCAACATTAAACTTGAGACAATCTTTAGCTGTCCAATGGGAATGTCAGGCAAACATCAGGATACATGAATTTAGATCGTGAGGGAAGAGTTCAGGGCTAGTATTAGATATCTGGAAGTCTCCAACTTACAGAGACTATATGCACTCATCAAGAGAATGGCATACAGAGAGAAAAGGGTCCTATGGACTAAGCCATGGAAATAAAACTGGGCACAGGTAGAGTACTCAGCTAAGAAGATTGAGAAGGAGTTGCCATTTATGTAGCATGAAGATTAGGGGACTTTGCGGGTCATCAGTTCAGTTCAGTTGCTCAGTCGTGTCCAACTGTTGTGACCCCATGGACTGCAGCATGCCAGGCTTCCCTGTCCATCACCAACTCCCTGAGCTTGTTTAAATTCATGTCCATTGAGTTTGTGATACCATCCAACCATCTCATCCTTTGCCATCCCCTTTTCCTCCTGCCTTCAATCTTTCCAGCATCACAGTCTTTTCAAATGAGTCAGTTCTTCACATCAGGTGGCCAAAGTATTGGAGTTTCAGCTTCAGCATCAGTCCTTCCAATGAATATTCAGGACTGATTTCCTTTAGGATGGACTGGTTGAATCTCCCTGCAGTCCAAGGGACTCTCAAGAGTCTTCTCCAACACCATAGTTTAAAAGCATCAATTTTTCAGTTCTCAGCTTTCTTATATGTATATATATATATAGTCCAACTCTCACATCCATACATGACTATTGGAAAAACCATAGCCTTGACTAGACGGACCTTTGTTGGAAAAGTAATGTCTCTGCTTTTTAAAATGCTGTCTAGGTTAGTCATAACTTTTCTTCCAAGGAGCAAGCGTCTTTAATTTCACGGGTGCAGTCACCAACCGCAGTGATTTTGGAGCCCCCCAAAATAAAGTCTGTCACTGTTTCTATTGTTTCCCCATCTATTTGCCACGAAATGATGAGACCAGATGCCATGATCTTAGTTTTCTGAATGTTGAGTTTTAAGCCAACTTTTACACTCTCCTCTTCATTTTCATCATTTCTTCTTCACTTTCTGCCATAAGGGTGGTGTCATCTGCATATCTGAGGTTATTGGTCTGGAAATCTTGATTGGGAAGTGTTAAAACATTTCAAAGAAAATGAAGAGATTCTTTTTGAAAGAGTTAAGATATTTTCTATTTCATACTCCTCTGGTATTAGTTTCAAAGTCTTATATCACACAAAAATTATTTGCTTTCAAAATACAATTCTGTAACATATAAATATTCTATTATAGGAATTCTCATATTTAAAAAAATTTATTTTGTGTTGGAGTGTAGCTGATTAACAATATTGTGATAGTTTCAGGTAGACAGCAAAGAAACTCAGCCATACATATACATGTATCCATCCACTCTCCCCCAAACTTCCCTCCCATCCAGGCTGCCACATAACACTGAGCAGAGTTCCCAGTGCTAAACAGTAGGACCTTGTTGGTTATCTATTTTAAATATTGCAGTGTATACAAGTTGATCCCAAACTTCCTAACTATCCCTTCTTCCCATCTTTTCCCCTGGCAACCATAAATTTGTTCTCAAAGTCTGTGAGTTTATTTCTGTTTTGTAAATAAGTTCATTTGTAACAATTCTTCTTAGAGGAATACTCATTTTGACTGTAAAGCCCTAGAAACTATGTCATAAACATACTGTCTTAAGCCTAGATTTTCCAGTGAAATATGCTAAAATAATACTAGAAAGTAGGAGACCCAGGTTTGATCCTGGATCAGGAAGATCGCCTGGAGAAGGGGATGGCTACCCACTCCAGTATTCCTGCCTGGAGAATTCCATGGACAGAGGAACCTGGTGAGTTACAGTCCACGTGGTTGCAAAGAGTCAGACACGACTGACGTGACTAACACACTGAGTTCTTTCAAAACTTCTTCCAAAGTTTTCATTTCATTTGTCTATATTCTCTGATAAACTACAAGTATCAAGAGGACAGGGGTTATACCCTTTCAAGGATGCTCCTAGTAACTATTACTGGGCCCTACACTTTACAACAGGTTCAGTAAATATTTGTAAAATGAAGGAAAGAAAAACTCTAGAAAGAAATACACCAATATGCCAACAATGATAATCCCTGGGAAATATGGCATGACTTTTGTTTTCTTTATCCATTTCTCTGAATTTTTCAAATTATCTATAATGAACATATATTACCTGCAGAATGGGAACAAAATAATTAATATACTTAAAACACAGGTCCTAAAGTAACCGGTCACTTAATTCCTTACACAAGAGGTATGTAACAATATGAAAAATGTAGTAGTCAAAATAAATTGATGTTACATACTTATAGAATGCATTTATGCTAAATGAAATTTATATATTTAATTTATAAATTACTGTAGCACATCATCTTCAAAACATTATCTAAGGACGTATTTTAGTATATAGGCCATAGTTCAATAAAACTGTGTTTTTCATTAGGAAAAGGCAATATCAAGTCAAAGTCAAGAAATTGCTGAACTCACAAAAGATGTCAAATATTTCTAACATAACACTTTTTAATTTCTAATTTTTAGAATGTAGATAAAGAGTTATATAGCTTGTTCCTCTCCTAGAAAAATATTTAATTACAAAAATATGTAAAGAGTACTAAATTACAGGGCTACATCATGTGCATGAGCAGAAAAGAAAATTATAGATTTTTCAAGCTGATAACTTTTTTGATAGTCAACTGGCCATTAAGCTATTAATACTGTGTTATCACTGTATATTTATGTAGGATAATAATTTGGCTTTGAGATGTCCAAATAGAAAAATATGAACTATTAACATAAGAACTATTTTTTCACTTTTATTTTATTTCACTTTTTTGTTGTTGCTGTTTTCGAATTTTAGGAGTTTTTTGATGATCTTGTATAGTGAGCATGTGACTAAAACAAAATCTTACTATTATTTTTTCCCCTATCATAACAAGATCTTCTTTAAGGTTTGTGATGATAGGTTGAGCTTCTGATACTATTTTTAATAAAATATTGCTTCCTTACTTTAATATATAGAAGCTACATTTTCAAGAAGGAAAATGCTGATGCTATCTTGGTTATAAGCTTGCTGCTGAAATGATTGAGATGGTTTTCACTCCCATACAATATCAGTTTAAGGCCTTTCTTTTCAAGAATGAATTATAGCTGATACTTCAAACCTATTTTATCTGTATCTCTTAGCTGAGAAAAATGAGAAAACATAAATATTTATTCTATATAAATGGAACAGACAGAAGATGTAGATAAAAATGATTCATTATGGAGCAGTGAATAATTGCTATTTGTATCATTATTTGAACAGAAAGGGGCATTAAGTATTTGTACCAGCTTTAAATCTGAGGATACCTAAAGTTACTGAGAAAATAAAAAATCTACAGTTTTGTGTGTTTGGGATAGTGTGTTTGTGGTTCATGATTTTGTATTGATAATAAATTTAACACTGTTCTCTGTAGCATACTTTGGAGAAAATTCAATAAAACCTTGCCTTACTTGAGCATCTGTGTATGCAAGACAATCCCTACCCACATCAAAATAAAAAAAGTTTAAGAAACCCTAATGTAAAAGTAAACAGTGAAGCTATAAGTAAATTATTCATTTACTTTGCCATTTCTGATATCTCAATATTCAAAAGATAACCACCAAAAATTGTACAGACAAGTAATTCTCATCGTCTGATAATTTGAAGAAAATATGTTGAGTATTTTTTTCTTTCATGAAGCAGTAGTTTTAACTTTGAGGAGACTACATTGAAAGGAGAAGGAAGTATCAGACAGAAACAGCAATATCATTGATAAATATAAGTATAAAAACTCATGTTTATGTTTGGGTGCTATGCTGTGTTCGAGTCTTTGCGAATTCGGACTAACCCATCAGGCTCCTCTGTCCACGGGATTCTCCAGGCAAGAATACTGAAGTGGGTTGCTATTCCTCCCCCAGGGGATCGTGGCGACCCAGCAACTGAAACCAAGTCTTTTGCATCTCCTGCACTGGCAGGCGGGTTTTTTTTACCACCAGTGCCACCTGGGAGAGCTAGAAATAATTTCAAACTAACCTTTAAAAAAAAGTAACAAAAAATAACTACAATCAGAGATTCACTTACTACACCGATACAAAATGAAGCTGATAATTTTGAAGAATAAAATCTGTACCTAGATTAAACTTACTGGGAGAACCATGTATCAGATTACACTCTTGATAAAATTCAGACTATTATATAACACAATGCATGGGAAATTTTTACATAACTTACTTTATTTTATTTTATTTTTTTTAACTTACTTTATTTTAAAATGGTAAGAAAATACTTTTATTTTATGTACATACTCCAAACAACAAGCCCAATTAGATAATCATGGAAATTATATAATACTTGGGAATTACATAAGCACCGTAAGACATTTACCATGAATGTACGTAAACAAACATTGGACACTGGCACTATATATGAGAAAACAGAAGGATTTGAAGACAGAAAGTCAAAGTCATTACAGATACTTATCATAAGTCTTCCACAATTCACTCACAAACCTTTTGGAACTCCAGATTTCTTAACTAGTGATAGCCTTAAGGGAAAAGAGATCTAAGAGAATTCACCAGTTGACCTATAACTTTATAAGTCACTTCTAGATTTAAATTCTAAGATTCCATTATTTTACATGAATGAGAAGCAAACTATTATGAATAACACTCAAGGGAAAACTGGTGTTTTCCTCAAGTAACCTTGGGAAATCAATTCTCTCCCTGGGTAAATAATTTATATTTCTAACAAACTAAATTTTAAAGGCAGTTTTTACTTATTTAGGTAAGTCTGAACACATTTCAGTATTTACTGACCTCTTTTATTAGCAATAATTCTATATCAAATGAAATTCAACACTAAGAGCCTGAGTTAAAAATTGAGACACTAAAAAATATAGTATTCATAAAAACCTCTGTTGAAAAACTGTGAAATACTATTTCCATATATGATTCCATATAAATCTAGAAACCATAGGCTGCAAACCTAGAACCAAATTAATACAATTGTATTTTTCTCAGTCCTTTTTGACAACTACCATATAAGACCTATTCAAAGTTGTTTGATATCTCTTATCCTCTGGGTTACCCACTCCAGTGTTCTTGCCTGGAGAATCCCAGGGATGGGGGAGCCTGGTGGGCTGCCATCTATGGGGTCGCACAGAGTTGGACACGACTGATGTGACTTAGCAGCAGCATCCTCTGGGTTATGAAAAGTCAAACATGTATGCAACAGAATAATTTTGTTTTGCTCACAAAACTGTAAAAAAATGAGATTAACAATGGTATTAATAGCTATAATAATAATCATGAAGGTATGTGTTACCATTTATATTTAATGGGCCAGTAATTAGGTTAGGCAAGCTTTACTGGTGGCTCAGTGGTAAAAAAAAATCCACCTGCCAATGCAGGAGATGTGGGTTTGATCCCTGGGTCAGTAAGATCCCCTCGAGAGGAAATGGAAACCCACTCCAGTATTCTTGCCTGGGAAATTCCACAGACAGAGGAGCCTGGCAGGGGGCTGAAAAGAGTCAGACACAACTTAGCAACTAAACAACAACAACAATTATGCTAGGCATTCTACACACCTATATTAATACTATTCTCTGATCTTCAGAACTTGCCTACACAGTATTACCTTTACTGAAGAGGAAATACAAACTCAGAAGGCTTAAGGAATTTGCCCCGGAGTACCAAAGCTACTAAATGGAGAAGTAGGTATTCAAATCCAGGTCTGACTATAAACCGATGCTTCAGAGGCATATTTTACTCAATTTCAATTTTACAGAAATTGACATATAAAAAAAGAGGCTGACTCCCAGATAATAAACATAAGAGAAAACAGTTATTGGCTTCTTGACATTTATATGACAAGACTGACTGTATACCAGAGATGTTTCCCAGGAATTAGACATTTCTCAGGGTCAGTAAGTAGTTGGAACAACTTCAGATAATGACAAAATTAGTAACCAATTGCTATTCTACTAGCACAAAGTCCTTCATTTTATCATAAAGTAGAGAAATATCAATCCTATTGTATGAACCTCTTTCAAATCCTATCATTTAAACCTCTTTGCTTAGACTTCTAGTTTCCTTAAAAACTTCTACATAGAATATTCTTGTAGTTTGTCCATTGCATGGTAAAGAAAAAAAGGAAATGTATTAATATATATAGCTCTTCATTGCTGAACAATAAAAGATCACAATACAAAAGTTTGAAAAATATCTACACAAAATTATGAATGTTAGCCAATGTTACTTCCTTTTAGGTTATATATATTTTCTTTTGAATTTGTATTTATATACATAGACACCTAGCAAAAATATAGGCTGATAAGAGAAGTCAGGATCTACTCTAACAGCAAGCATGTACTAGTCTAGATGACATGTGACTTTAGTGAGTTATTTTAAAGGTGAAATTTAATAGAAAAAAATAAAATAGGGTATATCACACATAGTAAGGATAAGAAAATAAGTTTTTTTTTAGTGTAGAGTGTGTATGCATACATACAGGGTGCATGAGTGACACAGTCTTATAAAGGGCTATGCAGGCAGTGTGTGTAGGGCTATGTGTAGAGCTGTGTATGGGAACATCTGTAGGAATGTATGTGGGGGTATGAGAAGGTGATGTATATTTAGAATCAAGTATCTCTTACAATTATACAGTGGAAGTGAGAAATAGATTTAAGGGACTAGATCTGGTCGAGTGTCTGATGAACTATGGATGGAGGTTCATGATATTGTACAGGACACAGGGATCAAGACGATCCCCATGGAAAAGAAATGCAAAAAGGCAAAATGGCTGTCTGAGGAGGCCTTACAAATAGCTGTGAAAAGAAGAGAAGCAAAGGAGAAAAGGAAAGAGATCCAAAGATTACCAAGGAGAGATAAGAAAGCCTTCCTCAGCTATCAGTGCAAAGAAATAGAGGAAAACAATAGAATGCGAAAGACTAGAGATCTCTTCAAGGAAATTAGAGATATCGAGGGAATATTTCATGCAAAGATGGGCTCGATAAAGGACAGAAATGGCATGGACTTGACAGCAGCAGAAGATATTAAGAAGAGGAGGCAAGAATACACATAAGAACTGCACAAAAAAGATCTTCACGACCAAGATAATCACAATGGTGTAATCACTCACCTAGAGCCAGACATCCTGGAATGTGAAGTCAAGTGGACCTTAGAAAGCATCACTATGAACAAAGCTAGTGGAGGTGATGGAATCCCAGATGAGCTATTTCAAATCCTGAAAGATGATGCTGTGAAAGTGCTGCACTCAATATGCCAGCAAATTTGGAAAACTCAGCAGTGGCCACAGGACTGGAAAACATCAGTTTTCATTCCAATCCCAAAGAAAAGCAATGCCAAAGAATGCTCAAACTACCGCACAATTGCACTCAACTCACACGCTAGTAAAGCAATGCTCAAAATTCTCCAAGGCAGACTTCAGCAATATGTGAACCGTGAACTTCCAGATGTTCAAGCTGGTTTTAGAAAAGGCAGAGGAACTAGAGATCAAATTGCCAACATCCGCTGGATCATGGAAAAAGCAAGAGAGTTCCAGAAAAACATCTACTTCTGCTTTATTGACTATGCCAAAGCCTTTGACTGTGTGGATCACAACAAACTGTGGAAAATTCTGAAAGAGATGGGAATACCACACCACCTGACCTGCCTCTTGAGAAATCTATATGCAGGTCAGGAAGCAACAGTTAGAACTGGCCATGGAACAACAGACTGGTTCCAAATAGGAAAAGGAGTACATCAAGGCTGTATATTGTCACCCTGCTTATTTAACTTATATGCAGAGTATATAATGAGAAATGCTGGGCTGGAGGAAGCACAAGCTGGAATCAAGATTGCTGGGAGAAGTATCAATAACCTCAGATATGCAGATGACACCACCCTTATGGTAGAAAGTGAAGAGGAACTAAAATGCCTCTTCATGAAAGTGAAAGAGGAGAGTGAAAAAGTAGGCTTAAAACTCAACATTCAGAAAACTAAAGATCATGGCATCTGGTCCCATCACTTCATGGGAAATAGATGGGGAAACAGTGGCTGACTTTATTTTTCTGGGCTCCAAAATCACTGCAGATGGTGACCACAGCCATGAAATTAAAAGACGCTTACTCCTTGGAAGGAAAGTTATGACCAACCTAGATAGCATATTCAAAAGCAGGGACATTACTTTGTCAACAAAGGTCCATCTAGTCAAGGCTATGGTTTTCCCAGTGGTCATGTATGGATGTGAGAGTTGGACTGTGAAGAAAGCGCCAAAGAATTGATGCTTTTGAACTGTGGGGGCTGAGAAGACTCTTGAGAGTCCCTTGGACTGCAAGGAGATCCAACCAGTCCATCCTAAAGGAGATCAGTCCTGTGTGTTCATTGGAATGACTGATGCTGAAGCTGAAACTCCAATACTTTGGCCACCTCATGCGAAGAGTTGACTCATTGGAAAAGACACCGATGCTGGGAGGGATTGGGGGCAGGAGGAGAAGGGGACCACAGAGGATGAGATGGCTGGATGGCATCACCAACTCAATGGACATGAGTTTGGGTGAACTCTGGGAGTTGGTGATGGACAGGGAGGCCTGGCGTGCTGTGATTCATGGGGTCACAAAGAGTCGGACACGACTGAGTGACTGAACTGAACTGAAAAGATTTAAACATTAAAAAGGAAAATGTAATTCATTTTTTACTTGTGAATGCTGACACGAAATTTCTGAAAACATGGCTTCGTTCGTAGTACAGAATACTTTCAAAACTATCGTAGTTGTAATATCTGTGGGTGGAAAGTGAATAAATATGCTAGAATACAGGGACAAAAACAGCCCATAAAGGCAAAGGCCTAATCCTTATTTATTTAATCAAATAAAAATGAAGAGCTCTAACTCTTTTCAGTTTGTCCTTTTAAAAGATGATCTGTAATTAAAATGTGGACAGACAGAACTATTTAGCAGCAGCACTGCCACGTGGCATACAGTAGATCTGACACTGGAAGCTACAATAGCTGCTACCTGTACTTGGTCTCACACTGACCTTAACATGGGATGAACAATGAAGGACTTTAAGAAATGCAGACACAACTGATTGTACAAAAAAAAGAACAAGAAGCTAGGTTTGAAAAAAGATGATGGGAAATTTAAACTGTTGTCAACAATGTTACTTACGTAAAGCAAAAGATTACCAATGGTTTTTTCCCACCATCCTCCCCTGCGCCCCGCTACCTGTGTTTTTTTAATACCGGCTGACTTTAAAAAGACAGCTCTGAATGTATTGTAAGTTAATTCTTTATCAGTTTTCATATATCATCCTTTACCTTGGTCGGCCAGCTGAAAATTATGCAAGCTATAAATTAGCTTTAAAGAAGCTCTGAATCAGGCTAGAACTGGTTTTCAAATTAAAGAGCCTTCAGTATATTACAATGTGCTGTCATTTTATTACCTCAATCAATTCTGTGTGGCCTGAGGTGGAAGGAAATGAATGCTGCTTTCATTTGCAATGGGTTTATCTCTTACAGCAGGCTCTGGAAACAAAACTGCAGCAATGAATTGAAAACTAAAGTTACATTTAACATTACCAATGCAGGAAATTATTGCTCCTTAACAAAGCTGGAGATTCAAAGGGGGAAAAAAAAAGATGTGTCTATACTGTGAAAAATATACAAAATTTAACATCTGATTAAAATTAAATTTTATAGAATACTAAAGAAATACAGTTAAAGCTTGCATTCTATTAAAATAACTTTAAATGGTCCTCAGATTAAGAGAAAGGAAAAAACCTACAATGGATGTGTTATTCTCAGTGTTTCAGAAGTACTGGACATAAATGTATATATTTCATCTTTATCTTAGTGAAAAACCATTTCATTTCTTTTTCCTGTGCAACTAAATAGACAAGTGAATTAGGTATTAGATTAGGCTCACTGTCATTGTTACCTGATTCTAAACCACCACCAAAAGAGCTTAAAAAAAAAAAAAAAAAAAAAAAAACCTCAACGAGTAGGTATTATTTTTTGCTGTCTCCATTTTAAAGTGAGGAAATGAGGTACAGAGACATTAAGTCACACGCCCAAGTTGACACAGTTATCTGGACAATTTGATTTCAAGTCTATTCTTAAGGGAAACTTTGACTAAGAGTACAGGGACATCCAGTACATGTAAGAGACTAATTTTTCAGAAACTGTTTGTTTCAGAAGAAATAATGAGGAATTACCAGCATGGGAAGGAATAAAATCAAGTTCAAAGGCTTACAGGAGTATGTCAAGTGAAGACAGGGGTAGATTCCTGTGACAATACACAAACCAGCACGCTCACGTGCCAGTACTCACGTACCACGAGAATGTGTGCAGTCCCTGACGAAGTTTACTCTGAGGACTATGTGTTGCTCTATCTAATCAATCACTGTGGACCCTTCCATAGTTTGAGTTTACTCATGATTCTGCAAAATGAGTTTAGACATCTATTTTTAGCACTAAACTTGTTTTTAATCACTAAGCAGATTTAATGACAATATAAAATTATTTCTGAAGTGCTCAGTGATAGATTAATAAATGACTGGAGAAAAAGTACTAACTGGCACTAACCTGGTCATAGCTCGGCCATTAACTAGCTGAATAACCCTGAGATTCACATGAGATTACTTTTCTGAGTCTCACTTCCCTTAACTGTAAAATAAAGCACTTTAACCAGATCAACATTTTTCAAATTATTTAATAATATAAGTGCTAGTAAAATCAATTTAGTGGAAACTGATCAGCATTTTTAATGTAAAAAGAAAAGAACAAAAATTATCAGCAAGCTTTTTGTAAAATCTCTAGGTTATATGTAACAAACTATATACAATAAATCTCTGAAAAAAAAGCTGGTGAATCACTGGTCTAAATGATATCTCCTCTTCTGATCCTTAACATCCCCTAAAGGACACCAAACAGAACTTCAGTGGTTACAAATTCATAAGATATTTATAACCTTTTATGTTATGGATCTATCTAAACTCCCAACCACTTGCTCTGTATTAAAAATATATCAGCTGAAAAGACTACATTTTCTCCATTAAGCTGCTTTTACTGCTTTGCCAAAGACTGGTTGATTATATATGTGGTGGTGGTGGTTTAGTCACTTAGTTGTGTCCAACTCTTGCACTCCCATGGACTATAGCCTGCCAGGCTCCTCTGTCCATGGGATTTCCCAGGCACATTCGAATACTGGAATGGGTTGCTATTTAGTTCTTCATGGAATGAAATCCTGCCACTTGCAAAAATATGGACATATCTTGAAGGCATTATGCTAAGTGAAACAAATCATAGTGAGAAAAACAAATACTCATATCATTTCATTCATATATGTAATCTGAAAAAAATGAACAAACTAAATTCAGAGACCCTGAGATTTGTATCAAATCTGATAAAGGACAAGAATCTAGAATATACAAAGAACTCTAAAACTCAGCAATAAAAACAAAACCAAATTAAGATTCAGGCAAAAGATCTGAAGAGACAGCTCACCAAAAAAGATATATAGCTAGAAAATAAGCACATGAAAGACGCTCAACATCTATGTCACAAGGGAACTGCAAATAAAAACAATAATGAGATCACTACATATTTATTAGAATTGCTAAAAGCTGAAACACTGACAATACTAAATGCTAACAAACATGTGGATCGATAAGAATTCTTATTTATTATTGGTGGGAATGCAGGATGGTACAGTTACTTTGTAAGACAGTTTGGCAAAGCTTCTTACAAAACTAAATGTATTTCCAATAACCATGCTCCTTGGTTCTTCCCAAATGAGTTTATGTCCACATAGAAACCCATACACGTATGTCTATAGCAGCTTTACTCATAAATTACAACACTTGGAAGCAACCAAGACTGCTGTATATACAACAAACTAATTGTACTCATACACTTTCTCACCTTCAATAGGTGAGTGCATAAATCAACTGTGGTACATCCAAACATACTATATGATTCTGACTATACCACATTCTATGACAGGCAAAACTATGGAAATAGTAAAAAGATGTGTGGCTGCCTGAGATTTGGAAAAGGGAGGGAGGAGTAAATAGGTGGAACATAATGGATTTTTCAGGTAATAAAACTATCCTGCATGATACTGTGATGATGGATATAATTCATTATATTTATGTCAAAATGTACAGAATGTATAAAATCAAGAGTGAACACTAATGTAAACTATGGACTTGGGGTAGTACTGATGTATCAATGTAGGTTCATCGATGGTAACAAATGTACCACTAGATGCACGATGTCACAGGTGGGGGAGGATGGTTGTACATCTGTGGAAACAGGGAGTATACAGAAACTCTGTACTCCACTCAATTTTGCTGTGAATCTAGAATGTAAAGGGTAAAAAAAGAAGAAAGAAAGAAAGAAGCTATCAAGTCATGAAAAAACATGGAGAAAACTTAAATATATATTACTAAGTGAAAGAAGCCAATGTGAAAAGCTATGTGCTATGTAATTCCAACTATGTGACATTCTGGAAAAGGCAAAAGTATGGTGACAGTATGAAGATCTGTGGTTACCAGGATTTTAGGGGGAGGGCAGGAAGGGCAGACAGGTGGAACACAGGGGATCTGCAGGAAGCGGAACTATCCTCTATGATACTGTAATGGTAGATATACCCTATCATACATTTTCCAAAACCCATAGAATATACAACATAAAGAATGAATCCTAATGTAAACTATGGACTTTAGTTAGTAACAATGTATCAGTATTGGCTCTTCAGTTGTAACAAATGTACCACCACCCTAATACCAAATGTTAATAACAGGGGAAACTATTACTACAGTTTTACATATTACAGGCGTAGGGGCAGGAATGAGGGGCATATAGGGAACTCTGTACTTTTCACTCCATTTTTCTGTAAACCGAAAACAGCTCCAAAAAAGTCTATTTAAAAAAAAAGCAAAAAGAAAAAAAAATAAACATATTAGCATTTATTAGTAGTACAATTGCTGCTTCTCAAATTATTATGCAGTTTCCCTGTACAAACTGTATATATACTCTTTCTTTCCCTGGATTCTCCCTATGCTGCTTCAAATACCAAAAAGGCCTTTGAAGTATGTTAGCACATGGTAGCATCTGGCCTCTTAACATTAGGTTTAACTTGAGGAATTTGTGTACCATAAGATGGAGTTCAAGGTGTCAATTTCCAGACAAGATTTTAAAGGTCATTCTATAATCTGCTCTATTTCTTTCTACAGTGCCGTGAAGCACATATGTTGAAATAAACTGCCATCAGCTTGGGTCCTCAAGTGACTATGATAAACAGAGTTGCTCTGTCAAACTGTATTGACATGTTACTTCCATGAGAAATCAACTTGTGTTAGGTCAATAAAAATTTTGTATTTTTTTGGTGTGTGCTGCATAACCTTGTCTATCCTGATTTACATTCCTACCTTGGTTTGGTTTAGTCGTTAAGTCGTGTCTGACTCTTGCGGACCCCAAGGACTATAACCTGCCAGGCTCCTTTGTCCATGGGATTCTCCAGGCAAGAATACTGGAGTGGGTTGCCATTTCCTTCTCTAGGGGATCTTCCCAACCCAGGAATCAAACCCAGGTCTCCTGCATTGCAGGCAGATTCTTTACTGACTGAGCTACAACGGAAGCCCATATCCAACCTAAATTTTGTAATTCCATTCATATGACACATTATTCATAATCTTTTTTATTGTGAATCTTAAAAAATTTGTTTTTGAAAGCAATGTTTCTAGTCTTCTAATTCCCAGTAGTTTATCTGTAACTTCTAAAGACATTTAACACTTTAAATCTTATAATTATATTTATACATGTGTTATCTATCCTACCAGAACATAACTTTTTAAGGGCCACATTTATGTCTGATTATTTTAGTATGTCTCAAGTACCTGGGAGAGCATGTGGCATACCTTCTGAATATTATACAGATTTTTATTCAACAAAATGAGGTTCTTATTGCACACTTATTGGTAGGTCCATCAAGACAAAGAGCATATCTATATAAATAAAAGAGTTACTGTTTCTTATCAAATGTTACACTTCTTATCAAATATTTATACAAAATATTGAAATGGACGTTTTCTTTCAGATTGTCTTTAAAATCTCAGAGAACTCTGGTGTTCTTCATTCTGGAGGAGACAGTTTCTTTTTAACTAAAAACTGTTATCCCTGTTTCAAGTCAATTTACCATTATCAATAGGCACTTTAAAGTGTTAACAGAAATGTTGACTGACCTAGACAGAAACAATTCTAAGAAAGGACAGTATTTTAAACGTGCTGAAGAGACATTCTCTTATGTCTCTTATTCTAGGTCTTTTCTGCATATTTGGGTCATCATTGGAAGAAATTTATGGTTCAGACATCCATTTATTGCTCAAAAAAATAGCCTTGGGCATCTAAGGCAAAACCTAGAATCTGTACCACTTCTGTTGCCATTCAGTAAAATGAAAGTTTAAAAAATAATTTCAATGACAACAAATAGGAAATAAGCTAGCAGTGAAGCACTACCAGGAGTGCTTTTAAATCTATCTTTGGAAAAATCATGTGTAACATTCAGGTTCCGGTCTTGAAAAAATTATGAAAAAAATAGTCTCTAAGACTTTGCAATGTAGCTGGTAAGGAGAGCCAAGACATAAAAAGATGAATAACAATACAAAGAAACATCTACCAAATGTCAAATGAACAGTCTAGCAAAATGCAAACGAATTTTAGTTTAGTCCTAAAGACTACTTGGAAAATTAGTATTTAGCTGAATATTCACTAAACAAACAAACAAACATGACACTCTGATGATCTCTGTAAAAGGGAGAGGGAAGGGAGTGGGGAGAGAGACAGTGAGACAGGAAAAGATGTATCTGGAATATTAGCATGAGGCCAGATCATAGACAGCCTCGAAAGTCCAGGATAAAACTCTGACGTCTGTCAGTTTTCACTGTCCACTATAGAGTAGTGGACAATGAAGAGCTTCTTTGAGTTTTGCAACCTGGAAGGACAGGTGACAAGTGATCTTTCAAAAGACTGATTGGAAAAACCTTGTAGGGGGACTTGATGAAAACAGAAACTTAGATTTTGAAGACAGAGATTTTTGGAATAAAGAACAAAAGTAAGTGACATTTGTTTTTTTCTTCTGAAAAGAAAAGAAATAAGAGATTGAGGTATTTTGAGAGTAACAAAAGACTTTCTAAGGTTGGGATGTGATAAGATAAGGTTATGGCCCCTTTTTTCCTCAGTAAAGTAAGAGACAGAGTTATCTAGAAAAAAATAAGGGTGCTGTAAATAAAACTGAGACTTGACAAATGTGGCAAATATCGGAAATAACTGCTAAAAGAAATCTGATAAGGAACTCATAAAAAACAGCAATGAGGCTTGGTTTAACTTAGGAAACATAAAATTTGTAGTGAATCTAAGTCTACAAATTCCTCCAGTTATTTTTAGGCAGAAGAGAGAAGAAAAAAAAAAACAACACATTTAAGATGAAACAATATAGTGAATGCAGAGAAAGTTAATGAATTATAACAGAGGACTCTGTTTTTTAAAAGTATCCATTAAAATGCCAAATCATAGCTTCAAAAAGGAGAGGTAGATAAAATCAGAGAGAAGATGATGTTCTGGGGGTCTTGAGAAGAAGAAACTGGCAGAAAGTGAAAAAGTGGACAAATTAAGAAAAAAGAATGATGGTTTTGAGTCATGATGATTTGAGAATGATTTGACCTTCTCACACAAAAGGACTAAATAAAGGGTAGATAACATTTTATCTCTCGGTCTCTCATAAAAAGTCTAAAATTTCATGTTTTAAAAACATTCACTGATAATATACTTTAGAAAATATTGTCTTCAAAGACTCATACATACAAAGATTCATCAGAGGAGAAGCTTGAAGAATGAGAAAAAGTGAGATTGGAGAGTAAGGATTTCTTTAAAAGATATACTCTATAGGAAGTCAATATATGAGACAGTCTTTCTGAAAAGTATTCAAAATGTTTGTTCTTAGGAGTCCCAAGGACACTGAGATTGGTAGGAGATGCTTTTGAAGCGTATTCAGAGAACCTGTCCCCTTGGAGTTTTGAGGGACACTCAGATGAACATCTATCTAGTTGTAAAGGCAGAGCAGCAAAGACGCAGTGCTGCAGGGGGAATGACTGCTCTTCTTAGCTTACAGGACAAATGAGAAAGACCCACGAAAGAGAGCAAGACTCTGTTGTTTAGAAAGGGATCTAGCCAAACAGGGACAGCCTAGTGGGAGTGTGCCTATGACAATCAGGGAGGAGCCAAAAGACTCAAGACAAAGACTTCAGAAAATGAGTTCTATGTAACCCACTGAAGAACACCTCTCTCACTTCAAGGAAACAGCAGTAGGGAAGCCCTAAGCAGTGAGGAACCACTAAAACCTCACAAAAGGAAGCAGGCACAGGAGTCAAAGTCCAGGATGTGCCCTTTTCAAACTGTAGACTTCCCAGCTTAAAGCAGGAAGCTGGTGAGAGGAGAAACTCTGAACTGCTTGAGAGTCTGAAACCTTCACATTAAATTGGAGTGGATTTTCTATATTAAAAAAGAGAACTATTATTAATAATACCTCAGAAGACTGGAAAAGCCACAAGTCACCCAAAAGAAGAAAATTCATCAGAGCTTGTTTAAAGGTACTGGAATGAAAAAAAATAAGTTGCTTTCTATGGGGATCTTGTTGAACTCAGGGACAAAATTTACTTGGACTGGACTAAAAAGGAAAATCAGCCTTTTAAAAATAGTAGTCTGGATAGCCCTTCACACATTTAAGACAGAGAACAGATATGACCATTTCTGTTGTCTCCTTTTATATTCTTTATTTAATGTTGTTTAAAGGTGTCTGTTTCAGACTTGCAGGATTTCCATGCCACAACCCCTCAAACTGCCATGGTGCGTTATTAAAAAAAAAAAGCAACAAACTCTATTTGGCCTTATTAGGGAGGTTCGCGCTGAGTTTTCCAAATTTGCTGGCATGTTGAGTGCAGCACTTTCACAGCAAAATCTTTCAGGTTTTGAAATAAATCAGCTGGAATTCTACCACTTCCACTAGTTTTGTTCATAGTGATGCTTTCTAAGGCCCACTTGATTTCGCATTCCAGGGTGTCTGGCTCTGGGTGAGTGATCACACCATTGTGGTTATCTGGGTCATGAACATCTTTTCTGTATAGTTCTTCTGTGTATTCTTGTGACCTCTTCTTAATATCTTCTGCTTCTGTTAGGTCCATACCATTTCTGTTCTTTATTGTGCCCATCTTTGCATGAAAAGTTCCCTTGGTATCTCTATTTTTCTTGAAGAGATCTCTAGTCTTTCCCATTCTATTGTTTTCCTCTATTTCCTTGCATTGATCACTGAAGAAGGCTTTCTTATCTCTCCTCGCTATTCTTTGGAACTCTGCATTCAAATGGGTCTGTCTTTCCATTTCTCTCTTCTTTTCTCAGCTATTTTTAAGGCTTCCTCAGACAGCCACCTTGCCTTTTTGCATTTCTTTTTCTTGGGGATGGTCTTGATCACTGCCTCTTGTACAATGTCAGGAACCTCCAATCCATAGTCTATCAGATCTAATCCCTTGAATCTATTTGTCACTTGAACTGTATAATCATAAGGGATTTGATTTATGTCATACCTGAATGGTCTAGTGGTTTTCCCTACTTTCTTCAATTTCAGTCTGAATTTGGCAATAAGGAGTTCATGATCTGAGCCACAGTCAGCTCCCAGTCTTCTTTTCGTTGACTATATAGAGCTTCTCTATCTTTGGCTGCAAAGAATATAGTCAATCTGATTTTGGTGTTGACCATCTGGTGATGTCCATGTGTAGTCTTCTCTTGCGTTGTTGGAAGAGGATGTTTTTATGACCAGTGTGTTCTCTTGGCAAAACTCTGTTAGCCTTTGCCCTGCTTCATTAAGTACTCCAAGGCCCAATTTGCCTGTTACTCCAGTTATCTCTTGACTTTCTACTTTTGCATTCCAGTCCCCTATAATGAAAAGGACATCTTTTTTGGGTGTTTGTTCTAGAAGGTCTTCTAGGACTTCATAGAACCATTCAACTTCAGCTTCTTCAGCATTACTGGTTGGAGCATTAACTTGGATTACAGTGATATTGAAAGGTTTGCCTTGGAAACGAACAGAGGAAAACTCAGCAGTGGCCACAGGACCGGAAAAGGTCATTTTCATTCCAATCCCAAAGAAAGGCAATGCCAAAGAATGTTCAAACTACCGCACAATAGCACTCATATCACATACTAGCAAGGTAATGCTCAAAGTTCATCAACTCAGGCCTCAACAGTACGTGAACAGTGAACTTCCAGATGTTCAAGTTGGCTTTAGGAAAGGCAGAGGAACCAGAGATCAAATTGCCAAAATCCGCTGGATCATCAAAAAAGCAAGAGAGTTCCAGAAAAACATCTACTTCTGCTTTACTGACTATGCCAAAGCCTTTGACTGTGTGGATCACAATAAACTGTGGAAAATTCTTCAAGAGATGGGAATACCAGACCACCTGACTTGTCTCCTGAGACACTTGTATGCAGGTCAAGAAGTGACAGTTAGAACTGGACATGGAATAATAGACTGGTTCCAAATTGGGAAAGGAGTAGGTCAAGACTGTATATTGTCACCCTGCTTATTTAATTATATACAGAGTACATCATGAGAAATACTGGGCTGGATGAACCACAAGCTGGAATCAAGATTGTTGGGAGAAATATCAATAACCTCAGATATGCACATGACACCACCCTTATGGCAGAAAGCGAAGAACTAAAGAGCCTCTTGATGAAAGTGAAAGAGGAGAGTGAAAAAGTTGGTTTAAAACTCAACATTCAGAAAACTAAGATCACGGCATCTGGCCCCTCACTTCATGGCAAATAGATGGGGAAACAATGGAAACAGTGAGAGACTTTATTTTTGGGGAGCTCCAAAATCATTGCAGATGGTGACTGCAGCCATGAAATTAAAAGACGCTTGCTCCTTAGGAGAAAAGCTATGATCAACCTGGACAGCGTATTAAAAAGCAGAGATGTTACTTTGCTGACAAAGGTCCATCTAGTCAAAGCTATTGTTTTTCCAGTAGTCATGTACAGATGTAAGAGTTGGACTATAAAGAAAGCTGAGCACTGAGGAATTGATGCTTTTGAACTGTGGTGTTGGAGATGACTCCTGAGAGTCCCTTGGATTACAAGGAGATCAAACCAGTCAATCCTAAAGTAAATCCTGAATATTCTTGGAAGGACTGATGCTGAAGCGGAAGCTGAAGCACCAATACTTTGGCCACCTGGTGCGAAGAACAGGCTCATTGGAAAAGACCCTGATACTGGGAAAGATTGAAGGCAGGAGGAGAAGGGGATGACAGAGGATGAGATGGTGGGATGGCATCACTGATTCTATGGACATGAGCTTGAGCAAGCTCTGGGAGTTGGTGATGGACAGTGAAGCCTGGCGTGCTGCAGTCCATAGGGTTGCGAAGAGTTAAGACACAACTGAGTGACTGAACTGACTGAGGGAGGTTTCTATCTTAGGGAAGCTTTTTACTGATGAAGGAACATACTACAGTTGATAAATATATAGAATGTCATGTTTCCAAATGCTTTTCTCACTAAGTCTGGGAAAAACAAGAAGAGGTGAAAGACTACGAAAAAAGAGAAAACTGGAGGATTTGGGAACCGCAGTCATGAATAAACAAAGTTTTTATCTCATAGCAAAAATTAGACCATGAGTAGCAGAACTCAAAAGCAGCAGTCAAAGAGAAAGGGAGAATAAGATTATACTTTATATAGTATTTATGGTGTAAACAGGGTAAAGCTTCCACATCTTCACTAAATGTCACAGGGAAAGGGTTGGAAGATGTCTAAATTATATATCACTTTGTCTTCCTTAAAAGAGAAAATAAAACTTCCTAAAAATATCTACTTCACTCATAATCCTAAAATGGCATGAAGTGGAGATAAATTGACTAATGGTAAGTAAACTAATGACTGGATCCTGGAATAAAGTTTGAATTGAGTTATTTAAATAACAATTTTTTTCTTGAAACAGTTGCATTAAAATAAGAAAATAATGCTGAAACATCTCATGTTCATGATTTGCTTTAGACTATATTATATTATATATATTACTATATATCCTTTTATTATCTATATATCTTATTGGCTTCCCTGGTGGCTCATATGGTAAAGTATCTGCCTGCAATGCAGGAAACTCAGGTTTGATCCCTGGATTGGGAAAATCCTTTGGAGAAGGAAATGGCAACCCACTCCAGTATTCCATGGAGAATTCCATGGACAGAGGAGCCTGGAGAATTCCATGGACAGAGGAGCCTGGCAGGCTAGACAGTCCGTAGGGTCACAAAGAGTCAGACACCACTGAGTGACTAATGTACACACACACACCTTATATATCTATGCTTCAGAAACTGGATCACAAATATCTGCCAATCTATATTTTAAAAACAGAATTTTAGAATACTATTTTTGTCTTTAGAAGTTGAAAAAATAGTTGAGTCCCTCAGGAACACAAAAGTGAACTGAAAAAAATGCTCTGATGCATTTTGAACTTTTCAAAGTGATTCTTAAAAATTTTAACCTCTATAGGCATACCTTAAAGAGTTTTCAAACCAGCGAAGCAGATAATCATTTGTAGCCATTATTGAAGGTACATTTAACAAAAAACCAACTTAACTTCAATGACAATATAACACTGCAACATAAACCTTTAAGAAACCTTCAGAGAAAACATTAAAATAGATTGCATCTTAGGTGACCAGAGTTTAAATTTAGCATATGAATATGGTCCAAAGGAAAAAAGAGAAAATTTTATTAAAGCTAGCTAAAATAACCTATAGAAGTCTGAAATCACAAAAGAATGTAGATGGCTGAGCTAGATCACAGGTCAAGATACAGTGGAATAAAAAGCTACATAGATGGATCTTTATCTGTCAAGAAGAAATGAAACATTTTTAAACATTTTATAGATGAGGTAACAATTTCATACTCTTTGGTTAAAGAACAACAAAAGAATTAACAAAAGAACTAACCCATATGAGTCTAAACTGCATAATAAATAGTTTTGATCTACCGACAAACAAGGTATTTGTTTTTGAATAAGATCTTTTACTGTAAAATTACGTTAACATTGAAAAAATTTACAAAATCTTCCAGTTTATACATAAAGTGGCTTACATGGTACAAATTCAAATATTCTTAAACTATCTTTGCAAAAAGATTGCACGTGGTTGGTTTTAGTTTCTCTTTACAGTACAGACTTTCAGACTTTTACAATTCATGACATACATTAGGCAGTAATATTTGACTCAGCTAAAACACAGTGCTTAATGCCTAATAAAATTTTTTTTTCACTTTTAGATCCCTTCCCTCACTTCCCTCCAACTACAATAGATTAGATTCTGCCAGGACCACATAAATCATCTATGTTGTCAAGTGGCAGCTCCCTAAACATAGACACTTATTTCACTGAATTTTATAAAGAAAGGGCCTTGAGGAATTATAGTCCATCTTTTAATACTTTATAGGGGAAACATCTTTAATTGATTTATTTAAGAATTACCTTAAGTCTTCTATTCATTAAAAAGATCGGAACAGATCCCATTTAACAAACACTTTTCCTTTTCCTATTACTAGCAGTGTTTATTTGTAAAAGAAAAATTAACTGAGCTTCTATATGATGAAAATCTAAAGTGGCTTAAGGACAAAATCTAATTTGAGAACCTCTTGGAACAAGGAATAGAGAATCAAATTTCTAAAACAAGGCTTTGAATCAGGCAGATCTGGGTTTGAATCACTGTTATACCACATATTTGCTGTGTAAAACTCAACTTCTTTGAACCTCATCTTTTTTAATCTACAAAAAGGGGCTGAAAAATAGTAACTACCATAAAACCAGTAATATATCATATAGTGAGGATTAAATGAGATTATATACATTTTAAGTGCTTACATAATGCTAGGCACATAGAGGTACTCAATGAATATTAATTACTAATATTATTACTAGTAGGGTGTTCTTTTTTATTTTTAAAATGCTCATTTTTTTGACTCATAAACTATACCGAGAGTCTATCTGAGCAAAAAAATACTGTACAGTACTTTAAAAATCTCATTAGAAAAGAGTATTTAACACTATGGGAAATTGTCATATAATGCAGTTACATGCAGGTAATTTTTAGTATTTTTCTTTCTGTTTTTAAAATTTTCCAAATACTCTACAATAACCATGCATTACATCTCTAAAAAATTTTTTAAAACACACAAAAGATATGTAATTTTTTTTCTGACTTCAAATTTCTTCAGAAAAGTAGAGCCAGAGAATAAAAAAGGAGAAAAAAAAGTAAGAAACATGAATTTTTTAGAGCAAGATTTATATAAAGGATATTAGTTTTATTACACTAAAAATTTGCTATTTTGAATTACTACTCTCTAGCTTTAAAGTTAAACAAAACTCAAATACAGCCTGACACCTCAATTATATTTAATCATATCTTCCCACTAATATTTCACCTGGAGATCAAGTTGTTGTGTAGTCTCCTAGTTAAGCATATTCTATTCAAGCTTTATAGTAAAGGAAGACTATGCTGCTGCTAAGTTGCTTCAGTCGTGTCCGACTCTGTGCGACCCCATTGACAACAGCCCACCAGGCTCCCCCGTCCCTGGGATTCTCCAGGCAAGAATACTGGAGTGGGTTGCCATGTCCTTCTCCAATGCATGAAAGTGAAAAGTGAAAGTGAAGTCGCTCAGTCGTATCTGACTCTTAGAGACCCCATGGACTGCAGCCTACCAGGCTCCTCCATCCATGGGATATTCCAGGCAAGAGTACTGGAGTGGGGTGCCATTGCCTTCTCTGAAATGGAGACTATAAGATAATGGAAATGGCCAAATAACACTTATTTTTTGTAAATGTAATATAAATTTATCATTACATTATGTCCTAATTATTAGATTGAAAGATAATATTTTAAAAGATAGAAACTTTCTCTCTCTTGATTAACATTAACTCAGGGAAAGTAAGTAGATGGATCATTAATCTTAAGTCCCAGGTATTCCTGTAGCAAAACTGGTATGGTAGTGACCCTTAGGTATGGATGCTGTCACCTGCAGAGTGAGAAAAGACAGTGAGAACAGGCAAAAGAAGCTTATCAAAAGGCAAAAAAAAAAAAAGTCTGATAAAAGGGAGAGAAATCCAGAAGAAAACAGGTGCACTGAAGGCAAAGATGTATGTGCTTAGCCGCTCAGTCATGTCCGACTTTGCGACCCCACGGACTGTAGCCCACCAGGTTCTTCTGTCCATGGTGATTCTCTAAGGCAAGAATACTGGAGTGGGTTTGCCATTCCTTCCTCCCGGGGATCTTCCCAACCCAGGGATCAAACCCAGGGCTCCCACATTGCAGGTGGATTCTTTACTGTCTGAGCTACCAGGGAAACCTGAAGGCAAGGAAGGAGTTTGTAAAAAAGAAGTACAACAGTATCAACAGCTATATAAAAGTAGAAAAAAATATGAAGCTGAGTAACAGGAAGTTTGATGGGGACAAAGGGAATCGACAGCTCAGAGAAGATCCTTGAGATACTGCTGGACAATTCCAGAATGAGGAAAGAAGAAAGGGAATATTACAGAGATACTACAGTACTGAACCTAACTCAGTCTATCTTGAACCTGCTTGTCAGGTTGAAAGAAAGTCCCATTAGAGAAGAATAAAGTCTGAGAATGAATGATATTCTGTAGGCACAGTAAGTGAATACTTCAGAGACAAAACTGTGTGTAAGGAATTTAAAAGAAATTAGGGTCAAAGAAGGTTCTTTGACCCGAGGTTCTTAAACGTTAGTAAGTAAGTATAATTATCACCTGTGGTGCTTATAATAATGCTGATTGCTGGGCGTCATTTCAGGAATATTGATTTAGCAGATCTGCATGGGTCCTCCACACTGCCTATTTAACAGTACTTTGAAAGTGAAAGTCACTCAGTCGTGTCCGACTCTTTGTGACCCCATGCAGTCCACAGAATTCTTCAGGCCAGAAAACTGGAGTGGGTAGCCTGTTCCCTTCTTCAGGGGATCTTCCCAACCCAGGGATCCAACCCAGGTCTCCCACATTGCAGGCAGATTCTTTAATCAGCTGAGTCACAAGAGAAGCCCAAGAATACTAGAGTAGGTAGCCTATCTCTTCCCCAGCAGATATTCCCGACCCAGGAATCAAACCATGGTCTCCTGCATTGCAGGCAGATTCTTTACCAACTGAGCTATCAGGGAAGCCCTAACAGTACTTTAGATCCTTTAGTACTTTAGACCCTAATGCAGATGTTTGTAGGCTATACTTTGAAGGGAAATCACTGAAATTTGGGCTAGGCAGACTGACAAGTGATGAAAATCTCAAATTATAATATCAAAATCAGAAGTTCAAGAATTTTTTTTTAAGACTAGCATATTTGATATTCCCAGAAGAGATATTCTACTTTAAAAGTTACATGAAGGTAAACAAATATTGACATTTATATACTATTATTAAGAATGTATATTATTAATGGTTTCTTCCACTGAGAATCAGGGGAGCAGGTGGCAGAGAGAAAGGTATGAGGTGTCAAGACAGGGTTCTTAGGAATTTACATGTATAAATCACTGCCCTTTAACTTAAACAAATAAAGCATGTATTAAATTCTACCTTTTTGAGAGAAAGGCATTAGTAGCATCTGAGAATGAGTACAAATTTACTTATTTACTTCATGGGAAGCTTTCTTTTGGCACAAATGTTTGTGAGACATATTGAAGGCACATAATCATTTTACGGAATTCTAAATGTATTTACACAGTTGCCCTAAAAGTTAATAACCTTAATTTCCAGGTACCACAAGGAATGTAAAGATGATGGCCCAGAACTCCCCACATTTCCATCCTTAAAGGTACAGCAACATTTATATGAAAAAAGGGTATGTTGCCTGTCCCTGATGCTTCAGATGGTAAAGAATTTCCCTGCAATTTGAGAGATCCAGGTTTGATCCCTGGGTCAGGAAGATCCAGTGGAGAAGGAAATGGCAACCCACTGCAGTATTCTTGACTGGATAATCCCATGGACAGAGGAGCCTGGTAAGCCACAGTCCATAGGATTGCAAAGAGTCAGACATGACTGAGTGACTAACATTTTAACTTTATTCCTCTAAAAGCTATTTGTTAGGCTTGATGAGTCTTTTGTTACCAAACCACATACACCTTGATAAAGTAAATTCATAAGTTATCTTAAAACTATCTTCAGTAGTTTGCTACTTTTAAATTTTATTTACTTTTTACTTTCATCTCAGTTTCAAGTTTATAGCTTTCATGACCTTGACATGGAAATAATATTCCTCCAGTCTATGGGAAATTTCTTTGATATTTCTTCACCTATTAACAAAACATGATTTTGGTTAAAAACACGTTTCCCTAAAAAAGAACTCTTGCCTGTATCAGTTATGTCTTAGACATGACCTTACTCTATTTAGTGTAGAACTCTGAGAAAAGAAAAATTTTTTACTTGGAATGTGTAAAGATAAAATATAAAACACAGCAAACTGCTCTTCAGATTACTTAAAAAAAATTTTACAGTTGAAAAATCAGAACATTATCGCTGATTTTGAACACTTCTCTCCACAGCTAAAATGACTGCTTATTTTTAAGAAGTCATTAAGAAGAAGTGTTATTTACTGACCACATACACCTTGATAAAGTAAATTCTAAATATTGCCACTAAACTTTTCACAAATGAGCAACCTGAAACTCACATTAAGTGAAGCAACTTGCTGAAGGTCACAAACATTGTAAATAGTTATTAATAATATCTGAACTCAGTTTGCTTCTTTTCAAAGCTTATAAAGCTCTTACCTCTACATCACACTGCATACTTCAACTTTCTGTATATTTTAAATTACTCTACTTTCTTACTCAACAATGACTCAGTTTATAACTCTAAACCTCATGGCAAATTTTTATGGAAAAAAGAAATATTATCACTTAAAGAAACAAGCTACTTGTAGATACACATTCTAATTTCAGAATGTCAAAAATGAGTGTGTTAACTTTGGTTTCCTCAGGGTATGTGCCTAGTGCATACATAGAGAATCTAGAAAGACAGTACTGATACTTGCAGGGCAGCAATAGAGACACAGACATAGACAACAGACTTATGGACACGGGGTAGTGGGGAGGAAGGAGACAGTGGGACACAGGGAGAGAGCAACATGGAATCTTATATACTACCATATGTAAAACAGACAGCCAATGGGAATTTGCTGTACGACTCAAGGAACTCAAACCAGGTATCTGTAACAACCTAGATGTGTGGGATGGGGAGGAAGATGGGAGGGAAGTTCAAGAGGGAGGAGACCTAGGTATGCCTATGGCTGATTCATGCTGATGGTCCACAGAAACCATACAATTATTGTAAAGCAATTATCCTTCAATTAAAAATAAATAAATTTAATTTTTAAAAATGAGTGTTATAATGTAACATAGCCAATGTAACACAGGACACTAACCCTTAATTTTTAGTTTCTTTTTAATCTTGATAGGATTCTAGCAGAAAATCAAGGTTAGAATGCTTAAATATATTTGATATCAGAACTCAATTTCATTAGCTATCAGAGTTCATACATTTAATTCTCTTCAGTCAATTCAGTAGCTCAGTCATGTACGACTCTTTGCGACCCCATGGACTTCAGCATGCCAGGCTTCCCTTAATTCTCTTAGCTTAGATTTAAAGAAGTCTAGGTTTTAGATAGCATATTAAAAAGCAGAGACATTGCTTTGCCAACAAAGGTCCATCTAGTCAAGGCTATGGTTTTTCCAGTGGTCATGTATGGATGTGAGAGTTGGACTATGAAGAAGGCTGAGCACCAAAGAATTGATGCTTTTGAACTGTGGTGTTGGAGAAGACTTTTGAGAGTCCCTTGGACTTCAAGGAGATCCAACCAGTCCATTCTGAAGGAGATCAACCCTGGGATTTCTTTGGAAGGAATGATGCTAAAGCTGAAACTCCAGTACTTTGGCCACCTCATGCGAAGAGTTGACTCATTGGAAAAGACTCTGATGCTGGGAGGGAATGGGGGCAGGAGGAGAAGGGGACGACAGAGGATGAGATGGCTGGATGGCATCACTGACGCGATGGACATGAGTTTGAGTGAACTCTGGGAGATGCTGATGGACAGGGAGGCCTGGCGTGCTGTGACTCATGGGGTTGCAAAGAGTCAGACACAACTTAGCGACTGAACTGAACTGAACTGAAGTTTTATGCAAAAGGTTACTTCTGAAACCACAATACATAGGTTAGAAAGACAATTCTTCAAGAAATAAGTAACTATAAAATGATGAAATGGTAAAACTAAATGTTTAAATTAGAAGAAAGTAACTATATAAATATAACTGTATGTACATCTAGAATACATGATCTCTCTGTTTTTTGAAGCTAGAATTTAAGCCTTTCCTATTATTCAGGTGTTCCTTTCACAACTCTGAGAATGGGCTTGCTTAATTCAATTAAGACCATCAGTTTGCAATGAACAATGTCTTTCACACTCACATTATACATGAATACTAGAATAGTAAGTTTACATAATTAATATATTCTGCATTCCTCCTTGGTATATTATATAACCCCAAATTAATGTTTCAAATGCTGGGCTAGTAAGGTAAAAATATTCTTACTAACTTGTTAAAAGTTGTAATGAAATATCCTTCAGCTTAGCCACCAGATATTTAGTAGGTAACTTTTCCTCCAAAATAAAAACAAAATTTTTTGAAACCCAAGGATAGAATGAAGTTAGTGATCTCTAAATGATATTCCTATGTATGGCACCCTACTGCACTTTATTTATCTTGGTTGATTCAGTTTCTCATCATACGGTATTCCATAAGAGGGTTCACAGCATGTTATTTAAACATATCAAACCCACATACCAACTGAATTAGAAAATGGCTTGGTTTTCCAAGTTTGTAGAATGTGTAACTTAAAAGGTGATTTAGTTTTTCCAATTTTTCAAAATATTGAGGGAAAACATTTGTGTATTTTAGAGGTCCTAATCATTTTCTTTTTCTGTAAATATGATGCTGAGATATATAAAAATGTATGTCATAAAAACTAACAAACTTTACCAGAGGAAAGAAATCCTATTTTTGAAAAGGTTCTTAAGGAATACCTGACCATAACTTATAGGGATATGCCAGTGTGATTCATGTGTACTGCAGAGTTCACATGAAAATTATCCTCGATTACAGAATTAACAGATCAGTGTAGATTCCAATTCTGTTACAAAGAATAACCATAAACAATCTGTTTTGGTGCAAATTGTTACTTGATAAAAATATTATCTGGAGATAGGGTTCAGAAACATGTCTAAGACAGTCAAGTAAACAATTTTTTTGAGCAGGCAATAATGACCAATAAAATGTTCAGTTCAGTACATAAATGTTCAATTTAAACAAACAAAGCACACTACTATAGTTGGTATTGTGCTTAAAAAAAATTAGTGTGTTTTATTTGTTTGAATTGAATGTTTATATAATAAACTGAACTTTTTATTGATCATTATTGCCGGCTCAAAAAGCAGTTTACTTGATTGTCCTAGACATGCTTATGAACCCTATCTTCAAGTAATATTTTTAACAAGTAACAATTTTCAGCAAAACAAAGATTGTTAATGCCCTGGTGGCTCAGATGGTAAAGAATTTGCCTGTAATGCAGGAGACCCGGGTTTGATCCCTGGATCTGGAAGATCCCCTGGAGAAGGGATTGGCTACCCATTCCAGTATTCTTGCCTGGAAAATTCCATGGACAGAGGAATCTGGCAGGCTACAGTTCAGGGGGTAGTAAATAGTCGGAGATGACTGACTGAACAACTTTCACTTTCACTTTTTACCAACTATAGTTAGAATTGTTAATGGTTATTACTTTTTATCGAAATCACAAAACACTGCTACTAGTCTCAAAGTACTTGATAAAAATATTATCTGAAGCACTCTATTACAAATTAAGACTTAAAAGACATTTATACAATTATGCCTGCCAGGGAAAATTCTAGAGTAACCAGCAACTGCCTGAATTTAGCCTAGATTAAGGTACAAGATCTACTGGAAGTGTGTGGAAATCTAGCAAAGAGGAAATCTGAAGTTTAAATATTTAACTCTAGCTATCATGAAGGATAACCACACCTGTTTTAATTCTCAGACTTTTAGTAAGTCTACAAACTACCAGATTTGTTCTATGGGATTCTAATTTAGGATACTATGTAAACAACTTTTCTCTAGACTTTACGTAACTGTATCAGTAAAAAGGAAAATCAAAACTCAGGAAAGTTTGATAAAACATATTGTTATAACCACTAACATCATACAAGTTCTAGAAGAATACTGAATTAAGATGGTTAAGTGGTATAAGTTTTACCCGAAAATGACTTCTCTGTCAACCATGCTAAATTTAGAAACTTAAAATCTAACCTAATGCCAGATAAAATCCCAGAGGTCAAATGAATAGCAAAAATATTAAAAAGTCTTCTTTTATGGGTCAGTTATACAATTCAAATTTAGAAGAACTTTAAAGGATAACTCATTTTAATTTTATATTTTTCATAAATCTTCATAATACATAAAGCTCAGACATTCAATTTTCAATATCACCAGGTTCAATTAAATGTGCTTGTTTAATGTATTGTGGCAAGATACTCCTTGGAGAGATTGTTCTGTGCAGTTCTTAAAGAATCAAAATTCTCAATGACTATTTCATTTGCTAATAAATATTCAACATGTCATTTTGACACAAGAATTTCAGTTATAGAATTCTAGCTGCTCAATGCAAAAAAAAAGTGAAAAATGAAACAAAAATTGAAAAAAAAAAAAAAAAAAGCATACTTCCCTACTCAGGGATTTCTAACACAAATGATTATCAAAAAGTACCGCACTTGCCCGAGCTAGTGTGTCATAACTTTGCAGTTCCAGAAAATCTTCCATATGGATTTAGATGAGATTTTCATGCATATGAATTCAACTTATTACCACTAAAAAGAGTACTAGAAAGATGAAATAAGAGTGAACCAAATGGAAGTCTCAAGCTAAGACAGCTCATTTTGTAGTACTCAGGTAATGATCTGTCATGTATACCCTTTGGCTTTTCACAAAACACAGCATGAACAGGGATGAAAAGCTACAATCATAACTGGCACAGTCACTGTAAAATATATGATGTGTATTTAAACCCTCAGTGGCACTGGTGAATATATATCACTTCTATAAATATTCTTTCAAAAGGATTTTATTCATGTTCATTTAACCCTATCAAAATATCCTTATTTAGGGTGTTTTAGCACAAAGCCGTTGTTGAGATCTATATCAAGTATACCCTAAAAAAGAGAGACTAGCGAATTCTGCCCTATATTAACGTGGATAAGAGGGAGAGGGCTCAAATAAATACAATTAGAAATGAAAAAGGAGGAGTTACAGTGGATACCACTGAAATACAAAGGATTGTAAGAGACTACAATAAGCAACTATATGCTAATAAAATGGACAACCTAGCAGAAATAGACAAATTCTCATAAAGGTACAATCTCCTAAGCCAAACCAGGAAGAAATAGAAAAGAAAATATGAACAGGCCCATCATAAATACTGATATTGAAGTTGCCATTAAAAAACTCCCAACAGACAAAGTCTTAGACCTGATGGCTTCACGGATGAATTCTACAAACACTTAAAGAAGAATTAATCTATTCTTCTGAAACTCTTTCAGATAATTGCAGAGGAAGGAACACTCCCAAACTCATTCTAGGAGGCCATCATTACCCTGATACCAAAATTGGACAGAGATATCACAAAAAAATAAAATTACAGACCAATATCACTGATGAACATAGATGCAAAACTCCTCAACAAAATACTAGCAAACCAAATGCAACAATACATTAAAAAGATCATACACCATGATCAAGTAGGATTTATCCCTGGGATGCAAGGATTTTTCAATATCCGTAAATCAATCCGTGTGAATACCACATCAACAAATCTAAGAATAAAAGCAATAACAGTAGAGAAAAGGAGCAAAGAAAAACTGGAGATATATTTAAGGAAAGACCTGTACAAGATTCTGTGACTAGCAAATATACAAGCTAGTCCTTGTACAAGCAAGTAACTGACTGTCTATTTGGGACAGGATGAAGAAAACCTGAAGATGAATTCAGGTATTTGGCTAGGGAGAATGGATGAAAGTAAGGATGGAAGAAAAAATAAAAGATGGGTGAGGCAGAGGAGTAAGAACAAAATGCACTGATTTTCCAGGCATACAGCATTCAATGGCAACAGTATTTTCACAACATAGCAAAGCACAAGGGGAAAAACCTAATGCTGGTAACTGGTAGGAATGAACTAGCCCCACTGAATACAAACACGTCACATTGTCCTGGGTAGCTACTGCCTTAGTTAAGTATCTTTGAAGCTTAATCTGTAGAAGAAAATGTTTTGTGCATGTGTTTGTATGTATGTGTATAGATTTGTCTCTCCATGTGTGTTACATGTAACATTTATATCTGAGCCCATGTAGATGGTCATTTTTCATGAAACCTAATGATTACCTATGGGCTTCCCTGGTGGCACAGACAGTAAGGAATCTGCCTGCATGGAGGGAAACCTGGGTTCGATCCCTGGGTCGGGAAGACCCCTTGGAGAAGGAAATGGCACCCTATTCCAGTATTCTTGCCTGGAGAATCCCATGGACAGAGGAGCCTGGCAGGTTATAGTCCATGGGGTCGCAAAGAGTTGGACACGACTGAAGCGACTATCAGCAGCAGTGACCTAGATATGAAGGACTGATAAGGCAGAGACAATCTTATATCATACTTTGTGGGTTTGGATAGAAAAAAAGTAATTTTATATACAAATATTGAATCATTATGTTGTATATCTGAAACTAACATAATGTAAGTCAATTATATCTCAGTTAAAAAATCATTCTGTTAGGTAAATTGTTATTAAATCAATATCATTAATTATATATTATTATTAATTTAATATACTTGGGTATATTTTATCTTTCATGAGCTAGAACTTTATATCATGGATTGAGATATGATGAATCTTGTTAGACTTTTGTGTTTACAAAATTTCATTTCTGTGAAAGTGAAATTAAAAGCAATAGGCAGGACTAGTGACAGAAGATTTTTGCTCTCATAAAGCTATGGAAAAAGAAAACCCATTACTTCAAAGACAAAGTCATATATAAATATATTATGCTGCTCAGAGTATGCATGGCAGTATTTTAGAGCTTCCACTAGTAGGCAAAATTTTAGAGACAATGTTTTAACAGTTAAATAATGTATAAGTGCAATGCATTTTCAAGCACATTTTCAACTACACACCCATACCTTATACAATAATTTATTACACTGGAGTCAAATGTTTATAATAAAGTTAAGACTTCTTGGATTAATAATCCTATCATATATACGTATTTATGGCTATTAACAATTTTATACTCACTTGCCCCACCTAAATTTATTGGCAACTGATTCCTTTCTCCTGACAATAACTATTTCTACCTTAGCTTTTCATATCATTATAATATATGAACATGGCAAATATACCTAGTATTAACCAAAATATATAATTCCACCAAAGCCAGAGGAGAATAAAGGACAAGCAAAACATATTAACTTTTATTCTGGATTTCTTTTAGGCCCCCAAATGATACTAATTTTTTGACAGATGTTAATATACTGCTTTCTTAGTTTGAGAGTTTCTGCAGCAATTTACTGAATTGTAAACCTGACATTATCAATGTTTTCTTCTTGGAACCCAATACTAGTCAACACCTCACAAGAGAAAATGTAAACAGAAATTTACTACCTGCTGGTCAGGAATGAAAGTTTTCAAAGTGAGCAAAACAGAGTTGATTTAACACAAGTATCCAAAGGAATGAATCAGGCTTCCCTGGAGGTGCTAGTGGTAAAGAAACCTCCTGTCAGTGCAGGAGACATAAGAGATGCAGGTTCAATCCCTGGGTCAGGTAGATCCCCTGGAGAAGGGTATGGCAACCCACTCCAGTATTCTTGGCAGAATTCCATGGACAGAGGCTAAAGTCCATGAGATTCCCATAGAGTTGGACACGACTGAGCAACTAACACTAACAAAACTTTCAGCTTAACTATTATATTGCTTAATTTTTCATAGGAAAAAAGTGGAAGTATATAATATTCATCTTGATATGATAAAAATATAAATCCATTTCACTGCTGTAAATCTTACAATAAACTGCTGTGACATTCAGCAGTGAGATACCATATTTAGATGAAAGTTTGAAAATGCTGGCTGTTTACATCTGGTGTTCATTCAATCACAGGTCAGAGTACAGCAAGCACAATGCAACTTTTCAACAACGTATCTTACTAAGAGATTTCCATTCAGAGTTCAAAGATCTTATTCTCTCAAACAGAGGGAAAAACAAGATACGGGAACAACTCAATGGCTACTGGCATGCGCCTACTGCATTTACAAAATATTCATTTTATATATTCCTAACATATGTGAAATACATCCCCTTGCATTTTCAATGTTCATTAATGAAGTTACTACATAACTTAACAAAGGCACTCTGGATTTAATACAATGCTACATAATTAGAGTAGTATAAAACATTTTTAAAAGAATGTATACAAAAAGACTTATTTATAAAATGCAATAAATGTTTTTTCTTTTCTTTTTTTTTTTTAAATGTTTTTTCAAAAATTGCTTTCCTAATTACTTTTTGAGGGTAGAAGAAAATCCCAAACAAAAAACACACTTAGAAAAATTACATCACAAAGAGTCCCATAAGATGATTATTTAAAATCTACAGTACACTATTATTTTTTCACTTGAATATAATTTCTAGAAAGCATTTTTAAATTATGTAATAAAATATTGATATTAAATATGCTCCATCTTAAATATGGGTCTTAATAGCTAGAAAATTATTTTTGATATCATATAGTTGAAAAACCTTGAGTAAAAAAGCTTGATTATTAAATAAAATGCATAATATTCTATTTTAATAACCATTATATAAAATATGTAAATTTTTAATAAATTTCATTATTTGAGAAAACAAAGAGTTTTTTTCCCTATAGCCAAATGCTTTTCTGTAATTTTTAATACAAAAGCTTTTACAGATGGCATCTGTGGTAAGCTTGAGTAAATCATTTTAACTGATAAAATGAGTATTTTTGATTCCATAATCAGACAGTAATTCAGTGTCAATTTTAATTCGCCCTAAGAAAAACAAATGCACTGAAGTGGCATTTAGGAAAGATGGCTTGAAGTTCATATTACAATAGACAGTCAGCTTTTGTTGTCTATTTAAAGAATAATAATTTGTTTAACCTAATTGTATTGTCTTAGTTCAAATATATTCAATATATCTGTCAAGTGAGTCAAAGCATCAGGAGTCCAGCTATTCACTCACACATCTTAAATAAAACACATAGTAATCTTAAAATGCTTATCACCACAATTAAAGGTTTGAGCTACTAGAGAAGTCTAAGATTATAATACTGATATTCAAAAGATATAATTTCAATAGTTTATTTTCAGAGATAAACTATGAAACAAATTTTTAGGTATTTCATCCTTTCTACTTATCTAAAATAATTATCATACAAAATTTTAGTATATAAAAACTAGTTTTCTCAAAGAACACTCATTATAAAAATTCATAATATATTGATTATATATTAAGATGAGTCATGTATAAAATTAAATTGGGTTTTATTGGTTATTCCCTAGGGGTGATAAATAAGCAGAAGATGACAAGTTTTGGTTACTAGATGACTATTTAACATGCTCACAACACAGCTAAAATATTTCATAGAGAAAAATTATATACTTCAGTAGAGTTCTTTACTCTTTAATTTAAGGGCAATAAAATCACCAAAGCAATATTTTCTTCAAGTGCATCAGATTAAAATGTTGGTCCTTCATATTCCAATTATTTTTAAACTGAGGAAGCTGATGGTGAGATGTAGAAAAGCTATCAAAATAAACAGAAACAAGACTTTTTCTTACAGGTTTTCCCCCCCTTACCTTAGAAGATGAAGAATCACACTCCTGACATATCCATCCATAGCCTGTTTGTTTAGGAGATTTTTTCAAAGGAGGATCCAAACAACCAAAATGGTAGCACAGTCTGCATTCATCACACCTGCAGGGTAAACAGATTTATGGTGTATCTAAATAATATTAAAAAACATCTTTTTCAGAAAACAAAAAACCAGTAAACTACTATATATTTCAACTGTAACACTGTTAATTCTATCCTTAGCTGACAAGATTATTGAATTAATGTTTATGAAAAAGACAATCTAAACCTGAAATAAATGTTTTAGGAAAATCAAAATACCAAAACAACAAAATTAACAAACAAAACAAATATCATTTAGAACACATTGATGGTAGAAATGTTAAGACCATAGGAATAAATTTATGTGTATAGCCATGTGTTCAAAACTAATATTAACATTTTCAATTTTGCACTTCAATAATAGTCACTTGCCTATTAGTTTTAAAATATTTAATAATATAAGATACATATAATTAAAGACTGTATTCAACCTAATACATTATGATTATTTTTAAAAAATTTTAAATCTAATGAATTCTACTAGGCCACACTAAGCTTAATTCTATACGATTTGTGTATCTCATCACTATCTAAGTTAAGGTAGATTCTAAAAACAATTTCTAATGTTTGCAGCATGCTAACATAATCTATAGCAAATAAAAACCATACTCGGAATTTTACGTTATTTTCTAAAATACAAATTTTCTCAAAAATTTACCTGCCACTTTCAGTGCATTTGGGTTTTCAAAGTACCTCCTAAGTACATTTTAAAGCTTATTAACAAATATTTTCATAATGTCTTTGCCACCTATGAGGTACAAAATCTAAGAAAACTACCATACCTATTCTTCGTTTCAGACAATCTCATCCTGCTGACAATGAAGAAAGATCTGTATTATTTCAGTGTTTTTCAAAATGAATTTTGCATCAGTTGGAATAACAAGATGAAAATTTAACAACAAATAACAAAGTTGTATATATTTTATAGAAAGGATTATATTCCTCATTTTGTGTTCCTTTAAGTTAAAAAAATAATATTTTCTCCAAACCAATCTGTCATATTCTTAATGTATAAGTTACCCTTATCGATTTAAAACATAAAAAGTTGAGGAATTTATAACTAGGAAAGCAAAGAGGATATTTTATAGACAACCTATTTAAATAATATGTTACTTAAATAAAATAAAAATAACTATTCAATAACTTTTGTTAGAAAAAAAAAGGGGAAGGAGTTACTGTGATAAACAACATGCAAAGAAAAGCAATTTATTTTCACAATAAAGGGAACTGTAAATTTACATTTATAGTAAAAATTTCATATCATTCTACAAAACCCAATCTCCCATTTCAGGAATCAAGAGTTTCAAAAAATTTAGCAAATTAGCTAAGCTATTCAGGTATAAAGAAGTCTAAAACAAAATTCTATGTCCGAAGTTTATGTATGCATTCCTCTACAACTTTCTTCTTATAAACCTAACAAACTTCAGTACTTTTCCAAAAACCTTTGCTTAGACTCAAGAGATGGACTTGAATAAAAATGTTTATTATAATAATTCTAGCTATACAAAAAAATCAAATCAAATGGAATAATAAATGGTACTTTATTTGTTGTGCCAGTATTATACAAGTATCCAAAATATATTTAAAAGTAGTTAAAATGTTTAAGTACCTATTTTTTCTATTATTAAGAACATATAATAGATAATAAATAGCTAACATCAAACATTACATAAAACTAAATAGCAAGCCTGTACAATTTTATGTTCTTCTCAATTGAACTTGTTTACCTTTCAGTAGTTAAGGTTCCAGTTACATTAAACACATACAGGACCCTTCAGAGTATAAGCATTTCTGAGTTATGAGAAGCTAGAGATTTCCAGCTGGCTAAGCGTGCACTCCTTCAAGCACGCAAACTAGTACTGCAGTCATCTTCAATGCGAAATTTAAGGAGAATCACATTCCTTGCTTCATCAGGAAAAATCTGTTAGATATGGTTTACTCTATCTTTGTCATCCCCGGGTCACAAACACGAGTAACAGATACTGCTACATGTCTAACAGTTGTGCCAGACTTGTGTGTCTGGAAATGGGTATCATCAGTCTGCCATACTGTCTGAATTGTTGTATTCAACTATTTTAGGTCCTCACTTGCTTGAAAAATATCAGTCACTACTTTCTGATATTGTCAGTGTTATTTAAGTAGCATCTCCCCAATAACTGATTGTGGATTCAGAAAACAGATCACTCAAATCTGTGCAAATTGACAGTTAAAAGAACATGGAAATGAGAGCTGCTAAGTACATGGGCTCAATTTTGGTTAACTATAGTCTTTTTTGCCTAATTTAGGTTTTTTTAAAGCAAGTTTAGATTGCCAATAATCTAGGCTTTTGATAGTGAAGAGTTATAGTATTAATGTTTTCCTAGTTCATATTAAATTACAACCTAACTACTGTATCTTTTCAAGTCCATGCCATAGTAAACTTGCAAATTATGACTTCTAGTGTACAACTAGAATCAAATACTATATGAATATAGAGGTAAATCATAATTCATTACCTTTTACCTTCATGTACACCTTCATGGTGTATGAATATAAAGATGCGTATATACACAGATATTTCAATCTAATAATTGCTTCCCGGGTGGCTCAGATGGTAAAGTGTCCACCTGCAATGTGGGAGACATGGGCTTGATCCCTGGGTCGGGAAGATCCCTGGGAGAAGGAAATGGCAACCCACTCCAGTACTCTTGCCTGGAAAATTCCATGGACTGAGGAGACTGGTAGGCTACACTCCATGGGGTCACAAAGAGTCACACATGACTGAGCAACTTCACTTTCAGTTTCTTTCTTTCAATCTAATAAATTAAGAACAAGTTTGTGACACTGAAGTAGTTCAGATTTGTAGCTGATTTCAATTAATTGTAAACTCAAGCTATCTTTCAGCTCAATAAAAAAATGCAAAAGGAAAAGATTTTATATGTTAGATTTGTTAGAAGATAATATTGAGTAGATGCTATTTGGAAATGACCCAATCCTTACTGACTCCTTCATTAATTATACTTTTTAGAATGACTTAGTCTACATATAGAACAAATGTATTAGTGTTGGGTTCAAGAGGAAAGGAGGAACTTACTTGTTAGAATCAGGGATGGGATATGGGAATTCTCTGAAGTTATAGCTCACTCACTAGTAAATAAAAACTGTAATTCCAAGACTAAGTATTAATAGCAAAAAGAAGCAGTTAATACACTTAGGAACTGCCAAAATCAAGGAGAGGCAAACAGAAAAAGAAATAACCTAAATCTTGAAATCATAACTATTAATAAATAAGTGCTTTCTAAAAATGACTAAAATTACTTCCATGTAGAAAAAAATATATTTGTTCTATACTAAACTATTTAATTGAAAATATCTATAGCTTCATGTGGTGGTAACAAAAATATCCTGAGTGATACAAGTGAACTCCAGTAGAATTTGCAAGAATTACTTCACCATAAACTAATGTAAGAGATACCAATAAGAATCCTAGAAATCAAAGAACAGTTTATATGGTAAAAATAGTGAATTACTTATTTCACGCGCACACATACCACTTTTTTAACTTTGGCAAATTTTGTCAGCCAACAAATTATGGCTTAGGTTACAAATTTAGATCATTTTAAAAACTCAAAAATCAGAAACTCGTAAGGATCTGTGATCATTCCACTACCAAAAAACTGGAACAGTTGAAGTAATTACTGATTCAATTATTATGACTGCTACATCTAATTCTGACATATACTTGGAAATACATAACTGCAACACATAATATGGAACATATTTAATTTATCAAAATAATAAATACTGTGAAAAAAGCAGTCATTGACCCACAAAAGCATACTGATATAACACAATATACTTTATTAAATAACACAAATGTCTATGCTAAAAAAACAGACTATTATACCAATGGCACATATATTAAATGCGAAGACAATGTCTTAAAATAGCAAAAGATAATATAAAACTAATGCATAAAGAAACACAAAGTTTTTTTTAATAAAATGCAAACTGGATACCTAAAGAATATCCTCGAAACATCTAATAAACTTGTACACATTAACATATTATAGGACATTCTAAAATTACAATTTTAAGTAAGATAAAATAAATCCCATTTATAATAAAAGGAAACCTGATTAATTAGATTCTTACTAAATACAACTTCCTACTCATCAGATTTATAATGGATACAGATTTAAACAGTAAAGCAGCTATATGTATATAGTCTTTTACACATTCATCTAACAAAATACAGTGACCAAATAAACATAGTTCTATACGTATTTAAAATACTTACTTAGCATACGGTTAAGTATAGCACCCTAGACAAAGAAGAGGAAGAAAATGATTTATGTTCATATGTCCTGTGATCCATAGAAGCAATCAATCATGTGTTTGTCTGATTACTGAGAATATGCATATAAGTAAAAAGAAACATTTCCATCTACACCTAAGAGATAGGCTAGTGTTCCAAAGGGTTTCTTAAACTCCCTTAATTTCCAATTGATAATTTTATTGGGAAAGTACACTAAGTAACTACTTTTAAAAACTAACCAAAATAAGTTAAGTGTACCATATATATATATATATATACACACACATACATATAATTTATAACTAGATGATCAGCTAAATTTCAGGAAGAACAGAAATCCACAACATGGGACTTGAAAAGTGATGTACATGTATTATAACTAGGATGATCCATAATCATAGCTATTTTTTATGTCAATGAACATTTGATTTAGATCCCTTTCAAGTCTATATGGAGTAAAACAACTGACTCTGAAAATGTACACTATTACATTGGTTCACTTAAAAAAAGAAACACACACACAATTAAGTATCAAGAGAACTGTGGGTTGGATTTTCTTCCTTTTTCATCACTTCTATGTAAAAATTCTATATAAGAATGATCAAAAGAATTGTATTTGAATATAAGATTACTTACATAAAATCTTACTAGCTGTTAGAACACCTACACAAAGATATTAACCAGTAGTGATAGACTCTTTTATTGAACGGTAGCCAATTATTTCTTTTATTCATTTTAACAGTATGGAGAAAATGCAGGTTTGTGTCCCATGAGTTAAATCACCTTTAATACAAGCTTGCACAAAATTATGCATTCTACCAATATTAGAATAACACTTAATATCAATAAAGGCAAAGGCAAACTTTATTCCTTTTTACAACCCTTTTAGTGCAAATAACCTATATGAGCATTTTCTAAATAATTAGAAAATATCTATTATAACATATTTCACATATAATGACTAATACGGAGTTCTTGAACATATTTTTATTAATGACACTATAGACTTTCATCACATGCAATAATGAATGAATGAGTGGCAGGAAACACAAAAATATCCTTTACACATTTAAGTATATTAATTGAAAAAAACATTTGGATAATTATTGAAATCCAAATTCATTTTTATTTTATTTTTTTTCTCTTTATTTTATTTTATTATTTTTTTAAAAAATTTTGTTTTATTTTTAAACTTTACATAATTGTATTAGTTTTGCCAAATATCAAAATGAATCCACCACACATGTATACCAAATTCATTTTTAATTTCTCTTAAATAATGGGGTTAATTCAGCTTGCTATATCTGCAGCAGCCAAGTTATAAGATTAAAAGTGAAAGGAAAAAAATAAAACATGAAACAAAAGAATTCACATGAAAATGCACAATAAGGTCAAGCTCCTCTTCCCAGCACGAGAGAACGATGAGACATTTTCATACCTGAAACACGTCTGCTTCGTTCTTTAATAAACTGCTCTCCATCTGCTCATGCCCTTGGAAATCTTTCAGCAGTACAACCTGCTGTGCTCAAGTCCCACATAACTTTGTATTTCTCTGCTCATAATTAACTAATTATTTTCTAATCAATAGTGTAGATCTTGATTTTACAACATAAATTAGGTAAATGACATAATGGCTAGGGGTCAATCTCATTTTATTTACAAAGCCCAGCATGAGCATCCAACTTCATTATATCTTATGTACCTGAACAGCAGTGAATCTTATCAGCAGGCCTACAGAAAGTCTTAAGACTGAGTACTGGGAGAAAAGAGGCCTACATGTTTATTAAATTAAAAAAAAAAAAAAAGAAGTATTTGCAAAGCATGTCCAGATCAGAAATATTTTAAATCACAATCCTTAGTGTTATGTAAACTGACAAAGTGCTGACTCAGACAAGTAGGAAAAAATTTCTGCCTTCATTTATCATGCAACTCTAAAGCTGAGTCTCTTAAACAGGTTTTAATTGTTGACGTGATTTCAGAAAATTTAAAGAAAAATTAATGATGTCAATATATCATTCTTCTGAATTCCTTGAAAAGATTTTGGTGAAATATTAATAAAATATTCCCATACTGAGAAACAAGTGAAACAGTGGTAAGTTTTGTCAAATAAAGAATATTAAGTGTTTAAAAATAATGATATCTTTAAGTGTATGGGAGAAGGCAATGGCACCCCACTCCAGTACTCTTGCCTGGAAAATCCCATGGACGGAGGAGCCTGATGGGCTACGGTCCATGGGGTCGCTAAGAGTCAGACACAACTGAGCGACTTCACTTTCACTTTTAAGTGTATGATGTTAAAACAGGGAACTAGGATAGTGAGTGTGAATATTCTTATTATTTATCATCAATCTATTTTTACTATTAAAAATGCAAAATCAGATAAACACTCAAACACATGAATAACGATATATAAATGATAAAAAATTTTCATTTACAAACTTAAAATGGATTAAGGTTAAGGCTAATTTCTGCTTTCATGTTAAACATAATCCTAATTTCAAATTTTAACAAAGTTACTATGGACAAAGGCTATGCGCCTTGATTCATTTCTGTGCCTAAAATACGGCTATCTCTGTAACAGGTATAAAATAAACACCTATTTAATTGAACTTATGTATAATAAAGAAGTTATACTGCATGCGTTGTAAATGGAATTACTACAATCCCTTTTACCTAGAAATAAATATTTTTGCAAATTTAAGGGCCTTTTAATGAGATTAAAGCCACATTCAATCAATCGATGTCAAGCACAACACCATGATTCTTTTAAAAAATATTATATACAAATGGTTGTCAAAGGATGTCCCTGGCCAGCAGCAGCATCATCACTTGAGAACTTGTTAGAAAAGCAAATTTTCTGGCCTCATCCCAGAGCCACTTAATCAGGAACTGCAGGGAGGAGGAGGAGGGAGTAAAATGCAGAGGACTAAAAGAAGACTGGTGGTATGTGAGCAGTCTGCTTTTAAAGAAACTCTTCCTGTGATTCTGATATACTACAAAGTTTCACAACCACTGCTATATACTGTCATGTCATTCTTCTTGTATCTCCGAGTTATTTATTTTACCCCTTGATATTTCAGTGTTTTCTTTCCTTTCCCTATTATGTGACAATGAACCATCATTCACTTGTTTGGCTGTTTTCTCTTATATATGTCTGTAAAATATGAACAGTTAAGTGTATATTCCCTTAAGTATACACTAATATCTCCTTTGAATAACAACTGGACCAATTTCAGAAAAGGGTTAATTCTGTTCCCTGGAAATATAAGACTGTCTAGGAGATTATTAGGAAAAAGTATTTTATTTGTGATCTGTGACCAAGATTCTTAGGGCTAGCACCAAATATGGAACAGGATATCTACCACAGAAGTATTAAAGTAAGACAGAGAATGAAGACAGTATGTTATTACAAACAGAAAAAGGTGGAAAGGATTTTGATTGACAGTGACATCAAAAGCATAAGACTTAATTATTTTTTCAAAATAAAAAGTCTAAAATAAAATGACCACTGGTAATTTCTCATCATGTATCAAAGGAGGATCAGGTCCCAATGAATTAGCCATTTCTTTTTTAAGGAAATGGAAATCTGCCATTTTTCTTAAATTCAGCAACAGTAATCATTACCAACTTTTTCTTAAGATTATACAGCAATAAATAGTGAGTCCTTCTCCTAAGGAAAAAAAAAGCCTACTGGTTTTGCTACAGGTTATTAATATTTTTCCTCCAATGTTACAAGGTCTTTCAATAAGTTGATGATCTCAGTTTATACATATTTTATATACATTCTACTTTTACTACATATCCAATAAATAATGGTTCCTTAGTATAACTATAGATTACTAGCATATAGCAACTTTATATTGACACTTGCTTTTGATTATCTATAACATTTCCTACTCTATTCCTAATGTTTAAACTATTTTCAATTGCCACTATACCTGAAAAGATGTCCCAAACCACATCTATAAATCAGGTAATTCCAAGAGACGTGTTGACAATTTACATGTAAATATGCATTTCAATTTCAGCAAAGAGTCTCTTCTAAATCAGTTCAAGATGAAGTGATGAAATATTCAACATATTTCTGTCGTTGACTTAAAACAGGATCATTAAAGCTTGAAGATCAAATTTTAATTCTGCAAACCTTTGGAAAGATACAGATGTTGATGAAGATCTTTCATTTGGCAGGTTGTATAGTCAATAAGCTTTGTATCTCTCTCCTTATTTTGTAACCTCATATTTATGGTTGAGAAAAGTAAAATTAAACCAAACAGAGAAAGTTTGTATTAAGTCAATGAAGACTCGGTAAGTTTGGTTACTAAAAATATCTAGAGATCAACACAGATGTATCTTATTTATTTAAAATCTGAAGTTGTAAAAACTGCATGCTAATAATACTAGTGCTTTCACACTAGAACTAATGAGTCAAAACTAGAATGGCATATTCTTTCACAAGTTTTCACTTTTGCTGAATTATTATAAATAAAAGTAACATTTAATATAGTCTACAGTTGTTTCCCAATGTAGCGTTTCATATATGAATATGTGTATTAGCTGGATGAAACAGAACAGCAGACTAGTGGAATGCATCATCTTTCTTATTAGTTACTTGATTTGTTCAACAACAATGAGTAGCACATTGCATGTAAGTCCCACAGGCTTCCACAACTCTTTTAAGTCCAAACACTGTATATCATTTGCCAAAGAAGCAAGAGGGGAAGACATTACTTAATGGACAATTCTGACAAGACATTATCTAGTGTTTTTCAACAATGTACATATCAAATATTTCTGATTAAAAAAAAAAAAGTTAAAGAAGGGAAAAAAAAAAAGAGAAAAAAAAAATCCATAGAGGCAAATTAACTGCCTTGTCAGTCCAAGTAACAAACCAATCAATTACATTCTATTCAAACCTGACAAGCAAAGGCAACTTTTTGCAGTGATAAGCTTATGGGAATGACAAGATAGCTGTTCTCCTTTACTTTATGTACTCTATTGAGAGGGTTATCCACATTTAAAAAATCACACTTATAAAAGAGGTTTCCAGGATTGCCTCCGAGGATGAGCTGTGGCAGAGTTGGGTCTCATGAAGGGTATCTACACAGTAAAGTGATAAGAAAAGAACATTAACATTTAAAGATCACAGCAGATCTGCACTATGTCTTATGAAACACACTAAAAATAACCATTGTAGATTCAAATAACATATGATCTGGTCCAAAGAGACAGATGCCCTGAATCTAAATGCCATGATCTTGCAAAGGTTTTTACTAGTTAAACTGGAACTATTCTATCATTAGAAACACTGAGTAGCCTCTTGTATTACTCTTATTACTTTTAGTTGTCAAAATAAACCTTACTAAACAAAAAAAGAAAGCATAAAAATGATGAGGGGCTTGCATTTATACAAGCAAATATGTAGTTCAATCAACAAATGTTTTAAAAATAGCAGTTTGCTATCTTCTCATCAAATATAGCAATTTAATAATGTTTGAGAAAGCATGCAACTATGCTAAAAACAAGTACACGTAATCAGTACAGTACAGGACTGGTTCTACTCAAGTAGAGAGTCTCAGGGAGGAAATTTTCAGATTCTTACTCCCTGGGCCTCCACTGCCTTTTTTTATTAAAGACTATATTGGAAATGCTTTGTTACAATTATGAAAAGTATATCCATAACTAGCTATTTGAGTAGATCTGTGCAACAAGTGACACAATACATGTCATTGTAAAGACCTGGTCATTGATTATAAATACACTAATTTTGGCCAAATTTTCAAAAGTCATTCATTTGTATTTATTTTCAAAACTTTCATCAATGTTTCTTGTATTTATTTCCCTATCAATAAACTTTCTGAGTGATTTTAGATGCCTAGCAATTTGAGGTAACTTTTTTGATTGTGGTAAACAAAATTTTATCATTCTCCTCAGATATTTACATCTGTGTATATGAGGTGAAATTGCCAACTAGTCACACATCACAGAAAAAGTTCATTTCAATATTTATTAGAGAGATGTGTTTAATGCTTCTAAGTTCTACTGAGAAAAAGAAAGTGAAAAGTGGCACAATCACAGACAAAGCGCTACTGAAGAACTACCATGCCAAACTGAATACTTCCAAAGCAAGGAAAAACAAAATTGTACGAGAAAAAAAGAATATAACATGAAACATAGTTTTCAGAGAAATGTACTTATCAACATATGAGAAGTAAACAGAATGAACAGAAGTCCCTCACTGAATAACAAGGAAACAGACAGGAAGAGCTGAATTCCCTTGTTGAATAGTCACATATGCTAACTTTTCTCAGCATTTCAGTCTGCAAGTGATGAGCTTTAAGCACATTCTAAACCTGATATTCTGAGAAATGCTTTGTCAACAGGTTAAGCACTACTAGATAAGCATAATGCAAGAGGAAGCAACCATATCCTTTATCACAGAAGTACATTTAACTTGAACCTACATGCAAATACAATGGAGACTAGCAGACAACCCAAAGATGTAATGTATTCGACACTGATAGGAATTTGAATATAGAAACACTAGATATCATAAACATCTGCTTTAAATTCTAATTAAATCTAGATTTAACTTTGAAAACACTAAAAAGCTATCACTAATATTCCTCCATTCTAAAATTTCACTTAATTTCCAGAATAAGCAATGACTTACCCTGTGTGCTACCTTCCTAGGACAGAAGACTGCTATGTGGTCTTTTATATCAGAGGTCAAGCCTTGACATTGTATTTATTCCATGTGCTTCTAATAAGTTTACTTACAAATTAATGTAGGAAAAAAAGGGAATTAAATATTTTCAAAGGGTTTCCCTGAGGCAAGCTTCTTGTATAGTTGGAATTGCTGACCAAGAAGAAACATCTACTTTTGCCCCAAAGAAGGCAAATATGCTAAAGAAGCATTTGTCTGGTCAGCAGGATGCCTAACGATTAGAGCATTCACAACACATTCAAGACTGCCTAAACTCCAAACTAATTCTACTACTTCCTGTTCTACCTATTGTGTGGTCTTGAACAAGTTAAAACTTCTCAGTTTCCTCAGTCATACACTAGGGGGTAAAATGAATATCTGTCTAATGGAGTTGCCTTGAGGATTACATGAGATAAACTATGGAAAACACTAGCATATTGGCCCTTAATAAATACTCTATAAACTAATATAAAACTAAACACTCAGCAACTAACATGAATAATATTAGATTTATCAAACACTATAGTAGTATGTGTATTGGAAAGGAAGAAACTATATTCTAATAACAATTTATATAACACACTTTCAATATATCTTTGGAACAAGTTGTACTTCATGATGCTTAATGTCTCTGTACCTCAGTTATCTAATCTCCAAAATGGAGATGTCCACACCTCATACGACTGCTGTTAAAAACTGAATGAGATAATACATTCAGAGAGCAGAGAAGAGGATCTGGAATATAGGAAGCATTAACACTAGCATTATTTTAATCTCTAGTTCATAAAGACTTTAGGGTTCAATTATTAATAAAATGTTAAAATATGATTTTCTTATATTTTATTATCTAGACTTCAAAATCCATCAACTCCAACATTCATATCCTATCTACAAATTCTAATTCCAATTACTATGTCTATTCCATATGTCCAAAACTATACAAATCTATACAAACAGCACAAATCAAAACCTTGTTACAGGAGAACAGATGAAATGGGATGTTTGATTTGAAAAAAGAAAAAGAAAAATCAGAAAACAATATAGTTGGTTTCTAACACTAGAAGTTAGATAATGTTTGTTTTATATGATTTTAATGATTGAAATTGTCAAGAAGAGATACCTTAGCTGACTTGGAGAAGGAAACTGCCAGTGATCAGAGCAGCCTCTAGAGGGAATGGGTGACTTACATACTTCTATTCTGGCAGGGGCTCTTTGCCTGTTACTTAAGTAGTGATACTGAGCAGATGACTCAAGTGCCAAATTGACAGTGAGATCCTTTTCAGAACTGTATAGGATTTGTTTTGAAATTATGAGTTACAAAATCTGAGAAAACATGAGGTTGAGACCTTCATTTTATCGATGAGAAAATGACTATAATGGTAACATAATTCAAGGTCATTCATCTAACCAGTAGCAGAGCTGTGGGTGTAATACCAGTCTTTCTAAATAACTGAGTAACCCCTTTGATGTATAAGTTAACAATATTAACACATTGCAATAAATAATGAGTATACAATTACAAAAAATAAATTTTACTGAAAAATAAATGCGTGAAGTGAGAAATATTTCACTGCTATATATGATAAAAATTATAACATTTACTACTCTAAAATTGCATACTCCAGAAATACCACACTTCACTATGTAATTAATGGTTACCATGTTCAGGCTTCTGTTTTTTTTACAATTTACTAGTCTATAATGCATTTATTTTAGAAAGAAAATTTAAAAATTCAAACACAGATAACAAAAATATTTATAAATCATACTAAGTTACTTGAAGGTTTAATGGTTTAATATAGATTTGAAAAATCAATGAATGTCATCATTGAATACTAAATGTGTGAGGCAGGTTAGCCACTCCACATGTCTAATCAAATCATCAAATCAGCTTAGTTATAAAGGAAAAAATATATACTGAATAAACATTTTCTTTTCAACCCAAATTTTATCAGAATACTATTCTAATAAGAAAGATTCAGTGGCAGCTGGTCTACCTGCATTATCCAATTACATATATTTTGAACATTAAACATCCCTTTCCCAATTTTTACTAACAGAAGAGCATTCTTAAAAAAAACTTTCAAGTATAGCTTCCTTCACAAGACTCAGTTTATTTTTGAATTTCCTCTTTAAAATCCAATCTCTTCATGATGTATTATACAGCATCAGTTTGGTTCTAAAGACATTAACTTAAACTACTGACATTAACTTAAACCACTGTTTTTTATAAAGCTAGGTCTAAGGCACAAAGGCAATATCCTTAGTGTTAGGGATGACTAAGTAACTCCCAAGAACAGTAGTATAAAGCATTCAATTTTAAATTTTAGACCCTTTTACCCTAAATGATTCAGCAAATGTTCAAGACAACCTTGGAGTGGTGCTATTTGGAAAACAAAGAACAGCTGGGTTCAGGAGAAAATGAAGAAGCAGGAGAACATGTGGCCTGCTCAGACAGGGAGGATTCTGGTGGACTTCCTTCAGTGACTGGAGTTCAGGTTCAGGTCATTTAATCAGGCAAGGAATAAACCAGAAAGTTGGAGGAATCAACATATATTAGAGCTAAAGAATGCAGTTATACCAGTTTTACTAGCAATAAAAAATAGTGGACAGCCAAGGCAAACAGAGTGGAATCCAAGGAGGCCTCATTGGAACTGAGAAACACAGACAGGGAAAAAGAGGAAACAATGAAGAAGCTCAAGTGTACAGAATAACATAGTAGAGAATAGTGCAGACATCGTAAGTCAGCCAAAAAAATGGGAAAGGAAAGAAAAGGAGAGTTTGGTTTAATACACCCCTTTTTTCCTTGCCTCCTCGTTTTTGGCTAATTATCTGCTGTAAACACTGGTGTGGAGTTATGTCCCCCGCATGTACTGAATCCTTTCCATTTATTTTTCCATCAGTCTAAGTTCGAGGCCCCCAAACTGGTCATTCATCACACAGGCCACCACAATATCAACCTCATAAAAGTACTATTCTCCCTGTTATCTCTGATCTTCAGTGAATCCCCATTGTGTGTACTTAAGTGCTTAGTCGCCTCAGTAGTGTCTGACTCTTTTGGACCCCATGGGGTGCTCCCCACCAGGCTCCTCTGTCCATGGGATTCTCCAGCAAGAATACTGGAGTGAGTTGCAATGCCCTCCTCCAGGGGATCTTCCCAACCCAGGGACCAAACCCACATCTCTTATGTCTCTTGCATGGGCAGGCAGCTTCTTTACCCTACTCTCCAAATCTTTAGCATGAATCCAGGCCCCAATCTACCTTCAATCTACATCACAAATGACTCCAAGGATCCCACTCTATGTCTTTCAGTTCAGTTCAGTTGCATCTGACTCTTTGCGACCCATGGACTGCGGCATGCCAGGCCTTGCTGTCCATCACCAACTCCCTGAGTTTACTCAAACTCATGTCCATCGAGTAGGTGATGCCATCCAACCATCTCATCCTCAGTCATCCCCTTCTCCTCCCACCTCCAATCTTTACCAGCATCACGGTCTTTTCAAATGAGTCCGTTCTTCATATCAGGTGGCCAAAATATTGGAGTTTCAGCTTCAACATGAGTCCTTCCAATGAACACTCAGGACTGATTTCCTTTAGGATGGACTAGTTGGATCTCCTTGGACTCTCAAGAGTCTTCTCCAACACCACAGTTCAAAATCATCAATCCTTCGGTGCTCAGCTTTCATGCATTGGAGAAGGAAATGGCAACCCACTCCAGTGTTCTTGCCTGGAGAATCCCAGGGATGGGGAGCCTGGTGGGCTGCCATCTATGGGGTCACACAGAGTCGGACATGACTGCAGCGACTTAGCAGCAGCTTTCTTTAGAGTCCAACTCTTACATCCATACATGACTACTGGAAAAAACCATAGCTTTGACTAGATGGACCTTTGTTGGCAAAGTAATGTCTCTGCTTTTTAATATGCTGTCTAGGTTGGTCATGGCAACCCACTCCAGTACTCATGCCTGGAAAATTCCATGGATGGAGAAGCCTGGTGGGCTACAGTCCATGGGGTCACAAAGAGTCAGACACAACTGAGTGACTTCACTTTCACTAGGTTGGTTGTAACTTTCTTCCAAGAAGTAAGCGTCTTTCAATTTCATGGCTGCAATCACCATCTGCAGTGATTTTGGAGCCCCCCAAAATAAAGTCTGACACTGTTTCTCTACTGTTTCCCCATCTATTTGCCATGAAGTGATGGGACCAGATGCCATGATCTTAGTTTTCTGAACACTGAGTTTTATGCCAACTTTTTCACTCTCCTCTTTCACTTTCATCAAGAGGCTCTTTGGTTCTTCTTTGCTTTCTGCCATAAGTGTGGTGTCATTTGCATATCTGCAGTTATTGATATTTCTCCTGCCAATCTTGATTCCAACTTGTGCTTCATCCAGTCCAGCATTTCTCATGATGTGCTCTATGTCTTTAAACATATTCATTCTCTTCAAGGATCTGGTACCTCTTATCACAATCTTCTGAAACCTGTTCATACTTCAAGATCCAAGTCAAATGTCACCTTCGTTTATAGGAAATTTCTCCCTCATCCTTTTACAAACATCCCCATTCCCATATAAAGTCTTATGCCTTTATATATCTTCAAAATGACAATTTGATGAATAAATAAATGGATTTTAATTTCCTTAATATTGAATAGTTTAGAAAATGAATTTGATGAGACTAAACATAGGAATCTTATTATTAAAAGAAATGGAAGGAAATAGATTCCATAATTTCTTTACAAATGAAAGCTTTTTAAAAGCACAATCAAAAAACTTTTTTGGTCAGAGTGCTTAATATACTCACTATAAGAAACTCAACTTTCCTTTTTAAATGATCTACATTTAAAGGCCACGTCACAACAAGGTCCTTGATATAAACAGACAATTTTAAAAATTCTTTAATAATTGACTCAAATGAGTAACTGACAAAAGAAATGGCTCTGGAAGATTTCAGTCACTTAAAAAGCAAGTTACTGACATGTAATTTCTCTTGGATGTGACTGAATCCCATTGATTTAGTCCTTCCTAGGCCTATTTTCCTTGTGCAGCAGGGCCTGTGTCCATCTGATTTACTAAGCATCTACAGAGACGACCTAACAAGTTTCATTCAAAGCAGAATACTTCCTCCACTTGCTATTATCTGGAGAGAACACACTTAAAGTTACTTTCATGTAGTTCAGTCTGTCAATTCACACAGTATTCAACTGGTTAGATCACACTTAGGACACTTAAGATCATGGGCTTCATGTATTATCTATGTACCGAAAAATGACACACACACACACACACACATATACACACACACACACAGAATGCATGAACAATTTTATACTAAAGTTAAGTCATAATCACTTTTTTAATAGTATAGTTAGAAGGTAATAATTACCTTCACTTTTCTCAAACTTGCCAAAGTATTTTAGGAAAACAGACAAACATTAAGTACCTCATTAAAAATTGTTTGTGGAGTTCTTATACTTAACTTTTAAAGAAACCATGGAGTATTCAGATAAGGGTCAAAGGAAAGTCATAAGGAATTATATAACTGATATAGTATATCTGAGAGAAAGGCTGAGGAAACTGAGTTATTCACTTCTTTTTTTTTTTTCTAAAATTTTCACTTTAATTCACCAAAGAATTAAAATAACAGTATAATAAAACAAACTTTGATTAAATAACAACATGCCCTTGCCTAACATAAATTAAATATCAAAACAAGCAATTTGGGCAAATGAAAGTAGGTACTGAACCCAGTGGTTCAATCTTAGGTAAAGAATCCCCCTGACAAGCAGGAGATGCAGGTTTGATCCCTGAGTTGGGAAGAGACCCTGGACAAGGAAATGGCAACCCACTCCAATATTCTTGCTAAGAAATCCCACTGTTGTAGAAACAGGTAATAAACTCTGGAATTGACAGTTTAATTTTCAGATAATCATAATACATGCAAGGGAACAAAGATCACAAGAAATTTTTGTCTGTCTCTTTAATATGCAGGGCTTTAAAGGAAAAAAATCCAATTTAACAGTAAATGAATCTTTTGAACACTTATTGTGTTCTAGTTTCTAACTCTGCTGCTGCTGCTGCTGCTGCTAAGTCACTCCAGTCGTGTCAGACTCTGTGCGACCCCATAGACGGCAGCCTACTAGGCTTCCCTGTCCCTAGGATTCTCCAGGCAAGAACACTGGAGTGGGTTGCCATTTCCTTCTCCAATGCATGAAAGTGAAAAGTGAAAGTGATGTCGCTCAGTCGTGTCCGACTGTAGCGACCCTATGGACTGCAGCCCACCAGGTTCCTCCGCCCATGGGGTTTTACAGGCTCAAGTACTGGAGTGGGGTGCCATTGCCTTCTCCGTTCTAACTCTGGATCTATTAACTAATAAAGTTAATGTATATCAAAATTGTAATTGATAAAAATAAAAACTCAAGAAGAAAACAATCTAATTGCAAATCAAACTCGGTGTTTTGTTTTTTTTTTGGCCAAGCTGCATGGCTTGCAGGATTTTAGTTTCCTGACCAAAGATTAAACCTGGGCCAAAGCCAGGAAAGCACCAAGTGCTAATCACTGGACTGCCAGAGAATTTCTCAAACTTTAATTCTAAGAGTACTACAGGGTAAGCAATGAGGTGTAAAGGAAGCAATGTTATGCATATTTCATGCACATATGTGCTTATATTTATTTATATAGAGAGTAAGTTATTACTTACCAGTAAAAAAAAAAAAAAAAGAGGTTTAATGAGACTTAAAAGTTTGCCCTCTGATAACATGTCTATCTGATATTAATAAATCACACATAGTTACCAAAAATTGTTTTCAGGGATTTCTAAGATGGCCAAACAAACATCAGAACAAGAAGATCTTCTTAGATCTTCTTAGAACTTCTTAGTTTTCAAAGTGAGCAATTTTATATATGGGACATAATACTTCTTCTATAATGGTTGCTGAATTTAAAAAGATGTGACTGCGAAGATTAAAGCTCAAGAAATGTATAAAGAATTAAACTTTTTGTACCATTTACATTCAAGTGACCAGACTAAATCAATAAAATGTCATAAAATAAAGTAGCTGCTGTCACAAAAGGGAAATATGGAAACTCAACAATGTACAGTGACAGAACACTGCAAAAGATTTAGTATTTCCAGTAAGTACTTAAACAATGAAAAGACTTGTGCAGTTAATCCAGGTGGAGTTATATTCTCCAAAATTAAAATGAACCTAAAATGATCAACAGTCCAGATACTAGAATAAAAGTGTTAAAAAGTATAAACATTTTATTAAATCTAATAATATTGTTTGTAGGACATGTAAAAACACAACTGTGCACTATCATAGAGTCTTTATAAAGAGTAGGATTATTATAAGAAGTTAATAACAGAACCTGTAGAAACAGTGTGATAATGAACACTGAAGTCAAGAAGTCTGGGTCCTAAGCCTAACTCACACTAACCAAATGATCTTTGAAAAACTATCTGTCCAGACAATCACAGAAAGATTACAGTATGCCAAGTTTTATTCTGGCACTTGAGATAAAAGTATAACTCTTCCATTAAATTCACAGTCTGATGGAGGGTCAAGACTCTCTACAGGAGAGATTTAATACAAAGTAACAAGCATTATTAGCATATAGGCCTGCAATAAACGGTCAATAAAACATATAAGGCAGACAGACTATCTTTGCTTGATTAGTAGGAGAGCAGGCTAAGGAAAGGATTAACAAGAGAAAACACTAACAAGATTAAAGCAAGTGTTACAAGGTAAGTAGGAATTTATCAGGGAGAGAATATGTGGAATAAAATTTGAAGAAATACAGAGGAGATTTTTAAAAGAGTATATCAGAAAAATGTTTTGCTGGCATTTGGCTATACCAATCAGAAACTAAGTGGAGAGTCTGGCTAGAATTAAAAATTTGGGAGTATTCTGAATTAAAAGAAAGAAGACATCAAAGATGAGATCACCAAGGACTGTGTAGAATGGAAAAAAAAATGTATACCTGTGGCGGATTCATTTTGATATTTGGCAAAACTAATACAGTTATGTAAAGTTTAAAAATAAAATAAAATTAAAAAAAAAAAAAAAAAAGAAACTTGGACAGAGGTTTAGGAAGAGCAACAAGTGCAAAGGTAGAGATGTCCACAAAAGGACTATCTAGAGAGACGGACATGAACTTGGGCAAACTGCAGGAGATGGTGAGTGACAGGGAGGCCTGGCGTGCTGCAGTCCATGGGGCTGCAAAGAGTTGGACATAACTCAGCGACTGAACAACAGCAACAATCCAGAGAGATAGAATATCTAAGAGAATGCCATGAATTGAAAGCTAAAGGAAAGGAATCAACTGAGAAATTGAAGATAATTACAGAAGAGTAGGAAATAATCAGTTATGACAAATGGGATCCAGGGGGCACTGGTAGACATGATAGTTTCAGAAGGAAAAGGGAACACCTCTTCTACTAAACTGTTATGAAAAGAGAGGAAAGGGTGGTGGAAGACAGAAGCCTATGGATGTAAGTAAGTTATAGCTTCCGTGTCAGAAAGTTTAGGGATTTCTGTCTGATGGTTTCTGTTTTGTATGTGAAGCAGGAGACAAGGTCATTTGATAAATATGAAGGAAGAGAAAAGATGATGAGATAAGGAGCATGAGAAGAATGGACACAGGCACTCGCAGAAATGAAAGTTCAAGCTGACTAGGAAAATATGGAAGGACTGCCAGATAACACTGAGGACCTGATTTATAATAATCAGGTATGTTAAAAAAATATACATATGAACCAATTAGTGAATTATTTATATCCTAGTAGACATATACTTTCACTCTGTTTATAATTCTGTTCCTTAACTAACTAAAGTTAAAATGTGCACAAAAAACTTACTTGAGCCACTTTTAGTATCTTCTTTGAGGAAGAATTTTTATATTTATTATATTTCACTTAAATATGTTTTCCCTAGAATTAGCAGTTTCTCAGTAAAAGTTTGCACAAGATTTTTATTGGCTTAGGCCAGGCTTAGGCCAACTAATCATAGTCATGTTTTTTTTTAATATTTAATTAGCCTTTTTGTGTGTGTAGTCAATTAGGACTGTATTTTAAAGTGTAAGTAACTTAAAATTTTGTAAAAATCTTTTAATGTTTTACTCACAATCCTACCATACTGAAAAAAAATAGCATGCTTATTTCTTGCTCCCTTCCAATCTCTAGGTATCTGTTATGTAACAACTGAGGAGCATATACTTATATTCTAAAATAGTTTTCTTCATTCCCATGTAATTATCTTGTAATCTATAAAAGATACATATTTTTTGTTCTACTAATTTGCTATACTTATCATTCCCCTCCCATACCATGTTTAAGCTGCTTTTATTCTGGGATTTGTGTATTTTGAGTATGGATAATTTTACTACTATTAATATGGCTATAAATATTCTTTAAATACTTTTCTTTGAATATTTCCTTGTGATAAAACAAATGCCTGAAAATAACAAATATTGTTATTCTTATTAATTGTCAGTGTTTGAATCACTTGACAATTTGTAAAACAGTCAATTTAGAAAACAGACTATTGTGTGTATTCATCTGCGTGTGTGTGTAACCAATACAAATTTCTTTCTAAAGTTAATAACAATGATAATTTTACAAAGTTAAATGTTATACTGAAGGAAACAAGCAGTATTCTACCAGAAGTTAAAACTTAAAGAATTATGTTCTACAAACAGTAATTACCCTGAATGACTTTAAAGATGTATATTTTATTTTTTTACTTTTGCTTTTGTTTCCATTCAACTTCTAGAAATCATCATAATTTTCCTAAATTATTCATAGTTGCTTTTTTTTTTAATTTTATTTTATTTTTAAACTTTACATAACTGTATTAGTTTTGCCAAATATCAAAATGAATCCATAGTTGCTTTTTAAATTACATATTTAAAATTCTTACCCAACACAGAAAAGAGTGCTAGAGCTAGTCTTATAAATGTAACTATGCACATCACACAGGCACACACATACAAATGAAGATATTAACAGGAATGAAATAATCTAGAGATTAATTACCAAGTGACAAGAGTAATAAGGGCCAGAGAGGTAGCTCTTAGGCATAATCCAAGTCACAAAGAGCCACTGAAAGGATTAACTGCACGGGGAAAGACACCTGGGACGCCAATCACTGGAGCGAAACAAAGAACTATGGTACAATACCCAAGTACCTATAACAAAAACAGAGCAAACAAAACCAAAAAAAAAAAAAAAAAAAAAAAGGTAAAGAAAGAACCAGTGTCTTTTATTGCCATGGAATTACCCTAGGAAGCCAAATTAGAAATTCTCAAACTGTTAATAATTTTCTTTCAGATTAAAATGGAAAGAAAATCCAGACTGTTACAAATTACAAAATAAAGTACAGTTTTATTTCCTCTACTCTGACTAAAATTGTATTATGACCTAGTCTGATTTAACTTAACTGACTCTGTATTGCCCAAGCAGTTAAAATTAGCAAAAACTAACAGTACACATATTTTCAGATTAAAGAAAATTCAGATGTCAATGAAGTAGGAACTATCCTTAGAAACACCAGAGGAATGTGAAGGGTAATAAAACACATTTAAGCATTTAAAAGTATCTTAACTCATAGAACAATACAGCCATGAAGGAAAAAATGAATGGAATTACTATAAGTTACATTAAAGTATGACAAAAACTACCATCCCAATCTAAATAAGGTTTGAATCATTTTGTATATAAAAATGACATTAACTAAGCCAAGTTCCCAGTAATATCTGATGAATATTACTCTTAAAATATTAAATATGAATGACTTTAATTAAAACCTATAGATTCTCTATTCTCTTCATCTATGTAAAGGGCATACTATGTGATAAGCATGGAGGGAGCCTGGGACTGGAAAAATTAAAATTAACTTAAATATCAATATATGGTACTGGGAGATGGGAGGGAGGTTCAAGAGGGGTGGATATAAGTACACTTACGGCTGATTCATGTTGATGTATGGCAGAAACAAACACAATAATATAAAACAATTATCTTCCAATTAAAATTAAATAAATTTTAAAAAGATACAATTACTGAGGTTTTTTTATGTGCATAAGCCTTTTTCTGGAATTTTTATTCCTTTCCATTGGTTGTTTTGTCTAGCCCTACACTAATAATAAAATAAAACCAACACAACATTGTAAAGCAATTATCTCCCAATTAAAAATTTAAAAATATTTTTTAAAGATATGGTACTTACACACTAAGAATCATGAATTGACCACGACATACAGACTAAATATAAATGATTGAGAAATCCTCATTCCAGAGAAAAACAGGAGATCATTTTAGATAAGAGCAAGTTAAAGTTGGGGCTTCCCTGGTGGCTCAGATGGTAAAGAATCTGCCTGCAATGTGGAAGACCTAGGTTCGATCCCTAGGTTGGGAAGATCCCTTGGAGAAGGAAATGGCAATCCACTCCAATATTCTTGCCTGGAGAATCCCATGGACAGAGGAGCCTGGAAGGCTACAATCCATGAGGTCACAAAGAGTTGGACACGACTGAGTGACTAACGTAACATAATTAAAGGTGAAGCAAGATGGCATGAAACTAAGTGAAAGTTTTAGGAAGGAGAACTAGGTTATCCCAAACTGTGAATAACTGAAATGAAGACTAAAAAGACTGAGGTCAGGTGTGGAAGACCTTAGACCATGTTTTAGACTCTGGATTTACCTTGTAACAAACGAGAAGCTTCTGGACAAATTTAAGTACAACGTGAACAAATTCTTTAGACAACTAGATGGAGACTGGAGACATTCAAACTACTGATGGTGCTGGTTACTATAACAGACTAAGAGGGAGTTAATGAAGGCATATAACCTCTATTTCTATTCATTTAATCCTCACAGAAATTCTATGAGGTAGAAACAATTACTATTCTCAGTTCATAAATGAAGAAACTAAGGCACAGAGATCACTGCAGATGGTGACTGCAGCCATGAAATTAAAAGATGCCTGTGCCTTGGAAGAAAAGCTATGACCAACCTACATAGCATATTAAAAAGCAGAGACATTACTTTGCCAACAAAGGTCCATCTTGTCAAAGCTATGGCTTTTCCAGTAGTCATGTACGGATGTGAGAGTTGAACTATAAAGAAAGCTGAGCGCCAAAGAATTGATGCTTTCGAACTGTGGTGTTGGAGAAGACTCTTGAGAGTCCCTTGGACAGAAAGGAGATCCAACCAGTCCATCCTAAAGGAAATCAGTCCTGAATATTCATTGGAAGGATTGAAGCTCCAAAACTTTTGCCACCTGATGCAAAAAACTGACTCACTAGAAAAGACTGATGCTGGGAAAGATTGAAGGCAGGAGGAGAAGGGGATGACAGAGGCCGAGATGGTTGGATGGCATCACCGACTCGATGGACATGAGTTTGAGCAAGCTCTGGGAGATGGTGGAGGACACGGAAGTCTGGTGTGCTGCAGTCCATGGGGTTGCAAAGAGTTGGACACAACTGAGGGACTGAACTGAACTGAAGGCACAGAGATTATATAACTTACTCAAAGTCAAAACTAATAACTGTTGGCAGAGAATTTGAACCCAAATAATTTGGGCCCCAGACATAAGCATTTTGACCACTGTTCTGCCACTGATAGGAACTAGAGTAAAACACTGAAATAGGAAAAACAAAAGCTTTAAGAAGGAATGTTCGTCACCAATGTTATTAAATGCTGAAACAAGACCAAAAATGAAGAGTACTTAGAAAATTAAAATGGCTTTGATTTTAGCAATTCAGAATTTATCAGTGACTTCTTCAATTAAAACTATAATTTTGCCTTTGTAATCAACCACCAAACACAAATTCAATTTCCTCAAGGTCCAATCACCAAACACTATTAATAAGGTCCAAAACATTATATAAAAAGTTACAAAATTGAAAAGAAGCTTCAACGAGCTTGAAATTATGCATTCTCAATATATAAAAAGTTACAAAATAGTCTCTGAAAACAAATTGTTTTTAAATCAAAAGAATTTGACATATACTAGTAAAGCAAACTAACATTTTATATTATGCTATACAAAAATATAAAATAAAACTATTTTTAAATGACATAGTATCTGCAGGTATTTAAAAATATTTCAAGCAAAACTGCACATAGATCATCCAAAGGGCAAAGACAAATATATGCACTGCCTGACTAGGTAACGTATGAGATATTAGTTGGTTATGTCATAATAACACATATTAGTTTCTTCAGACATAAATATCATAACATATAAAAAGTAAAACTTCAGTTTTGCCAAAAGTATCATTAGCAAGCAAAACACACACACACAAAATACCTGAAAGAAAAGGCCTGTAATCTACATAAAAAATATGTGATAAACTCATCTTTAAAAAAAGAGAAAATATCTCAATAAGGAGGCACAGGATATGGAAAGACAACACATGGATGAGAAAATCCAGATGGCTAATCAATATATGAATAAATACTCAACAACACAGTCACAAAATAAAATAAAACTGTCAATTTCTATCAACCAAATTGTCAAAAACTTACACAATAACATCCTCAAACAATTATGTATATTGGGAAAGATACAATAATATATATTAAAATGTAATATATACATATAGTTTGGTCTAGCAAACTCAATTTGAGATAGAAATCAAACAAAAAAAACATGAATTTCCATTTATAGATAAATATTAATAAATTATGGTTTATTTTATTGTATTATTTTATTGCTATTTAAAAGACTGGTTTAGTTCTATATTTACTGAAAAAGTCCACTATGTGTTTTCAAGTTTAAAAAAAAAATAAGGGACATTTCAGAGTAAAGCGTACAATAGCTATAAAAGGGAGAGAGGGAGGAAGCCAGTCAATATGCCCTGAATATTGGGGTGTATTTCGTTTGCACTTAGAAGAAAGAAGTATGGCTGATTATACACTAATTGACTATGTCTGTTACCTCAAATGGAAAGGGTTTTGAGGAAACAGAGTGAAAATAACATTTCTTTGTACACTTATTAAGCAATTAAAAACAACATATATTGCATTAATACTTAAAAAACAATCTGTTAAATTAACAAATACGCTCTAATCCAGTATGCCAGTATCTTCAAAATAAAAGGCTATCTGTATATGCCAAACATTTATTATACTGATGGTTTTTGTTTTTCCCAGAATTGTATGTATATGTATGTATAATGTATATATACAGTTTCTTCATGAACATGTTTAAATTTTCTAATTATTTTTAACTACAACGTTAGAAAATATTATGGTAATAGTTATGCAAAATAGCACATTATAAAGTATCTTTTTTTTTAATCTTACTTTTATGTAATGTTACAATCCCCCAATCATAAATTGTGGTATTTTAGGTCAAATAATTCTGCCCAGAACTCTGCCACAAAAGGACTTCCCATCTTCTTGAGAATGCTCACAAAGCATCTCTTCTCTTCTGGAAAGCCTTGCTCTATTTTTCCCTACTTGCTTAAACCTACCCATTCTTTTACAAATCCATTGGCTTTACTGGCTACCACTGTTTCTTTTTTTTTTACAATTATCTTATTGGGTAATCCTATACTACCAGTTCCTATTATCTGAGAATTTTCAGAAAACTGATTATTTCTACATAACAAATTTCTGTGGCTTTCCGGTCATAATGATGGAGAGTTGAGAGGAAGAAAGGAGGAAGGAAGAAGGGAAAGTGAAGGAGGGTAAGAGGGAGGGAAAAAAGAAAAAAAGGAAGGAAGAATGTGAAAAAAAAAAAGGAAAGCAAAAGAAAGGTACTTGTTCAGTAAGGCATACTTTAATTATATCACTGACAAAATGCCAAATCATTTTTAGTTGAAAACATACGGATTTATATCCACACTGCATATTATTCTAATTAGTTCTTTTGATCTATATAATCATCTGAAGACAAAGAACTGTTGAACTCAATGTAAACCCTCCCATTCTGAGACATTTGCAAGAAAGAGCAGCAGAATTAAAGTCCGTCAGGCAACTAAATACAATCGACAATAGAGTTCATAAAGAGTGATGGTCTCCTATTAAAGCCAGCTGGGAAAACGGGCAGACTGAGAAATTTCAAGTTAAATTTCCATTTCTTTAGTTGAAATTGCACCTTATATGAATATTCCTATTATCCCGGGGATTCAGGGGAACCAAACTAGTGTTTAGTCAAATACTGTCTGATGTATCTTTTTTCAAAAATGAGATACTAAGAGATATGTATGTGCAAAATACACTTCCAAGGTTTTGGTTTTGTTTTTTAAATTATTGTGTGATGGGGCCCATATCCAGGCACTCAGTATCAACTCTAAAACAGAGTCCAATGCTGTACAAGTGTTACAAAATATATTTTAGTAAATTACTTTCTCTTTCTCAGCATGTTTCCACAGGGCAAAAAAGTTTTATGTGGGACAACTTTATGACTTCATTCCCAACAGAAATGTGCCCTCTCAAAGTTAACAGGCATTGATCTTTAGACCAGTGAGCCTATAAAATCAGCTCTAATAATACACATCTAAAGTGACAATAAAAAGGACGATACTTTCTGGTTACACGTAATAGGTAAGGTCTATGTAATTACTAAACAAAGCTGCCCTGATTTACTGACATGTCATTTCTGACCAAGAGTTACTAGGAAGAAAAAAGGAGAGGGGAGGACAAATGGAGAAAAAAAATTAACTTGAAAGAATAAAAACACTGCTTTAAAGTTATAACAGAACTAAATGATTTGTGTATCACAGTTAACATAAAATGTAAAGGGGTAATAGTCACGTTACTAAAAAAAATTTAACTTATTTATTTTGAAAACAGATTCCTATAATAGAATTCAGTGCTTGGTCACTCTTCCCCTACATTCCTATCCTAAACTTTGGTTTCTTTTTAATGAAAAAAAGGAGTCAGCAAAACAAAATGCCACCATTAAATCATTCTGCAACATTTTGTGTCAAAAATGTAATGGGAAATGCACACATCAAGGGAAAGGTTACTGTTCTTCCAGAACATCTTTTCACTTGGTTCATGGCTCATCCTTCTACATAACCGTGCAGGCACTGCTGACGGTTTTCTCTCTCGGTTTAATGTGGCATTTGAAGGATTATGGCATTTTCAGAAACCACAGTGCAGTGATTTTAGTGGTTATCTGACTGAAAGTGATACTGCGACTCAGAATAACTGCGCTGTTTATGTGCAGTGGTAAAAGTCAGCTACCAACTCTTTTCACATTATCAACCTAGTTCCTGATTGTGTATTTTCTTAATAATACATGAGGTCAGTCTAGAAACTAACGCCAGAATTAGAGAACACTCCATTTAAATGGGAGCCTGCTGTACACAGGTATACTACATTTAATTTTAAATATTATTAACTGCATTGTTATAGAAAGAGTTAATTCAGCAATTGGTAATCTTAACTCATTTCAGTTTAGGATAAATGTAACTGAAACTGTTTCACAAAAAGGGTTAAAATAAACAATTAAAAGGAATATTCTTAGAAATTAAAATGAAAAGAAATCATATATCATACATGTAAATCAATTAAGAACTATAAAGATACAGTAAATGAGATATGCTATAAATACCCAGGTAATATTTTAATCTACTAATATTTGAATAGATTACTTATATTAATATATTTAAAGTATATTTTAAAAGCTCAATCTATAATATTTTATTTTATAGAATTAAGAAAATAAAAAACTTTTCAAAGTGAAAGAAAAGTTTCTACTATAAACTATTTCTCACAAACCTACATCTCAATTAGTAAAAAATGAAAAGTGGCTGCCTTAAACTTAATTCATATGCTCTGGTAAGCTATAAGCTATAAAATATATAATTGACAACGAAATTAGAAAAATAATATGGATTAATATGATAAAAAATAGCATTGTTGGTGGGAGGTTTGTGCTGTAAATTGTTCAAAATCCCAGACTGCGGGGTATTTTTCATTTCTGAATTTCCTTCTCTTCTCCTTTAGTCTATGATATAATGAAATCACAGAATGTGAAAATTAAAAGGTATCTTCAAATATATCTAACACATTGCTTAATTTATAAATGAGATAGATGGTTTCCAGAAAAGTTGTCTGCATCCTCAAGGTGACACAGTCTTCGAACTCTCAGTTTTAGTCCTATACCCTCCACCATCATTTTGCCTGGTTAGTTATCTAATGAAGTTTTCAAGTGAGGTTCATTTTTTGAGCCTATTAAGATAAACATTCAATGTACTATCACTGCCAAAGAGACTGTCCTTAATATGCAAGAAAATTATGTTCCTGGCTTTCCTAATCAATAATTTCTTCATATATGTTAACAGCATTATGTGGAAAATTAGAGCTGTAATAATGACATATACCACATCTAAATAATAAGTGAATAGAGTGAAATAAGGGAAAAATGAGGTTTGATAACTTACTTTTATCCTTATTCAAAAAACAGAGATAGAAATATGAAAACATTTGTTCAAATACAACGTTATAGCTAATACACACACATTCACACATGTACATTTTAAAACCAGAACAAGATCACCCTAAGGTTAAAGAATTCTGAGGTTATGTATTTCTGAGATTTAAGTTTCAGTTTTATGTATGCTAAAGAATCAACTAAATGATGCAAAACTTCCCAAGTGGGGAACAAAGTAACATTTATTTTACAAAGATTCTGAAATGACAATGTTCTTATTTGCTCACTGGATTTCAAGGGACCTCAATTCTTCGTCTACTAACTTGTATTGTTCTATTCATTTAAATAATCTCTCTTCTCAAAGACAAAACCCTCAGATCACAGGTAATTAAAAGGCTGACTACAACAGAGGTAAATCTGTTTTTCAAATTTAATCTACCAAATGCAAATATACTGCACTTGTGATCTTTTTTTTTTTTTTTCCCACAACTGGTGGTTAATACAAATACTCACCTCTCTAAAATTTCACATCATTGTGCCTATAAACTCAAGATTTCTTCAGTCTATTATTAGAATGATGCTGTTGTATTCTTCAAGACAACACAGAGGGACTACAAAATCATTTAGTAAACAGATGACCACAATTAAAATGACGAGTGACCAAAATGGTAAAGATAAGATGCATCACACATTTTCACAAACAGCCGCTTCAATTAATATATGCCACATTATGTATGCGATTTAAGTATGTACACATATGCCATTTTAATGTGTATACATATAACATAGATACAATGTAAATATATTCATATACCCTTCAACCTGAAAGTTATTTGTAAAAGATGTAACTTGCCCCTGAAAAAAGGATAGAGCATATTTCCTTAAAAACAAAAGTCCCAGAGATAAACATCTACAAAGGTCACATTTATTGAGTCCTATGCCTCTCATTTAATATAAAGTACAAATGAAGAATATGACATCTAAAGTTAAAAACAAAAAGTAATTTTAATAAATCCTTTTAATATCAAAGAAAATCAAATAGTATAGTTGGAAGAATAAAGATTACAGCACTACAGTCTCAAAGAACATCAAATTTAATTAAAAAACAAACAAAATTCAAAACATCAGATATGATCCCAAAAGGGATGTCATCATTTAGCCTGAAACAAATACATTTATCAAAGACAATTTTTATTCTACCAAGGAGCCGAAATGTAAATTTATGTTGAGTCTGTATGAGCTAAGAGCACAGACTGTTTGAATCTGAGTATCAGTTTCACTACTTTCTTTTGGGAAGTTATTTATGCCTTAGTTGCCCCAACAATTCAATGGAAGCAATACTACTGCTCACCTTATAGGGTAGATTTAAGGATTGAATGATTCAATATGTACATATATATATATGGTATCTGGTCCATATAAGCATTATATAAATGATTTATTACAGTTGTTTGCATATATAGGGTATTTACAATTCCCTAATTATTGTGCCAAGCCATTTACTTCTATTTATCTCAATTAATCCTCCAACAACCTCTGGGTTAGGTACTATTGACTATGGTTATTTTACAGATAAAGAAACCAAACCACAGAGAACATAAAGGCAGAATTCCCAAATAACAGAAACAGGTTTTAAATCAGGTGGCTGGCTATAAATACCCATTTTTAATTGGTCATTATACTGAAGTGGGTTGCCATTGCCTTCTCCAATATAAAACTGTTTCCCAAAATGTAGAAAGACTCTGAAATTTAATAATATTTAGGCTTTTCACATAAATTTATCAGGTTTGCTTTAAAAATATCCAATGTAAAATATCATGCTGAAGAAGGAATAAAATGGGATAAGTTTTTCACATACAAGATTCACTTTAATTAGAAGTATCTATTTCATTAAATTCTTTTGTTAAAGAAGAAACATATTCAGTGACAGGTGTTCAAGATGGTATGGCAGGCTTTATTTAGGACCATCATGACAGATTTAGGAACCACTGCATTGGGATTTTATACTGGGGCAGAAAGACTGGGTTAAACTCTGAATACAGTATGGCCAAGACGGAATTTATAGAAAAAGTACATGGTGGGGATCAATGGATAGAAAATTAATAAGTGGAAATATCAGTGCTAAGGGGGTTTTGGCTAAACTGACCTGAATGAATTTTTTCTTAAGATATGCCTGGGTGATCAGAATGGTAGAGACTGAGGAACCGGATCAGATACCTAGGGTGATCAGACATCAAGGGTGAGAGGTTCTGCTTAAACTGACTGAGCAGGGTTCCTGCTAAAACTGGACATTATAAGGAAACATACAGATGAACTTCGGAGAAAGTTCAGTAACCTGACTAAAGTTTGTTCCAGCAAAGAATCTTTATTGCCTTTAGCACATTAAAAAAATTTTTTTGCAGAAAAAACAACAAAAACTAATTTTATTAAATCAAACACATGTAAAAATAATATTAAGATTAAAAAATGGATTAGGAAAGGAATAGGCTATGCAGAACAAGTGACAAGAGAATATTTGCAGTGGTTTTCTGAGGGTGAGGGTGAGTGTGGGATATGGGATACATGGCATATGGAATCTTCCTCCAACCAGGGATCAAACCCATGACACCTGCATTTGGAGTGCAGAGTCTTAACCACTGGACCACTGGGGAAGCCCATAAGAGTAATATGAAGATGAAAAAAATGGATCAGGAAAGTAACAGGCTATGAAGAACCAGTGACAAGAGAATATTTGCAGGAGTTGTCTGAGGGCAGGGTGGGAGTTAGGATTGACAGTAAATAGGCAGAGCACTTTTTGAGGTAATGGAAAATTTTCTAAAATGGCACTCTATTGATAGCTGAACAGTTCTATACATTTATTAAAAATTGTAACAGTCTACATATAAAATGGCTGAATTTGTACAGTATGAAAATTAAATCTCAATATAGTTATTTTTAAAAAGAAAAAATATTTGCTCTTTATCAAAGGAAGTAGGTTGTAGCAAGGGAACTGACTTATTTTCCAGTCTCTTTAGCTAAATGAGAGAAAAGGCAACAAGAATGACTTCTGCTCTAAGAGACTTAATCAAAAAATATATATATTCTACATAGTTAAAGGATAGTCTAGAAAGAGATTCTGAAAGTATGTGTTTACAGGAGAGCCTGTGAGGAAATGTAATTTAGTATAGGTTTGGGAACTTGTAACATCACATATGATTATCAGAGGTAGTCTGTTAGAGCTCAGAGATGATATAGCCTGACATCTTTTCTATTCAAATAAAAAAACAGAGACCCTCTGAGATTCAGCAACTTGCTAGAATTGGTAAGAGACAAGCTTGGACTAACTGAGGTCTAATTCTCAGTGAAGTAATCATAGTCAATCAGAAATCCTTATTTACCTACCCTTTTTGTTGTTTGCTACAAGTATATACTATTTTAAAGTTTGTTTTTAATAAATAAAAATGAAAAAACAAATCAATTAAGACCTAAAGAAAAGTCTTTGCTCTCAAAGAGATGACAGTGTTTCAGTGTATAAGGCTGAAATGCATACAGACTTAGCAGTGTATCAGTTAATAATTTAACAAAAATTTACTCTGATTAATTTTCTGTGCCATATTGTAGAAGACTATGAGAATCATCATGAATAAATGGAAGGCCTCACTTAATCTAGTGAAAAAAGTAATTCATAGATAATTTCCAAGGAATTGGATAATAGCATGATGTGGGATTTTATGTGGATCCCAAGGTCAATCAAAGTAAGAAAAACATCATTATGGGATCATATACGTCTGGAAGGATACATGAAAGAAGTAAATACTGAGACCTAGTCTTAGAAGAAAGAGAATATGGTCTGAAATAGTATAGGAAGCAGGGAAGTCTCAAGCAAACAGTTGTAGTGCCCATCCAAAAGATCAGCATACTCAAGAAAAGAAGCACTGACAACGGAAATAAAATCAATAAATTGCTTGAAAAACACAGCTTACCATAACTAACGTAAGACAAAAGAAAAAGTTTTCAATAGCTCTATTATCTAAATATTTTAAAAATCGAGGGACTTCCCTGGTGGTCTAGTGGTCAAGACTCTGTCCTTCCAATGGAGTGGGTGTGGGTTCAATCCCTAGTTGGGTTACTAGGACCCCCACAAGCTGCATGGGGCAGTCAAGAAATAAAAAGTAATAATAAATAAGTAAAGATTTTTTAATATGAAATTAATTACCAAAAACATCCCAACAAAGAAAATTCTAGTCCAGAATGGGAGAAAATAATAGCAAATGAAACAACTGACAAAGGATTAATCTCCAAAATACACAAGCAGCTCATTCAACTCAATATCAGAAAAACAAACAACCCAATTAAAAAGTGGGCAGAAGACCTAAACAGACATTTCTCCAAGGAAGATATACAGATGGCCAATAAACACATGAAAAGATACTTAACACTGCTCATTATTATAGAAATGCAAATCAATATACAATGAGGTATATCACCTCCCACCAATCAGAATGACCACCATCAAAAAATCTACAAACAATAAATGCTAGGGAGGGTGTATAGAAAACGGAACCCTCTTGTACTGTTGGTGGGAATGTAAATTGATACAGCCTTATCAATGAAAATTGATATGAATACAGTATAGAGATTCCCTAAAAAACTAGGAATAAACTACCATATGACCCAACAATCACACTACTGGGCATATACCCTGAGGAAACCATAAGTGGAAAAGGCACACACACTGCAATGTTCACTGCAGCACTATTTACAAATAACTAGGACATGGAAGCAAACTAGATGTCCATCAACAGATGAATGGATACATAAGCTGTAGTACATATATACAATAGAGTATTAGTCATAAAAAGGAACACATCAGTTCTAAAGCAAAGGATGAACCTAGAGCCTATTATAAAGAGTAAAATAAGTCAGAAAAACAAATATTGTATATTAGCATACATATATAGAATCTAGACAGATAGTACTGATGAACCTATCTGCAACTCAGCAATGGAGACACAGACCTAGAGAACGGACTTGTGGCCACAGTTGAGGAAAGAGGGGGGATGAACAGAGAGGGTAGCCTGGAAAATCCCATGGACGGAGGAGCCTGGTAGGCTGCAGTTCATGAGGTCTCTCAGAGTCGGACACGACTGAGCGACTTCACTTTCACTTTTCACTTTCACGCATTGGAGAAGGAAATGGCAACCCACTCCAGTGGTCTTGCCTGGAGAATCCCAGGGACAGGGGAGCCTGGTGGGCTGCCGTCTATGGGGTCGCACAGAGTCGGACTCGACTGACGCGACTTAGCAGCAGCAGCACCAAAACATGTACCTTACCATATGCAAAACAGATAAGTCAGTGGGAATTTGCTGCATGACACAGAGCACTCAAACCCAGTGTTCTGTGACAATGAAGCTGGTAAGATGGGATGGAAGGTGGCAGGGAGGCTCAAGAAGGAGGGGACGTGGGACATATGTACACCTATCGTTGATTCATGTTGATGTATGGCAGAAACCAACACAATACTGTAAAAGCAATTATTCTCCAATTAAAATTAAATTAAAAAAGAAAGAAAGAAAGAAAACTCTGCTCCAGATGGTTACATTTGAGGAGTTCAATGAAAATTCAATGAAGAAATAAAAATCAATCAATAAATACTTAAAAAAAAAATAGAATACTTTCTAACATCTTCTAGAAGGCCAGTATAACCTGAAAAACAAAATCTGATAAAGACTAAAGAAATTGTAAGAATAATATTTACATGAATAGAGACACAAAACCCTTATCAAAATACTAGCAAATGAAATCCAAAAATACAGCCCAGGAGGGCCTTATCCCAGGATTGTCAAGTTGATACAACTTTTGAGGTCTCCATCCGTGAAGGATGGAAAAGCTAGACGGAAACACTGCTTGTGCACCTACTTGTGCCAAGATCTCCTTATTGAGAGGTCTTAACACTTCTCACCACTGAATCTGTAGTTTTCAATTTCCTAGCCCTTTCCCTTCTTCTTCACTCCAGTCCCTGGGTCCATTAAACAGCAAAAGCCTTCTGATTTTAACCATAATGATCAGCTTGGCTTCTGATCCTGACTGACTACCTTAACACCAGGCAGCTCTCAACACCTGCATAAACAGGTTTTTTTTTTTTTAAATCTTATTTAATAATTTCTTATACAATAGCATCAAAAACATTAAATACTTAGGAATACATTTAATAATAAACATGTAAGACTTCTACAATGCAAACTATATAAACATTGATGAAAAAATAATGGATATCTGAAAATCTGAACAAATGTAAAGATATACCTAGTTCATGCATCAGAAAACAATTCTGTTAATGCTTCCCAATATTAATGCTCCCCAAATTCATCCACATATTCAACACAAAACTAATCAAAATCCCAGTAGGCTTCTTTTGAAACACTGTGGTTAAATATATGTAAGATTTACCATTTTAACCGTTTTTAAGTGTACATTTCAGACACACTAAGTATATTCACACTGTTGTGCAAGCATCACCACCATTTATCACTTTACACAACTTAAACTCTGTACCTATTCAAACACTAACTCCCCAGTCACCCTGCTCCTGGCAACCATGACCCCACTTTCTGTCTCTATGAATTGGACTACTCTTAAGTATCCCGTATTAAGTAGAATCATACAACACTTGTCCTTTTTTGACTGGCTTATTTCAGTCAGCATGAAAGTCTTCAGTGTTCATTCATGTTATAGCATGTATCAGAATTTCCATCCTTTTTATAGTTGAAATATATCCTGAGGGCTTCCCTGGTGGCTCAGTGGTAAAGAATCCACCAGCCAATGCAGGAGACGTAGGTTCGATCCCTGGATCAGGAAGATCCCCTGGAGAAGGAAATGGCAACCCACTTCAGTATTCTTGCCTGGGAAACACCATGAACAGAGAAGCCTGGTGGGCTAGAGTCCATGGCATCGCAAAAAGTGACTTGACTTAGTGACTAAACAATAACAACATGTATATATCATATTTTGTTTATCCATTCATCTATTAATGGACACTTGGTTTGTTTACCCCATTTGACTACTACTAATAATGCTGCCAGGCTTCCCTGGTAGCTCAGCTGGTGAAGAAGCTGCCTGCAATGCAGGAGACTCTCATTCAACTTCTGGGTCGGGAAGATACCCTAGAGAAGGCATAGACTGCCTACTCTGGTATTCTTGGGCTTTGCTGGTGGCTCAGTCGGTAAAGAATCTACCTGCAACGCAGGAGACCTGGGTTGGGAAGATCCCCTGGAGGAAGGCATTGCAACACACTCCAGTATTCTTGCCTGGAGAATCCTCATGGACAGAGGAGCCTGTTGGGCTGCAGTCCATGGGGTCACAAACAGTCAGACACGACTGAGCGACTAAGCACACAGCAATAATGCTACCATGAATATGAATGTATATCTCTTTAAGCTCCTGCTTTCAATTCTTTGGGGTATACACTCTCTAGAAGTGAAATTTCTTTTTCTCCACATCCTCCTCCAAACTTGTTATTTTTGTTTGTTTGATAATAGTCATTCTAATGGGTTTGAAGCAGTATCTCATTGTGGTTTTGCTTTGAATTTCACTAATGATTAATGTATAGCATCTTTTCATATGCTTAATAACTAGAGAATTTCTTTGGAGAAATGTCTGTTCAAGTCTTTTGCTCATTTTTAATCAGTTTTTTTCATTGTTGTAAATGATTTGTTGTTCTTTTTACACTCTTGATATCAATCTCTCATTGGATGCATGATTTGCAAATATTTTCTCACACTTTGTTGGTTGCCTTTTCACTCTGTTGGTAATTTCCTTTGACACAGACATTTCTAATTTTGAATGAAGTCTAATGTATATTTTTGTTGTTGTTGCTGGCCCGTGCTTTTTTTGGTATCATATCCAGGCTTTTTTCCTTTTAATAAAAATGGAAAGCTCTTTCTGACACTCATATGAAAATGCAAAGGATCCCAAATAACAAATAAGCTTACGATAAGACCTCAATAATCCAGACATTAGTACTGGCCTAGAAGTATGTACATAGCTTGATGGAACAGAATACAAAGTCTAGAAACTGACCCTCATTTAAAAAGTCAATTAATATTTAACAATGAAACCAAAGCAACTTAATGTAGAAAGGAAATGCTTGCTAGAAATTTGTTAGAAAATTGGTGCTAGAAAACTAGAAATCCACATGGGATAATAAACAAACCTTCCTTAACTATACCTGAAGTTAAACAAAAATTAACTTCAGATGAACCACACAATCTCAGTATAAAAGATAGATCATAAAGCTTTTAGAAGAACACAAAGATAATTTTTGTGACCTGGACCTAAGCAAAGACTTCTGAGATAGGACACAAAGGCATTAATCATAAAATAAAAAGTTGCTAAACTGAACTTAGTAAAATTAGTAATTTCTGTTCTCTAATACCATTAAAAAATGAATAAGCAGGCCATAGATAAAGACTGTATGTCTGAAAAACATGTATTTGCAAAATAGAGTATATTAAAAACTCATATAAACTCAATACTAAACATACAACCCAATTTTTTTTTTTAATGAGCAAAATAATTAGCTCACAAAGGAAGATATACAAGCAGCCAGGGAGCATATAAAAATGTGCTCAACATTATTATACATCAGAGTAATGCAAACTGAACCCAGAGTGCAATTCCCTCACACATTCATTAAAATGGCTGAAATCAAATAAAACTAAACATACCATTTATATGTTCTACAAGAGGTAACTTCTAGGGGAAAAAAATACAGTGGTTACCTTTGAGAAGAGGGAATGACTAGCAAAGGGCACAGCTCTTCAGAGTGATAAAAACTGTTCTACATCTTAATAGAAATGGGGGTTACATAAGCACATCATAAAAAATTTTATTACATGCTTTTCTTAAAATTCAGCAATTTATTCATTTAACATTTATGCATTTCACTGTTTGTAACTTTAACCACACACACACACGTACACAAGCAACTACTGAACTTAATAGATTTATTTTTGCAGTGGTTGGGGCTGGCAATTCTGAAACTACTTCCTATATATTCTAAGCTTGAGCGAATAGGAAAATATATTGTCCTGAAACCTAAACTGGATAAGACAATTTATGAATACATTTTTATATTTCTATGAAATATTTCTGTGAAATATTTCAATTTTTATAGAAATGTTTCTATGAAACTGTTTCATCTCGTTTCATCATTAATTCAGAATTTATAATCTTTGGGAAGCTTAATTATTGTTTCTCTAAGTAGTTTACAGAGTCTGGATTTAAAAACACTGAACAAATCACATGTAACTAGACTTCTATACAGATACAGCCATTTTTCTTGAATTTTAATGTCTGTTGTTTACATCAAAATTATTAAGATCATATTTTGTCAAAATATTTTTAAAAATATATCAGATAGGGTGACACATAATGAAACTTTAAATAGTTGCAATGTTTGCATTTTTCCTACTTATCTTTGATTACAAAGTGAAAGTCGCCCAGTCGTGTCCGACTCTTTGCGACCCCATGGACTATAGCCTGCTAGGCTCCTCTGTCCATGGAATTTTCCAGGCAAGAATACTGGGGGGGTTGCCATTTCCTTCTCCAATCTTTGATTACAAATAGAAAGAAAAATATCTTTGTTAATCAGTGCTCAGGCTAATTTCTTTATACATTCTAGCATTATTCATATATTAAATGCTGGCATTCTTATAGAGTTTTAATTCTGGTATTAAGCTGATTGAATTTTTTTTAAGTTAATAAAAATAAGTAACCAGGTCTTCAAAAATTATAATAAACTTTCAAAACTAAAGTAGACCTCACTAGGTTTTTTTTTAACATCAAAAAGCTTAAAAATCAATTGTTAAACAAAATGAAAATTTAGAAATATTTTCTCAAAATATGGATATAATGATGTTAAACTCTCCAGAATATGACAGAAGTTTCTGAATTCTATTCAATTTTAATTTTACTTATGCATTAGGTGATCTTGTTTGGTATTCATATCAGAATTCCTTGAAAATCTGTTTCTATAAACTATTTCTTATTATGGTTATTCAAAAAGTAAATGTAAAAGTTTTTTAAGCAGTTAAAAAACCTAAGAAAAGGAAATTTCAAGTCATAATTATACTCCTCTGTTTAAATTTTCAAATAATTGCGAGTGCTTCATTAGTTTGTATTTAGAACGCTTACACTTACCTTCCCTTTTGTTTTTTTTTTTAATTTTTTTTTTATTTTTAAACTTTACATAACTGTATTAGTTTTGCCAAATATCAAAATGAATCCGCCACAGGTATACATGTGTTCCCCATCCTGAACCCTCCTCCCTCCTCCCTCCCCATTACCTTCCCTTTTGATGTGAATCTTGTTAAAGAATTAGCACATTTCCTCAGGCTATGAGTTATAGGAAGTCTATATGTCTTTCAACATCTTGATATGCTACTGTATCTTTGCCTTTTATGTAAAATTAGATTTTTATATCAGGTTTTTGATAATATTTTAAGCCTATTTTATATTAAAAATAAAAATTAGGAAGATTTAATATCGGGCCAATGATTCCGTAATGCAACCTCCTATGAGGTGTGTAAGCCATCAACTACCACAGGGAGGCGCTCTTTGCTCAGTGACTTGGAGTAAGAAGAGGCGAGCTATAAGGATATGTAAAACAGACACTGTGCCTTCCAGACGGCCATACTTGCAAGAGAGGAAAGTCAAGTAATATTACAGCACTAACAGCAGTGAACTCAAAACATTAAAACCTATCCTTGAAACTGTTGGTAAAAATAAGGAATAGAAACAGAAGATTAACCAGAAATGTCTTTGTGCAGGAAGTTTTTAATAATTTAAAATTTATTAGAAGAAAAATCATTTTACAATGTTTCTAATTTATAAATATCCAAATAATATACATTTGCACCATCACTTGACATTCCTACATAAATATGCAAATTTTATCATTAAGACTGATCACTATGTGATAAACTGCATAAGAAATAATAAATTGGAAAGTGTATAATCAAAATAAATCATTCTGAATATTTTAGTCCGTCAGTCAGTTTAGTCGCTCAGTAGTGTCCGACTCTTTGTGACCCCAAGGACTGCAGCACGCCAGGCTTCCCCCATCAACAACTCCTGGACTTTCCTCAAACTCATGTCCGTTGAGTCAGTGACGCCATCCAACCATCTCATCCTCTGTCGTCCCCTTCACCTCCCCACCTTCAATCTTTCCCAGCACGAAGGTCTTTTCAAATGAGTCAGCTATTCACATCAGGTGGCCAAAGTACTGGAGTTTCAGCTTCAGCATCAGTCCTTCCAAAGAATACTCAGGACTGATTTCCAATAGGATGGACTGGTTGGATCTCCTTGCAGTCTAAGGGACTCTCAAGAGTCTTCTCCAACACCACAGTTCAAAAGCATCAATTCTTAGGCACTCACCTTTCCTTATAGTCCAACTCTCATATTGATACATGACTACTGGAAAAACAATAGCCTTGACTAGACGACCTTTGTTGGCAAAGTAATGTCTCTGCTTTTTAATATGCTGTCTAGGCTGCTCATAACTTTTCTCCCAAGGAGTAAGCGTCTTTTAATTTCGTGGCTTCAGTCACCATCTGCAGTGATTTTGGAGCCCAAGAAAGTAAAGTCTGTCACTGTTTCCACTATTTCTCCATCTATTTGCCATGCAGTGATGGGACCAGATGCCATGATCTTCGTTTTCCGAATGTTGAGTTTTAAGCCAACTTTTTCACTCTCCTCTTTCACTTTCATCAAGAGGCTCTTTAGTTCTTCTTCACTTTCTGCCATAAGGGTGGTGTCATCTGCATATCTGAGGTTATTCATATTTCTCCCGGCAATCTTGATCCCAGCTTGTGCTTCTTCCAGCCCAGCGTTTCTCATGATGTACTCTGCATATAACTTAAATAAGCAGGGTGACAATATACAGCCTTGACATACTCCTTTTCCTATTTGTAACCAGCCTGTTATTCCATGTCCAGTTCTAACTGTTGCTTCCTGTCTCGCATACAGATTTCTCAAGAGGCAGGTCACGTGGTCAGATATTCCCATCTCTTTCAGAATTTTCCAGTTTATTGTGATCCACACAGTCAACGGCTTGGCACAGTCAATAAAGCAGAAATAGATAGGAGATACCCCACGCCCAAGGTCAGGAGGGGCAGCTGCACTTGCTGGTCCAGCAGTGAGGAGATACCCCACGTCCAAGGGCAAAGCAGAAGCCCCAGCAAGATGGTAGGAGGGGTGAATATGCATTTAGAATCAAATGCCATTCCCACCAGAGACGCTCAGAGGGTCAAACAAACCATATATGCACCAGGACCCAGGGACCCCACAGAGACTAAGACAGAACTGTGTTTGAGCGTCTGCTGTGGAGGTGCCGGTCGGTGGTGGTCTGCTGCAGGGACAGGGGCTCTGGGTGCAGCAGACTTGGGTATGGCATAAGCCCTCTTGGAGGAGGTTGTCATTAACCCCACCATAGAGCTGCCAGGACTGGGAAATAGACTCTTGGAGGGCACAACAGAAACCTGTACACCAGGACCCAGAAGAAAGGAGCAGTGACACCACAGGAGACTGCCCCGGACTTGCCTGTGGGTGTCTGGGTATCTCTGGCAGAGGTGTGGGTCAGGTGGCCTGCTGCAGGATTGGGGGCACTGAGTGTAGCAGTACATGCAATGGATCTTTTGAGGGAGGTCACCTCTACCTTCATTGCCTCTATCACAGTTTGGCCCCAGGTAAATACAGGGAGGGAACAGAGTTCCACCCATCAACAGAAAATTGGATTAACGATTTACTGAGCCCTGCCAGTCAGAACAAGACCCAGTTTCCCCCTCAGTCAGTCTCTCCCATCAGGAAGCTTCCATAAGCCTCTTATCCTTATTGATCCGAGGGTAGACAGACTGAAAACCACAATCACAGAAAACTAACCAATCTAATCACATGGACCACTGCCTTGTCTAACTCAATGAAACTATGAGCCAGGCCATGTAGGGCCACCCAAGACAGACAGGTCATGGTGGGGAGTTCTAACAAAATGTGGTCCACTGCAGAAGGGAATGGCAAACCACTTCAGTATTCTTGCCTTGAGAACCCCATGAACAGTATGAAATATTTTAGGCAATCTATCAAATGTAATCAATTATTCCTAAGAGAAATGAAACTTAGTTTTATTTTTTTAAGTACTTTAAAACAACCTATTAGTATTTAAAGTGATCTTACGTTCTGTGAACATAGAGTTATAAATAAGATCTGCTCTTAGTCTAGCCAAATCTCTGGGGAATAAAACACCCCTTACTATGACCCAGGCAATCTATAAACCTCCAATAAGCTAAAACAGGAAAGGTAATTATAAATTGAAAAATCTGAATTATCACAGAGACCAATATTTGAAATAATTGATAAATATGAATTTGTGTTTGTGTTCCTAGTAACTTATGATAACATCAAATTGTTTTGAGGATGGCACTCAGAAGCTAGATGTTTAAAATGCCAAATAAATAAAAGTGCTAATAACAGTGTTAACAGACCAAATAAACATCCTAACCCTGTAACCAAAATGGTTCAATACTTATATAATTTGCCATATACTCAAATAAGGAAGAGCATATAGTAAACAGTTAATGGTATAGACTTAGCTATAAAAATAAAACAGCTGCACAGATCACTTCCTACCCTCAATGCTTCTAAGTAATGGCCACAATACAAGATAAAACTAAAGATGTTATTTAAGAGGACTAATGGATTTTAAGGATCTTAGTTTTAGGAGACCTTTTTCCTCTCTCCTATCTCCCATTAAGCAATAAAATGTGTCCCACTGAGTTTAAAATTTGAAGCCTAAAATTTTGGTCTTATTCCTAATTTGATAGTTTGATAAAGATGTGTAGAGAACAAAAGCCAACCTACCTCTAAAATCTATCTTTTGAAAATAAAACATGTTCAAGAAGAATAATCACTTTATTTCTACTTTTACATTAATATATCAACTAACATTTCAAATTTGTGATTCCTAGTCCTTTACCTAAAGCACAGAAAAAAACCACTGCTCTTTAGTGACATGAAAGTAATCCTCCTTTATTAAGTCTTTTAAACATTTTATCATATACTGAGTGAACAATTTGTTCTAGGAACAAATTAGAATACTAAATGTTTTTAAATTAATTCAGCAAAGAATAATCGGTCACTACTCATATGGCAGTCACTCATTTGCCACGCATTTACTGAGAATTAAATGTCCCAGGAAGTGAGGAAGCAAAACCAAGTAAGATATCACTAAGAGCTCAGAAGTACCTCCAACAAGGAACATTCAGAGCAAAAAGATAAATATCCCCAAAGACCTCATAATTTGAAGACAGTTTCAATCTGCCCTTTAGCATTTAACTGCACTAAATAACACAGAGAAATATATTTTCAATAGGAAACTTTCCAGTTAAATTTTAATTAAGTTTAAAAAATAGATTGCAAAAAAGGAAGAACTATTTTTTTAATCAATATAATAATGTAAACCCATTTTCATCCTTAAGACACTGATAACTTTCATATTTCCCATGTTTAGAAGAAATAGTTGGTCAAATCATTTTAGGGACCATGTTTCAACAAATTCAAATTTTTTGTCTCCCTTATTGCAAGAATAATCATATACAAAAACAGGACAAGCACACTCTAAAAGGTAAAAAAATACGCATTAGTATTATTAATGTAACATATTTACCAACTAGAACCCTTATTTCAGAGCACACATACATGTATTCTTTGAATAACTAAGTATTAATAATACCACTGCCCTACTATCTTATACAGAATAACTCACAAAGCTTATAAAGCATGATTGTGATCATGTACAAGAGAGGAAAAAACCAAGACAAAGAAATTCTAAATTACTTGTCAAAGACCTGAGAAAACTTAAAAGGCAAAACAGAAAATAACATTTGGAACCTACTATTACAGGTAACTGACAAATTGAATGCAACTTTCTCATGATATTAAAAAAAAATACATGTAAATTAACATATACACATTTACAAATAATTGAAAAAGCCAGGAACATCATAAGAATTTTTTATATAGCCTGAATTACATAGAGAAGTGTGGTTTCAAAATCAAAGCTGCTAAACAGCCGATTCCAGTGAGTCATGTACATTAGTTCAAAGGAACCTGAGAAAATACAGTATATTCAATATAATATTAGTAATTAAATTATGACCCAAGAAGTTTGATTTTATAAGAAGACTTAATAAACATATATAGTAAGTAATATGATCAAGCACTGAAATATATCTTCAGGGAAAAAAAGGTTAATTAAAATGTCTTAAAAGTAAAGTTAAAAAAATAGCATGTGTACATAATATTTAAGATGCAACTTAATCATAAAAGTGTGGGTTTTGGGGAGAGGGGTTTGCAAACAATAATGGTACCATTACAAAATAAAAGAGATCTTAGGGGAAATGGTAGGTATTGGCTTATAAGCATACCTCTTGAAACACATGAAATTCTACATAAAATTCTTCTTTAACCCAAGAGCAATGTGTTTAACCTAAATGTGTGTGTGTGTGTGTGTGTGTGTGTGTATAAAATATAGATAAAATATATATGTGTTTTTAAAGAACAATCACATTATAACTATAAAACATTTTATGGCAAGGCTTTATATCCAGCTTATTTTGTTCTCAGAGCATTATTAATATATAATGTTTATAAAACATTTAATTCCCTCTTCATTACCTCTAAAATCTTTGCAGAAAATCTGATATTATCTTCTTAACAAGGCAAAACTAAGGAAGAAGATTTGTATATCCATCATTTCTCAAGTAACAAAAATATCTTTACCTTCCAGAAGACTTTCACAAAAATCCGACACTGGAATGTTATAATAATGCAAGTGAGGATGAAAATTTTATAATAGGAACTGATTAAATAAATGAGAGGAAAGGCTAATAGATAAAAATGTTTATCAAGAATCAAAGAAAGGTGATACCTATTTTTTATTTTTTAAGACAACTATAAAACAATGTCCTGGAGATACTCTTGTTATAAAGTGGTTTTTAAGATGAAAATTGTATTTACTTCTTAGGTTCTTTTTTTTCAAATGTATCACCAAATAATTTAAAATAAAAACCTGACAAAAACATGTAGAGTCTATACAAAAAGTCCTGCATCAGCCTACTATTTTAAGAAAATAAATAGGAGTAGATATTTACATAGATTTTAATAGTTATAAAAAGAATAACCAGCTCTCTTAACTACTGCTTCAAAATGATCATGCCCCACAATGCCACTCTCAATTCTAGACTGAATTTTTGTTCATTATGTAACAGTGCTTTTATGTTTTTTCTTTTATTTATTTGTTGTTTTATGCATTCCAGTATGTTATGCTTATGCTTGGGATTTCTTTTTTTATATAAAACAGAAGATCATGTTGTGATGAGAATTATTCATGGGTCTCTTCTGATACTAGAACTAATTTACCCCAAACTTAAATAAGCTTAATCTCCAGGAAAGCTCTCATGATATTCTACATAAACTATTTCAAAAAACAGTTGTTTAATATTACACACTTTTTCAAGTTTGCTGAAGCACTCTGTATTTCTTCACTGGAATTTATACTTTTTCTTTTTCTACCTCAATGACGGCATAAAGTCGTGAAATTTAAAACCACATGCCTCTAATTTAAGAAATTAAAACAAGCAAATTATACCTCTAGTGACAAACAAATGACATCATTTTGGAAGCAAATATTTAAAATCTTATAAAGGTATTAATACACATTAATAATTTTTGAATCATTTAATTTCTATGCCATGAGTTAGTCAGGGGTTTATCAAAAGACAATTTTTGAAGGAAACCAGAAAGTGTTCCCATAACATACTAAAAAATTCTTTGTGTCACTGTCCTTTGAAAGAGGATACCTCTTTTTAGATAAGATCTCCTTTTTCTTGCCCACCCACTGCTTCATCTCACTGAAAGCTTTGCGCAATTTCATCATCTCAGCAAGAGAGGCAAATGGCTAAAATTAGCAGTCTCTGGACCCTCAGGAATAGCCACTATGCCATATCACCTGTGATTCCTGATTAGAATTATGTCTGATTAAAAAAAAAAAAAAAAGTAACAAAACAAAGAAACAAGAAAACAAAACAGAAAACAAAAAATGTCTAACTAGGCCATCTTTTCACCTTTCTTTATTTCATAAGAGAGAAGCATTTAACACATTTTTTTTGAAAAATGATAAAGTACTAACAAAGCTCGTGTCAACATTACTGCTAAAAAACTTATCAACTTTTATATGCTAACAAAACTCAGTAATTTTACTGCTTTATGAGATAAAACATAATAACCTTAGCGCAAAGAGTTTAGATCAAATTATTTTTGTGGCCTCTATCTATAGGACACAGTCAACTTCTCATGTCAAGGGAAAATTAATTCTCTTTTGTTCAAAATCCAGATTATCACTCTTAACTATATCTAAATCCAGAGAATAACCATGTGTAGCACATTGGATGAAATTTGTTTCTGAAGTACTTTTTTCACTAAATAAGATTTTAAGAAAGGTCCTATACTGTGATTTTTTCCCCCCATTTTATCTGCGATGAGAAAATGATTAGGATGGAACCTTAATCCCCTAAAGTCTCAGCATCCAGCTTACCTGACAAGATTTTCATTGTCTCCAGTTCCCTTGCAAGTTGCACATTCAGTTCGTAAATCTTCAGCCTTGGGCTTCTTTTGTAACACAGACTGCCTCTGTCTTCTCTCTCTAGGAACTCTTTCCTGTCATACAAGGAAGAAACAAAATATAAAATCAGGATACGAGGAAAACAGATATAATTTTAAGCAAGGAAGTTTCTCAAAGTTTAGACTATGCAAAATATGCTTAACTTATTCCAACCTCATGTTTTTCTTCCTCAGGAATGAAGCTTCGTTTTCGTCCTCTGGTTCTCTAAAAAAAGAAAGAAAGAAAGAAAGAAAAATCCACAAAAATATCCAATGTTTAATTAACAGTAAAAATAAATTTTTACTGCTTACGTTAAGCACTTGGAAAGTTAGCAGCATTTCTAATTAATGCAGTACTGCTCTATTACACTTTGTTACAATTTATATCATAGGAAAAAAACATGACAAATTAAGTACAGCCTACAGTAACAGTGCTTTACTTTTAAATAACAGATATCTTCTATAGGACATTTCATCCCAAAACAATGAATTTCACCTTTTTCTCAAGCGCACATGGAACCTTCTCCAGGATAGATCACATCCTGGGCCAAAAAGCTAGCCTTGGTAAATTCAAAAAAATAGAAATCATTCCAAGCATCTTTTCTGACCACAACGCAGTAAGATTAGATCTCAATTACAAGAGAAAAACTATTAAAAATTCCAACATATGGAGGCTGAACAACACGATGCTGAATAACCAACAAATCACAGAAGAAATCAAAAAAGAAATCAAAATTTGCATAGAAACGAATGAAAATGAAAACACAACAACCCAAAACCTGTGGGACACGGTAAAAGCAGTCCTAAGGGGAAAGTTCATAGCAATACAGGCACACCTCAAGAAACAAGAAAAATGTCAAATAAATAACCTAACTCTACACCTAAAGCAACTAGAAAAGGAAGAAATGAAGAACCCTAGGGTTAGTAGAAGGAAAGAAATCTTAAAACTTAGAGCAGAAATAAATGCAAAAGAAACAAAAGAGATCATAGTAAAAATCAACAAAACCAAAAGCTGGTTTTTTGAAAGGATAAATAAAATTGACAAACCATTAGCCAGACTCATCAAGAAACAAAGGGAGAAAAATCAAATCAATAAAATTAGAAATGAAAATGGAGAGATCACAACAGACAACACAGAAATACAAAGGATCATAAGAGAGTACTATCAACAATTATATGCCAATAAAATGGACAACGTGGAAGAAATGGACAAATTCTTAGAAAAGTACAACTTTCCAAAACTCGACCAGGAAGAAATAGAAAATCTCAACAGACCCATCACAAGTACGGAAATTGAAACTGTAATCAAAAATCTTCCAGCAAACAAAAGCCCAGGTCCAGACGGTTTCACAGCTGAATTCTACCAAAAATTTAGAGAACAGCTAACACCTATCCTGCTCAAACTCATCCAGAAAACTGCAGAGGATGGTAAACTTCCAAACTCATTCTATGAGGCCACCATCACCCTAATACCAAAACCTGACAAAGATCCCACAAAAAAAGAAAACTACAGGCCAATATCACTGATGAACATAGATGCAAAAATCCTTAACAAAATTCTAGCAATCAGAATCCAACAACACATTAAAAAGATCATACACCATGACCAAGTGGGCTTTATCCCAGGGATGCAAGGATTCTTCAATATCCACAAATCAATCAATGTAATACACCACATTAACAAATTGAAAAATAAAAACCATATGATTATCTCAATAGATGCAGAGAAAGCCTTTGACAAAATTCAACATCCATTTATGATCAAAACTCTCCAGAAAGCAGGAATAGAAGGAACATACCTCAACATAATAAAAGCTATATATGACAAACCCACAGCAAACATTATCCTCAATGGTGAAAAGTTGAAAGCATTTCCTCTAAAGTCAGGAACAAGACATGGGTGCCCACTTTCACCATTACTATTCAACATAGTTTTGGAAGTTTTGGCCACAGCAATCAGAGCAGAAAAAGAAATAAAAGGAATCCAAATTGGAAAAGAAGAAGTAAAGCTCTCACTGTTTGCAGATGACATGATCCTCTATATAGAAAACCCTAAAGACTCCACCAGAAAATTACTAGAACTAATCAATGACTATAGTAAAGTTGCAGGATATAAAATCAACACACAGAAAACACTTGCATTCCTATACACTAATAATGAGAAAACAGAAAGAGAAATTAAGGAAACAATTCCATTCACCACTGCAACAGAAAGAATAAAATACTTAGGAATATATCTACCTAAAGAAACTAAAGACCTATATATAGAAAACTATAAAACACTGGTGAAAGAAATCAAAGAGGACACTAACAGATGGAGAAATATACCATGTTCATGGATTGGAAGAATCAATATAGTGAAAATGAGTATACTACCCAAAGCAATCTATAGATTCAATGCAATCCCTATCAAGCTACCAACGGTATTCTTCACAGAGCTAGAACAAATAATTTCACAATTTGTATGGAAATACAAAAAACCTCGAATAGCCAAAGCGATCTTGAGAAAGAAGAATGGAACTGGAGGAATCAACCTACCTGACTTCAGGCTCTACTACAAAGCCACAGTTATCAAGACAGTATGGTACTGGCACAAAGACAGAAATATAGGTCAATGGAACAAAATAGAAAGCCCAGAGATAAATCCACGCACATATGGACACCTTATCTTTGACAAAGGAGGCAAGAATATACAATGGATTAAAGACAATCTCTTTAACAAGTGGTGCTGGGAAATCTGGTCAACCACTTGTAAAAGAATGAAACTAGAACACTTTCTAACACCATACACAAAAATAAACTCAAAATGGATTAAAGATCTCAACGTAAGACCAGAAACTATAAAACTCCTAGAGGAGAACATAGGCAAAACACTCTCCGACATACACCACAGCAGGATCCTCTATGACCCACATCCCAGAATATTGGAAGTAAAAGCAAAAATAAACAAATGGGACCTAATTAACCTTAAAAGCTTCTGCACATCAAAGGAAACTATTAGCAAGGTGAAAAGGCAGCCTTCAGAATGGGAGAAGATAATAGCAAATGAAGCAACTGACAAACAACTAATCTCAAAAATATACGAGCAACTCCTACAGCTTAACTCCAGAAAAATAAATGACCCAATCAAAAAATGGGCCAAAGAACTAAATAGACATTTCTCCAAAGAAGACATACAGATGGCTAACAAACACATGAAATGATGCCCAACATCACTCATTATCAGAGAAATGCAAATCAAAACCACTATGAGGTACCATTTCACACCAGTCAGAATGGCTGCGATCCAAAAGTCTACAAGCAATAAATGCTGGAGAGGGTGTGGAGAAAAGGGAACCCTCTTGCACTGTTGGTGGGAATGCAAACTAGTACAGCCACTATGGAGAACAGTGTGGAGATTCCTTAAAAAACTGGAAATAGACCTGCCTTATGATCCAGCAATCCCACTGCTGGGCATACACACTGAGGAAACCAGAAGGGAAAGAGACACATGTACCCCAATGTTCATCGCAGCACTGTTTATGATAGCCAGGACATGGAAGCAACCTAGATGTCCATCAGCAGATGAATGGATAAGAAAGCTGTGGTACATATACACAATGGAGTATTACTCAGCCATTAAAAGGAATACATTTGAATCAGTTCTAATGAGGTGGATGAAACTGGAGCCTATTATACAGAGTGAAGTAAGCCAGAAAGAAAAACACCAATACAGTATACTAACGCATATATATGGAATTTAGAAAGATGGTAACAATAACCCTGTGTACGAGACAGCAAAAGAGACACTGATGTATAGAACAGTCTTATGGACTCTGTGAGAGAGGGAGAGGGTGGGAAGATTTGGGAGAATGGCATTGAAACATGTAAAATATCATGTATGAAACGAGTTGCCAGTCCAGGTTCGATGCACGATACTGGATGCTTGGGGCTGGTGCACTGGGACGACCCAGAGGGATGGAATGGGGAGGGAGGAGGGAGGTGGGTTCAGGATGGGGAACACATGTATACCTGTGGCGGATTCATTTTGATATTTGGCAAAACTAATACAATTATGTCAAGTTTAAAAATAAAATAAAATTAAAAAAAAAAGAAAAAAGAAATACATGGGGGAAAAAAAAATAAAATAAAATAAAAATTAAATTAAATTAAAAAAAAAAAGAGTCACATTAACCCAAAAAAATAAATAAATAAATAACAGATATCTGATAAGAAAAATAAGCTACAAAATTAGCTTGAAGATTTATGAACATCATAGATGTCATATTATGATGATTTATGAAGAACATTTAAACTTTCATAACTTATCATGTATGACTGCTAGAGCTAACCCTGGACTCACAATACATCTATTGTATGCCTGTGTGTGTGTGTGTGTATGTTTGTGTGCTGCACAAACACGTCAGAGTAACAAGAATCAACTTTTAACAGCTATGCAACAAGCGGGAGGCAAAGGGCTCAGATGTCTCCCAATCCTGGTTAAAATAAAATGAACTAAAACATGGTACAGGTGGCTTGAGCTTATTTACTTAAAACTCTTGAAACTTATATCCTGTATTTCAGAACACATTTACCATGTGAAAGACAACATTTGTATGTTTTAAAGTAATACAAGTACAATAGTATTTGCAGCCCATATGTTAAAAATCTCGACCCACGTAGCACAGACTCTGGAGATCTATAATTCTCACGTGAAGATCACTGTTCTTAAGAGAGAATGAAGAGAAAGGAGGCACCACTTTCAAAACTTGCTTTGTCTGACTGCTGAGATCAAGGAACATTATTCTCAAGTTACAGTAGGGACCAAACAATTCTAAATTTCTGTCATTTCAATTTGCCACAGTACTAAGTCACTTGTTATTTAGAACCCACATCCTGTTTAATCTGCTTCTCGAGGAGAAGGGGGCAACAGAGGATGAGATGGTTGAATGGTATCATCAACTCAATGGGTATGAGTTTGAGCAAACTCAGGGACATAGTAAATGACAGGGAAGCCTGGCCAGCTGCAGTCCATGGGATCACACAGTCATCAGACACATCTGAGCAACGGAACAACAGATGACCAAGAGTTAAATAAGCAGTCATTCAAAATAAGTAAATTTAAAGACAACGTATTCATTTACATTTACACTCAATCAGTATATTTTGATTATATTATAGAAGAAATTAGGAAGAAAAAGCAAGACTGTACCCAGGGAAAGGTTTCAAATGCAGTCCACACTGGACATGACTGAGTGACTGAGCACATATACATCTATTTTTAATTCCAAAGAATTAGTACTATGCCTTGCTTCTCAAAATATGAATCATGGTTCATAAGCACTGGCATTCACTGGGAGTTAGAAATGAAGAATCTCATGCCCACAACAACATACTGAATTAGAACTTGTCTTTTCACAAGATCCTCAAGTAAGTCATATACACATTAAAGTTTGAAAACAGCCTTTAATACTGACAACACTTACCCAAGTCCTAATTAAAACCTTATGGCTAGCTCTTTGTATAGTCATCTTTCCCCTCTATGACATTCCTTCCTTTTATCCTTCAAATTCTGTCTTCCTACACAATTTCTCCCAAAACTGGTAAGGACCATGTCATATTCATCTTTTCAGACCCAATTAAACTTAATATAATGCATATTACATAGAAATCAAATAAATTTGTTTAAATAAAATAAGTATTTGGATTGAAACTACAAATGAATAACCAGATAATACAAATGATAACACTGACAAAAAGGGTTAAGTTATTGTTCCCTTCTCTAATAATCTATTTTCAATTTGCAAAAATTATGCATAGAGCCATTTCAATAAGGTGATCAAAATTAATAACCACTATTAAAGGAAAAATATTCAAATTACTTATTTTAGTTCTGCTGCTACTGCTAAGTCGCTTCAGTCGTGTCTGACTCTGCACGACCCCACAGACGGCAGCCCACCAGGCTCCGCCGTCCCTGGGATTCCCCAGGCAAAAACACTGGAGTGGGTTGCCATTTCCTTCCCCAATGCATGAAAGTGAAAACTGAAAGTGAAGTCACTCAAATCGTGTCTGACTCTTCACGACCCCATGGACTGCAGCCCACCAGGCTCCTCCGTCCATGGGATTTTCCAGGAAAGAGTACTGGAGTGGGTTGCCATTGCCTTCTCTGAACATCTAAAGAATATTCAAACGGCCTTCACACATTTCTATATTTCTCTTCATTCAACCCATCTTTTATTGAGTCATCTAGTTTTTGAATCATCTACTCACTGAATTAATTTTTAAAGTATATATGTCAATGCTCCAAGTTCATATTCTCAGTTCTTTTAAAAATATATAATTTTTACCATTTCTGATTAATACTTTAAATTTTCAAACATCTGGTTTGATTCCATCAATTGGAAGCTTTACATACCCATGGAAGAGCTAATCTTTAGGTAGGTTGGTAAGGAGTCCAGGGCCCTCAAGGAGGAAGGGGTCCGGGGCTCTCAAGGAGGAGAAAAGGACAAAGGTTTTTTTCCAACATAGCTTTGTCTTAGTCAATATAACAATCTATCTTGCTGAAGGCCAAGTTTCTCCTTAACAAGAACATTCTGACTAATCTTGTTATCTTAAGACATATATTGTGGGAGTGGGTCTGGTAAGACCTTTCTAGTGTTAGCTCTAATCTTGTTAATTTAAGATGTATGTTGTGGGAGCAGGTCTAGTAAAAGTATATAAGGCCTTGATAAGACTAGTGAGTTTCTGGCACTATCCTTCCCCCTTCTGATGTCTATGTCAGAAACTTTCTCTCACTTCTTATACTTTAATAAAACTCTGCTACACATAAGCTACTGAGTGATCAAGCCTGGTCCCTGGTCCTGAAGCTAAATCTTCTTTGGAGATAACAAGTCCGACATCATTCACTGTAAGCTATCACCCATACTGCAGTTACCATCATAAAGTATAAATAATGTCACACTGATCCTATCTCATAACTACTGTTACATATCTCTACATTTATAACTTATTTTATATTTTATGAAAGTAGTATTTTTAAATAACTAAACATTTATAATTAAGTGATTTTAACTTAAGTGCACATATTACAAGAAGGTAATCATTTATGAATTCCTGCAGTAATTTTAAATAACTAAATACAAGAAACCAACATAAACAATTTCTAGCCAGAAAAACAAGGTTGTTACTAGCAACATGAAATTATAGCATCTTAGGGTTCTGAGAAAGCAGGTCACGGAAGTAACTTGATCAGTTGTGATCACACAGCTGATAACTGAGTGAAGGTGAACTTAAAATCCAGGTCTCACAGCTCTCAATTCAGTGATTTTTCTTGCATAATAAATCCAAGATTAATAATTTAATCCCACATAGAAAGAGTAAAACTATCAAAAGAAAGCAAATGTCTTATTCTCACTTGACAGTTAAATAAACTGTAACACTCTTATGTCTAAATCAAAGTTCTTACATTTTGAAACAAGTAAATGAGACAAAGGAGACAAGTTTACCCAAAGGAGTAGAGACCTCAATACCTCAAGCCAACTCTATATTCTACTCAATTTGGTACCCTATACATACAATGACTAACATGATCCATTACCAAAGTGATTTATAGCAAGCTTCTTTAGCAAATATGATATAACTAGCATTTCCAAAAATTAAGAATAAGAGGATTTAATCCAAACAGAATGCATCACAATATCAAGTCCCTCAACCAAGAAACTACTGAGTAGTGGGTTTTTGCCCTCTAGTTTTAATGAAGTGCCAGCAACTGCTGCAATTCACACCAGTCTACAAACAAAACAGACAAAATATGTTAAACATGGTATCTCTAGTGAATCAAAAACATAAGGGGAGTTAAAAAGAAGGAGAAATGACAGGGAGAAAAAAAAAGCTTGCCTCATCCAACAAGTTTCAATAATCAAAGAGCTTGCCCCATCTTAGATGTACATAAGTATTCATAACCAGGTGGTCATTTCATGGTATACATTGAGCCTGACACTACTTTAGAAACAAGATAAAGCAGAAGGGAGAACATAGTGCACGGAAGAAGGAAAAAAAAATATTTAACAAGGTGCTTTAGAACTTAGCACAAATATATTATCTAGACATTCCGAAGGATTGAAAGTTTATTTCCAAATTGAGGTTCCTTTTCAATTATTACACTCTTAAAAGTAAATGGAAGTCTGAAAATCATTCCAAATCTTAACACATTCCTATTTTTTTCTTTGTTATTTTTTTAAGAACTTAATTTGCTCAGGAACACTGACAATCTGAGCTGCTTAGATCCCCTGGCTCTACCTGTCTTTGACACATTTACTTGAAAACAGGAGGCGATAAAAACACCCACAAAGAGTGGCATAATATTAGAGACTATGTATCTAAGTTAGGAAAGAATAAAACATTTGTAACTATAGGCATCATTTTAAAAGCACATCCATCTGAAATAAATAGATATTTCAATAACTTCACTCGTTTAGACTAATAAACTTAACAAATTTTAATTCTGGGTTATTTTAATTTATAACTAAGTCAGATGTATGATTATTTTCCCAAGGTTAGAATGATTCATTTCACAAATGAACTAAATTTAAAACTAAAAGACAGTGTCTCAACATCTTTGATATCATTAAGATGGATTTCACATAGTCATTTGTGCACTGATTTCTCTAAGTCTGACACACCTTTTTGATGACAAATCATCATTTACACAAATGACAATAAATAAGCCACAAGTGTTAAGACAAAACGAAGAATGCCTTCCTATGTTAATTTATATATAAAAAGATAAAATGCTATTTATTAACAAAATTCAAAATTCAATGTTAATTAGGACAATTAAACCTTGAAAACCTCTGTCAGGCTAAAATAGCTTCAAATTTATGCTGAGGAATAAATGTCAGGGCTGTCTTGCAGCTGTTCAAAATGCTTCAATGAAATATATATACAGCATATATTTTTTTTCCTTAAAAATAAGAATTTGTTTTCCAATTAAAAAAATACATTAAAAACAATCATATATTAAAACTCATAAAATATTCAAAAGAAAAACGTTATATACATAAACAATGTGTGAACAAAGCACCGTCTGTTTCTGTTGGCTACAGGCATACAACAGACAGAATGGTGATCACCAAAAATGAGTGTTTTCCCTTCTTGTCAACTGACTATAGAGTTTATTTTTACCTAATTTATATTAACTGGGTTTGGAAAACAGGTGAAAAATAATAAGAATAGCGTGACCTGTTTCACTTAACACTATAAATTAAAATAACCACAAGCCTAAAAAGGTAAAATAAAAGCTACATTTTACATGACAAATGTTTCTGTAACACCCTTCTCATAGGTAATGGCATATTCAAAATAAGGAAAATCCTGAAGCTCTGCCTAGACCTTGTTCTCTTTATTTCATACACCTGGAAATAAACAAAAATGATGACTTTCCAAAAGGCAAAAGCCCAGCAGCAAGCCTGTGGGTTCTGAATAAGATTACTTGACTGAAGGGCACCCACAGTGGCTCTCTTCCAAGTGAGTCAAGGTGAATTAAGTATGGTTTAGTTCGCCAAAAAATTTTTTGCCTAGGTTTCTTCTAAGGATCTATGATAGACACACAGGTTATATTATCTCTTTAGTACTTCAGAGTTCCCCTTGGGTCTGATAATAAACTCAAAACTAACTCTGATATCTAAAGCCCCCCCCCCCCCCCCCCCCCGCACAAAATCCTTTCTTCCCAGAACTATATTAATTAATCAAAATCATTAGCATAAAGATAACAAATAAATTAAGACTTGGGCAATGAATGCCTAGTTGCCTTTAGTCATTTCAATAGGGCTGAATCCAACACTTCTATTATTTTTACTAAACTAGCATCTAAAAATTGTATGTATGAAAAACACATTCCAGATTTTAAAATTTTCTCTGTTAAATAGACTATACAACAGATGTAAAACATATGTGTATGTGTAAAACTATTTTAAAATCAAACGAAAGCAGACTCTCAGATATTTGATTATCTTTCAAATGAAGCTCACCACTTATAACAGACCACTGATTTGTGAAGTAAAATGGAAAACAGATTAATAATGTGTTTAAGTCTATTTCTAGAATAATGATCTATAAGAAAAGGTGAATTCTGAAAAAAATATGGCTTCAGTCAAAGCTGCTAAAAAGTACTTTGACATTTTACTGCATTTATCTTTCCAAAAAAGGAGATACATAAAACAATATAAAAATGTATGAGACAGAAAAAAAGATCTGACAACTTCAAAGAGAGTAGAAGATGATACATTGTGTATAAGAGTATGGAAAGATAGTCCCAACAAGTCCCTCTGGCACTTGTATAAAAGATGAAAAGTCACTAAATGACACAGAGTGTAAAGAAAACGAAAAGAAAATATGAAAGCTTTCAAGTTACATTAAAGTTATTAGAAAATATGCCAAAAAGTACAAACATCAATTTTAAAGTAACTTCAAAAGGAACATGGGTAAGCTAATTTATATTTTCTTCAAAAGTAATTTCCTTGCCTAAAAGCAAGTGAAAAGTTTCTACATTAAAAAAAAAAAAATGCAGAGAAAATGTCTAAATAACAAGATACTTAAAGGGAAGGCTGCCTTTCGAGTAATTCTATAGTTTCACCAATGAAATATGATTAATACATACAAGCAGAAACAAACTAATTTCCTTCTTAACAATAAAAGGCTAGGGAAAAGACTCTTTCAAAGTATACTAAGCTTCTGATACATAGCAACAGTGGAAAAGAACTCATTGGTGAAATACCCACCAAGTACCTACCGTAGTAGGTAACCAGCACATAGTGGTGAACGGGACAGCCTCTGTCCATTTGGGTTCAGAACAAATAATTAAATGTATAATTATTTATAAATTTGGAAAGGGCAACTAAGGTGAAGCATAAAAATAAAGTCACATACTGCACAAAACTTTAATCAAAACTAGTGTTCTAAAATTCAAATTATGCCTATATATCAGTCATAATTTATACTCTTAATAATGATACAAAGTTGATGTAAAACTACATTCACCTTAAAGATGGGTATGGAGAAAATGCTTAACAAAACTGGAAGATAAAATTCTCAAAGGAACACACTTACGTGCGACACTTGTGACCCTCAGGAAGGAAAAAGAAAGAGTTCAGATAGGCAAGAAGATAAAAGAATCAAGGACAGAAGCGAACACGCTACTAAAATAACAAAGGAGGTAGGAAAGATACTGGAACTGTAGTGAAAGCATGATACCTAGATATCCAGGCTGCGAAGTAACTGTGAGGATAAAGATGGTAATTGGATTTGAAATGTAGAAAAGAAACCCCACAACATACTGAGGGCGCATGAACTTTCTTTTAATCATGATTATTTCACACACATGAATCTTAAAATTAAAATCAAATATTATTTCATATAATCCCTACTCAATGCAGAAAAGCCATGATTATTCCAGATAACAAGGCAGAATGTTCCATATAAGACAGTTCTAATTATCAGTTCCAGTTTTACTCTCCAAACATCCTAGCATTCAGGTAATAGAAGTTTAAATATTTAAAGATAAATGAACAGGTCTTTATTATGTTAAAAGTATCCGTTCATTCATCTGTTAAGCTAATAAACATACCAAAAAAAATAATTATAAAGTAACAAGGGCAGCAAAATCAAGTAACTATGTGAATATTCTTTCAATTACTTACTCCTCAGAGTACTTTTCCAGAACTTCATCATACTATCACATTAGGTTTTACTTTCTTAGATCATAAGAGCTAAAATTGAGGGATGATGGCAATAATGACACAGATTAATAACACTTTACAACAGATCTATAATCTGTCACTTTTCCTTTGTTTAAGAGTCCAACTACAATATCATTTTTGCACTATGTAATACAGAACAGATAACAGAAAGGTAGAAGGGGCTGCATCATTTCTTTTTGTTTTAAAATATCAACAGTGTCATTAGCCAACAAAGAAATGTGTATCAAAACCACAATGATATACCCTAAGTGTTCCTGGGCTAAAATCAAGGTGTTGGCAGGCTGCATTCCTTTCTGGAGGTTCTAGGAAGAGAATCACTTTGCTTGCTTTTCCATCCCCTAGAGACTGCCAGCATTCCCTGGACCCTTTCCTCCATCTACAAAGGGTGCATATCTCTGACTCATAATCTATAGTCACATCTCCCTCTTACTTTCAGTTCAGTTGTGTCCAACTCTTTACTACCCCATGGACTGCAGCATACCAGGCTTCCCTGTCCAGCACCAACTCCCGGAGCTTGCTCAAACTCACATCCATCAAGTTGGTGATGCCTTCCAACCATCTCATCCTCTCTTGTCCCCTTCTCCTCCTGTCTTCAATCTTTCCTAGTAGCAGGGTCTTTTCAATGAGTCAGTTCTTTGCATCAGGTGGCCAAAGTATTGGAGTTTCAGCTTCAGCATCAGTCCTTCCAATGAATATTCAGGATTTCCTTTAGGATTGACTGGTTTAATCTCCTTGCAGTCCAAGGGACTCAAGACTATCCTCCAACACCACAGTTCAAAAGCATCAATTCTTCAGCGCTCAGCTTTCTTTATAGTCCAACTCTCATATTCATACATGATTACTGGAAAAACCATAGATTTGACTAGACGGACCTTTGTTGGCAAAGTAATGTCTCTGCTTTTGAATATGCTGTCTAGGTTGGTCATAACTTTTCTTCCAAGGAGCAAGTGTCTTTTAATTTCATGGCTACAGTCACCATCCACAGTGATTGTGGAGCCCAGGAAAATAAAAGCCTCTCACTGTTTTCATTGTTTTCCCATCTATTTGCCATGAAATGATGGGACCAGATGCCATGATCTCCCACAAGAGACTGACCAAGACTTACCTGTAAGTGTCCAGGATTCTCTGGCAGAGGCATGGGTCGGTAGTCTGCTGCAGGGATGGGGGAACTGAGTGCAGCAGCGTGTGCATGGGACCTTCTGAAGGAGGTCACCATTATCTTCATTACCTCCACCATAGTTTGGTCTCAGGTCAAACAACAGGAAGGGAACATAGCCCCATCCTGCCCATCAGAACAAGATCCAGTTTCCCCCTCAGTCAGTCTCTCCCATCAGGAACCTTCCATAAGCCGCTTATCCTTCTCTATCGAAGGGAAGACAGAATGAAAACCACAATCACAGAAAACTAACCAATAGGATAACATGGACCACAGCCTTGTCTAACTCAATGAAACTATGAGCCATGCCATGTAGGGCCACCCAAGACGGACGGGTCATGGTGAAGAGTTCTGACAAAACATAGTCCACTGGAGGAGGGAATGGCAACCACTTCAATACTCTTGCCTTGAGAACTTCATGAACAGTATGAAAAGGAAAAAGAAAGGACACTGAAAGATGAACTCTCCCCAGGTCAGTAGGTGCCCAATATGCTATAGGAGAACAGTAGAAAAATAACTCCAGAAAGAATGAAGGGACAGAGCCAAACCAAAACCAACACTCAGCTGTGGATGTGACTGGTGATGGAAGTAAAGTCCAATGCTGTAAAGAGCAATATTGCACAGGAACCTGGACTGTTAGGTCCACGAATCAAGGCAAATTAGAAGTGAAATTAGAAGTGATCAAACAGGAGATGGCAAGAGTGAACATCGACATTTTAGGAATCAGTGAAGTAAAATGGACTGCATTAGGTGAATTTAACTCAGATGACCATTATGACTACTACTACTGTGGGCAAGAACCCCTTAGAAGAAATGGAGTAGCCATCATAGTCAACAGAAAATTGAGCCCATATAATACTGTTTAATCTTCCCATCTCATGATCCATAACTTGAATTATATCTGCAAAGCCCCTTTTGCCAAGGTAACACATAAAAAGGCTCTGGGGATTAGGACAGGGACATCTTTGTGGGGATAGGGGTATTATTCAGCCTACAACATTGTGGAAATCAAATGTACACACTTAATGAGCTTACGAAAGCTATCATTCTACAGATGGCAATGGGGCATTTAACAGCAGTAACACTTGAAAAATAAAATCCCTAACTATATTACAATCACATAAACTCACATACTATTATTCTCAATGGTGAAAAACTAAAGCATTTCCTCTAAGATCAGGAACAAAACAAGGATGCTCCCTCTCAACATTCTTACTCAACAAAGTTTTGGAAGTCCTAGCTAAGGCAGTCAGAGAAGAAATAAAAGGAATCCAGATCAGAAATGAAGAAGTAAAACTCTATTTGTAGACAACATGATATTATACATAGAAAACCCAAAAGATACAATCAGGAAATTACTAGAGCTAATCAATGAACTTTAAGTAAAGTCACAGGATATAAAATCAATACACAGAAATCACTTGCATTCCTACACACTAACAATGAAAAATCTGAAAGAGAAATTAAGGAATCAGTCCCATTTATCAATGCAACAAAAAGAATAAAATGCCAAGGAATAAACCTACCTAAGAGACAAAAGAGCTTATATACAGAAACTATAAGACACTAATGAAGGAAATCAAAGATAACATAAACAGATGGAGAGATAGTCCATGTTCCTGGGTTGGAAGAATCAATACTGTGAAAATGACTATACTACCAAATGCAATCTTTGGATTCAATGCAATCCCTATCAAATAACCAATGGCATTTTTCACACTTAGAGCAAAATATTTCACAATTCATATGGAAACACATAAGACCCCAAATAGCCAAAGCAATTTTGAGAAAGAAGCATGTTGCTGGAGGAATCAGCCTTCCTGACTTCAAACTATACTACAAAACTAAAGTCATCAAGACAGTATGGTACTGGCACAAAAACAGAACTATAGACCAATGGAATGAGATAAAAGTCCAGAGATAAACCCATGCACCTATGGGCACCTTATCTTTGACAAAGGAAGTAAGAATATACAATGAAGAAAAGATAGTCTCTTCAATCAGTGGTGCTGGGAAAACCAGAGAGAAAAAGAACCAGAGAGACTCTGTACAAGGGGTTTTCAGGCACAGAGAAGGAAGCAATGAGGTAGCAAACAGAAACCAGGAAGCATTAATGCATTCTACTTTCTAAACCATGAGACCCTTAGCCCCTTTCTCCTCACCTGTCCAGGATCCTGACAGTCAAATTAGGAGAAGAGAGACTACTTCTACTGAATTAATGTGGAAAAAACCTATAGATACTGACATTTAGGGAGTTTCCAAAGAAAAAGCCCTGTGATCATAAAATCAACCTTTGGGGGAAACACTGGGCTAACCAGCCCTGCTGCTGCTGCTGCTAAGTCGCTTCAGTCATATCCGACTCTGTGTGACCCCATGGACTTCAGCCCACCAGGCTTCCCCGTCCCTGGGATTCTCCAGGCAAGAACACTGGAGTGGGTTGCCATTTCCTTCTCCAATGCATAAAAGTGAAAAGTGAAAGTGAAGTTCCTCAGTCGTGTCCGACTTAGCGACCCCATGGACTGCAGCCCACCAGGCTCCCCTGTCCATGGGGTTTTCCAGGCAAGAGTACTGGAGTGGGGTGCCATTGCCTTCTCCGAACCAGCCCTATAGGAACTTAATTACCTTTTTTAAAACAAAATATGAGTGGATGACTCCAAAGATTCCTAGGCATCTGAAAGCTTCAACATGAAAAAGATGAACATGAATAGAAATAAGGAAACCAAATGCAGAATACAGAAAAAAAATAAAAATTATAATATTCATAAGGATGTAAAAGAAGTTTTTGTAATCATGAAATAAGAATACTTGCTGTTTTTTAAAGAAATTTGCTATTAAAAGAAACAATGAAAGTACACGGTCATCCTAAATGAGAAAGAGAAAATCTTAAGAGTTTCAAGAGAAGGAAAAAAAAAATGCAGAAAGCAATACTGGGAGCCAGGAGTCAGTCAAGTAATACTTAAAAAAATATGTGGTATTTTATACACAGCCAAATAAGTAATGAAATTATAAAACTTATTTTTAGACATGTAAGATCTCAAAAAACTTATCTCTTATTAATCTTTACTCAGTAAGTCACTGAAAGAGTTGCCCCATCAAGATAAAGGACTAAGTGAAAAAACAAAAACAAAAACAAAAATGAAACTGAAATGCAAGCAACAGGAAATACCATCTTTCAAAGGTTAAAAGAAATTCCCAGGATGATGATGAAACAGAGTTCAAGGGTAACATTAAAAAAAAAAAAATTCACATTAGAACTGGAGGAGAGAGGTCTCAGAGAAAATATTTAAGAAATTATACGACATATGTGACTATATGTAAGACAGTGTATCAGAAATATTTTATAAGGTAGCTGAAGGTTGTGAGAAGACAGTCTTAAAGATAAATTACAAATACAATGAAAGGCAAATAGCTTATTTTTAAACTATTCATTCCTTTCTTTAAAAATAAACTGAATAAGAATCCTCAAAATTTAATTAGTGACATAATCTGACTGTATTCTTTCCTTCGGCACCCACCTCACTCTTGCCTACCCAGCCTTAGACCAGTAATAGGGCAAAAAGTGTGTCAATGTTTAAAAGTTCATAAAGTGTTTACAGAGTTATTCCGTTGTTCTTCGTATTTTATCTCTGGAAAGTTACTATCATGAAGAAGTCAATATAAACCTGGCTAAGTAAAACAATCAAATGTTATCTTGGAAACGAAACAAAAGGAGAACTTAAAAATTTTTTTTAAATAAAATCATGAAAATAAGTTATCCTACACATCTGGTGACCCACCTTCTTGGAATCATTCACACAATTTTTTCAGAAGGAGACAATGATTATAATAAAGGTATAATCCAGAAAGGGAAAAGATAAAGGTTACCAACAAATGTGATCTTTAAAAATAAAACAAAACTAAAAACTCTAAAATATAATTACAAAATATTACCAAAATTTCCAGATTATTTGAATGTCAATGTGTATATTTTAACCCTCCCATAAACAGTGTTAGGGATAGAAAAAAAATACAATTCTGAAATTTAGAAAGAGACTTTTGGTTCTAGAAAAGATTGCAGATCATCTATTTTATAAATGAGGATACTGAGTGCAAACAAGATAAGTAAATTACTTATTCAAGGTCACACAAAGGGTTACTGGCAGAGTATGGACTAAAATTCTAATCTACCATGTGCTAGTCCAGGAACTTTCCACCACGTACCATGCTATCTTATAGGTTTTGAGGCTATCTAAAACACTCAAGAATTTGATTTTCTACCATTTATCTTTTAAAGGGAATAATGCTACAAAGAAATTGTCCTAGAGAGGAAAATACCACTACAGTTACAATGGTTCATTATTTTCTCAAGCATAATTAGAAGTCATATCTAAATATAAGATATTTTCAACTAAATAAATATAAGAAAGTTATTTAAGTTAAAAAAAAAAACCTCTTCAATCAATATACTAATGATCAAAATTTCCTTAACACAGGAATAATTTAAAGAGAAATGAGCTATCCTAAAAAAATGTTCATATCTATTTATATGAAAAAATTAAATAACTGAAATATTGAGGCTTTTTGCTGAAGGTGCTTTAACTCATTAATCATCAATAATTTTAATTGATAAGTAAATCTGTACTAACATTAGCTATTAAGATTTGATCCAATTAACTTATTTAAAATTTTACAGTTACTAATGCAAGGAGCTGTTGCCAGCCATCAAGATGCTCATAAAAACATGTAAAAAAGACAAGACACAGGTGTTACTGATAACCATATGTGGTTCAAAATTTATACACTAAATTTTATGCTAAAGTCTCCAAAGCTTTTACACGTGTTCAGCTTGCTGTTATTTTAAAAATTTCAACTTCTTTAATACCAAGGTTTTCAGCAGTGGACAATAAGGACTTTCTCGGGAGAATAGTTTCCTACTATTGACAGCAATAATAGTCACGTTGTCGCCTTTGTTGCTTACCTCAATCTTTTGTCTTTCCTCTTCCATTTCAGTTAGCATGTTATCTGCTAGTGTAATTTAATGTCCCCCTCATATGGACACTTTACCTTCTAATTTATAAAATATTACATTATTTGAGGGTCAACTTTCTATCAGTAGTTCTTTGAGGACACAGACCATGTCTTCATTTTAGTGTTCTATTCAGCATCTATTGCCCAGTGCCTTACCTCATTAGTTGCTCAATGGATATATGTTGAAAAAATTAATCTGATCATGGTTCAAGAGTAGGACAAGGGGTCACAAAGACCACAGAACATGGAAAGACCGAGATATCCATGTAGCCATTTTTTACTGCTTAATATAAAGAACTATTCAACTCAGGAATAAATACGACCAAAGCACTCACGTAAAAGGTAATTCCCTACAATTTTGACAACTGTGAAGAAAATGTAACTTCAATTCATGTTCTTATATACTACACACAAAAGTTCATCTTTACTGCACTCTGAAAGCTTACCTAAGAGGACAAAATTAATTAAAGATCAAACCACTGAGGCTGAGAATTGTGTTGTATGCATTACAAGTCACTATCTACCTTCTACATGATGTGAGATAAAGCTGAAAATAAGCAAAATCAGAGAAGATGAAATAACTACAGAATTACTGGGATCTCTAAAGGTGTGAGAAAGCACTTACGTGTTAAAACTAGAATATTATTAAATCGTAAAACAGTCTGTCTGATCAGTTCAGTTCAGTCGCTCAGTAGTGTCTGACTCTTTGCAACCCCATGAACCGCAGCACGCCAGGCCTCCCTGTCCATCACCAACTCCTGGAGTCCACCCAAAGCCATGTCCATTGAGTTGGTGATGCCATCCAACCATCTCATCCTCTGTCATCCCCTTCTCCTCCTGCCCTCAATCTTTCCCAGCATCAGGGTCTTTTCAAATGAGTCAGCTTTTAGCATTAGGTGGCCAAAGTACTGGAATTTCAGCTTTAGCATCAGTCCTTCCAATGAACACCCAGGCCTGATCTCCTTTAGGATGGACTGGTTGGATCTTCTTGCAGTCCAAAGGACTGAAAGTAAACGTATCACTTATCAGTAAAACAGCAATCCACAAGGTCAACAATATTACAAGTTGTTCTGGCTCAATGACAGAGACACAAACTGGAAAGGTGGAAGAAAGAAAAAGAAACTATTTGAAATTAGTAAAAAGAAAGTACTATAATAAAAGGTCATAGTTGAAAGATATTACATTGTCTTATGTAATATAAGAATCAAAGGGAAAACAATATATGAAGTATGGTCATTTTACATTTAAAGGTGGAAAGAAAAGGGAGTAAGGAGTGGGGTGGGGGAAGGAGTCTGGAAGTGTTACTTTTCATGGCACGTACCACATGCGAAGTATCACTACATTAAGCTGCAGTAGGTTATTATGCTAGATCGTCTGTGGTCAATCTGGCAGACACACCACCAACACTACCACCTCCTTGTTTATGCAGTCTAAGGCTGGAAACCACATTTCCCACAATATCCTGGTCTGTACAGTTTCATGACAGCACCTCATATTTGAAGCAGATAAGTAAAGTGAAGGCCAGTTTTCCTCAAGAAGTAACAGGGCTCAGGTGCTTGGTTTTTTCAGATGCTGCAGCCCTGCAGACCTTTACATCAGCTCCCACTTCACAGTCCTGACAGGTTTTGCAGACCTTCCCACAAATACTGACTTTTCTACCCACTTACTACCAGTGATGTTCACGCTGAGGTCTTCACCAAAGTTCTCTGATCTAATGTCAGCTCCTACCCTCTGCTCAGTGCTTCAGGATAATTTCACTGACAGTCTCTTTGATGTTCAGCAGAGCTCCTTCAATCTATGGTGATCTTTTCTTGACATTCAGGCCCTCAACTGTGATATAAGGCCAAAATTCTTTATGGAATGCCTTCCATTCTCCAGACCAAATTCTTAATTACTAAGCTGCTGGAAGCATGAAGGTCCTGTGATTCTAGCCCAAGAAAGTCCAGGAAAGGATCTTGTCTAGAAAGGCAGCCTAATAAAGTAATTAAAGGGCTCAGGATATAGTAGTTAAATCGGATTCTTGGTCCTACCACTTTGAAGCTGTATGTCCTTAGATAGGTAACTTAAATTCTCTGCCTCAGTTTCTCCTTTGGCAGTGATATTAGCAATGGCAATGATATTAGTAACTAATTCATAGAATAGCTATGACAAATGAATAAATATTAAATACATACTAAAGAATAGTAAAGTTTATTAAAATATGCTTTTCAACCCTCTTCCTTCTTTAAACTTACTCCTCCTATTTGTACCCAGTAATAAAAGAGAATAATGGTTACTAAGACACTGAAATACTGGAGATGGGATATTTATGAGCCAATGGAAGAAGTGTTACAAAGTCTTATCTCTGGAGCAGGAAACCATATGTGAAGAATTTTATAAAATTAGATCATTCCTGTTTTATTTATTAATACTTGAATTATATGCTATGTGTCTTGAACCATCTCCATACTACTTTTCTGTATGACTCATTCATCATTTTTTTTCTTATTCTCTGACAGATACACCTATAGAAATGTCAAATAATCAAAGTTCAAAATATACACTCTTCTAATAAAGACAGATTCAAGGCATGTGAATTAAGTTGGAGAAAGAGAATGCTGGGAAAAGAATTATAACAGACTTCGGATTTTTAAAATTCTTACAACAAAAAAAAGTATTCATATTACATTTATAGTTAAAACTCAATTAAAAAATTATTCTTTCAGAATGATGAATTTCTGAAACACTGATAATTTAGCAATTAAATATGCGATAACATTAAAATACAAAACAGAATCTCCATGTTTTATAGGAAGGATATTTTCTGAAAGTATACTATCTCCATTCTTATACAAATACCTCTTTTAACCCATTAAAAAAAAAACACTAAATCTTTAACACTATAATTTTTTTCAAGTAACTTTTCTGGTTAATCTTTTTATGATCTTTGGGTAGAAAATATTTCTAATAGAAAAAAATAGTACTGAGACTACTTGCTTTGAAAAGCATCTAGATCTTATTGAATCTACTGTTTCAAAACATGATATATCCTTTCAGATTTCTATATATTCTTATTAAGGAAATCAGAGTAGAATGAAATAAAAAATGGCTTTCTTCAGTATCCAAATAATACAAATAAAGTAAGATTTAACAAAGTGTTCTACTCCCTGTTGCACCCTTTGGTCATGATAAATGGCAACTGCCTGTCAGCAGGAAAAGTGGTTGCCATTTTTCTAGTAGTAGCTTTGTTTTGCACCAAAGAGGCACTGGAGCACAAAGACTGAGTCTATGGGCTCATCTTTCTTAACAGTGATCAAACCAAGTGAACAAATCAAAAGATATTCATTGCTTAATCAAAAAAGTTGAGATGCAATAAGTCAAATGTTTTAGGTTCAGTTTGGGATAACTAGTTAGGAAAGGGAAAAAAATGTTAAAAAAACCGCCATGCACTTCTCCAATTTCACTCAATACTCCTTTTTTCCCACAGCAGGTTTCACAGTACTCAATGTGGTAGAAAAAATACAAACCAAAATAGAGAACAGTAAAATAAACATATACTGGTAGCTCACATATACACATGCCATCAGTGTACTTATTGCTTTGCTGCTTCTAATTTTTTCTTTTCTGATTTTTTAAAATATCAATTTCCTGAAGGTAAAATAATCTGCAAATGTTTTATTAACTTCTACAGCATTATACTGTGATTGACAAGAGGGCTGCCAACACTCCTGCACAAGCTTGAAAAGGAAAACAGTTCACACCCAATTGAAAGTACAAAGAAAAACAGTGTTAAATGTAATATTTAATGTGAAGGAACTCAGTTTTGAGAATCAGTAAGTGGATATGTGTCTGGCGGCTCATAGGTAACACTATGCTGTGGAAAGACACATGACCATTCTGGTACCAGATGAGAGTATCACATTCCCAACTATGTTATCTAACGATCAAATGCTTTTACAACTATTTCATTTGCACCACAACTAAATGCTCTTCTACAGACCTCAGAAAAGACACTACTTCTTAATTTAGCTGCTGCTGCTGCTAAGCCGCTTCAGTCGTGTCCGACTCTGTGCGACCCCATAGACGGCAGCCCACCAGGCTCCCCCGTCCCTGGGATTCTCCAGGCAAGAACACTGGAGTGGGTTGCCATTTCCTTTTCCAATGCATGAAAGTGAAAAGTGAAAGTGAAGTCGCTCAGTTGTGTCCGACCCTCAGCGACCCCATGGACCGCAGCCTTCCAGGCTCCTCCGTCCGTGGGATTTTCCAGGCAAGAGTGCTGGAGTGGGGTGCCAGCTATCTGGGTTCAATTCCTATTCTTACTATCTGTAAGATCATAGGTAAATTACTGAAGGTTTCTGTGCCTGAGTAATACAGAAGTTATAATACCTAAATACTAATTTTTTTAAGGGGGAGTAGGATGGAGGATTACTACAGTGTCTGGTATATGATCAATCCTCAGAAAATGTTAGGTATTATTACTATTAAACCATTTTATGTAAGAGTAAACATATACTCACATCCACTTCTGACTTACCTACCTTTGAAAAATGTTATGAAGTAAAATAGCCAAAGGTCAAATAATAGGAAGAAATATAAAATAATAAAGTAGTTGGATTCGTTAGCAGTATAGATAAAAAGACATTAAATTATTACCAGGAACACGCTAGTATTTACAAACACTCCAACACATGAAGGCCTTCCTTCTCCCTTTTACTCCCTTACTACCATGATGCTATTTTTAAACATAAAGATATAAAGTATATATATAAAGTATGTTTATAAAGTATAAAAGGAGAGAAATTAATAACAGAGGATAAGGAAACTAATCAATAAAAATGGAACTTCAATCTACAGCAGCTCTGATCATTTTTTATTTTCAATGGTTCTTGGACAATTCCACAGAGACAGACATCAAAATAAGAGATTAAAGTTCTGTCCACTTAATTATACTATAAAGTCTTAATTTTTAAAAAATAAAATCATTCTAACAGAATATCAATTCATACACCCCACAATATGGGTTTCTGAAAGAAGATGAAATCATTTCAACTAGCATGAAAGAACCCCAAACTACTTTCTAAAAATTGTGCTATCACTATAATCCAATGGAACATAATAAATTTAACAGAAATGGAAACTTGGAGAACAAATGATCATTTGAACTGTTTTACTGAGTGAGATACTATTTTGAAATGAGAAACTGAAGTTTAAGGTCTGTCATGAATCCTCTATGTCACAAGGGTAAAATTTTCTTCAAAATTTTGACAGAATAATATGACTACTGTAAAATGAACTTTTACACAAAGAAACTAGAGACAAAGAATTTGATGAAAGGCACTGGACTAAACTGGAAAACTCAAAAACGTTCTTATAATTCTAGGCTAAAAAGCAGACAGGTAAATCAGAAAAAAATGGCATCTTGTTTTATCTTAAGTAACAATGAACTATGGACACACAAATATCACTATAATATGTTCAAAATTTCCCTCTATATGATAACTCCAAAGTTAATGGTAATATCATTCCTAAAGATTTCTTTAAACAATAAAGAAACTAGAAAAAATGTTTCCTAAGAAGATAATCTATGCAAACACAGACATAAGAAGTAATAACAGCTTTTTCTCTAAGATCTTAAGAACAGCTGCAGATAATAGCATCAAAAGTTACAGAAGAATATTTTAGAAATAGAAATAAACAGGCTTATTTAAAGAAATAAAATTCTAGTTCATCTGTAAACAAAATATATTTGTGAAATCTAAAAAATGTTTTAAACTAGAGGAAATTATAAGAAAAACTATTTCAAATTGATCAATTTAGAACACCCAAAACTAAATATTTCAATTATCTAAAAGATAATAATTCCCAGATTCGCCTCATCAATTTCAAATGAATGTATAACACAAAACTGAATGAAATAATCTAGGTTATTTCTCTTAAAATCTTTTAAGTGATTATAATATAGATGGATACTACAGATTAAAAAAAAAAAACTTTTCAAAAAACTGTTACTGTAAGGGAAAGAAAAAATTAAGACTAAAACCAAACAGACAACAAAACAGATGAATTTGACAACTATCCCTAAGTATATTTACATCTCCCTTAGGTGTAGGCAGATTTGTAAAATGTGCCTGCCTTGGCTCAAGGTAAGTCAGTGAAAAATGTCTCCCCTAAGAATTCATAACTGCAAGCCATTGCTCATGGCTTTGGAGTAGAAATTAACGATATTCATGTAGTGGAAGAGACACACAGGACAAACTTTTATTAAAATGGCCTTAGGCTGGTAGAGCTCCCAGGCACCTGGAAATAACTAACGTAAATGTTTTCTGGAAAAACTTTTTAAAACTCTGACCTGAGAGAATTTTTTCTAAGAATAGGCTAACAACCTGATAGAAAAGCTGAATAAGATTTGCACATACAACCAACCAAAAATATATAGATGCTCTAAGTCAACTAAGTATTGAGAGAAATGCAAAATAAAATGACTCTCTACTATTTACATATATCACACTGGAAAGCATTATAACACTGGACAAACCAAGTTTGGCAGAAAAAGTAATATTACTCATTGCTAGTATAAGTGTAACCTGGTTTGGAAAATATTGCACTTACCCAGCAAAACTGGGTGCCAATATCCCGTAACTAAGCAAATCCATACTTTGCTATATACCCTCACTCCTTGTTACCAAGCTGCAGAAGAGATTTAGAATAATATTTAAAGTGAGGTTGTTTATAAAAGCGAAAAGATGGAGGGCTTCCCTGGTGGCTCAGAATTCACCTGCAAATGCAGGAGACACAGGTTTGGTCTTTCATCTGGGAAGATCCACATCCCATGGAGCAACAAAGCTTGTGCATCACAACTATTGACTACGACTGAGCGACTTCACTCACTCACTCACTCTAGAGCCCGGGAACCACAAGTGCAGCCAAAAACTGAAGCCCGTGCACTCTCGAGCATGTGCTCTGCAACAGAAAAGCCATCAGAATGAGAAACCCTCACACCACAACTAGACAGTACCCCTGCTTGCCACAACTAGAGAAAAGCCCACATAGCAATAAAGACCCAGCAGAGCTAAAAATAAATAAATAAAATTATTATAAGTAAAAAAGTGGAAACAAAACTGCCGAACTATTAACTTTGACAACAAAGGTCCGTCTAGTCAAGGCTATGGTTTCTCCAATAGTCATGTATGGATGTGAGAGTTGAACTATAAAGAAAGCTGAGCACCAAAGAATTGATGCTTTTGAACTGTGGTGTTGGAGAAGACTCTTGAGAGTCCCTTGGACTGCAAGGAGATCCAACCAGTCCATCCTAAAGGAGATCAGTCCTGGGTGTTCACTGGAGGGACTAATGTTGAAGCTGAAACTCCAATACTTTGGCCACCTGATGTGGAGAGCTGACTCATTTGAAAAGACCCTGATGCTGGGAAAGATTGAGGGCAGGAGGAGAAAGGGATGACAGAGGATGAGATGGTTGGATGGCATCACCGACTCAATGGACATGAGTTTGGGTCGGCTCCAGGAGTTGGTGATGGACAGGGAGGCCTGGCGTGTTGCAGTTCATGGGGTCACAAAGAGTCGAACATGACTGAGCAACTGAACTGAACTGAACTGTTAATCATCTATTTTCAATAAAAAATGACATACTGGTGAAAATAAATGAGCTACAATTACACATGTCAGCATGTACGAATCAATCAAGGTAAAGTTGGTCAAAGTATCAAATAATGGGGAGAAAACAGTTTGACTCAATTTACGCAAAATTCAAACTGTGCAAAACTATGTATTACTTATGAATACACACACACACGATGGTGGTAGTTTAGTCACTAAGTCGAGTCTGACCCTTGTGACCCCACCACACTGTAGCCTGCCAGGCTCCTCTGTTCATGGGATTTCCCACGCAAGAATACTGGAGTGGGTTGCCATTTCCTTCTCCAGTATACATACATAAATACATATAAAAAATGGAGTGAATAAAAAACACAAACTTGAGAAAGGAGGTTATCTCTAGACTACATGGATGGTGAAGTGAGTCCTGAGGGATTCAAAGGTGACTTCATAGGTTTTGGTAATGTTCTGTCTTTAAAGTAGGTTTGTGAACACAATAGATCTTCATTATTATTGTACTTTGTATTGAATATGTAAACTATACATTCTCATGTGTAACTAGTATAGTATATTTCATAATATAAAACAGTAAACTGTTAAGAAAAACCAAAAGCAATATATTTCTTTCATTGGCTACTGAGTATACGCTTGCCCTTTGTCTTTCTCACCCTTTAAATTTTGACCTCAGAGTTTTGTAAGGGTTATTATGACTACTAGGGAATAAATTACCGTGTTTCTTATTGGAATCTTCTTGGGTTCTGGAGGCATATCCTGTGGAACAAATTTCACTGGTTCCTTAATCTGCCTCCTTGATCGTTTGGTCCCATCTGGTAAGGTTTCCATGGCCATCTCTGCTTCCATGTCACTGCTCCCTGCCTGGTCACATTCAGAACACTGCCTACATAAAGAAAAAAATATTATTTCATACATTTATTTTTACCTTCCAGCATTAGCCATGGTTTCTATAAATACAAAATGCAGGTATATGTTTAGAATATATGAAAATGTACACAGGAACATGTGACCATAGGCATATAATAACCATACATACAGAAAACCACAAACATTCCTTTAAGAGAAAAAACAATACATGTAAAATGTCCAAAGCAATTTCATGTATCCCTAATAAGTATCATAAAAACACATGTAATACTGCCATATATTTATGTGAATGAATGTAAGAGGCCCAGTACTGATTAAAAAGATAGTTTCCCTTAGGAAATCGTGATTTTTTCCTCAAATGATACACATTGTGACACCAGAAAATCAAAGTCATTCTTTGACCAACTCTATTTGTCACAGCTATAATATCCCTGCATCTTAATTAATGGCAAGCTGTGCTGAATATACCAACAGAGAAAATTCTGTAAAAATTCATACCTCTCACTCATTAGCACTGTAATTTAATACCAAATTAGTATTTATTTTAACAGCTTTAAATTTTGAACTCCAATAACAGAATTAAATACAAAGTATCATGTGTGGCTAATACAAATGCACTATTCAGTTCAGTTCAGTTTAGTCGCTCAGTTGTGTCTGACTCTGAGACTCCATGAATTGCAGCACACCAGACCTCCCTATCCATCACCAACTCCCGGAGTTCACTCAGACTCACGTCCATCAACTCAGTGATGCCATCCAGCCATCTCATCCTCTGTCATCCCCTTCTTCTCCTGCCCCCAATCCCTCCCAGCATCAGAGTCTTTTCCAATGAGTCAACTCTTCGCATGAGGTGCCCAAAGTACTGGAGTTTCAGCTTTAGCATCATTCCTTCCAAAGAACACCCAGGGCTGATCTCCTTTAGAATGGACTGGTTGGATCTCCTTGCAGTCCAAGGGACTCTCAAGAGTCTTCTCCAACACCACAGTTCAAAAGCATCAATTCTTCAGCGCTCAGCTTTCTTCACAGTCCAACTCTGATATCCATACATGACCACTGGAAAAACCATAGCCTTGACTAGATGGACCTTTGTTGGCAAAGTAATGTCTCTGCTTTTGAATATGCTATCTAGGTTGGTCATAACTTTTCTTCCAAGGAGTAAGCGTCTTTTAATTTCATGGCTGCAGTCACCATCTGCAGTGATTTTGGAGCCCAGAAAAATAAAGTCAGCCACTGTTCCACTGTTTCCCCATATATTTCCCATGAAGTGATGGGACCAGATGCCATGATCTTCGTTTTCTGAATGTTGAGCTTTAAGCCAACTTTTTCACTCTCCTCTTTCACTTTCATCAAAAGGCTTTTTAGTTCCTCTTCACTTTCTGCCACAAGGGTGGTGTCATCTGCATATCTGAGGTTATTGATATTTCTCCTGGCAATCTTAATTCCAGCTTATGCTTCTTTCACCCCAGTGTTTCTCATGATGTACTCTGCATATAAGTTAAATAAGCAGGGTGACAATATACAGCCTTTACGTACTCCTTTTCCTATTTGGGACCAGTCTTGTTGTTCCACGTCCAGTTCTAACCGTTGCTTCCTGACCTGCACATAGATTTCTCAAGAGGCAGGTCAGGTGGTCTGGTATTCCCAGCTCTTTCAGAATTTTCTATTGGTAACATGCAATTAAAATTTAAGGTATTACTTTTAATATCTTAAAATTTTCATTTAAGCAAAAATTTTAACACTAAAAAATTTGACCTGTAGGAGTCAATTATCATTAGTTACCTAAAGATTTTTATATAACTGTTGTTAAAAACCAAGCACTTTATTCTTTGGATTCATATATTACCATCAAATAAAAATATTTTTAACATACATGTATTTCTGTGATATGGAAACAAGTACCTTTTTAGAATGAATCACTGTAGGGACTTTTTTGTTTGTTTTTTAAGTGACTTGTTTCCCCTTTTGTTTCTCAGTTTGTAACTATATTCCTTGTCAGGACAGTCTCTAGCTTCTCAAGCTCATCCCCACCAAAAGTTAATACATTTAGGTGACAAAGAAACTTGCTTTAGAGCACTCAGATAAATGAAAATGTTATGCTCTGAAAACCACAAAACACTGAACAACTCAAAAAAATCTAAAAAAAAATCTAACTGCTAAGGCAGAAATTTATTTCTATTTCAAGGCAACTGCTACACAATACTTGTAGTACATAAACTCAATATAGATGAAAACACTATTTGCAGCTCTTTCAACAATCTGTTAAACACTACAGTCCTCATTTTATAAATAGCCTTTAAAATATGAAAAAGCAGCTCTGCTACCTTAACTGGTACACAAGATCCTAAGAAATAGGATGTTTAAAGTAATAATAATGAAAATTCATGTTAGGAATTTATGCCAAAGGACTACCTTCATACTGAAATACTACGAGATTTTTCTCAGTTTGCTATATATTCTTGATCCTTAGCACTATACACTCCAACTTATGTTAAGGAGGTTTTTAAATCTTTATTATTAAAGGGAAATAATTTCATTGTATATGTGTGCTGTGTGCTTAGGCACTCAGTCACGTGCGACTCTTTGCAACCCCATGGACAGTAGTCCACCAGGCTCCTCTGTCCATGGGGATTCTCCAGGTAAGAATACTGGAATGGGTTGCCATTTCCTTCTCCAATATACCTAAATAAATACATATAAAAAATGGAGTGAAGCCCTTTTAAAAATCTTTATTATTAAAGAAAAACAATGTCATTGTATAATAATGCTAAAACACATCCATGATTATGACAAAGTTCCCTGGCCCTGAAGACTACCAAACTGGTTTTCAACTTAGAAACGCACATAGGATACTTATTAACACTGCTGATATTCTAATACGTGACAGCAGTTTCTCTTAAATTCTGGTTTCAAAAGCACTCACAAATCAGAAGTAATACATCCCACTATATTTGAAAAGAGTTGACCAGTATGACTGTCTCCAGGCAAATTGATAAAAGAGCACTATGAAAAAGATGGGCTTCTCTCATAGCTCAGCTGGTGAAGAGTCCACCCGCAATGCAGGAGACCCCAGTTTGATTCCTGGGTCAGGAAGATCCACTAGAGAAGGGATAGACTACCCACTCCAGTATTCTTGGGCTTCCCTCGCGGCTCAGCTGGTAAAGAATCCACCTGCAATGCAGGAGACCTGGGTTCAACCTCTGGGTTGGGAAGATCCCCTGGACAAGGGAAAGGCTACAGACTTCAGTATTCTGGACTGGAGAATTCCATAGACTATATAGTCCATGGGGTCGCAAAGAGTCGGACATGACTGAGAGACTTCCGCTTCACTTCATGAGAAAGTAATCATGTGAAAATGGTGAAAGAATGTGAGCTTCTTAATAAAATGGACAGACGTAGGTTTATGAAATAAAACAATGAGTTCAGAAAATATGCTTTAATGTATTTGATAAATAAACACCTTTTTGTACAGATTATCATTTAAGATTGGGGTCTAGTCTTTTCTAAAACTAGAAGTTGTGTAAAATTTGTATAAAAAGAATAGTCATGTGCCTTCCAAAGCTCTCCATGACCTATATTCTTCCTATACAGAATCAATCTATTAGAATTTGAACATCTGTCTTTCTCTTGGATTAAAATTAAGGAAAGAATAAAACTTATAAGTATCATAAACTTTTATCAAACATCTGTAGTGATTCCACATGCCTAAGTTAATGAAAAAATTCAGAAACGTAAGTCAAATGTTTCTAGATTTACAAAGAATGGTTGAATTTTAATACACAACTAGCCACAAGTAAAGCCTTTGGTGACACTAATTTAGAAACAAAATACTAAACTACATTTAAAGCATGAATATGGAGGCAAATTCTTGATAAAGAACAAAAATAAAGAATTTGAAAAAATGTTATAATAAAGAGAATTATAAACACACTAAACAGAATTCATGCCTTAAGAAACCACTGCTAAGATATTAAAATAGCCTCAATTAACTTAAATTCATTTATCAAAAAAATTGCTACATCTCTATACATATAATACTGTAATAAACATTTATGTCTGAAGCATTCTTACCACAAAAAATGATAACTATGTGAGGTGACAAATATGCTAATTAGCTTGATCGTGGTGATTATTTCACAGTGTATACATATATTAAATCATTATGTTGCAAACCTTAAATATACACAACTTTTAAATGCCAATATGTCAATATTATTGGAAAACATTATAAAATTTTCAATTAAAAATATACTGAAAACTTTATTATGCATCAAATATGTTCTAACACTTAATCTAATACTGTTGAAACTAAGAGCAACACCAGTTCTAACATGTACATGCTCTTCAGTTTACTTACCAATAACTGTTTTTGGTCTTTCTTGGCATTCTCGTAAGAGGAGGGTCCAGACATCCAAGATGGTAATGGAGTTTACAGGTATCACACAATAAAAGAAGATGTTGATCATGGTTCTTCTTACAAATTCCACAACTTTGATAAAGGCAGCAGCAATAAAGGATTAGAATAATAATTATCATAGTGAATAGATAATTTATGGCATATTTTTAAATTTTCAAAATTTCATTGTGATTTAACTTAATATATTTCTTTAACTGAAATCAAATACTTTTTTTAATAACACATATCTTTTTATAATGGCAAGAATCTAAATACTTTTGAGAATGTAGAATAGTTTAGATCTATTATAAATTTAAATTTTGCTGGAGTCAAACTATTCAGAGAAGGGCATATGTTAGGTATTTATTCTAACATCATCTTAATCTTATTTATTACATAAAGTCCATGTAACATTAGACCAAATTTTCTCTAGGAACAAATATTAAACAAAAATAGTTTTCAATTTTCTACCTCTCTAAAACTACAAAGAAGTTACTTTACAAACGAAATTCTGTTTATTTTCTACCATTAACTGTAAATCTTTCAAAGAACCTTCAACGTGTAAATAAGCTACATATGTAAGTCTTTTTACAGAATCAGACTTTGAGACTTAAAAATATACCAATTGATATTTATTATAAAGAACTGGAAGTTTTATTATTATTGTTGCTGTTGTTTTAGATTTTTGATTGTTCTTAAGAAATCTAACTTTTCTTGTGCAGAAGGTCAACTACTCCTGAGAGCACAAACACCATGATCTACAAATCCAGGGTGTACTTATATTAGGAATGTGAAAGGTGAGGAAAAAGTTGAGATCCTAAAAAAGCCATAAGTATACAGAAAAAGTAATGATGTTTGAATTTTAAATAACCTTAGGAAAAAAATCAAATATATACATATACAACAAAGACCAATCAATACTTGGTCTCAAAGTTGCTCAGAGTAAAAATGAAAAATTACTAAACTGTATCCTGAAACAAAAATGAGCTGTAGTGATGAAAAGTCAGAAGCAAAAGTAATAAGCCTGACAGTTTCAAATGAAACAGTCTTATCTGGAAAAGCTAGACTGTGACAGTGCCAGTCTTTATAAAGTACAGTATAGACACTCGTGAGCTCGTCCCACATTTCAAGGAAGTTAATTGCTATTACCTATGGAGAAAGCCTCCAAGCTAGAAGAGAAAGTAGTTATTGAGACAGATACTGTTGTTGCTACTTCTGAGAAAGAAAGAGGTTGTGGGGAGAATATGTATACACTTACATAAGCATATTTACTTGTGTGTGTGAACAGATTTGTGTGTGTATGGATACACACAAACATACTTGCATCTTCTAAACTTTTCTCAATTAGTTTCATCAGCTACATGGAAAAAAAGTAAGATCCAAACCTACTGGTATGGAAAGAAATCTTAATAACTATATAAAACTGTTACAATGGTGAACACTGTAAAATACTGAGCCAAAAAAGAAAAAGAACAAAAATATTTGGGGAAATGAAATTACTACAACTGAGCACAGAGAGAAAAAAAAATACAGACAGATTCAAATCTAAAACTTATCTTCATTATCCACCACTACCACTGTACAAAGGCAGTAATTCAAACTATAATATATCCAACACTACCTAAAAACACATGTAAACCTCTAAAACTCACTCAAGCAAAATAAAATATAAATGTCCATTTATCTAACACATTGTTTTAACTATTTAAAAAAATAATCATGTACATTACTTAAAACTCACTTTCCAATTCTCTAAAGAGGAGTTTCCATGGAGTTTGTGCACATATAACCCCAGTTACTTAAAGTATACAAAAAGTGATTTATCATTAAAAGAGGAGCGACTCTATCCTATCATCATTCAGTCTGGGAAGTATTTTTGATGAAGGTATTAATAAAATGAACTTCAAACACATTTAACTTTAAATTCTGATATAAACATAATTCATTCACAAATATTTAAAGCATCTTGCTACTAAAAAGTATCCATTTAAAAATACACTATATTAATCTGTCAAAATTTCATTACTTGCCTATAAAGTACTGCAGGAAGAGTCGATGCCTTTTGTGTGCCCCCTTCTTTTTTACTTGGTTTTCTCTCCTTGGGTGCTCGCAAAATTGCCGGTATGTTCAACTTCTATTGATTTGAACAAATGCAGTTTATTTTGTTTTCAAAGAAAAAATATAAAGCAACATTTTTCTTTATGCGCCGTTCAAGTCAACTAATATGCTAGGATCTTGAGGGGGAATGTTTTACAAGGTTTTACACTGGCAAAAAGGACTAAAATGAGTTTTTGTCTCATAGTCACTGCTGTGAGAAGCCTATAATTACATACTTTCATCAATTTTCTCTGGACCACTAAAACATTGTGAAAATTAAACTCCTACTTTAGCTTTAAAAGTGAAAGACAAGGACAAGAATTCAAGAACTTGAACAAAAAAAAAGAACACGACAAAAAGAGTATTGAGGCCGTTTATTTTCTTAAACACCACATCTACACTGGTGCTCCAAAGGTTAATTAGAAAAATTATCTTATTGGACCAAACTCTTCACAAAGCGAATTAGATTCTCTTTGGGTTTCTACTGATCTGTAGTATACTAGCTTCTCAGACAGCAACCATCTATCAAAGTCATTTCTCAGTGGCCCAGTGGGCCTGCATCAGTTCAACCAACCGGAAAAAAAGTGTCCTGCCAAGTGGTACAAACAAATTCTACTTCTCCTGTGTATTTTACATTTGCACACAGAAATGCACGTGCTTCTGTTTCAAGTGATTTAATAAATTAAAATGCTCTTTCATAACTTATACTAAATAGATTCTTATGAGACAAACTTGCAAATCTGGCCAAAAGATAATGCTAGCTTGCCAAATAAACTAATAGGCTTGTATTCAATATTAATTTCACTAAATATAAAATATAAAACACTATAATCTTCAAATATTCACCAACAGCCTATCAATAGAAACAAAGGTCAACTGTGCATATATAACTACTCATCCTCACCTCTTATGTTATTCATTATACTATATGCCACATACACCCTTTTCACAAAAGAAGCATCTTCAAAGCTAGCATGGCATAATACATATCAGTATGTATTACTTTCTAAAATAATGTGTCTATACAACCTATATAATGAATTTGGCTCTTTATAAACCTTTAAAATAAGTACCACAAAAAATATCTGTTCTTTAAAAACCTTCCTTCACAAATAAAACTATTTCCATGGTGAAAAGACCACAGCGAGTCTCCATCATCCTTAAAGAAATAACTTAAATTATTCAAATGAATTATTAATTTAAGAATTAAATACACAGTACTAAAAAAAGCATTCAAAGAAATCCATTTGGCAATGATTGTTCTTTACAATACCAAGAACTTTAATAGGCTCAATATGTTCAAGGATAAAGTAATTTCTTTCATAATTAAAATAAAACTAATGAAGGGAAAAACTACACTTTAACATTAAATTTCAAAAACCATTCCTTGTAAGTTCAAAACCCATCAACATGAAAAAAATTCCAGTTTTCCTTTTACATTTCCCCCATTAAAAAAAACAACAACTACTTATAGCACAAGAATAGGACAGAAGAAATGTGGCAAGGAATCTAAAACTGCTGCATAGAGGCAGAAGAATATGGTAGGAGTAACTCATGCTTCAAATCTTAGCTTCATCACAAATGACAGGTCAATCAGTTAGAGCAAATGAAAAAATTTTGCAAACAAGATAGCTGTTAAAACAACCATATTAAGCTACAGGTTCTCAGTAGGCAGCTTGCAAAGCTCTAGATGCATTTCAGGCAGAAACCATTATCCCAGAGGATTAGTTGGCCGTGATTAAACAGAATTCTTCAGTTAGTGAAGTGACAGTTGTATTAGAGATTCAATCTTTGAAATCATACAGAAAGCAAGAAGAGAAGGAGAGAGCAATTGGAAAGAAACTAACCTGCCCTGTGATTCTGCCTAGTAAGGCCCATATTCCTTGTCCTTCACTTCGAAGTTTTCCATTCATGTTTTGTAGTTCTTCCAAAGATTCACAGAGCTATAATGTAAACAATTCAAATTAGTAGACTATTACAATATTCAGTAACATATTTGAAAATATAAATAATTTATCAATGTCCAAAATATCTACATTTCTAGTCCACATATATTTAACACATTCAAGTCACAATACACTGAAAAATGAAAGTCTCCAACTATTTAAGAAGCACCAAAAAAAGTAAACATTTTATGTTAGCATTTTACTAATAATGATACTTACATATTCTATTATAGTTTACTATATAATTTCACAGACACACTAATTAACCCTTATGAGTGTATCAAAGTACACTCCCACCATTTTTCCAATAAGAAAATGATATTTATCAATAAGTCAATCCTGGGGACCTCCCTGCAGTCCAGTGGTTAAGAATCTGCCTTTCAATGAAAGGGACGCAGATTTGATCTCTGGTTGGGGAATTAAGATCTTACATGCCTCAGGTCAAGTGAGCCTGAGCTCTGCAACTAGAGAAGCCCACATGCCGCATTACTGAGCCCTCCCACCCAAAGATGACCCAACACAGCCAAAAGAAAAAAAAGTCAATCCAGATTTTGCTCATGTTACTTATTATCTCACATTTAGTCACAACTTGCTTTTATACATTTCTTCATGAACTTCTTCATCTTTAGAATGAAGATGTAGAAGAGAAATTTTAATCAGGAGATTTTTTTTTAATCAAAAGGAACAAAACAATTTAAGAAAAACAGTAATTCAAAAGTAAGTTTTAAAGTTTTCTATAACTTAGAAAGATAAATGGAGTCAGACTTGGGCCTCAAACCCCAACTCTATGCCTTGACTACCTTTGCGAACCTGGGCAAATTACTTCACCTGTTTAGGATTCAGTTTACACTTCTGAAAAAGGGAGCAGAAATCATAAGCCACATTATAAAGCTGAAGTGAGAATGAGATGAGTTAACACAAGTAAAAATGCTCAAAACTGTGCCTGGCACATGGAAAGTACTCAGTGTTAGTGACGGTAATGAAGATAACGAGGGGTCGGAATTACAGACAAGTCGTAGAAACTCCAGAGGAATTTCAAAATGAAACATAAGAAATCATCAGTAAGATGTAATTACATTACGTTGTTTGTTTTACCTTATTATATTCCACATGAAGCTTTTCCTGTTCATTCTCTAATTTATCCTTTATATTCTTTTGTTCAGCCATATTTTCCTGAATTTGAATCATGCGCATATTTCTCTCTAGTTAAATTAAATATCCAATTTTAGTTTAGAAGAAAATAAAAGCTGATATACAAAATACACAAAGGAAGGAGCTAGCCATAGAGATGATCACATGGATAAACCTAGACACTTTTAACTCTACTCACAAATACATTAAATTAGCATTTTACAACAATCCACAACTTATTAGGAAAATAAACATACTTGATATATGTACCAAGACTAGTAAATTTCTAAACATTGACAGTGTATCAAATATTTCTATCAGCAAACTGTTCTCAATGAAAACGTGCATGCATCAGGGCCTATACTGACCGAAATAATAATTCACAAAATCAGCAGTGAGAGCAGGTTGCTTATGCTTTCTCCTTCCATCCACACTAGAACTAGTATCTGAATTGTCCACTGGGAAGATATCTGTACTGATCCCCATGAGTTCTGCTTTCCGCATAAGTTTGCGAATGGCTGAAGCACTGCTAGTGAGTGGTCTGGGCAATTTTTCCCTCGGAACCCAGGCCTGGGGTCTGGTGGATCGAGCTAGTTCTGCTTTGGCACGATACTGCTGAAGCCGGGCATTGATCCTTGCCTATAAAAGAAACGTATACAAATTTTAAAAGATATTAAAATGGAACATACTTATGATTTTTATTTCCATACTTAGCAAGAGTAAGGATGCTGAGAAGTTCCTCTGTTGAGGCAAATTATATCTATCCACAGTCCTTAATATCTACAGCATAATTCTTGGGTTATGATAAATTAGGTCTACCCCTAGTTAACAACTGCCCTAGCCTATGATTAATTGTCAAAAACTAGTATAATTAAGCTGAGGTTTCTCAACTAGCCTTGTACTAGTCTTCATAAATTTACTTAATTTACATACAAATATATTTCATGACAGGCAAACTAATCAAAGTCTTTGCACATATGAATCTTAGAACAGACTGAAAAAAAGATGTGGTCAACATATTGCACTGATAGAATAATTTCCTCTAAGCCACATTCTTTAATGTATTAGAAACATGTTTTATAAATGACTGCTTTGTTGAGACTAGATGATGAGTAATGTATTCAAACACAAACTATACTCTCCATTTACCTTAATGACAGTCCACTTTCTAGATAATTTGACAATTACACTACCAAATTTCACAATTATACATCATATATCAAAGATGCATGAGATCTTAAATTTCTAACTTCTTTTTTTTGGCCAGGCTATACAGCTTATGGGATCTTAGCTCTGTTACCAGGGATCAAACTGGAGCCCTCAGCAGTAAGAGCACAGAGTCCTAACCACTGAATCACCAGGGAATTCCCTGAAATCTATACCCTTGAAAGAAAAAAACACAAGTTTTGGAATGAGTCTCATACCTGTGCTTCTGGTGATAACTGCTTCTCTCTCTCTTGTAAAGACATTTTACAATAGGATTGTAGAGCCAAGTAGTTTTTTCTCTTCCACTTTCTGTCTAACCTATCTGCATGTTGCTTACAATAAGCAAAAAATGGATCTGCTATATCCTATATAAAAAAACAGAGAGGGGGAAATGAACATTTTTACTCCAAAGGGCCATTTTAAAAAAAGCCATAAGAGATAATATTTCCTTTTTGAAGAATATACCACAGTGCTGGCCTAAAAATAAATTACAAAATTAAGTTTTATACATAATGATAAAAATTGCTGCTTTAGGAACTTTATATACCAAATTCAAATTAACAATTTTTTTTCTTTATACAGCCTTGTGGATTTAAAAAATACTGAAATCAAAACTTAGGCATTACATTAAGTTATAATTGTTACCTAAAAAAAAAAAATCACTGTTTAAAACAAATAAGATATTAATAGGCATAGGTAGAAACCATCATTAAAGTTATTAATACATAGATTAATATGATAAAACAACAACATATCTAGAAAATATAGGACTAGTCAACAATAGGGCATTTCTAACTGACGAGAAATGCACAGGCAAACTCTACCTAGGATAAAACTAGATTAAGAAGGCCAGGTTTTATGGAAGGGGAGTTTAGGGGAGAATGGATACACGTATATGTATGGCTGAGTCCCTTCACTGTTTACCAGAAATTATCACAGTATTGTTTGTTTATCAGCTATACCCTAATACAAAATAAGATGTTTAAAAAAAAAGGCCAGGCCTTGTCAATAAAACACTTCAGATATTCTCTTTAACTCTTTACAAAATTCTAAAACCTCAAATGGAAACACAGCTGTCTCACAGTCTTATTTTATGGTACTACCTTAATGGGTACATATTCATAAATAATAGGATACAAAAACATAAAAGGAAATCTACTATCAAAAATAGGAAAAAAATTGTAAATATGTAGGCAAAAAAAAAAAGCATTCTGCAATGTGACTGCCAGCAAAGTAATAAGTACTTCATTCTTCAGGTCTGTCCCAAATAAAAAACAGATAAGCTGCCCATACGGTTTTTACCTGAGTTATGTTAGAGTCTCTTAGTAAGGTGGGGTTTTACAACCCAAAGAGAACTGATGATGCTAACAAAAGAAGAAACAAATGAAAAGTACAAAAAGAAAAATCATCATATAGTAAAACCAAAGTGTCCTTAACATTAAAAACAGCAAAGTATGTAATGCCATTTTCTAGTATGATATCCACAGATGTTACAATATAGCACTGTGAATATTGTAATGAGAATCTGGATATATAAAAACCTGGACAATAAAACCTGGCCCCACCAATTAAAGATTTTTGTGGCTTTAAACAAGTTGCTAATTATCTCTGGGTCTCTGTTAACTCATTAACAAAAAAGGTTTAATAATAATAACTTCATATAGGTACAGAAATAAATTCAAAAAATGTAGAAAGGAGATTGGATTCTTTCTCTCTCTCTCTCATTCACACTCACACACAGCTGCTTTCTCACAACGTGCTCTACACATCCTGGCAACAGAAGAGAGTAAGTGGAAATAAAGAATATATTGAACTATAGTCAAAATGATCTCAAGAACCATTCTACTCTTCTTAAAGTAGTAGGTAATGTTGAAATTGAGTTATCAGAGATAGGATTCATGCTTGCATAGGTCAGTTAAGCATTAGAGCCAAGACTCTGACTTAACAAAAAGACCAGTCATCTCTGGTCAAAGAGATACATGAAAAGGACGAAGTAGCCCAAGTCATTTTTCTTTTGTTTCGTGACTTGGGATTGGGGACAATAAATCCTAAGTCTAAGGCTATCAAGACCAAGGGATTAATTTTTTTTAGAGAATGAAACAGATATACCAAGCAACCACTATCCGTTAACATTATCTTCATCTTTTTCCCCTTAGTACTAGAATCTTCTGAGTTTCCACTGGATAATGATGCTAGAAAATTTCTACTCCAGACCCTCAGCAGCTGAGTATGGCTATGTGGTAAGTTCCAGCCAATGAAGTTTATGAAATTTCTTAACCAGACCCTTGAAAGGAAATGTCCACTCTTCACCTTCTCTTCCTTCCTACCAACGGGGTACAACCCAGACAAGGTGGTGATAAACCATCTCTGACCATGTGAGAAAGTACAACAAACTAAAGGAATATGAAGCAATGAGTAAGAGGCACCTGGTCCCTGGAACCAAACTCCCCTGAACATAAAATCAATCTGGAATCATAGAAAGAATTTAACGTCTTCCTTGTTCAAGTTACTGGCTATTCAGTTTTATTAAACCATTCAAAATAGTGTGCTAATTAATAATCTGGTTGACTTGGACTATCCCCTCATCTTGCCTAGAGAAACTTTCAAGATCCTATTCCCAGTAGAAAATGGAAAGGGAAAAAATTTTCTAAATATTTACCATGTACCAGGCTTAGTGCCTGTTTTCATACTATCTCATTTATCTCTTATCACTACCACATGAGGTGAGTTCTATTATTTTAATATCAACTTTATGGATAGAAAACTGAAAACAAGAGAGGTTAAGTTGCTGACCAAGATCCACTGCTATTAAGTAAAAGCTGTCTTTTTCAAACATTGTCTGTCATCAGATTTACTTAAGGACATTTCCAAATAGAAATGACAAAATCCCACCTCTGGAGATTGCGTTTCAGTAGGTCTAAGGCAAAGAGTTCTAAATGTGAATGCCTTGAGAAACAGTTACCAGTAAACATAAATGAGTAAAAGGATGTAAAGATGCTGGGAAATTATAAGACAAAAATAATGATGGAAGTAGGGGGAAAAGTGGAATGTGGGGTAAATGGTGGGGACCCATGACAAACTGGAATGCCCCATCAACTCAAGTTATCTTTTTATTGCACTATTCTTATCAAACAAAATGTATCTTCAGGTCACATTTAGCTTGTGGACCTCTGAATTTCATGATTTGTTCTAGAATCTTAAAACTAAAACAATTTTTTCCAAACAAAGCTCCCTGACTAACACTGATTCAGCAGTTGAAAGGACTATAAGCTGAAAGAAACTATTAGGAATCTTGTACATTGAGAACCAACTGGCGCTTGTAAAAATGGACTATTTTTAAGAAAAGTAGAAGCTTTATTGGTATCTGCATAAAACTGTTTATTGAAATCAGAAAAGTGTAAATACTATCATGAGTTAGGAGCAAAGCATGTTTATCTTCTCAGTTACAACACCATCTTTTCCACCTCACCTCAGCCATTTAATTCCTATGACTGTACCTAGATTCTGAACTCTTTCCATAACACAATTCCTCAAGTATTCTCTGAGCATTATCTTTTATCTTTCCTCATCACTTCTTTTCAGACTCAAACAAGTTTTTAATACCTTTCAGATATCCAATGTACAGACTTTTATCCTCTGACTGCCCCAGAGCTCATGCACATGATTGCCCTCTTTACCTGATTATTTCATAGCCCATCAATTAATTACTTGTTTGCAAGATGCAGTCCTCTCTTCACTTGTTCCTCTCTTCCTCATCTAGCTTCACTTGACAAAACCTAAAGCACAGGTAAATCCAACTCTTCCCCTATTTTAACCTGCATCAGAGCATCTGAACACATTCCCAAATTAATTTCCATTCCATTTTTATAGATAATCACTGAACACCTTCATCTCTAAAACTTTCAATCAGATCAGATCAGATCAGATCAGTCGCTCAGTCGTGTCCGACTCTTTGCGACCCCATGAATCACAGCACGCCAGGCTTCCCTGTCCATCACCAACTCCCGGAGTTCACTCAGACTCACGTCCAACGAGTCAGTGATGCCATCCAGCGATCTCATCCTCTGTCGTCCCCTTCTCCTCTTGTCCCCAATCCCTCCCAGCATCAGAATCTTTTCCAATGAGTCAACTCCTCACATGAGGTGGCCAAAGTACTGGAGTTTCAGCACTTGCAGATGATGGCTTTATTTATTTCACTGGAGAGGTTTTGAAGAGAGGAGAAAAGCAATTAAATGAGAACTTCCACAACCTCCAATCACTGCATACCTCAACTCATCTGCATGTCTACACATATCCTCTGACTAATCTCCTGTTACCAGGGATAAACTAACCAATGTTCCTATCTAAGGTTGACCTTCAGTTGCAATTAATTCCACCCCATCTTCCCTCCAGCAATTCTACCTCTTGCACATTTTTTTCTCTCTACTGGCATACTAAAAACACTGTAATATCCTTTAAAAATACTTAAAAGACATTCCCTGGGCTCTCATTTGTAGGTCACTTCAAAGTCCCCCTTAAAAGGAAAAATCTAAAGCACTGCCCATATTAGCTGTCTTAACTCTGTTCCACTCCTAAGTTTTCAACTAGTCTCAACTTCTCTAATAGCTCCTCTCAAGTCAAAACTGACCTTCATTATGACAAACCCAATGGTCATTTCTCAGTCTTAACCTTATTCCTTTGACACAACTTGTTTACTCTCTCTTTGAAACACTTGTCTTAGTTGTTTTTTTTTTAACCTCACTAATGACTACCTCAGACTCCTTGGTAGATTCCTCCTTATTTCCCCAAATTTCAATGCTGTTGAATGCCAAGGTAGCCCTATGACTGTCATCAGAACTCTTCCCATCTCCTTCTCCTCGTATACTCTAGGTAATTTCACCTAGTCATCTCACCATAAATACTATCTATACCCTGACACTCCCAAATCTGTATCTTTAGCCTTGATTGCTTCCCTAAACTTCAGATTCTGATAGTCAACTACCTACCTGATGTCTCCACTTACAGGCCTAACAGGCGTTTTGAACTCAACATGTCCAAAACTGTCCTCAATTTCCTTCTCTCCTGCAATAAATCTGCTCTTCCTGCAGTCTTTTCTACCTCAGTAAACCATAACCCCAGTCTACTAGAAGCTCCACAAGAGCCTCTTGATGAAAGTGAAAGAAGAAAGTGAAAAAGCTGACTTAAAACTCAACATTTGAAAAACTAAGATCATGGCATCCTGTCCCATCACTTTGTGGAAAATAGATGGGAAAACAATGAAAATAGTGACAGACTTTATATTCTTGGGCTCCAAAATCACTGCAGATGGTGACTGCAGCCATGAAATTAAAAGATGCTTGCTCCTTGGAAGAAAAGCTATGACCAATCTAGACAGCATATTAAAAAGCAGAGAGTACTTTACCGACAGAGGTCCGTCCAGTCAAAGCTATTGTTTTTCCAGTAGTCATGTACGGATGTGAGAGTTGGACTATAAAGAAAGCTGAGCGCCGAAGAATTGATGCTTTTGAACTGTGTGTTGGCAAAGACTTTTGAGAGTCCCTTGGACAGCAAGGAGATCAAACCAGTCAAACCTAAAGGAAACCAGTCCTCATTATTCATTGGAAGGACTGATGCTAAAGTTGAAGCTCCAATACTTTGGCCACCTAACGCAAAGAACTCACTCATTGGAAAAGACTCTGATGAAGGGAAATATTGAAAGCAAAAGAAGAAGGGGACAACAGAAGATGAGATGGTTGGATTGTATCACCAACTCAATGGACACAAGTTTGAGCAAGCTCTGGGAGTTGTTGATGGACAGGCAAGTGTGGCGTACTGCATTCTCTGGTGTCAAAAAGAGTCAGACATGACTGAGCAACTGAACTAGAAGTTCAGGCTAAAGAGAAATCACCCTTTTCCTCTCTCTCTCTGTTTACTCCACAATCTCTCAACAGATATCTACAAAATATGTCATTTCTTATTACCTCTATCCTTAAAACCCTAAACCATTCTATTTGTTCTCCCTACTTTCACCTTCGCCTCTCTATAGTCTATACTGAACACAACCATCAGGGTTGTCCTTCTAAACATCAGTTGACTCACATGTTCTCTATGCAAATCTGATGGCTTTCCATCTCACTCAAGAGGGTAAATCCAAAGTCATTCTCATGTTCTTCCAGTCCCTACATGATGCAGCTGCCTGCTGCCTCTATGACCTCCTTCCTCTCCTCTTACCAAACACCAGCCCCACCTCTGTATCAGCCATACCAGTTCTTCTTGGTCCTCAAACCAACCATGTTTCTACCTCAGAGCCTCTATATTCTGTTCCCCCTGCCTGTAACACTCTCCTGTCAAAAAAACATAAGCTCCCTACCATTTTCCTTACATTTTTTCCACAAAATGTCGCCTTCTTAGAGAGCCCACCTCTGATCTCCCCATATAAAACAGTACTGTCCTACTTCCCTTAGTCCCTACATACTTTATCCTGCTTTGTATTTCTTCATAATACGTATCACAATATAGCAGTGAGTTGAGGATAAACCCTTAAGTCTGGGAGACAGAGAAGTGATTACTCGTTTGTCTCAAAAGTATTGGTATTCTCTGGTAAACTTTTTCACTATCTGTCCTCTCCCAACCTGCCATTCAAATGTAAGCTACCTTAAGAACAGTTTATTTTGTTCAAATCTCTATAGGCTCCACAGCAAAGTCTAATACACAGTAGCTCAATATATCTGTTGAATAAATATGCTGAATGAATGACAGTAAAAAGCATGAATCTGTAATCCTTAAATAGTTCAAAGGTAAGAGATAGACAGGCCAAGAAGGTCCACTCAAGTTTTTGATTCTTCTAGGGAATCTTATTTCTGTATTTACAGCACTTCTTGTCCATCAGAGGCACCTGTGACATCTTTTAATGTTGTCTTGTAAGACTCTTTTCCATTTCATTGTGTTTACTATCTAACCCCATCTACGTGACTTAAAGCTATTTTTATGCTCCCTGACAAACTCCTCCACCCCCAAACCTAGAGTTTATAGTGTCTTGCACATATGCATAGGCCCTCAATCATGACTGACTGATGTTAAATGAGTACTATGAAGTTATGTTTGAATACAAATTTCACTGTTTGTAAACAAAGTTTAGGTCACCCCTAACAAAACAACTCAGTTTTAGAACATGAATTCAATAAGGACTTACTCCTGATAGTCACGTTCCACAAATGCTTGCTGAGTTAGATAATTCAGCCCTCAACTGCGATGCCTTTGCAAACACTACATGATTAACTATTTAACATATAGTTTTAGTTTACTTTTTAAGGAGTCTTGTACTCAAATCTGAAACTCCCAGAAGATGAAGACCAAAGAATAAAAACAATAAATCTAAGCAAGATTTCTTAATTTCTTGAATCTAGTACTTGAAATTTCTAGAACCTTTTACAGATGAAAAATTTTAATGCAAATTCAATGCCCAAATGCTGGAGAAGGAAGTGGCAACCCACTGCAGTATTCTTGCCTGAAGAATTCCATAGACAGAGGAGACTGTGGGCCGTGGTCTATGGGGTCGCAAACAGTTGGACACAACTGAGCAACTAACACTACTACTACTACTACTAAGTCGCTTCAGTCGTGTCCAACTCTGTGCGACCCCAGAGACGGCAGCCCACCAGGCTCCCCCATCCCTGGGATTCTCCAGGCAAGAACACTGGAGTGGGTTGCCATTTCCTTCTCCAATGCATGAAAGTGAAAAGTGGAAGTGAAGTCGCTCAGTCGTGTCCGACTCTTAGCGACCCCATGGACTGCAGCCCACCAGGCTCCTCTGCCCACGGGATTTTCCAGGCAAGAGTACTGGAGTGGGGTGCCATTGCCTTCTCCAACTAACACTACACTACTACACTAATGCACAAATGACTAGTGTCTAGATACCAAAAAAGAAAAATTTCACAATGTACATATTTTCTGAACCATAAACAAAACCATGCATACAGCTGTTTAGTACCCTTTTCTATAAAAACTAAAGTAACCAACTTAACTTTATTGAGATCTTATTCTAGCTAAGAATCTGTATTCAATTTGATCTCATTTTTAAAGGTCTATTTTTTCCCATTTTTAGCATTTATCACCTGTTCATTTTTCACTTTTATGACTTAAGCATTTTATCCATTCTTAAAACTCATACATATTATATGCAAAATATGGTGGTCTAAAACAAAGGTGAACTAAATCTAAATTTATATTAAGAATTTTATGTATATGATACTTATTTAAAAGAATAAAGCAGTTTCTTTACCCATCGTTAAAATATTATCCTTATCTATATCTTTTATATAAAAAAATTAATATTAATCTAGCTACCAGGAAAATAATACTTTATGACAGCAAAATTATCCTTTGGCATCAGATTCTACAAAAACATTAGGTATTAACTATTTATATTAAGCTCATTAAAATCTGACATTAATATTTCTTCCTTGCAGGAAAATACATATGATTTAATGATTATATAACACTTTAAAGTATTCAATTCTACTTTTCAACCATATCTGTTTTTTAACCATATCTGTTTTTAACCATATCTTTTTTAACCATATCTGTTAAAACAAAAAGAAAACCTATGTTAATTTATTCTGCAGTCTAAAGTTCAACTTATGCAATATCTGTTTATCTAGGAAAAGGCCTAATAACCAGCTCTGCACATACTTAGGAATTATCCATTTGTATTTATTCTATTTTATTATTTCCTTACACGTAGTCACACTATTCCAAATTCATTATTTTTAATTGCAGTTTATAAGCAGATAAAAATACAGTCTTAGACACTGACACAAAACTCACAAAGTTAACTGAAAAATTATGATATAAACTCTTTATTAAAAACAGAACTGGTGTGTTTTTATCCTATAGGTTATTTCTTATTTATATTATTAAAAAAATATTTGAGATGGCTTATCAAAATATGTAAAGCATAAGATAATTAAGCTTTAATTATTAATTTTAAAAACTAAGTAAGGACTGTAGTGTGTGTGTGTTTAGAAGGTGAGAGTGAATAATGAAATGAAGGGAAAAACGAAGTAGGAAAAAATAAGATGAAGCCCAGACATACAGAATATTCCTTAAAGTTCTCTGTGTAAGATTATAAAACTAAAGCCAATATTAACGTCAAAAAAAAAAAAAAAAACCAATGAGAAAAAAAAGTCTTGGAAAGGAAGGACTACTGAGAAGCCAATTCCACTGTGATGAGGGAGGCTGGAAGGAAAGGGGATGACACTCTTAAAAGACAAAGATCAGGTAAAAGATCAAACCCAGGGAAAAGAAAGGCCAGAACATCAGAATTCTACTGTGAAGCAAGGAAGGGAAAAATGGAAATGGTGACATTTTCATTTGTTTCTTTCTTTTATTCAAAATAACTGATTCTTCTTTTCCTTCTTTTAATACCTGATAAAAACACTACTTCATTTGATCTAAGTATATGGCTGAGCTACAGTGAAAGGAAATAAACTGCCAACTTCTTAGGCTGGTTGTAGCAAACTGTTTGTTAGCTTCTGACTCCCCCAGCCATTCCCTTCCAACATATTCCCTTTTTGTAAAATTCATTTTCTCTGACAGAAACTGAAAATGTCAGGTTTCACCAATTCATCTTATCGCACTGCTAACGATAGCCATAATGACTATTTTGACATATGAGATAATGGGACAATCTACTGGAGTGAACATATGAGAAAATTTTTCAGTCCTAATGATAAGAGAACCCTCTCCCCTCCTCCTCTGTTTTGAATTATATAATGAAAGAACACAGCGCTTATTTAGAGCTATTCCAGCAATATTGAGACCATGAGACAACAAGGTTAGGAACCAAAAAGAAAAGCATATTGATGTTGGTAGAATAGAAGAATAAAATAAGACTTAATCATTGAGCTTCTGAAACAACCCCAGAACTACTATTGTTTAGGTCTCCTGTCATGAGATAGTTAACACATGGCTACCACAGCTAAGTATTCTATTACTTGCTTCCAAAAGCCTAGATAAGGTACAACATCAAAAAGATGAACCACCAAAACATTTATCATAAAAGTCACAAGCACATTGGTAGTAGACTCCACATGAGGCTCTGAAATTTCCAGAAAATTAAAGAAGTTATTGCAATCAGTAACATAATTCACAGTATCAGAAACCAGTTAATAAGCAAACACACAGCTACACCTACTATTAAGAATTGAGAGAAAAAACACTACATAATGTACTGAGAAACAGGCTCATCAACATTCTCAGATTAAACAAAAGAAAAAATCAATAAGGCTTTCAACAACAACAAAAGTATAAAAAGTACACATCAACTAAATGAATAATAGTTAAGAGTCAAAATAATTTTATCCAAGAACATAAATATCTAATAATATGGCTCATGTAAATGTCTGGAGCAGTTGATAATCTGTATAAATTCCAAGTAAATTATATTTCTTACAGTCATACTTCAAAAAAAAGTTAAATAAGATTCTTAGAGAAGTACCAAAGTGAAAGTGATCTATCTGCTAACAGATAACCAAGCTGGAGGAAGTAGTGAGCAACTTATGCAAACCAAAGAGACAGAGACACATGTATGAATAAAGTTATTCTAATACCACAAGAAAAGGTACCAAGGAAATACCCTCAGGCAATGCCTGTAGATAAATAGGAAATCAAAACAAGGATAAATGGGAAATCAAATTGCAATTCATTATACACAAAATGATGGTCTGAAAACTAATTTTACTCTAGAACTCTTTTCTTAATGAAATCTTAAAAGAAAAAAAAAAAAAACCTTACATGCTAAACAGCTGATCACATACAAGGTGAATGATAGAAGGGATTGGTCCCTCAACTTGTATTCTATTCATTGAGAACACAGTGAAAAATAATAACAAAAAATCCCTGTCCTCATGAATCTGTGTCCTAATGAAAGTGACAGACAATAAACAAAATAAAAAGAATCGTACATATTATCACACACCATGATCAAGTGGGACTTATACTAGGGATGCAAAGATTTTTCAGTATCTATCTATAAGCCAATCAATGTGATATACCATAATAACAAATTGAAAAATAAAAACCATATGATCATCTTTATAGATGCAGAAAAATCTTCTGACATAATTCAACATCTATTTATGATTTCTCTTCAGAAAGTGGACATAGAAGGAACATTCCTCAACATAAAAAAAGGCCATTTACAATAAATCCACAGTTAACATCATAATCAAGAGTGAAAAGCTGAAAGCATTTCCTACAAGATAAGGAACAAGATAAGGATAGAAACTTGTACCACTTTTATCCAATATAGTTATTTTGGAAGTCTTCGACACAGCAATCACAGAAGAAACAGGAATTCAAATTGGAAAAGAAGTAAAACTGTCACTGTTTGCATATGATACTAGTGCTATACCTAGAAATTCCTAAAGACACTACCAGAAAACTACTAGAGCTATACTGGACAGTGGTTAGGTTAGTTAAAAAGGGAAGAAAGCAGCAGAAAAGAGAATAGAAACTGTTATGGGAGGGGGAGGATTGCAACTTTAGACAGGGTGACCAAGAAACGCCACAGTGAGTAGTAGATATAGAATGAAGACCTGAAAAAAAGTGAGGGAATGAGCCATGTGGGGGAAAGGCAGCCCATGCAAGGAAACAAATACAGAGGCCCAGAGCAGGAGCTCACCTGGCCAACCATTCAAGGAGCAACAAGTGAGCCAATGAGGCTGAATGAGGGGAAATGATCAACTCAGAGAGGTAATGTGAAGCCAGATCACACAGACCCTTATAGATCAGCAGAGAAACTGGCCTCTACTTTGAATCAGATGGAAAGCCATTGAAGGATTTTGAGCAAAGGAGTGACCAGATCCGACTTAGATTTTAATGGGATAATACTAGCTACAACTGAAAATGTCCTCTGTTCTCTATGAAAAGGCTTGACACCAAAGCAGGACCTAAAAGCCAAATCTGGCACTGCCTGTTTTTAGAAATACAGTTTTATTTGAACACAGCCATGTTCATTTGTTTATATATTGTCTATGGATTTTTCATAATCAGTGGCAAAGTTAAATAGTTACACACAAGCCATAGGCCCACAAAGCCTAAAATATTTACTATCTGGCTCTTTATAGTAAAAAGAAAAAATTGCCACCCTCTGCTCTAGCAAGACAAGGCCAGAAAGAGCTAGGAGGTTATTAATCCAGTTGACAAAAAAAGACTTGGACTAGGGCACAGCAATGAACTTAGCAAGATAACATTGAACATGTCCTAGATATACTTTGAAGACAGGATATGCTAATGGAGTAGATATGGAGTGTGAGAGAAAGTGATCTGAGTAACTGTCAAAATTCATCCAGAATAATTTTTAAAATAATGCCTAAAACAGCCATATAAAAATATTACTGAAGATCTCATACAAAATACCTACTTTTAAGGGATGTAACTTCTTCATTAATTCATTTAAAAATATTTTGATCCAACAAGAGCTATTCTTACCAATCCTGGTTCTTCTAGCAATATTAAGGCATCAGTTCAGTACCAAATATCTAATTTGAGCCTCTGAAATTTAGTTCATGAATGATTTCAATCCATTAAATCAAAGGTTGTAGGAAAAAAAATTGATACATAATTTCACATTATTTCAAAGAGAATTTTTTACATTGTAACAGATTATAACAATGTTCACAGTACCAAAATCATACTTTATCATAGAAGAAACTACCAGATGGTTTAAGTGAAAGATAAGGAATCTTAAGGCTAACTATATGATATGAAACATAAATTGCAATCAGCATAACTGGGCCTGTTTTATAGTGTGGTTTTAACAATAAGATATATTTTGTCATGAAGTGAAGTGAAGTCACTCAGTTATGTCCAACTCTTTGCGACCCCATGGAATGTAGCCTACCAGGCTCCTCCGTCCATGGGATTTTCCAGGCAAGAGTACTGGAGTAGGGTGCCATCGCCTTCTCCAGGGGATCTTCCCGACCCAGGGATCAAACCTAGGTCTCCCTCATTGTAGGCAGATGCTTTACCGTCTGAGCAACCAGGGTCTTAACATGGTTAAATATTCTAAATAATCTAGAATTTTCACAAAATGGGTCAAAAGCAATAGAATAGATGTCACTAATAGGATAAAGTACTATGGCAGACGGCTATAAAAAGATGTAAAAAGTATGCTAGGGTTATGATGTCACTGGATGAAACCAAAGTACTCATGCTCTTTTTCAACCTTTCTTTGACTGCCTGTATAAAACAACCATCAAGAAGTAAGATATCCAACTTAATAAAACAGTCTTAAAAAAAGGCAAAAAAAAGTGCTTTCTCTAATGTCATAAAACTGAAACAGAAGACAAGGCATACCCACAAACAGCACATCTATTTTGATTTAAAATTTATGTTTTCATCAAATATGCATTACATAAATCTTAATCTACACAAGTACAACCAGGAGAAGTAGCCAAGAAGTTCATTTTAACAAGATGTTTACTGACAAGAGCAAACTTCATTGATATTGATTCAAGCCAAGTCTTGTATTTTTAAAATCCTATTCAAAATTCTTTATATAGTTTCTTTGTATATTCTTTATATAGTTGATTTTTCAACTATATAACTGTTTACAAGAAGAAACCACAAATACATGCAAATATGCTTTAAATCATTTTCCCAAAGAGAGTTCATTTAACAAGATGGGGAGAGAAAAATCACACTTCATTATTCCAAAATCCAGAATTCCTACCTAATCAATCAAAGGAGGGAGCAAGGCAAGGAAAAAAACCTGTTTCCACATCGTGATTTATCTAACTTTCTCTGTAAATTTCCCCAGATTAGCTCACAGAAATATAGATATTCAGACCACAAACTGTAAACTATTTATTCAGTGTAATACTGTATTTTGTTTGTTTTAATTTGAATGCCTTTATGTGGAGATGCAATCTCTAAATCACTATGGACCCCATTATACCTGCAGTCTCATACATGGCTGCTTCACACATTTTCATTAATTAAATAGCTGCTGCTGCTGCTAAGTCGTTTCAGTCATGTCTGACCCCATAGATGGCCGCCCACCAGGCTGCCCCGTCCCTGGGATTCTCCAGGCAAGAACACTGGAGTGGGTTGCCATTTCCTTCTCCAATGCATGAAAGTGAAAAGGGAAAGTGAAGTTGCTCAGTCATGTCTGACTCTTAGTGACTGTCTACCAAAAATAATGATGGATGGCACTATACAAAGAGACCCAAACTATCACAGTATAAAAGGCAAAGTCCTCTCAAGTTCTAAAAGAAATGGCTACAAAAAAACCATCCTGCCTACAAAGTTCAAAGTTTCCAGAAGTAAAGTCATAACCTTAACCTACAGATTCCCTGATCCAGATATTCACTGAGATTTGTCTGATCTGCTGAGTCTTATTTCTTTTATCTCTCTGGATTTCTGCCAACCATCAGGAGTGATTTGTTGTTGTTCAGTCGCTCATTCATGTCCAACTCTTTGTGACCCCATGGGCTGCAACACTCCAGGCTTCCCTGTCCTCCACCATCTCCCAGAGCTCGCTCAAACTCACGTCCATTGAGTCAGTGATGCCATCCACCATTTTGTCTTCTGTCATTCCCTTCTCCTCCTGCCTTTGATCTTTCCCAGCATCAGAGTCTTTTCTAATGAGTGGGCTCTTCACATCAGGTGGCCAAAGTACTGGAGCTTCAGCTTTAGCATCAGTCCTTCCTATGAATATTTAGGACTGATTTCCTTTAGGATTGACTGGTTTGATCTCCTTGCAGCCCAAGGGACTCTCAAGAATCTTCTCCAACATCACAGTTCAAAAGCATCAACTCTTTGGTGCTCACCTTTCTTTATGGTCCAACTCTCAAATCCATACATGACCACTTGAAAAACCACAGCTTTGCCTTGTCAGCAAAGTAATGTCTCTGTTTTTAATAAGCTGTCTAGGTTGGTCATAGCTTTTCTTCCAAGGACCAGGCATCTTTTAATTTCATGGCTGCAGTCACCATTGCAGTGATTTTGGAGACCAAGAAAATAAAGTCTGTCACTGTTGCCATTGTTTCCCCAACTATTAGTCATAAAGTGACGGGACAGGAGGCCATGATCTTAGTTTTCTGAATGTTGAGTTTTAGGCAAGCTTTTTCACTCTGCTCTTTCACTTTCATCAAGAGGCTCTTTAATTCCTCTTCACTTTCTGCCATAAGGGTGATACAATCTGCGTATCTGAGGTTATTGATATTTCTCACGGCAATCTTGATTCTAGTTTGTGCTTCAGCCAGCCCGGAATTTTGCATGATGTACTCTTCATATAAGTTAAATAAGCAGGGTGACACTATACAGATTTGACGTACTCCTTTCCCAATTTTCAACCAGTCTGTTGTTCCATGTCCAATTCTAACTGTTGCTTCTTGACCTGCATACAGGAGGCAGGTAAAGTGGTCTGGTATTCCCACCTCTTAAAGTGTTTTCCACACAGTCAAAGGCTTTGGGGTAGTCAAAGAACCAGAAGTAGATGTTTTTCTGGAATTCTCTTGCTTTTTCTATGATCGAACAGATGTTGGCAATTGAATTTCTGGTTCCTCTGCCTTTTCTAAATCCAGCTTAAACACTGGAAGTTCTCAGTTCACGTACTGCTGAAGCTTGGCTTGGAGAATTTTGAGAATTCCTTTGCTAACATGTTAAATGAGTGCAATTGTGTAGTAGTTTGAAGATTCTGTGGCATTGCCCTTCTTTGGGACTGGAATGAAAACTGACCTTTTCCAGTCCTGTGGCTACTGCTGAGTTTTCCAAATTTGCTGGCATACTGAGTGCAGCACTTGCACACCATCATCTTTTAGGATTTGAAGGAGCTCAACTGAAATTCCATCACCTCCACTAGCTTTGTTCATAGTGATGCTTCCTAAGGCCCACTTGTCTTCACGCTCCAAGATGTCTGGTTCTAGGTGAGTGATCACACCATTGTAGTTATCTGGATCATGAAGATCTTTTTTGTATAGTTCTTCTGTGTACTTTTGCCACCTCTATCTTTTGCTTCTGCTAGGTCTATACCATTTCTGTCCTTTATTGTACCCATCTTTGCATGAAATGTTCCCTTGGTATCTCTTAATTTTCTTGAAGAGATCTCTAGGCTTTCCCATTCTATTGTTTTCCTGTACTTCTATGCATTGATCACTGAGGAAGGCTTTCTTATCTCTCCTTGCTATTCTTTGGAACTCTTCATTCAGATGGATATATCTTTCTTTTTCTCCCTTGCCTTTTGCTTCTTTTCTTTTCTCAGGTATTTGTAAGGCCTCCTCAGACAAATGTTTTGCCTTTCTGCATTTCTCTTTCTTGGGGATAGTTTTGATCACTGCCTCCTGTACAATGTCATGATTCTTCATCCATAGCTTTCCAGATTAGATCTGTCTATCATATCTAATCCCTTGAATCTATTTGTCACTTCCACTGTATAATAGTAAGGGATTTGACCTAAAGGTCATATCTGAATGGCCTAGTGGTTTTCCCTACTTTGTTCAATTTAAGTCTGAATTTTGCAATAAGGAGTTCATGATCTGAGCCACTGTCAGCTGCTCCCAGTCTTGTTTTTGCTGACTGCATAGAGCTTCTCCATCTTTGGTTACAAAGAATATAATCAGAACCAATCTGATTTTGGTTCTGGCCATTTGATGTCCATGTGTAGAGTCGTCTCTTGTGTCACTGGAGGAGGGTGTTTGCTATGACCAGCGAGTAATCTACATGACCCCATTATACAATTGCTCCTCTACATAGGTCTACCAAATAGCTGTGAAAATGCACAATGTCCCTTTAGTACTCTTCTTCAATTAATCAAAATACAACTCATCATAATCAGAGACTGGCACAAAAACAGATACATGTGCCCAAATTATAATCTCAATAGGATCAATTCATTGGTAAAATATGTCCCTTAAAATTGGCTCAAAAAATTTTCTTCATGAGATTATCTTTTTTACTTGTTTCTTGCCTATGAAATAAAATGGAGTAAGATGAAAGCCCAACATAAAAAATATATTTTTACATGACACTGAAAATTCACCCAATAAAGTAGCATAACAACAGAGGCTTAGATATTACCATAAATCTATTCCAAATATAAAGTAAGAATTATAGAACACTCAATTACCTACTTATATAAAAAGCTTAAAAAAAACAAAAGAAAACAAAACTTGGTCTCAGGATCCCTTATAGCAGTAAAAGGTTTTGAAGACCTGCAAAGAGTCTATGTGAGTTACAGTTACCATATTAGAATTTAAAATTGAGAAATTTTAAAAATATTCATTTATTTTAAAATAACAATAAGCCCACTACATGTTAATAAAAATAACACTTTAATGAAAAATACTAAAATTTACATACATAAAAATTTTTAGTGAGAAGAGTGACACTGTTTTACATTTTTGCAAGTCTCTTAATATCTAGATTTAAAGAAGACAGCTGGATTTTCAAAACTGCTTCCACATTCAAATGCTTATATCGTTATATGCTATATAATCTCTGGAAATCTCCACTATTACTTGTGAGAAAATTAAGAGCAAAATAAGTACGTATTATTTTCATACTATTATGAAGACAGTTTTAACCTCACAGACCTTGAGAGAATACTGAAGAGTTCCAAAAATGTACTTTGAAAACGACTGATTGCTTAAATTTTTAGTAGGAAAATTTTAGAATTAGAAATAATTCTAAAGAAATAGAAATGCAGGTACTGAAGACAGGGTAGTGATTTATTTAAAGAGAAACAGAGCAAGGTTATTACTAAAATATAACTTTAGATTCTTATACAAGATACGCAGACATTATAATGCTTTAAAACACCTTGAATTATGTTTCATTTTATTTGTCAGATTTCATTATAAAATTTGTAACATGTTTTCCAAATGTATGGCTTGCTTTAAGACTGAAAAAATTCATATATATTGTTTACTCAAAGTTTTAGACCAGTGATCTAGACAAACACTTAAAGAATAAACTCACAAATTTATTTTAAAATGCACACCTGTTGGAGAATATAATGGAGTCATGATAAGTCTTATGAACATATTCACCAACCATGGATTTAAATAAACCTACCTCTTCTGCTGCTGCCTCTGAAAGCAGACCTTCCTTCTGAGCACAGGTCACATGGAAATAGGCTCTGCACATCCCTGCATCACAGCTAATGCAAACTCCAGTTCGAGCAAAACGAGGGTCTTCACAGAAGCTACACTCCTACAATGGAATAATAGGAAAAGTCTCAGAGGGAATACATTCCCAGAACAAAAACTGCATTCTCATACAAAGCTTCTACAAAATACAAATAGTGAACCAATAGTACCAATAGTATATCAATATAAACAAAAACCTTAGGTAAGCCAAATATTTATAAGAAAAAAAGTAATTCTCTATATAGTTCTACAAAACCAAAATTCCACTTATATAATAATGATTATAACAATAAGTAGTTGAGGGCTTACCATGCACTAAGCACTATTCTAAGCACTTTACATGAATTAATATATATAATTATTTATATATAGTGTCATTTGACACTATTTCATAATAATATATGGAAGAAGTACTACAGTCATTCTCATCTTACACATGAGAAAACTGAGGTAAATGCAGTCTTTAACCAGATAATCTTAAAGACCATGCTCTTAACCATTAAACTACACTTATTTCAACAATAATATACTATTTGAAAAAATTAAAGAAAACGAATAAGAAGCCAGAGAAAATTCACCAAAAGATCTAGACATTGAAATCAAATAAATAACGCATTTTAAAAATATATTTAAGAGAAGCAGAAGCAATCTTAAGTAAACAATTTTGTGAAATTAATGATAATACACAATATAACCAATTATTTATATTCTTCCTATATATAAAAGGAAAAACTGCAAAACTAAAGGTATAAACTGTTGAAATTACCCCAAATTCCATCACCCTGATTTATTTTTTAATACTTTTAACTAAACCACAGAGAGGAAGAAAAGAAAAAAAAAAAAAACCTACTATCAAAATATACTCTATAAATATGAACCTTCACAAAAAAACTTGCTAAATTATGAAAGACCATCAGCAGACAGTTAAGGAAGAACTGCTTAGTAAATGCAGTCTATATAAATTAAATATGAGGGAAACATTTAAAAAGAAAAATGAAAAAGTTTCAATAGATGCTAAAAAGATCATTGTAACACTGTAACAGTTAGTACCTACTGGCTAGACAGTACCAAACTGATATATTAGCACTGTTATCCAAGAACTGTGTTCTGGGCACCGGTGTGAAAATACTGCCAACTCCTGACATTCTGCTGCCTAGTTAAAGGTCTTTTCCATTAACAGTAGTATATATATGGTATAAAATATCAGCAAGTAGTAATATAAACATGAAACCAAAAAACCCAACTGAAATTGAGTAAGGGACTTTTGAGAGAACACAAAGAAAAAATGTCTGACACTGAAGTCTTAAAAGACTATAGAACAATCAACAAAGAAAATAGAATCTTCCTCAATTGCCTGAATCATTTACAACACTAGGGAACGAAGCAACTGAGAACACAGAGAAGAAAGTAATCAGGATTAGGAAATGGATAGACAATGTGGGTCTAGAGAGCTGTCTAAGATAAAACTCACAACATTGGGTTTGATTTTGCAGATGAGCTAGACAGTACATAATTTTTTTACTCCTTTTCCTAGTAATACTTCAACACAAAAGCAGGTGATAATAAAAAAAAAAATCAGCTGATAATTATACATTTAATGACTCGTTTTTAATCCAGAGGTCACTGCTAGCCTCAGTTTTATGAAGCAGTATCTGCTTACTGGTTTTTTTAAATTGCTTTGACATTTATATTTATGGTAACAACATATGCCTATTGAAAATGATGGAAGTCAGTTCCTTTTAGGCTCAATGGAAGCTGCTATCAAAAAGTAGGAACTTCCATTTCCAAAACTGGTGGACTAGGTAATCTGTATTGCTTCTACTCAACTAGAAAATGTAGACAAATTAGTATTTATTTACTATAGTTTAAAGGCATTAGAGAAGCAACAAGACAGCGTACAGTTACCTGAGGAAAGTAAATTCAATACTAGGGCCTAGAAGCTTTAGCTAATTCTGGAGAGGGAAGCTGCATACCCAAACCAAAGCAAAAGATTACTGGAGTGATTGTTGAAGTCCAAGGAGGATATTCTGGATATAATAGCAGAAACTATCAAAGTTTAAAATCAGAATCTTCCAACAATATCTAAGTTTTTCACCTTACCTTTAATATGTTACTAATGCTTTTCAAGAGACTCCCTTCCCAAATGCCCAACAGACAGTAATGGAAAGAGGATATATATCAGTGCCTAATTAGTTCTACCATTCTAAAGATGTGTACAGTAATTATATACTTAAGTTTAAATTAATAAGTGTATAATCTTATCACTCATAATCTAAAAGTCATAGTGAAAAACCAATTTATAACCTACGGAGACTCATTTGCTAGGGCAGGTTATGTAGTCATAAAATCAGTCCTTGAAATCTGAGAAAATAATGGGTTTTTCCTGTACTCTTTTCATAATTTCATAAATTTCATTTCAAAAGTAAAGTTAGAAATTAAGCTTGTTTTCAGTCCAACTGGTTAAAAATAGGGATTTAATCTGAGAATTCATTATACACTAAGCAGTGTGCCAAATGCCAGGGAAACAACAGTGATATCAACTATCATTTTTCCCCACAGGTTAAACTAAATTACAAACACATGGAAGAATTTATATATTACTGGCTTTCTGGGAAAATTACTGTCAATTATAAATGATTTAGTACTCTCCAATAGGATAATTGGGCTTCCCTGGTGGCTCAGACAGTAAAGAATCCGCCTGCAATTCTGGAGACCCTGGGTTCAATCTCTGGGTCGGGAAGATCCCATGGAGAAGGAAATGGCAACTCATTCCAGTATTCTTTCCTGGAAAATTCCATGGACAGAGAAACTTGACAAGCTACAGCCCAAACAGGTTACAAAGAGTCAGACACAACAGAGTGACTAAGCACACACACATGCAATAGCATAATTAGTAATAAGCATTTCTGTAGTTAATAATGATATTAGTAAAATGCCATATAAACTAACAAGTAAAACTTTCTCTTAGACAACCAAAAACAGTTTGTCTCACCTTGGCACCATATTTGGAATAGTTCATTTCTGTTAGTGTTACTGGTCGTAATTTGTCAATATCTCCAAAGGCTACACCAGGAACGTACAGGGCACAAACGATGTGAACCCATCTATAAGGAGAAAAGATATGATTTTGTTATCAAACCTTCTGATAAAATGCCCACATGGAAAATAAACATAAAATATATCTGCCATATCAAATAACTACTGCAAGAATTTTATGGCCAGGTCTCAAAACCTCAGACATACAACTAAAGAATATTAAACACTTATATAATTATATCATTTAATTACAGAAAAGGGGACTGCAATAAGCACTACTTTTCCAGCAGCTTAGCCAAAGCTGAGAGTTAACAACTATAATTGCCTTTCACTTAATATTCCCCACACTTTGCACTTATCTGTTATTCTTAAATATTTGCACAAAACCACTATTCAAATGAAACAAAACATTTTCATATGCATGGAAAGGTATGTACAATATTTTAAGCACTCTGAGAATTAAGGATCCTAATTTAAGAACTGTGAAGTTAGTTACTCTGCATAAATTATATAACATTGATCTTTCCTGCTACTTTTTTCTAAAAGCTATTGGATAATCCTTAAGGACATATTTAAAAAAAAAATTCTTGGTGTGCATCTTAACTTTCTTTCTTCCTAGGTTGAAACTGATTGATAGGAGACTGGACAGAAGAGTTGTGATAATATATGGAAGTCACAGTTCATTCAGCTCATCTGATCACCATACAACCTATGTACTATGTATGTGCCCCACAAATAAATAATTTTTAAAGTCTGGATGATTTTACAACACTAAACAACAGCAAAAACAAAATGTTCAGAGTTTCAGTGTACTAAAAAAAAAAGTAGGAATTGATTCTAATTATATTTTTTAAAAACTGTTTTGAACCTCTATAAAATATATCAGGAACCCTTTCTGTTTGCTTACAACCATGCAAAATAGAGGACCACTAGATTTTGAAATGTAAACAGATCTCCCTCATCTCTGCAAGAAAGAAGGTAAAAATGAGATGGCAAATATCTCTTAACCTTGTGAAAATATTAACAACAAATTTTACTTTATCATAGCTTGAGAGGCTATGATTGCTACCTGGTTCTGTTTTGTGATGCACTATGAGTCTTAAAGAAATAAGACTAAGAATCATTTTATAGAGGTACTGGGGAAAATAGTTACAAATCTTTAAAATTTAACCTTTTTTATTGGTAAGAAAATTCAAAGTTTTGAGATTTTCTTGATAAAATGTTTTAATCCAACTTCCCAAATGCATCCTGTGGAGTTCAATATAAAGATACACATCTTCAACGAGCAGCTGCTTTCTCAATTTAATTTGTGCAGTTTTTTCATGCTCCACTGATGTATTAAATGCCGCTGTACTCTGTAGGAGTTTATCTTTGATAAACCCAACACCTGACTGCTTGCTTCATATTGACCTTCTTAAAATCTTTTACAACTAGTCACACAAGTACTACAGATTGAAACTGCCATTTCAGTGTGACTGGCACAAAAGTGTATCATTTTCCACAACCACACTTATGAGGATGCCAACTTGAGTCTTTATTAAAATACATACCAAACAGCTGAGATAATTTTGGTCCTTTTTAATATCTGTTGTATATAGATTTTTGTTCGTTTGTTTAACTAAATGTACTTTAGAACCTTGTAATTAAGACAAATTGAGAAATCAAAAAGGAATAAACTTCCTTGTTACTTTATCATTCATTTTTCTTGGAGCTATGAAGGCAGATGTTGATCAGGAAAGGGAACAAAAAACAAGCATCCAATAAGACAACCAAAAAAACAAGAGTCAGAATTGTCATTCTAGCACAGAAGCTATTAATACATTCTTTTAAATTTACATATTTTAATAAAGCAAACTAAGTAGAAAAATACTTCACAAAAACTTATTTCAAATAAGAACTACATTCATCGATCAAACTTGATTTTTAAATGCTTTGTACTTGTGGTGTCTTTATAACACATTAAAAAAACTCATTTCAGGAGTTATTTTCATTCCTGCATTTATTCATTCAGTAATTAATTACTGAGCGACTGAACTGAACTGAAGAACACAGCACCAGGCAGGCAGTGGGGAAGTGACAAAGAAGTATGTGAAATGCTTGCAGCATAAGGTGTGATATGCTATTAAAGTATGTGTAATATTTCCTATATTCAGGTTTATAATACCACTAAGGCAGCATGCTGGGAGGGATTGGGGGCAGGAGGAGAAGGGGACGACAGAGGATGAGATGGCTGGATGGCATCACTGACTCGATGGACGTGAGTCTCAGTGAACTCTGGGAGTTGGTGGATGGACAGGGAGGCCTGGCGTGCTGCGATTCATGGGGTCGCAAAGAGTTGAACACGACTGAGTGACTGAACTGAACTGAAGGCAGGATAAAATACTCTCTTTAAGAAAAAAATAAAATAAAAATTCAATGATAATGTATTGATGGTCTTCTCACATTAAACTGCATTATTTTCTATTGTAGTATATGTGGCTCCCATCAGACACAGAAGGGAAAGCAGTCTAAATGGCCTATGTAATAGAAGAAAATTTCAAAAATTTTTCATTCTTTCCATACATAGTTCTTTCTTTTCATCTGTTTTCCATTTGAAGCTAGAGTACTAAATATCTTGTCAAATCTTCACGGCTTTTTTGCTCTTGATTCAAGCTAGTATTACATCCTTCAAACTGTATCAAGACCTGTAATTCCCACAGTACTCTACAGGTAAGTATGGGCATCAACACAAATAAAATGTTCAAAAAGCATAAAAAATTTTCCAGGCTACACCAACAAGGGAGGTGTCTACATATATGAAAGATCCACAGAAGTCAATATAAATATATGAGTAAAACTCAATGGTTAAAGAAGCCTTCCTTTTCTTCAATCAGAGACAATTTTACAAGTTAGTTTGTGGACTGTGTATTAGTATATATTACATATTAGTGTAGTAACAGAGCTACTTTATAGTTTCTCAATAGAAATTTCAAATTATTGACAAGAGAAAAGGTAAAATAAATGCTCTTCCCTAAAAGGAAATTGTGTTTCTCAAAGCTGCCGTATTTATTCACAACCATTCATTACCATAAATTTCAAATTGCAGGACCGAAAAGTTATTAAGAAAGGATCTATGCAGTTACTTTTCTAAGATTACCTTAAATAAATGGAATAATATCAAAAAAGCAGTAGAAGTAGCAGCAGCAGAGGAACTAAGGAGATATTTATTACACACTTATGATTCAGAAACTACACTGTTTACAGAAATCATCTCATTTCAGTTCAGTTCAGTGGCTCAGTCATGTCCGACTCTTTGCGACCCCATGGACTGCAGCACACCAGGCTTCCCTATCCATCACCAACTCCCAGAGCCTACTCAAACTCATGTCTATTGAGTCAGTGATGCCATCTGACCATCTCATCCTGTCGTCCCCTGCGCCTCCCGCCTTCTATCTTTCCAGCTACAGGGTCTTTTCACTTGAGTCAGTTCTTTGCATCAGGTGGCCAAAGTATTGGAGTTTCAGCTTCCGCATCAGTCCTGCCAATGAGTATTCAGGACTGATTTCCTTTAGGATGGACTGGTTGGATCTCCTTGCAGTCCAAGGGACTCTTAAGAGTCTTCTCCAACACCACAGTTCAAAAGCACCAATTCTTTAGCGCTCAGCTTTCTTTATAGTCCAACTCTCACAATCATACATGACTACTGAAAAAACCATAGCTTTGACTAGATGGACCTTTGTTGGCAAAGTAATGTCTCTGCTTTTTAATATGCTGTCTAGGTTGGTCACAACTTTTCTTCCAAGGAGCAAGCGTCTTTTAATTTCATAGCTGCAGTCACCATCTGCAGTGAATTTGGAGCCTAAAAAAATAAAGTCTGTCACTGTTTCCACTGTTTCCCCATCTATCTGCCATGAAGTGATGGGACCAGATGCCATGATCTTAGTTTTCTGAATGCTGAGTTTTAAGCCAGCTTTTTCACTCTTTCATCAAGAGACTCTTTAGTTCTTCTTCGCTTTCTGTCATATGGGTGGTGTCATCTGCATATCTGAGCTAATTGCTACTTCTCCTGGCAATCTTGATTCCAGCTTGCGCTTCATCCAGCCCAGCACTTCTCATGATGTACTCTGCATATAAGTTAAATAAGCAGGGTGACAATATACAGCCTTGATGTACTCCTTTCCCTATTTGGAACCAGTCTGTTGTTCCATGTCCAGTTCTAACTGTTGCTTCCTGACCTGCACATAGGTTTCTCAAGAGGCAAGTCGGTGGTCTGGTATTCCCATCTCAGGAAGAATTCTAAACAGTCTGTTGTGATCCACACAGTCAAAGGTTTTGATGTAGTCAGTAAAGCAGAAATAGATGTTTTTCTGGAACTCTCTTGCTTTTTCGATAATCAATGGGTGTTGGCAATTTGATCTCTGGTTCCTCTGCCTTTTCTAAAACCAGCTTGAACATCTGGAAGTTCACAGTTTACATACTGTTGAAGCCTGGCTTGGAGAATTTTGAGCATTACTTTACTAGCGTGTGAGATGAGTGCAACTGTGCGGTAGTTTGAGCATTCTCTGGCATTTCCTTTCTTTGGGATTGAAATGAAAACTGTCCTTTTCCAGTACTATGGTCACTGCTGAGTTTCCCAAATTTGCTGGCATATTCAGTGCAGCAGTTTCATCATCTCATTTAACCCTCTCAAAAGTGCTAGGAAACTGAGGCATAAAATGGTTAAATCACTTGCCTAAAATCACAGTTAGTAAGAAAAAACCAGAATACAAATATAGGCAGTCTAACTTGAAAGCACACACCTTTAATGTTGTAGTAAATTTCCTAATTCTAGGTCAAAGTGAGTCCAGGCATAAAATAATGGCATTGTCTATGACACAAACCACAGACTCAATTCAATACATCAAATAATATGTTAAATGTTTATTTTGAGGATAAGCAATGAGGGACAAGAAGTAAACTTTTTGGTCATTTTCCTAGACATCAATATACAGGGTAGTCATTTCTCCTAGATACCCTCAATATACAGTCTCCAAGATTCCATGATAGACTCTGTGCTATCCCAACTGTATGGCAATACTTCTCAAGGGCCTACCCATTAATTAAGGTAAAAATGAGAAAAATAGCTTTTACTTTACTAAAATAAAATTTATTATGTTTAAAAAAACCATTTTTTGGCATATAATGCATCCTATCATTTCAAAATTCTAAATATGAAAAATGATCATGATAATTTGTCTAGGTTATTTCACTGTTCTTATTAAAATACTAAACATTTAGTAAAATACTGAAATATCCATATGTGGTAAAATAAAAAATTGAGTACCCCCTCTTACATGGGGGAAGAGAGTAAGTAGTGATTCATAATACATAAAAGGTTAGGAACTAATCTTATATTAGTCACCCATCCCAGTTGGTAGTCTCCTGGGGAAAAACAAGAAAGATGCCAACACTGTAACAATGACAACTGTTCAAATGTGATACTAAAAATGAGTGTGAATCTAGTGAAAGAACATAGTTCTCTGGGCCAGTTATCATTTTGGTGCCTCTCAGCTCAAATCCACTCTTCAATATCTGCTTTGAAATAATGAACAGAATCCCATCAGCACTTCCCATCTACACGATCCTCGGCTCTGTCTCAGTAGAGTGGCAGAAGGCACAGTAAGAGGAAGGGGCTTCTCTTCAGGACGGGAAAAGGACACCCACCAGTGCTCTGCCCTCAGTGACCTTGCAGACCCGGCCTGAAGATCACTTTTTTGTGGCCCTCTCAACCTAGACACCTCACACTCCTGGCTTGCAACCACTGCCCAGTTACCCACTTGCCAAGAACAGGCCAGGTACTGGCCCAGGCAAACCAGCCAACTTCTCTGCCATCCAGTAGGCTCAAACTACACTTTCTCTAACAAGGCCTGAACCATAGTCTTGGGTAAGGTGTCTTCCTTCCAAGTTTGTCATTCCCTGGAAACTTTCTCTCAGCTCTACAGTATTCTTCTTCAGAGTTCTTTTATATCTTTATGGTTACTGTTTATTATGGCTTAGAACTTCTTTAAGTTAAATATCCCCTTTTATAATCATTGTATACGTTCTATTTACTAATATACTCTTGAAGTCAAACAGATCTGAGTTCAAATTTAACTACAAACTTGTTCAAAATCATGTAAAGATCTGAGCCTCAGCTTCTACCTATAAAATAGGCAACTTTACCATCTCTCTGATCATAAGTCATTCCTAAGATTAAATGGCATTATAGGCTATAAAGGCAAATGCAGATACTCAATAAATGATCTTTCCTCCTCTTTGCCCTGATATGTAGCCTCCTGTCCACTTACTCTATGTCAAAAAGACACAAAGAAGCAATCAAATGAAAATGTCTAACTCAGAAAATCATAAATACAAGAATAGAAGCATATGCATTATAAAGCAGATATATTAACACAAAAGAATTATGACATCAACCTTCCAGCATCTGTCTCCTTGAAAATTCCATCCTGATTGGGACACAGTTCACAGCTAGGGGAAACACCACATTTACAGGCATCACAAAACCAAGGTTCAGTGGAGTTTTCAGAAGCTGAACTCATAATAGAGTCACTCTCTCCATCAACTCCATAACAACCTAAAAAAAAAAAGAAGTATGATGAGAGTTTACTTTTTAAACTCACATTTATAAAGTTACAAAAGAAAAAGGGAAAGGAAGTAGAGAATAATTCTGAAAATTAATGGTTTAGAAGAATGATGTTAAAGTCAAAACACAGAACTGAAATCATTTTATAAAAATGTTTTCACCATTTCATAGTGTATGCAATGACATAACTCTTTAGGACAAGTTTAGGTCTACTGGAAAGCATTACAGAAGGGGAAAATTTTACAGTTCTTTAAAATTTTTTTTACAAAAAATACATTAAAATATGAGTTTTCATTATACAGAAATCAGAACTATTGAGTCTAGGAACTATTAATTAGTAAATATTTTCAAGCTACCTTTGTACTGAGCATTTAAATATATCTAAAAGACCATGATCATGTAAAACATACAAACAAAAATCTCTGATCTAATTTTGTATGAATTTGGTTAAAACACAAATTCATACAACCATAAATGCAAAGTAAGTACTAGTAAAAGGAAAATAATAGGCATACACATACATAAATTAAGGCTACTGAGCAATCTGAATAGTTTAGAGATAAACAAGCGAGTTCCATTCACAATTGAGCCAGTCTAGAGCTATACAAGGTATCTGATCTATTTAACATTTATAATTCTTCTATCTTCTGTAAAAATGTATCCAGAACTGAGATGAATGAAAAGAAGGGTAGCATAATCCTTCACATTTTAGAGTAGGACATCAATCCTTATTGTGGCTTATAATAAACAGTACTTCCCTGGTTAATTACAATAGTCATGACTCCTAAATAGTTTTTGTTTTTTTAACTAAATGGTGCTTGATGTACCACAAACTTCATATTATCTCTCATTTTCTAGAAAGGAAGATACTGCTCTCATGACAAACTGTACTTTAGAAAAATAATACACATTAAAAATTAAATAGATAACAACCTAATTCTATTAATAGTTCCAATTATGCCCATTATCTTTAGGTTGGGCATTTCTCTGATCTACTAAGACGCATTTATTACTCTCAAGATAGGTCACTTCTACAAACAGCCTACTATTAACCATCCCAGGATAATTCTGACCAGGTTTATCCTAATAGGGTGGTCTTATTGCCAAATTCTAAGGAGCACTCAAAGTACCCCAATAAACTGAAGCCATTAAAAATACCACTATGAGAAACATATGTAAGTAACAATTCTCTCTCAAGAGGTTTCACCATGGAGGTGAGTTTCCATGCATCCAATGTAAGATCATGTGACTACTGGAACTGATTAAACACTCCACAGACAACAGGAGCCTGATGAAAATTGTCTTCTCACAACCACCAAAGATACCCAAAGTGAAACAAATAAGTATGTAACACCATCACTTCATGGCAAATAGATGGGGAAACACTGGGAACACTGACAGACTTTATTTTCCTGGGCTTCAAAATCACTGCAATGGTGACTGCAGCCATGAAATTCAAAGACGCTTACTCCTTGGGAGAAAAGTTATGAGCAACCTAGACAGCATATTAAAAAGCAGAGACATTACTTTGTCAACAAAGGTCCATCTAGTCAAAGCTATGGTTTTTCCAGTAGTCGTGTATGGATGTGAGAGTTGGACTGTGAAGAAGGCTGACTGCTGAAGAACTGATGTTTTTGAACTGTGGTGTTGGAGAAGATTCTTGAGAGTCTCCTGGACTGCAAAGAGATCAAACCAGTCAATCCTAAAGGAAATCAGTCCTGAATATTCATTGGAAGGACTGATGCGGAAGCTGAAACTCCAATATTTTGCCCACCTGATGGGAAGAACTGACTCATTGGAAAAGACCCTGATGCTGGGAAAGATTGAAGGCGAGAGGAGAAGGGGACGACAGAAGTTAAGATGGTTGGATGGCATCACCAACTTAATGGACATGAGTTTGAGCAAGCTATGGGAGCTGGTGAAGAACAAGGCAAGCCTGGCGTGCCACATCCCATGGGGTCACAAAGAGTCGGACATGAATGAGCGACTGAACAACAAATGTTATTCAAAGGTTTTACAACAGTGAACCTCAACATAATCCAAATGTCATACAGAAGAATGCTAAAAATTTTAAAGGAGCTAGACTATCATGCACAAGAAAAAGATTCAAAATATTAATTTCTTTAAATCATCTAATTGTGGCTAGTAATAATTATTACCTTTATCACTTCTGTTTGGATATACATTTTTAAAATGATAAGCTGTAAAATGAAAAAGAAATAAAATTTTCCTCTTGGGAGTAGTTATTATTGATTATCAGCAAGATAAGACCATTTTTCAGTAAAAATAACAGTAAGCAAATAGTTTATTTGAAGAAAAATCAGAAAATAATAAAAAATAGTGAATTTGATTTCTCAGTTATGTAACACCACAAGGAAAAAAACTATTTTCTTTACAAAATAATATTTTTCAGGCAATTTTTTTCATTAGTATTCACATGAAGCCCCAAGATAATAAACCCTCCAAATGACTATCCATTTTACTCATCTCATTCACCAATATCAAGGTAAATCATAGCAGCTCACTCTTTTAGAATAAAGCAAAGTTTCGATTCTAATTTTTAAAGAATACACCACACATCTGACAAACATCTGATTAATCAATGATTTTAAACAATGATTAAATTACCTACAAAAACCTCAGAAGTGATTTCTAAGGGTCCCTTTAAACATTGGTATCACATAAGCTTAAAGAACAATGAGCAAGTGGATAAGTATTTCTTCTTCAGCTTCACTGCCCTTGAAAAATGATCTACACTGTGTTATTACCTTTACAGAGTCTTCAGCTTGCCACTTTTCCATATTTCTCTGCCATATCTGTTGTGTCTACTGAGGTGTAGACTGAAATTCTAACATTTATATCCACTCTAATCCATTTAAATTAAAGACTAAATACATTTTAACATCTTTTTCTTTCTTTCATACAAAACAATTTAAACTACCATAAAATGAGGTTTATTCTCTTCAACCTATCTAATTTTGAGTAAAAGATACAACAAGTACACCTTCAATATGATTATGGAAAAAAGGTTTTTTATATGATGATAAATAGAAAATTAAAAATTTATAGATATATAAAACCTATTTCATATATGTTTTTCATGTTTTAAAATGGGTAAACAGGAAAAACATGTTTGCTATTATTTTAGCAAAATCTCAACTTAAAAATCTCTCTAAATTATAATTATTTAAGCTTTATTTTTTTAAAGGAAAAATATAAAGGAAATACATCAAAGCACTAACTATGGTTGTCTGGATATTAGGACTGTTAGAAATGTTTTATTTCTTGAAATTATGATCAAGGCTTCCCTGGTGGCCCAGTGGTAAAAAAAAAAAAAAAAAAAAATACACCTGCCAATGCAGAAGGCACATATTCAGTCCCTGGGTTGGGAAGATCCCCTGGAGAAGGAAATAGCAACCCACTCCAGTATTCTTGCCTGGAAACCCACAGAGGAGCCTGGAGGCCTATAGTCCATGGGGTCATAAAAGAGTTGGACATGACTCAACAACAATTAATATCAACCTCTGAGTAGCACAACCAATGTGAATCATATTTAATGAAAAATAATATAAAATGTGTCTATAATTGTTTTGAATTATTATTCAAGAAATATGTACAGTCCAAATCAGAGGAAACTTTCCCCATTCAACTTGTCACTGGGGACCAAAAGACCTACAGTCTTCTACTTTCTAGCTATGTAACTTTGACCAACCACATCACTGAGGCTGAGTTACCTTACCTTCAATAAGTATTTAATATTTATCCTATCTCTCAGTACAGAAAAAACAGGAACACAAAATTTGCCATTTAAAACATTTTTTTCTGTACTTAACATCCTATCACTAGAACTCTGATTATAAAATGTACTAAAAGTTTTTAAGTAAACTGAGTAATATTGCTGATGATGAGAAAAGAACTTATAATATGCATGATACCTATCACAAATATATCCTAAGGCACAAAAGAGACAAAATGCTGTTGACACATAAAGTCCAAATGGTGATTACTTGAACATCTGCTACTCCGTGAACACTGCTAAGGATACATTTTTTCATATGCTAAGAAAAAAAAAAGTCTAGGGCTAGGCTAATAGCAGACTGGAAAATAAATAAAATGGGGGGTGGGGGAGGAATATCTCTTAGAGACCTTATTTAAAACATTGTTGGCAAGTATACTACCTAATGCTCTGTCATGTACTATGACATGCATGTGACATTTTTCTTCAGACACAGTGCAATCAATATATCAGGATAACTGACATCACAGTCAGGGGTACCCTACTATTACAAGTCAGTTACAAGATCTTGTCACAAAAGTGTTTATACTAAGTGACAAGTTGCAACCTCAAAAGAAAAGAGATTTATCTACATTTAGATGAAGTACTCCAAAAAGAATTAGACAGTTATACATTTAAAAAGCACATTTGGAAAACTATCTTTTAGCAAAATCTCAGCTTAAAGATCTCTCTAAATTATAATTATTTAAGCATTTCTTTTAAGGGAAAAAGATAAAGGAAATACATCAAAGCAATAACTATGGTTGTCTGGATATTAGGACTGTTAGAAATGTTTTATCTTCTCTCTGTTCTATACTTCCCTCATTTTTATTTACTATTCATTTGTGGTTCAGCTGGTAAAGAATCCACCTGCAAAGCAGGAGACCTGGGTTCAATCCCTGGGTTGAGAAGATCCCCTGCACAAGAGAAAGGCTACCCACTCCAGTATTCTGGCCTGGAGAATTCCATGGACTGTACAGTTCATGGGGTCTCAAACAGTCGGACATGACAGCAACTTTCACTTACCCACTTACCCAATACATTATGATGGACAATTAGCTTTTTATAAAATAAAACATTTAAGAAGTTCATATTTAACCATGAAAATATTCAAGGAAAAGTGACCTGGTTAATTTACAATATGGAAGTCTGTCACTTAGGCACCTGATTAAAAATCAAAACCAAAAACACAAAACCTAGCAAGACTAGCTTCCTATTATGCCTTAGAAAATTTCCCTTCTTCTGGATTCATTAATTTTAGACAAAAATTCATTTTGGAACTTGTAGAAAGATCTACATATGTGACTGTATAAAAAAAATGAACATTCTAAACAGTGAAAAATACCACAAAGTTAAAAGGTACAGGACAAGGTGGAAAAGTATTTGCAAGGATACAAACTATTTGTAACACATATAACAGACAAAGGATTAACATTACTAAAAAAGAAAATTCCAATAAGTCAATAAGAAAAAGGACAGGTTAAGAAATGACAAAGAGGGCTTCCCTGGTGGTCCAGTGATTGAGAGTCCACCTGCCAACGCAGGGGATACGGGGTTCAATCGCTGGTCAGGGGAGACCCCATGTGCAGTGCGGCAGCTGAGCCCAAAACCACGACTACTGAAGCTCCTGCACCCCAGACCCTCTGCTCCGCAGGAAGAGATGACACAGCGATGAGAAGCTCGCACACTGCAACTAGAGAGTAGCCCTCACTCACCATAGAGAAAAACCTGCACACAGCAGTGAAGACCCAGCACAGGCAAAAATAAAATACCTTTTTTTAAAAATAATAAATAAAGAAATGACATGAGAAGTGTACAGCAAGCAATAGGAAAAAAGAGAAAAAAACTGGCCACATATATTACTACCAAACTTCAATACTAATAAGAGGAACACATATTTTAATTAAGAGATAGTCCCCAAAAGAATTTTTAAAACTTACTAATATGCAATGTTGCAGAGTGATCAAATAGTTAGTACACTGTTGGAAGAAAACAAATAAATACAGTCTGTTTGAAGGGCAATCTGGCAAAGTTTGTTAGAAAGTTTAAATGTACTTATACTTTGATTCATTCTAGAAATCTATCCTGTACAAATAATGACATTAATATATATGACACATATTTGTTAGCATGTCAGTGGAAAACTAGAAACAAAAAAAAAGTAAAGACATTATGGTTGATCCATTCTATAGCTATTAATATATACCATTTTAAAAAGTAGTAACATATCCCATACGTAACTCATATGAAAAGAATCTCAAGATTAAGAAATGAGTAAAATAAAGTAAGTCATGGGAGGGGAATCTCATGGAATTCATCTTATTTATTTACTGCAGGTGGGGACTGTGCAAACATGCAAATGCATGCTGCACACTTGTGTGCACGTTAAGAGCCTGACAGAAGGGGCTCTCACTGGTAAAACCTGGACAATTTAAGTATCAGAGTAATCGGGTTATAGATGATAATGAGACCACAGTAATACTGAAAAAGGATAAAAGGGGAGAGGTTCTTTACAAAACAAGAGTTGCCTAATAAATGTAGAAAGAATGACAGAAAATCCCCATTCTGCAGCCACATGCATAATAACTGGCTCTGTCAATGATGCTAAAACCACTAAGTATAAGGCTGTTAGGCAACAGGTTATTATCAAGTCTCAAGGTCATTAGCCTATAGGTATTCATTAATTATAAAGAGAAAAGTATAGCTTTAAGATGGAGAGGCTTGGATGACACTACCTTAACACATCACCAACAATGCAATAAATTGGCATTAAATGCTCTGGATGTGAAATGTCATCATAGCACTCTTATCAAAAAAAAAAAGTTTAAACTGAATCTAATCAAAAGGAAACAATAAAACAAATCCAGATTGAGGGATACTCTGCTGCTGCTGCTGCTGCTGCTGCTAAGTTGCTTCAGTCGTGTCCAACTCTGTGCAACCCCATAGACGGCAGCCCACCAGGCTCCGCAGCCTCTAGGATTCTCCAGGCAAGAACACTGGAGTGGGTTGCCATTTCCTTCTCCAATGCATGAAAGTGAAAAGTGAAAGTGAAGTCACTCAGTCGTGTAACACTCATAGTGACCCCATGGACTGCAGCCCACCAGGCTCCTCCATCCATGGGATTTTCCAGGCAAGAGTACTGGAGTGGGGTGCCATTGCCTTCTCTGGAGGGATACTCTACACATTTTAAAAACACTTTGATCCTTCAACAAGTCAACATAAATGATACAAAAGACAGAAACTTGTGATTAAGACACTGACAAGACCCAAAATGCAGTGCATCCTGGATGGTAGGAGGAGGGGAGAGCTGTGATAACAGAGGCATAGAGAGTACAAGGGGAGTTTGCATATTACTGACCATTGATCTTTTTGAAAAATATGTTTCTGTATGTGTACACACATAAGATGTTATCTCCCACTATGTGAGCTGTTTGCTTTAGGGACGACTACAAATTAGACTCAAATGAGAAAAGCATGAGGCTGCTTTATTGGCAAGCTGTGTTCTCCCTCCTCGATCCTTCTGAATAAGCTGGTGTTAAATGTAACCAATGGTAGTCTTGAAAATAATAAAGTGTAGATACCCTGGTAAGCCTTACTGACCCACTCCTTCATATTATCAATGGAGCTAATGGTTTAATGTTCACATGAAACACCCTGGGATCCGCCATAATACAGATTCTGATTTGGAAGGTTAGGGACTTGGCCTCTGATCATGCTTTTCTAACAAGTGTCCAGGTGATACGGATGCTGCCAGTTAATGCTGTGATCTGTGGACCACACTTTTGAGTAGCACAACTTTTTAAAAAACTACTGAAATAGGTAAAAGTGACATTTTCGTTTAACTTTAAACCTTATTTACTTTAGATGCAGAAATAGTTCAAGTATACAGTGAGAAAGATCTTAAAAACTAAAATAATTAAGTAGCCATAAAAGCTCCTAGTCAGATAAATAAGTAAAGGACTGACACTTTACTTCTGACAGGCTGCTGACCTTGTTTTTGAGGAATACAAAATTAAAAGCTAAAAAGAATTAAAAATGTTGGTGAGTATGTAGAGAAAGGGGAATCCTCGTACACTGTTGGTGGCATGGTAAATTGGCACGGCCACTATGGAGAACAGTATGGATGTTCCTCAAAAAAACTAAAAATAAACTACCATATAATCCAGCAATTCCACTGCTGCTGCTACTGCTAAGTCACTTCAGTTGAGTCCGACTCTGTGCGACCCCATAGACGGCAGCCCACCAGGCTCCCCCGTCCCTGGGATTCTCCAGGCAAGAACACCGGAGTGGGTTGCCATTTCCTTCTCCAATGCATAAAAGTGAGAAGTGAAAGTGAAGTCGCTCAGTCATGTCCGCCTCTTAGCGACCCCATGGACTCAGCCTACCAGGCTCCTCCGTCCATGGGATTTTCCAGGCAAGAGTACTGGAGTGGGGTGCCACTGCCTTCTCCTGGGATACATTCAAAGAAAACAAAAACAAATTAGAAAAGATACATGTACCCCAATGTTCATAGCACCATTATTTACAATAGACAAGATATGGAAGCAACCTAAAAGTACATCAACAGATGAACTGATACAGATCTGGTATGCACAACAGAATATTACTCAGCCATTTAAAAGAATGAAATTCTGCTATTCGCAACAATGTGGATGGACCTAGTGTACTACTGTGTACTATGTGTACGGGAATAAGTCAGATGGAAAAAGACAAATACTCTATGTTATCACTTATATGTGAAATTTAAAAAAATAAAAAATGTATATAACAAAACAGAAATACAATCAATATATAGAGAACAAACTCATAGTTACCAGCAGGGAGAGGAAAAGTGGGAGGGGCCAGATAAGCATAGGGGAATAAGACATACAAGCTGCTGCTGCTGCTGCTGCTGCTGCTGCTAAGTCGCTTCAGTCATGTCGGACTCTGCTCGACCCCATAGACGGCAGCCCACCAGGCTCCCCAGTCCCTGGGATTCTCCAAGCAAGAACACTGGAGTGGGATGCCATTTCCTTCTCCAATGCATGAAAGTGAAAACTGAAAGTGAAGTCACTCAGTCGTGTCCGACTCTTCGCGACCCCATGGACTGCAGCCTACCAGGCTCTTCCGTCCATGGGATTTTCCAGGCAAGAGTACTGGAGTAGGGTGCCAGACATACAAGCTACTATATATAAAATGAATAAGTAACAAGGATACATTGTACAGTACAGCCACTACATATAGCCACTATTTTGTAATAACTTTAAATGGATTATAGTCTATAAAAATACTGAATCAATACTTTATACATCTGAAATTAATATAATATTATAAAGCAACTTTACTTCAATAAATAAATAACAGGTCAGAAGGGAGAGTTCATTGTGATTTGTACAGGGCAGTAGTCCCCAGGAGATGCAGACTTGAGTCCAAAAGTAAGCAGCTAGAGTAAAAGAGTTGCTTTACTATCACAGCTGCGGGACATTGAGACCACAAGGCTGTAGCAGACGGACTACCAGCAGCAAGACATCACCCTCAAATACATTCAAACATTTCTAAGGACCAGGCAACTATCAAACATGAGTAAGGGATTTAACAGAAGACAGTGGTAAACTGAAGATTACAGGCTTCATCAGCCCTATTCAACTCCAGATTGTTACCATAAAAGTGAAAACCAACTGCTGTCAGAATTTCAAGAGAAGTTCAAATTCCTAAATATGTAAAATAAAATCTTCAGTTTTTAAATGTTAACAATCAATTCAATTTCTTAAAACCATTGTGCTAGCCTTAAATATCACAACCATGGTCAAAACCATGACCTATGAAGTAGAGGCAGCACCCTCAGCACGATGAATAGTCAGTAACACTAACAGCACTAGTCATGCCTGCATCTCACGTCAGCGCTGACGGCCATGCACACAAGCAGCGGGAACACATCCGTGACCAGCAGTGGTGATCAGCACGACAAACAACGGCAGCACAGCTGCTACCTGTGATGTTCACCTATTCTGCAACTTCTCCAAGAAATCTGAACCAGTCTTGGAGAACAAAAAGAACTCATACACACAACCATGTTGACTGGTCCAAGGTTATAATCAATCTCAAGTAGTCCCTTATTGCTGTCTGGTAATATATACACATATATTATATACACACAACATATAACATGGGTGAATATGTAAATATACACACACACACAATACTACATACGTTATTTCCCTAATCCATTTATTCCCCCAAATAACTATTTTATACCAACCTCTCACTCATCAAATCTCCAACATCTCCCCACCTCTACACTCTGCTAATGGCTGCTTCCCATTTCACTGAGAAAATAAGCATTCAATTCCACATGTTCTAACTACCACATCCAACATCATACCTACCTCTGTACCCATATATTCTCTTTTCCCTCTAGTTACTATGCCAACTTTTATCTATTAAATCTCTTCCCTTGTGTTGGATCCTATCCTTTATAGCCTTGTGCTCAAAGGACTTGCTCCAGCAACCATTCCCCTTTCTTTCCTGACATCATCAATTGCTAACTTTCCATTTCCACTGGTCCCTTCCATCCATACACTAGCATCTCTGCCTCTGTGGCAGGCAGCCTCTAAGATGGCCCCCAGTATTAATATTCTTGGAATGTCCGCTCCTACATTTGACTAAGGTTGGTTCTATGTGAACAATGTAGCAGAACTGACAGTACATACCACGTTAACTAATCCCATATTTTCCCCCTTGTTTCTATGTATTTTATATTTATTTAATAAACCATGTGACATAAGCATTTTGTCTGTAAGCCTTGTTTCCCATAACCTTTGGAATGATTGCCGGGTAGTGACTTGGAGTTTTTCTGCATTAGGGTCATTTCCCATAAGACAGGTTTCATCTTACTCTAAAAACAGTATTTGACAATTACAATCTATTCTGAAAACTTTTCATTACTCCAGGTCACTACTCAAGGCTCTTCTCCAATAATCACTGGCCCTTTGCTCCTCAACTCCTCTTGAAGTGCTCAAGGCACTATGCTATTTCCTAGAAAGCACATTCAGGCTCACAGTTTTAAATAACATCTGCAGGCCGATCAGTCCCAAATTTATCTCACCAGCCCCTATATCTTACCTCAACCTCAAGTTTAAAACCAAACTTTTACTATCTACCTGTAAACCTATTCCTCTCTTGGATCATTGTTATGGTCTCCAAAATGGTCTCCCTGATTCCCACTTTAGACATACCTCAGTCTGCTCTCAACCCAGCAGTGATTCTTCCAAAACATAAATCATATCATACTGATCCTCTGCTTAAAGTTCACCTAGGCCTTCCCATATCCATCTCAGTATAATCTGAAATCTATGACCTACAAGGCCCCACCTGGTTTGCCCCTATCTCTGCCTCTACCACTAAGCAGCTCACTCCCTCAGTTCTAGCCACATTAACCTCCACGTCATCATACAAACACTCCAGACACGTTCCTATTTCAACATCTTTACACTCACTACTCCCTCATTCTGGAGTGCCCTTTCCCCAGATATATTCACATGGCTTGCTTACTCACATGCTTCAGGTCACTGCTCAGAGATCACTTTATCAAAGAGGATTTTCCTTATAAGCTTTTATAAATAGAAACTTCCACCTGCCCACTCAACAATCCCCATTCATAGCATTCCTAATATTCCTTTTCCTGCTTTATTTTTCCCCACAGTCCAGACCAGCACCTGATATGTACTACTGTATTATATTTTCATTCCTGTCTCTTACTATACATTAAGCTCCATAAGGTCAGCACTGTCTATATTGCTTATTTTACATGCCTGAAACCTACAGAATGCCTAGCACTCAGAAAATTCTAAACAAACACTACTGAAAAAAAAAAGAATAAATAACAGCAACAGGACACATTCCCACAGTGAGTCTTAGCGGCAAGGGCGGGGAGCTTCATATGAAGGCAAGAGGACTGGTTAAAGAAGTCCAAGCCCCACAAGTCTCAGAAGTCTCACCAGACACCCAAAACTATTTGGGAGGAGGTGGCAATACCAGAAAGGCAGGTAAGGGCAAGGCCACAGAAACACTGTTTTGTAGTAGTCATGACTCTGATAAGAAAAAATTAACTGACAGGGAAAAAAAAAATAACTTTACTACAGAGGGAAGACACCCTTCTCAACCAAGTGATCAAAATAACATCATCAGTAACTGGACAAGTAAACATTACATGTTTCCTAATATAATACATTGAGAGCACAAGATAACTTCTGAGGCACTTCTGCAAAAAGCATCAGGTTAGCACCTGAATCTAATCAGGAGAAAACAAGAAAACCCCAATACTGAGGACATCCTATCAAAGAACTGGCCTGTATTCTTCAAAAATGTCAAAGGCAAGAAACACAAAGACTCAAAATATGTTCTAGATTAAAGGAAACTAAATAGATATGACAACTGAATGCAATTCATAATCCTGGATTTTATTTTGCTAGAATCAATATCATTGGATGAGTGGCAAAATGTGGATACAGTCATAGACTAGATAACAGTTTTCTACCAATGGTGATTTCCTGACTTTGATAATTATGTGACTTTGTAAGAGAATGAATGTCCTTGATCTTTGTTCTTAAGAAATACACAATAAGGTACTTGAGGTAGAGCTGAACATTTTGTCTACAGTTTACTCTCAGAGAGGTGAGGGAAAATTTTTTATATGAGAGAAGATAAAACATACATAGCAAGATATCACCATCTGGCAAATCTTAGTGAAAAGCATACAAATTCACAAGTCAGAAATTAGGTCAAAATAAAAATTTTTAAATAAAATACAACAAAAATTACATTAAAAAGGTTCAAAATTCATAATCAGGAAAAATACTTTCAATGTATTACAATGGCTCCTATTTCAGATTCTAAAAGATGATCTCTACAAATTCCCCTTTCAACTTAAAAATTATAACTATGTAAGAAGAAACTATATACCACTAGACTCAACTGTACCTTTTTCAAAAATGCACTCTACTAAACGAACATACTAGATTTTTCCTATACCTAAATTTCAGTTAAAAACTAGAAATAATGCCATGAAAGAAAATATCATAATACTGACCTTCAAAGAAATCATGATTTATATACAGTAATAATCTACTTTGATTATTTTAAAACACATTTTAAATGAACCTAATCTGAAAAAATAATACCCATCATAATTTGAAAATTCAGTATGTCTTATTTCAGGTTAAATATCATAAAATATTATAGAAAAATTAGCATAGTACATATGTAAAATAGCTGATATTACTTATACAAATGCAGTGTCAACCAGTCATTTCTAAAAGGAAACAAAACAAAGCAACATTACCTTCATGAACTGTAATACCACAATTGTCACACTGAATTATTTCATCAGCATCCTCACTATTATCTCCAAGACAAACACAGCAAATCAGAATATGGTCCATTTTTTGAGAACTCCAGTTTTGACTCTTCTCAAGAATCAGCGAGTCCTAATAATAAAATATCAGAAAATCACATATTTAAAAGGTAATTTTAATAAAATTCTCACCTTAAATCATTTTGTACATTTCCAAAATTATGCTGCATACTCCATTACTTTAGTAATTCACAAGTGCACCACATTTGAGAAGTCTATCTCTTTGTTAAAAGGACCCTATAAGAACCCTCTCTCTAATTTTTCACTTCTCTCCAAGTTTCATATTCTCTCTTCCCAAGTAAATATAAAACCAAGGTTATAACCAACAACTCTTCATCTGCTTTACCATGCTGGATATAGCCTGACCCCTGAAACTTGGAGAAAGGTAAAATTAATCCACAAGTAATCACTAATTCTATATGAGTATTAAAAATATAAGAATGGTTCCCACACTTAGCAAGCTTATAATCCTATCTAGGGGAGACAAGACACACACATATTAAACAATTAAAAAAAATCAATTCAAGATAACATATAGGCAAATATGTATGTGATGGCATAGTTACAGGCTAAATTCTATAGTGCTGGGGAATCTAGAATTTCCAGAGTCATCAAACTGCTGGATGATAGATCCACGAAAGTCTGCATTGGAAACTGGTGTATACAGGCACAGAAAATCATCTAAAAAAGAATCCAGACTGACTGCCAAGAGTCAGACTACTCTATTAGCCTTTTGTCAAGAAATACCTAGTCAACACCTAGTTAATTGCAATATAAAAGGAGAAAGGAAAATGCATTCAGGAATAAAAAAAAGGAAGAGGGTGCTCCATTTAATTTAAACCTTCTGCACTATGAATTTAAATTCATACTAATTTAAATTCAATTTAAACTTTAAATGCAAATTAACAACATAATGATGTCTGCCATTTAATGCACTGGGCTTAGCATTACATGTAATAAACGATGACATCTGAGTCTATACATTTTCATTTAAGAAACTAACCATATTCGAAAACAAAATAAATTAGTTCCATATCACACATTCATTAAATATATTATTTCATGTTAACATTTTTATGTTTCTATATTCTTTTAAACTGACCAATATCCACAAGTAACATTTAGAGTAATTTCAGCAGCAATTTGCAAATAACATCTGAATGACAAGACTGTCACAATTAATAACATTCTTTCAAGATATTTTCTGTGTAATTAATCTAAACTTGCAGCTGACCTAGACAAAAAATCAGTAAATAATGCAAAAGTTAACAAGGAGGCAATGTCATTTCTCTTGAGAATTCTAGCACTTTAAAATTCTATACTTCACTCTTTTTGTTACAAAACCAAAGTTGTGTGGGGCATTGCACGTGGCTAGCAAATAAGGTTAAAATTTCCTAAAAAAAAAACTCATGTTTTAACTTTAGTACAGTGAGCAAAACAAAAATCTGCCCAGATTTTCATCCCAAAACTTTAAAGCTGAAGCTTTCTCATCTGTAAAAATAATACCTACCTCATCAGGTTCTTGTGAGAATTAACAAGAAAACATATGGCAAAAATGTTCCTGGTACGTACTAGGTATTCAATAAATGATCATTCCCATTCTCCTTTCTTCTGTACTTTGAAGATGGTCCAAAAAGAGAAATATGAGCATTTACTACACTGGGAATCGTCTTTGGAATCCCAAAAAGAAAGTTATAAGTCTCAATAAGCACTGCTAGTTTAAATATTTTCCTATGGTAAATCCATTTTTTTTTTTAGAATACCACATCCAGATTAAAAAAATAACAGATCAAAAAAAGAGTGAGCAAATGACCAGAGTTTGATGACTGAGAAGCTACTCATGTTAATGCACTCTGCCTATATTTCTCCAATGGAATTACAATAACTAATTAGCCCTTGAAAAAAAGATTTACCCATGTGGGAAATAAGTAAATGTCTATGGATCAGAAAAACGAGCATCAATAGGTAGCTCTAATTCTATTATTTTTCCTGTTTGTCCATTTTGCTCAGAAAAACAGTAAATGTCTTAATTGTATCTCTATTCCATTTTCTCACTACACATAAGATCATTTAGAGGCAGAGAAAACAAAATTAACTGGCAATTTTGGTTGATACCCATCATTGCAGACTCTTACTAAAAATTAAATACAAAGAGACAAAAATGGGGGAAATGAGGAAAATTCAGACGACAACTGCTATTTCTTCACAGGGCAAGACATCTAATCCATTTAACATGACACAGCCTTTTATCAGGGAAAAAAAAAAAAACTTTCACCTGAAAATTTCTACTAAGATGATGTTCTATCATATATTAACTCTCACCCAAAGTGCTTGTTTCAAAGTCCGGGAACCATTATCTGAAAATACTATACAGCCCTCCCCCAAAGAAACTTACTTCAGAAAACTAAAAGGTAAGGTAACCTTAGTGTATCTCAGAAACTTCAAAATAAAATGATGAAAAAGACATGTAACCATATTCCAAGAGTACTGTTCAGAGTGCACTTAAATTCACAAAAATGCCATAATGCCACTGACAAAGATATGCCCATATGAAGAAAATGCAGGTTATCAAATGCCCAATTCTTGAACAGTAGTTCTCAAATTATGGTCTAGGAAACTCTCTTTCAGGGGTTCTAAAAGGTAAATACTATGGATATTTATTTGCCTTTTCACTCTCTCTCATGGGTATATGATGAAGATTTCCAGAAGTTACATGACATGGGATGGTGTCACCAATCCAACAACTTCTATGCTTCTATACATTTCGTTTTTTAAAATTTCTGAGTTTTAATTGCAAATGGCAAATATCAAAAGATATAACTTATATAAATAATAATTATGGTCCTCAATTTTTAAGAGTATCCTGAACCAAAGTTTGAGAATCACTGCTCTAGAGCATTTCAAAGCCTACAGCATACACAAAGACCATTAAGAGCCAACAATTATAAAATGTCTCCAAAAAGAATGTCAAATTCCCCTAAAAATTTTCAAAATTATGAAAGTTCCTGGGCATCATTTACATAATACCCAATATCACAGCCCTAAAAAAAGCACCTGACAGAAGCCAAGGGGAAAAAAAAAAATCTGCCTGCTTATAGGCTAAATACAATTCTATTATGTATTCTGAAACTATATTTTCAGCTATCTCTCCTACAAAGTAGTATTTGAAACAAAGTAAAAGCATAGAAAAATAAAACTTCAAATATAATCAGGTATATAGGTATTAACTAATGAATACTTGGCAAGGTATTACTACCTAAATTAACCAGGAAGATTAAACACTGGTCAGACAACAAGGATTATTTTTGGTCATCTTTTTACAAAACCAAGATTATACAAATAGGAAATTTAAAAATATATAATAAACTGAATTTATTAGTTTTCTATTAAAATTTAACATTAATTTGAATGACATTTATATAGAACCAGAATCATCAAAAATAATTGAGGAGTTTGAAAACAGTCTTGGAAAAAGCAGTTATCAAGCTTTCAGGTAGAATATTATTGAGGGAAAATTAATCTTCCATAAGTTCTTCTACATTTCTATACAGAGTGGAGCAAAAGGAAAATTAACATAAATTAACACAAAAAATTAATTTAGTTACTATAAGAACTTTCTTTACAACTTTATCAAAGCACTTATCCAAGAAATGCTCTGGAATCTCATTCCTTAGGGACTGTTAACCTAAATAAAGCCCCATTATTTACCAAAATCTCTTCTGTTTAGTAGAAAAAAATTAAACAGCACGTCACCTTTATATGTATCAAAAAATATAGTCTACAATCTCTCAAGCAATTTGTTATGTAGTACAGATAATATTAACAACTGAATAATTTATAGAGATTTTACATGGCAAATTTCTAGACATTCCCTCACACCTTAGCATAAATCCAATTCATACTGGCCCTATCACTAGCCAGCCTCTTGTGTGATTGTTATGCTAAGAAAAATGAAGAAAGTAATACTGCCAAAGGTAAACTCAGTCAGGAGATACAGATTAGCATAAAGTGCTATAAAATAAATTGGATACATGCTTAAATCAATTACGAACAACTGGATTTTCCATACTTCTGTTTCCTTAAACTGGAAATACAGACTGTCTTGCTACATCATTATGAATAGTATACTATATTCCAAATGACGATTTTCCTTTACCTAAAGATAGGAATTAGGAAAGCACTGGAACCAGGCAACATTCTTCTTAGGAAAATGGGCAACCTAGAAGTTAACCAATGTTATAATCTAAAACATCAACTACTGCTTCATCTCTGCTGACATTTAACATCTCCTAATCTGCTACATATTATTTTGGTTAAACATCAAATTTTCAAATGAAACTTAAAATAGAAAATCACTGTTATGTAAAACTTGTAAACAGAAGAAATGTAAAAGAACAAATAAAGCACAAAAGGAAAATCTTTCTACCAGTTTAATCTACTTCAATAACATGAAAAAAAAAAACTAAGTGCTGGTTAAAGAAGTGAATTTTCATGACTATCAACACATTAATGGAATGACAGACGATCCTTATAGTTCTTTCATGTGATGTAACAGGTACATCTACATGTAAGACAACAATTCAGTCTTTCTTTTGAAGAAAAACATATACATAAACACACAGACAACGAGATACAAATGTGTTTGAAGAGTCTTGAATGTTGCATCTTGGGCCCAATGGATAAACCTAACTTTCAGTAGTAGAACTTCAAGTGGAAGAACTGAGTCATAATTGTAGTTTTATGATAGTAATGTTTGTTTTAGCATAGAATGTTTGCTTTCATTTCTTTGTAGAGAGACCTTATTCGCTAAACATATGTAAATATATAATTTGTATTTACTTCCACACACCTAAAGCAATGATCTGGTGACTATTCAGGTGGGTGCTACAACTGAAAAAGGAATTACCTTTAAAATGAATCTCTAAAAGCCTGAGACAATTAAATTCTTTGTTGCTCTACTTGAAAGTACTCTTAGAAGTACTCTAAATTTTTATGCAGATATGGATACAACTAAGTTGAAAGAAAGGTGATCTTTGTTTTCATAACCCACTCAGGACCATTTAGCAGTCCAAAAAAACTCTACCATTTCCCAAGGGTATGGACATAAAAATATTTCTTTAAGTATAGACTGAGCTCCTTGAGAACGGTGATTATGAGCTCCTTGAGGACGGTGACAAATAGGAGATACTCAATAAAAGTGGGCTGACCAAATGAACAAATGTTACAGTTAGGGTGCTCATTCACTCCCACAGCTAAGAACAGGCTTTCAAGGAAGCCACTTAATATAATGGGTAGAATGGTTTAGAGAAGAATTCCCTTTTCCCCAGACAGACAGATATCATAAAAATTGGGTTGATCTACCTCATTACTCTTGCTCTGAGATAGTGTCAGGCTATCATTGGTCAGTTCCTCATCATCAGCACTGTTTCTGCTAAGAACTTTACTCTTCTTCTTCTTGCAGCCCCCATCACTGGCAGGACTGCTATGCTCTTCATCGTTGCCTTCATCGTTCTCGTCCTCATCACTCCCACTTCCCTCATCTTCATCATCCTCGTTGTCCCCGTCACTTCCTTCCTTCTGAGATGCAGATCGGCCCTTTCTTTTTACTACAGTGGGTCGCCAATCATTGTCATCTTCACTGTCATAGTCATCCATGTCATTCAGCTCTTCCATGGATACGAAATCCAAAAGTGGTCGGTTCCGACGAAGGTTCCACTTTTTTGGCTCGCTGACTTGCTCCTCTGCAGCTGTGGCCGAGGGGCCTGAAGGACACGTGTGAGCAGCAGGAGGGCTTGTGGCTGGCGTGGTGGAGGCAGCAGCAGCCACGTTATCAGATACTGTTGCTTTCTCCTTCTCTCTCTCCTTCTCTTTCTCTTTCTCCTTCTCTCTCTCCTTCTCTTTTTCCTTTTTCTTCCTAGGTCTTTCTCCATTCTCTTCTTCCTCTTTCTTTTCCACCTTAATTAACTGTTTTTCTGATGACAGTACTTCTTCCTCTGCAGAATTTTTAAGTTGTTCTTCTTTTACTTTAACGTCTTCATTCAGTTCTTCCTCTAAAATATTTTCTTCAGAATCACTACAGGAACCTTCTCCACTGTCCTTTGAAGGATCTTCACTTCCATTACCACTCCCTTCAGAATCTGTTGAAAATATGAGAAAAAAAACCACACATATGTATATACATACACACACACACACACAACGCTGACACAAATGAAACCATCAAAATTTGTGAATAACTCGCAAAACAATATAAACAAATTTAAGTCAAAGAATGGTAGACATTCCCAACCTGATTAAATAATAAATCAATGAAGTTGATATAATGATTCTAGTTTAGTATAGCACTAATGAAGATGAATATATGTATCTCTAAATTAAAACATGCTTTAAAACGAGGACCACTATTTTGTGTCATACGTCTCACACTATACTTGGTACTTTAAAAGCATTTTTTTTTTTCTAAAAGTAAATGTGCTTTTTTTTAAATTGAGCACTTGATTTTAACTTTATAATACAGATTACATTCTTCTTCTCTTACATCTTTCTTTCATAAATTACATTGACTGGCAAGCATGGAGTCACATTCAGAGCAAGAAAAATCTGACCCAGAAAAAAAAAAAAACTGTTTCATTTATCTCACTCTATACCTAGGCAAAAGTGAACCCAGGCATTTATGACCGTCAACTTGTACCACATCTCTAATCTACCAATCAAATTTAGGAGCACCAAATACACAAGGGAAAAACAGACAATAGCAATGGCACAGAAAATGGAGGTTGCAAGATTTAAGTTATCAATTTTTCTGCTTATTAGGATACTGTTTATATCAACAAAAGAGTCACCTAAACTTCCAAAGGTTCTAGGCATTAACTACTAGAGCCCCTAGATTGAAAGAAATTAGTGCATTAAAAAAAAAAACTAATCCGTCTCAGACAAGAGCAAGCACAGGTGTCACTAGAAAGATAGGCTGAGGATATTAAGAGTTCCTGCAGGACCACAAGCTTCCTAGCAAGTGCTATCCATTCCTGCCTAGGGCAGTCCACCCCGGTTAGACCAACACTATTCAGTAGCATTCCAAGCCTCTTTACATATAATCAAATAAATAAGAATCTAAAATATTTGTGGAAGGAGAGCAGGAAGAAGTAGGAAACAAACCAGTCAATAATCAGGTTGTAGCCAACATCAAAAGTAAAATCTGTGGGGTGATGAATATTTTGTACCTATAACCAAGAAAAGGGTAATCATAAAATCATGGAAAAAATGCATATTTTCGCACCATTTTAATTTCTGTTAACTCAACCAGCATTAGCCTCTATAATTACCTGGCCATTCAAAGTAAAGAAAGTTGTCTGTTATTAGTATCTGGTTTCTAAAATATCTCAGAAATCCTTTACAAACAGCTGATGAAGAAAAATCCTGAAAGTTAAATCACATAAAAAACACAGACTAACATTTAGTCGATGCTGATGGAGCCTGTAAAAGTACTGTCAATCTCAGGATTATCATACATTGCCTATATCTCATTCAGGACTGCAGTGAAAAAAGCATTCTCAACCTGAACAATCTCACAAAGGCCACAAGAGTAATATAATGTAAGCCAACAATCCTTTGTTTGAAACTTTTGGAGCCAAATGTGTTTCAGAATTTAGATTTTTTTTTCCCCAGATTTTGCAAACGTAGCATGGTGCATGCACAATATATTAAACTAACACCGCCAGTGGGGTCTATGGTACTACAGTATAATCAAATACATTCTTTCTGCAGTGAAAAGTATGAAGATTTATAAGTATGACAAGTAAACACTACAAATAAACTCCTATCAGTTCCAGTCAGATTTTATCATCAAATAAGTTTATGTCAAACATAGGAAACATCTTTGAATTTGTAAGCAAATTTTAAGAAGAGTGTGGACCCAGTATCACTTACAAATAGGGGAAGTCCAACAGCTCTACAAATCATTAAAGAAAAAAATGGTGATCTTTCCAAACCACTTATAACTATTAGACTTAAACTACCAAGAAAAAATACCTCTGATTTAGGGAAAAAAAAAAAAAAATAGTTCCTAGGTAATTTTAGATAAAAGTGAAAGTAAAGTGAAAGTTGCTCAGTAGCTTCCAACTCTGCGACCCCATGGATTGTAGCCCGCCAGGCTCCTCTGTCCATGAGATTCTCTAAGCAAGAATACTAGCCATTCCCTTCTCCAGAGATCTTCCTGACCCAGGGATCAAACCCAGGTCTCCTGCATTTCAGGCAGATTCTTGACCTTCTGAGCCACCAGTGAAGTTCATTTTCAGGTAAAGATATAATAAATAATAAGCAGAGTTAACCAAATGCTTCAGAGGCAAAGATGGACCTTTGTGCATACTGACTAAAGAAAACTGGAACATCCTGCAAGCAAAGCAGATTAATTATAATTAATTATAAGTAGATATAATTAATTATAATTAAGAGAGCTGGGAAATGGAGAAAAGGTACTTTTCTTCTGGATTAACCTTGTAGAATTTTTTCTTAATTAAAAAGTACTCCTAATAATTTTTACCAGTAAAAACATAACAGTAGATAGAAAAAAAATGATCAAGTGAGGCACAAATGTGGACTCCTGATCAAAACCAAGACCAATCCAACTGTGGTAAACATTACTTGGAAATTTTTCAAAATGTCAAGAATTTCTGCAATTTTGTTTTGGTTGGTTTTGCCAATGCCAATAAATTATTTTTAAAAGTACTCTGAATCTGTTTTTGTTTTCTTATCATGCCTGAATAGAAAGCAGAATCTTAAATAGATTAATTAAATGTTTTATATTTGTTAACATTATTAGAAGAATCTGAGATTTTCCCACAAATTTCAATCCTAGTAGCTTACCCAACCCTCCATTCTCCAAATATGACACATTAGCCATACTCCAACTGCAGGGGATCAGGAATTTTCAAATTTTACTTTTCTCTGATTTCTGAAAAATAACTTCAACTGATTAGTCGTAACTTCTTTTTGGTACATATGCACTTGGGGGATGGAGACAAACAATGTTTAGTCACAGGCATTACTTAGTAATAATGACAATGAGAAAAATCAGAGTCCTGGGCTATCTATAATTATATTTTTATAGACTGCAATGAAAAATTTCCTATTACTACAAATTCAAACAATGTTCCAAGTCCATCACTCTTACAACCATTAAAAAAAAAGAAAAAAGCAATAATTGACTAGAGAAATAAACCAGATATTTCAAATACAGCTATTGTGAACATAAGAATAGAATTCATTCTAATTCTACAATAAAAAATTTTTAATTAGAAAAAAAAATCTTTAAAATTGAAATCCCTATCTCCTAGTCAGTTAAATTAATGGTGAGGTGAAGTGAAGTGAAGTCGCTCAGTCGTGTCCGACTCTTTGAGACCCCGTGGACTATAGCCCACCAGGCTCCTCCGTCCATGGGATTCTCCAGGCAAGAATACTGGAGTAGGTTGCCATTGCCTTCTCAAAGGGATCTTCCCGACCCAGGGATCAAACCCAGGTCTCCTGCATTGCAGGCAGACGCTTTAACCTCTGAGCCACCAGGGAAGCCCTAAATTAATGGTAACCTTTCTCAAATACAATATATCAAAACCTCTCCAAGCAACAGTTATTTCCACTAACAGACAGTTAAATGTTGTACAGATAAAGAAATTAGAAATCAACCTTAAAGAATCCCTTCACAATATTCAATGCTTAAGTTTTCCCCATGATAAATATTAAATAATAGAATCAGTTAATAAATATTAAGTAATTAAATCCGAATGATTTGATTCAGTTTTATGGTAGCTTTGCAATATAAAGAATCATCTTTGTTCATCAATCTTAATTATTTAACTATTCTGTTTATTGAGCTGGTGTAACAATAATTACGATTATACACATATGCAACAGATAACAGAGACATCACCAGTCTAGTAGTCATTCAGTTATCATCCTGGGGACACTGTAAGCTAATCTAGTATACTACTACTACTACTACTACGTCGCTTCAGTCGTGTCCGACTCTGTGAGACCCCACAGACGCCAGCCCACCAGGCTCCCCCGTCCCTGGGATTCTCCAGGCAACAGTACTGAAGTGGGTTGCCATTTCCTTCTCCAATGCATGAAAGTGAAAAGTGAAAGGAAGTCGCTCAGTCATGTCCGACTCTTCAAGACCCCATGGACTGCAGCCTACCAGGCTCCTCCGTCCATGGGATTTTCCAGGCAAGAGTACTGGAGTGGGGTGCCATTGCCTTCTCCAGAAGGCAACCTAGTATATCTCTTTTTAAAAAGCCAGTCAACACAACTCATCTTCTACTGCTTGCTGTAGTTCTAGTTGTGTCACTTTATATTTTCTGGGTAAATCTAGACCGATGGTTCTTAAGTGGGTACAATTTTGTCCCACAGAAAACATTTGGCAATGTCTAGACATAATGGCTGCCACAAAAGGGCAGGGCTGGGGTAGAGTTAGGTAGGGTAGATGTTGAAGGCAGTTAGTAGAAGACAGAGAGGCTGCTAAATATCCTCCAATACAAAGGGCAAGGCTCCACAACAAAGAATTAACCAAAACAAAATGCCAATGTTACTGAGATTAAGTAACATGTTACTTACATGTTACTTGTTACATGTTACATGTTACTGACATGTAAGACCTCAATTTGACCTCATTCTACTTTCCCAGGCTCATCTCTTTCACTGTTCTTTTATTCAAATTCTGATCTCCATATATAAATAATATTTACCATTCTCCACACTCTTTAACACCTAATGTTTCCCTCAGGTTGGGACTCTTTCACTTCCTAGTTCAACTCTCATCTCCTCAATGAATTCTAAATCAAGCCAGTCTAAAGTAATCTCATCTCCTTCGAAAGACTGGAACTAGATCATGCTTTATAACATGTATCTGCTTTGGTATTTAATTATTCCAGTATTCATTATTTCTTTGTGAATTCACCATAACGTCCAGCAAAGAGCTTTTAAGCAAAACAACAGTTGCCTAATGAAAAACCAGATCTACTCATTAGCCAAAGTCAGTTAAGCAGAAAATACTACCAAGGCAAAATCTAGTCTCAATCTTTCGGTTAAATTGCTTTCTGGCAATTTGGACCAACCAAACTAACAATGGGCTTCCCTGGTGGATCAGTGGTAAAGCATCTGCCTGCCAATGCAGAAGATGCAGGTTCAATCCCTGGGTAGGGAAGATCCCCTAGAGAAGGAAACAGCAACTCACTCCAGTATTCTTGCCTGGAAAATCCCATGGGCAGAGGAGCCTGGCAGGTTACAGTCATGGGGTCACAAAGTCAAACACAACTGAACAACTAAACAACAACAAAACTAACTATGGCTCAAGAGCTAAAGTTGACCATCCTACTTTGGCTAAGGGTTGGGGAGACACAGCACTGCTATTTCACCTTGTTTAATAAAAGTACTACATGCATTTATCTTCATCATCATTCCAGTTGCATGTGGTGGTTTAGTCACTAAGTTGTGTCCGACTCTTGCTACCCCATTGATTGTAGCCCACCAGGCTCTTCTGTCCATGAGATTTTCCAGGCAAGAATATTGGAGTGGGTTGCCATTTCCTTCTCCTGGGGATCTTCCCAACCCAGGGATCAAACCCAGGTCTCCTGCACTGCAGGCAGATTCAATCCTATTTTAAATGTCTCCTATCCCCAGTCTTAAGTCATAGTCTCAGATATAATCACTTTAAGCCAAACTATGAAACTGCCAATAATCAACTGCCTTTAGTCCTATAAAGTGGATTAATTTCATAGGGTACCAGCTAACATTTCTATATATGGTTCTTCTGGTGGTAACCACCATAAATCTGATATGCTTACACGTCATTTTAGGATTAACTTGAACATTTATTTAGTATTGTCCTCAATCAAAAATGATAGATTTAGTCCTACTTTTACATCAGAGATAAAATAAAAGATGGTCTCTTTTTAGTTCATACTTTTCTAAAGGTAGAAGCTAGTAACACTTAACTGTTGATAATACCTTGCCAAGTTTATTGGCAGGTCTTTTCTGAATTTTATCTTTTTCTATTTTATCTGAGAAGCATAAAAATTATGTCTATCTGCAAGGGTAATCAGTTTTCAGAAATTTCAATATTTATTCTTAAAGCCAGACAGAAACACAAAGTTTTGTAGTCAATACCAGAAGAAATTGAGGCATAGAATCCAATTAAAAAACTGAGGCCCACCTCTCTAACCACTGTAACATTAAGTCTTTAACTCAATAAACTCAACAGTTTATTGAGTTAGTCATTTTTAACAAGTTTGTGGGGGTCTTTTTTTGGCCATGAAACATATGGGATCTTAGTTCCCCAATCAAAGACTGAAACAGCAACCCCTGCATTGAAAGGGCAGAGTCTTCACCACTGGACCACCAAGGAAGTCCAGAGTTAGTGATTTCTAAAGACTGCTTTGAAAGAAGCTATGATCAGAAAGACTATTATTAAAGATTATTACTATTCAGTTACTATTTTTCCACCTCCAGTTTAATCACCTATTACTAAGTAGGGTTGGGATTCCACAACTTCAACATGTTTGAAAAACAGTGATAACTCAAATGTCTTATTTCCTATAAGAGTCCAACTATCTTACAAAGAGAAGAGAAACGATTCAAACAGGAAGCACTGGTAGTCTAGATAAGCCAGTATGTCAGCAATGGGAGACAATACACCTTAACCAAGACTGGAAAATACAATTCAATTTCTACTATTACCCATTTCAAAAAAAAAAAAAAATCATTTTCTACTAAACTCTCAGTTATGATAACAAGAGCTGCACAAATAAATTTGTGACCTTTGGGGCCCAGGAAGGAAACTACAAGTATAGCAGACTAGACAACTGAAAGTATATATTTTTAAGTGCTTCAGAAGACTAAAAAAATTATCATCCTAACAAAACTCATTCTACCACTTTCACAAATAACAGACAATTCACATCAACCATGATTAAAATTTAACAAGGTGAGGGGTTCTCTATTTAGCTTGATACCAAGAGTTATTTTGAGAAAGCAATTTGTATCATTAGATTATTTTAACCCTTGTAAAGAGAAGTGCTACATCTCAATAAATAAAACGAGAAAAATTATATGCAAAGTCAGAATTTACTGTCATAAAACTAATTATGGAATACATAAAAGAAATTAAGCTTTGGAGTTTTTCCCTAACGGCATTCTAGTAAGTCATAATTTCTGAGACCCAACCATTTTTGTCAGTTTACAATCTCAACATGACAAACCAAAGTTGCATTCTAGCAAAGAATATTCCTTTCTGCACAGTTTTCAACAAGAGCACTGACATAGGTTTAGATTTTACTTCTTTCCCTTCCTTTTTTTCCCCTTTGGAAATACCAAACAACAGTAAACCAAGTGAGAGATGAAAGAGCTGAGAAATAAAGGGGCAAAAAAATTAAACAACATACACTTTACAACTTTTGATTGCTGGGAGTAACCTCAATTAGTGACCTTGATAAATAAGTACAGTAGTTTCAATTTAAGACTACATCTATTTACTTTCAGGGCCTAAGCAGTGAAAGCATTAAAAATGCTGAGAATCGTAAGAACTGGATTAGATCCATTTAGGCTAAGTGGCTTCATGCAAATTCTTTAAACTCAGTGTCCCTGTTATCTGTAAAATAGTATCTCTTCCAAAGTTACTGTAAAAATTAAATGAGATTATGGAAACAAAAAGTTGTTGGTAAATCACAATGCAAACTGTGCCTGTTGATGCTATTAAAAGTAAAATAGTAACACAATACAACCAAATTTCATCCCTTCCTACCACATCTGGCAGGAAAAAAAAATCAGGAGAGAAATAGGACTAAGAACTGAAAATTCTCTAGAAGAATAATTTAAAACTGTTAAAAGGATAAAATCAAAAGGGCTTTAATTTGTTACTTGATTTAAGTTTCTGTCAAAAGGGGTAGAATTAAGTAATTTGTATTGTTCATGTGTACTTGTATTTTTCACATAAAATATTTAAACATAATTTGTATTTCTCAGATTCCTGCAATGAAAACTTTTTATGTAGATATGTCTGTTGAATTACAATGAACAAAAGATAAAAGGAAAAACATACGTTTCCATTTTTCAATTGTGTACAATGTTACTATATGATTTCAGTTGTGTATATTACCATTTGACTTTTATTAAAAGTTTATTTTTAAAATCACAAAATAAAATGAGCAAGCATTCATGCTTTGTAGCTCAGATTTTTAAAGGCCCAATCCACAAGGTCCAGCACCTACCAAAGTACAACTTTTTACTTTTGTCAATTTTGCGCTGGTAAGGGAGCTAATAGACAAAAAGCAAAACTCCTTTCAGAGGGTGCCGAGCAATCTGAAAAGACTAACTCTTCCTGGGTGGTTCAAGGCTCCTATTATTCTCAGAACGGTACTCTACTTTAAGATTACCTCTAGATTTTTCCCTACTCTGTCCATAAAAGAAACGTAAATGTATCTTTAAGTAAACAACAGAGAAAACACTTGAGTATCTTGTGTCTTTTTGTTTTCCATTGTGTCTTTTTGTTTGGTGTTTATTGAGGTATGAAAGTGAAAGTTGCTCAGTCCTGTCCACTCTTTGTGACCCCATGGACTATACAACCTATGGAATTCTCTAGGCCAGAACACTGGAGTGGGTAGCCTTTCCCTTCTCCAGTAGATCTTCCCAGCCCAGGGATCCAACCCAGGTCTCCCACATTGCAGGTAGATTCTTTACCAGCTGAGCCACAAGGGAAGCCCAAGGATAATGTAGTGGGTAGCCTGTCTCTTCTGCAGCGGATCTTCCCCACCCAGGAATGGAACCGGGGTCTCCTGCATTGCAGGCGGATTCTTTACCAACTGAGCTATCATGGAAGCCTTTATTGAGGTATAGGTGATTTACAATATTACTGCATCTTTGAAGAAAATCCTTCTCTGACAGTTATCTGATAAGTAGCAACAAAAACAGAAGTAGTGATAGTATTATCCAGTGACACGCTCTAAGCGAAATGTAGGAAATCAAATCGACAAAATCAAGTTTATGTGCTTTAACTTTATATTGACATTTTAATTAAAATCCATTCTTTTTAAGCAACGTCTGAAAATCAGCCCAACTCCAAAGAGCTGGGAAAAGGGAAGCAAGAAATAAACATTTACCTGAAGCATCTCCAACTTTAAAATCACTGTCATCTGAACTATCATAATCGAGAGCTTCTAGCAGAGAAGCTGCCAAAGGCTTCACCTGCCTCCTCTTGGAGCTGCGATCCACTGTTAAAAGAAAAACATTACATCGTCATTCATAATCACACCAAGCGCGAGGGAGAGCTGTGGCGCTGAAAGAAAGTACAGATGACCTCCTGCAGGTGGTGCAAATCTTTGTCTTAATTCAGTTCTCGGCAAATGGTGTGGTGGAAGGTTGGGGTAGGAATATTGGGGCTGGCCGGCCAGCTCCATGGGCAGGTTCAGCCGCAAGGCGCAGCAAGTACGAGCCCAGGGCGACCAAAATCAAAACTGGCCTTCTTGAACATCTTGCTTCTGAGACTTGCTCTCTCTAATCCCTCACTAAGACATCGTTAACAATCAATAAAAAATTCAAAGCCCAGGGAATATAAAAAGCTATGTCCATTCCGACGGATCGTGGAGGGGGAGCGTCCGCGGAGGGTACATCTTCCCACAGGATTCTCCCACCCCCGCCCTGCCCCCGCCGGCCCCGACTTCTTGAAGGGCTGAAATGGACCTGTCTCCCCGCAGACGCCTCCGACACACTTACTAAGGAATCCGAGGTGGTCGTTTGGAGGAGACCTAGGGAGAGGCTGCGATAGCACAGGCAGCGCCGAGGTCGAGGACTGAGACCAAGGAAAAAAGTCCAAAAGATGCTATTAAAAATGGGCGGCGCCGCGGACCTGCCCGGGGCACCCCAGGTGCAGCCCCGCCGCTCCCCTCCCGCCCCCCGGCCCCCCGGTCCTAGCAGAACAGACCCCGGCCGCTCGAGCGCCTTCCTTTGGCGCTCCCCGGCCAAAGGCGCCCTCCGGCCCAGGCAGCTCGGCCAACCCGGCAGCCCTGAGGAGTTAATTTACCCCGTTAAAACGCTTAGATAAAAAATAAAGGAAAGAAAAACTTTATTATCCCGCAAACAAAAGCAACAAAAGACCCAGAAACTGCACAGTCCGAGGCCGGTTGCCTAAGACAATAGAGAAAACAACGACCCGGATACAGCTCTGAAGAGAAGGAAGTAAAAACAGGAGCTAGAAAACTGCCCTAAGAGCAGCAGAAGCTGAGAGCGCGTGCGCGCGAGTCGCCTCGGCTGTGTCTCCGAGAGGAGGAGCCGAACGGAGCCGAAAGAAGACGAACGCAAAGCCGTGGGAGAGCCGAGAGGAGACGAGTAATGCCGAGCGGGAACAGAGAGCGTTCCCAAACCCTCTGCCTGCAAATCCCTGATGCTGGGCCCTCAGTCCAAATAAGTAGGTCAGTTTTTGTTTCTGAGAAGACAGAGCAGTGTGTGTGTGTCTCCGTGAATGTGGAATAGTGCTTTGCATACACTTAGATAATATATTTTTTAAGATGAACTTTTAAATCCATAAAAATATGAGGACAGTATGTACAATTGGATTTCAGTCCTTCAGTAGTTTCAAATGCCACGTTTATTCATATACAGGTTAGCTATTTTTTAAAAACAATGTTAAAATGTTAGAATCTGAGCAGTATTAATACTTTTTACATGTTTCTATATCAAGGAGAAAGTAAGATTAGAATAAAGCTGATTCAGTTTCTGTATTCCCCAGATATATATTGAGTGGTAATGTTTGTACCATGGGAAAATACAGTTAGGAAGGACGGTAAATGAAATATATAAGAAGCAAATCATGCAATACAGTAGGGGCGCTTATTCTTTAAAGAAAACATGTTGAATTCTTTTGTAAACTGTAATTGAATTTTATAATACTAAATTTGAAAAAATAATAAATACTTACATAGTGCAGTTTAGGGGATGATTACATAGAGGCTGTACCTTCAGCAAGAAAGTTATCTTTTCCCTGCCAGAGCTTAAGATATTTGAGGATACAAATAAGTCAGTGAGCTGCTGCTGCTGCTAAGTCGCTTCAGTCGTGTCCGACTCTGTGCGACCCCAGAGACGGCAGCCCACCAGGTTCCCCCGTCCCTGGGACTCTCCAGGCAAGAACACTGGAGTGGGTTGCCATTTCCTTCTCCAATGCATGAAAGTGAAAAGTGAAAGTGAAGTCGCTCAGTCGTGTCCGACTCTTAACGACCCCATGAACTGCAGCCCACCAGGCTCCTCCGTCCATGGGATTTTCCAGGCAAGAGTACTGGAGTGGGGTGCCATTGCCCTCTCCGAAGTCAGTGAACAATTACTACCTATTGTGAAAAGGCTGTCAGAGAAAAAGTACACATGCTAAGGGAAGTCTTCCAAAAGAAAGCTTTTTTTTTTTTTTTTTTTTTTTTAAAATTTTATCTATGGCTGTGCCGGGTCTTCATTGTTGTGCAACTTTCTCTAGTTGCAGCAAAGCAGGCTACTCTCTCGTTGTGGTCTGTGGGCTTCTCATTGCAGTGGCTTCTCTTGCTGAGGTTTGCAGGCTCTAGAGCTTGGTCTCAGTAGTTGTGGCACATGGGCTTAGTTGCATGTGGAATCTCCTAAGACTAGGGATGAAACCTGTGTCTCCTGCATTGGCAAAAGAATTCTTAACCACTGGACCACCAGGTTAAGTCCAAAAGTCTCATTTAGCTCCAGACATGGTATCTGAACTGGGCTGGAGAAGAGAGAAAAAGAGACGCCAAGTTCAGACCAAAGAAAGGACATAAGCAAATGACCAGGATGAATAGAGGAATAGAGATGACTAGTCAGATCCCATGAAAGCTGGGCTACCTCGAATGCCTCAAGACATTCCCCACAACTGTAGTTATTGCAACCTCATATTTCTGTGTTCCACATCACTGCTAAAAATGCAACGTCTCTGACCCTCTGATCTCTCTGAACCTTTAGTTCCCTGACCCAAACTACCACTGCTATGTACTGAGGAAACTTCCATTCCAAAATTGTAAAATATTAGTAAACTCTTTCCCGTTTCAGTATCTTTCTTGTACCTCCTTGTATAAAATAGAAATGTGTAAAGTTTGTATGAGGTTATCATGCTGCTGCTGCTGCTGCTAAGTCACTTCAGTCGTCCGACTCTGTGCAACCCCATAGACGGCAGCCCACCAGGCTCCCCCGTCCCTGGGATTCTCCAGGCAAGAACACTGGAGTGGGTTGCCATTTCCTTCTCCAATGCATGAAAGTGAAAAGTGAAAGTGAAGTCGCTCAGTCATGCCCGACTCTTAGTGACCCCATGGACTATGAAACCCCCTCAAATGGAAGCCTTGTTTTCTCATATCCAAAGGTGGCATCTGGTCCTTAGTTTGGCTTTCAGGAAGCGTCATAATTCAAAATAATTTGTAACCAAATTCAAGATACTTGGAGATAAAAAGATGGAGTGTGTGGGGAAAGTAAAATAAGAAATGAAAAAATTGAATTGTATTATCTGGTTTGAGAGAGAAGCTGTAGGTCCTGATTAGTATTTTAAGAAACCAGAAAAGTGGAAATCAGTTTGTTATAAACCTAAGGATAACATACATCACCAACTCGATGGATATGAGTTTGAGCAAACTCTGGGAGTTGTGATGGACAGGGAAGCCTGGCATGCTGCATTCCATGGGGTCACAGAGAGTCATACGACTGAGCGACTAAACTGACTGACTGAAAGATAACAGATCTGGCTCACAAAACATAATGGAACATGTCAGTTACATTTCTGCTCTCCCCAGATTTCACTGAAATCACAGGAAAAAATAAATGTAAATAAAGCCAAAAAACCATAACTCTGCTATAAATCTTAGCAGAGTGTCACAAGCAAAATTTGAGGGTAGAAGAGAACATTAACAGTTATGGAGGTAGGCTCAGATTGCCAACAAAACCCACCTGACTAAAAAGTGCTTAATCTCATCTGGGTGAAAGATGAGTCACTGAAATGAGTTTTTTCAGAAGTCCTTGTATAACCCTCAAATGACAGATAATGAGGCCTGTGAGAAGAGCTAAGACTTGGATAATAGGCTGGGTAATTCATAAGAAGGAAAAAAATGTTTCATAGAAATCTATTTGCAGAGGGCCTGAAAACAGTGTTTCTCCCCACAATATAACTTCAAGTTCATTTTTATTAAGTAAGAAGTCTGATTCCAGAAATTACCAGAATGGGCATCAGGTATACAGAAGAAAGAAGGATAATAAACCCAGTGCCATGAGCTGTCATAAGAAATAGGAAAATCCAACATACAAAATCACTCATAAATCATGAAAAAGAGCCTACTCACATGTACTCTCCCTACATCACTGATCTTCCCGCCCACCATAATGATCAGAGTGAGAACATCTATAAACAGAACTTGCATTCTTTTATCTGCCAGATGAACAGGACTTCTTATTTAGGCAACATAAAAAAATTCAGGCTACCAAATCCACCTAGTCTATGTATATAGACATAGAGGCAACCATTAATATTTTAGTAAAATTAACAATATGAGAGGATTTAGATTTTTAAAAATCTTTAAGACAATTATATAATTCATATATATCAGGTCTCATGTACATCATAGATTTAGAAGGTGAAAAGACACAGAGGCCACCTTCTTTCAGCAAAGTAGCAGTAGCAAAACAAGATCCATTATCTGTGAAAGTAGAATCTACGTTCTGGCATTTACTCACCATTTTCAAATGCATAACGTCATGGAGGAGAATGAGCTCTGGAAAAGATTAGCAACAATAGCTGCACTTGTTTTCTGACTTTTAGATCATAGCTACAGTTGTACGATTTTGAAACTCACAGCCTCTTTGGATTACTGACTTTCACTCTTTCAGCCCTTCTAATGATTTTGCATGTACCAATTTTTTTTCAGTATAAAATACTTATAGTGGTTTCCATTTCTTCTACTAAAATCTTCTTTGATATGAATGCTTGCTAGAGAAAGGTGTTCAGAAAATAAATAAATAAAACTCAACCATGAGAATTAAAGATTTATTATTTGACTTGGTGTTTGTCAAAAGGCAGTGATGACTTCGTTTATTGTTGTGGTTTAGTCATTAAGTCAAGTCTGACCATTTTACAACCCTGTGTACTGTAGTCCGCCAGGCTCCTCCGTCCATGGGACTTCCCAGGCAAGAACCCTGGAGTGGTTTGCCATTTCCTTCTCCAGGGGATCTTCCCAACCCAGGGACTGAACCCGAGTCTCCTGCATTAGCAAGGAGATTCTTTTCCACTGAGCCACCAAGGAAGCACAGACAATTTATTAACAGTGGAAAATAGATACAGATGCAGTGATAAAAATGTTATTTACAGTATTAAATGTAATAGCCAGGAATAAGGTGCCTATTGAAGGCAAACCTTTGGTGACAAGGTTTGCTATGGCAGAATGAAAATTATTATTTTATCACTATTAGGATGAAATAAGAAATACTGAGTTGGGCTGGAGCCAGCAGCTAGCCAAACAGCTGTCATTTGTGATCACTTAATTCATTGTAGAGTCTATGGCTCATGTTATCTCACAATAGTTCATGTTTTCAGAGATATTCAGGAGAAAACAATATTAAAGAAATATAAAAAGATGGTGCTGAAATATCTGAGCTTCAAGAGAATACTAAATGCTTCTAAAGAGAAAAGACAGAATATCTACAAAGGAATAGAAATCAAGTTAGACTCAGAATTTTCAACTGCAACTCTGGATGACTGGGAACTTCTAAAACCATCTCAATGTTTTCTAACAAAGGGTTCATTGATAACCACCCTTTTCAAATTATGTAAAATATACTGACTACAGAATTTTCTCCAAGGCAACAAGGATCTGCTCTAGTATTACAGAGGAAAAACTTTCCACATATATAAAAAATGAATAATACTGATATTTTAAAATTAATTGTTCATAGATAATATGTGCACACAGTAAAAAAATGTTTAATGCACAAAAGATTTTTATGAAAATAAATTTTCACTTTATCTTTGTGCCCTAGCCAGTCATCTCTCTAGACATAACAGGATTAACTTTTTTTAAAAAGACGCTTAGCTCAGGGCTGAGTTTTTATATCTTTATTGAGATACAGTCCACATACCATAATATCCACACTTCCATGGTGTAAAATTCATGGCTTTTAGCATACTCAAAATTTGTAAAATCATCACCACTATCTAACTGTAGAACATATATAACATCATCACAGAAAGATAGCCCAAACCCATTAGTAGGGACTCCCTGTTTTCTTATTTCTAGACCCTGGCAGTCATTAATCCACTTTCTATCTCTTGGAATTTGCCTATTCTGGATTTTTATACAAATGAAATAAAAAATGTATGGTCTTCTGTGTCTTGCTTCTTTTATCTAGCATAGGGTTTTCATGGTTCACCCACACTGTAACACAGCTTGTTTGTAAACTAACCTGATACTGTGAAATGTTATCAGTATTTGTTCTGCCTGGAGAGAAGATGAAAGAGGTATTTCAATATTAGCTGTAATAGCTGTGTATTAGACAGATCTCTTAGACAAGCTGAGATATTTAATTATGTTTCAGTGCATATGAATGGCACTCTTAGGGGCTGAGTTTTACAAGGGGCAAGTCCCAAGAAAGCAAAGCAGATGGGCAAAGACAGCATCACTGATGCAACATCACAAAGTGTACAACATTGTTTGTTAGACAGACAAATAAGGTTAGTTAGAGACAGGAGGTTTCGTGTCATCAACTCAAAAGGTGGCAAAGCTTTCAAACAAACAAGAATGCATGAATAATACCTTCTGTTCTTTTTAATCCATCAAGTCTTCAAGTGACAGAACATAAGCAAACCCCCAATATTGTTCTAAATCTTCACAACTCAGTTAAAAAAAAAAAGCAACTCTTATTGGAAAATATCAGAGGACAGTGAAAAATAAATGAACATACAGATGAAGGCTCAAGGAACAAAACACCCTTTTAAACACCATCCATGCCAAGGCCAAAAAAGTCTCTCTTGAGCCCCCTCAATTAGCACCCTCTGTGGCCTATAAATATAATCATTATCTTGAATCTAAGACTATTTTTTTTCACATTTTATGTACATGAACCCATATAATATATGTTATTTTGTTTCTGATTTCTTTGACTAATATTTTTTCTGAGGATAATCTATGTTGTTGTAATTGTAGTTCATTTGCATTGTGGAATATACCACAATTGTGTGCTTGAATATACCACAATTCACTTTTCATTTACCCTTGATAAACACTTCGGCTCTTTTCAGTTTATGATATTATAGATAATAGTTTTATATGTATTCTTGTTCATGTCTTGGCATACATAAGCACACATTTCTATTGGGTTTATATCTCAGAGTAAATTATTGGACCATATTGTATTCAAGTATTAACTTTAGCAGATTTTCAAAGCATAGTCCCAATTTATACTCTAATCAGCAATGTGTTCAGGTAATGTATTTAGCAGGGCAACAGGATACAAGATTAATATACAGAAATCTGTTGCATTTCTTTAAATAAACAATGAAATAATAGAAAGAGAAAGTTTTAAAGAGTCCCTTCTAAAATACCATAAAAAAATACTTAGGAGTAACCCTGACCAAGGAGGTGAAAAATGTATATGCAGACTATAAAACATTAATAAAGGAAAGTGAAGATGATTAAAATAAATGGAAAGATATCCCATGCTCTTAGATTGGAAGAATTAATATAATTAAAATAGCCATACTATCCAAAGCAATCTGCACATTAAGTGTAATCCCTATCAAATCATCCATGACATTTTTCACAGAATTAGAGCAAATAATCCTAAAATGTATATGGAACCACAGAAGACCCAGAATTACCAAAACAATCCTGAAGAGAAAGAACAAAGCTGGAGATATAACCCTCCCAGACTTTAGAAAATACTGCAAAGCTACAGTAATCATAACAGCATGGTGTTGGCACGAAAATAGATATATAGATCAATGGAACAGAACAGAGAGTCTAGAAATAAACCCACAGCCTACACTCAATTAACCTTTGAAAATGGAGGCAAGAATACACAATGGAGAAAAGACAGTTTCTTCAGCAAGTGGTATTGGTAAAGTAGGATGGCTACATGTAAATAAATGAAGTTAGAACACTCCCTCGTGCCACACACAAAAATAAACTCAAATGGATTTTAATCTTTAGACAAATACAAGATATGGCACCACAAAACTCAGAGAATAGAAAGAACACAGGCAAAGCATTCTCTTACATAAATCATACAAATGTTTTCTTGGGTCAGTCTCCCAAGGCAAAAAGAGAAAGACAAGTTTCACCACTTATATGTGACATCTAAAAATATATATACAAATAAACTTATTTACAAAACAGAAACAGACTCACATAGAGAAAACAAACTTACGGTTACCAAAGAGAAAAGGGGGAGGGATAAATTAGGAGTTTGGGGTTAACAAATTCATACTGCTGCTGCTGCTGCTGCTAAGTCGCTTCAGTTGTGTCCGACTCTGTGCGACCCCATAGACGGCAGCCCACCAGGCTCCCCCATCCCTGGCTTCTCCAGGCAAGAACACTGGAGTGGGTTGCCATTTCCTTCTCCAATGCATGAAAGTGAAAAGGGAAAGTGAAGTCGCTCAGTTGTGTCTGACTCTTAGTACTACATATAAAATAGATAAATAAGAAGGTCCTACTGTATAATACAGGAAACTATAGTCAATATCTTTTAATAACCTATAATGGAAAAGAATCTGCAAAAGATTACATACATATATATACATATATAACTGAATCACTCTTACTCTAGAAACTAACACTGCATTGTGAAACAAACTATACTTCAACAGCAAGAACAAAAAATAACCTAACAGATCTGTCAGTCCTTGAAGCAAATTACCATGCAAACTAAGTTATCCATCATAAACTGGGTTTTGTCTGACCAACAAAGCCACAAGACTGAATATGCAGAGCAGCATTCTATCACCAATGGAAACCAGATGAGTCCGAGCTGGTCCTGAAGGTATAAGTAAATGGCATGAGTAAGTGTTATAGATGCCTGTATTCTATACTCCTGCAATAATATCTGATCCCCTTTCAACCAACCAGCACCTATGGTTACATGGAACACACCCTTTGACTAGTTAACTGAGGGAGAAATATTTAAGCCCAGTAAACAGATGTTTCTGTATGAAATACTGTCAATATTAAACAATTGTAGTATTTTAATTCAACTCTGCATTGACCCTGAAGGACAGTAGTGAAAGATCATATGGAAGTGGCTCTTATTATTTTCCCTAAAAATCCACTAGTGAAATTCCTATCACTTCTACAACTGGAGCCTTGCTGATCTAGAAGCCCTAGCTTCAAGAAAAGTTTTCTATCAGGACATAGAGCAATGATTCAATTAAAGTGGAAGTTGAGACTGCTACCTAATCACTTGGGGCTCTTCAATCAACAACCATATGGGAGGTTATTCTATTAGCTTGGGTAATTGACTTTGATTATCAAGAGGAAATTAGGAAGCTACAACTCAGTGAGGGTAAGGAGGAGTATGTCAGAAATGCAGATCTCCCAGGGCACCTCTTAGTATTCCTGTTCTTGCCAAATCCCTCTTTTAGTTTCTATATTCCTAAACTAGGTTTATGTCTAGTTCTGTGACAAAGGGCTCCAGTGTCTTTGGCAGGACACCCATATCATTAAGCCTGAGAATTTGGAGGTAATGAGAGACCATTGTGGTCGCTCTGTTCTCAGGGGTTCCACACATCCCCAGAGATTCTAATATGCCTTTGCTTCTGTTCCTCATGTCCTCTTCCTTTCCTGACTACCTTTCCTGTTGACTTCAAGATGCAATTCGAAACAGTACTCCCACAATTGCATAATGTCAATTTCTTATAATAAACTCTTATTATACATGCGTATATCCTAGAAGCTCTGTTTCTCTGGTTGAACTCTGATGGATATATCAGCCTACATTTCTGACTCATTCTACTTTTTGTGTTCTAACTCCTCCCGCTTGGCCTGGTCCTCATTTTGTGCATATTCTCTAGAATCACAGCACTGACCCTCTCCTCTCCTTACACTTTCGTTCTTACATATTCTTTGTAGCCAAGCTCATCAATTTCCATAAATCTCACATGCACGCCCTTTCCTTTTATATTGTACTTATAGACCAAACTTCTCTCTTGAACTCTAGTGGTATTTCTGCCAGCCTTCAAAACATCTCTGATTGGATATTTCGTAGATAATCCTAGACTCAACATTTCCAGAAATGAATTCATTCACCAAGTAACCTAAGCTATATATCAGTATTTACTGTGGCATTTACCATATAGCTTTGTAATAATTATACTCCCATCCCACTAGATTATAAGATGTTGAGGAAAGACAGCATTGTGTTATTCATCTTGTCCTAAGTATTTAGCATGATGAACAGTATGCAGTAGGTACTTAACATATGTTTAAGAATGAATATATGAATGAACAAATGACTGAATGAGTGGATTCATAGAAGAGATAGAAACTGCAGAGAGATAACAAGTGGCAACACAGAAGAATAGAGCATAGTTATTCTCAAAAAGATATAATTTAAAGATCTATGTGTATGGCATAATTTTCCAAAATTTTTAATAAATACCATTTTCCTAAAATTAATATTTAATCAGAAGGTTTCAGTGAAAAGAAGTAGCAGATTTTAAATTGGTAGCATTTCTTTACTTTTTAGTATTCATTGAATTTTGTACATAAAATGCTTCAAAAAATGCTTCAGGTATTTAATTTAAACTGATGACTGTATATGAGGCTTTCAGATTTATAAGAGTGGAAGTAAACTTTCACAGAACAAACTATGTTTTCATTTTTCTAATAGAAGTTGTATAATTAAATACAGTTTATGCTAAGCAACCACAATACTATTATAAGAACATTTATTTTCAGATTAAGGATAGCTGCAGAATCTTTATTAATAAGTGAAGGTATAATTTGTATTTGTGTTATCAGAAAAACAACTCTGGTTGTCAATTTATCTGCTAGAAAAATAACTAAATGCTAAATGCAAACAGAGTAAAAAATATAAGATTCTGCTTTCAATTTGCATTAATATAGTCGTACTCCATGGTTCACTTATCAAATTATTATTCTCTAAAAAAGCTATTTCTTTACTGTCACACATTTAATAACAACACATAATTACTATACTCTCCAGAATTTTCTGGGCTTGAATCTTCAGAGAAACCATGCAAAAGAAATATTTTGGGGCCATGCTATTGATATACTGCCTACATTTATTCACTGAACAACTTGCATTTAGTTTGAATAATATTTTGGTATTTTAAAATTGTCCACAAAATTAAATAGAACAAAGGAACAAGAAATCTAGAGGACACATGTCTCAGAGTGGAATGGTTTTAATGAAAAACAGCTTTATTAATATACTAATAGTATGCCCTGCTCTTATTTTTTCCCTTGTTTATATATAAAACTACAAATCTTTACTGCCTAAAAGATAAAGTTCCAAATCTCAACTTCTCAAAAATCTGTTAATCTTTTCCAGTTCATTTCCAATAACTCCTTATGAAACCTAAGCTCCCACCACACTGGATTCATTTCAATTCCTTCTGCACATTATGCACTTTGTGAACTTTCGTTCCTCCTGCCTTTTTCATGCTATATCATCTGCAGGGAAGCAAATCTCCCCTCCTTTTTTCTCTGACTTTCTAGATGCTACATTCTCTATCATTAGAGCTTGCAAACTGATCAATTATTTTCTGAGTCCTTCTTTTTATTGTACTACAAGTGTGTCCATTGTTGCCAATAGTAACTGACGCATGTTGCTACAAGCCCTTTGCCTGCCATTTCACTGAAAGCTCTGAGTTCACCAGGGACATTAACTGCCTTCTAATTAATTGAAAACTATTTCACCAAACCTTCTGACACTGCATAACATAGACTGCCATCCTTCTAGCCTCTAGTAATAATTACCTTGTCACCTGTTGCTGAGTCCTGAATTCAATGGCTCATATTTTAGGGTTTTTATCGTAACACACCACCACAATTTTGGAACCAAATTCTGTATTAATCTCAGTAGGTTAGGTTATGCTGCAGTAACAGGCTACTGTCAAACCTGGTGACTTGTTTCGTTTTCATTCTCAACGCATGTCCCCCATAGCTCAGCAACATATCTGCTGCAGGTAGTTTTCAGCATGACAGGAAAGGCTCTGTCTACAACACTGCTGATCTTGTGGCAGAATGAAAAGACAGAACATAGCACATGCTAGCTCTTAAAGCTTCTGCCTGTGCATGACAAATACTACTTGTCACATCTCATTGGCAAATAATGCAAGTCATCTTATCAAGCCTGACATTAGTGAGGCAAGTAGGTGATACCCCTTCCAGGGAGAAGCAGCAAGAATTTATACATAATATAATATGCCACACACACCAATCCTACTTATAAAGCTGAAGTTTGTTTTTACATCATGTATATTCTACTATGGCTTCTTTTTCCAGACTGTCATCTCTAATCTTCCCATCTCTGCTTAAATATTGGTCACTGACTCTTTCCTCTAACTTTATTGTGAAAAATATAGATTTTTACAATTTGACCTTTTGCTTAATATTTAATGAAATTTAGAAAATTCTATGGTATTCCATTGTTTAGGACCCCATGCTTCCATTGCCAGGTGTCTGGGTTCAACCCCTGGCCAGGGAACTAATATCTCCCAAGCCAAATGCCCCCCCCACCAAAAAAAAAAAAAAAAAAAGCTTTTAAAAATGAAATTTAACTTCCCTGGTAGCTCAGTTAGTAAAGAATCCATGTGCAATGCAGGAGACCCCAGTTCAATTCCTGGGTCAGGGAGATCCCCTGAAGAAGGGATAGGCTACCCACTCCAGTATTCTTGGGTTTCCCTTGGGGCTCAGTTAATACAGAATCCATCTGCAATTCTGTGGAAAACCTGGGCTCGATCCCTGGGTTGGGAAGATCCCCTGGAGGAGGACATGGCAAGCTACTCCAGTATTCTTGCCTGGAGAATCCCCATAGACAGAGGTGCCTGGTGGGCTATAGTCCATGGGGAAGCAAAGAGTTGGATATGACTAAGAGACTAAGAAAAAGTTAGCTTAAAGCTCAACATTCAGAAAACGAAAATCATGGCATCCGGTACCATCACTTCATGGGAAATAGATGGGGAAACAGTGTCAGACTTTATTTTGGGGGGGCTCCAAAATCACTGCAGATGGTGATTGCTGCCATGAAATTAAAAGAGGCTTACTCCTTGGAAGGAAAGTTATGACCAACCTAGATAGCATATTCAAAAGCACAGATATTACTTTGCCAACAAAGGTCCGTCTAGTCAAGTCTATGGTTTTTCCAGTGGTCATGTATGGATATGAGAGTTGGACTATGAAGAAAGCTGAGCGCCGAAGAATTGATGCTTTTGAGCTGTGGTGTTGGAGAAGACTCTTGAGAGTCCCTTGGACTGCGAGGAGATCCAACCAGTCCAACCTAAAGGAGATCAGTCCTGGGTGTTCATTGGAAGGACTGATGCTGAGGCTGAAACTCCAATACTTTGGCCACCTCATGCAAAGAGTTGACTCATTGGAAAAGACCCTGATGCTGGGAGGGATTGGGGGCAGGAGGAGAAGGGGACGACAGAGGATGAGATGGCTGGATGGCATCACCGACTCGATGGACATGAGTTTGGGTGAACTCTGGGAGCTGGTGATGGACAGGGAGGCCTGGCGTGCTGCGATTCATGGGGTCGCAAAGAGTCGGACACAACTGAGTGACTGAACTGAACTGAACTGAACTGAAGAGACTAAGCACAGCACAACCCCGCTTTGTTAATGACTCCAAAGGCATCATTTGACTACCTATATTATTGTTACTTCTAGAAACTAAATCATTGAAAAGAGTCACTGGATTTTGCTTTCTTATTGGCAATGGCATTCCTGTATGCCTACTTACTTATTACCAATTGTTATCATTAAAAATAAAATATTGCATGGAGAGATCTTCCCCTTCTAATTTCTTTACTGAAAGCCTACCCACACTTACTAATCTTGGGCTTCTGTGTTCACATCTAAGTATCTTCCATGATTTTTGTGCCGATCTTTTCTTTTAACATGACCATACTCCTTACCATAAAGTAAATGTCAGAGACACCTTTATAACCTCTCTGATCTCATTTTTTTATGGGTCAGCCATACTGGCCTCCCTTGAGCATTTTATTATTTTTTTAAACCTCAAAACTATTTTTTCTTTAAAATCGGAATGTTTTTCCCCCAGATCTTCAGCAGGTTACCTTCTTTTCATTTAGGTTTCAGCTCAAATATTACCTCCTCAGAGGAATCTTCCACATTCACTTTTACTAAAATAAACTTATTTCCTCCATGCCTCCATGTCCTTCTCTATCTCATTATTCTTTTTGTTTGTTTATTAGTCTCTAAAATGGGCTTCCCTGGTGGCTCACATGGTAAAGAATCCATCTGCAATGCAGGAAACTCAGGAGATGCAAGTTCGATCCTTGGGTCAGGAAGATTCCCCCCAGAGAAGGCAATAGCTACCCACTCTAGTATTCTTGCCTGGGAAATCTCATGGACAGAGGAGCCTGGCGTGCTACAGTCCATAGGGTAACAAAGGGTCAGACACAACTGAGTTACTAACAAGAAGTCTTTAAAATTATCTTGTGTATTTATGGTTTTGAAACCATTCACCTCAGATTGGGATTTGAAAACATGTGCCAAGAATTAAACCTGGCCAAGACCCATAGCTTCCAACTGAGATCACACACCTGTTTTTAGGACCTAATGAAGCTCAGTCCATCAGTCAGTTCAGTCGCTCAGTCATGTCTGACTCTTTGCAACCCCATGGACTGCAGCATGCCAGGCCTCCCTGTCCATCACCAACTCCTGGAGTTTAGTCAAACTTATGCCCATTGAGTCAGTGATGCCATCCAACCATCTCATCCTCTGTCATCCCCTTCTCCTCCTGCTTTCAATCTTTCCCAGCATCAGGGTCTTTTCAAATGAGTCAGCTCTTCGCATCAGGTGGCCCAAGTACTGGAGTTTCAGCTTCAACATCAGTCCTTTCAAGGAACACCCAGGACCGATCTCCTTTAGGATGGACTGGTTGGATCTCCTTGCAGTCCAAGGGACTCTCAAGTGTCTTCTCCAACACCACAGTTCAAAAGCATCAATTCTTCGGCGCACAGCTTTCTTTATAGTCCAACTCTCACATCTATATATGACTGCTGGAAGAACCATAGCCTTGACTAGACAGAACTTTGTTGGCAAAGTAATGTCTCTGCTTTTTAATATGCTGTCTAGGTTGGTCATAACTTTCCTTCCATGGAGTCAGCGTCTTTTAATTTCATGGCTGCAGTCATTATCTGGAGTGACTCAGATGAAGCTGAGGTTCTTGATATTTCATCACAGAAAGAATTCAATGAGTGACAAAGTGATAAGTAAGAGGCGGATTTATTTAGAGAGAAACACACTCCATAGACAGAGTGTGGGCCATCTCAGAAGGCAAGAGCAGTGGCAAAGTGTGATGTGGTTAGCTTCTACAGGCTGAGTAATTTCATGGGCTTGAATAGGAGGATTACTTCAACTATTTTAGGGAAAGGGTGGAGAATTCCAGGAATTGGGCTGCAGCTCATTTTTTGATCTTTTTTTGTCAGCCTTTGAACGATCTTGGTGCCGGTGGATGTGTCTTTCAGCTTGCTGATGTGTTATAACCAGCATATACTGAGGCTCAAAATTTAGTGGAAGTCCACTAGTCTGCCATCTTGGACCTATTTGATTCTAATCAATTTATGTCATGTCTTCAGGCTATACCATTCTTTTAAAGGTTGTGCCCTGCCCCTCTTCCCTCCTGTTTGTCTTCCCAACCAGTCTGTAAACTCCATTAGCGAGGAACAAGTTTTTCTTTCAGCTGCCACAGTTAAAACAGTGCCAGATTCAGAGCAGGTACTTAATAAAGATTTACTGAATGAATGAAAAAGATACCAGTCTTCATAAGCTTCATGTCATTTTAATAATCACCACCTCTTCTCCAGCACCACAATTCGAAAGCATCAGTTCTCCAGAGCTCAGCCTTCTTTACGGTCCAATTCTCATAATCTCAGTAATTGGCATCAAAATCCACAGAGTTAGAATGGAACCTCTGAAACTATCCTGGACTCCCTCTTCTTCCTACTCCTACATTTGACCAATCACAGTGTCTTGGTGCTACCTCCTAAATATCTCTGTAATCTCTTCTTCATCATCACATTTCCTACACTAGTGGAAGCTACCATTTTCTAACATGGACTATTGCAATGGCCCTTTAACCATTCCCCCCTTTTTCATGTTTATCTCCAGTAATTCAACTTTCATAGACAAAGCAATAACCAAAGTCACATCTTGCTTTTGCCTAACTCCCTAATGCTCTCAGCATAAAACCCATGCTGTGTAAATGACCACTGGTGCAACAGATCTGATCCTCCCACCACCCGCTTCCTCTACTATTCAAGTTCCAACCAAACCTGACCTTCCTTCTTAAAAAGTCTCTTTGGTTTCTGACAGTCACAACTATTACCTCTGTCTATACATCTACCTCCCTCCATTTCGTTTGGTTAATGTCTTCTCCTTCAGGTCTCCCATTACTTTTTAGGAGGAGACTTTCTTTCCAGGTCCAATTACTGGTGTGATCATTTGATTAATGCTTTAAGCTACATATGAGGTTGGGGTTCAGAGTGTTCTCGAATGCCTGGGAAGACTTCTGGGTTAAGAAAAGAAAAAGAAAAAAACGTAAATGAGAATTCCAGTATTGGGATACCGGAAAAAATTATTTGTAGTGACAAGACCGATAGAAACATATTTTTAGAATGCAGTTTCAGACCCAGGCAGAGGAGAGAGTGGCAATGTCGCAAAGGTCTTTGTAGCACCTTTGTAGCCAGGCTCCTCTGTCCGTGGGAATCTCCAGGCAAGAATACCTGGAGTGAGTTGCCATTTCCTGCTCCAGGGAATCTTCCTGTTCCAGGGATCGAACCTGTCTTCCGCATTGGAGCCACCAGGGAAGCCCTGAACACTTAAGCGACGACCAGGAACTGTTTCCAGATCACATTAGCAAGACTACAGCCATCTTTAAGTCATTTACTAGTTTCTAACTTCTGCTCTTCAATGGCAGTCAAGGACAGGAAGCAGCTGCAGTAGTTTTAAACCGCAGTCGCTGACCTCAGCGGCTAGAGACTCGACCTGCACTCCAGGCGGCCGGCGCCCAGCAGCCAGAGGCGCCGCGCAGCTCCCCGAGCGGCTGTCAGGGCGGCCGGCGCGCAGCCGGCACGCGCGCCCCCAGCGCCTCGGCGCGCGGACCAGGCTCGTGGACGTCTAGCTAAAGGACCCGGCTCTCTGAGCTCAAGGCGCGTGCGTCCGCCTGCCCGCCCCCTCTTCAAACACGAGGCCTCCCGAGAAAGTGCCCATGTAGTCAATCGTAGGTTCTAGTTTTGACGCAAAAAAATTACCCATTGAAAATATGCAAGGCATAATAATGAGACTGTTTTGCTTTGCAGTCGAACTCTGTTGATTTGGCCAGGTTACAGCAGACGCGAGAGGTGCTGAGCCAAACAGGCATTATCCAGGACAGCTGCATCCGGGCCCTCCTGCCGCAGGCCGCCCTCTGAGCCAGGGGTCCTTCAGGTAGGAGGTCCTGAGTGACTTTGGATGTCCGCTTCTCCCAGGTGCCGTGGGTGCTTAATCTACGGTCTTGCGGCTTAGCTTTTCTCTCGGTTTGGACTTGAGGCCTCTGTTGCAACCATGCTCCGCCAGATCATCGGTCAGGCCAAGAAGCATCCTAGCGTGAGTTCTTAAACCCTTTCCCAGTGTCTTCCCTGTCTATCCTGTGGGGGGAGGCGGCTGCGTCAGTCCACTGGGAGCTTCCTCCTTCAGCCCCTACGGTTCCTCGGGGCTGGACCTTGCCGCACTCTGTCCTGTTCTCCTAGTTGCCCCAGGACCTTGAGTTCTGACCTTGCACGCCTTGCATTGTGGGGGTTTGGCCTGGCATGTTGGAGGTGAGGGATACTTTTGGGGAAAAGAAAATGTTGGAACAGTGAGGTGGGCGCGCGTCCTTTTGCAGGTCGGTGGTACTAGGAGGGATAGTTGGGCGCTGTGTGGGTTAGACAGCAGGAAAGGTCAGTTATACTGTTTGTTGTGCTGTTAAAAGCCTTGTTTTCACTTCATTGCACCACCAGGCCTTAAGGAAAATGTGAAGGTCTCTGAGTTTGGAATCCTCATTTTCTCTTGACGTCTTGATATTTTATGATATTTTAGGAGTGCGGAGTTTAATTGCTTTGAGAAATATATATAGAAATATAAAAGAAATATTTCACGTATTTTCCCCTTGCACATCAACGTCCGGTGGTCCTAAAACTCAATTATGCAATCTTTAATTTGTATTTTTAAATCTGATTGCCTAACTGTGCATTAAGTGTGCTAGCAGTACGTTTCCAGAGATTATGTGTAATAGCGGTATTTATAGTAGGTGTGTTTCTATATGCTCATTCAGACTTTATTTAACAGAATTTTTGTTTTTCATAACGTCTGTATAGAAGCAAGCTTAAATAATTTGCCAAGAGCTTGTGTTTCAAGCCTTTACATGCGAGAAGCTGGAATTTAATGAGAGTGATGTATGACTATTAGGTAAAAAAAATGATGGATTTTCTTAGAAAATTTAAAATTTCAGTATAACGTTTTCCACGTTAAATCTGTTATCTTCACATCCTTTAGAAATTCTAGAAATTCCTTTTTTTAAAAACTATCGAACATAGTTGAAATCTTCCTTAAAAATGAAGTCTTTTTTTTCAAACTTTAAGACCAGCTTAAAAAGGTGGTTTGAAGAGAAGATAAATCTAGAGTTAGAACGCAGATTAGTGGTTGCCTGGGGCTGAAGATGGGGATGCGAGTGGCAGCAGTGGCCCTGAGAGAGATTCTTGGGGTGATGGGCATGTTCTAAAATTGTACTGTGGGACGGTTGCACAACTTTATACATTTACTGGAAATCGTTGGTTGTTGAAGTTAATGAATTTTACGGCATGTAAATCCCAATAAAGTTGTCAGAATTTTTTTAAAAAATAAAAAGATGGTTAGAGATTTGGGAATCAGTGTGTAGAAACTACTGTAGTCTTTTTTTGTTTACTTTTATCAGTATGTAGGTATTTGAAGATGACTGTTAATTCTCATCTATTTTGTTTTGGCTTCCAGTTGATCCCCCTCTTCATATTTATTGGAGCAGGAGGGACTGGAGCAGCACTGTATGTCACGCGACTGGCATTGTTCAATCCCGATGTCAGGTGAGTGTTTAAAAATGTTTAGAATTTTGATGGTTTACCAAACTGATTTAGGAGCCTCAGTCTTTCTAGAGAGGCAGCGTCAAGTAGTAGAAAGAAGCTGAAATTGGCTGTCCTAGAGTAAGTTCAGATCCCAGTTCTACTGTTGTTTTTTTTTCTGGTTCATGAAATTATCTAGATTTCTCTGAGTTGCATTTTCTCTTTGGTTGAATAGAACTGCCAGTACTTGTTTTGTAATGTTGTGAGGATTGAGATAATATAACTTTATGAAACACTTAGTCAGGGGTGCTAGTATGTTTGAGTGTTTTTTGGGGGCTGTTTTTCTACAATAGGGAATGCTTTTTTTTAAAATAAAGTTTTCTGTGACAGGGTTAGGAACGGGGATAACTGCCCCAAGGGGCTCTCTGTGTTGTACCTTTTTCTAACTTGTTCCATGGGTTTGCTTATTAGGGGTCTTTTCTCTATTTCAACTCTATAATGAAAATAACACTACTTCATCTGATAGGAAATGGAATTTGATCTATTCAAAATGATAGCTTCTTGAATATATAACTATTTTAAATAGTATTTTGTAACTTTAATAATTATAATGTCTTATATATTTCTTCTAGTTGGGACAGAAAGAATAACCCAGAACCCTGGAACAAACTAGGTCCTAATGATCAGTACAAGGTAAGCTAAAAATTGTTTCAGAATTGCTGGAAAGTGTATTTTAATAAATTTTGTCATGAAGTAGGTCTTTTTTTGAAATAGGAGATGCAAGTAAAACTCTATTATAAATGAACTTTGAGAAATTGCTAGATTGTTCTGTGAAATTAAAATGGTATATTTTTCTAATAAATATTTTTTTAAGGACTTTATTCACAGGCTTTAGAGTCTGTGTAGGAAATGAAGATAATGTCTCAATTCTGCTAATTTGACTAAGGAAAGAAAGAGAGAGTATGGTTAACATTTTCTCCAGTCTTGGTTAGTGTAGTGCAGTGATTCTCAGACCTCGGCATACATTGGCATCACTGGAGAGGTTGTTAAAATAGATTCTTCAACTCCACCCCCAGCGGTTCTGATTCACTTGATCTGTTGTGGAGACTGAACATTTGCATTTCTGATAAAGTTTCAGATGATATTGATGTTCTTGGTCCATGGGCCACACTTTGAGTAACTAATCTAGTGGCTGGTTTGGTTGGTGGTTTTTTCTTTTTGGTATGGTTGACATATTTCAGGTGAGAATTAGTAGGAAGATGTGAAAATCAGTTGAAACTTATATTTTACCATAAACTTTCTAGGTACACCTTTTTGACATCTTTCTGCAAAACTAGTTTGTGAAACTACTCCAAAGAATGATTTCATGGACTGAGGCTATTTGCCTCTATTTATGTTATTGATACATAATTGATGTGTAATATTGTGTAAGTTGGAGGTGTACAGCTTGTTGGTTGGGTGCATTTATGTATTACACTATGATTACTACAGTAGTGTTAGCTAACACCTTTATCATGTCACATAATTATCACATTTTTGTGTTGAGAATAATTAAGAGCTAGTCTCTTAGCAACTCTGAAATTTGTGATACTGTTGATGATAATCACTGTATTGTGCATTAAGCCTCCAGAACTTGTTGAGCTACTAGTCGCAAGTTTCTGCCTTTAATAAAATCTTCCCAATTTCCCCATCTTCCATCCTCTGGTAGTCACCAGTCTACTTTCTCTTTTTACAAATTCAGACTTTTTAGATTCTATTTAAGTGATGATCATACAGTATATTTGTCTTTCTCTGTCTCAATTACCTCACTTAGCATAATGCCCATAAGGTCTATCCTTGTTGAAAATCTAAGACCATTTATTCCTCAGATGCTATGCTTCCATGTAAAATTTTTGCATGTACAAAGAAAAAATCCTTGCAGTGTCATAAAGAATGTAAATTTTTGCATATACAAAGAAAAAACCCATGGCATGTCAAAGTTTTATTAGGATATGATTCATGTACCATATATGTGTACTAAGTCACTTCAGTTGAGTCCAACTCTTTGTGACCCTACGGACGGACTGTCAGAGAGTCAAAGGGTGAGACAGAGGATGAGATGGTTGGATGGCATCACCAATTCAATGGACACGAGTGTGCGCAAGCTCCAGGAGTTGATAATGGACAGGGAAGCCTGGCTTACTGTAGTCCATGGGGTCTCAAAGAGCTGGACACGACTGAGGGACTTAACTGATGGACGGTAGCCCACGAGGCTCTTCTGTCCATGGGATTCTCCAGGCAAGAATACTGGAGTGAGTTGCCATGTCCTCCTCCAGGGATCTTCTCAATCCAGGGATCAAAGCCTCATCTCTTTTGTCTCCTGCATTGGCAGGTGGGTTCTTTACCACTAGGGCCACCTGGGAAGCCCTTTATATACCATACAGTTTACCCACTTAAAGTATATAACTTGCCGTGAATTTTCCACTATGCCAGGCTCTTTCATTAAAAACTAGCAGTTTCTTTGAGCACTGTTAGGGAGAAGTATCCAGAGCAAGGAGTGTTTAGGACCTTTTAGCAGATATAGCTCCTTATTATAGAAATTGCTGTCATTACTGATGACAGCAGCTTTTAAAATAATGACCACCTTTTGCAGACTCCAAGTCTTCTGTTCAACCTTCTGATTATAATTGGGCTTCCAAATCTTCAACAGATTTCTTTACAAGAGACAAAAATGTACTGGTGAACCTGAAGTGAGCCATCTTAATTTGTGTCACATTTTGCCTCAAAAAATGACACGCAAGCATCCTATTTTTTTCTCTCCTGTAAATTTAAGTCCATTCTGGAGAAAATGATTCCACACCCAATAAACTTTGAAAAAGGAAATAGCAGCAACCAAAAAACCGCAGGCCTTGGTCCCCTCACCCCAAGAGCATATTGGAATCTCTGGTATGTAGTTCAGAAAACTCCCCAGGTGATTATGATAATGAAACTGATTACCAGTGTTTTAAAATACGATGTTCATGGGGTCGCAAAGAATCAGACACGACTTAGTGACTGAACAGCAACAACAAGAGTATGGTAACACATGCCAGGATAGGGCCATGTGAGCTGGAAATGGAACGTTGCCTCAGCAGAAATCTAATGTGTGTGGCATAGATTGGGCTGTGAATAGCTAACATACTGGTATTAGCCTGGAAAAAGGAATCATATAATGGCAAAATATCTGATAAAGTGTCACCTGCTATAATTTGGAAAGCAGACCTTGTGCCTAAAGAGTTCATTATAAAAGATTTTGGAAAACAGGATGTTAGTAGACGATTGCTGGCTCTACTTGCCAAGAGATGAGTTTAGAAGAATTGGGACATTTGCAAGCAGAAATAGAAGGGAGCCAAGCCCCAAAACTTGGGAGCTTGGCATGGATGATGTCTACTGCTGCTCTTAAACCTAAACACTGAGGTAGGCTAGGTTATTCTTTCTCTGTCATTCACTTCCCCTCACCTAAGAGAATTTTTTTTCTGGCCCTTTTAACATCAGGTTTGGTTATGTGACTTGCTCTGGCAAATCAAAGAAAGTGGTATCTGCCACTTCTAATCGAGCGTGTGGTTCATCCATTGTTCTTTTCCATTTCCCTCCTGAGACCAAATTGACAGTTAGGGCTTTTCATTCAGCCCAGATTAAAATGAAAAGAACATAGAGCAGTGAGCTTAGAAAGGCAGATAATGTGAATGAAAAATAAACCTTTCTTGAAAGCTGCTATGATTTGGTGGTTATTTTTTGCTATTTCACATTCTAGCAAAAGCTAACTAATACAAGAGAGTAGGCTAAGATAGCATTTAAGCATTGAAGGTCTAGCAGCATTTCTCAACTGGATAAAATACCCTGAAGCCAAGATCAGAATATGCTGTGCCTTCCCAGCTGTTGTTTCAGAAACTGCCGAGGTAGCTACCATTAAATTGAGAAAAGGATTGGGGACATGGAAGCTGAAAAATAAAGCAGATTTGAAAATTACTTTGACAGAGAACTCTGATACTGGTACATGGAGCCGAATAAAGCAAACATATCAGAAGTCTGCTTAGTTTTGAGAAAATTAGCAAAAATACTGTGAACTTTGCACTCTGCTTGGGCTTGATCCTGCTTCTGACAACTTGATAACTTGATCCCAGTGGCTTCTTTTCTAAAGAATGAGTAAGGTTGTGATAATTAAGATAAATGATTCTGCCGATAGTGCCTGGGATCTTTTAAAACAGCCCATAAATATTTCTTAAAATATAACCTGCAGTTCCTTTTATAAATACTGTCTTTAACATTTTGTTAGTATGTTACAGATGAGCAGTTGGTTTCTTTCAAGTCTTATTGTCTATTTCAGTTACTTCATAGGAGAATACTGTCAGAAGAAAAAATACTACTTTATGACTGATTCGTACCTTAATGTTTATAACGTTTATAAACGTCTACATATGTGTATCAAGGATAAGCTTCACAACCTGGGAATTTTTTTAAAAGTCAAATAAAACTAAGAATTTTTCAACTAGAGATCAAGAAGTTAGGGTATGTTTCAAGAAATAAAAGGCTTTGAAGAAACAATGGACACAGATCTATGAGCTTCTTGTTTAAAAACTGAAGAAAATGATGATGAATTCTGCACTTCAGATACTTTTGGAGTTAAATAATATAGTTTTCAAGTAATTATAGCATAGCCTCTTCAGTATTCTTTGGCATAAGATTATAGCCTTGTCTGGGCTTATTACGAATCCTGTTTCCTTAGTAGGATTGTTAGAGCAGTTACAAGTATAAATCATTTTTTTTTAAATTATTGGGAGTTAGAGGCAGTTTTTAAAGAAATGCTAGTAAAATATATTTCAAATTAAGTTGAATATAGGCACATTTATGAAAATTTAAAAATTTCCAAAATACATTTAAATATATTTAAAAGCTTTTGTGCCAAAGGTGGTAAAGTATAAATTTGATTTTGATGCATTCTGGGTTAGGAAATTAAGGAAACCCCTAAGTGAAGGAGAGAGAAAAATGGAAAGAAAAGCCATCAAAGCAGGCCAGTTTGTATCTAAAAACTAACAGAAACAAACATGCAACAAAGCATTACTTTATATTATTAGCTGATCTTTATTGCTGTAAACCTTTCCCATCTAAATTATAGCACTTTGCTGACCAAATAAGGATAATTATTGATACTCATTCTGTTGGAGATTCACTCCTGTACCTAATGGAGAGGAAAGGAAAAACGTAAGAATTGGAAGTATATGTCAGAAGAATTCATAATTATTCACCTTGAAAAGAAGAATTTTTTATAAGTTCCAACAGATGATACTGACTCTGCTTTTCTGAGGAAGACTGAATATTTTTACCTTACCAAAACCATTATTAAGGACTGGAATTTTAACGTCTTTGTTTGAATGACTTTTATATTGTTAAATATTTTAAATAATTCATGTCTATAATTGTTACTATATAAAGCTGAATAAAAATGATCTTAAACTGCTGTATCATCTTTGTGTATATGATTATCTGAAATATCTTTTTTCTTTTCCAAGTTCTACTCTGTGAATGTAGATTACAGCAAACTGAAGAAAGAAGGTCCAGACTTCTAAATGAAATATTTCACTGTAAAGCTGATTTGAATGAAGGTCTTCCAGAAGCCATCCGCACAATTTTCCACTTAACCAGGAAATATTTCCCCTGTAAATGCACGAAATCACGTTGGTGTATTGTGGTGGGGTTTACACTGATGAATAAATAGTCTGAAACTTGATATGTGTCATTATTTAATGCTGAAACTCTACTCTGAACTTCATAACTTAGGATATGGGAAATAAACTATTGGAATTTAAGGAATTTTTTTAGTTTCTGTGTATTCATGTAACTTGAAAATAAAACTTTAAGCAGCTCTAATGAGACACTTTCATTTTGTGTACAGGCCGTTGTTAGTGCTGGGGCATATTTAAGAACTGGAATTATAAATGAAAGGTAGATTTGGAAGATTATTCAAGCCTCTTTGGGATTGGCGAGATGAAAACCTCTGAATTTCTGTTACTGGCTGATATTGAAGTATGTGCTGTTGTTAATACTGGTTTTTACTGTGTCATTCATTCTCTCTACTGAAAATTTCTAGGTTGTCAGTTGCCATGGTCTGGCTGGGGATTGTAGTTGGATCTGACTCCATCACTACTCACCGAGTGAGTGGCCAAGAAGAGCTCTTGAGAACTTCTGAGTTTTGGCAGGTTTTCAAAGGCTAGGAAGTATGCTAACAATTTTGATCCAATGAGCAGAACATTTCAGTGGTGGCTAATCAAGAATTAGCCATGTCATATATCAGTTTTCCACGTGGTGTGTGTAGATCATGACATTGTAGGAGCTTCAGGAATTTAGTGATACAATTTTAGATTTTAATATATAGGTCTATGTTATACATAGTTTGTGTTTACAAAGTAATGGTACATTTTACTTGTCAGGAACTGAATTAAATGTTCATGTGAATTATCTCAAATACTTAGCAAATATTTTTTTAAATAGTAAGGAAACCAAGACCAATTAAACCAAGATTAAATTATTCAAGTTCATTCCATTAGTCAAATGTGAATCAGTTACCCCTTGGTGTCTGGGAGATTTGTTTCGGGAACACTGTTCCTCCCGCTTCCCACAGATACCAAAATTCACAGACGCTCAGGTTCCTTATATAAAATGGCGCAGTGCAGTCAACCCTCTGTATCCATGAAAGCGGAACACATGAAGGCATTTGAATTCATCTGTTTGTGTTTAAACCCAGGTAGTCTTGAATGTAGAATTGACCACTTCAAGCTCCTTGTCTTTCGATAATGTTTATCCTCAGAGTTTCTCAGCCTTGCCATTGTTGACCTTCTGAGTCAACTGTCAGATTGTTGTAGTAGGGTGGGTTTTTATTTTATATTAGCGTGGTTAGTAGTGTGCTTGTCCTCTGCCATATATGCCAGTGACATTCTCTCTCCACGTTGTAAAACTAAAAATGCTTGCAGACATTGCCAAATGCTACTTGGTGCACAAAATTGCCCCATTCCCACCCGTGTCAGGAACTACTCTGGATGCTTTGGTACAAATCACCTCAAGGTTTAAAATTATGAAAAGATACAGGGATTTAGTCAAAATTCCTAAATAATTGAAAGACAAAGATTTTATTAAGTATTTCCAAATAAATGCCTTACATTTTCTAGTACTAGAAAATTGTCTTTTAAGACTCTTTAATAATCTCTTTGTGATCAGTATTTCTGGACTTGCCCACACTAAAATGTAAAATTTGGCATGAGACATGTCTTGAAGAAACTACATCCAATTACTGCTGTTATAGACACTGAAGTAGCAATGGAAATTGACTGTCACTGCATCAGATACGAATGCTGCCAGGAAAAATAACATGCCATTTTTTTTACCCTTGAATGAATTTGTTTAGAATTATACTTTTACTGTACTGCTTATTTAAATATACAGCAGATTACTTTGTCATTTCCTGATCTTAATGAGGTCACCAGGCAAAACTGTGTTTCAGGATAGATGTTGCCTTGGGTAGCATTTTTGTATATTTGAAAAATTGCCATTTTCAGAATTGACAGATGCTTCTCAGGAGGTACTTGAATCAACCCTGAATATTCACTGGGAGGACTGATGCTGAAGCTGAAGCTCCAGTACTTTGGCCATCTGATGTGAAGAGCTGACTCACTGGGAAAGACCCTGATGCTGGGAAAGATTGAAGGCAGGAGAAGGGGATGACAGAGGACGAGATGGTTGTATGGCATCACTGTGGATACAAGTTGGAGCAAGCTCTGGGAGATGGTGAAGGACAGGGAAGCCTGGTGTGCTGCAGTCCATGGGGTCAGAGTCAGACACAACTTTGCAACTGAACAACAGGGTATTTGAAGCAAGCAAGCAAAAATTATACTGAATTTTGCTTTTTTCAAGTCTATTAACCCACCCTGATCAGGTTTCACCCTTATCACTTAACTAAAAATGCTTCAGTTTTGGGCATCAATGACCTCCACGTTTCTAAATTTAAAAGTCGATCATCATTGCTCACTTTGACCTAACAGAGTTTACCCAACTCCTTGAAATATTCCTTCACTGTCTAGAATGCCATGCTGTGCTTGTTTTTTTTTTTTTTTTTAATAGCTTTGGCTTTTCTACTCAGTCTGTTGGTGATATACTTTCGTTTCCATGAGCTTTTAATATTGGAGTGCACCAAAGGAAAAAAAAAAAACACTGGACTTTTCCACTAAATGAACTCTTCATCCAGTTTCATGTCTTCAAGTACCATCCTTTGGCTGTTTAATTTTTCAGATCAGGTCTTTTTTCATGTGTGTTTGTGTGTGTGTATCTCTATTCACTTGACCTCTCCATGTGGATTTTTGGAGGCATCTTTAAGATGTCTGATATGAACTTGTAAACATCTCAATTTCTGCATCCACAGTCCTCAGTCCCACTGTTTTCAATATTGTGAGTTTATAGGAACGCCATCCTTAATGGTAGTTCAGTCCAAGATCCTCAGTCTTCATTCATTAACTCTTCAACACCCATGTATCTACTATATTTGAGTATGTTTACTATACCTTCAAAATAATACCCAGAATCTCACTATTTTCAGCACATAATTTCCCCACTGTCACCTTGGCCTTAAGCCATCATCTAACATGAAGTAATAAATAACCTCTCAACTGGGTCTCCCTGTCTACAATCCGTTAGTAACAACAGCAGGCAAAGTGATCTTTAATATATTCCTTTGTTCAATATCCACCAACATTTTCCTGTTTTACTCAGTAAAAGCTAGATTGTTTTGTTGCTAAGTCGTGTCTGACTTTTGCGACCCCATGGACTGTAGCCTGCGAGGCTCCTCTGTCTATGGGATTTCCCAGGCGAGAATACTAGAATGGGTTGCCATTTCTTTTTCCAGGGACTCTTCCCAACCCAGGGATCAAACCCGAGTCTCCTGAATTGCAGGTAGATTCTTTACCCCAGTAAAACTTTATGACTACTTTTTAAATATCTTCCTCTACTAAAATGTAAGCTCTATGAGTATAAGAATATTTGGCCATTTTGTTTGTTGAAATATCCTCAGCACCTGGAATGGTACCTGGCATATAGTTGGTGTTCAAGAAATATTTGGTAAGTGAATGAATAAAGGACCAATTCATCAGGTGTCTAGAGTGGCTAACCTTAAGTTGCTACAAGTGATTTTTGACAGAGGCAGAGAACCAGAATTAGAAATATTGAACACCTTTAGTGAAAGGGCTCTGAGCTATACGTCATCAACCCCAGTGGATAAGTTTTTTATAGGTCTTTTAAAATTTCCAACTAAAGCGTCATCTTTATACTGAAAAACATCTATCCTGACATTTCAAGCTTATTTTCTTATTTCACAACATTTTAATTAGGATGAATCTGAATGAAGGAAAAGTTAGGTACAAGCACAAATAAAACTAGATAAGTCCTCCTTTCATTTAAAAAAAAAATTCCCGAAGTCCATATACCATATTCACCATTTCCAAAAGATATCCATTTTCTTTTCTTCCCATTTTTATCCTTTCCAGTTATAAAAGCAGTGCATGCTCAGCATAACTAAAATAATTCACAGAAAGCATTTTTTATATATCCAAGGCTTTCCTTCAATGGTATCAGAGAATATGCTGGAATGCTACTCTGTTACCACTTTCTCAAAAATGCTCAAATAGGGCATGCAGGAACTTTGTTATCTGAACAAATAGCAGTTACTGTAGAGCAAAACAGAACCTCTAAATTTGAAATTTAAACTTCAAGTAAAAATATACATAGAAATTATGTATATATTTATTACACATAAGTGTTTCTCATTGTAGCAGCTTGTCCCTTTCCTCTAGGGTGATTGATAGAATTCATCTTTGGAGGAAATCTCCACTTTTCTTGAGTAGGTAGAAGGTAAAAAAGACAAGAGAAAGGGTTACAAGAAGGCATCTCATATCAGGATGAAACCGGTAACACCAGTGGATAACATCATTGAGCCAGGGACAATATATATTACTTCATTTACTAATTATAACATTGTAAGGCTATGGTTTTTCCTGTGGTCATGTATGTATGTGAGAGTTGGACTGTGAAGAAGGCTGAGTGCCGAAGAATTGATGCTTTTGAACTGTGGTGTTGGAGAAGACTCTTGAGGGTCCCTTGGACTGCAAGGAGATCCAACCAGTCCATTCTGAAAGAGATCAGCCCTGGGATTTCTTTGGAAGGAATGATGTTAAAGCTGAAACTCCAGTACTTTGGCCACCTCATGCGAAGAGTTGACTCATTGGAAAAGACTGATGCTGGGAGGGATTGGGGGCAGGAGGAGAAGGGGATGACAGAGGATGAGATGGCTGGATGGCATCACTGACTCGATGAACGTGAGTCTGAGTGAACTCCGGGAGTTGGTGATGGACAGGGAGGCCTGGCGTGCTGCGATTCATGGGGTCGCAAAGAGTCGGACACGACTGAGTGACTGAACTGAACTGAACTGAACTGAAGGCTGACTTGCTGCTACTCAACCCCCTCCCCCACCAACTTTTTTAGACAAGTGAAGAGAACAAGACAAAAATATGCCCAGGGCCGTATTTAACTAGGGAGTGGTATAGAGTCAAGCTTTGAATCCAGATAGTTTGACTTCACCTTCACATTCATTCCCTGAACCTGCTAGACGTGTCTCATAGGGTTGTCTTTAGAATTAAATAAGATAATATATGTAAGAGGCTTAATATATCTCCTGGCAAAATAAGTATTACTTAAATATTATATAATTTGTATTATAAAGCCTGGAGTTCATTTCTTTCTGTCCTTCCATCAGAAATTTAATGGGAAACTTAAAAGCCATATTATAAAAAGCTTAAAGGAAAGAAAAGAACTGTTCAGTAAAAGCTTATCCAACTACCAACAATCTGATCCAGTAATTTTTTATTGTAAATATCACTGATTTCAAGGTGACTCCCCTTTTATACCCGAGCTATAAGTCTAAGAAGTGTGATTTATGTTTCTCCCTAGGTTTGCTCAAGCAACGCTTGCCCACATAGCATGCCATAATAATGTTCCACCCTCTCTGATTTGCATTATGACTCCGTGAATTAAAATCTTGTTATGTAGGTCATTTCTCCTCAGCTGAAAATGATACTGAGTTAATCCATGCCTGATATTGAAAGAATTTTTTGATGCTGTTTGAATGATAAATAGCATCTGGAAAAATTTATCTCAGGTCTTTTTTCCTGCTGTTGTTTTTTTAATCTTAAAAGGCAGCAGCTTGTATACTCTATACAAAGCTTTTCTGTTTGTTTCTAACCAAAGCTTTTCTAGGAAAAGAGTTAATACTATACAATATTTTCAGACTCCATAATGATCCATCCTAAATAAAGATACTCTACAAACTTAATTTGTTTTAGACTAGTCAGAAAGTAATTTATCCTTCCTTGTTATATAGTGTATTTCAACATTTTAAATTACAAAGCAACTTTGTTAGGAGAATCTTGGTAAATTTCTAAATTGTTAAATCCTATTGTTTTCATAAGGAGTTTGTGTCATGTTCCCTCTTGAAGCAGTGGTGTGCAGGTAAATGTTTAACAACCAGCTCTCCAGAGGGGAAAATCCTGATTTGTAGCATTTGCAGATTTCTGTGGTTGGCAGATGAATGCCTTCCCCTAAATTAATTCCTGGAACCTGAGAATAAATTTGTTTATATGGCAAAGGAGAAGTAAAATTGTACATGAAATTTCTGTTGATAATCAGCTGACTTTAAAATAGGGACATTATCCTGGATTATTCAGAGCCCAGTGTAATAGAAGAATCCTTAAAAGTGAAAGAGGGAGTCTGAAGGGGAAAGTCAGAGGGAGACGTGACTATAAAAGAATGATAAATGCAATGTTGCTGGCTTCAAAGATGGAGAAAAGAAATCATGAGCCAAGAAATGTGGGAAGCTTCAAAGAAGCTGGAAAACCTATGGAAATGAATTCTCTTAGCACTTCCAAAAAGGAATTCAGTCCAGTGAATTCTAACTAATATAACTGTGAGATAGCAATTTGTGTTTTAAGCCATTAAATTCATGGTAATTTGTTATAGGAGCAATGGGAAAACTAATACATCTACTGTGGCAGAGTTTAAGGTACCATCTTGTTTTTTCAATCGAAGGTTGGAAAAATGCAAGAAGAATTAGCTCTTGAGAGCTGATGTTGAACTCATTCTAACACGGCACTGAGTGGACTCAAATAGGAAAAGGTTTGTTCATTTTCTCCTTATATTTCCTAGTAGAATAATAAACTCAATACAAAGTGACTAATTGAAAACCTCTTACTATCATTATGCTGTTTGCTAATACTTTCTTTTCTTCTTTTTTGTTTTGTTTTTCCTTAGAGTCTAAGGCAACTGGAAGGAAGGAAATGGACATCTAGGGAGGGGAAAGAGAATGGGAGGAGGTGATCACGTTGAACAACTCTTGAGGGTGACGACAGTACAAATGATGTCCCGTTTAGCTGAACAGAATTGAGTCCCCGACATGCTTTTAGATTTTTATACAATATGAAAACTGCTGCTCTTTTATAAAGTGTTTTTTTCAAATTGTTCACTAGAAACTAAGTAAAAAATCAGGATTATATACAGAAAAGAGAACAGGGTTTGAATAACATAGAACTTCAGTCACTGTCCAGCCAAAAAAACCAAAAATAAACTCAAGAGATCAAAAACACCATAATGGAAAAGAAGAGGGCCTTTGATGGGCCATATGTAAACTGGACAGAACTGAGGAAGAAAAAATCTGAGCTAGAGGATATATCAATAGGATCCTTGGAAACTGGAAAGCAAAGAGAACAAAGACTAACAAACAAAAGAATATGCAAGATGTGTGGAACAACTTCACACATACGTGTAACGGAAATAGAAGGAGAAAAAAGAGAGACGAGAGCAGAAGAAATACTTAAATAATAATGACTGAGGACTTGCCAAAATTATGTCATAAGCTAGCTCACAGATCCCTGAGGACACTGAGCAGGTAAATGCCAAAAAAAACTATCCCTAGGCATATTAATTTTAAACTACTGAAAGTCAAGGATAAAAAAAAAATCCTAAAAGAAGCCAGAGGAAAAACAATTACTTGTAGAGGAACAGATTACATTTAGCTTCCCTCAGAAACAATGCAAGCAAGAAGAGAGTGGAGTAAAATATTTTAAATGTTCTGAGAAAGAAAATGCACCTCCCTAGAATTCTGTGCCCTGCAAAATTGTTCAAAAGTGAAGGAGAAATAATGACTCTCAAGCAAAAGCTGATGGAATTCATTGCCAGTAGATCTGCCTTGCAAGAAATGTTAAAAGAAGTTCTTTAACAGAAGAGAAATAATGTAGGTCAGAAACTTGGATTTGCTTAAAGGAAAGGGAGTACATGGAAGAAGGAATAAATGAAGGTAAAATAAAAAATTTTAATTTTCCTTCATAATTTATCTAAGAGCAGTTTGTTCAGATAATACTAACAATGCATCTATATGCTGTGGATTCAATGCACCAATGTGTTTACATGCTATAGATTCAATGTAGCCCCAATCAAAGTCTTGGTAAGTTAGTTTTGTGGATATTGACAAACTGATTCTAAAATTTTTGTGGAGATGGAAAAGAGTCAGAATCACCAACACAATATTAAAGGAGAATAAAGTTTGAAAACTGACAATACCCATGTTCAAGGCTTACTAGAAAGCCATAGTAATCAAGATTGTGTCATGCTGGAAAAGAAGACATAGGTTAATGAAACAGAATCAAGAATCCAGAAAAAATGGTATAGCCACTTCGGAAAACAGCTTGGGGTGGGGGTGCAGTTTCTTATGTAACTGAACATACTATAGGAGCCAGATATTTTTCTCCTTGATGTTTACCCAGAAGAGTTGTAAACTTGTGCCCACAGAAAAACTGTACATGGATATTTATAGCAGCTGTCAAATAATAATTGTTGAAAGAAACCAAGATGTCCTTCAGTAGGTAAATGGATTAAACTGTGGTACATCCGATAACAATAGAATATTATTCAGCACTAAAAGGATATGAGCTATCAACCCATGAAAAGACATGGAAGAATCTTGAATACATATTACTGAATGAAAGAAGCCATCCTGAAAAGGCTCCATTACCCTATGAGTCCAACTATATGATACTCTGAAAAAGACAAAGCTGTAGAGACAGTTAAAAAGTTCAGCAGTTGCCAGGGGTTGAGGTAAAGATACATAAATGGAATACAAAGGATTTCTAAGGCACTGAAAATACTCTGCTTGGTACCATAATGTTGGATATGTGTCATCATACGCTTGTCCAGACCCATAGGATAAATAGCAAGGCTGAACCATAATGTAAACTGTGGACTTGGGATGACTGTGATGTGTCAGTTTAGGTTCATCAGTTGTAACAAATGTACCATTTTGGTGGAGGGTGTTGATGATGGGGGTGGGGGTTCATGCATTTGTAGGGCAAGGGCTATGTGGGAAATCTTTGTATCTTCCCCTCAAGTTTTCTGTGAACCTAAATCTGCTCTAAAAAAAATAAAATCTTCTTAAATCTTTTACTTTAAAAAATAAAATGAAGAGAAGAAAGGAAGGTTAAAAAAAATCCACTGTGACTTTCAATAAATCTGCAATTCTTTTCCCCTTTGCGTCTCTCGTAACACATGGCCACGGACTATATTTGTTTACAAAAACTTTATAAGTAAATCTACTTCCCCATTTCACACATCTTGATTGTTGCACCGAGGTTTTCTTTGTATCCATGAGAAGAGTGTCTATGTCTATTTTGTTTGTCCTTGTATCTCCAGGGCCTGACAGTGTCTGCACTTAATATACCTGCAAGTATTCATTGATTGAATATATAGAACATAATGCGATTGCAGAGGCTTTTGATTTATAGACATTTTCTGAGTGATAGTATAACTTAATTTGTAGATGGTAGTTGAATTTTGAATGAATGTTTAGAAGTGGAAACTCAAGTGCTTATATGTTATTAAAATGAAAATAAAATGCAACAGAATGTTTTTTATAAATACCCAAGGGCTTATATATGAAACATCAATAAACTAGCTATTGAAAAACCCTAATTACTGGCAGTTTACCATGTAGATACCTTATATGATGTTTCTACATGGAAGCTACTAATTTGAATTACCCTGGAAAAATAATGTATATAGGCATTTTTAGTTTATCATTATAATATGGTGATGTACCCCCTCTTACTAGAATCCCACAGTGCCTAATAGTCATGAATAAATTTATAGACATGTTTTTCATATTGAAGCAAAATGACTATGAGCATGAACTATCCTCTTCTTTTAGTTTCCTTACTGCAGGCGAATACAACAAAGGACCTAATGGATAGTGAGAATAAATTACTATATGGAGAAATAAGAACTGTATGTCTATTACTAGTTTTTAGGTCCATAGACAAGGAAACAAAAATAGATCATACTGCTGGTCCATATTGGTATAAAATATAATTTTAGTTCTAGTTTTAAAGTTGATTTTCAAATAAGTATAATTTTTGAATTCAGCTAAATGTTGCCAGGAGAAGAAAATGAGTTTGGTATTTGCTGGCATATCAATTTGTAAACATGATCACAGATCATAAATTGCAAGAAATACAGTGCTGTTTATTTTTTAGATTGCAGTGAGAATTAGTTCACTGGAAAGAAAACAGAAAGGCATTTTAGCTAATTTGTATTGCTTCTTAAAAGCACAAACCTAATAAAATACTATGTTAGGAAAGAAAAGCTTAGAAAACAAAGAACATGGAGAAACATAGAATAATCAGACTGCTAGGGATAAAAAGTAAAGCTTAAGGTATTAGCAGGATTAATTTTGCTCTTGCTTTCTGTAATGGATAGGGAGGGGAGAGAAGGGAGCTCTTGTTTAAATGTGCAAGGCTGTTTACATGGGTTATCTCACTTTTTATCCTCACATCAGTCCTTTTGGGCTGCTGTTGTCTTACTAATTTCAATATCAAAAAAATAAAGTTCAAGGAGGCTGGTTAAGTAAGTCGCACTACCATCTTATAAAAGCAGGCATTTGAATCTAGATCTACATAGCTCCAAAGTCCTTCCTCTTGCCACTATTTTCAGCTGTGCTCATCAAGGGGTGCCAGTACTTTGAGTCCTGACGCCACAGGCACAATGATCTGGTATTAAGAATCTGCAACCTGGTGGAAATGGCTTAAATTTGCCTTAACTGTAGCTTGCTCTTTTCTTTACCTTTGAGTATTTTTATTCCTATATTAACAGATGAAGAAATTGGAGTAGAGAAGTTAAGGAAATTATGGTTACACAGGACACAAATTGCTGAAATGGGATTTGAAATCAGAAATGGTAACTCCAGAGCACACAAACTTAACTACTGTGCTAAAATGTCAGGCCTTATGGAAGAGGAAATATAATCCTTTCTCCCTACTCCAGCTTTCATTATCTCCTGGTGATTTATGCTGCTTATGGGAAGGTGGCTGAGGATAAGGGGGCGAAGTGGGGAGGGGAGTGTAGAGGGAAGAGAACTCAAATACAGTTCTTTAATTAATTACTTTGGTGTTTGTTTCATGGCTCAAACCTGCTTTTGATATATGTTGTGGGAGACAGGAAAACAAAAGGTATATTTGGATAGTGATAAATAGGAATATAAGGTATAAGGTTTTTAGCATGAGGTATGCAAGCTGGTAGTCAGAGATAAGACTAAAATGTGTGTTGAGGACAGATCAAGAAAGGAAGAAAAGATAAGAGTGGATTTTATATGATGGTTGAAGAGAAACATTTATGATGGATACAATTAGAGATTTGCTTTTGGAAGATTAATCTGGCATAGTTGTACATGTGAATTTGAGAGAGGAGACATTGGAATCAAAGTCCAACTGAAAAGCTATTTAAAAAATAATTTAGACTACATGAATTTATTAGGGAAATAATACTTGTTAAAACAGAAAAACCCCCCTATGTTAGTCATCTCAGGCTGCCATAACAAAACCATACACATAGTGGTTTAAACAAAGGAAATGTATTTTCTTACAGTTCTGGAAGCTGGAAGACTGAGATTAGGGTGCCTGCAATGGTTGGTTTCTGGTGAGAACACTTCCTGGGAGGTAACCTTCTCTATGTTATGACATGGCCAAGGGAGAGACAGCAAATTCCCTGGTGTCTCTTTATGAGGCCACTAACGCCATCATGAGGGCTTCCCTGGTAGCTCAATGGTAAAGAATCCAGTTGCCAATGCAAGAGACACAGGGGACACAGGTTTGATCCTTGGCTTGAGGAGATTCCCTGGAGAAGGAAATGCAACCCACTCCAGTATTTTTGCCTGGAGAATCCCATGGACAGAGAAGCCTGGCGGGCTCCAGTCCACGGAGTCACAAAAGAGTCAGACGTGACTTAGCGACTAAACAACAACAATGCCATCATGAGCCCCACTCCTAACCTCTTCTAACCTCTTCTAACCCTAATCACGTCCCAAAGGCCCCATATCAAATACTATCATACTGGAGTTTAGGGCTTCAACATATACATTATGGGGGGATATAAACATTCACTCCATTATACCCCACATCTTCATGGCTTAACTGAATAGAATTTAATGAAGTTTGACATGTTTTCATTGGTGGGAAGTTTTCAATATGGGTCATGTTCAAAGTTGAGATTGATCCCTGCATGATGCATAATAGTTTCTACAGCAGGGAGTGAGTGTAGTTTTTTCTATGCTAGGTCTGAACATATCTCCTATTAGAGACTTAAGAATTATGAGATGAACTCTCTGCCTCCCACATACTCAATAATATAATATATAATCATGTATGATACCAGATAATCCCAGGAAACATACCCATTCAGAAAGAAGAGTAGGAACACACATCAGTCTCTGGTCCATTATGGCTCTGAAATCTCTCCATTTTATGAGAGTCCCCTTCCCTAGGGATAGGGAGTGTCCCTTGATTGGGTAATTCTAGTTTCTGGGAGATGCGGCTCAGTCCATTGTTTTCTGTGTTTCTTAGGTCTTTTCTTTTAAAGAGTACTTTTCAGTATTCCCCTTGGTCTCACCTAAAATAAATACTGGAGAATATGCCCTCCCTGGGTACTTAGTAGCTTTTTTTGAACCTGCTTTTTGTCTGAGGAAAGTTAGAGGCCAGGGGTTGTTCTAAGACTCTAATGGTCTCAGATATTTCTAGTCTAGGTTCATGATTTATCTGACAAAAAAATGCTCTTGTAAACTTAATAGGCATTTAATCTGATTCCAGTGACTTTTACCTGCCTATCACACACCTGCAGCTCTTTTAAAGACATAGATAGGTTTACTACATATCTTTTCTAACCACCTTCTTCTCTCTATTACTCTCACTCTCAACTCATTATGATCTCTTAGTGTTTCACCTTAATTGGAGTACCTTGCACCTACCAGACTCCGACAGCAGAAACATACCCTTAATTTATTTACCTTGGGGCATTTTGTCCAACTGAAAGTATTTACTGGGTGCCAACTCAATTTATGCACAAACCCTAGCTTTGATATTTGCCAGAGGCTCAGTTTTAATCAGTTTGAATTCACTGTTTTACTATTTGAGTTTGAAGAGAGTTACCTCTTTCAACTCTACAAATCACTGAATTTCTGCATTCTCTCTAAATCATATATTTCTGTTTCTTACCAGCCAATTCTTTTCATGAGCTTCTCATTTTCCTGTGGTATCTCACTGAATGTAGGCAATGCCAACTAGAACGTGTTGCTAAACTTCATTTTCCAAACTTTTCCTTTAGGATCACAGTTTGTTAGGTATGTAATCTTCTATATAAGTTATTTCAGGGAACAGGTCTGCCAGATGTTTTGCCGTGGCATAGTTTTTGGACAAACATATTTTCAGCCTCTGAAAAGACTTTCCTCTTCACCTATTGCCTAAACCCAGTGCCACATTTGTAGATCAAATTGCCAACATTCACTGGATTATAGAGAAAGCAAGAGAATTCCAGAAAACAATCTACCTCTGTTTCATTGACTATGCTAAACCCTTTGACTGTGTGGATCATAACCAATTGTGGAAAGCTCTTAAAGAGATGGGAATACCAGACCATCTTACCCATCTCCTGAGAAACTTGTATGCGGGTCAAGAACCAACAGTTAGAACCCTGTATGGAACAACTGATTGGTTCATGATTGAGAAAGGAGTACAATAGGGCTGTCTCCTGTCATCCTGTTTGTTTAACCTGTATACTTAGCCCATCATGAGAAATGCTGGGCTAGATGCTTTACAAGCCACAGTCAAGAATGGCAGGAGAAACATCAACAACCTCAGATAGGTGGATGGTACCACTCTAATGGCAGAAAGTGAAGAGGAACTAAAGTGCCTCTTGATGAGGGTGAAGGAGGAGAGTGAAAGAGTTGGCTTAAAGCTAAATATTAAAAACAACTAAGATCGTGGCATTCAGCCCCATTATTTCAAGACAAATAGAAGGAGAAAAGGTGGAAGTAGTGACAGTTTCTTCTTGGGCTCTAAAATCACTGCGGATGGTGACTGCAGCCATGCAATCAGAAGACGATTGCTTCTCAGCAGGAAAGTTGTGACAAACCCAGACAGTGTGTCAAAAAACAGACATTACTCTGCCAACAAAGGTCCATGTAGCCAAGGCTGTGGTCTTCCCAGTGGCCGTGTACAGTTGTGAGAGCTTGACTATAAAAAAGGCAGAATGACAAAGAATTGATGCCTTCGAACTGTGGTGCTGGAAAAGACTCCTGAAAGTCCCTTGGACAGTAAGGAGATCAAACCAGTCAATCTTAAGGGAAATCAACCCTGAATATTCACTGGAAGGCCTGATGCTGAAGCCCAGTCTCCAATATTTTAGTTGTCTTATGCGAACAGCTGCCTCATTGGAAAAGTCCGTGATGCTGGGAAAGATTGAGGGCAGAATAAGAGGGCATCAGAGGTTGAGATGGCTGGATGGCATTACCAATGCAATGGAAATGAACTCAGGCAAACTGCGGGAGAAGGTGAGGGACAGGGAGGCCTGGCATGCTGCAATCTGTGGGATTGAAAAGAGTTGGACATGACTGGGCAACTGAACAACAACAATTGTTTTGGCAGCACCTGACTGAAAGGTACTAATTTTTACATTTTTCAGGATAGGATAGATTATGACATAGAAATGAAACTCCCAAGTATCAGTGGCTTACTAAACCAAATTTGTTTTTCTTTTATGCTACATGCTTACTGTGAGTTGGGTAAGAGGTTCTGTTCATAGTGGTCACTAAGGAATCGAGGCTAGTGGAAATTTCAACCTTCTTCCAAAATCATAGGGTAGCCCATCTGTTGTCATTTGTTTGGATATTTCCCAGTCTTAGCACTGAAAACCCTGCTTCCCATGAACCCAGTCAACATAACAGTGTTTCTGGTATTGTTCTGGTCTTTCATCTGGAACTCCTGTGTCTTAGGGAATCACTCAGTTCTGGGGAAATTGAGGTAACTGGTCACCTGACACAATCAGTACAGCAGTGGGAAGGAAATGTTATTCTTAAGCCATCAGACCAAAAATGACATCTGCCACTGTTCCTTCCTCTCATTAGTCAGTGTGAGTCGGATGGCATTGTCTCAGATCAAAGTGGGCAGAGAAGAGCAACTGACCATGTGTTTACAAGGCAGAGTCAGAAATGTTTAGTGAACAGCACAAACTACCACAGGAAGAAGACAAAGTAGTTTAATAAGCAGCTGGTTAGATCATAACATATAAAAGAAATTGGTGGCAGTTTAAGATATTAAAACATATGAAAAGTTATACAAATAAAATCAATATAAATATGATAAAAGCTGGTATTTAAAAAGGAACCTAGAAAATAAATTAGATCCCAAAGATAACAGATCTGTTTTTGAACTATAAATTTAGCAACAAATAGTTTCTTGGTTCTAGTTAGTATGTATACATGTACATGTGGTGGTGGATATAATACATGTAGAATTTTAAGCTCAGTTACTCTCTGAGAATTTTGTAGAATATATGAGCAATGAATGCAAATGAATCACTTGTAAAAATTTCTCTTTCTGAGCTCTGCCAATGTGAGAATGAACTAAGGGTTTCCAAATTTACCAGTTACTAGAGTATAGGTGCAGAATAGTGTCTAATCATTTATTCATCTATCAACTTATTCAGTATTTATTTAGTGACATAAACTGTGGATATAGGGAGAGAAAATGTAAGGATGTAGACAGAAAATGCCCCTCTTCTCATTGGAGGAGACAGATAAACAGGTAAATATGTTAGATTGTGATAATTACTGTGAGGGGAATGAACAGGATGACTAGATAGAGAACAAAGAGAGAGGGCACAGAACGGGTAGGAAGTATTTCGATTCGAATCATAGGGAAATTTCTCTGTGAGGGAGTTATATAGTAGGAATAAGCTGCCAGGGGAAGAGCTGGGATAGCTTTATAGCCGCAAGTGTTACCAGGTACAAAGACACGGAGGTTGCAGTAGTGCAGTAGCAGCGTTAATCGCTCAGCCACGTCCGACTCTTTGCTTCCCCATGGACTGTAGCCCACCAGGCTCCTCTGTCCATGGAATTCTGCCAGCAAGAATACTGGAGTGGGTTGCCATTCCTTTCTCCAGGGGATCTTCCCAAACCAGGAATCAAACCCGGGTCTCCTACATTGCAGGCAGATTCTTTATTGTCTGAACCACCATGGAAGCCCTGAGGCTTCAAAGAGGAACCAAATAAAGCCAACATGGTCAGAGTATAGCCTTGGGAAAATTGATACAAAAAGAAGCGGAAGAAGAGGTAAGAGCCAGGCCAGGGTAAAGAGTTTGGACTTTATTTTGATCATAGATTTTTATTCAGTAAGTGATATGATCTGCTTTTTGTTTTACAAAGAATAATCTGATTGGTGTTTGGAGTATGGATGGAAGAAGGCAAGAAAAAAAGCAAGGAGACACGGTTTGATCCCTGATCTGGGAAGATACCCTGGAGAAGGAAATGGCAATCCACTCCAGTATTCTTGCCTGGGAAATCCCATACACAGAGGGGCCTCATGGGCTATAGTCCATGGTGTTATGAAGATTCAGACATGACTTAGTGAGCAAACAGCAACAACAACAAAAATGGGTATGGAGAGAAAAGGATAGATTTTAGATACAATGTGGAGGTAGTAGCAGTGGGATCTGATGATGAATGTGATGGTAAAGAATCTGCCTGCAATATAGGTGACCCAGGTTTAATTCTTGGGTTGGGAAGATCCACTGGAGAATAGAATGGCTACCACTTCAGTGGTCTCACCAGGAGAATCCCATGAACAGAGGACCCTGTTGAGCTACAGTCCATGGGGTTGCAGAGTCAGACACGACTGAGCAACTAACACTGACTGATTGAAGAAGGAAAAGAGAGAATAGGATCAAAGATTACTCTTTAGTTTTTGGGCTTTAGCCATCCACTGTATGGATATACCCTTTACTGATCTATCAGAAACCTGGAAAGAAACAAGATCTGTGGGAAAATCAAGAATTCTTCTTAGATAGACAGTTTGATTTACTTGTTGGACATCCAAGTGGAAATATCAAGTAAGCACTTAGATATGTGGTTCTGGAGACCTGGAGAGATATACGTAATGACACTTATGAGACATCAACGTATTGGTGTATTGTAAGGTAAGGTAGTGGTTAAAGAAACATAGGGAGAATGTGCAGATATGAAAGAAAAGAAGTCCTGTGCTGATTTGGAGGCACTCCAAGATTTAGAGACTTTGTAGAGAAGATAGAACAGAAAAAGGAGACTGAGAAGATCCAGCTGGTAACACAGAGTTCAGTGTACTGAACATGGGATAGAGGAGACTGTTTTAAGAAGGAGTGGTGGTGGTGGTAGTGAATTGTGCTACTGCTGCTGAAAAGTTCAATAAAGAAAAAAAAATAACCATCAAATTTGTCAACATGAGAACTGCAACAAGAGCAGTCTCTATGGAATAGCTTGAGGGATGAGTATAAAATGAGGAAATGGAGACAGTGAGTGTAGATAAAATCTCCAGGCATAAAGTAATCATATCAAATATAAACAGCAGTAATATAATTAAATTGTAACAATATACCCCAGTAAACAAAAATATTACCAATTCATAATTATATCACTTATCTCTAGATGGAAATTAATTACAGAAGGTGATAGTGAGTGTAAATCTAAAAAAGGAAGGCCAAAGTCCAGAAATCTACCAGTTATTCCAATAGTCTCAGAGAGAGAGTGACAATGAACCTAGAGAGAACTGCTCTCATCACCATAGAGATGGCTTTGGTGAAGAGCAAGGAGAATTCTTCATAGTTCACTATTGTCTGAGTGAAGAGTACCTTCACTGGTTAAATTTTATTTCTCTTTACTTTGATTTCTTGCCTCCCAAACAACCATCTGACTAATAAAATTCTGTGTCCCAAAGTAACTGATACCAGAGAGAAGGGAAAGAAAAACAAAGAGCAGTTTTGATGGAAGGCAGAATGAATGGAAGGATTCATTTTGGAGATGAGACGTTTCTGGTTTCCATTTTTGTTTTTTTCCCCTAAGAAGAAAATAAAGAAGATAGTATGCAATCACACAGCGAAGTATGTAGTAACAGACCAAGTGTGGAGCTTGGGTTGCCATAACAGCGTACCACATACTGGATGATTTAGACAACAGAAATTTATTTTCTCACACTTCTGGAGGTTGGAAATCCAAGATCAAGGTGCCAGAAAATTCAGTTTCTGGTAATACGTCTTTCCCTGGCTTGCAGACTGCTTTCTCCCTGTTCCCTTTCATGAACTTTATTTTGTGTGTGTGTGCATGCCAAGAAATCTCTGATGTCTTTTCCTATTCTTATAAGAACACTAGTCCTACCAGATAAGGGTTCTACCCTTATGATCTCATTTAACCTTCATTACCTAAAGGCCCTATCTTCATATACAGTCACTTTGAAGGTTTGGGCACATGAGTTTGAGGGGAACACTATTCAGTTCATAACAAATGGTTTTACTCTTAAAAAAGGACGATGCATTTTCTATTGACTAGATAATAATCAATAGAAATTATTGAAAAATATGAAAGGATTGTGTAGCCATATTACAGTTTGACTACATTTCAAAGCAAGACAGCAGCATGGGAGTGGGAATTCATATAAAGGCCAGAGGTTAAATAGATTTGAAAATTGAAATAGTAGACATAAACAAGAATGTCCAGGAGTATGGGGGAGATGTGGGCAGAAGAAAATATTGTTAATGTGGGCTTCTTCAGAATGGTTGGCCATTGGATTTAAACTAATGCTTTCCTAAATTTTTTCATGTCAATGTCAGGAAAATGACAAAGCAATGACAATTTTGTACCATTTTGAGACATCTATATGGGTCTTGGTGGAAAAATTTTATATTATCAATTTTACATTTTAGTAATATATACTTAGGGAGAATAATGAATAGAAAATACTACAGAAGATATTACTTTTGAATTTGTTTGCAACTTAATAAAATACTTTAAAATGTCTTAATGAAAAATTTAAGTTTGTTTTCTGAGCGTATCATTTTTAAAATCAGAATTTTTTCCCTTTAGAATAGCCATATGCCATTATTGATTAAGACTTTTAAGTGGTGATACATTTAAATTCTTGATAGTCATTATTGATATAATAAGTAAGTATATAATAAAAATTAAAATATAATTTTTAGGATATTTGTAGGAATTGAAATCATTTTCAAAAATGATTTTAAAAAGTTTTTTTTCACTGGCAAATGTAATATTGGACTTTCTCTGAGATAGTAAAGAGATTCAAATCCAGTTAAACTTTTCCAGACCAAGAATTTAAATGCATTTGCATTGTTAGAAGAATCTTCCTTTTGCTAGCTTGGTGGCTGCAGAAAGGACAAATTAACCATGACTTATTTAGGAGGACATTTTGGGATGTAGTCTCCATCTGTACCTGCCCAGGGTTCTGCCTGACCTCTTCACTCCAACATCCTGGAGCATGGGCTGTATTACTTGATTGACTGGAACACAAACTCCTTCAACAGCTTCCTGGGTCACTTGTGGGGAATGGGCAGTGACTGAGTGCTGAAACTCTTGAGGATGTCCAAGTGATAGAACACATCCTTGTCCATGCTCGTCATTGTGTGACAGAATGGGAGGCACCAAGGGTTACTCATTTTTTGTGGGCAGCACTTGATTTGCCTCCTGAGGAGCCCCAGAGAAGGCTGCTATCTGCCAGGGGTTACCAAATAGAGTAGTGGTCGATCCAGGCCCCACCATGCTTCTTGAAGATTAAATAGAACGTCATTTTAGGTAGCTATGTCTAAGTTTTGCAAAGAGACAATTATAATAAAATCAGAAGAGGGATGATGGTTTCAAGGAACTAGGAGAAGTTTTAATGAGGAAAAAGAATAGGTTCATTCTACTCAGAGCTTACATTCTAAAACTTCTGTCCATGTCCCCCCCTTTGTGCTTATAATATAAAAAACACAAAATGATGTGTTTATTCAGACCAGTGGATCATCCAACTCAATCCTTTTGTATACTAGCACCAAGAAATATTTTATAGGGAAACATAATTCTTTCCAAGCAAGGAATAATACCAACTTTACTTACTTAAAAAAAACAACTATTATAGATAGGTCATCTGTGTATTTGTGTCAGTCTTCTTGAATATAACATAGTACTCTTCTGGTAGTAGCCAATATATATTTTAAACAGCTTTATTGAGATATGATTTGCATAGTATGCAATTCATCTTGTAGAGTGTATAATTCCATGATTTTTCATATGTTCACAGAGATGTGCAGCTGTCACCACATTCAATTTTAGAGCATTTTCTTCACCTCAGGAAATAACTCTGTAACCTTTAGCTATTATCATCCTACTCCCCCATAACTTTCTTAGCTCTAAGCAACCAGTAATTTACCTTCTGCCTGTAGAGATTGCCTATTCTGGCCTTTCAAATGAATGGAATCATATAATATGGAGGCTTTTGTGACTAACTTTTTTCACTTAGCATAATGTTTTTTTAAGATTCATCTGCTGCTGCTGCTAAGTCGCTTCCGTTGTGTCCAACTCTGTGCGACCCCATAGACGGCAGCCCACCAGGCTCCGCCCTCCCTGGGATTCTCCAGGCAAGAACACTGGAGTGGGTTGCCATTTCCTTCTCCAATGCATGAAAGTGAAGCCACTCAGTCATGCCCGACTCTTAGCGACCCCATGGACTGCAGCCTACCAGGCTCCTCCATCCATGAGATTTTCCAGGCAAGAGTACCGGAGTGGGTTGCCATTGCCTTCTCCATAAGATTCATCTAAGTTGTACCAAAAGGCTTCCCTGGTGGTTCAGACAGTAAAGAATCTGCCTGAAATACAGGAGTGAAAGTCGCTCAGACGTGTCTGACTCTTTGCGACCCCATGGACTGTAGTCTATGGAATTCTCCAGGTCAGAATACTGGAGTGGGTAGCCTTTCCCTTCTCCAGGGGATCTTCCCAACCCAGGGATGGAACCTAGGTCTCCCGCATAGCAGGCAGATTCTTTACCAGCTGAGCAAATAGGGAAGCTCAAGAATACTGGAGTGGGTTGCCTATCCCTTCTCCAGCGGATCTTCCCGACACAGGAATCGAACCAGTGTCTCCTGCATTGCAGGCCGATTCTTTATCAGCTGAGCTACCAGTGTATCACACAGTACAGGAGACCCTTGTTCAGTCCTTGGGTTGGGAAGATCCCCTGGAGAAGGGAATGGCAACCCACTCCAAAATTCTTGCCTGGGAAATCTCATGAACAGAAGAACCTGGCGGGCTACAGTCCAGGCAGTCACAAAGAGTTGGAGACGACTGGGCGACTAACACTTTTCAAGCTGTACCCCCAAATGTACAAACTACCATACACTTGTGCTCATTTCCCATGCTGGCAAGGTTATGCTCTAAATCCTTCAAGCTAGGCTTCAGCAGTACTTAAATGGAGAATTTCAAGATGTATAAGCTAGGTTTAGAAAAGGCAGAGGAACCAGAGATCAAATTGTCAACATTTCTTGGAACATGGAGACAGCAAGGAAGTTCCAGAAAAACATCTACTTCTGCTTCACTGACTATGCTAAAGCCTTTGTGTAGATCACAGCAAACTGGGGAAAAATTCTTGAGAAGATGGGAGTACCAGACCACCTTACCCCTCTTCTGAAAAACCTGCAAGTGGGTCAAGAAGCAACAGTTAGAACTGAACATGGAACAACTGACTGCTTCAAAATTGGAAAAGGAGTCCAACAAGGCTGTATATGTCACCCTGCTTGTTTAACTTCTATGCAGAGTACATCATGTGAAATACGAGGCTGGATGACTCACAAGCTGGAATCAAGATTCCCAGGATAAATATTAACAGACTCAGATATGCAGATGAAACCACTCTAATGGCAGAAAGTGAAGAGGAGCTAAAGAGCCACTTGATGAGGGTGAAAGAGCAAAGTGAAAAAGCTGGTGTGAAAATAACATTCAAAACACTAAGATCATGGCATCTTGTCCCATCACTTCATGACAAATAGAAGGTGAAAAAGTGGAAGCAGTGACAGATTTTATTTTCTTGGGCTCCAAAATTGCTCAAGATGGTAACTGCAGCCATGAAATGGAAAGACTCTTGCTCCTTGGATGAAAAGCTATGACAAACCCAGGCAGCATATTCAAGAGCAGAGATTGCTTTCTGACAAAGGTCCATATAGTCAAAGCTATGGTTTTTCCAGTAGTCACTTACAGATATGAGAGCTGGACCATACAGAAGACAGAGAGCTGAAGAATCGATGCTTTTGAATTGTGGTATTGGAGAAGACTCCTGAGTGTCACTTGGACCACAAGGAGATCAAACCAGTCAATCCTAAAGGAAATCAACCTTGAATATTCATTGAAAGGATTGTTGCTGAACAATCAGTTTGGCCACCTGATTTGACTCATTGGAAAAGACCTGGATGTTGGGAAGGATTGAGGGCAGGAGGAGAAGGGAGTAGCAGAGGATGATATGGTTAGATAGCATCACTGACTCAATGGACATGAATCTGATCAAACTCTGGGAGATAATGGAAGACAGAGGAGCTGGCTGGCTTCAGTCTGAGGTTACAAAGAGTCAGACATGACTTAGCAACTTAGCAACAACAACAGCTGTACTATATATCCGTACTTCTTCTTTTTATGGCCAAATAATATTTCATTGTATGAATATACTACATTTTATTTCTGCATTTGTCCACTGATTGATATTTGGGTTCCCCCCCCCAACATTTTGTCTACTATGATGAATGCTGGTATAAGTATTCCTACACAAGTTTTTGTGTTGGCATATATTTTTTATTGCTCTGGGGTTTATATCTAAAAGCTGAATTGCTGGGTCATGTGGTAGCTCTGTGTTTAATCATTTGAGAAACTACAAGAATGTTTTTCAAAGTGACTAAAGTATTTTATATTCTCATCAACAGTGTGTGGGTGCTCTGATTTCTCTACATCCTCATCAGCCCCTGTTATTATCTGACCTATTAATTCTTGCCATCTCAGTGGGTGTGAAGTGGTATCTCATTTTGCTTTTGATTTGCAACTTTCTGTTGACTGATGATATTGAGAATCTTTCCATATGCTTATTGGCTGTTTGTATATCTTCTTTAGAGAAATGCTTATTTAAAAAACCAGGTTCTCTCTCTCTCTTTTTTTTTTAATGAGCTGTAATAATTCTTTACATAACCTAGATGTAAGGTCCTTATCACATATGTGATTTAAAAGTATTTTCTTTCGTTGTATTATACGTGTTGTGTTTTTTATTTTTTTAATGGTGTCTTGGAGAAGGAAATGGCAACCCCCTCCAGTACTCTTACCTGGAAAATCCTGTGGACGGAGAAGCCAGATAGGCTACAGTCCATGGGGTCGCAAAGAGTCGGACACGACTGAGCGACTTCACTTTCACTTTGAAGCACAAAAATTTTAAATTTTGCACTTCCCTGGTGGTCCACTGGCTAAGACTCCACACTCCCAATGCAGGAGGCCCCAGTTTGATCCCTAGTCGGGAACTAGATCCCCCATGCTGCAACTAGGAGCTCGAATGCCACAACTAAAGATCCCCCGTGCCACCCCATGCCATAACAGAGATTGAAGATCCCATGTGCCGCAACTAAGACCAGGTGCGGCCAAGTAAATAAATAAATATTTAAAAATCCTTTGAATTTTAATGAAGTTATTTTTTTTCTTCTGTTGCTCATGATTTTAGTGTCATATTTAAGAATTCTTTGTCAAATACTGTGTTTTCTATGAACTTTATAGTTTCAGCTTTTACATTTAGGGACTTTGATCCAGTTTGAATTGTTTGGTATCTGTTGTTCGGTAAAGATGTTTTGATTACCTACTATTTACCTAGTTGATGAGGGAGGTATCCTCTATGATAAATAGTATGAGATGGCTCAACACATGATATCTAGCACTGGACAGATGAAATCCAATAGAAGATTATCAATCAATCATGCTTACAGCCCCAGAGAGGACACAGCATATCATACAGGGCCACATGGGGGCTGCACTTGAGAATAGTAAGGATAAGCAGAGGCTGTGGGAGCCAGACTTTGGAATATCCAGAGGATGAGGTGATCCCTGGCTCCCACGGGAGATCATTGGCTTGTTTAAATTTCATGGACTGGCAAGGAGATAAAGCCCATTAGACTGAGGATGGAGTGTGTTGTATCTGGTGCAGCTGACAGAGGAACTAGTCAGATGGAAACCTTTCCTGTGGGGTGGGGGAGTATCTCACAAGAACAAGGAATCTTACGCTTAAGACTTTGAGGCCCTTGCACAGCTCACAGAAGTCAATGCAGCACAGGAAATGTTAGACTTTGTAATGTGCTGTGCTTAGTCACTCAGTCGTATCTGACCCTTTGCAACCCCATGGACTGTAGCCCGTCAGGCTCCTCTGTCTGGGGTGGGTTGCCATACCCTCCGCCAGGGGATCTTCCCAACCCAGGTTGGAACCCAGGTCTCCTGCATTGCATGTGGGATTCTTTACCACCTGAGCCACCAGGCAAGCCCAAGAATACTGGACTGGGTAGCTTATCCCTTCTCCAGGGGGTCTTCCTGACCCAGGAATCAAACCAGGGTCTCCTGCATTGCAGGCAGATTCTTTACCAGGTGAGCTATCAGGAAAGCCCAGATTTTATAATACCAGAAAACAATTCTTTTGTATGTGGCCATCCAGTTGTCCCAACACCATTTGTTGAAAAAATTATTCCTTCCCCATTGAATGGTCTTGGCAACCTTGTTGAAAATCAGTTGACCCACAGATGTATGTGTTCAGTTCTGGATTCTCAATTATATTCCAGTGATCTGTCAGTATATATCTTTTTCTAGTACCACACTGTCTTGATTAAAAAGCAGAGACATTTGTCAACAAAGGTCCATCTAGTCAGGGCTATGGTTTTTCCAGTGGTCATGTATGGATGTGAGAGAGTTGGACTATAAAGAAAGCTGAGGACAGAAGAATTGATGCTTTTGAACTGTGGTGTTGGAGAAGACTCTTGAGAGTCCCTTGGACTGCAAGGAGATCCAACTGGTCCATCCTAAAGGAGATCAGTCCTGGGTGTTCCTTGGAAGGACTGATGTTGAAGCTAAAACTCCAATACTTTGGCCACCTCATGCGAAGAGCTGACTCATTTGAAAAGACACTGATTCTGGGAGGGATTGGGGGCAGGAGGAGAAGGGGACAACAGAGGATGAGATGGCTGGATGGCATCACTGACTTGATGGACGTGAGTCTGAGTGAACTCCGGGAGTTGGTGATGGACAGAGAGGCCTGGCGTGCTGCGGTTCATGGGGTCTCAAAGAGTTGGACACAACTGAGTGAGTGAACTGACTGACTGTCTTGATTTCCATTGCTTTGTAGTACATTTGGAAATTGGGAAGTGTGAGTTTTATACTTTTTCTTATTTTCCAGGACTGGAAATATTTTCTTCATCCAACTTTAGAGTTAAGTGATTTTGGAAAAACTGGTGCTAGCTTTATGAAACCAGAGATATTATAAGACTAGTTAACCATGTTAACTGAAAAAGAGAAAAGAGCAGCCCATGTAACACTTGTTTTTTTTTAAATTATTTTTACATTTTAATGAGATTTGAATACAAATATACATAGATCATATAGTTAAGTTACATTATTAACTTCTTTAGCATTTTGTTGAAATAATGTTTATACCTGTTATTTTATATAAAATAAAAATTTCACTATACTTACTATGTAAATTAGCCCCAAACAATTTGGCTGTTACCTTTAGCTATAAACAGATATGACAAATTCAAGCTGATTTGGGAAATTATTTAATCAGTTAGAGACAAAATGTGTGCAAATGAAAATGAAATGTCATGTCTTACAAATCAATTTCAAGCTGAAATAATTTAATTTCTACATACAATTGGAGTTTTCCATACATATTAACAATGTAGTCAAAGCTACATTTTTACCTTTATATCACTATGATGTTTTTCAAGGATGTGTTAATGTGAGTTACAGAAAATGAGACTGCATGTATAAAATTTACCAGAATGAAACTTAGAAGGAAAAAACACAAATTATATATTTTTTTCATTAGGTTTATTGCATATTTATATTTAATATATGGACTTTACATTGAAATGACATTTACAAAAAATAAAAGCTAACGTTTCTATCTTCCTCACAATGGTCTGGCCTTGTGCTTAATGTACTTTTTAATCTTTAAATTAGCCTATAAGGTAGGCACTCTCATTATCATACCAGTTTTATAATAAAGAAACAGATGCTTAGAAAATTTAAATAACCTGCTTGTGATTATACTGCTAATGATTGGTAAAGCTGAAATGAATCTCTGTCTTTCTGACTATAAAACTCATATTCTTATAAGACATGCTGTAATACTCCTGCTGCCTCTCATAATATTCTCATATTTAACGAAATTCTGGAGAACTGTATGACTAATAAAGAAAATATGAATAAAGCAAAAAACATTTCAGATTAATACTGCTCTTTCAAATAGAAATTTTATATGACTTTTCCCAGTGTACACTTCAAAATCTCAACAGATGTTTGAACAAGATGTCTTGACTTAAATTTGCTCTAAGAATGTTGAGAAGTTTGATGGGATTAGTAGAAAACAGTTAATTGTCCATTTAAGTGCAGAAACTTGTTTTTGTTTTTTTTTTAATAAAAATCTGGCTTAAAAAAGGGATAGCTTGAACTGACTTAGAAGAAGACTTCAGGCTTTCTTTTTAAAATTAATTCCTTATTTCATTGAAGTACAGTTGATTTCCAATAGTTTCAGGTGTACAACATAGTGATGTTGAATATTTTTGTAGATTACACTCCATTTAAAGTTGGTGTAAAGTATAGCCTACATTCCCTATGCTGTACAATATATCCTTGTAGTTTATTTTTATCCATACTAGTTTGTACCTCTTTATCCCTTACCCTTATCTTGCCCATTCCCCCTTCCCTCTCCCACTGATATCCATTAGTTAGATCTCTATATCTGTGAGTCAGAAGCAGACTCTTTCTTTGTTCTGGAAAAAAACTGCCATGGGCCATTTTGTTACACAAAACTACCAAGGAAATTAGAGGAGTTTGGAATCTGTGGCTCTAAGGGGCTAAACTGTCCTTTATGGTTTGTCTAAATCAAGGTTTGTCTAAGAATAGGTATATCTGCATTTCTGCAGAAAGTGTTTCCTTTGGAGAAGAGTTTCTTTTTCTATATATGTCATCAAGCAGATCTATGCCTGCTAACTGGTGTGCTGCAATTATGTACTTGCTTTAGCAGCAGCTCACAGGCAATCTGCTCCTGAGGACAGGAAAAGTCAATTCATTGAACACATACCTATAGAGCATCATTTGTGGATCAGATACTGTTTAAGGTGCTAGAATACAGAAGGAAAAGTAATACAAAAATCCATGTAGCCCCTATTCTAGTAGAGGAAGGCAGATAACAGTGGTAAGTAAAATGTGTTGTGTATCAGATGTTGAGACATGCTCTGGAGAAAAATAAATGGTACACAGAGTGGGGAATGTGTTAGATGGATTCACAATGCTGTTTACATGGAACACACATGGAGCGCACATGGATGCTCAGTCATGTTGACTCTGCAACCATGGGCTGTAGCCGACTTGGCTCCTCTGTGCATGTTGATTTCCCAAGCAAGAATACTGGAGTGGGTTGCCATCTTCTACTCCAGGGGATCTTCTGGACACAGGGATCCAACCCATGTCTCTTGTGTCTCCTGCATTGACAGGTGGATTTTTTACAACTACATCACCTGGGAAGCCATTGTTTACATATTTATTTAGAAATTACTTTAAACTTACAGGAAAAAAAAAAAGGATACAAGAAACTACTGTTTAATGAACCTTTTAGAGGAAGTGGCTATCACTCCTGAACAACTTTGTCCTACACAACCATAACAGAGCCATAAGAATTAGGATATTAGCATCGATCCTTTACTGCCATCTCATCTCGTTTCATCAGTTGTCCTTGTAATGTTCTTCATGCAATAGGACTCTAACTAGGATCACATATTATATTTGGTTGTCATGTCTTTTTCGTGTTCTTCAATCAAAAACAGTTTTTCATTGATGGGGGAATCCTTTCACAATGTATACGTATATCAAATTGTTATGTTGCACACTTTAAATATCTTAGAATTTTATTTGTCAAGTATATTTCAATAAAGCTGGGAAAAAGCACAGTTTTTTGATGTTTCTTTGACTTTCAGCCTTGACACTTGTGAAGAGTTCTGGCTGAACATTTTGTAAAGTGTCCCTGTATATGGATTTATCTGATATTCCTGATGATTAGATTCCAATTATACATTTTTGGTAAAATGCAACATAAGTAAAGTTGTGTTCTTATTTTATCCTGTCAAGTGATAGGTGATTTCAGTTTGTCTCATAATTGAAAACGTTAACTTTGATCACTTCATTAAGAAGTCAGGCATCACTACTGTAAAATTACTCTTTTTTCCTTTTGTAATTAAAAAAGCATTTTATGGGCAGGTATTTTGAGAGTATGTAAATATCCCATTTTGCATTGACTTTCATCCACTAGATTTAGCATCTGTCTATATTTCCTGCTTGATTACTACTATGATGGTCCATGAGTTTCACTATATTTATTAGTCATCATTCTACTATAGAGAAAATCTTTCCCTTCTCTCCATTTATTTGTTATTTTAAAACTTTGTATCAAGGTGAACTCATGAATTTTGTTTTATTCAGCAGGTTATATTTTTTTAGCATTGTTATTTAATTTATTGCTCAAATTTTCCCAGATTTGGCCAGTGGGGTCCCTTTCAAGCTGACATCCATGTCATTTTGACAAAACCTCATCTTTGCACACTTTCTTTCTCTCTGGCATGTTAGATTCTTCAGGTTTATCTGAATTTCCCTGCCCTGCCCTGTAATCAATCACTTTAAAAGATCCCTGGACCCTGTAAGTGGAAAATGACATTGAATATTTGGAAACTAAGATCTGAGTGCTAGATATGTTTGTGGCTAATAAGAGTTTGCTGCCTCTAAATCTTTTTAATGGACAGAGTTGGGATTATATGTATGATTATACACACATATACATATACATATTTATACATATGTTTATTTCTATATCTAATATACTGAAAGCATGAGTAAATATTAGCTTCCAGCTCCAGTCCAACACCACAGTTCATTTTAGTTTTCTCCTTTTCTATATTTGTAAATCCCTTCTCCCCCAGTAGAAACTTGACTGCCATTACCTTTAACATGTTTTTGTATTAGATCACTTCTTGCTGAATATAACCAGTTTCCTGATGCTGCTACCAGCCCTCACTTCCTCATGGCTGAACTCTTCACTCTCTACTCATCTTTTTCTTTTTAGATCTTGATATCTGACTTCAAGCTTCCTCTGACAATGGCCCATTCATTGATGCCCTCCTCATCCCATCGATGTATTTTATGTATTGTACAGGTTTGCTGCCCCTTAACTCTACACTGCATGAATGTTTAATTTTCTGGGCTTTGGAGTAAATTGTTTAGGAAGGCAGAAAGAATACTAGGTTGCCATTTTTAATGGAATGGTCAGGAAACACCCTGCTAAGAAGATTAAATTTGAGGGATGGTTTGAAGTTGGTGAGGGAGTGAGTCCTGTGGGTATTTGGAGAAGAGTATTCCAGGCAGCGGTAGTAACATGTGCAAAGGCCCTGAGGCACAAAGATATCCTGTGAGTTAAAGGCAAGGAGGCCACCATCACTGAAGCAAATGAGCAAAGGAGAGAGTGATAAATCAGGTCAGAGAGGTATCAGGAGGCCAGATTCTGTAGGACTTTGTCGACCAATGCACAGTTTTGGTTCTTCTCTAAGTGAGCTGGAGTGCCATAGGAGGGCTTTGAGCAACAGAGAAATGAATTTGACTTTGGTTTTAAAAGGTGACATTGGTTCCTATGTTGAGAATAAACTCTGTATGTGAGTGGTGATGAGGGGGTTGAGGGAGATGGAAGTTGAAAGCAAGGAAAACAGCCAAAAATACTCTTAGGATGATGAGAAGAGAAATTAGCTATGGAGGTCATGCAAAGTGGTCAGGATCTGGATATATTTTGAAGGTAAAGCTGATTGGATTTGTGATGGGTTAGATATAGAGCTTTGTATAAAAGATATATAGATAACAAATACTTAATTACTGAAATGTAAGCTTAGGGAGAATGGCATTAAAACATGTATAATATCATATAAGAAACGAATCGCCAGTCTAGGTTTGATGCAGGATACAGGAAGCTTGGGGCTGGTGCACTGGGATGACCCAGAGGGATGGAATGGGGAGGGAGGTGGGAGGGGGGTTCAGGATGGGGAACAGGTGTACACCCATGGCAGATGCATGTTGATGTATGGCAAAACCAATACAAATATTGTAAAGTAAAAAATAATAATAATAAAAAAATTTAAAAAAAAGAAAAAAAAATGGAGTCAGAGATGAGAGTTGGACTATAAAGAAAGCTGAGCACAGAAGAATTGATGCTTTTGGACTGTGGTGTTTGACGGGACTCTTGAGAGTCCCTTGCACTGCAAGGAGATCCAACCAGTCCATCCTAAAGGAAATCAGTCCTGGGTGTTCCTTGGAAGGACTGATGTTGAAGCTGAAACTCCAGTACTTTGGCCACCTGATGTGAAGAGCTGACTCATTTGAGAACACCCTGATGCTGGGAAAGATTGAAGGCGGGAGGAGAAGGAGACGACAGAGGATGAGATGGTTGGATGGCATCACCGACTCAATGGGCATGAGTTTGAGTAAACTCCGGGAGTTGGTGATGGACAGGGAGGCCTGGAGTGCTGTAGTCCATGGGGTCTCAAACAGTTGGACATGACTGAGCCACTGAACTGAACTGAACTGTACTCAAAACGTTTTAGTTTATTTTCTCTTTCATGAAAAATCTGCACAATCACCACAGATACAGTCATTGCAGAATCTTTACTTCTTCTGTTGTCCAATCTCCAGCTCACTTTTTGCCAGCACCAACATTGGCCTTTGCAGTCCCCCTGACTTTCTGCATTCTGTTCTTGCGTTTCTTTTGCTGTTTTCTTGAGGTCTTTTTCTTCTTATACAGGCCATGTCTTGCAAGCCTGTGTTTGCGCTCATTCTTCTTTGCATAATCCAAGGAATGGTAAATCATGCCAAAGCCAGTTGTCTTGCCACCACCAAAATGGGTTCTGAATCCAAATACAAAGATGACATCTGGTGTGGTCTTGTACATTTTGGCCAGTTTTTCCCGAATTTCTGTTTTAGGTACTGTTGCCTTTCCAGGGTGAAGATCATCGATGACCATTTGTTTCTGCTGAAGCAGTCGGTTGGTCATGAACTTCCTGGTCCAGATAGTTATTGTGTCTTTCATGATGACAGCTAATCTTCAAGCAGCCAGGGAGGAAAAGCACGGAGTCAGAGATTTTTGTTTTTGATCAGTTTTTCTTACTGTTATACCCCCAGCTCCTAGAACTATACTTGGCATATATCAAATATTCAACAAATAATCGTTGAATGAAAAAAAAAAAGAATCAGGAATCCTAGTCTTTGTACTTTTTGAGGAATTTGCATCTTTTCCTTTAATGGGGTGTGTGGAAATTACCACTAAAAAATATTGGGAAACCTGTATTTAGTCAACTGATAAAATGTGACATGAGTACAATGAAAAGGACTCAAGAGGGCCAATGAAATTATACTTTCAAATACTTACTGTTCCTAAAAATATCTTCTAGAAACCAAAACAAGGAAAACTGAAATGTTCTGATTGTGTTCAGTAGTTCACTTCAGGGTAGCAGTTCTCACTATGCATATGTGAATTATTGTGCACATGGATGAGTGGCAAGAAATTTACTACCTACAGTGAGGAAGAGCCAAAATTTGAGTAGGATTTGCTTGAAATAATAAAATAAGAGCACATATGATGATCATTTTTATTATGATAGATCGTCCCTTTTTTTGAACCAAAGAAAGCAGCACATTTGCAGCAAGCATGCTGGAAAATGTACATGACCTGCAGTCTCTCATTTATCCCACACCCAGAGTGTAGATTGGTACAAACTTTCTAGAAAGATATTGACAGTATATACTGTCAATATATACTTAAGAGAAATCGGAAATATATATACTTAATTGGAAATCTTAAACATCGGTGATAGTTGACACCACGATTCCTACTCCATATACCCCTTAGGGTTGTTTACATACATGGATTGGCCTATTTCGCCAACCTGGCTACACAAAAGGTCACATTTAGTTTAAAAAATTTACATAATTCATGTAAGTTTGTCAAGCTTCCACAGACTGAAAGTAGTGGAACATCTGGTCACTCACTTTTGAAGTTGTTCCCATGTACATTGTTGAAAAATTTAGTGGGCTTAATTGGCCAAAACGATTGTCTTTCCCAGGGATCCTCTAGGCAGAAGGGTAACCAAAGAATGTGACTGACCCTCCGATTTATCTTGCTACTAACATTTTATTCCACCCACATTCCTACTATCTATGTCCTTGGCTATGATAATGGCATTATCATCACTATGATGACTGGCACAGGCCACAAAAGTTCTATTTGGAGATCTAACTCTCTTAGTCTTATAGCCAGGCATGAGTGACCCACTATTTAGTTACCCACAGATGCAGCTTTTATGATTACAAAATGTTACACATGCTTATAGATAGTACAAAAACTAAGCACCAGTTAACATTTCAGACCATTTCTTTCTGTTTTTGGGTTCTTACTGTAATTCTTTTTTTAATGTTTAGTTATTGCACTTAATATTGTATGTTTTTTGTACTTTTGGGTTTTATAAAACATAATCTTAAATAGTCGCAATATATAACATTATGTTACCAAATTTATCTAAGTAATCCCTGAAGAAGTGGGGCTGATTGAATTTCAGTTGCTTTTTGGTCACTTTTTCCTTTTTCTGTGTTCCTAATGCTAGGATTTCAGTTGAACAGGTGAGGGGATTAAAGAGTTGGACTTTTAAAAGGAACCATTGATGGGAATCAGATTGGAGCAAATAAACTGACATATAAAAGAATTTATTGCATGTATAGGTAACTAGCCCCATTATAGCTCTCACTTTAAATCATGTTCTGACTCAGGCCTGGAGGGAGAGGAATCACAGGGCGGTGGCTCCAGCTACACATCATTTGTTTTTTTCCTGGGTTGTATTTGCATGATGCTGAAACAACCCCACTGAGTAATTAAATTCAACAAAAATATGCCTTTCTTGTTTCAAATCCTGTCACGCTACTAATGGCTACTAGAGGGCAGCAGAAACCAGGAACTGGCAGGAAAAGCAGTAACTTGAATAGACTGAAGAGGCTCTGCCCAGACCTGAGAACCATCTGTTCAGGGTTGAGACAGAAGATCGGGTTCAAAGAGTCTGTCTTAAAGGCCGCTTCAGTTACTTGAGAAGAAAACAAAATAAAGGAATAACAAGAGTGCCAAACCTTAAATGTTTTGAAGGATTGAAACAAACAGATGGGGACTAGCAGGAATCATCAAGGGTAAGCCAAAAGCCACAGGTGACCAGGTTACTCATTCAAAGGAGAGAGTAGAGGTGAAGTGTGGTAAGGTCTGAAGTGCCTGGATCAGGGAAGCAAGACATCTGAACGGAACTGGGGATGTCAGAGGGCTATGGCAGCAGCTGAGCAAATGTTAAGGCATAACAATCTCAAGAGGTTATCTCCTGAGAGATAACATGTTAATAAAATGGTTTCTAATTTATGGTAGTAGAAAGAACATTGGGCAGGAATTGAGATCTGGATTTAAGATCTAGCCATCAACTAGTTATAGGACTATAAAAAAGTGTCTTACATTTCTTTGGCTTCTGGGTTATCATGGACAAATTGGGGGGTTGGACTGGATGAATTCTATGATACTAAGATACTTGAAATTCTGGGGATGAACTGATTGGTCATCAAAGCCATCACCCAGTTGCACTGTGTAGGTAGGCTGAGATGACAGTCCAGCATTCATCTTCCCGTAGTCTCTACACACTGTCCTCATGCAGCTAGCCAGACTGTTACAGTCCCACCGTTTTTCATTTGTACTTCTGTGAAGATAGAAGCCAGACTACTTGATGTTTCATATTGTGTACTTGAGAAAAAGAAAGAAGGACAATGCTTTCCCAGGATTTGATGATCCTGTTTCAAATGCACTGGTGTGTGTCTTTGGGAAATCTTAAAAACAAAACAAAACAAAACAAACTGCAAAAGAAAGCACATAAACTCACTGTTGCAGTTCAGACTCTGTAGTTGTTGACACTTTGTGTTTGAGTTAGGGTGACTTTAAAGGATCTTTAAGATATTTTAGACTTTTCTAATCAGAGCTTATATTTTGAATTCTAAAGTACTAGAAAATGATAAGCACATTGTCAAAATGTTAATCATTTCCTTAACTATCACTGTAGGATTACAAACAACATTTTTAGTTTTAAATCTCTTAAATTTATTTGTAATCTTATTTAAAATGGGCATTATTGCTGTTTGAACTTTATACATTTATGGAAGAATTTAGTAAGTATATAATTCTAAAGAGGCTGGTTTATAGTTGTTAGACTATAAGCATTTTTGAAAACATACTCTTGTGAATAGACATGGAAGAATGTGGACATTTAAAATCTTCAAACAACTTTAAGTCTGCTTTAAATAAAATTTGATCTGCTTTTTCATCTAATTTATATAAAGAATTAAAAAACATTAAAAGTGATGCATAGTTGTATTGATTTTTGAAGCAGGCAGATATCATAGACATTGTCTGGAACAAGTGGTTCTTGACCTTTTCACTGCTAAAGGCTCTTTTAATTAATTTTTCTCCAGTGATTCAACATTTTGAAATATTTTGTCTATTTTTCCTCACCAAGAGCACTCCTTAAATGATAATTACGTTTTTCATTTTAAATTAATCTGAACACATATAACTACTGATCTCTTTAGCATGAGTTTGGCAATGACACCATCTTGAGATAATGAAATTCTACCATGTAGAAAAACTCTAGTATTTAGTGCAGACTTACTGTGAGAAAATACATTAATTCTATTATAGTTTTGAAATTTTGAAAATACTTCCAGAACTCTGGGGAACTACTTCTTTTCCCTACCTCTCTCAGTTTACAGATATGCAACTCAGTCAGTTGTCTCGTCAAGCTGATACAAGTCCACGGCTCAATCTACAGTACTGAGTGGTCCCTCTTCTTTAGGATTAATCATTACAGTTTATGGTAATGAATGTAGTTAAGTTCATACTTCTCACAAAAAAGTGAATTTAGAAATTTGGATTGGTTGATATTCTTTCTTTCTTTCTTTTTTTCTTAGATGACAAACTGAACAAATTTAAATTTAGGAGGCATCCCAGATAGCAGATTTAAGGAACTAAATTCTAGACATTTCTTTGAATGTAAGTTCCAAGATACTGTCCTTACTATTGTTTTTTCCTTTTGGAATCCTTCAAGAGTTGAGATATTATTTTGTTTTGACAGCATGTTGATGTGACTAATTTCATTACTTAAAATTTATTGCATACTAACTTAGTTGCAAAATAGAAAAATTTTAAATCCTGATGCCATAGAAGCCAAACAATGACACTGTATTTGCGAGTGTGTGTCTTTGTGTTTGGTGATTACAGAATCAGCCTTCCTTTTCCTGTCCATAAACATGTAACATATGCAGAGTTTCCTAGAAGTAAGAATGAAGACTGAGTACTCCTGAAATATCAAAGTATAGGTTACCTATACTTTCTACTCAAGGAAATACTCGAGCTCTTCCTCTCTCCCTCTCTCTATATATGGCCAAAGCTATCTCTTGACAGTTGCTTCTGTGATGCCTTTAGTTCAGTTCAGTTCAGTTCAGTCACTCAGTCGTGTCCGACTCTTTGCAACCCCATGAATCGCAGCACGCCAGGCTTCTCTGTCCATCACCGACTCCCGGAGTTCACTCAAACTCATGTCCATTGAATTGGTGATGCCATCCAGCTATCTCATCCTCTGTCGTCCCCTTCTCCTCCTGCTCCCAATCCCTCCCAGCATCAGAGTCTTTTCCAATGAGTCAACTCTTCGCATGAGGTGGCCAAAGTATTGGAGTTTCAGCTTTAGCATCATTCCTTCCAAAGAAATCCCACGGCTGATCTCCTTCAGAATGGACTGGTTGGATCTCTTCGCAGTCCAAGGGACTTGCAAGAGTCTTCTCCAACACCACAGTTCAAAAGCATCAATTCTTCGGGACTCAGCTATCTTCACAGTCCAACTCTCACATCCATACATGACTATTGGAGCAGTTCCTTTTATCCAAAATGTCAGGTGCATCAATCCAGAAAGCAAAAGAAAGCCACAGTCAGCTCCTGGTCTTGTTTTTGCTGACTGTATAGAGCTTCTCCATCTTTGGCTGCAAAGAATATAATCAATCTGATTTCTGTGTTGACCATCTGGTGATGTCCATGTGTAGAGTCTTCTCTTGTGTTGTTGGAAGAGGGTGTTTGCTATGACCGGTGCATTCTCTTGGCAAAACTCTATTAGCCTTTGCCCTGCTTCATTCTGTACTCCAAGGCCAAATTTGCCTGTTACTCCAGGTGTTTCTTGACTTCCCACTTTTGCATTCAAGTCCCCTATAATGAAAAGGACATCTTTTTGGGGTGTTAGTTCTAAAAGGTCTTATAGGTCTTCATAGAACCGTTCAGCTTCAGCTTCTTCAGCATTACTGGTTGGGGCATAGTCTTGGATTACTGTGATACTGAATGGTTTGCCTTGGAAACGAATAGAGATCATTCTGTCGTTTTTGAGATTGCATCCAAGTACTGCATTTTGGACTCCTGTTGACCGTGATGGCTATTCCATTTCTTCTAAGGGATTCCTGCCCACACTAGTAGATATAATGGTCATCTGAGTTAAATTCACCCATTCCAGTCCATTTTAGTTCACTGATTCCTAGAATATCGATGTTCACTCTTGCCATCTCCTGTTTGACCACTTCCAATTTGCCTTGATTCATGGACCTGACATTCCAGGTTCCTATGCAATATTGCTCTTTACAGCATCGGACCTTGCTTCTATCACCACTCACATCCACAACTGGGTGTTGTTTTTGCTTTGGCTCCATCGCTTTATTCTTTCTGGAGTTATTTCTCCACTGATCTCCAGTAGTATATTGAGCACCTACCGACCAAGAAATAGAGGAAAACAACAGAATGGGAAAGACTAGGGATCTCTTCAAGAAAATCAGAGATACCAAAGGAACATTTCATGCAAAGATGGGGTCAATAAAGGACAGAAATGGTATGGACCTAATAGAAGCAGAAGATATTAAGAAGAGATGGCAAGAATACACAGAAGATCTGTACAAAAAAGATCTTCATGACCCAGATAATCACGATGGTGTGATCACTGACCTAGAGCCAGACATCCTGGAATGTGAAGTCAATTGGGCCTTAGAAAGCATCACTACGAACAAAGCTAGTGGAGGTGATGGAATTCCAGTGGAGCTATTCCAAATCCTGAAAGATGATGCTGTGAAAGTGCTGCAGTCAATATGCCAGCAAATTGGAAAACTCAGCAGTGGCCACAGGACTGGAAAATGTCAGTTTTCATTCCAATCCCAAAGAAAGGCAATGCCAAAGAATGCTCAAACTACCGCACAATTGCACTCATCTCACATGATAGTAAAGTAATGCTCAAAATTCTCCAAGCCAGGCTTCAGCAATATGTGAACCATGAACTTCCAGATGTTCAAGCTGGTTTTAGAAAAGGCAGAGGAAGCAGAGATCAAATTGCCAACATCCGCTGGATCATGGAAAAAGCAAGAGAGTTCCAGAAAAACATCTATTTCTGCTTTATTGACTATGCCAAAGCCTTTGACTGTGGGGATCACAATAAACTGTGGAAAATTCTGAAAGAGATGGGAATACCAGACCACCTGATCTGCCTCTTGAGAAATCTGTATGCAGGTCAGGAAGCAACAGTTAGAACTGGACATGGAACAACAGACTGGTTCCAAATAGGAAAAGGAGTTCGTCAAGGCTGTATATTGTCACCCTGTTTATTTAACTTATATGCAGAGTACATCATGAGAAATGCTGGACTGGAAGAAACACAAGCTGGAATCAAGATTGCTGGGAGAAATATCAATAACCTCAGATATGCAGATGACACCACCCTTATGGCAGAAAGTGAAGAGGAACTAAAAACCTCTTGATGAAAGTGAAAGTGGAGAGTGAAAAAGTTGGCTCAAAGCTCAACATTCAGAAAACGAAGATCATGGCATCTGGTCCCATCACTTCATGGGAAATAGATGGGGAAACAGTGGAAACAGTGTCAGAGTTTATTTTTCTGGGCTCCAAAATCACTGCAGATGGTGACTGCAGCCATGAAATTAAAAGACGCTTACTCCTTGGAAGGAAAGTTATGACCAACCTAGATAGCATATTCAAGAGCAGAGACATTACTTTGCCAACAAAGGTTCGTCTAGTCAAGGCTATGGTTTTCCCAGTGGTCATGTATGGATGTGAGAGTTGGACTGTGAGGAAGGCTGAGCGCTGAAGAATTGATGCTTTTGAACTGTGGTGTTGGAGAAGACTCTTGAGAGTCCCTTGGACTGCAAGGAGATCCAACCAGTCCATTCTGAAGGAGATCAGCCGTGGGATTTCTTTGGAAGGAATGATGCTAAAGCTGAAACTCCAGTACTTTGGCCACCTCATGCAAAGAGTTGACTCATTGGAAAAGACTCTGATGCTGGGAGGGATTGGGGGCATGAGGAGAAGGGGATGACAGAGGATGAGATGGCTGGATGGCATCACTGACTTGATGGACGTGAGTCTGAGTGAACTCCAGGATTTGGTGATGGACTGGGAGGCCTGGCGTGCTGTGATTCATGGGGTTGCAAAGAGTCAGACACGATTGAGCGACTGATCTGATCTGACCGACCTGGGAAGTTCATCTTTCAGTGTCCTTTTTGCCTTTTCATACTGTTCATGGGGTTCTCAAGGCAAGAATACTGAAGTGGTTTGCCATTCGCTCTCCAGTCAACCATATTCTGTCAGACCTCTCCACCGTGACCCGCCCATCTTGGGTGGCCCCACATGGCATGGGTTAGTTTCATTGAGGCTGTGGTCCATGTGATCAGATTGACTAGTTTTCTCTGATTATGGTTTCAGTGTTTCTGCCCTCTGATGCCCTCCCGCAACACCTACCATCTTACTTGGGTTTCTCTTACCTTGGACGTGGGGTATCTCTTCACGGCTGCTCCAGCAAAGCGCAGCTGCTGCTCTTTACCTTGGACAAGGGGTATCTCCTCACTGCTGGCCCTCCTGACCTTGAATGTGGAGTAACTCCTCTCGGGCCTCCTGTGCCCACGCAGCTGCAGCTCCTTGGACGTGGGGTAGCTCCTCCTGGCTGCCGCCCCTGACCTCGGGCGTGGGGTAGCTCCTCTTGGCCATCACCCCTGACCTTGGGCATGGGGTAGCTCCTGTAGGCCATGCTTCTGCATGGTCCATCGCCTTAGAAGTCTTCTATTAATCTTTTTTTCTTAATGAAAATATGCAAATATGTCATCTTGGAGAGTTAAGACAATGGTTTATTATCAGTAAATTAAATCAACCTGAACTATTTTGTTAACTAATAGAGAATAAGGATGAGAAATAGGAAAAATTAAATTTGGAAGAGTGGTAAGATAAGGGACAATGGACTTTAGAATGTTGTAGTGACAGGCAGTAAGAGCCAGAGTTACTATGAATGCACCAGGAGCCTGGAGTTGAAATCAAAGAATAAGTGAATTTTGTCTTATTCTTAATTTTAAATTAGTAGTATACACAAAATTTTGTTTAGAGGAAAATCAAGCCTTTAAGAACATATTTGAAAAATGCCATATTTTTGTACCTATTTCTGACACTAATATAGCATTGGGACCCTCACTGCCAGACTTTACTTTTAATATGCAGTCACCAATTGAGTAAAATGAAAACTGTATGTGTATATATATTTAAAGATAATTTAAAAAATGACTCCAGTCTTATACATAAAAAATGCATTATATTTGTATTTTTACTTGCCTCCAGAGAACACTTAGAGAAGGGCATTTCTAGAAACAGGATTAAATATTTTGACTCAAACAATTAGAACTCTTCAATGGCAACTGTTAAAAAAAACACTCAGAACTCCTTGGGGACAGACCATTGTATGGTTTTATAAAGTCTTGTGGCTCATACTTGCATGGTGTGTTAGTGACAAAATCTGGCCTGGAGTCAGATTTCCTGCTGCTCTTAATATGCTCGATCCACAAAGTAGGACCTTCTGTGCAACTGAAAGTAAACCTAAATTAAGAATGTTTTCGTTTCTCTGTTTAATAATAAGAGGCACCACTTTTCATGAACGTTTTGTCATGAGCCGGGTGTTTACATGAATTGGCTGCAGTCTTCACAGCCATCCTGTAAGGTGGTAATAACTAACACCGAGAGGTGGAATAGTACAGAGGTTAGGAGTGCTGGTTATGGATCGTGTGGAATAGTGCCTGTCAGCTCTCTGGATTTGAATTCCACACTTTTGCTTAATGGTCAGGTAAACTTCATTTCTTCATCTTCACAATCTAGATAAGTAGTTGTTGTTTTTGTTGTTCAATCGCTAAGGTGTGTCCGACTCCTTGCGACCTCATGGCCTGCACCATGCCAGGCTTCTCTGACCTCCACTCTTTCCCAGAGTTTGCTCAAATTTATGTCCATTGAGTTGGTGATGCTATCTAACCATCTCATCCTCTGCTGCCCCCTTCTCCATTTGCCTTCACTCTTTCCACCATCAGGGTCTCTAATTCAGTGATAAGTAGTACCTATCCTATTATGTTGCTGTAAATGAGAAAGAGGAGAGCAGCACCTGAGAGTCAGAAGCTGGCCCAGCTCTATCAGCTAGGGCTTGGCATTCTAGATGCTAGCTTGACACTGGCAGCTCGGTTGTGGCATTTTGCCTGATGAACATAAACAGGTTTGTTTGTGCGTGCTCAGTTGCTTAGCCATGTTTGATTCTTTGTGACCCCATGGAAAATCATGGGGTCAAATACAAAGCTATTTTCTACTCTTTTGAACTTTCCATAAATTACTAACACAGTCCTGAATCCTAGTCCTTTCTAACACCCACCTGCTGAGGCACCTCACAGTTCTCCCTGATATATATGATCTCCCTCATTGTCACAAGTCAATAAACCCAACCTCATTTGACCAAAGATGTGTTCTTGGTGGTCCTGGGCTGGAGGGCATTGACATGAGAAATGAATGAGTTAATCCACATAAAGAACTTAAAATAGTGCCTGGCTCCAAGTAATTGTTCAGTGAATATTATCTATATAGTGTTTTTTAATTTTGTAGATAGTGATATGGAAACTCAGAGAGAGCCCAAAGCTGGGAGGATGTGGTGTTGTATTTCCAGTTCAGGTTTATTATGCTCCAGAGCCCATGTTTTCACTACACCATACTACTACGCTTTGACTCATTACCATTGCTTCCCTGTAAGGGGGTGCCTTTATTGGCCCTTGGGATTCTAATTTTGTCTTGATCTTTGGCTTGCCTGGTGGCTCAGAGGGTAAAGCATCTGCATGCAATGCAGGAGACCCGGGCTCCATCCCTGGGTCCAGAAGATCCCCTGGAGAAGGCAATGGTAACCCACTTCAGTACTCTTGCCTCAAGAATCCCATGACGGAGGAGCCTGGTCGGCTACAGTCCATGGGGTTGCAAAGAGTCGGACATGACTGAGCGACTTCACTTTCACAAGTTTAAATAAAAATTCTTTTCCTTTAAACAGCATTAAAAATCAACCGTTAATCTTTTTCATTTATGTAGCAGCTTGTTAGGTGAAAGACCTTCAGATTTTCTTTCTTTTACTACAACTTTACTCTTTTGATCATGGTAAAATTCTCTTTTATCCTTTGAAGTCTCATTGACTGAAAAGACTGTGGTAAAGAATGTTAACTTAGATCTTTTGCAAAATAAGGTAGCTGGGAGACAGGAATGGCAACAGTCCCAAGCTAGCACCAGGGTGCAGAAGACTGAAGATGAGAGCCCAAGCATTAACCTTCAATGAAACCATCCAGCCAACTGCTAACATGATAAGGGAATAATGTCAGCGAGCTTCAGGAAAAGACAACACTGACAGCCAGAGCATGTTTGACTTCCATAGCGTAAGGTAAAAGATTAATAATAAATTGGACCATGGATCTAGGTGCCTTTCTCATCCACTTATTTTCTAATTTACCATTCATGGGAATTTCTGTGTTCTGAGGTGGATGGAGTGAGGTCTTATGTATGTATTTGCTTTATGGAAAGACTTCTAATTGAGTTCTTCCTAAACTGTGGGTTTTGGAAATGCTGGTATTTTAGGAGGTATTCGTATGTTTTCTATAAAAGACAACCTAAGGGTCAATTTTTGGTATTGTTCTAATGGAGTCTACTTGAAGATTCACAGATGCATATTAAAAGATGTTAAAAATGAAATAAAATATCTGTTTAATTTTATGTCAGGCATTTCCCAAATTCATTTAAATTTAAGACTTTTTCCTTAGAACATATTACCACCACCATCACCACCACCCCATCATCATCACAGGTAACGCTCACGGAGGGCTTACCATACAGTAGACACTGTTCTAAGTACTTTGTATATTAACTTATTGCCTCAACAGTGTTGTTATTGCCAGGGAGGCTGAGGTGTAGAGCAGTGACGTGACCTATTCAAGGTGAAATATCTAGTAAAACAAAGCAGAGATTTCTTTAACTGCTCCTGTCTTAGGAGAAAAAGTGAGAAGTCCTTTTTTGACTTGAGGAAACAAAGAGAAAAGTACTAGATTTATTCAAGTATTCTGTCAACATTTGCTGAGAAACTAGTATGTGCCCTGAGAAACTGGTATAAACAAAAGCTATTCAAAGTGCTGGAGATACAGCATTGAGTAAGACATACAGGATCCCAATTCTTATGGAGTTTACGTTGTAGCGGAAATAAATAGATAATAACAAATAAGCACATAAATAAACAAACAAAAAAAGGGTAGTGATAAATGTTATGTTGTAAATAAAACAGAGTGGTCTGCATATGGATTAACATTAGGTTAATTATTCTTGAAAGTTCGTTGCAATGTCTTATTTAATAACTTCATCTGACTAACTAAAGCACAATAATCAGTTTAATCATAGCCTTTTAATAATAGTCTTGCTGATTTATTGGTAAGGTATGTGTTTGCTTATTGGGAAGGTCATCAAAGAAGTGTTTTTATATTCTTTATATTCTTAAAGAAGTGTTTCCCAAAATGGGATCAATGAAATATAGTTCCCAGGAATTTTAATAGTTGTGTATGTATGAAAATATTTTTGTGGTCAAAGGAGTTTGAAACAAGTTTCTAGCGACATCAGTTACCCCGAGTTTCCAATACATCAATGATTTTTTTTTTTCTGGCAAAAAATGTAGTGTACAATATTTGAAACTTATTTGACCATGGAACTTTCTCTTGAGACAGCTTCTCATGAGAGTCTTATTATGTGGACCCCACTTTGAAATGCATTCCATTAGAGCTATCTCTGTTTCTTTTTTTAGCACAGCACATTTGTGGTGCTACTTTGTTGCCATAATTATTAGCTCACTTAAAAGAAGTTTTGATCTTTTGCATTGACTCAGAGTAATTCCTTATTAAATTCTCCTTTGTTGTTAGAATTCAGATCTAAGAGAAATAGCATTTCATAGAAAAGTGCCATTCTTTCATATTCTGAAGTCTTGTTAATTCTGTTTGCTGGAGTTTGGGTTAGTGGGACTAAATATTCTGATTTTTCTCCCACGCTTGTTTTATTTTTATGGTTCAGCCTTTCTTGATCAACCTGTGCTACTGTTGGGATCTGTTGGGCACTATGTGTTATGTATTCTTTCTCTATCAATAAGAAAAAGAGAGTCCACCTTTCTATCTCTGACATATCACATGAATAGAACATAAAGAGACATAAAGTTTTGCCTAAATGTACAGTGAAAAATGTCACTGATATATACAATTATCAAGGGCAAAAATCACTACCAGGTCCTTGTACATTCTTCTAGAGATATTATATATAATATATCACACATATTTGTAGTATTTACACTCAGATACATTTGCACTTATATTAAAGGAGATCAGCCTTGGGTGTTCTTTGGAAGGAACGATGCTAAAGCTAAAACTCCAGTACTTTGGCCACCTCATGCGAAGAGTTGATTCATTAGAAAAGACTGATGCTGGGAGGGATTGGGGGCAGGAGGAGAAGGGGACGACAGAGGATGAGATGGCTGGATGGCATCACTGACTTGATGGATGTGAGTTTGAGTGAACTCCGGGAGTTGGTGATGGACAGGGAGGCCTGGCGTGCTGCGATTCATGGGGTCGCAAAGAGTCGGACACGACTGAGCGACTGAACTGAACACATATAAAACTTCCTTTTGTGAACACAATGTAAAAAATGTAATAGCAAACTATTCTACCGCACCCCACTTTATTCACTTTGCAATTTATTTTGGGAATGTTTCTATATCAGTTTGTAGAGATCTACATAATTAACAAAAAAGAAAAAAGGAACTAAAGCTATTGCAATGTATTCCATTATATATATTGTTAAATTTATCTGTTTATATTCCACTGTATGGATTATTATAATTTAACTAGTCTCCATTTTATAGACACTTAGGTGATGTTTAAATAATTGTGTAAAACAAAATAACTCCTTAAATATTAGTCTTGTGATGGGGTAAATTTTGCCTTGATGTTATTATATTGATAACTTTGAGGTTTCTATACTAATGTTTTACCATTTAAAAAGATTCTCTACTTGTTATTTGATTTGGTATAAAAAAATTTGCAGGTTTCCAGAATACCGAAATTTGAAAACTTGTGCTGAAAACAGTAGGCTTTAAAAACCTAACTGGTTTCCTGTATTAAAATTCTTTCGAATTTTTATCCTTGCCAATATCGTATGTTTTCACTTTCATTACGTCATAATACTAGCTACATATTTCCTTTCCAAAATTCTATTTTAAAGCTTTTAAGCTTTTCATTTTTGGATTTAAGACCCAGGACTCATCTGCATGGATTATTGTTCTGAAGTGCAGTACCACTGCGTGTTTGGTTGAATTCTTTCTATATAAACAAGTCACGAATAATATAAATGAGCTTAGATTGGATCAGATACAATGAGGGTCGAAGAGTGATGGTTGATGCAAACAAGTGAAGTGATTAGTATTGTTCTTGCTGCAAGATGAATTATATTATGTCATGCATTAAAACAATGGCTTGTTCTTCAGGATATCAACGACTTTTTAGCAAACCATATAATGGGAAGTATGCAGTCCTTTATCATTAAAAAAAAAAGTGAGCTTATAAATAGCAGTTTTGAGAATTATTTTCAAGTTTCAAAGACCAGTGTAGTGCCAGCACTGATGAGAATGGACGCACCTTGTCTTTGGTAATGGACAGCACAGTGTATTTATTGTCCTTTTTACTCTGCAGTGCTGTTCTGTGATGACACATAAGCTGTTTTGATCTCTGGGTACTTTAGCTTCAAGTGGACCAGGAGCTCTTCTACCCTTGGGGGCGTTAGTAGGATTCTAATGATTCTGTTTGATCTCCCATGCTAAACGCAAATGAAATAAATCAGTAGAAATACACATAGTGAGTATATCAAAGAGTTATTTCTACTTCTGGGCATAAGGCAGTTGCTAAGCAACCTGTGTCAGACTTCATGGTCATCTGTTAGAAAGGACACAAAGTCAATGCTCACTCCAGACACATTAGATCGTAAATGAAAAAAAACTATTTTGTTGGATTCAAGAAAAAGCTCCTTGGATGAACATATAATGGTTTCAGGATATGATGTATCTTTTTGCAGATGTGCTTAGGGGAACAATTAAATAGGTTAAAAAAAAATCAACATTCAATCCCAGCAGACAGGAAGGACAAAGAGAATAAATGACATTTTCTTTGAATTATTCTCACTTCCTAGGATCTACCTTCAGAACACCGTGACTATCTGTGGGATGTAATAACCTTAACAGTACGTGCCGTGAGCCTTCCAACAGCAGGGGAGTCCGCACTGTACCTTTGGAATGTGGAATTTTATTGATAATAAGAAAATTACTTATAATCTTCTTTTACATTTTTCTTCAATACGACATTTTACGATATGAACTTTGTAACGTAGAAAAGAGCTTTGTCAAAGCAGAGAGGCATGGGATAGTTTTTGGGCTAAGTGTAATAAAGCTATCCAAGGCACAGAGTGTGGAAAAATTATGATATTCACTTTGCAGAAATTATATGTTCAGTATCTAAAAATCGCTGATGATTTTTCTTCAGTATTTTGTGTAGATAAATATTTTTCTTCTGATATGAAATTATTGTTTGGCCCATCACAGCATTTTATTATGTGCTATTTTTTCTTTTTTTAATCAGAATGCCTCTATAGTACCATTTACTGGCAACTTGACCTTAGAGAGTTTTTTTAAACTCATTTCAGCCTCCAATTTTCTTGACTATGAAACAGAGCTATAAATAATCCTCTCATAGAATTTTGATAATTTTATGAATTAATAGTTATATGAAATACCTAGTGGATAGTATGTTCTAAGTTGCATGCGTGTGTGCTCAGTTGCTTCAGTCATGTCTGACTCTTTATGACCCCATGGACTGGAGCCCACCAGGCTTCTCTGTCTACAGGACTCTCCAGGCAAGAATACTGGAGTGAGTTGCCTTGCTCTTCTCCAGGGGTCTTCCTGAGCCAGGAATTGTACCTGCAGCTCCTGTGTCTCCTGTACTGCAAGCAGATTCTTTACCCACTGAGCCACCTAGGAAGCCGATAATTATTATTATTTATGGCATAGACTATTAGAACAAAGTATTCTAAGTAGGATTACTGCATTTTGTCTAAAAAGCACAACAATTTTTAAATGGGAAAGTACATTAACTCATGTTTTTTGTGAAGTTTTTTTTTTTTAATTGAACACATTTAACTGAAACTGAACTAGTCATTACACTGAAGTTTAAAAAAAGTATTGTTCATTTGCTAAGTCATGTCTGACTCTTTGTGACCCCGTGGACTGCAGCTCGCCAGGTTCCTCTAACCTCCACTGTCTCCCGCAGTTTGCTCAAATTCATGTACATTGAGTCGGTGATGCTATGTAACCATCTCATCCTCTGCTGCCCCCTTACTCTTTTGCCTTCAATCTTTCCTAGCATCAGGGTTTTTTCTAAGAAGTCAGTTCTTCACATCAGGTGACCAAAGTATTAGAGCTTCAGCTTTATCATCAGTCCTTCCAACGAATATTCAGGGTTGATTTCCTTTATTTTTTATTCTATTTTTTTTAACTTTAAACGTTTTTTGTATTGGGAGTATAAGCCAATTAATAATGTTGTGAAGGGACTCAGCTGTACATATGCATGTATCCATTCTCCCCCAAACCTCCCTGCCATCCAGGTTGGCACATAACATTGAGCAGTGTTCCAATAAGTCTATGTTGGTTACCCATTTTAAATATAGCAGTGTGTACATGACCTTCCAAAAATCCGTAACTTTCCCCTTTTCCCTGCAACTCTAGGTTTGTTCTCTGAGTCTTTTTCTGTTATGTAGGTAAGTTCCTTTGTATCAATTTTTTTTTTTTTAGATTCCACATATGAGGACTGTGATATATTTCTCCTTCTGTTTGACTTACTTCACTCAGTATGACACTCTCTATGTCAATCTGTATTGCAGCAAATGGCATTATTTTATTCTTTTAAATGGTTGAATAATATTCCACTGTATATGTGTACCACATCTTTATCCATTCCTCTGTCAATGGACATTTAAGTTGCTTCTATGTCTTGGCCATTGTAAACAGTGCTGCAATAAAAGTGGGGTGCATGTATCATTTCTGATCATGTTTTTCTCAGGGTATGATTGCCTTTAGGATTGACTGGTTTGATCTTCCTTTGCAGTCCAAGGGACTCTCAAGAGTCTTCTCCAGCACCACAGTTCAAAAGCATCAGTTCTTTGGTGCTCAGGCTTCTTTATGGTCCAACTCTCACACCTATACACGGCTGCTGGAAAAACCATAGGTTTGACTAGATAGACCTTTGCTGGCAAAGTAATGTCTCTGATTTTTAATATGCTGTTTTAATATATGTTTAATATGCTGTTTTGGTTGGTCATAGCTTTTCTTCCAAGGAGCAAGCATCTTTTAATTTCATGGCTGCAGTCACCATCTGCAGTGATTTTGGAGCCCAAGGAAATAAAGTCTGTCACTGTTTCCATTGTTTCCCCATCTATTTGCCATGAAGTAATGGGACCGGATTCCATGATCTTTGTTTTTTGAATGTTGAGTTTTAAGCCAACTTTTTCACTCTCCACTTTCATCAAGAGGCTCTTTAGTTCCTCCTCATTTTCTGCCATTAGAGTGGTATCATCTGCATATCTGATGTTGTTGACATTGATCCCCTCAATCTTCTGCATTGGCAGGTGGATTCTCTATTACTGAGCCACTTTGGAAGCCCTGAAATACTTTGCATATAAGTTAAATAAACAGGGTGACAATAAACAGCCTTGATGGACTCCTTTCCCTATTTCAACCAGTTAGTTGTTCCATGTCTGCTTTGAATTGTTGACCTGCATACAGGTTTCTCAGGAGACAGGGAAGGTGGTCTGTTACTCCCATATCATCAGGAATTTCCCACATTTTTTTGTGACCCACACAGTCAAAGGCTTTAGCGTAGTCAATGAAGCAGAAGTATGTTTTTCTGGAACTCCCTTGCTTTCTCCATGATCTAATGAATGTGGGTAATTTGGTCTCTGGTTCTGCTGCCTCTTTGAAACCCAAATTGTACATCTAGAAGTTCTTGGTTCACATACTACTGAAGCCAGTTTGAAGGATTTTAAGTTTAACCTTGCTGGGATGGAAATGAACACAGTTGTACAGTAGTTTGAACATTCTTTGGCTTTGCTCTTTTTGGGACTGGAATGAAAGCTAATCTTTTCCAGTCCTGTGGTCAGTGCTGAGTTTTCCAAATTTGCTGACTTATTGAGTACAGCACTTTCACAGCATCATCTTTTAGGATTTGAAATAGCTTAGCTGGAATTCTATCACCTCCACTACCATTGTTTATAGTAATACTTCCTAAGACCCAATTGACTTCACACTCCTGGATGTCTGGCTCTAGGTGAGTGACCACACTATTGTGGTTATCTGGGTCGTTAATAGCTTTTTTGTACAGTTCTTCTGTGTATTCTTGCCACCTCTTAATCTCTTCTGCTTCTTTTAGGTCTTTACCATTTCTGTCCCTTATTGTGTCCATCCTTGCATGAAATGTTCCTTTGATATCTTCAATTTTCTTGAAGAGATCTCTAGTCTTTCCCATTCTCTTGTTTTCTTTTATTTCTTTGCATTGTTAATTTAAGAAGGCTTTCTTATCTCTCCTTGCTGTTCTCTGGGAACTCTGCATTCAGTTGGAAATATCTTTCTCTTTCTCCTTTGCCTTTTGCTTCTCTTCTTTCCTCAGCTATTTGTAAGGCCTCTGCAGACAACCACTTTGCCTTCTTGCATTTTTTTTTCTTTGGGATGGTTTTGATCACTGCCTCTTGTACAATGTTATGAACCGCTGCCCATAGTTCTTCAGGTACTTTGTCCACCAGATCTAATCCCTTGAATCTATTTGTCACCTCCACTGTATAATTATAAGGGATTTGATTTAGTTCATACCTGAATGGCCTAGTATTTTCCCAACTTTCTTCAATTCAAGCCTGAATTTTGCAATATGAATCTTATAATCTGAGCCACAGTCAGCTCCAGGTCTTGCTTTTACTGTCCGTATAGCGTTTCTTCATCTTTGGCTGCAAAGAATATAATCAGTCTTACTTCAGTACTGACCACTGGGTGATGTTCATGTGTGAAGTCATCTCTTGTGTTGTTGGAAAAGGGTGTTTGCTATGATCAACATAAAAAGAAAAATTATATCTATCTTTGAAGTGTAGTTCACAGCACATTTTCTTTTTGGTTCTGCAATAAGTATAAAGTATCTAAATTTTGTTAGTAAATGCATTTTTCTTTCTATAGCAAATTATAATATCTTTAGCATACAGACAATACAAAAAAAACTAGTACCCATAGTTCCAAACTCTCTTACAGGTTCATAGAGTCTCCTTGGAGGCATAGACCAGTATTTTAGTTTTGGAGAAGAATTTTTGTGTTGAATTTTGTGAGTCTGTTAAAAAATCTGTTAACATTTTTTACAATGATGAGTTCAGTGTAACTAAGAAGTCAGTTAGGAAGAGAGATAGAAGATCCAGAATCCATCTTTAGGGAGTCACAGCTCATCTTTTTTAGGACTAGTTGGGGCCTTGGTATTCTCTCTGTTGCAGTGGAACATTTGTTGATTTATTCGGTGACTGTTTTTTTTGCATGCCTACTATGTGTGCTAGGCACTGTGTGAGAGATGCTGCGCGTATAGTGGTGGACAAATTCTAAGTGAAGCCTGCCCTGTTGGAGCAGTGGGAAAAACAGTAAAGTACTAAGTGCCTTGAAGGAAATGAACAGGGTGAGGGATAAATAATAGTGCTGCTGGGCTGGTTCAATGAGTTGCAACTAAATAAGGGAGGGTGGCTGGGAAAGATCTCTGAGCAGTTGGCATTTAGACTGAAACCACTCAGAGCAAGGTTGACCCCCTGGACCTCAGCATTCAGCGTGAGTAGTTCTACAACAGCTGATGTACCCATCAATGACTGACCTTTCTTTGTCTTCAGGACTCTTGAGTTCGAATGAAATAGCATGGTTTTCCCTCTCCTTTTCCTTATGGAAGTCTTCCACTTTTATCTTTGTTTTTGGAGACAGCTGTTTCATTTTACTGATAGATGCTATGTCATCCTTAAGCAAGCCAGCACTTTCATTTTATGAGGCTTGTTTTCTTCTACACATTTTCATTTCAACCCGTGTCTTTTCATATAAATTATGAGCTTTAAAAAAATAAACTAAAGTAAACTGTTGGTAGAGATCAGGGAGGAGCTGTAATCAACATGTTAGAGTGGGGTGTTCCATTTTTCCATATTTTGATTACCAGTTTCTCATAAACAATTGATCATGGCTTAAAAAGAGATTTAGAAGGTCATTTATGTGTTACTAATCTGCATTTTCATAGAATTTTAAGTCTTTCAAATTGTTGTGTTATATATATTTAGAAACAAGACTCTGGTTTAACAGCAATAGCAAAAGCATCCTTGCATTGTCAGGAGTGGTGTTTTCAATTTGGTTAGCTTTCAAAACACCCATGAGTTATAACATTAGGAGCATATTAATCTGTACAATTTGAACATTAATAGATTAGCATTCACGTTTATACATTTATATGATTAAAGCTTAAAGTGCACAATTTCTATTTTAATACAAATCAGTGTCTACATGTCTGTTTGGATGATTGGGAGTTCTTCGAATTTATAATTAGCATCTAATAACTGCTAAACAGGTATTATGAGAAAGGAAGTCAAACAATATGAAACATGAAACAGAATGCCACATTGTAATAACATCTGTAACCCATGTTTTATCTGCTTTGTGTTAAATGCACTCTGCTGCTGCTAAGTTGCTCCAGTCCTGTCTAACTCTTTGTGACCCCCATGAATTGTATAGTCTACCAGGCACCTCTGTCCATGGGGATTGTCCAGGCAAGAATACTGGAGTGGATTGCCTTGCCCTCCTCCAGAGGATCTTCCCAACCCAGCGATTGAACCCAGGTTTGCCCTATTGCAAGCAGATTCTTTACTATCTGAGCCACCAGGGAAGCCCAGGAATATTGGAGTGGGTAGCCTATCCCTTCTCCAGAGGAACTCCCCGACCCAGGAATCAAACCAGGGTCTTCTGCATTGCAGGCAGATTCTTTGCCAGCTGAGCTAAAGGATACAAATGTGAATCAGTTATGTAGATAAAAGAACTGATTAGCATTTATTTTTCCCTAAGGAGTTTTAGCATTTAATTATTCAACTAATCCACTTTTGGCTGTGCTGCGTCTTCATTGCTGTGTGCGGGTTTCGCCTGGTCGTGGCGAGCGGGGGCTACTCTAGCTGTGGCGCATGGGCTTCTCGTTGCGGCGGCTTCTTTGGTTCGCAGCACGGGGCTCTCCTGCGGGCGCTTCAGTAGCGGCAGCCCACGGGTAAAGAGTTGCGGCTCCGGCTCTAGAGTGTGGCTCAGTAGCTGTGGTGCACACGCTTAGTTGCTCCAAAGCAGGTGGGATCTTCCCAGACCAGGGATCGAACCCATATCCCATTGGTAGGCAGATTTTTAACCACTGGACCACCAAGGAAGTCCCTCCCGAAGGATTTTTTTTATTGCTTACCTTTAATTAAACAATAATGGAAGACTAAACTGTAGTACAGTAAAACTTTCTGTTTGTAGGGATAAGAAATAAGCTTAATTATAAAACATAAAGAAAGGAATGCCATTATATTGAAGAATGAGAAAATCATATTTCAGTTCAGACTATATATACATTTTTATAAATTATTTTTCAGACTGTACATTTTTTAAAATCATACATATACGTTATCTTCATAAAGCCATATATCATTATTTAATTTTTCATATATACCATACACCATTTTTCAGACTCTAACTCCATATAGACATACAGACATACCCATAAACACATTGACACTGACACTTGGGTACAGACATGAAAAGAATTTCATTTAATTTACAGAACAGTGTTTTGAGGTTTTTAAACACTTAGGATAATTTTTTGTGGCTCAACTGGCATTTTGGCTATGGTTATTAAGACTTGGAGTTACAGCAATAAATTTAATTCAATCTTATTAAAGTGCTAGTTTATCTTTAACTGACTAATAGGATCACGAAATACTGATGTGTCCAACTTGACCTTCTTAGTGATCCAAATCAATTATTCCAGCAATATATCTTTGTAGTCACTTCATTAATGGCCTTGCTGAGGTACCCCCAGTTTCTGAGAATAGACCCCGCTTTACCTAAACGACTCACTATGCCACCGCTTAATAAATTAATTTAAAAAAATTCTGCTCTCCTTTAAAGAATATTCAGACTGAAGACAAAGCTGCTTTTATTGTGGCTTGACTGCCATTCCTGCTTAAGGTACATTAGTTCTGTTAAATGTAACACATTGAGTGAATACATGGGGAAAGATCTGGCCTACGTAACTGCTGTCTTTTCATCCTAAGTTTTCTGAGTCTGAACTTTGGAGCCCTGGTTTGTAAAATGAGGCTCTAAGTCCAAAGTAGAGGAAATGTAAAGAATATTTGCTTCTCCCCTCCTACAGTCCCCACTTTCAAACTAATTTAAAAAATTGCCAGATTACTATGGTATATATTTATCATATATCCTCCTCCTTGAAGTCAAATAAGGAGTTAACAGGGCATAATTATCAATTATTTTATTTAAATATTTATTTCCTAATGTGCATGTCTATGTCTTCCCTTTCAGCTTGAAGAGGAAGTATTTATATGTATACTTCGCTTGTGCATAATTTTCTACCCTTCTTTTCATGTGCATCTTCCCCCCTCTTATGGCAGTTGTCGGCGGCTGTAGCCCAGACACCTTGAGTTGAACATCACTTCAGAGGGTTCTTGGGTAAATGAGAATTTAATCCCTTTTCACACCCTTTTTACTAGCAAGAGAACCAATAAGGTTGGGAGGAATGATCAGCGAGTTTTGCTTTACTGCAGCTGCCACTTAGATTCATGGAGGTCTGAGTAATAAGCATTGTTGAAAAAAATGGTTTTGATCACTTTAGATATTTTTAAAAAATCTTGAAAAAAAGAATATGGGGAAAATGGAAGTATGTCTGATTAACAAATTTAAGGTAATATACTACGAACTCTGCTATTCTGTATTCTTCCAGAGGTTCTTTATAGATGCAAATGTAAATATCTTTTAATTTTCTTCCTTCAAAGAAATCATGATATAAGATTATTCTGTTTTATGTTTTATAAATTTTACATGTGTTAAAAAAAAACCAGGCATATATTTGAATACTAGACTTATTTTTGATTGCTAACAGAATGATGGTTCAAAATGCAAAAATAAAGACAAAAAAACAAAATGTAATCTTTATTTTTTGTGTACAAATGTATATTTATAAGGATTTCCCAAGTGGCTCAGTGATAAAGGACACACTTGCCAATGCAGGAGATACAGGAGACAGGGTTTGGATCTGTGAGTCTGGAAGATCCTCTGGAGAAGGAAATGGCAACCCACTCCAGTATTCTTGCCTGGAAAATTCCATGGACAGAGGGGCCTGGTGGGCTACAGTCCATAGGGTCACAAAGAGGCAGACCCAACTGAGCATGCATGCATGCAATGCATGGAATTATAAACATGTAATTTTTAAGTGCTTAGTGATTTGGTAGGCATCATTAACAGCTATGAACTTTCACTTTTCTCTGCAGGAAAGTTATTATCTAATTCTGGAAATAAGGTACACATGCCTTTGAAAAGCTAATCCTTATGTCAATGTATTGTAATTTTCGTATATATCTAGAAGACATTATGTCCGTGGAACTCATTCTTGTCATTTGATACCAAAACTTCTTTTCATAGCAAAATTGCTTTTTTATTTGTGTAATGAAGGATTTAAGAATTCAAAAACCTGCAGAAAAGAAAGTGATAAATATTATTTCCGGTCTCACTACCCCCAACAAACAATGTTAAGTGAACATTATTCCATAATTTTTCTATGTATGTATGTAAATAGAGGCTATAAAGAAGGCTTTGAAAAATATTTTTCATGAAACAGGATCATGTTGTGATACCTTAAGAATGAAATGTATTGTTTTATTTGAATTTAGAGGTAGCAAATTAGAAGGACTGATGCTGAAGCCCCAATACTTTGGCAACCTGATGCAAAGAGCTGACTCATTGGAAAAGACCCCTGGGAAAGATTGAAGGCAGGAGGTGAAGAGGATGACAGAAGATGAGATGGGTGGTTGGCATCAGTAATTCAATGGACATGAGTTTGAGCAAACTCCAGGAGATAGTGAAGGACAGGTAAGCCTGGCATGTTGCAATCCACGGAGTGGCAAAGAGTTGGACACAACTTAGTGACTGAACAACAACAAGAGGTAGCAAATGAAAATAAGATGGAGTGAAAGAAGTTGCTAACTGCACATTGTTAACATTTGGAGTTGAGGCCACTGGCCAATGAACTCACAAGTATAGGCAGTGTGGTCCACAAGGAGCAAGTTTTTCAAAAACGCCACAAGGGTTTCTGGCCCAATGAGTGGAATTTAATAGTAATACTTGCTACAGAAGTATTATTTTAAGATTGAATTGATGTATCCTGCTGTAAGATCCTAAAAAGGGAACTCACTCAGTGGGTCTGATGTGGTGGATGCTATGCCGAGAAGTTCTGTTTGTGTGTGGCACCATTTTCCAAGAACACCCATGGGAGGTCATGCCTGATTTCCACTCCAGATCCTGAAGAGACTGAAGTGGAAGAGCAGGCTGCAGCTGAGAAGGCTGTAACCAAGGAGGAACTTCAGGCGGAATGGACTGCTCCAGCTCCAGAGTTCACTGCTACTCAACCTGAGGTGGTGGGCTGGTCCAAAGGAGTGCAGCCACCTTCTCTGGCTATTCAGCAGCTCCCCATTGAAGACTGGAGTACTTAGCCTTCCACTGAAGACTGCTCTGCAGTTCCCACTGCTTAGGCCACTGAATGGGTAGGAACGACCACTGAGTGGTCTTTAGCTGTTCTTCCACACACTCTTAAAATGGAAATTTGGTTAACAGAAAATAAACCATTTCTAAAAAAAAGTTGCTAAAACTCAAATGCTTTGAGTCATTACTTCTTAAAGGATCCTTTTAAGATTAAATAAAAAGATTAAGAAAATCATTAAGAATTTGGAGCCTTTTTAAAACCACATCTTCCATTTAAGAGGGTGTTGATTGACTTCCTTTTGATGATGGGGAATTAGTACTCTCATGTTTTCTTTTATAATATTTTTCTTTAATCTACTGGTATATGTCAGTAACATTATTATTTTCATACTGTCCAGGTTTCTGGCATTTACATTCTATTCTAAAAGCATAATCTATATGCTTTTATTTATATTCTACTTAAATGGAGACACAGCTCATCACTTGTTTTTACACTGTTTTACCATCCCTGAGTTTGTTATTTTCATTCATTCTATAAAAGTAGCTTTACATTTTGATATATTTTACAAAGCAGTTTCTGAAGAATGGCTCCTGAGTTTTGTGGTCCATAGATTCTTTTGTGCTTTAGAATGACAGACTGTTGATTTTATACTTGACTATTACCATGTATACCTTCTCCAGTGCATGAAAGTGAAAAGTGAAAAGTGAAAGTGAAGTCGTTCAGTCGTGTCTGACTCTTCGCGACCCCACAGACTGCAGCCTACCAGGCTCCTCCGTCCATGGGATTTTCCAGGCAAGAGTACTGGGGTGGGGTGCCATTGCCTTCTCCACTTGTCACTGCCAGGCACTGTTAATTCTAAGTGCTTTAAATAAAATAACTCATTCAACTTTCTTGGGTTAGGTACTATTATCTCTCATTTTATAGATGAAGTCTCTGCAGTATAGAGTGGTGAAGAAACTTGTCAAGGGTCAAACAGCTAGTGAGTGTTGAAGCCAGGATTTAATTCCAGGCAGCCTGACTCTTGAGTAATGAGTTCTCAGGTACCACCCTCCTCCTTCCTCTGGTCATGGGTGTGTCTTAGGTGACACCATAGATGGTTGTAGCCATTGTGCCAGCAGTTACCTGGGACAACAGAGCCAAGACAGAATGAACATAAGGAGCCAGGGTCCTTTTAACAGCTCTGTGGTGGCTTAGTCATCAAGCCGTATCTGACTCTTGTGACCCCATGGACTATAGCCTACCAGGCTCCTCTTTCCATGGGATTTTCCAGGCAAGAGTACTGGAGTTGGTTGCTGTTTCCTTTTTTCTCTAGACTGATAATTGAATTTTTAGCTATATATATCCTGTTACTTATAGTTTCTAATAGCTATTAAACTTTATTAAGCTGCTTTGATTCTCAATTTTTTTCCATAGACTTGTGACTCTGTCTCTTCCTTTCTCTCTCCTTCACACTATTTCTCTCTTAACTGATTTTATGTGTTAACATAGCTAGGCTATGGTACGCAGTTGTTTTGTCAAACACAAATCTAGATGTTGACCTGAAGGTATTTTTTTAGGCATAATTAACATTTAAATCAGTGGACTTTGAGTAAAGTATATTACCCTCAAGAATGTGGGTAGGACTCATCTAATCAGGTGAAGTCTTTAGGAGAAAAGAGCAAGTTCACCAGAAGAAGAAATGACTTTATATCCAGGCTGCCTTGAAACGCTTTTCCTGGCAACACGATAAAGCTGTCCTTGTCTACTTCACCCCAAATTGTCTCCAGGATCTGACTTGGCACCCGTGTACAGAGAGGCCGAGCTTTCGGTAGTATTGTCACAAACTGCAGAATTCTGCCACCTCCCCCACTTTTTAAAGTCTGGGAATATTGCATTGTTTGTAGATAGCACATTTTCTTTGTTCATTCATCTGTTGATAAACATTTAGTTTGTTTTCAACATCTTGGCTGTTATGAATAGTGCAGTGAACATGAGTGTGTAGATATCTCTTTGAGATCCTGATTTCAATTCTGTTGGGTGAATACACAGAAGTGGTGTTACTGAATTAAATGGTAATTCTAGTTTCAGTTGTTTGAATTGAATGTCCATGCTACTGTCTACAGTGGCTGCACCAGTTTGCATTCCCACCATCAGGGTGCAAAGGTTTCAATTTCTCCTCCATCCTTGCTAACACTCATTGTCCATTTTTGAGCAAAACATATTGTGGTTTTGATTTGCATTTCCTTGTTGATAGTAATATTGAGCATCTTTTCACATAACTGTTGGCCATTTTAGAAATCAATAGCAGAAGGAAAAGTGGAAAATTCACAAATATATGAAAATTAAACAGCACACTCTTGAACAACCAGTGGGTCAAAGAGGACATCAAAATGGGGGGAAAAAAACCCTGAAGACAAATAAAAATGGAAGGATAACATACCAAAACATGTACTGCAGCAAAAGCATTAATGAGGAACGTGTATAGCAATAAACACCTACATTAAAAAAGAAAAAAAAATCCCAATTTAACTGTGTACCTCAAGGAACTAGAAAAAGAATAAACCTAGTTAGCAGAAATAAAACAGAGTGGAAAAACATTAAAAATCAACAAAGCCAAGAACTGGTTTTTTGAAAAGATAACCAAACCTGAAAAACCTGTAGCCAAATTTACTAAGAAAGAAAATTCAAATCAACAAAACCAGAGTTGACTCACTTTTGATTCCATGAGAGGCAGTGATTTTATTCAACAAATTACAATCAACGGCTGTGTGTTCCTTTGACGCATATAATTGACTTATAACATATTGATTTCTGCTATACAGCGAAGTGATTATTATATACACATATACATTCTTTTTTATATTATTTTATACTGTGTATGTGCTGTACAATACGATTTTGTTTCTTGTCCAGTTTGCATCTACTAATCCAGACCCTCAGTCCATTCCTTCCCCGTTTTTCCTTCCCCTTGGTGACCTTGTCTGTTCTCTATATCTGAGTCTACTCCCCATCAGAATATCACTCAGTTCATTTTCCCCAGATTTGGAGGTATTCAGAGACAACTTACAGTTTGGCTTTTGAGGGATAAGACTAAGTCCTTCACTATAAAATACCTGCCACTCTGCTCCAGATCCTCATCTTTTTTCCCTCCTCTAGGCTGCTATTTTTTGAGGTTGATGGCATTAGATTGCCTAGTTGCTGCTCCTGAATTTTTCCTGGGTTTTGCTATTTTTATTTCACGGAATTGAATGTTGGGAAAGGAAATTCTGTGCATCAGTTTTATTACACCATCTTAGCTCAGAAGTCCCCAATGATTTTTATTAACCACAAAAATATTTCTATTCATTGTGCAGATATGGAAATTTGTAAATAGAAGATTAGGTGGGATGTATTACCATGTGAACAAGTACTTAATTACATTAGAGATGCAAATGTTTTTTGAGATTATACTTTTGTAAACAAGATGATCTTGTTATAATGGAGGATTTGTGGTAACTGCAATGTAAAGGAGCCTCAGAGGAAAAATTAGCAAAACTGAGTATGCGAACTATTTATTGCCCGTGTGAGTAGTATGCATAAAATCCAATGAATACCAAAGACTGTGTGCAAAATCACAACACAGTGCATTCTATTACACAGTCTCATTCTCTTCTTTTGAATATCTAGATTGCTTTTCATTTCTTGTAAGTGAACTGAAGAAATGTGTCTCAGACTGACACACTTCTGAATGTTTTAAATCTCTAACGATCAAAAACACACTTGGCAGAGAACTAATTTCACACCTCAGGCATTAAAATCCAGAGTCTGTATTCATTGTTTATTTTACATAATGTAAAACAGCATGAAGCATGATATATTACACAATGGGTGAATGGGAATTTTAGAAAGTAGGGCATCATTTTACATTTACACCTGGTAGATGACATTTTATATATTAGAAAATGTCCTGATATATCAAACAAAATGTTTTTTTTTTCAATCAACTGAATTTTTTTGTTACTGTATACATTAAAGAATAAAAGATTTCTCTTATTATTTAATTATATTTTCCTAGAATATAATGGTAATTTTATGAGTTATTGTGACGTCAGTGTTTATACCCAATAGACCAGGCTTTGTTTTATCATTTTATTGATAGATTTGCTTATTTTTTGGCTGTGCTGGGTCTTGTTGCTGTGTGGGCTTTTCTCCAGTTGCAGTGAGGAGGCTACTCTCTAGTTGGGGTACACAGTCTTCTCGTTGCAGTGGCTTCTCTTACTGCTGAGCACCAGCTCTAGGGCGTGCAGGGCTTCAATAGTTGTGGTTCTTGGGCTCTAGAGCACAGGCTTGATAGTTGTAGCTCATGAGCTTAATTATTGCCCGGCAAGTGGGATCTTTTCAAACCAGGGGACTGAACCAGCGTCTCCTGCATTGGCAGGCAGATTCTTTTCTACTGAGGAAATCGTTACTACTTGGGAAGCCTAGGCTTTGTCTTAAATATGGAATATCCAAAAGTTAGAGAACACCATAAAATCTAGATTAATTAAATTATAATATACTTAGCAATAAATAGCTGGGCCAACTAAAAATAAGCCTTTAGGAATACAGTGATTCATTTTTTATTGTAAAACTTTTGAATCATTAGTGAGTATGTTAATTGCTGTTTGGTTGTTGGAGTCAAAAAGCTGGTATGGGTGTCATTTCTATAATTTGTAAATGTTTAAATTATTTCAGGTACAGTTACTGGTAAGGGCGACTTAGCATGCACACACAGGTAGTATCACCAGTTGTCAAAGGGACTCCTGGGTTTCAATGGTACCAAAACAGAGGCCAGAGGTGACTACTGTTCCCAGTGGCTTTTGATGGTTCAGGCAGAGATGGAGATGTTTCAGGGGTGGCAGCAGTCCGTAGCATTTTAGCAGTCAGTGTGTTCTGGGTTCTGGTAATCTCCTCTCTTCCCTTCTGTTATTTGAGCCCAAGGGGTTGTAGCAGCTTTTGTAGTTCTCATTCTCTGGTTTTCCTCACTTGAAACTTTTTGATCCTTCAGTCCTTTGATCATTTTCTGTAAGGGTTCCTTGTAGTAAATACTCTCTGTTTGAACTATTTAGCACAATTTCTATTTTCCTAATGGGACTTTACTGATTCTGTACTGTCAGTAATCTTCCTGGAATCACCCAAAACTATTCTAAACTGGGGACCCTTTTTAGCCTGGTGTGGGCACTCTCATTCCATCTGTATGGCTGTGGATCTGTCTTGGACCCAAGTGACCAGGGTCAGAGGTGCTCTGTGACTTTGTGCATGAGTGTGATGGTGAATATCATTTCCTGACAGGTACTGGCATTCCCTAGGGTTTGAATTTTTTTTAATACCTCTTATTCTTAAAAGAAAAACAGACTTATTCTGAACGTGGTGGTTTAGTCGCTAAGTTGTGTCCGATTCTCACTATCCCATGGACTGTAGCCTACCAGGCTCCTCTGATTCTCCAGGCAAGAATACTGGAGTGGGTTGCCATTTCCTTCTCCAGGAGATATTCCTGACCCAGGAATTGAACCCGTCTCCTGCATTGCAGGCAGATTCTTTACTGACTGAGCTATGAGGGAAGCCCAAAATGCAATTCTGAATGGAACAGTAGTTTTCCATAGAAAATACTAAGGAGTTAGTAGCTTCTCATCATGTTTGAATGAATGAATGAATAGCTTGCTCTATGAGTGTGCATATGAGTGTGTGTGTGTCTGTGTGTGTGTGTGTGTGTGTGTGTAGTATTTTGGGGAGGTGAAAACTATACTGTACTTTTGGCCTTTGGACCTTACCTACTATTATACTTGATCCCTCAGTTTCTTTTGTTATATTGTCAGTTTTTACTTTTTACTGAATATGTGAACTAGTTTCTAGTTCACATTTTACTTTGTATTTCCTGTTTACCTCTCTTATTTTTTTCTAACTTTCTTACTTTTTTGTAAGAATGGTAAAGTTTAATTTATTCCTTTCAGTTTTTTAAATCCCTGGGCTGGTTTGTAAACTATAAATAGCATTTTCAGTCTTTCCATATCTATTGCTTAGAGTGCATAGAGCTCTAGTATTTTTAGTTATACAGTGAAATTTGCTAATATCTTTTTGAGGATCTCTAGATTTTTAGTTTCTAAAAATATCATACTTTAAAAAGCTTCTTGTTATGAAACATTTAAAACATATATGTTTTTGAAACCAGTACGTAAGTCTGAATGAACTCCAGGAGTTGGTGATGGACAGGGAGGCCTGGTGTGCAGTGATTCATGGGGTCGCAAAGAGTCAGACACGACTGAGCGACTGAACTGAACTGAACTGATAATGAATTCTCCTGTGACAAGCATGACTTTAACTGATTGCAATGATAAAAAAAAAGACCAATCTCTTTCACCTATTAATATTCCTGAGTTTATATTATTTCTTAAATAATCATTTCAGTATTTGTTTCTAAATGATATTCTTCAAATGTAATCACAATGCTATGATCTTTCCTAAAAATTTACCTAATGTCATGAAATATCCAGTCAGTGTTTAAATATTCCTGATGGTCTCATAATTTTATTTTTGTTCAAATAGGGCTCTAAATAGGGTTCACAATAGCAAGCAGTTGCAAATATTCATCTGAAATCTAGTTTAATTTGTGTTTCCACCACTTTCTCTTTTTAATTTTCCAATTGCAATTTATTCTGCACATTTTCTTACAATATGGATTTTGCCAATTGCATCCCATGGTTTTCTTTAATAGGTTTCTCTTTCTTCCTCACTTTTTATAAATAAGTAATTAGATTTAAAGTCTTGACCGGATTCAGTTTGATTTTCTTTTCTTTTTTGCAAGAAAATTTCAAAGGAAATTCATAGAGGGCACAGGATATCTGGTTGTTTCTCTCTTGTTGATGTTAGCAATGGAATTGGTGATCACTGCTTGAATATATTGTTATATTGGGAATTGAAAAATTATGATGTTTTAATCTCCTTTAATAATTTATTACCTGAAATATTTCTGTAAATAGAAGCTTTCCCTAATCAACTATTTGCTGCTGCTAAGTCGCTTCAGTCGTGTCCGACTCTGTGCAACCCCATAGACGGCAGCCCACCAGGCTCCCCCGTCCCTGGGATTCTCCAGGCAAGAATACTGGAGTGGGTTGCCATTTCCTTCTCCAATGCATGAAAGTGAAAAGTGAAAGTAAAGTTGCTCAGTCGTGTCTGACTCCTAGCGACCCCATGGACTGCAGACCACCAGGCCCTTCCATCCATGGGATTTTTCCAGGCAAGAGTACTGGAGTGGGTTGCCATTGCCTTCTCCAAATCAACTATTTAATTACCCTCAAATATCCTGAATTCATGCAAGAAAGTCAGGATATATATGTTTTTGAAATAATGGCCTGATTCCCTAGTATTTTCTAAAGTGTGCAATAATTTTTTAAAAGTATCATTATGTATTCATGAATTTTGGCATTTTTGATTTTTCAGTACATTGCAGTTATTATTCTTGTTGATTCTCAGATTGTCCATATTTTGGCTAGAAAAAACATTCTTAGTTCTTGAATCCTTTCTATCTGTCCTCAGTACTCTTTGATAGATATTTTTGGTTTATGGTTTGACAAAATCTTTTATAAAATCATCCTGTATACTTCCCGCCCCATTTTAGAATCCTCTCTTTGTCCAAGGAGTATTAGTTTTTTTAGTGGAAAATGATACTTAGAAGTACAAACTGTGTATTAAGTATGCTATTGCCTTTTTAGTGAACAGAGCTAAGAAATGTGTGTGTTAAAGATAAAGTATATTATGATTTCATATTGATAATTTCAATTCAAACTGAAGAACAGAGAGATTTCACTTAACCTTTTAAATCTTACATTTGCCTCTCTTGGTATTCTGCTAAAAATTCCTATTTTCACCAATACCAATAAAATTATTCATTTTCTTTTTTTCATAATACACTCAGTATAGCAATAACAACATTACCTCTAATGGTATGATTGCTGAAAACAGTTTAAGAAATTTTTTGCAGCTTTTAAAAATTTATTTGCAGCTTAGTATATATATTCCACCAGACATGTCAGGCCAAATTACTGTAGTTTAAAAAACACTTGAGATAATGGTGTGTGCAGTTATCCTACTAACCTGTTATATTATTTAGTTTATTCATTTTTTTGCTTTTGCTTTTTTAGGGATTGCTTTAAATTTTTAAAATTTTATGATTATGTGAATATATAATTATGTATATGTTCCCAACATCAAATACACAAAGCAAGATATATTCTGAAAGTTCTAGCTTTATCCTGGTTCTCTTTTGCTTTTTCCCTTCCTTCTCCTATAGATAACTCTATTAGTCAGATTTCCTCAGAGAAACAGAACCAGTGTATCATATATATGATTTATTATGAGGAACTGGCTCAGGTTCTCAAAAGTCCCAGGTTCTATAGTCTGCCAGCTGGTGACGCAGGAAAGCTGGGGGTGTAATTTGGTCTGAGTCTGAAGACTTGAGAACCAGGGGAGGTGACAGTAAAAATGCCAATCTGAGGGCAGGAGAAGATGAAATGAGATATCTCCTCTTCTAATGCAGTTCTCCTCCTCCTCTGTTGTCCTGAGGGGTGCTTCAGCCTCACCCCCAGTTTCCGGATGGATAGTTCTAGTCCATCTACTTATGAGGAGGAGTGATGTCCAGAACGATCTATGTCACCATCCTGAGGGACCCTCCTTATATATCTGCAGTATACTTATATCAAAGTCACTTAAAATAAACATATCAAAGAGCAAGTTTATCTCCCTATTGCTGAAATTGCCAATTGACTTTTTTTTAGTGTTTTTTGGGGGGATGGGGTGGGGAGGGCGGAACTAATTCTGAAAGGATAATCAAAGAAAGTTTTTCTCTCTATACCTATTCACCTTTCTAGCTCTTTTAACATACAGTTCCCTAATGCCAGAACAAGATTATATTTTTTTCAGTTTGGGGACATTGTTCTTTGCTAAGTATCAGTATTATCAAAATCACTCAGCCAGTAGTGATGTTGGTTACACTGTATTTTTAAAAAAATTAATGCCCTGTATGTTAAGCTAATATTAAGTACTGAGAGACTGACATATTTTGTTGGTGGGATGGTATTATTTCAAGTATTGATCAATAACTTGTTCACACTTATTGGCAGTTTTCCCGATTCCTTTATCTTCCCTTTCTTGCCTCCTCTTTCTTACCCTAACACCATTCTCAGCAGCTCGTCTCCTGCATCTCTCCTTCCCTGTCCCACTGGCCATCAATAAAACAATCAAACAAACCCCAAATGTTGTACATTGGCTAGATCAAACACAATTTAAGTCATCAGGCAAGCTAAGGTTATCCTTTCTTGTCTAGCTGGAGAGATATCAGAACTTAGAGTGCTGTCCAGGTCATAGCAGTTGTCCAGAGGTGGCGTTTCCAGAGCTTCTCTCAGGGTATCTACAATTGGGAAGGACATATTGAAGTTCTGACTACACCTGCTTCATCAGGGATGGTAGCTCTGGGTAATGCTTAGGTTGAAATAGACTATATCCAAAAAAGCAAAACAAATAGCTGCCAGAGGGATATGGTATTTTGATATTTAAAAATAATATAATATATGGTATTTAAAATAATATAAAATACATTTTATTTTTCTAAGGTGCTTCCCATTTAATTTTATTTCCATCTTTATTGAGATATAACTGACATACAACAGCTATGTTTTGACATCACAGTCAATAAAACAAGATACGCAATTCGTGGTGGAGAAGAAATATTTGTTAAATAACCCTTAACCTCCTTTTAGTTTTTTTAAACCCAAAGTGATATCAGTTCAGTTCAGTCTCTCAGTCGTGTCCAACTCTTTGCAGCCCTGTTGGACTACAGCCCGCCAGGCTTCCCTGTCCATCACCAACTCCCAGAGCCTACTCAAACTCATGTCCATTGAGTTGGTGATGTCATCCAACCATCTCATCCTCTTTTGTCCCCTTCTCCTCCCACCTTCAGTCTTTCCCAGCATCAGGGTCTTTTCAAATGAGTCAGTTCTTCTCATCAGGTGGCAAAAGCATTGGAGTTTCAGCTTCAGCATCAATCTCCTCAATGAATATTAGGATTGATTTTCATTAGGATGGACTGGTTGGATCTCCTTGCTGTCCAAGGGACTCTCAAAAGTCTTCTGCAACACCACAGTTCAAAAGCATCAATTCTTTGGTGCTCAGCTTTCTTTATAGCCCAACTCTCACATCCATACATGACTACTGGAAAAACCATAGCTTTGACAGATGACCTTTGTTGGAAAAGTAATGTCTCTGCTTTTTAATATGCTATCTAGGTTGGTCATAACTTTTCTTCCAAGAAGCAATTGTCTTTTAATTTCCTGGCTGCAGTCACCATCTGCAGTAATTTTGGAGATCCCCAAAAAGTCTGTCACTGTTTCCACATCTATTTGTCATGAAGTGATGGGAACAGATGCCATGATGTTAGTTTTCTGAATGTTGAGTTTTAAGCCAACTTTTTCACTCTTCTCTTTCACTTTTATTAAGAGGCTCTTCAGTTCTTCTTTGCTTTCTGCCATAAGGGTAGTGTCATCTGCATATCTGAGGTTACTGATATGTCTCCTGGCAATCTTGATTCCAGCTTGGCTTCATCCAACCTGGCATTTCTCCTGATGTACTCTGCATATAAGTTAAATAAGCAGGGTGACAGTATACAGATTTGACTTACCCCTTTCCCAATTTGAAACCAGTCTGTTGTTCCATGTCCAGTTCTAACTGTTGCTTCCTGACCTGCATACAGATTTCTCAGGAGGCAGATCAGGTGCTCTGGTATTCCCATCTCTTACAGAATTTTCCACAGTTTGTTGTGATCCACGCAGTCAAAGGCTTTAGCATAGTCATTAAGCAGAAGTAGAATTATTTCTGGAACTCTCTTGCTTTTTCGATGATCCAACAGATGTTGGCAATTTGATCTCTGGTTCCTCTGCCTTTTCTAAATCCAGGTTGAATATCTGGAAGTTCATGTTTCACATACTGTTAAAGCATGGCTTGGAGAATTCTGAGCATTACTTTGCTAGCGTGTGAGATGAGTGCAATTATGCGTTAGTTTGAGCATTCTTTGGCATTGCCTTTCTTTGGGATTTTAATGAAAACTGACATTTTCCAGTCCTGTGGCTACTGCTGAGTTTTCCAAATTTGCTGGCATATTGAGTGCAGCACTTTCTCAGCATCATCTTTAGGATTTGAAATAGCTCAACTGGAATTCCATCACCTCCACTAGCTTTGTTCATAGTGATGCTTTCTAAGGCCCACGTGACTTCTCATTCCAGGATGTCTGGCTCTAGTTGAATGATCACACCATCGTGATGAGTTGTGAAGATCTTTTTTATATAGTTCTTCTGTGTATTCTTGCCACCTCTTCTTAATATTTTCTACTTCGGTTAGATCTATACCATTTCTGTCCTTTAATGAGACCATCTTTGCATGAAATGTTCCCTTGGTATCTCTAATTTTCTTAAGAGATCTCTAGTCTTTCCCATTCTGTTGTTTTCCTCTATTTCTTTGCATTGATCGCTGAGGAAGGCTTTCTTATCTTTCTTTGCTATTCTTTGGAACTTTGTATTCAAATGGGTATATCTTTCCTTTTCTCCTTTGCCTTTATCTTCTTTTTTTAACAGCTATTTGTAAGGTCTCCTCAGAGAACCATTTTGCCTTTTTGCATTTCTTTTTCTTGGGGATGGTCTTAATATCTGCCTCCTGTACAATGTCATGAACCTCTGTCCATAGTTCTTCGGGCACTCTATCAGATCTAATCCCTTGAATCTATTTATCACTTCCACTGTATAATCATACAGGATTTGATTTAGGTCATACCTGAATGGGCTAGTGGTTTCCCCTACTTTCTTCAATTTAAGTCTGAATTTGGCAATAAGGAGTTCATGATCTGAGCCACAGTCAGCTCCCGATCTTGTTTTTGCAGACACTATGGAGCTTCTCCATCTTTGGCTGCAAAGAATATAATCAATCTGATTTCTGTGCTGACCATCTGGTAATGTCCATGTGTAGAGTCTTCTCTTGTGTTGTTGGAAGAGAGTGTTTGCTATGACCAGTGCGTTCTCTTGGCAAAACTCTATTAGTCTTTGCCCTGCTTCATTCCGTACTCCAAGGCCAAACTTGCCTGTTACTCCAGGTATTTCTTGACTTCTTCCTTTTGCATTCCAGTCCCCTATAATGAAAAAGACATCTTTTTTGGGTGTTAGTTCTAAAAGGTCTTGTAGGTCTTCATAGAACCGTTCAACTTTAACTTCTTCAGCATTACTGGTTGGGGCATAGAGTTGGAGTACTGTGATATTGAATGGTTTGCCTTGGAAACAAACAGAGATCATTCTGTCATTTTTGAGATTGCATCCACATACTGCATTTCAGGTTCTTTTGTTGACTATGATGACTACTCCATTTCTTCTAAGGGATTCTTGCCCACAGTAGTAGATATAATGGTCATCAAGTTAAATTCACCCATTCCAGGCCATTTTAGTTCACTGATTCCTAAAATGTTGATGTTCAATCTTGCCATCTCCTGTTTGACCACTTCCAATTTGCCTTGATTCATGGACCTAACATTCCAGGTTCCTATGCAATATTGCTCTTTATACCATTGGATTTTACTTCCATTACCAGTCACATCCACAACTGGGTGTTGGTTTTTCTTTGGGTCCATCTCTTCATTCTTTCTGGCGTTATTTCTCCACTGATCTCCAGTAGCATATTGGGCACCTACTGACCTAGGGAGTTCATGTTTCAGTGTCCTGACTTTTTGCCTTTTCATGGGGTTCATGGGGTTCTCAAGGCAAGAATACTGAAGTGGTTTGCCATTCCCTTCTCCAGTGGACCACATTTTGTCAGAACTCTTCACCATGACCCATCCATCTTGGGTGGCCCTATGTGGCCTGGCTCATATTCTCATTGAGTTAGACAAGGCCGTGGTCCATGCAATCAGATTGGTTAGTTTTCTGTGACTGTGATTTTCATTCTGTCTGCCCTCTGAGGGAGAAGGATAAGAGGCTTATGGAAGCTTCCTGATAGGAGACTGACTGAGGGTGAAACTGGGTCTTGTTCTAATGGGCGGGGCCATGCTCTGTAAGGGCTATACAGTCAGCAAAAACAAGATTGGGAGCTGACTGTGGCTCAGATCATGAACTCCTTATTGCCAGTTTCAGACTTAAATTGAAGAAAGTAGGGAAAACCACTATACCATTCAGGTATGACCTAAATCAAATCCCTTATGATTATACAATGGCAGTGAGAAAAAGATTTAAGGGACTAGATCTGATAGAATGCCTGATGAACTATTGATGGAGGTTCGTGACATTATACAGGAGATAGGGATCAAGACCATCCCATGGAAAAGAAATGCAAAAAAGCAAAATGGCTGTCTGGGGAGGTCTTAAAAATAGCTGTGAAAAGAAGAGAAGCAAAAAGCAAAGGAGAAAAGGAAGGATATAAACATCTGAATGGAGAGTTCCAAAGAATAGCAAGAAGAGATAAGAAAGCCTTCCTCAGCGATCAATGCAAAGAAATAGAGGAAAACAACAGAATGGGAAAGACTAGAGATCTCTTCAAGAAAATTAGAGCTACCAAGGGAACATTTCATGCAAAAATGGACTTGATAAAGGACAGAAATGGTATGCATCTAACAGAAGCAGAAGATATTAAGAAGAGGTGGCAAGAATACACAGAAGAACTGTACAAAAAAGATCTCATGACCAAGATAATCACGATGGTGTGATCACTGACCTAGAGCCAGACATCCTGGAATGTGAAGTCAAGTGGGCCTTAGAAAGCATCACTATGAACAAAGCTAGTGGAGGTGATGGAATTCCAGTTGAGCTATTTCAAATCCTGAAAGATGATGCTGAGAAAGTGCTGCACTCAATATGCCAGCAAATTTGGAAAACTCAGCAGTAGCCACAGGACTGGAAAAGGTCTGTTATCATTCCAATCCCAAAGAAAGGCAATGCCAAAGAATGCTCAAACTACTGCACAATTGCACTCATCTCACACACGAGTAAAGTAATGCTCAAAATTCTCCAAGCAGACTTCAGCAGTATGTGAACCATGAACTTCCAGATGTTCAAGCTGGTTTTAGAAAAAGCAGAGGAACCAGAGATCAAATTGCCAGCATCCACTGGATCATGGAAAAAGCAAGAGAGTTCCAGAAAAACATCTATTTCTGTTTTATTGACTATGCCAAAGCCTTTGACTGCGTGGATCACAACAAACTGTGGAAAATTCTGAAATATATGGGAATACCAGACCACCTGACCTGCCTCTTGAGAAACCTATATGCAGGTCAGGAAGCAACAGTTAGAACTGGACATGGAACAACAGACTGGTTCCAAATAGGAAAAGGAGTTCGTCAAGGCTGTATATTGTCACCCTGCTTATTTAACTTATATGCAGAGTACATCATGAGAAACGCTGGGCTGGAAGAAGCACAAGCTGGAATTAAGATTGCCGGGAGAAATATCAATAACCTCAGATATGCAGATGACACCACCCTTATGGCAGAAAGTGAAGAGGAACTCAAAAGCCTCTTGATGAAAGTGAAAGTGGAGAGTGAAAAAGTTGGCTTAAAGCTCAACATTCAGAAAACTAAGATCATGGCATCTGGTCCCATCATTTCATGGGAAATAGATGGGGAAACAGTGGCAGATTTTATTTTTTTGGGCTCCAAAATCAGTGCAGATGGTGACTGTAGCCATGAAATTAAAAGATGCTTACTCCTTGGAAGCAAAGTTATGACCAACCTCAGTTCAGTTCAGTTCAGTCACTCAGTTGTGTCTGACTCTTTTGTGACCCCATGAATTGCTGCACGCCAGGCCTCCCTGTCCATCACCAACTCCCGGAGTTCACTCAGACTCACGTCCATCGAGTCAGTGATGCCATCCAGCCATCTCATCTTCTGTTGTACCCTTCTCCTCCTGTCCCCAGTCCCTCCCAGCATCAGGGTCTTTTCCAATGAGTCAACTCTTCGCATGAGGTGGCCAAAGTACTGGAGTTTCAGCTTTAGTATCAGTCCTTCCAAGGAAATCCCAGGGCTGATCTCCTTCAGAATGGACTGGTTGGATCTCCTCAACCAACCTAGATAGCTATTAAAAAGCAGAGACATTACTTTGCCAACAAAGGTCCGTCTAGTCAAGGCTATGGTTTTTCCAGTGGTCATGTATGGATGTGAAAGTTGGACTGTGAAGAAAGCTGAGCACAGAAGAATTGAGGGTTTTGAACTGTGGTGTTGGAGAACATTCTTGAGAGTCCCTTGGACTGCAAGGAGATCCAACCAGTCCATTCTAAAGGAGATCAGTCCTGGGTATTCATTGGAAGGACCGATGCTAAAGCTGAAACTCCAATACTTTGGCCACCTCATGCGAAGTGTTGACTCAGTGGAAAAGACTCTGATGCTGGGAGGGATTGGGGGCAGGAGGAGAAGGGGGTGACACAGGATGAGATGGCTGGATGGCATCACCGACTCGATGGACATGAGTTTGGGTGAACTCTGGGAGTTGCTGATGGATAGGGAGGCTTGGCGTGCTGCAACTCATGGGGTCGCAAAGAGTCGGACACTACTGAGCGATTAAACTGAACTTATGTTCAGTAAATCTTCAATCCAGTTCTACGTTTATGGGTTGGGCTCTGTTCCCTCCATGTTTTTTGACCTGAGGCCAAACTATGGTGGAGGTAATGAAGATAATGCTGAAGTCTTTCAGAAGGTTCCATGCACACATTGCTGCATTCAGTGCCCCTGACTCTGTAGCAGGCCACCAACAACCCACGCCTCTGCCCGAGACTCCTGGACACTCACAGGCAGCCTTTCTCTGGGGGTCCTGGTGCACACAAGGTTTTGTTTGTGCCCTCCAAGAGTCTGTTTCCCAGTCCTGTGTAAGTTCTGTTGACTCTATGGTGGGGTTAATGGTGACCTCCTTCAAGAGGGCTTATGCCATACCCAGGTCTGCTGTACCTAGAGCCCCTGCCCCTGCAGCAGTCCACTGCTGACCCATACCTCTGCAGGAGACACTCAAACACAGTTCTGGCTCAGTCTCTGTGGAGTCTCTGGGTCCTGGTGCATACAAGGTTTGTTTGAGCCCTCAGCATTTCTGTTGGGTGTGGGGTTTGATTCTAAATGTGATTTCACAACTTCTACCATCTTGTTGGGGCTTCTCCTTTGCCCTTGGACGTGGGGTATCTCCTCAAATTCGCTCCAGTGCTGTGCAGCCACCGCTCCAGCGCCTATCATCTTGCTGGAGTTTCTCTGCCCAAAGTGATATACATAGTAGCAAAAATGTAATTGAACAAACACACATTATTTTGGAAAAAATAATTTTTTTAGACTGTCTCAATCCTCAGGAGGAGATTCAGATCGTTTGACAAAACAAAACTTTCTTTGCAAGACTAATTCTTACTCAGCTTAAAGTTTTCCAAACAAGTAGGATATGAACGTGAGGACACTGAGGTTTCTATCAGTGTCTCAGTCCTGGAATATGCATCTATATATTTTGAAACTAAAGATGATGACACAAAATGTGAAATGCTTTCTTTGAATCAGAAACTGTAACTTGCTATGAAACACAGCGCAGTCCCTGCAAGAAAGCTAAGAGCTGTTCAAATAGAGCTCTCCAAAGTTATCAATATTTTTACCAAGTTGAAAAATAATGAAATTCTTTGAAGATAAAGGAATCAAGGTAAAGTATTTGAAGATAGCTTATAACCATCTCTTCACATGTTTCCGGTCAGAGCTGTTTCAGAGAGAACTTTTATAGCAGCTGGAAAACTTTATACAAAAATGTATCTATGACTAACAATGCTACTGTTGACACAATTTGTTTTTTAAACTAAATAACATTGTATATAATTAAAACTTATTCACATTAATGTGTGCTTTGTTATTTTTGATTAATTATTTTACTTGTAATAGTTTATTTGCTCATAATTTTTATTAGAATGAGAATGTATATTGGAGTTTATATTTAACCTACATTTTATTTTAAAAGTATATTAAATATTTGAAATAAGTTAAAATTGTTTTACTCACGTTAAGAGTTTTGTGAATTATGAATGCACACAGTAAAATACCAATATTGATACTAGTTTAGAGTTATATAAAGGACATAGAGAAATATAGCATCGTCATTCCAGCCAAGAGAGGAACAAGTACACCGCTGCACCATGGTAGTGCCTACAGATGCTGGAGTTAGCTTTTACTGTCTTGCAAGAACCAGCTATTAAAGTTTCAGGAAACAGTGTAATCAGTTATTACATGGAATCATTATTAAAAATTATGTGTAATATTTTTAAAAGTTACCTTAATATTTCCAAAATAACATCAGTGATGTACACAGAAAAAAATAGTTCACCTTTTTCACATTAAGGTATATAAAGCTCAAAATTAAGTTATACAAGTTTACAATTAAATACGTTATTACCTTGAAAAACAAAGATGATAAACATTCAAAACATACCTTTCCTAGTTATTTTGCTACATTTTTCTATTATCTATGCTGTTAGGGTTATCTCTGTCTCTTGTGTTATCATGGTGGACATATGAGATAGCAGTGTGATCCTGTGTGTATATCATTCCCTACTCTGTCAGTGACATCTTGTTGGTAGTTTGCAATTGGCCATTGTGGGAGTATTTTCCCACAGAAATTGGCAAATTCTATAAAACAGAGCTTGATTTATTGTTTTGATTACCTAGACTTAAGATAGTAACAGAGAAAATATTAATAATGTGATTAAATGTGAAAGTATGCTGTATTTGTAGTCATTAAATGGTGACTAGAACAAAAAAGAAGTACTCTTCCAGTATTAAAAGCTATTAAAAAGTCCTTTATATCATTAGTGAATGAGTGAAGTTATGACAGGCTTCTTTATTTTATCTTACTTGTCAATGTAAAGGGAAACATCAATCAGCATTCCTATTGGAGCTACACTAGTTTGTCTATTGCAATTACAGGTTGGCTGTGGATATAAGAGTTCAGCAAAAAATAACAAAAGCATTCTGTGAAAATCAACACACTACATAAAATTTATAATAAAGAGCATTTATAGTTTATTTTTTAATTGTAAAAATTTTAAAAATCATTTTAATAAAGTAATTTAAATAGTTTAAATCTATTTAAATTGTAAGACATATACACCCCCTCAAGATGATTATTTAAAATATTGATCAACACATCAATGGCAGTAGGTCTGTATTTTAACAACAATGTTGAATTATAGTTGATATACAAAAAAATTGCATGTATTTAATGAGTAGGATTTAATGGGTTTGAACATATGCATACATTCGTGAGCCATTATCACAATTAAGGTAATAAACATATCCATCACATCCAAAAGTTTCCTCTTATCCCCATCCTTTTTTGTGGTAAGACCCCCTTATTTTGAATTCTCTTAAGAAATTTTTTTAGTGTACAAGACAGCATTGTTAAGTATAGGTACTATGCTGTAAATTGCAAACTGTGATAAATGCTATAAATAAAAATACAGGGAGCTTTGATTGCTTTTAACAAGAAGACCAGATATAGTCCAACATTCATGGAAGACTTCCTTTAGGTTGTGATGTTTGAACGGAAATTTGAAGGATGAGTAGAATGTGATGATACAAAACAAGTAGCAGCGTCAGGAGCAATGAGAACAGGAAAGAAGGTGAGTGTGTTTGAAATGCAAATACTGGGGGCAGAAACTGGCCAGAAATGAGAGTGGGAAGACATGCAGGGGCTAGAGGATCCAGAACCTTGAGAAACTATTGAGAAGTTGGAATAAGTGAATCATATGGCTTGATATGAGTTTTAAAAAGATCACTTTGTGAAAAATACTTTGGAAGGAAGCCATAATGTGGTCATCAATAATTAGAAGGGTAGCTGATGAAGGCAGTCCCATGAGACAGCATGGAAGCTTAAGCCTTTGAGGATGGTGATTATACTGCCGAGTAGTAAATGATTAGAGAGGTGTTTAAGAGGCAAGATTGATAGGACTTGATGATGAATTAGATATTGAGAATGAGACAGAGGGTAGTTTCCAAAAGTTTTACTGTTTTTTTGCCATGAACAATCAGAAGAATGACTCAGAGAAAAGTGACAGAGGGCCCAGTTTGAGTTCAAGTTTTGGACATTCTAAAATGTCCAAGTGGAGCTTTTTTGAAATGGAGCTTCCCCAGTGGCTCAGCGGCAAAGAAATCTGCCTGCAATGCAGGAGACCCTGGTTCAATCCCTGGGTGGGGAAGATCCCCTGGAGGAGGTAATGGCAACATACTCTGGTATTGTTGCCTGGGAAATCCTATGGACAGAGGAGCCTGGCAGGCTGCAGTCCATGGGTCACAAAAAGTTGGACATGACTTAGCAACTAAAAGATAACAACAAGTTTTAAGTGCCTTTGAGACCTCACAATGGAAATGTTGATTGTTAATTAGATATATCATAAATATGCCTTTTTTATGGATTCTCTTTTCAGGCTGAGCTCTGAGGCTAGGAAACATGCAAATTACTCAAAGTTCTTATTTTCAGGCAACAGATACTCCAATGAAGCAGGAGTTTATTGAAAAAATATTGGATACCTGCCAGGTTTAATGGAAGGCTAAAACTCTGGGTATGGAAAAATGTTTCTAGGAACAAAGCTCCAAATCCCATATCAGAACTGGTCCAATGAGGAAACCATGACAGAATACCAATTATACTTGAACTGTTGCTGGACTTTTCAATAGACTTCTCTGTGCCTTGACCTTGCAGCCTCCATCTGCAGACAGTGTGAATGAGTCAGAGTCATGTATGGTTGCATTTGATTGCCAGAGCCTCACTCATAAGATTATTCTTTCTTTGCAAGAATGACTAGGAACGTGCAAGAATGAAAAAGCTAACATTTTCAGCTCCTGTAAGGGAAGAAGCTTTTGATCTGCCACCACGATAATAGAGACCCTGCACACAAACTAGAAAGAGGTTTAGATTTTGCAAGGCTAACATAAATGGCAAATTTCCCCTTACATATATCATACTCATCTTTGTGTGCTTAGCAACTTATGTAGAAGTTCTGAAATAATAATTTATTTTGAATTGAAAAAATCTTTAACAATTATTTAAAATCAGATAAAGATTTTCTTGTTCATTTTTATCATTTGGATAGTCTATTACTAGATTATCATATGTCATTTTAATTTGTTTTTGTAAGCTAGTTTGACTGTGATAGTCCATATTTACCATTATACTTTGGTTTTTAGAAAAAATATTTATTTTTTTCAAAACAGCGTCTTTACATTTCTTATTTGAGGGACGTAGGACACATATCAGTGCCCAAAATGGTTTAGACATTTTATTTAAGGAAAACATTTTTTCCATTTCTCCTTTCCTACCTGTGCTTTATAATGCTAAACAAATAAATAATATTTGACATTTCCTACTGTTCCATGGTGAATTTTTGCCCTAGAACTTATTTCACATTCCATCAATCCCATTCAGATTGATGGAGTGCAATCATTTAGCATTTCTCTTGCCTTCTTCCTTTTTATATTTGGACCTTCTAAGTTTTTTTTTTCCCTTCAAAAATTTGAGAAAATAAATGGAAAAACTCTATATTACCTTCATGAGCTATAATAGATGAGCAGCAAAGATTCCAGTTGAGTCTTGCTTAATGACAGTGATGATTAATGAGGAAGCCATTCCTTTTTAACTTGAGAAAGTAATTTTACTACATCATTTCTCCCTTAGACATGCAAATCAAACAGTTTTACTTGCTTATTCCCATTATACCTTCCATGTTTTAGTGTAAAAAGAAGACTTTTGTTTTTTTTTTTCTGCCCTCAGTGTTGCAGAGGGCAAGAATCAAGTGTCCTTGATTCTTGAGTTTTTTCTTTCTATGATGGCAAGAACCATTGTTAGAAAGAAGAGGCATGCCATGTTATAATGCTAGTTACCTGTCCATTTACTCCAGACTCTTGTGGTGGTTTGTAGAGTGTCACTTATACCAGAACTACATGTATTAGAATGTTCTTCCCTAAGTTAGCATTGGCTGAAAGAGGACTTTATGTAATTTTTGGAAGGCAGAAGTGAAGCAGTAACGATCTCCGTAAGTCAACATGGTTAGATGCAGTGACCAAAAGATGCAGATGCACCTATGGGTGCTGGCAAGATGCAGCTGGCTCTTGGTCTGCATCAGCTTTCCTTCTGATTACTGACCTACAGTGACTCCAAGCCCACTCCCAACTCTCTGTCGTGGACTCAGAGAAGTAGTGTTACTGCAAGATATGGGTTCAGTTGCTTGCCACTCAAAAGCCAATAAAGAGGTCAGGAAAGGAAAAGAAGGTTGGTGGATAGGATTTATTTTGGATGCTGGCATCCAGGGAGAAAGTGGACATCTGTCCAAAGGCTGACTCCCCGCAATGAAAATCAGTGGGTGAGAGCTTTATAAACAGAAGGAGAAGACTACATACAGAAATAGCACAGTCAACTCTAACAGTCATCTTGAAATTGGTCATGGGAGATCTTACAGTGTCATCTTGGTTGTTTTATGTACAGTTAATCTTTAGTTCCAGTGTCAATTTGTTTCTATTTCTTGAGGTCAATTCTAAAGAATTGAGGCAGCTTCTATCACGGCTACAGTCTGGTCATCATGTAGGTAACTTCTCCACCTGGTGTAGTTTTAGTATAAACAGCTCAAGAGATATGGCTCAGAATATTATCTGTAGCCCTAGAGAAAGAATTAAAGATCCTTGACTATGCTTAATGACTATATTATTATTATTTGGTCCCCTTTGACAGTTTTCCTCTGTTTCTGCATTTTCTCACTTCTCTGATTAAACTTATTCTTTGGCTAAAGTTTTCCACAGACAACAGGCAGACAGAAGACACGTGGGAGCCAGGACCATGAAGCCCTGCTTTGTTTCAGTAGCTGCAAGGTCCTTTCAAGTCCCATTTTAGTGGTTGGATGTGCTTGGCTTTTCACATTGCCTGGCTGGCTGGTCACTCTCACTCTGATCCTCCAACTTTCTTCTTGAACCTCCTTTGCCCAGCGTTTCCTCTTATTGTGTTAGATCTAACTCTTATAATAAATCTTTTAGCCCAAACTCATGGTGGGTTTATTTTCTGGTTGAACTCTGACTGATTCAATTCTTCGTACTAAAACTTGAAGCTTGTTCTGATACCTTTTTCTTTGCTCTTTGTCTTTTATCATGAATTGCTTTTTTTTTTTTCCTGTAAGTTTAAGATCTGTCTCTTGACTGAAATAATTCTATTTCAATTATTAGAAGTAAAAATTAAAAAATTAATTTTTCAAGAGTTATTTAGTGTTCTCATTCTGGTGTATTCTGAGTGCATAATGTCTGTATTATTTTTTTCTACAATTTATTAATTTGAAAAAGTTAGATAATTATATATCCCAGTACAGTTGTGAGAATGTTAATAAATGGTAAAGCATGTTATAATTGGTAGTTACAAAATTATTCTCTAGATATATATGAACTTTCTCTATACTCTACTTAGAAAGAAAAGATACATTAAAACAACAATAACAACAACAAAACCTGTTCTTCTTCCATTGTTGAGAACTTGGATGTGTTATTCCACCATTTCTAGACAGAAGATACATTGCTTAATTTAGAAATAAAAAAGTAACAAAAATAACTGAAATATATATGAAGAGTGATGTGAAACAATGATATTTATGAGGAAAAATTTGGCTCCTTCTACATATATGACATCAGTTCAGTTCAGTTGCTCAGTTGTGTCCGACTCTTTGTGACCCCATGAACCGCAGCACGCCAGGCCTCCCTGTCCATCACCAACTCCCGGACTTTACTCAAACTCATGTCCACTGAGTCAATCATGGCATCCAACCATCTCATCCTCTGTCATCCCCTTCTCCTTCCACCTTCAGTCTTTCCCAGCATGGACAAATGTTAAATCAACTGTTACATATTCCTAATGGAATGTTATATGGCCATTTAAACGTTTATGAAAATTTTATAATAACTTGGAAAAATGTTTAAATATTAGTGGAAACAAGATATGGAATATTACATATAAAAATCTGGAAGGAATTACTTTAAAATATCAATAGTAGTGGGTTCACAAGTAATTCTTTTCCTTGTTTTTCTGTGGTTTCTAAATTTCCTGTTACCTTTAAAAAAAAGTATAAGCTTTATTTGAGAAGTTGTGAATTGCTCTTGAGAATGGTACTCTGCTGCTTATTCATGGGTGTGAATCCCACAGTAAAATAATAGAGAAGCCAAGAAATTGCTTGTTATTTCATTAGCATAGCCAAAGAGGAATGTGAGCAAACTTCTTTTCTTAAATAGCTGGCATATATTTTCTTCCTTCTCTTTTCCCCCTCCACAATTATTGCTAGGTGTAACGGAATGGGCACCAGTGCAGCATGTCATTCTCTGCTGAGGATTGCATGCAATATTTATATATTATATATCATTACTTTGAAATCAGTTTATGATAAAGGAGCTGGAACTCTTCCACAGGACTGCTTCTTTCTGTTTAAAGAGGCATCTTTTCATTGGAGTGTAGTAATGGCTGTAGTACTTTGGCAAATAGCTATAAAACATGAAAACGTCCTCCTCTCTTGTATTAATCCATCAGGAAGCTTTCAGGGATTCTTCTTGTCTAAAATATTCATAGGCAGAAAAATGTCCTGAATGCCCTACAGAATTTGTGCAGAGCCAGGGGGATGATTGATAGTGAAGCTCTGTTCTGAGTCACTCACAGTATGTAATTCTATTTGTCTTGCCAAATACACGAGAACAGGCAACTCATAAAAGGTAAAGGTAACAGACGCTGTATTTTCTTACATTTAAAAAAAGATCTTGGTGTCTCCACTTCGCTGTACTCCATTGCATATGGCAAATTTTTATTAAATAAAATAAAAGGCAGTTGAGTCATTCTTTGTAGCGTGATATAGTTTTATTAAATTGATGTCATTTATTATATTGCACATTTCTTTTTGGTAGATATTTGCCTGCATGGGTGTATCTTAAGTAAGTGGTGTTCAAAAGCCTAAAGAAAGACTAGGCAGGGTGCCTACTAAAATCAGGGTACACAGTAGACATTCAATACATCCCTTAGTGAAGAAAAGTCACTATCCATCTTCCAGTATTTCTGACATTAGTGTTTTTAAGATATCATTCAGTTTTCCTTTAAATAATTGTTAAAACTTAAACTCTGTTCAGGTTAATCTTGTAAAGTCAGGTAATGCAATGGATAAGCAAAAGATGATATTGCTCCTAGTTGGATTTAGCACTTTGAACCACTCTTATTTCCTGTCATTTGCATCTGTTCACAAGGTTTGACTGAGTTTTGACTGAGTCAGGACCTTGGAATCAGGTCTGGAATTCTTGCTTTTGGTTTTCATGCTTCAGTTTATAACCTTTCATGTTTATGTCAATTATTGTGCTGCATTGTATTTAAAATTAATTGCAAAGTACTGGAAATATAGGATAAATTAATTACAGTGTTTGTATTTTGGTTTTCTTTAGTGAAAAGATACTGGATATACAAAAATATAGCATCACTGTGAAGGAATTCTTGATGTATGAAAACATTGAAGTCAGTTGGGACCTTCTACCTACAAAGAAGAGATATTTGAGCCAAGAGTTGATTACAAGTGTGTATAATTTGGTAGACTAATCAGTTAAAGAGCAGGGACCATATTTCAACATTATTCAATTTTTGCTGTGCACGTAATAGGAAATCAATAAAACAATGCATTAAGCAGAAACCCAGAAAAGTCTTACACAGGAGTCAATAATCATTTAGGCAGAAATTGCCAACTGGTGGTTTTTCCACAGGAGACTCATTAGACCTTGAAGTTTGGGTATTTTTTTTTTTATTAAGCTCTCTTTCAATAATATCTCATGCTTTAGCATAGTCTTTGTCTTTCTTTTTGGCATATAAAATATAGGTACCTCCCAATCTTTGGACACACAACAAATTTGCCCAGAAATTGATCCACCAGGCAAATAAAAAATTTGCTGACATAGGTAACCAAAGATGTATACACATGTCTAACCTATCCAGAAAATATTGTCGACTGTGATTTGTTGAGAATTTTTGCATTCTTCCCATTGAGGTGATGAAAAGTTGCTTTTCAAGTGGTGTGAAAACTAAGTGGAATTTGTAGTTCTCTAAGTCTATTAGTTTTTTAAACAAACACACAAACAAGCATGCAGAGGGGCAAAGATAGAATAGACTACTTAGAAAAATGTTAAAACCTTTATTTCTAGTTTAAAATCAGCATAAGAGGAACATAATGTGATTTAAATTTTACAGAAATCATACTATTAGGTTTTTAGGGATGGGGTGTATAAGTGGAAAGAAGAACATAAATTTGGAGGTTATTGCAGAATTCAGGAGAGATGGCAGTGAAGTTGGAGAATAGTGGACTAATTCAGGATTATTTTTGGAGGTAAAATTGATAGGTCTTGATGGTGGATATTGAAAAGTGAAGAGGAACTGTGATATTAAAAAATGCAGTAAAATTGTATGATATTGAAATATGTACTGACTTGCCTGGATTTAATTTGAAAATATGAAAAAAGATGGCAAAGAGTTTGCTTCTAAATGATTGACCTTCTACTTTTAAGTAGATATGAATTTAGTTGATGAACTCTTTTTGATGAGATAAATTAAAAGAAAGCAGTAAAGTTAATGATTATAAGAACAAGTTTAGGACTCAGACTGCAAGGGATGAATCCCGGTTCAGTCAGGAGCTAGTTATGTGAATTTGGGGATATTACTTTTATTTTCTATCCCTCAATGTCCTCATTTCCAATTGTACTTATCCAGAAGGTTGTGGCTAATAAATGAGGCAATTCATCTATGGTACTTGGTACACTGTGGCACAAGGTACACAATTAATTGCAACTATTATTATTATTTTTAATAAAATGGGCAGTTCAAAGAACCAGTCTAGACGGTTGAGAAACAAAAAAAAGGTGTTATCAGATATCTGGATGTTTGAGGTGTACTGGGGGTGAATTCCCTTAATTTTATTCCTTCTCCTCAAGTTCAAATCTTTTAGGCTATTCATATCTTTTGCAGAAATGAGTATCTGCCTTTAAAATATCTTGTTCACATGGAAAATTGAAACTATATAGAAATATTTTTAAACAGTTAAATTTACCACTGAAAATTTTATTTTTGAAAGCCTTGAAAAAAATGGCTACATGACACTAATCTTTGCTGATAATCCACACTGGCCATATAGCATAAGAGCCACCTTTTACAGCTGCACTTGGTTTCTCTCTAGTTCTCCTATTAACTGGTATTTCCCTGGAGAGCCTGATTCCCTAAACGTGGTATGAGCTGACAACATGGATTTAAAAGCAGAGGATCAGGGCTGCTCTGATTATTGACGTTGCCACCAGGGAGGTTCTGGCAACAGAATGGGTCGTTTCTATCTGTCTCTGTGGCTGCCCCTCTGAGGGGTACTTAAGTGCAGGAGCCATATCAATGGGAGGCAGTCTCATTAGTCTGCAGCCGTCATCAATTAAAACTTGTCCTTGCCAAGGGTAGTTCCTCTTCCCTCCACTTTGCTTGTGGTAGTGCAAGTGTCTGTTTTTTTAAAAGAGTATCTTGATTTGGCTCTCTTTTCTCATAGTTGACAGAGGAACAAATAGAAATAGTATTTGCAACAGCACAAACAACAATAATGCTTATTGAGGTTATTGCAGAATTCAGGAAAGATGGCAGTGAAGTTGGAGAAGAGTGGACTAATTCAGGATTATTTTTGGAGGTAAAATTGATAGGTCTTGATTTTACAAAATTGGAACATGTTAAAATGCAATTTGAAAGGTTATTTTCCATTTACAGTATTACAAAATATTGGCTTTATTCTTCATGTTGTACAATACATCCTTGAGCCTATCTTACCTCCAATACTTTGTACCTCTCACTTCCCCACATTATATTACCCCTCACCCTGTAACTACCACTTGTCTACTTTTTTATCAGTTTTGTATATTAATTTTTTGTGACCCTCAGAAAGGAGAGGAGAAATTGCTTACATATGCAAGGAAGTACCACACTCCTGCCCTACTTCATTCTCTTGTCCAGCTTTTATTTCTCCTTGTTGTTGTTTAGTGCTAAGTCTTGTCCAACTCTTTGCAACAACATGGACTATGGCCCGCTAGGCTCCTCTATCCATGGGATTTCCCAGGCAACAATACTGGAATGGGTTGCCATTTCCTTCTCCAGGGATCTTCCTGACCCAGGGAACATCCCACATCTCCTGCATTGCAGGCGGGTTCTTTATCACTGAGCCACAGGGAAGAGTCTCCTTACTCTGTATCTAAAAACACAGAGAGGCTCTTGAACATGCAGCTGGGGATGCCTGACTGGGTTTTGGATTTAGAAAGGGAGTGGTTTGAAGACTGAGTGTATTTATATAAGAGAGATTATGTGGATAGGCTTCCCTGTGGCTCAATGGAAAAGAACCTGCCTGCAATAAAGGAGATGCAGGTTTGATTCCTGGGTTGAGAAGATCCCTTGGAGAAGGAAATGGCAACCCACTCTAGTATTCTTGCTTGGGAAATCCCATGGACAGTGGAGCCTGGTGGGCTACAGTCCATGGGGTCACAAAGAGTCGGAGAAAACTTAGCAACTAAATAACAACAGCAGCAAATTATTTGGATAGGAGGCTCTGCAGGCTTCTGTGGTGTTGTCTGTAAGCAGTCCCAGTGTGTTTGTGTAACGCAAGCAAACCATTTTGACTTCCGTGTCCCAACCTGGACTTCTGCTTTGAAGCCGGTTTAAGACTGAGCAGCAAGGCAGAACCAAGACTATACGTAGCTTGGACATGCTCCGTGCTTTCAAGAATCCAGGTGTGACATTCTTTTTCTAAATTAAGGAATCATGGTCATGGGCACATTTACTCAAGTAAATGATATGATGAAGAGACTGCATGAGCTGTTAGTTCAATGGCAAGGATTCAAATTGAGGAAAGAAATATCACACACACACACACACACACACACACACACACACACACATATATATATATGATATATAGATGTAGGCAGATAATGGAAGGTTTGAGGGGAATGAAAATAACACTTCTTTGGGGTTTGGCTAGCCACTGAGGTTTTATTTAGTGGAGGCTGTTTGCAATACTACTGGGGTTTTGGTTTTGCTGGGTAGGGTATATCTGTTAGGGGATTTTAAATATATCAGCTGAGATGGGGAGAAGAAGTAGGGTTAGCTGGGATGGATAGTGCTATGAGAATTTTTTTTTCCCTTTGTGACTATAGTATAACTTTTCTCCAATCTTCTAATGCAAATTTGATTAAAATATTCCTTTGATACTGGATTCCTGTTTTATTTGGGTGTGTTATGCACTAAGATGGGTTTGAGGAGCACTCAGGGTTTAAAAGACTAAATTGTGAAACTGTCCATACTTACAATTTACATCATGAGGCAAAAGAAAGATCTTGAAGTGCACTTCCTCCCACTGAGTACAGGGAAGAGAAGGAGCCCAGAAAACATTCATTAGTGGGCTCTAATGCCTTTCCCAATGCCTGCCATATGAAACGTTTGTGGAACAAGTTTTTATACATTGGAACTAATGTAAAGAAGGTGGTTGGAAGTGGACATGCTGAGAATTTGCTTCATGAAAATCCCCTCAGTGTTTGGGAGTAGAAATGTGCCCATGTTCACGCTGAGCAAGTGAAGTACTTGAAAGGTGTGTGTTTGCACTCTTGCATATGTATGTGTGTGTTTTAAGAATTAAAAATATGCAAGCACTCTGCAAAAAATTTCTTTTCTGTGGTTTAAGAATAAAACCAGCAAACCTATGCATTTGTAGTACTTGTACCTCTAACATTAACAATTTCCATTTGATTTCTTAAGACCATTCTTCCATTTCACATTGGAGAGATGTTTTACTCTGGATGCAGTGGTGGGTTATGCAGGGTATCTTTGGTTAGTAAAGACCAGGATAATAATCCATATAGACTGTATCTTGATTAGTAATATATTGCTTTCCTTTGAAGAACATGAAATGAAGTGTGACTTTAAACCACTTTGTTTTTGATAAAACAAGCTAAGTTTCTTTCAAGGATCTTCATGACAAGTGAGAACAAACAGGAATAAAACAAAAGCTAATATTTTTCTCCTTTTCATTTTTTTCATTTATACTCTTTTTGGCTATATTGATGAAAAAATAGATTGGAACCTAGTTGATTTATTAATTTAACCCTGATCAATGTGGATTGCTTGCAGGACTAGTTAAGTTAATGAGGAGAGTGACCAAAATGAATGGATTTTGAATAGCCAAATCTACATCATTCACCTTAACACAGACTTATCTTTGTTTTAAATAATCAATTTGGCAACAAAGCAGGCATTCTTAAAGGGCAAAGTCCTTTTTCTTATTCTTGTAGACATTGTCACTTTAATTCTAATTGTCTTTTTATGTCCAGAACAAGATGAAATGCTGTTTGAAATATTTGATTTCCTGAAATAAACCTAGAAATATTGGTACTGGTATAAACATAAGTGAAATCCAACAAAGCTTTAGCAGACAATAGCATTTTAAGTTTTATTTTTCTTGTCCCTTCTGGAAAGCTATGTGATGGAGAAAGAAGAAAATGTATGATGGAGAATTAAGTAATGATAATTGGGTACGTATTCCAATCATGAATGTTATGCTTTTAAAGGAGAAATATGTGTGTGTGTGTGTGTATATGTAACATATGTTTATATATGTACATATATGCAGAGGTGTCAAAACAACTTTGATTTGTAACCAGTAATGTGGCTAAGAAGAGCTTCTCGTTTGATGTCTATAATAGAGTGAAACTTACGCTTTGAAATTGTAACAAATAGAAATGAAGCTTCATCTATTCATCTTCTGTGGATATCTTCTAATCTAGATACAACATCTGACACCATCCTATTCTGATAACTTCTCTTTGATGTTTTCCTTCTTTCCCAAACAGTTTGTTACAATTTGGTATAGCTCATAATATGGATTTAGAGATGCATTTTCACCTTCTTCCCAGAGAGTATTGTTATCTTTTAGCAACTCTTTTTGTTGGATACAGCAGAAGGCAACTTGCCCTATTTTTATTTTGAGGTGAATCCATTTACAACAGCCTGCTAGCGATTTGTAGCTGAAAAGAATAAAATCGAAGGAACACAGTTATAAAAGAATTTTTCAGTCCCCCAAAAAAGGAATCTTACACCTTTACTGTGTATAACACCTTCTGGGATCGTGATACAACATCATTTATATAGACATAGGTGGGTATTCTGTTTCTCTTAAGTCTGTTTATATAGTATAGACATGTACTTCTTTCTTCTGTGAAGGTAGAGAAGGGTTGATACAATACATTGGAATAATTCTGATAGTTCAATTGGAATATTTTTGATAGTTGCAGAATATTAGGAGCTGTAGAAAGAACTTCAGAGAAGGCAATGGCACCCCACTCCAGTCCTCTTGTCTGGAAAATCCCATGGACAGAGGAGCCTACCATGGTAGGCTCAAGTCCATGGGGTGGCGAAGAGTCGGACACGACTGAGCAACTTCACTTTCACTTTTCACTTTCATGCATTGGAGAAGGAAATGGCAACCCACTCCAGTGTTCTTGCCTGGAGAATCCCAGGGTCGGCGGAGCCTGGTGGGCTGCCATCTGTGGAGTCGCACAGAGTCGGACACGACTGAAGCGACTTAGTAGTAGTAATAGAAAGAACTTGAACTATGTATGTTAGTTGTTCTAAAAATCACCAGGTTTTAGAAAACAGGGCTAATCAAGGGGATCCTCAGAGAATGGTTGATGCCTGAGATTTGATTCTCAATCTGCCTCAAGATTTAGTTCTAATTAAACTAACATGAACAATAGGACATTATGAAGTGAATAGTATTTGATCAGGGATTAATGGACAAAGCACATGAAAAGAAGGGGAGAAGTGAAGGAAATATGGCAGTTCTGTAGTTAGATAAACTGGACTGTTACTGTTTCCTGTTGCAACAAACTTTAGAAAAAGTCAAATACAAGATCTAAAAAGGTGATTTAATTAGGTTTAAAGAATACAGTCCAAGAATACAGTGTAGGTACATTTTGGTAGCCTAATCTCACCAAAAATAGAATTAGACTGTTTAGAGGAGGGCTTCTCTACAGAAATCTGCCAAATACAGTATCAACTGAAGCAAGTCCCATATTCCTGTTTATATCACTTACCACAAGAAACTCAAAGCCCATCTGGATTATTTATTGCTTAGATTCCCTTCCTATATGGCTCCATATAGCTTCTAAGTAGAATCCCATTTCTCCCTTTCCTCTATTTCCTAAAACTCTTCTGCCATCTAGAATACATTCATCATAAGCAAAAGTATCTTACCTTTAAAGCTCAGCATTGTTCCTGTCCCTTTCATTTTTTTTTTTTTTTTGCCATAACTGAAGTTCAATACTGATGGTAATGTTTTGTCTCTGTCCTTCTAGATGGGTGACTGCTTCCTTTCCCATACTCTTTGAACCAGTGGTCTGGGAAATGGTATAGATATACTACTTGCTCTTCATTGTTATTTTCAAATTTTTCACCCTTTCTGACTCTAGAGAGTCACAGCTTTAAAACTCATATCATCAGATTATAATACCCACTGCCCTCTTGCACAGTTATTTGGAGACCCCCAAGTTACTTAACTCTATGAAGATTTCAGTATCTGGATTACTATCATTCTCTCTAGATTACCCCATTCGCAATTTTGATGGGTTCAATAACCCATGTGGAAGATCTTTTTAATACCCTTATCTTCTTTATTCTTCCTTCTCCTATGGTCTTGTCTCCTTCCTATGTCAGCTATTTATCATCATGGTCACACTCTTGACCACTGACTGCTTTCCATCTTAAATCTTCATGTCAATATCTCTGCCTTCTGTGTATCTAGTTTGTTCTCTCTTATATATAATTTCCAGAAATACTTGAGACATAAAGTCTTTTGGTTACATAACTTAAAAAATGTCTCTCAATGTAGTGGCTATGAGAATGCACCTTGCAAAACTTCTGTTGAGTTCAGTTCAGTTCCGTTTAGTCACTCAGTTGTGTCCGACTCTTTGCGACCCCATGAATCACAGCATGCCAGGCCTCCCTGTGGATCAAATTGACAGAGGACCCCAGCAGCTGCCTTGGCCACCTGAAATGAATTGCTGCATTTTTGTTGAGGCCAGTGTCTGAGTTAGTGGGCATTTTAAGGCAGACCCATTCTTGGGAGACATGCATCTCCTCTGTCAACTTTGGCTCATGGTCTTTGATGGCTTGCTGAACTTCCCTTAGACTGCATGGCGATCTAGGGTACTTACACCCAAACTTCTGTCCCATGAGTTGGATAGATTGCATCACGATCTGGCAATTCTCCTTGTCCTCTCCACCTCCATGCCTATTTTCTGTTACAGAAGCATTCGCCCTATAAAATTTTTGTACTTTTAATCCCATTTATATCTGATTCTTGGAGGAGTGGGACTAAATGCTCACTCAGCTCATACCCTTACTTCCATCTTTACCCATGTTAGACTCCATAGTTCACTCACTTTTGTATTCCTTTAACTCTGCCATGCCTTTGCCACTTTCTCTTACTTGCCTAGCAAACCCCAAATCCTTCCTAGAGCCAGTGGTTTGACTACTCTGTGCCTGCATCTATGTAGTTGAATATGTTGGACACAAATCCGTTCTGAATTATTTCATTTAACATTCAAGACCGGCAGTGTTCGAGGGTGATCTGATTAGTCCTTCCTATTTCATATATGGCTTTGTGGACTATTGAAGAGCTTTGGAAGATGTAATCAAGAACTTATGTTTTAAAAGGATTCTTTAGGTAGATGGTTGGGTAAATGACTAGTGGGTTATGACAGGGGTTATTTACTTGCCCCCCCCACCATGTTTATTCTATCTTCCATTAATATTTAGCTAATCACTTGGTTACCCAGAATTAAGACTGCACTTTCCAGCACCCTTGCAGTTCTGTGTGGCAATGAAGCCAAATTCAGCCCTAGGAATGGACACTTGAAATGTTAAGTGCAACTTTCAGAAATTGACTTTTAAAAGAGGAAGACTTTCCTCTTCAACCTTGCTGGCTACATGGTGAATCAGGTATGAACTTATGGCTGAAGCCTGAGTGAACATCCTAGACTGTGAGGGAAATCTTCATCATGGAGCAACATGACAGGGGCCTGGGTCACTGACATCATAGAACATCATACCAGCCCTGAACTTCCTCTAGCTTGACTATTTCACATGTGAAAAAAGGAAACTCCTGTCTCATTTAAGACCCCATTTTTTGGGATATTCTGTCATATATGTCAATGCCTAATCCTAACTGATACAAGAGGAAGTGAGGGCATAAGGAGACCTAATGTGAGGTCATTTCAATAACCCAGGTGAAAAAAAGCAGTGGCTTGGATCAGGTGGCAGCAGTGAAAGTGGTAAAAATATTCAGATTCTGAGTGTTTAATGCAGTAGAATGTTTACTTGTGATGAGTGAAAGATTAAAAAAATGTCAAAATGTTCTAAAATCTAGAGGTGTGAACCTACGCAACCAGTGGGCATTAAACAAAGAAAATAGAACCACAAGAGGAGAAATAGTTTTGGAAGGAAAAAGAATAAGCTCACTTTAAACATCCTGGTTCTCTGTTTGAAGTGTTTCCAGGATTGCATGGAACTGTTCAAGGTTTATAAAACGTTCAGACGTGGTAGTTCTTTGGATTATTCCCTTCGAGCTGACAGGTGGTCACAAAAGCACACAGACTAAGGCAAAAGAGAAAGGAGGGGCCAGGATACTATTGTCTGGATTAATTCTATAGTGGGGATATCCATAGTTAGACAGCTTTATGCGGTATTGAAGTATGCTATGAAAAGATGCACTAACCTTTGCTAAATTGTAAAATTAGACACTGGCTGCTTTCTGTTTGGCTTTGTTTCCCTATTTAAAAGAACATGTTCTTTATTTATGAAGAGCTGGAATCCAAATTCTCTTCAATGAAATTATTTTGGTAACTTTGGCCGAGTATTGTACGGCCTAGAGGTTATATCACAAAGTTATCACCCACCTGGCACAACAGTTCAGGAAAGCCTTTTATGTGAAAGGCCAAAATTAGCAAAGGAACCAATGAAGAATATAGCATAATTTCTTTTTTTGACCCAGGGAACAATCTTTCTGTGTGGAGATGTTGGCAAAATAATGCTTATATCTGGGCCTACTTGGAAAATTAAAGCAAAAAGTTTCTCTTTGGGGAATAAAAAGTACAGCTTAAAGTAATTTTTTTCAAGAAGTCTTCTTGCCTTGAATATAAATGATCCTCTTACACACTGGTTTATTGACAGTATGGTCTGGCATACAATATAGTGAAATATGAAGCCTTGTACATACCAAAATCTTTTTTTTTTTTTTTTTTTTTACGTATTGCTATTGGATTTTTGAACTTTGGAAATAAAATTACAAATGAGATGTAACTAATAATTTTGGAACATTTGTAATTTTCTTTTAAATTGTTCAATAGGGGCAGCAAGTTAAGGTGAAAAAAGTGTGGATTTGGGCATCAAACTGAAAGGGCTTTGAGTACCACTCTGCTACTTACTACCAGTGTGACCACTTGGTGTGTCTAAATAAAGGAAATCACTCCTAGGTTATAAGATTGTGAGGGTTAAATGAGGTCATGCGTATAAACTCTATTTTATATGCAGTGTGCAATGCAAGAGAGCCAGGTTCGATCTCTTAGAGAAGAGAATGGCTACCCACTCCAAAATTCTTTCCTTTAGAGTCCAATGGACAGAAGAGCCCGGTGGGCTACTGTCCATGGAGTCACAAACAGTTGGACGTGACTGTGTGACTTCACTTTCACTTTTATGATCATAACAGAGTATTTTATAGTAACTGTTGTTGCTACTATAATAATCAACAATGATTTCCATCCATAACAAGCACTGGTTCAATGTTCTTTTTGAGGTTAAAAAAAGAGAAGTAATTTGTTTTAGCTGTAGAATATTAATCCACTCTTTTCTGCTGTTGCAGTTCTTCTTTAGTGTTTACGTAGGTGACATAGTTTCATGGCCATATACAATTTCCATGGGTTATTCCTGGCAAGCAGACTAATTTGTCACTCTTTCTATACTATTCAGGAAAGTATATTGGGATACAAATAGGATTTATTCATTTGACAACTATTGCATGAGAGCCTACTATGTGTGAGGTACTTTCCTGATGAATTAAAAGAGATGAAATTACCCACCTGAGCATACAACCTAGTAAGTGTGAGAATGATGTTATTATATGGGTGTGGTGGTGAGTTCACGCTCAGCCGTGTCTGACTCTGACTTTTTTCCCACTGGGAAGCCTGATGTTATTATATGAATAACTTTTATTGTGATCTAATTTTTCAAATGGATCATTTTCCAAACCTTAACACTCTGACAAGTAATGAATTGTTGTGGCATCCTTCACAACTAATTGAGATATTTTAGTATGTTACAAATCTGGAGTTGAAATCTAATCTAAAGCATCATGATTTATGCTAAACCCACATATATGGGCTATCAAGAAAACCATAACAGACGATAGCTAACAGATATAATATCTGATTAATAGGTAATCGCAGTATAGGTAGTGTGTGGTTAGGATTAAATAAGTCCTTCAGGACAGCTCTGCTTCTTTCACATTCTGACCTGATGTTTTAATCAAGAGAAACCCAACTTGAAACTAATGTGCATCCTTTTGGCTACTTTAACTTGTGTCCCCTTAACCCACTGCTTCCCTTGGAAGGCCTCTGTTGATTCCACCAGGACACTGATATGCCTTGTCGGAGAGCTGTGTCTAATGGAAGTCTTCCTGCGGGAAGCGCTTTTGCCTGGTGATAAGTGTTGTCTTTGCCCATATACTTGTATAGATCAGTGTGTGTTTCGACATGAATGTGGGAAGCCATGCTGCTGACTGTGGTACAGAGATCAGCTCAAGGGATTCTAGAAATGAATCATGGAAGCAAGGTGGGTAGCATCAGAGGAACTCAAGAAAAATAGAGTAAAGCTACATAGATTCAGAAGAATGTTTTGGGTAGAAATGAAGTAGTTACGGTTTGTGGATTATTTTTCTTTCCTATAAAGATCAATAAGAAAATGTTAGGAATCCGGGTTGATTTGTAACAAAGGACACATTGTTTAAGAACACAAGCAAATTATATTCTTTTGAGTTCTCAGTGTTTACTTCTTTTTCATTCTGAAGGATGGGACCTATCAGAGAATCTTCCTAGAGATTGTCTAGTTTGGCTCTACCATGAAACAGCTTTGATTTCACAGCAAAAGGTAAAATCACAGGTGGTTACACCGTTATTTCCAGGGCACCATAAAGGATGAGAAAATACCACAAAGTGCCAGTATCCTAGTTACCGTAGGATTTTGGAGACATCTGTTGGTCATGTTAAAATCTTCTCTTTTATGACAATGGAAGCACAAGGAGCCACTGGAGCAAAAAGGAAGCCAGTGTCCCTGAGAGATAGGAAAAAAAGAGGTATAACAATATCAAGCTTAAGGAGCAGTTGGTAATATTAACTGAGATCGTGTGATGGTATGTGTGTATATAAACCCCTCAGTACATCTTTAGTTGTACATCAAAGTACATCAAAGCATATATTTGTCTCTCTGCTTCTGGTTTTAGGTAAGTAATCAATCCCACCTATACTTCAAGTTCCTTATCCTTTTTTAAAAATTGAAAAAAATAAATCACATTTGTTTTAGATAGGCAACGGATTGTGTGTGTGTACGTGTGTGTGTGTGTGTGTGTGTGTGAAAGCTGGAAAATTCATCAGAGCATGTTTTAGGTATTTTTGAATACGTTTGGTGTACAGCAGAAATTTTTTTCTGAGCCAGTGGAATATTGCCTTCTAAGAAATGTCATTTGGTTTTTCTGAGGATTAAATGAGGTATTGTACGTTGAGTATACAGGAAACAGAAAAACAGCAGTCAATTTGCATTTGAAGCTAATTCTAGTTCTAGCCATGTTCACCTCATAGTGTTGTGGAAAATACATGTCGGTACATTGTAAATTATAAAGTATTATCTAAATATGATAGCATCTTCTGTAGCTTATTTTCCTTTATGCAATACATACATAAAGTGAATATATCTAGTGTGTCATTTGTTTTGATTCCTCAGTGGTTTGCCTTTAAGGTAATATTTTTTTCTTAGGAGCATATTTTTGTTGGAAACAAAGATCTCAAAAATATACTAGATTAAAATATGATACGTGTTTTTGAGAAATTGTGTGGAACTAAAATAAATAATTATTCTAAACAGAATGAAAATCTCATTTTTAGCAGGAGTGTTTGCCTTCCTCATAAGTGTTTTATCTAAAAAGCTTTGGAGAACTTATAATGAGATTTTAGTTTGTAAAATTGTGACATACTTCTCTTTGGATCATTTCTTGATTTTCTTTTTTTAACTCTCCTATGAAATAAATAGTCCTAACTCAAAGGACAGATAATCTATCCTCTTCGGGAACTATAGCAATGACTGTTTGAAAGCCAGGATTTAAAAATATTCTTTTAGACTACCACGCTTAGTGAAAAAAATGTAAACAAAAGCAAGGATCTTAAAAAAAAAAATGTGGTCTGTATTTCTTCACGACAGAAAAAAAAATCAAACTATATTTTCAGAACACCAGAGAGCTCTCTGTGAGAGTTGGCAAATGCATCAAGGCATTGTTTGTAGATATTATTTTTGATAGGTTTGATATACAGCATAGTTTTCCGAGCCAATGGAATATTGTCTTCTTACAAATCTCATCAGGCCAGCAGCGCTGCTGCTATGGGCTGGCTTATCAGCTCCAGCCAGAGTCTGCTGCACTTGCACGCACCTTCATAGCCTGAGAGGAAAATAAATTGTGCCCAAGCAGTTAATAAGAAAGAATTATTGTGAGTGAGATGCATGACATTATGAGTGAGCATCGTGTTTTACAGACTAAATGTTGATTTGCCAAAGGAAAAAAAAAAACAACCCTCTCTATACATGAAATGAAAATTTCATTTCAAAATAGTCATTTTAAGTGTATGTGCGGATTTCCTAGCTCAGGAACTGAATAGTATCTACTTTTGACGTGTCTTGGGGATAGTACTGAAGAGGTAATTCCCACTTTCTGTGTTTTGCTAATGGATATTTTCATTCCTTCCAAGTATTTAATGAAACATCTGTTTTTATTTATCGTAGCAGATATACAATACCTATAGGTACAGAGAATATATGTTTTAAAACATAAAATATAGGAACATAATGTCTGCTAGCATGACTGAATTGCTTATGTGGAGTCTAAGGTTCTTATGGCTTTTTTCAATTGTTTGGGTCAGTATTTCTAATGTCAAAATATTTGTGCTTGAAGAGCCTGATTAGTTAAATTTAATAGGTGTTAACTGTTAATACGGGCTTCCCTGGTGGCTCAGAGGTAAAGAATCTGTGTGCCACTGCAGGAGACATGGGTTTGATCCCTGGATCAGGAAGATCCCCTAGAGATAGGAATGGCTTTACCCACTGCAGTATTCTTGCCTGGAGAATCCCATGGCCAGAGAAGCCTGGTGGGCAATAGTCCATGGGGTCACAAAGAGTCGGACATGACTTAGTGACTAAACAATGACTGTTAATATAAAGTATGATCTTTTCTAAAAAAGGGACATGAAGTCTTAGTCCTTGTATTCTAATTACTCAAGGCCTCAGAAATTTGTTATTATTTGATTATAGTCGAGGAGGTGAAATAACTTTTGTAAGATCATAGAACTATTACTTGAAGGAATTATACTTCAAACTGAGAGCTGTCTAGTTCTACTCAGAAAATGCATATTTTGACTTAATTTTGCTTACTATATGTTTAGAAACAGAAGAAACCAGATATTTGGTAAGATAACACTATTTGCTGTAGTAAAGCAATGCCAAATTTTTAATAGTTTGACCCAACAAAAATACATTTATTGCTCATTAAGAATTCACTATGGATCCACGTAGCCTGTGAGCAATTCTCTTCCATCCAGTGATTCAGGGACCCTGGGCTCTTTTATTTGAGGCTCCACCATCCATTATGGCCTCAAAGTCATCTGGCAGGTTGGGGAAGTTGTACTGGAGAAGGAACACCTGATTTTAAAAATTCTGGCCTGGAAGAGACATACACCATTTCTGCTGATATTCTGTAGGCGAGACTGAGTCAACACACCAGAATATAAGAAAGACTGAGCGTGGTAGGAAGAATTTTTGGATAACTTCTGAAAGATGTCTCACTCTAATCCACGGAACCTGTGAAAATGATGAGGTATCACCCCCCATGATGATATGTCAACTGTGAAGTTGACTTTAAGGTAGAGATGATCTTGGTGGGTTTGATCTAATATGAGCCCTTAAAACCAGAGTGCTTTTTCTGCCTGATGACAGAAGAGGAAATCAGAGACACTTTAAGCATAAGGTGGGATTTGACAGCTGTTGTTGGCTTGACTGTAGAGGGAGTCACCGGAGAAGGAATGGTGGCCACTTCTAGAATCTGAGACAGCCTTCAGCTGACAGCAAAATGGAACCTCCTTCCTGGAACTGTAGGAACTGGATTCTGCCAACAGCCTAAATGGGTCTGAAAGGGGCTTCTTCACTAGAGCTCCCCAGTCTGGCTGAAACCCTGAGAGACCCTAAGCATGTAACTAGTTGAGTCACATCAAACTTTTGAGCTACAGAACTGTGAGCTAATAAACCACTAAGTTGGTGGTAATTTTTTATTCAGCACTAGAAAACTGATCTACTTTGAAATGTTCTTATTAAAAGAAAAGATTCCTGGATCCCACCCCACAAAGAATCGATTCAGTTTGAAAATCTGCATTTTAAACAAACAAGCTAAGTGATTCTGCTAGAAGATAATATAAGGTTCACACTTGGAGAAGGAAAAAGAATTCAGTAAGGCAATGCATGATTTTCAAGTATGTATTTTTTTTGGTCAAGTGTCTGTAGGCTGTAAGTGATTCACAGAGAGATCTTACTCAAGGTAAAATTTTGGAAGGTTGGCTTCCAGAATGTTTGTACTGGGACACAGGAAATCTGTATGTTTTTAGGTTCTTCTTACTTGATTCTGGCCACCTTGTATTTAGAAACCACTTTCCTAAGGGTTATAGTGTTCTCTCCTGTGAACCCATGCCATGGCAGACCCAAATCCCAAAATTTAGAAATGCGTGCTACCAAAGAGTAATCTGAGAATGTGCTGCCTGAACATTTTCCCCTCTTTTCATGTTCAATCCTAGAGCAATCATAGCTTTTCTTAATTTGTGTAGACAATAAGGAATATGGTTTTGCTTTTGTGAAAAGCATGTGTTTTTTTTTTTCTTCTGAACCTTTTAAAAAGCATTAACGCTCACCATGTAATGAAATATGCTTTTATTTGGAGACAGAAAATGAAAGAAAGAAACAAACAATAATTAAATCTCCTAAATAATGTGAGCTTTGTGGTTAAATCTCCGTGCAACTCCTTGAAAATTTAATAAGGAAATAAAGGCTGTTTTCCATTTGTGTAATACAGTGCTGCATTTCTCTTCTCTATGAAATTGTCTCTGGCTAAAGAGTGCCTCACAATTTAGATTGCTGAGTATCTAGCTTGAGAGAATTTTATGCGTCTATTTTTTAACTCAAGTTGCTCATGTACAACCATATTATCTTACATCAAAGTAGGATATAAAACCAGGAGACTAGGTGAGGGGAGAAAAGTCAGGGATGAATGTCATATTATATGATCCAATTACACACAGTCCCTGACTTGCATATGCCTGACTTATGAATGTCCTTGTGTTTACAAATGGGTTCCTGAGAGAGGGTCAGCAGAATTCTCTTTCTCTCAGCCTCTTCCCTTTCTGTCTTATTCATAGATTGAGCATTTTCAAAGCTGTGACAGAGAGATCAGCGTCTTATTGCTATCTCCCATCTTTGTACTTTATAATTTCTTAATACTAGCATTAAAGTCCCTGGAGAAGGAAATGGCAACCCACTCCAGTATTCTTGCCAGGAGAATCCCATGGACAGTGGACCCTGGTGGACTATAGTCCATGGGGTCGCAAAGAGTCAGACATGACTGAGCGACTACACTTAGCTTAGCATTAAAGTAGTAATATATATATATAAAAAAAAGCAGAAACTTTAGGGGAAAAGCACTTTAAAATTCATTCTAACTTTATTTCTTGCTGCCTCATCCTCAGTCCTTAGAGTATTTTTTTTTAATAAAAAATGGTAAAACACGTATGTACCTTTGCCAACTGCCTGCTTCTCATGTTCATGTCTCACCCCCAAACCCCTCTCTTAGGGAATGGGCAGTAGACTACTTATGGTCTAGAGCAGACACGCCTCACTATTGAATGAATGAGAGAAAAAAGATGGAATTCTTGCTCTCACTGGGGAGAAGTGTCCTGTTAACAGCTAAGGTTGGAACTTGAGGTATATTTTTCCATTAAGACAATGATTTGAATGATGGTTATCATTCATCCTGTTTTGGATGTGTTTAGCACATATTGTGGGGGCTTCCCAGGTGGCTCAGTGGTAAAGAACCCACCTGCAACGTAGGCAGCACTACGCTGAAAAGACACAGGTTCAGTCCCTGGGTCAGGAAGATCTCCTGGAGTAGGAAATGGCAGCCCACTGCAGCATACTTCCTGGAGAATGTTGTGGTCAGAGGGGCCTGGCAGGTAGCAGTCCTTGGGGTCAAAAAGAATCAGACCCGACTGAGTGGCTGAGCATACATGCGCGTAATACATGTTTTGGTTTTAATAAGACATTGATATTTATCTTTGGAGCCAAATCATAATATAAACCACCTCATCAACAATAACTTCCTTAAAGAACTGGTGCACTGGGATGACCCAGAGGGATGGTATGGGGAGGGAGGAGGGAGGAGGGTTCAGGATGGGGAACACATGTATACCTGTGGCGGATTCATTTTGATATATGGCAAAACCAATACAATATTGTAAAGTTAAAAAATAAAAAAAGATTAAAAAAATAAAATGAAAAGCTAAAAAAAAGGAATTGGTGCATAAATGAAATAAAAATGAAAGTAGACAATGAATTACTATCACTGTGCTTAACTCATAGTAGACAATTGAGTTTTTTTTTCTTTTTTATGATTATTTCTCTTTCTTTATTTTTATGAGAAAAAGTTGTACAAACTCCAAATGACTGCTTACAAATAAGCTTGTGAGACGCAAAAGCCATAGCTTTCTTTAGGTCTTTCTGTATGCATAGTGCTCACTGAATGGGCGTGTTCCTCATGCACTCAGAACTGAGCTGTCAGAGTTCTGCCAACCATTCCACAGGCTGACCAAGCGTTGTGCACACTGTAGGACAAAAGGCTTTTAGTAAGACAACTGGGATAATTAGCCAGAATTTTTTTCCCCATAAAAATCTGAACTAAGAGACCATTTTAAAATTAATTAATTAATTAATGGCTGTATTGGATCTTCACTGCTGCAGGGACTTTTCTCAAGTTGGGGTGAGTAGGGCTATTCTCTAGTTGTGGTGCTCGGGTTTCTCCTGTTGTGGAGCAGGGGCTTTAGGGAGCGTATGGGCTCAGTAGTTGCAATTCCCAAGCTCTAGAGGACAGGCTCAGTAATTGTGGCACATGGGTTTAGTTGCTCTGAGGCATGTGGGATCTTCCCAGTTCAGGGATCCAACCCATATCTCTTGTATTGGCAGGCGAAATTCTTTACCACTGAGCCACCAGGGAAGACTTAAGAGGCCATTATTAATCAGTGCCGTTTACTAGAGCTGAGGTCATATCAGGAGCTGGGGCCAGCAGCCTTCTAGGACTGGGCAGAAGGGGATGAGCATGGTGCAACCCCAGACAAGATCGCAGCCTGTCTGCCCCCCATGGGGCTGCCGAGAGATGGGGTCAGTAAGCCTTGCTGCAGACTTTCTGGTTCTCAACTCCCGTTTGCCTACATTGGACTACATTTGGATTCTAGTCTTGGGTTAAGAGTTCATGATTTCTTCCTGTTCTATGTGTTCCTTCCCCTTTAGCACTGTTCTTTGTGACTTTAACTCAAGGAACACCTGCTCTGTATTTTGTTGAGCTCTCAGTTTTCCACTTTTTTCGGGGAATTTCTTGATATATATTTTGATATGTGTGGAAAGAAACGGTAGTTTTTGAATCCAAGCTAATTATGTGGTGGACACAATACCCAGTATTAATGCTGGACTTTAATAGAGCGAAGCTATGTCTTCTTCAATATTTTTATCTTAATTGTCCCTGTTCATGTAAGAAGCCTCTCTCTTCCAGAACTCACATTGATTTTACAGCTCTTGGAGAACTGTGTTTATTTAGCCTTTGTTTAGCCATTAATCTCTGTTGTAGAAAATCTTTTAGGTAGCGTATAAAATTAGGGAAATTAGGATCAAAGTTGGTAAAATGAAGAAAGCATTTCAAACTTTCATGTGAATGAAAATTAGTTTTTATTTTAACTTCACATCTCTTTTTATTTCTTTCTAGATAGTTTTATCTTGAATGAACGGCTAAATCTCTAAACGTTACATTGATTTTAAGGCAACAGCTCCTCCTATGGGCCCCAGGAGTTAGCCAGGGATCTGAACTTAAGCTGGCTATTTTCTAGTTGTGTCGGGAAGGTCAATTCATTTAGTTCCTTAAGAGCAAGGAGCTTTTGTTTCAGCATATATGAGATGTACCGTTCTCATCTATATTGGTTTCTTAAAGGTTTCCAAACTAATAATACTCATTATATCCTGTCAAAAAAAAGATGGAGGTGAATGAAGAGTTATTCATCTGACTTATCTTTTGCCAGTCCTGTTATTCTGTCATTAATATTTTGATGTGAATCCTCAATAATCTCCCTCTCTGCTACTGCAAGTAGACAGTAATGTAGCATCAAGAACATCCTAGAACATATTGAGAGCTCAGAGTATCTTTGTTGAGTAAACACAATAAAATAAATCATATATATATATTGTATATAGATTTTGTTTTTCATAAAACCCATGATCTTTTTTTTAAACAAAAATAAGATCATACTGTACACATTATTCTGTGGTATGCTTTTATTGATGTAATTTCTAATTGATTAATTTTATTTTTTTGCCACTAAAAACAATACTGTAATAAACATCCTTGTACATATATCATTATGCATAGGTGCTTTCATTTTTTAAGAAAATATATCCTGAAGTAGGATTGTTGGATCTAAAGGTTGGCACTTTAAAACTTCCAGTAAGTATTGTCAGATTACTTTCCTAAAATGTGTAGCAATTCACGCATTCCCCATCAATGGATGGGCTGCTTATTTATTAAAATAGGAATGTTAATGCCTAAATTATAAGGATTGTTGAGAAGATGCAATTAATCTCTCACTTTCCCTCTCCATAGATTTGATATCTAGCACATAGTTGCACTTAAAAGCTTTTTTTCCCCCTTTGTTTCATCTCCATGGGCTTCCCTTGTGGCTCAGCTGGTAAAGAATCTGCCTGCAATGTGGGAGACCTGGGTTCCATCCCTGGGTTGGGAAGATCCCCTGGAGAAGGGAAAGGCTACCCACTCCAGTATTCTGGCCTGGAGATTTCCATGGACTGTATAGTCCAGGGGGTTGCAAAGGGTCGGACACAACTGAGTGACTTTCACTTTTACTTAGTATCCGTGATTTCTAGTTACTAGTGATTTCTAGTTTCTCATGAAAACTTTGGTGTTTTTCTAATTGCCCTTCTCAGTTGACTGCCATTAGAAATGTGATATACATGGAAAATAGGATCCAACTTACAGTCAAACAGTTTTTGGTTATGTAAGTAACTCTTCCGATTAACCTTAAAAACTATAGGAGAAAGTCTCTGTTGACCAAAAAGCAAACCCTAAGGCTAGGTGACCGTATCTCTCAGTCTTCCCAGCAAAATCTCTGTTTCATTTGCTGTTGCACTATCCTTTTTACTTCTTTGTACTTCCTTTCATTTCAAAAGTGCCCTGGTAGGAATCATAAACTATGCAGTTACCCAACCTAAGGCTAAAAGTTGTCTAAGCCAGTAGAAAAAGAGACAAAATAAAGCTTAAAGATGAAATTATGGGGAAAAAAACATACTTAAAGACTTCACCATAGAGGGACTAAGTCACTCAGAGTAAACAGCAAGATTTGAAAAGCCTAAAACATTAAAGAAAATGGAAGTAATCCATTAAACTTTTTTCTTTCGCTTGGATACAAATGAAAATGAAAGCTTCCAGTTGAGTATGTCTGAGAGATTATCCTAGTTAGTGTTAGGATGAAGATTTATCTAGTGTACTTATTATTGCTTTGCCTTGGAAACCAGAAATGTGGAGAGTTTTGAAAGTAGGTTTCTGTTTTTGTTGAACAGGTATTTTTCTCTTATGACTTGGTTCCACTATATGATCACATTTCTTTGCATAATTTGTATTTGATATATATATGAGTCCCCGTTTTGAACAGACCATATGGAAAGCTCCACGAGTGCCCAGGGAACCAGAAGTGTGTGGTGATTAACCATGGGTTCTGCTATTTGTGCCGCAGATGAGCAGAGCTGTGAAATAAAAGGCATCACACAATTGTTTTGTTGCCCTTATTTTGTCCTTTGTTCGGTGATGCTTTACTAAGGATAAGAAAGTAAAACAAAATCAGAAGTCCCAGAGAAGCACGGAAAAGAAATGGTAAAGTGTTTTTCAGAATACATTTGAAGAAGGTGGGCTGTTCGTGGCATGAACTTTGACAGCCAGAAGAGTGAACTATTTTGTGAAAATGAAACTAAAAATATGGTTACTGGTTTCTCAGTAAGCCCAAGGAAATTTTAACACGTGTGAAACAATGCAACTGACAGCAGCTGGTTTTGTAATTAAATTTGGCATAAAGTGTACTTATTTAACAAGTATTTTATGTTGCATATGTTATTGGAGGCACTATTGTGTGGCATTCAAAGGGATGCAGTCACTTATTCTTATGGACTCTGTGAGAGAGGGAGAGGGTGGGAAGATTTGGGAGAATGGCATTGAAACATGTAAAATATCATGTATGAAACGAGTTGCCAGTCCAGGTTCGATGCACGATACTGGATGCTTGGGGCTGGTGCACTGGGATGACCCAGAGGGATGGAATGGGGAGGGAGGAGGGTGGAGGGTTCAGGATGGGGAACACATGTATACCTGTGGCGGATTCATTTTGATATTTGGCAAAACTAATACAGTTATGTAAAGTTTAAAAATAAAATAAAATTAAAAAAAAATTTACAATCTGTTTGTGGAAACAATTCTGATATGAGTAAATATCTAGATAAAATAGTATATTGAAATTGAATCCCTACAAAATACTTAGCAATACATCAATTTCAGAATTCAGTATTTGAAATTCAAGATTTCTTAACAGTTTGTAACCAAATTGTTTAATAGACATTGAATAAAGATAAAACAAATTTTCCTGTGCTTTGAAAGGCATGCTTTACCTTGTTTGTCCAAGATTGTATAAACTTGGCTAGTTTTCTTTATAGTGTTTTTAAATTTGGTCAAAAATCAAAATAATATGGAGGGCTTGTTAGCACAATTGTCTAACAGGCCCTTTATGCATGAATTTAGTGTGCTGAGTTTCCAGGGCAATGAAAAGATGACAAATATTAATCTGTAGGAAGAAACTTAACAACTGATGGCATTCATTCTGTCCACTGGCCTTCCTTCCAATGAGGAACCTTTTTCTGAAATGTATGTTAGTTAGAATTTCCCAGTGAATACCTTCTCCAATGTTCTTCAAATTTATCCTGCATCTTAAAATAATCTGAGGCACTATCCAGAAAAGGAGGACTTGAGACTGTTAATAATGTGGTGGGGGTAGGGGGAAGGAGGTTTTAACTTTTCTCTCAGTGGCTCCATTTAGCTTTTAATCCTTTCCTCCTTCATGAATGCCAGACAAACATGTCAATGACACTGTAATTTACCACTATGAAAGTGCGAGTTGGATTCAGGGGCTCCTGATTTTGGAAATTGTTCTCAAAATAAATCATGCCTAAAAAAGTGGTGGAAAAACAAAGACCTTAACATTTTCATGGACTGGTGTTCACTATGTGTAGTGGAGGGTGGGGGGAGGCATTTTAAACCCTTGCATGTGGCCTGCAGCTGTGTAATGTTGAGTGGCCCATTTTGAGTCTCAACACATTATATGAGCATGATCACATGAGCTCTGCCATCCCCCACCCCCGCCATATCAACCCCCTACTTTTTCATACCTTTGCAACTACGGAAAACAGTCACTTGATGCTATTTAATCATATTTATCCATTGTTTGGGTTTGTTCATTTTCATCAACTATCTTGTTTGATACTTACGAGTCCTACCCAATCATGAATGCCTTTTCTGTCATTCCAATTTAAACCAGGACCCTTGGTCCTACTCTCTCAAATTATCTTGTATTTTTCCTCTGTTTCACTATCACAACTTTTAAGACTACAAGGCTTTCAGCTTACATGAGCCAGAACTACTCTGGTTCTTCATCAATGCATCCTTCAAATCTTGTACAGTGTTCAGAGCATAGTTCATAGTCAATGGGTATTTGTAGAGTGAATAAGTAGAATGAAATCCAACTGTGGAAAGTAGCATTTGAAACTGCTGCCTACTTCACATCCTTAAAGAACTGAGACACATGGAGCAACAAGATTTTGTTTTGCACTCAGCTTATCTAGTTATAGTCAGAATCATGGTCTCTAAAAATAATTATACATGTAGCCAAATAAGAATGGAATATGGGGTCATCCTAGTTTTGTTTAAAATCAGAAAGGCTTTCATTATTATCTGGGATGGATACAGTAAAGGACAATCTGGAGATCTTTTCATTGAAATGTTAAAAATGTTACATAGTTTTTGAATAAATGAATCAATGAATATTATTATAGCATTCTTAGTTGTTTAATACCTTTCTGTGAAACATCTGGCATGGAATTCTATAAACTACAGCATACTTACAAGGTAGTTTCAGTTTGGTGGAAATTATTCCTTTGTTTTCTTTTTAGGAAACTAAAGTAATTGAGAAAGCAGTATCCGCGAGAAAACTAGAGAAAATCATTCTAGAATAGTCTCAGTGGTAAAGTGGAAGAGATTGAGAGCTAAGTGTATAGTTAGTATATGGGCTGGAGAATAAAAGTAACTGAGGTAAAGGGAAGGGAGGTGAGCAAAGCCAAGGAAGAAGACAGCTAGCTATGTGAAACACCTGACTTCCCAGGTGGTTCAGTGGGCAAAGAATCCGCCTGGGATTCAGGAGATGTAGGAGACACGGGTTCAGTCCCTGGGTGGGGAAGATCCCCTGGAGGAGGGCATGGCAACCCACTCCACTGTTCTTGCCTGGACAATCCCATGGACAGAGGAGCCTGGCGGGCTATGGTCCACAGACTCGGAAAGAGTGAGACATGACTGAAGTGACTGAGTGTGCATGCACACGTGAAGCATCTCAGTGTGACAAATGAGAGCTGTTTTTTAAAAACAGAATTAAGGTGTTGTTCTGTGGGATCAGGCAGTTATTCCTCCATTCTCTGTTTCAAAATGAACATACATTTGACTTGGCTTTGCAGAAAACTTAGACGTGATGGTTACATAGAGCAACAACAGTTGTTAACTCTCTGTGGGGAAATAAGCTACAATGTAAGTAACACAAGTACCTATTTAGCCACTGTTAAAGGACCTGATCGGAGAAGGCAATGGCACCCCACTCCAGTACTCTCACCTGGAAAATCCCATGGACGGAGGAGCCTGGTGGACTGCAGTCCATGGGGTCTCTAAGAGTCGGACACGACTGAGCGACTTCACTTTCACTTTCACGCATTGGAGAAGGAAATGGCAACCCACTCCAGTGTTCTTGCCTGGAGAATCCCAGGGTTGGGGGAGCCTTGTGGGCTGCTGTCTTTGGGGTCGCACAGAGTCGGACACGACTGAATTGACTTAGCAGTAGCAGCAGTAAAGGACCTGATTGGAAATAATTGCTTGTATCTAAGGTTGAAATTTAATTTGGTTACATCACAGAATTACCTCAACAACCTCTGAATAAAGGTCACTTTTGGCATTAAGAAGGTATAAATTGCTAATTAATACTTTATATTGAAATTGAGTTACCTAAGATTTTGAGGAAATGTTCAATGAAATAGTAATAGGTACTAAGATTTCAAATTACTCTAATTTCTACAGGTGATAAAACTCAAGAAAAGAAATTTCAGCCAGTAACTTTAAAAGTCTGTTTTAAGGAGAGTAGTGAGTATTAACTAGATCAAAAATTCTATTACCTCTAGAAGTGCATTCCTTGTTAAATAAAAAACTTAAAACAAGGTACTCTCATGTTGAGCTTTCCCCTCAGGAATTTTGAGTAAATGAAAGAAACAGATTAGATTTCTCTGGTTTTTATAGTTTAAGAGTTTTAAATTTCCTTGCTGGGATAAGAAGATCTAATGCTGGTTTCGAATGGTGGCAAGGGCCTGATGCTTGGTTATTGGCTGGGGTGCAGGAGAGGTGAATTCCAGAAGCAGAGCCCTCTGGACGGGGGTTCTCAAGCAACCATTTTATATGTATCAGATCCAAATACGGGCTTCCCTGGTGGCTCAGACAGTAAAGACTCTGCGTGCTATGCAGGAGCAGCTGCTGCTGCTCAGTCGCTTCAGTCGTGTCCGAATCTGTGTGACCTTACGGCCTGCAGCCCGCCAGGCTCCTCTGTCCATGAAGACTGGGATTCAATCCCTGGGTTGGGAAGATTTCCTGGAGATGAAAATAGCTACTTGCTTCCATATTCTTGCCTCGAAAATCCCACAGACAGAGGTGTCTTGTGGGCTACAGAGCATGGAGTCACAAAAGAGTTAGACATACAGAAAAATGTGCTTCAGAGAGGAAAGGAAACGGAACACTTGTTGATGCCTACCATCTGCCAAGCTCTAGGACATGAACTCTTATATATATATATATATATATATATATATATATATTCTATTTAATATGCACAGAGAGCCTGAAAGGCCAGTAAGGAGGCTGTCTTTGAATGGAGACATTTGATAATTTGCTTACATTCAAGTGTTAGGGCTCAGAGGCACACTCAGTTCTCTGTGACTGTGGAGTCCATGCTATTTTCCAGCATATTATTTTGTCTTTCTTGGAGAAGTATTGGGTGTATGAGATATGACAGAGAAAATTATAAGACGGTGCTTAAAAAGAGCCAGTTCAAATATGGCTAATCTATATTGGAAGCTATTAACATTAGTGAAAATTTTTCTGACGTTAATATATTCAGGGATCATTTCTATAGTTTGTTACTAGAGAAGTTTCTCTGAAAAGCTTCTGCACAACAAAGGAAACTATAAGCAAGGTGAAAAGACAGCCTTCAGAATGGGAGAAAATAATAGCAAATGAAGCAACTGACAAACAACTAATCTCGAGAATATACAAGCAACTCCTACAGCTCAGCTCCAGAAAAATAAATGACCCAATCAAAAAATGGGCCAAAGAACTAAATAGACATTTCTCCAAAGAAGACATACAGATGGCTAACAAACACATGATAAGATGCTCAACATCACTCATTATCAGAGAAATGCAAATCAAAACCACTATGAGGTACCATTTCACACCAGTCAGAATGGCTGCGATCCAAAAGTCTACAAGCAATAAATGCTGGAGAGGGTGTGGAGAAAAGGGAACCCTCTTGCACTGTTGGTGGGAATGCAAACTAGTACAGCCACTATGGAGAACAGTGTGGAGATTCCTTAAAAAACTGGAAATAGAACCGCCTTATGATCCAGCAATCCCACTGCTGGGCATACACACTGAGGAAACCAGAAGGGAAAGAGACACGTGTATCCCAATGTTCATCGCAGCACAGTTTATAATAGCCAGGCCATAGAAGCAACCTAGATGTCCATCAGCAGATGAATGGATAAGAAAGCTGTGGTACATATACACAATGGAGTATTACTCAGCCATTAAAAAGAATACATTTGAATCCGTTCTAATGAGGTGGATGAAACTGGAGCCTATTATACAGAGTGAAATAAGCCAGAAAGAAAAACACCAATACAGTATACTAACACATATATATGGAATTTAGAAAGATGGCAACAATAACCCTGTATACGAGACAGCAGAAGAGACACTGATGTATAGAACAGTCTTTTGGACTCTGTGGGAGAGGGAGAGGGTGGGATGATTTGGGAGAATGGCATTGAAATATGTATAATATCATATATGAAACGAGTCGCCAGTCCAGGTTTGATGCACGATACTGGATGCTTGGGGCTGGTGCACTGGGACGACCCAGAGGGATGGTATGGGGAGGGAGGAGGGAGGAGGGCTCAGGATGGGGAACACATGTATACTTGGGGCAGAGTCATTTTGATATATGGCAAAACCAATACAATATTGTAAAGTTAAAAAATAAAATTAAATTAAAAAAAATAAAGCTGAAAAAAAAATTTTATCTATTCACCAAAATCTATATTTTTTGGATGTTTGCTATGTGTTGGACTCTGCTAACGTCTGTTGGGAACACAGCAGACATGTTCCTTATTTCAACAAGTGATATTACCGGGAGTAGGAAGCTGTGTAGCCACAGAACATCTTATATCAAGAAAAGGCACAAGGAAGTAGATAATAACTGTTAGACCTGAAGTGAAAGTGTTAGTCGCTCAGTCGTGTCTGACTCTTTATGACCCCATGGACTGTAGCCCACCAGTCCGTGGGATTTCCGAGGCAAGAATACTGGAGTGGGTAGCCATTTCCTTCTCCAGTGGATCTTCTTGACCCTGAGACTGAATCCAAATCTCCTGCCTTGCAGGCAGATTCTTTACAATCTGAGCTACCAGAGGAACAGTAATTTTAGATTATTACAAATATTAGAGGAGAAGGCAATGGCAACCCACTCCAGTACTCTTGCCTGGAAAATCCCATGGACGGAGGAGCCTGGTGGGCTGCAGTCCATGGGGTTGCTAAGAGTCGAACATGACTGAGCGACTTCACTTTCACTTTTCACTTTCATGCATTGGAGAAGGAAATGGCAACCCACTCCAGTGTTCTTGCCTGGAGATTCCCAGGAATGGAGGAGCCTGGTGGGCTGCCGTCTATGGGGTTGCACAGAGTCAGATACGACTGAAGCGACTTAGCAGCAGCAGCAGCAGCAGCACAAATATTAGATAAGAACTTAGGAATTCTATGGATTGCACTCTCTGATTTGTTTATTTCAATTTAAGCAGACTGAGATTTAATTACCAGATGATATTGAACCTAAATTTTAATTTCCTTCATTAGACAAGTCTCTGAATTTTATTAAAAAATGTGTGATGTGTTCATAGTAGGATAACAATCAGGAGCTCTTAGACTGGAGAAAAGAAAAATGTATCATCAGTCAACAAGCACTTATTAATATTCTACTTCAGTGAAATCTTCAAATTTAAAGGCAATTAAGGATGATTATAACTTTTCCTGGGTAATCATTTCACAATTCTGTTCATTCTTTGCTAATTTGTTTAGTTCGCTTTCATTACCTTTTATACCACATCTATTTCCCCAAAGGCAGTGAGGCCTTCCTATGAAGCTAGCCTGTGGCTCTATTCTCTTGGCCCAATTTTTTCCCTTTCAATTTCTGGGGGCTTCTTTGAAGTACAGTTTGAAAACCATTAATCTAGCTAAATAGTCCAACTGATCTAGTTTATACTAGGGTTGGCAGGAAAGAGATGATCAGAGATAAATAACAAATCAAAAATATAAATAGTTGCCAAATATTTACTGCTTGCTTATTGTTTCAATCGCTAGGTTGTACCCAACTCTTTTGCAACCCTATGCACCGTAGCCTGCCAGGCTCCTCTCTCCATGGAATTTCCCAGGCAAGAATACTGGAGTGAGTTGCCATCTCCTACCTCCAGGAGATATTCCCTACCAGGGGATCAAACCAGCATCTCTTGCGTTGGCAGGCAGATTCTTTACTGCTGAGCCACCAGGGAAGCCCCAGTACTCGCTTATCATTGTGCCGAAGAAGCTTTTACTCTAGTTAGGGAGACAAGCCATACTACTACTAAGTCGCTTCAGTTGTGTCCGACTCTGTAAACACATCTAAAATTAAATTAAGACAAACTTCAAAAAATTAATAAAAAATAACTTATTATTGAGACTTTTGGAAGAGACTGGAGAATTCAGGGAAAGCTTCATGGAGGAGAAGACACTGATAGTGACTGAAGAATGGATTTATATGGGTAGATTGGGAGAAGCAGAAACAGAAGTCAGGAAACTAGCTTCTGTCCTAATGACCCAACTGATTTTTTAAAAAAAAAAATTGAAGTAGCCACTTCTATTTAATATAGTATTGGAAGCCAGACAACAAAAATAAATAAAATGCATCCAAACTGGAAGAAGTAAATAAACTACCAGGACCCACTGACTTTTATGCTATATTCTGAGCAACAAGAATATGGCCTACTGTTTAACACATGACACAGTTTTTTACTTTCATAGTTGTAGTCTTGGAATGTTTAAGCCAGAAACTTTTTGTATAGTTACTCTTGCAATGTTTAAACTTCCAGTTAGATAATATCACAGTGCCAATTGCAAAGAACTAGGTTTTACTTAACATCATTATCTAGAAGGGGAGATAAACATTCCACAGGACATATTTTAATCACCCCTCCCATAATAAACAATTTGGATTTTTGTCCAAAAGCTTCCTTCATGAGTCTTTAGACTTCTGCAAGAATTTAAATAAAGAGAGAAAATAGGTAAAGAAATTCCATAAATGTAAATAGTTTAGAGATTTTAATAACTTATACTGATGCCCTGAACCCTTGATAATGATTCTGTAGCCAATGAGATTGATTGTTGTTGCTGTTCAGTCTCTCAGTTGTGTCTGACTCTTTGTGACCCCATGGACTGCAGCACACCAGGCCTCCCTGTCCTTCACCATCTCTTGGAGCTTGCTCATGTCCATTAAATCAGTGATGTCATCCAACCATCTTATCCTCTGTCATCCCCTTCTCCTCCTGCCTTCAATCTTTCCCAGCATCAGGGTCTTTTCTAATGAGTCAGCTCTTTGAATCAGGTGGCCAAAGTATTGGAACTTCAGCCCCAACATCAGTCCTTCTAATGAATATTCAGGATTGATTTCCTTGATTGTCTCGTTTGATCTCCTTGCAGTCCAAGGGACTCTCAAGAGTCTTCTCCCACACCACAGTTCAAAAGCATTGATTACAAGATTGATAATCGTATGGAAATAGTTACTGATTGCAGCTCAGAAAGTTTTTTTTTTTTTTACTTTTTAAAAAGATTATTTATTTTTAAATTGAAGAAAATTGCTTTACAGAATTTTGTTGGTTTCTGTCAAACATCAACATGAATCAGCTATAGGGAATATAAAAACATTTTAGGAGATTCTTTGGAGAAACACAATAGCCAGTTTTTTTTGTTTTTTTTTTGCTGTGATTATATGTATAGGTTTCTGAATTCTTAAAACTAAAAATCCTAAATCAGTGACACTCAGAGCTAGACTCTAGACATATTGTGAATTTACTTTTGATAACTTTATTCTGAGTCAGTCTTGGGCAATTATGAATCATGACCATTTCCCTGGATCCATCACTATGCTCAGAAGAGACTCCAGGATATTGTCCAGTGTAAAGATGATTCTGCCATCTATTGCTTAAAAAACAACAACAAAAAGATTACTCTGCAATCTATTTGTACAAAAAATGTCAGCATTTCTTCTTCAAACATGAAGACAGAGCTCACTCCAATTTATCATAGATTTTCTACTGACGCTGCAACTTTTTCCCTTCGAGACTGCTCTTGATGTTCTTGTTCATGAAGAGAGAATCAGTTTATAATGAACACTGATGGAGGAGGTGTATGATTGCACTGAGGTTGCACCCTGCTAAGAATGGCCCTACCCTCACCACTCGAGTCCTGTTTCCTCAAACTACTCTTTTGGAGCCCCCAGATACCTTTAGTGTGTCATCCAGGCCAGTTCTTGCTGGAGTATGTTCTTCCTCTGTCTTTGTTGTTTGATAATTTCTTCCCCCTAAGAATGTTCCCAAACAATTTCCCCTGGTATATTAATGATGAGACAGTCTGTTTGAGCTACTCTGTCATGAATTACTGATAGCCCTCTAATCTTACCAGGACTGTTTATATTAAATTTTTTCTAATATTAATTTTTTTATATTTAAACTTTTTTTTTTTTTTTTGGCTGCACAGCATGTGGGAACTTAGTGCCCCAACTAGGACTCAAACCTGTGCTCTTTGCTTTAGAAGCATAGAGTCTTAACCACTGGACCACCAGGGAAGTCCTTATATTTATACTTTTAATACAAATAAATCTCTAGTTGGTGGGAGTTTTAGCCAATTCCAAAAGGAGCTTTATAGCCAAGGAGAGCCATTATTGGTAAGAGATGGGGCTATTTGGATATTTAATATAATACCAAGGCCACCTTGAATTAGGAAGAAAAAAAATAAAAGACCAACCACCTGTGTTTTTTTTTTTTTTTTAACTCCCAAATAGAATGACAACTCACAGACTTGATCTACTCTGATGATATCATATCAAAACTGCAAGTCATGTCATGTCATCAACTCCATGATAGCTGTACTTTTCCCTTGCCTAACTAGCATCTGGCTCTAGTCTCTCTTTTAGTTTATTCCCCATTCCTCATATCTCCTTTAGAATGATCTTTTAAAAACAGGTATCTTGTGTGGCAACTTGCATCTGATAGCCCCTCTTGCATATACAACATGGTTTAGGACAGGGTCCAATCTTCTTTTCTAGACTCATCATCCATAGCACTCTCTTTCTCTCCGCATCACATTGTCTTCCTCGCCTCACTACATTAATTGCCGCATTCTCTTTGGTCCCTCTTGTAAATAACACACATTACTATGCTTTAAATTTTGTTTTTAAATTGCTCTTTTGATTTTATGTATCAATGCTAATCTCTTTGAGGACAAGCACTCTGTCTTATTCATTTTTGTTCCTTTATCACATAATATGTGTAATATTTTAGAAAACTCAAGAATGGTTTCTTAAATTTTTAATGAACTATTATTATGGTATGTGAAATTGCTAGTGTGCAAGAATGCATCTGAAGCCTTGAGGACAGGTGAAGTCATGTTTGGGGAATCTTCTCAGGATTGATTATAAAGTAATGGGACAGGAAAGAAAGGAATTGTTAGAAGTACTCATAACAAGCATGATTGGGTTGGGAATATTTAAGGAAGACAACCGAAGTAGACTGATTAGTGAGCATGTTGTGGGGAAGGAGAAATCAGGCTCTTTGCAGGCCACACAGAGAGCACTGGCTTCAGACAAATCCAGTAGCGATGGTGGGATGGGAAGTTAAAGAGCGAAATCCAAAACAGCAGGTTCTGATTTATGATTTAACACCTGTGTTTAGTTTAGTGATGAAAATCCTTTGAGAAGTAACATACCAAATGAGTTTAGGAATGAATTCTTTCTTCAACATGTTTTTAGATATAATTTAAAAAGTGTGGTCTTAATTGTTCTGTTTTATGTGTGCTAAGCTGCTGCAGTTGTGTATGCCAGGCTCCTCTGTCCATGGAATTTTCCAGGCAAGAATATTGGACTGGGTAGACATTCACTCCTCCAGGGGATCTTCCCAACCCTGGAATCGGATCCGCATCTCCTACATTGGCAGGCAGGTTCTTTACAGCTAGCACCAACTGAGAAGCCAGGTTAATTAATTAACAGTTAATTATTCTAATGGTGTGCTATTAAGGAAGACGATATTTTTGGTTGTTTTAGTAAATCATTACCATATCCTTTGCCCTTAGACTTGACTGTAAACCTTTGTTGTCTAATACACACAATATCTGTCTAATATACCTAGGAATATAAAGTTGGGAGCCATTCTTAGGCTGCTTTGCCAATGAGATTAACCTTTTTCTGAGAGAGAAATAGATGCTCTCTCATGGCCATATTAATAATCAGTGAAATACATGTTTATTAATGCCATCTTAAATGTTGTTATTTACAACTCAGTTTTCTAGAATTGAAGAGCTTCCAAAGAGCCAGAGTCTTAAGAAATGACTATTAAATCCCTCTAAATCTTTGTTTGGGCAAGATTTAGCACTACTGATTTGTGTAAATACTGGGATAATCCTCTTGCCCTTGGGAGGCCTAGGGCCAGAAAGTGAAGGGAAATGTAACCCAAAGTATAATTAAGTGAGCCAACCTCAAAGAATGTTGACACTACAGACAGATGTATGATTTTTTTTTTTCTCTCCCAATTATGAAAACAAAAACCTAGTTTGAGCTCTTTACCAAAGGAAACTGCAGATAAGAAACCCCTGCCTTTTGGCCACTGGTAGTGACTTCAGACCCTGATGCTGGGAAGGCAAAAGGAGAAGGGGCCAGCAGAGGATGAGATGGTTAGATAGCATTACCAACTCAGTGGACATGAATCTGATCAAACTCTGAGAGATAGTGGAGGACGGGGAAGCCTAGCATGCTAGAGTTCATCGGGTCACAAAGAGTTTGACATGACTTAGTGACTAACATCAATAACAAGTACTTCAGGGAAGCATTTTTAGTCTCTGGTTTTAAGTATTTCTCCCTAACCAGCTCTTATTTAGGAGAAGGCAATGGCAACCCACTCCGGTACTCTTGCCTGGAAAATCCCATGGACAGAGGAGCCTGGTAGGCTGCAGTCCATGGGGTCGCTAAGAGTCGGACACGACTGAGTGACTTCACTTTCACTTTTCACTTTCATGCATTGGAGAAGGAAATGGCAACCCATTCCAGTGTTCTTGCCTGGAGAATCCCAGGGATGGGGGAGGCTGGTGGGCTGCCATCTATGGGGTTGCACAGGGTCGGACACAACTAAAGTGACTTAGCAGCAGCAGCTCTTATTTACACAGGTCAAATAGAAAAGCAACAGAAGAATTGGATTAGAGAATTATGTTTTTCCCCCCTCTTTGGGGAATCTGTAGTGTATTTTTCTAATTCTTCTTGTTGTTCAGTCGCTAAGTCATGTCCAGCTCTTTGTGACCCCGTAGACTGCAGCATGCCGGGCTTCCCTGTCCTTCACTGTCTCCTGGAATTTGCTCAGATTCATGTCCATTGAGTCAGTGATGCTATCTAACCATCTCATCCTCTGCAGACCTCTTCTCCTTTTGCCTTCAATGTTTCCCTTCATCAAAGTCTTTTCAATGAGTGTTCTTTGCATCAGGTGACCAAAGTATTGGAGATTCAGCTTCAGCATCAGTCCTTTCAATGAATATTCAGGACTGATTTCCTTTAGGATTGACTGGTCTGATCTCCCTGCAGTGCAAGGGACTCTCAAGAGTCTTCTCCAGCACTACAGTTCAAAAGCATCAATTCTTCAATGCTCAGCCTTCTTTCTGGTCCAATTCTCACATCCATACATGACTACTGGAAAAACCATAGCTTTGACTATATGGACCTTTGTGGGCAAAGTAATGTCTCTGCTTTTTAATATGCTGTCTAGGTTGGTCATAGTTTTACTTCCACAGAGCAAGCGTCTTTTAATTTCATGGCTGCAGTGATTTCAGAGCTCAAGAAAAGAAAATCTCACTGCTTCCACTTTCCCCCCATCTATTTGCCATGAAATGACGGCACCAGATGCCATATCTTAGTTTTTTGATTGTTGAGGTTTTTTTTTTAAATTTTATTTTATTTTTAAACTTTACATAATTGTATTAGTTTTAAGCCAGCTTTTTCATTCTCTTTCACTCTTATCAAGAGGTTCTTAAGTTCCTCTTTATTTTCTGCCACTAGAGTGGTATCATCTGCATATCTGAGGTTGTTGATATTTCTCCTGGCAATTTTGATTCCAGCTTGTGAGTAATCCACCCTGATATTTCTCATGATGTACTCTGCATGTAAGTTAAATAAGTAGGGTGACAATATACAGCCTTGATGTACTCCTCTCCCAATTTTGAACCAGTCCATTGTTCAAAGTCCGGTTCTAACTGCTTCTTGACCTGCATACACGTTTCTCAGGAGGCAGGTAAGGTGGTCTAGTATTCCCATCTCTTTCAGAATTTTCCACAGTTTTTGGTGATCTACACAGTCAAAGGCTTTAGTGTAGTCAATGAAGCAAAAGTAGATGTTTTTCTGGAATTTCTTTGCTTTCTCTATGATCCAATGAATGTTGACAATTTGATCTCTGGTTCCTCTGCCTTTTCTAAGACTAGCTTGTACATGTGGAATTTCTCAGTTCACATACTGCTGAAGCCTAGCTTAAAGGATTTGAGTATAATCTTACTAGCATGTGAAATGAGTGCAATTGTGTGCAGTTTGAGCATTCTTTGGCATTGCCTTTCTTTGAGACTGGAATGAAAACTGACATTTTCCAGTCCTGTGGCCACTGCTGAGTTTTACAAATTTGCTGACATATTGAGTGCAGCACTTTCACAGCATCATCTTTTAGGATTTGAAATAGCTCAGCTGGAATTCCATCACCTCCACTGGTCTTGTGCATAATAATGCTTCCTATGGCCCACTTGACTTCAGACTTCAGGATGTCATTCTCTAGTTGAGTGACCACAGCATTGTGATGATCTGGGTCATTAAAACTTTTTTGTATAGTTTTTCTGTGTATTCTTGTATTCTTCTGTGTATGCTAATTCCTCTAGTGAATAGTTTAAGACTGGTGTATTTTCTGGTTACAAATATCATTTTAAAATAAAGCATTAAAATAATGAATAGAGCAATTGTTTAAAATGTCCCATATTGCCAGCAGGATTTGGCTGTAGGCTTCCATAAGACTGGGGAAAACAGAGACCCCACTTTTGGGAGGTGCACACAAAATCTTGTGTACACTAGGACCTGGGGGAAAATATCCCTTATTTACTGAATTTTCTTTCTCATAATCTGAAAATTATCAGAAAGAGTAGAAATTCAAGTTAGAGTTAGGTAGAGAAAAGGGAATACTGTAGCTGATAATGATGTAAGGTAAGTAAATCTCTTCCTCATTTGGATATTTCATTTAAATTTCCTTTCTCATTTGTTTTAATCTTAGTTTTATTTATTTTTTTACTTTACAATATTGTATTCGTTTTGCCATACATTGATATGAATCCGCCATGGGTGTACATGTGTTCCCCATCCTGAACCCACCTCCCACCTCCCTCAGTGATAGAAAGTCTTAGAGGCAGATGAATAGAAAATTTTTTAGAAAAATTCCACATGATATGGGATTAATAGAGCTGAGGAAAATAACCTCTTTAAAATTTCTACTGTGTAGCAATAAAAATTGGCGAGGATATTTTTTAACCTGGGCTTCCTTGGTGGTTCAGCTGGTAAAGAATCTGCCTGCAATGTGGGAGACCTGGGCTCGATCCCTGGGTTGGGAAGATCCCCTGGAGAAGAAAAAGGCTACCAACTCCAGTATTCTGGCCTGAAGAATTCCATGGACTTTATAGTCCATGGGGTTGCATGTATAGTCATGGGACATGACTGAGTGACTTTCACTTTAACCTATGGGTGGTGAAAATATAGAGAAACTTGTTCGTATCTTGTCAACTTTTTTTAGTGAGTTGTAAAATTTAGATGGCACGACTAGCCATATTTATTGAATCTTTTTTATTTTAGAAGTTTATGTTGGAGTTATAATGTGATGAGTTGAGTTATATGAGACATCTGCAAGTAACTTTCTGCCTAGGAAATCTGCATGTCTCTTAGTTCTTGTTGATTAGGATAATGGCCCTGTTCATTTTTCCAGACAAGAAAAGAACATCACCACATCAATTATCCCCAAAACTTAGTAAAGCTTCAAAGGGGAGAGAAGACTGAAAATTATTCAAAGGCTTAGAGTTGCTTCATCCTGCACAATTATTTCTTGCTCTTTTCTCTGGCCTCTTGCCCAGCAGGACGCGATATTCCTTAAAACTAACAAGTTAGCTGTTTCCATGGCTGTAGTGGCATCTGTCCTCTATCTTATCCTGTAAAATAGTTACCTTTGTATTTGTTTTTTGCTTTCCATCTAGATTTTATATGCACCTTGAAAATAGGCACTGTGTCTTAACAATTTGAACCCACATTAAATTATAATTATGTAAAATCTTCAGGTGGACTTCCCTGGTGGCCCACTGGTAAAGAACTCACCTGCTAATGCAAGAGATGTGAGTTTGATCTCTGGGTTGGAAAGATCCCCTGGAGAAGGAAATGGCACCCCACTCCAGTATTCTTGCCTGGGAAATCCCATAGGCAGAGGAGCCTGACAGGCTACAGTCCCTGGGGTCACAAAAGAGTCGTACATGGCTGAGCGACTGAACACATCCCTTCCATAGTGTATCAGGGGGCATTTTATCCACACCCTTTCCAATACTTGTTATCATGAATTTGTGTAACAGAAAGAAAATGACTTAAAAATCATTTATTTTTTAATAGAAAAAAGAAAAAAAGTGATTTCCATGAAATCAGTTTATGATGACAACCTAAAGATATCTCTCCACTCTTAGAACCTGTCCTCTAAGGAAACTACTGTGAACAGTTTCTTTGATTTTTCGAGAAAATTAAAAAAAAAAAAATATATATATATATAATTTGCAAAAAAATATTCAAATATTGTCATAGTTCTGCACTTTCTATTTTTCACTAAAATATTTGAGTATGTTTATATATAATATTCTTTCAAATGCTGACTTTGATTTCCAATACATACAGTCTCATTTATATAACCTGTCTTTCATCAGTGACCTTTAAATAATTTATAGTTACTAGTTATTTAATTTTATAGTGAAAAATACCTTTTTATGTATCTTGGAGTACTTGTGTTAACATTTTTATAAGGTAATTTCCTAGCTGCAGAATTATTGGGTCAAAAAAGTATATGTATTTCCAGTTTTGAGTTGTTGTTTTTGTTTTCGGGATAAGTCGTGTCTGACCCTGTTTGACCCTGTGAACCCGCCTCCTCTGTCCTCTACTATCTCCTGCAGTTTGCTCAAATTCATGTCCATTGAGTTGATGTCCAGTTTTGAGAGACACTGTCAAATTCCTTTCCAAACCTATTTTACCAGTTTATTCATTTTCCTCATACCTCCTGTTACAACAGGGTATAAGATAACTTTTGAATTAGCTAATCAGATAGATAGGGTGGGGTGAGTGCTAGTCATATCCAACTCTTTCAGCCTCCTGGACTGTAGCCTGCAAAACTCCTCTGTCCTTGGGATTTCCCAGGCAAGAATACTGGAGTGCATTGTCATTTCCTCCTCAGCGGATCTTCCCCACCCAGGGATCGAATCCACGTCTTGGCATTGGCAGATGGATTCTTTACCACTGAGTCACCTGGGAAGCCAATAGGGTAGATAAGAAACAGCATCTCATTATAATTTCATCTGCTTTTTAAAATCAGAAGTAAGAGAAAACTTATTTTTTATGACCTCCTCCTTATTTCTACTTGGGCATTGCCTTTTCTTCTGTTATTCCTATTTTATTTTTTAAAGTTGGATTACTTATCATTTCTTATTCATTTTTATAAATTTTAAAATTAAGAATAACAATTTTTGTCATGCATTAAAAAATATTCTGTAGTTTGTCATTTGACTTCAGGATATTTTTATTACTATACTCAAATGTTGAATTTATCCGAATTTATCAATCCATTCTCACCATAGCGTCTTAAAAAAAAAAATTATGCTGTGTGGGTCTTCGTTGGGGCACACAAGATCTTTGATCTTTGTTGTGGTGTTCAGGCCCTTTTAGCTGTGGCATGTGGGATCCAGTTGTCTGACCAAGGATTGAACCTGTGCCCCTGCATTGGGAGCACAGGGTCTTAGCCACTGGACCAACAGGGAAGTCACATTTCAGTGACTTCTTGATTTTGTTTCCTAGTTACAAATGCCTACTCTACACCAAAATTACAAATACATTTTTCATTTAATATTTTTACTTTTTTTTAATATAAATTTATTTATTTTAGTTGGAGGCTAATTACTTTACAAGTCTCTTACTTTTTTTTTTTTATCTTTTTTTTTTAAATTTATTTTATTTTTAAACTTTACATAATTGTATTAGTTTTGCCAAATATCAAAATGAATCCGCCACAGGTATACATGTGTTCCCCATCCATGTATACCTGTGGCGGATTCATTTTGATATTTGGCAAAACTAATACAATTATGTAAAGTTTAAAAATAAAATAAAATTAAAAAAAAAAAAGATGAAAAAAAAAAAGTAAGAGACTTGTAATTAGCCTCCAACTAAAATAAATAAATTTATATTAAAAAAAGTAAAAAAAAAAAAAGTAAAAATATTAAATGAAAAATGTATTTGTAATTTTGGTGTATAAATACCAAATATATAATGTATAAATATATAGTGTATAAATATAAAATAAATAATTCTTTAATGTCCTCGGTTTTTATTTTGAGGAGTAGAATAAAGGAGAAATCTGCATTTATTTTTTCCAAATAGCTTAACAGTTGTCTCAAGTTCATTTATTGAATAAATTCCTTTTCCTTAAAAACTGAAAAATCACCTTTAATGTCAAGTATATTTTCATATTATTTTTGGTATCGATTTGTCTAATATTTCCCTAGTACCAAAGCAATTTAATTACTGTTGCTTCATGATATAATTTAATATATAGTAAGTAGCCCCTCATTCATCTTATTCATGATTGTTCTGGATATGCTCACATTGTATTTCTTGATGAACTGTAGTGTTATTTTATAAGGTTTCAAAATAATCCTGTTAGTATATATTGAATCTTTTCAACTTTGAGTATTAGTCTCCATGAAAAAAGTCCTTTTGTATTTCAATAAATTTCAAATATTTTCTTTAAATAAGTTTTCACATTAAAAGTTCTGCCTTATCTTTTTGCTATTATAATATCTTTCTAATATCTTTTCTAATGAGTCATAGATTACACATGGAGAAATTATTGTTTTGAGCATTAATTTTATAATCAGACTTGTTACTGAATTTTCTTATTATTTATTATAGTTTTGTGTTAATTCCTTGAGGTTTTCTAGTTATATAAAATTTCATCTGCAAGTCATGGTGATTTTACCTTTTCCATTTCTTTTCCTTTCATTGACTGATACTTCTGGGGAAATATTAAATTACAGTGGCAAAAGTGGGCATTCTTCTTCTGTGAATGTTGAAGTTTTTTAAGTGCTTCTATTTGATATCTATTGAAATAGACATATTTTACTCTCTTTTAGTCTGTTAATGTGGTGTAGTATATTAACAGATTTTCTGATATTGAATCACCTTTAAGGCAAATGGATTTTAATGAAACCAATTTAAGGGACACATAATGACTATCATATCTTAGCAATGAAAAGGAAATGTTTTATTTTAAGAACACTATGCAAGGTGAGGGAGAAATGGCATTCTCAATAGTTTAAATTTTAAGTATCCCTAGAGCTCTGTATGTGAAGCTCATTATCTCCTCTTTGTTGCCTTAAGAGGCATTATTATAAAATCCTGGCCAATTAGTTATTTTCTTTTCATTTCAGAGCACCTTATACTGCTTGTTTAAAGAATAGTGTTGTATATTTTCTTATTTGAGTCAGTTTGCAAACTAAATAATTATTTTAAATTTCTCTGTCATGGCTTTGGCACTCTGTAATTTAAAGAAAACCTTTATATAATTAGGATTTGCACATCATAAAGTATAATCAAAAGATGCTAGTCTCTAGCTTGTTTATTATAGAAAAGGGATTCTACTTTATCATTATCTTCTTTCTTTCAAGTGTGATATCAAAAGAATTTTATACAAATAAGAAAGCAAATTTGGGTCAAATTTCACATAAAAATGATGAAAATAATGCCAAATAATATGTTATTCAGGGAAAAGAAAAACCTTTCAAATGTTTGAATATCATAATACCTGACCAACCTATTTTCCAAAATAAACTCTCAGAGGTATAACCTCTATTGTATGTTCATCTTGATGCAGTGATTTATTAGAATAACAAATTTTAGGGATTTTTGAATTGCAAAGAAGTAGGAGAAGGGGATGACAGAGGATGAGATGGCTGGATGGCATCACCGACTCAATGGACATGGGTTTGGGTGGACTCCAGGAGTTGGTGATAGACAGGGAGGCCTGGTGTGCTGCGGTTCATGGGGCCGCAAAGAGTTGGACACGACTGAGTGACTGAACTGAACTGATGTTCATTTTATCAATTATTATTTTCACCTTTTTTTGGTAAACAAGTTAATTAAAATATCATGGTATTTTAAGGTATTATTTCACAAAATACATCAAAGTTACATATAATTTATAATATGTAAGGAAAAATAAGATGTAAAAATAAGATAGTCTTTTTTCATCTAATTTTCATTTGTCACATTCTGTTTTCAAGTTTTCTAATTTATCTAATCAAAAGACAGCTGTGTTACAAAAAAAAAGTATTTTGAATATATAAATTAACTAAGATATAAGTCCAGGGAAAATTCAGTTTATGAATTCCAAGTTTCATTATTGGTTGAAGCTCCTGGACAGCCTTTCTGAGGATTTCTATGATTTTCTATTATGCTTCTTGTTAGCCTTCCAGAAATTTGTCTTATGGGCTCCTGTATTTTGCGCGATGTTAGGAGATCTGTGTTTTATGGATATTTGCCTTTCCTACCCTGCCTGGCTCAGAATATTGTTCATAATAATTGCTTATGAAGCAATTGTGACCACATCATAAGCTTTTTTTCCTAGGAATGAAATGTCAGGTTTCATGGGCAGTGAAGATGAAAGCCAACCACCTAGATAAAGTAAATGAAAATTAATTTATAAAATTTTGATCACCAGGTTATTGACTTCTCTAAAGCTTTAAGTAGGTCTTTGATCTTATTCAGGTGTGAGACCTAACCCTTGCCTCAACTTAGCTCTTTTAGGGGTTCTCCTGCACCATGGCATTTAAGAAGTCAATGAGATCCTTCTTGGTTTCTTTGTTTTGGATCCTTAGTGGTCCCAAATGAGGACCAAAATTTGGTGAATCACACATATGTGGAAAAAAATATAGAGAGAGCTTAATGATTTGGCACCAACATAGTATTATCTGATAAGCTGTGTATTTTATACATCCGAATATAAGGAAAAGAAAGTGTTGGGAACATCCATCAGCCATGAGAACATTTTCATTTCTGAATTGTCCTCTTTAAAGATACACCATGCCTATCAGTTCAGTTCAGTTGCTCAGTCGTGTCCGACTTTTTGCGACCCCATGAATCGCAGCACGCTAGGCCTCCCTGTCCATCACCAACTCCTGCAGTTCACTCTGACTCACGTCCATCGAGTCAGTGATGCCATCCAGCCATCTCATCCTCTGTTGTCCCCTTCTCCTCCTGTCCCCAATCCCTCCCAGCATCAGAGTCTTTTCAAATGAGTCAACTCTTCGCATAAAGTGGCCAAAGTACTGGAGTTTTAGCTTCAGCATCATTCCCTCCAAAGAAATCCCAGGGCTGATCTCCTTCAGAATGGACTGGTTGGATCTCCTTGCAGTCCAAGGGACTCTCAAGAGTCTTCTCCAACACCACAGTTCAAAAGCATCAATTCTTCGGCGCTCAGCCTTCTTCACAGTCCAACTCTCACATCCATACATGACCACAGGAAAAACCACAGCCTTGACTAGACAGACTTTTGTTGGCAAAGTAATGTCTCTGCTTTTGAATATGCTATCTAGGTTGGTCATAACTTTCCTTCCAAGGAGTAAGCGTCTTTTAATTTCATGGCTTGCAGTCACCATCTGCAGTGATTTTGGAGCCCAGAAAAATAAAGTCTGACACTGTTTCCACTGTTTCCCCATCTATTTCCCATGAAGTGATGGGACCGGATGCCATAATCTTCATTTTCTGAATGTTGAGCTTTAAGCCAACTTTTTCACTCTCCACTTTGACTTTCATCAAGAGGTTTTTAGTTCCTCTTCACTTTCTGCCATAAGGGTGGTGTCATCTGCATATCTGAGGTTATTGATATTTCTCCTGGCAATCTTGATTCCAGCTTGTGCTTCTTCCAGCCCAGCGTTTCTCATGATGTACTCTGCATATAAGTTAAATAAGCGGGGTGACAATATACAGCCTTGACGTACTCCTTTTCCTATTTGGAAACAGTCTGTTGTTCCATGTCCAGTTCGAACTGTTGCTTCCTGACCTGCATACAAATTTCTCAAGAGGCAGGTCAGGTGGTCTGGTAGAAGCTCCTATTATGTAGCCTCTCAAATTTACTTTCTTTGCAACATTGAATTAATATTTTATATCATATTTCAAATTCTGTTTATATGCAACTCAGCTTTGTTACTTACGTTTGTTTAACTTTGTATGTGGTTTGGGTGGTGTGTATAAATGGTCCTTTAAGGACAGTTTGAAGGTTGGTTAATACTTTAAATGGTAACAGTGGCAATCTATCAACCCTGGCATAATTTAATAAATGGTGACAGGAAGAATATTTTACTGGTGACTTTTTGTAGCTTTCTAAAATACTAGAATTGTTACTTATGTATGGTAAATGGGTTTGATCCACATGGGATATTTGAAATGGTCACTAACTCTGAATCTGACTGGTAGAACTGCCTACTTAAGAAAATAAAGTCACATGAAGCAGTCCCTGTTGGAGAAGGGTGAGACAGAGAATAAAATGTTTGGATAGCATCACTGACTCAATGGGCATGAGTTTGGGCAAACTCCAGGAGATGGTGAAGGACAGGGAAGCCTGGAGTGCTGCCGTCCATGGGGTCGGTTGCAGAGAGTTGGAAATGACTTAGTGACTGAACGATAAATATTGTATGTTAATTTTATTATATAACACGTTGTTGTTGTTCAGTCGCTAAGTTGTGTCCAGCTCTTTGAGTTGGACAACCATGAACTGCAGCATGCCAGGCTTCTCTGTCCATCACTACCTCCCTGAGTTTGCTGTCCAATGTTGTCCAAATCCAAATGACAGATTAGAAAGTTTATTTTTTTAAGGAGGTGTTATGTATTTATTATAGGCTGTGCACTATATGAAGGAGTTCTGAGCAAATATAGCACATGATATTCATCTAATAGGAACAAAAATCTATTTGAGGAGTTAATACATGGAAATTCTCTAATGGTTATCACAGTTCCTGGGCTTCAATAACTAAATGAGTGAATGAGTGAATGACAGCAAAAAGACAAGGCATACATGCAGCACCATGCATTAAATACTGAATGTAAAGCAATTGGTGTGATTGGAATTAGCAAGTGAGTTAATATTTCAATTCTGGCTTACTCCACAGCTCTCAATAACTTCTGCTGTTCCCATACTACACTGAAGAGGTGGGAAGTTGGGGATATGAATAAAAACATAGTGAGTGTCAAAAATAATGGAAAATAAAAGTTTTGAGATTTTAGCATTCATATTTTTCAATTAATGTTATGACAGAAAGAAAAGCATGAAAATCAAACATGCTAAATGTTTTGGCACATGTAAATTTATTTCTAGTTGTGAAGTCTTGAAAAATACTATGAAGATCAGATCATGAATCAGTTCAATATAATGCTAAAAAACTGTCTATCAAAGTTTTGTTTTGATTTACTCTGAAGACATAGGGACAGAATCAAGGCTAAATAAACCATCTGGATATTTTGAGTTTCTAAGGACTATTGGCAGAGAAGGCGATGGCACACCACTCCAGTACTCTTGCCTGGAAAGAGTACTCCATCCCATGGATGGAGGAGCCTGGTGGGCTGCAGTCTGTGGGGTCGTGAAGAGTTGGACACGACTGAGCGACTTCACTTTCATTTTTCATTTTCATGCATTGGAGAAGGAAAGGGCAACCCACTCCAGTGTTCTTGCCTGGAGAATCCCAGGTACGGGGGAGCCTAGTGGGCTGCCATCTATGGGGTCGCACAGAGTCGGACACGACCGAAGCGACTTAGCAGCAGCAGCAGCAAGGGCTATTGGTAGAGGAGATGTCTGAATTCTGAGTTTGAGTGGATGAGGGATGAAATGGACCTAAATAAGTTGCTTTTTGAAATGTAAAAATGATTCTATAAGGAATATATGTAAAAAATAAAGTAAAATTGTTCTTGCTATGAATGACACACTCTCTCACTGTTCTCCCTTACCATTTCCTGATCTCTATAAGTAACTACATCCAACTTTTAAAACATTTTAATGTTTGCTATTATTTTGCTAAATAACAAATAACTTAGAAGATGTAGATTTAGCTCACTTTCACTAACCACAACTGACCTCATCATGTGTGTGGATAGTGCTTAGTTGTCCGACTCTTTGCAACACCATGGACCTGACAGTTTCCTCTATTCATAAAATTTTCCAGGCAAGAATACTGGAGTGGGTTGCCATTTCCTTCTCCAGGGGATCTTCCTGACCTCATATACATGCACTTTTCTGGCATAGTTGTATGTTACTTTTGTTCACATGAATTCTCTGGGCTTGTGTTAAAAAACCATGTCATTTCTAGCTTTTATTATCTACTTATCTATGGTGGGCCACATAGTAAACTCTTCTTTTTTTACACAATCTTATGTTTTCTTTTTTTTTTTTTTAATTTATTTATTTTAATTGGAGGCTAATTACTTTACAATATTGTAGTGGTTTTTACCATACATTGACATGAATCAGCCATAGGTGTACATGTGTTCCCCATCCTGAACCCCCTTCCACCTCCCTTCCCATCCCATCCCTCTGGGTCATCCCAGTGCATCAGCCCTGAGCACCCTGTCTCATGCATATAGGGTGGTACTGAATTCTCTTAACTTTTACTTGTCTGAAAAGCTTTTGATTTCTCCATCAGTTTTGAATGAGATCTTTGCTGGGTATAGTAATCTTGGTTGTAGATTTTTCCCTTTCCGTACTTTAAATGTATACTGCCATTCCCTTCTGGTCTGCAGAGTTTCTGCTGAAAGATCAGCTGTTAAGCATATGGGGTTTCCCTTGTATGTTACTTGTTGCTTCTCCCTTGCTGCTTTTAATGTTCTTTCTTTGTGTTTAGTCTTTGTTAGTTTGATTAATATGTGTCTTGGCATGTTTCTCCTTGGGTTCATCCTGTATGGGACTCTTTGTGACTTTTGGACATGACTTTCTGTTTCCTTTTTCATATTGGGAAAATTTTCAACTATAATTTCTTCAAAAATTTTCTCATACCCTTTCTTCTTCTCTTCTTCTTCTGGGACCCCTATTATTCGAAAGTTGGTACATTTGATATTGTCCCAGAGGTCTCTGAGACTATCCTCAGTTCTTGTCATTCTTTTTTTTGTTCTGCTCTTCAGAAGTTATTTCCACCATTTTATCTTCCAGCTCACTGATTTGTTCCTGGTTCAGATATTTTGGTATTGATGCCTTCTACAGTATTTCTAACTTCAGTAACTGTGTTGTGTGTCTCTGCATGTTTATTCTTTAATTTCTTCTAGGTCTTTGTTAGTTGATTCTTTCATTTTCTCCATTTTGCTTTCCAGGTTTTTGATCATCTTTACAATCATTATTCTGAATTCTTTTTCAGGTAGTTTGCTTATTTCCTTTTCATTTATTTGGACTTCTGTGTTTCTAGTTTGTTCCTTCATTTGTGTAATATTTCTCTGCCTTTTCATTATTATTATTTTTTAAACTTATTGTGTTTGAGGTCTCCTGTCCCAAGCTTCAAGCTTGAATTCTTTCTTCCTTTTGGTTTCTTCCCTCTAAGTTTGGTCCAGTGGTTTGTGTAAGCTTCATATAGGGTGAGATTTGTGCTAAGTTTTTGTTTGTTTGTTTTTGCTCTGATGGGCAAGGCTGAGTGAAGTGGTATTCCTGTCTGCTGATGACTGGGTTTGTATTTTTGTTTTGTTTGTTGTTTAGATGAGGCGTCCTGCACAGGGTGCTATTGGTGGTTGGGTGATGCTGGGCCTTTTATTACAGTGGTTTCCTTTGTGCAAGTTCTCACTATTTGATACCCCCTAGGGTTAGTTCTCTGATAGTCTAGGGTCTTGGAGTCAGTGCTCCCACTGCAAAGGCTCAGGGCTTGATCTCTGCTAAGTCTTTCAATAGTAATACCTCTCATGCTTCTCTTGCACTCTTGGCAGCCAGCCAGATCCCATCAATTAAAGCTTCCATGATGGACTCTTCTCTGCACAAGTCTGATCCTTGTGAAATCCAAGACGGTCTTATCACTGGTTGGTGTAGGCAAACATGCGTCCAAAGCCACAGTTCACAATATGACCCCAAGCAATGCTCAGGAGGTCCCTGAGTCCCTAAGGAGAATGGGAGAGCATCGAAGCAGAGGGGACAGTCCCTGTGTGCTTCCCTTCTGTCATCCACAGTCTTGTGAAGTCCACCTGGAAGGATCTAACTGTTGCTTCTTGACCTGCATACAGATTTCTCAGGAGGCAGATAAGGTGGTCTGGTATTCTGATCTCTTTAAGACTTTAAGAATTTTCCATAGTTTGTTGTGATCACACAGTTGAAGGCTTTAGCACAGCCAATGAAGCAAAAGTAGATGTTTTTCTGGAATTCTCTTGCATTTTCTATGATCCAATGGATGTTGGCAGTTTGATCTCTGGTTCCTCTGCCTTTTCTAAATTCAGCTTGTCCATCTAGAAGTTCTTGGTTCACACACTGTGGAAGTTAGCTTAAAGGATTTTGAGGATTATCTTTGCTTCTGTACTTATCACTAATTTAACTGTAAATTCCTCTCCATATGTATAAATCTCCTCTCAGTATACTGAAAGGGAGTATATACTCTTTTTACTCATAAGGGAGTCTCTCAATTTTCTCTTATGTGAGGTTTCTCACTTGGAGTCTTTTGTAATTCTTGCATTTGGATCTGATGAAATGACATGTTATACAGTGTCAACCTCATGAACAAGGATTTTTTTTTTCCACTAGAAATAAGAGAAGATAATGGAGGAGAAAACTTGACTAGTATGTGTTTGAAGCATAAGAGTAATACCCTGATTTTTTGGACAAATTGTGTGAGTACACAGTTGACTCTGAAAGTAGACTAGGTGATGAAAAAAACACATGGTAAAATTCTCCAACTCCTCTGACATAAGTCCAAATATCCATTAGGTCATATTTTTAGACTCTTTGCTTAATGTTTATTACTTGGGAAAAAATTGCCAGTTAACTTGCCATCACTGATATCCATAAAGAAAGAATGGACATTTACAGTAAATCCATAGGGCTTGCCAGTGTGAACTATTGTTTTCTTTAGGGGTCTAGGATGATATCAGTGTGGAAGATGATGGGTTATTTAATTCTGTATATTGCTTAAAGGATACCTGTCTGGTGCATACCAGAACTTTGTTCTTACAACCGTATATATTAACAACACATTCAGTATCTTGTTGTTGTTGTTTAGTCATCAAGTAGTGTCTGACTCTCTGTGACCCCATGAACTGCAGCATGCCAGGCTTCCCTGTCCTTCACTATCTCCCTCAGTTTGCTCAAACTCATGTGAATTGAGCCAGTGATGCCATCCAACCATCTCATCCTCTGTTGTCCCCTTCTCCTCCTGCCCTCAATCTTTCCCAGCATCGGGGTCTTTTCCAATGAGTCAGCTCTTCATATCAGGTGGCCAAAGTATTGCAACTTCAGCTTCAGCATAAGTCCCTCCAATGAATATTCAGGATTTACTGGTTTGATCTCCTTATTTAATATCTTATTAAGTACTAATAGGAATAGATTTGGGCCATGGTATAACTGGCGTGTCCAGCTGGAGAATAGCTACTCCACTGAATGGATTGGCTTTATTTTGATGAACCTCATGGAATTTAAATGATTCTGAGAGGTTTATGTCTGTACAAGAAAAGGGCAGTGTGGAAATTTTGGCTATGCTTATCTGCTGTGTTCTCAGCAGGACTACTCAAACTCCAGAATCAGACCAATATCTCCATCTTCTGAGGGTCCAATGTACAATGTAAGTACAGGAGTTGATGAACGTTCTCTGTTCCTGCCCACCACCTAATCAGAATTCAAACAATGTGGGCTTCCATAGTCAGAATTCATTTAGGATGCCCAGAATTCTAATATGCACTGGCACACTGAATATATCAGTCCACCTGAGCTCCTGTAACGGCTTATTCAAGTTCTTTGACAAAGAGTTCTATTTTGATCACTGTCTGAAAGGTCTGATAGGCATCAGTGTCGCAAACACTAAGACATCCCTGGGATGAAAACATTCAGAGGAGCTCAAACAGCTTCCACTGAGGCAGGTTCCCACTGCCTCAACCCAGCCTTCTTATTCTCTGCACCACACAGCTCTTCATCTCTCCCTCATTCTCTCTGTCTTACTCTATCCTTCTTTTATTTCTCCCACCCTAACCTGTTTCCATAAAATATTCTAAACCTCAAGATCTTTACTTTTTATATTTTGTTCTTACCTATGAAGCTGATAAACGATACAATACTTTTTGGAAGTAGGTACTTTGCAATGTGTTATTTGCAAAGTAATTTGAAAATAATTCTTAATTATTGCAAACAATTCTTAATTCTCACAAAGATCTTTCAAGATGGGTTACTCTTGCTTTCACACCATGATATATCATTTCTCCCTCTCTCTCCCTGTTTGGCATACATAATTTTTACAGAATACCTTTTAATTTGGAATATCCCAGTTGAACTGGATTGGAAAAATATAACATCTATTAAAGTATCTTATACATTCAGTCTGTAATGATTTAGATTATATTTTATCTTTCTAGGAAAAAATGGGAGTTTTATCCTTGTGTAAACAGGTTTAAGATATTTATGTCAAGTTGAATGTTTCAGAGTAAGGTAAACTTACAAAAATGACAGCATACAGTGATTCATACTTTAGACTGAGCATCTGTAGGGTTTCTACTTCTTTTTTCTGTGGATACCTCTATGAAGTAATAGGATATGCATCTGCTAATTTTAGGTAGTACTGCTTTTATTATTTTAGTAAAGACTTGTCACCATGAAAATCAAAAGCAGACACATCATTTTAAATCCTGCAATTAAGTATATGCTTGTCAGCAGCTCAGTCATGGTATCTTTGATAGTGTGGGTAATGTGTTTTCTTCTCAGCTTACTTAGGCTGTGGTAATGGAAGCCAAACTCAAACATCAAAGGAAAGAGATTTTCCTCTGTAGGAAAACATCATTACATTTTCACACCATTAGGGTGATAGAAGTATAGCATCTCCTCTGCATGAAGTAGATGCTTTTGATTTTTTTTAAACTAAACTTAGACAAGGATCATTATTTGTATGTGTATTAAAACTACAATGCTCAAAGTAATGCCTATTGACTACCTATTAACATTGTTAGGAAAGGGGTGGGATATTAAAGAACTCACTAATTGAAACTCATTTTAATTAATTATTAGCAGTTACTTAGGCATATCAGCATTTAATTTTCTGTCTTTTAAATGACATTCCCTTGAAAGTTTGAAGCGTTCTTCATGATAGCCTCATAAAAACCAGCCTCAGCAATTATTAAAGTGAGGACATCAGGCAATTTAATCTCCAGCTGAAATCAGGACTAGATGCTGAGCAATGACAGAAATGCCTATTGTTCTACTTTTCTCATATTGTTAATGAACCATTTTACTAAACAAATGGTACATATACTTGAGAAAATGAACTTTCTGAAAAGTTTTACTTAAATAAGGCTGACATTACCAAGATGTTATAGGGTGAAAATAGGTGAGCTAATATACCTGATTTCTATAAGAATTATTTTCTTTGTTGCTTATATAACTTTGCCTTTAACAAATATTGTTTCAAGAAAGTACCACTAAAATAATAGCAATGGTGATGGTAGAGACAAAACCACCCAAATCCACAAGGATGGAAAAAAATACTTCATATACCACAGTATTTCACACATCAAAATGATTGCCATTATGTAGAATGTAAGTTATCCAACAGGGAACAGAACAGCAGGAAAGGAAACATGTTTTATTGGCTGAATCATTTTTCTGATTAGTTGAAAACATCCCTTTGTTAAAGCTGCTGGGACGGTAACAAAATGGTACCCTGAACAGCTGTCACTTATTTGATTTTTACCCACCAATATTCTTCAGATTAAATAATGTTATAAAAAAATCTTATCTGCTGTCACTTAGTGGACAGTCACCTACTAATAGTCTTTAGATAGTAGTAGAAGTAGTGTTAGTTGCTTAGACGTGTCTGACTCTTTGTGACCCAAGGGATTGTAGCCTGCCAGGCTCCTGTGTCCACGGATTCTGCAGGCAAGAATACTGGAGTGGGTTGCCATTCCCTTCTCCAAGGAATTTTCCTCACCCAGGGATCAAACCCAGGTCTCCTGTATTTCAGGCAGAGTCTTTACCGTCTGAGTTACAGGGAAATCCCATTCTTTAGTTAACATGATGTCAACTACAAAATCTTTGTGGGCATTTAGTAGAAATAATGACATCAGTTCAGTATCTTCAGTCTAAAAAAAGATTTGCTTTACTGTAATGTTGATTTTTCCAAAAAAATACATCAAAGTAGCCCTGATAAACCATGTTTTTGTAAAAAATTATCAACTGTTAATGATATAAAATAGTTAAATACTTAATGTTACTCTCCAAGTGATTTGCTGACTTGTGTTAGCCACACTGGAGACAATAGTGGCAAAGCTTGAAAGAGAGAAACTCGCACATTTAGTCTAACAACAGACTTCTATCTGATTTTGCTTTATTATATATGCTACTCTGTTTTCTCTTTTTCTTTCTTTTCACTGGTTTGTAAAACTTGCAGCTTATTTCCTTTATCCTCTCATTTAGTCTTTAAATAACTGTTGATTGCAGTGTTATTTGGCACAAAAAGTACAGATAGACCAAAGAAGCAGAATAGTGTCCAAGATATATCCCACCAAGCAGGAGAATTTAGTATGTGACAAAAATTTAATTTTATAGGAAAATCACGGTTTACTTAAAAGATTCTAGCAACTTGGATATTCATTTAGAAGAATATAAGCTTAGAAGCCTACCTCACATCTTATATACAGATAGACTTCAGATAGATTAAAACTTTAAACATTAAAAATCTTAGAAGAAAATGTAGATTAGCTCATGTAAAAGTTAGAGACTGGAGAGGTCTTATTAGACATATGATATTCAGAATGTATGAAACACAGTAGAAATGTATTCAAATATTTATAAATTAAAATCTTTTATAAAAAAGTTGCCATAAATAAGTTCAATAGAAATGAAAGATTTTGGGAAAGATTAAAATGCAAATGAAGAAATTATGACTAATATCAACAATAAAGAAGTTGTCATAATAAATAGGGCTCTTTATTGAAAGAATCCTATTTTAAAACTCCTATTAAAAAACTAACCCTATTAAAAATGTGCATTGTAACAATTTAACCCTAGTTTTAAAAATCCCCTATTAACAGTGAACAAAAAAGATTTGAATGTATAGAAGAACAGATCCAAATGGTCAGTTACATTTGTTAAGAATTTGAAGTTCACCATGTGGTAAATGCAAATTAAATAGTGAGAAATCACTTTAAACCGTCAGAGTGTTGCATTTAAAAGAAGCAGTTACACATACCTTGATGGAGATGTGGACACAGTGTACTCTCGTGTCTTATTGGTGAAACGAGACTCAGAACTTGATCTGGCATTGTCTACCTAATATAGAGATGTGTGCGTGTGTGCAAAGTCGTTTCAGTTGTGTCCGACAATTGTGACCCTGTGGACTGTAGCCTGCCAGGCTCCTCTGTCCATGGGATTCTCCAGGCAAGAATACTGGAGTGCCATGCCCTCCTCCAGGGGATCTTCCTGAGCCAAGGATTGAACCTGCATTTCTTATGTCTCCTGCATAGGATACACATATCCTTTAATTATCAGACCTACTCCTGGGAATTGAGCCCAAAGAAATAAAAGCATGGGTCTGTAAAGATTTATGTAAAAGCAGTTTACTGCTGGGATATTTGTTACAGAAACAAACTGGAAACAAGGTGGATGCACATGAATAGAGTAATGATTATATAGATTATGGTACATTCTTGCAGTGAATATCACATTTCATTAGGAAGTGTAGATTGGATCTTGTCAGTTAACTTTGGAAGATTTTTAAATAAGAGGAGAAAGAAAACATAAATAAGATGGCATAATAACCTCAATTTTGGGAAACAAGCATCCCAAGTTTCATAAATTCCTACATGGGTATCTCTGTCTTTGTATATTATTCTTTGGGCATGGAGAAGGCTATGAGAATAACACAGTTCAGTTCAGTTCAGTCACTCAGTCATGTTCCACTCTTTGCCACCCCATGAATCGCAGCACGCCAGGCCTCCCGGTCCATCACCAACTCCCGGAGTTTACTCAAACTCATGTCCATTGAGCCGGGGATGCCATCCAGCCATCTCATCCTCTGTCGTCCCCTCTCCTCCTGCCCGCAATCCCTCCCAGCATCAGGGTCTTTTCAAACGAGTCAACTCTTCACATTTCAGCCTCAGCATCTGTCCTTTCAATGAACACCCAGGACTGATCTCCTTTAGGATGGACTGGTTAGATCTTCTTGCAGTCCAAGGGACTCTCAAGAGTCTTCTCCAAAACCACAGTTCAAAAGCATCAGTTCTTCAGTGCTCAGCTTTCTTCACAGTCCAACTCTCACATCCATACATGACCACTGGAAAAACCATAGCCTTGACTAGATGGACCTTTGTTGGTAATGGGGTTCTAAAACTGAGAAGTGATGTCCTCTGGTTGTGAGCATGGGCTTTGGCATCAGACTTTCTACATTTAAATGCTGACTATGCAGTGTACTCGGAGAAGGCAATGGCACCCCACACCAGTACTGTTGCTTGGACAATCCCATGGGCAGAGGAGCCTGGTGGGCTGCAGTCCATGGGATCGCTAAGAGTTGGACACGACTGAGCGACTTCACTTTCACTTTTGACTTTCATGCATTGGAGAAGGAAATGGCAACCCACTCCAGTGTTCTTGCCTGGAGAATCCCAGGGACGGGGGAGCCTGGTGGGCTGCCGTCTATGGGGTCGCACAGAGTCGGACACGACTGAAGTGACTCAGCAGCAGCAGCAGTATGCAGTGTACTTAGCTGTGTGATTTTGGAGAAGATACTGAATCTTTTTAATGCCTCATTTTCCTCTTCTATAAAAGGAAGGCAATGCTAGAATCTACCTTTCTGACATTGTATTAAATAAGCTCAGATTCATACCATTTAAAATCATACTGGTTGTGTAGTGAGTGCTGCCAGCTTGTGGATAAGCTAGAGGAGGAGGAAAGAGAAGAGCATAAAAAGGAAAAAAAAAATCACAAAAAGGCAAGAAATCAGATTCCTCTTTTGAAATAATTTGTTTCTCTGGGGTGCCCAAGTTGGTTACCTACCCTCATCTTTCACCAGCCAGCTTTATTCAAGTGTCTGGACAGACCCTCTTATTCCCAGCACCATTTTCAAATCCTTGTCCTCTGCACTGCCAGAGACTGAGGCATGAAGGACAGGATTGCTGCATAATGCAATGGAGTTCATCTTTCAGAGCACACATAACTGACTTCTTAACCCAAGTTCACTCGATAATTACCTGATGTTTCTATCCACTTTGGCTGTGCAAACAGTTTGTTTTCCCTTAAATATCATTAATACTACCCTTGTTCTTTTCTTTGGTCCTGGGCAGGGGATAGGTGAGGAGGAGGAAGGGAAGAAGTTACTTCAATCTAATATTTTCAGTCCTTTCTTCATACAGCCTATGCTAAAGTCTGACCATTGTCATTTTTTTTTTTAGGTGACAATTCTCCATGCATCTATAACTGTTGAGAGCAGAATCACTGAAGGCTTCTTACTTTCCAATTCTTTTCAAGGATGTTTGTTTAACAGACAGCCTGTGAGAGAGACTGTCTCCTTCTCTAGCAAAGGGAGGATTTGCCTCCTCTCCTGTAAAACAAAGTTAATGTCTTCTTCCCGGGCAAAGTGTGGGTTTGCTGCTGCTGCTGCTAAGTCACTTCAGTGTGTCCGACTCTGTGTGACTCCATAGACGGCAGCCCACCAGGCTCCCCCGTCCCTGGGATTCTCCAGGCAAGAACACTGGAGTGGGTTGCCATTTCCTTCTCCAGTGCATGAAAGTGAAAAGTGAGAGTGAAGTCGCTCAGTTGTGTCCGACTCTTGGCGACGCCATGGGCTGCAGCCCACCAGGCTCCTCCATCCATGGGATTTTCCAGGCAAGAGTACTGGAGTGGGGTGCCATTGCCTTCTCCAGGGTTTGCTGCTAGCTCATTGGAAAAGATTAGGGGTTTCCTAAATTCAATGACAGAAACCCACGGTGTATACAGCATAGACCTGGGCCCCTCCATATTGCCCTTGAGACCTTGGGGATTGAAGAACTAATGTGAACATGAAGCTCATGCTGCTTGCTATGCCAAGACTAATAAAGTTCTTTGTTTCTGACCCAAGAATCTCATGTTTTCTGCCAGCATCTTTGACACTGCATCAGGCTAATTCATTAACCTGAATGTAGAGTAAAATCTCAGACACTTCACAATTCTTGCCACTATTCATTAGACAACAGTTTTGTACTTTGAAATGAGATAATGTAGGTAAAAGGCTTCCCAGGTGGTGCTAGTGGTAAAGAACCCACCTACCAATACAGGAGATAAGAGATGTGGGTTTGATCCCTGGGTCCAGAAGATCCCTTGGAGGAGGGCACCCCACGCTACTATTCTTGCCTGGAAAATCACATGGGCAGAGGAGCCTGGTGGGCTGTAGTCCATAGGATCACAAAGAGTTGGACACAACTGAAGCAACTTAGCATGCACGCTTGCATGCAGTGTAGGTAAAGGGTTCATGCAGTCAAATTACAAGGAACAACTTTAAGATTGTAATGAGGTATGGAAAAGTACTGTCTGAGCCACCAGAGAAGCCGAGAAGAGCTTGGTGGACTGCAGTCCATGGGGTTGCAAAGAGTCAGACACAACTGAGCGACTAAGCACATTTACCAGTTTACTTAGGAAAAGTACAGTCTATATTTTGAAGAAAAAAACTTGAATTTTGAAAATATTTGAATTTTTGTAAAGTTGTGAGACAGTGATATCCCCAGGGTGTGCTTAATTTTCAGGAAGTAAAGTATGGCCTCAGCTTAAACTTTGAAGTGCCACACGTAACTGCAAGGGAGCATGAAAGATATGGGTTTTTGGATAGGTAGGATGTGCTTATATAAGCTACTGTGGAAGGGTTGGAGAACAAAAGTTGCTGTACAGCAGACAATCAAACTGGCTACTTACGCTGCCAATTTGCCTCTGGTTTAGGCTCAATAAGGAGAGCTTCTCAAAGTTAGTGGTCCCAGCAGAGTGGCTATTTATGGTTGCCATCAGGATGAGAGTTAGGGAGAGAAGGAACCTATTAAATGATAGATGGACTTAACTGACAAGGATGAAGAGGTGTGGTTAAGTTTTGACAAGAGATAACAAGAAGAGCTTCCCAGGTGGCACTAGTGGGAAAGAACCCACCTGCCAATGCAGGAAACATGAGACTCAGGTTCGATCCCTGGGTTGGAAGATCCCCTGGAGAAGGAAATGTCAACCCACTCCAGTATTCTTGCCTGAAGAATCATAGGATTGCAAAGAGTTGGACATAACTGAGCGTGCAAATATAACAAACATAACAAGATAAGTGGAAAAGGAAAAACTTATGACAAGACTTGAAGGTCATGATTTGTTTTTTATCTGATGATGAAAACAATGTGGATTGATTAAATGATTGAGCAGTGGAGTAGTTTAAGTAAGTGCTTCCTGACGTTTTTCCTATCATACAAAATAGTATCAATAACATCACATTCTAGGATAAATGAAGGAAGCAGAATGTAGCTGATGGCACCTGGCAAGAGCATTCCCACTGTATTCCAGCTGTCCATCCTGACAGCAGCATCTGTAGCCTGAACCCTGTAACACTGGCTTCATCACATTGCTTGTGAAGCTGTGCACCCAGAAGCATATGTAAAGATATACCCTTAGTCAAAACTACAAAGACAGGAGGCTGAAGAAATAGCAGATTGGATATAAAACAACTAGGGCCATTGCCTTCTTGAATGGAAAAAGCACACAGGTCAAGTTCCCTGGCTTAAAAATATCACACAAGCTTAAAAATATAATTTGTCAATGGATCAGGAACAAATTTGCCTCAGGGAGCTGACTTACACAGAACAAACTAATAAAGATTGATGAATAAAAACCAGAAAGCCAATCTATTAATTTACACTGAGAAGTGAACATGTTGAGAGGATCCAAAAATGTTTGCATATCAATACATTTTCTGCCTGTAGCCAGTTTTCTCAAAAGGGCAAATTATGATCAGAAGGATGCTCAGTGAGCCTTGAATAGGACCAAGAAGAGTGGGTTGTGTGATATTCCAGCCTATATTGCCAATTGGTGGATGGGTTGACAACTTCTGAGCCACTTCAAAACTTCTGTGCTTTAGGGCCACTAGACCCGCAAGTCTGGAGATACACTCCAAACTTCAGATGCTGAATCTTCTTTCAGAGAGGCTATCTTGAGAGTTCTCCTTTGTGTCTCTTTCTCTCCTTTCAGAGAGATTAACATATAACTCAATTTGGACATAGATAAAGGCAATGGCAACCCACTCCAGTACTCTCGCCTGGAAAATCCCATGGACAGAGGAGCCTGGTAGGTTGCAGTCCATGGGGTCGCTAAGAGTCGGACACAACTGAGTGACTTCACTTTCACTTTTCACTTTCATGCATTGGAGAAGGAAATGGCAACCCACTCCAGTGTTCTTGCCTGGAGAATCCCAGGGATGGGGGAGCCTGGTGGGCTGCTGTCTCTGGAGTCACATAGAGTCGGACACGACTGAAGTGACGTAGCAGCAGCAGCAGCATTCTTACAATTCTAGTCCATTTCTGCTTTCCTAGGGCTTCCCTTGTGGCTCAGCTGGTAAAGAATCTGCCTGCAATGCAGGAGACCTGGGTTTGGAAGATCCCCTGGAGAAGGGAAAGGCTATCCACTCCAGCATTCTGGCCTGGAGAATTCCATGGACTGTATAGTCCATGGGGTTGCAGACTTGGACACGACTGAGCAACTTTGACTATCACTATCTGCTTTCCTGAGGGCATATATCTTGTCTGAAAAAAACCTATGGAGCTGAAGCAGTAGACTGCCTTGCCACTATGGGCTAATAAACTCCTTTTTAAAGAGAAGGTTGTTTGTTCCAATGAAATGAAAGGACCCGCACTTTTATGGAAGAGCTAGTCAAAATGAACCTAAGCAATGAATGCTGACACACAGCACAAGGCTCCCCAAAGTCTGGGGAAACTGATTCCACAAATAACAGATCTGTGTGTGATGACATTTCTTTCCAAGTGATCCGTTCCTCTGCCTTATTTTTTGGTTCTTTTCTAATGAAATTCACCCATGGTAGTCTGTCTTTCATGTGTAATTCATGTTGAGTGTAATCCTACTTATAAACATTTATCTCTAGTGACTCTTTTTAGAGAGGGTTGCACCGCAAAAAGCAGTTAAAAACTTCTCATGAGTAAGGATCTGCATGCGCAATCATTTAAGATGTTTTATGAAGCTTAAAGGGGTTTCCCTGGTGGTGCAGATGGTAAAGAATCCGCCTACAATGCAGGAAACTTGGGTTCAGTCCTTGGGTCAGGAAGATCCCCTGGAGAAGGGAATGGCAACCCACGTCAGTATTCTTGCCTGGAGAATCCCATGGATAGAGGAGCCTGTGCGTGCGACTGAGCACACACACAGTCATCAAGCTTAAATCCCCAAGTGTATCTCTCTAGTATATTAGTTCTTCTGTGATATTTTCAAGAAACATGATGCCTTACAAGAAGTATTTACTTTGACTAGAGAACTGTCTGTTCATTTAAGAATAAATGATCTTGAACTAAATTTTACATTGAAATGTAGGCATAATGTTTTGTCTCCTCTGAGAATTATATTTTTTACTTTATTTTACAATGCATTATAGAAGTGAAGCAACCACCTTCTTGACTATGTTACTTGTGAATGTCTCTACACTTCTAAAGCCTAATGTGTGCTTTCCTTTTCAGAAATACTGAACTTCGACATTTTGACAGTGCTATTTAATATATAAACAAGTTTGCTTATTATATTTATCTAAAACCTAGCAACTTAGATTTTCTATACAGCATCATATAAACCAGTTGAAAGTGAAAATTTCAGTCGAAATAGTATTTTGACATTATTTTTCACATGACTATTAAGTACTGAGAATTATAATTTTGCTGTAAAAGAACTTGACTTCCTCTAAGGAAACTCAGCATTTTCTAATGATCTGTCAGCAAAATATCTCCACAAATGAATTTATTTATTGAGTTCTAAAGTCCCAAGTTGTCTGGACAGTTCTCCAATTGTGTGTGATGTCCCTCCAAATTTAATTTCTTCTTATTTCTTGACATCTAGGATCCATAGTATTTCTAAGAAGTGTGAAAAGAAAGTCCATCTGAAGCAAAATGGGATTACTTTAGTTCTCTCTTTGAAATTATATTTGAAGTTGCCTAAATATTTGTGAATGTACATTTAAAGAGGGGGTAGAAGATTAATAATCCTCTGTGTTCTCAAAAGGAGTTGTGACTCCAAAGTGTCAGACAAGAAAATCCAGGCAAATCAACCTGACTTTCTTTCTGCTTTCCTTAACAATGCATAAAATCCAGTTAAAGTAAATATCAGTTGCAGCCTTTAGTGGCAAAGAAGGAGTGGAGATGAAGGAAATGGGAGGATATAGGGAACTTGTTGGAGAAGGCAATGGCAACCCACTCCAGTACTCTTGCCTGGAAAATCCCATGGATGGAGGAGCCTGGTAGGTTGCAGTCCATGGGGTCGCGAAGAGTCAGGCACAACTGAGCGACTTCACTTTCACTTTTCACTTTCATGCACTGGACAAGGCAATGGCAACCCACTCCAGTGTTCTTGCCTGGAGAATCCCAGGGACGGGGGAGCCTGGTGGGCTGCCTTCTATGGGGTCGCACAGAGTCGGACACGACTGAAGCGACTTAGCAGCAGCAGCAACGGCAGGGAACTTGTTACTAAACAGCTAATCTCAGTCTTGCCTGTGGAAGAATAGATTTCAGGTGTTGAAAATGTGTATATGGGTGCTTGTGTTCTTTCAGGAGTAACTCATGAAGCTTTTGTCTGAATCTCAGAGGCTCAGGCCTCTTCAGTGGAGAATGCTAACCACGATGAGAACTTGCTTGTTTCCATAGTGTAGGACTGAGTGAAAACTCACGATCCTGAAGGTGAGAAAACCCTGAGTGCTCACGTGGTCCACAGGCTGACCAATAATATGCCAGAAAAAGTGGATCCAGCCTACGTTTTTAGAAGACCATAGACTTTGGATGGAGATAACCTTGGTCCAAATAACTGGGTGTTCAGACTTACAATGTCTTTTGGTCTTAATTCCCCTATATGTTTAGCAGCAAAATAATATCCACCTGGAAGATTTATAGTGTGATTTAGCATGATGTATCGAAAACAACTAACAAATGTCCAAGTACCGAAAATTGAGACATTTTCCCTTAATCCTTACTTGTTAAATGTTTAGCATTTAAGGAATAAGGCCATTTAAAAAATGAAAAACAAAAGCCTGCTATTTATCTCTTAAAACTGAATTAATGTGAATAATTGATAATTTAGAAAGGAGCAATGTTTGTGGGAAGTCCACAGTGACCACACTGCCATAATGTATTGAATAGTACTAAAATTAATCAATTTCCATCTGTCTTTGTTTGGCGATACCACTTGATCAGACACCACATATTATCTCTGAAGAGCGTCTCCTGCTTCTGTTGCACTGTCTGCTGGTTTTATTGCTTGCCCAGGAGAGATAATATTTCCTTTGGAAATGTGAATGAATTGGTTGGAAAATGATTTGCTTGTAGCTGATTCTATAGGACAAGCTTACCTGAAAATCAAATGTTTTTGAATTGCTGGAGTCTAGCAAGGGAAAAAAAAATGTAACATGCCCATCACCTTGTAAATGGAAACATTTTTCTTACTAAGGAATTGCCAAATAATAATTATTAGAAACTTCAAAAAGAGGCATAGTGTTTAATGCTTTTTTTTTTTTAGCAATTAAAACATCTGCTTACTTATATGAGAATTCATTTATTCACTCACTTGTTTAAGCAGTATTTATTGAGTGTCTCTGGAATGTGAGTCACTACTGTGTCTTTTTAGTTTTTTATGGTAGTACTTGAAAGAACCTAAAGTGAAATATTGACAGCCCAAGCAAACCAAAACAAATGGCGAAACAAATGACATGAAAAAAATCTTTAAAAAGATCCTTTATGTTGTTTACTAGGTGTCAGCAGCCCTGATTTTCACTGCTTGTTCTCCTACTTGCTCTGGGACCTGCCAGTCATCTGGATATGATTAAAAATAATTTGTTGTTCAATCGCTAAGTCCAACTCTTTGCGACCCCGTGGACTGCAGCACACCAGCCTTCCCTGTCCTTCACTATCTCTTGGTGTTTGCTCAAATTCATGTCCATTGAGTCATTTAACTATCCAACCATCTCATCCTCTGTCATCCCCTTCTTCTCCTGCCATCAATCCTTCCCAGCATCAGGGTCTTTTCCAAAGAGTCAGCTCTTCTTTGGCCATCAGGTGGCCAAAGTATTGGAGCTTCAGTTTCAGCATCACCCCTTCTGATGAATATTCAGGGTTGATTTCCTAAAAAACAATTTACTCCCCTATAAATTATTAAGACTATGTTTTCAACTTATGTCCTCTGATGGTTCTAAGGATCAAATAATATTGTGATTTGAAAACTTATTGTAGACCATTAAGAACAGTATGAAAACAAGAACTATTGATTTGGTAAATGTGTCTACTCTATGCTAAGGTCAGTAATTTCAAGGAGTAACAGTTTTCAGAAAAACCAAGGCACTTCAGTAGGCTAATAAACAATAATTTTTTAATCTTACAATCTTACACAATAAAATTGGCACCCCAATGAATGATTCCCTTAATTTCAATTTTCCTGTTCATTGGCTGTTGATCTTTGGTCAGTGACAATATAGCTCCAGGAATGAGACCGCTTTACTTAAATGGAATTCTTTTGTTCACATCAACCACCTCATCTTCAAGTAAGATGCAGTCTGAAAATTACAGGTAGAATGGAATTTGTTTTAAGTAAAAAAAAAAAGCTATTAAAGGAACCCCATTACAAAGTAAAGCCAACTTTAGTTTGGACTGCACTTCCTGTGCAAATAGGAAACACAAATGACAGAAGCTATTGCGTTTCATATTTGTGGTGCAAGAGGTTTTATGAAGTTCAAGGAGGAGAGAGAGAACTGAAGAGATTGCTGGAAGTGTTTGGTCAGTTGATTGTAGTGATAAAGGACAGGAAGTACTAAGCAAACTAAATTGATGCCTCAGTGGTAGATAAGGGGAAGTGACTCAGGGCAAACAACACAATTTCAATACTGAACCCCAGTCAGAGTGGGTAACCTGATCAATTACAGTAAATGCATTTTTCTCTTAATCTTGTATTTTCTCTCATATTTCCCCTCTGGTACCTCTGCTTCTTTATTTGAGAACTCTGTGGTTGACCCTCATGACTTACTTTCCAATCCACACGCAACTATCAAAAATTGACACGGTAAAGCATCTGTCTACGACGCGGGGGACCGGGGTTCGATCCCTGGGTTGGGAAGATCCCGGAGAAGGAAATGGCAATCCCTTCCAGTACTATTGCCTGGAAAATCCCATGGACAGAGGAGCCTGGTAGGCTACGGTCCATGGGGTCGCAAAGAGTCGGACACGACTGAGCGACTTCACTTTCACTTGCAACATCTGGGCTTTAGCTTATAGGGAAGAACATTTTTACTTTATAATTCAAATTAAGTCAGCTGTTGTTAATGGCTTATAGTTACTAAACGGGTGATTTCACCTCTACAAGCAAGTAAGGTACACCCAAAAAGTAACTTTTTGCAAACTGGGTGAGCAAAACTATTTTGTTGCTTCTAAAGAGGGTGTTTTTTCAAGCTAAACATTACTGTCCCCAGAGATTAAGTAGCATATTAGTGATTTTCAATTTACTATACAAAGTATATTGAATAGATAAAATCAGGAAATCAAGAAATCACTGAAGGCAAGAATGTAGAAGTCTAGTGAAAAGTAAACATGGTATTATAGGTATCAACATGGATAATTCTCAAAAGGATAATGCTGAATGAGAAAAGCAAGTTGCAAACTGAAACATATAATGTGATTATATTTATGAATATACATAAAACCACACAAAATATTTTACAATGTCTCATGTACCTTTGTGGTAAAAGTATAATAATATGCATGAAAATGATAACACAAATGTTAGGGCAGTTATTACTTCCAGGGAGAAAGGATTGAGAGTGAGAGGGGTTTTAACTGTACCTATGCTTTTTATAAATGAATGTTAATCTTTATTGAGAATATTATTATGACCAGAAGTAGTAATGAACACTAACAAGAAGCTTTACAGTTTTAGATAATTTGCACATTTTAATAAGTTTTTAATTATGGTAAATAAGTCACTAAGAAACATGTAAAGTCAAGTATTAAACATCTTCTATAAAAGGCTGTGGAGTAGTTCATATACAAAAGTATGATAAAATGGTTTATGAATAATACAGTCAATATCTTCATAGTATGACACGATGTAAAGCCTCCTATAACAAAGCTGGACTCTTTTCCCCAAACTTATTTTATATTATAAACTTTGGGTGATATTTAATTCATCTGGCTCTCATAGTTTCTGCCATCAACTCCATTCTAATTTCATGAGGAAGATATGAGGAATCCGTCAAACAAATTTAACATCAACTTATATTGTCATCAAATAAAAAAAGAATTTACCTTCTCAGTAAGCAACTTATCCTGTGCCAATAAGATAATATGCTATGTTTATTAGTCTAGACATCCTAGGAAAAGATATTTCCAGCTAAGCACCAGATATTTTGACTTTCTAAAGGCAGAACTTTCTTGTGATTCCATTTTTAGAAATAAATAGGTATCAAATGAAAATTTACTTCTGGAAAAAAGAACACGACATTGATTTTTAGCCCAGTTAAGGGAAACAAACAACAGAGAAGAGACTTTTCACATTTTTGGTACATTCTGAATGTGATAATTTAAGCAACTGACTCAATACTGACACTTACCTGCAGACACTTAACCTTTGTCTAAATTACTTTTCCACAACTATGACTCATTCTTATTTCCTTAAAAAAAATCAGAAGTAAATATGGTATTTCCATTTGTTTCATAAATTTAGGTGGTAAGTTCATGGGTGTCTTTTTCATTATTTTCTGAATATTTTGGATATTCAAAAATTAAACATAGAGTCTGTGTATTCTGTTGGTATTGTGGTGCAGTTTGCAATATATATTAATCAGTATATAGGTTTGCCTGTTTCTAAAAAGCCAAAAGAAATGTACCCAAGTGGGTTTTTCTGTACTTTGGGGATGCTATTTGCAAATAATATGCATTGTTATAAAGTGAAGTGACACAATGTAGCAGAAATGATAAGAACATGAGCCTTGGAATCTGACAGACAGTGTTGAGTCTCAACTCCCAACATTTCACAGCTTTGGAAAATAGTTTTAACTTTAAGCTTGGGTAAAAAGGAAATCAAGTGACCTCTCACAAGGGGAAGTTTAAGATCTACATATGGTCAGAGAGGTCAAATGTTCAGCAAAGTGTTACAGAGTAAACAATAAGTGGTAACCATCAGTGAGTTTATCCATGCCATTATGGAGTTTTTTTTACTTAGTTTTATACATTTTGGAAGGCTACTAAGTTTTTAAAATAAGTTATTGGTGTTTTGTTTTTGGTCAAGTGCAATTACGGGAAATTGATGATAGGTGGTCAGTCTTAAGCTCTTTACAAAAGATGGCTCCTGACCTATTTATTTCTGTGATGACACTTCTTGGTTCATATCTGCTTCTGCATGTTCAAATTAATTGTTTCTTTCCAGAATTTTTCAGAGAAGATACAGCATTTTCTAGAGTGTGGAGAAGCATGGCATTACAAAAAGAGTTTCTCAATAATTTTACCAGTTATTATGTAGCATTTCCATTAAACAGTGTCTCTAAGGATGATTAGAATCTTGTGAATATAAAATTTGATAATTGTAGTCTTCAAGCTTGAGGGAATGTTTAACATCTTTATTTTAAAATGATTCTAAAGAGGTTAAGTGATTTAATCAATGCCACAAAAATGAGTTACAGGTGGAGCTAGCTTTAGTGCTTAGGTCTCTTGGTGCTTGGTTTGTCTGTTTAAAAAGTAACTATATTATTAAAAAATTAAGTATTTGTAAAAACAGAATTATATATGAAAATGAGTTGTGGACCTTTATGAGAAACTTTAAGGAAATAACAGAATGATGAAGTGATAGTGCTGATTCCAGGCTTTTTTGTAGTTAGAATGAAGAAATGGGGTATGGAGAAATTAATCTCAGTAGGAACATAAAAAGCAAAAGAATAGTGATATTATAGAACATATTTTCTGTATAGTTTCATTTTAATTCTTAATTATGGATCCTTACCAAGATTTTCCCCAAAACATAATGTTCTTTAGGAAATCATTTAACATATTAATAACACATTTCATGAATATTATATATAAATATATAATATGGTATTGCAATAAAACATATTACAGAATTATATTTACATATTAAGCATATTAAGATATAGTTAAAATGATAAAAAATTGCATTTGGTCAATTATGTCTTATTGGTAGAAGAGTTTGAAACGATACATGAGAAGTAAGAAGCTGCAGATGGTGAATGCAGCCATGAAATAAAAAAACACTTACTCCTTGGAAGACAAGTTATGACCAACCTAGACAGCATATTAAAAAGCAGAGACTTGTATGCTAATAGCATGGTTATGTTTTTTAGAAGTCTTTATCACTTTGTGTTGCATAGCAAAGTATTTACTGGTGAAATGATATGGATACTGGGATTTGCTTTAAAATACTTCAAAAATAAACAGATAAATAAAAACAATGGCATAGATGAGAAAAAAAAAAAAAAAAGCAGAGACTTTACTTTGCCAACAAAGGTCCGTCTAGTCAAGGCTATGGTGTTTCTAGTAGTCATGTATGGATGTCAGAGTTGGACTACAAAGAAAGCTGAGCTCTGAAGAATTGATGCTTTTGAACTGTGGTGTTGGATAAGACTCTTGAGAGTCCCTTGGACTGCAAGGAGATACAGCAAGTCCATCCTAAAGGAGATCAGTCCTGAATATTCATTGGAAGGGCTGATGTTGAAGCTGAAACTCCAATACTTTGGCCACCTGAAGCGCAGACCTGACTCATTTGAAAAGACCCTGATGCTGGGAAAGATTGAAGGCAAGAGGAGAAGGGGATGACAGAGGATGAGGTGGTTGGATGGAATCACCGACTCAATGGACACGAGTTTGAGTAAACTCTGGGAGTTGGTGATCGACAGGGAGGCCTGGCGTGCTGCAGTCCATGGGATCTCAAAGAGTAGGACACGATTGAGCGACTGAACTGAACTGAACTGAAGAAGCAGAGTGTATTCCTTATTTGGGTGAATTAAATGATTTATCTTCTGATACTAAAATTGACTCAAACCAGAGCCCACATTAAAATGTAGTGCTCATTTATATTTTAGAAAAAAACTTCAACTGCTAAATTAATTATGTAATCTTTGTAGTTTAAATACCATCTTTTGACTGTGTATGAATTCAGAATATTGGGCTTCCCACAGGTGGCGCTAGTGGTAAAGAACCCGCCTGCCAAAGCAGGAGACATAGGAGACAGGGGTTTGATCCCTGAGTCGGGAAGATCACCTGGAGGAGGACATGACAACCTGCTCCAGTATCCACACCTGGAGAATCCCATGGACAGAGGAGCCTAGTGGGCTACAGTCTATAGGGTTTCAAAGAGTTGGACATGACTGAAGTGACTTAGCACGCAGCATGAAGCCAGAATATACCAGTTTCAAACTGAATAAAAGATGTAATCCCACATTCAGTCCAACAGAGAAAAAGAATGCAATTATTAAAAAAGAGAAGAATTTAGAGCATAACTTCACTCTATAAACAAAATCCAGAGGAGGAGAAAGACTTAGTTTAGCACTGTAGACCCAGGCACTGAATTTTGAGCTTATCGTGGTATGTTTAGATTGTCAACTGACTGATTTGATTAGTTAGATTACACAGTAGTTATTAAAATGGCCAGAACTGTGAATTAGGCTTTGCACTTTCTTGTTTCAGAAATGAACTCCTTTATAGCCAGGGTCAAAGGTTAAATCACAGAAGAAAACATCATGGGCCCCTACAGGACTGACTGCCTAGCTTTCCTGCATCTCCCTACATCCCTGGCTATATCTCTCCATCCGTTGTGTGCTCCTCAGAGCGGCTGTATTCTTACTTGTTCCCTGGCACAGCTAATTGGTCCAGAGTTCAACATCTGAGATAAGCTGTCTTTCCATAGAAAACATGAGTCTTGCTCATTCAGAGACTGAAGATATAATTTGTATTTCATTGCACTGGGCTTCAGTAACTTGTACCCAAAAGAATTCTCATGAATACAGCTTAAATAGTATGATGTACGTAACCAAACACTTTCTCTTTTTTTCAATCCATTCATCTATTGTAGATGGAAGAGATAAGTGAGTTCCCCAAAAGCTTACTCATAGTGTTGTCCTAGAAGGAAAACTATAGGCCATGGGAAAGGATTTTATTGTCAGGAATGACATCTGTTGGTGGGAATGACAGTAGAAATCTTGGTCAGGTTGGCTCGGACACACGCTTGTAAAGACAACCACCATATTGTGGTCCCTAAACTTTCAAAACTTATTTGCTGGTGTATGCTAATCTCCATGTTAGATGGAATAAGCAAAAGAGTTGGAATTTTACTGCCGTCACTCTGATGACCTGGAAATAAGGTGTGATGCGACAAATTTAGTATAAACTATTTCCCACAGGACTGCTCAGAGGAGCAGATGGCTGTGAGAAAGAACTGTCATCCAACTAGTGTATTCACAGTTTAGAAGATTGGCAAAGGGCTTTTTAACAAAGAAATACATTCTGTTAACAAAGGATTTTGTGTGGCCTCTTTCTGTCTTTCAGACACGTAAAGCTGATGCATGTACATCTGATATTTCTAGTAAATACCTGTTCTCTGTTGTTTTGAGTATAACTGAAAATTTTTTCTTGGAAGAGTTTGCTCAATTTGTTTCCTTGAAAGTAAATGAATTCTTTGCATTTAATTCTAGAAATGGAGAGAAGCAACATAAACATTGGCTGAACAAGGGCTTTGCTTGATTCAGGAACCGGTATTTTCATTTGAGTAATACTTACCATTTTGCAGTATATGTAGTCTCATTATAAAATGAACCACAGAAGTAGTGAAGTCCAGTGATATGCAGGTACCAAGGTAGAAGACACATAACCTAAGAAGATTTTTTATTTATGAGACTTTTCCTCAAAATTTCATCCTCTTTAGACTTTGATTTCTGCTTCTGTTAGATGGGGAACAAAGTCATTCTCCCTTAAAAGACAGTTTTCTGGATTAACAAATTTGTTGGTAAAATGTTTTTCCACCTTTGGAACAAAAGGTATTGATAATGACTAAGTGCCATTAATCCTTGGCTAGGGTGCTTTCATTAATTTCCCTTATGTATATAGGCATAAACTGGTTAGTTCAAAGAAAAGTATGTCTATAGATGCTCCTCTTTGCTCAGAAAAAGGCTTTTCTTACTGCTAACATAATTAATTTGCAGTATAATTTAGATGCAGAGTCTGGTAAAGAAATGTTTTGTGTTTATGGTATCTAATGCATCGGCCAAATATATGATTATTGCCCCTAAGATTTTATAAATAAAATGCCAAACTGAAAACAGCGATGGAGATAAAATATTTATAATGCATTTCTTTCCTGTATTTCTCCATTTGAAACGTTTGCTCATCACAACAGTCATCAACAGATACACTGAATTAATCTAAAAGTACTACAGTTACTACGTTTTGACAGTTCAAAATGTGTCAGTGTCTCCCTAGGGGAGTGGAGAGAGTGAAGTCAACAGTGGCAGCTCTTCCCTTTTGCTCTCTCATTTGAATTTCCCTCCAAATGGTTTTGATCTTGACATTCTTTTGAAGAGACATTTTGATGAGACTTTGTAGAGTGGCAGAGATGTACTGGGGCTTCCCACATGGTTCAGTGGGTAAGGAATCCACCTGCAATGCAGGATACACAGGAGACTTGGATTTGATCCCTGGGTCAGGAAGATCCCTTGGAGGAAGGCATGGCAACCCATTCCAGTTACTCTTGCCTGGAGAATCCCTATGGGGTGTCAAAGAGTTGGACACAACTGAGCAATTAAGCACAGCACATAGAAAGTTAGAGTGCATGCTTTTTCTAGATACTGTGCTAGAGCTGAGTATACAAAGATAAAATCAATACCTCCTTTTATCCCCAAATAGATTGTAAGGTATTTTCCTTTCTTTCTTTTTTATTTTTTTCCTTTAAATATTCTTTGTTTGGGCTTCCCAGGTGACACTCATGGTAATGAACTTACCTGCCAATGCAGGAGACACATAGGAGATGCAGGTTTGATCCCTGGGTGGGGAAAATCTCCTGGAGGAGGGCATGAAAACTCTCCAGTATTTTTGCCTAGAGAATCTTACGGACAGAGGAGTCTGGAGGGATACAGTCCATGGTATCGCAAAGAGTCAGACATGACTGAAGTGACTTAGCATGCACACATTCTTCTTTTAGACATGTTATAAGCATATAATGTAGCCTTTATAAAAATGCAGTGGCGATATCTCCTCTATCAGAGTGATTAGAACTCATTCAATAAGAATGAGAATCTTCATTAAAAAAAAGAGAGGTCAGGTGAGTTTGGGGCACACTGGAGACTGAGAACAGCTTGGACACAGTGACTAGGTCAGTGCTGTGAAGGACTGTACTCACCAAGATTTGTTGGCTCAGTTATTAAGTATTGGAGTGGTTGTATATCAATTATAGCAGGCCAGACACTTCTGTACATGGATTTTTCCAGGCAGGAATACTGGAGTGGGTTGCCATTTCCTCCTCTGTACCCAAGGATCAAACCCCCATCACCAGCATCACCCACATTGCAGGAGGATTCTTTACTACTCAGCCACCTGGAAAGCCCTATGTATTGCAGTCTCCTGCCCAAACTAGGAAAACTAGCAGGATTAAACATGAGTCAGATAATTATATAGTTATTTATTCATCTGTTTATTCATTCAACAAATATGTGTGGTTACCTACAATGCACCAGGCTTTCTTTTAGTTTCTGATATAGGATACCCCAGTGACCAGAATTCGCGTGCTCATGAAGCTTACATCCTGTTGTGTGACAGGGTGTAAGAATTGTTCTTCAGAGAATGAACAAATAAGTAAATATGTAGTTTGCCTGCTGATAATTGCTGTAGAAAAAAACTGTTGTATAGTATGTGATAAAGAGTACCAGAGATGAACAGGGATTTGGATAGTTTGGTTCCATGTTACACAGGGTAGCTTGACAAGCTTCATTGTAAACAAAGCTGTGAAGGTGAGGGACTCTACCATGCAGCTCTGGGGAGCAGAACAGGAGAGTTCTAGCAAAGGGAAGAGCAAAAGTAAAATTCTTGAGATGGGAGTGTAGTCAATATGTTGAAGCACCAGAAGGAGTCCAGTGAGGGGTGGGATGGGAGAAGTGGACTGAAGCAGGGAGGGCAAGGGAAGCCTGGTAAAGAAGTCAGGGAGGCATCAAGGAGCCATGTTTTGCAAGGACTTTGGCATTTACACAGAGTGGATTTGAACAAGAAAGTGTCACCATCCGAGAATGGGTTGAACAAGAGTGAACGTCTATTCAAAATGAACTCATACAGTTTTCTAAATTCTTTTGAGTATCTATCAATGATTTATACTCTTGGTAGACAATATCTTGTTCATTTTAGTGCTTAATTTGGGCCCAAGGGAAATATGAATAGCTGCTGCAGTGGTTGATGAGTGAAGTATCAAAGGAACGGAAAGCTTGTGCTGTTGATAAGGAAGAGGGAAAACCAAGCTGAAGGCCTCAGAGGATGTTCTCCAGGGGATGCTTCACTCTGCGGCACAGGGACTCCTGTCCTCTGCGCCATTCGCTTGGACCCAGAGTCCTCTCTCTTAAGTAGTTTGTTCAGATTTAACAAATATTGATTTAGTATGCAATATTTTCCAAGCTTTGTTGTAAAGAGTTTTACAAAAATAAACTAATGAATCCTTTTGACTCCCCTTTGGAAGTAGGTTCTGTGATTCCAGTTTTACTGGCAAGCCGAGGCACCATTCTAGGGGTGGGGGGTGGTCTTGATGAGAAATGTGGGACAACAGTCACTGGAGGTAAAACCCTTTCTTGAAAGCGAGGCTGAGCAAAGTGATCTTCACAGTTCTACAATACCATCCTTTCTGTGGTAAGAAACAGGACAGAACATATGATATATGTTCTGGGTGAACTGAAAGCCAAAAGATTGGATAAAACATTGCAACTCACATAGAATACGTGTTTGAAATTCTGACTGGGAAAATTATTTTGAGCCAGAACTGAAATTCTAGTTCGCCTAAAGACCTGTTGTTATTACTATTAATGATTATTTTTTGACCAACGAATTATATGACAATTCAGCTGTTTTGCCAGCTCTCTCATTACTGGGTCCTGCTTGCACACCTGTCATAATCTGTGCTCCAAATGCTGTATAATTACAGGATTCAAGCGCTGCTCTCTGTCCAAACTCTTTACGGCACCAAGTCAAGAGCTTTGAAAATGCCACCACCTTCTCTGAAGCACAGAGAAATGTTTCCTAATTTGGGTCTGACTTTCTTGAACAGAATAATTTGAAAAGAGAGGCCACAAAAAGGAAATAATAAAGGTCATGACTAAGGGTCATAATAAAACTCTTTAAGAAAATAAAATATCTGAATGTGTGTGGTACCACATTTTGTGACTCAAACTACAAAGCCCTTGGTGAGTTAGTGCTCTGGGGACATAAAGGAAGCTGGTCTAACATAATGAAGAAAGCTGAAATGCAGTGCTTTACTGAATGCATGTGTGTGAGTGTGTGTGAAGAAGGCTGTGGTGGATCTCAGTGGACCAGGAGGAGAAGAAAGGAATTCAATAACAACTTTGATTGGTAGAATTACATTTATGACAAAATGACCTTTTCCTGTTTCTTGTCTTGGTGGCTACTACTGAAATGTTGACACTTGGCAACTTGGCATGGTCTTTTCTTTTTTTTCACTCTGTTTATTTTTTTCAGTATGTTTCCTTTCCTTAATTAAAATGACAATGACTTTATTGCTGAAAGTAGGTGGTATACTGGGGAGATCTGTGGTGGAGACTGCTAATTGGCCCCAGTATCCAATTCTCCTCTTTTTCATCGATTAACTTTTCTAGGTTTTAGCTGATCCAGTGTTTGTCCTGCTGGCATTTACCCTTCTGGTCTGCTTTGTAGCTTGACCAGCCATTGCACTGTTTCATGTTTCTTAGAGGAAGTGATGTGTGCTACTTTGAGGTTGTGCCCTTTAGAGGAAACTGCTTCCCTTCCTTTCTTCAGATGGCAATATACAGGTGGGAGTACTGAGTCTGCTTCAGCTTCTAGCATGTGATAAGGACAACACACTAGTTGTATCAGCCAGCATGCAGGCTGGGAAATAGAAACCACCCCCAGGCATCCCAACCAGAGACGGACTTAGCACGGTGAATTAGGTGCTTACAATATAAGCATGGGGATTGGCAGAGTGAAGTTAGAGAACCACCAGAGGACAGGTGGTTTTAAGTTTATGTCATTGTGCTTCTGAGGCAGAGGGCAGGCAACTGCTGCTGTTGCTGTGCCTCTCTGCCATCATCTTGGCTGCCCATACTACTGAACAGCGGTCTTTAGAATGTGGCTTCTGCAAATACATCCCTTGAAAATTGTTTGAGAGTCACCACTGTATCCACTCTTGTGAAATAACGTCTGCCTGAGAAGGAGAAATATCATATGGTATCCCTTACATGAGGAATCTAAAAAGAAATGATACAAACGAACTTACTTTCAAAACAGAAAGAGACTCACAGACTTAGAGAACAAACTTATGGTCACTGGGTGGAAGGATGGAGAAAGGGGTAGTTAGGAATTTTGGGATGGACGTATACACACTGCTATATTTAAAATGGGTAACCAACAAGGACCTACTGGATAGCACAGGGAACTCGGCTTAATGTTGTGTGGCAGCCTGGATGGGAGGGGAGTTTGGGGAGAATGGATATATGTATATTGTATGGGGGAAAATGTATATGTATGTGTATATGTATGCATGAGTGCATGCTAAGTCACATCAGTCGTGTCTGACTCTTTGCAACCCCATTGGACCGTAGCCCGCCAGGCTCCTCTGTCCATAGGATTCTCCAGGCAAGAATACTGGAGTGGGTTGCCATGCCCTTCTCCAGGGGATCTTTCTGACCCAGGGATTGAACCTGTGTCTCCTGAGGCTCCTGCATTGCAGGCAGATTCTTTACCACTGAACCACTGGGGAAGCCAGTATATATGTATATGTATATGTATATGTATATGTATATGTGTACATGTACATGTATATGTATATATACATGTGTGGGGGAGAATGGATACATGTATCCACCATTCACCTGAAACTATCACAATATTGTTAATCAGCTATATTCTAATAGAAAATAAAAAAGTTCAAATTAACAGAAAAAAAGAAAAAAGACCAGAATCCAACTGCTAAAAAAAAGCCTCTTCCGATTTCTACTTTCCAAATCTCCCACAAGTGCATCTTATTGGTACAATTAATATTACTTCTGGAAGACTAGCCACTAGAAAGCCCGGAAAGTGTGGTCATCTGTCTGTGGCCATTGTGATAAGGAGGTAAGAATGTACCCCAAGTATCAGTAAACAAAATCTAGAGCACTAGGAGTCAATGGCAACAAAATAGAAGAAGCCTGGGTCCCGGAACCTATGGAATATCCAATTAATCCTGAACGGTACATCACAAATGAGAAATAAACCATTGCCTTGTTTAGTCCACCATTTTTTTTTTTATTATTTTCTGTCACTTGTAACTTAATCTAAGATTAAGTAATTCAATTTTTTTTCATCAGAAATGGAATGCTGTAAATAGTATGTGGTGTTGGATTAGTGTAAGCAGCCAGGTACAAGAACTCATTGCAGTTTAGAAAGCTGGTGACCTCCTTTACATCATCATAAATATTTGGGGACACCATCCCCAAAACTCTCTTGGAATGCAGTCTATCTGCCTGCTTATCCTCAAAGCTTTAGGGAAAATAAGAATTCAAAATTTTGTTATTGTTATTGTTGCTATTACAGGTTTTAGAAGTGAGGTATTTACTTAGGGTAGAATTGGCCAGGGTACAAGCAGAGATGGAGGAAATATTGCTCTGATAAACTCAACCATATCTGACTCTTAACTGGAATGCAAACTGAGAGTGTAAGGCCTCCCGGGGTTAAAATAGCTCACTACTTCTGTTACCCAAAGCAAGGCAGTAACTTTAACCAAATATACAGCAATTTCCAAGCTAACTATGACAGCAAAGCTAGTTTGGATAATTGCAAAGGACCAGAGATGGCTATGTATCAATACTTATAATTTCCCCCTTTTCCTAATGGGAAATCCTATTCCTACTTCACCATTAGCTACAATAGGGGGGAAAGCAATTTGTATTTGTTTTGTAGTTTTGCAGACCTGCCCAGACTCATATCACTCAGACATGCTGGACTTTGAGCCGGATACTGGAATTGGAGGGGACGTTGGCATTGGATTCCTTCAGGAGGGGAAAAGTGTGTTCCACTTGTAAGAGGAGTGAATCTAAAGAGGCAGAGCATGTCATAGCCTGCTGGTTGCCGCTTAATATCTCTTAGAGAATGGACATGCGGGCAAAGCGGGAGAAGGGAGGCTGAGATGAACTGGGAGAGTAGCACTGACATATACTGCCGCGTGCGAAACAGCCAGCCAGCGGGGAGCTGCTGTGAAACGCAGGAAGCTCAGCCCGGCGCTCTGTGGTGACCTAGAGAAGTGGGATGGGGTGGGGGTGGGAGGTTCACGAGGGAGGGACACATGCATCCATATAGCTCATTCACTTCGTTGTTCAGCAGAAACTAACACAACATTGTAAGGCAATTATACTCCAACAAAAAATATTCTAAAGAGACAATGCATTTGCCTCTTCTTCATCCCTTCTTCTGGCTTGTTCCCTCCACCTTGATAATCACCATCTTGGACCATAAAAACTCTTTTTTCCCCCTCATTGTTTTTAGTTTTAAAAACTGTTTTCTAAAGTATCTTAGAATTGAAAAAAACAACATATAAACAAAACTTCAACGATTAGCTTATTGACAGCATCGTATGAGCTAGTTTTTGCCAAACTCAGAGAGATAGGCACAATTTAGGATTATGTTTTGAATTCAGAATAGGAGAAAAATTTCTCCATGTACTTCTGTTACCTTTCATTTTTGCTGATACAAAAATTTTAGTTTCATGTATTATGTAAATGATCATATATTTTCACTCAGACACACAGCTAGTGTTTTATCTGCTTTGTAAGACATGACTTTTATTCCTTTAGAAGGAAGCAAAATAAAAATAAAGGACGGATTTACTTATAATACAAAATACCTCATTCAATTTTTCAATTAAGAAAGAAAGAATTGAATGTAACTATCTCAACCCCAGTTTATATTCTTTGTTTTTCTCTGGTTTCCCTTTTGCCTTAAGGAATGAAAAGGATTAATCCTGTGTAGTAATTTAAATAGAATTACTTGCCAAAAATCCTCTGCCAAGATCAGTGAAAGGGGATTAATTTTAAGCTGCCCTAATCAGAATATTTTTAAGAAAAAGTGAATCAAGAAGCAACTGTTTACACTACACATCTAAGGGTCGGCGCATCCATTTTGATACCATTTGTAAAAACTATTTTCTCTCAAAATTACTTACAATTATCTTTTACCTTTTTTGACAAAAGATTTTGAATGGTAAAATATACCACTGAAGATTCTAAGTTCCTGAATTTGTATGACAGTATTCTATATCACCGGAGAAGGCAATGGCACCCCACTTCAGTACTCTTGCCTGGAAAATCCCATGGACGGAGGAGCCTGGAAGGCTGCAGTCCATGGGTTCACTGAGGGTCGGACACGACTGAGCCACTTCACTTTGACTTTTCACTTTCATGCATTGGAGAAGGAAATGGCAACCCACTCCAGTGTTCTTGCCTGGAGAATCCCAGGGACAGGGGGCCTGGTGGGCTGCCGTCTATGGGGTCGCGCAGAGTCGGACACAACTGAAGCGACTTAGCAGCAGCAGCAGCATTCTGTATCACTGTATAGAATATCCCTTTTTGGTTAAAACCAATGCATGATTATTCCTCAATTCCTCTTATATTCCCCAATTTTTCATTTTGGAGAGAGACCAGGTCTCTGTCAAATGGTCATAATTTTATTCCTTTCATTTCAGTGCTGACAAAAGCAGCCTAAATACTCCTGCTCATATTTTGAAGTGACACATGGGCATACAAACCTTATTTGGGAACTAGTATATTCTACCCAGAGAGGAACCAGAATAGGTAGCAAATAAAGACACTTGGACTTCCCTGGTGGCTCAGTTGGTAAAGCGTCTGCCCACAATGTGAGAGACCTGGGTTCAACCCCTGGGTTGGGAAGATCTCCTGGAGAAGGAGACAAACCCTCTCTGGCTAAGACTAGAGCATGCATTAGTACAGAGATCTTCAGGGTAAGCCCAGTCGTTGTTTAGTTGCTGAGTCATGTCTGACTCTTTGAGACCCCATGGACTGTAGCCCACCAGGCTCTACTATCCATGGGATTCTCCAGGCCAGAATACTGGAATGGGTTGCCATTCTCTTCTCCAGGGGATCTTCCTGACCCAGGGATTGAACCTAGGTCTCCTGCATTGGCAAGGAGATCTTAGCAGCTGATAAAACCAAAAGGGTAAAGGAGAATATTTGAGGTGTAGCAATATCTTGAAATTCCTATATTTTTGCAAGTAACATATACTAAGTGATCTACCTCATTAATCCCAGAATTAATATTCTTTCATACTTTCAGAATTTACATTTCCCTATTATGTATTTTAATCATCTTCTATTCATAAGCATAAACATTTGAAGCAGAGAGTACAAAAGAAAAAATTGTTTCTACAGTATGGACTTGATATATCTTTCTTAGACTGACTTTTCACCATCAGCTGAACATTTCTTTTTTAAAATAATGATGGAAATGACATTCTCTCTCTTAGAGCACCTAGTCTCATATATTTACTTTGTGGATTTCATCAGCAGGAAGATGGGGCCTTTGCTTTCTGAAAACACTTCTAAGTAGGGAAAAGAAGCTATTATTTATCCAAGGTCATTTTATTGATGATCAAGAAGCCAATTAAGCTGATTTCTTTCAACCCCTTACTTTGCGCAGTAAATAGAGTTTATGGCTATGGCCTTCTAATCCTGTTCTCCAGGTAAGAGCTACAAAGAGAGTCCTTGGTGCCCTGAGGTGGGCCATTTAACTTTGCAAGACTTTAACTTCCTCATGGATAAAATGGATGTAATAATAGTACTTACTTAGGATAATTGTGAGTAATTACATGTGAATTAATAACATGTAAGGTGCTTAGAAAGGTTAATAATACATAGTAAACACTCCATAAATCTTCTCTCTCATTCAAATCTTACACGGATCCTATTCAGGGGTGCTACTTACCTTATTTTATGGATGAAGGGATTGACCTACAAAAAGACATAAGTGACTTATTCAAGTATTATTATCATCAGATGATGGAGCAAGGTTTGGAATCCAGGTCTTTAGTCTTTTGACTGTAATTTTTCAAATGTTCCAGTATTTTAATGTGCTCATTACTATCTTTAAAAATCAGCTAAATTTTCTGTGTGAATGCCTATTGATCATTTGTTTTCATATTATACTTTTATAGCTATTTATAAACTGTTCACCAGATGCTAAACTTACTTTTTTTTGTGGAAAAAAAAACAAACAAACAGACTTCTGTTCCTTACTTTGTTAGTTGCTAAAGTAGAATAACTACTTTGAGGGTAGTTTTTATATTAAAATAAGATACTGTAGCTTGTCATAATGGTCATACAAGTAGCTCAAGATTAACTAGTTAGATTTAAGAAATACAACTAAAATTTGATGCACATATAGATTAAAGAATAGCATTATACCTTATCAAACAGCTGCTCTTAGAGACTAAAAAAAATTATGAACTCCAAGGTGATTTAGTTTCAAAACTTGTGATTTATTTATATTGCCTGAGTAATAACAACTGAAAAAGTGAGCTAGAAGCTATCACTTCACATGTTTTGAAACTAAGTTCTAGTCACACCATTAAACAGATTTCTGCTTAGCACTCTTCCTCTCCACTGTATTAAAGATGTAGGATTTAAAAAACTTGTCCTTACCTCTGAAGGAGAAACTACTAGGTAAATGTTGCCACAGCTGGTGAAATGAGACTTATCCAGCAGAATCACAGGTCAGTTGGCATTTACTGAGATCTCTCTGGGCTTCGAATTCTGACCATCTCCCTGCCTCCCCCACCAAATCATGATCTTTTCCTTAAGTCAATTCAGGAGAAAGATATAAAAGAATATCTTTAAATATTTCTAATGCAATAAACATTTCCCAGATGTTTTGAAAACTACAGTATTGATTTCATATAAAGCCAATAGAAGAGGGGGTAAAGTTAATTGAGGAAGGAGAGGAAGCTGAGTTTTGGACCAGCTTTAGAAACGTAGAAACTTTTTCCATTTATGAACTCTGTTTTTGTTTATAGATAGAAGATCTTACTGGAGAAGGCAATGGCAACCCACTCTAGTACTCCTGCCTGGAAAATTCCATGGGCGGAGGAGCCTGGTAGGCTGCAGTCCATGGGGTCACACAGAGTTGGACACGACTGAAGTGACTTAGCAGCTGCAGCAGAATATCTTACTTGAGAAATATGAAAAATGTGATTTCAGAAGTAATTTTGTAGATGCTAGTGTTCCTTATCTAGTCTGCTGCTGCTGCTGCTGCTAAGTCGCTTCAGTCGTGTCTGACTCTGTGTGACCCCATAGACGGCAGCCCACCAGGCTCCCCTGTCCCTGGGATTCTCCAGGCAAGAACACTGGAGTGGGTTGCCATTTCCTCCTCCAATGCATTAAAGTGAAAAGTGAAAGTGAAATCCTATCTAGTCTACATTTTATTAAATACAAGGAGGTCTGTTTCGTCTTTCCCTTCAGACTCTGAGCTACTTGAAGGCAGGGATAATTCCTGGAGCCCCAGCATCCCACACAGTAAAGTAGAAACTGAGAACTCCAGAAATATTTATGAGATGGGTTGTTGAGTTTTAATTCAATTATACCATTATAATCCAAGATAAATTGTTTATGGTGTGTATGTGTGTGTGTGTGGCATCTTTACAAGGGGGTACTGCTTGATATAGAAGTGGGAAATGGCAACCTACTCCAGTATTCTTGCCTGGAAAGTTCCGTGGGCAGAGGAGCCTGATGGGCTGCAGTCGATACAAAGAGTTGGACACGACTGAGTGACTGAGCACACACACTTGACATCGTGTTAGAGAATAAAATCCTAGTCATATCTATGGCACTTTGGGAATTAAAAGAAACTTGACTCAACCCCTAATTTCTGATTCATTTCACACACTTGGCAAGTCATTATTCAGCGCTGATGGTGCAGTGGGGACAAGACGACCTGAGGAGTATCCATACCCACATTATCGTTGGAGAATGGCTTGACCTGGATTGTTGAAGATCCTTGGAAGTGGGAAGAGTGGCCAGTGCAGACGGCAAGGCACAGGTGCTGCCTGCTCCACACTGGCAGTAGCCCGTTTCCGACAGGCTGCTGCACCGGGCACGATCTGAGGCTCCCAGGTGGTCTTCAAGGACAGCCTGCACCGCAGCCAACTTGTTCCGCTGAGGTCAGGGAGAGGGCCTGGGCACACAACCAAGGATCTGCAGAAGGTAGAACTGAGTTATTAGAGGGCAAGAGTTGGCATTTGGGAAAATGATTCCTGACTAGTGATAAAGAAATGATTAATTCTCTCAGGACAGTTGTGCTGTACTTAATTCTACTTTAAGGTCAGTGGGTACTTTGAATGAATATTAAAGAGAGAAGATTTTGTTACTAACACCTTAATATAATGTTTACTTAAAAATTTGGCATATGGCTGAATCTCCGCACCTAGGGGTGCAGTTTCTGTGGCGTCTCATCACCTGCATTTTCTTGGAAGTCCTAACAGTAGCTGACCAGACACAAACTGAGAGAATCATCCTGATGGTGACCTCTTGTGTTTCTGCTTATACGGGGCTCTGCAACTTCAGGCTCTTGCAAGACTGTGGGATTTATTAATCTTAGGCCAGACGTTCCATCCTAGCCTGGTACAGAAAGACCTTTAGTTCAAAGTCTCAATAAGAAAGATGAAGTCACGTCATTACCTCCACGCCTACTTCACTTTGTATCCTTTAATGCCTCCCAATACACAAGGTCACCTTAGTGACCCACCCTGCGTTTCAGTCATCGTCACAATCTGGGAACTGTCCTCTCCATTCCAACACACACACTCACTCCTCACCAGCCGACTTAAAGTTTGTTTCTTACAATTTCTGCTTTTTGTAACACAAACTCTACATCTTTACACTCTTCAATCAATGGTTCGATTCCTCTGCTATATCTCAACACAAATGATGATGATATTCATATTTTCTACACTTTACTATATCTGAAATAGAAATACATATGAAATCCATGCTGTTTTATAGTTATTGGGAGAATGGCATTGAAACATGTATAATATCATATATGAAACGAGTCGCCAGTCCAGGTTCGATGCACGATACTGGATGCTTGGGGCTGGTACACTGGGATGACTCAGGGGGATGGTATGGGGAGGGAGGAGGGAGGAGGGTTCAGGATGGGGAACACATGTATACCTGTGGCTGATTCATTTTGATATATGGCAAAACCAATACAATATTGTAAAGTTAAAAAATAAAATAAAATTAAAAAAAAAATTCTTGGTAGTAAGTAGAATAATGGGCCTCTTAGCCCTGAGAGCATCATAGATTACATGAAATATAGTAGCTCTTCTGAGAGAAGCCTCATCACCTTTTCTTGAGTAGATGGCTTTCACTTGTTCTTAAGCCTCCCAGTGTGCCTTGTCCCCTTGCTAGTGAGTTCGGTTTCTTCTTTGAGATCTACAGTCCTGTGTAGACCTCTGTCATTCTATGGGATCACAGCACAGGAAATATTTATAAATCTGTCTGTAACTTTAGACTTGGGTATTGGTTTACATGTAAGGGGTATCTCCAGTTGACCTATTCTCTTTTAAATAAAATAAGGTTTAGTAAAAATTGGGAGAAACAAAAACATACATTGTGAAAGTCCGTTACCTTAGAAATGACTTGACATTACATGGAAAAATATTCTTGCTAATAAATACCTTATTAGCATACCTAACATGCACTTTTCCTTGTTTCTCTCATGGCTGTCTGTCATCAGAGCTGAGGAGAATATATGTGTTATATTTGTGGTTCTCAATGAAAACAAAATTAATCTATATATTTATAGTAATATCTTTCATATACATTATTATTTGAATTGTAATAGAAGTTTTATAAGAATTTACTTTGTTCATTTATGCTAAGTCTGATGAATTTGCTCTTTTGTTTTCTCATTTTTTTCCTGTTAGTTCTTATATTGTCTTAAGTTTGCAAAGCTAAAAGGAAGCTTTAGAAGGTGGTTCTATAAATCTTTTGAAGTCTTATCAAAAATGATTATGATTTCACACCTTTAATTCTCAAGCCCTCTTTTTACCTTCTCTAAGGCCTTATGAGAGTGACTGAAGCATAAAACTTACTGTAATGAGGATGTTTATATAGGGAGTGTGAAACTAAGTTTTGAATGGGTATTAACACAAACTATTATATTTATCAATACAAATGCTATCTCTGGAAAACTCAACACAAACTTTACATAGAAAGAATTAGAAAAATCAAAGTAACCAATAAAAATACTTCCTTACAAATCAACAAATATTGTATTTGAATCATGAAGTATTTATTAGGGTTTTGGCTTTGTTCAAAACAAAATGTTTTCTGTAAGGAAAAAAAGTAAAGAACACTATTTGTTTTTCAACTGTTTGTTTAACTCAATATATAAGCAAATATGCATACATGTTAAACATTGGCTGTATACACATATCTGAAATGTTTATATACCAATATTGGGAAGCATAAAACATCTCTCCATAATTGGTGAACTTTACAGGTACCATTTAAAACCAAAGATCACATCTACATGTCAATAGTTGCTATTTTATATTTCTAAAGTATAACAGGAACGTTCGTGCGTTCTTTTCTATGCTTTGCTCTTCCAAGCGATGGAGGTGATGGCTTTTCCCATGCTGAAGTGTCCGATGTCAACCAAAATATTCTTGAGTCAGTTTTCCCCACCCTCATGGTGCTCTGTGGGCCACATCTCTGCGTCCAGTGATCTGGAAAACGAGATCTCCAGTACTGATGAGAGCATAGTTCATAATCCTTTGGCAGCCACTCTGTCCTGAGCAAAGTAGAAACTTTGTGACAGCATCAAACACTCAAATGTTCACAGAAGTTGGCAAGTCCTTCTGACTATACCCCAGTTAAAAGTTGGCTTGTGCAAGTTAGGAAGAAATTTGTTAACACCAGAAAGATGAAAGAGAGTGCTGTATTAATTCCCTTGAGGCTATTGCTGTTGCAATTCACAATTCTTTTGAAGTGTAGAGTCTGTAGGCTTACTACCTTTGGGTACAGAGCATTTTTCTGAATTAGTGTTATGTTTTCAGCATTTTATATTTTAAAACATGTACTTGAGTTAGCATTTCTTTATTGAAATTATATTTCTAGTTTTTGGTTGTTTTTTTTTGGCCTTGAAATTAGATTTATTTTTTACTTAAGATGATTTTTCAATGACTCGTTTTTTATTCCAAAGAATAAAATATCAAATTCTTTTCTGCCTCACTTATAAGGATGAAGAGTAGGGATATAGAGAGTTTTATTTGGTAGATTACAAATCTAGCTCAAAATCCACAATAGACTTATAATGATTAAAAGCTGTTACTGAGTTTTTTATTCAAAAAAAAAATTGATAAGGTGAGACCAGCTCGTACTTGAATGGTATGTATGGGGACAAAGCAAGAGTATTGAATTGTTAACCTCAGTGTAGGTGTCTTAAAAGGAAAAGCGTTATAATGACTTTAGTCTGCACTTATATGGAGATGCGATTCATTTAAGTTAGAGCTTAGAGATAGATTATGGTAAAGAATGGACGTGAGTCTGGACGTGAGTCTGAGTGAACTCTGGGAGTTGGTGATGGACAGGGAGGCCTGGCGTGCTGCGATTCATGGGGTCGCAAAGAGTCGGACACGACTGAGCGACTGATCTGATCTGATTTGATGGTAAAGAATCTGCCTGCAATGTGACCCCTGGTTGGGAAGATCCTCTGGAGAAGGGCATGGTAACCCACTCCAGTATTCTTGCCTGGGAAATCCCATGGACAGCGGGGCCTGGTGGGCTGTAGTCCATGGGGTCACAAAGAGTCAGTCATGACTGAGTGACTAGCACTTTCACTTTTCAAGGTCACCTAATGACTTGGTTCATTAGAAATTAGCCTGTAATTGTCATAATGGAAACTTTCTATATAATCCCACTCCTTAATATGAAGAGAAAATAAAAAATGTCAATTGAAGGAGCCTTGCCAATAATTAAGGAATATTCTTGGGGTCACCAATATTTATTCTCAGGAGGAAGTAATGACCCTTATCTGGCCATGCCTACTTGGTCACCTTCAGAAATGCATATTTCTAATTTTAATCCACTGATGGCTTTATATTGCTTTATATTGTCTTTATATGTAGAGCTTTTATAGACTTTCTATTGAGTGGGCTTATTATTTAAAGATTTCTATTAATACTTATTTGTATTATGTTGATCTGTGCAATCCATTCAAAAACATGTTTGCCCCTGAATGTTGATGTTCTTGATTTTGTCTTTTTCTTAATACTTATAAGCAGCCAGATTAGCTTTCAACTCACATTTACCGATTATAGACATTAAATTCCTGTAGGTTACATAACACTTGATACTATAGTCTTATTCATTAAAAACTTATTGTGTGCTTCCAAAGAAGATTTTTAAACATAAGAAACATACCAAATTTCAGATTTTTGCTACCTGGGTAGAATAATAGGAAATGGTGTGCATTCTTTGCAATCATTTGGCACTTTTTATTAACGTCTAAATTTATGTTTGTTTAAAAAAATTTTTTTGTCCCTGATAGCTCAGTTGGTAAAGAATCTGCCCGCAATGCAGAAGATCCCAGTTTGATTCCTGGGTCAGGAAGACCCACTGGAGAAGGGATAGGCTACCCACTCCAGTAATCTTGGACTTCCCTGGGGCTTAACTCCCACCTACAATGTGGGAGACCTGGGTTTGATCCCTGGGTTGGGAAGATCCCCTGGGGAAGGGAAAGACTACCCACTCCAGTATTCTGGCCTAGAGAATTCCATGGACTGTATAGTCCATGGGGTCTCAAAGAGTCGGACACGACTGAGCGACTTTCACTTTCATGGTTGGTTTACAATGTTGTGTTAGTTTCAGGTGTACAGCAAAAATCAGTTATACATATACATATATCCATTTGTTTTTTAAAGATTCTTTTCTCATGTAGACCATTATAGAGTATTGAGTAGAATTTCCTGTTCTGCTATTCAGCAGGTTTATATTAATTGTCTGTTTTATATATAGTAGTGTGCACATGTCAATCCCAGTCTCTCAGTTTGTCCCTTCCTGCCTTATCTCCTGGTAACTGTAAGTTTGTTTTCTAGATCTGTGAGTCTGCTTCTGTTTTGTAAATAAGTTTGTTTGTGTCCTCTTTTTTAGACTCCACATATAAGTGATGTACACACACACACACACACACATATATATATGGGAGTTTGTGATGGACAGGGAGGTCGCAAAGAGTCGGACATGACTGAGTGACTGAACTGAACTGGTGTGTATATATATATATATATATATATATATATGAAAGTGTTAGTTGCTCAGTCATGTTTGACTCTTTGCGACCCAATGGACTGTACCCTGCCAGGCTCCTCTGTCCATGGTATTCTCCAGGCAAGAGTACTGGAGTGGGTTGCCATTTCCTTCTCCAGGGGATCTTCCCAATCCCAGGGATAGAACCCAGGTCTCCTGCATTGCAGACGGATTCTTTATCATCTGAGCCACCATTTGTCTTTCTGTGTCATTTGGCACTTTTTAAAATACAGGATTTTAATTGTCAGTATGGAACCTTATTGGTTAAAAGATTAAAATCTCAAGGTTATCTTAAATAACGTGAAAAAACCTGGACATGATTATCTAAAAGCTACTTTTACCCTGCTTCTGACAATACAAATGAGGAGGAAGTGTTTTAGTAGCATTACCATACATTTGAAGGTGATACATGATTTAGATTTCAGTCTAGTGACACTGCCTCTCAAGGAAGAAAAGATGGATCCTGATCTCTTGTCTTACATGTAACCATGTAGACCTCAAAATCTCAAAAGAGAAAGATAACAAAGATCCCAGCCTTTAAACACACTTTGATCTTTGCTCTCAGCAGTACTATACTTAGCTGTTACCTCACATGAGGAAACGAGTAAGAGAAAAGAAAGGGAAAAAGGTTAACACAAAAACTTCATTTATATTAAATCATTTGCCACTTTGCTGGCCTTTTGCGATCTGAAATAAATGTACATTCTTCATACATTTTCTTTATGCATTAAAAAGGAAAAATGAAACTTGATTTGTGAAACAAAGAAATAATGACAGCAAGCGAGGACTTTTTTTAATTTGTTCTTTGGTGTGAATTGGCATAGGCATTATGATGAAGTTAAAACGCAGAGGTTAATTGAAAAATGAGATAAACAAAGCCCCTTGAAGGTCTCTGAATAATTTTGCCTGGCAGAATTGACAGTCTACAACCATCAGGCACTAAAACCTACTCCGAACTGCTGGAGATTACAAAAAAAACCTAAAGTTAATTGTCTTTCTGTTCCTTCCACCTCATTTCAGCCCAATTATAACTGGGAAAAGCCATTCTGTCTAATTTGCATTAATGCACCTCCACGGAAAAAGAGCTTAGACAGTGAATTTGATTTCTTTTTTGATATTATGGACATATTTAAAATACAAATAACAATTCTCAAATGTAAAATGGCTTGTAAAATTCCTGGATGACAATTTTTAAGTTTTCCTAAGGTGTTTTTAAATTTTAGATGTTAATAAAAAATCAACATACATTGAAGATATCCTAAATGCTGGAGCTTGTTATAATTCTTCATATGGATTATTTCTTTAATCCTCACACAACCCTATAAAGTGAATATTTTTACCATTCCCATTTCACGGGTGAAAAAGTAGAAATTTAGAGAGATTACATCGCAGGGTCAAAGTCATGCAACTAGGAAGTGTTAGAACTGATATTTAAACTCATACTAACAGCAAAGTCTTAGATGTTAATGTAATTTGATGATACTTTAATATACTTATTTTGTTTTTAGTCTTATGGTTCAGATGGTAGAAAGTCTGCCTGCAATGCAGGAGACGCAGGTTTGATCCCTGGGTTGGGAAGATTTTCTGGAGAAGGGAATGGCAACCCATTCCAGTATTCTTGCCTGGAAAATCCCGTGGACAGAGGAGCCTGGCAGGGTACAATCTATGGGGTCATAAAGAGTCAGACACCACTGAGCAACTAACGTATATAACATAAACATCAATTAAATTGTCTTTCCTACAATCAATATGAAAAGGGGAAATACCAGCGCAGTATGATATCATTAGTTCACTTATTCATGTTTCTTTCATGGCAACTTTACCATGGAGCTCATAGTCTTGGGGGCAGGAGGAGAAGGGGACGACAGAGGATGAGATGGCTGGATGGCATCACTGACTCGATGGACATGAGTCTCAGTGAACTCCGGAAGTTGGTGATGGACAGGGAGGCCTAGCGTGCTGCGATTCATGGGGTCGCAAAGAGTCGGACACGACTGAGCAACTGATCTGATCTGATTTGATATTTAGACTATTTTTGTTTAACAGCAAAATAGCTGAAAATCAGGATAATGCTAGACTCTTGTCTCTAGAGTAAAACCAACCTAAAGGATGTCAGAATTTTCAAGAAGATTTTTGTTGTTGTTGTTCTTACATTCATTCAACAGATCTGATTACAGTTAGTAAAAAAAAAAAAATAAAGGTATCTCCAGATATGCTCAATATACTGGATTTTTTTTTGAATGGTATATTATTTTTATTGCTGTAATTGACAGACTTGGAGCAGAAGCAGAGTCTATTCAGAACCATTTATATTAATAAATAAATGCACTTATCCATTGAGGTCTTTATTTTCAAATCCCTGGACTCATAGCCTCCTTTTGTTCCTTTTTTTAGTACTAAAGTGTTCCTGATGATGAGGAGCATCTGGCCACAAACTATTGTTTCTCATTAAAAGGACATGTCTCCAAAGCTTTTGGGGATTCTTTGTGCTGAACAATGCAGACTCTGAACATTTTGCCCTTTTCATAATCTGTAAATGTGTGTTGTTGCTACTGCTTCTTGCCTAGGGTACATGCTTGCTTTTTTAGCTCAGCTTCTGAGCTTCTAAATATGAGATGGCTTGCAATCAGTGACTGCATGTCCTTTTGTTTGGCTGACATTTGGGTTTCACTGTCTTTTCTGGTCTCTGCCATCAGTAAATATAATACAATAATAAGAGTGGTAGTGATCTGAATCAACAGTCACTTGGGGGTAATCTTAAATTTATTTTGTGTATTTAAATTGCTTCTTAGAATGGTGAATTCTTGGCTTAAAGCACATCAGTCCAAGAGATAGAAAACTGGACAGGGGTACAGATTCCTGTTTGGGTCATAAACCTTCCTGGGCATTAACTTCCTCATCACCGAGAAGCAGAGAATTATTTCCCTATTGCTTCCATGGGGCTCTCGTGAGCTCTATCCAGACACTGGGGAGAATTTGACTTACTAAATCAGTCTTTCAAATCATTAGAGAAATTTCTATTTGGCCCGCACAGTATGCATTACCTTTGGCCACGTATAACTATGCCATCTTGTCCTTTTTTGACTTCCAAGTTTCTCTGCCAGCTTCCTAGGTTAAAGGAACAATGAGATCTGTCTAAATGAAATATGTTGTTTCTGCATAAAAAAGATTTACATGAAAACAAAATAGAGAGATAGAGACAGAGATACAGAGTACACTTGTTTCTTGTAGGGCCGGTAGGCTTTGGTTCCAGGTACTTGTAAATGTTTTTGTCTCTAGGTATGAGAACTGGTGCTAATTTTTATTACTGTAGCTCCTCAAGAAGAAAAATCTTTAAATCAGGATAGTTAGCATGACTCCTTTATTAAAAGGAGAAAAATAAATAATTTAGAATTAAAAATAGTGTATTATTATGGATATAAATGGTGGGAGGGAAAGGAATGTAATTTTACTCATGGTAAATACAAATTAAATCTCAACCTGTGATGGTTGCAGTTGATTTTCTGAGAAAGAGGTTTCCAATAAGAAGAGCAGTGTTGGATATGAGAGGGCAGATAACAGAAATGGAAAACAAAATAATTTTCTGCATGTATCAATTCCTAGGATATAGTTATAAACATTTTTTTTTTGTTGTTGTTTAACCCTGTCTTGGGATATCATACAGCTTTTCTGGGACTCTACACATAATTGTGGGCTTGTTAGGATGAAATCAGGAAAGTGATTTTCCTTATGAGAAAATGTTCATGTGTGAAAGAGAGCTTCCACAAACTACGAAAGGAACCCAGGTGTAAGATGGATAAGAAAAAGTAGTGGGGACCACCTGGAATTTGGCTCAGCAAGAATAGAGGATGGGCCTGGCTGAGGAAGGGGTGTTTGAGGTGGGGGGGAAAAGGATTGATATTATTCTATATGCAAAAGTGTTGTATGAATTGCTCTAAACCCAAGAGACTGAACTTGCTGTTTTGTTAAATTTTATTTTATTAACTCTACTTTTGTGTTTTTTATTCTCTGTAAACAAGTTATGTTTAGCTCACTCATATTTGAAATAGAGAAATGCTAGTCCTTCAAACTAACCAGCTAGCTTCATCTCAAAATCTGTTATTAATTTTATGTTATGATTTCCTTAAAAACAATGCATCTATTAAAATGGTTACCAGCAATGGTAGCCTGTAGGCACAATTCCAATTAAAAGGTGATGTCACTTAGGCTATAATGTAAGTAAATTTCTAAATATACATTTATCAATTTTTTATTCATCTTTCTATTATGGGTCCTCCTGGAAATGGGACCTCCTAGAATTTGAGATAAGCAATGACCCTTTCATCGCTGAAATCTTAGTTTTAGTTTAAAAAAATGAAGTAATGTATTGATAGAAACAGGGTTTCAACAACTGTGAATTTCAAAAGTTTAAACAAATTAACACTTAAAATTATAACTCATTATATCCTTCAAATGGCAATTATATAATTTACAAAAATATAGGCATGTTGGTGTACTATATGTAGGTCATGTGGTTAGGGATTGGATATAAGTTTAAAGTTCTCTGATGATTCTTTTTGTGACTGTCCACATAGTCTTATCCAGAAACAATGTCAAAGTCTAAACTTTAGGATCGTTGTGTGAGATCCAGGGCCAAATGGCACTCAAATGTTTATCCATGAGTTTGTCCTTACTTGAGTCAAACAAGAAGTCTTCACAGGGGAATAGAGCTTGAGCAGGGCTTTTAAGCTTTGCTTAGGAAAAAGAAAAGAGTATTAAGAAGTCCAAAGCAGTAAAAATAGTAGCAGAAATGCCAATAATTTGGGGAACTACAGTAGCCAGGGTTTAGCAATGACATTCGTCCCCACTGAGTATGGCTTGTTGTTCAGTCGCTAAGTCGTGTCTGACTCTTTGCGACCCCCATGGACTGCAGCCTGCCAGGCCTCCCTGTCCCTCACCATCTCTCAGAGTTTTCCCAAGTTCATGTCCATTGAGTCGGTGATGCCATTCAACCATCTCATCCTCTGTCACCCCCTTCTCCTCCTGCCCTCAATCTTTCCCAGCGTCAGGGTCTTTTCCAATGAGTCAGCTCTTTGCATCAGATGGTCAATGTATTGGAGCTTCAACTTTACCATCAGTCCTTCTGATGAACACTCCTTTAGGATTTCCTTCAGGATTGACTGGTCTGATCTCCTTGCAGTCCAAGGGACTCTCAAGAGTCTTCTCTAGCATCACAGTTTGAAAGCATCAATTCTTTGGCATGCTACCTTCTTTATGGTCCAACTCTCACATTCGTATATGACTACTGGAAAGACCATATCTTTGATTATACACAACTTTATTGGCAAAATGATATCTTTGCTTTTTAACATGCTGTCTAGGTTTGTTATAGCTTTCTGTCCAAGAAGCAATCATCTCCTAGTTTCATGGCTGCATTCACCATCTGCACTGCTTTTAGAGCCCAAGAAGAGAAAATCCATCACTGCTTCCACCTTTTCCCCTTTTACTTCCCATGGAGTGATGGGACTGGATGCCATGATCTTAGTTTTTATAATATTCGGTTTTAAATGTGAAGCCGGGGGGCCTGTCTGACTCATAGCACAGCAGCCATGCTCGGCCAGTCTCAATGGCAGTGCAGAACTTGGGAAAGTCATGGCCTTAGGAATGTCCTCTGATGAAGAATCTGCAGGCTTATAATGTTGTGTGGAATGTTGCTGTGTTGAAAAGCAGTAGTTGTGTGTGTTTCTCCTCTTTGGTGTGGATCAGCAGGGCTGAGGCAGTGGGTGTGCATATTACAGAAGTGTGAGCAGAGACCAGAAGCCAAAGGCACATCTGCTTACAAATAGGATTGGACCAGGAATGAAAGTCTCATTCAGATATTGGTAGTCAGCTCACACTACCTATCCCAGCCTCAATTTCCTTATCTGTAGAGGGAATAGTAATTTCTGTTCTTTCTAACTCTTGGGGAAACTGGTTCTGAGTCAAAGCATGAGATAATATATCTGAAAATGCATTATAAACACAACATCATATATACATGTTCTCAAATGGACAAATAGTAGTACAAAAATCAGATAAAATCCTCATCTGAAGGCAAAGAAGGGAAGTATATCTACAGTCTGTGATCTTTTACCATGAGTGTTGACAGTAAATAATTGAAGTTGAAAAAAATAAAAAGAAAATCTTAGTGGTCTTCCCTCTTTTCTTTTCTTTAATAAGAGCTTTGTAGAATATAGCAAGAACTGGTCTGAAAGAACATGCAAGGACACCTGAAATTAAATAGGAATATAAAGCCTTTAAAAATGAAACATGAAAACTAGCTTTCCTTCGCTAGCTAAATCCTGAATTTATTGCCCCATGCTGCTTCTATTAGCATTGATAATTAAAGCAGTATATGGAATGTATTGCATTTGATGTTAACAGTGTCATGCTGGCTGCTGTGGGACCTGGCCTGATCTTTCTCCCCTCTGCAGGTAAATCTTTGAGTTCACCTTTACAAAGCACATTAAACATTCTGGAAGAGACTCTTTAAACTTGTGGATTCTCTAGTGATCTCTTAAGTATCAGAAGCTCAGATTAGAAGATGACATCTTCTAATCTTCTGACTACCGCCTGACCTATGCTAGCAACGGGATGGAATAAAAAGCCATTACGCTTCTTATTTTTGCTTTTGTCTGACCTTGGGGATCCATTGAGACCAGAAAGAAAAGATCAGTCTGTCAGAAGTATACATCTTTTGCATGTCACACTTGCTTTCTTTAAAAAAGAAAGTAAGTAATACTTTTATTAAAAATAGTGATGGTAAATAATTTTTATAATATTTTATCAAATTTGTATATGAGCAAAACAGTAGCATTTAACACATATAAAATTAAATATGTTTAAACCTCACTTGCTCACTATTGAATTCATTTAGATATTTCTATGATACTTTACAGGTCCTTCTAGTTTATTCAGTGTCTTATTTTAAAAGGAAGCACTGGACTTCATTCAGTTGCTCCACTAATGTCCTTCTCTTATAAGATCCCACCCAGGATAAAACATTATATATTTAGTCATATGTCTCCTTAGTCTCCTCTGGTCTGCAATGGTTTTTTCCTTATTTTTCATGATTTTGACAATTTTGAAGAGTATTGGTTGGGTATTTAGTAGAATTTTCCAGGCAGGAGCAGGATACCATACTGGAGCAGGTTGCCATCCTCCTACTGCAGGTGGTCTTCCCAACCCAGGGATCGAACCAGCATCTCTTGCTTCTCCCGCATTGGCAGGCAGATTCTTTACTACTGTGCCACTTGGGAAGCCCATTTAGTAGAATATATCTCAATTTAAGTCGTGTAATATACTTATGACTAGATTAGAGTTATGATATGCTTTGACTTACTTTTGTAAGGTTAACTCAGCTATCACTTCTTTTCTGCCAAACCAATTTTGAGTGGTAACTGTTGTCCTCTTTATTCATTTTCTTTTGCTGCTTTGCAATTAACACAGACTTAGTGGCTTAAAAGAACAGACATTTTCCAGTTCCTGTTCTATAGGTCAGAAGTCCAGGCAGGATTAATTGAGTCCTTCTCTGCTCAGGGTCTCACAAGCTAAACTCAGGTTTGGCTACACTACATTTCTGTTTGGGGGAAGAATCCACTGCGTTTTTGATTCAGGTGTTGGTAGAATTCAGCTCCTTGCAGTTGTAGCCACTTGCATTCACTGCTACATGGCCCCTTCTTCCTTCTGGGCCAGCAGTGGGAGAATCTCGCTTGTACTGGAATCCCTGTTACACTTCATTCCTCTGTCACCAGTAAGAGCTTCGTCCCTTTTAAGAGTTCACTTGTTTAGCTCAGGGGCACCCAGGATAATCTCCCTTTCTCAAAGCATACTGTGCTATAGAACATCATCATGGGAGGGCCAATCTCATCATGTATACACCAGTGTTAGTCACTTGGTGGTGTCTGACTCTTTGCAACCCCATAGACTGTAGCCCACCAGGCTCGTCTGTCCATGGTGTTCTCCAGATAAGAATACTGGAGGGGGTTGCCATTCCCTTCTCCAGGGGATCTTCGTAACTCAGATATTGAACCCTGAGTTAGGATCTTTCTGCAATGTAGGTGGGCCTGACCACCCTCCAAAGAGAGGGGATTATACAGGGCTTGTCCATCAGGGAGCAAGAATCTTGGGGATTATCTCAGAATGCTGTCTACCACATAATCCACATGTACTCATCAGTGTTGGCAAATTAGATTGAGGATATCTTGTTTATTTGCTCAATAGATGCTCCATGTGGCAGGAACTTGGTAATATTAATACTATCCCAATTCCCTGTGTGCTTAACTATGAAAAAACTAGATCTGTGCTTCTGCCCCAACTGAACACATCTGAGAATTGGCATACATTTTTCTACATCCTGTAATTAGAATAAAGTTTTGTTTTTTTTCTCTTTTGCTATTTTAGCTTCTTTGTGGTCAGCAATTTAGAGGGACTTTGGGTTATTTTATTGATTTTTTTTTCATTTTTAATAAAAAACTTCAACAACACTAAATGGGCATCTTCAGCAGTATTTAATATAAGTTCTGAATTTCACTTGACACACTCCATCAAAATATCAACAATTAATCTTCTTTCATTAACCAGTGAAACCAAAATTCTGGGTTTATTTACATCATATAGTGCTTTGATCAGCTTCCTTTGAGGCTCAGATGGTAAAGAATTCGCTTGCAATGCAGGAGACTCAAGCTGAATCTCTGGGTGAGGAAGCTCTCCCGGAGAAGGGAATGGCTATCCACTGCAGTATCCTTACCTGTACAATCTCACGAACAGAGGAGTCTTGACAGGCAACAGTCCAAAGGGTTGCAAAGAGTCAGACAGAACTGAAGTGACTAAGTGTGCAGCAGTGCTTTGAAATATATGATTTTAGTTCAGAATACATATCAATAATAAAAACAATAAGAAGAAAAGATCATGATCTCTCATTCATTTTACAAAGCAAATCTTTTGCGAGGGACAAATGCCACCTAATATTGGCACTACCCCTGAAAAATACAAACTGAGAGCTAAGCTGTGTTGTGAGTATAACAGGACTAACGCAAAAGAACAATGTAAACAGGAAGGCTCTAAAGGTTAAAAGAAAGGAATAATTTTGTGACATGAGCGTGGAGGCCATGATACTTCTGTGGAGGCTTCTACACCCCGATTCTTTGTTTCAAATGTTCCAGGAAGTGTCTATGCAGCTGTCAGAAGCAAATCTCAAACTGATGGTTGGCTGTCCAGCTGTTACCTGTTCCAAAGAATCTCAGCTCAAATAATATAAAGAAGACTTTACTCATTTACTGGTTTTGAAATGGTTTTCTCATGCTCTTTTTTTTTCCCCCTTAGGAAAATATAACCTTACATTTCAGACACTAAATTGAAGGGCAGAATTCTGAATCTAAGTCCACAGGGAATCCATTTTTGTCTCACCAGGTACTTGGCATCTCCAAAACTCAACAATGGACCTGGTGGCTGTAGACAACATCGACCTTATTATTGCTAGCCTTTCCCTGAGGCCTAACATTTCTGATCTTTATTGCCTCACAATTTAATTGATACCTTTATTTATAAACTGGAACTTACCTCTGCTTCATCCAGCTCACCAGCCTACACTTCAGTCTTGTTCTGAAATGCACTGAATTACTTAAGTGCTGTTAGATTGGCTTCACTCTACTTGTTTAGTCCCTAAGTCATGTCTGATTCTTTGCGACCCTCTGGACTGTAGCCTGCCAGGCTCCTCTGTTGGTGAGATTTCCCAGGCAAGAATACTGGAGTCATTGGGTTGTCATTTCCTTCTCCAGGGGATCTTTCTGACCTAGGGATTGAACCTGCATCTCCTACATTGGTAGGCAGATTCTTTACCACTAAGCCACCTTACTCTGCATAATCACATAATCATAACCAAGAGAGGCTGAACTTAGTGGGGATCCAAAGGTGAAACAATTTTATTTTTTTCAATTGCTATTTCCAAATACGTTTGGTTAGATCTCCTTTTCCTTGTCATCTTTCATGTCATTTTGGGTGAATCTCAGCCTTTCTGGTTTCTTTTAGTTATTAGAAAACTTAGCCCCAACTAGTCCAATTTAAAAGTTGTGCCTCAGATCTTATTCAGACCTCATATTTATTCTCTCAGCATTTGTGAGGATTAAGCCTTAAGGACCTGGCAGTGGGAAAGTTGTGGTTTGTTCTTTCCTTTCCTCCTCTCTACCTCTTGCCCCCCTTTTGTGTGTTCAGGAGTAGGAGTTAGAGAGAAGTCAAGTCTTTTTACTTACCTGAGACTGCTGTAGGTCTTTATTGACTGCTGAAGCTTCTGTGGATTATCATTCGTTAACTGACCATTACTGCTGTCTGCACTGCATGTGTGCTAAGTCGCTCAGTCGGGTCTGACTCTTTGCGATGCCATGGACTGTAGCCCACCAGGCTTCCCTGTCCGTGGGATTCTCTAGGGAAGAGTACTGGAGTAGGTTGTCATGCCCTCCTCCAGGGGATCTTCCTGACTCAGAGATCGAACCTGCATCTCTTATGTCTCTGTCTCCTGCATTGGCAGGCGGGTTTTTTACCACTAGCGGCCACTGGAAAGTCTGCTGTCTGCATTATGGGCAGCTACATATTGTCTCTTAATGTGAGAATCACTTGTGAATGCTTTAGAAGGCCCACTCAAACCTCATCACTGCACTGAATATGATGTGAGCCAGGCTGCTCTGACTCTTCATGAACCTTCTAAATCCCTGTACTTTTTGTAGTGTCTACTGGACTCACAGGAAATACAAGGATCTTTATTGTGAGAGAAAACTCTGCTTTCTCATGGGTCCAGAGGGCATGTCAGCAACTCAGCTACATAACCAACTCAGTTCCACCTAGGGAAGGACGTGCTCACGCTTGGTTTGAGAGTGGGGTAGAAAATAGAAAAACTATTCTCTCCCTAGGCTAATAATTCCTTATTCCAACACATCTCCCTCTAACATTTTCTTCAGCTCTCTCTGGTGACGTACATTCACCATGGATAGGGTATGTGAGAGATGGTTGGGAGGAGCAGAACCAGTATGGCTCAGTTCCTCATGAGTCCTAGGGAGGACCTTTGGCTCTTAATTACTGTAGGTCCTTTACAAAGGCGAGATACTCATGGCCTATTTAACTCCAGCTTTGAATGCCACTTGTATGATTGCCAGATAAAATATAGAATATGCAGGTAAATTTGAATTTCAGATAAATAAGGGGCAAATATTGTACAGGTCATATTTATACTAAATAACTATTATCTTGTTTATCAGAAATGGAAACTTAACAGGGTCTCCTGTATTTTTATTTGCTAGATCAGACAACCCTAGATGCATAATAGCAGAAAAATCTCTCTCTGTAACTGATTATACTTCTAGGTGTCAGACTCTGTGCTGACATAAGCATTTTACATAGCTTATGTGTTGTTTTGCCAGCCAGGTATTACTACCTGCTTTATCTAGGGACAATTATTGAATTTCAGAGAAGGTTAGTGAAATGGCCAGGATCACTCACAAACACACAACCGGTCAGGGTCAGAGAGAGGGTTTGGGTGCAGATCCTCTAGATGTGCCTCCTGATCCTTGTGTACACTTTGTCACATTTTCCTGTTGTTCTTCCATTCCTACCCCGGGCCCAGGAATCCCAGTCAGTGCCCTCTGTGTTGGATTCACAGCTACTTCTCACTCCACTGGTCACATCTTCCTATTTGGTTCCATTTTGTTTCCACCATTAATGGATAACATAATGTGTTCTAAATTTCTCCTGGGAGTTAAGCCTGATTAAGTGCAGGTGGATAATATTTATTGTTTAGTTACTAAAGCTCCTTGCTTATTTTCTATCCTGGTGAATTGATTGCCAGAGATGTAAAGGAAACTTGATAGCCTCCTTTGCTTTTTTTCCCCCTTGAGCATAAAACAAGCCCAAGCCAAGTGACACCCTACATTTCTTCCCCTGTGAGTCCATTCACCATATTTTCTAGGGCAAGAGTGTCTAAAAGGAAGAGGAGCTCTCAGAAAACTGAAGGAGTTGCTTGTCCACCACCTCTAGAAATGCCTCTAGGTTCTTTCTGGTTTTCTTCTTGCCAAATATCCATGCCCCCATGATACTCCCACCTGTCAAAGATAAGCACAGCCAGACATATTGTTAAGGTGGTCAGGACAGATTTTAATCAGTAATACACTACTGCAGTCGAGAAAAGATTCCAGGCTGAACTGAACTCAATTTCAGCTTGTACAGAAGTGATTGAGCATTCTAAAGGGGGAATGTGGAAATAGGAAGGGTGTTATATAGGCACTTAGTAGATTCAGGGAAGTGAACAATTATAACAAGTGAGAAGTGGGAATTGATCTGTGTGAAATCCATCTGGGTTGGTTAACTGGCACTTATTGAAGCCAAGCTTCTACTGTCATATACAGACAGGGGCCCTATCTTCAGATGTTGATTGGAACAGATTCTTCAGAAAACTTTGAGCTTTCTCAGGCAGACACTTTAAGGGGGAATAAGATTGTTGCAGGGAAATAGTCTTGACCTGTTAGAAACTACATTAATGTGTTCAAACCCTTATAGACCCAAGGTTGAGGGCTGGTTGAGGGCTAGTTTAGAAGCGAGTCCAGGGGTGCCTGGCCAGAGTTAGGTCAAGGAGAGAATCTTTGTCACATCTAAATTTCAGGAGATCTAATAGCTCAGCTGGTAAAGATTCTGCCTGCAATGTGGGAGATCTGGGTTTGATCCCTGGGTTGGGAAGATCCCCTGGAGAAGGGAAAGGCTACCAAATACAGTATTCTGGCCTAGAGAATTCCATGGACTATATAGCTCATAGGGTCACAAAGAGTTGGATGCAACTGAGCAACTTTCACTTTCAAACTTGGGGAGAAGGAGGGTTGAATAGGCTTCATGATCTCTACTTTCTCTCTGCAACTAGTTGATTCACTGGGTTAAAGCCCTAAATTCCAGCCTCTGGCATTTCTATAGGGTTCTCCCTTCTTGCTTTCCTTCACGGCTCATCATTCCTGCTTCCGAGAGAAGGATCAGGTAAGTGAAGAGCACATGGAACCGACTCTATGAATGATGGAGAAATAATGAGTAGAATTTAAGGCCGAGAGTACAAATATAAATAGACTGATTGAATGGGAAATTAAAAGAGTGTAATAAGTAAACAGGACTTGCAGTACTTGCAAAACAGAAACACAATACTTGAGTGCAATCTCAAAAATGACAGAATGATCTCTGTTTGTTTCCAAGGCAGACCATTCAATATCACAGTAATCCAAGTCTATGCCCCAACCAGTAATGCTGAAGAAGCTGAAGTTGAATGGTTCTATGAAGACCTACAAGACCTTATAGAAAGTGAAAGTGAAGTTACTCAGTCGTGTCCGACTCTTTGAACCCCATGGACTGCAGCCTACCAGGCTCCTCCATCCATGGCATTTTCCAGGCAAGAGTACTGGAGTGGGGTGCCATTGCCTACTCCGTGACCTTATAGAACTAACACCCAAAAAAGATGTCCTTTTCATTATAGGGAACTGGAATGCAAAAGTAGGAACTAAAGAATTTGGCCTTGAATGTACAGAATGAGGCAGGGCAAAGGCTAATAGAGTTTTGCCAAGAGAACGTGCTGGTCATAGCAAACACCCTCTTCTAACAATGCAAAAGAAGATTCTACACATGGACATCACCAGATGGTCAATTCTGAAATCAGATTGATTATATTCTTTGCAGGCAAAGATGGAGAAGCTCTATACAGTCAGCAAAAACAAGGCCAGGAGCTGACTGGCTCAAATCATGAACTCCTTATTGCAAAATTCAAACTCAAATTGAAGAAAATAGGGAAAACTACTAGACCATTCAGGTATGACCTAAATCAAATCCCTTATGATTATAGAGTGGAAATGACAAATAGATTCAAGGGATTAGATCTGATAGACAGAGTGCCTGATGAACTATGGACGGTGTTCGTGACATTGTACAGGAGGCAGTGATCAAGATGATTCCCAAGAAAAAGAAATGCAAAAAGGCAAAATAGTTTTCTGAGGAGGGCTTACAAATAGCTGAGAAAAGAAAAGAAGCAAAAAGCAAAGGAGAAAAGGAAAGATATACCCATTTGAATGCAGAGTTCCAAAGAATAGCAAGGAGAGATAAGAAAGCCTTCCTTAGTGATCAATGCAAAGAAATAGAGGAAAACAATAGAATGGGAAAGGCTAGAGATCTCTTCAAGAAAATTAGAGATACCAAGGGAACATATCATGCAAAGACGGGCTCAATAAAGGACAGAAATGGTATGGACCTAGCAGAAGCAGAAGATATTAAGAAGAGGTGGCAAGAATACACAGAAAAACTGTACAAAAAAGATCTTCATGACCCAGATAATGACGATGGTGTGATCACTCACCTAGAGTCAGACATCCTGGAATGTGAAGTCAAGTGGGCCTTAGGAAGCATCACTACGAACAAAGCTAGTGAAGGTGATGGAATTCCAGTTGAGCTATTTCAAATCCTGAAAGATGATGCTGTGAAAGTGCTGCACTCAATATGCCAGCAAATTTGGAAAACTCAGCAGTGGCCACAGGACTGGAAAAAGGTCAGTTTTCATTCCCAATCAAAGAGAGGCAATGCCAAAGAATGCTCAAACTACCACACAATTGCACTCATCTCACACGCTAGTAAAGTAATTCTCAAAATTCTCCAAGCCAGGCTTCAATAGTACGTGAACCCTGAACTTCTAGATGTTCAAGCTTGTTTTAGAAAAGGCAGAAGAAGCAGGGATCAAATTGCCAACATCTGCTGGATCATGGAAAAAGCAAGAGAGTTCCAAAAAAACATCTACTTTTGCTTTATTGACTATGCCAAAGCCTTTGACTCTGTGGATCACAATAAACTGTGGAAAATTCTTAAAGAGATGGGAATACCAGACCACCTGACCTGCCTCTTGAGACATCTGTATGCAGGTCAGGAAGCAACAGTTAGAACTGGACATGGAACAACAGACCTGTTCCAAATCGGGAAAAGAGTATGTCAAGGCTGTATATTGTCACCCTGCTTATTTAACTTATATGCAGAGTACATCATGAGAAACACTGGACTGGAAGAAACACAAGCTGGAATCAAGATTGCCAGGAGAAATATCAATAACCTCAGATATGCAGATGATACCACCCTTGTGGCAGAAAGTGAAGAAGAACTAAAGAACCTCTTAATGAAAGTGAAAGAGGAGAGTGAAAAAGTTGGCTTAAAGCTCAACATTCAAAAAATGAAGATCATGGCGTCTGGTCCCATCACTTCATGGCAAATAGATGGGGAGACAGTGGAAACAGTGGCTGACTTTATTTTTTGGGACTCCAAAATCACTGCAGATGGTGACTGCAGCCATAAAATTAAAAGACACTTGCTCCTTGGAAGAAAAGTTATGACCAACATAGACAGCATATTAGAAAGCAGAGACATTTGTCAACAAAGGTCTGTCTAGTCAAGGCTATGGTTTTTCCAGTAGTCATGTATGGATGTGAGAGTTGGACTATAAAGAAAGTTTAGTGCCACAGAATTGATGCTTCTGAACTGTGGTGTTGGAGAAGCCTCTTGAGAGTCCCTTGGACTGCAAGGAGATGCAATCAGTCAAACCTAACGGAAATCAGTCCTGAATATTCATTGGAAGGACTGATGCTGAGGCTAAAACTGAAACTCCAATACTTTGGCCACCTGATGGGAAGAACTGACTCATTTGAAAAGACCCTGATGTTGGGAAAGATTGAAGGTGGGAGGAGAAGGGGATGACAGAAGTGAGGTGGTTGGATGGCATCACCAGCTCAATGGACATGAGTTTGGGTAAACTCTGGGAGTTGGTCATGGACAGGGAGGCCTGGTGTGCTGCAGTCCATGGGGTCGCAAAGAGTCTGACGCTACTGAGTGACTGAACTGAACTGAATAAGTAGACATGTAAGAAGTAACAAAAAAAGCAAATGAATGAGGAAGGAGATTTACAGCATAATTTAGTAAGGTCAGATCGACTAAAGGTTTATATCCATTACTTATTTTAAAACAGTGTCCAAGTATAATTGAATGTGTGCTATATAATAATTTATTGGTATTCTCACCACTTTCTCTTAAGTTGTCTGAAGACAGTTTAGCAGAAAGACACCATCTTCTGATGAGTATGCAATGGGTCAGTGCTTCTAGGTGTAATACAGAGGCTGACTATTGATTAACACATTATTTATGAGACCATTTTTAAAGGAGGCATGAAAATATATTGCAAGATGGCTGATAATACATTATAATATAATATGCTGGACATTATGAGAATGGTGCTTAGTTCTAACCTACTATCAGGAAGACATGTGGTGTGGTTTGAATCACTGAAGCAGTTTAAGGTAACAGTGAAAAGCCTTTTATTTTTTAATTTTGGAGTTAAATGTACATAGGAGGTGCTAGAATGTTATGCTAGTCCTATGATATTGGGTAAGTCACGCTTCTAAACCTAGTTCCCTCAAGAAAATGCAGAAAATAACAAACTTCTATTTAAATAGTGCGAATTAAAGAAGGCAATGCATATAAGCACTTAACACAGAGGCTTGCACAGTACAATAGTCAGTGGTAGCATCTGCTCCTCCTTCTCCTCCTCACTGTCACAGTGCTTGTGACCAACAGCACATTTGGGGCATGGGTGGTTTGGATATGCCCTTCCTAGTAAGACAGGACTCCTGCAGTCAGTATTATTATTTATGTTACTGTTCAAGACAATACTAGCATGCTGCGAGAACTATCTTAAATTTTGTTTTTACACTCATTTTCAATAAAAGTCACAAAAGTGGGGTTTAGAGTCATATAGGTAGTTGATGAGGAGTGAGAGTATCTGAATTTTCATTTTGACTGGCTGCCCATTGCTCTGTGATTTGAAAAAGGTATTTCATCTTCCTAATTAAGAATTTTTTGTCTGCAAAATGGAACATTTGGAGGAAATAATTGCAGGTATCTACTCCACGGCAGAAGTTTTAGTTTAGCTATGGTTTTCTATATTCATAACGAACTGCTAGAGTAAATTTCCTTCAGAGTTAAACTAGTCATCGCACAGATTACAAATATGTTTAGCTGTTTCTAACTGATTATCTAAAGTCTTTAAAAAGCAATTAAGGTGGAGAAAAAAAGCCCAAAATGAAGATTTAATTATATTTTTTAAGGATAAATAATTTGTTTTAAGTTATATAAAACACAGAAAACAAAGGAAGCTATCAAGAAAGAGATCACTAGTTATGCTCTCTCCCTCTACAGACTCCCTCCCAGTGAGATAACCATTCTTGACATTAAACCATGGATTACCTGGAAATTTAATGTGTGCATAAAAATATAGAAAGTAGGATTATGTAATATGTGCCTTTCTAATTTAGCAGTTTTATCATAGACAGTTAATGAAATCAAACAGCATGATTATATCATTTTAAATAGCTGCATAGTATTTCTTTCTATTTCTTAATATTTCTATTTCCTGAATCTGAAAAAAAAAAACATTTAATATTGTTTGCAATACTTTATTATAATAGGCAATACTTTGAATATTCATTGCTTATTTATGCAAGAATGCCGATTTGATGAATTTTTAGAAATTGCCTTACTGGTTAAAAGATTATGCATGTACAATTTTATATACACATATATATTATATGGGCTTCCATGGTGGCTCAGCGGTAAAGAATCTGCCTGCAATGCAGAAGATGTGGGTTCCATCCCTGGGTTGGGAAGATCCCCTGCAGAAGAACATGGCAATACATTCCAGTATTTTTGCCTGGGCACTCCTATGAACAGAGGAGCCTGGAGGGCTATAGTCCATGGGGTAACAAGAGTCAGACATGACTTAGTGACTAAATCACTACCACCACCACCATATATATTTACATATATATATATATATATATAACCAAATTACTACCCTGTGTGTGTGTATGTATATATGTATATACGTATATATATTTGTATATATCTACTTATGGATAGAAGTGTCTGTTTCTGAAAACTCAGCATTGAGTATTATCATTCTTTTAAATATGGGTCAGGGTGGAAGGCAAATGAAAAAAGAAAGCTATCTCCTTGGTCTTTTAATTTTTATTTATTTATTTATTTATCAACATTTTATTACTAGTGAAATTGGATATATCTTAGTGTGTTTAATAACCACATGGGGTACTTGTTTCTTTCTTAAACATTTTGGAGGAGCTCATTTCTTCAGAAGTGTATTAAATACCAATCTGTTGTATATATTGTAAATATTTTTTTCTTTAGTTTCCTTCTAATTTAGTTTAAGAAATTTAGGTGAAGTTTATGAATTTTATGTATCAAACCAACAGCTTCTTCTTTTATGGCTTTTGACTCTCATGTTCTGTTCAGAACATTATTCCCCAGTTAAAGATCATGAAATTATTCATTAAAATTTTACTAGGTATTTTATTACATTTAAATCTTTAATCCATTTGGAATTTATTGTGGTTTCTATAAAATGCTTGCAGCTATTTTTAATGATTTTTCCATAGATGACTGGGTTCTATGGTTACTCACACATGTTAGAGGGGATCGGAATCAATTAAAAACCAATAATGAGATACAGTGACTAGTATATTAAATGCCCACTTGACATCCAACACTAGCGTGGCTGCCTCCTAGCGTCCATAAAGCATCACAAGGGGGAGCCTTCGTGCTTTAGTAAATACGTCTATCTCCTGCTTTCCAGGCACTCCTTTCATTTGTAGCTTTTTTGTTCAGCCTTGATATGTTTCTTTCTTGATCAAGCAAAAAAGTAGTGTATTGAGGTGGTCAAGGGAAAAAAAAAAAAAAAAAAACCTGGAAAAGATGAGCCATGCAGGCAAAATTACTAAATATTACTAAGTCTGTACTGAATTTGTTTTTGTTTTCTGTGCATAGTAAAAGGATTGAAAATCTCTCTCATTATTCTCTGGTTTCCCAAACAGTTATTGGGATATGCATCCTTAGCAATGGAATTCAGATCCATATTTAAAGTTGTGGACTTGAATGAAAAGTAAAATGAGGAGCTGTATATTATGTGACTTTTTTTTTCCTGGCAATTGTGCTGCAAGCCAGTATGTGTCAAGGATAACATGATGGACACTAGCCAGGATTTCTCCCCACCCCTATTTATTTATCAGTTGGTCACATTGTTCAATTAATTAAATATGTTTGACTTTACTGTTTTCCTATTTGCATACCATCCCTTTGCAGAACTCTTTTAGCTACACATTTGGGGACCTAAGGGCCATCCTCTTTGTGGTTAATCATCATTAAATGATTATTTTTCTAAATTTTTTTCTCAGTAAAATGCAAAATTCTACAGAATTTTATTTTGAGTGAAAGCTCTTGCACTATGCCTTTTTTGGGGGTACTTAACTCTCTAGAACGACAAATGGGTACTGTCAATCTTTTTCCTTGGCTGTGAAGCATATGCTTTTATGAATGTTTGGATGATAGGCAGAGTATAAATGTGAAGTCCTCTTAAAAGAGGGTAAAGAGGCTCCCAAATACTCTTAGAGGACATATCCAAGGCTAAACATATGGCCTTGTCATCACAATTTCCCACATTGCCTTTCTTGTGGTTTTAACCTTCTACTTTATTTATTACCAGAAGGCCTTATCTCTCTAGCCTGCTGCTACAGACTGCTAGGCCAGGATGTAGTGAAAGCACAAAGTAATGAAACAGGATGATCATAAATAGAAGGGAAATGGCCACAGCCTCTGTCTGTGTTACAGCTGCCCAGGTTCTGTAACCTGAGCCAAACCATGCTAAAGAGACATAATGTTCCACAGTGCTAATCATGCTTCCATTCCTGTTACATCTGGTATCACCAGAAGACTTTAGACCTCGTGAATGTCAAGCCTTTTCTAGGAAAAGTGTCAGCTGAGGGAAGAAGGGAAAGGAAGACAGCTAGAGGAGCTTAAATGCTAAAGTGCCATTTAAAGGACAAATAGTTCAAGTGAAGAAATGTCATGCAAATGAATTATGTGGTGGGCTTACAGTAGGAAAGTGAGGAGGAAAAACAATGACTACTGCTTGACGAGTGTAGTAGTGTAATTTTTTTTTCTGTGCAGCCCTTAGCAAAGTTATCAAACAAGAGCCTCACACCCCGTGATGAGTGAGTGACAGGTGGTTGACTTCAGCAGGCTGGATGATAATTGAATTAGCACTTTTCAAAAACTGGTCCAGTTTTGGCCAAACCTTATTGGTTGTAGTTAGTGCCAGGGCTTCTTAGGGAGGTCTCAGGGTGTCCCTTCCCTCTTTCCCCAGGCAGAGAGAGAAGAAGGGGAAGTAAGAAATAGGAATTTGATTCCTGAGCCCAGATGCCATGTATGGTCAACTACAGAAATATCATATCTTTATAATTAACTTTAAAGTTTCTATAACAATAGTAAGATATTTTTGGTTGTAAGGGTGAAAAAGAATTTTTAAGTGATAATGTATTTTGTTTGGAAAGGATACATAGCTGAGAACTTTAATACATGATTGGTGTGAGCATCAGTTGATGCTAGCATTTTGGAGGAGAATTTGTAATAATCAAAGTGTATTAAATCCTTGGATCTCACATTCCACATAAGGGAATTTATTGTATAAAAACACTAATTTAAGTCAGTAAAGTATAGGATGTCAGAGAATTATTTATAATAGTAAAACAAAATCATCCAAATATCTATTAAGATAGAAATCATTAAATTAAAAAATAGAAATGCTAAGTGCTGTGCTGTGCTTAGTTGCTCAGTTGTGTCTGACTCTTTGCGAGCGCATGGACTGTAGCCCACCAGGCTCCTCTGTCCATGGGGATTCCCAGGAAAGAATAGTGGAGTGGTTGCCATGCCCTCCTCCAGGGGATCTTCCCAACCCAGGGATAGAACCTAGGTCTCCTGCATTGAAAACAGATTCTTTACCAGCTGTGCTACCAGGCAAGCCCAGAAATGCTAAGTAGCCACTGAAAAAATAAAGTAGAAATATATATATTTCTTTTTCTGGGATCTGACTCTTAGAACCCATTTGGACTTGATCAGATTATTTTGTATCTCTGCCTCAGTTTTCTCATCTGTATTATGGGCAGAATAATGATATCTACTTCACAGGGTTTCATGAGAAGCAAATGGATAATGCATTGTAAAATTTTTAGAACATTGGCACATAATAGGGACTTAGCTAATTTAAATCTTTACAGTTATCATTTTTCTGTATCGGCTTGGGAGAATGTGCAAGATAAACAGAAAAGGAAAGTTAAGAAATCTGTATAGCTAGTATTATTCCAGAAAGATAAAAACAGTAATATTCATTATACTGATGATTCTTATTGTCTCTGAACATGGTTTTAAGTGGGCTTTACATTTTACCTTCTTTATTGCTAAAATGTTCGAGTTTTTTAACTGTCAAATTTTACCTGATTTGTGACCTGTGGCACATATTAATAATTACCCCCACTGCCTCATTTTTCTTGGCTCCCACAAGAGGTTATCATGATGTTTCATATAGTCAGAGGAGCTATCATTCTTATCATGCAAAGTTCATGGCTTATATTAGGCTTCATCCTTGGTGTTGTACATTCTATGGGCTTTTACAAATGTATAAGGACTTGTATTCACTATTATAATATCATGCATTATGATTTCACAGTCCTAAAATTCCTCTGTGCTCCACCTATTTATCCCTCCCTCCCCCAGGCCCTGGTAACCATTGATTCTTTAACTGTCTCCAGGTTTTTCTTCACCAGGAAGTTATATATAACACTTGGAATAATACAATATATATTCTTTCAAATTAACTTCTTTCATTTAGTAATATGCATTTAAGCTTCCTCCTCATTTTTTTTTTTTTATGGCTTGATAACTCATTTCTTTTTAGCACTAAATAATACTTTGTTTTCTGGATGTACCACAATTTATATATGCATCCATCTACTGAAGGGCATCTTGGTTGCTTTCAAGTTTGGCAACTATGAATAAAGCTGCTCTAAGCATTTGTGTACAGGTTTTTGTGTGGACATGTTTTCAGCTCAGTTTTAAAAAACATTTTCAACACATCATTTGACCATTACTTTTTGAAAACAAAATAAAAATGAATTATTAGCATAATTAGATAAAAGCAAATAGATCCAAAATTCAAATCCTAACTTTTAATTGCTAGATTCAATAGGCTTATACTTACCCTTGTCAAATTGATACCAAAATTTCCAAATGCTTACTTTTAGTTTATGTATTTACTTTATCTTGGACCAGAAATAGTTTGTGGATTGACCCTAGTCCCCACACACTTTGTGTAGCATTTATGCAGAGAATTCCTGATATATGAGAAAAGAGAGGTCAGGATATCCCCTCCTTTCATCTTGAAAACTCATGTTAAGCCTTTAAGGATCAGTTTTTAGCCTTCTCTGACTCCTCCTGTCTGGTCAAGCTGCCCTTTCTTTGATTTATGAAGTGATGCCTGCAGCGTTCTCCAGAGGTGCTGACTGGCTGCCTTTCAGTCTTTTACGTGCTGCTTGGATGCAGATGACAACTCCGTAACCTAGACACCTACCATAGGGCCAGGCACATGGAAGTAATCCAGTTGAAGTTATTAATAGCTAAATGAATAAATAGAAAAAACAAATTTAGCTTTAAAAAGGAGCACTTATCTTTGCCACTGTAGATTCAATAAATCAAATAACCTTTAGGTATGAAGTCAAATTCTATTATCATTTTGTATACTATAATGTGGATTTAAATTTACATTGAGTCAGCTAATGTCTCTAGTTTTGGTCGAGGCTCATCTTGTTTCTTTCAGGAAGTTTTCTCTTTCTCATTTTTGCTTTGGCCAGCAGTTATCTTTCTGCTATACTTTGATGCTGGAGTAGGTATCTTTTCCAAATAATAATGTAAATAGTTACCAAGGAAGTGAAAAAAGTCTCATGTAATTAGAAATGCTAGCCATGAAATTAAAAGATGCTCACTCCTTGGAAGGAAAGTTATGACCAACATAGACAACATATTAAAAAGCGGAGACATTACTTTGTCAACAAAGGTCCGTCTAGTCAATGCTATGGTTTTTCCATTGGTCATGTATGGATGTGAGAGTTGGACTATAAAGAAAGCTGAGCACCAAAGAATTGATGCTTTTGAACTGTGGTGTTGGAGAAGATTCCCTAAAGTCCCTTGGACTGCAAGGAGATCCAACCAGTCCATCCTAAAGGAGATCAGTCCTGGGTGTTCATCGGAAGGACTGATGTTGAAGCTGAAACTCCAATACTTTGGCCACCTGATGTGAAGAGTTGACTCATTTGAAAAGACCCTGATGCTGGGAGGGATTGGGGGCAGGAGGAGAAGGGGATGACAGAGGATGAGATGGCTGGATGGCATCACGAACTCGATGGACATGGGTTTGGGTAGACTCCGGGAGCTGATGATGGACAGGGAGGCCTGGCATGATGAGATTCATGGGACACGACTGAGCGACTGAACTGAACTGAAGGTCTATATTATTTGTGATATAATTTCCTGGAATAAATTTTGCATAATAACAAGTCCAGTACTTCCATTCCCTTCATGATTGACCAAGTGCTATGAATAAAATAATATGTGATAATCCAAATCAATGTTTAAATCACCTGAGGACTTACCACTAAGAGAACTATCCCAGATATTCAGTGTAACATATTTCTAGCCAGAGGTGGTCAGATACCCCAGAACACAGGTTCACATTAAAGTTAACTCAGTTACTTGGTTCTTATGTTGTTTTTTTACACTTGTCTTTCTTTGCAGGGACTGTTCCTGTTTTCTTCAACTCCTTAGTCATTTCTCCTAGCAGATGTCCTCAGGACTGACTTTTTGAGAAAATCAAAGCCAACTTTTATCTTCTCCCTTTTTTTCCTCAAAATATTTCTCCATGTGTGCCTTAAGTCTACATAGTCTTTTAAATTCTACCTTGACCTCTTGAGTGTCACTAACTTCTTTTCTCAGTCTTCCTCCTTTTTGGCATCCTAAAGACTTGTATTAATTATACCTCTGACCTGAGACCCTCCTCCTTTGTTATGTTTATGATATTACATTGCCTCTGAGTCCTTAAAATCCTAAAATCTCTTTTTTAATTATTTTGTTTTAATTTTGCTGATTCTGTCTCTCTGGATAGTGTTTGTCCTAAGGTAGTAGTGAAGAGAAAGAGAAAGAATTAGATCCTTGAATGTGGTTTGGATGTGCGTTGACAGGGCTTGCTGGTGAATTTGATGAAGGGATGAGTGAAAGAGGAATCAAAGATGAATTTCTAGTTTTTAGTTTGAACAACTGATTGAATGATAGTGTCATTTACTGAGTAAATGGGAGGACAAATTTGGGAGAAGTCAATAGTCAAGAGTTCTATTTAGACAATATTAAGTTAGAGTTAGATGATATTCCCTGGTGGCTCAGATGACAAAGAATCTGCCTGCAATGCAAGAGACCCAGCCTGCAATGCAAGAGACCCAGATTGGATCTCTGGATTGAGAAGGGAATGGCTACCCACTCCAGTATTCCTGCCTGGAAAGTCCCATGGACAGAAGAACCTGGTGGGCTACAGTCCATGGGGTTGCAAAGAGTCAGACACTACTGAGCAACTAACACACACACACACACACACACACACACACACGTTAGAGATGCTTGGTAGACAGTTAAATGGATATGTCAAGCTAGCAGTTGAGTATACCATCTGGAGTCTGGGGTAGGGAACAGGTGGGAGGTGTGCATTTAAGAGTCATAATCATACATGGATAAGCATACATTGATGCTTTGCATTTGGATGAGACAAGCTGTAGATGTGGTTCTCAAAATGTAGTGTGCATAGAATCACACATAGGTTGACTTGTTAAAACACAAATTGCTGGCCCTATCTTCAGAGTTTCTGGTTTAGTAACATTGGAACGGGGCCTCCAAATTTTCATTTCTAATTTTCCCAGATTATGTTATGACTGCTGGTCCTAGGTCTACACTTGAGAGTCACTGAAGAAGAGAAAGGATATAATTAAGGAAGGAAAGAGAAGAGGGCTGAGAAATAAGGTCTAGGTATGCCAACATTCAGAAATTTTAAGAAAAATTTGAGAAGGGCCACTTGAGACATGAAACAATTTAGAACACAGTGACGTAGAACCTAAGAGAGAGTGTTTAAGGAAGAAGGTACTTTGTTGAGTGAAGACAGGAAAGTGACTAGCTCAAGTGAAGATGGCTATGAAGAACCTTGTCTCAAGAGACTTGGACTCCAGGATCACAAATAAATAGTTATTTTGGTTGGTTGGAATATTACATTATATTATATTTTGTTCATTCTATTTTGCTTCATTCTCATCATTAAAATAAGTGGTAAACAAGGTTTAAGGATGTCTCCTTTCAGGTCTCTATATTATGAACCAGTAGAATTTGTCTCAAGACAGGAATTTCAAAGTTTTACTGGCATCCCCTTGAGTTAACTGAGTAAACATTGCTGAAAGTGAAAGCATTAGTCATTAAGTCGGGTTCAACTCTTCGCAACCCTATAGACTCCTTTGTACCTGCCAGGCTCCTTTGTCCATGGAATTCTCTAGGTAAGGATAATGGAGTGGGTAGCCTTTTCCTTCTCCAGGGGATCTTCCCAATGCAGGGATTGAACCCAGGCCTCCTGTATTACAGGCAGAGTCTTTACTGTCTGAGCCACCAGGGAAGCCTTTCCTTCCCCAAATATTGCTGGCCCTTCCTTTAACCAACCCACTTCCCACCCACTCATTGACAGAATGGGTTCAACCTTATTTCTCAGGATCATGGAGTGATTCTATTGGGCTATAGCCACCTCTGACTCCTTTACTAGAACAAGGGAGTAAAAGAGAGCAAGAAGTCTCCCATTTACTCTCATTTCAGTTGCCTTTATTTTAGGCACATGTGGCTTTTCAGTGATTCTGATTTCCCTCCCAGCATTCATAGCTTTAGGTGGTCCTAAGAAAATTCTCTGAAATCATTAAGAATATGAATCTGCGAGAGCCATCAATCTTTATTCAAATTATATTGCTCCATTGCTAAGACTCATGTTCAGTTCCATGAAATTTGGGTTGACATGCTCTTTTTGCTTTCAGATAGCTGTAGCTGACTAGATTTCAACTTTCTATTTTTCTTTTTAATCTTATTATATGAATTTCAGTTTTTAAGCCTTTGGTCTTTTGTCCTGGACCCCAGTTGGCTTATAAACTCATCAAGTTATTAAAGACTTAAACTGAAGGAGAAAGGAAAAACATTCTTCCATGAACCTTAACCTACCTCAACACCCACACCCACCCCAGTTATCTTCTGTTCTCCCAGTGTGCCATGCTATCCTATCCTAAAGATCCTATCTGCATACTTTACTCATAGTGTTTCCTCAGCATAAAAAGGAAATGTTACCATTTCAAATGAAACTCAAAAGTTCCCTCTGCTTTATTCAATGCCGTTAATATTACACTTCTTTTTTTTTTTGGCACTTTCTCCCCATTTTGCTTTAGTGCTTATTCAAATTAATATGTACACATATATAGGTACAAATATGTATACATACATATATAGGTATGCATACAGATACATATATAGGTACAGGTATGTATACATACATACCTAGGTACACACACACACACATATATAGGTATAAGTATGTATATTTATGGGGCTTCCCACGTGGTGCTAGAAGTAAAGAATCTGATTGCCAATGCAGGAGATGTAAGAGACATTGGTTCAATTCCTAGGTTGGGGAAGATCCCCTGGAGGAGGTCATGGCAACTCACTCTAGAATTCTTGCCTGGAGAATCCCATGGACACAGGAGCCTGGTAGGCTACAGTCCATAGGGTCACAAAAAATCAGACATGACTAAAGTGACTTAGCACACACACATGTATCTATATGGGGCTTCCTAGGTGGTAAAGAAGAGACACAGGTTCGATCTCTAGGTTGGAAAGATCCTCTGGAGGAGGGCATGATATCTCACTCCAGTATTCTTGCCTGGAGAATCTCATGGACAGAGTAGCCTGGCGGGCTATAGTCCATGGGGTCACACAGAATTGGGCACGACTGAAGCGACTTAGCATGCACACACACAGACACACATGCACATATATATACACACACATATATTTCCCCTCTATATTTATCACCTTTTCTTGGTTGGAACAGAATTTTCCTAATTTAGCTCTGATAACTCAGGATCTTTGCCTTAGACAGTACATTCAGTTCAGTTCAGTTTAGTTCAGTCGCTCAGTCATGTCCGACTCTTTGTGACCCCATGAATCGCAGCACGCCAGGCCTCCCTGTCCATCACCAACTCCCAGAGCTCACTCAGATTCATGTCCATTGAGTCAGTGATGCCATCCAGCTATCTCATCCTCTGTCGTCCCCTTCTCTTCCTGTCCCCAATCCCTCCTAGCATCAGAGTCTTTTCCAATGAGTCAACTCTTTGCATGAGGTGGCCAAAGTATTGGAGTTTCAGCTTCAACATCAGTCCTTCCAAAGAACACCCAGGGCTGATCTCCTTCAGAATGGACTGGTTGGATCTCCTCGCAGTCCAAGGGACTCTCAAGAGTCTTCTCCAATACCACAGTTCAAAAGCATCAATTCTTTGGTGCTCAGCTTTCTTTATAGTCCAACTCTCACATCCATACATGACCACTGGAAAAACCATAGCTTGGACTAGACGGACCTTTGTTGGCAAAGTAATGTCTCTGCTTTTGAATATGTTGTCTGTGTTGGTCATAACTTTCCTTCCAAGGAGTAAGCATCTTTTAATTTCATGGCTGCAGTCACCATCTGCAGTGATACATTAGAATCCCTAAAAGAGAGGCTCAGGTAATCCTTGTCAGTTGAGCACTACTAATCTGGAGCAATAACTCTCTGAGAGTAGGACCCATAGTTTCTTCACTTTAATGGACAGCTGGCAAATGTATTTGGACTTGTAGTCAGAACTAGCCTGTGATGAGTCAGAGTAGGTGAATGAGTGGCAGTGTTGTAGGGGTATGATTCTCATATGTTTTGCCATTTAACCATTGATGTTTATTTGAAGTAACCATCACTGCAGTCATTTTTTTGGTATTGAAATTGTCAGATCTCCAGAAGATTTTTATTCAAATGCAAATACGCTTTCGTAGTAGCAACTCAGTTCAGATTGTTTCATCAGATCAGCCATAAATGAATGGACTTGGGGTGAGTAAATTTTAGAGAGTACGATGAGATCAACTGTCTCAGAGGGCAGATAAATGAGACTTTGAAATCTGGATTCCTACATGCCAATTTTACTGCTTTAAGGTTACCAAAATTTGAAAGGAGGGAAATTTAGAAGGGCAAATGCAGAATAATGCCCTTTTAAGAGTTTTGGGAAGGGACAGCTCAAATTTTAACATTTGAATCTTGGTTATGATTCATGGTCCAAAGTGATCTTAGTGTCTAATTTCCTTTAGTGCATATTAGTTTTCTAATGATGCTATCAGAGTCTTTATGCCAAAATAGAAATATAATGATAAGCCTACCATTGTTTCCATAATTCAGTTTCTTTGTCAAGAGGCTAATTGTGAATGTAAACGAGTAAAAGGAAAAGATTCACCAAAGGTGTTACAGACTTGATTTTTTTGGATAGCTTTGATGTTATTTTTAGTTGTGATGATAATTCTTACTGAATTTCATCTACCAAATTGATACGCAAGGTCACAATGTTAAATTTAGCTAACAACCTACACATTAACTGAAGGAATCAGTGTAAATTATAATTCAGTGATTGTAGACATTTGTGTGTTTCTTTTTTCTTTTAGCAAATGCCTTGCCACTTGAAGGTTAAAGTAGGATGGAGATATAGGCAAGAAACTCACTAGAAAATTAACAGAAGCTCAGTGAAATATTCTGGGATTAAGTGAGATTAAATGGAATAATATCCCCAAATAGTACAATGTAAACTATAAGCACTGCATAAATATTTATTGTAAGATATTATTAAAGAGAAATTCATTGCATGATTATTATTTGCATGACCTCAAGGCAGTCAGAAGCAATACTCTTTAGCTAGTAAAAATAATACCTTTTTGATGTAGAGGCCACACATACAGTGAATAGAACTGACATGATTGTTACTGATTTTATTGCTGTATAAATACTTTTTTTTTTTTTTTTGCCATATGGTTAAGACAGCTAGTCCATCAGACAAATTCAGTGCGCTTTATAGAGCATTGCAAGAGCACTGAACCAGGTGTTGTATAGGAGTCAGTTATGATGGAAGCAGGCACGGTGTTTCTGTCTTTTGATAGCTTATAATTTAAGAGAAAGCAGAAATAAAGCCCTTAAAGGAATATCAGAAGTTTATACTAACAATCACAGAGACAGCTGGCTATTCAAAATGTTGCATTTAATTATCTGAAAGTCACTCTTCAAAGCCTCCTTACTGCTACTTGTAACTCCTCCCATCCCAATCCTATCTGACTATTTCTGTGTTCAGTTCATAATCCCTCTGTCATGTTAGATTTCCTTAGCAACCTTTTTTCCTGTCCATGCAGATTATTATGTCTGCTCTGTGGGTTCTGTCATTCAATCTAATGTCTTGCTTTTTCTGAGTACTTGTCATTTGCTGTTATCTTTACCAAGTTCAAGTGGATAAGTTGCTCAGTCATGTACAACTCTTTGCGACTGCATGGACTATAGCCTGCTAGGCTCCTCAGTCCATGGAATTCTTGAGGCAAGAATACTGGAGTGGGTAGCTGTTCCCTTCTCCAAGGAATCTTCGTGATCCAGGGTTTGAACCCAGGTCTCTTGCATTGCAGGCAGATTCTTTATTGTCTGAGCTACCAGGACAGTCCTTCCCTTTTTTAATATGCTCATAATTGTGCTGATTTGCTGAGCTGGCTTCGCCTTTGCTTTTTGTTAAAGAGCATGGCAAATGAGCTTTAAATCTTGTTAAAATTACAGAATTTTCTTTCTCTCTAGGCTTTACTCTAAAATAATACATTTTTTAAACTAACTCATTTATGGTCCCTAGATAATCATTATGCCAAATGAAAAGTGACTTTTTTTTTTAAAGTTGAAAGGGGGAAATTTTTTTTCAATCGTGTTATAACTGTGAAGAATTGGAGGGTTTTTAAATATTTTTTGAGGAAGCTAGACAAGTCTGTGTTTTTCACATTGGGAGTGAAGGAACTTGCCATTTGAAGTGGGTTTGATTGATCTGCCTAAGACAAAAACTACATTTTCTGACAAAGTGTTAATAAACTCTCTCCAGCTGTTGTAGGTTCCTTTCAAGATCTTCCCGTTCTTTTTTGAAGTAATGAAGTTTACAGAGAACTATTATAAGGTTCTAATTGAATTTCACAGAAGTAGCCCTGATGTGACCCAAAATGGAGGAAAAAACCTAACCCACAAAATCTCACACTATGAAGCAACTCTCTGCAGAATCATTGATTAAGAACTTGAAGTGGAAAAGAGAGGCCTAACTCTCAATAATTAGCCCTGGTTAATGAAGACTTTTAAGATATGGCATGTTGATGTTGATAACTTCTGTGGGACACAGGGAGATGATGAAAAAGATTGGCAGTTATCAAAGAGAAGTGTTTATTAAAACACCTTTCAAGTACCTGTAGGATATAATAAAAAGCCATCTGTAAAAGAACTTATTAAAATAAAGTCTAGATGGAATCAATAATTTCACCACCTTCAGCTTTCACAAAACTTTTTTTGTTTTTTTTTTTTATGAAAGTTTTTTATGCATTTCATGGAAATCTTTTTGGTGGACCATGCTAAAAGAGGTTTGCAATGCATATCCTAACAGAAAGGTTGTCATATTTAAGGCAAACTTCCTGTGTTGGCAAACATTCTCTCATGCATTGAGAACATTTTCCATCTCAAGATAACCAACCAGTGGCTACAAGTGGACACACAAAATCTTATTTTGTAGATAATGAAATAATTTCACCTGTGCATTTACTAGTGTATAGCAAGCTTTTCATCCATTGTCACTTAATCTTCACGATAATCTTATGGGGTATGGAAGGCAGGAAATGGGGTTCCTAATTTTCTTATGAAGAAACTGAGACTAAGAGATGAAGTGACTTCAACAAGGTCAGACAAACTGAAACAAGGTCACATCATATATAAATGGGAGAGTGGGGATACAAGCTAAGTATTTTAACTATATAAATACATATACTGCTTTCCTAGTATATCTATTACCTTAGAAGCATGCCATGAGTGTCAGGTGAAATAATGTACAGACGTTAGGCCAAGTCCCTTCACGTGCTAAGTGCTCAGTATATGTTATCTGTTATTGTCACTTCTGGGCTTCCCTGGTAGCTCAGCTGGTAAAGAATCCCCCTGCAATGCAGGAGTCCCCAGTTTGATTCCTGAGTCTGGAAGATCCCCTGGAGAAGGGATAGGTTACCCACTCCAGTATTCTTGGGCTTCCCTGGTAGCTCAGACAGTAAAGAATCTGCCTGCAATGTGAGAGACATGGGTTTGATCTCTGGGTTGGTAAGATCCCCTGGAGGAGGGCATGGCAACCGACTGCAGTATTCTTGCCTGGAGAATCCCATGAACAGAGGAGCTTGGCAGGCTACAGACTTGCAGAGAGTCGGATACGACTGAACAGCTAGACCCAGCATTGTCACTACTATTGTTATTTGACAGTGCCTCTTTGGGCGTGAAAAACACTATTCAAATCGCTATATGTTTAGTTGGTAAATTTGTAGTGTAAATAACGCCCCCTACAGGTATAATATGACCATTGGTAGTATTTTGGGGTCCTCAGCAAAGAAATATGATAAATAATGCGGCTTCTTTCCTATTAAATCTCTCCGTGACATTTGTGGCAGTGTCACTTCAAGATCCTCAAACACTTGGCTCCTCTCAGGCTCTACTCTCAAGGATCTGCCATGGGTCAAGAGTTGACATGGGTTTGAGGTCTTTGAGGAGATGCACACTTTGTCCTCTCAGCCTTATGGGTTGAAGTCGTCACCGAGTCTCCCAAGGTGTCTGTGATTGCTCGTCCTCTGTGAGCTACTTGCTGCATATATGATTGTCCAGAGTTCTGACTCCTGGGGAAGAGGTTGGTATTTCTTTTGAGTCTCCCTTACAAACAGAGCATGAACCTAACAGCCATTCTAAACCCATAAGTGGTATGGTTTATAGTGCTAAGTTGCTGCTTGCCTTGGAAATTGACCTGTGCTCAACTGGAAGTATCTGCTATGTACCAGCTCTGGTCCCAGGGAACCAAAGGAGCAACAGAGGCACCCTTGCCTACTTAACTAACACGGGTGATTCCTATAAATCCCTTGCATTCCTATACACTAACAATGAGAAAACAGAAAGATAAATTAAGGAAACAATTCCATTCACCATTGCAACAGAAAGAATAAAATACTTAGGAATATATCTACCTAAAGAAACTAAAGACTTATATATAGAAAACTATAAAACACTGGTGAAAGAAATCAAAGAGGACACTAATAGATGGAGAAATATACCATGTTCATGGATTGGAAGAATCAATACAGTGAAAATGAGTATACTACCCAAAGCAATTTATAGATTCAATGCAATCCCTATCAAGCTACCAACGGTATTCTTCACAGAGCTAGAACAAATAATTTCACAATTTGTATGGAAATACAAAAAACCTCGAATAGCCAAAGCGATCTTGAGAAAGAAGAATGGAACTGGGGGAATCAACCTACCTGGCTTCAGGCTCTACTACAAAGCCACAGTCATCAAGACAGTATGGTACTGGCACAAAGACAGAAATATTGATCAATGAAACAAAATAGAAAGCCCAGAGATAAATCCACGCACATATGGACACCTTATCTTTGACAAAGGAGGCAAGAATATACAATGGATTAAAGACAATCTCTTTAACAAGTGGTGCTGGGAAAACTGGTCAACCACTTGTAAAAGAATGAAACTAGAACACTTTCTAACACCATACACAAAAATAAACTCAAAATGGATTAAAGATCTCAACGTAAGACTAGAAACTATAAAACTCCTAGAGGAGAACATAGGCAAAACACTCTCTGACATACATCACAGCAGGATCCTCTATGACCCATCTCCCAGAATATTGGAAATAAAAGCAAAAATAAACAAATGGGACCTAATTAAACTTAAAAGCTTCTGCACAACAAAGGAAACTATTAGCAAGGTGAAAAGGCAGCCTTCAGAATGGGAGAAAATAATAGCAAATGAAGCAACTGACAAACAACTAATCTCAAAAATATACAAGCAACTCCTACAGCTCAACTCCAGAAAAATAAATGACCCAATCAAAAAATGGGCCAAAGAACTAAATAGACATTTCTCCAAAGAAGACATACAGATGGCTAACAAACACATGAAAAGATGCTTAACATCACTCATTATCAGAGAAATGCAAATCAAAACCACTATGAGGTACCATTTCACGCCATCAGAATGGCTGTGATCCAAAAGTCTACAAGCAATAAATGCTGGAGAGGGTGTGGAGAAAAGGGAACCCTCTTACACTGTTGGTGGGAATGCAAACTAGTACAGCCACTATGGAGAACAGTGTGGAGATTCCTTAAAAAACTGGAAATAGACCTGCCTTATGATCCAGCAATCCCACTGCTGGGCATACACACTGAGGAAACCAGAAGGGAAAGAGACACATGTACCCCAATGTTCATCGCAGCACTGTTTATAATAGCCAGGACATGGAAGCAACCTAGATGTCCATCAGCAGATGAATGGATAAGAAAGCTGTGGTACATATATACAATGGAGTATTACTCAGCCATTAAAAAGAATACATTTGAATCCGTTCTAATGAGGTGGATGAAACTGGAACCTATTATACAGAGTGAAGTAAGCCAGAAAGAAAAACACCAATACAGTATACTAACGCATATATATGGAATTTAGAAAGATGGTAACAATAACCCTGTGTACGAGACAGCAAAAGAGACACTGATGTATAGATCAGTCTTATGGACTCTGTGGGAGAGGGAGAGGGTGGGGCGATTTGGGAGAATGGCATTGAAACATGTATAATATCATATATGAAACGAGTCGCCAGTCCAGGTTCGATGCACGATACTGGATGCTTGGGGCTGGTGCACTGGGACAACCCAGAGGTAGGGTATGGGGAGGGAGGAGGGAGGAGGGTTCAGGATGGGGAACACAGGTATACCTGTGGCGGATTCATTTCAATATTTGTCAAAACTAATACAATATTGTAAAGTTTAAAAATAAAATAAAATTTAAAAAAAATCTGATCACTAAACTCAGGTTATTATCATGACCAGGAGATATCATGACTAAAATGAAAATTCTTAATGATCTATCTTTATTGTTCTTATTTAGTTGCTAAGTGATGTCTGACTCTTTTGCAACCCCATGGACTGTAGCCTGTCAGGCTCCTCTGTTCATGGGATTTCCCAGGCAAGAATACTGGGTTGCTCTTTCCTTCTCCAGGGGATCTTCCTGAACCAAGGATTGAACCTATGTCTCCTGCATTGGCAGGCAGATTCTTTACCACAGAGCCACCAGGGAAGCTGGTCCTTCCTATCTTTCTATTATGCTCTAATTGGCAGTGAATCTACTATTTTTGATTATCAGACTTAACAACAACAATGAACACCTAGTGACCAGATCTGCTAGTTTTTCCCCTAGCGTGTGACTTTGAGCGTCAGAATTCAGATGGTAGAACTTACGTGATAGAGACATAAGCTGCCATCAGGGCCTTGAAATCCTAAATGGGAAGATCTGGAGAGAAGAGGCCATGATGGGCCTCTTCCTTACTCCTTTAGAGTGTATAAGCAGAGTGACCCAGACCTCTGCCCTTGTCCTTAGACTAAAGAGGAGAACAAAAGAGGGCAGGAATTTGGGTTTTTCTTTCTTTGATTTTATAAAATTATATTGCCTCCATTACATGACCTCAGAAGGAAATCCCTGCCTTCCCCAGGGAGCATTGACAAGACAGAAAAAAATTGGAGAGCGTTGCTGGTGTTCAGTTGCTCAGTCGTGTCTAACTTTTTGCCAATCCATGGGCTGCAGCACACCAGTCTTCTCTGTCCTTCACTATCTCCCAGAATTTGCTCAAACTCGTGTCCATTGACTCGGTGATGCCAACCAACCATCTCATTCTCTGTCACCCCCTTCTCCTCTTGCTTTCTATCTTTCCCAGCATCAGGGTCTTTTCCAATGAGTTGGCTCAGTCCTATCAACTCAAAGGATGAAGAAAAGAAAAAAAAAATGTGAATTCTCTTTTTTTATAGAAACAAGCAAGGGCATCCTTTTTTCTATTTTTATGGAAACAAGTATACCTGATTAGGGAGGACAGCTGTTTCAAAGTCACTTTATTATTCTAAGTCTTGGCGTATATTTCCTTGTTCTAAAATACTTGAAATATATTTTGTTGAAATAGTAAATGAATAGGTCTAGAGAAAATTAGAATTTAATGTGTAGGCTGAAGAGCTTGCACTGGTGAGTGATCTTCATCAAACAGAATTGGTATTTCTGTCTCTCAGTTAGAGGAGAAGAAACCATTTTTAGCTATTCACAGACTTTAAAACATATCTTCTGACTCTATTAATGGATTCAGGTTTCAGTGGCATTATATAATTCATGAAGCTGGTGTAAATATGAGGGATTTCCATATCTAGTGGCTGTTGAAATGGTTCAGTCATGACTCTGAGAAAGTCACCCTGGCTCAGGAGTGTTTTCATAAAGATTTAATCCCCATCAAACACCTTTAATGAAAATCTTTCCCAAATCATCACATATCATCAATGAGTATTTATTTAGTGTCCATTTGCAAATTAATCTGCACTAGATGGTTTTCAAACAGGTTAAGAAGCTGGTCCATACTGCCTGCTGGAAATTGACAGTAAATAAGAGCCTGGGGATAAAAGAAAAACAGCCCCAAATGATTTTTATTCAAAGCAAAATGGAACTTTAATTGGCAGCCTTATTATTGGATCTAAAATGGAACTTGGGCTTCCTCTTTATAAAAAGGAATCTTGACTATATTGCTTCTGCAAAATTAAAAAAATAGATGAACGTGTGAAAGTATATTGTAGGGTCATTCCCAGGGTTTGAACAAAACAGGAACAAGAGAAGGGCACTGAAATGAAAGCCTCATTATCTTCAGGGTGAAGCTCTCTTTGCTTTTGGCGCAGTTGTGAAGGTTAAGGTATGGAGGTTATTTCTGTACTTCTTGATGGTTTATGGTCACAGGCTAATCTGTTGATACATTCACTTGTGTGTGTTCTGTAATATTGAAATGTGCCTGTAATATTGCCCAAGGCATTGATGTAGTATCAAGATTGTCTGTATATGTGGTCACCCACAGTTTAAATTTTTTAGGTCTGGCCCATTAGTGCCCTTGTGTCCCCAGCAGTATAAAACAAAATAAAACAAAGCGTTAGATGGAAGTAAAATCCAAAATAGTTATTTGTTTAAGCTTGAGAGAATCTGGTAAAGAGAGGAAAAACTCTCCTGAGTATTTGGATATGATGACTTCGGGTGATTGAAAGCTTTCAAAGAAAATACAAGACTAAACAGAATTGAATGGCAGTCTAAATCACTGGACTTTAATAATAAAACTATTTTCCTGGAAAATGCTACCTAATGCACAATAGTTTCCATTCAGAATTGCAATTCTGGATTGGCTCCTCTGAAATAGAGACAAATTTTACTGCAATCTTACTGGTGAAATAAATCATTATTTTGTTATCACAGGTTTTGAGTCTTGAAGAATGGGTTAGCTTTTACTTGTCTTCTAAGAGTAATCCTTTGCAATAATAATTGTAGAATGGAAAAAAAAAAGGTTTAGAAAAAACAAACAAATCTGTTAGGTATCCCTTGCTTGAGTTTCTTATAGATCATGATCAGCTATCCATATTTGCTGGGATAAAAGTAAATTACATCTTTTCCACATTATCAGATTCTTGCTATTTTTATGAGATTAGAATAGGTATGGCTCAGTTTAGAACTCAAAGTTCATCCTTACTTGTATTTAGGCTTTCTTACCAAAAAAAAAAAATGCTCATAAGAATGTCATAATAACATCAAAGATTTATGGGATGAATATACTAGGCCTATTGAGTGGGCACAATCTTTGGTATTCTGCCCAGATCTCCATTACTAGGATGGTGCCACCATCCCCAGATACTGTAGGTGCTGGTTGCTTAGAGCTCACAGTTGCATTCTTCGGGATATTCTCTCTTGCTGATAAGAGCCAACTTGCCTGAAAATGCCATAGGCTAGTGATTGGCTGACACAAAAGGATGACACCATAGTCTTCTTGCCTCTAGTTGATCCCATCTATAAGATTTAATTCATGCTCCCAAGGTCCTCATGAGATCAGTCTGAACATTCAATTCAGTTCAGTTCAGTCCCTCAGTCATGTCCGATTCTTTGCAATCCCATGAACTGCAGCACGCCAGGCCTCCCTGTCCATCACCAACTCCCAGAGTTTACCCAAATTCATGTCCATTGAATCGATGATGCCATCCAACCATCTCATCCTCTGTTGTTCCCTTCTCCTGCCCTCAACTTTCCCAGCATCAGGGTGTTTACAAATGAGTCAGCTCTTCACATCATGTGGCCAAAGTATTGGAGTTTCAGCTTTAACATCAGTCCTTCCAATGAACACTCAGGACTGATCTCCCTTAAGATGGATTAGTTGGATCTCCTTGCAGTCCAAGGGATCTCAAGAGTCTTCTCCAACACTACAGTTCAGAAGCATCAATTCTTCAGCACTCAGCTTTCTTCACAGTCCAACTCTCACATCCATACCTGACCACTGGAAAAATCATTGCCTGGAAGAATCATAGCCTTGACTAGATGGATCTTTATTGACAAAGTAATGTCTCTGCTTTTTAATATGCTGTCTAGGTTGGTCATAACTAACCTTCCAAGGAACTAAAAAACTCTTGATGAAAGTGAAAGTGGAGAGTGAAAAAGTTGGCTTAAAGCTCAACATTCAGAAAACGAAGATCATGGCATTTGGTCCTATCACTTCATGGGAAATAGATGGGGAAACAGTGGAAACAGTGGCTGGCTTTATTTTTTTGGGCTCCAAAATCACTGCAGATGGTGACTGCAGCCATGACATTAAAAGACACTTACTCCTTGGAAGCAAAGTTATGACCAACCTAGATAGCATATTCAAAAGCAGAGACATTACTTTGCCAACAAAGGTCCGTCTAGTCAAGGCTATGCTTTTTCCAGTGGTCATGTATGGATGTGAGAGTTGGACTGTGAAGAAAGCTGAGCACCGAAGAATTGATGCTTTTGACCTGTGGTGTTGGAGAAGACTCTTGAGAGTCCCTTGGACTGCAAGGAGATCCAACCAGTCCATTCTGAAGGAGATCAGCCCTGGGTGTTCTTTGGAAGGACTGATGCTAAAGCTGAAACTCCAATACTTTGGCCACCTCATGCGAAGAGTTGACTCATTGGAAAAGACTCTGAGGCTGTGAGGGATTTGGAGCGGGAGGAGAAGGGGACGCCAGAGGATGAGATGGCTGGATGGCATCACTGACTCGATGGACGTGAGTTTGAGTGAACTCCAGGAGATGGTGATGGACAGGGAGGCCTGGCGTGCTGCGATTCATGGTGTCGCAAGGAGTCGGACACGACTGAGCGACTGAACTGAACTGAATCACCATCTGCAGTGATTTTGGAGCTCCCAAAAATAAAGTCAGCCACTGTTTCCACTGTTTCCCCATCTATTTGCCATGAAGTGATGGGACCAGATGCCATGATCTTAGTTTTCTGAATGTTGAGCTTTAAGAAAACTTTTTCATTCTCCTCTTTTGCTTTCATCAAGAGGCTCTTTGGTTCTTCTTCACTTTCTACCATAAGGGTGGTGTTATCTACATATCTGAGGTTATTTATACTTCTCCCAGCAATCTTGATTCCAGCTTGTGCTTCTTCCAGCCCCGCATTTCTCATGATGTACTTTGCATATAAGTTAAATAAGCAGGGTGACAATATATAGCCTTGACATACTCCTCTTCCTATTTGGAACCAGTCTGTTACTCCATGGCCAGTTCTAACTGTTGCTTCCTGACCTGCATACAGGTTTCTCAAGAGGCAGGTCAAGTGGTCTGTTATTCCCATCTCTTTCAGAATTTTAATGGAGCCCCACTCCAGTACTCTTGCCTGGAAAATCCCATGGATGAAGGAGCCTGGTAGGCGGCAGTCCATGGGGTTGCACAGAGTCGGACACGACTGAGGGACTTCACTTTCACTTTTCACTTTCATGCATTGGAGAAGGAAATGGCAACCCACTCCAGTGTTCTTGCCTGGAGAATCCCAGGGATGGGGAAACCTGGTGGGCTGCTGTCTATGGGGTCCCACAGAGTCAGACATGACTGAAGTGACTTAGCAGCATTGTGATCCACATAGTCAAAGGATTTGGCATAGTCAATAAAGCAGAAATAGATGTTTTTCTGGAACTCTCTTGCTTTTTCCATGATCCAGCGGATGTTGGCAATTTGATCTCTGGTTCCTCTGCCTTTTCTAAATCCAGCTTGAACACCTGGAAGTTCACAGTTCACGTACTGTTGAAGCCTGGCTTGGAGAATTTTGAGCATTATTTTACTAGCATGTGAGATGAGTGCAATTGTGTGGTAGTTTGAGCATTCTTTGGCATTGCCTTTCTTTGGGCTTGGAATGAGAGCTGACCTTTTCCAGTCCTGTGGCCACTGCTGAGTTTTCCAAATTTGCTGGCATATTGAGTGCAGCACTTTCACAGCATCATCTTTCAGGATTTGGAATAGCTCAACTGGAATTTTATCACCTCTGCTATCTTTGTTCATAGTAATGCTTCCTAAGTCCTACTTGACTTCACATTTCATGATGTCTGGCTCTAGGTGAATGATCACACCATCATGATTATCTGGGTCATGAAGATCTTTTTTTGTACAGTTCTTCTGTGTATTCTTGCCACCTCTTTTTAATATCTTCTGTTTCTCTTAGGTCCATCAATTTCTGTCCTTTATTGAGCCCATCTTTGCATGAAATGTTCCCATGGTATCTCTACTTTTCTTGAAGAGATCTCTAGTCTTTCCCATTCTGTTGTTTTCCTCTATTTCTTTGCATTGCTCACTAAGGAAGGCTTTCCTATCTCTCCTTGTTATTCTTTGGAACCCTGCTTTCAATGGGTATATCTTTCCTTTTCTCCTTTGCTTTTTGCTTCTCTTCTTTTCACAGCTATTTGTAAGGCCTCCTCAGACAGCCATTTTGCTTTTTTGCATTTCTCTTTCTATGGGATGGTCTTGATCTCTGTCTCCTGTACAATGTCATGAACCTTCATCCATAGTTCATCAGTCACTCTATCTATCAGATATAGTCCCTTAAATCTATTTCTCACTTCCACTGTATAATCATAAGGAATTTGATTTAGGTCATACCTGAATGGTCTAGTGGTTTTCCCCACTTTCTTCAATTTAAGTCTGAGTTTTGCAATAAGAAGTTCATGATCTGAGCTCCTGGTCTTTTTTATTGTTGACTGTATAGAGCTTTTCCATCTTTGGCTGTAAAGAATATCAATCTGATTTCCTTGTTGGCCATCTGATGATGCCCATGTGTAGAGTCTTCTCTTGTGTTGTTGGAAGAGGGTGTTTGCTATGACCAGTGCATTCTCTTGGCAAAACTCTATTAACCTTTGCCCTGCTGCATTCTGTACTCTAAGGCCAAGTTTGCCTGTTACTCCAGGTGATTCTTGACTTCCCACTTTTGCATTCCAGTTCCCTATAATGAAAAGGACATCTTTTTTGGATGTTAGTTCTAAAAGGTCTTGTAGGTATTCATAGAACCATTCAATGTCAGCTTCTTCAGCGTTACTGGTCGGGGTGTAGACTTGGATTACTGTGCTATTGAATGGTTTGCCTTGGAAATGAACAGAAATCATTCTGTCATTTTTGAGATTGCATCCAAGTACTGCACTTCAGACTTTTGTTGAGTATGATGGCTACTCCATTTATTCTAAGAGATTCCTGCCCGCAGTAGTAGATATAATGGTCATCTGAGTTAAATTCAGCCATTCCAGTCCATTTTAGTTCTCTGATTCCTAGAATGTTGATGTTCACTCTTGCCATCTCCTGTTTGACCACTTCCAATTTGCCTTGATTCATGGATCTAACATTCCAGATTTCTATGCATAGTTGCTCTTTACAGCATGGGACCATGCTTCTTTCAACAGTCACATCCACAACTGGGGATGCTTTGGCTCCATCCCTTCATTCTTTCTGGAGTTATTTCTCTAGTGATCTCCAGTAGCATATTGGGCACCTACCAACCTGGGGAGTTCATTTTTCAGTGTCCTATCTTTTTGCCTTTTTATGCTGTTCATGGGGTTCTCAAGGCAAGAATTCTGAAGTGGTTTGCCATTTGCTTCTCCAGTGGACCACATTCTGTCAGACCTCTCCACCATGACCCATCCATCTTGGGTGGCCCCACAGGGCATCTGAAGTCTGAAGGTAGACTTCTGAAGTTACATCATTGTCAAACTTCTTCCCCTGTGCAGACTGTTTCCTTTAGTTTCTTGAAAGCACTCCTTTACTCTCTTGCCTAAGAATACCCAGTTCAAGTGCTGCTTCTTGGGAATCCCACCTAAGCAAATCCATAGCAAAAGCAGACTACATTGAGTGCTTTGTATTTCCATTTGAGTTTTTGAGGAATGGAAGTGACAAAACACAGGAGAAAGGATAAAAGTGGTGGATATGTTTCTATAACTTTCATATTTGCCATGGCTGACTAGCAAGCTGAAAAGTGAACTTTTAAATTAAGGATGGAATAATTTTCCACAGTTCTTGGCATCAAATCAGCACAATGCCCTTCCCCTAAGTGAATTTTGTTAGTCAGTTTGAAACCAAGCTGTGTAATCTGGCATGGTTTGACATTTGCCCCCTGGTCAGGGTCAGGCATTCTGTGATACCAGACAGTCAATTTCAAGCATTGCTGGAGCCACAAAATGAGCCATTCGTGTGACAACAGAAACCTTAGAAAAGGCAGGTAATGCGGGATGCTAGGGCTTCTCTTGGCATTTCTGCAGCAGGGCCAAAGCCAGATGCCAAGCTGTTTATCCGTCTGCTGTTGACTCCACTCTGAATTAGTCAAACAGGGCATACCACCTGTTGCGTATGAAACAGTTTTGAAATGAGTAGACCATCTTTTATAAAGGCCATAGAGTCATAATACAAAGATCACCTATATTAATATTACATTTTGATATTCAAAGGATTTTTTCTAAGAATAGCATGCAGAGCATATGCTTTAAAAAGATAGTCAAATTGACTCCCCACCACACCTGCCCCCCATTTATTTTGAAAACGAAATGGCTGAATGAAGTGGTTAATGTGTTGAAGTGCCAGCAGGAAGATACAGGAGATGACACTGGATAGAAACAAGGCAAGATAAGAAAGGATATCATAAGTATTTAGAACCTTATTATAAATGAGAGAGCCATTCAAGGGTTTAAGCATGGAAGCTATGATTACTTCTGTATTTTAGTGAGTAAACTTTCAGATAAACATTATGTCACTGGAACCTCAAAATAACTGCAACATAAGAAGGTCTGACATTATTCACTGTATTTTCACATGAGGAAAAACTGAGGCTTCAGGACATTTAATCACTTGACTAAAGGCACACAGTTATGTAGTGGAGAGAACACTGAGCCTGCAGCTCTGATTCCAAATCCTGCCATGCAGTTTTCATGGGTGGTCACAGTCAACATTCAGTAGAAGAAAAATTCCAACCCAAGGGGGCAGACTATGCACAAATGCCCAACTGTAATTGATGAAAAGGATGCATTGCAAAAATAGATGAGGGGAGAGATAAGAGTCAGCAATATTGATGTTTCCAACTGCATCACACTCACACACGGAGCTTCCACGCTGCTGTCACTGTGTGGGAAGGGAAACTAAGGAGACTTGCGCATCATCAGTTGTCATCCCCAGGTGTGCACAGACCATAGACTATTATCCTGAATCTTAGGGAGAAGCCTACATCATTTTGTAGAAACAAATAAAAAGACAGTCTTCTACTTTATTCCCAGACTGCTTTTCCAGGGCCAACCATCTACTTGAATGGCAAAGGTGTCCACGAGGGACTGAAAACTTTTATTTTCAGAGAAGTAGATTTCTGGTTCTTTGTCCTGTCTTTCTAAGATAACACTATGTAGAACATTTGGGGGACTTCCCTGGTGGTCTAGTGGTTAGGTCTCCCGGCTTACACAGCTGAGGGCCTGGGTTCAATCCCTGGCCTCCCTGGTTGGGGAACTAAGATCCCACAAGTTGTGTAAAGTGGCAAAAATAAAATAAAATAAAATAAAAAAAAATTAAAAAAAAATTATGAGACTGGCAGAGTATGGTTGGGTGGTGCTAGTCCCTGGGTTGGGACTTCAGACTCAAGCCAGATGACAGGGATCGAGCCTGTCAGACTAGATACCTGGTGATATACATACCCTCAGGTAGATGCTCAGTTGGTGAGTGGACAGGTGCTGAGTGGAGTTCTGACTCTAGGGTTTTCACTTAAAACAAAAGTTCTTAGAATACCAAGATGGTGTCTGTCTTTGGATCATGCATGTGGAGCGGTGTGCAGCGTTAGTGGGAACAGGCCCATGCCTGCCGACTCATCGTGTACCCTGCATTTTAAGTATTTCTGGGTAAGAGAACATCAGGAATCCACTGCTTCTGTGACTGCTGCCTGGTGATCACATCAGAGAAATTTTCTTTGCTTCCTTTATAGAGAAAGACTTGATGTCAGTGTATTGAAGATCTTTTACTTTTTTTTAAATTACTTTGACATAAAGTACAGTCTATCAAAATATAATGTGTCATTCAATTTTGAATTGGTATTCTACTGCTTGAAATCACCCCTCACAATATGAAGTATCGAAGGGGGGACAGAACTACATCTACTTTTATAGCATTAAAATACAAGTAGAAACAACATTAAAGGTGATACTAAGAGTTATTTCTGAACGGTAGGTTTACAGATAGCTTGTATTTGCTTTTATACATTTTTTTCCTGAATTTTTAAAAAAGTCCACAATGAACATATATTACTTTTGAAAGCAGAAAAGTAAATATTATTTCAAAAATTACAGCGTACTATCAAACAATCTCCCTATCTGTTGGCAGCAGAGAGGGCAGAGACTATTTTTGTCCTTTTATTCTTGACATCATGTTATATGAATGGGCTCAATTCAAAGATGGTAAGAAGCCTCTTTGAGACTTCCCAAGCATTATTCTGTAACATATTTTCAGGTTTACAGTCTAGTACAATTTCCTTCTGAATGATGTTCTTGATTTTTCTGGCATTCAAATACAGTATATTCCCTGTGTGTATCATATCAGGAAATGCTTCTTTGTTTTATGTGGATCTAGAGTTTATTGTCTAAAAGTGGCATTCAGATGGCGAAGTAGTCACACTGCCATTTTTGTTTCATGGGAACAATGACATTACTTCTAAGATAGGTTGAAAATAAGGAATTAACCCCCTCAAATCATGAAAACAATGAAAAATGTAAGAAACAGACACATATTTTAGCATTAAATTTAAATTAATTTTACAATGGGACTTCCCAGGTGGTGCAGTGGTAAAGAATCTGCCTGCCAATACAGGAGATGCAAAAGATGCAGGTTTGATCCCTGGGTCAAGAAGATCCCCTGGAGTAGGAAATGGCACCCACTCTAGTATTTTTGCTTGGAAAATTCTGTGGACAAAAGAGCCTGAAGGGCTACAGTCCATGGGTTCACAAAGAGTCAGACATGACTGAGCACGTACTCATGCACAATTTTACAACTAAATATTGTCAGTTATATACATGAACTTGTCAAAATTTTATGAAGGAATTAATAATAGGGGTATGAAACTGTATCACAATATACAGAAATGTTTATAATGTAATTAGTAGAAAAAAATAAGGCCATAATCTTAAAGGAAATTGAGTTAGAGAAGTGAGATTATTAGTGATTTTGAAATTTGATTTCATTTTAATTGATAATATTGTTCTTATGGATTTCCCAAGTGGCACAGTGGTAAATAATCTGCTTACCAATGCAGGAGACGTGAGTTCGATCTCTGGGTCAGGAATATTCCCTAGAGAAGGAAATGGTAACCCACTTCAGTATTTTTGTCTGGAAAATTCTGTGGACAGAGGAGCCTGGCAGGCTACAGTCCATGGGGTCGCAAAGAATTAGATGTGACTGATCATGCACATACACATTCACTATTGTTCTTATAGCAAAAAAATAGGATGTCAGGAAAGTCTACATACTGAACACCTTTCTAAACTAAGGAGTCCACCCATTTTCTCAAGCAAAATATATTGCTTGAACTTCATCCTAGGGGAGTGGTTGGTGCCTACCCAATACCCATCTTGCCCTTTTATCTTCCTCTAAGAAATGTGATTTAGTGCAGCTAATTACCATAAGGAATAGCTGATCCTTTGCCAGTTCTAGGGGTAAAAATGATTTGTTCCATATGTTTGTCAATGATTAGTGTGGAAATGGGTCTTTGATATAATTTGGGTTAAAGCATATGAGAAAAGTTTGCTGAAGGCTCCTGGGAAAGTTGATCTTGCTATTCCAGGAAACTTGGAAATGATTTCTCCTTTCAATGTTTTCCTGCAGAGATGTGAGGCCCAGACTCAGTTATCAAAAGGATGCTGATCCACAAAGGAGTTTAAAGTAGAAAACTCTCTTAATTAAGTCAAACTAAGGTTTAACCTACTTTGGTATTTCATATTTAAGCAAGTTTAAGTTAGATGCCTTTTTTTTTTTCTCTTTGCTGTAGAACCCATCCTAACAGGTAGATATATGATGAAATGTCTGGCATTCTTAATTATCTGAAATATAAACTATATTCCTAAGAGCTGGATCAATGTGAAAAAAACAGTGAATTATTACATTCTTATCATATCAAAGTAAAAAATGTATTTAATCAAACAGTTACATAAATTGGATTTGAGCTTCCAAATGAGTAGTTGGTTAATAATTAATCCTATTTAAAAACTGTTAATTTTCAGTATTTTCCTGTTTATAACTCATTATTTACCAATGATAGCTCTAAATTGCTTTTGTTAAAACATATTTTATCTACATTTAATGATATATGCCAGCTTTCTCAGAAGACAAGAAAATGATACATCTCTATGTGTCTCAGTGGATTTTTGATATATCAGAAAATTCTCAAGGCATAAATATAGATGTAACTAGAGTGAAGATTAAAACACCCTCAGCATCCAGTATAGACGATGATCAAAAATTATTTTGAAATAAAACCTGATAAAACTGAAAATACTGAGAGGGTATCCTATAGATCTGGGACAAGCATCTAAGTCATAGGAAATAGATTTTCTTTAATTATTATTTAATAATAATTAGTCAATGGTTGTTAACACATTGCTGTGTTTCCACTCCACTGATCAGGAGTCAATACCATGTAGCAGTATTAAGCTGATATTAAAGCTAAAATCAGAGAAAATTCTATTATTAATGTCTGTCCAGCACTCTTCTAGTACCTGCTCTCCCCTTTCTTATGGGGAAACCCATTCCATGTAGTCCATTTCACGCTATCTCCCCAGGCCGGAAGTGTAGGAAAATGACAGGTCAATGAGAGTACCTCCCACTGCATACATACAGAAATGAGTCCAACTTACCAGAATGGTCCTGAAAGGTCAGGACCATTTGTAGTCACTACAGATGGGAATACCAGACTACCTGACCTGCCTCTTGAGAAACCTGTATGCAGGTCAGGAAGCAACAGTCAGAACTGGACATGGAACAACAGACTGGTTCCAAACACGAAAAGGAGTACATCAAGGCTGTATATTGTCACCCTGTTTATTTAACTTATATGCAGAGTACATCATGAGAAACGCTGGGCTGGCGGAAGCACAAGCTGGAATCAAGATTGCCATGAAACATCACAATAACCTCAGATATGCAGATGACACCACTCTCATGGCAGAAAGTGAAGAAGAACTAAAGAGCTTCTTGATGAAAGTGAAAGAGGAGAGTGAAAAAGTTGGCTTAAAGCTCAACATTCAGAAAACGAAGATCATGGCATTTGGTCTCATCACTTCATGGCAAATAGATGGGGTAACAGTGACGGACTTTATTTTTTTGGGCTCCAAAATCACTGCAGATGGTGACTGCAGCCATGAAATTAAAAGACACTTACTGCTTGGAAGAAAAGTTATAACCAACCTGGACAGCATATTAAAAAGCAGAGACATTACTTTGTCAACAAAGGTCCATCTAGTCAGGCTCTGTTTTTTCCAGTAGTCATGTATGGATCGGAGAAGGCAGTGGCACCCCACTCCAGTACTCTTGCCTGGAGAATCCCATGGATGGAGGAGCCTGGTGGGCTGCAGTCCATGGGGTCGCTAATAGTAGGACACAACTGAGAGACTTCACTTTCACTTTTCACTTTCATACATTGGAGAAGGAAATGGCAACCCACTCCAGTGTTCTTGCCTGGAGAATCCCAGGGACGGGGGAGCCTGGTGGGCTGCCGTCTATGGGTCACACAGAGTCGGACACGAGTGACGTGACTTAGCTGCAGCAGCAGCAGCATGTATGGATGTGAGAGTTGGACTATAAAGAAAGCTGAGGGCTTAAGAATTGATGCTTTTGAACTGTGGTGTTGGAGAAGACTCTTGAGAGTCCCTAGGACTGCAAGGAGATCCAACCAGTCCATCCTAAAGGAGGTCAGTCCTGGGTGTTCATTGGAAGGACTGATGTTGAAGCTGAAACTCCAATACTTTGGCCACTTGATGCAAAGAGCTGACTCATTTGAAAAGACCCTGATGCTGGAAAAGATTGAGGGCAGGAGGAGAAGGGGACGACAGAGGATGAGATGGTTGGATGGCATCACTGATTCAATGGACATGGGTTTGAGTGGACTCTGGGAGTTGGTGATGGACAGGGAGGCCTGGCATGCTGTGATTCATGGGGTCACAAAGAGTCGAACACGACTGAGTGACTGAACTGAACTGAACATGTTGAATCAGGTTGTCCTTGTCTTATCTGTAACCAAAGTAGAATTTTAGAAATCATTTTTTACCTCTGTGACTCATAATTTATCCTCCATTTACAGTAAAATATAGGTGTTTTCCCACAATTGGAAAAATCAGCAGAATACTTTATGTTTTTAGACTCCCAGAGAATATTTTCTGTCTCATCCAGGGAGTGAAAGAAATAATAGGTTTCTCCTTACTAGAGCTAAAAATAAAACAGTGTAGGCATTTTCCCCTAATGATTAGTTTTCTTGATCTGAGGACAGAACTGAGAGTTCAGAGATAAGATTCTTCCTTGTGAGATATATTTTCCTCTCACTAGTCATTTCACAGATGTCTCTGGGTAGGTGCTAAAAGTGAACTTTCTGTGATTCAAAAGGCTACTTTTTTCTCTCCCTTTAATAAAGTGTCATTAGAATATCAGAAGTTTCACCTAAGGAATCAAAATTCCAACAGCCATTATGTTCCACACTTTGAACTGTGCAGCTTATTCTACTTGTAAGTAGACTTGAAATGGTTAGACATAGAAATATTAATGCCCTGTTCTGCTGTGGACAAGACAATGCCCACATGTGTCATATGGAATGTCACAAAGTCTCTCTGTGCCTGCTCAGTGAGAGAGACTTCTGGTAACATTCAACATAAAAAGATATTCTTTTCCAACAAAGAAGCAAAATTGGAAATAAAGTATGTATGGGGATAAAGGAGACATTTCTAGCTCAAAACATAGTTCTGTTGGGGGATGTTATTCCTGGGGAACTGATCTTTGTTTTACCTGGTCCTGAAGCCATTAATCTGGTTTTAGAAAAGGCAGAGGAACCAGAGATCAAATTGCCAACATCTGCTGGATCATGGAAAAAGCAAGAGAGTTCCAGAAAAAGCATCTATTTCTGCTTTATTGACTATGCCAAAGCCTTTGACTGTGTGGATCACAATAAACTGTGGAAAATTCTGAAACAGATGGGAATACCAGACCACCTGACCTGCCTTTTGAGAAACCTATATGCAAGTTAGGAAGCAACAGTTAGAACTGGACATGGAACAACAGACTGGTTCCAAATAGGAAAAGGAGTACGTCAAGGCTGTATATTGTCACCCTGCTTATTTAACTTCTATGCAGAGTACATCATGAGAAACACTGGGCTGCAAGAAGCACAAGCTGGAATCAAGATTGCCGGGAGAAATAGCAATAACCTCAGATATGCAGATGACACCACTCTTACGGCAGAAAGTGAAGAGGAACAAAAAAGCCTCTTGATGAAAGTGAAAGAGGAGAGTGAAAAAGTTGGCTTAAAGCTCAACATTCAGAAAACAAAGATCATGGCATCCGGTCCCATCACTTCATGGCAAATAGATGGGGAAACAGTGGAAACAGTGTCAGACTTTATTTTTTTGGGCTCCAAAATCACTGCAGATGGTGACTGCAGCCATGAAATTAAAAGACGCTTACTCCTTGGAAGAAAAGTTATGACCAAACTAGATAGCATATTCAAAAGCAGAGACATTACTTTGCCAACAAAGGTCCATCTAGTCAAGGCTATGGTTTTTCCAGTGGTCAGGTATGGATGTGAGAGTTGGACTGTGAAGAAAGCTAAGCACCGAAGAATTGATGCTTTTGAACTGTGGTGTTGGATAAGACTCTTGAGAGTCCCTTGGAGTGCACGGGGATCCAACCAGTCTATTCTGAAGGAGATCAGCCCTGGGGTTTCTTTGGAAGGAATGATGCTAAAGCTGAAGCTCCAGTACTTTGGCCACCTCATGTGAAGAGTTGACTCATTGGAAAAGACTCTGATGCTGGGAGGGATTGGGGGCAGGAGCAGAAGGGGACGACAGAGGATGAGATGGTTGGATGGCATCACTGAGTTGATGGATGTGAGTCTGAGTGAACTCTGGGAGATGGTGATGGACAGGGAGGCCTGGCGTGCTGCGATTCATGGGGTCGCAAAGAGTCAGACACGACTGAGCAACTGAACTGAATTGAACTGAAGCCATTAATCAGGATGTGCCAGAGCGGTACTGGTTATCACACCTTTTGGACTAGCATGTACCCCATGTTGTGTGTTTGCTCAGTCGCTCAGTTGTATCTGACTTTTGGCAACCCCATAAATGTAGCCCCCAGACTCTAGTATGTACCACATACCTAAGGTCTTCAGCATAGCTGGTAGTCTGTTGGACAGGAGGGTATCGAAAATCCAATGACAGGATCTTTTTTGTTTTTAATTTATTTTTAGTTGGAGGTTAGTTGCTTTCCAATTTTGTGTTGGTTTCTGCCGTACAGCAATCTGAATGAGCTATAGGCATATGTACATGCCCTCCCTCGTGAGCCTCCCTCCCACCACTCCCCCCATCCCACCCCTCTAGGTCATCACAGAGCACAGAGTTGAGTTCCCTGTGTTACCATCTTCCCACTAGCTATCTGCTTTACATAGGATAATGAATATGTTTCAACGCTACTGTCTCAATGCTTCCCACCCGCTCCTTCTCCTGCTGTGTCCACAAGTCTGTGTTTGCATGTCTGTTCCTGCCCCAAGGACTCCAACCAGGAGATATCATGATCAGCAGCGAACATCGTAGGGGTTTGAGGGCCTGGGAAGCTTAGATTTCATGTTCTGCCTCCCCTAACTTCAGGCAACATGTCCATGTATCTTTTATTTCCAGTCAAGTAACTTGTGTTCTTCTCCTTCTATTAACACCAGTCGCTCCAGTGGTATCTTTGTGACAGTACCAATCCATCACGTGCGTGGTAAGGAGACATACTGTAATGAGATATTTGGCAGGAAGCATTTTAGAGAAGCATGGGCTTCCTTACTCTCAAGGATGGTACATAACTTGCTGTAGACATTAGGAGCCATCAGGCAAGAGGCACTGTGATATGATTAAAAATGTTCTCTGGTGTGGCTATGTTGACAGAAAGAGGAGCTGACTATTCAGAATTTAGTAAAGGAGACTTGCTACTATTCAGATACTGGGTACGAAACATGAACCAGCCTAGGTCACTGGGGAAACATTAATAATATCAGTTAGAGACTAGACCATAATACAGTTTGAATGGAATTGTCTTTATTAGATTTCACTGATTCCAAGATGCACATTTTTTCATACTTTAGCATTTCTGGAAATGGGATGTGTCTTACAAACAAGGGCATGTTATGTTTAATTGGCAATGCTTTTTTTCATTCTTAGAAGAACTTAAAAAAATGTCTTATAACCAGTGGCAAGTAAAAATATGTGACTACCCAGTGAGACAAGTTTGGAGTAGCACCAACTCCACTCTAATTTAAGATTACAGCACCAAAGTTATAGTATGTGAAATGTTTCATAAGCTGTGTATAGTATATGAGTTGAAGGTGGAGTTATTTCTCAAATAGTCATTCCTGTTCTTTATCTAAATGCCCACATATAGAGATACATTTTACATCTTGTTATTTCTCTCATTAGGCTGTACTCTCAGTTCAGTTCAGTTTAGTTCAGTCGCTCAGTCGTGTCTGACTCTTTGCGACCCATGAATTGCAGCATGCCAGGCTTCCCTGTCCATCACCAACTCCCAGAGTTCACTCAAACTCACGTCCATTGAGTCAGTGATGCCATCCAGCCATCTCATCCTCTGTCATCCCCTTCTCCTCCTGCCACAATCCCTCCCAGCATCAGAGTCTTTTCCAATGAGTCAACTCTTTGCATGAGGTGGTCAAAGTACTGGAGCTTCAGCTTTAGCATCATTCCCTCCAAAGAACACCCAGGGCTGATCTCCTTCAGAACAGACTGGCAGGATCTCCTTGCAGTCAAAGAGCCTCTCAAGAGTCTTATCCAACATCACAGTTCAAAAGCATCAATTCTTCGGTGCTCAGCTTTCTTCACAGTCCAACTCTCACATCCATACATGACCACTGGAAAAACCATAACCTTGACTAGACGGACCTTTGTTGGCAAAGTGATGTCTCTGCTTTTGAATATGCTATCTAGGTTGGTCATAACTTTTCTTCTAAGGAGTAAGCATCTTTTAATTTCATTGGACATGAACAACAGACTGGTTCCAAATAGGAAAAGGAGTGTGTCAAGGCTGTATATTGTCACCCTGCTTATTTAACTTATATGCAGAGTACATCATGAGAAACGCGGGGCTGGAAGAAGCACAAGCTGGAATCAAGATTGCTGGGAGAAATATCAATAACCTCAGATATGCAGATGACACCACCATTATGGCAGAAAGTGAAGAGGAACTAAAAAGCCTCTTGATGAAAGTGAAAGTGGAGAGTGAAAAAGTTGGCTTAAAGTTCAACATTCAGAAAAGGAAGATCATGGCATCCAGTCCCATCACTTCATGGCAAATAGATGGTGAAACAGTGGAAACAGTGGCTGACTTTATTTTTTTGGGCTCCAAAATCACTGCAGATGGTGATTGCAGCCATGAAATTAAAAGACACCTACTCCTTGCAAGGAAAGTTATGACCAACCTAGATAGCATATTGAAAAGCAGAGACATTACTTTGCCAACAAAGGTCCGGCTAGTCAAGGCTATGGATTTTCCAGTGGTCATGTATGGATGTGAGAGTTGGACTATGAAAAAGGCTGAGCACCAAAGAATTGAACTGTGATGTTGGAGAAGACTCTTGAGAGTCCCTTGGACTGCAAGGAGATCCAACCAGTTCATTCTGAAGGAGATCAGCCCTGGGTGTTCTTTGGAGGGAATGATGCTAAAGCTGAAGCTCCAGTACTTTGACCACCTCATGCAAAGAGTTGACTCATTGGAAAAGACTCTGATGCTGGGAGGGATTGTGGGCAGGAGGAGAAGGGGACAAAAAAGGATGAGATGGCTGGATGGCATCACCTGCTCAATGGATATGAGTTTGAGTGAACTCTGGGAGTTGGAGATGGACAGGGAGGCCTGGTGTTCTGTGATTCATGGGGTTGCAAAGAGTCAGACACGACTGAGCGACTGAACTGAACTAAACTGAATTTCATGGCTGCAGTCACCATCTGCAGTGATTTTGGAGCCCCCCCAAAATAAAGTCTGACACTGTTTCCACTGTTTCCCCATCTATTTCCCATGAAGTGATGGGACCAGATACCATGATCTTCGTTTTCTGAATGTTGAGCTTTAAGCCAACTTTTTCACTCTCCTCTTTCACTTTCATCAAGAGGCTTTTTTGTTCCTCTTCACTTTCTGCCATAAGGGTGGTGTCATCTGCATATCTGAGGTTATTGATATTTCTCACGGCAGTCTTAATTCCAGCTTGTGCTTCTTGCAGCCCAGCGTTTCTCATGATGTACTCTGCATAGAAGTTAAATAAGCAGGGTGACAATAGACAGCCTTGACGTACTCCTTTTCCTAGTTGGAACCAGTCTGTTGTTGCATGTCCAGTTCGACTGTTGCTTCCTGACCTGCATACAGGTTTCTCAAGAGGCAGGTCAGGTGGTCTGGTATGTCCATCTCGTTCAGAATTTTCCACAGTTTATTGTGATCCACACAGTCAAAGGCTTTGACATAGTTAATAAAGCAGAAGTAGATGTTTTCCTGAACTCTCTTGCTTTTTTGATGATCCAGAGGATGTTGGCAATTTGATCTCTGGTTCCTCTGCCTTTTCTAAATCCAGCTTGAACATCTGGAAGTTCACAGTTCACGTACTGCTGAAGCCTGGCTTGGAGAATATGAGCATTATATCACTAGCGTGTGAGATGAGGGCAATGTGTGGTAGTTTGAGCATTCTTTGGCATTGCCTTTCTTTGGGATTGGAATAAAAACTGACCTTTTCCAGTCCTGTGGCCACTGCTGAGGTTTCCAAATTTGCTGGCATATTGAGTGCAGCACTTTCACAGCATCATCTTTCAGGATTTGAAATAGCTCAACTGGAATTCCATCACCTCAACTAGCTTTGTTCGTAGTGATGCTTTCTAAAACCCACTTGACTTCACATTCCAGGATGTCTGGCTCTAGGTGAGTGATCACACCATCGTGATTATCTTTGTCATGAAGACCTTTTTTGTACAGTTTTTCTGTGTATTCTTGCCACCTCTTCTTAATATCTTCTGTTTCTGTTAGGTCCATGCCATTTATGTCCTTTATTGAGCCCATCTTTGCATGAAATGTTGTTCTAAGATTCCACAAAATCATGTTTATTTCATTCCACTGAATTTCTGGCACTGATTTTATCTAGGTTATCCAGTGCTGAGGGATCCTATTTAAATCATCTTTGATACCGCACTAGAGATACTGAGTCTGTGCTATAGTTAGCTTCCTTTCTTTCTTTGTACAAAGAATATTACATTGGTCACAGTTTCCCTAATTATGGTTAAAGCAAACTATGTAAATGTTTTTGTCTGAGACAGAGATTTAACATTCCTTTCACAAAACAGTTTCTTTAATATAAATTCAGTTTTTCTAATTAATTATTGAAGTAAGAGTTATAAAGGAATGGAGGGAATATGCTATAAGGTATTTTTATCACAAAAATGTGCTTGAAAATTTCAGTGAATCAAATGATATAGTCATTTAATGGCTAAAAATGTTCTTTTATAAATAATCATGGTTTTCACTGTTAAATATGAGGTATGTAATATATAAAGTTATGTATTAATGCTATACATGTACACATTTAATAGTGAAACGCTATCTATTTTAGAAATAAATAACTTTTATGGCTAAACAAAATTAATTTTGTTTATTCCTGCTTATAGTACTTTTCTAAAAAATAATACAGATGATATGATTAATTAAAAAAAAATATATATACATACTGTGTGAATTGTTTCTACATATACTGATGATGCACCATTAGCCATTAAGCTATTACGGCCTCATAAGGAGCTGACATTTACAGTTTTCCATTTTGTATCACCTCATTGTTAGATCTTGATCTCTGCAGCATGTTAATTTTAATGAAAAAGAAAGATAATATAATAAAATATGGAAACTTACTATTTGCCTTAGAAACTATAAATATTAATCTAAGAATATAAAGTTAGACTCCTTATGAAGACTGCTATAATAATGAAAGGTTTTGGTATTATAAAAAAGTTCCATTAAGGGTTCTCTCAGATCATTGAATAAAGCAGAGCTGAGTGCTTCTGAGTCTTTGGGGACAACTTTTCTCTTTCTTACTTTTAAATGTATTCCATTATGTCACTCTCACTCTTCTGCCCATCTTTTTCTACTCTTGTTTCTCCCATCTCACTTCATCATCTTACCACTGTCCATCATTTCTTTGTCTCCCTCACTAATCCAGTTTCATCGGGGTGAACAGAGGTAGTTCATAAGCTCCACAAGGTCAGAGGCTGTGTCTCTCTATTAATTCTCCACTTACTCCTGGTGCCTGTCTCATCATTGGCACATGCAAAGCAACAAATGTTGCTTGATAGCTAAAATAATTTTGAGATTGGTGTAGATCCAAATGGACACTGTCTTTAGGCATTTTAGGCCAAGTCTAAACGATGTCTATGACATTAAATGTTTCTTTGGTTGTTGCTTTTATTATCACCATCAGTATGTGATTGTTCTGTTTGAGCTCATTCCTTGAAACAGAGATCATGTTGTTTTGAGTTTTCCTTTTATTTCTCTAGATAAACTAGTCAAATGTTGTCACTCCCTTTCTGTGAAAGTGTGCATACTTGATTGCTTGAGACCTACAAATGGTTTTACAAGTTAGAGAGGGCTCCCAGACATGAGCATAGAATTTGAGTCATCCAAGCTGTATTTTCAAAGTGTTACCAAACATCTGGGGGCTTCCTCGGTGGCTCAGTGGGTAAAGAATCTGCCTGTGATGTGGGAGATCCAAGAGCTGTAGCTTCACTCCCTGTGTTGGGAAGTTCCCCTGGAGGAGGGCATGGCAACCCACTCCAGAATTCTTGCCTGGAGAATCCCATGGACAGAGGGGCCTGGCGGGCTACAGTCCACGGGGTTGCACAGAGTCAGGCATGCTGAAGAGACTGAGCGTGCATGCAAGCACCAAACATCTGAGGATCATATTGAAATCCTAAGCATGGATTAGAAATGACTGTTTTGCTCAAGGCAAATAGGATTCACTTTCTTAGGTTACTATTCCCGAGAAAAGTAGCACAACTTTGAAAATAGGAACAGCAGCAGCAACAATAATAATCATAAAGCCAGGACTTTACTTGGCATCTCTCTACCTTTTTATGTCTTGAATAATATAGAAAATTGTTACCATTTCTTGTATTGATGTGGTAAATGGGAACTTATTATTATATCATGTATTTTATAACACACTAAAGGGTGTATTTAGCATAATAAAATAAAAATAAGTGTACATTTGGAAATTTCTCAATTATATTTGTTTTATATCAACATTGTCTTTCTCACTAGTAAAAACAAAAACAACAATGAAATCTTACCAGTGCTTTTATGTTCATAAGTGTTTCAAATCATACTGTTAAAAGGGTAACTAAATTGGCGCTAATAAAATTGATTTAGGCAGAATATGCTCCTTTTCTTGGCTCTAACAAAAGATCTGTGCTTGTATCAGCCCCATGGGGACATGGAGTGAGAAGACAATCAGAAGAAAAAAGCCCCTTTGACAGTTTACTTTTTATTTTCGTTTTCCTCAGGTCTCACAGACTATTTCCAATAGCATTACCCCCTAGCAGTTAAGCAAGCCAACTTTCTAGATCCCCCACTTCTAGTTGGGAGATCTTTCTGGGCCTCAAATTCTTCTTTCATAAAGTCATAATGATAACAGTAACAGCAATGATAATGCCTATTTTGTAGGGTTGTTGTGGGGCTAAGAGGAGCTAATATATATAAGTGTTCCCTACCAACGTCTGTAACATACTAGCACTCAGTTGGTATCTGATAATAAGTAGTAAATCTTGGCTACTTATTAATAGCAGTATAGTAATAATGATTATTTTTGCCTACAATATTTTCTACTGGCATTTCTGTAGTCTTTGCACATGTGCTCAGTTGTGCCCTCCTCTTTTGAGACCCCATGGACTGCAGCCCACCAGGCTCCTTCTGTCCATGGAACTCTCCAGATGATAATACTGGGGTGGGTTGCTGTTTCCTCCTCCAGGGGATCTTCCTGACTCAGGGATTGAACCTGTGTCTTCTGTGTCTTCTGCTTTGGCCGGCAGATTCTTTACCACTGAGCCACCTAGTTGCTTTATAAAAAATAGAGCTTAGTTCCTTAAAATAAAATCACCTTCTTGATATTTTTTCATTTAAAAATTAATATTTTATGTGACTCATTATATGACTCATTTATTTATGTTGAGAGGTCAATTTAGGCTAAATTAGATATACCTGAATATCTATGAATAAAGTGATTTAAATTTTTAAGTCTTCACTGCAACCAGAAAAACCTCCTGAACAATTAACCTAGATTCATGTAATTTGCAGGTTTTTGCTTTTTCTAATGTTGGCCTTTTTGCTCAACCAATAAAAATGTGCTTATTATTCTTTTATATTTCTATTTCAGTTCATTGTTCTTTTGCTCTCAGGTGGAGACCAATTCACATCCAAGTACTTAATGCAGGCATAATACCTTTCAGGTGTCATAAGAAAGGAAAATGAATTAACATTAACATTAACAATTTTACTTATATTTTAATTTTACAACCCCTTGAGGCAGGAATTATCTTCATTTTACAGAGGAAGTAACTGAGGTCTAAAGGTAACCAAATAGTAAATGGTAGAGTTAGGTTCGGAGAAGGCAATGGCAACCCACTCCAGTACTCTTGCCTGGAGAATCCCAGGGACGGGGGAGCCTGGTGGGCTGCCATCTATGGGGTCACACAGAGTCAGACACGACTGAAGCGACTTAGCAGCAGCAGCAGCAGCAGCAGCAGAGTTAGGTTGGAATTGAGGTCATCTGATTCCAGGGGAGTGCTCATTTCTTTAAGTCACAGAGCACAGGTCCCAGGAATAGATAAACGTTTATCCAAGGGAACTCCAGAGAACTTTTCTTTGGTCAGTAATAAATTTTCCTAAGTTAAATTTTTTGACTATTTTCAGTGGAGAAAATATTTTTTGTGGAATCACAACAAACTGTGGAAAATTCTTAGAAATAGCAATATCAGACCACCTGATCTGCCTCTTGAGAAATCTGTATGCAGGTCAGGAAGCAACAGTTAGAACTGGACATGGAACAACAGACTGGTTCCAAATAGGGAAAGGAATATGTCAAGCCTATACGTTGTCACCCTGCTTATTTAACTTACATGCAGACAGAGTACATCATGAGAAACGCTGGGCTGGATGAAGCACAAGCTGGAATCAAGATTGCCAGGAGAAATATCAATAACCTCAGATATGCAGACGACACCACCCTTATGGCAAAATGTGAAGAAGAACTAAAGAGCCTGTTGATGAAAGTGAAAGAGGAGAGTGAAAAATATTGGCTTAAAGCTCAACATTCAGAAAACTAAGATCATGGCATCTGGTCCCATCACTTCATGGGAAATAGAAGGGGAAACAGTGGAAGCAATGACAGACTTTATTTCTTTGGGCTCCAAAATCACTGCAGATGGTGATTACAGCCATGAAATTAAAAGACACTTACTCTTTGGAAGGAAAGTTCTGACAAACCTAGACAGCATATTAAAAAGAAGAGATATTACTTTGCCAACAAAGGTCCATCTAGTCAAAGCTATGTTTTTTCCAGTGGTCATGCATGGATGTGAGAGTTGGACTATAGAGAAAGCTGAGCACCAAAGAATTGATGCTTTTGAACTGGTGTTGGAGAAGACTCTTGAGAGTCCCTTGGACTGCAAGGAGATCCAACCAGTCCATCCGAAAGGAAATCAGTCCTGGGTGTTCATTGGAAGGACTGTTGCTGAAGCTGAAACTCAAATACTTTGGCCACCTGATGTGAAGAGCTGACTCATTTGAAAAGACCCTGATGCTGAGAAAAATTGAAGGCAGGAGGAGAAGGGGATGACAGAGGATGAGATGGCTGGATGGCATCACTGACTCAATGGACATGAGTTTGAATAAACTCTAGGAGCTGGTGATGGACAGGGAGGCCTAGCTTGCTGCGGTCCATGGGGTCACAAAGAGTTGGACACGACTGAGCGACTGAACTGAACTGAACTGAAATAGTCAACCATCTTAAATGAATCTGCCTCTTGGTAAGTATCTGGAAATGTATGCATTTTTGTGTGGGTTAGAGACAAAAGCATTGTTTCTGATGTATGTGATGATACTAAACACTTGGATCACTTCTATTGTTTCTGTTTATGATGGGTCTTGTTCACGAATCTGCAATCCTGAGGTCTACAAAGGCCTGAAACCTGTTGAAATCTCATGTTTTCCCCCTCTCAGTTAGAGGTAGCCTGGTCTACACAGGCAAATGAAAGGTCAAATAATTATCTTCAGAATTTATTTAATGTGATAAATCAACATGAAATATTTTAGCATCTCAAGCTCCTTTTTTCCTTCACTGTGGGTATTTAAACCTTAATCAAGTGAATACTTTCTTAACCCTCTGTGTGATTTTGATACCAGGACTGATGAGGACATAGTGAAGGCGATTCTATGAGGGAGTTTCAGAACAAAAGATGTAAGTACGACCCACACAACCATGGACATTTTCAGTCTGAGAAGCGAGTCGAGGATGACACTGGACTCAGGGCCATATCATAACATCCTTCAGCTCAGTGTCCTACTCTGGGTCACTGAACCCAAATCTCTTCTTCTTCACAAGGCCCCCAAAATGTCTCACAAATATCCAACTCCATCTGCCTATACATGTGACTGCTCCATCTTTCAGGCCTTGGGTGGAGCTGCTTCCTACCACCAATCCCACCATTGTCTCTGGGCCTGATCAACTTTTGAAGTAGTCTATTGCAGTTTTCTCCCAGAAAACCTTTGTACTCTTAACCCAAGTTCATCCCTCCAGGGTCCTCCTGTGCCTGGTCAATGTCCCTGTTTCCGCTTCCCTGGGGCCTCCATTGCCTGTTGCATCTTCTTTTTTATTTTATTTTTTAACTTTACAATGTTGTATTGGTTTTGCCATATATCAAAATGAATCCACCACAGGTATACATGTGTTCCCCATCCTGAACCCTCCTCCCTCCTCCCTCCCCATACCCTCCCTCTGGGTTGTCCCAGTGCACTAGCCCCAAGCATCCAGTATCGTGCATTGAACTTGGACTGGCGACTCATTTCATATATGATATTATACATGTTTCAATGCCATTCTCCCAAATCATCCCACCCTCTCCCTCTCCCACAGAGTCCAAAAGACTGTTCTATACATCAGTGTCTCTTTTGCTGTCTCATATACAGGGTTATTGTTACCATCTTTCTAAATTCCATATATATGCGTTAGTATACTGTATTGGTGTTTTTCTTTCTGGGTTACTTCACTCTGTGTAATAGGCTCCAGTTTCATCCACCTCATTAGAACGGATTCAAATGTATTCTTTTTAATGGCTGAGTAATACTCCATTGTGTATATGTACTACAGCTTTCTTATCCATTCATCTGCTGATGGACATCTAGGTTGCTTCCATGTCCTGGCTATTATGAACAGTGCTGCGATGAACATTGGGGTACACGTGTCTCTTTCCCTTCTGGTTTCCTCAGTGTGTATGCCCAGCAGTGGGATTGCTGGATCATAAGGCAGTTCTATTTCCAGTTTTTTAAGGCATCTTCTAGCTTTATGAATGTGGGTCTTTCTAGAGTGGAGACAAGGTGACAGCCATAGATCATTGTTCTGGAGTAATTTAAGGTTCCTGGTCTTCGGTGCTTCCCAAACAATGAAACCCTTTGCTTTACCACCAAATATGTCTGAGGTGGAGCTGATGCAAGAGGCAGGCAAAGGATGGGGGTTAGGAATAATGAGGGAAGGAGGGTGTATGTATATGTGTATACCCACAACAGTAGCTGTTTTTTTTTTTCTTTTTCTTCTCATTTTTTTCTAGTCTAGAAGTAGGGTGGTAGCCAGTAGTCTCAAACCACTTACTTTTAGCCTTAAGCCTGTGGTCTCACTTTTGCTTGCATATCTCTTTGAAAAAAAAAATGTAGAAAATGTACCCATCACACATTTTAAAATAGACATTCATCATTTTTCATAATCAATTGAAAACTTTTTGAGAGTATATAATTACCAGTGTATTATAAATATTCACATTACAAAATCTTAAATTTCATCACTCTTTTAAATGTATTCTAAGCAATACAAAACATAAGTAGTTTGATAACCATATCTATTAAAATATATATGTATATAATTTGTATATGTGTATATGTATTATATATATATAAGATATAATCTTTGGAATATGATACAATCATCAGAATTTTTACATTGCTCTTTTTTCTCCTTGAGCTTGTACTTCCATTCCACTTTCTGCAAAGAATTTTATACTAATGTAATATACTTTTATGCTTGAAAGACTTTTATTGATCACCCTATCATACTTCTCTGCAACAAAGATCATTTATAAATTGGAATGATTTTTTCATATAACCAAAGTCTTTAAGTATTAAACTTTTTACCTGCCTTGAGTTATCATTATAAACATTAACATACAATTGACTAAAACAGTATAAACATTGTATAAACTTTTACATATCACTATTAAATGTAAAATGTGAAATTATACGGATGGATGAGAGAGTTGATTATGATGCCTTGATTAAAGCAACAGTAAAGTTGTTCCTATGCTGCCACGGAAGATTTATACCTTGGGAGGCAATGAGCCATAAGAGGGCTGTGACTTCTTTTTGTCATGTGGAAAGCTGGTTGAGTGTGAAAGGGAAGGAGGAAGGGAAAAGGGAGAACCTGAACTTTAGTGATTTGCAGATTAAGTTTCAGGCAACATATATACAGAAGTTGAGAATATGGAAATTATTTCTTTAAAATTCCTGCCTTTTCAAAATGATGTGTTCCATCCATTTGAAGAGCCCTGCTGTATATTGCAGTTTCTTAAAATTTAGTTTTACTTCTTCCTCTATGTTGTAAGCAAAGGAGCTCTATTTGGGTCTCATCCCACCTTAAGGGTATAAGCAATATTCTTATCCTGGCTACATAATGACCAGAACTTCTGTCAGCTCTATTATCATTCACTGGCCTTTCCTCATGCATTCTTCAGGGTCCCTTAATTCTCATCATTCTACCCTGAAAGTCTCTGCCCTCAGTAAACTATGACTATGCATTCATTAAGGTGACAAATACAAATATTTATGCCATGTTTATGACACTCTGAAAGATTTTATGAACTTAAGTAGATATAATCTGATCCTCAAACAGCTTCCAACATAGTAGCAGAAATAAGATGTATGTACAAGTCACTAGGCAGCAATGATGGGGCACAGAGTGTCAAAGTACAAGTGTGGTCCTGGAACGGACATGCGTTCAATTTGCTTGGGGCCCAGTACTCTTGCCTAGAAAATCCCGTGGACGGAGGAGCCTGGTAGGCTGCCGTCCATGGGGTCGCAAGAGTCGGACAGGACTGAATGACTTCACTTACACTTTTCACTTTCACGTATTGGAGAAGGAAATGGAAACCCACTCCAGCGTTCTTGCCTGGAGAATCCCAGGGACGGGGGAGCCTGGTGGGCTGCTGTCTATGGGGTCGCACAGAGTCGGACATGACTGATGTGACTTAGCAGCAGCAGCAGCAGCAGCAGGGTAAATTTAAGAACACAATTTCCTAATGTGTGTCTGTATTTTTGAAAAGAAAGCAAGACTGTTTTGTTTGATTGTATTAGTTTTGAAGTCAAGTAAGAAACAAAATGAATATACAAGATTAAAAGAAAAGACACAAGTTTCTTTTCTATAGAATTTATTAATTCCTTCAAAGATTATTATATTAAGGAAAGCCAGGCGCTGTATTAATATGCAATTCTTTCCAACTTGTTTTCTTTTCTTTCTGAAAGGTGTCTAACCAGACAAGTGTTTGAGGAACAACTGGAAAAAACTGTCTTAGGACATAGTAAGAGGTAAGGAAGGAAAAATATTCTGGGTTCAGATGGTCAAAGCCACAATATTTGGAATTTGTTTGCAGTCAGTGATTGCTTTGGCAAGATTGTTCATGAGCGTAGCTGGGCTCTGGGATGGATGGCCTTGTGGTCCATGTGAGATGTGGATTGATCTTGGGGACCGAGGTAAAAGACTGAGGCAGGAAGACATAGTAAATTGCACAAGAGAAATAAAAACCTACACTGGGGGAGTTTCGGTGTGGTTGAAGTGGGAACAGAAAAAAATATAAATGATCCTTTGCAGCATTTGAAACTTTTTATTTGCTTAATTGCCTGTGTTGGGTCTCTGTTGCTTTGCACAGGCTCTCTGTAGTTGTGGTGAGCGGGAGCTACTCTTCATGGCCGGTTGCAGGCTTCTCTTGTTGCAGTCATAGGCTTTAGGTATGCAGACCTCCCTCCATAGTTGTAGTGCATGGGCTTAGTTGCTCTGTGGCATGTGGGATCTTCCCTGAGCAGGGATTGAACCTGTGTCCCCTGCATTGGCCAGTAGATTCTTATCCAGTGTGCCACCAGGGAAGTCCCAGAATTTGAAACTTCTGGTTCACTTGATGTTGAGGCTATCTTTAAAAATTTTATCTTTACTTTTGTGATGTAAATTAAGATATTTAACTTTCTTTTCCTTCTTATTCTGTACATTTATATTCAAATAATACAGAACTTCTCATCTAAAAGTTATGGAACATCTGTATGAAAAAAGAAATATCTGTTTAATTTTTTTGACATTTCCATTGTTAATGTTTTTTTTTTTTTTTCACAAAGTAAAGGCAACATCACTAGGTATTTATCTAAAATTTAAAATTTGTATACAGACATGGTGTATGAGATAGTGAATTTTAATGTTGAAAAATAATTCCTTCAAATTGTAGTAAATTAAAAAGAATTCATATGAATAAAATGGCAGCATCATTTTAAGAATCAGTTTTATTAACTAAAATAGAGGAAAAAGTAGACAATTTAAATCAAAGTTGAATTTTTTAGATGGCTTGCCCCATCTCCTCTTTATTTCTCTAGTTGCTTAGGTGTACCTTTAGGTTGGATAAGACATATCTTCTTCTTGTTACCAGATATCAACTCCAATATTTTAGGTACACCTTCTTCAGTGCATTGCATAATGATTTAATATAAATTATGGCTTTATGTGTATTAATATGTCAAAATGATTAATCTAGTTACACCAATCAAATAAAAAGAATGAAATTCTTAATTGGTTCTCCTTATAAAAGACAAGCAGGCAAAACTTGCAGCCATTTTCAGATTAGAAAAATAAAATAGTCAAGCAGATATAGCAGCTTGATGACACAGTAATTTGACAGCTAATGATCTAATGAATCTTGTTGAAACTTGACATGACATTTTGATAGAAAACAACCTAAGCTACTTGCTAGTTATTGAGTAATGGGTCACAAGGGCTCTTGACAATGAACACTTTTTCTTATGATGAACTGATATTGGCTAAGAAATGGTGCAATGATTAAATAAGTTATCTTAAAATGAAACTCAGATCAATAGTAATCACAGCAATAATAAATAGTAATGGCCAGTATTAGTATTAAATGTGTGACAGTAACTTCACATCCAGTACCTTAATCCTTAGCTAGTTTTGCCTGGGAGGAATTATCATCTCATTTAGAGGTGGCAGAACAGGTTCAAATGAGTAAAATGACTTGTCAAAGTCCCACAGTAGGTAGACTTTCTAATATTCTGTGTTACTTTTCATTAACTGCAAGTCACTGTTGGTCTTGACTTTGGAGAATCTGTAAGCTCTGAAGTGAGGTTAATGAATCATGCTTTTATTTCAGGTTAACATTTTCATATCATGAAAAATTTCCTTACATTACCCTATATGTCTGTGTTTCTCAGAATTTTGTGTTTTGTAAATGTTTAATGGATTCGATTGTTTATAGATTCATTGGAAATCTGCATTTCTTAGACTGGAAAAGAACGATTTTGATTTGGCTGATTCACACAAAATGTAAATATTTTAAAATAAAGTATCTATCTTTAATCTCTTTCTTTCTCTCTCTGTATCATCTACCATCTATCTATGCAAAAAATAATTCTAGCTTTAGATTTCAAGGCTTTTTTTCCTGTAGCATAATTTTGTAATTTCTGAGCATAGTCAAAGCACTTTGGTGTGAAAGAGCCCAATATAGGGTGAGAAAACTAAGTCTTCAGCTAATTATGCTTAGAACAATGTGTAGGCAGTTATTGGCTGATTGACAAGAATTATATTCCTGATGATTCTTTTTAAAACTAAAATGAACAAAGTTTGGACATATGCCACAAGTCTGAACATGGATAATATACACTCATCTACTCAATTTCTTGAGATTAATTATAACCTGCTGTAGGGTGAAATCAGTCCTGAATATTCAATGGAAGGACTGAAGCTGAAGCTGAAACTCCAATACTTTGGCCACCTGATGTGAAGAGCCAACTCATTGGAAAAGACCCTGATCCTGGGAAAGATTGAAGGCAGGAGGAGAAGTGGACGACAGAGGATGGGATGGTTGGATGATATCACTGACTTGATGGACATGAGTTTGAGCATGCTCTGGGAGTTAGTTGGTAAGGGACAGGGAAGCCCGGCGTGCTGCAGTCCAGGGGGTCACAAAGAGTCAGACATGACTGAGCAACTGAACTGAACTGAGGGTGAAAAAAAAGTAAAGATCTTTGCTTCATCTATGGCACAGATAGGAGAGAAATGTCTATTATTTATAACCAATCTTTCTCTCAGCCAACGTCTATAAATGTTTTTTCTTGGCAATAGCTTTGTAACTAGGGTTATGGTAAGTAGTATCTTGTTATGGGGACTGATTTTCCACCAAACGATATATTTTTTGAAAGGTATGTGTTCAAACTACAGGTATAATTACCACATGAGAACCTGTAGAATTGCTGGGCACCCACAAAAGTTTATGAGGGAGCAAACAGGCATAGAAACGTATCTATTTCTTAAGGTAGTAGGTCCTATTGAGAAATTTGACTTTGTGGTTTGGAATCTTAACATTGTTGATTTAACCATATAAAGCATTTTCTAGAGAAAGCTTGGGGATCTTATTTGTCTGCTCTCTCCTGCCAAATGGCTTGGTGGAGCTCTAATATATAACTTTATTTCAGTGACCTGTGGGATGTTCCTAGAGTCACCATATAGGTCATTTGAAAGGATTTTGAATATTGCGTGGAATCAAAGCCTCTGGACTTCCCTAGTGGCTCAGGCAGTAAAGGATCTGCCTGTGATGCCGGAGACCTGCGTTTGATCCCTGGGTCAGGAAGATCCCCTGGAGAAGAGAATGGCTCCTCAGTCCACTATTTTTGCCTAGAGAATCCCATGGACAGAGGAGCCTGGTGGGCTACAGTCCATGGAATCACAAAGAGTTAGACACTACTGGGCAACTAACACATATCAGAGTCATTACTTCTGTTCATTTATTGATCGTAGCAGTCTGGGAAATGGGGCCCAGGACTACTGGTACTCACTCTAGGAATAAATTCACAAAGTTGGAGAGAACATTGTTAAGGGAATGGGTGAGAGCTACTAAGTTGCAGGTACAGTTAGGCACTTTTTATATTGAATTTCCTAAACAGATCTATGAGGTAATGTTATTATTAACATTAACATCTGTAGTTCTGATACCTTCTCAGAGCTCTGTATCCATATATCCATCAGCTTATAGGCATTTATACCACACATTGTATACCTCACATGCTAAACCCTTTTACTGTATGGATCACAACAAACTGTGGACAATTCTTAGAGATGGGAGTACCAGACTGTCTGCCTCCTGAGAGACCTATATGCAGGTCAAGAAGCAACAGTTAGAAATGGATATGGAACAATGGATTGGTTCCAAATTGGGAAAAGAGTACCTCAAGGCTGTATATTGTCACCATGCTTATTTAACTTATATGTAGAGTACATCATGTGAAGTGCTGGGTTGATGAAGCTGAAGCTGGAATCAAGATTGCTGGGAGAAATATCAGTAACCTCAAATATGCAGATGACACCACCCTTAAGACAGAAATTGAAGAGGAACTAAAGAGCCTCTTGATGAAAGTGAAAGAGGAGAGTGAAAATGCTGGCTTAAAATTCAACATTCAAAAAACTAAGATATGGCATCTGGTCCCATCATTTCAGGTCAAAGAGGTGAGGAAACAATGGAAACAGTGACAGACTATTTTCTTGGGCTCTAAAATCACCGCAGATGGTGACTGCAGCCGTGAAATTAAAAGATGCTTGCTCCTTGGAAGGAAAGCTATGCCCAACCTAGAAAGCACATTAAAAAACAGAGACATTACTTTGCCAACAAAGATCCATATAGTCAACGCTATGGTTTTTCCAGTAGTCACATATGGATGTGAGTTCAGCTCAGTTCAGTCCCTCAGTCATGTCCGACTCTTTGCAATCCCATGGACTGCGGCACGCCAGGCCTCCCTGTCCATCACCAACTCCTGGAGTTTACTCAAACTCATGTCCATTGAGTCGGTGATGTGATCCAACCATCTCATCCTCTGTCGTCCCCTTCTCCTCCTGCCTTCAATCTTTCCCAGCATCAGGGTCTTTTCCAATGAGTCAGTTCTTTGCATCAGGTGGCCAAAGTATTGGAGTTTCAGCTTCAGTATCAGTCCTTCCAGTGAATATTCAGGACTGATTTCCTTTAGGATGGACTGGTTGGATCTCCTTGTTGTCCAAGGGACTCTCAAGAGTCTTCTCCAACACCACAGCTTAAAAGCATCAATTCTTTGGCACTCAGCTTTCTTTGTAGTCCAACTCTCACATCCATACATGACTACTGGAAAAACCATAGCCTTGCCTAGACGGACCTTTGTTGGCAAAGTAATGTCTCTGCTTTTTAATATGCTCTCTAAGTTGGACATAACTTTTCTTCCAAGGAGTAAGTGTCTTTTAATTTCATGGCTGCAGTCACCATCTGCAGTGATTTTGGAGCCCCCCAAAATAAAGCCTAAAGTCACTTTTTCCACTGTTTACCCATCTATTTGCCATGAAGTGATGGGACCAGATGCCATGATCTTAGTTCTCTGAATGTTGAGCTGTAAGCCTACTTTTTCACTCTCTTCTTGCATCAAGAGGCTCTTTAGTTCTTCTTAGCTTTCTGCCATAAGGGTGGTGTCATCTGCATATCTGAGGTTATTGATATTTCTCCCTGGATGTGAGAGTTGGACCATAAAGAAGGCTGAACACCAAAGAATTTGATGCCTTTGAATCAACTGAAGTGTTGGAGAAGACTCTTAAGAGTCTCTTGGACAGCAAGGAGACCAAAAAAGTCAATCTTAAAGGAAATCAACCCTGAATGTTCACAGGAAGGACTGATGCTGAAGCTGAAGCTCCAGTACTTTGGTCACCTGATGCAAAGAGCGGCTCATTGGAAAAGACTGATGCTGGGAAATATTGAAGGCAGGAGGAGAAGGGGGCAAGAGAGGGTGAGATGGTTGGATGTTATCATGGACTCAATGGATATGACTTTGAGCAAACTTCAGGAGATAGTGAAGGTCAGGGAAGCCTGGTGTGCTACAGTCCATGGTACCCCAAAGAGTCAGACATGACTGAGTGACCGAACAACAACAATCTCACAAGCACCCTAAACTCAGGATGGTCCAAATTGACTCTAACCATCCTAGCCTCTCCATGCACAATACAATCTACCTCTGAGTCCTGCTAATTATAAACTTAAATGTTTCCCGAACTGTTGATTTCTATTTCCATTGCCACCACTCTGCTACAAATGACTATTATTTTTGCTAGACTGCTGCAGTGGTTTTCTATCTAGCTTCTCCTCGTGGAGGACCTCTGCCTTTGTGATATCCCTCCCACTTGTGAGTCACTGCATCTGTAGTAGGGGTGGGGCTGGCACACAGCTGTTAGCACTCAACCCTTAGTGAGACCATTAGCATGAGCCCCTGAGCGTGGAGGTTAGAGGTGCCGCTCTGCCAATAATGAGCTCCTAGTGGTCCTTGTGGCAGAGAGAGCAGTGAGAAGTAGATTAGGGGCTCTCTGGCCAGCCATTGAGCTGGGAGACCTGGAGACAGGCTGAAGGCTATGTCCCACATTGCTCCAGAGCCTTTTCTGGGAGCACCCACTGGCCAAGCCCAAGCCTTGAAGTAGCAGAGAACGTCACCTCCGTCCACTTCTCCATGACCTAATGTCAGTGTCTGTCTCTATGGGTTGCAGTTCAGGGAGGCCTCAGCAACTGGAGTACAGGGACACTGCTATTAAACTAACAGCTTTAACCAGCATTGGTCTCACTGTTCCAAGTTTCAGAAGATTGCTACAGATGAGATCAGTTATCTGCCCCGAGGAGGTGCCCAGAGGTCAGGGTAAGTAGCAAGAACATTGCACATCATTACTTCAGGTTCACCTGTGTGGTTGGGGCTAATCTCCAAGAAGGGCAATTGTTGTGAGCTGGGAATTCACCCGATTGGTATTTGCTAAAACATGCATTTCTGTTGGTTCTATACTAACAATTCTCTGCAGTTTGAGTGAAAAGCTTGAGGGCTGGTTGGGTCCTAGGTCCCTGGCTCCCTCAGTGATGACAACCTGGCAGGGCTGGGGGCCTGGCCCTGAGGGCACCACCAGCTGAGATCTGTCTCCTTAGCTGGACCTGGGCACTGGCGGGAGGACTCAGACTGGGTGCTTGACTGAGGCCCACAAAAGCCCACACAGGGACCCCCTCCTCTTGGCCAGGGCCTGGCCCTTGGAAGGTGAAAGTTGAGTATTATCCCTTGCCCTTTCTTGTCAGAATGGAGAATGATAGAGGTTTAGAGGAACATTGTGACTTGACCTTCACCTGACTCCAAGAAGCTTCTGACGCTCTTTATACCTTTCCTATATAGGGGCTTTATTGAAAACTTTTGGGGAATTAGAGGTTTTTAAGGCATGAGCCTGCAGGTTTTGCATGACCCTGCAATAGACATTTCTCTGCTCCAAACACCTGCATTTTGGTGTTGTTTGGCCTCATTGTACATCAGGCACACAGATTTGCATTTGACAGCATATGTGGGTTCTGACTAGACCGTGTCTCTGCCGCACCTACCTGCCTTGACATGGCCATTTCTTTATACCTTTAGTTGCAGACAATCTGTTCTGCTAGTGTTCAGGTTGCTTTCAGAGCTGTTGACGTTTTGGTGTATCTGTGGGAGGGGGTGAGCTCAGGATGTGCCTACTTCACCGTCTTGATCTGGATCTCTGAGAGCACAAATTATTTTGTATGATTTTGTGGTGTTCATTTTTAATGTAATAGAGCTGTCCCTTTCATTTATAACTAGTATTTCTAGCAAGTATTGTTTTTTTAAATACAAGTCTAGCCTGAGTTGTACATTTTCAGTCTTTGATGAAGACCATGTTGATTAATGTTTTTGCTTAGGTCTTAGAGTGGTTATTCTTATAGGAATGATACTCTTATCTCTTAGGACCATTGCTTGGATAAACACTTGTGAGATGTTTTATGTTTCATCTCTACTTCTACACTTCTGACTTTTATCCTGTTGTCCTCTTGGTTGGAGCTATAACTCAGATACCTTTTGTAGAGCTTTTCTCTTGACTTTTAAAATAAGGAACTATTCACTAATCCGTGATCCCAAAACACCCCACAAAAATGAACAAGTGAGGTGATCAACTTACTTTGACATTGAGAAAGACAAGTGAACATTTTTTTGTGCATTTTAAGGAATCTAAACTAGTTTAGCCTAGTATTCTTAATAAGTAGCTGAAATAGCATGTATAGGGGAAAAACAGCAAGGGGGAAAAGCTTTATAATCCATTAATTTCTATATTTCACAAGTAAATGGCAGGGTTTTTTTTTGGTCTTTTAATGGTACAAAATCCATAAGAGTAGAACAAAGTTAGTTTTTGAATGCTTGCCGATTGTCTTTGGAAAAATTGTAAAATCTTAGGTGTATTTGGAATTCTGTCCCATATTGTTATGTGGAAACTTACTGCATTTTGAATATGTATACTGTATGAAATATCAGTAAATTGTATGCATAAATTAAGCAATTGGGAAATTGAGTTTCACAATGGATCACTGATTTTAAACTATAGAATTCTACCTTGGACTAAATTAAAAAGTAATCACTTGGTGTTTTGCCTTCCTGTTAGTAAAACTTTCTTTACTAAATACCAGCATGGCTAAATTCTAGAAAACAATCTTTGCAAAGTCTTGCTCATAAGAGTAAAAAGCACTAACATTATTTTGTGAAAGTGATGTTTTTGAAATTAATATTTTTACACAAGCGTGGAGAATGTGTTAATACATAGTTAAGTTGAAGAGCCTTTTTGTTTATCACTGCTTGCATTTTTGCTTCTTTAAAAGCAATTGTAGAGAATATTTTTGATAATTTCTGTGACTAAACTATAAAGATTGAAAATGAAGGAGAGAAAAAGAGGTGTGAAGTTGATGTTTCTCTTATAAGTTGATATTTCTCCTTTAAATTGATGTTTCTCTTAATCCAGTCCAGTTATAACTGATCATTGGTCCATCAGTGGTGACAAGAGTGGAAGATTAGGAAGGAATGATTGAGAAAGAAAACAGCCAAGACCATTAACAGTTCAGGAGTGATTCAGTTATTTCTGCTGTAATGATTCCATCCTCAATGATCTCCTGCAGCCCAAAGTTCTATATGCTGAACACAAACATAAAAAAGTTATTCATATCTATGCTGCCAAAACAGTTGTTGGATGGCAATTGAGTAACTCCACTCCTTTTCTGTAAAAGTACATGCATTTACCTCCAAAAAGTAGAGAAGGGAATTAACTTGATTATGATCTTATAGAAGGAATAAAAAATGATTAGACATTATTTTTAACTTGCTTTTTAAATGATTGATCAGTAAGGCTTGCATTTTGTTTCAATTCTCTTTGGAGACAATTCCACAATGTTTAAATTCTTTAAAATTTTAAAGTGCAAATTTTTTGAATCTCAAAAATGTAATTCTCAAAGATTTCCTTAATTAGATCATTGAGAGTTTATCCAGTATATTTATATTCTGTAGTGATGAGAAAAAGATATAGATATTGTGGGAAGAAAAGAGCTGATAGCCAGAGCACGTTCTTGTGTAACAGGTGGTGGGGTCAGCCATTTAAAATGTCAAAGATTCAGAAACACCTGTCAAAGCTCATAGTAAATATTGGGTCAGAAACACCTCTCCAAACTTACAGTAAATATTGGGTGCTGGCCCAGTTGTGACTGTTCTACAGATGAGATGTAGATACTGGGAAGAGCTATTTCTAAGAAAAAAATATTAACTTCTGTAATGAAAAACTCATGGTTCTCTAGCACCCCAGGACAAAATATAAATCCTCCCAAAAGATAAAAGCCCCTTAAAATATGATCTTGATTTATATTACTGACCTTATCTTCTGCTACTAAATTTCTGCCTTCTATTTCCTTGCCCTAATTTTGCCCATGCAAAATTTCCAGCCACACTAAACCACATGATGTTTTTAGTACTTTTGTGAACACACATAAAGAAGGTTAGTCACTCAGTCATGTCCAACTCTTTGTGACTTCATGGACTATAACCCACCAGGCTCCTCTGTCCATGGAATTCTCCAGGCAAGAATATTGGAGTGATTAGACATTCCCTTCTCCAGGGTATCTTCCTGACTCAGGGACTGAATCCAGGTCTCCTGCATTTCAGGCAGATTTTTTTTACCATCTGAGCTACTGGGGAAGCATGACTCCGTTTTTTTGCATATGTGATACACTTCCTCTAGACAGTTGTCCACCCTTCTCCATGGCTTCCCTCATGGCTCAGTCAGTTAAGAATCTGCCTGCAATGCAGGAAACCTGGGTTCAATTCCCTGGTTGGGAAAATCCCCTGGAGAAGGAAATTTAAAAGATAGCAAGACCCTAAGATTTCCTGAGTTGTCCAGGCCAATTTAGTCAGCCATTGGTGCTTTCATACTATTTTTTCACTCTTATTTTTTTCTTTCTTCATTCTTTGTTCACTCTTTTTTTTTTATTTTAATATAATTTATTTACTTTTGGTTCTGGATCTTCATTGCTGCACTTGGCCTTTCTCTAGTTATGAAGAGTGGCGGCTGCGGTTTGTTATGGTGTGCAGGCTTCTCAGGGGCTTCTTTTGTTGCACGGCACAGGTTCTAGGGTGCCCAGGCTTCCGTAGTTGTGGCTCTGGTCTCTAGAGCGCAGGCTCAATAGTTGTGGCTCGGGCTTTAGTCGCATCACAACATGTGGAATCTTCCTGGACCAGAAATAGAATGCTGTGTCCCCTGCGTTGGCAGGTGGGTTCTTATCCACTGCGCCACCAAGGAAGTCATGTTAACTCTTTTATTGTCACTCACCACAGTGTTTCTTTACTGTTTATTTACAACTCTGTCTCCTCCATACTCCATGAGCATAGAGTACATATATCTAGAAGATAGTAAAATGTGTGGACTTGTGACCTGGAAATTAGAGCAAAGACCCAAATGACAAATTCAGGGCAAAGCTTGGCTAATGAATATTAAGCCTGAATTAAAAATGTTCCCATGGGAACTTTCAGACCTAAAGAAAGTTAATTTAAATTCCAATTAGAGACTGATTCCAGTTCTTGTTCTTCTAAGGACTGCCAATATCAATAGACATGTGGTTTGACTGGACTAGAGGAAGTATGATTAGACCATCAAGGCTCATCCTGATCGTCTTTCTAACATGCCCACTCATAATGGCACAGATCCCCAAATCCTGAACCCAAGAGACCCTACATTATTATTTTAAATAATGAAACCTGAATTACCACTCAGCTTGGGCATTGAAACCTTATCTATATGAAGCTTCAGAAACGTTAAATAAATCTCTACCTGCTTACCAAATTTTTTATTCATCATATATAAGAGATTAATCCCTAAATAAAAGGGATTAATAGTTTTCAATTTTGAATCTGTTTTCTGGTACTTTGAAGGGGAATGATAAAAGATCATTTTCCATGAACTCATTTTATTGTTGTAAGAAGCTCAAATGAGAGGCATGCTGTCAGATATAATAGAATTGGGGATGTCTCATTTGTAAAATGCTGTCTCTTTTTCAGTCATAATTCTCTGTATGTAGAAATAGGCATTCCAAGATTCCTACAAAGATAGGAAGAGGCATTTGTGACCTCTACCTGGACCCCCAGTAGTAGTAGAGTACATTTCTCTGAGTTGGTGGATTCCAAACTTCTTATATAGTGCAACCTTATTATTTAAATATTCTGTGTGTTTCTCCTGCTATTCATTTATGTATAAGTCATATAATTGAACTAATATGTATGTATAGCGTACATAAAAATGGAAAGTAAGAGTATACTAAAATTGGACTAAACAATCTTTTAGAGATTATTTTGTTTTCTTTAACATAGTTCCAATCCCAAAGAAAGGCAATGCCAAAGAATGCTCAAACTACCGCACAATTTCACTCATCTCACGCGCTAGCAAAGTAAACCTCCAGATTCTCCAAGCTAGGCTTCAACAGTATGTCAACCATGAACTTCCAGATGTTCAAGCTGGATTTAGAAAAGGCAGAGAAACCAGAGATCGAATTGCCAACATCCACTGGATCATTGAAAAAGCATGAGAATTCCAGAAAAACATCTACTCTTCTTTATTGACTACATCAAAGCCTTTGACTGTGTGGATCACAACAAGCTGTGGAAAATTCTTCAAGAGATGGGAATACCAGACCACCTTATCTGCCTCTTGAGAGATCTGTATGCAGGTCAAGAAGCAACAGTTAGAACTGGACATGAAACAGCGGGCTGGTTCCAAATTGGGAAAGGAGTATGTCAAGGCTGTATATTGTCACCCTGCTTATTTAACTTATATGCAGAGTACATCATGCAAAATGCCAGTCTGGATGAAGCACAAGCTGAAATCAAGATTGCCAGGAGAAATACCAATAACCTCAGATATGCAGATGACACCACCCTTATGGCAAAAAGCTAAAAAGAACTAAAGAGCCTCTTGATGAAAGTGAAAGAGGAGAGTGAAAAATCTGGCTTAAAACTCAGCATTCAGAAAACTAAGATCATGGCATCTGGTCCCATCACTTCATGGCAAATAAGCAGGGAAACAATGGAAACAGTGGCTGACTTTATTTCTTTTGGGCTCCAAAATCACTGCAGATGGTGACTGCAGCCATGAAATTAAAAGACGCTTACTCCTTGGAAGAAAAGCTATGACAAACCTAGACAATGTATTAAAAAGCAGAGCCATTACTTTGCTGACAAAGATCCATTTAGTCAAAGCTATGGTTTTTCCAGTAGTCATGTATGGATGTGAGAGTTGGGCCATAAAGAAACCTGAGTACCAAAGAATTGATGCTTTTGAACTGTGGTGTTGGAGAAGATGCTTAGGAGTCCCTTGGACAACAAGGAGATCCAACCAGTCAATCCTAAAGGAAATCAGTTCTGAATATTCATTGGAAGGAGTGATGCTGAAGCTGAAACTCCAATACATTGGCCAGCTGATGTGAAGAATGGACTCACTGGAAAAGACCCTGATGCTGGACAAGATTGAAGGCAGAAGGAGAAGGGGACGACAGAGGATGAGATGGCTGGATGGCATCATCGACTCAATGGACATGAGTTTGAGCAAGCTCTGAGAGTTGATGATGGACAGGGAGGCCTGGCATGCTGCAGTCCATGGGGTCACCAAGAGTTGGACATGACTGAGCTACTGACCTGAACTGAACTGAACATAGCTCATTTCAGTGGATTTAAAACCATTACTCAAGTGGTCTTATTAGTTTAGATTTTATAGACTGACATTTTGGCAGATGAGAGTGTCATTGCTTTGGATTTTTAATGTGATTGTTGGAGAGCTTGTACAAGGAGTAGGGATGCTGGCCCAGTTGTTACTGTTCACTTTAGATCACAGTATTTCCAATCCAAGGTTGATTGTATGAATCCTTTTAAACTGTGCATCCATTTTGTGATGGTTGATTGCTTTATGCTACAAAACCAGTGGGCTTCCCTGATGGCTCAGTTGGTAAAGAAACCACCTGCAATGCAGGAGACCTGGGTTCAATCCCTTGGTTGGAAAGATCTCCTGGAGGAGGGCATGGAAACCCACTCCAGTATTCTTGCCTTGAGAATCCCCATGGACAAAGGAGCCTTGTGGGTTACACTCCATGGGGTCCCAAAGAGTCAGACACGACTGAGCGACTAAGCACAGCACACACACAACCAGTACATTAATGTAACAGGGCAGGTGTAGACTGCAATAATGTCTCGGTGCTGAAAAGGAATCAGAAGAGAAGGTGTTGCTACTACTGCCTCCACATGGTAGGGTTTCTGTGGTTTCCTCAGGATACCTCACCCACTGCCTGGCAACCCTCTTCCTTCTGATCTGTGAGCCAAGGAAGATGCCAGTGTCAATCAGTACATTAATGACTAGTGAACTTTAAATGTTTTTACAAACATAAGTATACATTAAAATAATAATGTTGGTTTCCCTGCACCCCAATGAAGTTATCCCTTTGCCCACATCAAGAGGAAAGTGTACCCAAATTTGGAGGCTACTACTGTATGTTATAGAGAATCAGACACAGTAGGAACCATGTTCCTCAATATAATGATTGGAAATACTTAAAATTCTAGAAGAAATAAAACAATTGATTTGTCCTAAAAGAAAGCACAGGGTTCAGAAGAAGCTTTTTTAAAAAGCACAATGTAAAAAAATAAAAATAAAAAGCACAATGTCTCTGTGTCTCCGTTGCTGCCTTGCAAATAGCTTCTTCAGTACCATCTTTCTAGATTCCATATATATGTGTTAGTATGTCATATTTGTTTTTCTTTTTCTGACTTACTTCACTCTTTCTCTTTCTGAATTGCTTTCTAACAGGCTCTAGATTCATCCACCTCATTAGGACCAATTCAAATATATTCCTTTTGTGGCGGAGTAATATTCCATTGTATATATGTACCATACAGTGGGGGACGAGAGGGTGGGACAAATTGGAAGCGTAGCAGGGAAACATATACATCACTCCATGTAAAATAGATAGCCAGTGGAAATTTGCTGTATGACACAGGGAGCTCAAATCAGGTTCTCTATGACAACCTACAGGGGTGGGATGGTGTGTGAGGTGGGAGGGAGGTTCAAGAGAGAAAGACATATGTATACCTAGGACTGATTCATGTTGATACATGGCAGAGACCAACATGGTATTGTAAAGCAATTCTCCTCCAATTAAAAATAAATAAAGATAAATAAATTTAAAAATAAAATAGAAAATCAGAAAAAGTGCAATATATGATGCTTTACAAAATATATAAATGTATATTTACATTTGTGGATTTTGGACTCCATTTTTGAAAAGATGCATCATTCCCTTTCTTACTGTGCTTCTCTTGAAGTACTGTTTTGTTTTTATTGCCACAACCAGAAGTAAATTTGACTTCCGCTGTGTCCCTAATAAGTGCAACAAGAAGAAAATTTGGGGAACACCATAGATTTTAAATCACATTTGCAAAACTATAGCTAATTTAGCTATTATGAACTACATAAACATATGATTCCAAAACAGTATTTATACAAGTTCTCCAGGATTCAAAAAGTAAATGAGTATCACTCATTCTGTGAGAGTTGATGCTGTTGTAGCTCCAGGGTCATGCAAGGCCTGACTTATGGACTAGAGTCCATAGTTCAGATTAGATCAGTCGCTCAGTTGTGTCTGACTCTTTGCGACCCCATGAATCACAGCACGCCAGGCCTCCCTGTCCATCACCAACTCCCCGAGTTCACTCAAACTCACGTCCATCAAGTCGGTGATGCCATCCAGCCATCTCATCCTCTGTCGTCCCTTTCTCCTCCTGCCCCCAATCCCTCCCAGCATCAGTCTTTTCCAATGAGTCAACTCTTCGCATGAGGTGGCCAAAGTATTGGAGTTTCAGCTTTAGCATCAGACTTTCCAAAGAACACCCGGGACTGACCCATAGTAGGCAACCTATAAAGGCTGGTTGAAAAACAGAAGGAGTATGTTGTGCTAGAGAAAAGTCATTTTGTTTAGTAAATTCCTGAAAATCCATGTAAGTCTAAGGAAGAGCAATGTGATTAATTTTAGCTTAGAAAATGTTGATAAACAATAAGATATCCTTTATAATAATTGAGAAAATGTAGGCTAAAGGACAGAGTTGTTTTTTCAACCATGAAACAGTAAATATATTTATTAAAACAATTGGAAACAAAATCCACATTATGTGTAGCAAATGTGATATGATAAGATTAATGCATCCTTTAGAATGTCTGGACAAATAGAAAACAGTGCACTTTGTTTTTTGTACACTTAAAGTATTCTTGGATATTTTCAGGGAAATCAAGCTACTACTTGAACTGTTCTCTCAAAGCATCACCATATTTTACCAACTTTTAAAACTAGAGTTTCTCTTGCTGAAGTTAAATGAACAGTATGTCTGTGGGGTGGGAGGAATGGGGTGGTGGTGGAGATAAATGAGGCAGCTAGTGGGTGTGGTTTTAGGTCCTTTACCTTGAAACACAAGCAAGGACACCCCAGAGCTTCTTAAAACACTGAGACGATAAAGCACAGAATTGTCTGTGTAATGAAACAATCTAACTCTTTTTTTCATTCATTTATACAGCATCCAGACATTTTTTCAATCACTCATTCATTTGGCTAGCATTTGTTTTGTGTCTTTTATATTACAGGCACTGTATTGGTTAGAACCTTGTGAAATCAGAGTGATTATGTAGACTCTCCTGAACTTGTGCTGTGCTTAGTCGCTCAGTCGTGTCTGACTCTTGGTGACCTCATGGACTGCAGCCCGTCAGGCTCCTCTGTCCATATTCTCCAGGCAAGAATACTGGAGTGGGTTGCCTTGCCCTCCTCCAGAGGGATCTTCCCAATCCAGGGATAGAACCCAGGTCTCCCACATTAGAGGAGGATTCGTTACCATCTGAGCCACTAGGGACCTTAAGGGACCTATAACATTGTGGGTGATTGCGGCAAGTGGGTGATTTCTGTTTTAGGTTGTTACAGTGGAATTGGACCTCTTTATAAGCAAACTTTTAAGAGATTGGTTGAATGGAAAATACCTTTTAAAAGCCACTTATAACCCTAAGGTAAATTATGGACTCTGGATGATTATAATGTGTCAGTGTAGGTTCATCTTTGGTGAAAAATGTACCATTCTGGTGAGTAATGTTGATAATGGCGGAAGTTGTGTTTGTGCGGGAAGTAGGAAGTATTTGGAGAATTTCTGCTCTCTCCTTTCAGTTTTGTTGTAAGCCAAAACTGCTCTAATATATAAAGTTATTTAAGAAACATTCAGTTGCAAATGGTTTATGATAGATAAAAGTATATAAGCAAACATCTGCTTATTTGTTTTATAACTGATTTCACAGGAAGCAGATGTTTACTGCATTGGCATCTATAGTAATGACTGATACCCAGTGACCTTCAAACTTAGCCTCAGTACATTTATTTAAATTCTTCATTAAAATATATGGAAGAGAAATGAAGATCAGACCAGGATGCTTTGAAGGTTTGCTATGCTCTAGTCTGTTGAATCTTTACTAACGTTATTGTGTATGAAAAAGTTCTGCTTGGTGTGACATTTCCATATTTCAGCCAGAGTTTCTTAAATTTTTCAGTTCTCATAAAATATAGTTTAAGTCTTTATGCATTATGTATGATTCTTTATAACATCTAATCCCCCCACCCTTTCACCCCAGAGTATAACTATAAATAGCCATAACATTTAGACCTGGCTATTGAACAAGTACGAGGAAAATTTAAATCCAAATGGGAGTCATTGCTTCACATTTTATGATTCAGTGTGCAATCTGTGTTTTAAAATGGCTCTTTTACTGTTATAAATATGCTCCCTTCTGCTTAATTGTGACATCCTCAGGAACAATTATTGCCAACTGAATTCATACCACTTTAGCATAAGTAACTCTACAGTTTAAAATGAGTGAAGCGATAATTATATTATAGATGGGATGTTTAAAAAAACTTTTTCTTCAAAGTTCAGCTCAGTCACTATTGATAGTCATGTGGGGCTTATTATGAATTTATTTTTAAAGCTGGTCAATAAAAGTTCAATTTGCTATTTAAAATGTAGAAATATCAGAACAAGCTATATTTGTATTCTAAAGATATTATTAAATCAAAGTCAAAATTTTGAGGGGAAAAAGCCTTAAATTTATCATGCAATCATAAAAGCTCTTTCCATGGTTATATATTGCCACTGATTTCAGAAATTTTAAAATGTATCAGAACCACTGGCATAGGAAATCTTTGCCTCTTGTACTGGTGATATGAGTGAAATACAAACAGGGATATTATAAGCATTAAATGAGAAAACACAAGAAAGCATACTGACTTCAGTAGATATCTATGGAATGAGTGATTACATGCTAAAAAATAAGGTAAACTTCTAACTGTGCTGTTAGATTAATTAATAGGGGGAATCAAGGAAGGGTCCAAATCAGTGATAACTGCAGTAACAGGCAAAACTCAGCTCCAACACTTCATTAAACTTCTATTTTTAATGGGGATTTCTTCATTTCCACTGGAATGAACAAGTCAGTATGCATGACTTATTCTGTGCTGAACTTTGATGAATTTTTCTAAGTACATTAAAAATAAGTTGCATCCTTCTCTTAATCCGAGAAACCCCCTATACCTACACTGATAAACCCTCTGATGCACATGTAAGAAGGCAGGATAATGGGCATGAAGGACAATCATCTATATGTATATATAAAATATATATTTTTGCTTGTCAGTAATAACTCTGAACTGCCTACAGCATTCATCGTGCCTCTTAAAAGTCAGGTATTGTATTGAATTCAAAAATTCTCTTATGCTGAGCAGGGAAAGGAAAAAAAATCAAACACTTTCTGAATTGGGCCCAAATATCCAAGGTTAATTTTCTGAGAAAGCTGCAGCGGCTAGATAAGGCCATCCCCTGCAAATTAGTTTTGCCTGCCTGGATTACAGCTAAATTTATGCAGCTTGCCTTATCCTTTCGGAAGCGCCTCTGAAGTGTCGTAATTAACTGGCACACATAAAGTGAGCACATTTTCTGCTTGGTGGCAGCCATTCCTCATTTCATTTCAGTTCTAACCCAAATGGAAAGGTAGTTTCTTATTTTTACTGTTAAAAACACACATGAATGCACTTGTGTGTGAGCACATAAATGCACATGCATACACACACACGTATACCCTCCAACACTTTACCAGAAGTCTTTGAAAATAATCTTAAAACAGCTTCAGAATGGAGTTTGAAATTTTAAAGGGGTAAAGAATACTGCTGAGAGAGCAGGGAGAAATTTTAGCATAAAATTGAAATAAAAAGAAAAGACACCTTTTATGAAGTGTCTGGACTGTTTTCTTTCTTTTTTTTTTTTCCTTTTTAACTAGAAAAATTTCATTTTAACCAGTTGCTTTGTGTATTTCTTGGTTATGTAAATGAAAAAGATCACCAAGATATGATGAAAACAACTATGATACGTATCTCTTTGGTTTGTATTTTCTATTGTCATTTCTTTAATATACTTCATACCTCCCCCAAGCCCATTCCCAAGTTTTTGAGGATTACAATGTACATTAATGTAAGTCAAAAAGGCCCAGAGAAAACTATTAGACACCTTTCTCAGAAATGTGGCTCTGTCTATCTAAAGAACACCTTCTTTTCCTCCGAACACAAGGCTGAGGCAGTCAGTGTTTATTGAAGATCAATATAAGCCTTTGTCAGAACTGTCCCTGGCATCATGTTTGACTTTGGTCAGCTCCTGGAAAATACACTAGATAATTCCAGCGCTCTTTGCTTAACATACTTCATTAAGGAGTTTTCTGGTTTTGTTTTGAACATAAAACATTGGATTTGCAGTCTGTAGAAGCTGATCAAGAATTCCACAATGTCCAGGCTCATGGAGCCCATGCTGAGTATGACACCAGATCAGTCATAATCCTCAGGAGCCAAGAGAGATTTTCTGTCCTCCACCCCGTACTCTGTTCCCAGATTTTCTTTGGCTTGAGTTCCTCAGAGTTATTATGAGGATTACATGGGTTAACATATAAAATGTTTAGAACTGTGCCTGGCACATAACAAGTATTTGCTAAATGTTAGTGTTTTTATTCTATCCTCAGTAGGACACCACTTCAGTATCCGCTTGTGGCTGAGTCTTTTCTTATTCATGTAGCAGTTGCTTTTTCTTGAATGAGTTCTTATTTTCAACAGGTGAAATATATCGTGATTTTGTTTCTTTTTCTGCTGAAACTCTTCTCCTTCTGAAAAAAGCAGAGAAAACAACTTCTTGCTCTTTCTAGTTACTTTTTCCTTCCAATCTTCCTTCCTCTTTCTGCGCAAATCCACGGTGTCATTTTCACTGTATTTTCCAGGTATCCCCTGTGGGGCCCTCTAGAACTTGTCCTTATTCTTTCTTTATCATTCTTACAACTCTTGCCCCCACCTCTTTGATTCATTTTCTGGAAATGTTTGTCTCTCAAGTTAACCACTCCTGAGAATCAGAAGATTGCAGAGTCTTGTGCATAGGGAAAACATTTAGTGGTGCCTTAAGAAGGGTTTTATCTGATTGCAGAAGTTATCTAATACAGGTTAGAAAATATTTTCCTTCCTTGATTATTTCTTCCTGTGGGAAAGTTGTCATACTGCATTTCTCATTATATGAAATACAGTATTCACTTTTTCAACTCTATTGCATGCTTTAAAGACAATCAACAGTTTGCAAGGCATCATGTGAATATACAGATGGATAGTCTTTCCATTTAACCTTCAAAATATTTTCCAATTAATGGTGCCTAGAACTTTGAGAAGGAAATGGCAGAAGGAGAAGCCTAGAGCTGAGCTTGGAGAAGGAAACGGCAACCCACTCCAGTGTTCTTGCCTGGAGAATCCCAGGGAAGGGGGAGCCTGGTGGGCTGCTGTCTCTGGGGTCGTACAGAGTTGGACACGACTGAAGTGATTTAGCAGCAGCAGCAGCAGCAGCAGCAGCAGAGCTTTGAGACTGTCACAGGAAAGAGGACTATATCTGTGTTCTTTTGGGGTATGTGGGTGAAAGGGGACTTTCACACTTTGAGGACTTATTAAAACTGAGGAAGTTAAACAGACACAATGTTTTCCAATGGGAAACAGACTCATTTAGGGCATTTGAGTTTTGGATCTGGTTCTAGTCCAACCCACCAACTTGTGGAGTGATTGGAAAGTACAGTTCACCCTTAAATGATGCTGGGGTTAGGGGTAGTGACCCCTCCCCAACCCCAATCAAAAATCCACATGTAACTTTATAGTCAACCTTCCTCTGTACTCCATGGTCCTACATTTGTGTATTAAACCAACCTCAGGATCAGGTAGTACTTTAGTATTTACTATTGAAAAAATAATATTGGGTTTCCCTGGTAGCTCAGCTGGTAAAGAATCTGCCTGCAATGCTGGAGACCCCAGTTAGATTCCTGGGTTGGGAAGATCTCCTGGAGAAGGGATAGGCTGGCCACTCCAGTATTCTGGCCTGAGATTTCCATGGACTGTATAGTCCATGGGGTTGCAAAGAGTTGGACATGACTGAGTGACTTTCACTATTGAACAAAAAAAAAAAAAAAAAAACAACTGTGTAAAAGTAGGCCTGCACAGTTTAAGCCCATGTTGTTCAAGAGTCAACTGTAAATGTAATAGGATTATCCCGAAAGCTGAGACTAAATAGGCTCACTTTGGCACCAAAAATGGCAATCTTTTTAAGCTCTAGGGCTTCCCTGGTGGCTCAGAGGTTAAAGCGTCTGCCTGGAATGCAGGAGACCTGGGTTTGATCCCTGGGTCGGGAAGATCCCCTGGAGAAAGAAATGGCAACCCACTCCAGTACTCTTGCCTGGAGAATCCCATGGAGGGAGGAGCCTGGTGTGCTACAGTCCATGGGGTCCCAAAGAGTCGGACACAACTAAGCGACTTCACTTTCACTTTTTCACTTTAAGCTCTAGGAGGTAGGTTTCAAGCTACCTGGCTTAGATCTTGGTATTCAAGTAAGAGTGCTTGAATGACAAACACGACAGATATTCAAGGTAGAGTCTGGAGGCAGCCTGGGTCCTGAGATTAAGGTGTTATTGTTTTTGCTAACTTGATTAAGGAAATCATTCTCTGTGACACTGTAATTCTGACTCTTAGGGTGGGGGTAAATTCTAATCAAGACCCAATGGACTTATTTCAACTCCTGCTTCTAGGAAGACCTGGCAAAATGAAGTGCAATAGCCCCGAGGCAGGAAAGGGAGTGCTTTGAAGTCAGGATCGCAGAGCTGGCATGGAAACTAAGTTATGGTTGAGAACTGACTCTAACAGTGGCTAAGCCCACAAGCCCTCAGGGTACAGTGGTTAAGGCTGTGATTGTGATGGAGTAGGTCCTAACTACCAGCTGTTCAGGCACCTTCATTCATGTGTAGGATTTATGGAACAGCTTCTCTGAAACCCGAGGAAGCAACAAACAATACATTGACATACATTCTTTCTCCTAGATGTGTATTGATGTCTTCTAGATTTAAGTGTAAAGTGGTTATTTAATGTATTAAATTAATACTATAGCCTGTATTTATATAGGATTCCTTGGTGCCTCAGATGGTAAAGAGTCTGCCTGCAATACAGGCGACCTAGGTTCAATCCCTGGGTCAGGAAGATCCCCTGGAGAAAGGAAGGGCAAGCCCTCCAATAGTCTTGCCTGGAGAATTCCATGGACAGAGGAGCCTGGTGGGCCAGTTCATAGGGTTGTAAAGAGTTGGACACGACTGAGTGACTAACACTTCACATATATTTATATATTTTAGACAAATGTATGATTATAAGTCATGAAACAATACACATACATTGTTTAAAAATTGAAAAATAGGGGGCTTCCCTGGTGGTCCAGTGGTTAAGAATCTGCCTTTTACTGCAAGGGACACCAGTTTGAACCCTGGTCTGGGAAGATCGCATATGCTGTGGAGCAACTAAACCCATGCACCACAACTATAGGCCCACAGTCTTAAGAGCCTGCGAGCTGCAACTACCGAAGCCTGCGTGCCCCTAGAACCTTTGTTTCCCAACAAGAGAGTCAGTCAATTCCTAGGCAGATTGATAAGAAGCCCGGGGTCTCCAAGGAGGAGAAAGAGGTCTGGGGCTCTCGAGGAGGAGACAGGGGTCTGGTATTCTCAAGAAGGAGAAAAGGACAAATGTCTTTTTTGTTTTTCTCTCTCTACATTCCTTAGTCTTAATCACATAAAACATTTTTTTGTGTTCCTTATTTCACAACACAACTCAGCTTAATCTCTGTACTAACGATTATATGGCAGCAATGTATCCTGCTTGAGGTCAGTTTCTCCTTCTTGAAAACCTTCTGACTAATTCTATCTTCAAATGTAAATTGTGGGAGTGGGTCTAGTAAGAGCTTTACAACCTTGAGACATTCTTTTGATTTATTGTAATAACCAGTTGAAAAAGTATATAACTCCCTTTTCTAAGACTAGTGAGGGCGGCACTGTCCCCCTTCTGATGTCCATGTCAGAAACTTCCTCTGTCCCTCTTCATACTTTAATAAAACTCTGCTACACAAAAGCTCTTGAGTGATCAAGCTTGGTCCCTGGTCCCGAAGCTAAATCTTCTTCAGAGATTATGAATCTGACACTGTTCACTATCACGAAGCCACCAAAATGAGAAGCCTGCACATCACCTCTTCTAGCTGCAAACAGAGAAAGCCTGCATGCAGTGACAAAGACCCACCACAGCCAAAACAAACAAACAATAAAATCTTTAAAAAAAAAAATAGAGAAATAAAGGAACTAAAAAAATTTGTGATTCAACCTTGTAAAAGTATACTTTGCCGTACTTTCTCTTACCACTTCAAATATTTAGTGTGTGGAAAATCCACGTGATAGTCTCTCAGTCATGTCCAACTCTTTGTGATCCCATGGACTGTAGCCTGCCAGACTCCTCTGTCCATGGAATTTTCCAGGCAGGAATACTGGAGTGGGGAGCCATGCCCTTTTCCAGGGAATCTTCCCCACCCAGGGATGGACCATGGGTCCTCCTACATTGCAGGCAGATTCTTTACCATCTGAGTTACAAGGGAAGCCCTTAGTGTGTGACTGAATACCTGTTTCACCGCTGTAATAATTACCTGGACCTATCAAAGACATTTTGCACCCATGTATAACTATAAGGCACAGATAGCCCATGCTGGTTCTTTCCTTGTGTATTCTCATCTTGAATGATATCTAAAGGTAATGAAAGGGGGCTTTTAAGTGCAACAACTATGCATAGAGAGTCTTAATTTTATTGAGTATAGTAGCATAATGGAATTAATCCTCAGATTGATCTAAAGCAAGAATTAGCATAATACTTCAAATCAGTCATTATCAAATACTAAAGGAACACATGATCTCCTTGCTCATGTCAGCAGAGGTAGAACTTGCTTGCCTCCTCTTAAAATTTTGCTAACTTCTGAAGGTAGGAAAGAACAGAAGAATAACAAATCGAAAGAAAACCCAATGATGGATGTGGAGTGCCATACGTTCTCTTGCATGTTTTTCCATGAGGTGGCTTAGTGGTAAAGAACCTGCCTGCCAATGCAGGAGATGTGGGTTCTATCCCTGGGTCAGGAAGATCCCCCAGAGAAGGAAATGGCAACCCCCTTCCAGTATTCTTGCCTGGGAAATCTCATGGGCAGAAGAAGGAGCCTGGGGGCTATGATGCATGGTGTTGCAAAAGAGTCCGACAAGACTTAGCAAGTAAACAACAACAACAACATGACCTCTTGACTTGAATCAGGCTTTGAACTGAGCCGAGCAAGAACACATTTCAATCAACTAGTTCTCATCCAGTCTTACAAGTCTCTCCATATAGAGCAGGGAGTTCAACTTGGTGCTCTGTGCTGACCTTGATGGATTTGGATATGGCAGAGAGGGAGATCCAAGAGGGAGTGTATACAGGTATGTATACAGCTGATTCACCTCACTGAACTGCAAAAACTAACACAACACTGTGTAGCCATTATACCCCAGTTTAAAAAAAAAAAATGTTTGATCATTTTGGGATGGACGTGAGCACTGGTGTTAGATTTTCTCATTTGTTGGCTGTGACAGAACTGAAGCCTTCTCTGTTCACTGAAAATTCAGGGAAATTTCCTCAAAGAGCACAGAATCTGCACAAACTGAAAACACATTTCAAACCTACAAATGTTTTAGGTGGTTTTTCAAAGGTGTATTAATTTTAATAAAACCTGGACTCACTAAAACCATAGAGCAAAGACCTATATCTAAAAACCTGAATGGAAAGTCAATTATTCGTAGAAAGAGCACAGGATTAATTGGCTTTTAACAACAACAATAATAACAGTGACAAGAACATCATCACCTTTGGAAAGGTTGAGAATTAATTTTTGTGTTCTCTAGGATTAAGTACAACTGAACTCAATTTAGAAGCAGAGAAAAACACAAATGCTTAAAAATAGGCTTTCTAAAGTCTGCTCATTCTTTAAAAAAAAATATATATATATATGTATGTATGTATGTATGTATGTTTGTATATATATTACTAAATTATAGTTGATTTATGTTTCAGGTATACAGCAAGTGATTACATTTATATATATATATATATATATATATATATACAGCTATACCTATTCTTCAGATTCTTTACCATTATAGATTATCATGAGGTACTGATAATGAGGTATAGTTCTCTATGCTATATGCTACTGCTGCTGCTAAGTCGCTTCAGTCGTGTCCGACTCTGTGCGACCCCAGAGACGGCAGCCCACCAGGCTCCCCCGTCCCTGGGATCCTCCAGGCAAGAACACTGGAGTGGGTTGCCATTTCCTTCTCCAATGCATGAAAGTGAAAAGTGAAAGTGAAGTTGCCCAGTCGTGTCCAACTCTTCACGACCCCATGGACTGCAGCCCACCAGGCTCCTCCGTCCATGGGATTTTCCAGGCAAGAGTGCTGGAGTGGGGTGCCATTGCCTTCTCCGATGCTATATAGTAGGTCCTTATTGTTTACACAGCAATGTGTATCTATTAATCCCAAACTCGAATTTATCCTGCCCTCCTTTTCCCTCTTGGTAACCATAATTTTGTTCTCTATGTCTGTTTTATAAATAAATTCATCTGTATCATCTTTTTTTAGATTCCACATATAAGTTATATGGTATTTGTCTTTCTCTGTCTTCACTTAGTATAACATTCTCTAGGTTTATCATGTTTCCACAAATGGCATTATTTCATTCTTTTTATGGCTGAATAGTATTCCATTGTATATACTTATACCACATCTTCTTTGTCCATTCATCTGCTGATGGACATTAAGATTGCTCCCATGTCTTTTTTTTTTAAATTGAAGTATAGTTGATTTATAATATCATGTTATTTTCAGGTGTGCAGCTTCCGTGTCTTGGGTATTATAAATAGTGCCACTACCAACACTGGGGTGCATGTATCTTTTTGAATTACAGTTTTTGTCTTTTTCAGATATGTGCCCAGGAATGGGATTGCTGAATCATATGGTAACTCTATTTTTCGTTTTTTAAGGAACCTCCATACTGTTCTCCATAGTGGTCACAGCAAATTACATTCCAACCCACAGTGTAGGAGGGTGTATCTATATATTTTAAAATAATATGTACTTAGGATATACAACATGATGATTTGAAATACATACACAGTGAAGCCTGCTGCTGCTGCTGCTAAGTCGCTTCTCATTCTTAATTTGCTTTTCATAGGATGTCATGTATCTAGCTCCCTTCCTCTGTCTGTCTGTCTGTCTTCTGGCTAGAGAAGTGAGGGTGAGGTGGTATTCAGGTCTTTTTTATTGATGTGAACACTTATTCTTTCTATGTAATAAGAAAATGAAAAACAATTTCTACCTTCCCTGTGGACAGAGGAATAGCTTCTTTTTCTTCCAATTGTAATTGAAGGGCAAAATAGATTGAGCCTAGGGTCTCTGATGGAGAAGGCAATGGCACCCCACTCCAGTACTCTTGCCTGGAGAATCCCATGGATGGAGGAGCCTTGTAGGCTGTAGTCCGTGGGGTCGCTAAGAGTCGGACACGACTGAGTGACTTCACTTTCACTTTTCACTTTCATGCATTGGAGGAGGCAATGGCAACCCACTCCAGTGTTCTTGCCTGGAGAATCCCAGGGACGGTGGAGCCTGGTGGGCTGCTGTCTATGGGGTCACACAGAGTTGGACACGACTGAAGTGACTTAGCAGCAGCAGCAGGGTCTCTGAACTGGAAAAGCTGGAAAGGGTTGCTCAGGGTGAAGTCACCTGCCACTCCCAGCACTAGCCCCGCCACCCCATCCACTCCCCTCTCCCTGCGGCAGGGATTCTTGCTGTGTCACCTTCAGCAGCTACTTGCATTCCAGCTGGAAGCAGCTGCTCGTCCAGCAGTGACCGTGGTTGGAAACCACTTCTGCCAGCAGCGGCTTCTCATGACTGGGATCAGTCTACTAGTTGCTTTCAGTCAGGTGGAGTGAATTCAGGCAGCAGCTTTGAAGCAGCTTTGATAAAGCCTTCCTGATCTTTCATCTGTGGGACAATTTAGGCCATTTAGAGTGATTCCTCTTGCATTGTGTTCCCCTGGTGAGCCAGAGAATAAAGAATCTCCTCACAATGCTGGAGACCTGGGTTTGATCCCTAGGTCAGGGAGATCCTCTGGAGAAGGGAATGGCAACATACTCCGGTATTCTTGCCTGGAGAATTCCATGGACAGAGGAGCCTGGTGGGCTACAGTCCATAGGGTCGCAAAGAGTTGAACACAACTGAGCAACTAACACTTCTTTTCTCTTGCATTTAAAATTATATTCCTCCAGAACCCACTTGCTCAGACCACTCACCCTTCATCCACAGGCTGTGCGCTGCTTCGGACTTTGGAAACATGGCTGCCCAGTGTGGGGAAGTGAAGAGTGTAGGGCTATATTTTGATGGCTCAGAATGATCTAAAGCTTGTATTTGTGCTGGTTTTCAGAAACTGGGATCCTGGTTTGTGACTTCATCACCACGTCCCCCCACCTCCTTACCTGTCTTTGCACAGAAATGACGGCTAGTTCTAGTTGCTATTCATCATCCTCCGGTCTCTTTGTTGGTACCCAATCAAGTATTCTGGTCTTTCCTCTCTATCATCCGTCTTGCAGGATGAAGATTGCTTTCTCTGATCTTCAAGCATAGGGAGAGTTCAGCTAAGTGTCTGGGTTCAGCATTCTCCTTTAGGTCATGGGTCCTGCTTCTGAAAGGCAGCATGAAGCAGGAGTCTTGCCAAGACTTACAGTACAATGTTTTATAGACTGTGTTTTTGGAACCATAATTTCAATACAACCCACCAGTTTTGCTTTACATTGGTATAACCATTTGGTTTCCTGGGCTTTTTTCTCAGGAAGAAAGCATGTTATCCTAAAAGTAAATTCTGGTATTCTGGTCTCCTTGTTTCCCAAATAGAAAATATCTGGAGGCTTTGTTTCAGTGTTAACTCTCCTGGTACATTATGATTTCCTCCCCTTCTTCTCTCCCTGCTCTGAAGTCCTGGCAATAAAGTAGCTTCTTTTGCATCCTGGATATGAGGCAGGTATTCTATTCTTGACAACGATGAGGAGAATAATGCCATTCATGGTGATTGATGACTGTTTCTTTCTTGTTATAAACACATCATCTCATTTAATTCTTTCAACTTTCCTTAATGTATGGGCAAAATGAGAGTCAGAGTTGAAATTCTGCTATACCTGAATTTAAAACATTCTTCTTTTTTCTTTGTATATCTCTCATCAGAGAATTCTGGGTCAGAATGCAAATTAAATTCCTTGAGAAAAGTTCCCCAAGGTAAATATGCAAATGTGCTCTAATTATGGTCATGTATTACATATGAATATGCCCTTCCTTGTAACAGAACTGGTTTCTGTTATTAGGTATTTCCATGTATTAAATATTTATCATTGCTTTGATAAGTTAATGTGCTGCAATTGATTATTGACCCTTTCTTTTACTATTTTTTTTTAACCTTAACATTGTGATGTGTGCATAACCTGATCACTGTAGCTATATTTGGTTAAAAAGAAGTTTTGGTTATATTCTAGGTGCTGAAAAACATTCACTAACATTCACTAACATTTATTCAAGCTGTTAATAAATGAACAAAATGGGAGATGAATACCTAAATGATATGTAGAAGTTGGAAAATTTAGCAATTCTCATGACAGTGGAGCTGCAACCTTCGAGGATGTTTTGTATAGAATGATTATTTTGGGGTATTCTGTGAGGATCAAAGAAGGCACAGATCCATGTCTGAAATAATACTCTAGTGAAAGACATGACAGTATGTAAAATATATCAATAATCAGTGGAAAGGATATAGGTTTTTGCGTAAGACAAGTCCTTGAGTTCCTACTCATTTCTTACACTTTACTATTTCTGTACCTTTGGGGAATTCATTGACTGCTTTCTCACCTTTTGGGAAATTCATTTACTGGTTTCTCACCTTTCTATCTTATTAAATGGGACCAATAGTAATAATATTTATGTCACAAGTTATTTTGAGGTAAAATATATAAAAGTGCTTAATCAGAACTGGTTTATTTATTCATGCATTCAGTTTATTATTTGCAAAGCAGTGCTCCAGGCAGAGTGGGGAATATAAAGGAGTACCGAACAAAGTGATAGAAGCCCTGGACATGAAAGAGCTTGCATTTTAGTTCAAAGCAATAATTTTAAGCCTAATTTTTGCCCTGTGTTACAAATAACTGGAGTTTATTTCATAGCTCATTTTCCCCTAAGCCTGAGGAAAAGTTTAAAAGGTTGAAGATATTTGTGTTTATGTAGTAAAATTCTGTGTTATAAAAAGCTTCCACAATGTTTACTTTTAAGATTATTTTGCACATGTAGATAAGGGGGACAAGAACTGGATTTGGGGTATTTATAAATTAAGATAGTGAAGCCATTGAGAACCTCTAAGTAAGCTGCCTATTTTGTTGCTTCTTGATATAAACTATATACTTAAGAAATGACTGGTTTAAAATATGTTATCTTAAAATAACAGACTTAGTGTGACTGTCCCAATCTCTCAAATTCTTTAAGATTGGACTAAAACTCCTTCTCTTTCAAGAAATTGCTTTTGATTCAACTGAAAAATATCTGTGATGTCACAGTGTGGTAGACTGTATCAAAAATGGGTGCATTAATATTTCTGCACCCACATATTCTTTTTGTCACTCTGTTCCCAAAAGGTAGAGCCTGTTAAGGAGAGTCCATGTCCTTGAATTCGGGTGAGCCCCTGAGTACTGCTGCAAATGGAATGAGGTAGAAAGGAGGTTATGTGATTTCCAAGGCGAGGTCCTAAAAGTGAAGCAGCTTCTGCCTGCTTCTCGATCTCTCATCTTCTCTCTCTCCTGTCTCTCTCTCCTCATCCTCTCTCCCTTTCTCCCTCTCTCTCACACATCCTCTCTTCTCTCTCCTTCTCTTTCTCTCTCTCTCCCCAATTCTCCCTTTGTCTTTCTCCATGCAGCTTGTAAGAGGTCCGAGGATTCCTAGCTGTGCCAGCCTCCAATGTTTGAGGTCTTCCTGAAAGTTGAGCTTTTGGTTGATTACAACCTCCTCCCTTCCTGTGGATGCTGAGTGGAGTAGAGACAAATTGTCCCAGTGAAACACTACCTAGATTCCAGCTTGTAAGTCAGGTAAATGCTGCTGATGTTTTAGGCCACTAATGTTGGGAGTAGTTTGTTACGCAACCGTAGATAACTAGAACATACAGTAACCCAGCTGGCCATTCTATTTAGCCTCTGTCAATTTGTATTGTTTTCATTACTCTTGCATAACCACTAGACAGGGGCTTTCCAGATGGCTCAGTGGTAAAGAATCTGCCTGCAATGCAGGACACAGGAGATGCAAGTTTGACCCCTGGGTTGGGAAGATCCCATGAAGAAGGAAATTGCAACCCACTACAGTATTCTTGCCTGGAAAATCCTATGGACAGAGGAGCCTGGTGGGGGCTACAGTCCATGGGGTCACAAACAGTCAGACATGACAGCCACTAAGCATGCACCTATGCAACCACCAGATAATACATGCCATAAAAACCTGTTTGGTGAGATCTATTCTACATAAATCCTTGGCATTGGATATATTGCTGTGTATATGTGGGAAACTGGTGGTATTACTTGATACATAGAGTTTGCCAGTATGGTCCTCTGTAACTTTGAATCTTGATTATATGTAAGTCTTAATGGATTACGTTATTAGTTTCAGTGATTTGGGCCACAAGTAACAGAAAATTCAACTCAAACTGGCTGAGTTATCCCATTTAATAAAACGCTAAGAGGTAGGATGTCTCAGATTTGGCTTCATTGAACTTGATATGTTTGCTAGGTTTTTAGACTTACCTCCTCAAAGTCACAAAAAGGCTTTTGGGGTTATAAGTACCGCTTGCAGACAGGAAAATACTCAGTTAAAGAAGAGTTGCTTTCCTCCTGTATATCTCTCTTATTTTTGCAGAAACCTATGGCAGACTTCTCTTCAGAGGCCACTGATCAGTGTCAGTCTAATGATCTTGGAAGTACCTTGAGAAATCAGGCAGTTTCATGTAAAATCTTCAGGATTCTACTAGAGATCATTTTGTGTCATACCAGTTCCCTAAAAGTTAGGGAACTTTTGAAGAGAAAATCAGATTGTGTAAAGCTTAATTACCTTTAGGGTTGGACAGGAAGGACATTTTCTTAAGAGCTAAAAATGCAAAGTATAATTGAATCATTAATGTGCATAAACTGGAGACAGAGATTCTACTGACTTCAGGGTGCTAGAACAATTTTTCTCTTAGTTATAAAACCCTTGTTTTAGACTATAAAGAGGAATTAGGATACTCTATCAAAAAAGCAAACAGTGATGATACAGCTGAAATATATGGCTATTAAGCAATCACACTGATGGAGAGGTTATTCCTCAAGATTGCCTGTCATGACATAAGTTAAAAGTTAGTTAGTAAGTCGCTCAGTCGTGTCCAACTCTTTGCGACCCGTGGACTGTAGCCTACCAAGCTCCTCTGTCCATAAGATTCTCCAGGCAAGAATACTGGAGTGGGTTGCCATTTCCTTCTCCAGGGGATCTTCCTGACCCAGGGATCAAACTCAGGTCTCCCGCATTAGAGGCAGATGCTTTAACCTCTGAGCCACCGTGAGACTTAACTATTACCTAAATAGTTAAGCACCTTTCAACCCTGGGGAGATTGAGAATTCAGTGCCAAAAACTTTAAGATAATCAAACAATGGTATTATATAATTGACATTTTATATAGTTTTTAAGAAACTGAGTTCAGTAGACTTACCCTTAGAAATCATCTTGGTTATTCTGATTTAAAATATAAAATTATCAATTTTGATCTGTTTTACATTAAAATCTTGCTAGATTTATCTGTAATATTGACACATTTATGAGAATATATGATTCATCATACTAATGTTTATTAAATATAGAAGTTATTTTTGAACTCAAAGAGTTTGTAATAAGTAAACTAATTTCAATGTTTTACACTTTGGATACATTTAATTTACGTGTGTGTGTTAGTCACTCAGTTGTGTGCGACTCTTTGTGACCCCATGGACTGCAGCCTGTCAGGCTTTCCTGTCCATGGGATTCTCCAGGCAAGAACACTGGAGTGGGTTGCTGTTCCCTTCTCCAGGGGATCTTCCTGACCCGGGGATGGAACCCGGGTCTCTTGCATTGTAGGCATATTCTTTACTGTCTGAGCCACCACAGAAGCCCACATTTAATTTATAAACACAGATTAAAATGTTTGAAGTTGCTTAACTAAGTTTGTAAATGGTGCCAAACATTAATCAAATGGCCTCTAAACCCAATTATTAAAACTAGCTGTATTATCATTATAATAAATCTATAAGCTGAGAGCTTGAGAACTAGATTTTTAAATGTGTGACTTGAATAAAATGAAATTTTTAAAAATCAAAGTCAATGTAGTTACTTGGTAGCAAATAGTTTTTTCTGATGAGAAAGATTACCCTCAAGTCAATAAGAAACTCATCTTTACACCAAGGACTGATTTACATGTTCATTCCTAAACCAATCTCTGGCAAGTATAATATGTCCACAGTGATTCAGACTTATCATTTCATCCCAGAGGCCTGGGAAGGCACCTCCCTAATCTAGTTTCCTAGCTTTCGCAAAATCAGCCCATCCATCATAAGCAGAACTTCATGCCATGTTAGCAGGAAGATCTTCTTTAAAAAAGAAATTCTTTAATTTTATTTCCCAGTATTAACACTGTGAGTCTTTGTAGATCCTCAATGTTTTACTCTTTTGGACAAATGTAACTCTTTGATAATTCCTGGGTTGCTTTCATGAAAGCTATTTTGATTTGTAGCTGTTTTGAGGTTTAAGTATTAAAGGTTTCTTTTCCCCAACTCACTGAGTATTTGGGGTTTCATCTTCCCTGAGGATTCCCTTCCCTGCCAATCATGAGGGAAATATGGAAAGGAGTCTTGGAATGTGCCAATATAAATGAGAGGCTATGATTACCTTTAGGGCCTCCCTGGTAGCTCAACAGTAAAGAACCTGACTGCAAGGCTGGAGATGTGAGTTTGATCCCTGGGTTGGGAAGGTCCCTGGAGAAGGAAATGGCAACTCACTCCAGTATTCTTGCCTGGGAAATCCCATGGACAGAGGAGCCTGGCAGTTTACAGCCCACGTGGTCACAAAGAGTCGGATGTGACTTGGGGACTAAACAACAGGAACTGAGGTGTGGGGATTCTCAGCTGCTGGCAGGTGAACTCTTTCCACCTTACTTTCTGCAAAGCATTCTTATAAATGGCAGTTTTGGTTTGAAATTTGCATCTGTAGTCTTTTACAACAAGGTTGAACAAATTCACAGTTCTGCTGGAAAGGAAGAAGGTAGGTGAGGGGGTAAGGAGGCGGTTTGTTAGGCTATGACAGTGTCTGCCATAATCTTTCAGAAAGATAAGCTTTTATCCTTTGACATTGTTTATTTGACTGTAACTATATGGGGCTTTTTATGATATCTTTATATTAATGGTTAAGGCAGTTAACTTCCTATTTCCTAAAAGAAGGGCTAAATAATGTTTTATAATAAACACTTCTATTTTAAGAGTAAAGTTATTTGGATATTTAATTATTGCTAATGGGGAAACTTTACCAGACAATCCATTCTAGGAAAAAGAGATGCTCAAGTATTTATTGGTAGAATTACTTGGATAGGACAAATGGGAAATAAATTTAAAAATAAACACAGAATGGTAAGAACTTCACAGGCTAACTAATGATATAATTTAGACTAAAGTATTTTTTGTTATTATCCAATCAATAAATTTTTCTTCAGTGCTTACAAAAAGTATAAAAAAATCATAGTTAAAATTTTATGATCTAGCCAGGATACAGAATCAATGAATTTAAAAAGATAACTCAGGATATGAGATTGAATGTGGTAATCACCATATTAGCTGTCTAGGCACATAGTATAGAGGAATTCTAGGAAAGGAAAACACTCTCAGCTGAAGTGACAAGGGATGGCTTACAGTGTAAGCCTCTCTCCAAAGCTCTTGATTACTGGATAACTGCCTCCTAGACATATGCATTTGGATCTGGCATCAGTTAGGAAACCATTATCTCAGAAATTCTATGTAACAGACAAGCCAGAGCAGAGTAACTTAAAACAGCCAATGTTCATGACTAAACGGATTTAGTGTTTGGTATCTAACAGGCAGTATTTTTTTATTTTTGACTGGTTAAACAAGTGAATACAGAATGAATATAGACAGCATTGGATTTGAATGGATCCTGAAAGATGCTGGGATTGGAAATTGTTGAAAAGTCATCTAAGAACTTGGCGAGCATAGATATACAGCTAGAGAAGTCCGCAAACCATCATGGGGGACAGTGCATGGGCTAATTTGGCTGGAAAACAGGACTGACCGTGAAAAATAGGGAGAGTTAAGTAAAAATCAAGTTGAGGTCCAGTTAAGATGCTATGACTTTGTCCTGCATGGTTGAGATGCACAGTTCTTGATAAAATTGTGTGGTAGGAAAACTATTCAGGCAGTAGTGTGAGAAATGAATTTAAGGAATAAGGCCAATTGTAAAGATAGTTAAATTGATCAAAAAAAAGATGATTCAGTCTAAGTTAAGATGGTAGCTATGAAATGAGAAAGGCACATCCAAGTGAAATGTAGTGGAAAATTGAGTCTCAACAAGTTGTATCAGAGTTTTAGCAGGAGTGAAGAGTACATGAAACTTTGACCCTCGATGGTAAAGTGAAGGGTGTTATTATAGAGAAAAAGGAGGATTATTAATGTGGGAGGAAACTATCACAGATTCAGATTTAAATATTTTGGATTTGAGAATAGTAATATGGTAAGCAGCTTCTGCTGCTGCTAAGTCGCTTCAGTTGTGTCCGACTCTGTGTGACCCTAGAGACGACAGCCCACTAGGCTCCCCCGTCCCTGGGATTCTCCAGGCAAGAACACTGGAGTGGGTTGCCATTTCCTTTGACACCTAATACTCCCTACTTGCTGTGACTGAGACCCATGAGAAATAGTCTCCCACTGAGTGTGGGCTGAGCACTAAAGTACTTTGTTCCTAATGAACCGAATACAAGAGGAGAGATAGGATGTCACTTCTGAGATTGTGCTAAGCCGTTTTCAATCACAGCCCTACAGACTGTAGCCAGCCAGGCTCCTCTGTCCATGGGATTCTCCAGGCAAAAATATTGAAATGGTTTGCTATGCCCTCCTCCAGGGCATCTTCCTTACCCAGGGATAGAACCCAAGTCTCCTGAGGCTCCTGCATTGCAGGCAGATTCTTTACTGCTGAGCCACCAGGGAAGCCCCTCTGAAATTAGATTATATCAATAAAAACTGAGGCTTACATCTTGGTGTTCTTTTTTGCTCTCAGATTGGTTGTCCTGGGGAAAGCCAGCGGACTTAGAGAGCATGTATAACAAGAGACTGATCTATATTAGCAAGCACAGGAATGAGCTTGGAAGCTCATTACCCTCCTTCCTTCAATGAAAGTTGAGCTTTCATTGAGATCAGAGCTTTAGCTGACATGTTGTTGTTGTTGTTTAGTCAATAAGTTGTGTCCGACTCTTTTGTGACCCCATGGACTGTAGCCCACTGGGCTCCTCTGTCCATGGGATTTTCCAGGCAAGCATATTGGACTGGGCTATCATTTCCTTCTCCAGGGGATCTCCTTGACCCAGGGATAGAACCTGCATCTCCTGAACTGGCAGGTAGATTCTTTACCACTGAGCCACCAGTGAACCCATTAGCTGACATAGCTTAGCTTGAATACAGCCCCATGACAGATCTTGAGCCAGGGGTACCCAGGTAAGCTAAATATGAATTCTCAACACAAAAAATCTGTGAAATAATGCATGTTTGTTGCTTTAAGCTGCTAAATTTAGGGCTAACTTTTATAGTCATCAATAACCACAGTAATTAAAATGATACTGTTAATTTGATAGGGATTAAAAAATTGATGCTTTTGAACTGTGGTGTTGGAGAAACTCTTGAGAGTCCCTTCAACTGCAAGGAGATCCAACCAGTCCATTCTGAAGGAGATCAGTCCTGGGTGTTCTTTGGAAGGAATGATGCTAAAGCTGAAACTCCAGTACTTTGGCCACCTCATGCGAAGAGTTGACTCACTGGAAAAGACTCTGATGCTGGGAGGGATTGGGGGCAGGAGGAAAAGGGGATGACAGAGGATGAGATGGCTGGATGGTATCACTGACTCAATGGAAGTGAGTTTGTGTGAACTCCGGGAGTTGGTGATGGACAGGGAGGCCTGGCATGCTGCAATTCATGGAGTCGCAAAGAGTCGGACATGACTGAGCGACTGAACTGAACTGAACTGAAGTTTATTCCTAGGTTTGAAATCACATGACTTTATTTGAAAATTCAGGGGAAAGTTGAAGCCTTGATATATTATGTGATATATATACATATATATATATATATGTATATATACCAAAACCGGGCCATAAGGATACTGTATTTAAGATAGAACTCAAGGAAAAAGGTAATCACGAAAGATATGGTTAACATGACATGATACAATAAAAAATAATTGGATAAATATGGTAAAATAATTGTATTTTTCTTCACATTTTCCAGGTAATACAGAGGATTACTATGTAGAGGATTACAATGGCAATTGAACAAATGATTCTCTGATTAACTGTCATGCATAGTTTCATTCAAAATACAGACGTCCAAATATTAGTAAACTAACGTGAATGTAAATATCACCTCTGTGACAAGCTGGCATAATTCATGTAATTTAGTTTGCTCATTCCATTAGACCATACTGCTGCTAAGTCGCTTCAGTCATGTCCGACTCTGTGCGACCTCATGGACTGCAGCCCACCAGGCTCCTCCATCCATGGGATTTTCCAGGCAAGAGTACTGGAGTGGGTTGCCATTGCCTTCTCTTTAGACCATATTAGTGATATAGAATTTAAAAGAAACTCTAAGGATTATCGATTTATTGAAATCCCAAAGGGTTATTGTTCACCAAGTACTCATAAGATATGATTACTGTGTGTTTTTTGCAAATAGATCATCTTAGACCACGAGTGAGGGATTGATTATTTTGTGGGATATTTTCAATTTTCTTTTCACTGATCATAAATAATATGGTATCTAAAAAATATCAGACATCTCCAGTTGGTTTCTGATGGGAATTAAGCTCTAACCTATGAGGGTGCAATGGGAATTTCTGAACTTGAATCAGGGCCAACAATCCTACGGCTACACAGATAGTGAATCTGTGGTAGCTATTTAAACAATATCTTTTGAATGTCAGTTTATTAATAATCACAATTCTTCCTATTTTGCGTATTATTTTAAAGACTCCCCATATGGGATTCTGTGGGATTCCATAAAAGTGCAGAGCTGGTCAGGCTTCCCAGGTGGAGCTAGTGGTAAAGAACCTGCCTGCCAATGCAGGAGACATAAAAGACATGGGTTTGATCCCTGGGTTGGAAAGATCCCCTGCAGGAGGGCATGGCAACCCACTCCAATATTCTTGCCTAGAGAATCCCATGGACAGAGGAACCTGGTGGGCTACAGTCCATATGGTCTCAGAGAGTTGGACACGACGGAAACAACTGAGAATGTGCACACAGGTCTGGTCTAAATCCACGCATTCAGTTATTTTCACATATAACTTACGTAAACACTTTCTTTGGTTGATGTGTTTCCTTCTCAGATGTCTGTGAACTCTGTGTAAGACTTAATTAACATTAAACTGAAAGGTTCACACACTTCATTTCATGCTGATCTGCTCAAATAACAAACACCATTGGGTACTTTTGTATATGGAAAATTGTTTTTGATTGTTTAATAATCTACAATCATCTTATAAAAATCAGTTTAATCTGTTAAAATTTTATACTGAGAGATTAATAAAATAAAAGCTTAAATCAAATAAAGCAAGTGAAAGTAAAACTTTAGTTGGACACCTTAATCTGTGAAAGGAAAATTGCCCTCCTGTAGAAATGATGAATAAAATCCTGTGTGCCAATGATAATATAAATCTTCATGCAAACAAAAGCTGATAATTATCAGTCTCTAAGTACTTAAAATTGTACCTCTCTCAGATCATGGCTGGGTGTGTAATACATATTATGGCTGAGAATCTCCTGTTAATTTTCATTATGAGGCAGCTTAAGAATTTGGTATGAGAAACACATCATTAGAATATGTTCAAACTCACTTCTGCCAATTGCCTAAACATGTTGAAACTGTTATATCATCCTAAATCATTTGAAGCAAACATCTTTAGTTTTAGTAAATACTGTATCTTTTAAAAACTGAATTCAGTGAAAATTTTTAATATTTTTAAGTACAAGTAAATCAATATTTTATTTCTCTTTATCAATCTTTTCACCTAGGGTTGGGGAGAAAAGCATCCGATATACCAACAGTGCTTTAAATCAGTGGATAGATATTTTGATTCTTAGCTTGTTTACTTCCCGATTCTACCCTATGATCAGGTGAGACACTTACCTTCCTCATGTGAATCCAAATCCTTTCTAGACACTGTGAAAACAGATATATGTTTAATAGATCTTGAAATAAATATTTGAATAATATAAAATGTTTTCTTCTTACTGAAAACTAAGTGGCCACAAGGCAGATCTTGAAAGTGAGAGAGATAGGGTCTTAAATGGTTCAGTCAGTTCAGTTGGTCAGTCATGTCCAGCTCTTTGTGACCCCATGAATTGCAGCACACCAGGCTTCCCTGTCCATCACCAACTCCTGGAGTTCACTCAGACTCACGTCCATCGAGTTCGTGATGCCATCCAGCCATCTCATCCTCTGTCGTCCCCTTCTCCTCCTGCCCCCAATCCCTCCCAGCATCAGAGTATTTTCCAATAAGTCAACTCTTCGCATGAGGTGACCAAAGTATTGGAGTTTCAGCTTTAGCATCAGTCCTTCCAAAGAAAACTCAGGACTGATCTCCTTTAGAATAGACTACTTGGATCTCCTTGCAGCCCAAGGGACTCTCAAGAGTCTTCTCCAACACCACAGTTCAAAAGCATCAATTCTTCGGCACTCAGCTTTCTTCACAGTCCACCTCTCACATCCATACATGACTACTGGAAAAACCATAGCCTTGACTAGACAGACCTTTGTTGGCAAAGTAATGCCTCTACTTTTGAATATGCCATCTAGGTTGGTCGTAACTTTCCTTCCAAGGAGTAAGCATCTTTTAATTTCATGGCTGCAATCACCATCTGCAGTGATTTTGGAGCCCAGAAAAATAAAGTCTGACACTGTTTCCACTGTTTCCCCATCTATTTCCCATGAAGTGATGGGACCAGATGCCATGATCTTCGTTTTCTGAATGTTGAGCTTTAAGCCAACTTTTTCACTCTCTTCTTTCACTTTTATCAAGAGGCTTTTGAGTTCCTCTTCACTTTCTGCCATAAGGGTGGTGTCATCTGCATATCTGAGGTTATTGATATTTCTCCTGGCAATCTTGATTCCAGCTTGTGCTTCTTCCAGTCCAGCATTTCTCATGATGTACTCTGCATATAAGGCTAAAGCATTCTAAAAACCTGACTGGTCATGTTAGAAAGTGGATAGTCAGGGCCACTCTCCTGGTTTTCTTTGTGCATACTAGAAAAAGATACTCTCTTTTGGCAAATTAGTTCCATGGGCTTCTGGCTTGAGAAGTAGATGACATCATGGTATAAATTTTTTTTAGAGTGTCTTTCTCTGGGCAGATGAAGTCCCTTTTTAGGATACATGAAGACTGTAGTCTAAATTGTAGTCCCTCTTCCCTCCTTGGCCAAGAGCCCTGGACAGTAAATACTCTGTGCAAACATTTATGTTGGTCCTATGAATGGTGGAGAAGAGTTTAGTTTTAGAGGGATGGAAGAGTGATTAGGAAGATATTTTCCAAAAAGTTGTCAGCATACACTGTCTTCAGCACTACAACAGTTAAGGCTCTTGCATTTAAAATAACAGCAACTGACTTTGCTTAATACAGGCAATCTTTATTGAAATAATATATGGTACTTCACAGTATGAAAGAAAAAAATTAATCAGCTTTTGAAGAGATAAGAATCAGCGCATCTCATAGATCAAGGTAGTGGGAACAAACTGGGTCTCTTATGACCTGGAGCAGTGTTTCTCAGTGAAATTCCCAATATCCTTGGCAATTTTAAAAATCTTGATGCTCAGGCCACATTCCAGACGAGTTAAATCAGGGTCTCTTGGCTGGACACAGGCATCAATAATTTTTAAAATTGCTGAGGTGAAACAATCTTTAAAATTTCATTTGGGGTGATGAAAGCCAGCTGATTTTAGTTTTTTATGCCATTACATTTAAATTATATCTCATTATTGGATGGCAACTCTGACTCGGCGGACATGAGTTTGAGCAAACTCTGGAAGTCAGTGAAGAACAGAGAAGCCTGGCATCCTGAAGTTCACGGGCTCACAAAGAATCAGACATGACTGAGTGACTGAACAACAACAAATACCATTATACTTAAAATTTGAATTCTGAGTTTGGCGGGGAAGAGAATCTTATTGTTCAAGTTTAGGTTTCATACCCACCACTTCTTAGACAGGAGAGGGAGAGGTAACCTGAACAACAGAAGACCCTGCTGTGTGCAAAGGGTCTGGAAAATAGAATCAGAAGGAATGGAAGCTGAGTATACAAAACCAACTGCAGTCTCCTATGGCTAGCTTTGTAATTAAGGTATATATATTGAACAAGAGAGAAGAGCAATTGGAAAATTCTTTCATTTACAGTGCTTTCAGATTTTTCCTATCTCTTCTTAAGGATTATGTTGGGAATATATTTTTTCCTTTTTTTTTTTTAGGATGGTTGCTACTGTTACTGTAAATAGTAACACTGATTTTTCTTTTTTAAGAAACAGTGCATGGATGGGGGTATAAGCTTCTGAGTCTTAATGTTACCCCATTCTCGTTTTTATGAAAGCGTGCCTGAGGTCCTAGAGATGATCTGTAAGCTGTACAACTCTGACAATACAAGAACAGGCAGCGTGACAACTGGTCTGATTTGAAAGTGAAAACTTCGCAGAGACTGTTTCATGTCTACATTATAATGGTCTTCCAAAATTCCTCCCAATTTTATACCTATACCATAGAAACCTATAAAACGATAATAGTAGAAAAAAGAAATTATTGAAGGAGAGATAGAAAAGAGGCGGCTTTTGATATTTCTCTTTAGGGTTCAGTTTAAAGTCTTTCTCCTCTTGATTTGTGAAAGTCCCGCAAGCACTTGGAGATTCTAAGTTGTGGGTGCCCAGCAGGACTTTTAAACCTTTCTTTACCCTCTCCTAGATCATGCCAGTTTTATATTAAAAACCTAAATTGAATAAACTCTACATAGCAAATAAAGAAAAGGAGGTCACTAATTTACTATATCCTTAGCCACAAAATAGGCTGCAAATACAAAACCCCTTCAGCTAAAAGTTAAGTGTCTCCAGAAGCCCTGCTTTGAGAAAGAAAAAAAAAAGAAAAAGGAAAAAAGGCAGGATGTGAGGGATTCTCCAACATAAAAGCCTTTTAAGCAGAACAAGTTATTCATCATGAAGGGTTCTGGATGGGAGAACAAAGAAAAAGACCTGGGCAGGTTTCAGAATCCCTTATGCCTCAAGCTGGCTTCCTAGAACAGTTCACCCTGATTTTGAATTTTAGACCTTTCCAACAGCGAGCACTTGTTTTAAGTGTTGTCAGTCACCTAGTTAGGAATCACAAGCCTTTTCAAATGTCTTGTAAGTGGTAACAATCTTTAGGGCAGGAGTAACTTACAGCTGAAGTGACAGATTCACTTTTTCTGGGTTATGAAGAGTTTTATACTTCTGGGTTTTACTTCCCTGAAGAATCATAGAGAAAAGTGATGTTATCATGTATAACTGTGTGTAATGGGATACATATATGACCAGTTTATGGATAAAGTAAAATCTCTCTCAAAAGTATACTTAAAAAAATACACATTGGTAGGGAGGAAGCATCTCCAAATTACAAGTAGCCAAAAATTAAGAGAAAGAGCTATAACACTATTACCAAGTCCAAGCTCACTCTGCTCACTGCAGGATATGCCAATAAATCCAGTAGATGATGTGATGAGGCAAGGAATACAACTTTATTTGGAAAGCTGACTGACTAAGAAGGTGGTAGATTAGCCTGTATGGCAGATCCTTTTATGGATCAGAGATGGGAGAGGTAAGGAAACAAAGTAAGAAGACCATTTAATTTCTTGCAAGTATTTCCTAGAATGACAAGCCTTAGGCAGGGGATGTTTTAGTTTCACTTCCTCACAGTTCTCCTGCAGGTGCGCTGACTCAGGTTTTCTCCCTGAGTGGGCCACTGTGTACACCAACAATAACAAGAGCAGCAAGATAAGGGTTAAAGTCACAGAAGCAGATCCTGTATGAATTCAAAATTAACCCTTACAGATAAAACACCAGGACAGAAACTTTAAAGCAAGGAGAGATAAGAAAGCCTTCCGCAGGGATCAACACAAAGAAATAGAGGAAAACAACAGAATGAGAAAGACTAGAGATCTCTTCAAGAAAATTAGACATACCAAGGGAACATTTCATGCAAAGATGGGCTCGATAAAGGACAGAAATGGTATGGACCTAAGAGAAGCAGAAGATATTAAGAAGAGGTGGCAAAAATACACAGAAGAACTGTACGAAAAAGATCTTCATGACCCAGATAATCATGATGGTGTGATCACTCACCTAGAGCCAGACACCCTGTTAAGTCAAGTGGCCTTAGAAAGTATCACTACAAACAAAGCTAATGGAGGTGATGGAATTCCAGTGGAGTTATTTCAAATCCTAAAAGATGATGCTGTGAAAGAGCTGCACTCAATATGCCAGCAAATTTGGAAAACTCAGCAGTGGCCACAGGACTGGAAAAGGTCAGTTTTCATTCCAATCCCAAAGAAAGGCAATGCCAAAGAATGCTCAAACTACCACACAATTGTACTCATCTCACACTCTAGTAAAGTAATGCTCAAAATTCTCCAAGCCAGGCTTCAGCAATACGTCAACCATGAACTTCCTGATATTCAAGCTGGTTTTAGAAAAGTCAGAGGAACCAGAGATCAAATTGCCAACATCTGCTGGATCATGGAAAAAGCAAACATCTATTTCTGCTTTATCAACTATGCCAAAGCCTTTGACTATGTGGATCACAATAAACTGTGGAAAATTCTGAAAGAGATGGGAATACTAGACCACCTGACCTGCCTCTTGAGAAACCTATATGCAGGTCAGGAAGCAACAGTTAGAACTGGACATGGAACAACAGACTGGTTCCAAATAGGAAAAGGAGTACATCAAGGCTGTATATTGTCACCCTGTTTATTTAACTTCTATGCAGAGTACATCATGAGAAATGCTGGACTGGAGGAAGCACAAGCTGGAATCAAGATTGCCGGGAGAAATATCAATAACCTCAGATATGCAGATGACACCACCCTTATGGCAGAAAGTGAAGAGGAACTCAAAAGCCTCTTGATGAAAGTAAAAGTGGAGAGTGAAAAAGTTGGCTTAAAGCTCAACATTCAGAAAATGAAGATCATGGCATCTGGTCCCATCACTTCATGGGAAATAGATGGGGAAACAGTGGAAACAGTGTCAGACTTTATTCTTCTGGGCTCCAAAATCACTGCAGATGGTGATTGCAGCCATGAAATTAAAAGATGCTTACTCCTTGGAAGGAAAGTTACGACCAACCTAGATGGCATATTCAAAAGCAGAGACATTACTTTGCCAACAAAGGTCTGTCTAGTCAAGGCTATGGTTTTTCCAGTAGTCATGTATGGATGTGAGAGTTGGACTATGAAGAAGGCTGAGCACTGAAGAATTGATGCTTTTGCACTGTGGTGTTGGAGAAGACTCTTGAGAGTCCCTTGGACTGCAAGGAGATCCAAGTAGTCCATTCTAAAGGAGATCAGTCCTGAGTTTTCTTTGGAAGGACTGATGCTAAAGCTAAAACTCCAATACTTTGGCCACCTGATGCGAAGACTGGACTCATTGGAAAAGACCCTGATGATAGGAGGGATTAGGGGCAGGAGGAGAAGGGGACGACAGAGGATGAGATGGTTGGATGGCATCACGAACTCGATGGACGTGAGTCTGAGTGAACTCCGGGAGTTGGTGATGGACAGGGAGGCCTGGCGTGCTGCGATTCATGGGGTCGCAAAGAGTCAGACATGACGGAGTGACTGAACTGAACTGAACTGAAGTGAGCTGAGGAAGAAGAAAGACACTTCTGGTGAGGTACTGCCTAGCCCGTAACCCGAAACACCTGCTTTCTGTATGGCAGAAAGAAACATACATATGAAACTGAAAATTTTTAGTGACAACTCAAATTTGGAGAGAAATGGTCTTTTAAAGTGAATAAATATCCCTGTGAAAAGTCAGAGAAAAACATTTGAAAGTAAAAATAAAAAAATAAGTAGACATTCCTATCTACCTCTGAAAAATCAGTGTTTACTAGGGCCAAAATTTCTTAGCAGTAGGAGAATGAGCTGCAGCCCATAAGAGTGAGATGGAAATCTTACAATGTGAACGTGTTGCAGAAAGGGGAACCCTTTCAGGGCCTGAGAGTTGGCTCTTGTCTAATACTCGGAAAAGAATTGTCCAAGGAGACACACATGCTGACTCAGAAAGAAGTTTAATAGGGAAGGGGCCCCCAGATGGAGAGAAGGATGGTAAGGGAACCCAGGAGTACTGCTCTGCCATGAGGCTGGCCATCTCAGGTTTTACGGTGATGGGGTTGGTTTCACGTTGTCTCTGGCCAATCATTCTGACTCATGGTCCTTCCTGGTGAAGCATGCCTTGCTCAGCCATGATGGATGCCAGCAAGGAGGATCCTGCGAGGTTGGAAGGACACGTGGCTCTCCTTTTGACCTCTCCTAAATTCTTCCACTTGGTGATGGTTTGTTAGTTTCGTGTTTCTTACCAGGACCTCCTGTCATAGCATAACATGCACATGGTTACTATGGTGCCTGGCCAGGGTGGGTGGTTTCCGTCAGGTTTCCCTTAACAACTGGGCTTGATATGCAGTGTTTGTGATCTTTCAAAAGAATGAAGCAAGTTTAGAAACTCAGCAAATGCTGAATGTCCTCCCGACTTAATGCTACTCCATCTTTATTCTCTTAGATTGCAGCAAAATAGATAAGAAGTAGTAGCCAGAATTCCTATAAAAGTGTGGAAGAGGTGGAAACATGGGATATACAAGGGGCCAATTGTCATAGGTAAGGAAGAAAGCATATAAGAGCATTTACTCATACTATATTAGAGAATTCCCTGGAATTCTCTTGTGTCAACAACCTCAGATATGTGGATGATACCACTCTAATGGTAGAAAGTGAAAAGGAGCTAAAGAGTCTCTTGATGAGGTGAAGGAAGAGAGTGAAAGAGCTGGCTTAAAACTAAATATTAAAAAAGCTGGGATCATGGCATCCCATTAGTTCATGGCAAATAGAAGGGGAAAATGTGGAAGTAGTGACATATTTCCTCTTCTTAGGCCCTAAACTCACTGCAAATGGTGACCATGAAATCAGAAGACAATTGCTTCTTGGCAGGAAAGTATGACAAAACTAGACAGTGTGTTGAAAAGAAGAGACATTACTCTGCTGACAAAGGTCCATATAGTCAAGGCTATGTCTTCCCAGCAGTCACGCACGGTTGTGAGAGCTAGACCGCAAAGAAGGCAGAATGCCAAAGAATTGATGCCTTCCAGCTGTGGTGCTGGATAAGACTCCGGAAAGTCCCCCGGACAGCAAGGAAATCAAACCAGTCAATCTTAAGGGAAATCCACCCTGAATACTTGTTGGAAGGACTGATGCTAAAGCTGAAGCCCCAGTATTTTGGTTATCTAATGTGAACAGCCGACTCATTGGAAAAGTCCCTGAAGCTGGGAAAGATTGAGGGCAGAAGGAGAAGAGGGCATCAGAGGATAAGATGCCTGGATGGCATCAATGATGCAAAGGACATGAACTTGGGCAAACTTCAGGAGTGGGTGAGGGACAGGGAGGTCTGGCATGCTGCAGTTCATGCGATTGCAAAGAGTTGGACAGAACTCAGGCAACTGAATAATAACATATTAGAGGAAGCAGGAATTCTGGGTAAATAAGCCAATGTTTGATTCTCAGCAAGATGAGATGTAAAGGTACAGAGACTGTATTAGTTATATTTTCTCCCGTGACAAACCACCATAACTTAGTGGCTTAAAATAACAAGCATTCATTTCATTTATAGTTCTGGAGTTTGGTAAATTGGTCTGTGCTCAGTTAGGCAGTTCTGGATTTAGCTAGGCTTAGATTTCAGTCTGTTGTCAGTTGCCAGACCATCTGGGGACTGACTGGTCTAAGATCACTCAGCTGGGACTGTTCATCTTGATTCCATATGGTCTGTCAACCTTCAGCAGGATAACCCCAGGCTTGTTCACATTCTGGCTGGACAGAAGTGAATGAGAGGAATCAGAAGTATACAGTCTTTTGAGGCCTAGTCTTTGAATAAGTGTACCATATTCATTTGATCAAGAAAGCGACATGTCCTAACTAAAGTTAAGGGATGGGGAAATAGATTCCCCTTCTTCTTGGGAGAAGCTGCAAAGTCACATTTGACTGAAGCATTGACATAGGGTCAGGAAGATCCACTGGAGAAGGGATAGGCTAACCAGTCTAGTATTCTTGAGCTTCCCTGGTGGCTCAGCTGGTAAAGAACCTCCCTGCAATATGGGAGACATGGCTTTGATCCTTCGGTTGGGAAGATTCCCTGGAGAAGGGAAAGGCTACCCACTCTATTCTGGCCTGGAGAATTGGACTGTATAGTCCATGGGGTTGCAAAGAGTTGGACACGACTGAGCAACTTTCACTTTCACTTCAGTATTGATATAGGGAGACTATGCAAACCCACTATCACAAAAAGATTAAATAAAAAGAGACATCACAACCCCATCAGATCATCCAATCAAACTGTAATAAAACTCAAATAACAAAAGAAAACTTCCCAAGATACAATATAAATTCTGTAACTCAGATACAATGGAATGAGAAGAATAGAATTAAGCAATAATGAGAAGCAGTAGAATAAGGAGCAAAGTGAGATAAAAAAATAGCAAATAAAATAAGTACAACAGCAAACTCCCCTACAGAGCTGACAAATAAATTAGAAACAGCAAAAATACAATAAGGGGCTAAAATGAAATCATCAGCATTGAGGAGAGATGATCACAGTGAAAGGAGAAGGGATTAAAAAACAAAAACTTATCAAAGCATGGGTAGAGACAGCTTACAAATATGAAGGACAAAGAAAATAAAATATAAAGTTAATTGATATACCTGAAGTACAGAAGTCAACAAATAAACCTGAAAAAACAAGCACAATTCTGAAGAAAAATTTCCCTGTGTAATGGTTTCTTTCAAGCTTCTCTAAGTGTGTTCAATGTTAGAAGACAATGGAACTTCTAAAGATTTCTAAAGAAGGAGACCTGTGATCAAAGAATATTACCCATATTCAGCTAAGTATTCATTTTGGAATTAAGGCAATAGGAAAGCATTTCAAACATGGAAGAACTCAGGGGATATAAAACCCCCAAATTATTCTGCAATAAATGAATAAACTGAAATTCAATTCATCATGAGACGAATCCAAATAAAGAACTCAGCAATGAAAAAGTAGTAGAATGACTGGTCAGATCAATGACTCCACTTAAATTTGGGCTACATTTAACTGGGTGAATTATGAGTAGAGAACAGAAAAAAAATCTTACAAATTTTGACAGAGAAAAATAATATAATAACAAAATAATATAAAAATAAAACAAATATAGAATTATAATAATATAACTAACAATTATATCTGTGCTTATCCTCATGCTTTTTTTCTTAACAAACTGTAATCAATACTGTTTTAAAAGAAACATACACAAATAAACACAACATATTGACATCCTTTAACAATGTTCTTGGTTATAGAGATCTTTAGAAACTAGTATTAAAGACGCATGAATTGGCCAGTTCTTCTGTTTGCTTTCTTGTGTCGAAGTCTTATCGATTAAAATATCTTTTTCAACCAAATAATAATAAACATTTATTGAATATATGCTCTCAGTATTTTGCATCTAATAATTTAATCCTTATAACAACCCTATGAAAAAGCTTTTACCTTTCCCCCTGATTTTATTTGTGAGAAAACTGAGACAAAGAAAGAGTATTTAACTTGCTTACTTCACTTGAGAATTTTGAGGATTTGTACAAAAGCTAAGTCAGGGCTCTTTATATAATGATAGATGGATCCTAATATTATATACTGTTTCTCTACCAAACTATTTATTTGGCTATTTTTTTGTAATAGCAACCCACCCAGTATTCTTGCCTGGGAAATCCCATGGGCAGAGGAGCCTGGCAGGAGTCCATGGGTTCTTAGAAGAATTGGACATGACTTAGTGACTAAACAACAATAGAATTAGAGATATCCAGAATGACATTTTCTAAGTTGTTGATTATTTCTGGGTGGTGGCGTTTCCTTCTTTTAAAAATTTTTCTGAATTTCTTGCATTTATTCTTTTTGCCATGAAAATATATTGATTTTATAAGGTGCCAATATAGCTATTATTTTTGGAAAAATGATATGGTTATTTTCTTCCTATTGTGTATAGTAAGTGAACATACTGAAAGACCTAATTTATGACAAACTCTGATCTTGACCTCTTGGCCTAACTCTGATCTTGACCTCTTGGCCTGACTCTGTTTTTTCAGAGCATTTTATTAAAATACATATGTAGCAATTACTGGAACACAAAATATGTTTTATTTTAAAATTGAGATATAGTGTAGATGCAATAGGCTTTCCTGGTGTCTCTGATTGGGTAAAGAATCTGCCTGCAATGGAGGAGACCTGGGCTTGATTCCTGGGTTGGGAAGATCCGCTGGAAGAGAGAACGGCTGGCTACCCACTCCAGTATTCTTGCCTGGAGGATTCCATGGACAGAAGAGTCTGGTGGACTATAATGCAAAGAGTCAGACAATGATTGAATGACTTTCACATGGGTACATAAAATGGATACATTTTATATGTATGTATTCATCCCAAACCATGAAATTTCTTATTGCATGGATAATCTGTACAAATTTTCCTGTTCTTGTGAAGGAATGATGGAACTATCCTGGTGAGATCTCTCTGGGACCAAGATAGAAGGAAACTCCAAAATTGAAGTGTTTATAGTCCAGACTTATACAGGGAATTAAAAGGAGTTTAATAGTCACCAAAGTATTTGGGTTGGAACTGTGTAGGGTTTAAAAAATGAAAATGAGGCAATTATTTCAGAACTACAGAGTAATTGCATTTGTGCTTTACAACTGAAGATAAATGAGGCTGTTTCTATCATTCTAGTCTGGTTGACCTATATAGTGGGTTATGGAATTAGAACTATATACGTATATACATGTATATGATTGTGTTTTATCACTGATCCCTTAGTTAAAGAATTAGAAACACTAGGAGATGTATCGGAGAAGGCAATGGCACCCCACTCCAGTACTCTTGCCTGGAAAATCCCACGGATGGAGGAGCCTGGTGGGCTGCAGTCCATGGGGTCGTGAAGCGTCGGACATGACTGAGTGACTTCACTTTCAGTTTTCACTTTCATGCATTGGAGAAGGAAATGGCATCTCACTCCAGAGTTCTTGCCTGGAGAATGGGGGAGCCTGGTGGGCTGCCGTCTATGGGGTTGCACAGAGTTGGACACGACTGAAGCGACCTAGGAGCAGCAGCAGCAGGAGATGTATACAAACATGTGTCAAGGAATTTGTGTCTATTATAAGGATTTGAGCTTACACAATTTTGAGAGCTGATTAAGCAATTTCTTTCTGCCATTTCATTCTATCCATGGCAAGAATGCTGAAGTGGTTTGCCATTCCATTTCCCAGTGGACCACGTTTTGTCAGAACTCTCCACCATGACCCATCTGTCTTGAGTGGCATTACATGGCATGGCTCATAGCTTCATTGAGTTAGACAAGGCTGTGATCCATGTGATCAGATTGGTTAGTTTTCTGTGATTGTGGTTTTCATTCTGTCTGCCCTCTGAGGGAAGATGATAAGAGGTTGTTGAATTGGACATGGGACAGTGGACTGGTTCAAAATTGGGAACAGAGTATGCCAAGGCTATATATTGTCACCTTGCTTTTTTAACTTATATGCAGAGTATGTCATGCAAAATGCCAGGCTGGATGAAGCACAAGCTGGAATCAAGATTCCCGGGATAAATATCAATAACCTCAGATATGCAGATGACACCACCCTTATGGCAGAAAGTGAAGAGGAACTAAAGAGCCTCTTGATGAAAGTTAAAGAGGAGAGTTAAAAATCTGGCTTAAAACTCAGCATTCAAAAAATGAAGATCACAGCATCGGGTCCCATCGCTTCATGGCAAATAGATGGGGAAACATTGGAAACAGTGACAAACTTTATTTTCTTGGGCTCCAAAATCACTGCAGATGGTGACTGAAGCCATGAAATTAAAAGATGCTTTCTCCTTGGAAGAAAAGTTGTGACACACCTAGGCAGCAAAAAAGCAGAGACATTACTTTGCTGAAAAATGACTGTATAGTCAAAGCTATGGTTTTTCTAATAGTCATGTACGGATGTGAGAGTTGGACCATAAAGAAGGCTGAACGCTGAAGAATTAATGCTTTTGAACTGTGGTATTGGAGAAGACTCTTGAGAGTCCCTTGAACTGCAAGAAGATCAAACAAATCAGTCCTAAAGGAAATGAATCCTGAATACTCACTGGAAAGACAGATACTGAAACTGAAGCTTCAATACCTTGGTCACCTGATGCGAAGAGCCAACTCATTGGAAAAGACCTTGATGCTGGGAAATATTGAAGACAGGAGGAAAAGGGGATGACAGAGGATGAGGTGGTTCTTCTGATGACATCACTGTCTCAATGGGCATGAATTGAGCAATCTCCAGGAGATGGTGAAGAACAGGGAAGCCTGGTGTGCTGCAGTCCATGGGGTTTCAGAGTTGGACATGACTGGGCCACTGAACAACAAGCAGTTTCCTTAAGGTCTTTGTCTTTAAGGTCCTTGTCTGATCTGGAGCTTAAAGTTCACAAAGCAGGCAGATATGAGGGAAGATGGGCATGAAGTGGAGATATCAAGAGTGAGCGAAAACCTGCAAGGATGAGCTGGAATCCATGAGGATGGACTGAAACACATCAGTTCTTATTGTCTCTGACTTTGGTAGTAGTATAGGCCATGTAGAAGCTAAGGCCCTATGTCAAGAAGCTAATCACATACCCCTGACCCAGGGGTTGGAGAAACTAAGGGAGGGTCCGGGTGGAGGTAGAGTACCTGCAGGCTTAGCTGATGCCTCAGAGCAAGGTGAGTCAACCCCTTGATAGTAAAGTGGATGAATTACAAAAGGACTACTCTTTCCTGGTGCCATCAAGATCTCCCACAAGAATCTCTGAGACTCACCTTAACAGAAACATACAGGACAGAGTTCTAGGAAATGTAGTTCAGCTTAGCCAAGTTCACATGGATTGAAAACTGTACAAAACTGTCATATGAATTGAATTGCTCTCTATGACAGGCAGAAAAACTCCACTTAAAGAGTTAATTATTTTTAATCACCTCCTAAGACATTAAGTTCATTCTGAGATCCTGCTTTCTGCTTTTCAAATAAATGATGGACCTGAAGCTGTATTTTTATTGCATAATTATTTTGAGTTACTGGATTTTGAGTTCCCCTAGAAAGTGTCTGTATCATGTAAAAAATTACCATATGAATGAGATCATGCTTGTATTGCTCTCCTACATCAGTTAATATCATGTATACAAAATGTAGACTTGTGCTTGACTTTCTAATATCTGAAAGGTGTAAAAATGCTGATACGTAATCTTTGGAATGTGTGGAAATTGTGGCTAGATAATATGATATAAAGATGAAAGGAAAAGACAGATGGATGATAGTTCTGTTTGTTTCTTTTTTCCTTGGTAAATTTAGGTTTGAGGGAAAAGGGCTCACAGTAGTCCTTTCATTTGCTCTTGTTTCTTTTCATTCACATAATATTTAAAATTCACCCTTGAAGATTCACTTTCATCCATATGTCTGCATATAAGGGAAACAGAATGGTACCATTTATTGCATAGTTTCTTCTTAATTTTATTATTTATACAACAGGTAACACAGCAGCATCTCTTTGTATCCTTCCTGCTGATTCCCTACATCATTCTTTCAGGCTTCTCTCTTTATGCAATCTTGCTCCAACTGAACTTCATCTGTTCTGAATAATTTCAACCTTTACTTATGAAAAGCTTTGGTAAGGTTTGTTTGCTTTTCTATATGAGAAAATGACTGTGATGACCTGAAAAGTCTAGAAGTGTTGGTTTATGAAGTGCCTATTTCAGAGAGCAGGCGTCTGTCTCTATGGTGCAGTCAGTCATCTTAAAACACATTTAAAAAGCAGAGATTAATATAAAAGGATGACAATGCATAGTCAATTAAATTTAAGCATAGGAGATCCTTCCTGAAATTAGAATCTTACTTGTGTGGTAAAGAAGAGCCAAGTAGTCATCTAAAAATAGATTGTCAGCATTGAATCCACATCCCCACTTCTTGCTGAGCACTTTGTAAGCTATGTTAACCCATTCCAGACAAGAGAATTTTATTGCATTTGCATAATTATTTTAGCCTATTCCACAAAGAATTTTAGGTGGTCTACAAAAATACACAAAAAGGTACAAAGGATATAATCAGTATAGAGGAAATGAGCACTACCAAAATAGAGCAATAAATGGAAAATCAGATTAATGCATAAAAAGGCACATGCAAATTTCCATAGTGCTGTTTTAAGTGTCTACTGGAAAAAGCCAATGTGATCAGCTGTACACTTCATATCGTCCATATAGGAAGATATCCAGCTGACAACTATCCAGACTGAAGATATTCCGTCTCTCAATGCTGAGACTACAGATGGACAGGGCACATGTATGCCCTTGTAACTCCAAGATTTGAAGGGTTTCATTCCTTGTTTAGTTATTCCAGGAGACTCACTGACGTAAGGGGCTGCAGTACCCCCACTGGTGCTTTGCACTCAGTGAACTCTGAGACGTTCACAGGGTGATAGGGGATGGAGTGGATGCTAAATTCAAGTGGAATTATGGGTATATTTTTGCTTAAAATTTTGATTTTAGAATTTTATATTTGATCCAAGTTACTGGGTTATTGCTGGCTGAGGGAAGATAAGGGGCATAATTGAATGGAAAATAAGTCACCTGTTCTCTTAGCGTGTCAAACAAAGCTTCATCCTTCAAGTGAAGAGGCCATGTTGGGGCATAACTTCCCCGCCATATGGCAATGTAATCCAGTATTCTCTCTTCCTATGTGCAGAAAAATGTACTGTCTTTTGAGGGCTGGCATGGCCAGGAGCAAGGAAGTATTCTCTTTCCCTATAAGGACAATTTCCAGAAGTTGCACATGGCACTTTCCAAAAGTTACATATTTCTACTTACATCCCACTAGTATAATCTTAACAAAATAATCATATCCAACTGCAAGGAAGGCTGAGAAAGATAATCATGATTCAAGGTGGTCATATGCCTTGTTGAAAATAACGGGATCTTTGTCTAAGGGCTTCCCTATTGGCTCAGATGGTTAAGAATCTGCCTGCAATGCAGGAGACCAGGGTTTGATCCCTGGGTCAGGAAGATCCCATGGAGAAGGAAATAGCAACCCACTCAAGTATTCTTGCCTGAAGAATTCCATGGACAGAAGAGCCTGGCAGGCTACAGTCCATGGGGGTCACAAAGAGTCAGACATGACTGAGTGACTTAACACTTTCACTTTTCACTTCCTGTCTAAGGAAAAGAGATAATGGGTATTTGGAAACTATTGCCTAGTTGCCTCTGTCATAAGGGATACAGTCCAGAGTTTGGTTTTTAAGTTTGAAATATCAATTATATAGGAGGAGAGGTATTTGGATATTCAATGAAGGAAAACAGAGGCTGTGGATTTGTGAGCCATGTATGTGTTATTTACAATCACACAATTGAACGAGATTAGGCAGTGAATTTATAGACAGAAGAGAAGAGGAGCCAAACTTCTGAGACATGGGGCTCTCTAATAGTTAGTAGTTGATGAGAGAAGAATTTACATCATGGGATTAAAGAGGAGTGGTAAGTGTGGTTTATGAGGAAAACTGGGAAGTGGTTTTATGGGAGTCAAAGGAAGAAAGTGTTTCAAGAAAAAGAAAGTGTTCCACAGTGTCAGTTGCCATTCAGAGATTTGGTATAGTGAGAATGGAGAGCTGACAATTGACTTTAACAAGATGAATATCACAGGTGGTGAAGCAGAGTGGTTTCAATGAAAGAGAGGGGACAATAGCCTGACTACAGTGAATTAAGAAGTGAGGAAGAGGATATAACAGGTACTGGAAAATTCTTTTGATGAATTTTTCTATAAATGGAAGCAAAAAATAAAGTGATTAAGGGAAGATATTAAAATGGGAGATAATACACCATGCTTGTATTCTGACTGGTATTATACAGAAGAATCGGAAAACTTGTGGGAAAAGGATTGAGAATTGTGTAAGCTATCTCCTTGATAAAGTAACTAGCACACTAGTGGCCTGAGATAAGAGAAGGGAAAGAGAAGAGAAAATTCGTCACCTTTAATAGAAGTAAAACACATGACTATAGATTAAATGTGGTGGTGGAAATATCTGCAGAGAAGGAATTAGGGAGGAGAGTGTTGAAAGATTGAAGAGCATGGGAAAGATGTAACATAATCTTCTTAAGAGTGAAAAACTGATTTCATGAGTAATACATAGAGGGTGGCTGGCAGAATTGGACTAAAATGAGATGTATACAATTAATTCTGGTATGTTTTTCTCCAGTCATGTTCAGATTGTTGGATAAATATGTGGAGTTGGAGTCAAGTTAGACTTGGCCAGAATTAGGATTTTTCTAAGCAAATAAGGAAAGGAATAAAGTGATGGAGGAATTTTACAGAGGCGTGGACTATAGTGATGTTTCATTACATCTAAACTGGGTAAGAAGGAAAAGGTGAGGAAATAAGAAAAATTACCGACATTGAAAAGTGAAGAAGGCATAATAAGGGCCTCTTTAGAATGTGCTTCCGGAGAAGGCAGTGGCACCCCACTCCAGTACTCTTTGCCTGGAAAATCCCATGGACAGAGGAGCCTGGAGGGCTGCGGTCCATGGGGTCGCTAAGAGTCAGACACGACTGAGTGACTTCACTTTCACGCATTGGAGAAGGAAATGGCAACCCACTCGTGTTCTTGCACGGGGGAGCCTGCTGGGCTGCCGTTTATGGGGTCGCACAGAGTCGGACACGACTGAAGTGACTTAGCAGTAGAATGTGCTTCAGCTGGTAAAGAATCTGCCTGCAATGCAGGAGACCTGGGTTGGGAAGAGCCCCTGGAGAAGAGAAAGGCTACCCATTCCAGTATTCTGGCCTGGAGAATTCCATGGACTGTATAGGCCATGGGGTCGCAAAGAGTTGGACATGGCTGAGCAACTTTCACTTCACTTAGAACATCCATACCATAATCCCCAGAATCTTTGGAAATGTTATGTTATGCGGCAAAAGGGACTTTGCAGATGTAATTATGATCACAGACTTTGAGGTAGAGAGGTCTTCCTAGGTTATCTGGATGATTCCAATCCTGCCACATAAACTCTTAAAAGTTTAGAAGCAGAGGGGAGATGAAGTGGAGGGAAAGTGAAAAAGGTATGAAGAATGAGAAGGACTTGGCCATCTGACACTGGTTTTGAAGATGGAGAGTGGGCCATAAGCCAAGGGGTGTGAGGGACCTCCAGAAGCTGAGAATAAGCCCTGCTAACATCTAGCAAGGAAAAGAGATCTCAGCCTTAGGACTGCATGGAACAGAATTCTACCTGCAACCTGAATGAGCTTGGCGGTGGAATCATCCCAAGAGCCGTCAGTGAGGAAGGCAGTCCCACCAAAACCTCGCTTTGGGTCTTATGTGACACTAGCAGAGAACCAGCTGAGCCACACTGTGCCCAGATTTCTGACCTACAGAAACTGAGAAAATGAATAGGTGTTACTTTCAGCCACTATATCTGTGGTAATCTGTTATAGCAGCATTAGAAAACTCATACAGATGAGGATTGTCAATTGATTGGAGGTATCAGTGGGGAGACAGATGGAGGTAAGGGTTCTACAGTAAGTAAATTAGAAAGATACAAGATTTTGGTCTCTAAGTGGGATACTAGAAATCGATATTTTGCTTGTGGTGTGCTTACTGATGACATATTGGCAGAGATAGGGTAGGATAATAAACTGTTGGAGTGGAGTTGCCTAGGTAGTCTTAGATGGATGATGACAAGCAGAATAAGGGTATAATCTAGGCACTAAAGTTAAAAAAAAATAAAAAGGAGACTAGTTGATCAGAGGTCGTTATAGGAGTGTAACAAGGAATACTAGTGGAGGGAGGGTTGATGGAATGTCCTTGAAGCAAGTTAGAGCTTTTAAGGAAGAATAAAGATGCCAATTATCAGAAGAAAGAGAGAAATAAGGAAGACATTTCTGAGTGCTATAGTGTATGGATGGAAAAAAAAAAAAGGCTCTGAAGTCTATTTGCTGAAGGACAAATAGATTTTTCATGGATAACCAGTTTTCAATTATAAGAAGGTAAAGAGAAATTTAGGGAAGAGGTTGAGAATGCAATGTAGCACAGTGGTAGAGTTTGAAAGATAGGAAAGGACAGAAACTGGGTCAGTGTGGAGAGTGTATAGATGTGTTTGTAAGTGAGGGATGAGCCAGAAGGCTTGGATTTCTTGTCTTGCAGTGACTACAACAAGCTAGAAGGTAAGGCTTAATGAAGTACAAACTTTGATGGTCCTTTTGAAGGAGTTGAACAGTCATTCTAATGTATTCTTTTTCTTCAAGAGGTCTTTCAGGCAGTATATTGCTGAGTGAGACAGCAGCACAGCAGGGGGGATGCCCTGTCTTATCAAAGCATGTATGACTTTGGAGGTCCTATTTACAGATGGCAGCAGGCGGTTACGTTGTTGTTTTAGAGACCTTGGGAAGTCAACACTTCAGGGAACCCTCTACCAAGGGTTGGCATGAAAGTGTTCATTACTCAGTCATGTCCAACTCTTTTGCAACATGATGGACTGTAGTCCACCAGGATCCTCTGTCCATGAAATTTTCCAGGCAAGAATACTGGACTGGGTTGCCATTCCTTTTTCCAGGTGATCCTTCCTGGCCAGGATTCAAACCAGAATCTTCTGCATTGCAAGCAGGTTCTTTACCGTCTGAGCCACCAGGAAAGCCTACAGGTTGGCATGAAAGTGAAGTGAAAGTCAGTTAGTTGTGTCCGACTCTTTGCAACCCCGTGGACTATACAGTCCATGGAATTCTCCAAGCCAGAATACTGGAGTGGGCAGCCTTTCCCTTTTCCAGGGGATCTTCCCATCCCAGGGATTGAACCCAGGTTTCCCGCAATGCAGGCGAATTCTTTACCCCCTGAGCCACAAGGGAAGCATAGTGTATAGAAATTAGACTTGTTTATACTCCCCTGACTTTCTGACTAGTCAAAAATGAAAACTCTATCCTGTAATTTTATACACAATGAAAAAAATGCCTTAAAATTTGCATATCTATTTTCAAAATCTGTTGTGTGTTTCAAATACAGAGGTTCTACATTGCTTCTTAGAGCTAGTTTTCTTTATAACAATACTTTCATCCTTTATTCACTTTCTAAAGAACCAGGTTAAAATAGATTGATCACTCATACTTTCTGTCCTAAGGAGAAAGTTTTATCTTTAATTTAGGAAAAACCATTTTCTAAATATGACTTCCCCTTAGTAGTAAAGAAACTCAGTGAGGAAGGATATAACTTAATATTAGTAGATGTTAATTCTCTAAGTAAAGGATGCTTTAACGTTTGTGAGAGCTCATTTTTCAGTCCATAACTTACAGGGACTTTTTGTTTCCCTCCTGGAATGTTTATAGCCCTCTGTTTCAATGGTGATGAATAACTCCATAAAAGTGTAGTCAGGGCAAGAAAGAAGAGATGCAATTCATATTCATCAGCAAATCCCTCATCTGAAATCACTTATATCACCCATCATATTGATTACTGTCCAAAGAACTGATGACTAGCGATATAACAGGTATATAACTTAAGTAGTACAAAATCTTACATAACATATGATGACAGTTAAATAATGTGGTTTTTGAATATATATGATTTGGACTGAAATGAAGTAATAGAAGATTAGATATCAGCAGAATATGTTCTTTTTTTCCCCTTAGAATTCCATTTTAGAGTTAGTATTCAGAAAACTGTAATTTGTGAGCAAAAATAAGCTGAATTGTTTGGAAAAAGGACAGACTGCAAAATTGTTCCCATCATATGGCCATGGCACTTCAAAATAACTACACCATGGGAGTGTCTTCGATGCTGGTTAAATTGCTCTTTAGGAGTCTAGATGCCCACTGGTAATGCAAAGAGGCTGGGTGTTTCAGGGCTGTGTTTGAGAAACTGTCTTATACCTAATGAGGGAAGTGTTTTCCACTTCTGTGTTGCATTGGGATGAAGTAATAGTCATTTACTGCCCTGGAAATAACCTCATGCCATTACTTTACTTCTTAAATGATATACCTGGCTCGCCACTATTACTCACATTTCATTTGGAACTCTAAGTTCAGGCCTATTAATAATAAATTCTTATTAACCTTTTCTAAAGGACAAGGGTGAAACTTTCCTGACAGTTGGATTGATTTCCATATTTTGAATATCTTTCCATTGATCAACCTCTTCAGAAAGCCTTTCAAGGAAAGACCAAGTGTTTCAATTCTATTTCTTTTTGTTTCAACATTTAATCTCCAACATTCTTTCACTTCTGTTAATATTAAGTCCATTGTCCAACACAGATATAAAACGTTTTGAAATTCATAAAAAATCATGAACAGATATTTCTAATAATCAACAGCCAAGGGAAATGTGCTACAGATGTTTTTAACATATTGAATTTTAGGAGAAAAGATATTTCCATTTCAAAACTGTCAAAGAGATGTGAGCATGTGAGATATACGGAGAGAATATCTGTAATTAGGATTTTTCATACTTTGAGCTCTCTCTCTTCTAAATTATAAACTAAGTTTTGGTCCATATAGCTTATTCCTTATCTTCTTAGTCTCTTCAGGTTTGTGCAGCTCAACCATGATAGCCTGGAGCTTAATCGGCACAGGCATCTACCTTCCCTACATTGTGCTTGTCAGCCTATCTTTGGATCACTAGTTATCTCACTGTGAGTGATTTCCAAGCCTCTTGGAGAGAGTCAAATGTACAGTAAGTAGACTCTGGATGAGCTAAACATCCTGTTTCAACTGGTGATGTGGTAAATTATTTTTCAGCTTCAATTCAGCCAAGATTTTTCAGAGCCTGATAATGGTACTGTAAGGATGCCAGATTTTCGGTGCCACCCTTATCATATTTTCCCAGGAAAGGTGCTCGCTTAGTTTTTATTCACAGCCTAGTTACAAGCCTTCAGTCAGGACAATCTTTACACCTATTTGTGTGGTACCTATTTTGCTTTCAAGGAGCTCAGAAAGAAAGGCTAACATTTTGTAAGTTAGTCAGTAAGAAACAAATTCAGCCTATTTTTGCTTTTGCTTTTGGGTCATAGTTTGGTAAATAGTAACGGCATTTAGAGTCATTTGTTTTCTAAAGCAAAACTTGTATATTATCTGTTTATATTAAAAATAACAACCACAACAACTGGAATAAATCCTCCTGAATATAACAAAGTAGCACGGTAATAGTTCAATGGAAATATTGGCTTTTACTGATAAGGGTTTTAAAATTATCAGCTTACTGGGAATCATGAAATAGTTTTAGCTTTTGTTAGCAAGATCACAGATTACAGATAATTTTCATGGCCTTCTAAACATTTCAAGAATACATTTTTTTTCTGAAAGTAAAGAATGTATTTTAATGTTTAGAGAATTCTGGGCCATAGTGTTCTCAGTGTATAGTGATGCAACAGATTCCACTGCATATCAGAGGTGACTCAGCCTATGGCTCTAGAAACAAAATCAAATTGGATGAGAGAAAATTCTGACTTGCCATAACAAGTGCTTGTGGCTGTGCTCTGCCCAAAGAACGACCTGCCTCATCAGGCTAAAAATTGCCCCCTGTGAGTTGGTGCTAATCTTATTTGGATGTGTTCGTTTTGCCTTGGCCTGGGTTATTTTCAACCATTTAAATTATTTCATAATTCCAATATTTTTCAAGATAGTGACCTGTGAATTTTACCATATGCTATAAATATACCAGCCATGCTTCTTACCACCATATAAAATCACTTGCTAACTTATATTTGCTCTTTAATCAAGTGTTTATTGAATATTAACTGAGCACAAGACACTGTACTAGGCATTGAGGATAAAATGAAGAACAGAAATAAATCAGGTCCCTGGTCTCAAGGCTGTACAGTCCTTAAGGAAAGAGAGGATTGAAATATTCAACCCACTAAGGAAATAGAATGATCAAACATGCCAATTTGCTCAGGTGAACCTGGTCTGAGCATTTTGTAATTGTATAATTATCAACAGGACACTTTTCGTTTCAAATTTTTTTTGGTTTAGAAAATAAAAATAGTCATCCTAAAAAAAATGATTACTTAAGTGTTGTGGAGGGATAAAACCTGGTTTATGAGAGAGGGTCAGAGAAAGACTAGAGTCACTCCTTTACTTAAGAGCTGACTAGGGTAGAGTAGAGGGGGGCACTTCTCAGACTGTGAACAGCAAACAATTGGACTTTAACAAGGGTACCTCTATTATCAACAACAGAGATCCCAGGGAGCAGAGATGTGCTTCCCAAAAGCTGTCTTGATAGTGTGTGACTTTAGAGAAATCTTCATGCAGACTAAGCCATCATTTCAATTTCTTTGATAAAAAGGTTTAAACACTTGAATGATAAAGGGACAGGCACAAAAGCATCTAACTAGTCCCTCAGCTGCAAATTGAGATGAAAAGCAGTGCCATGCCTTTTAGCCACTAAGACCTTGGGTTTCAAATTCAGAAGACTTTGGTTTTAACCCCAGGTCTACCACTGATCACTTGTCTTGTGATCTCCAAGCTGTACAACTCTTGAAGTCTCACATTCTTGTTTTGCGAGGAAAAGAATTAATGTGTGTGAACTGCTTAGACAAATGCTTGCACACAGGAAATATTCTGCTCATGTTAGTTGTTATTCTGCACTCTGACTCAATCACTTTGCATGACCCCGTCCTTAAACAGTGTTTAAAGAAATCTACTTTGTTAGCTAAAATATAATTAAAAACATTTCAGAGTCTTAACCTACTCCCAGGAGAATGGTCAAAGGGAGGGGATGAGTAATCATATTAATTTCCAGGGACTACCTTATCAAATTACCACACACTGGGTAGCTTAAACCAACAGAAATTTCTTTTCTCACAGTTCTGGAGGCTAGAAGTCTAGATCAAGGTATTAGCTGGGCCCCGTTTCCTTTGGAGGCTCTAGACTCTAGAAGAGACTCTAGTTGTTATCTTTTCCAGTTTCTTGTGTCCGCAGATGTTCCTTGGCTTGTGGTGGCTGCCTCCAGTCTCTGCCTCCATCTCTGAACGGCCTTCTCCTGTGTGCTTCCAACTTATCCCCCTCTGCCTTTTCTTACATAAGGACATTCATGATAGCATTTAGTGCCTATGTGGATAATTCAGGATAGTTTCTTCATCCTCAAACTTAATCATAAATCAGATAGTAATCACAGGTTTCAAGGATTAGGATATGTTCATATCTTTTAGGGGATATCATTCATAACATTACACTTATTAAATGTAAAATCCATCCTTCCCATAGCAGCCACTCTTTATATCCTCCCCAGTGATGCTGGTCATTCCTAGAAACTCTGCTCCACTCTCTCAAATCCCCATCCTGGAAAAATTCCTAACACAGAACTCATGTAGTTCTTTTCTGACTTTCTAGCCAAACTTTTTCTCTTAAAGAGATACATATTTTATCTTTTTGTCTTCTTGTTTCATTTTCTCTTCACTTCACCCCTCACCCAGATTTTGCCTGACAAAATAAACTCAGGAGCTGACCCCAAATGTAAGAAGTTTTGCCTCTGAGAAGCTGGGGAGACCTGAGGGGTTTTTGAGTTGTGACCTCTTAAGAAATTTTTGCTCTGTAACAGCTTAACTATGACTTTTGGGCCCCCACACACAATTAAATAAAATGATTTCTGTCAGAACTCAGATCCTCCTTAACCAACTGAAGTTTATTCGCGTCTCTTCTTTACTATCTCCACTTTGAAAAAATACAGGAAAGTCAGGCATGACTCAACAAAAGTGAAATCTGGAGGCAATGTTGGGGCATCCCTTTCTCTAGCATGCTCGAGCGCTAGCATGGAGTGGAATTTTTCACACACTGGACACGCAAATAGAAAGCAGCAGATGGAGGTTTGTTTCCAATGAAGTGGGTAACAGCATCAGGAAACATGCCAGTCAGAGGCAGAGTTTGTATTGTACAAAGTATAAAAATTGAATTAAACCAGAAGAAAGTTGCTTTCTGATAAGATGGCTTCACTGGAGAAGAGATTGGAAATCATGTCCCAATGCTAGGAATTCCCAGAGCCTATTCTTGCCTCTTCCCAAAGACTGCCAAATTATTAAAATAATGATATAAATTTATATTGGACAAAGTTTTAGACTGATGTCTGTTGAGAGAATTCTAAAGCAAAAGGGTAGAAAATGAGGGGAATCAAGAGTAGCCAGACACTGCTGCCTCTGGTCTGTTTCTAAGCATGAAGAGACTTCTGCTCAAGAATGAGTAAGCATAAAGTCAAATAAATACACAATATGATGTTTATAAGATAAGGAGTATTCTTAAAATTTGTATTATAAAAAGCAGAAAGGAATTTCAGAAAGCATTTTTTTTTTATATAGCTAATAATAGAACCAACTTATAGGTACTCTAAAAGAAAATGCAGGCAGGCAATATCACTTTGGTATTTTTGTACTGCTATACCTATACAATGTATATTTTTAATTTAATGTTTGTATTTAAAAATAAGTTCTTTTCATGAAATGTAGAAGTTCTTTCTCTCTTCCCCCACATCCCACTCCTTTATTAAGTTGTTTTTTCTGGCATTTGCATCTGCATATCTAAATATCAATAATATTCTTACATTGCTACTGCTACTTTTTCATTTTTCAGAAATTATCTATTGTCTTTTCATAGACAAGATATGGATTTAGTTCTCTTTCTCCCTGACTGTATTGTGCCCATTACAAGCATGCCAAGTTCTCTTTCCTTGACCCTCCCATTTTAGTATATTGTGATTTGGTTAGATTCATTGATTGATATTAATCAATGTTTATTTTTGACATCTATAATTATAGTGGTTATCATTTAATATTTTAATTATTAAAAGAAGTTAATTAAAAAAAAAGAAGTTAATTTATAACAGATAATCAACATTCTTTAAAACGTTCAGTTATACAACAATACCAGGAAGAAATTTGAAAAGAAAACTAGTTTTCTTCTAAACATAGGTACAAACTAATAGCTGTGATTATATTATTTACATTGATAATTAGAGAAATAGATTCAAGTAAGGTTATGCCCCAGAGAAGGGGATAGCTACCCACTCTACAATGTTGCCTGGAAATTTCTATGGACAGAGGACCCTGGAGAACTACAGTCCATAGGGTCCCATAGAGTTGGACATGACTGAGTGACTAACATTTTCACTTTTCAAAGTTGTTAAAAATGGAAAATAATAAAATTGTAATTCACAAATGATTTTTGAACAGTTAAAGGAAAGAAACTAAATGTATTCTATTTTTTTTAATAAAGAGAACAAATGAAGTGGTTAAGTAAGCATTGATAAAGAAAGCAAAAGTCCAGGTGACGTACAATGCCAAGCTTAGCACCTTTGGGCTCCCCTTGTGGCTCAGCTGGTAATAAATCCGCCTGCAATGCAGAGATCCGGGTTTGACCCCTGGGTTGGGAAGATCCCCTGGAGAAGAGAAAGGCTACCCACTCTAGTATTCTGGTCTAGAGAATTCCATGGACTGTATAGTTCATGGGGTCCCAAAGAGTTGGACACGACTGAGCAACTTTCACTTCACTTCACTTCATTTTAGCACCTTTGATAATAAATGCAATTGTACTGAAATCCTGTAACAAAACTTTAAATGTCTCAAATTAGATAGATAAAATCCACAGTTAGTGTTTAAAATGCTTTGGCTGTATCTAAAACAAATGATATAGATTGCTTAAAAGTTAAAGGATAAGAAAGATGTATCAAGTAAATGAAAAAAGAGGGTTATAACATTAGTATCAGATAAATTAGAAATATAACCCCAAAACAATCCCAAGAAAAGCAGGAGAGAAATGGTAAAGATAAAATCAGAAATTAATAAATTAGAGAACAGGAACAAAAATAATAGAAATGTTCAATCTTAGAGATAGTTCTCTAAAAGAAAAATTCTCCATTCTCTAAAATAACCTGCTTTGGATTAAAAAAGCAAATACAATTCTGTTAGGAGAATTCTACATGAATTATAAACAAGGCATAGTATACGCTGGAATGTTTAAGGTTATTTATTAGTGCTTATTACAAAATGACTGTCAAAACAGTAAAAACAATAGCTGTAGAAAACAATAACCGTATACTAGCAATGAATGGTAGGAAACTTAATTGAAAAAAGATCCACACAATCAGTAAACTAGAAAATTAACTATCTAAGAGCAAACTTAGTAATATATATATATATAGTTTGGACAAATGTAAAGAGAACTAAAATCCTTTACTCAAGTATGTAAAATAGAACTTTTAATAAACTAAAAAAAGTGCAGAAGATTTCATGTTTGTAGCAAAATTTAACTCATTTAAAATAGGAAGATTTCATAATTAATTGTGGAGAAAAAATTTTTGATTGGTCACAAAAATTATAAAGGTAGTCTTATTTTATATATTGGAAATTGTTTTTAAAATATATTTTCTCCTATGTGTATATATAGGCTAAAGAATGACATTGGTTGTCCACAAAATGAAGGGTAGGATCAAAGATCATAAAATAAGGAAGAAAGATGATATCCATTAGAGCAGTGCTTTTCAGACTTTGAAGTGCATTTACCAGGGATCTGGATTCAGTGTATGTTCTGATTCTGTAGGTCTGGTGGATCCTAAGATTCCGTATTTCTAAAACATGTTTCAGTGATGCATTATCATTAGAAATGGCTGAGCTCCCCAGGAACCACCACAGTACTTTGCTTATGTCTGCAGACCAGACCAAAATTATTTCCAATAGTGAGGGCAGAGCTACAGGCTCAGAGATGGGACTGGAGGGGGGAATGAATGGGGAGACATCTCTTGCTCATCACTCCTCCTCCGATTCCTTGACATCGAGGTTACAGAGGCTTTTCCATGTGTAATTACCGTCTAGGCAGAGGAAAAGAGTCTGGAAAGAGAACCAAAGAAAGAGAAGTCAACCTAGAGAATTGCAATGTAGAATTGCATGAATATTTATAAAAAATAGATTGTTTTTAAGCAAAATGAAGTTTAGTTACTTCTAACTGTTCACCTTTTTTCTGCCTTTAGTAGGAACTGGGGAATCCAGAACAGTAAAGAAAACTATGTTTGTTTCTATGTATCCTAGTTTAAAGTACAAATTTAAACCCCAGTATTTTTATGCAAAAATAGGTAGTGAAAATAACTGCATTAATTTATAAAGTGCACACATAATGTTTGATGCTAATTTTTTTTGGTTAGATTTCCCAGTAAAATTGACACCCTTAATTTGCTATTGTTTTGAGCCATAATAAATTGGTTTGAAAATTCAATAGAAGAAATACATGGGTAAGAATAAATAAAATCTGTTCTCTGTCCAGTGGAACCATGGATAAATTTAATCTTTTTGTACTGCATGAATTCTGGAGCAAAGCTGTCTGGGTTTGAATGCCACATATGGTACTTTCTACATTAGTTTCTACACCTTAAAAATAGTGGTAATAGCACACTGTTTTAAGTATTAAATGAATTCACAGATTTATCACAGTGCGTCATGGATATATGCTAAATGTTAGCTAGTTATTGTCATTGTTTCTGGTTTTCTTTCCCAAACTTTCCACAATACTTTTGTATTTTCTCTAAATTCAGATAGAAAAGTGAAATAAAAATTATCGACCGAAATCTTGATTTAGCATGGTGTTTTTAGATATTTGCTGCTTTGGGTATTTCAGTTAAATATAGTAGAAGTATTTCTATATTTTATTTCTTGAAGTGAGAAACTGTTGAAATTTATGTTCCTTTTTCCTGAAAAACTGTCCGACAACTTTGTGCATACACCATTCTGAGAATTTCTCTGGCACCCTCAGTTTCATTTTTGATGGCATTTGACGGAAACTAAAAGACTTCAATCAGTTTTTATGAGCCAAACACCTGACAGAAAACAGTCTCAGCCTTTCAGTGAATTTGAGGTGATTTGGTGGCTTATCTTTTCACTATCTTTCAATCATAATTAAAAATTAAGCTTTTATGTAATTAAAAGAACCAGGCTTTGGCCATCATTCTAATAATGTGTAGAGGCAAAAACAGCATAGTTGGCAATTTGAGATAGTATGAAGTTTGCATTTGCCATTTAGAACAGTTAATCTTAGGGACCACCTTCTCTTGTCAGGGACAGGAAATAGATTTTTGATGCTATCTAATATTGATTGAACTGCCACATAACTGATGGAGCAAGATTTGAAGGGTACTGTTTTAAGCAAGCTTGAAGTGCTCTTTTTAACATGGTCTAATCATGTGAGAACTGAGAAAATAAAACAATTCTAAAAAGAAGGATTTCATTAATTCCCTTAAAGACAAATCCTGCCTATGAAAAGCAAACTTCTGCATTATTGAGGTTATTTGGAAGGGTTCTTTTGGAGGTGTGGTAGGGGAGAAATAGTATGTGAGGATTGGGAGACTTGTTTTTTTTCCTCCCCTGAGTCATTTTGCATCTAATCTGTGTAGTCTGTGGAGCATGATGGCTTTATGCTAACTCTTATCTCCTTATTGATATTTTGCTTATAATGGACCTAACAAAATTTTTAACCCAAGAAAAACAGATGATAGGAAAAAAGCAGTTATTCAGCCTCAGAGAAAAACTTTCTTTAAATTATTTAGATATAAAAATATTTATTTTAACATTGAAAGGAAGAAAAAAAGCTAATACAGAAAACTCTAATTGAAGTAATATTTTTAGATAACTTCCTATACAGAAAGAAGAATAAATAAGCTCTGGAATTCAATTGTTTCTTGGCTTAGTATGTAAGAGTCCTACAATCTCTTTCCTTAAATAAGTGACCTGATTAGATTTCAGATATAATTAAGTGGTAGTTTTGAGGGCAACATTTCACAAATACAATTTTATTAAAAGAAATGTTCATTGAAAATAATACTCCATTTTATTGCTAAATTAAACAATTTCCATGTCTATAATTATTTTTTTTGCACATTCTTTAAGAACCATGGGCTGAGGATCTGTTAATTTTTGTCTAAACATAAAACACTTTCCCATTCATTCAAGAATATATATATATATAATATGTATGTATGTATATAATATAAACATATATATTCTGTAGCAAAACTAATTTTTTATTAGTAGGAAAACAACCAAATTTATTTCAATAGAAGCCTACTGTAAATGAATGTATTAGTAAATGTTTTATATATATGACATATATATATATATGTCATGTTTTATATATAGTTCAGTTCAGTCACTCAGTCGTGTCTGACTCTTTGTGACCCCATGAATCACAGCATGCCAGGCCTCCCTGTCCATCACCAACTCCCAGAGTTCACTCAAACTCACGTCCATCGAGTCAGTGATGCCATCCAGCCATCTCATCCTCTGTCGTCCCCTTCTCCTCCTGCCCCCAATCCCTCCCAGCATCAGAGTCTTTTCCAATGAGTCAACTCTTCACATGAGGTGGCCAAAGTACTGGAGTTTCAGCTTTAGCGTCGGTCCTTCCAAAGAAACCCCAGGGCTGATCTCCTTCAGAATGGACTGGTTGGATCTCCTTGCAGTCCAAGGGACTCTCAAGAGTCTTCTCCAATACCACAGTTTAAAAGCATCAATTCTTCAGCGCTCAGCTACTGGTCCTCAACAAGGGGTAATTTTTGCTCATTGTCTCCCAACTTTTGAAAACATCTGAAGAGATTTTTGGTTGTGACAGCTGGAAGGGGTTGGTATTGGCATCAAGTAGGTAGAGGCCAGGGATGCTGCTAAATATCTACAATTTATACAACACTGCTCTACCCCCACATAAACAAAAAATAAGATGGCTAACAAACACATGATAAGATGCTCAACATCACTCATTATCAGAGAAATGCAAATCAAAACCACAATGATGTACTATCTCATGCCAGTCAGAATGGCTGCTATCCAAAAATCTACAAGCTATAAATGCTGGAGAGGGTGTGGAGAAAAGGGAACCCTCTTACACTCTTGGTGGGAATGCAAACTAGTACAGCCACTATGGCTGAGGGTGAGACTGCAGAGGATTGTTTCAAGGAAATGTAAGTCATATGTTTGGTTTCAGCAGGGTTTAATCAACAGCTTTGAGACTGTGATTTCTGATATGTTATGAAGTAAGAAAATAACCTCAGTTCTCATGTCATGATACCATCTAGTATATGAAGTATACCAAAACAAATATCATATGTCAGATGAATAAATCTTACAAATAATAGATAATTGATATTCTAAAAGTGAGTTAAGCTCTCACCATTTCCTCTAGGAAGGATAAAGCTTGGTAATTACTATTTCCATCTTAAAGATGGGACATAGGGAGAGATGATAGACTAAAACAAGCAGAATACTTTTTATTAATTGCCTACTTTATTATTACATAATCCTCAATAGATAAGTCAGGCTTCTGTTCAATGGATGGGTACATTGAGGTACAAAGTTGAAAAAGTTTACAAAAGTATTTACAATATTCTTTTATCTCATTGGATTTTGCAGAAATCAACTACAGAACTTATGTAAATTTAATATAGATTGGCACAGGCTCCTTGTAAATTAAACATTTTGACAGTCAGTGGTTAGATTTGTTCCCTTTCTTACTAAATATAACTCCCAGTTAATGTACAATTGTGTCTTAAATCATTTATCTTTATGTTTTATCCTGATACCTTGATGATGGGATTCCCAGGTGACTCAGTGGTAAAGAACCTACCTGCCTGCCCACGCAGGAGACAGAAGAGATGTGGGTTTGATCCCTGGGTCAGGAAGATCCCCTGGAGGAGGAAATAGCAACTCACTCCAGTGTTCTTACCTGGAGAATCCTATGGACAGAGGAGACTGATGGGCTACAGTCCATGGGATTGCAAAAAGTCTGACATGATTGAGTGAATACGCACCTTGATGATACAGCCGATGAAATGGATGAATAGTCCACTGGGATAGAAAATAATCGAGACCAATCTCATACTGAGGACATAAATGAATTAGAATTGGCCAAGAGAAGCAAATATTGCCTTTGTCTAATTATTGTAGGAAGTAGCAATTCAGTATCAACCTAGGGTGTCAAAACCAAAGTATTCCAGTTGACTAGGGTGGACATTCTTCAAAATTCAGATATACAATGTTAAATAATTTCATTGCCAATTTAGATCAATTTGTTTATTTACTTTGGGATAGATTTTGCAGGCAGGCTGTTTGGAAAGCAGTGTTACTAAAAGTATTTAGAGCAACAAGAATAATGCTGGCTATTCTTCTGCTATCAAGAAGACAAATTATTTACACTTGTTCTAAATTTGTACATGTAAAATAATTTCTTCCATGCTCTGCAGGGTTAAAATGGAACCTCTGTCAAGATCTGGCTCAGGAATTTTTACTCAAACAGAATGTTCTGCCTTTGTAGTATTGATGATTCCTTTAGTATAGTAATAATGAGTCTACATCTTTACATGTGCCAGAATTATTATTCAGAACTTAGTATATTCTTAATGTATTATTTTTTTCAGGTGTAAGAAGTACTCTTCAAATAAATAAAAGCAGCAATAGCATATAAATAATAAATCAAGTTCTTTGCCTTTATGACTTTTTAAGGAATTTAAATAACATTTTTGCCAAATTATAATGAAAAACAATGGAATGGAACAACTTTATTATGAAATAGATAATACATCTCTTTTCTACTATACCTTTAAATTTTATTTTCTTTTCAGAGAGAAGTTGAAGTTGAATGATAACACAAAATATTAAATAATAAGACCCTGTATAAACAATGCAATCTCTTGAAAAGTGGCTTATTTATATCCATATAATTTTAGCATTTATTTTAAAGTGAATGCATATTGTAAAAGCACTGAATATATCTTCTTTTTTATTCAGCTAGCCAGGGGCTGTTCAATAACTCTTGAAAAAAAGATCTAGTGTAAGATCTTCCTTTATATTTCAAAAATATTTCAAAGTAGTAAGTGAAGTTTTGTCCTTCTATCTCACATAGTCCTGAAAAATTAGTACCAAGGATGCTGTAATATGGAAACTCACAATCTGTATTTAATTGCAGAGAAGGCAAAGGCACCCCACACCAGTACTCTTGCTTGAAAAATCCCATGGACGGAGGAGCCTGTTAGACTGCAATCCGTGGGGTCGCTAAGAGTCGGACACAACTGAGCGACTTCACTTTCACTTTTCACTTTCATGCATTGGAGAAGGAAATGGCAACCCACTCCAGTGTTCTTGCCTGGAGAATTCCAGGGACGGGGGAGCCTGGTGGGCTGCTGTCTATGGGGTCGCACAGAGTCAGACACGACTGAAGTGACTTAGCATAGCATAGCATAGCATATTTAATTGAATTGTATTTTTTTCAAGTAGGGGGTTTTGCTAAAAAAGTAAACATAATACCACCATTATGAGCCAGAAAGTACAAATGTTTCCTTTGTATAAAAATCGTGCTGTTTGGTGGCAATTTTAGCAGCCCTCAGCGACTTTGCTTTTACTTTTCACTTTCATGCATTGGAGAAGGAAATGGCAACCCACTACGGTGTTCTTGCTTGGAGAATCCCAGGGACGAGGGAGCCTGGTGGGCTGCTGTCTATGGGGTCGCACAGAGTGGGACATGACTGAAGTGACTTAGCAGCAGCAGCAGCAGCTGCTGTTGACAGTAATTTAATATTGAACATGTATAGGATACTTTTGCTCCACATTGTCTTTGAAGTGTGAGTTCCATCCATCTTAATAAATAAAAGAGGTAATTTCACCCCCATCCATATAGAGAAAGTGTAGTTAAAAGGCACATTTTTATCATTTATTGCTTTATTCTCTCTGTGCAGAATTGCTTAAAGGGCTTAGACTAGATGGGAAAAAAAACCCCTGAGGTCAAACAATTTTTTTTTTTTTTGCTTTCATATAGAAACCCACTTTTAAAAGATAACTGACAATGTAAAGCCATACATAATAAAGCCAAATGATTATGCTAATATTTACAGGCAATCAAAATGATAGTAGATTGAATATTGATACTTTGGAAGTAATAAAGAATTGAGAAAGTAAATGAGAGTAAACACTTTTAGGTGTTTCAGCAGGACACTGAATGAAAGAGAAGATAATTTGTGGGGAAATAGGTAGCTTCTTCGGAGAAGGCAATGGCACCCCACTCCAGCACTCTTGCCTGGAAAATCCCATGGACGGAGGAGCCTGGTAGGCTGCAGTCCATGGGGTCGCTAAGAGTCGGACACGACTGAGCGACTTCACTTTCACTTTTCACTTTCCACTTTCATGCATTGGAGAAGGAAATGGCAACCCACTCCAGTGTTCTTGCCTGGAGAATCCTAGGGACGGGGGCGCCTGGTGGGCTGCCCTCTATGGGGTCACACAGAGTCGGACACGACTGAAGTGACTTAGCAGCAGCGGCAGGTAGCTTCTTCAACGTGATTCTATAATAGCACTGACAACTTTCTCAGTTTTATATTAGAGTGTGGAGGACACAATACAAGATGACTTTTCAGAACATAGCTTTTTATTTTTTACTTTTTTTTAATGATGAAGAAAAGAGCAGCAATCTTCCAGCAAAGCTGACCTTCTAAAGAAAATTAACATTCTTAGCATACTCTGTTTTAGTGCAATGTAGCATGGCTCACTAGAGCAAGTCAGATGAAAAGTTAGAGGATAAGAAGTTGGAGTCCACACCCTGTAACTAAGTTGCAAGGCAGTCTTGGGGGCTGGGATTAACATAGCCTGCTTGCCTTCTCTCAATGGCTGTAAAAGATAACATAACTTATTATACTAATGAAGATGACCTGCTAAAAAAATTTTAGTCTTTGGCAGTATTAAGATGAAGATATGGAAAATGAGTACACTTTAATTTGAAAACTTTTGCAATCAATGTGGACAATTTCCACAAAGATATGAATATGTGCTACAGAATAGCTAAATTTGAGACCTGGGTGCACCAAAGGATGATGGAATGGGAATTTGTTATATTGTTTAAAAGTTCTGGTTTGAAATGTTATGAGCCTTCACCCTAGGACTGCTTCTAATAACAGGGTTTAATCTCTAGTCTGGCATCGGGATGACAACTTGTGGCAGTTCCCAGCCTCTCAGAGGTGATGTAAGTCTTAATTAATGTTTGTAAAGCCATCCAGGAGCCATGCATGAGAAGAGTTATGAAAAGGGGAGGTTATGTTATTATAAGAAGCAACTGCATGTTGTCTTACATTACACTAATATGACAACAATATATATCATTCCATTATTCATAATAGGTATAACCAAGCTCCTATTCAACATGATGAGAACATTTAAAATTTTCATGTTAATGAATTCACAGATAATAAATTGCCTCATAGGCTGTGTCTATGTGCAAAGGCACCAAACTATTATTGTCTTTCTCTACTAGCATGCTTTCCTGAATAAATGCACTATAATCATTAACAGAACAAAAGAATCAGAATGATTTCTATTTGTAAATTTGTGTCAATCGTGCTTCCAGGTAGGCACAATAGGCTTATTAGCTCAAACATGGTTTAGAATTCTTCTGTGTCAGTACTAGAGGGTTTTTTTAGCTGTAAGATTTTGGTAGGGTTATGTATTCTGTTCTAAAGAGGAACAGAATATTGTTACTATTTGGTGGCTACCAAAAGGATCAAAATTAACATTGAAACTTGTGTAGGCAGCGAAAGTTGACTAGTTATGTTATCAGAAAAAAACACTTAGTGTCTCAAACTTCTTTTTTGTCTGCTATAAATTATTTTTTAAAGTATTTTTGGAAGTTTTCTAAAGCTCAAATTCAACAATGCATGTGAACTGTAACTCAAGCCACAGAAATAAACTATTCATTATATTTAGAGCCAAGGGTTAACACAATTTCAAAATATATCCAGAGTCTGACTACTTGTGATTAGCTCTACTGTTGCAGTTCTGGCCTACATCATCATAATATCTTGCCTGGATTACTGAAATCAACTTGTAAGTGGTTTCCTGGCTTCTACCCTTGTCCACTTATAGTCTTTTTTTTTTTTCTTAGCACTATAGATAGAAATTAGGCAGAGGAATTTCCTGGTGGTCCACTGGTTAGGGGACTTCCCAGGAGGCACAGTGATAAAGAATCACCTGCCAATGCAGAAGAGGCAAGTGATTCAGGAGATGTGGGTTTGATCCCTGGATCAGAAAGATCCCCTGAAGGAGGAAATAGCAACTCCCTCCAGAATTCTTGTCTGGAAAATCCCATGGACAGAGGAGCCTGGTGGGCTACAGTCCATGCAGTCCATGGGGTCGCAAACAGTCAGACATGACTGAATGGCTGAGCATGCATGCCAGTGAGTAGGGATTTGTACTTTCACTACCAAAGGCTTGAGTTCAGTCTCTGAACTAAGGGACTGGACTAAGATCCCACCAGCCACAAGTTATAGCCAAAAAAAAAAAAAAAAAAAAAGGTATATTACACTTTTTTAAATGGTCCCATAGTTCCTGAAGGCTTCCCTGTTAGCTCAGTGGTAAAGAAATGGGTTGTCATTTCCTACTCAACGGGATCTTACTGACCCAGGGAAAGAACCTGCATCTCTTGGGTCTCTTGCATTGGCAGGCAGATTTTTAACCACTAAGAATCCAGTCCTGAGCTGCTGTTTGCCTATCCACTGAGGAAAGATGTAGCATTTATGTCAAATGACACATTCTCTCTTTGAAGACAGATTGGAATGCAGTGTCTGGATGCAATCCCAAAAATGACAGAATGATCTCTGTTCATTTCCAAGGCAAACCATTCAATATCACCCCAATTCAAGTCTATGGCCCAACCAGTAATGCTGAAGAGGCTGAAGTTGAACGGTTCTATGAAGACTGACAAGAACTTCTATAACTAATACCCCCCAAAAGATTGTCTTTTTCATTATAGGGGACTGGAATGCAAAAGTAGGAAGTCAAGAAACACCTGGAGTAACAGTCAAATTTGGCCTTGGAGTACAGAATGAAGCAGGGCAAAGGCTAATAGAGTTTTGCCAAGAGAACACACTGATCATAGCAAATACCCTCTCCCAACAACACAAGAGAAGACTCTACACATGGACATCACCAGATCGTCAATATAGAAATCAGATTGATTATTCTTTGGAGCCAAAAATGGAGAAGTTCTATACAGTTAGGAAAAAACAAGACTGGGAGCTGACTGTGGCTCAGATCATGAATTCTTTATTGCCAAATTCAGACTTAAACTGAAGAAAATAGGGAAAACCACTAGACCATTTGGGTATGATCTAAATCATATGCCTTACGATTATACAGTGGAAGTGAGAAGTAGATTTAAGGGACTATAGATCTGATAGACAGTGCCTGATGAACTATGGATGGAGGTTCATGACTTTGTACAGGAGACAGGGATCAAGACCATCCCCAAGAAAAAGAAATGCAAAAAAGCAAAATGGCTGTCTGAGGAGGCCTTACAAATAGCTGTGAAAAGAAGAGAAGCTAAAAACAAAGGAGAAAAGGAAAGATATACCCATTTGAATGCAGAGTTCCAAAGAATAACAAGGAAAGATAAGAAAGCCTTCCTCAGGGATCAATGCAAAGAAATAGAAGAAAACAATAGAATGGGAAAGACTAGAGATCTCTTCAAGAAAATTAGAGATACCAAGGGAACATTTCATGTAAAGATGGGCTCGATAAAGGACAGAAATGGTATGGACCTAAGAGAAGCAGAAGATATTAAGAAGAGGTGGCAAGAATATACAGAAGAATTATATAAAAAAGATCTTCATAACCAAAATAATCACAATGGTATAATCACTCACCTAGAGCCAGACATTCTGGAATGCAAAGTCAAATGGGCCTTAGGAAGCATCACTATGAACAAAGCTAGTGGAGGTGATGGAATTCCATCCAGTTGAGCTATTTCAAATCCTAAAGGAGGATGCTGTGAAAGTGCTGCACTCAATATGCCACCAAATTTGGAAAACGCAGCAGTGGCCACAGGACTGGAAAAGGTCAGTTTTCATTCCAATCACAAAGAAAGGCAATGCCAAAGAATGCTCAAACTACTGCACAATTGCACTCATCTCACACGCTAGCAAAGTAATGCTCAAAATTCTCCAAGCTAGGCTTCAACAGTAAATGAACCATGACCTTCCAGATATTCAAGCTGGTTTTAGAAAAGGCCGAGGAAGCAGAGATCAAATTGCCAACATCCATTGGATTATTGAAAAAGCAAGAGAGTTCCAAAAAAACATCTATTTCTGCATTATTGACTATGCCAAAGCCTTTGACTGTATGGATCACATTAAACTGTGGAAAATTCTGAAAGACATGGGAACACCAGACCACCTGACCTGCCTCTTGAGAAACCTATATACAGGTCAGGAAGCAACAGTTAGAACTGGACATGGAACAACAGACTGGTTCCAAATAGGAAAAGGAGTATGTCAAGGCTGTATATTGTCACCCTGCTTATTTAACTTATATGCAGAGTACATCATGAGAAACGTTGGGCTGGAAAAAGCACAAGCTGGAATCAAGATTGCTGGGAGAAATATCAATAACCTCAGATATGCAGATGACACCACCCTTATGGCAAAAAATGAAGAAGAACTAAAGAGCCTCTTGATGAAAGTGAAAGAGGAGAGTGAAAAAGTTGGCTTAAAGCTCAACATTCAGAAAACTAGGATCATGGCGTCTGTTCCCATCACTTCATGGGGAAATAGATGGGGAAACAGTGGAAACAGTGGTTGACTTTATTTTTGGGGGCTCCAAAATCACTGCAGATGGTGATTGCAGCCATGAAATTAAAAGATGCTTACTCCATGGAAGGAAAGTTATGACCAACCTAGACAGCATATTAAATAACAGACATTACTTTACCAACAAAGGTCCATCTAATCAAGGCTATGGTTTTTCCAATAGTCATGTATGGATGTGAGAGTTGGACTGTAAGGAAAGTTGAGCCCTGAAAAATTAATGCTTTTGAACTGTGGTGTTGCAGAAGACTCTTGAGAGTCCCTTGGACTGCAAGGAGATCCAACCAGTCCATCCTAAAGGAAATCAGTCCTGAACTTTCATTGGAAGGACTGATGCTGAGGCTGAAACTCCAATACTTTGGCCACCTGATGCGAAGAACTCACTCATTTGAAAAGACCCTGATACTTGGAGAGATTGAAGGCAGGAGGAGAAGGGAATGACAGAGGATGAGATGGTTGGATGGCATCACTGACTCAATGGACATGAGTTTGGGTAAACTCTGGGAGTTGGTGATGGACAGGGAGGCCTGGTGTGCTGCAGTCCATGGGGTCACAAAGAGTTAGACACAGCAGAGCAAGAGAACTGAACCGAATTGAACTGGAATCATTTTTGGACTTCCCAGGTGGTGCTAGTGGTAAAGAATCTACCTACCAATGCAGGAGATGCAAGAGATAAAGGTTCAGTCACTTGGTTGCAAAAATCCCTTGGAGTAGGAAATGGCAACCAACTCCAGCATTCTTGCCTGGGAAATCCCATGGACAGAGGAGACTGGCGGGCTACAGTCCACGGGGTCACAAAGAGTCAGACATGATTTAGCAACCAAACAACAACATAGTTTCTGATGTTCTGAGGTTTTGTTTGGTCTCTGTGTGTGATTCATTCCTTTTTATCTCTGTGATTCACTTTTGGAAGTTTCTATTAACATACCTTTAAGCTCATAAATTCTCCCCTCAGGTATGTCCAATCTAGGAATGGACTTATTAAAGTTGTTCTTCACTTCAGTTTATAGTTCCAGCATCTTCAGCATCAGGTACAATGTCAGATATGACACTGCATTCATCTGTCTCTCTAGATTCAGGGTTGAAGTTGGCTTCCTCCTACATTATACTCTTCATGGATGTTAGACTGTGGCTTCCTTCACCCCACTTCCTCACTCAGTAGTTTTCTCTTTATCAGAAAAATACTATGCATTCATATATGTGTATATTTTTGTAAAATAACTTTAATATTATTTTAACAGCATCTTGGGAGATAAAATTATTAAATGGTTTTTTTCGTAACCATCTGATTGGGTATTTCTCAATGTATTTCTTAAGAAATGGTCAACCAAGTGGTTGCCTCTTGCTTGCAAGAGGACTGAAATATTATGTTAGTGTTGGAAGTAGTGGATGGGAGGAGGGACATATGATTTTCAAGTGTCAAGTATCTGCTGTATTTCATGCATTTTTTTTTGGATGCAGAAGTGGGTAATATGTAACTAGACTTAATATCTTAATTTTCCATATCAGTTTACTGAAATGTTGAGAGGTTAATCATCTTGAAAATTTCATAATCAGGTTACACCAAAGTTCATACCTGAACTTAATGTTCTTTCCACTATTCAATGCTGTCTTCCCATCATAGAGTATCTACAAGTCTAGACTATGAGCTTTTACTGGTTTGGTTTATTGTTTGTATAATTGCAACACACTTCTTTTAAGACATCATGCAGAGATTTCTATAACAAACTGATGTATTACAGTAAAGATAAAATTTTAGAAATCAATTAATTTAAAATATCACCAAAGCCTCTCAGCATAGACAGTTTTATTATTATATATCATAACAATTTATTTCTTAGAGCATTTTGCAATAATATGAGCAAGCTATTTTTCTCTTAATAACTATGCTAATATTGCTATTTTCCAATTTGAAGATAGAGTTGAGTCAGCACCCTGTGCCTCATGTTCTTCTAACTCTCTTCATAAATTAAATTCAGCATAAATTAAATTCAGTTGTTGTCTTTTTCGATAGAGTTTTCAAGAATTCTAGGCCATCACTACATTTTCTTTAGCCTTAACTCTTCTATCTTGCACCATGAAAATAGAGGTTATTTTATAGGAAAACGCTTCATTTCTTTTTAAAGTGATATGATATTGACAGGGAGCTCAAAAGTGAAATGCATGATACAGCACACACCCTGATCCCCATGTCTCTTCTCCATTAAAATACAGCTTTGTACTTTGTGGAATGGGGGCCTCCCTGTCGGCTTAGTGGTAAAGAAACCTCCTGCCAATGCAGGAGATAGGGGTTTGATCCCTGGGTAGGGAAGATCCCTTGGAGGAGTAAATGGCAACCCACTCCAGTATTCTTGCCTGGAAAATCCCATGGACAGAGGAGCCTGTTGGGCTACAGTCTATTGGGGTGCAAAAGACTCAGACCTGACTTAGCGACTAAAGCAACAACTCTGCGGAATACTAACTCAAAATGGCTTTTTAACATTATTTCTTTGTATGCATGGTTTTATAGAAGTGAAGATATTGAAATTCAACAGCCCAGTCTCAGGATAACTGTATCTATTTAATGACATTACTAAAATTGAAAAAAAATCATTAAATTAAGAAACACAAATTATCATTTTTATGTAAAAATACAAAAGTTTTACCTTGGCATAGTTTACAATAGCATTATATTAACTTGCTCAATAATATTGAACCATTAAGTTATTTAGTATATTTTTATAGACCTTAACCTTGTCTTCTAACATTACTTAACTATTATTAATAGTTAATGGTGATAATAGATTTTCACTTAGCTTTCTTTAGAACTCTTTGTATTTTCTCTCAATATTTAATCCTTTGTCATCAATGTAAATAATGAAACACTTGAAGAGCTGATTAAGTTTTACGTTCTCCTAAAAGCAATAAAAAGTGTAATTATCACCTCTATTTAATAATCCTCTTTGCTTCTCCTCCCTATGTCAATGCTAGATCTGAAATTTACTTCTAATTAGCATTAAATATTTTACACAGGGACTCCCAAAGAGGGTTCAGTGTAATTTCATGAACTAGGCTAATATCCGAGAAAATATGACGTTTCATTAGCGATCATTTGGAGGGTTGTATTGCAACTCAATTTATTTTAAAATTTTTACAAAATTGTTTAGTGGGAAAGGATGTTAGGAAATCAGTTGACCTCTACTCAATATAACAATTGATTTTTGGATTTCTTGCTAGTTAGCATCTAGCCTTTGCTTGACCATTTATGGTGTTTACGGTCTCTCCCTTGAGATGGTCTTATCCCCTATGGGGCATCCATAAAGGTTAGGAATCATTATCTAAACTTGTCTCTTACCATTTCTATCAATAAGCTCTCCTTCTCTACCATGAAGCCACATTGTTTACTTTAGCACATTTTATTACAGATGATAATTATTTATAAGAGTATATTTGAAGGAAGAAAAATACATGTATAGTTACTTAAAAGAAAGTGAAGAAGACATAGTAAGATTTTAGAAGAGGAAGCAGAGGTAGGGACTGTGTGATTTTCTTTTAGTGAAGTAGCAGAGAAAAAAGGGTATTTGATTAAAAATTAGATTAAATATACTTTGAGGTTATAGTTTGATCTATTTAGGTTAATAGAAGTGGAGCAGAGGATGCTACATCTGAGATAACGTAAGTTAATAAAGAAAACACAGAGCATGAGATTGGGAATCTTAGTTATAGGCATGATCATTGGACCAGAGTTTGTCATAAGTTCATGAAATCCTTCCAGGGAACAGAGCCAAACGAAGTAGAATAAATTAGACAGATGCGTATTACCTACTAGCTTAGGATTTTTGTTATTAGTCCTTTATTACTTGTGTCACATTTGTATTTCATATTGAATTAGCACACTTGAAATTACTATAAATGATTAGAAGAATGTTTGTTTATTAAATAAGCAATAGAATTCTGATGATGAGATTTGCATCCTTTTATGTGTTTCTGGGGGAGTCAATAAACGTTCCTGCTACCAGATGCCAACTTTTATTTAGTAGCTTTGACTTGGAAACAGTTTCTTAAGATGATATTAAAAAGCCTAAATGATGATTATTTCTCACTGTCGGTGGTAGAAACTACTAGATGTTGATATAGTATCTATTACCCCATCCACTTCACTAACTGAAGCCTGCCCAGTTGGACTACATTTCTCATACATTCTTAGAATTATGAGTAGCCAGTAAGATGTGAGTGCAAGATGTGGTGCTGGTGTTTCTAATTTTTTTTTTTCTTCTAATAACTTGTGGACTCATTTGGGAGGGTATACCCCTTTTCATTTTTCTCCTCTTCCTTCTTCCTGTCTCAAACTAGATGGCTAACACTTAAGCGGTTATCTTAGACCATGAGGCAATGTTGTCAATGGAAGCCAGCTCTAAAGATTAATGTGTATAAAAGACAGGCTAAGCTTGGATCCCAAGCGCCTGTGTAATTGTCATGTAAGCTCTGGACTCTGTACATCTGAACTTTCCCTAATATAAAGAAAAATAAACATCTCTATTACTTAAACTCAGAGAAGGCAACGGCACCCCACTCCAGTACTCTTGCCTGGAAAATCCCGTGGACGGAGGAGCCTGGTAGGCTGCAGTCCATGGGGTCGCTAGAGTCGGACACGACTGAGCAACTTCACTTTCACTTTTCACTTTTATTGCATTGGAGAAGGAAATGGCAACCCACTCCAGTGTTCTTGCCTGGGGAATCCCGGGGACGGGTGAGCCTGGTGGGCTGCCGTCTAGGGGTCCGCACAGAGTCGGACACGACTGAAGCAACTTAGCAGCAGCAGCATTACTTAAACTACTATTATTTGGGGCCAAGGTGTTCTGTTCTCTGAAGACAAATCTAATTCTACCTGATGAATACCCAAACTGTAATTGCTGTTGTGAGGAAATGGCTCCTGGGAAGGTAAAGCATTGCTACTGTTTATAAATATAATATTATAGGATTTGCTGGCTCTTAAAAAGAGGCCTGTCACATTATCTAAGGATAATAGCAATTTTGCCGGGTTCGATGGAAGGCTGGGTAGCATCTTGCATGTGTTCACAGGCTAGGGAGCATAGGGACCTGAATAATTGAATTCAAACTGTCACTTTCTGAATAATTCTGGAAAAGTGGCATAAGCTCTTTAAACCTCATTTTTTTTTTCAGTTACAAATTGGGTGTAATAATAATTTCTACCTTGTAGGTTTGTTGTGAAAATTATATGAGCTAACATATATAAAGAATTTATCACAATGCCTAAAACTTATTAGAGGTGAGATGTTATTATTGACCTTGTCTTTGTTATCAGTTAAGGGTAGGTGATTCCCTTCCTGATTTATTGATTTGCTCCACATCTTGCTTCTTAACATTATTATTTCCAGTATCCATTATGTTCAGCATTGCTCCTGGCCTAACCTACTTTCTTAATAGTCATTGATTCATGGGGAGTGATGGGGAGGGTAAACAATAAGCAATATTTAATAGTTTTAGAATGTCTTTCTGTTTACTAAATTCAGGCAATGAAATTTATAGGCGTGAAATTTAAACATTACAGGCTGTGTTTTCCTTGATTGTTAGTAATTAATTATGAATTACACGATTTAAAAAGTGAAGCACACATCTTTATTTTCAAATATAAAGTTTTATAGTATCTTAAATTATAAAACTTGAAGAAACTGAGATTTTCTCTGCACAGCTTGTTGATGTATTCTCCTTAAGGCCCAATTCAAAGTCCTACATGGGTCAGTTTCTATTTGGCTGTTTAACTTTATGGTCTAGGTTGGATAACTGAACTATCAATACTTCCAAATTTGGATTTGGTTATTGCATTTCCTGCCGCTTCCTCTAACTTAATCTGACCAATGAATAGGGCCCTTACATTTTTGCATTAAATTATAGAGTCAGGGCTACATCTCTTATTACATCATATTACCTGAGAGAAGTTTAATAGGGACATGAAGTCATGGAGTATCCTGAATGGACTGGACTGTTAGCTGGTTTTTAGCTGAGGTTAGTGTTTTCTTTCTTTTTTTTTTTTTTTGACTTCTGGCTTTAAATCAGAGTTGAGGTTGAAGACGAAGATTAGGGGCTTTCTTAAGCTTAAAGATGAGATTAGTGGCTCAAACCCTTTCCATCTGTCACTGACTGAGATAGTTGCACAATATGCACGTAAGGTGTATTTTAAGGTTGGTTGGAAAACTTCTATTTAAAGATGAAATTAGTGGCTCAAACCCTTTCCATCTGTCACTGACTGAGTAGTTGGACAATATGCAGGTAAGGTGTATTTTAAGGTTGGTTGGAAAACTTCTATTTAACTCTCAGCCCAAATATTTGAAAAATTTAGTTAAATATTTTGTTACTGATGACTTACTTGGATTTATTTGCGATATACATTCTCATTAATCTATTACTTAAAGAAACCTGTTTATTATAAATGACAATTGCTGTTCTCTATGGGCATCTCAGATTCAGAAATTATGCAATGGTTCTTACAACCTTGTTAGTTCTATAACATAAAATTTTGATAGTTGCTTGATCAAAGCAACACTTTGAAGCACATTCAGAAGTTAGATCTGGACATGTGATAAACAAATCTCTTTCTAACATCAGCAGGACTTCCTCTTCTGTCTGAAGTTGCTAGGATACTATCTTAAAGAAATAACTCATTTGATTAACTGCAAATAGAAATTGCTTTTTTTACAAAAAAGTTCATACATTTATAATAGCCTAGGTCAGGCATAAATCTATACTAGCTAAATGTTGAGCATATGATCTGATGACCCTCTTGAATATCAGAGAAAAACTATTATTTTCTTCATCAAATGCATGGTACAGAATGATTGTAGCCATGTTTCAGTTAAAAATGAAAATATTATTGGTAAAAGGATATATTCTCTGGCTTTGTCCTAGATTTTATTTATCCTCATTGTGAGGATTAGTTGAAATGCCACATGCAAAAACACTTTGAACCTTAAAATGAACACGCAAATCCAATATTTTTTTTTAAAAAGTGGCGTCGTTCTTGGCAAATGAAAATCTTGCCTATAGATACATAGATAGCTATGCCTGTATCTATTACCTATTGCCTGATCATTAGCATTAGAGTCTATACTTTATTCTATAATACAAAAAGCCCTGCAATATCATAGCAGTAGCCATTATTATATATTATTTTGGGGAAAGACTTGTCTTAGGCACCACAAACATCTTTCTATGGTTATACAATTTATCTATTGGACAGGTAGTAACCTTGGTCTTTACATGAACACTGCGAAGGAACTCCACTATATAATGACCTTGCTTGGCTCTTTTTATATCTAGTGAAATTCGAATATCACTTTTGGACATACAGGATGAAAGCCAAAAAGGTGATTTAAAACAGCATCCATGATAGAATCATTTATCCAAATAAGTCAAATTTGCCCATTTACTTATTAGCTGTTCCCTTCATCCCATTCCAGTACTGTTGCCAGAAAATCCCATGGATGGAGGAGCCTGGAAGGCTGCAGTCCATGGGGTCGCTAAGAGTCGGACACGACTGAGTGACTTCACTTTCACTTTCCACTTTCATGCATTGGAGAAGGCAATGGCAACCCACTCCAGTGCTCTTGCCTGGAGAATCCCAGGGATGGAGAAGCCTGGTAGGCTGCAGTCCATGGGGTTGCACAGAGTCGGACACAACTGAAGCGACTTAGTAGTAGTAGTAGTATGTGAGACAAGAATTGTTGATTTTTCAAAAGCATTGTTAGCTTGATATATTCTTAGAGCAGAGTAATGCAGTCTATGCATGTGGTATTTTTTGCACATGTGGTACTGTGTTAGTCTGTTCCAGCTGCTATAACAAAACATCACAAACTGGGTAGTTTTTAAACATCAGAAATGTATTTCTCACAGTTCTGGAGACTGGAAGTTTGAGGGCACCATATGAGCACAATCAGATGAGGACCCTCTTTCCTGTTCATAGCTAGCAGCTTTTTGCTCCTTCCATGTGGAAGTGGCTTAGGATCCCTGTGAGGTCTCTATACATTAATTATTAAGAATACTAATACCATTTGTCAAGGCTCTACCTAATGATTTAAATATTTCTCAAAAGGTCCCACCCTTTAATACCATCAAACTGGGCATTAATGTTTCAACATGTGAAGTTGAGAAAAAAATTTAGTCTAACAATCTCTGCTTCTTGGGTTGTTTAATTTATTCACATTTAAGTTTTTGTTATTGTGGCTGTATTTATATCTACCTTTTTATTTTTTCACATCTTGAATTTTTTGCTTCTCTATTTTTCCTTTTTGTTTCCTTTTGCATTCAGTAAATCATTTCTATTTACCGTTTCAACATTTTTAATGAGGTTTCACTAAATTATTTTGAGCATTTTTTCTTCTTTTTTTTGTTTTAGTGGTTGCTCCAGGGCTAATCATATACATTTAAGCTTGTCAGAATCATCTTCAAAACTTAATTCCAATATATAGAAATGGTATCCTATATAGTTCTATTTTCTTTTCTCCCCTTGTGTGATATTATATATATATATATACACACACACACATATATATACCTATTAATATTACAAATGTTATAATTATTAGTTTACCATTTATAGATATTTCTTAGTGAAAAATGGCTTTGTTCTTACTCATGACCAAAAGCTGTTATTAGCAAATATATTATAAAATATTACATATCTATATAAGTCAAACATTATATTTGGACTTTTATTTTATTAAATTATTATTATTAAATTTCTTTATAAATAAGTTATGAGAAAGAATAAAAATGTATTTATAGTCTTTAAAAAATATAATTACATAATTACCTATACTAGTACTCCCTATTCATGTGGATTCAAATTACTATCTGGGTTTACTTGCTTTAATCCTGAGGAAATTGCTTTAGTATTTCTTGTAAAGCAGGTCTGTTAGCAACAAATTCTTAAATTTTTGTTTATTTTTTGTAGTTTTTAAAAAGTAAGCTATATGTGTGAATGAAAGTAAACAGAAATGAACACATTTCATAAGAGGTGAGTAATAATTTACAAATCTCTATAACAAATTGACAATTTTGTTGGCACATAATAATCTAGCTATGTCCAGATGCACAATAATTCTGATATTTGAATTTACATCTACATTTGCATTGGCTGGCCTTTTGTATGAATTGGACAGGCAAACATTTTTGAATCCTGATTCATCCCAGTTCTTCTGAGCATCAAAATGCCTCATTGAAATTAATATACAGATTCTTTTACATAGCTTATGTCTCTGATGACTAAAAGTGGGTAGCACTGACAGAGTATGGAAAACATACTCTGAAATTCTCATTTTTGTTTTGCTAAAGGTTAGATTCCTGGCTTGAAAAGTTTACATTTTTTGAGAACACAGACACTTACTAAGAAGTTCTATACTTATCAAATCTACAGATTTGATTTCATGCAGTATCATGTGATTCTTAATAGTTATTCAGAGGGTGCCTTATAAAATTACTTAAGAATTTATTGGAACCCCTAGAGCTGTAAATATTTTATATTCTGGTTGTGGAGTGTTTAATATGAAGACAAATCTACATGTGCTGGGAGGCAAATTTAACCTTTATTTGTTAACTGAGAATTCTGTATTTGTTGCTATGCATGGAGTACTGCTTTAGAACTTATATTTAGTACTCTGACTAACGAAAGGTAAATTCCTGAGGGGCAAGAATTCTTATATACCATTTTTAATATTAATCAATTTAATATATCACTCACTCCAATACTAGTTTTTCAGTTCCATGAGTGACCTTTCTGAAGCAATCTGACATAGTGATGCGTAATAATGATAATTGACAATCACTTGGCTTTACTTTACGGTTTTATTTTTAGGACTTTATAGTGCTGTGGTGTGCTTAGTCACTCAGTTGTGTCTGACTCTTTGTGACCCCATGGACTGTAGCTTGCCAGTCTTCTCTGTCCATGGGTATTCTCCAGGCAAGAATACTGGAGCGGGTTGCCATGCCTTCCTTCAGGGAATCTTCCCAACCTAGAGATCGAAGCCAGGTCTTCCACATTGCAGACAGATTCTTTACCATCTGAGCCAGCAGGGAAGCCTAAGAATATTTGAGTGGGTGGCATATCCCTTCTCCAGGGTATCTTCCCAACCCAGGAAATGAACTGGGGTCTCCTGCATTGCAGGTGGATCCTTTACCAGTTGAGCTACCAGGGAAGCCCAGGACTTCAAAATACTTTGGGCCTTTTCCTACAATTAATTTTCATAAAAGCTCTGTAATGTGGTGGAAATCACTTATGAGAGGGAGCACTGGCACTTCAAGAAAGAGTGGCATTTCTATTTGATGCGATGGTAAATGGGATGGTTTCCCAAATCCCTCTTTTTGATTTTTCATTGCTACTATACAGGAATGCAAGAGATTTCTGTGTATTAATTTTGTATCCTGCAATTTTACCAAATTTATTGAATTCTAGTAGTTTTCTGATAGCATCTGTAGGATGTTTTTTTTTTTTTTTTTGTATAGTCTCATTTGAAAAGCAAGGGAATTCCAGAAAAAACTATCTGCTTCTACTTCATTGATGACGCTAAAGCCGTTGACTGTGTGGATCACAACAAACTGTGGAGAATTTTTCAACAGATGGGAATACCAGACCACCTTACATCCTTCTAATAAATCTGTATGCAGGTCAAGAAGCAACAGTTAGAACTGGACGTGGAATAACGGACTGGTTCCAAATTGGGAAAGGAGTATGTCAAGGCTGCATATTGTCACCGTGCTTATTTATATATGCCAAGTACATCATGTGAAATGCCAGGCTGGATGAAGCACAAACTGGAATCAAGATTGCTGGGAGAAATATCAACAACTTCATATATGCAGATGATACCACTTTGATAGCAGAAAGTAAAGAGAAACTAAATAATCTCTTAATGAGCGTGAAACAGGAGGGTGAATAAGCTGGATTAAAACTCAACATTGAAAAAATGTTAATTATGGCTTCTGGTCCCATCACTTCATGGCAAATAGATGGGGAAAAGTGGAAACAGGGGCAGATTTTTATTTTCCTGTCCTCCAAAATCACTGCGAACAGTGACTGCAGCCATGATATTAAGACACTTGCTCCTTAGAAGAAAGCTATGACCAACCTAGACCAACCTATTTAACTGCATATTAAATAGCAGAGACATCATTTTACTGACAAAGGTCCATGTAGTCAAAGCTATGGTTTTTCCAGTAGTCATGTACAAAAGTGAGAGCTGGACCATAAAGAAGGCTGAATGCTGAAGAATTGATGCCTTCAACCTGTGGTGCTGGAAAAAACTCTTGAAAGTCCTTTGGACAGCAAGGAGATCCAACCAGTCAATCTTAAAGGAAATCAACCCTGAGTATTCATTGGAAGGACTGATGCTGAAGCTAAAGCTCCAGTACGTTGGCCACTTGATGTGAATTACTTACTCATTGTAAAGGACCCTGATGCTGGGAAAGATTGAGGGCAGGAGGAGAAGAGGGCAACAGAGGATGAGATGGTTGGATGGCATCACAGACTCAATGGATGTGAGTTTGAGCAAACTCTGGGCAATAGTGAAGGATAGACAAGGAAGCCTCTCATGCTGGAGTTCATGGGGTTGCAAAGAATAGGACATGACTTAGTGACTGAACAACAGCAACAACAAAAAGAGGCAAAAGACCTATACTCAGAAAAATGTAACATACTAATGAAAGAAATCAAACATGGCACAAATATACGGAGATATATATCATGATATCATGTTATTGGATTGGAAGGAACAGTTTTGTGAAAATGACTATAATACCTAAAGCAATCATATAGATTCCATGCAAGTCTATGAAATTTACATTTGTTGTCAGAATTAGAACAAAAAATTTACACTTTGTATGGAAACTCAAAAGACCATGAATAGACAAAGCTATCTTGAGAAATAACAGCAGAGCGTGGGGAATTAACTTACCTCACTTCAGACTATATGACAAAGCTACAGTAATCAAGGAAGTATGGTACTGGCACAAAAACCGGAATATAGATCAATGGAATGGATAGAAAGTCCTGAGATACACCCACACGTCTGTGGCCACCTAATCTATGACAAGGGAGGCAAGCGTACACAATAGAGGAAAAGACAGTCTCTTCAAGAAGTAGTATTGGAAAAACTGGGCAGCTACAAGTAAAAGAATAAAATCAGAATACTCTCTAACAGCATATGCAAAAATAAACTCAACATGGATTAAAGACCTAAATGTAAGACCAGATACTATAAAAGTCTTAGACGAAAACACAAGAAGAGTACTCTTTGAAATAAATCATAGCAAGACCTTTTTCAATCCACTGCCCAGTGTTTTGAAAATGAAAACAAAAACAAACAGGTGGGACCTAGTTAAACTTAAAAACTTTTACACAACAAAGGTAACCATAAAAAAATGAAAAGACCACCCTCAGAATGGGAGAAAATATGTGCAAATGAAGCACCTGACAAGGGATTGAAAGTGAAAGTGAAGTCGCTCAGTCCTATCTGACTCTTAGTGACCTCATGGACTGCAGCCTACCAGGCTCCTCCGTCCATGGGATTTTCCAGGCAAGAGTACTGGAGTGGGATGCCATTGCCTTCTCCGGACAAGGGATTAATCTCCAAAATATACAAACAACTCATGTAGCTCAATATCAAGAAAACAAACAACCCAATCAAAAAAAAAAATGGGTAGAAGACATAAACAGACATTTCTCTTTCAAAGAAGGCTTACAGATGGCAAAAAAAAAAAAAAAAAAAAAAACAACAACACATGAAAAGATGCTCAAAATACTAATTATTAGAGAAATGCAAATCCAAACTGCAGTGAGGTATCAACTCATTCTGGTCAGAATGGCCATCATCACAAAATCTATAAACAATAAATGCTGGAGGGGGTGTGAAGAAAAAGGAATCTTCCTACACTGTTGGTGGGAATGTAAAGTGGGATAGCCACTTTGAAGAACAGTATGGAGGTTCCTTAAAAATCTAAGAGTAAAGCCTCGCATGATATAGCAATCACACTCCTGGGCATATATCCAGAGCAAACCATAATTATAAAGGATATATGCTCCTCAATGTTTGTTGCAGCACTATTTACAATAGCCAAGATATGGAAGCGACCCATATGTCCATCAACAGAAGCATGGATAAAGAAGATAGGGTACATATACACAGTTGAGCATTACTCAGCCATAAAAAGGAACAAATTAATGCCATTTGCATTAACGTGGATGGATCTAGAAATTGTCATACAGAGTGAAGTAAGTTAGAAAGAGGAAGACAAATATTGAATAATATCACTTATATGTGGAATCCATAAAAATGGTTCAGATGAATATTTTTGCAAAGCAGAAATGAGTTTCAGATGTAGATAACAAGCTTATAGTTACCAAGGGCACAAGGGGGAATGGGATAAATTTGGGATTTTGACATATATATATATATATACTATATATAAAATAAATAACTAATTAGAACCTACTATATAGAACAGGGAATTCTACTCAGTGCTTTGTAGACTGGAAGGAAATCTAAAAAAGGGTGGAGATATATATATATATATATATATAACTGATTCATTTTCTTGGGCTCCAAAATCACTGCAGATGGTGACTGCAGCCATGGAATTAAAAGATTCTTTTTCCTTTGAAGAAAAGCTATGATAAAACTAGACAGCATATTATAAAGCAGCGACATTACTTTGCTGACCTGTCTGTCTAGTCAAAGCTATGGTTTTCCCAGTAGTCATGTGTGGATGTGAAAGTTGGACCATAAATAAAGCTGACTGTCAAAGAATTGATGCTTTTGAACTGTGGTGTTGGAGAAGACTATTGAGAGTCCCTTGGATTGCAAGGAGATCCAACCAGTCAACCCTAAAGGAAATCAGTCCTGAAAACTCATTGGAAGGACTGATGCTGAAGTTGAAACTCCAATACTTTGGCCACCCAGTGTGAACAGACTCATTGGAAAAGACCCTGATGCAGGGAAAGATTGAAGGAGGAGGAGAGGAGATGACAGAGGATGAGATGGTTGGATGGCATCACTGACTCAATGGACTTGAGTTTGAGCATACCATCTGAAGTTTGTGACTCAAGTTACCTACTCCAAATAGACATACACATTGATCACTAGATAGTTGCCCAATAGAAATTCCATGTGGGATTCACTGCATTAAAATATGTGACTTCTATGGTAGTGCTAAGAATCAATCCCTCATAACCCTAACCAGGATACTGTGAATAAATAAGACTAACACGTTCGCACCTAAAGATACACACATTCGTGTATCCACACAGTCCAGTATACAGAGGATAAAGATTCCAATCCAGAACGATCAGAACACAAACCTGCCTGTGTTGGGATTTCTGACTTACGTGTGTAGGTATGTCTGTTTATAAATGTGCAATTTTTGATGAGAAACAATAGTTTCAATCTATGATGGTAAAGGAATACAACACATTATAGAGAGAAGGTTCATTCACATGTGACACAGAAGATTTTGACAAGTTAGATCACATAATTTCAGAGAAAATATGATAATGTTACTGTTACGGACTGACTTGTGTTTCCCCAAAATTCATGTGTTGAAGCCTTAATGTATATACTTCAGAATGTGACTGTATTTGTAAATAGAGTCTTTAAAAGAGATAAGTTATAATGGAGTCATTAGTGTGGCCCCTAATCCAATATGATTGATGTCTTTACAATGGAGAATCATGATGCAGACAGAGGGATGACCCTGTGAGGGTACAGGGGGAAGGCTGCCATTTTGTAAGCCAAGGAGTGAAACGCAAGAAATCAATCCTCCTAACATCTTGATCTGGGATATCTGGTATTCAGAACTGTGGGAAAATAAGTTTCTGTTTTTTAACCCACCAATCTGTGGTATTGATATACCATAAATATCAATAACCTCAGATATGCAGATGACACCACCCTTATGGCAGAAAGTGAAGAGGAACTCAAAAGCCTCTTGATGAAAGTGAAAGTGGAGAGTGAAAAAGTTGGCTTAAAGCTCAACATTCAGAAAACGAAGATCATGGCATCCGGTCCCACCACTTCATGGGAAATAGATGGGGAAACAGTGGAAACAGTGTCAGACTATTTTGGGGGGCTCCAAAATCACTACAGATGGTGACTGCAGCCATGAAATTAAAAGATGCTTACTCCTTGGAAGGAACGTTATGACCAACCTAGATGGCATATTCAAAAGCAGAGACATTACTTTGCCAACAAAGGTTCATCTAGTCAAGGCTATGGTTTTTCCTGTGGTCATGTATGGATATGGGAGTTGGACTGTGAAGAAGGCTGAGCGCCGAAGAATTGATGCTTTTGAACTGTGGTGTTGGAGAAGACTCTTGAGAGTCCCTTGGACTGCAAGGAGATCCAACCAGTCCATTCTGAAGGAGATCAGCCCTGGGATTTCTTTCGAAGGAATGATGCTAAAGCTGAAACTCCAGTACTTTGGCCACCTCACATGAAGAGTTGACTCATTGGAAAAGACTCTGCTGCTGGGAGGGATTGGGGGCAGGAGGAGAAGGGGACGACAGAGGATGAGATGGCTGGATGACATCACTGACTCGATGGACGTGGGTCTGGGTGAACTCCGGGAGTTGGTGATGGACAGGGAGGCCTGGCGTGCTGCAGTTCATGGGGTCGCAAAGAGTCGGACACGACTGAGCGACTGATCTGATCTGATCTGATCTGTGGTATTGATATACCATATCAATACACTTTTTAAATATATTGTGTACATCTTTGTATGATGACCTTAGCTCTCATAGTTAGAATCTATACAGTTCCCAAGATGAGAGATTCTGTAAGAAAATTCAGCTCAAAAAAGAATGGCGACTCCAACAGTATAACTTTCACAAATCCCAGAAGGAAAAAAATTCTAAATCTAACAAAAACAGAGAAAAACAATGCAATTAAAAGAGGCATAGTTAATAAGAAATTATGTAAGAATCTAAGAATAAACAGGAAATTGCAAAAAAGTCAATCTGACACCCCTTTAAAAATCTCCCTCCATTCAAGCATTGTCCCTTACTTGGCTGCCAGCTTGAACTTCCTAGACTCTTGACATCTAGGGGGGATTATCTGAAAGGCTAATGGCACAATCTTGAACGTCTTCAAGCTTTGTCTGAAGTTCCCAGGGTCTTATTTTCTCAATAGTCTTTGATTCCTGAATCTTTACTTGCTTTTGCCATGTTGCCTGATATTAATCTGTATGTGAAAATGTGATCACTTACCATTTTCTGAAAATATTCATGCACAATAAATGTCTCTTGAGTTTAAGAAACTCATTAAATGTTTGTGAGGTCTGTGGAGAGTCTCTATCAGGCTCCAGTGATTTTTCACTACCTTCTGACTTCTCTCACATTCTCATCTCTCTGTGTTTTCCTTTTTTCCCACCTTTCTTTCTGTGGAGCAAACAAATTCTCTCCAATATTCTAACATATTGGTTTTGATCCTTCTGAGAAATGTTTAGTATCACACTCAAGTTTTATTTATATATGTTTATGTTCTGAGCAAACACATAGTCTCCAAATTCTCAGTGTAAACTTTGTTAGCAGCTTTTTAAGAATGCTTTTTTCCATCTCATAAACAACAAATGCAGACAAATTTAGACGGAAATTATAAAATGGTAAACATAAAGTATGGCATTTTGTAGGTCAACACTTTATAAAAATCACATATAGTGAGATCACTTTATAAAATAATCTATCACTTTTTAAAATCACAATAGCTTTAATGAGAGAATAAAAGTATTGATTACTCATATGATGTGTTAATTTTGGTTGAATCACAGTATTTGATTTTAACTGGAACTAAATAGCAATGTAAATACAAGTAAAAATTCATGGACTTTGTTTTCTGCTTCCTCAAAAATTAAACTTTATTCTGGGAAAAATATTCCTAAAGGAAAAGATGTGCAATTTTCTTTGTTTCCTCTTGGCTAGGAAATATAATTTCTAATATGAAATCTTCATTTCAGTGTGAATTTTTTATTGGCCTTTGAGTAAAAAAGATGGTGGTTGAATGAATAGAGCTACAGATATCAGTATGGGCTTCTCAGGTGGATCAGTGGTATGAAGAATCCACTTGTCAGTGCAGGAGACACGCGAGACCCAGGTTCCATCCCTGGGTTGGGAAAATCCCCTGGAGAAGGAAATGGCAACCCACTCCATTATTCTTGCCTGGAAAAATCACATGGACAGAGGAGCCTGGCAGGCTACAGTCCATAGGGTTACAAAAGAGTTGAACACGACTGAGCAACTAAGCAAGCATGCATACACAAATGTCAGTATAGTGATTTCTGGGTGTGCACTAAATGCTGCTATAAAAAGAGAAAACATAAATGAGATATGAAATATTAAGGCTAATAGTATATGTTACTCTAGGAAAGGAAAATGTGAACAAAGAATTTGCTTTTTGTTTCTCATACAGCACTTGCACTAAATTTAAATCATGTTGTGGTGGAGAGTATATCGATGAATACCTTAATGACAAGGTCTGTAATGTTATTTTTTTGTGTGTGTTTATTGAGTTAGTAAGTCTTTGAGAGCACTTCATTGGTATTTAGAATTCATTAGAAATACATGTTGCAATTTCTGGCTTGTAAATTCTTTAAAATAATTTGACACAGTAAATGAAATTTATATAGGGAGATTTAAGATCCAATCTAATACCTGTTAAATAAATAGTTCTGTGATTTAAAAATTATTTTAGACTACTGCTACTTTTGGTTTCATAAAATTAATTTGATAAACATTGAACCAAATTAGCTGTATAATTGAATTTAATTATATTTTTCTGAACTATGCCATGCTGTATAAATCACATAGAAAGTTAATAGATTGAATGTTTCCTATTTCATGGATCTTGTTTCTATTTCTTGACAGTCAAAGCTTCTATTGTTAAAGTAACTGAAATAATAGTAGCATTTTAATAAAGATGATTATGATTTATGGCTACTACATTCACTTGGGAATTTTTTTAAGGCCAAGTAATGTTTACAAATATGAAATTGATACCTGTGAAATGACTCTTTTTGTCAAGTTATTTCCACGTGTGTCTGCATTTTCACATCCATAGTCAATGTGGGCTACTTTCAAGACTATTGGTTGGTTTGGGGTAAATATTAAGATTGTATTCTTTAGGAAATGTTTATTTCTCTCAATTCATTGCAGAGTAGTTTGGAAAGTATTCCATAACTTCCTGTCTCCTATACCTACATTCATAGTTCTTTATTGTTTTCTCTAGGACGTAGATACATCAGTCATGTGCTATCATTCCAGTTTATGAGAAATTACATTCTAATTTGTTAGTTTCATATTGATGAACTATCATTTAAAATTGGTTCTTGCTATTCTAAGCAATGAGAACAGGGCAAACTTACTATGAATATCTTTATGTTTGAGTTCATCTCCACATTTAAATTGTCTAATTTAAGGAGATTTTTTCAAGTTTGGTGATGTTAATTTGCATTTTGGTTTTAGACATTCAGATTGATTTTCCTCCTCCTTCTTTATCTTCTGCATGCTCTGTTGCCTGTTGTATTCCATCTTTTTTATTTTTTCTCATTTACATTTTCTTATGCCAAGTAACTTGATTTCTTTCTATTATTCTTTTTTTTTATTTTTATTTTTTAACTTTACAATTTTGTATTGGTTTTGCCATATATCAACATGAATCCGCCACAGGTATACACATGTTCCCCATCCTGAACCCTCCTCCCTTCTCCTTCCCCGTACCATCCCTCTGGGTCGTCCCAGTGCACCAGCCCCAAGCATCCAGTATCGTGCATCGAACCTGGACTTTTAATTGCCAGAGTATAAAAGAAAAAGGGTGTGATATTGCATTGGAAGTACAGTGGAGTACCTATTATTGATCATACTTGGCTTTGAACTCCCAAGTATAGGATCCTTTTGTAGAATTGATTAATTATAGATATCTCTTTACAACTCAAATGTATTTTACTTTAATTTTCAAGTTACTCGAATTTCTGCAAATAACGTTGAGATTAATGACTTTCAATACATAGCTTCCATGACTGTTTCTTGCCTGTGAAAATGACCCTTTGAATGGCAAAAATAAATTCACTTATTAAATGTCAGAAACATCTCAACAAATAATTTATAAACTAGACTTCACCACTTGAATTTATATTGTGTCCCAGACTTGGTATCTTTATGGTAGATGAAGTGTTCTCTGTTTTGTATTTTGTTCATGTACGTGACATGCCCATATACCATGAAAATCTTTTCTAAAAATATAGTATCAAAGCAAACATTGCACCAAAAAAGATATTAAGGCAAGGAAGACTTTATTCACTGCTATTGCAGTAGGGGAGTGATGCTAGAATTAAGTCTGAACTGCACGCAACATAGGGAGTAGTTTTTTTTGGACCGGAGTGAGTTAGTGGAAAAGTACTGGAGGACATTAGGGATAAGTCATACACTATCTGTGTCTTCTAATTGGCTTTAACCTTTTTCCAAGGGAAAAGTTAACTTCCCATATCTTCATGATAGGAGGCAATTTTGTAACTAGGAGCAATGTGCCATCTAAAGTTAGGCTTCTATCTTTTTGTAGAAACTGGGAAAGAGAGGGGCTATCCCCTTTGATGGTTACTTTTAGAAGAGATGATTCCCAGACCCCTAAGAAAGACATGTTTGGATTGTAAAGCTGTCAAGAGGGTTTTAAAAAGATTTACATCTCAAAGGGGCCGAGAAAGATTTTACAAATTACAAGCTTTCCAAAGGAAATGTTCTAAGAAAATGAAGATTTGGAACCTGGAGTCAGGGAGGAGCTTGTCTAAATCTTAGTCAAACTGAGGGAAGCATTAATGCATCTTGATCTTGGTGACTGTCATTAATTGAATGTATAGCACACCTTCAAATTTCCTTATGAGTTTGTAAACTTTTATAGAAAGAATTTAGTTGCTATAGAAATCCAACCATTCTGCCAGACTTTAAGATTTGTGTAGAATCCCCATGGTCAGAGGAGACTGGTGGGCTACAGTCCACAGGGTCACACGGAGTCAGATGTGACTGAGTGATTAGTTATGACTAATAGTTATTAGCACAAATAATCATTATTATTTAGAAGATTATTATTAGCACAAGTAATAGTTATTATTTGGAAGATAATTCATTTAAATAGCATCTGATGTTAAAAGTGGCAGAATAAGCAAGCATGGTAGAAATCCAGGGTAATATCTTACAACGTTTGTTTGAAAAATGAGTGATAACTGTGAGTACTGAAAGCTGCTGCTGCTATTTCCTGTGAGTGCCTTTTAGGTCAAAATATTAGTTCTGGAGTTTACAGAGCTACTTCACTCCATGATTTTCTGCTGTTTTTTCAACAAAACTGCAAGCTAACTTCTATACTAAGTGTGTAACCTTGGGCAAGTCTCTCAGTCTCTTTAAAGGCTTCATTTTAGAGTTAAGTTTTCTGTTTTGAAGTGATATTTGATAATACAGTTTTCTAACAAAGTGGTTTTTATGCTTTGTAAGATTTAATTTATTTATTCAAAAAGCATCTGCTAAGAACCCAAAGATGTGGAGGCATGACACCAGGCCTGAGAAGAAGGCATTTGTATCATTTGAGTGGATTGTACTCCAATATTTATTAAAATAAATGTATAGTTTCTGTTGTATGCTAATGAGGATGTAGCAGAGTAGACGCTACACAAGACAAGAACTTTATCATCTGGTTCACATATGAATTCTCAATACTGAACTCTAAATAACTATTTAAAATTTTGTGCAAAATTCTGTGTAGTGCAGTGGAGGGTAGTGCAGGACAGTGGAGGATATGGCTGCTGCTGCTGCTGCTAAGTTGCTTCAGTCGTGTCCGACTCTGTGCGACCCCATAGACGGCAGCCCACCAGGCTCCCCCGTCCCTGGGATTCTCCAGGCAAGAACACTGGAGTGGGTTGCCATTTCCTTCTCCAACACATGAAAGTGAAAAGTGAAAGTGAAGTCGCTCAGTCGTGTCCGACTCTTAGCGACCCCATGGACTGCAGCCTACCAGACTCCTCCATCCAAGGGATTTTCCAGGCAAGAGTACTGGAGTGGGGTGCCATTGCCTTCTCCGATGGCTGCAGTCTATGTGAAATTTTGACTTGGCCCATATGGGCTGCTGTAACACAAATACCACAAGCTAGATGGCTTATAAACAACAGGAATTTATTTTTCACTGTTCTGGATGCTGGAAGTCTGAGATAAGTGTGCCAGTCTGGGTGTGTAAGGGTCCTTCTCAGGTCTCAGACTTCATTTTATCCTCATATGACATACAGAGCCCAGGGGTCACTCTAGATCCTCTTTTGTAAAGGCATTAATCCTTTCTTGTGGGTTCATGGTATAATCTAATCACCCAAAGCCTCCCATCTCTAAATACTATCATATGGAGCTTTATGTTTTAACATAAGAATTTTGAGAGGACACAAGCATTCAGACCACAGTAATTCTAGGTTCTATGACTAGTTCTATGCTCAGTGATTTATGATGCTCCATACTCCTGCTGCCCAAGTTTATTGCATTTGTAAACTGTGTATGCTTTTGTCTTTCATCAGAATGTAAATAACTTGACTCTACATATCTTACCTACTTATCTAGAGATAAAAGAATAAAAATTTCCCTAACAGTGTTTGAATCTCAAGTGTTTAAACAATGTATACTATTTTCTAGGGATATCAAATATTCTGAAAACATCATTTACATATAACATTAGATACTTAACCACATTTTTATAGTAGTATTCTTAAGTGCCCCTCACAATACCCAAAATATAGTAGCCACTGAATACAGTTTTGTTGAGCAAATTAATATAATTAATGTTAATTACATTTTTTTTGTAGTGAGGTATCTACAAGGTAGGACTGAGTTGACCTAATTTCAGATATTGAACATGAAGAAAAGTAGTGAAACTCCATTTTAATAACAATCCATAATTTAAACTTTTCACCAGTATCTTGGAATGGCCCCAGGCTTAGTCTAAGCGCTGATGAAAACTTAGTTTTTTAGTAGGATTTTTAACATAGCCTACATGGGGCTGATTGAATTGAGACTTCATGATATTCAGACTTTTGAAACTGAAGTGCATAAATGTGGGCTTAGTGATTGGAATGGTAAATGATGCTGTCATTTCTTTTTCTACCCTTCATACTAAGGACAGGATGCCTTAGTCTGGAGAATGCTGATGCAGAAAGATTTGATGAGGTTAAAAGGAGTTCTATTTTGCTTGACCATCATGGATTGGCCTTTAGGGTCCCAGGGCGTGTGAGAATAGACGAAACAGATATGAGGGGCTGGAGAAAACGGAAATCACTGAGGACACTGAAGTGCAGGAGTAGGCTTCAGTAGGAGCCCTGCCAACCATACTGGTTTTCATCGCGTTAGCCCTTGCTGCCAGAAGAGTATTTCATATTCTGGTGCTTGCTTCTGGAAGTCAGAGGTGGGGGACAATTTTTGATAAATGATTTTTCATTCAGGTCTATGTATCAGAGAGGACAGTCCCTCAACTTATTACCTTTGATGTATTTTTGTTCTGCTTCAATATTATTTTTTTTAAATGAAACATTTCTTCCATAAAAACTTCTTTAACCTTCAGCATATCAGGTTAATAAAGGACTTTAGAATACATTTCCTTGACTTTTCCTGCCATGGTATGTATAAATATTTAACTCAACATTACCACTAACTAATTCATGCTTAGAGCTAAAACTTTTTGATCCAAAGTAATAGATAACTGCAGAGCATGTTAATAGGGAAAAATAAAGCAAATCTGGATGATAAGTATCATAAAGGATCCTCTTATCTTAAGATGGTCCATTCATAATAAACTCACTGCTATTTAGATGAAAAGTGAGTTTTACTCTGCTTTAAAATACAAAATCAAGATCTCAAAAAAATTCTGCAAGGCATATGATAACATCAGAACTATTTAATTTTTCTGTAACATTACTGGTAGAATGGTAATAATATTGGCTTGTTTCTTTCTGAAAGGAGGCCATCACTTAATTATAAGAAAACTTAAATAGAACTATGTTTAACTTATCAATAACTAAAACTGCTAGCTGCTGTTGGACATGGTGAGAGAGAGAGAAAGAGAAAGAGAAAATCTGAGGAAAACCTTGAGAAAGGAGGATAGTACCTGAACTTACTTGTTTATTTAAAGGTTTATTTTCTCTTTCCCATGCTGGATGATTAGCTTGGATAGGCCCATGTCTGTTTTTTTGGCCACTGAATGTCCAGTAATTCCAACAGTGCTGAGTATAAAATATATGCTCGATAATACTTGATAAGTTTATGCATGGGCTCACTTAATTCTTTCATCTTTACTATCTGGGAACTCTGACTTAGAGAGAACTTCTCTCCTCATTTGGACCAATATCTGAGAAAACACTTCTTTTTCCTTGGTAAGGTGGCCAGATAAAATCCAGGTCACCTATTTAAGTTTCCACTGGTGAATGATTTTTTTTTTTCACCAGTATTTCTCAAATATGTTCCATGCAAATGTGGGATCTATTTTTTTTTTTAAACTTTTGTTTATCAGAAATTTAAATTTAGCTAGGAGTCTTGCATATCTATTTGCCAAATCTGCCAACCATCCCCTTTGGGTAGGAGAGAGAAGAAACTGAACTAATACTTACCATAGGATTTCCTGCTCAAGGTAGACTTACCAGTCATCATAACTTGCTGCATCCTACTCCAGGTGGTATGAAAGAAAAAAAAGCCAATGGAACAAGAATAATTCAAGAATGTTGTGGGGCTTCCCTTGCGGTTCAGATGGTAAAGAATCTGCCTGCAGTGATGGAGACCTGGATTTGATCCCTGGGTTGAGAAGATCCCCTGGAGAAGGGAATTCAAGAATGTTCAGGGATAGTCTTGTGTAAGCCCACAGATCCCACAGATCATTGATTCTGAAATGGCAGAAGCATTTAGGGGTTTGGAGTGGAGAGACAGGGTAAGAGCCAAGGACAAAGGGAAAGAGTTGAGTTGGCGGTAGAATGAAACCTTTGTGCTTCTGTAGCTCATTTTTTTTTTCTTTAATCCAGTGGAAATATTAGATCTGAATTAAAGGTACAGAGATGAGGCAGGGGTTCTAGGATAATAGCCCCCTCCTCTACAATTAAAAAAAAATCTCCCAGTAAAATGATTTGATGAGCTAATTTATATGTTTCATGTTTTGCTGATTGATTCTTACCAAAAATGAGAATCTATAGCAGTGGTTAGGATTTTATGTAATTGTGAGATGTTCAAGAGCATATGACTCTTAAATTACTCCATTTCTCATCAGATCAGATCAGATCAGTTGCTCAGTCATGTCCGACTCTTTGCGACCCCATGAATCATAGCACGCCAGGCCTCCCTGTCCATCACTAACTCCCGGAGTTCACTCAGACTCACGTCCATCGAGTCAGTGATGCCATCCAGCCATCTCATCCTCTGTCGTCCCCTTCTCCTCCTGCCCCCAATCCCTCTCAGCATCAGAGTCTTTTCCAATGAGTCAAAACTCTTCACATGAGGTGGCCAAAGTACTGGAGTTTCAGCTTTAGCATCAGTCCTTCCAAAGAAATCCCAGGGCTGATCTCCTTCAGTATGGATTGGTTGGATCTCCTTGCAGTCCAAGGGACTCTCAAGAGTCTTTTCCAACACCACAGTTCAAAACCATCAATTCTTTGGCGCTCAGCCTTCTTCACAGTCCAACTCTCACATCCATACATGACCACAGGAAAAACCATAGCCTTGACTAGATGAACCTTTGTTGACAAAGTAATGTCTCTGCTTTTGAATATGCTATCTAGGTTGGTTATAGTTTTTCTTCCAAGGAGTAAGCGTCTTTTAATTTCATGGCTGCAGTCACCATCTGCAGTGATTTTGGAGCCCAGAAAAATAAAGTCTGACACTGTTTCCACTGTTTCCCCATCTATTTCCCATGAAGTGATGGGACCAGATGCCATGATCTTAATTTTCTGAATGTTTTTTAAGCCAACTTTAAGCCAACTTTTTCACTCTCCACTTTCACTTTCATCAAGAGGCTTTTTAGTTCCTCTTCACTTTCTGCCATAAGGGTGGTGTCATCTGCATATCTGAGGTTATTGATATTTCTCCCAGCAATCTTGATTCCAGCCTGTGTTTCTTCCAGTCCAGCGTTTCTCATGATGTACTCTGCATATAAGTTAAATAAGCAGGGTGACAATATACAGCCTTGACGTACTCCTTTTCCTATTTGGAACCAGTCTGTTGTTCCATGTCCAGTTCCAACTGTTGCTTCCTGACCTGCATACAAATTTCTCAAGAGGCAGATCAGGTAGTCTGGTATTCCCATCTCTTTCAGAATTTTCCACAGTTTATTGTGATCCACACAGTCATAATCCATTCATTCATCCATTAACACATGAATTTTATTTATTTATTTTTTGCTTGCCAGACACTATTCTGGGTTTTAGAAATAAAGCAATTGAGCAAGACTATTTTATATTTTAGTTAGAGCAAACAGACAGTTAACAAAATTTCAGATTGTGATAAATATCTTGATATGAAACCATATAACTGAGCTGAGGTGTTGGGTAGAGCTACTTTTGGTAGGGTGCTCATGGGTAGCCTCTCAGGAGACTGAAGTGAGTCTTGAAGGGTGAGATGGAAGTAGCCATGCAAAGAACCAAATAAAGAATGATTTTTATGCAAAGGGAACAAGTGCATAAGCTCTTTACTTGGGAAAAGTTCAGAGGTTTCAAGGAAAGAAAGGAAGCAAGGGTGGTTGAAGAGTAGAAAATGCAATTGGAGAGGCATTCGAGAGCTGGAACATGTGTGGATCTTATAAATCTTGGTAAGGAGTTTGAGTTCTTTTCAGAATGCTTTGGGGAAGAGGGTTTTAAGTGGGGAAACAATGTAATTTAATTTTCATTTAAAAAGATAATGGCTGCTAAGTGGAAAATAAACTGAGCCAATGAGGTACAACAGTTGAGGTAGGAAGACTATCACAGTTTAGAGGCCACTATAGAAAAGGATTCCAGTAAGAGTGGTGATTTGAACTAGAGGGATACAAATGAGGATGAAAAATGGCTAGATTTGGGTTTACTTTGGAAGTAGAATAGACAGTTTATTTATAGATGTTATGTGGATATATCGAGGAAGGGAAGAGGGAAGAGTAAATCCTATAGTTTTTGGTTTGAGCAGTTTGTTGGTATCTTTTACTAAGAAAAGACTAGTTAAGAAACAAAGTTAAGGGAATCACTAGGTTCCTTTGAATATGTTAAGTCATCCATGTAGAGAAGTCGTGGAACCCCCTGGCTATATGAGTAAGGAATTCAGAAATGTATATATATGATAAATGTTTACAAATCATCAGTGTGTGGATAATAATAAAAAGGAGATAAAAATTTAAAAGATAGTATGTGGATAACATTTTAAGACTTAGAAATGAATTAGATTATTGAGACAAAGAATATTGATAGAGAAGGCTGAGGACTGAATTATGAAAAAGAAATGTGAATAATGGAGTAAACATTTAGCTGTGTAAAAATCATATGAGAAATTTGATTAAATACAAAAAAGAGAAGCATTTGTTGGATAGTCAATATGGAAGCTATTAAAGATCAGATTAAGAATATCTTTGCAATAGTAAGGTAGGGAGTCAGATTGGAGTGGATGGAAGAATAAATGGGAGGTGAAAAATTACCAACAGGGAGTAGAAATTTGGGGGAAAACAAGAAGGAAAAATAGCTGGGGTGGTATGTGGGAAAGGGAGGATTTGAAATGGTTTGAGACGAGAATTTAATCTAATAAGGAGGAAGAAATTGGAAATAAAAAAAAGAGAAGAACGTTAATATAGAAGTGACAGTCCTTGAGATGATCCAAGGTTGTGTTTCAGAACACAAAAAATTTCCAATTTGTTTATTCAGAAAGCATTTCTTTAACACCTACAATATGTCAGATATTGGCATAGACACTAAAAATATAAAGACAAAATCTGTAATTTAGGATCGTTTATAATCAAAGAAGAGACATAAATAAAAATATGTGCAGAAATGAATTATAGAAGTTATATATGAAGTTCTAAGACTAAAACTCATGATAACTTTCTGAGTGATAAGAGAACCATCTTGACTTCCTTATAGGTCTTTAGAATAAGGCTGTTCACAACCTTATTTCTTCTGATATTTTCTTGAGGAATAACTAATCAATGACTGACTTGGCTTAGCACATTTAAATATTACATATTAAAATAGTAATTTCAAAATATGCTCATGAAAGCCACAAAACTGATATCTCATCTGTGGAAGATTTTTGGAGGGAGATAACATGTGTCTTAGATTAGATTGTTTAGGTAGTTCTAGTTTGTTGTGCCAAACAACTCCTTTCAACTTGAAAACTGCAAGATTCCTTTGATAAAATGCCTTTGAAATGTCAGTTTATTTCTTTTCTAATATTTCAATGTTATAAATGTCTGTTTATTTCAGATTGTTTTAGTAATTTCCCAATTGTTTAATCACAGGGAACAACTATCTATTATGATTATCCAAGAGGAAAGAGAGTGGGCAGAGGGGGGCACCTAAGCTCATTTTTCAGTGGTGAATGTCATTAGCATTAACCTTTTTAGACTGTCTGTCTCTGTTATCTGGAAGAGCTGGAAAAGGGTTTATTCAGGCAAAATTGCAGTTTTGCTCTTTTGCCCTTATCACCCTTGACTCCTGCCTATATTAATGGTTGGAACATAGACTGACCATCTTTCAGGCTGTCTTTCAGGCAGCGATTGCAGCTGCTCTTCTCTCTCTCTGTTTCCTGAGTTTAAAGATCAGAAAGTCATTGGACCAGTTGATGGGATGTGTTGTTTCTTACTTGCTTCTATTTAGCCTCAAAGAAAAAAACATACACATTTTTGTATACACATTTTGAAACTTATCTTCATTCCTAATTTTAAAAGATACTGCTCCAGTGCTCCTTCTTCAGAACTCTCCAAGAGACACTTTATGGCTATTTTACTCCATGCTGGAGTCTTTGTAAACTCACTGTGATTAACAGCTGCTGGTCAACAGCTTAGAATACTCTGCCAAGAACAGGTTCCAGAACTATGGTGGTCAAGGCCCTGGTGTTTCTCTGTCAATATATTCAGAGCAGCATCTCCAGTGATTTCTTTTATCTCTTCCCTGCCAGACTGTGACCCTGGATAATAAGAAAGCTGATAAACTATGTACCACTTTGAGGGAATATGTTAGATTATAGTGGCCTTGGCTTTAAGAGAGCCACACTTTTCAGTTAGAAGATGAAGAGACAGTTTATAGCCCTGCTTTCCACCAAAGCCCTGAGAATTAGCACCAAGTGGATGATTTGAACTGGCATGGGGTGGGGGGTGGGATTAACTGCAGCTTGAGTGTACTATAAGGACCAGGAGACTCACTATGAATTATTGGCTTACCCTAGAGTTTTGAATGATTGGTCCTCTTTTTATCAGACTTTGAAAATCATGTGAACTAGTTTTGATACCATAGTATCAAAAGAACAAAGTGTGGTTTAATAGTGCCTTATATTATTCCCATCTATTTAATATCATTAATCATCTTCATTTCCATACACAGTGCAATGTAGAAAGCCTCAACTCTCCCAACTGTAGCAGCTTCTTTCCAGATAGTATTGAGATTTTCACATAATATTGTGGATTTATTTATTTACATAATTGCTTTCCAGAGCTTTTACCTTTGTTTTTTCTAATATCTATATCTATTTTCCAGATCTTTGCCATTTAAAATTAATCAAATATTGACATTTACATTTTAAATACCTAAAATTCTTTTCTAATGAGTTTATTATTATTCTTTCTTAATACTTGTACATTTGAATAATCAGCTTGTTATTAATTTTAGGCCTTAAATGCAGATATTAAAAAAGAATCCAATTTTAATCTCTGTAGACATCTCCTTAGTGTTCTACCATTTCTTTGATTATAAACCCATATTTCTATTGTTAATGAAAATTTCAGCAGATATACAAGTGCTCATTTCCAAACTAATTTGAATTAATTTTTCAGTGTGTGGCATGATATTATAACCCTAAAATTTCACAGCAGTTCCAAGAGTCTTAAACATCACTGTTAGTGAGTATATAAATAACCTTTAATTTTGCATATCTGTTCTCCTAGGTGAGCTGTTTTCTTAACTCTGAGAATCAAATGTTCACAAAGCAAATGTCAAGCTGAAATTAATATGTTTAGAAATAAGCAGCATGGTGAAGTGCAGTCATCAATAGCTAAAGGCCAACCAGGAAAGAATTGTTGCCTCATGAGTCTTTAAAGGCACCTGTGAAATGCAGCGTTCCAATCTTGTTAATTTGTTTACTTTTACCACTTCAATGGGTAGGATACTGCCTCATTGGGCCTTTGTTTTCTCTAAATTATAAACACACTGAAATACAAGTTGATCGATCTAAAACAGGTCACATACAAGCTAGACAAATTATAAGCTCCTACTTCTTAGCTCAGTGTTTGATGTGCAGAGCTAGTGAGCTCAGGGAGGCCTATCCCTTCCACTGGAGATGCCTAGTAAACCCACATTCTTTGTATGAAATTCCAAGAATAATACAGGAATAAAGTGCTAATAATATAAAATCATAGATTTTAATGCTCTTTCTTTGCCTTTTGACTCTCTGGGTAGAAATTTGTTAATATTTGACCATATAGATCTTAGACTGCATCTAAGCCAGAAGAAAATAAGAACGTTGTCTTTACACTTCATAGGCAATCATTTCCAAAGTGATTGAAAAGATGTGTTTTAATTCACCCCTTCCTGTCTTTTAAATCTTTTCCTTTGTAATTTAATTCCATGTTCAGATGATTTGGAAGTATTTCCGTCTTCAAGAGTAAAGAGTGATCTAGGCATTCACTCATCATAAAGGTGGCATGATTTTAGTATCATGACTTTGGAGTGGCTTTAATAAAGGAGTAACTCTGCTGTCTCATCCTGGAAGACAGAAAGCATCTAGATCAATTGCTTTAGAACTAAAGTCATTAACAGAAGTCCGATGCTTTATTTTGACTGATTTATAATCACTTCATATACAGCTGTCTAGAAGTATGTTTCAGAATAATTCTATATTAGTTTTGAAGATTTCTTTTTACTTGAAACAGGAAGCAACACTTAGAACTGGACATGGAACAACAGACTGGTTCCAAATAGGAAAAGGAGTCCATCAAGGCTGTATATTGTCACCCTGCTTATTTAACTTATATGCAAAGTACATCATGAGAAACGCTGGACTGGAAGAAACACAAGCTGGAATCAAGATTGCTGGGAGAAATATCAATAACCTCAGATATGCAGATGACACCACCCTTATGGCAGAAAGTGAAGAGGAACTAAAAAGCCTCTTGATGAAAGTGAAAGTGGAGAGTGAAAAAGTTGGCTTAAAGCTCAACATTCAGAAAATAAAGACCATGGCATCTGGTCCCATCACTTCATGGGAAACAGTGAGGAAACAGATGGGGAAACAGTGGAAACAGTGTCAGACTTTATTTTTTTGGGCTCCAAAATCACTGCAGATGGTGACTGCAGCCATGAAATTAAAAGATGCTTACTCCTTGGAAGGAACGTTATGACCAACCTAGATAGCATATTCAAAAGCAGAGAGATTACTTTGCCAACAAAGGTCCGTCTAGTCAAGGCTATGGTTTTTCCTGCGGTCATGTATGGATGTGAGAGTTGGACTGTGAAGAAGGCTGAGCACTGAACAATTGATGCCTTTGAACTGTGGTGTTGGAGAAGACTCTTGAGTCCCTTGGACTGCAAGGAGATCCAACCAGTCCATTCTGAAGGAGATCAGCCCTGGGATTTCTTTGGAAGGAATGATGCTAAAGCTGAAACTCCAGTACTTTGGCCACGTCATGCGAAGAGTTGACTCATTGGAAAAGACTCTGATGCTGGGAGGGATTGGGGGCAGGAGGAGAAGGGGACGACAGAGGATGAGGTGGCTGGATGGCATCACTGACTCAAGGGACATGAGTCTGAGTGAACTCCAGGAGATGGTGATGGACAGGGAGGCCTGGCGTGCTGCGATTCATGGGATCACAAAGAGTCGGACATGACTGAGCGACTGAACTGAACTGATAGGTGTTTTACTGAAAATAAAATAGAGGGTTGAGAAGTATACTCTGTTATAACTATTTAAATCTCTCCACATTATAATTAAACTTGACTTAGGAATAGAATTCTGCATATCTGTCTACCTACTTACCTAACTACCTATCATCTATCACCCCTGTCTTGGTCAGAGACTACCTATGACCACTTTTATTTTTAGAAAATGAATGATATGGGTATTTAGTTGGCTTATCTCCTCTCTTTAGACTAACATCTTTGTTAGGCTCCTTATTTACGTCAACTAATTGTTAAAACTAAAATCAACATTAAAATCAACATTGGGAGTAGATGTACTTGTAGATCCTTGTCATGATGTAAGATTGAACTATCTGTTGTACATGACCTTTCAAAAAGTCAGTTGAGAGAAACAATTATAGAGAGGAGCACTTGGATGCTATGAAGTTCACTAAATTCATGATTATCAGGAAAGAATGTTAGTTTCCCAGACTAATGGTTTTATTAGAATAAGCTTGGCTATGTCACAGTAACAAAGGGACCCCTTTCTCAGTACTTAAAGTCACAAATTTCTCATCCATGCAAGAAACATGTTTATAGGTCATTTGTGACTTTGCTTCACATTTTATTTGCCCCAAACCTGATATGTTTGAGCAATGTCTATTTTGAACATTTCAACTTCAGTGGTGTAAGTAAGAGACATGGAGAACCACAAACGGTTAAAGTTCATGTCTGCAAGTGCCACATGTCACTTCTGTCCACGTTTCACTGGCTGAATCAGGTCACCTGGACATTTCTGAATTTTATACTGTAGAGATATATACTTCTTCCCCAGAGAGGGATACTATAAGAAAAAAAAAATCAAAATATTTGGTGAAGAGTATGCCAAATTTGCTAAGTTCCATACTCTTCTTTGGGGGTAGATTTCTTGAGAATAAGATATATTTTTTTTCTCAAGCTATCCATTGGAATCTGATATGCTCCCTGAGAGGAGCGTGCCTCCTCATTGCAACTTGTGTGGGATCATGCTGTTTCTGTGCTGAGTCGTTGGTCTTGAGCAGGAAACATAATGACTACTATTTAGGTACACTGTTTCAATCACTTCATTCACCAGACTATGTCAAGCCATGGATTTACATTTCAATGTTATACTTATACATGGTATATGGCATATATATATATACACATCCCAATGGCCAAAGCAAGTCATATAACCAAGTCCAATTTAATGGAACAAAGATATAATTCTTCTATGGTGAAAGAGGAAGTGAATAACTAACAATAATATTGTACAATCTACCATGTTACATTTAGCCAGTATTTTTCTTGTTAAATCTTAATCAATTATCAAAAAAAGATTAAGCATTGTATTTCTATGTATGTGCTTAGACAATCAGTCATGTCCAGCTCCTTGCAAGCCCATGATCTATAGCCTACCAGGCTCCTCTTTCTATGAGATTCTCCAGGAAAGAATACTGGAGTGGGGTGTCATTTCCTCCTCCAGGGTATCTTTCCAACCTAGGGGTCGAACCTGTGTTTCTTATGTCTCCTGCATTGGCAGGCAGGTTCTTTACCACTAGCACCACCTGGGGAGTCCCAGCATGGTACTTCTAATTCTTCACAAATAAGCATTTAACAAATATTTGCTAGTAGGCTTAATATAAACGTAAATCACTACTTAGTTCCAATGAGGTGGATGAACCTGGAGCCTATTAAACACAGTGAAGTAAGTTCAGAAAGAGAAAGACACATGTCATATGTTAATGTACACACACACAGAATCTAGAAAGATGATACTGATGAACCTATCTGCAAGGCAGCAGTGGAGACACAGACATAAAGAATGGACTTATAGACACAGGAGCGGGAAGGAGAGGGTGGGAAGAATTGAGAGAGTAGCACTGAAACATGCATTATTAGGTGTAAAATTTTTCAGTTCAGTTCAGTGGCTCAGTTGTGTCTGATTCTTTGCAACCCCATGGACTGCAGCACACCAGGCTTCCCTGTCCATCACCAACTCCTGGAACCTACTCAAACTCATGTCCATCTAGTCGGTGATGCCATCCAACCAACTCATCCTCTGTTGTCCACCTCTTCTCTTGCCTTCAATCTTTCCCAGCATCAGGGTCTTTTCCAATGAGTCAGTTCTTTGCATCAGGTGGTCAAAGTATTGGAGCTTCAGCTTCAGCATCAGTCCTTCCCGTGAATATTCATGACTGATTTCCTTTAGGATGGACTGGTTTGATCTCCTTGCAATCCAAGGGACTCTCAAGCCTTTTCTCCAGCACCACAGTTCAAAAGCATCAATTCTTTGGTGCTCAGCCTTCTTTGTGGTCCAACTCTCACATCCATACATGACTACTGGAAAAACCATAGCTTTGACTATAAGGACCTTTGTCAGCAAAGTAATGTCTCTGCTTTTTAATTTTTAAGTTTTCGATGAATATAAAGTCAGATCATTCTAAGCAGAAACCGTTGTGTATGATTCCTTTCATGTGATAATGGCTATTTCAATTGATCCTGTGACTGTCAAATACAGAGTATTCCTACCCAGAATTATCATTTTTGTCTTCTAATGCTATCATTTTTTCCCCTAATTAGATGATCATTTAGTGGTATTTACACTATTTTGTAATCTGAGATATATCCTTGAGGAAGGGATAGGTCCTACTGTAATTCTGAGTTCCATTCCACTATTTTAGAATGCCAGGCCTTATCAAACTTTAGAGGAACTCTAAAGTTGCTCCACCAAACTACAGAAATACAGCACATTTGCCTCTTAGATAAGAAGTATGAAACAAGGACATTTCCTTAATAAAGAGTGATGTGTACTACAGATTTAAATGTAATATTCAGGGTAGCAACTGGTGTTTGTAGGAAGATACTCGTGTGTTTTCTCTGTAAAACTGCCTATGTCCTCTTAGTTTCATGATCAAGAAGGCAGATATGGCAGAAATATGACAAATACAGGGAACCTGCCTTAATTCCATTGACAGTTTTTGGTGTAACAAACATTTCTTGACTCTGCCTTTGAAGTTAAAAAAAAAAGAGAGAGAGAGAGCATAATATTTGTTATTCATCTCCAGCAGGCAGACTTGAGAAACTCTGTAATTTCTCAGTAATTTATAGGAACAGCACACTTTATTTAGACCAGGAGAGAGAGATTAAGGAAAAAAAGGAGAATAGATTGGTATCCTATATTTCTGAAAAGTTGGGGCCAATTATTTGTTCAAATGTTAGTAGGGATTCACCCACTAGTTACTGAGATTTTCTCATGAGCTACCTCTTCAGATGTCAGGACAACTAGACAAAAATCGACCAAGAAAAGGAAGGAGAAAACATGCCTTTTCCACTGCTACAAAGGAGAAGATCAGAACTGCTACTTATAACTCCATCTTAAGGCTGGAGGCCAGGTAGCCGGTTCTCCTTCTCCCCAAATCAAAGCCTGGAGCAGAAGCTACTGAAACCACTTATTCCGACTGTCAGCTTTTGACTTTGCAAAAGGTCCAGGGAAAGAGGAGCAGAACAGGGAAGGCTGAAAACAAACTGTGCTTTCTGTGACCCCTTTAAGTATAAAAAATCTCTGAGGAAAATAAAGTTTATAAAATTCTTAAACTTTGGAAATTTGGGCCTGTAGAAAGCTGCCTTGAACTTTTGATATAAGCCCTTTTTTCCTGCCTCTTTTCATTACAAATTCTTCCCCCTTTCTCAGGCTTTCATTTTCTCTCTGAACTCCCCAACACTGTAACCCTCAAGATTCTAAATCTTAGAATTTTTGCCTCTTCCTGAGAAAGTCCAAAATGAAATAATTTTCCTCAAGGGAGTCTGGAGAGCTCAGACAGACGATGAATGACACTTGTATTTCTCTGCTTTGCTTTGAAGGTGTCCTCCAGTTTTTATGTGTTTTTTAGGAATGGAATGTGTTTGTAACAATTGTTGTTCCAGAAAGCAGAGCTATGTTTTCAGCCCCATGGTAGATGTGCAGTGGATGCAGTCCTCGGGCAGGGTGGCAGAGGGGAGAATGGTGTCCAGGCAGAGGGCTGTGAAGGGAGCCCATCGCCCATGGAACACCTGAGATAATGCTGTCTTGACATTTGTCAGGAGAGGAGCAGCTGGTAACTCTCTCCTCCCACGCCGCACCGTTAAAGCCTTGTTCTTATCTCCACTTTCCAGGAAACTTTCCTTTTGTGTCGCTGTTTCATTATGACAGGAAATTCATCTTACATTTCTGTTGGGTTGTTTTGTTCTCTTTACAATGCGATCATTTGTAACTGTTTATGCTTTGAAAACATTTCTAGTCATTTTTTCCCCCTGCCTGTGTGCTGTGGGTAACCAATTATATTGTGCTTCTTTGTTGGTAAGAATCATGTCTTTTATTTTATTTTATTTTTTTCCTTTCTCCTGGTGTCTAGCTGAGCATTGCAAAGCTCATGATTGAGTGATAAGAAGAATCCCTCAGTCTCACAAAAATGACAAGAAAGCCTTTGGTTGTAAGATCTCATCATAAGTTTATTTGCTGATTAGATTGTCTGAATGTTAGAGTCTGTTTCAGGAGAAGATGTTGGCTTCTCTTTCAACATTAGACTGAAATGAGAAAGCAAGGGAGTGGGGAGAGTGTGGTGAGTAAGGAAGGATGAAAAGCGTGTACATGTTCCTAGCCAATCTCTTTCCATGTTTGCACCACCATTTATAATGACGTGAAACACCACCCTGAAACTTCTTTTCTTTGCCCTTTTATCCTGATGTAATAAGGTGCATAAAGGATTGGCCTCTTTATTTTATTCCAGGCACCCCCTGACTTATTAACTATAACAAGTTACTTAAAAGTAACTTAAACAAGTTACTTATAACAAGTTACTTAAACGTTCAGTGCCTTGATTTCCCCATTTCAAAACCGAATGAAAATATCGTCTACTTCATAGTGATATCAAGATGAATAAAATAAGAATATATGTAAAACTCTGAAAGCAAGACTTGTCATGCAGAAAGTACTTAATTGACATCAGTATCACTATTTGATTTGTTTAAGAAGCAGGAAATAAATGCTGATCAAAGTGGCAATCATAGGTTATCCCAACAGAAGGGGAAAATAGGAATCTTGTGGGACAAGAAGAAAATAATCACTCAACATATTTCTGACTAATCAGTGAGATGGGAAGTTGTCTTAAAATTGAATATCAGGTGATCTTTTAACTCACTAATGATAATGAAAATTATTTCTCAGCATAACATCTATCAAAGGAAGCTCTTGACAATTATCATGCCACTTTAGTGATCCATTTTCTACCCCATTAACTAGTATTTATTAAAACAGGATTGCTATCAGATGGAGATCTTATCTCTGCCTTATTATGTAACTAGAGGAAATAAAGTTTGCACCTGGGAAGAACAAAAAAGAATTTCAGGAGGCACAGCATTGCTCATAGACAATACCAAAGGGACAAGACGTGTTGCTTGAGGGGATTCACTGTCAGCATAGACAGAAGGTGTACTGCTGTGGTAAAAAAAATTAATCTTTACTCTGGAAAATACTGCAGATTAATAGAGGCTATAGTAAAGCATATTGATTTATTCATATTTCTTAAAGATAGTGTGTAAAAATATAAACAGAATACCATCTTCCATTACATTTTTTTCTTGCATATGAATTGGCAAGAATTTACTAAGTTTTGGTGTCATATATTAGAATATCATTGTAGTATTTTTTTTTTAAACCTTACAGATTTTTGGAAAGACCTGAAGCATCAGGCAATAACTGTAAAATGAGAAGAAAATTGAGGAGGAAGTGCTAAAACATAATGTCACACACACAAACGTAACATCACTCAAGTAAACATTCTCCAGATAGCAATATGGCAAATGAGCACAGAATTCTACAAGGGAGAACCTAACCTGTACCGAACCTTGGTTCACTGGTAATTTGGTCCAACCGGCCTGGTTAACCCTCTTTAGTGACCTAAAACAATATTTAATTTAAGACTTTATGATGATAATAAAAGGATTAGTTGAAGATGATTAACTCTGAACTGTGAAATAAGAATTGTATGGGTTATGCAATTAAGCCTGAATGCCTAAGTGTTTGTGAGATTTTGATCTAAGGATCGGATATCTTTGGGTTTATTCAAAGGTTTCTTTGTTTATTCTTAAATTATACCCAAGTGATTTTTCAGCCTTTTCATTTCTTCTTTTCTAATACAAATACTTAAAGCTGTACATTTTTCTGTAATTACCACTTTTGCTTTATCCCACAGGATTTCATATGAAGAATTTTAGTTAACATTCAGATCAGATCAGATCAGATCAGTCACTCAGTCGTGTCCGACTCTTTGCGACCCCATGAATCGCAGCGCGCCAGGCCTCCCTGTCCATCACCAACTCCCAGAGTTCACTGAGACTCATGTCCATTGAGTCAGTGATGCCATCCAGCCATCTCATCCTCTGTCGTCCTCTTCTCCTCTTGCCCCCAATCCCTCCCAGCATCAGAGTCTTTTCCAATGAGTCAACTCTTCGCGTGAGGTGGCCAAAGTACTGGAGTTTCAGCTTTAGCATCATTCCTTCCAAAGAAATCCCAGGGCTGATCTCCTTCAGAATGGACTGGTTGGATGTCCTTGCAGTCCAAGGGACTCTCAAGAGTCTTTTCCAACACCACAGTTCAAAAGCATCAATTCTTGTGCTCAGCCTTCTTCACAGTCCAACTCTCACATCCATACATGACCACAGGAAAAACCATAGCCTTGACTAGACGAACCTTTGTTGGCAAAGTACTGTCTCTGCTTGGAATTATTATTAAAATCTTTACCTTGATATTATTTCCTTTTTTTGTAAGTTAGTTTTAATTTCTAAATATAAGGACATTGTTAAGTTGATCTTCCTGTGAATGACTGTAACTTTAATTGTACTGAGTCAGAGAATGTGGTCTATATAATTTTTGCTCTTCATAATTTTAGACTACTGTTTTAGTTACTTACTGAATTTTAGACAGATTTGTATGAGTGAATCTTTTATACCATGGGGCATCACTGGGTGGACTGACCTAGACAAAACACGCTTCATTACATGTCTGGGGTGTTGGCAAGGATGACTGGAAGATTGGGCTCAGCTGGCCAGAGGGCTAAGGTGATCTCCCCAGCTTGGTGGCCTGAAGATAGTTGGACTTCTCATATTGAGGCTCAGGGCTCTAAGAGGAGAAAGTGGTGTGTCATTTTATAACTTAGCCTGTAAAGTCATATAGTGACTTTTTTTTCCATTGAGCTCCACTGGCCAAAAAAGTTATAACTATTCCCAGATCAACAAAATATGACATAGAACTCATATCTTAATAGGAGATATGTCAAAACATTTGAAGGTATATTTTGAAACTACTATACATTATTCATGGTGTATTACATGGTCATTTTTTACAAATGTGTTCACAACTGACAGATATATGCATCCTTTAATTGTTAGGTGAACAAAAGAATAAATGTTCATTAAGTCATACTTAATTAGAAATCAAGTATTTTATATTTTTAGTACTTCTCAGTCTTTTTAACCTACTAGTTTTTCAGGAAGGAAAACATTTGACAACTGACTTTTATCAATTTTTGCTTAATATAGTTTGAGATCATTTTAGTAGGTACATGCAAGTTAAGAATTATTATGTCATTCTGGTGAACTGGACCTCTTATCACAATGATGTGATCCTCTCAATCTAAGTGCTGCTTTAAAGTCTATTTTTATGATATTGTTATAGATACTGAACATTGTTTTTATTAGTTTGTCTTTATTAGAGTCTTACTCCATCTCTGTCAAAATTTCCATGACTTTATATACGTTTTTGCCGTTCCTTTACATTTTTTAGCATTTTTAAAAAAATTGAAATATAGTTAATTTATAATATTATGTAAGTTTCAGGTGTAAAGCAAAGTGATTCAGTTATAACTGAAATATAACCCAAGTCTCTTATGTCTCCTGCATTGGCATCTTTCCACTAGCACCACCTGGGAAATCTATTTATTTATTACATTCTTTTGTGTTACATGTTATTACAAGATTTTGAATGTTCTTCCCTGGGAAACACAGTAAATCCTTGTTGTTTCTGTACCCATTCCTTTACTTCCTTTTTTTTAAAGCTTATTTTAATTTTAAATTGAAGCAGTTGATTAACAATGTTGTGTTAGTTTCATGTATGTAGCACAGTGATTCAGTTATACATATACCAGTATCTACTCTTTTTCAAATTATTTTCCCATTTAGGTCATTATAGAATATTGAGCAGAGTTCCCTGTGTTATACAGTAGGTCCTTATTGGTTTTCTGTTTTAAATATAGCAGCATGTACATGTCAACCATTCTGTGTCCTTATGTTTTACTTGCCTCTTATAAGAAGTGGATATCTTATAAAGTAGATATATTTATTGTGTTTTATGATATATTTTGATTTACTTTCATGATCTTATTTTGTCTTTTTGTCTCATTTTTTCCATACTCCTTTTTCTCTTTTCTTGACTTTAAAAATCTTGATTGCATTTTTCTTTTACTAAGTTTTTTTAAGTTTACTTTTCATCTTTTAGTATTTATCTAATACAGTTATGTAAAGTTTAAAAATAAAATAAAATTAAAAAAAAAAATAATAATAGTATTTAAAAGTCATAGCCTCTATTTCTATTCTTTTCAATCACTGACATTTTGAAATTTTGCCATGGGTAATGTTTTAAAGAAAGTCTGAGGTTCAACAATATCCCAACCATTCTACCTGAACAGTACAAGGTTATTGATTCTGCCATCAGTTATGCCTATTTATTTTGCCATCCATTAAGTTTTTTTTTTAATTCCAAAAATTATATTTTTAATTCCAAGTGTTCTATTTTGTTCTTTTTAACCTGAACATTTAAAAATTCACATGTATACCTGTGGCAGATTCATTTTGATATTTGGCAAAACTAATACAATTATGTAAAGTTTAAAAATAAAATAAAATTTAAAAATTAAAAAAAATAAAAATTAAAAAAAAATTCACCATTGTTAGCTCATTCTTATGATTCCACCTTTTATTTTTTTAAACTTTTCCTATATAATTAACATTCTATACTGATAAGTACAACATTTGAGAGCCTTGGGTTTTCTAAATTTAAAACTTATTATTTTCATGGATTGCTTCTCCTTCAGATTTGTTATCTTGCTTACTTAACAGAACTCTCATGCTTATGATCTCATTTTATTTTACTTTATTCTGCAAGAATCCTGAAGGTCTAAATAGGAAATTTCTTCTCGAGAGAGGATTTACATTTACTTTTATAAGAAGCTAAAAGAATTCCAACTTTTAACTACTTTAGCTTCTTTTAAGAGTTTGGAATTGAAGGCCTAAGTCTTTGTTTTAGCCACCCCTCTGGCTGCTAGGCCAACACACAGTCTTCAAATAGCAGACCCGGAATGAGTATTGCCTTCCGAGAATCCTTCTCTTTTGCTTAATATTCATCACTCCACATCAGAATTCACAGTTCAAATTTTATTGTTTGCTTATTTTTATTACTGGAGCTGTAGGAAAGGATTGGAGGTTTCCATTACCTTTCTTAAGCCCAGCAATATATTAAAAATTCTTTCCTTTCCATCCCACCTTAGGATCTAGTTGGTATGTAGGGAGGGCCTTTATGTATCTGGTCCAAATTAAGAAAAGTCACCCAGGTTTTCAGAAACAATAACTCTATGTTATTAAACTTGCTCTTGGATAAATAGCTTGCAGCACCACTCCTTTATACCACTTATTTCAAAGAAGTTGTATCTTTATGGCACATGGCTGCCTTCCACTATTTATGGCAGGACTTGAAAACTCATTGCTTGAGATTATTAATTTGAGAGACTTTGGCTTCTTTAGGGTAATATATTAGCCAGTCTTTCAAATAATATCTGGGCACTTCTCCTGCCTATAAGTCTCCAGTTTAAATAGAGTTTAATGAAGGACAACAGAGCCTGAGAAAAGCCTATTAGGTGTGCAGATGGTGTACCATCAAACACAATCATGAAAATTAATTATGAGAATGAGGAACAGCCTGAGACAGGATCTGAGTTTATGTGCTCTGATGGACATGTAGTTGTTATAAGCACACACACAAGAAATAGGCTTCTTTGACAGTACAGGGAAAGAGCTTCCAAAGAGAGAGATTAAGAGTTCCAGTAAGGAGATAAATATACAAATTGGTTAAGAATTAATAGAATTTATATTTGTTAACTTTTTCCCTTTTGGCACTAACAAAGCTAAGCCTATACCTGCTTTCTTTGCAGCCTGAATTTGTAAGTTTTTTTTTTTTTCAATGCAATGATGATTATACAACCTTGGATCTGATGAGAAAACTATATGCAGAAAATAATGCAATTATCTCAGATATAAGCAAATGGTCAACTTCCAGGTGTGTTGAAAAATTAATATGAAAGATTATTCTTCAGCAAGTCACATTCCATTAAAAAGAAAGCATTGACAATAAAAATCTTCATAATGAAATATATTAGAAAGCTCCAGATGATATGAGACTTATTTCAAGAAATAACTTTACAATTAGGGTCCAATACAGAGAAGTCTTGGCTATCCCTTGAAAACTTGATTCCTTTATTTGTCAATATGCATTGAATACTTATGTGCTGGGCACTGTTATAGAAATTTGGATTATGTTATTCAGTTGCTAAAGTGAAAGTGAAGTCGCTCAGTCATGTCCGACTCTTTGCGACCCTATGGACTGTAGCCTACCAGGCTTCTCAGTCTATGGGATTTTCCAGGCAAGGGTACTGGAGTGGGTTGCCTTTTCCTTCTCCAGGGGATTTTCCCAACCCAGGGATCGAACCCAGGTCTCCTGCATTGCGGGCAGACGCTTTACCTTCTGAGCCATCAGGGAAAGTTGTATTCAACTCTTTGTGACCTCATGAACTGCAGCATACCAGGCTTATTGGTTCTTCACTATCTCTCTGAGTTTGCTCAGACTCGTGGCCATTGAGTCAGTGATGCCTTCCAAACATCTCATTCTCTGTTACCCTCTTCTCTTCCTGCCCTTTCCCAGTTTCAAGGTCTTTCCAGTGTGCTGGTTCTTCACATCAGATGGCCAACTGTAGCTATTCACATCTGTAGTTATTTCTCCCCTCTTCCCCAGTAGTATACTGGACACCTACCAACCTGGGGGTTCATCTTAAAGTGTCAAATCTTTTTTCCTTTCATACTGTTCACGGGGTTCTCAAGGCAAAAATACTGAAGTGGTTTGCCATTCCCTTCTCCAGTGGACCACATTTTGTCAGGCCCTAACTAGCCGGGACATGACCTTCAGCTGCTCAGTGTATCTGGATGGCATGCCTGGTGCCCTGGTTGTCCCACTGCTAGTCATCACTGAGTGTATAAATCTTCACTGGCTGTTGGGTGTTGATCAACATGTGGCTGGGGGTTGAGGCAAAGGCCCTGCTGGAGTGGCTGGGAGGAGGGTCCGGGGAAGGCTGGAGCCCATGTTGGAATGTGTTGGAGGCTGACTAGCTCACTGCTGCCCAGGAGTCACGGTCCACCGTGAGCCAATCCACTGCCCAGGAGCATATCAGACAAAATTTTCAGAGCTTACATTTTGATGGCTGGGGATAGATAAGAAACATATATGTGTATGTGTATATATATATATATATATATATATATATATGTATACATACATATATATTATATCTAACACTAAGCAGAGTTCTAGAAGAAAATAAAGCAGACTAGTGAGAATGAGCAAACTTTTTGGAAGTATATGAATGTGTGTGTGCATGTGTTTGAGTGCATTCATGTTTACATTTTAGGTAAGTTTGTCTGATAAAGCCTCTCAGAGATCTAATTCTGAGGAAAGAGAGCCTTGCAGATTATCTGGAGTAAAAATGTTACAGGCTGGAGAATCACAAAGTACGTATTACCTGAAGTGAGGGGTATGCTGGATTCATTAGGAGAATAGATGCAATACAGACTAAGGGTGTCAGTTGTAGTTTTTTGTCAGAGAGGTAGTTGGTAGTCACCATTTTTCCATGATACTAACATGATTTTTCTAGAAGTTTTAAGCAATAGCAGTCATTATATATAAAAGATTAAAAGTGTGCTGGTTCTTCACATCAGATGGCCAGAGATTAAAAGTATATATTTTATGGATTGTAATCATTTCCTGATAATTGACTGATCACTATATATCTAGAGAATAGCACTGTGCTATTGAGATTAAAAGTATATATTTTATGGATTGTAATCATTTCCTGATTATTGACTGATCACTATATATCTAGAGAATAGCACTGTGTTAAGAGTTTTAAGACTTAGTCTCTGTTCATAAAGTTCACAATGTAATTCTGGAGACTTTTTGATTTGTTCATTCTCCCTTTGAATCACATTGCTTTTCTTTTTTAGAATGATCCCACTTGGACTATATGGTTTTTCTTAGGCTGACCAATATCACATCTTCCTAGTCATCAGTCTTGACATGTAGATACCTTTATGACTGGGGAATTTTATCCTTCTGTCTCTTTTATAACATCTCTTAATGTTAGGGAAAACTTCTGGAGGCTCCTCCAATTCTCCATGGCTTGGAGAAGACTTAAGAGTCTACTTCAATTTTATTTGTCTAAACATTCCCTTTTCTCATCCAGGGATCTTGATGGAAAAATCTCCTGTGGGTTCTATCATATAGAGCCCCAGTTGCCATGACTTGTTGTTCATTGTTTTTCAGTCGCTAAGTTGTGTCCAACTCTTTGTGATCCCATGGACTGCAGCACAGGAGGCTTCACTGTCCCCCCAGAGTTTGCTCAAACTCATGTCCACTGAGTTGGTGATGCCATCCAATCATCTCATCCTCTGTTGCTACCTTCTCCTCCTGTCTTCCATCTTTCCTGGCATCACGGTCTTTTCCAATGAGTTAGCTTCTCATATCAAGTGGCTGAAGTATTGGAGCTTCAGCATCAGTCCTTCCAGTGAATGTTCAGGGTTGATTTTCTTGACTTATGCCTCCTGACAATTACCGTTAGAGGCTAGGGAGCAGGGACATTTCTCCAGTAATTCTTTTCTCCTCTTTCAGGTCCTCTTTCTCTCCTGATAAAACTCTGGAGGTGACTTAGCATGAACTTTGTCTTCTTTTTTAATTGACACTTAATTCTTTTAGAGCAGTTTTAGTTTCATAGCAAAATTGAGGGGAAGGAACAGAGATTTCCCATATGCCCCCACCCATGCACAGCCTCCTCTATTATCAATATATTTCACCAGAGAGGTACGTTTGTTACAACCAATGAACCTATGTTAATGTAGTCATTGTTTCCCAGTTCTTTGTCTACTAAACTTTATACCTCTTTTCCATCAGAAATTTGCATTTGACATCACATTTGAAAGTTTTAAAGTGTAAACCTTATTCTTTCTCTCAAAGTGTAGCTTTTAAATTTAAATATCTTTAGCTTTTTAAATTATTTTTTTCCAAATGAATTTCAAAAGTCTACTTAGAAACCCAAAATCCTACTTAGAAACCCAAAAGCCTATTTGGAAACCCCAAAGACAACAATTGGCTTTCTGGTTTGGGCTATGTAGGTTCTTTCCTGAGGTAATTAACTTGGAATTCCTTGATCTCAAGGGCAAGTTTTAATTGGGAATAAAGAACTTATCTGTTAGTGTATTTAAATCTTATCCCACTATTTGTTGTTGTGTCTGACTAGGTTGTATCTGACTCTTTGTGATTCCGTGGGTGGCAGCATCCCAGACTTCCCTGTCCTTCAGTATTTCCTGGAGTTTGCTCAAACTCATGTCCATTGAGTCAGTGATGCTCTCTAACCATCTCATTCTCTGTCATCCCTTTCTCCTCCTGCCGTCAATCTTTCCCAGCATCAGGGTCTTTTCCATTGAGTTGGCTCTTTGCCTCATTTGGCCAAAGTGTTGGAGTTTCACCTTATCCTTCCAATGAATATTCAGGGTTGATTTCATTTAGGATTGACTGGTTTGATATCCCTGCGGTCCAAGGAATTCACAAGAGTCTTCTCCAGCACCGCAGTTCAAAAGCATCAATTCTTCATTGCTCAGCCTTCTTTATGGTCCAACTCTCACATCCATATGTAATTACTGGAAAAACCATAGCTATGACTATATGGACCTTTGTTGGCAAAGAGATGTCTCTGCTTTTTAGTATGCTTTCCCAGTTTGTCATGCATCGGGTATAGCTCACTTGTAGAGCCCATGCTTAGCATGCATGAGGTCCTGGGTTCAATTCCCAGTACCTCCATCCTTATATTTTAGCATCCCAAGTGACACTCCTGGTAAAGAATCCACCTGCCAATATAGGAGACTCAAGAGATGTGAATTCAATCCCTGGGAGGATCCCTTGAAGAGGGAAATGACAATCCACCCCAGTATGAAGGTTTGTCATAGCTTTCCTTCCAAGGAGCAAGCATCTTTTAATTTCATAGCTGCAGTCACCATCTGTAGTGATTCTGAAGCTCAAGAAAATAAAATCTGTCACTACTACTTCCCCCACCCCCCTTCTATTTGCCATGAATTGATGGGATCAGATGCCAAGATTTTAGTCTTTTGAATGTTGAGTTGCAAATGAGCTTTTTTATTTTCCTCTTTTCACCCTCATCAAGAGGCTCTTCAATTCCTCTTCACTTTCTGCCCTTAGAGTGGTATCTGTATATCTGAGGTTGTTGATAATCTCTGGGCAATTTTGATTCCAGCCTGTGATTCATCCAGTGCAGCATTTCACATGATGGACTCTGCATATAAGTTAAATAAACAGGGTGACAATATACAGCCTTGTCTTACTCCTTTTCCTATTTTGAACCAGTTTGTTGTTCCATGTCCGGTTCCAACTGTCTCATCTTGACCCACATACAGATTTCTTAGGAGACAGGTAAGGTAGTCTGGTACTCCCATCTCTTTCAGAATTTTCCACAGTTTGTTATGATCCACACAAAGTTTTTAGTGTAGTTAATAAAGTAGAAGTAGATGTTTTTCTGGAATTCCTTTGTTTTTTCCTATGATCCAACAAATGTGGACAGCTTGATCTCTGGTTCCTCTGACTTTTCTTTTTTTTTTTTTTTTAAATTGTATTTTATTTTTAAACATTACATAATTGTATTAGTTTTGCCAAATATCAAAATGAATCCGCCACAGGTATACATGTGTTCCCCATCCTGAACCCTCCTCCCTCCTCCCTCCCCATACCATCCCTCTGGGTCGTCCCAGTGCACCAGATTTGGGAGAATGGCATTGAAACATGTAAAATATCATGTATGAAATGAGTTCCCAGTCCAGGTTCGATGCACGATACTGGATGCTTGGGGCTGGTGCACTGGGAGACCTCTGACTTTTCTAATCCAGCTTGTATGTCTGAAAATTCTCAGTTCCCCTACTGCTCAAGCCTAGCTTGAAGGATTTTGAGCATAACCTTACTAGCATGTGAAATAAGCACAATTGTATGGTCGTTTGATCGTTCTTAGGCATTGCCTTTCTTTGGGATTGGAATAAAAACTGGCCTTTTCAGTCCTGTCTCCACTGTTGAATTTTCTAAATTTGCTGGCATATTAAGTGCAGCACTTGAAGAGAATCATCTTTTAGAATTTGAAATAGCTCAGCTGGAATTCCATCACCTCCATTAGATTTGTTTGCTGTATTGCTTCCTAAAACCCACTTGACTTCACACTCCAAGATGTCTGGCTCTAGAGGAGTGACCACATCATTGTGGTTATACAGATTATTAAGACCTTATTTTGGTATAATTTTTATTTTTATGTGTGTGTGTTTTCTCGTCACCTCTTCTTAATCTCTTCTGCTTCTGTTAGGTCCTTACCATTTCTGTCCTTTATCATGCCCTGCAATGCAGGAGACCTTGGTTCAATTCCTGGGTCAGGAATATCCTTTGAAGAACGGATAGACTACCCACTTCAGTATTCTTGGACTTCCCTTGTGGTTCAGCTGGTAAAGAATATGCTTTCAATGTGGGCAACCTGGGTTTGATCCCTGGGTTGGGAAGATCCCCTGGAGAAGGGAAAGGCTACCCACTCCAGTATTCTGCCCTGGAGAATTCCATGGACTCTATAGTCCATGGGTCACAAAAAGTTAGACGTAACTGGGCAACTTTCACTTCCACTTTCACTTTCTTGCATGAAATGTTCCCTTTCTTCCCCTGGCGGCTCAGATGGTAAAGAATCTGCCTGCAAGGCAGGAGATCTGGGTTAGATCACAGTCTCAGAAATATCCCCTGGAGAAGGGAATAGCTACCCACTCCAATATTCTTGGAGAAGGCAATGGCACCCCAGTCCAATATTCTTGCCTGGAAAATCCCATGGATGGAGGAGCCTGGTGGGCTGCAGTCCATGGGGTCACTAAGAGTCAGACATGACTGAGTGACTTCATTTTGACTTTTCACTTTCATGCATTGGAGAAGGCAATGGCAACCCACTCCAGTGTTCTTGCCTGGAGAATCCCAGGGATGGGGGAGCCTGGTGGGCTGCCGTCTATGGGGTCGCACAGAGTCGGACACGACTGAAGCGACTTAGCAGCAGCAGCAGCCAATATTCTTGCCTGGAGAATTCCATTGACAAAGGAGCTTAGCAGGCTATAGTTGCATAGAGTTGGCATGAGTGAGTGACTAACACTATCCTGAGTGAAGTTGCTCAGTCGTATCTGACTCTTTGTGACCCCGTGGACTGTAGCCCACCAGGTTCCTCCGTCCATGGGATTCTCTAGGCAGGAATACTGGAGTGGTTTGACATTTCCTTCTCCAGGGGATCTTCCCGACCCAGGGATTAAACCCAGGTCTTCTGCATTGCAGGCAGATGCTTTAACCTCTGAGCCACCAGGAAATACTATCCTACTATAGGTTAAATTAAATGAATAATTGAATTACATATGTGATCAATGAAGTCTATTTTCACAAATGATATGCAAATTACCTCATTTATCTTATGCATCCCTTCAGATCTCTATATCTGTAACTTCTAAATCCAGAGTTCAACAAATTCTTTTTATATTTCTTCTCTGTATGTTACTGGAAGAGAAGAATACAGATGACTACAAAGAGATGCTTGAGGGTAGAGTTTTGACACTGATTATATGGAATTCTTCTGTAAGAGTATTTATCTTGTATGTATGTATTTATATATGTCAGTATTGACTTATAGATATTCATTTTATATTTTGGATAATGATGTAATACTAATGAATTTATTTTGCTGATTAAATTGAGCACTTTCTTACTCTTTGGCACTATAAGATGCACAAAGCTCATCTTGTATATTTCCTGTTCCAATTCTAGAATCAACTTTTTCTCCAAGAATCCTTGTTCCTTTATGGGAGAATGGTATTAGAAACCAAGGTCTGGGTGTTAGGTGTGCTCATTATTATTGGGGTGTTGTTTATTTTAGGTCCCCTCAGATAATAGAGTAAGAAAATTTATATGTTTATGTTAATACATGGATGTATGGATCCCAGGGACGGGGAAGCCTGGTGGGCTGCCGTCTATGGGGTCACACAGAGTCGGACACGACTGAAACGGCTTAGCAGCAGCAGCAGCAAACACTTATATCTATTTTAAGAAAAATGTGGGTGCCTACTGATGTCTTCAACTCTGTTTATGACCACATGGGTCATTCTAGCCTCTCACTCTTGCTTGTTTGTAAACTCATATTCCAACAGTGACAAACCTTACTTAAATATTCCATTCCAGTTTACATGTATAATAGTACCAGAATCATTAGCCCATAATCCCATTGGAAAGAACGTTATCAACTGACTACAGTGTTTATGTGTAGTTTTCTTTGTTTTAGTCTTATAGACTCTACTCTTTTCCAAAGTTACTTATGTCAGGCCTTTTTGCCTGTCTTCTTCAATGAGGTTGTTTTATACATTTTAATACAGATAGAGTCTCTTATCACGGTGTGCATTCCTTCCTGAGATACTCTGACTTCCTAAATGTTTGTTTAAAAATATTTGCATACATTAAGGTTCTCTCTTTGTGCTGCAGAGTTCTGTGGGTTTTGATAAATGCATAATCACTACATTCATCATTAGAGTACCATACAGAATAATTTCACTGCTCTAAAATGCCCTGTGCTTTGTCTCTTTCTTTTAGGAACTGGTCATTGTAGCTATAGTCAGTTTATCTTTATTTTCCTTCCTTTACTCTCCATTTTTATTTTATTGTTTTTTAAATCATGTATCTTAAAAGTAGTTTTTAGAGATTATCCTCTTACCCTCTGTACTCTTTGCTCTAAATTACTCTATAGATAGCTCATCTTCCTCATGATTAGCAGGATGTAAAGATCTAATTCTGTTTGACTGTGGTTTCAAAATGGACTTGAAAAGGAAAACACATCATACTTGTCTAGCACATTTTATTTAACATCTCAGAATACTTTACAAATTTAGACCTCCAAAGCTGTTTAGACCTGTCTGTTTAGGTCTGTTTAGACCTCCAAAGCTGAGTCAATGAGATGTGTATAGATGAATATGCTGAGAAAACCCTTCTCAAGGTCACAGAAAACTGTTCAAATCATAACCAGTGGAAGAGTATTTCATTCCCTTGCACCATGAAAATCATCCTCCTGGGAATCGAGTACGTTTGGGAAGAGAGAATCTTGGATAGCAACCAGCTACATTTGGAAGTCTTTCAATGGCACAGTTTTAATCCAATCTTGCTTCTGGTATTTAGGAAACCAGACATATAATCTTTGTCTCTGCAGGGGATCTAAGCATTCACATGCTTTTCTCGCCAGTGCTGTCTGCCTATATTTGCCCAAAGACATAATAACTATTTTAGGTAACTTCATACTGTGACAGGGCTTGTGTTATGTAAATGAAATGAAGACGTTCTAGTCTAAATTAACAGATGATTTTTATGGCAAGACAATTTTAGGGAGCATGTCTCAGCAATTTGAGCATTTAAAATTACTGAGAATTTAAAACTTCCTTTACAGTATTGACTTTAACATCTACTTGAGAAGCTATTCTTTTGTCAACTTACAGTGTTATTCTCTTTCTTAATCAGTCTAATACTTAGTTATTTACCCAATGTTAATTATCTGAGCAAAGTAAGTTTCTGTTGATTTGAAATTTACCTTTAAAAGATAATTCAGTTCAGTTCAGTCTCTCAGTCATGTCCATCTCTTTGCGACCCCATGAACCACAGCATGCCAGGCCTCCCTGTCCATCACAAACTCCCGGAGTTCACCCAAACCCATGTCCATCGAGTCGATGATGCCATCCAACCATCTCATCCTCTGTCGTCCCCTTCTCCTCCTGCCCTCAGTCTTTCCCAGCATCAGGGTCTTTTCAAATGAGTTAGCTCTTTGCATGAGGTGGCCAAAGTATTGGAGTTTCAGCTTCAACATCAGTCCTTCCAATGAAAACCCAGGACTGATCTCCTTTAGGATGGACTGGTTGGCTCTCCATGCAGTCCAAGGGACTCTCAAGAATCTTCTCCAACACCACCGTTCAAAAGCATCAATTCTTCAGCATTCAGCTTTCTTCACAGTCCAACTCTCACATCCATACATGACCACTGGAAAAACCATAGCCTTGACTAGACAGACCTTTGTTGGCAATGTCTCTGCTTATATGCTATCTAGGTTGGTCATAACTTTCCTTCCAAGGAGTAAGTGTCTTTTAATTTCATGGCTGCAATCACCATCTGCAGTGATTCTGGAGCCCAGAAAAATAAAGTCAGCCACTGTTTCCACTGTTTCTCCACCTATTTGCAATGAAGCGATGGGACCGGATGCCATGATCTTCATTTTCTGAATGTTGAGCTTTAAGCCAACTTTTTCACTCTTCTCTTTCACTTTCATCAAGAGGCTCTTTAGTTCTTCTTCACTTTCTGCCATAAGGGTGGTGTCATCTGCATCAGTTTGGATAAATTATGACAAGTATTTGCTTTGACGCACTTTATACTTTCTACTACATAGATGGTGTAACTATGAGATATATTCTGCATAATAGAAAATAAAATGAGAATTTTATTAACATATAAATCATGTTTTAATAGCATTAAATTTCACTAGAAAGTTAAAAATCATGAAACTTTTACATTCTGGAAATATAAAAAATTTCTTGTAAGTATTGCCCTTGCTGCTGCTGCTGCTGCTAAGTCACTTCAGTCGTGTCCAACTCTGTGCGACCCCATGGACTGCAGCCTACCAGGCTCCCCCTTCCATGGGATTTTCCAGGCAAGAGTACTGGAGTGGGGTGCCATTGCTTTCTCCAAGTATTGTCCTTACATAGATGCATATAGAAGTGTTAATGTTATGTGCACATAGTATTATTTTTAAAAGAGGTAGAATATGAAATTCACAATGTCAAAAAACTGCTTTGATTCACTTTTAAGCATCTACCTCCAAATATTTTCCTGATTTCCTTCCTGTCACTAACATTAGGATTATCCTACGAACCAGGCTTGGGAGCTCAGTATCAACTTTGACTTATAATCCACCTCTGCTATCCTCTATATGCCATATTCTGTAGATTTTACCTCATTGTTTCTTAAATCTTATTTTTATCACTAGTGCCACTCCCTTAGCTATGTCTCCCTATGGTTTTTATGTAGGGTGCTGTGGAACTCTGAAACCTGCTCTCTTGATTCCCTTTTCTCCCAGTCCTTGTGTATTTACCTAATAATGACAAACAGATCCATGTCAAGCATTGTTTAATAATAGTTTCTGCTCACTCTGTTGATTGTTTCCCTCATTTCTACTGAAATGTATATAATGCTTGATAGTTTTTAAACTTTGGACCCCAAGAACTTTTTTAGCTCCAGGTAAACAGAACTATTTGCTGTTCCATGACCTTGCTGCTCCCCACACTCTACTCCAACTTTCTTACCTCTCCCCATTCCAGTATTAACTAGACTGTGTTTGATAGAAGCAAGTCCAGTGAGACACTTTAAAATATGGGAAGGGTTGTTTCTTGTAACATATGTTTAGGAAGTGGACTTACTGTGTGTCCTTTTTGGAAGACAATGCATATTCACAAATGAAAGCCTACAATGGCCTGCAGTAAAGAAAAGTGTTTAGTTTTGACTAGCTTTCTGCAACCCACTCCAGTAATCTTGCCTGGAAAATCCCATGCACGGAGGAGCCTGGTAGTCTACAGTCCATGGGGTCACGAATAGTCGGACATGACTGAGTGACTTCACTTTCACTTTTCACTTCCATGCATTGGAGCAGGAAATGGCAACCCACTCCAGTGTTCTTGCCTGGAGAATCCCAGGGACAGGAGCCTGGTGGGCTGCCGTCTATGGGGTCACACAGAGTCGGACACGAGTGACATGACTTAGCAGCAGCAGCGGCAGCTTTCTCAAACTAACTGGATGGTAGAATGCTTTTCAGTGCAAACAATTCCTTAAAAGGTCAAGTGCTTTTCTTCAGGCTAATCCTTCTGTCTGGCATGAATTCATCCTCAGTGCTTCTATGCACAACCGACAAAATCCTCTCTCTTCTTCAAAATTACAAACCAATACAAATGCCCCCTCTTCCATAAATCTTTTCTTGAATCACTGTCAAACACAGGTCTCCTTATTGAAAAATTTGTAGCACTTTTATAGGTACCTTTCTTACGGCACATACCTTACTCTGACATTTCTTCAGTTATTTGTTTTTACTAGCTTTAACCACCTGTCCAAACTGTAATCTCCTGCAAATAATGATCATGTCTTATTTTTCTCAGTATCATTTCCAGAGACTAATACTATTTCTTGTATGTAATGAGTTTGAATATAAATAACTATTGTATCATGTTTTACAATAATAGCAGCATGCCTATCTATAAGTGTGGAAATACACTATCTGAGTTGATTCTTATTCACTCTACAAACTGGGAAGAAATTATTGACCTCATATTTAAGAACTGAAACCAATACAATTTCTTGTCCTTGTGTTAAAATACTGGATACAGACACATTTTACTTTCGCAATATTGAGAACAACAAGTAAAACATAACTCAGCTGTTTATTTCAGGTACACTTAATGTAAGAAGATAAAACTGTGAGCCAACTAAAACAGTATTTTTTAATCAAGACTATCAGTTAGCTCAACAAGAATCCCTTGAAGACTTTCACTTCAATGGGCCAACCAATCCAAAAGTATTATATCATTAATCCTTCCCAACTCAGTTCTTGAAAGACTTGCTTTAAAATCACCCAGCCTGGGCCTTAAAAACCCTATAAATGTTCTTGCTTTTCCAGCTTCTCAGATCTGGGACATTTTGTCATGGTCTCTTCTACTGCAGTTAAATCTAATAAAGTTAGCTGTGCTTTATCAATAGGTTTTACTGCTGGTCTTCTGGAGGAATGAGTAGTTGACACTTATAAATAAAAACCTTGATGCATAAAAAATTAAAAATTTACCCAAGTTGCAGAGCTGGGAAACGGCAGTGCTAAGATGAATAACCAAGTCTTTGAAATCTTTATCTGCAAAGTTTCCTCCTATCTTTTCTCTGTATTATGTTATTTCTCTGAAACAACTATAAACTTCAGGTAACTTCAGCTGTAAAGAGTGGTGTGAAATTAGTTTGTTCACAGCCTCTCCTTCAAATAAGTATGCTTCATTCATTCATACAAACAAGCAATATTTCTTGAGTACCTACAATATACCAGGTATTGGGACTATATCCACAACAAAGCAAAGCTTCTGCTTTCAAAAATGTCACATTCTAGTTGGAGCCAGGTGGGGAGCAAAGACAGTAAGTAAATAAATAATAGTTGAAGTAGAAAAATTGAAAGAGGGATTGCAATTTTATACAGGGTTGTCAGAGAAAGCTCACCTGAGAGGTGACATGAGATAACATCTCAAGGAAGTGAGTAAGGGAACTAGTTAGGTATCTGTGGGAAAACCTCAAACATGAGTTTGAGCAAGCTCTGGGCGTTGGTGATGGACAGGGAAGCCTGGTGTGCTGCAGTCCATGTGCAAAGAGTTGGACATGACTGAGCGACTGAACTGAACTGATGAAAATCATCCATAAGACATGGAGAGCATTTGAATACTGATTGAGTATATAATGATATATACTAGTTATCTATGGCCATGTAAAAATTTACCCCAGAATTTAGTGGCTTAAAACAACAAACATTGATTACTTCATGATTTCTGTGAGTCAGGAATCTGGGCATGGCTTATTTGGGTGCCTCTGCTTCAAGGTCTCTCATAGGCTATGATGAAGGTATTCTCTAGGGGTTCAGTTGCTTCAGGGCTTGACTAAGAAGAATCTGCTTCCAAGTTCTCTCTTGCTGCTGTTGGTAGGCTGAAGCTGAAATCTGGCTGATGGCCAGTCATCAATTCCTTGCTACATTAGGTCTGTCCATAGGACCGTTCACAACAAGGGAGCTTACTTTCTACAGATAAGGGCTCAGAAAGAGACAAAGTGAGAGAGAGAGAGAGAGAGAGAAAGAGAGAGAGAGTTGAGAGATTGTAAGTGAAAGAGAGAGAATTTACAAGATGAAATCCCAATGTCTTTGTATCTGAGTGAGTTCCCATCAGTTTTGCCTTATATTCTTTATTATGTCTAGCTCACACTCAAGGGGAGCAATTATAACAATGGCTTGCAAAGCAGGAGATGAGGATCACTGGGTCATCTTGGGAGAAGGCAATGGCACCCCACTCCAGTACTGTTGCCTGGAAAATTCCATGGATGGAAGAGCCTGGTAGGCTGCAGTCCATGGGGTCGCTAAGAGTCGGACACGACTGAAATGACTTAGCAGCAGCAGCAGCAGCAGGGGTCATCTTAGAAGGCTTCTATCACAGATATTAAGGAATTACTATTTATTTTCTTTATGTATGATAATGATATTATCATGTCTGACTCTTTGAAACCCCATGGACCTTAGCCCTCCAGGACTATAGCCATCCTCAGTCCATGGAATTCTCTAGGCAAGAATATTGGAATGGTTTGCCATTCCCTTCTCTAGGCGATCTTCCTGACCCAGGGATTGAATCCAGGTCTCCTGTATTACAGGCAGATTCTTTACTGTCTGAGCCACCAGAGAAACCCCTGATGACTTTATGGTTTGTTATAAATACTTCTTTTATTTTATTGATATATACTTAAATATTTATGGGTGAAGTGATATTTAAGTCTGTGATTTGCTTCAAAATAATCCAGTTGAGGGTAGGAAAATATATGGAAGTATATGAATGAAACCAATGAGGCCAAGAATTGATGAATGTTGAAGTTGGATGATCTAGTATATAGGTTTATAGTGTTATTCCCTTTAATTTTGTGCTTGTTTATACTGTAAAAATTTTTTTTTAAATAAAAATAGTTTGGTATCTAGCTGCTTATTCCTGTGCTTATCACACAATAGGTCTTACATGGGTCAAGGAAAAATATATTTATTTAGTGTGTCTTCTAAACCTCAATAGTAATAAAGTAAATATGGCATGTTTGTATAATGGATATTCACATGACATTGCTTTATAGCTCCTCAGTCAATGCTAAATCCAGAAATTTCTGATATTCCAACCAATTTACATTGGACTCTAATCTGTTTTAATAAAATTTCTACAGCTAACTGTCATAGCAACTGGAGATGACTACCCTTTATTAAAAGCCCCTTGAGGTTGAATTCTCAGATTGATGTCATCTGAGATGAAAATTCACCAAATGGTGGCATAATTATTCCCCAGGCCCACTCTGAAGTAATTATAAAGCTGTGGTCTATTAAATTTAAATATTAGCACTAAAATGTGTCCGTATCCTTTAGTCCAAAAGAGTTGAGAGATAACATTTAAAGGATGCTTATTTTAAAAGCATTTATATGGTTGGGGTGGAGACAGATCCATATATTTTTATTCTTCAGTTTGTTTAGTAGATAGTGAGGTTATAGTGTTTTCTTTTATTTCTTTTGTTTTCCACTAGAATATATAAAGTGACCATTCTTACAACCTAGAGGCACTAATACCAGAAATATTAGGTTAATAAATGAAAATAAATATAAGGTATAAAAATATGAAACATGGTATCTGCTCTCAAGATATATTAAAATTTTTATAAGAATATGATATTCATAAAAAGAGAGGGCAAAGTAAGGTCAAAACAAAATTGCCAAATAGGAGACAGTGATAGCAAGTGACTGAGGTTTTGGGAGGAAGGAAGAAATTATGAGTTGGACTGTCAAGGGAAGGATGCCGGACATGTGACAGTAAGATTCAGAAATCTGAAGAGAGTAATTAAAGAATCTAAACGTCTCTTCTACTTTATCATCTGCCATTTCATTCTGGGACATGTGTGTGTGTGGATAGAAGAAGGGTTTTTCTTGAGATACTGCTGCTAAGTCACGTCAGTCATGTCCGACTCTGTGCAACCCCATAGACGGCAGCCCACCAGGCTCCCCCGTCCCTGGGATTCTCCAAGAAAGAACACTGGAGTGGGTTGAGATACTAAACATTTGCTATTTTAATTGAAAATAGCTAGTGATATGACTGTCTTATTTTTTACTTAGACTGTCCACAAAGTACTTAAAATCTTTGTTCTGAATAATTCTCTTACATGTATTTTCCACTGTAACTAGACATATGAACTCACTGCATACTTACTTTTATCTCTTTGAACAGACTTCGCTTGTCAAGGAATGCCTATCATATTTGCATCACAATTTTGGAATATACCCACATTTATAATCCTCAAATTCTCTGTGAAGATTTCTGTTATTTCTCAACCAGCAGGAATATCTCTCCTGTAGTCTTCTTTGAACTCCTTGTTGCTGTCAAACATGTATTTGGCGGCATATTCGATATTTCAAATTTGTGTTCTTATGCTATGAGTAGTTTTAAAAGCTCCTTGGGTCAAGTGTAAGCTCATTGGAAGCCTGGGGCATGCATCTTATCTTTGGTATCCTCAAAAGAGCTTGCAAATAAATGATTCTTAGTACAGGCGTGTTGAGGGAATCATGAAATAAGATGACTTGCAAAGCTGTGAGATTTATTGGCTGAGTTTTCTGCTGCTGCTGAGTGTGTTCAAGTGAAGCCTGCTCAGCGATGCGTACTGAACTTTTCGTATGGGCTCCGTTCAGTTTCTCAGGGAGGGAGCACTAGTCGTTAGCTCATTTACTTGAAGAGCTCTTTCATGAAAAGCCTCATAAGCTTTCTGGGACAACGTACAGCTGAAACATTTTCGGCTTCTTTTTTCCCTCCATCCTTTGCAGGTATTATTTTTGTGTCTTGGTCTAATTGTGGTGATGCTTTCTTTTGCAATGTCACAAGAATGAAAACCTGAGACGTATGAGTGAAAGTGGTGCCATCCAGTAAGGCAGAGATGATGCTAGAAGAATTTTATCAAATTGACCTTTAAGTGTTCTTACAGAATCTTGTGAAGTGAAATCAATTAAGATAATTTAGTAATAAATTGAGTCCAAATGAATAGTTCTTTTTTAAAAGATTTATATGGACTCAATTTATTACTAAATTATCTTAATTGATTTCACTTCACAAGATTCTGTAAGAATGTATACCTGTGGCAGATTCATTTTGATATTTGGCAAAACTAATACAGTTATGTAAAGTTTAAAAATAAAATAAAATTAAAATAAAATAAAATAAAAAAAAAGGAAAAAAAAAAGATTATTAAATGTTTAAGAGAACATATGCCGATACAGCATTTATACGTTGACTTTATAATATACTCGACATTATTTCTGATCATTTTTCTTATAAGAAGACATGATGTATAGAACAGTCTTATGGACTCTGTGGGAGAGGGAGAGGGTGGGAAGATTTGGGAGAATGGCATTGAAACATGCATACTATCATGTATGAAACGAGTCGCCAGTCCAGGTTCGATGCATGATACTGGATGCTTGGGGCTGGTGCACTGGGACGACCCAGAGGGATGGTATGGGGAGGGAGGAGGGAGGAGGGTTCAGGATGGGGAACACATGTATACCTGTGGCAGATTCATTTCGATATTTGGCAACACCAATACAATATTGTAAAGTTTAAAAAAAAAAAAAAAAAAAAGACATGAAAGCATGTTCAGTGGACAACAGGAAAATTGTTAGGTAGTTTCTAAGACTCTGAATAGAAAAAAAAATGCAGAACAACAACAAACAAACTGATAACAACAAAATGAAAACCAACCATAATATAGAAGGCTATACAAAATGACAATAATATATATTAAGATTAATTGTAAAAAAATTACTGTATCTTAGAAGGAATTATTTATTAACAAAGCTCAGAGAGACCACTGAGAGTTCAGTTACCCAGGAAGAGGGTGGGTTTCTATCTATTCCTACTACAAACCATGCTGCTAAGATACTGAATCAATTTATTAACTAAAAATAAAGCCACCCTCTGACTATATGCAAGTTGCTCTTTGAGGAATGTAGAGCAATTGTATTGCTGTCTGACTGTTCATTCATACCTTTCCTTTTAATGCGCATTGGCCGTGGGTGACAGGTGATATAGTCCTACCATGTTGAAAAACCAGTTGTAAGAAAAAGTGGGAACGGCAAGTGCCAAAGCAAGCATACTGAGAATTGTGGCACTTATGCTGGCAAGAAAATATTACTATTTTAATAGCAATATTAGGTGCCATTTATCCAGAATTTATTATGTGCCAGGCAATCTGCTAAACACTTCACATATACTATTCTGTTTAATTCTCATGACACCGCAAGAAAGGCAGCATTATATTTATCTTACAAATGATGGGAATGAGTTTCAAAGATTACATCATATGCTTTATGATTTCACAGCCTGAAAATGGTAGCACTGGTAGACCCCATTTCTGCCTGATTTGAATGTCACTATTCCTAATTACTTTCAGAATAGTTCAAATGTTTAAGGCATAAATTCATCTCTATAGAGCCAGATAATTATATACTAGAAGCAGGAGGTAAAAGTTATTAAAGATACTGGAAATTTGTTCGGAGACTCTGAGGTGAATTGTCCTAGAATATTCAAATAGGAATCAGGTTTTTAATGAAGGACACCTAGGAAAATCTACCCACATGTATATGGGTAAAAATCAATAGAAGAGACAGTTGTTTCTTCAGAAATATGTAAATACAAACAAAATAAAATAAATGAAAGGAAAATATTGAGCTTAAGCTGTTTGGAAAAGTAGAAAAGCTTTACTCTTGCCACTTGGCTCGTGGTTGTGAATCTTGGAGAATGGCCAATAAGCATCCATAATGTTGGAAGAAATACGAGGAGAAGCCTTTAGGCTAAGGTACTGAAGCAACCCTACTGAGAGACGCAAACTGAATGTCCATCGCCATTCTTGACAATGAACCGCTCATGGAGTAACTACTCAAGGAAGCTGTGTAACCTGGTCAGGTGGTCACTTATCTTGAAAATTTCCACATCCTCACCCAGGAAGTGACTCCCCAGGAATCCACATAGAAGAGTTTATAAAGGCATAGCAAGGCTTGATTCAGTGTCTTCTCAAAGACCATGGAGGCTTCTATGGCATCCACATTATCCCAGTCTCTATGGGATGACATGTGAATCTCTTGGAAGATGGTACAGCATCCACACATATTTTGGAGATCCAGAAAACACTCTAACTTCATTTTTTCCCCACTCACAATTGTCTTCAGCACTCCAGACATAGACTAAACTAGAAGTTTAGGGAGAATAGATGTAGGAGGCCCTCAGGCTTTTGGGCAAGCACATTCATGAGAGTTTCACTTCCAGGTGAATCTAACAGTACTCTGAAGGCAAGTTCAGCCAACTTTTAAATCTGGATTTTGAGTCAAAATCCTTCATGAAGCAGGGATGCACAAGCCTAAATGGAGCTTCTAACCTAAAGAGCTATTTCAAATAGGCTACTGGGATAACTGGGATTCAGGATTCTTTTATGTTTATCAAAGCAAAGGAGTGTTGCAGATCTTTCTAGCTAACCACGTATCTTGAACACATTTGTTTTATCAATGAAAATTATTACTCACTTACCTCCTGTTAATTAGTGGATGTTCTGAAAATAGATTTTGATGAATCTTATGCACTTGCATGGCTACCCCTGAGAACAGATTTGATGAGGATACTTCCAAATACATGTTACCTTCTTTTCCTTTCCCAGTGTAATTCAACATAATATTTAAGCAGTTTAAAGTAAAGTTCTAGGCTGACAAGTATACACTGGGTATATGATACATAGAGGACATTCAGCCAAATAAACAAAATTTATTCTGAGCTAGGTCTTTGAACTAGTAGTCCTAAACTACTCTCCAGTCTCCTGACCTGGATTATGCCTTCTTCCTTAATGACTTAAGTACTTATACTATTCAACTTAAAAAGGGAAATTTATGATGATGTGAAAGTGATGTGCATTTAGTAGAAACATACCTCAAATTTTGAATTCTGATCTTTTCCTGGAACACTGATGGATGACACAGTACCCTCTTGTGATGCTTGGTCAGCTGTGGTGAGCCTCAACTTTCAGTCATCCATGAGGGTAAGCAACCAATACACTTAAAACCATTCTGTTTTTTTACTTTCAGTACAGTATTCAATACATTTTCATGGGCTTTGTGGTAAATGATTTTGCCCAACTGTAGGAATGCAAAAGTAGGAAGTCAAGAAACGCCTGGAGTAACAGGCAAATTTGGCCTTGGAGTACAGAATGAAGCAGGGCAAAGGTTAATAGAGTTTTGCCAAGAGAACACACTGGTCATAGCGAACACCCTCTTCCAACAACAGAGAAGACTCTACACATGGACATCACCAGAGGGTCAACACCAAAATCAGAATGATTATATTCTTTGCAGCCAAAGATGGAGAAGCTCTATACAGTCAGCAGAAACAAGACCAGGAGCTGACTGGCTCAGACCATGAACTCCTTATTTCCAAATTCAGACTTAAATTGAAGAAATGGGGAAGACTACTAGACTATTAAGGTATGACCTAAATCAAATCCCTTACGATAATACAGTGGAGGTGAGAAATAGATTCAAAGGACTAAATCTGATAGACAAAGTGCCTGATGGATGGAGGTTTGTGACATTGTACAGGAGACAGGAATCAAGACTACCCCCAAGAAAAAGAAGTGCAAAAAAGCAAAATGGCTGCCTGAGGAGGCCTTACAAATAGCTGTGAAAAGAAGAGAAGCAAAAAGCAAAGGAGAAAAGGAAAGATATACCCATTTGATTGCAGTGTTCCAAAGAATAGCAAGGAAAGATAAGAAAGCCTTCCTCAGTGATCAGTGCAAAGAAATAGAGGAAAACAGAAGGATGGGAAAGACTAGAGATCGCTTCAAGAAAATTAGAGATACAAAGGAAACATTTTATGTAAAGGTGGGCTCAATAAAGGACAGAAATGATAGGGAACTAACAGAAGCAGAAGATATTAAGAAGAGGTGGCAAGAATACACAGAAGAACTGTACAAAAAAGATCTTCACGACCAAGATAATCATGATGGTGTGATCACTCACCTAGAGCCAGACATCCTGGAATGTGAAGTCAAGTGGGCCTTAGAAAGCATCACTACAAACAAAGCTAGTGGAGGTGATGGAATTCCAGTTGGGCTATTTCAAATCCTAAAAGATGATGCTGTGAAAGTGCTGCACTCAATATGCCAGCAAATTTGGAAAACTCAGCAGTGGCCACAGGACTGGAAAAGGTCAGTTTTCATTGCAATCCCAAAGAAAGCCAATGCCAAAGAATGCTCAAACTACCGCACAATTGCACTCATCTCACACGCTAGCAAAGTCATGCTCAAAATTCTCTAAGCCAGGTTTCAGCAATACGTGAACCCTTAACTTCCAGATTTTCAAGCTGGATTTAGAAAAGGCGGAGGAACCAGAGATCAAATTGCCACCATCCATTGGATCATCGAAAAAGCAAGAGAGTTCCAGAAAAACATCTATTTCTGCTTTATTGACTATGCCAAAGCCTTTGACTGTGTGGATCAGAATAAACTATGGAAAATTCTGAAAGAGATGAGCATACCAGACCACCTGACCTGCCTCTTGAGAAACCTATATGCAGGTCAGGAAGCAACAGTTAGAACTGGACATGGAACAACCGACTGGTTCCAAATAAGAAAAGGAGGACTTCAAGGCTATATATTGTTACCCTGCTTATTTAACTTATATGCAGAGTACATAATGAGAAATGCTGGGCTGGAAGAAGCACAAGCTGGAATCAAGATTGCCGGGAGAAATATCAGTAACCTCAGATATGCAGATGAAACCACATTTATGGCAGAAAGCTAAGAAGAACTGAAGAGCTCTTGATGAAAGTGAAAGAGGAGAGTGAAAAAGTTGCCTTAAAGCTCAATATTCATAAAACTAAAATCATGGCATCTGGTCCCATCACTTCATGGAAAATAGATTGGGAAACAGTAGAAACAGTGTCAGACTTTATTTTTCTGGGCTCCAGAAAATCACTGCAGATGTGATTGCAGCCATGAAATTAAAAGACGCTTACTCCTTGGAAGGAAAGTTATGACCAACCTAGACAGCATATTAAAAAGCAGAGACATAACTTTGCCAACAAAGGTCTGTTTCACCAAGGCTATGGTTTTTCCAGTAGTCATGTATGGATGTAAGAGTTGGACTATAATGAAAGCTGAGCACTGAAGAATTGATGCTTTTGAATATCAGTTTGGGGTTTGAGAAGACTCTTGAGAGTCCCTTGGATTGCAAGGAGATCCAGCCAGTCCATCCTAAAGGAGATCATTCCTGAGTGTTCACTGGAAGGACTGATGTTGAAGCTGAAACTCCAATACTTTGGCCACCTGATGCGAAGAGCTGACTCATTGGAAAAGACCCTGATGCTGGGAAAGACTGAGGGCAGGAGGAGAAGGGGACGACAGAGGATGAGATGGTTGGATGACATCACCAACTCTATGGACATGAGCTTGGGTAAACTCCAGGAGTTGGTGATGGACAGGGAGGCCTGGCGTGCTGTGGTCCATGGGGTTGAAAAAGTCGGACATGATCGAGCAACTGAACTTAACTGAACTGAAGGCCAATGTAAGTGTTGTGAATGCATTTAAGGTAGGTGAGGCTAGAAGTGTTATATTTTATGGTTGGTTTTATTAAATACATTTCAATTTATGATGTTTTCAACTTACTGATGGGTTTTCAGGAGGTAGCCTCATTGAAAGTGGAGAAAGATCTGTACCTACAGATCTAATGACCTCTTTGACTTTTCTCCTTTAGATTCAAGCTCTGAGACCTATCAGCCTAGTGAAATTGGTCTTAACAAGTCAGAAAAGGTCACTGCATTGCTAAGCCCATTGACCAGTTCTTGACTTCAATTTACCTAATCTGTCAGTGGCATAGTGAAATTTTTATTCAAATGTCACTTTCTTTTTGAGATTTTACCTGCCCACTCCATGTAGAATTTTTTACGTCCCACCCTTGTTACTTTCCTTCCCACTTCTTTGCTTCTTCTCTCTGTGTCCATCTATATTTTAGTTATGCATCCTATTTATAGCCTCTCTCCTCCCAACTAGGTCATGAGCTCTGTGAGGGTGGGAGTTTCTGACTGCTTTGTTCATTATTGTGTTTCTAGTGCCCAGAACAATGTCTAGCACATAGTGATTAGTATGTCTTTGTTAAATGAATGAATGAAAAGTGTCACTTGCAGAAAGCTAAATCAACATAATTGTAGTGGAAAGCAAATTTGAGAATGAATATACGGTTTGTTTTTACTTGTTTATAAGTTTTTGCCTCAGTACATTTCACTTTTAAGAATCTTAAGTAAATAATCAGTGACTAAAAGATGCATATCCTCAGTCTCTTAAGTAGTATCAAAGCAGGTTATTGGATGTGTCTCAGGCTCATAAAAGTGTTTATTACCAATCTGAGATTTGAATACAAACAAATGTGTATTCATCGTCTCTAAAGATGCTACGCATTGCTTTGTGTGTACAATATGTGTGTTGATCTCTGTGTGTGAGTGTGTGATAGGATTTTGATTCTTGGTGGTGACTTAAGATAAGGTTTTATTCATGCCTTGTGGGAGTGCACAGTAACACCATTTATGAAGGCCATTTTTCAATATGTAGCAAAAGTTTTAAAAATGTTCAAAATGTTTAAACTGGAAATCCCACTTTTAAGTGCAAATCATAAAACAATACTCAAAAATAGTCAACAATTTACATATAAATATAATTATCATATAATTATTGATGATAGTATAAATTTGAAAGAAACCCCAGTATGTTCAAAAATTAAATGTTACATTTATTCATAAAGTAGTGGTTTTGTATGTAAAGACCTCATTTCCACAGACCTAAAATCTGCATGAAGCTCTTGATAAGTGAAAAAATAAATCTCTAAACAATGATCCTAATTTTATATTAACAGTATGCATTTATTTATAAATGTGTGCAAAGAAATGGCATGGAAATGAATAAATTAAAATGTCTGTGAAATTTGTCATGGGTAATTTCCCCCACTATGTTATATATTATTCCAAAAAATTTATTCAAGAGCATGTATAACATAAAATGAAAAAAAATCTAAGATAAAAATAGACCAAAAACTTATAACCCTTTGACAAAAATAAAAACCTTGTGGAAAAGCTTGCAAAATTTTTCATTCTCCTACATTACAGAATGTTAAATTTAAAAAATTTGAATAGAAAAGTAAAAATAAGGCACTTGATTGAAAATCTCCAGATTTACTTGCCTGCCCTTTATATTTGCATAACACTTGATATCCACCTTATGCCAAATGATTCTCCCATAACTGCCCTGTGATATTGGCAGATCAAGTGTGATTATCTCCAAATTTTACCTGTAAGATAATTGAGGCTCAGAGAGGTTAAGTGACTTACCCAAGGTAAACTAGTAAAGAAATAAAACCAAGATAAAAACACATCTTCTCTTCTAGTCACACACTTTTTTCCTCGATTGCTCTAAATTGTGCTGAAAAATTAGAAAAGAAAAGACAGTGATTGTGTTCTTAAAGCTGTCTGAGTGCACTTCTATTAGTGCCAGACAGCTTTGAAGTCATTGATTGCCCCTGAGAGATGATGAGATTGTGTTACATGGAACTTGGCCATCGTTACCATGTGATTTTCAATTAAGAAGAAAATCAAAAGTATCCCAGTGTCATGGTCATAACCTGAAGGGTTCAGACAAGCTACCAGCTGCATACAAATCAAGGAAGACTAATCATTTATCTGTGTGTGCAGGCTGCAGACTTTCAAAAGAAATGATCTTTTACCCTTGTAGCCTAGCTACTTTATTTTTCACCCATGGATGTTGTCATTTGTGAATTAGGTCTTTAAATTGTTTTTGACTCTTGGGAAAAAATTTTCTGGTATCTTCACTGAACAGTTGCTACGATGATACAGAACGTGAAAGTGTATTGTGAAAACCGAACAACTCTGAGAAGTTCAATAGGAAGGATGCTGTGAAACAAACAAAAAACTCCAGCCTTAAATATCTGGTGTCAGTATAGCCAAACTGATGGGCCAGCTCTTTTACTTTCAGCAAGTCATGACTCTTCAGCTTCAGAATTCATAAAACAGGGCTATTAATTTCTATCTTGCAGAGTTCAGTTTAGTCGCTCAGTTGTGTCTGACTCTTTGTGACCCCATGAACTGCAGCACGCCAGGCCTCCTGTCCATCACCAACTCCCGGAGTTCACCCAAACCCATGTCCATCGAGTTGATGATGCCATCCAACCATCTCATCCTTTGTCGTCCCCTTCTCCTCCTGCCCTCAATCTTTCCCAGCATCAGGGTCTTTTCCAATGAGTCAGCTCTTTGCATCAGGTGGCCAAAGTATTGGAGTTTCAGCTTCAACATCAGTCCTTCCAATGAACACCCAGGACTGATCTCCTTTAGGATGGACTGGTTCTTCATCTAAAGATGGGCTTGGATCTCCTTGCAGTCCAAGGGATTCTCAAGAGTCTTCTCTAACACCACAGTTCAAAAGCATCAATTCTTCAGCGCTCAGCTTTCTTCATAGTCCAAGTCTCACATCCATACATGACTACTGGAAAAACCATAGCCTTGACTAGATGGATCTTTGTTGGCAAAGTAATGTCTCTGCTTTTTAATATGCTGTCTAGGTTGGTCATAACTTTCCTTCCAAGGAGTAAGTGTCTTTTAATTTCATGGCTGCAATCACCATCTGCAGTGATTTTGGAGCCAGAAAAAATAAAGTCAGCCACTGTTTCCCCATCTATTTCCCATGAAGTGATAGGGCCGGATGCCATGATCTTAGTTTTCTGAATGTTGAGTTTTAAGCCAACTTTTTCACTCACCTCTTTCACTTTCATCAAGAGGCTCTTTAGTTCTTTTTGGCTTTCTGCTGTAAGGGTGGTGTCATCTGCATATCTGAGGTTACTGATATTTCTCCCGGCAATCTTGATTCTAGCTTGTGCTTCCGCCAGCCCAGCATTTCTCATGATGTACTCTGCATATAAGTTAAATAAGCAGGGTGACTATATACAGGCTTGACGTATTCATTTTCCTATTTGGAACCATTCTGTTGTTCCATGTCCAGTTCTAACTGTTGCTTCCTGACCTATATACAGGTTTCTCAAGAGGCAGGTCAGGTGGTCTGGTATGCCCATCTCTTTCAGAATTTTCCACAGTTTATTGTGATCCACACAGTCAAAGGCTTTGGCATAGTCAATAAAGCAGAAATAGATGTTTTTCTGGAACTCTCTTGCTTTTTCAACAATCCATTGGATGTTGGCAATTTGATCTCTGGTTCCTCACAGAATTGTAAAGATTAAAATGAAATGACACATGCCAAAGAGACTAACTCTGTCATAGGTATACATGTGCTAAATGCATTTTTGTTTTGTTTTAATGTAGTGATATAGAAAGAGTTTCCTGGAATAGCATTGGCTGGGTAGTTTAAAAGACCTCCAAGCACTGCGCTGTGAGAAAAGGTAACTTAATGAAGGACATGAAAGTGGTGCCAAGTCATATGCCTTTATGAAATGACCACTGAGAAGGACGCAAAGGAGCCACATTAAAAACGTAAACATGCCTGCATTGCTGTGGTAGTTGATCTTAATGTAAAGACTAAGACATAATCTTCTTCAAGTATATAAACTAGAAGATGAGGATATATCCACCTCATTCCATTTTCAGTATCTTAACCATAAAATGGGGGGTTCCCAGGAGGTGCTAGTGGTAGAGAACCTGCCTGTCAATGCGTGAGACTTAAGAGACACGAGTTCAATCCCTGGGTCAGGAAGATCCCCTGGAGGAGGGCATGGCAACCCACTCCAGTATTCTTGCCTGGAGAATTCCATGGACACAGGAGCCTGGAGGGCTACAGTCCATGGGGTCGCAAAGAGTCGGACGCACTGAAGCAACTTAGCATGCACAAAACCATAAAGCAAGCTACAGCTTGCTTGTCGGAAAATAAAATTTTTTTGTCTGTTAACTTTATCAACAAAAATGGGTTGATCTGTCAGTGAAAATGGACAGAAAGTAATACATGAACTGTGTCCTTGAAGTCAAGCAAGATCTGGATTGATTTTATTAAGCATTTCCATCATGTTTCTTTCTTGCCATACTTACTTTTGTTTACCTGTTTAAGAAAGAATTTATCTTTAGTATTACACTTACTTCAAGTATTTCTTGTTCTCTAATTTTGTTTTAACTTCACAGTCAATTGGATATAAATCTGGTGCCCACACATGAAAGTCTCTGTTTCACCTTTTAAAATTCTTCACCAATTTAGTCATTATTTTACAAGCTCTGTATTTTTAATCTGTTAGTGATGTCTCCAGGTCCCAGGCACTCTGCCTTTTATTTTCAAGTGATGCACTTGACATAATTTAGTTTTAGTGGCTCCCTGGGTGTCATGAATAAAATGATTTGATGACTATGATGTCATGCTCAGCAATCGTTCATGAATTCTTCCCTTAGGGCATCTAGAAACTCTTAGCCAAAAAAATCAAAGGCAACAAGTGATCACCAATTCCCAGGGATGGATTAAGTTTTAGTACTAATGCTAATGTTACAGTGTCCCAAGATGCTTCTTGTGGTTAAGGTGTGAAAATATACAAATCTTTGCCAAGTTACCAAGCCGGTGATGCACTATGACAATTTGCTTATTTATCTTTGTTCTAAGCACCATGCCTAGGAGATACTTGGAAGCCTGCAATTTAGGTCTTCCTTTGCAGAGCATATGCTGTAATTTAACTCATGAATTCAGTAAATATCTCTTGGTTGCTTACTATGTCTTAAGCGCAATTCCCTGCTTTGGGGATGTATAAAAAATAACACATAACTTTAGGAGTGGAGAAGGCGATGGCACCCCACTCTAGTACTCTTGCCTGGAGAATCCCATGGATGGAGGAGCCTGGTAGGCTGCAGTCCATGGGGTCGCTAAGAGTCAGACACGACTGAACGACTTCACTTTCACTTTTCACTTTCATGCATTGGAGAAGGAAATGGCAACCCACTCCAGTGTTCTTGCCTGGAGAATCCCAGGGACAGCGGAGCCTGGTGGGCTGCCATCTACGGGGTCGCACAGAGTCGGACATGACTGACAAGACTTAGCAGCAGCAACTTTATGATAGGTTATATTCTACTGAGCGTGGCAGAAGATAAATGAATAAAATAAAGAGCATGTTAGGAGAGGTATCCAAGTTAAAGTTGTCAAACCCAGTTAAATGTGGTCACATAATGAAATATCAAAACTTTATACAATTGATGACGTGCACATGCTCAGTCACTTCAGTGATGTTTGACACTTTGTCATCTTCTTGACTGTAGCCCATGGGAATCTCCAAGCAAGAATACTGGAGTGGGCTGCCATGCCCTCCTTCAGGGGATCTTCTGGACCCAGGGATTGAACCCATGTCTCTTATGTCTCCTACATTAGCAGGCAGGTTCTTTACCACTAGTGCCACCTGGGAAGCCCTATATACTTGATGGTGATATATTTTAAAATCCTTAAGTAAAATACCTAAGTTTGTTTCAAAATTCTATCATTGTCAACATGTTGAAATGTGTCTCTGTCCTAGTTAGTATCCAGATGGTGTGGTTTAGAACTGGTCATTAAATGCATTATCTCGAGTATTTGTCTTGATAACCTTGGTTTTGGTCATTATCACTGTATATGTGATATAAATCAAATAGATCCCCCATCCCCATGTCTTCTAATCAACTCTTGAGAGTCCTTTGGACAGCAAAGGGATCAAACCAGTCAATCCTAAAGGAAATCAACCCTGAATATTCACCGGAAGGACTGATGCTGAAGCTCCAATACTTTGGCCACCTGATGCAAAGAGCTGACTCATTGGAAAAGACCCCAATGCTGGGAAAGATTGAGGGCAGGAGAAGTGGGCGACAGAGGATGAGATGGTTGGATGGAATCACTGACTCAATGGACATGAGTTTGAGCAAACTCCAGGAGACAATGAAGGACAGGGAAGCCTGGCATGCTGCAGTCCATGGGGTTGCAAGGAGTTGGACATGACTGAGTGACTAAACAACAGCAACTAATTGACCCTGAGTTCTCTGGAGTTGTTATAAAAATATTTAAACCCTGGAAGCCTCATTAGAAGTATGTAGCATAATCTAAAAAGCTGACCCTTTTCCAGGACAACTTGTATTTGGATATTTTTAAAAACAACAAAATTAACAAAATTATCTTGTGACTTTATTATCATTGAATGAACTTCATCAAACAGCAATTTCGTGACAGTAGCTCAGTTTAATAGATGGTAACTCTGTGGAAGTGATGTGCTTGGACTCATTATCAACTGTATAAACATCAACAATATTCCAAGGGCTTGGGAAGATCAGTTTTAGATGAGACTGAGGAAGCATAGACTCAATCATGAAAATACCTTGCTTATAATAAGATCCATAACAGGAACTTCCCTTGACTTTCCTGGATGAGATGAATGGGTGGCTATCAGAACAAAATGCCCTATTAGGATTTGATAAAAAGCCTCATTTGCTGCTTAAGTTTGGACAATATCCAGATGACTAGAAGAGGATGTGCACAAATATTCAATTCTCTGTTTTTGCAATATATCCCACTGGATGTCATAATGATTGGATGAATATTTCAGAAACAAATACTGGCAGTTGGAAATACTGTGTCCCATAAGTCATTTATGCTGTTTGTGGGTGTTAATACCTAAAAAATTCAGGTTTTGGTAGGAAGGAGGAAGGGTTAACAGATGGAAGGTAAACAACAGAACCAGCTGCACACTCCTAATTAAAATTTAAGCCATCCCATATTTTGTTTGCATATGTTACTAATAGTTGCTTTGAAATACAATAGGTTGTCCTTCAGGGTCAGCATAATAATCTAGTTGGCACAATCTGGACTTGGTTCTATTCATCATGTGTTTGCTGGGGTTATGAATAAGGCTGTGCTGTTGTTGGATAAACACCAGCATAGCTGAGTCTTTTCTTCATAGCATGTGCTGTGCTAAGTCACTTCAGTCATGTCCAATTCTGTGCGACCCCATAGACGGCAGCCCACCAGGCTCCCCTGTCCCTGGGATTCTCCAGGCAAGAACACTGGAGTGGGTTGCCATTTCCTTCTCCAATGCATGAAAGTGAAAAGAGAAAGTGAAGTTGCTCAGTCGTGTCTGACTCTTAGCGACCCCATGGACTGCAGCCCACCAGGCTCCTCCGTCCATGGGATTTTCCAGGCAAGAGTACTGGAGTGGGGTGCCATTGCCTTCTCTGTCTTCATAGCATATACATACCCAAAGAAAAGAGTTCATGCAAGGATATGTGTGGCAAAATAACATAGAAGCTGCACTATTTAGAAGACATGAGAGGAAAGGTAATCACCTAACTCAGAGCTTGCAAAAGGTCTGTGAAGCATTCCTTTATTATATAATGTTACTTGTCTTTTATTATTTAGATTTCCTTTAAAATGCTGGACCTTGGAATTGTCTATGGGGACACTTGAAACAATGTATTCTGACTTCAGCTTGTTAAAAATCTCCTGTATTTCCTTGACTATACTCACCAATACTATTCTTCTGTTGCTATTTGTTATGTAACATTGAAATATATGGTTTAGCCACTATATGTATGTTTCTAATTTAAAAGAGTGCACATTTGGATCATTTAAACGTTTAAAAATTTTTATTATGATACCTACAAAACAGAAGTAGACTCACAAGCACAGAAAACAAAGTTATGGTTACCAAAGGATAAAGGGTGGGGAGGGATAAATTGGGAATTTGGTATTAATAGATACACACCACTATATATAAAATAGATAAACAACAAGGACATACTATATATCACAGAGAATATATTCAGTATCTTGTAATAACCTTTAATGGAAAAGAATCTGAAGAAGAGTATACGCAGACTGCCCAAAGCCAAGCTAGGCGATTTGCTCTTTTATGTGTTGAGCATTTTCTGCTGTTTTCTCTCCTCTTCATTTCTTCCTCAGTGTTTCTGGGTACTAAATTGGGATTCTGACTGAGCACGTTACTGAGAACAGTATTAAATTATTTGTTCTTATTGTGCCTTTCATATCCAAGTAGTTTGAGGTTACAGTGGTATACCTGTGAGAATTATGGTTTCAGGAACAAGACAAATCTTGAGAGCTATTAAATCCCAGCACAAAGAACCAGTACTAATAAAGATACCTTTTTGAAAAATTACTTTTTTTTTTAATAGACTGCAGTTTGTTTTTTTTTTTCCCAGCTGTTGCTCCTATGATGATCCTTGCACATTTTTCTAAAACTTGGAATAAACCCTTTGCTCATTGCCAGGCAAAGTCAGTTGCGTCACTGGGAGTCCAAGGTAGAGTGTGTTGAATTGCTGCCTGTTACACCTGTTGTGATATCCTTTGAAAATGGTAGCTTCCTGGTTCCACAAACTAACATGTTGAGAAAACACAAAAATTACAATGTCTTCCCCCTCTGGCCAACTGCATACTTGTCACATCTATAACCATTACCATCATATTTATGGAGGGTATTCAGTTTCCGTTCTTTGAAATGTGTCTCAAATGTAGAGAGCTGTGAAACAAGGTCCCAGTGTATTCATTGGTTATTTTTGTTTTCCATCTGTTGAAACCATTTGAAGAAGCTGATGGTCTCTTACTGACTCAAACTCAAAGCCCAGAAAATAATAGTTTAAAATATTCCCAAGGTGCTTTCTCTAGTCATTTCTTTCCCTGATACTTATTTTTTTCCTTCTCTGGGTGATAGTTCTTGCCCTTTGTTTTTTACTTCAGCATAGAACTGTAGGTGTATGGCTATCTTGGTTTTGATTTAATGCCATATATTGCATTCTAATGCTAAAACATGTATAGACAATAAATTTTCTTGTAAACTGAGGGCTTCAAGGCTGGGACTCTGTCAGGCTTATATTTTCAAAACTCTTGAAATATTTTCTACTTAGCAACCTCTTTGCATTGCTTGCAAAGCTTTTATGGGGCATGCCAGTCAAAAGGATGACTCTAACCAAAGAAAGAACAATTCAGAGGGTGATTTTTAAAATCAGTATAAGTTTTGTAGATGATTCAGTGGCTCTAACAGTTTGCATTTCACGCAGGATGAGAAGGGCAAACATTTTGCTTCTACTTACATAGTGTATATTAAGGGAGATAAGTTCTTATCACATATCCAGATTTTGTCTGTCTTGTATAACCCAAAGTTGGGAGAGGGCAATGGCACCCCACTCCAGTACTGTTGCCTGGAAAATCCCACGGATGGAGGAGCCTGGTAGGCTGCAGTCCATGGGATCGCTAAGAGTCCGCCATGACTGAGCGACTTCACTTTCACTTTCCACTTTCATGCATTGGAGAAGGAAGTGGCAACCCACTCCAGTGTTCTTGCCTGGAGAATCCCATGGACGGAGAAGCCTGGGGGACTGCAGTCCATGGGGTCGCACAGAGTCGGACACGACTGAAGCGACTTAGCAGCAGCAGCAGCATAACTCAAAGTTAGAGGTTCCATTTTTAATTGTCCAATTTTGAGCTGAATATGAGTCATGGATTAGTAATGACAAGATGACATTCAGGAGGGTGAGCACAGGTGTGTGTGTGTGTGTGTGTGTGTGTGTGTGTGTGTGTGTACCCAAATTGGCATTTGGTAATTATGTCTCCTTGACTGACAAAAAGATCAAGGTGACAACAGTATTTTCAAAGTTAGGCAAAGCTCGGTGTGTGTCTTTGTTTTAGAATTGGTTGGGTTACCTTCTACATTGACACTGGCCTGTGGTCTGCAAAATCAGGAACACGTGCCTCCGATTCCCTCAGTAGCCATAGGGGCTACATTAACTGACAAAGAATTTCTAGGTGACCCTTGTGTACTCTCTGCTCAATGGAGAAGCATAAGTACCAGAAGATCAATAAGGAGTGAGATGAGAAAAAGAGAATCGAAGGAAGTCAGTAGAAGGCCTCAAACATCATGGAAAAAAGATCAGAGCTGGATTTAGTGAGACAGGAAGTGAACAGCAAGTCTAGTTCCTACTCGCCTGCCACTAGCCTCTACTTTCTTCATCCTTAGACATCTCCCAATTATGGCCTGTGTCCTACCCTAGGTCCTGCTCAAGTCCTGCCTGAGGCATGTATTTCTCTCATCTTAGGAAGTCTAGAAGTTAAAACTGACATATTAGTAAGGCCTGTTGAAGGTTACCTAGCTGCTCAGGTAAAGTACAGACTCAGAGGCAGGTCATCTTCAGCTCCATGCTGTGCTGTGTACCCATGCTTCTCACTGAAGAAGCAAGTTGTTGGGTGCAATCTCTAAATATTACTAAGTATACCTTCATGAGAAAGAGAAGAGAGAATGTGCTGTATTGTTGGCACACTCAGCTGGGGTGACCCAGGTTAATGGTGAAACCACGAGAATCATTGAGGCCTGACATTAAACATGAGACACCTGACTGTGAATTATACCTTGGACATGGTCCAGTATTGTTCCCTGAATGTCTAAACTGCCTAATGGTTTTTCTCTTGGCTTCCCTTCTGATAGTTTCCTATTACATAAGTTTCTAGTTATTTAATATAAGTAGCTCTCTGCTTCATCCTGATCCATAATTACTATCCTGGAAACATGTCAATGTTCAGTTCAGTTCTGTCGCTCAGTTGTGTCCAACTCTTTGTGACCCCATGAATTGCAGCATGCCAGGCCTCCCTGTCCATCGCCAACTCCCGGAGTTCACCCAGACTCAAGTCCATCGAGTCAGTGATGCTGACTGATCTTTAGGATGGACTGGTTGGATCTCCTTGCAGTCCAAGGGACTCTCAAGAGTCTTCTCCAACACCACAGTTCAAAAGCATCAATTCTTCTGTGCTCAGCTTTTGTTATAGTCCAACTCTCACATCCATACATGACTACTGGAAAAACCATAGCCTTGACTAGATGGATCTTTGTTGACAAAGTAATGTCAATGTTAATAATAGCCAATATTTACTAAACATCTTTTGAGTGATGGGGGGGTTCTGGTTAATTTACATGCATTATTTCATTTAATTGTCTTGACAGTCTTTGGGATTTCTCACAAAGAACATTTCCAAAGATCTCATAGTTAGGAAGAGATGGAATATAGAATTAAATTCAGGACTCTCTGTGAACTTTTTATTAACAGCCAAACTTTCTAACCAATTGTGCTAAAGTGAGTCTTCAGTTCAGTTCAGTTCAGTCGCTCAGTCATGTCTGACTCTTTGCGACCCCATGAATTGCAGCATGCCAGGCCTCCCTGTCCATCACCAACTCCCGGAGTTCACCCAAGCTCATGTCCATTGAGTCAGTAATGCCATCCAGCCATCTCATCCTTTGTCGTCCCCTTCTCCTCCTGCCCCCAATCCTTCCCAGCATCAGGGTCTTTTCCAATGAGTCAACTCTTTGCATCAGGTGGCCAAAGTACTGGAGTTTCAGCTTTAGCATCAGTCCTTCCAAAAAACACCCAGGGCTGATCTCCTTCAGAATAGACTGGTTGGATCTCCTTGCAGTCCAAGGGACTCTCAAGAGTCTTCTCCAACACCATAGTTCAAAAGCATCAATTCTTTGGTGCTCAGCTTTCTTCACAGTCCAACTTTCACATCCATACACGACCACTGAAAAAACCATAGCCTTGACGAGACCAACCTTTGTTGGCAAAGTAATGTCTCTGCTTTTGAATATGCTATCTAGATTGGTCATAACTCTCCTTCCAAGGAGTAAGCGTCTTTTAATTTAATGGCTGCAATCACCATCTGTAGTGATTTTGGAGCCCAAAAAACAGCGGCGGCCAAAAGAAGCTACCCCATGCCGGAGGCCAGGGGTGGTGGCCGAGAGGAGCAACCCCACGTCCAAGGAGCAGTGGCTGCGGGGGCTCAGGAGGGCTGAGAGGAACTACTTCACGTTCAAGGTCAGGAGGGGCAGCTGTGAGGAGATACCCCTCATCCAAGGTATGTGAGTCTTATTAGACCACAATACATAATCTCTAGTTTTCCAGGATCTGAAACTTGTTTTAATTTTAATCAGATTCTCTTACTTCCCTGGTGGCTCAGACTGTAAAGAATCTGCCTGCAATGCAAGAGACTTGGGTTTGATTCCTGGGTTGGGAAGAGCCCCTGGAGAAGGATGTCTACCCACTCCAGTATTCTTGCCTGGAAAATTCCATGGACAGAGAAGCCTTTGAATAAGGAAGATGGACATGAAATAAAATATGTTTCTGAAGCATATGTATATTGGGCTTCCCTGGTGGCTCAGACAATAAAGAATCTGCCTTCAATGTAGACCTGGGTTTGATCCCTGGTTTGGGAACACCCTCTGGAGAAGGGGGGGCACTCTTTCTGCCCCTTTTTCATGTCTGTGTCAGAAGCTTTCTCTATCTCTTTTATACTTTAATAAAACTTTATTACACAAAAGCTCTGCGTGATCAAGCCTCGTCACTGACAATGGATTGAATTTTTCTCCTCCGGAGGCCAAGAATCCTGGCGTTTTTTTGTGGTTCAGCAGCAACCTTTTATTTTGGAGGCTCATCCCAGATTCTTCAGGACAAGATAAGGATGATTGGAGCTCTAGTTCTTTGTTCTCCTAGAGAACATATTTTCTGCTATACTTTACTAACTCTACAGTGTGCTTGTGTGAACGAATGACATGAAGCAAGTAAGGAGCCCTACTCTGTGGTTCTGTGGTGACCTCATACAGCTTATGGCAGAAACCCTGTCAGGGGTTTAGGCTGACCTGCCAAGGGACTTCCCTGGTGGCTCAGTTGGTAAAGTGACTGCTTACAATGTGGAGACCCAGGTTCAATCCCTGGGTCAGAAAGATATCCTGGAGAAGGAAATGGCAACCCATGCCAGTATTCTTGCCTGGAAAATCTCATGGATGGAGGAGCCTGGTAGGCTACAGTCTATGGAGTCACAAAGAGTCGGACACGACTGAGCCGCTTCACTTTCTTTCATTTTCTGGAGAAGGGAATGGCAACCCACTCCAGTATTCTTGCCTGGAGAATCCCACAGACAGAGGAACCTGGTGGTCTACAATATATGGGGTTGCAAAGACTTGGACACAACGGAGAGATTAACACTTTCACTTAAATCAAACTGAAGTCTTTCTACTGAGCCTCTGTTGACTAGATGAATATTCCCTATCCACAGACAGACTTGTACCAGCTATTTGCCTGGAATTTTGTGTATTAACCATGTTTAGGGCTCCAAGCACTTATTTTTGATCTCAAGTCTGTCTTAATTGGTGGGCTTCCTAGTTGGCACTCTTATAAAGAATCTGCCTGCCACTGCAGCGGTCACAAGAGATGCAGGTTGTATCCCTGGGTCTGGAAGATGTTCTGGAATAGCAAATGGCACCCACTTTAGTATCCTTTGCCTGGACAATTCCATGGTACAGGCATCTGGTGGGCTACAATCTATGTGGCTGCAAAAAGTTGGACATTTCTGAGTGAGCACACAAACAATTGGTGCTGCTTCATGATTTGCCTTCCCTAATCATCATTATTGACCTTAATTGACTTCCCTTGCAAGTCATATTTCTATATCTTGCTCACATGCAGGTGAGAAGCTACACATATATCATTTGTACAATATGATTTATTTAGCATTCCAAATGAAAGACCCATGGATGTACATTTGTTTTTTTTTTTTTTTCTTTTTTTTATTTTTCATTTCTTAAATTTTATTTTATTTTTAAACTTTACATAACTGTATTAGTTTTGCCAAATATCAAAATGAATCCGCCACAGGTATACATGTGTTCCCCATCCTGAACCCTCCTCCCTCCTCCCTCCCCATTCCATCCCTCTGGGTCGTCCCAGTGCACCAGCCCCAAGCATCCAGTATCATGCATCGAACCTGGACTGGCGACTCGTTTCATACATGATATTTTACATTTGTTATTGTTAATTTCTAATTCAAAAGATAGTTTGTGTAATTTTTTATTTTTTATTTTTTTGTATGTAAGCTACCCCCACAAGAAATTCTAAGACCAGAATTTTAGGTCTTTCTACTTCATATTTTGACTCCAGAAGTCTTCCATTTCTATTCAATTAATGTAGATATTTGCTTTATATGCAATTGCCTGCATTTTTTTTTAAATTTGGAAAAATGATTTAAATGTGACCAAGAAAAACTCCATCTGACTATTCTCATATACACCACTTTCTTATTTGGGGGATAAATTGTACTTAGTGAGATGACCCAGGGCCAACTGTGGTCACTCTCTTGTCTGTCTTATATGAAGACTGGACTGCCATGATACTCTTGAAACATCTCACATTCCTTACATCTTTGTTTTGGATGAAAGAGCAGAATTTCTCAAAGTGTATTTCATAGACCACTAGTACAGTGAGAGGTGCCCTGGAAAAAATGGGTCATGGTTATATACGCAATAATTCTTGTATAATATATCCACATATATTAATATATAAACTTTTTTGATACACTTTAATGGATTAAAGGCTCTGAGGAGTCCTCATGAAAGAAAACATTTTTCCTTTTACTGATTTGACCACAGAATCCTTTTTTCATATAATGAATATTAACATTCTGTGGAACTGAGATTTCAGGTAGTACACTTTCAGTTCAGTTCAGTTCAGTCACTCAGTAGTGTCCAACTCTTTTCGACCCCATGAATCACAGCACACCAGGCCTCCCTGTCCATCACCAACTTCCAGAGTTCACCCAGACTCACGTCCATCGAGTCAGTGATGCCATCCAGCCATCTCATCCTCTGTCATCCCCTTCTCCTCTTGCCCCCAATCCCTCCCAGCATCAGAGTCTTTTCCAATGAGTCAACTCTTCGCATGAGGTGCCCAAAGTACTGGAGTTTCAGCTTTAGCATCATTCCTTCCAAAGAAATCCCAGGGCTGAGTTCCTTCAGAATGGACTGGTTGGATCTCCTTGCAGTCCAAGGGACTCTCAAGAGTCTTCTCCAACACCACAGTTCAAAAGCATCAATTCTTCGGCGCTCAGCCTTCTTCACAGTCCAACTCTCACACCCATACATGACCACTGGAAAAACCATAGCCTTGACTAGATGGACCTTTGTTGGCAAAGTAATGTTTCTGCTTTTGAATATGCTATCTAGGTTGGTCATAACTTTCCTTCCAAGGAGTAAGTGTCTTTTAATTTCATGGCTGCAGTCACCATCTGCAGTGATTTTGGAGCCCCGAAAAATAAAGTCTGACACTGTTTCCACTGTTTCCCCATCTATTTCCCATGAAATGATGGGACCGGATGCCATGATCTTCATTTTCTGAATGTTGAGCTTTAAGCCAACTTTTTCACTCTCTACTTGCACCTTCATCAAGAGGCTTTTGAGTTCCTCTTCACTTTCTGCCATAAGGGTGGTATCATCTGCATATCTGAGGTTATTGATATTTCTCCCAGCAATCTTGATTTCAGCTTGTGCTTCTTCCAGTCCAGCATTTCTCATGATGTACTTTGCATATAAGTTAAATAAGCAGGGTGACAATACACAGCCTTGACGTACTCCTTTTCCTATTTGGAACCAGTCTGTTGTTCCATGTCCAGTTCTAACTGTTGCTTCCTGACCTGCATACAAATTTCTCAAGAGGCAGATCAGGTGGTCTGGTATTCCCATCTCTTTCAGAGTTTTCTACAGTTTATTGTGATCCACACAGTCAAAGGCTTTGGCATAGTCAATAAAGCAGAAATAGATGTTTTGCTGGAACTCTCTTGCTTTTTCCATGATCCAGCGGATGTTGGCAATTTGATCTCTGGTTCCTCTGTCTTTTCTAAAACCAGCTTGAACATCTGGAAATTCACAGTTCACATATTGCTGAAGCCTGGCTTGGAGAATTTTGAGCATTACTTTACAAGCGTGTGAGATGAGTGCAATTGTGCGGTAGTTTGAGCATTCTTTGGCATTGCCTTTCTTTGGGATTGGAATGAAAACTTACCTTTTCCAGTCCTGTGGCCACTGCTGAGTTTTCCAAATTTGCTGGCATATTGAGTGCAGCACTTTCACAGCATCATCTTTCAGGATTTGGAATAGTTCAACTGGAATTCCATCACCTCCACTAGCTTTGTTCGTAGTGATGTTTTCTAAGGCCCACTTGACTTCACATTCCAGGATGTCTGGCTCCAGGTGAGTGATCACACCATTGTGACTATCTGGGTCGTGAAGATCTTTTTTGTACAGTTCTTCTGTGTATTCTTGCCATCTCTTCTTAATATCTTCTGCTTCTGTTAGGTCCATACCACTTTAGTAAACGCTAAATTAAAAGATGCTTACTCCTTAGAAGGAAAGTTATAACCAACCTAGATAGCATATTCAAAAGCAGAAACATTACTTTGCCAACAAAGGTTCATCTAGTCAAGGCTATGGTTTTTCCAGTGGTCATGTATGGGTGTGAGAGTTGGACTGTGAAGAAGGCTGAGCGCCGAAGAATTGATGCTTTTGAACTGTGGTGTTGGAGAAGACTCTTGAGAGTCCCTTGGACTGCAAGGAGATCCAACCGGTCCATTCTGAAGGAGATCAGCCCTGGGATTTCTTTGGAAGGAATGATGCTAAAGCTGAAACTCCAGTACTTTGGGCACCTCATGCGAAGAGTTGACTCATTGGAAAAGACTCTGATGCTGGGAGGGATTGGGGGCAAGAGGAGAAGGGGGCGACAGAGGATGAGATGGCTGGATGGCATCACTGACTCGATGGATGTGAGTCTGAGTGACCTCCAGGAGTTGGTGATGGACAGGGAGTCCTGGCGTGCTGCAATTCATGGGGTCGCAAAGAGTCAGATACGACTGAGCAACTTATCTGATCTGATCTAATCTGATTCTGTTCTAGAGACTTGATATTAACTGGAGAGCTTGAAAGCTTAACTAGGCTCTGGGTTCTTCTAATTGACTGATACAGGGGTAAGGGAAAGGATTGTGGAGAAACCTATTGAGATATATCAGTTAAACTACTCACAGAGGAAAATATGTCAAATATAAAAAAAGTAATGCAAAAGATTGTATATACAAAACAGGGAAAGACTTAGAGATATATTAAAATTTGTGGTTACTAAAGGGGAGAGGGAAGAGGTAAGGCACAAATTAGGGGTATGGGTTTAATAGATACAAACTATGATGTATAAAATAGGTAAGCAATAAGGATATACTGTATAGCACAGAGAATTATACCCATTACCTCGTGGTAACTTATGGAGTATAATGTGCAAAATTACTGAATCACTATGCTGTATGCCTACAACTAACACAATATTGTAAATAAATGACAATTTAAAAATGACACAACCTCTCCTCTGCTCTCCAGAAACACACAGTCCTCTAGGAAGACAAGTGCATGTGTCAATAATTCTTATGTTAATGTGGTACCAACATACAAGGTATGGGCAACTCAAAAGAGGTGTAAGCAACTCAATTCAGCATTTAGAAAATTTACAAACTTAATTTTAAAGGAGCAAGGATAATTCAGATGAACAAAGGAAAAAGGGACACTTTATGTACGCAAAACAACATATACAGTATGTTTCTGTCTGGAAAAATAAGGTATTGTGTTAAGGGATCAGCAAGGACTGTTGCCAAAGTCTCAGGAACACCAAAGGGAGTGGAAGTAGACGAACCTGGAGCCCGATTATGGAGGCCCTTGCCTGCTAAATAAAGCCGTTTTCTTATTACCTTGTAGGTGACGGTGGAGATTCTGATTAGTTTTAAAATGTAAGGATATGTCTTTTAAAAAGAACACTGGCAGTAGGGTGGGCTGGGTTGGAGAGTGGTATGTCTGTCCCGATCTCCAGAATTAACCTGAGGCCAGCAGTCCTGATCTTTGGAGTTTGGTGAGCCTCACCAAAAATTGTAATTTAAAAGACTACTTTCTTATTTATCTATGCCATCCTAATATGAAATGGTCTTCTGTTTTATCCCCTACCCCCAAGGAAAAGTCTCTAACAGAAGAAGGATGATGTTTCTGCTCCTTTAATCAAAGTTTCAAGTCTGTAATATCAATGTTGCCTTCTTTCTACTATGGTGTGTCCACTTGTCCTTCTATTAAATTGAGTTGTTAGCATAATGGAGATGGCTATGTGGCACACAAGTGATAAACAAGTAAGAGGTGACAAAACACTTTCCATAGGATTTAGGGTCCTTGTCCCAAATGTCCTCAGTTTCACTTTCAGAATCTTATTAAACTTGAATGCTACGCCATGCATGAAGGATAATATGCCTTGCTGTTAGTAAAATGAGTGCCGTTCCGTGGTAATCACCTTAGATTGGCTCAGAACAGCGTACCCACTTCTGCGGCTGCATGGAGAGAACACTGTTGCTTTGTATGACAATGTCAATGGATTATGCCATTCTATTAATCTCCAGCCATGGGATACAGAATTTCCTACATAATGTGGTGATCAGCCATTTCTGTTATGATTTTATGGAAAAGGCCAACTGGCTAATGCTTTAATTATTGAGGAGATATTTTCAGTTATAGCAGAGAATTCACTGAGGAGGATGTCTGCATATCTCAAGGACAGCTGGACTACCTTGGAGGGCATTAGAATGTTTGCCTGGGATTTGGAGAGATAACAATTTTTTACCCAGATTAAAATTTTGTTTTTATTATAAAAATTTTTGCTGAGGAAATGTAGAAAGCATAAAGTATTTAAACAATTGTGCATTATCCCACCACCCAGCGAAAATCATTGTTGTTTAGTGTTTTTTTATATCCATATTCATATTTACTCCTGTATCAATACAAATATCTTAATCTATGGACATAACTAATAAAATAAGAACAGTGCAGCTAATTTTTATTGAACCTTCAGTATGTCTAAAGTGTTGCTCAAAAATTTGTTCTTATGTTGTCTCATAGATTCCTCACAAAACTCTCTTTGTTAGATACTTCTATTATTGCATTTTATACTCAGAAACCAAAAGATTAAATGACTTAACCAGTAGTCACACAGCTTGTAAGTGGTGGAGCCACTTTTAAACACAAGCTTCAAAACGCAAGTCATTAAGAAACATACTATATTTCCACACATATATATATATTTAGGTATTATATGTGTGTATATTTGTATACACGTATATGTACAATATTTAAAAGTTATATTTAAGTCTGATGGCAGTCTTACTCTTTTTAGTTTCATCCAGATTTCCCATTTAATTCTTTGTTTCTAGTAGTGAAAAGTTGCATCTTTTCACTTTAGTAGTGAAAAGTTGAAAATTCTGAATGGTTTACTGTCATGGAAATCTGCTTGGCATACACAACAGGACAAAATTATATTGTGACACGATGTTCTCAGTGTTCAAATTAATTTAAAATAAGTTTTCACTATTGTGTAGCATTTTTATTATATATAAACCCAAGGAGACTTTTTTAGTTCTTTTAAAGAGCATTTCATTGCAATCTTTATAACAGGCTACCATTACAGAATACATAGAACGTTAATTGTAAATTCTAGATACTTGTATCTGCATCAATTTTTATTTTTTGATGTAACAGTTTTCAGTTTTGCTTTTGATTTTTTAAAATTGAGCTTTGAAAAATGTTAACACTCATGGACACACATGCCTATCAGACATAAAGTTTCCATCATCCAACAAAATCCCTTTGTACCCTTTCCTAGACAGTCCCTTGAACAACCCTCAAAAGCTACCATTACCTTGGTGTTATTTACTGGGGACCAGTTTTGTCTATTCACAAGTGTTGGTGCTAGTGGCGCTAGAACCCATCTGCCAATGCAGGAAGCATAAGAGATGAGGGTGCAATCCCTAGGTTGGGAACATCCCACGGAGGAGGAAATGGCAACCCACTCCAGTGTTCGTGCCTGGAGGATTCCTATGGACAGAGGAGCCTGGCTGGCTACAGTCCATAGGGTCACAAAGAATCAGACACAACTGAAGCAACTTAGCACATGCAGTTTTGTCTACTTTAACCTAGAATCATGCAGTAGGCTCTCTTTTGAGTAGAGTATAACTTGGTTTTATGTCAAGCTGGAGTCACAAACTATGTGTTTGAGGGCAAATACAGACAATTGCCTGTCTTTTGAATAAAGTTTTATTGAAACACACATAGTCCTTTGTTTACTTATTGTCTATGGCACCTTCGGTGCCATAGTACTTCGGTGGCAGAGCTGAGTATTTGTGATAGAGATCATACAGCCTGTGATACCAATGTCTAAAATATTTACTATCTTCACAGTTTATAAATTCTGAAATAAGTATAATATTGTTGAAATCTCAGGAAAGCTGAGAGAAGTGGAGGTAGATAAAGTTGGAACTTGATTATGGAGACCTGAGCCTGTTATGCAAAACATTTTCCACTTTATCTATAGGTGATTAGAAAGTTCTAATGGATTTTAAGTTGAAAGATTGAATTTCTTCCACTAAGCATAAATTTTCTGAGATTCACTCATGCTGTTTCTTATATCAGTAGTTTATTCTTCTTTACCATCTAGTAGTGTTCCATGGTGTATGTGTATGATCAGTCGTGTCTAACTTTTTGTGACCCCATGGACCGTAGCCCACCAGCCTCCTCTGTCCATGGAATTTTTCAGGCAAGAATACTGGAGTGGGTTGCCATGGCCTACTCCAGGGGATTTCCCCAACCCAGGTATCTAAACTGCATCTCTTGAGTCTCCTGCATTGGCAGGCAGATTCTTTACTACTGCACCATCTATGGTATGAATATATTATTCTTTGTTGATAGATATATGGATAGCTTCCAACTTTTTTTTTATTATAGATAGTTCTACAAGAACATTCTTGTACAAGTCATTTTGTGGACACGTACTCTCCTTTACTTTGAGAAATTCTCAAGAATGAAATTACTGGATCAAAAGCTAAGTATGTTTAATTTTATATGAAATTTCCAAATCATTTTCCAAAGTGTCTGTATCATTTTACATTCCTGTCAACAATGCAAGAAAGTTCCAAAGGTTCACTAAAATGTACTGGTGTTCTGGTGTGTAGTGGTACTTTATTAGAGGATTAAATTTTTTCTTTCCTTCATCTCTAATGATGTTTAACATTTTTTAATGAGTACATTGGCTATTTGTACATTTCCTTCTGTAAAGTGTCTGCTTATGTCTTTTACTCATTTTAAATTGTTTACCTTTTTATCATTGAGTTATAAAAGTTTCTTATATATTCTAGATATAAATCCTTTGTCAGATGTGTGGCACAAATTTTCCTCCTAGCCTGTGGCTTATTAATTCAGATTTAATGGTGTCTTTTGAAGAGAAACTATTGCACTTCATAAAGTCTAATTTATCAGTAGTTTCCTTTGTTATTGCTTTCTTGACTCTTAGAAATTGTTGTTTACCTCCAGGTCATGAAAATAATTCTAAATATTTTAAAACGAATTTTATAGTTTCCACTTTCTTTAAGGACTGTCGTCTATACTGAACTAGTTTTTGTGCAGGGTAAGAGATATAGGCTAAACTTATCTTTCTCTGGCTCATATAGTTCAATTTATTGAAAAGATTTTCCTTTCCCCATTAAGCTACTTTGGTGCATGTTGAAAAGACCATGATGACATGTGGTTACTTCTTTTATATTAAGATCTTTGTTTGTCCTTATGTCAGTATTATTCTTGATTGATGTGTTAACTATAAGTCTTTAAGACAAGTATTGTGTTTTTTTCAACTTTGTTATATTTCAAGAGTATTTTTGCTACTCTGGGTCTTCATTGTCATATAAATTTAAAATTCAATTTGTCAATATCTAAAAACAATTCTCCTGGGAATTTTATTGGACAGCATTGAGTCTACTTATTAGAGTATAAGGAGTATGTTAATAATATTGAGTCTTCTGTTTCATAAACATGATATATATCTCTTAATTAAGGTCTTCATCAATTTCTCTCAGCAATGTTTTTTCATTTCTAAGACAGTAGTTTCACTCATTTTTACTCAATGTATTCCTAAATTATTTTACATTTTTGAGTCTATGATTTAAGTTTCATTTTAAATTGCCATTATGACATACATAAATACAGCTTATCTTTATTTATTGACCTTCTATAATTCAACCTTGTTAAATTTGATTATTATTTGTAGCAGATTTTTAAGATTTCTTAGTATTCTGTGTCTAAAATTATGTCATCTCTGGATAATGTTTTCATTTTTCTTTTTATTGTGGATAAATTTATTTTGATTTTTAGCCTTTTGCTTTGAATTATGCTTTGAGTACAGTGTTGATTAGAAATATAATTATGACTTGTTTCCAATTTTATGGGGACTAGGAACTTCAGTTTCTTATCAATACATATAATGCTTATTTTTTACTATTTATTTTTATTGAATTTGATTTACAGTATTAGCTTCAATAGTTTTATAGATCATATACCATTTAAAGTTATTGCAAAATAATGGCTATATTTTCCTCAGCTATATAATATGTCTTTGCTGCTTTTCTATTTTATACATGGTAGTTTGCATCTCTTAATCCCATATCCTTATCTTGCTCTTTCCTCATTCTTTCTTCCCACTGGTAGTCACTGGTGTGTTCCCTTTATCTATAGGTCTGTTTTAAATTTGCTGTATACATTTATATTAGATTCCAAATATAAGTGAAAACATACAGTATTTGACTTTCTCTGTCTGTCTTATTTCACTAAGCATAACTCTCTCTAGTTGTTCAATTGCTCAGATATATCCAACACTTTGCAACCCCATGAATTATAGCACACTTGGCTTCCTTGTCCTTCACCATCTCCCAGAGCTTGCTCAAACTCATGTCCATTGAATCGGTGATGCCATCCAACCATCTCATCCTCTGTCACCCCCTTTTCCTCCTGCCTTCAGTCGTTCCCAACATCAGGGTCTTTCCCAAGGAGTCACATCAGGTGAAGCTCCAACGTATTGGAGCTTCAGCTTCAGTATCATTTTTTCCAATGAATAGTCAAGGTCTATTTTCTTTAGGATTGACTGGTTTGATCTCCTTGCAATCCAAGGCACTCTCAAGAGACTTCTCCAATGCCACAGCTTGAAAGCATCAATTCTTCAGTTCTCAGCCTTCTTTATGGTCCAGTTGTCACATCCATACATGACTACTGGAAAACCCAATGGCTTTGACTAGTTGGACCTTTGTTGGCAAAGTGATATCTCTGCTTTTTAATAGCTATCTAGGTTTGTCATGGCTTTTATTCCAAGGAGCAAGTGTCTTTTAATTTCATGGCTTCAGTCACCATCTGCAGTGATTTTGGAGCCCGAGAAAATAAAGTCTGTCACTGTTTCCATTGTTTCTTCATCTATTTGCCATGAAGTAATGGGACCAGATGCCATGATCTTAGTTATGTGAATACTGAGTTTCAAGCCAATTTTTTCACTCTCCTCTTTTACCTTCATCAAGAGGCTCTTTAATTCCTTTTCATTTTCTGCCATTAGGGTGATATCATCTGCATATCTCAAGTTATTGTTATTTCTCCCAGCAATCTTGATTCCAGCTTGTGCTTCATCCAGCCTGACATTTCTCATGATGTACTCTGCATATAAGTTAAATAAACAGGGTAACTATATACAGTCTCAACGTACTCTTTTCCTAGTTTTGAACCAGTCCATTATTCCATGTTCATTTCTAACTTGCTTCTTGACCTGCATACAGATTTCACAGGAGGCAGGTAAAGTGATCTGGTATTCACATCTCTTGAAGAATTTCCCACCTTTGTTGTGATTCACACAGTCAAAGACTTTAGTGTAGTGAATAAAGCAGAAGTAGATATTTTTATGGAATTCCCTTGCTCTTTTATTTGATCCAATGGATGTTACTGGTTCCTCTGCCTTTTCTAAATCCAGCTTTTACATCTGGAAGTTCTCAGTTCACATACTGTTGAAGTCTAACTAAAGGATTTTGAGCATTACATTGATAGCATGTGAATTGAGTGCAATTGTGCAGTAGTTTGAATATTTTTTGTCACTGCCCTTTGGGATTGGAATGGGAACTGACCTTTTCCAGTCCTGTGACCACTGCTGAGTTTTCCAAATTTGCTGGCATACTGAGTGCAGTACTTTCACAGCATCATCTTTTAGGATTTAAGATAGCTCAGCTGGAATTCCATCACCTCCACTAGCTTTGTTTGTAATGATGCTTCTTAGGACCTACTTGACTTCATACTCCAGGATGTCTGACTCTAGGTGAGTGATCACACCATTGTGGTTATTCTGGTCCTTTTAGATCTTTTGGTACAGTTCTTCTGTGTATTCTTGCCACCTTTTCTTAATATCTTCTGCTTTTGTTAGATCCATACTGTTTCTGTCTTTTATTGTGCCCATCTTTGCATGAAATGTTTCCTTGCTGTCTCCAATCTTCTTGAAATGATCTCTAGTCTTTCCCATTCTATTGTTTTTCTCTATTTCTTTGCATTGTTCACTTAAAAAGGTTTTCTTATCTCTTTTTGCTATTCTTTGGAACTCTGCATTCAGATGGCTATATCTTTCCTTTTCTCTGGGTCCACCCTCATTGTTGCAAATGGCAGAATTTCACTCTTTTGATGGCTGTATATTATAATAATATAATATTCATCTCTTTATAGATTCTTTTTTAAAATTTATTTATTTTTTAGTTGAAGGCTAATTGCTTTACAGGATTGTGTTAGTTTCTGCCAAACATCAACATGTATCAGCTATAGGGATGCATATGTCTCCTTGCTCTTGAACCTCCCTCCCACCTCTCTTCCCATCCCACCCTTCTAGGTTACAGAGCCCTGGTTTGAGATCCTTGAGTCATATGGCAAATTCCCTTTGGCTGTCTATTTTACATATAGTAATATGTTCCCTGGTTACTCTTTCCATACATCCTATACTCTTCTTCCTCCCCCCTCTCTTGTCCACCAGCCTGTTCTCCATGTGTCTCCATTGCTGTCCTGCAAATAATTTCATCAGTGCCATCTTTCCAGATTCCATATACATGGATCAGTATATGATACTTATTTTTCTCTTTGTGATTTACATCCCTCTGTATAATAGGTGTTAGGTTCTTCTGCCTCATTAGAACTGACCCAAATGTGTTCTTTTTATAGCTGGGTAATCTTCCATTGTGTATATGTACCACAGCTCCTTTATCCATTAATCTGTTGATGGACATCTAGGTTGCTTCCATGTTCTAGCTATTGGAAATACTGCTACTATGAACATTGGGATACATGTGTTTTCTTCAATTTTGGTTTCCTCAGGGTGTGTGCTAGGAGTGGGATTTCTGGGTCACATGGTAGTTTTATTCCTAGTTTTTAAAGGAATCTCCACACAGTCTTCCATTGTGGCTGTATCAATTTACATTTCCACTGATAGTGCAAGGAGGTTCCCTTTTCTTCACGCCCTCTCCAGCATTTATTGTTTGTAGATTTTTTGATCTGACTGGCCATTTTTTTGATTTGAAAGGCCATTCTGACTTGTGTGAGGTGATATCTCATTGTAGTTTTGATTAGCATTTCTCTAACAATGAGTGATGTTAAGCATCTTTTCATGTGTTTGTTAGCCACCTGTATGTCTTTGGAAAAATATCTGTTTAGGTCTTTTTCCCACTTTTTGATTGGGTTGTTTGATTTTTTGGTATTGATTTGTATGAGCTGCTTATATATTTTGGAAATTAATCCTTTGTCCATTGTTTCATTTGCTATTATTTTCTCCCATTCTGAGGGTTGTCTTTTCATATTGTTTTTAGTTTCCTTTGCTGTTCAAAAACTTTTAAGTTTAATTAGGTCCCACTTGTTTGTTTTTATTACTATTACTCTAGGAGGTAGGTCATAGGGGATCTTGTGATTTATGTCATTGAGTGTTCTGCCTATGTTTTCCTCTAAGAGTTTTATAGTTTCTATTCATCTTCTTTATCAGTTCTTCTGTTGATGGACACTTAAGTTGTTTCCATATCTTGGTTATTGTAAATAATGATGCTATGAACATTGGGGTCATGTATCTTTTCAAATAGTGTTTTCATTTTCTTTGAATATGTACTAAGGAGTGAATGTGATGAGTCATATGGTAGTTTTACTGTTAGTTTTTAGAGGAAGCCCCATACTGTTTTTTGGAAAAGGAAATGTCAACCAACTCCAGTATTCTTGCCTAGGGAATCCCAGGGACAGAGGAGCCTGGTGGGCTGCCATCTACGGGGTAGCACAGAGTTGGACACGACTGAAGCAAGTTAGCAGCAGCAGCAGCCATACTGTTTTTCTATAGGGGCTGTACCAATTTTACATTCCAACCAACAGTGTAATAGGATTTCTTTTCCCCACATCCTCAGCAACATTTGCTATTTGTGGTCTTCTTTTTTATATTTTCTTTTTAATTGAAGTATAGTTGATGGACAATATTATATAAGTTACAGGATACATTATAGTGATTCACAATTTTTAAAGGTTATATTCCATTTGTAATTATTATAAAATATTTGATATATTCCCTGTGCTGTACAATATATCTCTGTAGCTTATTTTTTTAATATAAATTTACTTATTTTAATTGTAGGCTAATTACTTTACAGTATTGTATTGGTTTTGCCATACATCAACATGAATCTGCCACAGGTGTAAAGTGTTCCCCATCCTGAACCCCCCCTCCCACCTCCCTCCCTGTACCATCCCTCTGGGTCATCCCAGTACACCAGCCCCAAGCATCCTGTATCACGCATTGAACCTGGACTGGTGATTCATTTCATATATGATATTATACATATTTCAATGCCATTCTCCCAAATCATCTCACCCTCTCCCTCTCCCACAGAGTCCAAAAGACTGTTCTATACATCTGTGTCTCTTTTGCTGTCTCCCATACAGGGTCATCATTACCATCTTTCTAAATTCCATATATATGCGTTAGTATACTGTGTTGGTGTTTTTCTTTCTGGCTTACTTCACTCTGTATAATAGGCTCCAGTTTCATCCACCTCATTAGAACTGATTCAAATGTATTCTTTTTATGGCTGAATAATACTCCATTGTGTATATGTACCACAGCTTTCAAGGAAAGATATAAGCATCTGAAAGCAGAGTTCCAAAGAATAGCAAGAAGAGATAAGAAAGCCTCCTTCAGTGATCAAAGCAAAGAAATAGAGGAAAACAACAGAATGGGAGAGACTAGGGATCTCTTCAAGAAAATCAGAGATACCAAAGGAACATTTCATGCAAAGATGGTCTTAATAAAGGACAGAAATGGTATGGACCTAACAGAAGCAGAAGATATTAAGAAGAGATGGCAAGAATACACAGAATAACTGTACAAAAAAGATCTTCACGACCCACATAATCACGATGGTGTGATCACTGACCTAGAGCCAGACATCCTGGAATGTGATGTCAAGTGGGCCTTAGAAAGCATCACTACGAACAAAGCTAGTGGAGGTGATGGAATTCCAGTTGAGCTATTCCAAATCCTGAAAGATGATGCTGTGAAAGTGCTGCACTCAATATGCCAGCAAACTTGGAAACCTCAGCAGTGGCCACAGGACTGGAAAAGATCTGTTTTCATTCCAATCCCAAAGAAAGGCAATGCCAAAGAATGCTCAAACTACCGCACAATTGCACTCATCTCACACGCTAGTAAAGTAATGCTCAAAATTCTCCAAGCCAGGCTTCAGCAATATGTGAATCGTGAACTTCCTGATGTTCAAGCTGGTTTTAGAAAAGGCAGAAGAACCAGAGATCAAATTGCCAACATCCGCTGGATCATGGAAAAAGCAAGAGAGGTCCAGAAAAACATCTATTTCTGCTTTAAAGACTATGCCAAAGCCTTTGACTGTGTGGATCACTATAAACTGTGGAAAATTCTTCAAGAGATGGGAATACCAGACCACCTGATCTGCCTCTTGAGAAATTTGTATGCAGGTCAGGAAGCAACAGTTAGAACTGGACATGGAACAACAGACTGGTTCCAAATAGGAAAAGGAGTACGTCAAGGCTGTGTATTGTCACCCTGTTTATTTAACTTATATGCAGAGTACATCATGAGAAACGCTGAACTGGAAGAAACACAAACTGGAATCAAGATTGCCGGGAGAAATATCAATAACCTCAGATATGCAGATGACACCACCCTTATGGCAGAAAGTGAAGAGGAACTAAAAAGCCTCTTGATAAAAGTGAAAGTGGAGAGTAAAAAAGTTGGCTTAAACCTCAGCATTCAGAAAATGAAGATCATGGCATCCGGTCCCATCACTTCATGGGAAATAGATGGGGAAACAGTGGAAACAGTGTCAGACTTTATTTTTCGGGGCTCCAAAATCCCTGCAGATGGTGACTGCAGCCATGAAATTAAAAGACGCTTACTCCTTGGAAGGAAAGTTATGACCAACCTAGACAGCATATTCAAAAACAAAGACATTACTTTGCCAAAAATGTTCGTCTAGTCAAGGCTATGGTTTTTCCTCTGGTCATGTATGGATGTGAGAGTTGGACTGTGAAGAAGGCTGAGCGCTGAAGAATTGATGCTTTTGAACTGTGGTGTTGGAGAAGACTCTTGAGAGTCCCTTGGACTGCAAGGAGATCCAACCAGTCTATTCTGAAGGAGATCAGCCCTGGGATTTCTTTGAAAGGAATGATGCTAAAGCTGAAACTCCAGTACTTTGGCCACCTCATGCAAAGAGTTGACTCATTGGAATAGACTCTGCTGCTGGGAGGGATTGAGGGCAGGAGGAGAAGGAGACGACAGAGGATGAGATGGCTGGATGGCATCCCTGACTCGATGGACGTGAGTCTCAGTAAACTCCGGGAGTTGTTGATGGACAGGGAGGCCTGGCAGTGCTGCGATTCATGGGGTTGCAAAGAGTCGGACATGACTAAGCGACTGATCTGATCTGATCTGATGGACATCTAGGTTGCTTCCATGTCCTGGCTATTGTAAACAGTGCTGTGATGAACATTGGGGTACACGTGTCTCTTTCAATTCTGGTTTCCTCGGTGTGTATGCCCAGCAGTGGGATTGCTGGGTCATAAGGCAGTTCTCTGGTGGGCTGCAGTCCATTGGGTCGCACAGGGTCAGACATGACTGAAGCAACTTAGCAGCAGCAAGGCAGTTCTATTTCCATTTTTTTAAGGGATCTCCACATTGTTCTCCACAGTGACTATACTAGTTTGCATTCCCACCAACAGTGTAAGAGGGTTCCCTTTTCTCCACACCTTCTCCAGAATTTATTGCTTGTAGATTTTTGGATAGCAGCCATTCTGACTGGAGTGAAGTGGTACCTCACCGTGGTTTTGATTTGCATTTCTCTGATAATAGTGATGTTGAGCATCTTTTCATGTGTTTGTTAGCCATCTGTATGTCTTCTTTGGATAAATGTCTATTTAGTTCTTTGGCCCATTTTTTGATTGGGTCGTTTATTTTTCTGGAATTGAGCTGCAGGAGTTGTTCGTATATTTTTGAGATTAGTTCTTTGTCAGTTGCTTCATTTGCTATTATTTTCTCCCATTCTGAAGGCTGTCTTTTCACCTTGCTTATAGTTTCCTTAGTTGTGCAGAAGCTTTTAAGTTTAATCAGGTCCCATTTGTTTATTTTTGCTTTTATTTCCAATATTCTGGGAGGTGGGTCATAGAGGATCCTGCTGTGATGTATGTCGGAGAGTGTTTTGCCTATGTTCTCCTCTAGAAGTTTTATAGTTTCTGGTCTTACATTTAGATCTTTAATCCATTTTGAGTTTATTTTTGTGTATGGTGTTAGAAAGTGTTCTAGTTTTATTCCTTTACAAGTGGTTGACCAGTTTTCCCAGCACCACTTGTTAAAGAGATTGTCTTTTCTGCATTGTATATTCTTGCCTCCTTTGTCAAATATAAGGTGTCCATAGGTGTGTGGATTTATCTGGGCTTTCTATTTTGTTCCATTGATCTATATTTCTGTCTTTGTGCCAGTACCATACTGTCTTGATAACTGTGGCTTTGTAGTAGAGCCTGAAGTCAGGCAGGTTGATTCCTCCAGTTCCAGTCTTCTTTCTTAAGATTTCTTTGGCTATTCGAGGTTTTTGTATTTCCATAAATATTGTGAAATTATTTGTTCTAGCTCTGTGAAAAATATCGTTGGTAGCTTGATAGGGATTGCATTGAATCTATAGATTGCTTTGAGTAGTATACTCATTTTCACTATATTGATTCTTCCAATCCATGAACATGGTATATTTCTCCATCTATTAGTGTCTTCTTTGATTCTTTCACCAGTGTTTTATAGTTTTCTATATATAGGTTTTTAGTTTCTTTAGGTAGATATATTCCTAAGTATTTTTTTCTTTTCCTTGCAATGGTGAATGGAATTGTTTCCTTAATTTCTCTATTTTCTCATTATTAGTGTATAGGAATGCAAGGGATTTCTGTGTGTTGATTTTATATCCTGCAACTTTACTGTATTCATTGATTAGCTCTAGTAATATTCTGGTGGAATCTTTAGGGTTTTCTATGTAGAGGATCCGGAGAAGGCAGTGGCACCCCACTCCAGTACTCTTGCTTGGAAAGCCCCATGGATGGAGGAGCCTGGTAGGCTGCAGTCCATGGGGTCGCTAAGAGTTGGACACAACTGAGTGTCTTCACTTTCACTTTTCATTTTCATTCATTGGAGAAGGAAATGGCAACCCACTCCAGTGTTCTTGCCTGGAGAATCCCAGGGATGGTGGAGCCTGGTGGGCTGCCGTCTATGAGGTCGCACAGAGTTGGACGTGACTGAAGTGACTTAGCAGATGTAGAGGATCATGTCATCTGCAAACAGTGAGAGTTTTACTTCTTCTTTTCAAATTTGGGTTCCTTTTATTTCTTTTTCTGCTCTGATTGCTGTGGCCAAAACTTCCAAGACTATGTTGAATAGTAGTGGTGAAAGTGGGCACCCTTGTCTTGTTCCTGACTTTAGGGGAAATGCTTTCAATTTTTCACCATTGAGGATAATGTTTGCTATGGGTTTGTCATATATAGCTTTTATTATGTTGAGGTATATTCCTTCTATTCCTACTTTCTGGAGAGTTTTTATCATAAATGAATGTTGAATTTTGTCAAAGGCTTTCTCTGCATCTATTGAGATAATCATATGGCTTTTATTTTTCAATTTGTTAATGTGGTGTATTACATTGATTGATTTGTGGATATTGAAGAATCCTTGCATCCTGGGATAAAGCCCACTTGGTCATGGTGTATGATCTTTTTAATGTGTTAGATTCTAATTGCAAGAATTTTGGTAAGGATTTTTGCATCTATGTTTATCAGTGTATTGGCCTGTAGTTTTCTTTTTTTGTGGGATCTTTGTCAGGTTTTGGTATTAGGGTGATGGTGGCCTCATAGAATGAGTTTGGAAGTTTACCTTGCTCTGCAATTTTCTGGAAGAGTTTGAGCAGGATAGGTGTTAGCTCTTCTCTAAATTTTTTGGTAGAATTCAGCTGTGAAGCCGTCTGGACCTGGGCTTTTGTTTGCTGGAAGATTTTTGATTACAGTTTCAATTTCTGTGCTTGTGATGGGTCTGTTAAGATTTTCTATTTCTTCCTGGTTCAGCTTTGGAAAGTTTTACTTGTCTAAGAATTTGTCCACTTCTTCCACGTTGTCCATTTTATTGGCATATAATTGCTGATAGTAGTCTCTTATGATCCTTTGTATTTCTGTGTTGTCTGTTGTGATCTCTCCATTTTCATTTCTAATTTTGTTGATTTGATTTTTCTCCCTTTGTTTCTTGATGATTTCTGGCTAATGGTTTGTCAATTTTATTTATCCTTCAAAGAACCAGCTTTTGGCTTTGTTGATTTTTGCTATGGTCTCTTGTGTTTCTTTTGCATTTATTTCTGCCCTAATTTTTAAGATTTCTTTCCTTCTACTAACCCTGGGGTTCTTCATTTCTTCCTTTTCTAGTTGCTTTAGGTGTAGAGTTAGGTTATTTATTTGACTTTTTTCTTATTTCTTGAGGTATGCCTATATTGCTATGAACCTTCCCCTTTGCACTGCTTTTACAGTGTCCCACAGGTTTTGGGTTGTTGTGTTTTCATTTTCATTCATTTCTATGCAAATTTTGATTTCTTTTTTGATTTCTTCTGTGATTTGTTTGTTATTCAGCAGCATGTTGTTCAGCCTCCATAAGTTGGAATTTTTAATAGTTTTTCTCCTGTAATTGAGATCTAATCTTACTGCATTGTGGTCAGAAAAGATGCTTGGAATGATTTCAATTTTTTTGAACTTACCAAAGCTAGATTTATGGCCCAGGATGTGATCTATCCTGGAGAAGGTTCTGTGTGCACTTGAGAAAAAGGTGAAATTCATTGTTTTGGGGTGAATTGTCCTATAGATATCAATTAGGTCTAACTGGTCTATTGTATCATTTAAAATTTGTATTTCCTTGTTAATTTTATGTTTAGTTGATCTATCCATATGTGTGAGTGTGGTATTAAAGTCTCCCACTATTATTGTGTTCTTGTTAATTTCCCCTTTCATACTAGTTAGCATTTGTCTTACATATTGTGGTGCTCCTATGTTGGATGCATATATATTTATAATTGTTATATCTTCTTCTTGGATTGACCCTTTGATCATTATGTAGTGTCCTTCTTTGTGTCTTTTCACAGCCTTTGCTTTAAAGTCTATTTTATCTGATAGGAGTATTGCTACTCCTATTTTCTTTTGGTCTCTATTTGCGTGGAATATCTTTTTCAAGCCCTTCACTTTCTGTATGTGTCCCCTGTTTTGAGATGGGTCTCTTGTAGACAACATATGTAGGGGTCTTGTTTTTGTATCCATTCAGCCAGTCTTTGTCTTTTGGTTGGGGCATTCAACCCATTTACATTTAAGGTAATAATTGATAAGTATGATCCTGTTACCATTTACTTTATTGTTTTGGGTTCAAGTTTATACACTCTTTTTGTATTTCCTGTGTAGAGAAGATCCTTTAGCATTTGTTGGAGAGCTGGTTTGGTGGTGCTGAATTCTCTCAGTGTTTGCTTGTCTGTAAAGCTTTTGATTTCTCCTTTATATTTGAATGAGATCCTTGGTGGGTATAGTAATCTGGGCTGTAGATTATTTTATTTCATCACTTTAAGTATGTCCTGCCATTGCCTCCTGGCCTGAAGAGTTTCTATTGAAAGATCAGCTGTTATCCTTATGGAAATCCCCTTGTTATTATGTGTTATTTGTTGTTTTTCCCTTGCTGCTTTTAATATTTGTTCTTTGTGTTTGATCCTTTTTAATTTGATTAATATGTGTCTTGGGGAAGAAAAGTTATCACCAACCTAGATAGCATATTGAAAGCAGAGACATTACTTTGCCAACAAAGGTCCATCTAGTCAAGGCTATGGTTTTTTCAGTGGGCATGTATGGATGCAAGAGTTGGACTGTGAAGAAAGCTGAGCACCGAAGAATTGATGCTTTTGACTGTGGTGTTGGAGAAGACTCTTGAGAGTCCCTTGGACTGCAAGGAGATCCAACCAGTCCATTCTAAAGGAGATCAGTCCTGGGTGTTCTTTGGAAGGAATGATGCTAAAGCTGAAACTCCAGTACTTTGGCCACCTCATGCAAAGAGTTGACTCATTGGAAAAAACTCTGATGCTGGGAGGGATTGGGGGCAGGAGGAGAAGGGGACGACAGAGGATGAGATGCCTGGATGCCATCACCGACTCAATGGATGTGAGTTTGAGTGAACTCTGGGAGATGGTGATGGACAGGGAGGCCTGGCGTGCTGCAATTCATGGGGTCACAAAGAGTTGGACAAGACTGAGCAACTGAACTGAACTGAACTGGGGTGTTTTGCCTTGGGTTTATCCTGTTTGGGGCTCTCTGGGTTTCTTGGACTTGGGTGATTATTTCCTTCCCCATTCCAGGGAAGTTTTCAACTATTATCTCCTCAAGTATTTCTCATGGTCTTTATTTTTGTCTTCTTCTTCTGGGACTCCTATGATTCAAATGTTGGACATTTAACATTGTCCTGGAGATCTCTGAGATTGTCCTCATTTCTTTTAATTCGTTTTTCTTTTTTCCTCTCTGATTCATTTATTTCTACCATTCCATCTTCTACTTCACTAATCCTATCTTCTGCCTCTATTATTCTACTATTTGTTTTCTCCAGAGTGTTTTTGTTCTCATTTATTGCATTATTCATTATTTACTGACTCTTTTTTTATTTCTTCTAGATCCTTGTTAAACCTTTCTTGAATCTTCTCAATCCTTGTCTCCAGGCTATTTATCTGTGATTCCATTTTAATTTCAAGATTTTGGATCATTTTCACTATCATTAATCAGAATTCCTTATCAGGTAGATTCCCTATCTCTTCCTCTTTTGTTTGGTTTGGTGGGCATTTATCCTGTTCCTTTACCTGCTGGGTAGTCCTCTGTCTCTTCATCCAGTTTATATTGCTGTGTTTGTGGTGGCCTTTCTGTATTCTGGCCGTTTGTGGAGTTCTCTTTATTGTGGAGTTTCCTCACTGTAGGTTGGATTGTGCGGGTGGCTTGTCAAGGTTTCCTGGTTAGGGAAGCTTGTGTCGGTATTATGGTGGGTGGAGCTGGATTTCTTCTCTCTGTAGTGCAATAGTGTCCAGTAATGAGTTATGAGATGTCAATGGGTTTGGAGTGAGTTTGGGCAGCCTGTATATTGAAGCTCAGGGCTGTGTTCCTGTGTTGCTGGAGAATTTGCATGGTATGTCTTGCTCTGGAATTTGTTGGCCCTTAGGTGGTACTTGATTTCAGTGTAGGTATGGAGGCGTTTGATGAGCTCCTGTTGATTAATGTCCCCTGGAGTCACGAGTTCTCTGGTGTCCTCAGGATTTGGACTTAAGCCTCCTGCTTCTGGTTTTCAGTCTTATTTTACAGTAGCCTCAAGACTTCTCCATCTATACAGCACTGTTGATAAAACATCTAGGTTAAAGATGAAAAGTTTCTCCACAGTGAGGGACACCCAGAGAGGTTCACAGAGTTACATGGGGAAGAGAAGAGGGAGGAGGGAGTTAGAGGTGACCCGAATGAGATGAGGTGGAACCAAAAGAGGAGAGAGCAAGCTAGCCAGTAATCACTTCCTTATGTGTGCGTCACAGTCTGGACCACTCAGAGATGTTCACGGAGCTATACAGAGAAGAGAAGAGGGAGGAAGGAGACAGAGGTGGCCAGAAGGATAAAGTGGGGAATCAAAAGGAGAGAGACAGATCCAGCCAGTAATCAGTTCCCTAAGTGTTCTCCACTGTCTGGAACACACAAAGAGATTCACAGAGTTGGGCAGAGAAGAGAAGGGGGAGGGAGGAGATAGAGGTGACCTAGTGGAGTAAAAGAGAGTCCAAAGGGGAAGAGAGCAGTCAAGCCAGTAATCTCACTGCCAAGTAAAAATGATACTGAAGATTGGGTTTTTAAAGGTACAAAATTGATAACAAATACCAAAAAGCAAAGACTAAAAATCTAGAGTAGAGGTTGTATTTGCAAAAATACAATATTAAAGAAAAAAAATTCACAAAAATTATAAAAAATATATATATGAACTTTGCTTTAAAAAATAGGGTCTCTTTTTTTGGCAAAGTAATAGTAGGTTATAAAAATGAAAATTAAAGGAGTAATACAGGAATTAAAATTAAGAATAATTAAAAAAAGAATATTAAAAATAGTAAAAATATATCTAGGACTTTTTCTGGTGGTGGTGTGGGCAGTGTGGGGTCAGTTCATTTTCAGATAGTTCCTTGGTCTGGCTTATATTTCTTAAGATTTATAGACCCCTTCCTATGTAGTCGGTACTAATTACAGGGTTTTAATCTATTGCACCTGTCACTTCCAACACAGTTCCCTCTGTTTTAGCTTCTTCTGTTTGCTGGTCTCTTCAGTGTCTGATTTCCACCCTGACACAAGGGGGCGGTGGTGGACACTTTTTTAGGCTCACTGTTCAGTCGTGCTGTGGGGAGGGAGGGACGTTGAAAACAAGTAACACTGGTGTGTGCTCGCAGTGTCTCGGCCACACTGGGCCTGCCCCCGCTCATGGTGTGTGTACCCTCTCTGCCCACACAGCTCAGGCTCTAGGTTGCTCTGCCGGGAACTGTCTGAGGTGGGCCCTGGGCTGCATGCACCTCCCAGGTCTAAGCGGCTCAGGTTCAGGCACTCAGGTAGTTCTCAGAGGTGCAGACTCGGTTGGGCCTGCGTTTTGTGCCCTACCCAGGTCCGAGCAGCTCAGGTAATGAGGTGTTTGATGAGCGCGGTTGCTGCAACTTATCGCCTCCTCCATCCCTGCCACTCGGTTTTCTGGGTGTACAACCAGCACACCTTCTCAGGCGGATGTTGACTGTCCAGAATCCCAAGATGTCTTAGTTAGCAAAGAAGCCTGCTTGCAGTTTGGTAGATAATGCCTCTCTGGGGCTGTGATTGCCTCCTTTTGGCTTCGGCTGCCTGTCACCAGAGGGGGATGGTCTGCAGCTGGCTAGCTCTGTTCAGTCCTTTGTTCTGTGAGTGGGCCTGACGGTGTCTTAGTTTAGGGCTTTTCGTGTGGTACCTAGCCCACAGTCTGGTTTGCTAGCCCAAGTTAGTTCCCTCAGATTGCCCTCGGGACATTCAGGCCCGGTCCTTACTCTAGGCAAGGGAGCCCGCGCCACCCTGCCCAGCCCCCGCTTGTTAGTGGTGGGTGCAGGTGTCTGCGCTGCTTCTCCACTGGGGGAGTTACCATTGGGCACGTAATCTGTGGGTTTTAATTATTTATTTATTTTTCCTCCTGGTTATGTTGCCCTCTGTGTTCCAAGGCTTGCCACAGACTCGGCAGTGAGAGTCTTTCCTGGTGTTTGGAAACTTCTTTTTTAAGACTCCCTTCCCGGGGTGGAGCTCCATCCCTACCTCTTTTGTCTTTTATATTTTTTCCTACCTCCTTTCGAAGACAATGGGCTGCTTTTCTGGGTGCCTGATGTGTTCTGCCGGCATTCAGAAGTTGTTTTGTGGAATTTACTCAGCGTTCAAATGTTCTTTTGATGAATTTGTGGGGGAGAAAGTGGTCTCCCCGTCCAATTCCTCTACTATCTTAGGACCACCTCAGTAGCTTATTTTATATCTAACGTTTTGTAGTTCCTAATCCTCTACCCCTATTTTGCCTGCCCTGCTCCCAATGGTAACCACTAGTTTGTTCTCTATATTGATGATTTATCTTTTATTTCTTGTTCCTGATCTACTGCAAAACTTAACATCAGCGTGATGTATTCTCCCATTGTGTTTTCTTTGCAATATTCAGTACTATCACATATTCATTTTGCCAGTCATCAAAGACAAAATTTTTCATCCGAAAGCAAAACAACAGAAAGAACAAGAGCAGTGAACAAAATGTGTTTCAGAACACTCAAAACTCAAGGTAGAATGCACATTTACTGTAAGAAATTAATATGATACTCTTTCACTTGTTGCCTTGGAGCATAAAATGGGGTTCGGAATTTGGGGAAACTATATATGAACAGTGTATGTATACATATACTGTTTTATATGTATACATACATACATATAGCATACATACATATGTATATACACACAGTGTGATTATTCACTTTTTAGGAAAATATTTCATATGCTAAGTGAAGCCCTCTATGCCATCATCATGAGTTTTCCACCTTTGAAGCATAGATTATTTGGGGAAATGGTATAATTTAGAGAATAATGAAATAGACCTTACCAACAATATCTAAAGGTGTTTGAACTGTTACTTTGCCATCCCATTTGAAGTATGGGATTTGCCATCTCATTACATTAACAATATCTGTTTAATAAATTTGGGGAAATTATCACCAGGCTTTCTGGTAAATATCAAAAGCTGATTCCTCTCTTGAAGTTCTCATTCTCTCTCAGAAAATGAGAGGTGGGATGTCAGTAGGAGTATTTTGGCTTTCAGTCTGTCTGGTTAGGTGGCTTCATTGTTTACAGTATGATGCTAATGAGGTCAAATTCGGGGTTAGAGACCCTGTGTAGCTTAATTAGCTTCACACTGAGGTAAACCTCCGCTTCAGAGCCTAAAATTGTTCTCTGACTCTCTCCAGCTGTACCACCAATGCATGCAAGTTACAAGGGGTGAAAGAGCTTATCATTATCAGCAAAAATCCATCACAATTTATGAATAACCTGCCAATTATATATATTATTTGATCTTGAAATTGCTGTACTCCAGAACATAGGTCCATGAAGAATTTTTTCTGTAGTTAAGTAGACAAAGGTATGTAGTACCTCAAAAAAATTAAAAAAAGCTTCACTTGAATTATCTGTTAACTTCCAGTGCCTTGGGATTATTTAGTTGCCAAGTTGTGGCCAACTCTTGTGACTCCCTGCCAGGCTCCCCTGTCCATGGGATTTCCAAGACAAGAATACTGGAGTGGGTTGCCATGTAGCTCTTCAAGGGATTGTCCAGACCTAGGGATCAAACTCGCATCTCCTGCATGCATTTCCTACATTGCTGCTGCTGCTGCTAAGTCGCTTGAGTCGTGTCCGACTCTGTGCAACCCCATAGATGGCAGCCCACCAGGCTCCCTCATCCCTGGGGTTCTCTAGGCAAGAACACTGGAGTGGGTTGCCATTTCCTTCTCCAATGCATGAAAGTGAAAAGTGAAAGTGAAGTCGCTCAGTCGTGTCTGACTCTTAGAGACCCCATGGACTGCAGCCTACCAGGCTCCTCCATCCATGGGATTTTTCCAGGCAAGAGTACTGGAGTGGGGTGCCATTGCCTTCTCCTTCCTACATTGCAGGCAGATTCTTTACTGCTAAGCCACCAGGGAAGCAATGCCTCAGGATGATCCCAGTAAAAATATCTTCAATAGTCATCAGGGTATATGTAGTCATCAAAGCACATACTTAGATGTGTTCTCCTTGGTCTTAGGATTCTTTACCCATGTGATTGCTATCTTTATTTAATGTGAAAATGCTTGAGAGCTCTTTGTTTTTACTTTTATAAGCATGTACTAAGTTTCTTCAGTTGTGTCCAACTCTTTGTGACCCCATGGACTGTAGCCTGCCAGGCCCCTCTCTCCATGGGGTTTTCCAGGCAAGGATACTGGAGTGGGCTGCCATGCCCTACTCCAGGGTATCCTCCTAACCTAGGAATGGAACCCACATTTCTTATGTCTCCTGCACTTGCATGTGGCTTCTTTATCATTAGCATCATGAAAGTTATAAAAAAACTATGAGAATTTTCACATTTTACCCACATCTTTACCAATTAGTTATTGATTTAAATTTGCTAAATATTGGAGGCATTTTGGTGCACTACTAGAGATAAGATTTCTTCACTTCAGGAGGTTAGAGTTAGGGTGGGGAGAAAGGCTAAGCCATCAGCATTAAACAATTAAATCAAAGACATATAAACAGGGATAGGTTGATGACTTAAACAACTGAATCTGGAAGCCTAACATATGGGAGTAGGGTGGGTTGGATTCAGAGAACCCATTTTAGAGTGAGATGAAAGGAAGAAGCTTTCTGAGAAGTTTAGCTGAATTTTGACCAATGAACCAAACACAACATGCAGAGAAAAGAGGGAAGGGCATTCCAGGCAGAGGAAAACACACTTGCAAATATCAGGAAGGGAGACATGTTTGGAACATAAGAGGAAACATGCTTAATGGGAGTAAGGAAGAGGTCAGTAAGACTGTCAAATGCAAAAAAAATAAACTGAGGTTTTTGGTCAGACGCATGCAGGATTCAGTAAACAATGCAAAGAATCACTCCTGCAGCTATGTGGAAAGCAGACTGCAAAAGAATCAACAACAAAAGCCAGAAGGACGTTATGAAGCTATTTTTTAGCATATTGGGAGCATAGTTTAGGGTTTTGGGAGCCTATTTTGGATAACCATTTGTTAGTGGACAATGGGAAAGTGGAGGGAATTCAGGTGATTCCAAGCTTTGATTTCCCTGATGTTTTGTAGTTGCATCTAGGGAATTGGGGGATATTGGAGAAAAGGCAGATTTAAAAGTAGGACCGGAAAGTAGGGATTCAGTTTTGAACTGGTATTTTTCAAATTGGAATCTTCATTGCAGTATGAAGTTGAACTTTAAAAAAAAAATTGACATAACAGAGTGATTGTTTATTGAATAAAATAATTTTTAGGATTACTTAATATATGTGGTAAGGTTTTAACATTTATATCGACTTTTATGACTTTTGAGTAACCATAAGTTGTCTTATATTGAAAATTCTGCTTTTAAAAAAGCACCAGCTCTATGCTACTAGGAAAACTTTCCTTTGAAAATGTGGACTTTTTTAGGCAGCCTAATGAAATGAAAAATTGTTTAAGGTAAATAGCTTTGCATAATGATTAACATGGGTACAGGAGAGTGAAAAGCTGACAGATAATGCAAGTAGATGCAAAGATGAATTATTCAAATAAGGAAGCAAACTTTATTGAGTGGTTGAATTTCTTGGATTAACCTCGAGCTAAATTTCATATAAACAAATTAAGAAATCAGTATTACCGTCATGCACAGAGTATTTTAACTTCTAATTTTTTGCAGTTTACACTATACTTTTTTTCTTTCTTTTTCAAATTCTTTTCCTATTTAGGTTATTATAGAATATTGAGCAGAGTTCTCTGCTCACACTGTGTTTATCACACTTAACTCCAATATGGAGAAAAAATCAATAGTAAAATATCAATAATTGAGATACTAAGCATTTTAATTGGTGATGAGTTAAACATGACATATTTAGTTTTTCATAAAATCACATGTAATAATTTTGTTTTCTCTACATTTTTAAAAACAACAATTTAACACTAGTTATTTTATTATGGTTTTATTTCTGGCATGACATGTATCTCTCTTAAGTCTTTCCAAACTTAAACACCATTTAATTAGTAAAAGTAATTACTAAATACAGTTTTGTTTTATTACTTTGCTCACCTTTTAATCTAATGCTAACAGGTAAAAAGCACGTCTTTAATAATTTTTCACATCTAGACTTTTATATATTTGGAAATCAATGTTTCTTTCTTAAAGCAGCTGATCAGGTTTTGCTGTGCAAGTTGAGCTGTAATGGAAGGAGAACATGGGACAGAGTGCTGGAGAAACTTCATTCTTGCACTGGCCTGTGGTTAAAGAACTCTTTGACCTTGGGTAAGTCATGGAACTTCTTTCAGCCTAATTTCCTTGTCTGCAAAAAGGGAGTGCATCTAAGAATACATTAAACTTCAAAATTATACAAATTCATGATACTATAACTTATGCCTTGTTACTCTGGACCAAACAGATTAGAATACTAGATTTCTTTGTATATATGCAAAAGAAAATGGATGTTGGGTGAAGTGGTTTTTACCTTAATATCAAAGAATAATGACATTTTCAATATAATAGTATTTGTAAAGAATCAAAAAGTCTGTAACATGAAAGAGATCTGTGATAGTTTGTCTCGAATTTCTAGTTTATTGGTTTATAATGGGAATGCATTAAAATAGACCCATAAGTATGAAAGTTTATAAAGTACTTCCGTCTTGTTAGGTAAGAAACTGACAAAATAATGAATACCTTATTCTGTGCCTTTTGTCTCTACCATTATTAGCAGCTGACATTTTAGCATTAAAGGTAAGGTAACCCTCAAATGCACAAGCTTTTGTGCAAGCCAGTTTTCCTCAGTTGAATATTTTGATAGTCTTAGATGAATCAGCTAAGAAAATATGCTAATTTAGCTTCAAGGCTATATAGTCTGACTTGAGAGGCTAGACGAAAAAGTCACAGTTATTTAATTTACATAATTGTTTTAAGTTGATTAGCTTGGCAGCATTGGCGTGTATTTTTTCCAGGGGAAGAGTTTATTCACTCTATAAATAATTATTTACTAGACACACTCTAAGATATGACTTGACTAGGCTTTTAGAATGAAATGTATAAACCTATGCTCATCCTTCTTTAACATAGCAGATTTATTTTGGCACTCTCTTAAGAAGTCAGGGCTTCTTGCAATCTATGAGAAACAAGGGGGCCGTGACGATCTGCATAACTGGACTTGGCAGCACAGATCAGCTCTTGTCATAGCTCCAAGGGAGGAATGTGCAGTCACTGAGTGCTGCTCCCCAGACTGGTTTTGCCTCCTGGCAAGAGAGTACAGGGCTCTTGTCAGTTACGGCAATAGCTCCAATAGCAGACTCTGAGAAAAGTAGGGCAGAATATACACTGCTCTGGCTTCTAACCAGCAGCTCCACACGTATTTAATAATGGCTACACGTCTTGTCTGATTTGGTATAAAAAAAAGCTTGAGGGAGTGGTAGTGGTTTCAGATCTGTTTCATTTACCCTTTAAAGTACTGTGAGTCTGTAAAGAAAAATTTTCTACTCTCCTTATCTCTCTGGATTTACTTCTTCTGGTGGTTCACATATGTGACAGGGGGACTTACCCATTTACCTATGAAATAGGCGAAGTGCACCAGCATTTGTTAGATGCTGGTTCTAGAAATCTTGCCACATTAACATGCAATAAAGATGAGGATTGCCACAGTCCTGTAATCTACCTGATAGTTTGCAGGCAGCAACTGACTTTGAAAGTATCTGCTTTCTGTTTTAAGCTAATATCTAGACCCAAGTCAAATTTCTTTCTTGTTCATTATATTTCTGTGTTGAAGGTGGGGTCAAAACTAGGATGTAGAAAACATCTCAAAAATACATAATATTTTTAAAAGTCTCATTCTGGAAACAGTATCCCTTTCATCATTTAAATGGAATTCTTTGGAAGGAGAATACATGTGTGGTCCTCAGACTGACCTGAAGTCTGAACCTACTGAGAGTTACTTCTGAAAACACAGCTCAGATTCATCGAGTTTTGGAATAAAAATTGAGCAATTTATGTTTGGATTTGGGCTGTGTGAGTGTTGATTTGCAAGTTATTAGAATCTGGTGAAGGAAAATCTTGGAGAAGGAAATGGCAACCCACTCCAGTGTTCTTGCCTGGAGAATCCCATGGACGGAGAAGCCTGGTAGGCTGCAGTCCATGGGGTTGCACAGAGTCAGACGCGACTGAAGCGACTTAGCAGCAGCAGAATCTGGTGAGTAGACAGGCCTGCAGCCAGAGTTTTCAAAATAATTGGTGAAAAGTGTGCAAGGAACAGGATGTGAAGCCTTCTCCCCATGAAAATGGTCAAGGTGAGCTTCTCATGCCTGGTGGGATCCTTTCTGAAGGTGGCGTCTAGAACAGTGGCGCTTCTTCCAGAGGAGTTTGGAATCTTGAGAAGGGCCTTACTAGTCTGAGAGTATCTCTTCTGCCTTGAATATTCACCTTCAGACTGATATAATTCCTTATTCTTTGCCAGGATGGACCCAAGTTTTGTGGGGCCTGAAGTTTATATAATATTGGAAGCCCTTTTTATGAAAAATAATGTAAACTTAGATACAAAAATATCTAATTGATATGTACATTTGGTAAATGCATCTTGTGCTTGTGCTTAGTCGCTCGGTTGTATCTGACTCTTTGTGACCTCATGGACTGTAGCTCGCCAGGCCTCTTTGTCTATGGGGATTCTCCAGGCAAGAATACCAGAGTGGGTTGCCATTTCCTTCTCTGGGGATCTTCCTGACCCTGGGATCGAACCCTCGTCTCCTGCATTGCAGGTGGATTCTTTATCATCTGAGCCAAAAGACAAGCCCAAATACATCTTAAGAGCAGATAAATACTATAAGCATCATAAATCTCAGAGAAATAACATCTTTACCATGCTTTTCCCCCTATGTCTTTGGCTGCATGCTCTCTAATCACCTCCTTGTGTGGCAATGATTTTCAAGCAGTTTGTATAGGGAATGGTTGATTGATTTAATTATTGATAATATAAAAATTATTTTGGCTTTATAACTCATTATTGATGAAGATATATGCACTTTTTAAGGGTCTTTTTGAGGTCAAATTTGGGAAAACCTTTATTAAGTTTCTTTCACATATATAGCATAAAATTTAGAAGACTTTTCTGCAAATATATTGTTCTGGCTATGTTATTTCAACTTTGTTTCTTTTCTACTAGTTTCTATCTGTATTCCTCAAATCTTGTTTCTCCCTACTTCCCATATATTCCAGCTCCAGGTACAAGAGCATCATTTTGTGATGTGATCCCTTGGCCCTGTTCTTTGGGTCACCACAATAAGTGAGTCAGTATAGGAAGGGCTTCTAAACACAATTTCTATATCAGAATTGCCAGTACCAATAAACTATACCTGGAGGTGATGGCAATCCATATAGACATATTCCACTAAATGAAACAGAAATTCTATCCCCAAGTCAACCATCTCTTAGACTCTTATGTCCATTCCAATGTCATCTTATTTGAGGGGAATTGTGATAAGGAGGAGATCAGAGTTAAAGGCCTCAGAATTGCCCTTAGATCTGGGCAAGCAGTCTGATGGACCACGAAAATATGTATCCTCCCCAAACCTGGGGTGAACCCCAATCGTATCCCCTTTATCCCCTATAACCATGACCTAGATTCCTGGAGCCCTGGAACCTTAAGCCTGCTTCCAGGGCATGGATTTCCCTCAGGTGCATCTTCTTTTTCAGCACTCCAGTTACATAAGTCCTGAGGTCTTGGCTTTTGTTGTTGTTCAGTTGCCCAGTCATGCCTGACTCTTTGCGACCCCATGGACTGAAGCACAGCAGGCTTTCCTGTTCCTCACCATCTCCCAAAGTTTGCCCAAGTTCATGTCCATTGTATCGCTTATGCCATCCAGCTGTCTCATTCTTTGGCGCCCTCTTCTCCTTCTGCCCTCAATCTTTCCCAGCATCAGAAAACTTTCCAATGAGTTGGCCGTTATCAGATGACCAAAATACTGGAGTTTCAGCTTCAGCATCAGTGATTGCAATGAATATTCAGAGTTGATTTCCCTTAAAATTGACTGGTTTGATCTTGGTTGGGGAGGTGATATTTTAGGAACGGAGGTAGGGAGAGTGTAGCACTGCTGTGTGGGTTGGGGTGACATGTAAGCTGAGGACCCTTGCCTTGTTGGATAAAGTCTGGAGCAGTGTGGTTGGGCTGCAGGATGGGGCCTCCGTTTGTATTCTTGCTCAGGCCAAACCAATTTTACATGTTAGTCTTATTTGAGAGAAAAGTAACAGTAGTTTGAACAACTTGTGATTAAAACTGTTTATTTTTGCATTTTATACAAAAACATGACCATGTGAATGGTTGCTTGCACCTTCCAGGGCCTTAGAAGGGACCTGTGCAAGTATGGGGTCTTGAAGTTTAAGCTTCATTAGCTTATCAGTAAATCACCTCTGTTCCTTGATATTAATGAAACTGTATATCAAAACATTGTACCTCCTGGCATCTTTCTGTCAATCACATTAATATCCAATTGGGAAAAAAAACAACACTCAACGGCCTTATATATTAATTTTGAAAAATTATTAGTACTAATTATTGTTATATTTCACTTACTCCAAGTGCTCTTATCTTGTAAAATGAAGCACACCGTGAAAAGTCAAGAAACCAAAATCAGAGAGAAAAAATGCTTCAAGTTGAAAATAAACATAAATTAATTCAGGGTCTTATGTCTTAATTACTGTACAGTCTTCCAGCAATTAACTTAGTGACTGCATATGTCTTTTTGCAAGATTTTAACACTATTATCCATTTCAAGGTGTATAAGGAAGACATGAAAAGAACAATGAAAAGGTTAAAGGATCAGTTGTATATTAGTCTGTGGTCAAAAGATTTTAGGAGTTGCATGCAGGACAAGAAGAAGAGAGTTGGAATAATAGGAGATTACTTCTAGGGAGTGGAGTGCCTAGAACTGAGTGGAATGAGGCTCTAGCATTTGGTAATGACATAATCAAGGGCTTTGCTAAAAAAGACTGAGGAGGTTTTTCTTATGTATAAAGGAGCTCAAGGACTAAGAGTGCTGGGTGTGAAAAGCATTGAGTATGCAATTACAAATATTTCCAGGAATAATAATAGCAGTTATAGTGGAAAGGATTGACAGTACGCTGAGCACTAAACTCTTCAAAGAATGAGATGGACTGAGATGGGGGTGTTGGTTGCTGTTGTTTAGTCACTAAGTCATGTCCAACTCTTTGCAGTCCCATGGATTGCAGCATGCCAAGCTTACTTGTCTTTCCCTATTTCCCAGAGTTTGCTCAAACTTGTGTCCATTGAGTCTGTGATGATATCCAACTGTCTCACCTTCTGTTACCCCCTTTTCTTACTGCCTTCAATCTTATCAAGCATCAGGGACTTTTCCAATGAGCTGAATCTTTACATCAGGTGGCCAAAGTATTGGAGCTTCAGTTTCATCATCAGTCCTTCCAATGAATATTCAAGATTGAATGGTTTGATCTCCTTGCAGTCCAAGGGCCTCTCAAGAGTCTTCTCCAGCACCACAGTTTGAAGGCATCAGTTCTTCAGTGTTCAGCCTCCTTTATGGTCTAACCCTACATCCATAAATGACTACTGGAAAAACCATAGCTTTGGCTATATGGACCTTTGTTGACAAAGTGATGTCTCTGCTTTTTAATATGCTGTCTAGGTTTGTCATAGCTTTCTTTTTAAGGAGCAAGTGTCTTTTAACTTCATGGCTGCAATCACCATCCTCAGTGATTTTGGATCCCAAGAAAAGAAAATCTGTCACTACTTTCACTTTTCCCCCTTCTATTTGCTGGGAAGTGATGGGACTAGTTGCCATGATCTTAGTTTTTTGAATGTTGAGTTTTAAGCCAACTTTTTCTACTCTCTTTCACTCTCATCAAGAAGCTCTTTAGATCATCTTTACTTTCTGCCATTAGAATGGTATCATCTGCATATCTGAGGTTGTTGATATTTCTCCCAGTAATCTTGATTTCAGCTTGAGAATCATCCAGACTGGCATTCTGGATGATGTACTCTGCATATATGTTGAATAAGCAGGATGACAATATACAGCCTTGATGTACTCCTTTCCCAATTTTGAACTGGTTTGTTGCTCCATGTCCGATTCTAACTATTGCTTCTTGACCTGCATACAGGTTTTTCTGGAGCCAGGTAAGGTGGTTGGTCTGGTATTATGATCTCTTTAAGAATTTTCCACAGTTTGTTGGGATCCACAGAGTCAAAGGCTTTAGCGTAGTCAGCAGAAGTAGATGTTTTTCTGGACTTCCCTTGTTTCCTCCATGATCCAACGGACGTTTACAATTTGATTTCTGGTTCCTCTGCCTTTTCTAAATCCTGCTTGTACATCTGGAAGTTCTTAGTTCATGTACTGCTGAAGCATAGTTTGAAGGATTTTGAGTATAACCTTACTAGTATGTGAAATGAGCAAAATTGTACAATTGTTTTAACATTCTTTGGCATTGCTCTTCTTTGGAATTGGAATGAAAACTGACCTTTTCCAGTCCTGTGGCCACTGCTGAGTTTTCCAACCACAGGGAGTTGGTAGATGACCAGTAGGTAATTAGTGAGGATTGCAAATTAAAGACATGAGATTCAAACCTGGGGAAAGAGGAAGAAAGATAATTTTAAAAATATTGGCACTGTCTAGCATAGCTTATTAAATATTGCTTGATTATCCTGGATGATTAAGAGACACTATCATAATTTTTAACACATATTATTTTAGAAGATAGAAGTATTGAATTTGTTTTAGATTGTATTCAATAATTATATTTTTATATATATTTTTACTTTTTGGTGCTTCAAAGTTTAATCAATATCAGCTAAATTATAATATACTGATATGTTGAAAAACTAACCTACATTTATCTTTAAATTTGTTTTACATTGGAAACTAGTCAATTAATAGAAAAATTAATTAATAAAATTAAATCATTTGTGATAAAACTCTTGTCAAAATAGAGTTGAAAACAATTACTTTGTAAAAGATTATCTACCATGAACTTCCAGAAGAATTATACTTAATAATTTAATGATAAAATTTTAGAAACAACTTTTCAGAGTTAAGAAGCAATTTTGAATATCTGCTATTATTTTTTATTCAATATTAATTTAAAGTTCCAGTCAGCACAGTAAGAGCAATAAAAGAAATAAAATGTGCAAGAATTGGAAAGGAAGAAACAAAAATTCTATTTGAAGATAACAAAATCCCCTACCTTGAAAATTCAAAAGAATTTGCATATGGAGGAGCCAAGATGGAGGAGGAGTAGGACGGGGAGAACACTTTCTCCCCCACAAATTCATCAAAAGAGCATTTAAATGTCGAGTAAATTCCACAAAACAACTTCTGAATGCCGGCAGAGGACATCAGGCACCCAGAAAAGCAGCCCAACTCTTCGAAAGGAGGTAGGAAAAAATAGAAAAGACAAAAAAAGAGACAAAAGAGGGAGGGACGGAGTTCCATCCCGGGAAGGGAGTCTTAAAAAGAGAGAAGTTTCCAAACACCAGGAAACCCTCTCACTGCCGAATCTGTGCCGAGCTTTGGAAGCACAGAGGGCAACATAAAAGGGAGGGGAAAAAAAAAATAAACAAGTAAAATCGCAGATTGTGAGCCCTACGGTAACTCCCCCAGCGGAGAAGCAGCGCAAACGCCTGCACACGGCATTAGCAAGCGGGGGCTGGTCAGGGAAGTGCGGCGCGGGCTGTGTCCCTTAGAGTAAGAATCGGGCCGAATGTCCTGAGCGCTATCTGAGCGAAATAATTTGGGCTAGCAAACCAGACTGTGGGATATCTACCACGCGAAAAGCCAGCCCTGACCTAAGACACCGCCAGGCCTGCGCACAGAACAAAGGACTGAACAGAGATAGCCGGCTGCAGACCTTCCCCCTCCGGTGACAGGCAGCCAGAGCCGGAAGGGGGAAATCGCAGCCCAAGAGAGACACTATCTATAAAACTGTAAGCAGGCTTCTTTGCTAACTAAAACTTCTTGGGGGTCTGGACGGTCAACATCTGCCTGAGAAGGTGCGCCGGTTTTACACCCAGATAACCGAGTGGTGGGGAGGCGATAAGTCGCAGCATTGGCGCCCGCCAAACACCTCATCACCTGAGCTGCTCGGATCTGGGAAGAGCACAAAACGCAGGCCCAACCGAGTCTGCGCCTCTGAGGACTACCCGAGTGCCTGAACCTGAGCGGCTTGGACCTGGTAGTGCAGGCAGCCCAGGGCCGGCCTTGGATGGTTCCCGGCGGAACAACCTAGAGCCCAGGGAGGCTACACGTGCCGTGAGCGGGGGCAGACCCAGTGTGGCTGAGGCACTGCGAGCGCATGCCAGTGTTATCTGTTTGCAGCATCCCTCCCTCCCTCCCCACAGCGCGGCTGAACAAGTGAGCCTAAATTTAAAAAAAAAAAAAAAAAAAAAATAGTGTCCTCAACCATCCCCTTTGTGTCAGGGCGGGAACCAGACACTGAAGAGACCAGCAAACAGAAGAAGCTATAACAGAGGGAAACACCTTGGAAGCTACAGGCCATAGATTAAAACCCTGTGGTTACTACGGATTACATAGGAAGGGGCCTATAGATCTTGAGAAATATAAGTCGGACTAAGGAACTGCCAAAAATGAACTGAACCCACAATACTCACAACAAAACCAGAGAAAGACCTAGATATATTTTTACTATTTTTATGATCAATCTTTCTTTCTTTTTTTTAATTAAAAAAAATTTTAAGTCCTCTATTGTCCTTTAATTTTCACTTTTATAACTATTATTTTGCAAAAAAAAAAAAGACCCTATTTTTTTTTCTTCTTCAGCAAACTTCATATATATATTTTATAATTTTTTGACCGTGTTTTTTTTTTTTCTTTTTTCTTTTTCTTCTTTTCTTTAACATTGTATTTTTGAAATTCCAAACTCTACTCTAGATCTTTAATTTTAGCCTTTTGTTATATGTTATCAATTTTGTACCTATAGTTTTTTTCATAATTTCTGTGACTTTTTTTTTTCCTCTGTTTCTTTCTCTTCTTCTTTTATATAACATCGTATATCTGCAATTCCAAACTCTACTCAAGATTTTTAATTTATGCTTTTTGGTATTTGATATCAATTTTGTACCTGTATTTTCTTTATAATTTTTGTGACATTGTTTTTGTTGGTTTGTTTGTTTTCTCTCTTTATTTTTCTTCTTCTTCTTCTTTTTTTTTTTAACGTTGTATTTTTGAAATTCCAAACTCTACTCTAGATTTTTAATTTTTGCTTTTTGGTATTAGTTATCAATTTTGTACCTGTACTTTCTTTATAATTTTCACGACCTTGTTTGTTTTTCTTTGTTCGTTTTTTCTCTTTTTCTTTTCCTTCTTCTTTTCATTAACATCGCATTTTTGAAATTCCAACTCTACTCTAGATTTTTAATTTTTGCTTTTATATATTTGTTACCAATTTTGTACCTTTAAGAACCCAATCTTCAGGACCCATTTTTCACTAGGGTATGAGATTACTGGCTTGACTGTTCTCTCTCCCTTTGGACTCTCCATTTTCTCCACCAGGTCACCTGTATCTCCTCCCTAACCCCTCTCTACTCTACCCAACTCTGAATTTCTGTGCATTCCAGACGGTGGAGAACACTTAAGGAACTGATTACTGGCTGGATCTGTCTCCCTCCTTTTCATTTCCCCCTTTTATCCTTCTGGCCACCTCTGTCTCCTGCCTCCTTCTTCTCTTCTCTGTATAACTCCGTGAACATCTCTGAGCGGTCCAGTTGTGGAGTGCACATAAGGAAGTGACCACTGGCTAGCCCACTCTCTCCACTATTGATTCCACCTCATCTCATTTGGGTCACCTCTAACTCCCTCCTCCCTCTTCTCTTCTCCATGTAACGCTGTGAACCTCTCTGAGTGACCCTCACAGTAGAGAAACTTTTCATCTCTAACGTAGATGTTTTATCAATGGTGCTGTATAGAAGGAGAAGTTTTGAAACTACTGTAAAAATAAGACCGATAACTGGAAGTAGGAGGCTTAAGTCCAAACCCTGACTCCAGGGAACTCCTGACTCCAAGGAACATTAATTGACAGGAGCTCATCAAACACCTCCATACCGACACTGAAACCAAGCACCACACAAGGCCAACAAGTTCCAGGGAAAGACATAACAAGCAAATTCTCCAGCAACAAAGGAACACAGCCCTGAGCTTCAAGATACAGGCTGCCCAAAGTCACCCCAAAACCATAGACAACTCATAACTCATTACTGGACATTTCATTACACTCCAGAGAGAAGAAATACAGCTCCATCCACCAGAACATCGACACAAGCTTCCCTAACCAGGAAACCTTGACAAGCCACCTGTACAAACCCACACACAGCGAGGAAACGCCACAATAAAGAGAACTCCACAAACTGCCAGAATACAGAAAGGACACCCCAAACTCAGCAATTTAAACAAGATGAAGAGACAGAGGAATAGCCAGCAGATAAAGGAACAGGATAAATGCCCACCAAACCAAACAAAAGAGGAAGAGATAGGGAATCTACCTGATAAAGAATTCCGAATAATGATAGTGAAATTGATCCAAAATCTTGAAATTAAAATGGAATCACAGATAAATAGCCTGGAGGCAAGGATTGAGAAGATGCAAGAAAGGTTTAACAAGGACTTAGAAGAAATAAAAAAGAGTCAATATATAATGAATAATGCAATAAGTGAAATTAAAAACACTCTGGAGGCAACAAATAGTAGAATAACAGAGGCAGAAGATAGGATTAGTGAATTAGAAGATAGAATGGTAGAAATAAATGAATCAGAGAGGACAAAAGAAAAACGATTTAAAAGAAATGAGGACAATCTCAGAGACCTCCAGGACAATATTAAACGCTACAACATTCGAATCATAGGGGTCCCAGAAGAAGAAGACAAAAAGAAAGACCATGAGAAAATACTTGAGGAGATAATAGTTGAAAACTTCCCTAAAATGGGGAAGGAAATAATCACCCAAGTCCAAGAAACCCAGAGAGTCACAAACAGGATAAACCCAAGGCGAAACACCCCAAGACACATAGTAATCAAATTAACAAAGATCAAACACAAAGAACAAATATTAAAAGCAGCAAGGGAAAAACAACAAATAACACACAAGGGAATTCCCATAAGGATAACAGCTGATCTTTCAATAGAAACTCTTCAAGCCAGGAGGGAATGGCAAGACATACTTAAAATGATGAAAGAAAATAACCTACAGCCCAGATTATTGTACCCAGCAAGGATCTTATTCAAGTATGAAGGAGAAGTCAAAAGCTTTTCAGACAAGCAAAAGCTGAGAGAATTCTGCACCACCAAACCAGCTCTCCAACAAATACTAAAGGATATTCTCTAGACAGGAAACACAAAAATGGTGTATAAATTCGAACCCAAAACAATAAAGTAAATGGCAACGGGGTCATACTTATCAGTAATTACCTTAAACGTAAATGGGTTGAATGCCCCAACCAAAAGACAAAGACTGGCTGAATGGATACAAAAACAAGACCCCTACATATGCTGTCTACAAGAGACCCACCTCAAAACAGGGGACACATACAGACTGAAAATGAAGGGCTGGAAAAAGATTTTCCATGCAAATAGGGACCAAAAGAAAGCAGGAGTAGCAATACTCATATCAGATAAAATAGACTTTAAAACAAAGACTGTGAAAAGAGACAAAGATGGTCACTACATAATGACCAAAGGATCAATCCAAGAAGAAGATATAACAATTATAAATATATATGCACCCAACACAGGAGCACCGCAGTATGTAAGACAAATGCTAACAAGTATGAAAGAAGAAATTAACAATAACACAATAATAGTGGGAGACTTTAATACCCCACTCACACCTATGGATAGATCAACTAAACAGAAAATTAACAAGGAAACACAAACTTTAAATGATACAATAGACCAGTTAGACCTAATTGATATCTATAGGACATTTCATCCCAAAACAATGAATTTCACCTTCTTCTCAAGCGCACATGGAACCTTCTCCAGGATAGATCACATCCTGGGCCATAAAGCTAGCTTTGGTAAATTCAAAAAAATAGAAATCATTCCAAGCATCTTTTCTGACCACAATGCAGTAAGATTAGATCTCAATTACAGGAGAAAAACTATTAAAAAATCCAACATATGGAGGCTGAACAACAAACTGCTGAATAACCAACAAATCACAGAAGAAATCAAAAAAGAAATCAAAATTTGCATAGAAACGAATGAAAATGAAAACACAACAACCCAAAACCTGTGGGACACGGTAAAAGCAGTCCTAAGGGGAAAGTTCATAGCAATACAGGCACACCTCAAGAAACAAGAAAAAAGTCAAATAAATAACCTAACTCTACACCTAAAGCAACTAGAAAAGGAAGAAATGAAGAACCCCAGGGTTAGTAGAAGGAAAGAAATCTTAAAACTTAGAGCAGAAATAAATGCAAAAGAAACAAAAGAGACCATAGCAAAAAACAACAAAACCAAAAGCTGGTTCTTTGAAAGGATAAATAAAATTGACAAACCATTAGCCAGACTCATCAAGAAACAAAGGGAGAAAAATCAAATCAATAAAATTAGAAATGAAAATGGAGAGATCACAAAAGACAACACAGAAATACAAAGGATCATAAGAGACTACTATCAACAATTATATGCCAATAAAATGGACAACGAGGAAGAAATGGACAAATTCTTAGAAAAGTACAACTTTCCAAAACTCGACCAGGAAGAAATAGAAAATCTTAACAGACCCATCACAAGCACGGAAATTGAAACTGTCATCAAAAATCTTCCGGCAAACAAAAGCCCAGGTCCAGACAGCTTCACAGCTGAATTCTACCAAAAATTTAGAGAAGAGCTAACACCTATCCTGCTCAAACTCTTCCAGAGAATTGCAGAGGATGGTAAACTTCCAAACTCATTCTATGAGGCCACCATCACCCTAATACCAAAACCTGACAAAGATCCCACAAAAAAAGAAAACTACAGGCCAATATCACTGATGAACATAGATGCAAAAATCCTTAACAAAATTCTAGCAATCAGAATCCAACAACACATTAAAAAGATCATACACCATGACCAAGTGGGCTTTATCCCAGGGATGCAAGGATTCTTCAATATCTGCAAATCAATCAATGTAATACACCACATTAACAAATTGAAAAATAAAAACCATATGATTATCTCAATAGATGCAGAGAAAGCCTTTGACAAAATTCAACATCCATTTATGATAAAAACTCTCCAGAAAGCAGGAATAGAAGGAACATACCTCAACATAATCAAAGCTATATATGACAAACCCACAGCAAACATTATCCTCAATGGTGAAAAATTGAAAGCATTTCCTCTAAAGTCAGGAACAAGACAAGGGTGCCCACTTTCACCATTACTATTCAACATAGTTTTGGAAGTTTTGGCCACAGCAATCAGAGCAGAAAAAGAAATAAAAGGAATCCAAAATGGAAAAGAAGAAGTAAAGCTCTCACTGTTTGCAGATGACATGATCCTCTACATAGAAAACCCTAAAGACTCCACCAGAAAATTACTAGAACTAATCAATGACTATAGTAAAGTTGCAGGATATAAAATCAACACACAGAAATCCCCTGCATTCCTATACACTAATAATGAGAAAACAGAAAGAGAAATTAAGGAAACAATTCCATTCACCATTGCAATGGAAAGAATAAAATACTTAGGAATATATCTACCTAAAGAATCTAAAGACCTATATATAGAAAACTATAAAACACTGGTGAAAGAAATCAAAGAGGACACTAACAGATGGAGAAATATACCATGTTCATGGATTGGAAGAATCAATATAGTGAAAATGAGTATACTACCCAAAGAAATCTATAGATTCAATGCAATCCCTATCAAGCTACCAACAGCATTCTTCACAGAGCTAGAACAAATAATTTCACAATTTGTATGGAAAAACAAAAAACCTGGAATAGCCAAAGCGATCTTGAGAAAGAAGAAGGGAACTGGAGGAATCAACCTACCTGACTTCAGGCTCTACTACAAAGCCACAGTTATCAAGACAGTATGGTACTGGCACAAAGACAGAAATATAGATCAATGGAACAAATAGAAAGCCCAGAGATAAATCCACGCACATATGGACACCTTATCTTTGACAAAGGAGGCAAGAATATACAATGGATTAAAGACAATCTCTTTAACAAGTGGTGCTGGGAACTCTGGTCAACCACTTGTAAAAGAATGAAACTAGAACACTTTCTAACACCATACACAAAAATAAACTCAAAATGGATTAAAGATCTAAATGTAAGACCAGAAACTATAAAACTCCTAGAGGAGAACATAGGCAAAACACTCTCTGACATACATCACAGCGGGATCCTCTATGACCCACCTCCCAGAATATTGGAAATAAAAGCAAAAATAAACAAATGGGACCTAATTAACCTTAAAAGCTTCTGCACATCAAAGGAAACTATTAGCAAGGTGAAAAGACAGCCTTCAGAATGGGAGAAGATAATAGCAAATGAAGCAACTGACAAACAACTAATCTCGAGAATATACAAGCAACTCCTACAGCTCAACTCCAGAAAAATAAATGACCCAATCAAAAAATGGGCCAAAGAACTAAATAGACATTTCTCCAAAGAAGACATACAGATGGCTAACAAACACATGAAAAGATGCTCAACATCACTCATTATCAGAGAAATGCAAATCAAAACCACTATGAGGTACCATTTCACACCAGTCAGAATGGCTGCAATCCAAAAGTCTACAAGTAATAAATGCTGGAGAGGGTGTGGAGAAAAGGGAACCCTCTTACACTGTTGGTGGGAATGCAAACTATTACAGCCACTATGGAGAACAGTGTGGAGATTCCTTAAAAAACTGGAAATAGACCTGCCTTATGATCCAGCAATCCCACTGCGGGCATACACACTGAGGAAACCAGAAGGGAAAGAGACACGAGTACCCCAATGTTCATCGCAGCACTGTTTATAATAGCCAGGACATGGAAGCAACCTAGATGTCCATCAGCACACGAATGGATAAGAAAGCGGTGGTACATATACACAATGGAGTATTACTCAGCCATTAAAAAGAATACATTTGAATCAGTTCTAATGAGGTGGATGAAACTGGAGCCTATTATACAGAGTGAAGTAAGCCAGAAAGAAAAACACCAGTACAGTATACTAACGCATACATATGGAATTTAGAAAGATGGTCACAATAACCCTGTATACGAGACAGCAAAAGAGACACTGATGTATAGAACAGTCTTATGGACTCTGTGGGAGAGGGAGAGGGCGGGAAGATTTGGGAGAATGGCATTGAAACATGTAAAATATCATGTATGAAATGAGTTGCCAGTCCACGTTTGATGCACGATACTGGATGCTTGGGGCTGGTGCACTGGGACAACCCAGAGGGATGGAATGGGGAGGGAGGAGGGAGGCGGGTTCAGGATGGGGAACACATGTATACCTGTGGCGGATTCATTTTGATATTTGGCAAAACTAATACAATTATGTAAAGTTTAAAAATAAAATAAAATTAAAAAAAAAAAGAATTTGCATATAAACTATTAGAACTAGTCAAAGAGAGCAACAGATTCCTATAAATCAAATTACTATACAGAAGTTTTTGCATCCTGTATAACAGCTTTAAACAATTGGGAAATAATATACAGAAAAATTTCTTGAGTCACCAAAACTATAAACCAGAAGGTGAAGGAAATGGCAACCCACTCCAGTACTCTTGCCTGGAGAATCCCAGGGACGGGGGAGCCTGGTGGGCTGCCCTCTATGGGGTCGCACAGAGTCGGACACGACTGAAGTGACGCAGCAGCAGCAGCAGCAGCAGTGCAACCATTTTGGGAGCAGCACTTCTGAATTACAGATACCAAGCAAAAGGCAAAAGGTAAGTCGGAGGTTTGGAGATGTTATTTGAAATATATGTACCTTACAAATTATTAGAAACCTCAAAATACAAAGAGGTTTGGCAATTTTTATGAAAAAGAACTCAATGGAAAAAAATTGGAAATTCACAGAGATGAAACCCAAGTAGTCAATAAACATGTAAAAATAGACAATGTCAATGATAGTCAAGAGACTACAAAATTAAACCCTGTGTTAAGCAAAATAATGACCCCTGAAGATGTCCCTGGAAACTGAATATGTTAGTTTACAAAAGGAAGAGGAGTTAAAGTTGCAGAAGGCATTAAGTTTGCTAATCAACTGATCTTGGGATGGGGAGATTATCCTGGATTATTGGGATGGGTCCTAGGTAATCACAAGGATCCTTATAGGTGGAAGATGATGGCAGGAGAATCAGAGAGAAATCTGAAGGGGGAGGAAGGAACCACAAGCCAAGGAATGAAGCAGCCCATAGAAGCTAGATAAAGCAAAGGAACAGATTCTCCTGTGGAATCCCTTGAAGGAAAACAGCCCTGCTGATCTCTTGATTTGAGACCCAGTTTGGGCATTTCACCTCCTGGACTGGAAGATAATGAACTTGTGTTATTATTAAGTCATTACATTTATGGTAGTGTGTTATAGCAGTAATAGAAAATGAATAAAAGCGCTGGTGAAATGCACTGCTTTCCACCAAGATGACAAACATTTGAAAGTCTGACAATATCATATGCTATGAATGCAGAAAATGGGAAGTGTCATACAATGCTGGTGATAGGTGATAAATTAGTATTATCTTTTGAGCGGAGCAATTTTACAATGTCTAATATATTTACACTCTTAGGATCAGCAATTTTATTTCTAGGTCTAGTTAAGAGAAATTGTGACACATATGGACAAAAAAATACAAAAAAAAAAAAAAGAATTGTTTAAGAAAATTGCTGCCTTAAGAGAATTTGTTTTATTTTCAGTATCCAATGAAAATTTACAGTGTATATTTCCATCAATCAGATAATGGATAAATAATGTGAATTTAATTGATAAAATAATATATAGCAGATGAATGGACTAGAGCTATTTATATTAGCATGTCTAACTGGCAAAAATGTATAGTTTAACAAAACAAAAGCAAATTTCAGAAGGTGTTTATGTATGTATTACAATATCATTTATGTAAATTTTAAAAACAAAATAATTCTTTCTACTGTTTTTGATATATAATTGTGTAAAGCACAGCTATCAAAAACATTAAGAGAAATCTAAATGCTAAAATTAAAATTTTCATGGCATCTAATAGAGTGTGGGAATTACAGGATTTCAAGTCTGCAATGAGTATATGAATATTTCTTATCTGTTATCTCTTTTAATATGCCTAAAATATTCCATAATTTAAAAAGCATATGCCTAATTATTTAAATTTTTGCTTGTGGTCAATACTCTCTATCATAGACCGTATATATACATAGATGTATAATTTTAGTTTATGGAAAACTAACAGGCCATACATGAGATGGCCATCTTAGCTATGATTAATAAAAATCATAATAATTGCCATGAATGAATTCAGAAGTACTTCCTACTATAACTTGAGGGTTGAAAAAAGAGACAATCCTTACTAAAGTAGTAATCATTTACTTTCTACTGAACTTCAGATGACACAGACTGGAAATAAATAAATTCAAATGAATATGAGGTATTTTATTATTGGTGTAGTATAGTTTTTACCCTACCTTGTGGGTATATGAATTGCTATATTTGAATTTTTTAAGAAATCAAATGACATCTGCCCAAGACCCACTCAGTAGGTTGGAAATAAATTCAATTTCTGTCTTATTTTTAGCAACTATTCTTGCAAGGGTCATTTCTGAACACTTGAGATGGGCCCCCTGTTTTCCTCCCACATTAATTACTTCTAGGTGCTCATTGTCCAAGCCCAATTGTCTGGCTTTCCTGCTTCCAAACCAAGTAAGGGCATGAAGGTCTTGGTCCAGGCTGGCAGCTGAGGACCTGGTGTTTGGCTTCCTAGGTTTAACATGCATGATTTTCTTCTTTACATCTTGCAGATTCCCAGAGACATGTCAAAGGAACAAGACAGAGCTTTCTGCCATCGAAATGACCCATCAAAATATTTCTCCTCACTCCTGAGGAATAATGCTTTTCTCTGGGCCTTTTGCTTTCACCTCAACCTGTTCCCCAACCCCTCCACTCCAGTTCAGTAAATCTCTAAAAATAGATATCCAACTGGACTTTCATTTTTGAGGCTATGGAATGGTGACATCAGTGAAGTTCAGGGTTTTGTTTTTTTTTTACAACATGGAGAACAAACAATGCATAATTTATTTGGCAAGATGTCTGGTCTAGTCCTTAAAGAAAAGTATGATGAATTGTACTTTTCAGGAGTTTAATCTTTCTGAATTTTGCCTATGTCCAGGGAGATTTGTCTAAGCAATTTTAACATTCTTTGAGCTCCTATATGTGTCAAACCTAGTGACAGAGAGCTTTACTGGTCCCACTGAGAGCACCCTCAAACACAACTGAGCTATGAAAAGTCAGCAGTCTTACTTTGGATCCATCTCAAAGACAAGAAGGACTGAGCCCACTAATCCTGCTGGGGGTTGTTTCTGCTGCCCAAAGACTTCTGGAAAGTGCAGGCTCCCTTGAACTACGAGGATGATCTAAATGATGTTGGACTAGTCAAACAGCTCACACTGTTGAATCTTCTCTAGTTCCCTGGAATCTCTAACGTGCCTGTGTCTTTCTGATTGAAGTGGGACTGAATGAACCAATGTGCCTGACTCAGTGGCAGCTTTACAACATCTTCTGGGTGCTTGGGCTGAAATCTCAGGCTTCATCTTGAATTGTGAAAACAGTCAAGGAACATTCATTTCCTTATATGGTTATATATCCTCAGTATTTGAATCCTCATAACTATCATTTTGATAAGAAAAATGCACTAGGACACCAAAAGCAAATTAATAAGTGCCTTAATATTCGACTAGTGGCCATTTCAGATAATAGTGACATTCACGTCATTTGAAGAAATCACAGACATAGAACGATGGCAGATGTTTTCCACTCCCACTACTGACAGATCAGGATTCAGAAGCCAACTGCATTGGGAGGGATTTAGGTCAGTGTGAGAAAACAGTGTGCATTTAAAAATTCTTTTTGTATGTTTAAAATACATTGTAATGTGTTAAGAAACAGCCCATCCTTTTGAAATTCTGCTAGAGAGCTTCTGTGGAGAGCTGCAGCTGTTTGGATGCATTCAATGGAGATGATGCAGCTGGGAGGAAGGCCATTAGAAGGGGAAGAAAAGTCCAGAGAAGGTTGGGTATATGGCAAAGGAGAAAGTTTTAGAACCAAGGTTTATATTCTAGAACAATAGTCTCTGAAATGGGCTGCCTTTCCCAAGGATTGGACAGGAGTTTCTATGGGTATTCAGGAAGAAGAGATTAGAACTACTACTTACTGTTTGTTTCGTAATTTGTGTTTCAATTACTATATATTTTCTTTTATTTGCCACTTTATTTTTTAATGGAAGGATAATTCCTTTACAGAATTTTGTTGTTTTCAAGAATCAGCCATAGGTACACCCTTTTCATGTCCCTTCCCTCCTATCTCCTGCCCCATCTCACCCCTCTAGTTGTCACAGAGGCCCTGTTTGAGTTCCCTGAGTCATACAGCAAATTCCCTTTGGCTATCTATTTTACATATGGCATTGTAAATTTCCATGTTACTCTCTATGTCTCACCCTCTCGCTCCACCCCTCCCCCGGGTCCGTAAGTCTGTTCTCTATGTCTGTTTCTCCATTGCTGCCCTGCAAATAAATTCATCAGTAACATCTTTCTATACTCCATATATATGCATCTGAATATGATATTTATATTTCTTTTTCTGACTTACTTTACTCTGTATAATAGGCTCTAGGTTTGTTCACCTCCTTAGAACTGACTCAAATGTGTTCCTTTTTATGGCTGAGTAATATTCCATTGTATATATGTACCACAGCTTCTTTATCCATTCATCTGTCGATGGACATCTAGGTTGCTTCCATGTTCTAGTTATTGTAAATAGTGCTGCAATTGGGGATACACGTGTCTTCTTCAATTTTGGTTTCCTCAGGGTATATGCCTAGGAGAGGGATTGCTGGGTCATATGGTGGTTTTATTCTTAGTTTTTTAAGGAATCTCCATACTGTCTTCCACAGTGGCTGTATCAATTTACATTCTCATCAGCAATGCAAGAGGGTTGTCTTTTCTCCACACCCTCTCTAGCAATTATTGTTTGTAGACTTATTGATGATGGCCATTCTGACTGGCATGAGATGGTATCTCATTGTGGTTTTGATTTGCATTTCTCTAATAATGAGCAATGTTGAGCATCTTTTCATGTGTTTGTTAGCCATCTGTATGTCTTCTCTGGAGAAATATCTGTTAAGGTCTTTTCCCCACTGTTTGATTGTTTTTTTTTTTTTTTTTTTGTATTGAGTTGTATGAGCTGCTTATATATTTTGGAAATTAATTATTTGTAAGTTGTTCCCTTTGCTATTATATTACTCTTTTGGTATTATATTCTTGTGTTTTACACTATACATAATAGATTAGTTCATTAGGACAGGAATACAACTTATAAAAAGTCACTGTATATGTATCTAGAGTGCTGACAAATTTTTATTTATGATTTTATTGATAAGGGTACTGCTTGGAAATAATTCAGGGGCTCCTCTAAATTTGTTAAACCAGATCTGACGTGGGAGCAGAAAGGCCAGTGCTACCCTGATGATGACAAGCAGCTTCTAAGGCGTAGGACTGCAGCTGGCTCATTCTCATCATTAAAACTGATGAGCGTTTTAAAAAGGCACCCTTCTAAGTGGACATAGCCTTGAGGGATTCCTGGCCTGGAATCTGTATAGAGACTGAACGTCATCCCATTCCCCACATCCTCACATGGAAGCCTGTCTGAGGACACCAGGGAGAGAGGAGGTGAAAGACCATAGTAATTTTGCTGCTTCCCTTCCCCAGATGAAATTCAGCACTTAAAAGCTTGTAGAGCTAAATCTTTAGGTCTGATGAGATGATTAGTTTTTATCCAAACTTGGGAGGAGAAAGAAGACTTGTTTCTTAATTTATTTCTCAAGTGTAGCCCTTTTTATTCCCTCTTCATATCTATTCTTATTCTCTTCCTGAATATTTGTAGCAGAGTGTAGACGTGGGATTTGATTTTGGCCAGCAAGCAGTAGTTTTAGCAGCAAATTCAAGGAGGCCTTAAACAGAGAAGCTGAAACATTCTTTTTTTCTTTTCTCCTTTCATACTGTTTCCTGGAATATAGATGGGATGGCTGGAACTCTAGCAGCATTATTGAATCTCAAAGAAGGCTATATCTAAGGATGGCAAATTAGTAGTATGGAAGGAGTCCATGTCTTTGAAAACTTCATGCAGCGTCTACACTAATGTTAGACTGTCTTTTTGAAGGTTTTCTTTACTTGAGAGAAATAAGTTTCTACTCTTATTAGGAAATTTTCTCCTGTTTCAGCTGAACTTAATCTTCCCTCCTCAATATATGAAATTCCTTCCTAATTCCATGATTCTAAGTATACTTGGCTATACTCATTACTGTCAACCTAAATTTGATAATAAACAATCAAGAAATCCTCTGATAATGTCTAGCCATTAAATCATCATTGCAAATCACTTAACTGAATTATATAATAGAGTTTTTAATAAATTTGGGTCATACAGATCCAGAATCAAATATCAACTTTACTACCTACCGGATGTCTGGATTCTTATGAGACAGAGATTTTGCACATGCATTCTTCCCTCTGTGTCCTATAAAACCAGCTTATAGGATTGCTGTATTTATTAAATAAGATGATATACATAAAGTGCCTGCCACTCAAAGATGCTCTGTATGTGTTAAGTACCTTTGTAGTTCATTTTCTTGTTACCTGTTTCTTTATTTTATGTCATTACTGCCTAGCACATTGTCTTTCCTAGAGTACACACCAAACGAATGATTCTTATAAAAATAAGGTTAAGATTCTAAAGTACCTTACAAGGCATGTATCTTGTTCTCTTCATTTGAATTCACTCTTCAACTTTTGTGAAATGTTATTCTAATGCTCAGAATGATTCATGGGCCACTTGAATTTACACTTTACAACCAGAGAGTGAGCTTGGATTTGGGCAGAATCTGGCTGTTTATTCCATAGTATGTGAAAAAAATAATGAATAGCTAAATGCACAAACTTGTGTTGGAGATTAAAGTGAGCATTCTACTATTTTGAATGCATTAAGCATGATTTGTCTTAATGACATACATAATTTGGAGTCAACATATAATGAGCAAAATTATTTCTGTACAACATTTTCCAAAACTTTAATTCAAAAATATACTGTTTTGGACACATCGTAAAAAATTTAGGCAATTTTATTCACTCCAAGTATATAGTACAGTCTCTGTGTGTTTGCATTTTTCTCTCCCTCAGCAAGAGAATCATGAGTTGGGACAAGCTGATAGAGATCTTGTGGCTCAGTCCTCTGTGGTGATGAAGGAGTTTGTCTGAACCAACCTGAAGACATAGCAAGGGGAATTTTCTCTGTTTAATGACCTGCATGATGCATCATAATTCTTTCATGTACAAGTGGTTTTATTAATTGTGCCTTTTCTCTTCTTTTCCCAGTAGTGTCTAGCAAAACGGTCTGGTTTCATCAAAAATGTTCTATGCACTTTTCTTCATATTCTGTGGTTCAGAGATCATATTGCAGATATTAGAGAGGGAGGGGTGGAAAGAATAAAACAGTGGCAAAAGAGGTTAAAGGGAAGTGAAAAACTTTTTTTGTCACTTCCATAAAGTCTCTCTGAGAAACTCGGGACCTCTTCACCCAGTAGATATATAGCATTTGAGTTATAGCTGCTTTAATCCATCTTTCGTCTACAGGAAAAGTAAACTTGCTGAAAGAGTGATGTAATATCAGAGACCATGGGAATCCATTACTGCTGAAATGACACATCTGTCTGTGTGTGTGTATATCCCCTTGAATCCTCCTACTAAGGACTGCAAAGAAGGAAACTCCAAAGCTTTGTGCTGTGCGATATGTGTGACAAGATCAGGAATTCGGAGAACCTTTAAGAAATAAAACATATGTGCTATGTATATATGTTGACATTATTAGGATATGTGAAGAGCCTTTAAGAAACTAAAACAAAGATTGAGAAGATCAGGGGAAAATGTATTATTAAAGCTTAGGAATAAATTAAGAATGGAGGGCATTTGTCAGCATTCAAGCGGCAACTTTTAAGTTGAGCTTCTGACATGAGTAAGATCTAGTGAAATGCTACTGAGAAAGTCCCACAGGCTTTTTGATAGCTTCCACACTGACACACACCTCCAAGTGGATCTGAGTGAAATCCAGGTATTGTTTCTATTTTAAGTGAACTTAATTGAGCCTTCAACGGCTTTATGGTATTTCAGACAGGCGCCTGTCAGGACTTTATAACAAATAGTGCCCTCAGGGGGCATTTGAGGAGCAGCCTGTCATGGACAGTGAGGACAAGAGACCTGGGCAGCAGACCCAGGTGAACGGTGCAGGAGAAGATACCTGTGTGAGGGTGTGTGCTCAGCCGGTACCTGCACTGTTCTGCCAAGACCTGCATCTTCTCACTGTCAATGGTGAAGAGATCCCTCAGTGTCAAAAGGCTGAGTGAGAGTACAAAGGCTGCTCCTGAGAACAGGCTTTGTGGGCAATTTGTTCACACTGACAGATTTATTTTGTCTACACTTGTGTTATCAGGGTCCTGGGAGAAATTCCTTCCCAAATGTACTTTGACATGTACTAGTGTCTGCGGTATTAGGAAATGATGCTTTTTTTTTGGAGTGATTGGGACTGTAAGTGTGAACATGTACTCTGTCTAAATTACCCCATGGGTGAAGCATTTCTCTCATAAAAACTTTGATCTCCTAGCTTACTTTAAACTCAAAATTTACATGTTGAGATACTAGGAGAAAGTGGATGAGTCCACTATGCATCCAAATAGTGGATGCATTTGTAAAGCTGTTTCCCCTATTACTTCCATTTATTCACCATGAGGGCATAAAATAACTTTAATTTCCATTTCTTTTTTCTGTACTTTTTTGTTTTTTTAAATTTTAAGTTAGGAATTTCGATGCCTCCTTTTTCTCTGATGGACTTTAGTATTTGAGGAACTGTGCACTATGGCAGGTACTATGCAAAAATGAACATCAACCAAACAGAAAGATGTTTTTGCTTTTAGCAGTTAACATTTACATCTGGTTTTCTGTCAAATTCTTTGCATTCGAATTAAAGGAGCTTATTTTTGATAGTTAATAAAATAAATCTAATCAGTTTTGACATTTGTATTTGTTCAAATGCTCAATGAATATATATTTCACCTTGAAGCATTTTAGATTTTTTTAGTCATGAACATTTTCTCCCTCTTAAGTGGCTTAGCATGCAAGGAATAATTTTGACCCTACAAGGTAATCACCAGAAGTGTTTCTAGTATGATTTAGTTAAACAATTTGCTTTAAAACCACTAATAGGATACACTTATGTATTTTAAAGTGATCTATCTGTGATACATAATAGCAGTTTAATGTGGGTTTCTAAACATTATTTAAAAACCTACAAATTTATATTTTTCCATTTTTTATGTAATTTCTATATATAGTTTTATATAGTTTCTACTAGAACTAGAAACTTTTGATATGCATCTTTTGCAAGTTATTGGAAAAATTAACAGCTCTTAGGGCTTCATAATTATTATTTATGTGTGTACTTGTGTGCATGCCTGAGTGTGGACATGTGTCCCTTTTCTCCACTAAATCATAAGCTTTTTGATGTAGGGAGGATGTCTTTTATCCCTGTGTGCCCACTTTATTTTTGTCCTTAGATAATAGTATCTTCTCTGCCACATTGAAGGTGCTCAGTAAATATTTGTTTAATGAGTGAATGACTAAATAAATAAATAAAACAAAAATAAAAATATAACCATAAGAGAGAAGAAACATTTATAACTATTATCATCAAAGGGTGATTGCTTTTTTTTTGCTGTATAATTTTATGAACATCTTTGTAGAAATACATAGCTTTTTAGCATCATGTATTGTATTAAATTGCATTATATAGCTTAAAAGTGAAAATATTGCATATTTTAAAGGGCAAGGAAAAGACTTCGACTGGAACTCATGCCAGTCATGTTCAATGGTTAGAATAGCATTCTGAAGCCCTCATGTTGATTGTATTTTAAAGATCATTGTGATTAGAAATTTCTCCAAATATATGATACTAGTTTAACATAGGTGTAGTGTCAATCATGGTAAACTAAGTATTCGAACTATTTTTTGTGTGAGTACTCCAGGCAAGTATCATTCATTTTTCAAACCATTCCACATGTACTTCAGTTCAGTTCAGTTCAGTCGCTCAGTCATGTCCAACTCTTTGCAACCCCATGAATCGCAGCACACCAGGCCTCCCTGTCCATCACCAACTCCCGGAGTTCACCCAGACTCACGTCCATCGAGTCAGTGATGCCATCCAGCCATCTCATCCTCTGTTGTCCCCTTCTCCTCCTGCCCCCAGTCCCTCCCAGCATCAGAGTCTTTTCCAATGAGTCAACTCTTCGCATGAGGTGGCCAAAGTACTGGCGTTTCAGCTTTAGCATCATTCCTTCCAAAGAAATCCAGGGCTGATCTCCTTCAGAACGGACTGGTTGGATCTCCTTGCAGTCCAAGGGACTCTCAAGAGTCTTCTCCAACACCACAGTACTTCATCAGGATGCATATATTGGCTCTATCTCCAATATTTTATATCTGATTACTTTTCACCATCTTCAACTCAACAACTTTATTCCTGGCCACCATTAGTTCTGTTCTCTACCTGGTCTCCTTGATCACCCTCTTTCCCCCATTTTCCCCATCACAACAACAGGTCATAAATCAGGTCGTATTGATTCCCTGGTCCAGATGCTCCAGTGGCTTCATTACAGTTAGAATACAATTCACGCTGTCTCACTCCTCTCCGCCCTTTCTCTGTGACTGCAGCATATGGGCCTCCTCTCTGTGATCTCATCTCCCGGATGCTACTGCTTCTCCACTATGCCGCAGTCACAGTGAATATATCCTAAGTCTCCTCCCTTTGAAGAGTCTTTGCATTTGCTATTCTCTCTGCTTGGGAGGCTCCTTCCTTGCTTGCTTTTTCCAAAGCCAGGCCCTCAACATATGTTTTCCTAACTGTCATTGTCTCAACATTTCCATTTCTAATTACCCTAGCTAAGTTAACCTTGCATCCATTTCACTCCAATCAGATTTTTCTTCATGAAATTTCCTACTATCAGCAGTTAAGTGATAAATTTACTGTTTGTTTCCCTACTTGGCTACAGTTGGTTAGAATGTAAGCTTATTAGTGATCTGGACATCCTTAGGGCTTCCCAGGTGGTACTAAAGGTAAAGAACCTGCCTGCCAATGCAGGAGACATATAAGACATATAAGAGACATGGGTTCAATCCTTGGGTCAGGACGATCCCCTGGAGACGGGCATGGCAACCCACATCACTATTCTCGCTTGGAGAATCCCATCATTAGAGGAGCTTGGCGGGCCACAGTCCATGAGGTCACAAAGAGGTGGACACGACTGAAGCAACTTACCATACATATCCACACATCCTTGATTTTTTTTTTTCCTTCTATAGTTCCAGTGCTTAAAAATGTGCCTAGAAAATCTCTTCTGTGAAGAAAATCTACATTTGAGACATTGACCTCTTGAAATGTATGTCCTAAAGTCAGTCTGTTATATGTTGTTTTTAGTCATCAATGTAAAAAGACATGATTGTTTAAAGACTCAGACTCCTAAATTTCCCTGGTGATCCAATAGCTGAACCATTAGTTGCTGGACTCCATTCTAGGAGTTCTGTTAGTCTGTCTATCTCTACTCTGTAGCTGGTAGCTGAAGTGAAGTCCCCAAATCTCCTGGAGCCCATCATAGCTCTGATTAGGGGGAAGAGAACTGATCATATAGAGAAGAGCAGTGTTTTTCCAAGTTTCCAGTAATGGGCAGTTTGGGACATAGTGTTTACCTGGTGATGGAAACCCTTCAGATTAACTCCCCAGGTGGCAGAGGCATTACCAAGGGAAATAACTATGTATGTCTACAAGCAGGGGTGCCCAGGCTTTTGAAAGAGGGTGCAGGTGTGCAATAAAAGGCAGGCTGTTTGAGAATAATGGGGAGGGGAGAGATTATTCATCCTTGTACTCAAAAAAATTATGCCAAATAAATAGAAACAGTTGTTTAGAGAGGGCTATGAGGTGTGTGAAGTTTATGTGTGCTGTTCTTGTTTCCCCTGTTTGCTTCTGGATGCACGAGGGCAACTTATGGGAAATATCACCATATTTAGGTTGTTTGTACATATATTCCATTCTGCAGGATAGAGCTCTGTATGTAAAAGATCTTTTAACGCATATTATAGCCAGCTCCCCCACAGACTCTTTCACCATTTATAAAGCTGTCACTTCTGGGTGATGGACTACATGGTAAGACCAGTAGTTCCTTAGGCTTCAGTGTACCGCTTTATTTCTTTTGCACTTGGTGAGAGGCAGTAGTGAGTATGAGAAGCTTATCCATTATAAGCTGAAAGTTTGTGTTACCCCACCACAAATGCATTATGCTACTCACCCCTAGTGTGATGGTATTTGGAGATGGAAACTTTGGGAAGCATTCGGTTTAGATTATGACAGGAGGGATAGGATCCTCATGATGGGATTCATGCCCTTATAAGAGGAAGAAGATGCAGAGATGTCTGTCTTTCCATATGCACACAAAGAAGAGGTTGTGTAACCACATAATGAGATGGTGGTTGTCTGCAAGCAAGGAAGTAGGCCATCACCAAGAACCAAATCTATTGGCACCTTGATCTTGGAATTTCAGTGTCCATAACTGTCAGAAATACATGATGCTTAAACCACTCTGCTTGTGCCATTTTGTTATGAGACCAAACTAAGACATTGTCCATGTCTCCTTTTCTCAACTTCTTCATCAGCAGTGCTCCAATATTGTTCTTTTCATGTCCTTGACTAGCTGGTTGGGCAATTAGCCTCTGACATCTATGTAAATCCCTTACTTATGGTTATATCTTCTTAAAAGCAAAATGATATATTGCTTGATGTCCTGCTCTCTAGGAAGACTGCCTTGTTCATTTAGTGCCACGTCTGAGTCTGTGTTAGCCCCAGTATTTCAGCTTTAAGTTACTGCATGTATATCATGTGGAACTGTTTGTTGACTCACTTGAAATTGCTTTATGTTCACCCTGAGTGTATTCAAGGGACCCAGGAACTCCATTGTGATTCCTGGGTTAGGACTTGCCAGGGGCAACATAAAGCACCCTGATCTGCTACTGACCCTCAAATGACCACTGGATCTGCTAGTTGTGAGAGTTACATGTCCTCTCCATGGATCAGCTGAAAAGGTTTTTCTTTCTCTAGGATCCACTTAAGACCTTTGTGTCGGAATAGGAGGCCCGGATGTAGTATGTGCATCAAACATAATGCTTGTTAAGGAAAAAAGGTGAGGGGATGCAAGATTTAGCATCCTGCAGTCACTCCTTTTGCAATGAATATTTTTAAATTATTTTATTTATTTTGGGTCTTTGTTTCTGTGTGGCTTTTCTCTAATTGCGGGGAGTGGGACTTACTCTGTAGTTGTGGTCGTGGGCTTCTCATTGCAAGCGGCTTCTCTTGTTGGGAGCATCAGCTCTAGGGCAGGCAGGTTTCAGCAGTTGTGGCTCCCAGGCTCTAGATCACAGGCTCAGTAGTTGTGGCCCACAGGCTTTGTTGCTCTGTGGCATATGAGATCTTCCAGAACCAGGGATCGAATCTGTGTCCCCCACACTGGCAGATGGATTCTCCATTACTGAGCCACTGGGGAAGCCCACAGTGAATATTTTTGAAGTTTACTAATTTTAATACTATATTTCTTGATGTTATCCATTGTGTATCAATTTTTTCCTGGGTGGTTTTAATATGAATATTTAAAACTTTTTTCAGGAACATACACTTTTGTTCTACATTTGAATATTTATTTGTTTCTCTTTTACTTAATCTGGTATCTAATTAAAGAAATGCTAATGATAAAATTGATATCTTTAATATCTATCATCTTCTTTCCAATCATGTTTGCTTCATTCCAAAGTACATGATTACCATATATTTTGTTTTGCATGATTTTTTTTAAAAAACTTCTCTTTTCTGTCCTCAACTGTGTTTTCATTTCTGTTTATTCTTTTTGTTGCTTCTAATAATGTGATAGATCTGTCTGCATTATTTATTTCTGTGCATACTCTTTGTCATCTTTTAAGACATTCAAAGTTTACATTGAGTGTCTCCTTCCTTTAGCAAGCTTTTTTCTGACCCCTTCCTCACTTACCATAAGACTAGGTTAGGTGGTTTTTATGTTTATTTCTTGTGAATTCTCTTATAATTGCCCAGTATTATGTTTCTGTTTGACCTTTATACTATGTTGTTACTTACATTAAGGCGAGAACCATCTCTTGTTCATTTTTCTTTCCCCAGTATATGATTGTAAGTATTAGAGAATATTAGTTGGAAGGAAAAAAATTACATCAGTGTAAATGTCTTAAAGCTAATGCCTTCCAAAATGACAAAGCTACAGCAAATCTAATGAATCAGTAGCCCTACATAGACTACCTCCTAAAAATGGCTAAGTTTAAGGGAGATTTATTGAGACTGTGACAAGATTAATGATCATGATAATTTTAAAATATAAAGATATTACTGAGACTTGTTCCAAGTAATGGAATATTATGGCTGAAAAGGAACTTAAATATCATTGAGTCTAATCTTTCTTCCTGTAATGCTCTTGATATTGAATGAAGGGAAGAGAGTCCTCAAAAAGCTGTTGTTGCTGCTGCTGCTGCTAAGTCGCTTCAGTCACGTCCAACTCTGTGTGCCCCATAGACGGCAGCCCACCAGGCTCCGCCATCCCTGGGATTCTCCAGGCAAGGATACTGGAGTGGGTTGCCATTTCCTTCTCCAATGCATGCATGCTAAGCCGCTTCAGTCGTGTCCGACTCTATGCGACCCTATGGAGAGCAGCCCACCAGGCTCCTCTGTCCACAGGATTCTCTAGGCAAGAAAACTGGAGTGGGTTGCCATTTCCTTCACCCTCAAAAAGCTAACAGACTTGAAAAGATTACTCAGTTTATAAGTGGTTAAGGCATTGCTAAGAGCCAGGTCTATCATGATTTTTTTCACACCTTTTACTAGGATAGTGAAAAAAAACAAAAAATAAAAAACTAGGCTTCCCTGGTGGCTCAGACAGTAAAGAATCTGCTTGCAACGCAGGAGACCTGGGTTGCATCCCTGGGTCAGAAAGACAACCTGGAGGAGAAAGTGGCAGCCCGCTCCAGTGTTCTTGCCTGGAGAATTCCATGGACAGAGGAGCCTGGCGGGCTCCAGTCCATGGTGTCACAAAGAGTTGGACACCACCAAGTGTCTTTCACTTTCACTTTCTTTACTATTCTCTCTCTGTTTCATTGTTTTAACGTTAATCATTGAAACTCTTCCATTCCTTTTTGGAGTCTTTGACTATAGCGAGGCAAAGCCAGCGTTTTCACAGTTCTTTCAGTTGCTGCTTAGTTTATGGAAAAAGCCAAAGTGATTTCATCAAAACCTCCAGTAATTAAAATGGAGTAGCATGTAGATAAGTATATTTTTCAACAAGAGAAGTGCCCCTTTTCATATTTTATGCTTAAGAATCTTTTACCTAACCTAGCAATGCAGTATTTGATTAAAAATAGTTATTGTATATATAATTGTATACCCTTAAGTGTGGTATTGTTATAAGGATTGATAAAATCTCACAGTTTAGCTGGTTAAACTTCAGCAAATTTCTTCCATTTAGTTCAGAAGTAGAAATATATCCAAAGAAATGTTTGACATTTAGCATTTTTCTTTATATTCTCTTTTGAAAATAAATTAATTTATTTTAATTGGAGGCTAACTACTTTACAATATTGTAGTGGTTTTGTCATACATTGACATGAATCAGCCACAGGTGTACATGTGTCCCCCATCCTGAAACCCCTCCCACCTCCCTCCCCACCCCATCCCTCAGTTTTCCCAGTGCACTGGCTTTGAGTGCCCTGTTTCATGCATCCAACTTGGACTGGAGATCTATTTCATATATGGTAATATACATGTTTCAATGCTATTCTCTCAAATCATCCCACCCTCGCCTTCTCCCACAGAGTCCAAAAGTCTGTTCTTTATGTCTGTGTCTCTGTTGCTGTCTTGCATATAGGGTCATCGTATTCTTATAAGGGCTTCTAGTCTGACTTCTTAGTTTTGAAGTAAACCACTAAAATATTTATTCTAGTATTTGTATATGAAGAGTATGTTTTCTATAATAATATAGGTTTATGCTCTAGTTTAATGATAAGTTTTATTTGGAGTTTTTTAATTTTTCTGCATACTTATATCTCTTTCCATAGCTAAGTCGTTAGTTTAACAACAATTTCCTACATTGAAACAATATTATCATCTTGTGCGAGTTGACATCATTATTAAATGAAGTCAGTAATGTAGAAATCATTACTGAATATTAAAGGCCTGCTATAGAATTATCCTTTAACACACTATATCACTTCTTTGTGAAACTAGCTAATCTCAAGCAAGGTTTGACTCTGTTTCAAAATCCAAATCATTTTTGGAGCAAACTTCTTGGATGTTAAATCATATGACAACTGTGCAAAAATATACACCGTAAGTTAATTAAGTATGATTAAATGGAAAGTGATAAAAGTTATATTCATAAATATTGATAAATGCAAATAGCCACAGTAAAACTCATAACATACATACAAAATCTCTAGCAGCGGGTCTTGATCTTATGTATTATAACCTATGACCAACAGGTGGCAGCAGTTCCTAAAATGTTCTCACTGGAGAGCATGCAGACTCATACAACAGTTACAACTCACATGCTTTATCCTTCACTAGGGTTGTATAAAATTCAGTGTATTTAAACTGAATGATAGAGGCCTCCGTTTGCCGCTTTAGAAACAAAATTACTTTATTCAATTATGTTTAGAATTATATGTATAATGTGCATTTATTTATTACACTGTGTTGAAATATGCACAGTGAACCAGTAACTGCTTTCCTTTTGTTGAAGGAGGTTAGGAAGTAGGGATGCATTGAAGACATTCACTCTTATAATTTTTAATGCCTGGGGATATTTTAAAGAAATGACTCTACTGATTTCTTACATACTTTCATTGGACTGTAACACAGGACAAGATTTTAGTTATTTGGATATGAGGCATGCCACCACTATAGGAGTTTGTAAAATTTAGAATAAGATGTACTGACAGTACCATGTTTGATAGCTGTAGTGTACTCATCTTTAATAAAGAGTGCCTTTTTGTGTACTTTGTTGCATCCTTGAAAAAGTATGACCATATTTATGTTAAACATGCACTCTTTCTTGTCTCCTCCAGTTTTAATGGAATATAGCTGATATATGGCACAATATAAGTTTAAGGTATATAGCATAATGATTTGGGCTTCATATATCATAAAATGATGACCACAATAAGTTTAGTGAACATCTATCATCTCCTACAGATACAAAATTAAAGAAATGGAAGAAAAATTTTTGTGTGTGTGATGAGAACTTAGAATTTTACAACTTTTATATATAACACACAGCACTTTTAATTATATTTATCATGTTGTGACCCAGAAAACTACGATGGTGTGGTCACTAACCGAGAGCCAACATCTTGGAGTGTGAAGTCTGGTGGGCCTTAGGAAGTATTACCACAAACAAAGCTAGTGGAGGTGATGGAATTCCAGCAGACTTATTTCAAATCCTAAAAGATGATGCTGTTAAAGTGCTGCACTCAATATGCCAGCAAATTTGGAAAACTCAGCAGTGGCCATAGGACTGGAAAAGGTCAGTTTTCATTTCAATCCCAAAGAAGGGCAATGCCAAATAAAGCTCAAAGTACTATACAATTGCACTCATCTCACACGCTAGCAAGGTAATGCTCAAAATCCTTTAAGCTAGGTTTCAACAGTATGTGAAATGAGAACTTTCAGTTGTAAAGCTGGATTTAGAAAAGGCAGCGATCCAGAGATTAAATTGCTAGCATCCACTGGATCAAAGAAAAGAGCAAGGGAATTCCATAAAAATATCTACTTCTGCTTCATTCACTACAGTAAAGCCTTTGACTGCATGGATCACAACGAACTGTGGAAAATTCTTAAAGGGATGGGAATACAAGACCACCTTATTTGCCTCCTGAGAAATCTGTATGCAGGTCAAGAAGCAACAGTTAGAACTGGACATGGAACAATGGATTGGCTCAAAATTGGAAAAGTAGTACTTCAAGGCTGTCCATTGTCATCTTGCTTATTTAACTTATATCCAGAGTACACCATGCGAAAGGCTTGGCTGGATGAATCTCAAGCTGGAATCAAAATTTCCAGGAGAAATATCCACAACCTCAGATATGCAGATGACACCACCCTAATGGCAGAAAGAGAAAAGTAACTAAAGAGTCTCTTGATGAAGGTGAAAGAGGAGAGTAAAAAGGCTGGCTTAAAACTCAACATTCAAAAAATGAACATCATGGCAGTTAGTCCCATTGGTTCATGGAAAATAGATGGGGAAACAGTGTAAACAGTAACAGACTTTTCGTGGGCTCCAAAATCACAGCAGACAGTGACTATAGCTACGAAGGTAAAAGATGCTTGCTCCTTGGAAGGAGAGGTATGACAAACCTTGACAATGTATTAAAAAGCATAGACATCACTTTGCCGACAAAGGTCTGTATAGTTAAAGCAATGGTTCTGATGTGAGAGCTGGACCATAAAGAAGGCTGTGTGCTTAGTCACTCAGTTGTGTCCGATTCTTTGAGACCCCATGGACTGTAGTTGGCCAGACTCCTCTCCATGGGAATTCTCCAGGCAAGAATAATGGAGTGGGTTGCCATGCACTCCTCCAGGGCATCTTTCCAACTTAGAGATCAAATCCAGGTCTCCTGCATTGTAGGTGAATGCTTGACCATCTGAGCCAAGAGGGAAGCCCCAAGGAATTGATTCTTTCAAACTGTGGTGCTGGAGAACACTCTTGAGAGTCTCTGGGACAGCAAGGAGATCAAGCCAGTCAATCTTAAAGGAAATCAACCCTGAATATTCATTGGAAGGACTGATCCTGAAGCTCCAGTACAGTGGCCACATGATACAAAGAGCCCAAAGATTCTTTTTTCTTCATTGGGAAAGACCCTCATGCTGGGAAAGATTGAGGGAAGGAGGAGAAGGGGGCAGTAAAGGATGAGATGGTTGGATTGCATCACCAATTCAATGGACTTGAGTTTGAGCCAAATCCCAGAGATAGTGAAGGACAGGGATGCCTGGTGTGCTGCAGTCCATGGTTTCTCAAAGAGTCAGACATGACTCAGTGTCTGAACAATGACACTCATGTTGTATATTATATCCCTACTCCTTATTTATCTTCTAAATGGAGTGTGACCATATATTAACTAATTTGTTGACTTGGTTGGAACTTATCTTTCATAACAAGGATACATTGGCACAACTGAAACAAATCATTATAAGGGAGAAGTTATAAACCAAGTCAGGGTTTTCTGCAGATATATTGAAGTACTCTTCTAACAGTGTCATACCTCCAACTCCATCCCATGTTATACCACCAATCAGTGTAAAGGACAATCTTCCAGGGCATGCTTCAGTTCATGATTCAGTAGACAGTTTTGGTGGTGTCTAGAGAGCTAAAGCTGAAACTCTAGTACTTTGGCTACCTCATGCGAAGAGTTGACTCATTGGAAAAGACTCTGATGCTGGGAGGGATTGGGGGCAGGAGGAGAAGGGGACGACAGAGGATGAGGTGGCTGGATGGCATCACCAACTCGATGGACGTGAGTCTGAGTGAACTCCAGGAGTTGGTGACGGACAGGGAGGCCTGGCATGCTGCAATTCATGGGGTCGCAAAGAGTCGGACACGACTGAGCGACTGAACTGAACTGAACTAAGAGACATTTTTGGTTGTCACAACTGGAGGGAGCACTGCTGCTGGCAGGTATGCTGCTTAATAGTGTCCACTCACAGGACAGTCCTCCACAAAAAGGATGATGCATACCAAATGTCAAGAGTGCCAAAGTGGAAAAACCCTGTTCTTTACTAGTCAGCTAGAAAAATCACTTGTCTCTACCTTGTATGAATACAGGTACAGAATGGCAAACAAATTAGAATTCAGGTGCATAAACTAAATGGTTAAAACTATGGTAACACCAGATTTTCTAAGAAAATAAAATCTATCCATCTGTTGATGAATCAAAAGATCATAGTGTACACTAACAAGGACCTACCATATAGCACAGGGAACTACACTCAATATGTTTTAACAACCTGTAATAAAAATATTCTAAACATTTTATATATATATATAGATATATATAGATATATATATAGATATATATAGATATATATATAGATATATATAGATATAACTGAATCACTTTGCTATATACCTGAAACCGACAGAACACTGTCAATCAATTATATTTTAATAAAATTTAAAAAGATCATAGTGAAAAAAGCTCTTTCCAGCAAATCATGACTATAAAGTGTTCTAGAACAAGAAACCCAAGGGGAAAGTCTGTTTCTAACCTTGCACAAGAAATTCTTCAGAAAGCCTCATTAGCTACCCAGCAAAATTTAAACACTCAGGATATCAAACCTATATTTGCTGAACAAATTGAGTGCTGAATATTCTGTTGAAATATTTTATGTGTCGTTGCTTTTGAATTCTTCAATTTATAGTCCAAAGGATAGATGAAGAGTGACCACACTTTCCCTATCTATCTTTCACCCCTAAACTTATTTTTTGCTTTTCCATCTTGGGGATTGAGGGGTGTAACAAAATTTCATGGTAGCTTTTGCTCTTTCAGTCTGATTTGCTCTCAATAATGTGCGGGTGATTGAGCACTATATGCCTGTGTGTTTTAATATGGAGACATTCCAAGTACTGGAATCTTCCCATGTTCTAGAAAGCTCTAGTAAAAGATATTTTGTGACTACATAGACATTTAGAATATTTAGAATATTATCTATGTCTAGTACAAGAAAGTTCTTTAGGTCCAATAAATAGAAAATATCACAATACCTTTTTAAGGATATCTGTTAGGCACCTGGAGTAGTGTTCTTCTTATAAATATGTGCTATACTGGGGCCTTAAAAATCTGACTTCTCATGAAATTTCATGTAATTGTATCAAGATATAAATATTTGAATTTTGAACAGTTGCTTTGATGTCTAAAATGGTCAAATGTGACCAGCAGTAAGTACATTTCTGATTCATTTGCTCTTTGTAAAAGGAAAAGAAAAAATAGCAAAGAAGTGGGATGACTATGCTGATACATTAAGTTCAGTGCAATGATCCAAAGCTCAGTATGTCTGAGAGAATTGCTCTGTAATCGGGCTCCTTAGATTTCTAGCAGCTCCATAGGCAGGAACTCAACTTCTCCATGTTGTAAAGGCTTGACTTCCCCTGTTTTATAATGAAAAGAAATGTGTTTCTGACTTTGTAGATCAAAGTTTGTGCTTTGGTTAAACTGATAAGCATTTTTCAATTTTCTGTACAGGGCTTATTTGCTTCATGAGGGCTATGTTATATAAAGAACAAAAATGAGATTAGAAGTACAACTTTGGCCAAATGACATTTTCACATATTTTAGGATAATGTAAAAATGAAAGAAAAGTCAGGCAATATCTATGATGCTTTTATATTTAAATGCATTGCAACAAAAAAGATGGCATGTGACACAAATTTGCATGTTTTTGAGGAATGCTTTGGGTAGAATAGTGTATAAAATGATCCTAAGAAGATCTTTGTCCTCATGGGGTTTATTTGTTCTCCACATGAGCTTTTTAACAATTAAGGACAGTTCTTTATTCTGTTTCAAGTCTTTATAATGAAGCTTGCATAAATAAAATATGTAGAATATTTACAGAAGGTCATGATTGTCCTATCAGGGTGAATCAAATCTAATTTGTCTAATAATTTTGCCATTATTGCAAATAAGGTTGTGTAGCTTTTTTTGGTCATGTTAGATTGCATGTTCATTTATTTAATGATTGTTTATTGAGCATTTGCTTTATGTGAGGCAGTCTCTGGGAGCTTGGAATGAAGCAATGGCTGCAATGGTCGTTGTCCCTGCCCTAATTCCTAATGAAACCATCAGAATACTGGAAACCATCATGTGCTCTTCTCTTTTCAGTAATATGAACTCTAGTTACAATGATGGAAAACTTGAATAAATACTTGTGCTAATTAGAAATATTAAAGTAAAATATACTTTAAGAATCTATTTTAAATCCTGATACTCTAAATATAGCAGTAACAGTACATTAATGTTCCTATTTTAACATTACTATATTCTCCTCATGATTGAATATACTGATGGCTTTTAGTAAGTCACCATAACTATTATTATGGTTCTCAAAGTATATCTCTTTTCTTCTTTCTCTCTTTCTCCCTCCTTCCCCTCTCTCTCTATATATATTCATATATATATGTTCATATATATGTAAATGCACACTAGTAAGAATTGTTATACTTGGTTACCAGGCATAAACATTTAGAAATACTATAAAACGATGACATTCAGAATTTCCAAGTACAAAGAGAATCCTGGATAACTCAAAATACTATTTTATAAATGAGACTTTTCACGTGTTTTCCAATGCATTTTGTGTAACATTGATTTGCAAATAATCTCAGACAAATGAAAGCTTAGATTCTTGAGGTGAGTTCCATGTTTTATCATTCAGAGCATTAAGCAACTATCCATTTCCAAATTTAGTATAAATTCAAATAAGTTGGACATGATCCAGCTTGGAGGAAGGAAAGAATTCAAGGTATCTATAATGGGGTTCTTTTTCAACCCACTTTCTTAGTATAATTAAAAGCTGTAGTAGATAGTCATCTCTTGTGTAAATGCAATGTGAAAGATCACTCTAGGTCACCCATTTGGAAGATGGACACCCGTGTCTCAGAACCAGTGACAAGTGGGGAAAGAAGAAAAGTGTAGTTGCCATCTGTTGGAAAACCTAAAACTCACAATGTATGAAAAAAAAATAATAGAAGAACAAGCCATGAATAGGTTGTCTTAGTAAAGCATGTCTCCTCTTTCTCTCACATATACACTTAATGCTTATTGTTGCCACAGTAAAATATATCACTGCATTTGTTAAAATTAAACCAATTCTGATTTCCTGGAAGGATCACCCTGGAGGATCTATTGTAGAATATGACTGTACTGGGATTCAGTTCAGTTCAGTCACTCAGTCGTGTCCAACTCTTTGCGACCCCATGAACTGCAGCACGCCAGGCCTCCCTGTCCATCATCAACTCCCGGAGTTCACCCAAACTCATGTGCATAGAGTCTGTGATGCTATCCAGACATCTCATCCTCTGTCGTCCCCTTCTCCTCCTGCCCCCAATCCCTCCCAGCATCAGAGTCTTTTCCAATGAGTCAACTCTTCCCATGAGGTGGCCAAAGTATTGGAGTTTCAGCTTTAGCATCAGTCCTTCCAAAGAACACCCAGGACTGATCTCCTTTAGAATAGACTTGTTGGGTCTCCTTGCAGTCCAAGGGACTCTCAAGAGTCTTCTCCAACACCGCTTCAAAAGTATCAATTCTTCAGTTCTCAGCTTTCTTCACAGTCCAACTCTCACATCCATACATGACCACTAGAGAAACCATAGCCTTGACTAGATGGACCTTTGTTGCCAAAGTAATGTCTCTGGTTTTGAATATGCTATCTAGATTGGTCATAACTTCCTTCCAAGGAGTAAGTATCTTTTAATTTCATGGCTGCAGTCACCATCTGCAGTGATTTTGGAGCCCAATAAAGTCTCACACTGTTTCTACTGTTTCCCCATCTTTTCCCATGAAGTGATGGGACCAGATGCCATGATCTTTGTTTTCTGAATGTTGAGCTTTAAGCCAACTTTTTCACTCTCCTCTTTCACTTTCATCAAGAGGCTTTTTAGTTCCTCTTCACTTGCTGCCAGGAGGGTGGTGCCATCTGCATATCTGAGGTTATTTATATTACTCCCGGCAATCTTCATTCCAGCTTGTGCTTCTTACAGCCCAGCGTTTCTCATGATGTACTCTGCATATAAGTTAAATAAGCAGGGTGACAATATACAGCCTTGACGTACTCCTTTTCCTATTTGGAACCAGTCTGTTGTTCATGTCCAGTTCTCACTGTTGCTTCCTGACCTGCATATAGGTTTCTCAAGAGGCAGGTCAGGTGGTCTGGTGTTCCCATTTCTTGAAGAATTTTCCACAGTTTATTGTGATCCACACAGTCAAAGGCTTTGGCGTAGTCAATAAAGCAGAAATAGATGTTTTTCTGGAACTCTCTTGCTTTTTCGATGATCCAGAAGATGTTGGCAATTTGATCTCTGGTTCCTCCGCCTTTTCTAAATCCAGCTTGAACATCTGGAAGTTCATGGTTCATGTATTGCTGAATCCTGGCTTGGAGAATTTTGAGCATTACTTTACTAACGTGTGAGGTGAGTGCAATTGTGCTGTAGTTTGAGCATTCTTTGACATTGCCTTTCTTTGGGATTGGAATGAAAACTGAGCTTTTCCAGTCCTGTGGCCACTGCTGAGTTTTCCAAATTTGCTGGCATATTGAGTGCAGCACTTTCACAGCATCATCTTTCAGGATTTGAAATAGCTCAACTGGAATTCCATCCCCTCCACTAGCTTTGTTTGTAGTGATGCTTCCTAAGGCCCACTTGACTTCACATTCCAGGATGTCTGGCTCTAGGTGAGTGATCACACCATCATGATTATCTGGGTCATGAAGATATTTTTTGTACAGTTCTTCTGTGTATTCTTGCCACCTCTTCTTAATATCTTCTGCTTCTGTCTCCCAGAAGCAGAAGATTATCTCCCACTAATGGCTGGGCCTAGTGGGTGGATCTTGGTTATTATTTGTAAGGACTTGGCTGCCTTCCCTATTAAAAAGAAAGAAAAGATTTCTCAGTTTTAAGAGAGAGGGTTCAGTCTTGTCATAAGTAGCCAAGGGGAGAGGAGAGGTTCAGAAGACAGTTCTGCAGGGGACCTTCCTGTTGCCATGTGAACTATCTCTATCCCTTTCATCATCTAGAGTAGGTTTCCCTGCTCAAGTCATTTATTTTCCACTGGAGATTTTGGATCAATTTTTACCTGGATGAAATGTGACAACTGGGAGATGAATTAGTTGTAGGGGAAGATGGTCCAAATCTTGATATGTGATTGAACCTTGAACGACACAAGGGTTAGGGCCATTGACTTCCTGCATAGTGGAAAATCCATCCATAGTTTTACAGTTCTGTATTTGAGGTTCCACACCTGCATATTCTGACTTCCCTGGTGGCTCAGAAGTAAGAATCCACCTGCCAATGCAGGAGATGTGCAGGAGACATGGGTTCCATCCCTGGGTTGGGAAGGTCTCCTGGAGAAGGAAATGGCAACCCACTCTAGTATTCTTGCTTGGAGAATTCCATGGACAGAGGAGCCAGGTGGGCTACAGTCCATGGGGTCACAAAGAGTTAGGCATAACTGAAGTGACTGAACACACACACACACATCTGCATATTCAACCAACCATAGATCATGTGGTACTGTAGCATGTATTTAGTGGGAAAACAAAACAAAAGAAACTGCCTATAAGTGGACCCAAACTCATCAAGCCTGTGTTGTTCAAGTGTTAAATTCAGGGACAGGATTTACCCCTTCCTTTTGATTAGGAAAGTAGGCCTGTGGTTAATAGATATTTATATAATATACAGAAAGGTATTCAGTGTACTAGATGTGTTTAGTAGATACCATGGTGGTCGTTTTATGTGACCTTATAACGGAAGTATTGATACATATAAAATCTTGAGCACAAAAAAGATTTAACAAATATATTTGTTTTCTTCTTGTCAGTAATACCTTTCTTATGCCCTTTGTCATTATGAATTACATTTTGAAGAAGATGGGGATTTATAATAAATATTTGTGATTTATAATGAACACACTAAAATATACACTGTCTAAATTCTGAAAGGTAATACCAATACTCTCTACCCCTTTGTGAAGGGGTTTGTTTATTTCAAAGTCACTTCTTGGGATAATGCATTAGGATTTAGGGGGTGTATTTACCTATATTGAAGAAGAATTTCAGAGATTACATATGCTAGAAAAAATTTTTTTTAATTTATACAGTGATTTTTTTTCCAAAAGAGATAAAGTATAACTATGGGAGGGAAGCAACTGAAAAACTGCTAAAATTAGTATTTAATATCTCAAGATTTCTAAAATTAGTTAAATAAATTATATAGCAATGTACTGTACCCTCAGTTTTTATAAATAATATTCAATTGGAAATAAAATTACATAGCTGTTTACTTAGAGAAAATATAAAGGATGTAATAGATAAAATACATTAAAAATCTCATGAAAATTAAAACCCTGTTTTTCAAAGTAACATTAGTGAACATGTCTTCAAAAAAGTAGATTATATGCAATAACATTTAAATTTTATTTTTTATGTAGATTATTTAGTATTTGTGCATTTCAATTTAAAATTTACTTATATCAGTTTATCATAAGCAAGATTAAGAGCATGATATTGATCTTAAAGAAACTATAATCAGAAAATTGGATCACAATACACATTAATTGTGAGATTATCCTTTTCAGCAAAAACGCAAGTATCAAATTTGGCAGGTACTGAAATTCCCAGTATTATTCTTACACCAAACTTACTTACGATATAGTAAATACAAAGAGGAACAAAACAGGCATCAGAGATGTAATAACATAGAGGGGTTAAACAGTTCTTTTTTCAAAGAAATGTATTAAAATATTCTTAAAGGTCACATGCCATCTCTTCAGCCCATTTAAGTCTTCTGAAATGCCACTCCGAAGTAAAATTACCTCTCCAGAAGAGTCATTCCATTAGAGAGCCAACTAACATCAGTACAGAGATAAATGGGAGAACAGAAAATTGATTTTACACTTGTGCTGTAAGCGTGGTCAAATGTTATAGGCCAGCACATCAAATAGGCTTCCAAAGAATTGCTGTGCTTTAAAAATAACAACATAAGAGGATGTGGTTAAATACAACTTAATAATAGGTCTGATGCGCTCAGTGTATAGTAAAATATTTATTTACTCTTCTATTTGTAGTGTGACACATTCATATATCACTTTTCTTTCTGTTAATAAATTAATTCTTTCAGTGTTCCTGTAACTAATACCTTTTATCCCAACTCTTGCTATCACATGTACCCAGAGATACGTGGGCATGTAGCAACAATGATTTAATTTTGTTTCATTAAAACATATAGAATCATGCCTAATAAAAATGTTTGAATTATATTTTATTTTATATAATGCCAAGTCCACATGCAAATGCTATCCAGATTAAAATTTTAAAAGTACTATTTATCAAAACTGTTGAAGTTCATTAGATTCACCAGAAGCACAAAAATGAGTTTGCTTTTCAACTTTCTGCGTGTTTCCTTGCCTTCTCCATGTTGCTTATGTTGCTATGGTGTTCAGCTGGGACCCACCAATTATTCTCAGGTGTTTTCGATCTCACTATGGTTGAGCAGAGTCAGGTTTGATGAATGTGATACAACGTATTCCATCCTTTCTTCACTAAAGAATCTCAGGGGGTAGGTAGAAAGCTGGGCAATGACGTTTTTAAAAGCCCTATATGTACTTGGCAGCTTAACAAGAAAGTCACAGCTAATATATATTTTTTTCCTCTTATAGACATTTGGAGCTGTTCAAGACCAACATAACCTCTCACCACAAATTGCTAAGCAAGTGATCAATTCCAGTGTAGACTGAAGGGTGAAGGAATTTGCAACAAATTAAGGAAAGGTGATCTGAGAATTTCTTTCTTAAAGATGGTTCTGTAGGGCAGCCCTTGACATCTACTCCATCTCTTCCTTAGATTTTCCTTCTCTCCTGGTTCTCCCAGTTTCTACAGGTTTTATAATCTCACATGACTATTACAACAGTTTATTTACTTTAATTCTTCCTTGGGAGGGATGAGAGATTTTGAGTCATGTATTCTATCAATCAGTTCAATTCAGTTTAGTTGCTCAACTTTTTTTATAGTCCAACTCTCACATCCATACCTGGCTACTGGAAAAACCATAGCCTTGACTAGACGGACCTTTGTTGACAAAGTAATGTCTCTGCTTTTTAGTTTATTTTATTTTTTTTTGTCTCTGCTTTTTAATATCCATACATTATTTGAAAATATGGGCTGCTTCATGCAATATGGCTCTCAGTTCAGTTCAGTTACTCGGTCGTGTCCGACTCTGTGACCCTGTGGACTGTAGCACACCAGGCCTCTGTCCATCACCAACTCCCAGAGCTTACTCAAACTCATGTCCACTGAGTCCGTGATACCATCCAACCATCTCATCCTCTCTCGTCTCCTTCTTCTCCCACCTTCAATCATTCCTGGCACCAGGGTCTTTTCAAATGAGTCAGTTCTTTGCATCAGGTAGCCAAAGTATTGGAGTATCAGCTTCAGCATCAGTCCTCCCAATGAACACCCAGGACTGATCTTCTTTAGGGTGGACTGGTGGGACCTCCTTGCAGTCCAAGGGACTCTCAAGAGTTTTCTCCAACATCACAGTTCAAAAACATCAATTCTTCGGTGCTCAGCTTTCTTTATAATCCAACTTTCACATCCATACATGACTACTGGAAAAACCAAAGCTTTGACTAGATGGACCTTTGCTGGCAAAGTAATGTCTCTGCTTTTTAATATGCTCTCTAGGTTGGTCATAATTTTTCTTCCAAGGAGCAAATGTGTTTTAATTTAATGGCTGCAATCACCATAGCAGGGATTTTGGAGTCCCCAGAAATAAAGTCTGTCACTGTTTTTATTGTTTCTCCATTTCCACATCTATTTGCCATGAAGTGATGGGACGGATGTCATAATCTTAGTTTTCTGAATATTGAGTTCTAAGCCAACTTTTTCACTCTTTTTCAACTTGGCTCTATTCTCAAATAAAAGTCCCTTTTTTCCCCAGTGCCAATTTTGAGAGGCATGGGGTTGTGTTTTGAACACTCTTTTACTGGAAATTCCACTTTAAATGTACTTTTTTTCATCTTGCTTCTTGAAATTAAGATTGAGTCTAAGAATTTAAAACATACCTTTATTTTTTGGTTAATGAAATATGATGCTGTAAATGGTTAACAGAAAAACAGAGTTTCTTTGCATGTAGATACATTTGATAGTGATGGTAGGATTGTGAAACTTGGAAAAGTCTCACGTTTTTTAAATACTTAGGCTCTATGGTAAAATGAGGTACCTGAGGAAGAAAGGGCTATCATGTTACCTAAAGAAGACTGCTGCTGCTGCTAACTTGCTTCAGTCGTGTCTGACTCTGTGTGACCCCAGAGATGGCAGCCCACCAGGCTCCCCCGTCCCTGGGATTCTCCAGGCAAGAACACTGGAGTGGGTTGCCATTTCCTTCTCCAATGCATGAAAGTGAAAAGTGAAAGTAAAGTCACTCAGTCATGTCTGACTCTTAGCGACCCCATGGACTGCAGCCCACCAGGCTCCTCCATCCATGGGATTTTCCAGGCAAGAGTACTGCAGTGGGGTGCCACTGCCTTCTCCAAAGAAGACTACTCTCCACTAAACCTTGTTAGTTTCTGTTACCATTTCACCATGTTACCTTCCTTTGTTCCTTTTGAAACTTTAACCTTGGCACATAGTTTTGGAAGGGCAGTGGAAGAAATCTTTGATATCCATTTCCTTTGACAAATACAATGCTGTTTTCCATTGTAAAAATATCTAGATAAAAAGCTGTATTTTTATCTTGTACCTGTGTATTGGAGCTTCTAGGTTGTCTTTGAATCTACAAATATGAACATAAACATAATTCATTTCAAATTTTTTTTACTTATACACAGGACTCAGACCTTATTCATTAGGAAACACAGTGAAAGTTATTTTTGCCTTTTCTTTTTTTTTTTAATTATGCTTCTCTCTTTCTGGTCAGCTTTGTTCATTTCAATATAGTTACATTTAATAGTCAGTCATGACTCAGTGGTAAAGCATCAGCTTGCCAATGCAGAAGACACAGGTTTGACCCCTTTGTTGAGAAGATCTTCTGGAGAAGGAAATAGCAACCCACTCCTGTATTCTTGCCTGGGAAATTCTATAGACAGAGGAGCTTTGCGAGCTACAGTCCATGGGGTCGCAAAGGAGTCAGGCACAACTTAGTGACTAAACAACAACAGCAACAATAGAACTTTTGAACTGAATCAAGTGTGACCTTAGAGATAAGGAAGTCAAGCTCAGAGTGGATAGTGACCTGACCAAGGTCACACAGCTCGTAGGTGATAGGTTTGGCACAGTAAGAATGCTTTTCTGAATCTCTGTTGAGGGCTCTTATCATTGCACATCTTTGCTTTTCAGAAATCACAGATAGTACATTCCTTTTTAGGTATATTCTTCCCAAGGACAAAATATATTTTCAGTACTCTTACCTATATGCTGCATCTAAGGAAATATCAACCACTAGTCATTCATTGTTCTTCCCCTAGTATGCTATAATTGATACAATGGTTTTGTTTTTAGTATAAGAAACTACAATCATAAGATAGAAATCAGCTAAGCAGTGTGATCCCTTTTTAAAAGTATAGAGTGCAATAACAGTTTTTTCATAGCGAAAGCAATAAATCACTGTTTTGTTTATTAATTATTATTTTCAAGGCATTTGATTCCATTTTGTAGCCAAAAAATGAGAAATGTTCTCTACCTCTGGGTTAGTCAGTGTTCTCCAGAGAAACAGAACCAAGAGGATATATTGATCTACTGATTGACTGTCAATCAATTGATAGATTGATTTATTCTGAGGAAATGGCTCATGCAATAATTCAGGGTGAGAAGTTCTACAGTCTGCCATTTGCAAGGGGGAGGCCAGAGAAGCTGATGATGTAGATCTAGTCCCAACTTAAAGGCCTGGGAGCCAATGGAGCCTATGGTGTAAGCACGAGTGTGTGCCCAAAGGCCCAAGATGCAGGAGGTCTGGCCCACGGGTAGGAGAAGCCTGATGCCACAGATCAAGAAGGAGAACAAAGTCACCCCATCACTGCCTGTTTAACTGTATCTGTCCTCTCTCCTCAGTAGATTGGATGGTGCCCACCCACATTGCTAATCTCTTCTGCAAACAAGCTTCAGACACTTCCAGAAATAATGTTTTACCAGGTATCTGGGCATCCCTTAGCCTGGTGAAATCAACACATAAAATTAACCATCAAATCATCCTAGGAATGCATATTTCTTTTGGAGGTGGAATGGAGTGAGGATGGAGTTACATTAATAATGCAGCCTTATATTTGTATAGCTCTTGATTATTCAAAATAAATTTGCATAGGCATTCTTTTACTTAGGCTTTACCAAAATTCCAAAAGATAACTGAATCAGCTGTTATTGTTCACCTTAAAAAAAAATTGAGTTATAGATAGATACTGGAAAAGTTACTATTTGCCTTATTAGCATATGGTAAATATTCCTTCTGTTACTCCAGGTAACCTGGAATAACAGGCAAATTTGGCCTTGGAGTATGGAATGAAGCAGGGCAAAGGCTAATAGAATTTTGCCAAGAGAACATACTGGTCATAGCAAACACCCTCTTCCAACAACACAAGAGAAGACTCTACACATGGACATCACCAGATGGTCAACACTGAAATCAGATTGATTATATTCTTTGCAGCCAAAGAGAGAGAAGCTCTATACAGTCAGCAAAAACAAGACTGGGAGCTGACTGTGGATCAGATCATGAACTCCAAATTCAGACTTAAATTGAAGAAAGTAGGGAAAACCACTAGACCATTCAGGTATGACCTATTTCAAATCCCTTATGATTATACAGTGGAAGTGAGAAATAGATTTAAGGGACTACATCTGATAGAGTGCCTGATGAACTATGGACAGAGGTTCGTGACATTGTACAGGAGACAGGGATCAAGACCATGGAAAAGAAATGCAAAAAAAGCAAAATGGCTGTCGGGGAGGCCTTACAAATAGCTGTGAAAAGAAGAGAAGTGAAAGCAAAGGAGAAAAGGAAAGCTATAAGCACCTGAATGCAGAGTTCCAAAGAATAGCAAGAAGAGATAAGAAAGCCTTCCTCAGTGATCAATGCAAAGGAATAGAGGAAAACAACAGAATGGGAAAGACTAGCGATCTCTTCAAGAAAATTAGAGATACCAAGGGAACATTTCATGCAAAGATGGGCTCAATAAAGGAAAGAAATGGTATGGACCTAACAGAAGCAGAAGATACTAAGAAGAGGTGGCAAGAATACACAGAAGAACTATACAAAAACAGATTTTCATGACCCAGATAATCACGATGGTGTGGTCACTCATGTAGAGCCAAACATCCTGGAATGTGAAGTCAAGTGGGCCTTAGGAAGCATCACTACGAACAAAGCTAGTGGAGGTGATGGAATTCCAGATGAGCTATTTCAAACCCTGAAAGATGATGTTGTGAAAGTGTTGCACTCAATATGCCAGCAAATTTGGAAAACTCAGCAGTGACCCAGGACTGGAAAAGGTCAGTTTTCATTCAAATCCCAAAGAAAGGCAATGCCAAAGAATGCTCAAACTACCACACAATTGCACTCATCTCACATGCTAGTAAAATAATGCTCAAAATTCTCCAAGCCAGGCTTCAGCAATACATGAACTGTGAACTTCCAGATGTTCAAGCTGGTTTTAGAAAAGGCAGAGGAACCAGAGATCAAATTGTCAACATCTGCTGGATCATCGAAAAAGCAAGAGAGTTCCAGAAAAACATCTATTTCTGCTTTATTGACTATGCCAAAGCCTTTGCCTGTGTGGATCACAATAAACTGGAAAATTCTGAAAGAGATGGGAATACCAGACCACCTTACTTGCCTCTTGAGAAACCTATATGCAGGTCAGGAAGCAACAGTCAGAACTAGACATGGAATAACAGACTAGTTCCAAATAGGAAAAAGAGTACATCAAGGCTGTATATTGTCATCCTGCTTATTTAACTTATATGCAGAGTACATCATGAGAAATGCTGGGCTGGAAGAAGCACAAGCTGGAATCAAGATTGACAGGAGAAATATCAATAACCTCATATATGCAATTGACACCACCCTTATGGCAACAAGTGAAGAGAAACTAAGAAGCCTCTTGATGAAAGTGAAAGAGGAGAGTGAAAAAGTTGGCTTAAAGCTCAACATTCAGAAAATGAAGATGATGGCATCTGGTCTCATCACTTCATGGGAAATAGATGGGGTAACAGTGGAAACAGTGTCAGACTTTATTTTTTGGGGCTCCAAAATCACTGCAGATGATGATTGAAGCCATGAAATTAAAAGATGCTTACTCCTTAGAAGGAAAGTTATGGCCAACTTAGACAGCATATCCAAAAGCAGAGACATCACTTTGCCAGAAAAGGTCCATCTAGTTAAGGCTATGGTTTCTCCAATGGTCATGTATGGATGTGAGAGTTGGACTGTGAAGAAAGCTGTTCAGTTCAGTTCAGTTCAGTCACTCAGTCAGCTGAGCCCCAAAGAATTGATGCTTTTGAACTGTGGTGTTGGAGAAGACTGTTGAGAGTCCCTTAGACTGCAAGGAGATCCAACCAGTCCATTCTAATGGAGATCAGTCCTGGGTGTTCATTAGAAGGACTGATGCTAAAGCTGAAACTCCAATACTTTGGCCACCTCATGTGAAGTGTTGACTCATTGGAAAAGACCCTGATGCTGGGAGGGATTGGGGGCAGGAGGAGAAGGGGACTACAGAGGATGAGATGGCTGGATGGCATCACTGACTCGATGAACCTGAGTTTGGGTAAACTCCAGGAGTTGGTGATGGTCAACGAGGCCTGGCATGCTGCAATTCATGGGGTCACAGAGTCGGACACGACTGAGTGACTGAACTGACTGACTGACTAAATATCCTTTCCAGTCTAGTTATTTTAAATGACCACATTTGTAGCTGTAACATGTTCCAAATTCTGAATAAATGCAGAACTACAAGATGCATTCATGCTGTCAAGACTTGGTTATAAAACGAGACCATTTATGTTACCTGAATGGAAAACTAGTGGTCCATAGGCAAACTGTGACCTAGAATCACATTTCTTTTTGTCTATACAATGCTGACTCTTGAATCACTTCTTAAATTTAGTTTCCGATACACAAAATCTGAAGGTCACAGAGAAATGTTTTACACAATTAGAAATTTTGGCAACACTGGGCGTGCTTACTGGTTGGCAACAAAGATTTGGAGTTAAATAGAAGCCACAGTCCCTTTGCAATGGATTCCCTTTACTGGCAGCTTCTTTAGTCTACATGTACTGGCTGACCTCCTCAGAGAGTTCAAGTTCAGCGACTTTGAAGAAGGTACTTGAAAAGTTAACAAATCATTTCAGGTTTTAGTCTACCTGGTTGGCTACCACCACTTTAATTAATAGCCTATGCTCCATTTTTAAATTTATTGAATTTAGATAATATTGAGTCCTGATTGTTAAAGAGGAACTTAATTACTGATACCACTTCCATTTACCTTCATCTCATTAAAAAAATGTATAATGCACATTAGCCTTTGTTCTTTTATTTGCTACCATTATAGCTTTAAACCATTCACTGCAGTTCTTTCCAACAATGCCAGGTATCTCTTAACAACCATTGGTGTGAGCCAACTCCCCAACACTTCTCTCGCCTACTGCAAGACCCAGTTATACATATGGCAGCTATCTTGTTGCTTTTACAGTGTCAGAACTGATAACATCTGTATTCTTTTTTTGTAATTATAGTTCTTTTATTCATTGCTTATAGGTTTATTCTGAAGATTAGGGGAAAAAAAAAAAAAAAAAACAAACAGTGTTAAATGTATGGTTTTTCCTGTGGTCATGTATGGATGTGAGAGTTGGACTGTGAAGAAGGCTGAGCGCCGAAGAATTGATGCTTTTGAACTGTGGTGTTGGAGAAGACTCTTGAGAGTCCCTTGGACTGCAAGGAGATCCAACCTGTCCATTCTGAAAGAGATCAGCCCTGGGATTTCTTTGGAAAGAATGATGCTAAAGCTGAAACTCCAATACTTTGGCCACCTCATGCGAAGAGTTGACTTACTGGAAAAGACTCTGATGCTGGGAGGGATTGGGGGCAGGAGGAGAAGGGGACGACAGAGGATGAGATGGCTGGATGGCATCACTGACTCGATGGACGTGAGTCTGAGTGAACTCCGGGAGTTGGTGAGGGACAGGGAGGCCTGGCGTGCTGTGATTCATGGGGTCTCAAAGAGTCGGACAGGACTAAGCGACTGATCTGATCTGATCTGATTATTCACTACAAAACCAATGGTGTAACTGAACCTTTACAGGAAGAAATGTAATCAATTCTATTTCAGGCAACCTCTACCATTCCACAAATACTGTTTCAATCTGTACAGTCAAATATATTCTCAATTTTTCATCCTATCAATGGCTGGAAGTGAAGCTTCATTTTAGGAGGTTAGATATGTGGGCTATAGTTTGCTTCCATGCATTTTTATTGTTCCTAGAGTTTCTAACTTCCTTTTAAAATATATATGAGGATATCATCCCTACTTCATCCTCACTTCTCCTTTTGCAATGGAATCCATTTTATCCTAAAGAATAAAATGTTCTGCTGATTGCTATTAGTCATTGAGACCAACTACTTTGTAGACTCTTATTTGGTTGTCTTTGGGGAACCTATTTTTCTTAAAATCTGGTTCAATATCACCATTTTCAGTAAAATTTTATTCTTTTGTTGCTCCTTTTTTTAAAAATTTTTATGGGCTAGATAGGTTTTTAAGTTTGTTTGTTTTTCCAAATACAAGTATGAGGGAAATAAGCTTCATTGAATCTCCTTGTTTCCTGGCACTAACCTTATTTTCTATTTATTCATAGTTTGCTGTCAAAATATGTTTTCAAAATCACTTTACCTCGCAGCTTTGAAGATAGTGCTCCATTTGTCCTCTAATTCTGTGTAGCTTGTAAGTCAGTCTGATGTCAATCAGATTAATACTACTCTTTGGGTAACTGGTTTCTGAAACTTGGAATTTTTTAGATATTATTTTTTTTTGGTTGTTCCCAGTTTGTTTGTTTACTTGCTTTTTGAGGAATGTCTATGTACGGGTTTTCTGTCATTCATTTTTTTGGGTACCTGAAAATCCCTTTACATGAAAACTTTATCTCTGAAAACTGTCCTTTGAATATATCTTTTAGGATTAAGTATCTCATGAAAAATACCTTTTTTGTTATATCTATTCTTGGCTTTTCCCCCTGTACCCTGTTTCTGAAATGCCTTCTAAATAGACGGGATAGGGAGAATTAAACCTCAGCATCGTCTATGTTTTCATTTGTCCAAATTCTCTACCTGTTTATGACAAAATCTTTTGGCAACCAAGGAATAGAAAGAAACTTGCTCAATCTAATATATGGCTATGAAAAGCTTATGTAGCCTACATCACTTATATTTAATGAAAGTCTGAATGCTTTCTCTTTAGTATCTGGAACAAGGCAAAGATATTCTTTCTTATCACTTCTGTTAAATATTATACTGGATTTCCTATCATATGCAGTAAGGCAAGGAAAAAAAAATGACATCTAGATTAGTAAGGGGGCTTCCTTAGTAGCTCAGATGGTAAAGAATCCGCCTGGAATGCAGGAGACCCGGGTTTGATCCCTGGGTCGGGAAGATCCCCTGGAGAAGGAAATGGCAACTCACTCCAGTACTCTTGCCTGGAGAATTCTATGGATGGAAGAGCCTGGTGGCTACAGATTAGTAAGAAGAATTAAACTATCTTTATTTACAGATATCATAATTGTCTAGTAGAAAATCCTAAGAAATCTGCAGAAAATGCTCCCAGAGCTAGTAAGAATGTTTTGTAAGGTTGTAGAATACAAGAATAATATACAATAATCTATTGTTCCTAAATTCTAGAAATGAGCTATTGCAAATTGAAATTATAAAAATACCATTTCTACAGCAAAAGAATTATGAGATATTTGGGGAAGAATTTACCAAGAATTTACACAATTAGGAATTTTGGCAACACTGGGCCTGCTTACTAGTTGGCAACAAAGATTTGGAGTTAAATAGAAGCCACAGTCCCTTTGCAATGGATTCCCTTTACTGGCAGCTTCTTTAGTATTGAAAACTAAAACCATTTCAGTCAACATTGAGGAAAATTTTAATAAACTGAGAAATATCAAATGTTCATGAATCAGAGGACTTAATATGATTAAGATGTAAATTTTCTTTAAATTTATCTGTGGATTCAAAACAATCCCAATCCAATTCCAGAAATCTATTTGTTTTTAATAGAATCTTACAGGCTGCTTTGAAAATTTAATGGAAATGTAAAACTTTTGAAACAGGCAACACCATTTTAAAGAAAGGAATAAGATTGGAGGAATTATTCTATCTTACTTCAAGACTTTTAAGACTACAGTAATCAAGGCATTGTGCTTTTGGTTTAAAGATGATCTACAGGCAATGAAATATAACATTCAGAAAAATTGTTGGCCAATTGATTTTTATAAAAATTCTAAGATCATTAAAAATGGCATAGATAATCTGTTCAACTAGTGGTGCAGTAGCAATTATTATCCATTCATTCACACAGACAAACCACAACATTAAACAGTTAAGGGTAAAATATCATGTATGAAACGAGTTGCCAGTCCAGGTTCGATGCACGATACTGGATGTTTGGGGCTGGTGCACTGGGACGACCCAGAGGGATGGAATGGGGAGGGAGGAGGGAGGAGGGTTCAGGATGGGGAACACATGTATACCTGTGGCGGATTCATTTTGATAGTTGGCAAAACTAATACAGTTATGTAAAGTTTAAAAAATAAAATTAAAAAAAAAAAAACTAACTCGAATCATTAAAATATGAGCAAAAACCTGAAAATCTTCAAGAAGCAAACATAAGGGGAAAATTGCTTTGTCCTTGATTTAGGCAAAAATTTCTTTAACAGAACACTAACATAAAAGACTATATAGGAAACCAGAATTGAAAGAGACACGTGTACCCCAATGTTCATCGCAGCACTGTTTATAATAGCCAGGACATGGAAGCAACCTAGATGTCCATCAGCAGATGAATGGATAAGAAAGCTGTGGTACCTATACACAATGGAGTATTACTCAGCCATTAAAAAGAATACATTTGAATCAGTTCTAATGAGGTGGATGAAACTGGAGCCTATCATACAGAGTGAAGTAAGCCAGAAAGAAAAACACCAATACTGTATACTAACGCATATATATGGAATTTAGAAAGATGGTAACAATAACCCTGTATACGAGACAGCAAAAGAGACACTGATGTATAGAACAGTCTTTTGGACTCTGTGGAAGAGGGAGAGGGTGGGATGATTTGGGAGAATGGCATTGAAATAGTGTATAATATCATATATGAAACAAGTCGCTGGTCCAGGTTCGATGCACGATACTGGATGCTTGGGGCTGGTGCACTGGGACAACCCAGAGGGATGGTATGGGGAGGGAAGAGGGAGGAAGGTTCAGGATGGGGAACACATGTATACCTGTGGCAGATTCATTTTGATATATGGCAAAACCAATACAATATTGTAAAGTTAAATAAAATAAAATTAAAAAAATAAAAGATAAAGAAAATAAAATGAGAAAAAAAAGACTATATAAAAATAATAAATTGAAGTTCTTCAAAATTAAATCTCTTCTTTTTCAAAAGACAGTTAAGAAAATGAAATGGCAAGCCATAGAATGAATGAAAATATTTTGCAATCTTATATCCAGACTATACAAAAGATACTTACAATTTAATAATAAACAGCAAAATTGGGCTAAATATTTGAACAGACTCCTTCCTTGAGCTATTTACTACTGGCAACTAAACATGTTTGCCATTAGGGAAATGCATATGAAACCCACAATGAGATAGCAAAACACACTACTGGAATGGCTACAGTTCAGTTCAGTTCAGTTCAGTCGCTCAGTCGTGTCCAACTCTTTGCGACCCCATGAATTGCAGCATGCCAGGCCTCCCGGTCCATCACAATCTCCCAGAGTTCACTCAAACTCACGTCCATTGAGTGGGTGATGCCATCCAGCCATCTCATCCTCTGTTGTCCCCTTCTCCTCCTGCCCACAATCCCTCCCAGCATCAAGGTCTTTTCCAATGAGTCAACTCTTCACATCAGGTGGCGAAAGTACTGGAGTTTCAGCGTTAGCATCATTCCTTCCAATGAACACCCAGGACTGATCTCCTTTAGAATGGACTGGTTGGATCTCCTTGCAGTCCAAGGGACTCTCAAGAGTCTTCTCCAACACCACAGTTCAAAAGCATCAATTCTTCAGCGCTAAGCTTTCTTCACAGTCCAACTCTCACATCCATACATGACCACAGGAAAAACCATAGCCTTGACTAGATGGACCTTTGCTGGCAAAGTAATGTCTCTGCTTTTGAATATGCTATCTAGGTTGGTCATAACTTTCCTTCCAAGGAGTAAGTGTCTTTTAATTTCATGGCTGCAATCACCATCTGCAGTGATTTTGGAGCCCCAAAAAATAAAGTCTGACACTGTTTCCCCTGTTTCCCCATCTATTACCCATGAAGTGATGGGACCAGATACCATGATCTTCGTTTTCTGAATGTTGAGCTTTAAGCCAACTTTTTCACTCTCCACTTTCACTTTCATCAAGAGGCTCTTTAGCTCCTCTTCACTTTCTGCCATAAGGGTGGTATCATCTGCATATCTGAGGTTACTGATATTTCTCCCAGCAATCTTGATTCCAGCTTGTGCTTCTTACAGTCCAGTGGTTCTCATGACGTACTCTGCGTATAAGTTAAATAAGCAGGATGACAATATACAGCCTTGACGTACTCCTTTTCCTAATTGGAACCAGTTTGTTGTTCCATGTCCAGTTCTAACTGTTGCTTCCTGATCTGCATATAGGTTTCTCAAGAGGCAGGTCAGGTGGTCTGGTATTCCCATCTCTTTCAGAATTTTCCACAGTTTATTGTGATCCACACAATCAAAGGCTTTGGCGTAGTCAATAAAGCAGAAATAGATGTTTTTCTGGAACTCTCTTGCTTTTTTGATGATCCAGCGGATGTTGGCAATTTGATCTCTGGTTCCTCTGCCTTTTCTAAAACCAGCTTGGACATCTGGAAGTTTGTGCTTCACATATTGCTGAAGCCTGGCTTCCAGAATTTTGAGCATTACTTTACTAGTGTGTGAGATGAGTGCAATTGTGCGGTAGTTTGAGCATTCTTTGGCATTGCCTTTCTTTGGGACTGGAATGAAAACTGACCTTTTCCAGTCCTGTGGCCACTGGTGAGTTTTCCAAATTTGCTATAATGAGGACAATATGACCCAAAATAGTGATAACAAGGATGTGCAGCAACTGGAACTCTCATGAATTGCTGTTGAGAGCAAAAATGCTGCAGCCATTTTGGAAACAGATGGACAATTTCTTATGAAGCTATACATACACTTACCATACAAGCCAGCAATTCCGCTACTGGGTATTTACTCAAGATAAATGAAGATTTGTATGTAAATGTTCCTAGCAACCATATCCATTATAATCAGAATTTGGAAAAAACCCAAATGTTTATGAGTTGATGAATAGATAAATTGTGGTACATGCATGCAATGGAATCCTGCTTTGATACATGCAGCTCTGAATCTTAAAAGCATTGTATTATATGTAAGAAGCCATACAAAAAAGACTATGCACTGTAATATTCCATACACACAAAATTCTGGAAAGGCAAAACTTTAGTGAGCAGATTCATTATTGGTAGAGGGTAGAGAATGGAAAGGTGCTATTAATTACAAAGGGTAGGAGGAGTTCTATATCCTCATTTTTCAAAGCTCATTAAATTTCACACCTATTGGACCAAAGGCTGAGCATCAAAGAATTGAGGCTTTTTTTTTTTTTAAATTTTATTTTATTTTTAAACTTTACATAACTGTATTAGTTTTGCCAAATATCAAAATGAATCCGCCACAGGTATACATGTGTTCCCCATCCTGAACCCTCCTCCCTCCTAGAATTGAGGCTTTTGAACTGTGGTGCTAGAGAAGACTTTTGAGAGTCCCTTGGCCATCAAGGAGATCAAACCAGTCAATCCTAAGGGAAATCAATCCTGAATATTCATTGGAAGGACTGATGTTAAAGCTGAAGCTCTGATACTTTGGCCACCTGATACAAAGAGCTGACTCATTGGAAAAAAGCTGTGATAGTGGGAAAAATTGAGGGAAAGCGGAGAAGTGGGTGACAGAGAATGATATGGTTGATAGCATCATTGACTCAATGGACATGAGTTTGAGCAAACTCTCAGAGATAGTGAAGGACAGCGAAGCCTGGGATGCTGCCGCCCATGGGGTCGCAAAGAGTTGGACACAACTTAGCAACTGAATAACCACAACAAAAATTAATATATTTCATTGTGTATACATTATACTTCAGTAAAGTTGGCATAATCCTAAGGAATATGATCTCATTTTGGACCAGTTGAGTTTAATGTTTAAAGTCAGACATCCACATGATGTTGTTTAATACGAAACCCAAGAGAGGAGAAATGTCCAAACTCAAGTTCCTGATCAAGTCATCAGCATATAGATGGTGAAAGTGGTCGTGGGTTACACAAGAGGAAATAATTAAAGTGAAAAAATAAAGGTGGTCAAGGATGGGGCCTCATGTAATCCTCACATTTCAGGGATGTTTTATCACTTAATTTGATTGAACTGAATGGTTAGACCCAATTATTACCAAGTCAATTCAGTCAAATTAGCAAGCATAGAAAAGTTAATGATTTTTTTACTGTGTTAAAATGCTAAAATTGGCAGAATGTGCATTGACCAATGACTGTAAATGGCTCTCAAAAGCTTATAATAGTAGATACAGATATCTTGAAGTATCAGCTATTCTCATGAATGAGAATAAACATTTGAAAGCAGATAGAATATTTAAGGATAATATCAAACAAGCAATAGAGATCTTTTACTTTTTAGTGCTGATTGTAAAGATTTGGCTACTCTTTATTTACTACTTTTTGTGTTATTTTGCTGTAAAGATTCCTGGAACTTATCAAAGATAAAACATATGTCAGCTAACTCCTTTCCAAATTGCATTTGTTTTACTTATGTATTTATGATTCTTTAGTTTTAAAACATATAAAAATTCAGTATCATATATGTAAATTCAGCTAAAATTATGATCTTCTATTTTGTCTTTGAAGTAAGGCTACTTAAAATTGTCATTCTTTTTGGACTCCAATTTCTGACTCCATTCAAGTTGACAAACTGCAACTATATAATGTTTTATTTTTATGACTTTTAATAGAATTTTCAGTTCATTTACATTACTCATTAAATTTAATTTTACAAGTAAATTTTCTGAAGCTCTGAACTAAGTCCTTTATATGGAAGTTAGCAACTCAGTATTTGTTGTATTCATTTTCTAAGTTAATTCTCTAAATCTATTAAAAGCAAAACATTTGAAAGTCTACTTTTTGTTTTTATCAGAAAATTATATACATGTTACATGTAGTTTTTTCTTTTCTATTGTACTAAAAAGATACATGCTTTACCTGAATATGCCACAAAAGAACATAAGATTTACTAGAAAATCATATTTAGGACCTCTTTCCTTCTGAAACAGATTTCTTTCTTTTTCAGAGGTCAGTACAGTGCATTTTATTGCATCATATTTTCTTGTTTCTGAGTATATTCAGGAGGCTGAAAGAAGAGCTCATAAAACCCTAAGAGATACCTCTCTACACAGCTACTCTTTAAGAGAATTGTACTACCAATGTCTCTCCTTAAACTACTGTAAATCCTGAAGCAGGTGAAAAGAATGCTGCAACTCTACAGCTGATTGAAAGAGGGAGCTGAAGCACATGTGGGGATAGGCTAATGTGAGGGATATCTAATCTAATGTGAGGGATATCTCAAACCTCAGTAGGCATTGGCATCAAATCTGCCAATAGGGAGTGCTCCATACAAGAGAGCAGTCTGTTGGTCCATAACCAGTTATTTACCAGTGAGGGCAATAAATCAGGCCACCTGTGCTCAAGTCAAAACTTCACCTAAGGAATTACTTTTCCAGTTCTTTACGAAGCCAACTGCATATCCTTGCATTGGAAGTGCTAGGAGCTAGTGTCTGAGGAGATGACTTCCTGTGTGCATTTAGTGTATCCTTCCAAGAAATCTTCATTACATACAGTAAACTGTGGAAGTCTCCTCCTAATGCCCTATGGAAGCTGAGTCACGGAGAGAATGATTAAAAACAAGATGCACCTAAGCAAATAACAGAAACTGAACTATCAAAGTGATATTTGTAACGAGATCTGGACATAACAAAATTCTCAAGAAGTTATTTAAATATTGACTCTTTTAGGTTGTATCTTCATATGTTTAGATCTGCTATTTTTCTTAAGTTTTATCTCATCAAACACATAATAAAAATAACAATTTTGAATAAACTTCATGAGGAAAAGACCTCTTATTCAATACAGCTCAGCTTCAGAGAAGTTAAGCTAATTGAGTAAAGTACTTTTTCTTATGGCTATCCCCTTTTAACAAAGCCAGGGTTGTTTGAAGTTTCTAAATCCTAGACCATGTCAAAATCAACATTTATAAAAAGGGGTAGAATGATACACTCAGAAAATTAGGAAAATTTCGACACTATGGGTAATAGTAAGGTAAGTTGGAGCATTTCAGTTCAGTTCAGTTCAGTCACTCAGTTGAGTCCAACTGTTTGTGACCCCAAGGACTGCAGCACGCCAGGCTTCCCTGTTGATAACAAACTCCTGGAGCTTACTCAAACTCATGCCCACTGAGCTGGTGATGCCATCCAACCATCGCATCCTCTCTCATCCCCTTCTCCTCCTGCCTTCAATCATTCCCAGCATCAGGGTCTTTTCAAATGAGTCAGTTCTTTGCATCAGGTGGCCAAAGTATTGGAGTTTCAGCTTCAGCATCAGTCCTTCCAACGAACACTCAGGACTAATCTCCTTTAGGACTGACTGGTTGGATCTCCCTGAAGTCCAAGTGACTCAAGAGTCTTCTCCAACACCACAGTTCAAAAGCATCAATTCTTTGGCACTTAGTTTTCTTCATAGTCCAACTCTCACATCCATACATGACCACTGGAAAAAACATAGCTTTGACTAGACAGACCTTTGTTGGTAAAGTAATGTTTCTGCTTTTTAATATGCTCTCTAGGTTGGTCATAATTTTTCTTCCAAGGAGTAAGCGTCTTTTAATTTCATGGCTGCAGTCATCATCTGCAGTGATTTTGGAGCCCCCCAAAATAGTTTCTCACTGTTTCCATTGTTTCCCCATCTATTTGCCATGAAGTGATGGGACCAGGTGCCATGATCTTAGTTTTCTGAATGTTGAGTTTTAAGCCAACTTTTTCAGTCTCCTCTTTCACTTTCATCAAGAGTCTCTTTAGCTCTTCTTCACTTTCTGCCATGAGGGTGGTGATATCTGCATATCTGAGGTTATTGATATTTTTTCTGGCAATCTGGATTCCAGCTTGTGCTTCCTACAGCCCAGCGTTTCTCATGATGTACTCTACATATAAGTTAAATAAGCAGAGTGACAATATACAGCCTTGATGTACTCCTTTCATCCTATGTAATATGATATAACCCCTTTTCTGTATTCCCAAGAGAAAAAAACCTTGAAAAACCCTACATTACTTGCATATTTATGGGGGAAATTTGATTCTCATTTCACATCACTAAAGATGGCATTTTGAATCTGACATTATCTTGAGAACAGTGCAGCTCAGTTCTCTTATCTTTAGATTTTTTTTAGTGGTGATGATTATGTGAATGAAACTTTCTCCAAGTACTGAATCTCAAGGATCTTAGAGACTTGTTTGTGAAAACTACTTCTATAATAGGCAAAAGTACCAGTGATGAAAGGATACTCTGAGAGGGATTACATTCCTTGTTTTTCTCTCTCAGAGAAAGAGGAGGACTTCACATAAGCTGAGTCAGGAAAGCACCGAGGAACGGATCTTGTGTGCCATTTTTATGATGCAAGAGTATAACAGAAAGGTCTTTGTCATAAGGGAAACAAATGTAATGGAATTTTTTCTTTGACTAAACAAGACCAGGCCCTTCTCATGGCTTTCAGAGCTCTAATTTGATTTGAGTGGAAAAACTAGGTTACCAGTAGCTGTGATGTTTGAAACTCAGGTTTACTGTGGTAAGCTCATCTATCCTCGAACTTCATGACTTTAGTTGAAGTCAGTGAATGAATTAATAGCTGAAACATAGAGTTGTCAGAAACGCAAGTGCCTTATAAGAAAAAAAAAAAAAAGAGAGAGAGAGAGAATACGTCATTTCTTTATTTTCCACATGTACTATTAATGACTATTTTTACAAAGAATAAAAATGACTATTTTACAAAGATTTCCTGGCACCTCATGGATTTCCTGGCACCCAATGCCCACAAGCAGGTCCCCAAGGCACGTGGGGAAACTGAGGCTTGGAGAAGCTGAGTGATTGATTGTATAGGGCTCCACAGTTAACAGGAGAGAGCCAAGATTCCCCCAGAACTTAGACTTTCCAGAACATGGCACCATCTCCATTTTTTCTAGCTGATCCAATTGTGTTAGAATTTTGAAAAGAAAACTGAAACCTGCCATTGGGATCATATCCACTCACTTAAAATTTGACATTTTCCTTCTCTGGGTGCTGTTTTCTCCTCTATGACCTGAAAGGCGTAGACTCTGTCCCCTGGTCCTTTCCTGGTTTCTATGGAAACCTGGGGGACCCAGAAAGTTCCTTAAAGGTTACTCAGGCCTGATGGGGCTGAAGGTCCAGGGACCTGGTCTCTGTCCTGCCTCCTTCTGCATTCATGTTTCTTCGTATTCTATGTGTGGTTTCGTTTAAGGAAGAGTTTCTGCTGCTTGATGATATTGACAGCCTGAGTCATCTCTCCTGCTCTGTGAGTCTGAGACTGGACCACCCGCAGTCTGCTTTGTGGGCTGAGAACAGGGCCCAAACACAGCCACCTGTGTGAGGCAGAGCAGAATGACCCCGGCTATTTGATCAAACCCAAAGAATTACGGGTGTGATGAAACTACATCACAGTGTGTAAAACCATAGGCAGCACATTTATGGTTAAAGAAAAGTGTTCTGTCCCACACTCGTGTTAACTGCTGTACCCAGGTCAGTGACAGGAAAGGATGCCTGAATGTGCTCATCAGCCACTTTCAGCCCCCACCCAACCCGGAGCCTTGCAGTGCCTGGGGAAGTCAGAAATTATGTCCGGACAGTGGAGATGCACAGAAAATACAACGTAGTTATTGTCAACTCTCAGGGAGGTGTGCTTCAGTGATAAATGGCCACTTGGCCTTTTGCCCTGAGGACTGTTAAAGAGGCGGTGGTAAATGACAGTCTAAGACCACCCTGCTCATGAGGGGAAGGGTGGGAATTTGCAAGGTTCTCAGTCCAAAATGCCTGGATAAGGAAATGGCAACCCACCCAGTACCCTTGCCTGGACAATCCCATGGACAGAGAATCCTGGTAGGCTACAGTCCATGGGGTCACAAAGAGTTGGACACAACTGAGCAACTTCACTTCAGACACTTTTTTTAGAGTTTAGTATAACTTGAGAGTAAATTTTAAGACAAGTGCATGGTGGTCCTTCAGCCTAATACTTTCAGAATTATTTTCATGTAAGAGAGGCACTTTTTGGTTGTTCAGTTGCTAAGTGATGTCCAAGTTTAACATGGGTTTAATATTTATATTTCTCTGTGGACTTGTTCTATCAGATAGGTGTGTGTGTGTGTGGTCAGTCATGTCTGATTCTTTGTGACCCCGTGGATTGTAGTCACCAGGCTCCTCTGTCCATAGAATTCTCCAGACAAAGCACCAGAGTGAGTTGCCATTCCATTCTCCAGAGGATCTTCCCGATGCAGGGGTCAAACCCACATCTCCTGCACTGGCAGGCAGATTCTTTACCACCAAGCCACTTGGGAATAGGACTAGACCATCATTGCTGACAGTGAAGTCAGCTAACCAAATGATTGGTTTAATTGTCTATAAAGATAAAAACTTCTTTTAAATCTATTCTCTTTAAAACAGCTTAATACCTTTTAATATATTTTTTTTTTTTTTTTAATTTTATTTTATTTTTAAACTTTACATAACTGTATTAGATTTGCCAAATATCAAAATGAATCTGCCACAGGTATACATGTGTTCCCCATCCTGAACCCTCCTCCCTCCTCCCTCCCCATTCCATCCCTCTGGGTCGTCCCAGTGCACCAGCCCCAAGCATCCAGTATCGTGCATCGAACCTGGACTGGCAACTCATTTCATACATGATATTTACATGTTTCAATGCCTTTTAATATATTTTAAAATACAGTCATCCCATTAGTGCTTGTTTCAAAGGATATGTAAGTTTTAACAATTTGGGAAGCGGTTTGATACAGGAGACATTACAAAACCATTTCTCATGGGACAAGAACTTGTATTTCATGGTGCACAGTGGCCTGATAATTCCTAGGTTTCAATGGCCCAGGTAGATAATGGGAAACTCGGGAAGGTCAGAAGAGAGAAAAGATTTATCCTCAAGTAGGAAAGATAACCATGTTCCAAGAACTGAAGTATTTCTGGTGACCTGACTTTTCTTAAAAGGAGACTTTAGTAAAAAAGAAATCACTAACCATTTAGGGGAGATCTTGAGGGCATTGATAAATGGGACTGAGAAATATAGGTTCAAAAGTCAGCTCTCATCTAGAAATGCTAAAAGAAACCTCGTAAAAATGGTTGACTCTACAAAACACACAAAGAACATCTAGAATTTATTACACTAGAAATATCAATGGCATATGTGCTATAAAATAAAAGTTCCTATAATTCTCTGGTTGTTTGACAATTCTAAATGAATTCTTGTACCTAGAAATACATTCTGTAAATAAGTTATGAAATCCCCTTGTAGTCATTTTGATATGGTATTAGTATGACATTTGTCACTAATATGATGCAAATATATTGTTTATACACTTAGAACACCAGTAAATTTGATATGACATTAAAATATGTAGCTAAATGTCTCTGGTGTCAGTTATGGCTCACTTAGACACTGTCTTTGAATAAATAAATAGCTGAGTTGATGGCACCTTTTAATTTTTTCCCTTGACTTGATTTAATAGATTATTGCCTCTCTGCATGCTATTTGAAATGTTTTTCTTCATTCATTTACAACATAAATTAACATGTCATTTTTTTTCATGAATTTTTGAGAGCAGATAGGATGGTGGCAGTACTGGTACAGTGTGCCTCTGTATACACATTTCAAGGTTTTAAATAAGTCATTTGAAGAAAAATTAGCCTAGAAGAGCATCTGTCATGCTATGAGATTATTGCAGCTAGAACTGCAGTATCACCATTAGAAAATGAAACAAGGCCAGAGTTGTAGTAAAACAAAAGTCAGTTCTCGAAATAGCAGCTGCCGGCTGTTTTTACTTTGCATAGTCTGAGGTTATCATTTGACCTTGACAGGAAGTGCTTCTGTGAGTATTGATCAATGTGATTCCTGATAACCTTTGCACATTTGTAAAATCCATGAACTTCTTTTGTTTATGGCACTTGAATAAATAAAGATAGTAAATTTAAAGTAAATACAGCTTTCAACTGTTGGAGAGTAATATAGTCTTTTATTTGTATATAACTGATGATTATGCTCTGTATGTTAAAATATTTGACATTCATTATGATGTTTTAAAATTAATTTCTCTTAATATTTGTAAATTCTATTATTCTGTATTTTTATTGATTACTGTTTTATCTGACTAAATAAAGCTTCAATGTTTGCATGTTCTTTTTCTTCAATGATCTGTGTATTGCTCTGAAGCTCTCCAGTTTTCCTCAGGGTTCACATAATAATCAATCTAGAATCAGCCAATGCTGGGGACCTGGGTTTGATCTCTAGGTTGGGAAGACTCCCTGGAGGAAGGCATGGCAACCAATTCTAGTATTCTTACCTGAAGAATCCCCATGGACAGAGGAGCCTAGAGAGCTACAATCCATGGGGTCACAAGGAGTCAGACATGACTGAGAGACTAAGCACAGAATCAACTGATATTTTCTGTTTTAACTTGTGTTCATTATGCTTAAGATACTTTGGTAGCCTCTATACCTAGACAGTTGTATCTAATGATCCTTTCTCCATAAATGGATTTATTGCCAATTCTAGATGACAAGACATACATAACCCAACCAATGAACTTAATTTACCTAAATCTGCAAGACATTTCTCATAGCTGCTATTCTCTCTAGAATATGCAGGTCTCCTCTGATTTGGTAATACCTCCATTCTTTCAAGCAGTTTAAAAAAATATATTTATCTTTATAATTGTTCTCTGCGATATAATTATTTTGAAACAAGCTAGTCTGCCATTTGGAATACAATTCTCCCATTAGAAAAAAAGATTTTTATATTATCTTTTACTGGTCCTACTTTAATTTTTTTCATTTATTCCTTAGGAATATATTGATTTCTCACATAGGAGCCTTGTATATTCTCATGTTTTATCTTCTCTTGCATTATTTTAGGTTCTTTGAATTTTTCTCTGAATCCTGAGAAAATTTCTATTTTTTTTTCTCTACTTAACTAAGCTGAATTCTTGGAAGTCAATTCTATTTGTACAGACTGTAGTTGGGAATGTTATCTTTTTGTTGTTGTCAGTCATTTTAACCTTATTTATCTTAGTGTCTTTACATTTATTCTGATATTTAAAAATGTTTTTCCTGTTCTCTCCTTTTGGATGTCTGTCTCCTGCTACTTCAAATAACTATGTCTTTTTTTGATTACAAATAGTTTTCTAAATATTTATGTCTTTGTAACTTATTTAGAAATAAGTTACTTCTCTGAATTTTCACTGCTGCTGCTACTGCTAAGTCGCTTCGGTCGTGTCCGACTCTGTGCGACCCCTCAGACGGCAGCCCACCAGGCTCCCCCATCCCTGGGATTCTCCAGGCAAGAACACTGGAGTGAGTTGCCATTTCCTTCTCCAACGCATGCAAGTGAAAAGTGAAAGTGAAGTCTCTCAGTAAGTGTCCGACTCTTCGTGACCCCATAGACTGCAGCCTACCAGGCTCCTCTGTCCATGGGATTTTCCAGGCAAGAGTACTGGAGTGGGTTGCCATTGTTCACTAAAGAGGTCCAATTTTTTTTCCCAAGCTTTTTTCATAAAGTTTGTGTTTAACTTTCTCATTTCTCCTTCTTAAACATAAACTCCTGACCAGTACGAAATAGGTGGCTATAAAAATCATTGTTTTTACACTTTATTCAACTGGATAGTTGTCATATATGTTCTCTGTTGCATTGATTGAGTTCACTGTGGTACCCAAGCACTCATTCTAATTCCTCATGACTGACAGGAATTCATCCATGGTCCAGCAGATATTTATTTGGATTCTGCTACATTCCTGAGGGCAGCATCATCTACCTACACAGACTAGTTCTCTCATTTTTGTCCAGGGTATTATATGGAAGACTTTAATTCACTGCCTCCAGGATTTACTTTTGCCTTTCTAATACTATACTTTATTTGAGGGTACTATATTTTCTATACAAAATATTTAAGAGTCCTGAATTTCCCAATCAACTACTATCATTTATTCCCCTGTATATTCTATCTTGGGAATTTCATTATCTGAATGCAAGTTATAGGTCTCTTGTGTTTCTTCCTCCAGCATTTCTTCCCATCTCTTTGTTCTCATTTTAGATTCTCATTCATATTTTTTTTTTCTGTCATCAAGACCAAAATTTATCTTGCCTTCTTTTAAATTGTAACTCAGTTGACCATATATCTTAGGTTTCAGTTTGCTTAGAACTGACTAGTTTGCTCTTGGCATCCCAGCAAAATAATTATGCTTTTCCTTTCCCTTAGTGGTACTTAGATAGAGACAACTTTTTGATCATTCAAATTTTTGACCACTAAATTTTACTTTTAAGAAATGACTTTATATACACACTGCAGTATGGTTCTACCTTGACATTTTATTGCTTTGCATTTTTTATGTCACAACAAAAACAGTAAGTGAGAATAATAATATGAAAGTTTTTCTTCTAGTGTTCCCCTTTTATTCTTATAAATATTTGTATGCCTCAGGACAAAACCCTTATTTTAGCACAACCTGAAACAAACAAATTACAGAGAAGGCAAAAGAGCTGAGTTTGTGAAATGTTCAGTCAAATTTGCTTGAAGAATTGGTTTAAAGAAACTTCAGATTAACCTTCAAACCCTATAAGTCTTATCTACACAAAGAAACTAGACATTTAAGTGGTGTCCATTACTAATAACAGTGCTTTTTAGTAAAATACATATAGAAATAGCTTCTAGCTGTCATTATTATAGATTTTTATTTTTAATCCTTAGAAAATGTTAATAAGCGTATCAGAAAATGCCATTCTTTTCTTGTGCCACTCTATCTGTTAAACTCAGAATGAATTTAAAGCAATCATAGGAATAGACTTATCTCTCTGCAAAGAAATCCAAAGTCATAGATATGTTCTTTTTTATTGGATTAAGGAATGAATCAGTGTTTAACTATTTAATTTTTAAATAGGGAGCATTGCAACAGATACTACCAAATCTGTGTAATAAGAACTATTCTCTTATGATGTTTTTAAAAGCTTTGGATACATATTTCAAACGAATAGATATAAAATTAAAATTTACTTATAGAGCATATGCCACTTCCAGCAGCTGCATTAATGATATATCATTGATGAAATAGTAGTATGTCTATTAAAAAAAAAACAACTGCCAGCCTTTTTGGCATCTAAAGTGTATATTTTAAAACAGGAATATATTTGAGGAATAGGTATCCAGTTTCTGCCAACTGAATATTCTTGAACCTAGAGCCAGTATTTAAACCATTTTCATCATTTAAAATAGAAATCATTTCATATACTGTGTACAGTTGTAGGACTTGTTTTATATGGTGCAAGCTGTTTCACCTATAGATTTGATTAAGAAGTAAAAAATTAGTTATTTAAAGCTCTTAAAATATTTGTTTCTAGTCAAAGGGCTAAAATGAGGAAGATCCTTAGGGATTATTTCAGGGGTTCTCAGTGGTTCACACTGGTAAGCTTCCAGGAGTAATTCTCTGACTTTTACTTTCCAGCCTTTATCCAGGGTGATATCTCAAGGGCCTATATCATAGATCTTTCAGGAAAACATAGAAGTCTTATGTATAGGAATGATTTAGCCATTCAGATACTACTTATCTGATAACCTTGAAGACAAAGAATACAGACAAATAATAAGCAGACAATTATCTTACAAGGTCAAAAATAAACTCAACATATACTTTAATACAGAGCCACTTGTCCATCCAACACAAATACTTAATGTTTATAAACAATTATACCCAGAATGAATATACAATGAACCCAATTCCTGTGTCTTTAATAAAATTTTAGAAAGTGCAAGAGGATATTCTTAGAGGCAGGTGAATTAGCACTAACAAGAAGCGAAGTGAAACAAGACAAACATGTTAAAATAACAGAGAAGACTGCCATATTGTGAAAGAAAAAATTACCCTTTCTTCCTGACACTAATGTCTATTTTAGCTTGGATCTTATATATCTTTGCTGATATATCACCTACCTATCATTGTACTGTCTTAACCACTGAGATTCGTTTTCCTGAGGTCAAAATTATCCAGATTATTGCTAGAATCAATAACACTTTTTTCATTTCTATTATCTTCAGTCTCTCAGACATTTTCACAGAGAAGGTCACTCCTGTCCTCCATTGGTTTCTGCAGCATTCAAAAATCCTGGAGCTCTGACCCATGTCACTTTTCTTTTCAGTTTCAATGATCCCTTTTTTTCCTCCCACAGCCCTCCTCCCACTATCTGTATCTGTTGCTTACAACGTGGATCCAGCTCTTCCCTACTTTTTTCCCTCTTTGCCTTCTCCTTCAGGGAGTTCACTCATTCCTCTGGCTTCAGCTATTGCCACACTAATGATAGCCTCTAAATAGGAAGTGTAATGATTGAAATGGGATGAATGGCATCTATCTAAAGGGCACAAATCTGAAGGTTTTCACTTAAAGAAATGAAGCAAGCAGTACTTGATTTGTTCTGCGGTAGAGCTTGGTATAGAATGAAGATCAAGTTTTTATGTTTGTTCACTTTCTTCTTGTTTTTTTAAAGAAAATCTTTTTGCCATTTTAAGTAATTTGCCATAAAAATAGCAAACAGATTAATATCTGCATATCAAAGGAAGTGGTATGAAAAAAGTGTAAGTTGAAAATGCATTGGTATTTTCCATTTGTAGCTCAAAAGTTTTTTTCTCCATACTTTGTAGGTTTTCCAATAATATCATAAATATTATTTAAAGTATCACACAAAAGGAGATTTTTAAGGAGGCTTTTCACTTAGAGTCAATGTATTCAGTTTAGGATATTTGAATCAACTTTTTTTGGTCCTGAATCTGCTTATTACATGGGGTTCTTGGCCTGGGAGTCACTTCCCATTTTTTTTTTTAAGGATGGAAAATTATTATGTTGCCTGAAAGCTTTGAGCAAAGGTGAATTCTTCTAATGTTGTCCACATTGCAGTTGATACTATGTTCAAAGAATATCAGTTGTGAAATTTCCGTTGAGAAAATCATATAGCAGGTATGAGGAGGGACATTTTTTGTTTCATTTCATAATTTATTTTTTGTTTTATCTCATAATTTATTACATGGTTATAAGACAGATTTCATTGCAACAGAACAAATAGATGAGACCCTTCCTTCTTTTTCTATTCATTTCAGAGGAAAGTGATGTTTTTATTTATTTTTTTTTTCTGCTAGGGTAGTAAATATAGTGAATTCTTTTTTCAGTTTTCTGTGGTTCCCCATATTTGTATTAATGCTTTTGCTGACAATCTCTGTGACACTGAAGTTGCAATCCAAGAAATAAGTATCTAATTTTCCATTGTATTCCAAAATAGAACAGCATACTATTGAAAACATTTTGCAAGCAATTTCAAGAAACTACCAGACACTTTTTTTTTTTTTGAATTATACCTTTTCTAGTCATGAGATGGTAGCTGGACACTAGGCATCAGTCAAGAAAAAAGGGTAGGAGTAAAATGTGCCAACTATTCAGCATGGTTTTAGAAAGATGCATTCTCAGAAACACCAATGTTTACATATCACTGATTGGAATATTGTCAAATGGTTACCCTTAATTTTCAATGGATGTGGGGTCTTTCTATACATATCCCCATATTAAGAGGAAATGATTATTGGGTAGGTAACTAGCATTTTGTTCAACAACCCTGAACGCTTATCTCATGGCCAAATTTGCATGCATTTTCCGTTTATGTCTTACAAGGCAGATATTGTTAACATTCTCTTCTTACAGATGAGGGAGTGGAGGTTTAGGCAGGCTAAATAACTCACCCAGTCACATGGGTAGCAGGGTAGAACCAGGAATGGAACTTATTTCTACTTGAAACAGCTGCCAAACTCTTACTCACTTGACCTCATTGCCTCTGAACTCATGCTCCAGGTCTCTTGTTGGTTTTATTTCAGGAAACCAGCTCTGGATTCCAATGATGAATTAATTCCTCTGAAGGGCATAGAGGGAACCTGGGCTGACATACAAATGCAGTAACCTTTTAAAAAATTCATAGGCCTAAGATGTCGGCAAAGACTTATCTGCTTGCTTTGCTGTTTCTTGATCTGTTAAGGAGACAGAGCACTATGACTTGGCCTAATACTGTGAAAAGTATTTAAAGATAGAAAGAACGTCTCCCCATGAAATGAAATTTTAAATATTATGTTTCTGATAGTTGAGGCATTTTACAAATCTGCACAGGTTCATTTTTTTTTTTTTTTAATTCTGGATCAATTGGTAGATAGTTGGAATAGCAGATACTATTGGTAGACTAGCCCCAAACTTGTTCCCAGTCCCCTTCTCTCTTCTTGCCTCTACCACATGGGGTGAGAAAGTTGCATGATTCCTTTCACAGTCTCTCTTTATGTGATGAATGGCCAAGTGATACAGTTCTGGTTAATTGCATATAAAAAGAAGCCTCTTAGGGATGTATCTCAGCAATCTTTCACTGTCTTGGTAAAGAGAATAGATATAGTAGACACCTTCCTTCCTTCCTTATGCTTGGATTTAGATCCAATGACTGGAGCTAGAGCAGCCATTTTGAAATCATAGATATTCACAGAGATATTATTCTTGATATCACTGAATTGGTAAATCAATGCCTACTTTCATACTCCTTATTTTCCTTATCTATTCTTAGTCATGTTATTTTTCACTTTTCTCAAAGTTATTTCTGATTAAAATATTTGGTTATTTCCTTTCAATAATGGACACAGCAATTCATGGGATTTTTTATTCAAAAAATAAACAAAAATGTGGGGTATATTGGCTTGCTGCTGCTAAGTCGCTTCAGTCGTGTCAGACTCTGTGAGACCCCATAGACGGCAGCCCACCAGGCTCCGTTGTCCCTGGGATTCTCCAGGCAACAACACTGGAGTGGGTTGCCATTTCCTTCTCCAATGCATGAAAGTGAAAAGTGAAAGTGAAGACGCTCAGTCTTGTCCGACTCCTAGAGACCCCATGGACTGCAGCCCAGCAGGCTCCTCCACCCATGGGATTTTCCAGGCAAGAGTGCTGGAGTGGGCTGCCATTGCCTTCTCCCATATATTGGCTTAGGAGAGCCAATTCCTATATGCCCTTTTAGACCTGGAAAGTAAATGAATTACATAATAAATTTATACAATCACAAAGGAATTGCAAATATGGCTCATTGATGAATAATTGTTTTGTTCAACAGGATTTTCCCGTAGAGATAAAACAAGAATGAGATGTTAGCAAAAAGTGGATTGCCTTCATAGCATATAGTTATTGTGACAGTCCAAAATGGAATAAATCTGTTGTCAGTTCCAGCTACTATAACAAAATACCATTGACAAAAGAGTTTTCTTTCTCATGGTTCTGGAGACTTGGAAGTACAAGGTCAAGGTGCAAGCTATTGCCATTCCTTGTGAGAACTCTCCCTGGCTTGCAAATGACCTTGTTCTTGCTATGTCCTCATGGGAGAAAGAGAGAGAGCTCTGGTGACTCAATTTTTTTGGGGTAGTGGTGTCGTCATGAGGACTCTACCTTCATGACATTATTTGGATCTAATTACATCTCAAAGCCCTCACATCAAATACTATCACGTTGGATATTAGAATTTTAATATATGAATTTTGGCAGGACATAAGCATCAGTCTGTAGCATTTGTCTTTGAATACAGGCATTAACAGAGATTCTTGGCTCAGCCCACCTTGAATAGAAGTCAAATCTATTCACTCTTCATGGGAGGCCTGAAATTAATAATGATCCATTACAAACACGGGCCATATCCATATATGGGTGATAGTATTTTCAATATAACATTTTCTTACTCAACATTTCATCCAGACCAAAAGGAGAAAAAAATAATTTTTGAGCAAAGAATATAGTTTATTCTTTATTTATTGGTTTTTCTAACCACAACAGTCTTTTAGTTCTTTCTCCATTTTAGTATTATTTGAGAACCTTGAATTATGTCTAAATTTTTCTCAGCTCTAAAATTATGGTATATGTAAATAAGAGGGTGTATCCTTTTATTTCATAAACTTGATTATTCATATAAAATGTTTTTGTTTTCATTTTCTATCTTATGTAGTTCGTGAGAATTGTGACTGAGAACTTGGTATTTAGAAACTAAATTTAGAATTTAGACTGTACACTGACCTAAATGAGAGAAAGCCAAAAGGGATGCTTCAGATAGTGAATGTTATGATATTTAATAGGCAGTATTGATAGGCCTTGGTAACCTACTTTGTGTGGTAATGATGATGGAGAAAAAGTGGGAGTAATGTTATTAGAGTTGGGGGGTTTTCAGATTTTGGTTTTTCATGATGATGAATGGCCTTGATACTGCTACCTAGATTTGAGTCAGTCTGGGTCAGTGAGTCAGTTTGTGGACATACTAAATTTGAAGTAGCATGAGGTTGTTAGATAAAGATGTCCAATAAGTAATTCAGATCCTAAAAGATAATGCTGTTGAAGTGATGCACTCAATATGTCAGCTAATTTGGAAAACTTGGCAGTGGTCACAGGACTGGAAAAGTTCAGTTTTCATTCCAGTCCCAAAGAAAGGCAATGCCAAAGAATGTTCAAACTACCACACAGTTGCACGCATTTCACATGATAGTAAGATGCTCAAAGCCTTCAAGCTAGGCATCAATAGGTAAGATGCTCAAAGCCTTCAAGCTAGGCATCAATAGTATGTGAAGTGAGAACTTCCAGATGTTCAAGCTGGATTTAGAAAAGGCAGAGGAACCAGAGATGAACTTGCCAGTATCCACTGGATCATACAAGAAGCAAAAGAATTCCAGAAAAAATCTGCTTCTGCTTCATTGACTATGCTACAACCTTTGACTGTGTAGATCACAACAATCTGGAAAATTTTTAAAGAGATGGGAATGTCAGACCACCTTACCTGCCTCCTGTGAAACCTGCAGGTCAAGAAGCAACATGGAACAATGGACTGGTTCAAAATTGGTAAAGGAGTACTCTAAGGCTATATTGTCACACTGCTTATTTAACTTATATGCAGAGTACATCATGCAAAATGCCAGGCTGGATGAAGCACAAGCCAGAATCAAGGTTGTGGGAGAAATATCAACGAACTCAGATATGCAGATGAAGAGGAATAAGAGCCTCTAGATGAAGGTGAAAGTGAAAAAGCTGGCTTAAACCTCAACATTCAAAAAACTAAGAACATGGCATCTGGTCCCATCACTTCATGGCAAATAGATGGGGAAACAATGGAAACAGTGACAGACTATTTTCATAGGCTCCAAAATCATTGTGGATGGTGACTGCAGCCATGCTATTAAAAGATGCTTGCTGCTTGGAAGAAAAGCTATGGCACACCTACACAGTGTATTAAAAAGCAGAGATATTACTTTGCTGATAAAGGTCCATATAGTCAAAGCTATGATTTTTTTCAGTAGTCATTTACAAGTATGACAGCTGGACAATGTAAAAGGCTGAGCACCAAAGAATTGATGCCTTAAAACCGTGATGCTTGAGAAGACTGTTGAGAGTCCCTTGAACTGCAAGGAGATCAAACCAGTCAATCCTAAAGGAAATGAGTCCTAAATATTCATTGGAAGGGCTCTCCTGATAGCTCAGTTGGTAAAGAATCTGCCTGCAATTCAGGAGACCCCAGTTCAATTCCTGGGTAAGGAAGATCCTCTGGAGAGGAATATGTTATCCATTCCAGTATTCTTGGGCTTCCCTTTTGGCTCTGCTGGTAAAGAGTCTGCCTGCAATATGGGAGGCCTGGATTCGATTCCTGGGTTGGGAAGATCCCCTGGAGAAGGGAAAGGCTACCCTCTCCAGTATTCTGGCCTGGAGAAGTCCATGGACTGTATAGTCCATGGGGTCGCAAAGAGCTGGACATGACTGAGCAACTTTCTCTTCACTTCATTTCATTCATTGGAAGGACTGATGCTGAAGGTGAAGTTCCAGTACTTTGGCTACCTGATGTGAAGAGCTGACTCATTGGAAAAGACCCTGATACTGGGTAAGATTGAAGGCAGGAGGAGAAGGGAATGACAGAGGACAAGATGTTTGAATGGCATCACTGGCTCAATAGACATGAGTTTAAGCAAGTTCTGGGAGAAGGTGAAGGACAGGGAAGCCTGGTGTGCTGCAGCCTATGGGGTCACAGAGAATCAGACATAACTGAGTGACTGAACAATGACAAAAGACTGAGAGAGATGGACAGAAGAAATAATTGTAAAAACATTAACTTGGGAAGATCATTAGTGTTTAGTACTCAGTGGGGGTGTGAAAATTAAAGGCAGAGTAGATGGAAGATTTGAGAAGGGTTCAAAAATTTTAATTTACGCACCCAATGTTATGGACGTAACAGAAGCAGAAGATATTAAGAAGAGGTGGCAAGAATATACAGAAGAACTGGACAAAAAAGATCTTCACAACCAAGATAATCATGATGGTGTGATCACTCACCTAGAGCCAGACATCCTGGAATGTGAAGTCAAGGGGGCCTTAGAAAGCCTCACTACGGACAAAGCTAGTGGAGGTGATGGAATTCCAGTTGAGCTATTTCAAATCCTGGAAGATGGTCCTGTGAAAGTGCTGCACTCAATATGCTAGCAAATTTGGAAAACTCAGCAGTGGCCACAGGACTGGAAAAGGTCCGTTTTCATTCCAATCCCAAAGAAAGGCAATGCCAAAGAATGCTCAAACTACCGCACAATTGCAACTCATCTCACATGCTAGTAAAGTAATGCTCAAAATTCTCCAAGCCAGGCTTCAGCAATATGAGAATCATGAACTTCCAGATGTCCAAGCTGGTTTTAGAAAAGGCAAAGGAACCAGAGATCAAATTGCCAACATCTGATGGATCATCAAAAAAGCAAGAGAGTTCCAGAAAAACATCTATATCTGCTTTATTGATTATGCCAAAGCCTTTGCCTGTGTGGATCACAATAAACTGTGGAAAATTCTGAAAGAGATGGGAATACCAGATCACCTGACCTGACTGTTGAGAAACCTGTATGCAGGTCAGGAAGCAACAGTTAGAACTGGGCACGGAACAAAAGACTGGTTCCAGATAGGGAAAGGAGTGTGTCAAGGCTGTATATTGTTACCCTGCTTATTTAACATACATGCAGAGTACATCATGACAAATGCTGGGCTGGAAGAAGCACAAGCTGGAATCAAGATTGCTGGGAGAAATATCAATAACCTCAGATATGCAGATGAAACCACCCTTATGGCAGAAAGTGAGGAGGAGCTAAAGAGCCTCTTGATGAAAGTGAAAGAGGAGAGTGAAAAAGTTGGCTTATAAAGCTCAACATTCAGAAAATGAAGATCATGGCATCTGGTCCCATCTCTTCATGGGAAATAGATGGGGAAACAGTGTCAGACTTTATTTTTTGGGCTCCAAAATCACTGCAGATGGTGATTGCAGCCATGAAATTAAAAGACGCTTACTCCTTGGAAGGAAAGTTATGACCAACCTAGATAGCATATTCAAAAGCAGAGACATTACTTTGCCAAAAAAGGTCCATCTAGTCAAGGCTATGGTTTTTTTCCAGTGGTCATGTATGGATACGAGAGTTGGACTGTGAAGAAAGCTGAGCACCAAAGAATTGATGCTTTTGAAGTGTGGTGTTGGAGAAGACTCTTGAGAGTCCCTTGGACTGCAAGGAGATCCAACCAGTCCATCTTAAAGGAGATCAGTCCTGGGTGTTCTTTGGAAGGACTGATGCTAAAGCTGAAACTCCAGTACTTTGGCCACCTCATGCGAAGAGTTGACTCATTGGAAAAGACTCTGATGCTGGGAGAGATTGGGGGCAGGAGGAGAAGGGGATGACAGAGGATTAAATGGTTGGATGGCATCACCAACTCAATGGACGTGAGTTTGGGTGAACTCTGGGAGTTGGTGATAGACAGGGAGGCCTGGCGTGCTGCAATTCATGGGGTCGCAAAGAGTCGGACATCACTGAGCGACTGTACTGAACTGAAGTAAACTGGAAAGCATGATAAAATTAACTGTAGATAGAAGTATGAGTTCCAGTTTAGGCATTCTTTATTTTGGCTGCGTTTGGAAGATCCATGTGGAGAAATACTATTTTGATAGTTGAAAAGTTAAAAAGGTAGGTAATTGGAAGATAGATTGACAGCAAATGCTGAAACAGGGCTACCTGCACGTTTGTGAGATGCATGAGAGTTGAAAGCACAGGAGTTGAGGGGTTTGCCTGATGAAAATAGGTACAGACAGATGAGGGCCTTGCATGAAAACTTGAGGCACAGTAACATCTAGAGGCAAACAGCAAAAGGGAAATCAGTCAAAATGCTGAAAATAATACCCAGAGGGGTAAAAACTGAACCAAATGAGAAAAGAATCATCAAAAATGCAAGCAAATTATATTCAAATGTGGGAATACAATCAAGTTTTATATAATTTAAATATGCTATTGAATTTGCCACTGGAAGTCCACTGTAATCTGAAGTGAAGAGGTTTTTAGTTGAATGTTGGAGGAAAAATGTCAGATTACAAAAGGTGAAAAGCACTTAACAGGAGCTTCAAATGTGGCTCATTGGTAAAGAATCCACCTGCCAATGCACAAGATGCAGGTTCAATTCTTGGTTTGGGAAGATTACCTGGAGAAGGAAAAGGCATCCCGCTCTAGTGTTATTTGCTGGGAAATCCCATAGACAGAGGAATCGGGCAGGCTACAGTCCATGGGGTCCCCAAAGAGTGGGACACGACTTAGAAACTAAACAGCAACGAGGCAGTCGCAGCAGTTGAGGAAGCTCAGGCAGTGTGCAAACCACTCTTTCTAGCCATTGGTTGATGAAGGGAGCAAAAGAGACAAAGCAACAGAAGAGGAGGTGTGTTTTTCTTTCTTCCTGTCTGAGGCCATTTCTCGGAGGACTGTTTGGTGACTGAATGCCCTTGTTTGCTGTTTCCCACTGAAGCAGCAAATGCATCAATATCAGTGTTAATGATAAGGATCATTAATTTTTCTCTTTTCTCTTAGGATCCACTTTTAAGAATTGGATAATATGGAATTACAGATGTTAATGCAATAGTGAGCATCTGGTCAAATGAGGGAACAGGCCAAAATCCTTTAAATACTATGTCTTCAGACATATTCTAGTTCATTAGTGATAGATATTTGTAACTTTCTTCAGGGCTTTGTCTGTAGTCCTATAGATAACTTAATTTGTTCACTCTAAACAAGATTGAGTATTTTAATAAAGTCTTGACTAGTGCTAACTACATTGTGATGATAGCATTTAAGAAATATCAGTTTTATCATAGAAGATGATGTGTGTCCCGTAATTACTTGTTTTCATCAGTACCTTACTGTTTCTTGTTATTGCTTGTTTTAATCTGTATCTTATTTTTTTCTACCTATAATAGTGACTGCTTTAATTTAATTTCTCTTTTACTGGGTTACAAGTTAAGTTTTAGAGCTTCATTTGCAGCCAAGAATAAAAACTAGAAAATCTTTTCTTCCATCAGATATATCTTTAGCTGAAGATTTTATCCTTGGTCATGAACATAACTTTTCACTAATAAACTGTATCTTGAGATATTTGATACCCATATTACAGTTCCTTTAAATGCTTAGTTCTCTTTTCTTAGAAGTATTATTTGCATATTTATTTTATATTACTACTTGAAAACTGTTGACGTCTTTAAATGAGCTTGAAAGCAGCTAAAAAATATTTCCCTGGATTTTTCACTAATGAAAAAAATTTTTTAGATGTGACATATATTTAGATACATATTGTTGTTGTTGTTTAGTTGCAAAGTCATGTCTGACTCTTTGTGACTCCATGTACAGTAGCCTGCCAGGCTCCTCTGTCCATGGGATTTCCCAGGCAAGAATACTGGAGTGGATTGCCATTTCCTTCTCCAGGAGACTTCTTGACTCAGGGATTGAATCTGCATCTCTTGCATTGCAGGCGAATTCTTTACTGGTGGGCCACCAGGGAAGCTCATGTGTGTGTGTTTGTGTGTGTGTATTGCTATTAATAATATATGAAATATATACTATATCTGAAAATGCATATATTTGTAGCAAAAAGAATGTAGCTTCATACTGAATATAAAAATTCTTACATCCTCTTAAAATGTAAATAAGAAAGCAAATGACCACACGATCAATGTATTCTTTCTTGTCTTCCTGAATAATATTAAAACAAGCCACAAAACAATGCCAACTCAATGCTAAACTCCTTTGATCTTAGCTGACTGTTAGTATCAAACAAGAGAAATTTTGAACAGGGATAAAACATGGCTAATTTCAAAGATATAGATAAACAAAGTAAATCTCAGAGGTGAAAAGACTGTAGAAGCCACTTCATTCAGGTTGGTTGGTTTGTTTTGAAAGCTGATTCTGAGCAATCTTTGAAGGTGTATGAAGCCACATGAAGGGCCGACCCTAGAGATATGAGGTTGTGGGGAGGCAGGGAATTGGTTAGTCCCTTATCATCCCTACTGAAATCTTTCCTGCTGGGAGTTTATTTCTGCTACATATAGAGCTTCTCCATGGGCTTTCAGTAGTAAAAAGAATTTTACAGTTGAAAAGCTTGTGAGAGCCATGGGTGCGACATCCTCTTTCCCCTGTCTGATAGAGATGCAGTGACCTCTTCAAGGTCACACACGTGAGTTGAAGAGCCAAGCAGAGTACAGGTCTAGTAACCAAAAGTGCTGTGCACCCCCTACCCCCAATTAACCCAAACTGTGTTACCCATATGAAACTACCGACACTTTTCATGTGTGCTCCTTGGCATATGAACAAATTCCATGGAGATCCAGGATTCGCAGAATTTTATTTTGAAAGGGATTTTTGAAATGAAGTCCAAAGACCCTCCTCAGGCAGTAATCCTTTTTCTAACATCAGAGAAAGGGGGCAGGCACACAACTTCTGTTAATGTGTTTAAGACAGGGACTCTGCTATGTCCTCAAATAACATATTTCATTCCTGGGCAGTTTTCCATATTTTCCAGTGTTAGTTAAACCTTCATTCCTAACATATCATCCTACTAAACTTTTTTGGGCTCCAAAATCACTGCAGATGGTGACTGTAGCCATGAAATTAAAAGACGCTTACTCCTTGGAAGAAAAGTTATGACCAACCTAGATAGCATATTCAAAAGCAGAGACATTACTTTGCCAACAAAGGTCTGTCTAGTCAAGGCTATGGTTTTTCCAGTGGTCATGTATGGATACGAGAGTTGGACTGTGAAGAAAGCTGAGTGCCGAAGAAATGATGCTTTTGAAGTGTGGTGTTGGAGAAGACTCTTGAGAGTCCCTTGGACTGCAAGGAGATCCAACCAGTCCATTCTAAAGGAGATCAGCCCTGGGTGTTCTTTGGAAGGACTGATGCTAAAGCTGAAACTCCAGTACTTTGGCCACCTCATGCGAAGAGTTGACTCATTGGAAAAGACTCTGATGCTGGGAGGGATTGGGGGCAGGAGGAGAAGGGGACGACAGAGGATGAGATGGCTGGACGGCATCACTGATTCGATGGACGTGAGTCTGAGTGAACTCCGGGAGATGGTGATGGACAGGGAGGCCTGGCGTGCTGCAATTCATGGGGTCGCAAAGAGTCGGACACGACTTAGCAACTGATCTGATCTGAAACTTCACTTTTCTTTTTAAGCTAATAAATAATAAAACTATCTTCCATTTAGTGGTTTGGGTTGGACATGGATGTGTAAATGGGTTGATGAGTTGACATTTTGCCAGTTTCTCTACCTAGGCCTTTGGTTTGGAGCATGTGGGAAATGAAGACCTCCACTGGAGAAGCTTCCTGAGAAATGGTATTTTCATGGTAGATCTTTTATGTGGAACTTAATGATTATGGATGAACACATAAAAAAAGATAATAAAGAAAGCTAACCCTTTCTGCAGACTTGGTGTATTCTAAGTTCAATATTATATTTACAGATTTATAGCTCTATGTTTATATATAGATCTGTATTTATATATACAACTATATATAAGTTCTAGTGAAAGTGAAGAGAAAGTTGCTCATTCATGTTTCTTTGTGACCCCATGGACTATATAGTCCATGGAATTCTCCAGGAAAGAATACTAGAGTAGGTAGCCTTTCCCTTCTCCAGGGTATATTTACTCATTTAACCTTCACAATATTCCATGAGGACTATTATTACCCATGTTATAGATGAAAAATGAAGTTCCTCAAATTCACAAGTGTTAGCCAATAATACGGAGAAGGCAATGGCACCCCACTCCAGTACTCTTGCCTGGAAAATCCCATGGATGGAGGAGCTTGGTGGGCTGCAGTCCATGGGGTCGCTAAGAGTTGGACACGACTGAGCGACTTCACTTTCACTTCTCATTTTCATGCATTGGAGAAGGAAATGGCAACCCACTCCAGTGTTCTTGCCTGGAGAATCCCAGGGACGGGGGAGCGTGGTGGGCTGCTGTCTATGGGGTTGCACAGAGCTGGACACGACTGAAGCGACTTAGCAGCAGCAGCCAATAATAGAGCAAAGATTTGAAAACAGAAAGACTAATTTCAGATTCAAACTCTTAAACTGTTAGGCTGTACTACCACTCTGGAGATAGAATGTTCTAATAAGAGGTTGTGAAGAAAATGTATTTATTAATAACGTTAGGAGATTCCTCAGGGTATACTGGGCAGAGTTGAAAGTGGAGAGGAGCAGTGGGGAAAGGCAAGCCGGTGGCCAGAGGAGTGGGCTGGTGACTGGGATATGAAGTCCAGTCGCCTTGCTCTGAAGAGAACCTATCCTTAGAGCTTTGCTGCCTTGAGGGCACAGAGAGAAGACGAACACTCGAGTCTTATCAGGGGCTTGTGTGTGTTGTACCCTTCATCTCTCTTGGCAGTGGAGTGTGACTTCCAAACACTTCCTCTAAGGATACTTTTCTTATTCACTTTGGATCATGGATGCTTTTTGAAAATATGGTTAAAGCTTTTCACTTTTTCTCTAGGGAACAAAAGCACCTAGGCATAAACATAGAAAATGTTTATTTCCCCCAAATGCGGAAAACTGAGGAAGGCATATAATTTTGGAAGGACCCTATCAGGCAGCAGGGACTGGATGATATTTCTCAAGAATCCCAACTCTTTGTGACCCCATGGCTGATATAGTCCATGGAATTCTCCAGGCCAGAACACAGGAGTGGGTAGCCTTTTCCTTCTCCAGAGGATCTTCCCAACCCAGGGTTCAAACCCAGGTATCCCACATTGTGGGCAGATTTTTTACCAGCTGAGCCACAAGGGAAGCCCAAGGATACTGGAATGGGTAGCCTATCCCTTCTCCAGTGGAACTTCCTGACCCAGGAATTGAACCAGGATCTCCTGCATTGCAGGCAGATTCTTTACCACCTGAGCTATGACGGAAGCCCTCTTTATGGTACAGGAAGGGTCTATGTGATAAACATAGGTTTGGAAAGGTGAGCATGTGTAGACATGAACTACAAGGACAAAGAAGCAAGTGAAACAAATCCAGGGAATTCTTATTAGCTGCTTCTTCATGACCTCACAAACGTTGGTACCTCTGTAAAAGTCCCGATGTGTTTACTATAATTGGAATTTCTCCTGCAGGCAAGTGAGAAAGACAGAGCTTCACTTCTGATCCCAAAGTAGGGAAATGCAAAACAGGCTGCCCTGATCCCAGATTAAGACAGAAAGACAGTAAGGCACATACACAGTGGGTGGGGCTTCTTGGTGCCCCACAGCCTGAATATGGAGTTTAGGTGAAAATTCTCTGAGCCTTTAAGGGCAGAGAAAATCCCAAATGTCATTTGTGTTACATGCATGCTCTGGAAAATCCTTTTCCCTTTTATTTCAGGGGATTCTTGGGCTCTCTGAAGCAATCCACATTCCTTAGGTTAAAGCCTTGATCTGCAAAGATGTTTCTAACACTAAGCTGGCTTCAGATGACAAAAATGTGGCTGAATCAATCACCAGCCGCCTTTCTACTATATGAGAGTCTGAGGATTTCCCATGAGTTTGCTTTTGTGTGTCTCTTTTTCCTTCATGCATCACTGAAGATTGAACAAGTTCATTACTGAAGCCACTGCCTGTGTAGACATGGGGCACTGATAGTGTCTTAAGTGTCATGTCAGTTCTCTGTTTTTGATCTTCTCTTCCCTTTGACATGGGGCCTGCACTGGCAGCATCCTGAGTGAGAATGTCTTGTGGGGAGTTTGAGTTAGGACAGGTCTGCTGCCCAGAGGGATAGAAAGCCTGAGCACACACAGGGCTGAGCCCAGATTTCTCCCCTGGTAGAGGGGGTGTGTTATTTCACAGACCTTTGTCTGCCTGATTTTGCTGAAGAAGGAAAAGTCCTCAGGAATAGCTCTGTGAAATCACTGACCTGAATTGGTTTTGAAGAAATGGTAACTTCCAAGACATTTTTGAGCTGTGAGAGCTGAGGCTCACATATATTTCCTTTTGTCTGCCGAAGAGCTAGAACATTCTTTTTAGAAAAGATTTCAATGACTCAATGGATGGCATTTGAGCAAACTTTGGGAGAGAGTGAAGGATAGGGAAACCTGATGTGCTGCAGTCTGTGGGGTCACAAAGAGTCGAACACAACTTAGCAGCTGAACAACAACAAGGAACCTAATTATGTATACATTTGTGCAATATTTTAAGCAAACAGCAAATGTTCTTCTCATCTCTTATCTCATAAGGGACATAGGCAATCCAGAGGTCAAACAAGATGATCTATCTTAAGCAGAATTAGAAAGAACTGCTTACTTGGGTGGGTCCTGATTAAATATTGAGATATAGGCCCTTGGAATATAAAGGTGAATATGGTATTCTCATTGCCCTCACAAGGTTCACATTATATCTATGAATATAGATACAGAGATAAGTAAGCATTCTGAAAGTTAAAAACAAAACCTGCTAGCCATTAAAAAAATGACATACACATGCAAATCTATCATTTAGCTGACCATCCACACATGAACTTTAAAGAATAAGACAAGCATTTAGAAAATAACATCACAAACTCTTTGTTGGTGAATAAACCCAGAGATATCTCCATACTCCTAAGTTCATTTGTCTGGCTCCCTCCAATTTCAGATTGGTTATGAAATTTCTCAGATCACCCTAGGGATGTGAGTTGAGGACTGAGGACCATTAGTTAGTCTATAGGTTCCCAGCTCTGATAGACAGAATTGGAAAGTGACTCCCAATAACTCATTCCCTTGCATAATTCCCTTCTCTGGAGTGTATTTGGAACCTGTGACTATGGTGAAGTGCCACTCATGCTTATGTTACATTGTAAGGCAAAGGTGAAGGGATTTTCTAGATATAATTAAGGTCCATAATGAGTGGTTTTTGAATTAATCAAAAGAGAGCTTATCCTGGATGGACCTGACCTAAACCAATGAGCCCTTTAAAAGAGGGACTGGAGCCCTTCTTGAGCTCAGAGAGGTGCCTAGGCTGATCATGAAGAGGAAACCAGTATGCAGTGAGAAGGGGCCATTCTGTTATTCATTGTGTGCGCATGTCCATACTCTGCACGATGCTCTGCTTTAAAAGAGGCCCCATATTAGTGAGAGAGAAGCAAATGCACAGACGTTTGCAATAATAAAATAGATGGCATTCGAGAAGATGATATTGAACCAGAGCAGAGAGACTACTCATTTCTCTCCAGGTACCTACGTCTGTCCCCAGAGAAGTATGCTGGCACTTGTGCTGAATCCTGAGACTTAGAAGGACTTTCCTAATGGAAGAGAGATGGGGGAATGGTGTACATTGTTGCTATTAGAAATGAATAGCCAAAGAGCAGAGGTTACCATGAAAGTAAGAGGGTGACTATAGGAAACAACAAGAGATGAGGCTGGAAAACAGGCAAACCATGGAACAGTCCTTTATGTCCTACTAAGAACTCTATGCTATATTGAGTAGGTAATTGGATATATTGAAAGCATATGATCAGACTTATACTTTAAAAATATAAGTATATAAGTATATATGGTTGGGAAGATAAAAGGAAAACTGAAATGTGGAGACCAGTTATGATACTCTCTCAATAGTCAGCAAAAACTAAATGATCTAAGATGTGGATGAAGGTAAAATGATAGAGATATTGGAGAGATATTTAAGAAGTGGCACTGGTAGGTAGGGTTTGGTGCCTGCATGTTGGTCTGAGAATTCAAAGTTTAGGCAGGTTTTGGGATATTAGTTAAGTATAACTAGTAAAGTGTAACACAACATAGTGGGAAAAATTGGGTTGTAATCGGAAGAGGGCTAGAGGAAGGAAGGGGATATTTTATCCCCTTATACATCCCCAAATATATCCCCTTATATATCCCCAAATACACTTATTTTGGGGTGTATTTTCCTTCAGTTGTCATGAAGTCTAGTAGACAGTTTGATATATAGCATCTTTAGCACTGGAACCAGCTTAAAGCTAACTCAACCTTATTCTGTATAGTTTCCAGATCTTATATATTCTACTTGAACCCATGAAGAAAGCCAGGGGTGTTATTTCCCTTAATATTAGTATATCTTTAATGTGCTGATTTTAAATTTCTCTAAAGAAAATAAATTTATTTACTTATTCATTCATTCAAGAAACCTATATTGAGACTCTACTGTGTGCCTTGTACAGCCATCACTCAGTATCTCAGTATCAAAGACCCTCACAGATACCAAAATCCCTGGATGCTCAAGTTCTTTATATAAAATGACCAGGTACCGTTGGCTCTCTGCATCTGTATTTTGGGTAGGGAGGGCTGACTGTACTTCTCTAGGCACGAGGGATGGGGGGCAAAGCAGTACATAAGTGGGACATTGTCTTTGCTCCCCTGGAACACACATTTTAATGGAAGATACAGAAATCGGGATAAGTAAATACACTCATAATCATCAACGCTAGAAATAAAATTGAGAAGAATAGAAAATCAGAGCAATTGTGTATGTATTCCAAGTGGTAAACCTGGGGAAGTTAGGGGAGTTAATTTCTTCTTATCCTATCAGCAAATGAGAACATTCTATTAAAAAAATCAGAGTTGAACTGTATCCAGGAATCCCTTGATCTTCAGAGAGTGGCTTTTTCTTACCTCTTTTCTATCCCGTACACCCAGAAAAATGACACACCATCAATTTCTCTTTAAGAATCTCAGGCACAATTTAAGCAGGTTTTTCAACTATGTAATGTGAATTGTATCTGAAGAAACATCATCTAAAGGACTTGGTTGAACACATTCTGGATTCTACAAACTTAAATGGTGAATACAATATGAATCCACCCAAAATTATCTGAATTGGACAGACTTTGGAATGAGATATTCTGAAAGGTGAATATTCAATCATAGGCTATGGTTGTTGCTTTTAGAAGTGTTTCTTTAAAGTCAAGTTAAAGGGGATGATCGGCCATAGGCTTACCAGAAAAGGGCTGTCTTGGCAAGGGAACAGACTCTAAAGCTGTGTCCCTTTCATCTGTCATTAAAGTGAGGTTCAGCAGATACCTTGAGGAAAGATATTAAATTGCAGATTTTGCAGTTTTGTTGTGCCTGCAATTTCCCGATGTTGCTAGTGAGAAGCCAAGAAGGCCCTTAAAAGCCTTTGTGCTTGGCACCTGCAGAAATCTAATTTCTGATGAATAGGGCCCTAATTGGGTCAATTATTCTATTATACTACACAAGAGTACTTCAAACTGCTGCTTCAGTAAAGAGAGAGCTTTAGTCTCCCATTGGTGTTCTCCATTCTGAACAGAATTCAGAATACAGCATTTAACTTTTCCTTTTCCAGTGCCAATTTTGTCCTTCTGATCTCAGTTCATCTTATATGAGTCAACTGCTGAGTAAAAGTGAAACTAATTTTTCCCCTTCTGTGACTATGTGTAAAATTATAAAAGAGATTCTTTGACTCCTTTAAAAACTGCTTGCAAATGCATGAGGCAACTGCTTTAGTGTGCCTTGTTCATTGGGAACATTTTAAAAAAACTTTACTTATTTTTTAATTTGTGTATAGCCTTATATAAGTAACTTTTACAAGTTGAATATTGTACTTAGACCTGTGTATAAAGACATACAGAGGGTCAACAGGCACGTGAAATGTTGTTGAACATCACCGCTTGTTTGGAAATACTCTCAATTATTATCTTTGGAGGAGGGAGAGAGAGATCTGCATTTTATTTGTGGATTATATTATACTTTTGAACATTTGTAAGCCTCTAATTTAAATTTCATTTCCTGATTATCAAAGAATCGTACAAGTTTCCTTTTCCACAGTCACATATAACATGTGAGTTAGGAAGGAAAATAGTATCTGAAGCTGACACTTGATGATTCTTATTGAGTCATTATTTTAGTGAGATTTATTTTAGACATTTCCTTTATACTAAATGTTCAGATTTGTAGCTTGAAAGAGAAAATTCTTTAATTAGAAGCAATATTTTCACTCGAGTTGGTTTGTAGTTCAGACTTCACGTTGGAGAAGATAGAATTATGTGGCTCACAGCTATGCCTTTAAACTGCTACTATGTGATAACTTGTTGCCTTTGAAACTGTTTTGGATAAAGCAAAGAGGCATCACCTTGGTTTTTACAAGAGGCCAGGAAGACTCCCATTATATCAAAAAATTGAATTCAGTAATGTACTCAAAGAGGTATTTTATAAGAAACTCCAAGCTTTAGTGTCTGGCACATATTAAACACTCACAAAATTGATTTTCATTTTCTTGAGCTGTGTCAGAAGACTGGTTCCTGTTGGCATTACAGGAAATAAAAGTGAAAAAAAAAAACAAGGCATAGTCTTTATTTTCAAGTAGTTAGAAATATAAAATGCAGGTGAAAAATGTATGCTTGATTGAAATATAAATTTTTTTTAACGAGTGTCCTCAGAGGGTTGCAAAATACTATGAGAGCTTAAAAATCTGTGTGTGTGCATGTGTCTGTGTGTGATTCTATTTTGTAGCATCCTAGCATGTTCATTTTGTAATATTTGAGTAGATGCATGCATCTGTAGACTTAGAATACCAATCCTGTGTTTTTTATGTATACATTAATACTTCCCACTTACGACACTGGGATTTGTCTCTGCTTGATCTGAAACCACACATCTAGCAAGAAAGATGGCTTGATGGATTTTATGGTGAATCAGAGAGAGGAGAAATTAGTATGCCATTTTTTCTGATTTCTTTCAAGAGGAGCTAGGAAGAAGTTATATGATTACTGCTTTCTGGGAATTCTCCATAGATTAATTTCCCTCACAGAGGGCAGTACTATTATGGTTCTTCTTCTAAGGGGTTTTGAAAGTTGAATTTTTTTTTAAGCCCTTTCCATTGATTTAAATAAAAATTTTGGCAAAGTGTCTATAATAATATACTTTTGGCATTTTGCCACAAGAATATTGTCCTCTTTACTCTTCAGAAATAAGAATATTTTAACTATATTTTATCCTTTTCCCTATTATCATGCATGGTTCCTTGCTATGTCTTATTATTTAATTTTGTAGCTGCTATAAAGCATTAGTTTTTCAAAAGCATTCCATTACCTAGTTGGGCTTCCTAGGTGGCGCTAGTGGTAAGGAATTTGCCTTTCAATGCAATAGACATAAGAAACGTGGGTTCAATCCCTAGGTCAGGAAGATCCCCTGGAGGAGGGCAAGGCCACCCAGTCCAGTATTCGTGCCTGGAGAATACCATGGACAGAGGAACCTGGCGGACTACAGGCCATGGGGCTGCAAAGAGTCAAACACGACTGAGCGACTTATCACAGCACATAGCACACCTAACTGGTCATGAATCCAATAGGGACACTTGGTAAATATTCGTCATATCTGCTGCTTCTGCTAAGTCGCTTCAGTCGTGTCTGACTCTGTGCGACTCCATAGACGGCAGCCCACCAGGCTCCCCCGTCCCTGGGATTCTCCAGGCAAGAACACTGGAGTGGGTTGCCATTTCCTTTTCCAAAGCATGAAAGTGAAAAGTGAAAGTGAAGTCGCTCAGTCGTGTCCAACTCCAGCGACCCCATGGACTGCAGCCCACCAAGCTTCTCTGTCCATGGGATTTTCCAGGCAAGAGTACTGGAGTGGGGTGCCATTGCCTTCTCTCTTGTCATATCTACCTTAGAAATAAATAGGCATCATTTGAGACAACTGTATGTTATAGTATGTGGGATACTCCACATGAATTTTCTCATTTAATTCTTATAAATCTTTTAAAGAGGTATTGACATCCTATTTTAAACATGAAGCTGATATCCTGAGAGATTAATTGACTTGTTCAAATTCATACAGTTAATAAATGACTACTGATTCTCAATCTAAAGTCCTTGTCCTTTTCACCATGTTGTTCCACTTCAGACCTTGAGCTATTCCCTAATATTATAACTGCTTATATAATCACACAGGGGTGGAAACTTCAAAATGCTCTGTTAAAGAATAGCACTTGGAATATTCATTCCCAGACACTTAAAAGCAGTAGCCAGAAGTTGAACTTTTTCCCATCATTTTTAAAGCTCAAGCTTCAATGTTGTTTCCAGAATAAGTGTAACACATATGGCGTTAATCAGTAAGTATGTTGCTTTGAAGATAAAAAGTAAGAGGAGGAAGACTCCTTCAGGCAAAGAACCTTCTCCACAGTTGTGCATACAGCTGAGCAGATTAGGTCAAACACACTGTAGGCTTGCAATGCTCAAATCAAGACTTCTGCCGGACACTAAATGAGACTATCACTCATCTCTGCTGCCTCTGGCCATCAGTCAGAGTCAGTTAGTATTTGTGTGGGAAAAGAAACAGTCTGCACCCTCAGGGAGCTCTTAATCTGTTAAATGAGACCAGCCCTGCCCACAAGTAAGGCAGGATGTAAAAGAAGACTCAAGCGGGAAATAAGACAGATGTGAGCTAGGGGAAGCAGAAAAAGGAATCATTGATGGGGTGTTCTCTAACATTTTATGACTCTAAATGCCATGAAGGCAGGGACTGTTTATTTATTCACTAGTGTCAGCAGCATATAGCACAGCACAGCTCCTGGCATGTAGGACACGCATTATAAAAAACTAGTTATGTGCATGGGTAACACACTCTGGGTACCCATGATGCCTAGGAAAGTGAAGAGGACAATTTCCTAGACAATAATTCATGCATACAGTGTCTGGGGTCAGCTGCAAAATGTACCTTTTCCCTCTATCAAGTCTCCAGTAATGATGTAGGGTCTATCTTGGATAAGCATCCATGAGTTCCCTTCACACTTTGTGTTCTCTTCTTCTTCCCTAAGCTCCCCAAAGAAAGTCAAAGAAAGGTAATGCTAAAGAATGCTCAAACTACCACACAATTGCACTCATCTCACATGCTAACAAAGTAATGCTCAAAATTCTCCAAGCCAAGCTTCAACAGTATGTGAACTTCCAGATGTTCAAGCTGGACTTAGAAAAGGCAGAGGGACCAGGGATCAAATTGCCAACATCTGCTGGATCATCGAAAAAGCAAGAGTTCCAGGAAAATATCCACTTTTGCTTTATTGACTATGCCAAAACATTTGACTGTATGGATCACAACAAACTGTGGAAAATTCTTAAAGAGAAGGGAAAATCAGACCACTTGCTCTACCTCTGAGAAATCTGTATGCAGGTCAGGAGGCAACAGTTAGAACTGGACATGGAACAACAGACTGGTTCCAAATCAGAAAAGGAGTATGTCAAGGTTATATATTGTCACCCTGCTTATTTAAATTATATCCAGAGTACATCATGTGAAATGTTGGGCTGTATGAAGCACAAGCTGAAATCAAGATTGCTGGGAGAAATAGCAATAACCTCAGATATGCAGATGACACCACACTCAGGGCAGAAAGCAAAAAAGAACTAAAGAGCCTCTTGATGAAAGTGAAAAAGGAGAGTGAAAAAGTTGGTTTAAAACTCAACATTCAGAAAACAAAGATCATGGCATCTGGTCCCATCACTTCATGGCAAATAGATGGGAAAACAATGGAAACAGTGAGAGACTTTATTTTCTTGGGCTCCAGAATCACTGCAGATGGTGACTGCAGCCATGAAATTAAAAGATGCTTGCTCCTTGGAAGAAAAACTATGACCAACCTAGACAGCATATTAAAAAGCAAAGACAAAGGCCTTTGCTTTTGCTGACAAAGGTCTGTCTAGTCAAAGCTATGGTTTTTCCAACGGTCATGTATGGATATGAGAGGTGGACCATAAAGAAAGCTGACCAAAGAATTGATGCTTTTGAACTGTGGTGTTGGAGAAGGCTGGAGAGTCCCTTGGACAGCAAGGAGATCCAACCAGTCTATCCTAAAGGAAATCAGTCCTGAATATTCATTGGAAGTACTGATGTTGAAGCTGAAACTCCAATACTTTGGACACCTGATGCGAAGAACCGACTCATTGGAAGAGACCTTGATCCTGGGAAAGATTGAAGGTGGGAGGAGAAGGGGATGACAGAGGATGAGATGGTTGGATGGCATCACCGATATGATGGACATGAGTTTGAGTAGGCTCCAGAAGTTGGTGATGAAACAGGGAAGCCTGGCACGCTGCAGTCCACGGGGTTGCAAAGAGTTGGACACAACTGAGCAACTGAACTGAACTGAAGCTCCTTGGGTCTCTTCTGCCCTCTCTCCATTATCCTCTTCTATACTGGACAGACAAGGGCAAATATGGGATGCCATATATGTGGTCTCACCTTTTAAAACTTTCTAATTCTCCTGAATGAAACATCGTGAAAGTGAAAGTCACTCAGTCACGTCCAACTCTTTGTGACCCAATGGACTGTAGCCCACCAGGCTCCTCTGTCCATGGAATTCTCCAGGCCAGAATACTGGAGTGAGTAGTTTTCCCTTCTCCAGGGGATCTTCCCAACCCAGGGATTGAACCCAGGTCTCCCACCTTGCAGGCAGATTCTTTACTGTCTGAGCCACCATATGGTGAAAGGTAAATAAACTTTTCTCTTGCCTATTACTGACCATGTACAAAGCATAACTCAGATATGCTATTGTGGGAATAGTCTTTATTATTATTTTACATTAGTGACATCCCCCCACTGGGATGGAATTAAAAATAAAAGGCCTTAAGCAGAGTGCTGCATGGAGGATGCATGAGAAGAGCCTTTCCTGATCTCCCTAAATAAATGAGCAATGGTAGAGGCTCACTTGGCAGAGTAGAAGGAAAGGGATCCTGGTGGAAAGGGATATGTAACACACGGAACATGTCTGTTGAAGAGAGCTATCAATCAGGTGGAATCTAGGGTACACATAATGATGTACTTCAGCTGCCAGTAAGGAAAGCATCGCGTTTTCCATCTTCAGTAGGGCTTGATTGCTGGTGGTGTTTAGCTGTTAAGTCACGTCTGACTCTTTTGTGACCCCATAGACTGTAGGTTGCCAGGCTCCTCTGTCCATGGGATTTCTCAGGCAAGAATACTGCAGTGGGTTGCCGTTTCCTTCTCCAGAGGATGTTTCCTTCTCTGGAGAATGTTTTAAACTCAGAGATTGAACCCATGTCTCTTGCACTGCAGGTGAATTCTTTACTGCTGAGTCACAAGGCAAGCCCAGTAGAGCTTGATGTCCTGCCCCAAATTCCTCTGCCTGACTCTGAGTTCCCCTGTTGTTTCAGAGGACCATTTTGAAAGTGCTAACATTAAGCACCCTCTGCCTGGAGGTTTTCTCAGGGGCCAGAGGAATTTCTCCAAGCCAAATACAGATAGAAATGGGAGAGAATTATTTAGTTCTCTTGAGGTTAACCCTCAACAAATACAGGGCAGAATTTGATGGTAAATGCTCCATTTTCCACCTATAGTGAAATAATTCTAAAGGGGGATTTGCATTACTTAGAGTGCCCCTGTGAGTGCGTGCTAAGTAGCTTCAGTGTCTAACTCTTTGTGATCCTATGGACCAGAGCCTGCCAGGCTCCTCTGTCCAAGGGATTCTCCAGGTAAGAATGCTGGAGTGGATTGCCATTTCCTTCTCTGGAGGATCTTCCTGGCCTAGGAATTGAACTGGCATCTCTTATGTCTCTTGGATTGGCAGGCAGGTTCTTTACCACTAGCACCAACTGGGAAGTGAATTCTGTAACATGATCATAAGCATATCCCCCATTCCTGCTTTACCTCCCCATTCCTCTTTACAGCTAAATTCTTCCTCAGACCTGCTTTGGGAGGAGGCCAAACTGATAAGACACCATCTCTTATAACTTGTCTCTATATTCACTCAGCCTTTCCTTTCCTTTCCATCCTATCCCATCACATGTTTGCTCTCCATTTCATCCACCATATTCCTAATAGATATTTTTTTTCCCTATTCCAGTCTCTTTCCTCACCATTTGTTTTCCATGGTATGCTAGAGATTACTAACTAATGCTAGTAAAACAAATGCACAAGGGTGATCAGCTTGTAGTTAGATCTATCAGATCAACTGACACTTATCACAGTTCTTTGCCTTGCTTTACCCATATATATGTTTATCGCTTTCTGTAAGATAAGGAGTTTTGAGTCACAGATACTGCATTTAAAATGTTTCTATCATTGCAGACTACTACTAAATGGTCTTGAGCTTTGAAATGTTCATTACTAGAAAATAAAATCTTTTGGGTATTTGATTTCCTGATGTTAAAGGTGACTTTTTAATTTTCTCACTTTCAAACTTTTCTGCCCATGAGTAGGAAAGGATCAACTCTCAGGATGATATTTTGATTTTCATAATATAGTGAATATTTTGGTGCCTTGTAATATCACTTTAGAACCTACAGAGTCCTTCCTGACAATGGTCTCAGTTCAGTCACTCAGTCGTGTCTGACTCTTTGTGACCCATGGACTGCAGTACTCCAGGCTTCCCTGCCCATCACCAACTCCCGGAGCTTGCTCAAACTCATGTCCATCAAGTCAGTGATGCCATCCAACCATCTCATCGTCTGTCATCCTCTTATCCTCCCACTCTTAATCTTTCCCAGCATCAGGGTCTTTTCCAGTGAGTCAGGTCTTTGCGTCAACTGTCCAAAGTACTGGAGCTTCAGCTTCAGCATCAGTCCTTCCAATGAGTATTCAGGACTGATTTCCTTTAAGATAGACTGGTTGGATCTCCTTGCTATCCAAGGGACTCTCAAGACTCTTCTCCAATACCACAGTTCAAAAGCATCAGTTCTTTGGTGCTCAGCTTTCTTTATGGTCAAACTCTCACATCCATACATGACTGTTGGAAAAACCAAAGCTTTGACTACATGGACCTTTGTCAGCAAAGTAATGTCCTTTGAATATGCTGTCTGCTGCTAAGTCGCTTCAGTCATGTCCGACTCTGTGCAACCCCATAGATGACAGCCCACCAGGCTCCACTGTCCCTGGGATTCTCCAGGCAAGAACACTGGAGTGGGTTGCCATTTCCTTCTCCAATGCATGAAAGTGAAAAGTGAAAGTGAAGTTGCTTAGTCGTGTCTGACTCTTAGCGACCCAATGGACTGCAGCCTACCAGGCTCCTCGGTCCACGGGATTTGCCAGGCAAGAGTACTGGAGTGGGCTGCCATTGCCTTCTCCAGAATATGCTGTCTAGGTTGGTCATTATTTTTCTTCCAAGGAGCAAGCACTTTTTAATTTCATGGTTGCAGTCACCATCTGCAGTGATTCTGGAGCTCAAGAAAATAGTCTCTCACGTTTCCATTGTTTCCCCATCTATTTGCCATGAAGTGATGGGGCCAGATGGTATGATCTTAGTTTTCTGAATGCTGAGTTCTAAGCCAACTTTTTCACTCTCCTCTTTCACCTTCATCAAGAGGCTCTTTAAAAGCTCTTCCCTTCCTGCTATTAGGATAATATCATCTGTATATCTGAGGTTATTGATATTTCTCCTGGCAATCTTAATTCCAACTTGTGCTTCATTTAGTCTGGCATTTTGCATGATGTGCTCTGCATATAAGTTAAATAAGCAGGGTGACAGTATACAGTCTTGACCTATGCTTTTCCCAATTTGGAACCACTCTGTTGTTCCATGTCCATCTCTAGGTGTTGCTTCTTGACCTGCATTCAGATTTCTCAGGGGGCAGGTAAGGTGGTCTAGTATTCCCATTTCTTTAAGAATTTTCCAGTTTGTTGTGATCCACACAGTCAAAGACTTTATTGACTTTAGCATAGTCAATGAAGCAGAAGTAGATGTTTTTCTGGAATTCTCTTGCTTTATCTGTGATCCAGTGGATGCTGGTAATTTGATCTCTGGTTCCTTTGCCTTTTCTAAATCCAGCGTGAACATTTGGAAGTCCTTGGTTCATGTACTGTTGAAACCTAGCTTGGAGAATAATTTTATTCATACATGTAAAGAATCTTCTATTTTTTTTATTATAGCTTCTAGATATCAATAATTGTAAAATCAACCTAGTTCTTTTTTTACATCACTCTAATAATTTTATTCTTATTTTTACATTTTTTCTCTCTCATTTTTGTCTACCTCTTAATAAAATACATTTAACTAAAACACAGTTGTTTATTTAATTACTAGTTTAATTTACCATTATTTTATACTTTCTGATAGTTTACTTATTATATTACCTATAAATTTCACATAGTAATGAGGTATACACACCAAAGGGTTTTTTAGTTAAAGAACTTAGAGTTCTAAAACTGTACTTTAGTAATACAGTTTTATTAACAATTCAAAAATTATTTTAGAATTAATAGATTTTGCAAGGGCATAGCATCAAAAAGGTGTAAATGAAACATACAAATATGAAGGTCATATTTCTCTTAGTATTTTATACCTAGTTTTTTTTTTTTTTTAAATCTTAGGTTAGAAAGCTAACTGAATGATTTACAAAAAGAAAAAGATTAACCCAGCAAATATCAAGGAGACCAAGATAAATGGGGAAGCAAGACATGTTTAATCAAGGAGAGTAATGTTTTTCAAAAAGGATTTATTTAATTTCCATCATCCTATTACTTCTATCACAGTTTTGGTTAGAGATGGTTTATTCAGTAGTGGAATAAGAATCAGATTTAGAGAAAGTTATTTTTCTAGCAAATGGCTTATAGCCACTCAGATTATAAGATCATATACTCAAATGTAAGTATTTCAATCTGAACTATATTTTAGGTGAGCTTCATGGAGTCTTAATATTTTGAGTTCACAGGGACACTCCTTAAACAAGTAAGTGTAAAATTCTATTGATGTACACCAAAGCTAACAAAACCCAAATTTCTCAGCTTCACATATTGTATAAATAATAAAATTCACTTGAAAGCATGTTTTCCAATAAGACAATAAGAATTCCAAGAAAATTTGAGTTTCATTTACTCATTAATTCACAAGAACAGTTATTTTTCCTATATATAAACTATTGTTTTGATAACACTGCATTTTGAAAAACATTATATACAGAGAAAGCAATGGCACCCACTCCAGTACTCTTGCCTGGAAAATCCCATGGACGGAGGAGTCTGGTAGGCTGCAGTCCATGGGGTTTCTGGGAGTCGGACACCACTGAGCGACTCCACTTTCACTTTTTACTTTCATCCATTGAAGAAGGTAATGGCAACCCACTCCAGTGTTCTTGCCTGGAGAATCCCAGGGATGGGGGAGCTTGGTGGGCTACCATTTATGGGTCGCATAGGTCGGACAGGACTGAAGCGACTTAGCAGCAGCAGCAGCATACTATCTTACTTTCTTTAGCAATTCTAAGCAGTACACTGAAACTTAAATATCTTTTTTCAGAAAAAATCAAAGTCAGTTTCCAACAGAGAAATAGTAGATTTGGGTTAAGGAAGCAAATGGACATTTTTGATCTTTAAAATTTTCCCTGCAGGTAATTACAGTTCAAACCGTGGTCTAAGCCTCTGGAAACTATATCAAAATGAGGATTCTCATTTCAGCTGCTAAAGTGAATATTTTGCATAACATACATTGCCCCAGGTATCAATACTATTTTTGTGAAAAGAAAGTGTTGATACTTTTGCTGTCTGAACCAAGTTCTCTCAAAATAGGAATTTTCAAATGAACAAAAAAAGTTTACTTTGATATAAGGAAAGTTTCTTAAATGTACAAATAAATGAAGAAAGCTTTCTATGAAGGTTTGTGTAAAAAACTTCATCAAATTATTGGCCACATCTAAACTCCCAAAGAGGATGGCTTGTCACAGAATCTTGCCCAATGTTAAGTCATGTTGGCTAGTGACAAAATGAAACTAATTGGAAACTGCTTCCCTGGCATTCCTAGCCTACTTTCATTTTAATTATAGACTTTTAAACATTTGTATTGTGTTTGATAATGTTCTTTGTGCTTTCACAGACCTCATCTCCTTTGACTCTCTCATTTGATCTGTTTCATTCCAGGCATTTCAAAACTAGTTCTGAATCAAAGCCATGATAATTTATTTTGCTGCATTGATTTATCCTGATGAAGGGTCAAGTCAGTGTCCAGACAGATCAAAGTCTCTTCATTGCTGTGCTTTGATGAGTACATTTGCTTCCTAAAATATTCCTCACTAGCCTGTTTAATTCTTGAAAATTCCTCACTAAAAAAAAAAAAAAAAAAAAACAACAACAAAAAAAATCACACATGCATTCAATCTCCAAATATTTACTGAAGTCTAATTTGACACAATTCACTGCATTTCTGGTCATGGACTAGCTAAGGTATTCAGTCCAACTCTTAGTACTTGTCACTATAGAACATGTTGTGTGTTCCCTTTTTCTCTGCAAGCAAAAGTAACAAACCCAAACCCATCTTTTTCTTAAACAAGAAAATACATTACTCAAGCAAAAAGATATTTATTATACCAGAAATACTGTACCCCTCAGCAAAAATTAATTCAGATTTTTGCAGATTATCAATGTTGCAACTAAACTCCCATTTTTATGATGTTTGCTGCATAATTATCAAAGAATGTAGCATCCAATAACCAGAAAGGCAAGAAATGGATAGTAAGCTGAAGTATCTTTGACTTGCAATTTCTATGATAACTATTTCTTTGATTAGGGAAACTTTCACACAGAGTTGAAAAGCTGTTATTCAAGTAATTCAAACTAACTATTAATTAGGTGTTCATACAGATGCTACAATGGCTCTTCCAGTTGCTATTAAACATAGAAGGAAGCACAAAGTTATTTATTGCTAGGACTTCAGCCTGGAGGAAAAGACTTGAGTTACCTGGGGCCATGTGGAGCACTGTTTGGCAAAACAAGTGGTATGGTTTGTTAGGTGATTTTAAAAATTGTAATACAATCAGAATTAGATTTTATTGCCTCTAAAACATTTATAGCTTCATGTCCGACTCTCTGAGACCCATGGAATTTAGCCTGCCAGACTTCTTTGCCCATGGAATTTTCCAGGCAAGAATACTGGAGCAGGTTGCCATTTCCTACTCCTGGGGATTTTCTTGACCCAGGGATCAAACCCACATCTCTTGTGTCTCTGTCTCCTGCATTGGCAGGCAGGTTCTTTACCACTGCACTACGTGGGAAGCCCTCAAACATTCACAGTTAAGTGTAGACCATACGTAATTGAGTGGGTTAAATAATTTGCAAGTAAAATACTGTGAAAAGTTGAAAGAAAGGTACTATTCAGGCTGGGGATATTAATAAAGCTTTAAGGAGAAGGTAGGACTTCCCAGGTGGTGCTAATGATAAAGAATCCACCTGCGAATGCAGGAGACAGAAGAGATATGGGTTTGATCCCTTGGTCAAGAAGATCCCTTGGAAGAGGGCATGGCCACCCACTTCAGTATTCTTGCCTGGAGAATCCCCATGGACAGAGGATCCTGTCAGGCTACAGTCCATAGGGTTGCAGAGCTGGACATGATGGAAGCGATTGAGCATGCCCACACACAAGGAGGAGGTAAGCTTTGCAAGAATGGAGGGCTTTAGAGTATATGGGAATCAGAGGGAGAGATAGTTAAGCCAGACATTTAGAAGGAATGGTTGAAGCAAAGATATTGCAGAAGGGCAAAGATAGAATCAGATCAGATCAGATCAGTCGCTCAGTGGTGTCCGACTCTTTGCAACCGCATGAACTGCAGCACGCCAGCCTCCTTGTCCATCACCAACACCTGCTGTTTACTCAAACTCATGTCCATCGAGTCGGTGATGCCATCCAGCCATCTCATCCTCTGTCGTCCCCTTCTCCTCCTGCCCCCAATCCCTCCCAGCATCACGGTCTTTTCCAATGAGTCAACTCTTCGCATAAGGTGGCCAAAATATTGGAGTTTCAGCTTCAGCATCAATTCTTCCAAAGAACACCCAGGACTGATTTCCTTTAGAATGGACTGGTTGGATCTCCTTGCAGTCCAAGGGACTCTCAAGAGTCTTCTCCAACACCACACTTCAAAAGCATCAATTCTTCAGCGCTCAGCTTTCTTCACAGTCCAAATCTCACAACCATACATGACCACTGGAAAAACCATAGCCTTGACTAGATGGACCTTTGTTGGCAAAGTAACGTCTCTGCTTTTGAATATGCTATCTAGGTTGGTCATAACTCTCCTTCCAAGGAGTGTCTTTTAATTTCATGGCTGCAGTCACCATCTGCAGTGATTTTGGAGCCCCCCAAAATAAAGTCTGACACTGTTTCCACTCTTTCCCCATCTATTTCCCATGAAGTGATGGGACCAGATGCCATGATCTTAGTTTTCCGAATGTTGAGCTTTAAGCCAACTTTTTCACTCTCCCCTTTCACCTTCATCAAGAGGCTTTTTAGTTCCTCTTCACTTTCTGCCATAAGAGTGATGTCATCTGCATATCTGAGGTTATTGATATTTCTCCCGGCAATCTTGATTCTAGCTTGTGCTTCTTCCAGCCCAGTGTTTCTCATGATGTACTCTGCATGCTAAGTCGCTTCAGTCATGTCTGACTCTGTGCAACCCCATAGACGGCAGCCCACCAGGCTCCACCATCCCTGGGATTCTCCAGGCAAGAACACTGGACTAATGAGGTGGATGAAACTGGAGCTTATTATACAGAGTGAAGTAAGCCAGAAAGAAAACCACGAATACAGTATATTAACGCATATATATGGAATTTAGAAAGATGGTAACAATAACCCTGTGTACGAGACAGCAAAAGAGACACTGATGTATAGAACAGTCTTATGGACTCTGTGAGAGAGGGAGAGGGTGGGAAGATTTGGGAGAATGGCATTGAAACATGTAAAATATCATGCATTAAATGAGTTGCCAGCCCAGGTTCGATGCACGATACTGGATGCTTGGGGCTGGTGCACTGGGACGACCCAGAGGGATGGAATGGGGAGGGAGGAGAGAGAAGGGTTCAGGATGGGGAACACATGTATACCTGTGGTGGATTCATTTTGATATTTGGCAAAACTAATACAATTATGTAAAGTTTAAAAATAAAATAAAATTAAATTAAAAAAAAAAAGAATACAAATTAAACCTAAAAAAAAAAAAAAAAAAAAAAAGAACACTGGAGTGGGTTGCCATTTCCTTCTCCAATGCATGAAAGAGAAAAGTGAAAGTGAAGTCACTCAGTCGTGTCCGACTCTTAGCGACCCCATGGACTGCAGCCTACCAGGCTCCTCTGTCCATGGATTTTCCAGGCAAGAGTACTGGAGTGGGGTGCCATTGCCTTCTCTGTGTACTCTGCATATAAGTTAAATAAGCAGGGTGACAATATACAGCCTTGACATACTCCTTTTCGTATTTGGAACCAGTCTGTTGTTCCATGTCTAGTTCTAACTGTTGCTTCCTGACCTGCATATAGGTTTCTCTAGAGGCAGGTCAGGTAGTCTGGTATTCCCATCTCTTTCAGAATTTTCAACAGTTTATTGTGATCCACACAGGCAAAGGCTTTGGCATAGTCAATAAAGCAGAAATAGATGTTTTTCTGGGACTCTTTTGCTTTTTCCATGATCCAGTGGATGTTGGCAATTTGATTTCTGGTTCCTCTGCCTTATCTAAAACCAGTTGGAACATCTGGAATTTCATGGTTCACATATTGCTGAAGCCTGGCTTGGAGAATTTTGAGCATTACTTTACTAGCTTGTGAGATGAGTTGCAATTGTGTGGTAGTTTGAGCATTCTTTGGCATTGCCTTTCTTTGGGAATGGAATGAAAATGGACCTTTTCCATTCCTGTGGCCACTGCTGAGTTTTCCAAGTTTGCTGGCATATTGAGTGCAACACTTTCAAAGCATCATCTTTCAGGATTTGAAATAGCTCAACTGGAATTCCATCACCTCCACTAGCTTTGTTCGTAGTGATACTTTCTAAGGCCCATTTGACTTCACATTCCAGGATGTCTGGCTCTAGGTGAGTGATCACACCATCATGATTGTCTGGGTAGTGAGATCTTTTTTGTACATTTCTTCTGTGTATTCTTGCCACCTCTTCTTGATATATTCTGCTTCTGTTAGGTCCATACCATTTCTGTCCTTTATCGAGCCCATCTTTGCATGAAATGTTCCCTTGATATCTCTAATTTTTTTGAAGAGATCTCTAGTCTTTCCCATTCTGTTGTTTTCCCTATTTCTTTGCATTGATCGCTGAGGCAGGCTTTCTTATCTCTCCTTGCTATTCTTTGGAACTCTGCATTCAGATGCTTATATCTTTCCTTTTCTCCTTTGCTTTTCACTTCTCTTCTTTTCACAGCTATTTTTAAGGCCTCCTCAGACAGCCATTTTGCTTTTTTGCATTTCTTTTTCTTGGGGATGGTCTTGATCCCTCTGTCCTGTACAATGTCACAAACCTCAGTCCATAGTTCATCAGGCACTCTGTCTATCAGATCTAGTCCCTTAAATCTATTTCTCACTTCCACTGTATAATCATAAGGGATTTGATTTAGGTCATACCTGAATGGTCTAGTGGTTTTCCCTACTTTCTTCAATTTCAGTCTAAATTTGGCAATAAGGCGTTCATGATCTGAGCCACAGTCAGCTCCCAGTCTTGTTTTTGCTGACTGTATAGAGCTTCTCCATCTTTGGCTGCAAAGAATATAATCAATCTGATTTTGGTGTTGACCATCTTGTGATGTCCATGTGTAGAGTCTTCTCTTGTGTTGTTGGAAGAGGGTGTTTGCTATGACCAGTGCTTTCTCTTGGCAAAACTCTATTAGCCTTTGCCCTACTTCATTCCATACTCCAAGGCCAAATTTGCCTGTTACCCCAGGTGTTTCTTGACTTCCTACTTTTGCATTCCAGTCCCCTATAATGAAAAGGACATCTTTTTTGGGTGTTAGTTCTAAAAGATCTTGTGGGTCTTCATAGAACCGTTGAACTGTAGCTTCTTCAGCAATACTGGTTGGGGCATAGGATTGGATTACTGTGATATTGAATGGTTTGCCTTGGAAACGAACAGAGATCATTCTGTTGCTTTTGAGATTGCATCCAAGTACTGAATTTCAGATTCTTTTGTTGACTATGATGGCTGCTCCATTTCTTCTAAGGGATTCCTGCCCACAGTAGTAGATATAATGGTCATCTGAGTTAAATTCACCCATTCCAGTCCATTTTAGTTCGCTGATTCCTAGAATGTTGATGTTCACTCTTGCCATCCCCTGTTTGACCACTTCCAATTTGCCTTGATTCATGGACCTAACATTCCAGGTTCCTATGCAATATTGCTCTTTACAGCATTGGACCTTGCTTCTGTCACCAGTCACATCCACAACTGGGTATTGTTTTTACTTTGGCTCCATCTCTTCATTCTTTCTGGAGTTATTTCTCCACTGATCTCCAGTAGCGTACTGGGCACTTACCGACCTGGGGAGGTCCTCTTTCAGTATCCTATCATTTTGCCTTTTCATACTGTTCATGGGGTTCTCAAGGCAAGAATACTGACGTGGTTTGCCATTCCCTTCTCCAGCGGACCACATTCTGTCAGACCTCTCCACCATGACCCTCCCTTCTTGGGTGGCCCAATACGGCATGGCTTAGTTTCACTGAGTTAGACAAGGCTGTGGTCCATGTGATCAGATTGGCTAGTTTTCTGTGATTATGGTTTCAGTGTGTCTGCCCTCTGATGCCCTCTCGCAACACCTACCGTCTTACTTGGGTTTCTCTTACCTTGCCATAGGGTATCTCTTCAGGACTGCTCCAGCAAAGCACAGCCGCTGCTGCTCCTTACCTTGGATGAGGAATATCTCCTCAGGGCTGTCCCTTCTGACCTTGAATGTGGAGTAGTTTCTCTCGGCCCTCCTGCGCCCATGCAACCACTATAGCTAGTTTAAACCAAAAGGGAATTAAGCAGATGATGCCATATTTTACAGCATCGTTGGAAAGTCTAGGGGAGGTGTTCTGAGCTGAGCTTTCAGAATTACTTCATAGTCTTAGAATTGTATTACAAAATTGGCTTAGCGAGGAAAAAAAATACCATTGTGGTCACCACAAGAAGCAACGTTGCCTCCTTTGACATAATTGGGCAAGAGAATTATTGAAAAGGAGGTGCCACTGCAGCTCAGTACCCAAAAAATAGAAATTGACTGGACAGAAATCATTCTTAGACAACCAAAACATGCAGCTATATCTGTAACTTACTGAAGATCTATGTGCCTACCATTTGATGGTCCCACTTTCTCATCCTAAGACCTGAAAGGGTGTCTATTTCTTGAAGCTAAGTTATATACAGAGACCTCAACTGCCAGAAAATTTGAGGCATGTAATCTTTCTTTTGTAAGCTCTGACTGGAAATCACACTAAAAGTGGTGGGAGAAGCATTGAGTTAGCCAACCTGTCATATCTCTTAAAGAGGTCTTAGATGGTGATGCCAGATACATTGGGCTTGACTTGGTGCCCAGTGGGAAACCATCAAAGATTTCTGAGTAAAGAGAGAACATATTAAAGACTAGACTTTGGGAATATTAATCTGGTAGATGAAAAAATGACTTTTTAATAATTTATTACATGTTTCTTAATAAAATGATTTATATAGCCTTCTGATGTCAAATGCATATGTAGCATATTTGACCTTAAAAAAATATCTTGAATGAAGTACCAATCTAGAGTTTTCAATTTCACAGTCACTACACTAAAGAGATAATTGAGTCTAGACTGATAGAGTGATGGCCAAGGAAGAAGAAAGTAAAGAAGACAGTGGAGAAAAGCAGACAAGGAAGGAAATTTGAGAAACTCATATATTTGGGAGTTAGAATGAGCTAGAAGGAATATAAAAGCAGAATTAAAGGGTAAAAGGATCAATCAGCATGAATATCTAGAGAAGAAAAAGAATGAAATGAATCAAGAAGATGATGATAGTAATGATACATGCTATAAAGTTAAATGAAATTGAGTTCCGAGAACTGAAAATTGAATAGAAAAGAGCTGCTATGTTTTATTTTTTTTTATTTTTAAACTTTACATAATTGTATTAGTTTTGCCAAATATCAGAATGAATCTGCCACAGGTATACCCGTGCTCCCCATCCTGAACCCTCCTCCCTCCTCCTTCCCCATTCCATCCCTCTGGGTCGTCCCAGTGCACCAGCCCCAAGCATCCAGTATCGTGCATCGAACCTGGACTGGCAACTCGTTTCATACATGATATCTTACATGTTTCAATGCCATTCTTCCAAATCTTCCCACCCTCTCCCTCTCCCACAGAGTCCATAAGACTGTTATATACATCAGTGTCTCTTTTGCTGTGTCATACACAGGGTTATTGTTACCATCTTTCTAAATTCCATATATATGCGTTAGTATACTGTATTGGTGTTTTTCTTTCTGGCTAACTTCACTCTGTATAATAGGCTCTAGTTTCATCCACCTCATTAGAACTGATTCAAATGTATTCTTTTTAATGGCTGAGTAATACTCCATTGTGTATATGTACCACTGCTTTCTTATCCATTCATCTGCTGATGGACATCTAGGTTGCTTCCATGTCCTGGCTATTATAAACAGTGCTGCGATGAACATTGGGGTACACGTGTACAGAAGCCCTTCTGGTTTCCTCAGTGTGTATGCCCAGCAGTGGGATTGCTGGATCATAAGGCAGTTCTATTTCCAGTTTTTTAAGGAATCTCCACACTGTTCTCCATAGTGGCTGTACTAGTTTGCATTCCCACCAAGAGTGTAACAGGGTTCCCTTTTCTCCACACCCTCTCCAGCATTTATTGCTTGTAGACTTTTGGATCGCAGCCATTCTGACTGGTGTGAAATGGTACCTCATAGTGGTTTTGATTTGCATTTCTCTGATAATGAGTGATGTTGAGCATCTTTTCATGCGTTTGTTAGCCATCTGTATGTCTTCTTTGGAGAAATGTCTATTTAGTACTTTGGCCCATTTTTTGATTGGGTCATTTATTTTTCTGGAGTTGAGCTGTAGGAGTTGCTTGTATATTCTTGAGATTAGTTGTTTGTCAGTTGCTTCATTTGCTATTATCTTCTCCCATTCTGAAGGCTGTCTTTTCACCTTGCTAATAGTTTCCTTTGATGTGCAGAAGCTTTTAAGTTTAATTAGGTCCCATTTGTTTATTTTTGCTTTTATTTCCAATATTCTGGGAGGTGGGTCATAGAGGATCCTGCTGTGATGTATGTCAGAGAGTGTTTTGCCTATGTTCTCCTCTAGGAGTTTTATAGTTTCTGGTTTTACGTTTAGATCTTTGATCCATTTTGAGTTTATTTTTGTGTATGGTGTTAGAAAGTGTTCTAGTTTCACTCTTTTACAAGTGGTTGACCAGATTTCCCAGCACCATTTGTTAAAGAGATTGTCTTTAATCCATTGTATATTCTTGTCTCCTTTGTCAAAGATAAGGTGTCCATATGTGCGTGGACTTATCTCTGGGCTTTCTATTTTGTTCCATTGATCTATATTTCTGTCTTTGTGCCAGTACCATACTGTCTTGATAACTGTGGCTTTGTAGTAGAGCCTGAAGTCAGGTAGGTTGATTCCTCCAGTTCCATTCTTCTTTCTCAAGATCGCTTTGGCTATTCGAGGTTTTTTGTATTTCCATACAAATTGTGAAATTATTTGTTCTAGCTCTGTGAAGAATACCGTTGGTAGCTTGATGGGGATTGCATTGAATCTATAGATTGCTTTGGGTAGTATACTCATTTTCACTATATTGATTCTTCCAATCCATGAACATGGTATATTTCTCCATCTGTTAGTGTCCTCTTTGATTTCTTTCACCAGTGTTTTATAGTTTTCTATATATAGGTCTTTAGGTAGATATATTCCTAAGTATTTTATTCTTTCCGTTGCAATGGTGAATGGAATTGTTTCCTTAATTTCTCTTTCTGTTTTCTCATTATTAGTGTATAGGAATGCAAGGGATTTCTGTGTGTTGATTTTATATCCTGCAACTTTACTATAGTCATTGATTAGTTCTAGTAATTTTCTGGTGGAGTCTTTAGGGTTTTCTATGTAGAGGATCATGTCATCTGCAAACAGTGAGAGCTTTACTTCTTCTTTTCCAATTTGGATTCCTTTTATTTCTTTTTCTGTTCTGATTGAGGTGGCCAAAACTTCCAAAACTATGTTGAATAGTAATGGTGAAAGTGGGCACCCTTGTCTTCTTCCTGACTTTAGAGGAAATGCTTTCAATTTTTCACCATTGAGGATAATGTTTGCTGTGGGTTTGTCATATATAGCTTTGATTATATTGAGGTATGTTCCTTCTATTCCTGCTTTCTGGAGAGTTTTTATCCTAAATGGATGTTGAATTTTGTCAAAGGCTTTCTCTGCATCTATTGAGATAATCATATGGTTTTTGTTTTTCAATTTGTTAATGTGGTGTATTACATTGATTGATTTGCGGATATTGAAGAATCCTTGCATCCCTGGGATAAAGCCCACTTGGTCATGGTGTATGATCTTTTTAATGTGTTGTTGGATTCTGATTGCTAGAATTTTGTTAAGGATTTTTGCATCTATGTTCATCAGTGATATTGGCCTGTAGTTTTCTTTTTTTGTGGGATCTTTGTCAGGTTTTGGTATTAGGGTGATGGTGGCCTCATAGAATGAGTTTGGAATTTTGCCATCCTCTGCAATTTTCTGGAAGAGTTTGAGCAGGATAGGTGTTAGCTCTTCTCTAAATTTTTGGTAGAATTCAGCTGTGAAGCCGTCTGGACCTGGGCTTTTGTTTGCTGGAAGATTTTTGATGACAGTTTCAATTTCCGTGCTTGTGATGGGTCTGTTAAGATTTTCTATTTCTTCCTGGTCGAGTTTTGGAAAGTTGTACTTTTCTAAGAATTTGTCCATTTCTTCCACGTTGTCCATTTTATTGGCATATAATTGTTGATAGTACCCTCTTATGATCCTTTGTATTTCTGTGTTGTCTGTTGTGATCTCTCCATTTTCATTTCTAATTTTGTTGATTTGATTTTTCTCCCTTTGTTTCTTGATGAGTCTGGCTAATGGTTTGTCAATTTTATTTATCCTTTCAAAAAACCAGCTTTTGGTTTTGTTGATTTTTGCTATGATCTCTTTTGTTTCTTTTGCATTTATTTCTGCTCTAAGTTTTAAGATTTCTTTCCTTCTACTAACCCTGGGGTTCTTCATTTCTTCCTTTTCTAGTTGCTTTAGGTGTAGAGTTAGGTTATTTATTTGACTTTTTTCTTGTTTCTTGAGGTGTGCCTGTATTGCTATGAACTTTCCCCTTAGGACTGCTTTTACCGTGTCCCACAGGTTTTGGGTTGTTGTGTTTTCATTTTCATTCGTTTCTATGCAAATTTTGATTTCTTTTTTGATTTCTTCTGTGATTTGTTGGTTATTCAGCAGCGTGTTGTTCAGCCTCCATATGTTGGAATTTTTAATAGTTTTTCTCTTGTAGTTGAGATCTAATCTTACTGCACTGTGGTCAGAAAAGATGCTTGGAATGATTTCTATTTTTTTGAATTTACCAAGGCTAGCTTTATGGCCCAGGATGTGATCTATCCTGGAGAAGGTTCCATGTGCGCTTGAGAAAAAGGTGAAATTCATTGTTTTGGGATGAAATGTCCTATAGATATCAATTAGGTCTAACTGGTCTATTGTATCATTTAAAGTTTGTGTTTCCTTGTTAATTTTCTGTTTAGTTGATCTATCCATAGGTGTGAGTGGGGTATTAAAGTCTCCCACTATTATTGTGTTATTGTTAATTTCTTCTTTCATACTTGTTAGCATTTGTCTTACATACTGCGGTGCTCCCGTGTTGGGTGCATATATATTTATAATTGTTATATCTTCTTCTTGGATTGATCCTTTGATCATTATGTAGTGACCATCTTTGTCTCTTTTCACAGCCTTTGTTTTAAAGTCTATTTTATCTGATATGAGTATTGCTACTCCTGCTTTCTTTTGGTCCCTATTTGCATGGAAAATCCTTTTCCAGCCCTTCACTTTCAGTCTGTATGTGTCCCCTGTTTTGAGGTGGGTCTCTTGTAGACAACATATGTAGGGGTCTTGTTTTTGTATCCATTCAGCCAGTCTTTGTCTTTTGTTTGGGGCATTCAACCCATTTACATTTAAGGTAATTACTGATAAGTATGATCCCATTGCCATTTACTTTATTGCTTTGGGTTCGAATTTATACACCGTTTTTGTGTTTCCTGTCTAGAGAATGTCCTTTAGTATTTGTTGGAGAGCTGGTTTGGTGGTGCAGAATTCTCTCAGCTTTTGCTTGTCTGAAAAGCTTTTGATTTCTCCTTCATACTTGAATGAGATCCTTGCTGGGTACAATAATCTGGGCTGTAGGTTATTTTCTTTCATCATTTTAAGTATGTCTTGCCATTCCCTCCTGGCTTGAAGAGTTTCTATTGAAAGATCAGCTGTTATCCTTATGGGTATTCCCTTGTGTGTTATTTGTTGTTTTTCCCTTGCTGCTTTTAATATTTGTTCTTTGTGTTTGATCTTTGTTAATTTGATTAATATGTGTGTTGGGGTGTTTCGCCTTGGGTTTATCCTGTTTGTGACTCTCTGGGTTTCTTGGACTTGGGTGATTATTTCCTTCCCCATTTTAGGGAAGTTTTCAACTATTATCTCCTCAAGTATTTTCTCATGGTCTTTCTTTTTGTCTTCTTCTTCTGGGACCCCTATGATTCTAATGTTGTAGCATTTAATATTGTCCTGTAGGTCTCTGAGATTGTCCTCATTTCTTTTAATTCTTTTTTCTTTTGTCCTCTCTGATTCATTTCTTTCTACCATTCTATCTTCTAATTCACTAATCCTATCTTCTGCCTCTGTTATTCTACTATTTGTTGCCTCCAGAGTGTTTTTAATTTCACTTATTGCATTATTCATTATATATTGACTCTTTTTTATTTCTTCTAAGTCCTTGTTAAACCTTTCTTGCATCTTCTCAATCCTTGCCTCCAGGCTATTTATCTGTGATTCCATTTTAATTTCAAGATTTTGGATCAATTTCACTATCATTATTCGGAATTCTTTATCAGGTAGATTCCCTATCTCTTCGTCTTTTGTTTGGTTTGGTGGGCATTTATCCTGTCCCTTTATCTGCTGGGTATTCCTCTGTCTCTTCATCTTGTTTAAATTGCTGAGTTTGGGGTGTCCTTTCTGTATTCTAGCAGTTTGTGGAGTTCTCTTTATTGTGGCATTTCCTCGCTGTGTGTGGGTTTGTACAGGTGGCTTGTCAAGGTTTCCTGGTTAGGGAAGCTTGTGTCGATGTTCTGGTGGATGGAGCTGTATTTCTTCTCCCTCCTTTCGAAGAGTTGGGTTGCTTTTCTGGGTGCCTGATGTCCTCTGCCGGCATTCAGAAGTTGTTTTGTGGAATTTACTCGACGTTTAAATGCTCTTTTGATGAATTTGTAGGGGAGAAAGTGTTCTCCCCGTCCTACTCCTCCGCCATCTTGGCTCCTCCTCCCTGCTATGTTTTAAAATATGAATTCCTGTAGGGTGGTGAGAATAGGACTGTACTGAGGATTAAGGAGTGAGTGCACTCTGCATATAAGTTAAATAAGCAGGGTGACAGTATACAGCCTTGACACGCTTCTTCCCTAATTTGGAACCAGTTTGATGTTCCATGTCCATTTCTAGCTGTTGCTTCTTGATCTGTATACAGATTTCTCAGGAGGCAAGTAAGGTGGTCTTTTATTCCCATCTCTTTAAGAATTTTCCACAGTTTGTTGTGATCCACACAGTCAAAGACTTTAGCATAGTCAATGATGCAGAAGTAGATGTTCTGGAATTCTCTTGCTTTTTTTATGATCCAATTGGCATAGATCATAATTGGCAATTTGATCTCTGGTTCCTCTGACTTTTCTAAATCCAACTTTAACATCTGGAAGTTCTCAGTTCCCATAGTGTTGAAATCTCCCTTGGAGAATTTTGATCATTACTTTGCTAGTGTGTGAGATGAGTGTAATTGTGTGGTAGTTTGAACATTCTTTGGAATTGCCTTTCTTTGAGATTGGAATGAAAACTGACCCTTTCTGGTCCTATGGCCACTGCTGAATTTTTCAAATTTGCTGGCATATTGAGTGCAGTACTTTCACAGCAAACATCATCTTTGAGGATTTGAAATAGCTCAGCTGGAATTCCATCACCTCCACTAGCTTTGTTTGTAGTAATGCTTCCTAAGGCTCACTTGACTTCGCATTCCAGGATGTCTGGCTCTAGGTGAGTGATCACACCATCATGGTTATCTGGGTCATGAAGATGTTTTTTTTTTGTATAGTTCTTCTGTGTATTCTTAATATCTTCTGCTTCTGTTAGGTCCATACCATTTTTTTCCTTGATTGTGCCCATCTTTGAATGAAATATTCCCTTGGTATCTCTCTTGAAGAGATCTCTAGTTTTTCCCATCTACTGTTTTCCTCTGTATCTTTGCACTGAGTACTTAGAAAGGCTTTCTTTTCTCCCCTTGCTAGTCTTTGGTAGTCTGCATTCAGAAGGTTGTCTATCTCCAATTTATTTAGTTTTTCTTTTTTTTCCTGGGATTTTATCTTGTCCTTCATCTTGGATGTAACTTTCTGCTTTTTCATGCTGATTAACTTTCTGTAATGTGGTTTTTGTTTTATTCACTGTGGGACTGTTGTTCTTGTTTCTTTTGTTTGCCTTCTGTTGGAAGAGGCTAAGAGGCTTGTGTAAGCTTCCTAATGGGGGGGACTTGTGGTGGGAAATACTGAGTCTTGCTCTGGTGGGCAGGGCCTTGCTCAATAGAGCTTTAACACAATTATCTGCTGATGGGTAGGGTTGCATTCCCTCCTTGGTAGTTTTTGCCTTGAGGAGACCTGGCTCTTGGATCTAGGGGCTCTATGCTTGGGTTAATGGCAAACTCCAAGAAGTTTTACACCAAAGGCAACCTTCCCAGACAGCTGCTGCCGGTCCCCCTGTCCTTGTGGTGAGTCCCTGCCGCCCCATGGCTTCACAGAGGACCCTCCAACACTAGAAGGTAGTTTTGGCTCAGTTTCCTGTGGAGTCTCTGCTCCTTTCCTCTGAGTCTAGGTGCACAAAAAGTTTTGCTTGTGTCCTTCATGACTGGATTCTCTAATTTTCCCAGTGCTGCGGAAGTCTTGTAATCAAATCTCTCTGGCCTTCAAGGTCAGATTCCCTGGGGATTCCCAGTCCCTTTGTCCAGTCCCCAGGCTGGAGAGCCTTTTCCACTTTGTGGGTCACCCTCCCAAGGTATGGGATTTGATTCTATCATGATTGTTCCTCTCCTACCATCTGGCTGCAGCTTCTTCTTTGTCTTTGGACATGGATTTGTTTTTCCTTTTGGGGTAGATTCCTGCATCCTCCTGTAAATGGTTATTCAACAGCTAGTTGTGATTTTGACACTCTTGCTGGAGGAGATGAGCACATGTCCATCTGCTCCATCTTGAACTGGAACATCCATCTGGATCATCTTGAAGTTTCTGTTGACTATATTTCACTTGAGAAAGGATTGCATTTTCCTGGATTTTCCATACACCCATCTGCTTTAAATTGTGTCTTGGACATTGTGAGTGGCATATTGTAGACAATCTAGATTCTGGTATATTTCTTTCAGAATTTTTATTTACTCCCCCAACCTCCACCTTTTTAAAAGCTATAACTTAACCTGTCTAAACTAAAACTTGCAAGCTTTGTGTTTCTTGCATTGGGTAACACATTAAATCTCAACTGTTTTTGAACTTTGTGCTTCTTGGGGCCTGCCTTATGTAAGTGTGATTTAGGGAGCAGCCATTTAGGCCAAGCTCGTATGTAAAATTGGGACTGCACCTCAGTGACTCTCTCCTTTGTTAGATTTGTCTCTGGTTCTCCAGAACAGTAGACTACAGGTTTTCTAATCAAAATTTTAGCTGCTAAAGCAGAATTGACTGGTGAAAAGAGAGAGGCATCATAGTATAAAGAATTCTATACTTAAGTAAGAAAATTTAAGATTTCCAAGAAAAATTAAGCCTTCTTTGGCTTCATAAACTCCCTAATAATGAGAATAACTAATATGTAGAATATATCCACACCAGGGTAGAAATTTCAGTTAGAACTATAGGAATGTAAATATGTCCAATTAAAACAGTATAATATTATTGCACATTTTCTTTATTTTATTTCCTAACTGTGAAAGAAGAGAAATTCATGATTGGCTGCTCATTATGCCTACTTATATTCTCCAACAAAAGTCCTATTCAAGAACCACATTGCCTTAGAAATGCTCAGAAGTTAAATTTGTGGCTCCCTTGCCAGATGCACTCAAGCAGACATTGTCAAGACTCTTTTCTTTTTGTAGTAGAATCCAACTTTTATTAATGAAAGCACATTTTTCTAAAATACTTATGCAAATTTAGAAACTGTCTAAGTGAAGGAAAGATCAGCTTACTCTTCACCCACACACACAAATCAGGCTAAAACTTTGTGAAGTTAACTTTTATATGACTGACAATAATATGTATTTTAAGTGAATTTCATTTTTAAATTTAAACCTGAATTTGTTCAATATGGTTTCTTGTATGTTAATATGAAATAATTGATTAGACTGTATTTTTACTTTCTTTTCCCATTAATGTAAATATCAATAATAGTGGGAAATTGTTTTCCTTTATTTTGCCAGATGTATTTTTTATATGCTCATTATCATTGTGTAGAATGTTCTTGAAATGATACTGACACCATATGTGCTTTATATTTTCACATTTAATTGTAATCATTCATATTATATTCATGGCTCTTAATGAATGAATTATACAAAATAGGTTTACAGTTTTCTCTCTTTCACATGATATAAAGCATATAATAGAAAGGTGAAGTAACTTGTACACAACATTTTTTTTTTTTTGAGGAGTTAGCAAGAAAGGTTTTCTATATTCTGCTTTTAAAACTGCTGTTTATGAGTTCTTAGTCCAGTTACCAGTTCTATAGTAATGAATATAGTGGGTGTGAGTGCAGACCTGTCTGACTCTTTGTGACCCCATGGACTGTAGTCCACCAGGCTTCTCTGTCCATGGGATTTCCCAGGCAAGAATACTGGAGTGGGTTGCCATTTCCTTCTCCAGGGGATCTTCCCGACCCAGGAATAGAATCTGGTATATTAGCATTTATGCAGAGTTTTTAAGAAGTCTATTTTACTTTATCTGAGGTGTTGGAATATTTCTATGTACATTTTCCCCCTGTGTTAGTATCTATTATTACTCATAATTATTCTCCAGTGACCTGTAATAGAGACTTGAAACCTAAATGCCCAGGGAGTATCCCTTTTTTAAGCTTCTGAATAGTCCCCCTTTGTGGTAAGAGGAGATGTTTATAAAGAAGAGAATAGCCCCTTCCAGTGTAGATTTATCTTTCTACTCTCACATCTTAAAATATTTCTGATGTTTAGCATTAGCAATATATTTCCAAACTCTGGTTTGCAGTATGCCAAGTAATTTCTCTGTCCGTCTTAACACCAGATAATTTTTTAAACTCTTCTGAGCAACAGTGCTCCCACCTAAACACAATCTACTCTGCTTCTTCCATAAAATAGTGATAAATGAGTAGAGCAGTGACCTTTTATAATGAGAAATATCACAAGACTGCCTTTCTCACAGTATTTCAAGTGCATTTTCTCCTGAAAGATCATAAGAAACTGCCTTTTATGCTCTTCTCTCTGTAAAATTGGCCTGTTCAGAATTTTGTGCTGATTTTTTTCATGTGTAAAACCAGATGGGATAAAATTCACTGTATTCTATTAAAATAATCAAAGGCTTTGGAAGCCTATTCATGTTTTTAGTTAAATGAACAGAATCATAAAAATAATATGGATGTATTTGCTTTTTCATATTTTTGAAACTCAGTCAATATTGCCTTATATATTTAGACATCTGAGTTGTACAATTTCATCCTAAATACCCTAAGGGTTTAAGAATAATAAGAAGAATATTATAATGAATTGAGAATTTGATAAAATAAACAGTTCTCACATTCATAAAAATAGTACTTAAATTATAGCTTTATCACCTTGACCAACCCAGGCAGAACTGAAGCATCTGGATTAAGTCAGATTGTTAGACATCATCAGTCATTTTTTTTTTTAGCGGACCAACCAATGATACTCCAGATAGCTTGAATCAGTAGATGTCAGTTTTATTCTTTCAGTTAAGAAATTATTCCTGTATTTTCTTTAGTTATTACTTGTAATATGGAGAATAAACTGTTAGAGATTGTATGCTGATATGCAGAAATTTAGGAAAGACAGTAAACTCTTATCAGTGTTTCTGAATCTGGATAAAAACATACAAACAATATTGTCAGCATAAAAATAAAAAGCAGTGTAGGAAAAGTTCTTAACACTTTGGAATTCAACAAAGAAAAACTTCTGATTAGAGAACAAGGGAAATAAGACATGAAATAAATAAGATTTGAAAATGACTTAAGACAAGGTAGAATTTTGCTTTGAAAAGCACAATTAAGCTTGCTGCTGCTGCTGCTAAGTAGCTTCAGTCGTGTCCGACTCTGTGCGACCCCACAGACGGCAGCCCACCAGGCTCCCCCGTCCCTGGGACTCTCCGGGCAAGAACACTGGAGTGGGTTGCCATTTCCTTCTCCAATGCATGAAAGTGAAAAGCGAAAGTGAAGTCGCTCAGTCGTGTCCAACTCTTCACGACCCCATGGACTGCAGCCTACCAGGCTCCTCTGCCCATGGGATTTTCTAGGCAAGAGTACTGGAGTGGGGTGCCATGAGGGCATTATGAAAGCAAAAGTAGCTGTGTTTAGAGAAATGGGTGAGGGCAGAGTTTACGGTATCATGGTATATAAGCTGAGAAACTACTTATTGGTGGGGGCAAATGTCACGGGGCAGTGCACCCCTAATTTCTTGGCATCATTTTGAAAGGAACGCATGTCAGAAACATGAATGCACCATGCTTGTGCTTCAGGAGAGTTCCTGTCCGCTCTCCTGTTCTATTTTCTTTAAGCACAAGCATGAAAATAACCTTATAAATAGGAATAAATACTTAGGGCTCAGACTTTGGATTCAGAGATTAAATGCCGACAATTCTGGGAGTACTGGGAGAGTCATGTGTACATACTTTGAGATTTCAGCAGCTTAGAATATGGTAGTTCCTCCTACTGGTGGAAAAGTGAAGTGAAAGTGAAAGTCCTTCAGTCGCGTCCAACTCTTTGGGACTCCATGGACTATACAGTCCCTGGAATTCTCCAGGCCAGAATACTGGAGTGGGTAGCTTTTCCCTTCTTCAGGGGATCTTCCCAACCCAGGGATCAAATCCCAGTCTCTGGCATTGCAGGCGGATTCTTTACAAGCAAAGAAATAAGGAGAAGTGGGAGGAAGTATCTAATCCTAGGAAGTTGATGTTTGAGTGCTGTCTTTCCTACTGGAAGAGGAAAAGACTTCAATTTCTATCAGTCCAATACTAAGCAAACTAGAGAAAGATGATGGAGCACTTGTTATTTGTAATGCATGTTTATAGGTTAGTTTAATTTGTGTGAAACTTAGCACATGAGCCAGAAAAGGCAATGGCACCCCACTCCAGTACCTCTTGCTTGGAAAATCCCATGGACGGAGGAGTCTGTGAAACTTAGCACATGAGCCAGAAAAGGCAATGGCACCCCACTCCAGTACCTCTTGCTTGGAAAATCCCATGGACGGAGGAGTCTGTTAGGCTGCAGTCCATGGCATCGCTAAGAGTCAGACACGACTGAGCGACTTCACTTTCACTTTTCATTTTCATGCATTGGAGAAGGAAATGGCAGCCCACTCCAGTGTTCTTGCCTGGAGAATCCCAGGGACGGAGGAGCCTGGTGGGCTGCCGTCTATGGGGTTGCACAGAGTCAGAAATGACTGAAGTGACTTAGCAAGCACATGAGCAAGAAAGTGCTAGGAAACTAAGCAATAGGTTCAGGATGGATTGTGAATGCTAAGGAAACTTTTGGTTTTGAAATAACATTCAAAAGATAGTTAAGTTTTAAACCCTAGAAATTGGAAGTCTTATGATCAAAATGCTGCTCAGGAAATTAATATAGCAGTCATTTTAGGATGATTATTTATAAAAGCAAGCCTGGAGCCAGGGTATCTACTTGCAAGTATTAAAGGTGATCCACTAATAAATGTTTATGAGAAAAGAGTGGCAGTGAAAATTGGGAAAGACATTCATGTAGGAGATTATAAATAATAAAATTATAGACAATGATTGATATGAGAAAGTAAGCATTTTTGAATTTTCAAGCTTGAATTATAATCCAATGGAAAACATACTAAAGAAAGTAATTTAGGGAGAAGCGAGTAGCCTCAGTTAGCCAGATAATGTAATGAAGCACGTGTCACATGTACAAGACAGTGCTCAGAAAATTAAATATGTTGTGGGTAGATCTTGGAGATTGACTGAAACTGAAGGTACACATGAAGAGTTATCTACCTACAATTGATGCCTTCAGTCTAGAGAGTCTACCTAAATCGAAAGTTTTTACATTCACAAACCAAATGACTTAGCAGTTGAAGGGCCAAGAATGACAATAGTTTTGAGATTGAGAGTGGAAAAAAGGTCTGAGGCTAATTCTGAGGCTCTTTATCTAAATTTTCTTGGAAGGGCTTCTTGGTAACTCAGGAGACCACAGTTTGATTCCTGGGCTGGGAAGATCCCCTAGGGAAGAAGGATAGGCTACCTATTCCAGTATTCTTGGGCTTCCCTGGTAGCTCAGCTGGTAAAGAATCTGCCTGCAATGCGGGAGACCTGGGTTCGATCCCAGGGTTGGGAAGATCCCCTAGAGAAGGGAATGGCTACCCACTCCAGTATTCTGGCCTGGAGAATTCCATGGACAGAGGAGCCTGGCAGACTATGGTCCACGGAGTCACAAAGAATCAGACACGACTGAGTGACTTTCAATTCCCAGGGAAGTAGAACTCTGAGAGTGCTTAAAGGAAAGTAGCAAGTAGCTACTTGCTACTTAGTGCTTAAAGGAAAGATTCAAGTAGACAGCAGTTTCTAGTAGGTGGTTTCTTTGATATGAATGTCTTGGGCAATGATTTTTAATATTAGTTTATTTTATAAAGGTTTCAATTCTTCACCTCAAAGGATGAGTGGAAATTTCTCTAAGTTACTATATCATGTGTTTACAACATATAACTGAATGATTACCAAATCATCACCTGGGTGGTTACCAAAATGGGAAAACAATGTAACATAACTTCAACTTTCAAAAAGGGTCTTCTGAAAAGGAAGTTTAGCTCAACAGTTACATAAGAGAATCTGGCTTGAGTTTCATATTTTTCTCAACATAGTTTATGAGTACAACTTATAACACTTATGCATCCTGTATGAGGAAGTATTGTAGAGGCTAAAGCAAATACTACATAAATCTGGCTTTAAATCATCATTCTGTCATTTCACAATTGTGTGACTTCTGTGCCTAAAATAGAGCAGGTAACATTTTTTTCCCATGCTTTTGAGGAAACAATGAGTTTGTAAGGAGCACAGCATAGAACTGCATGTATTGAGCATTAAGTAAGTTCTTGTTTTCCTTATAACCAAGCTATCTTCTGTGCTATAGCCCTAGGACTCTAATGACCTGTGAATAACCAAGGGCACCCAAGGACAAGTTATCTAATGTGCTGTTTTCTTAAGTTTGTGCTGATGAATTATCAACTTTAAATTTCTGACCAGGGAAGATTCGGGAGCTCATGTAACCAGATACTTGTATGTTAGTTGCTTCAGTTGTGTCCAACTCTTTGTGACCCCATAGACTGTAGCCCACAAGGCTCCTCTGCCCATGGAATTCTCCAGGCAAGCATACTGGAGTGGGTTGCCATTTTCTAAACTATAGAATGCTTTTTCTTTCAGTTTGGAAAAATGCCATAAAGAATTACGATTTGCTCCATCATGGGTCATAGCCCTTCTCTTTAGAGGTAGGTTACTGTGATTGGAGACTCTACCCATATTATTTAAGTTGAAGGGAGAGGATAATTTACCAGAAAGAGGATGGGTAGCACTGACATGTCTCTTATGGAAATTGTTGTAAATTAAGAGAACTGTCTCCAATTTTCTAAGCCAGTGCCTGAGCCAAACCTTTTCCTCTGAGATGGAGAGGGAATATTTAGAGTAATAGAGCCTAAAGGAAGATGTAAATAAATTTGTATCTAAAAGGAGTGATTTGTTTGTATCTTCTTCAATTTCTTAATCAATATCATACTTTTCAGCATATAATTTTTTAATTATGTAGGCATTTATTGCTATAAATTTTCCTTTTAGAATTGCTTTTGCTGAATCCAATAAGTTTTTCTATATTGTGTTTCTATTTCATTTGTCTCAAGATACTTTTTAATTTCCCTTTTTATTTCTTCTTTGATCCATGGTTGTTTAGGAATGTGTTGCTTAATTTTTACATATTTGTCAGTTTTCCAGCTTTCCTCTGGTTATTGTTTCTAGTTTAATAATACAGTAGTTTGGAAAGGTACTTAATATAATTTCTGTCTTCTTGAACTGGTTTTATGGCCTAATATATGATCTATCCTAGAAAATGTTCCACGTGTGCTTGGAAAATATGTATTAGGTTGCTGTTGGATGGAATGTTTTGTATATGTCTATATAACCATTTGGATTATGGTGTTATTCAAATCTTCTCTTTCTTTATTAACTGTCTGTAAAAAAGACCTAGCCATTTTTTGAGAGTGAAATATTAAAGTTACCAACTATTATTTTATTGTGATTTATTTCTCCTTTTAGTTCTATTAGCATTTGCTTTATCTATTTATTGACAGGCAGATTCTTTACCACTGTGCCCCTTGGGAATGCTCCTACAGAATGATCCCCTGGAGTAGGAAATGGCAACCTACTCCAGTATTCTTGCCTGGAAAATTCCATGAACAGAGAATCCTGGTGGGCTACAGTCCCTGGATCACAGACAATCAGACACAACTGAGCAATTGAGCATGTACATTATATATTTAAGTCCTCTGATGCTCAGTATACTCCATTAACTTCTAAGTTCTTTTAAAGGATAGGAACTCTAAATATGTCTATGAAGCAGTTTGGCAAAACTAATACAGTGTTTCAGGTTTAAAAGTAAAATAAAAAAAAAAAAAGAGTACTGGGTTATCATTTTTCTAGTTTACAAGTGAGAAAGCTTAAAAATATTTCCTAGAATGGTAGTAGTGTTTCAATTAGAAGCCAAACCTTGGTTGACCCCGGGTTGGGACTAAACTTGAGGGGAGTTGCTTTGTGTCAGTGCTCCTGACTCAGCCCTCACCTTGCCTCAGGTCCTATTCTAGCCACTTTACTCAGCTTGGCAATGAGACTTTTGGCATGCTAATTCCTGCCGTTTCTCCATGCCTGTAGAGGCTGGGTTTTCCAAAGGATTAGAGTAGTTCATTCATTCTAGTTAGGGCATTTGTACTTCATAGCATCGTCTCTCCAAAAGCTACTTCTACAAATATTCCCATGAATTGCTGTAATTTTTCCTTTGGGGCTCTTCTCAAATGTTCAGTTCTAGGAGGGAGATCTTCCCAGACCACCCTTCCAAAGAACACACTAATTCATTCTTTGTTTGCTTACTTTGGTTTGTTTTCTGTCCTTGCATTCATCCTTTCCTGACATTTTACTCTATACATTTATCTGTATCTCTCTCCACTTAAACTCCATAACAAGAGGGATTTTTTTTGACACTCTGTTTATAGCACATAAAACTTGAAGAGGGGTAGGATTGATTGTATAAATTGTATAAGTTAATGGCATATAAATGAGACTATATTAGAATTGGAATGTTTCTCAAAGTTCATAAAGGAGGTGGGAAACTTCATTCACAACCAATGATTAAATTAATATGTTAACAGTGAAAGAACATTCTTAACATGCAGTGTTATCAGTAATGTTAACATTTTTGCTTAATGTCTTATAAGAACAAGAAACCATTCAAATATTACAGGCCTAGTCACAAAATCAAGTATACAAGTTGCACTCAATGATTCCAAATAATCATGACTAATTGCTGAATAAATTAATTGATGGGTATTAATAGATGCAGACAATAGCATAAAAAATAGAAAATGTGGACAAAGTGGTTTGACATTTAAAGCCAACTTACTGTTTTTTCCTCTAATTTTGTTGATGTCTTGTTATACTCCCAGAAGTAGGTACTTGAGTGTTTTCAGAATGGTCCTAGAATATTTCTTGTACTTTTTCATCCTTCACATTTTCTGTATTGCTTTTTTAAGTTGGAGAAATCATGCATGCTTGCTGTGACGAGTGGAGAAGGAAATGGCAACCCACTCAAGTACTCTTGCCTGAAAAATCCCATGAATGGAGGAGCCTGGTAGGCTGCGGTCCATGGGGCTGCTAAGAGTCGGATATGGCTGAGCGACTTCACTTTCATGCATTGAAGAAGGAAATGGCAACCCACTCCAGTGTTCTTGCCTGGAGAATCCCAGGGACGGAGGAGCCTGGTGGGCTGCTGTCTGTGGGGATTGGACACGACTGATGACTTAGCAGCAGCAGCAGCAGCAGCGGCTGTGATGAATAAATTAATTTCAAGATGTATAAAGCAAAAATGAATAATTTCATCCATTTATATACCTATATCATTCTATAATGCAGCCCAGTATGCTTCTCTTTATTCTACATGGCCTTTAGAATTATATTGCCTACTACTGTATAATTTGCTTTTTTTCAGTTAATGTGATAACATGGTCACTCTTCCTTCTTTCCAGGGTTATAAAAGTACCTCTTCTTTAAAGCTACATGTTATTTCTCATGGACATACTGCCATTTATTAAATCATTCTCTTCTCTTATTTAATGGTATTATAATTGATTCCAGATATTTGCCATCATAAAGATGCTTCAGTGAATACATTGTATGAATATATATTTTGTATATAGTAGATCTCCAAAAGGGGGGATTACCAGGTCAAAGGCTTTGTGTACTTATGCTTTTAAAAGATAATGAGGGATTATTTTCCTAAAGATTGTAAAATAAAATATTTATCTTTAAATTTGCAAAGACTGTCAAGAACCCCTGGGCATCTTGCTGTTCTATTATAAATCCAGATGATCCAGCTATAATTTCCAAGTCTAAAAAAAAGGTTTCTGGTTTCTAACATCAGTAATCATGGGCATTACATGGAAATATACAAATATCTGTACAAATGCATACTTTTCAAATTGTACTGAATTGCCTGAAGCCAAGTTATTATATTAAAAGTATGTTGGACTTCAAATTGAATATGTTTACATAAACCAGAATCTTCAGTTGCTCTCTATGGAATATATTCAGGAGCACAGAAAAGAATAAAAAAATCAAACAAGTAAACAGACAAAATTTCTTACCTATAATGGTTATCAGAAGCAGCATATATAGGACTTAAATCGTACAGTAGTAAACAACTTGTTGAGAGAATTCTCAGCACTGTAGCGGCACTTTTTCAAAAAGTCATGCAAATTTCTTTCCTCAATGAGACAGCTATGCTGGTTCTTGGGATATATCCCTACTTTCCCCAGTATTATAACTAGGATTAATTCATAGCATAACTGAGTCAGAACCAGGGATAAAAAAGAACAAGGGAGTAAAGGCCTTCTACCACAAAGGAACTACAAGAACTTGTCTTGGGACCTGGGGGATTATGTGCAGGCCTGAATCCTGAGGATGCTTTATGAAAGGGGTCAGTACACAAATCAAATAAGGGAAAGGTTATTGATTTTGACGTACTCTCCCGAAATTCAAGATTTAATATCCTGCCAAAGATCACAAGAGATGTGGACAAGCATGCTGTAGCCATGTTAAGTGAAGTTAAAGTGCTGAATTGTTTATGTCAGACAACAGAAGCAGGATGAAAAAACTCTGAAAAGTTTGCATGCTGAAGTGAAATACTGTAATGTTGGAAGACCTGCCATTTTGCTGTGTCTATGGAAATGTCCAGGGAATGCACCATTTATTAATATCATAAGGCTAGCTCTGATAAGAAAGGCATAGATTCACCAGGAAGTTCAATGGCTAGTCTCCTTTGTTGCTTAGGTATGATGGTAGGAGAGACCATTACCTAACTGGGTAAAAAGCTATCATCCCTGTCCAGTTTCCAAATTTCAGTCAATTTCCAGACCTGTAATTTATTTATTGAAGAAAAGGCTAAATCCCCAGGCAAATGACTCTGCAATACCATGACAAGCATACATGGTAATAAATCTTCATGTTCTTCCACAAAGGAACCTACAATGATTTACATCAGTAACTAACTGTATACTGGAGAAAGGGCAATATTTTGAGAACTTAAATAATAGTTGCCAAGGTATTTTTTTTTAAATGTAGCATGTGGGAACTAGGTAATAGAGCATCTTGGCCATGGTCCAATTCACAGTGAACCTATTATAGTTATTCTGTGATTTTTTTCCTCTGACGTCAGAATGTATCATTGGGATGGACATTCTAAATAGTTGGCACAAACTCCATTTTGGGCCTTTGGCTTGCATGGTAGGAGCCACCATAGTATGGAAGGTCAAGTAAAAGCTTCTGGAACTGAACCACCTCTGGCCAGGATAGTAGATCAAAACAAAATTCCATCTAGGGTTTAGGCATGGAAATCAGTGTCACACTCAAAGGTTTAAAGGATGAGTGGGTGTTCATCCCTATAATAGATCTGTAGCTCTATTCACCAGTCTTACCCCTACAGAAACCAGACTAGATCCTGGATAATACTTCAAAGAAGAATTGCAAAGGAATGAAATAGAACAAACATTAAATGCAGTGTTAAGCACATTGTTCAACAGAAGGCTGTCTTGAAATAAAAAAAGCTAAATTTACACAGTAAGAAAAGATATGGCTAGGAAAAATTGATCCAGATTAACTGCATGACATATCCTAGTAATATTATGGGACACTGGGATAAGAGGAAACTTTCTGTTTCCAAGGAGAAATACCAAATCTCTTATAAGGGTGAAATATCAAATTGGCTTTGCATTTCTTTCCACCAAGATTCAACATCAGCACTCAGTGATGAACATACATATATGTTCTGAAGAGTATAAATATGTGAAATTGTACTTTAGCTATATCAATCCCAGTCATGCTACTTTGAACATGTAAGATTTAGGGAAATTTTTTACATTAGCCTTCCTTGGGCAAATGCTACAAGACAGAATTTCTATGGCTATGAGATGAGTGGGGAAACCAAGGTTAAAGGACTGGCAATGGAAATTAAAAATATTTAACTATAGATGACAACTATAATGGGTAGATTAGGAGAACAGAATAGGATCTAAATGTATATAGAAGTAGAGAGGATATATCTTATCACATGTGGTAAGGAGAAGCACGTTAAAAGATAAGCTGAGGCATATTAAAGCATTTTAATTTATCTGAGCAAAAATAGATTCAACTGGGGGCCGTGCCAAACTGGAGCTGATTAAAAGCACTCTGCTGACAGAAGCTATGGGAAAGACTTATATACAGAAGATGTGATAGTAAAGACAGGAAATTATTTGGTAGGCTGTAGCTTCAAACCTAGTTGGCTGTTTGTAAATGGTTGTACTTAGGTTTCAATTTTGTAACAGTAATGCCTTTACAGGCTTAGATTTTTGGTTTGCTTATTTAGACTTCTATGACATTGGAGCCACTGCCATCTAACTGTCCCATTGTTTAATTAATTTAACAGGGATAACCAAGTTAAAGATTAAGTAGTTTCTCAGATTGCCTCACTTTTAGTATATAGCTAGAATCCAAAGTATATTATTTTATTTTAACAGATCAAATATAAACATAAACATCTTTGACATTTCAAGGGTTCTAAATTAGAAAGAAAATCTTACTGGCTAATGTATGTTGTTGAAGAAGAGAGTGTGGAGAAAGATAAAAGAAATAAGGTAATTTTAATATTTCTCACAGTACAAAATTAATGTTTTGTAAATAGAGTGCTAACAGCATAATGTAAAACTATAAATCTAGTCAGGCTAGAACAACAGCAACAATACTTTATAAACATAAGATTACATATATGTCAAGATGCAAAGAAATAAATCAACATGAAAAAGAATGATTAAATGATGCAAACAAAACCAATTAAATGAAACCAAATTGCTAAAATCAAATGTATTTGTCATTTAAGTAAATTATTTCAACTTATCTATTAAATGACAATTTCAGGATAGATCACAATGAAAAAGACAACTTTGAACTGTATACTAGGGGACTGTCTAAGGCAAAAGTGAAAGTCAGAATCCTACTGTTAATATTAGATAAGACAGAAGACAGGTCTAAAAGTAAAAAACGAACTTCAACTTCTGCCCATGAAAGATTAATTGCCATAGCAATTGCTGTTCACTGGAAACAACTAGAAAACTGGAAAATTAAGTGAAATAATGGTTTTCAGACAATGGGCAGTAGGAAGACTGACAGAGCTGTGACGTCTGAGAGAAAAGAAGCAAATGAAATGGGCCCTAAAATTGACCTAGGCTACTGACTGTAGGTAATTTCCTGATTACAATGCAAGGAGAGGAACCATCACAAAGACTAGCTGAACTGAGAAGACAGAGATTAAAATGAGGCAGCTAGAAATTGAAACTTGAAATGAAAGTGACAGATAAAAGGAAGTAAACAAACAGAGGGAGAGGGAGAGCACAAGAGCAAACGAGAAAGCAAGGGAGAATAAGGAGTTCCAAGAATGGTAAATATGCAAATAATATAGAATATACTTTTTCTAATTTTAATTTGTTTAAAAGACAATGAAGTAGCAAAAATGTATAGCTAAAAAAATAGATAAAATTGAAATGGAATTAAAAGTAATATTCATATATTCCAAAAGAAGGCAAGAAAGGGAAACAAAAATAGAAACAAATGAGAATAAATACTAACATAATAGATCTTAATACAGCTCTAACAAATTAAATGAAAAGAAATTTTCTGAATCAGGCCAAAAAAAAAAACTATAAACAATTTACAGCTAATATTACATTTAATGATAAAAACAGGATGATTTTTCTCTAATATTAGGCTTTAAACAGGAATATCTCTTTTCATCATCTGTACCCAAAATTGTACTGGATGTTCAAGCTAGTGAAATAAAGTAAGGAAAAGAAATAAAAGACACAAAACTGAATAGAAAAACTGAAACTATTTTTATTCCCTGAAAATTTTTGCAGAAACTCAAAGGTAAAGACATAAAAAAGGATTAAACTAGTGAGTCAGTTTACAATGATTTTGGAATATAACAAAAGCAACTGGATTTTTATATGACAGCAACAAAAATTTGAAAATTGAAATAAAAATAACGTTTACAACAGCACAAAGACACACAAAATACAGACTGTCCTCATTTTGCATGGTGTCATCTTCCAAGAAACTCATACAAATACGAAGTATATTTTTTGTACAGTCCCATGGTAACTGAGCAGAGACGGCAATGGCAACCCACTCCAGTACTCTTGCCTGGAAAATCCCATGGGCGGAGGAGCCTGGTAGGCTGCCTTACATGGGGTCACTAGGAGTTGGACACCACTGAACAACTTCACTTTCACTTTTCACTTTCATGCATTGGAGAAGGAAATGGCAACCCGCTCCGGTGTTCTTGCCTGGAGGATCCCAGGGACGGGGGAGCCTGGTGGGCTGCCGTCTATGGGGTCGCACAGAATCTGACACGACTGAAGTGACTTAGCAGCAACAGCAGCATGGTAACTGAGATTATAATTAGGGTACATTTTATAAAACTGTGCAAAAACTGAGGAAATATGTGTAAAAATATCTGATAAATGCATTGATAAATCATGTTCATTTAGGGCAAGACTCGATATTGCTGAATTGAGTACTTCTCTGCAGATTGGTCTATAACTTCTTTAAAATTCCTATCTGGCTATTTTTGTTTATATTGCTATAAAACTTACAGGCTGATTCTAAACTTCTATGGAAATGTAAATGACCTAGAAAAACAAAAGTTTTGAAATACTTATACAACCAGATATTCAAATTTATTATAAAGTTACAGTAATGAAAACAATCTGGTATATTGGAGTAAATATGATTATAGTTTAGTGCATTAGACAAGGTAGTCCAGAAATCAGCTTACAAATACACGATTAATTGATTTTTGAAAAAAATTGCTATTATAATTGAATGGGGAAGGAAATGTTTTCAATAATCTTAAAACAATTCCTATATATGGGAAAATTATCCTTGGTCCTCATCTCATACCATATAGAAAAATTAACCAAAACATAACATGTATATAAACAAATGGGCTAAAACTATAAAAATTTTGAGGAAAATATAGGAAAAATATCTACAACACTTTTGATTATTTGAGATTTATTAATGAAGAAAATACCAAAAGCATGAATCATAGAAGAAAAAAGTTTATAAGTTATAATTAGAATCCTCTGTTTTTTTTTTGAAAGCTTCTATTTTTTGAAGCAGTTAAGAAACTGAAAAGGCAAGGCATACATTTGAAAAAATACTTTCAAAATACCTGATCAAGAATTAGAACATATAAATAACTTCTTTATCTAAAAACCAAAAATTGACAGGTCAATTTTTTGGAAATAAACAGGCAAAAGTTTTGAACAGGAACTTTTCCAAAGAGGGTAGGTGAGTGGTAAATCAGCACAGAAGAACATGCTCAATATCAATACTCCTTCTAGAAATGCAAGCTAATAATACCACATGAAGTTACTACCACAAATCTACTGGAGTGGCTAAAATGAAATAGACTGACAATACCCGTGCGGAGTAGTGTGGAGTGACTCAAATTGTTACATATTGCTGTTGCTTGTGGGCATGCAAGATGATGCAGTCAGTTTGGAAAAACAGTTTGGTAATTTCACTCCAATGTATTAACACAAGAGAAATGAACATATATATCCACACAAACATATATATGTGATTGATCATTGTAGATTTACTAATAATTGCCCACAACTGGAAACAATTCAAATTTCCATCAATTACTGAGTCAATAAACAACTCATGGTATTTTTGTACAATGAAATGCCATTCAGCAGTAGAAGAAAATGAAGTGCTGATGCATAAGACAACAAAGAAGCATTTCAAAAGCATTATGATAGATGAAAGCAGCCAAATACAAAAGACTCTATACCACGTAATGCCATTAATGTGAATTTCTGGGGAAAAACCCCACAAATTACTGTGATAGAAAATAGACCAATGGTTACTATAGGGCTACGGGTTAAGAGATAAACTTCAAATGAGCACAAGTGCACTTGTAGGGGAGATAGAAACACTTTATAAGTTGGTTTTTATTTTAATAACATAACACATTATTTGCTAAATCACATTGAAATGTATTCATGTCAATGTACTAAAATCTAATAATTTCTGACACATCTATTACTATGTCCTTATCTTTTTTATCCTATGTATTATAGCTATAAATATTCTAAACCAACACTGTCCAACAGAATTTTCTGCCATAAAAAAAAAAATGTTTATATCTGTGCTGTCCAATACAATGGCCACTAGCTACATGTGGCTACTGAACGCTTGAAATATAGCTAGTGTGACTGAACAACCAAATTTTAAATTTTATTTAATTTTAATTTAAATAGCAGAAACAGATAATATTTTATATTTTAAGTCAGACAGTTATACTTATGATCTAAGTCTATTGTTTGCTTTTTTTCTTCTGACTTTTACTCACACTGACTTACCTCCTAACATGTTAGATTACCCTTTGGTTATGAGATCAGTACTTGATTTTCATCTTCCTGTGGAGGTTATTTTTGCCTACTTCTGCTGACATCCAGGATTTATCTCTGACTTGAGACAACTTCAGGCAACCTTGAAGGTCCTGGCTGAAATTAAGAGTTACAGTTAAAGCAATAACAACTCTTTAATACTAGCTTGAGTCTTCATCCTCATTGTAGTGTTACTTAGAACCAATTCTTCTAAAATCTTGGAATGTAGATGTTTCCTCTTACTTGTATTTCCAAGAGTTACTCCATCTGCTGAGATCTTCTCTCATTGAAAAGAATCAATGAGGCATTTCCAACTGTCTTGTTTCATACCTTTTCCCATTTCTTTCTGTGGGGACTCCCAACCTTCTGAGTAATAGATTATGAATATTAATTCATCCTATTCGCCTGAACCACAGACTGCTGGATCATTTCTGTTGTCATAGCAACTCACTTAGAGACCTGTTCATGTCATTTCTAATTAAAAAAAGTGCCCTCTTTCATAGACGAAAATCATTTTGAAGCATCAAGAGTAGAGGCTTTAATCTGTGTTTTGTATTACATTACTCTACATTTCATTTGATCCTTTATAAACAATGGTTCCCTATAGTAATGGAAATATTACGTCTTGATGAGTTACTTGGTTTAACCATTTTGACGCCTAGAATTTTCACATTCAGGAACACTTTGATATAACTTTGAAATAAATTATGAGGCTTAAAATTTTTTATTTCTATGAAATATTAACACATGTAACAGTTTATTTATCAGTCTCTGGTATTTGCTCAAGAAGATGAGAGTTGAGATAAGACATGCATTATATTTATTTATTTATTTATTTTATATTTTAATCATTATTTATTTATTTTTTATTTATTTTTTTTAAATTTTATTTTTAAACTTTACAAAATTGTATTAGTTTTGCCAAATAGCAAAATGAATCTGCCACAGGTATACATGTGTTCTCCATCCTGAACCCTCCTCCCTCCTCCCTCCCCATACCATCCCTCTGGGTCATCCCAGTGCACCAGCCCCAAGCATCCAGTATCGTGCATTGAAACTGGACAGTTGGTATACTGTTCAGGGATGGAGTAAGAAATAGGAAAGTTTTGCTCTTTGGAGATGAGTTGAGGGTCAAGGCTGGGGAAAACAGTGAGTTAACAGTGAGGGCTGATGTGTTTTATATTTTGGAACAGGCTAGCTGAGTTAAAAAATAGCCATTTCAAAATTTTCTACTATGGCTTAAGATAGCTGAGGAGGGCAAGGCTACCTAGCCTATATAGGGCTATGCATCCCTTGAACTATGTTCTAACCAGCTCATAAAACTCTGAGGCAAACAGATTGGTGAACAGCAGAGTCCTGGGCCTGGGACCAAGAAGCATTCTGTCTAACTTCTCAACTCTTTGAACTTGAACCACCCCTACTAATCATGACTGATTTGATACACTGAAGGGGCCATTAACAATGGCTGTTCTGATCAATGCTGTGTGGTGTGGCAATAGTCCTGATTTCCTGTGACTTTCCATCTGGGTAAATAGCTGCCATCATTAGGTAATGGCTGCTTTGTTAGGATAGCAAATTGCTAAGCAGTTACTATAATCTACTGTTAACATGATTTGATTTAATAATTAGTTATGATTTTCCCATTTCTACTTCTAGATGAATAGAAATTTAAAGTATTCTCTTTTGCTTTCTTTTTCCTCACTCTTTGGTATTTGTGTATTCTCTCATAAATATCATTTAATAATCATTTAAAGAATCATTTAAAGATTAAAGAATAATCATTTAAAGAATAAAATAATAGAGTAGTTAATGGCCACTATAATTTAACTGTCATGATTGTCTTTCATAATTGGAACATGACATAGGAAACTCTTGATTCTTTTCTTCTTATGTGCATAATTTCAGGAGTATGAGGTCTGGAAGCAGTAAGGAGAGAAGTTTTATATTACAATTCAGAAAAGAACCCATGACCCTCAGAGAACTAATGTGAATGGGGAAGAGTATCAAGTGTGGGGGATATATATGAAAATCTCCAAGCCAGAATACTGGAGTGTATAGCCTTTCCCTTCTCCAGGGGATCTCCCCAACACAGGGATCAAACCTAGGTCTCCTGCATTGCAGGCAGATTCTTCGCCAGCTGAGCCACAGGGGAAGCCCAAGAATACTGGACTGGGTAGCCTATCCCTTCTCCAGTGGATATTCCCAACCTAGGAATCAAACTGGGGTCTCCTGCATTGCAGGTGGATTCTTTACCAATTGAGCTATCAGGGAAGCATAAGACCACTTACCAAAATATATTAGATCCTCTTACACCAAAGGAATTTTAGGTCAAAATTATTGCTTACATGAATGTTGCATGATGTTAACTGCTGACTTCCAAAAAAAAAAAAAAAGTCTCATATAGCCCATTGCTCAGGCAAAGACGAATTTATTGATTATTGTAGGAAGGAAGGATCTTACACTGACAGAGTCCCAGTAGCATCTCTGAAGGGGAAGTTCAAAGATAAGGCTATTTCCAACTTTTGGGCAGTCTGGCTAAGGAACTCTTTTTATACGAAATACTAAATGGGACTGAGAAAATTTCTTGATATGATAAGGTGCAAATAAAAGTCCCAAGGTGATACAGAAAGTCCCCTTGTACCCATTACCAAATTTCCCCTACTGGTAGCATCTTACATTTGAATAGTACTTTTGTCACAACTAATGAGCCAATATTGATGGATTACTGTTAACAAAATTCCATATTTTATTCATATTCTCTTAGTTGTTGTTTTTTAACCCGTCACAAGATCCCACGCAGACTACTACATTATATTTGCTTTGTCTCCTTAGGCTCCTCTTGGCTGTGACAGTTTCTCAGGCTTTCCTTGTCTTGATGATTTTGAGAATCTTGAAGAGTGCTAATCAGGAATATTGTAGATCACCTCAGCTTGGATTTGCTGGTGTTTTTCTCATGACTGGACTGGGGTTATTGGTTTGGGGAGTAAGGCCCCAGAGGTAAAGAGCCAGTCTCATCATATCAGATCAAGGATACCTGCTGTCAACATGATGTCCCTGTTGGTGTTAACCTTGATCATCTAGTGGAGGTAGTGTTTTTTTAGGTTTCTATACTATAAAGCTACTCTTTCCCCCATCACTCTATTCTGTACCCTTGGAAAAATGTCACTGTGTGCAGCCCACAATGAAGGGGTAAGAATTAATGCTCTACCTCCTTCAAGGGGCAGTATCACATAAATTATTCAGAATATAGATTTCTTCTGCACAGAAAATTGTCTATTCTCTCCCATTAAAAATTAGTATAGCAGTATAAACTCATGGATTTTAAAAAATATTTTGGGTTGTAATACAACAATGCTGCTACTGCTGCTGCTTAGTCACTTCAGTCGTGTCCGACTCTGTGAGACCCCATGGACTGCATCCTACCAGGCTTCTCTGTCTATGGGATTCTCCAGGCAAGAACACTGGAGTGGGTTGCCATTTCCTTCTTCAATGCATGAAAGTGGAAAGTGAAAGTGAAGTCGCTCAGTCGTGTCTGACTCTTAGCGACCTCATGGACTGCAGCCTACCAGGCTCCTCCAGCCATGGGATTTTCCGGGCAACAGTACTGGAGTGGGGTGCCATTGCCTTCTCCCACAACAATGCAATATTGGTATTTTTTTTTACCATATTTTCACAGTTTATTATCATGCTTTCCTAAACGTATGTGATATGAATTTTCCTGCACCAGTCTCTGTTTCTCCAACCTCCTTTCCTGCCACTCATTTACTCATCAACTCACCTGAATGATATGAAATACTCCAAGATAGCCTCATTATCTGTCACCTTAGGACATTCTCTTTGCTTTGCCTAGAATGTTCTTCCCTTTTGTGTGTCATTGTTTAACATCCCCTTATTCCTCTGGACACAATTCGGCATCATTGGAAGCCATCCCTGATTAACACTTTCCACATCCTTTTTCCCCATTAGAAAACTTTTATAATTCATGTGGGTTAGAAAAAAAATTTTTTTTGGTCACATCATGTGGCATGAAGGATCTTAATTCCCCAACCATGGATTGAACCTGTGTCCCCTGAAATAGAAGCATGAAAGCTTAACCATTGGGCTGCCAGGGAAGTCCCTTGTGGATTTCTTTTTAATAATTATTAAATATATTTTTAATTGAGTCCTTGAGAGTTTCTTGGACTGCAAGGAGATCCAACCAGTCAATCCTAAAGGAAATCAGTCCTGAATATTCATTGGAAGGACTGATGCTGAAGCTTAAACTCCAATACTTTGACCACCTGATGCTAAGTACTGACTCAATTGAAAGACCCTGATGCTGGGACAGATTGAAGGTGGAAAGAGAAAGGGATAACAGAGGATGGTTGGATGACATCACCCACTCAATGGACATGAGTTTGAGTAAGCTCCAGGAGTCAGTAATGAACAGGGAAGCCTGGCGTGCTGTAGTCCATGAGGTTGCAAAGAGTTGGACATGACTGAGTGACTGAACTGAATTGAAATATATTTTTAATTACTGCTTTGCTGTTTTATCTTGTATTAAATGTGAGAATATCTAGAGCATAGCTCTGCCTTGATAATTTCTGTATCTCTATGTCAGTAGGTATATAAACTTCATAATATTTAATCTGTAATTCCAAAATTGAAGGTTCCACAAGAGCTCTTAAAATCCAAAGCTTTTTTTTTGTCATCTGGTGGGAGAACTTGTACTGATGTGAACTTTTGGTAGCAAAATCCTACCTGAATGCTTGAACTGATGAGAGGCTATTAATAGTTTTTATTTATACCACTGTTTTGCTGTGGACACGTTGACTGACTATCAAACCCAGACTTCACTGAAGATATTAGAATATATAGTATATGCATCTGTATTACCTTTGTAAATTTGAACAGTTCTGAATTTTGAAATGCATAGGGCCCTAACAGTTTTGGAGTTTGGATTGTGTCCTTATGTTATAGTCTCTTAAATATTAACATATTTGAATTTCAGGCATGCAACAGAAAGAGACTTTCAGTCAATTTGGTATAAAGATGAAACAGTTACACAATATCTGAAACAAAATGGCTAAATTTATTACCTACCTAAGTAACAGAGAGCTATATTGACTAGACCTAGTCTCTGAACAAAATAACTGATTTTATAGGGGCTTTGGGGGGAAGTGTTCTTTTGAAATTGTTTTATATAGACCAGAGAGAGTATGTTAAAACAGCTTTAAGTGTTCATTGGACTGAATCTGCCACCTATTGACTGACCTTCAAAGCCTGAAGCTGATACTGATCTCCGTCTTACAGAGGCCCGTTCACTAAAGCTCAGTGCCCTTGATTAATCACATTGGTTAAAATTCAGTCCTAAGTTATAGAACTGACATTGATTGATTCAATGGGATTAAAAGCTGATCTGCCAGATTCACTTTAATGACTGATAGTTTTTTTCTAGAAGCATGGACATACTTTTTTTTTTTTTTTTTTTAATTCTCAGTGCACACACTGAAGTAATTTTTTTCTTCCATAAAGTATATATTTAAGAATCTTATCCTTGAAAACCAAAAGTATGCTCATACTATATTTTAGTAGAAAATTGATGAAATAATTGCTCATTTTATTTTTCATTCAAATGTAGAAAATAGATGGAGCTTGAATATGGAAGCTCTGGCCAAAGCCATAGAAATAATTTCAACAAAAATTTGTCAGAACTTCTAAAACCCTTTTTAAAACATCATTTAAATCTGTAACATAGAAAATCTCCCATTCTTCTAATTTCCTTGTGATATAGTTTCACTACTATCTTGGATTTATTTGCTGTACAAATTCTCATAGACAAAGCAATCAGATTGGTGCTGTGTAATTTCTGTTAGCAGCAAGGAAGTCCCTAGTGTTCCTGGCATCTCACTCAATTAGAAATTGCAGGATATTTTCTTAGCTCTAAAGGAAATATGTTAAACCTTTGGGTGTAGATGAAATGGCTAAGAGGGTGAAGACATGAGGTAGCATTACCAATGTGTGCATTTCAGTGACAATATTAAACAAGGCATCTTGAAAGGATTTTCAAATATTCAGTACTATAAATTCTATTGCTTTTTTATTAATACAGTCTCAGTTTCTCCTGATCTCACACCATGGACAGGAAAGTGAACGACTGCCAACAGAGTATAAAGTTCTTATTTAATTACTTAAAATGATGAATTTGAAATAATTTAAAAAATTTATGTGGAGGCAAAGAATTTTCTTATATTGCCTATTTTCCTCCCCTGTCTATTGATTATTGCCTGGGGGGGAAGGTCTTTGATAAGGAAGAGTAAAATTTAAGTTGTATTTGTGGTTGATCCCCATGTGCTCAGTCTCTCAGTTGTGTCTGATTCTTTATGACCCCATGGACTGTAGCCCACCAGGTTCTCTGTTCATGGGATTTTCCAGGCAAGAATACTTGAGCAGATTCCCAGTCCCTCATCCAGGGAATCTTCCCAACCCAGCGATTGAACTTACATCTCTGGTGTCTCCTGCATTGGCAGGTGGATCCTTTTCCACTGAGCCACCTGGGTGTAATGGTTATATTACAAGAATGGTTTGATTTGTAGATATTCTGTTCTGGGTAGTCTGAAAGACTTCCTTCTAAAATACACTGTGTGGCTCTGCCCTGCCTACTTGAAAAGAATCTGGAGGGAACTCAGAATATTAAGAACACTGTGCTACTTCTTCAGAACCCCCAGAAAGAAGGCAGAAAAGTAAGAAAAAGACCAATGATGTTCCTGAGGCGGGGGGAAGAGTTCAAGCTCAATGAACTTGGAATTAAATGGAGAATAAGCCAAAAGAGTAAAATGTTTTGTACCATCTACTGGAATCTGCATGTATTAGTGATTAACTCATAAGAAGTTTAGTTGCTTTCTAGAACATACTTTTCCTGTGCATTCCCCACCTTTCCTTCTACATGAAAAGCTCATTCCTCAGCTCATTTTTATCTGTTAATGCCTATGTCATCACTTTAGAAAGTCATGTCCACTCCACCTTAACAATCCTCTGCCAGTGAGCCATTACCCTCTGTTTTTCCTTCACAATACTTATTCTACAGTATGTACTATAATGTAATTTTTAGTTTGCTTGTCGATTATCTGGTTCTCCCAACAGGAGATACTCCATGAAGTTTCAGTGGTATGCTGAAGCCAGCTCAAATTTACTTGTAAAGGATGACAGTTATAATTGTAAACACTGAATAATAGTTTGTTACAGCGCATCTTTTTTTTTAATTTCATATTCAGTGATGTTATTTTGGTAGCTTAAGATCAGCCATTTACATAAGCAAATATGAGCGGCTCCAGCATACCAATGGACCTGCATGGTATATCTTCTGTTGGGAGAGCTAGATAATTAACAAAATTTAGCACGTCATGGTGGAGTATTTATACCATGGAAATTAGCAGGTGCTACACAGCAAAATTTTGTTTCCCTAGAAAGTTAATTATTAGTCATTAATCAGTGCATGGCTGGTAAGGAAAAGGTCTGTATTGATTACTGACTCTTGGGTTCCAGCACAGTGGCTGGCATGTAACAAAACTCAATAAATATAATTGAATGAATGCACAGAAAATTGAGGGGTTACAATTATTTTCAGCTGGAACGTGTATACTTAGATTCTAAGAATCTCATTTAGCAAGTTCAATGACTCTTAATTTTCATTTACCAATAAACAGGCACAGCATTTATACTTAAAAATGTTTTCCTTACTTTTATAAGTATTTTTAGTACTATGTACCACAGAGAATTTTTTCTTTGTTTTTTTGATATAAATTCATAGTGATTTTGAATCTACTTGTTTGTCTGAATTGTTGGGAATAACATTGTTCAGGTTAATTGGGTGAGGAAAAATTCAGCCCTCTGACATGATATGTTGGATGGGTATATTGTGAAGAGCACTGACTCAGTGAGTCAAGACCTGGGATCCAAGCTCTGATTCCATTACTAACCAGTTCTGTGGATTGAAGCAAGTTATTGCATTTTTCTGAGCCTCATTTCCCTAATCTCCAAAATGATTAGATTGACTTGAAAATACTTAAGTTTCTTTTGGTTTTAAGCTCCTATATTTAATCTTCCTTGCTGGTGTATTTTTATATTTGTATCTTTTAAAAAAATAATTAAAACCTATATCTAAAATTTAGTGTGAATTTCTATCCTGGGCATTCTTTCCATTTATTAATTATGCCTTTTTAATTTACATGTGAATGCCTAATATCCATGATATGTTTATATTTATATGTATAAACATATATATATCCCTTCTCTTAGGCTTCCCAGGTGGTACTAGTGGTAAAGAACCCGCCTGACAATGCAGGAGACATAAAAGATGCGGTTTTGATCCCTGGGTTATATGGCAACCCACTCTAGTATTCTTGCCTGGAGAATCTCATGGACAGAGGAGTCTGGTGGGCTACAGTCCATAGGGTGGCAAAGAGACACAACTGAAGTGACTTAACACACACACACACACACACACACATCCCTTCTCTCAACTTCTCCCTATTATATATAGCTTTGCTATCTTAATGTCCTTTCAAACATTTTTTCTTTTTCTTTTTCCTTCTGAAATCTGAGGCCACCCTTTCCCACAGGCTTCCCAGGGTTTATGTTCACCCTTCTTGGTCTATTTTCTACCAAACCTGCTTGTAGAACTCATGATTATGCCTCTCTGTTCAATGTGATTCCCCCTTTATTTTATTTTCAAATACTTTGTCTATGTTTATAGTCTTTTGTATGGAATTGTGTTTATCAAAATGTTCTTTTAATGTGTTCTTTTAAAAGTAATTATAGTAGATGGAAAAGTGTCTAAGCTTGCCAATTTGTACTTTGTTATAAAATTATACTACTTCAATACAAATCTAAATTTCTTAGTGTTCCAAATATGAAAATGCTTCTTTATTTTTTAACCTGGGTATAAAATACATCAGAAACCATTTCTTGGATAGGAAGCCTTTCAACATTTTATTTGATATTTCAATTGGAATGGGAACAGCTCATTTATTTTCCTTTTCAAAAAGGATCCTATAGATCCTAGAGCTGTTTTATACTTTAAAATAAGTTTCAAACATCCATTGCTGCTCATGCATACTAAAGAAAGTTAGAAGATGTGCTTACACATTTTGCACATTAGCTGCATATGGATACAGAATTGGTTTGTTGTCTCCATCTTCCTTCTTCAGCTTTTTGTCTGTGTGGATTTCATCATCCGCCATTGGTTTAGCCATCTGGCCATCTTTCTTTGTGTTTATTATATATAATTGCTTTAGCTTCTGTTACAGATTGAAAAATGTTTTCTTTCTTTTAAAAAATTAATTAATTTTAATTGGAAGCTAATTAATTTACAATATTGTAGTGTTTTTTGCCATACATTGACATGAATCAGCCATGGGTGTACATGTGTCCCCCATCTTGAATCCTCCACCAACCTCCCTCCCTATCCCATCCCTTAGGGTTGTCCCAGTGCACTGGCCCTGAGCACCCTATCTCATGCATCTAACCTGGACTGGTGATCTATTTCACATATGATAATATACAAGTTTCAATGCTATTCTCTCCAATATTCCATCCTCACCTTCTCCCACAGAGTCCAAAAATCTGTTCTTTATCTCTGTGTCTCTTTTGCTATCTTGCATATAGGGTCATCGTTACCATCTTTCTAAATTCCATATATATTCATTAATATACTGTGTTGGTGTTTTTCTTTCTGACTTACTTCACTCTGTATAATAGGCTCCAGTTTCATCCACCTCATTAGAATTGATTCAAATGCATTCTTTTTAATAGCTGAGTAATATCATATTGTGTATATGTGCCACAACATATACACTTACTCCTTGGAAGAAAAGTTATGACCAACCTAGATAGCATATTGAAAGGCAGAGACATTACTTTGCCAACAAAGGTCTGTCTAGTCAAGGCTGTGGTTTTTCCAGTGTTCGTGTATGGATGTGAGAGTTGGACTGTGAAGAAAGCCAAGTGCCAAAGAATTGATGCTTTTGAACTGTGGTGTTGGAGAAGACTCTTGAGAGTCCCTTGGACTGCAAGGAGATCCAACCCGTCCACCCTAAAGGAGATCAGCCCTGGGTGTTCTTTGGAAGGAATTGATGCTGAAGCTGAAACTCCAGTCCTTTGGCCACCTCATGCGAAGAGTTGACTCATTGGAAAAGACTCTGATGCTGGGAGGGATTGGGGGCAGGAGGAGAAGGGGACGACAGAGGATGAGATGGCTGGATGGCATCACCGATTCAATGGACGTGAGTTTGAGTGAACTCTGGGAGTTGGTGATGGACAGGGAGGCCTGGCGTGCTGCGATTCATGGGGTCACAAAGAGTCGGACATGACTGAGCGACTGAACTGAACTAAACCACAATATTCTTATCCATTTGTCTGCCAATGGACATCTAGATTGCTTCTATGTCCTAGCTATTGTAAACAATGTTGCAATGAACACTGGGGTACACGTGTCTTTTTCAATTCTGGTTTCCTCCGTGTGTATGCCCAGCAGTGGGATTGCTGGGTCATACCGCAGTTCTATTTCCACTTTTTTAAGGACTCTCCACACTGTTCTCCATAGGGGCTGTACTAGTTAGCGTTTCCACCAACAGTGTAAGAGGGTTCCTTTTCCTCTGCACTCTCTCCAGCATTTATTGTTTGTAGACTTTTTGATAGCATCCGTTCTGACTGGCATGAGATGGTATCTCATTGTGGTTTTGATTTGCATTTCTCTGATAGTAAGTGATGTTGAGCATCTTTTCACATGTTCGTTAGCCATCTATATGTCTTCTTTGGAGAAATGTCTTTTTAATTCTTTGGCCCATTTTATGATTGGGTTTATTTTTCTGGAATTGAGCTGCAGGAGCTGCTTGTATATTTTTGAGATTATTCTTTGTCAGTTGCTTCATTTGCTATTATTTTCAACCATTCTGAAGGCTGTCTTTTCACCTTACTTATAGTTTTCTTCATTGTGCAAAAGCTTTTAAGTTTAATTAGGTCCCATTTATTTATTTTAATTTCCATTACTTTGGGAGGCGGGTCATAGAGTATCCTGCTGTGATTTATGTCAGAGAGTGTTTTGCCTATGCTTTCCTCTAGAAATTTTATAGTTTCTGGCCTTACATTTAGATCTTTAATCCATTTTGAATTTATTTTTGTGTATGGTGTTAGAATCCATTCTAGTTTCATTCTTTTACAAGTGGTTGACCAGTTTTCCCAGCACCACTTGTTAAAGAGATTGTCTTTTCTCCATTGTATATTCTTGTCTCCTTTGTGGAAGATAAGGTGTCCATAGGTGCATGGATTTATCTCTAGGCTTTCTATTTTGTTTCATTGATCTATATTTTTGTCTTTGTGCCTGTACTATACTGTTTTGATGACTATAGCTTTGTAGTATAGTCTGAAGTCAGGCAGGCTGATTCCTCCAGTCCATTCTTCTTTCTCAAGATTGCTTTGGCTATTCGAGGTTTTTTGTATTTCCATACAAATTGTGAAATTATTTGTTTTAGTTCTGTGAAAAATACTGTTGGTAGCTTGATAGAGATTGCACTGAATCTATAGATTGCTTTGGGTAATATACTCATTTTCACTATATTGATTCTTCATATCTATGAACATGGTATATTTCTCCATCTATTAGTGTCCTCTTTGATTTCTTTCATCAGTGTTTTATAGTTTGCTATATATAGGTCTTTTGTTCCTTTAGGTAGATTTATTCCTAAGTATTTTATTCTTTTCGTTGCAATGGTGAATAGAATTGTTTCCTTAATTTCTCTTTCTGTTTTCTCATTGTTAGTGTATAGGAATGCAAGGGATTACTGTGTTAATTTTATATCCTGCAAATTTACTATATTCATTTATTAGCTCTAGTAATTGTCCGGTAATGTCTTTAGGGTTTTCTAGGTAGAGGATCACGTCATCTGCAAACAGTGAGAGTTTTACTTTTTCTTTTCCAATCTAAATTCCTTTTACTTCTTTCTCTTCTCTGATTGCTGTGGCTAAAACTTCCAGAACTATGTTTAATAGTAGTGGTGAGAGTGGGCACCCTTGTCTTGTTCCTGACTTTAGGGGAAATGCTTTTTTCACCATTGAGAATAATGTTTGCTGTGGGTTTATCATATATGGCTTTTATTGTGTTGAGGTATGTTCCTTGCTTTCAGGAGGGTTTTTATCATAAATGAATGATGAATTTTGTCAAAGGCTTTCTCTGTGTCTATTGAGATAATCATATGGTTTTTATCTATCAGTTTGTTAATGTGGTGTATCACATTGATTGATTTGCAAATATTGAAGAATCCTTGCATCCCTGAGATAAAACCCGCTTGGTCACGATGTATGAACTTTTTAATATGTTGTTACATTCTGTTTGCTAGAATTTAGTTGAGGGTTTTTGCACCTGTGTTCATCAGTGATATTGGCCTATAGTTTTCTTTTTTTGTGGCATCTTTGTCTGGTTTTGGTATTAGGGTGATGATGTCCTCATAGAATGAGTTTGGAAGTTTACCTTCCTCTACAATTTTCTGGAAGAGTTTGACTGGATAGGTGTTAGCTCTTCTCTAAATTTTTGGTAGAATTCACCTGTGAATCCTCTGGTCCTGGGCTTTTGTTTGTTGGAAGATTTTTGATTACAGTTTTGATTTCTGTGCTTGTGATGGGTCTGTTAAGATTTTCCATTTCTTCCTGGTCCAGTTTTGGAAGGTTATACTTTTTAAGAATTTGCCCATCTTCCAGGTTGTCCATTTGTCTTACAGTTGCTGACAGCAGTCTCTTATGCTCCTTTGTATTTCTGTGTCGTCTGTTGTGATTTCTCCATTTTCATTTCTAATTTTATTGATTTGATTTTTCTCCCTTTGTTTCTTGATGAGTCTGGCTAATGGTTTGTCTTATTTATCTTCTCAAAGAACCAGATTTTTGTTTTGTTGATTTTTGCTATAGTCGCCTTTATTTCTTCTTCATTTATTTCTGCCCTAATTTTTTATGATTTATTTTTTTCTACTAACCTTGGAATTATTCATTTCTTCTTTTTCTAGTTGCTTTAGGTGTAAAGTTAGGTTATTTATTTGATTTTTCTCTTGTTTCGTGAAGTAAGCTTGTATTGCTACGAACCTTCCCCTTAGCACTGCTTTTCCTGAATCCCATAGGTTTTGGGTTGTTGTGTTTTCATTTTCATTTGTTTCTATGCATGTTTTGATTTATTTTTTGATTTCTTCTGTGATTTGCTGGTTATTTAGAAGCATGTTGTTTAGCCTCTATAGTTTTTTTTTTTTTTTCTTATTGACATCTGATCCTACTGCATTGTGATCAGAAAAGATGCTTGAAATGATTTCAGTTTTTTTGAATTTACCAAGAGTAGATTTATGGCCCAGGATGTGACCTACCCTGGAGAACATTCTGTGTGCACTTGAGAAAAAGGTGAAATTCATTGTTTTGGGGTGAAATGTCCTATAGATATCAATTAGGTCTAATTGGCCCATTGTGTCATTTAAAGTTTGTGTTTCCTTGCTAATTTTCTGTTCAGTTGATCTATTCATAGGTGTGAGTGGGGTATTAATGTCTCCCACTATTGTGTTACTGTTAATTTCCCTTTCATACTCATTAGCATTTGCCTTACATGTTGCAGTGTTCCTATGTTGGGTGCATATATATTTATAACTATTATATCTTCTTCTGGGATTGATCCTTTGATCATTATGTAGTGTCCTTAGTCTCTTTTCATGACCTTTATTTCAAAGTCTATTTTATCTGATATGAATATTGCTTCTGCTGCCTTCTTTTGTTGTCCATTTTTGTGCAATATCTTTTTTCAGCCCTTCACTTTCAGTCGGTATGTGTCCCTTAGTCTGAGGTGGGTCTCTTGTAGACAGCATTTATAGGGATCTTGTTTTTGTAACTGTTCAGCCAGTCTTTGTCTTTTGCTTGGGGCATTCAACCCATTTACATTTAAGGTAATTATTGATAAGTATGATCCCATTGCCATTTACTTTTTGCTTTGGGTTTGAGTTTATAAACCTTTTCTGTGTTTCTTGTCTAAAGAAGAACCTTCAGCATTTGTTGAAGAGCTGGTTTGGTGGTGCTGAATTCTCTCAGTTTATGCTTGTCTGTAAAGCTTTTGATTTCTCCTTCATTTTTGAATGAGATGCTTGCTGGGTACAGTAATCTGCATTGTCGGTTTTTCTCTTTCATCACTTTAAGTATGTCCTGCCAATCCCAGGTGAGCTATGTGTCTCAATCACCTCCCTGGTCCCAGACACTTGGTTTCCTGGGTGTGCCATAAGAGCACTGTCTCAGGGGTGCCGTGTCTCCTCTGGGGAGCCGATCTCTGACTGTGACCCTCCTAGCAGATATCAACTGTCCAGGTTCCCAGAAAGACTTGGTTAGCAACTGGGAACCTGCTCACAGTTTTGTGGAGGATGCCGTCTGTGTGGCCGAAATTGCCCCTTGCCTTCCAGCTCTGGCTATTGCATGCCTGCCTTTCTGCCTCTGGCAGGGGGATGCCTGGTCCGTTGGTATTTGTTTAGTCCCTTGTTCTGTGAGTGGGCCAGGCTGTGCCTCAGGTTAGAGTTTTGCATGAGAAAATTCTCTCTCTCTTTCTTTTTTCTTAAATTTCTCTGGCTATCCCACAGTTTGGGTTGCTATCTCACATTAGCTCCCTTAGATTGTCCTCTGGGCATTCAGGTCTGGTCCTTATCCTAAGCATTCAACCCACCTCTCTCTGTCCAACCCCTGCTTGCTGGTGGTGGACGCGAGCATCTGAGCTACTTCTCCGCTGGGAGTTGCAGTTAGGAGTGTATTCTGTGTTTTTTTTTTTTTTTTTTTTCCTCCTGGTTATGCTTCCCTCTGAGATTTCAAGACTCCCCACAGAGCTGCTGGTGAGAGGGTTTCCTGCTGTTTGGAAACTTCTCCTCCTTCACGACTCCCTCTCCAGGACAGGTCTCTGTTCCTAAATCTTTTGTCTCTCTTTTTGTCTTTTATATTTTGTCCTATCTCCTTTCAAAGAGAATGGGCTGCCTTTCTGGGTGCCTGGTGTCCTCCACCAGTGTTCAGAAGTTGTTTTGTGGAAGTTGCTAGGCATTCAAATGATCTTTTGATGAATTAGTGGGGGAGAAAGTGGTCTCCCCATCCTATTCCTCCACCATCTTCAAAAAATGTTTTCTTGTATACTCACATATATATAGAGAGAAATTCATTAGAATCAGATTTATTTATTAATCAAGCACTCTGAGGGTGCCTAGATCTGTTAAGAATCTTTTACAAACATTAGTATTAATTCTTACAATAGGACTATGGGTAGGTACTACTATTAACCCCACTTTAAATATGGAGAAAGTAAAGTGAGGATGAATTCACTAACTGAAAGACAAACTAGTAATGTCAGAGCTGAGATTTGAACTCAGGCTCTCTGATTCCACAGTCCAAGTTTTCAACCACTATGCTATGTTGTTTTAAAAAGACCTTTCCTTGAAATAAATCAATAAAAATCTCAGGAAAAAGTCTCTGAAGCAATGGAAATTCCATGGGCTATGAAATTTTATGTGTTTGGTCCATGCATGACTAATCTCTTTCTCTTACAATCCAGAGCATTACTTTTATTTTATTTTTAGAGAGAAATGATTTGTTTAGAGTTTACATCAATCATTCACTGCTAGTGTGAAAATACCTGTCTTTCAAAAGTCACAAAATGCAAGGCTGATGCAGTCACCACCATGACATTTGTACACCATAGATTCACAGGTCTTCTTCAACTGCCATCAAAAGAAATAATAAGCACATAGGAATCTTACATATTCTCTTTTATTCTTTAGTTCATTGATACTATCACTGGTTACAAGAACCCACATATCCTCTCTAAATGCAAAGGTGGGAAGATTTGGGAGAATGGCATTGAAACATGTAAAATATCATGTATGAAACGAGTTGCCAGTCCAGGTTCGATGCACGATACTGGATGCTTGGGGCTGGTGCACTGGGACGACCCAGAGGGATGGAATGGGGAGGGAGGAGGGAGGAGGGCTCAGGATGGGGAACACATGTATACCTGTGGCGGATTCATTTTGATATTTGGCAAATCTAATACAGTTATGTAAAGTTTAAAAATAAAATAAAATTAAAAAAAAATGTAAAAATAAATAAATAAATAAATAAATTAAGGGTCTTTAAGTACCAAAAATAAATAAATAAATAAATAAATAAATAAATAAAAAAAAAATAAATGCAAAGGATCTAGGAAATGTAATCTGTGTGCCCAGAATGAAGTGAGAACTAAAGAATGTCCAATGAAGCCTCCTTCTTTTCATCAAAGAGCTCAGTCACTCTCCCTGTCACATCGCGAATTGGAACACCCTCTTCCTATGAAAAACAAACAAAAACACACCAAGCTAAGACTTGTTTTTCTTTTCTTATTAAGGAAGGTCACGTATGGTCGTTCTGATCCTTTCCTGAGTGATAGAGATCAATTTCTATCTCTTTATCAGGTGGCCAGCAAGGATAGCAGAGCGTTGCTTTTAAAAGCCATGAGTGCCAGGGCATATGACTACTTTGGTTATAAGTGATTTCCCGACTTTATTTTATTAAAACATATCCTTTCCTGTATTGAATAGTACAGATTTTAAATAGTAAGAACTCCTATTATAAAATACTTACCATCAATGGCTATCATTAAAAAGACAACAAATTAAAAGTGTTGACAAGAATGTGGAGAAAAGGAAATCCTTGTGAAGTGCTTGTGGGCTTGTAATTGGTGCAACAGCTGTGAAAAAGAGTATGAAATTTCTACAAAGATTAAAAATAGAACTTCCATAGACCCAGTAACTTCCATTCTGGGTATTTAACTGAAGAAAAAAACAACACTAATTAGAAATAATATATGGACACCAATGTTGATTGTAGCATTATTTACAATATCTAAGATATAAAAGCCACCTACGTTTTCATGGGTAGATGAATGGATAAAGAAAATGTGGTCAATGCATACAATAGAACATTGTTGTTATTGTTGCTCTTTAGTCGCTAAGCTGTATCCAACTCTTTTATGACCCATGGACTGCAGCCTGTAAGGCTTCTCTGTCCATGGAATTTCCTAGGCAGGAATACTGGAGTGGGTTGCTATGTCCTTCTCCAGGGGATCTTCCGAAGCCAGGGAACAAACTCAAGAATACTGCATTGCAAGGAGATTCTTAACTTCTGAACCACCAGGGAAACCCCTACAATGGAATATTGTTGTTCTTGTTCAGTAGCTCAGATGAGTCTGACTCTTAGCAACTCCATGGACTGTAGCATGCCAGGCTACCCTGTTCATCGTCTCCTGGAGCTTATTCAAACTCACGTCCATTGAGTTGGTGATGCCATCCAACCATCTCATCCTCTGTCATCCCCTTCTCTTCCTGCCTTCAATATTTCCCAGCATCAGGTCTTTTCCAGTGAATCAGCTATTCACCATCAGGTGGCCAAAGTACTGGAGCTTCAGCTTCAACATCAGTCCCTCCAATGAATATTCAGGATTGATTTCCTTTAAGATTGACTGGAAATATCTCCTTGCAGTCCAAGGGACTCTCAAGAGTCTTCTCCAGAACCACAGTTAAATAGCATCAATTAATAGGTTCTCAGCCTTCTTTATGGTCCAATTTTCACATCCATACATGACTACTGGAAAAACCATAGCTTTGACTAGATGGACCTTTGTCAACATAGTAATGTCTCTGCTTTTTAATATACTGTCTAGTTTTGTCATAGCTTTTCTTCCAAGGAGCAAGTGTCTTTTAATTTCATGGCTACAGTCGCCATCTACTGTGATTTTGGAGCCCAGGAAAATAAAATCTGTCACTGTGTCCATTGTTTCCCCATTTTTTGCCATGAAATGATGAGACCAGATGTCATGATCTTAATTTTTTGAATTTTGAGTTTTCAGCCAGCTTTTTCACTCTCCTCTTTCACCTTCATCAAGAGGCTCTTCAGTTCCTCTTTGCTTTCTGCCATAAGGGTGGTGTCTTCTACATATCTGAGATTATTGATATTTCTCCTGGTAACCTTGATTCTGGCTTGTGCTTCATCCAGGCTGACATTTTGTATGATGTACTATCAGTTCAGTTCAGGCGCTCAGTCTTGTCCAACTCTTTGCGACCCCATGAATCACAGCACGCCAGGCCTCCCTGTCCATCACCAACTCCCGGAGTTCACTCAGACTCACGTCCATCGAATCAGTGATGCCATCCAGCCACCTCATCCTCTGTCGTCCCCTTCTCCTCCTGCCCCCAATCCCTCCCAGCATCAGAGTCTTTTCCAGTGAGTCAACTCTTCGCATGAGGTGGCCAAAGTACTGGAGTTTCAGCTTTAGCATCATTCCTCCCAAAGAAATCCCAGGGCTGATCTGCTTCAGAATGGACTGGTTGGATCTCCAAGGGACTCTCCAACACCACAGTTCAAAAGCATCAATTCTTCGGCGCTCAGCCTTCTTCACAGTCCAACTCTCACATCCATACATGACCACAGGAAAAACCATAGCCTTGACTAGACGGAGCTTTGTTGGCAAAGTAATGTCTCTGCTTTTCAATATGCTATCTAGGTTGGTCCTAACTTTCCTTCCAAGGAGTAAGCGTCTTTTAATGTCATGGCTGCAGTCACCATCTGCAGTGATTTTGGAGCCCCAGAAAATAAAGTCTGACACTGTTTCTACTGTTTCTCCATCTATTTCCCATGAAGTGATGGGACCAGATGCCATGTACTATGCATATAATTAAATAAGCAGGGTGACTATATACAGCCTTGAGGTACTCATTTCCCAATTTTCAACCAGTTAATTGTTCCATGTTAGGTTCTAACTGTTGCTTCTTGACTTGCATACAGGTTTTGCAGGAGGCAGGTCAGGTGTTCTGGTATTCCCACCTCTTTAAAAATTTTTGACAGTTTGTTGTGAGCCACACAGTCAAAGGCTTTGGCATAGTCAATAAAGCAGAAGTAGATGTGTTTCTGGAATTCTTTTGCTTTTTCTAGGATCCAGTGGATGTTGGCAATTTGATCTCTGGCCCTCTCCCTTTTCTAAATCCAGCTTGAACATCTGAAAGTTCTCAGTTCCCATACTGTTGAAGCCTCCCTTAGAGAATTTTGAGCATTACTTTGCTAGCATGTAAACTGAGTTCAATTGTGTGGTTGTTTGGACATTCTTTGGCATTGCCCTTCTTTGAGGTTTGAATGAAAACTGACCTTTTCCAGTCCTGTGACCACTGTTGAATTTTCCAAATTTGCTGGCATATTGAGTGTAGCATTTTCACAGCATCATCTTTTAGGATTTGAAATAGCTCAGCTGGAATTCCATCACCTCCACTAGCTTTGTTTGTAGTGATGCTTCCTAAGGCCCACTTGACTTTTCATTCCAAGCTGCCTGGCTCTAGGTAAGAGATCATGCCATCGTGGTTATCTGGGTCATTAAGTTCTTTTTTTTTTTTTGGTATAATTCTTCTGTTTCTTGCCACCTCTTCTTAATATCTTCTGCTTCTGCTAGGTCCATACCATTTCTGTCCTTTATTGTGCCCATCTTTGCATGAAATGTTCCCTTGGTATCCCTAATTTTCTTGAAGAGATATCAGCCTTTACCATTCTATCATTTTCATCTATTTCTTTGCATTATTTACTTCAGAAGGCTTTCTTATCTCTTCTTGCTATTCTTTGGAACTCTGCATTTAGGTGGGTATATCTTTCCTTTTCTCCTTTGCCTTTCATGTCTCTGCTTTTCTCAGATATTTGTAAGGTCTCCTCAGACAACCATTTTGCCATTTTGCATTTTTTCCCCCTTGGGAATGGTTTTGATCACCACCTCGTGTACAGTGTTATGAACCTCCCTCTATATTTCATTAGGCAGTATGTCCATCAGATCTAATCCCTTGAATCTATTTGTTACTGCCACCATATAATTGTAAAGGATTTGACTTAGGTCATACCTGAATGGCCTAGTCATTTTTCCTACTTTCTTCAACTTATGTCTGAATTTGGCAATAAAGAGTTCATGATCTGAGCAATAGTCAGTTCCCAGTCTTATTTTTGCTGACTGTATAGAGCTTCTCCATCTTCAGTTGCAAAGAATAGAATCAATCTCATTTTGGTACTGACCATCTGGGGATATCCATGTGTAGAGTTGTCTCTTGTGTTGTTGGAAGAGGGTGTTTGCTATGACTAGTGTGTTCTTTTGGCAAAGCTCTGTTAGCCTTTGCTCTGCTTCATTTTGTACTCCAAGGCTGAACTTACCTATTACTCCAGGTATCTTTTGACCTCCTACTTTTGCATTCCAGTCCCCTATAATGAAAAGGCCTTTTTTTCGTTGTTAGTTCTAGAAGGTCTTTTGGGTCTTCATAGAACTGTTTAATTTCAGCTTCTTTGTCATTAGTTGTTGGGCATAGACTTAGATTACTATGATATTGAGTGGTTTGCCTTGGAAGTAAACAGATCCTTCTGTCATTTTTGAGACTGTACCCAAATACTGCATTTCAGACTCTCTTGTTGACTAGGAGGGCTACTCCATTTCTTCTAAAGGAGTCTTGCCCTCAGTAGTAGATGCAATGATCATCTGAATTAAATTAGCCTATTCTGGTCCATTTTAGTTCAGTTCAGTTCACTCAGTTGTGTCCAAGTCTTTGTGAGGCCAGGGACTGCAGCACAACAGGGTTCCCTGTCCGTCACTAACTCCTGGAACTTGCTCAAACTCAAGTTCACTGATACCTAAAATGTCGATATTCACTCTTGCCATCTCCTGTTTGACTACTTCCATTACCTTGATTCATGGACCTAACATTCCAGGTTCCTATGCAATATTGTTCTTTACAGCATCAGACTTTATTTTCACCACCAGACACATCCACAACTAGATGTTGTTTCTATCTTGGCTTAACCTCTTCATTCCTTCTGATGCTATTTCTCTGCTGTTTTCCAGTAGCATGTTGGGCCAATACTGACCTGGGGAGGTCCTCTTTAAATGTCATTTCCTTTTGCTTTTCATACTATTCATGCAGTTCTCAAGGCAGGGATGCTGAAGTGCTTTGCCATCCCTTTCTCCAGTGCACCACCTTTTGTCAGAATGCTTTACCATGACCTGTCTGTCTTGTGTGGCCCTACATCGCATGGCTCATAGCTTCACTGAGTTAGTCATGGCTGTGATCCATGTGATAAGTTTGGTTAGTTTTCTGAGATTGTGCTTTTCATTCTCTCTGCCCTCTGATGGATGATGATAAAAGGCTTGTGGAAGCTTCCTGATGAGAGGGACTGGCTCTGGGAAAATCTAGATCTTGCTCTGGTGGGCAAGTCAATGCTCAGTAAGTCTTTAATCCAATTATCTGCTGATGAGTGGGGCTGTGTTCCCCTCCCTGTAGTTTGGCCTGAGTCCAAACTATGGTAGATGTAATAGTGACCTCCTTCAAAAGAACAATGGGATATTACTAATCCATAAAAAATGGAAATCTTGATATTTTCAGCAATGGGAATGAATCTCAAGAGTATTATGCTAAGTGAAATAGGCAGACAGAGGAAGACAAATACTGCATACTCTCACTTATATGTGCAATCTATAAAAACAAACAGCAACAGATTCATGTATGCAGAAAGCAAAGAGGTTGCCCTTAAGGGAAAGGATGTTGGGTGTGGGCAAAATAGGTGAAGAGAATTAAGAGTTACAAGCTTCCAGATATATGATAAAGAAGTCATGGTGATGTAATATACAATATAAGGAATATGGTTTATAATAATGTTTATAATATAATAATAACTTTGTATAGGTTTCCCTGGTGGCTCAGCTGGTAAAGAATCCACCTGCAATGCAAGAGACCTGGGTCACTCCCTGGGTTGCAAAGATCCCCTGGAGAAGGGAAAGGCTACCTACTCTGGTATTCTGGCCTGGAGAATCCCATGGACTATATAGAGTCAGACACAACTGAGCGAATTTCACTTCACTTTTGTATCGGAAAGAAGAGTTACTAGACTTATAGAGGTGATCATTGCATAATATATGCAAATATCAAATCATTATGTAGTATGCCTTACATTAACATAGTATTATTGTCAACTATATTTCAGTAAAAGACAAAAAATTTTAAATAAAAACATATTTTATATATAATAATAGTTTTAAGAGCAAAAAGCTTGAAAGCATCTCCCCTAAATAAGACAGTGGGGGCTCATAAACTACACGAATTTGATTTTTTTGCAGCCAAAAAGCTACCTCAACAACATGACCAAGATATCACTTAGTAATGCATAGATGCCTAAGTAAGGGTTTGAATAGATAATATATGGTTAAAATATCATGAACATGCTACATATTAAGTATAGAGAAATCTAGTCAATAGCTAAAATAATTCTCTCAGTGATTAGTAAATCTGCTTAACTAAATCTAAATTGAAAGAGGCCAATGATAATTCCTACTTTTGTTATAATCATGAAGAGAATATCCCAATTATTCTTGCTGCTGCTGCTGCTCAGTCACGTCAGTCGTGTCCGACTCAGTGCGACCCCATAGACAGCAGCCCATCAGGCTCCCCTGTCCCTGGGATTCTCCAGGCAAGAACACTGGAGTGGGTTGCCATTTCCTTCTCCAATGCGTGAAAGTGAAAAGTGAAAGTGAAGTCACTCAGTCGTGTCCGACTCTTAGCAACTACATGGACTGCAGCCTACCAGGCTCCTCCATCCATGGGATTCTCCAGGCAAGAGTACTGGAGTGGGGTGACATTGCCTTCTCCACAATTATTCTTAAATAAGTACAAAAGTACTGGTAGTCCCAGAGCATTTTCCTTGTTTTGATGGCCTAGATAATATTGAGTGATTTCATAAGTGATGATTTCACTGAAATCAGAGATAAGAAGTAAAGGCTGAGTTGGCTTATCTCACCCTCACTCCTCTCTAACTATTCTCTCACACCTGCCCTTTCTAACTCTCCCCAGCCTTGCCCACTTCCTGGTCTACAAATCTATACTGGATTATTTGGAATATATAATATTATTCCTGTTTTCAACACAATGCAATTCTCTGTAATGAAACCAACACCCTCAAAATCTGTTTCTATACTCAAATCAGAGAAAGTTTAATTTTAAAATATTACTTCAGAGATGCTTGGGTTTTTATCTTTAGTCAACCAGTAGAGTATTCTGGGAACTAGAAAGGAAATATAAGAGATTTTAAAAGATCACCCTTAGAAAGATCAGATGAATCTGATGAAAAAGTAGGAAATGATAAATTTCTGGGAAGAATATCTATTGAAGTTTTTTTCTCCTTAGTTATCTCAAGATGAGAAAAAATTCTGAAGGGTGAATAAAGTTATATAGTGAAAATGGTACTCAAATCAGGAAAACAGTCAAAGATCATACACTTCTTTTAAGTTGTGAACCTATGAGATTGCTTGAAGAAGTTGCTTTGAAATAGTAATAATCAATTGGATTCACCTTTAAGGGGAAAAGTATTCTTTAAGGTATTTGTAAGGTTGGTGTTAGAAGAAAAAAGGTCAGTGGTTAACAAAATTATGAAACTACTGTTACGTATTATCTCATGTTTTAATATAAAGGAAGACATTTTGTTTGGCCTCTTTTGATACACACAAAAAAAATCTTTGATTCTCCCTGGTGCTGGTTTTTCTTTTCGAAAGGATACTTCCTAGTGAAATTCTTAAATTTCTTTTTCCTCACCTTATTCTTTGAAATGTTCTTTATAGGTTAAAAATGATCCTCTCATATTCTAAAGCTGTTATTTTAAGCATCCCAATTATGATTGTAATCTGTGGTTTTATTACAATAAAATTTAAAGACTAAAGAAGGGGACTCCCAAATTTGTAAAGTTTAAGATGCTGGAAAGAGCCTTAGTTTGCTAACACTTTTTGAAAACTCATTTTATTATATTACTGCTATTATGTAATTCTAGGGAAAATCCAAATCCCAGGTTTGGACTTTCTGCCAGCAATGCAGGAAACCCCAGTTCGGTTCCTGGGTTGGGAAGATCCCCTGGGAAAAGATAGGCTACCCACTGCAGTATTCTTGGGCTTCTCTGGTGGCTCAGTGGGTAAAGAATCTGCTTGCAATGTGAGAGACCTGGGTTCGATCCCTAGGTTGCCTATGGACCCTGCCTTAGGAAAAAGTTTAGGGCCTCCCTAGTAGCTCAGTGGGTAAAGGAATTGCAACTCAGTCTGCCTGCAATGCAGGAGACCTGGGTTCAATCCCTGATTCAGGAATATCCCCTGGAGAAAGAAATGGCAACCCACTCCTGTATCCTTGCCTGGAAAGTTCCATGGACAGAAGAGCCTGGCGGGCTATAGTCCATGGGGACACAAAGAGTTGGACACGACTGAGCAACTAACACACACACACACACACACACACACACACAGGGAAAATCCAAAATTTAGGGAAGTTTTTGGGATTAAACTTTATTTAAAATTCTGGGAAAATATATTACATATAGTCAGAAATTTTAATCCTTTCAATAAGACGATGTTAGTAAGTGCTCTCACGTTTAAGCTATTCTAAACATCATACTGGGAGAAGGCAATGGCACCCCACTCCAGTACTCTTGCCTGGAAAATCCCGTGGACGGAGGAGCCTGGTAGGCTGCAGTCCATGGGGTCGCTAGGAGTCGGACACGACTGAGCGACTTCACTTTCACTTTTCACTTTCATGCATTGGAGAAAGAAATGGCAACCCACTCCAGTGTTCTTGCCTGGAGAATCCCAGGGACGGGGGAGCCTGGTGGGTTGCCGTCTATGGGGTCACACGAGTCGGACACGACTGAAGCGACTTAGCAGCAGCAGCAGCAGCAGCAAACATCATACTGAAGTCAATTCTAAGGACCTGTCTAAGACATTTTCATTAAGTGGGACTAGAGTAGATTCCAGATTTGTATTTAGAAGAGAATTTGACATAAATGACCCACAAATTCACTTTAAGAGGAAATAATAGCAGATAGAGGGCAGTGATTCTCTGAAGGAGAGCAATATATCTGCAGCATTTGAGAGGTTTTCAAGCTATGCTCACCCTGGCTTCTACCATTCTGTGACAGATAGACTCTAGGGTGGTCACCCACCTGACATTCATGACTTTGTGTAATATCCTTCCTTTGAGTGTGGGTGAAACCTGGGATTTGATTTTGACCAATGACAGAAGTGTTTGTATTTCACTTCCGTGATTATTGTACACTATATAAGACTCTATTTTGCTAGCCAACTGGCTCCATGCACTCTTGCTATCCTAGAAGTAGTAAGCAATCATGTTGGGAGGACCATAGGGCAAGGAATGGACAGTGATGTGTAGGTGATGGCTAGCAAGACGCCTAGGCTCTTAACCCTCAAGGAAATATATTCTACAACCCACCTAGTCTTCTTGAAAGCTTATACTTTTGGAGTCAGGACTCCAGATAAGAACAGAACCCAGAAGATACCTTGATTGTAGCCTTGTGAGATCCTTAGCTGAGGACCCACTAACCTATTCTTGTACCCCTGATCCAGGGAAACTTTGATGTAATGAGTGTGCTGTTTTAATCCTTTAACTTTGAGGTAGTTTGTTACTTCACATTAGATTACTAATATTATATATATACATCCCCATCTTAATTTAAAAATATTTCTCAGTGAAAATTTGGTTACAGCCCTTGAAGATTTTTTATTTAAAAACACCCACTAGATTCTTATTATAAAAAAGTAATGCTTCATATATCATTCGAAAACTTGTAAAATGATTGCCCCTTCCTCATGAATAGACGGTGAGGCTAGAGTGGATTTTAATACATTATGCTTCCCTAAGGCACTTTATTATCATATCAAATTCCTATATTTTTGCTACCAGAATTTTTTGTATCTCCCAATGCAATATATTGCTCTAGGGATTTGAGATCACATTTGGACAGAGAAAGAGGAGAGAGAATCAAAATAAGGAATGAACTTTGGCTAATGAGATTAAGCCATCATAAAATGTATAAAACTTGTACATAAAATTTATACTGTTCAATCTGGATCAACTGAACTGTATGAGAGGCAGTGAAGTGAAAGTTGTTCATTCATATCCGACTGTTTGCAACCCCATGGACTGTAGCCCACCAGGCTCCTCTGTCTGTGGAATTCTCCAGGCAAGAATCCTGGAGTCGCTTGCCATTTCCTTCTCCAGGAGATCTTCCTGACCCAGGGATTGAACCCAGGCATCCTGCATTGCAGGCAGATTCTTTACCATCTGAGCCACCAGGGAAGCCTGTATGAGTGGGAATACAAGTATATATTCAGTATGTGTACTGTTGTCATTAAGAAAAAAAAAGAAGAGAATTTCTGTCAATTAAGGAGTTTATTTCAAAGGGAGTATATTTCCTTTTGGAAATTAGTAACTTTGATTAGGAATCAGGATGCTATAAATTTTATTCTTCCGTGAAAACAGAATTTGGTATGCACAACTGCCATAAAAGAGGAATCAGATTGCTCTAAAACTAGTGATAAATATTCATGAGAATAATCTAGACAGATAAGAAAATAACTAGCTTTATATGTAAGCTTATTTATCCCCTTATTTTAGAAGGGATTATTTTAGTAATGTGTTTAGAATAGTTAAAATATCTTGAACCAGAGTTGAAGAAAGAAAACACAAAGTTAGTAAGTATTAGAATTGAGGACTGTGTTGAATATTCCTTGAGCTCTGAAGGTAATCCAGACCCTCAAACAATGCAACTCTTTCCAGGAGGCCGGATGTTCTGTCAAAGCCTCTTTTTAGTTTCAAGTTTTAACAAATATGGAATTTAATAATTCTTGTTTAATCACCCAGTTCGATTTCTTTTCTTTTCATCTTCCAAACTTTGTAACTGAGGCTCCTTAAAGTTCACCTCCAGGTTCAGTCCATGACTCCTGGTTAATGTAAGAAAGACTTGAGCAATACTTCAAGGCCATGAGATGCATGGGCTTATCTACGCTGGTTTTTGGCTTCATGCCCTAATTTCAGGCTGCTTTGGATAGAGTTATAGCTCTGTATTTACTAGGTTTATAATCTTATGGACTTTCTTAACCTTTCCAGCTATATTTTTCTGCTCTCCAAAATGGAGATTATAATGACTCCTACTTCATAGTAACGCTCTGAGAATTAAACAAGACACTCCATATAAAGTACATAGAACAAATATACTCTACAGTGTCAATAAAAGTCGGTAATGATGTGCTTTTTCTGCCAAAAACTAGGTTTTTTTATTGCCTTTTCCTAGGGCCAAACATGCTTCTCAATTCAACCTTTTTCTGCTTTGGTTCCCTGGCTGTATGTTTCACTTGGTTGAACATCCTGTTCCCTAACATTCTGCTAGTGAGTCTTCCTAGATGGTCTGCACTTCCTTTAATTCCCTAAGGTTGTATTCAGTCTCAGTCCCTTGCCATGGGTCCTTGGATATGTCTCTGTCATTCTCTGCACATATATTTTAGCCTCAATATTGTCCCTATTTGACTTTAGTGTAGCAGACAATTTATTAGATTGGATGTCAAGTATCCTGAGTTTTAATGCTGCCTAACCCACTGATTCCAAATAGGAAAAGGAGTACGTTAAGGCTGTATATTGTCACACTGCTTATTTAACTTATATGCAGAGTACATCATGAGAAATGCTGGGCTGGAAGAAACACAAACTGGACTCAAGATTGCCGGGAGAAATATCAATAACCTCAGATATGCGGATGACACCACCCTTATGGCAGAAAGTGAGAGGAACTCAAAAGCCTCTTGATGAAAGTGCAAGTGGAGAGTGAAAAAGTTGGCTTAAAGCTCTTCAGAAAACAAAGATCATGGCATCTGGTCCCATCACTTCATGGGAAATAGATGGGGAAACAGTGTCAGACTTTATTTTTTGGGGCTCCAAAATCACTGCAGATAGTGATGGCAGCCATGAAATTAAAAGACGCTTACTCCTTGGAAGGAAAGTTATGAACAATCTAGATAGTGTATTGAAAAGCAGAGACATTACTTTGCCAACAAAGGTCCGTCTAGTCAAGGCTATGGTTTTTCCAGTGGTCATGTATGGATGTGAGAGTTGGACTGTGAAGAAAGCTGAGCACCTAAGAGTTGATGCTTTTGAACTGTGGTGTTGGAGAAGACTGTTGAGAGTCCCTTGGACTTCAAGGAGATCCAATCAGTCCATTCTGAAGGACACCAGCCCTGGGACTTCTTTGGAGGGAATGATGCTGAAGCTGAAACTCCAGTACTTTGGCCACCTCATGCGAAGAGTTGACTCATTGCAAAAGACTCTGATGCTGGGAGGGATTGGGGGCAGGAGGAGAAGGGGACGACAGAGGATGAGATGGCTGGATGACATCACTGACTCGATGGATGTGAGTCTGAGTGAACTCCGGGAGTTGGTGATGGACAGGGAGGCCTGGCGTGCTGCGATTCATGGGGTCGCAAAGAGTCGGACACGACTGAGTGAACTGAACTGAACTGAACACACTCCAATACTCTTGCCTGGCAAATCCTGTGGACGGAGGAGCCTGGTAGGCTGCAGTCCATGGGGTCGCTAGGAGTCGGACACGACTGAGCAACTTCACTTTCACTTTTCACTTTCATGCATTGGAGAAGGAAATGGCAAGCCACTCCAGTGTTCTTGCCTGGAGAATCCCAGGGACGGGGGAGCCTGGTGGGCTGCCATTTATGTGGTTGCACAGAGTCAGACACGACTGAAGCGTCTTAGCAGCAGCAGCATGCCACTAATAAACTGCATATTTTTAAATGATTGATTCTCAATCTTGACTAGATATTAGAACTACCTATTGTTGTTTGTTTTTGTTTAGTCACTCAGTCATGTCTGACTCTTTGTGAACCCATGGACTATAGCCCATCAGGCTCCTCTCTCCATTGGACTTCCCAGGCAAGAATACTAAAGCGGGTTGCCATTTCATTCTCCAGGGACTCTTCCCAACCCAGGGATCAAACCTGAGTCTCCTGCATTGGCAGGCAGATTCTTTACTGCTGAGCCACCAGGGAAGCCCAAATGAAAGTAATTAATGGTTAATATGAGGATGAGCCCCAAGCCCAGAATGGTGATCATTCTAGGCAAACAGAGCCAGATATGCAGTTGGTTTAACATTCATAAATCAAGCGTATACTGCACCCTGTTTATAAAATGAGGGAGAAAATTAAATGATCATTTCAATAGATGCAATAAAAATATTTTTTAAGATTCAAAGCTCATTTTGAATAAAAGTCTTAGTGGCCAAAGATAAGAAGGGGACATCTCTGATCTGATCAAGGGAACTGTAGTGAGCTGAGTTGGGGCCCCAGAGATATTTACACCCTAACCCCAGCCTGTGACTGTGTTATCTCATATGGAAAGGGGACTTCACAGATGTGGTTAAGGACCTTGAGATGGGAAGATGGTCCTCTATTATGCACGTGAGCCAATATAACCCAAGGATCCCTACTGAGGGAGGCTTGAGAGGAGGAGTGGCTGCAGATGCAGAGCTGGGATGCAGTTAGACACTGGAAGGTGCTGCTCCTGGGGGTGAATAGATTTTGCTAAATATTAAAAATATGGCAGTCATTAACCCAGAAATTATGGTTAGTAACTTTGGAGTGTGCCTAAGATTATAAGAGTTTTGTTTTGTTGTTCATTTTTAAACATACCTATGAGAGATACCAGAGAAGGCAATGGCACCCCACTCCAGTACTCTTGCCTGGAAAATCCCATGGATGGAGGAGCCTGGTAGGCTGCAGTCCATGGGATCACTAAGAGTCGGACACAACTGAGCGACTTCATTTTCACTTTTTACTTTCATGCTTGGAGAAGGAAATGGCAACCCACTCCAGTGTTTTTGCCTGGAGAATCCCAGGGATGGGGGAGCCTGGTGGGCTGCAGTCTATGGGGTCGCACAGAGTCAGACATGACTGAAGCGACTTAGCAGCAGCAGCAGCAGCATGAGAGATACTGATTCATAGCCAGGATTAAAAATTACTTCTTCATTCATTTAAAATTTACTCAGCCAACTTTCATTGAAATCATAAAATTAGTAGGATTTGAATGTACAATACCTAATACCACAACATCCCTACCTTCATCCTGCCTAGAGAGATAACAAGTTGGGGCTTTCTCTATTTTCTAGTAAAATTTTTGGCATATCAGTTCAGTTCAGTCGCTCAGTCATGTCCGACTCTTTGCGACCCCATGAATCGCAGCACGCCAGGCCTCCCTGTCCATCACAAACTCTGAGAGTTCATTCAGACTCATGTCCATTGAGTCAGTGATGTCATCCAGCCATCTCATCCTCTGTCGTCCCCTTCTCCTCCTGCTCCCAATCCCTCCCAGCATCAGAGTCTTTTCCAATGAGTCAACTCTTCACATGAGGAGGCCAAAGTACTGGAGTTTCAGTTTTAGCATCATTCTTTCCAAAGAAATCCCAGGGCTCATCTCCTTCAGAATGGACTGGTTGGATCTCCTTGCAGTCCAAGGGACTCTCAAGAGTCTTCTCTAACACCACAGTTCAAAAGCATCAATTCTTTGGTGCTCAGCTTTCTTCACAGTCCAACTCTCACATCCATACATGACCACTGGAAAAACCATAGCCTTGACTAGACGGACCTTTGTTGGCAAAGTAATGTCTCTGCTTTTGAATATGCTATCTAGGTTGGTCATAACTTTCCTTCTAAGGAGTAAGAGTCTTTTAATTTCATGGCTGCAAATACCATCTGCAGTGATTTGGGAGCCCCCAAAAATAAAGTCTGACACTGTTTCCACTCTTTCCCCATCTATTTCCCATGAAGTGATGGGACTGGATGCCATGATCTTCGTTTTCTGAATGTTGAGTTTTAAGCCAACTTTTTCACTCTCCACTTTCACTTTCATCAAGAGGCTTTTGAGTTCCTCTTTACTTTCTGCCATAAGGGTGGTGTCATCTGCATATCTGAGGTTATTGATATTTCTCCCAGCAATCTTGATTCCAGCTTGTGTTTCTTCCAGTCCAGCGTTTCTTATGATGTACTCTGCATATAAGTTAAACAAGCAGGGTGACAATATACAGCCTTGACGAACTCCTTTTCCTATTTGGAACCAGTCTGTTGTTCCATGTCCAGTTCTAACTGTTGCTTCCTGACTTGCATACAAATTTCTCAAGAGGCAGATCAGGTGGTCTGGTATTCCCATCTCTTTCAGAATTTTCCATAGTTTATTGTGATCCACACAGTCAAAGTCTTTGGCATAGTCAAATGTTGCTTGGCCTTAAAAATAGCATGTTTACTATTATGAAACAGCTGATCTCTGTTCCTTGTCCCAGGAATCCCTATGAAATATTTTTAGTGTAAAACAGCATCATTCCATTAGTCTTTTGTGTATTCCCTTCGTTTTTAGGTGTTTACTTTCTAATAAGGGTCTTTGGTATAATATAAATTTCAACATAGAGTGAAATTTTCATTCACTTAATATGTGACTATGTCAATTCCCTTTATTTGCATATATACTGAAATGCAGTGATCTTTGATTTCATAAAACCAGGTTTCACAAGATTTTTTTGCCAAAGAGAATAATAAATGTATATTGCCTGATTGTGTCATACTCATAGATATACATAATCGAGGTAATGATAATAACCTATTCAAGAGAAACAGCCCTATAAACTTCAAAATAGCCAGATAGCTCCAAAATAGCTGCATTCATTCTAATTCATACTTAAGTCCCTTGTTATCACTTGATTAACCAAAGTTCCCTTTAGTTAATTTAGTTAATAAAAATTGTGTAGGCCTGAATGAAGCAGCTTAGCAGAACAGCAATACTGACAAGACAGCATCTTACACCATTAGCTAACATGGGCATGAAGGCAGTGACCATCTACAGTGTGTGAAGTGCCACAAGAAGTCATCAACAGGGGAGGGGAGTTATGTCAGTCCAATTTCTTCAAGAACACTATGTGGGGTTTCAGCTTCCTCCTGCAGTAGATCAACCTGCTCAATTGCTTTAAGGACATTCTTGGGTATTTCCTGAACTTCTCCTCCCAAAAGAAACTCATCCAAAACAAAATAAGCCTTCTCAAAATTAAAAATGGTATCAGATTCACACACACTGCCAAAATACTTGTCAACTAATTCCACATAGCGATGAACTATTTCCAGGGTAATTAGTTCATTGTCCTGATCCTCAATAGCACAGCAAAAATACAGACTGGCATATCTTTTGTAAACAACCTTCAGATCTCGCCACTCAAGAAAGCTGCACATTTTAGGTTTCCACGGTAAAACGGTTTGAAGAAGTTCTCTTATGATCTTTTTCTTCTCTTTGCCTGATAATGGGACACACCATCTCTATAGTCGACCTAAAGAGCAACATAAACTGCATGGCGGCTGCGGGACATGCGCGGGGCAGAGCTTTGCCATGGCGGCCGCAGCGGCGACTGAGGGCCAGCCCCTGTCGCTGAGCTGAGGAAGAGAGGCCATTTTGCTGTCACTTTATAGATTATTTTTAGGAAATACAGAGTTCTTAAAGTCTCTTGTATTTTTAGATGATTGTGTTTCTAAGTCTTTAGGAAAGGCCTTTGTACAGTTGGAGAGGTCAATTATTAGAATGCGTGGCGCTCCCATTACGTCTGAAGAAATAGCCTTTAACCAACTGAATGTACAATGAATAAATTGGTATGTTAAGTATGTGACCATAATCCTTCTGTGCTGGTTGACTAGATAAGAATAGGCACGTGACTCAAGGGCTTCCCTGTCATAATACATTCTTGGTCAATTAGTTTCATTCTCAAAGGAATTTGAGTTAAAGAATATTGGGTAAATATTTACAGCTGAAATGTAGAGATCATTACATAAAGAGGAGTTGGCCGAGTGGTGCAGGGCATGTTTAAAAATCAGTTGACTATTTATGGAGCATGCCATGTCCAAGTGACTAGAACTCCGCACTTCCTAGCTTATATCATTTGCTTTATTCATTTAAAGTAGATTTCTGACAACCATATACATTTGTTTGCATTCCATGAAGTGGAGGACATCTGAGGTGGCTGGGCTGTCATCTGCAGCCTTTAGAAATTAAAGAAGAAGTGGTTAAAACATTGGTATTTGGGCTGGCTTTCTGGTCATTCACCTGAACACCAGAAGAAAGAAGAAGGCAGTTGCCAGGAAAAGACATTAAAATGAAATGAGCTTAACTTTGTATTAAGGATATATTGGCTATTTTTGCTTTTGGTCAGATCAAAAGCATTTATGCACTTTATCAAAGAATTAAAAACCCTTCAGGTGAGGTTCTGACTGTTGGTACCTTCAGTTCAGTTCAGTTCAATCGCTCAGTCGTGTCCAACTCTTTGTGACCCCATGAATCTCAGCATGCCAGGCCTCCCTGTTCATCACCAACTCCCGGAGTTCACTGAGACTCACATCCATCGAGTCAGTGATGCCATCCAGCCATCTCATCCTCTGTCGTCCCCTTCTCCTCCTGCCCCCAATACCTCCCAGCATCAGAGTCTTTTCCAGTGAGTCAACTCTTCCCATGAGGAGGCCAAAGTACTGGAGTTTCAGCTTTAGCATCATTCCTTCCAAAGAAATCCCGGGGCTGATCTTCATAATGGACTGGTTGGATCTCCTTGCAGTCCAAGGGACTCTCAAGAGTCTTCTCCAACACCACACTTCAAAAGCATCAATTCTTTGGTGCTCAGCCTTCTTCACAGTCCAACTCTCACATCCATACATGACCACTGGAAAAACCATAGCCTTAACTAGATGGACCTTTGTTGGCAAAGTAGTCTCTGCTTTTGAATATGCTATCTAGGTTGGTCATAACTTTTCTTCCAGGGAGTAAGCGTCTTTCAATTTCATGGCTGCAGTCACCATCTGCAGTGATTTTGGAGCCCCCCAAAAATAAAGTCTGACACTGTTTCTACTGTTTCCCCATCTATTTCCCATGAAGTGATGGGATCAGATGCCATGATCTTTGTTTTCTGAATGTTGAGTTTTAAGCCAACTTTTTCACTCTCCTCTTTCACCTTCATCAAGAGGCTTTTTAGTTCTTCTTCACTTTCTGCCATAAGGGTGGTGTCATCTGCATATCTGAGGTTATTGATATTTCTCCCGGCAATCTTGATTCCAGCTTGTGCTTCTTCCAGCCCAATGTTTCTCGTGATATACTCTGCATATAAGTTAAATAAGGAGGGTGACAATATACAGCCTTGACGTACTCCTTTTCCTATTTGGAACCAGTCTGTTGTTCCATGTCCAGTTCTAACTGTTGCTTCCTGACCTGCATACAGATTTCTCAAGAGGCAGGTCAGGTGGTCTGGTATTCCCATCTCTTTCAGAATTTTCCACAGTTTATTCTGATCTATACAGTCAAAGGCTTTGGCATAGTCAATAAAGCAGAAATAGATGTTTTTCTGGAACTCTCTTCCTTTTTCGATGATCCAGTGGATGTTGGGAATTTTGTCTCTGGTTCCTCTGCCTTTTCTAAAACTAGCATGAACATCTGGAGGTTCATGGTTCATGTATTGCTGAAGCCTGGCTGGGAGAATTTTGAGCATTACTTTACTAGCGTGTGAGATGAGTGCAATTGTGTGGTAGTTTGAGCATTCTTTGGCATTGCCTTTCTTTGGGATTGGAATGAAAACTGACCTTTTCCAGTCCTGTGGCCACTGCTGAGTTTTCCAAATTTGCTGGCATATTGAGTGCAGCACTTTCACAGCATCATCTTTCAGGGTTTGGAATAGTTCAACTGGAATTCCATCACCTCCTCTAGCTTTGTTCGTAGTGATGCTTTCTAAGGCCCATTTGACTTCACATTCCAGGATGTCTGGCTCTAGGTGAGTGATCACAGCATCATGATTATCTGGGTCATGAAGATCTGTTTTGTACAGTTCTTCTGTGTAATCTTGCCACCTCTTCTTAATATCTTCTGCTTCTGTTAGGTCCATACCATTTATCTCCTTTATCGAGCCCATCTTTGCATGAAATGTTCCCTTCATATCTCTAATTTTCTTGAAGTGATCTCTAGTCTTTCCCATTCTGTTGTTTTCCTCTATTTCTTGCATTGATCACTGAGGAAGGCTTTCTTATCTCTCCTTGCTATTCTTTGGAACTCTGCATTTGGATGCTTATATCTTTCCTTTTCTCCTTTGCTTTTCGCTTCTCTTCTTTTCACAGCTATTTGTAAGGCCTCCCCAGAAAGCCATTTTGCTTTTTTGCATTTCTTTTCCATGGGGATGGTCTTGATCCCTGTCTCCTGTACAATGTCACCAACCTCAGTCCATAGTTCACCAGGCACTCTGTCTATCAGGTCTAGTCCCTTAAATCTATTTCTCACTTGTATAATCATAGGGATTTGATTTAGGTCATACCTGAATGGTCTAGTGGTTTTCCCTACTTTCTTCAATTTAAGTCTGAATTTGGCAAGAAGGAGTTCATGATCTGAGCCATAGTCAGCTTCTGGTCTTGTTTTTGCTGACTGTATAGAGCTTCTCCATCTTTGGCTGCAAAGAATATAATCAGTCTGATTTTGGTGTTGACCATCTGGTGATATCCATGTGTAGAGTCTTTTCTTGTGTTGTTGGAAGAGGATGTTTGCTATGACCAGTGCATTTTCTTGGCAAAACTCTATTAGTCTTTGCCCTGCTTCATTCTGAATTCAAGGCCAAATTTCCCTGTTACTCCAGGTGTTTCCTGCCTTCCTACTTTTGCTTTCCAGTCTGCTATAATGAAAAGGACATCTTTTTGGGTGTTAGTTCTAAAAGGTCTTGTAGGTCTTCATAGAAGCTTTCAACTTCAGATTCTTCAGTGTTACTGGTTGGGGCATAGACTTGGATTACTGTGATATTGAATGGTTTGCCTTGGAAATGAACAGAGATCATTCTGTTGCTTTCGAGATTGCATCCAAATACTGCATTTCAAACTCTTTTGTTGACCATGATGCCTACTCCATTTCTTCTGAGGGATTCCTGCTCGCAGTAGTAGATATAATGGTCATCTGAGTTAAATTCACCCATTCTAGTCCATTTTAGTTTGCTGATTCCTAGAATGTCGACATTCACTCTTGCCATCTCTTGTTTGACCACTTCCAATTTGCCTTGATTCATGGACCTGACATTCCAGGTTCCTATGCAATATTGCTCTTTACAGCATCGGACCTTACTTCTATCACCAGTCACATCCACAGCTAGGTATTGTTTTGCTTTGGCTCCATCCCTTCATTCTTTCTGGAGTTATTTCTCCACTGATCTCCAGTAGCATATTGGGCACCTACTGACCTGGGGAGTTCCTCTTTCAGTATCCTATCATTTTGCCTTTTCATACTGTTCATGGGGTTCTCAAGGCAAGAATACTGAAGTGGTTTGCCATTCCCTTCTCTAGTGGACCACATTCTGTCAGATCTCTCCACCATGACCCGTCCATGTTGGGTTGCCCCATGGGCATGGCTTAGTTTCATTGAGTTAGACAAGGCTGTGGTCCTAGCGTGATTAGATTGACTAGTTTCCTGTGAGTATGGTTTCAGTGTGTCTGCCCTCTGATGTCCTCTTGCAACACCTACCGTCTTACTTGTGTTTCTCTTACCCTGGACGTGGGGTATCTCTTCATGGCTGCTCCAGCAAAGCGCAGCTGCTGCTCCTTACCTTGGATGAGGGGTATCTCCTCACCACTGCCCCTTCTGACCTTGAATGTGGAATAGCTTCTCTAGGCCCTCCTGCGCCTGCACAGCCACTGCTCCTTGGAGGTGGGGTTGCTCCTCCTGGCCTCGGTCACGGGGTAGGTCTTCGGCCGCCGCCCCTGGCCTCAGGCGTGGGGCAGATCCTCCTGGCCACCACCCCTGACCTCGAACTGGGGTAGCTCCTCTCCTCCATTCCTGCGCTGTCGCAGCCTGGCACTCTGGGCCACAGCCCCTGACCTCGGATGCGGGGCAACTCTTCCCGGCCACCTCCCCTTGGGCATGGGGTCCTCCTGGCTTCTGCCCCTGACCTCGGACGTGGGGTAGTTCCTCTTGGCCGCCCTTGAGCCCAACTCCCATGCTTTTTCCAGGGAAATACTGAACTCCGGTGTGGTACCTGAGTGGCATGAGGTTGGGCACTGCTGAGAGCAAGTGAGAGAGAGAGAGACAGAGACAAAGAAACAGAGAGAGACAGACTGGGGGATGGGGGGGTAAAATGATAGTCACTGCTACTTGTTCACATAGAAAAGTCATTCTTCCTCAAGTGCCTCAGGTTCCATGTTTTAAATTAATATGTGCTGCACAGAAACAGCCAGCGCATCATTTTGTTTCTCCTCTGCCAGTGACAGCCTGCAGTCCGAAGCCTGGTGAAAAGAGTTGAACTCTGCATGCTACAAGTACTCATTTTTTTTTTTTTTTGAATTACTCCTTTAACTTGACCAAACAGGCTTTGGGTACCAATTGTTGCATTTCCTTTTCTTTCCTATAATAGCTAAATTTGCTCACTCCCCTTTAGGCACTTTCTTTTTCCTTTTTTCCCCCCTTAATTTGGTGAAGGAACAGTGGTTATAATTTCAAATGAAGTTATTCAGTGGCACTTTTGTTGACTCTTGACCGAATCCTTTTTAGAAATAAATAGTGGCATTGAAAGTGCACTTCCACTTCATCAACCACAGGTTACTCAATCCTAAAAAGGCTTTTTGAAAGGCGGCTACTTCTTGGGGAAGCTAATTTTCTATATTTTGGTTTATTCTGAGAATGAGAGAAAAGGTATTATTCAAGGTATTCATTTCAGAAATGCCAGAAAACAAATGCTTCTTAAACCTTTACTTTTGGCATTATTGTTAAGGACCAAGTGAAGAAAAGCCAATAAGCAGAGTTTCTGATTGCAAAGAGAGAAAATCATACCTCTTCTATACAGACTGTTCAAGGTATCACTACTGTAAGGAGGACTTCAGCCAGAGGCAAAACCCAAAATATGTAAATCCTTTCCCAACCTGAATTATAAAATTATTCCTGTATCACTTGCTTCAGAGATTATAAAAATTTTAATACGAGAAAATATTATCACAAATAATTACAATTCTGCTTTCCATATTACCAAACTAGAGTTCTTTAAACTGTGCCACTGTCCTTTCTCACCTGTCACTAGACACTGTTTAAATGCCTCCAAACAGTTGATGGGGAAGCTTCATTTAAGAATTCTATTTCTCTGTACTACTGGAAAAAATTACTGCACCAGAGAACCATACATCATAGCTTTGTCCTTTATAAAATGATGGCGTATGTATCAAAATTGGTTTCCAGCTGAACAATTTTATATCTGAATTTTATATCAATCTAGCACCAGCATTAGGACCCTGAGTTTAGTAGTCAAAGAAATTTGGGTTCAAATCATGACTTGTAAGGGCTTCCCAGGTATCTCAGTGGTGAAGAATCTATTTGTCGGTGCAGGAGCCATAGGAGACAGGGCTTCGATCCCTGGGTTGGGAAGATCCCTGGGAGGAAGAAATGACAACCCACTCCAGTATTCTTGCCAGGATAATCCCATGGACAGAGGAGCCTGGTGGACTATAGTCCATGAGGTTGCAAAAGAGTCGGACATGACTGAGAGTGCACACACGCACATGACGTGTAAATTTCTAGTTGTCTGTGGGTGAGTTAACTTGATCTCTCTGCCCCACGTGCCCATAATGAATGTTGGGTAGACATTTATAATGTCTATTATACGTTCAGTTCAGTTCAGTCGCTCAGTCGTGTCTGACTATTTGTAATTTTTAACTGCATAATGAAATTAATATGTTTATGAAACATTTGAGTATAAAGCAGAAAAATTATAGTTTTTTATAATCTGAAGTTAACAGTGAGCTGAAAGCAAATAGATTTTGTGGTTGTTTTTCATATCTAATTCATCAAATAGCTTTTTGTGCACTCTTTAAGATCCTTTAACTTATCCAAGGTCATATGCTATAGCAATAAAAATAAAACCAAAATTTAGTACTCAATAGGCAGAGGATTGAATATAGAGTTATTAACTTAAAATAATGGTTATTAGAAAATATTCAGAATTAAGTACATAGAGAAATAATATGAAGAATGCAAAGCAAATTGTGAGCAATCTGAGGCATAAGGACTAGAGTGTATCCAATTATTTACCCCTGACCTACCAAAAAGAAAGAGAGAGAGAGAAAAAGAGAAAGAAAGAAGGGGGGGGGGGAACACAGAGTATCGATTATAAAACAAATTATGAGATGGTAAATTTAAGCCTTAATATATCAATATTTACCCCATATTTAAACTGATTAAACCTTGAATAAAAATAAATTAATTAAAATTCAGATAATGTGGGCAGAAGATTTAAACTGGAATTTCAAGTAACCAGGAAGCATATGAAATGACTTGCATTATCTACTTAGTCATAAGAGGAATATAAACACACATGAATATCAGATATCATTAAGTAACAGATTGCTAGTATTAAAAAGATTCCATTATCAAGTGTTGGTGAGAATGTGGAGCAATTGGAATTCATCTCAAGTTAATTGATTACTTTGGAGAGGAGGGGAGGAGCAGTACCTGGAATGAATTATGAAAGATCTCCAGTATGCTGATAATATTCTATTTACTGATCTCAGTAGTAATTACATGGGTTGTTAATGAAAATCATTAATCTGTGTACTTATGGTATGCATATTTCTAAAGATCTTTGGTAGAAATAATCAATTCTTTTTACTGGTATGCTTAATATTCCCACCAGGAAATCAAGTAAAACTATAATTTACAGATTTATTCCAACATACACTATTGCAAACTTTACACACTATTACAAACTGAAGATTGAGGTTGCAAATTTGAATTCCTTTAAATATTTCTGGAAAGGATAAAATTGTGGTAAATGACTAAAAGAGTGGAAATGAATATTAAAAGACCTATTCAAGGAATTTATGCTGTTATTTAATGTAGTAGGTAGTATTGAATTTCATTTTTATGTTCCAGGTAGGTAAATGCCAGAAAAAATGATTACCTAAAACATAAAAAGTTTTGTGACCTTGAATTTCAAAATCAGTTCTGGTTATGTGACCTTTCAAAATTCTGTCATGTCCTAATGCTAGAGAAAATGAAATTTGTGAATAACCTCTCTTAGTACATTTGCAACAGTTCTTTCTTATGAATACAATGCCTCTCCTTTTTTATCATTCAGATCTTACATTTAGTCCTTTTATCCAGAATAACCTTTTTCTGTTTCCTAAGCGTATAATCCTTCCTACTTTTGCATTTGTTCCAAAAACTAATTGTCATAGAGCTTCACTAATGCTTTTTATGGGTTTATTTGTTTTCCTAAAACAGTAAAGTCTTTGAAAACAGGGACTGCATCAACCATGAATACACTTTTAATCCCTATGATTAGAGTGGAATACATATACATATCCCAAATATATTTATTGAACAGTGAATAAATGAATCACGATAATGTTACCCTCTGGCTAATAAATGAGATAGTGGAGTTTCTAAATTGTGAAAGCAGTTTCAGTAAATATCTCCACTGAGACCATATTTACAAATAACAATCAAATTGTTCTTGTCGGTTAGTTGCTAAGTCATTTACGACTCTTTTGCAACTCCATGGACTTTAGCCCGGCATTCTCCTCTGTCCATGGAATTTCCCAGGCAAGTATATTGTAGTGGGTTGCCATTTCTGAGGTAACAGCTTTTACTGGAAGTGAAAATATGAAGTATCAATAGTCCATGTAATGGAAGTGTAATATAAATATCTTTGAAAACAACTTTGCTAGAGTTACTTTTTCTTTTTTTTTTTTTTTTAACTTCCAGACTTAACACTTCAGTTTAGTTACTGCTTTCACAGCAAATAGTTTTAACATATATTCAGATTTTTCCAATCAGACTTTTCTCTTCCCGAGTCAGTTTTGGTACAGAAAGGCACAAACCATCTTTATTTAGTTTATTAAAAGTGCCAAAGTTTCAAACCATGTTTAGATTGGATAGTTTTTGCAGACTCCTCTCTGCAATACTTTTTTTCTTTTTCCTGATTATCATAATGTATTTAGTTTATCCCTAAATAATAACTTCTCATCATTTTCTTGTTTAGTAAATACATACCAGTGTTCTCCAATATACCATAATGGTTAGAGCTCCTAATTACTAGTGAATGTTTTGACATTACATATCATATCCTTAGAATTGAAGTATTCCAGTATCTATTTCCACTTAAAGAGGCCAGTGGGGCTCACATTGCATATGTTTGCTCTCTTCCTCTCCGTTCTTCCTGTATAGGAATACACACACACTTACATGTCTGTTTGTCTACCTATAATTTCTCCCAAAGAAGGCAAAGTTATTATAAGAACTAAATTTTCCTGAATGTGTCATTAAAACTGGAGAGGCCATTCTTGAATATGTACTCAGTTCAGTTCAGTTCAGTCGCTCAGTCGTGTCTGACTCGTGGACGTCCCAAAAGTATGAATTATTGTTCTTCTAGGGAGTGTATTCCTCTGATGCAGCAATAATTTGCCTTCCAACTCTAATTGTTTGTTTGGATTTTATTTCTTTCCATAAATGAGGTAATGAGATTTAGAGACTGAAGGACAGAAATTTAATTGACAATGCAATAAACAGACATCTAAAGTAAGTTTTCACAAAAGGATACCACTACTCATTGGAAATTTCAACTATATTCAGAAGGAATGTAAGTGGTTACCTTTTGCAATAGTCTATGAAATTTAGTACCTTCTGAGAATTCCTTTCAATCAGTATTAAGCAAAAGATTCTTTTAAAAGAAGTGAAGATTAGCAATTATGTTCTGTGATTTCCCAATACTGCTTTAACACTTCTCCTGTGGGCCAGATGATGTATCTGCACACTTCAGGGTAAATTCACAGAATGTAATACAAGCTGGCTAAGTTTCATTAGAGCAGAACAGGGCAGATTTTTTTTTTTTTTTTGAAAGCAAAATGTATTTTAATTTAACACATGCACTATTTTGCCAGAGAAATGCTGTCATTGATGTGGTAGTGCAACTCTAATTCAGATAATATATTTGGTTATATTTTATCTCCAGGTGTTTATATTGTCGGCAACTTAATATTAAAAAGTGATGAGAAGTTTTATACTACTACAATTCAGTGACCACAAAGGCTATTATGATGAAAGCTGCCCAGTTAAAAAAGTACCATGCCCCAGTATGTGGCACAATATCTCCTGAAACAATTACTTGATACAAAACATCTTGCAGTTCCTTGAGGTTTGCTAATAAAAAAATTGAACTATAGAAATAACTTTATTGCAAAAGAGAACAGATTTGCTAATTTACATGTGTTTTTTTTTTAATTTAAAATTCTCAGCATGGTTTTTCTTGGTCTTAGTATGCCACTAGACTTTTCCAATATACATGTATATATAATATACTATTATATTTTGATATGATATTTACTATTTATTACATTAATCCTTAGTGTAGATTCTTTTGAAATCATTTGATTGATTATTTAAATAGAATTTTACTTAAGGGGCCAAATGATTTAAAAAGGAACAAGACTACATGTTGGGCTTCCAGGTGGCACTAGTGGTAAAGAACCTGCCTGCCTATACAGGAGAGGTAAGAGATGAGGGTTCAGTCCATGGGTTGGGAAAACGCCCTGGAGTGGAAAATGGCAATCCACTCCAGCATTCTTGCCTAGAAAATCCAGTGGATAGAGAAGCCTGGTGGGCAACAGTCTATTAAGCTTGCAAAGAGTCAGACATGACTGAAGCAACTTAGCACAATCATGACTACATCTTATAATAATTTTGTCACACACATCATTTAAGTTTTATTTTTCTGGACTCTCTCTCTCTCTATATATATATATAGACTTCCCTGGTGGCTCAGATGGTAAAGCATCTGCCTACAATGTGGGAGACCTGGGTTCAATCCCCGGATCGGGAAGATCTGCTGGAGAAGGAAATGGCAACCCACTCCAGTACTCTTGCCTGGAAAATCCCATGGACAGAGGAGCCTGGTAGGCTACAGTCCATGGGGTTGCAATGAGTCGGACACGACTCAGTGACTTCCTATATATATATATATATATATATATATATATATATATTTCTGTCTCAATTTCAGTTTTCATATTTTTTTTTTTCTGGAGATTTGCCATCTCTAGAGCCAGATGGCACCTTACCCTTTGGCTTCACTAGATCTCTTTCTCTCTTTTTTTTTTTACCTTGAACAGGGACCATTTAAAATGATTAAATGATGTATGCCATTGTCTCATTTTGCTTCAGATTTTCATCCCCATCTAGTAACTGGCTCACCTGTGAAGTTGGCCAGAGTTATTCAACAGAGTTCATATGAAATGTGTCGATGATCTTAGTGTCTATGGGAATGGATACAACCCTTTGGACTAACCATAATTCCCCACATTAGCATGATTTCCATAGACCTAGAATTACTAATCACTTGTCATAGAATTTTTTGTACATGGCTATAATTAATCACATTGTAAGTTATGGTAGAAACTATTAGATCGTGGTTTTGCTTCTAAAACACAGATATACAATCAGTGAAGCTGGATACTACCTCTTTATTTGGGTATTTATCTACTTTTCAGAGGAAATAAAATAGACAAAAACCTTTGTTTTATCACCTTAAATATTTTAGGTGTTGGCAATGCCAAAAGTGTAATAAAGTACCGTAGAAAATTACTTTACAAAATTGCTTTATAAATCCTTGATTTTAATTATTTAAATACATCAATAATAATTTAATTTATTGTAAATAGTATATTTTTATCCCTCCCCAAAATCTTTTGCTAATATTTAAGGCAAGACTATGTATGTATATAACTTTTGCTAAGACTTATAGAAGCACCAGTGATAAATGAGACGGAAACAATAATTACAATGGGAAATTCTATTCTTTGTAATCCAAAAAATTTACCATTGTTCCTCAAACAAATATATTTTGTAGTCTTCTAGTCAGGATTCCTCCTTTGGCTCTACTAGGTTAAAATAACAAATCCCCTCATGCAGAACAATGGCTCAGTAGCATTTATGTTTAGCTATAATTTGTTGAAAGACTATTGTTTTCCTGATGTTTTATTATATACAAGTGGGATACTGTTGGCCTGAGCAACAATGAAAAGTCAATATCACACTCCAGGATCTTGCTGCCTGCAGAATGGTAAACAATAGAGACTATGCATTTATTCTTGGCAGTCTCTGAAAAATACCTTGGAGAATTTCTGTAGCATTATGTACTGCAAGCTTCGGTGAAACCACAGACCAAAAAGTGATTTTCATAGGCTCATTGTATTCACAATTTATTGTATGTTATTAAAATAACAAACTTTTATGCTGATATTTGTGATATCCCTAACGACAAGATAATGTGATGTGGAGTAAAGTCACTACAATTATACAGGAGAAGTGTAGCCTAGTGACAGGCTTACTAGGTAAAATGTAGGATCATAAAATTTATTAATAGGGAAGCTAAATTATAACAGGACCTAGAATGCTGCTGCATAGCACAATTTTCTGGACCGTTCCCTGTACAGTCAACTTCTAATTTATTCGCATCTGCTTTCATAATGGTCATCGGATAAAACACCCCTTGTTCAGCCTTTTTTTGAAAAACACTTTAATACAGTTCTGCTGCTCACCATTGGAACTGCCTCTTGTCCCACACAAGGATCCACCTGATCTTCATGTACGGGGCATTCCCTGGCATAGAAATGGCCTTCTCAGCCTTTCCTTGTAACAAAAGGATAAGAAGGAATTGGCAAAACAGAAGGAAACAGGTCATGCCCCTGCATCTGCCAAGAAGCCCAAAGGATTACGTTGGCAGTGAGTATCATCTTCCAGAGTATAAAGTTACAGCGTGGTGAACAGTAGCATGCATTTTACTGCTGAAGGGGATTATTTTTAGAGGAGTTTTAACAGCTTATACAAACTGTGTTTTACTTGCTTCTGTGAGGTGAATGATTTATTTCAAAGTTTAGCTAAAATAGGGTGAGTGCCGATGCTTATTGAATGTTTGTAGTAGACCAAATATTGTCTTAGGAATGAACATAGATTTTTCAGTAATGCTTATCTTAGCTCTGCCAGGAAAGCATTTTCATTAAATTTTACAAATGAGGATATCTGCTTCTATCAACTTGCATTACTCTCTGTAGCTCAGGATAATACATCTTCATCTTATTCAGATGGCTTCCTTGGTGTCTCAGTGGTAAAGATCTTGTCTGCCAATGCAGGAGACACAGGTTCAATCTCTGGGTGGGAAAGATCCCCTGGAGAAGGAAATGGCTACCCACTGCAGTATTCTTGCCTGGGAAATCCCATGGACAGAGGAGGCTGGTGGGCTATAGTCCATGGGGTTGCAAGAGTTGGGCATGACTTAGCAACTGAACCCCCACCACATTCTGATAGATGTGAGGTGGCATCTCATGTAGATTTGATTTGCATTTCTGTGATGATTAGTGATGTTGTGTATGTTTCATATTGCTGTTTGACATCTATTGTCTTCTTGAGAAAAAAATACCTATTCACGTCCTCTTCAGATTTTAAATGGGGTTGTTTGTTTTTTGATATTGACTAGTATGAGTTCTTTATATACTTTGGATATTAACCTTTTACAGACATATTGCTTGCAAATATCTTCTCACATTCAATTAGCTGTCTTTTCTTTTTATCAAAGGTTTCCTTCACTGTGCAAAATGTTTTTTTTGTTTGATGTAATTCAACTTGTATAATTTGCTTTTGTTTCCCTTGCCTGAGAAGATAGATTCAAAAATATTATTATAACTAATGTCAAAGAGCATACTGTTTATGTTTTCTTCAAGGAGTTTTATATTTTGAGATCTTAAATCAAAATTTTTAATTCACTTTGAGTTTATTGCTTATATGGTATGAAAACTAATCCAGTTTAATTTTTTTGCATATAGCTGTCGACTTTTCCCAGTACTATTTACTGAAGAGCCCTTTTCCCACATTATATATATTTTGCCTCCTTTGTCATAAAGTAATTGGATACATATATGTGGATTTTTTCCCTGTGCTCTTATTTTGCTCTCTTGATCTATGTGTCTGTTTTTGTGATAGTATTATTCTGTTTTGGTGACTATAGCTTTGTATTATAGTTTGAAATCAGAGAGCATGATGCCTCCAGCTTTGTTCTTTCTTCCCAAGATTGTGTTGCCTACATGGGGCCTTTTGTGTTTCTATTCAATTTCTAGAATTATTTGTTCTAGTTCTGTAACATATGCCTCTGGAACTTTTATAGGATTTACAATGAGTCTGTAGATAGCTTTGGATAGTATAGCTATTTTAACAGCAATTCTTCTGATCCCTGAGCACAATGTATCTTTCCATTTATTTGCATTGTCTTCAAATTCTTTCCTAAATGTCCTACAGTTTTCAGAGCACAGGTCTTTCACCTCCTTAGTTAGATTTATTGCTAAGTTTTTTTTCTTTGATGCAACTGTTTTATTAACTTATCTTTCAGATAACTCATTCAGTTCAGTTCAGTTCAGTTCAGTCGCTCAGGTGTGTCCAACTATTTGTGACCCCATGAATTGCAGCATGACAGGCCTCCCTGTCCATCACCAACTCCTGGAGTTTACCCAAACTCATGTGCATCAAGTCGGAGATGTAATCCAGACATCTCATCCTCTGTCATCCCCATCTCTTCCTTCCCCCAATCCCTCCCAGCATCAGAGTGTTTTCCAATGAGTCAACTCTTTGCATGAGGTGGCCAAAGTATTGGAGTTTCAGCTTTAGCATCAGTCCTTCCAAAGAACACCCAGGGCTGATCTCCTTTAGGCTGGATGGGTTGGATCTCCTTGAAGTCCAAGGGACTCTCAAAAGTCTTCTCCAACACCACAGTTCAAAAGCATCAATTCTTTGGCCTAAGCTTTCTTCACAGTCCAACTCTCACATCTATACATGACCACAGGAAAAACCATAGCCTTGACTAGATGGACCTTTGTTGGCAAAGTAATGTCTCTGCTTTTCAATATGCTATCTAGGTTGGTCATAACTTTCCTGGTCCCATCACTTCATGGGAAATAGTTGGGGAAACAGTGGAAACAGTGTCAGACTTTATTTTTTTGGGCTCCAAAATCACTGCAGATGGTGACTGCAGCCATGAAATTAAAAGACGCTTACTCCTTGGAAGGAAAGTTATGACCAAACTAGACAGCATACTCAAGAGCAGAGACATTACTTTGCCAACAAAGGTCCATCTAGTCAAGGCTATGGTTTTTCCAGTGGTCATGTATGGATGTGAGATTTGGACTGTGAAGAAGGCTGAGCACTGAAGAATTGATGCTTTTGTACTGTGGTGTTGGAGAAGACTCTTGAGAGTCCCTTGGACTTCAAGAAGATCCAATCAGTCCATTCTGAAGGAGATTAGCCCTGGGATTTCCTTGGAAGGAATGATGCTAAAGCTGAAACTCCAGTACTTTGGCCACCTCATGCGAAGAATTGACTCACTGGAAAAGACTCTGATGCTGGGAGGGATTGGGGGCAGGAGGAGAAGGGGACGACAGAGGATGAGATGGCTGGATGGCATCACTGACTCGATGGACGTGAGTCTGGGTGAACTCTGGGAGTTGGTGATGGACAGGGAGGTCTGGCGTGCTGCAATTCATGGGGTCACAAAGAGTCGGACACAACTGAGCGCCTGAACTGAACTGAGTAAGCATCTTGTAATTTCATGGCTACAGTCATCATCTGCAGTGATTTTGGAGCCCCCAAAATAAAGTCTGATACTGTTTCCACTGTTTCCCCATCTATTTCCCATGAAGTGATGGGACCAGATGCCATGATCTTCATTTTCTGAATGTTGAGCTTTAAGCCAACTTTTCCACTCTCCTCTTTCACTTTCATCAAGAGGCATTTTAGTTCCTCTTCACTTTCTGCCATTAGGGTGGTGTCATCTGCATATCTGAGGTTATTGATATTTCTCCCAGCAATCTTGATTCCAGCTTGTGCTTCCTCCAGCCCAGCATTTCTCATGATGTACTCTGCATATAAGTTAAATAAGGAGGGTGACAATATACAGCCTTGACGTACTCCTTTTCCTATTTGGAACCAGTCTGTTGTTCCATGTCCAGTTCTAACTATTGCTTCCTGACATGCATATAGTTTTCTCAAGAGGCAGGTCAGGTGAACTGGTATTCCCATCTCTTGAAGAATTTTCCCCAATTTATTATGATCCACACAGTCAAAGGCTTTGGCATAGTCAATAAAGCAGAAATAGATGTTTTTCTGGAACTCTCTTCCTTTTTTGATGATCCAGTGGATGTTGGCAATTTGATCTCTAGTTCCTCTGCATTTTCTGAAACTAGAGTGAACATCTGGAAGTTCACAGTTCACCTATTGCTGAAGCCTGGCTTGGAGAATTTTGAGCATTACTTTACTAGCATGTGAGATGAGTGCAATTGTGCTGTAGCTTGAGCATTCTTTGGCATTGCCTTTCTTTGGGATTGGAATGAAAACTGACCTTTTCCAGTCATGAGTTTTCCAAATTTGCTGGCATATTGAGTGCAGCACTTTCACAGCATCATCTTTCAGGATTTGAAATAGCTCAACTGGAATTCCATCACCTCCACTAGCTTTGTTTGTAGTGATGCTTTATAAGGCCCACTTGACTTCACATTTCAGGATGTCTGGCTCTAGGTGAGTGATCACACCATCGTGATTATCTGGGTCATGAAGATCTTTTTTGTATGGTTTTTCTGTGTATCCTGCCACTTCTTCTTAATATCTTCTGCTTCTGTTAGGTCCATACCATTTCTGTCCTTTATCGAGTCTATCTTTGCATGAAATTTTCCCTTGGTATCTCTAATTTTCTTGAATGGAACTCTAGTTTTTCCCATTCTGTTGTTTTCCTCTATTTCTTTGCATTGATCACTGAGGAAGGCTTTCTTATCTCTCCTTGCTATTCTTTGGAACTCTGCATTCAGATGTTTATATCTTTACTTTTCTCCTTTGTTTTTTGCTTCTCTTCTTTTCACAGCTATTTGTAAGGCCTCCCCAGACAGCCATTTTGCTTTTTTGCATTTCTTTTCCATGGGGATGGTCTTGATCCCTGTCTCCTGTACAATGTCACGAACCTCAGTCCATAGTTCATCAGGCACTCTGTCTATCAGATGTAGGCCCTTAAATCTATTTCTCACTTCCACTGTATAATCATAAAGGATTTGATATAGGTCATACCTGAATGGTCTAGTGGTTTTCCCTACTTTCTTCAATTTAAATCTGTATTTGGCAATAAGGAATTCATGATCTGAGCCACAGTCAGCTCCCAGTCTTCTTTTTGCTGACTGTATAGAGTTTCTCCCTCTTTTGCTGCAAAGAATATAATCAATCTGATTTTGTTGTTGACCGTCTGGTGATGTCCATGTGTAGAGTCTTCTCTTGTGTTGTTGGAAGAAGGTGTTTGCTATGACCAGTGTGTTCTCTTGGCAAAACTGTTATTAGCCTTTGTCCTGCTTCATTCTGTACTCTAAGGCCAAGTTTGCCTGTTACTCCAGGTGTTTCTTGATTTCCTACTTTTGCATTCCAGTCCCCTATAATGAAAAGGACGTCTTTCTTGGGTGTTAGTTCTAAAAGGTCTTGTAGGTCTTCATAGACCCTTTCAACTCCAGCTTCTTCAGCATTACTGGTTGGGGCATAGGCTTGGATCACCATGGTATTGAATGGTTTGCCTTGAAAATGAACAGAGATCATTCTGTCATTTTTGAGATTGCATCCAAGTACTGCATTTCAGACTCTTTTGTTGACCATGATGGCTACTCTGTTTCTTCTAAGGGATTCCTGCTCATTAGTGTGTAAAAATGCAACAGATTTCTGTGTATTGATTTTGTATACTGCATCTTTACTTAATTCATTTATATCATTTATTCATTCAAATAATTTTTGGTATTGTCCTTATATAGTATCATGTAATCTGCAAAAAAATGACTGATTACTTCTTCCTTTCCAATTTGGATTCTTTTATTTCTTTTTCTTGTGTGATTTCTGTGGTGTGGACTTCCAAAGCTATGTTGAGGAAAAGTGGCAGGAGTGGGCCTCCTGTCTTATTTCTAATCTTATAGGTAATGCTTTCAGCTTTTTACTGTTGAGCATGATGTCAGCTATAAGTTTGTCACATATGGGCTTTATTACATTGTAGTATGTTCCCTTTGTACCTGCTTTGTTGAGAGTTTTTTTAATCATGAATGGATGTTAATTTTATCAAAGCTTTTTCTGCATCTATTCAGATTATCATATGATATTTAGTCTTCAATTTGTTAATTGATTGGATATTAATGAATCCTTGATCTCTGGGATAAATTCCACTTGATACTGATATACATTGATGAGTTCAGTTTGCAAAATTTTGTTGAGAATATTTGTATCTATGTTCATCAGGGATGTTGGCCTGTAATTTTCTTTTTCTGTAGTGTTTTTTTTTTTTTTTTGTTTTGTTTTTTTTTTTTGGTTTTGCTATCAGTGTGATTCTAGCCTTGTAGAATATTTAGAGGGATTCGTTTAGTAGGAGATATGTTAATTCTTCTTTAAATATTTGGTAGAATTCACTTGTGAAACCATCTGGTCCTAAACTTTTGTTTGTTGGGAGTTTTTGTTTTTAATTTCGGATCCAATTTTATTACTGATAATCACTGTTCATAATTTCAATTTCTTTCTGATTTAACTTAGAATATTATATACCTCTAGGAATTTATTCATTTCTTTTAGGTTGTTAATTTTACTGACATGGATTCATCCATAGTAATCTCTTATGATCCTTTGGGTTTCTGTGATGTCAGTCATATTTTCTCCTCTTTAGTTTCTGATTTTGTTTATTTGGGGCTCTCTTTTTTCTTGATGTATATAGATAAAAGTTTATCAATTTTGTCTTTAAAAAAAACAGCTTTCAGTTTCAGTGATCTTTTCTGTTGTTGTTTAGTCTTTATTTTTTGTCCACTCTGATGCTTATTATTTGTTGACTTCTATTAACTTTGGGTGTTGTTCATTCTTATTTTCCTAGTTCCTATACTTGTAAGGTTGGATTGTTTATGTGGGCTGTTTCTTGCTTCCTGAGGTAGGCTTATATTGCTATAAACTTTCCTTTAAGAACTGCTTTGCTGCATCCCATAAGTTTTGGATCACTGTGTTTCCATTTTCATTTGTATTTTATTATTTTTTAATTTCTTCTTTGGTTTCTTCAGTGTACCTATATGTTGTTTGGTAGTGTGTTGTTTAGATTTGATGTATTTGTGTTTGATGCAGCTTTTTCCCAGTAGTTAGTTAACTTCTAGTCTCATAGCATTGTGTTCAGAAAAGATTCTTGATATAATTTCAGTCTTCATGTATTGAATATTTACTGAGATTTGTTTTGTGACCTAGCATGTACTCTATCCTGAAAAATGTTCCCCATGCACTTAAAAAGAATGTGTATTCTGCTGTTTTTGAGTGAAATGGTCTGTACTTATGTATTAAGTTCATCTGGCCTAATATGTCATTGAAGGCTATTGTTTCCTTACTGCTTTCCTGTCTGTATAATCTGTTCTTTGATGTAAGTGGAATGCTAAAGTCTTCTACTATTATTGTATTACTATCACTTTCTCCCTTTATGTTTGTTTATTTGTTTTATACATTTAGGTGCTTCAGTGTTCAGTACGTATATATTTACAATTGTTGCATCTTCTTGTGGGAAAAATCTCTTTATCATTATGTAATGACCTTCTTTGTCTCTTGTTACAGTTTTTGCTTTAAAGTCCATTTTGTCTTTTTAAGTATAATACATGATTATAAAATTACAATTTTATAATTCATAATTATAATGTATATAATTTTAAGTTGATGATCTCTTAAGTTGAATGCATTCTAATCACCCTATATTTTTACTCTTTCCTATGTTAATTTTTCTTGACATCTTAATTTATATCTTTCTATTTTATGTATTCCTTAATTAATTAGTGTGACTATAGATGATTTTATTTGTTTTGTGTTTTAACCTTCCTACTAACTTTATAAGTGGTTGATCTACTGCATTTACTGTATATTTGCCTTAACTAGTGAGATTTTTTCCTTTCATAGTTTTATATTTCTTGTTCAGTTGGTAAGTCATGTCCAACTCTTTGCAGCCCCATGAACTTCAGCATGGCAAGCTTCCCTGTCCTTCACTATATCCCTGAGTTTCTTCTAACTCCTGCGCATTGAGTCAGTGATGTTATCTAACTGTTTCATCTTCTGCTGCCCCTTTCTCATTTGCCTTCAATCTCTCCCAGAATCTGGGTCTTTTCCAGTGAGTCACCTCTTTACATCAGGTGGCCCAAATATTGGAGCTTCAGCTTCAGCATTAGTCCTTTCAGTGAATATCTAGGGTTGATTTCCTTTAGGATTGACTGGTTTGATCTCCTTGCAGTCCAAGGGACTCATAAGACTCTTCTCCAACACCATAATTCAAACTCATCTAATCTTTGGTGTTCAGTCTTCTTTATGGTCCAACTCTCACATCTGTACATGACTACTGGAAAAAACCATAGTGATTTCTTTTTTGCTTAAATAAGTCCATTTAGCAACTCTTGTAAAACAGGTTTGTGGTGCTAAAGACTTTTAGCTTTTGCTTGCTTGTAAAATTCTTTATTTCTTCTTCAATTTTGAATAATAACATTGCCATCTGCAGTAATTCTTGATTATAAGTTCTTCTGTTTAATCACTTTGAGTATTTTGTGCCATTCCCTTCTGTTCTGCAAAGCTTCTTGTGAAAAGTCAGCTGAAAGTCTTATGGGATTTCCCTTGCACGTAACTATTTGCCTTTCTCATTCTGTTTTTAAATATCTCTTTTTACCTTCTTCTTCTTCTTTTTTTTTTTTTTATTTTAATTATAGTGTAGATTGGTGTGGACCTCTTTGGGTTAATTTTATTTGGAACTCTCTGTATTCTCTGAACCTGGATATATGTTTCTTTTTCCAATTTAGAAAAGTTTTCAGCTGTTATTTTTTCAAACAAGTTCTCTGCCCTTTTTTCTCTCTCTTCTTTTCCTGAGATCCTGGCAGCATAAGTGTTAGTACACTTGATATTGTATCAGATCGCTTAAACTAGCCTCAACTTTTTAAATTCATTTCCTTTGTTCTGTTCATCTTGGATGATTTTTATTACTCTTTCAGATTGCTTCTCTATTCCTTTCTATTATCTAATCTATTGTTGATTTTTTTCTAATTTCATTTATTGTATTCTTTGTCTCTGGTTCTATTTTGTATTTTCTAACTTTTTTTTTTTTTTACAGTCTCTTTTGCTTATTCATTCTTCTTATAATTCATTGGCCATCTTTTTGATCATTACTTTGAACTTTTTATTGGGTGGATTGCTTTATTGCACTTTAGTGCTTTTTCTTATTATAAGAAGGTTTGTCTTATTCCTTCATATTTAACATGTTTCTGTCTTCTCATTTTGCTTAACTCTTTATGTTTATTTCTATTTGTTAGGTAGGTTTTTTACATTCCCTGAGCTTGGAAAAGTTGTCTAACCCAAGCTTCTTTCAAGCTTCTGCACTGGGAGTCAGCACATGAAATTTTGCATGTATCTTTTAACATATCATTGACTGGGGGATTTTTCAGAAACTAATGCCTGAGGCTGGCAATTTATTACATAAGCGAATACTGAAACATCTCTGATCAAAAACGTCTGGGTGACAAAGATGTATTAATAAGTCTCTGGTCAATAATTTGCTAAGAGTGAAATCTGTGTTTCATGTAACCCTCTGGATCTTCAAAACATGAACCCTGTTGGTTTTCAAAGCTGGATGTTCTTTGGTTCATCTTCACAGTGCAGCACCCCTGGACTTGGGAGCCCAGTGTAAGACTTGGAGCCCTCACTCCTTGGGGTGTACCTTTGCTATTGTGATAGTCCTTCTATTTGTGGGTCATCAGCCCAGGGGTGTGCTGACTAGATTGCATCTCAAGCTCTCCTATTTCTCCAATGGCTCTTTCTTTATGTCTTTGGTAATGGAAAAATTTTTCTGCTAGTCTTTGTGTTGTCCTCAAAGATAGTTGCTCTGTAAGCAGTTGTGATTCTGGTATGTCTGTGACAGGGAGTAATTTCAGAGTCTTCATACTCTGCAATCTTGGTCACCTCAGAGATTTCTTGGTCTTATGGTAAATATATGTTTAACATTATGAGAACTGCCAAACTCTTCCTAAGAGATTGTACTGTGTTACATTCCCTCCAGAAATGAGTTATAGTTGCTCCAACTCCTTGCCAGCCTTTGACATTGTAAATTTATATATGGCTGTGTGCACGCATGTGCTTTTGTTCATCTGTTTTCCCTATTCTAATGGCAGTCAGTGGTATTTCATTAAGTCTGGATGACTATCTAAATTTTTTTTCCCAAATTTTATTGGTTCTGTTTTGTATTTTGTTTTTTCTGTATTATGAGAGTGTGTTATATAATCTCAGTGCTAATCATTGTCATACATTTTGCAAGTATTTTCTTCTAGTCTGGGTTTTCCAAAATGTTTTACTTTGATGAAGTCCATTATTTTTTATGATTAGTGTTTTTCATATCTTTTCAAGGAAACATTTACCTAAACAAGTCACAAAATTTTTCTCATTTTTTGGCAACAAATTTTATAGCTTAAGTGTAACATTTATGTTTATCATCCATTTTTTAGCATATAATAGGAAATATGAGCCATGAGCAGAATTCTAAAGGACAAGATATGTTCTGTTTAATATTGGATCTTATATATTTCTTATATAAAACAATAAAAATAGTAGCACCTTTCATATTAAAACTATGAAAGCAACTTGAAATTAATTAATCTAGATGTATTGGTGATTCATCGGGGCTTTTTGCATATTGGTTTGGAGTTTTTCCCTTAACATATATGAAAGACAATGCCATTCCTTTATACATTTAGCAAAGTCCTAACTAGCTTATGTATACTTCCAGAATGATTTCTTTATTTGCCTTTGATTTGATTTTGACTTTAAATTAGTTTTACCCTGCTCTGGAAATTTTAAAAACATAGTTCTAAGTAAAAGGATATTTGAGCCAATTTTGCCACTGACCCTATAATTGGTGTGTAACTGGAATATTAAACTCTGTTTCAATTTTTTAACCAGCAAAATAGAGATGTTGAATGGAAGAAGTGAAACATTGTATAAGAAAGCATCTCAAAGAGTATAAAATGCTATAATGATAATGGTGACTATGATGATGATGATAATCTTGTTTAAACTCCAACTATTCTAAGTCATTCTAAGCATGTCTGCTGGAATAATCTTCCAGGTTGAAGTTTTAAGGCATTCCATAATTCACTGCCTTCCAATAAGTATCAAGTTCTCAACAGACATCCACAGACTATAGCCACCTGCTCTCTCTTCTGCTGTACCCTTTTATAGTTTACTGTATTCACACCTAAATATGTTTCTTCTTTTAGTTGTTGGTATCCTCAAGCAGTTGTCACTCTTTAATTATACTGTGAGCTTTTCCAGGCAATCAAACTGTAAGAACCTGTGGAATGGAAGTAGTAGAGCTTTAAACATTTCTTACGAGTGAAATTTCTACTACTGATGAAGTTAAGGAGAATTTTGAATGTTACTGATACTTTCAACCTTTTGACTGATTTATAATTTTTGTGTCTATTTGTTTCCACATCTTTAGATATGGGTTAATGATTGTGTTTTAGAAATGCTTTGATAGCCTTTGGTAAAGAGTTGTATATAAGTGCAAAGTATTTCTGTCTTTCTGTTGATTGCATCTTAGAATTTTGCACAGCTTGAGAAAATATGTCTTTTCAAGGCATTTTATCCTGAGCTAGCCATGCTTGTCTATACCCTGGTATTGAAGAAAAGCCTTCATTTTCAACAGTGGCTCTTTGAAGAAAATATGGACTGGAAAAAAAAAAAAAGGAACAGTAGTTTATCAAAAAGTATTATATTCCCAGTTGAAAAACGATTTGGAGCAGGACACATAAATATTTCAATCACCTAAAATACCACATTGAAAACTGTGAGATCAATGTCTATTGAAAGAATCCAGCAAGTTCTTTGTGTGTGAGTCATCATTTCCTCCACATATTTTAAGATATTGTCCACAGAAACTTGTGTCTAGTGCTTACAAAGTCCCAATGGGTATAGATTTTATGTCAAATGAAAGTAGCATTGATGTTGCCAAAGTGTAATAGAATTTTGTTCTGTTAGCAAGAAAAGCAAGAATAGAATGAAAATAATCCTTTGACATAGGTAAAAGAAATTAACTGCTTTATTTTTAAATCATTCTCAGATCTTATCTTACATATAATTTTCTTTTTTATCTTATAACTTCTTTTGTTCTCTTTTCTTTAATCTTAGTTTTTCATTCTTTCTCCCCACTGTTTTATTCACTTCTTCATTAATAAAGTATAAACACTTCCTATGTTTGAATCCTAAGCTGCTTAATGAGTTTTCACTAAGTATTTTCAGAGCAGTTGTTTTCCTCATTGTTTATAAAAGAATGAAGTTATTAATTTTTCAGAACATTTTGAGGTATTTTTATAAAATTAAGTATAACATATATTGTAATCTCTATATTGAACTGATGAAAGAGAGAAAAAGAGAAATCATAGTCAATCTTAATCAGTTGCTATTGAGGTTTTTTTAGTTTGATCTCACTTGCTTTATTCTATATCTTTCCCCGAAGGTGCCACATTTTTTTTTCAAGGAAAAGACCTTGATACCTTTCTTTTTCCATTTAAAACACAAACAGGACTTAAATATTTTGGAGTGTCACCCTATCTGAATGTAGAAATCCTTGAGATACTCTCATGAAAAGGGGGGCTGGACTATCCATTTCTCACAATGCAAAAGATCAAGTGGAAAAATATCCCTTATTTTGTTTTGCTGTGTAAATACAAAATTTAACTAGAAAAAAAAAGGGCATGCTCTATTAGGGATGTTGCTCCATTTAGTTAGAAGCTAAGAAAATGGAGTACTTATTTTATACTAGAAACTAGTAATTGTAAAATGCTTTAACCAGTGTGGGTCAACTTTAGAATAATGGAATGATGATAAAAGGAAGCTCTATAATTTCCTTCTCTGTAGATCTATTTAATTTTTTACTTCACTCTTCAAATATACTTCTAGTAAAGTATGGTTTAACATGCCAGAAATAGATCTGTGCCTTCAATGGACTAATACTATTCATTACATTATTGTTATTGAGCACTTACTAAGAGCCTGGTGATATGTTAGACATTAAAGAGAGGAAGACTCAAAGTCTCCCTGCCTTTAAAGAGCTCATAGTCTATATTGAGAGAGTTAGGCAAACCAATGATCTCTACACAGTGAAGTAATTATTATAAAATAATATCCCCATGAAGCCATAGCATGATGAATTCTATCCTGGTATGATTAAGTCAGAGATGTGATATAATGTTCAGTTCACAAGTGGAAATATTATCTCCCTATAGTGATGATCTGGGTTATCTATAAAGGTTTGGAATTCACCAGATTATGGCTAAAGCTATATGAAAGAAAGGAATTATTGAGATGATTAAACCAAGATTAAAGGAAGACAGAAAACATTAGTCATCCTGGGAAATTAAGAGAATAATGGAAAAGTAGCAACAAACATGAAGAAACAGATATTGAGTACTAATGATCAGAAAGAGTGGGAGAACTGTTAGATATGAAAGGAGAAACTTTTTATTGTTGTTGCTAAAAAGGAGAAAAAAGACAAATGGAGAAAAGGCAGTGCATAGGAGCAGTAATCAATAAAGTTAGTGATGCATAAGTCAATTAAGATATACTCTGAAAGGCAACCAGTGGATTTATCATTTGGAAAGGTATATGTAGCCTTAAAATGAGCAATTCTGCTGATAACAAGGACTGAAAATGATTTAAGATGGAGAATTAAAAAACACAGCCATAGGAAACTCACTTTCACTGAAGATATAAACAAAGACCAATAACGCATAATTACAAAGGCAGTGGAGATATTGGCCAAAGAAACATTAAGAATTATCACAGCTAAGTAAGACAAGAGGGGATTACAAGAAGAAGGTATTGACTATATCAATGCTACTGATAAAGTAGAACTATCTTGAAAATAATCCCATGGATTTGGCAATTAGATAGATTTTAATTATATACTGATTAGTGGGTAATTATTTGGTTAATGTTTATTTTCTCCATCAGGTGGTAAGGTACAAGCTTATTTTTTTTTTTTGTAAGGAGGGTATGGTACAAGTTTTTTTGTATGGTTTATGAAAGGGGTTCTAAGACAAGAGAGGCTTGGTACCAATGATAGGCAAAAGAAAGTAATTGAATAGAAAATAAGAGATTGGAGACAGAGAAAAGTAATGACTCATAATAATGCCTTGGAGAGCAATGCCTTGAAGTCAGCGTGGAAGATGGGCTTTAGAACACTGTGACAGGATTAGGCTGGGACATGAAGACATGCCCAATGTTACATGTATTTGTGTTACTATTTTAAATATCATTATTTAGTTTATTTTGGCTTTAAATACATTTTAGCCAGTAAGCTGAATCTTAAACGATTATTGACTGACTGTGAAATTGGAAAATCCAATTCATCAGGTGAAAATATACTTTACATGTCAAAAACAATTGTAGGTCCTTTTCCCTAAAGTTTGTATATTTTATAAGCTTGTTACTTTTTATTGTTGTTGTTGTTGTTTTGTTTTGTTTTTGGAGTCAATTCATTTCAGCATCTTCAAAAGCAAGTACACACCATTACACTAACTCTTCATGTCACTGGGAAAAATTTAAAGTTTTAGATACCAGTCCTTAAAGCATTTAAAAATGTTATTGCTGCCTACCTCACTTATTCTACAACTGAGAAAACATGTGCCAGGTGTGTGTGTGTGTGTGTGTGCTTAGTTGCTCAGTCATGTCTGATTCTTTGCAACTCCATGGATAATAGCCTGCCAGGCTCCTCTGTCTATGGGGATTTTCCAGACAAGAATACTGGAGTGAGTTGTCAGGTCCTACTCCAGGGGATCTTTCTAATCCAGGGATTGAGCCCAGGTCTCCCACATTGCAGGTGGATTCTTTACTGTCTGAGCCACCAGGGAAGTGTGGAGTGGGTAGCCTATCCCTTCTCCAGGGGCGAATGTGATGTTTATTGTGACATACAGCCATTCAGACAAAACCCTGGCTTCCTATTCAGCAAGGAATAAGATGAAACTATCAATAATATGAAGTGATTGTATTTTGTTGTAGTTGTTCAGTGTAAGTCGTGTCAGATCCTGTGCAACCCGATGGACTGCAGCACACCAGGCTTCCCTGTCCTTCACTATCTGCTGGAGTTTACTCAAACTCACATCCATTGAATTGGTGATGCCATCCAACCATCTCATCCTCTGTCACCCTCTTCTCCTCCTGCCCTTAGTCTTTCCCCACATCAGGGTCTTTTCTGATGAGCTGGCTCTTCGCATCAAGTGGCCAAAGTATAGTGTGTACTATTCACTATATAATTCTTTGAATTCCTTATTTCATAATTAATTCTTTAAAACACAAGTTTTTGATAGAGTTCTTGAATGGTAGATGATCTATAATGTTTCAATTTGGGCTTAGTGATAGCTCTTACTATCTAATAGAAATATTAGGTATGATATAGTACAGATCAGAGTATTTGTGACTCTTAAACAAATGGGAGGAAGAGACAGTGAATATGTACTCAAGATCTTCCAGTATTTTTTTTTAAGTTGACATTTCAAAGGACTTTAAATTTCTAAAAATAACATTCTGAGAGTCATATATTTGCCTCTAGTAATGATCTCATTGAAAAATGACTTAATTTGATACACAGAATTCCTCAGCACAGTTATAAATAGACTCTTTTAGGTTATCAATTTCTTGGTGAAATAATTATGGTAACAGCATAACAATCTTTCCTTATCATATCTTTTAGAAGAAGTAAGCATGTTTTACTGAAATCATGTACACAGCTGTGATTTGAATGGCAATATTTATCTTATCTCTGTGAAGGCTGATCCTCCTGACCTTTACTTCAGCACATTGAGTTTAGCATGTAGGGGACTATTGCTACTGCTGCTGCTGCTAAGTTGCTTCAGTCGTGTCCAACTCTGGGTGACCCCGTAGACGGGAGCCCACCAGGCTCCCCCGTCCCTGGGATTCTCCAGGCAAGAACACTGCAGTGGGTTGCCATTTCCTTCTCCAATGCAGGAAAGTAAAAAGTGAAAGTGAAGTCGCTCAGTCGTGTCTGACTCTCAGCGACCCCATGGACTGCAGCCTTCCAGGCTCCTCCATCCATGGGATTTCCCAGGCAAGAGTACTGGAGTGGGGTGCCATTGCCTTCTCCGACTAGTTAGTATATTTAAGATGAGATGCACAATGGGTATTATTCAGCTGAGTAAGATGTGGCACCTGCCCTGGATGGATTCAATCTAGTGAGAGAAGGGACTTCAATGTGAACAACACTTCTATGACACTAACCATATTAAGGACACTAGAAGAGCTGTGGTAGAGGGCTCCCCATGTTTCTCTCTTTGTCTAAACCACCGGCCTCAAGCAGCCAGTGTCCCTGAACAATTTGAGTTATTCAGTGGTTTCATTCTCTTATATCCTGAATTTCATCTCTCAGTTGGAAATCATAATATTGGCCTGGAAAAGAAGTGCAAAAAAGCAAAATGGCTGTCTGGGGAGGCCTTACAAATAGCTGTGAAAAGAAGAGAAGCGAAAAGCAAAGGAAAAAAGGAAAGATATACCCATCTGAATTCAGAGTTCCAAGGAATAGCAAGGAGAGATAAGAAAGCCTTCCTCAGTGATCAATGCAAAGAAATAGAGGAAAACAACAGAATGGGAAAGACTAGAGATCTCTTCAAGAAATTAGAGATACCAAGGAAACATTTCATGCAAAGATGGGCTCGAAAAAGGAAAGAAATGGTATGAACATAACAGAAGCAGAACATATTAAGAAGAGGTGGCAAGAATACACAGAAGAACTGTACAAAAAAGATCTTCAGGACCAAGATAATCACGATGGTGTGATCACTCACCTGTAGCCAGACATCCTGGAATGTGAAGTCAAGTGGACCCTAGAAAGCATCACTATGAACAAAGCTAGTGGAGGTGATGGAATTCCAGTTAAGCTCTTTCAAATCCTAAAAGATGATGTTGTGAAAGTGCTGCACCCAATATGCCAGCAAATTTGGAAAACTCATCACTGGCCACAGGACTGGAAAAGTCCATTTCATTCCAATCCCAAACAAAGGCATTGCCAAAGAATGCTCAAACTACCGCACAATTGCACTCATCTCACATGCTAGTAAAGTAATGCTCAAAATTCTCCAAGCCAGACTTCAGCAATATGTGAACCGTGAACTTCCAGATGTTCAAGCTGGTTTTAGAAAAGGCAGGGAAACAGAGATCAAATTGGCAACATCTGATGGATCATCAAAAAAGCAAGAGAGTTCCAGAAAAACATCTATTTCTGCTTTATTGACTATGCCAAAGCCTTTGACTATGTGGGTCACAATCAACTGTGGAAAATTCTGAAAGAGATGGGAATACCAGACCACCTGACCTGCCTCTTGAGAAACCTATATGCAGGTCAGGAAGCAACAGTTAGAACTGGACATGGAACAACAGACTGGTTCCAAATAGGAAAAGGAGTACGTCAAGGCTGTATATTGTCACCCTGCTTATTTAACTTATATGCAGAGTACATCATGAGAAACGCTGGGCTGGAAGAAGCACAAGCTGGAATCAAGATTGCCAGGAGAAATATCAGTAACCTCAGATATGCAGATGACACCACCCTTATGGCAGAAAGTGAAGAGGAACTAAAAAGCCTCTTGATGAAAGTGAAAGTGGAGAGTGAAAAAGTTGACTTAAAGCTCAACATTCAGAAACTGAAATCACGGCATCTGGTCCCATCACTTCACAGCAAATAGATGGGGAAACAGCGGAAACAGTGTCAGACTTTATTTTTCTGGGTTCCAAAATCACTGCAGATGGTGATTGCAGCCATGAAATTAAAACATGCTTACTCCTTGGAAGGAAAGTTATGATCTACCTAGACAGCATATTCAAAAGCAGAGACATTACTTTGCCAGCAAAGTTTCCATCTAGTCAAGGCTATGGTTTTTCCAGTGGTTATGTATGGATATGAGAGTTGGACTGTGAAGAAATCTGAGTGCCGAAGAATTGATGTTCTTGAACTGTGGTGTTGGAGAAGACTCTTGAGAGTCCCTTGGACTGCAAGGAGATCCAACGAGTCCATTCTGAAGGAGACCAGTCCTGGATGTTCTTTGGAAGGAATGATGCTAAAGCTGAAACTCCAGTACTTTGGCCACCTCATGCGAAGAGCTGACTCATTGGAAAAGACTCTGATGCTGGGAGGGATTGGGGGCAGGAGGAGAAGGGGACGACAGAGGATGAGATGGCTGGGTGGCATCACCAACTCGATGGACATGAGTCTGAGTGAACTCCAGGAGTTGGTGATGGATAGGGAGGCCTGGCATGCTGCAGTTCATGGGGTCATAAAGAGTCAGACATGACTGAGCAACTGAACTGAACTGAACTGAATGCTGGCCTATAATCGTGATTATGCATTGCTTAGTGAGTGACTTGGAAATCTCTTGTGTCTATGTCCTGGCTCTTAGTAATACCAGCAAGACTTGAGAAAAACTCATTTCCCCAACATGATAGCCAGAATCAGAAAAAAAAAAAAAAAAATTCCCCTAAAACTGCTGTGAGAAAGTATTGTTAAATATTTTCTCCCAACTATGTACTCTGTGAAAAAAGAAAAAAAAAAGTAGGTTGTCAAGTCATAGGGTAAATCTCCTGTTAAATTACATGACGAATAAGTCTTCCCCTTTGTGCTTACCATCTCTATTTTTAACCTCTAGTCTTAGACTCGGAGAAGGCAATGGCACCCCACTCCAGCACTCTTGCTTGGAAAATCCCATGGATGGAGGAGCCTGGTAGGCTGCAATCCATGGGGTCACTAAGAGTTGGACACGACTGAGCGACTTCCCTTTCACTTTTCACTTTCATGCATTGGAGAGGGAAATGGCAACCCACTCCAGTTTTCTTGCCTGGAGAATCCCAGGGACGGGGGAGCCTGGTGGGCTGCCGTCTATGGGGTTGCACAGAGTCGGACACGACTGAAGTGACTTAGCATAGCATAGCATAGCATAGTCTTAGACTAAATTGAAGGTTACCAAGGCCCATTATTGCAGTATTCTCAGATATAGACCTTTGCCAACAAAGGTCTGTATAGTCAAAGTTCTGATTTTTTCCAGTAGTCATGTATAGATGTGAGAGTTGGACCATAAAAAAGGCTGAGTGCCAAAGAATTGATGCTTTTGAACTGTGGTGATGGAGAAGACTCTTGAGAGTCCCTTGGACTGCAGGGAACTCAAACCAGTCAATCCTAAGGGAAATCAACCCTGAATATTCATTGGAAGGACTGATGCTGAAGCTGAAGCTCCAATACTTTGGCCACCTGATGTGAAGAACTGACTCATTAAGAAAGACCCCTGATGCTGGGCAAGATTGAAGGCAGGAGGAGAAGGGGGTGAAAGAGGATGAGATGGTTGGATGGCATCACCAACTTGATGGATATGAGTTTGAGCAAGCTCCAGGTAATGGTGAAGAATAGGGAAGCCTGGCATGCTACAATTCGTGGGGTTGCAAAGAGATGGACATGACTGAGCGACTGAACAACAGATATAGAAGACTAAGATGTCTCTTGTAGGAAATGTCTTTTTTCCTGTTACATAGAAGAACCTAGATAGCATATTCAAAAGCAGAGACATTACTTTGCCAACAAGGGTCCATCTAGTCAAGGCTATGGTTTTTCCTGTGGTCATGTATGGATGTGAGAGTTGGACTGTGAAGAAGGCTGAGCGCCGAAGAATTGACGCTTTTGAACTGTGGTGTTGGAGAAGACTCTTGAGAGTCCCTTGGACTGCAAGGAGATCCAACCAGTTCATTCTGAAGGAGATCAGCCCTGGGAATTCTTTGGGGGGAATGATGCTGAAGCTGAAACTCCAGTACTTTGGCCACCTCATGCGAAGAGTTGACTCATTGGAAAAGACTCTGATGCTGGGAGGGATTGGGGGCAGGAGAGGAAGGGGATGACAGAGGATAAGATGGCTGGATGGCATCGCTGACTCGATGGACATGAGTCTGGGTGAACTCCAGGAGCTGGTGATGAACAGGGAGGCCTGCCATGCTGCGATTCATGGGGTCGCAAAGAGTCAGACACGACTGAACTGAACTGAACTGAGAAGAGTATTTGGGTTAGAAGCATTTTCCTTTAGCATAAGTTACAAAAATAATCTACCTAAACATTGGAATATCTCTGTGTTAAAGTATTTATATAACTCTAAGTTTCTTTAGAATAATCGAGGCAATAGGAAGTAAAGGAGGACTTAACCACACAACCACTAGGATTATCATTATTGCTATAATTGAAAAATAAAATTTAATTTTGAACATTCTGGAAATTAGGACACAAGTTAAAGCAAGATAGTAGTAAGAAATAAATGTATCATTTACCAAAGGAATGTATTACATTCCTGGCCACATGCCAAAAATCTTTTCTTGAGGAATATTATATAAGAATCAATGGCCATTCACAATTTTATTGCAAATGAAAAAGCAGTTTCACTTGGCAATTTTTGGATAAAAGTTTAAGACAGCAAGTCTTAAGTACTTAAGACTTAAGAGTACATAAGAGTCAAAGTACTCTTAAAAGTCTAATGATCAAAACTAACAATTTGTGCCACTTTCCTTTTCTATGACATACTAATTATCTGAAAACAAAACAATACATTTATGCAACTCCCTTCACTAACACATACATTCATAAATATGAAAATTTATGTGGTCTGTTTTCAGTAGAAAATTAACCTTTCTGAAATTTCTAAGTCAATTGGTTAATTAAATAATTGCTATTATTAATAAAAAAACTGAATATAAAAATATCCTCAATCATTGTAGCAAATGTTTGTAATCCCCTCAGTATTCTTAAATACTCTTAGAATTTTAAGTCATATTACAAATTTTTAAGAGTCTCTAGAAGAATCAAACCTCAGCTGCTTCTAATAGACATCTGTCTTTTCCACACCCTAAACTGACTTTCTTTTTGTGTTTCAATTTTCCATTCTCCCCCAGTAAGTCTTGCAATTATCTCTCTAAAGAAGTACTTATACTCAAATCCTAGTCTCAGTACCTATATTCAAATCCTGGTCTCAATGGCTAGTTTTGGGAGAAGCTAATCTATCATAATCATTAAATAAATAATAAATTATACCTTTGCCAAAATATGTTTTATGGAAAGAAAGATATGTGAAATAATAAAATTTACATAGATAAAAAAAGCCTCAGAAGGAATTTGGAGTATCAATTGTTTTTTTTTATGAATGTCAATTTGTCATATCTTGCCTCTTATTTTTGACATTTTACTTATGAATCTAGTTTATGTTTTCTCTTAGGTATCTCAACTCTGGTAAAATTGATCTGAATTGCCATTACCATTGTGTATAGAAAGATAGGTGGATAAACTGATGTACTATTACAGAGCAGGAAACAACTTAACTTTGAATATCTTTCTCATAACTACATAATCCTTAAGATAGCCTTAAAGGAAAAAATAGTGATCCCATTCTTGGAAAAGTCTCAGTAATTCAAGCTTCCACAAATAGAATCATTATTATCAACTCTGAGACTATTGGAAGGAAAATATGGTCCCATAACTCACCCACATACCAGATTAGCAAATAGAATTTATTCTGAGCAAATATGTTTGGACTTTTCTGTGATACAGATTGGTGAAGAGTGAGCATTTTCTTTTACAGATTCTGACATATCTATAAACAGCATTTTCTCCTCTGTGTCCACAGAAAGGCATTTCATTGCTTGTGAATGGCAGGTAGCTCATCGCACAAGATTACCTTCCAGGTCGAGTTGCTAATTACATAGATCTGCCTTTAAAAGGATCAGGGAATTAGCCAGATATTATATTACTGTGTATTATGTAACTATGAAAATTTTGAGTAGATACACATATGATTTCCACAGCTGCCTTGACAGAAAGCATAAATTTCTCAAGAAAGGAACAGTGAATTAATTTTTTCAATATATCTCAAGACATTTTTCCCCACTGAATGCTAAACATCACTTTGATCATATTAGGTAATAGAAGTTAATGTATTTCGATATTTTCCTTTTTAAAATAACTACTGCTGATTTAAAAATAATTTTTAATACTTTTACTTACAGCCAAATTGAAGTACAGGGTACCCAGTAAATTTGCACCCCCATCCCCAACCAACCAAGAAAGAGAAAATTATAAAAGAAAAAATGATATTTATGAGAGTGTATGTAAGACAATGAGAAAGGCTGTGATTTTAGGGAGAGAGGAAACTAAAAGTGAAATCCTATAATTTTAAATTGAAAGAATTTTCCAGGCAAGGATTTCTGGAATTGAGAAGATGAATTGAGAGTATGTGTCAACAAAATCAAGTAGAATTTTATGGAAACATTGCCAGGTAGGAGAAAGCTGAGAATTCTGGAACCATGAGGAGAATCCTACTGGCATAGTCAGCTGATCTCCTACTGGAGTGGGTTGCCAATTCCTTCTCTGTGTCTCTATCTTTCTCTGTGTGTATCTTGCAAAGGCTTTGCCAATGATTATTATTCTTTTGGCTGTTTCAATTTTTCTCTATTTTCCTGGTTCATTATTTTCCATTTATTAAATTTTTGGAGACTCATTTGCTCTTCTTTTTGTTTATTCTTAGGATTTATGCTAAGATCGTGAATTTTCATTGTCTTTTTTTTTTTTGCTGTTGCTGTTTCTTCAGTATATGCATTTAGGGCACAGCTTTGTCTATACTCTCTGAGTATAGATTTGACTGCATCTCAAGGCAATGGCACCCCACTCCAGTACTCTTGCCTGGAAAATCCCATGGGCAGAGGAGCCTGATAGGCTGCAGTACATGGGGTCGAGAAGAGTCAGACACGACTGAGCAACTTCACTTTCACTTTTCACTTTCATGCATTGGAGGAGGAAATGGCAACCCACTCCAGTGTTCTTGCCTGGAGAATCCCAGGGAAGGGGGAGCCTGGTGGGCTGCTGTCTATGGGGTTGCACAGAGTCAGACATGACTGAAGCGACTTAGCAGCAGCAGCAGCAGCACCAGTTTTATGTGTCAAATATTCAGTACTATTCAGTTCAAAATATTTCTAATTGTTGTGATTTCTCCTTAGTTCCACTGGTTATGTGACACTCTGTATTCTAATTGCCAAACTGATTCATGTTTCTTAGAATTACCTTTGATAATTATTTCTTGATTAACTCCACCAAAATCAAAGAATATCCTTTTCTATTATCAGTCCTTTTAACTTTACTGAGCACTACTTTACAGCCTTACATATGATCAGTTTTGGTAAATGTTATGTATACACTTGAAAAGAATGGTCATCTGCAGTTCCTGGGTATGGTTCTCTATAAATATAAAATCTAGTTTTTTTGTGTGTATGTTTATTATTATTGTAAGTTATTGAAAAAATATATTAAAGATTTCTATTATTTCTATGGATATGTGAATTTTATTTATAGAAATTAATTTTTTGTGTGTGTTTTGAGGACATGATTTTAGTTATATAAAATATAATGTTAATGGTCTCTCCATTATTACAAAATTCTCCTTTTTGTTTTTTGTAGTAATTTTCCTTATAGTCTTCATTGTCTAATTACAGCTCTTTTAGGACATCCTTTAATATCCTGTGCTCTTATTTTTTCTGTATCTATCCTTATTTTTTGGGCTCCAAAATCGCTGCAGATGGTGACTGTAGCCATGAAATTAAAAGACACTTACTCCTTGGAAGGAAAGTTATGACCAACCTAGATAGCATATTCAAAAGAAGAGACATTACTTTGCCAACAAAGGTCCGTCTAGTCAAGGCTATGGTTTTTCCTGTGGTCATGTATGGATGTGAGAGTTGGACTGTGAAGAAGGCTGAGTGCCAAAGAATTGATGCTTTTGAACTGTGGTGTTGGAGAAGACTCTTGAGAGTCCCTTGGACTTCAAGGAGATCCAACCAGTCCGTTCTGAAGGAGATCAGCCCTGGGATTTCTTTGGAAGGAATGATGCTAAAGCTGAAACTCCAGTACTTTGGCCACCTCATGTGAAGAGTTGACTCATTGGAAAAAACTCTGATGCTGGGAGGGATTGGGGGCGGGAGGACAAGGGGACGACAGAGGATGAGATGGCTGGATGGCATCACTGACAGGATGGACGTGAGTCTGAGTGAACTCCGGTAGTTGGTGATGGACAGGGAGGCCTGGCATGCTGCGATTCATGGGGTCGCAAAGAGTCGGACACGACTGAGCGACTGAACTGAACTGAACTGATCCTTATAGTTAAATAATATATTTTAATATATTTATATATATTATTTTTCTTTAAGCAGAAATAGTTGTATCTCCATTCTAATGATCTCACTTAGCCTATCAATTTTAGTATTTAATATATAATAATTTCTTACATATTTGGGTTTATATAATCTTACCATTTATTTTTTGTGTCCCTTCTGCTCTTTGTTCCATTTTTATTGTTTAGTTTTTTAAACAACATGCTATTTCTTATTCTTTTAATGCTTTAAATGCTTACCCTATATATTGCAATGTGCTTCTTTCACTGATTAGAATATGTCTTTATTATTTCACATTTTCTGATCAATGAAAGTATTTAAAAATTCCTCTCCCACCTTTTACATTATTAATATCATGAACATTAATTCTATGTATATTGAACTACACACACACACACATATATATGTATACATTATTACTATTGTACTAGGATTCAATATTTACTTTTTATATGGTCTAGTATTTCCCCTTTCAGAGCTTTTAATTCTTTCTACACAGTTCTATTATAGTTTAATCAGGGATTATTTTCTTTCTGTCTGAAGAATTAAGTTTGGTATTTCTTTTAGAACAAGTACCATGGCCTAAACTTCTCCGAGATTTTATTTTTCAAAAAAGCCTTTACTTAGCTTTCATTTTTGAAGAATATTTTGTCCTAAGTACAGATTCAATTATTTTCTTTCAAACCTGTAAATGCCTCTGTCTCTCTTTTCAGCCTTACTGTTGTTCTTTTGAAACCAATGTGCCTTTTTTATTTGCATGTTTTAAAGATTTTATTTTGTTTTAATTTTTAGCAGTTTTCTATGATGTGCCTAGGTGTTATTTTCATGTAGCCACATTGTGCTTCATAGAGCTCCCTGAATGCCTCAAATAGCTTGATGCTTTTCATCAGTTTTGGAGAAATTCTCAGCCAGTATTTCTTCTCAAACTTATCTCTTTCTCTCTTCTTGGAATTCAGTTATAGATATGTGAGACTTTTTCATCATGCTCCATGTGTCTCTTAGTTTCTTCTCCATTTCTTTTTCTTGCTTGCTTCAGCTATATACTTTCTATGTGTATTTGTATGTGATTCTATAGGTATACGTTTTCTCTCTCCTACTGTATTAAATGTGTCTATATCTTAAATTCAGTTTTTTTGTAATGTACCTGATTTCTACTTTAAAATTACATTCCAAGTTTCTGGTGAAAATATTTCATCTTTGTGTATTGCCAGTTACTCAAAAATCTGGAGCTTCTATTGGTTTACTTTTGCTTTTTCACCCTTGAGTTTCTCAGTCATTTGGTCCTGTTTTCCAGTAAGTCTGGTAATTTTTGACTGAATGACAGAAGCTATGAATAGAAAAGGGTTGTAACTTTGTGTGATGTTATCTTTCTTCTTGTAGGTCATTAAACTATGTGCATATCACCTTGTCTCCATAAGTGATGATTTACTTCTGGTTTGCTTCTGCTCCATGGGTGTTGCCCCTTTAGGAGTCTCCACTGCAAGTCTGAGGCTTTTTTTTTAAGGTGTCTTCTGTAGTGGTTCTGAACTCCAGTTTTCATCTCCCCAGCACCTTAAAACTGATGGAATAGCTGCTTAAAACATAATGTCTCAGCAGCTATTCTCTGCTTTTTTTTTTCTTTTTTCTTAGAATTTGTTCTTTGAATTTTATTACTCAGCTAGTGCCTTAAGGAGAAATTTTTGACAGAACGCCATGCCCACTCATCTAAAGTTCTCTTTTACTCTAAAGATCGCAATCCCTCAAATTCTTACTGTTCTGACAGCCATGAGTTCCAATAATTTTCTCCACTGGATATTGTCTCCACAGATAGCCATAAATTCTAGGAGCCATGCCTCATGTTTTCTTTTTTTTAATCAGCCAAAGCCCTAAGGGAAAAGTGGGCTAGACCGTTTGTAGCATGTACCCAGGCAGTGATAGCTTATGGTGAAAGTTGTCAGATTCATGATCTCCAAAGTAGAAGAATTCACTCCGGGACCAGAGACACAGCCTCAGTCACTCAGAGCTTTGTGTAGCAGATATTTTATTAAAGTGAAAGGATAGAGAAAAGATTCCAGTAGAAGCTGGAAGCGGGTAGAATACCTACCCTGGCTAGTTTAGGTGGGGTGTTATGTACTTTTTAGCAGACTGTTAAATATAGATTAAAGAAATACCTTAATGTTGTGAAAGTTTTACCAAGCTCCTTTCCTACAACATACATCTTGAGATAACATCAAAACAAGATTAACCAAGGGGAACATATCTGGACAAGATTTCTCTGGGCGGGATATATTGTATCCATATAATCAAAGGCATAGGTTTTTGAAGAAAAGCAGGTTCTTGAGTAAGAAATATTGTTCTGTTGTGTAAACATTAGCTCTGGGTTTAGAGAAAGTTAGTCTTAGGTGAAATAGATCGTTGTCATAGTAACTCAGAGCTTAAGGAAAAAAAGTCCTATGTGACTAAGGTGAAGGAATGTAAAAAATGTTTGCTTCCTCCTCCTCAAGGGCCTTGGACTCCCTATAAACCTACCTAAGAATTAATTCTCTCAGTAGAATATCACACATTAATAAAATAGATTTGTTCTAACCTATTAGCAGAGAAGGCAAAGGCACCCCACTGCAGTACTCTTGCCTGGAAAATCCCATGGATGAAGGAGCCTGGTAGGCTGCAGTCCATGGGATCTCGAAGAGTCGGGCACGACTGAGTGACTTCACTTTTTTCACTTTTCACTTTCATGCATTGGAGGAGGAAATGGCAACCCACTCCAGTGTCCTTGCCTGGAGAATCCCAGGGACGAGGGAGCCTGGTGGGCTGCCGTCTATGGGGTCGCACAGAGTCGGACACGACTGAAGCAACTTAGCAGCAGCAGCAACCTATTGGACTCCACCCCCCATTTCACTTTTATACCTCTCCAAATTTTTCTTTTAAAAAATTATTATTATGATAATATTTTAAGATGAGAATTTCAAGGACATTTGTGTAACAACATTAAAAAGTGGAACAAATATCTTATTTTACCTTTATTCAGTTATTTGTCTTATTCATGATTCAATACATTTCAGCTATGAGTTAGACATAGCCATCCAAAATTTTTAAAGTTTTCCTTTAAATTTTTTCAGTTGATTTAATCTCTCATTTTAGTTTTGATGCTGTGAGAGCCTTAGTACATAAAAATTTCAAAAATGAATAAAACCCCTCAGGAAGCATAATTAAAATTTTTTTAATTTTATCCTGCTGCTGCTAAGTCACTTCAGTCGTGTCTGACTCTGTGTGACCCCATAGATGGCAGCCACCAGGCTCCCCCATCCCTGGGATTCTCCAGGCAAGAACACTGGAGTGGGTTGCCATTTCCTTCTCCAATGCAGGAAAGTGAAAAGTGAAAGTGAAGTCGCTCAGTCGTGTCCAACTCTTAGAGACCCCATGGACTGCAGCCTACCAGGCTCATCCATCCATGGGATTTTCCAGGCAAAAGTACTGAAATGGGGTGCCATTGCCTCCTCCGAATTTTATCCTACTTGTGTGTAATTCTTAATATGACATAATTGTGACTTAATGAGGTCCTGTGCTTTACAGTTCTTGAGATAATTCACAGCTTAAACACGTGTAACTATAAAGTATTATGTGAATTGTCAATGGAAATAAGCGTTTTTCATAATTATTTTGAAAAAATTGCAATATGAATTTATGGAATGTGATGTCAACTAGATTTATCCTGGTGTTTCCAAAATGTTTATTTTCTCTATTTCCATTTCAATTACTGTTTTCATTTATTATGACTATTTTGTGTGTAAGATTTTAGCAACATAGATATTTATTTGTTTTTTTCTGTCATTTTCAGTGAAAGTTCCAAAGCCGCTCTTAGCAGCATATATTTAGAGCCAAAGGTTAATATCACTTATATACAGGAAGACTGAGGGAAGGATAATTTGAATCACAAAATGCTTGTGTTGAAATGTACTCTATGAAACAATGGGAGCAGGAAAACAATGCCAACATGGTGTGCACAGTGGAAAGAACAAAGCCCAATTCTAAACAGAGGTTGCTAAACAAATCAGTCCCTATGCAATTAGATGGAAAAGCACTTAGCAGCAAGTGAAACTGAAAGACTAGCTGATAATCAAGTACAATAAAAGATGACTCAGAGTCTCAAACGTTTGTATACTTTGTACTGTTGCATTCAATTCCACATAGAGTTAGTTCACATAAGGCTTGATCATATGGAATTACATGTGATGGAGGAATAATAAATCATTTCTGGATTTCTGACATAAAATTAATACTAATCTGTCCTTTAGTAAAAGAACCCCAACTCTCTAAACATTTATTAATGAATCCTTAGTGAAATTTCTCTTAAAAATCTTAAGGACTGATACATTTTGGCATTGTTATAGATATAAAATTGGCATATTAAAGTTTTTGGTTTGTTAAATATTTCTTGTTCCGTTGTTCTTTTCAAAACATCATATTTCAAATACCAAACTTCTCTGGATCTGAAACAACATGATTAAATATGAATATATATTTCACTGCCTCCCCATTCTTTATATTTCTCTTGATGTAACACTGTTATTCCAGTTTTACAGGCTTACATCTATGAATTTTTAATCTTGAGTGTTTGTGTATATGTGTATATGACACACAGAGATAGACAACGAAAGAGAGAGAAAAAAAGACAGAAACAGCAGAGAGATCAAAACAAATCACGATTTTCAGAGCCCAGAGCAAAAAAAAAAAAAAAAAAATGCAGCAAAAAAATATTCAGGACCTCTTTTTCAAAAGTTGTTAAATGTCGACTTAAAAAATATTCATAACCTAGAAGTTGAGAGTTATGTTTTATTTGGTGGGAATTTTTTCGGATTTCAAACCTGGGAGACAGAATTCCAAGTAACCCTGAAAAAACTGTTCTGAGGAGGTAGGGGGAAGAGTCAGGTTATGCAGAAATTTGCAACCAGGGTCAAATAGTCAGAACATCAAAACATTATTATTAATTAAAGAAAGCCAGGTATCTCAATTTAAGGAATTTAGCACTTTTCTATGTATGGGAAGATGCAAGATTCTGGGCTAACTGACATCATTCCTTTCATATGTACCTCAGTTACCTGGGGCCAGTATCCTGCTTTTTTCACCTCTCACTACCCCTCCACCAACTCCTCAGTACTCACCATGGGAAGTGGCTGATGGCTGCCAGACAGGCATTGTTTTTCCAGGGCACCCTTCAGGCTCTTAAATTCACATTTGGAGGGCTATAATGGCTGATAGCTAAGGCATTATTGTCTATTGACATGGCAGGAAATACTCCATTTCTCATAAGAATTTCAAGATAACAGCAGAGCATTAACCAAGAATGGGCTCTTTTTAGCACAGAGTCCTGTATGACTCTACAAGTTGCATTTCCATGTAACTGGCCTAAAGGATAGGGAGAAAGAGAGAGAGAAGAGAGAACATGTGTGTATTTTATAACCCAAAGATTACTCTCAGGAGGATGTGCCCTAACAATGTGAAGGCTTATTTAGTCTGTATGCAGGTCAAGAAGCAACAGTTAGAATCTAACATGGAACAACAGACTGGTTCTAAATTTGGGAAAGGAGTACGTCAAGGCTATATATTTTCACCCTACTTATTTAACTTATATGCAGAGTACATCATGTGAAATGCCAGGTTGGATGAAGCACAAGCTGGAATCAAGATTGCAAGGAGAATATCAATAACCTCAGATATGCAGATGACACCACCCTTTTGGCAGAAAGCAAAGAAGAACTAAAGAGCCTCTTGATGAAAGTCAAAGAGTACTAAGATCATGGCATCTGGGCCCATCACTTCATGGCAAGTAGATGGGAAAACAATGGAAACAGTGACAGACTTTATTTGGGAGGCTCCAAAAAATCACTGCAAATGGTGACTGCAACCATGAAATTCAAAGACGCTTGCTCCTTGAAAGAAAAGCTATGACCAACCTAGACAGCATATTAAAAAGCAGAGACATTACTTTGCCTACAAAGGCCCATCTAGTCAAAGCTTTTTTTTTTTTTTCCAGTTGTCATGTGTGGATTGAGAGTTGGACTATAAAGAAAGCTGAGCACCAAAGAGTTGATGTTTTTGAACTGTGGTATTGAAGACTCTTGAAAGTCCCTTGGACTTCAAGGAGATTCAACCAGTCAATCCTAAAGGATATCTGTCCTGAATATTCATTGGAAGGACTGATGCTGAAGCTGAAACTCCAATAGTTTGGCCACCTGATGCGAAGAACTGATTCATTGGAAAAGACCCTAATGCTGGGAAAGATTGAAAGTGGGAGGAGAGGGGGATGACAGAGGATGAGATGGTTAGATGGCATTGCTGACTCGATGGACATGAGCCTGAGTAAGCTCGGGGAGTTGGTGATGGACAGGGAAGCCTGGTGTACTGTAGTCCATGGTGTCACAAAGTGTTGGACACGACTGAGCAACTGAACTGAACTGAACTTAGTCTGACCAATTTTATGATTTCATGTAAAAATTAGCAATTAGAAGTTTAGTGAAGTGAAGTCATTCAGTCGTGTCTGACTCTTTGTGACCCTGTGGGCTGTAGCCCACCAGGGTCCTCAGTCCATGTGATTCTCCAGCCAAGAATACTGGAGTGGGTTGCCATTTCCTTCTCCAGGGCATCTTCCTGACCCAGGGATCAAACCCAGGTCTCCCGCATTGCAGGCAGACGCTTTAACCTCTGAGCCATGAGGGAAGCCCAATTAGAAGTTTAAGTGGGAGTAAATTTATACATATTAGATTGTATTGAAGATTTCAAGGTAGAGATAATAGGCTGTGTTACACACACAGCTGACAAGAGACACTAAATTTTTTTTTTAAAATCTAACATAACAGAGATCAAATTTCTCCAAATTCCCTCATGACCATTCTGTCACTGTGGTATGTTTGTGTTTATGTGTTCCCCCGTCCTATATATATATATAAAATGAATTTTTAAACTCATATTTCTCTTCAACCCTCTTATCAAATATTCTTTTGTATCATCCAATCTCTATGGTTTGTCTTAATCTCTCTCACTTATTCTGTTCCCCTCAATCCCATTAACTTCAAATTTTATTTTATCTTATGATACATAAGATAAAACTCAACACTTTCTTTCCCATTATGAATAATTATTTATTTGTCAGAGGAAACTATCCCAAATCTTCCTGTGATATGTATCATATTTCTTCTTGACTTTGCTTGGATCAGATTGCAAACTCTCTTATTTCATTGACCAAAAAATAAAAAAAAATCTTTAATATAAACCCACGAAAGATGATTTTGTTAAATTTTACATTCTATAGTTTTTTCCTAAAAGCTTTAGTTTATATCCATTTTCAAATATGAAAATATAATAGTAAATATGTTGAAATATTTGGCACATATACCTGTCCACAAATTTTGGTATTATCCTTGTGTATCCTAAATCCTTTACCAGTTGAAATTTATTCATTCAAAAAAATAATATTTAATTTCTTGTTACAAATTAAATTGAAAACCAAGCCATTATAATTTTTAAACCACAGTGATGGAGAAATGCATGTTAATATTTAGCATGCACTTTTTTGTGCAATATCAATTTCCATTCCAAGGTATCATGGTATTCTTAAGTGATTTTTTTTTTTTTTTCATTTGGGAGTAACCTCATTGAGCAAATAAATTTGAACTTTTAATAAACTATGTCTGAACCTGAATTGAATTTTTTCTTATCTAGTCATTTACCTATTGTCATGTACTGGTTGTATAACCTCTGCAGTTGTAATTATTTCCTCATTTGTGTGTTGTACAACCCAAAGGGTGTGGGTCTTGGCTATATTGTATTTCTGTCCTTCCTACCCATCTCAGTGTGGTTGTCCTTTTATCTTTAGTTGTAGAAAGATCTTTTCTGCTAGTCTTCTAGTCTTTCTCATCAATAGTTGCTCTACTAATAGCTGTAATTTTGGTGTGCCTGTGAGAGGAGGTAAGGTTAGGGTCTTCCTATTCTGCCATCTTGGCCATCCTCTTCCTTACTCCTTTTATGCTTAGGAAATTTCAAGGTTTGAGGCATCTATGCCAGGGGTGTTGTTGAGCCTTCTCAAGAATTTCTTATTTTTCCTGGTTGTAGCACTAATATTCATTATAAAAACACTTTCTACTACTACTATTTTACTTTCTAAAACTTTCTTAGCAGTTTTAAATATTAATTGTTCCAATAATCAGAATTATTGAGTCCAGTTTTTGGGGAAATTAATACTTTAATGGGAATTGTCCATAATTTACATTTTCATAAGCAAAAGATACTATTATTTTTAAGTTGTGTGAGCAAGGAGAGCAGTATCATTCTCCCTCTATTCAGAGTTTCTGTTAGGGATCTGAATAAAAGTTTAGTTTTATTCTTTTATCTCATTGGCATTGTGAACCTCATGTTAAAATCTGTAATAATTTAAAATAATTTTCCTAATGTAAAAATTATATATAAAACTACATAATATTTTATTGTATTTCACGTTATACACATTCAAGTATACCTATAAATTAAGTTATATATGTTATAGTTCATTCATTTAATCACTCAAATAATACTAGGTATTGAAGATATAATAGTGAATGTAATATTTATAATATATTCAGGAAACAAAGTAGATACATATATTGAAAAAAATTACAGCTAATAATTAAGTCACAAAGGCTATAAACAGAGTAATGAAAGAATAGTGTTCTTTAAACATACATCAAATATATATATATATTAATTTAAAATTTTGTGTATACTTTTATAGAAGTATATTTAAATGTATGTATGGATGTATATATATATGCTATTATTTCATTATAAATTTTATAAAACATATACACTGATATCTGAAAGTATGTAATAGCAATAAATATAAATGGAAAATTGAATTCTTTTTCCTATATTTTGATGGCTCATCAATTTCTTCCTTTCCTTTATATACACATTTCCTACATTAGAAGCTGACACAATATTTTGAATAGTGTGGTGAGGAAGTCTTTTCTCACAAGATGCTATTTAAGTTCAGTTCTGAAGAATAAAAAAGTGCCACAGGGAAGCCAAGGAAAGAGATCTTAGAGATAGGTAATAACACGTATAATTTCCGGATGTTAGGAAGTTTATGATATATGCTAGGAAATTTCACAAGGCAGTGTAACTGGATCTTGTGGGTAGGGGTAAGGGGAATAGAGCTTATAAGAATGGAGGGTAGACAGACCACAAGGCATTTGCATCTTAGGGTTTATATGAGGTATTTGGATTGTATAATAAGTGTAATGAAATACTAAAGAAAAATTCTGGGTTTGAGAGTCACAAGTTCTGATGTGATTTAAATTCTGTTTGATGACTCTGATCCTTGGGGAAGAGTGCTTGTAGGAAAAACTAGAGGAAGCAGTTTTGAGCCCTGAGCTACTTCAACACTTACAAATGAGTGGAGAAAGAAACCTAGAGAGTGAAGAGAAATGATAAGGTGTGGGGAAACAAGAAACACCAACATATATCATAAAATCTGAAGCAGAACAGTATTCAAGAAAGCAACAGGGGCTAATGGGAATAAACCATTTATAGAAAGGTTAAGATAAAGACAGAAAAGGATCCAATGGTCTTGGCAACATGAAAACCTTTGGCGACTTCCTCGAGAGCAGTTTCAATAGAGCTATGAGTTCAGCTGGTAAAGAATCTGCTTGCAATGTAGGAGAACCCCGTTGATTCCTGGGTGGGGAAGATCCCCTTGAGAAGGGATAGGGTACCCACTCCAGTATTCTTGGGCTTCCCTGGTGGCTCAGATGGTAAAGAATCTGGAATCCAAGTCTCCATCCCTGGGTTGGGAAGATCACATGGAGAAGGCAACAGGCAACCCTCTCCAGTATTCTTGCCTGGAGAATTCCATGAACAGAGGAGCCTGGCGGGCTACAGTCCTTGAGGTCGCAAAGAATCAGATATGACCGAATGACTTTCATTTTCACTTTCATGAGAATAGAAGTCAGATTGGATTAGGGTGAATAGAATGAACCATGGATAGAGTTTTGCCTTAGAATGTGAAAGATTGTCACTTTTTAAAATAACTGTAGATTATTCCACTCTATGATTGTACAATAATTTATCTAATCAGTCAGGTATTGGTTGACATTCATGTTGTTTCCAATCTTTTGCTAACACAAGCATTGCTTACAAGAATAGCTCTGTATAAATAGCTCTATTCATCATATGAATATACATGCAGAATACATTATAAAAATGGAACTACTGAAATGATAAACTCTGAGCTATATCCTAGTAAAACTATTAGAGCTTGAAGATAAGAATAATCTTCAAAGTTTCAGAGAAATGAGATAAAATGTAAAACAAACTGGCATGACTCTGGCCAAAGCAGAATAGAAAGCAAGGAAAAGCTCAAGGAAAGAAAGTGTGAACCAAAAAGCTAGGCTGTCTTTCAAATGTCAAAGCTATAGAAAAATTATTTTAGTCATATAAAAATTCAGAAATTCTTTAGCCATGAGTCCTTATTCAGCAATCTACTAGAGGATAAATTTCATCAAACTATGACACGAATAGCAAAAGTTTGGCAATAGGACTCTTGGTTTCAGTATTGTAGTACTACAACTCAGACAAAGCTGGTCATAAGAGAGAAAAATAACACATAAGTAGTATAAGAAAGAATAAAATATGTACATTTTATGTTCTGACAAAGTGGGTATAATGCAAATAAAGAAAGAGAGAACAAAGGCTTTGGAAAGAGAAATATAGAATAGGTGATATGTATAAGTCAAAGATCGTATTAAACACTGAAAACATGTTGTAAAAAGTGATGAAATTAAAGAGCATTTCACTCTGGGGACAGTGCCAGGTGGGGAGTTTGACTGGGGCTGTACACCTGTCAAACAGTAACACAGGTGTCCTAAGGTGAGCTCAGGGAGGACAGAAACCTCCCGTGGAGCAGAAGGCCAAAAGCTCTCTTGATCTTGATTTTCAGTTGTTGACATTACTTTGTCAACAAAGGTCCGTCTAGTCAAGGCTATGGTTTTTCCAGTGGTCTGTGAGAATTGGACTGTGAAGAAAACTGAGTGCCGAAGAATTGATGCTTTTGAAGTGTGGTGTTGGAGAAGACTCTTGAGAGTCCCTTGGACTGCAAGGAGATCCAACCAGATCCAACCAGTTCATTGCAAGGACTGATGCTGAAGCTGAAACTCCAATACTTTGGCCACCTCATGTGAAGAGCTGACTCATTTGAAAAGACCTTGATGCTCGGAAAGGCTGAGGGCAGGAGGAGAAAGGGACGGCAGAGGATGAGATGGCTGGATGGCAACACCGACTCAATGGACATGAGTTTGGGTGAACTCTGGGAGTTGGTGATGGACAGGGCAGCCTGGCGTGCTGCAGTTCATGGGGTCGCAAAGAGTCGGACATGACTGAGTGACTGAACTGAACTGAACTAAGCAGGAAGGTGACCACTAGAACAAAAACACAGGCCTTTCAAATATCAAAACAAACAAACAAACAAAGAAAAACATGCAAACTATCACGAAGAAAAGAAAATCATTAAGCTATGAAAGTAAGTATCACCTAATACAGATAGTAATTGAAAATAAAGCATCACCACCTTATGAAAAATATAAATGGGCTTAGTTCACCTCATAAAATAAAACAACTTTCAGCTTGGCTCCAAAAGCAAAACAACAATATGTTTGTACATAGCATATCGTTTTGTACAATTGTATGCACAAAAGACACTAAGGAAATGTTTCAGAATTTCCTAAAATGAAAGAATACAAAATATACCATAGAAATAAAAGTAACAAATTACAGATTTTGATCTTGGATCAGTTAAGTTCAGTTCAGTCTCTCAGTCATGTCTGACTTTTTGCGACCCCATGAATTGCAGCATGTCAGGCCTCCCTGTCCATCACCAACTCCCAGAGTTCACCCAAACTCATGTCCATTGAGTCGGTGTTGCCATCCAGCCATCTCATCCTCTGTCGTCCCCTTCTCCTCCTGCCCCCAATCCCTCCCAGCATCAGAGTCTTTTCCAATGAGTCAACTCTTCGCATGAGGTGGCCAAAGTACTGGAGTTTCAGCTTCAGCATCATTCCTTCCAAAGAAATCCCAGGGCTGATCTCCTTCAGAATGGACTGGTTGGATCTCCTTGCAGTCCAAGGGACTCTCAAGAGTCTTCTCCAACACCACAGTTCAAAAGCATCAATTCTTTGGCGCTTAGCCTTCTTCATAGTCCAACTCTCACATCCATACATGACCACTGGAAAAACCATAGCCTTGACTAGACGGACCTTTGTTGGCAAAGTAATGTCTCTGCTTTTGAATATGCTATCTAGGAGTAAAATTCAATCCAAAAATTATTGAGCCTAAAACTGAGGGCTTTTAGATGCTAAAAGATACAATTTATAATAAAGAGTTGTCAGTTATGTGTTTATAATAATTATGTATCTATTTATCTCCTGTGAAGCATGACAATCATCTCTATTAAGTAGAAATTACAGAAATTAAAGATCTCATAGCTAGACAGAAAGAAAGGAATATAAGTACATGCAATGATCATTGCAAGTCAGTTTTCCAGAAACATAATAGGAAATACAATAGATAATTCAAGTCTTCTTTTATTTCTGTAAAGTATTTTGTTGTTGTTTTGCTTAAAGATGACATTTATATATCACTCCAAGTACAAGTCAGATGAAACAAAAAAGAAAATAAAGGTATAGAAGGAAAACAGCAACCCTCCAGACCTCTCTAAACTCTTGTTTTGCACTGTCTTTCCATAATATATTTATTAACTTTATTGTCTGTCTTCCCCTACTAATGTCTTCTCCCAGTTATATCTTTATTACTTAACAACAGTACCTGGTATAATGTATGCTAAATATTGGGCTGACCAAAAGGTTTATTTGGGTTTTCCCAAAACATCTTACAGAAAAATCTGAATGAACTTTTTGGCTGACCCAATAAGTATCTGCTGTATAAATATCTATTGAAAGACTAAAGGAAGGAGAGAATCATGTCTAATGGTCAGTGATCCATTTTAATCCAAACTAAAACATTTTTTCAATTGATATATCTTCAATTTTGGTGAAAGAGGAGACTGAAAAAGCTGGCTTATTACTCAGCATTCAAAAAACCAAGATCATGGAAACCAATCCCTTTATTTCATGGCGAACAGATAGGGAGAAAGTGGAAACGGTGACAGGTTTTATTTTCTTGGGCTCAAAAATCATTGTGGTTGAAGACTGCAGCCATGAAATTAAAAGACACTTGGTCCTCAGAAGAAAAGCTATGACAAATCTAGACAGCATATTAAAAAGCAGAGACATCACTTTCCCAACAAAGGTCTGTATAATCAAGCTATGGTTTTTCCTGTAGTCATGTACAGATGTGAGAGTTGAACCATAAAGAAGGCTGCGTGCCAAAGAATTGATGCTTTCAAATTGTGGTGCTGGAGAAGATTGTTGAGAGTCTCTTGAACCAGTTAGTCCTAAAATAAATCAATCCTGAATATTCATTGGAAGGACTGATGGTGAAGCTGAAGCTCCAATACTTTGGCCACCTGAAGTGAAGAGATGAGTCATCAGAAAAGACCCTGATGCTGGGAAAGATTGAGGACAAGAAAAGAAAGGGGTGACAGAAGATGAGATAGTTGGATAACATCACTGACTCAGTGGACACGGTTTAAGCAAGCTCCAGGTTACAGTGAAGGACAGGGAAGGCTAGCATGCTGCAGATCATGGGGTTGCAAAGAGTCAGACACGACAGCGACTGAACAACCGATCTTCAATTACTGGTTTCCTCCATAAATGTATTTTTCTCTCTCTGTTAGTTCTTTAACTGAATATTTTGTCTCCTGGATCCACTATGAAATTATATTTCTTATCTTCAATTAGAATTGTTTTTATGTTTACTTTATATTGTGAGCTAGTGCTTCCATTTCATCTTCTAAAGGTATTATTGCATTTTTATTCTTATATTCATTTTAAAATTTATGAGGTATAATTTATATAATATCTGCTTTATGTATTGCTTAATTCTAGTTAGTTTTCATGTGTGTGCAGTTTATCTCCTACATATTCTATATCATTTTTACTTAAGGACTCCTCTTATATTTCTACTAGCTATGCATCTGTAGGACTGCATACCCTAGTTATTCAGTTTAGTTCACTTTCTTTTTTTAATATATGTACATATATTATTGAAGTATAGTTGACTTACAATGTTTCAGATGCACAGCAAGATGATTCAGTTAGTCAAATACACATACATTATTTTGAAATTATTTTCCATCTTAGATTATTGTAAGATATTGACTATTGTTCCCTATGCTCCTTGATGCTTGTTGCATATCTAATTCTTAATTGGAAATCTAGCCTTCTATTCGTACTAAGTCAAACAAGTGAATCAAAATTTCATAATATTTTTAGTTAGGAAAAATTAATGTTTTCTAAAATATATATATATATATATATTATACATATATATGTATGTATGTACTGTGCTGTGTTTAGTCACTCAGTTGTGTCCAACTCTTCGTGACCCCATGAATTGTAGCCCGCCAGGATCCTCTGCCCATGGGGATTCTCCAGGCAAGAATACTGGAGTGGATTGCCATAACCTCTTCCAGGGGATCTTTCCAACCCTGGACTGAACCCAGGAGTCCTGCTTTGCAGGTGTTCTTTACCATCTGAGCCATCACAGAAGCCAAAGAGTACCAGAGTGGGTAGCCTATCCCTTCTCCAGGGGATCTTCCCAACCAAGGACTTGAACTGGGGTAGCCTGCATTGCAGGCAGATTCTTTGCCAGCTGAGCTACCAGGGAAGCCCATATATATGTATACAGAAGCTTTTATACTACACTTGATAAATGCTTGAGGAAGAACATCAAGAAAACAAAAGAGAGAGAGAGAGAGAGAAGAGATGGATAAATTGAAGAACAGAAACTAAATGAACTGGGAGCACTGAATATGAAATAGAAAAATTGAAACAAACTAGATAAAAGTAAAAGATCATCATACGGTCCAGTTGATTTGAAACATAACTGCTCATTGGAAACCTATCTGGAGCTCTGGAGAAAAAAGCAATACTTGGGCATTTGTATTTTTCAAAAGATTTTAAGATATTTCTGATATGCATCTGGATTTTAAAAAGTGATTACAGGCTTTTCTATAGATCCTAGTTTGGTGATATAGAGTTCTATTAATTTTCTGTTGACCAATCCTGATACAATTGTATTAAGTGGGTAATACTTACATAATGACAATAGTAGAAGGTATTTATCAGTTTTCAACATCAATAGTCAGACAAAAAATAAAAGATAATTGTCATTGCAAGGCATAATGGGAAAATGATTAACTTGACAATAGAAAATAATTTTATACATTTGGGTGGGGGGGGGGGTCAAGCAGAGTGATGTGGTGGAAGTGCATACATGCACATGTTTCATCCACCCTGTCAGTGTCAATCTTTTGGTTAGTGCATTTAATCCATTTACATTTATGGTAATCATCAATATGTATGGTCCTATTACTGTTTTCTTAATTGTTTTTGGTTTATTTTCTATAGGTCTTTTCCTTCTCTTGTGTTTCCTGCCTAGAGAAGTTCCTTTAGCATTTGTTGTAAAGCTTAATTGGCAAAAATTCTCTTAAATTTTGCTTGTCTGGAAAGTTTTTGATTTCTCCATTAAATCTGAAGGAGAGTCTTGCTGGGTAGAGTATTCTTGGTTATAGGTTCTTCCCTTTCATCACCTTAAATGTATCATGCCATTCCCTTCTGGGTTGGAGAATTTTTGTTGAGAAATCAACTGACAGCCTGATGGGCTGTCAGTTTTGTATGTTATTTGTCATTTTCCCCTGTTGCTTAATATTTTATCTCTGTATTTAATTTTTGTCAGTTTGATTATTCTGTGTCTAGGTGTGTTCCTCCTTGTGTTTATACTTCCTGGGACTCTGTGCTTCCTGGACTCGGCTAACTATTTCCTTTCCCATGTTTGGGAAGTTTTCAAATATTTTCTCAGGCCCTTTCTCTCATTCTTCTCTTTCTGGAACCCCATAATGAAAATGTTGGTATGTGTAATGTTTTTCTAGAGGTCTCTTAGGCTGTCTTCATTTCTTTTCATTCTTTTTTTCTATACTCTGTTCTGTGGCAGTGATTTCCACCATTCTGTCCTCCAGGTCATTTTTTCCATTCTTCTGCCTCAGTTATCCCACTATTTATTTCTCCTAGTGTATTACTCATCTCTGTTTGTTTGTTTTTTAGTTCTTCTAGGTCTTTGGTAAACATTTCTTGCATCTTCTCAATCTTTATTTCCATTCTTTTCCCAAGGTCCTGGATCATCTTCACTATCATTATTCTGAATTATTTTTCTGGAAGATTGCATATCTCCACTTCATTAATTGCTTTTCTGGGATTTTATCTTGTCCCTTCATCTGGTACATAGCTTTCTACTTTTTCATCGTTGTTACTTTCTGTAATATGGTTTTTGTTTTAGCTGCTGTGAGACTGTGCCTCTTCTTGCTTCTTCTGTCTGCCCTCTGACAGATGTGGCTAAGAGGCTTGTGTAAAACTTCTTGATGGGAGGGACTGGTGGTGGGAAAAACTGCATCTTGTTCTGATGCAGAAGGCCTTGCTCAGTAAAGCTTTAATCCAATTTTCTGCTGATGGGTGGGGTTGCACTTCCTCCCTGGTAGTTGTTTGGCCTGAGGTGACCCAGCCCTGGGGTCTGTGGTAGGGTTAATGGCAAACTCCAAGATGGTTTATGCCAAGAGGGCCCTTCCAGTGCCCCATCCTTCTGGTGAGCCCCTTGTGATCCACACCTCCACAGGAGGCCTCCAACACTAGCAGGTAGTTTTGTTTCAGTCTCCTATGGGGTCAATGCTCCTCTCCTCTGGGTCTTGGTGTGCACAAAATTTTGTATGTGTCCTCCAAGACTGGAGTCTCTGTTTCTCTCAGTCCTCTGGAAGGCCTATAATCAAACCCCATTGATCCCCAAAGCCAGATTCCCTGCGGATACCCAGTCCCTTTGTCACATCCCCAGGTTGGAAAGCCTGACATGGAGTTCAGAACATTCACAATAGTGTGAGAACTTCTTTGGTATTATTGTTCTCCTGTCTGAGGGTCAACCACCTCACAGGTATGGGATTTGATTTGATCATGATTGTGCCCCTCCTACCATCTTGCTGAAGCTTCTTTGTCTTTGGATGTGGGGTGTCTTTTTTTGTGTGGGTTCCAGTGTTTTCCTGTCAATGGTTGTTCAATACCTAGTTGCAATTTTGGTACTCTCACAGGAGGAGATGAGTGCACATCCTTCTACTCTGCCATCTTGAACTGGAAGCCCAGTTCACATTCTTTAAAATATAAAACATTATTCATTATACATTGGTGGTTCGTTAAAAAGAAGGATTGAAATGAGTTTGAAAATTTTAGAAAATTATTTGAGCAGATCAGAATTTTTGTTTTTAATCACTTTATTTTCATTAAGCAATAATGTACTGCAAGTACATTGTAGCAGAGTACTACACTCCAGAGTGAGGGCATGAAATCAAATGAAAAGTTTGACTTCAAGGAAATGGCAACCCACTCCAGTGTTCTTGCCTGGAGAATCCCAGGGATGGGGGAGCCTGGTGGGCTGGCATCTATGGGGTCGCACAGAGTCGGACACGACTGAAGCAACTTAGCAGCAGCAGCAGAGAGTATGCATTATTTATTAGATTTAAATCAATTCTCATTACATCTGGTCTAGAGTGAGACTCAATAAGAATAAGCAATTTTGAAACATGTAACAGTTATAGACCAAAGAGCATTATGTTTGAGAGCAACCACATATGCATTCAGGGGCCTCCCAGGAGGCACTAGTGGTAAAGAATGTGCCTGGCAGTGCAGGATACAAAAAAGACATGGCTTCATTCCCTGGGTTGCAAAGACACACTGGAGGAGGGTCTGGCAACCCACTCCAGTATTCTTGCCTGGAGAATCCCATGGACAGAGACGCCTGCCACCGTATAGTCACTAGGGTTGTGAAGAGTTGGACATGACTGAAATGTCTTAACATGCATGCACTTTCTGTTTCCCAGACTGGGACATGGAAAATCTGATTCTGTGAGTCTGGACTGGTGAGGAAAGTTGTCCTACTTTTGGGCTCAGTGATTTGTGTTCTTTGTGTTGTGACTTGTTGAGTTAACATTATATTGCTTTCCCCACTACAACTACACAGAGAAAGTAGGATACATTCCATATTTGTTCATGTCAGAATTTCTGTGGTGTAGTTGTGATTAATGAAAAAAAAAAAAAGCCCAAAGTTACAACTAAGCATTGGGCAATGTTTAGTGTGAAGCCCGGGAGATTTTATGAACAGGTAAATGTAAATCATTTCAGCAATTTTCCTTCTTCTTTATGCCAATTAATTCCCACATGATTGTCTGCATCTTTGAAGCTATTTTAAACCAATTCGGCATTTCCTCTCAAAATTGCAAATATCAAATATCTAGCATTTAAATGTTGCTTTAGCCTGAAACTACTCAATAAAAATGAGCTGCAGTGTAACTGCAAATACATTATGAATGACTGGCTTTGATTTTATCTGCCTTTTTGGTTTGTTTTATTACTTCATGAAGACACAAAAAACTTATTAAAATCAGGATGATTTTTTTCTCTTCCACCCGATGTGCAAATTAGGCAAGCTTTTTTTTTTGTTTTGAATCTACTAGCTGTGCTTCTTTTTTACTGGTATCTTTAAAGGACAGTGCACCAATCATTTTGTACCTGTGCTAGTAAAGAGGAGTGGCGGTCATGATGTTCCCAGATCACTATCTGGTCATTAGTTTCCTCAGATTATATCATTCAGGGAGAGACTTTTCTTAACAAGGAGAAAGAACTACGACTGGAGTTTATAATGTCTTCCAGGCGTGCACTGAGACAATCCTCAATGACTAATTATAGCTTGAGAAAGCAGAAAAAGACTGCCAGAAAAAATCCATCAGAGGAGTTAATTTGGAGAAGGAAGGAGTACAGCTTGAAAGAAATTTTGTAAATTCCAAGCATAACTACTTGTACTCTTCAAAACAATCTCAGTTTTACTGATTTTAATAATAGGGCATTAGTTAACAGAGGAGATAAAATACTCATTTCATAACTGTAGTTCCTATATTTGTATAAGGTGTCCTTAAGAAGAAGTCAACCTACCTTCTTTAGGAAATTGTTAGAGCAGTATTAGAATATTAAAACCTATAGTTTCCATAGTCAAAAAAATTGCATCTTAAAACTTAATCCCTGGGCTTCAGTGGTGATTAAGATCTTTCACTGATGGTTCTGAAATTTTGAAGAAAGTAGATGACCCAAGTCTAATTTTTAAGCATTTTCTTGAAATCACTTTGTTACATGTGTTTTTTAAGTCAAATGTATTTTGTAAATTTCTTTAATTTACAAGAAATTTTAAAAATATAAGTTAACTTGATCTTGTCAAATGATAACAGGAATATTGTGAAAACAAGTGTTTGCCTAGATCTATTGACTATATTTAAGTTACTTTTAGTAATGAAAATGCAGAACTACATTACAGATATAGTTCTAAAACTCAGACAATAATCACATTCTAGAAATCGATGATTATCATCAGCAAAAGAAACCATAATGTTATCATCTAATAATCTATGTAATTTCTATGGAAAGCCTGACTGCTATCAATAGTACTACTCTGGCAGTCTAGTGCTTCATTGCTTTGACAGTGAGCAGTGTTTTATGCTTGTGTGATACTCTTCAAACATATAAGAAAACTCAAAGAAAAATCTGAATGCCTGTGAAATATTAATAGAAAAAAATGACTTCACAACATAGTAAAGCCACATAAATGGAGGAACAGATTTGGGGCAGTGAAAAATTAAAATTTCTGTGGCTGAAGAAGCATGAACTGTGGAAATCAAGTCAGACTGGTAGGATGAGGCTCAACAAAGAACGAACTCAAAGAAGTGGTGAAGGAATTGAGGAAGAACAGCAAGCATTTTTAAGAGAGCAAGCAGACAAAACAATATTTAAAAAGGATGTATAGAACAGTCTTATGGACTCTGTGGGAGAGGGAGAGGGTGGGAAGATTTGGGAGAATGGCATTGAAACATGTAAAATATCATGTATGAAATGAGTTGCCAGTCCAGGTTCGATGCACGATACTGGATGCTTGGGGCTGGTGCACTGGGACGACCCAGAGGGATGGAATGGGGAGGGAGGAGGGAGGAGGGTTCAGGATGGGGAACACATGTATACCTGTGGCGGATTCATTTTGATATTTGGCAAATCTAATACAGTTATGTTAAGTTTAAAAATAAAATAAAATTTAAAAAAAAAAAAAAAAAAAAGGATTTCTGTAATAATCAGTTGGAAAAAATATGTTAGTCATTTAGTCATGTCTGACTCTGCAACCTCGTGGACTGTAGCCCACCAGGCTTCTCTGTTCATGGAATTCTCCAGGCAAGAATACTGGAGTGAGTTGCCACTTTCTTTTTAAGGAGATCTTCCCAACCCAGGGATTCAACCCAGCCTGCTGCATTGCAGACAGATTCTCAGATTCTGAGACACCAGGTTAAGCTAAACCTGGGAGATTAAATTAGGTGGCCACTGAACAAGAACAAGTCAAAATAAGCTTGCCATCAGCCTGGTTTCTGTCCAGTGTGATGACATAGATAATGGGAAATAAGATGAAAATCAAAGAGTATTTAAAAGGAAAAGGGGTTTTTTGGTTTCTATTAGCACATTGGGATAAAGAGCAGGGAAAAATTAGAAATGACTCTGCAATCCACAGCTTTGAAGTCTGGGAGGCATATGATTGATAACCCCATTAATAACCATAAGAAAATTTAGATGCTGGGTGGGAATGGGCTCAGGTTGAAATCAAGTTAAACAGGCTCAATAGTGGTCAGCAGGTGGAAGTCAGAGATGTAAGGGTAGTTTATAGAGAACAGACAAAGGAAGAAAAAGATAAAATATTGGATATTCTTTACTACATTCAATTGTTTCTTACCCTTAGATCTATTAATTAAGCATAATCTGAGTTACTTTTTTTTTTCAAAATGCAAATTGCAGAGGTTAGATTTCTTCTTCTACAAGCAACTGTCAGTTGTTTTCTTTAGCTAAAATCACACATTTATGTGATTTATAGATAAAAGGCAAGCATTCAGATTGTATTAACTTAATAGTTTTTCTAATTCATATATTAAGATTCCATTGCGTGCTCAGTCTCTTCAGTCATGTCCAACTCTGTGAGTTGCAAAGCTACTTGACTGCAATCTGCTAGGCTCTCTGTCCATAAGCTTCTGAATTGAAACTTTAAAACTGTATAATATGGATACAAATGGAAAATCTGTCTTATGGTTATCACTTTACCTATAACTCAATCAAAATGTTAAATGAATTTCAACTGTGGTTGAGAATTGCAAGTAAACAGTGGGTAGGATGAAAAAGGATGCTAATTTACTTTAAGCCACTTAGATCAAAATTAATACTGTTTTTCCAGCATAGGCCTAAACATATGAGAATTCATTTAGGAATTCAGCACTTGAAAAGAACTGTAATTTGCTCAAGACCTCTATTTATCCTTGAATTCTAATAAGACCCATTATCATAATTGATCACTTACTAAAGAACAGTGAAGCTAAAAACAACAACAACCAAAACCTCTCTGACTGGTTAGTGCTTTTATAGAAAAGAAGTATTAGCATGATTACATGTGGGAGAAAGTAACCCTGGATCAGGGTTTTAAGGGGGTGCTAGAACCATGGATCATTTATATGTGAAAAGATGTTCCTCACCCATAACTTGTCAAGGTATTCTGGACAGAATAGATGGCATTTGGAAGCAGCTTTTTCCAGACTATTATTGTTATTATTATTAGTAGTAGTTTGTGTGTGCTTCAGTCATGTTCGAATCTTTGGGAGCCTATGAGTTAGAGCCTGCCAGACTTCTCTGTCCATGAAATTCTCGAGTCAAGAATATGGGGGTGGGTTGCAATGCCCTCCTCCAGGGGATCTTCCCAACCCATGGGTTGAACCTTTGTCTCTTATGTCTCCTGCATTGGCAGGTGGGTTCTTTACCACTAGCACCACCTGGAAAGTCTATTTTTCATCTCACGATCTTTAATAAACTAGATGTATTTTTGGAAGTCCAGTACTTAAGCAGACAATACTCTTGCTATTGTAAAATGGGGCTGGGAGCACAGAGCCTCCCCACTTTTGATGCTTCCAGGCATTTAGCCCTAGCCTCTCTATAGAAGCTCAGCCATGCCTAGCCTTTCTAACAGAAGGGCCATTTTCATCTCAAAACATTTCAGGGTTGACTACATTGTAGTAGGGATACTTTTAATATTTATTATTGGACCAAAGAATTTTTATGTTGAATATATTCCAAGGATATTTTTAGTCCTTAGGTTAGAGGGAAATACACTGTAAGTAAATGCCTTCAGGAACAGGAACTAATTGCATTCATCTGATTTCCTATCCTCATAGGTATTCGGCTACCATGCAAATCTTTTAAGGATTGGTATAGGCTGAATACAGAGAAGGCAATGGCAAGCCACTCCAGTACTCTTGCCTAGAAAATCCCGTGCATGGAGGAGCCGGGTAGGCTGCAGTCCATGGGGTTGCTAGGAGTCGGACACGACTGAAGGATTTCACTTTCACTTTTTACTTTCATGCATTGGAGAAGGAAATGGCAACCCACTCCAGTGTTCTTGCCTGGAGAATTCCAGGGATGGGGGAGCCTGGTGATCTGACCTCTATGGGGTCGCACAGAGTTGGACAAGACTGAAGCAACTTAGCAGCAGCAGCAGCATAGGCTGAATAATGACCCCAAATATACCCGCATCCTATTCCATGGAACCTGTGGATGTTACCTTACAGGCGAAAGGGACTTTTGAGATGTGGTTAGGTTAAGGATCTTAAAATGAGGCTGTTACCCTGGATTATCAGGATGGGCCCTAAATATAATCAGAAGTGTCCTTTAGAAGAGGGAGACAGGAAGTTTGACTAGAGGAGAGAAGAGGCAACATGATGCTAGAAGCAAGAGGTTGAAGAGATGCAAAAATAGGTCATGGGCTAAGGAATACAGATGGTAGAAGCTCCAGAAGCTAGAAAAGGCAAGGCCAGGACACCTGTCCTAGAGCCTCAAGAAGGAACAAGCCTGGTGGCACTGGGACATCAGCCCATTGAAATTAGTTTCAGCTTCCAGAACTACAAGACAATCAATCTGTGTTGTTTTAAATCACTAAGTTTGGGGTTGCTTGTTATAGCAGCTATAGGAAACTAATACAATAATCATCAACATGATTGACAGCATGTCAATAAAAATAATAAGCATACATTGCTTACATAATAAAAGGCTTCCCTATAAAAATGGTGATATATTTTCTCTATAGACATGTTTCTTTAGGGATATGCAAATGCTTCCCTAAACTAGGGAAATAGAAAATTCATCACCAAGAGAAAACCTTCTACCTCAAACTCATGTTAAATAGCAGGTTTATGGATTAGTAGATGTTTGGTCTTCTCCACATAAGAAAGAATTTTGAAGAATATTCATGTAAATTGATATTAAGGAACATGAATTGTATAATTTAACATAGAGTATAAATAAAGACTTATGAAATGAGACCATAAATGTTTTTGAAAATAATCCTAAAGACATTGAAAGCTAAATAGAAAGAATGAAAAATTAAATTAAAATATACTCTACAAATGTTCATGTTAATGAGGTTTTTATATATCTAGATATCATCCAAGGAGAGTTATGAGTTTAGAAATTAGAATGAAAGTACATTTTTAGATGGTATTAAAGAGATTATAACTATGTCCAGCTTTATTTTCATGCTGTGACTGCAAGCTCCAGCAGGGAAGATGATAATATGCATAAGACCAAGGCTTACTTTCTCATTTTCCATGGTCAACATGATAATTACTGTAAAGACAAACATCACCAACGAGGATGGATATATTCAACAGGTAAAGCATACAGTATAAAGTCTATACTGTAACTATGCAAATGCCAACATCCTCAAAACCACAAGCAAATATTGATTAAGAATTTTAAGCTCTTTAAAGTATTGCTGGAACAAAATGAATAAGTTTGGGAACTTTTAGAGATTGTTGTTGCCTCAGGTGGGTTCCTGGCACGGAGTGATCCCATACTTCTAGAAAAAGGCAGCGCATGTAAGAGCTGAAAATGGTACAAGGCAATAGCTCAAGGAAACTTTAAAATGAAGGGTAAAAGAAAACAGTATTTCATGTTTTTGAAGGCAAATAGCTTCAGCAGAATTCCAACTTAATTTCAACTTTTACATCATGAATAGGAACTCATATTTTATTCTATTTCCTTTCTTATACATCATCTCTGAATAATATGTCATTGATGAGAAACCAAAGACATTACGGTAAGCTGATTTTGTCTGAATCCTTCGTTAATTGGTTAAATCCACTATGTTACGTTAGATCTGAGCACAGTATTAGAAACTAGCCCCTTCATATTATGCTGCTGCTGCTGACAAGTCACTGCAGTCGTGTCTGACTCTGTGTGACCCTAAAGACGGCAGCCCACGAAGCTCCCCCATCCCTGGGATTCTCCAGGCAAGAACACTGGAGTGGGTTGCCATTTCCTTCTTCAATGCATGAAAGTGAAAAGTGACAGTGAAGTTGCTCAGTTGCATCTTACTCTTTGTGACCCCATGGATTGCAGCCTACCAGGCTCCTCCATCCATGGGATTTTCCAGGCAAGAGTACTGGAGTGGGGTGCCATTGCCTTCCCCACCTGCATATTATACTAGAACAAAATAGAGGCCTAGAATGATGTATGGATGGTATTATCATTCATGCTGTTCATTAGGTTAAACACTCAAACAACAAAGGACCTTTACTATACTCAAAAGCAATTTGTTGGCAATTCTCCACTTAAAAAAAATAATAATAAATAGCTCTCTATCTACTATTTTCTCTCAAAGTTTGATAGACTAATCTACCACTTTCTCTCACTTGGAATACCACAGTAGCCTAATACCTTTGTCTTCCATCATCTTCTCTCTTTCCTTTCTAATTTGTTCTCCTCATAAAGCCAGAGTGACTTCTTCAAAGTTCATATATGATCAAGTAATTTCTTACTGGAATGATTTCAATCACTTGCCATTGGTCTTAGAATGAAGACTGAGCTCCCTAGCTTGAGCCCTGACTGCTTCTCATCTCAACACTGGCCTCCCATTCTGACCTATTCTCCCATTCTCACAGCTTTGTAGCTACATCCATCTTCTGTACATTCTTGTCACCCGACAAGGTTTTCCCTGCTCCAGTCCAGTTAGTTCCTTAGACCTCAACTCAAGCAAGACTTCCTATAGCAAGGCTTCACTGACTTTATGACTTAAAAAAAATTGTCACAGACTCTGATAGCAACATATGCCTTCCTTTATAATACTATTGTAATATTACATCAATATATGCAGTATAGACATCCCTAAGAGACTGTAAGCTCCAGAAAGGATAGTGGCATACAAATAGTATACATTAAGTTCAGTTTTATGGCATTTATATAAAATTGTCAAAAATGTGGATACTTGAAAATCACAGCACAGTTTTTTGGAAAATAACCAAAAATTTGGATTATGAAATGTTGCATGAAGAAAAATTTTTATACATGTGTGTCTTAGCATCCTTTTTATTTCACAATTTTGTTTTGTTTAATTTAACAGAAAAAAATCCAAATATGTGTAGATGCACAGCTGCAATAATAACAGCTAATATTCTATTCACAGGATGCTCTTCATTTTAAATCAGCAGAATTCTCAATAGTAGAGAGATTTTTATTCACAGTTCAATCAATCACAGCCTCTAATAACTCTAATAACTGCCTGTATCTTCTGATAGGTGTAACATTTAAAAAAAGTAGAGAACTAAGTTCCTCAACCAGTTTGGAACTTTGGTGAAAAATTATTTTTCAAGTATATCTTAAAATATCACATATGAATAAAAAAAGTTATAAAATTTATTTTAATTCAAGGATAATTGTTTTACAATATTGGTTTGACTTCTGCCACACATCAATGGAATGATGATATTTTAAATTAAATCTTGTCAGCAACATTTGTTTCAGCTATTCTCTCAAATCTCAAGACATTCAACATTTATTTTGTTTGTCAAGTTGAATCTAGAATCCATCCACTGGTTTTGGGTTGTTGTGTTTTCATTTTCATTCGTTTCTATGCAAATTTTGATTGTAAAAGCAGTCCTAAGGGGAAAGTTCATAGCAATACAGGCACACCTCAAGAAACAAGAAAAAAGTCAAATAAATAACCTAACTCTACACCTAAAGCAACGAGAAAAGGAAGAAATGAAGAACCCCAGGGTTAGTAGAAGGAAAGAAATCTTAAAACTTAGAGCAGAAATAAATGCAAAAGAAACAAAAGAGATCATAGCAAAAATCAACAAAACCTAAAGCTGGTTTTTTGAAAGGATAAATAAAATTGACAAACCATTAGCCAGACTCATCAAGAAACAAAGGGAGAAAAATCAAATCAATAAATTAGAAATGAAAATGGAGAGATCACAACAGACAACACAGAAATACAAAGGATCATAAGAGAGTACTATCAACAATTATATGCCAATAAAATGGACAACGTGGAAGAAATGAACAAATTCTTAGAAAAGTACAACTTTCCAAAACTCGACCAGGAAGAAATAGAAAATCTTAACAGACCCATCACAAGCACGGAAATTGAAACTGTCATCAAAAATCTTCCAGCAAACAAAAGCCCAGGTCCAGACGGCTTCACAGCTGAATTCTACCAAAAATTTAAAGAAGAGCTAACATCTATCCTACTCAAACTCTTCCAGAAAATTGCAGAGGATGGTAAACTTCCAAACTCATTCTATGAGGCCACCATCACCCTAATACCAAAACCTGACAAAGATCCCACAAAAAAAGAAAACTACAGGCCAATATCACTGATGAACATAGATGCAAAAATCCTTAACAAAATTCTAGCAATCAGAATCCAACAACACATTAAAAAGATCATACACCATGACCAAGTGGGCTTTATCCCAGGGATGCAAGGATTCTTCAATATCCGCAAATCAATCAATGTAATACACCACATTAACAAATTGAAAAATAAAAACCATATGATTATCTCAATAGATGCAGAGAAAGCCTTTGACAAAATTCAACATCCATTTATGATAAAAACTCTCCAGAAAGCAGGAATAGAAGGAACATACCTCAACATAATCAAAGCTATATATGACAAACCCACAGCAAACATTATCCTCAATGGTGAAAAATTGAAAGCATTTCCTCTAAAGTCAGGAACAAGACAAGGGTGCCCACTTTCACCATTACTATTCAACATAGTTTTGGAAGTTTTGGCCACAGCAATCAGAGCAGAAAAAGAAATAAAAGGAATCCAAATTGGAAAAGAAGAAGCAAAGCTCTCACTGTTTGCAGATGACATGATCCTCTACATAGAAAACCCTAAAGACTCCACCAGAAAATTACTAGAACTAATCAATGACTATAGTAAAGTTGCAGGATATAAAATCAACACCCAGATATCCCTTGCATTCCTATACACTAATAATGAGAAAACAGAAAGAGAAATTAAGGAAACAATTCCATTCACCATTGCAACGGAAAGAATAAAATACTTAGGAATATATCTACCTAAAGAAACTAAAGACCTATATATAGAAAACTATAAAACACTGGTGAAAGAAATCAAAGAGGACACTAACAGATGGAGAAATATACCATGTTCATGGATTGAAAGAATCAATATAATGAAAATGAGTATACTACCCAAAGCAATTTATAGATTCAATGCAATCCCTATCAAGCTACCAACAGTATTCTTCACAGAGCTAGAACAAATAATTTCACAATTTGTATGGAAATACAAAAAACCTCGAATAGCCAAAGCGATCTTGAGAAAGAAAAATGGAACAGGAGGAATCAACCTACCTGACTTCAGGCTCTACTACAAAGCCACAGTTATCAAGACAGTATGGTACTGGCACAAACAGAAATATAGATCAATGGAACAAAATAGAAAGCCCAGAGATAAATCCACGCACATATGGACACCTTATCTTTGACAAAGGAGGCAAGAATATATAATGGATTAAAGACAATCTCTTTAACAAGTGGTGCTGGGAAATCTGGTCAACCACTTGTAAAAGAATGAAACTAGAACACTTTCTAACACCATACACAAAAATAAACTCAAAATGGATTAAAGATCTCAACGTAAGACCAGAAACTATAAACTCCTAGAGGAGAACATAGGCAAAACACTCTCTGACATACATCACAGCAGGATCCTCTATGACCCACCTCCCAGAATATTGGAAATAAAAGCAAAAATAAACAAATGGGACCTAATTAAACTTAAAAGCTTCTGCACATCAAAGGAAACTATTAGCAAGGTGAAAAGACAGCCTTCAGAATGGGAGAAGATAATAGCAAATGAAGCAACTGACAAACAACTAATCTCAAGAATATACAAGCAACTCCTACAGCTCAACTCCAGAAAAATAAATGACCCAATCAAAAAATGGGCCAAAGAACTAAATGGACATTTCTCCAAAAAGATATACAGATGGCTAACAAACACATGAAAAGATGCTCAACATCACTCATTATCAGAGAAATGCAAATCAAAACCACTATGAGGTACCATTTCACACCAGTCAGAATGGCTGCGATCTAAAAGTCTACAAGTAATAAATGCTGGAGAGGGTGTGGAGAAAAGGGAACCCTCTTACACTGTTGGTGGGAATGCAAACTAGTACAGCCACTATGGAGAACAGTGTGGAGATTCCTTAAAAAGCTGAAAATAGAACTGCCTTATGATCCAGCAATCCCACTGCTGGGCATACACACTGAGGAAACCAGAAGGGAAAGAGACACGTGTACCCCAATGTGCATCGCAGCACTGTTTATAATAGCCAGGACATGGAAGCAACCTAGATGTCCATCAGCAGATGAATGGATAAGAAAGCTGTGGTACTTATACACAATGGAGTATTACTCAGCCATTAAAAAGAATACATTTGAATCAGTTCTAATGAGGTGGATGAAACTGGAGCCTATTATACAGAGTGAAGTAAGCCAGAAAAAAAACACACCAATACAGTATACTAACGCATATATATGGAATTTAGAAAGATGGTAACAATAACCCTGTGTACGAGACAGCAAAAGAGACACTGATGTATAGAACAGTCAAAGAGACACCGATGTATAGAACAGTCTTATGGACTCTGTGGGAGAGGGAGAGGGTGGGAAGATTTGGGAGAATGGCATTGAAACATGTAAAATATCATGTATGAGGTGAGTTGCCAGTCCAGGTTCGATGCACGATACTGGATGCTTGGGGCTGGTGCACTGGGACGACCCAGAGGGATGGTATGGGGAGGGAGGAGGGAGGAGGGTTCAGGATGTGGAACACATGTATACCTGTGGCAGATTCATTTTGGTGTTTGGCAAAACTAATACAATTATGTAAAGTTTAAAAATAAAATAAAAAAAAATAGAATCCATCCACTAACTTTATCTGCAACATTATATACTTTAACAACACAATCCCCCATTGTTTAAATAAGCCCTTCAGCTTATTAAAAAATAAACATATTCACACCATTCCAAACATATTTTGCACAAACATGTTTGAGAGAGGTGGTTGTTTGAGATTGTTTTCATCAACAAAAATAATGAGGCTGTCTCATATGGCATATTCAAGCCTCCACCTTGATTCTAGACTGTTAGAAATAATTCTGGAAAAGTTTCCTACTTAATAGGCTGCTAACACATTTGACAATTTTGTGACATTTCCCCAAACTGTTTGTGAAAGATGCTGGCTCCTATAATTTCTTTGCAACATGTGGTGCTGACTTGAACACATTTGGGCAATAGATTCATACTTGCCATCTCGGCAGTTGTTGACCTCAGTGTTTTCACACTGTCAGTACAGATGTCACTACATTTTTGCCAACATCCTTTATAGTGTGTTAAAAACAGATCCAAACACTAGCAAAAAATTCCCCTGTTGTCTAAGTGTAGAGTGTTTAATGTATCCTCATTGCATGCATCTGTATGTACAGTAGAAAACAAGCAAATGGAAATCATAAATATGTGCATTCTCATTCAATTGAACTATAAACACAGTGGTTGTGAATCTTAGCCCATAAATTCAAGTGCACAAGGAACACAAATACTTAATCTAACAATTGAACTCCCAATTCCCCATTTACTAAAGTGGAAGTAGCTTAACCAGTTCTTTGAGTATTTTTTCCTATCCCCAGAAGTGTCTCAAAGTTCCAGGGAACTCATCCAGTTTGAGCTCCAATATAACTTTGAAAAAATTTTACTTCTTTTTTCAGGTCCTGTGAATTGATATGCCAAGGCATAGGAATCTACACACAGGCAGTGCATCTTACACACCAACACACAGTTCCCAATAGTCATTCCCTTCTCAGATGTCTTCCTAGCTCACTGGAGCTCACCACAGGTCTTAGGGCTCAGGGTCCCCCTCTTCACTTATTCTCTGCCCCCATATTTTCTCTTTATTTTTTATTCCTACCTGGAAGCTTTTTTTTTTTTTTAACTTTAGGAACAGCCCCTTAGGTTTTTCTACTTCTTAAGAAAAAAAAATCTATATTCTATAATGGCTATAATTTCTGAAATATGCATCGGCGTTGTCAACAATTAGGGTTGACCAACAGTGGAAGTGTTAGTCACTCAGTCATATCCGACTCTTTGAGATCCATGGACAGTATCTCACCAGGTTCCTCTGTTCATGGCATTCTCCAGGAAAGAATACTGGAGTGGGTTGTCATTTACTTCTCCAGGGCATCTTCCCGACCCAGGAACTGAACCTGGGTCTCCCACACTGCAGTCTGATTCTTTACTATTTGAGCTACCAGGAAAGCCACATGATTGTTAGTTAAACTTGCCAAATACCAACTACACTTCATTGGCTATTTAGCAGTAAGCAAAAAGACAAAGTCTTTGCCTTCATGAAAATAACATTCTTATAGGAAAAAATTGAAAATAAATAATTTAACAAATATTAATCATAATTTTTGATAATGCAAATTTCTATAAAGATGAAACAATATGAGGAGCAGATGGAAACAGGCTCTGTATAAAAGTGATATTTGAACAGATGCATGAATGAAACAAACAATTTGAAAAAAAAAATTAGTAAGTGCATGGCCTTCATGTTTTCTGGACTTGGCTGGTTTAAGAATAGCAAAATGGCCAATATAACTGGAGCTAAGAGTGCAAAGGGAGGCATGGTCAGAAGAAAAACCAATATGGACATAATAGTCTTTTTCTCTTTTTCTGTCATCTCCCACTTCCATAGTCAGTGCAAGGCTGATTATGGGAAAAGAGGGGGAAAAATAAAGCTGAAATAATAGTAGAAAGCAAAAGGAATGTAAACTAATTCCCCAAATGTTTTCTGGCCTAACAAAGATCCACATAATTTCAAACTTTGGACAAATGTATGGATCTATTTGGATGATCAGTCTTCAGATTCTTTCTGCTTCAAATTATCTGACTATGGCTCTAATTTCATTTTCTTCCAGTTGATCCATATCACATATTTGTTGTGATGTTAGTCATCCAGGATTTAAATATCTTTTTTTTTCTATTTTTATCTGCTTCTCTTTCACATGTGATGAGTTTAACTCTCTTTATCTGTTACTTAATTTTATTTTAATAATATTAAGCTGCTTCCAATAAGTTAAAAAGAAGTGACTGTTGTGAATGTTTACATTCTTTATCCTATATTTTAAAATTACATGTAATTTTGCAGAGACCATAATACTATTATATAAAAGTGTATGACATAAAATTCTTTTAGAATTCGGAAAGTATTATTCTTCCTTGGTGGCTCAGATAGTAAAAGTGTCTGCCTATAATGCGGGAGACCCGGGTTCAATCCCTGGGTGGGGAAGATACCCTGGAGAAAGAAATGGCACCCCACTCCAATACTCTTGCCTGGAAAATCCCATAGAAGGAGAAGCCTGGTAGGCTACGATCCATGGGGTTGCAAAGAGTCTGATGGGACTGAGCGACTTCACTTTCACTTTCAATCCATGTATATGTAAAACACTAAAAACAACTTATTTTACTTTCTTGTCTTTGAGTGAGTTCCTATGAAAAATTTCAGGTTACTCTTTTGGTTTACATACTATTGTCAGTGTGATTGATAATGGTTGTGGAAACAGTATTTGAGAGTATAATAAAAATTGTCCTTGGATTTTAAGTCTGCTTGATCCTATCACAGTCATTACTCATTATCAAAGTTTCAGTTCAGTTCAGTTGCTCAGTCGTGTCTGACTCTTTGCGACCCCATGGACTGCAGCACACCAGGCTTCCTTGTCCATCACCAAATCTTAGAGCTTGCTCAAACTCATGTCCATCAAGTAGGTGATTCTATTTTTAAGATTAATTGAATAATTATTGTACCTCACTTGAAAATAAATAACATTTATAAGCATGAATTTAGATAGAATTATGTTTATTAAAAACATAAAATTTAGATATTCTAAAAGTACAAAAAAGCTCCAATACCATTTATGATGCATAATGCAACATTAGTAGGATAAAATATTTATATGTTCACTTATCACAATATAAATCCTAAGAATATGTATAGAGCTTTGCCTGGCATTTAATTAAACCAGTTTCATGTCTGCCATGAAAGAACAATGGCTTGTCAAAAGCTTTATTATAAGGAGTCATGCTTAGGGCTAAGTGCAAAGAATGACACATGTAAACTATACAGTTCCTACTCAATGATTTACATTAAAAAAAAAATATGTGCTCAGAGATGATAAGAAAATTGTTTCTGGGTATACATATGAGCCGAACTGCCATGGAAAATTAACAATAGTTAATGTGCTAACAGATGTTAATACTGACATTTGGATGTATGTGTAGTTTACTTATAAGGATTTTAAATACTCAATGATATGTTTTAAAAATGCATATCATACATTTGCAGAATTCTTGAAGTTCAATCAAAAATTTGAAACTTTTGTTACAAACAATTGGCAATAGAATAAAGGACAAAATGATCCACGAGCTGCTGGCCTATAAAACCTAATCAACCTTGTACACAAATATGAAAAAAATAGTATAGACTGAGTGAGAGAAAAACATGGATAAACTCTACATTTTTCAGAGATCCAACCAATTCCAATAGGCTCCTTGTAGAATAGAGCCAAGGACACTGTAAAGACTGCTTGGCAGCACAAGCAAGACCATAGGAAACAAGGAAATAAGGCAGAAAGCATTAGAACACCTTATAGGAAACCATAGGAAGACTGACTTAGAATATCATATATAATTGTGATGTCTTCTCCTCAAGAAAGTGTGACAGAGCTGCAGAAGAATGTTTCTAAATAATTAGACAGAGCTGTTTCTACAAAATGATAAATGATGGACTTCTTTAGATTCTAATTTCAGATTAAGATGGGTTTTCAGTTGTGTCTCTAATTCATTTCAGGCCTATCACTAGAGTTCTCCTTCCAAAATACAAATCTAATGTCAGTCATCTGTGAAAACCTTTAGTGACTTTCTAATCCTTGTAAAATAAAGTTCTCTTTCTTTAGCATGGCATCTAGATTCCACCACCACCAAGCTCCAGCATAAGGTTATAATGATGTTTATTGTCATATACTCTCTCCTCGCTTGTTGTTTGTTTTGTTCAGGAATACTCATTATTTTCCAAAAACTTCTTGAAACTCTGGATATGCCATTCCCTCTAGCAGAAACCTTTACTCCCAATTAGACTTTACACCTCACTCAAATGATCTTGTGTCAGGAAAGTAACCTTTCCTCCATCTTCATCTCCATTAACAGCCTTACATCCTCTGTCTGCAATGCTTATTTTCTACTTTTTCCTTACTCATAAGAAAGAAAGACAGTCTTTACTCATAGGACTCCACATTTTCTATAAGATCCGTGTACCCATCTTGAGAAAAAAGGACATTGCCCAGAATCCCTTACAGTTAATGGTGGCCCAGAATAGACAATGAGATTTCAGTTCAGTTCAGTTCAGTCGCTCAGTCGTGTCTGACTCTTTGCGACCCCATGAATCGCAGCACGCCAGGCCTCCCTGTTCATCACCAACTCGCGGAGTTCACTCAGACTCACGAAATGGGAGTAATTTGCGAGCCTTCTAGGACCTTTGTTTGTCCTTTGCCTTTACCGTCATGACTATGATACAAAGCCATATGCTGAGAACAGTGAGATAAAAATACACAAGGCATCTGATGTTCTTAAGATGTTGTACTTTCAGATTTCTTATTACACGTGAAAGGTTTTTGTTTACGAGATTGTTCAGCTATATTTTGTGTACTCTAGCATTCTAGTTACTTGTTTGCCTTTTTTGTTTCCTCCACTGGAATGTAAATTTATTTAAAAAAAAAAGATTCACCTTCGTTTCCACATAGTACAATATCTAAGGCAAAGTAGGTGGTCCTGGCAGTGTGATTGCTGCTGTTAAATTCTTTGCATTAAAAAGACAGTGACGTCTCCAATCAGAAATGGATGGGGAAAAGTTTTACTAAATGGATGGAATGTGGATCAATAAATAATTACTAGGGGAATTATTGCTGCAGGGTAATATATTTAACTTTTGTTATATCATAGGAAGGCCAAAAATCAAATGCCCTTTGAGCCATTGTAAGCCTTAGAATATATGAGGATATAACTCTTACTTGACCTAATATGACATGTTCTCCTTAATGAAAATGTCCATGAGAAGAAAATTGTGATGTTGAAGGACTCTCAAAAGAGAATTTGGCAGAGGTATGAGACAGAAAGTAATTCTGTGAGGTTTCATGGCAATAATCTCAAATTATACAGAAAACCAGGAGTCCAACAAAGGTGAAGTAGATGTGTTTTTCCCCCCTTCTCCTGCTGAGTTTAACTAAAACCCCTGAGTTTTATTTATAAAACAAGCATAAGAAAACTTACATGTGGAGACAAAAAGGTAGAGTGATTCAGGACTTCAGAAGCAAAAAAAAAAAAAAATGACGTGGTGGATTTCTTTTCACATTATATATCTTGGACCTGGAAGCTGAAGAAGCCAGGAACCTGGAAGCGCCAACTGGCACAGACAAAAAGATTCACCTTCTCAGCCACTACTAGGCTGCTCTCTTAAGCCAAAGGATAAGGAAAGAGGATTAATAAGAAACAAAACAGCTAGGTGATAATCACTCTACACAAGTTACACCTCACATAGAAAACACTATGTGCCAGGGGCAAGAAAATCTTCTTTCTAATCAAAATAGGCCAGTCTGGGGAAGTGATGTAGCAGTAGTCTGCCTCACAGAGTAAGTAGTGCTCATATTAAAAACATTTACTAGTACATGTGTCGATTTGTGTGTGTGTGTGTGTGTATGTATCTATTTTTTTCACTGGCAGAAATTTCTCTGTACTTTATCCAAAACTCAATTAAGTTGCTAGAAGCTGTAAAGGTGAAGTAGAGACCCAGTGGGACTCTGTTTCATAAGAATGCTGTTTGCCTCATAACACAATGAGCTCTACTTTAAAATAAGAAAAAATAATTTTTTTAACAATAAAATCATGATCTTAAAATCCCACCTAGCTTTGCAGTTTCTCTTTGTACCCAAGTGCACCAGAAGACTAAAAGTGGAATCTGACTTCCAAAAAACAATGTGAAAACAATAATTGTAACATCCTAGTGAAAGTTCTTTTGCTTCCCTTAAGGCTTTCTGTGCTTTGCTTACTTTTAATTTTATTTTATTTTTAAACTTAACATAACTGTATTAGATTTGCCAAATATCAAAATGAATCCGCCACAGGTATACATGTGTTCCCCATCCTGAACCCTCCTCCCTCCTCCCTCCCCATTCCATCCCTCTGGGTCGTCCCAGTGCACCAGCCCCAAGCATCCAGTATCGTGCATCGAACCTGGACTGGCAACTCATTTCATACATGATATTTTACATGTTTCAATGCCATTCTCCCAAATCTTCCCACCCTCTCCCTCTCCTGTTATCTTCCTTCACTTACAGCGGCTAACAGAGACGTGAAATAAAAGTGTGTTTGCTTGTTTGGATAAAGAGAGACCACTTTTTTTTTTTTTTAAGCTTTCCTATTTTCAATTTGTTACCTACACGGTGACACTGTTACCAGTTACTCTGCTGATATTAATTTCTAAAGTCTTCTACAATTAGCTTTATAAAAAGAAAAAAAAAAAAAGCCTAAAACTAATGTTAAATTTAGGTAGCTCTCTGATGTTCTTATCAGCTAGGTCAAAATGCTATGATAAAACCATACTAAAGAGTTAAATTATATAGAAACTACTAGTCATAAATATAGTAATAAAGTAATTAACATTTCTTAATATTGTTCTAGTATGTAATAGAGTACAAAATCTTCTCTTTGTGTAGATTAATTTTCATTGACAGTAAGTAAAAACTATTGGAAAATTCACATCACTATCCTATATATAACATAATTTTGAGTTTATATAATGTTTCTTTTCTGCAACATAATTTTTAGCTTTATCAGATAATTAATTTTAAAGATAATTCATTAGCTTTAGTTGTAAAGATAATTCATTACCTTCTTCATTACCATTTTGAAGAAGGAAAATGATAGTCTTCCTTCCTATGATTCTATTGTTCCAAATTTTTGTCTTATTTACAGTAGTGTCCATTGTGTTATGATTGTCCAAGCATTTGTTTATAATTATTTGATCTTCCCTACTTACAAAAAGATAATATACTGAAAGCATTATTGTACTTTTCAATTAGCATGTAAATAAGGTAAAGTCAGATAAAAGTTTTGCTCCAAAATATATTTATAGATTTAGAAATAATATGGTAATTGAAAACAAAATGTAATTCCATGCATCCTAGCAACCAACGCAAAAGGGAAACAACATGAGTTACTTAAAGAATCATACTAGTTCTCCAGGGTAAAAATAAAGCTCTAATACTCAGAAGCATCTGTGATGTGACTTTCTCAGAAACTATATATTATCTTCAAAAAATGTTTGTTGAAACCTATAGAAACATGTTTTCTATGGACTAGGGATTTTCTTATTTCATAATAAGTGGATGAATGCCAAAACTTTATTCAGAACTATGTAATGTTAGAAGCAGAAATGAAATTAGAAGCCTGATCTTTCAATTCTGATGTTGTGTCCTGTTGATTGGATACAGTCTAGACTACTACTGCTCCATTTTGGAGAACCAGTTCATCTTCCCTCATGGCTCAGATGTAAAGAATCCACTGAAATGTGGGAGACCTGGGTTCAATCCCTAGGTTGAAAAGATCCCCTGAGGAGGGCATGGCAACCCATTCAAGTATTCATGCCTGGAGAATTCCCACGGACGGAGGAGCCAGGAGGGCTACAGTCCATGGGGTCACAAAGAGTTGGACATGACTGAGCAACTTTCACTTTCATTTTTCAGCTCCATGAAGCTGAAATAAGTGGATATCGTTTAGAAACATTCTATCATTTGGGCCCTGGGACACTGAGTTAGGATGTTAATAAATAAATAAGGCAATTGGCTGTAGTAACATCATTTAGAGAATCAAGTGAAGGTCCCTACATTTGGCTCTGTCTAAAATCCCTTTATAGAAAAATGGAAAATTTTATTTCATTGTTAATCAATGCACATAAAAATAAATCTCTCTTGGCAAAGTAATAATTTGCTTCAATATCTCACAAGTTTTGTTGAAAGAGAAAACATATCAAGAAGATATGTTTGGGATAAAAGAAAAAGGTAACCAAAAATGGGAGTTATACTTGTGTGGCCCGTGTCATCTAAAAGAATCATCTGGGTTTTTATCTTGGTGAAAGTGAAGTGAAAGTGTTAGTCTTGTTGCACAGTCGTATATGATTCTGTGACCCCATGGACTGGGGCCCACCAGGTTGCTCTGTGCATAGGATTATCTAGGCAAGAATACTAGAGGGGGTAGCCATTCCCTTCTCCAGGGGATCTTCCTGACCCAGGGGTCAAACCTAGGCCACCCACATTGCAGGCAGATTCTTTACTGTCTGAGCCACCAGGGAAGCATATTGTTGTAAATATAATTTATTTAAAATAAATTTCTGAATCTTATATTCAAAACTTCTGCTTTATTATATTGGTTTGGTTCCAAAGTCTGTAGTTTAACAAGCAAACTTCTTGGGTGACTCTCCTAGAAGTTTTCTATGGATTTCATGCAACGAGATAGACCATCAGTGGAAGGGAGAACCAAAGACAAAGACCATTTTGGCAACCAGATGGATGGGTGATAGGTTCCACACATTCTGTGTTGGCCAATCAGCAAAAGAGTCAATCTTCCCAAAGAAACATTAGCTAGGGACTCTAAACAATAATTGTATACCATAGAGCATTCTTTTGGTATTGAGAATGTACTTAGCTTATCCAGTTCAGTCGCTCAATCGTGTCCGACTCTTTGCGACCCCATGAACCGCAGCACGAAGGCCTCCCTGTCCATCACCAACTCCCAGAGTCCACCCAAATCCATGTCCATTGCATTGGTGATGCCATCCAACCCTCTTGTCCTCTGTCATCCCCTTCTTCTCCTGCCCCCAACCCCTCCCAGCATCAGGGTTTTTTCACATGAATCAGTTCTTCTCATCAGGTGGCCAAAGTATTGGAGTTTCAGCTTCAACATCAGTCCTTCCAATGAATACCCAGGACTGATCTCCTTTAGGATGGACTGGTTGGAACTCCTTGCAGTCCAAGGGACTCTCAAGAGTCTTCTCCAACACCACAGTCCAAAAGCATCAATTCTTCGGTGCTCAGCTTTCTTTACAGTCCAACTCTCACATCCATACATGACCACTGGAAAAACCATAGCCTTGACTAGATGGACCTTTGTCGGCAAAGTAATGTCTCTGCTTTTTAATATACTGTCTAGATTGGTCATAACTTTCCTTCCAAGGAGTAAGCATCTTTTAATTTAATGGCTGCAATCACCATCTGCTGTGATTTTGGAGCCCCCTAAAATAAAGTCAGCCACTGTTTCCACCGTTTCCCCATTTATTTCCCATGAAGTGATGGGACCAGATGACATGATCTTAGTTTTCTGAATGTTGAGCTTTAAGCCAACTTTTTCACTCTCCTCTTTCACTTGCATCAAGAGGCTCTTTAGTTCTTCTTCACTTTCTGCCATAAGGGTGGTGTCATTTGCATATCTGAGGTTATTGAGATTTCTCCCTGCAATCTTGATTCCAGCTTGTGCTTCATCCAGCCCAGCATTTCTCATGATGTACTCTGCATATAAGTTAAATAAGCAGTGTGACAATATACAGCCTTGACATACTCCTTTTCCTATTTGGAACCAGTCTGTGGTTCCATGTCCAATTCTAACTGTTGCTTCCTGACCTGCATATAGGTTTCTCAAGAGGCAGGTCAGGTGGTCTGGTATGCCCATCTCTTTCAGAATTTTCCACAGTTTCTTGTGATCCATGCAGTCAAGGGCTTTGGCATACTCAATAAAGCAGAAATAGATGTTTTTCTGAAACGCTCTTGCTTTTTCAATGAACCAGTGGATGTTGGCAATTTGATCTCTATTTAATTGCTAATTTTCATGTATATTTACTGTGTGCCAGACAATTTTTTGTTTTTCATGTGTTGACTTATTTGTCCTTGTAGCATCCTATGAGGTAGCTACAACTTATTCTCCTCTTACAGTAGTTGGAGAAGTTACGTATCTTACTGTGGCTCAGAGCTGATAAAATTGAGAGTTGTGGTTTTGTACTTGTCATCCCAGGTGGCACTAGTGGTAAAGAATGCGCCTGCCAATGCAGGAGACATGGGTTCAGTCCCTGGGCTGGGAAGATGCCCTGGAGAAAGAAATGGCAACCCATTCCAGTATTCTTGCCTGGGAAATCCCATGGACATGGGAGCAGGCTACAGTCCACGGGGTCACAAAGTGTCAGACAGGACTTAGCGACTAAACAACAAAGCCCTGAGAAAGTCTTAAGGACTTTGAGGACTCCATGATATCATAGGATATTTCTATGGGAGAGGCAATAACTGTTGTGAAAATCTCATTGTCATTTTATTATTAAGAAAAGAAAAAAAAAAACAAAAGGAAAAATAAAATAAAGAGGAAAATTGAAGGACTTAAAATATGCAGGGGAAAAAAATAACTAAAGAGGCATGCAAAAGCTAATGAGGTGAAATGATCTAGTTACAAAATCAGCAGAACAAAGATTGATGGACTCTGTTTGTTTTTTGCCAAAAGCAATAAGTGAGTAGGTAGATTAAAAATAAGACCAAAAGACATCAGCTAGCTGATAGAATTGTTCTGATATTCTTTAGTGAAATGAAAATCTCCACAAATGTTATAGTTACACAAATACTTCTGAGTCAGGCTCACGGTATCAAGGCCTCAGATAGTTTTGATGTATATGTTTCACACATTTTATCAATTTGTACTGTTTTCAAGCACTTCAATCTGATGTAGGTTAATCTTAGCAATTAAAATTTTTTTATAAGGGGATTTCACATTCTGAACCCTACATAATATAGGAAAATTTTTGTACAATTGTAGATTAAGAACATTTTAAAATGCACCTTAAATTTTAAATATATGACCCAAGATTACTTTTGATATATCTAAAAGAGATTAAAACTTCTACTCTTTGGAATTGATTTGTCATTTAATCACCATGACAGAAGAAAACCAAAAAAGAAGAAAACCAGACAAAAAGAAAACTGTAATAGAATGAAGAAAAAGATGCTAATCCCCCATATACCTTCATCTTTTTAATATAAACCTTATTTTTTTTTTCTTTTCAATTTGAAGTTATCATTTAATGGAATAGTTTGTTGGTGGGTAAAGTAAAACTTCATTATGAAAATTTAAAAATGTAGTTTGTTCAAATACAAATGAAACATTTCCAAACTAATATATATTCAAGAAAATACTTTGTTTCTTCTTAAATATCTTTTTATTTAGTCCCTGAAAAATGACTTTATCATGACTGTATGTAAATAAAATCTCTCCAATTTCTCCTGTTAAGCAAAGTAAGTTCTCACCTCACTTTTTTTTTTTAGCAGTTACTTAACAGTGCACTGGTTCCAAATAGGAAAAGGAGTACGTCAAGGCTGTATATTGTCACCCTGTTTATTTAACTTATATGCAGAGTACATCATGAGAAACGCTGGACTGGAAGAAACACAAGCTGGAATCAACATTGCCGGGGGAAATCTCAATAACCTCAGATATGCAGATGACACCACCCTTATGGTAGAAAGTGAAGAGGAACTCAAAAGCCTCTTGATGAAAGTGAAAGAGGAGAGTGAAAAAGTTGGCTTAAAGCTCAACATTCAGAAAACGAAGATCATGTCATCCGGTCCCATCACTTCATGGGAAATAGATGGGGAAACAGTGGAAACAGTGTCAGACTTTATTTTTCTGGGCTCCAAAATCACTACAGATGGTGACTGCAGCCATGAAATTAAAAGATGCTTACTCCTTGGAAGGACAGTTATGACCAACCTAGATAACATATTCAAAAGTAGAGACATTACTTTGCCAACAAAGGTCCGTCTAGTCAAGGCTATGGTTTTTCCTGTGGTCATGTATGGATGTGAGAGTTGGACTGTGAAGAAGGCTGAGTGCTGAAGAATTGATGCTTTTGAACTGTGGTGTTGGAGAAGACTGTTGAGAGTCCCTTGGACTGCAAGGAGATCCAACCAGTCCATTCTGAAGGAGATGAGCCCTGGGATTTCTTTGGAAGGACTGATGCTAAAGCTGAAACTCCAGTACTTTGGCCACCTGATGCGAAGAGTTGACTCATTGGAAAAGACTCTGATGCTGGGAGGGATTGGGGGCAGGAGGAGAAGGGGATTACAGAGGATGAGATGGCTGGATGGCATCACTGACTCGATGGACGTGAGTTTGAGTGAACTCCAGGAGATGGTGATGGACAGGGAGGCCTGGTGTGCTGCGATTCATGGGGTCGCAAAGAGTTGGACATGACTGAGCGACTGATCTGATCTCTGATCTGAGCAGTGCATAACTTTTGGTCTGTTTGTTAAGGCCAGCTTTATATTTTGAAGAGAATAGTGGACTTTGTTATACAGATAACAGATCCCAGTCATTGTATTATTTAATATTTCTCACATTTCAGCTACATATTTATGTAAAGCTTAAGACAAATTATGTTTAAAAATATCATTCCAGTAACAGGATTTATAAATATTAAAAAAGAAAAAAATCCCCAAACATTAAGGATTAAACTAACTGTAAAGTATTTGAGAGTCATTTAGGCTATTTATTTTAGGGAGTGAAAGAAGTTCTTCTTTTGATAGTTATTCTTTTGAGAAGGTAATTTTAAACTGTTCAGTCAAGATCACATAGAGCAATATTTAATTATAAAAATTATGCAAGGCAGATATTCATTTAAAGATAAGTCTCCTTGAAAGTCAACAATGATAATATTCTCTTCTATAAGACAGGAAATGAAACATTTCTTCAGATATGAACAATTTACTTTTATTTTTTAAACTACAAAATGTCACTGGAAAAAGATTTTCACCCAATTACAGAAGACAAAAATGGCAGGACTAAGGGAGTTGTTGCATTGAGAGGGGTTGGCTTTGAACCATGCTGCAGTTCATTATCCTCTAATCAAACAGTCAAGTTTCCTCACCTCTAGAATTCACATTCTGCTGATTAGCATTTAAGTGCATTAATTGGTTACACTGTAATTTCTGGCTAGACCCATACCGAACAAAGAACTGTTACTGATGGCTCATTCACAGTTTTATTCCCTTTTGTGTAGTTGGCTAAGAGATTCCCTCCAGATTTCTCTATCATCACCTATACAGCTCTCCCACTGGCTATAAAATTCTACAGCAGCTTGTAGGTAATTGATCAGACAAGTGAACTGTAAAATATTCATTTTCTACTTCAATAGCTAGATAAATCTCTTGGGAAGAGGATGAAAATATTGCTTATGCACATCAGGGTCGGGAGAGTAATAGCAAGGTTGCTGATAAGCAGGGGTCCACTGCAGAGCTAATACTTAATTCGATGCTCTGCCAGAGACTGAAAGCGTGCAGCATCGCTTTGCCTGAAGCTACAAGTCTCATTATACACTCAACCTGAGGCATCAACATCAGTGCCCCAGTCCTATTGCTCAAAGGATAGTGCTTCCTCTTTTAATTAATCAGGTTCATCTTGGCATAACATGCCAAATAGCCAATTAACACTTAGCTACTGTAACCAACATGCTAAACACTAAATTGCTAATTAAATGCGAGGGGGTAGAAAGGTAGCTGTGCAAAGGATGATGGGAAAGCAGGTTGTCTGATTTTTTTTGTATAGCACCTGTGTTCGGGTTTTTTTTTTTCCTTCTTCTCTTCGTTTCTTTCCTCTCTGCCAACTTTTTAAATAACTGTCACGGTGCTTTAATTGGAAATTGTTAGAAGTCGACAGCGCTCAGACCAGCTAAGCTAAAGCAAAAAGTAGTACGTTATTTTAATCTTTTGCTTTGTGGGTTGTAATAGTAAAAAATGCTAAGAGACATTTTCCTTGCTTTTGTCCCTATTTCCTATACGTTACCAACTTTTGAAAGAGTTTCAAATCAGTGAAATATAAACCGTAAATAATTATTTTTCTACAGTCATCACTTTCACCAGGGTTTTGACTTATTTTTCTTTCCTGTTCTTTAATGAAATCTTGGGCAGATTCCAAATATGATCCAGACCCTTTGGTCATTAGAACAGTATACTTTATAATTTAAAGTATAATCTTGGTTTCAAACACATCTATTTCTCTATGTGTTGCAATGGCTTGGGTCCCTCCCCCTGCCCTTTGAAGCTTGGGCTCTCTAGTGTTGCTGATGAGGGGAGAAGAATGAGGACTAGTCACAGCTGTACTTCTCCCATCAGCGAGAGTCACCATTTCCCAGACTTACTCTGAGGAGATACTGATGCTCTCTTTATGGAAGGGGTCCAAGTGACAGTTCTCAGATGAACACCCCACTGAGTTCTTTGGAGAGCCTGTGGAGTCTCACCACTTGATACTTCTCTGTTGCAGAAAGCCCAGTTCTGGCTTGACTCCTTCCAAGTGTCTGCTCTTGCTGCAGTCCTCCCACCAGCAGGCAACACTCTTGGATGAAATACCAGTAAAACCGTAAAGGTTTTTGTGATATCTGCTTGACTTTGGCTGGAGAAGGAAATGGCAACCCACTCCAGTGTTCTTGCCTGGAGAATCCCAGGGACAGGGGAGCCTGGTGGGCTGCCGTCTATGGGGTCGCACAGAGTCGGACACGACTGAAGTGACTTAGCAGCAGCAGCAGTTTGACTCTGGCAGAGAAACTCATGCATTCCTTCCCATACCACATGGCGGAGTATGAACAGCCCTCCCATCATCCTTTCTCTGTCCCTACCACCTCCCTTCACGTCTCCTCTTCCATGCTCAGAGAAGTGTAGGGTTTGCATGCTAAGCAGACATCCAGGTGGGGAGTGAAATGTTGATCCTGCTGATTTCGGGCAGTCTTATACTCTTTGCTCTACAAGTCATTTTCTTTCCTCTGCACTCTCCTGTTTTGAGATAGAAATGAAGCACGCTCCTCCTCTCTCTTTCTCATCAACTGAGTAGTGAGTTAAGCAATATGTCCTTCAGGAAGCACCCTGTACAACTTTCTCTATAAACCTGACGACTCTCTCCTCCAGTCTCCTCCCGCTCTTACAAAGAACGCTATAGTTGGGCTGAGAAAGTTTCTTTAACTCTTAGCAAACTGTGGTAAAATGTGCCTCCTCTTCTCTCGATTCTGGTCAGTAATCGGTAGTTTGTGGAGTATTGTTTTTAGCTTTGAGCCACACTGATAATTCTGGGGCAACAAGAAAAAAAAATCACTCCATATCCTTTTATATATCTAATCTGTGCTAAGAAGCTTAATAGAAAACTAAAAAGCAATCAGAAAATGCCTTCACTCTTCCATCTGGCTTTATTCTTTATATAACAAAGGGGAATTGGAAAGATAGGTAAAAGCTAAAAGATAGTTTAAACAGTTTTCTTGTTTAAAATTGCATCTGGGTAGCTGAAGGATTAGGATATATGAATTTTTCTCCCTGAACATGGGATTCTTTCCTATCACCCTGTTCTTTTATAAATTTCAAAGTCTAGCTTTAGCACAGTAAATGCATACCTATATACTTTTTTTTTTCTGGTTCATATTCTTTGTGTTTTGGACTCATTGATTGTTGGAGGATTGAAGTGTCTTGTAAACATTCTGATATGGGTAGACTCATTCCATTTTTAGGGAGGAAATTTTTAATAGCCAACCAAATATATTTTTGGTTCAATTTCCTTGTCATCAAATTCAGTAGAACTCCCTTTAAATTTTGGCAACAAATAAAAATGAATGAATAAATGAATGAACAGATGAATGTAGTTTCCACATTCTCCCCAGTTAAGAATATCAAAGGCAGATAGTTGGGAGAAAGCACCCATGCTAACTTGAGATGAAACATAATAAAGTATGGGAAAATGGCTACTAGATTGATAGGCAGCAGTATCTGATGAAAGGGCAATCACATTTGGTTCTTCAAAGAGTTTTAAATTTTACTTTGGTTTTACAATATATGTGTCACTTTCATAATTATTAAGAGTATTAAATGATATATTTTTAAAAACTGGAAGGTCACAAGCATATAAAGGCTTATATACTGAAAAAAGAAGAGACACCAAACTGTTAACCCTGATGAGTTAGTAGAAGCCATACAAGTACTTTTCCTTTTTTCAACTTTTAATTATTTTTCAATTAAATGAACACACAGGTCTTTTCTAATAAGGAAATCAATTACTATTAAAATTAGTTTTATTTTTTCAGTAGTTCTTAAAGTTGACTAAAAGTGTAGTCACACTTGATGGCTCTGTTGAGGGAGCATTCGTCAGCTTCAGTCATATACTGGAATAAAATATTGTCAGTATTAGGTAGTCTACAGAGTCCTAGGGAAGACCAATTGAACACCATAGGTTTTTAATACTAAAGCAAGTACATTAGAAAAGATGCAATAGTAATCCTACAAATAAAACAAGTAAATCAAAGGTTCTTAAAGCAGAATAGTTGCTCAGTTGTTAATCTAAGTTATATATTTTGTCATTGTATATTATTTTCTGATAATTCAAAATAAATTCTAGGAATAAAAATTATAACCACTCAGTACTTTTTAATGTCCTCTAAGTATGGCAACCCACTCCAGTGTTCTTGCCTGGAGAATCCCAGGGATGGGGGAGCCTGGTAGGCTGCCATCTATGGGGTCGCACAGAGTCGGACACGACTGAAGTGACTTAGCAGCAGCAGCAGCAGAAGGATGGTCTCAGAAATATCTGAGCCTTTATGCTCCATGTGGTTGATTACCTTTCCACCTAAACAATTTCTTGATAAAATAAACTTAAAGCAAGATATTATTTTAATTCCTTTTATAATTCTCAAGTCCTTATTGTTATTGCATGCATTCTGAGTTTTAATATTTTAATAGACTAGTTAAGGCACATAAAAAAAGAATCTACTAATTCATGCAATCCATATCTTACCTTAAGAAAAATTAAGTTTCCAACACACTTCCTATTTCCAGTTCCTCATATAAGGAATTTGGAAATTGTCACTCCATCCAAACAACAATCAAGAAGCTTAACAGGCCGAAAAAACCCAACAATTCTTCTAATTCCATCAGAGAGGTTCAGCCTTCTGTATTTGAGGTTTGCATCTGTAGATTCAAACAATTTTGAATCAATGCATGCCAACTCGCTTAAGTCATGTCTGACTCTTTTTGGCCCCTTGGCCTGTATCCCTACAGGCTCCTCTCTCCATGGAATTCTCCAGGCAAGAATACTGGAGTGGGTTGCTATGCCCTCCTCCAGGGCAACTTCCTGACCCAGGAATAGAACCTGTGTTTCCTGAGGCTCCTGCTTTGCAGGAAGATTCTTTACCACTGAGCCACCTGTATATACTATTGAGTTAAAAGAAAAAAAAATTATTGGAGAAGTGGACCCATGCACTTCACACCCATGTTTCTCAAGGATCAAGTGTATATATACCTTGTCTTTGCATTGTCTTGCTATCTTATCTGTTATTCCTCATACTGTTTTAGTATTTTCAATTCTTTTTTTTTTTTGTATCTTTTCCCCTCAATTCTCACATTTTATGCTGAGAGTCGGACACGACTGAGCGACTTCACTTTCACTTTTCATTTTCATGCATTGGAGAAGGAAATGGCAACCCACTCCAGTGTTCTTGCCTGGAGAATCCCAGGGACGGGGGAGCTGGTGGGCTGCCGTCTATGGGGTCGCGCAGAGTCGGATACGACTGAAGCGACTTAGCAGCCGCAGCAGCAGCAGCAGCAGCAGCAGCAGCAGCAGCAGCATGCTGTTCTTGTTTATTATTTCCATCCCAGGCTTTATCTAATTATATGTTAAATCTACATATTCAGCTCCTAATTTTAGTTGCTATGTAATTTAGGTCTAGATTTCCTTTTGACCTTATTTTCATAGATTCTAGTTTTTTTAATTTTTCTATCTTCTTATCTCTTTTCTTCAGATTATTAATAGCAATTATATCTAATTTCTTATATCCCCAGTGTCTGAATGAACTATAATCAGTTATTGTAGTATTTTTATTTTGATTCTCTCTACTCATATGTCTAGCAATTTTTAATCAATATAGTCATAATTTAAGAAAAAAGTAATCCCTGGGTATAGTTTTCTTCATTCAGAGAAGGTTAACATTTGTTTCTGGTGGGTAGAGAAAACTTTTATTTTCTTAATTTAGTTAAAAAGTGAGTAGATTCAAGCTGAGTTTCAGAACTTTTAAAACCTTGTCTATTTACAATAAGTCCTAGAAAATTAGAGAGTCTCAACCTTGGTGGGTCCTAAGCCCTGATTTTTCTCTCTCCTGGATTTTAGGAAGGCTGTATGCATGGTTTAATTTTTCTTCCAGCTACCTGCACATTTCCATTTATGTGCTCAATCTCTATTACCCTTCTGATTCTTCACATAGCTCAGGGCAAACACTGCCCCAAACTGCTAGGCTAATAGGAATGCATTTCCAGTTCTTAGAGATCTTGGTGTGCTAAATTTTGGTGACTTAGTAGCTCTCCAATGACTTCAAAGCAACTTAATTTCCATATTATCAGTTTTTACTAAATTCTCTCAGCAAGATATTCATCTGATATAACTTAATCCATTATAGTGAAACTAGAGTTTCTCTTATTTTTTTCCTCTAACATCCAAAAAGTCACTCTGGATATTGTCTTCATTGGAACATCCGCTGGGAAAAATGAGTGAATCACTATCTCACAACATCAAAACTGAGAAAAGGTTCTTGAGAATAGGGGTTGCATCTTATTTATCATTGAGCATAGCATTTCTGACATTACAAATGGTGCACAAAAGACATTTGGCTTTTTGATTGAATTAAATTTCAGTGTTCAAACAAAAACCTTCATCTTGTTTGCAAAGAGGATTAAAATCATCTTAGCCTTTTCATTGTATCCTCTCTGAAGTACTATACTAACAATTGTCTATCACTATTTTTAATAGTATAGTGGGACTTGCCACCCTAGCAACTTTTGTACTGTACTCTTTTCTCAGTCTTAGTCTAGCTAGATCAGATCAGATCAGATCAGTCGCTCAGTCGTGTCTGACTCTTTGTGACCCCATGAATCGCAGCCTGCCAGGCCTCCCTGTCCATCACCAACTCCCGGAGTTCACTCAGACTCACGTCCATCGAGTCAGTGATGCCATCCAGCCATCTCATCCTCTGTCGTCCCTTTCTCCTCCTGGCCCCAATCCCTCCCTCCTAAAATGACTTTATTTATTTAAGGCTGGTTTTCTCCTATGAAATTCACTTTTGCTAGTAAACTAAAATAATCAAATTCACTTAGTCCACAGACAAGTATCAGACCAATTTTGATATTTTTCATAATATTTGAAACAAATAGAAGCTAACCTTCTACAATTGCAATAGGGGTGGAGACCCTTAACCTTTTAGCTACAATACTTTGCCCATCTGATGTGAAGAGCTGACTTATTGGAAAAGACCCTGATACTGGGAAAGATTAATGGCGGGAGGAGAAGGGGATGACAGAGGGTGAGATGGTTGGATGGCATCACTGACTCAATGGACATGAGTTTGAGCAAACTCTGGGACACAGGAAAGGACAGAGAAGCCTGGCGTGCGGCAGTCCATGGGGTCACAAAGAGTCAGACATGAATTAGCAACTGAACAACAATTTGTCCAGGACAGAATCTACCTTTCTCCTAAATGTAGTCCCATGTGCTTTGTCACCAGAGATGGATTCATTCTTCAAAGAAAAGAAAAAAAATAAGCAGTCACAATTTTTTTAAAGGAAATATAAAAAACAGATGTTAAAAAAGAGTATTTTTTTTGCTCAAATAGTTAAGTATAAAGGTACAAATTATGTAAAATAAAGTAAGTGATAAAGTTGAAGGGTTAGAATTATATTCTAAACTTCATCAGTCTTATTTCCTATGGGCTTGTTAGCATGAAAACTTCTTTTTTTAGCCAAAATATTAGAGCTATAATGTTCACATATAATACATGCAGTGAGAGAAATAAAAGTAGAAATGGTCAGCTTAATCTTCCCATCTTTAAGTATAGAATCAAGTAAAATATGACGCACTTAATATGCATTAATTACTATATGCCAGCATCATCATTGATGATACTAATAAAATTCAGGAAAGAGTCTTATCAATGTGCAAATGTCATATAGGAACTGAGATTTCTTTTTTAAAGTCGCTGTAACAGGTACAAGACTTTGCCTGAGGGTACTGTTTGCAGAATGAGAAACATTAAAATAGTCTGAAGGGAAAAAAAAAAGATCTTTCTCATCCTGTCCATATTCCTACTTTTAAAAAATAATATCTGAGAATCACTTCATTATTTTTAGTTATAATCAGTGTGCTTCTTAAATTTCAGTATGAATGAAGAAAATGTAGTTAGATTCAAATGTCATAATGATATAAAAAATCTACATTTTCAAGGGAAAATATAAAATATATAGTGCTAAAAGAGACCTGAGACAACATTCTCCCCTCTTCCATTGACCTTAAGCTTACTAATCCCAACCTGAGTTATTTTGTGATTAAAAATATTAGTCCTTCAGGTTAAAATCTGTTATTTAATTCTCATCTTTTTATCCCTTTGGGTTTTGAATTCTACTTTTCTGACTGTGGTCCCACTATCCCATTGTACTTTTTGGAAATCTTGTTTTATGGCAAAGAGACTCCCACAGAGCCTTAAAGTATTGATGAAGCTAATAGCTCATGATTTTGACTGAAACATGGAATTCCCTTGAAGATACTGCTTTCTGGCAGAATTCTTGACAGCATCACTTAATCCTGACAAATAGCAATTTTTTTGAACTTTAAATTTGGGACATCTATCTAAGATTACAGAAGCTGTTCATTGTTTCAGACTTAGCATGTATATGTGAATATGTGAGGAGTGGTTTTCTCTGAACTTTCAAGCTTCTAATATGTGAGGTTTAGAAATTGTGTTACATTTAAATATACAGAGTTTAATTGACTTATTTAAAATGTGTACACAATATAAATTCAGTATGAAGCTTATGATATTACATTATGGCCAGGACCAAAATTTGGTGATTAATCTGATATGTTTTCATTATGTGTGACCTTTTTCTGTACCAAATTCAGAGACATCCCAATTAGGGTGATATTTCTTATGAATATGTGTTAATTTAATGGCAAAGTCAAAAGGATAAAGAAGAAAATATATATCACAGCTCTGTAAAGTGAAAATGTAATTTATTTTTCATTACATTTTTTTCTTTTCTCCTTATTTTTCCATTTAGAATTCTAAATGTATAAGTCTGTTATCACATTAATAAACATAAACTTAATACCATATTAATAAATATAAAATTAATAAATCATACATTGAGTTTTAATAGATAACAGTATATATCTAGGAGATATTCAAATTAATCACAGGCAGATTGTTCCACAACATCACCATAATCTAATATTTTTATGTGGTATTGTAGGTTGAATTGTCCAACCCTCCCCACCCCAACCCTTGCCACCTTACACCCTGTGAAGATACTGATGTTCTAACCTAGTGCCTATGAATAAGATTTTAGTTGAAAATAAATGACTGGGCTAAGTAATCTTAGGGTCATTAAGGTGGGCCCAAATCCAACCACTCATAATAAAGATAATAATATTAGATATATATTTTGCAAATCAGTTTCACCTAAAGAATACAAGATTGGTTAAGTATTAGAAAACTAACTAATGTACTTGTCACATAGAGGGATTAAAGGAAAAAAAAATCACATCATCACACAAATAGATGCAGAGAAAGCATTTGATGCAAAATCAGTACTGATTCATAATAACAATCCCAAACTAGTATAGAAGGGAACTTCTTTAATCTAAAATAAAGGTGTAATAAAACCATAGGAAATACCATTCTTAATAATGATATGAAGAAAGCTTTCTATCTGAAATGGTAAACAACTCAGGGTAAACAACTTACTGTCCCCATTTTTTTCAAAATTTACTGTTCTTAGTAAATTAAGAAGTAGAACAAAATGAAAAATATGTGAATTTGGCAAGAATAAATAAAAGTAATTCTTCATAAATATTCCATAGATATTATTAATGTATACATAGAAAATTCCAAAGAATCTGGAAATGAATAATTGGAATAAAAGTAAGGTTTAATGATATAAAATCAGTATATAAAAATGTATCATACTCCTATGTATAAGCAAAACTCAATTAGACTGTAAAAGTATTCCATTTATTATATTATAAAAATATTAAGTTTGCAGATAATATTTTAAAGGAATATTTATATTACTGTTAAACCCCAAATTTTAAACTATCCAGTTTTCTCAAGCATATATAGAATCTTTTTTAAAAACTACTTGTATGGCAAAACCAATACATTATTGTAAAGTAATTAGCCTCCAATTAAAATAAATAAATTTATATTAAAAAAATAAAAACCACTTAACAAAAAACCAAATCTCAGCCTCCTCATTTATATCACATTTTCTGTAAACAAAATAATGAATAGCTAATTAGTAACAAAAATATAAATTAAAAATTCCTTTTTATGAAATATAAAATCATATCTAAATAGCCAATTAAGAGATAAAAGGAATATTAAAATTGCTTATTAAAAATATTAATATATATATTGTATAATACAACAAAAGCAGTATTTTGAAAAAAATTGTGACATTGTACTCATATTAAAATAAAATGAAAGCCAAAATGTATTGACTTAAGGAATTAATTTATATAGCTGGAGGTAGGACATTAGCCTAAACTCAATAGAAGGAAATGAAAACACAAATTAATGAGAAAACTGCTCTAACAGTGATGATTAAAACACTTTTCTTTCACTTTTTTATTTTTCATCTGTTTGTGTTGTTCTTTGTAATTTCTTCTGATAAATGTAGTATATTAACTCTCCCTTTAGTTTCCTGATTCCCTGGAGGAGGGCATGGCAACCCATTCCAGTACTCTCACCTTTCATTTTTCATTCCAGAAATCCCAAGGACAGAGGAGCCTGGCGGTCTAAAGTCCATAGGGCCATAGAGTACAGAGTTAGACATGACTGAAGATGCTGGGCTGGAGGAAGCACAAGCTGGAATCAAGATTGCCGGGAAAAATATCAATAACCTCAGATATGCAGATGACACCACCCTTATGGCAGAAAGTGAAGAGGAACTAAAAAGCCTCTTGATGAAAGTGAAAGAGGAGAGTGAAAAAGTTGGCTTAAAACTCAACATTCAGAAAATGATCATGGCAACTGGTCCCAACACTTCATGTGAAATAGATGGGAACACAGTGGAAACAGTGTCAGACTTTATTTTGGGGGGCTCCAAAATCACTGCAGATGGTGACTGCAGCCATGAAATTAAAAGACTCTTACTCCTTGGAAGGAAGTTATGACCAACCTAGATAGCATATTCAAAAGAAGAGACATTACTTTGCCGACAAAGGTCCGTCTAGTCAAGGCTATGGTTTTTCCAGTAGTCATGTATGGATGTGAGAGTTGGACTGTGAAGAAAGCTGAGTGCCAAAGAATTGATGCTTTTGAACTGTGGTGTTGGAGAAGACTCTTGAGAGTCCCTTGGACTGCAAGGAGATCCAACCAGTCCATTCTAAAGGAGATCAGCCCTGGGATTTCTTTGGAAGGAATGATGCTAAAGCTGAAACTCCAGTACTTTGGCCACCTCATGTGAAGAGTTGACTCATTGAAAAAGACTCTGATGCTGGGAGGGATTGGGGGCAGGAGGAGAAGGGGACGACAGAGGATGAGATGGCTGGATGGCATCACTGACTCGATGGACGTTAGTCTGAGTGAACTCCGGGAGTTGGTGACGGACAGGGAGGCCTGGCATGCTGTGATTCATGGGATTGCAAAGAGTCGGACACTACTGAGCGACTGAACTGAACTGAAGACACTTCTGACTTAAAGAGTCAGACACAACTGAAGCAACTTAGCACACACACACATGCAATAAGCAGCTAATACCTTACATTAATATTGAGCTTTAATTTATATATGTGTGTCTTTATTTCTAGAAGTTCTATTTATTTCAAATAATTTTATTCCTTTTTATAGTTTCTTATGATCTATATGTTTCTAAACTTGATTTTTGTAAATAAACTCTTTATTTTAGATAGCTTTAGATTTACCCCCAAAAATGCAAAAATAGTACAAAGAACTTCCACAACAGTTTTCACTATTATTAATATCTCATGCTACATTGGTTTCAATTAGTATCCCAATATTAATACATTATTAACTTAAGTACATAGTTGATTCAAATATTTAGCTTTTATCTAATGGCCTTTTACTGTTCCAGGGTTCTATTCAGAAACTCACATTATATTTAGTCATTACATCTTCTTGGGCATCACTTGATTGTGACAGGTTTTTTATACTTTTTATTATATCTTTTATGTCCTTGACAGTTTTGTGGAGTACTGATTAGATATTTTATAAAATGTGCCTCCATTGGTATTTGTGTGATGTTCATCTTATGGTTAGACTTGAGTTATATGTGCCTGATCAGTCGCTCAGCCATCTCTGACTCTTTGCGACCCTGTGAAACTGTAGTCCACCAGACTCCTCTGTCCTTAGGATTTCCCAGGCAGGCACACTGGAGTGGGTTACCATTTCCTTCTCCAGGGAATCTTCCAGACCCAGGGTTAGAACCCACACTTCCTGCATTGGCAGGCAGATTCTTTACCACAAAGCTACCAGAGTTATACATATTTTGGGAGGAAAACCACCGAGTTAAAGTGCCATTTTACCACTTTGTAATAAGTGTAGTGTTCATTGCAGCATTATTTACAATAGCCAAGATATGGGAGCAACCTAAGGGTCAATCATAGATGAATGTACAAAGAAGATGACAACATGAATGAATCTAGGGTGTATTCAGTTCAGTTCAGTTCAGTCACTCAGTCGTGTCCGACTCTTTGAGACCCCATGAATCGCAGCACACCAGGCCTCCCTCTCCATCACCAACTCCCGGAGTTCACTCAGACTCACGTCCATCAAGTCAGTGATGCCATCCAGCCATCTCATCCTCTGTCGTCCCCTTCTCTTCCTGCCCCCAATCCCTCCTAGCATCAGAGTCTTTTCCAATGAGTCAACTCTGCATGAGGTGGCCAAAGTACTGGAGTTTCAGCTTTAGCATCATTCCTTCCAAAGAAATCCCAGGGCTGATCTCCTTTAGAATGGACTGGTTGGATCTCCTTGCAGTCCAAGGGACTCTCAAGAGTCTTCTCCAACACCACAGTTCAAAAGCATCAATTCTTTGGCGCTCAGCTTTCTTCACAGTCCAAATTAGGCTATATAAAATAAGTCAGAGAAGGACAAATATCATATGATTTCACCTAGATGGAATTCTACAAACAAAAAAATGAGCAAACATAACAAAACAAAAACAAATCTATAGATAGAACAAATTGGTGGTTGCCAGAGGGGAGAGAGATGGGCAAAATAGGTGAAGCAGATTAATAGGTACAAACTTTTAGTTTTACAATCAATAAGTCACAGGATTGTACTGTACAGCTCAGGAAATGTAGACAATAATATAGTAATAAGCTTTGTACAGTGATAGATGGTTACTAGACTTATTATGATGATCATTTGGTAATGCATAAAAACTTCAAATCACTATATTGTATACCTGAAAAGAAATCAGTTTTATCTCAATAACAAATTAACTAATTGATTAAAAAGTACATATACTATCCCATAATTTATTACTTTTTTGAAGATTGCACATATTCATATTTTACATGTTATATGTACATTCACTCTATCACAGACTTCATGTCATACCTAATTTATACATCTTTAAAAATTAGACTATATTTGATATATAATATTACAAGTATACAATATAGTGATTCACAATTTTTAAACTTTATACTTAATTTATAGTTATATAAAATATTTGCTATATTCCCTGTATTGTACAATATATACTTGTAACTTGTTGCTGTTGTTGTTCAGTCATCCGGTTATGTTTGACTTTTTGTGACCCCATGGACTGCCGCATGCCAGGCCTCCCTGTCCCTCACCATCTCCAGGACTTTGCTCAAGTTCATGTTCATTGCATCGGTGATGCTGTTCTGCTGTCTCATCCTCTGATGCCCTCTTCTCCTTCTACCCTCAATCTTTCCCAGCATCAGGGACTTTTCCAATGAGTTGTCTATTCGCATCAAATGACTGAAATACTGGAGCTTCAGCTTCAGTATCAGCCCTTCCAGTGAATATTCAGGGTTGATCTCCCTTAAGATTAGCTGGTTTGATCTCCTTGCTGTCCAAGGGACTTTCAAGAGCCTTCTCCAGCACCACTGTCTAAAGGCATCAATTCTTTAGTATTCTGCCTTCTTTATGATCCAGCTCTCACAATTTTACATGACCACTGGGAAGACCATAGCCTGACTATATGGATCTTTGTCAGCAGAGTAATGTTTTTGCTTTTCTGTCTGGGTTTGTCATACTGTCCTACCAAGAAGCAAACATCTGATTTCACAGCTGGTCACTATCTGCAGTGATTTTAGAGACCAAGAAGAGGAAGTCTGTCACTCCTTTCACCTTTTCCCCTTTGATATGCCATGCAGTAATGGGACCGGATGCCATGATCTTAGTTTTTTAAATATTTAATTAGGCTTAAGCTGACTCTCTCACTCTCTTCCTTTACCCTCATCAGGAGGTTCTTTAGTTCCTCTTCACTTTCTGTCATTAGAGTGGTATCATCACATATCTGAGGTTGTTGATGTTTCTCCTGCCTATCTTGATTTCAGCTTGCAACTCATCCAGCCCAGCATTTCTCATGATATGCTCATTGTATAGATTAAACAAGCAGGGTGTCTATTCCTTTCTTGATCTTGAACCAATCAGTTGTTCCATACAGGGTTCTGTTTCTTCTTGACCCACCTACAGGTTTCACTGGAGACAGGTAAGATAGTTTGGTATTCCCATCTCTCTAAGAACTTTCCATGGTTTGTCATGATCTACACAGTCAAAGATTTTAGCATAGTCAATGAAAAAGAGATAGATGTTTTTCTGAAATTGCCTTGCTTTTTCCATAATCCAGCGAATGTTGGCAATTTGATATCTAGTCCCTTTACCTTTTTCTAAACACAGCTTGGACACCTGGAAGTTCTTGGTTCGCATAATGAGGAAGCCTAGCATGCAAGATTTTAAGCAGGACCTTACTAGCATGGGAGATGAGTGCATTTGTCTGATGGTTAGCACATTCTTTAATACTACCCTTCTTGGGAATTGCAACGAGGATTGGCCTTTTCCAGTCCTATGGCCACTGCTGGGTCATCCAGATTTGCTGACATAATAAATGTAAAACCCTGATGGAATCCTCCTTTAATGATTTGAATAGTTCTGCTGGAATTTCATCATATCCACTAGCTTTATTAACCATAGTGCTTCTTAAGGCCCACTTGACTTTGCACTCCAGAATGTCTGGTTCTGGGTGACTAACCACACCATTGTAGTAATCTGGTTCATTACCCTCTTTTTTGTACAGTTCTTCCATGTACTCTTTCTATCTCTTCTTGATCTCTTCAGTGTCTATTAGGTCCCTGCCATTTTTATCCTTTATTGTGCCCATATTTGAGTAGAATGTGCCCTTGATGTTTCCAATTTTCCTGAAGAGATCTCTACTCTTTTATTAAACACCACTAATTGCAGAAGGCCTTCTTGTCTCTTACAGCTATTCTTTGAAACTCTGCATTTAATTGGATGTACCTTTCCCTCTCTCCCTTGCTTTTCACTTCTCTTCGGTCTTCCACTGTTTGTGAAGCCTCCTCAGATAACCACTTTGCCTTCTTGCTTTTCTTTTTCTTTGGGATGGTTTTGTTTGCCACCTCCTGTACAATATACAGATTACAATATTATGGATACAGTGTTATCTAGATCTAGTCCCTTGAATCTATTCGTTACCTCTACTGTGAATTCATATGGAATTTCATTTAAGTTATACCTGCTGGTCTAGTGTTTTCCCCAGTTTTCTTTATTTTAAGCCTGAATTTTTCTATGAGGAGGTGACGATCTGAGCCACAGTCAGCCCCAGGTCTTGTGTTTGCTGACTGTATACAGCTTCTCCACCTTCGGCTACAAAGAATGTAATCAATTTGATTTCGATATTGACCATTTGGTGATGTCCATGTGGAAAGTTGTCTCTTTTGTTGTTGAAAGAATATTTGTTATGACTAGTGCATTCTCTTGGCAGAGTTCAGTTAGCCTTTGTCCTGCTTCATTCTGTAGCTTATTTTATACCTGATAGTTTGTACCTCTTAATCCCTTATTTGTGTGTTGCCCTTCCTTCTATCCCTTTCCCCACTGGTAATTACCAGTTTGTTCTCTATATCTGTGATTTTGCTTCTTCTGTGTTATATTCACTAGTTTTTTATATTTTTTAGATTCCACATATAAGTGATCCAATGTAGTATTTGTCATTCTTTGTCTGATCCATACTTTAAACCTACCTTATTTCATCATTATTATTATAATCAGTTCAGTTCAGTTCAGTTGCTCAGTCATGTCCGACTCTTCCTGACCCCATGCACTGCAGCACACAAGGCCTCCCTGTCCATCACCAGCTCCCAGAGTTTACCCAAACTCATGTCCATTGAGTTGGTGGTGCCATCCAACTATCTCATCCTCTGTCATCTCCTTCTCTTCCTGCCTTCAATCTTTCCCAGCATCAGGGTCTTTTCAAATGAGTTGGCTTTTTGCATCAGGTGGCCAAAAACTTCATCAGCTTTTTGGCCACCTGATCATCACTGATGCGTCAGCTTTAGCATCAGTCCTTCCAATGAACACCCAGGACTGATCTCCTTTAGCATGGACTGGTTGGATCTCCTTGCAGTCCAAGGGACTCTCAAGAGTCTTCTCCAACACCACAGTTCAAAAGTATCAATTCTTTGGCACTCAGTTTTCTTTATAGTCCAACTCTCACATCCATACATGACTACTGGAAAAACTATAGCCTTGACTAGATGGATCTTTGTTGGCAAAGTAGTCTCTGCTTTTTAGTATGCTGTCTAGGTTGGTCATAACTTTCCTACCAAGGAGGAATGCAATGCAATTATTGCAATGTTTACTTCCAAATTAATATCTTTGTTATAGTGTTTAAATTTAATGTACTTTAAAATAAATTATAGTATTTCAGGGAATTTCCTGGCAGTTCAGTAGTTAGGGGGTTTCAGCTCAGCTGGTAAAGAATCTGACTGCAATGTGGGAGACCTGGGTTCAATCCCTGGGTTGGGAAGGTCCCCTGGGAAAGGGAAAGTCTACCCACTTCATTATTCTGGCCTGGAGAATTCCATGGACTGTATAGGCCATGGGATCACAAAGAGTCGGACACGACTGAGTGACTTTCACTTTTTACTTTCAGTGATTAGAACTCTGTGCTTTAACTGCAAAGGGCCTGGATTCAATCCCTGGTCAGTAAGCTAAGATTCCACAAGTAATCCAGCAAGGTGAAAAAAATGAATACATTTTAAATAATTAAAAATTAAATAAACTGTAGTGCTTCAAGTAAAAAAATTGTCAGCTAGGAAATGCAAAAATGAGGTACTTCAAATAGCATTTAAAGGATTGCATTCAAAAGGTAATAGAAGGGAATTTAAAACTTGATGTATGGATATAAAATGATGTTGCTATTTTGAAAGCATGTATATATCAATTTTCTTATTTTAAATGTAGGATATATAAAAATATCTTTTAAATTAGCTTAAAAATTCTTTTAGCTAATTGAGTGTCTTGTCTTGAAATTATTTTAAAAATTTTTTCTTTTTGTCACCTACTTGGTATTACTTGAAACAAATCTAATGATGCAATTGCAGATCTGTAGTTTGTTTATTTTTATGGTAAACAACAATTGGCAGTAGAAGATTTGTTCAAATATATAAAAATTTATACCAGATTTTCAAGGCATATTTGTAAGGGATGTCATAATCTGTGCAAATACATGTTCATGTATTTGTAGATTGTCTATTGTAGAACATGTAATGGGAAATTTCTAGTGACCTAAAAATCAAACAACCTCTTTAGCAGTCATAGCTTGATTTCTTAAATGTATATTTTAAATGGTAAGAAGATTTGAAATGAATTTTTAACATTCTGGCTGTACAGCAAATCTCTTGTCTTCAGGTAAAAACTTTTAAGTTGTCTCTTTGGAAAAAAAAAAAACAAACATCTCCTAGAAATAGGATGACTGACTTTTCACAGAATTTCATTAGAATTCACTTTGGATCATTCTTAATCCCATAGGGATTGCACAATTTTCAGTAAATTTACAAAGGGACAGAATTGTGTGGGGCAAATTCAAAAGGCAATTGTACAGTATTCCGAACAGAAGTCATTCTGGTTTCAGATTTAGATTAGTTTTTAATACCTGCATCTGTATGCTGCTGCTGCTAAGTCGCTTGAGTTGTGTCTGACTCTGTGCAACCCCATAGACAGCAGCCCACCAGGCTCCTCTATCCACGGGACTTTCCAGGCAAGAGTACTGGAGTGGGGTGCCATTGCCTTCTCCGTGCATCTGTAGAGCATTGCATAATATTTAAGCAACTTTACAAACATTAATTCACTAACCTCAATCATCAGCCTGTTTTGAAAATGTGTTTATAAAGTGATTTGGGGATGACTGAGTGCCATTTTACTTGTTCCATGTTTCATGATTTGTTTGCTTCTCAGTCTCCTTCCTGGCCCTTTCCCCTTCTTTCTTTCCTTTTCTTCAGTTTTTATTTCTTCAATTATTCATTGAACATATATAGTGTGTTGGTAGCTGTGTTTAATGTGAAGAAGTAGAGCTACAATTCCTAGGTAATATCATAAAATACTATGACCTAATTGGGGATACATTGAAAAACATGAGAATATAAATAATAGAAAGATGGGAATAGTCAAAATGACAATATAGTGGCAATTTAGTGACACTTTCCAAATATAAACAGAAAACATATATGCTTGGGTATAGCCACTTTATACATGTTATTATTTAAAGCATAATCCTATTACATGCAAGGGAGTTTAACAAATAGATCATAATGGGCTGAGTTTAAAACTTTTCTTAAAGAGAATGTACATTGTCAAAGTTTGGAGGTAGAAATAGCTTGAAATAAATAAAGAAGAATAAAGTGGTCCTTCCAAGAAAACAAGCAATATGACAGATGAAATCACAGGCTGAAATGAGAAGAAATGTTTGGATGATAATGAATATATTTGGTTGGAAAACAAGGCTGTTTCGGTTTGTTTAATAAATTGTATGTGAGACAAGGCTGGAAAGAGTAGGGTCTTTGCATCAGATGGCCAAAGTATTGGAGTTTCAGCTTCAGCATCAGTCCTTCCAATGAATATTCAGGGCTGATTTCATTTAGGGTTGACTGGTTTGGTCTCCTTTCAGTCCAAGGAACTCTCAAGAGTCTTCTCCAACACCACAGTTCAAAAGCATCAATTCTTTGGCACTCAGCCTTCTTTATGATCCAGTTGTCACATCCATACATGACTACTGGAGAAACCATAGCTTTGACTGCACAGACATTGTTGGCAAAGTAATGTCTCTGCTTTTTAATATGCTGTCTAGTTTTGTCATAGCTTTTCTTCCAAGGAGCAAGCATCTTTTAATTTCATGGCTGCAGTCACCATCTGTAGTGATTTTGGAGCCTGAGAAAACCAAATCTGTAACTGTTTCCATTGTTTCCCCATCTATTTGTCATGAAGTGATGGCACTAGATGCCATGATTTTTGTTTTTTGAATATTGAGCTTTAAGTCAACTTTTTCACTCTCCTTTCAATTTCATCAAGAGGCTCTTTAGTTCCTCTTCGATTTCTGCCATGAGTGTGGTGTCATCTGTATATCTGAGGTTACTGATATTTCTCCCAGCAATCTTGATTCCAGCTTGTGCTTCTCCCAGCCCGACATTTTGCCTAATGTATTCTGCATATAAGTTAAATAAGCAAAGGGACAAATATACAGCCTTGACGTACTCCTTTCCCAATTTGGAACTAATCCATTGTTCCATGTCTGATTCTAACTTGCTTCTTGACCTGCATACATGTTTTTCGGGAGGCAGGTAAGGTGTTCTGGTATTCCCATTTAAGAATTTTCCAGTTTGTTGTGATCCACACAGTCAAAGACTTTAGCATAGTCAATGATGCAGAATTTTTTCTGGAATTCTGTTGCTTTTTCTATGATCCAATGGATGTTGGCAATTTGATCTTTGGTTCCTCTGTCTTTTCTAAATCCAGCTAGTGCATTAGGAATTTCTCTGTTCATGTAATCTTGAAGCCTAGCTTGGAGGATTTTGAGCATTTGTTTGCTAGTGTGTGAGATGAGTGCAATATAATAATTGCTTATTGTGTTTGTTTCTGCCATACATCAACATGAATCAGCCATCAACATATATATATGCCCCCTCCCCCTTGAACTTCCCTCCCACCTCCTACCCCAACCCACCCCTCTAGTTTGTCACAGAGCACCAGGTTTGAGATCCCTGAATCATACAGCAAATTCCCACTGGCTATCTGTTTTACATACAGGAATGTATATTTTTCAGTGTTACTCTTTCAATTCATTTCTCCCTCTAACTCTATGTTTAACATATTAAGGAAATGCCAAATTGTTTTCCAACATTGCTGCAGCTTTTCACAGTGTATGAGAGTTTCAGTTTCTTTCATCAAAACTTGTTATTTCAAGCCTTTTTTTTTTATTATATATAATATATTCTAGTGGGTGAATAGTGGCATTCCATTGTGGAGTTTTGATTTGCATTTCCCTAATGACTAATGAATTTGCCAACAAAGGTCTGTCTAGTCAAAGCTATGGTTTTTCCAGTAGTCATGTATGGATGTGAGAGTTGGACTATAAAGAAAGCTGAGTGCCAAAGAATTGATGCTTTTGAACTGTGGTATTGGAGAAGACTCTTGAGAGCGCTTGTACAGCAAGGAGATCCAACCAGTCCATCCTAAAGGAAATCAGTCCTGAATATTCATTGGAGAGACTGATGCTGAAGCTGAAACTCCAATACTTTGGCCACCTGATACAAAGAACTGACTCATTTGAAAGGACCCTGATGCTGGGAAAGGTTGAAGGTAGGAGGAGAAGGCAATGACAGAGGATGAGATGGTTGGATGGCATCACCGACTCAATGGACGTGAGTTTGAGTAAACTCCGGGAGTTAGTGGTAGACAGGGAAGCCTGGCATGCTGCAGCCCTCAGGGTCACAAAGAATTGGACATGACTGAGCTACTGAACTGAACTGAACTGAATGACTAATGATGGGCTTTCCTGGTGGCTCAGTGGTAAAGAATCTGCCTGTCAATGTAGGAGATGCAGATTCAATCCCTGTGTCAGGCAGATCCCCTGGCAGAGGAAATGGCAACCCACTCCAGTATTCTTGCCTTGGGAATCCCAGGGACAGAGGAGCCTGGTGGGCTATAATCCATGGGGTTGCAGAAGAGTTGGACATGACTTAGCAACTAAATAACAAAAACAACAAAGGACCAGTGATACTGAGCATATTTCCACGTGTTCATTGCCATTTGTGTATCTTCTTTGGAGAAATATCTATTCTGATCCTTAACTAATTTTAACTGGATTATTTGGCTTATTATTATTGCACTGTACATTATGTATATTTTGGACATAAGTCCTTTATAAGATATATGATTTGAAAATATTTTATCATATTCCATGCAGTAGTTTTAGATTTATCCATGCAGATATGGATGGATACACACACACATATTTGCTTCTAACTGTTGCATGGCATCTTATGGTAGTCTTCTATCACATGTTATCTATTTGATTCTCTTGTGATAGACACCTATAACTTATTACTCTCACAAATAATGATGCAATAAACATCTTTACAGAATTTTGTTATGTATATCTTAGGGATATGTGTCCAAATGAAAATTGCCAGTATAGTTGCTTTCTGAATAGTTTCCACGATGGATATACTAGCCTAGACTCTCACTAGCAGTGTGTGAAGGGACCTATATCATGTATTCTATATCCATACCAAAAATCAAAATTATACATCTTTCTATTTTTCCTTATACAATGAAAACTTGCTGTTGGAATTTTTAGTTTTTTTATTTCCTCTCTTAATTTTGTAGTTTCAAAAATGTAGTAAGCTTCCTAAGATTTACTGTGTTCATTTACAAAATAAAGCAAATAATATCTCTTTTATAAAGTGTAAGAAATAAATGAAATTATGCATAATGCCCTTTTAAGTGCTGGACACACAGTAAGCATTCAAAACTATCAGGTCTTGTTATTTTTAGCATTACTGTGTTGAAAACTATAAGGACCTTTGCAAATAGTGCTGGCTTGAGAAGAATAAAAATAGAATATTAGTTTCTCAGAAAATGGTAGATGTTGCTCCTTTTCTGGTGTTCCAGCCTTCAAGTGTATCCTCTCTGCTCACTTGACTTTTATTTCTTTTCTCCAGTGTTTCTGACTTTTATTCTGACAAAATAGATCCTTTCTGCTTTGCCTATGTAACTAATTTGATTACAGTGCCATCAGAGATGGTCTAAGGCACTGTTGACAGCCTCTCCACCAAGGCTGAATCCCAGAACCAATGTCAGTGAGATTAAAAGTTTGTACCTTGAGAACAGTGGAAAATAGTCTTAGAGCGTGGACTGTTGAACAATGTTGCCTGAGTTCAGATCTCAACACTATCATCTAGTAACTGTGTCATTTTTGATAAACACTTGACTGCTTTGAGCTTCAGATTACTCATTGTAAATTGGAGATCATAATAGTGCTGGTAGTGTGGACCTCAAACAGTGTCCATAAGGATGAAAAGTAAACACTTACTCCCTGCCCAACAGTAAACAAGTCCCACTTATACTTCTGATGCTGCTACTAATGATAATGATTATTATAGAGGGCATTTTAAGTATCCAATAATTGACTGAGAGCAGCTTGTATTCATAATACACATCAGATCCTATGCATATGATGATTTCCGCTTGTATCTAGATAGCTATTATTTAGCTTTAGGTTATGACAGCTAGTGCTGAAGTCAGGATTGCTCTTACTTCCACAGTCAGTCAAGTACAATTTTACCTTGGAGCTTTAGCATGGAGCTCTGCCTTGGAAGATGCAAGTGGGAACCTTTCTTTTCACCTTGTTAATAGTCATTCTCAATCCTAGCACATTTATCAGCTTTATGTATCAACCACACTCAGTACTCCAAGTTAGGCAATACTATGCGATATACAATATATATGTGGCAACTTAAATAAGTGTCTTTACAGAGTAAGAGATGATTAGGAATGTGATTTGCAAGCCAAATTTCAGTTTAAATGAAAGGGGAGGAAAAAGCAGAAGAACAAAGGAAAAAACTCAGCTTGCCCAACCACATATAGACTCGGTTAATGTGGAAAGCCAGTTTAAAAACTTAATAATATTGATCTCCCAAGGGTTTTTTTGTAGCTGACTTAATTAGTGTTTATTAACCACTGTCCACCAAAGGTTTGTCGAACACCTTAAAAGTCTATCTCAGTAGCTATAATCTCTGCTAGTGCTAAAAAATGCTTCCCTATCATGCCTGCTCCAGTGGAATTTAATTTGTATCTACTTACCTAATGTTCAAACAATGAGCTAAAAAGTGAAAGATTCATCAATCAATTGGTTTTTTTTTCCCCCATAAGATTAAACAAATTACCTAATACTATTTTCTTTACTAACTAGAATTAAAAAAAAATAGGCTTGTAAAAATAGTATCAGTACATCTTTGATGAAAAGAGAACAAAACATGCTTTAATCAGCTTGTGGTGAGTTTTAAACACTTTATTATAAACCTGCAGAAAAAAATGAGTCTGCAAGATAATCTGTACAGAAATAAAGATTAGAGGTGATTGACTACCTTTAGAGGAAATGAGAGCAAATACTTGATAAAAAGCCTTATAAAGATTAACTTTTAGCCTAAAAGTGTCTTTGTAATTATTAAATTTTCTTAGATTCATAGAGAGAAAAGGAAGAGGAAGAACAGGAGGGAGAAGAAGAAAATGAGAGAAAGAAAAGGAATGGAAGAGAGATAGAGGAAGGGAATAATTATATGCTCAGTACTCTTAGTTCACCTTCTGCTGCAGTCTAAGCAGTAGAAAGTCTTTGATGGTATCTATGGTTCTCCATCAAATAGCACCAACATTCAGAATGTTTGTCATGTGAAGTAAAGATCAATGAAGAGTGTTAGAAAGAAAAAGTGACAGTTAAAGTAATAAACTAATATTTATTGATTACCATGTGTCAGATACGGAACAGAGCATTTTTTCATCTTTTGACTAACTGGCTTCCTGCCATTCCTCCATCCTCACTCATAAGATAGATATTAGTATTCAACTTTCAAAAATAAAAATAAATAAATGAAAGCAGGGCTAAGATATCTTACTCAGTGTCACATATTTTGAAGGTAGAGTTTTCTGAAACTGAAGCCACTCTGAAACTTACATTCTTTACATCACATTGTGCTGCTAAGAGTCAACTGCTCTGCCAATTCACAAATGATTTTTTAATGGTCAGATTAATCTGTGCCTTATCCAGAGTTAATTTCAGCTCTTAAGGGGAAACTCCAAGTTTCCTGGCCAGTTCTGACCCCAGAAAAGGGGCTGGAATATGTAGTAACTGAATTGAGTGATTAACCTGATTTGACCTTTATTTTTTTTTAATTTAATTTTATTTTTAAACCTCAAACACTGTATTAGTTTTGCCAAACATCAAAATGAATCCGCCACAGGTATACATGTGCTCCCCATCCTGAAACCTCCTCCCTCCTCCCTCACCACACCATCCCTCTAGGTCGTCCCAGTGCACCAGCCCCAAGCATCCAGTATCATGCATTGAACCTGGACTGGCAACTTGATTCATACATGATATTACACATGTTTCAATGCCATTCTCCCAAATCTTCCCACCCTCTCCCTCTCCCACAGAGTCCATAAGACTGTTCTATACATCAGTGTCTCTTTTGCTGTCTTCTACACAGGGTTATTGTTACCATCTTTCTAAATTCCATATATATGCGTTAGTATACTGTATTAGTGTTTTTCTTTCTGGCTTACTTCACTCTGTATAGTAGGCTCCAGTTTCATCCACCTCATTAGAACTGATTCAAATGTGTTCTTTTTAATGGCTGAGTAGTACTCCATTGTGTATATGTACCATAGCTTTCTTATCCATTCATCTGCTGATGGGCATCTAGGTTGCTTCCATGTCCTGGCTATTATAAACAGTGCTGCAATGAACATTGGGGTACACGTGTCTCTTTCCCTTCTGGTTTCCTCAGTGTATATGCCCAGCAGTGGGATTGCTGGATCATAAGGCAGTTCTATTTTCAGTTTTTTAAGGACTCTCCACACTGTTCTCCATAGTGGCTGTACTAGTTTGCATTCCCACCAACAGTGTAAGAGGGTTCCTTTTTATCCACACCCTCTCCAGCATTTATTGCTTGTAGACTTTTGGATCGCAGCCATTCCGACTGGTGTGAAATGGTACCTCTTAGTGGTTTTGATTTGCATTTCTCTGATAATGAGTGATGTTGAGCATCTTTTCATGTGTTTGTTAGCCATCTGTATGTCTTCTTTGGAGAAATGTCTATTTAGTTCTTTGGCCCATTTTTTGATTGGGTCATTTATTTTTCTGGAGTTAAGCTGTAGGAGTTGCTTGTATATTTTTGAGATTAGTTGTTTGTCAGTTGCTTCATTTGCTATTATCTTCTCTAATTCTGAAGGCTGTCTTTTCACCTTGCTAATAGTTTCCTTTGATGTGCAGAAGCTTTTAAGTTTAATTAGGTCCTGTTTGTTTATTTTTGCTTTTATTTCCAATATTCTGGGAGGTGGGTCATAGAGGATCCTGCTGTGATGTATGTCAGAGAGTGTTTTGCCTATGTTCTCCTCTAGGAGTTGTATAGTTTCTGGTCTTACGTTGAGATCTTTAATCCATTTTGAGTTTATTTTTGTGTATGGTGTTAGAAAGTGTTCTAGTTTCATTCTTTTACAAGTGGTTGACCAGATTTCCCAGCACCACTTGTTAAAGAGATTGTCTTTAATCCATGTATATTCTTGCCTCCTTTGTCAAAGATAAGGTGTCCATATGTGTGTGGATTTATCTCTGGGATTTCTATTTTGTTCCATTGATCTATATTTCTGTCTTTGTGCCAGTACCTTACTGTCTTGATAACTGTGGCTTTGTAGTAGAGCCTGAAGTCAGGCAGGTTGATTCCTCCAGTTCCATTCTTCTTTCTCAAGATCGCTTTGGCTATTCGAGGTTTTTTTGTATTTCCATACAAATTGTGAAATTATTTGTTCTAGCTCTGTGAAGAATGCTGTTGGTAGCTTGATAGGGATTGCATTGAATCTATAAATTGCTTTGGGTAGTATACTCATTTTCACTATATTCATTCTTCCAATCCATGAACATGGTATATTTCTCCATCTATTAGTGTCCTCTTTGATTTCTTTCACCAGTGTTTTATAGTTTTCTATATATAGGTCTTTACTTTCTTTAGGTAGATATATTCCTAAGTATTTTATTCTTTCTGTTGCAATGGTGAATGGAATTGTTTCCTTAATTTCTCTTTCTGTTTTCTCATTATTAGTGTATAGGAATGCAAGGGATTTCTGGGTGTTGATTTTATATCCTGCAACTTTACTATAGTCATTGATTAGTTCTAGTAATTTTCTGGTGGAGTCTTTAGGGTTTTCTATGTAGAGGATCATGTCATCTGCTAATAGTGAGAGTTATACTTCTTCTTTTCCAATTTGGATTCCTTTTATTTCTTTTTCTGCTCTGATTGCTGTGGCCAAAACTTCCAAAACTATGTTGAATAGTAATGGTGAAAGTGGGCACCCTTGTCTTGTTCCTGACTTTAGAGGAAATGCTTTCAATTTTTCACCATTGAGGATAATGTTTGCTGTGGGTTTGTCATATATAGCTTTGATTATGTTGAGGTATGTTCCTTCTATTCCTGCTTTCTGGAGAGTTTTTATCATAAATGGATGTTGAATTTTGACAAAGGCTTTCTCTGCATCTATTGAGATAATCATATGGTTTTTGTTTTTCAATTTGTTAATGTGGTGTATTACATTGATTGATTTGCGGATATTGAAGAATCCTTGCATCCCTGGGATAAAGCCCACTTGGTCCTGGTGTATGATCTTTTTAATGTGTTGTTGGATTCTGATTTGACCTTAAAAAAATTTTTTTTAATTGAAAGTTAGTTGCTTTACAATATTGCATTGGTTTCTGCCATACATCAATAGGAATCAGCCACAGGTATATATATGTCCCCTCCCTCCTGAACTCGCCTCCCATCTCACACCTCATCACACCCCTCTAGTTGTCACAGAGCACTGGGTTGAGCTCCCTGTGTCACACAGCAAATTCCCACTTGCTATCCATTTTACATACAGTAATGTATGTTTCCATACTATTCTCTCAATTCAGACCAACCTCTCTTTCCTCTAGTGTTTCCACAAGTCTGTTCTCTATGTCTGCATCTCCATTTTTGCCCTGCAGGTGGGTTCATCAATAGTATCTTTCTAGATTCTATACTCATGTGTTAATATACAATATTTGTCTTTCTCTTTCTGACTTAATTCTCTCTGCATAATAGGCTCTAGGTTCATCCACCTCATTAGGACTGACTCAAATGCATTCTTTTTTATAGCTGAGTAATATTCCACTGTATATATGTACCGCAGTTTCTGTATCCATTTTTCTGCCGATAGATTTCCCCAAAGAAAATATACAGATAACCAACAAACACGTGAACAGATGCTCAATATGGTTCATTATTAGAGAAATGTAAATATAAACTACAATCGGTCATCACCTCACACCAATCAGAATGGTCATCATTAAAAAATCTAAAAACAGTAAATGCTGGAGAGGATGTGGAGTAAAGGGAACCATCTTGCACTGTTGGTGGGAGTGTATATTGATACAGGCACTATAGAGAATAGTATGGAGATTCTTTAAAAAAACTAGGAATAGAACTACCATACGACCCAACAATCCCAAACTGGGCATATAACCTGAGAAAACCATAACTGAGACACATGTACTCCAGTGTTCACTGATTTAACCTTTAAAATAGCTAAAATGATTTGTCTGTGATGTAATGGCAGTAATAACAACAATTGAATTTGAGTTGATAGACCAGATTAATTGCTTAGGGATTTCCTTTTTAGGTTACGTATATACATTCTTTGGAGTTCAACTAAGTTATATGGCAATGTGTACAGGAGTCACCAAAAGTTATAGCCCTGTTTCTTCATTTGTTAATTCACTCATTTACTCAATTTGGCAACCTCTATTATAGGCATATGGTAGTCGATGTTAGATGAGCCAGACAAAGTCTTTTTGCTAAAGGAGCTCACATCTACTAAAAGATACAAATAATAAAATTCATGATCTCAGCACAATGCCATAAATATTGATAGAGTTATACAGAAAACAATATGAAGAGTTTTATAACTTTTGGAAGTGTCATAAAATATTTCAATAAGAAAAATCCTTGATTGAAATACCAAGGGATACTTTATATAGAAGAATTCTGGGGGAAGACTGAAAAGGCATCCAGGGAAAAAAAGAGTATAGCATTTTTAATAAATGACATACAGTTTGATAGGTTTGGAGGCTGCTGGAAAGTGAAAGAGAAAGGTGACAGAGAATACATAGTAACGAGAAACCATGAAATGTTAATATATGGGTAAATTATTTATGCAAATTAGAAAAATAAATATTAATATATGCTACTTTTGTTTTTCCTACTCTTTTTTTAAATGTTAACACAAACACTTTTGTTGACTCACCTAACATAAACATGTTTTTTCAATTTTTAAGTGATTCTGTGTGATCAAGAATATGATTTGGTGACTATTATTTCTGCTCAGACATTGATGTTATAAGAAAGCATCTCAGAATGAATTAATAGAGTTTCAAATTGAGAAAATAACTTGATTCAACAATATTTAGGAGATTTCCCTCTGGTTTATAGTTTTTTAATAGGTGTTTGGGAATATAGACCCATTGGCTTTTGAAACTGTCTTGAGTAAAAAAAGAAATCTTAAGTGAGCATTATTCTATTACCAGGAAAAGCTAAATGTGTTTAATTTTGCATGATCAAATATATTATTAAATAAAGATACTTTACACAAATGTGTTCAAAACTAAGGCAGGCATAAAAGATGCAATTGTTTGAGAAAATGAATATGCAGTCTTAAAAATTAATGTAGCACATTACTGCTTATCTTTGTTCACCAAAACATTCTCAATATCCTTTGCTTTATATGAATTCTCAATTGTCTGTATATAAGATGTCATTTTTAAAAATTGTTCAATTTTCTACTGCATAAAAAGATTTTGGCTACTACTAATGTGGGTCCTTGGATGTAAAATATCCTGCTGCTGCTGCTGCTGCTAAGTTGCTTCAGTCATGTCCAACTCTGTGAGACCCCATAGATGGCAGCCCACCAGGCTCCGCCATCCTTGGGATTCTCCAGGCAAGAACACTGGAGTGGGTTGCCATTTCCTTCTCCAATGCATGAAAGTGAAAAGTGAAAGTGAAGTCGCTCAGTCATGTTCAACTCTTAGCGACCCCATAGATGGCAGCCCACCAGGCTCCTCCGTCCATGGGGTTTTCCAGGCAAGAGTACTGGAGTGGGGTGCCATTGCCTTCTCCATGTAAAATGTCCTAGAAGGAACTTGAATACCATTACCTAAGTTTAGAAAGATCACATGTGGATGTATAAAATCTGTGATTGGTAATTTCAGTTGCTTAGAATATAAAGCCTAGGAGGTTCAAATTTCAGTTATCTGAGCTCTACTAATAATTTGAAAATAGGATTGATTTTCCAAGTCAGTCATTCTATGAATGGGTGTTATTGGTCACTATAGATCTTGGGTAGATATCTGGATGTGTCAGCATAAAGGCATAGCTGTTACCAGAAAACAATCCAATATATGATTTCTTCTGAGAGCATATAAAGAAGAAGAGCTCCATAAGAAATACTGAGCATATTATAGTGATATCATAATCAACTTAATTTTATTTAGGGTTGAACTCAAGGTTCAGCATTAGAGTTTAAGAAATTAAAACTCTCTGAGCCAAAAGTTTATAATCCATGTGAGAAAAGGGATTGTGTATGTGCAAGGTCATCCTTCCTAGTTTTATTAATCTTTATTCATTATCCCTCTTCTTTTTAATGTTCAAGATTTTAGCCACTAAATAATATCGTTGGTTGTATACTTAAACTGATAGCTTCCTCTTTCCCCCAAATCTGTATTTCCCTGTACATCCCTCAAAGGTAGATTTGTCATTGGGAGGAAAAAAGGAAAACAGAGCAGGGGGAGTCAAAGTGTGATTCTCCTCATTTCACAACACTCATGATTGTCTCTAAGGATGGGAGCCCTGGTGGTTCAGACAGTAAAGTGTCTGTCTACAATGCAGGAGACCTGGGTTCGATCCCTGGGTAGGGAAGTTCCCTGGAGAAGGAAAAGGCAACCGACTCCAGTACTCTTGGCTAGAAAATCCCATGGAGGGAGGAGCCTGGTGTCCATGGGGTCACAGAGAGTCAGACACGACTGAACGACTTCACTTTCACTTTGTTTAGGACTGTGTATATGGCAAGATCTTCTTGCTTCCATGAACTATGTTGTGAAAAGTATGTGTATATCTATGTATGACCTTATTTTTTGCTTATCTAAAAGAACATTGTTCTTTCATCTATGTGAATGTAACAGAATAAAAGTGTGGCACATGTAAAATTGTTTTGGAAAATATACTAATTTAGTAGATTTGAGTCTTGCTCAAACTTCTTGATAAAGCATACTTTTCCCAATGTTTTTCTCTTTCTGTATAAATTTGATTAGGTTTAACTTTCTAACTCCAAGGGGAAATGAAGTGAACAGTCTGATATGGAGCACCCTATGCTGCATTTTTTGTCTGTGTCTGAGTCTGTGCATTTTAGAATCCAAAGAGTTCGAGATTTTTCATCGTTTAAGACCCAATAAGGTTATAAACCACACCTTTATTATAAAATGATTTTTAAACATATTCTACTTAACTATGGTCGTAGTTAACTATGGTCTACTTAACTATGGTTGACTCCATATTTTTTTTGCAATTTTTGTCATTTAATTAAGGATATTTTCCTAAATTTATAATCTGGCTTGGGCAAGATAGGATTAAAACTGCTGTTTTTTAAAAAAAGAGATTTATAGGTAATCATACAGTATATTATGTCTATATATTTATAGATAATCATATAGTATATTATGTTTCTACATATTCATTCACAATTAATTCAATAACCATACTTATCTCTGCTAAGAAGATGATTGATAAAATTATTTAGTTGATTTGGTCCAGAGAAGAATTTACATATTGGTTTAAATTAGATTCTCCTGAAAATATGAGTCTGAATTTCTGTTTGCCTTGGCCTGTCTGTTGTCAGAATGAGTGAGTAGGTAGAGGTTTTTGACTTGCCTGAAACCTACAAATTAATAGGATTTAAGAGAAAATATGGACATAATTGAAAATTGGTAAGGGTGGAGGGGCCTTAAAGGCCAGACCTGTTAGAAGGAGAGAGGAGGGACTTCAGATTAGATTCACTGTATGTTTATGTTGAGTGAGAGACTTATTTTCATTCCATCAGGTATTTTATGAAATTGTTTTACAACAATTTTTCCCATAAAAATTATAGGTCAATGTTGCTGTTGCTGCTGCTAAGTCACTTCAGTCGTGTCTGACTCTGTGCGACCCCAGAGACCGCAGCCCACCAGGGTCCTCTGTCCTTGGGTTTCTCCAGGCAAGAATACTGGAGTGGGTTGCCATTTCCTTCTTGGGTTACACTGATCTTAATTGTATAGAATTTTATAATAATCTTGTATAAATGTATCTTTGACAGCTTTAGAAAATTTGACTAAATCAATTGTTTTCCTGAAAAAAAAAAATCATGATTTAAAAAAATATTACAAAGTGAAATTCTAGTTTAGGGAAAGTCTAGTCTAGTCTATTTTGAAACTAAGTTGGATAGACATGAATTTGTTGTCAAAAGGACAGTGTTTTTATATTTGGCAATTGTGAAATAGAAAAATTTACCAATTGTGTGAAAAGATGAAGAGCTCTACAGATTGAAGATGAAAATGAATAAACTGTATAGAACACAGAAGAGATATGGATATAATAGCTCTGGAAAAATATTGGACATATGGTGAAGTGAAATACACAATATTACCCACTCTTATGAGAAACACTAATGTATGTGTAGATATATACATACATGCAAACATATATGTGTGTGTATATAGTGTGTGTGCATATATATATACATATGTGTGTGTGTGTGTGTGTATCCCAAGTCTCACCTGGAGAATAAGCATAGAGTTTGCAACTAAGCACAGAACTGACATTTTTGTCTAATAGATTTTAGTTCCTGGAAGGCTCAGAACTTCTGATACTTAAGTCTATTCTCTTTCAGATCATGGATTACTTCTGTGCTGTGCTTTCAGCTGCTATTCTGAAAGTTGAACTAATAGGTCACTGGACAGCTGTAATTGCTATTTTTACACTAGGGTGAAATCACACTGTCTATGATTTTACTCATTGGTTCTAATTTATTGGCAAGACACAGGATAGCTTTCCTTTCTCTCAATAGACTACCCCTCAAATCAAGACCTGTAGTTATTAAGTTTTTGAAGTTTTACTTTCTTTGTTTTAATATGACAAAGTGCTTTTAACCATTTCTTCGTGTGTTTCCTTTACCACCTAGATGTTCTCTGATCTTCAAAGCTTCCTCTCAAAATGTGCCACTGAGAAACGAAGACACTATTCCAGATGACATCTGAGAAGGGCAGTCAAAAATGTAAGTGTATTTTTAGTCAAGCCATCATTCCACAGGTGAATTTCAAACTTGTGGCTGACTAAAACTGCTCTAATGTATCTCACATAAACTTTGGCTAAGCTAAGCCTAAATTGATGCCATGTTTGCAAAATGCATTTCTTTTTTGAACTTGAAATTAAAGTGTGCCTTAATTTTCACTAAATTTTATCTTTTGAACTTTAGCCCCTATTTTTATGATCTAAGGAAATTTAGTCTTAATTCAAGTATTCTAACAATTCCTCTTAATATTTTCTTCTAAAACTTTATATATTATACATTCCATGTCTTCGAACAGTGTGGAGGACTGCTTAGTGTGTGGAGATCAATCTATTGATTGACATTTTGGGTACATAAGCATTGAGTCAGTTATCAAATCCCATCTAATGTTTTCACCTTGTCCTTATAGATATAATTATAAACTGATAACCCAATGGCTCAGCAGGTAAAGAATCCACCTGCAGTGCAGGAGACACAGGAGACAAGGGTTTGATCCCTGGTTGGGAAGATCCCCTGGAGAAGGAAATGGCAACCCACTCCAGTATTCTTGCCTGGAAAATCCCATGGACAGAGGAGCCTGACTGTAGAGGGCTACAGTCCAATGAATCACAAAGAGTCAAACATGACTAAATATGAACATGAACAATGAACCATACATAAACTGACGAAAGTTTTACTGAACTCAAGATGCTGCATTTTTCTAAAATAATAGATCATATTAGAGGATGATTGAGTGAGTGAAAGTTGCTCAGTCATGTCCGACTCTTTGTGACCCCATGGACTATACAGTCCATGGAATTCTCCAGGCCAGAATACTGGACTGGGTTGCCATTTTCTTCTCCAATATTAGAGGACATTTGGTTTTTAATAGAACTTTTTAAAAGGCTTATGTTAGCACTAAATAAACATTCTATATATTTCATCCATGCTTACAAATAATCTTTTGAAAACCCTCAGACTCTCTCAAACTTGACAGTCCTACATCCCAGTAATCTAATATGTCTGACCCTATAACCCTGCAATGATTTCAGGTTTTTAGGATGCTGCTGCAAGAACTTGGTTCAAAACTATAACCAGAATGGGTATGCTCTATAGCAATTTGTCTGAATTAAATCCAGATAGCCATTTTGGAGTCATATCATTTGAACATTTTTGTAATTCCAGGAAATTGCAGTAGGATTAGGTGGTCAAGTGCTGTATCAGTCAGCAACCCAGTCAGAAACACAGACTTTTGAAACTGGATAATTCCAAGAAGATTTACTCAAAGAGATTATTTATAAAGGTAATCCAGGGGGACCACAGTGGATAGTAAAGCCTACTTGTTTACCAGCTCTGCCTTGAGATGACAAGGGTATTGAGTCCTTACCATGATTCAACAGGAAACTAGAAGATGCAGGAACATGATGATATGGTCCATGCTGGCCAGGAAGCATTCTAGGGCATAGAGAAGGGTGAGTAAGGGAGAGGAAGGAACTGGAGATGAAGCAAAAACATTCAGCATCATTTTATTGGCCTATAAAAGATCAAACTGACAGATAGATATGGCAATAGATATTAAAATAATTCATGTTGTATGCTCCCATCTCCTGTGAGGCCCATAACCATCCTGTCATTTTATATCTTCTCAGTGGTCTGTCGTGTCCTTCTCACTGGATTTTCTTCCTTAGTTTACTCATAACTGATAGTTTCAGCTATTTTATTTACTCTTTAGCTTAAGTGACAGAGTCAGGGATCCAACTGAGACATCTCCAATTACAAACTATATTATTTTACTAATGTAATAAGCTCTTTGGAATGCAATGTTTTCATTTGTGAAATGAGGATTAACTGACATAGATGTATTTAAAATGCATTCAACATTTAGCATTTAACTCAATTTTATTCTAAATATTAATGGCACTATAAGCCATTAAAGAACTACTTGTAAACTTGTATCTATAGAAAGAACTACCTGTAAACTTGTGCTTGGTCGCTGTTTTTCAGTCACTAAGTCATGTCCGACTCTTTGTGACTTCATGGACTGCAGCACAACAGGCTTCCCTGTCCTGCACTGCCTCCCAGAGTGTGCTCAAATTGGTGTCCATTGAGTTGACTATTTGGGAGCAATTTTATTTTTTCCTTTGAAGCTTTATAGAATTTCAAGAATACATAGGTTTTTATTTTTTCCTGGAGATACCAAGTACTTTAAACATCAAGCAGAGATTGCAAAGGATTCCACACTGAGATACACTTTCAAAACAATTTAGCCACTTTGAAATGTAAATGCAATAAGCAAAGGCAACACTGACACAGTTACTGTACTCTCCCCAGAGCCCTAAGTGGGTGCAAATGAGCTCTCTTTGTGATAAGAACCTGCACCTATTGGACAGTGGTGTTTGGAAGTAGCCCGCCAGCAAATCCTAAAATAGCTGGAATGAGAAGAATATATTAAATTGTGAAGGGAGATTGAAGTGATATCTACCCGTTGATGCACATTTGTAATCATGGGTTTAAGTCTGTATAACCTAAGGGGTTCCCATTATTTTTGTTTAGTGATATCACTCCTGTACTTTTGCCATGCCAATCAAGACCTGTACTATCAGAATTCTTTGATATGAATTTCCCATGTCACAGTCTGTTGTTGAGAGGGAAACTCTCAATATGATCTGAGACTGTATTTCAAGTATTCCTACAGATAAATAATTATTTTACTACTTATCTTTTTCTAGACAATAGGTTTTGAGTTTCTTATAATTCAACCAGCTTTTAAGTATTACTCCCAAATAAAATATTAAAATTAAATCTTAATTTACTCTGTTGTGTATATGTAAAGAGCTCTCACTTAGGAGCTAATGAATTTTAGCACCGTTCTAATTTTCATTAGGAAAGGGAAGATGTATTTGTACTTCAGCAAGTTTTATCAGAGTAAGACATAGTAATATTTTAAACGAGAGCTTGAGTTAGAATTTCTATAATAAAACATCACTCCTTAAGTAATTATCAGGCGTAGAAAGGTCTTGAAACACTTTCAAATAACATGTAAAATCAATTCCTAAAATTATATTTGTCATAGTTGTTAAGTGTAAATAATACTAGAATATATTCAGAATTGAGGGCTTCCCTGATAGCTCAGTTGGTAAAGAATCTGCCTGCAATGTGGGAGACGTGGCCTCAATCTCTGGGTTGGGAAGATCACCTGGAGAAGGCAAAGGCTACCCATTCCAGTATCCTGGCCTGGAAAATTCCATGGACTGTGTAGCCCATGGGGTCACAAAGAGTCGGACATAGTGCTACTGCTACTACAGATGATTTAGAATAAATATTTATTAAGAAGTACCAAGATTATTCTAAGAGTTAATATTCAAAGTACTTAGGCTGAGTAGAGGTTCTAACCAACAAGAAGTGATTTTGACTATTAACAACTCATAGGGCTTAAAAGGGGGGTGCCACATGTTTATAAGCCTTGGTGGTAGCTATCAATACATTTTCTATTTTTGCAGATGAAGAGCTAAAACTTCAAAAGATAAAATAATTTCTCCAAAGTCTCTAGCCAATATAAGATCAAAACCTTGTCTATTGAACCTAAATTGAGCTAACTCTTGAACTTGTGCTCTAACCACTACAAAGATATTGTCAAACTCTGTATAGGGTTTGGCAAATGTGAAACAATGTGTATTGGACATCTTGTCTTGGACTTGCCTATAATATCAACATAGCCTAGAAAATTTAGGCATGGCTTTAGTATTTGTAATCTAACACTTAAATTTTCAAAATAAGAAGTCAAAATCTAAAGAAAAAAAGTGATGCTCTTTTGTTCAGTCTCTTGTCACCAAATCTAATTTTTATGTGTTAAATATTTGAAACATCTTCTTATCTATTAACGTTGAGCTGGTTGATAGAAACACTAGGTGATGAACACAGTATCTCAAGATGATTGATTGCCTACAAGATATTCAGCATTTCAAACGTATAAATAAACCAATTTATAGAATAACTGAAATATCTTTTTCTTTGGTAAACTTAACCCCATAGGTAGTTCAGTCTAGTTCAGTTGCTCAGTTGTGTCCGACTCTTTGCGACCCCATGGATTGAAGCACTGCAGGCTTCCCTGTCCATCACCATCTCCCAGAGCTTGCTCAAACTCACATCCATTGAGCCAGTGACGCCATCCAACCATCTCATCCTCTGTCATCCCCTTCTCCTCCTGCCCTCAATCTTTCCGAGCATCAGGGGCCATTCAAATAAGTCAGTTCTTTGTGTGAGGTGGCCAAAGTATTGGAGCTTCAGCATGAGTCCTTCCAATGAATATTCAGGACTGATTTCCTTTATGACTGACTGATTTGTTCTGCTTGCAGTCCAAAGGACTTTCAGGAGTCTTTTCCAACACCACAGTTCAAAAGCATCAATTCTTCAGCACTCAGACTTCTTTATGGTCCTAGTCTCAGATCCATATATTACTGGAAAAACCATAGCTTTGACTATGTAGATCTTTGTCAACAAAGTAAGGTCTCTGCTTTTTAATATGCTGTCTAGGTTGATCATAACTTTTCTTCCAAGGAGCAAGTATCGTTTAATTCATGGCTGCAGTCACCATCTGCAGTGATTTTGGAGCCCAAGTGAAGAAAGGCTGTCACTGTTTCCATTGTTTCTTTGCCATGATTTACCCCAAAGGTAAGCATGGAATATATCAGAAGACTGTGAGGTGGTTAAACTTACCTTTTTCACATTGTTCCAGCAAAAATGAAAGGATTGTTAATAAAGCAGATGAGTCCAGTAAGTCTGACCAATAGATAGCCAGAGATTGACCTCATATATAGCCTTCCACATGGTCTGAGCTTTTCAAAAGTGAAAAAATGAGAAGGCTCAGGTTCCAAGGAAATGTTGCATATAAGTTTTTTCTTTTGTAACTAAAAATCTTGGCCTTTTAAATTAGGCTTTATAGATGCCTGACATAGCATAGCCTCACTTTATTCCTTTCTTATTATATTATCCATACTTTCAGTCTACATTTACATTGTTAAAAACAAGACAACAGGCCCCAAATGGAGTCAATTATACTAGGTCCTACATCACCAAGACTTAATTATTGTTTCTACCTTTCCCAGAAATAGAACCTTAAATTGGTCAGTCAGAAACTTCCTGATCACCCTACTTAGGTGAGTTTCCTTGTAGACCTCAGCAATTCTCTCAAGGAACGCAACTTTGCAATGCATGCTCAATTACTCAGTCATGTCCAACTGTTTGCGACCCCATAGACTGTAGACTGCCAGACTCTGTCCATGAAATTTTCCAGGCAAGAATACTGGAGTGAGTTTCCATTTCCTTCTCCAGGGGATCTTCCTGACCCAGGGATCAAACCTGCATCTCCTTTATTGGCAGGCAGATTCTTTACCAGTGTACCCATCTGGAAAACCAAATTTGCAATGACCAACCTGCTTTTTTGCCTACTACAACTTCCTTGTTCCTGTTCCATTTTGCTTATAAAAGTCTTTCATTTTGTACAGCTCTTTAGGGCTCCTTTCTATTTGCTTAGATGGCAAATTGCACAATTCTGAAAAGCTGAATAAAACCACAAAGATCTTTAAAATTTACTCAGTTGAACTATTTTTTTTTATAAAAAACATAAAAAGTCTATATCTTTTGGATTTAAAAACTCAGGCCATTCCTTTTGCAAATCTAAACTGCTTTTTCCTTGATAAATCTTCCCCTGATTACTTTCCTTTTGTGTTTCCTGTACCTGAGTTGAAACAATAAGATGTTAGGGAATAGCTGAACAGTATTCCCCTAAATGTCAGTTAAAAATAAATTGCCATCTAGTGATATGGTTGGCAACCCACTCCTGTATTCTTGACTAGGGAATCCTGTGGACAGAGGAGCCTGGTGGGCTACAGTTCAGAGGATCACACAGAGTCAGACATGACTGAAGCAACTTGGCATGCATACATGCATTGGAGAAGGAAATGGCAATCCACTCCAATATTCTTGCCTGGAGAATCCCAGGGACGGAGGAACCTGGTGGGCTGCTGTTTATGGGGTCACACAGAGTCGGACACAACTTCAGTTGGACACTTAGCAGCAGCAGCAGCAGGGATAAGATAGGCAAATCTACTCTCTTGAGCTAACTTGTTTGATTTGAGATGTGCTTCAAATTTATGGAGCCTTGGATTTATGGAGTTGTGATGAGCTTCAAATTTTGGCCTGTGTTGACTACCTGGGCTGTTGAGGACAGTCTTAGTGAGCCAAATAAGAATTTTTAAATTAAAAACAACAAAATTCTAATGCCACTTAACCATTTTTTTCTTTTATGCCATTTGCTGTCTCTTGATTTCTCTTTTCAATGCCTCTCCTCTTTTCCCCGTAAATACAAGATTCCCCCAATGATCACCCCATAAATACATCTACAGGCAAACATTCTAACAGGAACAAAAAACTTTTTCTTCATGAATATACATTAAAATGGAGTGAAGCACTCCTTCCTACATATTTAACTGCCAGTATTTATTGTCTCGGAGAAGGCAATGGCACCCCACTCCAGTACTCTTGCCTGGAAAATCCCATGGATGGAGGAGCCTGGTAGGCTGCAGTACATGGGGTCGCTAAGAGTCGGGCACAACTGAGCGATTTCACTTTCACTTTTCACTTTCATGCATTGGAGAAGGAAATGGCAACCCACTCCAGTGTTCTTGCCTGGAGAATCCCAGGGACAGAGGAGCCTGGTGGGTTGCCGTCTATGGGGTTGCACAGAATCAGACACAACTGAAGTGACTTAGCAGCAGCAGCATTCATTGTCTAGTAGAATATTGGATTATTTCCTTCAAGGCTCTCTGTTCAAAAATCAATGTTCTGCTAAACTGAGTGGACTGACAGTAGTGTGAGGCTTGCTAGACCAACAGACAACTGGATTGCCCTTGGATTTGAAATCCAAGGCTGCTCCTGATTATGGTGAGGGGTAAATAAGGAAGGAAAAACAATTATGTATGTTTCATTTACAGTCATGAGGACTTTCATGAAATTTTTTGTGAAAGAAGAAATATAGCTCAAGCTCAATAGGATATTAATTCAAATAAAGGAATTAAACTATCTCTTAATTACTTTTAGGGATGGATGAACTTGGCCATATTTGGGGTTTATTGAGTAGCTCAAATGTTTTCCCAAATGTCTGGAGTTTAAAAAAAAACATCTTCCTCAGCTACCTTTGTTTTAAAGATCTTGTGTAATTTATGGTAAACCCAAATGAAAATATTTTAATTTAATTTGCAACTAAGAAAATATTTGCTTCTTATGCTTTTTATTATTAATGTTTGAAGTTTAGTTTCAGTCAAGGGCTAAGACTTCTAGATGTTTTACATGTAATAGAAAAACATTTATATTCAGGAAATAATTATAAACTTTGCTACATGAATATCACACTTATCAATGAGGAGGAAGGAAATTTTAAAAGACTATACATTATGCAGGGCCATGTTGATATTATTTTAGACAGCCTATTACTTTGAATAAGAGCCTTTCTAGTACTAGAATTTAAAACATAAAACATTTTAAATAAAAGTTTAACTAAATTAATTTCACTTTTCTATCAATATTTTTGCAAAGATTCATTTTTATCACACTTTTATAGTGTAAACAAAAATAATATTTTTAAATTACACATTTGGTATCAACTTATGTCTATTTGGAATTGAAAATATTGGCAAATTTCTTATTTAAAATCATAAATATAATTGATAATTTTATATGTATAGATATGGGTATATATATTGTGAATGTGTATGTATATATTCACTATATATATATGTCTACATACATACACAACATAGTGATTGTATATATGTATATATTCACTATATATACACACAAATATACATATTTTTTCACTCACACAAACATACACATTCTAAGAGCAATATCACAAGAGTGACCAAAAGGCTACTTTTTGTCCTATACTCAGACCTCTTGTAAAAAACTAATTCTTCTCAATCAACCTTTTTTAGTCATTGTTCTTTTACTTTGAGGACTTATTTGCAATCCTATTAGAGTACCTACCACATAGTGAACAAAATACTCTCTCTGTTGATGCAATAATATTCTTCTGTAAAAAGAGTCATCCTACCTGTGAATAAAGCAATTCAGTTCATGTTTTCTATTGCTGTGGCTTTCCATAAAATGGCAAATACCATTTTCTACAAGAGATACATGTTACAGACCATCAAAAACAACATCAAGGATTCATTTTCACTTATGTAGCAGAAATATCATTTTTACTAATTTTCCCATCAATGCACCTCAGAGTATTTTATCTAGTCTAATAGTCTTTTCAGAGAGGAAATATTATGTTTCATCTAAAATACATTTTCACACGTAGGGATACTAAAATCGATAATCAACTAAACTGAGGTTAATTTATTTCTGAGATGAAAAAAAAATTATTGGTGGCCATTAGACATTCAGCTCTGTCGGGAGGCATCCCTGGCATCAGAGTCAATGTATTTTCATCTAAATACTTAGCTAACTCTTCCTCAGTCTGGGTTCTACCACTTGAATATAGCAAACCCTCAGATCTGCTGTGACTGGGTTATGGTATAGGATTTCCAAAATCCATCTCTACAGTGTTCAGACAGTCCCTGTAGAGAGAATACACATGAAACTACCAGAGTTTCTTTAACTAATTTGAAGTTAAGATGTGCTAAGTTTTGAGGAAATTAAAAGAAGTTGACAGACTACTTTTAACTTCTCTTAAGAAATGTATGGCTTTCCTGGTGGTTCAGTTGGTAAAGAGACTACTTGTATGCAGGAGACCCAGGTTCAATCCCTGATTTGGGAAGATCTCCTGGAGAAGGAGCACATAACTTTATTTCCTTGTTTTTCTTACTTATTCCAAATCATTTCTACATTTGACTTAATAAGTTATATTTTTATGATACTTTGGTTTGTTGGTAACTTTATTGTTCTATTTGCTCTGTTTTTAATTACCAGATGGAATGACCTCTAAAGCAAAAACAGAAGCTTTGAAAATAATTATTTGCTCAAAACTGATGAAGATATAGGGACCTTGGAGAAATTGCTATAACGGTCCCACTGTATGCCATTACAAAGATAACCATTAAAATCCACATGTGATATTGAACCTATGTTGTATTAATTTTCCTCTTTTAATAAAAAGGTACTATTGGCTCACACCGTTGTGCTCAGTAGATTCTTAAGTTCTTCTTATTTATGGCAATTCCTTTTTACTTTTTTCATGCTGCAATTTTGGGCTCGTTTTCTGAGTTATTTTCATTTCCTAAAGTTAAAACACCATGATGTCTCTTACTGCTTTTACAGAAATGCATGTTTTATTTGGCCCCATATCATTGAAGACAGGTTCAATGAAACCTGGAACTGGTGAAAACATTTACTAATCTTCTACTGCTATTTGCAGTTGGAGGCAACTGTCTCCTTATATTCCTTTCCTAGTCAACTTAGTGAAAATTAAAATTGACAGAAACAATTTCTAGATGGAAAGTGGAAAAAATGAACAAAGGAGTTGAAAATATATATCCTGTTTTCTTATATTAAGGCCACGGTATGCTGTTGTAAGTTTGTTTCTATTTTAATGATATTTCAAATATATAAAGTGCATATATTCAAATTACCAAAAGGAAATCAAAATAAAGTACCTTTTTTGAATGCTAGGGCAAAAAGTATTTGGGATAGTTCATTATGTACAGTCTGTATGTGAGTCAGTTGATTATCAAAAGCCATAGTTATAAGAGGTAATATGAATGGACATGAGATGAAAAGAGTTTTAAGATCACAGTGCATTAAAACTTACAAAACACCTTGCTTTGCCATGGTTTTTCAGTGGTGTAGGTCAAGTAATCTGTATAGCATTATAGGAGGTCCTACAGCATTATTCTGATCTTTTCATAACTGTACAATGAGTATTTTGCTTAAACTATAAGTGAAAGACATGGTTGGCTGAAAAGAAATTTAGTGGGCAAATCTCATGCTTCAGGGTTTCATATCCTGATGTTATTTCTTTCCACTAAAAACCTACAGCAAAAAGCTGCAAACCAGTATCCCTCTGGACAGTTTAAAAGCAAGTTTCTGGTTGTTTCCCTGGTGGCTCAGATGGTAAAGAATTTGCCTGCAATGTGGGAGATCTAGGTTCAATCCCTGGGTCAGGAAGATACCCTGGAGAAGGGAATGAGAACCCACTCCAGTATTCTTGCCTGGGAAATCCCATGGACAGAGGAGCCTGGTGGGCTACAGTCCATAGAGTCACGAAGCGTTGGACCCAATTAAGTGACTAACACTTTCACACTTTGTGGTTGTTTGTCATGCACATTTAGGAAGTTTTACCCATTTATATGGATTATACATTAAAGTTATGCATTACTTTAAAAAAGCTGATGACAACACTGGAGTCACATTCCTCAAATGTAGTGTTGACTGAGGTTAAGTATTTCTGATAGAGAAGAAAAATTTCTTGTTTACATAGTTTGCAAATGTTTACTAAATTAACATATCAATGCACTTGCAGAAATAGTTTTTTTTATGTCAAATGATATTTATTATTTGTTCTCAAGTAATTTTGAAATTTTTTTTGGAGGAAGCCCTTCAACACAATGGATAATTCTATTAACTATTTTTAGAAAACTGAATAAAATATTTTACAGTTTTCATGATTGATACATAGTGAAGTTAACAGAAATAATTGCAAGCAACATGTTTAGTTATATGTAAGCATGTTATTTTATGTTAAATTTTATTTTAATTACATCTTTAATAGTGAACAAATATAAAGATAATTTTGTTTTCTCTCATTTGATACCTCTCCTATAAATTGCTTTATTTATTTAATGATAAATAAATTATTCTAATTTGTAAATATAGATGCTAAAATGTACATTTCATTTTAGATTTAATTTTGGAATTAAATATACAGGTTGAAATTTAAATACCTATACAAAATAAGATACACTGATATTAAAATCGTATTTTTTTAGAATTCTAATATTTTGTGCTAAAATGATTTTCACATTTTTTGCTTTTTTTTGTATTTTAAAAAGTGAGAATGTTTTGATTATTTGTAAGTGCTTTTCAAATCAGTCAGTTCAGTCAGTCCTCAGTCATGTCTGGCTCTTTGTGACCCCATGAACTGCAGCACACCAGGATTCCCTGTCCTTCACCAACTCCCAGAGTTTGCTCAAACTTATGTCCATTGAGTCAGTGATGCCATCCAACCATCTTATCCACTGTCGTCTCCTTCTCCGTCTGCCTTCAATCTTGCCCAGCATCAGGTCTTTTCCACTGAGTCAGTTCTTTGCATCAGGTGGCCAAAGTATTGGAGTTCCAGCTTCAATATCAGTCCTTCCAAAGAAGATTCTGTATTATTTCCTTTGGGCCTGACTGGTTTGATATCCTTGAAGTCCAAGGGACTCTCAAGAGTCTTCTTCAACACCACAGTTCAAAAGCATCCATTCTTTGGCACTCAGCTTTCTTTATAGTCCAACTCTCACATCCATACATGACCACTAGAAAAACCATAGCTTTGACTAGATGGACCTTTTTCGGGAAAGCAATGTCTCTGCTTTTTAATATGCTATCTAGGTTGGTCATAACTTTCCTTCCAAGGAGCAAGCATCTTTTAATCTCATGGCTACAGTCAATAGCCATGATTCTGTAGTGATTTTGGAGCCCAAGAAAATAAAGTCTGTCACTATTTCCATTGTTTCCCCATCTATTTGCCATGAAATCATGGGACCAGATGCCATGATCTTAGTTTTCTGAATGCAGAGTTTTAAGCCAACTTTTTCACTCTCTTATTTCACTTTCATCAAGAGGCTCTTTAGTTCTTCTTCACTTTCTGCCATGAGTGTGATGTCATCTGCATATCTGAGGTTATTGGTATTTCTCCCGGCAATCTTGTTTCCAGCTTGTGCTTCACCCAGCCCAGCATTTCTCATGATGTACTCTGCATATAAGTTAAATAAGCAGGGTGACAATATACAGTCTTGATGTACTCCTTTCCCTATTTGGAACCAGTCTGTTGTTCCATGTCCAGTTCTAACTGTTGCTTCTTGAGCTGCATACAAATTTCAAATAACACTTTGCAAATATGAACAGTCTTGAATCTTATAAATGAAAACAAATAAAAAATTGGATATAACCATGCTTATTTGTTTATAAGATATTGCAATTTGAAGTGCCATAGATTTTGACCACAAAACACAGTTTATGACCTGATTGAGATTATCTTGAAGTTAGTTTGCAAAATATTTACAATTTTATATTTCTCTAACTTGTTTTCTAACATCACTCTCTTTACATTACAAACCATATTCTATTTTGTCATAAGTTATGCAACAGCATTTGATCAAGATAAAAATTTTCAGTTTTTAAAGAAAATATTCAAATAGATATCACAGTGAAAATATCTTCACCATGCAATGCTGCTCAGGTCAATACATGTTAAAAATCATCTGAGTGCACCAGCCCCAAGCATCCTGTATCCTGCATCGAACCTGGACTGGAGATTTGTTTCTTATATGATATTATACATGTTTCAATGCCATTCTCCCAAATCATCCCCCTCTTCCCTCTCCCACAGAGTCCAAAAGCCTGTTCTATACATCTGTGTCTCTTTTGCTGTCTCGTACACAGGGTTATTGTTACCATCTTTCTAAATTCCATATATATGCATTAGTATACTGTATTGGTGTTTTTCTTTCTGGCTTACTTCACTCTGTATAATAGGCTCCAGTTTCATCCACCTCATTAGAACTGATTCAAATGTATTCTTTTTAATGGCTGAGTAATACTCCATTGTGTATATGTACCACAGCTTTCTTATCCATTCATCTGCTGATGGACATCTAGGTTGCTTCCATGTCCTGGCTATTATAAACAGTGCTGTGGTGAACATTGGGGTACACATGTCTCTTTCAATTCTGATTTCCTCGGTATGTATGCCCAACAGTGGGATTGCTGGGTTGTATGGCAGTTCTATTTCCAATTTTTAAAGGAATCTCCACACTGTTCTCCATAGTGGCTGTACTAGTTTGCATTCCCACCAACAGTGTAAGAGGGTTCCCTTTTCTCCACACCCTCTCCAGCATTTATTGCTTGTAGAATTTGGATCTCAGCCATTCTGACTGGCATCAGGATTAAATGCAATAAACTATCTTGGTTTGGATGTTGCAACAGAAAATGATTATTAGTGGAAAAACTGGAAAAATCCAAACAAATTCTTTAGTTTTAAAAAAAAAAGAAATGATCTGAGGGAACAGGCACTAGCAGACATGTTTTGTCTTCAAAAATGTCAGCTATGATCACTTAATATGCATTATGTGATCCATAACACATAATGCAAACAGCTTGGTCTGTTTTGAAGAGAAAAAAGTCAAATTTATTAATTAAATAGACATTATCAACATTCCTTATCACTCTTCATCCAGTACCACCACCACAAACTTTGTCCAAAATTATTAGTCCATTACTCAAAATTCTAGATTACCATTTATGACCAGAGTCAGAAATGCTTCAAGTCATCAAAATATATTTTAACATCCATGTTATGATTTGTATCTCATTCTTTACCCATTTGTTACTACAACACGATAGTCTAAAGTAAGCCTTGGGGAGACGAAGGAGAATTAAAATCTTTGAACAGTCTAGAAATTATGCCCAAAACTCCAAGTACTAGAATTCAGTCCATGTTACAGACTGTCCAGAGCTTTCTTGACTGACTTTTTTTCTTTCCTGCTTTCCTTTCTTGAAGATCATGGCCTCTTGTCCCAACACTTCATGGGAAATAGACAGGGAAACAGTGGAAACAGTGTCAGACTTTATTTTTTGGGGCTCCAAAATCACTGCAGATGGTGACTGCAGCCATGAAATTAAAAGACGCTTACTCCTTGGAAGGAATGTTATGACCAACCTAGATAGCATATTGTAAAGCAGAGACATTATTTTACCAACAAAGGTCCGTCTAGTCAAGGCTATGGTTTTTCTAGTGGTCATGTATAGATGTGAGAGTTGGACTGTGAAGAAAGCTGAGTGCCGAAGAATTGATGCTCTTGAACTGTGGTGTTGGAGAAGACTCTTGAGGGTCCCTTGGACTGCAAGATGATCCAACCAGTCCATTCTAAAGGAGATCAGCCCTGGGATTTCTTTGGAAGGAATGATGCTAAAGCTGAAACTCCAGTATTGTGGCCACCTCATGCAAAGAGTTGACTCATTGGAAAAGACCCTGATGATGGGAGGGATTGGGGGCATGAGGAAGAGGGGACGACAGAGGATGAGATGGCTGGAGGCATCACCAACTCGATGGACATGAGTTTGAGTGAACTCTGGGAGATGGTGATGGACAGGGAGGCCTGGTGCGGTGCAATTCATGGGGTCGCAGAGAGTCTGACACGTCTGAGCGACTGAACTGAACTTTCTTTAATTTTTTTTATTTAGTTATTTATCATTGAAACAGTTGCAGTTCAATATTATATAATTCACAGCTGTACAAATAGTGATTCACAATTTTTAAAACTTGCATTCCATTTATTGTTTTTACAAAATATTGGCTGTATTCCCTGTGTTATAAACTATATCCCTGTAGCTTATTTTATACATAGTAGTTTGTACCTCTTGTTCCACTACACTTATATAACCCCTCCTATTCCCTCTCCCTACTGGTAACTACCAGTTTGTTGGCTATATCTGTGAGCTCACTTTTTCTTTCTTTGGTTATATAAGCATCTATTTCTGCTTTATTGACTATGCCAAAGCCTTTGACTGTGTGTATCATAATAAACTGTGGAAAATTCTGAAAGAGATGGGAATACCAGACCACCTGACCTGCCTCTTGAGAAACCTATATGCAGGTCAGGAAGCAAGAGTTAGAACTGAACATGGAACAACAGACTGTTTTCAAATAAGAAAAGGAGTACATCAAGGCTGTATATTGTCACCCTGCTTATTTAACTTATATGCAGAGTACATCATGAGAAACGCTGGGCTAGAAGAAGCACAAGCTGGAATCAAGATTGTCGGGAGAAATATCAATACCCTAAGATGCAGATGACACCACCCTTATGGCAGAAAGTGAAGAGGAACTCAAAAGCCTCTTGATGAAAGTGAAAGAGGAGAGTGAAAAGGTTGGCTTAAAGCTCAACATTCAGAAAATGAAAATCATGGCATCCGGTCCCATCACTTCCTGGGAAATAGATGGGGAAACAGTGGGAACAGTGTCAGACTTTATTTTTATGGGCTCCAAAATCACTACAGATGGTGACTGCAGCCATGAAATTAAAAGATGCTTACTCCTTGGAAGGAAAATTATGACCAACCTAGATAGCATATTGAAAAGCAGAGACATTACTTTGCCAATAAAGGTCCGTCTAGTCAAGGCTATGGTTTTTCCAGTGGTCATGTATGGATGTGAGAGTTGGACTGTGAAGAAAGCTGAGCACTGAAGAATTGATGCTCTTGAACTGTGGTGTTGGAGAAGACTCTTGAGAGTCCCTTGGTCTGCAAGGAGATCCAACCAGTCCATCCTGAAGGAGATCAGCCCTGGGATTTCTTTGGAAGGAATGATGCTAAAGCTGAAACTCCAGTCCTTTGGCCACCTCATGCGAAGAGTTGACTCATTGGAAAAGACCCTGATGATGGGAGGGATTGGGGGCAGGAGGAGAAGGGGACGACAGAGGATGAGATGGCTGGATGGCATCACGGACTCAATGAAAGTGAATTTGAGTGAACTCTGGGAGTTGGTGTTGGACAGGGAGGCCTGGCGTGCCGTGATTCATGGGGTTGCAAAGAGTCAGACATGACTGAGCGACTGAACTGAAATGAACTGAACTGAATTAGTCTTTTTACTTTTTTTTTTTTAGATTCCATGTATAAGTGTCATCATACAATATTGTCTTTCTCTAACTTATTTCATCTCACACAATGCCCTCCAGGTTCATCTATGTTGCTTAAAATGGCAAAATTTCATTCTTTTTTATGGCAGAGTATTACTCCATTATATATGTGTATATATATATATATATATGTGTGTGTGTGTGTATATATATATATATATATATATATGATATATACCTTGGCAATTGTAAATAATACTGCAGTGAACATTGGGGTATATGTATCTTTTCAAATTAGTGTTGTTTCTTTCAGGTATATATCCAGGAGTGAAATTGTTAGGTCATAAGGTAGTTATATTTTCAGTTTTTTGAGGAACCTCTGTACTGTTTTCCATAATTACTGAACCAACTTACATTCCCATCAATAAAGGACCAGGGTTCCCTGTTTCCACATTTTTTCCAACATTAGCAATTTGTGTTTCTTTTGATGACAGCCATTTTGACAGGTATGAGGTGATATTTCATTATAGTTTTAATTTGCATTTCCATGATGATTAGTGATATTGAAAATCTTTTCATAGGCCTATTAGTCATATGCATTTCCTCTTTGGAAAAATGTCTAATCATTTCCTTTGGCATTTAAAAAATCTGGTTGTTTTTGATGTTGAGTGGTATGGACTATTTATATATCAGTTCACTCAGTTCAGCCGCTCAGTCGTGTCTGACTCTTTGCGACCCCATGGACTCCAGCACGCCAGGCCTCCCTGTCCATCACCAACTCCTGGAGTTTACTCAGACTCATGTTCATTGAGTCGATGATGCCGTCCTCTGTCATCCACTTCTCCTCCTGCCCTCAGTCTTTCCCAGCATCAGGGTCTTTTCAAGTGAGTCAGTTCTACCCATCAGGTGGCCAAAGTATTGGAGTTTCAGCTTCAACATCAGTCCTTCCAATGAACACCCAGGACTGATCTCCTTTAGAATGGACTGGTTGGATCTCCTTGCAGTCCAAGGGACTCTCAAGAGTCTTTTCCCATACAACAGTTGAAAAACATCAATCCTTCGGTGATCAGCTTTCTTCACAGTCCAACCCTAACATCCATACATGACTATTGGAAAAACCATAGCCCTGACTAGCCAGACCCTTGTGGCAAAGTAATGTCTCTTCTTTTTAATGCTGTCTAGGTTAGTCATAACTTTTTTTCCAAGTAGTAAGTGTCTTTTAATTTCATGGCTGCAGGCACCAGCTGTAATGATTTGGAGCCTCCCAAAATAAAGTCTGCCACTGTTTCCACTGTTTCTCCATCTATTTGACATAAAGTGATGGGGCTGGATGCCATGATCTTTGTTTTTGGAATGCTGAGTTTTAGGCCAATTTTTTAACTCTCCTCTTTCAGTTTCATCAAGAGGGTCTTTAGTTCTTCAATGTCTGCCATAAAGGGTGGTGTCATCTGCATATCTGAGATTATTGATATTTCTCCCTGCAATCTTGATTCCAGCTTGTGCTTCACCCAGCCCAGCGTTTCTCATGATGTACTCTGCATATAAGTTAAATAAGCACGGTAACAATATACAGCTTGACGTACTCCTTTTCTTATTTGGAGCCAGTCTGTTGTTCCATGTCCAGTTCTAACTGTTGCTTCCTGACCTGCATACAGGTTTCTCAAGAGGCAGGTCAGGTGGTCTGGTATTCCCATCTCTTTCAGAATTTTCCACAGTTGATTGTGATCTACACAGTCAAAGGCTTTGGCATAGTCAATAAAGCAGAAATAGATGTTTTTCTGGAACTCTCTTGCTTTTTCCATGATCCAGAGGATGTTGGCAATTTGATCTCTGATTTCTCTGTCTTTTCTAAAACCAGCTTGAAAACCTGGAATTTCACGGTTCATGTATTGTTGAAGCCTGACTTGGAGAATTGTGAGCATTACTTTACTAGCATGTGGAATGAATGCAATTGTGAGGTAGTTTGAACATTCTTTGGCATTGGTTTATTAAGGATTGGAATGAAAACTGACCTTTTCCAGTCCTGTGGCCACTGCTGAGTTTTCCAAATTTGCTGGCATATTGAGTGCAGCACTTTCACAGCATCACCTTTTAGGATTTGAAATAGCTCAACTGGAATTCCATCACCTCCACTAGCTTTGTTCATAGTTTTGCTTCCTAAGGCCCACTTGACTTCACATTCCAGGATGTCTGGCTCTAGCTGAGTTTTCACACCATCATTATTATCTGGGTCATGAAGATCTTTTTGTACAGTTCTTCTGTGTATTCTTGCTACCTCTTCTTGATATCTTCTGCTTCTGTTAGGTCCTTACCATTTCTATCCTTTATCGAGCCCATCTTTGCATAAAATCTTTTCCCTTGGTGTCTCCAATTTTCTTGAAGACATCTCTAGTCTTGCCCATCCTATTGTTTTCCTCCCTTTCTTTGCACGGATCACCAAGGAAGGCTTTCCTTATCTCTCCTTGCTATTCTTTGTAACTCTGCATACAAATGGGTATATCTTTCCTCTTCTCCTTTGTTTTTTGCTTCTCTTCTTTTCACAGCGATTTGTAAGGCCTCCTCAGTCAACCATTGTGCTTTTTTGCATTTCTTTTTCTGGGATGGTCTTGCTCCCTGTCTCCTGTACAGTCGTGAACCTCCGTCTATAGTTCATCAGGCAGTTGGTCTATTACATCTAGTCCCTTAAATCTATTTCTCACTTCCACTGCATAATGTTAGGGATTTGATTTAGGTCATACCTGAATGGCCTAGTTGTTTACCCTATTTTCCTCAATTTAAGTCAGAATTTGGCAATAAGGAGTTCATGATCTGAGCCACAGTAAGCTCCCAGGCTTGTTTTTGCTTACTGTATTGTGTGGATCACAATAAACTGTGGAAAATTTTTCAAGAGATGGGAATACCAGACCACCTGATCTGCCTCTTGAGAAATTTGTATGCAGGTCAGGAAGCAACAGTTAGAACTGGACATGGAACAACAGACTGGTTCCAAATAGGAAAAGGAGTACGTCGAGGCTGTATATTGTCATGAGAAACGCTGGACTGGAAGAAACACAAGCTGGAATCAAGATTGCTGGGAGAAATATCAATAACTTCAGATATGCAGATGACACCACCCTTATGGCAGAAAGTGAAGAGGAACTCAAAAGCCTCTTGATGAAAGTGAAAGTGGAGAGTGAAAAAGTTGGCTTCAAGCTCAACATTCAGAAAACGAAGATCATGGCATCCGGTCCCACCACTTCATGGGAAATAGATGGGGAAACAGTGGAAACAGTGTCAGACTTTATTTTTCTGGGCTCCAAAATCACTACAGATGGTGACTGCAGCCATGAAATTAAAAGATGCTTACTCCTTGGAAGGAAATTTATGACCAACCTAGATAGCATATTCAAAAGCAGAGACATTACTTTGCCAACAAAGGTTCATCTAGTCAAGACTATGGGTTTTCCTGTGGTCATGTATGGATGTGAGAGTTGGACTGTGAAGAAGGCTGAGTGCTGAAGAATTGATGCTTTTGAACTGTGGTGTTGGAGAAGACTCTTGAGAGTCCCTTGGACTGCAAGGAGATCCAACCAGTCCATTCTGAAGGAGATGAGCCCTGGGATTTCTTTGGAAGGAATGATGCTAAAGCTGAAACTCCAGTCCTTTGGCCACCTCATGCGAAGAGTTGACTCATTGGAAAAGACTCTGATGCTGGGAGGGATTGGGGGCAGGAGGAGAAGGGGACGACAGAGGATGAGATGGCTGGATGGCATCACTGACTCGATGGACATGAGTCTGAGTGAACTCCGGGAGTTGGTGATGGACAGGGAGGCCTGGTGTGCTATGATTCATGGGGTCGCAAAGAGTAGGACATGACTGAGCGACTGATCTGATCTGATCTGATAGACCTTCTTCATCTTTGCCTGCAAAGAATATAATCAATCTGATTTCGGTGGTGACCATCTGGTGATGTCCATGTGCAGTCTTCTCTTGTGTTTTTTTATGACGATGTTTCCTATGACCAGCGCATTCTCTTGAGCAAACTCTGTTAGCCTTTGCCCTGCTTCATTTTGTACTACAAGGCCAAATTTTCCTGTTACTCCAGGTATTTCTTGACTTCCTATTTTTGCATTCCAAACCCCTACAATGTAAAGTACATCTTTTCTGGGTGTTAATTCTAGAAGGTCTTGTAGGTCTTTATAGAACTGTTCAACTTCAGCTCCTTCGGCATTATGTGTCGGAGCATAGACTTGGATTACCGTGATGTTGAATGGTTTGTCTTGGAGACGAACAGAGACCATTCTGTCATTTTTGAGACTCCATCCAAGTACTGCATTTCAGACTCTTTTGCTGACTATGATGGCTACTCCATTTCTTCTAAGGGATTCTTGCCCACAGTGGTAGATATGATGGTTATCTGAGTTAAACTCACCCATTCCAGTCCGTTTTAGTTTGCTGATTCCTAGAATGTCGATGTTCACTCTTGCCATCTCCTGTTTGACCACTTCCAATTTGCCTTGATTCATGCATCTAACATTCCAGATTCCTATGCAATATTGCTTGCTCTTTACAGCATCAGACCTTGCTTCCATCACCAGTCATATCCACAGCTGGGTGTCATTTTTGCTTTTGCTCCATCTCTTCATTCTTTCTGGAGTTATTTCTCCACTGATCTCCAGTAGCATATGGGACATTTACTGACCTGGGGATTTCATCTTTCAGGATCCTATCTTTTTGCCTTTTCATACTGTTCATGGGGTTCTCAAGGCAGGAATACTGAAGTGGTTTGCCATTCCCTTCTCCAGTAGACCAGATTTTGTCAGAACTCTCCACCATGACCTGTCCGTCTTGGGTGGCCCTACATGGCATGTTTATAGTTTCATTGAGTTAGACAAGGCTGTGGTTCATGTGATCAGATTAGTTAGATTTCTGTGATGGTTTTCAGTCTGTCTTCCCTCTGATGGAGAAGGATAAAAGGGTTATGAAAGCTTCCTGATGGGATAGACTGACTGAGGGGGATACTGGGTCTTGTTCTGATGGGCGAGGTCATGCTCAATAAATCTTTAATCTAATTTTCTGTTGATGATTGGACCTGTGTCCCTCCCTGCTATTTACCTGGGGCCAAACTATGGTGGAGGTAATGAAGATAATGGTGATCTACCTCCCTCAAAAGATCCCAGGCATGTACTTCTACAGTCCATGCCCCCAACCCTGCAGCAGGCCACCTCTGACCCACGCCTTCACCAGAGACTCCTGGACACCCACAAGAAAGTCTCCTGTGGGATCACTGTTCCTTTCTCTTGGGCCCTGGTGCACAAGGTTCTGTTGTGCCCTCCAAGAGTCTATTTCCCAGTCCTAGTGAGTTTGAGTGAACTCCAGGAGTTGGTGATGGACAGGGAGGACTGGCGTGCTGCAATTCATGGGGTTGCAAAAAGTCGGACATGACTGAGCGACTGAACTGAACTGAACTGAACTGATGTAAGTTCTGGCAGCTCTATAGTGGGGTTAATGGCAACCTCCTCCAAGAGGACTTATGCCATACCCACACCCAGAACCCCTGTCCCTGTGGCAGACCACTGCCAACCTATAGCTCCCCAGCAGATGTTCAAACACAGTTCTGTCTCAGTCTCTGTGGGTTCCCTGGGTCCTGGTCCCCACAAGGTTTGTTTGAGCCCTCTGAGCATCTCTGGCAGGAACAGGATTTGATTCTAAACACAAATTCGCCCCTCCTACCATCTTGCTGGGGCTTCTCCTTTGCCCTTGGACGTGGGTTATCTCCTCACAGCCACTCCAGTGCCTACTGTCTTACTGGAGTTTTCTGACCTTGGATGTGGGATGTCTCCACACTGCTGGTCCAGCGGAGCGCAGGAGCTGCTCCTGACCTTGGACATGGGGTATCTCCTCTCGGCCACTCCAGGTCCTCGCAGCCGCCACTCACCACTCCAGCTGACCATATTAATCCCTTATTGATCATATCCTTTGCAAATATTTTCTCCTATTCAGTAGGTTGTCTTTTTATTTTGTTGATTGTTTCCTTAGCTGTGTAAAAGTTTTAAGTTTAATGGTCCCATTTATTTGTTTTTGCTTTTGTTGGATTAGTTTAGGAGATGGATCAAAAAAAGAGTGTTGCTGTAAAGTGTGTCAAAGAGCGTTCTGCCTATGTTTTCCTTCCAGCAGTTTTATAGTATCTGGACTTACATTTAGGTCTTTACTCCATTTTGAGTTTATTTTTGTATATGGTGTTAAAAAAATTCTAACTGTCCAGTTTTCTCAGCACCACATATTGAAGAGACTTCTTTTTTTCTTTTGGTTACTATTAACAGGAATCAGAATATAGTGGGGAAAAAAAGGAAGAGCAAATTTGTCATTAAATAACAAAACCCTAATAAAGAGTTAGTAATCTGATGTATTTATTTAGTATATAATAACACTATACTAAAGATATACATTTATATAGTATCAGATACTGGCATTTTTCAAAAATGACCACAACTTTTTCGGTTATTATATGCATTTCTAGAACTTTGCAATTTTCTGCTAGAGGCATAATCCACCTTCACCTTGAACTTGGGCCTTTGTGAGTGCTTTTACATATAGTGCCTTTAATGGGACCTTCATAGTAGGCTATTTCTCAGTGGAATATAGCAAATACACTGTACTCATTTTTGTCGCTATCCCTAGAATGGTGCCCATTTCTTCAAATAAACAGATTTATTAACTTGATAGAAACCAATTTTTATTTATTATTTGCTCAGAGTGGGACATTTTCTTCCCTTGGCTTTAATGAGAGAATTATAAAATATTGCTGGAATTTATGCTGCATGACTTACTTCCAAAGTTAGGTCATGAAAGGTGATATGTCTTCTACTTGGTGCTCACAGTCTCAGGACACTCATCCTTAGAGCTCAACCATTTTGTTGTATGGGAGTAGTCAATAGCCCAAGTATGATCTTAGCAAATAGTCATCATCAATCACCATAATTGTGAGTGAACAAGCTTTCAGATAATTCTAGCCCCAAGGCTTTAAGCTGCTCCATGAAGCAGAGTGAAGAAAGACTGACTTGTATCTTCAACAAGCCCTACTCATATTTTAGAAGGGAGAGAAGATGAAACCAAGTCAGTTGGAATTGGAGAAAGTGATTAATCTTTTTCATTGCCCCTCCCAATATACAAGCATTTTCTAGTCTCCAAAACTTAGAGAAGGAAATGGCAACCCACTTCAGTATTCTTGCCTGGAGAATCCCAGGGACAGAGGAGCCTGGTGGGCTGCTGTCTATGGGTTCACACAGAGTCGGACATGACTGAAGCAACTTAGCAGCAGCAGCAGCAGTCTCCAAGACTATGCATTGTTAGGGTGAAAATCAATCCCTACTTTAGAATTTTTTACCTCTGTGATAAAATATTTTTTTCTAAAAGCTAACCACATAGTTATATCTTCAGAAAACCTAGACCTCATATGCTACCTTGAAGAAGATATAATTAACTACCTATATTTATATCATCATGAAACCCTTATACAAATATACTTTTACTATAATTAAACCATATAAGATCAAGAATTTGTCCTAGAAACATAAAAATTTTGTTAAAACTATTCTATGAATACTAAGCTCAAGATATATGTTTCTAACAAGTTTTAATGTATAACAATATATATTAAATAATTTTTTTAGGACCTTTATAGGAGGATATTTCTAAGTGGAATACAGAAAATACACTGTATTCATTTTGGTTGCTAACCCTAAAATGGTACCCATTTCTTCTAATGAACAGATTTATAAACTTTATAAAAATTGATTTTTGTTTATCATTATCTCAGAGTGGGACATTTTCTTCCTTTGTCTTCAATAAGAGAATTATAAAATAACAGAGTATTGCCATAATTATTTCATTATTATGTTTTAATTTAAGTGTGTTTACTACTTATCTCCTGTGAATATTGTGAAATCAGTCACTTTTTAACATCTTTAAATCCTATGAGAAGTGTCATAAAATACACTATACCATTGTGACTCTTTCATCGCTTTCATTTTAGCTGTCAGTTTTCCTTGGGGAATGTGTTCTAAAGATGTTTTTGCAGAACATCGTTAAGTAGGGGGTTTAAACTGAGTCTCTGAAACCATTCACTATGAACACAGGGTAAATTGGGTTACGTTGGAATGACAGTATATTCATTTGCAAGTCCCCTGACACATCGTTTCAACAACTTAACTTTCGCATTTACAGTCAGCTCCCAGCTGCAGAGGGAAATTCAATGGCCTGTTATTGTGTCTGAACTGAACTGTGTCAGGCAGGAGATCGAGCGTCGGAGGCAGATTGGGGCTTTCAGATTCATCTGGATTCGACTGCGGTTTGAGCTGGTTCAGCAGCGGCGGCCGAATCACGAGGCCGGATAGCATCAGCTCTTCTGTGGCGAAGCCCCAGTGTGCCTGAAAATCCTAAACGAATAGCAGTTTTTGCCCTTTGAGACGCGCAGAATCCTTTTGAACTCATGTTGGATTCAGGGATCACAGGGATCAGCTTGACTCCTGGAAGCAGGATGTGTTCATTCAGAGGCAGCGGCTTTGGCAGCCAAAGAGGATTGTCAGAGCCTATTTTCCTTTTAGCAGCAGAAGTAAGTACTGTAAAGAAACAGGGCTCAGGGAGGCGGCATGGTGCATAAACAGTATGTAATCCACTGAATGTGCTGGGAATTACAGAAGAAGGAGAAGGGAACACACTTCTGCTGATGCTCTATGGGGATGGGCAGACCTCTACACCTTATGGAATACTGCTTGCTAGAGAGGCTCTTGTGTTTTGGAGGAGTCCCATGTATGTAAGTCCCATGTAAGACGTCCCATGCATAAGGAGCTGCCATCGGCCATAAATTTAATAGCCGTGATTTAATAAAGAGGAAAAAAAAATAGATTCTGGCACTGAATTCTGAACAAATACATCTCTGTATATTACTAGACAGTGTCACTTATTCAATGTTAAATTATTTAGAAAATAAGGGTGAAGGCATAGATTTTGGATTAACAGTTAAAACGAACACAGGCATCAAAACAGGCAAAGGATAGTGCTGGGGTGAGCAGGGAAGAAACTGCTTTATGCACGAGAGAGAAGAAAATCCACTCTGAAGAACTGACGTAACTATTGTGTGAAATATGAAATCTTTTCCTGGGGATTTGTATTATAGCCAGTATTTGACTCTTTGAGTAAACTTGCAAACACTCTGGGCAGAAATAAATAAAAAAGACTATCATCAATCATTGGATATTTATGCTAAGGAGGACTGTTTTCTTCTTTCTTTGCCATTTGTTTAATGGCCCACACAGCATGACTCCTGAACGCTATGGCTCCAAGCCCTGAAGGCACATGCCCAAAATCCAGCACATGGCCTCCCCATGCTAATTTACCAGCACTATTAAGAAGAAGGAAACTGAATAGTAGGAAACAGCAACAGAAAAAAAAAAAGGGGGCTTGGCCAAACATAATACTTGCAGCTGTGTTTCTGTTTCTGAGAGAGAGCTGATTTGCCAGCCCTTCATGGCAGTACTTTCAAGAGAGCAGAATTTGGCATGGTTTTCTTCCTGTGGAGGAAAAGAAGTGGCAGGAACTCCATTATTCCATATTAAAATTGCCCTCTTCCTTCCCACTGAAAGGAAAAGATTTTAAACTATTTCACAGGATAATAAAATAATGAACAACAATTAACAAATCCTTACCAAAAAAAAATGTCTTTTATGATAGCATTTGTCAACACAGTTGTGTCACCTAGGTAGAAAGGTGATTTTCATTTATCACTGTGATGTTTTGAAGGGGGCCGTGATGTAGTACAAGAAGTTTAGGAAGCTTGATTCAAGCAGTATGAAATTTGAGGTGGAGATATGGAAACCAGTTAGGAGACTCCAACAATAGACTATAAATGAGTAAATAAGAAAGATAGACACAGCCCAGAGGTGAAAACTATTGACCACTGTGCTTGACTATGCGAAGTAACTAGAGCTTAAGATGTTGACTATCTTTGTATCTCAAGGAACTGGAACCAATGGAAGAGAAAACATTTTGAACGATATAGGATGTGTTCAGTTTACTTTTAGCGTTTGGCTGTCAGAGGACATGAAACCAAAATCTTGAGCAGAAGAGAGGTATCGATAGAATTGATATAAATTTGGAAGTTATCAGCACAAAAGCAATCATTAAAAGGGGTGCAGTGTCCCTTGGAAGAGAAAGTATAGTGAGAAGACAAGAAACAGAGAGTAGAACCTCACAAAATCCCAAGAGATGGTAGACATTTAAAGGTTTAAAGAGACAGCTTTATTCCTCAAATCTTTTATGTTGGAGAGGAAGAAATTTTTCTCTACCCTTCTAGGTTCTTCTGTCTGGTTTAATAATTAAACTGAAAAACATAGATTAAAAGGAGAAAATAAAATTTTAATAACAGGTATACATGGGAGAGATCCAGGAAAAGAGTAACTCAGAGAACTAAAACTCTCACCTTATACACCATCTTCAGCTAAAGACAAAAGAGGGTGTTGAGAGTAGTGGCTTAGGGACTGAAAAAGGGGAGGAAGGCAATTTACATGGAAATGGAAAAGCACAATGTTTGGCAAAGTATTTGCTGGGCCAGGGAAAGACAATGTGACAGAAAGAATTTTAATAAACAGACTATAGTAGGTTTCTCCCTGTTTGCATGATTTCGGACACTTGAAGTAGTAAACAGCAGCTTGCAGCAAGCAGCAGTGAGCGGTAGCTGGAAGCAAGGTTTTAGTGTCCCACACCATGAGTCCTAAGCCCTGGACCACAGGGGCCAGCAGTTAGAGCTAGGGTCCCTAGTCTTTGCTTGCCTAGTCAAGAATGAATTCAGGCAAGGAAGCAGAAGGTAAAGTAAAAAGTGTATTGAAAAGAAAAGTACATGTGAAAAGGTGTTCAGGCAAGATCAGAGAGTAGCACATTTGGGACATTTAAATCCTTTATAAGCAAGCACTTTTCTAGATCTTTGTCTTCCCTCAGGCCAGTCATCTTGCTCTGTGTCCCCCTGGCTAATTTGTTTCAGGACCCCACACACACCTTAGCCAAGCTGGATCTCAAAGTGAAGGCTTCTGGGAGGATTCAGACTCATTATGGCCTGGAATTGTCCTCTGACTTTTCAAGGAGCCTTTGTGCACATGTGTAGTGTCTTCCTCATCCTTTACTCAGACAGGGTTTTTGCCTCTCTTTGTCCTTGTCATGATTATTCCCTTGAGATGTTTACAATAGACAAAGACTGGCTATTTACCCTGTTTCTGTTGTTCCTTCCATTTCAGAGAGCAAACAGCAGGCTGGCTGTAAATTTCTCAACTGGAGCCCACCTATCTCTTGCCTCAGGAAATGCAAAGAGGAGGCTGACTCTTTGTAAATGTCCAATCTGGAGCCCATCTATCTCCTACCTCAAACACACTTTGTTCAAGCAGTATCTCTGGTAACAGCTCCCTTCCCATAGCAGGTCCTGTATCTACATTCTTTAGGCAGTTAAGGGGAGATTCAAAGTTTGTTTTCTTTTTTTGAGCCTTGATTGTTTCTGCTTGAAATAATTTAAATACGAAAGAGACATTTTAGAGTGGCAAATTTTGCTCCCCTACATTTACTTATAAGCATCATGCTTTAACAGAAATATGTTCTGTTGGAATAACTTTAACAGTTTATGAAGAGACTTAGAATGTGAAAAGAAGGTGAAGAAAATTAGAGAAATAAGACTCAACAGGCTGTACATTCTTGGAAAACTACTGTATGGAAGAGACAAATGGTCTTCTCTTCCTCCTCACTTTCTCATTCCTTCTTCTTCTTTCTTTCTCTTTTTTTCCTCTTCCTCCCTTTATTTTATGTAGACAGAAAAAAATTCTTTTTTTTTTTTAAATTTTATTTTATTTTTAAACTTTACAATATTGTATTAGTTTTGCCAAACATCGAAATGAATCCGCCACAGGTATACCCGTGCTCCCCATCCTGAACCCTCCTCCTTCCTCCCTCCCCATACCCTCCCACTGGGTCATCCCAGTGCACCAGCCCCAAGCATCCAGTATCGTGCATCGAACCTGGACTGGCAACTCGTTTCATACATGATATTATACATGTTTCAATGCCATTCTCCCAAATCTCCCCACCCTCTCCCTCTCCCACAGAGTCCATAAGACTGATCTATACATCAGTGTCTCTTTTGCTGCCTCACATACATGGTTATTGTTACCATATTTCTAAATTCCATATATATGTGTTAGTATACTGTATTGGTGTTTTTCTTTCTGGCTTACTTCACTCTGTATAATAGGTTCCAGTTTCATCCACCTCATTAGAACTGATTCAAATGTATTCTTTTTAATGGCTGAGTAATACTCCATTGTGTATATGTACCACAGCTTTCTTATCCATTCATCTGCTGATGGGCATCTAGGTTGCTTCCATGTCCTGGCTATTATAAACAGTGCTGCGAAGTCTAAATCCAGATTCAACAAAGAAAGCTATGACAAATCCACTAGACATAATATAGGTTGTCTAAGCCATGAGTACTGCCCTGTAGATTTTTACTACCATTCAAATTCTATCTTACTTGATGTGATTTGGGGGATTAAATATAAAGGCCACAAATATAATGCAAATTTTTTATTAGATAAGTCATCCTGTCTTAAAATCACTCAGTTTTTAATTTTTCTCCTACTCAGACTGTTAAATATATGCCATCATGGTCATATAAAGAGTTATACCTATGTTTGGTTCCTATTTCAATCATTTGATTACAAATGTGAATATTTATTCAATTGAGACCTGGTAGATTTATTTCAAATATTTAATGTTTTAATAAAGTTTAAAAATAAAATAAAATTTAAAAAAATAGTATAGATTTTCACTATATTTTTAATTTGAAAGATATTATGATTTGAGTTTCAACAATTGGAAAAAAGTTTCTATGAAGACAATATTTATATTTTATAAATTATAAAATTAATATTATATTTTATATCTATAATACAGCCTTATTTACTTATAGAAAAAGCAGGAGGCAATGAAGAATGATTAAAATCATTAAATTATTTAACAAATATTTTATTAAGTATAACTAAGCATTATATTCTTCACTTTCACTTTTCACTTTCATGCATTGGAGAAGGAAATGGCAACCCACTCCAGTGTTCTTGCCTGGAGAATCCCAGGGACAGAGGAGCCTGGTAGGAGGCCGTCTATGGGTTCGCACAGAGTTGGACACGACTGAAGCAACATAGCAGCAGCAGCAGCAGCAAGCGCTATATTAACATGCTGTTGGTAATTGGGTGAGCAGCATCAACCATATCAAAGATTCGATATTTGGCAAAACTAATACAAAAAAAAAAAAAAAAGAAATTTAAGTTCCAGATGGACTCAAAATCTTTCAGTAAACACATGTATTTTATGGACTTTTTCTTTAATAACTAACACTGATAAGGCCTATTACTGTCTTTGTCTCTGCTTCTTCTTTCCAAATCAGAGTGTTGCATATGCCCCCAATAAGAACTTTCTTTTTAATATTAAGTTCTGATGAAATTTCTTGGTTTTTGCTGTGTCTCCACAACTCAAAGATATTTTTTTAAATTGTACTCTAGAGTTAAATCAAATGCAGTTTCATTTCCCACCTCCCCCCCTCCCCAGGTTATTTCCAAAGTAAAGTAAAAAGTAGTAAGAAAATTTCAAGATATTGGGTTTATCAAATGATGTATAATTTGATGACCACAAATATTGACCAAAAATTTGTAATTGAATAAACTTAAGTTAAAGAAACATTTTTTTAATTAATTTATTTTTTACTGAAGGATAATTGCTTTACAGAATTTTGCTGTTTTGTTTTCCTATTTACCAGCCTTTACATATTAGGTAGAATTATAAAATAGGTTTATCAAATTCCGAAAAGGGTAAGTTTTCACAAGGGAACCGATGTCTAGAAATTTAATTCTTTTGAGCAAGTACTCTTAAACATTCAAGTCCATAAATGTGTACTGGCCTCTCAGAATCCACATTAACTTTACTTAGGCAACAACAAACATTAAAGACTTAACCATAAGATTCATGTACTAGGGAAAAGAATAAAAGCAACAATACCACACATCTATTCAGACACACTTAAAACAAGTTCTTTTCTTTAAGGAATCTAGCTGATATAAGGAAGCCACAAAAATAATCATGCAAATTGCTTAAATATGAAAAGTTATAATATTGAACTGCACAACAGCATGAATGTGCTAAAGAGGGAAGTATTTATTCATAAAGGGAAAGTCAAGGTAGATTTCAGCAAAGCTCCATTAGGCCACGAGTATATATTTATTTGCCTTACTAGAGTGTTTTCAGTGTTTAAAGCAGTTTGCATTCCATGTCAGGAATTCAATATAAAAATTGAGTAATTGAATAACTGAATTAATAAATAGATGAATGAATTGATTAATGAAAAAGTCACATTAGAGTTGTATCTTGAACTATCTTTAGGAATTCAGCTAAAAGAGACTTCAGATGAAAAAGAAGGAAGTTGAATTTAAGAGCAGTGACAAACAAAATTGTATTGAAGAGGTAGTCAGGAAAGAACATCCAAAATTTTACTCTGGGACATTCACAATTTGAGATGTTTACAGTAGTCCAGATAAAATTGAAAAAAATTGTAATTGATATTAATAGTATCAAAAGATTAAAATATGTTTATGTATATATTATAGATAAAACTATGGGAAAGAATAACTGAGTCTTGAGAGAAGAAGAAGTGACTAGATGGATAATGAAGCAACATTCAGTTCAGTTTAATCACTCAGTCATGTCCAACTCTTTGTGACCCCATAGACTCCAGCACGCCAGGCCTCCTTGTCCATCACCAATTCTCGGAGGTTACCCAAACTCATGTCCATTGAGGTGGTGATGCCAATCAACCATCTCATCCTCTGTCATCTCTTTCTCCTCCCACCCTCAATCTTTCCCAGCATCAGGGTCTTTTCAAATGAGTCAGTGCTTCGCATTAGGTGGCCAAAGTATTGAAGTTTCAGCTTCAACATCAGTCCTTCCAATGAACATTCAGGACCAATTTCTTTTAGGATGGACTGGTTGGATCTCCTTGCAGTCCAGGGGGACTCTCAAGAGTCTTCTCCAAAACCACAGTTCAAAAGCATCAAGTCTTTGGCACTTAGCCTTCTTTATAGTCCAACTCTCACTTCCATACATGACCACTGGAAAAACCATAACCTTGATGAGACAGACCTTTGTTTGCAAAGTAATATCTCTGCTATTTGATATGCCATCGAGGTTGGTCACAGCTTTTTTTCCAAGGAGTAAGCGTCTTTTAATTTCATGGCTGCTGTCACCATCTGCAGTGATTTTGGATCCCCCCAAAATAAAGTCTGCCACTGTTTCTACTGTTTATCCATTTGCCAAAAATTGATGAGACCTGATGCCATGATCTTTGTTTTCTGAATGTTGAGTTTTAAGCCAGCTTTTACACTCTTCCTCTTTCACTTTCATCAAGAGGCTCTTTAGCTCTTCTTCACTTTCTGCCATAAGGGTGGTGTTATCTGCATATCTGAGGTTATTGATATTTCTCCTGGCAACCTTGATTCCAGCTTGCACTTCCTCCAGCCAGGGTTTCTCATGGTATACTCTGCATATAAGTTAAATAAGCACAGTGACAATATACACCCTTGAGGTACTCCGTTCCCTATTTGGAACCAATCTGTTGTTCCATGTCCAGTTCTAACTGTTGCTTCCTGACCTGCATATAGGTTTCTCAAGAGGCTGGTCAGGTGGTCTGGTATTCCCATCTCTTTCAGAATTTTCCACAGTTTACTGTGATCCACACAGTCAAAGGCTTTGGCATAGTCAATAAAGCAGAAATAGATGTTTTTCTGGAACTCTCTTGCTTTTTCCATGATCCAGCGGATGTTGGCAATTTGGTCTCTGGTTCCTCTGCCTTTTCTAAAACCAGCTTGAACAATTGGAAGTTCATGGTCCACATATTGCTGAAGCCTGGCTTGGAGAATTTTGAGCATTACTTTACTAGCATGTGAGATGAGTGCAATTGTGAGGTAGTTTGAGCATTGTTTGGCATTGCCTTTCTTAGGGATTGAAATGAAAACTGACCTTTTCCAGTCCTGTGGCCACTGCTGAGTTTTCCAAATTCTCTGGCATATTGAGTGCAGCACTTTCACATCATCATCTTTTAGGATTTGAAAGATCTCAACTGGAATTCCATCACCTCCACTAGCTTTGTTTGTAGTTTTGCTTCCTAAGGCCCACTTGACTTCATATTCTAGGATGCCTGGCTCTAGGTGAGTGAACACACCATCATGATTATCTGGGTCATGAAGATCTTTTTTGTACAGTTCTTCTGTGTATTCTTGCCATCTCTTCTTAATATCTTCTGCTTCTGTTAGGTTCTTACCATTTCTGTCCTTTATTGAGCCCATCTTTGCATGGTATGTTCCCTTGGTATTTCTAATTTTCTTGAAGAGATCTCTAGTCTTTCCTATCCTCTTGTTTTCCTCCCTTTTTTGCACTGATCACTGAGAAAGGCTTTTTTCCTTTTCTCTTTTGATTTTTGCTTCTCTTCTTTTCACAACTATTTGTAAGGCCTCCTCAGACAACCGTTTTGCTTTTCTGCATTTCTTTATCTTGGGGATGGTCTTGCTCCCTGTTTCCAGTACAATGTCATGAAACTCCATCCATAGTTCATCAGGCAATCTGTCCATCAGATCTAGTCCCTTATATCTATTTCTCACTTCCACTGTATAATCCTTAGAGATTTGATTTAGGTCATACCTGAATGGTCTAGTTGTTTTCCCTACTTTCTTCAATTGAAGTCTGAATTTGGCAATAAGGAGTTCATTAAAAATCAAAAAGAAGTCAATAGGAAGCAGCATTAAAAGTCAAAAAATCTCTATAGACACTCCCAAATTTCCAGTTATAACAGGTTCTCTCTCAATATGTGAATGAAGCAAAAAACATGAGCAGTTAATAGCTTGATGGGAGGCAAGGTGGCACCAACATCTACTTAAATATATTTTTAGCTGAGAAGCAGGAACCAATAAAAAGAAAGAAATTAGAGACATAGGAACAGGAACATTTGACAGACCATGGAGCTAAAGAGTGAAGAAAATGTTGTCTTAATGAGTGTGGAGAAAAACCCATGCTTCAAAGAGCATGGTTTCTTTACTTCTAAGGCAGAAAAAAAGAATTGAGACCCTTTACTTAGAGTGGGAAGGATAGAATTTGGAGAATATTGCTATTCAGTTCCTCCATGTTCCTGATATAATAAAAAGCTAGATCATTTGCTCAAGGCAATGGGTTGGTGTTGATCAAAGAAACTTTAAGAGAATGGTAAAAAATTTGAAATAAGTTTGTGCTAATATACATGATGGCTCATAGAAATGACCCAAACCCCAAAGAATTACTGTCAAATGACTTTAAAGACACAAAGAAGTCTAGAAAACCTAAATTGGTATCAACAATTGCTGTTAGTTCCTCTGAGTAATTTATTTAGCAGTGCTTGATAACCAGAATAAGAAAAACAAAAGTAACAACCAAACATAAAACAGGAGTTGATCTGACCCAGAGCATTACTAGTTGATGGAGTAGTGACAGACCAAGGGAGTAAGGTAGTGTTTTTGATAGATGCCAGTACAAGTGAACCCGAAGAATAACACTGAGTGTACGCATGCTCAGTTGTGTCCAACTCCTTTGCGACCCTATGGACTGTAGCCCGCAAGGCTCCTCTGTTAATGGGATTTTAAAGGCAAGAACACTGTAATGGGTTGCCATTTCCTCCTCCAAGGGATCTTCTGACCCAGGAATCAAACCCACGTCTCCTGCATCTCCCACATTGCAGGTAGATTCTTTATCACTGAGCTACTTGTGGAATATCAATTTTAGAAACTCAAAGATTGGGAGATTTTAAAGAAGCCCAATAGTAAGTTTTGTGAGAATATAAGTGAGAGTGAGGAGGAAGTAGAGAAATTTGGGTTTAGAAAGCAGGAATTTTCCAAATTGAAATTGGAGAGAGAAAATCAGCATAATCCCAAAGTGAGAGGAGACATTGATGGCAGCATTTTTAGTTTTCAGATTAATCCAATCAAGTCCAATCTTTGCCTAGAAAACATTTTTTTTTTTCCATCAAGAAATTAGGGTGGGAAAAAAAAAAAAAAAAGAACAGTTGTAGCAGACAACATTCTGTGCAGGCAGTGATTCAGTGAATCATCACCATCACTGTGAATGTCATTCTGTATCTTTGTAAATGACTTCACTTAATTCTAATAACATTTCTGTTATGTTGGTAGGCATTATTATTACTTACAGATAAGAAAAAAAAAAGTAAGATTATTGGACCTGGAATTGATCAGTATTAAAGGCAGAACTTGAATCCCAGGCTTTTGGATAAAAGTACCGTGTTCTTTACATTTTTTATATTTACACCATAGTTATCTCTTTAAGCTATAGTGCTATTTCCCTCGTCTCCAACTTGAAAACTTCAGCCAGCAAAAATCAACCCTCTACTTCAAAGCAGAGAGACTTAATATTCTCAGAGTATTTAGAAGTAAATTGATAATATACATAAAATATTTGATTTTTTACCAGGCCCATTAAATCCTTAAGAGTTAGGGTATGTCCCTCTGTGATCAGAGAAACTATGTGGCCTGAGCACTGAGGAAATGAGTTTGTTAATCCCTGCAGAAAAGATATTAGATCCTTTTGGGGTAACCTTATTTATTGCATTTTAGCCCAGGGTGAGTTATTGTGCTTGCCTGCAGAAGTGTGATGGGAAAGGAAAGACTCAGAAAAAGAAGCAGCTGAGCAGTAGAATCACATACGGACAAATTACTGTGGCGAACTGTTTCTTTTGTATAAACCAATAGAGAGAAATCAAATTTCAGCCATACATTCCTTGTTAAAACAGACAAAGTACACTAGATTTTAAGCTAGTGCCAATGCAGAGATCTTTACAAAGCTGCATTTTCAAATATGGGCAATAGTATGTCAGTCACAAAAAGTCCTAAGAGGCTTAAGGACTTCAGCTTCCTTTTCAATGACAGTAATAACTTAAGAACCCATCTTTATCTATGCACATCCCAAAGAAGCTCAATTTATCACAGATGATTTTCCTCCTAAAATCTGTTTTCTTGCTGTTCACAGGGAATTTTTCTTTTGATTTTACCTCTGAGTTCATCTGCAGACTCAGTTGCTGTAATGATGTTAAATATTTGGAGAGACTATTCACTTTCTAGAAGAAGACATGGTGTGCATGCTTTTAGTGTATTGTGTGACAGGTAATGATGAGAGCAGGATGCAGAGTTTAGGTATCTCTAGGAGCAAAGGCATAAAGAGTTTAACCTGCTGGAAGGCACTGGTTCAGGGTCCCTGGTAATATGGAGCAAATGGTAATCATGAAACTGATATACATGTAAAAGGCACTTGAGAGTGTTTGAAGGAGATTATTAGTAATAACGGCTTACGACTTATCTACAAGAAGGGTGAGGAAGTGTCCAGGTTACATGAAATAATAACCTTTTATTATTATCTAAATAAAGAGGGGAGAACTCCTGTATACACACTTCCCTAGTCTTTAACCATTCTTTCTTTGACTTCTCCCCACCATCAACAGCTTTGAAGGCAAAATGCTATAGTGTGCAATTATGCTTTTTATTGTTATGCCTCCTAAGAAGACACTCACACTCGATTTCATGGTGATATTTCAGCAATTCTGTATAGCCTCTTTCTAGACCCCTATTATTAAGCATTTCAACCTCATTAAAAATTGATGTTCCCATTTAAGTTGCTGGTTAGAAAATACCTCTAAGATTTTACTTTATTAGATTTTTTGAGTAAATGTTCTCCAAATATCCTCTGCATTTTGTTAAAAATAAATGTTACATATCTTTTGATAAAACCTCCAGAGTTAAGTGCCTAATAAAATATTACATGACTAAAATGACAATATTTCAGCTTTATGCTGAAGTATGAAGATTTGCCTGCAAAGGTATGAATCACTGGTTTTTCATTTCTTTAATCCTGTATTAATTGGTACTTGAGGCAATAAACCATAACATATAACTCTGGCTTCAGATAAGCTTTAATGAGAGCCTGACCTTTGCTTGGATACTTCTATGACAGTGAAAGGGTTCAAGATAACCCTTTGAAGCTCAAATTTATGAGATAAATGTTCTTAGCATTTCCCTATCTTAGCTTGAGCTGATTATTGGGGATATTCTGGGGGATTTATAATTGAGATTTGAAAGAAAGTTATATTCTATTATGTCCAGTTCAGTGGAAGTTTAAATAGCAGTACTGTAACTTCTTTAGTTCATTATTTTGCACTAGGAAAGGAAGTGAGGTTCAGAGATCAGCAAAATGTACACACCTGTCCTAAAATACAGTGTGAAAATAAAGGACCACAGATATTTTCACTATATCTTCATAAAATCTTGTTTAGAGAGGACCAGATCTCATCCATATTTTGATGTGCTAAAGTATGGTGAAGTCAGTATCTGAATTGTACTTTGTGATCACATCATTCAATTTAAGAATCATAGGGATATTTTATAATTTCAGCTTTTTAAGGAAGATACAACTAAAAAAGTGAAGTATAGAAAATTTAGAATGTTTTGATATGTAGTTTCAGAGAAATACTTTCAATTTGAGAGGGTTCAGGTAGTCTTTTTTTCTTTAATGTCCTAAACTGAAATAGAATTGTGGCATCATATTAAGAAAAGTTGGATTTGAGTTGACAGAAGATGTAGAGGTTTTTGGACAAGCATGGAACCACACAGCCAAAAGAGATCTCATAGATTCAAATGCTAGGACAGAATCTCTTGAGAATCCTTATATTGTTTATATACTTAACAGTACTGTGAAGTTTTAACCATTAATAACCCCCTAATCTGTCCCTTCCCTTGAGAAATCTGGCATGACTCCTCTAGTTGTTCTTTCTCAGCCAGTATTTTTGCTGAATGAATAAATTAATCTCCCATGAGATTACTTGTCATTCCTTCTCACATTTCAGGCTAACACAACTACATAGTAATTGACACTGACGTATGCTATTTCATGACGGAAGACCAGGCTCATTTACTTGTTTTTTGTGTCTTCCTTGAGTCAAAACCTAAATGAGAATAAGAGGTATAATAAATAGGTAAATAAGCCCATTGCAGAGGAAGAAAAGGAATGACAAAAGACTAAAAGATGTCTGCAATTTTCTGGAAGAGAGCAAGTGTATGTACTGAAAATGAGCTAAGTGGGGAGTTAGTGGCACCTACTAAGGAAGCCGCTAGTAGAGAACAATTTACCAGTAGAACTTCACGGGGTTCTAGGATTAGAACCATTGATTTAATGAAGGCTCATAGTAAGAAGTAGGTCAACATATGACAATTTCAGAAGTTAGGAATGCCATATGTCCACTTCTGCCCAGCTGGCACATGCGTACATACTCTCTCTCTCACACACACACACATACACACACACATACTATCTCTCATATGCAAACACAAAGATGTAGCCTGACAGAGAATACCACGCTTGTTCACCTTAAAGTGAAATTTATTAATCATGTTTCACCCAATACACAGATCCTAGTGAGAATCTCACTCGATGGCAGAGATTCAGCTGTGAAAAGACTTTCACACCCAACAGTGTAGGAAATCCAAAATAGATGCTCAGGTCTTTGGTAATAAGTATGAACAAATAATCAAGGACCTGAAAGCATGTTAGGAAAACCAGCAGCATTTAAGACAATATCCAGACAGCCAGATAAAAACTGACACTGAATGAGATAGATAATTTAAGGAACAGAAAACAATAATGCAATTAATGTATATTTTGCTAAATATAGACTCAGTGGTAAAGAATCTGCCTGCAATGCAGAAGATGCGAGCTTGATCCCTGGGTCAGGAAGATCCCCTGGAGAAAGGAAAGGCTACCCACTCCAGTATTCTTGCCAGGAAAATCCCATGGACAGAGGAGCCTGGTGGGTTATAGTCCATGAGGTCACATCAAGTTCAACACGGCTGAAGTGACTGAGCATGAGCATAAATAAGATATTTGATAAATTTTAAAAATGAACAAGTTACTATAAAAATTAAAGGCAAGAAAGAAAATTAAATATGAAACAAGGTGATGTAAAAATTAAGCAAAGAACAGAATGATTGTCAATACTAGAGAGGCAGTATTCTTGGTGGTTTTCAGGGTAATATCCACGTTAAAACTGCTAATGTTTGAATATGCAATATTAATTACTGGTTGTGTGGCATTGAACCAGGAATTAGAAATCTCAGTTTTCCTATATGTAAGAATGTATATACTATTTAATTTGTTGTCGTTTTTAAGAGTCACAATAAAGAAAGTGAAAAGCAAACTCAAACTCAGAAGAGAAATGGGACAGATAGAATTAGTACCAAGTATGTACCAGACTTTCTTACAAATCAATATATAAAATAATGATACTAGAAATCACATTAAAAATTCAAATAGCATTTCAAAGATGATGAAATATGGAATGATATTCAACTTCTCATTAAAGGAATGAAAATAAAAATAACGATGAGATATTTTATGTCATCTATACTGGTTAAAAAAAAAAGTCTAAAGTATCAGGTGTTTCCAGGATGTGGAATAGTATGAACTGTTTCATGGAAGTGGTGAATTTTCATTTGATGCAATCAAATTTTGAAAATAACTGTTGTCATCTTCCAAGATTGAAGAAGTGCATGTTTTAAAACTGAGCATTTTTGCTACCAAGTATATAACCTAATGCTATATTTTTAAACTTCAGGTATCAATTTCAATGATCTTACAAACATTTTAAAAATAAATAGAACAAAACCAGACTATAACATAATATATAGTTATTATACACATAATACAATACAACATGGAAATATAATAGAAAATATTAAAATGCCTTTGAAGTAGTAAGGGTAAAGATTATTTGTAGAAACTTGTTTCAGTTTCTTTTGTATGCCTGTCTATACGTTGTCTTTGTTAAAACGTAAACTGTACCTTTTTGTGTATTGTGGTCTAAAGGTTTGAAAACTTCACTGCCTAGGGAAATGGTTCCACGTGTGAATGAAAAGCACAGGCAGAAATGTTCATGGTAGCTTTACTATTAAGAGCGAAACAAACAATCTGGAAACCACTAAAATGTTCACAAAAGGAAAAATAGCCAAATAAATTATTGTATTCTAACACAATGAAATACTATTCGTCAGTGAAAGAATGAACAGAAACTTCACACATCAACAAGGATGAATCTTAGAAACCGGACTGTGAAGAAGGCTGAGCACTGAAGAATTGATGCTTTTGAACTGTGGTGTTGAAGACTCTTGAGAGTCCCTTGGACTGCAAGGAGATCCAACCAGTCCATTCTGAAGGAGATCAGCCCTGGGATTTCTTTGGAAGGAATGAGGCTAAAGCTGAAATTCCAGTACTTTGGCCACCTCATGCGAAGAGTTGACTCATTGGAAAAGACTCTGCTGCTGGGAGGGATTGAGGGCAGGAGGAGAAGGGGACGACAGAGGATGAGATGGCTGGATGGCATCACTGACTTGATGGACGTGAGTCTGAGTGAACTCTGGGAGTTGGTGATGGACAGGAAGGCCTGGTGTGCTGCGATTCATGGGGTCACAAAGAGTTGGACACGACTGAGCGACTGATCTGATCTGATCTGAACGGTGAGTCGAAAACACTGTACACATAGTATCATATCGTTAACATTACAAAGCTTAACAACCACCAAATCACTGTTACATTATAAGCCTTGTATACTATTGCATTGCCACATATGTGATTTTCTTATAAAATAAAGAAGTGTTTTGGTGGCTTAATATTCTTCCTTAGGACTTTTAGTTTTATCACAAACTGTAATAGTTTTTCATGACATAGATTTGTTATGAGCCAATCTTCTGGATCTTGAAGAAGAAATGTCAAGAAATCTATTTCTTAAAAAGGTAGTGGTGTCAGAAGATTTGCTTATTGATGAAGACACAAGTTCACCTTAGTTACGATAGCAATGACTTTTATCTAACAATGGAAGTAGAAGGAATTTAAGAACTTTCTTTAGTCAGAAACAAAATACCTTTTAAGAAATGGTGAGGAAAGTAAAAGTATAGAGCATTTTAAAAGCTTAGCAGTGAGAAAAAGAAAAGAATTCCTGAGAATAGAAAAAAAAACAAAACACAGTAGCCAAAGAGTAACAGTTGATTTAATTAAGATTGGGTTAGTTAACAGCTCTGGCTTTTGGTATTTCTTTAAAAATTGCTCTAAGTTTTATTTTGACTTAATTTTGTAAAGCATAAGAATTGCTAATAATTTTTACAGCTATTCACATGTTTATAGGAAAGTAATAAATAGCGGAGGCTTCCCAGTAGCCCAACAGTAAAGAATCTGCCTGCAGGCCAGGAGTTCCAGGAGACACTGGATTCAATCCCTGGGTCAGGAAGATCCCCTGGAGGAGGTCATAGCAACCCACTCTAGTATTCCTGCCTAGAGAATTCTATTGACAGAGGAGACTAGAGAGTTATGGTCTACAGGGTGGCAAAGAGTTGGACTCGACTGCACCAACTTGGCATGCACGCATATAATAAATCACTGAATGAAGCACTTATCCCAAACTAGGGACAGTTCAACAAGTATTTCCATTCACTTATTCACCTCTTTGAAATTTCAGGTGCATGTTGGCTCTTTCATTGGCCTGGCCTTGAATTTTCCCATACTAACAATTCAGCAGTTTTTATGGTAGGTATTAACCAACAAAATCCAGCTAGAAGAATAATTTTTAAAACCAGTGGTTTCCAAGATTTTTGATGTGTCATAAACCCATTGAAAAAATTTAATATTCTTTTTATTTCCTGCTGCTGCTGCTAAGCTGTTAAGTCACTTCAGTCGTGTCCGACTCTGTGCGACCCCATAGACGGCAGCCCACCAGGCTCCTCTGTCCCTGGGATTCTCCAAGCAAGAATACTGGAGTGGGTTGCCATTTCCTTCTCCAATGCATGAAAGTGAAAAGTGAAAGTGAAGTTGCTAAGTCATGTCTGACTTTTAGCGAGCCCATGGACTGCAGCCTACCAAGCTCCTCCATCCATGGGATTTTCCAGGCAAGAGTACTGGAGTGGGTTGCCATTGCCTTCAGAGATTGCGTTGTTCCATCCCAGGCGGGAAGCGTGGCCTCCACTTTATGCTCTAACCTAAATTATGTCTTAATCCCACAGAGTTAGTTTGTGTATCTTTGCCAGCAGTTGTGTTTTTGTTCCAATTAGCAAGGTTTCTCAAGAGGTTAATTGATAATCAAGGAGAATCCTACCTGCCACAATACTTTCAAAAATAAGATACCAGCGAAAAGACTCCAATCCCAGTCACCTCTAATGTGCTATAAAACCCAATTAGTTCACTCTGAAATCTACCTGTTCCTTTACAGAGTTTGACATCCTTGCGGGCATGCCTGCTAAATTGCTTCAATTGTGTCTAACTACTTGCAACCCTATAAGCTATAGTATCCCGTCAGGCTCCTCTATCTATGGGATTCTCCAGGAAAGAATACTGGAGTGAGTTGCTATTTCAGATCTTCCTAACCCAGGGATCCAACCCATGTTTTTTACGTCTCCTGCGCTGACAGGTGGATTCTTTATCACTAGCGTCATCTGGGAAGCTATCCTTGCCTACTCTCAAAGATCTGTCTTATGTTTGCTAGATAAGCACAGGAAAAATGAGAATGAGGCTGCAGAAGTAGCAAATGGCAACATCTTTTGTTCTGTTTTGAATCATTGCATCTCTATAGTTGCCATATTAAAAGCATAATTAAAGGCAGGGATAACAGAGAACTAGAATTAAAAATATGGAGAAGGGAGGAAGTAAATGTATTTGTGAGACCTTTATGAGACAGGTAGTCTAGGAGTCAACAACTATACACTTATTACTGTTTTTGTGAAAATGCTCTATTTGTGTCTAGGTGAAGAATTACTCTGAAGTTGGATACTTAAAAAACAACAAAACCAAATAAACCCCACAGCAGTCCAGGTAATAGATTATAATTTTAATATTTAAACAATGTAGTAGTGGGCAATCGTTACTGAAGTCTATCTATTAACACCAGAGTTTTCTTTGACTAAATACAACAATGCAAAAATAAGGCTATAAATATGGGTGGGTATAAAGACAAAAAGATATGTGGCAAGCAATATACAGAGATTTTAATAGGAATTGAGAATTTTTTTAAAAAATGAAATAAATATGGACTTGTTATTAATAGTTCTTGTGAAAGTAGTGAGTGAAGTTATTCTTATTTAATAAGGCAAAGAACAGAAGAGTAAGGGGTTTGGTTCTGATAATCCTCTTGGATTTTTTTGCCAAATGAGATTTGTCCTATGGTCATGCCTGTGGCACCTGCCCCCTCTTCTAAGCAAGAAGGGTTTTCTCACTCTCACTCTCCATCAAGCAAATTAACCACAACACACATCCTGATGTGGAACAAGCCATCCCTCTCCAATTCTGGTCTCTAGACTTAACTGGGTATATGGGCATGATCCAAAACTTCTTTCCATGCCTTGCTGAACAAAGAAGCATCAGGTTGGAATTGTAATTTTTTGTAATAGTTGTTTCTATTGAGATATACTTGATGTATAATATTATATGTTTCAGGTGTTCAACATAGTGATTCACACTTTCTAAAGTTATATTCCATTTATAGTTATTTATAGTTATATTCCATTTATAGTTACAGTATTCCCTATGTTGTACATTATATCCTTGTAGCTTATTTATTTTATAATAGCAGTTTGTATCTGTTACTCCCCTCCCCCTATAATGCCCACCCCTACTGGTAACCAATAGTTTGTTTTCTATATCTGTGAGTATTTTTCTTTTTTGTTATATTTCATTGGTTTATTTTTTAGACTCCACATATACATGATGTCATACCATATTTGTCTTTTTCTATCTGACTTATTTTACCTACATAACATCCTCCAAGTCCATTCATGTTTTTGCAAATGGCAACTTTTTTTATGGCTGAGTAGTACTCTATTGTGTATCTATATACACACACATGCATTTTATATCTTTCTTTATTCATCTGTTAATGGACACTTAGATTTCATATCTTGGCAATTCTAAATAATGCAGTGAAACATCAGGATTTATGTATCTTCTCAAACTAATATTTTCGCTTTTTTCCAGATATATAACCCAGAATGGAATTGCTTAGTCATACAGTAGTCCTACTTTTAGTTTTTTGAGCAACCTTCAGACTATTTTCCACAGTGGTTGCACTAATTTACATTTCCACCAACAGTTCATGGGCATTCCATTTTCTCCACATCCTCACCATTTGTTGTTTGAGGTCTTTTTCATAATAGCCATTCCACCATGTGTGAAGTGGTATATCTCATTGTGGTTTTAACTTTCATTTCTTTGATGATTAACAGTGTTAAGCATCTTTTCATGTGACAGTGGCCATCTGTATGTCTTCTTTGGAAGAATGTCTATTCAGGTCTTCTGCTCATTTTTAATTTTTTTTTTATATTGACTTGTATGAACTGTTTATATGCTTTTTATATTAACCCCTATCAGTCATATCATGAGTTTGCCTTTTTGTTTTATTATTTCCTTTGTAGTACAAAAGCTTTTAAGTTTAATTAAGTCCCACTTGTTTATCTTTGCTTTATTTCCTCTGCTTAAGATGAAAATAATACTGTTACAATTTATGTCAGAGAGTGTTCTTCTAGGATAGCTCTGTTTTCTTCCAGGAGTTTATGGTTTCTGGCCTTACATTTAATTCTTTAATTGATTTTGAGTTTATTTCTGTATACAATGTTACAGAATGTTCTATATTCATTGTTTACATGTAGCTATTCAGTTTTCTCAGCACCACTTATTGAGGAGACTGTCTTTTCGCTATTGTATACTTTTGGGTCCTTTGTTGCAGGTTAATTGACTATAATGTATTTATTTCTGTGCTCTCTAGTCTGCTCCATTGATCTGCATGTCTGTTTTCCTGCCAGTGCCATACTGCTTTGATGACTGTAGCTTCATAGCATAGTCTGAAATTAGGCAGCATGATTCCTCCAGTTCTGTTATTCTTTCTCAAGATTGTTTTGGCTATTTGGTGTACTTTGTGTTTCAATGCAGATTTTAAAATTATTTGTTTTAGTTCTGTGAAAAATGCCCTTGGCATTTTGATAGAGATTGCATTGAATCTGTAGATTGCCTTGGGTAACAAGGCAATTTAAACAATATAATTCTTCCAACCCATAAACACAATATATCTTCTTATCGGCTCATGTTTGTCTTCAATTTCTATCAGTGTCTTATAGTTTTCAGAGTACAGGTCTTTTACCTTCCTAGGTGAGCTTATTCCCAGATGTTTTGTTCTTTTGATGTGATTGTAAATGGAACTATTTCCTTAATTTCTCCTTCGGATAGTTTGGCATTCATGTATAGAATACAACAAATTTCTGTATATTAATTTTATACCCTGCAACTTTACCAAGTTCATTGATGAGCACTTGTAGCTTTTTGGAATTGTATATTTTGTTTCCCTGACAAGTTTTTCTAAGGGGTGAGGCTGGTGTAAAAATGTACTTACCTTGTAATTGTATACATTATGTATTATTAATTCATCTTTGGATGGAGAAATAGTTACTGTCAATTTCAGCCCAAATAAACTTTCATTCTTTTTTTCTTTTATACATATATCACACTTTCTACCTTAGGAATTGCTATGAGATAGCCAAAAAACAATGGTGCTAATGTGCAAGTCACATATATTTTTGTATATTAGAATATTTAAGAAACCATTACCTACCACACAAATGTTAGCTTTTTTTTTTTTTTTTTTTTTTTTTACTTCAAACATTTGTTTTACCCTGTCCTAAAGAGGATTTCGGAGAAGGCAATGGCAACCCACTCCAGTACTCTTGCCTGGAAAATCCCATGGACAGAGGAGCCTGGTAGGCTGCAGTCCATGGGGTCGCTAAGAGTCGGGCACGACTGAGCGACTCCACTTTCACTTTTCACTTTCATGCATTGGAGAAAGAAATGGCAACCCACTTCAGTGATCTTGCCTGCAGAATCCCAGGGACAGGGGAGCCTAGTGGGCTGCTGTCTATGGGGTCACACAGAATCGAACACGACTGAAGCGACTTAGCAGGAGCAGCAGCAGCAGAGAGGATTTAGGGTGATATAGATGACAGACAGGTAGATAGATAGGTAGAAATGAACAGACATTGTCTAACATGGCAGCCACTAGCCACATGTGGTATTTGAATATTTGAAATGTGAGTGGTCTAAATTGAGAAGTGCTCTAAATGAAAAATAGCTATCAGATTTCAAAGACTTATTATGAAAAATGAATATAAATATCTCATTAACAGTTTTCATATTGATTACAGGTTAAAATGTTAATATTTTGAAAATACTGTTAAATAAAAAAATTCATAAAATTAATTTCACCTCTTTCCTTTTATTTTATTTAAGTGATTACTAGGAAATGGAAAATTACATATATGGTTCATACTTTTATACTAATCAATGGTAATATATTAAATGCAGTGAGATGAACCAAATTTAACACTCCTGTATAACATCGTTAAACATTTCTCTGGCAATAATAGCTCAGAGGACCTTATTCTTAGGTACTAAATGTCCAATGTAATGTGGAATAAGACTAAAACAAAGATTGAGTAGCAATGCCGCTAATTGTTGAAGATTGTTCTGGTACCCAGCCAGAGGGAATAAGAATCCATTTGACTGGGGTCTACAGCAAGAATCGGTGGTGGGGCTGAATACAACTAATGAATGTTTCTCTAATCCATTTATTTTGGCAATAGTGAATCATTTTTAATGGTGAAATAGATTGGCATCCCTGTATCATTTCATTTTGTTAATAGTAGGAAAAAAATGTTGCCATCCCACAGCTATTGCAACAAACTGTAGAAATGAGAATTAATGAGACTCACTTCCACTCTGAACTGCCCTGGGTCCTGCACTAGTCAGAGGCCAATGGAACTATATAATTACTTGAGTTAAAGAGAAATAAATGGCCATGGGCTCTAGTTTGGATTCACTTTGATTTAAAAGGGAAGACTTTGTACATACTCAATTTGATGTAGGTAACTTTTGGTAGGGGTGCAGCTGGAAAAGCCAATGCTTTCTGTGAAAAGGTACTTACTTGACATAAACAGAAATGCAAGTTCAGGCATTTCATGTTAGGGGGGATGTTAGGACATCTAGTTACATGTCATTCCCCTGCTCCTAAAGCAGCTCCCCTCCCCAGCAGCTAAAATAGGCACTCTCATTAGTTTTTGCTTATTATCATGGACACAGAAGCATCAGATGAAAATCACGGATTACAAGTCATATTGAAAAATTTAGAAAGAGGCAACAGAGGTTTCTTTTTACTTAATTAAGCATGATTAGCATTTTTCCATCTTTACCTTCTCAGTATAGCAGTATAATAAAGTTCATTGAAGTGTTTCAGGTAATTTGTGATCTAAACTAAAGAGAGTTGATGGATGACCCTCATAGATTTCCTAGCCTTTTAAAATTGAGATTGGAGTTATCAAAACCTTCTCATGTATATATAAACTGAGCAGGCTACTTTGTTACATAAATTATAAAATTATGAGGCTACATTGCCTCAGCTCTCCCTTATTACTGTTAAATTTTTAAAGGCTGTGGAAAACCCCATGGATGTTGTCAAAGTTTCCTAGTTCATGGGATTTTTGTAATATTGTAAAGGTTAAAATAGGTAATAAATGTAAATCCTTAGTTCAGTGTCTGCCATATACTTTAATGTTTATGTGTACATATATATATATGTTACTCATGAAAATAAACATACATGTGCATAAAATAGTATATAAAGTGATTTTACTCTGATATCAAGATATGTTTTCATATTTAATCTTTATATATTATTTTACTTGTTTACAATGAGCATTCTTTTAAATCTTAAAAATAACTCATTCAGTCGTGTTTGACTCTTTGTAAACCAGTGGACTGCAGCCCTCCAGTCTCCTCTGTCCATGAGATTCTCCAGGTAAGAATATTGGAGTGGGTCGCCATTTCCTCCTCCAGGGGATCTTCCCGACTTGGGAATCAAACTGGTGTCTCTTCCATTACAGGTGGATTCTTTATTGCTGAGCCATCGGGGAAGTCCCAAAATAACTAAGGTTATAAACAAAAACGAAGATGATTAGCTGAGAGGTCACTGAGGGTCGGACAAGACTGAATGACTTCACTTTCACTTTTCACTTTCCTGCATTGGAGAAGGAAATGGCAACCCACTCCAGTGTTCTTGCCTGGAGAATCCCAGGGACAGGGGAGCCTGGTGGGCTGCCTCCTATGGGGTCGCACGGAGTCGGACACGACTGAAGTGACTTAGCAGCAGCAGCAGCAGCAGCTGAGAGTAGTAAATATTTCTGACAGTTATAAATATTTTCATAAAATTTACTGATTATTATTAATTATTGCCTATCAAACACTGTATTTGAAAATGTATATTGTATGAAAAAATGAGATTCAGATCAATACAATAGAAATTTTATTCAATTTATTTCAACTTCTTCAGTCATATTATCTTATTTCATAGTATAATGCATGTTGAGTTTAGTATTATTATGGAGTTGAAATTACTAGGTTTTTCCCTTTTTAATAAAATCGTTATATGAGAATCTAAATTGTTCCCTCTTCTCACCCAAAACATTATGTATTCCCACAGGTGTAGCTTTCAGCTGTGACTTTTGACACATAATAACTGTGCAGATATTTGTTCAAAAAGCATAATATGCCCTTGTAAGCTTTTGGAGGTTTCTTCACATTGTCTTATATGGATCTGTTAGGTTACTAGTTTTTTTTTTTTTTTTTTTCTACATTGCTACTTAGACTTCATGTTTAGGGTTTTTATTCATTTTTAATCTTGTAGCAAATATTTTACAAAACTAACTCAATTTGGGATATGTTAACTAAAGCAGTATTTTTCATGGGTAAGATTTTACCTTTATTCTCCTTGCTTTCCTTCTGTGGGTGATGTATTATTAAAAATAACATGTCATGTTTCTTATAATGAATCCCCTAAAGAAAAATATGGACAGAAGAAAAAGACAGAAACAATATGTGTCAGTCATGAAGAAGGAGTGAAATCTAGCTTACGGAGCAAAAATTAAATGACTAAAAATATCTAATCAACAGTGACATTTTTGAGTACCAGCTGTGCAGCATAGCAGGATTCATCTTAGTCTGCAAGAGAGCTTATACAGCTCATCAGAGCTAGTGAGTAAAGTACAGGACCAGGATTCAGGAAATCTGTTGACAGTCCCAATTTTGGCACTTGATGCAGAAACACATCCAAGATTATTCATCTGTTCAAAGGGGATGTTGGTAATTGTTAGTACATCATTTATGAAAAAATATAAACTAAGAAGTTTATAGACATATTAGTTCTGAAAGCTGAAAGCTTTCAATGTGTCATGAGTATTCATTTCAAAAGCCATTTTTGTGACCCTGTATACATTGCCTAACTTCATGCCTCAGTACCTCACTCATAATAGTAGTATTATAATAATATTTATCACCTGTGGTTGTGTATAGATTCAATGAAGAAATGCTCAAAAGGAACATAGAATTGTCTCAACACATTTTAGCTATTAATATTATTATTTGTAAATTATGATAAATGTCCTGAATCTCTCATTAATAAGTTGAAATTAAAATTATTTTCTCATTGAGACTACTTTCTAATTGATACAAACTAAAGTGATGTTCTTTTACATTTTTAGTTAATTGAAAGACTTCTTGAATGAAATCTAAGAAATATTAGCCACATACTAAATTCAAGTAAGTGACAATCCAGAACATACTGTTTTCCATGAAAAAGAGAAGCAATAACTCTGATTTTTTTGGAATTTGCATAAATAGAGATAATAAACACCTAATTTTTAAATCCAGTGAAAATACAAGCAACTTTGGTATACTTACTTAAAGAATGTATGGCATAAAGATATTCATGTGGCAGATTTCATGATATTGGCTTCAATAGATTCAATCATATGATTTAAATAATTTTTCATTCTGCTTTTGCATTTAGATTAAAATTGGAATATTACTTAAAAATTACTCCAATTTTTATTTTAAAATATATATTTATTATATGATTATGTCATAAGTTGTCACTTCCCTATTAGAATATGTGATAATTTAATGTTACTTCCCAATTGTTGAGTATCTAGATTGACTCTAAATTTTGTATTTTAAATGCTACTTTAAAAAATAAATTCAGGCATATACCTATTTCAGTATATAGAATCATTCAGGAGGGATTTCCAGAACTGGAATTATTGAAGTGTAAATTTTAAGATTTTTAATACTACCAAAAATGACTTCCCAGATAGTAGTAATAAAGTGCTCCTTTCTCCATATATCCATCAACATGGGGATTTATGATTTTTATGACGTTAGAATAATTTCATAAGCAAAACATATTATATGCTTTGTTTCTTCAAGTTTTATTTCTTATATTAAATATCTTTCAGTATGTTTAATAGGTGTGCCTGCAACTATATATTAATAGGTCTACTTTCTCTTTATTAATATTCAGTTCATTTTTTGCCAAATCATCTATTGAGAAGTTCTTTCTCTGTACTCCTTGGTACAATTAATATTTTATAGACTTAACTCAAAATGAATCACAGACCAAACTATAAAACTCCTAGACAAGAATTTGGAGAAAACCTAACTGAGGCAATGACCATGCAATGTAAGGATATGTGGGTTATTTAAGCATTGATTAAAGGATAGTATAGCTACAACAGAAAGTATGGCAGACAATTTAAGAAAAAACAGTAGAGAGTGACAGAGAGTAGGTAGACCACACAGAGCCATACAGGCCAAGTTAAGAATTTTTGCATTTATGTAAAAATAATGTGAGAGTATTAGAAGAGGTTGATCTCACTCTGGTATGTGGCATGAAGAATTACTTGGAAGAAGAAAACTGAAAGAGATACGTCAATCAGAAGGGGCTGGAAGAGTTCAGGTGAAAGATAATAGTGACTTTGTCTAAACTGGTGGAAGAAATGAAGAGGATAGGATAAATTTAAAATTTATATTCAGGAGGTAAAATCAAGGGATCTGATGATGAATTTTCCAGTGAGGTAGCCAGAGTGATGTGAGACACTTTGTGAAACTGAAGTTATGGTAAACTCTATAGATACAAGGCCGTGCAGGGCATTTGGTCCAATGAATGTGAATAGAAACAAATGTCTTCTACTCGAGATAAGTAATCATATTCAAGCAGCTGTTGGGAAATAGATGAGTTCAATATTGAGCCCATTGGTTTAACAAGGAGACCCGGGTTCAATCCCTGGGTCGGGAAGATCCCCTGGAGAAGCAAATGGCAACCCACTCCAGTACTCATGCCTGGAAAAATTCCATGGATGGAGAAGCCTGGTGGGCTACGGTTCATGGGGTGGCAAGGAGTCGGACACGACTGAGTGACTTCACTTTCTTTCTTTCACTTTTCTGATGTGCTTAGGAGATATTGAGCAGATAGTAGAATATAGTGTTGGCACATACAAGAGGTCTCAATGAAGAAGGCATAGGGTTTTAGAAAGATAGTCAAGCATGTCTCAAAGGATGTTTTCTATGAACTGAATACTGAGTCTGAAAAGGATCTAGTAGATGTATTTGAAGAACTCCAATGTTTAAAACCAAAAAAGAAAATATAATAGAGAAGAATGAGGAGGTCATTATATCATTGGAGCTAAGGAAAAAGAATGTGTTTCAAAAAACAGTTTTTTTTTTTCCACTGAATTATCATTTTGTCAGCATTTTGTCCATAATTGGATTATTTTGATAAAAATGTCAAGGGGGTGACACCTTCTATTTCAGGTACTGTGAAGACATCACAGGGAAGTTTGACAAAATCTATATGCTTTTTTGTGCATTGTGTCCTTCCTCATGGCTTCCTTTGGACTATTACAGTTATTCAAATTATTTAGCTGGATGCTTAGTTTATCATTGACTTTCTCTTACCTCTAGCATGCAAAATATTACACAGTTTGTCCATGTTTGATGTTTACTGATTTTTTAAGATTTTTGTTCCAGTACATTAAAACAATGTTTCATTGCATTAAAAATTTTGTTTTGCAAGTTGGTGTTTACCTAAAAGACTTTTCATTTCTGACAGGATCACAAATTTCCCATGTCTCTAATTGTGTTTCTGTTATTTGTTTAGAACTCTCTGGGATTGCTTTTAAAGACATCTAAGTGCTAATTTGGAAAAAGGATGCCCAGATGAAATTAAAATATAAATTTTTGCAGAGAATGTAGTAATGTAAAAATCACATCTGAAAACATGCATATTGACTTTGTCACATCTCTGTACTTTATTGGTGGATTTTGTTCAAAACTATGTTATAAACAAAGAGTACAACCTGATAAATTTCTACTTTTAGAATATTTCCCATAGCATGCAAGTATTAGTTAAATTTGAGTGGATCACTAAAGATAAACTTCCCTCCAAAAAAATTAACAGTTACAGCTACTTAAAAAAAATTGTTTTAGTCTTTCTGTATAAAGCATCATTTAATTCTAACTGGAAAATTACCTTTAGAAACAAAAAGAAGCAAAAAAAATATAAAATAAAAGGGAAAAATATTTATATATTGATAGTTTTGGCATAAAGATTGAAGTGTCTCATGTCTTCTTTGCTTGATTACCAACAGTATACACAAGAGAGCAAAGATACGTTATGTATAGAAGCTTTTCAATCCCTAGTGGCCACATGAAATTTAGCAGATTTTTAAGATTCATCTCATTTTGTCTGGAGTGTCTTATCTGGTTCTGCATAACAGGCAGAGAAAACCTTGCTATTGCTCATTTCAATCCAGCTTTTTTTCTTTTAATAGACTCTCTCCTTGACCAAACTTCAATCAGGTTCCTATCAGGCCTCTTTTTGGAGGGCTTCCCTGATGGCTCAGATGGTGAAGAATTTACTTGCAATACAGGAGACCCAGGTGACGTGGGTTCAATCCCTGGGTCGGGAAGATCCCCTGGAGAAGGGAACTGCTACTCACTCCAGTATTCGTGCCTGGAGAATCCCATGGATGGAGGAGCCTGGCAGGCTACAGTCCATGGGGTCGCAAAGAGTTGGCATGAGTGACAAAGAGAGTGACTAACATTTGACTAGGCCTTGGGTATCATTCTATCTTTGTCAGACATGTATGGCCTAGTTTTAGCAGGAATCTGGCAAAGTCAGTGTAGAGAGGATTCCCCCACCATTGATGACTGATCACATTAATATCTGATCAAATTCCTCAGGCCCCACCTGTGATATAGAAGTCCTTGGCCTCTCTTTGGCAAGAACTCTGTCAGGTCACTTTAGCAAGAATCTCCCTATCTTTGATGTCTCCTCTGAGTAATTTTACATTGACTGACTCTCTCACTCTACTCCTTGGCTTTACATTTCCACTTGTCTTTGCATTCAAAGTTAAGCCTGATCTCTCTCCTTTGTTGCATTAGTCTTGACTAAGGTTGTCATTACTGCTTTAATAAGTGTCAGAATAATTTTTTCTTTCTACAGTGCCTGATCATTACAACAGTAAAAATAATCTAAAAATAAACATCCTAAATTAGGTCCTTGCAGATAAAAATAAGCAAACTACTCTTTCAGTTCATCCCACCCTTTCCTTCCCCTCCTGTGTCCACAAGTCCATTCTCTATGTCTATGTCTCCATTGCTGCCCTGAAAACAGGTTCAGCAGTACCATTTTTCTAAATTCCATACATATGTGTTAAAGTACAATATTTGTTTTTCTTTTTGAAATATGTACATTACCATGTGCAAAATAGATAGCTAGTGGGAAATTGCCATATAACACAGAGAGCTCAGCCTGGTGCTCTGTGATGACCTAGAGCCGGTGACTTGGGGGAATGGGAGGGAGGCTCAATAGGGAGGGGATCAATGTATACTTATGGCTCATTCATGTTGTTGTATGGCAGAAACAAATACAATATTACAATATTATCCTCTAATTAAACCAATTATCCTCTAATTAAAAATTTTTTAAAAGTAAGCAAACTAAATAATTTCCCAAAGCATTCAGGTACCTTAGAGCCACTTCCTGTTCAGCAGTACACAGTCCTTTATACTGTGAACTACCATACTCTGTTCCTTTGCAGTCTATTGTGCTCTGGATGGGTATGAAGATATATATATATATATGCAAAGTTCTAAGCATATGAATGTTTCACGAATAGCAGGCAACTCTTCTGATTACAAGAAAGAAACTTAATTTGAATAGAAATCACTGAGTTGTAAATGTGGGAGACTCAAACACTCCTTTTTTCCCCCTCATTTACTGGAGAGGGAACATTTGTCAAGACTCTGCCTGTCATGTGGTCATAGGTTTAGCCCATTACCCAGAACTCATTTTATTCTACGATCTTGCTTTTTCATGAAGAATTGGAGATTTTGTAGCCCACACTACATAAAATCTTCATTACTCTGTTTCTGTTTGACTTGATCTCACATGTGGATGCTTGTATCCTGAGCTTCAATCTTGCATAACCACTTGTCATTCTCCAAATCTATGGAGTCTGTATTTCATGTTTTCATTCTTTCCTATATGTCCTTTTCACTTCTTAGAATCTTCCTACATGCATCTTATTCATTTCTCTATGTTTTGTTTCCTTAATTAGTTGATTCTACAGTTATTCACTGAACTTAATGTTACCTCTTCTATAATTTTTTCTTATCTCCTCAGAAAATCTGAGTTGTTTCTAAAAAAGACACTCTTCCAGAACTTTGTATGATGCATTTGTGGATCATCAAACCTAGGTCAGTTCATGACCATGTTTGTGCCTGTCATTTCTACAAAGGCAGGAAGTCTGTTCTATTTACTCGTGTATTTGTAGAACCTTTGTATGCCTGCCATTAGTAGGTTTTTAATAATATTTGATGAATTGATCAGAATATAAACTATGGCTTAGTTATGTATTTTACACTGAGTCTCTTCAGGAGCAGCTTGCTCTCACCTGTATCCATTTTGAGGGCAGATTTAGATCTTAGTTGTATCTCCTAGAATTTCCATCCTCTCACAAACAGGACTGAGAAGTAACGACTTGCCACGTAATTCATTGTATTAAATCCCCATTGAAGACACTTAGTTCTCTCTCATTATTGTCTCTCTACCTTTTACTCCCTTTCATCCTCTATATTATCTCCCAAAGACTCTCTAATCTCTTCTGTTGTTTTAAGTAACCCAGCTCTGCCTGAAATTATATATTAGTACCTCACATGGTGCAAAAACCTCAGAGGATGAACCATTTTAAAATCTGTTATTCAGATAGGTTGTCATAAGTGGGTAAAAATTATTGCTGACCTCAAGTTAAATATTAACAAAATAAGCCTTCTGAGGAAAAGGCTAGTGAGACTGCCACAAAGAAAATTTATTTTTCATTTTATATGAGTTATTATATTTGCAAAGAATAGCAGCCCACTGTTTAAATGATTCCTTAAATGAATTAATTTGTACAATTAATTTTTCCTAAGGCAAATAGTTATCAGTAATTTATCCTTATCAAAATTTGAATTTTTATATGCTAGATTTGTTTAACAAAATAGTTTTTGTTTAAGAGATGGCTTCAATGAAGCCTAAGAAATAACTCCCTAGAGGTATGTTATTGAGACATTTGCCTTTTGCTAATTCATTGGTTCAGTAACTAACAGTGAGTGCTCACCATATTTCAGGTTTCCCCCAAATAATGTTTGCTTAACAAATGAATGAATGCATGCAAGAAACAGTGGATAAAAGTGATTGTGGAGATAGATTCAATTTTCCTTATGTCTCCTTGATTTGATTTCCCTTCTTTCATAAAGTTTATAGGACTCTGTCTTTCAAATAGAGCATTTTTGTGGACATTATTAAAGCAAATTAGGAATTTTTTAGCATCACAATTTAGGACATTTTAAAGTTATTATGGACAAGGAGATGGCAACCCACTCCAGTGTTCTTGCCTAGAGAATCCCAGGGACGTGGGCTGCCGTCTCTGGGGTCGCACAGAGTCAGACACAACTGAAGTGACTTAGCAGCAGCAGCAAAGATATTATTAAGTGTAGGTAGAGTAACTTTAAATGATATCTAATTGGCATCTGGTTGCAGACCTTTCCTCATCTTCCTGTTTCTTTGATGTAGTCTTTTTTTTCTTTTAATGGAAAATATTTATTCTGAAATTGCTTTGTGAATAGATGGTGTCACAGTTTTTTTTTTTTTATTGTTGTTTTCTGTCAAATCTCAACATGAATCAGCCATACGTATACATATATCCCCTCCTTGTAGAACCTCCCTCCCATCATCCTCCCCATCCCACCCCTCTAGGTTGATACAGAGCCCCTGTTCAAGTTTCCTGAGCCATACAGCAAATTCCCATTGGCTGTTTACAAAGGAGGGGTGCTCTACTGCTCTCCTTGCTTCTTGATTAAGTCACTCAGTAAATCCTTGACCTCTTTGTTTCTGCACTTTGTGCACTCCAGTAAAACTCAGATATTTGGCTAAATCCACAGTGCAGAAAATCAGAAAGTGTGAGCTTGAGGTTACAAAATAACAGTAAAAGTAAGGAAAGAATTTGCAACCAGTCAATTTGCATATGGAAATTTTAATCTCAGCTCAACGAATGGCTATGTTCTAATCACTCAGTCAGCAGCTGCTTAAAATCAGTGATGAAAGCAGCATGCTTTTTTCTTCTTTCAGTATGACATCCCCTCAAAATATTTAAATCTATTTTTTACAGAGATCTTCATTTCTATGCTTGTTTCTTTGCTTTTAAAAAGTTGTCATAATTTTTTAATGTAATGTGCTATGACACAATGAATGACTTTACAACTGAATACCATGTGGAGTATTTTAAACATTTGTTTATCACCACAAAAGATGAGAGCTACTGTATTCTTTTTCTTTTCTTTTCATTTCTTTACTTTTGTTTTGTGAATACTCTTGTTATATATTGATTTATATATACTTTATGTGAAAATAATATAAATTCATGCTAGTTGGGTGAATCAAATGCTAATCATAGAAAAACTGATAATGTATAATGATGGAACAAACACATTTTAAAAATGCAAATTATATTTAGCATTTATGTATCAGTGAGGAAGAAATCTTTCTTCTAACCTTCTAGGTTCTTCTGGCTAGTCTAAGAATTAAATTAACTTGAGACAGAGTAACAGGAGAAAATCAAATTTAATTTCAGTCCTTAGGGAAACCTACATGCATGGGATGGTGAGAGACCCTATATACATGGTAGGCTCAGAGATAGAAAGGCAAAGTGAGTATATATGCCATCCTGATCTAAGGAATGGAATGGGGCCTTAAAAGGAGGGGGGGGTTGCTGAAGACAGGAAGGTCATTCCCCAGACAATAGCAAGAAGAGGTTCATGGGACTCTTTGTGACCCCATGGACTGTAGCCCGCCAGGCTCCTCTGTTCATGAAATTTTCCTTGAAAGAATACTGGAGTGGGTGGCCATGCCTTCTTCCAAGGAATCTTCCTGACCCAGGGATCAAGCCTACATCTCCTGCATCAGCAGGTAGATTCTTTACTACTGAGCCACTGGGGAAACCCAGGAAGAAGAGATGTTTAGTAATTGTTTGCCCTCCCATATAGATGGGGTCTCTGAGGTAAAATTTATCTTCATTAATAACACTTTTCTGGGAAAAATTTCCAATTTAAGTTCTTCTGGATATTTAAAGAAGAGGCAAATTCTCTTGAATTTGCAGTCTCATTTGCCTTTAGCTCAAAATAATTTGATGCTGAAGAGGCACATTTGGGGGAGGCTCATTCTGAATCATACATGTGCTTGAGAGAAACAAACATTCCCTGGTAATTTTATAAAACAATAGTTTTCAGCCTTTTTAAAAATCACCTCTCCAGATTTAATATTTCAGTGCTTTAGCAGAAAGGAATAGATTTAAATGGGACATACTTTTTAAGTATGAGTGTAAACAAACAATATTTCAAGCTGGAGAAGCAAGTACAGTTTAATATACTGGAGATTAGAGAATGGAATTGTAGCTGTCTTTCATCATGAACATGATGTTTTGTTACTTGGATTCTCACCTTTCTTCTCCTAACAGCTTCTCTTGGTCATCCCAGTGGTTGTAACATTGCTGTTGTCCTCATGATACTTTCTTTGCTTATGGATGAGGAGGGTACTTACAAGATGCCCAAAGCCTGGATCAAATATATTTAAGCAGTGGTTTCAGGTTATCTGTAAGCTGTAGGCTTCAGGGCTATGCAAGCCCATCCTCTTTAGTACCTCTGATTATACTTGGTATACAAATGGTACTGTTAGGTAGTTAGAATAGGAAACAGGAGTCCAAAATGGCGGTGGCTAAAAGACAAGGAAGGGAAAAGCCCGCGAAAATAGAACAAAGGAAGGTCAAAGGAAGATCCAAGGACTGGAGTGAGGACCTTGGGTACAACAAACAGCACTCCTGGCTGGCCTAATTTACATAGGGCAGGCCCAGGGGGAGGAAAAAAACATTTAAAAAGAGGAGCCAAAGGACCAGGGGTCTCTCTCTCCTGTGTGCATGTGCTCTCTGTCTCGCTCTCTCTCTCTTTCTGTCTCTCTCTTTCTCTCGCTCTTCTTTTCATGTCTTTTGGGTCGGCATACCTCCATGCCTCGAGGATGTATTTTCCTTTATTTTCTAAATAAAACTGAGGGAGCTGTAACACTGTCCCAGAGCTGTTGACACGCTGAGGGCTTTAACGTCCATTGCTTCAAATTTTTATTGAGACCAGACAGAACTGAGGAGAATACACTTGCCTGACAGTACCAAATCAATGTAGGTTTTTGAAACAATAATATGCTTTTCTGCTTATCTTTATCTGTTAAAGTTAGCTCACAAGTAAAAACAGATACTATTTTTAGTTGTTTTGTATACGTGTGTATGGTAAGAACATTTAAAGGCCTATTTTCTTAGCAAATGCCAAGTATATAATATACATAGTCTTATTAACTGTAATCACCATGCTATACACTAGATTCTGAAAACTTACTCATTGTATAACTGAGTTTGTACCTTTGACCAGCATCATCCACATTTTTCCTACCCCTGCCCCCCGCCACCCTGGACTCTGGCTACTAAAGTCCTACTCTCTGATTCTAAGTCTGACTTTCTAAAATTCCACATGTATGTGAGATCCGACAGTATTTGTTTTTCTGTGTTTGGCTTATTTCACGAAGCATCAGTTCAATCATTCAGTTGTGTCCGACCTTTTGCGACCACATGGACTGCAGCACTCCAGGCTTCCCTGTCCATTACCAAACTCCTGGAGCTTGCTGGAACTCATGTCCATTCAACCATCTCATCCTCTGTCATCCCTTTCTCCTCCTGCCATCAATCTTTCCTAGCATCAGGGGCTTTTCCAATGAGTCAGTTCTTCCCATCAGGTGGCCAAAGTATTGGAGTTTCAGCTTCAGCATCAGTCCTTCCGATGAATATTCAGGAATGATTTCCTTTACGATAGACTGGTTTGAGCTCCTTGTAGTCCAAGGGATTCTTAAGAGTCTTCTCCAACACCACAGTTCAAAAGCATCAATTCTTCAGCACTCAATTTTCTGTATAGTCCAACTCTCACATCCATACATGACTACTGAAAAAAACCATAGCTTTGACTAGACAGACCTCTGTTGTCAAAGTAATGTCTCTGCTTTTTAATATGCTATCTAGGTTTGTCATAGCCTTTCTTAAAAGGAGCAAGCATCTTTTAATTTCATGGCTGTAGTCATCATATGCGGTGATTTCTTTCAAGATAAGAAAGTCTATCACTGTTTCCATTGTTTCCCCATCTATTTTCCATAAAGTGATGGGACCGGATGTCATGATCTTAGTTTTCTGAATGTTGAGTTTTCAGCCAGCTTTTTCACTCTCCTCTTTCACCTTCATCAATAGGCTGTTTTGTTCTCATTGCTTTCTGCTATTAGGGAGGTGTCATTGCACATCTGAGGTTATTGATATTTCTCCTAGCAATCTTAATTTCAGTTTGTGTTTCATCCAGCCTGACATTTCACATGATGTACTCTGCATATAAGTTAAATAAGCAGGGTGACAATATACAGCTTTGATGTACTCCTTTCCCAATTTGGAACCAGTCTGTTGTTCCATCTCTGGTTCTAACTATTGCTTCTTGACCTGCATACAGATTTCTCAGGAGGCATGTAATGTGGTCTGGTATTCCCATCTCTTTCAGAATTTTCCACAGTTTATTGTGATCCACACAGACAAAGGCTTTGGTGTAATCAATAAAGGAGAAGTAGATGTTTTTTTCTGGTATTCTTTTGTTTTTTTAGTGATCCAAGTGATGTTGGCAATTAATCCAGCTTGAACATGTGGAAGTTCACAGTTCATGTACAGCTGAAGCCTTATTGGAGAATTTTGAGTGTTACTTTGCAAGCGTATGAGATGAGTGCAATTGTGCAGTAGTTTGAACATTCTTTGACACTGCCTTTCTTTGGGATTGGAATGAAAACAGACCTTTTCCAGTCCCGTGGCCACTGCTGAGTTTTCCAAATTTGTTGGCATACTGACTGCAGCACCTTAACAGCATCATCTTTTAGGATTTGAAATAGCTCAACTGGAATTCCATCACCTCCACTAGCCTTGTTTGTAGTGATGCTTCCTACGGCCCACTTGACTTCATATTCCAGGATGTCTGGCTCTAGGTGAGTGATCAAATCATCCTGATTGAAGTAAGCCAGAAAGTAAAACACCAATACAGTATACAAATGCATATATATGGAATTTAGAAAGATGGTAACTATAACCCTGTATGCGAGACAGCAAAAGAGACACAGATGTATAGAACAGTCTTTTGGACTCTGTGGGAGAGGGAGAGGGTGGGATGATTTGGGAGAATGGCACTGAAACAGGTATAATATCATATAAGAAATGAATTGCCAGTCCAGGTTTGATGCAGGATACAGGATGCTTGGGGCTGGTGCACTGGGATGACCCAGAGGGATGGTATGGGGAGGGAGGTGGGAGGGGGGTTCAGGATTAGGAACACATGTACACCCATGGTGGATTCATGTTGATGTATGGCAAAACCAATACAATATTGTAAAGTAATTAGCCTCTAATTAAAATAAATAAATTTAAAAAATCTTCGTGGTTATCTGGGTCATGAAGATCTTTTTGTATAGTTCTGTGTATTGCCACCTCTTCTTAATATCTTCTGCTTCTGTTAGTTCCATACAATTTCTATCTTTCATTGTGCCCATCTTTGCATGAAATGTTCCCTTGGTATCTCTAATTTTCTTGAAGGGGTCTCTAGTCTTTCCCATTCTATTATTTCCCTCTATTTCTTTGCATTGATCACAATAAAGGCTTTCTTATATCTCCTTCCTGTTCTTTGGAACTCTGCATTCAAATGGCTATATCACTTAGCTTAATGTCCCACAAATTCATCCATATTGTTGCAAATGGCAGAATTTCCTTCATTTTCAAGGCTGAACTATATTCCATTTCAAGAGAAACTGAATGATCTGTAGCTAGGACCTCAAAACTGGTTCAAGACCGTACAATTATACAAAACAAAACACTCTATTACATTTTGTATACTTGTTTGCAAAACAAACCTTTTTATAAGTGCTTTAAAAGATTATAAAGTAAAAACTCTGTATTTTTATTGATCTTTAGTTATGGAATGTAGTAAATTAAGGTAGAAATGCCACTAAGACCTGACTTTTAATCTTGTTTCTTCTACAATTAGGGGATCTGTATGTCTACAGAATTGTTGGGCAGAAGGTAAATTTTCAGTAAAAAGATGAAAACTCTGAGGATTTAATGTGTGGCATGGTGACTATAGTTACAAGTACTAAGTTGTATACTTGAAATTTGCTAGGTGTCAGTCTTAAGCATTCTCACCATACACACTTCAAAGCACCTTTGTGAAGTGATGGAGATATTAATTAGCTTGATTATGGTGATTACTTTGCAATGTAGACCCATATAAAATCATCATATTGTGTACATTAAACATTTACAGTTTTTGTCAGTTATACCTTAATAAATCTGGAAAAGCGTTTAGTGAACTTGGAACACTTTTTTTCCCCCATGGATTGTATTTTTGTTGTTCAATCTAAAAAATTGTCGCCAAACCCAATACCTAGGTTTTCTCCTAAATTATCCTCTGACAGTTTTATAATTTTGTTTCCTTCACTTAGGTCTGTGATCTCATTTGAATAATTTTTATCACAATTTTATTTGATTCATGGCAAATTTTTCAAGTGAGTGTTCTTAATCTGCCACTATTTTCACCTAGTTTCTTGCTTCCTTTCTCCTCTTTTTCCTTACAGTACTTTTGTATAAATTCCATGCTAATTCTTGTTTACTTAACACTTTCTGTGAAATGAGGTAAGTTCTTATTAGACAAGCTCTTTGAAGGAGACTACTGTGATGTTTTGGACACAGATGATTTCCATTCTGGTGGCAGTTCTTCCTGTTTTACCATAAAGTTCTTTATAGCCTACCTTTCTCTGGGAACCTTTACTTCCGTCTACCAATGTAAATTGACAACTATTGTGTTCATAGTGTGAAATATTTGTCTTTGCTTCTTCCTAATAAGAGACTACTTCCTGGAAGCCATAGGGAAGTATTTAGCTTCTTGTGATTATTTTGTGCCTTTGGCTTTCTTATTCTTTGTGACAAACTCGATCCAGGAAAGGTCCTGCTAATCTTCCAAGTACTCTGTTCTTTTTATTCCAAAATAAATATTTGGTTTCTGCTCCTGAATATAACACCTACATTTGAAGACCTGTGTTCCATCAGTTTTCTTTCTGAGCATTTGTCTGCATGCAACACTGTGTGTGTGTGTGTGTGTGCACGCGTGCTCGGTCATGTCCAAATCTTTGTGACCCCTGTGGACTGTAGCCTGCTAGGCTGCTCTGTCCATGGAGTTTTCCAGATAAGAATACTGGAATGGGCTGACATTTCCTCCTCCAGGGAATCTTCCTGATTCAGGGATCCAACCCTGTCTCTTGCACTGGCAGGCAACTTTTATTTAATTTAGCATTCTTTAATTGAAACAACATATGTATTTTAGTTCTGTATAAAATAGAATTTTTCTTTCTGTTTCATTTCCTTTGCTATCCTAGGGAGATTTTTAACTGGCCAGTGGACAACATAAACTTTACTGGTGCCATATTCCCTTTCTCTCTGTCATTTATTTCTCAATCAGGGTTTACTGAGGGCTGATTGCATTGCTAGGGAGTCTTCAGTTAATGGATTTTTATCCAACAGCAAAAAAAAAAAAAAAAAAAAAAAAAGAAAGAAAAAACTTTTGGAAAAGATAAATTGTAAGAGCTGGAGAGACCTCTCCAACTCATATGTATATGAAGTAATTAAAACTTTATAATGAATACTTACACCTTATGGCAGTTCAAAATAATGATTGCAGTTCAAACAGTATTCTAATTTCTGGGGGATTATGCTTCACTTAAAAAAAATTAACTACTGAGTTAATTAACATGGAGTTTTGGAGTTAAGGCTTTGCTTTAAGCAATTTATACAAGATCAAAAATAAGAAAAGCTATTGTTATTATTTATTGAGCACTTACCATGTGCAAGGTGTTACCCTATGTCCTTTACAAGGGTAAACTTATTTTAATTTTAACTTGTGAAGTAGGTACTGTAATTCTCTTCAAATTATAGATGACAGATTTAATGATGTTATATAACTTGCCTAAAGGAGTATATTTAATAAGTGACAAAAGATACCAACCAACCATGGCTAAAACAGTCTGGTGGCGAAGGTAAATGATATTTTACATGTTTTTACTAATTTACCCTTTTTATCCACTTATTTACCCAACAAGTACATTGATGCATACTCAGTGACCGATAGTGGGTTAGGTTTTAGGCACACAGCAGTAAAACAATACCAGAACAGTCTCAGGCTTTAGTGAATTCACAGTTGTATTAAGAAACAGGCATTCAACAAACAATAGCATATATACATGAAAAATAACCACTGTGTTGATATTTGCTAAAAAAAAAAAAGTAAATGATCTGCAGAATTATATGACATAGAATCCAGGATATTCTGATGGATGAGTCATGTTTAATGGGGAAAATTCAGCTTTCAGATGGAATGGGAAGGATAAAAATGGACTAGGTTGGCAAAGGGGTTGAGGATAAAATCCCAATATAAAGGACAGAAGCACATGTATACAAAGGTTCTAGTATAGGAGCACATCCTATTCAAGGAAGTAAAAGGTCAGTCTGTCAAGAATACAGAACAAAGAGAAGGGAATGGTGGCTGATGAGGTCAGAGGGGTTACTGGAATCAGATTGTGTTGCTTTGTATCCCATACTAAGTATTTTGGATTTCCTCATAAGAACATAGGGAACTATTCAAAGTTTTAAGCAGTAGAGTGAAATCCATGATCAACCTGGCAGCGATGTGAAGATCTCCTTAAAGGTGGGAATGATTTGAAGAATGTTTCAGTATTTCAGGGGAAAGATGACAGTTTCTTGCACTAGAAATGAGAAAATGTAGATGGAGAGAATTTAATTGAATAGAGACAAATTAAGTGTGTTAAAATGGAAGAATTTGGTGTGTGGCATGATAAAGGAATGTGTTATTGATGATGACTGCCAAGTTTTTGGCTAGAGCAACTTAAAGAAAGATAGTGTCATTCACTAAGCTAGAGAACAGTAGAAGGAAGACCATATTTCTTGCAGAAAATTGAGTAAAATTATCTTTGAGACATTCAAAGTGCAATGCCAAGTTGGCAGTTTGATGTGAAAGTCATAAACTCAAAGTATAGGTTTTAGCTAGAGATACCCATGTTGATGATTACTGACATCATAATTTTGAATGAAATATCAAAAGGAGAATTTAAAAAGGAGAAAAATGAATGCCAAGCTTATTTTTTTAAGGCATTCCAATGTTTAAAGGCTGGTGTAGGAGAAGAAGCCTCCAAGCAAAAAAGAGAAATAATGAGAGAGGAAAAAGAACCAGGAATGTGCAGCCAGGGGGCAACAGAAGAGGATGTGCAATGTGCTCTTACCTTAGGCATTAAACTTGCTGCTCTCTTGTGGAAAGCCCTTCTCTATAGCTCCACTATAGAGAAGGGCTCTATTCATCTATAGCTCCACTCCATCACTTCCTTGTCACATTAACATTAAACCTTTTCTTACCACTCTGTTTAAATTTGGATTTCCTAACCCAGACTCACCCCAAAGCTATTCTTTATTTCTCTATTTCATTTTATTTTCATTAATAAATAGTTTTCTAAAAAGTCATCTCCTTTTATAAGTATGACTATAAAGAAGGAGAAAATATATACGGTAGTATTGGATAGGATGGAAACATTGAATAGAAGGAGACATGTTTTTTTTTTCTCCACACAGTTTTTTTTTTTTTTTTTTGGAAATTGGACAAAAGGTTGAACATGTTTAAGATGACAGTCAGATGCAGTTGAGAGGATGCAGTTGAACACAGTAAAGACTGGAAGACAGACAGGAAAGGATAATTAATAGAGGCCGATTTTGGAGAAAGTCTACAGAGGAAGTTGTCTTTGGAGGAGGAATGTGCCTTTATTTCTGCTGTTTTGGAGGAGGTGGAGAAAACAAGGATGTGGAAGGATTTAGAAACAGAAGTTAGGTAAGGCCTCTGTACAGAGAAGGCAATGGCACCCCGTTCCAGTACTCTTGCCTGGAAAATCCCATGGACAGAGGAGCCTGGTAGGCTGCAGTCCATGGGGTTGTGAAGAGTCGGACACGACTGAGTGACTTCCCTTTCACTTTTCACTTTCATGCATTGGAGAAGGAAATGGCAACCCACTCCAGTGTTCTTGCCTGGAGAATCCCAGGGACAGGGGAGCCTGGTGAGCTGCCGTCTATGGGGTCGCACAGAGTTGGATACGACTGAAGTGACTTAGCAGCAGCAGCAGCAGGAGCAAGGCCTCTGTAAGGTTAGTTCTCCAAGTGTGCCTGGGGTTAGTGATATGTTTTCAGTGAAACATTTGAAAAGGAAATTGAAAATAGTATCTTCAGAATGTGGTAGAGACAGTCGAATAGATAAATATGTTAGCTTTGCCCTGGACAGTGTATAATCTGCCCAAACAACTTGTACTACATAAAAATAAAAATAAATAGTTCAGTTTTGGAAGACAGTTTTTAATCAACTAAATAAAGGCAGCTCATAATTGAGAAATCTACAAAAATCAGACCACTGATAACTGGCAACTTTAATATAAACAGCATTTTCTAAAACACATTGGCTATTTAAAACAAGCACCTCATGTCAAATTTCAGTGATAAAATTTGATTTGATTCTAAAAGTTTCTTTCATCCAAGAGGATTTCCAGACTGGTGAGTTTGAAGGTACATAAACTTGTGCTATTAAGTTTGAAATGTTAAATTTCTCTCTCTCTATAAATATCTTTATATACACCTACTCATAAAGACAAATGGTGCATTGATGATGTTTGATTTTAATTTGTATAGAATTTTAACAAAATAAAACAAACAACATGGTTGACATCTTTTCCTAATTGTTTTGAGTATGTAATTTAAATAAATTGCTCCATCTCCAGCATTCCAACCGACATAACTTTCTCAGGAATTTGATCTGTCATTCTTTCAATTAGCAAAGCCCTGCAGCCATGCTGCAGAATGGTTTTGTAATATATCTTGAGTTTTAACAAGGAACTTTTTGATGTATTTCAATTATGATGTACAAAGTAACATCTCCTTAATTAAAGAAGAAATTCCATTTTGAAGCTCTTTAAAGTGCTATTAAAGTTTATGTTTGAAAGCTTTCTGTTAAGATTAATCTGCCCTCTGCATTTAGTGAAAGGGATATGGAGCACTTAGTTTTGGAAAAAAATATAGCCAAGATATCATGCCAAATACTACTGAGATTGAAGTATAGAGCTTGGTTATAAAGTAATGGCTTTTTAAGAGATTAGATTACATACCAGTAGGTATTTAAGCATAGTACTATCTGCTGTACATTTTTGACCATAATAAACTGGAAAGAACAAGAATTCTTTGAAACTGAGGATGAGGGAATTAAATGATGAAAGTGGGGCTCCCCAGGTGGCACAGTGATAAAGAATCCGCTTGCCAATGCAGGAGATGCAAAATAAATGCGTTTAATCCATGTGTTGGGGAGATCTTCCCAACTGAAATGACAACCCATTCCAGTATTCTTTCTTGGAAAATTCCAAGGGCAGAGGAGCTTGGTGAGCTATGAGGTCCATGAGGTCACAAAGAGTCAGACATGACTGAGCGCATGCGCGTGCACACACACACACACACACACACACACACACACACACATTAGATGTGATGAATCCTATCTGACATGGTAATCCTGGAACTGTGCACAGAAGAAATCCTACTTTATACATGTCTTGTAAAAAAAAAGCTTAAAGCAATAAAAATAAATTGGTGTATCGCCCTCTTGAGAGACATGCATTCATACAAACAAACCAAAAATCCCCAAACAAAAGTTGAGCCATAAAATACATATGCGGTTCTAGCTTATATGGAACAAATATAATTTCTCTTCTTCTCTCCAAATTAATTTTGCATATTCCAAATAAAGCTTTAGATGAGTGCTCTGGCAGAGTGTGTATTTTTAGGCTTAAAGAACTCCTAGTGCAGACAAGATGGTGCAGCTGACAGTGCTCATAGTTGATGACAACACAGATTTTAAAATGTTGTTGGCTTGCTAGTGAGAGTGAACAAAAAACAGGAAGACGTGCTAGACACGGGAAATATGATACATAAAGCGCTGAAAAAGAGAGCCTTTTACTAAATGTAAACATTTCTATACATGTTTGTTTTTATATGTATTGCATGTTATATATGATATTTTATTTATATATATGTATTTTTACATATGATGCCACCCACTCATTCAGCATTGCAAGCATATTAATATAGCCTGGTACCAACTGCTCCTATTATCTACTGACTTACTGACAGCAAGTTAAGTTAGAGCAGTCCATTTATTTAATGCTTTAGTATGTTGTTAACGGAGTCTAACCAGTTTAAGGCGTTTATATGTAATATTTAATACCTAGTGTCTTTTGCCTCTGAATAATCATTAAATTCTATATCAGTTTTTTTCAGATAATTGATGTAATTTCTCGATCTTGCATGATGACCTAATAATATTGTAGAATACATATATTCTTCTAAAAATTGTATAAACTGCAGGTTATTATGACTGTGGTTTACTTTTCTCTCTTTTAGACCATTTCTTTAGCATATAATTGCATAAATTCTCTCAAGGTGGTAACACAAAATTCCACTAAGAATGCCTTACAGCCTTATACTTGAAGAAGAGTAGTGAATAGCTCAGTAGCATATAAGAGAACGTCTCTGATATGCATGTACTAAGATGCCAGTGTTAACATAAGGTTGACTGGTAGGTAAATTCATCAGTGAGCTATAAGATCTTGTACAGGATTATGATGTTATTCAAAATTTAAGGTTTTTTATTGTAATAGATTAACATGATTTTTGTAACAAAACAAAATATTTGCTATTGCAGTATTAAAATATACTCTTTTACAGCTAGTCTTATGATTTCCTTTCTCATATGCAAGTTATCTTTCATAATCCAATCATGTTTTAGATTATAAATTTTCCAAATGACACCATGATCTTTATGTAGCATATGGGAAAACCCCCCTTTTATTAATTGAATAAGGCTAATTATTGTCATTGCAGTGGGGACTTTTTAAATTCAGAATGGAAAATGGTTGCCTGAGGACATGTTGCATTACTAAGATTATCCAAATTGATAAGTCTGGGATTATTGCACCGTGAATTTTTTCACTGTTTCTGAATGTTCAACTCTGCTTTTGGAAAGGAGAAAGCTAATGGGATGGATGAAACTCATAAGATGTGTTAGGTATAAATAATAATATATTAATTAAATAATAATGAAGATGTATAGAAAGAGATGAAAGGAAGCAGAGATATTTAATATTTATTGTTTTATATATGTATATATAATCACACCATACTGTATATACCTACTACATATCTATATCAGTATCTATATCCATATTCATATGTTATTGTAGGTATTTAAAAATACACTGGAGAAGGCAATGGCACCCCACTCCAGTACTCTTGCCTGGAAAATCCCATGGACGGAGGAGCCTGGTAGGCTGCAGTCCACAGGGTAGCTAAGAGTCGGACACGACTGAGCGACTTCACTTTCACTTTTCACTTTCATGCATTGGAGAAGGAAATGGCAACCCACTCCAGTGTTCTTGCCTGAAGAATCCTAGGGATGGGGGAGCCTGGTGGGCTGCCGTCTCTGGGGTCACACAGAGTTGGACATGACTGAAGCGACTTAGCAGTAGCAGCAAAAATACACAATGTCTTAATCTCATCACCCATTGGCGATGCCTTGTATAACCTTATATTAATATGTCCTCTATACTAAAATGCAAATAAAACTTATGGCTGTTCAGCAAGCTACAGCTTTCAGCAGACATCCTTGTCTTGGTGTCTCTCTGATAGAGCAAATATACATCATGGGCCCAAGGAACCTTCTTCCTGTAATCTTTGTTAACTACAACCCTGGCCCTTGTAACTCAAAACATGTAGTTACATATAATACATGTAATTAAGATAAGTACATGTAATGCAGATAACATATAATACATGTAATTAAAATATACTAATAGTGGGAATGGTTCATGTGGGCCAGAGTTGGGATATAAATAAGTGTTAGGTATTCCGGATGCAGATAACGTGGTTCTTCTCCCCACTTGTACCTTATCCTAAGTTTGTTAAAATACCCAAGCTTTGCTCTTGTTTCTTAAATTGATTTAGTAATCTGCATGATTTGATTAATTCTGTCTGTGAACCATTCTGTCCATAACAGTAATGTTCCACTTTGATATTCATAGTAGTATACTTGACACCACCATTGAATCAAGTTAATTTCTCATAAAAGAGCTACCTAGATAAATGAAGCAGGGTCCATATCTCTAAGGATCTTAGAGTAATCCTTGCATACGGCTTCAGCTTGATTTTTGCTCTGTGTGCTGTGCTAAGTCACTCAGTCATGCCCAACTGTTTGCAACCCCATGAACAGGAGCCTGCCAGGCTCCTCTGTCCATGGGGATTCTCCAGGCAAGAAGAATACTGGAGTGGGTTGCCATGCCCTCCTCCAGGGGATCTTTCCAACCCAGGGATCAAACCCAAATCTCCCGCATTGCAGGCGGATTCTTCACCATATGAGCCACCAAGGAGGCCCAAGAATACTGGAGCACTTAGCCTATCCCTTCTCCAGGGGATCTTCCTGACCCAGGAATCGAACCAGGGTCTCCTGTATTGCAGGTACATTCTTTACCAGCTGAGCTACAAGGGAAGCCCTGTTTTGTGCTTACCTGCCCTCAAAATATTTTTAGTAATCAAAAATGATATCTTGCTACCCTTCATATGGCTTGTATATTCTTTCTGGGACTCAATATAAATATAACTTTATCAAAACAACATTTGGTTATCCCAAAATTTGGCACAGTAACTTTTTTTAAAAAGACTGCTGGGTGTATCCTTTGTTGTTGTTTAGTCACTAAGTTGTCTGACTCTTGAGACCCCATGGACTATAATCCGCCAGGTTTCTTTATCCATGGGGTTTTCCAGGCAAAAATACCAGAGTGGATTGCCATTTCCTTCTCCAGGGAATCTTCCTGACCTAGGGATGGAAACTGCATGTCCTGCATTGCAGGCAGATTCTTTACCATTGAGCCACCAGGGAAGCTCATATACTTTGTTTGAACATAGTATTTAAATGTATCTATCTTCCGGAAGGAGGGAGGTTAATGAACATGTAAAATATGGAAAAGAGTGACTCTTCTCTCTGAGAAAGACTTCTGGTCATATTAGGTCAATCATCTCTGTGCTACATATAAACACAGAAATGGTCTACTTGGATCTTTAATATTCAGGTATAACTTACTTCTAAGATTTCTTGATTATGCAATGGTAAGAAGATGTTTCTTTCAGGTAGTCAATAGAGTCCTATTACATACGAACTGTGAATTGGACAAATTATGTAATACATTAATGATTTCTCCTTTAAAGAGCTGCTGCAAGTAGTAAACGGGATATTCCATGTGCAAGATCTCTACAAACCATTGAACAATACACAGTTGCTCTCATGCTGTATTCTACACTAGGCTCACTTTCTGACATTGGAGAGGATATCACTTGGTTGGGATCTAAGCAAGGAGGCAATTGTTTTCCTCCCTGTGTCTGTGCAAAGTTTGCTTTATAGTTGTTTGAAACATTATGCCAACCATTGGCATCATGCAAAAATAGGTGTAGATCACTGACTTCCCCCCTCATACTGCTGTCAAATGTGTTTGGAATGTTAGAAGGGATAATTAGCAATGAAATATCCTCTATTTTCTGTCACAACACACCAGAGTAAATAGCGCTCTTCACACTTAAAAAAAGAAAAATCTAGAATGTAAACTTCATATACTTCACTTTCATTCCATGTCTACAATGATGGAACACACACATATACACCCTATTATTTTCCTCTTCTTCTGCCTCCTCCCCTCTTTACCTTTCTACTTATTTGACATAAAAGTTTGACATGGCCTTGGCTTTCAGTTGCTTTAAACACTATTGCAATTACTATCATTATGAAAAATTACTTGCCCCCTAAGGACTATATAACAAGCTATTAGGAAAAGAGATACAAAAATACATTCTGTGTTGCTATTACCTTGACTATGTTCACAGCAAATCTCTGGTTGAACATTTTTGAAAACAATTACATTTTGACCTTTTAAGTTTAATTTTTTCCCTAAAAATTCAGCCTAATAATGTAGTACAAAATATTCTCATATCTAATAACTGAGTAAGCAGAAGATAAGGACTTTTTGGAAAATTATTAGTGTTTTTCTTTTTAGAAGCATATGTTTTATGAATTCAAGGGTCTCAATAATTCCCCTTAAACACTAAAAAAGATGAAATGAACAACCAGGTACATTGCTCAAGGTTCTACTCTCTGGGAGGGTTTCCTTTCATTATGTCCTTCAGGGACAAGGACTATAGTCCTGAATTTGTCTACTTCCAGGCGGAACCGATATGCCTTGAACCATCAGTAAACCACCACACCCAAGTTTTCCCTTTTGTCAGCTGTTCAGAAATCTCCATGCAACCATATATGTAGACTGGAAACAGAAGTTAATGTAGCAGGGGTGAGGACCATGGGCATTTGTGCCACTTCACTCTGCAACTGATGTGTCCTTAGGGCCTACCTAAGCCTGACTTCATACATATATGTAATGTCTATTTGATGATGGATTGCTTCTATGCCTGCCCAGCTTTGTGGATTACTGGATCAAACAACACTAAGTTCATAATGAGCAGTTCAGGTCACATGGAACTTGGTAGTTGATGATTAAGCATTCAGTCTCAACTAAAACCCAACAACACACTAAAACCTATATTCTAAAAGGGAGAATGGCATTGAAACATGTATAATATCATATAAGAAATGAATCACCAGTCCAGGTTCGATGCAGGATACAGGAAGCTTGGGGCTGGTGCACTGGGATGACAGAGGGATGGTATGGGGAAGGAGGTGGGAGTGGGGTTCAGGATGGGGAACACGTGTACACCCGTGGCAGATGCATGTTGATGTATGGTAAAACCAATACAATATTGTAAATTAAAATAATAATAATAATAAAAAATTTTTTTAATTAAATAAAAGGGAACAGTTATCCATAGAAGATGGTAAGACTTTGCTTCCAAATCCTGAGTCACAATGTGACTCCCCTGTAGGAGCCTGCCAAATGATCCAAAGAGCATCCCTATTTGCATCTAAATTAGATCTTCTGGATCTGGCCAACTGCTACCTCTGGAACCTTCAAGACTTGATGGTGCCACTAATGTCTGCAAAATATCCAGGTATGCAGTATCGCTTTTTTGTATTACTTTAATTTTTGCTTGGTTTTGATACACCGTTTTTCTAAGTAGGGAGTGGTGAAGCTATTCATTCTCTAATGTTGGATATCTGACACTATGCATTTGTCAAAACTCATAGTACTTTACAGAGTAAAAATTGCACTTTACTGTATGCAGAATTAAAAAAAAAAAAAACAATTTAGGAGATTCTGAGTTCCCAAGATGGAGTACAAAATATGACAAAGCAATCTAGCTGTATTCCAAATGTATAAAGAATATCATTTAGGGTATATGGGAGAATGTACATGCCTAAGTAACTTTGGAAATGAGTGGACTGTATAAGACTAAAGGTAAAAGGAACTCTACATAAACAGTGCACTCTAGTTGATAAAGTTATTTCCCATGAGGCTACAGGTTAGTGATGCTAATATCACTAAATATGTATTCTGAAATTGAACAGTTGAGTAAATCGGTGGTGTGATCTGGGTTTTTCACCATGGAAGTGAGAAGTTGCAGATATTTAAGAGGCTAGGAGGCTGGAATGATCCATGTGGTCATGGATTACAGTTGGAAGCATAAGAATGAACTCAAGTTTAGAGTAATGTAGATACTGATTTTATATTTAGACTACTCATAGACATGTTTATTAATATATGCATCAGATCAGTCACTCAGTCGTGTCCGACTCTTTGCGATCCCATGAATCGAGGCACGCCAGGCCTCCCTGTCCATCACCAACTCCTGGAGTTCACTCAGACTCACGTCCATCGAGTCAGTGATGCCATCCAGCCATCTCATCCTCTGTCGTCCCCTTCTCCTCCTGCCCCCAATCCCTCCCAGCAGCAGAGTCTTTTCCAATGAGTCAACTCTTCACATGAGGTGGCCAAAGTACTGGAGTTTCAGCTTTAGCATCATTCCTTCCAAAGAAATCCCAGTGCTGATCTCCTTCAGAATGGACTGGTTGGATCTCCTTGCAGTCCAAGGGACTCTCAAGAGTCTTCTCCAACACCACAGTTCAAAAGCACCAATTCTTTGGCTCTCAGCCTTCTTCACAGTCCAACTCTCACATCCATACATGACCACAGGAAAAAATCATAGCCTTGACTAGACGAACCTTTGTTGGCAAAGTAATGTCTCTGCTTTTGAATATATGCATAGGTAAGTATAAACACATGTATTTCCTTTCTTCATTGGCTGAAAGGGCCTAAAAGCAGTAGCACATTTAGAGCCCAGTTTGTGGCTTCCCTAACTGTTCTCCAAAAAAATAAACTAGCGATGCTTGGGGAAATGATAGAATTTAAGATTTTGGCAAAGAATATTCAAGATGATCCTGGAACATCCTGTAGTGCCAGAGAGTAAGTAAGTGCTCAAAAACATCAGCAACAACAAACCAACAGCACACAATTATGTAGATATGTCAAAGGGCCATCAGCGCTAACTTAAAGAGTGCTCAATGACCAAAGTGGGAGTAGCTTTAACAAACAACAACAACAACAAAGTTATATTGGATTACAACCCTTCCTCAATTGATGATGGGGTTACATCTCCATAAACCCATCATGAATTGAAAATATCATAAGCTGGAAATGCGTTTAAGAGCCTAACCTACTAAATATCATAGCTTAGTCTAGTTTAACTTAGTCGCTCAGTCGTGTCCGACTCTTTGCGATCCCACGGTACAGTCATACCTCGCCAGGCTCTTCTGTCAGTAGGATTTGCCAGACAAGAATACTGGAGTGGGTTGCCATTTCTTTCTCCAGGGGATTTTCCCAACCCAGGAATTGAACCCAGGTCTCCTGCATTTCAGGCAGTTTCCTTACCATTTGAGCCAACAAGGAAGCCCCTAGCCTACCTTAGATGTGCTTAAAAATATTAGCTTATAGGTGGGCAAAATCTTCTAACACAAAGTCTATTTTATAAGAAAGTGTGGAGTGTCTCAGGTAATTTATTGACTACTGTACTGAAAGGGAAAACGAATAGTTGTATGGGTACAGAACGGTTGTAAGCGTATAGGTCGCTTACCCTCAGGATAACTGACTGAGAGCCGTGACTCACTGTCACTGCCTGCATTGTGAGAACGTGGAGTACCTCACATTGCTATCCCAGGAAGAGAGAAAATTCAAAAATGGACGCACGATTTCTCCTGAGTATGTGTTGCTCTCACACCATTGTAAAGTTGAAAAATGGTAAGTTGAGCAATTATAAGTCAGTGAACATCTGCATAACCCAAAGTATAAGCTACAGTTCTGTATTTATATAAATAATGATTAAATAAACAAACATATTTTGTTGGGGGTAGACTTATCTCCCAATCAGAAGAATTCCAAATAGTTTATATAAATTGTCTTCCCTCAAAGAGGGAGGCCATCTTTCCCTGTTCTTTAAGTGTGGGCTGTACACTGTAACTTCCCTCCAAACAACAAAGAGGGAAAAACTATTAACTATCCAGGGGGGAACCTGATTAATATCTCAGGTGATGAATAGTGAGATCCAATGTAAAATGGTGATAATAAATCTTCCTTTGATAAGATATAATGAAGATAGTACTTTACTTCATTTGTAAATAGAGACCACAGAGTTACAATAACTGTACTTGACTCCATGATCTTCTTCTTAAAAACACATTCAGTTCAGTTCAGTCACTCAGTCATGTCCAACTCTGTGACCCCATGAATCACAGCACACCAGGCCTCCCTGTCCATTGCCAACTCCCGGAGTTCACTCAGACTCACATCCATCGAGTCAGTGATGCCATCCAGCCATCTCATCCTCTGTTGTCCCCTTCCTCTGCCCCCAATCCCTCCCAGCATCAGAGTCTTTTCCAATGAGTCAACTCTTTGCATGAGGTGGCCAAAGTACTGGAGTTTCAACTTTAGCATCAGTCCTTCCAATGAACACCCAGGACTGATCTCCTTTAGGATGGACTGGTTGATCTCCTTGCAGTCCAAGGGACTCTCAAGAGTCTTCTCCAACACCACAGTTCAAAAGCATCAATTCTTTAGCGCTAAGCTTTCTTCACAGTCCAACTCTCACATCCATACATGACCACAGGAAAAACCATAGCCTTGACTAGACGGGCCTTTGTTGGCAAAGTAATGTCTCTGCTTTTGAATATGCTATCTAGGTTGGTCATAACTTTCCTTCCAAGGAGTAAGCGTCTTTTAATTTCATGGCTGCAATCACCATCTGCAGTGATTTTGGAGCCCAGAAAAATAAAGTCTGACACTGTTTCCACTGTTTCCCCATCTATTTCCCATGAAGTGTTGGGACCAGATGCCATGATCTTAGTTTTCTGAATGTTGAGCTTTGAGCCAACTTTTTCACTCTCCTCAATCACTTTCATCAAGAGGCTTTTGAGTTCCTCTTCACTTTCTGCCATAAGGGTGGTGTCATCTGCATATCTGAGGTTATTGATATTTCTCCCAGCAATCTTGATTCCAGCTTGTGCTTCTTCCAGCCCAGTGTTTTTCATGATGTACTCTGCTTATAAGTTAAATAAGCAGGGTGACAATATACAGCCTTGACGTACTCCTTTTCCTATTTGGAACCAGTCTGTTGTTCCATGCCCAGTTCTAACTGTTGCTTCCTGACCTGCATACAGGTTTCTCAAGAGGCAGGTCAGGTGGTCTGGTATTCCCATCTCTTTCAGAATTTCCCACAGTTCATTGTGATCCACACAGTCAAAGGCTTTGGCATTGTCAATAAAGCAGAAATAGATGTTTTTCTGGAACTCTCTTGCTTTTTTGATGATCCAGCGGATGTTAGCAATTTGATCTCTGGTTCCTTTGCCTTTTCTAAAACCAGCTTGAACATCTGGAAGTTCACAGTTCATGTATTGCTGAAGCCTGGGTTGGAGCTTTTTGAGCATTACTTTATTAGCATGTGAGATGAGTGCAATTGTGTGGTAGTTTGAGCATTCTTTGGCACTGACTTTCTTTGGGATTGGAAAACACATTGCCCAAGTGTAATCATGAGGAAATAGCAGACAGTCCTGGTTTAGGGATATTCTATGAAATATCTTTTCACTTTCCCTACTTCTCAAAACTGTCATAGTAATGAAAAGCAATGAAAGTCTGAAAAACAATTATAGGCAAAAGTAACCTAAGGATACATGATGACAAATACAAAATTGTATCATGATAGGATCCTGCCACAGAAAAACAATCATTAGGTAAACACCAAGGACATTGGAATAAAGTATTGACTGAATAATAATGTCATGATATGGGACATTAATTATAACAAATGTACTATACTGAGACATTAATTGTGGTCCCTGGGTGTGGGGTATATGTGAATGTTCCATACCATCCTCATAATTTTTTTAAGATCTATAACTTCTGAAATGAGAACAGTTTAAAAAGAGGAGAGTAATTTGAGTACTTAAAAATAGATTTGAAGATTTGTGGAGAGGGAATTAATGTTGGAAAGGCCTAATGTATCATATCTATGCTTTAAGCTGAATAAGTAAATAAATGTTTATATCCCTAGCTTTATACAAGTAAATACATTTCATATTGTATTCTGATGTAGAACATAGAATTATGATAGCATAGAAATAATCTTAATAGAATCAAGTTATGGGCAATATCAGGGCTCCCTGATGGCTTAGTGGTAAAGAATCCACCTGCCAATGCAGCATCCATGGGTTCGATCCCTGGGTTGGGAAGATCCCCTGGAGGAGGAAATGACAAGCCACTCCAGTGTTCTTGCCTGGAAAATCCCATGGACAGAAGAGCTTGGTGGATTGCTGTCCATGGGTCACTAAAGAGTTGGACACAACTTACTGACTAAACAACATGATCTGTATTATAGTTAAAACTGCCTGATTCTTAGGAGGTATCCTAAAATTGTTAGATTCCTTTATATGGACCATCAACCTTTTAATGGGTGGAAGTGTGGGGTTGGGTATTTTGTGTACAGGATATTCTGGGTTTAAATTCTTATTTCGTAATACTAGTCATGGGATGTTTGATAAGTCCTATCACTTTATGACTCAGAAATTCATCTGTTGTAAAACAACACCAACTTTATCAGTATTTGAGTGCTGCTGTGAGAACTAGAGATGGTGTCTGTCACAGCCCAATACTGAGACTGGTATGCTTAATAAATGAGATATTTTAATATTTAATATGCAAAGTTCACACACTCCCAACTGATTCTGATTGGCCTATTGTTTTTCCTATGGGATTTATAATTTTATAATGCCTCTTTAAAATTTCTTGTTACAGTAGTGAGCAATAGAGACAGTAGCCCTTCTTTCATGAGCCTTATATCTTTAATAGGTAAAATGGAAAATAAAAATGAATAACTTAATCAAGAATATAGATTGAAAAGTCTAGTAGAGAGTAGCTACATAGCTATTTCAGGTTGGGTGTTTAAAGCAGCCCTCTCTGTAATTTAAATGACAGGAAAGAGACAGGCATGAGAAAGCCAGAAGACTGAGCCTTGCAGAAGATTAGGGGACTATCCCTAGTCCCCGTGTGGGAAGTGAGCTTGGTATGGCCAAGGGAAAAAGGTGGAGCTCTGTGTGTGAGTAGATGAAGGGGAGAGCTAGCCCGAGTTTTTACAGCAGACTAAGAAGCTGTGTTGTTTATTTGTTTTGTTTTTAATGGAATGGAATGTTTTTGGAGAACTTTAAACAAGGAAGCTTAATGTTTTAGAATATTACTCTGTTGTATGTTAAGAATGGAAAGAAAAAACTTTCAACTGCATTTTCATTTTATATAAATCCACTCAGGGGTTTGAACATCTCTGTTGATTATTCTCAAGGAAGAGAATCATGATTTGGAAGTTTGTGGATTTATGATAATTTCTATACATCCTCTTATGAACATAAAAAGATTACCATATATATTTGTATATAGATATTGATATGCATATTCTTTTAGAAACTGAATGTAAACTACTTGATTCAATTTTTTTTTTTTAAATCCAAAACTATACTTGCTCTTCATCTAAATGCTCAGTTATAACTCTAAGATAAGTTTCAGATGACATTTCTTGTAGTCCAAGGGAAAATTTGAATACCTATTTATGATGATGATGGTAATGATGCTTAAAAATACTATGGGCTTCCTCCTCTAAAACACCCAAATATTCTTTTATCAGGCTTAAAATAGTTTATAACTGTATAAATACTACCTCCACTTCATTTTTTTTCTACTTTTTCTACTAATGTAACCAAAATTTTAGTTAGTGAACCATGTGTCAAGCCCCAAAGTATAGCCTAAGTAGAAGGAAATTCAGTGGATTCTAGGCGAACTTGGATAGTATTCAGCAAACTATAACATGCATGTAATTCACTTGGGGATTTTGTCAAATGCAGGTTCTGTTCAGCAGTACTTTGGGGGGACCTTGTAATTCTGTATTTCTAGCAAGTGCCCAGATGATGGCAAAGCTTCTGGCCCATGAAGCAGCTTAGAGTTGCAAGATACTAATCTTTATCACCAAAGAAAATCCCTTGAGCATTTACTTATTTGTTTTTTAATATCACTGCCTGACTCCCATCCAAGACCAACAAATATGAATTTCTGGATTTGAGTCTGGACATAAATGTATCTTAAAAAGTTACAGTTGATTATAATGTTTAGACCAGTTTGAAAACCATATCTCTGGGGCATATAAGCCATGAATAAAATTTCTTTATAACATTGCTTAGGGCAAAAATAATATGGGCAGCAGGATTTAAGGATACTGTTCTGTCAATGTGCTGTGAAGAATTGTAAAACAATTTGCTATTTTTGATCCTGGCTTAATTTTGAGCAGAGACTGACAGAATGGCAATTGTACTAAATTATACTGACTTGCATGGCAGCTTTGTGATAATGGGGCTATTGATGAGGCAGACCATTAAATTCATTTTCACTCAAGACTGAAGCAAGGATTTGAACAGAAGTTTCCAGAGGTGAAAAATGAATGTATAAGCCCATTTATATTCATATATTGAGTGACTTAATTCATTTTCTCCATAAATGGTTTTGAGATAACATGCACTCAAGTGACTATAAATAGAAACTTTTTTTAACAGTGAAAATACATTTTTAGATCTTCCTACAGTCAATTGAAGATAATTTATGAAATATGTTAATCCCAACATAATGTTTATTACTAATAACTACTTAGTGATTACTTAGTATGTGCTAGGTGATATATCGGAGAAGGCAATGGCACCCCACTCCAGTAGTCCTGGCTGCAGTCACTGGGGTCGCTGAGGGTCGGACATGACTGAGCGACTTCACTTTCACTTTTCACTTTCATGCATTGAAGAAGGAAATGGCAACCCACTCCAGTGTTCTTGCCTGGAGAATCCCAGGGACGGGGGAGCCTGGTGGGCTGCCGTCTATGGGGTCGCACAGAGTCGGACACAACTGAAGTGTAAGCAGCAGTAGGTGATATATATTATTATTATTTTTATATTATTTCTCCATTTTATAGGAAGATGACATTTAGATGAAAAGATATTAAATAATTTTTTTCAATTTTGCACAGGTAGGATGTGGCAGAGATGACAGTTCACTAGTTTATACGACTCCATGCTTTATGCATTTTCCAGTCCAGATCATTAGCACTGGAGTTACTTGAAATGCTGACTAGTGAATGTGTTCATTCCCACTCAGACTTCTCACAGGAAACAAGTTGGAACACATAGGAGACATTTAAAGAAATCATCATGAAGTATTTTTTCAAAGTAATATATGTGCATGAATGCACTATTAATTTTTTTCGATGATGATTTTGTTATAGAAATTATAAGCTTTAGTATGTAAGTGTGGTTACATATTTCAGTCCAGAAATGCATGGAAGTTTTTAATTAGTGTCTCTAAAATATAGTAACCTAGTTCTTCATTCTATCAGTAATGTTACTGATAATTCCTTGCTTCATATTTAACCCTGAAACTGTACTCTAAAAAGTTGGTTCATTAATGAAAATAGAAGAGATATGGTCTGTGGATAGCTACTGGGATATACTAACAGCTTACATATATACAGACATTATATACATGTAGTTATACATATAACTTCAGTTCAGTTCAGTTCAGTTCAGTCGCTCAGTCGTGTCCGACTCTTTGCCACCCCCTGAATCGCAGCACGCCAGGCCTCCTTTTGTCCTTGCTTTTCGCTTCTCTTCTTTTCACAGCTATTTGTAAGGCCTTCCCAGACAGCCATTTTGCTTTTTTACATTTCTTTTCCATGGGGATGGTCTTGATCCCGGTCTCCTGTACAATGTCACGAACCTCATTCCATAGTTCATCAGGCACTCTATCTATCAGATGTAGGCCCTTAAATCTATTTCTCACTTCCACTGTATAATCATAAGGGATTTGATTTAGGTCATACCTGAATGGTCTAGTGGTTTTACCTACTTTCTTCAATTTAAGTCTGAATTTGGTAATAAGGAGTTCAACTAAATCATACTTAATTTATGTTCATAATAAAAATATTTTAAAGTAAATTATAGTTTTATTTTAAACATTTTATAATTTTATATAATTTTATATAGATTATATATAGATTGACATGTTTGTATATACACATATACAAATATATATAAAGCTTTTTTAAAAAGATTTATATACATAGATTTTAAAAGCATTATAAAGTTTAAGCATTAAAAACTATACATATATACATGTATATGTGAATATATATTTTTCTTTTAAATATTTTATTATGGAAAAATTCAAGTAGTTGAAAATAGCATTAAGCTCCATGTACCACTTACTTGATTTCTTTTTTTTTTTTTAAACTTTACATAATTGTATTAGTTTTGCCAAATATCAAAATGAATCCGCCACAGGTATACATGTGTTCCCCATCCTGAACCCTCCTCCCTCCTCCCTCCCCATTCCATCCCTCTGGGTCGTCCCAGTGCACCAGCCCCAAGCATCCAGTATCGTGCATCGAACCTGGACTGGCAACTCGTTTCATACATGATATTTTACAAGTTTCAGTGCCATTCTCCCAAATCTCCCCACCCTCTCCCTCTCTCACAGAGTCCATAAGACTGTTCTATACATCAGTGTCTCTTTTGCTGTCTCGTACACAGGGTTATTGTTACCATCTTTCTAAATTCCATATATATGCGTTAGTATATTGTATTGGTGTTTTTCTTTCTGGCTTACTTCACTCTGTATAATAGGCTCCAGTTTCATCCACCTCATTAGAACTGATTCAAATGTATTCTTTTTAATGGCTGAGTAATACTCCATTGTGTATCTGTACCACAGCTTTCTTATCCATTCATCTGCTGATGGACATCTAGGTTGCTTCCATGTCCTGCCTATTATAAACAGTGCTGCGATGAACATTGGGGTACACGTGTCTCTTTCCCTTCTGGTTTCCTCAGTGTGTATGCCCAGCAGTGGGATTGCTGGATCATAAGGCAGTTCTATTTCCAGTTTTTTAAGGAATCTCCACACTGTTCTCCATAGTGGTTGTACTAGTTTGCATTCCCACCAACAGTGTAAGAGGGTTCCCTTTTCTCCACACCCTCTCTAGCATTTATTACTTGTAGACATTTGGATCGCAGCCATTCTGACTGGTGTGAAATGGTACCTCATAGTGGTTTTGATTTGCATTTCTCTGATAATGAGTGATGTTGAGCATCTTTTCATGTGTTTGTTAGCCATCTGTATGTCTTCTTTGGAGAAATGTCTATTTAGTTCTTTGGCCCATTTTTTGATTGGGTCATTTATTTTTCTGGAGTTGAGCTGTAGGAGTTGCTTGTATATTTTTGGGATTAGTTGTTTGTCAGTTGCTTCATTTGCTATTATCTTCTCCCATTCTGAAGGCTGTCTTTTCACCTTGCTAATAGTTTCCTTTGATGTGCAGAAGCTTTTAAGTTTAATAAGGTCCCATTTGTTTATTTTTGCTTTTATTTCCAGTATTCTGGGAGGTGGGTCATAGAGGATCCTGCTGTGATGTATGTCGGAGAGTGTTTTGCCTATGTTCTCCTCTAGGAGTTTTATAGTTTCTGGTCTTACGTTGAGATCTTTAATCCATTTTGAGTTTATTTTTGTGTATGGTGTTAGAAAGTGTTCTAGTTTCATTCTTTTACAAGTGGTTGACCAGATTTCCCAGCACCACTTGTTAAAGAGATTGTTTTTAATCCATTGTATATTCTTGCCTCCTTTGTCAAAGATAAGGTGTCCATATGTGCGTGGATTTATCTCTGGGCTTTCTATTTTGTTCCATTGATCTATATTTCTGTCTTTGTGCCAGTACCATACTGTCTTGATAACTGTGGCTTTGTAGTAGAGCCTGAAGTCAGGTAGGCTGATTCCTCCAGTTCCATTCTTCTTTCTCAAGATAGCTTTGGCTATTCGAGGTTTTTTGTATTTCCATACAAATTGTGAAATTATTTGTTCTAGCTCTGTGAAGAATACCATTGGTAGCTTGATAGGGATTGCATTGAATCTATAGATTGCTTTGGGTAGTATACTCATTTTCACTATATTGATTCTTCCAATCCATGAACATGGTATATTTCTCCATCTGTTAGTGTCCTCTTTGATTTCTTTCACCAGTGTTTTATAGTTTTCTATATATAGGTCTTTACTTTCTTTAGGTAGATATATTCCTAAGTATTTTATTCTTTCCGTTGCAATGGTGAATGGAATTGTTTCCTTAATTTCTCTTTCTGTTTTCTCATTATTAGTGTATAGGAATGCAAGGGATTTCTGTGTGTTGATTTTATATCCTGCAACTTTACTATAGTCATTGATTAGTTCTAGTAATTTTCTGGTGGAGTCTTTAGGGTTTTCTATGTAGAGGATCATGTCATCTGCAAACAGTGAGAGCTTTACTTCTTCTTTTCCAATTTGGATTCCTTTTATTTCTTTTTCTGCTCTGATTGCTGTGGCCAAAACTTCCAAAACTATGTTGAATAGTAATGGTGAAAATGGGCACCCTTGTCTTGTTCCTGACTTTAGAGGAAATGCTTTCAATTTTTCACCATTGAGGATAATGTTTGCTGTGGGTTTGTTATATATAGCTTTGATTATGTTGAGGTATGTTCCTTCTATTCCTGCTTTCTGGAGAGTTTTTATCCTAAATGGATGTTGAATTTTGTCAAAGGCTTTCTCTGCATCTATTGAGATAATCATATGGTTTTTATTTTTCAATTTGTTAATGTGGTGTATTACATTGATTGATTTGCGGATATTGAAGAATCCTTGCATCCCAGGGATAAAGCCCACTTGGTCATGGTGTATGATCTTTTTAATGTGTTGTTGGATTCTGATTGCTAGAATTTTGTTAAGGATTTTTGCATCTATGTTCATCAGTGATATTGGCCTGTAGTTTTCTTTTTTTGTGGGATCTTTGTCAGGTTTTGGTATTAGGGTGATGGTGGCCTCATAGAATGAGTTTGGAAGTTTACCATCCTCTGCAATTTTCTGGAAGAGTTTGAGCAGGATAGGTGTTAGCTCTTCTCTAAATTTTTGGTAGAATTCAGCTGTGAAGCCGTCTGGACCTGGGCTTTTGTTTGCTGGAAGATTTTTGATGACAGTTTCAATTTCCGTGCTTGTGATGGGTCTGTTAAGATTTTCTATTTCTTCCTGATCGAGTTTTGGAAAGTTGTACTTTTCTAAGAATTTGTCCATTTCTTCCACGTTGTCCATTTTATTGGCATATAATTGTTGATAGTACTCTCTTATGATCCTTTGTATTTCTGTGTTGTCTGTTGTGATCTGTCCATTTTCATTTCTAATTTTATTGATTTGATTTTTCTCCCTTTGTTTCTTGATGAGTCTGGCTAATAGTTTGTCAATTTTATTTATCCTTTCAAAAAACCAGCTTTTGGTTTTGTTGATTTTTGCTATGATCTCTTTTGTTTCTTTTGCATTTATTTCTGCCCTAATTTTTAAGATTTCTTTCCTTCTACTAACCCTGGGGTTCTTCATTTCTTCCTTTTCTAGTTGCTTTAGGTGTAGAGTTAGGTTATTTATTTGACTTTTTTCTTGTTTCTTGAGGTGTGCCTGTATTGCTATGAACTTTCCCCTTAGGACTGCTTTTACCGTGTCCCACAGGTTTTGGGTTGTTGTGTTTTCATTTTCATTTGTTTCTATGCAAATTTTGATTTCTTTTTTGATTTCTTCTGTGATTTGTTGATTATTCAGCAGTGTGTTGTTCAGCCTCCATATGTTGGAATTTTTAATAGTTTTTCTCTTGTAATTGAGATCTAATCTTACTGCATTGTGGTCAGAAAAGATGCTTGGAATGATTTCTATTTTTTTGAATTTACCAAGGCTAGCTTTATGGCCCAGGATGTGATCTATCCTGGAGAAGGTTCCATGTGCGCTTGAGAAAAAGGTGAAATTCATTGTTTTGGGATGAAATGTCCTATAGATATCAATTAGGTCTAACTGGTCTATTGTATCGTTTAAAGTTTGTGTTTCCTTGTTAATTTTCTGTTTAGTTGATCTATCCATAGGTGTGAGTGGGGTATTAAAATCTCCCACTATTATTGTGTTATTGTTAATTTCTCCTTTCATACTTGTTAGCATTTGTCTTACATACTGCGGTGCTCCCGTGTTGGGTGCATATATATTTATAATTGTTATATCTTCTTCTTGGATTGATCCTTTGATCATTATGTAGTGACCATCTTTGTCTCTTTTCACAGCCTTTGTTTTAAAGTCTATTTTATCTGATATGAGTATTGCTACTCCTGCTTTCTTTTGGTCCCTATTTGCATGGAAAATCTTTTTCCAGCCCTTCACTTTCAGTCTGTATGTGTCCCCTGTTTTGAGGTGGGTCTCTTGTAGACAACATATGTAGGAGTCTTGTTTTTGTATCCATTCAGCCAGTCTTTGTCTTTTGGTTGGGGCATTCAACCCATTTACGTTTAAGGTAATTACTGATAAGTATGATCCCGTTGCCATTTACTTTATTGTTTTGGGTTCGAATTTATACACCGTTTTTGTGTTTCCTGTCTAGAGAATATCCTTTAGTATTTGTTGGAGAGCTGGTTTGGTGGTGCAGAATTCTCTCAGCTTTTGCTTGTCTGAAAAGCTTTTGATTTCTCCTTCATACTTGAATGAGATCCTTGCTGGGTACAATAATCTGGGCTGTAGGTTATTTTCTTTCATCATTTTAAGTATGTCTTGCCATTCCCTCCTGGCTTGAAGAGTTTCTATTGAAAGATCAGCTGTTATCCTTATGGGTATTCCCTTGTGTGTTATTTGTTGTTTTTCCCTTGCTGCTTTTAATATTTGTTCTTTGTGTTTGATCTTTGTTAATTTGATTACTATGTGTCTTGGGGTGTTTCGCCTTGGGTTTATCCTGTTTGGGACTCTCTGGGTTTCTTGGACTTGGGTGATTATTTCCTTCCCCATTTTAGGGAAGTTTTCAACTATTATCTCCTCAAGTATTTTCTCATGGTCTTTCATTTGTCTTCTTCTTCTGGGACCCCTATGATTCGAATGTTGTAGCGTTTAATATTGTCCTGGAGGTCTCTGAGATTGTCCTCATTTCTTTTAATTCGTTTTTCTTTTATCCTCTCTGATTCATTTATTTCTACCATTCTATCTTCTAATTCACTAATCCTATCTTCTGCCTCTGTTATTCTACTATTTGTTGCCTCCAGAGTGTTTTTAATTTCACTTATTGCATTATTCATTATATGTTGACTCTTTTTTATTTCTTCTAAGTCCTTGTTAAACCTTTCTTGCATCTTCTCAATCCTTGCCTCCAGGCTATTTATCTATGATTCCATTTTAATTTCAAGATTTTGGATCAATTTCACTATCATTATTCGGAATTCTTTATCAGGTAGATTCCCTATCTCTTCCTCTTTTGTTTGGTTTGGTGGGCATTTATCCTGTTCCTTTATCTGCTGGCTATTCCTCTGTCTCTTCATCTTGTTTAAATTGCTGAGTTTGGGGTGTCCTTTCTGTATTCTGGCAGTTTGTGGAGTTCTCTTTATTGTGGCATTTCCTCGCTGTGTGTGGGTTTGTACAGGTGGCTTGTCAAGGTTTCCTGGTTAGGGAAGCTTGTGTCGATGTTCTGGTGGATGGAGCTGTATTTATTCTCTCTGGAGTGTAATGAAATGTCCAGTAATGAGTTATGAGATGTCTATGGATTTGGGGTGACTTTGGGCAGCCTGTATCTTGAAGCTCAGGGCTGTGTTCCTTTGTTGCTGGAGAATTTGCTTGGTATGTCTTGCCCTGGAACTTGTTGGCCCTTGTGTGGTGCTTGGTTTCAGTGTCGGTATGGAGGCACTTGATGAGCTCCTGTCAATTAATGTTCCTTGGAGTCAGGAGTTCCTTGGAGTCAGGGTTTGGACTTAAGCCTCCTACTTCCAGTTATCGGTCTTATTTTTACAGTAGTTTCAAAACTTCTCCTTCTATACAGCACCATTGATAAAACATCTACGTTAAAGATGAAAAGTTTCTTTACTGTGAGGGTCACTCAGAGAGGTTCACAGCGTTACCTCCTTTCGAAGAGTTGGGTTGCTTTTCTGGGTGCCTGATGTCCTCTGCCGGCATTCAGAAGTTGTTTTGTGGAATTTACTCGACGTTTAAATGCTCTTGATGAATTTGTGGGGGAGAAAGTGTTCTCCCCGTCCTACTCCTCTGCCATCTTGGCTCCTCCCCCTACTTGATTTCTTAAATTGTTTTCTGTTAATAAGTTTTGTTTCATCTATAACCTCTATTCATAGCTACATGTTTTGTCTATAATTACACCCCTGAGACTATTTCTAAGAAAATCTCATCATCCATACTTTTGTCTAAAGCATAAGAATTTTTTAGTATAATCACATCATTATTTCACCTAAATAATTTAATAATTAAAAAATCAAATGTCTATTCAATGTTTAAATATCTCTAATTGTGTTATAATATTCCTATCTCTCCCTTTCCTTCTTTCTTAAAATTTGGTTATGTGGATTAAGATTTAAAAAAAAATTAAGAATATTAGTTGCTATACTTTCTAAAAACTTTTCAATCCAAAATTATCCCTCCATTAACTTTTTCCCTCTATATTCTTTGTTTGTTGTTATTTTAAATTATACTGGGATATTTTTTCTGTGCAACCTCTTACACCCTCAAAGTTTATAATTTTCAGCCACATGTCATTCTTAGACATTTTTTTTTTCTGTTCCCTGAATTTCCTGTAAAATAATAATCAGGTCCAAGGGTTAATCAAATTTAGGGAAAAATATTTTTGGCAAAACCACTTCATTAGGTTGTATATAACATTTGCATCTTTTTTCATAATGTTAAAAATTCTTAATAATTGCCTAGATCCAATGGTTAATTAGGAGTTACAAAATAATAATACCCTTTCATTCCTTTTTCATTTATTGGCTGTAGTTTTTCTATAAATATCTTTTCATTATTTACTCATTTGTAAATCTAAAGAACAGATCTTACAGAAAAGATAAATTATATTTACTAGTTACCAAAATAATGAGTTGACTCCTCAGAACCATTCAAGTCACATATAAGGATTTAAAAAATTATTTCTTTTTATAATCATTATAAATTCACAGACTTAAATATATCTGATTTGTTTCAATTTAGTGTAGCCTATAGTAGGAACCTGAGGAGGGCATGGCAACCCACTCTGCTATTCTCGCCTGGAGAATCCCATGGACAGAGGAGCCTGGCGTACAGTCCATGGGGTCGCAAAGAGTCACGTGGACTGGAATGACTTAGCACGCATGCATAGTAGGAGCCTATTTTGTTTGGCTGCTGATTTTTAATAATTTTTTATGACCTTAAGTTCTAAAGCCTTCTTTGCTTTTTCTCATCAAAAAAAAAATCTCAGCTACATTGATATATTGTTTTTAGGCTTTCTCTGGGAACAGAGATATCAAATGTATGTGACATGCACACATACACACACACATATGTGTGTGTGTATATTACATATATATATATTTAAAAGACAAAATATATTATGAGTTCATACTGATATTTCAAAATCGAATTCAATAATATGGAGTATTATCCCAGTGTCACAGATTCTCAGATCTTTTTTTATCCCAAACTGAAAATTCCAGTTGTAAAGAACATCAACTTATATGTTCATTTACTTTATCCCACATACCCACAAACGTTTCAAAATAAAACTAAGTGGAAAAGTATGAACAGTATTATTACTGAAAATAGTTTACAAAGTAAGATTTTAAAATTTTGTTTTCCCTAGGGTATATGTCATTACAGTTTAACAATCAAATTACAGTATATTGCATTAAAGTATTTTGAAGCAAACACTGTGTACTTATGCCACCAGCTGGATGCATTGGGAGTTTAAGTGTTTATTCCTTTACAGTGTTAGGGTCTTGAAATTTAAATTATGCAAAATGTAGTTAACTAAAGTCAAAATATGTTCTGATAAGTCTCACTTCTCTTTCTGTCCATTCCACTTGATTTCATCTGTTCAAATTTTATTTTATTTAAAAAAAATTTTTTTTAATTTTATTTTATTTTTAAACTTTATAATATTGTATTGGTTTTGCCAAATATCAAAATGAATCCATCACAGGTATACATGTGTTCCCCATCCTGAACCCTCCTCCCTCCTCCCTCCCCATACCATCCCTCTGGGTTGTCCCAGTGCACCAGCCCCAAGCATCCAGTATCGTGCATCGAACCTGGACTGGTGACTCGTTTCATACATGATATTCTACATGTTTCAATGCCATTCTCCCAAATCTTCCCACCCTCTCCCTCTCCCACAGAGTCCATAAGACTGTTCTATACATCAGTGTCTCTTTTGCTGTCTCGTATACAGGGTTATTGTTACCATCTTTCTAAATTTTATATTGATTCCTCCTACATCCACATTATTTGATATTGTTCTAATTATTATATAATAGCTTTAGTCCCACTCCTTTCACAAGCAAGTGAAAGTCATTTCTATAAACAGTATTAAAATTAGCTAGTAACCATGTCTCTCCATTTCCCCATACGCACTATTGTCTCATCTCATTTTAAATAATATACTTTTAATTATGGTTTAATCAGTGAATTTATCTTAATTTTTATATAGTCTCACGTTTTCATCCCATGTGTCAAAATGAGTAGAGAATAGAGCTGTTATATTCTATACTGTCTTCTTCCCGTTCATCATTTATCTTAATTCTAAATTATGTGTATATATATATGTGTGTGTGTGTGTGTGCACGTGATGTGCATGCTTAGTCGTTTCAGTCATGTCCCACTATTTGTGATCCTATTGGCTGAAGCCTTCCATGCGCCTCTGTCCATGGAATTCTCCAGGCAAGAACACTTGAGTGGGTTGCCATGTCTTCAACTGGGGAATCTTCCTGGCTCAGGGATCCACCTGTCTCCTGCAACTCCTGCGTTGCAGGCTGATTCTTTACTGCTGAACTACCAGGGAAGCCCATATATAATAAATCATCACCAGTCTTGGCTGTATGAAACTCATTCTCTAAGAGAATCCTCAGAAATAGATTAATAATACATTCTTTGTTCCTCCATATTAACAGCAGCATGCTTTTCAGTTTTTACTGGCAGATCTTAACTGTATATAAATATTTTCCTTACTGTTTCTTTCCTTAAGTGACTTACACACATTATTTCAATGTCTTTGGAATAAAATGTTGCTGTTAAATAAAACAAAACAAAACAAAGCAAAATGACAATAACAAACCTCTAATAATCTGTTTTTCTTTCATTACTTGGTCTTTTGGGCTGGAAGTTTAGTTTTTTGTTTTTCTCTTTTGCATGACAGTTTAATAATTGTATTAAAATTTTCTCAGTTTTTCACTATCTTGCTTTAATTTTTTCAGGTATGTCATTTGTTCTTTCAATGTATAGTTTAATGCTTCTTTTTCTTGTGTAAATTTGCCTTAGTCATACTTTTTACACTTGTTCTGTTCCATTTCTGTCCTTTCTAAGAAATTTGTATACATATTGGATTTTGTTTATATTATCTACCACTATCTCTGAAATCTGTTTTTAATCTCTTTCTTTATTGCTTTTAAAGTTTTGTAAATTTCATCCTTCATATCTTCTGCTTTTTCCTTTTTGAAGTAATTTTTTCTACTTTTATTTTACTTTATACTTCATTTTTAAATGACTTTTTAATTTTAAAATATCTTTCTCAGTTTCATAACCTCTCTTTTCAAATATTTTGCATATTTGCCTCAGTTTTCTTATGGCAATGTTCCTGGTTCTTTCATAGGCTTTTCCATTTTCTTAATTTCTTTTGGCCTGTTTTGAAATATTCATTGTTAAATTTTCATTACTCTTTTGGACTCTTTTTCCTAATGTATTTTCCTCTTGTGTGGAGATGCAATTTACTGCTTTTTTTATTTTTCTTATAATAATATATAAAATTTGACTGTAATCAGAAGTCTGAGGGCCGAAGAACTGATGCTTTTGAACTGTGGTGTTGGAGAAGACTCTTGATCCAACCAGTCCATTCTGAAGGAGATCAGCCCTGGGATTTCTTTGGAAGGAATGATGCTAAAGCTGAAACTCCAGTACTTTGGCCACCTCATTGGAAAAGACTCTGATGCTGGGAGGGATTGGGGGCAGGAGGAGAAGGGGACGACAGAGGATGAGATGGCTGGATGGCATCACTGACTCGATGGACGTGAGTCTGAGTGAACTCCAGGAGTTGGTGATGGACAGGGAGGCCTGGCGTGCTGGGATTCATGGGGTTGCAAAGAGTCGGACACAACTGAGCGACTGATCTGATCTGAAACAGCTTCTCATAGTTTTAGAAATAAAGATGAATCAGCATTATCGTTTTGGCTTTGTTGCTCTAGAAATCCTTCTTCTTTTGTTTGTGGTTAAAAATGTCCTCATGCTTTGAGATATTTTTCCATTTGTTTGTTCATATGCTGATACCAGTCATGTCTTATAGCTATTAATGGTTGGAACACATCCATTTATCCATTTATCTATCGTGGTTCCTGGGGATAACATTTCACTACATTTTTTGTAAATATTGTTTTCTTTATTTTGTTTTACTTAGTTATTTTGTATGTTCAGTGGAGAATTTTGTATGGCAAAATTCTTGTTTTTGCCATCCACCTTGTTTTTGCCACATCCACCTATAAGGCAAAAGACTTGGGTTCCATCCCAGGGTTAGGAAGATCTCCTGGAGAAGGGAATGGCTACCCACTCCAGTATTCCTGCCTGGAGAATTCCATAAGGAAGAGAGAGGAAGATGATGGTGGTAGCAATTTAGTTTTTTAATGTCTTCAAAATTCTCCACTGAACATACAAAATAACTAAGTAAAACAAAATAAAGAAAACAATATTTTGTATGGCACATAGATTATTAGGGTGCTTCATGCATTTCTTAAGGGTTTGTTTTTCATTGTGTGTTCCAAGGAACACTAGTGCCATAGAAAGTTTAGTTTACATAAAAATGGTGAAATTTGTAGTCAAGTAAAAATTTAAAGTCATGGAATAAACAAAATTGAATCAATTCCTTTACTATATGACTTATCATAATTTTCAATGTGCTAATGTACCATGTGGATCTTCAGTGGGGGAGTATGTTTTGCTTCATCACACAAAATTCCTTAAACTTGGGACTCTTGTTTTCTCCTACAGTATTTGTTCTGTATGAGTAAATGGAGCTTCAAAGCAATTCCCTAGCTCTTCCAACTGTGCTTGCCCCATTTTAATTCACAGCCAAAAGATAGCCTTGTCAGACTGCTGGAATCCTGTTAGTGAAAAGTACAATGGTGATCATAGTTTCAGTGTTGGTCTCTTGGATTTTATCATCAGTCACTTTGTCTTGCTCCTTTGTGTTTTATAGGATTAGCATAGACCCTAGCTGGAAAAGATAAAATGTTTAAATCAAATTTTCATAAATGATAGTTTTTCATCATCTCAAATGATGTTTCTGGCCTTTGATAGTGAGTAAAAAATTCCCAGGCAATATTTTCCTATGAAGTCAAAAGTTTTGTGAGAAACTATTAAATTGTATTTGGTTTAGAAGACAACAAACATAATAGTGGTAAAAGTAGACATCTATTTTTATTTTTAGATGAGCATTGACTTGATAAGGTTTATTACCAAGACAGGACAGAACGATGCTGATTTGCAGTATTTGTGCTTAAATTTATAAGTATTTCAATATAACATTTTCTGTGTGTGCCAAATAAGATTTTTTAAGTGGGTTAAAATAATAGGGTTTTTAAAAGAAACTCTGTTAGTCATTTCTTTCTCTTTCCACCTTTTCCCTCTCTTCCTTCTTTGTGTTTTTTTCTCCAATTAAGTAACTCCTGTGGAATGTACATACGGTATGTTGTAAGAGAAGACTCCCTGAGTTCTAACACCTATCATTTACTACCTGTGTGATTTGGGAAAGCTTGCTTAATCTCTCTGTGCCTCAATTTTCTTAACTGAAAATGAACTCATATAGTATTTCACTCAAGCAGTTTTTTTTTTTTTTTTTTTTTTTTTTTTGCAGTTAGTACAATGTTCTGCTCATGATCCTCAGGAAGACCGGAGAAGAGTACATGAAAAATAAGAACATCCTTACACATTCATTATCCATTCTTTCAGTTGGGCATTTAATTCATCCATTATACAAATATTTGTATAAAGAATCTGCCTGCAATGCAACAGACCCCAGTTTGATTCCTGGATCTGGAAGATCCCCTGAAGAAGGGATAGGGTACCCTCTCCAGTATTCTTGAGCTTTCCTGGTGTCTCAGATGGTAAAGAACACATCCACCTATAAGGCAAAAGACTTGGGTTCCATCCCAGGCTTAGGAAGATCTCCTGGAGAAGGGAATGGCTACCCACTCCAGTATTCCTGCCTGGAGAATTCCATGGACAAAGGAGCCTGGCGGTCTACAGTCCATGGGGTCTGCAAGGAGTCGGACATGACTGAATATTTACTGAGCCCCTTCCCACCTTATAAAAAAGCACATTGCTAAGAACTTGAAATAAAATGCTGAAGAAGATAGACATGTTTTACTCTAGGTTCTTAGCAATGTGGTTTGCACAGAGGGATGTCCTTCTTGAGGAAAATGTGGAGATGTTTAAATATTCTAGCATTCAAAAATCCTTGGTGGAAAAAAAACACAAAAATAATAATAAAGAACATCTGCCATTATGAAATTATGTACTATGTACCAGTTATACTAAGATTTTCATGTGAATTATATTGTCTTGATTATTAATAAGGTCTTAAGTTGTAAGTAACATGAAAAAACTATATTTTTAAAAAGTTATTTGGAAAAAAAAAATCTGTGCAAGGTGCTCGAAGAATTGAGAAGCATTTAAGAGGGCAAGTTTTAGAAAATAAGCAAGGATACTTCGAGGTTTAGGCAAAATAAATTAAGATTATGTTCTGCCTTTTGTGCTCACCATATATATAATATGGTCAATAAATATATTTATATATATATTTATATATATATAATATATATATTATATATTTTTATATATAAATATATAAATATATATATTTATATATAATATATAATATATATAAATATATATTATATATATTATATATATATTTATATATATAATATAATGTATAATAATGTGTAATATATAATATTTATAGTACAAAATGGCTAATGTTTTTGAGATATCTATGAATAATAGTTGTATTTCCCTCTCCGTTTGCAATTTTGTTAAAAGGGAAATAAGTGACTTTCTTTATATCTAAAGAAGGGAAGAGTTGTTTGTCATTTTAGTTTTTTTTTTTTTTTGAGAAACACTTTATTTATTTATTTTACTTTACAATATTGTATTGATTTTGCCATACATCAACATGAATCTGCCACAGGTGTACACATGTTCCCAACCCTGAACCCCCCTCCCTCCTCTCTCCCCATACCATCCCTCTGGGTCATCCCAGTGCCCAGCCCCAAGCATCCTGTATCCTGCATCGAACCTGGACTGGCGATTCGTTTCTTATATGATATTATACATGATTCAATGCCATTCTCCCAAATCATCCCCCCCTCCCTCTCCCACAGAGTCCAGAAGACTGTTCTATACATCTGTGTCTCTTTTGCTGTCTTGCACACAGAGTTATCATTACCATCTTTCTAAATTCCATATATATGCGTTAGTATACTGTATTGGTGTTTTTCCTTCTGGCTTACTTCACTCTGTATAATCGGCTCCAGTTTCATATAGGCAAAACACTCTCCTGTCATTTTAATTTTTTAAAACGTGTCTGTTAAACAAATTTATACTTTGTTATTCTACTTGATCCTAAGGGGGTGGTTGATATTAGTAAAATGATATATTCTTTAAGCAATTAAAAACTGGAACTGGAATTCATAATTTTATGAAGGTAGTAACAAGATATTTTAAGCATTAAATTTACAACAATGCTATTTTTTGCCTGAAGACAATCCTTTAAAATATCCTCAGGAAACAATCATGGTTCTTTTAAACTCTTGGAATAATTAAGACTTCTGCTAAAAGATCAGAAAAGAGAGAAGTGAAGCAAAGAGCAAGTCGCTCAGTCATGTCTGACTCTTTGCGACCCCATGGACTATGTACAGTCCATGGAATTCTCCAGGCCAGAATACTGGAGTGGGTAGCCGTTCCCTTCTCCAGGGAATGTTTCCTACTCCAGAGGATCTTCCCAACCCAGGGATCGAACCCAGGTCTCCTCCATTGCAGAGGGATTCTTTACCAGATAAGTCACCAGGGAAGCCTAAAAAGAGAGAAAAGATATCCATTATGTGAGGCAAGAATCAAGCATCCAAATGAAGATCAGTGGTCACTTTTCATCTCAGATTTTTCTGGGGTTTCCTCAGTGGAAATATCTATTAAAGGTTGCCTTTCTGTAGTCATTAACTCTTACTTATACTAAAGCACCCTGGAGAAGGAAATGGCAATCCACTTCAGTATTTTTGTCTGGAGAATCCCATGGATAGAGAAGCCTGGCAGGCTACAGTCCATGGGGTCACAGAAGTCGGACATGACTTAGCAACTAAACCACCACCATCCTAAGGTAATGAAAACAGAATAGTTCAAATTTCAAAGCTTGGATTTAGTTATTGAAGATAATAATAATTAAAAAAATAGTAGCAGTCAAGTTAGGCATTGTAATGAAAAACCATTTTGCAAGTAGCAGCCCTGAGGGAGACCGAATCTTACAAATCTTCAGTGACAAAGAATTTTATGGAAATTTGCATCTTTTAGTTTTAAAAACAGAAGCAACTTCGAGGCAAATGGCTCTTAATACCCTCTGTGAAATCTCAGATTTGGACTTTATCTATATGATATAATCATTTGAGATTTACAATGAACTATGGGAGGCCTTACAAATAGCTGTGAAAAGAAGAGAATTGAAAAGCAAAGGAGAAAAGGAAAGATATAAGCATCTGAATGCAGAGTTCCAAAGAATAGCAAGAAGAGATAAGAAAGCCTTCCTCAGCGATCAATGCAAAGAAATAGAGGAAAACAACAGAATGGGAAAGACTAGAGATCTCTTCAAGAAAATTAGAGATACCAAGGGAACATTTCATGCAAAGATTGGCTCGATAAAGGACAAAAATGGTATGGACCTAACAGAAGCAGAAGATATTAAGAAGAGGTGGCAAGAATACACAGAATAACTGTACAAAAAAGATCTTCATGACCCAGATAATCACGATGGTGTGATCACTGACCTAGAGCCAGACATCCTGGAATGTGAAGTCAAGCGGGCCTTAGAAAGCATCACTACGAACAAAGCTAGTGGAGGTGATGGAATTCCAGTTGAGCTATTTCATATCCTGAAAGATGATGCTGTGAAAGTGCTGTACTCAATATCCCAGCAAATTTGGAAAACTCAGCAGTGGCCACAGAACTGGAAAACATCAGTCTCCATTCCAATCCCAAAGAAAGGAAATGTCAAAGAATGCTCAAACTACCGCACAATTGCACTCATCTCACACGCTTGTAAAGTAATGCTCAAAATTCTCCAAGCCAGGCTTCAGCAGTACATGAACCGTGAACTTTCAGATGTTCAAGCTGGATTTAGAAAAGGCAAAGGAACTAGAGATCAAATTGCCAACATCCGCTGGATCATGGAAAAAGCAAGAAAGTTCCAGAAAAACATCTATTTCTGCTTTATTGACTATGCCAAAGCCTTTGACTATGTGGATCACAATAAACTGGAAAATTTTGAAAGAGATGGTAATACCAGACCACCTGACCTGCCTCTTGAGAAATCTGTATGCAGGTCAGGAAGCAACAATTAGAACTGGACATGGAACAACAGACTGGTTCCAAATAGGAAAAGGAGTACGTCAAGGCTGTATATTGTCACCCTGCTTATTTAACTTCTATGCAGAGTACATCATGAGAAATGCTGGACTGGAAGAAGCACAAGCTGGAATCAAGATTGCAGGGAGAAATATCAATAATCTCAGATATGCAGATGACACCACCCTTATGGCAGAAAGTGAAGAGGAACTCAAAAGCCTCTTGATGAAAGTGATTGAGGAGAGTGAAAAAGTGAAAAAGTTGGCTTAAAACTCAACATTCAGAAAACAAAGATTATGGCATTTGGTCCCATCACTTCATGGGAAATAGATGGGGAAACAGTGGAAACAGTGTCGGACTTATTTTTTGAGCTCCAAAATCTATGCAGATGGTGATTGCAGCCATGAAATTAAAAGACGCTTACTCCTTGGAAGGAAAGTTATGACCAACCTAGATAGTACATTCAACAGCAGAGACATTACTTTGCCAACAAAGGTCCATCTAGTCAAGGCTATGGTTTTTCCTGTGGTCCTATATGGATGTGAGAGTTGGACTGTGAAGAAGGCTGAGCACTGAAGAATTGATGCTTTTGAACTGTGGTGTTGGAGAAGACTCTTGAGAGTCCCTTGGACTGCAAGGAGATCCAACCAGTCCATTCTGAAGGAGATCAGCCCTGGGATTTCTTTGGAAGTACTAATGCTAAAGCTGAAACCCCAGTACTTTGGCCACCTCATGTGAATTGACTCACTGGAAAAGACTGATGCTGGGAGGGATTGGGGGCAGGAGGAGAAGGGGACGACAGAGGATGAGATGGCTGGATGGCATCACTGACTCGATGGACGTGAGTCTGAGTGGACTCCGGGAGTTGGTGATGGATAGGGAGGCCTGGCGTGCTGCGATTCATGGGGTGGCAAAGAGTCAGACACGACTGAGAGACTGAACTGAACTGAAGTGATGGAACGCTTGTTTGTCTCAAAAACAAATCTTTGTCTCAAAAACTGGCTAAATACACATCTTGTTCAGGTACAAGTAATGAAGCGAGATTGCATTTTTTCATGAGATACACTTTCTTTTGAACAAAACCAATAGTGTTTTTTTTTTTTTTTTCTGAGATGGAGGTAGTTGATATTGTTCTTGTCAGTGAAATAATTGAAGTAAATTCTAAGAACTAGTCCTTTTTGATGATCTCCATCATTATGAACTTGGAAGTTGGGCTTATGATTGATAGTATGTATTTTACTTTGTGTTTAAAAGATTCTATTTTAATTAGAATGTTGTTCGAGATATGCCCTATAAAATTTCTCTATTGTAATTTATTACTAATTTATAGACATTCTTTATATATGTCTTTTCCCAATTACTTATTTTCTCCCAGTTTTCTGTTCATCTTTAGGGGATATTTTTGTTAAATGAGCATTTAGATTTTGATATGTTCAAATGTATTACTTTTAGTGACTTCTGCCCTGAGAGACTTCTCTAAGAAATAACTTCGCTTTCACAGAGATCATAAAAGTACTATTATATATTTTCTACGGACAGTTATAAAGTTTAATGTTTTTAATTGGAGTTTTAAACAGAACTAGATCTGGAACTGAGTTTTTGAATACTTTTCAAAATAGATGAAATCATCACCATGCTGCTGCTGCTAAGTCACTTCAGTCGTGTCCAACTCTGTGTGACCCCATAGACGGCAGCCCACCAAGCTCCCCAATCCCTGGGATTCTCCAGGCAAGAACACTGGAGTGGGTTGCCATTTCCTTCTTCAATGCATGAAAGTGAAAAGTGAAAGTGAAGTCGCTCAGTCGTGTCCGACCCTCAGCTACCCCATGGACTGCAGCCTTCCAGGCTCCTCCATCCATGGGGTTTCCAGGCAGGAGTACTGGAGTGGGGTGCCATTGCCTTCTCCGAATCATCACCATACCTAAAGTCAAATATTACCACATCAGATAATGAGTAGTTTAACCATTTTTTCACTGGTTTCTATATGCTAAGTTTCCGTATATGTATATTTATGTTCACTCCATCGTTCTGTCTGAGTTAATTAGAGATTTTTAAAGTTAATACATGTTAGGGCAAATACCCTTTCTTAATTTGTTTCTCAGATTTAGCTTGGTTATTTTGAAGTTTATTGTTTATAGAAGTCAATTTGGCAAATTCCATGAAAAGTGATATTCAAATTTTGTTCTATTGAATTTGTGTTTTAACTTGAGCTTTAACCAACATTTTTGATACTGTGTCTTCTCATTTTTGAGCAGAGTACATATCTCATTTATTCAAGTTTCAGTGTCCTTTATAGCATTTGATAATTCCTAATGATTTTGCACATTTTATCTTAAATTTATTAGGTATCCCATAGATTTTTTTTTAACAAATTGAATCAATTCTATTTTTTTTTAAATCAAATGTGTATTGGTTATTGCTGGTACAATAACTATCAATTTTTATGTAACCTTTTTGTTGAAGTGGAAGAAACATAACTGAAATATCCAATTTGTAAGTGCAATGAATTTCCACACAGTGAAGACCCCAGGACCTAAATTAAGAAATGAGTCATTTCAAGAACCTCCAGTCTTCTTTCATCTCTCAATTGCCATCCTCTTACCCAAATACTACTATGTTAATTCTTAATCTATAGATTAGTTTCACTTGGTTTTGCACTTTATATAAATGGAATCACACAATGTGTATTCCTTGTGTTGACTTCAGTTATATTGTAGTCACATATTAAATGATCACCATAGGGTTGTCTATTTCTGAACTTTCTCTTCTACTCCTTTAGTCTGTTTGTGTGTTTTGTGTCAATTGCATGCTTTGTTTTTTGTATCTTTATGGTAAGTCTTAAGATCTGGTAGGGTGAATCCTGAACTGTTCATCATTGTCTTGACTATCCTATACATTTTTCATATAAATTTTAACATCAGCATATAAATACCCAAACAAGAATATGCTGTGATTTTCACTGAGTTTAATTAATCTTATTTGTCAAATTGAGTAAATGTAAAATCTTTAAAATACTGATCTTTTCAGTTTATGGAATTTCTGTCCATATGTGTTCCATATGTGTTATTTAATTTCTCTGGTAATTTTTTTTTCTTTTTTATATGGATACCTTGGGCATCTTTTGTTAGACTTATTCCTAGGGTTTTGATTTTTTGATCTTTTTGTAAATGGCATTTCTTTATTCTAGGGTATAAAAATACAATTATTTTTATTTATTGACATTTTAATTATTACTGTAGATGTGAAGGACTCAGAGCTTTTTTGTTTTTAAAGATTTTATTACAATGTTGAGTCAAATATATTTGGTTTTTGAAAAACTAACATGTATCTAAAATAAGCCTCAGAATTTCTATATCCCAAGAACTTAACAAAGTGCTTGTCACATAGTAGGTAATCTATAAATGATTACTGAATGGACAATGATTCTCTTTACAATGATTTTGTATAACATCATTGATTAAATGCTTCTTAAAAATTATTCCTGGAGGCTTATTGCAACCATTTTATGTAATATTGCACTCAGTGAAATAGACATTGCTAATTGCTATATTACCTGTTCAGCTCCCCTGCCTTTTTTTTTTTTTTACTATGTATTAATTTTGTTTGGAGAAGCAATGTGTTTGGACCTGAGTGTTGGATGATGGTTCCCTTACAGTCAGAAAGGATGAAGCTCTGAATCGTGAAATCTGATGCCCTAGTAAACAAAAGTTAGATAAGTCTAGATTCTCCATCATTCTTCCATTATTCTTCTACCTTGGGCTTGAACTTGGTGTCTTGAGGTTTAAGAATCATTACAATAGGTCAGTAAGTATGAGGTGAGGTGTTCACATGCCTTTGGTAGATCAGGGAGGTAGAAGTAGATGGAACTATTGTGTTATCACCAAGCAGCCAAAGGAATGTCATAAACTGTCTCTTATCTGAATTTTCTCATTTGTGAAAAAAAGAAGCAAACTTTGTTCAACTCACTATTATTCAGATATCTATTAGTTAGAGAGAAATGCATTGGTGTGTCATATAGTTGGATAGTACTGAATGTATTACTACTGAGATCAAAATGGCACTGACCAAAAGACAGCTCTTACAAATAAGTTAATTCATGATCCTCTTAGGGTCCTGAGACAGTTCAACAAAAATAATATGGCAAAACCAAGTTGGAGGAGAATGAATGCTGAATGATGTATAATAGCATTGCATTTTATACTGGAATGGTAGACCTCATTTTTTTTAAAGATTTATTTAACAATATACAACTTATTCTCTAAGGCTAAATTAGAGCTTTCTTCCCCTAAAGTCTTCCTAATAATCAAATCTGAACATTTTTGGTCTTTTAAAATTTTACAATAACATTTATTAAGTGCATCAGAGTTTGGGCTAACATTATCTTTGTGTATGTGGTGAACCTCTTTCACAGATGTAGGCATGAAGATTAGAATACCACCTCTTGCCTTTCTTGTTCTAATGGCAGACTTTCCAAATCATCACAGCACCATTTCCCTCTAACATTAGTATAACCATAAGCTCCTCTTTGACACAGATATCCAAGTGGTTACTACAGCATTATCAGAGTTGTAATGCTAGCCATAACTTAATATCATAACTAGATCTGTAATTTAGTTTTTAATACTTTTCAAGATGGAAAATCATCACTTTATGAAAATATTGCCACATCAGATACTGAGTAGTTTATTCATTTTTTTGCTGGTTTCCTATACACTAAGTTTCTATATACATATGTTTAGGGGCACTCTGCTGTTCTGTTTGTCTCTGAGTTAATTTTTTTTTTCATTTTTCTTTTTTTTAAAATTTTATTTTATTTCTAAACTTTACAATATTGTATTAGTTTTGCCAAACATCGAAATGAATCCGCCACAGGTATACCTGTGCTCCCCATCCTGAATCCTCCTCCCTCCTCCCTCCCCATACCATCCCTCTGGGTCGTCCCAGTGCACCAGCCCCAATCATCCAGTATCGTGCATCGAACCTGGACTGGTGACTCGTTTCATACATGATATTCTACATGTTTCAATGCCATTCTCCCAAATCTCCCCACCCTCTCCCTCTCCCACAGAGTCCATAAGACTGTTCTATACATCAGTGTCTCTTTTGCTGTCTCATACACAGGGTTATTGTTACCATCTTTCTAAATTCCATATATATGCATTAATATACTGTATTGGTGTTTTTCTTTCTGGCTTACTTCACTCTGTATAATAGGTTCCAGTTTCATCCACCTCATTAGAACTGATTCAAATGTATTCTTTTTAATGGCTGAGTAATACTCCATTGTGCATATGTACCACGGCTTTCTTATCCATTCATCTGCTGATGGGCATCTAGGTTGCTTCCATGTCCTGGCTATTATAAACAGTGCTGCAATGAACATTGGGGTACACGTGTCTCTTTCCCTTCTGGTTTCCTCAGTGTGTATGCCCAGCAGTGGGATTGCTGGATCATGGATTGGAAGAATCAATATAGTGAAAATGAGTATACTACCCAAAGCAATTTATAGATTCAATTCAATCCCCATCAAGCTACCAACAGTATTCTTCACAGAGCTAGAACAAATAATTTCACAATTTGTATGGAAATACAAAAAACCTTGAATAGCCAAAGCAATCTTGAGAAAGAAGAAGGGAACTGGAGGAATCAACCTACCAGACTTCAGGCTCTATTACAAAGCCACAGTCATCAAGACAGTATGGTACTGGCACAAAGACAGAAATATTGATCAATGGAACAAAATAGAAAGCCCAGAGATAAATCCACGCACATATGGACACCTTATCTTTGACAAAGGAGGCAAGAATATACAATGTATTATAGAAAATCTCTTTAACAAGTGGTGCTGGGAAACTGGTCAACCACTTGTAAAAGAATGAAACTAGAACACTTTCTAACACCATACACAAAAATAAACTCAAAATGGATTAAAGATCTCAACGTAAGACCAGAAACTATAAAACTCCTAGAGGAGAACATAGGCAAAACACTCTCCAACATACATCACAGCAGGATCCTCTCTGACCCACCTCCCAGAATATTGGAAATAAAAGCAAAAATAAACAAATGGGACCTAATTAAACTTAAAAGCTTCTGCACATCAAAGGAAACTATTAGCAAGGTGAAAAGGCAGCCTTCAGAATGGGAGAAAATAATAGCAAATGAAGCAACTGACAAACAACTAATCCCAAAAATATACAAGCAACTCCTACAGCTCAATTCCAGAAAACTAAATGACCCAATCAAAAAATGGGCCAAAGAACTAAATAGACATTTCTCCAAAGAAGACATACAGATGGCTAACAAACACATGAAAAGATGCTCAACATCACTCATTATCAGAGAAATGCAAATCAAAACCACTATGAGGTACCATTTCACGCCAGTCAGAATGTCTGCGATCCAAAAGTCTACAAGCAATAAATGCTGGAGAGGGTGTGGAGAAAAGGGAACCCTCTTACACTGTTGGTGGGAATGCAAACTAGTACAGCCACTATGGAGAACAGTGTGGAGATTCCTTAAAAAACTGGAAATACAACTGTCTCTGAGTTAATTTAAGATTTTTAAGTTTAATACATGTTTGGACAAATGTCCTTTCTTAATTTGTTTTTCAGATTTAGCCTAGTTATTTTTAAATTTATTGTGTGTAGAAGTCAATTTGCCAATTCCTAACTTGATATCCAGAGAAGGCAAGGGCACTCCACTCCGAAGTGACTTAGCAGCAGCAGCAGCAACTTGATATCCATGACTGAGCTAAAATGTAAACATTAATATCATAGATTGTATTGGTTTTATCTTTGTTTCTTACCCTACTCCTTTTCAGTTCAGTTCAGTTGCTCAGTCGTGTCTGACTCCTTGGGACCCCATGGACTGCAGCACGCCAGGATTCACTGTCCATCACCAACTCTCGGAGTTTATGCAAACTCATGTCCATCGAGTTTGTGATGCCATCCAATCATCTAATCCTCTGTCGTCCCCTTCTCCTCCTGCCTTCAATCTTTCCCATTAAGTATCAGGGTCTTTTCAAATGAGTCAGTTCTTAGCATCAGGTGGTCAAAGTATTGGAGTTTCAGCTTCAGCATCAGTCCTTCCAATGAATATTCAGGACCGATTTCCTTTAGGATTGACTGATTTCCTTCTCATTTTACATGTATTCAATTGACTGTTGTTCATAGATCTTTAGTAATATAGGAACTGACAATATAGATGTTTTTGCAAAATCATATGTATATCACAATGGCTAACACTATAAGACAGGACTGAAATATGAATAAAGCTTACTTTATACTCAAGTAATCCTGCAAAAATGATACATTTTCAGGTTCTTGACTGTCTTCTTTTTACATAGAAATGGTCTGTTCAGCTGGCAATGTTAGTTTTCTTTTCTATTAAGTTAGCACATCAAAATCTTCTATCAAAATGAATCAGTTCACAATGAGCAATAGATCTAGATGAGAATTGGATGATATGGGAGTGAAGAAAAATTTGTTCCGTTGCTAATGGACCATAAAGTCTAAAGTCAGACTAAGAAGGTGGATTTGTTTTGACATAAAGAACATTATACTTGAAGTTAGAAAAAGGAAGTTTGTAAAGATATTATTCTCATTTTATAAAACATAAACCAAAGCTTAGATATATTTTGAGACCCTAAATTATGTAACTTATGCTCTACCTGGACTACTAACCTATTTATCTAATTCACTTCATATGCAATATAATTACATACATACAGATGGAAATATTACATATTTAGCCCATCTAGTTTCTTTGTTATTTCCTATATACTTTCTGCCCTGTTTTAAGTTTTATGCTTTTGTGCAAACCTTGTCTTCAGTCTGGAATGCTTTAACCTATTTAATTCATGTCATCATTCACACATCAGTATACTTGTAGCTTTTCTATAAAGCTTTATGTAGGCCCTTGATAAAAATGAACCTCTTATCTGTGTTTCAAGGTCATTTCTTTTGTAGCATTATCTCAGTACACATTTATACATTTCTTCCTGTATTGACATATGTTATCTATATGTATATAAGATAATATATGCATATGTGAATAATAAGCATTCACATACTCTCCGATTCTTTTCTGTACACACCACACTATCAAGCATTATGCCTACCAGGTACTAGTGGCTAGCTATGCCATTTGGTGTATTTATCAATTGTTACCTAATAACATCCCTGGTGGCTCAGTGGTAAAGAATCTACCTGCCACTACAGGAGACATGGGTTTGATCCTTGGGTAGGGAAGATCCCCTGGGGAAGGAAATAGCAACCCATTCCAGTACTTTTGCCTGGAAAACTCCATGGACAGAGGAGCCTTGTGGGCTACAGTCCCTGGGGTTGCAAAGAGTTGGACATGACTGAGCAATTGAGTACACATATCAGTTCAGTTCAGTTCAGTTCAGTCGCTCAGTTGTGTCTGACTCTTTGCGAATCACAGCACACCAGGCCTCCCTGTCCATCACCAACTCCTGGAGTTCACTCAAACTCATGTCCATTGAGTCAGTGATGCCATCCAGCCATCTCATCCTCCATCGTCCCCTTCTCCTCCTGCCCCCAATCCCTCCCAGCATCAGGGTCTTTTCCAATGAGTCAACTCTTCACATGAAGTGGCCAAAGTGTTGGAGTTTCAGCTTCAGCATCAGTCCTTCCAATGAACACCCAGGACTGATCTCCTTTAGGATGGACTGGCTGGATCTCCTTGCAGTCCAAGGGACTCTGAGGAGTCTTCTCCAACACCACAGTTCAAAAGCATCAATTCTTTGGCGCTCAGCTTTCTTCACAGTCCAACTCTCACATTCATGCATGACCACTGGAAAAACCATACCTTGACTAGATGGACCTTTGTTGGCAAAGTAATGTCTTTGCTTTTCAATATGCTATCTAGGTTGGTCATAACTTTCCTTCCAAGGAGTAAGTGTCTTTTAGTTTCATGGCTGAAATCACCATCTGCAGTGATTTGGGAGCCCCCAAAAATAAAGTCTGACACTGTTTCCACACATATGCCTAACAAATTAACTAAAAAGTCAGCAGCTTAAAATAATAAAGAAATTATTATCTTAGATTTTCTGGGAAAAGCTGAGCTAAGTAGTTTTAATTTAAGGTCTTAAAGATGTGACCACAATTTTATAGTAAGGCTTGATCCACTTCTGAACTGTCTCATGGTTATTGACAGGCCTCAAGTTTTGGCTGGCTGTTCTAAAGACTTCAATTCCTTGTGTCAGTGATCCCTTCTGGGGTTGCCTGGCATGGAATCTGAGTAAACAATGAGAGAGAGAGGAGAAAAAAATCCTAAGATGGAAGTCAACAGTTTTTTAAATAACCAGATCTTAACAGTGACATACTGTCACATCTGCCACATGCTCTTGTCACATTGAACAACTTTGGTGCACTGTGGGTGGAGACAAGACAAAGGTTTGAAGGAGTTACAGATCACTGAAGATCCCCCTAGAGGCTGCTTATCTTTCTTGGGAATTGTGATAGACTCAATATTGACTTGTTTTGGTCTTAACATGTGCTGTAAAATATATTATTGTTTGTTGTTGTTTTTCAGTTGCTCATTCGTGTCTGACTCTTTGCAACCCCATTGACTGCAGCACGCCAGGCCTCCCTGTCCATCACCAATGCAAACTCATGTCCATCGAGTTGGTGATGCCATCCAGCCATCTCATCCTCTGCCATCCTCCTTTCCTCCTGCCTTCTATCTTTCCCAGCATCAGGGTCTTTTTCAGTGAGTTGGCTCTTTGTGTCAGGTGGCCAAAGTATTGGAGCATCAGTTTCAGCACCAGTCCTTCCGACGAGTATTCATTCCAATGAGTTGATTTCTTTAGGATCAACTGGTTTATACTTTATTTATTTATCTTAAATATACTTGTGTCATAATTAACCAATGTCCCAAATATGTAAATATTAGTTACAAATTCATTTGGGGAAAAAAACACAAATTATCTGACTGTCACGTTTTCTCTGGCCTGTCATAGGGTTCAAGTAATGTTTGATGCGCAAGTGTGTGCATGTGTGTGTGTACGTGTGTGCACATGTGTGTGTTTTCACTGCAATCTAAGATATTACACAGTGCCTATTATTAAGAAAGATTATTATCTTAGTTTTTTATATATATATATATATATGCATACAGTAGTTACATAAGATTTCAAACATAAATCTTAGTAAATATTAAGGATCATTTTAAAGAGTAATATGAATGCAGTTATATATTGGTACTAAGTTAAATGTAAAATATCATGTATGAAACGAGTTGCCAGTCCAGGTTCGATGCACGATACTGGATGCTTGGGGCTGGTGCACTGGGACGACCCAGAGGGATGGTATGGGGAGGGAGGAGGGAGGAGGGTTCAGGGTGGGGCACACATGTATACCTGTGGAGGATTCATTTTGATATTTGGCAAAACTAATACAATTATGTAAAGTTTAAAAATAAAATAAAATAAAAAAAATCAAATTGTTCGCTACTAATTGATGTACATACTACTGTGTTCTTTCATAAATGGAATTTTTTATTTAAAATTATTTTTAAACAACTTCATAATGTTCTTTATGTATCAGTTAAGTAACTTTGTATTGAATGAAGGAAAAATACCTTAACTTTGGGGTCTTGGTCTGTGCATTAAATTATATTTGTAAATGCTTCACTGAACAGTATTTTTCAAATATAATCCACATATAGTAATCATGTTTAAAATATACTTTTTCATAGTTATGACCCATCTGCTCAATACTGATAAGAAGTTCAATAAAGCTAGCTGTAAAAATCAATGCTGTTAAATGTTTATTAATTATCTAACAATTGCTTAGCTTACTGAGCACATTTAATACCCCAATACATATTTCAAGGTATATATGGAAATTTTGTACTTAGGTTTAAAGATACATTTTAAGTATCCTTTCAGCTATGTTCTCTTAATCCAAATTTATAAGCATTGCGCTTATTCCATTTAATCTGATCTTTCATTGAGGATACAATTTTGCTGAAGGTAAGGCAGACAGTTTCTATCTGGGGAAAAAAATCTTAAAAGTACATTGTACATTAAAAACCACTGAAGCATAATGGGCTAAACTGCACATGGACCAAATTTCAACATTTGCCAAAATTATCAGTAAATTTAAGACTCATTCTAATTTTCTCAGCCATTATTTTAGACTCCAGTAGCACTAGAAACTGATTTAATCAGGCAGTAAAGCATAAAGTATTCAGGTCAAGTAGATCAGCACAAAAATGTTTCCTAATTCCTTTCATTCTCATCTCATGGAGGCCTTTTGTCACTAAGATTAGTAGTGCTTGGGTTCTAAGATTATTTCTCTTTCCAAGCTGTACTAGTGTGTTTTAAGATAGTGCACACACACACACACAAAGCCATTTTAACTATTGAGGAACTAAAATGGAACCATAAAGTTTAATTCATATCTACTAGCAGCCTTATTTTTTTGCATCTGTACTTCATGATCCTTATTCCATTCCCACCTCTGCCGCTTCATCTAACTTCATGCCGTAACAATAGTAATTAACCTAATGCTCTAGCATCTAACATAATGCCTTAAACACAGTATCATTCCAGAATGCATGTTTTAAAAATATGTTGAAATAGATGTTCACAATTCTGGTGTCAAACTCATGAGGTGATAAACTTAGATGGTTTTGGTTAATAAGTGTGTTTTGATCTTACCATTGTCTTTTTCTGTTAACATGCTATCTAGCAAAGTGTTTATTAATGGTGATCTAAAATGAACTACATAAAATCTTACATACTCATAATGCCTACAATTCTTTCATTAAGGACTTACCTCTCTGAGTTTGATGCTTTTGAGAAGTCTACAAGTTATACTTGGGCTATTTTGATGACCTAGCCACCTCTGGTTTTCTGGCCATTCCTTATATAGCCATCAGGATGAGCTTCTCGTGCTTTTCACATTTGATTATTTCTTTTCCAGTGTAATACTAGCGGCTCTTCCATTGCCAGAAGGATAAAATCAAAACTCCATAGTAATATCCACATAGTCTTCATGTGTTTGCCTCGGCTTCTCTTAACAGATTTGCTCCCATGAACGCTATACTCTCTTCCCATCTATCCGTGAACCCTCCTCCATCATGCATCCTTTCTTTCTTTCTTTCTTTTTTAATTTTATTTTATTTTTATACTTCACAAAATTGTATTAGTTCTGTCAAATATCAAAATGAATCCGCCACAGGTATACATGTGTTCCCCATCCTGAACCCTCCTCCCTCCTCCCTCCCCATACCATCCCTCTGGGTCGTCCCAGCGCACTAGCCCCAAGCATCCAGTATCGTGCATCGAACCTGGACTGGCAACTCGTTTCATACATGATATTTTACATGTTTCAATGCCATTCTCCCAAATCTTCCCACCCTCTCCCTCTTCCATAAGACTGTTCTATAAATCAGTGTCATTCATGTACCCCATCTATGACCTTATATTACACTCTTACCTATCCCTGTTGAACTTTTAACTGTTTCTGACGTTATCTCAGAACTTTGTATGTTTTATTCGATGTGCCTAGAATTGTGCTGTTGTTTATGTTTTTCAGTTGCTAAGTTGTGTCTGACTCTTGGTGACTCTGGACCATAGCCTGCCAGGCTCCTTTGTCCATGGGATTTCCCAGGCAAGAATACCGGAGTGGGGTTCCATTTCCTTCTCCAGTTGGATCTTCCCAACCCAGGGATTGATTCCATGTCTCCTGAATTGGCAGGCAGATTCTTTACCACTGAGCCACCAGGGAAGCTCTATGCCTAGAATATGTTCAACCAAATCTTTCCTGTATAATGCCCTGTATAATTCCTGTATAATGTATAATGTAGGAACACATTACAAATAATCTAAGCTCATAGTTCATATCTTTTGTGAAGTTTTCCTGACAGCTTCTGGATTTTCTATCTATCCCAAACCCTACACACCTTTCCCTCCTACCATTTAACTCTTTCTGGGATCCATATTCATATTTATCTCCCTTCTATTTTTTAAAATAATCCAAATATATTCATTTCAGAATTTAATATGAAGTTTAATAACTTAATTCATTTCATAATTTAATATCTTGCTATGGCTAAATTTAAGAAAGAACTCACTTTAAAATGTCTAGCACAAAGCATTATCCTGTATTTATTATTTGTTATTTACTAGCCACTGTAAAAATGATGGAACAAGATGAATCATTAAGAGACTACTCAGGAATATTCTTAGGAAAAAGATCTTGAGTTGTAAAGAGAAAACAGTCACCTTTATTCTTAGTTTGAACACATTAGGTAACAAGGAAATAAAAGAAATAAATAAAACAAGGAAATAAAGCAGGGCTAAACTTAATCTAAAATGTAATACTCTTTAGCTGCCATGTTTTCAGAAATTGATCTAAATGTTATAAATTTTGAGCCTTTTCCAGAGGCTGTTTTCTTGTGATTTCTGCATTTTAATCTGTCTACTGTGACACTGTCTCACTGAATCTTTCCAACTCCAAAATGGTTCTTTTAGGGGCTTTAACTTTGAAAAAGCAGAGCAAGTTTTTGGACTGATATGAGTTTTACTCACCTAGTGTCTGTGAGGAGTGTGTGTATGTGTGTGTGTGTGTGAGTGTGTATGTGTACGTATTTGATGTTACCTGATTAAGACTTGAACATCTTACATATCAGGTAGATATTGCCTAAAATTTATCCATTTTTACCAGGGACTTTATTACCAAGCTTCCTTTTGAAGAAAAGCGAGAGAATTATTATAGAATTAATGTTAGTTATCTTTTCAAACCAGGTACTTTGGGGATGATAGAAGCTAGAGCAATATAATATATGTAAAAACAGTAGTAGAACAATTATTTGAAGAATATAAAAGATTATTTTCCATAAAATATTAATTTTGTTTATATTTTACTTATAATCAAATAAAGTGCAGACAGTGTATTCTTTCTCCAGTATAATTACTACAAAGAAAACTTAAATTGCTAATAAGAGGCTAACCTCTTGGGGCCATATACTGCTGATGGATGACCAGGGGATAATGATAAATGAATCTCATTCTAAATTCTGTCAACGAAATAAATCACAAACGTCATCAATTTCATTAATATATTAACGTTCCACTTAACCAGTATACATACCTCTCGATTGCCTTTTCCAAGGGAGCCTGTTCATTTTAGTCATATTTATCCTGAGCTTCATGGAACTGGAAAATTATTATTAATTGTGGTCACTGTATATAGAGAAGCCTTTTGGTAGGTGTTATTTGTGGGGAACTGCCCTCTATTTTCAGACTACATAGTCACTCATCCTTTAGGTGATAAAAACATTATTTCTCAGAAAAATGGGAAAAGTTTTTAGAAAGTATGTGCAAGAAGGAGAGTTCCTATTTCTTGAGAGGGTGTTTAGAATACAGATATGAGAATATCTGGCTCATACAGAAGAGAAAATAGTCATAAATAAAATGCCCCTCATGGATATTCTAATAACACTATAGATTATATTGTGTTGAAAAACACAGATGCTGATAATCCTGAGTTGAAAGTATAGTCAGATAAATTGGATATTAAAATAAAGAAGGTTTACGTATATCATCTTCAGTTTTTTCCACTTGCATTTTCTTTTTATGAGTATGCAGAGAGTGACATATGATTAAAATTTACATCTAATTAGTGTCAAAGATCTCTTTCATTAGATATAAAATAGCAGTTTAAGTGATGAGAGGATTTTGTTAATATCTTTGGCAGTACTTTTTAAATAGTGATTGTATTAGCTACGTATCTATATATTGCTCAAACTTAAAGGTCTTAAAAGTTAACAGGTATTATTCTCATAGTCTCTATAGGTCAGGAATGATAGTTGCTTTGCTGGGCAGTTTTGGCTATCTTCTCTCATGAGATTATAGTAAAAAATCAGCTGAGACTGCAGTCATTTGAAAGCCTAATTGGAACCAAACAATTCACTTCCAAGGTGACACCCTCCCAGGGATGGCCAGTCAGTGGTGCTGACTGTTTGAAGGAAGCCTCGCTCCTTTCTATTTGGGCATCTTCATCGTCTTCATGATATCCATGGTTGCTGACTTCCCATGCAGCAGGCCACTCAAGAGACTTAGACTCATTATTATTTCTGGCACATTCTATCCCTTAATAATCACCTCATCCAGCTTCCATTGAAGGCTCATTGCTACTTCCAGGACCTTCTATTCATTAATAATCATTTCGTCTGGCTTCCATTCAAGAGGATGAGAATTACACTCATTTGTTGAAGAGAGGAGTGCCAGAGAACTTATGCACATCTTCTAAAGCCACAATGTGGTAAACTAACAATATTTTTATGCGTGTTATGTTACAGAATCACTGAAATATAATAAGTCCTATGGCAGTAGGAGGAAACAAACTGAGTTAGATAGACTGAGCATAACAAAGTTCTGCTACTTTAGGAATGAACTTTTTGAAGTGATGAATAAGAAACTGAACCAAGTGAAAAATCTGTAGGGAAGGTTCCTAGAGCAAAAGCTGAAATATCAGGGTACCTGGGTGCACAAGAAGTTAACAAGGAAGCTGGTAAAACTGCCTTATATATTTTCCTTTAAGCTATTTTTAATTGGAGGATAATTGCTTTATACTATTGTGTTGGTTTCTGCTGTACAACAAGGTGAATGAGCTATAAATATAAATATAACCCCTCCTTCTCCATTAGGAAATATTTAAGTGACTTCAATTAACAACTGACATTTTAAAAAGCTAGTATAGTTCTTTAATTAATATAAAAACATAAGAAGACTTAAGATGAATCTTTCATTGGTTTATTTGAAGCTATCTTTTATGGCGTTTTCTACTGGAAAAGTATACTAATAAGGACTTAATACTTTTCTCTCCAGCTTTTCTAGGAACAGTTTTAAAAACAAACATTTGTTTTATATCTCACAATTTTCTCTTTTCCATAGACATTATTTTACATTGTAGAACAACTTCCTTGAGCATTAACTTTATTTTTCAATATTTAAATTGCAAAATCTTTTATTTTTCTGAAATTTGTCTTCAAGTTCTCCTACTTTTACTTACTCAATTCAGTAGTAAATACTTGAAAATCCATATTCAATTTCAACTTCAGACCTGGATGGGCAACAAAGAGTAGTTCCTTGATGAAAAATTATTTTTTTAAGAACATTTATGTGGTATTTATTTGGCTCTACCAAAAGGAAAGGCCACATTAGTCAACATAACTAGTACTCACTTAGCTCCTACTATTCTTTTTCCAAAATTAAAAAAAAAAAAAAACAGAGAAATGTAATATGTGAATCTACATGTCCATCTTCTAACATATTCAAGGAAATATTTGCAGAAATTCATAGCATTCATCTGTCCCTCTGGAGAAGGGAATGGCAACCCACTCCAGTATTCTTGCCTGGAGAATCCAGGGGACAGAGGAGCCTGATGAGCTGCCGTCTATGGGGTTGCACAGATTCGGACACAACTGAAGCAACTTAGCAGCAGCAGCAGCATATGTCCCTCAGAAAAACAATGAAACCCAGTAACTTGAGTCAAATACGTAATGTATTATAGATTTTGAAACTGTTGGAGGTGGGTTGAGCAAGTCTTTAATGAAGAAGAAATTAAACTTTAGAAAATAAAGAAACTTTTGCCTTTAATTATGTTGGAAAAAGTAAACACTATCACCAGAACAAAAATAAATCTCTCTAAGAAAAAATTAGAATCTTTCTTCCATTAATATGTTCTTTTTTCAAAAAGATTCTGGTTTACCTGTGTCAATTTCTACCTCTTCTCTGATTTTCCTACTAATCTTTTTACATAGGTTAAATACCACATTCGTTAGGGAGGGAATAAATAAATCACTGCTATACTTAATAACTCAAATAAGCTAGTTATTATTCAATAGGAAAAATAAGAGTTGGGTTTTAATCACAATATATAAGATAAAAACTTCAGGGCATGAATGGAATAATGGAATAGATAATATGTGTAATCAAATGGAGCATATGTTATGTTATAGAGAGGGAAACTTACAAACATAAATAATTACCTGGAGGCTATGGAACATAATAGAAACATATTTTAGAATGTTTATTCCTGTATTGTGCATCGAACCTGGACTGGCAACTCGCTTCATACATGATATTATACATGTTTCAATACCATTCTCCCAAATCTTCCCACCCTCTCTCTCTCCAACAGAATCCATAAGACTTCTATACATCAGTGTCTCTTTTGCTGTCTCGTACACAGGGTTATTGTTACCATCTTTCTAAATTCTATATATATGCATTAGTATACTGTATTGGTGTTTTTCTTTCTGGCTTACTTCACTCTGTATAATAGGCTCCAGTTTCATCCACCTCATTAGAACTGATTCAAATGTATTCTTTTTAATGGCTGAGTAATACTCCATTGTGTATATGTACCATAGCTTTCTTATCCATTCATCTGCTGATGGACATCTAGGTTGCTTCCATGTCCTGGCTATTATAAACTGTGCTGCGATGAACATTGGGGTACACGTGTCTCTTTCCCTTCAGGTTTCCTCAGTGTGTATGCCCAGCAGTGGGATTGCTGGATCATAAGGGCTGGTGCACTGGGATGACCCAGAGGGATGCTATGGGGAGGGAGGAGGGAGGAGGGTTCAGGATGGGGAACACATGTATACCTGTGGCGGATTCATTTCGATATTTGGCAAAACTAATACAATATTGTAAAGTTTAAAAATAAAATAAAATTAAAAAAAAAGAATGTTTATTCCTATAATTCTAAAAAAAATGTTCAAATATGCAAGAAATTAAAATTATCTTTTTGTTGAGATTCTTATGTCTGGAGACATTTAGGTATAATATTATAGAGCACAAAAAGTACAATTAAAAATTCCAAATAATGAAAATATTTTAAAGGTAATTTCTACACTCCTTATTCTTATAATTATAACTGATTTATGTGAGAGAATTCAAACATAGCTGTAAAAAGTGTCAAATGATGGCATTTTTTTTTCAATTAAAATAAAGTTGTCAGCAAAGTTGAGCCTATAAAAACCACATCATTTTTAACTGCATTTAAAAAGCTCTGTGAGGATTCCATTTGTTCTAGAATGGAAACACAGACATTTGTTGTTGTTGCTCAGTTGGTCAGTCATGTACAGCTCTTCATGACCCCGTGGATGGCAGCATGCCTGTCTTCCTGTCCTTTCCCGTCCCCCAGAGCTTGCTCAAACTCATGTCCATTGAGTCATGGTGCCATCCAGTCATCGCATCCTCTGTCATCCTCTTCTCCTCCGGCTGTTAATCTGTCCCAGCATCAAGGTCTTTTCTAATCAGTCGACTCCTTGCATCTGGGGGCCAAAGTATTGGAGTTTTACCTTCAGCATGAATCCTACCAGTGAATATTCTGGACTGATTTCCTTTAGGATAGACTGATTAGATCTCCTTGCAGTCCAAGGGACTCTCAATAGTCTTTTCTAACACCACAGTTTAAAAGCACCAATTCTTTAATCCATTGTATATTCTTGCCTCCTTTGTCAAAGATAAGGTGTCCATATGTGCGTGGATTTATCTCTGGGCTTTCTATTTTGTTCCATTGATCTATATTTCTGTCTTTGTGCCAGTACCATACTGTCTTGATAACTGTGGCTTTGTAGTAGAGCCTGAAGTCAGGTAGGTTGATTCCTCCAGTTCCATTCTTCTTTCTCAAGATCGCTTTGGCTATTCAAGGTTTTTTTGTATTTCCATACAAATTGTGAAATTATTTGTTCTAGCTCTGTGAAGAATGCTGTTGGTAGCTTGATAGGGATTGCATTGAATCTATAGATTGCTTTGGGTAGTATACTCATTTTCACTATATTGATTCTTCCAATCCATGAACATGGTATATTTCTCCATCTGTTAGTGTCCTCTTTGATTTCTTTCACCAGTGTTTTATAGTTTTCTATATATAGGTCTTTAGTTTCTTTAGGTAGATATATTCCTAAGTATTTTATTCTTTCCGTTGCAATGGTGAATGGAATTGTTTCCTTAATTTCTCTTTCTGTTTTCTCATTATTAGTGTATAGGAATTCAAGGGATTTCTGTGTGTTGATTTTATATCCTGCAACTTTACTATAGTCATTGATTAGTTCTAGTAATTTTCTGGTGGAGTCTTTACGGTTTTCTATGTAGAGGATCATGTCATCTGCAAACAGTGAGAGCTTTACTTCTTCTTTTCCAATTTGGATTCCTTTTATTTCTTTTTCTGCTCTGATTGCTGTGGCCAAAACTTCCAAAACTATGTTGAATAGTAATGGTGAAAGTGGGCACCCTTGTCTTGTTCCTGACTTTAGAGGAAATGCTTTCAATTTTTCACCACTGAGGATAATGTTTGCTGTGGGTTTGTCATATATAGCTTTGATTATGTTGAGGTATGTTCCTTCTATTCCTGCTTTCTGGAGAGTTTTGATCATAAATGGATGTTGAATTTTGTCAAAGGCTTTCTCTGCATCTATTGAGATAATCATATGGTTTTTATTTTTCAAATTGTTAATGTGGTGTATTATATTGATTGATTTGCGGATATCTCTTTAACAAGTGGTGCTGGGAAATCTGGTCAACCACTTGTAAAAGAATGAAACTAGAACACTTTCTAACACCATACACAAAAATAAACTCAAAATGGATTAAAGATCTAAACGTAAGACCAGAAACTATAAAACTCCTAGAGGAGAACATAGGCAAAACACTCTCTGACATACATCACAACAGGATCCTCTATGACCCACATCCCAGAATATTGGAAATAAAAGCAAAAATAAACAAATGGGACCTAATTAAACTTAAAAGCTTCTGCACATCAAAGGAAACTATTAGCAAGGTGAAAAGGCAGCCTTCAGAATGGGAGAAGATAATAGCAAATGAAGCAACTGACAAACAACTAATCTCGAGAATATACAAGCAACACCTACAGCTCAATTCCAGAAAAATAAATGACCCAATCAAAAAATGGGCCAAAGAACTAAATAGACAGTTCTCCAAAGAAGACATACAGATGGCTAACAAACACATGAAAAGATGCTCAACATCACTCATTATCAGAGAAATGCAAATCAAAACCACTATGAGGTACCATTTCACGCCAGTCAGAATGTCTGCGATCCAAAAGTCTACAAGCAATAAATGCTGGAGAGGGTGTGGAGAAAAGGGAACCCTCTTACACTGTTGGTGGGAATGCAAACTAGTACAGCCACTATGGAGAACAGTGTGGAGATTCCTTAAAAAACTGGAAATAGAACTGCCTTATGATCCAGCAATCCCACTGCTGGGCATACACACTGAGGAAACCAGAAGGGAAAGAGACACGTGTACCCCAATGTTCATCGCAGCACAGTTTATAATAGCCAGGACATGGAAGCAACCTAGATGTCCATCAGCAGATGAATGGATAAGAAAGCTGTGGTACAGATACACAATGGAGTATTACTCAGCCATTAAAAAGAATACATTTGAATCAGTTCTAATGAGGTGGATGAAACTGGAGCCTATTATACAGAGTGAAGTAAGCCAGAAAGAAAAACACCAATACAGTATACTAATGCATATATATGGAATTTAGAAAGATGGTAACAATAACCCTGTGTACGAGACAGCAAAAGGGACACTGATGTATAGAACAGTCTTATGGACTCTGTGAGAGAGGGAGAGGGTGGGAAGATTTGGGAGAATGGCATTGAAACCTGTATAATATCATGTATGAAACGAGTTGCCAGTCCAGGTTCGATGCACGATACTGGATGCTTGGGGCTGGTGCACTGGGACGACCCAGAGGGATGGAATGGGGAGGGAGGAGGGAGGAGGGTTCAGGATGGGGAACACATGTATACCTGTGGCGGATTCATTTTGATATTTGGCAAAACTAATACAATTATGTAAAGTTTAAAAATAAAATTAAAAAAAATAAAATAAAAGCACCAATTCTTCAGTGCTCAGCCTTCTTTATGGTCCAAGTCTCACATCCATGCATGACTACTGGAAAAACTATAGCTTTGACGAAGTGGACCTTTCTCAGCAAAATAATGTCTTTGGTTTTTAATATGCTCTCTAGGTGGGTCATAACTTTTCTTCCAAGGAGCAAGCGATTTTTAATTTCATGGCTGCAGTCACCATCTGCAGTGATTTTGGAGCCCCAGAAAAGAAAGTTTGTCACTGTTTCCACTGTTTCCCCATTGATTTTCCATTAAGTGATTGAACCACATGCTATGATCTTGGTTTTTTGAATGTTGAGTTTTAAGCCAGCTTTTTCACTTTCCTCTTTCACCTTCACCAAGAGGCTCTTTTGTTCCTCTTCACTCTCTGCCATGAGGGTGGTGTCATCTGCATGTCTGAGGTTATTGATATTTCTCCCAGCAATCTTGATTCCAGCTTGTGCTTCATCCAGCCCAACATTTCACACAATGTACTCTGCTTATAAGTTAAATAAGCAGGGTGACAATATACAACATTGACATACTCCTTTCCCAATTTGGGACCAGTCTGTTGTTTCATGTCCAGTTCTAACTGTTGCTTCTTAACCTGCACACAGGTTTTCAGGAGGCAAGTAAGGTGGTCTGGTATTCCCATCTCTTTAAGACATAGACATTGGGGTCACTTATATTTGAGTAGTTTGTGATGGACAGTTAAGTTATTTTGTAGGATAGTGTTAGATGAGAAAGTTTGGTTGGGAGGGGAGACATCTTGAGGCATCTACATGAAACATAGATGCCAGATTTTCTTGCCTTTGGTATTAGGAGATGCATCACAATATCTTTGTTAAAATAACTAGGTTGAATAAAAATTGCATGCTCAAAAGTATCCCAAATTTTTTATTTTTAAGATTCACATGAAAAATCATTTTCTTCTACTATGTTTTTTTGTGTGCATCCATTAAATGTTGAAATTATTGAAAGAGCATACAATTTTGCACAGCTTTAGTTGAATTACATATTAAAAAATCATGGAATTAAAAATTAGTTTCTGTAATTTGTAGATATCACATGTAGGAAAACCACTTAAAGCAAGATTTACCTATTTTTTTTAACAATGAACTAACTCAGGAATTATTGCTATTTCTCTTCTATTCTCACAGAAAATGCACATGTTGAGAACATAGCACCTTGAAACTGCCAATATACCAGATGAATTATCTTCACAGGATGATAAAACTTTTAATGAAACTAATTATATGGCACATCAGAACTTTAGACTATGAACTTCTATAGCTGGCATTTTGCTCTGATTTCAGGAGAAGAAGATTAAATAATAGCTGAGAATTAAGAGATCATCTAATTTTGTTTGGGAGATTGGTTAATCTTTTACAAAAGAAATATGCAAATAATACATCATCACTCCATGAATGAAGAAAGAATTTAATGTTTTAGGCTAGAACAAAAATTAGCTGAAGTCCATTGGTCAGTATTTTTATTTAAAAACTTACTATGACAACCCTGACTTTTGAGACAAAGAATATCTCTGTTACAACAATAATAATGACAGAGAGGGTCTATAGAAGTAAAGAATGATACACACCTTCAGTTCAGTTCAATCGCTCAGTCATGTCCGACTCTTTGCGACCCCATGAATTGCAGCATGCCAGGCCTCCCTGTCCATCATCAACTCCCGGAGTTCACTCAAAGTCACGTCCATCAGTTGGTGATGCCATCCAGCCATCTCATCCTCCGTCGTCCACTTCTCCTCCTGCCCCCAATCCTTCCCAGCATCAGAGTCTTTTCCAATGAGTCAACCCTTCGCATGATGTGGCCAAAGTCCTGGAGGTTCAGCTTTAGCATCATTCCTTCCAAAGAATACCCAAGACTGATCTCCTTTAGAATGGACTGGTTGGATCTCCTTGCAGTCCAAGGGACTCTCAAGAGTCTTCTCCAACACCACAGTTCACATCTTTAGTTAACATATTTTTAAACAGAAATATACAAAGGCATAGAAGTGAGAATCTTCTGTATTCCAGGCATTGCATACTTTCACTTCCTCCTGTTCTTTTGTTTTTGCTTATTTTATAAATGACAGTAAGCTCAATATAAGTATGTGGTATGAAGTGCCTAACAAAAAAGCAAATTCAGTCTCAATTTGCATTAATAGGATGTTGTATTAATATTAATTTTTGGAAGTAGTAAAAGTGCAAAGATTCTGGAATCGAATTGCACAACTGTTACTGTGTGACTTTTGGCAAGTAATTTAACCTTTCTAATGATCAGAACAGAGAAGGCAATGGCACCCCACTCCAGTACTTTTGCCTAGAAAATCCCATGGATGGAAGAGCCTGGTAGGCTACAGTCCATGGGGTCGCTAAGTGTTGGACACGACTGAGTGACTTCACTTTCACTTTTCACTTTCATGCATTGGAGAAGGAAATGGCAACCCACTCCAGTGTTCTTGCCTCGAGAATCCCAGGGTCGGGATGCCGGGTTGGCTGCCGTCTATGGGGTCGCACAGAGTTGGACACGACTGAAGCGACACAGCAGCAGCAGCAGCAATGATCAGAAACTTGGATAATAATATCATATCATATATTCATTTTAGAGTACAATGAAACAATGTGTAAAATGTTTCACACAAAGTCTGGAAAAAAATGAGTGAGTGATAGCTGCTCAGTCATGCCTGACTCTTTGCAAACCCATGGACTGTAACCTGCCAGACTCCTCTGTCCATGGAATTCTCCAGGCAAGTTTACTGGAGTGGGTTGCCATTTCCTTCTCCAAAATAAATTGACTCAACTCCTAGATATTGTTATTATCAGGGTGATAATCTTTAGGACTCTATTCTATTCAGATTTCAGTTGGAGGGATTATCTCTGATCTCACACACATCTATATACATGCATATATATATATATATGTATATGTGTTTGTGTGTACATATATATATATATGTGGGTGTGTATACGTGTATATAGAGAGAAAAGAAATTAAAAATTAGGAGCATTGGGAGAAATTCATTGGAAAATATGTTTAAAGTCATTTTAAAATTAAAATGTATAACATATTTATTCAAACACATAATGAGGTTTTTAAAGAAATAATCATTTTATTTTCACAAAAATGTGCTCTATCATAACCTAGAAAAGCTCTTGACATAAGTCACATGCATCTGGTGTAATTGCATTAAACTGTCTGTAAGATCACTTCCTACTTGGAGATTCTACAATACTGTGGCAGCTCTGACTGGAGAATGAATGAGCCATCCTGTCTTCACTCCATTTTCCCTTTCTTTTTCATCCCCTTTGATAACTTCTTATAACACCGAGACAGTTGAGACAATGTATTGTTTTTGACATCTACCAATCTGGGAGTAGAATGGGAAGTATGAAAGTAGAAAGTGATGCCTGGTGCTGTGCTGTTTTCTTATCTATTCATCAATGGCTGTTGTCCATCTTCTTGTGTTCACATCTGGTGGATTATTTGGGTTAGAATGCTAGTTTAGAATTCCTGTTTATGTAAGAAAAATATAGTCAAAGCATAGATGACAAGGACAATATAATGGAATTTAGCAACATGGATTATTCAGGGATAAGCAGCAGATTTTTAAGATATTAACTTCAAGCATTTGTTTTCTTAATTCCTGTCAGTGAAGTTTGAGAAAAGTTGCTTCTGCTCTTTGGGTCTCAGTTTTCTTTTGTGACATGGGAGGAATTATTCCAGATGGGCTCTAAATTTCTTTAAATCTCTAATATCTGTGAGTGTATGGTACATGTATGAGGTCTTACAAATCATCTTATCTCAACATTTTATTGATAATTTCTATTTACTTAAACTAACTTGATAAGCAAGAATATTCAGTAGTAAGTATCTGCATTAATTTTAACTGATACAAGCTTAGTTTAGTGACATGGCAATTTAGCTTTTATTTTCAGTGTAGGGTTTCAATGTAGTCAATCCCAATAATAATATTCCCCTGTATGTCTTCTATCTTTTTAATGGTGTGCATATAACTACAAAGAATTTAATATGCTCCTGGATATTATGAAGTAAACCATGTAAGAGCAATTATATTCATATACAATAAAAGATAATAGGTATTCACCTGACATTTTATTTCTGTACAATCTTATTAATTTCCCTCTTTCAGAATTGAAATAAAATATTCATGTATCTCAGTGTAACAAACTGTTTCTCATTTCTTTTATCTCCTCTCAATGTTCTCTTCTTTTTATAACTGTTGAGTATTTTTACCATCTTGACTTGCCAAACCAATTTATATATATATTCTTTCCTTTCAGAAGCAATAAATGGTTATATGATAATTGTAAAAAATTAAGAAAATTGCAACTCTAGAAATATTAAGGCCAGATTAATTGTAATCTATCAAGAAAGCTCTGTTAACATCTTTGGATTTCTTCCACTCTATAGGCTGGAGCCTATTAAATCAGGGCAGTGACATAATCCAACATGTTAAATAAATTCATTCTGGTTGCTGTATGCAGAGTACAATGAAAGGGCAAGAGTAGAAACAGGGAGATCAGTTAGGAGGCTATTAAACAGAGCAGGAGGGAGAATATATGTTTTGACCTAGGAGGGTAGCAACAAAACTGCAGAGAAATGGTTAAATGAAAGGGAAATATAATTTAAAGAGCCAGAAGAATTTGATAATGGAATGAATGTGGGATATTAAAAAAAAAAAAAGAAGGGGGGATGAAAACTATGATCCTGAGCAAATGAATGGATAGTGAAACCATTTACTGATGTGCGGAAAGCTAGGGAGGAGTTAAATTGACTTCTGCTTTGGATGTGACAAATTTGAGATGCCTAAAAAATATCTAAGTAAAGATTACATTGCTAGTTGGATAAACAGTTTGAATGCAAGGGACATATTCAGGCTGGAAATATGATTTTAGTGATCTCCCATAGAAATACTTATTCTACCAAAAATTTAGAGAAAAGCTAACACATATCCTACTCAAACTTTTCCAGAAAATTGCAGAGGAAGGTAAACTGCCAAATGCATTCTAAGAGGCCATCATCACCCTAATACCAAAACCAGACAAAGATGCCACAAAAAAATAAAACTACAGGCCAATGTCGCTGATGAACATAGATGCAAAAATCCCCACAAAATTCTAGCAAATAGAACCCAACAACAAATAAAAAAGATCATACATCATGCTGCTGCTGCTGCTGCTAAGTTGCTTCAGTCGTGTCTGACTCTGTGCGACCCCATAGATGGCAGCCCATCAGGCTCCCCCGTCCCTGGGATTCTCTAGGCAAGAACACTGGGAGTGGGTTGATATTTCCTTCTCCTATGCATGAAAGTGAAAAGTGAAAGTGAAGTCGCTCAGTCATGTCCAACTGGTAGCGACCCCATGGACTTCAGCCTGCTAGGCTCCTCCGTCCATGGGATTTTCTAGGCAAGAGTACTAGAGTGGCTTACTATTGCCTTCTCTGCATACATTGTGACCAGGGCTTTGTCCCAGGAATGCAAGTATTCTTCAATATTCACAAATCAATCAATGTGATATACCACATTAACAAACTGAAAGATAAAAATCATATGATTATCTCAATAGATGCAGAGAAAGCCTTTGACAAAATTCAACATCCATATATGATGAAAACCTTCCAGAAAGCAGGCATAGAAGGAACATACCTCAACATAATACAAGCCATATATGATAAAATCACAGCAAACCTTGTCCTCAATGGTGAGAAACTGAAAACATTTCCCCTAAAGTCAGGAACGAGAAAAGGAGGCCCACTCTCACCACTACTATTCAACATAGTTTTGGAAGTTTTAGCCACAACAATCAGAGAATAAAAAGGAATAAAAGGAATCCAGATTGGAAAAGAAGTAAAACTCTCACTGTTTGCAGATGGCATGATCCTGTACATAGAAAACCCTAAAGACACCACCAGAAAATTACTAGGGCTAACCAATGAATGTAGTAAAGTTGCAGGATATAAAATCAACACACAGAAATCCCTTGCATTCCTATACACTAACAACGAGAAAATAAAAAGAGAAATTAAGGAAACACTCCTATTCACCCCTGAGACGAAAATAATAAAATGGGAATAAATCTACCTAAAGAAACAAAAGACCTATATATAGAAAACTATAAGACACTGATGAAAGAAATCAAAGATGACACAAATGGATGGACAAATATACCCTGTTCGTGGATTGGAAGAATCAATATAGTGAAAATGAGTATACTACCCAAAGCAATCTATAGATTCAATGCAATCCCTATCAAGTGACAAACGGTATTTTCACCGAACTAGAACAAATAATTTCACAATTTCTATGGAAATGCAAAAAACCTCAAATAGCCAAAGAAATCTTCAGAAAGAAGAATGGAACTGGAAGAATCAACCTGCCTGACTTCAGACTATACTACAAACCTACAGTCATCAAGATAGTATGGTACTGGCACAAAGACAGAAATATAGATCAATGGAACAAAATAGAAAGCCCAGAAATAAATCCATGCACCTATGGACACCTTATCTTTGACAAAGAAGGCAAGAATATACAATGGAGAATAGACCATCTCTTTAACAAGTGGTGCTGGAAAAACTGGTGAACCACCTGTAAAAGAATGAAAGTAGAACGCATTCTAACACCATACACAAAAAGAAACTCAAAGTGGATTAAAGATTTAAATATAAGGCCAGAAACTATAAAACTCCTAGAGGAAAGCATAGGCAAAACACTCTCTGACATAAATCACAGCAGAATCCTCTATGACCCACCTCCCAGAGTAAAGGAAATAAAAGCAAAAATAAACAAATGGGACCTAATTAAAATTGAAAGCTTTTTCACAATGAAGGAAACTATAAGCAAGGTGTAAAGATAGCTTTCAGAAGGGGATAAAATAATTGCAAATGAAGCAACTGACAAAGAATTAATCTAAAAAATATACAAGCAGCTCATGCAGCTAAATTCCAGAATAATAAACAACCCAATCAAACTAAACAGAACTAAACAGACATTTCTCCAAAGAAGACATACAGATGGCTAACAAACACATGAAAAAATACTCAACATCACTCATTATCAGAGAAATGCAAATCAAAACCATAATGAGGTACCATCTCATGCTGGTCAGAATGGCTGTTATCAAAAATCTACAAAAATAAATTCTGGAGAGGGTGCAGAGAAAAGGAAACCCTCTTATATTGTTGTGGGAATGCAAACTAGACAGCCCTTATGGAGAACAGTGTGAAGATTCCTTTAAAAAAGTGGAAATAGAACTGCCATGCTGCTGCTGCTGCTGCTGCTGTCATTTCAGTTGTGTCTGACTCTTTGCGACCCCATAGAGGGCAGCCCACTGGGCTCCCCCGTCCTTGGGATTCTCCAGGCAAGAACAATGGAGTGGGTTGCCATTTCCTTCTCCAAAGCAAGAAAGTGAAAAGTGAAAGTGAAATTACTCAGTCGTGTCCAACTCGTAGCAACTCCATGGACTGCAGCCTCCCAGGCTCCTCCATCCATGGGATTTTCCAGGAAAGAGTACTGGAGTGGGGTGCCATTGCCTTCTCTATAGAACTGCCATACAACCCAGCAATCCCACTGGTGGGCATACACACCAAGGAAATCAGAATTGAAAGACACACGTGTACCCCAATGTTCATCGCAGCACTGTTTACAATAGCCAGGACATGGAAGCAACCTAGATGTCCATTGGCAGATGAATGGATAAGAAATCTGTGGTACATATATATACACAATGGAATATTACTCAGCTATTGAAAAGAACACATTTGAATCAGTTCTAATGAGGTGGATAAAACTGGATCCTATTATACAGAGTGAAGTAAGTCAGAAAGAAAAATACCAATACAGTATATTAAAGCATATATATGGAATTTAGAAAGATGGTAAAGATGACCCTAAATGCGAGACAGAAAAGAGACACAGATATAAAGAATAGACTTTGGACTCTGTGGGAGAAGGTGAAGGTGGAATGACTTGAGAGAATAGCATTGAAACACGTGTATTACCATATGGGAAATAGATCACCAGTCCAAGTTCAATGCATGAAACAGGGCACTCAGAACCAGTGCATTGGAATGACCCTGAAGGATGGGATGGGAAGGAGATGGGAGGGGGGTTCAAGATGGGGGACACATGTACACCCATGGCTGATTCGTGTCAATGTATGGAAAAAACCACCACAATACTATAAAGTAATTAGCCTCCAATTAAAATAAATAAGTTAATTTTAAAAATAAATAAAAACAGGATGAGTAGTAAAAGTGTTACTAACCTGAAACTATTTTTTAAGCAAATAAAAAAGCAAGTAGCAGAAAAAAAATACTTAGTTATAAAAATAGAAACTAAGGATAGAAATATGCTTCCCTCATATCTTCCTTCATAGTTCAATTGGTAAGGAATCCACCTGCAATGTTGGAGACACCAGTTGGATTCCTGGGTCATGAAGATCCCCTGGAGAAGGGATAGGCTATCCACTCCAGTATTCTTGGGCCTCCCTGTGGCTCAGCTGGTAAAGAATGCACCCTCAATGTGGGAAATCTGGGTTCTATCCCTAGGTTGGGAAGATCTCCTGGAGGAGGGAAAGGCTACCCACTCCAGTAGTCTGGCCTGGGTCACAAAGAGTCAGACAAGACTGAATGACTTTCACTTTGAAGCATAGAAACACTTTGTTACAAAAAACATGGGTTCACTAAAGACTGAGTTTTGACAGAGATATGAAGAGTAAGTCTTGATGCTCTGCAATATTTGGAGGGAAAGAATTCAACACAGCACACTAAAAAGTAGCACACTGTGAGATATAACTAAAAGGGTATGGCGTTCCAGAGAGCAAGTGACAACAGTTTTCCAGATGAGACTGCAGCTGCAACAAACGGTAATGCTGAAAAGTCATTATATTTTCTGTCTCAAACGGTTTTAAAACACAATTCTTAATGTTAATAATAGTGTCTCATCGTTTATCTGCACCACAATATATTTAACCAATTCCCTAAAGCTGAGCTTCCATTTATTATTGTTGTTTATGTAAATAACATGTCAATAGTCTACATGTTTCAGTAAATAAAATATAATGTAAAATTTGCTAGAAACACAAGCAATAGAGGGGAGATAAAAGGTAGAAAAAGAATGATGATTAAAAAAACAAAAACAAAACCTCTCTATTTCTCTCCAGCACATATCTAAGAGAAAAATTCTGTATATCAGGATAGGTATAGGCTTAACTTTACATATAAGAAACTGGCAAAAAGTTCTCCCCCATGGTTGTACTGTTTTTCACACTCCCACAGGACCAACTTCCTGTTGAGCTTCTCCGTATGCCTGCCAACACTTGATATAAATATTTTAAAATTCTAGTCATACTAGTGGCCCTGTAGTGACATTTAATTATTGTTTTAATTTGCCTCTAAAACTAGTAATCCTTAATAATTTCTCAGATGTCTGTTGGTCATTTTTAAGTCTTTTTAGGCAAATTGTTTTTTCATATTCTTTGACCCAATTTCAATCAGAAATTTGTCTTTTTTCTTTTTCATTTTTTTGGCCTTGCCACATGGCATGCAGGCTTCTAATTCTCTGATCAGTTATTGAACCACATCCCCTTTGTTGGAAGTGGGAAGTCTTAACCACTTGATCACCAGTAAGTCCTAGAAATTTATCTTTTAATTGATATATTTATATACTCAGGAAATAAGTTCTGTCAGACATAGGTATTGCAAATATATTTTCCCAAGCTTTATTTTGGTATTGATTCTATCATCAGTGTTTCTAGTTTGCATACGTTTTTTGTTTTAATGAAGCATAATTTATCAGTTTTGATCTTCATAATTATATAACTGTCTGTGTTCTAAGAAATATTTATCATCCATGGTCATAAAGGCTTTTTCCCTTCCTAGTTTTCTGAGAGTTTTTAAAGTTTATTTTGAATGGATACCAGATTTTATATTTACAACATTTTCATGGAAGATCTTAATTTAAAAACCTGTGTCCATTGAAATTATTATATCATTCCCCTTTATTTTCTTAATTTTAATTGCAATGATGTTTCAATGTACAATTTTGCATTTCTGGATTTGCTTTGTTAATATTTTGTTAAAGATGTTTGCTTTCCAAAAATGACTATTAATGATGTGGAAATCACTACAGATGGTGACTGTAGCCATGAAATTAAGACGCTTACTCCTTGGAAGGAAAGTTATGACCAACCTAGATAGTATATTCAAAAGCAGAGACATTACTTTGCCAACAAAGGTCCATCTAGTCAAGGCTATGGTTTTTCCTGTGGTCATGTATGGATGTGACAGTTGGACTGTGAAGAAGGCTGAGCGCCAAAGAATTGATGCTTTTGAACTGTGGTGTAGAGAAGACTCTTGAGAGTCCCTTGGACTGCAAGGAGATCCAACCAGTCCATTCTGAAGGAGATGAGCCCTGGGATTTCTTTGGAGGGAATGATGCTAAAGCTGAAAGCATCCAGTACTTTGGCCACCTTATGCGAAGAGTTGACTCATTGGAAAAGACTGATGCTGGGAGGGATTGGGGGCAAGAGGAGAAGGGGACGACAGAGGATGAGATGGCTGGATGGCATCACGAACTCGATGGACATGAGTCTGAGTGAACTCAGGGAGTTGTTGATGGACAGGGAGGCCTGGCGTGCTGCGATTCATGGGGTCCCAAAGAGTCGGACACGACTGAGCGACTGATCTGATCTGATCTGATGATGTGGAATTGTCTCCTGCTGCAGTGGTTTTGCCTGTGTTTAGATTTGAGATTTTGTTGACTTCATAATATGATTTGGGAAGTGTTTCTTCTACTTTCTGAAATAATTTGTCTAATTATTATTGTTTATTCCTTAATTATTTGAGAGAATTTATGAGAGAGGACATCTGTGCATAAAGGTTTTGTTGTGAAAAGATATTAACATTTAATTCAATTTTTTGAACTGCTTTTTTGCTTTCTTCCTTATTTAAAAGTTTTCCTTTTAAATATAGATTTAAATATTGCCAAATTTAATTTGCTAATTTTCCTTTATCCATTTCATCTCAGGTTGTTGAATTTACTGAAAAAAATAGTTTATGTGTTTAGAAACTATTGGGAAATCTTTTATTTGGCATCTGTTTTTAGCAATGCTTTTTCTACTTAGTTGTCAGTAGTTGATCAACTATATTGATTATTTGAAAACAATAAATGCTTAATTTTGTTAATTTCTCTAATGCTGGTATGTTTTTATTTCAGTTATTTCAACTATTATCATTGTTCTTTCCTTCTTCCTGCATACTTTTCTAGTGGTTTGGTCTTTTTTTTTTTGTTATTTCTCCAGTTAAAGCTTAGATCATTGATTTAATTATTTTAACAAACATTCCCTGAAGAAGGAAATGGGAAGTCACTCCAGTATTCTTGCCTGGAAAATCCCATGGACAGATGAGCCTGTTCATGGGATTGCAAAAGAGTCAGACATGACTTAGCAACTAAAAAGCAACAATAAGCATTTAAAGCTATTCTATTCTATTTCTCTAAGCACTTGTTTTGGATGCATCACACAAATTTGGTTATGTGTTTTTAGTTTCATTGAATTTGAAATAATATCTAATTTCCTGTGTGAAGTCTTAGACCTAAGGATTATATAGTAAATATTGGCTAATTTCTGAATATTTGGAGATTTTCCCACAAAATTTTAAATTCAGTTCTAATTTCGTTGTATTTATGTGAATCTGGGTGAACTCCAGGAGTTGGTGATGGACAGGGAGGCCTGGCGTGCTGCGATTCATGGGTTCGCAAAGAGTCGGACACGACTGAGTGACTGAACTGAACTGATTGTTGTCACAGAAAACTAACTAATCTAGTCAGATGGACCATAGCCTTGTCTAACTCAATGAAAAATTAACTGTTGTCACAGCACCTACTCTGAATGATATGAATTATTTGAAATTTATTGAGACTTGTTTTATGCACGTAAAATAATCTATATTTTGAAATACTTGGGTGTAGTATTATTTACATGCTAATTGCTTAATTATTAAGTTAAAATACTTCACTATTTGACAAATTGCTCTTGTCTATTGTTCCATCAATTAAGGGGAAGAGTTATTAATATTTTCCATAATTATTGCTGAATATTTATATGGCTTTGTTAGTTTTATTTAATCTCTTTTTGGGGTTTCCAAGGTTATTCAGTGGTAAAGAGTCCCTCTGCCAATGTAGGAGACACAGGAGACGCGGTTCCATGCTTGGGTCAGGAAGATCACCTAGAAGAGGAAATGGCACCCACTTCAGTATTCTTGACTGGAAAATCCCATGGGCAGAGGGGTCTAGCAAGCTATACTCCATGGAGTTGCAAAGAGTTGAACATGACTTAGTGACTAAACAACATTTGTTGTTATGAAATATCCATAGTAATACTGCTGCTGCTGCTGCTAAGTCGCTTCAGTCGTGTCCGACTCTGTGCGACCCCATAGAGGGCAGCCCACCAGGCTCCCCAGTCCCTGGGATTCTCCAGGCAAGAACACTGGAGTGGGTTGCCATTTCCTTCTCCAGTGCATGAAAGTGAAAAGTGAAAGTGAAGTTGCTCAGTAGTGCCCGACCCTCAGCGACCCCATGGACTGCAGCCTTCCAGGCTCCTTCATCCATGGGATTTTCCAGGCAGGAGTACTGGAGTGGGGTGCCATTGCATACTACTGCTCTTTAAATATTTTTATTTAAAATCAATTTAAACCATTATTTTTTAACTTTCACTTTTTAAATATAGTAGAAAATTTCTGTCTTTCAATTGAAGTATTTAGTTTATTTACATTGAATGTAATTATTAATGTTTGGATCTATTTTCCTATTTGTTCTTTATTTGCTTTTTGTCCCATTTTTCTCCCTTCTTGATTTTTATGTTAAGTGAAAGCTTTTGGTGTTTATTTTGTCTAACAACTTTTTAGTTGTGTATGTTAATAATTCATTTTTATTTTATTATTTTATCTAGGGATTACATTATAACATCATTACTTGCAATAATACATCATTATTTACTTTGAAATGAAGTCAAACAAATATATATTATAATAAACTTACAAAAGTATGGTTTTATTTAACTTTCCATTCTTTGTCCTCTTTTGTTATGTATTTGACTATTCATATATTATAAACTCCACAGTACAGCATCATTATTCTTACATATTCAGTTATCTTTTAATGAGATTAATGTGAAAAAAAAAGATTATTAACAATCATGTATTAGCTATTTCCAGTGATCTCTATTTTTCTATAGATTCAAGTTTTCTATAAGGCATTTTACTTGCTCAAGCCTAAAGAACTTCTTTTAAAAAATCTCCTACTGTAATGACCTATATAGGAAAAGAATGTAAAAAAGAGTAGATATATGTGTGTGTGTGTATATATATATATATATATATATATATATATATATATATCAGATTCACTTTGTTGTACAGCTGAAACTAACACAACATTGTAGATCAACTATACCCTAGTAAAATTTAAAAAAATAAAATATCTCGTTCTGCTAAGTCGCTTCAGTTGTGTCCAACTCTGTGCGACCCCATAGACGGCCGCCCACCAGGCTCTCCTGTCCCTGGGATTCTCCAGGCAAGAACACTGGAGTGGGTTGCCATTTCCGTCTCCAATAAAATAAAATAAAATAAAATATCTCCTAGTATAGTTCTAATAATGACAAAAATTTTCTTAGCTTATGTTCCCAGAATAATTTCTAAGTAAGTAGTATCCTTACATTCTTTGAGATAAGAGTTCAGAGGGGCCGCTTTTTGAGAATAGTGCCCTTGTATAAAAGCAGTTTAAACCATTCTCTTTTTTATAGTGGCACCAGGAAAGACAATGACTTTGCTAAGTTCTATTACAAATAATACTGTGTTTGTTAAAGATCATTATGTGTTCTTTCTCTTTCACTGAATAATAGTAACTTGAAAAGAAGATATGAAGCATGGAAAGTGAAAAAATGGTTATATTTTATATGTAGGAAGTATTTTAGACATTTAAGAATTATAATTCTATTGACTTTTAATCTTTCATTACATATAATCTTTTTTCTAGTGTTTTTCATTGTTATCTCATAATTTATTCTGTAATAAATATTCATTTTGTAGTTTTTTGTTTTCAGCTATGAATAGAGGGAAATTTCATTCCTATTCTTTCAAGCTGTTGATAGTTCTAAAAATTAGTTTTTATATACTATTCATTTTTACAAGAGTATTTTTATTTGAGGAAATAAAAGGATTAAAATTTCTTGCACTTGCCATATGTAAATGAAAAAACTCTACAAAAGTACATTTATTTAAAAAAATCTACATATCTGGTTCCTATAGTGAATTTTCTACTGCATTTACCACATATTTCTTAAACCTGTCAGACAAGGAATGCTATTCAAAGATATAGCATTAGCTGACTCACTAAAGCTAATGGTTAAATTTCCTTAGCTCTTGTTAAGTCATTATGTTATAAAATATAGAACCACAAAAAATAAACATTTATTTGTAGTCATAATAACTGCCGGCTCTACCGTGACTTCTAAACGAGTATATAATTAACTAAAATAACAAGCTCACAAATATGTATTTGCACTACAATTTTTGCTAGGTGCAAGCTGTTAAAGTGCAAAGTTTCATGCTGTTGCAAATCGTGTTAATATTAAATATATCTGGCACTTTTCACCTCTATTAAGAAAAATAAGTAAACATTCAAAAATATTAAGGCATTCATAAAATTTTCCTTATCAAAAGAGATTCCTGTATCTTCTACTGAAAGGCTAGACATTTATTTTCAATAATTCTTCCCCTTTCAATCCCAATAAATTTCCTTTGTAAGTGATTAGATTGAAATAATGTGTTTTGTCAGTTCATATATTTGTTCACTTTAAAATTCCTATTTATGAAAACAGTTTATGAATTTAGTTAACCATGATAGTTAGTGGCACTCTAGCAATGAGTGTTCTCCAAAATGAAGATTAAAAGCCTTTAATAAGCAATGTGGGAATAAAATGTTTTTCAAAGGATCCGAAGAATTAAGAGTATTGGCCATATCTTAGCCTTTGCCTGACACACAAGTTTTGAAAAACAATGGCCACCAATTTTTCAAAATAATTATTATATTACTTTTGATTATAGTAGACAAGTTTCTTGCAGTGGCTTCCCACTCTAATACCGAACGTAAAATGATACCTCACTTATTATTCGTTGTCAGTACTTTATATGTGTAGTTACGTGCTGTAAGGATTTAGTTAATGCCAATCTTTTTGCTATTGTTTGACCTACAGCAAGTTTATAAGGACTGTTAACTTCCTTCTCCTTTCCTTTTCCTTTATCCATTCCCCTCCTTCTCCTCTCATTATCTTCTCAATTACAATACTTTGACTTTATTATTGTGTACTATCCAATAATTAATATAATAAGACTAACATCCGTTATTTAATCAGATGATACTGTGCCTTTATATATCTGATAAATGACTTATATAATCCTTTGTATTAACACCTGTTTGGTGAATGAGGTTGGTGAGTAATTAATTAGATACTTAGGGTCACATGGGAAATTAACAATGAGCATCAAATTTGAATCTGATTTTATCTGATATCAAAATTATATTTTCTTTTAAATAACAGATTTATACATACTCAATGTAGGAAGTAAAAAAATATTCTAAATAAATAAAAGAAAAGGTTAAAAATTTGCTACCCCCTTTCTCACCCCAGTAGTTTATTTTTGGCCTTTTACCTTTCCTGATGTTTATGTTAACTATTTCAATATTTGTAATAATTGTTGTTCTTTGTGACATTTTTGCCTAAATCATACCATATTTAGATATTACTCTACAAGTTACTTTGCTCATGTTAAACCAAAGTGAAAGTGAACATCGTGACTAACTCTTTGTGACTCCATGGACTATACAGTCCATGGCATTCTCCAGGCCAGAATACTGGAGTGGGTAAGCTTTCCCTTCTCCAGGGGGTCTTCCCAAACTAGTCATCTAACCCAGTTCTCCCTCATTGCAGGCGGATTCTTCACCAGCTGAGCCACAAGGGAAGCCCAGGCATACTGGAGTGGGTAGCCTATCCCTTCTTCAGAGGATCTTCCTGACCCAGGAATTGAACCAGGGTCTCCTGCATCACAGGCAGATTCTTTACCAACTGAGCTATCAGGGAAGCCCTTGTTGAACCAAAGTATATTCTAAACCTCCTTCTAGCTCAGCAGACAGAGGCCAATCCAATTTGTTAGACTGATATATCATTGTTAATAGCTGTATGATTTTCCTAAGAAAACATATACATATATATATATCACATTTTTAGTCCATTGTTTTCTTTATGGATATTTTTGTTATTTTTAGTTTTGTCACCATAAGCAATGCCTCAGTGTATCTATCTAGACATACATTTATATTTGCAACTTTACTCATATATTTCTAGATATTAGATTTCTGAAGGGGGAATCATTTTATCGAACAATGTCTAATTTTTGGTTGGTATTTTCAAATTACTTTCCAAAAGGGCTAAAGCTATCACACTTTGACTAACAATGTTCTGGTTCTGCATTCTTACTGTTTTTTGAAATAATCACCATTTAATATTTTTTCAATGTTATTGGGGAAGGAAATGGCAACCCACTCCAGTATTCTTGCCTGGAAAATCCCAGGGATGGGGGAGCCTGGTGGGCTGCCATCTATGGGATCGCACAAAGTCAGAAATGACTGAAGCGACTTAGCAGCAACAGCAGTAGTATGGGAGAAATAGTGTCTCATTATTACTTCAATTTAAGGCTGAAAAAAAATTCAAGTATTTCATTGTTTTTTAGAATTTCTTGATCATATAATGCTGTTTATATCTTTCACCTGTTTTTCTACTGGATTGTTTGTGTTTTCTTATCAATATGTAGATAACTATCCAGAATAGATATTTTAACTTTGTTTATATTTTTATCTAAAAAATTTTTAATTTAAAGATTACAGTTATATTTTTCTTTGTGATTTTTATATTTCTAGTCCTCTTTTGAAGTCTATCTGTCCTAATTTAGATAAATGTTCTCTAATTTTATTTTCTGAAATTGCTATTCATTTCTTTATTCCTTTAATGTATTTAATTTATTCAAACATATTTATTGATCATAAAATGTGTGTAAGGCCAAATCATGGGTTCTTGGGAACCTTGAGTGTTAAAACAATAAAAAAGTTGACAGAATTGTGATATGTGTCATAAAAAAATATAAGATGGAGAAGATCATGGAAATTAAAGTCTACAGATGTAGGTATCAGGGTCTGGGTATATTTATGAATGGAATGTTCAGGCAGTCCTCACTGAAAATAAAATTTTAACCAAGATCTGAAGTGTGTGATGTGAGATGAGCATATATTTGACAGAAGATGCTCCCAAGCAAAGCTAGGAGTTAATGCAAAACCCCTATAATCTTTTTAAAAAATGTTTATTGGGGTACAGTTGATTTACAATTTTGTATTAGTTGCAGGTGTACTGCATATACAGTGAATCAGTTGTATATACATACATATATCCACTCTTTTTTAAAGATTCTGTTCCCATATAGGTTGTTGCAGAGTATTAAATAGAGTTCCCTGTGCTATACAGTAGGTCCTTGTTAGCCATCGTAGTTGTGTATATGTCAGTTCAAATATTCCAGCTTATTCCTCCCTCTCTGCTTACCCCTGGTAACCATAAGTTTGTTTCTATATCTGTAACTGTATTTCTGTTTTGTAGATAAGTTCGTTTGTACCCTTTGCTTTTTAGATTCAACATACAAGCAATATCATGTGATATTCGCCTTGTCTTTAAACAGGATGCTTGCTCTTTAAGGGAAAATGGAAGGCCAGTATAGCTGAGATAGAATGAGAGAAAAATAGAAGATAAAATTAGAAAAGAGATGGGAGTTGGTGATAGCAACAATGAGGATAGAATCATCAGAAGTGTAGGAGAAATTAAATCAAGTTGTGCATGCCATTCTTAGAAGTTTGGCTTTAACTGTGAATGAAATGGGAAGCTATAGCAGGAATTTGTGAAAAAGAAATAATTTGATTTGAGCTATAATTTTAGAGGATCATTCTCTGTGTTCTTCATGAGAATACATTTTAGAGGGACAAGAGTGAAGATAGGAAGACTGTTTAGGGGCTAGTATAATCTAGGTGAGAGATAATAGTGGCTTCTACCAGAAAAGTAACAATGGGTGTGGCAAAAGTGGTCCTACTATGGATATTTTTTAAAGATACAACCAATAAAATTTCCTTATATTATATTACGTGTGGCCAGGAAAACTCCTCAGCCAATACTGTAAAACCAAACCTGTTGATGAAATCTTAATAGAGACTACAATTAGGAATGTTATGAGTCAAAAGGGGTCTCATTTCATCAGCTACACTGATGACAATATTCTTGATGTTCTTTACCTGTGGATTCTTCATCAACTCCTCTTTGCTCTTTGATTCTGAAGGCTCCTTCAACTTGTTAACCTTTGGGCTAATTTGCTGGAGGTCAATATTAATGAGGTCCTCAACCCTGTCAACTTTGTATGAATCCTTCTTTTCAAAGGCATAAACTTATCTATAATCTCAAAACCCAGATGAGCAGTAGGTCAGCAAGGGGCAGGGAAGGGAAGTTAGGCACTATGCCAGGAACCCCCATCTTCTCAGAATCTGGCAAATACAAATCCTCAATGCTACATCATGCATATATGCTACTATATTTGTATATAGCAATAGCATGTGTGTATATATATTTTTTCTGTAGCTAACTTTTTAGTATTTTTTCTAACTCAATTGCATTGTGGTCAGAGGATTATACTATATATCAATTCAAATTCTGAAATTTCTTATGTGGTTGAAAATTAAAAGATCATTCTGCAGTTCTTGCTTACAATGACATAACACTTAGTGAACACACACACACACACACACACACACACACAATACATTTAACATTAAGTCAAGTTTCCTAAACAGGCTGTTTAGGTCTTCTAATCACTTACTACTGATTTCGTGGCTTCTGTTCTGTAGTTAAAAGTATTCTATTCAAGTATTTTGATAGAATTATAGACTTGTCCATTTTAATATTTAGTTCTTTAGACTTTTGCTTGGAGAGGGGAATGGCAACCCACTCCAGTACTCTTGCCTGGGAAATCCCATGGACGGAGGAGCCTGGTAGGCTGCAGTCCATGGGGTCACGAAGAGTTGCACACGACTAAGCAACTTCACTTTCACTTTTCACTTTCATGCACTGGAGAAGGAAATGGCAACCCACTCCATATTCTTGCCTGGAGAATCCCAGGAATGGAAGCCTGGTGGGCTGCCGTCTATGGGGTCGCACAGAGTCAGACACGACTGGTGTGACTTAGCAGCAGCAGCAGACTTTTGCTTTGTATGTGGTAAGCCTACAGAGGATGAGATGGCTGGATGGCATCACTGACTCGATGGACGTGGGTCTGAGTGAACTCTGGGAGTTGGTGATGGACAGGGAGGCCTGGCGTGCTGCGATTCATGGGGTTGCAAAGAGTCAGACACAACTGAGTGACTGAACTGAACTGAACTGAACTATGTTTGTATGTTGCAAACAAAATTAGAATTGTTATGCACCTGCCCAGTTGTGTCTCTTTGCCACCCCATGGACTGTAGCCCAGCAGGTTCCTCTGTCTACGGGAGTATCTTGGCAAGATGATGTTGGCAGCTCACTGGAGTGAACTGTCATTTCCTCCTCCAGGGGATCCTCCTACTCCAGGGTTCAAACCTGTGTCTCCTGGGGCTCTTGCATTGGCAAGCGAATTCTTTACCACTGAGCCACCTGGGATGGCTTTTTTATAAATTTAATTGTTATACATTCTACTAAACTGACTCTTTTATCACTGTGAAATACTCTCTTTTTCTCTAGAAATGCTTTTTGTCCTAATGTCTCATATTAATATAATATATATTTTTTATTTTAATTGTCTTTATATGTCATAGCTTTCTTCATTCTTTAATTTAATCTTTTATGCATCTTACTGTTTTATAAACAATAAACAGAACTCTGATTTTTAAAATCAAGTATAGCAACCTTTGCATTTAATTAGAGTTTTATCCATTTATCTTTAATGTAATCATAAATATTGAATTTAAATTTTAGTGAGGACTTTCTATTTTTTATGCTTGTTATAGACATTTTTGTTTACATATTTTCTACTTAAAAAAAAATTTTGTGTTTAACCTAGAAATTGTCACATGAATCTTGATTTATCAAAGTCTAATGACAATTAGACCCTTTTCTTCTTTTAAGCACTTTTGATTGCTATTTATTTCCTCTTTAGTTATATACTACAGTTATGTTCATTAATATATTAATTTGTAAGTACTGGAAATTGATGCTATACTTTCCCTTTTCTTGCTCTTTATATTTTCCTGCACAATGCTATTTGGGTTCTTTTTTTTCTCTTCTTCCTGTATAATTCCTTTATATTTTCCTTTATCGCACATTTTCTGGAGATATATTTTCACCTTTTCTTGTCTGAAAATTTATTTATTTCACTTTTATACTTAATGAATACTTTGTACTGAACATAGAATTCTAATTTAATAGCTGTTTTCCTTCAGCACTTTAAAGGTATCATTTCATTATCTCCTATTCTCTGCTGAATTGGTTGATAAGCTCACAATGTTATTGTTTCCCTTTTGAAGGCAATCAGCTTCCAATTCTATAGCTGCCTGCAAGCTATCACTCTGCTTTAGCTTTTGCTTTTCAGAGGAATTACTATAATGTGATTTGAACTATATTTCTTGTTTCTTTTTAAAACTTGACATTTCAACACTTCTTGAATTTGTGGCTGATATTAGTCACTACTTCTGGATATTCTTAGCCACCATTTCTTCAACAATGAGCACGTTTCATCCTCTCCTGCCTTTCATCTGGGGGATTCAACATGTGCATTATATATTTTCACCTTGTACCTTATATCAAATACTTTCTTTTTATTTTCCATTTTATTTCATTTTATTTTCCATTGTCTTTTCTCTCCACATTTCAGTCTGCATATTTTATTTTTTGAGTTGTGTGTCAGATCACACTCTGAGTTCTTAATTTTAGTTATTTCTGCCCTTCATTCTGGATTTTCTATTTACTTTTCTCCAGCTATCCCATGTTTCTTCCAAAATTTCCAAAGAAATATTTTTTACCCTGAAAATTTAAGCTTGCGTGTGTGCTAAGTCACTTTAGTCATGTCCAACTCTTTGTGCTTCTATGGATTGTAGCCTACCAGGCTCCTCTGTCCAAGGGATTCTCCAGGCAAGAATACTGGAGTGGGTTGCCATGCCCTTCTCCACGGGATCCAGGGATCAAACCCACATCTTTTACATCTCCTTCATTGAAGACAGATTCTTTAACATTAGTGCCACCTGGAAGCCTGAGTTATTTTGTATTGTTAGCCCGTGGCCTCATTTAATTTAACATATGGAGAACCTGTGGATCTCTCTCTTTTGTTTATTACTCTCATCTATGGAATTTTGTCTCTCCATTATCACTTCTTATTTATAATTTTGTGATACACATTACACATTTAACATGTGAAATAATTTATGTCTTAGAAAGTCAGTCATCTTTATATCCCAAAGTTTTATGTTTATTTCTCTCAAGTGTCTGTAGCACTAACAATCTGTACACATCCTCATCCAGTTTCAAGGATTAAGGCAGTTTGGAGTTGGGTCCTTGGAAGGGGCCAGTTTACTTCTAGTTTCTTTCTTTTTTTTTTATTTTTAAACTTTACAATATTGTATTAGTTTTGCCAAATATCGAAATGAATCTGCCACAGGTATACCTGTGCTCCCCATCCTGAACCCTCCTCCCTCCTCCCTCCCCATACCCTCCCTCTGGGTCGTCCCAGTGCACTAGCCCCAAGCATCCAGTATCGTGCATCGAACCTGGACTGGTGACTCATTTCATACATGATATTCTACATGTTTCAATGCCATTCTCCCAAATCTCCCCCCCTCTCCCTCTCCCACAGAGTCCATAAGACTGATCCATACATCAGTGTCTCTTTTGCTGTCTCGTACACAGGGTTATTGTTACCATCTTTCTAAATTCCATATATATGCGTTAGTATACTGTATTGGTGTTTTTCTTTCTGGCTTACTTCACTCTGTATAATAGGCTCCAGTTTCATCCACCTCATTAGAACTGATTCAAATGTATTCTTTTTAATGGCTGAGTAATACTCCATCGTGTATATGTACCACAGCTTTCTTATCCATTCATCTGCTGATGGGCATCTAGGTTCCTTCATGTCCTGGCTATTATAAACAGTGCTGCGATGAACATTGGGGTACACGTGTCTCTTTCCCTTCTGGTTTCCTCAGTGTGTATGCCCAGCTGGATCATAAGGCAGTTCTATTTCCAGTTTTTTAAGGAATCTCCACACTGTTCTCCATAGTGGCTGTACTACTTTGCAATCCCACCAACAGTGTAAGAGGGTTCCCTTTTCTCCACACCCTCTCCAGCATTTATTGCTTGTAGACTTTGGATCGCAGCCATTCTGACTGGCGTGAAATGGTACCTCACAGTGGTTTTGATTTGCATTTCTCTGATAATGAGTGATGTTGAGCATCTTTTCATGTGTTTGTTAGCCATCTGTATGTCTTCTTTGGAGAAATGCCTGTTTAGTTCTTTGGCCCATTTTTTGATTGGGTCATTTATTTTTCTGGAGTTGAGCTGTAGGAGTTGCTTGTATATTTTTTAGATTAGTTGTTTGTCAGTTGCTTCATTTGCTATTATTTTCTCCCATTCTGAAGGCTGCCTTTTCACCTTGCTAATAGTTTCCTTTGATGTGCAGAAGCTTTTAAGTTTAATTAGGTCCCATTTGTTTATTTTTGCTTTTATTTCCAATATTCTGGGAGGTGAGTCATAGAGGATCCTGCTGTGATGTATGTCGGAGAGTGTTTTGCCTATGTTCTCCTCTAGGAGTTGTATAGTTTCTGGTCTTACGTTGAGATCTTTAATCCATTTTGAGTTTATTTTTGTGTATGGTGTTAGAAAGTGTTCTAGTTTCATTCTTTTACAAGTGGTTGACCAGTTTTCCCAGCACCACTTGTTAAAGAGATTGGCTTTAATCCATTGTATATTTTTGCCTCCTTTGTCAAAGAAATTGTCTTTAATCCATTGTATATTCTTGCCTCCTTTGTCAAAGATAAGGTGTCCATATGTGCGTGGATTTATCTCTGGGCTTTCTATTTTTTTCCATTGATCAATATTTCTGTCTTTGTGCCAGTACCATACTGTCTTGATAACTGTGGCTTTGTAGTAGAGCCTGAAGTCAGGTAGGTTGATTCCTCCTGTTCCATTCTTCTTTCTCAAGATCACTTTGGCTATTCGAGGTTTTTTGTATTTCCATACAAATTGTGAAATTATTTGTTCTAGCTCTGTGAAGAATACCGTTGGTAGCTTGATAGGGATTGCATTGAATCTATAGATTGCTTTGGGTAGTATACTCATTTTCACTATATTGATTCTTTCAATCCATGAACATGGTATATTTCTCCATCAATTAGTGTCCTCTTTGATTTCTTTCACCAGTGTTTTATAGTTTTCTATATATAGGTCTTTACTTTCTTTAGGTAGATATATTCCTAAGTATTTTATTCTTTCCGTTGCAATGGTGAATGGAATTGTTTCCTTAATTTCTCTTTCTGTTTTTTCATTATTAGTGTATAGGAATGCAAGGGATTTCTGTGTGTTGATTTTATATCCTGCAACTTTACTATAGTCATTGATTAGTTCTAGTAATTTTCTGGTGGAGTCTTTAGGGTTTTCTATGTAGAGGATCATGTCATCTGCTAATAGTGAGAGTTATACTTCTTCTTTTCCAATTTGGATTCCTTTTATTTCTTTTTCTGCTCTGATTGCTGTGGCCCAAACTTCCAAAACTATGTTGAATAGTAATGGTGAAAGTGGGCACCCTTGTCTTGTTCCTGACTTTAGAGGAAATGCTTTCAATTTTTCACCATTGAGGATAATGTTTGCTGTGGGTTTGTCATATATAGCTTTGATTATGTTGAGGTATGTTCCTTCTATTCCTGCTTTCTGGAGAGTTTTTATCCTAAATGGATGTTGAATTTTGTCAAAGGCTTTCTCTGCATCTATTGAGGTAATCACATGGTTTTTATTTTTCAATTTGTTAATGTGGTGTATTACATTGATTGATTTGCGGATATTGAAGAATCCTTGCATAGCTTTTTGTTTTGTTTTTCAAAGGATATTGCCCTCTTGGTCCCAAGAAAATTCAAGTAGTTTTCAGGCCCTCCCACAATTAGGTGGCCATGTTTTCCTACATTGTTCTTTTAGCATAAAGTGAAAGTGAAAGTCACTCAGTTGTGTCCAATTCTTTGGGACCCCATGTACTGTACAGTCCGTGGAATTCTCCAGGCCAGACTACTAGGGTGGGTAGCTTTTCTCTTCTCCAAAAGCTCTTTCCAATGCAGGGATCAAACCCATGTCTTCTGCATTGCAGGCAGATTCTTTACCAACTGAAGACCATAAGGAGGTTATCAATTAATATACTCAAAATCTCTTAGAACCAGCAAATATCCAAAGATTGAGAAGTCCAGATATTGAGTTCTTATATCTGAATTTCTGTCTGCTCCCTAATTTGGTCTGGTAATTATTTATTTCTTAGCTGTTCTGTGCTTCAAGCAGAATTTTCCTTCCAGTTTTCTGAATATTTTCAGAAGGAAAGTCTATTATCTAACCTGCACTTACTAAAATCATAAATCTTTATTGATTTTTAATTAGCAAAGGAAATATTTACATTAAGAAGAAATAACATTTTCTAAACAGTCTTAACATTTTGAGACTATTTTGAGCTAATCTGGAGTGCAAATGTATTAAGCCTTAACAATAACACTATTTTAATTTGATTCCACCATTAAGGGTCCAACATGGTCTATCTCTTACTCTAAATAGACAGATTGTCAATATCTTTCTGCTTTCCTTTCTTGATCATCAGCTAAATTAGCAATTTAATACATTCTATTTTTCAAATGTTCATATTAATTATTACTCATCTTTCAATTGCACTCTCAATTTTGTTACCAAACTCTTAATGTAAAGTTTCCATGTGCTGAATTTTGAAAAATAATTTAGACTTTATTATAAAAGGTGAGATGGTCTTTGTTGCTAAATCATGTCTGACTCTTTGCAACCCCAGGGACATTAGCCCACCAGGATCCTCTGTCCATGGAGTTTTCCATGCAACAATACTGGAGTGGGTTGCCAATTCCTTCTCCAGGAGAATCTTCCCAATCCAGGGATTGAACCCAGGTCTCCTGCATTGCAGAAAGTCTCTTCACTGAGTGAGCCACCAGATGAAATATGTGATATTAAATAAAATTCCATTAAAATCATTTGAATAAGCTAGATTTAGATTTTTATTTGTATATATATTCTTAGTATTTTAATTTAGCTTAGTTGCAACTGATAGTAGCATTTATTTATCATTATATACATAATATATATATCATTATATTATAGAGATTTTCTATATTATTTTTTTTATTTTTCCTCCTAAAGTTAAGCCTTGTTACTAATTTGATTGTGAAATCCTTTAAAAACATACATAGATTTAGAAGTTTAAAATCTTTTTAGTCCTATCTATTTCAGAAATCTATTTCTCAGAGAAATTTTAGTACCATATTTTATCATTTAGAGATATGTTTAAAGTAGTTGCTCATCTAATTATCTTAATAACTTTCACCACAATATTCACTTATGAATCCTTAGGGAAAGCAGATGTCAATATCATTGATTATCATACATGTTTTTTATTTATTTAATTGACCTCTAAGTTGCATAAATTGCTCTTCAGTTAAATTTCATCATTTTAATTTTATCAACACCAATAACATGCTTTTAGCAGTCTGTTGCCTTTGAACTTGAAAATTATTCTTAGAATTTATGACTAGATTTTTTTCAGTTAACTGCACCTTGAAGTAAATATTGCTAAAATTTAGCTTGGATGTTAGGAGAAAATGTTTATATCTGTTTCTTTTTTAGAATGTAAGAATCCTATATATCTAATGTGATTTTCTGTTCATTGATTAAATTTCCCTTTAAAGTAACAAGTGTGGATATAAAAGAAGCATAAGGAATTTTATTTCCTAGGAATAATAGAAGTTTTTTACTCTTTATTTTTTATCTTGAAACTAAGTATATGCTTATTGAATTATTTTAGCCTCATAGATACATTAATTTTCACTAGAAGATAATAGCAGCATTTTGGTAGCTAGGTTTAGGGACCGTTGAGACTAAATGTGTTCTCTGAGTGAGGCATGATGCAGTTAACTGAGGGTAAGTGATCAATGTCACAGACTTCTCCCTCAAGGACGTTTTCTCCAGGGAGACAGAGAAGTAAATAGTAATGATGCAATACAGTAACTTCTATTCTGGAACTTTTTAAGATGACATAATAAGACAAGAGTAGAAGCAAGGATTGGTTTTTTCCCAGAAATATTATAATCTTAACTGAGTAAGAGATATTTGAACTAAATTTTAGAGTTAATAAAAAGAAACTCATTTAATGCCTATTTATACTAGAGAGTTTTAAAAATTTTACATGTGTACACATCTAGATATGATTTATTTTACTACAAATATTATAGTAGACATTATAATTGTATCACTTGTTTTAGCAATTTCTTAGAGAAATTAAGTAACTTGACACCAATCAAATATAATTTTGAACCTAGCACGGTCTAACTCCAGAGCTTGTATATTTAACAGCTATGATAGACTGTTTCCTATTATGAATAATTTTAAGTAATAAGAATATGATTAAATTTGTAAATGAATTTCTTAACACAAATTATACTCTTGGGAAGGAGAAGATAGGATATGGATTGAGAAATATTTTGGGAAACATACTGGCACCTTATGGTGATTACTGAGATGAGAGGAAGAGAAGGAAACTATAGTTTTAGTTGGACAAGCTGCTACTGTTGAAGAAAATGCCACTGACTTGTAGAGGATAATGGCTTATCATCCCAGAGATATTCATATCAAGTCTTAGGATTGTGTCTATTGGCTTGTTTCAATAAATAATTATTTATAACATTAATCTATAAAAATAACCAAGATAATATTAAACTTGTTTTAAATATTAAATATTATAAGATTATAGCATGATTTTAAATATGATTTACTGTTAGGGCTTCCCTGGTGGCTGAGTGGTAAAGAATCTGCCTGCCAATGCAGAAGATGTAGGAGACACAGGTTAAATCCCTGAATTGGGAAGATTCTCTGCAGTAGGAAATGACCCACTCCAGTATTCCTGCCTGGAAAATTCCATGGATAGAGGAGACTGGCAGGTTGTAGACCATGGAGTTGCAAAGAGCTGGGAACGATTGAGCAGCTGAGCACACACACACGCACACGTTATAAGGAATGAGCTTGGGCATATAGTTGGGGCACACTAGTACTTGTGTACAGAGAAAACTGGAGGAAAGAAGCTAGGAGATGACTTGGGGTGACATGGAGAAAAGTAAGTCCAGCCCCAGATGGCTGCCTGTGGTGACCTGAATGTCCTCACTCTTCACCAGCCTATGACAGCAATCAAATCAGATTGACAGATCTGATTTCGCATTGCCTTTATCTGCCTATGTACCACTTTGTGTGTATGCTTAGTTGCTTAATTGTGTCCAACTCTTTGTGGCCCCGTGGACTGTATTCAGTTCAGTCGCTCAGTCATGTCCGACTCTTTGCAACCCCATGAATCGCAGCATCCCAGGCCTCCCTGTCCATCACCAACTCCTGGAGTTCACTCAGACTCACAAATATCCAGATCATTCACCTAACAATTCTCAAGGAACACACCAAAGGTGCTCAGGAATAAGTATTTATACTCTTCATTTTTAGTCTTCAGATTAGAAGACAACTTCTGAGATAACTATCTTTCAAATCATTCAAATTGCATTTGGAAGCTCATCTCTATATAAGTGAAATTATTTAAAATATGGAATCTTAAAACCTTAATTTTCCTTCTATATTCTGAGATTCTATGTTACTATGATTCTATGTCATCAATAAAATTACATGGAAACTATTAGTCTCAAATCTACAAGTACAGTTAATAACAGAGGCTGAAGAGTAAGACAGTTCTGCTGCTACTGCTAAGTCACTTCAGTTGTGTCCGACTCTGTGTGACCCCATAGACGGCGGCCCACCAGGCTCCCCCATCCCCGAGATTCTCCAGGCAAGAACACCGGAGCGGGCTACCATTTCCTTCTCCGATGCATGACAGTTCTATATATATCCAAATCTTTAATTCCTTGAAATAATTCTACTAAGTAGTCTTCAGTTGCCTTCATAAATCTCAAAGTGTAAATGACCTATATCTTCTCTATGACTTTGATTAGTGTCTTGAATGACAATGTTATAAAATAAGATGCCTGTGTCCTCAAGTTGAATTTAATGTTCCAGTCAATTGGTTTTCAATCTGGTTGATGTTATTTAAGCAAGAGATGGATAAAAAATGTCCTTACCCAGAGAAAGATGCAACTCTGTTTCTAAGAAGAGGTAGCTAATTGAATTCTTAATTAGTCTGCATTGCCCCTGCAACTTGCTTTTTTTTTTTTTACCCCAAGAAAATAATATGTTAACCACAATATGACCTATGACTTCAGATTGTCTTTGACTGGTTAGATTTCTAAAGCCTATGATAACTGTGAAATATGACCTTGGTATGTGTCCTAAGTCGCTTCATTTGTGTCTGACTCTGCAACCCGTGGACAGTAGCCTGCCAAGCTCCTCTGTCCATGGGATTCTACAGACACAATACTGGAGTGGATTGCCATGCCTTCCTCTAGGGGATCTTGGAGGGTTCTCCAGGGTGGCAATGCAGGCTGATTCTTTACCGCTGAGCAAGGGGCTAAACCCTGACCTCACTGTAACAATTGTCGAAGATTATCTATGTGCTGATCAAAAAAAAAAAGAGAGAGAGAAAATACACCAAATGCCTGAATCTAAAATGTAAACAAATAATGTATGTATTTATTCTATATTTCCAAGAGAATAATTCAATATTCAACATTAATGTGATAGGATCCTGAAATATCATTGGAATCTTGTCTATCTACACACATACCAAACACAGGTGCCAAGCAACTTTAAACAGAGAAACATAAGCAAGAAAGAGAAATATGTAAGATTTAAAATAATTATAGCATAATTATAAACAATACAGTAAGTGATAATAGCAGAGGGCCAATCTGGTATAAGGATGTCAGAGATAGTAGAAAGAAAACTCCTAAGAAGATTAAATAAATCTGTATATATCTTCTAAAGTGGAAATAGCTGTCCAATCTATGCAAGCGTGTTACTTTTCTTTAGATATTCCAAGAGGATGCAGCTTCACTGCTCACTCATTGTCTAATAATTTTGGGACGGGAAAGTTAGAAATAAAATTTCACCCATTCAGTTCTGCCCTAGTTCCTTTAAACAAAGACTATGAAGTAAAATGTGATGTTTATGTGAACATGTAAAGTTTACACATATTTCTATAAAAATACTTATTGGCAATGATACATTGAAATAAATGGAGAAGACAATGTTTAAGCAATTATTGATGCCTAAATAGAAGCTTTCTGAAGGAAAGTCTTTTGAAAAGTTGTAGCAGCTTTAAGAATAGGACTCAACTGAACACATGCTGTATAAAACAATGATATCTAGACAGTATATTCAATTAAAGTGTTATATAATAACCTTATACCATATTCCATATATTTCTTCATGTCAAAATGTCTGTGTATTACTTTACTGAAGCTAACATCTTTAGTATTCTTCCAGGTGAAAGCGTTAGTTGCTCAGTCATGTCCTACTCTTTGCCACGCTCTGGATTTTAGCCCCCCAGGCACCTCTGTCCGTGGAATTCTCCAAGCAAGAATACTGGAGTGGGTAGCCATTTCCTTCTCCAGGGGAATCTCCCCAACCCAGGGATTGAACCCCTGTCTCCTGCATTGCATGAAGATTCTTTACCACCTGAGCCACCAGAGAAGCCCCACACTACCAAATATAATACGGCAAGTTTCATTATTCTAGACAAGAAGATCTGTGTGTTAGCTGTGGATAGTAAAGCCAATCCATCATTATAATGATTCAATAGGCTGTGGCATTTTAGATTCACCAACTCTACAATTGTTGAATGGCTCTTTTGTATAAACTTCTTTCCTTTTCTTTAAACATTCTGAGCAACAATTCATCTTTAAGACACCCTGTCAGACAAACTACAGATATGTCTCTGTATGTAATGTTATAGAAAAGTTACTATCAAAAGCACTTCATAGTTAATTTTAATGTTATGATATAATCTAACAACAGCTTTTAGCTCTAAAATTGAAGTAAGGATTATTCTCAATTCATGATATGATGAGTAGAATAAAAACAATGTTGTACAAGTGACAGAAACCATGTCATACATAATGTGGGGTTCTATGATTTGATCAAGTTTTATCACTATGCAAGTGGGTCTAATAACTTGGATATTTTAAAGATTATTTCCTTTTTTATTTTAGCATTATTTCATCATGACTCCATATAAAACACAAAATACATATTTCTAAATTGTGTTTCCTGTGAAAGTGCTGCACTCAATATGCCAGCCAATGTGGAAAACTCAGCAGTGGCCACAGGACTGGAAAAGGTCCATTTTCATTCCAATCCCAAAGAAAGGCAATGCCAAAGAATGCTCCAACTACCACACAATTGCACTCATCTCACAGGCTAGTCAAGTAATGCTCAAAATTCTCCAAGCCAGGCTTCAGCAATACGTGAACCGTGAACTTCCAGATGTTCAAGCTGGTTTTAGAAAAGGTAGAGGAACCAGAGATCAAATTGCCAACATCCGCCGGATCATGGAAAAAGCAAGAGAGTTCCAGAAAAACATCTATTTCTGCTTTATTGACTATGCCAAAGCCTTTGACTGTGTGGATCACAATAAACTGTGGAAAATTCTGAAAGAGATGGGAATACCAGACCACCTGACCTGCCTCTTGAGAAATCTATATGCAGGCTGGGAAGCAACTGTTAGAACTGGACATGGAACAACAGACTGGTTCCAAATAGGAAAGGGAATATGTGAAGGCTGTATATTGTCACTCTGTTTATTTAACTTACATGCAGAGTACGTCATGAGAAACGCTGGGCTGGAACAAGCACAAACTGGAATCAAGATTGCCGGGAGAATTATCAATAACCTCAGATATGCAGATGATACCACTGTAATGGCAGAAATGAAGACGAACAAAACCCCTCTTGATGAAAGTGAAAGAGGAGAGTGAAAAAGTTGGCTTAAAGCTCAACATTCAGAAAACGAAGATCATGGCTTCTGTTCCCATCACTTCATGGCAAATAGATGAGGAAACAGAAGAAACAGTGGCAGACTTTATTTCTTTGGGCTCCAAAATCACTGCAGATGGTGCTTGCAGCCATGAAATTAAAAGACACTTACTCCTTGGAAGGAAAGTTATGACCAACCTAGATAACATATTAAAAAGCAGAGACATTACTTTGCCAACAAAGGTCCGTCTAGTCAAGGCTATGGTTTTTCCAGTGGTCATATATGGATGTGAGAGTTGAACTGTGAAGAAAGCTGAGTGACAAAGAATTGATGTTTTTGAACTGTGGTGTTGGAGAAGACTCTTGAGAGTCCCTTGGACTGCAAGGTAAACCAACCATTCCATTCTAAAAGAGATCAGTCCTGGGTGTTCATTGGAAGGACTGATGCTAGAGCTGAAACTCCAATATGTTGGCCACCTTATGCAAAGAGTTGACTCTGGAAAAGACCCTGACGCTGGGAGGGACTGGGGGCAGGAGGAGAAGGGGACAACAGAGGATGAGATGGCTGGATGCCATCACCGACTCGATGGACATGAGTTTGAGTAAACTCTGGGAGTTGGTGATGGACAGGGAGGCCTGGCATGCTGCGATTCATCGGGTCACAAAGAACCAGACACGACTGAGTGACTGAACTGTTTTTTAATATCATGGCTGCAACCACCATCTGAAGTGATTTTGGAGTCCCCAAAAATAAAATCTGCCACTGTTTCCACTGTTTATTCATCTATTTGCCATGGAGTGATGGGACCAGTTGCCATGATCTTAGTTTTCTGAATGTTGAGTTTGAAGCCAACTTTTTCACTCTCCTTTTTCACTTTCATCAAGAGGCTTTTTAGTTCCTCTTCACTTTCTGCCATAAGGGTGGTGTCATCTGCATATCTGAGGTTACTGATATTTCTCCTGGCAATCTTGATTCCAGCTTATGCTTTATCCAGCCCAGCATTTCTCATGATGTACTCTACAATAAGTTAAACAAGCAGGGTGACAATGTACAGCCTTGACATACTCCTTTCCTTATTTGGAACCAGTCTGTTGTTCCATGTCCAGTTCTAACTGTTGCTTCCTGACCTGCATACAGGTTTCTCAAGAGGCAGGTCAGGTGGTCTGGTATTCCCATCTCTTTCAGAATTTTCCAGTTTATTGTGATCTACACAGTCGAAGGCTTTGCCATAGTCAATAAAGCAGAAGTAGATGTTTTTCTGGAACTTTCTTGCTTTTTTGATGATCCAACTACTGCTGCTAAGTTGCTTCAGCCGTGTCTGACTCTGCGACCCCATAGACGGCAGCCCACCAGGCTCCCCCATCCCTGGGGTTGTCCAGGCAAGAACACTGGAATGGGTTGCCATTTCCTTCTCCAGTGCATGAAAGTGAAAAGTGAAAGTGAAGTCGCTCAGTCGTATCCAACTCTTATCGACCCCATGGATGATCCAACAGATGTTGGCAATTTGATCTCTGCTTCCTCTGCCTTTTCTAAAAACAGCTTGAACAGCTGGATGTTCACGGTTCACATATTGCTGAAGCCTGGCTTGGAGATTTTTGATCATTACTTTATAGTGTGTGAGGTAAGTGCAGTTATGCTTAAATCTATAAATCATAATATAATTTTGTGTAATAGTAGCACTAAAAACAATAAAATCACTCTTTCCTATCTGTTCCTGTCCCCATCCTCCTGCAGCATTACTGCCCCCTGTGTAATGAGAGGCATCCTATGTGATATGACCTATATGCCACATAGAACACTTCCTATGATGATATAGGTCTGATGGTGAAAACCAGGATGTTTTTCTATGAAAACCTCACCTTGGTTTTAAGAATTTCTCAAAAGGGATGCTTTGTTTACTATTGATGGGAATGTAAACTGTTATAGTCATTATGCAAACAGTAGGAGATTCTCAAAAAATTAAAAATAGAATTACCATATGATCCAGTAGGGCTTCCCTCATGGCTCAGATGGTAAAGAATCTGCCTGTAATGCAGAGACCTGGCCTTGATCCCTGGGTTGGGAAGATTCCCCTAGAGGAGGGCATAGCAACCCACTCCAGTATTCTTGCCTGGAGAATCCCCATGGACAGAGGAGCCTGGTGGGTTATAGTCCATGGGGTTTCTAAGAATCAGACATAACTGAGCAACTAATCACAGCACAATGCATGATCCAACAATCCTACTTCTGGAAATATATACAAAGGAAAAAATTTCATTATCCTGAGTACATATCTGTATTTCCATCTTCATGGCAGTGTTATTCAAAATAATAGAACTATAGAAACAACTTAAGTATCTGTCAACAAATTAATGGATACAGAAAACGTGTTATATATATTAGAACAATGTTATTCAGCCTTAAAAAAAAGGAGCTTGTCATTTGTGACGACGTTGGTGAACCTGTAGAATATTATGCTGAGTGTAATAAGCTATACAAATTAAGTATTGTATATTATCATTTATACATGAAATCTAAAATAAGTAGAGGGCTTCCATGGTGGCTCATCTGGTAAAGAATCTGGCGCAATGCAGGAGACCTGGGTTTGATCACTGGGTTGGGAAGATCCCCTGGAGAAAAAAAAGAGAAATAATCAAAAACAGATAATGTAAAAGTAATTGCCATGGTCTGAATGAGGGTGATGTAAAATAAGGAATGGTTGGTAAAATGTTGCAAACCTTCAGTTATAGGATGAATGAGGTCTGAGGTAGTTGGTAGTACTGTATTGCATAGTTGAAATGATTGAATTTACTAAGAGAGTATAACTTAAATGGTCTCACCAAGAAAAAATAAAGATAAATACATAAGGTGATGGATATGTTAATTAAATAGAATCCTTTCACAATGTATATGTATATCAAATCATCACATTATTCATTTTAAATATAATTTTATTTGTCAATTATACTTCATTAAAGCTGAAAAAATAAAGTTAAAAAAGGTGGGGCTGAATGTTTTATTCAATAACTGAATCCATGTCTAAAAGTTACCTGACCTCAGGCACTACTACAAAGCCACAGTTATCCAGACAGTATGGTACTGGCACAAAGACAAAAATATTGATCAATGGAACAAAATAGAAAGCCCAGAGATAAATCCACGCACATATGGACACCTTATCTTTGACAAAGGAGGCAAGAATATACAATGGATTAAAGACAATCTCTTTAACAAGTGGTGCTGGGAAAACTGGTCAACCACTTGTAAAATAATGAAACTAGAACACTTTCTAACACCATACACAAAAATAAACTCAAAATGGATTAAAGATCTCAACGTAAGACCAGAAACTATACAACTCCTAGAGGAGAACAAGGCAAAACACTCTCTGACATACATCACAGCAGGATCCTCTATGACCCACCTCCCAGAATATTGGAAATAAAAGCAAAAATAAACAAATAGGACCTAATTAAACTTAAAAGCTTCTGCACAACAAAGGAAACTATTAGCAAGGTGAAAAGGCAGCCTTCAGAATGGGAGAAAATAATAGCAAATGAAGCAACTGACAAACAACTAATCTCAAAAATATACAAGCAACTCCTACAGCTCAATTCCAGAAAAATAAATGACCCAATCAAAAAATGGGCCAAAGAACTAAATAGACATTTCTCCAAAGAAGACATACAGATGGCTAACAAACACATGAAAAGATGCTCAACATCTTTTTTGCGTATCTGAGGTTATTGATATTTCTCCCAGCAATCTTTATGATTATCAGAGAAATGCAAATCAAATGCAAATCAAAACCACTATGAGGTACCATTTCACGCCAGTCAGAATGGCTGTGATCCAAAAGTCTACAAGCAATAAATGTTGGAGAGGGTGTGGAGAAAAGGGAACCCTCTTCCACTGTTGGTGGGAATGCAAACTAGTACAGCCACTATGGAGAACAGTGTGGAGATTCCTTAAAAAACTGGAAATAGAACTGCCTTATGATCCAGCAATCCCACTGCTGGGCATACACACTGAGGAAACCAGAAGGGAAAGAGACACGTGTACCCCAATGTTCATCGCAGGGCTGTTTATAATAGGCAGGACATGGAAGCAACCTAGATGTCCATCAGCAGACGAATGGATAAGAAAGCTGTGGTACATATACACGATGGAGTATTACTCAGCCATTAAAAAGAATACATTTGAATCAGTTCTAATGAGGTGGATGAAACTGGAGCCTATTATACAGAGTGAAGTAAGCCAGAAAGAAAAACACCGGTACAGTATACTAACGCATATATATGGAATTTAGAAAGATGGTAACAATAACCCTGTATACGAGACAGCAAAAGAGACACTGATGTATAGATCAGTCTTATGGACTCTGTGGGAGAGGGAGAGGGTGGGGAGATTTGGGAGAATGGCATTGAAACATGTAGAATATCATGTATGAAATGAGTCGCCAGTCCAGGTTCGATGCACCATACTGGATGCTTGGGGCTGGTGCACTGGGACGACCCAGAGGGAGGGTATGGTGAGGGAGGAGGGAGGAGAGTTCAGGATGGGGAATACGGGTATACCTGTGGTGGATTCATTTCGATATTTGGCAAAACTAATACAATATTGTAAAGTTTAAAAATAAAATAAAATTAAAAAAAAAACACTGAAAAAAAATGTAGTAGGTTATTCCTCTGTAAAACCCATTTTTCAAAACTAGATTTTCTTTTATTATTCAGATTCAGAACAAATTCAGATTCAGAAAAATGATTCAGAAGAAATTCAAAAAATTATTTAGGGAGGGATAAAGATAGCCATATGCACTAAAGTGAAATTAGTTTTCTATAAACAGGATTTTATTTATAAATAAAAGAAAATGTAGTTCAGAAACTGAAATAAGTGATTAAAGTGATGATACTCATGTGTATTACTGATAAATAAATTATTTAAAAAACTAAATAAGTGCTTTTTACAATGTAAGTTTGTCATTCAGCTTGAACACACACTATGGACAGCAGTCAATATACATGATTGGGAATAAAACTGAGAGGTGCGGTTTTTGTCTCCATGCACTTGCAATCTTGTGAGAGATGTTTTTTTTCCCAAAAGTATTCAAGCAGTAATTAACTAAATGTAATTTTTGTAAATACCATGAAAAAAAGTACAGGATATTGTGGTGTCTGTAACAGGGATTCTGATCTATTGCTTGAAGTTTTAAAGCAAAATATTTTATATTTTCTAATAGTTTTCCTGCACTCAATACTTAGGCTGCACTCAATATGCCAGCTAATTTGGAAAACTGAGCAGAGGCCACAGGACTGGAAAAGGTCAGTTTGTATTCCAATCCCAAAGAAAGGCAATGCCAAAGAATCCTCAAACTACTGCATAATTGCACTCATCTCACATGCTAGCAAAGTAATGATAAAAAATATTCAAAGCCAGGTTTCAACAGTACGTGAACCATGAACTTCCAGATGTTCAAGCTGGATTTAGAAAAGGCAGAGGAACCAGAGATCAAATTGCCAACATCCGCTGGATCATCGAAAAAGCAAGAGAGTTCCAGAAAAACCTCTACTTCTGCTTTATTGATGATGCCAACGCCTTGACTGTGTGGATCACAAGAAACTGGAAAATTCTGAAAGAGATGGGAATACCAGACCACCTGACCTGCCTCCTGAGAAATCTGTATGCAGGTCGAGAAGCAACAGTTAAAACTGGACATGGAACAACAGACTGGTTACATATAGGGAAAGGAGTATGTCAAGGCTGTGTATTGTCACCCTCCTTATTTAACTTTTATGCAGAGTACATCATGGGAAATAATGGACTGGATGAAGCACAAACTGGAATCAAGATTGCTGGGAGAAATATCAATAACCTCAGATACGCAAATGACACACCCTCCTAGCAGAAAGTGAAGAACTATAGAGCCTCTTGATAAAAGTGAAAGAGGAGTGAAAATTTGACTTAAAACTCAACATTCAGAAAACTATGGGTGGAAAATAGATGGAGAAACAGTGGAAACAGTGACCTACTTTATTTTGGGGGGTTCTAAAATCACTTCAGATAGTGACTGCAACCATGAAATTAAAAGATGGTTGCTCCTTGGAAGAAAAGCTATGACAAACCTAGACAGCATATTCAAAAGCAGAGACATCACTTTGCCAACAAAGGTCCATCTAGTCCAAGCTATGGTTTTTCCAGTAGTCATTTTTGGATGTGAAAGTTGTTCTATAAAGAAAGCTGAGCACCGAAGAATTGATGCTTTTGAACTGTGGTGTTGGAGAAGTCTCTTGAGAGTCCCTTGGACTGCAAAGAGATCAAACCAGTCCATCCTAAAGGGAATCAGTCATGAATATTCATTGGAAGGACTTATGCTGAAGCTGAAACTCCAATACTTTGGCCATCTGATGCAAAGAACTGACTTATTGGAAAAGACCCTGATGCTGGGAAAGATTGAAGGCAGGAGGGGAAGGGGATGACAGAGGATGAGATGGTTGGATGGCATCACCAACTCAATGGACATGAGCTTGAGTAAACTTTGGGAGTTGGTGATGGACAGGGAGGCCTGATGTGCTGCAGTCCGTGTTGTCTCAAAGAGTTGGACACAACTGAGCAACTGAACTGAACTGAATACTTTTCCAGCTGCCTGTGAGTACTTTATATTTCTAAACATTTCTGAATGTCTCAGTGTTTGCTTTGATTGTCCATCTACTTTTGCCAACGGCCTTTCTGTCACACAGACTCATTGATGCGTTTGCTACTTAATAACATGGACAACAGTGATTAGTCTTTAAAAATATTCTCAAGTTATTTTATTTTAAACACAAATGATTTTTTAAAACATAATTTTGGGAGGTTTACAGCTTTGCTATACACTTATCCAAAAGGGAATTTATAAGTAAAATGCTGACACAATCAATACTATAAAAGCATGAACAGCCTTTGGCTGTAAAAATGCTTATGATTGCTTTCGCTTCCTTTGCAGAGTGTGTGTTACACAGAACTGCTACGTTAGAAGCAGTTGTGGTGGCAAATAATAGTGCCTTACATAGGATTCTTATCTGCTCATCATATGCTATTTTTACATTATAGCTGAAACTTCTCCTATACTTAAAATGGCATTCACTTTATTTCCACTCAGGGAAGATAGTGTGTAATAAGCAATCTCAATTAAGCTGAACTTAAACATGTCCAACTTTTCAATAGAGTAATAAATTGGATTTGACAGCAATTGACTTTGACATGTGCTGTCACACCTTACCAAACCAAAGGCATTTTGCCGCATGTATAAGCCATTTGGAATCTGAATGGAAAACTTACCAAGAGATTTTAAGGAAATTCAAGAACCTGTCTGAAATAATGCAGTTCGGTAAATTTTCTGCCGTAAGGCATTCTACTGTCTTCATTACATGATGAGAAAGTAACAAGCATGAGTTTAGGAGGCCTGGAGGGAAACAGATGGCTCCCCTATGGGCTTCCCTGATAGCTCAATTGGTAAAGAATCCACCTGCAATGCAGGAGACCCCGGTTCAATTCTTGGGTTGAGAAGAGACACTGGAGAAGTGATAGGCTACCCATTCCAGTATTCTTGGACTTCCCTTCTGGTTCAGCTGGTAAAGAATCCACCTGCAATTCAGGAGACCTGAGTTTGACCCCTGGGTTAGGAAGATCCCCTGGAGAAGGAAAAGGCTACCCACACCAGTATTCTGGCCTAGATATTCCATGGACTATATAGTGCATGGGGTTGCAAAGAGTTGGACATGACTGAGTGGCTTTCACTTTCCTGTGAAAAGAGAATGAAGACTAGTGCCTGATGGTCCAGATTGCATTGATAAAAAGTAGCCTGGATTTCTAGAAGTCAAACAGTTTGCATCTACCAACAATCTTAGCAATACACAACTTGTAAACTAGGTCGTTCAGTTGTAAAGTTTATCTGTTAGAGATGGCAGTGCTTACTGATAAGCTAAATTTTGTTTCTTTGATACAAACTTCAGTCAATGTTTGGAGTTTTAGGATGCTTCCCCCCCACCCCCACGAAGAATGTATTGTCATTGTCCCTAAGTTCCCTACAAATCAAATCTGAGGATGTTGTATGTGTATGGAAGTAACATGATGTTACATATTCACTCTAAGGTATTTAAATTCAAAGACAGCTAGTATGACAGGGACACAGGAGAACAGAAAGTCTGAAAACAAGGGTGTTATTTGAAATTTTATGAATGGCAACTGTATATACATCAGACATTTACACCAGGCAAGATACCAGAGAATTCTCTTAGAAAGAAGTGGAGAGGGAGGGCTCCTTATAAGAGATAGAATGGTTAGTTTTAATGCTACACTTCAAAGTCCTCTAATTCTGCTCTTTAGAGGACTCCAGCATCTCCTTATCCAAACATGGAGCTGTCCATCCATAGATCTGTAGCTCTCTATCATTATTCCTGTCCTCTAATTCTAAACTATGACTGGAAGGACAAATCACCAGATATTTGAAATGGATGAAATAAAAATGTAACTTAGCCTGCCACACAGGAAAATGGATCTAGACAAAACTGAAATAGTTTAGCAAAGAAAATTGTTTTATTCGTGAATACATGTGTGCATGCACAGACATACCACAGACCCATGTGCTCTGGGATTCTCTGAGATATTTGATAACCTGGTGTATCTAAGAACATACATATGATACAAAACTAGGTAAAATATTTGGAATTTAAAGCCAAAATAGTGTCTTAGAATGCAAATAGAGTCATAAAGTTCAAGGAAAAATGATAATTTAGAGGGTGTTGTTTTATGATACTGGCTCTTAGGCTAATTTGATAAATATCTACAAGTATCTTTTAGTGAAAACAATCAAACCTACTTCTTAACAGCCAACAGAGCAATAAAGGAGGAGCAAAAGCAATGCTTTTTATTCATGCACATTTTCTTATTTATCAGTGAAGTCTCACACAGATATAGCTACATGAATGTTGATAAACTATTAAAAAAAAGTTAAAATATATTTTTATCATTATATGCTCAGAAAGTTAGGCAAAGACTTTTTTAAACTTTATTCATCAAGATAACATGAATAGGTTTCTTGTCTTCCACTTAATGAGTTGGACATGACTGAAGTGACATAGCACCCATGCACTTTTAAATGCTAAGTGAGCAAATGACATTCACAAACCAAATCCAGCCATTACCTGTTTTTGTAAACAAAGTTTTATTAGAATACTGCATCTCCATTCAGTTATTTTATTGTCATTTGCTGCTTTTGGAGCAGGAAATGGGCACTAACTCCAGTATTTCTTTCCTGGAAAATCCCATGGACAGAGGAGCCTGACGGATGACAGTTCATAGGATCGCAAAGAGTTGGACATGACTGAATTTTTCTGCTTTTGTGCTACAGTGGCAGAGTTTAGTAGCTGTAACAGATACCATATAGTTTGCCAAGCTGAAAATATTTATTATCTGGGCCTTTTAAAAAAAAATTCGCTAACCCTTGAAACACAACTGTGGTTCTCAAAATGTGGTCCCTAGACTGATAACATTAGCATTACCTGGAAATTTCTTAGAGAGAAATCTTGGGCCCTAGCCAAAAGAACTGAATCAGGAATTTTGAGGGTAAAGCCTAGCAGTCTGTTATAACTAGTTTTGTGAGTGATTCTAATGCACACTCAAGGTGAAGAATCATTGTTTAGAACAGGGGCTAGGGAACTATGACCTTTGGGTTAAATATGGCCCTCCTCCTTTTTTTTTTTTTTCATATGCTTCAAGTTAAGAATGGTTTTTACATTATCTTAATGATTGAAAAAAAATCAAGAGTAGTATTTTATGACTCTTGCAATGAATGTTTCAGTATATACAAATAAAGTTATATTAGAACACAGTCATATTCAATTTGCTTATATATTTTCTATGGGTGCTTTTGCATTACAATGGCAGATGTGAGTAGCTGTAGCAGAGACCGTATAACTTACAAAGACTAGTATGTTTGCTATCTGGCACTTTATTCATAAATCTGTAAACTTCTGGCTTAAGCACTCATCAAAAGGCAATTTGTAGTATCATTGAATAGTAGGAAAATAAGGAACCTCAGGGATTAAAATTTTACCTGTTGAGGTGAACTCCCTCTGCCAAGACACTCTCAAGCACCAGTGTGAAATCAGAGGTGTGGAAACATCTGGAAAGTACTGAGATGTCAGAAGCCAAGGTTCTCTATCCATGTGGGCTTCTCAGCTCCTGAGAAGAACTGGGAAGAAACAAATCAGGTAGAGAAAAACAACAACTAAGCAAATAAGAAGTAAGGAAAAAAAGAGGGAAAAATAGCAATACTGGCATGAATTAAGATCTGTCACTTTTGAAACGTGATTCTGAAGAGTGGAGGTACACTAGCTGTAAATTCTTGATCTTCATTCTCTTTTCCAAACTTTATTGCTTCCACCAAAAAGCCTGTTAGGAGGCCAGTGGGACACATCTCAAAACTATCTGATCCTGTTTTGACTCTTAACGAGGATTATGCATAAAAACTAATCATTTTTAAAGTATATGAAACTTAAAAAAAACTAATGAACAAGTGATGTGAATTAATCCTACCCTGCCAGATCCAAGCTAACAAAAACTTCTTGGTAATAAATTTACAGCATTTGAACTTAAATTCCTAAGAATTTCACATGCATCCATTGCTCGTCTTGTACTTGTATATAATGGTTGCTATGGGTGGCCTAGAAATGAAACCAATCACAGCACTGTAATTTAAAACTAAAACAGCTGGCAAAAATCTTTCCTCTCAGAGCGTGTTGTCAGAGAAGTAAATGAAAAGGTCGGGAGACTTTTCATTTGCTTCTGTGATAACACAGACTACCTGAACTAAGGAACATATTAATGTTTCCTCTGAAGCTTTCTATTATGTGTCAAGGGCCCTATTCCAGAATATCACAGTGGAGCTGATAGAAAAAGACAGATGATAGAATGAAACAGTTGGTCCTAACACAAAATAATCAGGCATCTTTATATTTCCACTTTACATTATAACAGGAAAGCTGATTAGATTCTGTGGTTTTACCTAAAAATAAACCTAGCTCAGAGGGAAGGTTTTTGTCTATGTACACCGATTTTTATTATAAAAGAATTTCTTTTAAAGGCACAGGCACATCTTCACATGATATGGTTAGTGCTTCTTATATTAAAACCCAAGGAGCTCCCAAAGAGAGCGCCCACATGTTACTTCATATGTTTCAAATATTATAGTAATGAAGTTTGTCTTAAAAGAAATCTGCATTTGAGTTTTTTTTCATGTTGACCTATTGCAAAACAAAAATGAAACCCATACAACTATGGAAAAATACGCTTACTATTAAAAAATTATAAAACTGCATTTAAATCTAGAGTACTGATTCTACTAAACAGACTCTTCTCATAGAATTAAAAATTCATGTAATAAATATAAGGCAGCTTTAGACTGTACCTTCCAATGTCCACTCAAGCCATGGTCTTTTGGTTAATAGTATGTTTGCATGTATTGCAAGCTCAGTCACTCAGTTGTGTCCAATTCTTTGCAACCACATGGACTGTAGCCCACCAGGGTCCTCTGTCCTTGGGATTCTCCAGGCAAGAATACTGGAGTGGGTTGCCATTTCCTTCTCCAGGAGATCTTCCTGACCCAGGGATCGAACACACATCTCCTGAACTGGCAGGCAGATTCTTTATCACTGTATGTTTCTAGTAGTTAAAAGGAAAAAAACAATAAAAGAATGTTGTAATTTTAAAATCACTATAAAGAAAGCTGCATAAACATGGTTTATACATTCAATATTAGATAAATTTCAGGTATGATAAATATACATAAAAGATAAATCTTTAAATGCACTATACAAAAATATAGATGAACACCTGGGAAAAGATAGAATAGGAATTCTTTCTAATTATGACTCAAAATTCAGAAGTCATAAAAATAAAGATTGATAAATATAGCTTCAAAAACAATAAAAATCTATATCATCAAAGCACCATAACAAAAGTCAGAAGACAAGTAATAAATTCTGTATTAAAAACATTTCATATTGCAAAGAAATAATCTCTCTAACATATAATGGTCAGAAATTTAAAATGACAAAGTAAAAAGAGATGATCAAATATACAGTATAAGGAAGATAAACAGACAATTCAGAGAAATGGCAAAAAAATATACAACAGGATGCTCATCTTTTCATGATAGGAGAAATACAAGTTGAAATGATACAGAGATTCCATTCCCATCCTCATCAACATGTTGAAAATTCTGAAGCTTGATGTCACATCCAGTTGGTAAAGCAAACAGTCTTACCCAGCTGGTAATTCTGTAAATGATATAACTGCCTAGAAGAGTGGCTCTTAAGGGGAAGTGATTTTATTCTCTCATTTGGGCTTCCCAGGTGGCACAGTGTAAAGAATTTGCCTGCCAACGTAGGAGATGCGGGTTCAATTCCTGGGTCAGGAAGATCCCCCAGAGAAGGAAATGGCAGCCCACTCCACTATTCTTGACTAGAAAATTCCATGGACAGAGGAGCCTGGCAGGCTACAGTTCATGGAATCACAAAAGTCAAATATGACTGACTGCACACACACACACATACACACAGGGAACATTTGGCAATATCTGGAGACATTTTTGGTATCACAAACATAACAGAGCAGAGTAGTGGAAAGGGGGAAATGGTTATGGTGGGGAGGAGGGGAGGTGCTACCGACATCTAATGTGGCCATGGATGCTGCTCATCTAAGAACGTACAGGACAGTCTTCCACAACAAAGAACGATCTAATTCAAACGATCAATAGAGTTGATGTTGAAAAACCTTGTTGCAGATTAGAATGTCATAATATTGCTCAAATATTATATAGTATAGGCTTCATATGTAGAAATTTATCCTCCAGTTTCAGACAAATGCAATAAAAGAGTAAACACACAGAGTTATTCAGTAAAGTGTGGTATGGAATAGAAAAAAAAGTAAACAATCACAACATTCATCATTCAGAACCAGTTAAATTGTGATGCATACATACATGACTATAAATGAATGGAGATGCTGTCTATATTTCTCTAAAGAATTGTCTCCAAGATACCTTACTAAGCAAAACAAAAAAACAAAATACTGATCCGTGGTTTATAATATGGTAACCTGGATATTGGAAAAAAAGAAAGAAGCATATATATTCATATCATTTCTGTTTTTATGACATGATCATTTAGATCAAGGCAAGCAGGATATTTGTTTCAGTTTCATCAAATGTTTTAGAAGTGAAAACCAATGATATCTCTTTATGAATGAGAGCGATGATCAGTTATTTGCTGAAATTTGTCCCTTTAGTGTAAAATATGGAAAAGAAAATATTTCTAAAGAATTATTAATACGTAGAACAAAAAGGTTGCTTCAGTCATGTCTGACACTTTGCAACTTTAGCCGGCTGGGCTTCTCTGTCCATGAGATTCTCCAGGCAAAAATATGGGAGTGGGTTGCCATGCCCTTCTCCCGGGGATCTTCCTGATCCAGGGATTGAAGTTGCATCTCTTATGTCTCTTGCATTGGCAGGTGCGATCTTTACCACAAGCGTCACCTCGAAGCCTAGAACTAGACAGTAAAGAGGAATAAATAATAACTGAAGGAGCACATCAGATTTTTGGCTATGTTATCCACCCAAGCAAACCATAATTAGGTTTTGTTTTACACACACTGGGCCAGTGCCCAGTGGTTGTTCCGTGCATCTTAATAGGAAACTGATTTGTCTGGACAGCTGAGTGGGAAAACTTGAAACACTACTCTAAGCAATTGTAAAATATCCAAATAAAAGGGAGGAAAAGAGGCAACTGTGAATAATTCTAGATAATATGGAATGGAATTTTAAATCTGTGAAAATCATCAATTAAAATACAGGCAGATCTTCTAATAGTAATTATTTTTAACATTAGCCACAATCAGTGAGAAAATAATAGAGTGATTTTTCTTCACAGTTCCAACTTCCAGGATCCACTGCTGTGTAGTGTGTCTTCCAAGCCTTAATAAGAAATATGATGATAAATTGCCCCTGCTAATGTTTTTAAGGCAGCCAAGATTAGAAGATAGAGTTCTTGTTAATAGCTATATATTATATGGAAGAAATCTGAGCATGCAGCGAATGACAAAAGAGCTGCTATCACTTTTGATAGATACTGTCCAAGCTGTACTTATTTTTTTTTTTAGACCTTGATTTCAATATTGTTCCAAAATAGAAAAGTTAATCTCCTCCCTCTTATTTCCAGTCCCCCAAGGTAAGCTGCCTCATACCTGTGTTTTTAGTTGCCTGTTCCATCAAAGGATTTAGTACTTTTTTAAGATTTGAGTTATTGAGGCAAATGTATTTATTGTAATAATTAAAATTCAGGGACAATAAAATTAAAATCATGGCACATGTTAATTATCCTGCCTTCAGTGACAGTGTGGAAAAATTTTCTTATTTCATCACATTATGTTGATGTCTAGCTGACAATTATGTGTGATCACATGACAAGACAATATAAATTCACTTGCTATACTTTTTAAAGGAAAGAGACTTTAGGATTTGAGAAATCTAAAAGAGCATCTATAATAATGATTGTTTAAAATGCTACCAACATCTTCTTACTAATCTGTAACTATGATCTACTATTGTCTTTATCTAATAACTAAAACTAAGTCTGAAAACAAATATTTTAATACCTTAGATTTACCTGTAATTAATACTGCCTAGATATTGTTCAGCTTGATTCTGCTGACACATTTATCCCAGAGGCTGTCTTTGAAACCAGAGAGAAGAAGATGGTATCTTCAAAGTGGACAGCCTACAGCACATGCAGAGAGTTACTCAAACCAACAAATCCCCATTATGTCTTTTACAAATTATAATAATAGCTACTCTAAATTACCATATTACTAGAAACAGGAAAGAAAGGATGCTAAAATATTTTAAAATCTGGGAAGATTTTCTTCTCAGCAGGAATTATGTTGCAATTCATTTACTGCACGAAATGTGTTATTTATTTCTTTTTGATATATTTACTGATAGCAAAGCTATCCTACTGCCAGAATCTTCTATAGTAGAAGGCATCCTCTGTTACTTAAGCATGCCGCCTGAGCTAGAAGTATCTTTTTAAACATTGTTAGACAGCCTAGGTTTCCTCTGTGAAGTCTATAGACTAACACCAAGGAGCTGACATTTAGCTAACAAATTTTCTCTGAGATGAATGATTTGAGTCAAGTGGCATAAAATGACTTCAAAGTGTTCAGAAATTGAATCCAAGAATCAAACTGCTGAACAGCAGCCTTCTGGGCCTGTTTTATATCCATGTCAAAAGTTCAACTTTTCTTTAACTGGAAAATTTGAGACTAATGCTCTGCATGGTAATTCCTGTAGTCTTAATTATTCTATCAAGTCCAATTACAAATTGAGGTTTTCAAGGACCAGAAAGCTCTGATATTAAAAGAACAGATTAGGAGAACAACTAAATGTATAAACTATTTATATTCTAGGAACCTTGCTGTACAGAATCTTATATCAGTTACCCACAATATCTGGATTGCCTGATGATAGTAAAATTACAAAGTTAACAAACTGATTATACAATCTCTCTTGTTTTATTTTTTTTATTTTCATACTGTTTACTTTTCAAATTAAAATTTTAGTTGAGGTAATTGTACATTCACATGAAATTAAGAGATATAGAGGAATCATGTATTGTTCACCCTGTTCTCTCCAATGATAAAATCCCACAAAACTGTAGTACAGAATATTGACATGGACACAATTCTTTGATCTTGTTCAGATATTACTAGTTAACATGCATTCATTTGTGTAATCACCATCACAGTGATGACAAAAAGCAGTTTTCTTGTCACAAGGATCTCTTGTGCTGCCCCTTTGTAACTATATCTACCTCCTTGGACAACCCTCATCCCTAACCCCTGGCAACCACTAATCTGTTCTTCATCTGTATAATTTTGTCATTCTAGCAATGTTATATAAATGGGATCACATAATAGGTAGCCTTTGGGGATTGGCTTTTCTCACTCTGCATAAATTTCTGAAGACACGTCCAGATTGTTTCAAGTGTCAGTGGCTTGTTCCTTTTCACTGCTGAGTAGTATTCCATGATATGGATGGCCTCATCTGTTTAACAATTTACCCATTGAAGGACATTTGGGTTGTTTCTAGTTTGGGGCTACTACAAGTAGAGTTTCTGTGAATATTAACATGCAGGTGCCTATGTACACATAAGTTTTATTTGCCTTAGATAAATGCCCGAGAATGCAACTGCTGGATCACATGGTAATTGCACATTTAGTTTTATCAGAATTTGACAAACTATTTGCCAGAGTGTTTGTATCATTTTAAAGTTCTTTTAGCAATGCATGATCCAGTTTCTCCACATTTTCTCCAGCATTTGGTGTCATTTTTAAAAATTTTAGTCATTTCAATAGCTAGGCAGTGATAGCTCATTGAAATTTTCATTTGCATTTCTATAATATGTAATGATGTCAAACATCTATTTATGTACTTATTAACCACCTAAACATATTATTCTATGAAATGTCAGTTCATGTCTTTTTGTTTTTCCATTTTCTAATTGGATTGTCTATTTTCTCATCGTTAAATTTTAGAATTGTAGATACTAGTTGTAGAAACTAGTCTTTTATCAGCTATGTGGTTTGCAAATATCTTTTTTTTTATTTTTTTAATTTTTTTTTAAATTTTATTTTCTTTTTAAACTTTACATAACTGTATTAGTTTTGCCAAATATCAAAATGAATCTGCCACAGGTATACATGTGTTCCCCATCCTGAACCCTCCTCCCTCCTCCCTCCCCATTCCATCCCTCTGGGTCATCCCAGTGCACCAGCCCCAAGCATCCAGTATCGTGCATCGAACCTAGACTGGCAACTCGTTTCATACATAATATTTTACATGTTTCAATGCCATTCTCCCAAATCTTCCCACCCTCTCCCTCTCTCACAGAGTCCATAAGACTGTTCTATACATCAGTGTCTCTTTTGCTGTCTCGTACACAGGGTTATTGTTACCATCTTTCTAAATTCCATATATATGCATTAGTATACTGTATTGGTGTTTTTCTTTCTGGCTTACTTCACTCTGTATAATAGGCTCCAGTTTCATCCACCTCATTAGAACTGATTCAAATGTATTCTTTTTGATGGCTGAATAATACTCCATTGTGTATATGTACCACAGCTTTCCCATCCATTCATCTGCTGATGGACATCTAGGTTGCTTCCATGTCCTGGCTATTATAAACAGTGCTGCGATGAACATTGGGGTATACGTGTCTCTTTCCCTTCTGGTTTCCTCAGTGTGTATGCCCAGCAGTGGGATTGCTGGATCATAAGGCAGTTCTATTTCCAGTTTTTTAAGGAATCTCCACACTGTTCTCCATAGTGGCTGTACTAGTTTGCATTCCCATCAACAGTGTAAGAGGGTTCCCTTTTCTCCACACCCTCTCCAGCATTTATTACTTGTAGACTTTTGGATCGCAGCCATTCTGACTGGTGTGAAATGGTACCTCATAGTGGTTTTGATTTGCATTTCTCTGATAATGAGTGATGTTGAGCATCTTTTCATGCATTTGTTAGCCATCTGTATGTCTTCTTTGGAGAAATGTCTATTTAGTTCTTTGGCCCATTTTTTTCAAAGTTAAATTTTAGAATTGTAGATACTAGTTGTAGAAACTAGTCTTTTATCAGCTATGTGGTTTGCAAATATCTTATCCCAATATGTAGCTTATCTTTTCATCTTTTGAACAGAGGAAATGGCTCCATCCCATTTCACATAAGAAAAGTCTTTAACTTTGATGAGATCCAATGTGTCAATTTATGGATTACACTTTTGGTTGTCAAGTCTAAAAATTATCTGCCTAGTCCAAGATAATATTTTCTCTTTTTGTCCCCTAAAATGTACGTTTAAGTCTAGGAGACTTTTGAGTTAAATTTTGTTTTAACTGTGAGGTTTACATGAAAGATTACTTTTGTATCTGTGGATGACTAAATGTTCTAGCATCATTTATTTAAAGGGCTTATATTTCCTCTATTAGCTGGGCATTGTAACTTTGTAAAAAATTAGTAGAGTATATTTATGTGGGTTTATTTCTAGATTATTTTTTCTATTAATTTGTGTGTCTACCATTCCATTATTATGACACATCTTGATGCCTCTATATACAGGTAAGCCTTAGTAAGGGTTAGACTGATTCCTCCCACTTTATTTACCCTTTTCAAGATTGTTTTAGCTATTCTAGAGCCTGTTCCTTTCTATATAAAATTTAGGATAAGCTCTTCTATGTCTACAAGAAACCCCCCCAAAAAAAGACACAATAAAAATCAGAAATAAAAAATCTCAATGAATAAAACAAAATTAGTTCAGCTAATTTTATAAATGATATCAGAGAATACATAGTGTCTTAGTCTGCTCAAACTATGTTACAAAATACCATAGACTGGGTGGTTTAGACTATAGAAATTTATTTTCTCACAGTTTTGAAGACTGGAAGTTCAAGGTCAAGGTGCCAGCAAGATTGATGTCTTGTGAGAGCTCTCCTGTTGGGTTGCAAACGGCTGCCATCTCACTGTGTGCTCACGTGGTCTTTTCTTGTTAGTGCAGGGAGGGCAAAAGCACTCTTTCCTGTCTGTTTTTATAAGGACACAAATCCCATGGGATCAAAGCCCCACCCACTGTTAGGACCTCTTTTCACTACTTCCTTGAAGGTATTATTTCCAAATATAGCCGCCTTGAGAGGTAGGGCTTCAGTGCTTGAAGGACACAAACATTCGGTCTATAGCAGATAGAATAAGCAAAGAACTCTGGAAGGTCTGTAACGATTGCTGTCACTTTTGTGATGTACGCGGGGGACACTCCTAAATGTTTTATAAGCAATAACTCATCTAATACTTTTTATTCCCCTAGGAAATTTGAGTAATATTATTACTTCCATTTATAAGTAAGGAAAATGAGGTCTGGGGAGTCTAAGTAACTTGCTTAAGATCCACTCAGGTGAGAGGAGTTATAAGCTCTTAAACTCTATATCAGAGTGCCTCTCTGTAGTGATTTATTGGAAAAGAAGAGACAATTTTTGGCTGCTATATTTATTTCAAATAATTTATAAAGCATCACTGATTACTTTAAATACAAATGCAAAATAGGAAATATGGTGGGAAAATTGTTTTTGTTTTTGTTTTGTTTTTTGACCCATAACCATCCTTTTAGTATCATCAGTAAGGACACAAAATGATAAGGAAACCTGGAGACTTTCTGGGAGGCAGTTTCTATAGGAGATCAACAAAGCAGGCTCATTTTTCTTTTGCAGAGCCCCAAATAAACCAATAAGAGTTAAACACAATAAACTGAGTTGAACAAGAAATGAAAGCTTGCCAAGGGCAACAAATAGATTTTTAATTTTTGTGTGTGTACAGCTTTCTTCTCCTTAGTGTCTCTCTGTGATGAATGAGGTGAACAACAGACCTTCTGTAAATTACAGGCTCTGGCTAAATTATGAGCAGAGTAACAATGCATAAACCACAACATTCTTCTTCAGCAACAACAGCTTTGGTTTTATCCTAGGGAGCCTTCTGCCCAGAAAGGAAGTCTGGGTCATTAAGAAGCTCATAAATGCACTGTAAATTGTAGCCCTCATGTATTGGTAAGAAATTGAGTTTAGAAGTTATTTACATGTGTGAAATCTTGTTACTTTTCCTTCTCCATCTATTGCAATTTTATTTCTGAAAGAATCACAGACTGAAAATTTCTTGTGAATTATTTTTAAAGAGTGATTTTCATTTAATAAAGCCACATGTGTTTGAATAACATAAAGTTTATATTTATGCTGAACCTACATGTTTGGTTACTTTCTTCAGTTCAGTTCAGTTCAGTCGCTCAGTCGTGTCTGACTCTTTGCGACCCCATGAATTGCAGCACACCAGGCCTCCCTGTCCATTACCAACTCCCGGAGTTCACTCAGACTCACGTCCATTGAGTCAGTGATGCCATCCAGCCACTCATCCTCTGTCGTCCCCTTTTCCTCCTGCCCCCAATCCCTCCCAGCATCAGAGTCTTTTCCAATGAGTCAACTCTTCGCATGAGGTGGACAAAGTACTGGAGTTTCAGCTTTAGCATCATTCCTTCCAAAGAACACCCAGGACCAATCTCCTTTAGAATGGACTGGTTGGAACTCCTTGCAGACCAAGGGACTCTCAAGAGTCTTCTCCAACACCACAGTTCAAAGGCATCAATTCTTCGGCGCTCAGCTTTCTTCACAGTCCAACTCTCACATCCATACATGACCACTGGAAAAACTTTGACTAGACGGACCTTTGTTGGCAAAGTAATGTCTCTGCTTTTGAATATGCTATGTAGTTGGTCATAACTTTCCTTCCAAGGAAAATTATTGATTATTTAGATTTTCTAATAACCAGAACATTAAATTTAAATAATCATGTTATAAAAATTTTTACAAATAATTTTTATAACATACCACATTTTTTTTATTTTGTAAATCAATTTATTCATTTTAATTGGAGGCTAATTACTTTACAATACTGTAGTGGTTTTTGCCATACATTCACATGAATCAGCCACAGGTGTACATGTATCCCCCATCCTGAACCCCCCTCCCACCTTCCCCCGCATCCCATCCCTCAGGGTTGTCCCAATGCACCAGCCCTTAGTGCCCTGTCTCATGCATCGAACCTGAACTGGCGATCTATTTCACATATGGTAATATACATGTTTCAATGCTGTTCTCTCAAATCATCCCACCCTTGCCTTCTCCCACAGAGTCCAAAAGTCTGTTCTTTACATCTCTGTCTCTTTTGCTATCTTGCATATAGGGTCATCATTACCATCTTTCTAAATTCCATATATGCATTAATATACTGTATTAGTATTTTTCTTTCTGACTTACTTCACTCTGTTTAATAGGCTTCAGTTTCATCCAACTCATCAGCATTCTTTTTAATAGCTAAATAATATTCCATTGTGTATATGAACCGCAGATTTCTTATCTATTCATCTGCCAATGGACATCTAGTTTGACTCCATGTCCTGGCTACTGTAAACAGTGCTGTGAGGAATGTTAGGGTACATGTGTCTCTTTCAATTCTGGCTTCTTCAGTGTGTATGCCTAGCAGTGGGATTGCTGGGTCATATGGCAGTTCTATTTCCACTTTTTTAAGAAATCTCCACACTGTTCTCCATAGGGGCTGAACTAGTTGGCATTTCCACAACAGTGTAAGAGGGTTCCCTTTTCTCTGCACACTCTCCAGCATTTATTGTTTGTAGATGATTTGATAACAGCCATTCTGAACAATGTGAGATGGTACCTCATTGCAATTTTGATTTGCATTTCTCTGATAATGAGTGATATTGAGTATCTTTTCATGTGTTTCTTAGCCATTTGTATGTATTCTTTGGATAAATGTTTGTTTAGTTCTTTGGCCCATGGTTTGATTGGGTCGTTTATTTTTCTGGAATTGAGCTGCAGGAGCTGCTTATATATTTTTGAGATTAATTCTTTGTCAGTTGCTTCATTTGCTATTATTTCCTCCCATTCTGAAGGCTATCTTTTCACCTTGCTTATAGTTTCCTTCATTGTGCAAAACCTTTTAAATTTAATTAGGTCCCATTGTTTATTTTTGCTTTTATTTCCATTACTCTGGGAGATGGATCATAGAGGACCCTGCTGTGATTTATGTCAGAAAGTGTTTTGCCTATTTTTCCTCTAGGAGTTTTATAGTTTCTGGCCTTACACTTAGATCTTTAATCCATTTTGATTTTTTTTGTGTGTGTATGGTGTTAAAAAGTGTTGCAGTTTCATCCTTTTACAAGTGGTTGACCAGTTTTCCCAGAACCACTTGTTAAAGAGATTGTCTTTTCTCTACTGTATATTCTTACCTCCTCTCAAAGATAAGGTGGTCATAGGTGGGTGGATTTATCTCTGGGCTTTCTATTTTATTCCATTGATCTATATTTCTGTCTTTGTTCCAGTACCATTAAGTCTTGATGACTTGTAGTATAGTCTGAAGTCAGACAGGTTGATTCCTCCAGTTCCATTATTCTTTCTCAAGATTGCTTTGGCTATTTGAGTTTTTTTTGTATTTCCATACAAACTGTGAAATTATTTATTCTAGTTGTGTGAAAAATACTGTTGGTAGCTTGATAACAATTGCATTGAATGTATGGATTGCTTTGGGTAGTATACTCATTTTCACTATATTGATTCTTTCGAACCATGAACAGGGTATATTTTTCCATCTATTCATGTCATCTTTGATTTCTTTCATCAGTGTTTTATAGTTTTCTATATATAGGTCTTTTGTTTCTTTTAGTTCAGTCCATTTCTGTTGCTCAGTAGTGTCCAACTCTTTGCGACCGCATGAACTGCAGCATGCCAGGCCTCCCTGTCCATCACCAACTCCCAGAGTTTATCCAAACTCATGTCCATTGAGTCAGTGATGCCATCTAACCATCTCATCCTTTGTCGTCCCCTTCTCCTCCTGCCCTCAATCTTTCCCAGCATCAGGGTCTTTTCAAATGAGTCAGGTCTTCACATCAGGTGGCCAAAATATTGGAGTTTCAGCTTCAGCATCAGCCCTTCCAATGAATATTCAGGACTGATTTCCTTTAGGATGGACTTGTTGGATCTCCTTGTAGTCCAAGTGACTCTCAGGAGTCTTCTTAGGTAGATTTATTCCTAAGTATTTTATTATTTTCGTTGTAATGGTGAATGGAAGTGTTTCCTTAATTTCTCTTTCTGTTTTCTCATTGTTAGTGTATAAGAATGCAAGGGATTTCTGTGTGTTAATTTTATATTCTGCAACTTTACTATATTCATTTATTAGCTCTAGTAATTTTCTGGTGGTGTCTTCACGGTTTTCTATGTAGAGGATCATATCATCTGCAAACAGTAGGAGTTTTACTTCTTCTTGAGGATTTTTGCATCTGTATTCATCAGCAATATTGGCCTGTAGTTTTCTTTTTTTGTGGCATCTTTGCCTGGTTTTGGTACTAGGGTGATGGGGGCCTCATAGAATGAGTTTGGCTGTTTACCTTCCTCTGCAATTTTCTGGAAGAGTTTGAGTAGGATAGGTGTTAGTTCTTCTCTACATTTTTGGTAGCATTCACCTGTGAAGCCATCTGGTCCTGGGCTTTTGTTTGTTGGAAGATTTTTGATTACAGTTTCGATTTCCATGCTTGTGATGCATCTGTTAAGATTTTCTATTTCTTCCTGGTTCAGTTTTGGAAGGTTATACTTTTCTAAGAATTTTTCCATTTCTTCCAAGTTGTCCATTTTATTGGCATATAGTTGTTTATAGTAGTCTCTTATTATCCTTTGTATTTCTCTGTGTGTTGTGATTTCTCCATTGTTATTTCTAATTCTGTTGATTTGATTCTTCTCCCTTTTTTTCCTGATGAGTCTGGCTAATGGTTTATTATGGTTTATTTATCTTCTCAAAGAACCAGATTTCAGTTTTGTTGATTTTTGCTATAGCCTCCTTTGTTTCTCTTTCATTTATTTCTGCCCTAATTTTCATGATTTCTTTGCTTGTACTAACCCTGTTGTTGTTCTTCTTTATCTAGTTGCTTTAGATGTAAAGTTAGGTTATTTATTTGATTTATCTCTTGTTTCTTGAGGTGAGCTTGTGTCGCTATGAACATTCTCCTTAACACTGCTTTTTCTGAATCCCATAGGTTTGGGATTGTTGTATATTCATTTTCATTCATTTCTATGCATATTTTGATTTCTTTTTTTATTTATTTTGTGATTGTTGATTATTCAAAAGCATATTGTTTAGCCTCCATATGTTTGTATTTTTAATAGCTTTTTTCCCTGTAGTTGGCATCTAATCTTACTGCATTATGGTCAGAAAAGATGCTTGGAATTATTTCAATATTTTGTATTTACTAAGGCTAGATTTATGTCCCAGGAAGTGATTTATCCTGGAGACTGTTCCATGTGCACTTGAGAAAAAGGTGAAATTCATTTTTGGGGGGTGAAATGTCCTATAGATATCAACTAGGTCTAATTGGTCTGTTGCATCATTTAAAGTTTGTGTTTCCTTGCTAATTTTCTGTTCAGTTGATCCATCCATAGGTGTGTGTGTGTGTATTAAAGTCTCCAACTATTATTGTGCTACTGTTAATTTCCCCTTTCATACTTATTAGCATTTGCTTTACATATTGCAGTGCTCCTATGTTGGGTGCATATATATTTATAATTGTTATATCTTCTTCTTGGATTGATCCTTTGATCATTGTGTAGTGTCCTTCTTTATCTCTTTTCATGGCCTTTATTTCAAAGTCTATTTTATCTGATATAAGTATTGCTACTGACGCTTTCTTTTGGTCTCCATTTGCATGAAATATCTTTTCCCAGCCCTTCAATTTCAGTCTGTATATGTCTCTTGTTTTGAGGTAGGTCTCTTGTAGACAGTATATGTAGGGGTCTTGTTTTTGTATCCATTCAGCCAGTCTTTGTCTTCTGATTGGGGCAGTCAACCCATTTACATTTAAGGTAATTATTGATAAGTATGATCCCTTTGCCATTTACTTTGTTGTTTTCAGTTCAAGTTTATAAACCTTTTCTCTGTTTCCTGTCTAGAGAAGATCCTTTAGCATTTGTTGAAGGGCTCGTTTGGTGGTGCTGAATTCTCTCAGCTTTTGCTTGTATGTAAAGCTTTTGATTTCTCCTCCATATTTGAATGAGATCTTTGCTGGGTATAGTCATCTGGATTGTAGGCTTTTCTCTTTCATCACTTTAAGTATATCCTGTCATTCCCTTCTGTCCTGAAGAGTTTCTGTTGAAAGATCATCTGTTATCCTTATGGGAATCCCCTTGTGTGTTATTTGTTGCTTTCCTCTTGCTGTTTTTAATATTTGCTCTTTGTGTTTGATCTTCTTTAATTTGATTAATATGTGTCTTGGGGTGTTTTTTTTCTTGGGTTTATCCTGTTTGGGACTCTCTGGGCTTCTTGGACTTGGGTGGCTATTTCCTTCCTCATTTTAGGGAAGTTTTCAACTAGTATCCCCTCAGGTATTTTCTCATGGCCTTTCTTTTGGTCTTCTTCTTCTTGGACTCCTATGATTCAAATGTTGGAGCATTTAGTATTGTCCCAGAAGTCTCTGAGGTGTCCACATTTCTTTTAATTCTTTTTTCTTTTTTCCTTTCTGCTTAATTTATTTCCACCGTTCTGTCTGCCACCTCACTTATCCTATCATCTGCCTCAGTTATTCTACTCTTGGTTCCCTCCAGAGTGCTTTTGACCTCAGTTATTGCATTATCCATTATTGATTGACTCTTTTATTTCTTCTAGGTCCTTGCTAAACATTTCATGCATCCTCTCAATCCTTGTCTCTATTCTATTTGACTGTGTGGATTGCAATAAACTGGAAAATTCTGAAAGAGATGGGAATACCAGACCACCCAATCTGCCTCTTGAGAAATTTGTATGCAGGTCAGGAAGCAACAGTTAGAACTGGACATGGAACAACAGACTGGTTCCAAATAGGAAAAGGAGTTCGTCAAGGCTGTATATTGTCACCCTGTTTATTTAACTTATATGCAGAGTACATCATGAGAAACACTGGACTGGAAGAAACACAAGCTGGAATCAAGACTGCTGGGAGAAATGTCAATAACCTCAGATATGCAGATGACACCACCCTTATGGCAGAAAGTGAAGAGGAACTCAAAAGCCTCTTGATGAAAGTGAAAGTGGAGAGTGAAAAAGTTGGGTTAAAGCTCAACATTCAGAAAACGAAGATCATGGCATCCGGTCCCAACACTTCATGGGAAATAGATGGGGAAACAGTGGAAACAGTGTCAGACTTTATTTTTCTGGGCTCCAGAATCGCTACAGATGGTGACTGCAGCCATGAAATTAAAAGATGCTTACTCCTTGGGAGGAAAGTTATGACCAACCTAGATAGCATATTGAAAAGCAGAGACATTACTTCGCCAACAAAGGTTCGTCTAGTCAAGGCTATGGTTTTTCCTGTGGTCATGTATGGATGTGAGAGTTGGACTGTGAAGAAGGCTGAGCGCCAAAGAATTGATGCTTTTGAACTGTGGTGTTGGAGAAGACTCTTGAGAGTCCCTTGGACTGCAAGGACATCCAACCAGTCCATTCTGAAGGAGATCAGCCCTGGGATTTCTTTGGAAGGAATGATGCTAAAGCTGAAACTCCAGTACTTTGGCCACCTCATGTGAAGAGTTGACTCATTGGAAAAGACTCTGATGCTAGGAGGGATTGGGGGCAGGAGGAGAAGGGGACGACAGAGGATGAGCTGGCTGGATGGCATCACTGACTCAATGGATGTGAGTCTGAGTGAACTCCGGGAGTTGGTGAGGGACAGGGAGGCCTGGCGTGCTGCGATTCATGGGGTCGCAAAGAGTCGGACACGACTGAGCAACTGATCTGATCTGATCTGATTCTATTTATCTGTAACTCCATTTTGTTTTCAAGATTTTGGATCGTCTTTACTATCATTATTCTGAATTTCTTTTCAGGTAGACTCCCTATCCCCTCCTCTTTTGTTTGGTTTGGTGAGCATTTATCTTGATCCTCTACCTTCTGAATATTTCTCTGCCTTTTCATTTTGTTTAAATTGCTATGTTTGGAATGGCCTTTCTGTATGCTTGAAGTTTGTGGTCCCTCTTTATTGTGGAACTTCCTCCCTGTGGGTGGGGTTGGATTAGTGATTTGTCAAGGTTTCCTGGTTAAGGAAGCTTGCGTCAGTGTTCTGGTAGGTGGAGCTGGATAGTTTTCTCTCTGGAGTGCTATGAAGTGTTCAGTAGTGAGTTCTGAGGTGTCTATGGAATTGGTGTGACTTTGGGCAGCTTTTATTTTAATGCTCAGGGTTATGTTCCTGCATTGTGGAGAATTAGTGTGGTGTGTCTAGCTCTGGAACTTGTTGGCTCTTGGGTGGAGCTTGGTTTCAGTGTAGGTATGGAGGCTTTTGGTTGAGCTCTTGTCAATTAATGTTCCCTGGAGTCAGGAGTTTTCTGCTGTTCTCAAGTTTTGGATTTAAGCCTCCTGCCTCTGGCTTTCAGTCTTATACTTACAGTAGCCTCAAGACTTCTCCATCCCTATAGCACAGATGATAATACATCTAGGTTTATTGTGAAAAGATTCTCCACAGCGAGGGACACCCAGAGAGATTCACAGAGTTAAGTAGAGAAGAGAAGGGTGAGGAAGCAGATAGAGGTGACCTGGGGGAGAAAAGGGAGAGTCAAAAGGGGAGGAAGCAATCAAGCCAGTAATCACACCCCTAAGCAAAAACGGGTACTGAAGATTCTTAAAGGTACAAAATTGATAACAAATACCAAAAAGCATAGATTAAAAATCTAGAGTAGAGGTTAAACTCTGAAAAATACAGTATTAAAAATACAAAACAAAATCAATCACAAAAATTATTAAAAATATATATATATGAAATTTGCTTTAAAAATAGGGTCTTTTTTGTGCAAGGTAAGAATAGGTTATAAAAATGAAAATTAAAGGAGTAATAAAGAACTTAAAAATAAAAAAATTAAAAAATGATAATATTAAAAATATATCTAGGAATTTCTCTGGAGCTGTTGAGGGCAGTGTGGGGTCAGTTCAGTTTCCAATATTTCCTTGTTCCAGCTTATACTTCTTCCCAAGGTCTAGAGGTCCCTTCTAATGCTTAGTCAATGCTAACTACAGGGTTTTAATCTGCTTCACCTGTCACTTCCTAAGTGGTTCCCTCTTCTTTGTTTTTTGTTTTTGCTTCCTCTGTTTACAATATTCTTCAGTGTCTAATTTCCACCCTGACACAAGGAGATGAAGGTGGTCACTTAAATAGGCTCACTTGTTCATTTGTGCTGTAGGGAGGGAGGAACACTGCAAACAAATATCACTGGCATGTGTGGGGAGTGCTCACAGTGTATGGACCTCACTGGGTTTGCCCCGCTGACAGCGTCTGTGCTTTCCCAATCTACACTCAGGCTACAATCAGCTCAGGCTCCAGGTTGCTCTGCAGGAGAACTGTCCAAAGCAGGCCCTGGGTTTTGTGCACTTCCCAGGTCTAAGCTGCTCAGGTTCAGGTTCTCCACAAAGGCACAGAGTTGGCTGGGCGTGTGTTTGGTGCCCTTCCCAGGTCCAAGCAGTTTAGGCAATGAGGTGTTTGGCGAGCACACTGTCCCAGGTGGTCTGTGCATTTTAATCACCTCCCTGGTCCCAGCCACTCAGTTTCCCAGGTATGCAGAGAGAGCGCCTTCTCAGGTGTGCTGTGTGTCTCCTCTGGAGAGCAGATCTCTGGCTGTGACCCTCCTGGCAGATGTCAACCATCCAGGATCCCAAGAAGACTTGGTTAACAACTGGGAGCCTGCTCACAGTTTGATGGAGAATGCCATCTCTGGGGCCGAGATTGCCCCTCACCTTCTAGCTCTGGTTGTCTCCCACCTGCCTCTCTGCCTCTGCCGGGGGGATGGGCCAGTCCATAGCTGGCTATCTCTCCTTTGGTATTTGCTCAATCCTTTGTTCTGTGAGCCAGCCAGGCTGTGCCTCAGGTTAGAGCTTTTCACAGGAAAGTTCTCTCTTTCTCCCTCTTGTTGGGGATTTTCTCCCTGGGACTTGGAAGCGACGAACCTGAAAGAAGGACACTCAGACAATCTCTTGCAAGGACTGACAAGTTTATTTCTGCAGTCAAGCCTTTTTATGGAAGTAGGAACAAAGAACTTAGAGTATACAGCCAGTAGAGCATGTATGGGGTTAACACCTAATCAGTAAAAATATTTCAAGGACAGCGTGCTCTAAGTGACCCATGTGCTTATCCCATAACCCGTTTTCTCAAGAAACATCTTTAATATTTATTATTAAATCTTGGCGCCGGGCATAACCAAAGGAAGGAGACGTTTTTCTGCCCAAGCACACCAAGCCGGGGTATTTCTGGCCCTTAGCCATTTTCCCAAGGACTTCCTCCAACCGGCTATTTTGTACTGGGCTTCCCAACACCTCTCTCTTTTTCTCTCTCTCTAGCTATCCCACAGTTTTAGTTGCTATCTCACGTTAGCTCCCTCAGATTGTCCTTAGGGCATTCAGGCCCAGTTCTTGCCCTAAGCATGCAACCCACACCTCCCTGTTCAGCCCCTGCTTGCTGGTGGTGGACGCGAGCATCTGGGCTACTTCTCCACTGGGAGTTGCAGTTAGGTGAGTATTCTTTGTGTTGGTTCCCCCCCACACCCCCGGTTATGTTTCCCTCTGAGATTCCAAAACTCCCCACAAACTCACCGGTGAGAGAGTTTGCTGGTGTTTGAAAACTTCTCCTCCTTCGTGACTCCCTCCCTGGGACAGGTCTCAGTCCCAAACTCTTTTATCTCTCTTTTTATATTTTATATTTTGCCCTATCTCCTTTTGAAGAGAATGGGCTGCCTTTCTGGGTGCTTGGTGTCCTCTGCCAGTGTTCAGAAGTTGTTTTGTGAAAGTTGCTCAGCATCAAATGATCTTTTGATGAATTTGTGGTGGAGAAAGTGGTCCCCCCATCCTATTCCTCTGCCATCTTAGGACCGCCTCCCTGACACCACATTTTATAGGCATCTTCTTCTGTTTTCTTCCTTCAGTTCAGTTCAGTTGCTCAGTCGTGTCTGACTCTTTGTGACCCCATGAACTGCACCATGCCAGGCCTCCCTGTCCATCACCAACTCCCAGAGCCTACCCAAACCCGTGTCCATTGAGTTGGTGATGCCATCCAACCATCTCATCCTCTGTCGTCCCCTTCTCTTCCTCCCCTCAATCTTTCCCAGCATCGGGGTCTTTTCAAATGAGTCAGCTCTTCTCATAGGTGGCCAAAGTATTGGAATTTCAGCTTCAACATCAGTCCTACGAATGAACACCCAGGACTTATCTCCTTTAAGATGGACTGATTGGATCTCCTTGAAGTCCAAGGGACTCTCAAGAGTCTTCTCCAATACCACAGTTGAAAGCATCAATTCTTTGGCTTTCAGCTTTCTTCCTAGTCCAACTCTCACATCCATACATGACCACTGGAAAAACCATAGCCTTGACTAGATGGACCTTTGTTGGCAAAGTAATGTCTCTGCTTTTGAATATGCTATCTAGGTTGGTCATAACTTTCCTTCCAAGGAGTAAGCGTCTTTTAATTTCATGGCTGCAATCATCATCTGGTATACATTTAAAAACTGGTAAGGTACAAGACCTCTCTCTACACTTGGTAAAGCATAGAAATGCACTTATAAAATCTCACAAATTTAGGACCAAAGAGAACTGTATAGACTATGTTGTCCAAATTTCTCATTTTGTGTTAAAAAAAAAAAAAATGGAAATCTTTTCACAGATCACCCACTAGAGGCACACTATATACTGATACACAATGCTTTATCCCTGCCATGAAATTATCCTGGGGAAAAAGAAAAAGAAATTCATACTGAATTAGAAAGTTGTCCTTAACATTGTCATAAATGACAACCATTGTAAGTTATAGGAAAAAAAATAGCAGAGTGCCATTACTGCAAACTTTAAAATGAAAATAACTCTAAATAATAGTATTTACAAATATCACATACTTAAATGTTGGTATTTAAAATCAACATCAGTGAACAGAGCAAACTGTTACCAGTGTTTATTACTTGGGACAAAGAAGGAAAAGAAGAAGATAAAATGTAACTCCTTATTCTAAAATGTCCTGTGTTTTTTACAAGTGAAAATAATTAAAGAACAAAATGAGGTAAATGGAGAAAAGGAGCAGGGAAGAGAATCAAGTTTGGGTTGGTTGAGGAAGCTTGAACTCAGGGGAAGCTGGAAATGGGTGTGTCCTGCTTCCCTTGAATGAAACGCACGTGTGTGCCCCACCAGTACCACTCGGGTGGTAACTGTGGGGAGCAGTGGGGTAAATTTAACTAGAGCTAGTATTCTGCTGGAGAAGGAAATGGCAATCCACTCCAGGATTCTTGCCTGGAGAATCCCGTGGACAAGGAGCCTGGTGCACTGCCATCTATGGGGTCTCACAGAGTCGGACAAGATTGAAGTGACTTGCTGCAGCAGCAGCAGCAGGATTCCACCCCTAGAAACTGCCAGTTTTATTTCCCACAGAAAACAGTGAAGTTGTCAAGTGAAAGTGTACTTCTTTGCCCTTTCACAAAATAAGCAGGAAAGTAAATGTCACCAGTTTGCCTTTGCTTAACATTTTCCTGGGTAATTGGGTACCCCTCATAGCGCTTCAAAGTCCTTGTCCTGTGCCCCTAAATTAGGCTGATCCTTAAAGTCCTGCAGTTGAGCAGACTTCTGCCTATGACCTTTTCTGCTTCTCTTGTAAATACACTAGCATTAAGGTCTCTGTGGAAGTAAGATGAAATGTTGGTTTGCCAATAACCACAATGCTTAATCACCATCTTCCTCCTTTGGTAGATTTAAAAAACCTCATAGATATTAGTTTCTGCAAATCTTTGATGGTAATTGTAAAGGAACGTAAACTCAAAATTAAGCTACAGAAATTATAGAGTAGATGAATGCTACCAACCCTTTTGTTTTCTAGGTTCAATTAGGGTAGGAGACTGATAAAATTGAGTTAAATTTTTAGTGAACTCTAATGTTTATTTTGAGGCTTGTTAAACTGTGGCCCACAGAGTAAATCTGGCCAGTGTATGACCTGGGAGCTGAACTGTTTTTAGAAAATCAAAAGAATAGTATTTTGTGACACAGAGAAAGTATAGAATGTTCAGATGTCAGAATTGATAACTAAAGCTTTATTGGTACACAAACATGCTCATTCTTGTACATAGTACATATGTTTATGGTTGCTTTCACCAATAGCAGAGTTGACTAAGAGTTGGAACTATATGCCACATCAATACTGAAGTAATTACTGTCTGGCACTTTGCAGAAAAAGTATGTGGCCCCAGATTTATTTTATAACAGACTGTTTACCTCAATAGTACTTGAAACTTATTACTCAAAAGTTGTTTATTCCTCCTTTACACTGTTTCAAATGAGCAGATGGGTATTATCTTTTGTTCTTGTGAAGAATACATAGGTTTGTCTAGGGATGAAATATTAGGAAACTTGATTTAACGATGACATCTCAGCCATGTGCTCCCATTACACTAAAGCTTAGTAAAACTGATGTCTCCATCAGTCTGTCCCAAGTATCTCATTTTCTGTTTGATTCAACCTTGAAAAAAGAAAAAAATGAATATTGGTTATTAGTTTGCCAACCTCCAGGAGAAGTGAATATTTGACTTAACATCTTAAAATATTCTAACACTCAGAAATCCACACTCAAACATTATTTTCCATAGAAATTCTGAATTGCAAATAAATTCATTCCAAAGTATCAGAGACAGACAAGTTAAGATTTCCTAATACACTGAGAATCTTCTCCTCCTATTTCCTCTGTCTCTGAAGAGGATTAAACTTCAAGAAAAGTCAATTCAACAAATACTCATTGAGGATTCATTAGATGCAAGGCATCATGCTAGGGGCTGCAGTAAACTAAAAGCAAAATAAAGATTGTCATAAGGTACTTGCAATCTAATTGGAAAAGAAAGTGGTTAAACATTTCATTAACATTATTATATGAGATAATACAATTAGTGCCACTGGAAAGAATAAAACAGAATTCTATAGCATTTCAAGGGAAAATGAGACCACATAGAATCAGCTGAATCAGTAAGGGTTTTATGGGTGGGATACTATATATATATATATATATACACACACACACACACATACAAACATATACATATACATATATACATATATATACACATATATATGTATATACATACATATATACACACACACACATATATATATATAATTAAATATTTTTATGGGAAGAAAATGAAGGCTGGGAAATTTTGAAAATGAAGAGCTGAATTATGGAAAGAAGAACATGTGTGAAAATATCTTCCCATATTCTTTTCTAATTTTCAATCACAAATATTTTAGTTATGAACTCTAGTCTTTTTGATAGAGTAACACTCTCCTTTTTCATTCTGTTCTACTCTGCTATGCAGCTGTCTATGCAGTGGGAAGTGATGTAGGGTCACTTCTCTATTGATGGTCCTTCAGGATTGCCAAAGTTGGCATTTATTAACTGACTGTGGCAGTGTCTGTTTCCAGTAATAGGACATGACTATGGTCATAGAGACAAGGTTACATTTGGGAAAAAAATTTGAGCTCTTAAACAGGATAATTATAAAAAGTTGTTGATACATTATCCTATAAAGTTCAGGATGTTGTGAAGGATGCTTCTCCTTATTAAAATGGAGAGTAGACTGAAATGAAGTCTTTCTTGGGAGCTCAGCTGATAAAGACTCCACCTGTAATGCAGGAGACCCTGGTTCAGTTCCTGGGTCTGGAAGATCCCTTGGAGAAGAGATAGGCTACCCACTCCAGTATTCATGGACTTCTCTGGTGGCTCAGATGGTAAAGAATCTGTCTGCAATGTGGGAGACATGGGGTCAATCCCTGGGTAGGGAAGATCCCATAGAGGAAGGCATGGCAACCCACTCCAGTATTCTTGCCTGGAGAATCCCTATGGACAGAGGAGCCTGGAGAGATTGCAGTCCATAGAGTCAGACATGACTGAAGAGACAGCTTGCATGCACAGTCAGCTTGAGACGTAACTGAAAGCTAGGGTGTGCTCCACTGGGGATGAAGGGAAATGAACTTCCCTGGTTCCTGTCTTGTGTTAAGTTGCACTTTTCCACATCACCAGGAGGGCCAGACCTGTTTTCTGAAGTGAGAGGGAGCTCAGTTAATCTTCCTTATGGTGCACTCTGGGAGAGGCCGAACACTTTTTTAACACACACTTGATACTACATAACTGACAGCCTTTCAATATTCCTTTGGGGCTCCTACTGTTCAGAGGAACAGCCCACTAAATGCAAGCAAGTGTCAGATATTAACGCTGAATTAAAACTGCAGGTAAAATCGGGGACACTGGCATATTCCTGTCCATGGGCTTGACAGGAAATTTATTTTGCTGTAGCTGAAAAGTAATTAACCTCCACTGTGAGAGAATTCTATTACTAGCAGCTACTCTGCCATGCAAAGTGCACTACATGGAAATGTTACAGGCTATCAAGCAGAAACGGCAGATTTGTCTGCATTTTAAACTGAATTTCCATTACCCTATTCTCTTCTCTGTATCTCTGCTTCCCCATTGCCTTCTCTCTTGCTTTCATTGAAGCTGGAAATTGAGACACACATGGAACTTGAGAGAAAGGTACAAAGCAAAAGTGCTTGTAAGGATTTTGTAAGACCCATTTTTTTCCCTGTTACTTGATTTTATTTTAAAATAAATATTGTTCATTAGTATGGTGAAAAATATGCAGCACTATGCAAAATACTCAACTGAGAATAATTTTACTATAGATATGTATGAGAAAATTCTACTCATTTTCTGCTCTTCAATGTTATAGGTACATACATGCACATACAGGTATATACATAATCTCAGTAAAGAATAGATTTGAAAGTAAATACTGCCTGGAATGTATATATAGTCATTTCTGTTATAACACTTACTTTGGAAGTGCAAATTCATTCTGAAGCATTTGATATATTGAGCATAATGCGGTTTTCATCTTTGCTTATGTCTGATTTTGTCAGCAAGAAATGCTAAGTAAAGACAGAAGACTGCCCTCAGTTGAATGAACACCCCCAGGAATATATTACCAGACACACACGGGCACATACCTCAACCATCTACCAACCACCTCAGTCCATCCCACATGCTATGAACCACACCCAAACACACCTGCTGGTGGACAACTCTCCTTCTGACCCCAGGACACACTGCTTCCTGGACTCTACACTGTGTCACAGGCTGCAGTCCTTCCAAATGCAACGTCATGTCATTTTTAAGGTGAAGTGTCATATTTATTGTAGTACTGTGTGTGTGTCAGTTGCTCAGTCATCTCCGACTCTTTGTGACCCCATGGACTGTAACCTGCCAAGCTCCTCTGTTCGTGGGATTTTCTAGGCAAGAATACTGGGGTTGGCTACCATGCCCTTCATGAACTTCTTAATCATTTAACATGCTACTGTTTATATTAGATCACTGCTTGTCTTTTCTCGTGTCACTGATGAAGCTTTTGAGTGTTGTCGCCTCATTTTCCCAGAAGCCCCATAGTGGTGGTGGTGTTGTTTTAGGTGCACAATTTTGCATAGCACAGTTTAGGAGTTTAGGAACACATGCTGCATTAAGGCAGAACTGACTAAACTTCTCTTTCTTTTAGTATGATGATGAATGTATAGGCCCTTTGTTTTGTCAATAATGAATGTTTCAGTTTGCTGTGCATTTATCACTTAAGCACTGCTATACAGAGACCGGTTGTACTTTAAGCTGTTACATCAGAATGAGAGAAAATCTCTTCTCCTAGAAAACAACTGTTAGAGTAGAAAGCAAAGCAAACGGTTTTATCCACTATTACTGATTTTCAGAAATAATAATAGTCATCATTCATGGAGGACTTCCCAGGTACTTGGCAGATGGCTGCACCCTTCTGCATGGATCCCCATGCCAACATGGCTTGAGGAAGCAGAGGTAGCCCCTGTGTTTGACGAATGAGGAGACCAAGGCTTCATGATTCTAAGGAGCTTGTAGTGGTTCTGAACTAGTCAGCGTAGAGCAGAGGATTTTGAAGAAGAAAGTCAACTTGAAACGGGAGTTCTGCCATCTCCAGTGTCTTTCTCTTCGGATTCAGATGTGTCAAAGGCAATTCAAAATACCACTTAGAGATTATAAGATCCAACTTTCTCATTTTAAAAATTAGAAAATTTAGGTTTGAGGATTTGTGTAACCTAGGTTATCATAGGTTGTCCCTTGTCAAAGCTAGGATTTAGAGCTGAGGCTAACTGATTGAGAGAGTTCATTTCTCCAGGCCATTAGGGCTGTGTTTTGAAATGTCAGGATGAAGGAAGGATTAGTTCCTGAGAAACAATTCAGTCTCATAATTGCTATATTATCATCAGGCCAGTGCTTTGTTTTCTTCCACTTCTTGAGTAAAATAGCATGCACAGTTATGAACTATGTATGATAAATAATAGAGTGAGGAGCAACTATATCACATTTGTATATTTCCAGAAATGAGATGGGAAAAAAATCAACCCCCAAATACCAGGTCTTTCTTCTTTGAACAAGATCTGAATGTCGGATATTTTATGGTAATTGCCACTTATAACCTACTCTCTTGGGAATTGAACTTTACAAACACAAAAGCCAACTTGAAAATGTTTTTTCCTGACAGAGAATACACTAGGCTCCAGAGAGCAGAGAGTGTCATACATTCTTCCTGGGATCTGTCACTGTTCATGGTCATTAAGGAAGGCAGGTGGGATAAACAAATTTCTGTTATTTGACCATCACAAGAAAGTCAAGATGGAAAACAAAATCGCCTCTCTTTTTTTTAAGTCTTGAACTAGCTAACTGTTCTATCTACCTTCACTCTAGGAAAATGCCATGAACTGGTGGCAGTAGTTGTGGTTCTGTCTAATTTAGAGGCCAAAAAAGCAAAACATTCACTGAAAATTACAGGGGATGTAAATTTTAAGAATTACAGACTAATAGTTCCCTCTTCACCTTCCTTGCCTAACAGCCCTGTGTGAGTGACAGCCAGGCATTAACAGCATGCCACCCTCCTTCTCAGGAAGAGGTGGCTGATGGCATGTTTCAGATATGAAGTGACTCTGGCTTTATGCTGGGCTATATGGAGTTGGGGATTTCTTTTTCTTTTTTCTTAAAAACAAATTGGCATTTCAAAGTGACAGGAACTTTTAGGATTCCAGATTACTATTATTAATGAAAAATGTTTAAATACCTTTGCAATAGAGATTTTGAATTATAATCTATTTGGGAAAGATTTCCACTTCCCTTTCTCTTAAAAAAAAGTTTTTGAGAAGAAATAATTGAAGTTACAATCTACTAACGCAGAATTATTCAGAAGCCTTTTATTCTCCTTTTACTAATCCTCTGTGCTGAGAGAAAGAGAGAGAGGAGAGAGAGAGAAACTGATCTGTGTATTGGACCATATTGATCACTTTAATGGTGTCTGATTCAATACTCAAGCTTCTCTCTCACCTAGGTTGCAACCTGTAAATTATTTGTCAAGAGTTTACCTCAAGAGCATATGGAACAAGTTAGATTCAAAGAAAGTTTATCAAAATGAAAATTTGTGTCTATGGGATAAACTAATGACAATGTGTTTGAAATAAATGAATTCTCAACAATTTTTAAAAATTGAATTTAAAGTCAAGTTAGTTATGAAAAACTGGAGGAGTATTGTACATACATTTCATCTTACTCTACACAACTTTGCAGAAGATATCATCGACAGGAAGGTAGAACCAGAGATCCAGTGGTTTCTTGATCTCTGGATCCAAAAACATCAATTTTACTCTTGAAGAAATAGGAGAGAAACTTTTCATTTTCTTTCAGACATTTCAGTGTCTCTCCTCAGGGAAAGAGTTTCAGCAATAGGAAACCTTAAGAGCATTTTTAATTGATTAAACTTGCAGACAGAACTTGCATCGTCTCTGACAAGTGATGGAAAATAAGCATGTAACATTCAAATCTTGAACAACAAGATTTAAATCAACAGAAAGAAGTTGAAAAGAGATATAGGGAGATAATTCCCTTTAATTCATGACCACTGGCTTAGGTATGGATGAAAATTGGAATAAAATCAATATATATTTAGAGAGACCACATAGACCAGCGCTGTGTAAAAAGTTCTCTAATCATAAAATATTAAAATGAAAATATACTAATTTACAGAAGAGATTTTACATAGGACTAGATAAAAAATCAGCAAGCAAATTTCTTTTCAATGAAGGTATAATATATATCAGGAGGAATGGGTAGGGACAAATTACACAGGAAGATATCTAAGAAACAGAGTTTTTTTAAAGAATGATTTAGAATGAGTCTTTCTCCCTCCCTTCCCCACAGCCCCCCAGAGAGGGGCATGGATAAAGAGAAAAAGCAAGGAAGTCTTTTGTGAAAAATATGTCAGGAGAAAGAAGAAAGATGGGAACTCAAATAAGAACATCTGTTCTGCAAAACCATTTGAAAAACAACCAAGTATTAACGTGAAAGAAAATGTGCTCAGCATGAAACTAACCGCAAGTAATGTGGTGGCAGGGAGGCGAGAAGAGTGACATAAGGAACTTGCGTCCCACTGAGAGATAACTTCTGAGTGTCCGAAGCCAAGTCACCCGCTCAGCTAATGTGAGGGGAAGTGCTCAGGCAACATCCAGGCAAATTGCCCATGAAGTGGCAAAAGTTGCAACTGAATCAAGATCTCGAGATGCAGAAGCCGATTTAAAACAAGAGATTGAAAATAACATTTTTTTTTCCTTACTTTAGACACCAGATATATTTATAACATTGAGAAATATTTTTTAAATGGATAATCTTTTTAAAGATAGAGGTAGATTTTCTAATTATGAATATTCAGTTGTGAATGTGTAATTTTAAATTGTGATTTATTTTTAGATATCCCCTTTTATTTCAATTTCACATACTTCAGAGGTAATTTTGAACAACTGGAGAGTATAACTGAATGCTTTAAATTTCCCTGTAAAGCTGCACATTTAGAAATGGGGTACCAGGGGATTCCATGGTGCTTGCCTTCCTGCTTAAATGTACCCTCTATGCAAAAGGCCTCTCAAGAATTTGTGGTGTTTGTTCCTGAAAACGCTAGATTTTTGTATCTGGGATAATAAGAATATCACCAAATTTGCCTCTGTTGCCAAAAGACACATAGTCAGGAAGCACCTTTCACCATCTCTTTTAATTCAGGACAGTTTTGAAATATTTTTAGCGTACAATTTAGTTTGAGTGTTCAAGGAAATAGTGAAAGGACAAAAATGTTCACTTAGCTGTTTTCACAAATACAATCTCTTTTAAAACTGAAAAAAAAATCTATGTAGATTTGGCATGTCTGGGGATTGTTATCTCTGGTACTCCATCTCCCCCAAAAGGACAGAAAATTCCTCAAAGAACATTGAACGTGACCGAGAAGTCGCTCAGTCGTGTCCGACTCTTTGCGACCCCGTGGACTGTAGCCTACCAGGCTCCTCTGTCCATGGGATTTTCCAGGCAAGAGTACTGGAGTGGATTGCCATTTCCTTCTCCAAGGGATCTTCCCAACCCAGGGATCGAACCCGGGTCTCCCGCATCGTAGACAGATGCTTTAACATTGCTTCCTCTTTAAAGTTGCACGTTTAGAACTGTGGAACCAGGACATTTCATGGTTTTTGCCTCCCTGCTTAAATGTGCTGTCTGTGCAATGGTCCTCTAACTATTTGTAGTGTTCATTTATAGTGTTTATTTCTTGAGTTGAGTGATGTGTTAATGTGTTTGCTTTTTTCTCATGCTTTACGTTGTGCATATATGTTATATCAGCACTATTGATATATGATTCATGTACGGGTTACCTATTTTACGGAGAAGACAATGGCAACCCACTCCAGTACTCTTGCCTGGAAAATCCCTTGGATGGAGGATTCTGGTAGGCTGCAGTCCATGGGGTCGCTAAGTCAAACAGGAGGACTGAGCAACTTCACCTTCACTTTTCTCTTTCATGCATTGAAGAAGGAAATGGCAATCCACTCCAGTGTTCTTGCCTAGAGGATCCCAGGGACGGGGGAGCCTGGTGGGCTGCCGTCTGTGGGGTCACACAGAGTCAGACACAACTGAAGTGACTTAGCAAAGCTATTTTAAAATGATGCCTATTCTCAATCTTTAACATTAACTTAGTATTGTTCCTTCTTCTTTCTTCTCTGTATCCCCTGTCTCCTGTGTTCATTAAGAAAGACATTTAAAGAAAAATAATTTATAATGGGAAAGCCACGCCACTATACATCCTCATTCTTACATTCAGACTAATCTCTTCTTAATGTGCTTGCATTGATTGCATCTAAAGTCAATAAAAATAAAATTTACATAGTAGTTTATTTGATAAGGTAACAGTGGCAACCCAGTCTAATGGATTTTTGTTAAGTCAAATGAATCTTACACATGACAAAACAAAATTATGGATTTCACTGCAATGAAAAAAAGAAAATTTAAAGAACCACAGGGTTTCCCTGGTGGCTCAGATGTTAAAGAATCTCACTGCAAGACCTGGGTTTAATCCCTGGGTCAGTAAGATACCCTGGAAAAGGAAATGGGTATTCATTCCAGTATTCTTGCCTGGAAAATTCCATGGGCAGAGGAGCCTGGCTCACTACAGACCATGGGGTCACAAAGAGTCCAACACTGCTGGGCAGCTAACATTTTCACTTTTTTCAAGGCTTTATTGATGGAACTTAAAAAACAGGAATACTTATTGTTAAGGGTTTTTTAATTGACTCCTGGGATTCTGGTGGTCCTCAATGCACCCTGTTAGCAGATCCTACTGACAAAGCCTCCACTGAAGCTTGGGTTCCCTAGAAAACAGAACCTGAAGCAAAACGCACAGTGTGTGACCTCATTGCTGGAGAGGGAGGTGGAGCGGAGCAAAGTGGGGGAGGAGCAAGGCTAAATCATTGATGAAGTATGGAGCTAGGCATTACTACATGCCACATTTTCTCACAGCCATCTTCCCAGTAAGTTTCACAGTCAAAAATAGACACAGACATTCTGATTCTAGAGCCCACAGACAAGTAAGAGCTTAACAAATACTGGCCGTTACCATCTTTTTCCTCTCCAACATCTTCTTCCTCCTTCCCCTGCTCCTCACTGTTATTTTATTTAAAATTGAAAAAAAGTAGTGTGCTACAAGTTTATGTAATATATGTTACTAAATCCAGTTCTTCTAGATTAGAAAATGTATTAGATGCTGTAAGTTTAAAAGAAAAGAGCCTGGGTTTTAAAGTTAGTTGCTCATGCTTTGTAACATCCTAACCACCCGAACTTAAAGTCTAACGTTCACCCAATAATTACAACTTTTTGAACCTCAGTTTCCTCACCTGAGAATAATATTTATTTTAGATCACTTGTGTGGGTTCATGCCTACCAGAGGTCTTATGCTCAGTAAATGTTAAATTTCCTCTCTGTCCTCCCCTAAGCCATTTAGTAATAATCAAGAATTGGATACAGACGATTTGACCAGTGTGATTAAATACAATAAGATCTTTGTACGGTGGTGCTTGACCAGTGTCTGCTGAGATAGATGATCTGTTAAAATTATTCCATCAATAATATTGAGATACACTAGAGCTAAAACAATTGTGCACTAGTTCTGAAAAGGCTGTACAATTAAGAAAAAAATACATAAAATAATTTGGAATAATTTATTCATTCAGAGAAGGCAATGGCACCCCACTCCAGTACTCTTGCCTAGAAAATCCCTTGGGCAGAGGAGCCTGGAAGACTGCAGTCCATGGGGTCGCTGAGGGCCGGACACGACTGAGAGACTTCACTTTCACTTTTCACTCTCAGGCACTGGAGAAGGAAATGGCAACCCACTTCAGTGTTCTTGCCTGGAGAATCCCAGGGATGGGGGAGCCTGGTGGGCTGCCGTCTATGGGGTCGCACAGAGTCGGACACAACTGAAGTGACTTAGCAACAGCAGCAGCAGCATTCATTGAGAAAACATTATAAATCACTATGGGATATGTGGAATATGAAAAAGAAGAAAATATAATGCTTGATTTTAAGCAAATATTTAGGATAAAGCAAAAATTGTGGATATCATGTAATATTTGTCAATTTTTCTATGTCCTGAAGTATAGTATGTTATTTAATATTTCATTGCCTCGGCATACAGTGACAGATAAGTCAAACCATTAACTGATAAAAATAATTTTTACTGACACAATAGAAAGATTTAGAAGTCTCTACTATTTTCTCTAAATGTTGTTGCCATTTAACTATTATTTTTGTGGCCCTGGTGCAAGCTAAAGATTATTTACAATTTCTATCATAAAGATTTTTCTGGAGTGATCAAAGTTTAAAATATGCATCACTTATATAAAAGAGGTAAAGTGAATTGTGCCCTCTTGAGTCATATTGGTTTTATTTTGAAAGGTAGCTCTCAATAGTTTCCTGAGAATAGAAGTATTATGTAAAACAACATAAACCATAAATCTGGGATTTCCCTAGTGTATGTGTGCTCAGTCATGTCCAATTCTTTGCAACCCCTATGGCCTGTAGCCTGCCAGCAGGCTCCTGTGTCCATGGGATTTACTTGGCAAAAATAGTGGAGTAGGTTGCCATTTTTTCCTCCAGGGGATCTTCCCAGCTGAGGAATCAAACCTGCGTCTCCTGTGTCTCCTGTATTGGCAAGTGGATTCTTTACCACTGAGCCACTTGGGAAACCCATTGGAGTCTCAGTGTTCTTTACTAAGTACATCCTTGCCAATGCAGGAGATGTGGGTTTGACCCTTGGGTTTGGAGGTTTTCCTGGAGAAGGAAATGTCAATCCACTCCAGTATGCTCACAGGAGAAATCCCATCGACAGAGGAGCCTGGCAGGCTACAGTCCACACGGGTCACAAAAGAGTCAGACACAATTTAACAACTAAACAAAAACAATGAACCGTAAGTCATGGTGAGCCCATACCAAAGTTCCCATGCTGCTGCTGCTGCTGCTAAGTAGCTTCAGTCGTCTCTGACTCTGTGTGTCCCCATAGACGGCAGCCCACCAGGCACTCCCATCCCTGGGATTCTCCAGGCAAGAACACTGGAGTGGGTTGCCATTGCCTTCTCCAATGCATGAAAGTGAAAAGTGAAAGTGAAGTCGCTCAGTCATGTCTGACTCTTCGCAACCCCATGGACTGCAGCCTACCAGGCTCCTCCATCCATGGGATTTTCTAGGCAAGAGTACTGGAGTGGGGTGCCATTGCCTTCTCCAAAAGTTCCCATAGGATATAATGTTTTGCAGTTACAACTCAGGATTTTATCTGAAGCATTATGAAGGAAAAGGGAAGACAACTGAGCACAATTAGGAAGTCCAGAAACCTAAGACTATGTTTCTAAAGTTTAAGAAAACTTTGGAAATATTTTGTGGATTTAATAATTAAATGATAATTTTCTTTGAAGGAATTTAAAAGCATAACTCTTCACCCTTATCTCTTCCCTCCTCTGTCCTGCTTTCTTCTTTCCCTTTCAGTCACCATACTTTTAGCTCAAAGAAAATTTGCTTGTACTATAAAACACTGGTGAAAGAAATCAAAGAGGACACTAATAGATGGAGAAATATACTATGTTCATGGATTGGAAGAATCAATATAGTGAAAATGAGTGTACTACCCAAAGCAATTTATAGATTCAGTGCAATCCCTATCAAGCTACCAACAGTATTCTTCACAGAGCTAGAACAAATAATTTCACAATTTGTATGGAAATACAAAAAACCTCGAATAGCCAAAGCTATCTTGAGAAAGAAGAAGGGAACTGGAGGAATCAACCTACCTGACTTCAGGCTCTACTACAAAGCCACAGTCATCAAGACAGTATGGTACTGGCAGAAAGACAGAAATACAGATCAATGGAACAAAATAGAAAGCCCAGAGATAAATGCACACACATATGGACATCTTATCTTTGACAAAGGAGGCAAGAATATACAATGGATTAAAGACAACGTCTTTAACAAGCAGTGCTGGGAAAACTGGTTGACCACTTGTAAAAGAATGAAACTAGAGCACTTTCTAACACCATACACAAAAATAAACTCAAAATGGATTAAAGATCTAAATGTAAGACCAGAAACTATAAAACTCCTAGAGGAGAACATAGGCAAAACACTCTCCCACATACATCACAGCAGGATCCTTTATGACCCACCTCCCAGAATATTGGAAATAAAAGCAAAAATAAACAAATGGGACCTAATTAAACTTAAAAGCTTCTGCACAACAAAGGAAACTATAAGCAAGGTGAAAAGACAGCCTTCAGAATGGGAGAAAATAATAGCAAATGAAGCAACTGACAAACAACTAATCTAAAAAATATACAAGCAACTCCTACAGCACAATTCCAGAAAAATAAATGACCCAATCAAAAAATGGGCCAAAGAACTAAATAGACATTTCTCCAAAGAAGACATACAGATGGCTAACAAACACATGAAAAGATGCTCAGCATCACTCATTATCAGAGAAAGAAATGCAAATCAAAACCACTGTGAGGTACCATTTCATGCCAGTCAGAATGGCTGCAATCCAAAAGTCTACAAGCAATAAATGCTGGAGAGGGTGTGGGGAAAAGGTAACCCTCTTACACTGTTGGTGGGAATGCAAACTAGTACAGCCACTATGGAGAACAGTGTGGAGATTCCTTAAAAAACTGGAAATAGAACTGCCCTATGATCCAGCAATCCCTCTGCTGAGCATACACACTGAGGAAACCAGAATTGAAAGAGACACGTGTACCCCAATGTTCATTGCAGCACTGTTTATAATAGCCAGGACATGGAAGCAACCTAGATGTCCATCAGCAGATGAATGGATAAGAAAGCTGTGGTACATATGCACAATGGAGTATTACTCAGCCATTAAAAAGAATACATTTGAATCAGTTCTAATGAGGTGGATGAAACTGGAGCCTATTATACAGAGTGAAGTAATCCAGAAAGAAAAACACCAATACAGTATACTAACACATATATATGGAATTTAGAAAGACGGTAACAATAACCCTGTATATGAGACAGCAAAAGAGACACTGATGTATAGAACAGTCTTTTGGACTGTGTGGGAGAGGTAGAGGGTGGGATGATTTTGGAGAATGGCATTGAAATACATATAATATCATATATGGAATGAGTCGCAGTCCAGGTTCGATGCATGATACTGGATGCTTGGAGCTGGTGCACTGGGATGACCCAGAGGGAGGGAGGGAGGAGGGAGGAAGGTTCAGGATGGGGAACACATGTATACCTGTGGCAGATTCATTTCGATATTTGGCAAAACCAATACAATAGTGTAAAGTTTAAAAATAAAATAAAAAAATAAAATTTGCCTGTAGGTAAATTTCTTTTCCACTTTGTCTCAGAGGATATTTAGTTATTTAGTAATGTCTCTCTTATGGAATTTTTTTTTCATTTTTCTTCTTTTATTCTGTACAATAGCCTATATTATCCAAAAGAAATATTAAAGTAGCCCAGATGAGTTTTCTGCTGTAGGAATTTTTAAATCACTAGAATCACTCTCTTTTAACAAATAGTTTTTTTAAATATAATATTTATATATTTTAATAAAATTTTCTTATTAAAATTCATCATCCCAGACCAGTATGATCACAGATAATGTCTTGTTTAGAAAACAATTGTGCTATGTTGCCTCAACACTCAGATGTAGAGTGAAACAAATTTTGCTAACCAGATGCTTTCTTCATTGAAGACCAAAAGTCAAAAACATCTGAATATTTCCCTTTTCATTAAGATATTCTGGCACTTTCCACAAATAGTCAAAATCTTTCTTTTACCACTTGAATTGTCATGTAAGTATCAGCAGGAGTACACTTTCTTAGACTAGTCTCTTAAAATTGCTAAAATAATCTGGTTATAGGAAGCTCAGCATTAAGTCATGAATGACTCACCAATGCTCCTCATCCAGTTTGAGTCACTAGTCAATTACCATATTCACCCTTCTGTCCAACTGGGTGGGAGTCCAGCTTTTAAATGGAATTAAAGATGAAATTCCTGCACCATAAGGCTCATTATCTGAGTCTGAAACACCTGCTATGAGAGAATAAAAAGCGATCTTGTAACGGATCATTTAATAATTGAGTTAGACAGGACAAAACAAATGGTCTTTTGTTGGTACTTGATATTATCACTCATTTTTTCACAAAGTGGCAGTTAACACATAGGGAGAGAGTTTCTTATTGAAGGGAAAAGAATCAAATTCAATCTGATGTCTAGTATTTTAGTAGTTTTTACTTGATCTCAAGTATTTCAACCAGTCCCCTTGGCTGCAGTCATTCAAGGATTTCATGATTTATTTTCTTAAATGTCACTACAGAGTTGACTTACCAACAATAGATGCAATGTTAGGCTAAAGTGAAAGAGATATAGTGAATTCAGACCATCAGTAGCATTCAGAGGCAAATGGTCCAAGTTCAGATATTCCTGGGGAAACCTGAGGCTTCATTAAGTACAGTTAGTAGGACTCCTTGAATGGTCATGAGATATCTCCATGGTCCAATTGTAACATTTTTGTTACACAGCTCTCCCTTTGTTTGAGCTGTAATTTCTATCTAATATACTATCAGACAACAGGCTCTGGCAGTGAGCAAAGGGGGCACCATTTTTGTGCCAGAACTGAGAATCAGGCTTCAGGATGAATGGGGATCAAATGGCTGCAACAGTTGTTTTGAACATAATGCAGTTACATCACAGCCCAATGTGGTTCTGTCCTCAACTAAAGATCCCATTGCATTGACATGGAATTCAGGTTTAAAAGGAAAACTGGAAATAAAAGGCAAAGTTGAGTGCTGCAGTAGATTATTCTGAAATCATTAAGAAAAATGTGGAGACTGGAAAAGTAAATGATCTTGTTAATGAAAATGAACAAAAGAGCTGCTCTGCTAAGTCGCTTCAGTCGTGTCTGACTCTGTGCAACCCCATAGATGGCAGCCCACCAGGCTCCCCTGTCACTGGGATTCTCCAGGCAAGAACACTGGAGTGGGTTGCCATTTCCTTCTCCAGAACAAAAGAGCAGGACTTATCAAAACAAAAACAAAATAAAAATTTGGTCTGTATTAAACAAAGCACAGCAATGAAGGGAAAGCCTTGAATGTTTGAATTGATTAAAACTCACAGAAAGTAGCTTATTCAACTGCACAAACTATATGTTATTGTAGTTAATTTTTAATTAGGTCACATTTTCTTTGTAAATATTTTCCTTCTACAATTCAACACTTAATGGCTCTAAACAGAAATATATAGAGTAGACTGATTATATTAACACATCTCAAGAGTTCAGATAAATTTGTGTATGAGTGTTTGTTGAGAGATGCTTCATTAGTAAGGAAAAATAAGGAGATAAATGAAGCTAGAAAATACATTTTGATTATGTCCATTCTTCTAAGTAATGACATTAGCAGATGTTCCATCAAAGCCTTGAGTTCTGGAAGTCTTCTCAGCTTTGGCCCTTTGTGGTGAGTGGGAGACACAGGCTGTCTGGGACAGCTGCACTGGAATCATATTTCGAGCCATCACACGATGAATAGGATTCCTGTGTGTGTGTGTGTGCTTAGTTCACAGTCATGTACAACTCTTTTCGGCCCTGTGGACTGTAGCCTACTAGTTTCCTCTGTCCGTGGAATTTTTCAAACAAGAATACTGGAGTGGGGTGCCATTTCCTACTCCAGGGGATCTTCCCAACTCATGGGTTGAACCCACATCTCTTGCATCTCCTGCATTGGTAGGCAGATTCTTTACCACCGGTGCCACCTGAGAAGTCCAAATAGGATTCCTGTTTGTCTTCAAAGAGAGAATTTACTAGTCAGAACAACAAAAATATTAAGTCCACGTAGCAACTTTATTTTCTTGTAATGAATTTATTGACAGTGATCTTTAACACTGGTTTCAAATAATTTTGTGAACATGAAATATGACTCAGCATCCACTACAAAATACTAGCAAAATCAAAGGTCAAAAAAAAAAAAAAATCAAAGGTCAGGACTGCTAAACTAAGAGCAAAACTTGTAATAATGTTGAATTTACCTGCGGCTAGTTAGCTTCTTCCAGAATACCATTGTTGTATATTAATATACATTTGCTTCCATCAGAAATTGTGTGAACAGAAAACAAATGAAATTTTCCTGTACACTTTGAGGTTTTCATGTGTTTAATAGTTAAGGCATTAATAAATATAAATTTTTCATGAATTTATTAACAAATTTGAAAGCCTGTGACTGGTGAAAATTTATAATTCAGCTGACACATGCATTTAAATAGTGCCCGTTTGAAGACAGGTGTGTAGGGTTAAGTAATTTTGAAAGTGAACTAACTAAATGTCCAAAGTTTACTTCTCAGTTCCTCTTTGTTGCCCTCTATGGCGATATAGAGCTCTCCCAGTGGCTCAGACAGTAAAGAATCTGCCTGCAATGCAGGGGACCCAGGTTCGATCCCCAGATCATGGAGATTCCCTGGAGAAGGGAATGGTTACCCACTCTAGTATTCTTGCTTGAAAAATCCCATGGACAGAGGAGCCTGGTAGGCTACATTCCACAGGGTCGCAGAGTCAGACATGACTGAGCGACTAACACTTTCACTTTCATGATGATATAGTTTATCTTCTAATGAATTTTATATGTTTTTTGAGAAAGATAAAAGGGTACCATAATGGCGAGGTTAACTTCTAGGACTAATGATGAAATTGGAAACGTCTAAGAAATTACAGAGTATTATTTCATTTGGAATGAAATGACATGAAATTGTCATGTTATTAAATGATTTTAAACAGCTGTGTGTAGGCTGCATACTTATTTTAGTATATGGATATGTCGATTTAATTCAGTACTTTCCCTATGTTATGTTTCTTTACCTCATTTATCACATTTATTATTTTAATACAGCCTTATGGAGTGTATTCAACTGTCAAAAATATTCAGGGTGCAAACAGCAATTTTTATAAAAATATATGAAATCCTTTCTGTTAGGAAAGGGAGATGTTTTCAGGTTTCTGAAGAGGTTCACCAGATTACAGGTGGTGGTGTGTATTGCAGTATATTAAGTCAAATTTTGCTTGGCTTACAGCCCTATCAGAAGTAAATCCTAAGAGATTCCACTGCCTGTTATCACCCCCTTTCTCCACCTGGTGTGTGAACTAACATTCACTCAAGCGAGAAATTATCAATGCCTTGAGATTACCTGAAACCCATAATATTTGGGAATATTTAAAACTATTACTAACAAACACATAGCTTTCTTTTTAAGATTTTAGGCAAGGACTACTGTTATAAATCTCTTAGCCGATGAAGAGAGCAGCTGGGACTGTTCAAACATTCTTTGATGCTGGGTCTGAACAACATTAAGGTACTAAGGTTCTGTCATTGGAACCTTATTAGTACAGTTCCATTTCTAGTGCCTGAGATCTTATTTCACCTTTCTTTTATGATATGAAAGTTTCCTGGATGCAGTTTTTTTAATATATAAAGTAATAATAGTGCCTTTGATCTTGGCTTTGTACTATAGGCTCCATTTCCAAGATGCATTTTATTTCATTTTATAAACATATAGTGATATTTATTTTCTTTATTTTTCATACATTATCTCTGGTGGACCAAAATACTCTGAGGATGATAATATAAGAATCTGAAAAAAAAATCTATGATACATACCATATAATTTTTATTTTATTTAGGGTATGCATTAACTTTGCTATCTAGGAAAAATACTCTTAAACATTTACCAGTGTTTCCTTTCTTGAAATAAGTATTTTAACTTATTACCTTTCATATTTTATATGTTGAATTATGACAAGGAATCAACAATACCTGTCAAACATCATTTAATTAATCCTTATTATTATCTTGTATAAGTCTTGATTCAGGTAATTTTGACATAAATAATTTTAAAATATAGAGAATTTCTAACTATATAAAACATTTACTACTTGACATGTAGCACACAAGATTATTTTCTATCACGTAGAGAATTTTATTTTTCTGGCCATGATAATTTTTCTCACTTTAACATTGCTTTTATGAGCACAGAAACTGATGTCAGGCAGCCTCTGTAATAAAGACCAGTTGTTATGATCCTGAAGAAGTAATATTTCTTGTAACACAGTTTCCTCATTTGTAAAATGTGCATGATATAATAACTACTCACAGTTTGTTGTTAAGATGATCAAAAGACCCTGTAAATTAGTTCAGTTCAGGTCAGTCACTCACTCATGTCGGACTCTTTGCGACCCCATGAACTTCAGCACGCCAGGCTTCCCTGGCCATCACCATCTCCCAGAGCTTGTTCAAACTCATATCCATTGAGTCTGTGATGCCATCCAACCATCTCATCCTCTGTCGTCCCCTTCTCCTCCTGCCCTCAATCTTTCCCAGCCTCAAGACCTTTTCAAATGAGTCAACTCTTTGCATCAGGTGGACAAAGTATTGGAGTTTCAGCATCAACATCACTCCTTCCAATGAACACTCAGGACTGACCTACTTTGGATGGACTGATTGGATCTCCTTGCAGTCCAAGGGACTCTCAAGAGTCTTCTCCAACACCACAGTTCAAAAGCATCATTTCTTCAGCTTTCAGCTTTCTTCATAGTCGAACTCTCACATCCATACATGACTATTGGAAAAACCATAGCCTTGACTAGATGGACATTTGTTGACAAACTAAAGTCTATGTTTTTTAATATGCTGTCTATGTTGGTCATAACTTATTTCCAAGGAGTAAGCGTCTTTTAATTCCATGCCTGCAGTCACCATCTGCAGTTATTTTGGAGTCCAAAAAATTAAAGTCAGCCACTGATTCCACTGTTCCTCATCTATTTGCCATGAAGTGATGGGAACAGAAGCCATGGTCTTAGTTTTATGAATGTTGAGCTTTAAGCCAACTTTTTCACTTTCCTCTTTCACTTTCATCAAGAGGCTGTTTAGTTCTTCTTCATTTTCTGCCATAAAGGTGGTGTCATCTGCATATCTGAGGTTACTGATATTTTTCCTGGCAATCTCAATTCCAATTTATGCTTATTCCAGTCCAGACTTTCTCATGATGTACATTTCATATAAGTTAAATAAACAGGGTGACGATATACAGCCTTGACGTACTCCTTTTCCTATTTGGAACCAGTCTGTTGTTCCATGTCCAGTTCTAACTGTTGCTTCCTGACCAGCATATAGGTTTCTCAGGAGGCAGGTCAGGTGGTCTGGTATTTCCATCTCTTTCAAATTTTCCACAGTTTATTGTGATCCACACTGTCAAAGGCTTTGGCATAGTCAATAAAGCAGAAATAGATGTTTTCCTGGAACTCTCTTGATTTTTGATGATCCAGTGGATGTTGGCAATTGATCTCTGGTTCCTTTGCCTTTTTTAAAATCAGCTTGAACATCTGGAGGTTCAAGTTCACATATTGCTGAAGGCTGGCTTAGAGAATTTTGAGCATTACTTTACTAGCGTGTGAGATGAATGAAATTGTGCAGTAGTCTGAGAATTCTTTGGCATTGCCTTTCTTTGGGATTGGGATGAAAACTGACCTTTTCCAGTCCTGTGGCCACTGCTGACTTTTCCAATTTGCTGGCATATTGAGTGCAGCACTTTTACAGCATCATCTTTAGGATTTGAAATAGCTCAACTGGAATTCCATCACCTCCACTAGCTTTGTTCATAGTGATGCTTACTAAGCCCCACTTGACTTCACATCCCAGGATGTCTGGTTCTAGGTGAGTGATCACACCATTACAATAGACCTCTGGTACGCATAAACCCACACAAGTGATCTAAAATAAATATTATTCTCAGGTGAGGAAACTGAGGTTCAAAAAGTTGTAATTATTGGTTGAACGTTAGACTTTAAGTTCGTGTGGTTAGGATGTTACAAAGCATGAGCAACTCAGTTTAAAACCCAGGCTCTTTTCTTTTAAACTTACACCATCTAATACATTTTCTAATCTAGAAGAACTGGATTTAGTAACATATATTACATAAACTTGTAGCACAGTCAGATCAGATCAGATCAGTCTTTCAGTCGTGTCTGATTCTTTGCGACCCCATGAATCACAGCACGCCAGGCCTCCCTGTCCATCACCAACTCCCGTAGTTCACTCAGACTCACGTCCATCGAGTCAGTGATGCCATCCAGCCATCTCATCCTCTGTCGTTCCCTTCTCCTCCTGCCTCCAATCCCTCCCAGCATCAGAGTCTTTTCCAGTGAGTCAACATTTTGCATGAGGTGGCCAAAGTACTGGAGTTTCAGCTTCAGCATCATTCCTTCCAAAGAAATCCCAGGGCTGATCTCCTTCAGAATGGACTGGTTGGATCTCCTTGCAGTCCAAGGGACTCTCAAGAGTCTTCTCCAACACCACAATTCAAAAGCATCAATTCTTCGGCGTTCAGCCTTCTTCACAGTCCAACTCTCACATCCATACATTACCACAGGAAAAACCATAGCCTTGACTAGACGGACCTTTGTTGGCAAAGTAATGTCTCTGCTTTTGAATATGCTATCTGGGTTGGTCATAACTTTCCTTCCAAGGAGTAAGCATCTTTTAATTTCATGGCTGCAGTCACCATCTGTAGTGATTTTGGAGCTCAGAAAAATAAAGTCTGACACTGTTTCCACTGTTTCCCCATCTATTTCCCATGAAGTGGTGGGACCAGATGCCATGATCTTCGTTTTCTGAATGTTGAGCTTTAAGCCAACTTTTTCACTCTCCTCTTTCACTTTCATCAAGAGGCTTTTTAGTTCCTCTTCACTTTCTGCCATAAGGGTGGTGTCATCTGCATATCTGAGGTCATTGAGATTTCTCCCGGCAATCTTGATTCCAGTTTGTGCTTCTTCCAGCCCAGCATTTCTCATGAGGTACTCTGCATATAAGTTAAATAAGCAGGGTGACAATATACAGCCTTGACGAACTCCTTTTCCTATTTGGAACCAGTCTGTTGTTCCATGTCCAGTTCTAACTGTTGCTTCCTGACCTGCATACAAATTTCTCAAGAGGCAGATCAGGTGGTCTAGTATTCCCTTCTCTTTCAGAATTTTCCACAGTTAATTGTGATCCACACAGTCAAGGCTTTGGCATAGTCAATAAAGCAGAAATAGATGTTTTTCTGGAACTCTCTTGCTTTTTCTATGATCCAGCAGATGTTGGCAATTTGATCTCTGGTTCCTCTGCCTTTTCTAAAACCAGCTTGAACATCTGGAAGTTCATGGTTCACATATTGCTGAAGCCTGGCTTGGAGAATTTTGAGCATTACTTTACTAGCGTGTGAGATGAGTGAAATTGTGCAGTAGTCTGAGCATTCTTTGGCATTGCCTTTCTTTGGGATTGAAATGAAAAGTGATCTTTTCCAGTCCTGTGGCCACTGCTGACTTTTCCAATTTGCTGGCATATTGAGTGCAGCACTTTTACAGCATCATCTTTAGGATTTGAAATAGCTCAACTGGAATTCCATCACCTCCACTAGCTTTGTTCATAGTGATGCTTACTAAGGCCCACTTGACTTCACATCCCAGGATGTCTGGCTCTAGGTGAGTGATCACACCATCATGATTATCTGGGTTGTGAAGATCTTTTTTGTACAGTTCTTCTGTGTATTCTTGCCACCTCTTCTTAATATCTTCTGCTTCTGTTTGATCCATACCATTTCTGTCCTTTATTGAGCTGATCTTTGCATGAAATGTTCCCTTGGTATCTCTAATTTTCTTGAAGAGATCTTTGTCTTTCCCACTCTATTGTTTTCCTCTATTTCTTTGCACTGATCTCTGAGGAAGGCTTTCTTATCTCTCCTTGCTATTCTTTGGAACTCTGCATTCAAATGGGTATATCTTTCCTTTTCTCCTTTGCTTTCATTTATCTTCTTATCACAGTTATTTGTAAGGCCTCCTCAGACAGCCATTTTGTTTTTTTGCATTTCTTTGTCTTGGGGATGATTTTGCTCCCTGTCTCCTGTACAATGTCATGAACCTCTGTACATAATTTAGCAGGCATTCTGTCTATTAGATCTAGTCTCTTAAATCTACTTCTCACTTCCACTGTATAATTATAAGCGATTTGATTTAGGTCATACCTGAATGGTCTAGTGGTTTTCACTACTTTCTTCAATTTAAGTCTGAATTTGGCAATAAGGAGTTCATGATCTGAGCCACAGTCAGCTCCTGGTCTTGTTTGGCTGCATGTATAGAGCTTCTCCATCTTGGCTGCAAAGTTGGCCTTCTGGTGATGTCCATGTGTAGAGTCTTCTCTATGTTTGCTATGACCAGTGCTTTCTCTTGGAAAAACTTTATTAGCCTTTGCCCTGCTTCATTCCATATTCCAAAGCCAAATTTGCCTGTTACTCCAGGTGTTTCTTGACTTTTTACTTTTGCATTCCAGTCCCCTATAATGAAAAGGACATCTTTTTTGGGTGTTACCTAAAAGGTCTTGTGGGTCTTCATAGAACCGTTCAACTTCAGCTTCCTCAGCGTTTCTGGTTGGGGAATAGATTTGGATTACCATGATACTGAATAGTTTGCCTTGGAAACCAGCAGAGATCATTCTTTCGTTTTGGAGATTGCATCCAAGTACTGCATTTCAGATTCTTTTGTTGACTATGATGGCTGCTCCATTTCTTTTAAAGGATTCCTGCCCACAGTAGTAGATATAATGGTCTTCTGAGTTAAATTCACCCATTCCAGTGCATTTTAGTTTGCTGATTCCTAAAATGTCGACTTTCCCTCTTGCCATCTCCTGCTTGATTACTTCCAATTTGTCTTATTTCATGGACCTGACATTCCAGGTTCCTATGCAGTATTGCTGTTTACAGCATAGGACCTTCCTTCTATCACCAGTCACATGCACAACTGGGTTTCATTTTTGCTTTGGCTCCATCCCTTCATTCTTTCTGGATTTATTTCTCCACTGATCTCCAGTAGCATATTGAGCACTTCCCGACCTGGGAAGTTCTTCTTTCAGTATCCTATCATTTTGCCTTTTCATACTGTTCATGGAGTTCTCAAGGCAAGAATAGTGAAGTGGTTTGCCATTCCCTTCTCCGGTGGACCACATTCTGTCAGACCTTTCCACCATGACCGTCCCATCTTGGGTGACCCCACATGGCATGGCTTAGTTTCATTGAGTTAGACAAGGCTGTGGTCCATGTGATCAGATTTGCTAGTTTTCTGTGATTGTGGTTTCAGTGTGTCTGCCCTCTGATGCCTTCTCTTAGCGCCTACCGTCTTACTTGGGTTTCTCTTACCTTGGACTTGGGGTATCTCTTCACGGCTGCTCCAGCAAAGTGTAGCCACTACTCCTTACCTTGGATGTGGGGTATCTTCTCATAGCTGCTGCTCCTGACCTTGTACGTAAATTAGTTAGCATGGTCCTAATCAAACAAATTGATGAAATATATTTAGTATTATTTTTGTGTGAAAGTAATTGTGGTTTTGCCTTGTTGTGTTGAACTTTGCCATTTGATATTGGAATAAATTCTTAAATGAATGCTTTTATATTATACATCATTTTAATGTGCATTTCTCACCTTATGTAGTTGCTAATGATTTATTACTTTCTGTTTATTTCATATTGATTTTAAACTATAGAAATGATGTTAGACAAAAAGTAAATTTGAGTGATCTTTTTATTGGGGTTCAAAATTGGTCATAAAGCAGTGGAGACAACTCAACATTAACAAAGCATTTGGCCCAGGAACTGTTAATCAACAGTGTAGTGGTACAGTGCCATGCAGTGGTGGTTTAAGAAGTTTTGCAAAGGAGGCTAGAGCCTTCAATATGAGGAGAGTAGTGGCCAGCCTTCGTAAGTTGACAATGCCCAATTGAGAGAAATCATCAAAGCGGATCCCTTGCAACTGAACAAGAAGTTGTTCTTGAACTCAACATCCCCCATTCTATAGTCATTCAACATTGGAAGCAAATAGGAAAGGTTAAAAATCTCAATAAGTGAGTGCCTCATGAGCTGACTGAAAATTTTTTAAAAATCGTCTTTTTGAAGTGTTGTCTTCTGTTATTCTACTGAACAATAATGAACCATTTCTCAATCAGATTGTGATGTAGAATGAAAAGTGGATTTTATACACCAATCAGCAATGATCAGCTTAGTGGTTGGACTGAGAAGAAGCTCCAAAGCACTTCCCAGAGCCAGAACTTGCACCCAAAAATGGTCATGGTCACTGTTTGGTGATCTGCTGCCAGTCTAATCCACTACAACTTTCTGAATCCTGGTGAAACCATTACATCTGAGAAGTATGCTCAGAAAATCAATGAGATACACCAAAACTGCAATGCCTGCAGCCAGTATTGGTCAACAGAAAGGGCCCAATTGCCCAATTCTTTTCCACAACAATACCTAACCACGCATTGCACAACCAGCACTTCAAATGTTGAACGATTTGGGCTAAAAAGTTTTGCCTTATCCACCATATTCATCTGACCTCTTGCCCACAGACTACCACTGTTTCAAGCATCTCAACAACTTTTTGCAGAGGAAATGCTTCCTCAGTAAGCAAGAGGCAGAAACTGCTTTCCAAGAATTCACGGAATCCTGAAGCACGGATTTTTATGCTACAGAAATAAACAAACATTTCTCATTGGCCAAAACGTGTTGATCATAATGGTTCTTATTTTGATTAATAAAGATATGTTTGAGCTTAGTTACAATGATTTAAAATTCATGGTCTGAAACTACAATTACTTTTGTACCAACTTAATATTACACTTGCGGGGATTAAGCTTTATAAAGAATGAAAAAGAAATATTCTATTTTAAACTTTCAATATGTATAAATAACTATAATTAGGAGATCTAATGTAGTATATATTATTTTTAATACCATTATTTTAAGCATGTACAAATGTTCTATGGTTTTGTGTTATGATAGTAGAATGAAATATAAGGATGTTTCAAATTATACTGCAGATTTTCCTAATTTAGACTAGTCTATAAGTAATAAATGACTTAAAAACCAAGCCCCAATTTTCTTCTCTGAATAGAATTGCCACCTAACAGAGTCACTTGAAGATTTAGTTATTATTTAGAAACATGATCTGAATTAAGATTCTCTGCATCATTCACTGGCCTAACTCATGCTTCTCATAGAATTATCTCAATCAATACTAATTGAGGGCTTCACAGTGTGTATGGTTCTGGATGAACAATTTTAATTTAAAAGGTAGAAATGCATTACATACCTGTGGCATTTAGCTCAACTTGAAGTAGTTTTTGATAATTAGACTTAATCATAACAATTTCAGTTCTCATCTTATGCATTTGGTCAAACTTTGCTTGATGATTTATTCATTCATTCATTCTGAAAACTATGATTAATGCCATTATGAGTCAAGCACTGTACTAATACTAGGGAATACAGGGATGATTTTATCACAACCCCCGCTCTTTAGAGGCTCACAATCTAAAGGTGGAATCAGCCAGGAAACATTTATACTGCTATGATAAGTGTATAAAATTCCTTTAGAGAATAAAAGAAAGATCTTTTAAGTCTATCTGAAAGAACCACGAAAGACTAGGATGAAGCAGCTTTAAGAAAAATTAAATTACTTTATCAATTTTCATATTAAGAATTAATTCCAATAGAGACATTTTGAAAATTAAATTAAGATGAAATATTGAGTTAAGCATCCATGATTCCACCACTCAAGGATAATTATTGCCAGCGTGTTGGTGAATATCCTTATTGTCACCAAAAACTGTGAATATACACACACACATAAATGTAACATATATGTATGCATACACACACGCATATATATATTTCACATAACACGATCATGGGAGCAGATACAGTTATGCTATCTTTAGTGTTTCCTACCTCACGTTCTTGCTTAATTATTTTTCTTGGTTATATTTCCAGATAAACAAATATTCACTTGAATAGATTTTCTAATGAATGACAGGAATTCTGTGATACAAATATACTGCAATTTGTTTAATTACTGTGATAAAAATCTGAGATACTTTTCTCAAAACACAATATGCATGAATGGAAATCCAATAGAAATAGCATGAAGTTGAGTTTGATCAAACGTGTGCTTGAACCACAATCAGTGTTCAGTGGGAAAAACACACACACACACAGTTTGATGTAAGGGATGTGGGATCAGAGAAAATGGCAATAATGCAAACCATGTTGTAAAACTAGAAATAAAACCCACACTGGTTTATGGTAGGATCACCCAGAATCTCAAATTATGTACAAATGTGTCACAGAGTAATCCATTTCCTCAGGGAGTTTAGCACAAAGAATCAACTAAGTCTTAAGAATCCAGTTGACAAATCAAATTTTTAAATGTTCTGTCATTAAACTATCTTAATAATTTGTTATAATAATTTATAATCTTATTATAATTTGTTATAATAATTTCTTATAAATAAGTTATAAGATCAGAAGAGGGTTTAAACCCCTGTCACTACATTGTAAACATTTTCTCAGTCTAGATTAAAGAACAAGGTAGTAACCATCTTTAAGTCAAGTGACTCAAACAATATAGCAAAACTTCCATTTAAACTTGCTATGAGCATATTCTATACAAGCAAACAGTTAAACAGCTGTCCAAATATTTATGATAAGATACTTCTCAAGATGTGATTGCTTGTCTCAACTGTAAGGAAAATGTCTCATCTTTCCAATAGCTTTGGTTAAGTACTGGTGAGAATCTCTGAATATTCATTGAATTTTCTCTCTGATAAGTGAAATTTTGCATCTTGATTTTCACTTTCCAAGAACATGATACTGAAAGTTGTCTGCAGACAGAAAGCCAGGCCTGGATTCTTCTGGAATATTTAATCTTAATATACACTTACTTTTAAATCGAACAATTCTGTGCAAGGGGAATCCACTTGACTGGTACATCTTAACTGCAGGTGGATTTGGAAGAGAACTAATTTGGGTCCAGGATTAGCTGGATGTGTTAGAAGGAACAATTCTCTAGATTGCTGATTCTGATGTTAATAACCCAGATGTTAGTAAAAGCTGCCAGCTGGGAACACAATGACCAAATTCCCTGCATATGTACTCTAATGATGATGAGTGAATCATTTGACCAAAACTAGCATTTTTGGCTTAACTGACTACTAAGGCTTATAACCTTGTTGCCTCTGCTTAAGACACAATGTAGAAATTTAACAAAATGGATGCTATTTAAAAATCCACTGTCTGCTTGCTAGTTTTGTGTATCTGGAATATATTTTGTCTTTGTATTTTGATTGTTTCATAAGAGACCTAAGTTATGCATAGTTTATTTCACATGTTCCATCATAGAAAATAAGGAAATACATGATGATCCAGCTCCCAACTGTATTCCTACCCATCTATGAACAGAAATGCTATTTGAAGTCATTTGAATCAGGTATAAAAGGGCCAACATTTGAAATGATAGTGTTTTGCCTGTCTTAGCCTGTGCTCCCTTATAACACAGCTATAAGGAACTAGACAGAGAAGTTAAAGATATGATGAAATAAAGCTTCATCAGCAAGCAAAAATGAAGTGAAACAAAGGTAATATTATTTCCTACAGTAGCACTCTTTCCATTCATGAACAGATAAATATGACATTAAAAGGAATTTAGCTCAATATGATTGTCATTACTACACAGCTGATTTAATTGCACTGTATACAGTCTAAAATTATGTCTGCCAGACTTGGGTGTCTTTTTCTTTTTTGTGGTCTGAGACAATGAGATGTGCAACTACACTGTCCTATATTTCCCTGCTAATGTGTTTTCCATCATGTAGATAATATCCATGAGGAAGATATTTAAAATTAAACCACGAAAGTCTGTGTAGGATTCAGTAGTCAATTTATTTGTTCTTCCCTTTTGAGACTGGCAGAGGAGAAAGGAAATCTATATAATTAGAATAATTTCTCAAATTTAATAGCACGTGAATACTTTTCTCAATAGCCTATCTAAATCCTTATAAGCAAAATGTGAGCTAAACACTAAGTATATCATCAACTTCTCAAATCTATTGATTTATATAGAGATAAAAATAGAGAAATTTTTTAGTCAAGCATATTCTATAAACTCTCATCTTTGTGCACAGCATGAAAACATTTCAGAATTTCTCAGATTGATGAAGAGAAATGCCTCATTAAATGACATAGAGCCCCATGCAGTATTACAAAAACAGCATGGACTGTGTTATAAAATATTATTCCTTAGATCCAGCAAAGAGAAATTTCTGTGTAGAAACTAGGGAATTTGTTCAAAAACTGAAAACAGGATAGAAAACCTCTTATTTTAAAATAGACCCAAAAAGTTTCTTTAAGTACACTTAGTATTTCATTATGTAAACTAGTAATAAAACAATAGGATATATGTAATAGGGCTAACATATATTTCTTCTTGACTTTAAATATGATGTTTACTCTAGGTTTTGAGTAGATGCCAATTATCAAGCTAAATAAGTTCTTTTCTATTGCTGTTTTTCTAAGAGGTTTTATTATTTGTGTTTGGTGGTTTTTCTGCATCCTTTAAAATAAGTAAAGGAATTATATTATTAAATTTTCTAAGTTTAAATAATCTTTGCAGTTCAAGGGTTAAATTTTACTTGGCCATAATATCTTTAAATACACAACTTGGGTGTGACTTTTAATATTTAGGTGGATTTCTTCAACTATGACACAAGTAAATTTGGGCTACATTTTTATTTTGCATTTTTTCCGTGCCCTGTTCTGATATTAAAGTAAGAAAATCTTAGTATAAAACTTTAGAAGTCCTCAGGTTCTGCCTAGATTTTAGACAATTTGTTGAAGATTAGGTAAAATTTACCTATATATCTTCAAATTTTTATGCTTTAGGGGGAAAGATTTTTAAAAACTATTGATTAAAATTATAAATAAGTTAGACATTACTATGTTTTATATTTATTATTCAGTCAATTTTGGAATTCTATTTTCCATAAAGTTGCCCTGGAAGTAATTTATCTATATACTATTATCCACAATTCTACTGGGATTTGTCAATCATTATAGTCTCTGAATTTATATGCTATTTAAAATTTTACTTTATTTATTGATTAATTAATTGATTTATTGATTTCTATTTGAGAACTCTGAAAAAATAATCAGAAGCATGTAGATTGAAGAAGGACGCCAAAATTTGATGTGCCACTGGACCAGCATTGAGTGTACCATCTGTGTTCTCAGATACATGGATGTGAGAACTGTGATAGAGTTAGAGCCTTGGGAGAAACCTTTTAGTTCTGACTCAAGGGATGGTAAAGGGAACTCCTAAGTACAGAAAAAGTAGAGGTAAACACTGTGTTTTGTTTTTTCTCACTCTTTTTTCTCTATTGTTTTACATCCCGGGCCCAAAGCAATTTGATGGTGACACCTGTCACAGCAGTGACACAGCAGGTGCGATTCTGCAGGATCCCAAACTCGGGGAGCGTGGGAACTGCTTCTATATTATGAAGCTGTATTTCCAAGAGGGCAGGCAGACCCTCATTGCTTTTTGTTTGTTACTCTCTGTTATCCTGTCACGTGGCCTTGGGCAAGACACAATTGTGCAAGTGAACAATTTCTAGCCAGAGGAATTTTAGGGAAGAAAAGAATACAAAAATAAATTATCAGAATGACAGCATAATTTCAGAAAGTTAACAATGCATAAAGCTGTTAATGAACTTCTGGGTTCACTCCAACCTATACCTTCTTGGACTTAAATCTAGGTTAGATTAAAGACCCTAAGACTGAACTAATATGCAGACTTTATGCAGATGTCTGATGAACCACTTAGTGTACATACATGGGACAAATCGGAACAGCATCGCCGAGCTATGAAAACTGAACTGATTTTGCAACCACTGCACAGAAGGGGGTTAGAATCTGTAGCCTGAAGCCTAGCAAACCATCCTGATCTACAGGTCAATTGCCCATCAATAGAAAAAATTGTCAACATTAACCATAAGACTGATACTGCACTTTATTCTCATATTGTAATTCTCAGAATGACCAGGCTACAATCCAAAATTACTTGGGATGAGAAGAATCATGAAGATCTCAATTGTCAGTGAAAAAGAAAACAACAGTTCCCCAAAATAAGATGACATAAATGATGGAATTATTCAAATAATTTTTAGAGCAGTAATTATAGAAACGTTAATCTTCCAGACTGCCAAGGATGTGCAAGACTTTTGACTTCATCTTCGAGTTAAAGTCTAATGACAAAATTAGAGGGAAGAATCCATGCAAGAGCACCCTAACCTCTGGAACCAACCAAGATTTCAGAGGTTTCACCAAACCACCCTCAGATCTGATAATTCACTAGACTCACTGAAAGTCAGGTCAATCCTACGCTTAAAGATAAGAAGTACGGGTTGTCCCTACCAAAGAAAAGACCTACTGAAGATTTTGAGCACAGGAGAAATGTCTTGGATCTGTATTCTGGACCCATAACTCTGTTATATTCAGCTTGAATTGGAGAGGGAAGGAGAAGTTAGGGAAACATGTTGATTAGGGCATGAACTAGTACAGATAAAACAAGAATATTTACTTGCTTATTTCTAAATATGTAACAATATGTGAATGTAGTTTATCTGAGTTAATTTCTCTGCTTTTAAAATTAATTTTAGTTAATTATCCTGCATTTGCCTATTAGCATAATTTGATCTAATTGCATGTTTAATGTAAATGGTTCTAATCACATAATTTGTATGTGTTAATGACATAATTAGATGATGAACAATTATAGTTTTAATGATGTCATAAAATCTGTATAAGGCATGGTTAAACATAAGCCTACCACAAAGCAGGGACATGCCTCTTGAGGTCAAAGATTGTGGGAAGTGGGAGGGACTATATATTGTGTAGTTCAATTCACTCATTTAACAAGTATTATTTTACCAAAGAGCACAAAATGGGCATTTTTTAGCATCATCTTAAATTCATTTTTCATCTCTATACAGTAAGTGAGATTCAATTAAAAAAAATAAAAGGGAATAAGACCTTCACTGCACTAGTCCTTTGAAAAGAGAAGGATTTCTTGGGATAAAGAATAGATTGATGTATGGGATGGTTCTCAGCTCATTTAATTAATTTATTCATTCATTCATCTGACATTTACCAGAAATCCGCATACTTTCTTCCCTTAACCCAGGTCTTCTTGACCACAGAACATTAGATCTGAAATGATATATTGAATTGCCTCTCATGAAAAAGACTAAATCTACAGTAATAAAAGGGGAAATATACATAAATTGCACAATACACTTCAGAGTATTCTATAACAAAGAACTAACTAGTGTTGTAGAGGAATGAAAAATTAAATGTGCTTTTAGGAATTTGGAAAGGCTTATAGAGGGATGATAAGTGAGTTACATCATAAAGGGGAAGCAGGAATTTAACAACTAGAGAAGAGAGGCAATTCTGTCAGAAGTAACAATTTTTCAAAGGTAAATTATTATTACAAAACCTTGTGTGCCTGAGTGCCAAATTAGGATTTGTGTGAAGAAAATGATGATGTTGGATACTTAGTTCAGGGCTACAGTATGAGACACCATTTACCATACTAAGAGTTATAGTTCTATCTTACAGACAATGAAAAATTGATAAAGGCTTTTTAATCTAGAAAGTTATGTGACATGAATTGGGTTTTAGATAACAACTCTGGGGACAGAGTGAGAGTAGCTTAGAGAAATGATGTGAATTACAAAAATGAGATAGAAGGTTTTTAATAATTAGTTTAAATAAAATAATGGAGGTAAGCTAAAGATGTAAAAATGGAAATGAAAATGAATATGTAAATGATGTACATGTTCTACTGATATTATCATGAGAATGTCATAAATGCAGTTAGAGATCAAATATAGTATGAACATAGAAAAAGCTAAAATTATGGATTATTAGCTCAATGAATTGGCAATAGTAATGGGAAGGAGCAGAGAAGTATCACCATTAGACTGGATAGATGGAAATAATTCAAGCTAAGAAATAGGGAAACAAGAACAGACTTGGGGATGAAAATGATTTCATTTCACATGTGTTGAAAATGTGATCCAGATAAGAATATATCTTTCATAAACTACATTTTTCACACTTCAGTCATTTGAACATAATTTTCACAATCTTTTGTCAATCTCATCATCTGTATTGTAATTTACTAAATGCTTATCTTTAAATTGATTCCATTTTTATCTACATACACTTATTTTAGGAAGACCTAGTACCTGTGTCATAAGTGGAAACAAATGCCCATATGTGGGCAAACAAACCTGTGCCCATATGTTCATTGTCCAGTAGGACCCACTCTGATTGGTTAATTCACTCTTTGGCTCTAGGTATGGAATTAATATGCAGCATAACTTATCCATCATTCTCAAATAATAAAAAGCTCTCCCATCACTTTAAATCAAATATTCTGTTTAATAATAATATCTGATTCAGTGTAATTATCAATACTGGTGATTCAGAGAGTCAAGAATCCGCCTGCAATGTGGGAGACCTGGATCTGACCCCTGGGTTGGGAAGATCTCCTGGAGAAGGGAATGGCTACCCACCCCAGTATTCTTGCCTGGAGAATTCCATGGACAGAGGAACCTGGTGAGCTACAGTTCATGGGCTGCAAAGAGTCAGACATGACTAAGTGGCTAACACTACCTCCCCACCTCTTACCCTTTATTTTAATTTTAACCCCCTTCTCAATTTGATCCAGCTGCTTGCAATAAGACTGCCACAGGAAAAGTGATCAGATTACTCTTTCTCTTAAAATCCACTCATACACTTCCTCCTAGCTTGCTAATTGTAGTTCTGACATATCAGCATTGAACATAGGGAGAGGAATAAGAGGCAATGAGCAGGGAAATCTCATTTAATCTTCCAGTGGTATACTGCATTTGGCATTTTATTTCTTGGGGGAGAAGGAGCTTTGTAATTTCCACATATATCATCCTCTTGGCAGGCGAGCCTCCAATATCCTCTGGACAACCAGTAGTAAGTAGACCACACAGCATCTGTTTGCAGAGTTATTCTTTCTCTTTCAGATGCCTTTCTTTGAAAGAACAATTCGGTATTGTGTCTTTTCTATGTGTGGTCTTTAACTGGCCCTCTAATATGCTGGTATGTTTTGCTTCAGCCGGACTCTTATCTTTTAAATAAATTCAAAAAAATTATCACAGGTTTTCAAAAAAATTACATTACCTATCCTTCCTTTCTTGGTCTCTTTACCAATCTCATTTATAGGTTGAAAGTAAATAGTCATATAAAGATTACAACAATAGTTTTCAATCAATTCCTTTGAAAATCTACCCTAAAGGGTCTGGCATACCATTTTGAAATATGAAAATAGAGGGTGCCTACTGTCCTTGGATCTCAGATGAAACAAAAAAAAGTCACATTTAAGTACTTATTAATAATACATTTTGATGTGTTTTGCTGTTGGAATATATTAGTGCATTTAAGCTAAGTGACACTTGCTATTTCAAGGTCTGCTTTTCACCACACATCTTGGAAACTGAGCTCTTATATATCTATATCATCATTTGCTAAGCAAATCAAGTTGGAGAAAAGTAGATTCTTCATCAGTTCTTCTCCAATTACTACTGTTATTCAGTATAACAGTAAGCTAATCATGAAGTCTTTGAATGCTAAATAGAAGTTATTTATTTAACTCAGAATTTGTCTTTATTTTTAGAGGGGAAATAAAAGAAATCTAATATTATTTCTTGATTTTTTTTGAGTTTAAACATCTGTTCTTACATACTTTAGAGGGACCAACACATTAGGTTTGAAACAAGGCCTTACATTTCTAAGCAGTAATTTATTTTCTTCCCTACAAAGCTTCAATAGTTACAAGATTCTTTTGATCCCAGTGTAAGAAAATGATGGTTGTCTTTAGCAATACCTCCTTGTTCCTTACTGATGCTGCTGTTGGGAGTATTTGCCACTTGATTAAGTTGCCAGGAATGCACACAATCATGCAGTATGGCTATCAAAGATGTGATTAAATGTACAGGATTCATTATACATGTATACAAGATTCTTATGGTATCCCTTATCATAAGAAAACCTCAACAACACTTTCCTAACATCAAATCTCTAGCTCTGCCTGTCTTATTTGAGTCTGACAGAAGAAAATAGTACAGTTGATTAAATTTATATTTACCAAAAGGTTTGGTAAATGAAGGTTAGATACAGTTCAACTAAAAGGATATAATTAATACCAGTATCAACAGACTAGAAACAGCAAGCAAAATTCTATTAAATTGCACATCCAGGCAAGTATTCAAAAGAGATACATACATGTACATGAGACAAGAGGCAACTCTACACATGGATATCACCAGATAGTCAACACCGAAAACAGATTATATTCTTTGCAGCCAAAGATGGAGAAGCTCTAAACAGTCAGTAAAAACAAGACCGGGAGCTGCCTGTGGCTGAGATCATGAATTCATTGCAAAATTCAGACTTAAATTGAAGAAAGTAGGGAAAATCACTAGGCAATGCCAAAGAAGGTTCAAACTACCACATATTGCACTCATTTCACAAGCTAGCAAGGTAACACACAAAATCCCTCAAGCTAGGATTCAACATTACATGAACTGAGAAATTCCACATGTACAAGCTGGATTTAGAAAAGGCAGAAGAACCAGAGATCAAATTGCCAATATCCATCAGATCATAGAAAAATCAAGGCAGTTTCAGAAAAATATCTGCTTCATTGATTACACTAGAGCCTTTGATTGTGTAGAACACAACAAACTGAAAATTTCTTAAAAGATGTGTGAATATCAGGCCACCTTACCTGCCTTTTGAGAAACCTGTATGCATGGCAAGAAGCGACAGTTAGAACCACACATGGAACAATGGACTGATTCCAAACTGGGAAAGGAGTATATCAAGGCTGTATATTGTCACCCTGCTTATTTAACTCCTATGCAGAGTACATCATGTGAAATGCCAGGCTGGATGAAGCTCAAGTGGGAATCAATATTGCTGGAGAAATGTCAATAACCTCAGATATGGAGATGATACCATCCTAATGACAGAAATCAAATAGCAACTAAAAAGCCTCTTGATGAAGGTTAAATAGGAGAGTGAAAAAGCTGGCTTAAAACTCAAGAGTCAAAAAACCAAGGTCACGATTTCCATTCTCACTTCATGGCAAATAGATGGTGAAACAATGGAAACACTGACAGACTTTATTTTCTTGGGCTCCAAAATCACTGCGGATGGTTACTGCATCATGAATTAAAAGATGCTTGCTCCTTGGAAGAAAAATTATAACAAACCTACACATACCATGTTAAAAAACAGAGACATCACTTTGCCAACAAAGGTCCATCTAGTCAAAGCAATGGTTTTTCCAGTAGTCATTCACAGATGTGAGAGCTGGACAATAAAAAAGGCTGAGCACGGAAGAATTGATCCCAAGAACTGTGGTTCTGGAGAAGACTCTTGAGAGTTCCTTGGACTGCAAGGAGATCAAACTACTCAATCCTAAAGGAAATCAACCCTGAATATTCATTGGAAGGGCCGAACCTGAAGCTCCAATACTTTGGCCACCTGCTAGGAAGAGCTGACTCATTGGAAAAGACCCTGAAGCTGGGAAAGATTGAAGGCAGAAGGAGAAGTGGGACTTAGAGAATGAGATAGTTAGATGGCATCATTGGCTCAATGGACATGAGTATGGGCAAACTCTGGGAGACAGCGAAAAACCGGGAAGCCTGGAATGCTGCTGTCCATGTGGTCACAACAAGTCAGACACACCTGAATGACTGAACAAGGAACAGCAAATATTCTAAAAAGATAAAATATTTTTTTTCTTTGAACTATTTGATATATATGTATCCAATGTATGTAAGTATGTATATGTATACACACACATAACAGAATATTATTCAGACTCAAAAAGAAGGAAATTCTTACATATGCTACAACATAGAGGAACCTCAGAGACATTATGCTAAGTGAAAGAAACAAGACAGAAAGTGACAAATTTTATATGAATTCACTTTATGAGGGTTTCTAGAGTAGTCCAACTTATAGAGATAGAAAATAGAATAGTGGTTGTTAGGGGAATGGGGAAAGGGATTTAGAATTTATTTTTTAAAGGGTAAAAAATTTCAGTCATGCAAGCTGAAAATAGTTATGGGCATGAATAGTGGTGAAGGTTGCAGATATGAAAGTACTTAGTGCCACTGAATGTTACACCTAAAAATGGTTAAAATCACACAATTTATGTTGTGTATATTTTGTGTATATTTTAGTACAATTTTATAATTTAGTACGATTTATAATTATATTTAATTTAGTACAAATTATAATTAAATTTATAATTTAGTACAATTTTAAAAAGTGAAAGGTGGACAAGCATAGTGTCTGGAAATTAAAAAGGTGGAACCTGTCAGGCCCTCTTGCCCCATGCTCTCATGACCTCTCACCCCATGATCTGTAAACAATGACTTTGCACAGTCCTGATATCATTTATAGCACTGCGTATGCATCACTCCAGTATTCTTGCCTGGAGAATCCCATGGACGGAGGAGCCTGGTGGGCTACAGTCCACGGGGTTGCAAAGAGTCGGGCATGACTGAGTGACTTCACTTTCACTTTCATGCATGTTACAGGGTACTCACTTGGTCACAGGTTACTTTGTGCCATTTCCCTGTAGGAGTTTCACCATGAAAGCCCTGGCTGCTGCTGCATTGGGGCTACACTAGAGTGACATTATGGTTATGTTATATGAGGTTATGTTATGGCTTCATTATGACTATGTTATGGTTATATTGGAGGAGCAACCCCACGTCCAAGGAGTGGTGGCTGCGTGGGCGCAGGAGGGCCGAGAGGAATTAATCCATATTCAAGGTCAGGAGGGGTGGCTGTGAATAGATACCCCTCGTCCAAGGTAAGGAGCAGCAGCTGCACTTTGCTGGAACAGCTGAGAAGAGATACCCCACCAAGGTAGGAGACCAAGGTAGGAGAAACCTAAGTAAGATGGTAGGTGTTGTGAGAGGGCATCAGAAGTAGACACACTGAAACCACAATCACAGAAAAGTAGCCAATCTGATCACACGGACCACAGCCTTGTCTAACTCAATGACTAAGCCATGCCATGTGGGGCCAGCCAAGACAGACGGGTCATGGTGGAGAGGTTTGACAGAATATGGTCCACTGGAGAAGGGAGTGGCAAACCACTTCAGTATTCTTGCCTTGAGAACCCCCATGAACAGTATGAAAAGGCAAAATGATAGGATACTGAAAGAGGAACTCCCCAGGTCGGTAAGTGCCCAGTATGCTACTGGGGATCAGTGGAGAAATAACTCCAGAAAGAATGAAGGGATGGAGCCAAAGCAAAAACAATACCCAGTTGTGGATGTGACTTGTGATAGAAGCAAGGTCCGATGCTGTAAACAGCAATATTGCATAGGAACCCGGAATATTAGGTCCATGAATCAAGGAAAATTGAAAGCGGTCAAACAGGAGATGGCAAAGGTGAACGTCAACATTCTAGGAATCAGCGAACTCAAATGGACTGGAATGGGTGAATTTAACTCAGATGAACATTATATCTACTACTGTGGGCAGGAATCTCTTAGAAGAAATGGAGTAGCCATCATGGTCAACAAAACTTGGATACAACCTCAAAAATGACAGAATAATCTCTGTTAGTTTCCAAGGCAAGCATTCAATATCATGGTAATCCAAGCCTATGCCCCAACCAGTAATGCTGAAGAAGCTGAAGTTGAATGGTTCTATGAAGATCTACAAGACCTTTTAGAACTAACACCCAAAAAAGATGTCTTTTTCATTATAGGGGACTGAAATGCAGAAGTAGGAAGTCAAGAAACACCTGGAGTAACAGGCAAATTTGGCCTTGGAGTACAGAATGAAGCAAGGCATAGAGTTTTGCCAAGAGAATGCACTGGTCATAGCAAACACCCTCTTCCAATAAAACAAGAGAAGACCCTACACGTGAACATCACCAGATGGTCAACACCAAAATCAGATTGATTATATTATTTGCAGCCAAAGATGAAGAAACTCTATACAGTCAGCAAAAACAAGACCGGGAGTTGACTGTGGCTCAGATCATGAACTCCTTATTGCCAAATTTAGACTTAAATTGAAGAAATAGGGAAAACTACTAGACCATTCAGGTATGATCTAAATCAAATCCCTTACGATTACACAGTGGAGGTGAGAAATAGATTTAAGGGACTAGATCTGATAGACAGATTCCCTGATGAACTATGGATGGAGGTTCATGATACTATACAGGAGACAGTGATCAAGACCATCCCCAAGAAAAAGAAATGCAAAAAAGCAAAATGGCTGTCTGAGGAGGCCTTACAAATAGATGCGAAAAGAAGAGAAATGAAAAGCAAAGGAGAAAAGGAAAGATATAAGCATCTGAATGCAGAGTTCCAAAGAATAGGAAGGAGATATAAGAAAGCCTTCCTCAGCATTCAATGCAAAGAAATAGAGGAAAACAACAGAATGGGAAAGACTAGAGATCTCTTCAAGAAAATTAGAGATACCAAGGGAACATTTCATGCAAAGATGGGCTTGATAAAGGACAGAAATGGTATGGATCTAACAGAAGCAGAAGATATGAAGAAGAGGTGGCAAGAATACACAGAAGAACTGTACAAAAAAGATCTTCACGACCCAGATAATCATGATGGTGTGATCACTCACCTAGAGCCAGACATTCTGGAATGTGAAGTCAAGTGAGCCTTAGAAAGCATCACTATGAACAAAGCTAGTGGAGGTGATGGAATTCCAATGGAGCTATTTCAAATTCTGAAAGATGATGCTGTGAAAGTGCTGCACTCAATATGCCAGCAACTTTGGAAAACTCAGCAGTGGCCACAGGACTGGAAAGGTCAGTTTTCATTCCAGTCCCAAAGAAAGGTAATGCCAAAGATGCTCAAACTACTGCACAATTGCACTCATCTCACACGTTAGTAAAGTAATGCTCAAAATTCTCTAAGCCAGGCTTCAGCAATACGTGAACTTTGAACTTCGAAATGTTCAAGCTGATTTTAGAAAAGGCAGAGAAACTGAGATCAAATCGCCAACATCCACTGGATCATGGAAAAAGCAAGAGAGTTCCAGAAAAACATCTATTTCTGCTTTATTGATGATGCCAAATCCTTCGACTGTGTGAATCACAATAAACCATGGGAAATTTGAAAGAGATGGGAATACCGGACCACCTGACCTGCTTCTTGAGAAACCTATATGCAGGTCAGGAAGCAACAGTTAGAACTGGACATGGAACAACAGACTGGTTCCAAATAGGAAAAGGAATACATCAAGGCTGTATATTGTCACCCTGCTTATTTAACTTATATGCAGAGTACCTCATGAGAAATGCTGGGCTGGAAGAAGCACAAACTGGAATCAAGATTGCCGGGAGAAATCTCAATGACCTCAGATATGCAGATGACACCACCCTTATGGCAGAAAGTGATGAGGAACTAAACAGCCTCTTGATGAAAGTGAAAGAGGAGAGTGAAAAAGTTGGCCTAAAGGTCAACATTCAGAAAACTAATATCATGGCATCTGGTCCCATCACTTCATGGCAAATAGATGCAGAAATAGTGGAAACAGTGTCAGACTTAAATTTGGGTAGATGGTGACTGCAGCCATGAAATTAAAAGACGCTTACTCCTTGGAAGGAAAGTTATGACCAACCTAGATAACATATTCAAAAGCAGAGACATTACTTTGCCAACAAAGGTCCATCTAGTCAAGGCTATGGTATTTCAAGTGGTCATGTATGGATGTGAGAGTTGGACTCTGATGAAAGCTGAGCACCGAAGAATTGATGCTTTTGAACTGTGGTGTTGGAGAAGACTCTTGAAAGTCCCTTGGACTGCAAGGAGATCCAACCAATCCATTCTAAAGGAGACTAGTCCTGGGTGTTCATTGGAAGAACTGATGCTAAAGCTGAAACTCCAATACTTTGGCCACCTCATGCGAAGAGTTGACTCATTGGAAAAGACCTTGATGTTGGGAAGGATTGGGGGCAGGAGGAGAAGGGGATGACAGAAGTTGAGATGGCTGGTTGGCATCACCAACTCTATGGACTTGAGTTTGAGTAAACTCCAGGAGTTGGTAATGGACAGGGAGGCCTGGTGTGCTGTGATTCATGGGGTCACAAAGTGTCGGACATGACTGAGCGACTGAACTGAACTAAACTGATGGTTATGTTATGGCTGCTGCTTTGACTGCTCTGTCAGCCAGGAGATAGGCTGTTTTATGGCTATCATGCCAGCTAGGGGAGAATAAGTATGTCTGCAGTTCCTATGGCTCCTTGAGTCTTCTTCTAGCCTCTCAGGTTGCCCCTTGCCTACCCTGGGTTCAGCAAACAATGCAGACTCTGAACAGGATCAGTAAGACAACAGTCGTTGTCGGCATGATCTGCAAGACACATAGGAGAGGGGTAACCTCTAAATGTTGGTCAGGATCAGAATAATGATGCCCTGCTACTGAGAGGAGCCTGTTTTCAAGCTCTAGGAAAGGAAAAGGCTAGACAAAATAGGATGGAATTAAGTGCTGAAAAATTATTGAGTTTCCATTTACCTATAGACAGTCAGCAATTAATAAAGTGTTAGTTGCTAGTTGTATCTAACTCTTTGCACCCCATGGACTGTAGCCTGCCAGGCTCCTCTGTCATTGTAATTCTGTAGGCAAGAATACTGGAGGGGGTTGCCATTTCCTTCTTCAAGGGATCTTCTTGACTCAAGGATGGAAAGCTGGGTCTCCTGCCTCTTGAGCACCAGGGGAAGCCCCAGTGGTATGATAGCTGCTCTTAAAAATAGCAATATGATAGATGTTCTTAAAAGCAGTTTTCTATTTCCTCCTTCACGTTGTTGTTCAGTTGTTCATGTTGCTAAGTCACGTCTGAGTCTTTGTGACCCCATGGACTGCAGCACACCAGGTTTCCCTATTCTTCAGTATCTTCCAGAGTTTGCTCAAACTCATGTCCATCAGGTTGGTGATCCCATCCAACAATCTTATCCTCTGTTGCCCTCTTCTCCTCCTTCCCTCAATCATTCCCAGCATCTGGGTCTTTTCCAATGAGTTGGTTCTTCACATCAGATGACCAAAGTATTGGAGCTTCAGCGTTCCCAAGCATGCATGCCATTTCCTATGTGGGATAACCCTTGATAGAAAGACCAGTCATGCTGAAACTTTATTTCTGAGAATGATTTCTGCATTATCATAATATGTATTTAGAAAATTCATTTTCCATTTACCTTGCATGCCATCTTTATCAACTCTCTATCCTTGCTTTTTTACTTTCCCAAACAAATTTGGACATGACAATTTAAACAGCTTAGCTCTGGTGGTAAACATGTTGTGTGGTCTATCCAACAGTCATTCTTCTTTTTTTGTATGTACGTTCATGCTGCTTTAAGTTTGCAGCAATATTTTCAGTAAAGGCATGACCTCCTTAAGTGGTAGGGGATAAACTTTGAGCTAAGCAATTAGAGTTGACCTATTCACCTTTACCAGTGGTTCATTTTGAGGTGAGCATATGACCCAGTTTTCACCAATGAGAGTAAAGGGAAATCTTCTGGGTGACTACTGTGGAATATTTTCCTTTCTGCTAAACAATGAAGTAAGATAAACCATTGCTTGTCTCTCTCTTCTTCTTTCTGTGGTTGCTGGCATGTGAGAATGTGATATCCAGAGTTGAGACAGACCTGCTGTGACTCAGTAGGACACACTTCTGATGCACTGAAAAATGTAGAGCAAAGAGATGATGTAAAAGAAAGAGCTAGGTTCACATTAACATCAATGAATTACCACATACTCTGGAATTGACTCACTTGGGGATTCTTTAAAAGTAGGAAAATGGCTGTTATATTGCTTAAGGCACTTTCCATTAAGCATTTGTTTAACTCAAATTTTATCTTAATTGACACACTTCTTGCTTTTATTTATTTCAAAGGTTCAATAAATATACTAGTGGACATTAAGGAAGAGAATAAAATAAAGCCTGGTAGTGGGCTCAAGGGAGCAAAGGTGGGTGGCTTGTGTTTACACTGTTACTCTATACATTTTTTGTTAATAAATACATATTTGTGTTTGATTAATTAGCTATAAAAGCAAGGAGAAAAAGAGAAAATCAGTATTCTCTTAATTTTTTGTTATCTTATTTTCTGAATTGCATTTATAGACTCCTTCCAAGTTAATGGGAAGTTGTCATTCTTCAATTTGTAGGTTTTTGCAAAAAATTTAACTGTTTCTCACTTACATAATTTTTAAAAAATACTTAATTCTAATAAAAATAGGATTTCCAAAATGTAAAATTTTTCACTTGCTTCTCTCTTTTTTGGGCGTTAAAAGCAGTCATAATTCTCAATTAAAATATTTTTCTCTCTTAAGTAGAAAGAATGAAGATGTATTATGGATGTTGAAATACTGTTAACTTCACCAGTGATTGCTGTGTAGCTGCAGATAAGTGATTACTTTTTAATAAACTGAGATGAGACTCTTAATCATTAATAAAATTTGTCAGGTGTGGCAGAATCCCAGATGCTTGTATAATTCCTCTCGTCTCCCTGCTTAAGTAAAGTCACCTGGGAAATATGGTTAATTGTTTGAAGTATGAAAATATGTCTAAATGCAGAGTTGTGAAAAAATACAGCAATGCTTTAATTTGCATACTTGCATTCAATAACTGTAGAATGAATAAGACTTGAAGAAAATAAAAATATCAAATCTAGAATTGGTTAAGGTATAAAATGGCATTGGTGTTTGAAAATGATAGAAAAGTAAGTGAATCAGATGATTTACAGATGAAGGGAAATAATGACCTGCTTCTGAAAGTGAAACAAGATGCCTTGCATAGGACCCTGAGCAGAAGACAACACTCTGTTGTGATCTAAAGGGACAGGTATATTGAACTAAACTGAATGTATTTTGGTACATTAATTTGGAATGTCTTCTCCTCCAATAAGTGATAAAAAAAAAAAAAATGTGGCAGCGGATCACGCAAAGCACAGGATTTTAGAATGTTTTTCTCAGTCATACTAAATTCAGAAGAAATAGAACTCAACTCATTTACAAAGCAGTTTCCTATTAAGCAGTTTAGCTCAGTTTATCCGTTTATTGAATAACCCTTCAGTACCAAGAATAAACTATGCTTAAATGACATTTAATTCTATTTATTAAAATATTACCATGAAATTCTTTTCTTTTCTTTGTTTCACATAAATGTATCATTAAGTATTTAAATACTCAAACATCTCAAATAATAGGAATATGTACAATAAATATGTACTTTAAAGGCAGTAGAAGGAAATTTTTTTTTATATTTTTTTTAAGATTTCTTCTCTCTCTTCCATTCTCCTTATCCTAGTACCTCAGTACTTGGTACAGTGATTTTTATTAGTTTCTTTGTGTTTTTTTTGAACTGTAGTTGATTAATAACAGTGTTCTTCCATAGAAGAAATCGGAAGATTTAAATTAGCTGACTGACTTTTTAAACTGAAATTCATGCACACATAGAAAAATGCAGCCCTATGCAACAGTTATTTGTTTAAACAGCCTGTTGCTAAGTTTTAAATATGAATTAATATATTTTTAAACCTAGGAAAATTTGTTAGACACACAAGCTCATCTCCTAATATTTCAGTCTAAAAAACCCTGATGATAAGCTGTAGTTGTTGAAAATCAACATAGTTGCTAAATGTAAAAGCTGTTGATGGCTTTAATGGCTATTTTCTAATGCCATTCCCTATGTACTCAGGGGAGCCAAGTTAAACATTTTGTAATGTTAATCTTAATAAACTATGGCATTTCAAGCTGTACAAGAAGAATTAAGGCTGAACCTACATGTATAATTCACTACTATATTCCTATTTTTAAAAGAATCAATTTCTGTGTATAAAGTGATGTTTATACCACATTAAACTTTCAGGACATTTGCTCAGTGGGCCTTAATAACTCGGCTGGTAGTGTTTTCTATAGCAGAAGATGATAATATTGACCTGTGAAGTCATAGAAGTATTATGTGTAATAACAGCTAAAATTATTTCTAAATCTTTAAAACCCATAAAATCTTATATCGATAACCAAGTTAAGCTATACTTTCATTTTTAGTGCCTAATATTAATTTCTCCCTGAACTGTTTTGTTGGCATGATTTGAAAAATATTCTTTATATTACAGTAGATTTGAGAGAAGCTTATTTTGATTTAATCAAAACTGCATTAATAGAAACATCGAAATGTCAACGAATCAAAAACTCCATGTGTATCTATGTATTTGTTTGTATTTTAATAAAGCCATTTTCAGCATTGAGCATGTAGAATTAAGGTTAAAAAATACTTTATATTTTGTCAATCCTTGGGTTTTTCTTGCTAGGGTAGTAATAAACATGGATGGCTGGTTTGAAAGTGAATGAAAGCAATATTAATTTTAAGAAGAGTTTCTTTATATGCATTTTCAGTAAACTGTTTCATTTTACTGATCATATGCTTTACTCACTATCAGTATAACTCATCATGCCTGGTTTCATCAGCAATTATAAAATGTCATCTTCTAAGATGTGATAAACTCAGCAGGTTAAAATGGATGCAGTTCACTAAAGCCCTTGACTGTAACTTTAAGTAAAACTTTTCCATTGAATAGGTTTAAAAATGCATTAACAAAGGAAAAAGGATCAATTGCTGCTCCTGCTGTTGTTGCTAAGTGGTACCTGACTCTTGTGACTCCATGGAGCTCTCCAGGTTCCTCTGTCCATGGGGTTTCCCAGGCAAGAGTACTGGAGTGGGTTGCCATTTTCTTCTCCAGGGGATCTTCCTGACCCAGGGATTGAACCCACAGCTCCTACATTGCAGGCAAAGTCTTTACTGCTGAGCCAACAGGAAGCCCATATAAAAGTATAAGGACCTGTTGTTCTGCCTTATTAATATTATCAAATGTAAATAGTGAATATAATATAAAATGTTCATCAGAATATTATATTAAGATGTACAATATAAAAATACTGTAATCTTTTAAATTGTAGAATGGGTCATGAAAGTGTAATCTCTAATGAGATTTCATGCTCTCATAACAATAAGCGCAGTGCTAGGCATATAATAGGGCTTCCCTGGTAGCTCAGACAGTAAAGCGTCTGCCTGCAATGTGAGAGACCTCGGTTTGATTCCTGGGTCGGGAAGATCCTCTGCAGAAGGAAATGGCAACCCACTCTAGTACTCTTGCATGAAAAATTCCATGGATGGAGGAGCCTGGTAGGCTACAGTCCATGGGATAGCAAAGAGTCAGATGTGACTGAGCAACTTCATGGTTCATTAGTTAGGCATATAACAAGTATCAACATGGAAAAGTTGTTAGGAAATAATAAAAAGATTCTAATTTCTAGATTTCTATCAGAACTTCTACTGCTTCCCTGGAAAACTTCTTATTCTAAGATAGTGGTTTTAGATGATCATTTTAAAAGTTTCTTATGTCCCAAGATTAGATGACAGTGTACTTTCTTCACATTTTTCATCAGTTTAAGTTATCAAGTACAGAGATACCCATGAATATTTTTGAAGTTGGACATGAAAAAACATCATATCTAAATAGAAAAAAAGAAGCAGACTTTTTACATTTTTTAATTGGTGGTGAGATATTGTTCAAATCTACCTTACCATTTTGGATCTGCCTCAAGGGTAGTTGTATGTTAATATTCTCCTGTGCATATTGTTTCTTCCTTCAACCAACAAGATGTGTTTACCAGTCTTGCCAACTGAGCAAAAAATAGATTTAAGAAAGTTGGGAAGAAATCTGAGGGTAAACTTTTAAAAACATAATATTTAATTTATTTAGTACAGTTCAAACTTAGAATTTGTAATGCTTTTATTTGCAATAACATGGAAGTCATCTAATTATAGAAGCAATTGTCTTTGCATTGTGGGAAAAAAAATTAGTTCTGATTCCACAAAATCCTGGACATCCTCCTGTGATATGCAAATAGTTACTTAGCAGGAAACATTGCCCAATAAAATTATCATAATGTATTAGTGATCTGATGCAAGAATGTCCCATAGAACAGAATCTACAATTTTAGATTCAGAAAAGACTTTTGAAATAATTTTGTTAAATCCCCTTATTTGTCATATGAGAAACCAGGAGTCCAGAAATATTAGAGAATGTGCCACATCTAGTTAGAGTCAGACTGGAGTTCAGATTTCCTCATTTTCTAAATATTCTTTCCATCAACGTGTGAATTTTCACTGGACATGTTATAATGATTAGCCTGTTTCTCTCTGGGTGGAAATTCTCTAATGTGTGTTAACACTCATGTGAAGGAAATCAACATGATCTTATAGCATGATGTGGCTCTTTAAATTAGTTTTCCAGAAGCCATTCAGGTGAGTTTAGGGACTAACAGGAAAAATAAAAGCCTGAACTTTAGAGATTTATCTTTATAGATGTATGAGTTTAAAATGATTAAATTAACCTCTCAGTCTTTATGCAATTTCTGTTTTTTAAATTCTCACCTTGCACAAAATTTCCTTTAAAGGAGTTTAATACCTAATTTGAGATTTAAGAACAGGGATAAATTTACTATGGTAGGATATGCACCGTAGTTAATGGCACAGTAACATGTTAGGTTTTAAATCTGAAATTGGAATGAAAGGGAGGCCTGCCAGAGATCAGGTGATAAGCTCAAAAGAGGAAGAAATGTGATTATCCTACCACCCAGGGCCTCACGCTTTCATGTGGATAAGTTTGTCCAACCTGTAAGAACAGCTTTGCTCAATGATGCCGAGAGAAGCAAGCTGAGAATTACCAGCTGTCTCTTGAGTGGACATGGCTCAATAGTGCCTAATCCAAGAGGAATTGATTAGGCTGACTGCCCTGGCCAAAGAGGAGATTGAGAGGATTGTAACTGTGAAGAAAACCTGGGGAGAGGTATTTAGAAAAAGGAGTGGAGGTGAATTTGGTCTATGTGTTTAGGTACAGCAATAGTTCAGGGCAAAATTAGTTATTTTGCAAGTTGTGGATATGGGAAATAAGGAGTCCAAAGTAACTTTTTGGAAATACAGAATAATGTCAAAGTTTCTTAGAGGACGAATTTTCACCTGTTTGGATTTTGCATAATAAGCTACCAAAATGGAATGCATTTCTAATGGAGGCTCAGGGTCAACTGGGAGGCAATGGGGCTCCCCAACAGTGTTGACTACCATTTGGGATCTGGTTTAGCTCACTCTGAGAATCTCTGCTCGTGAATATCTATTTTCTGATATCTGTAAATGGAAATATATTCTTTACTACAGGATGATTCTAAATAAATTTTTAATGAGTGAGGGAATTCACTCAAGAATGCTTCCTGTTCATTCCAGTTCAAGAAACAGATATTAATAAGCAACATGCTAGACCAGATGTTATATGGACTACAATTCAGAAGCTGAAGTTAAGATACAGGCAAACTGTCATCTAAACAAGATGATCTATTTTTAATAGTGCTGCAGTGAATATTGGGTTACATGTGTCATTTTGAATTATGATTTTCTCAGGGTATATGCCCAGTAGTGGGATTGCTGGGTCATATGGTAGTTCTATTTTAAGTATTTTAAAGAATCTCCATACTGTTCTCCATAGTGGCTGTATCACTCTACATTCCCACCAACAGTCCAACAGGGCACCCTTTTCTCCACATCCTCTCCAGCATTTACTGTTTATAGATTTTTTGATGATGGGCATTCTGACCAGTGTGAGATGATACCTCACTGTAGTTTTGATTTGCATTTCTTTAGTAAAGAGTGATGTTGAGCATCTTTTCTTGTACCTCTTGACCATCTATATGTCTTCTTTGGAGAGATGTCTATTTTGGTCTTATGACCATTTTTTGATTGGGTTGTTTGTTTCTTTGACATTGAGCTGCATCAGCTGTTTGTATATTTTGAAGATTAATACTTTGTTGCTTCACTTGCAAATAATGGTCTCACATTCTGAGGGTTATCTTTTCATCTCATTTATGGTTTTGTGCTGTGCAAAAGCTTTCAACTTTAACCTGCTGTATAGCATAAGGAGCTCAGCTAGGTACTCTGTGATAACCTAGATGGGTTGGGGGTGGGGTGGGAGGGAGGTCCAAGAGGGACGGGATATATGTATACATATAGCTGAAATACTTCATGTATATGCTGCAGCAGAAACTAACAGGACACTGTAAAGCAATTGTACTCCAATAAATAAAAATGTAATGAAATGAGTGATCTGGGTATGGATTTTCCTATAAGATTCAAGGTGAATGAGCCTTACCACAGATTCCTCTCAACTTAATGACATGTTTCTTCCCAGTAGCAGCTTCCTATTTCATGTGAACCCATTTTGATTGGTACCTTTGCTCTGCCTCTGATATATATTCATTTAGTATTCTAAATAGTCATACCTACCCTGTTCTGAAGCATTGTTTTATTTTCTATCCCTACTCTGATGGTGTTTGAATCTGAAAGATAAATGCCTCCCTCTTTCCTATTCTTCCTCAACATTTTTTCTCTCTTTTAAAATCAAAATCTACTCTTGGGAGAGGGTGGGAAGATTTGGGAGAATGGCATTGAAACATGTAAAATATCATGTATGAAACGAGTTGCCGGTCCAGGTTCGATGCACGATACTGGATGCTTGGGGCTGGTGCACTGGGATGACCCAGGGGGATGGTGTGGGGAGGGAGGAGGGAGGAGGGTTCAGGATGGGGAACACATGTATACCTGTGGTGGATTCATTTTGATATTTGGCAAAACTAATACAATTATGTAAAATTTAAAAATAAAATTAAAAAAAAATAAAAGATTAAAAAAAAAATCTACTCTTAAAGACCATGGAATACTCTCTCCTTAAAGGGCTTTGGCCAGGATGATCCTAACTTGTCTCAATGGAGTGAGGTAGGGACATTGTTATGTACGAGAAAAAGAGGAATCTATGAGAGATCCAGTTTAGCCAGGGTAGTGCCTATTTGTACTCTCTTGCCTTGTTGTGGGGGCTTTCCAGGTGGCCCAAGTGGTAAAGAATCCACCTGCAAGTCTGGGAGATGTAAGAGACATAGATTTGATCCCTGGGTCGGGAAGATCCCCTGGAGGAGAGCACAGCAACCCACTCCATTATTCTTGCCTGGGAATCCCATGAACAGAGGAAGGAGCCTGGTGGCCTGCAGTCCATGACGTTGCAAAGAATCCGACATGGCTAAGGTGACTTACATACACACACGCACACTCTGTGGTGACCATGAAAGTACCAGAAAAGTACAATTGGCCTGAGAATGCCGGTGAGGGATGGATTTGGGAGGGTGGATTTTGGTAGACATGGAAATGTACTGCCATATTCCCCTTTCAAAAGGATTTTCTGCCTGGCTGATTGTGTAGTTTCCATTTCTCAGCTTTTTCAGGGTCTGCCTAAGCTTCAGAGAGCTACTTTCTTGAGGCCAAGGCTTTCCTGGGAACCCTGGATTCAGTGACTGAGTGAAGCAGACATATAAAGTTAGAGTCATGTACCTTAATACAATTTACTGTGCTGTGTAGCTTCCTCTCAATGGTAAAAAGAGGTAAAAACAAAATTAGCCTTCCCAATGCCGTTTCTATCATGTTAACAGCTTTTCCTAAGTGTGTGTGTGTGTGAATCATTCACTCATGTCCGACTGTGACTCCACGGACTATAGCCTGTCAGGCTCCTCTGTCTATAGAATTCTGTAGGCAAGAATACTGGGGTAGGTTGGCATTTCCTTCTCCAGTTTCCTAAGCACTTGAACAAAAACATATTGGACACTTTGTACCAAATTGTAATGGCCAAAATTAAAATTTTAGAGATAGTGTAATGCGTACTTGAACTCTTTGACCTACTGATTGTTTGGTAGGTACACCAAATAATTATGTGCTTTTCAGAGTAAAGAAACATACAGCTAGCTGCCTATTAGAGAGCCATTACCTTCTCCCCCTTTAATTAAAACAAAAGCAATAACAAAATAGTAAGACCCCATGTGCAAATACTGCTAACTACTTCGGAGGTATAGCTAGTCAATGAAAGAGATATGAGCAAAAGGCACAGAGAGGAACTTGTTCCTCTACATGGGATACACACATAGCATAAGCCTTCTGACTGTTACTTTTCATCTTCCTGTTTCTTTGCTTGAGTTCAGCTGTGGTGCCTGGAATTCCAAACATTTTATAACTTGAGGCTAACTTGAAGGTAGAAAACAAGTGCTAAGGAGAGCAGCAGGTTTTCCTGGTGGCTCAGTGGTAAAGAACCAGCCTGCCAATGCAGGAGACAGGGACATGATCCTTGGGTCAGGAAGATCCTCTGGAGAAGGAAATGGCAATTCACTCCAGTATTCTTGCCTGGGAAACCCCATGGACAGTGGAGCCTGGTGGGCTGTAGTCCATGGGATCTTAACTTGGCAACTAAAATAATAATGAGGAGAGTAAAGCAGAAGGAAAGAATCTTGGGTTCTGATCACACAATGGAGTTGTCAGACCTACTGTGAAGTGCTTTTTTCAGAACTCATGTTATATGAGAGATTTAGGCTTGCATCTATATGAGTTGCTGTATTGCCTGGCTTCTGTTGCTAGTCTCTGAATCTCTAAGTTATAGTTACTTTAGGCTGGTGATTGAAACTAATTATTTGATTGAAGTGTTTAGTGTTGAATTTAAAGTCCATGTTGAATATTTGATTTATACCTTAGTTTTCAGCTCTATATGAATATTGTCACTGATAATCATTAAAAATATTTTTTCTCAATAGAAGCTACACTCATGCCTTGTCTTAGCTTATCCATGGCAATTCCGGACTTTGGGTAAAAGAGTTAATTCTTACCTTGAGGTACATCGTCAGAAACATAAAAATCTTAACATGTAAAATATTTCATGACTGGTTCAGATAATTTTCCTTTGGTTTTAATTAGAATTAGAGATACTAAAAATCATAATAGCTTAAAGTGTCTTCAGTGGTCACTCATCCTTTATAATTAATCTCACACAAGAGAAAATTTTCATTAATCTTAAGTGTCTAATTAGTCACTTATCTACCATCAGGGATTTGTAGCTACATGCTGATTTAATTAGATTGACTTTAAATTTTTTCATTTATCTTCTTTTTCTCTTTTATACAAATGTTATTTAATAAAGATAAAATTTTGTTTTGCTATCTCTATCATTTTGTTTAGAATCTACATCATTTGATTAGATTTCTTTCTCAAACACTAAATGACTCATGGCAATATGTTCCAGGAATCAAAAATTAACTATCCAACTTCAAAATTAATTTTTGGGACCAACTTAAGGTTTGAAGGCATATGATTCATTTAATTATATTCCCTTGTCAATATCCAGTTTAGCCAGGGTAGTGCCTATATCAAGGTAACTATAATATGGAAACTCTAGAAAATAAAATATTTACAAATAAGTCTCCCTCAGCCTAGATGTCTTGGGCTCTAAAATAGGTCCAAGAACTTTCTCTCCCTTGCTTGCCTCTCAGGATCAAACATAATGATGGCTACAAGCTATTCAAATAAACAAACTCTTGAATCCCCCTCCCAATAAAAGTGTCCTACTCTCCCATCTTGTTGAAGAATATTATTTCTTAAACATCTGTTATCTCAATGTAAAATATACATATCACATTAAAACATAAGGGTGTTTTCATTATTGTTTCTATATCAAAAAAGGCTGATATAATTTCTAGTGTTTCTATTACATTCTAGCTCTGATCTGAACTTAAGACTAGTGCTATCTATTTGACCTTAAAAAGAAGTATTCTCTCAAAAATTGTCGTTATTTCAGACTTTATATAATCTCATTAATAATGTACTTCTCACATATTTCCTCTTATTTCTAAAGAACTGATAGTGGAGTCACATAGTGATATCTTTAATAAAATGTCTTAGTAAGAAGCGTAGATTCTACCACATTGTATGTACCTGACATACTGCATCTTTCAAACACATTCATAGTGAATTGTAGCTATGATATAAGGAAGTGCTTTCTATTATGTGTATCAGTCAGCATAATGCCTCTTCTGACAATTTTTGTTTGCCTTTAAAAATATCAGGGCAAATGTAATGACAATTGTGACCTTAAATCTGATATATGTCAATTCACTGCAGCTATAATCTAATAAAAATACATTTAAAGTGCAAATCTGATATGGGTAAACCCATCTTTTCTCTTCTTAAAAAGAAAAAGAAAAGTTTCCATTATTCTGTCTACCAGTCCAATGAGGAACTGTACTTATTTATGGTTTCACTGTGACTATTTCCTAGTGGATGATAGTTCTGTTAGAGATTTAGAATCTTATTACTTGTTTCAAACTTTAAAATTGAGTAACAAAAAAACCTAAATAACTAACATGTAATTTAAATAGTCATGAAGTTCTTTTACTTTATCTTTTTTTCTCTTTAGTACAAAGGAATAATATTTATTTTACAAACAGCATTTTCATCTTTTAAATTTTATTATGGAAAGTGTCAAACATATAAAATTAGAGAAAGAGAATAGCAAACCTCTGTATATCCATTGCTGTTCAGTCACTAAGGGGTATATGACTCTTTGAAATCCCATGGAACACAGCAGGCCAGGTTTCCCTGTCCTTCACTGTCTCTCAGAGATTGCACAAGGTTACAAATAACCTCAGACATGCAGATGACACCACCCTTATGGCAGAGAGTGAAGAGGAACTAAAAGGCCTCTTGATGAAAGTGAAAGAGGAGAGTGAAAAAATTGACTTAAAGCTCAACACTCAGAAAACTAAGATCATGGCATCTGGTCCCATCACTTCATGGGAAACAGATGGGGAAACAGGGGAAACAGAATCAGACTTTATTTTGGGGGCTCCAAAATCACTGCAGATGGTGACTGCAGCCATGAAATTAAAAGACGCTTACTCCTTGGAAGGAAAGTTATGACCAACCTAGATAGCATATTCAAAAACAGAAACATCACTTTGCCAACAAAGGTCCGTCTAGTTAAGGCTATGGTTTTTCCAGTTGTCATGTATGGATGTGAGAGTTGGACTGTGAAGAAAGCTGAGCGCCAAAGAATTGATGCTTTTGAACTGTTTTGTTGGAGAAGACTCTTGAGAGTCCCTTGGACTGCAAGGAGATCCAACCAGTCCATTCTGACGGAGATCAGCCCTGGGATTTATTTGGAAGGAATGATGCTTAAGCTGAAACTCCAGTACTTTGGCCATCTCATGTGAAGAGTTGACTCATTGGAAAAGACCCTGATGCTGGGAGGGATTGGGGGTAAGAGGAGAAGGGAATTACAGAGGATGAGATGGCTGGATGGCATCACTGACTTGATGGACATGAGTTTGGGTAAACTCCGGGTGTTGGTGATGGACAGGGAGGCCTGGCATGCTGCGATTCATGGGGTTGCAAAGAGTCCGACACGACTGAGCAGCTGAACTGAACTGATGTCCACTGAGTCAGTGATAGCATCCAACCATCTCATCCTTTGCCACTGCCTTCTCCTCCTGCCCTCAATCTTTCCTAGCACCAGGGTCTTTTCCAATGAGTCATCTCTTTGCATCAGGTAGCCAAATTATTTGAGCTTCAGCATCAGTCCTTCTAATGAATATTCAGGACTGATTTCCTTTAGGATTGACTGGTTTAGTCTCCTTGCAGTCCAAGGGACTCTCAAGAGTCTTCTCTAGCACCCCATTCAAAAACATCAGTTGTCCAACTCTCATATCCATACATGACTACTGGAAAACCCATAGCTTTGACTCTATGGATCTTTGTTGGTAAAGTAATATCTCTGCTCTTTAATATGGTGTCTAGGTTTGTCATACCTTTCCTTCCAAGGAGCAAGTGTCTTTTAATTTCATGACTGCAGTCACCATTTTATGACTACAGAGAGTTTGGAGCCCAAGTAAAGAAAATCTGTCACAGTTTCCAATTTTTCCCTATTTACCATGAAGTGATGGAATTGGCAGGCATGATATTAGTTTTTTTAATATTGAGTTTTAAGCCAGCTTTTTCACTCTTCTCTCACCTTCATCAAGAGGCTCTTTAGTTCCTCTTCACTTTCTTCCATTAGAGTGGTATCATCTGCATACCTGAGGTTGTTGATATTTCTCCTGGTAATCTTGACTCTAGCTTGTGATTCATCTAGGCCCACATTTTGCATGATGTACTCTGCATATAAGTTGAATAAGCAGGGTGATATTATACAGCCTTGACATACTCCTTTCCCAGTTTTGAAAAAGTCCATTTTTCCATTCCGGTTCTTGACCTGCATACAGGTTTCTCAGGAGGCAGATAAGATGGTCTGGTGTTCCCATCTCTTTAAGAATGTTCAACAATTTGTTGTGATCCACAGAGTCAAAGGCTTTAGTGTAGTCAAGGAAGCAGAAATCGATGTTTTTCTGGAATTCCCTTGCTTTTTCTATGATCCAGTGGATGCTGGCAACTCAAACTCTGGCTCCTTTGCCTTTTCTAAACCCCACTTGTATACCTGGAAGTTCTTGGTTCACATACTGTTGATGCCTAGCCTAAAGGATTTTGAGCATTACTTCACTAGCATGTGAAATGAGTGCAATTGTACAGTAGTTTGAGCATTCTTTGGCATTGCCTTTCTTTGGCACTGGAATGAAAACTGACCTTTTCCAGTCCTGTGGCCAGTATTGAGTTTTCTAAATTTGCTGGCATATTGGCACTTTAACAGCATCATCTTTTAGGATTTGAAATAGCTTGACTGGAATTCCATGACCTCCACTAGCTTTGTTCATAGTAATGATTCCTAAGGCCCACTTGGCTCTATAACTGAAATATATAATCAGTTTTAAATACTGAACAAATAGTCAATATATAAAACACCCCAAATTGGCTCACATGTTTTATATTTTTTATTCAATTAATGATTGAAGGAAACTCTATTTATTACAGTTAAGACTCTTTTAGCATACACATTTCCTCGCCATCTCTTTGATTTTTTCCCCACAATTTATTTTTATTTAAGAAACCAAGTTATTTGTTATACAGAGTCTCATATGATCAGGAGTTTGCTCACTACATCTTCCTGTTATAGTTTCCATGTTCTTATGCTTATGAAAACTTGCAAGAATATTGAGGAAGAAAACTTCATAGCTAATGTTATGTACTTTCATCAAAAAGCACATTGTTTTGGGGAATAGTAGCAACCTTTATTAATAGTTACTCTGATTTATTTAGAATGTATATCAAAATGATAATATTCAAATTCAGTTATTTCTTGTTCATTTGTTTGTTGGAATACTTCAGTATAGAGAAACTTCTCCTGAGCAACTATTTGATTACCCTGAAGTAGAATTTGTATTTTAAAAGGTGGAAGGAATTCTAGTTCTTATATATATACATTTTTAAAATAGTAATTTGCTTCCCTGGCATTCCTTATTAGTGACCAAAAAAAAAAAAAAAATCAAAACCACCCATATTTCATTTCATTTAATATTATAATTATATCATGGAGAAACTATATATGATGCATTGTGATTTATTGCCATTATAATTCTTATTGATATGTATGCTCAAATAATCTCTTCTTTGGCCGCCAGCAATCACTTCACGTTTGCTCCTACATTCTTTGAACACAATATGTAATACTGATAGTCTGAGAGCTCAGCTGTTTTTTGGTATAGCAAGATATTTCAGGCTTACCTCTTATATTTTTCACTCCAGATTTTAACTGTACTTATTTCTTAGACTAAGTAAGAAACTTGTATGTTTGTGAAAAAAGTAAAATTACACAATAAGATCTAGATATCATAGTAGTGTGACTGTTTAGAGGAATATGAATTCATTTTCTTTTCAGTCACTAAAGATTTTTGTCATCCCTTCTCTTTTATATTATATACATACTCACATGCATTTGTTTTTTGGAGAAGGCAATGGCACCCCACTCCAGTACTCTTGCCTGGAAAATCCCATGGACGGAGGAGCCTGGTGGGCTGCAGTCCATGGGGTCACTGAGGGTCCGACACGACTGAGGGACTTCACTTTCACTTTTCACTTTCATGCATTGGAGAAAGAAATGGCAACCCACTCCAGTGTTCTTGCCTGGAGATTCCCAGGGATGGGGGAGCCTGGTGGGCTGCTGTCTATGGGGTCGCACAGAGTCGGACACGACTGAAGCGCCTTAGCAGAAGCAGCAGCATTTGCTTTTAAATATTTTCCTTTCTTCCTTCCTTCTCCCAGCTTTTTTCATTCTTTCCTCAATCATTATTCTATATAGGCTTTATCTATATACCACTAGATAAAGATATAAGCATACCCTTCCCCCCAAATTTTCTAGCACCATTTATTGAATCATTCTTTTCTCCTCAATATTTTGAAATTTTACCTTAGTAATATGCCAAATGTTTTCATGATCACGTCTCTTTTAGCATTTTATATTTAATTATATTAATTGATGCTCTTTTTCTAATATCTTAAATTTTGGAAAATTTAATTCTACTTTAACAGTTTATAGTACCACTAAATTCTCATTGTTATTATTTTAAAAATATTTTATTGTTTATCATTGCCTATTTATCCTTGCAAGTGAAATGTAATATTATTTTCTAATGTTAATAAATTAATTTGGTATTTCAATGAATATTGTAAGTGGATTTAGAGATAAAATTAGAGATGAAAACCGTAAAGCCGTTTAGAGATCATTGGAATCCAAAGAAAGAGAAATTTTTCATTCATCAGCATACTATATCTTTCTATTTGTACAAATTATTAAATGACTTTTTTAAAACGTATTATAATTTTCTCATGTTATCCTTAGGAAATGTACATTTTCATTGCTAATGAAGATAATTTATTTCCATTATTTTTTCTAATAGTTGTTAGTATATCAGAAGGATATTTTTTGATACATTTATTTTGTAAACAACTATGTTACATTTGGGAGGCGGGCCCTCAAAACTCTATTGAAACATTCATGGAATCTAAGTGTAAGTTCAAATAGCAATTTTCTGCACCTACTGGGTAACATATTATAACATTATAAGCAACTAAACTTTCTGCTCAGCTGTGCCCAAGGCTTAAATAAGAATACAAGACTCTTAGACTATTTGTATTTCTGCTCAGATTTTGTTTTAACCCCATGTCGAACGCTTACAGAGGAGCAGAATTTTAAAATACAGGGAAGGAAGTAACCATTGATTTCTAAGCTGTTGTTCATTCAACTATTAAATTAATAGGGATGAGTTGTCAGCTTGTCAGGAGTTCCACCACATGGTCTATGCTTTCATATTGAAGACTTGTGATTCTAGATAGATGTGGAAGTACTTTAACCATGTCAGATCTGCCTGCCTTTTCTAAAATTTAATACTGTTTATAGTGTACACAGACTGGTCACTATGAAGTTTCTAAAGACAGCTTCTAAAATCTTTAATTTTAGGTGAAGTATGCTACTGCTGCTGCTAAGTCGCTTCAGTCGTGTCCGACTCTGTGCGACCCTGTAGACGGCAGCCCACCAGGCTCCCTCGTCCCCGGGATTCTCCAGGCAAGAACACTGGAGTGGGTTGCCATTTCCATCTCCAGTGCATGAAAGTGAAAAATGAAAGTGAAGTCGTTCAGTCGTGTCCGACTCTTAGCGACCCCATGGACTGCGGCCTACCAGGCTCCTCCGTCCATGGGATTTTCCAGACAAGAGTACTGGAGTGGGGTGCCATTTAGGTGAAGTATAGCTGTACCTAAAAGGAAAGCTATCAAATTGATTGCTAATATCTGATACTCATATAAATATTTTATGTTGTAAAGTAAAAATGTATAAAACTATAAATGTGTGTAGGACACTTTTCAGAAATAATTTCTTCATCTCTTGCTTTTTTGAAACCTTAAAACACATTGAGACTAGACAGAACAGATAGGATTTTCATCACGACTAATCATTCATTCAGCATATATTTATTGAAAACACACCTGTTGCTCTACTGTAAACTGAACCTGAGGGCTCAAGATAAAAGGTATAATCCTTTTATTCTGAGTTTACAGTCTATTGGGGATGGGAAAAAAAAAGACATGGAAATTGATAATGTTGGACATACCAAATTTGGGTTTTCTTTTTCAGAAAGCTTGTTGTAGTGGGCAGTGTAATAATGCCTAGATATGTCCACATCCTGATCCTCCAGACTCTATGAATACGTTAAGTTACCTGACAAATGGATTTGAACTAGTAGATAAAATTAAGGTTGCTTGAAAGTGAAGTAAAAGTGTTAGTTGCTCAGTCATGTCTGACTCTTTGCGACCCCATCGACTGTAGCCCACCAGGCTTTTCAGTCCATGGAATTCTCTAGGCAAAAATACTGGAGTGGGTAGCTAGTCCCTTCTTCAGGGGATTTTCCTGATCCAGGGATCAAACCCAGGTCTCCTGCATTGCAGGTAGACTTTACCATCTGAGCCACCAGGGAAGCACAAGGTTGCTATCAGTTGACCTTTAAATAGGCAGATTATCCTGATCTGGTCTATACAGATGGACCCAGTGTAGTAACATAAATCCTTAAAAGTGGAATACAATATTGTAAAGTTAAAAAAATAAAAAAAAAAATTAAAAAAAGTGGAAGAAGATGGGAGAATGAGTTGGAAAAATGCAATGTGAGATGGATTTGGTTCATTCTTTCCCTTTAGTGGCTTTGAAGAGGAAAGAAGGAATCCATAAATTAAAGAATGCCAGTGGTCTCTAAGAGCTCAGAACAGCCTTCAGTTTATTGGCAGCAGAAAACAAGAAACTTCAGTCCTATAGCTGTAAGGAACTAAATTCTGCCAACAACCAAAAAAAAAAAAAAAGGTAAATGGTGTCTCCCCTGGAACTTCTAAAAGGCACACAGCCCTGAAAAAAACCTTAATTTTAGTCCTGCATAACCCATACCTACCATCAGAATTGTAAAATAATAAATATGTTGTTTTAAGCCCATTTGTTTAATTATGATAAGGCAGCTTGAAAAACAGATACACCAGAGAATTTAACCAAAATAAATCATCTATCCATTCATTCTGTAAGAGAACTCCTTTCTTTTTTATATGTAATTCTTTCTAATAGTTGTTGGCATATTTTTCCATACATCTAAAAATATTTTTCAATCAAAATCCACTTAGATTTTGGAGAGGTACTTATTGTTAAGTATGACTTTATTGCTTCTGTTCAGTAGCCAAGTCATGTCCGACTCTCTGTGACACCATGGACCACAGCACGCCGGGCTTCACCATCGCTCAGACTCATGTCCACTGAGTTGGTGACTCCATCCAACCATCTTATCCTTTGCCACCCTCTTCTCCTCTTGTCCTCAATCTTTCCCAGCAACAGGGTCTTTTCCAATGAGTTGGCTCTTCACATTAGGTGACCAAAGTATTGGAGATTTAGCTTCAGCATTAGTATTTCCAATGAATATTCAGTGTTGATTTCCTTTAGGATTGACTGGTTGGATCTCTATGCTGTCCAAGGGACTCTCAAGATTCTTCTCTAACACCAGAGTTCAAAAGCATCAATTCTTTGGTGCTTAGCCTTCTTTATGGTCCAACTCTCACATTCATACATGACTACTAGAAAAACCATAGCTTTGATTAGACGGACCTTTGTTGGCAAAGTCTCTGGTTTTTAAAATGATGTCTAGGTTTGTCATTGGAGAAGGCAATGGCAACCCACTCCAGTACTCTTGCCTGGAAAATCCCATGGACAGAGGAGCCTGGTGGGCTGCAATCCATGGGGTCGTGAAGAGTCGGGCATGACTGAGTGGCTTCATTTTTCACTTTCATGCATTAGAAGGAAATGACAACCCACTCCAGCGTTCTTGCCTGGAGAATCCCAGGGACGGGGGAGCCTGGTGGGCTGCCATCTATGGGGTTGCACAGAGTCGGACATGACTGAAGCGACTTAGCAGCAGCAGCAGCAGGTTTGTCATAGTTTTTCTTCCAAGGAGCAACCATCTTTTAATATCATGCCTGCAGTCATCATTTGCAGTGATTTTGAAGCCCAAGAAAATAAAGTCTGTCCTACATAAACCTAAATGTGAATGATTTCTACTTTTCTGGAGATGCAAGGTAAGCACGTGGACAATACAATCTCAATAGTGGGGCTTCCTGGGCAATTCATCCAGCAAAGTATAGCTTTATTTGCTGGTATGTTAGTATTATGATTTTCTTAAATTAACACTTTGTTAAATGTTACATTTGTTATGTCTCAAGGTGGCAGATGGTGAGCTACCACAGTTCAACTAAAGACCACAAGAGAAATTGAGATGGAGAAGTTTCTTATTCACATGTCCTGGAGGAGGTATACATGGCAAGTGTCTCTTGAGGGGTCACATGGGTAAAGAGCAGGTAAAGAGAGTGGCAGGATCTGGGTCCTTTATTAGTATCAGAGGATGACATTCTTTGGGGTTCTAGAACCAAGGCCGGATTGGTTAATTCAAACCAAAAAGAATGGCGTTTTGGTGAGCTCCACCAGGTGTTGTCTGGGGGCTAGTAACTTTAGGAGTTGGGGTGTCATATCAGGAACTTACATTTTGTGTCATACTCATGACTGTTTGGGCTTTATCTAGGACACGCACTTGCATGAGGAGATTGTTGTTAATGTAAGGCCCTCATGGGGCACTTGGCTGGCAAAGTGGATGGTGAGGCAGCAATATGATGGAATAATTTCACAAAACTCTGGAAAGTTTGTTTACTTTAGGAAATTTCCAGCAAAGTGAAAGGAGGAGAGTATTGACAAATATTAATGATAGCTACCATAAAATGATTTTTATTGTAATCCAGGTACTAGGCTAAGCACTTAACATCAATTAGCTCATTTCTTCCTTCTAATAGATGCTTAGGTAGGTATTAATAATACTATTTTATGTATGAGGGATCTGAGGTTTAATTAGATTACGTACCTCACCTACATTCAGAGTAGGTGAATTACTTTCCATTCCGAGTCATCTCAAGTCTTTCTTTAGCCTCTTTGGAATCTGTTTTGCTTCCAAGTCCAGGATACAACATTCAGAGCCAGGAAATCCGTTCTGAACATATGATTCTCTATTTTTTTGCTAAGATTTCAGTTTTTACCAAAGAATTCTTCATTTCCTGGGAAGATGTGAGTTGAAATCACTTCTCTGAAAGCAATAGCAACCATTCAATTGCATTTCATTTGAGTCCCGGTTTTTCACAATGACAGTGCGGCCCTGTGTGAGTTTGTTCTCATTTTAATGTTAACTTCAGTGCCTCCAGTCTGAGATTACTGGAGAAGGAAAATTTTTCAAAGTATATAAATGTAATTGTGGTAAATGATTATTGTAAATTGTGACCATTTATTTAGAATTGCAGCTTTAATATTAATAATAAACCTATAATCCATTTTCACAGAATACTTTTCTATTATTGTTGCCGGAACTGCTCATTCCCTTTCAATTTTTCTGTCTCTCTGGCCACATTTTACTTTCCATCTTTCAAGGGAGTCTGACAAACAATGGGGCAGAAAAAACCTTTCTCATTTACTATGTTAATAAAGTTCTCTTCAATAATGTTGTTGTCCTAAATACATATAAAAAGGAAAACTCTACAGTTAGATTCACTGTCTCAGGTCAATAATACACTTGCTATATTTTAAAACAAGACATTACTTGAGTAAGACCAGAGATATAAAAATTCTTATTTGTCACAATGACTTGCTTATCAAATAGCAACTATAATAGCAGACATGCTTAAAAAAAAAAAAAGGATCACTTTCAGAGCAGTATTTAAAGAGGAATATTGACAAACATTTCAAATGCAGGAGGCTGATAGCTATTGGTAAAACAGAAACAAGCCACTTCATTATCCACAAAGTAGGTGAATGAATACTGAGGGACTGTGAAAAACAAATGATTATGACTTGCTAAAGCTAATGAATAATATAAGAACATTGTAAAAATAGAATATAGCAAAAGAGAACTAGATTCCAAATATTCCAAAGCACTGCCAGGTGTTAGGTGCTGTACCTGGATGTTTGGGTACATCTTTAATCAAGTGCCTTCTCCTGCTTTGAGTAAAAGTGTGTATACAAAGCAGGGAAAGGTATGTGACTTAAGACAGCCTTATCTTCTATCTCAGGAATATAAATATTGCACTTGGGATTGTAATGTGTTTCTGAAACTTGAAAATCCAGGAATTACTAACACATTTCTACCTTTTTCACTTCACTGTTCCCATGAACTTATATTGCTGACAATTATTTAAATCAAATAACACTGAAGAGTTAATAGAATAAGCCAGAAAAAAAAAAAAAAAAGGTTGAGGATATATTGTGAAATAGATTTCCACCCCTAAAGTACATTAAAAACATCTGAAAATGTAAACATTTGATTCCTAGGGTTCACTACTGATAAATTGGGGCTGAGTATTCTGAGATGGATTTTTTCAATATTTACACAATTTCCCATGTGATTCTGATTTTTTAGTCCATTTTCTGTTTACTTTTAGGCCACCTGGGATAAATGAGAACCTATTGTCTTTCAGATGCTAAAGCATGGAAAGGATATCAATAAATCCCTTCTGTAAACATTTAAAAAATTAACATGGACATATCTATGTGTTCTTTATTTTTATTTTTATTTTATTTTATAACTTTACAATATTGTATTGGTTTTGCCATATATCAACATGAATCCACCACAGGTATACACGTGTTCCCCATTCTGAACCCTCCTCCCTCCTCCCTCCCCGTACCATCCCTAATACACATTTTTTCACAAGAAAAATGAACTGATTTTCTTTCTGCTCTTAATAGCTATGGGGAATAATGTATTACCATGTTCTTTATTTATGTTAGATCTACTCTTTTTCCCATCCCACAAAAAAGTATAATTATTTTAACTTTCCCATTAGAATCTATTCCCCAAGACATTTTTTTTACTCACTTTAAATGTTGCTCATAGTTTAAGAATATGTGTTGTCTCTAGTTAAATAATTTTTTCATATACAGTTTTATGCTTTACTGTTTCAAATTAGGCCTATTTTCAGTTCAGTTCAATTGCTCATTCGTGTCTGACTCTTTGTGACCTCATAGACTACAGCACGCCAGGCTTCCCTGTCCATCACCAACTCTCAGAGCTTGCTCAAACTCATGTCTATTGAGTTGTCATCCAACCATCTCATCCACTGTCATCCCCTTATCCTCCTGCCTTCAATCTTTCCCAGCATCAGGGTCTTTTCCAATGAGTCAGTTCTTCACATCAGGTGGCCAAAGTATTGGAGTTTCAGCCTCAGCATCACTCCTTCCAATGAATATTCTGGACTGATTTCCTTTAGGATTGACTGGTTTTATCTCCTTGCAGTCCAAGGAACTCTCAAGAGTTTTCCCTAACACCATAGTTCAAAAGCATCAATTCTTCAGCATTCACCCTTCTTTATGGTCCAACTGTCACATCCATACATGACTACTGGAAAAACCATAGCTTTAACCAGTTGGACCTTTGTTGGCAAAGTAATGTCTCTGCATTTTAACATGCTGTTCAGGTTTGTCATAGTTTTTCTTCCAAGGAGCAAGCTTCTTTTAATTTCATGGCTGCAGTCACCATCTGCAGTGATTTTGGAGCCCAAGAAAATAAAGTCTGTACTGTTTTCATTGTTTTTGCATCTATTTGCCATGATGTAATGGAACCGGAGGCCATGATCTATGCTTTTTGAATGCTGAGTTTTAAGTCAGCTTTTTACTCCCCTCTTTCACTTTCATCAAGAGACTCTTTAGTTCCTCTTTGCTTTCTGACATAAGGGTGGTGTCATCTGAATATCTGAGGTTACTGATATTTCTCCTGGCAATCTTGATTCCACTTATGCTTCACCCAGTCCAGCATTTTGCATGCTGTATTTTGCATATAGGTTAAATAAGCAAGGTGACAATATACAACGTTGATATACTCCTTTCCCTATTTGGAACCAGTCTGTTGTTCCATGTCCAGTTCTAATTGTTGCTTCTTGACCTGCATGCAGATTTCTCAGGAGGCAGGTCAGGTAGTCTGGTATTCCCATCTATTTAAGAATTTTCCACAGTTTATTGCGATCCACACAGTCAAAAGCTGTAGCATAGTCAATGAAGCAGAAATAGATGTTTTAGGCCTTTTTTATAGGTATCTATAAGATTAACAACAGACAACAGGACTCTATAGCGGTTGTACCACCAAGAGTCTAAGTGTTACTATGTGTTTTATAGGAAGAAAAAAAGACTTTGACTCAGTATTAGAACCCACTTTGTGTGGGTTCTTTGGAAGTTATGGGAATCAGTAACATGGGAATTATTTTTACTTTCTTCACCTATGGCTACATTAAAATATCCTAGCCCCCAAATACCAACATTTCAACTTCTTGAAGAAGCAGCTCATTAAGACCTCTATTTATATATGTAGAAAAAACCTTGCATTTCAAAACGGCATGTATACATTGTCTGGAGAACGTGGATATCTTATTCTATTCCTTCATTGTCTTTGAAAGATTAAATACTCCTTACATATGTAACTGACAAATATGCAGATTCTATCCTGCCAGTTTCATTCAGTTTACACCCTATGGAAAAGCTAGTCTTCTCTTCATTTTCCTATTCATTTTACTGCTCTGATCTATAAACATTTCTGATTTTTGGATTCTCTTTCAAACTGGTTATAACATCTGCCTGGCTCCCTCATGAGTTAAATACGATCTTTAACATGTGTTCCTTTATACATATGAGGGCTGTAATTTTGCTTTTTTTTCTGAAAAATCACCATTTAACAGATATTATTTACTGTGAATTTTGTATACTTTATGTTTTACTGACACGAATTGGATAACCATATTCAAATATCTGAAGGTTTTTATTGTCTAACTTTTAGAGGCCAAGCTGTTATTAATACTTTATTGCATATTTGATTTCAGTTTCATAAAAGGACAAAAAGAAACTTGAGTTACAGATGGCAGAAAGGGCATTTATAATTAGGTTTTGATGCAAGCAAATTAACTTTTTAGGGATGTTATTTAGTCATGGAGTTCATTGGAATTATCCTTTATTTCATTTCTACACTTTGATCTCCTTTTTCCCATAATGTCCCTTCCTGCTCACCCCTCCCCTTGAAGTCCTGAACTCCAACTCTTCCTTCATGCTAAGCAAAGAATTTATTATTATTATTTATTATTATTAATATTTAGATAAAGAACCTAAAATTTGGAGATGCTAACTTATCCGAACCTTGTGGAGTTCCACCACAGCCACCAGGAACAATAGCTTACCCTCCCTGTGTATTAATTTACAAAGGCTGCAGGACAAAATACCATCTACAGGGGTTGGGGTAGGGGTGGAGGTTGAACAACAGAAATGTATTGTCTCACAATTTTGGAGGCTGAAAATCCATGATCAAGGTGTCACCAGTCAGTTTGGGTTGGGGCCCATTCAAATGAATTCATGTTAACTTAATTACTTCTTTAAAGGCCCTATCTCCAAACACAGTCACATTCTGAGGTGCTGGGGATTAGGGTCTCAACATATAAATTTGGGGAAACACAATTCAGTTCATACAACTTGCTAATCTTACTTCTCCCTGTAATACCCAAATGAAATTTCTCAGTTTGGGTCTCATCAATGAATTTTTTAAGACTTATTCTAAAATAATTTTACACTTCTAGGAGAGCTGCAAAAATAATTCAGACTTCTCTTAAACATCTCACCCTGCTTCCCGTAAGGTTGACATCTTACATATCCATGTCATAATTATCAAAACAAAGACACTAAATTTGGCATAGTACTGTCAACTCATTTACAAACTCTATTCAGATATCAAGATTTTTTTCATTTATGTCCTTTTCTGGTCCAAGATACAACCCAGAATACCACACTGAATTTATTCATTATGTTTTCTTAGTCTCCTACAGTCTGTGACAGTACATCAGTCATTCCTTATCCTTCCTGTCCTTAACAGTTTTTAATATTTCAGATGAATTAACTTGTGAAATATATCTCAGATTGAATTTATCTGTTGTTCATTCATTATTGCCTAGAACTAATGCATTATGGCAAAAATACCATGGAAGTTATACTTGCTTTTCATTATATCCTAATGGGGTATGTGATAAAAATATGTCTCTTCACTGGTCATGTCAACCTTGATCATTTGGTATATTAAGTTTTGTCAGGCTGTTGTAGCAAATTACCACAAACTTGGGGGCTTAAAATGTTAGAAATATAGTCTCTTACATTTGGAGGCCAAAATTAAGGCATTAGCAGTATTTATTCCTTCTGGAAACCCTGGCAGAGAATCTGTTCCATGCTTCCTGGCTTCTGGTGACTGACCAGCAATCTTAAGTGTTCCTTGTAGATACATCACTACACTCTCCATCTGTCTTCATATGGTCTTACTGTGTAAATGACTTTTATTTCCCTCTCACTTTAAGGAGGGTACAACCTAAATTTAAGATAATCTCATCTCAAAAGATTTAATTAAATATGTAAAACTGTATACTGAAATACAGTCATATTCAAAGGTACCTGAAGTTAGGACTTGGACATATTTACTTTGTTTTCTCATTTGTATGTTGAGGGAGTTATTTTGAGACTATGTAACTATCTTGTTTTTCCACAAACTTTCACATGCTAATTTTATCAGCCTTCAGTCGATCTTTCCTTACACAAATCCTATGATGTTATAATGGCAGTTTTCTATTTATCTCAATCTTTCTACAGTCATTAATTAGAAGCCTTCCATGAGAGAATCTCTATTATCTATCTATCTATCATATATCTGTATTGCAAAAGCTAATTTTACAAAGAAAAAGATAAGACACCCATTAAATTTTAATTTAAGCTAAGGAATGGATAATTTTTATTGCTAGTATAAGTATGTTCCAGGCATATCTGAAATATACTTATATAAAAAATTTCAATTTATCATAAAATCCAATTTAATTGTATGTCCCATATTTATCTGGGAATGCCCATCTGGTATAGACACATAATTATGTATGTTACTGTATGGGTTGCAATCCAGTACTTTGTTACCCAGTTTATTCCAGCTTTGGCCACTGAAATTTCTTTTATGTTGGTTTCTGCACCCTTTTAGCATGTCCCCATTTTCTGGATGTCTTTACTATTTTCTAGCATCACCAAAGGGCTTCCCAGATGGCACTAGTAGTAAAGAACCTGCCTGCTAATGCAGGAGACATAAGAGATATGAATCTGATCCCTGGGTCAGGAAGATCCCCTGGAGGAAAGCATGGCAAACCACTCCAGTATGTTTGCCTTGAGAATCCCATGGGCAGAGGAGCCTGGGGTGGCTACAGTCCATAGGGTTGCAAAGAGTTGGACAATTAAGTTGGACAAAGAGTTGGACAATTAAGACAACTTAGCATGCACGTGGCATCACAAAATGCTCTAGGCTTACCTTATAATTTCAGAATCCTAGTTCCTTGTAGTGAATAATGGTATTTAGAAACTAAGATCTGAGCTGAAGCTGTGTCATGTTATTGAGGCATCACTGCTTCAAGGACCTCTGAGCAGCCACAGCTTGGAAATATCGGTTCAGTCGCTCAGTCGTGTCCAGCTCTTTGCTACCCCATGGATGGCAGCACGCCAGGCCTCCCTGTCCATCACCAACTCCCGGAGCTTGCTCAAACTCATGTCCATTAAGTCAGTGATGCCATCCAACCATCTCATCCTCTGTCGTCCCCTTCTCTTGCCTTCAATCTTTCCCAACATAAGGATCTTTTCAATTGAGTCAGTTCTTCGCATCAGGTGGCCAAAGTATTGGAGTTTCAGCCTCAGCATCACTCCTTCCAAAGAATATTCTGGACTGATTTCCTTTAAGATGGACTGGTTTTATCTCCTTGAAGTCCAAGGGATTCTCAAGAGTCTTCTCCAACACCACAGTTCAAAAGCATCAATTCTTCGGCGCTCAGCTTTCTTTATAGTCCAACTCTCACATCCATACATGACTACTGGAAAAACCATAGCTTTAACTAGACTGACCTTTGTTGGCCAAGTAATGTCTCTGCCTTTTAAATATGTTGTCTAGTTTTGTCATAGCTTTTTTTCCAAGGAGCAAGCATCTTTTAATTTCATGTCTGCAGTCACCATCTGCAGTGATTTAGGGGCCCCCCAAAATAAAGTCTGACACTGTTTCCACTGTTTCCCCATCTATCTGCCATGAAGTGATGGGACCAGAAGCCATGATCTTAGTTTTCTTAATGTTGAGTTAGAGCCAACATTTTCACTCTCTTCTTTCACTTTCATCAAGAGGCTCTTTAGTTCTTCTTCACTTTCTGCCATAAGGATGGTGTCATCTGCATATCTGGGGTTATTGATATGTCTCCTGGCAATCTTGATTACAGTTTATGCTTCATCCAGCTGGCATTTTGCATGATGTAGTCTGCATGCAAGTTAAATAAGCGGGGTGACAATATACAGCCTTGAGGTACTCCTTCACCAATTTTTAACCAGTCTGTTGTTCCATGTCCAGTTCTAATTTTTGTAAATATATGCATGCATAGTAACCCATGGATAGACACACACACATTGAGATTTTCAGTGATTAAATCACTTCATGCTGATTCTTCCAACTCCAATCCAACAACACAGGGTTTGTTCTTGCATTTCCCCCTTTCCTTATCTGCAGTTTTCTTCTCCAGCAATGAGATGCCTAGCTATATTACCTATAGTATATTTACCAATATGTTTAACTCTAATATAGACATAAAAGTTTCAGAATTTCTAACTCATATCTCTATAAAAAGCACATTCACTAACCAGAGTACAACATTAATATCTGTTTAATTTTGCATTTAGTCTTTTAACCTCCAATGAAAATCTGTTTTCCAAGGTAAATTAGATTATTTTCTTACTCCTTCAGGTGATTATATTATTAATTTACATACTGTTATTCAGCTAGGATTACTTTATTAATACATACATTATAATTTATTAATATATAAATTAGAATACTTTATATTATAATTTATATATTATATTTTATATAATTTTTATATATTATATAATTTTATATATCATATTATATATTTTGGTCTCCACTCCCCTGATCTTTGTTGACATTTTATTAAAATTACATACAGCAACATTAACTAGGCACTGTATACCACTCAGTGTGTTTTGATGAATGTAAAGAACCATGTATCCTTCAATACCAGACATGATACGTAAGAGTTCCATAAGCCCAACATTTCCTTATTAATTCAATTGTTCAATCCCACATTCTACCTCTAATCACTGGGAACAGTGCATTCATTGTCCTTTTTGATTTTTCAGAATGTAAAATCAAATTATCAGTATGTGAGTTTTCAGGTCTAGCTTCTTTCAATTAGTAAAAGCATTTACAATTTGCATATGTTATTATATTAATCAATAATTTATTCCTTTTCACTACTAATAACACTTTATTTTATATACATATATATATATGTTATGACCAACCTAGATAGCATATTAAAAAGCAGAGACATTACTTTGCAACAAAGGTCCGTCTAGTCAAGGCTATGGTTTTTCCAGTGGTCAAGTGTGGATGTGAGAGTTGGACTGTGAAGAAAGCTGAGCACCGAAGAATTGATGCTTTTGAACTGTGGTGTTGGAGAAGACTCTTTAAGAGTCCTTTGAACTACAAGGAGATCCAACCAGTCCATTCTAAAGGAGATCAGTTCTGGGTGTTCTTTGGAAGGAATGATGCTAAAGCTGAAACTCCAGTACTTTGGCCACCTCATGCAAAGAGTTGACTCATTGGAAAAGACTCTGATGCTGGGAGGGATTGGGGGCAGGAGGAGAAGGGGACAACAGAGGATGAGATGGCTTGCTGGCATCACCAACTAGATGGACATGGGTTTGGGTGGAATCCGGGAGTTGGTGATGGACAAGGAGGCCTGGTGTGCTGCAATTCATGGGGTCTCAAAGAGTTGGACACGACTGAGCGACTGAACTGAACTGATATATATATATAGAGAGAGATATAGATATAGATATATATAGATAGATAGATAGATATAGATATAGATATAGATATAGTGGTGGTTTAGTCACTAAGTTGTGTCCGACTCTTGTGACCCCGTGAACTGCAGCCTGCCAGGCTTTATGGGATTCTCTGTTCATGGGATTCTGTTCATGGGATTCTCCAGACAAGAATACTGGAGTGGGTTGCCATTTCCTTCTCCAGGGGATCTTCCCGACCCAGGAATCAAACTTGGGTCTCCTGCCTTGCAGGCAGATTCTTTACCAACTGAGCTGCGAGAAAGCCCGCAGTTTATCCATTCAACTCTTGAAAAAAATGTGGGCTGTTTCCAATTGTTAGTGGTTATGCCCTAGGGTTTACAATATATATTTATCATTAGTGTCTTTTGAGTAATATTTTCATGATATAATAATAATAATATTTTCTACTTGAGGAATTTACTTTAGCATTTGTCATTAATTGAGAGAGAAATTTCCTAACTCTCCTAAACATATTATTTATAGTTGAGGCCCTGATATTTTTACTAAGGGAGGGAAAGAAAAACAGAATGGGAGAAAGAAAAAAAAGAACTTATTTCAACTTAATTTCTCTGAGATTTAACAAGTATGATCTATTTCACATGAAATATTTTTCTATTTTTTATCAGAATAACAGTTCTAAAAATATGTAGTGTATTTGGTATCATATAGATAATTCATGGTATCTTACATTTTATAGATATATTAGCTCCTCTCACAAAGCATATTTCATGTTTAAATCATGTTGTCAAAATATATGTATAGCATAATGCTATACATCTTATGTATGTGTAAAAATATACATAATATGCATTGATTTGTGAAGATACAAAACTAGTTATTAATATTTTGTTATTTAGTCATTATGTCCTGTCCAACTCTTTGTGACTCTGTGGGCTATAGCCTACTAGGCTCCTTGGTCCATGGGATTTCCCAGGCAAGAATAGTGGAGTGGGTCACCATTTCCTTTATTTTTTTCAAACAAAAAATGAGATTAAGAGTTGAAAGGGAAATTTTACTTATGTATTTCTTATATTCAGTGAATTTTGTTTTACTGTTAATGTACATTTATTGTATGTTTTTGAGTAAAAAAAAAAAATATGTTTTCAAAAGTTAACCATCCTAAAAGCTCCTAAAACCAGTCTTTTCTGTAATATATAAGCAATGTTGCACTAAAACTACATAATCTAAAACCTAAGATTGCCTGTGAAGGACATTTTCCAGGTCTTCAGGCACTGGAAATTGTGGGCTCTATTTCTCTTACTTTTTATTGTAGTTTTTAGGTAATATAATCATTCAGATTTTTTGTTAATCATTTCAGATCATCAGGCTTTAAAAGAATCTCTCCTATGTACTGAATCAGACAAAAAAATGATGAAACCAAAGAATACATTAGCCAGTTATTACCATTGATTAAATAGTTGAAAATGATATGTTTCCTTAAAAATAAGGGAACTGCTATTCAGCATACTGTTCTTTTCCTATTTTGTCTGATTTTGCATTGCCGATCACTAACATTTGCTCATGAATCCTTCTTGTCCATCTGGAACCAGCTTTGAATACTATATCATTGCTGCGCCTCACTCTAATGATTTAGTAGACTTATAAATCATTAGAAACACTGATCTGGCTGATGATGCATCTGAGTAATACATCATTAGAAAAAGGTGCTTACATGATATATTACCCCAAAGATGGCGCTATGTAGAGTGGAATCAAAGAACACACCTAGTTGCGGCATGGAGTACTGGCTTTGGAGATGGCTTTGTTTAAAAAAACCATTTGCTTTCTTTAGGCTGAAAAACCAAAAAGCAGACATTCGCAAGAAATATATCATGTTTTCAGGGGAAAATTGCTATTTTCATCAAGAAATTCATCAGCATGATATTTTGGAACTTTATTGAATATTAATTTTCTACATTTCTTAGTGATAATGTGTAAGACCATGCAATTCAGAGGTAATTTCCGTCATCAATATTCATCATCATTTTGCATAGTCTAAAACAGCAATACTAGAACAATGGGACTCTAGAGACACGTCTACAATCACTATTAACCTAGAGCCATATGACTCCTGCACAAACTGTAGACTGTTTAAAATGGCATAATTTCAAAATAAGTTCTCAGGGATCTATGGATTAAATTTGAGTCCTATATAATTTGAAATCCATAGTTTATCAACCCTCTAATATTTAATTATAATCAAGTATTATACTCCACTATTGATTTTTTATTTGTGAGAAATAGTGTATGATTTTTCTCACACTAATTAATGGGAAATAGCCCTGGACTCTAAAATTGGAGAGACAGTCTTGTTCTATTTTGAACAAAAACAAGCAATCTGACAAGTAAAATAAGCACCCTAATACACTTTAATTATAATGTAAAATGATACAAATATAATCTTAACTAAAAGCCTTACTCTGTGATATGAAAATAAATTTCTCAAGTGTTTTGCAAATTTTTTCCTCTCTGATGATTCTGATATACATTTAGGTTCTTTAATCATTCTTCCAAAGCCTTGGATTTCAGAAAAATATTCACCCTCTGATTCTAAAGAAAGAAAAATTTTATTTCTCCCCCAACAAACCCCACTCTCACTTTGCCCAGTCTAAGACCCATCCAATTTCTGCCCTAAGCTCATGGGCAGAAAGTATATCCTATCCTCCTCCCCCCTCCCCAGGGCAAATCTTGCCCTCTACTCAAAAGGAAATGTCTTTACCTATTGATCTGTCATGGCCAATTACAATAGCCAGAAAGAACAGTTTCCAAGGGTATAAGTATGCAGTGTAAAATCACATCTTGTGTTCATATAGAATCATAGTCCCTTGTCCTTGGCCATAATTTCTTGATCAACCTAACCCACCCTACCTGTGATAGTTCCCCTGCAATCTCCTGTCAGCATTATCTCATTCCTTAAGAATAAGCAAAAATGTTCAGGAATAGGACAGCTCAAATCCAGATTATCAACAATAACAGTGAATATTTGTTTTGTATTATCTGAAGGGTCTTAATTATGTGGAACTAAAGAGCCTCTTGATAAGGGTGAAAGAGCAGAGTAGAAAAGCTGGCTTAAAACTCAACATTAAAAAACTAAGATATGGCATCTGGTCCTATCACTTCATGGCAAATAGAAGGAGAAAAACTGGAAACAGTGACAGATTTTCTTTACTTGGGCTCCAAAGTCACTGCAGACTGTGACCACAGCCATGAAATTAAAAGATGTTTGCTAGTTGGAAGGAAAGCTATGACAAACCAAGACAGCATATTAAAAAGCAGAGACATCACTTTGCTGACAAAGGTCTGTCGTCAAAGCTATAGTTTTTCCATCTGTATATAGTCATATACAGATATTTCAGTTGGACCATAAAGAAAGCTGAGCACCAAAGAATTGATGCTTTCAAACTGTGGTACTGGAAAACACTCTTGAGAGTTCCTTGGACTGCAAGGAAATCAAACCAGTCAATCCAAAAGGAAATCAACCCTGAATATTCAGTGGAAGGACTGAAGCTGAAGCTCCAATACTCCAAAGAGCTAATCCATTGGAAAAGACACTGATGCTAGGAAATATCAAGGGCAGGAGGAGAAGTGGGAATCAGAGAATGGGATGTTTGGATGGCATCATTGACTCGATGGACATGAGTTTGATGAAACTCAGGGAGATAGTGAAGAACAGGGAAGCCTGGAGCGCTGCAGTCCATGGGGTGGAAGAATGGGATAAGACTTAGCTATTAAACAACAACAATTATGTGATAAATGTTCACCTATTTTCATTACTAAGCAAAACTTTTAAAGTATTCATTTACAAATTCTTTGTTTGATTTCTTTCAAACAACTCAAATCCTTTCCAAGGACAATAGAGGGTATTTACTTAAATCGGATTGATTAAATGACCTGATAAAATGATTCTCCCCATATAAAAGAAGCTGTTAGCTTGAAAAGGTAAATTCCAATCTTCTTTTTAGATGGTAGAAAATGCTTATGTCTTTGAAACTGGCAGTTTTTCCTGCCAGGCTCCACAGGATGTCTCATTATACTAACTTCAGGAAAGAAATTTAGATTTTTTTTTCTTAAGTCTAAGAAAGAATGCTTTTTACTCACAAGCACAATAATTTGTCTTTGAAGAATACTAAACAAATAATCCAAAATACAGGAAAGGCTACCCGCAAATATACCCTAATGTATTACTGGCATTAATGAAACAATAGAAGCAATCTAAGTGTCCAAGCTTAGGGGACTAAAAGTGTACCCCACAAAACATCTTTCCTGCTAATGTTTTCCTAGCAGAATGCTTCCTGATTTTCAATATCAAAATTTCATATACTTTATTTCATTATAATGAGTTTCAGTTATTGTTTATGTGGAAAATTCTAAAATCTGTATCTGCAAAACACAATATTTTTAACAAAATGGTGTTTGGGATCAGTGTTGCTATACTTCAGATTCATCAGTATCATTGCTTTTCAGTCCCTCAGTCATGTATGACTCTTGGCGACCCCATGGATTACAGCACACCAGGTTTCCCTGTCCATCACTGTCTCCTGGAATTTGCTCAAACTTATGTCCATTGAGTCAATGATGTCATCCAACCATCTCATTACTCTGACTCCCACTTGTCCTCCTGCCCTTAATGTTTCCCAACATCAGTGTCTTTTCCAATGAATTAGTTCTTTGCATCAGGTGACCAAACTATTGGAGCTTCAGCTTCAGCATCAGTCCTTCCACTGAATATTCAGGGTTGATTTCCTTTAGGGTTAACTGGTTGGATCTCCTTGCAGTCCCAGAGACTCTCAAGAATCTTCTCCAACACCACTGTTCAAAAGCATACATTCTTCAGCACTCATCCTTCTTTATGATCAAACTCTCACTTCTGTATATGTGAATACTGGAAAAACTATAGCTTTGACTAGATGAACCTTTGTCAGCAAAGTGATGTCTCTGCCTTTTAGCATTCTGTCTAGGTTTGTTAACAGCTTTTCTACCAAGGAGCAAGTGTCTTGTGATTTCATGGTTAGTCACTAGCTGCAGTGTCATGGCTACTTATTCTGAAAAGGGTGCTGAATGCAACAAAGGGCAGATGTCTCTAGGATGTGGCAGGTCACAGAGAGGCATTACTAGGCTGCATCTACTGTGCCACCTTAATGAATTTTTCCTTCACAAATGGCCTGATACTTCTTTAGCTCTAGACAAAGAGGCTTATGACTATAATTTACATGTTGATGTTTTCTTCAAAAGTTTTTATTTTTAAGAAACAAAGTGTTACAGCTATTGCCAAGGCCCTACCTCCCTCTCATACTTCCCTGAATGGGCTTCCCTAGTGGCTCAGCAGGTAAAGAATCTGCCTGCAAATGCAGGAGACCTGGGTTCTATCCCTGGGTCAGGAAGATCCTCTGGAGAAGGGAATGGAAACCCACCCCAGTAATCTTGCATGGAGAAGCCCATGGACAAATGGGCAGGTGATAGTCTGTGGGGTCACAAAGGTTGGATACAACTGAGTGTTGGACTAACACTACCTCTCCCTCATACCTTCCTCCTGATTTCTTTTCCAGATGTAATGAATATATGAAGTTAGTATATATCATTCTTATATGTATATATTTTATTCACACATTATCATGTGGTCTTTGTATAACATAAAAGTTCAAAAATATTATGTTATATTTATCTTTTATAAATGGTTATTTTCACTCAATTATTAAGTTTCTGCAATATCTCCCTGTTGTTGATGCATAAGCCTACTTCATTCATTTTAACTAGCATATTATTTTTTTCTACTGGGAGAATACACCATTCCACTATATCAGATCAGATCAGTCGCTCAGTCATGTCCAACTCTTTGTGACCCCATGAATCGCAGCACGCCAGGCCTCCCTGTCCAGCACCAACTCCCGGAGTTCACTCAGACTCATCCATCGAGTCAGTGATGCCATCCAGCCATCTCATCCTCTGTCGTCCCCTTCTCCTCCTGCCCCCAATCCCTCCCAGCATCAGAGTCTTTTCCAATGAGTCAACTCTTTGCATGAGGTGGCCAAAGTACTGGAGTTTCAGCTTTAGCATCATTCCTTCCAAAGAAATCCCAGGGCTGATCTCCTTCAGAATGGACTGGTTGGATCTCCTTGCAGTCCAAGGGACTCTCAAGAGTCTTCTCCACCACCACACTTCAAAAGCATCAATTCTTCGGCACTTAGCTTTCTTCACAGTCCAACTCTCACATCCATACATGACCTCAGGAAAAACCATAGCCTTGACTAGACGAACCTTTGTTGGCAAAGTAATGTCTCTGCTTTTGAATATGCTATCTAGGTTGGACATAACTTTCCTTCCAAGGAGTAAGCGTCTTTTAATTTCATGGCTGCAGTCACCATCTGCAGTGATTTTGGAGCCCAGAAAAATAAAGTCTGACACTGTTTCCACTGTTTCCCCATCTATTTCCCATGAAGTGGTGGGACTGGAGGCCATGATCTTCGTTTTCTGAATGTTGAGCTTTAAGCCAACTTTTTCACTCTCCACTTTCACTTTCATCAAGAGGCTTTTGAGTTCCTCTTCACTTTCTGTCATAAGGGTGGTGTCATCTGCATATCTGAGGTTATTGATATTTCTCCTGGCAATCTTGATTCCAGCTTGTGCTTCTTCCAGCCCAGCATTTCTCATGATGTACTCTGCATAGAATTTAAATAAGCAGGGTGACAATATACAGCCTTGACGAATTCCTTTTCCTATTTGGAACCAGTCTGTTGTTCTATGTCCAGTTCTAACTGTTGCTTCCTGACCTGCATACAAATTTCTCAAGAGGCAGATCAGGTAGTCTGGTATTCCCATCTCTTTCAGAATTTTCCACAGTTTATTGTGATCCACACAGTCAAAGGCTTTGGCATAGTCATATGGAATGATTCTTTTTCCATTTTTTGAATATTTTAAAATATTTAATATCACAATAAACATCTTTGTACACCTTCCTCTTTCTGTGATAGATACTCATATGTAGAGTTGCTGGGTTTTAGAAAATGACACATTAACTTGACTACTTATTGACACATGGCTTTCCAAATGTGGTTGAACTAATAGAATTCTTTTATTAGCAATGTACAAGATCCTATTTCCCCACGGCCTGGACAGCTTATTTCATTATCAGTAGTTTGAACTTATTTTAATCTAATGTGTGTGAAAGGTACCAGAAGAAAAGCAGTCTAGCAAGATAGAAACTTCTAGACAATAATCACTGTTTCAGATTAGTGATTATAAACCCTGTCTCTGCTAGGCTGTAGTGATTCACTCCCATCTTCTTGCTGGTGTGGTGTAAGAGAAAGCCAACTAGGGAGCCAAGGACTTTCATTCCATTTTATTCCTTCTGGCTGATAATGAGCCCTCACCTTGTGGAACCAGTGGAGACCACATAGGCCACCTAAATAACACTTCCAATGAACATTGGGGTACATGTGTCTTTTCCAATTATGGTTTCCTCAGGGTATATGTCCTGTAATGGGATTGTTGGATAATATCTTAATTTTTTATGTACAATAGATAACCAGTGGGAATTTCCTATATGACACAAGGAACTCAAACCCAGTAAGAATAACACCTTCAGTGAACACATGTGTCTTTTCCAATTATGGTTTTCCCCAGAAAATTTCCAGTAACAGAATCGCTGAGTAATATGGTATTTTATTATGTCAAATAGGTAAACAGTGGGAATTTGTTGTATGATGCAGACAGATCAAACCCTGTACTCTGTGACAACCTAGAGGAGTGGGAAGGGGTGGGAGGTGGGAAGGAGGTTCAAGAGGGAAGGGACATATCTACACCTATGACTGATTCATGTTGATGTATGGTAGAAACCAACACAACATTTTATGGCAATCATTCTTCAATTAAAAATAAATTTAAAAACAAAAAGAACAGCACCTTCATGCAGGAGTCAACAGGACACTGTTCTCCTTCACCCCTAGGGTGGTATCAGAAGATTCTTGGTGAAGACTCAGGACTATCACTAGTTCCCATAAGCAATGATATTAGCCCTGTATGGTGTCCATAAAGGCCACTTGGGGAACAGTCGTGAAGAACAACTACTTTCAACCACGAAGGTATTTTAGGAGGTTAATGGGGAATCAGAACTCTACCCTCCCCAGCAGTAATAAGGAGCCTCTCCCTTGCATGTGACTGGAGTCTGAGTGGGAACCTGGACTTCGATCCCCAGCTACAATAACAAGACAGTCCCTCATCCCCTTTCTGCCAGAGAGGTGTCAAAGGAAGGCAGCCAAAACAATGTTAAATAAGATCGAGAGTGTCATAACATATTCTAAAAAAGCTGTTTTGGTGAAAAATCACTTGTGATATAAAGAACCAGGAAGCACTCAAAAAGAATGGAAAAGGGCGATCAATAGATGTCAACACTGGAATGACAGAAATGTTAGCATTATTTGACAATAATTTTAAAACTGCCCTCATTAAAAAAAAAAATACTTCAATGGGCAATTAGGAACATGCTTAAAGCAAAAAAAAAAAAAAAAAAAGTCTGGGCAAAGAAAGAAAGAGATAAAGAACCAAATTAAAAAATTTAGACCTGAGAATACAATAATAAAAATTAAAACTCAATAGATGCCATAGGAGAAGAAGAGGACAGATGAAAAAATCAATGAACTGGAAGACAGAACAATAAAAATTGTTTAACGGAGCAACAGAGAGAAAATGGACTAAAAAAAAAAAAAATTAACAAAATAAATGAGCCTCATGGACCTAAACAACTATAACAAAAGACCAGTCAATGCAACAACCTGAATGAAACTCCAGAAAATTATGGTGAATAAAAACAGAGACAGAAAACAAAAATCCAATCTTTATAGAGTATTATTTATTTTTTTAATTATAGAAATGGAAAACATATAAGTGGTTCCCAGAAGTTAAGAGGTTTCCTAGTTGGCTCAGTGGGTTAAGAATCCTCTGGCAAAGCAAGAGAAGCAGGAGATGTGGATTCGATCCCTGGATTGGGAAGTTTCCCTGGAGGAGAAAATGGCAACCTATTCCAGTATTCTTGCCTGGAGAATCCCATGGACAAAGGAACTTGGTGGGCTACTGTCCTTGGGATAGCAAAGAGCTGGACACACCTGAAGCCACTGAGCATGAACACAGGAACACAGAGGTTAAGATGGGAGAGAAGTAGATGTGATTTTAAAAGGACAAAATTAAGGGATCTTTCTGGTGCTGGGTGTTCTGTATTTAGACTCTGATAATACTGATCCCCTTGTTGGTATAATATACTACAGTTTTCATTTTCTTTGGGGGAGACTGTGTACTCTTTCTGTAAAGGCTGTGATCTGTATTCATGATCTGTATTGCAGAAACCAACACAACCTTGCTCTGTGCTATTTCTTACAATTACATGAAAAGCTGCAATTATTTCAAAATAAAATATTTAATAAAAATTCATTGATCTATCGTATATTTTTTGCATAACAGATAATTGTCTTAAGATGTGACTGCTTGGTGAGATTCTATCTATAATTTTAGACATTTTGAAATATGCTGACGAATTATTTTATAAATGTAGTCAACACATTCTAACCAGCATTAATAATTATTATTTTCCCCACATTTTTTCTCATTAAACTTCACTTTAATAAATCTTAAGGTAGTGGGACAGATTTTTGTGAAGTTAATTTGATTTAAAAGTGTGGATGAAGAGTAGCATGAAATATACATTACCATGTGTAAAATAGATAGCTAGTGGGAAGTTTCTATAAATATAATAGCATAGGGAGTTCATCCCAGTGCTCTGTGATGACCTAGAGGGGTGAGGTTGGGGGTGGGTGGGAGCGAGGTACAAGAGGGAGGGGATATGTGTATGCTGCTGCTGCTGCTGCTTCTAAGTCGATTCAGTCTTGTCCGACTCTGTGCGACCCCATAGATGGCAGCCCACCAGGCTCCCCCGTCCCTGGGATTCTCCAGGCAAGAATACTGGAGTGGGCTGCCATTTCCTTCTCCAATGCATGAAAGTGAAAAGTGAAAGAGAAGTTGCTCAGTCGTGTCCGACTCTTAGCAACCCCATGGACTGCAGCCCACCAGGCTCCTCCGTCTATGGGATTTTCCAGGCAAGAGTACTGGAGTGGGGTGCCATTGCCTTCTCCAGGATATGTGTACACTTATGGCCAATTCATGATCTGTATTGCAGAAACCAACACAACTTTGTAAAGCAATTATCCTCCAATTAAAAATAAACATAAGTATGGATTTTAAAAGCTAATCAACCTGTGGCGGATTCATTTTGATATTTGGCAAAACTAATACAGTTATGTAAAGTTTAAAAATAAAATAAAATTAAAAAAAAATAAATAAAAGCTAATCATTTAAAACTCACATGTACACATAGGAAGGGAGACAAAACAAATGGCCCACACAGAACCCCTTTCTTTCCAGTGTTTTATTTTGCATTTTTATCACTAAGAAACTTAAACAGCCAACTGAAACTAATCTGGAACCAATTTTCCACTAGTTGATGAAAACTGGTGGGAACAGGAAGGTGGGTGTTGTTCATCTCACTTTCATGAACTTTCTGGGCCAACCTGGTGACCTTGCCGGTAGCAGCAACCTTCTTGTCCACTACCTAGATGATAGCCGCAGCAAGCATCTGTCTAATACCACAAACAGTAAAGTGAACCAAAGAATCTCGGAACCATATGAATGATGGAAATATCAACAGATTTCACCAGCTTGGGGTCACTTTCCAGAATAATCTCCTTCAGCTCAGCAAACTTGCCAACAATTGTGACAATCTAGCACAGTTGTGTAACCATCATTAACTTATCCTGAATAGTTCAGGATAATCATCAGAGTAGCAAAGGCAGCTGCTTCCCTTGGTGAGTAATTTTTGCTGTTACCAACCATGCTGCCATGGAGAATATCGTTCATGGACATGTTCTTAACAGTTGTTTTAGTCTGTTCAGGCTGCCATATAACAGAATATCTTAGACTGAGTGATTTATAAAAATAAATTTCTATCTCAATGTTTTAGAAGCTGGGAGAATCCAAAAAGAAAAAAACAGCATTTCATGCCTCATGAGAGTTTGCTTCCTGATTGATAGATGACCATCTTTTTGCTCTATCCTCACATGGTTAAAAGGGGTGAGGGAGTTCTCTGAGGTCTCTTTTTTGTAGGGCACTATTCCCATCTAAGAGGGCTCCACCCTGATCACCTCCCTTTATTCTCATCTATGAGGGCTCAACTCTGATCGCCTCCCAAAGATCTCATCTCCAAATACTATCACACTGTGGATTAGGTTTCAGCTCATCAATTTTGAGGAAACAAAATCAGTCTATGGCAACAGTAGACCTCATATAATAGCCAGAAGGAGCTATGCTCAACCAACCCTAGATGATGCATTTCAACAAATTTTATCATAGTCATGTGTATGCACACATACAATAGATAAAAATGGAGCTTCATTGTTAATTAGATTTTAATTTTAGATTAATGTGATATATTTATTATATTTATAATTTATTTATATGCAACACATATTTTATTTACATTTTCATATATTTTTAAGTAAATTAAATATGTAAGCCCTATTTAATCTGTTTGGAGTTTTATTGTGGTAGTTATCAAGTCATATGAGCTATACTTTTTTAAGGGTTTTTATTTCTTGACAATAATTTTACAACTATTTAGTCCTGTGCTTGTCTTATGACTCCATTCATTTTTTAAACTAGGCATTTTTGATACAGAGAGATTTAAAAGAACTGTGTTCAAAACAATTTATTATTTCCTCTGTGATTTCTTTCATCAGTTTGACAAAAAGAAGATCCTCCCTATGCTACAATATGACAAATATTTGATTATATTTTATTTAAAGGTTTTATAGATTTTTGAAAACTCTGACGTTTTATCCCTCTAAAATTACTTTAGATAGAAGGTGGAGATATCAAATTATACTTTTTTCATAAGAACTATATGCAGGTCAGGAAGCAACAGTTAAAACTGGACATGGAACAACAGACTGGTTCCAAATAGGAAAAGGAGTATGTCAAGGCTGTATATTGTCACCCTGTTTATTTAATTTATAGGCAGAGTACGTCACGAGAAACGCCTGGCTGGAAGAAGCACAAGCTGGAATCAAGATTGCCAGGAGAAATATCAATAACCTCAGATATGCAGATGACACCACCCTTATGGCAGAAAGTGAAGAGGAACTCAAAAGCCTCTTGATGAAAGTGAAAGTGGAGAGTGAAAAAGTTGGCTTAAAGCTCAACATTCAGAAAACGAAGATCATGGCATCTGGTCCCATTACTTCATGGGAAATAGATGGGGAAACAGTGGAAACAGTGGCTGACTTTATTTTGGGGAGCTCCAAAATCACTGCAGATGGTGACTGCAGCCATGAATTTAAAAGATGCTTACTTCTTGGAAGGAAAGTTATGACCAACCTAGATAGCATATTCAAAAGCAGAGACTACTTTGCCAACAAAGGTCTGTCTAGTCAAGGCTATGGTTTTTCCAGTGGTCATGTATGGATGTGAGAGTTGGACTGTGAAGAAAGCTGAGTGCCAAAGAATTGATGCTTTTGAACTGTGGCGTTGGAGAAGACTCTTAAGAGTCCCTTGGACTGCAAGGAGATCCAACCAGTCCATCCTAAAGGAAATCAGTCCTGGGTGTTCATTGAAAGGACTGATGCTGAAGCTGAAATTCCAGTACTTTGGCCACCTCATGCAAAGAGTTGACTCATTGGAAAAGACCTTGATACTGGGAGGGATTGGGGGCAGGAGGAGAAGGGGACGACAGAGGATGAGATGGCTGGATGGCATCACCGACCTCAATGGGCATGAATTTGGGTAAACTCCGGGAGTTGGTGGTGGACAGGGAGGCCTGGTGTGCTGCGATTCATGGGGCCGCAAAGAGTCAGACAGGACTGAGCGACTGAACTGAACTGAGACAAAAAGTTGTTGGCTTCCTGAACAATTTATAAGGTCATATATCCTTTTCTAAATTGTTGAAAACAGTGTGGTCTATTTCAGCATTTTTTACTATATTGTAGTTACCTAAATCTGTAGTATCATAGTTTTGTATCATAATTTCTAAATTCTTATATATGTTATGTTTAGATACCTGATCATATTTGTCTTCCTGTCTTCTCTTTAAAACAAGTTTTGTTTTTCAAATTTACTTTACCATTTTTGTTTGCTCACTTGGTGTTTTAAGAAGGCTTGATGAACATCATAATATTAATTTAAATTTAAATTTTATGTATGAAAAACTTTATATAGCATACATAATCATGAGAATTGTCTACTTAAGAAAAATAATTTCTTAAAACCCCATGAATCCTCATCACACAGGTCAAGAGAAGATATTCCCTGATAAAATTTTGAAGTACTTCTACATATTTAGAATATTCATTTTACTTAGGTTATTCTGGCAATTTATATCTGATGCAGAAAAATGATCCTTTTATTGATTTTTAAGTTTATTTTGGTAAAGTTTATATGGTACTTTAAAAATTATTCATGAACACTTTTTTCTCAGTTTTATTTCAAACTTTTAAAATGTATTTTCTCTTTTTAAAATTAGTTATATTTATTAAAGCTTTGATTAAGTCCTTGAATTTTTCAAGAGAGTTAGTTTATACTTCCACTTATAAAATCTAATTCCCAGGAGTTACTTTAATGCATTTGTTTCATAAGTAATTTTCACATTTAACATTTTATTCATAATCAGTTTATGAATGTTTATATGTAATGGATATGCAATATCAATATGTAAACTTTATAATTATATGTAACTATTTCTCATTTATTAAGTTGGGTACTTAGTAATACTATGGCTAAATACTAAATAGGTTGTGACCGGTACACTTAGGTGCAGGCGGCCGTGACGGGCACACTAAGCACGGCCGAGAGGAGCTACCCCGTGTCCGAGGTCAGGGGCGGCAGCCTGGAGGAGCTACCCCACGTCTGAGGTCAAGGGCGGCAGCCGAGAGGAGCTACTCCACGTCCGAGGTCAGGGGCAGTGGCCGGGAGGACCTACCCCATGCCCCCACGCCTGAGGCCAGGGGTGGCAGCCGGGAGGAGCCACCCCACACCTGAGGCCAGAGGTGGCAGCGGGGAGGACCAACCCCACTTCCAAGGAGCGGTGGCTGCAGGGGCACAGAAAGGCCTAGAGGAGCTATCCCATGTTGAAGGTCAGGAAGTGCGGTGATGAGGAGATACCCCTCATCCAAGGTAAGGAGCAGCAGCTGCACTTTGCTGGAGTAGCCGTGAAGAGATACCGCATGCCCAAGGTAAGAGAAACCCAAGTAAGACAGTAGGTGCTGCAAGAGGGCAACAGAGGGCGGACACACTGAAACCATACTCACAGGAAACTAGTCAATCTAATAACACTAGGACCACAGACTTGTCTAACTCAATGAAACTAAGCCATGCTTGTGGGGCAACCCAAGACTGGCAGGTCATGGTGAAGAGATTTGACAGAATGTGGTCCACTGGAGAAGGGAATGGCAAACCACTTCACTATTCTTGCCTTGAGAACCCCATGAACGTATGAAAAGGCAAAATGATAGGATACTGAAAGAGAAACTCCCCAGGTCAGTAGAGGCCCAATATACTACTGGAGATCACTGGAGAAATAACTCCAGAAGAATGAAGGGATGGAGCCAAAGCAAAAACAATACCCAGCTGTGGATGTGACTGGTGATAGAAGCAAGGTCCGATGCTGTAAAGAGCAATATTGTATAGAAACCTGGGATATCAGGTCCATGAATCAAGGCAAATTGGAAGTGGTCAAACAAGAGATGGCAAGAGTGAATGTTGACATTCTAGGAATCAGCAAACTCAAATGGACTAGAATGGGGGAATTTAACTCAGAGGACCCTTATATCTACTACTACAGACAGGAATCCCTCAGAAGAAATGGAGTAGCCATCATGGTCAACAAAAGAGTCCATAATGCAGTATTTGGATGCAATCTCAAAAATGACAGCATGATCTCTGTTCGTTTCCAAGGCAAACCATTCAATATCACAGTAATCCAAGTCTATGCCTCAACCAGTAACACTGAAGAAGCTGAAGTTGAACGGTTCTATGAAGACCTACAAGATCTTTTAGGTAACACCCCCAAAAGATGTCCTTTTCATTATAGGGGACTGGAATGCAAAAGTAGGAAGTCAAGAAACACCTGGAGTAACAGGCAAATTTGTCCTTGGAATATGGAATGAAGCAGGGCAAAGACTAATAGAGTTTTGCCAAGAAAATGCACTGGTCATAACAAACACCCTCTTCCAACAACACAGAAGAAGACTCTACACATGGAAATCACCAGATAGTCAACACCGAAATCAGATTGATTATGTTCTTTGCAGCCAAAGATGGAGAAGCTCTATACAGTCAACAAAAACAAGACCGGGAGCTGACTGTGGCTCAGATCATGAACTCCTTATTGCCAAATTCAGACTTAAATTGAAGAAAGTAGGGAAAACCACTAGACCATTGAGGTATGATATAAATCAAATCCCTTATGATTATACAGTGGAAGTGAGAAATAGATTTAAGGGCCTCGATTTGATAGAGTGCCTGATGAACTATGGACTGAGGTGCGTGACATTGTACAGGAGACAGGGATCAAGACCATCCCCATGGAAAAGAAATGCAAAAAAGCAAAATGGCTGTCTGGGGAGGCCTTACAAATAGCTGTGAAAAGAAGAGAAATGAAAAGCAAAGGAGAAAGGACAGATATAAGCATCTGAATGCAGAGTTCCAAAGAATAGCAAGAAGACATAAGAAAGCCTTCCTCAGCGATCAATGCAAAGAAATAGAGGAAAACAACAGAATGGGAAAGACTAGAAATCTCTTCAAGAAAATTAGAGATACCAAGGGAACATTTCATGCAAAGATGGGCTCGATAAAGGACAGAAATGGTATGGAACTAACAGAAGCAGAAGATATTAAGAAAAAATGGCAAGAATACACAGAAGAACTGCACAAAAGAGATCTTCATGACCCAGATAATCACGGTGGTGTGATCACTGACCTAGAGCCAGACATCCTGGAACGTGAAGTCAAGTGGACCTTAGAAAGCATCATTACGAAAAAAGCTAGTGGAGGTGATGGAATTCCAGTTGAGCTATTTCAAATCCTGAAAGATGATGCTGTGAAAGTGCTACACTCAATATGCCAGCAAATTTGGAAAACTCAGCAGTGGCCACAGGACTGGAGAAGGTCAGTTTTCATTCCAATCCCAAAGAAAGGCAATGCCAAAGAATGCTCAAACTACTGCACAGTTGCACTCATCTAACATGCTGGTAAAATAACGCTCAAAATTCTCCGAGCCAGGCTTCAGCAATATGTGAACCATGAACATCCTGATGTTCAACCTGGTTTTAGAAAAGGCAAAGGAATCAGAGATCAAATTGCCAACATCCGCTGGATCATGAAAAAGCAAGAGAGTTCCAGAAAAACATCTATTTCTGCTTTATTGACTATGCCAAAGCCTTTGACTGTGTGGATCACAATAAACTGTGGAAAATTCTGCAAGAGATGGGAATACCAGACCACCTGACCTGCCTCTTGAGAAATTTGTATGCAAGTCAGGAAGCAACAGTTAGAACTGGACATGGAACAACAGACTGGTTTCAAATAGGAAAAGGAGTACATCAAGGCTGTATATTGTCACCCTGTTTATTTAACTTATATGCAGAGCACATCATGAGAAACCCTGGACTGGAAGAAGCACAAGTTGGAATCAAGATTGCAGGGAGAAATATCAATAACCTCAGATATGCAAATGACACCACCCTTATGGCAGAAAGTGAAGAGGAACTCAAAAGCCTCTTGATGAAAGTGAACGTGGAGAGTAAAAATGTTGGCTTCAAGCTCAACATTCAGAAAACAAAGATCATGGCATCCAGTCCCATCACTTCGTGGGAAATAGATGGGGAAACAGTAGAAACTGTGTCAGACTTTATTTTTGGGGGCTCCAAAATCACTGCAGATGGTGACTGCAGCCATGAAATTAAAAGACGCTTACTCCTTGGAAGGAAAGTTATGTCCATCCTAGATAGCATATTCAAAAGCAGAGACATTACTTTGTCAATGAAGTTTCATCTAGACAAGACTATGGTTTTTCCTGTGGTCATGTATGGATGTGAGAGTAGGACTGTGAAGAAGGCTGAGCGCCAAAGAATTGATGCTTTTGAACTGTGGTGTTGGAGAAAACTCTTGAGAGTCCCTTGGACTGCAAGGAGATCCAACCAGTCCATTCTGAAGTAGATCAGCCCTGGGATTTCTTTTGAAGGAATGATGCTGAAGCTGAAACTCCAGTACTTTGGCCACCTCATGTGAAGAGTTGACTAATTGGAAAAGACTCTGATGCTGGGAGGGACTGGGGGCAAGAGGAGAAGGGGACGACAGGATGAGATGGCTGGATGGCATCACTGACTGGATGGACGTGAGTCTTAGTAAATTCCGGGAGTTGGTGATGGACAGAGAGGCCTGGCATGCTGTGATTCATGGGGTTGCAGGGAGTCGGACACGACTGAGCGACTGAACTGAACTGATACTATTTATACTAAATATATAAATTAATTCTATTTATATATGTACAAATTAAACAGTTGTTTTTAATTTTAATACTCAATAACCTAATTTATTAAGTTGAATAAAGACCAATTACACTCAAGGGACTAACATTTGAGTGTAATTTGGATAAGTGTTTTAATTTTTGATGCTCTGACTTTGGTACATATCCAAGAATGTTAATGTATTTTTGGAGTACATGACTTTCTCTTTGACATGGCACTTACTTGAGATTTCTTTTAACACAGCCAGTGTTGTTGTTTATTTCTCTTATTAATTTCTAATAATAATACTTTATGGTCTGGGAATGACTACTTTTTAAAAATTGGTAGTGGTTTTCCTATTGGCATAGTATATTATCATATTTAAAAAAATATTCCAAGAATTCTTCAAATATCAAATGCTGTATATATGCATATATAGGCAAATACAATTTAGTTTATGAAGGAATAGCATTGTTACATTTTTGTGCTCTATACATTTTTAGTTGCTAAAATGATAAGCTTGTAGAAAATAAATCATGGAAACTATATATTAAAGGCTACAAACTTTTTGAGAACTTATTCTATGTGAAAAGAACATTTTATGATATCCTGCTCATTATTGTAAGAAATTGGAATCACATGGAAGAGTTATTAGTACTGAGAATTGTTTTCTGCTAAAAGCTGACATTAGTAATGGTACAAACATAGAATATAAGGGAAATGAATTGGTCCTATTAGTTATTATATACATTATATAAGTTATATACATTAAATTAATTTTTAAATAAATTTATTTGTGCAGTTTCAATATACATGAATAAATATAATTTTTTCTCATGGAAATGTGGGATTTTCTTTTGTTTGGAAGAGGTGTCCTATCACTTAGCACTTTTTCCCCAAAGGCAGTTTGACTATATCCCAGAAGGACATTTCCTTTAATTTCCTTTTGGATTATCTAGCTCTCTGGGTTTAAATTTAAAGTTTAAAAGAACCATTTGATTTTAATAACTTTTATGTGTAGTGCTCCATTGAATTTGGACTTTAGCACATAGAACTACTTTTCCATAAGGTGATTTCTAGTAAATCCCTGTGTGTAAAAGCAAGATAAACACACATCACTGAGTTTGTTATTGCAATTAAATTATTGGATTTTTACATTTGAATATGTTTTGAGTATTGAAAGCATGAAGAGCCTGTTTTCTCATGTTGGTCATGGACACTTTTCTGACACTTAACAGCTTGAAATAAGCCTGCCAATATTCTTAAATGTCTGAAAATATGAAAATGCTACATTTTTAATATAGGGAAAACAAGTTCAGTAAACTACATTTTCTTAACAGCATCCATGATAAACGCTTCCATAGAATCCATTTTGTGAAGTCTAAAGTCTCATTTAGTATATTTTAATTTTGATTTTCCCATTAAAATATTAGTTTAGTTTCTCACACATTTCTTTTTATAATGTTTCACTTACTTTGCACAAATCAAAATACTAAATTGGCTCTCACTAGACTTTCTTGCTAATGACCATTCATGTACACTACTAAACATAACCTATATGTACTTATACAAGCACTCTTTTAAAAAATTTTTTCTAGGCATATAATTGCTTTATCATGTTGTATTAGTGTTTGCTGTATAGCAAATTGAATCATATATATATATTCTTTAAAAATATATATATTTTCTTATATATTATAATTATATAATGTATACTATAATATAATAATTATACTATAATACATATTATATATAATTTATAATGTAATATATATTCTTATATAATATATATATATTCTTTAAAAAGTAGTCATTCCCAGACCATATGTATATGTATACATACATATATATACCACATGTATATGTATACATACATGTATACATATGTATAGGTATATATACATACATATACATGTATATATATACATATGTATACACATATTTATGTTTCCACTCTTTTTTAGGTCCCCTACCTATTTAGGTCACCACAAGGCACTGAGTAGAATTCCTTATGCTATACAGTTTTTGTTGTTTAGTCACTAAGTCCAGCTGACTCTTTGCAACCCCATGGAGTGTAACCCTCCATGCTGTTCTGTCCATGGGCTTTCTCAGGCAAGAATACTGAAGTTGGTTACCATTTCCTTCTCCAACCCAGGAATCAAACCTGAGTCTCCTGCTTTTCAGGAAGATTCTTTGCCACTGAGCTACCTGGAAAGCCTGTGCTATACAGTAGGTTCTCAGTTATCAGTTTTGTACATAGGGTATATATGTCAATCCCAATCTCCCAGTTTATCCCCCCTCCTCTTGCACCCTTGGTAACCATGTTTGTTTTCTTTATATGTGACTCTTATTTCTGCTTTGCAATTAAGTTTATCTGTACAGTTTTTCTAGATTCTTCATGTAAGCAATGTATGCTGCTGCTGCTGCTACTAAGTCACTTCAGTCGTGTCCGACTCTCTGCGACCCCATAGATGGCAGCCCACCAGGCTCCCCTGTCCCTGGAATTTTCCAGGCAAGAACACTGGAGTGGGTTGCCATTTCCTTCTCCAATGCATGAAAGTGAAAAGTGAAAGTGAAGTCGCTCAGTCGTGTCCGACTCCTAGCGACCCCATAGACTGCAGCCTACCAGACTCCTCCATCCATGGGATTTTCCAGGCAAGAGTACCGGAATGAGGTGCCATTGCCTTCTCTGAAGCAATGTATAATATTAGTCTTTTCCTTTTTGCCTTACATAACTCTGTATGATAATCTCTAGTCCATCTATGTCACTGCAAGTGGCACAACTTTGTTTCTTTTTAAGACTGAGTAATATTTTGTTGTATATATGTACCACATCTTTATCCATTCCTCTGTTGATGGACATTTAGATTGCTTCCATATCCTGACTATTGTAAATTGTGCTGCAATGAATATCATGGTGCATGCATCCTTTCAGATATATACCCAAAGGGGGATTGCAGGATCATATGGTAGCTCTATTTTTAGTTTACTAAGGATCCCTTATGCTTTTCTCCATAGTGGCCATACTAATTTACATTCCCACCAACAGTGTAGAAGCGTTCCCTTCTCTCCACATTCTCTCCAGCATTTATTGTTTGTAGATTTTTAAAATTAATTTATTTTTTTAATTGAAGGATAATTGCTTTACAGAATTCTGTTGTTTTCTGTCAAACCTCAGCATGAAACAGCCATCAGATCAGATCAGATCAGATCAGTCGCTCAGTCGTGTCCGACTCTTTGCGACCCCATGAATCGCAGCACACCAGGCCTCCCTGTCCATCACCAACTCCCGGAGTTCACTCAGACTCACGTCCATCGAGTCAGTGATGCCATCCAGCCATTTCATCCTCTGTCGTCCCCTTCTCCTCTTGCCCCCAATCCCTCCCAGCATCAGAGTCTTTTCCAATGAGTCAACTCTTCACATGAGGTGGCCAAAGTACTGGAGTTTCAGCTTCAGCATCATTCCTTCCAAATAAATCCCAGGGCTGATCTCCGTCAGAATGGACTGGTTGGATCTCCTTGCAGTCCAAGGGACTCTCAAGAGTCTTCTCCAACACCACAGTTCAAAAGCATCAATTCTTTGGCGCTCAGCCTTCTTCACAGTCCAACTCTCACATCCATACATGACCTCAGGAAAAACCATAGCATTGACTAGATGAAACTTTGTTGGCAAAGTAATGTCTCTGCTTTTCAATATGCTATCTAGGTTGGTCATAACTTTCCTTCCAAGGAGTAAGCATCTTTTAATTTCATGGCTGCAGTCACCATCTGCAGTGATTTTGGAGCCCAGAAAAATAAAGTCTGACACTGTTTCCACTGTTTCCCCATCTATTTCCCATGAAGTGGTGGGACTGGATGCCATGATCTTCGTTTTCTGAATGTTGAGCTTTAAGCCAACTTTTTCACTCTCCACTTTCACTTTCATCAAGAGGCTTTTGAGTTCCTCTTCACTTTCTGCCATAAGGGTGGTGTCATCTGCATATCTGAGGTTATTGATATTTCTTCCAGTAATCTTGATTCCAGCTTGTGTTTCTTCCAGTCCAGGGTTTCTCATGATGTACTCTGCATATAAGTTAAATAAACAGGGTGACAATATGCAGCCTTGACGAACTCCTTTTCCTATTTGGAACCAGTCTGTTGTTCCATGTCCAGTTCTAAGTGTTGCTTCCTGATCTGCATACAAATTTCTCAAGAGGCAGATCAGGTGGTCTGGTATTCCCATCTCTTTCAGAATTTCCCACAGTTTATTGTGATCCACACAGTCAAAGGCTTTGGCATAGTCAATAAAGCAGAAATAGATGTTTTTCTGGAACTCTCTTGCTTTTTCATGATCCAGTGGATGTTGGCAATTTGATCTCTGGTTCCTCTGCCCTTTCTAAAACCAGCTTGAACATAAGGATGTTCATGGTTCACATATTGCTGAAGCCTGGCTTGGAGAATTTTGAGCATTAATTTACTAGCGTGTGAGATGAGTGCAACTGTGTGGTAGTTTGAGCATTCTTTGGCATTGCCTTTCTTTGGGATTGGAATGAAAACTGACCTTTTCCAGTCCTGTGGCCACTGCTGAGTTTTCCAAATTTGCTGGCATATTGAGTGCAGCACTTTCACAGCATCATCTTTCAGGATTTGGAATAGCTCAACTGGAATTCCATCACCTGCACTAGCTTTGTTCGTAGTGATGCTTTATATCCCCTCCCTTTTGAAACTCCCTCTCATCTCCCTCCCCATCCCACCCCTCTTGGTTGATACACAGACCCAGTTTGAGTTTCCTGAGCCATGCAGCAAATTCCTGTTGGCTATCTATTTTACAAATGGTTATGTAAGTTTCCATGTTACTCTCTCCATACATCGCACCCTCTCCTCCCCTCTCCCCATGTCCATAAGTCTATTCTCTATGTCTGTTTCTCCACTGCTGCCCTGCAAATAAATTCTTCAGTACCATTTTTCTAGATTCTGTATATATGTGTTAGTATACAATATTTATCTTTCTCTTTCTGAGTCACTTCACTCTGTATAATAAGCTCTAGTTGCATCCACCTCATTAGAACTGACTCAAATGTGTTCCTTTTAATGGCTGAGTAATATTCCATTGTGTATATGTACCACAACTTCTTTATCCATTCATCTGTCCATGGACATCTAGGTTACTTCCATGTTCTAACTATTGCAAATAGTGCTGCAATGAACAATAGGATACAAGTGTCTCTTTCAATTTTGGTTTCCTCAGGGTATATGCCTAGGAATGGGATTGCTGAATCATATGGTGGTTTTATTACAAGTTTTTTAAGGAATCTCCATACCATCTTCCGTAGTGGCTGTATGAATTTACATTCCCACCAATAGTGCAAGAGTGTTCCCTTTTCTCCACACCCTCTCCAGCATTTATTGTTTGTAGACTTTTTAATGAGGGCTATTCTGTCCAGTGTGAGGTGATATCTCATTGTAGTTTTGATTTGCATTTCTCTTATAATGAGCGATGTTGAGCATCTTTTCATGTGTTTGTTAGCCATCTGTATGTCTTCTTTGGAGAAACGTCTGTTTAGGTCTTTTCCCCACTTTTTGATTGGGTTGTGTTTTTTTTTTTTTTTTTTGTATTGAGTTGTATGAGCTGCTTGTATATTTTGGAAATTAATCCTTTGTCGGTTGTTTCATTTGCTATTTTTTCCCATTCTGAGGGTTGTCTTTTCACCTTGCTTATAGTTTCCTTTGTTGTGCAAAATCTTTCAAGTTTAATCAGGTCCCACTTGTTTACTTTTGTTTTTATTTCTATTACTCTAGGAGGTTGGTCATAGAGGATCTTTTTTTAATTTATGTCATTGAGTGTTCTGCCTATGTTTTCCTCTAAGAGTTTTAAAGTTTCTGGTCTTACATTTAGGCCTTTAATCCATTTTGGGTTTATCTTTGTGTATGGTATTAGGAAGTGTTCTAATTTCATTTTTTAACATGTAGCTGTCCTGTTTCTACAGCACCACTTATTGAAGAGAGTTTCCTTTTCCACTGTATATTCCTGCTTCTTTTGTTATAGATTAGGTGGTCATGGATGCTTGGGTTTATCTCTAGAGTTTCTATCCCATTCCATTGATCTATATTTCTGTTTTGTCATAAAACAGTGTCATACTGTTTTTATGACTGTAGCTTTGCAGTATTGTCTGAAGTCAAAGAGCCTGATTCCTCCAGTTCCATTCTTCTTTCTCAAGATTTCTTTGGCTATTCAGGGTCTTTTGTGCCTCTGTATAAATTTAAAAATTCTATCAAACATTGAGAGAAGAGTTAAAACCTATCCTTCTGAAACAGTTCCAAAAAATTGAAGAGGAAGGAACACTCCTAAACTTATTCTATGGGGCTACCATCACCCTGATACCAATACTAGGCAAAGATACCACAAAAAAAGAAAATTACAAGCCAATACCATTGATGAACATAAACCCCAAAATTCCCAGCAAAATACTAGCAAACTGAATTTAATAATTTGTTAAAAGAAACATATACCAAGATCAAGTGGAATTTATCCAAGGGTTCATAAGATTCTTCAACATATGCAAATCAAACAATGGGATACACTATATAAATAAATTGAAGAATAAATCCACATGATAATCTCAATAGATGCAGAGAATGCTTTTGACAAAATTCATGATAAAAACTCTCCAGAAAGTGGACTTAGAGGAAACTTCCTCAACATAATAAAGGCCATATGTGACAAACCTACAGATTTGTCAATGGTGAAAAGCTGAAAGCGTTTCCTCTAAATTTGCAAACACAACAAGTCTATCAGCTCTCACCAATTTTATTCAAAATAGTTTCGAAAATTCTAGTCACAAGTATCAGAGAAAAGAAAGAAATAAAAGAATTCCAATTTAGAAATGAAGAAATAAAACTTTCACTATCTGCTGATGATATGATACTATGCATTGAAAATCCTAAAGATGTTTCCAGAAAACTATTAGAGCTTATCAATGAATTTGGTAAAGTTACAGGATGGAAAATTACCACATCAAAGCCTCTTGCATTCTATACACTAACAACAAAAAATCAGAAAGAGAAATCAAGAAAACAATCTCATTTACCATCACATCGAAAACAACAAAATACATAGGAATAAACCTAACTAAGGAGACAAAAGACCTGTTACTTAAAAAACTATAAGATATTGATGAAATAAATCAAAGATGACACAAACAGGTAGAAAATATACCACGTTCCTGGATAGGAAGAATCAATATTATGAAAATGATTATACTACCCAAGCAATCTACAGATTCAGTGCTATCCCTGTCAAATAATCAATGGCATTTCCTCACAGAATTAGAACAAAAAAAATATTTAAAATTTGTATGGAAACACAAAAGACCCTGAATAGCAAAAGCAATCTTGAGAATGATACAAGTACTCTTGATGAATGTAAGTATTAGCATAAGGGGTGTATTTAATTCATCTCTTCATATATACAGTGATTCATTTACTGAGTAAGTTATCCAATTATCCAAAATTCACTAATGCAGATATTCAAAAATAGATATTCATTTCGTCAAACACTATCATGTTGACCTTGAAGAAAACATTAAGCCCAATTTCTCACTTAGAATAACTATGAATAGACAGTTCATTTCAGTCACTCACTTGTATCCAACTCTTTGTGACCCAATGGACTGCAACACACCAAGCTTCCCAGTCCATCACCAACTCCTGGGGCTTACTCAAACTCATGTCCATCAAATCAGTGATGCCATTCAACCAGCTCATCTTTTGTAATTCCCTTCTCCTCCCACCTTCAATCTTTCCCAGCATCAAGGTCTTTTCCAATGAATCAGTTCTTTGCTTCAGGTGGCCAAAGTATTGGAATTTAAGCTTCATCATCGGTCCTTCCAATGAATATTCAGGACTGATTTCCTTTATGATTGACTAGTTGAATCTCCCTGCAGTCCAAGGGACTCAAGAGTCGTCTCCAACACCACAAACAAAAGCATCAGTTCTTCAGCACTCAGCTTTCTTAATAGTTCAACTCTCACATCCATAAATGACTACTGGAAAAAAACATAGCTTTGACTAGACAGACCTTTGTTGCCAAAGTAATGTCTCTGCTTTTTAATATGCTGTCTAGGTTTGTTATAGCTTTTCTTCCAAGAAGCAAGAGGCTTTTAATTTCATGGCTACAGTCACCATCTGCAGTGATTTTGGAGCCAAATAAATAGTCTCTCACTCTTTCATTGTTTCCCAATCTATTTGCCATGAAGTGATGAGACCAGATGCCCGGATCTTAGTTTTCTAAATACTGAGTTTTAAGCCAACTTTTTCACTCTCCTCTTTCACCTTCATCAAGAAGCTCTTTAGTTCTTCTCTTTCTGCTATAAGGGTGGTGTCATCTGTATGTCTGAGGTTATTGATATTTCTCCTGGCAATCTTAAATCATTTGTGCTTCAGCCAGTCCAGCATTTCTCATGATGTAGTCTGCATACAAGTTAAATAAGCAGGGTGACAATATACAGCCTTGACTTACTTCTTTCCCAATTTGGAGCCAGTCTGCTGTTCCATGTCCAGTTCTAACTGTTGCTTCTAACCTGCATACAGATTTTTCAGGAGGAAGGTCAGGTGGTCTCGTATTCCCATCTCTTAAAGAATTTTCCATAGTTTGTTGTGATCCACACAGTCAAAGGCTTTGGAATACTCAATAAAGCAGAAATAGATGTTTTCCTGGAACTTCTTGCTTTTTGATGATCCAAAGTATGTTGACAATTTGCTCTCTAGTTCCTCTGCCTTTTCTAAATCCAGTTTGAACATCTGGAAGTTCACAGTTCACGTACTGTTGAAGCCTGGCTTGGAGAATTTTGAGCATTACTTTGCTAACGTGTGAGATGAGTGCAATTGTGCAGTAGTTTGAGCATTCTTTGACATCGCCTTTCTTTGGAATTCAAGTGAAACCTGACTTTTTCCAGTCCTGTGGCCACTGCTGAGTTTTTCAAATTTCCTGGCATATTGAGTGTAGCACTTTCACAGCATCATCTTTTAGGATTTGAAATAGCTCAACTGGAATTCCATCATCTCCACTAGCTTTGTTCGTAGTAATGCTTCCTTCCTAAGGCCCACTTGACTTCACATTTCGGATGTCTGGATCTAGGTGAGTGATCACACTATCATGGTTATCTGGTCATGAAGATCTTTTTGTACAGTTCTTCTGTGTATTCTTGACACCTCTTCTTACTACCTTTTGCTTCTGTTAGGTCCATACCATTCTGTCCTTTATTGTGTCCATCCTTGCATAAAATGTTCCCTTGGTATCTCTAATATTCTTGAAAAGATCTCTAGTCTTTCCCATTCTATTGTTTTCCTCTATTTCTTTGTGTTGATCACTTAGAAAGGCTTTCTTATCTCTCCTTGCTATTCTTTGGAACTCTGCATTCAGATAGGTGTATCTTCCCTTTTCTCCTTTGCCTTTAACTTCTCTTCTTTTCTCAGATATTTGTAAGGCCTCCTCAGACAACCATTTTGCCTTTTTGCATTTCTTTTTCTTGGGAATGGTCTTGATCACTGCCTCCTATACAATGTCATGAACCTCCATCCATAGTTCTTCAAGCACTCTATCAGATCTAATCCCTTGAATCTATTTGTCACTTCCACTGTATAATCATAAGGGACTTTATTTAGCTCATACCTGAATGATCTAGTGGTTTTCCCTACTTTCTTCCTTTTAAATCTGAATTTTGCAATAAGGATTTCATGATCTGAGCCTCAGTCAGTTTCAGGCCTTATTTTGCCAACTGTATAGCACTTCTCCTTTTTTGGCTGCAAAGAATATTATCAGTCTGATTTCCATATTGACCATTTGGTGATGTCCATGTATAGAGTCTTCTCTTGAATAGACTGTAGAAACTTCGAAATGGATGCACTCAGCATTACTGAATGCATCTTTCTCAAAATATACATAGGGCCTCTCCTGCAAGTAATACTCAGTATGAATCCACTTCAATGACTGTTTTTACTGAAATTTTCTGAGAATGTGGTATCATAAGTGGGTGATGTAGTAGATATATAGGAGACACGTTTTATTGATCCATAGTTAAGAGTAAGTATGAGAGCAGTAAATTCTCAAATGACCTTTGAAGTCTGTTCTCTGAATAATATATTAAATAGGAGAAAATACTAAAATCAAATTACACATTATTGTTTTCTATTGGGAGGGAAGGATATTAACAAAACATAATCTGTTTAAAATTATTTAAGTATAATTTTATATGAAAAAAAGCAGTAGGTATTTATTTTATAGTTATGATATCTGTTAGGCAGGTAGTGTTCTAAGTAACCGCTTAGAAGGGTTGTATGTGGTGAGTTTTATATGTATTAAGAAAAGTTAAGCTGTGCATCATTGCACATATAGATATTGTAGGATAGTATTAGTCTCAAACTGTGCCATTTTTGCTGATAAACAAAATTAATTCTATTCTTTTTTAATTTAATTTCAGAGAGACTTTGTATCTCTGATGCAAATAGTTTAAGTGCTATTAAAAGCTATATTTCATGAAGAGAAAGAAATTAACTCTCTTTTCTGATTGGTAAATCCATTGTTATTTCTGCATTTACTGTAGAATTATGTTGAGAGTGATTTGGCATGGTACTAAAAGGTGGGACAAGTTTTTAATATAATTCATGGGAATTAAGGTATTTTTGTGTTGTTGTATCATTATCCTAGATAGATCCCATTACTCTTCTCCTTTGGCCTTTAAATTAAACAAATATTCACACAGTATCTTTTCTATGAGAGAGCATATAACAGGGCATCTGCTTTGCCTTTAAGGAGTGCAAAATCAGTGCAATGGTTGATATCAGTGCCTTATGAAGGTACAAAAAACTAAAGGAGAGGAGTAATTCTACTTCATTTGATAATATAGTCTCTCAGTTTTTCTTTTCTTTTTCTGGAAAAGTGATTTTAAATTAAATTTTGAAAAGATGCAGATTGGAAAGGCAGATATCAATTAATTAATATGTATATGGTTACTACCATAATTTAGTCCTGTTGAAGATACCAGCTGACATAACTGGAAAAGCAAAAACGTCAGATTCATAGTTCCTGGGTAACATAATGTGAACTAATTTGATGGGAAAAAAAAATAGAATCCTATTCACATTAGCTTTAAATAAGAAAATGTTCCAGGAATCTCACAAAGTCTAGAAATTCAGAAATTTTACTTGTCCCTGGTAGAGACTGGAATCAGGAACTGAATAAATGAAAATTAATGCTACTATCTCTTATTTTCTGGGACTTTAAGATTTATTGTTTTTGTTTTATTCCCCCCCCCCAAAAAAAAAACTACTTTAAATTTTTATTCTCTTTTTTTCTAAAAGCTATCCTTCTCTGTGAACTTCTAGATCAACACTGATAAACTGGCATCTGCCTTCTAAATCCAAATTTCAAGAGGGAAAATCCAATGACACTGCTTAGATCAGGAAACAATTCTTGGTTAGCCATGTATTAGTCATGACTGGGAACAGAGTCAGGTCATCCACGGCTTTCCTTTCCTGGCAATGGTAGTGAAAACTCTGTTAAAGTGCCATAATGGACAGTAGTCATGCATTCACTAGACTCAGAAACTGCAACCTTTTTGTTCTAAACTGTCTAAATTGCATGCTCTGAATTATGCAATGATTTAATTTGCATGGTAACTAAAATAATCTTGTTCATTTAGTGTAATGTTTTAAACAATTGATACACCATCTGAATTTGACATAAATTTCTAAGATTATCAAGTCAGGGTCTTTGAGAGAAGAAATAGTTTCATAGGGTGTGCAAGTAAAAAATAGTATAATAGAATTACAAAATAGCCTAAAAGGGGTACAAAATGTTAGTGAATCTATGGTGGCAATTCAAAGCATAGAGGCAACAGTTGGAAATGAACTGATATTTGGATATTTTCACATGTAACCTTTCAGCTATGGTAAGATTTGTCATAAATCAATATGGTTATATAACTGGTATCTCTCTTCTACTGCATTACATAGTAAAATAATTAGTGATCATGTTGTGTGCTATTTCACTCATCTAAAACCAAAGCAAACAAGACAAACTTTAATTTTCTAAGTTACAGCTTAAACACAAGGTCCTCACCCAGGTCCCATGTCTGACTGATCAGACTACCTCCTCCCTCCTGCTTTAAATCTTGCAAGTCAGGATTTAAAATGTGGTCATTGGTGTCCTCCTTTGTAATTAAAGACCGCTCAGGCATTTGAGTTACATGCACAGCAGCTTAGGATCGATTTCTCATTTACTAGCCCTTTTCGTTTCCAAGTTGAAATGATTCTATTCACTGCTGACTGCGTAACTCTGTTCCTTACCCTATATATCAAGGCTTGGACACCCTCACAAACCATTTATCTAGCAGAGGTAACAAAACTGCTCAATTCTTAGTAAAGAATAAAAAGAGTAGCAGCTGGAACCTTATTGTTAGTCTAAATAGTTTTATTTAATTTTAAGGTCCTAACCTGCCTTAGTCAAGGATAATTTGGTTGCAAAGTGCTGAAACCCACTGAGAGAAACTCAGTAAAAAGAGGAAGGGGATTATTATGTAAATTTAGGGGAGTCTTAAAGAAATCCAAATAAAGGAAATGTAACTAGCCTTCATAGCAAATGGTTCTCTCCCCCTCAATTTGTCTTTCTCCCTCTCCCACTCCCTTTCTCTGCTTCCCTCATTTCCTTCCATCTAACCTCACTGCTACTCTATTCTCTCTACTCTTTTGTTTTTCCTTATACCTTTAAGCTTCTCCTTCTCTCTTAACTGTAGAAACTTCATCACAGCCAGCCCGAAGTGATAGGTTGTGGCTTCAACATTAAGCCATGTTTCAGGTCAAATTCTCACAGCTAACTGATTTATTTTCAGACCCTTTTCAAATTTTGAAAAGGTAATTTAATAAACTCGACTAGGGTCATCTGGTTAACTTTGGCTGAGCATGCAGTAGGGTTACTGTTGAGGGCGCCTCTTCTAGAACTTTGACAAGTGAGATCCTCTTTGGAAGAACTGATTTGTGGGCAATCAATTACATTTCCAATATGTATCCCTTTCAGTTTTGAATTCAGATTTGATGAATTATTACTGGTGGTGGTAGTGATTTAGGCGCTAAATTGTGTCACACTCTTTGAGACCCCATGAACTGTATGTAGCCTGTCAGGCTTCTCTGCCCATGGGATTTTCCAGGCAGGAATACTGGAGTGGATAGTCATTCCTTTCTTCAGAGGATCTTCCCGACACAGGGATCGAACCTATGTCTCCTGCAGTGCAGGCCGATTCTTTACCACTAAGCCACCAGAGAAGGAAAGTGTCTGCTATATTTTAACCTTTATTGTACTTATTTAACATGATTTTTAAAACAACCCTGTGATAATTAAATTACCCCTACCTATTAATTTTTATTTTAAATGAGACAGTGATTTTAAAAGAATTCTTTGAGAATCTGATCATAACCAGCAATGGAGGGGGCATAGCAGGGAGTGAAAAAATTAGCCTGACTTATCAATTTCTTGATTTTGATTTTTTTTTTTTTTGGCGGGGGGTGGGGGGGCAAATTCTAAAAAATGCTGCCTTAGTGTTTTTTTTCTCTTTTCTTTAATTCCGGTTATATGCCATTTCAAAAGACATCAATGATCTTCTTCTTCTTTAGTATTTTTTCAGCATTCTTAAGTCTTTCCCCTTTTTTCAGATTTTGTAAAGTATTATTTAATGTTTTCTGACATGTTGGGTCTTCCTTCCTTAGTTTGCTGGGTGGCATACTTCTGGCTTATTAAATAGTTTCCAAGTGTATGCTTGTGTGTACATTTTCTGTGGTTGTATAACATTTGCTTGATTACGTCATTAACTGGTCAAGTGGTGGCAATGAAGGGTGCATCTACCTTGTTCCCGTGCCTCCCCTTGTCAATATCTAGAGGAAATCTTTTAATTGGGATTTAATAAAGATACCAGTAGGATTAGAAAATAGACAAAGAATAATGACATAGACTTCGAGGTTGGATGAGCATCTACCTATTACAGCCACATCTGATTTTACTGTGCCTCACTTCATTGTATTTCATAGATACTGTATTTTTTTTTTTAATAAATTGAAGGTTTGTGGCAACCCTACATCAAACAATTCTATTTGTGCCATTTTCCAGCATTTTTTCATTTTGTATCTTTTTCACATTCTGTTAATTCTCAGAATATTTCAAATTTTTCATTATTATTATATTTTAGGTGATTTGCTATTAGTGATCTTTGATGTTACTGTTGTAATTTGGGTGGGGGTGTGGTCCATGAACCATATAGGACTGTGAACTTAATTGAAAGTTGTTTTGTGTGTTTTCTGACAGCTTCACTGACAGGCCATTCCCGTGTCTCCTTCCGTCTTCTCAAGCCTCTCTATTCCCTGAGGCATAACGATATTTAAATTAAGCAAATTAATAACCTTACAATGGCCTCTAATTCTTTGAGAGAAAGAGTCCTATGCCTCTCACTTTAAATCAAAAGATAGAAATGAGTTATATTAATGAGGAAGGCATGCCAATAGCTAAGATAGGGCAAAACTAAAGTTCTCATGTTAAACAGTTACCCAAGTTGTGAATAAAAAAAGAAAAGTTCTTGAAGGAAATTAAGAGTGATACTTCAGTGAACACATGAAAACTAAGCAAACGAGCCTTAATGCTTATATGGAGAAAGATTAAGTGGTCTGGATATAAGATGAACCCAGGCACAACATTCTCTGAAGCCAAAGTTGAATCCAGAACAAAACCCTACCTCTCATTTCTTTGAAGGCTGAGAGAGGTGAGGAAGCTGCAGAAGAAAAGTTTGAAGCTAGCAGAGGTTGATTCATGAGATTTAAGGAAAGAAGCTCTTTTATAACATAAAAGTCCAATATGAAGCAGCAAGTGCTGCTATAGAAGGTGCAGCAAATTATCCAAAAGAGCTCCCTAAAATAGTGAAAGTGGCTACAGTAAAAGACAGATTTTCCGTGTACACAAATCCGCATTTTATTGCAAGAAGATGCCAACTAATACTTTCATAGCTAGACAGGAGAAGTCATTAATGTGTGGCTTGAAAGTTTCAAAGGACAGACTGACTCCCTTGTTAGAGGCTAATACAGCTGGTGACTTTAAGTTAAAGCCAATGTTCATTTACCATTCCAAAAAAAAAAAAAAAAAACTAGAGCCCTTAAGAATTATGGTAAATCTACTTAGCACATGCTCTCTAAATGGAACAATGAAGTCTGAATGACAGCACATCTACTTACAACATGGTTAACCAAATATTTTCAGTCCACTGTTGAGACCTATTGCTTAGAAGAAAAGATTCACTTCAAAGTATTACTGATCATTGACAATGCAGCTGGCTACCCAATAGATCTCAAGGAGATGTGCAAGATGAATGTTTTCATGTCTACCCACACAACATTTATCTGCAACCTTTGGATCATGAGTAATTTTGACTTTCAAGTCTTACTATTTCAGAAATGCATTTCATAAGGACATAGCTGCCATAGATATCAATGCCTTTGATGTATTTGGGCAAAGCAGATTGAAAACCTTCTGGAAGGGATTCATCATTCTAGATGCCATTAAGAACACTTGTGATTTATAGGAAGAGGTAAAAATATCAACATTAACAAGTGTTTGGAAGAAGTTGATTCCAACTTTCTTTAATGACTTGGAGGCGTTCAAGATGTTAGTAGAGGAAGTAATTGAAGTTGTGGTAGAAATAGCAATAAAGCTAGAATTAGAAGTGGAGCCCAAAGATGTTATTGAATCACTAAAATCTCACGAGGGAACTTTAGTGAATGAGGAGTTGCTTTTTATCAATGTTTAAAGAAAATGGTTTCTTGAGATATAATTTATTCCTGTCTATTCCTATACTCTTTCTATGGACATTATTGAAATGAAAGCAAAGTATTTAGAATATTACATAAATTTAGTTGATAAAATGAGGTGAGATTTGAGAGGATAGACTTTAATTTTCAAAGACATTTTATGGTATCAAACAGCACTGAACGCTACAAAGAAATTATTCATGAAAGAAAAAAATCAATTAATGTGGCAAAGTTCTTTGTTGTCTTGTTTTAAGAAATAGCCACAGTCACCTCAGCTTTCAGCAACCACCATCCTGACCAGTCAGCAGCCATTGATATCACAGCAAAATACTTCACCAGCAAAATATTACAAGTTACTGAAGTTTCAGATTATTGTTATCATTATTTAAGAATAAAATATTTTAAACTAAAGTATGCCACTGCTAAGTCGCTTCAGTCGTGTCTGACTCTGTGTGACCCCATAGACAGCAGCCCACCAGGCTCCCCCATCCCTGGGATTCTCCAGGCAAGAACACTGGAGTGGGTTGCCATTTCCTTCTCCAATGCATGAAAGTGAAAAGTGAAAGTAAAGTCACTCAGTCATGTCCAACTCTTAGCGACCCCATGGACTACAGGCTACCAGGCTGCTCCATCCATGAGATTTTCCATGCAAAAGTACTGGAGTGGGTTGCCATTGCCTTCTCAGAACTAAAGTATATACACTGTTTTTAAAGACAAATGCTATTAACCATAGTACAATATGACTGCAGTAGAGTTTAAACATAACTTTAGATGTGTCTAGTCAAGGCTATAGGAGAAGGCAATGACACCCCACTCCAGTACTCTTGCCTGGAAAATCCCATGGATGGAGGAGCCTGGTAGGCTGCATTCCATGGGGTTGCTGAGAGTCGGACACGACTGAGCGACTTCACTTTCTCTTTTCACTTTCATGCATTGGAGAAGGAAATGGCAACCCACTCCAGTGTTCTTGCCTGGAGAATCCCAGGGATAGGGGAGCCTGGTGGGCTGCCGTCTATGGGGTCACACAGAGTCGACATGACTGAAGTGACTTAGCATAGTCAAGGCTATGGTTTTTTCAGTAATCATGTATGGATGTGAGAGTTGGACTATAAAGAAAACTGAGTGCCAAAGAATTCATGGTTTTGAACTGTGGTGTTGGAGAAGATTCTTGAGAGTCCCTTAGACTGCAAGGAGATCCAACCAGTCCATCCTAAAGGAAATCAGTCCTAATTATTCATTGGAAGGACTGATGTTGAAGCTGAAGTTCCAATACTTTGGCCACCTGATGCAAAGAACTGACTCATTTGAAAAGACCCTGATGCTGGGAAAGATTGAAGGTGGGAAGAGAAGGGGATAACAGAGGATGAGATGGTTGGATGGCATCACCAACTCCATGGACATGAGTTTGAGTAAACTCCAGGCGTTGTTGGTGAACAGGGAGGCCTGGCATGCTGCAGTCCATGGGGTCGCAAAGAGTCAGACACAACTTAGTGACTGAACTGAACTGAACTTACATGCACTGAGAAACCTAATATTCTGTGCAACTTGCTTCATTGCAATATTTGCTCTACTATGGGCTGGAACTGAACCCTCCACATCTCCAAGTGATGCCTGTGTACTGGAAAAGTTACTTAACTCTGTAGGCTCTGAAATAAGGATATTACTACATATCCTATAGTGTGGTTTTGAAGATGAAGTCAGAAAACTATGAGCTGAAAGTATATGCATGATAAATTATAGTGACTATGCAATGGGGCAAATTGCACACAATACATGGTCATGACTACCACTTGCTTTTTTTTGTTAGTTTTTTATCATCATGATGTTATTAAAGCAATAAGCCAATATTTCAGCTTCCCAGTCCTAGTCCTAGATTCTCTTCCCTCCCGTCATTCTTATCTTTTATTATGATTTTTTTATTTGGTTCTCCATGTTTTTGTGATTTAATCCTACCAGTAATGCAAATGTTTACACTGCAGTGAGTTCTTACATTTTTGTTTGCAGTTTCTCAAAACTGTCCCATTTTGAGTAACAAATTATAAGATAATTCCAGCTATTAGAGGAATGGCCACAATTAGCTATTTCTCAAACTGAGTCATCATCCATGGCTGTATTTTCTTAGAAGATGAGTTTTTTTTTTTAATAAGAGTTATCAAGAAATTGCAAGAAGTTTGTGTCTTGAATTAACCTTTTTTTAAAGGACACTGTGAAGAAATAAAACCTCAGATTGTGAGATTCTGATACAATGCTACCATTCAACAAACCCAGTCTCCCTTGAGTCCTACAGGTTCAGCTGAAAGAAACAACTTTGGTTTAATTGGAAGGTCTGAAGAATCCTGTTTTATACCTTTTAGTTCAGAAGTTGATCCCCCTTGGGCTTTTCTTATTTACCTGAATTCCCCAGAAGTTATAACCATCAGAAAAGGGATGACAACAAAGATTTAGGTTATGATAAGAGCTTTCAAAAGTGATTATGAAGAGGCTAGGGTTTAAAAGCTATATATATGATTATAACATATGTAAAACTAATGTATTTATCTTTTATGAATGCAGAAATTCTTGGCAGTTCAGGCATCTGTGCAATTAAGATGCTATGAAATTTCTTTGAGCAGTCCTAATTTGGGTTTGATGCAGTCTGTTTGTTTAAAATGTTTAGTAACTCATGCCCTAATTGCTTGTTTAAACCCACACTGACTGACAAGTTTTCTGTTACAATTGATAAAATATAGATCACCCTGAATATTTATACATAAATTGTATGTGAGTGACACTTATGATTAACATAAGCTTAATTTGTTAGTGAAATAAAAATTTTCAAAATGTCTTCATGTGTTCTACTGAAATAATTAGCAGAGGTCATTAATCAAAGAAGTTCTTTTTGTTCTTAATTATGTCAGATGAATGACTACACACAGAAAAGAGTATCTGGTTAGTATTAGGCTTTCATTAAAAAGGCTTAATTTTTTTAATGAACCAGATAATTTCAGAGCCTAAGCTACTGTGATCAAGTTAGACATTTTTAAAAAGTTCATTAATGATTTAACTTCAAGAGGTTACATATGTTTCTGTCTTACCAAATTCACTCTTTCATTTTAAAAAACTTTTGTGGGACTTCGTGTATTTTTAAGGAATCCAAATTTGTAAATCTACTTCATCATCCCTTGCAAATTATAGGGAAGGACATTAATTTCATGTTAAACAAAGTGAAGCTTAACTCATTTATCCTCAACAAACTAATGAAAGCTAGGTTCCAATCCACTGTAAAAATACCCAAACCTTGTTTATGCCACCCAGTTTCTTAGCTCACTGGATCAGGTCTTTGTTTCTATGAATTAGATTATTATGATCCTAAAATTAAAATTTTAAGTTAAATGATTTATAAAGCTTATCTTGAATTTCAGTCTTCCTCTTCTTTTCCAAGTAACTATAGATTTTCCAGATTTTATCCAATTATGTTTTAGTTTTCTAGCATTGTCTCCTAAAGGAAATCAGTCCTGAATATTCATTGGAAGGACTGATGCTGAAGCTGAAACTCCAATACTTTGGCCACCTATAGGAAGAACTGACTTATTGGAAAAGATCCTGATTCTGCACAAGATTGAAGACAGGAGAAGGGGACAATAGGGGATGAGTTGGTTGGATGGCATCACTGACTTGATAGACATGAGTTTGTGCAAACTTCAGGAGTTGGTGATGTACAGGGAAGCCTGGCCTGCTGCAGTCCATGGGGTTGCAAAGAGTCAGATGCGACTGAGAAACTGAACTGAACTGAACTGAACTGAGCATCGCCTCCACCATTTCTTTCTTTTTGTTAGACCATAGTGGTAGGAGCTAGAGGAATCCTCAACTCTAAAGATACCAATCTTATGTCCACAGGTGACATAAGAGAATCTCTAAAATTCTGAAAGCCTTTTTCCTTTTGCTGTGATTTTAAAAATGAGACTCTACCTTTTGGCAGCAAATGTTTCTTTGATTTATAAAACTTGTGATCAAGTCAATTAAGGGATTCAGGAATTTTGTTTTTGGAAATGTGACTCTATCGGTAAGTAAAGCAGGAAAGAATATTCTTACTCTTATAAAAACTCAGAAGAGAGGTGATTTGTATTTAATTACCAAGAGATGACACATATTTTGTCTAGTGTTGTAGGAAAATGCAAAGAATGGAATTGGGTAGAATTAATATAGATGGGGCATGGAAAATACGTTAGTTTTGTAAGTATTTTTCAGGAGGGAAAGTGATCTTTAAATCACTGGCCTCAGTTTTTTTTTATTATTTTATTTTTTAACTTTACAATATTGTATTGGTTTTGCCATATATCAAAATGAATCCATCACAGGTATACATGTGTTTCCCATCCCGAACCCTCCTCCCTCCTCCTTCCCCTTACCATCCCTCTGGGTCGTCCCAGTGCACCAGCCCCAAGCATCCAGTATCGTGCATTGAACCTGGACTGGCAACTCATTTCATATATGATATTATACATGTTTCAATGCCATTTTTCCAAATCATCCCAACCTCTCCCTCTCCCACAGAGTCTGGCCTCAGTTTTATGCACAGAAGAGAAGTTGAATATACACAGAAATGACAAGAAAGATAACTCATCAGGGCATAAGGAAAAATGAGTATCACCTACCTTACAACAATCATTTGTCTTACAACAATGATTGTAAGACAGCAATGTTGTCTTACAACAATTGTTGTCTTACTACAATGTCTTACAACAATGTAGTCCTTACAACAATCATACAAAACTCATTTGTCTAGGAACTTTTCTTATAGGTTCTCCTGTATCTTAGCCCTGAAGTCAGTAATTGTTCTCATGTGTAAATTAGTAACTATCATTATCATTTTTATTTAACACAGTTCAGAATTGAATTATCAGTTTATTTATAGAAATTAATCTACTTTCAGACAGTTAATAATTGAGTTTTGAATCTATCAGGTTGATAAAACAGACTACGAATTAGTGGTGAACACTAATAAGATAATACAGAACATTAGCTCCTGTCTGAAAAATATTGCCTGACATTTTTAAAGAAAATATGAATTTGAAAGAAGTCTTCTTTCCTATAGCCAGTTTCATCAGGCCTAGTAAAAGGGCTACGTGTTTCCCTAATTAAATAAATAAATAAAACTAGACTTTGCATGAAACATTATCACCAACATTTAAAACCTTCCCCTTAGTCGAGGAACTAAGCTGAATTTCAATAATACAATGAGTTACATAATCCATGCATGGCTTCCTAGCAAACAGCAATTTAATTGAGGGGATGTATACAGTTGATTCGGAGAAGGCAATGGCACCCCACTCCAGTACTCTTGCCTGGAAAATCCCATGGACGGAGGAGCCTGGTATGCTGCAGCCCATGGGGTCGCTGAGTTGGATATGACTGAGCGACTTCACTTTCTCTTTTCACTTTCATGCATTGGAGAAGGAAATGGCAACCCACTCCAGTGTTCTTGCCTGGAGAGTCCCAGTGACGGTGGAGCCTGGTGGGCTGCCATCTATGGGGTCCAACAGAGTCGGACACGACTGAAACAACTTAGCAGCAGCAGCATACAGTTGATTGATGCATGGATGATGCAGCATGGTACATGCTCATTGCTGAACAAGAGAGTCTCTTGTTTATAGAAAAGAGTGTTCCTCAGAGAGCTTGGGGGCAGTTGTGGAAGATTTGAGAGAAGGCAAATTTAACAGAAGTGGGAGCCAAAGAAGAGAGGATGGGCTAAGATGGAAGCAGGATAGTGGCAGAAAGCAGGGAACTCTACAGATTTTTTTTTTTTTTCTTTTAAGTTTGGAGTGACTGGATCAGTTTAGCTGAAGTTTTATTTATTTATTTATTTTACATTTTATAATGAAAGTAAAAATGAAATAAATATTGTGTTATACATGATTTAATAATGCAAGCAATTTGTTCTTACAAAAATGTATATGAGTATTTTTTTTTAATTTGGTTTGAGATTTTGTAATACAGAGATTTGAAGTTTAAGAACTAAGTTTATTGCATTGCATTGCTTTAACAGGTGTCATCACAGTTTTCTTGCTAAGTTTCATTCATGCCCAACTCTGCAACCCATGAACTGTAGCCCACCAGGCTCCTTTGTCCATGGAATTTTCTAGGCAAGAAGACTGGAGTGGTTTGCCATGCTCTCCTCCATGGAAAAAATGTACACACAATAAAAGAACTTCAATGTCAATTGAGCCTACTAAATCATGGTACATGTTTTCTAATCCCATCATCATTCATTTGAAGGTGATTGATGAATCTATGTGATGTATTTCTATCTACCCTGATATCCAACTGCAAACTATTTCAAAAGTTATTTCTTAATTGTCACTTTAAAATGTGGGGAAAAGTTTGTCCTTCATTGGAAAGCTAGGCACTGTCCATAACACACTCTTTCAAGTTATTTGATTCTGATTTATGGGAGTTATTTTGTAATTCCTTAATGTACTAATTTCTATTGATATCATTTCTGATAGCAATGGAAAAGAATTCTGGTCTCTAGATGTGCAGATGTATTCTGTCTAGTGTTGGGCAACCCTCTCATTTCCCCTCTAGCCATGGAAAGAACAGCTTAGCGTCCATTTGCACTTTCATTTCAGTATTCCTGATCTATTAATGTATTTGCTTTTTGGATTCTTCTTTCATCTGGCTGTAACATCTCACCTGTTTCCTTACTAATGTGCTAAAATCGTAAACAGAGATTCATTTTCTTATGGTATAAGAATTATAACTTGACCCCTTTTTGAAAGTTAGCCTTTAAAAACAAATGGATCCAAAACCCCAAAAATTCATTTGGAAGACTGGAAAAGAAGTTAGAAAATTTCCTCTTCAAGTTTATATGTGCAGACACAATTGTTTTAAAAAACCAGGCTTCCTTTATCCAAAAATGGAAATAGTTCCAATATTAAAAATATTAAAAATGTGATTTTCATAAATTAATTTATTACAAACAACTGCATTTCTCCCCTCATCAAATGGCAATTTTATTGCAAAAAGGACAGATTCAATTCATTTCAGTTCAGTTGCTCAGTCATGTCCGACTCTTTGCAACTCCATGGACTGCACCATGCCAGGCTTCCCTGTCCATCACCAACTCCTGGAGCTTGTTGAAACTCATGTCCATTGAGTTGGAGATGCCACCCAACAATCTCATCCTCTGTCGTCCCCGTCTCCTCCTGCCCTCAATCTTTCCCAACATCAGCATCTCTTCTAAACTTTGCATCAGATAGCCAAAGTATCAGAATTTCAGCTTCAGCATCAGTCCTTCCAATGAACATTCAGGACTGATTTCCTTTAGGATGGACTGGTTGGATCTCCTTGCAGTCCAAGGCACTCAAGAGTCTTCTCCAACACCACAGTTCAAAACCATCAATTCTTTAGCCCTCAGCTTGCTTTATAGTCCAACTCTCACAATCATACATGACTACTGGAAAAACCATAGCTTTGACTAGACAGACAGTTGTTGACAAAGTAATGTCTCTGCTTTTTAATATGCTGTCTAGGTTGGTCATAACTTTCCTTCCAAAGAGCAAGTATCTTTTAATTTCATGGCTGCAGTCAGCATCTGCAGTGATTTTGGAGCCCCCCCACCAAAATAAATTCTGTCACTGGTTCCACTGTTTCCCCATCTGTTTGCCATGAAATGATGGGACCAGATGCCACGATCTTAGTTTTCTGAATGTTGAACTTTAAGCCAACTTTTTCACTCTCCTCTTTCACTTTCATCAAGAGGCTCTTTAGTTCTTCTTCACTTTCTGCTATAAGGGTGGTGTCATCTGCGTATCTGAGGTTATTGATATTTCTCCCGGCAATCTTGATTCCAGTTTGTGCTTCTTCCAGCCCAGCGTTTCTCATGATGTACTCTGCATATAAGTTAAATAAGCAGGGAGACAATATACAACCTTGACGTACTCCTTTTCCTATTTGGAACCAGTCTGTTTTCCATGTCCAGTTCTAACTGTTGCTTCCTGACCTGCATACAGATTTCTCAGGAGACAGGTCAAGTGGTCTGGTATTCCCATCTCTTGAAGTATTTTCCACAGTTTGTTGTGGTCCACACAGTCAAAGTCTTTGGCATAGTTGATAAAGCAGAAGTAGATGTTTTTTTATGGAAGTCTCTTGCTTTTTTGATGATCCAACAGATGTTGGCAATTTGATCTCTGGTTCCTCTGCCTTTTCTAAAACCAGCTTGAACACCTCAGAGTTCATGGTTTATGTGTTATTGAAGCCTGGCTTGGAGAAATTTGAGCAAAACTTTACTAGCGTGTGAGATGAGTGCAATTGTGCAATAGTTTGAGCATTCTTTGACATTGCCTTTCTTTGCAATTGGAATGAAAACTGACCTTTTCCAGTCCTGTGACCACTGCTGAGTCTTCCAAATTTCTGACATATTGAGTGTAGCACTTTCACAGCATCATCTTCCAGGATTTGAAATAGCTCCACTGGAATTCTATCACCTCCACTAGCTTTGTTCATAGTGATGCTTCCTAAGGCCCAATTGACTTCACATTCCAGGATGTGTGACTCTAGGTGAGAGTGATCACACCATTGTGATTGCACTGTATTAGTGTCCTAATTATTTTGTCTCCCCACATCAAGCTAAATAATTTAATCAATTATTTTGATGAATCCAACTGAATCAAATGAAAAGATTTTTATCTTAAAAAAAAAAAACAAAGCAATTTGGGATGAAAGTGTCATTTGGTATAGTATATGTCTACATGGTTTCTTTAATTCTCCACTTTTTTTTCTGTGAAGAGATATAATTAACAAAGCAGTCAAAATAATCATATCTTTGTCTCTAGTCTTAGGTTCAACCCACCAAGTATACAAATGTGTTCCTTCGTAAGTTCCCTTGTGGTCACTGATTTGTTGTAATTAAGAAGTATTTAAGGGGAAATGTATGCATCTATTTAGCAGTAATATACAATAGGTGTAGACTGTTAGAAAAAAGTGTTTCAAAATAAAGTAGTTGAAGGACTACAAATGAAAATTCCCTACTAAAAGAAAGCAAATATTATTTTTCCCAGAATATCTAGATAGTTCAGTCACAAAGTATGTTTAGTTAAATTATATGAATTTATAGTGTGTGTTTGTTACTCAGTCATTTCTGACTCTTTGTGACTCCATGGACTGTAGTACACTAGGCTCCTCTGTCCCTAGAATTCTCCGGGCAAGAATACTGAAGTGGGTAACCATTTCCTTCTCTAAGGGATCTTCCTGACCTGGGGATTGAACCCTGGTCTCCTGAATTGCCAGCAGATTCTTAACCATCTAAGTCACCAGGGAAACCCATATTTATCTGCTTTATGCAATACTTATCCCATCCCTATCTCTTGTAATGGCTTTCTCCTGGTAAGTCTTCTGTTTACTTCAAAATAAATGATAATGAAATGCCAAATCTGTATCTAATATCAAAGTACAAAGCCTATTTTATCACCTGGATGTGCCTTTATTGCCACAGTTATATTTGAATATTCCAAATGGTTGAAAAATAAAGAAAAATTCAATATTTATAAAGATATTCAATACTGGCTGCTAATATTACTTTTTACAGCTTATTTGCAAATGATATCCTACCAAGTAACTCCTTTCACTCACTCCGATTCCTATTGGTTTACTTTCTTCAAACCTTCACTGTAAGGAGACTCTTCAACAATTCCATTCTTACCCACAAAACTCATTTTGATTCACATCCATCTCTTTTTATGATTTGGTGCATTTGTCAGGTAGAATTCATTCAATTTAGAAAAGAAAATGATTGGTGCCCAGGAATGCTATATCATGACATGCATACCCACACTTAAGCCTTCATGTATCTATTTAGCAAAACTATTTTTGGAAGACTACACCATAGTGGAAACTGACTGGGCAATATGTACCTTTAATACCTCCTCCTTTAACTGACAGTGAAAACAAATAGTGAAACAGAAGACAGATGCTAGAAAATGTAATACATTTTAAACACATTAATTGATTTTAATAAGCTCTTAGCTAAGACATCATTTTTTACCTAGTCTCTTCCCTTAGCTTGGCAAAGGAGATAGATAAAAGTTTCATTCTTCCAATTACATTTATTTTAAACACCTTTGTAATTCAAAGAAGAAAGGAATGGATAGTACTGCAACAGATATTGGTCAAAAGGGAAATTAAACCCAATATACTTAAAAGTAACTTCTAGACTATCTTTGTAAGACTTATGAAATACTAATACAGAAAAATATATTAGCAAACAGCAATCTCTCTGTTTAAAAGCTGTTGGCAAAATTCTTCAGAAGAATAAGAACAGGACATAGAATCCCCACAAGGATTGATTATCCAAGCTTCACCTTAGATTTTAGTGTAATGCTCACAAGAATTGTGTAAGGAAAGCATAGACTTCACTGTTAAGTTTAGCATTTTGAGGCCCTAAATCAAATTGAAAGTACTTTTTTACATTTAGAGCCTAGGAGATCCTTGAACATATTAAATGCTTGACTGAAGTCCCCACTTTCTGTTGATTTGGGAATAGTAATATCTAAGACGAGGAAGAAGCCAGAAAGTACAGTATATGAAATTGTATTTTGTCATTTCTAGCTCACAGCTTTATACAAGAGCAATTAAAAGGTGATTTATTTTTATTTTAAAAATTATTTGTAATAAGTAGCCCTAGTGCATTGTACACAATTTTAAAAGGATAAAATTAAGTATTTCTCCTTCTCATGTTTCCTGACTGTTTAGTTCCCCACACCAAAAGGTAACTACTATTAATGGTTTCTTATGTCTTCATTATGTGTATACATAAAATTTACATGTATATATAAACACACATATATACACAAGGGCCTCCCAGGTGGCAGTAACTGGTAAAGAACCCACCTGCCAGGGCAGGAGATGTGAGAGACTTGGGTTTGATCCCTGGATCAGGAACATCTCCTGGAAGAGAAAATGGCACCCCGCCAGGAGAATCCAATGGTGGGTTATAGTCTGGTCTACAGAGGAGCCTGGTGGGCTACAGTCCATGGGATCTCAGAGTCGGGCACAACTGAGCATCTGAGCAAAGCAAAATATATACACAAACACATATATCTGTAAGAAGTATAGGTTTTCTTCATTTCATCAAACTAGCAGCATACTCTACATGCTCTTCAGCAACTTGCTTTGTTCACTTAAAATATTATTTGAGATTTTTCTATAGCAGTTTATATAAAGTGACATTTCTTTAGGCACTGTATTACTTTATGTAAATATTCCATAGGATGTTTCCTATTAATAGACATTTTTGTTTATTCCAAACTTTTTGTTACACAAAAGACTGTAATGATTTGAGTTATACATATATAATTGCTTTCATATGTGAGTGTAACAGTGAAACAGAATCCAAAAGTAAAATAAAAGGGTCTACTACTCTATTTAATGTTTTAGTCTTTTATCAATTTATAAACATATAAAAATGCCCTGCTTCTTCAGCCACATAGTATATGATGAACCTTTTTTGATCTCCAACAATCAGCTTAATAATAATAAAAAAAAAAAATCAGTTAGAACTGTTAGAACTGGACATGGAACAACAGACTGAATCCAAATAGGAAAAGGAGTATGTCAAGGCCATACATTGTCACCCTGCTTATTTAACTTATATGCAGAGTACATCATGAGAAATGTTGGACTGGATGAAGCACAAGCTGGAATCAAGATTGCCGGAGAAATATCAATAACCTCAGATATGCAGATGACACCACCCTTATAGCAGAAAGTGAAGAAGAACTAAAGAGCCTCTTGATGTAAGTGAAAGAGGAGAGTGAAAAAGTTGGCTTAAAACTCAGCACTCAGAAAACTAAGATCATGGCATCTGGTCCCATCACTTCATGGCAAATAGATGGGGAAACAGTGACAGACTTTATTTTGGGGGGGCTCCAAAATCACTGCAGATGCTGACTGCAGCCATGAAATTAAAGATGCTTGTTCCTTGGAAGAAAAGTTGTGACTAACCTAGAATTGGCTTGATATGAACCAGCTAAAAACAAATTCTATTTCTTTTATTCATTTTTAAAAATATTTATTTGGTTGCACTGGGTCTTAGTTGAAGATTCGGGATCTTCAATCTCCATTTCAGTATGCGGGATGAGGGATTTGTTAGTTGCATCATGTAAGATCTTTAGTTGAGGCATATGAGATCCAATTCCTTGACCAGGGCTGAGTACTGGGCCCCCTGCATTGAGATCACAGAATCTTACTCACCGGACGACCAAGGAAATCCAAATCCTCCTTATTTTAGAATTAATGTTCAGTTCAGTTCAGTTGCTCAGTCGTGTCCGACTCTTTGCGACCCCATGAATCGCAGCACACCAGGCCTCCCTATCCATCACCAACTCCTGGAGGCCACCCAAACCCATGTCCATTGAGTCAGTGATGCCACCCAACCATGTCATCCTCTGTTGTCCCCTTCTCCTCCTGCCCTCAATCTTTCCCAGCATCAGGGTCTTTTCAAATGAGTCAGCTCTTCACATCAGATGGCCAAAGTATTGGAATTTCGGCTTTAGCATCAGTCCTTCCAATGAACACCCAGGACTGATCTCCTTTAGAATGGACTGGTTGGATCTCCTTGCAGTCCAAAGGACTCTCAAGAGTCTTCTCCAACACCACAGTTCAAAAGCATCAATTATTTGGCACTCAGCTTTCTTTATAGTCCAACTCTCACATCCATACATGATCTCAAGCATTTACTCATTACAAACTTTTTTTAAAAAAAGTCAAAATGATGAGGCACTTGCATAACTTTTCGTCTCTCTGTTCAATTTTCCTCATATTGTAATATTGAGCTTAGAATCCTCCTGAATAGAATGTTCTACTGGGAAAGAGTGGCAACGAAAGACTGGTTGAGCTTTGTGTATTTGGTTGTACATGTGACACTGATAAGATGCCTGGGAATGAAGAGTTCTGATAAAAGCAATCACAACATGACTATAAACAAAGAGATTTAAGTGAGGCATTGCAGAACAACTAGAAATAACCTTTTTGTGTGTTCTCTTTATCTATAGCTTCATCAGTACAGTGTCAGGGACAAACTGAGATCCCAGCTGCCTTTATTCATTTAATAAATTGTTATAATTAATAGCTATTATTCATGCATTTCAGCCCTTTCACATTTAATAACAGCTCTTTCCAATCAAAAATATAAAAACATGGTCAGAGTGGAGTGTGTGGGGGTGTCACAATGCAACTAGTGCATTGGAAACCTTCTTATGGACTGTCATTCCATTTCTTTCCAGCAGAGCACACGTCTTTTTGTATTAGCTTGGGGAAATAAAATGGGAAGCATTTCTGTGTAATTTTAAGAATGGTCTGATTGGCATCAGAGTCAGTTGGCCCCTTTTAAATTTTTCCCCCTGTTCATTTGTTCAGGTATAATTACAGATTCTGTGCAAAATTTCAATGTCAATCCTTATTAATCTCTAATTTCTAATCATAGGCATAAGGGATTTGGAAACTGCATTTCACATTTTACGGCTTTGCAGGGAGAATTGATAATGCTTCTGGTTGGGTGAATATCTGACTACATTCCTCTCCAACTTACCCCCAAGGGACAGTGAGAATAAAATGGACTTAGTGGGAAGCTGAAGCTGAGTTCCAGCTCTTAACGCAATTATGGTTAGATTTATTGGTGGGCGTGACAGTTCTTGGTTGTACAACTCCAGAGAGTAAGAAGATAAATGAGGCTACAACACCTGTGAGACACAGAGGCAAGATTAGCCAAGAATTAAGAACCTCTTCTGAGAGTCACAGGTAGTTCTGCAAGTCTGGCAAGAGCTAATATTTGAGAGGGCAGAGAAGACTGCAGGATGAGAAGTAAAAATAAATGTGGTATATTTAGGTCTCTACTTCATGTGAAATCGAATAACTTACTGATAGTTTAGGTATAGGATAAGAGCCAATCAGGAATTGAGTGGGCAAGTCTTGGCACTCCTTATTGCCTTTTCAGTGTTTCTGGAAGTGCAAAAATTCTTGGCAGTGATTTAGTAGGCAGTCTTTGTGCATATATTATATGTACTGTGGTCACTGGTTGTACTATTGTAGGTACAGTATTTTCCTGTGGACTTTAAGGGGATATCTTTTCTATGGAAATGGTCTGCACAAATATTACTTTCTAATGTTAATTATTTTAACTAGTAGACTTTAAAAGTGACCTTAAGTTCAGCAAAATTGAGTAGAAAACACAGTGAGTTCCCATCCTGATAGACGTGCGACCTCCCTCACTATTAACCTCTCACTCCTAAGTGATACATTGTTTATAATAAGTGAACTTACAATGACACATTATTGTCACCCCAAATCTGTAGTTTACATTACAGCTCACTCTTGGTGTTGTACATCCTATGGATGTGACAGATGTACAGCAATTCACCACTGTAGAACTGCACAAAATAGCTTAACTGCCCTAAAAATCCCCTGTGCTCTGTGAGTCATCCCTCTCTTCACCCTACCCCCACCAATCACAGATCTGTTTTGAAATTAATTATGTATTTGGCTGCATCGGGTCTCAGTTGCAGCGCTCAGATCTTTTTTTGTTGCACACAGACTCCCTAGTTGTGGCATGTGGGCTCTCTAGTTGTGGCTCATAGGCTTAGTGACTCTGTGGCATATGGGATTTTAGTTCCTCAACTGGGGAGTGAACTCACGTCCCCTGCATTGCAAGGCTGATTCTTCCCTGGACCACCAGGGAAGTCCTCACAGATCTTTTAAATGTGTCCAGAGGTTCATTTTTTCCAGAATGTCACATAGTTGGAATCGTACAGTATATAGCCATTTAAAACTGCTTTCTTTCATTTTTTAACATGCAGATGGTGACTATAGCCATGAACTTAAAAGACACTTGTTCCTTGGAAGAAAAGCTATGACAAACCTAGACAGTATATTAAAAAGCAGAGACACTACTTTGCTGACAAAGGTCTGTCTAGTCAAAGCTGTAGTTTTTCCAGTAGTCATGTATGGATGTGAGAGTTGGACTAAAAAGAAAGCTGAATGCCAAAGAATAGATGTTTTTGAACTGTGGTGTTGGAGAAGACTCTTAAGAGTCCCCTGGACTGCAAGGAGGTCCAACCAGTCCATCCTAAAGGAAATCAGTCCTGATTATTCATTGGAAGAACTGATGCTGGAGCTGAAACACCAATACTTTGGCTTCCTGATGCAAAGAACTGACTCATTTGGAAAGACCCTGATAATGGGAAAGATTGAAAGCAGGAGAAGGGGACGACAGAGGATGAGATGGTCGGATGGCATCACCGACTCGATGGACCCAAGTTTGAGTAAGCTTCAAGTGTTGGTGGTGGACAGGGAAGCCTGGCGTGCTGCAGTCCATGGGTAGCAAAGAGTCTACCCATAACATGACTGAACGACTGAACTAAAGGTTTCTTCATGGCTTTTCATGCTTGGGAGCTTTTTCTCTCCAGTGATGAATAATATTCCATTGCCTGGATGTACCACAGTTTATTTATCCATTCACCTACTGAAAGATATCTGGGATGCTTCTACATTTGAGCAATTATGAATAAAGCTGCTATAAATTCCATGTGTAGATTTTTGTGCACTTTTAAGTTTTCAGTTAACTTGGGTAAATATCAAGAAGCATGATTGCTGAATTATATGCTAAAAGTATGTTTAGTTTTGTAAGAAACTGCTGAACTGTCTCCCAACTGGCTGCATTCCCACTGGAAAAGAGGAGTTCCTATTGCCATAATGCAGTGTACATCCTCATCAGCATTTGGTGTTGTAAGTGTTTTTAATTTTGGTCATTCTGATACATATGTAGTGGCATCTGATTTTTGTTTAATTTGCAGTTCCCTAACTATATATGGCACCCCACTCCAGTACTTTTGCCTAGAAAATCCCATGGACAGAGGAGCCTGGTAGGCTGCAGTCCATGGGGTCGCTACGAGTTGGATACAACTGAGCGACTTCACTTTCACTTTTCACTTTCATGCATTGGAGAAGGAAATGGCAACCCACTCCAGTGTTCTTGCTTGGAGAATCCCAGGGACGGGAAGCCTGAAGGGCTGCTGTCTATGGGGTTGCACAGAGTCGGACACAACTGAAGCAACTTAGCAGCAACTATATATGACTTAGAGCATCTTTTTATATAATTACTTTCTGTATAATTACCCATATATCTTCTTTTATGAAGAGTCTTTTCAAGTCTTTGTTAATTTTTTAATTTGATTATTTTCTTATTGTTAAGATTAAGAGTTCTTTGTATATTTTAAATAATAGTCTTTCCTCAAATATGTGCTTTACAAACATCTCTGCCAGTCTGTGGCTTACCTTTTCATTCTTTTGATATTGGCTCCTGTAGAACAGAAAGTATTCATTTTAGTGAAGTCCAGTTTTGTCATTTCTTTCTTTTATCGTAACTTTGGTGTTGTATCTAAAATGTTCTCATCATACTCTAGGTCATCTAGGTCTCTCCTGTGTTATCTTCTAGAAGTTTTATAGTTTTGTGTCTTACATTTAGGTCTCTGGTTCATTTTGAGTTAATTTTTGTGAAGGTATACAGTCTCTGGGTAAATTCTTTGTCTTTTTTGCATGTGGATGTCCAGTTGTACCAAGACAATTTGTTGAAAAGACAGTCTTTGCTCCAATGTGTTGTGTTTGCTCCTTTGTCAATGATGAGTTGATTATATTTACATGAAACATTAAAAGGTTTCTATTGGTCTATTTGGAGAAGGCAATGGCAACCCATTCCAGTACTCTTGCCTGGAAAATCCCATGGACGGAGGAGCCTGGTAGGCTGCAGTCCATGGGGTCGCAAAGAGTCGGACACGACTGAGCGACTTCACTTTCACTTTTCACTTTCATGCATTGGAGAAGGAAATGGCAACCCACTCCAGTATCCTTGCCTGGAGAATCCCAGGGACAGAGGAGCCTGGTGGGCTGCTGTCTATGGGGTCACACAGAGTCGGACACGACTGAAGCAACTTAGCAGCAGCAGCAGCGCTGGTCTATTTGTCCATTCTTTGCCACACCACACTACCTTGTCTGTGATTTTTAGTATGTCTCACAGGCAGACCTTGTTCCCTCAGACTTTGTTCTTCTTCAACAATAAGTTGGCTATTCTGGGTTTTGCACTTCTGTATATAAATCTGCAAATGAGTTCATCAATATTCATAAAATAACTCACTAGGATTTTGATTGGAGTTGCATTGAATCTACACATCAATTTTGAGAAGAGCTAATTTCTTAACAATAGTGAATGTTTCTATCCATGAATGGAGTTATCTGTCCTTTTATTTAGCTCTTTCTTGTTATCTTTCATCAGAGTTTTTATAGTGTTTCTTTTACGGATCTTGTACATATTTTGTTAAATTAATACTTCATTTTAGGAAGAGCTAATGTAAATTGTAACATGTTTTTAACTTCAAATTCTGCTTGTTCATTCTTGGTAAATAGGAAATATAATCTTATAACTTTTGAAATCTGAATTTTATGATATAAAATATTTATTTTACCAGATGTCTACATTATGAAAGCTGATCATTTCCACATGTATATTGTTGCATATCAGTTTGCTTAAAATAATATTCAAGTAAGTTGGAAACAGTTTTTGTGAAAAGCCATTTTATAGATGACTAATTTTTTATTAAATATCAAACATTAACATTAAACACTATCAATATATTATGTTAAATATTTCACTAATTCATTATTATTCAGTGTTTTATTATGACTATCATGATAAAATATTTAAGTTCGGAATTGGAGTCCCAGATTCACTACTTATTAGTCATATGACTCTGATTCTCAGTTTTATCATCCGAAGTTTAAAATGGATTCTTATCCTGTGAGTATTATGTAAGGACTGAATGAAGTAAAGTATGCTAAGATCTTAAAATTGTGCATGTAACCTAAAAAGATATCAACAAAAATTAATAGCTTTCCCATACCATTACTACCAACACTACTGCCGCTGCTGCTGCTCTGTAGCCTAGTGCAAGGAAATGAACACCGGAGGTAGGACCATGAGAACCAGCACTGCCCTAACTGTTAATAAATGTATGACTTCAAGTGGGTCCAACCATTATTGGCCTCCTGGATGAACTAGATGACATATAGTTTTTTTTTTTTTTTTTTCAGCTCTAAAGGTATACAAACACCTATGAGAAAATGTTGTTATGTTAATGATTGGGCAAGAAGAGCATATTGGCATAAGTAAATTATAATACAAGGAAAATATTTGTTGCTAAAATTTGAATTTCAGTTACTTATATGGAAAGCATATGTGTATGTTAAGTTGCTTCAGTTACATCCAACTCTTTGCGACCTCATGACTGTAGCCCACCTGGCTCCTCTGTTCATGGGATTCTCCACAAGAATAATGGAGTTGGCTGCCATGCTCTCTTCCAGGGAATCTTCCCAACCCAGGGATTGAATTCATGTCTCCTATGGCTTCTGCATTGCAGGCAGACTCTTTACTGCTGAGCCACTGTGGAAGCCCAGGTAGAAAGCAAAGAGAAACAAATACAGAATAATGATATAAGTATCAGTTTTAAAAATGCATAGAAATCAGAAGGTCATTGTTGAGTCCATAACATTCTTGAGTCATCCTTAAAGCACTTTGAGTTGTTTTCTACGACTTATTTTTATTATTTAGGCCATAAATTACCTCACCTGACTTCTATGTTTATATTTTTCTAGTCCACTATTTTTCCTTTCCAAAAGGAAGCACAGTGATTCACTTTGGTTGTGTTGAATTTTGAATATAATATCATGATAGTTTTCAACTGAAGCACTAAATATCCTAAATTTCTAACAATAGGGAAAGAGCTGAATAAATTGGAATGCACCCACTGGCAGAAATTCTACACAGTCATTTGGAGTAACAGTGACTGAGTAGGTAGTTCAGTTCAGTTCAGTCGCTCAGTCGTGTCCGACTCTTTGCGACCCCATGAAAATCGCAGCATGCCAGGCCTCCCAGTCCATCACCAACTCCCGGAATTCACTCAGACTCACATCCATCGAGTCAGTGATGCCATCCAGCCATCTCATCCTGTCGTCCCGTTCTCCTCCTGCCCCCAATCCTTCCCAGCATCAGAGTCTTTTCCAATGAGTCAACTCTTCACATGAGGTGACGAAAGTACTGGAGCCTGCAAAAATATATCTGATATGTTGACTTCACATTAAGGGAGGACAAGCTGAACACAAAAGTGTATGTGTTGTCAAACAAAATTATACACATAAATAAATATGCCATAAACACTAATAATGGTTATAGTGAATCATTGACTTCATAGTAGTATTTTTCCTTACTGATAACTGGCATAATCTAATGTATTTATTTGCCGATAAAAAGTGAATGTTTAAAAAAAAAAAAAACTAAGATGTAAATATAAATAGTGGGAAATAAAGTTACTTTTAATGCCTAGGAGATTTGGTTTTAGACTCAATTTGATCTCTAATTAGCTGTTTGGCCTTAGAAAACCCACTTTACTCTCAGAGCCTTCTTGAACTCACATTGACTCGTTGACAAAATAAGTGGTTTAGAGTGAGGTTTCTTCTATTATTGACACTACATGAGGCTATAAATAAATGCCTACCATGTAGGTACTAATTAAATGAACAGTACTGATGTTGCCAACATACATTTAAATTAATTGCAAATTTGTGTTTTATGGTGAGTTATTAATGGCAACTTAAAAGGTAAAGGGAATTATATACAAAGTTACCAAATATTTCCAGCCCATCAGCTTGTATTGCCCCAGATTGAAGTAAATAATTTTGAATTATCAAGGCAATGGCACCCCATTCCAGTACATTTGCCTGGAAAATCCCATGGATGGAGAAGCCTGGTAGGCTGCAGTCCATGGGGTCGCTAGGAGTCAGACACGACTGAGACACTTCACTTTATTTTTTCACTTTCATGCATTGGAGAAGGAAATGGCAACCCACTCCAGTGTTCTTGCCTGGAGAATCCCAGGGACTGGGGAGCCTGGTGGGCTGCCGTCTATGGGGTCGCACAGAGTCGGACACGACTGAAGCGACTTAGCAGCAGCAGCAGCATGGTTAAGACATATCAGGACTTCCCTAGTGGCTCAGATGGTAAAGCGTCTGCCTACAATGCGGGAGACCCGGCTTCAATCCCTGGGTTAGGAAGATCTCCTGGAGAAGGAAATGGCAACCCACTCCAGTATTCTTGCCTGGAAAATCCCATGGACAGACGAGACTGGTAGGCTACAGTCCATGGGGTCACAAAGAGTCAGACATGGCTGAGCACGCACACACACACACACTCACAAGGCATACCAAGGACTTGAGACATGGCCTCTATTAGGGTTCCACAAAGTTCAGTATGAACTTTTATATTTAGTCTTTCTAAAGTTGTTGTGATTGAAATCACAAGGAGCATCTACAAAAAGGAGTAAGTGAGAAAAAAGTTGTCCCTCTGTAATGGTAATTGAAAAATAGAAGCTCCCCATTGGAGCTGATATGCCCCAATATATTGTGTGATTATGGTGTATGAGTCTGGACTATCCCTACAAGCCATCTGTTAAACTGTCTCATATACCCAACATATTGTTCTCTGAACTTGCACTCAGTGGTCCCAGCTCTGACCTTTCTCCTTTCACCAAATTATTCTCAAATAAGCATTTTATTTTATTTTCCTTTAAGCTGGATTTGAAGTCAATTCAGCAGTTTTATTGATTAGTGTTTTCATAATTTTCTTTTTATTATCAATCTTCTTCATCTTGAAATTTAGGTTTCTCCTATCCTTTAATTAAAATGTAATTTCTAACAGTAGAGTACAACTCATTTAATGTGTAGTCTGGTGAGCTACAGCTAATATTTGTATATCCACTATTATAATCATTATAATAACAATGTCTTTATCAGCAAAAAAAATTCCTCCCCTATGTCCTTTTCAATTCAATACTTTTCTCTATCCCTACCCTGGCAATCACTGGTCTATTTTTGTTTTGTTTTTAATCTCTGTAGTTTTTCCCTTCTAAGAATGTTATACAAATGAAACAATGTATTTTGAGGTTAATTTTTTTCATATAGTAAAATGCATTTAAAATCTCTTCCTGTTGTTGCATGTATCAATAGGTCATTTTATTTTTATTGATGAGTAGTATTCTTTTTTATGGAAGTACTGAGTTTGTTTATGCATTTCCTGGTTAAAGGACATTCTTGTTACTTCCAGGAATGGGCAATTATGATAAAACTGTTATAAGAATTCATTTACAGGTATTTGTGTGAACATCAGTTTTCATTTCAATTTCATTCCCAATATCTAGGACTGTGATTGCTCGGTCATATGCTACATGTCTGTTAGCCTTTATAAGAAGCTGCCAAACTGTTTTCCAAAGTGGTTACACTGTTTTATATTCCTAATAGCAATATGCAAAAACTTAATCAAGTCTTGTCTTTTCCTATCTTTTTCTTCTCTAAAGCATTGTAGTAAATATGTACTGGAATGTCATTATAATTTTGTGTTTCCCTAATGAGTAACATCTTCTCATGTGGAGTATTTGTTCAAAAATTTTGCCAATTTTTTGGTTACATTCTTTTCATTGAATTTTGTGATTTTCATATTTTGAATGTGAGTTCTTTAACAGGTATATAATGTGTACATATTTTCTCTGAATATCTGGCTTTTCCTTCCATTTTCTGAAAGTGTCTTCTAAGTGTGATTATTAACTTTGATGAAATCCAATTTCATTTTTTTTTATTTTACAAGTTATGCTTTTAATCATACCTAAGAAATCTTGGTCTGATTCAAGGCTACAAAGATCATGTTTTATTCTAGTAGTATTTTATTTTACATTTAGGTCTATGATCTATTTTGACTTAATTTTTGCAGAGATTGTAATATATGGGTTGAGATTTTGTTTGTTTGGTTTTGTTTTTTCATATATTTGTCCAATTATCCAGTATCACTTGTCAAAAAAATTATATATTCGATTTTGAATTGTCTACATATCTTTTACTGAACATTAACTGACCGTGTATGTTGAATGCTGTTCCATTTATTTTTTCCAACTCCTTCTATTATTCTCGTCTCCTTTTATCTATATTTTCACTGATACCACTTTGTTGTGATAACTGTAGCTTTATAGTAAGCCTCGATATTAGGTAGAATAAGTCCTCCTGTCTTTTTTTTTCTCTCAAAACTGTTTTGGTTATTCTTGTTCTTTGACTTTTCTGTATACGTTTTACAAAAAGTCTATAGATTTTTATTAAAAAAAAAGTCCTGCTGATATCATGGTAGGTATTATGTTAAATCTATAAATCAGTTTAGGGAAGAACTGGTATCTTAACAATATTGACTTTTCCAATTCAGGAATAACGCATATTTATGGATCTATTTATTAAGGTTTTTTTTTTTTTACTTCCATCAGTGTTTTGTTGTGTTAGCATCTAAACAGTATTCATATTCTGTAAAAAACAAAAAACAAAAAATGATGTTTAATGATTTTATCACTATGTAAAGACATTTTTTACTTAAATTACCAAATATATTTTACTGTAGAAACATATGTATACTTTACATATATAGATGTTATATCTTGAAATGTTATTAAGCTCATTTATCAATTTCAGCATCTTTTTTGTATATTATGTGAGAATTTCTATGCAAAGAATCATGTTGTCTACAGTTTTTCTTTTTTTTTTCCTCCCTCTCTATCCTTTTTATTTCCTTTTCTTGTCTTGTTGCACTAGCTAGGGCTTCTAGCATGATGCTAAATAGAAATGGTGAGACTGGACTTCCTTGCCTTTTTCCTAACATAGAGGAAAGCATTCAGCTTTTCGCCATTAAGTATGATGTTAGTTGTGGGACTTTGTAGATAGACTGTCACATTGAGGAATGAATGGATAATAATTTTTTTCTAAAGAACAGAGCTTGAAATAAATCCAATTACATAGTTTTCAGATTTGACTATGCTTGACTGTGTTGCATTTTGCATGCCCTTTCTGTTCATTGTAGCCATCTTTAACATTTATGGTAATGAATACAGCCAAACTAATGGCTCATTCGTATTAGTAGTAGGGAAAATGAAAATGAGGATTTTTCCCCCTATGTTTTCAGCATGGTAACATCTTAATTGGAGACATTTCTTCTCAGCTTACATTTATTAGGTATTTAATATTCTGATATGCAGAGGTTTTCTTTTTCAGCCCCATATCTAAATTTCAGTTTTAAAATGTTGTTCTTTCATTCAAGTCCCCATCTATAATCCCTATGTCACAGGCAAGGACATTTGGTTTAGATATTTGATAACTTTTTCATAACCCTTAAACCCTTATTTCTTAATTGTCCAGTTTTATTATTAAATCTCTTCTGTGTGAGAAGTTGCATATCTATTACATTCTGATAGTCTCTTGCTGGTTATAATAGATGCAATTTATTGTTAAGATTTTTATTGGTGATTAATTTTATTTCCTAAATAGATGTTGCCCTTCTCTACTCTCACTATCATTTGATTTAAATATTTATAATATTTTTAATTGACTATGACAGTAGCTTTTTAACAACTGTGAATTGTGATTACCTCATATCTGTCCTTAATATGATCCTAGATATAAAGCAAAATGTGGAAACTTCACTAACGAACTTAGGAAATAAGCAAACATATTACCACAGCTTTCAAAGTCTTTCGTGATCTAACTCTTGAATACATGAATACTTACCTGGCCATAATTTCCAGTTTACTTGCCCAAATAGATCCCATGTTCTGGACAAACTGAGTGACATACTTTTTATTCATAGCATTGCATTTCCCACTTCTATAGCATTATTGTTGCTTTGCATGCAGTATCTATTTTTTGTGTGCACATCCTTTAAAACAAGTTACCTTAAAACTTCTCAACACTTCACACATAGCTTTTTTATGTAACCATGTGTGTTTTAAAAATCTGTGTATGTGTCATTTGTCACACCACACTAAAGCCTTTTTTGAGGGCTGCACTTGGTCCTATTTTCCTTGTATTTTTAAAGCCATAGATACAGTCTTAGCTCATAATGAATAAGTAATTTAGTAAGTTCTTGTTTCATGTTTAAGTTCAATAAATACTCATAATTTTATTGCAATTTTAAGAATACATTTCCTCTTGAAATATTCCAGCTATAGATTAGGAAGGAGAAAATAATTTTCTCTGAGTCTCAAAATACTCTGAAAAAGTCAACAATAATAAAGTTTTTCTCCATGTTAACTTCTTTCTTAGAAATTGAAATTGAAAATGTCATTTTCATGGACCTCATGACATATTTGATTTAGAGAGAAGTAAAGTTTCTCAAAAAAAAAAAAATTTTTTTTTTTAAACTGTGCTGTTGAATACCAGGAATTTCCTTTTACTTTGTTTCCCTGGAACATTTGAGCCTATCTAATCCCATTAACTTCAAAGTTATTTCAACTTTGCATAAACTGGTAAAGGTATGAACAAAAATGAAAATGTAGTTATCAGACTTGAACCAGCATTTTCTGGACAAAATGGACTTTATGAATTCTAGCCAATTTGCCTATTCCTTCTTAGAAACTAAAAGATGTAAATTTATTTTCAAAAGAAAGCATTACAAAGTTTTATCTACATGATGATCAGTGATGTGTTAAAGTTACACAAGGAACACAACATGCATCTTGTTCACTAGCTCCCCCTTGGTCACACAGCACGTGAAGAACATTTACCCAACGTTTTGATCCTGGCTTCTCATGGCTGATGCAAAATGCAGATGTAGAATTCTGCTGTGCTTAGAAATTAGGTAACTGATCTTTAGTGCAAATCAAAATTGTTTTATTAACTTTGACTGTAACTGCTGTGAAACAGAAAATGTTTACAATCCTAGAGAGATTAGCTGTTTCTTTCTGAAAGTCTGAAATCATTCCTTTAATTTATCTCATTTGTAGTTGCACATATGATTTATTTATGCAATCATATCCAATTTTAGCTATCCAATATTTTAAATAGAAAAAAAAGCTTGGGTAATGTGCATACCTCATATTCATACTTATTGTTGTGATATATCACTTATCCTCTGTATTTTTTATGTATATATGTAAGTGTTCTACAAGTATTTGTATTAAGATCGATGTATTTTTTTAGCTCAGTGAATTATTTTCTGTAACAATTGTTTTATTAGGAACAAAGATCCTGAGGAATTTATCAAGCTAGGACATAGACGAGATGTTTTATTATACTTTTGTTGAACTGTGTTCTTTTAATGTGACAATTACTCTGTGCAGAATTCTAAACTCTTTGACCATTTGCATACTTAACCTGAACCTTGTCAAGTGTGACCCCTTACAATGGAGGGTATTTTTCTCCCCAGAGTCAGCATATTGTCTCAATTTCTTCTGTCCCACACTTCCTTCCTTCTTAGAAAGGACGAACAACAGAAATTTCAGTGCCTATAATTCATAAACAGCTCTATATTTGTTCCTCATACCTTGAAGCTTCTATGTTTACATATGTATTGATGAGTGAGATAGTAAGAGACACAGCATGAGACACATGGATTGGAAAGAAGAAAGATTTTTCATTTAGAGATTCCTGGATCCAATAACTCCTCTGGAAACACAGAGAAAGAAATATAAGTTTAGCCACTTCAGTGGCTCTCTGAGAGATCTATTCACTAATGATACATGCTCCTTTGCATGTGTACAAGTAGTATGTTTAAAAGGTCTCATGACCACCACTTCTTAGGGAATTATAGATCAGTAATAGTCCTTATCTGGAGAAGGCAATGGCAACCCACTCCAGTACTCTTGCCTGGAAAATCCCATGGATGGAGGGGCCTGGTGGGCTGCAGTCCATGGGGTTGCTAGGAGTCAGACAGGACTGAGCGACTTCACTTTCACTTTTCACTTTCATGCATTGGAGAAGGAAATGGCAACCCACTCCAGTGTTCTTGCCTGGAGAATCCCATGGACGGGGGAGCCTGGTGGGCTGCCATCTATGGGGTTGCACAGAGTCGGACACGACTGAAGCGACTTAGCAGCAGCAGCAATAGTCCTTATCCAAGGGGTTTCTTGCAATGTCATGATTTTTGCAGTCATATGTGGGACATCATAACAGGAAGAAAATGGGAAATGAAGGGTGTAAAAGAGAGTAAAATGGAATAAAGTACAGCAAAATGAATTAAATCATGTTTTCCATTGTATGTCAACCATTGAGAGGGTGAGAAGAGAGTGACAATTTAAAAAGACATTTTGAGAGGGGAGCCAATTCTTATAATGTCATTTATGCTAATATACAAGTATTCAAAGTTTAAATGTACACTGACTATGTTAAAAATCAACAACAACAAAAAAATGCATTCTTATGAAAACAACAGAAGTTTGTGTTTAGTCTGAGAAAGCCACATAAGAAAGTGGCAGTGTATCAGAATCTAACCTGATGAACATATTGCAATTATTTGCTTTTTTCTTTATTATTTATCAAATGACTTCCAAAATTGATGCCTGTGGCTACTGAGAGGACAATTCTAGACCTGAAAGCCACAAGCCAGTGATAGTTCCCTCAGCCAAAATGCAGAACTAGGTATTGATGTGAATCATTCCATAATTCAAGAAAACTAAGCACGTATCTCACGAATCTGTCATCTGAAAACCAAAGATGACTTTTAGGGAAAGCACAGCTAACAAGGAAGGTTTCACTGATTATATGACATATTGGGACAATGGAGCATGAGGAGGATTCAGAAGTGTGTGCTTTTCTGGTTAACACAAGAAAACGTGGGAAACTAGACAAGTGAGAATAGAACAAGAGAAAATGATGTATCATCAGAGAAATAACATGTAGACAGAAACACAAGTGTAAGGCAAATGTGTAGAGAAAGCTTAAGTGGTCTGCCAATGGTGAAAAATATAGCTCACAAATTACTTGGAAACAGATCATGTACAAAATTGCTTGTAATTATAGTTAACGTTTGGGGTATTTACCATTTCATTCCAATACTTTAAACCTATCAATCGCACTCCGCCTCCCCCCATGTCTCACTGAGTTAATAAATATTTTTTGAAGGTACACTACATGCCAGGTAAAGTAGTTGGTGCAAGGGTGAACAAAACAGAAAGAACTGAGTTCTGTGGTATTATATCAGGGAAATTCCTAGGGTAAGAATTTTAGAAGTCTATTACTTTTGGATTGCTTCATAAGAATTACCACAAACTTAGCAGCTGGAAGCTACATGAGTTTATTTTCTCAGTTTCCATTTATCAGAAGTTCAGACACAGGTTAATTGGTTTCTCTGCTGAGGATCTTATAAGATTGAAATCAACATGTTGACTGTCTCTTCAGTCTCATTTAAACCCCAGAGTCCTTTTCCAAGCTCAGTCAAATTACTGACAGAATTCGGCTCCTGTGGTTGTAGGACTGAGGTCGCCTGTGGCTCTTTGCAAAGGCAATTCCCAGGCAATTCCCTGGCTTCTTTCCAGGACAAGCAGAGGAACTTCTCTGATACTTCACATTCTTTTAAGGGTTTATCTGGCTAAGTCAAGACCACCCAGGATAACTTCCCTTTGTATGAATTTTATCTCATCATATCTATAGTTATTAATCACACTCAAAGAATGGTATTTAGAGGGCAGGTCATTGTGGATCATTTTTGAATTTTGCAAATCACAACAGCTTTCCTGAGGAAGTAATATGAAACCTGAGACCTAAGAAGCCTTAGATTTATGAAGGCAAAAACGGGAATAGGTTTACAGCCTGGATGTAGGAAAGACCAAAGAGAATCTAAGAAACTTGAAGAAGCTCAGCTTAGCTTTGGGAAGGAAATCTACACATCATAAGAAAGTTAACAAAAGCATGCATGATGTAGTACCATAATGTATTTCCTATCTCATTTATCACAACTTCCAGCTTTGAACTCTATACCTGAGTTACACTAGATTTTATCTTTTCTTTTATGCACTTATACCCAACTTTGTTTAATTATTCAAAGCACTGGGCCCTCCCTTACCCTAGTCCTAGTATGACCTCTTAACAGAAGACTAACTAAATGGATATGAATGCAGAGTTCCAAAGAATAGAAAGGAGAGATAAGAAAGCCTTCCTCAGTGATCAGTGCAAAGAAATAGAGAAAAACAATGGAATGGGAAAGACTAGAGATCTCTTCAAGACAGTTAGAGATACCAAGGGAACATTTCATGCAAAGATGGGTTCAATAAAGGACAAAAATGGTATGGACCTAACAGAAGCCGAAGATACTAAGAAGAGGTGGCAAGAATACACAGAAGAATTGTACAAAAAAGATCTTCACGACCCACATAATCATGATGGTGTGATCACTCACCTAGAGCCAGACATCCTGGAATGTGAAGACAAAGCTGGTGGAGGTGATGGAATTCCAGTGGAGCTACTTCAACCCCTGAAAGATGATACTGTGAAAGGGCTACACTCAGCAGTGGCCACAGGACTGGAAAAGGTCAGTTTTCATTCCAATCCCAAGAAAGGCAATGCCAAAGAATGCTCAAACTACTGCACAGTTGCACTTATCTCACATGCTAGAAAAGTAGTGTTCAACATTTTCCAAGCTAGGCTTCAACAATACGTGAACCATGAACTTCCAGATATTCAAGCTGGTTTTAGAAAAGGCAGAGGAACCAGAGATCAAATTGCCAACATCCACTGGATCATCAAAAAAGCAGCAGAGTTTCAGAAAAAACATCTATTTCAGCTTTATTGACTATGCCAAAGCCTTTGACTGTGTGGATCACAATAAACTGTGGAAAATTCTGAAAGAGATGGCAATACCAGACCACTTGACCTGCCTCTTGCGAAATCTGTATGCAGGTTAAGAAACAACAGTTAGAACTGGTCATGAAACAACAGACTGGTTCCAAAAAGGAAAAGGAGTAAGTCAAGGCTGTATATTGTCATCCTGCTTATTTAACTTATATGCATAGTACATCATGAGAAACACTGGGCTGGATGAAGCACAAGCTGGAATCAAGATTGCTGGGAGAAATATCAATAACCTCAGATACGCAGATGACACCACCCAATAGCAGAAAGTGAAGAAGAACTAAAGAGCCTCTTGATGCAAGTGAAAAAGGAGAGTGAAAACATTGGCTTAAAGTTCAACATTCAGAAAACTAAGATCATGGCTTCTGGTCCCATCACTTCATGGCAAATAGATGGGAAATAGTGACAGACTTTATTTTGGGGGGGGCTTCCAAATCACTGCAGATTGTGACTGTAGCCATGAAATTAAAAGACACTTACTCCTTGGAAGGAAAATTATGATCAACCTAGACAGCATATTAAAAAGCAGAGATATTACTTTGGCAACAAAGGTCCATTTAGTCAAGGCTATGTTTTTTTCCGGTAATCATGTATGGATGTGAAAGTTGGACTATAAAGAAAGCTGAGCTCCAAAGAATTGATGCTTTTGAACTGTGGTGTTGGAGAAGACTCTTGAGGGTCCCTTGGACTGCAAGGAGATCCAACCGGTCTATTCTAAAGGAGATCAGTCCTGGTTGTTCATTGGAAGGACTGATGTTGAAGCTGAAACTCCAATACTTTGGCCACCTGATGCGAAGAGCTGACTCATTTGAAAAGACCCTGATGCTGGGAAAGATTGAAGGCAGGAGGAGAAGGGGATGACGGAGGATGAGATGGTTGGATGACATCACCAACTCAATGGACATGAGTTTGAGTAAAGTCTGGGAGTTGGTAATGGAGAAGGAGGCCTGGAGTGCTGCAGAGCATGGGGTAGCAAAAAGTCGGACATGACTGAGTGACTGAACTGAACTTGAACTAAAATTATCATGATAAAATGATGAACCTTCAAATATAAGTCAAGTGCCATTGTTCTGTATTCTTTTAGCACACTGTAAGACCATGTAATATCTATTACATATCATATGAGATTGCAATTGTCCATTTTGCTTTGCCCAAGCAAATGTAAAATCTGGGATCACTGTTATATCCTTATTTCCTACCTCAATTAGATCAATTAAGAGATGCTGAATGAGGATGATGATGATGATGATGATGATAACAATGATGACATGAGGAATGAGAGCAGAATTATGAATAGATTTTAAAGAAAGGATCAATCTATTTAGCATGAAGCACTATACAAATGTATTTACTTATTTTACTCCATTTTAGCAATGAGTTAAGAACAAAGTTCAATCATGTTATTTCTGGTCTTGAAGACAGCTGTGTATATGTTCAGAGCTGAGGAAAGAATTATATGGAGGGATACATATTAAAGTTGAAGGTCTTCTACATTTCAAATGTATGTAAAAAAGCCAATATCATGCATAGTTGTTTTTTTTTTTGAAGCAGCTAAAATGCTAGAATTTTACTGAAGAGACACAATGCTTATAGCTTGATGTGAATATAAGCATGATTAAGAACATTTCATTGACTCCCCTCTGGCTTAGTCAGTTTCACTTTTCTCTATGACAATCAATGAATAGCACACAAATTTCAATTGTTGATAAGGTTTGACATTATACTGATTGAGTTAAGAAAAAATACTTAAAGTCTTTAATAGTAGTAATAATCATTGCTCCCTTTGGAGAAGTTATTATTCTTTTTTCCTTCCCTAAAGCTTTTAGAATTAAAGTAATTCTATCAATCAAAATATTTTGTGATCAGATTTAGAGTCTATAATATTTGGGGAGACTCAGAACCAACATCTGTCAGCCAGTGAGCATTTGTTCTATGACCATGACTAACGAAGTATATTCAAAGCCAAGTATTAATGACATGGTAAGACAAGAATACATTGATAGTAATTGTTTTAAACTCTAGATTTGGATGTCCTTTTCGCAAACATTTCGTAATCAAAATTCATGTTACCTAAAGTGTCTATTTATTTGTATAACACTGACATATCTGTATCTATTTAAAGAAACAGGAACTGTTGGATATTGTAAAATATTTTCTATATTTTCAATTGTGTTAGTATCCAAGGGTTGCCAGAACAAATAGAGACAGACTAGGGAGGCTTAGAGCAATAAGGATTTATTCTTTTACACTTCTGGATGCTTGAAGTTCAAAACTAATGTGTCAGTAGGATTATGTTCCCTCTAAAGGCTCTAGAGAAGAAATCTTCCTTTCTGCTTTCAAATTCTGTTGGCTCCAGGTTGACCTTGGCATTCCTTGTCTTATAGACGTATTATTCCTATCTTTACCTCTGCCATCATAGGGAGTTTTTCTCCTTTGTATGTCCTCATATGACCTTATAAGGACACCAGTCTTTGAATTCACATAGTATCTTAATTCACTATGATCTCACCTTAGCTAACTACATCTAACAAATAGTAACTAACTAAATTTCCTATATTAAAGTAAGGTCACATTCTAGGGCTTAAGGTAGACATGTATTTTGGGGGAGTACTATTTAACCCCATACATCAGTGTATAAATTTTTCATTATCCTTCACAGAGGTGGTGTACATTTTAAATTTCTTTAATATTTACCTGTCATTTCAGGAGTTCACCATTTTTAAAATTTTGTGATCAGTGGTATATTTTTCAATTACATTCTCTTAATGTTTGTATTTAACTTGAATATATTTAGTTAGTATCCATTTATATTTATTTGAAGAGTTTATTTTGATTATATAATATCTGTATTGTGTACAATTACACAGTGATACTTATAAATAATGTTCTGCCTGATGTAACACTCATCTTTTTATTCTCTAAGAATGCCAGTCACTTTTCTGGGAAATGAATAGTAAGCAAGATGGCTATTTTATTTTGTTCTGTACTTTAGCTCTTAAAAACATCAGCTTTCCCTTTACTTTGCATGCTTTTATGTGTTTCCTCATAAGAATATCTTGTAGTTCTATCAATTCAAGCTCTGCAGGAAGCAGACACCAAGACATTAGGTAAGATTCCAAGACAAGGGATAAGAGATTGGGAGAGCACCTGTGAAAGATAAAGGAGGAACAAGAGGCAGGGACTTTATAGCCTTCATAGCATGATGTAGGTACAGAACATGTGAAAGAAGAAAACGCAGGAAAGATGAGTTATGAAGTCTTGGATGAACAGTACAGTTCTGAAAATGTCAACCGGACTGGTGAGGAATATCCAAGTGGAAATTATTCACTGGAGGAGTTCCATGTCAGATAGAAATGAATCAGCTCTAAACCCCCCTACTCTGCTGACTCAGTTGCTCAATCATGTCTGACTCTTTGTAATCCCATGAGCTGTAGCCCACCAGGCTCCTCTGTCCATGGGATTTACCAGGAAAAAATACTGGAGTGGGTTGTCATTTCCTTCTCCAGGGACTACTATGATTAGCCATTGGTTATAGGCAGCTGGTGGGGCGATGGCAGTGTAGCTTCATTATGAACACTGTTGCAGAAGATGGAGCTAAAGGCTGTCATAAAACTATACACCCTGTGGTATACAGGGCTGTCATAAAACTATACACCTCTCTAGAATGAGCTCTAAGCAGTGTATCTCCATGGCCAGTCTGGTCCATCTCTTGCTTCACACAGGTCCATTGCTCTCTACATTTGGGGAACAATTCCTTGATGGTTTTCAAGTACATTTCTTTCTGAGGAGAATCTTAAAGAAGGACATAAATGGACTAAACTGCAGCCTTCATCGCTGCAACTGGTCTCATGTTTGCAACTGGTATTCCAATTTTTCCTCTTCTTCAATCTACTCCTCAACTTCTACTATCACTTTGGCAGGTAATGGAGGTTTGCCTGGTGGTGTAACCCAAATATTCATTCATCAAGAATGTGAACACAAGGTAATTATGGCTTTTCAGGCCAAGTTGCAGCACATGTCCATTGAGTTACAACTGGTCAGGCCAATACCATGAGTCACTCAAGCAGATCACATGAGTTTCAGGTTTATCTATTATGCAATTATGTTATGAAAAGGAAAAAGATATGACACTGAAAGATGAACCCCCAAAGTCAGTAATACCCAATATATTACTGGAGAAGAAGAGAGAAATAGCTTCAGAAAAAAAAGAGGCTGAGCCAAAGCAGAAATGATGCCTAGGTGTGGATGTGTCTGGTGGTGAAAGTAAAGTCCGATGTTGTAAAGAACAATATTGCATAGGAACCTGAGATGTTAGGTCCATGAATCAAGGTGACTGGAAGTGGTCAAACAGGAGATGGCAAGAGTGAACATAGACCTTTTAAGAGGAGAAGGGGATGACAAAGGATGAGATGGTTGGATTGCATCACTGATTCAAAGGACATGAGTTTGAGAAAGCTCAGAGAGTTGGTGAAGGACAGGGAAGTCTGGCCTGCTGCAGTCCATGTGGTCACAAAGAGTCAGACATGACTGAGCAACTGAACTTAATTGAACTAAACTAAAATGGACCAGAATGAGAGAATTTAATTCAGATGACCCTTATATCTAATACTGTGGGCAAGAATCCCTTAGAAGACATGGAATAGTTCATAGTCAACAAGAGTCTGAAATGCAGTACTTGGATGCAATCTCAAAAACAACAAAACGATCTCAGTCCATTTCCAAGGCAAACCATTCAATTTCACAGTAATCCCAGTCTATGCCCCAACACAAACGCTGAAGAACCTGAAGTAGAATGGTTCTATTAAGACCTCCAAGACCTTCTAGAACTAACACCAAAAAAAAAAAAAAACCACAAAAACGATGTCCTTTTCATCATAAGGAACTGGAATGTAAAAATTGGAAGTCAAGGGTTACCCAGAGTAACAGGCAAGTTTCACCTTGGAGGACAAAATGAAGCAGAGGAAAGGCTAGCAGAGTTTTGCCAAGAGAGCACAATGGTCATAAACACCTTCTTCCAACAACACAAAAGATGACTTCATACATGGGCATCACCAGATGGTCAATACCAAAATCAGATTGATTATATTCTTTGCTGCCGAAAATGGAGAAGCTCTATATAGTCAGCAAAACAAGACCTGATGCTGACTGTGGCTCATATCATGAATTACTTGTTGCAAAATTTGAACTTAAATTGAACAAAGTAGGGAAAACCACTAGACCATTTAGGTATGACCCAAATCAAATCCATTATGATTATATAGTGGAAGTGACAAATAGATTCAGGGGTTTAGATCTTATGGAGTGCCAGAAGAATGATGGATGGAGGTGTGTAACATTGTCCAGGAGGCAGTGATCAAGATCATCTGGAAGAAAAGGAAGTGCAAAAAGGCAACATGGTTGTCTGAGGAGACCTTACAAATAGCTCAGTGCCGGGGTCCAGCCCCAGCTGATCCAGGGTATTCGAAGGAGAGACGGCTAGGCGAGGGTCGGGGAACAACTGCTTAATTAAACGTTAATTAAGGAATAGAATAAGGATAGCTCAGTGAGGAAAATTCAGTGGAGAAAAGAGGCTGAGTAGCTTGGTTTACGCGGGGGACCAATAAAACTTCAAGACAAGAAGCTTGCACCACTTACGTAGGCCGCAGGCGTCCTTCCGTTCTCCCAAAGGAGAGGAGACACTGAGGCCTCCCCGGTCGGATCTTAGAAGCCCAGGCATAATTAGTAAGCATGGTGGGTTCCGCGCTCCAGATGGAGACTCAACCAGAGTGAGAGAGAGAGAGACATGGGGAGACCAGTCTTTCGAGGAACTGATCCCAATTCTTTATTTTCCATGGTCTACTTTTATACACTGAGGTGTTATGCAAAAGTCACGTGGGGTCAGCAGTCCTGACTTTTATCAAAGTCAGGTGCTTCATACAAATGTATACAGAGGTCTTAGGGGTGTTACATCATCTTCTGGCCAGGGGGCCTGCTGACAATTTACGACCCTCTCCTTGTGACAGCGGTCAGTCAACCAGGACACTTATTTCTCCAGGGGTGATTATTCTTAAAACAGACGCCACCCAAATAAAGTTACATTCCTATAGGGTGAGGGTGTAGTGGGTTTTAGTTAAGGAAAGAATTTACTTAGCCTAAGGTCTAACGTGATTAATATCAAAGGTTAATACTTATTTCTTCTATATATTCATTAATGTGTATAAGGGCAGGGGATGTGGAGACTTAGCAGTAAACATTGGCTCAACAAATGAAAAACCCTTCACCAATATGATTTCTAATCAGCCCATTATACTTATACTAATAATTTTCTAACTTTTCTAAAGAACCTGTTTTTAGAAGGTTTAAAGCATCTTGTGCCTCTCATGGTTGGGAGGCTGTGAGCAATCACATGTGGCCGGACAAGCCTGTCAGGCAGGCTAGAGAACCTTCAGAGGAGTTTGTAGGTTAAAACACTCTTGTCACGCCCAGGGATTATTAACTGGAGCTGTAAGCTAACTCTTTTTTCAGAGAGAGGTAGTGGGAGACAGCCCCCCGTAAAGTCAGAGGTGTAGGTGAAAGCACAAAGCAGAAAGTAGGCAGACTCTGGTTTTGGGGGTAGATGCTCGAGAATTTCCAGGGGGACTCCTGAGGCTCGATCCCGCCTTTGCGTATGCCGAGCCTCCTTCCTCATGACCTTTGTCATGGGCGGAGTGCCTCACGCTGGCTCCAGGCAGTGATAGAATTCCAGTTGAGCTATTACAGATCCTCACTCAATATGCAATATGCCGGCTCCCGGCAGCTCAGAAAAGAAAAGAAGCCAAAGGGAAGAAGAAAAGGAAAGATATACCCATATGAATGCAGAGTTCCAAAGAATAGCAAGAAGAGATAAGAAAGCCTTTCTAAGTGATCAGTGCAAAGAAATAGAGGAAAACAATAGAATGGGAAAGACTGCAATCTCTTCAAAAATATTAGAGATACCAAGGGAACATTTCATGCAAAGATGGGCTCAATAAAGGACAGAAATGGTATGGACCTAACAGAAGCAGAAGATATTAAGAAGAAGTGGCAAGAATACACAGAACTGTACAGAAAATATCTTCATGACCCAGATAATCACGATGGTGTGATCACTCAACTAGAGCCAGACATCCAGGAATGTGAAGTAAAGTGGACCGTAGGAAGAATTACTATGAACAAATGTAGCGGATGTGATGAAATTCCAGCTGAGTTATTCCAAATCCTAAAAGATGATGCTGTTAAAGTGCTCCACTTAATATGCCAGCAAATTTGGAAAGCTCAGCAGTGGCCACAGGACTTGAAAGTTCAGTTTTCATTCCAATCATAAAGAAAGGCAATGCCAAAGGATGTTCAAACTACTGCACAATAGCACTCATTGCACATACTAGCAAGGTAAGGCTCAAAATCCTTCAAGATAGATTTCAACAATATGTGAACAGAGAACTTCCAGATGTACAATCTGAATTTAGAAAAGGCAGAGGAACCAGAGATCAGATTGCCAACATCTGTTGGATCATAGAAAAAGCTAGAGAATTCCAGAAAAAAAATCTGCTTCTTTTTCACTGTGTAAAGGCTTTGACTCTGTGTATATCAACACACTGTGGAAAATTCTTAACGAGATGGGGATATCAGACCACTTTACCTGCTTCCTGAGAAATCTGTATGCAGGTCAAGAAGTAACAGTTAGAACTGGACATGGAAAAATGGACTGATTCAAAATTGGGAAAGAAGTATGTCAAGGCTGTATATTATCACCCTGCTTATTTAACTTACATGCAGTGTACATCATGAAAAATGCAAGGCTGAATGAGGCTCAAGCTGGAATCAAGATTGCTGGGAGAAATATCAATAACCTCAGATATGCAGATGGCAGTGCCCTTTTGGCAGAAAGTAAAGAGGAACTAAAGAGCCTCTTTATGAAAGTGAAAGAGGAGAGTGAAAAACCTGGCTTAAAACTTAATGTTCAGAAAATGAAGATCCTGGCATCTGGACCCATCACTTCACAGCAAATGGGGGAAAATGGAAACAGTGGCAGACTTCATTTTCTTGGGCTCCAAAAACACTGCAGATGGTGACTGCAGCCATGAAATTAAAATATGGTTGCTCCTTGGAAGAAAAGCTACGACAAACCTAGACAGCCTATTAAAAAGACATCATTTTGCCAGTAAAGATCTGTATAGTCAAAGCTGTGGTTTTTCCAGCAGTTATGTACCAAAGTGAGAGATGGACCATAAAGAAGTCTGAGCACTGAAGAATTGATTCTTTTCAACTGTGGTACTGGAGAAGACTCTTAAGAATACCTTTGATAGCTAGGAGATCAATCCAGTGAATCCTAAGGAAATCAGTCCTGAACACTCATTGAAAGGACTGATCCTCAAGCTGAAGCTCCAATACTTTGGCCACCTTATGTGAAGAGCCAACTCACTGGAAAAGACCCTGACACTGGGAAACACTGAAGGCAGGAGGAGAGGGGACAACTGAAGATAAGAAGGTTGACATCACCAATTCAATGGACATGAGCCTGAGCAAACTCTGGGTTCTAGTAAGGACAGAGAAACCTAGGCTGTTGCAGTTCATGGGGTCACAAAGAGTCAGACATGACTGAGCTACTGAACAACAGCAATGATATGTAAAAGATTTCTCAAAATCTCCTGCTGACTATGGTCGTTAAGGCTATGAAGATCATAAACCTCTGTTCTCTTAATTCTCAGTGGTGCCCTTTCTGTATCCTGATAAAAGCATGTCCTCCTTGGGGACTGGGACATCCAAATCTGCAGAGCCCAGATTTGCAAGGATGGAAAATACCAAGTTCCTCAGGAGATTATTGAGAAAATGGTAAAATGAGTCACTCCTTTGCATACATGCTAAGTTGCTTCAGTTGAGTCTGAATCTTTGTGACCCTATGGTCACACCTATGGGTCACACATGACCCACCATGGTTCTCTGTCCAGGGATTCTCCAGGCAAGAATACTGGAGTGACTTGACTTGCCCTCCTCCAGGTGATCTTCCTGACCCAGGGATCAAACCTGTGTCTCCTGTATTGCAAGTACATGCTTTACAGCTGAGCCAAGGCTATGCCTGAGTCACTCCTACTTGCACCTACCCTGTCCCTGCCAACACCATGTAATATTCTTACCAGGAACATAGGATTTTCTGATTTAATACACATACAGCATCCTGAAGTATGGCTCCTGCTAGCAGTGACTTGCCTCCACAAGGGAACTTCTACCGAGCTATTCACAGATAGTTGTAGTGCTCTACGGAGCTGGAAACTTGTGGAAAGATAACACTTGATATGACCAGCTGGACTCATCCCCACAAGTCTTACACTGTCAAGGGAGTCCTCTTCTTAGTTGCTATGTTTTCTGTGGGGTCCATGCCTGTGAACCAGGCAATTCTGTGAGGCCCTGGAGAATGGTACCAACAGGTTGCCTTTATAGATGAGGAAGGGGTATGAGGTATTTGGCTTGCATCTCACTGTCTTGTTTCTGTATCCTCAAAGATTATTATTAATTATTACTATTTTATTACCTTAGTACTGGTTTCTGTTGCTGGCAGGGTAAACATTCAGCAGCAACAGTGGTTAGATAGGCATCACTATATTCATGAGCCCATTGTGAAAATTCTGGAATAATCAATAAGGAGAGCTGACTAATGCCAATGGAAAGAGTCATTTTATCATCTTGGTTTTTCAGTGCCCATTGAATGGAGGTTTCTTTCCGGTGGGCATGACACTGGCAATGTGATATATCACTTAATATATGAATAGACCTATCTTATAGGTATCTTATTGGAGAAGGTGATGGCACCCCACTCCAGTACTCTTGCCTGGAAAAATCTCATGGATGGGAGGAGCCTGATAGGCTGCAGTCCATGGAGTCACAAAGAGTCAGACACGACTGAGTGACTTCACTTTCACTTTTCACTTTCATGCATTGGAAAAGGAAACGGCAACCCACTCCAGTGTTCTTGCCTGGAGAATCCCAGGGACAGGGGAGCCTGGTGGGCTGCCGTCTATGGGGTCGCACAGAGTCAGACATGACTGAAGCAACTTAGCAGCAGCATAGGTGTCTTATAAGTATGGAATGTGTTCCTACCAAGAACTGTAATTCTTTCTTTATGACCAGGAATGCCAAATGCAACAATTTGTGTTTTTCACTGCAGTTCAGTTGCTCAGTTGTGTTTGACTGTTTGCGACCCCATGTGACGCAGCACACCAGGCCTCCCTGTCATTCACCAACTCCCGGAGTTTACCCAAACTCATGTCCATCGAGTTTGTGAGGCCATCCAACCATCTTATCCTCTGCTGTCCCCTTCTCCTCCCATCATCAACCTTTCCCAGAATCAGGGTCTTTTCAAATGAGTCAATTCTTCATATCACATGGCCAAAGTATTGGAGTTTCAGCTTCAACATCAGTCCTTCCAATGAACACTCAGGACTGATCTCTAAGATGGACTGGTTGGATCTCCTTGTAGTCCAAGGGACTCTTAAGAGTTCTCCAACACCACAGTGCAAAAGCATCACTTCTTCGGCACTCAGATTACTTTACAGTCCAACTCTCACATCCATATATGATCACTGGAAAAGCCATAGCCTTGACTAGATGGACCTTTGTTGGCAAAGTTATGTCTCTGCTTTTGAATATGCTATCTAGGTTGGTCATAACTTTCCTTGCAAGGAGTAAGTGTCTTTTAATTTCATGGCTGCAGTCACCATCTGCAGTGATTTGGGAGCCCCCCAAAATAAAGTCAGCCACTGTTTCCCAATTTATTTGCCATGCAGTGATAGAACCAGATGCCATGATCTTCATTTTCTGAATGTTGAGCTTTAAGCCAACTTTTTCACTCTCCTCTTTCACATTCATCAAGAGGCCCTTTAGTTCTTCTTCACTTTCTGCCATAAGGCTGATGTCATCTGCATATTTGAGGTTACTGATATTTCTCCCAGAAATCTTGATTCCAGCTTGTGCTTCTTCCAGCCCAGAGTTTCTCATGATGTACTCTGCATATAAGTTAAATAAGCAGGATATATATATATATATTATACATATATACACTATATATATATATACATATATACACAATATATATATATATATATATATATATGACAATATGACAATATATAGCCTTGACATACTCCTTTTGCTATTTGGAACCAGTCTGTTGTTCCATGTCCAGTTCTAACTCTTGCTTCCTGACCTGCATACAGATTTCTCAAGAGGCGGGTCAAGTGGTCTGATATTCCCATATTTTCAGAATTTTCCAATGTTTATTGTAATCCACACAGGAAAAGGCTTTGGTATAGTCAATAAAGCTGAAATAGATATTTTTCTGGAACTCTCTTGCTTTTTTGATGATCCAATGGATGTTGGCAATTTGATCTCTGGTTCCTCTGCCTTTTCTAAAACCAGCTTGAACATCTGGAACTTTAGGGTTCATGTATTGTTGAAGCCTGGCTTGGAGAATTTTGAACATTACTGTACTAGTGTGTGAGATGAATGCAATTGTGCAGTAGTTTAAGCATTCTTTGGCATTGCCTTTCTTGGGATTGGAATGAAAACTGACCTTTTCTGGTCCTGTGGCCACTGCTGAGTCTTCCAAATTTGCTGGCATATTGAGTGTAGCACTTTCACAGCATCATCTTTTAGGAGTTGAAGTAGCTCCACTGGACTTCCATCACCTTCACTAGCTTTGTTCATAGTCATGCTTCCTAAGGCCCACTTGTCTTCACATTCCAGGATGTCTGGCTCTAGGTGAGTGATCACACCATCGTGATTATCTGGGTCATGAGATCTTTTTTGTACAGTTCTGTGTATTCTTGCCACCTCTTCTTAGTATCTTCTGCTTCTGTTAGGTCCATACCATTTCTGTCCATCTTTGCATGATATGTTCCCTTGGTATCTCTAATATTCTTGAAGAGATCTCTAGTCTTTCCCATTCCATTGTTTTTCTCTAATTCTTTGCACTGATCACTGAGGAAGGCTTTCTTATCTCTCCTTGCTATCCTTTGGACTTCGCATTCAAATGGATATGTCTTCCCTTTTCTCCTTTGCTTTTCGCTTCTCTGTTACAGCTATTTGTAAGGCCTCCTCAGGTAGCCATTTTGTTTTTTTGCATTTCTTTCTCTTGGGGATGGTTTTAATCCCTGTTTCCTATACAATGTCACAAACCTCCTCCCATAGTTCCTCAGGCACTCTGTCTATCAATTCTAATTTTACTGGCACTGGAGCCATGAGTGTGATGCTGAGGGAGATACGCCACATCCAAGCTAAGAGAAACCCCAGCAAGAAGGTAGGCGCTGAGAGAAGGCATCAGAGGGCAGACAGACTGAGACCACAATCACAGATAACTAACCAATCTAATCACATGGACCACAGCCTTGTCTAATTCAATGAAACTAAGCCATGCCATGTAAGGCCACTCAAGATGGATGGCTCATGGTGGAGAGTTCTGACAATATGTGGTCCACTGTAGAATGAAATTGCAAACCACTTCAGTATTCTTACCTTCAGAACCTCATGAACCTTATGAAAAGGCAAAAAGATAGGACACTGAAAGATGAACTCCCCAGATTGGTAGGTGCCCAATATGCTGCTGAGGATCAATGGAGAAATAACTCCAGAAAGAATGAAGAGACGGAGCCAAAGCAAAAACAACACCCAGTTGTGGATGTGACTGATGATAGAAGCAAGGTATGAGGCTGTAAAGAGCAATATTGCATAGGAACCTAGAATGTTAGGCCCATCAGTCAAGGCAAATTGGAAGTGGTCAAACAGGAGATGCCAAGAGTGAACGTTGACATTTTAGGAATCAGTGAACTAAAATGTACTGGAATGGGTGAATTTAACTCAGATAACCATTATATCTACTACTGTGGGCAAGAATCCCTTAGAAGAAATGGAGTAGTCATCATGGTCAACAAGAGAATCTTAAATCCAGTACTTAGATGCAATCTCAAAAACGACAATCCCTGTTCATTTCCAAGGCAAACCATTCAATATCACAGTAATCCCAGTCCATGCCCCAACTGAAGAAGCTGAAGTAATGCTGAAGAAGCTGAAGTTGAATGGTTCTATGAAGATCTACAAGACCTTCTAGAACTAAAACCCCAAAAAGCTGTCCTTTTCATTATAGGGGACTGGAATGCAAAAGTAGGAAGTCAAGAAACACGTGGAGTAACAGGCAAATTTGGCCTTGGAGTACAGATTGAAGCAGGACAACGGCTGATAGGGTCTTGCCAAGAGAATGCACTATTCATAGCAAAGACCCTCTTCCAACAACACGAGAGGACTCTACACATGGAAGTCACCAGATGGCCAATACTGACATCAAATTGATTATATTTTTTGCAGCCAAAGATGGAGAAGCTGTATACAGTCAGCCGAAACAAGACCAGGAGCTGACTGTGGCTCAGATCATGAATTCCTTATTGCCAAATTCAGACTTAAATGGAAGAAAGTAGGGAAAACCACTAGACCATTCAGGTATGAACTAAATCAAATCCCTTACGATTATTTGTGTTTTACTTGGGATGGATATCCTATCACACCCCTGATCCCTGGACTCTTCAGTTCAGTCAAGTGTCAAGTTCCTAAATCTTTGTAGGAAATCTAATCCTTTGGAACACATATATCTTATTGAGACCTCTAATATACTAGCCAGGTTTTGCTCATTCTATCCAAAGAGCATGATGTCATCACTGCAATGGATCAATGTGTCTGTGGGTGTCCAGATGGTCCAGAAGCTTTGGATTATAAGAGTAACAAGCTAATAGTTGTTGTTGTTTGTTGTCAATAAGTCATGCCTTACTCTTTTGTGACCCCATGAACTGTAGCCTTTCAGACTCCCCTATCCACGGAATTTCCCAGGCAAGAATACTGGAGTGGGTTGCCATTTCCTGCTCCAGCAGATCGTCCTGACTCAGGGATTAAAACTGTGTCGCCTGCAGTGGCAGACAGATTCTTTACCACTGAGCCACCAGGGAAGCCCAACAAACTGACAGAGCCATGGGTAAAGATGCAAATAAATATTAATATTTTCATGTGAACACAAACTATTTCTGTTCCTCTTTTCTGACCAAAACAGAAAAAAATTCATTCATCGAATCAGTGGCAACATATCATGTTATCACAGACTTTATGAAACTGTTCTAGCAAAATAACCACACCTGAAAACACAGTTAAAGTCAGCACTGAAATTTGGTTAAGCTTCTGTCATCTACATTCATTCTCCAGCTTTTGTCCAGTTCTTGCAGCAACCATATTGGCAAATTAAAAAGGAGATATGATGTGGCCTCCATGTTTGCATACTTTAAATTTCTATCAGATCAGATCAGATCAGTCACTCAGTCGTGTCCAACTCTTTGCAACCCCATGAATCGCAGCATGCCAGGCCTCCCTGTCCATCACCAACTCCCGGAGTTCACCCAGACTCATGTCCATCGAGTCAGTGATGCCATCCAGCCATCTCATCCTCTGTCGTCCCCTTCTCCTCCTGTCCCCAATCCCTCCCAGCATCAGAGTCTTTTCCAATGAGTCAACTCTTCTCATGAGGTGGCCAAAGTTCTGGAGTTTCAGCTTTAGCATCATTCCTTCCAAAGAAATCCCAGGGCTGATCTCCTTCAGAATGGACTGGTTGGATCCCCTTGCAGGCCAAATGACTCTCAAGAGTCTTCTCCAACACCCAGTTCAAAAGCATCAATTCTTCGGCGCTCAGCCTTCTTCACAGTCCAACTCTCACAACCATACATGACCACTGGAAAAACCATAGCCTTAACTAGATGAACCTTTGTTGGCAAAGTAATGTCTCTACTTTTGAATATGCTATCTAGGTTGGTCATAACTTTCCTTCCAAGGAGTAAGTGTCTTTTAATTTTATGGCTGTGGTCACCATCTGCAGTGATTTTGGAGCCCAGAAAAATAAAGTCTGACACTGTTTCCACTGTTTCCCCATCTATTTCCAATGAAGTGATGGGACCAGATGCCATGATCTTCGTTTTCTGAATGTTGAGCTTTAAGCCAACTTTTTCACTCTCCACTTTCACCTTCATCAAGAGGCTTTTTAGTTCCTCTTCACTTTCTGCCATAAGGGTGGTGTCATCTGCATATCTGAGGTTATTGATATTTCTCCTGGCAATCTTGATTCCAGCTTGTGTTTCTTCCAGTCCAGTGTTTCTCATGATGTACTCTGCATATAAGTAAAAAAACAGGGTGACAATATACGGCCTTGACGTACTCCTTTTCCTATTTGGAACCAGTCTGTTGTTCCATGTCCAGTTCTAACTGTTGCTTCCTGACCTGCATACAAAGTTCTCAAGAGACAGGTCAGGTGGTCTGGTATTCCCATCTCTTGAAGAAGTTCCCACAGTTTATTGTGATCCACACAGTCAAAGGCTTTGGCATAGTCAGTAAAGCAGAAATAGATGTTTTTCTGGAACTTTCTTGCTTTTTCTATGATCCAGCAGATGTTGGCAATTTGATCTCTGGTTCCTCTGTCTTTTCTAAAAGCAGCTTGAACATCAGGAAGTTCACAGTTCACATATTGCTGAAGCCTGGCTTGGAGAATTTTAAGCATTATGTGGCACCAATTGCTGTCTTTGTCTCTCAGATATGATTTTATTTTTGATTCACTGTCTTTTCCATAGTGCAGTTGAGGAGTGAGGGGAGTAACTGCAGAGGCTTCTTCTAGTACTTCCTTGCTATGATACCTCTTATCACACGTGTCAAACTTATACCATCTGCCAGGTTGTTGATCCAAATTATAGACTTGGGCACCAGGAGAATGACCTCCTGATTGGTCAGTAGACCTACTACTCGTGCTATAGAGTTTATCCAGAATTCTGTTCATCACCTGACCTCTGCAAATCTCCACTGTATCTATGGAAGGACAAGAGAGCATGACAAAATGCTTTGGTTCAATACATAGGAATATCAGTTCAGACTTCATGTCCAAGAGCTCTCTAAATATATTTGATCCTCAAACAACATGGATTTGAACTGTGTGAACCCACCTATATGTGGACTTTCTCAGTAAATATATTGGATTTGGAGATTTATGACAATTTGAAAAAACCTGGAGTTGAACCACACAGACTTGAAATATCAAAATAATTAAGAAAATTTAGGTATTTGGTAAAACTAATACAATATTGCAAAGTTTAAAAATAAAATAAAATTAAAAGAAGAATATTAAAAAAAAAAGAAAATTTAGGTATGTCATGAATAAATACAATATATATTGATTGTAGTCTATTTTGTAATTTGCTACCATCACACAGATATAAATTTATTATAAAAAGTTAGAATTTATCAAAACTTGAGCATCTAAATACCTATAGACCAAACATGTTTCATACATAGTCAAGCGTAATGTAAGCAAATGTAAAAATGCAGTATTGGATTGTAATTGCATAAACTTATCTGTGGTACACACTGTGTGTGCAGGGTATGCCAAGTCAATTCAGTCCTGTCTGACTCTGTGCAGCCATATGGACCATAGTCCCTCAGACTCCTCCATCCTTGCGATTCTGCAGGCAGCCATGGAGAATAATGGCGTGGGTTGCCATGCCCTTCTCCACATACTATACTACTGCAGTAATTTCATAGCCACCTCCTGTTTCTAACCTGGTGAGACCACGTGTTGCCAGTGTCTGCTTAAAATGACTGTGACTACACTAATCATCACCTCGCGAGCAGTTTGTCTCCCCAGTAAATTGTGTATCAACAGTAAAAAGCACTCTCTCTCATTTCTCGTGTATATTTTCATCTCATTTAGTGCAATACTGTCAACCTTGAGCAACACTGCTGTGGAACTCATAGGGCATGACACTAGTGATATTGGAAGTGCTCCCAAGAAGCAGAGAAAAAGTTAAGGCATAAGAAAAGTTGACTTGCTTGTTATAACCCATTGGTTGAGATCTGCAGCTGCTCTTGTCCACCATTCCAAGATAAATGAATCCAACATAAGGACCAACTGTTAAGAAAAAAAAAATTGTGAAGCTGTTGCTGCAGTTACGTCAACAGGGGTGAAAACTTTGCACTTTTTGTGAAGTACGTTTTTTGTCTCATGTTGAAAATGCATCTTTTATGTGGGTACTGAATTGTTGTAAGGAAATCATACCTATAGGCTTTAATATGATTTGAGAAGAGGGACTGAACTGAACTGAACTGAACTGAAAGTCATCATATGACAACTTAAAGCAAAAGGAAGGTGAAAGATCTAAAGCTGCAGAATTTAATGCCAGCAAAGGATTGTTTGATAAATTTCAAAAGAGGTTAGACTTAAAAAAATGTCAAGATAACAGAAGAAGCTGCTTCTGCAGACCAAAAAGCAGCTGATGAGTTCCCCAATGCCATTAAGAAAATAACTGAGGAAAAAGGATATCTCCCTGAACAGCTTTTAGATGCAAACAAAATACCCTATTCTGGGGGGAAAAAAAGTCCACAAAGGACATTTATTAGTAAGGAAGAGAAGCAAGCACAAGGATTTAAGCCAGGAAGGGATAAGCTAATTCTACTGTTCTGTATAAATGCAGTTGAGTATGATCAGGACTGCCCTTACTTATAAGACTGCTAACTCCTGAGCCTGGAAGGAAAAAGATAAATACCAACTGCTAGTCTTTTGGATGTATAACAAGAAGACCTGGACAATGAGAACTCTTTTTCTGAATTAGTTCCATCAGTGCTTTGTCCTTAAAGTCAGGAAGTATATGACAGCAGGAAGCTGACTTTAAAAATTCTTTTAATATTGGATGATGTCCCTGACCACACAGAACTCTGTGGTTTCAACACCAAAAGTGTCAAAGTGGTCTACTTGCCCACACACATGCCTTTAAGTTTGCCCCTAGATCAGGAAATTATAAGGACCTTTAAGGCTCATGATAATTGTTACTTGATAGGAAGAATTATCAACACCATGGAAGAGAACTCTGACAGACAACATCATCAAAGTCTGGAAGGACTATGCCATCAAGGATGCCATCATTGTTATAGAAAAGGCAGTGAAAGTCATCAAGCCTGAAACAGCAAGTTCCTGCTGGATAAAACTGTGCCCAGATATTGTTCATGTCTTCACAACGTTTACAATAGATTCAGTCAAGAAAATCATGAAAAATATGATGAATGTGGCAAAAAGGTGAGAGTGAGTATCAAGATATGGATCTTGGAGAAATTCAAGAGCTAAGAAATACTACACTAGAGACATTAACAGAAGACAGCTTGATGGAGATGAGTGTTTCTGAACAAATGCCAACTGATGAGGAAGACACCTTAGAAGTGTCAGAAAACAAATGATCATTACATAATCTGGCAGAAGGGTTCCAATTACTTAAGATTGTTTTTGACTTTTTTTTTTTTTAACACATGGACTCTATTCTATGATATGGCACTGAAATTAGAACAAATGGTGGGAAGATTGGTATTGTATAGAAACATTTTTAGAGAAAGGAGAAAGCAAGAAAGTCAGAAGTTAAAATGTATTCCCATAAAGTTGCACTGAGTTTGTGCCTAACTCCTATACCCCTTTCCACCTCTTCTCCCTCTTCCTCCTCCACCATCCCTGAGACCAAAAGATCAATCCTTTCTCTTCCTGCATCTCCTCATCTTATTCAGTGTGGAAATGACAAGGATAAAGACTTTAGTGATGATCCACTCCCACTTAATGAATAATAAATATTCCTCATGTCATAACAGTTAATAACTTATCTGTTTAGTATATGCAAAACACTTATCTTTGTGTGAAAATCTAAAAACTATATGAGACATTTTTATGTAATTATCATCATTGCCTAAGTATTCATATGTATTAAAACCTCTGCATGTGCATGCTAAGTCGCTGCAGTTGTGTCTGACTCTTTGTGACCCCATGGACTGTAGCCCACCAGGCTCCTCTGTCCACAGGATTCTCCAGGCAAGAATCTCGGAGTGGGCTGCCATGCCCTCCTCCAGGGGATCTTCCCAACTCAGGGATCAGCTGGGTCTTTTACATCTCCTGTATTAGCAGGTAGGTTCTTTACTACCAAAACCTTTGGACTTCTTCAATTCAAATTGGCAAACCCTGAGCCTTCTCCTATGGGGCTTTCCTTGGCTCAGAAGGAAAGAATCCACCTGCAGTGCAGGAGATGCAGGAAGCACCGGTTCGATCCCTGGTTGGGGGAAGATTCCCCCGGAGGAAGGCATGGCAACCATTCCAGTATTCTTGCCTGGAGAATACCATGGACAGATGAGCCTGGCAGGCTATAGTCCATGGAGTCACACAGTTGAATATGACTGAAGCGACTTAGCATTCACGAGCCTTCTCCTAAACTGTGTTCTCCTCTTTTGCTAAAGGAGATAGGAATCACTTCATAAGCTACTAAACAATCCCTCTGTTAAAATGTTTAACCTTCAGATATGTGTTAAGCTTCATTTTCCCATGATCCCTCTATAAAGGTTATACATATGTTAGTAATAAGCAGCCAACTTTAGTGTCCTTGTAGGCATATATTTAAAATTACAATTTATCAATACCAATGTGAGAAAAATTGAAAATAAAAACAGACCAATAACATAGGATAAGTAAAGAACATTTCAAATATCTGCTCCTTGAAAGACCAGCTGGCTTGTGTTGAGTCACTGATCATTTCCACTAGTTTTACAAAAAGGATAATTTCAATAATACATTAACTTCTCCTGAACACTGAAAAAGAACAAATATTTTCTAATTCTCCACATAAATGTGATATAACTTTGAAAACAAAACTTAACAAAGACTATTATTCTTTTAATGAACTCCTTGATTGGCAAATGCAATCAAGAAATCCATTAAAAGAATAATTTCCAGTGAGTAATTAAAGTTTATGACAAGAATTTAAAGGTTTATTATTGGCACCCTTAATAGTATAATTAACATTAATGGATGAAAGGTGAGAAGCTTGAGGATGTGTTTGGCTCCCAATCTCACTAAAGATATTGCTTGTGTGGTTTCTCTCTCTTTCTTTTTTATTTTTTAATTGTCTTTGTCACAATTTATTGTGTTAAATAACTAATATGTTTATCTCAGTGTCTTCTTTCTTTAAAAGGAAGTTCTTAGGAGGAAGAAAAATTGAGCAAGAGAAATAATGAAAATTAGAGCAGAAATCAATGAAATTTCAACACAGGAAACAAAGATATACCAATGAATCCAAAAGATAATTCATTTAAAAATCAATATAATCAATAAATCTCTAGCCAGACTAAGCAAGAATAAACAAAGACAAGTCACAAATTATCAATGTCAGAAATGAAAGATAAGAGCAGTGAATAATAAAAGAAATGCTATGTATACTTCTATGTCAAATATTTTGATAATTTAGATGAAGTGGACAAATTCTTTGGAAGGCATAAATTACTAAAACACAGCCAAGGAGAAATAAAAATCCTGAATGGTTTTATATATTAAATATGTTGAATGAATAACCAATAATGTTACAAAAAAGAGAGCACCAGGCCCAAATGAGTTCACTGGTGAATTCTACCAAACATGTTTAACAAAGAGATCACCCTAGTTACTAGATACAAAGCTTGCAAATATCTTCTCCCATTCCATAGCTGCATTTTCATTTTGTTGATTGATTCTTTATATGTTTTATATTTTGAGTTAGTCTTCCTTATTGATTTTGCTTTGGCTAGTTATGCTTTTCAAGTCATATCCAAAAACAAACAAAAAAAATCATTGCCCACACTGAAGTCAAGGGATATTTTCCTTATGTTTTCTTATAGGAGTACTATGATTTTAGATTTTATGATTAAGTCTTCAGTCCATTTTGAGTTAATTTTGGTGAAGTGTTTGTTGAGATCTTTTGGTTCATTTTTTAATCAAGTTGTTTGTTTTCTTATAGCTAAATTTTAAAAGTTCTTTGTATATTTTGGATAACAGTCTTTTATCAAATATGTGTTTGAAAATATGTTCTTCCCATTTGTGACATATCTTCTCATTCTCTTGGCATTGTCTCTCATATGCACAATTTGTTACTTTTAGATGAACTTTAGTTTGCCCATTATTTCTTTCATGAATCATACCTTTGGAGTTTCTTCTAAAAAGTCACTGCAACATCCAAGGTCATCTAGATTTTTTCCTGTGTTATCTTCTAAGAGTTTGATAGTTTTGTATTTTACATATAGGTCTATGATTCATTTTAAGCTAATTTTTGTGAAGAGTGCAAAATCTGTATCTGAATTCATACTTTTGTGTGAAGGTGGATGGTCCATTGTTTCAACACCGTTTGTTGAGGACACTATCTTTGCTCCATCGCATTGTCCTTTGTCAAAGATCAATTGACTATATTTACAATGGTCTGTTTTCAGTTCTCTATTCTGTCCCATTGACCTGCTTTTTCACCATTACCATGCTCTCTTGATTACCATAGCTTTACAGCAAGCCTTTAAGTAATGTCAGTCAAATAACGTCAGTCCTTCCACTTTGTTCTTTTTCTTAAATATTGCATTGGCTGTTGTGGGTATTTTGCCTCTTGATATGGATTTCAGGATCACTTTGCCACCATCCACAAAGTAACTTGTTGAGATTTACATTATGTCCTGGAGGGGAAATATTCCTCCTTCTGATCATGGATATTTTGGCTGGCTGAACAATTAAAGTGACATAAGAAAGATATGTACATGCAAGGCGTATGAACATGAGAGATTTCAAAGACAGGCAAAATGAGGTATATGCAACCAAGAAGAAGAACGTAGAGGTCCAGGACATCTTCAAAGGGAAGGAAGACAATTCACAGGAAGATGAAAAGAGCATGTTTGGTAAACGTGTTTTAAGGTCCATACCAAAGAAAAATAGGTTACAGAAAGGAGTTTTAACAAAGACTTGGTAAGTAATAATCTGTGGTGAGAGCTGCCTTTCTGAAATATATCTCCTATCTAAATTCTTTTGGCAGTTAGGAGGTAAAAACAAAAACTTCCTGAGACTTCTGTGGCTTAACAACAATCTGCCCATAATAATCCTCAGGCTGAAAAGACATATTTTGGGTGATGAATTTTGCTCCCCTACAATTGGGATTGCGTTGATTCTGTTGATTGCAAGTTGAGAACTGACAACCTGAAAGCATTGATTCTTCCTATGTATGAGCATGGGATATCTCTCCACCTTTTTCAGTTCTTTGATTTTGTTCATCAGAATGATGTCGTTTTCCTCATGTAGATCTTACACATATTTTGTTACATTTATACCTAAGTATTTTATTTTGGTGGGTGCTAATGTTAATAGCATTGCAGTTTAATGTCAGATGCCACTTGGTCCATTGCTGATATATGGGAGTGATTTATTTTAGTATATTAACCTTGTATCCGACAGCCTTGCTATAATCACTTATTAATGCCAGGAGTTTGGGGGTTAATCATGTCATCTCTGAATAAAGACAATAAAGACAATTTTATTTTTCCTTTCCAATCTGTATGTATTTTGTTTTCCCTTTCTCTCATATGCATTAGTTAGAGCTTTCAATATGATGTTGAAAAGGAAGGGTGAACGGTGGAATTCTTGCCTTATTCCTGTTATCAGTGGGAAAGCTTTGATTTTTTTTTCTTTCTTTTTTTTGATTCTCTCATCATTAAGTAAATGATAGCTATAGATTTGGTAGATATTCTTCAACAAATTGAGGAAGTTCCCCTCTATTCCAAGTTTATTAGGATTTTTAAAATCATTAATGGATGTTCAATTTTGTCAAATGTCTTTTCTCTAACTATTAATATAATCTTGTGATTTTTATTTTTCAGTCTGTTGATGTGATAGAGTAAATGGTTTTTAAAAGTTGATCTAGCCTTGTACACCTGGGATAAATCCCCCTTGGCAATAGTGTATATTTGTACATATTGTTGAATTCACTTTTTAAATCAAACTGTGTTGAGAATTTTTGCTATGTTAATGATAATATTGGTCTCCAGCTTTCTAAGCTTATGCCATAAATGTATAAATAATAAAGGATTTTATCTTTTTTATTTTCTAGTTTCTTCCTCCCTGCTTCTCTCCAAGAAATGAGAAGCTCGTCTGATTACATGGAATCTCAGTATCATGATTGGCCAACTAATAAGAGTGAGTAATTTACAAAACTGTAAAAAGTTTTGTTGTTTAAAACCATTACATTTTTAAAAAACTTGTTAAACATAAAGAGCAAACTAATCGATCACCCTACTGGTGAATGCTTAGATTACTTGCCTTTTTTCCACTGTTAAATATATGGTTAGGGAAAATGATTTTGCAAGGCAAGGTAACTTTTCTGCAGCAGTTTGTATTACTTTATTGGCATATAATTTAGAAATAACCAAGACAGTATATGAATGTTGTTTCATAAACAGTTAATAGAGGACAGTTTTATTATATCCTAACCACCACTCAGTATTATCTGGTATATTTCTAAATTTTTGTTAGTTTTATAGATACAATTTTTCTTATCTATAAGAAAAGATAAGCCTTTTCCTTAATTTGCATTCTTTTATTTGAAATTATGCAGTTTTCATATGCTGATTAATAATTAGCATCTTCTTGCAAAAACAACCTATTCATGTTTTGCTCTTTTTCCTTTTTAAAAACTGAATATGTCTTAATTTTAATGAAAAACATTTACCTGTTTTAAGTATTGCTAGTTCTGTGAAATTGTTTTAAAGTTGATAAAATACACACATACACCAGCACATATATATATATTTTTAATCAATAGAAGATTATTATTCTTTTCCTAAACTTTCAAAGTCATTATTAGCAACTCACATAACATGTTTAATGTTATGTTTTATTTGAATTATGCATTTCATTAAGCATATTGATGCTTACTAAAGGTATGTATTTGCTTCATTTAGTTCCATTGTGTCTGAACTCAAAATAACATTTACTTTGTGGATATAGAATTTTAGTAGACATGCTTGCAAATGTCAATAGTTTTATTTCCTCATTATGTCCTTTATGAGTGTTATAACATTGGTTCCTCTTGAAAGTAGAATTTGATATAACACATACATGCAGATGATTTATTTAAGAAAGTAAAGCTAGACAGCTGAGGAATCAAGGGGGTGGAAAAATAACACATACTTCTAAGCGCGTGTACACTAGTGCTGAGCCACTTCCCACAGGTGTGCCTTGCCACGACATCACAGAAGTGGCAAACATGGTGTGCAATCGAGATGAGAGGCCCAATTTCCAGTAACAAAGAGAAATCACATCCATGTCTTCTACATACAAGCCAATCAACTCTAGTTTGTCTTCCTAATCCAGTTAAGGTTCTTGACTGTGGCAAGCAAACAAAATGATTTTAAAAAGATGGATACAAAGTTCTACTTAAACTTGAGCAGAGGACATACATTCTTGTGGCTTGAAACCTTCATTCATGAAATCCTAATTCATAGGATTGTTTTGAGGATGAAAAAGGTTTTTGTTTTTTTTTTTTAATTATAAGGCAAGCTTTAAAACAGTGCCTCCACAAGTACTCAACACAGCTTTGCTATTATTAGTTCCATTAGTTCCTGTATGATTTACTTATCTTAATTAATTTTTTGAGAAATAAATGATACCATTACTATTAATGTAATTTTAAAAATTAAAATGCTATTTTCAGTAAAAACAATAGCACATTTTAGTTATATTTTATTATATTCAAATTGTCTGTGATGAATACCTTTAATATGGATAGTAAAAAACAAACAAAAAAAATCCTGTTCAAAAAATAGTCATTCAATATATACTGGTGGCTCAGACAGTAAAGAAACCACCTGCAATGCAAGAGACCCGGGTTTGACCCTGGTTCAAGAAGATCCCCTGGAGTAGGAAATGGCAACCCACTCCAGTGTTCTTGCCTGGTGAACTCCATTGATATAAGAGCCTGGCAGGTTACAAAGACTTGGACACAACTGAGTGACCAACACTTGGGTTACTTGGTTATATACTTACTGAGACTGTCTGCAACTAAGAATCTCAACAATAAAAGAAGGAAAGCAAAATCTTTTGAGATATATAAAATAGGAGGCAAGGGGGGATTGTTTTCAGAATTTTCCACAGTTTATTGTGATCCAAACAGTCAAAGGCTTTGGCATAGTCAATAAAGCAGAAATAGACGTTTTTCTGGAACTCTCTTGCTTTTTCAATGATCTAGTGGATGTTGGCAATTTGATCTCTGGTTCCTCTGCCTTTTCTAAAACCAACTTGAAAAACTGGAATTTGTTCAAGTTGGTTCACGTATTGCTGAAGCCTGGCTTGGAGAATTTTCAGCATTACTTTACTAGCATGTGAGATGAGTGCAATTGTGCAGTAGTTTGAGCATTATTTGGCATTGCCTTTCTTTGGGATTGAAATGAAAACTGACCTTTTCCAGTCCTGTGGCCACTGCTGAGTTTTCCAAATTTGCTGGCATATTGAGTGCAGCACTTTCACAGCATCATCTTTCAGGATTTAAAATAGCTCAACAGGAATTCCATCACCTCCACTAGCTTTGTTCACAGTGATGCTTTCTAAGCCCCAATTGACTTCACATTCCAGGATGTCTGGCTCTAGGTCAGTGATCACACCGTCATGATTATCTGGGTCATGAAGATCTTTTTGTTCAGTTCTTCTGTGTATTCTTGCCACCTCTTCTTAATATCTTCTGCTTCTGCTTCCATACCATTTCTGTCCTTTATCAAGCCCATCTTTGCATGAAATGTTCCCTTGGTATCTCTGATTTTCTTGAAGAGATCTCTAGTCTTTCCCATTCTGTTGTTTTCTTCCATTTCTTTGCATCGATCGCTGAGGAAGACTTTCTTATCTCTTCTTGCTATTCTTTGGAACTCTGCATTCAGGTGCTTATAGCTTTCCTTTTCTCCTTTGCTTTTCACTTCTCTTCTTTTCACAGCTATTTGTAAGGCCTCCCCAGACAGCCATTTTGCTTTTTTGCATTTCTTTTCCATGGGGATGGTCTTGATCCCTGTCTCCTGTACAATGTCACGAACCTCAGTCCATAGTTCATCAGGCACTCTATCTATCAGATGTAGTCCCTTAAATCTATTTCTCACTTCCACTGTATAATCATAAGAGATTTGATTTAGGTCATACCTGAATGGTCTAATGGTTTTCCCTACTTTCTTCAATTTAAGTCTGAAACTGACAATAAGGAGTTCATGATCTGAGCCACAATCAGTTCCTGGTCTTGTTTTTGTTGACTGTATAGAGCTTCTCCATCTTTGGCTGCAAAGAATGTAATCAATTTGATTTTGGTGTTGACCATCTTGTGATGTCCATGTGTAGAGTCTTCTCTTGTGTTGTTGGAAGAGGGTGTTTGCTATGACCTGGGCATTTTCTTGCAAAACTCTTAGTCTTTGCCCTGCTTCATTCCGTGTTCCAAGGCCAAATTTGCCTGTTACTCCAGGTGTTTCTTGACTTCCTACTTTTGCATTCCAGTCCCCTATAATGAAAAGGACATCTTTTTTGGGTGTTAGTTCTAAAAGGTCTTGTTGGTCTTCATAGAACCGTTCAACTGCAGCTTCTTCAGCATTACTGGTTGAGGCATAGACTTGGATTACTGTGATATTGAATGGTTTGCCTTGGAAAAGAACAGAGATCAATAAACCGTGGAATATTCTGAAAGAGATGGGAATACCAGACCACCTGTCCTGCCTCTTGAGAAGTCTGTATGCAGGTCAGGAAGCAACAGTTAGAACTGGACATGGGACAACAGACTGGTTCCAAATAGGAAAAGAGTATGTCAAGGCTGTATATTGTCACCCTGCTTATTTAGCTTATATGCAGAGTACATCATGAGAAATGCTGGACTGGAAGAAACACAGGCTGGAATCAAGATTGCTGGGAGAAATATTAATAACCTCAGATATGCAGATGACACCACCCTTATGGCAGAAAGTGAAGAGGAACTCAAAAGCCTCTTGATGAAAGTGAAAGTGGAGAGTGAAAAAGTTGGCTTCAAGCTCAACATTTAGAAAACGAAGATCATGGCATCCGGTCCCATCACTTCATGTGAAATAGATGGGGAAACAGTGGAAACAGTGTCAGACTTTATTTGTTGGGGCTCCAAAATCACTGCAGATGGTGACTGCAGCCATGAAATTAAAAGACGCTTACTCCTTGGAAGGAAAGTTATGACCAACCTAGATAGCATAGTGAAAAGCAGAGACATTACTTTTCCAACAAAGGTCTGTCTAGTCAAGGCTATGGTTTCTCCTGTGGTCATGTATGGATGTGAGAGTTGGACTGTGAAGAAGGCTGAGCACCGAAGAACTGATGCTTTTGAACTGTGGTGTTGGAGAAGACTCTTGAGAGTCCCTTGGACTGCAAGGAGATCCAACCAGTCCATTCTAAAGGAGATCAGCCCTGGGATTTCTTTGGAAGCAATGATGCTAAAGCTGAAACTCCAGTACTTTGGCCACCTCATGCAAAGAGCTGACTCATTGGAAAAGACCCTGATGCTGGGAGGGATTGGGGACAGGAGGAGAAGGGGACGACAGAGGGTGAGATGGCTGGATGGCATCACTGACTCGAGGGATGTGAGTCTGAGTGAACTCCGGGAATTGGTGATGGACAGGGAGGCCTGGTGTGGTGCAATTCATGGGGTCGCAAAGAGTTGGACATGACCGAGCGACTGAACTGAACTGAACTGAACTGGGGATTGTTTACTTTTAAATAAACACAGTACAAGAAATTTTGTCTGCATATAATTTGTATGCATGTTTTTATTAAAAGAGATTGTATACATCAAAGTAGAGGATAATGCAAACAAATGTGGTCCTTTTTTGTCAACTATAATTGTTATTATGCTAATTTCCTTTTATTTTGGAGGAATAAAAATGCAATTCAAAAGAAAATGTCCCGTAGACAATGATCAAGAAACTTAATTTTTCTTCTCTATTTCTTAAGATTGCTTGAAGTTCAAACTAATCTTAGTGTTTAAAAAAAATTCCTTAAAATAGAAAGCACTAGATGTGATTGTACTTTTAACATTTAGCATCACCTAGAAATACAGACTCCTGACATCCAAGAGATATGAATAACAAATGGAAAAGGCTACAGAAAGGATCAAATCTATTTGATGTGGGGACTATTGTAAAGAATGTTGAACTTTCCATTTTTTAAAAATTTATTTTGAAACTGTAGCATAGAAAGCAATTCCTAAAAATATTCTTAATGTTTCAATTAATTAAAAGAATCTAAATGTTTAACTATACACTGCTTACTTGATAATTGAAAAGCACTCTAACACAATCATTTGTTGTAGAAAATGATAAAAATAACTTAAATTATTTTTGAAACTTTACTTGGACAGAAGTAATTAAAGAATATGTAACATATAACTCTTAATAATGCAGTGTGGTAAAATGTCCAGTGAATAAGTAACAATGATAGGGATATTTTGAGAAAATATTAACATATTCATTTGGCATTTTTCCTCTCAGTGTTTCTGAATAACCATGTTCTTCCACCTCCACCAAACAAACACACACACACACACACACACACAATATCTCTAAGAAGAAATTAAAGAGTAGTAACATTTAAAAAAATTATTTCATAGATTAAGTGAACAGTATGAAGAAATTTTAAATGTTTTATATAGGAGTCCAGAGTAGATTAATTATAAAATAAATGCATAATCCTATCTATCAGCCTCTAGATTTGATTTTTTGGTAATGTCTTATGTTGACACTCCACGAATAGTAATATACATGTGATTGCTAAGTCGCTTCAGTCGTGTCTGTCTCTGTGCAACCCCATAGACGGCAGCCCACCAGGCTCCCCTGTCCCTGGGATTCTCCAGGCAAGAACACTGGAGTGGGTTGCCATTTCCTTCTCCAATGCATGAGAGTGAAAAGTGAAAGTGAAGTCGCTCAGTTGTGTCCGACTCTTCACGACCCCATGGACTGCTGCCCACCAGGCTCCTCCTGCCATGGGATTTTCCAGGCAAGAGTACTGGAGTGGGTTGCCGTTGCCTTCTCCATACATGTGATTAGGTGATTGCTTTACAACCTTTGCATGGAACAGGGGTAGCAAATCAAATTAAGACAAAACACTGAACTCTTAGAATAGACAGAAAGCTATAGAAATTGCTGTAGTAACTATCCAAATGTGATATAACAAATACTGTGATAAATGCAAATATTATTAGATGAACATTGAAAATAATGAGGCAAATTCTGCTTGGCACAATTTGGGAAAGTACTCTTTGAAAAGATGTCATTTAAATTTAATTTAATTTACATTTAATTTAATTTACATAGGTGAGATTGCCATTACTTTGCCAACAAAGGTCCATCTATTCAAAGCTATGGTTTTTCCAGTGGTCACTTATGGATGTGAGAGTTGGACTATAAAGAATGCTGAGTGCCAAAGAATTGATGGTTTTGAACTGTGGTGTTTGAGAAGACTCTTGAGAGTCCCTTGGACAGCAAGGAGATCTAACCAGTCCATCCTAAAGGAAATCAGTCTTGAATGTTCATTGGAAGGACTGATGCTGAAACTGAAACTCTAATACTTTGGCCACCTGATGCAAAGAATTGACTCATTTGAAAAGACCCTGATGCTGGGAAACATTGAAGGTAGGAGGAGAAGGGGACGGCAGAGGATGAGGTGGTTGGATGGCATCACTGAGTCAATAGACATGAGTTTGAGTAAGCTCTGGGAGTTGGTGATGGACAAGGAAGCCTGGCGTGCTGTAGTCCATGGGGTTGCAAAGAGTCAAACATGACTAAGGGACTGAACTGAACAGGTGAGATTATTTTCTTGTTCACTCACCTATTTGAATGTTAAAATCAGAAGTTAAATTCAATACTATTTATTACCAAAGCTCATACTGTTTACATTCCTATAAAAGATAGAAGAAATTAAGATCATTTTGGAAATAAAGAATATTTGTTTTGGTTTCCCTCTCTCTTCCTTTCTCTCTCTCTTTTTTTCCTTGAAGATGATGCACAATAGACTGTTGAGGGTCATAGAAGCTGAAGAACTGAGCTTTAAAAGCCAGCTAAGAGGCTACTGTGATCTCAGGGTCAAGTGGCAGGATTAAACAAGCCTGAAAAAGCAGCTGTTTAGATAAAGAGAATATGAAGGAATTTAAAATGTTTTGATTCTAGCTCTGGAGATGCAAAATCAATGGCACCATTAGCAAGAGTAAAGAGTTGTGATTTCAACAAGTTAGAGTCAACAAAGGGCCAACAGCAGGCTTAAAATAAGTGAGCTAATTCTTCATCCCTATCACTTCTCTTAACACAACATAGAAACATGGCTGCAGTATTCCCTGAGGCCTCATCTCCCTATATCCCATTCTTCACACACATATATGTAACTGAACATAGTAAAAATACATGCCTGTTAGGCAAACCTGTTTGTAGTTTCTGTATCCCCAATTCAAACATACTGCTGCCTCTAACTTTAAATCCCTCTTATAAAGAAATTTGAGAGGCAGTAGTTTTGGTTGGACAATGTTAAGTTCATTTTCTGATATTATAAAGATTCAGAATATGTCATCCCACCCCACAGATACCATACTGACATATTAATTATTTTGAATTAAAGGTGCTTAAGAAAGAACCTTGCAAGAAGTGCACTGACTCTCCTTTGTTCTCTTGAAAGCAGAGGATAACTCTCTCATGTAAAATGTACCTTGTCCCTGGAAGGTAGAAGTAATCTCTACTGCCAGAGACAAGAAATTTAGGACAAGAAACGTTGTATAAATAAACCTTGTTAATTCTTCCATCATGTATTATTCTTATCTCAAATATCTCCAACATGGCAAGGCTTCCTTGGTGGCTGACAGGGTAAAGCGTCTGACCACAATGCCGGAGTCGTGGGTTCGATTCCTGGGTCAGGAAAATCCCCTGGAGAAAGAAATAGCAACCCACTCCAGTATTCTTGCCCCCACACAGAGGAGGCTGCTTGGCTACAGCCTACAGGGTCGCAAAGAATCGGAGGCGACTAAGTGACTTCACTTTCTTTTTTCTTTGTCAGTTCTCCAAAAATTTATTGTTTCTGCTGCTGCTAAGATGAGTCAGTCGTGTCCGACTCTGTGCAACCCCAGAGACGGCAGCCCACCAGGCTCCCAGTCCCTGGGATTCTCCAGGCAAGAACAGTGGAGTGGGTTACCATTTCCTTCTCCAATGCATGAAAGTGAAAAGTGAAAGTGAAGTCACTCAGTGGTGTCCGACTCCTAGCAACCCCATGGACTGCAGTCCACCAGGCTCCTCCATCCATGGGATTTTCCAGGCAAGAGTACTGGAGTGGGTTGCCACTGCCTTCTCCGTTTTTTTATCTAAAAGGTATAAAGTCTTCCTGCTCTGGTTACTCCTTTGAGTCTTATATTTTTATTGGACATGATGTTGGTGGTGCTAAGTCAATTTAGTGTGTCCAATTCTTTGCAACTCTAAGAATTGTAGCCTCTCAGGCTCCTCTGTCCGTGGGATTTTCCAGGTAAGAACACTGGCGTGGATTGCCATTTCCTTCTCCAGAGGCTTTTCCTAATCCAGGGACCGAACCCGAGTCTCGTATGCCTCCTGCATGAGCAGGCAGGTTCTTTACCACTAGCTCCACCTGAGAATCTTTGATGGCTCAGTTGGTAAAGAATCTGCCTGCAATGCAGGAGACCACCTGCAATGCAGGAGACCGGAGTTCCACCTTAGGTCGGGAAGATCCTCTAGAGAATGAAATGGCAACCTACTCCAGTATTCTTGCCTGGAAAATTCCATGGATAGACAAGCCTCGCAGGTTACACTCCATGGGGTCACAAGAGTCTTAGTGACTAAACCACCAGTATATATAGATAGATAGATAGATAGATAGATAGATCTAGATAGATAGATACAGATATCTATATCTATATCTTCTGTCCAAGGGATTCTCCAGGCAAGAATACTGGAGTGGGTTGCCATGTCTATACTGGAAGATGCCCTAGAGAAGGAAATGGCAACCCACTCTATCTTGCCTGGAGAATCCCATGGACAGAAGAGCCTGGCGAGCTATAGTCCATAGGTTCGCAAATTAATTATATATGTATATAATTAATTGCTTTTCCCCTGTTATTCTGTTTTATGTCAGTTTAACTATTAGACCAGCCAAAAAACCTGGAAGAGAAGGATAAATGCTCCACCTCTATAACATATTGAAGTTAAATGAATGCAGTTATATGATGTATGTGGTTCTCTGTCTTGTACAGTGCCCATGAGAATCAGGCTCAGTAATGTCCCACTGGGGGAGTTCCCTGTGTTTGGAAAAGTATACAAAAATTTGAAATGGAAGTCTAATCCTGACTACAAGAGTGTTGGCTGATAGCTCATTTTAGAATACAGTTTGGGAAAAGAAATAAAAAGAGGAAAAACATGCAAAAATTATCCTTTAGAAAAGTAGGATAACCACATGTCACACTAATCTTCATTGGCTTCATTAGAGCCAAGTTGTGTCAGCTGACAAACTTACATATGTGAAGACATTACAAGGATGATAGAAAGATGAAATGGACAGTGAAACATGCACATTTACTGCAAAATTCCAAGAAAATAAATCACTGAGATGGTGTGAGGGAAGCGCCAGTTGGTAAGTGCTTCCTGCCTAATGCTGGTGTACACTGCTCTTCTTTGTCTTCTCTGAAGCCACTCTCTGATATGATAGGTAGATACGTATTTGTTTTTCTAGTTAACTGAAAACTGTATTGCCCTCCAAAACCTTTGCCTCTGAGAAATACCATCTACAGTGCAGTTCTTTGAGAGTTCAAAATTTTTCATATTGAAAAATACAAAATGTCAAAACAAGTTCTGCTGGATTTCAATCTTCTGCCACTTATTACTTCTATGAGTATTTAAGTAGAACTCAAATCATCTGAGTCCTTTTACTTTGTGCATCTTTTAAATCCTATAGCTCTATTAATAAATAGTGAAATTACTGTAACTACCAAATATGATTGAGAACCTAATAATAAGCAGAAAAAAAATGACATAGATTAGCTAGAAGATGCTGCAAAGCTCATGAACTAAAATCTACACAGGTAACTCAGAGCATCTTAATTCTCTATTTTAATGACAATTTAGGAATAATTTAAGTCTAAAACTATTATTTTATAACATTATTTATGTTATTATTTATAATACTATACTAATATTTCTGAGTACTTAGTAATCAGCAAGCCAATCCTAATCTACTCAGCATTATCAGAAAAAGAAAGAATATAGAATATGTGTGAAATTTTGTATATTACAAGGAAATACATAATCCAAGGTCGTGATAATTTATTATCTAATGTTTGAGCTGTGAGTACAGTTAAAACAGAATATTAGAAAATGATAGGAATGTTAGAGGCAGGGACACGTTAGCAGAAAGAACTGACTGCTGATAACTTGCTTATGAGGGAGAAGATAGAAATCCAGGAAAACAGACTGCAAAACTGAAAAAAAATATTAAAAAGGATACATAGAATTAATTAGGATTTTATATTACTGCAATACTTATGACATATAACTGCACTACATTTCAGCTCTTGTTTTCCATTGTTGACTCTTAGTAGTTGTACACAGATTAAATTACATAAAATCCATATTATTTAAGAAAGTAGGGCAACATGGATTCAAGAACTGACCTTTCTCAATTTTACTCCACTTTTTCATTCTTTCTCTGCATCAAGGTCCCAGTTTTGCTTATCTTCAAACTACTTTCTTCTCTGAGCTCTGGCTTTCTTCTAACCTCAGTGAACGCAGTGATGCACATATTTATGTCAAAATGCTTGGCTATTTGAAATAAGAAACTTAGCTAACTAAAACTGGAGTATTTGGAATATCTCCTCTTTTGGAAATGTCAGCAAAAGGCCATGTTATGAAGGAAGGAGCAAAGGACATGTTAGATGAATTCATTATAAAAGATATTTTTTTCATTTCTTTCTAACCTTTGAAAGCTAATTTCCAATGAAATTAATTAGCTTGATGTGGTTCTCATTTACAACACGTCTAATTTAAACTAACAAAATAAACTACATAGGTAACAAATTGCCTAAATATTTCAAGCAAATTGAAATAAACCTCAATTTAGTAACTATTCCTGGAGAAAATATTTTTATTTCAGTGATTGGCCTAATTATCTCAGATGTGACACTTTCATTTACACAATATATACTTTGTACAAACAAAATTGCTGAACTTTTTTAAGAAAGTAAACTTCAAGTTTATGAAAATTTTAGGAGCATAATATTTTTGATCCAAATTATTAATATGAGGCTAATTACCTAGCACTAGCACTTTCCTTTTATAGATAGGAAACAAAAATGAATCTGCTCATGTTGGCTTCTTATTCAAACTTCAGTAGCAAAATGTACCATCTCCTCTCATTTGTCTCAATAGCAAATTTTTCCAGACATAGAATTATATTTAATGCCAGCTATTTTTTTTAAGAGCTAGAGAAAACATGGATGTGAGATGGCAGACATATGACATGAACTTGATTTTTTTTTTTTTTGATAGCTAATCAAGATGTCTGAAAACATAGAATGAGTTATTACCATAATAGCATCAGGCCACTGTAATGGAGCAAAATTTACCTCCCCCCTCCAAAAAAAAAAAAAAAAGTCTCTTTGGTATGAGAATTATTTCATGTTGAAAACAGTCAAGGCCCAAAAGACTCAAGAAGAAACTTTGACCTTCCCCTTTAATGGCCTAAAAGAGTTTAGAATGGAGGACCCGCTCCTGGAATAAAATTATCCCCAGAGATATCTGCAAAGAATAAGGGCTAGGTGTTGGGTGGAAACTCAGCTGTGCCTAGAGATGAGTCCACTTTGTGTCTCTGTCTCTGCATGGCCTAGAAATTTGGCCAAATGTATCTATTTACCAAAATTTGCTTTTCCATCTCCATATGAGCTGTGTTCCTTCCCTTTGAAGTTTCAAACCACTACTCCCAACATATTTATTTGTCTTTAACTGAAGATAGTGTATGGAGTGAGAATTTTGGACATTTTGTTGAGTTAGTCAGTTTTCCTTGGTTTCTCCCATGTAAACATGCTATTATAGTTCTGTTTGATTTTTCCTGTTAATCTGTCTCATATGGATTTAATTCTTAGTTCAGCCAGAAGAACCTAGAAGGGCAGAGAAAAATTATTCTTCACTGTCAGCATATCAAACTCTGAAAAAGCATTTGTTTCTGTTGACATGAACTGAGTACCAAACAACCAAAATTTGAATCATTGAAAGCATAATATGCAGAGTGGAAAATCCAACTCAAAGATTTTGATCAAAAACATACCTATTGACCATGTTTTTCTGTGATGAAAAACATACTTTAGAGACCAATTAACTACTTGTGATGTGTTTTTTTTTTCATCCTGAAACACTTATATAGTACCATCCTCTGTTTAGAATTTTAAATTCACAAAGGATTTTTGTATTGAGTTTGAAATTCCACCCTGGACTACCTTTGGAATTTCAAGTCAGTTCCCTTTTCCTGGCAAGTTTCTGGATGACACACATGTTTCTTCTGTTACTATTTCCTGTGCCATTGTGCTTATCATTCTGTTCTTCTATACCATATCCTTTATTAGCAGCTATTAGGCCAAATCATATACTTTTGCCACCTGAGTGGCTACTTTTGATAATCTTACTGGCCGCATAGCCCAAGGTAATCTTCCATTTGGTGTTGGGAGTAGAGTACGCCCAAATCTAGTGCTTTAAGGTAGCTGAGGATTATTTCCCTTTCTTAAACCTCTCTCTAGTAAGAACATGGAAACAATTTTCTTGTGTATATGTTATATATTTTAAATGCAACATCCCGTTTCTCATACAAATGTACAGGTTCCTTGTTGATCAAAAATTGAAGTCCTACAACTTATGTTATACAACTTTCTCTAGTAAGAAAAGTTTTTAAAAAATTTACAGTAACATTTGCTTTGTTCAATTATTTAGTACCAGAGTAGGGAAGCATGCTAGTTTTGTTTCCAATAGATGCAACAATTCTAGCACTTTTCTTATGCCGAAATAAAAATGACTTTTCATTTTTATCAAAATCTTTCTCTTCATCCCTCCTTGAAATTTACAATATTTTCATCTCTTTTATATCATTTCATTTGAATTGTAATACAAATTAATTTGTCCTGATCAACAGATAACCAAATGACAAAACAGGAGGCAAAATTAGAGGCTGATTGCTTCGTGTCTGTTGAGGCTAAAGCACTCAGTTTTAATTAATGTTAAAAAATTGTCATGGGGATTGTAATTCCCAATCACTAGTTCCATTATTATTTTACTAATTAGGAAATCTTTTGGTAGTCAGGTCTAGTTCTCAGAGTGTTAAAAATGTCAGAGGGTTTCGCAAATTTAGAACATAGGTTGGAAGTAGAATGGGGATTCCCAGGTCGTGCTAGTGGTAAAGAATCTGCCTGCCAATGCAGAAGACACAAGAGACACTGGTTCAATCCCTGGGTTGGGAAAATCCCCTAGAGTAGGAAATAGTAACCCACTCAAATATACTTGCCTTAGAAATTCCATGGATAGAGGAGCCTGGTAAGCTGCAGTCCATGGGGCTGCAAAGAGTGGACACAACTGAGTACATGCGTGTCGCATGTGTGCGCGCACGCACACACACACACACAGACACACACACACACACACACACACATCTACTAGTAGAATAGAAGCTGCCAACAGCTTTAGGATTAATCTATCAGACTCAGCCTGTCCCTCGTTACTTGGCCTTGGCTGTCACGGTGAAAGATGAACTCTCTTGTACTTGGACTGTTAATATAAATGAGCTCTATTTCACTTTGAGATGTCTTGATTGAGAATTCTTGAGATGACTCAGGTCAGTTTTCTGAGAGGATACAACTAATTTAGAACTTACAAGTGAGTATAAATAGCTTAAGCTGATCATTTTGCTATGACATACTTTACTCTGGGGTTGAATTTCATTTACTGCCCCAAAACTAATTATTTAACTTTTTAAAGGCTTTCCAGAGAAAGTGATCTCACAAAGTCCCAACTAGCTAAAGCATAAATTTCCCTGTTAGTTACAGCTGTTTTAGAGATATGTTGAATTATAGTGAGCTGTGTTGATCCCTTGGGCACCCCGTTGGCAAATTCTTTGTGCCTTGAGAATTACCTAATTATTCTTTTTCTTTGTTCCCTATCTTTTAATCAGACTTTAACTTTTCTTCCTATGATTTCTTTGGTCTTATTAATGGAATGGCATAAAAACTTAATCAGAATCCTCCTTTGCAAGTTTAAATAAATTAAACCTGTTTTTCCTCCATATGTAATTTGTCTCTCATGTTTTTTTTTTTTTTTTTTCTTTAATGATGATCTTGTCAAAAAACTAATTCATATTACACTTTTAGGGACTTAAAGTAGATTATGGGCCTAAAATTTTTTTTATTATTTATGTATTTATTAACATTACTTTTTAGTCATTTAGAATATTTTAATTTTTATAAGATATCCTATCATAATTATATTTATAATTTATTATTATAATTTATTATAAATATATTATATTATAATTATAATTATATTATTATTATTATTTATTATGACTTTAGAATGAGCTAGTTTCTCTGGTGGCTCAGATGGTAAAGAATCTGCCTACAATTCAGGAGACCCAGGTTCAATCCCTGGGTTGAGAAGATCCCCTGGAGAAGGGAATAGCTATCCACTCCATTATTCTTGCCTAGAGAATTCCATGGACAAAGGGGCTGGTGGGCTACAGTCCATGGGGTTGTAAAGATTCGAACACAACTGAGTGACTAAAAAGAAAAATATTGTTTTATTGGACTCTGATAAAAAAAGAATTATGTTAGATAAATTAAGCAGTCAAAGAAGATTTTATTCATGACTACAGTATTACGATTGAGAGACATTGAACTCAAATCTCTTGAAACAAATGGTGGCAGAGATTTTAGGTTCTACAAGGAGCTAGTGGAAAAGTACTGGAGGACTTCTGTGGGGTCAATGTTATTAGGCCATTTTTGCTTGTTAATTGGCACTTACAGAAGTAAGGTTTCTACCTTCCCACAGAGATGAGATAAGGGCCCTAAGTTTTCTAAAAAAAATTTTTTTTAAGTATAGTGAGCATATAATATTAAATTATTTCAGGTGTACAACATGATTCCATATTTGTGTGTATTGCAAAAATGATCACCACAATAAATCTAGTTAACATCTAGTATCATACACAGTTAAATTTTTTCTTCTGATGAGAACCTTTAAGAATTATGCTCAGCAACTTTCAAATATGTGATATGGTGTTATTGACTGTAGTCACCATGCTGTATATTACATCCCATGGATTATTTATTTAAAAACTGGATATTTGTACCTTTTGACCCCCTTCCTCCTAACCTCTGCCTCTGGCAATTACCAATATAGCTTCTATGTTTATGAGCTTGGTTTTGTTTCACTTAGCATGATGCCTTCAAGGTCCATCCATAGTGTTGCAAATGGCAAGATTTCATTATTTTTATGGCCGAATAATATTTTACAATACATAACATTTTCTTTATCCATTTATCCATTGATGAGCACTTAAGTTCCTTCCATATTTGGCTACTGTAAACATTGCTGGAATGAATATGGGGGTGCATGAATATTTTACAAGTTAATGCTTTCAATTTCTTCAGATAAATGCCCAGAAGTGGAAGTGCTAGATCATATGATAGTTCTATTTTTAATTTTTTGAGTAACCCCTTACTGTTTCCTATAGTGACTGTACCAATTTACACATCTACCAACAGGGCACAAGTATTCTCTTTTCCTCACGTTCTCACCAACACTTGTTATCTCTTGTCTTTTTGATAATAACTATTCAAACAGGTGTGAAGTGATACCCCATTGAAATTATGAATTTCCATTTTCCTGATGATCAGTGATGTTGAGCATCTTTTCATGGAAAGACCATATCTTTCGTGAATACATTTCAAAGGGATGGCTCCCAAGTTCTTGAAAAAGGTATTCCTGGGTTATAAAACTAAGAAGAGGTTGAAAGAGGATTCCCCTCGCAAAGAGGCAGAGAAATAATTTACTATTGCAAATTTTCTGAAGAAAATACTCTAAGAAAAGGGAGATTAGGGACTTATTGTGAGGAAGAAGGGCTTCCCAGGTGGCATGGTGGTAAAGAATCTGCCTGCCAAAGCAGAAGATGCAAGAGACACAGGTTCAATCCCTGGGTCAGGAAGATCCCTTGAAGAAGGAAATGACAGCCCACTAAAGTATTCTTGCCTGGAAATTCCCATGGACAGAGGAGCCGAGAAGCCTGCAGTCCGTGGGGCCACAAAGAACTGCACACGACTGAGCACAACAACAATAGTCAGGAAGATGTCTGTTTAAACTTTAGTCAAGCTGAGGGGAATTTTAGGCCATCATAGTCAGTTCCAAAAGTTATTAATGAAAATATTGTTCAGTTCAGTTCAGTCACTCAATCACTTTGCAACTCCATGGACCACAGCACACCACAGTTCCCTGTCCATCTCTGACTCCTGGAGCTTGCTCAAATTCATGTCCATTGAGTTGGTGATGCCATCCAACCACCTCATCCTCCGTCATCCCCTTCTCCTCCAGCCTTCAATCTTTCCCAGCATCAGGGTCTTTTCCAATGAGTCAGTTCTTTGCATCAGGTGGCCAAAGTATTGGAGTTTCAGCTTCAGCATCAGTCCTTCCAAAGAATACCCAGGACTGATCTCCTTTAGGATGGACTGGTTGGATCTCCTTGCAGTCCAAGAGACCCTCAAGAGTCTTCTCCAAAACAATTCAAAAGCATCAATATGTCCGTGCTCAGCTTTCTTTATAGTCCAACTCTCACATCCATACATGATTACTGGAAAAACCATAGCTTTGACTAGACAGACCTTTGTTGACAAAGTAATGTCTCTGCTTTTTAATATGCTGTCTAGGCTGGTCATAGCCTTACTTCCAAGAAGTAAGAGTCTTTTAAGGCTACAGTCATCATCTGCAATGATTTTGGAGGCCAAGAAAATAAAGTCTGTCACTGTTTTCATTGTTTCCCCATCTATCGGCATGAAGTGATGGAACCAGATGCCATGACGTTAGTTTTTTGAATGTTGAGTTTTAAGCCAGGTTTTTCACTCTTCTCTTTCACTTTCATCAAGAGGCTCTTTAGTTCCTCTTCACTTTCTGCCATAAGGGTGGTGTCATCTGCATATCTGAAATTATTGAAAATTTTCCCAGCAATCTTGATTCCAGCTTGTGCTTCATCCAGCCCAGCATTTCTTATGATGTACTCTGCATAGAAGGTAAATAAGCAGGGTGACAATATACAGGCTTGATGTACTTCTTTCACAGTTTGAAACCAGTTCTGTTGTTCCATGTCTGGTTCTCACTGTTGCTTAGAAGGCGGTCTGGTATTCCCACCTCTTGAAAAATTTTCCACAGTTTGTTGTAATCTATCTACACATACAAAGACTTTATCATAATCAATAGAACAGAAGTAGATGTTTTTCTGAAATTCTCTTGCTGCTTCTATGATCCAACAGATGTTTGAAATTTGATCTCTGGTTCCTCTGCATTTTCTAAATCCAGTTTGAATATTTGGAAGTTCACGGTTCATGTACTGTTGAAGCCTGGCTTGGAGAATTTTGAACATTACTTTGATAGTGTGAGATGAGTGCAATTGTGCAGTAGTTTAACATTCTTTGGGATGTTGCATCAGGTGGATTTTTCATCATTGCCCTTCTTTGGGATTGGAATGAAAACTGACCTTTTCCAGTCCTGTGGCCACTGCTGAGTTTTCCAATTGCAGGCATATTGAGTCTAGGTAGCACTTACAGTATCATCTTTTAATAAATGAAAAGCTCAACTGGAATTCCATCACCTCCACTAGCTTTGTCTGTAGTGATGCTTCCTCAGGTCCACTTGACTTCATATTCTAGAATGTCTGGCTCTAGGTGAGTGATCACACTATCCTAGTTATCTAAGTCGTGAAGATCTTTTTTGTATAGTTCTTCTATTTGTTCTTGCCACCTCTTCTTAATATCTTCTGCTTCTGTTAGGTCCTTGCAGTTTCTGTCCTTTACTGTACCCATCTTTGCATGAAATGTTCCCTTGGTATCTTTAATTTTCTTGAAGAGATCTCTAGTCTTTCCCATTCTGTTGTTTTCCTCTATTTCTTTGCACTGATCACTGAGGAAGGCTTTCTTATGTCTCCTTGTTATTCTTTGGAACTCTGCATTCAAATGGATATATTTTTCCTTTTCTCCTTTGCCTTTAGCTTCTCTTTTTTTCTCAACTATTTGTAAGGCCTCCTCAGACAACAATTTTGCCTTTTGCATTTCTTTTTCTTCCAGATGATAGATTTTTTTGATCACTGCCTCCTGTACAATGTCATGAAGCTCCATCCATAGTTCTTCAGGAACTCTGTCAGATCTAATCCCTTGAATGTATTTGTCACTTTCACTGTATAATTGTAAAGGATTTGATTTAGGTTAGTAACAGGCAAATTTGGCCTTGGAATACAGAATGAAGCAGGACAAAGACTAATAGAGTTTTGCCTAGAAAATGCACTGGTCATAGCAAACACCCTCTTCCAACAACACAAGAGAAGACTCTACACATGGACATCACCAGATGGTCAACACTGAAATCAGATTGATTATATTCTTTGTAGCCAAAGATGGAGAAGCTCTATACAGTCAGCAAAAACAAGACCAGGAGCTGACTGTGGCTCAGATCATGAACTCCTTATTGCCAAATTCAGACTTAAATTGAAGAAAGTAGGGAAAACCACTAGACCATTCAGGTATGATTTAAATCAAATCCCTTATGATTATACAGTGGAAGTGAGAAATAGATTTAAGGGCCTAGATCTGATAGATAGAGTGCCTGATGAACTATGGACTGAGGTGCGTGACATTGTACAGGAGACAGGGATCAAGACCATCCCCATGGAAAAGAAATGCAAAAAAGCAAAATGGCTGTCTGGGGAGGCCTTACAAATTGCTGTGAAATGAAGAGAAGTGAAAAGCAAAGAAGAAAAGGGAAGATATAAGCATCTGAATGCAGAGTTCCAAAGAACAGCAAGAAGAGATAAGAAAGCCTTCCTCAGTGATCAATACAAAGAAATAGAGGAAAACAACAGAATGGGAAAGACTAGAGATCTCTTCATGAAAATCAGAGATACCAAGGGAACATTTCATGCAAAGATGGGCTCGATAAAGGACAGAAATGGTATGGACCTAACAGAAGCAGAAGATATTAAGAAAACGTGGCAAGAATACACAGAAGAACTGTACAAAAAAGATCTTCATGACCCAGATAATCATGATGGTGTGATCACTGACTTAGAGCCAGACATCCTGGAATGTGAAGTCAAGTGGGCCTTAGAAAGCATCACGATGAACAAAGCTAGTGGAGGTGATGGATTTCCAGTGGGGCTATTTCAAATCCTGAAAGATGATACTGTGAAAGTGCTGCACTCAATATGCCAGCAAATTTGGAAAACTCAGCAGTGGCCACAGGACTGGAAAAGGTCAGTTTTCATTCCAATCCTAAAGAAAGGCAATGCAAAGAATGCTCAAACTACCGCACAATTGCACTCATCTCACACGCTAGTAAAGTAATGCTCAAAATTCTTCAAGCGAGGCTTCAGCAATACATGAACCATGAACTTCCAGATGTTCAAGCTGGTTTTAGAAAAGGCAGAGGGACAAGAGATCAAATTGCCAACATCCACTGGATCATGGAAAAAGCAAGAGAGTTCCAGAAAAATATCTATTTCTGCTTTATTGATTATACCAAAGCCTTTGACTGTGTGGATCACAATAAACTGTGGAAAATTCTGAAAGAGATGGGAATACCAGATCATCTGACCTGCCTCTTGAGAAATCTGTATGCAGGTCGGGAAGCAATAGTTAGAACTGAACATGGAACAACAGACTGGTTCCAAATAGGAAAAGGAGTTCGTCAAGGCTGTATACTGTCACCCTGTTTATTTTACTTATATGCAGAGTACATCATGAGAAACGCTGGACTGGAAGAAACACAATCTGGAATCAAGATTGCTGGGAGAAATATCAATAACCTCAGATATGCAGATGACACCACCCTTATGGTAGAAAGTGAAGAGGAAATAAAAAGCCTCTTGATGAAAGTGAAAGTGGAGAGTGAAAAAGTTGGCTTAAAGCTCAACATTCAGAAAACGAAGATCATGGCATCTGGTCCCATCACTTCATGGGAAATAGATGGGGAAACAGTGGAAACAGTGAAAGATTTTATTTTTGGGGGCTCCAAAATCACTGCAGATGGTGACTGCAGCCATGAAATTAAAAGACGCTTACTCCTTGGAAGGTAAGTTATGACCAACCTAGATGGCATATTCAAAAGCAGAGACATTACTTGCCAACAAAAGTTCGTCTAGTCAAGGCTATGGTTTTTCCTGTGGTATGTATGGATGTGAGAGTTGGACTGTGAAGAAGGCTGAGAGCTGAAGAATTGATGCTTTTGACCTGTGGTGTTGGAGAAGACTCTTGAGAGTCCCTTGGACTGCAAGGAGATCCAACCAGTCCATTCTGAAGGAGATCAGCCCTGGGATTTCTTTGGAAGGAATGATACTAAAGCCGAAACTCCAGTACTTTGGCCACCTCATGCAAAGAGTTGACTCATTGGAAAAGACTCTGATGCTGGGGGGGTTTGAGGGGCAGGAGGAGAAGGGGACGACAGAGGATGAGATGGCTGGATGGCATCACTGACTCGATGGACATGAGTCTGGGTGAACTCTGGGAGTTGGTGATGGACAGGGAGGCCTGGCGTGCTGCAATTCATGGGGTCGCGTAGAGTCAGACACAACTGAGTGACTGAACTGAACTGAACTGATACCTGAATAGTCTAGTGGAAATATTGTTCCACTTTACTCCACATATATAATCTATATCTAATCTATATAAAATATTTAATCTGTATATTATTTTATGTATATAAAATCTAGTGGAAAATATTGTTAAATGTATACAAGAATGCACATATTGCTTTAAATATCTGAATATTTTCAAATTTATATTTCAGAGTCTACCAAAGCATTCGGATGCATTTTAAACTTGCCAATGCAGAGTTTAATAAATTAGTGTCAATATTATATATATTACATTTTTCCAAAATTTTTTTATGTTTCAATGTTTAAAATAGAGATAAATGAGTAATTAACATTATTATATATGGTCCTTAAGGCTATGGACAAATGTAATGAGTTAATTTATAATTATTATTATACACTATTTAGCTTCTATAGTATTAATTTATGTGTTAGTTTCTCAGTCGTGGCCAAATCTTTGCGACCCCATGGCCTCTAGCCTTCCAGGCTCCTCTGTCCATGGGATTTTCCAGGATGAATACTGGAATGGGTTGCCATTTCCTTCTCCATATAGTATTCATATCACAGGATAAATATAATTAGTAACTTACAATTAATTTATAAATGTGATGTCTTCAAATTTTGATTGGTTTTCATGGATTGTGATAAAATCATAGATTCCTATCTATTTACAACCTGTGAAGGATCTGAGATTTCATGTTCCATGTAAATTAATGAGTTTACTTAATATAGATTCACTGGTGCTGGCAGAAGACACAAAGTGTGTAGAGCCAGAATAAAAAGAATTTATCATTCATAGTGTAGCAGTATTCTTGGCTGGAGAATCCCATGGACAAAGGAGCCTGGCAGGCCATAGTCCAAGGGGTCACAAAGCGCCAGGCATGACTGAGCAACCAACACACACAGGGTAGCAAGCATGAGCTTCATGTTCTCATTCCTTTTTTTTGCCATTCAAGTCCTATGGGGAGTGATGCGGAATCAGGTTGTCAGATATTTCACATGAAGTGGCTTTATATTGTAGCCGATGAACTTTGAGTTAAGGAAATTGTCAGTTTTTCAAGGAGACTCCTGGAAAACCTGTCCAACCTTTGCCCCTAAGGGAAACATTATCTTCACTATCCTATTCAGGAAACAAGTCTGCCCTCTGCCCTGGAGGCTGAAACTAAATGTGTCACCCAAAGCTGTTTATGGCACAAACATCTTTGAAAAGATATTCTACAGGAAAAGGTAACATGGCATGCTTGAACACCATGGAGAATAATTCCCTAACATGAAGAATTTTTTGTTTTTTTAATCTAGACTTTTTGACACCATACCATGTTTGTCCAACTAATAATTAATACCATTTTCTTAGGAAAAGCTTGATATATGTGTATATCTCCCCACCATTAATTTGTGTTCTAGCAGATGCTACCTAAGTATTTCAAAAATCATTATAAAATCTACATTAAGAAATTGTTAATGAGCATAAGAGGGCTTAGAATAATTTTCTCCTGAGACCTGAATGAATAATGTTTAAGATATGTGATTGGCTTGAAAGATATTAACAACTTCAGAGCAGTACTATAAGTGTATAATTTTTTATTGTCTTTTCACCACTTTAATGAAGAGGACTTTGTAGCCTCATTTGACTTATTAGAAGTTTGAAGATGTCTGCCATCTTGATGTACTCTCCTAGGAGCAAGTCTTTCATAGAAAGTTCTGGAAGAGTGTCTGAGGATACAGGTCTCTACTAAGCCAAAGAACTGGTCATATCTCTACTTCTTCCTTATTATCTCATAAGCAGTTGCCAGAGTTAGGTCTAAGACTTGCTTTCATTGTAACATATCATCTGATTGCAAAGTGGTAGAAGAAGAAAGCATAGCAGCCTTCTACCTCTAATCACCCGCATCTACTGACATTTATCTTTAGCAGTTGATAAATGTCATATGGCTATGCTGGCTACTGTATATATGACACTACACAGAGTATAGAATATGGCATACTATACTATAGTATGATAGTATAGTATGATGGTATGCTGGTAAACGGTTAATCCACAACTTGGGAGGGGTAGAGAAATTTGGAATCTTGACAATTTCTATGCCTTAAGTACTCCTATTAGGGTGCATTTCACACTACTAAAGTGACACTGCTGATCAGAGAGTTGGGATGATACGTGTATAATTGGCTCTCAAGGGCCAGTAAGAGCTGTCTCCAGTAAGAACTGGCTCCCATGCACTAGTTTAATGCTTTAATTTTTCTTAGAAGCCAATTATAAAGAATTGAAATTTTCATTCTTAGGGATGACTAATTCTTGCTTATTTGAAAGAAATCAGTAAAAGTTACACTATAATTTATCAGAAATACAGAAAGGAAGACACACATACAAAATTCTCACTGTTTAAATTCTCACTTGACAAGCATTTCCATTTTGTCCAGGTTGTTTCCCTATATTAAAGTAAGTTCATAAATACATATTTGATTTTAATAGGAAGAAAAAAGCAAAAAGCTAGTCCATCCCAAAAGGCATACACTACCCAATCTAGCAAATGGAAATGTCTCTGGCTTTGAGACAAGAACTTTGAGCAGACAAAGTGGAGACTCAAAAGCTGTTTAAGTTTTCTAGGTTACACTGGGGAAATGCATTAGTTCCCTCTTGTTACTCCGGAATGTCTGTGCGTCTGCTGCAGGCACCAGTACAAAGTGGTTGATAGCTATAGTCTGAGATATAGACTGACGCTTTCTGCAGCAGCAGTCAATGGTGAGTTATTTCAATCTGCGCTAGTGAGGCTGGAAAATTTACCTTCACAGGGCTGGGATTTCATTTCAGTCTGTCATGATACACTGCACTGCACCTGTTCTCTCATGATCCAGAGCGTCAGAGCAACATAGTCTCTGAGATTTCTAACCTCTCAAACACAGTTACTGAAGCTAAATATCAAAATAAAGAGAAAACCTAAAAAAAGAAAAAAGAAAGTAATATCCTCCTACGGGAATGGGGATACCAAAGTGAATTGAAGGATGCAAAAACAAATGCATAAATATCCGTAAAGTTGTTCTTTTCTTCATATATTTCTTCTTTTATTTACAATGATTGAAAATGCTAAAGAGTTTTGAGGTTATTTTATTCCCTATATTTCACAATTTTAAAAAATACATTAGTACAGCAAGAATTTAATCTGTACCCATGTGAGATAAGTAAATATAAAATTGTAATTTGGATGATTATTTTAAATTTACTATTAAGATCATTCACAGAATCTTCTTTTTTAAAGTTGATGTCATTAAGTGACTTTGATATAGATTTCCCTTTCATTTTATAAAAGATTATTAATGAAGTCCTGTGGCCCTAGCATATGTGAATGGATTTCAGTGAATAATTGAATATTGTTATGTGCAAAGTTTTGTGTGGTATTTGGGTATCTCTGCACTCGTCTGAGATACTTCTTAGCTTGCATTAGTTTCTCAAAGGAGATCACGACCTGCAGAAGTTAGGGACCAATACAGAAGTTTGTATAGTACAGTAATGGAATTAATAGAATAAATGGCCACACACAAACATGTGTACCAAATTAAATACCACTCATCAACCTGACCTGATAGTGCTTTCCCTTTTCCCTGTGCTTATAGTACAACCAGAAGACTCATCCACTGATCTGGACAACAAAGCCTAGGGGATTGCTTTTAGGAAAACCAAAGTAAAGTTGCATGAACAGTACCTATAGAAAAGGCACTATACAGATTCCATTAGCACATTATCACACACGAGGTTCCCAGCTGAGGTAATTAACATTTCTGACACCAAAATAAGAAAATATAGGGTAAACAGAGGACAATTATAGCTTGAATGAGAAAAAATAGAATGTTAAGAAACAGCCTATGAGAACAGGAATAAGGCAAAAACACCCAAAAATGGACCAGGTATAAATCAGAGGAAAATAGTCCATAGAAAAGTTAAATTTATTTAAAATTTTTGCCTCAGTTGGCTTGTCAAAAATAATTTAAAAATTGTATTGATGACTCATTAATCCTGATGTTTTAACTTTCAGTCCTTGGCATGGCAAAATCAATCCTTTTTTTCTTTTCATTTGGGATAAAGTAAAAATAATTTTCCTTTCTTCCTTCCTTCCTTTCTTCTCTCCTTCCTCCCTCCTTCTCTCTTTCATCTATTTGCTATTTTTATGTTTGATGTTTGGTATACAAATAAGCAGGGCTATGTTGAAGATGAAATTCTGAGATGACATTATTTCATACCTTATAACCTCTCAAGGAAATTCAGTTCCCATGGGATAGTAGTTTTCAATTTTGGCTATATATTATAATCAGTAAAATATAATTGGGATGCCCAAGTCAATATTTAAATCAGTTATCTTTGGGGGTTGACCCAGGCATCAGCATTTTATAAAACTCTGAGAAGAATATAATATGTAGTCAAGTTTGAGAAACACAGTTAGAGGGGAAGAAAATGTCATTTCCTGTGTCCAAGATATTCATAATGTTCCCTTAGTCTTGATTAATCTTTAGACAGACTTCTTCCTGACTCTAGGTTCTGACCTCCTTTTACTTAAAGCCTTTGCTTTTAAAAACAAACAAACAAAAAGAGATTCTTTCTATGCCCCTTAAGTCTTGACAGTTTCACAGCCCAGGAGTGTCTTTCCTAAGGTCCTAGGGACCTTCTCTTTGAATCCTTGAAAAGTGCACCTTGAAGGGTATTGCTACACTTATATTGCAAGTCTCTATGGGAGAGTAGTACTCTTAACTTTGGTGGATGCCTGCCTCAAGTTGTAAAACTATCTCCTGTTATAAAGTTTACTTTTTGAGAAAAGAGAAAGGTTACTTTTCCTTTAGGTAAGGTCAATTAGCAAATATAGGTGGTATGAAATCTCAGCACTCCCAGATCTTAAAAACTGTCCTGCCCTTCATTTCATTGAAGATGAGTTCAGACTGGTTTCTTGTCTTTCTCTTCTATTAAATCATGTTTTCTTGACCTGTTTAACTTTGTCAGGTACAAAGTTTTTGCTTTGATAACAGAAAAAATGCTTACCAACAGATTTCTTGTTTCCTTTCTCATTAATTTGTCCTTTGTATAGAAAGCAGGAGCTAATTGTACAATAGATTTTCAGCCACAGTGCATGTGGTTAAACATTAAAACAATTCTGATGATTGGGCCTTGTCCATATAAAAAATTCATATTTCACTTGTTAATGGATGGGGTCTTTTTTTTTTTTTAATATCTTCCCAAATGATTTTAATGTTCACTGTGAGTTGAAAAACATTTAACAAAATAATCATTAGGCTTTGTACAATGTTGATTAGTAGGACTCTCACAGGAAAGAAAGAGAAAAACAGGTCAAATATTTTGATATGTAGACCTGGAAATCTATTGACTACTCTTTGGGGTAATTCTGTTACTACTGGGGTTGTGTTTGTTTCCATGAATTGGTTTTATGATTGTGTGGTATGTTTAACCTGCAGATATTAGTGTCATGGTAGCAAAGCCAGATTTAAAAAAAAAAATATATATATATATATATATGAATATATTTGTTTTTCAATATTGTGTTAGTTTCTACTTATAGCAAAATGAATTATCTATAAATATACTACACTCCCTCATTTAAAAAATTACCTTCCCATTTAGATCACCACAGAGCACTGAGTAAAGTTCCTTGTGCTATACAGTACATTCTCATTAGTTATCTATTTTATGCCTAGTATCAGTAGTGTATATATGTCAATCTCAACCTCCCAATTTTCCCCATCCCTCCCTTTCCCCCTTGGTATCCATGTTTGTTCTCTATGACCATGTCTCTATTTCTGCTTTGTAAATAAGTTCATCTATACCAATTTTTTCAGATTCTACATATATGTGTTCATATTTGATTTTTCCTTTCTGACTTATTTCATTCTGTTTGACCGTCTCTAGGTCCATTCACATCTTTATAAATGACCCAATTTCATTCTTTTTTGTGGCTTAGTAATATTCCATCATATATATGTACCATGTCCTTTTTATGCATTCCTCTATTGATGGACAGTTAGGTTGTTTCCATATCCTGGCTATTGTAAATAGTACTGCAATGAACATGTGCGACCATGTGTCTTTTTGAGTTATGGTTTTCTTTGGGTACATGCCCAGTAGTGAGATTGATGGGCCACACAGTAGCTCTATTTTTAGAGGCCAGACTTTCTTCTGATATTAATAGCAATCTAAATAGCTGTGAAAAGAAGGGAAGCAAAAAGAAAAGGAGAAAAGGAGAGATATACCCATTTGAATGCAGAGTTCCAAAGAATAACAAGGAGAGATAAGAAGGACTTCCTCAGTGATCAATGCAAAGAAATAGAGGAAAACAATAGAATATTAAAGACTAGACATCTCTTCAAGAAAATTAGAGATACCAAGGGAACATTTCATGCAAAGCTGGGCACAATAAAGGACAGAAAGGGTGGGGACCTAACAGAAGCAGAAGATATTAAGAAGAGGTGGCAAGAATACACAGAAGAACTGTACAAAAAAGATCTTCACGACCCAGATAATCAAGATGGTGTGATCACTCACCTAGAGCCAGACATCCTGGAATGTGAAGTCTAGTGGGACTTAAGAAGCATCACTACAAACAAAACTAGTGGAGGTGATGGAATACCAGTTGAGCTATTTCAAATCCTGAAAGATGATGCTGTGAAAGTGCTGCACTCAATATGCCAGCAAATTTGGAAAACTCAGCAGTGGCCACAGGACTGGAAAAGGTCAGTTTTCATCCCAATGCCAAAAAAAGGCAAACCGTGAGCTTCCAGATGTTCAAGCTGGTTTTAGAAAAGGCAGAAGAACCAGATATCAAATTACCAACATCCACTGGATCATTGAAAAAGCAAGAGAATTCCAGAAAAATATCTATTTCTGCTTTACTGACTATGCCAAAGCCTTTGACTGTGTGGGTCACAATAAACTGTGGAAAATTCTGAAAGAGATGGGAATACCAGACCACCTGATCTGCCTCTTGAGAAACCTATATGCAGATTTCAGGAAGCAACAGTTAGAACTGGACATGGAACAACAGACTGGTTCCAAATAGGAAAAGGAGTATGTCAAGGCTGTATATTGTCACCCTGCTTATTTAACTTGTATGCAGAGTATATCATTAGAAACACTGGGCTGGAAGAAGCACAAGCTGGAATCAAGATTTCTGGAAGAAATATCAATAACCTCAGATATGCAGATGACATCACTCTTATGGCAGAAAGTGAAGAGGAACTAAAAAGCCCCTTGATGAAAGTCAAAGAGGAGAGTGAAAAATTTGGTTTAAAGCTCAACATTCAGAAAATGAAGATCATGGCATCTGGTCCCATCACTTCATGGGAAATAGATGGGGAAACAGTGAGAGATTTTACTTTTGTGGGCTCCAAAATCACTGCAGATGTTGACTGCAACCATGAAATTAAAAGATGCTTACTCCTTGGAGGGAAAGTTATGACCAACCTAGATAGCATATTGAAAAGCAGAGACATTGCTTTGCCAACAAAGGTTCATCTAGTCAAGGCTATGGTTTTTCTAGTGTTCATGTAGGGATGTGAAAGTTGGACTATAAAGAAAGCTGAGCACAGAAGAATTGATGCTTTTGAATTGTAGTGTTGGAGAAGACTCTTAGAGTCCCTTGGACTGCAAGGAGATCCAACCAGGCCATCCTAAAGGAGATCAGTTCTGGGTGTTCATTGGAAGGATTGAACTCCAATCAGTTCAGTGAAGCTGAAACTCCAATACTTTGGCCACCTGATGCGAAGAGCTGACTCATTTGAAAAGACCCTGATGCTGGGAAAGATTGAGGGCAGGAGGAGAAGGGGATGACAGAGGATGAGATGGTTGGATGGCATCACCGACTCATTGGACATGGGTTTGAGTGGACTCCGGGATTTGGTGATGGACAAGGAGGCCTGACGTGCTGCAGTTCATGGGGTCGCAAAGAGTCGAACACAAGTGAGCAAATGAACTGAACTGAACTGAACTGAAGCAACTAAGAAGAAAGGTAAGAGGTGTGCCATTTATATTTCTATTATATTAAAAAGCCTTATGGTTTACTTAAGGGGCTAATAAATGGTTTTGTTTACATTTAAGTTTCTGTTGATCACTCAAAAATGGAACAGAGATACCTTTTATTATTATACATATTATTGTCTTAGTCTGTTTGATCTGCTATAACAGAATATCATAGATTTGGTGGCTTATAAAAACATGAGTAAGTTTCTCACAGTTAAGGAGACTGAAAAGCCCAAAATCACAGTGTCAGAAGATTCAGTGTCTAGCAGGAGCTCATTCCTGGTTCACAGATGACTGACTGTCTTCTTGCCATATCTTCACAAGACAGAGGGATGAGGGAGATCTCTGGAGTCTATTTTATAAAGGTACTAACCTCATTCCTGAGGACTCCACCCTTATGATCCTGTCACTTCCTAAAGTCCCCATGTACAAAATCCATCACATTGGGTATTAGGTTTCAACACATGAATATGGAGTAACAAACATTCAATCTACACCAATTATTAATTTTCAAAAATGTTCTTAGAAATAGTCAAAGAAGAATGTATTCCTTTTGGTAGTTTCTGAATTGAATAATGAAGCCATAAGCATTTCCCTGAACAAACAAAATTATATTTTGCTAAAAGGTCTAGGATAACAACCTGAGGTTAAACCAGAATTTCTCAAAATGGCACTATTGACATTTTATATCAGAAGATTGTTGTGGCTTGAGTGAGTGAGTATTTTTATGTACATTATAGGATGTTCAGTAGCATCCCCAACTTTTGCTTACACTTAATTTTTTTTAACAAAAAATGAAATGTCATAGCAAAGAGATATCCCCCAAAACGCATTGAGTCATTTCCATAAAGGAGGTATTTTACTAACATTTTTCATATGGTTCTTTTTTTTAACTCCAAGACCAGGTCTGTGATATTGGTATATCATCATCACCTTCATAATACTGAGAAACAAATTCCTGTTGTTATAAGCCAGTGAGGTCAAGTTGCTTGTCCCAGGTGGCAAATGTAGCAAAAAAAGAGACTGATGTATAGGAACTTGAATCACTGCATTTTGATACCAGTCCTTGAGTTCTTATCCACTTTTTCTGTAGAGATATTTCTTGATTTTCTATGATGCAAAGACTTTCTTGGACTTCTTTCTTCTGCTTCCTTAAATTCTTCATAGATATCATTAATGTTTCTTTTGTTTTAAGTTACTATCTATAGAGCAGAAAGCTGTAGATGTGACAGAGGTTAAAATTATTTATTTTAAAAGCATCCATTGCTACTTATGCTTCTGCATGAATGTAAGAAAGATAATAATCTAATAGAGAGAAAGTTTAACTAATTTTTATCATGTGGGTATTTTGTAATGTTTCAGTGAGTATCAGTGTCTATTCCATGGATGAAGAAAGTGGCAGGACTTGAAACAGAATCAAATTGTGCATATTCATAGGACAGCTTCCTTATTTAATTTGAAGGATTGTGAACTTCTTCATGGGAGAAGGCAATGGCACCCCACTCCAGTACTGTTGCCTGGAAAATCCCATGGATGGAGGAGCCTGGTAGGCTGCAGTCCATGGGGTGCCTAAGAGTCGGACACAACTGAACGACTTCACTTTCACTTTCTACTTTCATGCATTGGAGAAGGAAATGACAATCCACTCCAGTGTTCTTGCCTGGAGAATCCCAGGGATGGAGAAGCCTGGTAGGCTGCAGTCCATGGGGTCGCACAGAGTCGGACACGACTGAAGCGACCTAGGAGTAGTAGTAGTGGTAGTAGAACTTCTCCATATCCTACAAACCCAGAGATAAAAGTAAATCATTCATGTTGTTAATCCTATGCTCTTGCTCCTGCCCATTCTTGTGTTTGTCCAAAGTCTTGCTTTAAAAAAAAAAAAAAAGTTGAAATTCATTATCAGTGACCATATATTTAAAATTTGAATGCAATTTCTGTAGAGTTATAGAAATATAAAATAATTTATGGCTTAAAATCCTTTCAGCAAACTATTATATAAAACTGTACTTTGTTTTGTATCTGTAGCTGCTTCATGAAGTACCAATAATTTGTGATTCTATTATCTCTTTTGGTGTGTGTCAAAAAGGAGCATTTTCATCCATAGAGTACTGTGAAAATTTAGTCTAAATAGCTTCTAATTCAGTCAAAGTTGAGCTTGAGTTCTGAGTTTATGAATTCGGTTGTAAGAATAGAGAGAGTTGGAAAAGCAGGGGATTCAGGATAGTGTAATTTAGTGTCATATTCTTCACTGACTCTCACAGCCACACAAAATAAAACAACCACCTAAGAAAACACCAGTACACTAGACCCACACTCCTCTACTTTTGTTCCATGAGCATTTGTAGTTCTTTGGACCTTTTTAGAACTGCAGAATCCCAGGTTTCACTCCAGACATGCAGATTAAGGGTTTGTTTTCTAACCCACATCTCTGGGGATCAGTTCAGCTCAGTTCAGTTCAGTCGCTCAGTCCTGTCCAGCTCTTTGCGACCCCATGAATCACAGCATGCCAGGCCTCCCTGTCCATCACCAACTCCCGGAGTTCACCCAGACGTCCATCGAGTCATCATGTCATCGAGTCAGTGATGCCATCCAGCCATCTCATCCTCTGTTGTCCCCTTCTCCTCTTGCCCCCAATCATTCCCAGCATCAGAGTCTTTTCCAATGAGTCAACTCTTCGAATGAGGTGGCCAAAGTACTGGAGTTTCAGCTTTAGCATCATTCCTTCCAAAGAAATCCCAGGGCTGATCTCCTTCAGAATGGATCTCCCTGCAGTCCAAGGGACTCTCAAGAGTCTTCTCCAATACCACAATTCAAAAGCATCGATTCTTCAGCGCTCAGCCTTCTTCACAGTCCAACTCTCACATCCCTACATGACCACAGGAAAAACCATAGCCTTGACTAGACGGACCTTTGTTGGCAAAGTAATGTCTCTGTTTTCGAATATGCTATCTAGGTTGGTCATAACTTTCCTTCCAAGGAGTAAGCGTCTTTTAATTTCATGGCTGCAGTCAGCATCTGCAGTGATTTTGGAGCCCAGAAAAATAAAGTCTGACAGTGTTTCCACTGTTTCCCCATCTATTTCCCATGAAGTTATGGGACTGGAGGCCATGATCTTCGTTTTCTGAATGTTGAGCTTTAAGCCAACATTTTCACTCTCCACTTTCACTTTCATCAAGAGGCTTTTCAGTTCCTCTTCACTTTCTGCCATAAGGGTGGTGTCATCTGCATATCTGAGGTTATTGATATTTCTCCCAGCAATCTTGATTCCAGCTTGTGTTTCTTCCAGTCCAGTGTTTCTCATGATGTACTCTACATATAAGTAAAATAAGCAGGGTGACAATATACAGCCTTGACCTACTCCTTTTCCTATTTGGAACCAGTCTATTGTTCCATGTCCAGTTCTAACTGTTGCTTCCGGACCTGCATACAGATTTCTCAAGTCAAGTGGTCAAGTGGCCTGGTATTCCCATCTCTTTCAGAATTTTCCACAGTTTATTATGATCCACACAGTCAAAGGCTTTGGCATAGTCAATAAAGCAGAAATAGATGTTTTTCTGGAACTCTCTTGCTTTTTCCATGATCCAGTGGATGTTGGCAATCTGATCTCTGGTTCCTCTGCCTTTTCTAAAACCAGCTTGAACATCAGGAAGTTCACAGTTCAAATATTGCTGAAGCCTGGCTTGAAGAATTTTGAGCATAACTTTACTAGCGTGTGAGATGAGTGCAATTGTGCAGTAGTTTGAGCATTCTTTGGCATTGCCTTTCTTTGGGATTGGAATGAAAACTGACCTTTTCTGGTCCTGTGGCCACTGCTGAGTTTTCCAAATTTGCTGGGATATTGAGTGCAACACTTTCACAGCATCATCTTTCAGGATTTGAAAGAGCTCAAGTGGAATTCCACCACCTCCACTAGCTTTGTTCGTAGTGATGCTTTATAAGGCCCACTTGACTTCACATCCCAGGATGTCTGGCTCTAGGTCAGTGATCACACCATCATGGTTATCTAGGTCATGAAGATCTTTTTTGTACATTTCTTCTGTGTATTCTTGCCACCTCTTCTTAATATCATCTGCTTCTGTTAGGTCCATACCATTTCTGTCTTTTATCGAGCCCATCTTTGCATGAAATGTTCCCTTGGTATCTCTGATTTTCTTGAAGAGATCTCTAGTCTTTCCCATTCTGTTGTTTTCCTCTATTTCTTTACATTGATTGCTGAAGAAGTCTTTCTTATCTCTTCTTGCTATTCTTTGGAACTCTGCATTCAGATGCTTATATCTTTCCTTTTCTCCTTTGCTTTTTGCTTCTCTTCTTTTCACAGCTATTTGTAAGTCCTCCCCAGACAGCCATTTTGCTTTTTTGCATTTCTTTTCCATGGGGATGGTCTTGATCCCTGTCTCCTGTACATAGTTCATCAGGCACTCTATCTATCAGATCTAGGCCCTTAAATCTATTTCTCACTTCCACTGTATAATCATAAGAGATTTGATTTAGGTCATACCTGAATGGTCTAGTGGTTTTCCCTACTTTCTTCAATTTAAGTCTGAATTTGGCAATAAGGAGCTCATGATCTGAGCCACAGTCAGCTCCTGGTCTCTGGGGATAAGAGTCACCATTTCCCACCCCACCAGAACACAGCTCCTAGGCCCTTCATCTCTTATGTGGTAATTTCGACTTCACCACTATGTGAATTTGGAGATTTTGTAGCTGGATTGATTTCCTGGAAAGGTCTTCATTCAAGTAGAGCAGATATTCTGTGTGTCTCTAATAACCTCCACTTTAATATAGTTCAGTTTCTATGTATGAACACAGCTAAATAGCCAGAGTCTTTAAGCAAGGGAGACAACTAGAAGTAACAGTGGAAACTTGTTCAGTTACAGCCACAGCAATATATAGATCTTTACAAAACAGCAGTTACATTGTGTAGACAGTGATGAACGTGAAACTATAAATTCTGGAAATAGTGGTAGTAAATAGATAGAAACAGGAGTGGTTCACAGATAAGGATATGAAGTATAGTCTCTTCATATTTTGCCAAAAATGAACTTCATATATTTTGTGGAATGGAGAGCTGGTTTAAAGGAAACAAATTCATAACCAGTGCCTTCTAGAATTGTCTGTATTAATAAATTATTGAGAAAGTATTTTAATTAAAATATATGTTGTTATTAGCATATATTTCCTTCTTTGCATTAATTTATGAAATATCTCATAAAGAAAGAAAATGCTGGCTTTCTTTTCCTTTAGTATTTCCAACATAATATACTCTTTCTAATTTCTGATGACCTTTGTTTAGTTGCAAACCCTCTCGTGTGCTCAGCTGTTAAGTTTTCAAATAGCATTTATAATTTGTTAAACCATATCCTTTTTGTCATGTCTCTTCTTGGACAAAAGAAACTGAAAGAAAGGAAGATAAATGCTTAGCATATTTGCTAATTTCCTACACATAAATATATTAATTTATTTATGCCTAAATCAACACCAAAAATTAACTCATCACACCAAGAAAATAATTTGTTTCATCTTGTCACGATAGTAGTTGCTTTCCCTTTTTTCTTAATAAAACTTAATTTCATATTGGAGTATAGCTGATTAACAGTGTTGTGATATTTTCGGGCGGACAGCAAAACAACTCACTCATAATATATACATATATCCATTATCCCTCAAACTCCCCAGCAAGGGTGCCATATAACATTGAATAATTTTTGATGTCTTAATCAAGGTTATCATTCCTCCCTCTAGTAAATTGGATTTTACATTCACCAAAAATTTGAAAATATCACTATAAATTATCTTACTTTCATTAGCCTATAGTTTTGTTTAATAAAACAAATTGTAAAAAATTTAATAAAAATTTGATAATTTTCTTAATAAAGTTTATTTTCACTTCTGACCAAATGTGCTATCATTAGTACATTTTAATTTTACCTACGTCACTCTATCTTCTACTTTTTTATTCTTCTAAATTAATAATTACAGATGGTTTTAGTCCTAAGTTTTATGATCTTATAAGCAGTTAAACTGCTTAATTTATTTTTAAAAATGTCTTCCTTTTTTATTAGTCTGATAATCATCTCCAGTCCTTCTATTTGGCAAAATACTTAAAAAGCAGGACACTGAGCAAAATAGAGAAATAGTGCTGATGCCAATTCAGTAAAGAGAACTTTCAAAGGGAGACAATGTGTTTGTGGGAGCAATTGTCTGAGAAGTCAGAATACTTTGGAAAAATAACCATGCCTTCAAAAAGGGTATTATTCTCCTTACCATCAAAAATATTCAGAAATAGAAAATTGATAGAGGAGAGAATACAGGGGAGTAAAGACTAAGAAGAGAAGAGAGATGCAAGAGGACAGAGGAGAGGAGAAGGGAGGAGGAAACAAGAATGTAGGCTCTAATTCTCCAACAGTTACTTGTGACGTGACCTTGAACAAGTTTTCCAATTTCTCTCATCTTTGACTAAATGCCACCTAGATAGCATATTAAAAAGCAGAGGAATTACTTTGCCAACAAAGGTCCATGTCGTCAAGGCTATGGTTTTTCCAGTGGTCATGTATGGATATGAGAGTTGGACTGTGAAGAACGCTGAGCGCCGAGAATTGATGCTTTTGAACTGTGGTGTTGGAGAAGACGCTTGAGAGTCCCTTGGACTGCAAGGAGATCCAACCAGTCCATTCTGAAGGAGATCAGCCCTGGGATTTCTTTGGAAGCAATGATGCTAAAGCTGAAACTCCAGTACTTTGGCCACCTCATGTGAAGAGTTGACCCACTGGAAAAGACTCTGATGATAGGAGGGATTGGGGGCAGGAGGAGAAGGGGACGACAGAGGATGAGATGGCTGGATGGCATCACTGACTCGATGGACATGTGTCTGAGTGAACTCTGGGAGTTGGTGATGGACAGGGAGGCCTGGCATGCTGCGATTCATGGGGTTTCAAAGAGTTGGACACGACTGAACGACTGAATTGACCTGAAATTAATTTTAGACCCACTATTAATACTGTCTCCTGTAACAAACCTAGAGAAAAGTATTTGGGAAAGAAAAACAGCTAAATCTGTGCTCATCAGTAATAAATCTACTTTTCTAGTCAACACAGGCAATTCAAGTTTTGATGGATGTGTGTGTGTGTGTAAGAGAGAGAGAGAGAGAGAGAGTCGCTCAGTGCTGTCTGACTCTTTGTGACCACGTGGACTGTAGCCTGCCAGGCTTCTCTGTCCATGGGATTCTCCAGACAAGAATGATGCATTTCTATCAAATCCTCCCAGAAATATCTTCCAGCAGCTCCACTTTGTCTTGTAGCTTTATTCTTTTCTAGTGTTTGCTACATTTTATACAATGTCTTTCATATTATCTTCCTTCTTCTGGGGCTGAATGATACATGTCAAAATGTAAATTTTTGTCTGTGTGTGTGCTAATCAAATGGTCCAACCTCTCTCTTTTTGCTCATAACTCTGGTTTTTGGTGTGGGAGTCCTCATTCTGCTTCTGTTGCTGCTGCTGCTAAGTCACTTCAGTAGTGTCTGACTCTGTGCGACCCCACAGATGGCAGCCCACCAGGCTCCGCTGTCCCTGGGATTCTCCAGGCAAGAACACTGGAGTGGGTTGCCATTTCCTTCTCCAATGCATGAAAGTGAAAAGTGGAAGTGAAGTCGCTCAGTAAGTGTCTGACTCTTCGTGACCCCATGGACTGCAGCCCACCAGGCTCCTCCATCCATGGGATTTTCCAGGCAGGAGTACTGGAGTTGGGTGCCATTGCCTTCTCCAGTCCTCATTCTAAACCTCACTTTATTTTTTCATTTAAAATTTTCTTTCTAAAGCAAATATTAACCACTTTTCCCACTTTAGTTATTATTAAATATGAGAAATGGATTCTCCTACAAAGTTGGCCAACTGTTGGTATTAACTGCCGTACACACATCAACAGTACTATGGTAGAAAGTTCACTTCAGAGCCAAAGAGGTTCAGATGGAAGTTTGGCTATTCCCTCCCTCTCTTTAATTAAATATGAAGATAGCAACAAATATTTGACAGCTCTTCTGAAGATTAAATGAATATAATGCCTGGGATATTTCCTGACATATTGGCGCTTGATGGTTATTAATGCCTGTCATTCGTATTAAGCAACAGCAGGGCATACTTCTATGATCAGAGAACGATGCAGCATAGCACTGTGGGTATATTTTTCTCTGAGAGGGAACAACTTTTCTCTGCCCAAGGCACAATTCTTTCTGTGCAAAGATTGGTGTCTTGCCTCTCATAGTCTTTTATAAAGTGTGTACACATATCAGGTTCTTGGAGGGCAAAAAGAGGAATTTTGCTAGAAATCTTGGACTTGATCATAGGAAAATGCAGTTTCCCACTGAGGAAAATAAAAACGCATTACATAGTACAGCGGTCCTTTAAATTACAGAGGTTAGAAGGCTGAGGTTGGTAAACACTGAAATCGCACTTCTCCCACCAGGAAGCCAGTTTGTTACAGTTTCTCTCATGTGCCTTAAAACTAGAATTTCCAAAACTAGGGCATTCTTCACCTTTTACATTAAAACCCCTGGTTAAGCAATTCTTACATGTGCATTAATTTGAACCATCATAAAGCTTTTCAGGTATCCAAATGTATATTTAGTGTGTTTTCTCTCAAAACAAAATGTGCTAATCATTTAAAGAAGATTGCTATAAAAAGAAAGTCACAAGTTCACGCAAAGAGGTGCTAGTTATACAAATAAAGTTTTCATATAAAATTAGCCTGTTATTTATAAATGTATTGAAAACACTACTAATTGAGATGTTCATATTTGCTTGATGAAAGTCTTATTAAGTTCATATTTCTGTAAGGGCTTGACATAAGATATACACTCTTTTAAGACTGCCATATTTTAGTACCATATTGCCTTTTACAATGGCAAAACAGTAAATTCAGAAACATACCAAATGAATCCCTCAATTATTCTTTTAACATATTTTCACCCATTGTTTTCTTCTCATTTATTAGAAAGTCCATCTTTACGCCATTGATGTGAGATGCTGTCTTTATCCTATACAAAATTGCCATACCCTATCAATCTAAGTTTATGCCAAAGCTGCCCAACCCGCAATTCTATAATTTAAACATATGCTTCAGTCCCTGGGCATGTAAAAGAAAGGAAAAATGAGAGGGAAGATTATTGAAATAAGTATAAGCCATGTGGGAGAACTATATTCCTCTTAGTAGCTACCCCTGTGTATGTGGTTGGTGATAAGTTATAAAACTGGGATTCGGGTACAAAATATACTTTGATTTTTTTTTTTTTGGTAATTCTTTCCTTTTATAAAATAATAAAAAGTAAATACAAACCTAAACAGTGTGTTGAAAAGCAGAGACAACACTTTGCCAACAAAGGTCAGTATTGTCAAAGTTATGGTTTTTTCCAGTAGTCATGTTCTGATGTGAGAGTTGGACCATAAAGAAAGCTGAGCACCAAAGAATGGATGCTTTCAAATTTTAATTCTGGAGAAGACTTTTGAGAGTCACTTGGACAGCAGGAGATCAAACCAGTCAATCCTAAAGGAAACTAACCCTGAATATTCATTGAAGGGACTGATGCTAAAGCTGTAGCTCCAGTCTTTGGCCACCTGATGCAAAGACCTGATTTACTGGAAAAGACCCTGAAGTTGGGAAAGATTGAAGACAAAGGAGAAGGGGCAGCAGAGAATGAGATCATTAAATAGCATCACCGACTGAATGGACATGAATCTGAGCATACTCCAGGAGCTAGTGAAGGACAGGGAAGCCTGGCATGCTGCAGTCTATGGGGTCACAAAGAGACCGACACAACTTAGCAACTGAACAACAACAACAACAAATACAATATAACAATGTTTATATTTTTAATTTTTAATGTGGCTATACAGGTGATTCGGAGAAGGCAATGGCGCCCCACTCCAGTACTCTTGCCTGGAAAATCCCATGGACAGAGGAGCCTGGTAGGCTCCAGTCCATGGGGTCACTAAGAGTTGGGCACGACTGAGCTACTTCACTTTCACTTTTCACTTTCATGCATTGGAGAAGGAAATGGCAACCCACTCCAGTATTCTTGCCTGGAGAATCCCGGGGACAGAGGAGCCTGGTGGGCTGCCGTCTATGGGATCGCACAGAGTTGGACACGACTGAAGCGACTTAGCAGCAGCAGCAGCATACAGGTGATTGTTTTATTAATTTTATAACTTTTAGGATTTTAAAATAAAATTTTTCAAAATGAAAACAAAATTTGAAAAGAAAGAGCAGAAATCTAACCTTTACCCAAAAGAGAAGAAAAGGAGGAAAGGAATTGGGAGAAGAGATTCCTTGCCAGAAATCTGTGCTTATGTAGATAGGGACCTTTAAGAAATGTGTACTTTAACTTCTGAATCTTAAAAACTGTTGTCTAGCATGTGTTGCTGGACCAGGTCACTTGTTCCTTTTAAGGTGCTAACGCTAACGGGACCAGAAAAGCTGAGAGTAGGAACGTAGCAGGGGTTTGAATTTGGAGTCTGCCACTACCTGCTGTGTGACCTTGATTCAGACTTCTCTAGGTATTTTATAACCTATATTGTAGAAATGGTAGAAAATATATTAGAAAAAGATTGCTTTTGAAAACATAGCCTAGAACCTGGTGTGCAGTAAACATCTTCTAGATAAGCATTAAAATGTGTTATAATTATTCTTCACAACGTTTTACCACCTGAATCTAATGCTACAATTTTAAAGTGAGGAAGTCAGATTCATTTTTGTGCTTGTCTTGGTGATGGTCCTGATGTAATTATGTGATTTTTCTTCTATCCCCAATGCTACCCCCACATAGTTTGATAGCACAAAAACATGGTGTTACTTTTAAAAGTGCAATTTTTACATTCAACAGGAGACTACTACTATTTCTATTTCCCCCAATGCTTAGAAAATTAACCAAGGAAAAGCAGTAAACTTTCATTGTTATGAGAGACCTTAGTGTTTTGCACTTTTGTTGGCAGCAGTCCTTACATTTATTTCTCTGTAGACAAAATTATATACAACTTAGAATGGTCCTATGAATATCCATCGGAGAAGGCAATGGCACCCCACTCCAGTACTCTTGCCTGGAAAATCCCATGGACGGAGGAACCAGGAAGGCTGCAGTCCATGGGGTCGCTAAGAGTCAGACAGGACAGAGCGACTTCACTTTCACTTTTCACTTTCATGCATTGGAGAAAGAAATGGCAACCCACTCCAGTGTTCTTGCCTGGAGAATCCCAGGGATGGGGAAACCTGGTGGGCTGCCATCTATGGGGTCGCACAGAGTCGGACACAACTGAAGCGACTTAGCAGCGGCAGCAGCAGCAGCATGAATATCCTTCCATCACCTTTTCTTATGAATATACTTCTTTTCTTTATTTTTTTATTATATAAAAATCAACCCACTAAGAATCTTCAATCTTTCTACTCAAAATAGAGAGGAAGAGGGTGGCTTGGTATGCATATTTGGCTCAGGCCTTTTGAGAAAGAGCCAAAATCAATTGTTAATTCAAGAACACAGATTACAAATAAGTCAACTGTAAATTCTAGTAGAGGCATTAGGAAAAAAAAGTTTGTCTTCAGTTTTGCCTGTGAAAGACATCTTCTTCTATTAAAAAGAGAGAGATGAGTAATTATCTGTCTAACTTTTGATATATTTTAAAAAGATTTTATTAACATATAAAATATTCTAAGGCTGACTGTTATTACAGTGTTTCAAATATGATATTGATAGTTAATGATTAAGACATTAACAGCATCTGAGAATAAAAATAACCAAAAAAATTTAAAAATCTCAATTCATGATAACTGTAAATTATTGAAATTTATAATAAATATTTTAAGAACCCACATCTAGCAGCACAAAAACACTCAGCCTTCAGATGCACATTATTATGCAATTTACCATCACTGTAATTTTTTATTTTATACCCTGAACAGTTTTCTAAAGTGAAATAAAAGATGACACTAAACATAAAGTATTTTAGCATTGAATATCATTTTGAAACTCCCTAAGAAGATAATCCAAAACAAAACTGTCATTACAGAATGAAGTTTTTATCACGTTCCTTTCAAAATTATATGATGAAAAGTTAAGTAGTAATAATCCTACATGTTTGACTGTACTAGCTAATTAGTAAATATCTATGTCCTGACATTTTTCAATTTTCTATTATATGTTTCAGATATGGATATATTATTGAAAGGTACTCTTATCATCACTTGCTTTTAGGGTGTGGAATAGTTGCTATAAAAATATATATTTGATATATAACAGATTGGAGAAGAGGATTGCAATCCACTCCAGTATTCTTGCCTAGAGAATCCCATGGACAGAGGAGCCTGCTGGGCTAAAGTTCATAGGGTTGCAAAGAGTCAGATGTGACTGAGTGACTACTTTCACTTTCACTCTTTCAGTATGTAGAAAATGGTCTCTTTCCCATCTAACTAAGTTGAAAAAGTTTAACCAAGAAATTAGTGCTGGACATATTTAGAAAATTTGATTATACAAAATTGAAAAACCTAATTAGACCCAAATAGAAAAATAATCTTTAGACATTGAATTTTTGACACACTTTGGTATACACTGAGACACTCAAAATTAACTAAAGCAAACTAGAGCTGAGGGTAGAGGTTACTATGAATTTGGTACCATAATCACATTGATTTTTGGCATTTGCATTAAGCTTTATTTTATTTGAAAGTTTCCCCAGGAGCTAAGTGAAAACAGATGAAGGAATTGGGTTACAAAAGATAGAAATTTTTATGTAGAATGTCTCACTTCAATAATTTGGGCTTTAATGGGATTGAACTGTTTAGTGCTATATAATTGCATCACCAAAACTTACCTATATTAAAAGAGCATATTCACTAATTTGTGCAATGAATTTAGTTTTTTTCAGACATCTACATTAACCCATGTCTATAAAGACAAATAAATACATAAGTATGTAATCCACGATGAGGCTAATATTTTTCTAGATAGATGACATTTATGTGGTCACCATTATCAGACATTTTTAAGATGTCTTATTAATATAAAAAGCATTTTCTGTATGACCTTAGGAAGAAGTTTTAAAAATTTTAATATTTGTATCAAATATTAGATGTAATCAATTAAATTTTAAGTCATTGCAATTTAATATATTTGAACTAAAAAATATTGACTTATTAGCTATTTCTTTAATATTTGAAACACATTTAAGGTTTATGAACTCTGATGTTTGCAATTTCGAAGAGGAGGAATCCCAAAAGGAAAAGTTCAAGCAGACTGTCAGTCAATAAACCATTTGTAAACTTTAAGAAAAATATGTGTACATTGTCTCTCTTCATATCCAAAAAAGCAGCATACACTTAGGAATAGCATACTTACAGTTTTAATTATACTTCAGGTGTAGTGCAGGCTTCCCAGGTGACATGCAGGAGATATACGAGATGCAGGTCCAGTCCTTGAGTTGGGAGTATCCACTGGATCCACTCCGGTATTCATGCCTGGAGAATCCCATGGACAGAGAAGCCTGGTGGGCTATCATCCATGGAGTTACAAAGAGTCAGACACAACTGAAGTGACTTACCACACAACACAGACACATAGGTGTAGTGAGAAGAGGAAAAATAATTGTTAGAAGTAGTTTAAGGAAAATTTAGTTGTATGAAAGAAACATTTTGTGATCTTCCCCATCAATGAAATGATTGTGTGTGCTCGGCTTCTCAGTCATGTCCAACTATTTGCTACCCCGTGGACTCTAGCCCACTAGAATCCTCTGTCCATGGGATTTTCCCTGCAAGAATACTGGAGTGGGTTACCATTTCCTCCTCCAGGGGATCTTCCCAACTCGGGGGTCGAACTTACATCTCCTGCTTCTTCTGCATTGCAGGTGATTCTTCACCTGCTGAGGCACCAGGGAAACCTGTAAGCACTGTTAGTGAATAATCACTGTTTTTACACAGCACACAAAATATACTTATATTCAAACAGCATCTGTGCACTCTTTTGATTTTATTGAGAAAGAGCACATAGCACACTTCATATGAGAATTTGTTCATGATGATGTTTAGATTTTGTTCAGTAATGCTTATAATGCTCTGAAATTTTCAGGGAATGAGAATTTTCAATTTTTAATATTTTAAAGCCATGCTCTTATTAAGCAACCCAAAGCAGGAGCAGAGAGAGTGGTAATAAGGTAATGAAAAAATTATAAAAGCTTGAGGGAAATCCCATGGACAGAGGAGCCTGGTGGGCCACAGTCAATGGGGTTGCAGAGTTGGACAAGAGTTAGTGACTAAGCAACAAAAAATATTAAAGCTAAGAATACTAAAGACATTATTTTCACACATTTTGTATGTCAGGACTAGGGATATGCAGTTTATAGTTTATAAACCTATACACAAAAGTAATCATATAAATAATTTTTGCAAGATATTTGACAGTGTTCTTCATGATGAGAAAATTTTGGAAAAATGTCATTTATCTTTCCCTCCAAAGGCAACATTTTCTCAGTTGAATTTTGCATACTTTGAAAAAGACAATATTTCAGTACCAAAACATTTGGTACTTCAAGTACCAAATCATCTGCTTACAATTAAGAACATATTCTGTGTAGATTCTGATAAAATTTTATTACAAAGATACTTATAAAAGCCTTCTGTTTGGAGAAAATTACATTTTGTTAAAACCACATGTTAGTGTTATTTAAACACTCTTGTAGAAATTGCCTTGTAAAATGTAAGAACTGTGTACTGCCTAATGTATAAAACCATTTCATTAAATGAATTCAGTGTGATGTATTGAGAAATAATCACCTGAAGATTATTTGAGCATATTAAAGTAGCCCCTTTCCTTTTCTCAAGTGCACACGGAACTTTCTCCAGGATAGATCACATCCTGGGCCATAAATCTAGCCTTGGTAAATAAAAAAAAAAATAAAATCATTCCAAGCATATTTTTTGATCACAATGTAGTAAGATTAGATGTCAACTATAGGGAACAAACTATTAAAAATACAAACATATGAAGGCTAAACAGCATGCTTCTGAAAAACCAAATAATCATAGAAGAAATAAAAAATAAATCAAAATATGCATAGAAATGAATGAAAATGAAAACACAACAACCCAAAACCTATGGGATTTAGTAAAAAGCAGTGCTAAGGGGGAGGTTCATAGCAGTACAAGCTTACCTAAAGAAACAAGAGATAAATCTAATAAGTAACCTAACTCTACACTTAAAGCAACTAGAAAAAGAAGAAATGAATAACACCAGGGTTAGTAAAAGGAAATAAATCATAAAAATTAGGGCAGAAATAAATGAAAAAGAAATAAAGGAGACCATAGCAAAAGTCAACAAAGCTAAAAGCTGGTTCTTTGAGAAGATAAATAAAATAGACAAACCATTAGCCAGACTCATCAAGAAAACAAGGGAAAGAATCAAATCAACAAAATTAGAAATGGAAATGGAGAAATCACAGGAGACAACACAGAAATACAAAGGATCATAAGAGACTACTATCAGCAACTATATGCCAATAAAATGGATAATTTGGAAGAAATGGATAAATTCTTAGAAAAGTATAACTTTCCAAAACTGGAATTCAAAATTCAAAATTTCAAAACTGACAAATACAAAACTTTCCAAAACTGGAATTCAAAATTCCAAAACTGACAAATTCAACATCCATTTATGATAAAAACTCTCCAGAAAGCAGGCATAGAAGGAACATACCTCAACATAATAAAAGCCATATATGATAAACCCACAGCAAACATTATTCTCAATGGTGAAAGATTGAAAGTATTTCCCCTAAAGTCAGGAACAAGACAAGGGTTCCCACTCTCACCACTACTATTCAACATAGTTTTGGAAGTTTTGGCCACAGCAATCAGAGAAGAAAAATCCAGATTGGAAAAGAAGAAGTAAAACTCTCACTATTTGCAAATGACATGTTCCTCTACATAGAAAACCCTAAAGACTCCACCAGAAAATTACTAGAGCTAATCAATGAATACAGTAAAGTTGCAGGATATAAAATCAACACACAGAAATCCCTTGCATTCCTATACACTAACAATGAGAAAATAGAAAGAGAAATTAAAGAAACAATTCCAATCACCATTGCAATGAAAAGAATAAAATACTTAGGAATAAATCTACCTAAAGAAACAAAAGACCTATATATAGAAAATTATAAAACACTGGTGAAAGATCAAGGATGACACAAATTGATGGAGAAATATACCATGTTCATGGATCAGAAGAATCAATATAGTGAAAATGAGTATACTACACAAAAAAATCTGTAGTTCAATTCAATCCCTATCAAGCTACCAATGATATTTTTCAGAGAACTAGAACAAATAATTTCACAATTTGTATGGAAATACAAAAAAACCTCGAATAGCCAAAGCAATCTTGAGAAAGAAGAATGGAACTGGAGGAATCAACCTGCCTGACTTCAGACTATACTATAGAGCTACAGTCATCAAGACAGTATGGTACTGGCACAAAGACAGAAATATAGATCAATGGAACAAAACAGAAAGCCCAGAGTTAAATCCATGCACCCATGGACACCTTATCTTTGACAAAGGAGGCAAGAATATACAATGGATTAAAGATAACCTCTTTAACAAGTGGTGCTGGGAAAACTGTTCAACCCCCTGTAAAAGAATGAAAATAGAACACTTTCTAACACCATACACCAAAATAAACTCAAAATGGATTAAAGATCTAAATGTAGACCAGAAATTATAAAACTTCTAGAGGAAAACATAAGCAAAACACTTTCTGACATAAATTGCAGCAGGATCCTCTATGACCCACCTCCCAGAGTAATGGAAATAAAAGTAAAAATAAACAAATGGGGCCTAATTAAACTTAAAAGCTTTTGAACAACAAAGGAAACTATAAGAAAGGTGAAAAGACAGCCTTCAGAATGGGAGAAAATAATAGCAAACAAAGCAACTGACAAAGAATTAATCTCAAAAATATACAAGCAGTTCCTGCAACTTGATTCCAGAAAAATAAATGACCCATTCAAAAAATGGGCCAAAGAACTAAACAGACATTTTCCAAAGAAGACATGCAGATGGCTAGCAAATACATTAAAAAATGCTCATCGTTCATTATCAGAGAAATGCAAATCAAAACCACAATGAGGTATCATCTCACACCAGTCAGAATGGCTGCTATCCAAAAGCCTACAAATAATAAATGCTGTAGAGGGTATGGAAAAAAGGGAACCCTCTTACACTGTTGGTGGGAATGCAAACTAGTACAGCCACTATGGAGTACAGTGTGGAGATTCCTTAAAAAACTGGAAATAGAACTGCCATATGACCCAGAAATCCCACTGCTGGGCATACACACTGAGGAAACCAGAATTGAAAGAGACACGTGTACCCCATTGTTCATCACAGCATTGTTTACAATAGCCAGGACATGGAAGCAACCTAGATGTCCATTGGCAGATGAATGGATAAGAAAGCTGTGGTACATATACACAATGGGATATTACTCAGCTATTGAAAAGAATGCATTTGAATCAGTTCTGATGAGGTGGATTAAACTGGAGCCTATTATATAGAATGATGAAAGTCAGGAAGAAAAACACCAATACAGTATATTAACCTGTACATACGGAATTTAGAAAGATGGTTGTGATGACCCTATATGCGAGACAGCAAAAGAGACACAGATGTAAAGAATAGACTTTTGCACTCTGTGGTAGAAGGCAATGGTGGGATGATCTGAGACAATAGCAATGAAACATGTATATTATCATATGTGAAATAGATCACCAGTCCAGGTTTGGTGCCTGAGACAGGTGCTCAGGGCTGGTGCACTGGGATGACCCTGAGGGATGGAATGGGGAGGGAGGTGAGAAGGGTTTCAGGATGGGGAACACATGTATACCCATGGCTGATTCATGTGAATGTATGGCAAAACCCATTACAATATTGTCAAGTAATTAACCTCCAATTAAAATTAAAAAAGAAAGTAGCCCCTTTCTGTGACATACTTAAAATACATTATTTGAGTTCAAACATAACTCTTACTATTCTAACATTTAAAAGTAGATGGGTTATAAATCATTGTATATGGCAACTGTTCATCAAAATTTTTCCAGATTTTCACTAATTGATGTTTCTTACAGTATAATTTGCCACTAATTGTTTTGAAATATACAAGGAATGGGAAGAAATCAATCTTGTTAATAAATTGCCCTTAAATTTTAAAGTATTAAAATCAGTCTTCCTTCGAGGTTACTATTTGTACCACTGAAAAGAATATTATCTTAATTTAATGGCGTAAAATGTTCTATAAAGACATCCTTGATAAACAAAAATATTTGGTTCATCCTAGCTAATAAGGGATCCATAGGATGCATAAGTCTGTTTTCCCCAAACTCTTTGTGAATTTCCTTTTCTAGCAGCTTCAAGGGCAATTGTAGGTGTGCCAAAAAGCACTGAGCCACAGCACATCCTTGATGAATTTCACAAGTCCATCCTCTCTAAAACAAGTGTAATTCAGGTTTAATTTCTTGACATGAAGCAACATTACAACATCCTTGGAGTAATTTTTAGGTGTTATGTCAATTAGAAAGCTTAGGGTCACTGATTATATAGCTAGATGTTACTAATTACAAAACCTTCCAATGGTAATTAAAAATCTATTATAATTAATGACAAAACATTAAAAGGAGTCAGTTATCTCAGCAGTTGAGCATTTTACATAAATTAGTACACTATACTTTCCATTACCAATCTAAAAGGATTAAAAATCATCTTGTGGAAAGATACTATGGTTGTATTTAATGAAAAGTAAATGGAGAAAAAAAGCCAGTGTCTAAATAATTCAGAGCCCTTGTTATTAAACCTTCTCTGAAATATTCAGGTATTTAGAACAGTTATCAATATAGATACACATTGATACACACTCTATTTAGTTCTCATTTTCAATCTATAAATGCAAATTTTAATTTGCTAATTTGAGTCATTTAAATTAATATGTGTGTTTGCTTAATCAAGAAACCCATTCTTTCATTTACATTTTATTTATCTGTACTTCCTCTCAGCAGTCCTCAGGGCCACATAATTTCTATATAATGTGGGTAAAGTTCTTTCAAAAGTTATAATTAAAAAAAAAATGAAACAATTATTTAGTAGTAATAAGACAGAACTAATGCACATGCCCTATGAAACTAGCAAAGAGACACATGGACTCCGTTAAAGAAAAATTGCATTAAATTGAATAATAAGGAAGGAATAATAGTTGAAAAATAAGGAAGACTTTATTCATGACTGTTTAAATAGAGCCAAGAGGTTGAACTTATCCTTGTTGAAACAAAAAATGAGAGTTTTAATCACAAAATGAACTTGTAGAAAAGCACAGGAAGACTTGAGGGGGTGGTTTACTGGTGCCCAGATCTTTGAGAAGAACATTCTAGGTTGTAAAATTAGCAAGAGGTTGGGAGAGGATTTACATCTCAAAGGAGCAGAGAAATAGTTTTTAATTGCAACTATTTCTAAGTAAATAATCCAAGAAAGGGGATGTCAGGGATGTAGAGTTAGCGGCAGAGCATTAAAGATTAGTGAAGCTAGAGAACTGTAAGCCTACCTTTGTCAACTCTGAATAGTCATAACATTCTTCCAACTTAAATAATGTTTGAGCTTCTTTATATCTGGAGCAGACAGTAAATTTCTTATGATTGTGAATCAGCAGTCTTTCAGGTAATTTACAAACTTTAAACATAGACTCTCAATTTTTGACAATCACATATGTGTCATTTTTTGGAAACGAAAGTCATTAGTCTAATAAATTACTATTTCCAAATGAACAATTCAACCAAAAGTAACCAGAAAATGTATGAATACTATAATAGAGAAGGTCTTTTTTTTCTTTGTTTCCTTTGTTTTTCCTGAGATTAGTATACATTATTGATAAAAATAATAGTTACATTTTCAGATATAAAACAGTATGAAATAGTAAATGGATCATAATTGCCATAATTGTTTTTCTATTAATAGAGGTAAAGCACAGAGAGCAAGAAAATTTTCAGTTGAAAATTTGTGCAGTAATAATTGTTGATACAAACTCTCAAGATTGGTTTTCTACCTCTAATACATTCAGTGCTTCTCTCATTTCTCTGTTCAATGGTTCACTTGTGATGTAGTATTTGTGGTGAAGGTATGAGTAACCTTGTCTATCATATCAATAATTTATATAAATAGAGGTCTTGAATTCAATGACAATATCATTAATATTTTTAGATATCATCATAAAGAAAATATTCGAAATAAACATAAGCAATGTGAGCTTTTTATAGGTGGATAGTTACAAGACAATTATGCTTGAAAATCACAAACCTGATCATTTTTATTTTGTCTTAAGTCAAGCCACTTCTCATTCTTTCATACTGCTTTGTCTATTGACATAAAATGTGCTATTTAAACACAGCATCAGGAAATTATTCCTGAAATGAAACAACATGATCTCCACTCAAGCACAGCAAGAAAATATGATTGATATCCTATAATGCTTCTTGTGAGCAAAGGTCAGAATGAGAAATAAGTACAAAGTTGTTAGAGAAAGAGAAAAACTATAACAAAAGAAAAAATACATGTTAACAAAATTTCATTAGAAGTTTCATGCAAAAATCACAAGGTTGCCAGAGCAAACTGATACTTAGCAAATTTCTAATGTTTAATATTAATTTTGTTGCCAAAGTTATTTGTTAAAATTATAATGATGTTAGGATATTTAGATTTATATAAGGATATTTTTCAGTATTTTGAAAATCAAACATCAAAAAGAAAGTTGCTCAGTCATGTCTGACTCTTTAAAACCCTATGGACTGCAGCACACCAGCCTTCCCTGTCTTTCACTATGTCCCAGAGTTTGCTCAATCTCATGTCCATTGAGTCAGTGATGCCATTCAACCGTCTTGTCCTCTGTCATCCCCTTTTCCTCCTGCCTTCAATCTTTCCCAGCATCAGTGTCTTTTCCAATGAGTCAGCTCTTACATTGCTCAAAGGGAACCAAATTATCTTGGCCTTCATATTATAAGATTTTTATTTTAAGGCGGTTTCTTTTTAAGCTGGCCCTTTAGCCACTTTTGGAGAAGGAAATGGTAAGCCACTCCAGTATTCTTGCCTAGAGGATTCTATGGACAGAGGAGCACAGCAGGCTACAATCCAGGGGATTGCAAGAGTCGGATATGACTGGGCAACTTTCACTTTCACTAGCCACTTTTAGTAACAGTCATGTTTATTGATTATGCTATGGTTAATCATCCTCTTGTACCATTTAAGAAAAGCATTATAATCAATGCTTTAGACAGTCTTTTCAAGGAAAACTTGTACACGTAAAAACACATAAAGAATTTTCATTCTGATGTATAGTAGAAGCCAAAAAAACATTGTGAAGCAAACACACACACACACATACACACACACACACATAGGAGATGATCAACAACAAACTGAAATTACCTAACATTTATTAATCATAATTGACCTCATTTTTTCTCTTTGTATTAAGTTAACTAAAAGAGTTACAATTGTTTTTCAAATTCACTGTAATTATCAGCACAATTCAGGAATTTTACCTTATCTAAAATATCTAAGATAGAGACCAAAGTTGTATTTCTTCTTCAAGCATGCCTTTCTCAAGCATCTTTATGGAAAACATTTTAAAAAATATTCATGAAACTATTTTCTCCAAAGTAAATCTAATAGTCTAGAGAGGAAGTATAGTTAAAACAGTAACTTCCCAACTATGATGAGTTAGAATCATTAGAGGAATGTTCATAATTCTCAGTTCCCAGTTTGTACACAATACTAATTAAATTAGAAAGTCTGAGGGTAGGCATGAAACATTGTACTTTTTAAAGATCCTCAGGTGGATTAAACATGTAAAGTATGTAGGGAGACTTTATGTAAAGCATGAAAACCATTGAGTTGAAAGGTATTTAGCCTGGCATCAGGAAAATAACCATATTCCCAAACATTTAATCGCAGCATAATGTGTGGGGCTTCCCTGGTGGCTCAGACAGCAAGGAATCTGCTTGCTATGCTGGAGACCCAGGTTCGATCCCTGCGTCAGGAATTTCCCCTGGAGAAGGAAATGGCAACCCACTCCAATATCATTTCACAGCACATTTTTTTAGTATGAAATTATAAACTGAATGACTAATGGACAGGGATGCTACTAAAGGTTTTAATGAAATAACTGGGATGGAGTTAAAGTTCACTTTAACTCTGAGTTCTTGATAAGCCATTGAATTTTGTCAGTTTTTAGGTTTACAAACAGCTCTTAAAGACTATTGCATATTGACTATGCAAAACTCTATCCAGATTCTCCTCCAAATACTTTTCCTTTTATATAAAAATTTGGTCAGCAAAAGTACATTAAACTCGCTCATTCTGTTGTGATTTGTCTTGTTACATAAACTTCTCTTTAAGAATATAGTAAATACAATCCTAGGTTTTGACAAGTTATAAAACTGGGAGAAGAATTTAAAAATAACCAGATTCATTCACCATGTTTCAGGAGGTAAGATTGTAAAATGACCTAAGTTTTCAGAAATTGCACTTCAAAATTATTACCCATAAAATGATCTAACTGGATATAGGAAAAGTATTAGTAAAAGGTATAGCCCAAAGTCAACGGTAGAACTTAAAGTTTGTGTGCATGCCTGCATGCTAAGTCACTTCTGTCGTGTCCGACTCTTTGCGACGCTATGGACTATGTACAGCCAGGCTCCTCTGTCCATGGGATGCTCCAAGTAAGAACACTGGAGTGGATTGGCAGGTTCATCTCCAGGGGATTGAACCCACATATGTCTCCTGCCTTGGCAGATGGGTTCTTTATCACCAGTGCCACTTGGGAAGCTCAAAGTTCATGTGCTCCATCTTAAAAATGAGACACCATATTGGCTGGTGTGTCCTAAAGTAACAAACCTGAGATTTTTGTATCAAATGTATTGAAATTGATCTTTCAATTTTATATGAACACCACCATACAATGATTATGTTTATTGCATTATTGTTTTCATCAGCACAGGGCAATTGCTAATCTAAAATCTTACTGACTTACCAAGATCTAGTTTATTTATGGGGATTTTGAGGACATGGAGTAATGTGGCAGAGGTAATGTCTGTGTTTCTCTGTGCTGTGTTTCAGACTCAATTCTTTCCATCCCATGGCTTCTTCATCTATCAGGGATTTCCTGTCCTCCATGGATCCTCTGCTTCCAGCTGTGAGATAAAAAAATAAAAATATCCTCTGTTTAGAAGCTATTTAGAGGTTGATGGATAAGTATTAAATGCTGCCATTTCCAGAAGTGTCATAGGCTCTTCTGACTGCTTTCTACTGGTCAGAACTTGGCCGTATTATCTCACTTTGCTGTAAAGCCACTGTTGTTTAAAAAATTGAGAGAGAGAGAGAGAAAAGCATGATTTCTGTCATCTTTATCAAACATCCTTTTATTTCTATCCACAAAATCCTCAAAACCTTTCTCCAAGGAAGTCAGTACAAAGTCATACATATATACCGTATCAAAGTCTAAGAACTTCAGACAATATAACATACTGTCCATTGTTTTCCTCAATTCTTGGCTTAGCCCTGAAGTATCTTTGTATCCTTAAATCCTTGCTCATGGTCTTTAGTGTGGATATCATTTTGCTTGATTTTTTCTGTCTGCTTCTTATAGAAGAAAGCTTAAATTTCCAAAGTTTTTACTAGGATTGAACAAAGGCAATAAAACTTCCTACAGTATTCAATTCAGTTCGGTCGCTCAGTCGTGTCCGACTCTTTGTGACCCCATGAATCGCAGCACGCCAGACCTCCCTGTCCATCACCAACTCCCAGAGTTTACTCAAACTCATGTCCATCGAGTTGGTGATGCCATCCAGCCATCTCATCCTCTGTCGTCCACTTCTCCTCCTGCCCCCAATCTCTCCCGCATCAGAGTCTTTTCCAATGAGTCAACTCTTTGCATGAGGTGGCCAAAGTACTGGAGTTTCAGCCTCAGCGTCAGTCCTTCCAATGAACACCCAGGACTGATCTCCTTCAGAATGGACTGGTTGGCTCTCCTTGCAGTCCAAGGGACTCTCAAGAGTCTTCTCCAACAATACAGTTCAAGAGCATCAATTCTTCGGTGCTCGGCTTTCTTCACAGTCCAACTCTCACATCCATACATAACTACTGGAAAAACCATAGCCTCAAGTAAGAAGGCTCTCTTATCTCTCTTTGCCATTCTTTGGAACACTGTGTTCAGATGAGTGTATCTTTTCATTTCTCCTTTGCCTTAGGAATTAAATTGAGATGAGACAAATTAAAAGGAAAAATCCAGCAAAAGTTAAGTAACAGGTATACATGGGAAAGACCTAGGAAAACTGTAACTTGCAAAATATGTGAAGCCCTCTCCTTAAATTCTATCTTCAGCTAAAGACAAGAGAGGATATTGAAGGGAGTGGTTTGGGACTTCAAAGGGGAGAAAGGCAATTCACATACAGTTGGAGAAGCAAATGTTTGGTAAACCAATGCTCACTGGACCTGGTAGAGACTATGGGACACAGTGTGGACTCTGATCTCTATCTCTGATCTCTTGCTCAGCCGTCTTTCTCATCATATCTAACCATATTCTTTTACAGCTCTATTTTGGGAGCAAACCCTCTACCAAACTAAATTCTTTCAGGAAGTTAGAGAAAAGATCCAAGTTTTTTCATAAATTTTTTTGGCCCTAATGTTTCAACTTTAAATAATCCTCATGCCAAAGAGACATTTTGGGGTGGCAAATTTTGCCCTCTTAATTCTTTTTCAATTATCCTCTATCTCAAATTATCATTTTAACTAAGGATAAAATGATATATATGTCAGTCTATTTTTCTTTAATATAAACATTAAAACAACCATGCATGCAATCTTTATTGGCATAGGTCTGAACTTAGATTGGCCAGATAAAATACAGGATGCCCAGGTAAATTTGAATTTCAATGAAAAACAAATAAATTTTACCAAAAATTCCCCCAAATTTCATGGGGGCAGATTTATGTGAAAAAGATAATCATTGTTTTCTGAAATTCAAATTTTACTGCGTATCCTATAGTATTATTTGCTAAATTTATTAATGCTGGCCTGAATATTTCAGTTATTATTATTATTGTAAGGTCTGTTCAGTGATATCAATATGAATTATGGAAAGTGTAAATATCATATATTTTCCCTCAGTTGCCTTCAAACAAACAACCACTGCTACAAGCCAAAGTATGAAGTTTCAGCTACTATCTACTATATAAATTTATGTGTGCTGGAAGCTTTATTTGTAACTAATCTTTAGTGTTATTTTAGATTTGGTGTTTTAATAAATTTCAGTAAAACTCCTTAAAATAATATTGTGCCACTTTGATTTCATTTCAGTATATGAGTTCTGCTTTGTTAGGGGGAAAAGTTGCAGAGAACTGCAAATTATCAGACTTTAACATAAATTAAGAACCAACAGCACCTTCTCAGATCTTCAAACCAAGAGCTTCCCATAAAGTGGTGCTCAGAAGATTGGATTGCTTCTGAATGCTCTTTCAGTGATTTTTATATTTTAATAAAACTGTTCATTATATTTAACTTCTTGTATTGAAGCAATTAGATATTTATATGATATAGCATATCATTATCTTAGTTGCATTCTGAACCATTTGGGATGCTTTTAAGTTAGGGTGATATTTTTTCCCCATCTTAATTTCGCACACACTAGTGCCTGTGTGCATTTTCAGCTTTGTTTGCATCTTTAGGTTCTTTATCCTATTTCTCAACTTTATTGTGCTAAAGAGGCTAAATAAACAAGTATAGCTGGTTTTTTGATAACAAATATGGTATCAGGTCCCATCACTTCATATCTTTGACTAACCTCAAAGACAGTAATTTCAAAAATTTACTGTATTGAGAAGCAGATAGAAATTGATATCACAGTTACTTCCTCTCTGTCTGTCTCTCATTTATTTTATCTCTATCCTCAGTTCACTTCAGTCACTCAGTCGTGTCTAACTCTTTGTGACCCCATTAATCGCAGCACACCAGGCCTCCCTGTCCATCACCAACTCCTGGGGTTTACCGAAACTTATGTCCATTGAGTCAGTGATGTCATCCAGCCATCTCATCCTCTGTCATCCCCTTCTCCTCCTGCCCCCAATCCCTCCCAGCATCAGGGTCTTTTCCAATGACTTAACTCTTTGCATGAGGTCGCCAAAGTATTGGAGTATCAGCTTTAGCATCAGTCCTTCCAATAAAAATGCAGGACTAATCTCCTTTAGGATGGACTGGTTGGATCTCCTTGCAGTCCAAGGGACTCTCAAGAGTCTTCTCCAACACCACAGTTCAAAAGCATCAATTATTTATCACAGAGCTAGAACAAATAATTTCACAATTTGTATGGAAATACAAAAAACCTCGACTAGCCAAAGCAATCTTGAGGAAGAAGAATGGAACTGGAAGAATCAACCTGCCTGACTTCAGGCTCTACTACAAAGCCACAGTCATCAAGACAGTATGGTACTGGAACAAAGACAGAAATATAGATCAATGGAACAAAATAGAAAGCCCAGCGATAAATCCACACACATATGGACACCTTATCTTTGACAAAGGAGGCAAGAATATACAATGGAGAAAAGACAATCTCTTTAACAAGTGGTGCTGGGAAAACTGGCCAACCACTTGCAAAAGAATGAAACTCAAACACTTTTTAACACCATACACCAAAATAAACTCAAAATGGATTAAAGATCTAAACGTAAGACCAGAAACTATAAAACTGCTAGAGGAGAACATAGGCAAAACACTCTCCGACATAAATCACAGCAGGATCCTCTATGACCCACCTCCCAGAATATTGGAAATAAAAGCAAAAATAAACAAATGGGACCTAATTAAAATTAAAAGCTTCTGCACAACAAAGGAAACTATAAGCAAGGTGAAAAGACAGCCTTCAGAGTGGGAGAAAATAACAGCAAATGAAGCAATTGACAAACAACTAATCTCAAAAATATACAAGCAACTCCTGCAACTCAATTCCAGGAAAATAAATGACCCAATCGAAAAATGGGCCAAAGAGCTAAATAGACAGTTCTCCAAAGAAGACATACAGATGGCTAATAAACACATGAAAAGATGCTCAACATCACTCATTATCAGAGAAATGCAAATCAAAACCACAATGAGGTACCATTTCATGCCAGTCAGAATGGCTGTGATCCAAAAGTTAACAAGCAATAAATGCTGGAGAGGATGTGGAGGAAAGGGAACCCTCTTACACTGTTGGTGGGAATGCAGACTAGTACAACCACTATGGAGAACAGTGTGGAGATTCCTTAAAAAACTGGAAATAGAACTATCTTATGACCCAGCAATCCCACTGCTGGGCATACACACTGAGGAAACCAGAACTGAAAGAGACACGTGTACCCCAATGTTCATCGCAGCGCTGTTTATAATAGGCAGGACTTGGAAGCAACCTAGATGTCCATCAGCAGACGAATGGATAAGAAAGCTGTGGTACATATACATAATGGAGTATTACTCAGCCATTAAAAAGAATGCATTTGAATCAGTTCTAATGAGGTGGATGAAACTGGAGCCTATTATACAGAGTGAAGTAAGCCAGAAAGAAAAACACCAATACAGTATACTAACAATATTATATGGAATTTAGAAAGATGGTAATGATAACCCTGTATACGAGACAGCAAAAAATACACAGATGTATAGAACAGTATTTTGGACTCTGTGGGAAGAGGGAGAGGGTGGGATGATTTGGGAGAATGGCATTGAAACATGTATAAAATCATATAAGAAATGAATCGTCAGTCTAGGTTCGATGCACGATACAGGATGCTTGGGGCTGTTACACTGGGGTGACCCAGAGGGATGGTATGACACTGGATGACCTCACCTCTGGATGACCCAGAGGTGGGAGGGGGGTTCAGGATGGGGAGCACATGTACACCCGTGGCGGATTCATGTTGATGTATGGCAAAACCGATACAATATTGTAAAGAAATTAACCTCCAATTAAAATAAATAAATTTAATAAAAAAATAAAAACTAAAAAAAAAGAAAAAAACATCAATTTTTCGGCATCAGCTTTCTTCACAGTCCAACTTTCACATCCATACGTGACCACTGGAAAAACCATAGCCTTGACTAGACAGACCTTGTTGGCAAAGTAATGTCTCTGCTTTTGAATATGCTACCTAGGCTGGTCATAACCTTCCTTCCAAGGAGTAAGTGTCTTTTATTTTCATGGCTGCACTTACCATCTGCAGTGATTTTGGAGCCCCAAAAAATAAAGTCTGACACTGTTTCCCCATCTATTTCCCATGAAGTGATGGGACCGGATGCCATGATCTTCATTTTCTGAATATTGAGCTTTAAGCCAACATTTTCACTCTCCTCTTTCACTTTCATCAAGAGGCTTTTTAGTTCCTCTTCATTTTCTGCCGTAAGGGTGGTGTCATCTGCATATCTGAGGTTATTGGTATTTCTCCCAGCAATCTTGATTCCAGCTTGTGCTTCTTCCAGCCCAGCGTTTCTCATGATGTACTCTGCACTAAGAACCTGCATATAAGTTAAATAAGCAGGGTGACAATATACAGCCTTGACCTACTCCTTTTCCTATTTGGAACCAGTCTGTTGTTCCATGTCCAGTTCTAACTGTTGCTTCCTGACCTGCATATAGGTTTCTCAAGAGGCAGGTCAGGTGGTCTAGTATTCCCATCTCTTTCAGAATTTTCCACAGTTTATTGTGATCCACACAGTCAAAGGCTTTGGCATAGTCAATAAAGCAGAAATAGATGTTTTTCTGGAACTCTCTTGCTTTTTCGATGATCCAGCAGATGTTGGCAATTTGATCTCTGGTTCCTCTGCCTTTTCTAAATCCAGCTTGAACATCTGGAAGTTCACAGTTCACATACTGTTGAAGCTTGGCTTGGAGAATCTTGAGCATTTTTTTATTACTGCGTGAGATGAGTGCAATTGTGTGGTTGTTTGAGCATTCTTTGGCACTGCCTTTCTTTGGGATTGAAATGAAAACTGACCATTTCCAGTCCTGTGGCCACTGCTGAGTTTTCCAAATTTGCTGGCATATTGAGTGCAGCATTTTCACAGCATCATCTTTCAGGAGTTGAAGTAGCTCCACTGGAATTCCATCACCTCCACTAGCTTTGATCGTAGTGATGCTTTCTAAGGCCCACTTGACTTCACATTCTAGGATGTCTGGCTCTAGGTCAGTGATCACACCATCGTGGTTATCTGGGTCATGAAGATCTTTTTTGCCTAGTTCGTCTGTGTATTCCTGCCACTTCTTCTTAATATCTTCTGCTTCTCTTAGGTCCATACCATTTCTGTCCTTTATCGAGCCCATCTTTGCATGAAATGTTCCCTTGGTATCTCTAATTTTCTTGAAGAGATCTGTAGTCTTTCCCATTGTTTTCCTCTATTTCTTTGCATTGATCGCTGAGGAAGGCTTTCTTATCTCTCCTTGCTCTTCTTTGGAACTCTGCATTCAGATGATTATGTTTTTCCTTTTCTCCTTTGCTTTTTGCTTCTCTTCTTTTCACAGCTATTTGTAAGGCCTCCTCAGGCAGCCTTTTTTTTTTTTTTTTTGCAATTCTTTTCCATGGGGATGTTATTGATCCCTATCCCCTGTACAATGTCACGAATCTCTGTCCATAGTTTATCATATACTCTGTATATCGGATATAATCCCTTAAATCTATTTCTCACTTCCACTGTACAAACATAAGGAATTTGATTTATCATCTCTCCCTAAATGTTAAAAATATAACAGGATATCATCACTCAGTAAATCTTTAACCCAATTTACTGTTGATGGGTGGGGCTGTTTTCGCTCCCTGTTGTTTGACCTGAGATCAAACTATGGTGGAGGTAATGAAGTAATAGAGGCCTCTTTCAAAAGGTCCCATGCACACAGTGCCTCACTTAGTGTCCCTGACCCAGTAGCAGGCCACTGTTGACCCACACCTCTGCAACAGTCTCCAGGACACTCAGAGGCAAGTCTGGGTCAGTCTCTTATGGGGTCACTGCTCCTTTCTCCTGGGTTCTGGTGTTCAGATAGGGAAAGGAGTATGTCAAGGTCACCCTGCTTATTTAACTTATATGCAAGTATATCATGCGAACTGCCAGTCTGGATGAAGCACAAACTGGAATCAAGATTTCCTGGAGAAATATCAATAACCTCAGATATGCAGATGACACGACTCATGGAAGAAAGCAAAGAACTAAAGAGCCTCTTCAAAGTGAAAGAGGAGAAAGAAAAAGTTGGCTTAAAACTCAGCATTCAGAAAACTAAGATCATGGTATCCAGTCCTATTACTTCATGGCAAATAGATGGGGAAACAATAGAAACAATAAGAGACTTTATTTTGAAAGGGGGGGCGCTCCAGAATCACTGCAGAGTGCAGTCATAAAATTAAAAGACACTTGCTCCTTATAAGAAAAGCTATGACCAACCGAGACAGCATATTAAAAAGCAGAGATATTACTTTGCCAACAAAGGTCCATCTAGTCAAAGCTATGGTTTTTCCAGGAGTCATGTACAGATGTGAGAATTGGATCATAAATAAAGCTGAGGCCCAGAGAATAGATACTTTTGAACTGTGGTGTTGGAGAAGACTCTTGAGAGTTCCTTGGACTGCAAGGAGATAAAACCCATCAATCCTAAAGGAAATCAGTCCCGAATATTCATTGGAAGGACTGATGCTGAAGCTAAAACTCCAATACTTTGGCCACCTGATGCAAAGAACTGACTCATTTGAAAAGACCTTGATGCTGGGAAAGATTGAAGGTGGGAGGAAAAGGGGACTACAGAAGATGAGATGGTTGGATGGCATCACCCACTCGATGGACATGAGTTTGAGCAAGCTTCAGGAGTTGGTGATGGACAGTGAAGACTGGCATGCTGCAATCCATTGGATTGCAAAGAGTTGGACATGACTGGGCATCTGAACTGGACTGAACTGATAGTCACTCATGCATGCTAAGTTGCTTCAGTTGTGTCTGACTCTTTGAAACCCTATGAACTATAGCTGGTCAGACTCCTCTGCCCATGGGATTCTCCAGGCAAGAATACTAGAGTGGATTGCCATTTCTTCCTCCAGGGGATCTTCCCAACCCAGGGATGGAACCAGTGTCTCTTGCACCTCCTGCATTGGCAGATGTTTTTTTGTTTGTTTGTTTTACCATTGTTGTCACCTGGGAAGCCCGTATTGTCAATCACATCCTGGTATTTCTTCAGATTCAACATTAGCGAACTAATCATAAACAGAATGATTTGGACAATGCATGATCCTAAGAACCTAAGATGTTAAGAGGAAGACTTACAAAATACAAAGCCCCAAAGCAAATGCATCCTACCCCTAAAATTGTTAGGGATCAAACCAAGGGTGGATCTAGTATAACTGAGTCATTTTCCATGCTGCCAGTTGAACCTATAGGCAGCTTTGAATTATATCACTGCTTCACTTGGCATTTCCATGTGGCAGTTCAGTTCAGTCACTCAGTTGTCCAACTTTTTGTAAGCCCATGGACTGCAGCACGCCAGGATTCCCGGATGTCCATTGCCAACTCCCAGAGTTTATTCAAACTCATGTCCATTGAGTCGGTGATTCCATCTAACCATCTTGTCCTTTGTTGTCCCCTTCTCCTCCTGCCTTCAATCTTTCCCAGCATCAGGGTCTTTTCAAATGAGTCAGTTCTTTGCATCAAGTGGCCATGTATGTATTAATATGAGGTAAAATAAGAACTTACAATGCTAAAGTTAGTCCTGTAAATACGGGTCTGGACATGGATAGGGACGACAGGTATTAACTAAACAGAAAAGTCCTCTTTCTTTTCCCATATGTTTTATTATTCTCAAAGATCCATTGTCCAAATTTTTTTTTTTTATTTTCTCTTCCAACTGATTTGTTCAGCACCCACATGAGAGTCCAATAATTTTCTATACTCCATACATGTTATTTTGTTCCATATTCCTTCTTGATGTTTACTGTAAATGGCATCCTAGACTTGATTATTTGGTAAATAAACCTTTAAGCGGCAGGTATTATATTCAAATATGAAAGTGAAAGTGAAGTCACTCAGTCGTGTCCGATTCTTTGTGACCCCATGGACTGTAGCCCACCAGGCTCCTCCATCCATGGGATTCTCCAGGCAAGAATACTGGAGTGGGTTGCCATTTCTTTCTCCAGGGGATCTTCCCGACCCAGGGATCGAAGCCAGGTCTCCCGCATTGCAGGGAAAATTCTTTAACCTCTGAGCCACCAGGGAATCCCAAGTACTTGGGATTCAAATGGAACATATATAGCCCATCTGTTTCCCAAGGGAGATTACAAATAAGTATACATTAGTGTACATATGTGTTTGTAGTCAATTCCTCTTCTTTACAAGGGTATTGTCAGTGATATTAACTTTACGATGTTGATTTTATAGACCAATAAAACCCCCATCATCCCCAAATTTAGCTACTGATATAGGATGACTGACTTTTTTTGGATAAATATACAACCAGAAAAACAATATTTCTATTTGAGATGAATACCATGCTATATTAAAGGGTATTCTGAATCCAAAAACAAAGGAGGTATCATAGTTCCAAACAGAGCTTCTTAAAAACAATAAATTTAGCTTTAAAAGATACTTGCTATATTGCTTTCATGAGTTTCATTTCACGTGGACAGTGAAAAAATTATTCAGCAGGATTTTGCAATCTACTCATCTTTGGAAGCTAGTAAAAAAAATAAATTAATCTGATCTTTTATCTCCGAAAACGTGTTTAGAGTTAAAACTATAGTAAATATGTCATAAGGGAATAAAAACTTAAGATAAATCTGTGTTCTTGATTCTGGAAGGAGATAATTGGCCTTGTTGTTGCTGTTTAGTTCCTAAGCTGTGTCTGACTATTTGCAGCCCCACTGACTGCAGCATGCCAGGCTTCCCTGGCCTTCACCGTCTTCCAGAGTTTGCTCACTAATGTCCATTGAGTCCATAATGCCATCCAATGATCTTATCCTTTGCCGCCCCTTTCTCCTCCTGCCCTCAATCTTTCCCAGCCTCAAGATCTTTTCCAACTTGTTGGCTCTTTGCATCAGGTGGCCAAATTATTGGAGCTTCAGCTTCAGCACCACAACTTCCAATGAATATTCAGGGTTGATTTTCTTTGGATTGACTGGTTTGATCTCCTTGCACTCCAAGGAACTCTCAAGAGTCTTCCTCAGCACCACAATTCAAAAGCATCGATTCTTTGGCACTCAGTCTTCTCTATGGTCCAAATTTCACACCTGTAAATGACTAGTGGAAAAATCATAGTTTTGATTACACAGTCCTTTTTCAGCAAGTGATGCCTCTGCTTTTAAACATGCTATTTAGGATTGTTATAGCTTTTCTTCCAAGGAACAAGCATTTATTAATTCAATTTAAATTTAATTTAATCGGCCTAAAAGAAGACGATTGGTTTCTGGGCAGGTGAGAAACCAAGATAGAGTTATGCCAAAGTGATGGGACATAGGGCATTCAAGACTGTTGTGCAGGTCAGGTGCAAAATGGAACAGAGTGAACCACCCACTTTTGGGAGCAGAACATTCATGAGAATTGGAAAACTTAAACAGTAACTTCTGTGATCTTCATTATGCTCTGTAACTCGACTTTACTTTACATCACTATACTCACTACTCTCCACATTACTTCATATTTTTATTTGACCTAACACACAACCATTGAGACATCATTAGTGCTTGGCTCTGCTCTGGGCCCTAGAATAAAATAGGAGAACAAGACTAAACTGTCTGCCCTCATGAAGTTTCCATTCTTGTTTCTGCTTGTTTATTGTCCCAACATAACAACAGAAGCTCTGTGGAAGCAGGGATTTTGGCTATGTCTCTATCTGTTGTATATTACATAATTTGTAGCCTAATCACTTAAGTTCAGTCTCTCAATTGTTTCTGACTCTGTGAGCCTATGAACCGCAGCACGCCAGGCATCCCTGTCCATCACCAACTCCCAGAGTTTACCCAAGCATATGTCCATTTGGTGGGTGATGCCATGCAAGAATCTCATCCTCTGCCATCCCCTTTTCCCAGCATCAGGGTCTTTTAAAATGAGTCAGCTCTTCGTACCAGGTGGCCAAAGTATTGCAGTTTCAGCTTCAACATCAGTCCTTCCAATGAACAATCAGGACTGATCTCCTTTAGGATGGACTGGTTGGATCTCCTTGCAGTCCAAGGGACTCTCAAGAGTTTTCTCCAACAACACAGTTCAAAAGCACCAATTCTTTGGTGCTCAGCTTTCTTTATAGTCCAACTCTCACATCCATACATCACTACTGGAAAAACCATAGCTTTGACTAGACAGACCTTTGCTGGCAAAGTAATGTCTCTGCTTTTTAATATGCTGTCTAGGTTGGTCATAACTTTCCTTCCAAGGAGTTAGCGTCTTTTAATTTCATGGCTGCAGTCACCATCTGCAGTGGTTTTGGAGCCCCCTAAAAAAGCCTGTTACTATTTCCACTGTTTCCCCATCTGTTTGCCATGAAGTGATGGGACTGGATGACATGATCTTAGTTTTCTGAATGTTGAGTTTTACATCAACCTTTTCACTCTCCTCTTTCACTTTCATCAAGGGGCTCTTTAGTTCTTCTCCACTCTCCGCCATAAGGGTGATGTCATCTGCATATATGAGATTATTGATATTTCTCCCAGCAATCTTGGTTCCAGCTTGTACTTCATCCAGCCCAGAATTTCTCATGATGTATTCTGCATGTAAGTTAAGTAAGCAGGGTGAAAATATACAGTCTTGATGTACTCCTTTTCCTATTTGGAACCAGTCTGTTATTCCATGTGCAGTTCTAACTGTTGCTTCCTGACCTGCACACAGGTTTCTCAGGAGACAGGTCAGGTGGTCTGGTATTCCCATCTCTTTCAGAATTTTCCCCAGTTTATAGTGATCCACACAGTCAAAAGCTTTGGCATAGTCAATAAAGTAAAAATAGATGTTTTTCTGGAATTCTCCTGCTTTTTTGATGATCCAGTGGATGTTGACAATTTGATCTCTGGTTCTTCTGTCTCTTCTAAAACCAGCTTGAACATCTCATAGTTCACCATTCATGTATTGTTGAAGCCTGGCTTGGAGAATTTTGAGCATTACTTTACTAGCATGTGAGATGAGTGCGATTGTGCAGTAGTTTGAGCATTCTTTGGCATCTTTTTTTTGAGATTGGCATGAAAACTGACCTTTTCCAGTCCTGTGGCCACTGCTGAGTTTTCCAGATTTGCTGGCATATTAAGTGTAGCACTTTCACAGCATCATCTTTTAGGATTTGAAATAACTCAACTGGAATTCCATTACCTCCACTAGCTTTGTTCGTAGTGATGTTTTCTAAGGCCCACTTGACTTCACATTCCAGGATGTCTGGCTTTAGGTGAGTGATCATACCATCGTGATTATCTGAGCCATGAAGATCTTTTTTTGTACAGTTCTTCTGTGTATTCTTGCCACCTCTTCTTAACATCTTCTGCTTCTATTATGTCCATACCATTTCTATCCTTTATTGAGCCCATCTTTGCATGAAATATTCCCTTGATATCTCTAATTTTCTTTAAGAGGTCTTTAGTCATTCCCATTCTATTGTTTTCCTCTATTTTTTGCACTGATCACTGAGGAAGGCTTTCTTATCTCTCCTTGTTATTCTTTTAAACTCTGCATTCATATGGGTGTATCTTTCCTTTTCTCCTTTGCTTTTTGCTTCTCTTCTTTTCACAGCTATTTGTAAGGCCTCCTCAGACAGCCAATTTGCTTTTTTGCATTTCTTTTCCATGGGGATGGTCTTGATCCCTGTCTCCTATACAATTTCACTAACCTCCGTCCAGTTCATCAGGCACTCTATCAGATCTAGTTCCTTAAATCTATTTCTCACTTCCACTGTGAGATTTGATTTAGGTCATACCTGAATGGTCTAGTGGTGTTCCCTACTTTCTTCAATTTAAGTCTGAATTTGGCAATAAGGAGTTCATGATCTGAGCCACAGTCCATTCCTGGTCTCGTTTTTGCTGACTGTATAGAGCTTCTCCCATCTTTGGCCACAAAGAATATAATCAATCTGATTTTGGTGTTGGCCATCTGGTGATGCCCATGTGTAGAGTCTTCTCTTCTGTTGTTGGAAGAGGGTGTTTGCTATGACTAGTGCGATCTCTTGGCAAAACTCTATTAGCATTTGCCCTGCTTCATTCTGTACTCCAAGACAAAATTTGCCTGTTACTCCAGGTGTTTCTTGACTTCCTACTTTTGCATTCCAGTCCCCTATGATGAAAAGGATATCTTTTTTTAGGTCTTAGTTCTAGAAAGTCTTCTAGGTCTTCATAGAACTGTTCAACTTCAGCTTCTTCAGCATTACTGGTTGGGGCATAGACTTGGATTACCGTGATATTGAATTGTTTGCCTTGGAAATGAACAGAGATCATTCTGTCATTTTTGAGATTGCATCCAATTACTGCATTTCAGTGGCTCAGAGATTAAAGCGCTTGCCTCCAGTATGGGAGACCCAGGTTCAATCCCTGGGTTGGGAAGATCCCCTGGAGAAGGAAATGGTAACCCACAGTAGTATTCTTGCCTGGAGAATCCCATGGATGGAGAAGCCTGGTAGGCTACAGTCCACGGGGTCGCAAAAAGTCGGACACGACTGAGCGACTTCACTTTCACTTTTCACTTTTACTGCATTTCAGACTCTTTTGTTGACTATGATGGCTACTCCATTTCTTGTAAGGGATTCTTGCCCACAGTAGTAGATAAAATGGTCATCTGAGTTAAATTCACCCATCCCAGTCCATTTTAGTTCACTGATTCCTAAAATGTTGATGTTTACTCTTGCCATCTCCTGTTTGACCACTGCCAATTTGCCTTGATTCATGGATTTAATATTCCAGGTTCCTATGCAATATTGCTCTTTACAGCATCGGGCCTTTCTTCTATGGCCAGTCACATCCACAGTTGGGTGTTATTTTTTGGCTTTGGCTCTGTCTCTTCATTTTTTATTTTTATTTTTTGAAGTTATTTTTCAGAAATATTGTGTTGTAGGCTAATCAATACATAGTAAATCCTCAGTAATTTTGTTGAGTGAATAAATAAACAAAAGTAGCTCAAACCTACTACAAGATGCAGTAGATTGTGGATGTGGCAGGCCAGGGCTAAGAAGTTTTCTCTTTTGAGAGCTAAGCCTTGTGTGGTATGAGTAGAAGGATAAAAAAGACTAAGACTACTATTACGGTAAGAAAGGTAAGAAATGAGGACCTTTTCTATTGAATCAACCTTGGGGCTACTCCCTTAATCTCTTTGCACAAGAGAAACGGAAGCAAAAGCCACCAGTGGCGTATCTAATGGAGCGGTATTTGCATCCAGTAGTGCTGGGTCCTTAGGTTCACTGAGAGCAGTTAGTTATCACTGAAACAGCAAACAGGAAAACCATAGTATATAGAGCATATTACATATATTATATGGCTACAGAATATAGAAAATTAATTTTCTGCACAATAGGATAGCAATAGTGTTATAATATTAAATATAGCTGTAGCCTATAGGATATATCTGGAGAAGGCAATGGCACCCCACTTCAGTACTCCTGCCTGGAAAATCCCATGGACGGAGGAGCCTGGTAGGCTGCAGTCCACGGGTCGCTACGAGTCGGATACGACTGAGCAACTTCACTTTCACTTTTCACTTTCATGCATTGGAGAAGGAAATGGCAACCCACTCCAGTGTTCTTGCCTGGAGAATCCCAGGGACGGGGGAGCCTGGTGGGCTGCCATCTATGGGGTCACACAGAGTCGGACACGACTGAAGTGACTTAGCAGCAGCAGCATAGGATATATCAGGAATTCTAGCTATCTGTCTCTACTCTTTTTTGTGTTAAAAGAAAGGATTTTTTGCATGAGAGGTATGAAATCTTGTAAAGAAGCTAGTTAGGAAGAGCTATTGTTATCTGGTCCCCTAGCTGTACACTTCAACTAATGTTCTCAGGAAAATATGACAAAATGAACACAATTATCTTGTAGGACCAGGGAGCTAAATTTACATCCCCAAAGCACACATTCCACTTCAAATAGCCTTTTGTAAAAAGTCTGCCCTAAGTTTTCTTATAGACTGAATCAGCTCTTTTGGAAATAGCCATGCTTCTTTACCTTGGCAGTGGTGAGAGTGATAAAGAGAAGAGGAATGATAAATCTATAAAAACCCTGGTCTTTAGGTGCAGGAAAAAAAAAAAGTGTTACAGAGAAAGAATCACTATCATAAAATGGACAAAGATGAAAGTTTGCAAGATTATTTAAGTAAAAATTAATGAAAAAGATTTTAGAGGCAATTTAAAAATTCAGTTAACACAGAAGTTCAAAGTTTAAGTGAGAAGGCACAGAATATACGTATACTTTTGACTGACTCTATGCCTGACTCTATGCTAGCCACTTAACATATGCAAATAAACACAATGCTTAGTGATTGAGTTACATATAATCACCTCTACAATATAGTGATTTAGAAAAAAATATGGTAAAGATTCTTGATATAACTTGTCTAAAGCCACTTGGCAAAAAAAGTGGCATTGACAGGATTTAAATAAGATAGTTAAATGATTCCTAAATCCACATCCTTTATACCACATTGGAGACCTAGGTTCAGTTCCTAGGTCAGGAAGATCCCCTGGAGAAGGGAATGACAACCGACTCCAGTATCCTTGCCTTTAGAATACCATGGACAGAGTAGCCTAGTGGGCTACAGTCCACAGGGTCGCAAAGAGTCAGACACAACTGAGCAACTAACATTTATATCACATTTTCTCATTAATATGAAATATGGTACCACTTCTCTGGGTTATAGTAACATGCTGTTGTCTGACTCTTTTGCAACCCTGTGGACTGTAGCCCACTAGGCTCCTCTGTCCATGGGATTTTCCTGGCAAGAATGTTGGGGTGGGCTGTCATTTCCTTCTCTAGGAGATCTTCCCAATTCAAGGATCAAACCTGAATCTCCTGCATTGGCAGGTGGATTCTTTTCCATTAAGCCATCTGGAAAGCTCTATAGTAACATACTGATAGCAAATAAAATGTTTTCAAAGCTATTCAAAGTATTTAAGTTATATCTAATACATATGCCTCTCAATATAATATATTTGCTTCTGATTTAGTAAGTATAGAATCACTTAAAAGCCATGTGTACAAAATACAGGCAATCCACTTCCAATATATATTCCACTTCCTTAATATTAATTAAGGTTTTTGTTCAAATCATTTTCAACAAGGATTAAATTATCCTGTGTTCTACAAGTCAGGAGAAATTAGTTAACAAGAAATTCTGAGGAGCACAAATCTACTTGAAAAAAAATCTGAAAAGCTATCACAGAAGGGGTGGAATATCACTGGAATGATTAAGATGAATGCTCAGCAACATTTCTCTGGCAGGAATGCTATTAAATGCCACTGAAGTGGAGTTCCAGGATGGTTGTAGAACGTCTGTTCTGGAGGCTTTTTAACATACATCAGTATGTGAGAAATGATTTTTGACATTTGCTTCACTGAATTATCTTTAACTTTGTCTTATGCTTGTACTTTTACATTTCATTTACTATCTGAGATTTTTATTCTGTATTCTTAATGTCCTTATCCATTCTTACTGCCATCACACTTGGTCTAATGCATTGTTAAGTTTGCCAGTTATCCCTTTCTTCTTTCTGACTTTGGTCTCTCTCCATTTCCAGCTTTTCTTCCATTTTTTTTCCCACCTAGCACTGTCATTAAATAATTCCTCTACATTCACTGATTTTATCAAGTCATTTGACTGTTGTAAAACCAATGCCCTATGGTTTCTCACTGCTAACAACTATATTGCAAGGCATTAGGTGATGAGAAAAAAAGAAAAAAAATGATGGCATTCAATGGTTAGATGATTAGGAGAATACTGGGAATTTTACTATATGAAGAGGGATTTTACTCTTCACAATCATTAAAAGGCCAAAATATGCAGTTTTACCATTAGGTTTGTCTGAAGGAGAGTCTATCCAACATGGGAGCAAAATTTGCCACCCTAAAATGTACCTCTTTGGCATGAAGATTAATTTAGGCTGATTATTTTTAAGAAGGAGAATACACCAGAAGTCTTTCTTTTTTACCTCTCTCTTAGCTGCCTTAAGAATCTAGGACCTATTCTCTGAATAGAGCCTATTCTCTGAATACAGCCATCACTGGAGATGCCTGCAACAAATAAGAGTTAGAATGGTGGGGAAACTGAGCGGGGTATAGAAATCAGAGTCCACTCTTTGTCCCGTGATCTCTGCCTGTTTATCAAACATTTGCTTTTCCATCCCCATGTGAATTATTTTCCTCTCCCTTGAAGTCCCAGACCACTACTCCCAACATCCTCTTTTGTCTTTGGCTGAAGATGATAGTTAAGGTGATATCTTCAGCCATTTTGACAACTTGCTCAGTTTTCCTGGGTCTCTTCCATGCTGCTGCTAAGTCACCTCAGTCGTGTCTGGCTCTGTGCGACCCCATAGAAGGCAGTCCACCAGGGCCCCCCGTCCCTGGGATTCTCCAGGCAAGAACACTGGAGTGGGTTACCATTTCTTTCTCCAATACATGAAAGTGAAAAGTGAAAGTGAGGTTGCTCAGTCCTGTCTGAGCCTCAGCAACCTCATGGACTCCAGCCTTCCAGGCTCCTCCATCCATGGGATTTTCCAGGCAAGAGTACTGGAGCGGGGTGCCATTGCCTTCTCCTGGGTCTCTTCCATAAATACTACTAAGCTTTTATTTGATTTTCTAGATACATTCAACTTCATTTCTGGACCAGCCAGAAGAACCTAAAAAAGGTAGGAGGAAATTCAGAAGTACCTACTGTATCTCAAAGAAGTAATGATATTTAAGCGGCACTTTTGCAAAAGCTGGTTTACAAATTTTGATATTTGGCAAATCTAATACAGTTATGTAAAGTTTAAAAATAAAATAAAATTTAAAAAAAAAAAAAAAAAAAAAAAAAAAAAAAAAATAAAATGTAAAGTCCTGCCTTTCTTTGACTATTTTAATTCACCTTCCTTGCAATGCCCTGCCTCATTATTTTGCATATGCTATTTCATCTGTTTGGACTCTTCTCTCATCAACAGTTCTACATATCTTTAAATTCTCACCTAATTTATTCTTCCTTATACTGTCTTTCCTGACTGGTACAGTTACATCATTCTTTTCCCTAAATACTGCAAACACTTCATATACAGAATCTCGTAGTCATTTTATTAATTTGTTTGCATCTGAGTTATAGGTCAATGACCTTGAATGTATGAAATATGTGTAGTATTTTGTACATTTCTCATAGTTCAGTATGGATATTAGAACTTCAATAACTGAAAGAAAGTGTAATATATGAATTTCTATGTAAATCAAATCTTTGTTTTAAGAAAGTATTTGAGATATATTTTGGGATGGCACATTTTGCTGTCCTATAGAATGAAGTCTTCTTCAATCAAATCTAATGGTACAGCTGTATATTTTGGCCTTTTAAAGATTCTGAAAAGCAAAATTCCTCTTAATATACTAAAATTCCCAGTATTCTCCTAGTCATCTGACCATTGAATATTATTATTGTTTCTCTCCTGACAATTATCTCATTATATTTGTGAGATAATTTACTTATTCACTGTGGTAATGAGTTCTCATCATCATATAAAGTTTTTTCCATCTGCTTTCTAAGTAAAAACAATTCTATAGACATGGGATATTTATGTAAATCTTATGCAAAAGTTATTGAATAAGTTCAAAATGCACAACATCACACTGAAGACTGATAAATATAATAAAAACTTCAAAGTCATATAAAATATTTTTATATCTTATATATATGTTCTAAAAATGTAAATTATGTTATAAAAGTTAGTCTACCAGTTGTCTTTGCAGTTGTCTTTTCAACTCTATTCAAAACAAACTTTATTAATGAAGCAGATCATCTGAATTTTTTTTCTCATAAAAAAACATAGGTAGTATTAACAACAGATCTAGAACAAAATTTCAGTATCCTAGCAAGATTACAACATCACGATTCCAATACAGATATAATTTGCTTATTATCTAATTGGAGCAGACCATGATTTATATTCCCCAAGGTACTTTCCTTCACGGAAAGAAGACATGAGATTTAGAGAATATCTGGAAAATAGATGAAGATACTATACACCAGTTCTTAAGCCCATTGTCAAATTGTGAAGAGTCATATGTTGATGTGTTCAATTTGTCAATGTCTTTCCTCCACTGAAGTGAACAGAAATGATATTTACAACTCCAAAGTAATATTAAAGTCTTTGTTTGTTGTCATGCTCAGTTCTGCTTAATCTTGAAAATTCTTCAGGTATCTATTTTGCTTTTCCATTTCATCTAGACATAATTAGTTTTCCACAGGCATTTTGGCACAAAATTCAGTGACCACATATTCTAAGGCTACATCATAAATCCCTTAGAAGTCAGTGATTAAAATAATTCCAAAGCATTTTGCCTATGTGGCGTTTACCTGTTATAGATTCCATTTCTTACTTAACCAATGGAAACAGCTTGTCAAACACAGTAGCCCTATTTCTGAAGATTTTTCCCTTTCAAACAGCATCTTCACATCCCTTTCCAAGTTGTTCACACAAGGAAGCTCTATTTTCAAAATGCAGTTTTTTCCTATAAGAAGCTTTTTAAAGCAAGGGGCACACTCATCAGTTTGGGAACTAGAATTTTATTTAAATACTTGTGAAAATGCCTCACAGACACTTCTAATATAGGAGCAGCAGATATGTTTAGTTTGAGGTTCAGAAACCATGACAGGACTCTACCACTTACCTGTCTTCTCAACACCTGTTTTCTCATCTATAAAATGGGAGTACTGATCTCCCCTGCTTTTTGAAAGTTCCTTTACATTCCTTTCCTTTTTTGAAAGACACATTATCACCTGTTTTTGCTAACCGTAAAACATCCAAAGAGGACTTTTTGCTTCTATGAGCAAATCTGAAAAGAGAAAATAGTGTTCAGGTTTGTTTTGCAGTGAGCCCTTGTAGAGACAGTGCACACCGCAGAACTGAGATGGCACCATCAAATTCCTTCCTCATGAACTACAATAAGCATCTCAGCACCAAACCAGCATAGCTTTGAAATGTGTCTGTGAGCATCCGTTCTTTATCTCATTTTGTGCATCTGTTATGAAGATGTGTCCTAAGGTAATTGCTTCTCCACATTATACCATTTTAGCTTATGAAAGGTTTTGTTAAAATTGTCTATTTTTAGATATCAGGGAAAATCTGCTTTAATATTTGCATTAAGTGTCTAAGTACAGTTGGATGAGATAATGCACCTAAACCACAGCTTAGCACCTGGCATAAAAGTCAGTGTTTAATATATGATGTTGTCATAGTTATTATTCCTAATAGTACAGGCAATGTGATCTAAATTATGTTTTAAACTCAGCCTCAAAATATCAAGAACTGTTTTACAGCATTTTATAAAACAGGCATTTAAAGAGTATGAATTCCAGGTTTTTTTTGTATTGATTAATCAAAAAATATATATATTTTATGAATCCTTGTGGTATTCCAGGCACCATAATAAGCATTTAGGATAAAATCATCAGGAGAAAGTCATTGGAAATTTTCACTTTAATTAAAATCACAGTGGAGGAGACAAACATGAGACAGATATTCAACGATAGCACAATAAATGTGCCACACACACACACACATATATATATGTATATATACACACACATACACACACAGGCTATGCTAAGCATTTCAAATGTATTAACATAATCAAAGTGAGGAACTTTTTGAAAGTTTAAAACTTTCAAAGGGGATTCACTTATTAATATTTCACTTAAAGTTGCCAAGGTTTAAAAAAAAAAGTACACAGGCTTTTTGCTTCAAATGAACTTTTCATTTGCAACAAGGCCTTTTACTGGATAAATGCCATTTTGACTTGACAATCACTAAAAATTATTGTCTGTCATGGTATAAATAAATCAGTACTGTTTACTAAGTACCTAAACTTTCCAATGCCCTCATGTCAATGTATTTTGAATTACAAGCTCTACAGACCATGGGTTATAAGCACTTGTTACTCACTATTACCTACCTAAGCCAGACATCTTTTCCCTTTTTTCCTTGGGTATTTTTGTGAGAAACCTTTCTAAAAAACAAATCCTTTCAGCAGTGCCATGGTCTTAAACTATTGCTAACTGCTGATCTTTCAACCCAGTTTGAATCTTACTCATCTACAGTCTAAAACAGATCCCTTTATGAGTGTCCTTGAAATAAAGTTCTTTTCTTGTCTATACTCGGTAGAAAAGCAATTTCTGAGAATGTAAATAGCCAAGCTAGAGCCCATATTTGAAAAATAGAGTTTGGTCAAAATATTAGTCTTAAAAACTTTAGTCTCTGGAAAAATTTATTAAAAAGCAGATAGAAAGTCAGACTAAATCTACAATCACATATATATTCCATGGACTTAACCAGCTTATGATCTAAGCAGAAATTAAAGATTTAAATATTTTGGGGGGAATGTTGGCACATGGCTAAATTTAAAACATAGTTTACATAAGACAGTCATATTCTTCTGGGTTTTACTAATTAGTATCATTTTAAAGATACAGTTAAAGACTAAGGAACACAATTTTTGATTGTTCACCATTAAATTTTTTTTTTTTTAGTTGAAAAGTTATATCCTCCCTAGGTCTTTTGTTGATGTATGGCAAAACCAATACAATATTGTAATTAGCCTCCAATTAAAATAAATAAATTTAAATTAAAAAATAAAAATAATTTTGGGAGAGATGTTAATGTCATTAACATTTTAGGAGACATTATTTTGGATATAGGATAAGAGGTATAGTGTCCTTAAGACTGAGAAGGGTGTGAAAGATAGAACAGAGAGAAGAAAGAGAGAATAATCAGAAACTGGCTAATACAGTTATGTAAAGTTTAAAAATAAAATAAAATTTAAAAAAATAAATAAATAAATAAAATAAAATGTACATGAAACAGAAAAAAAAAAAAAAAAGAAACTGGAAGTCTTATACATAATTGTCCCTTACAGACTTACTCTCCTAAAATATTGATACATACACATACTTACACATGTAAAACTCAATATGCCCAATAACTTTTTTTTAAGTGATTATTTTTTAAAATACTTAACATTGTCCTAAATTTGTCCACTGTAAGCCCTTTCAACTAGCGCTGGTATCATTTGGCAATTTCATTATTTTTTTATCATTTCTTATTTTAAGATATAGCGTGTTCTAGGCTTATCCTGAACTTTCCAGGACTCAGAATTTGAATCACTTATTTCTTAAGATGCCCAAATTCCTTTCATTAGAGATTACCACTAGAAAAAAGTATTCATGTGATAGGTATATTCGTTACTAATTAAGTACTATTGCTCCTGATACTCTTTATTAGCAGCTAAAAGAAAAAGCTAGCTAGCTAAGTATATATACACAGAGATATGTAATGATTCATTAGTGATACTTCCAATTCAAAGTAGATAAGAGGGCCCTTTTCTACCTCCCTCAATCTATATGCATATCTCCCTTCTCCCCAAAAGAAAAGACTGGTATGCTTCAGCATCACTACTTCTTTATTTCTCCAAAAATACATACAAAAAATTGACACCCATGTCATTACTAACAACAAAACTATAATAAATAAGAGTAAGATTTCCCTCTACGTGTGTATATATGATACATATGTTTATGACTATTAAGGGTGGAGAGTAAGAATAATGAAATTAAAGGTTTCTTAAATTAATTCTTATCATTGGATGATTTCAGTTTGATGGGAAATTTATTTGCTTCTATTTGTATTAAATGTAACTTCTGTTTTCTCATAAATTTTAATTCAGTTCAGTTCAGTTGCTCAGTCGTGTCCGACTCTCCGCGACCCCATGAATCGCAGCACGCCAGGCCTCCCTGTCCATCACCAACTCCCAGAGTTCACTCAGACTCATGTCCATCGAGTCAGTGATGCCATCCAGCCATCTCATCCTCTGTCGTCCCCTTCTCCTCCTGCTCCCAATCCCTCCCAGCATCAGAGTCTTTTCCAATGAGTCAACTCTTCACATGAGGTGGCCAAAGTACTGGAGTTTCAGCTTCAGCATCATTCCCTCCAAAGAAATCCCAGGGCTGATCTCCTTCAGAATGGACTGGTTGGATCTCCTGCAGTCCAAGGGACTCTCAAGAGTCTTCTCCAACTCCACAGTTCAAAAGCATCAATTCTTCAGTGCTCAGCCTTCTTCACAGTCCAACTCTCACATCCATACATGACCATAGGAAAAACCATAGCCTTGACCAGACGGACCTTTGTTGGCAAAGTAATGTCTCTGCTTTTGAATTCATTTGTTAGTTAATGATATTGCTCAAAAGATCAAATTATACAAAAAGTTATTCTCAGAAAAGCCTCATTTCTATTCCTGTCCCCTTCATGTAGCTCTCACTAACCCATTACAAACCAGCATTTAAGGAGATCCTAGTTTATCCTGTTTTTCTAAACAAACTAGGCAAACACACATGCACATTCTTATATTCCCTTATTTCTTATGCAAAATATAATATGGATCTTTCAACTTAAGCATAATGTCAAAGCATCATTAAAATTGAAATAAATACCATATAAGAGACTTTAAAATGAATTAATCACAGTGGGGTTGAAGGAGGAAACAGAACAGGCTCTGTCTTAAAAGCAGGACTCCATCTTGAGCCAGACTGTGGACTTTGAGCTATATACCCAGTATCTGTGGAAATGACATACCAACTAAAAGAATACCCTAATTATCTGTGTGACCAAATAGAATCATACATTCTATTATGCTTATTGGGGAATGACCAGAAGCCTATTGATAACTGTCCACTGTTAACTACCTAGGTTTAAGGCATATGAGTTACAGGTTGACTTTGATTGTATCTTTCTTTTTCCTTTGTTCAGACTAGTTTCAGGGAATTTGGGGAGGTGGGTTTAGACACGTATGCTTAGGGTATATAAGGTTTTCACAAAAACTGTCGGGGTCCTTGGCTAAGAGGAGACTCTGCCTTGGGCTCGCTGGTGTAATAAACCGCACTCCACTATCTGCATTGTCCTTTGGAGTGAGTTTGTTTCCACAGGGTGAATTAATAGAAGTCTATCTAGAAAAAGAAAACATTCTGGAAGTGAGAAAACTTTATAGAGTTTCTGTGTGGACAGCAAAACTAAAAATAGTATGAAAGTGAAGTACTTTGTTATTGTAAATCAACTATACTCCAATAAAAAATTTACTTAAAAATGAAAGTAGTGTAAGGAAAAAATAGACTCATTAATATATTGAACATGTTTTATAATCCCGGAATGTCCCCTGCAACTCTCCCTCTCTCCACCTTCTTTCTCTCACTCCTTGTCGCTCTTAGTTCTCTTCTCTGTCAAGCTCTGTTTATTTAGTGGCTGAGACTATTGCCTTGAGCGCAGTCCATTCTTCTATTCAGAAATTATATGCATTCAGCAATGTGGTGCCTAACTTCTCAGCATTTACATACTACTTTTTGTTTCCAAGAAGACTTACAATCAATTTAATCAATTTATCTCCCAGTTTTCAGCAAAATTGATCTTGCTTTACAAATGGGATAGCAGTCCTCAAGCAGGCAAATGAAGTGCCTTTTCCTGGATTTAACCCCTGGCATGCAGGTTCAGTCTGTTGAATGAGTGAGCTAATCTCTTAGCCCAGTCTTTATCTCATCATCCCTGGAAGGGGTAATAACCTTAGGAACCGTCCAGATGTAATTTAAAACACAGAATAAACTATAACTATTTGTCGTATGAATCTTTACAATTGTTTTCTTCTTTTGTTTCTTAAGGAAGATATGCCCAGTGTTCTCCTGGAAACTTTGGTTGAGTGAAAATTTGAAATACTTACTATTCTCTAAAGAAATTTACATGGTCTTTATAAGTAGATTATTAAGGACTGAGAAATGCATCTTTTACTCTAGATTCAGTATAGCTAAGGTTCAATCTGTGCGATTCTTCAGACAGAGGAAATTGGATTTTGTTTCTCAAATGCCACCTATTATTTCCAAATCAGAGTCAATTCAGAATTAAGCTGAAAATAGCAATATTTATTTATTTATTTATCCTTATCCTATGTGTGTGTGTGTTAGTTGTTCAGTTGCATCTGACTCTTTGTGACCTCATGGACTATAGCTTGGCAGGTTCCTCCATCCATGGAATTCTCTAGGCAATAATATTGGAGTGGATCGCTATTCCCTTCTCCAGGGGCTCTTCCCAACTCAGGGATCAAACCCGAGTCCCCTACATTGCAGGCAAAGCTTGACCGCCTGAGCCACCAGGGAAGCCATATACATATGGGAAGCCATATATATATATATATATACACATACATACATACCAAGGTTATATTTATGTTCAGATATTCCAGAAAATTCAGTCCCCAATCTTGGACTAAAAAAAAAAAATGTAAAATTCATTTGATTGCCTGAGTCTTCTTGTGACTAATTCCCAGAAGTGCTTAGTGAATTATGAAGGTGTTTCTCTTTAGCACAATAAACAACATATTTTACTAAGGGAGGCCTTATATGTTCTGTCCACACCCTAGACAGCAATTAAGCCTTTGTGAGCCTTACTGGAAGTGGTTTCCAGAGTCAAGAAACATAAGGTGTGAAGTAGCAATGTGATTGGAGATTTTATTCTTTTCTCTTCTTTGAAGGTAGTGTCTATCATATTTTGTATTTTATTGGCTGTAACAGAGTTTACTAACCAATGCTAAGCTGACCCAGGGTTTAAGGATGTTCCTCTGCTAGCCACCCTTATAAGGAAACCCAGAAGCCAAGTTTTACCCTGAACAATGAGGCCTTTGTTTGCCAAAGCAGAGTGGCCCAATACCTCAGAGCTTTTTAACCTTTTTCTTGTTGGTGATTACATTTGCAATTCATGCCAGTGGGATTATGGAGACTTTCTCTAAATCCCTGGCAGGAAAAAAAGAACCTCTTACTTTTTCCTGAAGTTGCATGACAAGCCAATGTTTCCTTTCTCATTTACAGGTTTTAAAAATGAGCCTCAAGACTAAGTATTATCCTGAAAATCTCTGTGAATTACTAACCTAATCTAGGCATCAGAGATCTACTTCACTAAATAAGGAAGCGATGCATCAGGGGGGCATATTTATTCAGAAACTAGAGGAAGAAGGATATTTCTGTTGAAGGAGAGAAAAAAGAAAACAAATCTTCAAATGATTTTTACTAGGAATAAATGTCTCTGAGATTTCACACAACATATATACATTTTCAACACACATAGAGACACAGAAACATAGTCATGGAAAATTTTCCTAATTTTCAGGGTAGATCCAGGTTTTGTGTGGGCACAAGCTTACACCATTTAGGAGACTCTGTTTAAGACCAAAAAATGTGCAAATTTACAAATAGAAAATATATGAACATAAATATTTTGTTTCAGTTAATCCCAACAATCTAAAATATAAATTGGCAATATTACAAACATTGCAACATTCAAAAAATAATGTGTTGTTATCAATATTAATTAGTTGCTTAATGCATCTACACTCTTTGGCTGCACACCCTTTGTCTCTGCATATGCAGCAATTATTAAATATTTTCTATAGAAAGAATAGAAAGTTAATTCAGTCCAGTGGAATTGACTGAAAACGTGACTGATGGTTTAGAACAGTTTCTTTCAGCTTCACCACTTTTTATTGGTGATGCCACATCTGTAAGTGCTCTGGAAATACTTGTTTAGACAATGAGTCTTGCCCTGGAGAAATATCTTTGAGACCCCATACTTCTTTTTTTTTTTTTTTTTTTTTAATGCTTGAAAAAAAAAAAAAAATGAAGTAGTGCTGGAATTTGAACCATCAATTCACACCAGAGGTCATATTTGTCACTAGGTTGTCATTTTTCTTACCCTCTTTCTTCTTTTTTTTTCTCTTGTTTTTTTAATATTTGATATATAATATTATGTTAGTTTCAGGTATATAGCACTGATTGTTTTATATATGTGTATGTGTGTGTATATATATATATTTTCAAATTCATTTCTCTTATACATTATTACAAAATATTGAGTATAGCTCCCTGTGCTCTACAGTAAGAGACCTCCATATCTTTGATTTCATGGACATGATTGCCAATAACCTGTAGATGAAAAACTAATAGTCAATCTGTAAAAGATAGAAAACTTTATTTGAGCCAAATAGAGGACTGTAACCCAGGAACAACCTCTCAGAAAGCTCCAAGGACTGTTCCTACTTGTTCGAGGTCAAAGCACAGTTATATAGGTTTTTGAGGCAGATGGCTATAGGCTATACATGAAATGATGTATATAGTTTTGGTGGCTTAGTTGAGGTAAAGAATCTGCCTGCAATGCAGGAGACGTGGGGTTGATTCCTGAGTCAGGAAGATCCCCTGGAGAAGGAAATGGCAACCCACTCCAGTATTCTTGCCTGGAGAATTTCATGGACAGAGGAGGGTGGCTGGTTACAGTCCATGGAGTCATAAGAGTCTGACACAACTTAGTAACTAAATCACCACCACCATAGTTTGTTCAGTCCAGATCTGAAAGTACAAAGTGAGTAGTGGTCATGGGTCACTGTGACCCCAATACGATTAAGCAGGAATGTTAACTTTTAAGGAGTTACCTTGTTGGTACTAGGAAAATGTTGCTTTTTGTGGTTGAGCAGGTGTTTGTGCCCATGGGGAGGTTTGATCAATACATGGTGTATATAAACAATGCATAGTAGAGGAGAGAGAAGGGACCGACAGTTGAAAAAGTTTCCTGTGTTTAAATTTTTCTTCTCTCCCCATACACAAACCCTTACGGAAGAGTATCTTGGCTACACGCTACTGCCCCATTCCACACATGAACTCCATTCCCACTTCCATTGGGTTGGCCCCACCAGCTACTTCACATGGAACTGTTAGGTAGTTAGAATAGGAAAAAGAAATCCAGAATGGCAGTGGCTAAAAGACAAGGAAGGGAAAAGCCCATGAAAATAGAACAAAGGAAGGTCCGAGGACCAGAGCGAGGACCTCAGGTAGAACAAACAGCACTCCTGGCTAGCCCAATTTACATAGGGCAAGCCCAGGGGTGAGGAGAAAAAGACATATAAAAAGAGAAGCCAAAGGGCCAAGGGGCTCTCTTTCTCTCCCCCTCAACCCCTCTTCTCTTCGTGTCTTTTGGGTCGGTCGGCATGCCCTCACGCCTAGAGAGTGTATTTTCCTTTATTTCCTAAGTAAAACTGAGCTGTAACATGGAGCTGAGACACGGTCTGTCCAAGAGCTATGACAATCCAAGGGCTTTAACGTCTGTTACTTCAAATTTTTGTTGTGATGAGACAGAACCGAGGAAATTATACACTCCCCTGACCGAACCTTAGCACAGATGTCCTTCACGCTCATGTCCTTATTCTGGGCTCAAAGATGCTCAATCCCAACTTTGCCCCAGAGGACCCACAAAGACAGGAAACTGTTAGGAATCAGGTAGATATGGAAGTACTAGTCAGTGTTTATATCTCTGGCACAGAGTGGGACTTTTGAGGATCTGCATTCTCTCCCTGCACCCCCTCATCCTTGGAGTAGAGCATGCTAGTCTTGGAAGAGGCCTCTCAAACTGAAGGGCTCTGAAGTTTAAGCTTCCTTAAGCTCACAGCCAATTCTCTAGTAAAATTATCATTAATAGTGTGAGAACTTAGACACTGTCAAGGATTAAGACCTGTATTTTTTTTTAACCCATAGCATATTAAAAATTGTAATACTGGCAATCATACCTCTCACTATTTGGTGGCTATTCCAATACAACACAAAATATGTTCTTTATCTGGGACATTTTGACATAATAAACACTTGCTAGATAATTTCTTTTTGAGGGTTATTCTTATAGCTAAGGCTGTAATTATCAGTGAAATCAGCAATGAGAACTGTGAATCAAAAGTGATTTCCCAAGGAACTGGTAGGTTTCTGATATGTGAATAAAGTTTCTCATAATAAAGGGGAGAATGAAACAGTTTATCAATAATAAAGTAGGAAACAAAGTACAAGGCTAAACAAGAGTCAAGTTAGCAAGAAAAAAGATTGCTCTGAAAGAATAATCTTCATTTCTACAAGTGTGTGGATTTAGAGGGAAGGTGGCAATCATTGATCAAGAGTCATGAAGTCATATTTTGTGATCTGCATTTTTTTGCTATATAGTCTTTCTCCTCCCTACTCCCGCTGTCATCCTTCTATGAGAAGGTAGGTCATTCAAAGTAGAGGATTACTGTTAGAAAGGTGTGGCAGATGATTCTCAACAAACCCCAACTCTTGATATTCATACCTGTGTATATCTACTCCCCTTGAGTGTGACTTGCTTCTAATCGACAGAGTATGGCAAAGAAGGTGAGGTATTATGTCCATGAATGGACTGTACAGGGGTGTGACTTCCATCTTGCTAGCAAATTCCTCACCTTGCTGGATTTGATGAAGCAAGCTGCCATATTGTGAGGTGCTCTATGGAGAGGAACATATGGAAAGACTGAGAGCAGCTTCCAGCTGACACCCACCAAGGAAATGAAGTCTTCAGTCTGACAATCACCAAAGATCTGAACCCTACCAATAACCATATGACCTTGGAAATAGATCCTTCCCCAGCTGGCATTTCTGATGAGATCTTGATTGCAGCCTTGTAGAAGACCCTGATAGAAAACTTAGTAAAACTGAGCCCAGATAAATGATGTGCTGAAAGTGTGAGATAATCAATGTGTCTTTGTTTTAAGCTGCCAAGTTAGTGGTGATTATATAGCAATAGATAGCTAATGCAAAATACTATAAGTTTTCATAATAATACAGTCACATTAAGTAAAATGAAGTATTAAAATTGAGTCTTAGTTTACTATATAACTTTACAAAACCATTATTTTAGCTACTTTATGTAACATTCTATTTTGACATTTGACATTTTTGCTTTCCAATTATTCTACTCTCTTTATATCTGTCATTATACATTTCTGCATCAGCAGTGCTCATGTTCTCCAGATACAAGCTTGTAACTCACCATTGTCCTCTTTTTCATATTATTTTCCATCATTCTGGCCATGTTCAATGTGGATAGTTTAATCTCATTTGGGTCTTTCATCTTCCAAGATCATGGTAAATCATAATCTAGCATCCTAGTCTACTCTACATGGACACCTCTTGCCAACTGGAAGCATGATAATTCAGAAGTATTAAAATGCTTAAGATTAAAAATCTACCGTCAAATGAGGCTTGTATTTAGCCCACACTCTGACATTTTTCTTACAATGTGCTATTTGCAAATTATTTCAATTCTCTAAGCCTCTATAAACCCAAACATAACATAAAAATAGTAACTATCTGATTAGATTATTTATGGATTGCAGGAAAATTCAGTGCATTTGTGGTCTTAGTACACTGCCTGAGTATTAATACTTTAGCAATGTTACTTTCTAAATTTGATGTCTAGTGGGACGATTGTCTCTGTCAATGTCATCTATTAAACTTGTCCTTCCATTTCTTTTAACATAAAGTTCTTTGCTTCCTAGCTTTCAAATCCATCAGCCTGCTCTGAATTTTGTTTTCTTCCCAAATAATTTCTCAGCTATAATAACTGTATTCTCACTGATATTTTTAATGCTGTCATTTGCATTACTAAATTCTAAACCTGATATCAGAGAAGGCAATGGCAACCCACTCCAGGACTCTTGCCTGGAGAATCCCAGGGACAGGGGAGCCTGGTGGGCTGCTGTCTATGGGGTTGCACAGAGTTGGACATGACTGAAGCGACTCGGCAGCAGCAGCAGTAAACCTGATATAACCCCTCTTAGAATCAGCAGAGAAAATAATAAAGCCATCTTGATTTTAACTTCTAAATAGGTGTAACCTCTAATACCAGCTGAACCTTTAAAACTCTAGTATTTTCTTTCTTCAAAAGTGCATTAGAAACGTAGAAAGAAGCCCAATAACAGAAACAAAAAGAAAGATCAAAAATACATAACTGTGATTCACTGAGCATTTTTAAATATAATAATTGCATTGTCCCTTGATTGCTGACATATTATGCCATCTATGTACCTACCCTTAATCCTTCCCAAAACCTGTTATCATAAAATGTAATGATTTTATAATTTGAAGCTGCTATGGTCTGGAAAATTTCTTATTGTACAAAAGGTAAATTGATAACAAACTTTGGGAATGAACTGATTGTATGAATCTAGGTAACAGAGGCATTAGGAAGAAGCATCTATTAATACCCACTTATAGCCTTATCTTTGCATTGCTTGTTTGGTATTTCAGTTACAAACTTTTAAGTCAACTTAAATAAGTCCAAGTAAACATTATATCACCAACATTTATGCCTGGATTCATTTTTGTGCCTCCCACTTCAGAATACGGGGTGAAGTGAGAAAGACAGACACGGCCCCTGCCCTCAGGGAGCTGGCAATAGAACAGGAAAAAATATTATGTGTATTTAGTCAAGTTTACTACTTCCTCTGGTGCCTTTGTAAAAGTAGTGTACTCTCTAAGACAGAGATCCCATCTCTCTGTGGCTTCTGAGATAATTTCTCCATAAACTTATTCCTTTCTTTTATTGTCAGCCCCTGTCTTTTCTTTGACTACTTCCAAGTTACTTCCAAGCACAGGAAATGTGTCTTCAAGCTATCACCTCTTTCTTGGGAGTATCCTTAAATCATTCTTTCTTCAATCACTCAATAAATTATCTACTTTGCACATAGTTTCAGGTTGTATACTGTGTATTTGAGAGTTTGAGTTCACAATCTGGCTGTTGTCTAGTTTCTCTACTGAATATGCACTCTTGCTGGGAACTCTAATCTTCAAATCCAGTCATGTGACATTTTTGACAGGGACCTATAGAACAAAGTGGTTCTCCTTGGAAATATTCCTTCATCTTGCCCTCAAGACTGTACTCTTCTTTGTTAACCTTTTAGCTTTATCATCATTGATATTTCTTCTCCCAGCTTTTCTTCCTGCACTTACCCTTGGTTTTATGTACATATCTAACTAATACTTAGTTTTATGTGATATCTAATATCCAAGAGATTTCTAAGTCTTACTTTACATTAATTCACCAACTGCTCTATAATCACCATTTAAAATGTGGAACATATTCAGTACAAGTTGGCTTTTCAACTTCTCTTGAATTTAGAAGATCTAATGATCCCATTGGGTTCCTCCTGATGAATGGCAGAAATCAGGCAGAGCTGAGCAGTGGCCAGACTGTGAAGAGATTTCATCACAGTCCTCCCCTCACCCACTCCACTCCTCTCACTGCCCAGTGAACATCTGAGTTGAACAATCCTTTCTTTTACAGTCTCCCTGATATGTGACTTCAGCTATTCATTTCTATTTTAGAAAATTCACAAAAACAAAATAATAAATACAAAACGCCCCATTCCAAATTAACAGTGTTTAATTAAAACTTTTCTCAGGTGTCTTGGTCTGTATAATGAGCCTCGTTCTTTTACTTCAATCACTGGGGCCTCTGCCAGTGTCCATTATGATCAGTTACTAGCCCTTAAAAGGAACATTTTAAAGGTATATCCATTGTCTCTAGGGTTTTATTTTACAGTCTAGCTTGAACTCCACATAGATTTTTACTTCAAAATTCATATTACTTAAACCACAGATCTCAAATTGGAACCTATGAGAACTGGGGACTGTGTTCTTTTTGTGGAAAGTATTCCTTTGTTTTTGTATTGATCACACTGCTACTTCCTCTTTCTATAAACTTGGATTTGAATTGTAACAAAGACTTAATTTTCCCCTGAGGTTTTTCATGCATTTGGCTTCAGACAGATAATATGATGCTTTTATTAGGGGAAAAAAAAGTGTCAACTGGACAAATGTACCTGAAAAATCCCTAAATTCCTCTCACTCAATTACAGTCTATTCTTCCAGAAAATTTGATTTTAGCAAAGGAATTACTTCCAAGAGCCATATCAGCTAACATGGTAGGTAAGGGCATACACCCTAACAGCAAACTCTCTGGGTCACACCAGCTCCTGAACTTCGTGAGCTTGGCCAGTTTGTTTAGTCACTTGGTGCTTTTGTTTCTTTAATCAAAAATGTAGATTATAGTCACATCTACCTTATAGAGTTATCTTGAATATTAAACAAGCTAATATTTTCAAAGTGTTCAGAATTCTTTGTACCTAGTACAGGGTAAGTACTATTTAAGTAAATATTTGTTAAACTTTTAAGAAAGTTTTGAAATACCTCATTTATATAATCAATATTGGGAGCACATTCAAGAATCAAATTAAATAATTTAAATTCCTTGATTTTCAAATCTATAAGCATTTTAAAAACAGTTTAATTATAAAATACTCATGTTATTCTTCTATGGAGTTACGATATTCCTCAAAAGAGAGATATTTATACTAAAAGATCTATTTTAATTAGCGTTTGTCACATGATATCTGAAGATACTCTGAAGAGAAAATGGGCTCCTTCTCGTGAAGAGAATTCCCATCTGCATTTTAGAAGATATAGTTTTTAAATAATTTTAATAAAAGGCAGAATAATTTATGCTCAAATTTAAATCTTTTGGTGAGGCATTGCTGCTATATATAATAGTCCATAATTTTGAAATTAAGCTAAATTTAATATCAAGCTTGCATCTATTTTCTTCTGGTCAAGGAAGTAATTATATTTTCTCTCAGGATTTAATAACTACTACTTTGGTTTCCAGGGGAAATAAAGCAGAAATCAAATGACAAATAAAAATCATATCATGAAATAATCAAACTTAGTTATTAATTCAAATATAGTTTATTATATTTGGGGTCAATTTTGGCTTTATTTTATAATACTTGATTTTGATTATTCAAATCATTGAACTCTATAAGGAGTTATATATAGATATATGTATATATTTTATAAATTGCATTGTGAGTTTTACAGCTTGGTAGTTACAATCTGAAAAAGAGTAGGACATCTTTCAGATATATATTCTGTTAACAGAGCAATACAGGTTTTAGGGCCTTGCATACTACATGAAGCATTTTTGTGGTGATAATATCTTCATCTGCTTTTTGTGATTATTTTGAACAACTTTTCAATTCTCTGGTTGTACTCTGAAGAGAAAATGGGCTCCTTTTTGTGAAGAGAACTCCCATCTGATATCTGTCTTGCAGAAAAGAAGCTGTTTTAAACCAAATCCATTGAGATCCAGTGGATAAGATCCTCTTATGTGTCACAGGGGCCTGTTCTACAGAATGTAATATTAAAGGTTAGGTTTCATTCTGCTTGAGTGGAATTTCCTAACCAGGAAAACACGAGCAAAGACAGCCTGTAGAGATTTGACATGACAACCATTCTCATCTTATTGAAGTGCAGCATAGACTGCAGATGTCCATTTATGGCTTATTTGAAAATCTTTAACATTCTGTGAAGGTTTTTAAAGTGTATTTCCCAGGAGAAAACTTTTTTTTTTTTTTTTTTTTTTAAGTTACAAGAAGCTTCTCACCATTTTTATAGGTTCACATATAACTGGAGAGTACACTGTTTCTTATCTCAGTGGGAAATCATCAAACGTATTTCTTCATATTACTGATGACCAATAGAAAACAGACAAACTCAAAGTCTCATGCTTTCCTAATGAACATACATTTCATTATAAACATAGTAATTAGCTGAGAGAGTCAAATGTTTGCAAATGGATTATTACTTCATCTAAACTTCCCTAAGACTTTCCTTTTCAAAATTTCCACTTCCCTACATATATTGTGCAGAAATCTGAGATGAGGGGAACTGCTTAGCTGCGGTAGTTTACTTAGATAATTACTATGCTTTATTTTGAACTCTCCCATATATTACAGGAAAAGTGCATGAATGTAGCTTAAACTGTCCTATCACTTAATATGATGAAAGGTTTTTTGGAGTTGCAATCAATACTGTATGTTAACTTGAAAAGGGGAAATCAGACCAAAAAGGAAAGCAATGTTTCATTTCTTCCTTGCAACATGAAAATCTTTTGTTAAGGGTTCTAGACATACAGGTTTCTAATAAAACTCATTTGTTAGCTCAGTTAGAGAAAAATGACTGCCAAAATATGATAGGAGATGCTATTTTTGAGTGCTCACAGTGAAGTGCTGGGGTTTTTGCTAAATGTTTTACATGCATCACCCAACATGTTTACAGCTGCCTATAATGTAGACACCACTATTACTGTGATACCAAAGGGAATTTCTAACAATGTAAAATAACTGCAAATATAGTTTTGGTTCCTTACTTTGGTTATGTGCAAATAAACCAAACTTTATAAGATGTTTCTCGATAGTAAGAGTCAGAAAAGAGAGTTTAAAATAAAGGAAAAGACAGTAGTTTATTGAATGGTTAGACCAATATTAGTTAATCTATTATTTATTACCCACTGTTATTTCTGGACTTTAGAAATACAGCTGACAGCAGACTAGACAAGGCTTCTCAGAATTTAGTGTGCCTAAAATTATATGGCAACTTTGTTCAAATACAGAATCCTGAGTCTCTCATGGAAATTCTGCTCTCGTAGTTCTCAGCAGTACCCAGGTGATGTTGTTGGTCTCTTTATAATAATCTCAGTAACACTAAACCACCATCTCTGCTCTCCAAGTGCTTATATTCTGGCAGATTTTTAAGTATTAATAACAAAATTATACTTATTGCTTCAGTATATTACAAATATTACTTTTATTCAATCCTCACAATGACCACAACACTGTAAGAGAGGGATTCACTGTTATCACTATATCCAGGAAGAAACACTGAAGTCCATGCAGTTTCTCCCTACCTCAATCAACTGGAGGCAGCAGAGCCAAGGTTAAAGCCTAGTTTTTCTTTTTCTTTCCCCCTCAAGCCAATCTCATGGACATTGCTTTATTCTCTGCCACATTTTATATTTACTTAAACTTATTCGTCTCAAAAGCAAAAAAAAAAAAAGCCCTTTTGCAGTTTTTAAAATGCCCAGCAAATATTACTAGGATCAAAGGGATTAGGGGTCAAAAAAAATTATCACAAGCTTGTGATATAAATCTTCAAACTATTATATATATATTGCACATATGATTATGTTCATGGAAATTTTTACTCTGTAGCTTCAGTTTACCCTTGTTTTTAATACAGAGTATAAATTAGATTTTTAACTTTCAGTATTCAATAGGAAGTTGTAGATTTCCTGGAATTAAAAAAATCACTATCATTCTCAGCTGGAGAATGATTTTAAATGTTTCTTTTGGAATGTAAGGGTCTCAGAGGCAGGAAGAGCTATCTTTAATCTTTTGTAACCCAGTACCTATTCTATTCTGTGTTGAATGTTCTATAAAGATTGACTAAGGGAGCAAATCAAATTATTGCACCTGAGCTTCCCATTGACTGCAGCCTTTTTACTAATGTCCTTTGGTAGAAAATATTTATCTAACTTAACTCTTAAAATAATTTCTCAATCATATTAATTTCAAGCATATATTACCAATAATACTACTTTCTTAATATGTTACTATTGTTTCTTTAAGAATATGCTAGTTCATTCATAGGTAGCATATGTAACATGACATGACGTAGGGCAATTGCTAAAGTAAATTCTTTCATGAATGACAGAGTAAACAGGTTCAAAAAATCCATAAATTGTCAGTTCTCAAGCTTGCAGGTGCCCTAGGGTCAAGGCAATTAAAATTGAGTTTTAAAGAAAAATTGTTAAGATCCTTTCAGTGTGGTATACATTTAACCTAACAAAAACTTAGTTTTTACAGATTTTTTTGTTTATGTAATTCTGATCAATTTATTGTTTTGCAATACATTAGTATATAAAGAAATTAAGGATATGCTGTATGGATGACAATTTATCTAACATACTAGGCATCTGTTGTGTTGGAATTCCGAATTAGAAACTAAAGCTTCTTGTTTCCAACTTTGTAATAGGCTACTGATATCCTTTAAGCAGGGATTCATTATTTCCTTAATATTTGTACTTCTATGAAACCCTAAAGAAATCAATTATCAGTAGGCTTTTATCAGATATCCTTTTATTAATTACAAATACTTTATTTTATTGGTGAATTAGTGAAAAATAGACTAAAACTAATGATACAGAGCTAACCACTTGAAATATTTCAATTCTCTTTTCCTAGTTTTAAACCTTTGGTATTTATTGCCTTATATGTTTTTTCTTCTTTTCTAAGAAGAAATGCAGAATCAGAGATTCTTAGGTTTTAATAAGTCTTACCTGTATTGAACCACCTTGGATTTCTAAATCATGGAATCACTGCTTGAAGAAAGAAGTGTTTACAGAAAGAGAATGTACTGGAAAGTCAAAAGTGTCCAAGCCTTTTTGAAACCAGTTTTCTTGATTAATTTTCTCCTTCTAGTTGATAGTCTATCCTAATATTTTTCATCATAGATTTCTAATCAAAAGTATAGCCATTGATAGATATTATCTTTACCATTAAAAAAAAAAAAACTCCATGATATTAATGTCTGCTTTTTACTAGTCTATGGAAGGTTATTTACTTTAAATAGTCATTTATATTTTATTTGAAGAAAATATTCATGCCTATTGATCATAGCTTATGTTAAAATGTCAATAACATGCCATATGCTTCATAAATAACATTCAGTCATGTTAGATATTTGCATTATGATGAGTATCTCATAATCAGTTATCATTAGGTGATTTGAGAAAATACAAAAAATGAAAATAGTATTAGCAACTATTTTTCCAACTTCGTGTTCCATTTTAACATGTCATTACCAATTCATTTTCAATAGTTAGTGCATCTGTTTTTGATTTTTCAAAATAGTAACCTTAAATCTCTTTAAGGATTTGAAAGTTCTGGTAGCCTTGTGACCCCTTATAAATATGCAAAGATGCAATAATTTGCTGACCTGTCCTTTGGTGATTACTGCATTTTCATTGCCTTGGACAAAGGCACTTAGCCTTATTCAAGTGCCTACTTTGTCATTCATTAGATGCTTTGCCATATTGGAGAGCTGATCTCTAGAACTGATTATAGCTGATTTTAGAGACAAAGGGTGCTGTGGGTGTTGCTTATATACATTTCTTTAGAATATTTTATCACTTCTTTAGTTCTGCCGTCCTAGCTATCAGTTTATTCTTTAATTAATTTCTTAAAGTTACCAGATTTTCTTTAATGAGGAAATCAAAGAAGAAACTAACATTTATTTTTTATCTCAACTTAATTTCCCTCTTTAGCCCAATTTCTTCCCAATATTTCTTTCTGAATTAACTGGTTCAGCATTTACAAGAGCATTATCAAAGGATTTCCACCAAGTAGCTACCATATCTCATTAGCCGCAGAAACAGTTTTTTTATTTGGTGGTATAAGCTTGTTCCCTGGATAAAATGTCCAAAAGCCACTTCAAGTGTTTTTACAATTATATATTTACAGCCAAACAATTATCTAGTGGCAACCATGATATATTAACACTGCTGTATCGAAAACTGAGCAACTTTATTGTTTCAGGCAGTCAGTAGTCTAACTTTCAGCTGTTATGAAGTTAATGTTTGTTTCACCTTATCACCTCTACTTGAATAGTTATTTGACAATCATATATAGACATTACCACTTATATATTCAGGAACTTGCTATATTAAAATAGAGGTTCACTTCTCCTGAAAAGTAGTTAAAAAACCTGTTAGATATTTGGAAATGTCATTCATATATCTGTTTGGAATTGGTTGGGTGCAGGGTGGTTCATGATAGAAAAGTTAAGAAACCATGATATATGTTTTTAATTAGTTTTAACAATCCAGCTTCTATTTACCATAAACAGCATACTAGTTTCCTTTGGATGAATTGTGTGTGGTTAAATTTGGATTATGGGGCTTCCCAGGTGTCTCGGTGGTAAAGAATTCACCTGCCAATGCAGGAGCTGTGGATTCAATCCCTAGGTTGGCAAGATCCCCTGGAGGAGGAAATGGAAACCTACTCCAGTGTTCTTTATTTATTTATTTATTTTGGCCCAAATCATTTTATTTTTTTATTATTTTTTAACTTTACAATATTGTATTTGTTTTGCCATATATCAAAATGAATCTGCCACAGGTATACATGTGTTCCCCATCCTGAACCCTCCTCCCTCCTCCCTCCCCATACCATCCCTCTGGGTCGTCCCAGTGCACCAGCCCCAAGCATCCAGTATCGTGCATCGAACCTGGACTGGCGACTCGTTTCATATATGATATTATACATGTTTCAGTGCCATTCTCCCAAATCTTCCCACCCTCTCCCTCTCCCACAGAGTCCAAAAGACTGTTCTATACATCAGTGTCTCTTTTGCTGTCTCGTATACAGGGTTATTGTTACCATCTTTCCAAATTCCATATATATATGCGCTAGTGTACTGTATTGGTGTTTCTTTCTGGCTTACTTCACTCTGTATAATAGGCTCCAGTTTCATCCACCTCATTAGAACTGATTCAAACGTACTCCAGTATTCTTGCCTGGAAAATCCCATGGACAGAGAAACCTGGTGGGCTACAGTCCATGGGGTTGCAGAGTCAGACACAACTGAACAGGAGCACAAAAGTTTGATTATAAATTCTTGTATTTCCCATCCCCTAAGAGATCTGAAGTTTTCCTCTATTATATCTTTCCACATTTAACAGCTCAATATTCAAGCCTATGCAACCTAAGCTTAGGCAATGGGATTCTGTCACCCTCAATTTTGGATCTTGAATGGGGTCATGCAAAGATGAATTAAATAGATGGAATTAATTCATTCTAACTGCATCATCCCAGATTCTCACTCAGTTCCCATTATTGAGATCTTAGTGTTGATTTTCTACACTCTCTACATTTAACTTACTAACCTCTGGTTCAGACCTGTAAGCACCCTATCCTATGTCATACTCATTATAACCTTTCTTAGGTTTCCCAGAGACAAACTCGCTTACAACAAAAGAACCTTACATCTCCTTTGCACTATTCCTTGACATCTTCTTATTTATTAGGAATTATATAAAAAAGAAGCAAAGAGAAGTTAACACATTATCTCCTATTCAAAACTGACTTTTCTAAAGAATCAGGTCTCTCATCTTTTGATATTGGGAAATTCAATATTAACATAGACAGGAGGTAATGTTCATTCTTTTGTTCTCTGAAAGTAATGTTCTTTCAGTGTCTGGCACATAATAGTGTCCTAGTAAGGAAAAGAAAGGAAGCAAAAAGAAAAGGAGAAAAGGAAAGATATACCCATTTGAATGCAGAGTTCCAAGGAATAGCAAGGAGAGATAAGAAAGCCTTCCTCAGCAATCAGTGCAAAGAAATAGAGGAAAACAACAGAATGGGAAAGACTAGAGAAAGACTTCAAGAAAATTAGAGATACCAAGGGAACATTTCATGCAAAGATGGGCTCAATAAAGGACAGAAATGGTAGGGACCTAACAGAGGCAGAAGATATTAAGAAGAGGTGGCAAGAATACACAGAAAAACTGTACAAAAGAGATCTTCACGACGCAGAAAATCATGACGGTGTGATCACTCACCTAGAGTCAGACATCTTGGAATGTGAAGTCAAGTGGGCCTTAGGAAGCATACTGCGAACAAAGCTAGTGGAGGTGATGGAATACCAGTTGAGCTATTTTAAATCCTGAAAGTGCTGTACTCAATATGCCAGCAAATTCTGAAAACTCAGCAGTGGCCACAGGACAGGAAAAGGTCAGTTTTCATTTCAATCCCAAAGAAAAGCAGTGCCAAATAATGTTCAAACTACCTCACAATTGCACTCATCTCACACTCTAGTAAAGTAATGCTTAAAATTCTCCAAGCCAGGCTTCAGCAATACATGAACCGTGAACTTCCAGATGTTCAAGCTGCTTTTAGAAAAGGCAGAGGAACCAGAGATCAAATTGTCAACATCCATTGGATCATCAAAAAAGCAAGAGAGTTCCAGAAAAACATCTATTTCTGCTTTACTGACTATGCCAAAGCCTTTGACTGTGTGGATCACAATAAACTGTGGAAAATTCTGAAAGAGATGGGAATACCAGACCACCTGACCTGCTTCTAGAGAAACCTATATGCAGATCAGGAAGCAACAGTTAGAACTGGACATGGAACAACAGACTGGTTCCAGAGAGGAAAAGGAGTATGTCAAAGCTGTATATTGTCACCCTGCTTATTTAACTTATATGCAGAGTACATCATGAGAAGTGCTGGGCTGGAAGAAGCACAAGCTGAAATCAAGATTGCTGGGAGAAATACAATAACCTCAGATATGCAGATGACACCACCCTTATGGGAGAAAATGAAGAAGAACTAAAAAGCTTCTTGATGAAAGTGAAAGAGGAGAGTGAAAAAGTTGGCTTAAAGCTCAACATTCAGAAAACTAAGATCATGGCATCTGGTCCCATCACTTCAAAGCAAATAGATGGGGTAACAGTGACTGACTGTATTTTTCTGGGCTCCAAAATCACTGCAGATGGTGCTTGCATCCATGAAATTAAAAGATGGTTACTCCTTGGAAGGAAAGTTATGACCAACCTAGACAACATATTAAAAAGCAGAGACATTACTTTGCCAACAAAGGTCCATCTAGTCAAGGCTATGGTTTTTCCAATAGTCATGTATGGATGTGAGAGTTGGACTGTGAAGAAAGCTGAGCACCGAAGAATTGATGCTTTTGAACTGTGGTGTTGGAGAAGACTCTTGAGAGTCCCTTGGACTGCAAGGAGATCCAACCAGTCCATCCTAAAGGAGATCAATCCGGGCTGTTCATTGGAAGGACTGATGCTGAAGCTGAAACTCCAATACTTTGGCCACCTGATGTGAAGTGCCGACTCATTTGAAAAGATCCTGATGCTGGGAAAGATTGAGGGCAGGAGGAGAAGGGATGACAGAGGATGAGATGGTTGGATGGCATCACCGACTCGATGGACATGGGTTTGGGTGGACTCCGGGAGCTGGTGATGGACAGGAAGACCTGGTGTGCTCCAGTTTATGGGGTCACAAAGAGTAGGACACAAGAGCGACAGAACTGAACTGAACTGAACTGAAAGCCTTCTTGAGTTCATAAAAGCCACTAGTATATTTTAAAAACTGGGAAATTTATGGTATTAATTGATTGAAGTGATACTGAGCAATATCTTTGTTCGTAAATAAGCTCAAATGAATTGGTTGTAGGTTATAGGTTAATGCAATCCTTTAAAAAAATATTACTGAATATTTGTGGAAATTGTGGTCTGCATTTCATTGTTCTGAATTTGATCACTTTTGCCAATGGTGTTATTAAAAGCATTTATTAAATTTCTGCTAATGTTAAGTATAGTCATAGTGGAATATTTAAGGACAGATTCTTCAGAGCAGTGTTTGGCCAATGTGAAACAAATTTGACATTATTTTAAACAATTAATTTTAGACTTCTTTTTTGATAAATTTAAATTTTATTTAAATTTACATCACAATAAAATGTTTTTATAATTTTGTTTTAATTAATAATAGATTTAGATTAGATCCAATAGAGGAGATTTACCAACAACTACAAACTATTTTAAGAAGAATTTGAATGTTTTGTAGGAGTAGGATATAAAAGTAATAATGAGGTTATATTAAACATAAAATGGTTCCCAGTATTATAAATTTGTTGGCATTAGCTATATTTAAGAGAGAGAGAGAGAAAAAAAAAAAAACAATCGGCCTATTTTCAGGGGATCCAACTTTTTTAGCTTTTATTTTAAAAATATTAGCTTAAACAAATGAAACACACTGCATAATGGACTGATCTTATATTTTATACTCAAGGTCTTATGAAATTAAAACATAATTAAATCTACTTTCTAATTACACCAAAGGTTTTCAATAAAAACTGTGTATTACCACTTATTTTTCTTTCCCACCAATATTTGAAACGAGAGCTCTGTACTTGCTCACATGCATGTAATAATTAGCTATCTGGTAGGAAACGTCCAGGATCACAGCTCACTGGGCAGCGTAATGGTACTATCATGTATTTTTTTCATTTGACATAAGTGCTACATCCTTCCTTAGTCAACAGGCAAACAGCAGTTTGTAATGAAAAGCAAGCCTCTGAATCTCCTTTAGGTCAATGAAGAGGAGAAAAAGGAAGCAGTGGGCTTCCCAAGTGGCTCAGTGGTGAAGAATCCACCTGCCAATGCAAGAGACACAAGAAAGGTGGATTCGATCCTTGGGTGGGGAAGATGCCCTGGAGGAGGGAATAGCAACCCACTCCAGTATTCTTGCCTGGAAATTCCCATGGACAGAGGGGCCTAGCAGTCCATGAGGTCACAAAATGTTGGGCTTTTCTTAGCAACTGAGCACTTATGCATGCAAGAAATAAATATGTGATCTAACACATACTATTACATGACTGATTTTGACTTTAAAACTGAGTCCAACTTACATGGGACAGCAGCCTACACATAGTGATTGATCAAAAAATATTTAATGCAAATGACAATACTCTAGATATAAATTACATCAAAATACTATAACTACTTATATCAATTAATGCAATAAATTGGAATGACTCCTATGGACACATTATATGATGGCTTGAGAAATGCTTGCTCCCTTCTATCTATTGTCCACATTCATTCAAGGAGTGAAATTACAATCAGCTAGTAGAGTAAGAAGTAGGATTGGATGATCAATGAAAATTTTTACACTGTGAGCCCCAAGCCCTATGTGAGGATCATTTTGGTGGATAGGACTGATGCTGAGGCTGAAACTCCAATACTTTGGCCACCTCATGTGAAGAGTTGACTCATTGGAAAAGACCCTGATGCTGGGAGGGATTGGGGGCAGGAGGAGAAGGGGACAACAGAGGATGAGATAGCTGGATGGCATCACCGATTCGATGGACGTGAGTTTAAGTGAACTCCAGGAGTTGGTGATGGACAGGGAGGCATGGCGTGCTGCAATTCATGGGGTCGCAAAGAGTTGGACACGACTGAGCGACTGAACTGAACTGAACTGAAAGAAAGTAAGTGATTTAGAGGCTGGTGGGGGCCTCAGGAGCACTGGGCTGAGCCACCAAGCTTCCTCTTCCTTTGGTGTCACCACTTCCAGCACTATGCAGGCTCCAGGTGGGCATGAAGTTATTTTTAAAGAATAAAAAAAAGTTAAATTAATAAACTAACAAAAATAACAAATTAAAGAGTTTTTACAGATGCTACAACAATGTGTTCCAGGCATTCAGTTGTCTCAGTGTCTTAAAACCAAGCAATCGAAGGAGGATATCAGATCAGATCAGTCGCTCAGTCGTGTCCGACTCTTTGTGACCCCATGAATCGCAGCACGCCAGGCCTCCCTGTCCATCACCAACTCCTGCAGTTCACTGAGACTCACGTCCATCGAGTCAATGATGCCATCCAGCCATCTCATCCTCTGTCGTCCCCTTCTCCTCCTGCCCCCAATCCCTCCCAGCATCAGAGTCTTTTCCAATGAGTCAACTCTTCACATGAGGTGGCCAAAGTACTGGAGTTTCAGCTTTAGCATCATTCCTTCCAAAGAAATCCCAGGGCTGATCTCCTTTAGAATGGACTGTTTGGATCTCCTTGCAGTCCAAGGGACTCTCAAGAGTCTTCTCCAACACCACAGTTCAAAAGCATCGATTCTTCTGTGCTCAGCTTTCTTCACAGTCCAACTCTCACATCCATACATGACCACAGGAAAAACCATAGCTTTTAGCCCTACCTTAATCCAGTGGAATCATGCTAGATCACTCCCTGATGACCATGAGCAAATGGCTTAAAAGTATACACAGTAACCAACTTGTGAACTATAATGTGACAGGGTCATTTGACAGCTATCCAGAGGTAGGGGATAGAGACAAGTAGGAAACGAATGTGATGATCCAAAGGCAACATGGAGTATGGGTATGTGTCCTCATTTAAACTTAAATGAAGGGAAAAGTAAAATCAGCAGCATAGGTCCTATAGATTTGGGAAAAGCAAAATACCAAAGGGAAAAGTTCTGCTTTGAAAGAACTTATTAGAAGAAGCATAGTAAAATTTATAAAATTATATGATGCCCTTCATAAGCCTTAGGAAATACACCAGACATATAAGAAAATAAGAGTCTGAAATCAAAGGACACAAAAATGATGTTCAAAGACATTATTTCAAAAAGAAGAGAGGACAGGAAAGGTATTGTAGAACTGTAAAGTAAATAAAAATGCAATCCAAGTTTAAAATTTATAAGAGAGACAGGAAAGAATAGGTTTAGCACCAAGGAAAATAGAATCATTGACAGGAAAAAGTGATTTGATAATTTATCTCAACATAGTACAAAAGGATAATCACATGAAATGCATGAGCAACTCATGGGAGGCAGAAAATATAGTTAAATTAATTTAGCATATTTAATTGGTTGAATATTATGCAAATATTAAAATAATTTAAAAATATAACTGTATATCTTATATTTCTATTTATTTATATAGAAGGAACATTTTATTTGGGCATAAAATATATATTTATAAATATACATTTTGAGTGAAAAATAATAAATTACTGTGTTTATAATAATGATCTCCCCATGATAGGGAGAGACTGATTTTAGTTCCTCACTGAAATTTTTCTCTGTTTTGTAAAGGTTCTACAAGTTGATATTTTCTACAATTAAAAAAGAAAAAAGTTTTCAGAAGAATAATAGATGGGGGAACAACCTCTAGAAAGTCCTAACAAATGAAATTGTTAAAACGGACTGCCTCTGGGTAGTGGAAGTTGGAGTAGGGAGGAGAGGGGCACCTGATTAATGTTTTGTAAACACTTTCTTCAAAGCTATACTTTTGGCATTTTTCATAAACATGTTTATAAAATTGTATGTAGCAAGAAAATGTGGGCATTTGGACAAAAATTTGGTAGTGTCCATATTGAGAGCAATAAACTGAAAATAAATTTCTTCTGCCCCAACCGCCATCCAGCAAAGACTGCTGCCATGTCCCGCTTGCTATCTGCTGTCCTTGATGGGGTGTCACTCAAGTGTCCTTCTGCTTCAGACAGGTAAGATCTCCTATTCAATAAACCATGGATACCCTTTTTTAAAAAAAGATGAATTTCCTCTCATTCCTTAGTTAAGAAATGCACTAATTTGGTAGCCATGAATTTTTCCTTGTTTGCCATAGCATTAAAGTGACTTTTTTTTTCTAGTTTTATGGAAGTGTAATCAATACTCAGCAGTCTTTAAGTTTAAAGTGTACAGGGCAATGATATGACCTACATACCATGAAATGGTTACCATAGTAAGTTTAGTCATCCAACATCTCATATAGATAGAAAATTAAAGAAATAGAAAAACTTATTTTCCTCGTAATGGACTCAGGACTTATTCTTTTAACTTCTGTATATAACATATAGCAGTGTTAATTATATTAACCATGTTGTACATTACATCCAGAGAAGGCAATGGAACCCCACTCCAGTACTCTTGCCTGGAAAATCCCATGGACGGAGGAGCCTGGTAGGCTGCAGTCCATGGGGTCGCTAAGAGTCGGACATAACTGAGTGACTTCACTTTCACTTTTTACTTTCATGCATTGGAGAACGAAATGGCAACCCACTCCAGTATTCTTGCCTGGAGAATCCCAGGAACGGCAGAGCCTGGTGAGCTGCTGTCTATGGGGTCACACAGAGTTGGACACGACTGAAGTGACTTAGCAGCAGCAGTACATTACATCTCTAGTATTTATTTATCTTATAACTGGAAGTCTGTACTCATTGACTGCTTTCATCACGTGTATATGCTGTTATGTGCTTTGCTGTACAAACTGGATGCCCTGGAATGTTTGTAAGGTAGAGATTCCTATGCCTAGGATGAACACGTCCTCTTTTTTGAGCCTACATCTTCTCACCTGGCTGTTTTTCCTTCTCATCTTTGTATTCAATCATTCCACTTCACCATCTTTGAGCCCCATATTGTAGTAATCAATGTTGCTTTGTACTAGTTCTTGATAACACTCTCTGTTATGCTTAATCATTTACAAGGGCCCCAGTCCTCCACTATCCCAACTCCAAACACTTTGAGGTGGAATCTGACTAAATCCACTGTCCATGGTCTTTTCCTACAGTGCTTCTGCCAAAAGCTTTTGAAACCTGTTTAAAGTAGAAAATATTCTTAAATGTCACTAAATATCTAAAGTTTACACTTAGTAAGTTATTCAAAGGATGGTGGCTGATTGATGCCCCAGAAAGGAAGCTAAAGTTACTGACAACATCATACAATATCATCATGTACAAATATATAATAAATTTCATAATTTCCTAGTTATTACTTATTATTCATTTAAAAACAGCATTTGTAATTTATTGCTGATTATAATATGTAAAATAGCAACAATGTTGTATTAGATTCAAGTGTACAGCAAATTAATTCAGTTTTATATATATATATATATTATATATATACACTCACAAGTATCTCTTCTTTTACAAATTCTTCTACCATTTAGGTTATTATAGAATACTTAGAGAGTTCTCTACCATAGAGTAGATTGCTGTTGGTTATCTATTTTAAATATAGTAGTGTGTACATGTCAATCCTACACTACCAATCTTATCTTTCCGTCCTATTCCTAGTAGTCATAAATTCATTCTTTAAGTCTGTAAGTGTTTCTGTTTTGTAGATAAGTTCATTTGTATCAATTGTTTTAGATTCTGCATATAAGTGATAGCATTTGATATTTGTCTTTCTCTGTCTGACTTACTTCACTTATGATAATCTTCAGGTGCACTCATTGCCAAAAGACATTATTTCATTCTTTTTAATGGCTGAATAATAGTTCATTGATTATTATGAAGCAGGGTCTGTTCTTGATTTTCAAGATTGTGGCTGGTGGCAGTTTGATTTTTAACTCATTTTAAAAATTTTAACCAAGAAAAAAGAGAGGAATAAACATGGCTTGTGACTGTGTTTGTTTTACATGATTATTTTTCCAGTGAATACAAACCTTTTCAGTCAAAGCTCGTCTTCATTTCACATGTTTCACCCACACATAGCATCATTTCAGTATGTCAGACTTCAGGTGTAGGCAAGGAACCAGATCAGAAAGAGCCTTTGAGACATACTAGCCTTTGTTGTTGCTGTTATTGTTCAGTCACTCTTTCATGTCCAACTCTTTGCAATCCTGTGGACTGCAGCACGCCAGGCTTCCCTGTCCTTCACCATCTCCTGGAGCTTGCTTAAACTCATGTCCATTGAGACCATGATGCCATCCAAACATCCCATCCTCTGTCGTCCCCTTCTCCTCATGTCTTCAATCTTTCCCAGCATCAGGGTTTTTTCTAATGAGTCAGCTCTTGCCATTAGGTTGCCAAAGTACTAGCCTTTACAGAGTGGTAAATTGTTATGCAAGCTGAAATACTGAATGTCCGGAGTTTAGTTCATGTATTAGTTTCCTAGGGGTAGGTAAACAATGTATCATAAACTTTGTGGCTTAAAACCACAGAAATGTACTCTCTTGTAATTCTAAAGGCTGGAAGTCCAGGATCAAGGTGTCAGCAGGACCGTGTTCTCTCAGAGGCTCTAGTGAAATATTTCTATTGGTTTCTTGCTAGTTTCTGCAGATGACTGTTAATCCTGGGCACTCCTTGGCTTGTGATCTCTGCTTCCTTCATCATGGCATTCTCCCTATGCAGCTGCATATCTCTTTTTGTCTTTTTATAAGGGCACCAATAATATTAGATAAGGGCACACCTTAATCTAATATGACTTAGTCTTTACTTGATTGCTTCTATAAATAGCTTATTTCCAAATAATGTCACAGTCATAGGTACCAGGGTTTAGAACTTTAACATATCTTTTGGGGATATACTTCAACTCATAAGAAATCATTGTTTAAATCAAAGTCAGAGAAGGTGAGCTTTCTGTGAAAGTGACTGAGGATATTGTCAGGGACAAATCTGAGAGATATATACCTGACAGAATTTTGAGGAATTAGTAGCACTCTGGATGAGGGGATAAAATCCATTTTCTATCAGAGTTTTGAGAAGACAGTGATGTGATTAACAAGGAATGGCACTGAGGAAGAGAGAATGGTTTGAAATTGGAAAGAGATGATTAATGAAGATATACTCAAAACAAATTGAATTGCAAAATTCTCTCTGCTCAGGAATTGAATATATTATGATGTGTTAAGAAGAAAGACATGAGATTCCACATCACTTATAAATCTCTTGATGCCTCCCAGATTCTCACTGTTTTCCCTACCTCCTGGACAGGCTGAGCTTCAACCACTGGGGCAGTCCATCGTGGGAGTGTCCAGCCCTCATCCTTGACCACTGCCATTCAGCCAGGCTGAGCAACACAAGCACAGAGTTTATTGTTCCCTTTATTACTCCCAGGCTCAAATAAAATGCCACAGCACAGGGTAGGGGATCCAGCCATGGCTAGGAGGCAGAAAGGAACTTGATGACACCATCCAGGGGGATAAAGGAGTTAAATATCTATGGGGTGGACTTTGACCACTAGGAAAGAGGAAAAAGTAGGAAATTGGGAAGATGAAGTCTTTCTTCATTTTTTCCCCCATAGACTGCCCCCAAGTCACGATTTTTTTCTGTAGCCTTTTGAGAATTCCCTTGTGTTAAGTGGATGCAAAAGATGAGGGATCCACTGTGTTTCTTCCTGATTATTTGTGAACCAGTAGCCAGTGTGGGTGGCTTCTCAGATGGTGCTAATGGTGAAGAACCTGCTTGCCAATCCAGGAGACAGAAGAGATGAGGGTTCAATCCCTGGGTTGGGAAGATACCCTGGAGGATGTCATGGCAACCCACTTCAGTATTCTTGCCTGGAGAGTCCCATGGACAGAGGAGCCTGGTTGGCTACAGTCCGTAGGGTCACAAAGAGTCAGACACGACTGAAGCAACTTAGCACACACAGCCAATGTAGAGATGCATCACTTTTCATGACTTCACAATTTTTCTTTCCTCATTTCTTTTAATCCTTACTCTTGCTGTCCTAGGTTTGCATTTCCTAAATAAATCATCAACTGTTTAAATCTTTGCCTCAGGAACCACTTTCTAGGGGATGCATATTAAGATTTATTTTAAATACAGTAAAATCCGATAGTCTGCAAATTTTCTTCTGGGTAGTTGGAGTTTTGGGATCCCTTCCATCTTTATTTTTTAATGTATTAAAAAAAGTTATTTTATTTTCTTTGACACCAAAACCATTTTTATTGGAGTATAGCCAGTTAACAATGTCATGGTAGTTTCAGGTGATTAGAGAAGGGACTCAGCCTTACATATACATGTACCCATTCTCCCCCATACCTCCCTCCTATTCCAAGCTAGTACATAACAGAGTTATGAGCAGAGTTCCACATGCTATACAGTGGGTCTTTGTTGGTTATCCATTTTAAATATAGCAGTGCATACATGACCTTCTCAAAGTCCCTAACTATCCCTTCCCCTAGGCAACCATAGGTTTGCTTTCCAAGTCTGTGTATTTCTTTCTATGTTGTAATTTAGTTCATTTGTATTATTTCTTTTTATATTTCCCATATAAGGGATATCATATGATATTTCTCCTACTCTGTCTGACTTACTTCACTCAGTGTGACACTGTCTAGGTCCATCCATGTTACTGTAGATGGCATTATTTCATTCTTTTTCATGGCCAAGTAATATTCCATTGAATATATGTACCACATCTTCTTCACCAATTCCTATGTTGATGGACATTTAGGTTCCTTCCACGTCTTGGCTATTTTAAACAGTGCTGCAATGAACATTGGGGTGCATGTATCTTCTGGGGACATGTTTTTCTCTGGATTCACCAGGAGTGGGATTTGCAGGGTCATATGATAGCTCTATTTTTTGTTTTTAAGGAAACTCATACTATTCTCCATAGTAGCTGAACCAATTTATATTCCCGCCAACAGCGCAGGTGGGTTCCCTTCTCTCCACACCTTCTCCACATTTGTTGCTTGTGGATTTTTTGATGATAGTTATTCTGACCAGTGTGATTTGATTTGCATATCTCTAATAACTAGTGATGCTAAAAATCTTTTCAAGTGCCTATTGGCCATCTCTTTTGAAAGATGTATATTCAGGTCTTCTGCCCATTTGGGGGCAGGCTGTTTGTTTTGATGATATTAAGCACCATAAACTGTTTGTTAAGGAGAAGGCAATGGCACTCCACTCCAGTACTCTTGCCTGGAAAATTCCATGGACAGAGGAGCCTGGTAGGCTGCAGTCCATGGGGTTACTGAGAGTCGGACACAACTGAGTGATTTCACTTTCACTTTTCACATTCATGCATTGGACAAGGAAATGGCAACCCACTCCAGTGTTCTTGCCTGGAGAATCCCAGGGACGGCAGAGCCTGGTGGGCTGCCACCTATGGGGTCGCACAGAGTTGGACACGACTGAAGCGACTTAGCAGTAGCAGCAAACTGTTTGTAAATTTTGGAGACTAACCCTTATTGGTCACGTCATTTGCAAATGTTTTCTCCTGATCTGTGTGTTGTCTTTTAATTTTATTGTTTCCTTTGGTTTTCAAAAGCTTTTGAGTTTAAGTACATCCCATTTGTTTATGATTTTATTTCCATTATTCTGGGAGATGGATCAAAAAAGACATTGCTGTGATTATGTCTTATGTTTTCCTCTAGGAGTTTTATACTGTCCAGTCTCACATTCAGTCTTTAATTCATTTTGATCAGTGGAATTGGATGGAAAACCCATGCACCTATGGTCAATTAACCAATGACAAAGGAGGCAAAGACTACACAATGTTGGAAAGACGGTCTCTTAAACTAATAGTGCTGGGAAAGCTAGACAGGCACATTTAAAAATGAAATTAGGTCACTCCTTAACTCCAAATACAAACTATCCATAAGCTACTGTATTTCATTATTGTCTCTTGAAGAATATGAAAAAATAAGGTTTATAAAATTACTGATTCCTTCCACACTTAAATACTATTTACATACATAATATGTATCAGGTAAAGCACTGGGTGTAAAGAATAAATGATGCATAAGAGTGAGAAGATCCCTGCGCACAGGGAGGTTATATTCTGGTAGGAGAGGCAGGCAATAAACTTACAAACAAAATGATAAGATAATTTCAAAAAGCAATATGTGGCATGAGAATATAAAATAAGGTACTGCTATAGGAACTGCTGAGGTAATTAGATTACATGGTCAGGGAAGGGCACACTGAACAGGTAACAAATGAACCGAGAGTAGGATGAAAAGGAAATGCCAATCGTTGAAACAGTCTAGAAAGAGAGAGAATCAAGTGAAAAAGCATTAAGATAGCAGCTTGATTTTCTGGAGGAACAGAAAGATAGCCACTGACCAGACCTTAATGAATGAGCAGGGTAGCGATACAAGATGCCATAACAATTGAAGGCAGTATTCAAAATACATAGACAGTGCTAATTTTAAGATTTTCTTAAAAATTCAATGGGAAGAAGTGATTAGTGGATTGTATTGTGAAATGACACAGTCTGACTCATTTTTCAAAATGCATCATTTTGTCTTGTATGTGGAAAGTGGATTAAAAATAGGCAAGGATGCAACAAAGGAAACCAGTAAAAACAGTATGATAATGAGAGATGATAGTAGCTTGGGCTAGAAGTATGCCAATAGGAGTAGAGACGATGAGAAAGGCACAGCTATGGTGTATACGTTGCAGGCACAGCTGAAAGCTTTCTCATAGAATAGGAGTTCAGGATAAGGCAAATGATGACTTGAGCAACTGGATGGCTGCAGCTGCTGCTAAGTCGCTTCAGTCGTGTCCTACTCTGTGCGACCCCATAGACGGCAGCCCACCAGGCTCCTCCGTCCCTGGGATTCTCCAGGCAAGAACACTGGAGTGGGTTGCCATTTCCTTCTCCAATGCGTGAAAGTGAAAAGTGAAAGCGAAGTCGCTCAGTCGTGTCAGACTCTTCGCGACCCCGTGGACCACAACCTACCAGGCTCCTCCATCCATGGGATTCTCCAGGCAAGAGTACTGGAGTGGGTGCCATTGCCTTCTCCAACTGGATGGCTAGTGCATTCCAAATGCTAACGTGTAGAAGACTAAGAAAAGAAAAAAAAATCAACAGCTGTTTGTCTGATTACTTTTCTGTTACTGTGTAAAATTTATCACTAATTTAGCAGCTCAAAACATTATAAACTTGTGATCTCACAGATGCTGTGCATCAGAAGTACTGAGTACAGTTTCTTTGGTCCTTAGCACAGTACAATTGGAATCAAAATATCATCTGAACAACATTCTCCTCTGTAGGCTTAGCTGAGGAAGAATTTACTTCCAAGCTTACTCAAATATTTGACAGACTCCATTTCCTCGTGGCTCTGAAGGCCCCAGCTTCTTGCCTTTGGCTGGGAGCCAGCTGACTTCCAGGAATTCTGAACTCCTAGAAGTCTCCTACTTCCTAGAGACTGCTTGTGGTTGCTAGAATCATTCACAATTCCCAGCCATCTAGGATTTCCCAACATGGCTACTTCAGTAAGTAGCAAGAAAAGCCTCTAGAATAACTTGTTTAAGAAGACTGAAGCAACACATCCAATCACCTTTTCATATTATTTTAGTTAGAAGCAAGTCACAGGTCCTGTCTATACTCAAGGGGAAGGCATAGCAAAGAGACTTTTACACTAGGACATGGGGATCAAGCAGGGGTCTGTTGCATCTGTCCCCTACATCACCTGTTAAATCTTTGAAACTAAACTGTCAAACTAAATAAGTGAGTTTTGAAAGCAGAGGTATCAACACTGGAAATATAAAAATAAACTAAACCATTTAATAGTATCTGGAAATAACTGAGGCATAAATACCAATTTTTATACATTTTAAGCACCAGTTAGAATGAAAATTTGGTCTTCAATTAACTTTTCTTAACTTCTAGCTCAGGAAGCTATCACCTTTAGAAAACTGCCTTTCAAGGATAAAAAGAAGGAAAAAAAAAGAAAGAAAAAAACACACCTACATACTGATATTTGATATGCAATATCACTTTCATCCTGATATAATGGTTTTAGTGGCATGAAATAAGCAACAAAATGGGAGAAAATAACTAATTACACTTTGAAGTGTTACCCAGTATAACAAGGAACCTGGAGGTCAGTCAAAAAATATTGTTAGTTCATTTCTCAAATGTTATCTTCTTTAAATTTTACTTCCACTTTGTTCATCCCATGGTGATGGTCAGTAGAGAACCAAGTCAAATGTTTCCATAGTAATGCTTAGAGATCACCCAGAGAGACATGGCCTGTACTGCAGAAGAGTTGATAAGAGCATTTGCCCATCTGGTAAACAGATATCTTTAAGGAGGGAATACTATAGGGAGACATGTAGGTGAGAGAGGGGAGTAGGACAGAAAAACATCTATTCTCCAAAGCTGGCTTGATCTTCTTGCATCTAAAGTAGTGGATAAATTCAAAATAATTGATGCATATTTTTTAAAATGAAACTCGACAACATTTTTAAATAAATAAGCTTTCAAAGATTTTTAAAATTATAAGTAATTTCAGTATTGGGGGAGACCATTAGTTTTATTTGTAAGTGCAAAAATCATGCATTTGATGTGCAAATATCATTTAGGATTGGAGATAAGGCAATTTAACCTGAGTTTTGAGCATGCAGTTATTTGGGTTTATTGCAGGTATCCATGCATGCATTGTTACAAGTTTAGACAAGTTGGGTCCTGGCAGCAATGAAAAGAATAAGCAGTACTGATACTTTGTAGTAAAATTGGTGAGTTACAACAAAGTATGAGATAAGTGAGAAATTAAAACATATTGTAAGAATTAGACTCTGTTGGTTGAATTAATGAGGCTGTTATTGACTAGAGAAAAATTTATATATGTCTAATATATATATGTAATGCTTATATTATAATTATAATGCTTATATTATAATTTATACTATGTAGTGTGTTATCTACTGTATTTTGGCTATTATTATACAATGACAAAACATTGAAAGGATGTTTACCGGAAGTGACTTTGGCTGTACATTAAAAAGGCTGTTTGGTTCATCTAGGAACAGGTGAAATAAATTTTGGTAAAAATTGGCTGAAGCTGGTGCAGCCTTGGGCAATAGAATCTGTACATATTTTATACCTGTTTTTCTTATTGTTGTTGCTAAAATAAAGTTACCATGGGAATTGAAATTATATATCACAGTGAGGTGAGGCAGGAACTATGATCCTTCTCCTAAGTCCTCCTCTGACTCTTGTCTGTGGAAAAGCTTTAGTCAAAGAATAAGTTTAATCAGAGAAGTGAGAAGATGCAGAAACGAAGGACAACTGTCAAATGAAGTTGAAAAACAATAGTTTTAGCAAAGTCAGTGACCTTTTTTAGTTCTGCTCGGGGGCTAACACAACATTCAGAGACAGAAACCTCGAGCTGTCTTACAGATACTGAGCCCACCGGGTCTTCATCATTGTTGTTGTTCAGTCGCTCAGCCATGTCTGATTCGTTGTGACCTCATGGACTGCAGCACGCCAAGCTTCCCTGTCCCTCACCATTTCCTGGAGCTTGCTCAAACTCATGTCAATTGATTCAGGGATGCCATCCAACCACCTCATCCTCTATCATCCCCTTCTCCTGCCTTCAATTTTTCCCAGGCTCGGGGTCTTTTCTAATGGACTGTCTCTTTGCATCAGGTGGTCAAAGTACTGGAGCTTCAGCTTCTTCATCAGTCCTTCCAATGAGTATTCAGAGTTGATTTCCTTTAGAATTGACCGGTTTGATCTCCTTGCAGTCCAAGGGACCCTCAAGAGTCTTCTCTAACACCACAGTTCAAAAGCATCAATTCTTTGGTACTCAGACTTCTTTATGGCCCAAACTGCACATCCAAACATGACTACTGGAAAAACCATATCTTTGACTACATGGATCTTTGTTGGCAAAGTCATGTCTCTGATTTTTAATATGCTATCTAGGTAGTGGCTCAGATGGTAAAGCGTCTGTCTGCAATGCATGAGATCCGGGTTCAATCCCTGGGTTGGGAAGATCCCCTGGAGAAGGAAATGGCAACCCACTCCAGTATTCTTGCCTGGAAAATATGGGCCACAGAGCCTGGTAGGTTACCGTCCATGGGGCCACAAAGAGTCAGACACGACTGAGCGACTTCTCTTTCACTTTCAGGTTTGTCATAGCTTTTCTTCCAAGAAGCAAGAGTCTTTTAATTTCATGGGTTCAGTCACAGTCTGCAGTGATGTTTGGAGCCCAAGAAAATCAAGTTTGACACTGTTTCCATTGTTCCCCCATCTACTTGCCATGAAGTGATGAGGCCACATGCAATGATCTTCATTTTTAAATGTTGAGTTGTAAGCCAGCTTTTTCACTCTCCTCTTTCACCTTCATCAAGAGACTCTTTAGTTTCTCTTCAATTTCTGCCATGAGGGTGGTGTCATCTGCATATCTGAGGTTATTTATAGTTCTCCCATTAATCTTGATTCTAGCTTGTCTTTCCTCCAGGCAGCAATTCATATGATATACTCTGCATGTGAGTTAATAAGGTTGACAATGTACAGCCTTGATGTACTCCTTTCCCAATTTGGAACCAGTCCATTGTTCCATGTCTGGTTCTAACTGTTGCTTCTAGACCTGCATACAGGTTTATCAGGAGGCAGCTATGGTGGTCTGGTATTATCATCTCTTTAAGAATTTTCCACAGTTTGTTGTGATCCACACAGAAAAAAGGCTTTAGCATAGTAAATGAAGCTTAAGGAATTCTCTTGTTTTTCTGTGGTCCAACAGATGTTGGCAATTTGATCTCTGGTTCCTCTGCCTTTTCTAAATCCAGCTTGTATATCTGGAATTCTCAATTCACATGTTGTTGAAGCCTGATGTGGAGAATTTTGAGCATTATTTTTCTAGCATGTGAAATAAGTTCAAATTGTGCAGTAGTTTGAACATTCTTTAGCATTGCCCTTCTTTAAGACTGGAATGAAAACACCCTTTCCAGTCCTGTGGCCACTGCTGAGTTTTCCATATTTGCTGGCATATTGAGTGCAGCACTTTAATAGCATTATATTTTAGGATTTGAAATAGCTTAGATGGAATTTCATCTCCTCCACTAGCTTTGTTTATAGTGATGTTTCCTAAGGCCCACTTGACTTTGAATTCCAGGATGTCTGGTTCTCGGTGAGTGATCATAACATCATAATTATCTGGTTCATTAAGATCCTTTTTGTATAGTTGTTCTGTGTATTCTTGTCACCTCTTCTTAATATCTTCTGCTTCTGTTAGGTCCCTACCATTTCTGTCCTTTATTGAGCCCATCTTTGCATGAAACATTCCCTTGATATCTCTAATTTTCTTGAAGAGATCTCTAGTCTTTCCCATTCTATTGTTTTCCTCTATTTCTTTGCACTGATTACTGAGGAAGGCTTTCTTACCTCTCCTTGCTATGTTTTGGAACTCTGCATTCACATGGATATATCTTTCCTTTTCTCCCTTGCCTTTTGCTTCTCCTTTTCTCAGCTATTTGTAAAGCCTCCTCAGACATTCATTTTGCTTTTTGCATTTCATTTTCTTGGGAATGGCTTTGATCAGCACTTCTTGTACAATGTCATGAACCTCCATCCATATTTCTTCAGGCACTCTATCAGATCTAATCCCTTGAATATGTTTGTCACTTCCACTGTATAGTCATAAGGAATTTGATTTATGTCATACCTGAATGACCTAGTGGTTTTCTCTTCTTTATTTAAGTCTGAATTTTGCAATAAGGAATTAATTATCTGAGCCAGAGTCAGCTCCCAGTCTTGTTTTTGCTGACAGTACAGAGCTTCTCCATCTTTGGCTGAAAAGAATATAATCAATCTGATTTCAATATTGGTCATCTGGTGATGTCCATGTGTAGAGTTATCTCTTGTGTTGTTGGAAGAAGGTGTTTGCTGTGACCAGTGTGTTCTCTTGATAAAACTCTGAAAGCCTTTGCCCTGCTTCATTTTGCACTCCAAGGCCAAACTTACCTGTTATCCAGATATCACTTAACTTCCTACTTTTGCATTCCAGTCCCCTATGATGAAAAAGACATCTTTCTTTGGTGTTAGTTCTAGAATGTCTTATAGGTCTTCAAAGAACCATTCAACTTCAACTTCTTTGACTTTAGTGGTTGGGGCATAGACTTGGATTACTGTGATATTGAGTGGTTTTCCTTGGTAATGAACAAAGATCATTCTGTTGTTTTTGAGATTGCACCCAAGTACTGCATTTCAGATTCTTCTTTTGACTGTGAGGGCTACTTCATTCCTTCTAAGGGATTCTTGCCAAAGTAGTAGATATAATGGTCCTCTGAATTAAATTCATCCATTCTAGTCCATTTTAGCTTACTGATTCCTAAAATGTTGATAATCACTCTTGCTATCTCCTATTTGACAACTTTCAATTTTCCTTGATTCATGGACCTAACATTCCAGGTTCCTATGCAGTATTTTTCTTTATAGCATCTCACTTTACTTTCTCTACCAGACAAATCTACAACTGGTCACAGTTTCCACTTTGTCTCAGCCTCTTCATTCCTTCTGGAGCTATTTTTCTGTTCTTCTCCAGTAGCATATTGGGCACCTACCAACCTGGGGACTTCATCTTTCAGTGTCATATTTTTTGCCTTTTCATACTCTTCATGGGGTTCTCAAGGCAAGAATGCTGAAGTGGTTTGCCATTTTCTTCTCTAGTGGACCACATTTTGTCAGAACTCTCCACCATAACCCATCCATCTTGGGTTGCCCTACTTGACATGGCTCATAGTTTCATTGAGTTAGATAAGACTGTGATCCATGTGATCAGTTTGGTTAGTTTTCTACCAGGCTGGATACATTAATTATATGATGACCAACCTGTAGCTATACCATAGGTTGGCACAATTCTGAGAACTGGCCACAAAGAAATGGAAAAACAATGATCCTGGAACTAGAGACTAACTGTAGGTAGATGCAATCAAGATGACACTGATCAGCTCACAGCATGACTAATTTCAAGATGGCTGGCAGAGCTTACTATGCTGTTTCTGAATGTAGCTCTCTCTCTCTGTCTATAAAATCTCTTGACCAATGATTGTCAATGGGGATAGTCTACCTTTGGACAGGAGCTCACTGTCCTCTACATACCCTGCCCCTCATTTGCTGGCTCCTGAAATAAAGCAAACTTTCCTTTCCAATCACCATGCCTCTTTATTGGCTTTTGAATGGCAGCAGTTGCATTATGTTTCTTTGACACTCAATGCAAGGCTGCGCTCTCATGCTGTTTCATGAGTTTTCCTAAGTAGAACTGCCAGCCGTGACTACACACCAAGACAGCTGCAGGGAGCCCTCTGTGTGGCAAACTGACACACTTTGCTACATCCCTGCAGCTGCCAAAACCATTTGTTTTGGGGTTCCTCCCTATTTCTCCCCTGCTCATCACTGGCTGTCAACTTATGCTCTTCCTTTTTGGAATGGAAACACACATCTGGGCATGCTGACAGCCCCAAGACAGAGTAAGTCTACCAGTGTGCACCCAGGCACACTTCTCTTTTGAGCACAAAGTGCTATCTGGGCATTTTTCCAACTGTTTCTGACACGTGTGTCTAATGTTGAGGCTTGATTGTGAGCACAAAGTGCTATTTGGGCATCTTTCCAGTTGGTTCTGATGTGTGTCTGATATCGAGGACCATTTGTGAGCACTGAGTGTCATTTCATTTTGTCAACTGGTTCTGGAGTGTGTCTGCCATCAGAGATCATCTGGGTTGAGTAAGTGTTTGGGATTCCATGTCTGGAATCCTCTTGCAGGACTTGTGACAGTTTTGTCTTCTGGTGTGTGAGTGTATATTTCATTTGTGTGATTGGTATTTTTGTTGCCTTTTGTAAAATGGGAAATTTAGGTTTCAGTTCAGTTTGGTTCAGTCACTCAGTCGTGTCCGATTCATTAGAAAAACTTTACCTATGAGATTATGAGTAAAGGAAAAGAAAGATGATTTTTAAAACAACATATGGAAACAGTATTCTTCAAACACCAGAGAAAATTGGTTAAGATGAAACTCTTTTTAAACTCCAAAACTGATTCTTTTTGCATACATAGTTAGAGAAAGCTAGGTTAATAAAATACTGGTTTCAGAATTCTGTTCAGAGAACAAAAATATACCTGGGAGAAAGCTTGAAGTTAACTCTTACCATGTCCTTGAAATACAGACATTGGCAACTTTGCTTGAGACTTCAGTCTCAGGTTAATTAGTAAAACTTCAAGTCAAGGTGGGGAGAAGAGAAGGATAAGAGATTTAGTTGATTAAACCTGTATCTTGTAATACATTAAAGAGAAATTATGCTGAGAAAAATGTATGATTTTAGAGGTTATGAAATTTATCCTTATGTTTGTCAATCAGAAAATGCTCATATAACATAGTTCAATTACTTGTTTCTTGGTTTTGTTAAGATTTTCAAAGGATAAAATTTGTAATATGTAAAAATTATAAAGGAAGCATTACAGTATATAAAGCAAGGAGGATTTGTGTTGCTGGCAAGAAAAGTTATAAAGACATGATATTTTTGTTGAGGAAAAAAGGGAGAATAATTTTGTCCTAGAGCTAGTTGCTTGTGTATGAGAAAATAAGGTAAAAAATAATATAGTTCCAGAAAGTGATAAAAGGTTTGTGAAAAAGGAACCTTGAAAAAAGAATTGTGTATGCTATCAGGCTAAGAACTGATTGAATTTAATTAGATAAATAGATTTTGTTATTAATAAGCAGGGAAATCATTGAATGAATCACTCAAGTAAGCCAATTAAATATTTAAAATTTACTTATTTGAATTTTGTTGTTTCATGAAAGATAGCTTGAGTCCACTTTGAAATCTACTTACTATTTTAAACTTATAGACACATATTAATTAAATTAGCCATTGAGTAAATATTTATGGTAGACTTTCTAAAATGCCAGATACTCCATTCAGTAAATTACTATATTCAGGATACTGTACTAAACAGAGTTTACTTGGTCCATGACTAATGCAAAGCACATTCTACTGGGAAGATACACACTAGGTAAATTAATAAGCAATGATTTCATTAAACTTATGATGAGTTATACCAAGGGAAACCATGAGGTACAATGGAAGTGTGTAATGAAGGAAAATTCAATTTATTAGATTGGGAAACGCTTCCCTGAGAATTTTACATTTAAATTAGACTCAAAATATGAATAAGAGTCTACAAGATGAAGTATGAGGGAAGAGTTTTTCTACAATGTTTCAAAGGTGTTATGTGACTGACATCAAAATGGTATAATTGTAGGGAAAGATTTATCACCATTGATAAGTTGAGAAAGTATTAAAATGTGTGTCAGAAATTTTAAAATATTTCTACTAAATATAATATGGACCTTATGATTTTCTATTAGTGAAGTGAAAGCTTGTCTGGTGAACAGAGGAAAGGAACCAGTATAATACTTGGAGTTGAGGTGAAGGTTGAATTCAGTGTGATTAGTGGGTGGATATTTCAATCTCTTCAACTGGTACTGGGCTTCCAAATAAGGACTTTTGACTTGCACTTGTTATGGACAGCATTTTAAATAAGCAATAGCCTTGGCAAAAATAGCTCATTAAAAGGCCAGTTCAAGAAAGGGTAACCCTTCTAGCCAACTTCAGGCTCTCATAGCAAACAAGAACTAATTCTCAGAAATATAAGTCAAACTTAACACAAAGAATGTATCTGTTTAACATTCTCTTTCTATTCTCTAAATACTACTGAGTGTCAAAATTGACAAAAGAAGCCCCCCTAAACCAAAAACCAAAATAACTAAAGTAAACTTAATACAGTTTCTTGTCCTTACATCTGGGCTTGAAAAAACTGATAATTTTGTTCTAATTCTGGCCAGAGATACATATTTTCTCTAAAGATGGACAGACAGAGAAAATCAATAAATATATATAAAATATGATGGGCTTATGGTTGATTCTTTTTTTTCTTTTATGTCTTGTCCAGTTTTAAAAAAATCCATGTACTATATTTTGTAAAAATACATGTACTATAATTTCAAAAGGATGAAAAGGCCATTTTCATTAAAAATGTATCTTTTTACATTTAACAGATTTAATTATTTTGATTTTGAAAACTATCAAAATTCACTAACAGTTAAGGATTCTTTTTCCTCTAAAATTTATTATTGGGTGTTTCCCAGGTTCTATTATGCATTAGTCACGCCCAGGAAGGATAATTTGGAAATATGTAGGGTAATCATTAGGATTAAATTTGCATATATTGGAATAACAAAAATAATAAAATAAGAGTGACTTACCTAATAGGTAAGATGAATTTTTATTTTTTTATTATATAAAATAGGTTTTTAATTAAGCAATGCAGGGCTTGTATGGCATCTCGACAAAGTTGTCATTGACTCTTGTGGTTCACTGATCTGAAACTCATTCTCATGATCCAAAATAGTGGCTAGAGCACCAGCCATTATATCAAAGCTTCAAGCAAGAGGATGGGGAACGAGAATGAAGGTTTCTGCCATTTTCTTTCAAAGATAATTTCCAATAGTGTCACATGACACTTCCATATCCAATTCAAGGACAATACTTAAAAACACACAAGGCTGGATACTTTAGTTTGAAATATGCCCAGGTATTTTAATCAGGTTTCTTATTTCCAAGACAGAAAGGGATAATGAGAAGAAAGAAAAGTAGGACATTGTTGCACACTAAAAAAATATATCACCATCTCTGCTGTAAAAACACATTACCTACCATAATTTTCTTTTTCTTTTTTTTTTATTAAGGAATACAGGTAGGAGAATTAACATTTGCTGGGTGCCTTCTACCTTTCAGACATGTATCTCAATTAATATTTGTATTATCTTGTAAGATAGGAAGTACATTCCTTTCATATAAAGTCAAACAGGTGAAGGTGTAATTGAACACCAGGGAAGTGGGAAGAATTGAGTTGGCTTCAGTTTACTGGTGGGATGGACTAACTTGCAATTAATATCATGTTTGCCTATGGTTTTGTACATGAAATGTATTGCTCTGATTCATCTGATAATGACTGGCCCAACTAAAGACTTGAGTTAGCATTATACTGTTGAATTGAAACTCAAGTACACTGATTGAATTGAAATACACTGTATCATGAGTGGTTTATTTTGTTTGTAAGCAGATATAAGTCAATTCTTCCAAATTCATGTGTATTTTCCCTGGAGCTTTTTTTAATATGTATTGCCAAGGTGAAATACAGATGCAGTGTATTTGGAAGAGAGAAGCAGGCACTCGGCCTCATGTGTGAGGATGTGCTTAATGGTTTCAGAGCCCATACATGCTATAAAAGCTACTTAGAAATTCACTTTTTTTTTTTCCCTTAGACAATTCACATTTTCTGGGAGCATTCACGGAGACCACCTCTGGTAATTGCTTCAAAGGACCAAAAGTTGCGGTCAGAAGTGTTCTTAGAATGAGTCTTTCTGGTTCCCTGTACTTACAAACACGCTTAAGGGCACTTAATGAATAACCTTTTACTGATGTACCACCCTTTCATTACCACCTGGGCTTAGAAGCAAAAGACATAAAGGTGAGAATTATTTCCTCACTGATTCAGCCCAGCCCTTCAATAGCAGTGGCACTTTGTAGATGGCATCTATCAGTGGGAAGAAAATTATACCTTAGGTCATTTTAGGCAGAACAGACCATAAAATGAAACACTATAAAAAATCCTTGGGTTTATAATAGTACCATGTCATAAATCCTCCCTGTGGAGAGACAGGACTGGTGCCTGCTTTACATTTATAATGTACACAGTGGAACAATGCACTAAGAATATCCTAATTCAGGAATTATTTTTCCTGTATTATTAAAGAAATCACTTACATGGTTGGGCACATGGGTTTTGATCTCATTATGGGAGTCTTACAGAGAAAACACACCACATGCACACATACACATGCAGATACTTCAGTAAGATGTAGCCTATTTTAAAATAAAAAAGAGCAACACAAAAGTTCCACAGTTTACAGAATCCAAATTATCCATTTGTCTTCAGTGAGGAAATGAGAAAACTATTGTGCTGGCTTCATAATAACAATTTTCTCCCTCCCTCCATCCCTCCTTTCCTTCCGTTTTTTTTTTTTTCCCCTCAGTAATTCCACATGAATAATTAGGAAGGTGAGATCCTAAGAGTGCCGTGACATAAGAGTGGATTCTTAAGGCCCTGGGAAAGGGGTTTACTTTCACATCTTCCTTGGTATGGTACATAAGTGATATAGCATGCATGGAAGCAAGGTCAAGGGACCAAGGCCAAGGGCCTCTTTAAACAGTCAGCCTTCAGCAATTCACATCAACTTTACAGAGAAACTTGGTCTGCCATGGGATGTGGAAATGGGGTTCAGAATTAATTTACTGACATATATATATATATATATATACACATACTATGTATAATACATACTGTGTATAATACGCTCTGTGTAATACTTTGTGCAAGAGTCAGGAAATTTGAGAAACACCCCCTGAAAATATACCAATTAAAAACACTTGTTATGTTAAACTACTACACAGTTTATATCCTAAAGAAAAAATGTAAAATATGGAAAAAAGTTTATATCTCAGATGTACATCACAGCATTGTTTAATATTAGTGTTTGAAAAAAAAAAAAGACACAGTCTCAGTGTGCAACAACTGCATCGTTAAACTTCATGCAGCTGCTGTTTAGTTTATTGTAGAGACATTAAAAATCATGATTATGAAAACAAAGGAGAGCAAAACCTTATCAAATGATTTTAATGAAAAATGTATACTATTGTTAAAAGAAAGAATACCCTGTACCCCAAATTATGGGCCAATGTGAGGCTTAGTGATATATTGGTGAAGATTTAGGGTACTAGTAGAGAAGAGGTATTAGGTATCTGTCATTCAGTCAGTGCAGATGAATATTCTCTGTAGTGTCCAAATGTAGTTCCTCTATGCTCAGATACAGGAGCCATCTCTTCATGTTCTTTTCTTTTCAATGTGTCACTGCTGGCTACTTTCATATCTACCACCATGAGGAAAAGGCAGCAACACTGTTATTACTCACGATGTCATACTTTTCAGAACCTGTTTGTATTGAAACAACATAGATCTTGCTACCATAGTTCCCTAATACAATGTGTTTAGTGCTGGCTGTATCATTACTTATAATACTGCATCACCCATCATACTGGCCCATGGATGTCACAGTGCCGTTTTGAAGATGACCAAATATCAAGTAGAATAATATCTTTCAATTATAGAATCTTGAGCCTGTGATCACTTCATCCTTAAAATGTGATCTGTTTTCATATACCACCACCGGCTGGGTATAAAGGTAAAGGGTGTTTGAATAGAGTGAGAAGAGTACTCCCAGTCACACAAGGAATGTCATTCCCATATCTGGCATGCCTTTAGAATAACCCAGGAGAGCACAAAGTCACCACACAAATTGGAGGAGAAGATATTGATAATCCAGAGCTCCACTGAATTTATGAAACAATGGTCTGGAAAATCATCAAAAGAAATAGAGACAGCTCTTGGAAGAGTGAACAGCACATTAGGTAAAGCCTGATGAAGGATGGGTGCTAGTGTTGGGTTGGAGGGGGACACAGGGTGAAGTGTGCCTATTAGCACCTCTAAAACCAGTGGATACTATAGACCCAAGGTATATTGTTCTTGAACTGCATGGGCAAACCCACTGCGTGGACTCACATGAGGTTTAAGCCCAAGGTTCTGTGGTGGTGGTTCAGAGTCATGAACTCCTTTGATGAGTGATAGTCACTCCAAGTCAGAATGCCAACACCAATGTCATAGCCTCATGTGATCCCACTAGAGAAATATTCTCTACATAGAGAAAGCACTTCACTCGCTAGACTGCCTTCCTGGAACCAGGGCATGACGACCTGGCCAGAGGACCCTTGGATGACCCCTTAGTTGTAATTCTAGTGTTCCTTGGCTCATCTAAATGACCCAAGGTCGGATGGGTCAAAGAAACCCTATGAGATGGAAAAAATAGAGGAAGGTCCTTGTAGGTCCCAGTCTAGACTTGAGATATTCTACCCAGACTAGGCATGGTGTGCATGGGGTGCCATCAGCCCAGCTTTTCAGATTCTAGAGCAGGAGGTAGAAAGTTTTGAAGTAGGCATTTCAAAGAATAAGGACCATCAAAAAGAATGGGAGCTCTTCTCCTGGGGTATAAGAGTGGCATTGTCTAAAAATTCTAGCTCATCTCTATTTTTTTCCTTATTGAAACTTCTCTTGCCATGCTCTCTCTTTTCAATAATCCCTTTTTCTGTTGCATTTCATATGCAACTTTTAACTCCAAAACCACCGGTACACTTGCATGTTTATGTTTACTGTTCCTTTTTTTCCCTCATATACTATTTCTAGAGATTCTGCCTGTTATTTCTGGCTTTTTACTTTTCATCAGTCTAAAAAGAGGTAAGAAAAAAAGAAGCAAACACATTTGATAATTGTCTGCAGTTAATTTGCTGATCAGTTACAGAGATACATTCCCAAGACAATTCATTTCAGTTCAGTTGCTCAGTCGTGTCCGACTCTTTGCGACCCCATGAATCGCAGCACGCCAGGCCTCCCTGTCCATCATCAACTCCTGGAGTTCACTCAGACTCACGTCCATTGAGTCAGTGATGCCATCCAGCCATCTCACCCTCTGTCGTCCCCTTCTCCTCCTGCCCCCAATCCCTCCCAGCATCAGAGTCTTTTCCAATGAGTCAACTCTTAGAAAAGGGCAATTTAACTGGTTCATATTTGGACTACTCACAGTAAAGGAAAAAAACAAAAACAAAAAAGATCTTTGAAAGACTTTTTGTTTCTTTGTGTTTGTTCAGTTCAGTTCAGTCTCCAAATTATGTCCAATTCTTTGTGCCTCCATAGACTGCAGCACGCCAGGCTTCTCTGTCCATCACCAACTCCCGAACCTTTTTCAAACTCATGTCCATTGAGTCAGTGATGCCATCCAGCCATCTCATGTGGTATTGTCCCCTTTTCCTCCTGCCTTCAATCTTTCCCAGCATCACAGTCCTTTCTAATGAGTCACTCCTTTGCATCAGGTGGCCAAAGGTTTGAAGCTTTAGCTTCAACATAAGTCCTTCCAATGAATATTCAAGACTGATTACCTTTAGGATTGACTGGTTTGATCTCCTTGCAGTCCAAGGGACTCTCAAGAGTCTACTCCAACACCACAGTTCAAAAGCATCAATTTCTTTGGTACTCAGCTTTCTTTATAGTCCAACTCTCACATCCATACATGACTACTGGAAAAGCCATAGTTTTGACAATACGAACCTTTGTTGGCAAAGTAATGTCTCTGATTTTTAATAAAAATTTATTAGAGTATAGTTGATTTACAGTATTGTGTTAGTTTCAGGGGTACAGCAAAGTGAATCAATTATACATATACATATCCACTATTTTTTAGATTCCTTTCCCATATAGGCCTTTACAGGGCACTGAGTAAAGTTCCCTGTTCTATACAGTAGGTCCTTATTAGTTATCTATTTTATATATAGTAGTGTGCAATGGCACCCCACTCCAGTACTCTTGCCTGGAAAATCCCATGGACGAAGGAGCCTGGTGGGCTGCAGTCCATGGGGTCGCTAGGAGTCGTAAACGGCTGAGTGACTTCACTTTCACTTTTCACTTTCCTGCATTGGAGAAGGAAATAGCATCCCACTCCAGTGTTCTTGCCTGGAGAATCCCAGGGACGGGGGAGCCTGGTGGGCTGCCATCTATGGGGTCGCACAGGGTCGGACACGACTGAAGCGACGTATTAGCAGCAGCAGCAGCAGCAGTGTGTATATGTAGATCTCAATCTCCCAAATTATCCTTACCCCTTGCCTCTTACTCTCTGGTATCCATATATTTGTGTTCTACACTTGTGACTGCATTTCTTTTTTGTAGATAAGCTCACTGGCACCAATGTTTTTAGGTTCCACATATAAGCAGTATCATGTGGTAATTCTTTATCTCCCTTACTTCACTCAGTATGAGAATCTTTAGGTCCATTCATATTGCTGCAAAGGGCATTATTTTCTACTTTTTATGGCCAAGTAATATTATATATATATATATATATATATATATACACACACACACATACATACACCACATCTTCATTGATTCCTCTGTTCACAGATATTTAGGTGATTTCATGTCCTGGCTGTTGTAAATAGTGCTTCAGTGAACACTGTGGTGCACGTCTCGTTTCAAATTATGGCTCCCTCCAGGTATGTGCCCAGGAGTGGGCCTGCTGGCTCATGGGACAGCTCTACTTTCAATTTTTAAAGGAGTTTCTGTACTGTTCTTTATAGTGACCGCACCAGTTTACAGTCCCAGCAGTAGTGTAGGAAGATTTCCTTTTCTCCTCAGCATCTCCAGCACTTATTGTTTGTAGATTTTTTGATGATGACCGTTTTGACCGGGTGTGAGGTGCTACCACATTGTAGCTTTGATTTGCATTTCTCCAATGATTAGTGAGGTTGAGCATCTTTTCAGGTGCTTTTTAGCCATCTGTAAGACTTATCTGAAGAAATGTCTATTTAGATCTTCTGCCCTTTTTTTGATTGAGTTGATTTTTTGAACTTGAGCTGTTTATACATGTTGGAGATTAATCCCTTTTCTGTTTCTTTCTTTGTAAATATTTTCTCTCATTCTCAGGATTTTCTTTATTTTTCCATGATTCCTTTTGCTCCACAAAAGCTTTTAAGTGTGAATAGTTCCCCATTTGTTTATTTTTACTTTAACATCTTTGCCTTGGTGGATTAAATATTGCTATGATTTATGTTAGAAAGTGTTTTGCCTATGTTCTCATCTAGAATTTTTATGGTGTCATATCTTATATTTGAGTCTTCAAGTCATTTTGAGTTTATTTTTGTGTTTGTTGTGAAGGAGTGTTCTAACTTCATTGATTTACATGGGGCTGTTCAGCTTTCCCCAATACCACTTGCTGAAAAGACTGTCATTTCTGATTTGTATATTCTTGCCTCAAGGGAAGATTAACTGACCATAGATGTGTGGGTTTATTACTCTAGGTGGTCTATCATGTCCATTGATGTATACGTCTATCTTTATGCCAGTGCCACACTGTTTTGATTACTTTAGTTTGTAGTAGTGTCTGTTATTGGAGAAGGCGATGGCACCCCACTCCAGTACTCTTGCCTGGAAAATCCCATGGGCTGAGGAGCCTGGTAGGCTGCAGTCCATGGGGTCGTGAAGAGTCAGACACAACTGAGCGACTTCCCTTTCACTATTCACTTTCATGCGTTGGAGAAGGAAATGGCAACCCACTCCAGTGTTCTTGCCTGGAGAATCCCAGGGACGGGGGAGCCTGGTGGGCTGCCATCTATGGGGTTGCACAGAGTCGGACATGACTGAAGTGACTTAGCAGCAGCAGTAGCAGCAGTCTCAAGCCTTCTTTTTCCTCAGGATTGCTTTGGCAATTCTGGGTCTTTTGTCATTCGATATAAATTTTAGGATTATTTGGTCTAGTTCTATGAGAAAATGGGTAATTTGATAAGGATTACATTAAATTTGTAGATTGTTTTGGGTAATGTGACCATTTTAGCTATACTGTCTTCTGATTCAAGAGCATGATATATCTTTTCATATTAATTTCTCTTTCTGATATTTCATGTTAGTGCATAGAAGTACAACAGATTTCTGTATATTAGCATTGTATCCTACAACTTTGCTGAGTTCATTGATGAGCTCTAGTAAGTTTTTGGTGGTACCTTTAGGATTTTATGTGTATAGTATAACAGCATCTGCAAACAGTAAAAATTTTACTTCTTCCTTTCCAACTTGGATTGCCTTTACTTCTTTTTCTTCTCTGATTGCTATGATTAGGCTTCCAATACCATGTTGATAAAAAGAATGGTGAGATTGATACCAAAACCAGACAAAGATACCACCAAAAAAAGAAGTTATACTCCAACATCACTGATGGATGTAGATGTAAAAATCCTCAACAAACTATTAACAAAATTCAATAATATATAAAAGGATTATATACTACAATCAGCTGGATTTATCCCAAATATGCAAGTAATGTTCAACATCTACAAATAAATCAATGAGATACACCACATTAGCAAATGTATCATCTCAATAGATGCAGAAAAAGCTTTCAATATAATTCAACTACCATTTATGATAAAAAGAAAATCTCCATAAAGTGGGAATGGAGGGAACTTATTTCAACATAATGGTGGTCATATACATGACAAACCCACAGCTAGTATTATTCTCAACAGTGAAAAGCTAAAAGCCTTTCCCCTAATATGAGAAAAAATGCCATATTACTTCATTCCCATAGGCTTACACTACAGCTTCAAATCAGGAAGTGTGATTCCTCTAGCTTTGTTTTCTTTCTCAAGACTGATTTAGCTATTCTGGTTCTCTTGAGATTACATATAAATTTCAGGATTGTTTTGTCATATTTTTGTTAAAAATGCTATTGGAATCTTGATAAGGATTGCATTGATTCTATAAATGGCTTTCAGTTCAATTCAGTTACTCAGTCATGTCCGACTCTTTGCAATCCCATGGACCGAAGCATGCCAGGCCTCCCTGTCCATCACCAACTCCCAGAGTTTACTCGAACTCATGTCCATTGAGTCAGTGATGCCATCCAACCTTCTCATCCTCTGTCGTCCCCTTCTCCCGCCTTTAATCTTTCCCAGCATCTGGGTCTTTTCAAATGAATCAGATCTTCACATTAGGTGGCCTAAGTTTTGGAGTTGCAGCTTCAGCATCAGTCCTTCCGATGAATATTCAGGACTAATTTCCTTTAGGATGAACTGGTTGGGTCTCCTTGCAGTCCAAGGGTGCCGGGGTCCAGCCCCAGCTGATCCAGGGTATTCGAAGGAGAGACGGCATAGGCGAGGGTCAGGAAACAACTGCTTAATTACACGTTAATTAAGGATACAAAGAGTAATAGAATGAGGATAGCTCAGTAGGAAAATTCAGTGGAGAAAAGAGGCTGAGTAGCTTGGTTTACGCGGGAGACCAATAAAACTTCAAGACAAGAAGTTTGCACCACTTATGTAGGCCGCAGGCGTCCTTCCATTCTCCCGAAGGAGAGGAGACACTGAGGCCTCCCCGGTCGGATCTTAGAAGCCCAGGCATAATTAGCAAGCATGGTGGGTTCCGCGCTCCAGATGGAGACTCAGCTGGAATTTGGGAGAGAGAGTGACATGGGGAGACCAAGTTTCAGTGAACAAGGCCCGCACTTTATTTTCCAAAGTAGTTTTTATACCTTAAGGTATGCATAGAGGATAATGGGGGAAGGGGTGGAGTCATGCAAGGACAGCAGTTCCTGGTTCTGATCTAAGCCAGGCTTTCAAACTTACCATATGCAAAACTTCAGGTGATTGACATCATCTTCTGGCCCGGAGGCCTGTTAACATTTTAAGAAACTTCTTTTTCTCTAAAGGTGATTATTCCAAAGTCAGGCACCAGCCTTCCAAAAAGCATTGGACAAAGCTGCATTTTACATTTCTATACACCCATTATATCAATCAATACACTGCCAAGGACACAGTAGGTAAGGAGTATGGAGACTTAGCAGCAAACATTGGCCCAACAAGTGAAAAACCCTTCACCAATACAATTTCTAATCAATCTTTTAACTACTCAAAGGAATCTGTGTTTAGGCAGTTTAGAACATCTCCTGCCTCTCACAGTTGGGAGGCTCTGAACAATCACATGTGGCCGGAAAAACCCATTCAGGCAGGCTAGAGGATTTCCAAAGGAGTTTGTAGGTTGAAACACTGTCACATCCAAGAATTATTAACTGGAGCTGTAAGCTAACTCTTTTTCAGAGAGAGGTAGTGGGAGACAGCCCCCCGTAAAGTCAGAGGTGTAGGTGAAAGCACAAAGCAGAAAGTAGGCAGACTCTGGTTTTGAGGGTAGATGCTCGAGAATTTCCAGGGGGACTCCTGAGGCTCGATCCCGCCTTTGCGTATGCCGAGCCTCCTTCCTCATGACCTTTGTCATGGGCGGAGTGCCTCACGCTGGCTCCCGGCAGTGATAGAATTCCAGTTGAGCTATTACAGATCCTCACTCAATATGCAATATGCCGGCTCCCGGCACAAGGGACTCTCAAGAGTCTTCTCCAACACCACAGTTCAAAAGCATCAGTTCTTCGGTGCTCAGCTTTCTTTATAGTCCAACTCTCACATCCATACATGACCACTGGAAAAACCATAGCTTTGTCTAGACAGACCTTTGTTGGCAAAGTAATGTCTCTGCTTTTAACTAGTATGGATATTTTAACAATCTTAATTATTCCAATCTATGAACATAGCCTAACTTTTCATCTGTGATTGTCTTTTATATAAACATTTTCATGAAACACAAATTTATACTTTACTTGACAATTTCCAAAGTTTATGTTGTCCTGACATAAAAATGTTTTTCTTTAATTACATGTGTTCTGTGTACTCAGTTGTTCAGTTGTGTCTGACTCTCTGTGGTCCATGGACTGTAGTCTACCAGGCTCCTCTGTCCATGGAATTTTCCAGGCAAGAATACTGGATCGGGTTGCCATTTCCTACTCCAGGGGATCTTCCTGACCCAGGGATGAATTACATACAGTTGCTTTAGTAGTTGATAGCTTTTTGTACAATTGGATTTTTAGTACCCTCATGTATATTAGTAACCAAATCCTACTTTACACAAAGTTGAAACATTTCTTAAGAAGGACTACTATGGCAGAGACAGTGGAATTGTTAACTATTTCCTGTGCTCTCCTATACTTTCCATTCTCCATAAATCTAATTTTGGCCAATGGACTATGATCAGAAGTGAAATGAGTAATTTCTGGTCCCTGTTACTTAAGACCAGATACAATTCCTTCATGAACTTTTTTCCCCTATACAGGGACTTGTAAGTCATCTGCTGATATAGTATCATCACAAGTCGGTGGAAGCCTGAATCCCAGAGGCAACAATGGGAACTTAATTACTTTGAGTCTTTTGAGTGCTGGACCCAGTAAAGGGGGTTGATACCATTTAATGTTCAGTAGGGGATAATGCTGATCTTTGGCACCATTTCATGATCATTAAGACCAGGCAGGAGCTTGTCAGGAACAGCTCTAAAGATCAGTGGCTCATGGCAATTAAAACAATTGAAAATGACCTGGCATTGAACTACACATGATGCAATGCTGCTCCCAGTATGAACAAACTTTTGTTCTAGTAGTGATTTCCAATCTCATACCAAGCACTGCAACTTATTTTCTTAGTTACCTTACCATGGCTGCCTGTGTACTTCTAACAGGCTATTATTATTATTTGTCCTATTAACTCACACAACATTTCATGCTTGAAACACTTTGCAATCTTAGTCTTTATTTCCTGCCTAAAAAGATGGAAAATACCCTTTTAGAGCTTGGAAAACTGAGTTGGGAAGAGTTAAGAACTGGCAGTTAGGAAAATGATCTGATAAGTCCTACTGTCTGAATGTAGGGCTTTTTTTCCTCTTAAAATAAAATTAACAAAACTTTGTACCTGAAGATCATACTTTGAAATCTAGATGACCTCCTTCCACCCCCCTAAAAAAGTAAGTGGAATGATTTTTTAATGGAATGTACTCCTTCAATTAGATCCCAAGAAAGATTTTTTAAAAATAAATCACAAATGAGTAAAAAGAATAGAAAGAAGTTTAGTATTTTGTTGTTGTTGTTTAATGTTCCCTGAACTCTATTATTGGGCTTCCCTGGTGGCTCTAAGGTGAAGAATCTGCCTGCATGGCAGGATTTACAGGAGGCATGTGTTCAATCCCTAGGAAGGGAAGATTCCCCTGGATGAGAAAATGGCAACTCACTCCAGTATTGTTGCCTGGAGAATTCCACGGGCAGAGGAGTTTGGCCAGCCACCGTCTTTAGGGTCTCACAGAGTTGGACATGACTGAGCAACTGAACATGCATACATGAATTCTTTTATAAGAACTTCTTTACAAATGTTTATCTCCAAATTTTCTCCTTAGGAGAAACATTAGTTATAGGCAGAAAAATATACATTTATACCAAGTTCAGTTGTGGGATTTTTGTTTTTGGTTTTTGAGCTATCTAGAGTCAATCACTTTTTGGTTGTAATAAAATATAAGCAAGTTGACCTTTAAACATTTATGGCATCTTAAAATTAAAACTGGACTCATTGTATCTATCTGGATCTCAAGGGAAAATCAGAAGCAAATCCTGAGATCATTAGAGCTTAGCATTTTGTACATATATGTTCAAAGGATATGTGTCTATGATGTACCAGAAAGCATCATGCTGGTACTTCAGTTTCTTCACATTCCAGTGTACACTTATGTGTACAGTTCAGTGTACAGCACAGTACATAGAATACATCCCAGTGTACATCCTAGTGTACATCCCAGTATATAGTATACATCCCAGTGTACATCATGTACAGTCAAGTGTACAGTGTATAGCCCAAGTGCACATCTGGAACAAATCTAGACATATCTGGAACACATTTGAAATACATCTGGAACACATCTGAGAGTCAGGTGCATATCTGGGATATATCTGGACCGGATCTGGAATACATCTAGACACATCTGTAACACATATGGAACACATCTGGAACACTCGGATGTACATCTGGAATACGTTTGGACACATCTGGGCCACATCTGGTGCACATCCCAGTGTACAGTGCAGTGTGCAGTCCACAGTGCTGTCCAATGTACATCCTGTGTACAATCCAGTGCACATTCCAACATACAGTTCAGTGTATAGTGTAGAATATATCAGTGTATGTCTAGTATACAGGCCAGTGTACAGTCCAGTGTATACTGCACTATACACTCCAGTGTATGTCCAGTGTTTCTGTGCCTGTTTTCTCCATGGTCATAAATTCCTATGACTGGCTTCTAGTCATTCTTACAAGAAATGGCAAGGATCAAATAGTCCACAGGTTCAAAGAAGGAAGGATAAAATAAATAAAATTTAAGTGAAGTGAAAGTTGGACTGCTTGACCTTGAATTCAAGTTAGTGATGTGCCAGAATTGTCTTGGTCTGGACCATATGAGCAACTTTTAAAACATCAGGAATTTTGCCAATTTATTGTTAAGAATTGTACAAAAAAGATCTTCACGACCCACATAATCACGATGGTGTGATCACTGACCTACAGCCAGACATGCTGGAATGTGAAGTCAAGTGGGCCTTAGAAAGCATCACTATGAACAAAGCTAGTGGAGGTGATGGAATTCCAGTGGAGCTATTCCAAATCCTGAAAGATGATGCTGTGAAAGTGCTGCACTCAATATGCCAGCAAATTTGGAAAACTCAGCAGTGGCCACAGGACTGGAAAAGGTCAGTTTTCATTCCAATCCCAAAGAAAGGCAATGCTAAAGAATGCTCAAACTACTGCACAATTGCACTCATCTCACACGCTAGTAAAGTAATGCTCAAAATTCTCCAAGCCAAGCTTCAGCAATATGTGAACCGTGAACTTCCTGATGTTCAAGCTGGTTTTAGAAAAGGCGGAGGAATAAGAGATCAAATTGCCAACACCCGCTGGATCATGGAAAAAGCAAGAGAGTTCCAGAAAGCATCTATTTCTGCTTGATTGACTATGCCAAAGCCTTTGACTGTGTGGATCACAATAAACTGTGGAAAATTCTTCAAGAGACAGGAATACCAGACCACCTGATCTGCCTCTTGAGAAATTTGTATGCAGGTCATGAAGCAACAGTTAGAACTGGACATGGAACAACAGACTGGTTCCAAATAGGAAAAGGAGTAGGTCAAGGCTGTATATTGTCACCCTGTTTATTTAACTTATATGCAGAGTACATCATGAGAAATGCTGGACTGGAAGAAACACAAGCTGGAATCAAGATTGCTGGGAGAAATATAAATAACCTCAGATATGCAGATGACACCACCCTTATGGCAGAAAGTGAAGAGGAACTAAAAAGCCTCTTGATGAAAGTGAAAGTGGACAGTGAAAAAGTTGGCTTAAAGCTCGACATTCAGAAAACGAAGATCATGGCATCTGGTCCCATCACTTCATTGGAAATAGATGGGGAAACAGTGGAAATAATGTCAGACTTTATTTTTCTGGGCTCCAAAATCACTACAGATGGTGACTGCAGCCATGAAATTAAAAGACACTTACTCCTTGGAAGGAAAGTTATGACCAACCTAGATAGCATATTCAAAAGCAGAGACATTACTTTGCCAACAAAGGTTCATCTAGTCAAGGCTATGGTTTTTCCTGTGGTCATGTATGGAGGAGAGAGTTGGACTGTGAAGAAAGCTGAGCACCAAAGAATTGATGCTTTTGAACTGTGGTGTTGGAGAAGACTCTTGAGAGTCTCTTGGACTGCAAGGAGATCCAACCAGTCCATTCTGAAGGAGATCAGCCCTGGGATTTCTTTGGAAGGAATGATGCTGAAGCTGAAACTCCAGTACTTTGACCACCTCATGCAAAGAGTTGACTCATTGGAAAAGACTCTGATGCTGGGAGGGATTGAGGGCAAGAGGAGAAGGGGACGACAGAGGATGAGATGGCTGGGTGGCATCACTGACTCGATGGACGAGAGTCTGGGTGAACTCCGGGAGTTGGTGATGGACAGGAAGGCCTGGCATGCTGTGATTCATGGGGTCGCAAAGAGTTGGACACGACAGAGCAACTGATCTGATCTGACTGTTAAGCCTTTTATAGCTTGAAATTGATGGCAAGAGTTACACCAGGGAAGTCATCTAGCACTACAAATCAAGACTTTTGATTACCAGGGTGCCTGTGTTCTAGTGGACAACTATGGTATAGTAAGCCCAAACTCATGTCCATGCAACTTGTGACGCCACTAAAACTCCTGGATGCCAGTGTCTGGCAGTGCATGTCCTAAGTATCTCCCTGATGTATCCCTTCTGGCTCATCCTGCCATCTCTGCTTTAGTTCCTTTATGGTCTCTGCCCTAGATTTCTGCTGTTGCCTCCCAGCCAACCCTATCACAGGAACAATATTATTGCTAAATCTACCACTAGAGGGACTTCCCTGGAGGTCCAGTAGCTAAAACTCTGTACTCCCACTGCATGGGTTGCAGGTTCAAACCCTATCAGGAACTAAGATCCCACATGCGACATGGCGCCACCCCCCAAAAAATTTACCGTTAGAATAAGATTTAGGTAAGAACCCTACTTGTCTAGAACTGAAGAAAAGAAGATAGTTATCTTCGACTATTGGGTAAATATACTGCATAGTGTTTTCCTATATAAAACAGGCACTTCTGATTGACTATAAAGAAGGTGGTTTTCTTTTTTTCTGTTTTGTTGTATATTTCTGCATATTGAATCTATGCCCGTGTAAATTGTTTTTAAAATAGTTGGCCAGGACTAGGTTACAGCCTGTAACTATATGACAGTTATATGATCAGAATGGCGTTGACCCAATGGCTTCTGATGGTTGCCCTGTTCTAGCCAGCTGATCAAAAGCAATTTGTCAATGAAAGTATCCACCAGAGGGAATGCTCCTGTGGGGAATGATTAGACTCAGTTCTGTCCTCACTCTGCCCTGAGCTTATTCTGAGGAAAGACTTTTCCACGCTGCTTCAGCAACAACTTAGGTCACGCAGCCTGGTGTAGGCATATCTGTGATTACCACTGGTCATCAAGCAGAAATGCAAGGGTATGCCACATTTTCTTCTGAGTCACGCAGCCTCATTAAGAAAGTAAAATGTTTGTGAGTCTCCTGCAGGTTTTCTCCCTCTGGGTTGTGGAAGCTCTCTGGCTGTCAGCACAGCACTCTGGGCCAGGAAAGTCCAGAGAATTACTTCAATGATATGGTAGCCTCGTTCATTTAAAATGGAATTCAATGCCGGCTTCCCTCAAAGGTATTCACTGAAATTCCATTCACAAGCCATTTCTGTAGTCACTTACCAAAGTGCCTTGTGTTTTCCTAAACTTCATCAAGGGGGACTGGGCTTCCCTAGGATGCATGGAGCTTCTGTGGCTCATTCTATATCTTTCTGGAGTAGCAGCAGGAGCAGCGGCCATCATTGGCCCATCTGGCCGCTGTGGCAGGAATGGGGTGGCTAGTGGATTTTTTTTTTTTTTTTAGTGTGAAAACTATTATCTCTTTAGAGAAACTAGCAAACTAAATTTTATTCAGTGTACATAAGATATGTATTTTTCAAAAAATCATTTTAGAGCAGAAATACAAATATAAATGCATAATATAGTAATGTAGAGATTACCTAATAGATACCAGACAGTTGTCAGGTACTTTACAAACATGATCCACCTATAGCAGTGGTTTGGTAAATGTAGTATTTACCCACAGTGAGTGATAGGCAATTGAAACTTGAAGAGTTTCAGTGACTTGCTTGCTAATGACCAGAAAGTTAGTAAAAGACAATTCTAGATTCCAAACCCTAAGCTGTCAGTCTCCAAAGTCCTTTGTTTTTACACTACAAAAATGCTAGTTTTCCAATAAATAGAGACTAATCTCCAGTTAACAAAGCCTGTACTTGACTCAACAATGATCTGCTTTTAGGAAGCCCACAGGACTGAAGACCACTCTACTCATCTCAAATGTGGCTTATTTCTACCTCATAACATAGATCCTGCCCACAACCCAGTCAGAACGCAACCCTCCCACCTCCCTGGATCCCTTCTCCAGAATTCAGAAAACTCATTTCCGAGCGTCGCACCTGCAAATCTGATTTCATCACTGCCAAGGTAGGCTGCACCCTAACCTGAATAGGTTTGCTACCTTCTGTCCCAGACTCTTATCATTACTTCCATGGGTAAAAGTGTCCAAATTTTATTTTATTTTTTTTTAAAGTGTCCAAATTTTAAACAATAGACTTAAATAAAAAAATTTAAACTAAATATATAATGTACTGAAGACATTAAGATCCAATTCTGATGTCACTGCCGTCCTTCTCTCCTCATTCTCCTCCTCCATCTCTTCAGCTCATCATTTCTCACTTTTAATGCATGATGCAATAACAGGAAATGTTATTTTATATACTCAGAGAGATTAGTTTAAGTCAGTTTGTCTGGGTGACTGAGATTTCTTCTAAAATGATTACTCCTTGTATCCCTGTTGGAAGTTTTAAACAATGTGGCACACTCTGGGGAATGGCCCTGCTGCTAATAGGAAGGTCTGTTATGCTGCTAGTAGGAGGGTCTGTCCACTTTCACCATTGGCTCAGGTGACAGTGGAGAACAAAACCCATGGTTAAGCTTATTGGTAAATGTCATGCTTGTCTTAATCAGCCTGGGACAGCCAAAACAATATACTGAGCACAGAACCTTCTCACAGTTCTGGAGGCTGAGAAGTCCCAGGTCAGAGGCTAGGCAATTCTGTTCCCAGATGAAGCTCTCTTCCAGATTGCAGTCAGCCACTTTCTTACTGTGACCTCACAGGGTGGAGAGAGAGGAAACAAGTCTTCTCAGGTCTCTTTCTTTAGGGGACTGATCCCTCAGGGCATACAAGCCCCACCCTTGTGACCTTCTGTAAACCTCATCACCTACCAAAGGCCCAGCTCCATCTACCAAAAGGAGGGAAACAATCTTTCCTCTACCCTTCTGAGTTCTTGGATGAGGCCCTTGTAAGAAAAGACCGGTTAACAAGAGAGAACCAGACGTTTATTAACATGTTTGCCCCATGTAAACTCGGGACAGAAATGAGTTACTCCCCAAGGTGTCCTAGAATTCAGAATTAAATATCATCAATAACAGGGAAAGGGGAGAGAGGAGAGTGTAAATGGTTTTAGGAAAGATGGCTAGGCCCTTGCAAGAATGGCTGGGAGGTATTATAATTAGTGGCAAAATCTGTCAGGGTGTGGTGCTGACCTTCAGCCTTCTGGTTGATGGCCAGGGAGAGGATTTCTTATAATTTAATTCCTTTCAGAAGATCTGTCTTTAGGCAGTTAAGGGGAGTTCAAGAAAAGCCTCTCCTTGCACTTGCTGTTTTTCAAGTGCCTATAACTGGAAATCATCAATATGCAAACAAGACATATATTGGGTATAATGTTCTGCTGCCCTTGAGCTCCAGATCTAAATATCATCACATTGGGGGTTAGCTTCAAAACATGAATTTTGGAAAGAATCAAACGTTCAGTCCATGAAAATTCTTATTTTCTATTTGAGACGATAAATAACACATTGAAACATAAATCTACAAACAGTGATTCTATTAAGTCCCTCAAGTGATTTCGGAGTCAGGAACTACTACACAAATCCTGAAGAGGCAATATTACTTTCAATTCTCCTGACACTTAAATGTTTACATTTTTAAGGTGAATTCAAGTAAAATGAAAAAATTTCAATGTATTTTTAGTTTGGGGTCATTGGGGTTGTGATCCACATTTTTCAGTTGTAGCTTACATACTTCCTGTGATAATGCATACCATCATGTCTGTGCTCATGTAAATAATAAGAAAAACATTGAGTCTGGTGTGAATGGCAGATATGCAGCTGCATTCTGGACTTGCACTTCCCTTTCCAGCTTCTAGGCTGGTGTAAAAAGTAAGCGCCACAGCATTTTAAAAGCTGTGATACATAACCCAGAGTTTTACACATGTGAGTCCTATAAAATATCAATGCACTATTACTATTGTATCAATAGTATTAGAGTACCATGTCAGAGTGATTTTTTCTTTATGGGTATCTAATAAGAGGTGGTTTTGAAAAGAGTGTTCAAAATCATTTTTGGTCTAGCTCACTTTTTAGACAATGGTAAATGACATGTGTAGAAGCACATGGCATAAAACCCACTATTGAGCCTGAATTATTGAATGGAACATACCATACTACACTTGATATTAGTGAGGATGAGGGTTGGACATTGCTCACCTGGAATTTTGTTGACTATTATAAGAAGAAAGCTACATGTGCCATCATTATCATCTAGCAAGTCATACAAAACAGATAATTCAGGCCATTTGACACCATCAAAAATCACCCCAGCTAAAGAAAAATGGTAAATTCCAAAGAACATACTTACTTTTCCCTCAAACCTTCTAGTTTGTGTCTTATGTCAAATTATTCCAGCATTATTGCATTCAAATTTCTTTTATAATTCATATTAAGCTATTAAGCTAATGGTCTCTAAATACAGATTTAGATTTGATTTCCCACAATGTACTAAAATAGTATTTTCTATATTAGATATGTTCTTTAATTTGAAGTGCTATATGCTCAGAGAGAGAACCAAATGACGTTTAAAATTATATCATAGACTAGCCAGTAAATTACTGAGATAAGTAGAACTCATCTTCTGAGTGAATTTGGAGCTGTTTGTTTGTTCCTTTAGCAATACCTGATAATACACAAACAGTTTTTTAGTAGATTGTCAATGTTATTTTTATGAAGAAATTTACTACTCTGCAATCCGTTGAGCACTTCCTAACTTAATTATCATATTCTACATCTCCTGTGGTTTACAATTAAAATTGTGATGAGCCAGACATTGGAGAAGGACATGGCAACCACTCCAGTATTCTTGACTATAAAATCCCAAGGACAGAGAATCCTGGTGGGCTACAGTCATGGGGTCACAAAAAGTCAGACATGACTGAAGTGACTGAGCATGCATGCACAAGCCAGATGTAGAAACTACCCCTTGTGTGACAAAACAGGTTATTTGTATTTTACCAAAATTATATGAGATATTCATTTATGAAACGTCTATTAAAATTTTATTTTACCTGTCTATAAGTACCTATAAGTGGTATGTTTTGTCTGAATACTTTTTCAGCCCAATTTTCTCTCAGTGTCCACCACCAAAATAAAGATAGTTCAATTTACCATTTGTGCCCATGCCAGATCCAGTTAGTAAAAAATAATGACCCTGACATTTTATATTTTCCAAGGATGATCAAATAAGAAATGGTCTCCAGACCAGAACAAACATTTATTTTGATTAAGAAATGCTTAATCTTCCTTATATTGTCAATAGTCACCAATATTACTCCTTAAACTTCTAAAACTACCTTAGGCAATGTATTAACTTATAATATTTTATCCCTTTTTTTTAAACCAAACTTTAATTTGTTTTGTATAAAGACCAATAGTAATATTGAGAGACCACATTTCCAGTATTATTGCTATTCTGTAGGATGTTTGTAAATAGAAAACATTGTAAAAATCAAGGATTTATTTTTACAATATAACTTTGAAGATACATTTATCCTTAAATATTCCTGGTAATTTTACACTGGCTTTAACAGAAATAAGAAATTCTTTACTGAATATGGATCCAAAAGCCTGTGTTACTTTATGCTTATCCTTTGGTTTGTTCTTTCCAACATCCTGGGTGACTGAGGTAGGAATGAAGAATGTAGAATAATTAATGACTTTGTAAATGACTTCAAAGATACATTCAATTGAGAATCAACTGTAAGAACTATTTTTTCTTTTTAGTCATTTCACTATATTTTCAACAAAAAGTTATTGAATTTCAGGTATTGGATTTGACAGACTGACTAAGAAAATGATAGTAATGATAACTAAGAAATTTGAGATGGACAGACCATTTGCAACTATGCTGATAGCACTTAAAGTTCCATTTAAGAAGAGTTTTTGACAAGTTTTAGACTTGAAGAAGTGTTAGACATATTTACATATCTTTATGCTTGACATATGAATGAGATTTGCTTATTTGGCTTATCTGACAACCTATAAAATTACCACTTTGAGAGTAAGCATCATAAACGTAAAATAGAATTAATACCACATGGCTTAGAGTATTGATATGATTGAAAACAAGTATATACATAATACATACTTTGTCAACTACACAGAGTGACACAAATTAAATACATTGCTGTTAAGACACTTAACTGGAAATATCCAGAGACCATTCATGGACACAGAACTTAAAGACCTACAGGTCTATAGATTTATTAATTTCAGTTGTAAACAGAAGAATTTTTATAGAAATAATAGGATTTATTGACCTATCCTAGCTAAAAAGTGGGGGGGGAAAGGGCAGAAGCAAATGGCAGAATCTTAGAGTATATGAACAACAATTACATGGTAGTAGAAAGAGAAATCAGATGGCAAATGAGGAGCATCTAAGATGTAAAAGAAAACCATAACAGTGCAGTAGTAGAAACCAGAGACATCAAACCTAACTGAGGACAGGTTCATGATGGAAAACCACACACCTTCTTGACAGGTCTGAAGGTGCTTCTTTATGTTCAACAGGTGGTTTTTCAGCAGAATAATCATGAAGAAAGATTAAGAACTTAAGATGGAATAAGGTGTGTTGTTTTTTAAAACTGGCTCTTCTTTATCTACAAATTCAATCAACTTGTTTCTATCTGAACAATTACCTCTAATCTACTGTCTTCCTCTCAGTTGCCATGAACACTTGAGAGCAGCAATACTTTTATGGATGTTTCCCAGTTTCTGAGGCCTCAGAATCACATCCCTAGAAAAAGAGAAAGAGGCAATATGGACCTTGAAGGTAAGAAAACTTTACTTCTAGGTCTGTATTAGTCTACTCTGCTTGCCATGAAAAATACTACAGGTTGGGTATCTTAACAGAAGTGTATTTTCTAACAGTTCTGCAGGGTAGAGTCCAAGATCAAGGTGCCATCTGTGTTGGTTCCTGGTAAGACCCATCTTCCTCCCTTGTAGACAGCCACCTTCCTCTCATTTCCTCAGAAATAGAAAGATCTCTGGTATCTCCTTCTCTACTTATAAGGACACCAATCATATTTGATTAGGGCCCCACACTTAAAGCCTTTTTTAAACCCTAATTACCTGTCTTAAGGACACATGGGCATGTAGGGGTTCAACAAATGAATTTTACAGGGGATGCAATTCAGTCAAGAATAAGACTTGAGTATATCAAGGGTATAGGTGACCATTGATTAATGAAACTTGGTCTCATCCAACATTAGGAATGTTGGTTATAAAATATTGAATTAGCAATACTTTCTCTTTGAAGGAAGCAATTTAAACAAGATAAATACTTTTTCTCTCACTTGCATTTCTCCCATGTTTTATGTCTGTGACTTTCCAACCTGTCCTCCATGTAAATATGATTACCTTCACAATCTTTTAAGTCAGACCTTTTCATTCCACTCTTCAAAAATTTTCAGTGACTCCTCACTGCTTAAAGCATAAAATTTAATATTATAGTTATTCATTTAGTAGACAATAACCTGGCCCCAACATGTATTTTGTGTCATCAGTCACTCTATACTTCAGCCACAGAGGACTGCTCCTTGATACTTGGACTTTTTGGTGACATTACACCTATACAAACACTGTTTCTTCAGCCTGGAATGTCTTCTCCCTCAAAGCCCACTTTCAAATTCCAGGGCTTCAGTGAAGCCTTCCTTGATCTCAGGAGAAGAAATCACTGCCCAAATTCTTTAAGCATAAGTTAATTGCTTACAAAAAGAAACTGAAAATGGCTTAAAGACTTAACCCAGTTCTCCTGCTATACAGGTGGATTCTTTACTGTCTCAGCCACCAGGAAAGCCACAACGTAAGACATGATACTATGAAATTCCTAGAAAAGATCACAGGCAAAACATTCTCTGACATAAATTGTACCAATGTTTTCTTATGTAATATTGACAAAGCAATGGAAATCAAAACAAAAATAAACAAATAGAACCTACTGAAACTCAAGCTTTTGTACAACCAAGGAAACCACACACACACCAAAAAAAAAAAAGTAAAAGAAAAGACAGCTTGTGGAATGGGAAAGTATTGGCAAATGATGTGACTGAAAAGGGCTTAATCTCCAAAAGATACAAACAGCTCAAACAAATCGGCAACACCAAAAACAAACACTCCAATTGAAAAACAGGCAGAAGACTTTTATAGACATTTCTGCAAATAAGACATTCAGATGGCCAACAGGCACATGGAAAAATGCATGACATCACTAATGAAGGAAATGCAATTCAAAACTACAATGAGGTACCACATCTCACCAGTCAGAATGGCCATCATTAGCAAATCTACAAACAAATGCTGGAGAGGATGTGGAGAAAGGGAACTCTTCTATACTGGTGCTGGGAATGTAACTTGGTGGAGCCACTATGGAGAATAGTATGGCAATTCCCCAGAAAACTAAAAGTAGAATTACCATATGATCCAGCAATTACTATATGATCACTCCTGGGCATATACCTGAACAAAATTATATTTCAAAAAGATTCATATGCCAGTAGCATTATTCAAAATAGCCAAAACATGGACACAACCTAATGTCCATTGACAAATAAATGGATAAAGAAGATGTGTTCATACCAAACACAAAGTCACAGATGTACAAAATAAACCTATGGTTATCAAGGTGGGGATGGAGGCAGGGATACATTGGGAGATTTGGATTGATGTATACACACTACTACATATAAAATAGATAATTAATAAGGACCTACTGTACAGTACAGGGAACCCTACCCAATCCTCAGTAATGATACAAATGGGAAAATAATCTAAAAAAGAGTGGATATATGTATATGTGTGACTGATTTACTTTGCTCTACACCTGAAACTAACACAATATTATAAATAAACTTGTTAATTTTTTTAAAAAAAATTAAAAAAAAGATGTGTATATATGTACAATGGAATACTCAGTTCAGTTCAGTTCAGTTGCTCAGTCGTGTCTGACTCTTTGCGACTCCATGAATTGCAGCACGCCAGGCCTCCCTGTCCATCACCAACTCCTGGAGTTCACTCAAACTCATGTCCATCGAGTCGGTGATGCCATCCAGCCATCTCATCCTCTGTCGTCCCCTTCTCCTCCTGCCCCCAATCCCTCCCAGCATCAGAGTTTATTCCAATGAGTCAACTCTTTGCATGAGGTGGGGACTACTCAGTCATAAAAAAGGATGAAATAATGCCATTGAAGCAACATGGAGACAATCATACTATGTGAAGTAACTCAGAGAAAGACAAATATCATATGATATCACATATATGTGGAACCTAAAATATGCCACAAATGAACCTATCTATGAAACAGAAACAGATCCCACATATAGCATATATAGAGATCAGACATGATTGCTAAGGGGAGGTGGGGGAGAGAAAGGCCTGGACTGGGGATTTGGGGATTAATAAATGCAAAATATTGCATTTAGAATGAATAAACAACAAGGCCCTACTTGTATAGCACAGGGAACTCTAACAAGTCTCTTAGAATAAACTATAATGGAAAAGAATAAAAAAAAAAAAAAAGTGGTGAGAACAAGATGGCAGAGGAGTAGGTGGATGTGGAGTACATCTTTCTCCACAGATACATCAGGAATACACCTTCAGACACAGAAGTGCATGCAAAACACCAGCTGCAAGAGGACAGGAGCACCTGACCAGTGGAAAAGAATATAAACAATCACGCAAAACTCGGTAGGACGAAGGAACTGGGGGAAGCACAGGAGTGTTAGTAGGACTGGACCTGCTCTCAGCAGGTTAGGGAACTGAAGCAGGGGTCCTATCCCTCCATCGGGGCAATTGTCTGAGTCAGAGGAGAAACATCTAAGGCTGAGAGGGAAACAGCTGATCTGTAGTAGCCTAAATGGAATGAGAATCAAAGGGTCCTTGCCACAGCCATACATACCCTGGACAGGGACGCAGGCCCTCTAGAAAGCACAGCAGCTAGGAGCTGGAGTTTAGGGATTGTGGAGCAATCCCAGGGCAAGGGCTGTTGTTGACTAGAGAGACAGATCAAGGGGATGTAGGGGAGGAGGTTGTGGTGGGAAATGCCTATGGAGGAAAGCCAGGCAGCCACAGAAGCAAGGCAATACTTCTGAGTCATGCATAGCCAGTGGAACCATCACCATAACCTCTCTCTTCCCACAGGCCAGCATTGGCAGCTGAACAGAGAGGCTGGCCCATCAAACACCTGATGCACTGAACTACAGAGTAGGACCCCACCCACGGTGCTCCTTTAAGTGACTGATGCTCCAAATTAAAGAGCAGGACCCCTGCCAGGTGGGCCCTTCTATATGCCTGACGCATGGAACAACAGAGAATGACCCCAGACAAGAGAGCCCTCTAAGTGCCTGAATGGGTGGAGCTACAGAGAAAGACTGGCTAAAGAGGCCTTCTGATCGTCAGCTACAAGAGGCTCAAAAAAAGACTGAAAGGACCGTAACTCCTGTGGTGGAAGCAGTCTGTGTCCCTGCACACTTGGCGCTGCCAGGTCCCTGTAAGCCAAACGGCTACACTACCTTCACGCTCAACTCTCACTGGGGCGAAGCTGCCACAGGCAAAAAAAAAAAGTCTTGCGTCTATGCACACAGGGTCACTTTGGTCATGTCTAACTGTTTGTGGCCTGTGGACTGTGGCCTGCCAGGTTTCTCAGTCAGGGGGGTTCTCCAGGCAAGAATGCTGGAGAGTATTGGCCAATACTGGTTGCCATGCCCTTCTAGAGCACTGTATTTCCTGCTGCCCTCTCTGCCAACTCCCCTGAGTACCTGGTGCTGCCAGAACCCCTGTGACCCAAGCAGCCGCACCACCTCCACACCTGACCCTCACAGGGGCAGACCCAAGTTCTCCAGGGCAGCCTCAGGAGCAAACCCCAGTGGACAACCCACATGCAGAGGTGGGAATAAAGCCACAATTGAAACACAAGGGCAGTGTGGCTAAGGAAGAAGACCCAAAACCTTCCCCTGATCTGTACAAGCTGCAGATTAAATCCACATGATCAGTTAGGCAGACTGTCTATGGAATATATAAAAGGACATTGAGAACTCCCACAAAAGAAAATGCACTAGTTGTGATAGCTGTGGACATTGGAGGCAAGAACACACAGGTGTAGGGCCAGATTAGAATCTGAGCTGCACCCACAGCAGGTCCAGAAGTGACCACAGAGTTGGAGAGCATCCTAGGGAGGTGAAGTGGACTGTGACTCTCAGCTAGGAAAATAATCTGACAGCAATGACTCAAGAAAAACTTATTATTTTTATGTTTTGACTTGTTCTATAGATGCTTTTGGATTTTTTTTTCTTACTTTTTTCTTTTTTTCCTCCCACCCCCATTCTACTTGTCAATTTTATTGGCACTATGAAATCTAATTAAGCTTTGGAGCTTTTCTTTTCTCAGTAACATTTTTTATTTCTTTTATAAACCTCTGCCTCTACACTGGGCTTTTGTAGTTCTATGGCGTTTCCCCCCCTTTTTTTTTTCTCTTCTTCCTTTTTTTCTTCTCTTTTTTTAATTTTAATTTTTAAAAACCTATTATTATTTTTCTGGACTTATTCCTTTGCTTTCTTTCCCTACTGTCCTTTTCCCCTTGCAGTTAATCTTTAATGTATATAAATCTTCTTTATCTATCTCTATTTAAATTTGCATATCTATTCTTTATTTCTTTTCTTTTCTCTCAACATATTTGTTATTTTTTATTTTCATTGTTTTATTCCCCTTGGCACCTAGCTTTATCTTTGTTTTCCAGTTTGTGCTTTAATTAGTGTTGTTCTTAAATGGTAGATATAATTTTTGGTTTCCTTTATTCACCGGGTCAATCTATTGTACTTTATTTTTGTTGGACTGTTTTGATTTTGCACCAACTCAATGGATATAAGTTTGAGTAAGATCTGAGAGTTGATGATGGGCAGGGAAGCCTGGTGTGTTGCAGTCCATGGTCACAAAGAGTTGGACATGACCGAGCGACTGAACTTAACCTCTAGGTGTATATGTACATGTGTATATTAAGTCACAGTTTTTATTGTTGTTATAAACCTCTGCTTTGATTTTGGGCTTTTGCAGTTCTGTGGAGTGTTCTCCTTTTTTTTTTTTTTCCCCTTTTCTCTTTTTTTAAAATGTAATGGTTAATATTTTTGAACCTATTATTTTTTTTTACATTTATTCCTGTTTACTTTTCCTACTGTTCTTTTCCCCTTGCAGTTAATCTTTAATGTATATAAATCTTCTTTATCTACCTCTATTTAACTTTGCATATATACTCTTTCTTTCTTTTCTTTCTTTCCTTTCCTCTCAATATATTTGTTAGTTTTGTTTTCTTTGCTTTATTCCCCACTTGGCGCCTTGCTTTAGCTTTGTTTTCCAGTTTGTGCTTTAGTTAGTTTAGTTCTTAACTGGTAGATGTAATTTTTTATTTCCTTTGTTCGCTGGGAGTTTACTTTTTTGGGACTTTCAATTTTGCTTTTGGGTGTATATTCCATTATTTTAATTATCATTTGCCTGATTTTGTAATTGCCATTTGTCTGAGGTTCATCTTTGGTTTCTCATTTTTGGGTATTTGTTTTCATCTCACTTAATGCCATAACAAACCACATGTGGAATCTTCCTTCCTGACCAAAGATCAAGCCCTGAGCCTTTGGAGTGGGAGCACTGACTCCAAGACTCTAGACTACCAGAGAACTAACCCTAGGGTGTATCAAATAGTGAGAACTCACACAAAGGAAATCACTGTAATGTAAGACCCTTCATCATCCAACCATCAGTAGCACTCCATGCAGGATGCCTCATCTAAACAACAAACAAAGCAAAAGTACAAACCCAAGCATCAGCAGACAGGATTACCACCTCACTGAGCATTGCCCATTAGAGGGGAAAAAACAAAACAAAACACTAACTCAGCACAAATATCTCCCCATACAAAGCTTACACAAACCACTGGACCAAGCTTAGGAGGGCAGAAACCAAAAGGAAGAAAGAATTCAACATTGAAACCTGGGAAAAGAAAACCTCAAACACAGTAAGTTAAAAAATAATAATAATGAAAATGCAGAGAGATACTACACAAATGAAGAAACAAACTAGAAACACAGAAGTCCAAATTGATGAAGAGGAAATAGGCAAATTACTTGAAAAAAATTCAGAATAATGACAGTAAAGATGATCAAAACCCTGAAAACAGAATGGAGAAAATGTAAGACTCAATCAGCAAAGAACTAGAAGAATTAAAGAATTAACACACAGAGACAAACAACACAATTACTGAAATTAAAAATACTCTAATCTGAAGCAGAAGAACAAACCAGTGAGCTGGAAGATAAAATGGTGGAAATAACTTCTGAAGAGCAGAATAAAGTTATAAGAGTCAAAAGAACTGAGGATAGTCTCAGAGACCTCTAAGAGAATATCAAATGCACCAATATTCAAATTATAGGGGTCCCAGAAGAAGAAGAGAAAAAGAAAGGGTATGAGAAAAATTTTGAAGAGATTACAGTTGAAAATTTCCCCAACATGGAAGAGTAAATAGTCAACCCAGTCAAGAGGCACTAAGAGTCCCATACAGGATAAACCCAAGGAAAAATTCACCAAGACACATACTAATCAAACTAACAAAGATTAAACACAAAGAAAGAATATTAAAAGCAGCAAGGGAAATGCAACAAGTAACATACAAGGGAAATCCCATATGCTTAACAGCTGATCTTTCAACAGAAACTCTGCAGGCCAGAAGGGACTAGCAGGATATATTTAAAGCACTGAAAGGGAAAAATCTACAACCAAGATTATTGTACCTGGCAAGGCCACTCAAAACTGATTGAGAAATCAAAAGCTTTTCAGACAAGCAAAAGTTAATATAATTCATTAACACAAAACCAGCTTTACAACAAATGTTAAAGGGACTTTTATAGTTGAGAAATACAAGAGAGAAAAGATCTACAAAGTCAACCCCAAACAATTAAGAAAATGGCAATAGGAACATATAAATCAATAATTACTTTAAATTTAAACAGATTACTCCAACCAAAAGACATAGCCTGGTTGAATGGATACAAAAACAAGATCTACATATATGCTGTCTATAAGAAATCCACTTTAGATTTAAAGAAACATAAAGTCTGAAAATGAGAGGATTGAATAATATATTCCATGCAAATGGGAAGCAAAAGAAAGCTGGAGTAGCAATCTTCATATCAGACAAAATAGACCTTAAAGAATATTATAAGAGATAAAGAAGGACACTGCATAATGATCAAGGGATCAATCCAAGAACAAATGTCTTGTTTGTAAATAATCAATTGTAAATATCTATGTGCCCAACACAGGAACACATCAATACATAAGACAAACACTAACAGACATAAAAGGAGAAATTGACAGGAACACAATAATAGTAGGAGATGTTAACTCCTCACTTGCACCAATGGACAGATCATCAAAACAGAAAATTAATAAGGAAACATGTCTTAAATGACACTTTAGATGAGATGGACCTCACTGATATCTTAAGGAAGTGAAGTGAAGTTGCTCGGTCATGCCCGACTCTTTGTGACCCCATGGATAGTAGCCTGCACCAAGCTCCTCCAGCCATGGGATTTTCAAGGCAAGAAGTACTGGAGTGGATTGCCATTTCCTTCTCCAGGGAATCTTCCCAACCCAGGGATCAAACCCAGGTCTTTCACATTGTAGACAGATGCTTTACCGTCTGAGCCACCAGGGAAGTCAGATTGCTGCCTTGGGACTCACCAAAACACGCAGTCACCTCCCCCTCCACCACTTTATATGATTTCCCAAGTGCTTCCCTCTCCTTGTTTCTATTTGCTCTGGTCACATCTGAGTTTTGCAGCAACTCAGTGAGGCTGGTCAAGAGATATCTTAAGGAGATTCCATCCAAATGCAGAAGAATACACCTTCTTCTCAAGTGCACATGGAACATTCTCCAGGATAGACCACATCTTGGGTTACAAATAAAACCTCAGTAGATTTAAGAAAATGGAAATCATATCAAAGCATCTTCTCTGACCATAATGCTATGGGACTAGATATCAATTACAAGAAAAAAAAAAACTAAGAAACACAAACACATGGAGATTAAACAACACATTTCTAAATAACTAACAGGTTACTGAAGAAATCAAAAGGGAAATCACAAAATTTCTAGAAACAAATGACAATGAAAACATGATAACTCAAAGCCTATGGGATGCAGCAAAAGCAGTTCTAAGAGGGAAGTTTATAGCAATACAATCCGACCTCAAGAAACAAGAAAGACATAGAATAGACAACCCAACTTTACACCTAAAATAACTGGAAAAAGAAGAACAAAAGACCCCAAAATTCGTAGAAGGAAATAAATCATAAAGGTCTGAGCAGAAATAAATGAAAAACAAATGAAAGAAACAATAGTAAAGATTAATAAAACTAAAAGCTGGTTCTTTGAGAAGATGAACAAAATTGACTAAACTTTAGTCAGACTCATCAAGAACATAAGGGAGAAGAATGAAATCAATAAAATTAGAAATGAAAAGGAGAGGTTACAGCAGACAATGCAGAAATGTAAACAATGATAAGAGACTATTATGAACAACTATATGGCAATAAAATGGATAACCTGGAAAAATGGAGAGATTCTTAGAAAAGTTCAATCTTCCAAGGCTGAACCAGGAAGAAATAGAAATTATGAACAACCCAATTACAAGCACTGAAATTGAAGCTGTGATCAAAAATCTCCCAAAAAACAAAAGCCCAGGACAACATGGCTTCACAGGGGAAATCTTGTCAGACATTTAGAGAAGAGCTAATTGATGCTTTCAACCTGTGGTGTTGGAGAAGACTTTTGAGAGTCCCTTGGACTGCAAGGAGATCCAACCAGTCCATTCTAAAGGAGATCAGCCCTGGATGTTCTTTGGAAGGAATGATGATAAAGCTGAAACGCCAGTACTTTGGGCACCTCATGAGAAGAGTTGACTCATTGGAAAAGACTCTGATGCTGGGAGGGATTGGGGGCAGGAGGAGAAGGGGACGACAGAGGATGAGATGGCTGGATGGCATCACCGACTCGATGGATGTGAGTTTGAGTGAAATCCGGGAGTTGGTGATGGACAGGGAGGCGTGGCATGCCACGATTCATGGGGTTGCAAAGAATCAGACACGACTGAACTGAACTAGAACTGAACGCCTATCCTTCCAAAACTCTTTCAAAAATTGCGGAGGAAGGAACACTTCTAAACTCATTCTATGAGCCTTGATACCAAAACCAGACAAAGACAACATATAAAAAAAGAAAGAAAACTACAGGTCAATATCACTGATGAACATAGATGCAAAAATCTTCAAGAAAATTTTAGCAAACAGAATTCAACAACACATCAAAAAGCTTGTCAACCACTTGTAAAAGAATGAAACTAGAACACTTTCTAACACCATACACAAAAATAAACTCAAAATGGATTAAAGATCTAAACATAAGACCAGAAACTATAAAACTCCTAGAGGAGAACATAGGCAAAACACTCTCGGACATACCTCACAGCAGGATCCTCTATGACCCACCTCCCAGAATATTGAAAATATAAGCAAAAATAAACAAATGGGACCTAATTAAAATTAAAAGCTTCTGCACAACAAAGGAAACTATAAGCAAGGTGAAAAGACAGTCTTCAGAATGCGAGAAAATAATAGCAAATGAAGCAACTGACAAACAACTAATCTCAAAAATATACAAGCATCTCCTGTAGCTCAATTCCAGAAAAATAAACGACCCAATCAAAAAATGGGCCAAATAACTAAATAGACATTTCTCCAAAGAAGACATACAGATGGCTAACAAAAACATGAAAAGATGCTCAACATCACTCATTATCAGAGAAATGCAGATCAAAACCACAATGAGGTACCATTTCACACCAGTCAGAATGGCTGCGATCCCAAAGTCTACAAGCAATAAATGGTGGAGAGGATGTGGAGAAAAGGGAACCCTTTTACACTGTTGGTTGGAATGCAAACTAGTACAGCCACTATGGAGAACAGTGTGGAGATTCCTTTAAAAACCGGAAATAGAACTGCCTTATGACCCAGCAATCCCACTGCTGGGCAAACACATGGAGGAAACCAGAATTGAAAGAGACATGTGTACCCCAGTGTTCATCTCAGCACTGTTTATAATAGCCAGGACATGGAAGCAACCTAGCTGTCCATCAGCAGATGAATGGATAAGAAAGCTGTGGTACATATACACAATGGAGTATTACTCAGCCATTAAAAAGAATACATTTGAATCAGTTCTAATGAGGTGGATGAAACTGGAGCCTATTATACAGAGTGAAGTAAGCCAGAAAGAAAAACACCAATACAGTATACTAATGCATGTCTATGGAATTTAGAAAAATGGTAACAATAACCCTGTATGCGAGACAGCAAAAGAGACACAGATGTATAGAACAGTCTTTTGGACTCTGTGGGAGAGGGAGAGGGTGGGATGATTTGGGAGAATGGCATTGAAATATGTATAATATCATATAAGAAATGAATTGCCAGTCCAGGTCCGATGCAGGATACAGGATGCTTGGGGCTGGGATTACCCAGAGAGATGGTATGGGGAGGGAGGAGGGAAGGGGGTTCAGGATGGGGAGCACGTGTATACCCGTGGCAGATTCATGTTGATGTATGGCAAAACCAATACAATATTGTAAAGTAATTAGCCTCTAATTAAAATAAATAAATTTAAATTAGATTAAAAAAAAAAAAAAGAAGCTTCTATACCATGATCAAAGTTGAGTTTACTCCTGGGATGCAAGGATTCTTTAGTATACACAAAGCAATCAATGCGATATACCATATTAACAAATTCAAAGATAAAAACCATATGATAATCTCAATAGATGCATAAAAAGCCTTTGACAATATTCAGCACCCATTTATGATTAAAACTCTTCAAAAAATGGACATAGGAGAAACTTAGCTCAACATAGTAAAGGCCACATATGATAAGCCTACAGCAAGCATTATTCTCAATAGAGAAAACCTGAAAGCATTCCCCCTAAGATCAGGAACAAGACAAAAGTGTCCACTTTCACCACTACTATTCAACATAGTTTTGGAAGTCCTAGGTACAGCAATCAGAGAAAAAAAAAGAAAGAAAAGAAATCCAGATTGAAACAGAAGTAAAGCTTTCACTGTTTGCAGATGACATGATACTGTACATAGAAAGAAAGAAAGAAAGTGAATTTGCTTAGTCGTGTCTGACTCTTTGCGACCCCATGGACTGTAGCCTACCAGGCTCCTGTGACCATGGACTTCTCCAGGCAAGGGTAGTGGACTGGATTGCCATTTCCTTCTCCAGGAGATCTTCCCAACCCAGGGATCAAACCCAGGTCTTCCACATTGCAGGTAGATGTTTTATCATTTGAGCCACTAGGAAAGCCATACTGTACATAGAATTCCCTAAAGATAGTAACAGAAAATTATTAGAGCTAATCAGTGAATTTAGCAAGGTTGCAAGATACAAAATCAATACACAGAAGTCACTTGCATTTCTATATACTAACAATGAAAAATCAGAAAGAGAAATTAAGGAATCAGTCCCATTCTCTATTGCAAAAGAAATAATTAAATATCTAGGAATAAACTTACCTAAGGAGACAAAAGAACTGTACACAGAAAATTATGACACTGATGAAAGAAATCAAAGATAGCATAAAAGATGAAGATATATTCCATGTTCCTGGGTAGGAAAAATCAATATTGTGAAAATGACTATACTACCAAACACAATGTACAGATTCAAGGTGATCCTTATCAAATTACCAATGGCATTTTCCACAGAACTAGAACAAAAAAAATCACAATTCATATGGAAATACAAAAGACCCCAAATAGCCAAAGCAGTCTTGAGAAAGAAGAATGGAGCAGGAGGAATCAACCTTCCTGACTTCAGATTATACTACAAAACTACAGTCATCAAGACAGTATGGTACTGGCACAAAAACAGAAATACAGACCAATGGAACAAGATTGAAAGCCCAGAAATAAACCCATGAACCTATGGGTACCTTATTTTTTACAAAGGAGGCAAGAATATACAATGGGGCAAAGACAGCCTCTTCAATAAATGATGCTGGGAAAACTGGACAGCTACACATAAAAGAATGAAATGAGAACACTTCCTAACACCGATATGTAAGACCAGAAACTTTAAAACATTTAGAGGAAAACATAGGCAGAACACTTAATGACATAAATCAAAGAAAGATCCTCTATGACCCACCTCTTAGAGTAATGGAAATAAAACCAAATGTAAACAAATGGGACCTGATTAAACTTAAAAACTTTTGCACAGGAAAGAAAACTATAAGCCAGGTGAAAGGACAACCCCGAGAATGGGAGAAAATAATAGCAAATGAAACAACTGACAAAGGATTAATTTCCAAAATATATAAGCAACTCATACAACTGAATGCCAGAAAATAAACAACCCAATCAAAATGTATGAAAAAGACCTAAACAGACACTTCTCCAAAGAAGACATACAGATAGGTCACAAACACATGAAAAGATGCTCAACCTCACTCATTATCAGAGAAACGCAATTCAAAACTTCAGTGAGATATCACCACAAAATGGTCAGAATGGCCATTGTCAAGAAGTCTACAAACAATAAATGCTGGAGAGGGTGTGGGGAAAAGGGAACACTCTTTCACTTTTGGTGGGAATGTAACTGATAAAAACACTATGGAAGATGGTATGGAGATTTCTTAAAAAACTAGACATAAAACCACCATATGACTCAGAAATCCCACTCCAAGGTGTACACCTCAAAGAAGCCAAAATTGAAAAGACTCATGTATCGCATTATTCATTGCAGCACTATTTACAAGAGCCAGAACATGGAAGCAAACTAGATGTCCATTGACAGATGTATGGATAAAGAGGTTGTGGTACATATACACAATGGAATATTACTCAGCCATAAAAAAGGAACACATTTGAGTCAGTTCTGATAGGTGGATGAGCCTAGAGACTATTATACAGAGGGCAGTAAGTCAGAAAGAGAAAGATAAATATAGTATTCTAACACATATACACAGAATCTAGAAAAACGGTACTGAAGAATTTATTTACAGGGCAGCAGTGGAGAAACAGACATAGAAAATAGACATATGGACGTGGGGAGAGTGAAGGAGAGGGTGAGATGTATGGAAAGAGTAACATGGAAACTTACATTACCATATGTAAAATAAATAGCCAACAGGAATTTGCTGTATGGCTCAGGAAACTCAAACAGGGCTCTGTATCAACTGGCAGGGGTGGGATGGGGAGGGAGATGGGAGGGGGTTTCAAAAGGTAGTGGATGTGTATACCTATGGCTGATTCGTGTTGAGGTTTGTGATTAAAAAATTAAATAAATTTAAGAAAACTAATGCATATATGTGTATAACTGAGTCACTTTGCTGTACAGCAGATATTGGCACAACATGTAAATCAACTATACTTCAATTAAAAAAATAAATTAAAACAAATAATTGCTTACTGTCTTGCCCAAAATAATGTGAGCTTCTCAAGGCAGAGAACACTTTATTTATATTTTAGCCTTCATAGCTTATAAACAAAAATAAACAAAACTCCATCATACAGTAAGCATTGAATAACTGCTCAGGGATTACAGAATTTGGAGAGGCTATATAGCATAGTTATTAGAAGTGTCTGGTAATTAGTGTCTTTCTTCTTAGGTAAAGAAGGTAAAAAATAGAAAATATCCTTAAAAAGATTGAGCTTTTTCTCCAAGAGAAGGAAATGTCTTTATTTAACAAAAAGAAGCTACAAACATGTTTCCAATGATCATCTATATGGAATGGCCTCAAAAATGAGAGACAACCGGACTCTAATTCAGTAGGCCTTCTAAAATACAGCTTGATTCCAAAAGATAGACATATCCATTTTTCTGTTTGAGCAGCAAGAGTAGTAAGAGGACGTAAAAGCAAAACTCTTCAAATATGCCCTGAGTTCCATGGAAAGATCATACTTGTGGTTGCCAAGTGGAATACAGGAGGGAGAGGCCTGGACTGGGGAATTCAGAAGGAAAAGGGGACGACAGAGGATGAGATGGCTGGATGGCATCACCGACTCGATGGACGTGAGTCTGAGTGAACTCTGGGAGTTGGTGATGGACAGGGAGGCCTGGCGTGCTACGATTCATGGGGTCGCAAAGAGTCGGACACGGCTTAGCGACTGAACTGAACTGAACTGAAAAACAAACTAAATGCAAATTTCATGTCACTTCCATGACCATGTAAAGTGAAAGTCTCCATACCATATATAATCCAGGGAATGGTAAGAAAGTGTTCCATGGACTAATAGTCTATTAAAGTAAAAAAACAAACAAACAAACTTGTTTTGAGTTCACATTGAGTCTTTTCATAAGAAGTTGTAGAGCAGCACAATTAAAATGAAATACTAATTGTAACAAGATGGTGGCTACAGAATATAACTCAGCCTTAATAGATTTTTTAATGCCTCTCTTTATATCAAATGTGAGTAACCCTTTAGCCAGTACAGTTAATTATCTGATCTCCAAATGGGTACTTTATCCTCATTCAGGCTGACATTGCAGCGACATCATGGATATCTCAGACAGCTTTGTGAATCGACAGAGTATTTCAGAGGAAAGCATTGACTACTAGAAGCAAAGTTTTTGTTTTTTTAAACAGCCTTCAAACTAGTAGATGAAACATCTCATTTTGGGCCAAGGATGCATTTGCTCTAGCAACCTAGAGGATCAGAGAGGGCTGAGCCAGTTAAGAATGAATAGAATAATGTTACTGTGTCAGACAAACCTCAAAGTATAGAGTTATTGCAGGTCAGATTTTTTTTTTTTTTACTTTTTCTTTTTAGTATCCATGTCGGTCTATACTTTTTATTTCTAAAGAGCTTAAATATTAACATTACATGAAATATCATCCTATATTTCCAAAGTATCTTTGGAAAGCCATTAACTAATTTGCTCATAATAAACTGAGCTCTTGGGAAAAAGGAAAAAAAAAGCACTGGTTTTCTTTCTCTTTAAATAACCCTGCAAAAGGAAATTCAAACAAAAAAAATGTATTCCTTCTAATATATCCATTCAGCAAATGTTCTAAGTGGCTTAGTGGTAAAGAATCTGCTTGCCAATGCAGGAGACGTGGGTTTGATCACTGAGTCAGGAAGATCCCTTGGAGAAGGAAATTGCTATCCATTACAGTATTCTTGACTGGAAAATTCCATGGACGGAGGAGCTTGGTGGGCTACAGTCCATGCGGTTACAAAGAGTTGGACAAGACTTAGAAACTAAACCACAACAATAACAGAATATTCTGTTAAACAATAACATTAATATATAGACATAAATATGTGGCATTTAAGCCAAGGATCAATTACAGACAATTTTTTAAACAGGAACAGGAATCCACCTCATCCCTATGCCATGCCTGTATACCAGGACTCAGTGCAGAGAGAACAGGTAAAAATGCTCATCTTCAAGTTTCTCCCTAGAAGGGGTTTTAACTACATACTTCCCTAGCTGATGACTGAAGGTCCAGCTTCTAAACAGTCTTTATCTAGATGTTGACTCTGACTCTCCCCTTTGGGACACTGATGAGTCTTGGTGTTGTAAGAGAGGGAAATGTCATGTCCTGGGGCCTGGAGGAGCCTTTAGACTACCAAATGAGGGTCCTTGGCTTCCTGCAAGAAATCATCCAAAAGTCAGTCAGAGTAAAGGGAAAGCAAGTTTATTTAGAGAGATACTCATTCCCCAAATCTGAAATTTGGACCATTTCAGAAAGTGAGAGGAGTGGCTCCAGGGCCTGATGTCACCTGGGAAAGTGAGAGTGGCAGAAGGATGTGGGGTCTTTGGTTTTTATGGGCTAAGTAATTTCATAGGCTAATGAGTGGGATGGATATTCTTGCTATTGGGAGGTAGGGTGGGGATTTCCCAGGAATTGGGCCACTGCTTACTTTGTGGACTTTTATCATCCCCCTGGGAACTACCATGGTTAAGAGGGGATGTTTTTTAGTATTAAAATGAGCTAAAGGTCAATGACCAGACTATTCCCAAAGCCACCTTGGTTTCAGCTGGTTCCAGTAGGTCTCTATCACATCTCAACAGCTGAGCCCCTTCTTCAGTATCTAGCATTGTGTTTAATTCCTTTTCCTTGTGTCTTATTCTCCCCTCATAAATTTTACTACCATATTCTCATGGGAAAAGAAGGGCAATGGTCAGTCTTCTAGAGGTGCTTCAGGACTGGTCAGGGACATTGACTTTGCCCGTCAGGGAGCAAAATGCCTGCTCTAAGGTTCTCAGGGCAGGACAACTTCTTGTTTTAAGTCAGAGGGTGATATGGACTAGAATCCACACAGAAGCATTGCCATTTCGACATGGAACTGTTGTTATCGGGAAGACAGGACCTTTGCCAAGAGGTTAAAGAGAAAGAATAAGGGAATGACCATTATTGATCCCAGGACAGGCAACAACCAAGTAAAGTTAGGGAGGGCACTCTTAATGGTGGACCAGATGGCATTAGGGTTTGTCTCCTGGTTGTAGTGATACAAACAGGATGCTTATTCATAAATCTTTTTAATGTTCTTCTCGATCTGGACTGATTTATTAACATAGGTATGATTTTGTTTATGATTGCACCAACACCACCCTGCTTGGCCAGTGAGTAATCTAAGGCCAATCTATTGTCCATGACCACATTGGCTAGTGAGTTTAAACAAGTTGAAAATCTGTTTAGGGTGTTTCCAGTGCTCAGGGCTAGGTTCCTTAAACTGTTGGATGGATTTTCTAGGGTTACCTCATGGTAGGCAAAGCCTCCCTATGGAGCTGTTTCCTGCCAATATTAATCCAATGGCCCACCTGGAATGGCACTGACTATTTTTATGTAGAGTGACTGTAAATGGGGCCAGTTGTCCTAATGTGCACTCTTGTTTGTGCCACACATTATTAATATAAGGATAAGCATCTGCAGAGGGGCCAAATTTTCCCTGAAGTGGCCTTGTCTTTGGGCCCTCATTTAGGGGAGTGCCACATATGCAGACATACCCTGAAGATCCAGTAAGAGGTCTGGGAATAGAATAATTTAACAAGGAAGCAGCTGTCCAGATCCGTGGAAGGGACAAATTATGAACACAGTGCAGAGATAAGGGCCCTTTAGCATACTGAGAATAATTAAGTCCAGGAGTATTCCCTGCCCTTGGCTTGATGAGATGGTGTAGTAAGAGGGTTTTATCCATTACTTCCACAGAGTCTGACAATTTCTAGCCCAGCTTTTAGTCCATTCTCTCCATTCTATCCCTGTGGAGGCATTCCAGATGGCTCAGTGAAGAGGCCACCTTCAGTGCAGGCGATGTGGGTTCGATCCCTGGGTTAGGAAGATCCCTGAAGTAGGAAATGGCAACCCACTCCAGTATTCTTACCTAGGAAATCCCATGGACAGAGGAGCCTGGTGGGCTACAGTCCATGGGTCACAAAAGAGTTGAACAAGACTAGTGACCTAAAAACAATAACCATTCTTATCCTGTAGGATCCTTGGATCTGGTCTTTATTATAAACACACAGAATAGAGGCATTGCTAGGAATGCAGTTTGGGTCTGGGTTCCAAAACGCTATAGTGATATTACCATCCTGTGGCCAAGGATTGCTCCAAAGAGGATTTCCATAGCCAAGAGGACCATGAAGTGTGTGGTGGCATCAAAAGCATGATGGGTTTTCTGAATAACAAAGGAGCCATGTTTAATGGAAAAGTTCTAAGGCACCCTTTGAAAAGAATCACATAGGCAAGGTGTTGAACCTGATAGGAATTGTCTATCATGTTCAGATCAGTGGAGGATATGTTCCCCCATGTGTTTGAGTTGATAATACTCTTGTTGTATATGCCTATTTGCACCTGTAATGATTGTTGTGCATGTGTGCATGCTCAGTCCCTTCAGTTGTGACCCTATGGACTGTAGCCTGCCAGGCTCCTCTGTCCAAGGGATTCTCCAGTCAGGAATACTGGAGTGGGTTGCCATGCCCTCCTCCAGGGGAATCTTCCTGAATCAGGGATTGAACCTGTATCTCCTTCATTGCAGGCAGATTGTATACCCACTGAGCCATCTAGGAATCCTAATGTTTGTTGTAAGCCAGGGTTTTTATGGCCACTCCAACAATTAATTAGTTTTTCTCCCCAGGTGACTATTTTAGGTACATTTAAAAAATCATCCTTTTCCTACTCCCCCTAAATCACAACCATTGTGAGAAGTCCTACTAGAAGGATGGTTTTTGATATCATATTACTATATATTTTTTCAAACCCGGCAGGGGCAAAGATGTTTACCAGGCAGAGGGTTCTGAAAAGGCAGAATAACAGCCACTATGAAAGAATGATAAATTAATGATAAAATCCAAGGAATACCAGGCCAACCCACCATAGCCACTTGAAGTCACTTATCTGTTCTCTTGAATCAGTATCTGAGGTCTTCCACTGGCTTGTGAGAGTAGGTCTCTCTGGCTTCTATTGGAATTTATAAGACATGGTTTTATTTTAGACATATATAACCAACTACTATCTCCCTGTAGCTTGAGGGCAGTTGAGATGCTTAGTAACACTTGATATGGTCCCTTCCATTTTGATTGTAGCTGGTCATCAGAGGGACACTTTCTTCCAAGTTTTTAGTAGGACAAAGTACCTTGATTGGATGGAGACCTCAATTTTACTTTTGTAGGGGTGAGTAATAATTTGTTCCTGTATTCTTGGAGGGCTCTTTGAACTTGGCTCAAGCTAATACTGTGGGAGACTAATTTGTGGGTTTCCTCATCAAACAAGATCTGAAGTCAAAAGGATTCTCCCATAAGTCATTTCTAATGGGTTGAGTTTTAAATTCCTTTTTGGGCCATTTTGGCCCATTGAAAGGCTACAGACAGGAGGGAGATCCAAGTTTCTGAAGTCTCATGACAAGAGTTTTTTTTAGAATATTATTTGCTTTTTCTACCATACCTGATGATTGGGGTCTCCAGGAAGAGTGGAGGTGGTAATTAACACTCTAAGTTGAGGAAACCTGTTCGATCACCTTGGCAGTGAAGGAAGGTTTGTTATTAATATCATTCTATAAGCATCTGTGTAAATTTAACCTTAGAATTATCTTGGATAATAGGGGCTGAGTTAGGGATGGAGGTGTGGGGTGGCTTCTTGGGTCATTTCAGGCACAGAGCTCTCAAATATTTTTAACAGTCTGGGACAGGCCGTACCCAGGAATACTTGAATAACCACTTTGAATAGGGAGTCCCACCCTATTCGTGGGAGGATTCGTGGAAATGCTTAATTATTTTCCATTGTCTGGTTCTAAGAATGTTGTTGTTGTTCAGTTGCTCAGTCATGTCAGACTCTTTGTGAGCCCATGGATTGCAGCATGCCAGGCTTCCCTGTCCTTCACTATTTCTGGAGTTTGCTCAAAGTCATGTGTGTTCAGCTGTTGATGCCACCCAGCTATCTCATCTCCTGTCACTTCCTTCTCTTGCCCTCAGTCTTTCCCAGTGTCAGGGGAAATCAGTTCTTTGAATCAGGTGGCCAAAGTATTGGAGCTTCATCTTCAAAGTCAGTCCTTCCAATAAATATTCAGGGTTGTTTTCCTTTCAGTTCAGTTGTCTTTCAGTCATGTCTGATTCTTTGCAACCCTGTGGACTGCAACACACCAGGCTTCCCTGTCTATCATCAACTCCCAAATCTTGCTCAAACTCATGTCCGTTGAGTCGGTGATGCCATCCAACCATCTTGTCCTCTGTCATCACATTCTCCTCCTGCCTTTAATCTTTCCCAGCATCGGGGTCTTTTCTAATGAGTTAGTTCTTCACATCAGGTGGCCTAACTATTGGAGTTTCAGCTTCAGCATCAGTCCTTCCAATGAAAATTCAAGACTTTTTTCCTTTGGGATTGACTGGTTTGATCTCCTTGCAATCCAAGGGACTCTCAAGAGACTTCTGCAACACCACACTTCAAAAGCATCAATTCTTTAACATTCAGCTTTCTTTATAATCCTATGTTCACATCCATATATGAATACTGGAAAAACCATAGCTTTGACTAGATGGAATTTTTTCAGCAAACTAATGTTTCTGCTTTTTAACATGCTGTCTAGTTTGATCATAGCTTTTCTTCCAAGGAGCAAGCTTCTTTTAATTTCATGACTGCAGTCACCATCTGCAGTGATTTTGGAGCCCCAAAAACAAGAAGTCTGTCACTGTTTCCATTGTTTCCCCCTCTGTTTGCCATGAAATGATGGAACCAGATGTCATGATCTTAGTTTTCTGAATGTTGAGTTTTAAGCCAACTTTTTCACTCTCCTCTTTCACTTTCATCAAGAAGCTCTTTAGTTCTTCACTTTCTGCCATGATTTCCTTTAGGATTGATTGGTTTGGCTTACTTGCTGTCCAAGGGGCTCTCAAGAGTTTTCTACAACACCACAGTTCAAAAGCATCAACTCTTCATCACTCAACCTTCTTTATGGTCCAATTCTCACATCCATACATGGCTACTGGAATTTGACTATATGGACTTTTGTCAGTAAAATGATGTCTCTGCTTTTTAATACACTGGGTTGCTCATAGCTCTTCTTCCAAGGAGAAAGTGTCTTTTAATATCATGACTGCATTCACCATCCGCAGTGATTTGGAGTCCAAGAAAATAAGATCGGTCACTCTTTCTACTTTTTCCGTATCTATTTGCTATGAGATGATGGGACCGGATGCCATGATCTTCATATTTTGAATGGTGAGTTTTAAGCCAGCTTTTTCACTCTCCTCTTTCACCTTCATCAAGAGGCTATTTATTTTCTCTTCTCTTTCCGCCATTAGACTTGTGTTATTTGCTTATCTGTGGTTATTGATATTTCTTCCAGTCATCTTGATTCCAGCATAAGCTTCATCCAGCCTGGCATTAAACATGATGCACTCTGCCTATATGTTAAATAAACAGGGTGACAATATACAGCCTTGGTGTAGTCCTTTTCCAATTTTGAACCAGTTCGTTGTTCCATGTTCAGTTCTAACTGTTGCTTCTTGACCTGCATACAGTTTTCTCAGGAGGCAAGTAAGGCCTGGTATTCCTGTCTAATAATTTTCCACAGTTTGTTGTGATCCAAACAGTCAAAGGCTTTAGCATAGTCAGTGAAGCAGAAGTAGATGTCTTTTTGGAATTTCCTTGCATTTTCTATGATCCAGCAGATACTGACAATTTGATCTCTGGTTTCTCTGCCTTTTCTAAATCCAACTTATACATATGAAAGTTCTCGGTTCACATACTATTGAAGCCTAGCTTGAAGGATTTTGAACATAATCTTGTTTAGCATGTGAAATGAGTGTAATTGTATAGTAGTTTGAACATTCTTTGACATTGCCTTTCATTCATTGACATTGTCAATGTCAATGACATTGACAGTCATTGGAATGAAAACTGATCTTTTCCAGTATTCTGGCCACTGTTGAATTTTTCAAATGTGCTGGCATATTGACTGCAACACTTTAACAGCATCTTCTTTTAGGATTTTAAATAGCTCAGCTGGAATTCCATCACCTCCACTAGCTTTGTTCATCATAACACATCCTAAGGCCTACTTGACTTCACATTCCAGGAAGTCTTCTCTAAGTGAGTGAGCATACCATCATGGTTACCTTAATTGCTTCTGCTTCTGTTAGGTCAATGCAATTTCTGTCCTTTATTGTGCCCATCCTTGTATGAAATGTTCCCTTGGTATCTCCAATTTTCCTGAAGAAATCTCTCATCTTTTCCATTCTATGTTTTTTCTCTATTTTTTGTGTTGTTCACTTAAGAACCCTTGCTATTCTCTGAAATGCTGTACTCAATTGGGATTATTGTTTCCTTCCTCCTTTGCCTTTCACTTCTCTTCTTTTCTCACCTATTTGTAAGGCTTCCTCAGACAAGTACTTTGCCTTCTTGGATTTATTTTTCTTGGGGATGGATTTGGTCACTGTCTCCTGTGCAATATTATAAACCTCCATCCATAGTTTTTCAGGCACTCTATCTACCAGATCTAATCTCTTGAATTTATTTGTAACCTCCACTGTATAATGGTAAGGCAAGTTATTATGTGGTTCTTGTGTTCAAACCTACCTCCCTGTTGGTATTCCCATTGGGGGTCTTGGCCAGAAGTTGCATCTCCTCCAGTAAAGTAGATTGTATCTCCCTGATTTCAGTCTGCCAATTCACTGGTGTATGCCTGAGCTGTACCAAGGATCCAGCTTTTTTTCAACGATGCAGCAGGTAGAAAGGAGGCTTGTAGGTCCCCCTAAGTAGGTTCATAGGGTATTTTCAGGTTGGTAAATTCCTTTAGGAACTGACTGGCATCCTCAGAAAAACACCCAAATTTCTTTTTTCAAGTATCTAGGTCAGCCATAGGAAAGGGGATGTGGACTCTGATCCTCCATCACCTGCCAGCACTTTCCTTAAAGGGCAGTTTGGTTCTGGGAGGCTGGTAAGTAGCCCTGGTTTGTGTAGTACTGGCAGGACTCACCTCCAGTAAGGGAGGATACAGGACAGGGCTGGAGGGATAAGATGGTGTGACTCCCAGCAGCCCAGCTGCAGTGCTAGTGGTAGGCCATCCAGAAGACTGTCAGCTCGAAGAATTGCTGCTAGTAGTTCCCCAGTGTGGACCTGGAGGAGGTGGACTCATAAGGGATCATCTAAAAAACCAAGCTTCTATGCCTTCTAAAGAAGGCACTTTAACAGGTGTGAGCCAGGCATACCCAGCGGGAGTTTCTTAGATCTGGGTCTTGGAATAAGGTCATAAACATTTGGACATATAAGACTTTCCTTTCCATTTACCTTCCTTTTTACAAGATAGGTCCAGCTGGTTCCAGCCAGACATTATCACATCCCAGCAGCTGAGCCCCTCCTTCATTATCTAGTGTCTGTGTCTAACTCCATTTTCTCCTATCTTATCGGTACATCATCAACTCTGAAAGCTGCTAGAACAGAGGGCAGATTGGAAAACACAAAGGTTTGAGAGACAACCAAGAGTTAATACATAATAGATATCACAGAAAATTACCAAGATTACCCTCAGTTCCACAGCACAAAAATTGATTGTTTAAAGATGAGAAAAACAACACTGTTCATGAAAGAAAAGATTCTCAAATTGGACTGCATTAAAATCAATATATTCTAGTCCACAATATCACAGAGATTCTGGTAATTCACAGAGTAGGAGAGATATTTCAAACATTTGCTCATGTTCATAAGGTATTTAAAAACCCTATATATCAACTTTTACAGAAAGGATAAAGAAAATTTGACAATAGACTTGAATTTGCATTAAACTGTATTTTATACACAAATGGCAAATACATTTGTGTATAGGTGCTCACTTTACATCCCTCAGACAGTAACAAATCTTCCTGCAATACAGGAGACTAGGGTTCCATCTCTGGGTCAGGAAGATCCCCTGGAGAAGGGAATGGCAACCCACTCCAGTATTCTTGCCTGGAGAATCCCATGAACAAAGGAGCCTGGTGGGCTATATAGTCCATTGGGTCACAGAGTCGGACATGACTGAGTGACTAACACTTTTTTTCACTTACTCTCATTTAAAGCACATTGGATATCATTACAGATACAGCAAACAGCTGAAGTTAAATCAAATGCCTGTGAAGATATGAAGCAGCAATAATGCAAGTTATGTTTAGAAAACTATTTGACTTTCCACTTAAACATATATATTCCTTAAGATTTAACAATTTCATTATTCATACTCATGTTAAGCATCTGCCTAACAGAAATTTGTGCAGACATACAGGAAGAGACATATACAAAAAATGTTCCTAGCAGCATTATCTCTAGCCATAAGAAACTGTAAACCCAAATATTTATCAACATTGCAATCAATCGTAAATGTTAATTCAGTGGAATATGATGAAACAATGAAACTGAATAAAGTACAGCTGCAGAATATGGATAACTGTCACAAAAATATTGACTCTAGAATATAGATGATAACAATGTATATTCTGTTATCACATTCATATGAAGTCCAAGCTCAGGCAAAAATTAAACAGTGATTTTAAAGGCAGGCTAACTTTGGTGAAGACAGGTGTAACAATTGGAAGAAAGGCATAAAAGGAGTTTCTGGAGTGCTTGTGATGTTCTGTTTGAAGAGCAGAGTAGTGGTTATACATGTGAATTTATTTTGTACTAGTTTATTGAATATGTTTATGTTTTGACTGTATTATAGATCCATTGTGAACTGTACTATAAATCCATATAAATTTTTTCTCACTTTTACTATCTCATATTAGACAGCAGGAGTACAGAAGAGTTTCTACAACTTAAAAAATCATAATCTATTATAGATTGGGAGAGATAATATGACAGAAAACAATTATGCATTTTTCCTCCTCATTCACATGTAATTTTGTCAGAGCATTTAAATTATGAAGAAAGGCAAAGAGAAGGTATTTCAGAAAGCTCATACAGAAATAATATCTCAGGACCAAATCCAGTCAGCCTTGTTGGAGCTGAGATGATATGTGGGCTGCAGGTACACACAATAAGAAAGTTATATGGAGAGGGGCTAATCTTAGCATCAAAAATCTCATTTCCAAGAAGTGGATAGTAATAATAAAGTCAGAATATAGAACTGATCAGGCAGAGGTAAACGTTCAGAGCAGATATTACATGCCATATTCAATGATGACACTTTGAACAAAAGTCACAAATATGAAAAATAAATTTGATCTAAAAAGCTGTCAGGAAAGCAAGTGAGTAACTTCACAGCAGGTTCATTACAAGGAAGTACCATACAAGAGCAAGTTTATAAATATGAGCAAAATATATAATCAGGAGGTGCTGGTTATATATAAAAGAGAAAACAAAGCAAAACAAAATTAACTTTCGAATGAGTCAGGTTCAAACTAAACCCAAATTCATTGAGACTCTTTCTAAATGAGCAGTATATAAATATCACTTTGTGGATCTAAACTATAATAATAAGTATTAGGGAGTCATTTGCTGAGGAAAGGGTATATATATGTATGTATATGTGCTCATGTATATATGAAAAAATATGGAAAAAATAATTCTGCCCCATTAATCTAAAAAAATCTTTGAATCATGACTCTGGCATGATAGTGCATAATTTTTGAAGTTGGCTAATAGGAAAAAAGTTTCTACTTCCATTCCCTCCTCATTACTAGCACTTTAAAGTTGCCTCAAACATAAGTCTGTAAATAATTATTTTCTAATATGAGGACACTATTCAAGAATTTTTGAGGGTACCTGAGAATTAACAATAAATAATCTCAAATCCTAAAAGATGATGCTGTTGTAGTGCTGCACTCAATATGCCAGAAAATTTGGAAAACTCAACAGTGGCCACAGGACTAGAAAAGGTCAGTTTTCATTCCAATCCCAAATAAATGAAATGCCAAAGAATGTTCAAACTACTGCACAATTGCAGTCATCTCATACGCTAGCAAAGTAATGCTCAAAATTCTCCAAGCCAGGCTTCAAAAGGACATGAACTGATAACTTCCAGATATTCCAGCTGGATTTAGAAAAGGCAGAGGAATCAGAGAACAAATTGCCAATATCCATTGGATCATAGAAAAAACAAGAGAATTCCAGAAAAACATCTTATTCTGCTTCATTGTCTACAATAAAACTTTTGACTGTGTGGATAACAAAATTGTGAAAAATTCTTCAAGAGATAGGAATAACTTAGCTGCCTCCTGAGAAATCTGTATGCAAGTCAATAAGCAACAATTAGGACGGACATGAAACAATGGACCGATTCCAAATCGGGAGAAAAATACTACAAGGCTGTATATTGTCACCCTGTTTATTTAACTTATATGCAGAATATATCATGCAAAATACTGGGCTGGGTGAAGCACAAGCTGGAATCAAGATTGCCTAGAGAAATGTCAATAATCTCAGATATGCCAGTGACACCACCCTCATGGCAGGAAGAGAAGAGGAACTAAAGAGCCTCTTGATGAAAGTGAAAGAGGAGAATAAAAAAGCTAGCTTAATATTCAACATTCAAAAAACTAAGATCATGGCTTCCGGTCCCATCATTTCATGGCAAATAGATGGGGAAACCATGGAAACGGCGACAGACTTGATCTTCTTGGGCTCCAAAATCACTTCAAAAGGTGACTGCAGCCATGAAATTAAAAGACAGCTGTTCTTGGAAGAAAAACTATGACAAACCTAGATAGCATATTAAAAAGCAGAGACATTACTTTGTGGACAAATGTATGTCTAGTCAAAGCTATGCTTTTGCCAGTAGTCATGTATGGATGTGAGAGTTGAACCATAAAGAAATCTGAGCGCCGAAGAGTTGATGCTTCTTAACTGTGGTGTTGCAGAAGACTCTTGAAAGTCCCTTGGACTGCAAGGAGATCCAACCAGTCCCTCCTAAAGGAAATCAGTCCTGAATATTCATTGAGAGGGCTGATGCTGAAGCTGAAACTCCAATACTTTGACCACCTGCTGCAAAGAACTGACTCATTGGTAAAGACATTGATGCTGGGAAAGATTAAAGGCAGAAGGAGAAGAGGATGACAGAGGGTGAGATGGTTGGATGGCATTACTGACTCAATGGACATGAGTTTGAGTAAGCTCTGGGAGTTGATGATGGACAGGGAAGCCTGGCATGCTGCAGTCCATGAGATTGCAAAGAGTTGAACACAACTGAGTGACTGAACTGAACTGAATCTGGATAATGGATGAAATATTAATACTATTGTGTTGCTCAAAATGTTTGTTTGGGTTTTTCCATAAGAGCTTACGGAAGAACTGAAATGAACTTTTTGGCCAGCCCAATATCTACTCTGAAAATAGATAAAAGTCTCTGCTTGACTGTATTACAATGTTCTACTAAATTGTTACATGACCTATTTCAATTAAAGTGAAATAGGTAAGAAAAAAGAAAAATATTAAGGAAGAAAGGGAAAAAAAATAACAAAAACTCAAAGCATAAAACTAATTTTCCATGGGATGTTTGAGAAAAAAAAGAAAAAAAGAATCCTGTGTTTCTTTGAAGGTTTAATACAGTACATAATCAGAATTTTTTTATAAGTGTACAAAATAATTAAAGTGTTTTTTAAGTGAAAAAATTTTTGAAATTAAATTTAACACTAAGGTACAGCAGAAAGCACCTTGAAAAACTGCATTAATTGGAGCTAAACAGCAATAAAAGTGAGATGACGAGAACAATGGTTCTTTCTTGAGCCCAAACTCAGGTACATGACTGTCTTAAGCCAAAGAGCTTTTCTCACAGAGCGTCTAAAATATTCATAGGCCCCACACTAGAATAAATTTATTGCTGCTATAAGATATTATAAAAGGTTGATAAACTGCTTTCCTGACCTTGGAGAACTTTGTTGGCATATTAAGAGACTTTGATACATAGCGGAGTGCAGGCACGCTTTGTGATTTGTTGGCTGCGCAGCACTGGGCCTGCACTCTTAAGTGCTTGGAGAGCAAGGGGACCCTGTAGAAAAGGCAGTCTGTGCGAAGGAAACTGGCTCTCTCGCTGGCAAATACAGCAAGTGAAAACTTGGGGGTTTTGATTTCACACAGCTCCATTTAAGCACTGTGCAAACCCAAACTTTAAGACATAGATATTGTTCCCCACAGTATGTGTCTTTGGTTTCCTATGGTTTCTCTGCCTTCCTCGCTGGTTTGACCCTTGATATCTACCTTGTTTACAGTGTTGCGTCCTGAAGCACACTGGGCTCTAATGACTGGCAGCAACAGCAAGAAGAGCCGGTGTTGTGAAAAGTGAAACCAAGCAGAGTTTTAATAACGTGAGTGCTGAGCCCCATTAGTTCTACACAAATCCCCTTGAAATATAAAGACTTGAATGACAAACAAGGGGATGGAAAGTGGGAACCACTGAAATGAAGGAAGCATTGGGAACATAAATGGCTACAATTCATTTTTAGTTTATATCCCAGAAGGCACCTTTTAAAACCCAAACCATTACTACAGAATTTATAGGAAATGGTTTTAAATTGAATTGTTTTTTTCTGTAGTGTTGGCCATATGACTTTCATCTGTTTTTTTTTTTTGATTGAGTTCACAGTTAAAAAGTAAGAAAGTGACAAGATACAATTTTAATTTTTCTAATCCGGCCCAACTTATCCTTTAATATATTGATTAGCTACAAATTTCCAGTGCTTTCCCATTTAAACCTAGAGAACAAAAATGGTGGTTGGTGGTGGTTCAGACACTAAGTTGGTGTACTTTTCCATTTAAACCTAGATAACATAAAGGTGGTGATTGAACACTATGTCATGTCCCACTCTTTGAGATCCCACAAACTGTAGCCCACCAGGCTCCTCTGTCCGTGGAATTTTCCAGGCAAGAATACTGGAATGGGTTGCCATGCTCTCTGCAAGGGGATCTTCCCCACCCAGGGATTGAACCTGGGTCTCCTGCATTGCAGGCAGATTCTTTACCAACTGAGCCATCTGTCCTACTTTATATTTTCACCTGTTTTTGAGAGTAATTCTGAGCATTCAAAAAATTAAAAAAAAAAAAAAGAAATGTACTAATGGAAAAGAGCATCTCTCCAGATAGGCTCGATGGACTCACACTTCCACATTTCTTAACCCACAAGTGGTGGAATAGCAATTGATAAAATTCCCTTTCATAATTTTTGTTATCAGTTTAACAAGGATTACCTTCTGCTGTGTAGGCTCTGCTAACAAATGCATTGTATGTTCTCACCATTTGCCAAATAGCTAGGACATCAGATGCCTTGCTTACCTGCACCTGCCTAAGAGATAGCAGCAGTGCTAGAGCTTCTCTCCATCCTCATGCCATCAGCAGGTCGAGTCTTGGTATATGATTAGAACATCCAGGCTCTCCTTCTGGTGTCTACAGCAAGGGTCGGATATTTAGGCAGGCTAGGCCCTAGTGAACTAGTTAATTATTGGCTTCAAAAAAGTCATCTATAAGTATCAGACAAACAAACCTGAGTATTCTTGCCTGGAGAATCCCATGGACGGAAGAGCCTGGTGGGCTACAGTCCATGGGGTCGCAAAGAGTCAGACATGACTGAGCGACTTCACTTTCTTTAGCAAGTTTAATCTTTCATAGACACAATGCCTCTTAAATTTTTAAGTTTAGAGAACTGTAGGGAAGGAAAAATAATATAATTTCTGATTTATTACTTCCTTTACTCACAGGCTTGGCTCTGAAAGTAATTAGATTTCTAGAAATCAGACTCAGCATTTTGAATTATGGAGATTTTTTCATTTGCCTCCAGATCCACCTTCCACTCTGCACCCTGTGCTGCATCCCAGGAAGCTGATGGAGATGGACAGCATCAACAAGCTCCTATGTGCTCTTGCTTCCAGCTATGCTGTGTGATAGGAGGCACCGTTTAGAGATTGGATAATGAAGCAAAACCACCTTTTCATTAGCCCTCTCCATGTAACTACTCTTGCATTAACTAAAACTGCCTTACCATTAGTGTTGCTGATTGCTCACTACGATAGCTACCACAGACAAGGGGTGGTATTCCGTTATATCCCTCGTCAGTTTTCTTGAAGCCCTTTTCAAAACATTTAGTCATCTCTTAATTGCATTTTTTATCAATCACTTTGATTTTACCATTGGTTTCCTACTGGGTTCCTGACTGATAGATATATCAGTTAACCTTAAAACACAGTTTTATATTTGTGTGGTTGCTTGGTTCTTAGGGTAAAGCTTTAATTTTTTAGAGCAATTGAAAAGAGTGTTTAGAAAAGAAAAGATCTGAAGTGGAGATGTCTTTACAATCAATATTTGCAAACCTAAAGTGACTGTACTGAGTAGAATGCACTCATTCGGACATCACAAATCTGGCTTTTTTTGTTATCAATCATAATACTTAATGGTCAAATTTTATATCGGCCTTGGAGTCCATCTGGTATGGTCCATGCTAAAGTAACATCTTAACTGTACAAAGCATTAGATATTTTTCAGTATTCTTTATAACCTAACTTAAGTGTAACATGTGATTTTGACTACTTTTTTTTTCTCCTGGATACAATCTCTTGTAGCTAAAATGCAGTGTCAACCCTTGCTCTTTTACATTTCAAACATTTACAATTTGATTTAGTAAACTGTATGTTCATGAAAATTTTCATATACAAAGTAAAGTATTACACATATATTGTGTTAAATGCTTATTATAGATAATGAGTGACATTAAGTGTTTATAGGAGGAAAGGTTCTCTCTCTCTCTCTCTATCATTTCCTTCTCCTCCTGCCTTCAATCTTTCTCATCATCAGGGTCTTTTCCAATGAGTTGGCTCTTCTTATAAGGTTGCCAAAATATTGAAGTTTCAGATTCAGTCTTCAGTTTCAGATTTAACCCTTCATATTCAGGGTTGATTTCCTTTAGGATTGACTGGTTTGACCTCCTTGAAGCCCATGGGACTTTTAAGAGTCTTCTCCAATCTCTCTCTGTCTCCCCACCCCACCCCCCCAAACACACAGATTAAGACAGGGAAAAAGTTTATTTCAAAGGTGGATACTTACCTTAGTTAGTTGGATATGACTCAGCAGTAGGATCTGCATAGTTAGATAGAATGTGTAACACATATTCAGAGATGAGCTCAGAGGTACTGTCAAGGTCAACTTATGTGGTATAGAAACAAGAAAGCATGAATATTTGGTATATTTGTGAGCAACAGGAGAGAAGGTTGCAAAGGTAACTTAGAAACCACTGAAATATTTTTAGTAGGGAAATTATTTTTTGAAAGCTATAATTTAGAAAGATTAATCCAGGAGATGAAACAGTTATACTTAGGAAGTAACTGGAATCATGACTGACCCAAAGATTCTTTACACATAAAATAAATTCTTCCATATACTGACAACTTTATACTTTAAGCAATGTGCCCTTTATTTTATCAAATGCTTCCTGTTCACTTCAGAGTATTTTTAAAACATGCACATACACCAAAAAAAAGCTAAGAAAATATAAATAACCCTATAGTGTTGCCACTCATTTTTGATATGTATACCATTCTGTTTTTTTATCAGTATTTACACAGAGAAATCTCAAACTAAATGCCTAAAATTTCCAAGTATAGAGCCTCAAAGTGTATGTAAGACTAATTGTGGTAAACTGTGAAGTGAAAGCAACATTCAAAAGAAAAAAGAAAAGAAAAGAAATTGCTACTAATACCTTGGCAGAGTGGCTACATTAAAGATCAAAAGTTCATAGATCTTCCAATTTTTAAGAGGAACAGAGAATTGGACTTTCAGGTCTTTATTCCATTTTTGAAAATATTTGGACGAACACCACAAGGCCCCAAATCAAAACCAGCCATTAAACAGAAATTACAGAGTATTACCAGTAAAGCATAAAGACCTCAGGCTCTGGAGTCAGAGCCACTAAGTTTAAGTCCCTGCTCTGTTACTTATTATGTGAATTTGAATATGTTCTATCATCTCTGTAAGCCTCAGTTCACTCTTCTGTAGTTCAGGGGTAAAATCTTTGCCTTATTGAGTCATAAGGGTTAAATGTGATAATAAATGTGGTATTAACACATTGCTGCTGCTGCTGCTAAGTTGCTTCAGTCATGTCCCACTCTGTGCGACCCCATAGACGGCAGCCCAGCCAGGCTCCCCCGTCCCTGGGATTCTCCAGGCAAGAATCCTGGAGTGGTTTGCCATTTCCTTCTCCAATGCATGAAAGTGAAAAGTGAAAGTGAAGTCGCTCAGTCATGTCCGACTCCTAGCGACCCCATGGACTGCAGCCCACCAGGCTCCTCTGTCCATGGGATTTTCCAGGCAAGAGTACTGGAGTGGGTTGCCACTGCCTTCTCCGATTAACACACTAAGAGGGATGTATTAAGAGGTCACTCAATGTTAGCAACATTTTATAAAGTGGTACCATAAATACTCAATATTTTCTATCCTTTTTTTGTTTATTTTCTAGAATGTTTTTAAGCAGCTATTTATATTCAGCCAATTCTTTATTGTTAGACTTTTAGAAATGCTTCTAATATTTTATTTTATCATTTTATAATGATAAACCAATTTATATTTTAATTAAAATTTAAAATATATATTTTAGCATTAGTAGTTATATTTATATACATATTTATAAAACATTTTAAAATTTCTTTCTAAGAGTAAATTTCTAGAAGTGAAATTGCAGAATAATATATTTTTAAGGTTGTTGTTGTGCTAATGTAGCCTCTCCACAAATTATTTTAGATCCCATCAACTGTGAGTGCTTATTTCCATACTTACATTGAGTGCTTCTTAATGCATTTTAAACTGTTTTATTATATGTTCCTTGACCGTGTGAACACTCAAGTACAAATAATAGTTTCTTCATATGATTGCTAAGGAATTTGGACACATTACTTTTCTCAAGTTCACACAGTTAATGAGAGAAGTAGGAGAAGAATGTAGGTCTCAAAAAGTCCTTTCTGTGGGGCAATACTTTATAAAACATATTTCCTTAATGCTTATAAATAGTAATTATGTCTCAAAGCATTAGGTAGTAAACAGTTATTTAATATCTCAAGTAAATTACACATTAATGCCTTTTTATTTGCTAATGACTCCAACATTATAACATGAAACCAAAATTTGAAAAAAAAATAATAATAGTTTAAGGAAATTAACAGTAACCAGGATTAAGGAGGGCTTCCCTGGTGGCTCTGAAGGTAAGCAATCTGCCTGCAACGCAGGAGACCTAAGTTCGATCCCTGGGTCTGGAAGATCACCTGGAGAAGGGAAGGAAAACCCATTCCAGTATTCTTGCCTGGAGAATCCCATGGACAGAGGAGCCTGGCGGGCTATAGTTCATGGGTTTGCAAAGAGATAGACATGACTGAGTGACTAACAGTGTAAGGATTAAGGAGACTGCTTCACATTCTATTACACTTAGCTTCAAGGGTAAATGTGGTATCAATTTTTAAATTTTGTAATTGTTAAGTATCAACATCATTAATATATTTAACAAATGTTTACTGAGATCAAACCAGGAACAAGTTACCAAGGAAAGACACAGAGAAAAGGAAAAGGAATAGGAAAGCACACAGAAATTTACTTGATGTGGTAATATTTGGAATATCTTTCTTACTCATGTAAGTCAATACAGAGAGAAATAGATACTATCTTTTCTATTAAGTATACTTTTGGATTAAAATAATAGATTCAACATCAATAAATTGGAAGTGGGGATCATATTAAAATATCAGGACTTTTCGGAAGACAGAACAAAAACAAAAGCAGTGCAAACCTTTATAAAGTAGTCATCATGCCACTTAAAAAATTAGACCAGAGCCTGGGAACTCTGGCTGCTGGATCCTATACAACTGAGGTAGAATAGTTTTAAAATGGTCAAGTACTGAGGTGGCTTTTCACAATTCCAGATTGTCATTCTCCCTTGGTGTTTAGACGCAACACTCAGCTAACAATGACCACACTAATTCACACTTTTAGTATTAAAATTTCTAAGCCAAGTCCTCTGGCCTCCCACAAGCTAGTGTCTTTTTGTTCATTTATTTGTGTGTTTTGGTTTTACCCCTCCACTCTGTATTGAAAGCAGGCAAGTCATGTAAAATACTTTTGAAGCAATTACTACTGAATAGACATGAAAACTGTTGTATAAGATGGAATAGAATTAATTTAAATCACTCCTTTGTATCACTATGATCATTTAAAACAGTAAGTTAACATAAATAGATGACCTACTATTCCTCAAGCTTTGAGAAAAGATCCATGGAGACACTAATAAGCTTTTCCTTTACTAGAATTAGTCTTTCTTACACCCTAGTCAATTGGAGAAGGAAATGGCAACCCACTCCAGTGTTCTTGCCTGGAGAATCTCCAGGGACAGCAGAGCCTGGTGGGCTGCCGTCTATGGGGTCGCACAGAGTCGGACACGACTGAAGCGACTTAGCAGACACCCTACTCATAATAACATACATTCTAATGTCTTTATTTCCCATCCTCTCTTGAATTCGATGGAAATACAGAAATTCTTTTTGTAATAAGCCCACTTTATGTGGATTTAAATTTGAAGCCAACTAAGTTGAAGCTTGGCTACACATTAAGTTTGTCTCAAGTCTTTTATTTTTGTTTGTACCCTAAAGGCTGATTCCATGGCCAGACTTTTGGGATTGTTTGTTCTTAAGGACAGCATCTGTGTTATATATATCACCAGGACAGGCAGCCAGTGTTGGGGCACAGAAACACTCTGGCCCTGCTGCAGGGTTACAGTTCATAGACTGGGTCTCTGTGGATGATATATGAGTGCTCCCGCTATTGTTCAGTGCTCAGTCCATGAGTTTAACAGAAGAAATCAATGAGGCACAACTGTGTAAAATAGGGGTCAAATATGTACAGCTGTGGCTCCACATATATCAGAAAGTGCTATTTGATTTTCCTCTAGACAGCATTCATTATCAAAATGGGCTTCAGAAGCTTGTTATTAAAAACAAATTGATGTTAATTAATTCAGATTGCTGTGGCCATTAGTCAGCTATCTCTTTGCAAGAAAATGGATCAAATCAAAACTGTTCTCTGCAATCTCTGATGGCTTGCTATCTCTAAATCTAATTTTAAATTGGGATTCTACTATTTTAAGTTACAGTGAGTTTTCTACTCTGGCCTTCTCTTGATTATTATCTGTCTTGTTCTTTGTTGCTTAACCTTCATTGAAGGATCTGAATTATCTTATTCCCCTACTTATATACCTATAATGTTGCATGATTTATAATTTTTCTATCATGTATTTTTGTATGCAAAGTTGTATTTATTTTCACTTAAATACTCCAGATTTAATAATCAGAAACAAAATGAAAACCGAAACAAAATGAAAAGATAACCCATGGAATGGAAGAAAATTTTTGCAAACAAAGCAATTGAAAAGGATTAATCACCAACATATACAAACACCCCACTTAGCTCCATGTCAAAAAAAAAAAAAATGACACAATGAAGAAATGGGCAGAAGATCTTTATAGATATTTATCCAAAGAAGATATACAGATGGCCAAAAGGCACATGAAAAGATACTCAACCTCACTGATCATTAAAGAAATGCACATTAAAACTACAATGAGGTATCATATCACATTGGTCAGAATGACCATCATCGAAAAGTCTACAAACAGTAAATGCTGGAGAGGATATGAAGAAAAGGCAACCCTCCTACGCTGTTGGTGGGAATACAATTTGGTACAACCATTAGAGAGAAGAGTATGGAGGTTTCTTTAGATACTAAATTAAAAATAGCATGTATTTTTTAATACATGCAATCCAGCAATCCCATTTCTAGGCACATATCCAGAAAAGAAAAACATAATTCCAAAATATACTTGCACCCCAATGTTCCCTCCAGGAATATTCACAATAGCCAAGACATAGAAGCAACCTAAATATCCATTAACAGATGACTGGATAAGGAATATGTGGTACATGTATACAGTGTAATATTATTCAGCCATAAAAAAGAATGAAGCAATGCCATTTGCAACATGGCTGGATATAGAGATTATCGTACTAAGTGAAGTAAGTCAATATCATATGATAATACATATATGTGGAATCTAAAGTATTACAAAAATGAATAAATAGAATCAGGGACATAGAGAATAGACTGGTATTTGCCAAGGCAGCAGTGGGTGGAAGAGGGTTGGATTGGGAGTTTGGGATTTTTTTGTTGCAGACTGGTGCATACAGAGTGGATAGACAACAAGGTCCTATTGTATAGCACAAGGAGCTATATTCAATATCCTGTGATAAACCATAATGGAAAAGAACGTGTATATGTGTAAAACTGAGTCGCTTTGCTGTACAGGAATAATTAACACAACGCTGTAATTCAACTAGACATAAATAAATAAATACATTTAGAATAAGAATAAAATTATATAGTAAACCAAAAAGAAAATCTAATTAAATTATTCAATAGACAGATTACATTTGCTGATCAGCATCCAGCACAAGTTGAAACAACATAAAAACCAAACGATAGATAACCAACAAATACCTAATATATAGCACAGGGAACTTTGCTTAATATTCTGTAATAAATGAGAAAAAAATTGAAAAAGTATAGATATATGTATATGTATAACTGAATCACTTTGTTGTATGCATGAAACTAACATAATATTGTTAATCAACTATACACCAAATTAAAAATGTTTGAAAACCAAACCAAAAATTTATTAGTTTATTGAAATGTTTTCCTATGTAGCTAACAAAAATGAAATTAAACCTGTAACTACAGATCATTTAGAAAACTTTTAAATGATTTAAAACTTTCAAATGATTTAATTAAATAATTTAATTATACTCAACTACATAATACTTTTAAAGTATCATATAAAATAGTAAGAAATTTATGTTAAACACCTATAACAAAAAAGAAAATGTATAATATTACAAATATACACCTGCAATCATTCATAGAACAAAGTCATGTAAATAAATAGAAAAATTACAAAGATCTTTATAAATGGGCAGTTAATCATAAGATGATTTATCAAAGATATGAAAGATCAATAATTACAAGAAAAATGCATTGTTTTAGTTATGATTAGACAACTATATATTAAAGTAACAAAGTTTTCTTCCTCACCAGCAAGCCTTTGAAACTATTTTTAAAAATGTGTGTGTAAGTTAATTAAATTAGTTAGTTAATTGCATTTAGCAAGCATAGTTGATGAAAATCTAAGACAATTCACAAAAGAATTTTTCTTTTGCATAATAAAAAGACTTCTTAATTCAAAAGTGTACACAATATTAAAATGTTAAAGAACAGACACAGTTATAAATGTGAGGTAGATAAATGCAATCTTCATTTTTATTTAACATTTCTCTGAATTTTCATACCAGTATCTATAACACATAAAACAAAATTAAGAAACAATCTACTAGAAATAAAGAGAAAAAAAGATCATTACATCTGCTATTATGCTTATGTGTCTAGATATAAGCAACCCTATGAAATATGCTTAAAATTAATGTGAGAAGGATAATGTTCTTGGAACAAATAAAAGAGCAAAAATAAATAGCTTTACCATATGCTTGAAAGTCTTTAAGATTTCTATTCACAGTACTAACAGAACAAATGAGAACCAATAAAAAGTAGCTTTATGCTGAGAATGAGAAGATTTACTGGAAACTGAAAAGAAGATTGTAATGAATGAATAACTTGTTCTGAATGAACAGATTAAATGTGATTTTCCCCACTTTCATTTAATTTTAGAGATTGCTATCAGATACATTTTGTGTATTTCAGACAGGAGGCTTGGTCTCAATTAAAATAATTTTAAAGTGAGGAATGTAAAAATATATTTAGAGAAAGAATGGAATCACTTCAGTTCAGTTCAGTCACTCAGTCAGGTCCAACTCTGCAACAACATGGACTGCAGTATGCCAGGCTTCCCTGTATATCACCAACTCCCTAAGCTTATTCAAACTCATGTCGATCAAGTCATTGATGCCATCCAACCATCTCATCCTCTGTCTGCCCCTTCTCCTCCTGCATTCAATCTTTCCCAGTATCAGGAATAAAATAAGATAAATTCCAGTAGTTCTTTAAACCATATGGGCATGAAGTAAGCTTCAAAGAATAAGCAGATGGGAAGTAAATTTTAATATACATACAAAATATATATTATAAAGGAATTTACAAATGGTTGATATTGAGAAATTTGGTTATTAACTTAAAAATAAAATGTATCAAAAGATGTTAAATAGACAATGTCTAAGAATAATTCATTGATTTCAATATGAAGAAAAACACTAACAAATGAAGTAAAATGTAGCATAAATAAAAAGGATCAATATACTCAACTACATAATACTTTTAAAGTATCATATAAAATAGTAAGAATTTTATGTTAAACATGTATAGCAAAAAGGAAAACGTGTAATATTAAAGATTTATGTCTATTAACCTTAATATACAAAGTCATGGAAGTAAGTAGAAAAATCACTAGGATCATTTTAAATGGGCAGTTAATCATAAAATGATTTATCAAAGATATGAGAGATTAATAATTATAAGAAAAATGCACTGTTTTTGTTATGATTGGAAAACTAAGAATAGCAAGGAGAGATAAGAAAGCCTTCCTCAATGATAAAGGCAAAGAAATAGAGAAAAACAATAGAATGGGAAACTTTAGAGATCTCTTCAAGAAAATTAGAGATATCAAGGGAACATTTCATGCAAAGATGAGCAAAATAAAAGACAGAAAAAGTAAGGACCTAATAGAAGCAGAGGATATTAAGAAGAGGTGGCAAGAACTATACCAAAAAGATCATCATGAGTCAGGTCACCACAATGGTGTGATCACTCACCTAGAGCCAGACATCCAGGAATGTGAAGCCAAGTGGACCTTAGTAAGCTCACTATGAACAAAGCTAGTTGAGGTGATGGAATTCCAGTTGAGCTATTCCAAATTCTAAAAGATGATGCTGTGAAAGTGCTGCACTCAATACTCCAGCAAATTTGCAAAACTCAGCAGTGGCCACAGGACTGGAAAAGGTCAGTTTTCATTCCAATCCCAAAGAAATGCAGTGCCAAAGAATGTTCAAACTACTGCACAATTGCACTCAACTCATACGCTAGTAAAGTAATGCTCAAAATTCTCCAAGCCAGGCTTCAACAGTACATGAACCATGAACTTCCAGATGTTCAAGCTGGATTTAGAAAAGGCAGAGGAACCAGAGATCAAATTTATCCAACATCCACTGGATAATTGAAAAAATAAGAGTTCCAGAAAAACATCTATTTCTGCTTGATTGACTATGCCAAAGCCTTTGACTGTGTGGATCACAACAAACTGTGGAAAATTCTTCAAGAGATGGGAATACCAGACCACCTGACCTACCTCTTGAGAAACCTATATGCAGGTCAGGAAGCAACAGTTAGTACTGGACATGGAACAACAGACTGGTTCCAAATAGGAAAAGGAGTACATCAAGGCTGGATATTGTCACCCTGCTTATTTAACTTCTATGCAGAGTACATCATGAGAAACGCTGGGGAGGAAGAAGCACAAGCTGGAATCAAGATTGTCGGGAGAAATATCAATTACCTCAAATATGCAGATGACACCACCCTTATGGAAGAAAGTGAAGAGGAACTGAAAAGCTTTTTGATGAAAGTGAAAGAGAAGAGTGAAAAAGTTGGCTTAAAGTTCAACATTCAGAAAACGAAGATCATGGCATCTAGTCCCATCACTTCACTAGAAATAGATGGGGAAACAGTGTCAGACTTTATTTTCCTGGGCTCCAAAATCACTGCAGATGGTGACTGTAGCCATGAAATTAAAAGACACTTACTACTTGGAAGGAAAGTTATGACCAACCTAGATAGCATATTGAAAAGCAGAGATATTACTTTGCTAACAAAGGTCCTTCTAGTCAAGGCTATGGTTTTTCCAGTGGTCAGGTATGGATGTGAGAGTTGGACTGTGAAGAAAGCTGATCACTGAAACATTGATGCTTTTGAACTGTGGTATTGGAAAAGTGCCGGGAGCCGGCGAGAGACATTCCACTCGTGACAAAGGTCATGAGGAAGGGGGCTCGGCATACGCAAAGGCGGGATCGAGCCTCGGGAGTGCCCCCGGATATTCTCGAGCATCTACCCCCCAAAAAACCAGAGTCTGCCTACTTTATTGCTTTGTGCTCTCACCTCTGACTTTACTGGGGGCTGTCCCCCACCACCATCTCACTCTGTCTGTCAAAGAGTTAACTTACAGCTCCAATTAATAAAGTTCCTGGGCAATTAGGAGTGTTTAAATCCAAACCCCTCAGATGGCTCTCTAACTCGCCTGACAAGTTTACCCGGACACCTACAGCTATGCATACGATTGTTTACAGTCTCCCAGCCTCCAGAGGCACGGGAAGCTTAAGATATTCAAATAGCTTAGAGCCTCTCAGAGAATTAGAAACTGTCAGAATAAAACTAGTAAAAGATTTCATTGATGAGCCAATGTTTGTTGCCAAGTTTTCACATCCCCTGAATTGTATCCTTGAATGTGCATTAATTAATATAGTTGGTATGTAGAAAAAATAAGTAGTGGCCTTGGTGTTAGTAACTTTAGACCCTTAAGGTAGTAAATTCTTTCCTTTGTAAACCCATTACACATCCACCCTATAGGAACGTAATCTTATCTTCGGAAGATGGCGCCAAACCTTAGAATAATTACTCTTAGAGAAAATAAGTCTTTGTTGATAAGTCCTTGTCAAGAGTCATAAAATGTTAATAGGCCTCTGGCCAGAAGATGATGTAAATCACCTAAACCATTTGTACACGATAAATCTGCAGGAAAGAAACCCTGGTTTTTGATAAGCATCAAAGACTGCTGATTTTGCATCCCCTATTGTCCTCTATGTGTAACTTAGGGTATAAAAGCCCCTGTTGAAAATAAAGCTATGGGCCTTGCTCACCAACGCTTGGTCTCCCCATGTCATTCTTCCCTTTAACTTCCAGCTGAGTGTCCATCTGGAGCGTGGATGTCCTCTGCTACCATTTATTTGCCTGGGCTTCTAAGACCCACTCGAGAAGGTGTCTAAGGTGGGGCACCTTCCGCTATTCGAGAGGGCGCCTGCGGCCTCCGTGGTCAGAGCTAACCTGGTGTCACGGGTTATATTGATTTTCTGCGTAAACCAAGCCACTCAGCTTCTTTTCTCCACTGAATTTTCCTACTGAGCTATCCTCATTCTATTCCTCTTTATTATATCTAATTAACATTTGAATAGGTCGCCTAGCCGTCTCTCCTTCGAATACCCTGGATCAGCCGGGGCTGGACCCCGGCAGAAAAGACTGTTGAGAGTCCCTTGGACTGCAAGGAGATCCAACCAGTCCATTCTGAAGGAGATCAGCCCTGGGTGTTCTTTGGAAGGAATGATACTAAAGCTGAAACTCTAGTACTTGAGCCACCTCGTGTGAAGAGTTGACTCATTGGAAAAGATGCTGGGAGGGATTGGGGGCAGGAGGAAAAGGGGACGACAGAGGATGAGATGGCTGGATGGCATCACCGACTCGATGGACGTGAGTCTGAGTGAACTCCGGGAATTGGTGATGGACAGGGAGGCCTGGCGTGCTGTGATTCATGGGGTCACAAAGAGTTGGACACAACTGAGTGACTGAACTGAACTGAACTGACCTGCCTCCTGAGAATTCTGTATGCAGGTCAAGAAGCAAGAGTTAGAACTGGACAGTGAACAACAGACTGGTTCCAAATAAGGAAAGGAGTTCATCAAGGGTATATATTGTCACCCTGCCTATTTAACATATATGGACAGTACATCATGAGAAAGGCTAAGCTGGATGAAACAAGCTGGAATCAAGATTTCTGGGAGAAGTATCAATAACCTCAGATATACAGATGATACCACCCTTATGGCAGAGTGAAGAAGAACTAAAGAGCCTGTTGATGAAAGTGAAAGAAGAGAGTGAAAGGTTGGTGTAAAAGTCAACATTCAGAAAACTAAGATCTTGGCATCCAGTCCCATCACTTCATGGTAAATAGATGGGGAAACAATGTAAACAGTGACAGACTTTATTTGCGGGGCTCCAAAATCACTGCAGATGGTGACTGCAGCCATGAAGTTAAAAGACACTTGCTCCTTGGAAGAAAAGTTATGACCAACATATTAAAAACAGAGACATTACTTTGCCTACAAAGGTCCATCTAGTCAAAGGTTTGGTTTTTCCAGCAGTCATGTATGGATGTGAGAGTTGGACTATAAAGAAAGCTGAGAGCCAAAGAATTTATGCTTTTGAACTGTGATGTTGGACAAGACTCTTGAGAGTCCTTTGGGCAGCAAGGAGATCCAACAAGCCCATCCTAAAGGAGATCAGTCCTGAGTGTTCATTGGAAGGACTGATGCTGAAGCTGAAACTGCAATACTTTGGCCACCTGATTCAAATAACTGACTCATTGGAAAAGACCCTGATGCTGGGAATGATTGAAGGCAAGAGGAGAAGGAAATGACAGAGGATGAGATGGTTGGATGGTATTACCGACTCAGTGGACATGAGCTTGAATAAACTCTGGGAGTTGGTGATGGACAGGGAAGCCTGACATGCTGCGGTCCATGGGGTTGCAAAGAGTCAGACACAACTGAGCAACTGAACTGAACCAAGAATGTTATGAATTACAAGAACAAAGTTTTCTTCTTCACCAGCCAGTCTGTGAAACTGTTTTAAAAATGTGTGTGTGAGTTGCTCTGTCATTTCTGATCCTTGTGACACCATGAACTCTAGCCCACCAGGCTACACTGACCATGGTATTCTCCAGGCGAGAATACTGGAGTGGGTTGCCATTTCCTTCTCCAGGGGATCTTCCTGACCCATGGATCAAAGCCAAGTCTACCTCATTCCAGGCAGATTCTTAACCAATTGAGCCACCAGGCTGATAACCAATTTTAATGAAGTTTTTGAGAATTAAAAATTGCATATACTCCTGTTTAGTTCAGTTCAGTTCAGTCACTCAGTCGTGTCCCACTCTTTGCAACCCCGTGAATTGGAGCACGCCAGGCCTGTCCATCACCAACTCCCGGAGTTCACTCAAACTCATGTTCATCGAGTCTGTGATGCCATCCAGCCATCTAATCCTCTATTGTCCCCTTCTCCTCCTGCCCCAATCCCTCCCAGCATCAGAGTCTTTTCCAATGAGTCAACTCTTCACATGAGGTGGCCAAAGTACTGGAGTTTCAGCTTTAGCATCATTCCTTCCAAAGAACACCCAGGACTGATCTCCTGTAGGGAGTATGATGTAACACATTTCTGGACAACAATCCAGCAATATCTGCCAAAAGCCTTGTTTCCACCTATTAAGTCTATACCTACAAATCTTGTTTTGTTTATCATAGTGACAATATCAAAGCAAAGTAAGGTCCAAAATATCAAGAATAACTATATCTTTATATGGGATTTTTATATTCTGCTTTTTAGCTTTCAAATTCTCCACAATGGATATTTTTTTTAACTAAGGAAAATCAATATAAATATCTTGCAAATCTTACTATTATTATTAAGCCACAGAATAGAGAAAATAGATGTGATATATATTTTTGATCACCTACTAATAAAGGTAGTATAATAATAACTTGTTCAAATAACTGTTGTGAGAAAATTAAAGATACAAAGGATAAAGGAAGGCAATCTGGGGAAAATACTTTCAATGAATAAGTTGACAAGAGAATAATATAGAGAATATTTGCTGCTGCTGCTGCTAAGTTGCTTCAGCTGTGTCCAACTCTGTGTGACCCCACAGATGGCAGCCCACCAGGCTCCCTGTCCCTGGGATTCTCCAGGCAAGAACTCTGGAGTGGGTTGCCATTGCCTTCTCCAATAGAGAATATTTAAATAACTTGTAAAAGAAACAACTAGTATGAAAAAATCTTTAAATAAAAATAGTGAAATGATATGCACAATTCATTCAAGAGTAGAAAAATTTTAAAAATCATTTAATAAGGCTGCTCAATCTCACAAACAATTATAGAAATAAAAATTAACATGAGAGTTCTATGTTATACTTATCAAGTTGGCAAATATTATAAAATGTCTGATATTATCAATATTAGAAAGAGTTTATGGCAGTCGGAAATTTCTTACCCTGCCACTCACTAGTAAAATATCCAATAATATTGAAAGGCTATACTTTATAGAGACTATGAATTCTATCCAATAAAAATGCAGACCCTTAGACATTTATTCAAGTATATAATTCCAGTTCCTTATGGTAATGGTTCCAAACTTGATACCACCCAATGTCTATCAAGAACAGAAAGAATAAATTTTGTTATAGTCTATAGCTGGACTCAAAACTATTGAATGAAAGTTGAGAACTAGAGGAGAATGTATAAATTACCAAGGCTCGTAAGACATTCAGTAATACTGGATGCATGGCTATCTACTTATAAATCAGTCTATTCATCTATCTATCTGTCTATCATCTATCTATAATTTAAGGATTCATGAAACAAAAGTAATAAACACTTACAGAAATTATATAAACAATGTATAAATGTAAAAAATGGTGATTAAATTCAGCAAGGAATTATGGTACTATGAACAGAAGATGAATTGAAAAGGTAAGCTGGAATCACCAACTTTAACATGTTGTTTCTTTTAAAAATGGTTCCAAGCAAATGCAGTAACATGCTGCAGTTTGACAAAGCTGGGTGTTGATTTGCAAATGTTAATTTTTTACTATATACATTTTCTATACTATTGCTTTTCTGAATGAAAATAAAGGAAATATCCTAGTGAGCTAACATGACCTGAATAAGACATTATAATACCTAATCATGTCACAGCATGGCTTCTGGAGACCAGGATGAAGTAATCCCACAGAACTCTATGGGATTATTAAAAATTTTTAATCTCATCTAATTTGACAATCTGGATATTAATGATAGGTATTAGGGAAACATATTTTGTGAAGATTTGACTCTTAAGGAAAATTGTTTATGAGGAGATCTCTTAAGTTAGCCAACCATTCTTTCAACCAACTAGACTTCTGTTCATTTTCAGAGGACTGAACAAGTGCAGGAGCATCAGAAGTAGGTTGAAAGTCAATATGTTGACTCACTTTAGTTGAAATCCTTCTTTTATTATTTAAATAAGTTATGATGTTGCTTTTTTTTTGTTCTTCAATTTTATTTTATTTTTAAACTTTACATAATTGTATTAGTTTTGCCAAATATCAAAATGAATCCGCCACAGGTATACATGTGTTCCCCATCCTGAACCCTCCTCCCTCCTCCCTCCCCATTCCATTGCTTTTTGTATTCAAGGGGCTGTCATAAGCGACATGTATGCTTTATAACTTTTAATATTCAATCATTCTATGAAGGACACATACTGTTATCTTTGTTTTATAAGTGAGAAAACTTACCTTTAGAGAAATTAAGAGTATATGTCTTATGTTACACTTCTACTAAGCAGTCTACATAATATTCAAAACCAGGAAGTCTGACTCTAAAATCCATTATTCTTACCAAACATACCATAGTGTCTCAGCCCAAAATATATTATACCTCTGGTGGTGTTCTTTAGTTACTAAGTTATTTCCAACTCTTCTGTGACCCCATGGACTTTAGTCCCCCAGGCTCTTCTGTCCACAGGATTTCCTTATAAGGGTAATAAAACAGGTAAGAGACAAGAAGAGACTAGACTATTGCTTGTGTGTGTGTGTGTGAGAGAGAGAGAGAGAGAGAGAGAGAGAAGGAGAGAGAAAATACAACCATTATGATTAAACTGATAGTATTTAAGTTGACTTAATCCTTATTTTTATTACAATTTCATCAGATTTCAAATTCTGGGATATTTCCTTTTTATTGTTATCTACTCATATTATTCCTATTGCTGATCAGAGGATAGAGAGTGATGAAGCTCATCTTTGCCAATGCCGTTACCTAGTTGATATGCATAAACCATAAACGACTCACATCACAGCTGAGGGATATGGGAGTAACAGGGAATCGATTCCAAGGGAAAGTTACAAAATGAAAATAATTCAGTGCCAAAATTCCAGTAATGGGTCAACTAAAAGAAATGCAAAAAAGCAAAATGTCTGTCTGGGAAGGCCTTACAAATAGCTGTGAAAAGAAGAGAAGCAAAAAACAAAGGAGAAAAGGAAAGATATAAGCATCTGAATGCAGAGTTCCAAAGAAGAGCAAGAAGAAAGAGATAAGAAAGCCCTCCTCAGCGATCAATGCAAAGAAATAGAGGAAAACAACAGAATGGGAAAAATTAGAGATCTCAAGGGAACATTTCATGTAAAGATGGGCTCGATAAAGGACATAAATGGTATGGATCTAACAGAAGCAGAAGATATTAAGAAGAGGTGGCAAGAATACACAGAAGAACTGTACAAAAAAAATCTTCACAACAAGATAATCACGATTGTGTGATCACTCAGCTAGAGCTAGACATCCTGGAATGTGAAGTCAAGTGGGCCTTAGAAAGCATCACTACGAACAAAGCTAGTGGAGGTGCTGGAATTCCAGTTGAGCTATTTCAAATCCTGAAAGATGATGCTCTGAAAGTGCTACACTCAATTTGCCAGCAGATTTGGAAAACTCATCAGTGGCGAAAGGACTGGAAAGGGTCCATTTTCATTCCAATCCCAAAGAAAGGCAATGCCAAAGAATTCTCAAACTACCGCCCAGTTGCACTCATCTCATATGCTAGTAAAGTAATGCTCAAAATTCTCCAAGCCAGGCTTCAGCAATATGTGAACTGTGAACTTCCAGATGTTCAAGCTGGTTTTAGAAAAGGCAGAGGAACCAGAGATCAAATTGCCAACATCTGCTGCATCATCGAAAGAGCAAAAGAGTTCCAGAGAAACATCTATTTCTGCTTGATTGACTATGCCAAAGCCTTTGACTCTGTGGATCATAATAAACTGTGGAAAATTCTGAAAGAGATGGGAATACCAGACCACCTGACCTACCTCTTGAGAAACCTGTATGCAGATCAGGAAGCAACAGTTAGAACTGGACATGGAACAACAGACTGGTTCCAAATAGGAAAAGAAGTATCTCAAGGCTGTATACTGTCACTGTGCTTATTTAACTTATATGCAGAGTACATCATGAGGAAAGCTGGGCTGGAAGAAGCACAAGCTGGAATCCAGATTGTCGGGAGAAATATCAATAACCTCAGATATGCAGATGACACCACCCTTATGGAAGAAAGTGAGAACTAAAAAGCCTCTTGATGAAAGTGAAAGAGGAGGGTAAAAAAGTTGGCTTAAAGCTCAACATTCAGAAAATGAAGATCATGGCATCTGGTCCCATCACTTCATGGGAGATAGATGGGGAAACAGTGGAAACAGTGTCAGACTTTATTTTTTGGGGCTCCAAAATCACTGCAGATGGTGACTGCAGCCATGAAATTAAAAGATGCTTGCTCCTTGGAAGGAAAGTTATGACCAACCTAGATAGCATATTCAAAAGCAGAGACATTACTTTGCCTACAAAGGTCCGTCTAGTCAAGGCTATTGTTTTTCCAGTGATCATGTATGGATGTGAGAGTTGGACTGTGAAGAAAGATGAGCGCCGAAGAATTGATGCTTTTGTTTTTTTTTTAATTTTATTTTTTTATTTTTTTTTTAATTGAAAGATTGGCATATTTTATTTTATTTTTTTTAATTTTATTTTATTTTTAAACTTTACATAACTGTATTAGTTTTGCCAAATATCAATATGAATCCGCCACAGGTATACATGTGTAACTTTACATAATTGTATTAGTTTTGCCAAATATCCAAATGAATCCGCCACAGGTATACATGTGTTCCCCATCCTGAACCCTCCTCCCTCCTCCCTCCCCATTCCATCCCTTGATGCTTTTGAACTGTGGGGTTGGAGAAGACTGTTTAGAGGCCCTTGGACTGCAAGGAGATCCAACCAGTCCATTCTGAAGGAGATCAGCCCTGGGATTTCTTTGGAAGGAATGATGCTAAAGCTGAAACTCCAGTACTTTGGCCACCTCATGCGAAGAGCTGACTCATTGGAAAAAACTCTGATGCTGGGAGGGATTGGGGGCAGGAGGAGAAGGGGACGACAGAGGATGAGATGGCTGGATGGCATCACCGACTCGATGGACGTGAGTCTGAGTGAACTCCGGGAGATGGTGATGGACAGGGAGGTGTGGTGTGCTGGGATTCATGGGGTTGCAAAGAGTCGGATACGACTGAGCGACTGACTGAACTGAACCCATTAACAAAAGAGAATATTTGCCATTCTGATAGAACAGTGCATTGTCTTTTGAAACATGATATGAGAAATACTTTACAGTATGGTGACAGAGTGGTGAAGAATCCACCTGCCAATTCAGGAAACTCAAGAGATGCAAGTTCGATTCCTGGTTCAGGAAGGTCTCCTGGAGGAGGAAATGACAATTGCTTCCGGATTCTTTCCTGGGAAACCCCATGGGCAGAGGAGCCTGGAGAGCTAGAGTCCATGTGGTTGCATAGAGTCGGGCACGACTGAGCACACATGCACAAATAAACACACAAATAAAGACACAGAGATAAAAAAATTCTCACTCTATTACCAGAGATGTTTTTGGCAGCCTTGGACTTTATAGTTCCAATTTGTCCATTGACCTAACACCACAGAGCAAAGAGTAAGACATTCACAAAGTGAAATGGCTCATTAAACACTTACATAGTCCCTTGGCAGTGTTAAAATCTTGCCATTTACTATGTCATTGCCAAGTGTTTCCCTTATTGGCAAGGAGTGCCATAGAGAATGGGCCCAGTGGAAAGGAGTGTGTGGACAGTCCTGCATCATTAACTTCAGCTGCCAGCATCAGTTCATCATATAAATGTGGCCCTATCTAAACAGTAAAATTTATAACATAATGTATTTCTTCTCTATCTAGAGTGGAACAAAGTAAAACAATGACTTAAGGAGCAATCACCCAAAATCCTTGGTACATCAGTGTTCTTCTTCTTCTTCTTTTTTTTTGTTTTTTAACAAATAAAGTAAAAGAAAAAAATAAAATGGAAAGGCCAAGGAAGATTCAGTTAGGCTTTTGTAGACTATCATAGAAAGCAAAATTTTTATAATTACTTAATTCTACAAAAGGAAGAATCTTACTAGCTGAAAAGCACAAGAATGTATTTGTAAGTGAAGGATAAGATTAACAAAGATTGATCTAAGAAATGTAACTTTCTGGGAAGTTAGATATGCCAGACATATAATTTAGGAGTTCTGTAGTGAAATGGAGAACTGTTGCTTCCTGCAAAAAAAAAAAAAAAGACATTTCCAGAAATTCTGTAAAAATGATTGCCAATAAAATTGCATTAAAATGTCCCTTTGCATTTTAAATTCTTAAAATAATCTTGGTACATTTTTCTGGATATGTTACATTACCTAAATTTTTATGATCATAACAAGATCAAAGACTTACATAGTTTACTATATAGCAGTTATTATGCTATACAAATTGGAAATATTCGAGGAGAGGAAACTAAGAAAGAGAGATAGAAGCAATTTGTTCAAAGTTACCATGTTAAAATAATGCTAGGAGAATTCAAATCAAATATCTACCCCCATCTACTAATTCAGAGATCAGTGAAAGTTTCCATAGTGAAAATGAAAGTGTTGGTTGCTCAGTTGTGTCTGACTCTTTGTGACCTCATGGACTGCAGCCCACCAGGCTCCTCTGCCCATGAGATTTTCCAGACAGGGATACTGGAGTGGTTTTCCATTTCCTTCTGCAGGGAATCCTCCTGACCCAGGGAATGAACCCAGGACTCCTGCACTGCAGGCAGATTCTTTACCAACTCAGCTACAAAGTTCACTGCTGCCGTTACTTAACTCTGCCAGTCTTTACAGCATGAAACCTGACATAGACATTGTGTAAACAAATGGTCATGACAGTGTTCCAATAAAAATTTACTTACAACCATAGGGATAAGCCAGATTGACTGCTGTTTGGGGACCCCTGTCCACTTAGTGATACTTCCTCAGGCTCTGATTCAGACAACATCACTGTTATCATTCTCATCAGAAAATATTTCTAAGTGTTTATTATTAGAAGTGTATTAACCTCAGACTTCTTGTTACTATTTCTTTCTCATTGTTTTCCTTTAAAAACAGCAGACCAGCAATACTATCTTTGTGGCAATTATCTTTCAAGTGTCTTACTTCAATCTGGAAAACTATGGCAATTTAAATAAATAATTAAGTGATAATATCTACTTTAGGAGCGATTTAACAGCCATCATTGTCAAAACAAGTATAATCACTTCAGTGTCACTAGATTTATCTCAATGACTTACAAAACCTTGACATAATCATAGCAAATCCCTCAAAAATTTCCCTGATATAACCTGCCATTTTGATGATTTTTTTGTGAGATATAAACAGTGATTTAGTATTCCTCTGAACATGATGATATAACATGATATATCATGCTTCCCTGATAGCTCAGTTGGTAAAGAATCTACCTGCAATGCAGGAGACCCCTGTTCAATTGCTGGATCGCAAAGATCCGCTGGAGAAGGAATAAGGTACCCACTCTAGTATTCTTGGGCTCCCCTTGTAGCTCAGCTGGTAAAGAATCTACCTACAATGAATAAGACTTGGGTTCAATCCCTGGGTTGGGAAGATCCCCTAGAGAAGGGAAAGGCTACCCGCTCCAGTATTCAGGCCTGGAGAATTTCATGGACTGCATAGTCCACAGGGCAGCAAACAGTGGGACACGACTGAGTGACTTTCACTTTCACTAAGTTCAGGTGGAACCAGATGTCACTATGACAAGACAGGATTAGAACAGAAAAGGAAAAAAAAAAAAAAGTCTGCCACTGTGCTTCCCTGGTGGTTCAGCTGGTAAAAAATCTGCCTACAATGTGGGAGAACTGGGTTTGACCCCTGGATTGGGAAGACTCCCTGAAGAAGGGAAAGGCTACCCACTCTAGTATTCTGGCCTAGAGAATTCCATGGACTATTGCGTGGGGTTGCAAAGAGTTGGACATGACTGAGCGACTTTCACTTCCCTCTACTCCTGAACATGATGGGAGAACATAAGATTTAGGAGCATCCTCGATGGCTCACGAGGAAAAGAATCTGCCTGCAACTCAGCACTGCACTTTCTATCCCTAGGTCGGGAAGATGCCATGGAGAAGGAAATGGTAACCTACTCCAGTATTCTTGCCTGAAAAATCCCATGGACAGAGAGGCCTGGCAGGCTACAGTCCAATGGGTCTCAAAGAGTCAGACAGGACTGAGTGACTAAGCATAGTACAGAACATGATGGCAGAACATAAGATTTAGATGCAAAATTTAAATTGGACTTTGCAAGCAATAGAGGAAGAGCCACGGAATCAGTCTTCACTGTGTTTATTTGGATTTCCTGTGGTAGAAGAAGAACAAAAGGCCAATTCTTCTTTACTGGGGTTTCCAGCAGTTCCAAGAATGAGCCTTTTGCTTGATGGAATCAGAGATGCTCAGCAATGGCAGAATTTCTAAATTTCAGAAATGCTAAGTTTCTTTTCATTTACAGGAGGGAAGAGATGGTGCTTATTGTATAAAGAAAAAAGTTTTAAAGACCATGATATTCATCATGGGAATTTCTCTCCATTGAATAAATTATCTTTAAAAAACACATTTTTGTGTTATACCAAGTCGTTTTTTGAGAATTTCACTATTTATATTCAGGGCATATACTGGGCTAGTGGCATCTAAGTGATTATGTTACCAGTGACAACTGAGACAACTGCTCTAAGTTTTTTTTTTTTATTTTATAAATTATTTCAAATTAAACATCTCACTCAAAAATTAATGTATATAAAGCATGATCATGACAATTATAATAGTAAGATTAGAAAAACACCTCATATCATTGTCCGCTTTTGTAACAGACTATTGCCAAGGTAGTTAAAACTTTCTGATTATTCCTTTCTGAAGACATCTCTCTCTCCCCACTGCCAGAGCAACGACTAAACTGAAGATTTTCTTTATCACTGTCTTGCTTTTCTTCATAGTAGTGGTTCTCAGTCTTGGCTGCACATTGAAATTACCTGGGGAGCTTTGAAAAGTACTAATGCCTGGGATTCACCCTCAGAGCCTCTAATTTTATAGGTCTAGCCTTCATATTCTGTGGCCAGCTGATAGGATAATGTAATTTTCCACATAAAGCCTTAGTTCATGAAAACTGTAGGTAAGGCATGGACAGCATTTTAAGATTCTCTTACTTGACTTTCCTCAGATTCCATTATGGAAAAAAAAAAAAAAATGCTGAGGCCATGTTACTGAAAGTGGGGATCCAGTTGCTTGCCATTCTAAAGCCAGTAAAGAGGCTAGGGTGGTGGAAAGCAAAATTTGCTTTATTTAGGAGACCAGCAACCTGTGGTGGTGGGGGTTTGGGGGGAGGGTAGCGCTTATCCAAAGGTCAACTCCTGTCCCTCCCAACAAGCAGCAGGCAGGGGCTTTATAGGTGAAGAGAGGTGGCTACATGCAAAATAAGCACAGCCTGCTCAGACAGCCATCTTGAAATTAGTCATGCACTGGTCTGATCAGCATCATCTTGATTGTTTTAAGTATGTTTAGTCATTTTGACCTCCTGAACCTGAAGGTCAAAAAGATGGTTTGAAGTAAAGCAAGAGCTTTCCCCTCAGTTCAGTTCAGTTGCTCAGTCATGTCCAACTCTTTGTGACCCCATGGATTGCAGCACACCCGGCCTCCCTGTCCATTGTCAACCTCCGGAGTTTACTCAAACTCATGTCCATCATGTCATCACCATCATGGTCGGTGATGCCATCCAACCATCTCATGCTCTGTCATCCCATTCTCCTGCCACTTTCAATCTTTCCCAGCATCAGGGTCTTTTCAAATGAGTCAATTCTTCTCATCCACTAGAAGTCTTTAAATTTCCATTAGAATTCTTTAAATTTCTTACCCAGTTCAGCAGTATGATCTAAAAATTATCAAATGTTTTCCATATAATTTAACATACCAAATAATCCTAGTTATTGAATTTATTCTGAGATGCCTAGGGGCCTTTTGGGATACTCAATGTTATCTAGAGAATAAAACTTACAATCTATTATCAAAAGCAGTTCAATATTCCAGAAAAATTTTGTTCTTTTAACATAGAGAAAGAAAACCAAATTCCAGTCTAGTACCACCTTAATATTAATTACAAAGTTGAATTACCAAATTAAATCCAATCTAAGCTTAATCACTCCTGACAATGTACAAAATTCTTTTCTCAAAATTTCATTTTCTTAGAAACCTTTTATCACTTTTTGTAGCCATATGATTTGTCCCATATTTTTTCCCATCCAGAAACAACCAGCTATGGAACAAAGTTATCATTTTTCCTCAACAAAATATATTTCCATTCTTTATACCTTGTCTCATCAAAAACACATATCCTACTCGTTTTGCACACTGAAATGCTTTCCTTGTCATTTTTAGTAGCTTTAACTACATATTACAATTTTTAATGATTAAAAGACCTTAACAAAATCAAGAAACAAGTAATTGGACTGTTATATCAGCATTTTCTATTGGCAAGCTTAAGAACATATTCCATAACCTCTAAAAACATGTGTTTTTTTTCTCATAGCACAATTTCTCTTTAATATGGTACAAGATGTATATTTAATGAACCCAAACATCTTTTCAAGTTCTACTAGTAAACCTAAGACAAAATTCTCAGGCAAAATGGGCTGTTTTGTATTTCAAGGACATGTTAAGTATCAGCTTCAAGATTTTTCCTAGGCATATTTTTGTTCTCTCAGGGTCAGAATTCTAAGAATAGTATTTTTCAAGCTGGTTTTCTCTAACTGCTTGTGCAGAAAGAAAGAGTTTTGGAGTTTCAAAGGAGTTTAATTTTAACCAATTTTTTCCAGAGGCTAAAGAATAGTTTCATATATACTTAAAAAGGTTGTCTTTCTTTTGCTTTAGTCATAATCTCATAGGTAAATTTTTTCTAATGAGTTGAACTTGAATTTCCCATTTTACAAAACACAACAAAGACACAGTCACACACATGGAATATATACTCATACAACAGAAGACAGAATGGTCACACACCTTTTAATACTGAGTCCCAAACACCTCGCAAACACAAATATTCTGTGATGTCAAACACACATCAGAATCAATGGACAGAATACCCAAAAAGCACTTCATGCCCACAGATACTCCTCAAAGGCAGGCAAGCATCAGAACCAATTGACAAAATGCCCTGTTAAACATCTTCTCTAAGGAGAAGTTTGCCCAGGTGCACACCAGTGAACTTACTCAGTTTTGAAACTCAGCAGCTCATCCAGATGCATGTTTCCATTCCACCAAGGACAAGTGTAAGTTGGCAGCCAGTGCTGTGCTTGGGACAAGCAGGGAGGATCACCAAAACAAATAGTTCTGGCAGCTGCTAGGAACATGCCCTCAGTGCCCATCTTTGGTCAGCTAGCCTCTAGCAGCAGGGCTCTTCAAGGCCATCCCATTATGTTGTCATGGCCAGAGGCTCTACTTGGGAAAACCCTAGGGAGCCAGATATAAGGAGAGCACAGAAGCCCAACACTGGGTACTTAAAACTGTTACCAAAGTAGGGGTCCAGCTGTTCATCACTCTAAAGCCAATAAAGAGGCAAGGTTGGTGGAAGGGTAAGTTTGTTTTATTTAGGATGCTGGACTCCTGTCCAAAGGCCAATTCTCCCAACTGACAATTAGTGGGCAAGAGCTTTCATAGATAGAAGAACAGGGCTACCTTCAGAAACATAGCAGCCTTCTCTGACAGTCATCTTGAAACTGGTCATGAGAATATCTGATCAGTGTCATCTTGATTGTTTTATATAAAGTTAGTCTCTAGCTCCAGGGTCAGTTTTTCTCTTTTCTTTTATTTTTTTATATAAATTTATTTATTTATTTATTTTTTTTTTTACTGTTTTTAATTTTATTTTATTTTTAAACTTTACAATATTGTATTGGTTTTGCCATATATCAAAATGAATCCGCCACAGGTATACATGTGTTCCCCATCCTGAACCCTCCTCCCTCCTCCCTCCCCATTCCATCCCTCTGGGTCGTCCCAGTGCACCAGCCCCAAGCATCCAGTATCGTGCATCGAACCTGGACTGGCAACTCATTTCATACATGATATTTTACATGTTTCAATGCCATTGTCCCAAATCTTCCCACCCTCTCCCTCTCCCACAGAGTCCATAAGACTGTTCTATACATCAGTGTCTCTTTTGCTGTCTCGTACACAGGGTTATTGTTACCATCTTTCTAAATTCCATATATATGCGTTAGTATACTGTATTGGTGTTTTTCTTTCTGGCTTACTTCACTCTGTATAATAGGCTCCAGTTTCATCCACCTCATTAGAACTGATTCAAATGTATTCTTTTAATGGCTGAATAATACTCCATTGTGTATATGTACCACAGCTTTCTTATCCATTCATCTGCTGATGGACATCTAGGTTGCTTCCATGTCCTGGCTATTATAAACAGTGCTGCGATGAACATTGGGGTACACGTGTCTCTTTCCCTACTGGTTTCCTCAGTGTGTATGCCCAGCAGTGGGATTGCTGGATCATAAGGCATGTCTATTTCCAGTTTTTTAAGGAATCTCCACACTGTTCTCCATAGTGGCTGTACTAGTTTGCATTCCCACCAACAGTGTAAGAGGGTTCCCTTTTCTCCACACCCTCTCCAGCATTTATTACTTGTAGACTTTTGGATCGCAGCCGATATATAAAATAAAAAAATAAAAAAAAAATAAAAATATATAAAAAAAAATAAAATAAATTTATTTATTTTAATTGGAGGTTAATTACTTTACAATATTGTATTGGTTTTGCCATACATCAACATGGCAGCTTATATTGTGGGTAAAGTCTGATATTAATGTAGTTAACTTCCTATGCTTGGTGGGGGTTTTAGTATCTATAAGATGGCTCAAAGTATAAGACTCAGGATATTAAGGATAGCCCTTGAGGAGGAACTAAAGGATCTTGATTTTGTTATAGTTGCTCAGTTGCTCAGTCATATCCAACTCTTTGCAACCCCATGGATTACAGCATGCCAGGCTTCCCTGTCTTTAACCATCTCCTGGAGCCTGCTCAAACTCGTATCCATTGAGTTGGTGATACCATCCAACCATCTAATCCTCTGTCATCCCCTTCTCCTCCTACCCTCAATCTTTCCCAACATCAGAGTCTTTTCAAATGTTGGCTCTTCACATTAGGTGGCCAAAATATTGGAGTTTCAGCTTCAGCATCAGTCCTTCCAATCAAAATTCAGGACTGATTTCCTTTAGAATTGAGTGGTTGGATCTCCTCACAGTCCAAGGGACTCTCAAGAATCTTCTCTGACACCACAGTTCAAAAGCATCAGTTCATCGGTGTTCAGCCTTCTTTTTGGTCCAACACTCACAACCGTATATGACAACTGAAAAAACCACAGCTTTGATTAAATGGACCTTTATTGGCAAAGTAATGCCTGTTTTTTAATATGTTGTCTAAGTTTGTTATTGTTTTTCTTCCAGGAAGCAAGCATCTTTTAATTTCATGGCTATAGTCACCATCTGCAGTGATTTTGGAACCCAAGAAAATAAAGTTTGTCACTGTTTCCATTGTTTCCCCATTTATTTGCCATGAAGTGAAGGGACCAGACGCAATGATCTTCATTTTTTGAATGTTGAGTTTTAAGCTAGCTTTTTCACTCTCATCTTTCACCTTAATCAAGAGGCTCTTTAGTTCCTCTTCGCATTCTCCTATAAGGGTGGTGTCATCAGCATATCTGAGGTTATTGATATTTCTCCTAGCAATCTTGATTCCAGTTTGTTCTTTATCCACCCTGGAATTTTGCATGATGTACTCTGCATATAAGTTAAATAAGCAAGGTGACAATATATAGCCTTGACATACTCCTTTCCCAATTTGGAACCAGTCCATTGTTCCGTGTATGGTTCTAACTGTTGCTTCTTGACCTGTATACAGGTTTCTCAGGAGGCAGGTAAGGTGTTCTGGTATTGCTGTCATTTTAAGAATTTTCCACAGTTTGTTCTGGTCCACACAGTCAAAGATTTTAACGTAGTCAATGAAGCAGAAGAGGATTTTTTTTTTCTGAAATTCTCTTGCTTTTTCTATGATCCAAATGATGTTGACAATTTGATCTCTGATTCCTCTACCTTTTGGAAATCCAGCTTGAACATCTGGAAGTTCACAGTTCACTTACTCTTGAAGCCTGGCATGGAGAATTTTGAGCATTACTTTGCTAGTATATGACATGAGTGCAATTGTGTGGTAGTTTGAACATTTTTTGACATTGACTTTCTTCGGGATTGGAATAAAAACTGACCTTTTCCAGTCCTGTGGCCAGTGCTGACTTTTCCATATTTGCTGGCATATTGAGTGCAGCACTTTGACAGCATCGTCTTTTAGAATTTGAAATAGCTCAACTGGAATTCCATCACCTCCACTAGCTTTTTTCATAGTGAAGCTTCTTCCTAAGGCCCACTTGACTTTGCATTCCAAGATGTCTGGCTCTAGGTGGGTGATCACACCATTGTGATTACTTGGGTCATGAAGATCTTTTTTGTATACTTGTTCTGTGTATTCTTGTCACCTCTTCTTAATATCTTCTGCTTCTGTTAGGTCCATACCATTTCTGTCCTTAATAGTGCCCATCTTTGCATGAAATATTCCCTTGGTATCTCTAATTTTCTTGAAGAGATTTCCAGTCTTTCTTATTGTATTACTTAGTAGCTAAACTATTGTTATTTAATCTTATTGAACTGTTCCTTTGTTTTTGAATTTTCTCATATCTCTGGTTAAACTTATTCTTTGGCTAAAGTTTTTCCACTGAGAAAAGGTAGGCTGAGGACATGGGAGTGAAAGATCATAGGGTCCTGATTCATTTCAGTATTGCAGTCAGACCCACTCTCCTCCTCTTTCAAATAAGATTGCCTGTGAAATGTCGACCCTTATTTGTCCTCTCACTTCCCACTTCACATCCAAATTTCTCATCACTTCCCATTATTTAGTTGTTACCAATATTGAGTATGGAGCATTTAGAAAACAGAAATTTGATTGGGAGAGCAGGCTGCTGTGGAGCAAAGTAGCTGTAAGCGAATTTGTAAATAGGAAGAGACTAATTTATACAGGATTTTACAAGTCATGCTCAGAGGACTGGATAAACTCAGGCAGAAGACAATCACAAAAGGACTATCAATGTCCACCAGGAATATATGTATAGCTGGGTTTATTTTTGTGACAGGAGATAGAGGAACACTCACCATAGGAACAATGTTCATCTCAGCAGAAAGTGTTAGGAAAAGCCTGTAATATGGTTGGGATGTGAATAGGAAATTTGGGGGGTTAATGGAAGGAGAAGTATATTTAGATTGTGTGCTGTCAGAAAGTTGTATGATTGGGTATCTCAATAAACCTTGTCATAAGGAAGCCAGACTAGAGCAAGAACAAAGCTGTCATTGGTTAAAGAACAGCAGTCTCTTGGTTTGGACCAAGATAGAAAAGCTGAGAGACCAGGCAAGAAATGAAGAGTAAGATGGATTAGAACCACTTTGAGAGCAGGAGATATAGAGCTATTTAACATTACAAAGACTCTAATTTTAGGGTTTGCCTGAGAGACAATTGATGTTTTAATGTGATGTAGTAACAAGATCATTCATTAATTTATTCACAGGATTCAATAAAGTTTTCATTAAATACTGGCAATGTCAAGAATTTATGGATTCTGAGGAATTAAAATAGAAAGCTGACCTTTTGAAATTGGGTTATTAAATATTTCTCATTTAACCATGCTTCACACTCCAGCTAAGTGTCTTAAATAAAACATGGTTGATGTGTATATTTATCTGTAGAATGGTAAATGAAATGTTCACTTAATGCACTAGCATGAGGATATTTTTAGAAGTTCATTGTAAGGACCTAAGACATTTAAAAACAGGAGAAAGACCATTCAGTTTAATAGAGCTGCTTTTCATCAGAGATATTAAATGTATTTTTCACATTGCAAATTAAGTGAACTGTTATACTGGGCCATTTTGATACTATCTCACAGTAGTAAAATAAAAAAGCCTAAATGTATTGCCTAAGTTAAAATAGTCAAACTTTACATTTTGTGCTTAACAGAATTTGGAAACTTGATTGCCACAATTCATTTACTGCAGAAAATTTTAAGACAAAAGCATCAACTCCCCCAGTTTTAGTAATTTTTATGTCACTGAACCATTTAAATAAGTCAGACTCTATGCATTGGATAAAACATTAACTTTAATATATACAGAAAAATTATCTAAGTGTAGGAGTGTAAGGGTGAGTAAAGATCAGTGAAGCCTGAGTGCCCCCCTCGAGAAGTCCCTAAAACTCTACATATAATAGCTATAAACACATATAAGCATTTTTAGTTTTGTACAGCAATTGGGAAATAGCTAGACATCAAATCAAAGATCTATTCATATCCCCTGTCCATTCCAAATTTCTGGCAATGTGTTAATGTAAAATATTTAGTTTAATATTTTCCCTTTTTATACTCATATTAATCAGGAATTATGAATTCTAGATCTTTGTACAATCTATCAAATAAAGATCTGTGGTGTTAAGATGACTTCTAAAAATAGGAAATTTATCTGGGACCTGTAAAAACAACTGTTGTGGCTCTTGATAATATTTTTGCCAAATTGACTGGTCAAAGTAGTTAGGCATTCAGTTGTTAAAGTAGAAAATGTATGCAGGCCTGCCTTTAACATTCCTTGAGCAGAAAAAACCAGTTTGGTCAAACGAACATGCTAATTTTATTTTGTAAGATTAACTTGGCCTTGGTCATTTGTTAATGTTTCTGGAAGCCATAAGTAAAACTTCAATTGTTTCCCAAAGTTCATATGAGGTAACCACTAACCAATTCCCTATCATTTAAGAAAATCCTAATATTATAACCAGTCAAAATGAAGAATAAACAGTCACTGTCTTCCTACTAAGTAAGCTGCTTTGTAACAATGTACCCTTGAACCTCATCCCATGTTTTGGTTTTCATGCTCCTAGTTTTCATGCTTCTAGTCATTTTCATGTATGAACAATAAGCTTTTATGAACTTTTACTACTTCGATGACCAATTGGTATTACTTTGCTGACTTTTGAACTTTTAACACCCTAAATTCTGATCTAGCACAAAGTAAAGATAATAGTACAATAATATATTTCTTCATATGCTCCTTTCATTTCCCCCAGATTTGTTGTCCATCTCTCTTAATCACTCTTTCTCTCTGTACTTCCCTTTCTTTTTCTCATTTTTTTTTTCTGTTACTTTATCTCTCAGTCTCTTATTCCCTTTCAAATTTTTTATCCTTATTTGTTCCTAATTTGTGTCTCCCTGTGTCATCCCCACCCCACCCCATGCGATCTCTCCCATCAGGAAAATGTTCTCAAATCTGTTCACACCCTCAGGCAGTAATCCATGCCCTCAGCTAAGACATTTAGGACATTTTACATTTCACATTGTAAATAAAATAAATAAAAGTAGCCTGCCAGGCTCCTCTGTCCTTGGAATTCTCCAGGAAGGAATACAATAGTGGATAGTCATTCCCTTCTCTAGTGGATCTTCCTGACCCAGGAATTGAACCCTGGTCTCCTGCCTTGCAGACAGATTCTTTACTGTCTGAGCCTCCAAGGATGACTTTACTTTCTGAGCCCAGTAGGAAAATAGCAGTTACCTAAACAGGAATATTTCCATCCATCCTCCTCTAGATAGTAAAGTAAACCATCCAAGCCTCAGATCTATTTGGAAACAAAAAATGACAAAACTGAGTTTATGTGTAAGTAGTGAAACGGAAATGGCAGCCCACTCCAGTGTTCGTGCCTGGAGAATCCCATGGACGGAGAAGCCTGGTGGGCTGCAGTCCATGGGGTCGCACAGAGTCGGACACGACTGAGGTGACTTAGCAGCAGCAGCAGTGAAATGCACAGCTCATATCCTTAGAGTCAACTATGGAGACCCTGTCAGAACTCAACATCCTGCAGAAACCCAGTGAGGAGGAAAAAGAAGGTTAGCATTGAGCAGTAGGGATGCAAAAAAATAGGGGAAATATTGAGACCACATCTGAGCCCTGGAGAAATCAAAAGGAAGGTGAAAAAGGTTTTGTAAGAGACCAGAGCTTTCAGTCTTGGGAAGGATTTGCTTCTGGAAAAGTTCTTGGAGGGTAAAAGTACATCAAAATTAAAAGAAAACTATCTCTATGGTAATTAATTGATTTAGACAATGGATGTTAAATCCACCAGGTTAAAAGGATGGTTACACAGTCTCAAAGTATTTCCCCATAGCTTAAGTACTAAATGAAAAAGGGAAAAGTGTCTTTACAGTGTCAAAATCTGGTGCATGTTAACCAAGTGAGCAATGATTTCATGACCAATAATGAGACAAAATGAAGGTGATCTGATGCTGAAAGGAAGACACAATGTCATTTTTGTGGTATTCCTATCAAATATTCTTGACATGAATCTGATCCTGATAAAATAATCAGACAAATACAAACTGAGAAGAGACACTTTCCTTAATATTTGGGCTGTTTTCTCAAAAAACAAAGGCTCAAGAAAAATAAAGAAAGTGTTCCAGACAGAGAAAGACTTAAAAGACGTAACGTGAAAGTGAAATTGAAAGTTAAAGTGAAGTCACTCAGTCGTGTCCTACCCCATAGCCTATGAGGTTCCTCCATTCATGGGATTTTCCAGTCAAGAATACTGAAGTGGGTTGCCATTTCCTTCTCCAGGAGATCTTCCTGACTCAGGGATTGAACCCAGGTTTTCCACATTGTAGGCAGACGTTTTACCATCTAAGTCATCAGGGAAGTCAAAAGACATAAAAAATAAATGCAATTTATGGCCCTGGTTTGGATTCTGGGGCAGAAAGAGAAAGAAAATCTATAGCTTTTCTATGAGGATACTTGTAAAAATTTGAATATGAACTATATTAGATAATATTATTTGTCAATGTTAAATTTGTTTGACTTAATCACACTATTTGGTTCAGTAAATTTGGACCTAACACAAGGTTAAAAAAATAACATAATATTTTTCTTCCACATGCTCTTTTAATTTCCCCCCTTGTTTGAAGTTTCAGAGATGAAGGGCAATGATACCTGCCAGTTACTTCAGCTGATTCACAAAATAATAATATTAGCAATCTGTAGTTTATATGAAGGGTATATAGCTCTTCAATGTATATTCTTGAGAGTTTTGTGGATAGCATTTTTAAAAATAAGTAAAGAAAAGTGTATGTCTGCTCTCGTATGAATATGTGAGTTCATTATATCTGTAGGGAAGGAGCAAATTAGCTAAGATGGCACCAGTCAGGCTCTCTTGCCCCACGTTCTCATGCCCTCTTGCCCCACATTCTGTAAACAGAGACTTTGCAGTGTTATGTAACAGCTGAGATCACTTGCAGAACTGCACATATGTGTCATGAGGTCCTCACCTGACTATAGGCTACTTTTCTTCTGTAAATATTTAAGTGCATGTAAGCTACAGCTAAAACTCCCTGGCTGCTGCTGCATTGGGACTACATTGCAGCAGCAGCATGGTTATGTTATGTGAGATTATGTTATGGCTATGCAATGGTTATGTTATGGCTGCTGGTGTGCTACAGTCCATGGAGGGTCACAAAGAGTCAGACATGAGTGAGTGACTAAGCACAGCATATGGCTGCTGCTTTGGCAGCTGCGTCAGCCAGGAGAGAGGCTGCATTATGGCCACCATGCCAGCTAGGAGAGAATAAACATGCAGTTCCTATGGCTTCTAATGTCTTCTTCCAGCCTCTAAGCTTGAGCCTTGCCTACCCTGAGTTCAGCAAATAGTGTGAAAAGCAAGACAATTGGCATCACAAACAGGATCAGCAGTACAATACCTATCACAGTTAGAAAAAAAGTTAAATTGCTATTTACAAATAAGACAGATATATTTTTGTATATATCCTGTTTAGATAAGAGCTTTAATACTGTTTACATCTAGGGGTGAAATATAGGTAGGTAAGTAAGAAGGTATGTAGATAGATAGACATAGATAATTGTAGACCACTGTTGTATTTGTTGCATTAAGCATGTACTACTGTTGAGCTTGAAAAAGAGAATAAAATCATGCCCCATTTATGTTACAAGGAAAGGACACAACTGAATAAAATGCAGACTTATCAAAGATAGGACATGAGAGAATTTTCTTTAGGTAAAGACAATTCTAAATGTATAGGCATAAAAGGCCCTTTACATTCTAGAGTGATTTAATAAAAACAAATACATATAGAAAAATTTTAGAACTCTTTCCCACCCCACCCCGCCCCTGACTTTGAACCATCAATATAGGTTCATTCAAATGCTCCATTTTTATAAAGCTGGTCTATGAATAAATCAGCTCCAGAGAGTTAAAGATATTTTTTCATTTGGAATTTCGGGGTTTCAGGGATGTGAGCAGCTGAGAGACTTTACCTGGACGGTGCTTTGTAAAAAGGAGCAATTCTGGTGAATTTCTCCAGTGACTCAAGATTGTTGGTTGTAAACAGCATGAAGCTATTGAAATCAGGTTAAGTAAACATGTGATTAACTAGTGGTATACATGGCAGGACATTATCCCAAGGCTTGTGAGGAAGCAAGAGCTGGAAATCCCTAGGAACCAAGGGAGCTACTTTTTCCTCCTTGGTACTCTTGTTCTTAACCTCATCTATACAATTCTCTCAACCCTCTTCTTAGAGAAAAGCAGAAATTGTCACACAGTGAGCTATGAGTATAAATGGATTTTAACTGACTTTCACATAACAATGGAGGAGGAATTATCCTCTCCAAAAGCCTTCTGAATACACACACTGAAAATAGCTCAGGCAAATATAATTCTATCCCAAACATCCTTGCCTCAGGTATACAATTCATAAGATAATAATTCTGAGAGCCAGAAAATTGCCCTTTGTGTAGTCTTCTTTATGTAATTTTACTTAGCCCTGTTTTCTATTTTATCCTTGGTTAAGACAAATGAAAACTAATTAGATATTTGAAAACTTCTTGAGGCTCCTATTAGCCTTCTAGTTCTATATTTTTAATCTTTCCTAATGTGTCTCTTTCTCCAAAACTTTATGTACTACTGGAGTATTTTGAGACAAATTAATTGCCTCACCACAGCTGCAAACAGGAATAATAAAAGACTGACAAAAATCCTTGTTCATCACTGCTAGGGAATTTTTTTTTTTTTTTTGATGTCATAACTTTCCATGAGCGCAAATGAAAATTAAAAAAAAAAAAATTTACTTTGTTCAATTTCTGAGACTAAAAGGATCTCTTAGCCTCAAATCAGACATTAGAGATGGAAATAGCTATAAAAATATAGAAACAAAGATATCCATCTATTTTATCTTATTTTTTTAAAAGATTTGTTCAGAAAAAAAAATTAAGGGCCATGTGTATATCTTTATCATTCTGTTATCATTTTCTGCTTTGGATTCTAATCAGATGAATGTAACTTCATCTCTCTTCAGTGTGTAGCCTTTTGCAATGATTCAATGTAAGTGGACAGTAAAAATCATAAAGCTGAAAAGAATGAAACACCATTTCATTTATCCCCCTCACTAGATTTATTTTACTCAAATTTCCTCTAGAATTTTCATAAGGGCCTTTGACAGAAATTCAAAACTCTTAGGAGAGCCATAGTGCTTTTCTAAATCTCTACCATGGTATTCATAAACAATTTTCATATGTGAGCATAGACTATTTACCGTCTGTTGTTTTCCAGTTTCCAAGATAAAATTTAATTACTACCAAAACTTAAGTTTGCATTTCTTAGTTCCTTCTCTCTATTCTTTCTGGTGTTTCCTAGAGTCCTGATAATTTAAGAAGATGAATACCTGGACTTAATTTGGAGAAGCCACCAATTAACATAGATATTTTTCAGAATAGTAGTTTTTTAGATTGTTTTACTAGGATATAATTGATATACAATAAACTGCACATTTATAACATTTGATATATCTTGACATATGAATATATCATCAGGACTTGTTTGTTTCTATTTCTCAAGAATCTGTCCTTTATTGCCTGATACCCGATGTCTTGAAATAATTATTTTATGTATTTTATCCAGTTTCTTAGTGGTTTTCAGTAGGAAGGTGTATCTGATCCTTGTTTCTTTCTTTTGGCAATTTTGAAACTGTTTTTTTCTCCTTGTTATTTCCTGTGTCTTGGAAAGAACGTTGGGAATTATTATTATTTTTTTCTGAACAGGCAGGTTGTTGATGAGCAGGTAGCTGGGTGAGTGCCTGCCCAATGCTCACAATTCCCATCCTTTATTCCTCATGGAGGCTGAAAAGACAGACAATGTCTTGCCTGTAAAAGGCTGCTGTGAGGATGCAAGGGCTTGTTTATTACTACGTTAAGAATAATGGTTTGGAGAACACTGCCTTAAGCCACTTTGCACAGATGAAAATCAGAGACAAGTATATGGATGTTGCACAGAGGCTTAATTAATTTTAAATGCTAGTGTGTTCATTTACTGTTTACTTTGATAAGTCAACTGGGAGTTTCTCTAGAATATAAACTCAAGGAAAGCCTTGAGGAACTGTCTTTGAAAGAGATTAAAAATCTTTTCCAAATATCTCTTGGTGTCAAGGGTCTTACAAGTGAACCTGCTGTTCTACTGTAGATTAAGGATAACAGAACTTTGGAGTATTCATTATTTGTGTTTGTGGATGCAATCTTAGAATATCATTCTCTCAGATAACTTTGTGCACAATATTAGAGTTTTTCCTTTAGAAAGCATTAAGGAATTAATAATTAAAATGACCAATGTCAAGAACCAATGAAAAACAGTTTTAAATGGTTGAATTCTCATCTTGAGAATCAAAGAGTTTAAGTAGTGAGGAAGCTATGCAAGTTAAGTGTAACAACTTTAATCTGTTATCTGTGTGATTTCCATTGTATTTATGATGAACCAATAAGTCAGTGAAGGCCATTTTTTTATATAATTGTACTATTCTAAATGCATGTAACATGAATTTTTATTGTTTTCAAAATCTGATAATCTTTTAGTTTTAGACATACGTTTTGCAAACATCAAAGCCGATTGAATACTGCTTTTTGTTCAGGCAGTAAGATCCATAGTATTAGAGGAAGTTATTGAAAGACTCTTTCCCTATGATGCTACCCAAATATTACTAAATGACAAAATTTAAACACTAATTTCTATTTCAGTTGATGGCATACAGTCCCAACTTCTCAGTATAATTTAATATTACTGAAAATGGTTTATTCCTAAAAAAATTACCATTCTCCCTTGGTTTCCTTGATACCATAACATCTTCCTTTTGGATTTTTTTTGTCTAATTTGACAGGTACTCTACACTGCCCACACATTAAATTCTAAATTTTTATGACCTTCATTATGAATGATCTATTTTGTGTACTCTATCTATATTCTCTTGGCTTAAAATACAACTCTCAACTCCAAAATTTATTCTGCAGCTGATGCTTTTGTCCATCTGATCTTCCATAAAATCTGATCATTCCATATTTCTTTTGCCTCAGCGGCCCTCCATTATTCTTAGAATTAAAACCAAGCATTTTGCATCACCTGTGCATTGCCAGATTACAAATAATCCTCAATATAGTGGTTCTAAATATGACTTCATATCTCATAATTCTGATAGCTGACTGGGTGGTTTTTCTATTTATCTTATCTGGTCTCATTCATGTAGCTATGGTCAGCTGGGAGAGGAAGTCCAAACTAGTCTTCCTCATGTGTCTGGGACTGTGGTCCTGGCTTATTCCCAATGTTGGCTTCTCATTTATCAATTGCAGTGTGGACACAGGGAGACATGATTCCTTGGGAACCATTATTATAACTTTCTACCACACTTCATAATTGGGATGGTTGTTGTTGTTCAGCCTGATTAAATATATAAATCCTATAAAGTGTCATGAATCCATGAAAGCAAAAGTGAAAATTGCTCAGTCAAGTCTGACTCTTTGTGGCTCCATGGACTATATGTCTATGGAATTTCCAAGGCCAGAATACTAGAGTGGGTAGCCATTCCCTCCTCCAGGGGGTCTTCTCAACCCAGGAATTGAACACATCTCCCACACTGCAGGTGGGTTCTTTATCAACTGAGTCATAAGGGGAGCCCAAAGTCATGACTCCATAAAAGTGCACAAGAGAGAAAATTCAACTATTCTCAAAGCAGAGTGAATAAAATAAAATCAGATATTACTGAATCTTGGTACTGATTTATTTTATTAATGGAGACTCTAGAAATTAGTAAATTTAAAATTAAAAAGCATGTAAAAATCATATAATAATACCATGAATTAAATGTAGTTATCTATACAGTCAGCAAAAACAAAACTGGGAGCAGATGTAGCTCAGATCATGAACTCCTTATTACAAAATTAAGATTTAAATTGAAGAAAGTAGGGAAACCACTAGGCTATTCAGGTATGAGCTAAATCTAATCCCTTACATTATACAGTGGAAGTGGCAAGTAGATTCAAGGGATGAGATCTGTGAGAGTACATGAAGAACTATGGACAGAGGTTCATGACAATGTACAGGAGGCAGTGACCAAGATGATCCCCAAGAAAAAGAAATGCAGAAAGGCAAAATGGCTGTCTGAGGAGGCCTTATAAATAGCTGAGAGAAGAAGAGAAGTGAAACACAAAGCAAAAAAAGAAAGATATACCCATCTGAATCAAGAGTTCCAAAGAATAGCAAGGAGAGATAAAAAAAAGTCTCAGTGATCAGTGCAAAGAAGTAGAGGAAAACAATAGAATGGGAAAGACTAGAGATCTCTTCAAGGAAATTAGAGATATCAAGGGAATGTTTTATGCAAAGATGGGCACAAAAAAGGACAGAAAGACTTTGGACCTAACAGAAGTAGAAGATATTAAGAATAGGTGGCAAGAATACACAGAAGAGCTACAAAAAAGATCTTAATGAACCAGATAACCATAATGGTGTGATCACTCACCTAGAGCCAGAAATCTTGGAGTGTGAAGTCAATTGTGCTTTAGGAAGCATCACTATAAGCAAAGCTAGTGCAAGTGATGGAATTTCAGCTGAGTTGTTTCAAATCCTAATACATGATGCTGTTTAAGTGCTGCACTCAATATGCCAGCAAATATGGAAAACTCAGCATTGGCCACAGGCCTGGAAAAGGTCAGTTTTTATTCCAATACCAAAGAAGGGCAACGTCAAAGAATGTTCAAACTACCACACAATTGCACTCATTTCACTTGCTAGCAAAGTAATTCTCAAAATTTTCCAAGCCAAGCTTCAACAGTACGTGAATTCAAAACTTCCTAATGTAGAAGCTGGATTTAGAAAAGGCAGAGGAACCAGAGATCGAATTGCCAACATCCTTTGGATCATTGAAAAAGAAAGCGAATTCTAGAAAAACATCTTCTTCTGCTTCACTGACTACGCTAAAACCTTTGACATTGTGGACCACAAAAAACTGTGGAAAATTCTTAAAAAGATGCAAATACCTGACCACCTTACCTGCCTCATGAGAAACCTGCATGCAGGTCTAGAAGCAGCAGTTAGAACCGAACATGGAACAATGGACTGGTTCCAAATTGGGAAAGGAGTACATCAAGGCTGTATATTGTCACCTTGCTTATTTAACTTTTATGCATAATACATCATGCAAAATACTGAGCTAGATGAAGCACAAGCTAGAACCAAGACTGCAGGGGAAATATCAGTAGTCTCAGATATGCAGATGACACTACCCTTATGGTAGAAAGCAAAGAGGAACTAAAGAGCCTCTTGATGAAAGTGAAAGAGAAGAGTAAAAAAGCTGGCTTAAAACTCTGCACTCAAAAAATGAAGATCATGGCATCTTGTCCCATCACTTCATGGCAAATAGATGGGGAAATAATGGAAACAATGACAGACTGTTTTCTTGTGCTCCAAAATCACTGCAGATGGTAATTGAAGCCATGAAATTAAATAAAGCTTGCTGCTTGGAAGAAAAGCTATGATAAACCTAGACAGCATATTAAAAAGCAGAGACATTACTTTGGCCATAAAATCTGTCTAGTGAAAGCTGTGGTTTTCCCAGTAGTCATGCATGGATGTGAGACTTGAGCCATAAAGGGAGCTGAGCACTTAACAATTGATGCTTTTGAACTGTGTTATTGGAGAAGACTCTTGAGAGTCCCTTGGACTGCAAGTAGATTAAACCAGCCAATCCTGAAGGAAATTAGTCCTGCATATTCATTGGAAGAACTGATGAAGCTGAAGCCCCAATACTTTTGCATCTGATGTGAAGAGGTGACCCATTAGAGAAGACCCTGATGCTATAAAAGATTGAAGGCAGGAGGAGAAGGGGATGATAGATGACGGTTGGAAGGCATCACTGACTCAATGGACATGAGTTTGAGCATACTCTAGGAGTTGGTGATGTACAGGGAAGCCTAACATGTTGTAGTTCATGGGCTCACAGACAGTCAGATATGACTGAGCAACTGAACTGAATTGATTTGTGTATTTATTCATTTTATGTATATTATTTTAAAATATTTTCTGGTTTTTTTTTTCATTTTTTTCTTTTTGCAATGAGAACATATCTTTTCTTACAATAGCATGATATACACTAAAATATGAAGAAAAGAGTAAAATTGCTGAAACATACTTTAGGTAGAAGCTGTAATATCTACAAGGAGATATAATTGAGCAAAGAGCAAGCTTGGATGATCACCAAACATGCACCATCAAGGCTCTATTCCTCCTCTCTTGGAGACACAACCTCTCTCCAGGTAACAAGGAAGCTCCAAGAATAGTCATAGCCTTTAAGAGAATACAATCTGAAAAACAAATATAACATTCCCATTTGTCTGTGTAGAAAAAAGATACAGCCATAACAGCAGGATAACCCAGAGGGAAAAATTAGGACCAATTTAAAACAATGTCAACATTTAATCATTAATTAGAAAGAGACTGAGAAAAAGAAACTAGTAAGGTATAGGAAAAACTTTGAAATGTTGCTCTTTGTGAAGGCAAAGGGAGAAAATTCAAAAGGTAGAGTAACAGACTTCTATGGAATGTGGTGGACTAGTCATTTTCAAAATGAACAGAAATACTAGAAACATAATAAATAGACAAAAATTAGTAAGAAACTGAAATTCCCAAGTGCCAGAGGCAACACAAAGACAAAGCTGTGAGTAGTATTCACTAAAATATGCTTCACATGATACCCAGTCCAATAATTTTAAAACCGGGTGCTAATGTAACTAGAGACCATCAAATAACTGAAGTTAGTCAGATAAGGAAAGGCAAATACCATATGATATCACTTATATGTGGAATTTAAAATACGGCACAAATGAACCTATCTACAAAATACAAACAGACTCACAGAGATCAGATTTTTAGTTTCCAAGGGAGAGGGATGGAGTAGGATTTTGGGGTTGGTGGATGCAAATTATGACATTTAAAATGGATTAACACCACTGTCCTACTGTATAGCACAGGGAACTATATACAATCTCCTTGCATAAAGCATAATGGAAAGGGATACTTAAAGAAAGAATGGATATATGTGCAAAAGTGAGTCACTTTTCTGTTCAGCAAAGATTGGTGCAACACTGTAAATCAACTGTACTTCAATAAACAAACAAGGAAAAACCTGGGTGTGAGTATTGAAATGTCCACATGGGGCAGCTGGTATGTCTGACTTTTGCATATCACAAGCTGGAGCTTAACTTTCTGCCTAAAACTGGCATCACAAAGGGCCTCCTATCTTATTGATTGAGCTAGAAAATACAGCACCCGCTATCCCAGGGAAGCAATAAGTAAACTAAAAATCTACTGCAAATCTTCTCAATGTATAATTCTATAGACAGCTAAACTATCATTTAAAAATGAGGCTGCAATATATATGCTGACATACAAAATGCCTTTGCCATTGGAAATGTGTATTATTTATTTACTTAAAAGTATTAAGAATTTTTCTCTGTGCTTTGCCACATTACATCAGATATTCATTTGCTTTTTGCTTACTGTGCTTTTCCCCTTATCTATTCATATGTATCAGTTCAATTCAGTCACTCAGTTGTGTCTAACTCTTTGTGACCCCATGGACTGCAGCATGCCAGGCTTCCTTGTCCATCACCAACTCCTGGAGCTTGCTCAAACTCATGTCCATTGAGTTGGTGATGTGATCCAACCATCTCATCCACTGTCATCCCCTTCTCCTCATGCCTTCAATATTTCCTAGCACAAGGGTCTTTTCCAATGTTTAAGTTATTCTTGATAGGTGACCAAAGTATTGGAGATTCAAATTCAGCATCATTCCTTCCAATGAATATTCAGGACTGATTTCCTTTAGGATTGACTGGTTGGATCTCCTTGCAGGCCAAGGGACTCTCAAGAGTCTTCTCTAACACCACAGCTCAAAAGCATCAATTCTTCAGTGCTCAGCCTTCTTTATGGTCCAATTCTCACATCCTTACATGACTACTAGAAAAACCATAGCTTTGACTAGATGGATATTTGTTGGCAAATTAATGCCTTTGCTTTTTAATATGCTGTCTCGGTTGGTGATAGCTTTTCTTCCAGGAATAAGAATCTTTTAATTTCATGGCTGCAGTAATCATCTGCAGAGATTTTGGAGCCCAAGAAAGTAAAGTCTGTCACTGTTTCCATTGTTTCCTCATCTATTTGCCAAGAAGTAAAGGGACCAAGTGCCATGATAATTTTTCTATGTTGGGTTTTAAGCCAACTTTTTCACTCTCCTCTTTAACTTTCATCAAGAGGCTCTTTAGTTTCTCTTCACTTTCTGCCATTAGGGTGGTGTCATCTGCATATCTGAGGTTATTGACATTCCTCCTCCTGGCAATCTTGATTCCAGCTTGTGCTTCATCCAGCCCAACATTTTGCATGATGTACTCTGCATATAAGTTTAATACGCAGGGTGACAATATACAGCCTTGATGCACTCCTTTCCCAATTTGGACCCCAGTCTGTTGTTCCATGTCTGATTCTAACTGTTGCTTCTTGACCTTCATACAGGTTTCTCAGGAGGCAGATGAGGTGTTCTGGTATTCCCACCTCTTTAAGAATTTTTCACAGTTTATTGTGATCCACACAGTCAATGGATTTAATGTAGTCAATGAAGCAGAAGTAGATGTTTTTCTGGAATTCTTTTACTTTCCTATGATCCAGTGGGTGTTGGAAATTTGATCTCTGATTCCTCTCCCTTTTCTAAATTCAGCTTGAACATCTGGAAGTTCTTGGTTCATATATTTTTGAAGCCTGACTTAGAGAATTTTGAACATTACTTTGCTAGTGTGTGAGATGAGTGCAATTGTGCAGTAGTTTGAACTTTCTTTGGCATTGTCTTTCTTTGGGATTGTAATGAAAACTGAACTTTTCCAGTCGTGTTGGTCAATGCTGAGTCTTTCAAATTTGTTGGCATATTGAGTGCAGCACTTAAACAGAATCATCTTTTAGGATTTGAAATAGCTCATTTTGAATTCCATCACCTCCACTAGCTTTGTTCATAGTGATGCTTCCTAAGGGCCACTTGACTTCACACTCAGGGATGTCTGGCTCTAAGTGAGTGATCACATCATTATGGTTATCTGGGTCCTTGAGGTCTTTTTTGTATAGTTCTTCAGTTTATTCTTGTCCCCTCTTCTTAATATCTTCTGCTTCCGTTAGGTCCTTATGCTTCTGTTCTTAATTGTACCCATCTTTGCATAAATTGTCAGGGGAGTGCATAATTTCCTCACTTCTGTCTCACTGCAGCTAAAATTTGAAGCAAAGAATGGACCAGTGTTACAGCTCAGTTTTATTTAGGAAGCAAAGGAAAATACATCCTCAAGGCATGAGGGGAGGTCAACCCAAAAGATGCAAAGAGAAGAGAAGCCCCTGGTCAATTTTGGCTCCTCTTTTTATATGCTTTTTGTCGTCTCCCTGAGCCTGCCCTATGTAAAGTGGGATAGCCAGGAGGGTGTTTGTTTTACCTTATGTCCTCACTCCTGTCTTGGGACCCTCTTTTGTTCTGTTTTTTTCAGGCTTTTCCCTTCTTTGTCTTTTAGTCACCACCATTTTGGACTTCTTTTTCCTATTCTAATTACCTAACAAAATGTTCTCTTGATACCCCTAATTTTCTTGACGAGATCACTAGTCTTTCCCATTCTATTGTTTTCCTCTATTTCTTTGCATTGATCACTTAGGCAGGCTTTCTTATCTCTCTTTTCTATTCTTTGGAACTCTGCATTCAGATGGCCATATCCATATGTATACACAAGTTCCAAGCCTTGTCCTTTCTAGTTATACCCTACAGTTAAGTTGAGTCAGCTATTTGTTGAAGTATTGTTGCTGCATTATGCCAGAAGGCAACGTGAATGGTTTATTCAATTGTTCCTTTCAGCTATTCATCTCATAAACTCCCTTAGTAAAAAACCATCATAGACTGACAGCACATTTTAATCTTAGGATCCTGGTGCTATGCTCCCTCCTTCCTCTCCCTGTTTCATTCTCCCCTAACTCCTTCACTTTGTAGACTTTATGGTAGAAACTAAAGGCATTGTTGGTGAGTAGCTTTCCTCTTTCCTAGATCCACCTCTCTGGCTGTTCTGCAAGTTTGAATGGGGAAGACCCCAGGGCACTTCCCAATCAGAGAATGACTTACCCAACCTAGATCTTATCATTCTACCTGTCATTTTTATTAGCATTTCAAGGCTTAACTTTTTTTTTTTTAAACTGAGTTAATATATCCTTCCTGGTTTTGAGGAACTTCATATCATTTTCATGCTTTATACCAGTTTCCCTGTTGGGTAGATATTCTTCATGACCAGAGTTTAAATTTTGATCATGTCTTTTCTCTTTGAATGTAAAGTTTGATTCTTTTTTGCTTTGTTCTTATTTCATTCTATTTAATGAGACTCAGAGGGATGGGGGTTTGCTAAAAATATCATCTTCACTCAAAGAAGGCTTTTTTCATTTGATACATTTTTGAAACTCTATTAAATTTTCAAAAATTAATATTTCAGCAAGCATTTCTCAAAAATTAAGTAACAGTAGAAAAAATTATTAATAGCTAAGTTTGTTCGGTACTTACTGTGTGCCAGTCATTGTATTAATTTTTTATCTGCATCATCTCATTTAATCCTTAAAAATTCTAAAAGCATTATTATACCAATTATATCTTCAAAGAAATGTAAAGTGATGTAATGACTGAGTGGAAAGCTCCCTGCCAGCAGATTGCCAAACTGTGACTTGTTCCTTTACAGTATTAAGGCATATATCCTTTATTTATTTATTTTTTCAAAGATTCAAAGAATCTAAAATTGCCTTAAGTTAGATCAACATTCTCAAATCTCAAAATAAAATTAAAATGACTTTTAAAAAATTGTTTAATTTTATTAAATTCAAGTGACAAGGCAAAAAAGACTTTTGGAGGACTAAGTGATAAATATAGCAAAATGAAACTAATTCCTCTACACACTGTGTCCCTCCTGTAGTTAAATCCCTGCTTCCTTTTTACAACTCACTGTTAATGAGAATAGCTAACAGTCAGAAATAAGTGAATCCTCATTTATATTTCAACCCTCTAGAGTTTAGAGAGGAAATCTCTAACACAAATCTGATGTTTACATGGTTGGAAAAATTATAGTATAAATTTGATTCTTAGGTGAGTGAATAGAAAATTAAGAAAGGATTAAGCTAAGTAAATACAACAATAAAAGACAAGGACTTTAAATTCTTTCTTATTACAGTAAAATCTCATTAATTCAAAATAATCCAGATTTTATAATGATTTGCATGCAGGCTCTCTAAAGCTTACCTTTAGTTTTTAAATTATAAGAATTGCTAAGAAAATTAACTTTTTAAATAAGCTTGTAGCATCTCATGATGCCCAACTTATTATTAGAGGAGGCTGTTTTCAAGTACTCCAATATCATGTTTTAAATTGAAGTAATAAAATACTGGCTGATTTTCCAGTCATGATAACTGTTGTGTAAGCACCTCTCCTTCTTTGTACTTTACTGTCCATTTGTTTAAATCCCTCTGTGTGTATCATTAATAATGAAACAAGCAGCACTATCTCCTTGGAAATATGTAATCCAAGGTTTTTATTGACTCAAAAAATTTTAATTATAAGTGTTTTATATTCTACCATGAGATTAACATGCAATAAATCTTATCTGTCTGCAAGAGAACAGTTTTCATGTTATGACAATTTTACTTAATGGTCTATTCTGTTTCCATTCAGTATAGCATAGTCTGTTATTGATGTCTGCTGCTAAGTCGCTTCAGTCGTGTCTGACTCTGTGCGACCCCATAGACGGCAGCCCACCAGGCCCCTCCGTCCCTGGGATTCTCCAGGCAAGAACACTGGAGTGGGTTGCCATTTCCTCCTCCAATGCATGAAAGTGAAAAGTGAAAGTGAAGTCGCTCAGTCGTGTCTGACTCTTAGCGACCCCATGGACTGCAGCCTACCAGGCTCCTCCGTCCATGGGATTTTCCAGGCAAGAGTACTGGAGTGGGGTGCCATTGATATCTAGATGGTCCCAGTTGTTGTTTATATCAAAAACAGAGATCTGGGGTCACGTGTTTGTGCAGGAAGGGATGAAGCAGGTGAAAGGGAGGAGGCTAATTTTGTAAACTTTCATTTGATTATCTGAAACATTTATTTCTAAATTCAATAATTCAGACATGGACTCTACTTAGATACAAATCATTATCAATCAGGACATTTGGCTACAAGGTGCATTTCTGTCATTCACATGCTATGGCACCTTGGGTAAACCACTTTATCAATTGAATTTTCTGCTTTTTAACCTCGCCTAATAACCAAGAACATCAAACTAATATTAATAACTAATATTAAATTTATATAATGTTGTTAATTTGCCACTTCTTAGAACTGAAAGTGTTGATGTTTTAAGGAGAATTTCATCACATAAGTTCAAACTTTTATATTCAGAAAAGTTTGGGGAAACTATTGACATTTTATAATCTATAGGTTACTTTATGGTACGACTGATTTCCAACCTCCCCTTGATAAGCAAAATACATGTTAGCTCATTCTGCTTAGTTTTTTTTTTTAATCTGTCAAAGGACCACTTCATTACTAATGATTTGTGTCCCTACTAAAATGCATTCATGCTTAGAATATTGCTATAATGTATTGACAAAGGATTTTATTGCTGCCAGTGTGCTAATTGAAACTCTTTATACTACAGTTAAATAAAACAAAATTGACTAAATCCAGCATAGCAATCTGACCAATAACACTTCCCATATATTGCTGGCCTTCAAATTCATGCAATTAAAACCCAGCAGAAAGTTTATCTGCATAACACAGAAGAATTAAATGTTCAATAAATAATTTCATAACTGTCCATGCCATTTTTGGATGGTATATGTGTTTACTATCTGAGATGAGGATTCAAATAAAAATGTGAAAGTATTTGTTTTAAGATTGTGAATTAAAATGTTTCTAAAATTTTGGGTCAGAAAAAGTATATATATATTGACTTAAGGAATTTTAATTAAGCATATATAGTTCAGGAAGATGGTGATAATAAGCAGAATACATAAAATTTTTTCTCATGGAGCAGACGGTATAATGAAGAGTAGAGTTATTTAACAATTAAAATACAGCTTCACAAACCCTGTGATAGAGGAGGACTTCAGGAGCATAGAAAGGAGCACTTAATTGGGCCTAGCATGAGAATAAAAGTATGGAGAAGAAACTGGCCAAAAGGTCATGAAAGAATTGACCTCTGAAAGGATACCTGAAGAACGGGTGTTAAATACTAGAGGAAGAGGAGAAAACTAAAAAGATCCTAGAAATGCTGGTAAATTCAAGGACCTGACAAAAGGGAAGTGAATTCAGATTTTAGTGAATGAGAGCTCAAGTTAGGAGAGATAAGCCTGGGGAAGTGAACTGGAACCAGGCTTATGTAAGTGGATATTTCTAAGGTTGGTATTTTCTAGACAAAGCAAAAGATAAAGTTGAACCATTATAGTTGGCAAGACGATCTCTAAGCAGTGTGAAAATAAAAGTAAATACATAATATTTTCTCATGACTAAATCAAAAAAGACCCAGAGGAAGCTTATAATATATTGTATCAGTACAAACAACCCGATGAAATAAGGCCAAAAGAATAAGAGCAAGGATTGCCTGCCTTTCAGTCACAGGCAGTTGTATCTGACTCTTTGGGACCCATGGACTGTACCCTGCCAGGCTTCTCCATCCATGTAATTTTCCAGGCAAGAACACTGGAGTGGGTTGCCATTTCCTACTTCAGAGCAAGGACTGAGGCTGGTTAAATCATGGTTACAGTCATAAACAAAGACTAGTGTAGTTTGCGAGAGACTATTGCATTGGGACATTCAAATTAACTTGCATTTCCTTGTACCCAAGCTAACCACAGAAAGATGACTTTGCTCTTCAGTAAAGAGAGTACAAAGATGGTATTGAATGCCAAGTTGCACCTAGAAATATAAAGTAGAACTTAAATTTTGTATTTCTGTATCTTGTAGAAACATAAGTGAAGTGAAGTCGCTCAGTCGTTTCCAACTCTTAGCGACCCCATGGTCTGCAGCCTACCAGGCTCCTCCATCCATGGGATTTTCCAGGCAAGAGTACTGGAGTGGAGTGCCATTGCCTTCTCCGTGTAGAAACATAAGGAGGCACAGAAAAGTAGAGTGGTATGTTTCTAGACTGAAGCTGTGATAAATAATCAGAAGCTATTTTGCTGTTCTTTCCTCTATGTGATCTTTGATAATAGTAAAGTTCACAGTATGTGATTCTATTTCTGGAAAAATTTCTACTAGGAGCTAGAATAATCCACTTAAACACATTTCTAGTTGGAGAGATTTGATACAGGACCATTGTTAGGTAGCAGAAAAGAATTTATACTTTTTTCTATCCTAATTTCTATTTTAAATCATAAGTGAATTGCCTTATGGGATGATAAGTCTCCAAGAGAAAATGCCTGTCTACAGTGAAACATTAAGAAAAAAAAGGGGGCTAAAGGATGAAGCAGTCCACCAGATGTGAAAATCATCCATCCCTAACTTGGAGCAAATCAAATTGTACATTGATGATTTTGTACAAATTTTGACATTGTAATTGTATAAATTACAAATTGTAATTGTCAAGGTTATTTTTTTTTTAATGTTTATGTCAAGTTAAACAGTCACCTTGTTCTGAACTATGATTTAGACTGTGTGTGTGTGTGTGTTAGTCACTCAGTCATATCTGACTCTCTGTGACCCCATGGACTGTAGCCCACCAGGCTCATCTGTCCATGGAATTCTCCAGGCAAGAATACTAGAGTGGGTTGCCATTTCCTTCTCCAGATTTAGACTACAAGCATTGAGCCAGATTTAGACTATAAGCATTGAGAAAGCAAGAGCTGTATCATTATCAATTTGAATATAGAACCCTAATCCCATAACAAGATTTAGGAGAGGCCTAAAATTCCATGTCTACTGGGTAAACCTGCTATTGCTCTCCCACATGCCCACTGTTGTATATAACTTCCTGCCAAAGAGCCCACTCACAATAACAATTCATAATTCAAACTAATACCCACCTTCCACTAAGCAACCACTAATACTTATATAAATGTTCACTATTTACATGTTCATGATTTGCATGCCCATTTCCTCAGCTTTGAGCAGAATTCCAAACCTTTGAAGTCAGCGGCTCCACTCAGACATTGAATCCCTGAATGTCTAGACTATTTCACTCTACCGCTCTGTTTGCTTTCACCCTTCACTCTCACTCGATTCTCAGGCTCTTCTCTGAACATTTTGCTTTCCTGGAACCCATTTATCCCACCATTATTTATTGAGTCAGTATGGCTCAGAAGTAAATTTCCCTCTCTGCGATCAAAAACTCAGTCTCTGCTCAGACCTTTCACTTCTCGCTTCTGCTTTCCCATTCTCAGTTGGTAATCTTGCTTCCTATTTCATCAAGAATGGAAGAGCAATCAGATGAGAAGGGAATCATCTTTCTATGCTCAAATCTAACTATAATCTGCATACTAAAAATCTACATGTTCCTCCTTCCTCCCTGTTGCCCTGGAAGAGACTGTGCCAAGGGAAGTTCCTCCACTGTGTACTGGATCCACTGACATTCCCTTCATACAAGGCTTTTGCTCTGATATATATGCTATTCTTTATCTCCATCAAAAATATATTCTTTCCTACTGAGTAATTCCCATTACAATATAAATAGGGTATAATAATTTCCAACTTAAAAATAATTCTCATCTCATTTTGCCTATTTTTTAAATCATTTTTTAATTCAGTCCACAGTTCTCTTATTAATCACCTGTCTACAGCATTTGTACCATCTGTTTCACTTTGTGAAAGTTTCTCTCAATTTATTATTTAAACTTCACACTCTCCTAGCATTTTTCTTGATGTAGTGGTCACACTTTCTTATACACTCAGCTGTCTCTTCTTTTCAGATCTCTTTCAGGCACTGTAACTATGTTATAGGGAAAAGTTTTTTTTCTCCATCTTCATTCTCTCCTTAAGTGACATGTTTGAGTCTCATAACTTTAAATATCATTTTATGTTAACTTCCTGATCGATATTTCCAGACTTGACCATTCTCTTAACCTCTAAATTGTATACCCAATTGCCTTCTGGAAATATTTTCTTGGAGACCTAATAGATACTTTAATTTAAATATCCAAAATGTTAACTCTTGGTTTAACTCCTACCCAAATGCTTCTTCCTCAACATTTCCAGATCGATTGTGTTGCCCAAGCCAAAAACAGCATTTTTTAATTTCCTCAGTTCTTATCAGAAAATTCTGTCAATCATAATGTTAAAGAATATCCTCAATCAAATCACTTGTCACTTGGTGACTAGGTGATGGCACCCCACTCCAGTACTCTTGCCTGGAAAATCCCATGGACGGAGGAGCCTGGTGGGCTGCAGTCCATGGGGTCGCTAAGAGTAGGACACGACTGAGCGACTTCAGTTTTCACTTTCATGCGTTGGAGAAGGAAATGGCAACCCACTCCAGTGTTCTTGCCTGGAGAATCCCAGGGACAGCGGAGCCTGGTGGGCTGCTGTCTGTGGGGTTGCACAGAGTCAGACACGACTGAAGCAACTTAGCAGCAGCAACAGAGTCTAGGTCATTATAATCTCACACGTAGACTACTCACTATATTAGCCTTTGGTTTCCTGCTTCAGAATCTATTCCTAAGACAACAGACCTTTTCTTTTTCTTCAAAGTATCACATTAAAAAATATAAAAAACAAGAACACAGAATGATGAAAGTAGGCTTTGCATACTCATCATTCCCCTCTTTAAAAGGAAAATATATATTTCACCAGATTTTATGTTAAGGAATTAGAACATTATAATTATGAATATCCAATAGTAAATTCTTTCCTTATTCCATTTCCCTTCATTCTTAACTGAGTAAAAACTATTTCAATACACTCTTTTAAATTATTAGATATTTATTTATGTATCCATTACATATGATAGTATTATCCATGTTTTAAAGTTTTATATAAATTATATTTAAACCTACATACCTTTTGACAACTTACACATTTTTTACTTAAAATATAACTTGAATACTTATTTATGGTGTTATTTATAGTTTTTTTCACTGAATTTTATCTGCTTTATAATATTCTATTATATAAGTGTTCTATAGGGGGCTTCCCTGGTGGCTGAGCAGTAAAGAATCTACCTGCCAAGGCAGGAGTTGTGGATTTGATCCCTGATAAAGGAGGATTCCACTGGTGGCGAAGTCCATGTGCGACAACAATTGAGCCTGTGCTCTAGAGCTTGGGAGCTACAATTACTGAGTCCACATGCCACAATTACTGAAGCCCATGTGCCCTACAGCCTGTATTTCACAGGAGAAGACACCACACTGAGAAGCTTGTGCACCCCAACTAGAGAGTAGACCCCTCTAGCAACTGGAGAAAAGCTCTCACCACAGGAAAGACCCAGCACAGGCAAAATAAATACAAAATTTATTTAAAAATAAGTATACTATAATTAATTTTTTCATTCTCTTGTAGGTAGACATCAATTTTGTACATTTGTTTTTGATATTTAAGAATGCAAAAATATGCATTCCTACAACGTCATCTTGCCATATATGTAAACTTTTTCATATATTACCATGTTGCTCTGAAAATTGGTTGTATCTATCTCCATCCCACTAGCAGAGCATAATACTGGTTTGCTCTAAGGCAAAGTATATATATACACCAATATGATGTGTATGTGATAGCACTTTAGTGTATAATCATCATTATCAACCTTTAAAACTAGTTAAAAGATAATGTTTTGGCTCAACAGTTAAAACCTGGGAAAGAAAACAGAGGTGAATACTAAAAGTACAAATGCAAAGGCGCACACAAAGAGTACAGCACAGTATAAAGTCAAGACAAAAGAGAACAAACGTACAAAAGTTTACAGAAGCCTGATGAAATTCTTTGTAAATGAGGAAGAATTTCAGTGCCAGAGTAAGTAAAGTCTTTCAGCAACAAGAAAAGAGGTGATAGATAGGTGTTTTTCTGTTGTTTCTGCTGATTTTTTAAGATGTACAGATACTTAATTACTAGTGAGGTTTAATCTATCTTTTAACTGGCTTTTCATTCTTCTTTTGTAAAGTTATTTTTCATGTCTCTGGCCCATTTTTAATTGTGGGATTCCATTATATATTATTAATTTAAAAGCTCCTTATAAAGTAAGAATACTGACTCTTTTCCTTTTATACACATCATAAATTATTTTTCAAGTTGTTGCTATATATTTGCTTTTTTTTAAAACAAACTTCATTTTGGAAGAGTTTTAGTAGTCAAATCTGTGGTCTCTGTATTTTCTTTCTTTAGCATTATACTTAGAAAATCCTCCCATAGGGGAAGTTAAGACAAATGTACACATATATTTCCTTCTATTACATGCTTGAATATTTTCCTGAATATCATTTACAATAAAATTTAGCAACTTAAAGCAGCAAACATTTATCAGTGTCTGCAGGTGAGGAATTGAGGCATAGTTTAGCTTGATTCCTTGGCTCTGAGTCTCTCATACAGCTGCAATCAAGGTGCCAGCCAGAGCTACTGTCCTCTCAGATCCCAACTTTGATCAGTCATTCATTCAGAACGTTTTCATTAGGCACCTACACTCTTAAACATATATTTGAAGGAGATGGCTATACGCTCTTTTCATGTAGCTTATCAACTTTTCTGCTTATTAATATATTAAACTGATATTTTTACTCACTTTATTCATTGAATATTTATAGCTAATGTTGTTAGGTGAAACACGCTGACTGAAACGGCCCACCCTGACCAAGCACAATAGTAACCATTTGTGTGAGTTATTTTACAACAGAGGGTTCTGGTAAGAAACACAGAGCTAATAAGCCACCACCAACAGGAAGAGTTCAAGAAAGATTAAAAGGAGACGCCACAAGTCCTACCATCTCCCAGAATCCTTATCGCTAGCATCCATCTTGGCTGAACAACACTTGTGCCACCAGGAAGGACCCTGAGTCAGAATGACTGGCCAAGACAACCCTGAAATGAATCCCATCACTCGAAAACCTGAGACTGTTGGCCACAAGGCAGAACAATTCTCCTGGCTTCCCTGATCCTCCTGCTCTCTGCCCAGGCACCCCTTTCCCAGTACAATCTCTCGCTTTGTCAGCACAGACAGTTTGTCTCCCAGTGTTAGACAAGTGCCCACTCTCAGGACGTGAATGCTGTTCCCCTTCTGCAACAATTACAGCCAGTAGGTATATGTGGATGATCTTAGTCTCTTCAAACAAAATCTTAAAATATTTTAACCAGTCAGTTGATTTTTTTCTGCTATTTAGAGTCTTAATTTCTACCACTTGCTCTTTCATTTTATTTGGCATTATGTTTCTAATTTCTTGAGCTAACTACTCAGGTTATTTTATTTATTTATTTTTTCACTTCCAAAACCATGGAGATATTTAAGGCACATGACATTTTTTGCCAAGTCCAATAATGGTTGAACACCATAAAATAAAATACAGTGTTTGTGCAGTAATTATTTTCTAAATTGACTTTAATAATGCTTTTAATTTCCTTTTTAATCCAAAATTTAAGGAAATGTTCTTCATTTTCCAAGTTTTTAAATTTGAAAATGTTATTAAATTCTAGTTCTATAGTTTGGTAGTTAGAGAATGACCTCTATAATTTCTTCTAGTAAAATTTGTTGAGCATTTTTTTTGTTTGTTTGTGACTTGAAAAATAATACAAGTTGAAAATGTTCCACAGACACTGAGGAATAAAGAATACCCTCAGTTTACAGACTACAAATTTGAGTGTATGATTATGAAGTCAATAATACTAATTATGTTATTCTGATCTTCTAAATTAGGTTTAAGGATTTTTGTTGGGGGGGGGAATTTTGCATGCCAGAAAATGTGGCAGTGCATTTAAAGAGATTAAAGTTTGAAAGCAACTTGAAACAAATCAGCTTTAATAACTGTACTGTCACCTTTAAATTTGAACAATGATACTCCATATTGACAAAACGGGATTATAATAATCACTGAGATTTATTAGTGCTTAGTATGTGGCAAGCATGGGTCAATACGATTCACACACATTTAATCTGTGCACACCACACCTGTGAGCTAAGTATTATTATGAGTTCTATTTTAAAAATGAGATTAACCACAATTGTCTACAAATATTATAGTAATGCAACAATCATATTACTTATTGTTTTTGCTAAAATAGAGAATTACTTAGATCAGAGGTAACTGGAAAAAGAAGATATGCTATTATAATTTTTGGAAAACTGGAACTATGTTTCATTCATTCACTTTTCAATGTACTGGACATTTACTGAGTGCTTATCATGTGCCAGACATTGTTTTAGGCCCTAAAGATACAAAATGAATATGAAAGTGTCCCCATTACACAGAAAACATGTAAAGGAGAAACGGCCTCTTCAATTTACTAGGGTTGTTGAGAATGGGAATTGCAATTGAAAAGCCAGGATTCTAATAATATAATTGCTCCTTTTTCCCATTCCTTTGTAAAATTTCAAACAAACGAAGTATACCGCTCTGTCTGTGTTTACTTATTAGTCTGTCTCTCTGGCTGTCTGTCTCTCTCACACACACAGAGGCGTGCATACATACATCTTAACTGTTTCCCCAACAACTGTTGAGTGAGTCATGTGTAAACTGAATCAACGATTTTTTTTTTTTAATATAGTAAGTATCAGGACCCTCAGCCTCAAATGGCTGAAGGTGAATGGAGGATTTGCATCTCCTTGCAACAACTTCACTACTGGGTGGTACTTCACAAAGTAATAGACATACACACATTTATTAGCAACATGGGCCTACTCAGAGTCAGATGCAATTTAGCGACTGAACAACAGCAAAATCAAGTCATAAACTAATTTTCCTAATCTCAGGGATTCACCCAGTCTCTTTCCACAGACCATGAGGAAGGTGTACTCCAAGATGGATGCTGTGAACTTCAGAGGGCAAGATCAGCCAACATGGATCACAAAACAGACCTCCACACAATGAAAGTGGAGAGGGTCAAGTAGGAATGCACAGAACCAAACAGAATTTAAGTCCTGCTCTGTTGCTCCTGTCTATAAAATAAAGCAAAACTGGTGGCACCTGGGTAGCAATTCTCTGAGTAAACACAGCTCTTGAGTGCCACTCATTTTGCTAAAGAAAAATATTTTTAACATCTGTATAGTACCTAGAAGCAAGAGCAAACACCTCACCCTGAAAATCTCTGGTACACGTTTCAAGAACAGTATGTCAAATGTTTCTGTAACCCATGTTTGCACTGTAGATTCCAAAGCTTTTCCAGATGCTGAGTACCCCTAAGGTATGGATTAAAGTTTCCTTCCACTCACAGATGTCATGCTTATAATGGCATATGTTAAAATAATGATCATATGGATGGTCTAACAGGTTCCTGGAAGGGAAACAGTTCCATTCCAAACTCAGCTTTCAGGTGGCTGCTATAATTGCCCAAGCAGTGTGACAGGAAAATGAGCAAACATTCTTCAGGAGGTCAAAGGATTGTGTCATCAATTTCAGTAAGAGGAAAAGAAGAAATAAAATACTGCTCTGCCCTCACGATTAGCAACAATAGTTTGTCAGAGAAACTATGTTCTTCATAAGCAAATTAGGAAAAAAATGTTGGAAATTCTGAACTCTTGATATTGAAACTTATACAGTAAATTATTTACACTACAAAGTTATGAATGGAAGCGAATGTCAAGCAAATAGCAATAACTTAGTTGTATGTGAAAGTGTCACGACTCTTTGTGACCCCAAGGACTGTAGCCTGCCAGGCTTCTCAGTCCGTGAAATTCTCCAGGCAAGAATACGGGATTGGGTTGCCGTTCCTTTCTCCAGGATCTTCCCGACCCAGGGATCAAACCCTCGTCTCCTGCACTGCAGATTTTTTACCATCTGAGCCACCAGGGAAGCCCCAAAATGTTTACTAAACACAAAAGAAACATGGCCCAACGGATGTTCCTTTAGCATATTCTAAAGACATGCATGACCACTCCAGTGCTGTGCTTCAAGAGGGGCACAGTGACATCAGCAATTCAAAGTGCAAAGGGAGAATAGTTTATAAGATTATGCCTATTTTTTGTCTTTTTTTTAGACCTTTGAAATCTTATAAACATATGTAATCATGTAATCACATTGACAGGGGCCTCCTGTAATGTTCAGGAGGGTTCATGTAAATGAGAAGTCCTGACATTTAAGGTTTATATTTTCACATTAAATCTATCTATTGCTTGAATAAAGAGTGTTGATAATGTTCTTTAACTATTAGGTTTGCTTTTTGTAGTCTGTGATAAAACTTCACTGCTAATTTGCTTAAATATCTTTATTATACATAGAACACACAAGAAAAATAATTATTTAGCTATAGGAATCTATTGTATGTATACTCAAGAGTGTAACTTCCTGTGTGTGTTGAGTATGAAGTCTGCATTTTCTTTCTCTAACATTTGCATGCTAGGTATAATTCAGTTAGGGCTTCTCTGCTAGCTCAACTGGTAAAGAATCTGTCTGGAATGCAGGAGACCCTGGTTTGATTGATTCCTGGGTAAGGAAGATCCCCTGGAGAAGGGATTAAGCTACCCACTCCAGTGTTCTTGGGCTTCCCTGGTGGCTCAGAAGGTAAAGACCTGGAGTGTGGGAGACCCAGGTTCAATCCCTGGGTTGGGAAGATCCCCTGGAGGAGGGCATGGCAATCCACTGGTATTCTTGCCTGGAAAATCTGCATGGACAGGGGAGCCTGGTGGGTTGCAATCCTTGGGGCTGCAAAGAGTTAGACATGACTGAGCAACTAAGGACAGTAGCATGATGCAGTTTATATCCAATGAGCATTTAATAGATGTTGACAGAGTAACTAAATGGAAAGGGGAACTGGAAGGAAATTTTCTAAAGAAAGTTCTGTAACACCCACAACAGGCTGTGGTTTGTAACAAGTTTTTAACAGATTTTCTGCTGTTATTGAATTCATTGAGTTCAATTTGTCCAATGTATGTGTTATTCATTCAGAGTACTATATTCAGAATTGTTTTTGCAAATTTCTGAATAATTCTAGCTCCATTTTTTTTAATAAATTGGAAAAGCTCTTATTTATTTGGGGGAATTCAATCTCTTTATTCACCTCATCTAAAGCTAAATACAGTTGAAGAATATGGTCTCTATTCTTTAGAGAAAGGTTTTACTATGTTTCAAAAGTTTCCATGTATGAAGTTAAATAATAACATATAAGAGGGTAAAGGTTATGATGCTGGTCTTTCTTGGGAGTAAAGAATTTTACCAGAGGTTTCTCATTCAGAATACAAGACTAAGAATGAAAGTGAATGGCGGGAATATGGCAATAACTTGCTTGTTTGTGAAAGTGTATATGAAAATGTTCTACTATGTCCAAAAGAAACATGACTGTCTTATGATTTCCAAAACATGATTGTCTCTTGAAACCAAGGAGCTGGGAGGGTTGGTTCATCCTGAGGGCTGTGAGGGACAACTAGTTACATGCCTCTCTCCTAGCTTCTGGTAGCTTCAGGGCTTATCGATATATATAAGAATTGAATGATTTCCATTGGATTAGGGCTCATCTCAGTGGCCTCATCTTAGCTTGATCATATGCAAAACACTATTTCCAATTAAGTTCACATTTATAGATACTGGGAGTTACAACACTGCCATGTAGGGGACTCAATTCAACCTATAATACCATGTGGCTTCTTTGAGCAATGGCATGTGAGTGGAAGCACCGGTATGCCAGTTGCAAGGCTAACCATGTAAAAAGGCTCCATCTACTTATAATGTCTTCTTACATATCTGTTATTGCCATGAAAAGCATGTAGGTTATTTCTCGCAGAAAGAGAATGAAAGGAGAAAGAGGACAAAGATATCTCAGCCACTAAGACCTGAAACAGCTAAATGACCACACCCAGTCTAGGTGAAATGAATCACAGCTATTCTGCAGATGTGTAAACAAGTGTTTTCGACTACTTAGTTTGAACACGGCTTGTGATGCTGCTATTTTCAGCAATAGCAAACCAATGTAGTTAGAATCTAAATGACCCCCCCAAGTTTACTTGTTGACAATTTTAGCATTTTATTTCAATATGATAAATGCTTATTTTCCTTGTTTTCCTAGAACTTTGGAGATTTTTAAAATTTGTAGAAAGTAAAACTAGTAACAGAAAAATATGAGCAGATTTTTTTTTTCATTTTATCCAGCTAAAACAGTTATAACGAGAAGGGAGAGAGGCATATGATTTATTGTGTTCATAAGTGTTTTCCTCTGCTATAATGTTAGCTCGCACACACTCTCACCCTAACTCTAAATCTGCACATATTAAACAAGAAAAATAAACAAGCAGAGTAAATATTTTATAGTAGGAGATACTTAGCTAAGCTTTCCAATCCCTTTCTACTAGGAAGGATATATAATTCTGAAAAATAGAGGAGTGTGGAATATGCAAGAAGTCAAAATTTTCTGTGGTAGTTTGTCTGAGACCCTAAACAAAGAACCATCATTCAGATGGAATGGTTTTTATCCATAGAACAGCCCTGCCCCCTTGACACATCGTAGCCAGAGTATACTTACATGAATTTCTGCAAAAGAAGAAATCAGAATATTACCTACAAGCTAAAGAATCAAAGGCAACTCCACTGAATGAAAGGGAACAACTATATAAAGTGATAATTAATACTCAAGGTTTGCTTTTCTTGGTAGAGACTCTAGAGATACTATCAGCTCCAATACATTAAATAATACATTTGATTACTCCAACTGAGTCACTTCAGTATGTCCAACTCTTTGCAACCCTATGGACTGTAGCCTGCCAGGCTCCTCTGCCCAGATGTGAATTTATCTTTTTATTATCACCTATGAAAACTTAAATCTATTGATTGTTTTCAGTCTGTTATTAAAATTGAGAACAGAAAAGTCAAAACATAATTTTATGTGTTTCAGTAGGACTTCACATTATCATTATCTGGTTATTTTAACCGGCTCTGTTTGTCAGGTCATTTTGATCAATGTGTATTTGTTTGTTTGTTTGTTCATTTGTTTTAAATTTTCTGGAGTTAATCTAATAATCATCTCCTATTTTCCTCTTCAACTTGCAGGTGAAAAGACACTCTCCCTGCCTCAGTGGAACAGTTCTCTTTGTGACTATTTTTATTTCTTTGTCTTCATTTGTTTCTCATCAGTTTGAGGAGTTTTGTTTAAGGAAGCACTATGCATTTCCTAGGAGAAGGCAATGGCACCCCACTCCAGTACTCTTGCCTGGAAAATCCCATGGATGGAGGAGTCTGGTAGGCTGCAGTCCATGGGGTCGCTAAGAGTCAGACATGACTGAGCAACTTCCCTTTCACTTTTCACTTTCATGCATTGGAGAAGGAAATGGCAACCCACTCCAGTGTTCTTGCCTGGAGAATCCCAGGGACAGTGGAGCCTGGTGGGCTGCCGTCTATGGGGTCGCACAGAGTTGGACACGACTGAAGTGACTTAGCAGCAGCATGCATTTCCTAAATGTCAACAAAAAGATTTTACATCTTATCCCAATCAATTAGGAAATGGTGGAAAATTTCACTCTTGTCTAACTTCATCCCATCTACCTGGGAAAAGGGTAATTAAACTATCATGAAAACTTAAGGCCTTGAAACTTGTATTTTTATAAATAAATAATTGTTTAAAGGAACAATTAGAAATCAAGAAAAAGGGCATGGTGGGTAATAGCGATGACACAAAGTTTATTTTATGAGAAACATCCCTCTTGGATTTGCTTTGTTTAAAAAAGATTAATCATTGTGTAAGCGAAGAGAAAATACTATCACTTAAAATTTCTCAAAAGTTTGTCAAACATCTTGATTTTTCCAATATTGAACTTATCATTAACATTCAAACCAATTCGCAAATTAAAGAAAAAGCACTTTTCTAAGACATTTTGCATAGCAAAGTTAGATGTAAATGGCAGTATATTTAGTTTCAATCCCATAAAAATTGATTTAAAAAAAAAAATCCCTCAGGCTCCATCCCTAGTGTATAGGCACTTAGCTTGGCAAGGTCTTTCCACATTTTAAACAAATCAGCAAATAAAAAAATTAGGAAGCAAATAACTTGGTTTTGTATAGTTCAAGGCATTCTTTTTTGTATGTCAGGCAAAAAATAAAACAGCTGAGCTTAAAATCTGGCAGGCACACAATCCTTAATCTAGAACATTTACTATATTTAAAACATAAATTAAATTTCTTGCATCTGGATACATTATGAGAAACTGGATGGAATCCTAATGTAACTTCTTTGGGAACAAATGAATTCCCCAACCAACTAAATCAGCCAAATGATTTTTTCCCCCAAAGATTTATCTTTGCTAATAAGGCAGAACAAGCATTTTCCAAGTGTAGTATATTATTTTTTGCTACACATTTTTCCCTCCTACTTCTTACTCCTGCAAACACAGCATATACATAAGCATTGAAGTTCTCATAGGAAAAGCTTTATCTAATAATGGCCTACTGGAATATTCACAAAGGCAAACCTCAGCATCCACCTCACCACCCATCCTAGAATCTAGGATACTCAAATCTCTGACAGATAACATTAACTAGTTGACAAAGATGCACAAAAGAAGGAGTAGGTAAACCACAGGAAACAAGTTTAAGTCCTGGGTTCCCCTAACTTGCTAACATGCAACAATATCTTCTACATATCTCTGGAAATGTAATGAAAAAATACTTTTTCAAAACACTCAGTAGGGTTTGTTTATTTGTGTGTGTGTGTTCTGTGTGTGTGTGTGTGTGTGTGCATCCAATTACACAATAGGGCTAACAACACCCTTGAAAAAATAACCTAGAAATTTAAAATATAGAAAATATCAGTAAGATACCATTGCCTCCTAACTAGATTCACAAATAAAAGTAAAATACTATAAAAAGAAACACTCAGATAAATGGCTACATTTTAGGAGTGATTGTGGAACTATAAATAGCAGAAATGCTGTAGGGTAATTTATTAAATAAAATATGTTAGATTTTTATGTGCTATTAATATACATGATTCCAGTTATAGGAATATATTGTAGTTAAACAAGCATGGATTTATACAGCAATACAGTGACAGAGATGTCCATAGAGGTTATTTTATATATATATATATATATATATATATATATATATATATATAGTGAAGCAAAATTGCAAACAATCTAAAACTAGGACCAAACATACTGGACTGATTTGAAAATTCACAAAATCACACAATAAACTAGCTTCAATATATGGAGAACAGAAGTTTTTCTGAACTTCTTTGGCATTTTTATTTTCCCCCAAATCAAATTGTACATGCTCAATTCTCTCATGGAAGAGTAAGTGAAAGTGAAAGTTGTTCAGTCGTGTCCATCTCTTTGCAACTCCATGGACTATATAGTCCATGGAATTCTCTAGGCCAGAATACTGGAGTGGGTAGCCTTTCCTTTCTCCAGGGGATCTTCCTAACCCAGGAATCAAATCCAGGTTTCCCACATTGCTGGCGGATTCTTCACCAGCTGAGCCACAAGGGAAGCCCAAGAATACTGGAGTGGGTAGCCTATCCCTTCTCCAGGGGATCTTCCCGACCCAGGGAATTGAACCGGGATCTGCTGCATTGTAGACGGATTCTAAGGATGTTACTTAGTTTTTCTTTACCATAAATATTATCCTATGAAATACTTCTGTGGAATCTAGGGGAACCCTGGAACTCCTTATGGAGAATCGCTGTTATGGAAAATAGTTTTAAATTTAAGATGTGGCTAAGTAACAAAACACAAGTTACAAAAGATAGAAAAACACAAATATCTATAGAAAGAAAGATTAAATGCAGAAATGACTTTTTTCTTCTGTAAATATTTATATTCAATTTTTTCTTTCACCTTCTTAGGCAGGCCTTCCCAAAGGCCTATTTTAAACTGCACATACAGTCAATATTTCTGATCTCCTTTAATCTGTTCTACTTTATTATTTTCCCTTATTTACATTTAAATTTCATTTTACCATATGGTTTACTTTTTTATTTATTTTTCCCATACTGAGAGCATGTAAAGATAGGGAAGAGATGTATTTGGTTCACCTTGATGTTCTTTTCCTTGCCTCACGGTCCCTAGTATATAGTAGCAAGTTTATTTGTATTTTGTAAATAGTCACCTATAGCATACAAATTTTCTAAAAGAAAAGTAAAGTTTTTGCCTTTTGAAATATTTTGTTTGTTTGTTTGATTGGAACTCATAGGAATGTTGTATCTCTGGGAAATTTAGTAAAACTTAGTTACCTAGGAAGCCAAGATATACCAAATAACATCTAAAGAGTATATCACAGGGTTGCTTCAGGGTTGTTTATGTGGTTTGTATAAAAGTTATTTAGGACTTATAATTTCACTCCTGGATGAAAATCATTATAAATCTTTTTCTTAGTGTTTTAGGAACTATAAATTAGTATATCATTACTGTGTGATGAATAAAATATTGCTATCAGTCTTGAGCTCATTGTGAAATAGTAAAAAGTTCACACTCATAATGAAAAAGAACAAATTTTAAAAGTCAGCCAAATAGAAAGTTATCATTTTTAATAATTAGACTGACCATGTATCTGAATTTTCCATTAAAGTCCCAAAGACACAAATCAGCTGGAAAACCATTAGCATCTATTCTAAGTTAATACTTACTTTAAGAAGATGGTGTATGGAAACCTAATCATTTCAAGTTAAGGGAAAGGACATTACACAAGACAATCACTATTACTCAAACTATGAGAAACCACCTAGAAAATACTTTTAAATTATTCAGAGCTATAGATGAAAAAGTCTAAAAAAAAACTAAATTCAAAAGAAGTATTAGCCTTCTTAGGTGAGAAAAGAACAATGACCTCTTTTTATTTTTCCCCTTGGGAGGCATTATGGAAAGAGGACTAAACCAGGAAATATTACAGGAATAAGGAAAAAGCCAAAAGTTTTATTTTGAGAATTTTAAATTTTTACATATTTTCAAATTGATAGAAAAGTTTCAAGAATAGTACAAAGAGCTTCCATATCCTCTTTTCTCAGATTGAGAATTTGTTTGGTGTTTTGCCTCATTGGCTTCTTCATCTGTCCTCAACCCTATTGATCTATTGATCTATTAACACACGTATTTTCCCAAACATACTTTAGAATAAGTGGAGACATTTACCCTATATGGTTCATGTGTATTTCTTAAGAATATGGACATTATCTTAAATGATCACAGGAGAATTTTCAAAAGTAAAAATTTTCTGGATAAAAATCCATAGTACAATATATACTCAAATGTTGTTGATTGTCCCAATAATGTTCTCTTTTGGTTTTTAATCTCCAGTCCACAATATGCATTGCCTCTAGTTGTCATTTCTCTTTATGCTTTATCCCAGAATAGTTTGTCTGCCCTTCTTTGTGTTTCTTGACCTTGATATATTTTTGAAGAGTACAGGCCAGTTTTTTTTGCTTGTTTGTTTTATATAATATCTCTCTCTTTGGATTTTCTCTGATATTTCCTCAAGATTAGAACCATTTATCAGAAGGCATATGATATCACTTTGGCTGGTGACTAATGGTGTCTCAGGCGGTAAAGTGTCCGCCCACAATGTGGGAGACCTGGGTTCAATCCCTGGGTCAGGAAGATCTCCTGGAGAAGGAAATGGCAACCCACTCCAGTATCCTGCCTGGAAAATCCCATGGACAGAGGAACCTGGTAGGCTACAGTCCGTGGGGTCGCAAAGAGTTGGAGACGACTGAGTGACTTCACTCACTAATGATAAATACTAGCATCACCAAAATTGAACCAGTGAACCAGAGAGCCAGAACGACAGATTGGGAAGAGACAACTTACACTTTTAGTTCTGTCTCATAAAATAGAGTAATAGGATATTTATGGACGATTTGTGGAAAATATTTATGTATTTCAATATTTTAAAAATACTACTGTGAATATTATCCATTTGGTGGATTTGTTCTGAATTTGCCAAGTCACTTAGCACTTGTTGTGTGTTTATTTTCTCAATTAAAACTATTAGGATATACAGAAGAGGGAGTTGAAAGGGTAAACCTTTTAAAATATATTAACAAAAACGCTACCAAAGAAAATATTTGTAAGCTTTTCTGTAAAGCTTAGGTTGAAAGAAACATTCAGTTGAAAACTATATGGTTGTATCAAAGTGATTAAAAATCACAAATAAGTATTTTCTGTTTAAGCTCTTGTAAATGATCAGATATTCAATGTAACACTTTTGAACATGCTCCAATTTACACAGATAGATGATATTTTAAAAGAGTACATGATTTTATTTAAAAATACTTTTGAATAACCATTTTTATTTGAATACCAATTTGATGAAACTAGGGCTTCCCAGGTGGCACTAGTTGTAAAGAACCTGCCTGCCAATGCAAGAGACATAAGAACTGTGAGTTCTATCACTAGGTCAGGAAGATACCCTCGAAGGCATGGGAACACACTCCAGTATTCTTGCCTGGAGAATCCTATGGACAGAGAAGCCTGGGGGGCTACAGTCCAAGGATTGCAAAGAGTTGAACACAATTGAAGTGGTTTAGCACACACACATGATAAAACTAACATTTAGGTCACTAAGTAAATATTTTTTAAAATTATAATGATATTCTTAAAATGTTATCAGCATTCATATACGTCTCAGACTGGATGATAAATATAAGGTCAATCTTTTTTTTTTTTTTTAAGGTCAATCTTAACACATGTCCATCTTTATAGAAGATAGCCCTAAGCACTTACAGATATATATGCAATGTAAATAGCAGAGCCAAAGGGAAATAGCATCTAGAAACCAAGAGGCAGTCTCTGCTGAGTGAAGACTAGATACAGGTGTTGCACCCAGTATCTGAGACTTCTTGATCCTATGAATAACTGCCCTGTTATCACCTTTGATTATGAACAACCAATGTGATAAGGGGCTTCCTTTGTGATTCAGACAGTAAAGAATCGGCCTGCCTTGTGGGACACCTGGGTTCAATCCCTGGGTTGGGAAGATCCCCTAGAGAAGGGCATGGCAACCCACTCCAGTATTCATGCCTGGAGAAACCCATGGACAGAGGAGCCTGGGTGTTACAGTCCATGGTTTCGCAAAACGTCAGACACCACTGAACAACTAAGCACAGCATGGCACGATGTGATAGTTATGTGTCTCATTAGCTGATAAAACTTATCACTGTGGTAGCTAAACAAATTACTTTTCAAACCCTGCTGCCAGAATTTTAGTGCATAAAACATATTCTGTATTCGATACTTGAATTTCCATTCAGCCAAGATTCTTTCAAAAAAGAAGTGGGAGACTTTTCCCTTTTTTAATAATTGAATTGACCTTAGAATCTAATTGAAGTCATGAATTGCTTTGTGATAGCTATCTTAAAACTTCTGAAACAAAAAAGATCATCATTAGGTATTTTCTTAAGGATAAATATAAAATAGTGGAAAGGTTTGGCATCAAAGTGAAAGAGAGCTTCCAATTAGCTGCTGTGTTATTCTCAAATTTTTGCCATGCTGAATAAGAAAATGTTCCCAAAACTATGATTCCTTGTGGTTCTAAATTAAGAGGATCAGTAAATAATGAGGAACAATGTGGTCAATAATAAGGCTAACAGATGACAAATGTAGTACTGGGAAGTTTAATGCTAAGACTAATGAGCTGTTAAAAAAATTTCAAAGAACTCCTCTTTTAATGGTTCAGAATTATGCTCAACTGGCTCGAATATGTACTTTGAAAAGAAGACAAGATGCAGAAATCTACAGAGCACAAAATAAAAGTGTGAAAGCATAGCAAGACACCTACAGAAAGGTGAGCCACAGAGTCACAAAAAATTCTTTTTTTTTTTTTTGAGCTATTTCAATTTTATTTTATTTTTAAACTTTACAATATTGTATTAGTTTTGCCAAATAACGAAATGAATCCACCACAGGTATACATGTGTTCCCCATCCTGAACCCTCCTCCCTCTTTTTTTAAAGCCGTTTTTCATTCATGGACATAGGGATCTATTCATTCAGGAGCTGTCCCCCCCCACCCCTGCCATCAAAGTGTGGTCTCCATGACTGATATAAATATGGGCGTTCAGACTGAGTTTATAGCCATTCTTATTTTACCACTAAGACAAATAAAATGAACCATCTGACTATGCTGTCTGCCAATTATTATTGTGGTTTACCATTAGATACCAATTTCCTGAATTGGTTGTTACAGAAGATTGGTGGTATCTAGTCTGAAAAGCTATGGATCGTAACCATAGTTTCCCCATGCTTTCTTTCAACTTCTAGGCAAAATTAATCTGAGTAAGACTCTTTGTCACTTCTGATTGGTGATGGGGATTGGAAGGAGTTCAGAGCTTCACCTCACAGTGGTATGGAACCATACATTAATCTCCACACCCCACCACACCATGCCACACCACACCCACTCACCCACCTACCCACACACTAGGACTGTGTCATTATCAAGTGAGCAAATTATCTCAGGGAGCTGTCTCAGCTGAATTTGTCTTAGTCTGAATGCTAAATTATTTCATTTTGTCATTTTCAATCATAAAGTTAACTGGTATAGGCGTTTGAGTTTACTATTTTGAAATCATAAAAATATAAATTATTCCCCAATTAGTCTATAAAACTAGTGCAACCCAATCCAATTACAATAATTACCCCAAGAAATTTTACTGAAGATTTTGATAACCTAATACTAAATTGTGTATATCATACTAAAGTATTTAGAATTACTAAACAAAATTTTAGGAGAACAAAATTAGAGAACTTATGTTGTGCTGTTCTTAGTTGCTCAGTCATGTCCAACTCTTTGCCACCCCATGGACTCTAGCCTACCAGTCTCCTCTGTCCATGGGGATTCTCCAGGCAAGAATACTGGAGTGAGTTGCCATGCCCACCTCCAGCGGATCTTCCCAACCCAGGTCTCCTGCATTGCAGGCAGATTCTTTGTCATCTGAGCCACCAGGGAAGCCCAAGAATACTGGAATGTGTAGCCTATCCCTTTGCCAATGGAACTTCCCCACCCAGGTATTGAACTGGGGTCTCAAACTTATGTTACTTAATTTTAATTATTAGTATAATAATTTAATTTTTACTAAATTGTGGGCCAACCCCTACTGTGACTTGCTTTTGTATTGCCTAAAAGCTAAGAATAGTTTTTGCATTTGAAAGAGTTATAAAAATAAACAAATGATATATAATGTGGCCACTAAAGCATACAGTATGTATCATCTGGTCCTTTATGAAACAAAAATTGCCAACTCTTGACATAAGGCAACAATATTCAGGATAGCATGGTACTGGCAAAGGATAGGCAAATACATCAAGGGACAGAGTAGAAGTCTAAAAATTAAGCCACACATTCATAGTCAAATTACCTTCAACAAAGGCTTTGATGTAATTTAGTGAGGACAATAATTTCTTTCCTAAAATAATCCCTCAATGTTTTCCATATTTTAACCTAGCTCCCTACCTCACATCACTAACTAAAATTGAGGCTTACCTCCTGTTACCTGTAATTGGAAGCAAGTATAAAGATAATTGAAAGAACATCAATGCGGCTAAAAGGGGTAGGAGGGAAGACCAAGGGAGGAGAAATAAGAAGAGCCTGGAAAGAAGAGGAACTAAAATATGCACTGAGCTTGAGAAATTTGGGACAAGATAGTTAGACTAAGCTTCTATGATAAAGTGACATTTGATCAGAGAACTGGAAAGAGTAGAGTCAGGTGAACGCCAATGGAAGAACAAGGGTCATAATGCAAGCAGAGTTTGCTGTATTCTAGGAAAACAAGAAAACCATTGTGGCCTTACTAGAATGAGCAAGTGTTTCAGTGGTGGGATATTTGAAAAAGAGACTTATGGTAACAGTGAGAACTTTGACTTTTATTCTAAAGATGATCTCAAGCCATTTGAAGGTGTTGATCAAGGGAATGCCATAATTTAGTGCACATGTAAAAGATCAGTTTCTTTACTGCTCAGAGAGTAGACTAAATAGGAAGTAAAAGAGGAATCAAGATCAGTTAGAGACAATCTCTGTCACCAGGCATGAGATGATAGGGACAGAATAAAAAAGTTCTTCAGCAATTATATATTTAATTCAATAATCATCACCATTTTCTCTCTCAGGTAGTAGCCAATTATTCCCACTTCTCATATGAGGAGTTAAAGGTCAGGCAAGTCACAGGACTAAAAAGTTATGGAGTCGTTATCAACTGGAGAAGGAAATGGCAACCCACTCCAGTATTCTTGCCTGAAAAATCCCGTGGACTGAGGAACCTAGCAGGCTCTAGTCCATGAGGTTGCAGAGTCGGACACAACTTAGTGACTAAGCAACAACATGAAACGGTGTTTTTAGTCACCTTGTTATACTGCTTCCTGTAAACACACAAACGAGTACCAATACAAGGAGGGTGGCATTTCAGAGAGGGTAATTGCTAAGTACAGTGAAATAAAAAATCAAATCAAAATAAAGAGGATCACTCATTGGGATCATTTCATTTTATACTGTCAAATGTCTTTTTAAAGTAAATTGCAAATATTTGCTGGGAAAACAAAATAAAATAGGTTGGCTAAGAGTGTGTCCTTATGATATAACTTAATGCCTTTAAAAAAACAAAAGCGTTAAGGAATGACAGTCTCTAATTGCATTGCTGCTTTCTTTCATAAATACTGTCAGGAAGTCACAAGAGAGATAGAGCAAATAACTTGCAGTTTTCAATATTCATTTCAGGGTTTAGGCTAAGTTTGTGTTTGAGTTCTTTCTGCCTATTGAGAGAGAGTATTAGTCCATATAATAAGACATGTTATTACAAACAAAGTCGTTATGATTAGAGTTTTCCTATTTAATGCACATGCTATCCATTAAATCTGATCATATCCTTAGAGTAAGAGACACTGGTTTCTCTTTTAATTGCACTTATATTGAACACTGATGTAAGATTTCTTTTGTGGTTAACCTGTATCAACAGTATCACTGGATTGACTTTTCCTCCACACAGAACCTGATTTTATGTCATCTTTTATTTCCATAAATCTCTCTGGGCATTTCCCTTTCTGTATCAACAATGAATATAGCATAACCTTTGTCCTAAAAAGAAAAAAAAAAGAAAACTTTTAAAAAGTGTAGCATTCTTTGGTTCTAACTGCTGGAGAAGGCAATGGCACCCCACTCCAGTACTCTTGCTTGGAAAATCCCATGGACGGAGGAGCCTGGTGGGCCGCAGTCCATGGGGTCGCTAAGAGTCGGACACGACTGAGCGACTTCACTCTCACTTTTCACTTTCATGCATTGGAGAAGGAAATGGCAACCCACTCCAGTGTTCTTGCCTGGAGAATCCCAGGGACGGGGGAGCCTGGTGGGCTGCCGTCTATGGGGTCGCACAGAGTCGGACACGACTGAAGCGACTTAGCAGCAGCAGCAGCAGCAGCTGCACAGGTTTGTATATATTCTTTTCTCTCAGTTTCCCAAACCACTGACACCAGATTCCACAATGATACAATGATACCAGACCATTGTGATGAAGTGAGAAATAGATGGTATGAATTTAATCTCATGAAATAAAAATTACATGTGTATGCAGGGGATTTGTGGAGGTAATTAACCTTCATTTGATAACTAAGAAAATCATGTGTCAAACTTAAGTGCTTTCTGTGTAGCTATACTTATGGAAACTTTGTAATTAATCAAACCTAGTTCTATGATCCATACTGGAGTTTGTTTCTTTTACCCTGGGGCCACATCCAGCCTGCTACTTAATTTTGTAAATAAAGTCTTAGTTGGACCCAGCAACACCCATTAGTCTACATATAGTGGAGCTGAGTGGCAGTCATTGAGGTTGTATAATCTGAAAAGCAGAAAATACTATGAACTTTACAGGAAAAAAAAAACAAAAAAAAACTATTTTGATTCCTAATCTACACAATCTCTTTCAAGAATGCTTACATTATAGGGTTGTTCTGATGATGAACAAACATTGAGATACGTGAAAAAGTGTTCTCTCAGAACACAGATGACATCCAGTAATTAGTAATATTGATATCAACAGGCATGGGACAGAGGATGCTGCTATAAAAGCCCAGATAATGAGCGTTCTGGCCCATGGGTTATAGTTTGGTTTGCTGACCTCTCTTCTGAGGTGCCATCTTTGTTTTAGTGAAACATTTAGAGTGCGTGGGGGTGGAATCAGTGGATTCAGCAACACCCCAGAAGCAGTCAGCATGGTGTATCGGTACAGACTGCCTGGCCTTCTGACTGTTATTTATTTATTTATTTATTTATTTGGCAGTTGTTCTGATATTGAAGGCAGATAATACTCTCTCTCCATAGGCAGCAAGAACTCAAACACAAACTTAGCCTAAGCCCTGAAATGAATATTGAAAACTGCAAGTTATATGCTCTCTCTCTCTTGTAACTTCCTGACAGTATTTACCAAAGAAAGCAGCAATGCAATTAGAGACTGTCATTCCTTAACTTTTTTGTTTTTTTAAAGGCATTAAGTTATATCATAAGGACACACTCTTAGCCAATGGACTTTATTTTGTTTTCCCAGCAAATATTTGCAATTTACTTAAAAAAGGCATTTGACAATATAAAATAAAATGATCCCAATGAGTGATCCCCTTTATTTTGATTTGATTGTTTTATTTCACTGTATTTAGCAATTACCCTCTCTGAAATGCCACCCTCCTTGTATTGGTACTCCTTTGTGTGTTTACAGAAAGCAGTAAAAACACCATTTCACGTTGTTGTTGTTTAGTTTTCTTTTGATGCATAAAAATCAATAATACTGGATCTATGCCCCCCAAAAATGGTGATGATGTTAGAACTTGTGGAATTCTGTCATGAAAAAATTATTTTTCTAAGTACTACATTCTACTTCTCATTACTTAGTGTGATTCAGGGCCTCAATCAATCCTAATCTGTGTTTTGCCAGCAAGACTTTAAGGGTGTCTGAGGGATCCAACAAGGTCTTATTTTGTAATGCCTTTCAACCTTAAAAATGGAGGTAACAGTGACATTACTAAGAATAATCTTAGCGTATTTTATTTCCTTACCCTCTCTTTGCAGTGAATATTTTTCAAATTGACATGAGTTTTGTTATAAAGAGAAGTGAGAGTCAGGTGTTCAAGGCTAAAAGGAACGCTGCTTTGGTCAGGCAAGATGGGAATCAGTTTGACTTTGCTCCAAGCAGGCAATTAAGGGATGATGAATTAGAATCCCCTCAAAGCAGGAACCCTATTACTCTCAGATATGTCATGCACTCTGAAGTGTAAAATGTCTGATCATAAATAATAATGTCACTAATTGTGTTAAAAAAAACCCTGAAAACAAGTGCTGTTGCTGTGTGTAAGTGGCACCAGTGACTAAAAAAATAGTAACTCATCTCAGATTTTCTGACTGTGGTTCTAAGCATATAATTTTACTCCTAAAATAGTAAAATACAAGTGGAGGGACATGATAATAAGACAGTATCTGTTGCTTTATCCAAAACTTGTATTAGATTTCAAACATCCTTATCCTCTGAGACAAGGATCACAGTAACTTACTGAAAAATCAAATTGACTGAACTATTATTAAGTTAAAAAAAATCTAGTTGAAATTAGTATAAGTATGATATGAATATATGTTATTATGGGACTTGATATTCATTATAATCATAAGGACTACAAAACTATTCTACAGTATGTGTGTCATATGTATTGACTAAATCAATAAATGATTAATGTTCCTAACAGATGGGTCTGTTTTAAAATTGGTAATTTTTTTTTAATTGCTAGAATCAATAAAAATATTTTATGTAACATCTTACTCACATTTTTGTCAAGTAAATATGGACTTAATAAAAAAACACATTCTTTACATTTTTATGCTTGTCCACATAATATAACCTTCAAAATTAGTTCGTTGACAAATTTATGATGCCATTATATTCACAAATGATATATTAATAATAATCAATAGATATTCTGGAGCATCTGCATCTATCACATTAAAGCTTCAATAAATTTTAAAAAACATTTTCTACCAATTTATTGGTATCTGATTGACCTTTAACATTTTTTAAGAATCATGTGTTGAATTTGATAAACCTACATATTGCAAAATGAGTACCACCATAGTACTAGCTAACATCTCCAAAATTTCACAACCACAGAGGCTCAGTGAGATTTAAAAAAATATTCTCTACCACAGGAGATTTGAGAAAATTATTTTGTTTTTTATCTTAATGAAATGTTTTGCTATTTTAGTGCTTTAACAAAATAATTTCACAATAATAACTTTCTTGCAGAGTTGAGAATTTTCTTTCCAGTGGGAAGTTGAGGAAAAGCAAGTTTCAATTATTCCCCTATCCAGAATAATGTAAAGTGTATGTGTTTTGAACAAATCACATTTAATCTTTAGGATAGTCATTCTAGGCATGTATTATTTCCTGCACGCTAATGACAACAAGTTCGAGACACACATTTTCCCAGCGTTGCCAGAATGGCTCACTTGCCTGCTCTGGATCTGTTCGTGTCCCTACTTTTTTGTTTATATATTTGCCTAGTCACCCATATTGGGGGCAAACTAATCAGACATAACAAACAAGTACAGAGGTATGCTGGTGGGGAAACATTTTAGAGGCTATACATTTTATAAATTACACCCAACTGTCACACAAACATTGTGTGTGTACTTCAAGCAGTGGACTTAAAACCAGCAGTGATACACATCATAAGTAGCTATGCTCTGTGACAACTTCGCTAGACAATTTATAACTAGAAGTATGAGTGACAACATAATACCAGAACATATTCAGGTTTTAGAAACTTCATATAACTTCCAGAACACTAGAGGAGGCTACCCATACAGTATAACATAAGAAAATTCATAATTATTATTTGACAGTGTTTTCTGTATAATTTAATGTACTGAATAATCCTACTTATTTAAATATTCCTTCTGAGATGCCTCAGGGGCCTTCTGGAGTACTCAAAGTTACTTAGAAAAGAAACTTAGTCTGTTATAATAACCAATTCATTATTCCAGGAAAGCTTTGTTCCCTTAACAGAGACAGAAAAACAAGTTCTAGTCTAGCACAAGATTACTATTAATAACAAAATTCACTTATCTAATTAAATCCAGTCTAATCTTTATCCTGACAATGTACAAAAATATTTTCTCAAAGCTCCTTTCTCACAAACCTTTTATCACTTATTGGATCCATATTAATGTCTCTTATTTTCCCCATACACAAGCAGCCAGCTATGGGACAACATTATTCTCCATTTTTTCCTAAATAAAACACCTCTAGTCTTTATACCTGCTCTCTGAGAACACATATGAGATGTGCTTTACGCTGAAATGTTTCCTTTGTCAATGCAGTAGCTTTAATTGCATACTACAAGTTTAAGCCCATTAAAGGCCTTAAAACCAAGAAGCAAGTGATAGGACTATTATACCAGCAATTTCTTATTGGCAAACTAAAGAACATACTCCATAACCTCTAAAAATGTACAATTTTTCTCATAGAAAAATTTATATTTAATGTACAAGATGCATGTTTAATGAACCCAAACATCTTTTGAATTTCTACTAATTTACCCAAGGCTGAAGTCCCAGGCAAAATGGGCTGCGTTTGTATTTCAAGGATATGATAAGAATGAACTTTAAGCTTTCCCCTAGGCTTCCCTGCTTCACAGATGGTGCTAGAGGAAAAGAACTCTCCTCCCAATGCAGAAGATGTAAGAGATGCAGGTTCGATCCCTGGGTTGGGAAGATCCCCTGGAGCTCAGCTCTTCCGTATGCATGTTTCTGTTCCACCAAGGTCACCAAGCAGGGGAGAAATAAGGAGGATCCCCCAAACACATGGTTTGGGTAGCTGCTGGGAATATGCCCTTAAATGCTCCTCTCAGAACCAGTTCACCAAAAGCAGTGAGTCCCTATTTGAAGAAAGCAATGGCAACCCACTCCAGTACTCTTGCCTGGAAAACCCCATGGATGGAGGAGCCTGGTAGGCTGCAGTCCACAGGGTCACTAAGAGTCAGACAGGACTGAACGACTTCACTTTCACTTTTCACTTTCCTGCATTGGAGAAGGACATGGCAACCCACTCCAGTGTTCTTGCCTGGAGAATCCCAGGGACGGGGGAGCCTGGTGGGCTGCCGTCTATGGGGTCGCACAGAGTCGGACACGACTGAAGTGACTTAGCAGCAGCAGCAGCATATTGCCAAAATCCTTAGTTGCTCATTAACTGATAATCTCTTTCTTTAAGAGGTATTTATTATATGTGTGTATGTACACACACACATGTGTGTACATTTATCATATACGTGTGTATGTACATATATGTGTGTACATTTATTATATATATGTATATGTATGTACATTTATCATATATGTATGTATGTACATATTTATTTATATATGTACGACTGTACGTACATAGTACAAATGTACATTTAGTACAAATCTCAGTTTAGAGTACACTGGCATGTTCCTCTGCTTTGTGTACTAATTATATAAACACAGGAGATGCTGCAGCATATAATAAAAAGAACATAGATTTTAATCACCATTTCATACTAAACTGGCATTTTGTTATAACTCAGAAACACCTGTCTTATTCTGACAGAGCTACTAACCCCTCTGAATGTTGTTTTATCATCCCTAATATGTGCGTGACCCTATTAAACTCATAGTTATGAGGATTAAATTAAATTTATAAAATTTCAGCACAATCTTCACCATATACCTGTAGTTCTTGTTATATAAACGGGGCATATAACACAATACTCTGTTGACAAGTTGTTTGAAAATGTAAAACCCTGTATATACCATTCCTAGTGCAGTGCCTGAAAAAGAGAAAGTGTTTTCTAAATGGTAGCTATTATGATTTAAGAGCCCTGTCTTACAGCATGGTATTTATTCACTTGAAAAATTTCAGTAATGCTATAAGGAGATTTTGAGTATGTTTATTATTTCAAGCAGTATTCTTAGCCTTACAGGGGAAATGAATGATGTAAGGTATAATTATTGCCTACAAAGAACACAATACAATTACATTATATATCTGTTATATACATGATGGATATATATATATATATGTATATATATATATATATAAAATAATTGCATATATATACTCCAAGCAAGACTTCAGCAATATGTGAACCATGAACTTCCAGATGTTCAAGCTGGTTTTAGAAAAGACAGAGGAACCAGAGATCAAATTGCCAGCATCTGCTGGATCATCGAAAAAGCAAGAGAGTTCCAGAAAAACATCTATTTCTGCTTTATTGACTATGCCAAAGCCTTTGACTGTGTGGATCACAATAAACTGGAAAATTCTGAAAGAGATGGGAATACCAGACCATCTGACCTACCACTAGAGAAAGCTATATGCAGATCAGGAATCAACAGTTAGAACTGGACATGGAACAAGAGACTGGTTCCAAATAGGAAAAGGAGTATATCAAGGCTGTATATTGTCACCCTGCTTATTTAACTTATATGCAGAGTCCATCTGGGCTGGAAGAAACACAAGCTGGAATCAAGATTGCCAGCAGAAATCTCAATAACCTCAGATATGCAGATGACACCACCCTTATGGCAGAAAGTGAAGAGGAACTAAAAAGATCTTGATGAAAGTGAAAGAGGAGAGTGAAAAAGTTGGCTTAAAGCTCAACATTCAGAAAACGAAGATCATGGCATCTGGTCCCATCACTTGATGGAAAATGATGGGGAAACAGTGGAAACAGTTCAGACTTTATTTTTTGGGGCTCCAAAATCACTGCAGATGGTGATTGCAGCCATGAAATTAAAAGACACTTACTCCTTGGAAGGAAAGTTATGACCAACCTAGATGGCATATTAAAAAACAGAGACATTACTTTGTCAACAAAGGTCTGTCTAGTTAAGGTTATGGTTTTTCCAGTGGTCATGTATGGATGTGAGAGTTGGCCTGTGAAGAAAGCTAAGCACCAAAGAATTGATGCATTTGAACTGTAGTGCTGGAACTGATTTACATACATTATACATGTATTCATGTATAGATAGACACTATATATAGTGTCTGTCTATAGATGGACACTCAGTCAGGTCCAACTCTTTTACCCCATGGACTGTAGACCGCCAGGCTCCTTTGTCCATGGGATTTCTCAGACAAGAATACAGGAGTCGGTTGCTATTTCCTCCTCCAGGGGATATCCCTGACCCAGGGGTCAAAACCATGTCTCCTGTATCTCCTGCATTGGCAGGAAGATTCTTTACCACTGATCCACCTGGGAAACCCAATATATTATATATGTTTCTATATATATATAGAAATATATCTATCAGTTCAGTTGCTCAGTCCTGTCCAACTCTTTGCGACCCCATGAATCAGCACGCCAGACCTCCCTGTCCATCACCAACTCCCGGAGTTCACCCAAACTCATGTGGATCGAGTCAGTGATGCCATCCAGCCATCTCATCCTCTGTCGTCCCCTTCTCCTCCTGCCCCCAATCCCTCCCAGCATCAGAGTCTTTTCCAATGAGTAATTCTTCTCATGAGGTGGCCAAAGTATTGGTTTCAGCTTTAGCATCAGTCCTTCCAATGAATACCCAGGACTGATTGCCTTTAGGATGGACTAGTTGGATCTCCTTGCAGTCCAAGGGACTCTCCAAGAGTCTTCTCCACCACCACAGTTCAAAAGCATCAATTCTTCAGCATTCAGCTTTCTTTACAGTCCAACTCTCACAACCATACATGACCACTGGAAAAACCATAGCCTTGACTAGATGAACCTTAGTTGGCAAAGTAATGACTCTGCTTTTTTATATATATATAAGTAACTGTAATACTATACTATCACTGAGGTGCTATAATAGTATTTTGAGATAGGAATAAAGTTGCTGCTGTTGCAATCTTGAATATTATCCCTTTAGTTCAAAAAAATGTGAAATTCTGTAAATTAGTTTTAGTTAATAGTACTTTATTTTTAGGGTTTTATGTTTTATCTTTACAATTTTCCTTCTAGCATAATTAGAATGATTCATGTATTCCAACAGTGTTTTTTGTTTAATAGTACACATATGCACATCTGTACACAAAGTGAGAATAATCTATTGGCAAAATACATCTTCAGCTGTCTTTGATTTGTATTTGCTTTTAGACTTAAAACATAATTCAATTTTATGTGTTCATTTTTAAGGCTTGTTAAGGACAAAAAATAAGTACTGCATAACTTCATTTTTACAATAACGTGTATATTACCTCTTGATATCTTAAGTATTTTAACATATTAGTGATTAGTTTTCTTCTGCCTCTTCTTACAGAAATGCAAATGCATTTAGGGAACATTGTCAACTGGAAGTAAAAATAATCAAAATGAAATCCAGATAGGTTAGTAAAGGGGTCCTGTGTAGAAGATTCAAGTCAATCATGATAGTAGAATAATACTAGATCTTTCTTTCATAAGAAACCAAGTATATTTATCAGGTGTTCACTTCAGTAGAATTAGGTGTTTATTTTGTCTGCTTTTGTATTCTAAACCATTTTTGCTATGGAATATAAGTGGTAGAAATGTGACAGCTATGCTAACTGAGGATGACAACAGGGTAAAGGACAAGGAGAAAGCCTTTCGTAATTTAATTTTAAGTAGTACCATCATTTATTTCCAGTTGGCATTCAATTTTCAATACATTCACTTTAAAATACATTACTGTTTAGATTTCAATGTTATGGTAATTTTGGAGTTGACTTAGCTTTTCTCAGATTCACAGATATGAGGCATATTAATGCACATGAGTTCCAGATGACAAATGGTGCTTGAAGTTTCCAGGTCTGCTAATTCATTTTTTATTATAACATGGATGTCTCCTGAAATACAAATGGCATTTGCCTAGTCAAACGGTCATCTGATTTGAACATACAATGTGATGCTTCATTGATGTTTGAACTTTGGAGTCATTTCAAATTCATTGATAATAGTCCGTATAAAGGCCATGTTTTCTCAGAATGAAATAAACTAAGAGACTGTATCATCTGCTTCTCAGGAACAAGGTTTCTTTAATGCATTTAATTTATGGAAAGTATTTGGAGTTAATTTAGCACTAACCTTTGCAATCACTTACATTTTCAAAACCAAGTTTAAAAAGGCCAGATTGTATTGTGTCAAAGGATTCCAATTACATTAGTTGTTTTGAATCTTCAGTTCAATTCAGTTCAGTTGCTCAGTCATATCCGACTCTTTCTGACCCCATGAACCGCAGCACGCCAGGCCTTCCTGTTCATCACCAACTCCCGGAGTTCACCCAAACTCATGTGCATCGAGTCGGTGATGCCATCCAGCCATCTCATCCTCTGTCGTCCCCTTCTCCTCTTGCCCCCAATCCCTCCTAGCATCAGAGTCTTTTCCAATGAGTCAACTCTTCGCATGAGGTGGCCAAAGTACTGGAGTTTCAGCTTTAGCATCATTCCTTCCAAAGAAATCCCAGGGCTGATCTCCTTCAGAATGGACTGGTTGGATCTCCTTGCAGTCCAAGGGACTCTCCAAGAGTCTTCTCCAACACCACAGTTCAAAAGCATCAATTCTTTGGCACTCAGCTTTCTTCACAGTCCAACTCTCACATCCATACATGACCACTGGAAAAACCATGGCCTTGACTAGACAGACTTTTGTTGGCAAAGTAATGTCTCTGCGTTTTAATATGCTGTCTCGATTGGTCATAACTTGCCTTCCAAGGAGTAAGTTTTTGACAAGAAAAAAATAAATTGGTAGCTGTTAATGTCCGTTAAAAAAAAAATGACAGTTACTCAATGTAAACTTAGACTTTAAAAATAGATTCAATTTTTCACTCAACATCCAAATCATCTTGAGATTGAGAAAATATATGGTTTTTCAAAAATTGTACTGTTTATTTTTATTTATTTAAAAATTCCTTATATAACTTAAAAAATTATTGCTATCCCTAATAAAGTTAAAAAGACAAAAATCATTTATTTAATTTTTTTTACTCATACTTCTTGAAATTCTTACAGAATTCTGATTTTCTTAATTGTTTTAAGTTCCTGCTTTAGTGTTAGAATGACATCAAACACTCTCACACTATGAATTCACTAAGATCTAGTCCTGCCCCTGAAACAAGGCTGGGCTGTGATTAGCGGTCTCTTGAGATCGTAAACCAATAAAACTGAGTAAATGTCGATTTGCTTTTTATTATCATCATGATTCTAAATAATCAAAATTACACTATTCCTGCTTGAAATAATCCTTAGTTTGTATAACCTCTAAATGTTTGTTGAATTACAGGTGAGTTTTAATAATACATTTTTAAGTTTCATATTTTAAGCTTTAGCTTATTTTATTAAATGTATTTAATAAATATTATATGCCATGAGGAAACTAATTTGAAGAAATCCTAGTGATATAGTTGACTGTCACACCTAGGGACTTGGCTACATATGTTGCAGGAAGGGGGACCCCCTCCAGGACCTGAAACTGGGCTCTTGTCTAACACTCAGAAATGAATTGTCTGAGGAGACACATGTGCTGACAAAGCAAGAGATTTTTTGGGAACGGGCACTTGGGTGGAGAGCAGTAGGGTAAGGGAACCCAGGAGAACAGCTCTGCCACATGGCTTGCAGTCTCTGGTTTTATGGTGATGGGATTAGTTTTCAGATTGTCTTTAGACAATCATTCTGACTCAAAGTCCTTTCTGGTGGTGCACACCTTGTTCAGCCAAGATGGATGCCAGAGAGGATTCTGGGAGGTGGTCGGACATGTGGTGTCTCCTTTTGACCTTTCCTGAACTCTTCCGGTTGGTGGTGGCTTATTAGTTCTCTGTTCCTTACCAAGACCTCCTGTTGTAAAACAACTCATGCAAATGGTTACTATGGTGCCTGGCCAGGGTGGGAGGTTTCAGTGTGCTTCCCCTTACACATACATTATTTTGAAAGTTTATAATATTTCAAAAATATTTGAACTTTTGGGGGGCAGATTTTGTGTTTTCAAGCTTGGTCATATCATATATTCTTACATTTAGACCTCAGATTTGTAATAAACAATAGCCCAATGGTTGTGTAAATAGAACTGGAATTAATTTAATTCTATTATTATAAGGACCATTTGAAATTATTATTTCACATTTCTTAGAATTTGTTAAATTATTTTTTAAAAGTTTAAGAGTATACTTTTATTTATGACATTTTAAACTATTTATACATCTGTTGCATCATGTGTAAGAAACTTTTGAATTTAAGCTTTATAAAAAATATTATTCAATAAAGTGCAAACTAGCATTAACAAATGTGGTTAAAATATTTATTGAAAGGCATATGCAAACCAATCCATTTTCACAAAGTCCTTGATAAAATGACAGAAACTAAAGCTCTTAAACATGAACTTGAATGTTGCTACTCATTACTGTAGGAGAGTAAAATTTAAGTATAATTTTATTTAAAAAAGATTTATGGTATTAAAATATTAATATATTAATTTTCCCTTTTTTGTACAGTAATATATATTTTTATTTACCTGATCATATATAAAGTAAAACATAAGAAGTTTGACTGATTCTTTTCTGCCCACTCATTATTGTTTATTGCACTGTAAGATTATAATGAAAAATAATTTTGTTCTGTATGGGAGGAAGTGTCAAAAAAAGTTATTCTCTATGGTAAAACATGCTTCGTATACTGTTGATAGAAATGTAAAAGAAAGTCTGGAAGATAACTATAAGAAAAAAAAAAAAACTCAGCAACTTGCTTAAGAAGTAGATGCCTGCCTGATTTTTCTTTGTTTTTCCTTTGTATTTCAAATGAATTATAAAGCCTACATGGAGTATTCTTATTTACAATACCTCTGTAGATGAAAGAAAAAAAATGAGAGAAAGAGGTAAATGCCCTATAATTTGATTAGCAAATAATTATGCTAACTTTTATGAACTCTTATTAGTTTTACATTTCTAATAAGTCAACATACACATTATTTGAACGCCATGAATTTTAAGTTTCCTCACTCTTACCCCTTTTCAGGTGACAGTAAAATGAAAATAGTGGTGAAGAAAAAGTATATTTTACAATTGAAAAGATGGCAGTTCAAATCCAGATTTCAAACAAGTGGGAAGCAAAGTTCCTGTATTGTCTCAACTGGTAACATTGAAATAATATTTTAGTTAATGTACAAGTTTGCTATGAGATAATGTATAAGAAGGTACTAGGATAGAAATTTGAATTCCCTTTTTTTCAAAAATTAACACACCTGCTATTTTTACATTTAAATATATACTTACTAAATTATTATGTTTCCTTTAGTATATTATATTAGGAGCCTATATATGACATATTAAGTTTAACACAATTAAATCTTTTTGCAATTTTTCTTAATAAGTTAGAAACAAATGTTTTATCCATTCTCAACACCATCCATAAATCAGAAAATGTTTCTATCTATAATAGATAAAGCAAGGGAATTCCTTTTTATGCAAATATGTAGTTTTTATACATTCATATTTTAGGATATCATTTAAGAAATGAAAAATAATAATTGAAATTAGCTTCCAAATGCAGTCTGTGAAATTAAGGTACTATAAATTCTGATGGTATAAATACATAGCATTTACTTGTAGCTACCTATATGAAATAGTTTTTAAAAGTACTAATAAGAACTCAAGCAAGTATTGCACTCCCTTTAAATAGCAGGTTTTTAAATTGATGCTTTCTCACATATAAGGAAGAAACCACTGCAATACTAAAATATCCACAATTTGCTGAAAGATTCATTTTTTAAAACCATCATCATCGAGAACAACAAAAACAAGAAAGGCAAGAAGAACTTAAGTCCAGACTATAGATTATTCAATGAAAGCAACTTGATAGTAGTGACTATAAGAGATTATTGCACTGTTAAATCTCCATTCAAAATGCATATTTATATTTTTCAATTGGATAAATATATATTAATCTTCAAAAAGTAAAACTGGTTAAAGAAACTTTCATTGTGCATTAAATCAAAAAAAAATAGAGGGAAGATACCAGTTATTCTTTCAGAGACAATTTGAAGGCTGAAGAAGTTGATAACAATGGCTTATTGAGATTTTATTTCAAATATAATTCTGATTTGGAAAGGTAAGATTAACTGATCTCTTAAATGTGTAGCATAGAAAAAGTAGTTGCTCACAGTCTATTTTTCCATTCATAAAATGAGATTTGACGTGACAGCTCATGTATTATGGTTTTGTGAGATATAATAAATAAGTAAGGAATATTTAAAAATTGACAACATTTTTAATAAAAATTAGGGTAGATAAGCTGACTGTAAAACAAATTCAATCAGACTAAGTAAGCTCTGCAAAAGTTGGACATAGTCTAAGATTGAATATTAAAAATTCTCTCTTTGAATGTCATTTCAGGTTAGAAGCTATATTATTATGAAATGCATTCCAAACACACATTTTTTAAAACTAGACTATAAATTTAATATAGCCAACTCTACAGCTCTTAATTTATGAGTGGATGCTAAAAAGTTGTTCCCCTTTAGGGGAATTATTCCAAGCTTTACAACTTTCATGTTTATTTTGCAATTGGTTTAATTTCAATTAAGAACTCTCCAATTTTGTCCCATTGTCACAGGAAAATTATAAAATGTGGGCAATAACTAAGTAGTCTTGTTTCTGACAAAAAAGTTAAACTTGAATTTTCCAGTTCCCCACAAGTGCTTCTATGTGCTCTGTCATATACAATATGAAGATAAGTGATAAATATAAATATTCTGTAGGAAACTTTCAGGCACATTCCATTATTTTATGTAATATGACTGATAGGTAAACTTTTAATACAGTCAGTTTTGAAGCCTATGTGTTGTTGAAATGGAACAGGACTCTATGGTCCTCCCCCATCTCCATTTCTTCCTTTGCCTTTTATCGGTAGAAAAATTTTAGTAAAAGAATAAACTTAATTAAAGAGCTAAAAAAAAAAATGTAGAGCAAAGGAAAACAAACAGGACAAAATAATAATAATTTAATCAATATGATATGTTAGTTCCTCAATCATGTATGACTCTTTACAACCCTATGGATTGTAACCTGCCAGGCCCCTCTGTCCATGGGGATTCTCCAGGCAAAAATACTGGAGTAGGTTGCCATTTGCTTCTCCAGGGGATCTTCTCAAACCAGAGATCAAACCCAGGTCTCCCACACTGTAGTCAGATTCTTTACTGTCTGAGCCAACAGTTCAGTTCAGTTCAGTTGCTCAGTCATGTCCAACTCTTTGAGATGCATGGACTGCAGCACACCAGGCATCCCTGTCCATCACCAGCTCCTGGAGCGTATTCAAACTCATGTCCATCAAGTCAGTGATGCCATCCAACTATTTCATCCTCTTTCGTTCCCTTCTTCTCCCACCTTCAATCTTTCCAAGGATTGGGGTCTTATCCAATGAGTCATTTGTTTGCTTCAGGTGGCCAAAGTACTGCAGTTTCAGCTTCAGCATCAATCCTTCCAATGAATATTCAGGACTGATGTCCTTTAGGATGGACTGATTGGATTTCTTTGCAGTCCAAAGGACTCTCAAAAGTCTTCAACACCACAGTTCAAAAGTTATCAATTATTTGGCATTCAGCTTTCTTTATAGTCCAACTCTCACATCCATACATGACTACTAGAAAAACCATAGCTTTGACTAGATGAACCTTTGTTGGCAAAGTAATGCCTCTGCTTTTTAATATGCTGTCTAGGTTGGTCATAAATTTTCTTCCAAGGAGTAAGCGTCTTTTAATTTCATGGCTGCAGTCACCATCTGTAGTGATTTTGGAGCCAAAAAAATAAAGTCTGACACTGTTTACACTGTTTCCCCATCTATTTCCCATGATGTGATGGGACCAGATGCCATGATCTTAGTTTTCTGAATGTTGAGTTTTAAGCCAACTTTTTCACTCTCCTCTTTCACTTTGATCAGTAGGCTCTTTAGTTCCTCTTCACTTTCTGCCATAAGGGTGGTGTCATCTGCATATCTGAGGTTATTGATATTTCTCCCAGCAATCTTGATTCCAGCTTGTGCTTCATCCAGCCCAGCATTTATCATGATGTACTCTGCATATAAGTTAAATAATCAGGGTGACAATATACAGCCTCGATGTACTTCTTTCCCGATTTGGAACCAGTCTGTTGTTCCATGTCTGGTTCCAACTGTTTCTTCTTGACCGGCAAACAGATTTCTCAGGAGGCAGGTGAGGTGATCTGGTATTCCCATCTCTGTAAGAATTCCAGGGAAGCCCATAATTTAGTCATTTAAACAAAGTCAACGACCTTTAGTTTCTCCTCAATGTGCTTCCCCTGTGTCTCAGCTGGTAAAGAAACCATCTGCAATGCAGGAGACCTGGGTTCGATACCTGGGTTGGAAAGATCCCCTGGAAAAGGGAAAGGCTACCCACTCCAGTATTCTGGCCTGGAGAATTCCATGGATGTAGAGTCCATGGGGTCACAAAGTGTTGGACACAACTGAACGACTTTCACTCACTTCACAAGGGCTATACATAATATACTGAGCCATGTCCTCTCAGCTGTTTTGTAAATAATTAAACCCTTGCCAGGTGGAAGAAGTTAACTACATGGTGTCCGGACAGTAGCCACGATGCAAGCTGCCACAATTCTGAGAAGTGACCTCACAGAAATGGAAACAATTCAACTCTGGAACTGAAGATTAAGTGTCCTTAAAACCATCAAGATGATCTGATCAGACTACCTCATGGCAAATTTCAAACGTGGACCATGCTGTTTCTTCATGTAGCCCCCTCCTTCTGCTCTTCTGCTTATACACCCCAAGATCAGATCAGATCAGATCAGTCACTCAGTCGTGTCCGACTCTTTGCGACCCTATGAATCACAGCACGCCAGGCCTCCCTGTCCAGCACCAACTCCCGGAGTTCACGTCCATTGAGTCAGTGATGCCATCCAACCATCTCATCCTCTGTCGTCCCCTTCTTCTCTTGCCCCCAATCCCTCCTAGCATCAGAGTCTTTTCCATGAGTCAACTCTTCGCACGAGGTGGCCAAAGTACTGGAGTTTCAGCTTTAGCATCATTCCCTCCAAAGAAATCCCAGGGCTGATCTCCTTCAGAATGGACTGGTTGGATCTCCTTGCAGTCCAAGGGACTCTCCAAGAGTCTTCTCCAACACCACAGTTCAAAAGCATCAATTCTTCGGTGCTCAGCCTTCTTCACAGTCCAACTCTCACATCCATACATGACCACAGGAAAACCGTAGCCTTGACTACACGAACCTTTGTTGGCAAGGTAATGTCTCTGCTTTTGAATATGCTATCTAGGTTGGTCATAACTTTCCTTCCAAGGAGTAAGCGTCTTTTAATTTCATGGCTGCAGTCACCATCTGTAGTGATTTTGGAGCCCAGAAAAATAAAGTCTGACACTGTTTCCACTGTTTCCCCATCTATTTCCAATGAAGTGATGGGACCGGATGCCATGATGTTCGTTTTCTGAATGTTGAGCTTTAAGCCAACTTTTTCACCCTACACCCCAAACTCCCCTTTAAATGTTCTTGTCCGCTGACTATTGGCAGTGGGGTAGGAGAGTAGGCCTTTGGGCACAAGTTCCCCTCAACACACATAGGTTGCCAACCTCCAGAATAAAGAAATTTTTTTCTTTCCACCAACCTTGCATCTTGGGTGTTAGCTTCAAAGTGGAAAGCTTTTGGTAACCTTATGTTTAATTTAATATATATTATAGATTGATCTATAGTGAGTATAAATGTATTCTCTCTATATTTATATATAGAGAGAGATTATAAATATATCATCTATAAAGACCTACATAGCTTACCGGTCTCCTCAGTCCATGGAATTCTCCAGGAAAAATTACTGGAGTGGGTTTCCATTCTCTTCTCCAGGGCATCTTCCTAACCCAGGGATCCAACTCAGGTCTCTTGCATTTCAGGCAGATTCTTTACCATCTGAGCCACCAGGGAGGCCCAAAGGTTTTGTGTGTGTGTGTGTGTGTGTGTGTGTGTGTGTGTGTAATATAATTGAATATAATCCTGTTGCTTCCATAGCATTTCAGCTAATGATTGATTCATTGACCTGCTATGGGACTTCTTTCTTTCTTTCTTATATTATTGTTGGTTGCTTATAGATATGTTAAGCTATAGATCTGAAATTCTTTGGGTGGAACCTCCCCTAAGATTTAAAGCACCCAGTGCAAGAGTACAAATAAAGGCACCAATACTTGTATTACTAAATATTAAAAAGTTACAAATCAAGCTAACTTTCTATTAAATAGAGCTTGATCTAGCCTCATAAGTAGGTAACTGGAACTTCATAATGAATTGAAAGGTCAAATATTAAGTAAACATTATAGGATTCCCAGTGGGAATTGGAGCATAGAAAATTGGAATTTTTTTAATGCTTCTACCTCATACTTTTTATAATTTTAATTTTTGATTATTTAAGCCTATTATATTTTTCTACATTTACTCCTTTCTTTGCCTTTCCTACTGTTCTTTTCACCCTGCAGTTAATCTTTAATGTATATAAATCTTCTCTATCTATCTCTATTTAACTTTGCATATCTATTCTTTCTTTCTTCTATTTGTTAGTTTTGTTTTCATTGCTTTATTCCCACTTGGCACCTTGATTTAGTTTTGTTTTCCAGTTTCTGCTTAAGTTAGTTTTGTTCTTGACTGGTAAATATAATTTTTTACTTTCTTTGTTCACCAGGTCAATCTACTGTACTTTATTTTTGCTGGACTGTTTTCACTTTGCTCAAGGATGTATATGTTTATGTGTAAATTCCATTATTTTACTTATTATTTGCCTGATTTTGTAACTGCCATTTGTCTGGGGTTCATCTTTGATTTCTCCTATTTGGATATTTATTTTAATCTCACTTAAAGCCATAACAAACCACTTGTGGAATCTTCCTTTCTGACCAAAGATCAAGCCCCGAGCCTTTGGAGTAGGAGCACTGACGCCAAGACCCTAGACCTAGAACTAACCCTGCTGCTGCTGCTGCTAAGTCGCTTCAGTTGTGTCCGACTCTGTGCGACCCCATAGACGGCAGCCCACCAGGCTCCACCGTCCCTGGCACTCTCCAGGCAAGAACACTGGAGTGGGTGAACTAACCCTAGGGAGTACCAAACAGTGAGAACTCACACAAAGGAAACTGCTTGAATACAAGACCCTGCATCACTCAACCACCAGTAGCACCCTGTGCAGGATGCCTCATCTAAACAACAAACAAAACAATAATACAAACCCAATCTTCAGCAGACAGGATTACCACCTCACACAGCATTGCCTTTCATAGGAAAACAAGCAAACAGAAACGCAGAACAAATTTCACCCTATATGAAGCTCACACAAACCATTGGACCAATCTTAGGAGTGAAGAAACCAAAAGGAAGAAAGAATTCAACCTTTTTCAAAGAAAGAATTCAACCTTCCTTGAAGCCTTGTAAGGAGACCTCAAACACAATAACTTTTAAAAAATAATGAAAAGGCAGAGAAATACTGCACAAATGAAGAAACAAACTAGAAACACAGAAGTCCAAATAAATGAAGAGGAAATAGGCAATCTACCTGAAAAAGAATTCAGAATAATGATAGTAAAATGATCAAAAACCTTGAAAACAAAGTTGAGAAAATGCAATAATCAATTAACAAAGGCCAGGAAGAATTAAAGAATAAATATATAGAGACAAATAACACAATTACTAAAATTAAAAATACTCTAGAAGGAATCAATAGCAAACTAGCTGAAGCAGAACTAATCAATGAGGTGGAAGATGAAGTGGTGGAAATAACTTCTTAAGAGTAGAATAAAGTAAAAAGAATCAAAAGAGGTTAGGACAGTCTCAGAGACCTCTGGGAGCATATCAAACACACCAACATTAAAATTATAGGGGTCCCACAAGGAGAAGAAAAAAAGAAAGAGTATGAGTAAGATTTTTAATTAATTTATTTATTTTAATTGGAGGCTAATTACTTTGCAACAATGTTTTTTGCCATATATTGACATAAATATATTTTTTTGCCATATATTGACATGAATCAGCCATTGTTGTACATGTGTCCCCCATCCTGAACCCCTCTCCTACCTTCCTCCCCATCCCATCCCTCAGGGTCATCCCAGTACACTGGCCTTGAGTGCCGTGTCTCATGCATCAAACCTGGACTGAGGATCTATTTCACATATGGTAATATACATGTTTCAATGCCATTCTCTCAAATCATCCCACCCTCGCATTCTCCCACAGAGTCCAAAAGTCAGTTCTTTACATTTGTGTCTGTTTTGCTGTCTCACATGTAGGGTCACCATTATCATCTTTCTAAATTCCATATATAAGTGTTAATATACCATATTGGTGTTTTTCTTTCTGACTTACTTCACTCTCTATAACAGGCTCCATTTTCATCCATCTCATTATAACTGATTCAAATGCATTCTTTTTAATAGCTGAATAATATTCCATGGTGCATATGTACCACTACTTTCTTATCCATTCATCAGTCAGTGGACATTTAGGTTGCTTCCATGTCCTAGCTATTGTAAACAGTGTTGCAATGAACATTGGAGTACACATCTCTTTCAATTCTGGTGTCCTTGGTGGGTATGCCCAGCAGTTGCATTGCTGGGTTTTATGGCAGTTCAATTTCAGTTTTTTTTAAGGAATCTCCACCCTGTTCTCCATAGTGTTTGTACTAATTTGCATTCCCACCAACAGTGTAAGACGGTTCCCTTTTCTCTGCACCCTCTCCAACATTTATTGTTTGTAGACTTTTTGATAGCAGCCATTCTGACCAGCGTGAGATGGTACCACATTGTGGTTTTGATTTGCATTTTTCTGATAATGAGTGATGTTGCACATCTTTTCATGTGCTTGTTAGCCATCTGTGTGTCTTCTTTGGAGAAATGTCTGTTTAGTTCCTTGGCCCATTTTTTGATTGGGGCGTTTGTTTTTCTGGAATTGAGCTGCAGGAGCTTCTTGTATATTTTTGAGATTAATTCTTTGTCAGTTACTTTGTTTGCTATTATTTTCTCTTATGCTGAGGTGGTCTTTTGACCTTGCTTATAGTTTCCTTTGTTGTGCAAAAGCTTTTAAGTTTAATTAGGTCCCATTTGTTTATTTTTGCTTTTATTTCCATTACTCTGGGAGATAGGTCATAGAGGATCCTGCTGTGATTTATGTCAGAGAGTGTTTTGCCTATGTTTTCCTGTAGGAATTTTGTAGTTTCTGGTCTTACATTTAGATCTTTAATCCATTTTGAGTTGTTTTTTTTTCTTTTGTATGGTTTTAGGAAGTGATCTAATTTCATTCTTTCACAGGTGGTTGACCAGTTTTCCCAGCACCACTTGTTAAAGATATTGTCTTTTCTCCCTTGTATATTCTTCCCTGCTTTGTCAAAGATAAGATGTCCATAGGTGCATGGATTTATCTATGGGCTTTCTATTTTGTTCCATTGGTCTATCTATTTCTGTCTTTGTGCCAGTACCATACTGTCTTGATGGCTGTAGCTATGTGGTATAGTTTGAAGTCAGGCAGGTTGATTCCTCCAGTTCCATTCTTCTTTCTCAAGATTTCTTTGGCTAATCAAGGTTTTATGTATTTCCATACAAACTGTGAAATTATTTGTTATAGTTCTGTGAAAAATACTGTTGGTAGCTTGAGAGGGATTTCATTGAATCTATAGATTGCTTTGGGTAGTATATTCATTTTCATTATATTGATTCTTCCAATCCATAAACATGGTATATTTCTTCATCTATTTGTGTCGTTTTTTATTTCTTTCACCAGTGTTTTGTAGCTTTCTATTTATAGGTCTTTTGTTTCTTTAGGTAGATTTATTCCTAAATATTTTATTCTCTTCATTGCAATGGTGAATGGAATTTTTTCTTTAATTTCTCTTTCTGTTTTCTCATTATTAGTGTATAAGAATGCAAGGGATTTCTGTGTTAATTTTATATTCTGCAACTTTACTATATTCATTGATTAGCTATAGTAATTTTCTGGTGGTCTTCAGGGTTTTCTATTATGTAGAAGATCATGCCATCTGCAAACAGTGAGAGTTTTACTTCTTTTCCAAACTGTATTCCTTTTATTCCATTTCTTCTCTGATTGCTGTGGCTAAAACTTCCAAAACTATGTTGAATAGTAGTGGTGAGAGTGAGCACCCTTGTCTTGTTCCTGACTTTAGGGGAAATGCTTTCAATTTTTCACCATTGAGGATAATGTTTTCTGTGGGTTTATCATATATGGCTTTTATTATGTTGAGGTATGTTTCTTCTTTGCTTGCTTTCTGGAGGGTTTTTCATCATAAATGGATGTTGAATTTTGTCAAAAGCTTTCTCTGCATCTATTGAGATAATCATATTGTTTTTATCTTTCAATTTGTTAATGTAGTGTATCAAATTGATTGATTTGTGAATTTTGAAGAATCCTTGCATCCCTGGGTTTAAAGCCCACTTGGTCATGATGTATGACCTTTTTAATATGTTGTTGGATTCTGTTTGCTAGAATTTTGTTAAGGATTTTTGCATCTATGTTCATCAGTGATATTGGCCTATAGTTTTCTTTTTTTGTGGCATCTTTTTCTGGTTTTGGTATTAGGGTGATGGTGGCCTTATAGAATGAGTTTGGAAGTTTACCTTCCTCTGCAATTTTCTGGGAGAGTTTGAGTAGGATAGGTGTTAGCTCTTCTCTAAATTTTTGGTAGAATTCACTTATGAAGCCATCTGGAACTAGGCTTCTGTTTGCGGGAAGATTTTTGATTACAGTTTTTACTCCCATGCTTGTGATTGGTCTGTTAAGATTTTCTATTTCTTCCTGGTTCAGTTTTGGAAGGCTATACTTTTCTAATAATTCATCCATTTCTTTCAAGTTGTCCATTTTATTGGCATATAGCTGGTGACAATAGTCTCTTATAATCCTTTGTATTTCTGTGTTGTCTGTTGTGATTTTTCCATTTTCATGTCTAATTTTGTTGATTTGATTTTTCTCCCTTTTTTTCTTCATGAGTCTGGGTAATAGTTTGTATATTTTATTTATCTTCTCAAAGAAACAGCTTTTAGTTTTGCTGATTTTTGCTCTAGTCTCCTTTGTTTCCTTTTCATTTATTTCTGCCCTAATTTTTGATTTCTTTCCTTCTACTAACCCTGGTGTTCTTCATTTATTCTTTTTCTAGTTGCTTTCGATGTAAAGTTAGGTTATTTATTTGATTTTTTTTCTTGTTTCTTGAGGTAAGCTTGTATTGCTATGAACTTTCCCCTTAGCACTGCTTTTATGAATCCCATAGGTTTTGGGTTGTTGTGTTTTCATTTTCATTCAGTTCTATGCCTATTTTGATTTCTTTTCTGATTTCTGTGATTTGTCAGTTATTCAGAAGTGTGTTGTTTAACCTCCATATGTTTGCATTTTTAATAGCTTTTTTCCTGTAGTTAACATCTAATCTTACTTCATTATGATCAGAAAAGATGCTTGAAATGATTTTTGAATTTACCAAGGCTAAATATATGGCCTAGGATGTGATCTATCTTGGGGAATGTTCCATCTTACCTTGAGAAAAAGGTGAAATTCATGGTTTTGGGGTGAAATGTCCTACAGATATTAATTCTAACTGTTCCATTATATCATTTAAATTTTGTGCTTCCTTGCTAATTTCTGTTTAGTTGATCTATACATAGGTGTGAGTGGGGTATTAAAGTCTCCCACTATTATTGTGCTACTGTTAATTTCCCCTTTCACACTTGTTAACATTTGCCATACATATTGCAGTGCTCCTATGTTGGGTGCATATACATTTATAATTGTTATATCTTTTTTTTTGGATTGATCCTTTGATCATTATGTAGTGTCCTTCTTTGTTTCTTTACAAGGCCTTTATTTCAAAGTCTATTTTACCTGATATGAGTATTGCTACTCCTGCTTTCTTTTGGTCTCTGTTTGCATGAAATATCTTTTTCCAGCCCTTCATTTTCAGTCTATATGGGTCTCTTGTTTTGAGGTGGGTCTCTTGTAGACAACATATATAGGGATCTTGTTTTTGTATCCATTCAACCAATCTTTGTCTTTGGTTGGGGCATTCAACCCATTTACATTTAGGATAATTATTGATAGTATGATCACATTGCTATTTGCTTTTTTGTTTTGGTTTTGAGTTTATAAACCTTTTCTGTGTTTCCTGTCTAGAGAAGAGCCTTTAGCATTTGTTGAAGAGCTGATTTGGTGGTGCTGAATTCTTTCAGCTTTTGCTTGTCTGTAAAGCTTTTGATTTCTCCTTCATATTTGAATGAGATCCTTGCTGGGTATAGTAATTTGGATTGTAGGTTTTTCTCTTTCACCACTTTAAGTATGTCCTGTCATTCCCTTCTGGCCTTAAAAGTTTCTATTGAAAGATCAGCTGTTATCCTTATGGAAATCCCCTTGTATGCTATATGTTGCTTTTCCCCTTACTGTGTTTAATATTTGTTTTTGTGTGTTTGTGTGTGTTTGATACTCATTAATTTGATTAATATGTGTCTTGGGGTGTTTCACCTGGCTTTATCCTGTTTGGGACTCTCTGGGTTCTTGGACTTGGGTGGCTATTTCCTTCCCCATTTTAGGGAAGTTTTCAACTAATATCCCTCAGGTATTTTCTCACGGCCTTTCTTTTGGTCTTCTTCTTCTGGGATTCCTATGATTCAAATGTTGGGACATTTAACATTGTCCCAGAGATCTCAGAGGTTGTCCTCATTTCTTTTAATTCTTTTTTCTTATTTCCTCTCTGTTTCATTTATTTTCACCATTCTATCTGCCACCTCACTTATCCTATCTTCTGCCTCAGTTATTCTACTGTTGGTTCTCTCCAGAGTGCTTTTGATCTCAGTTACTGCATTATCCATTATTGATTGACTCTTTTTTATTTCTTCCTAGGTCCTTGTTAAACATTTCTTGCATATTCGCAATCCTTGTCTCTAGTCTATTTATCTGTAACTCCATTTTGTTTTCAAGATTTTGGATCATCTTCACTATCGTTATTCTAAATTCTTTTTCAGGTAGACTCCCTATCCTCTCCTCTTTTGTTTGGTTTGATGGGCATTTATCATGTTCCTTTACCTGCTGCTCTGCCTTTTCAGTTTGTTTAGATTGATGTGCTTGGGGTGGCCTTTCTTTATGCTGGAAGTTTGTGGTTCTCTTTTATTGTAGAGGTTGCTCCCTGTGGGTGGGGTTGGACTAGTGGCTTGTCAAGTTTTCCTGGTGAGGGAAGCTCTCGTCTGTGTTCTGGTGTGTGGGGCTGTATCTCCTCTCTCTGGAGTGCAAAGATGTGTCCAGTAGTGAGTTTTGAGGTGTCTATGGGTTTGTTGTGACTTTGGGCAGCCTGTATTTTAATGCTTAGGGCTGCATTCCTGGCAAATTAGCATGTTATGTCTTGCTCTGGAACTTGTTGGTTCCTGAGTGGAGCGTGGTTTCAGTTTAAGTATGGAGGCTTTTGGATGAGTTCTTTTCAATTAATGTTCCCTGGAGTCAGGAGTTCTCTGACATTCTCAAGTTTTGGATTTAAGCCTCCTGCCTCTGGCTTTCAGTGTTATTCTTACAGTAGCCTCAAGACTTCTCCATCCATACAGGTTAATGGTGAAAAAATTCTCCACTATGAGGGACACCCAGAGAGGTTCACAGTGTTACATGGAGAAGAGAAGAGGGAGTAGGGAGATAGAGGTGACCAGGAGGAGAAGAGGACAGTCAAAAAGGGAGAGACCAATCTAGCCAATAATCAGTTCCCTAAGTGTTCTCCACAACCCGGAACCCTCAGAGAAATTCACAGAGTTACATAAAGAAGAAAAGTGGGAGGGAGGAGATAGAAGTGACTGGGGGAGAAAAGGGAGGGTCAAAAGGGGAGAGCGCAATCAAGCCAATAATCACACCTCTATGTAAAAATAGGTACTGAAGATTAGATTCTTAAAGGTACAAAATTGATAACAAATACCAAGAAGCAAATATTGAAAATCTAGAGTAGAGGTTAGACTCTCAAAAATACAATATTAAAAATACAAAACAAAATCAATCACAAAAATTATAAAATATATACATATATGAAATTTGCTTTAAAAATAGCATCTTTTTGGCAAGATAATATTAGGTTATTAAAATGAAAATTAAAGGAGTAATAAAGAACTTAAAATTTTAAAAATTTTAAAAATGATAATAGTAAAAATGTCTTATCTGGAGCTGTTAAGGGCAGTGTGGGATCAGTTCAGTTTCAGATATTTCCTTGTTCCAGCTTATACATCTTCTCAAGGTCTATAGGCCCCTTCCAATGCTTAGTCAATGCTAACTACAGGATTTTAAACTGTTGCACCTGTCACTTCCAGAGCAGTTCCCTCTTCTTTATTTTGGCTTCCTCTGTTTGTAAGTCTCTTCAGTGTCTAATTTCTGCCCTGACACAAGGGGGCAAAGGTGGTCACTTATTTAGTGAACAAACTGAACAAACTTGTTCAGTTGTGCTATGGGGAGGGAGGAACACTACAAACAAATATCACTGGCATGTGTGGGGAGTGCTCACAGTGTATGAACCACAATGGGTTTGCCCCAGCTCATGGTCCTGGTCTACACTGCTCAGGCTTCAGGGTGCTCTGCAGGGCCACTGTCCAAAGATGGCCCTGGGTTTCATGCACTTCTCTGGTCTAAGCTGCTCAATTTCATGCCTTCAGGTACTTCACAAAGGCACAGACTTGGTTGGGTATGAGTTTTGTGCCCTTCCCAGGTCCAAAGAGTTCAGGTGACCAGGTGCTTGGCATGCACACCTCCCCAGCTGCTGCTACTCGTGCTCCTGGGAGCACCGCAAGAACGCCATCTCAGGTATGCCGTGTGTCTCCTCTGGGGAGCTGATCTCTGCAGCGACCCTCCTGGCAGATATCAACCATCCAGGATCCCAGGAAGACTTGGTTAGCAACTTGGAGATGCTCACAGTTTGGTGGAGGATGGCATTTCTGGGGCTGAGATTGCCCCTTGCCTTCTGGCTCTGGCTGTCATCTGCCTGCCTCTCTGCCTCTGGCAGAGGGATAGGCTGGTCTGCAGCCTGCTAGCTCGCTCTATTCATCCCCTGCTCGCTGGTGGCAGAGGCGAGTGTCTGGGCTACTTCTCTGCTAGGAGTTGCTGTTAGGTGTGTATTCTGTGGGTTGTTTTTTGTTTTTTGTTTTTCCCTCCTGGTTATGCTGCCCTCTGAGATTCCAAAACTCCCCACAGATCCACCAGTGAGGGTTTCCTGGCGTTCGGAAACTTCTCCTCCTTCACGACTCCCTTCCCGGGCCAGGTCTCTGTCCCTAACTCTTTTGTCTCTCTTTTTGTCTTTTATATTTTATCCTACCTCCTTTTGAAGAGAAGGGGCTGCCTTTCTGGGTGCCTGGTGTCCTCCTCCAGCATTCAGAAGTTGTTTTGTGGAAGTTGCTCAGCATTCAAATAATCTTTTGATGAATTAGTTGGGGAGAAAATGGTCTCCCCGTCCTATTCGTCTGCCATCATAGGACCACCCCCAAGACAATTTTTGAAGAGATTATTATTGAAAATTTCCCCAACATGGAAAAGGAAATAGTCAATGAAGTCCAAGAGGTACAAAGAGTCCCATATAGAGGACACCAGAGGAGAAACATGCCAAGACACATACTAATCAAACTAACAAAGACCAGACACAAAGAAAGAATATTAAAAGCAGCAAGGGAGAAGCAGCAAGTAACATACAAGGGAACCCCCATATGCTTAATGGCTGATATTTCAGTAGAAACTCTGCAGGTCCGAAGGGAATGGCAGGATATATTTAAAGTACTGAAAGGGAAAAATCTTTAGCTAAGATTACTGAAACTGGCAAGGATCTCATTCAAAACTGATGGAGAAATCAAAAGCTTTTCAGACAAGCAAAAGTTAAGAGAATTCATTACCACCAAACAAGCTTTACAACATATGTTAAGGGGACTTATATAGTCAAGAAATACAACAGAAGAAAAAAGATCTACAAAGTGAAATCCAAACAATTAAGAAAATGGCAATAGTTACTTTATAATTACTTTAAATTGTACTTTAAAATATAATAATTACTTTAAATGTAAATGGATTAAAAGCTTCAACCAGAAGACACAGACTGGCTGAATGGATACAAAAACGAGACCCATATATGTTCTGTCTACAGGAAACTGACTTCAGACTTAAAGACACATATAGACTGAACATGAGAGGATTGAAAAATATATTCCATGCAAATGGAAGCAAAAGAAATCTGGAGTAGCAATCCTCATATCAGACCAAAGAGACCTTAAAATAAAGAAGATTTCAAGAGATAAGGATACTACGTAATGATCAATGGATCAATCCAAGAGGAAGACATAACAATTGTAAATATCTATGCACCTAACATAGGACCACCCAAATACATAAGGCAAACACTAACAGACATTAAAGGAGAAATTGACAGTAACACAATAATAGTAAGAGATTTTAACACCCCACTCACACCAATGGACAGATCATCAAAACAGAAAATTAATAAGTAAACATAAGTCTTAAATGATGCATTGCTGCTGCTAAGTGGCTTCAGTCATGTCCGACTGTGCGACCTCATAGATGGCAGCCCTCCAGGTTCCCCCGTCCCTGGGATTCTCCAGGCAAGAACACTGGAGTGGGTTGCCATTTCCTTCTCCAATGCATGAAAGTGAAAAGTGAAAGGGAAGTCGCTCAGTTGTGTCTGACTCTTAGCGACCCCATGGACTACAGCCTACCAGGCTCCTCCATCCATGGGATTTTCCAGGCAAGAGTACTGGAGTGGGGTGCCATTGCCTTGAGATCAATCTCACTAATATCTTCAGGATATTCCATTCAAATCCAGAAGAATACACCTTCTCAAGTGCATATGGGACATGTTCCAGAATAGACCACATCTTGGGTCACAAATCAAATCTCGGAAAATTTAAGAAAATTGAAATTGTATCAGGCATCTTCTCCAACCACAATGATACGAGACTAGATATCAATTATAAGAAAAATACTGTAAGAAACACAAAAACATGAAGATTAAACAACACATTTATAAATAACCAACAGGTTATTGAAGAAATCAAAAGAGAAATCAAAAAATTTCTAGAAAGAAATGACAATAAAAACTTGACAACTGAAAACCTATGGAATGCAGCAAAAGCAGTTGTAAGAGGAAAGTTTATAGCAATACAATCCTACCTCAAGAAACAAGAAAAACAACGAATAGACAGCCTAATTTTACCCCTAAAAAAAAACGGAAAAAGAACAACAAAAGCAAAAAAAAAAAAAAAAAAAAAAAAAGCAAAATTAGTAGAAGGACAGAAATCATAAAAATCTGAGCAGAATTAAATGAAAAAAAAATAGTAAAGATTAATAAAACTAAAAGCTGGTTCTTTGAGAAGATAAAAAAATTGACAAACTTTCAGCCAGACTCATCAAGAACAAAAGAGAGAAGAATCAAATCAACAAAATTAGGAATGAAAAAGGAGAGGTTACAACAGACAATGCAGATATACAAAGGATTATAAGAGACTATTATGAAAAACTATATGACAACAAATTAGATAACCTGGAAGAAATGTAAAGATTCTTAGAAAAGTTTAATCTTCCAAGATTGAACCAGGAAGAAATAGAAATTATGAACAACCCAATTACAAGCACTGAAATTGAAGCTGTGATCACAAATCTCCCAAAAAGCAAAAGCCCAGGGCCAGATGGCTTAACAGCAGAATTCTATCAAACATTTAGAGGTGAACTAATGCTTACCCTTCTAAAACTCATTCAAAAATTTGCAGAGGAAGCAAAACTTCCAAACCCATTCTATGAGGCCATCATCACCCTGATACCAAAACCAGACAAAGACAACACAGAGAAAAGAAAACTACAGGCCAATATCACTGATGAACATAGATGCAAAAATCCTCAAAAATCCTCAACAAAATTTTAGCTAACAGAATTCAGCAACACAGCAAAAAGCTTCTACAGCATGATCAATTTGCATTTATTTCAAGAATGCAAGGATTCTTTAATATATGCAAATCAATCAATGTGATACACCATATTAACAAATTGAAAGATAAAATCCATATGATAATCTCAATAGTGCAGAAAAAGCCTTTGACAATATTCAGCACCCATTATGATTAAAACTCTTCAAAAAAAAATGGGCACAGAATGAACTTAGCTCAGCATACTAAAGGCCATATATGGTAAATCTGCAGCAAACATAATTTTCAATGGTGAAAAACTGAAAATATCCCCCCTAAGATCAGGAACAAGACATTGTGTCCACTTTCACCACTTCTAGTCAACATAGTTCTGGAAGTCCTACCTATAGCAATCAGAGAAGAAAAAGAAATAAAAGGAATCCAGATCAGGAAAGAAAAATAATGCTCTGACTGTTTGCAGATGACATGATATACACATAGAAAACCCTAAAGATAGTAGCAGAAAATTACTAGAGCTAATCAGTGAATTTAGCAAAGTTTCAGGATACAAAATCAATACACAGAAATGAATTGCATTTCTATATACTAACAATGAAAAATCAGAAAGAGAAATTAAGGAATCAATCCCATTCACCATTGCAACAAAAAGAATTAAATATCTAGGAATAAATTTACCTAAGGAAACAAAGAACTGTACAGAGAAAATTACAAGATACTAATTAAAAAGCAAAGACTACATAAACAGATGGAGAGATATTCCATGTTCCTGGGTAGGAAGAATCAATATTGTGAAAATGACTATAGTACCAAAAGCAACCAACAGATTTAATGCAATCCCTATCAAATTACCAATGGCATTTTTCACAGAACTATCATAAAAAAAAATTCACAACTCATATGGAAACACAAAAGACCCCGAATAGCCAAAGAAGCCTTGAGAAAGAAGAATGGAGCTGAAGGAATCATCCTTCCTGATTTCAGATTATACTACAAAGCTACAGTCATCAAGACAGTATGGTTCTGGCACAAAAAGAGAAATATAGACCAATAAAGAAGATAGAAAGCCCGGAAATAAACCCATGCACCTACAGAGACCTTATTTTTGACAAAGGAGGCAAAAATATACGATGCGGCGAAGACAGCCTCTTCAATAAATGGTGGTGGGAAAGCTGGACAGCTAACTGTATAAGAACGAAATTAGAACACTTCCTAACACCATACACAAAGGTAACCTCAAAATGGATTAAAGACCTAAATGTAAGACCAGAAAGTATAAAACTCTTAAAGGAAAACATAGGCAGAACACTTGATGACATAAAGCGAGATCCTCTATGACCCACCTCCTAGAGTAATTAGAAATACAAACAAAAGTAAACAAGTGGGACTTGATTAAACATAAAAGCTTTTGCACAGCAAAGGAAACTATAAACAAGGTGATAACACAACCCTCAGAATGGGAGAAAAATAATAACAAATGAACCAACTGACAAAGGATTCATTTTCAAAATATACAAGCAGCTCATACAACTCAATACCAGAAAAACAAACAACCCAATCAAAATGTGGGAAAAAGACCTAAACAGACATATATCCAAAGAAGAAATACAGATGGCTAATAAACACATAAAAAGATGCTCATCATCGCTCATTATTAGAGAAATGCAAATCAAAACTACAATGAGATATCACCTCACACTGGTCAGAATGGCCATCATCAAAAAGTCTACAAACTATAAATTCTGGAGAGGGTGTCAAGAAAAGGGAACACTCTTGCACTGTTGGTGGGTATGTAAATTGATACAGCCACTATGGAAGATGGTATGGAGACTCCTTAAAAAAATAGGAATAAAACCACCATAGACCCAGCAACCCCACTCCTAGGCATATTTCCTAAGGAAACCAAAATTGAAAGACACACATGTATCCCATTGTTCATTACAGAACTATTTACAATAGCTAGAACATGGAAGCAACCCAGATGTCCATCGACAGATGAATGGATAAAGAAGTTGTGGAACATATACACAATGGAATATTACTCAGCCATAAAAAGGAATGCATTTGAGTCCGTTCTAATGAGGTGGATGAACATAGAACCTATTATACAGAGTGAAGTGAGTCAGAAAGAGAAAGATAAATACTGTATTCTAACGCATATATACAGAATCTAAAAAAATGATACTGAAGAATTTATTTACAGGGCAACAGTGGAGAAACAGATAAAGAGAATAAATATATGGACATGGGGAGAGAGGAGAAGTGGGAGAGATGTATGGAAAGAGTAACATGGAAACTTACATTACCATATGTAAAATAGATGGCCAATGGGAATTTGCTCTATTGCTCAGGAAACTGAAACAGGGGCTCTGTATCAACCAAGAGGGGTGGGATGGGAAGGGAGATGGGAGGGAGTTTCAAAAGGGAGGGTTCATATGAATAGGAATTATATGGCTGATTCATGTTGATGTTTGACAGAAAACAGCAAAAGTCTTCAATAAAAAATTATTCTTCAATAAAAAGTAAATAGATAAAAATTGCTTCTACCCTGGATCATGCTATTTCTGGAGCTCTAAATTATCCTTTGTTTGCAGTGCATGAGTCCTGTTTCTTCTGTCAGTATCTATGAACTGAGGCAGGCAAATTTACAAGTAGGGTAAAAATCTTAGACTCTTTACATAGAGCAGATTAATTTTTACATATATTTATATATTAATTTTATAGCTATTTATATATAAATTTCTACAACCATTTATATATAGACATATAAATAAATATAAATACATGTATAGATATATAAATGGCTATAGAAAATAATTTATCCTCACAAAGATCCATTCATGTTTCCTCACAAAGACCTATTATTTAAGGCAGTAGGTACTCACTTATTTTTTATATTTATTTAGTTTTGTTTTTGCCTGCTTATTTTTTTTTGAAGGGGTAATATAGTGTAGATATAGATACTTCCATTACATAGAAAGTAAAATTGTTATGAGTAAGATAAAAGACTTGCCTAATATCACAGTGAGGAATACAGATCAGGATAGTCTTAGTCTCTGAATTCCTCCAATATCATGAAGTATATACATATTTTCTAATAATGCAAGATATTTTCCTATCTCACTGTCATCATCGTATATCAGCAATAACTTACGCTGGGTACAAAGAGAAAGCTGAGGAAAATGTCACTCAAAATGTTTACATCAAAAGCATTAAAGCATATCTATTCTCCATTAGCAGTCATGAAGAAAGAAACTTATGAAAGGAGATTTAAGTCCTCTTTGAGGTGATCTCTCTTGACATTATAGATAATAACACACTTTGCCTGCAAATATCCCATACTCTGAAAACCGTGTTACCGGCTGCATTACAAAATTCAGTTAGTTACTTTATTCTCTGCTCGACACCATTAGTTTCTACTGAATGAGCTTTCATATGTACTGGCGTCTCCAAACATATGCTTTTGTGACTGCATACTGAAATACTTGAAGTGTGCTACTTAACACACTTGGTTGGAACACTGCATGTTAACATTATGTGAAATTATTAGGAAAACAGGAAAATACACTTTACCTTTGACTTTTGAGATGATTTCCTCATGCAAGCATATTAAATTCACTGATGCTAAGAAAGGTTTCAAATATTGTTCTGTTTGTGATTTCAGCACACAATGTGTGTTTCAGTGAAGCTTTCCCTCTCTGCCGTGCGACCTTGGCTAAACTAACAGTTTTCTTTCAGTGCCTAATTTTGAATGATGCTTACAGTTGGAATTCAATAAATGGCTCATGATTGGCTGGAAATGGTACGTCATGCCTTTAAAATTCTACCATACCAAGAGCAGTGAAAATTTTTGTGACTTTAATAGTTTCTAAAACATATTCAGTTTTAAATTTATTACTTGAGATGATTTTAATGTGAAACTCTTTAACCATACTTTGGATTTCATTTCAGTTTTGATTATGAACAATGCCCTTTTGTACATGCAGTAAACAGTGCATTATAAAACTTATAGCAAACACTGTATCCTTAACTCATTGGACATCATTCTAATACCCCAATGTGCTGTTTACTAGTACAAATCATTCCATCTACCTTCCAGACCATAATCCTTTTCACTTGCTTCTATGTGCACTGGCTGATCTCTGTATCTATGGCCTATTGTCTGACTAACTTTTATTAGGCTATCTTTTTCCTGGCAAACCCTCCATACATGGAAAAGAAAATGACAACCCACTGCAGTATTCTTGCTCTGAGAACCCCTTGGAAAAAGGAGCCTGGCTACATCCATGGTGTTGTAAAGAGTCAGATGTGACTTGCGACTGAACAACAACAGCAGCAAATCTCTGTATCTCACAAACACCTTAAAAAAGGATGGGATTCAACTCAAAGTGAAATTTAGGTAATTTTTCATTTTATAGCAGCCTTAGCCAAAACCACAAAGAGTGGGAGCCTGTGTTAAGCAGGACTTGTTATGATACTATGAAACCAACAGTCCTACTTCACCAATCTCAGCTCTTCTGGTCTGAATATAAAAGGAGGTTGAAATGGCTAGGAGTAAGAATTTCTTAGAAGGCAGTAGTCAACATTTTCTTCTCCTTCCTGATTGATTATTAGACATTAGGTGGGCAGTGGATTTCTCACTTACCTTAAGCCCTCTCATTAGTATTTAGGGAGACAGACATCCAAAAGCCCCCTTTGAAGAGACTTTTCATCTTCTCATGTTGGTAGAGTAAAAGAAATGTTATCTGACTTGTTTTAAAAATCTTGAGGCCTGAGAGAGGCTGGCTTGAGGGACCTGCCTGAGAACAAAAAATTAGATGAGGAAGTTTCTCACGGAAAAATCATGATAGTGATTTTTAAAATTATTTATTTTGTTGAATTGCCACCAAGCATTTTAATCAATCAGTAAATACTTATTGGGGCTACATGCATGCTCAGTTGTGTCCAACTCTTTGAGACTGCCTGGACTGCAGCCTGCCAAGCCATTCTGTCCTGGAATTTCCAGGCAAGAGCTCTGGGATGGGTTGCCATTCCCTTCTCCATGGGATCGTCCTGACTCTGAAAGTCTACTGCATCTCCTGCATTGGCAGGTGGATTCTTTTGCCACTAAACCACCTGGGACTGCCAATACTTAAGAAGTACCGACTATATGTCAGGCACCGTTCACACAGCAGTGCCTGAAACAAAGTCTCTGTCTTCATGCCTCTGTATTCTAACAGAGGGAGAGAACACCAAACAGATAAGACAAGCCCTGGACTTACAACTGCTATCGAGGAAATAAACAGGATGATATGACAGAAGTGGAAGGAGTTGGGGGGGCTACTTTAGATAAGTTGTTTTACAGGAGGTGACATCTGTAATTGAAAGGATGAACACAAGCCATCTAGGGAAGAGAGAACATACCACAGCAGAGAGAACAGCAAGCCCAATGGTGTCTGGTGGTACTGATCTTGACATGCTAAAGAAACTGAAAGCTGGGTCTTCAGCTGTAGAGGATACCTCAGCTTTGCTCTCCTCCACTTTATGCCACTTGCTCTCTGCTTTTCCCCATTCTAGTGTTTATTTAACTTGCCAAGAGTCTGGCCCAGGTTCTTGCCTGAACCCGGATGTCTGGACCTTGTGCGGGCGAAGCTTCCACTCTCCCCTCAATGCCCTGGGCTTCGATCAGTTAAAGACACCTACCTAACCCCCGCAGAAGTGTTCTGCTTTGATCATCCTGAGAGCTGGCCACTGGCCACGGTAAAATTCAAAGCAGAAAACATGGAGCAGCTCATTCCTCCAATCACATATCTGCCAGTTGGCCAGGACTTCATTCACATCCCACAACTAACTGTGGTAAGGATTATGACTCTCCTTTCTAATTTGCAAAATAATATGTTGAAGGATAGTGGAACATCAGCTAAATAAAATAGCCTGAAGTAAAAATATATCCCTGGAAAAAAATATATATATATATATTGCTTGCTCCTGGGAGCAAGGAGCTGGCAGGGTAGTGCTAAACCATCACTTGGGTGAGGTTGTACCTGAAACTAGGGACCTGGGATGAAATATTCCATTATAGAAGTGTTTCTTTAAAAAAAAAAAAATGAAAGAAGGAGGAAAAAATAGATGGGGGGGGGCATACCTAGTGAATGAAAGAACCATTGTTTGATAATCTGCTGAAAAGGATACCAATACTGGTTTATAGCTGCATAAGCTTTACAGTAGTAAAAAATTCTTCTGCCCATGCAGGAGACACAAGGGACAAGGCTTCCATCCCTGATAGGGGAGATTCCCCTGGAGGAGAAAATGGCCACTCAGTCCAGTATTCTTGCTTGGGACAGCCCATGGTCAGAGGAACCTGGTGGACTACAGTCCATGTGGTCACAAAGAGTCAGACGTGATGATGCAAGCCATGTAAGGCTTAATTTTTCTCATCAGACTCTCCCCTGCCCTTCTCTTCAGACACAGTCTTCAAGTGGAGAATTGAAGTAGCAGCCAGTAAAGGAGGCATGCAGCTAGGAAAAGGAAATGAAGTGACCTCATCCTTCCCTTCCCCACAGTGAGCTTCAGGTTCCAGATGGTTTCTGATGGTGGATGTTATGGAGTTGGGAGGAAAGAGAGGTGAAGAGAGTGGAGAAGTTTTGAATGACATGGATAAGGATATCTTAGATCAGACTGGACTTTTTAATACCTTAGAAAATGAGAGTGTTCTTTAATACCTGTAAATCATAGAGAATGCTATGGAATCTATCAAGATTTTACCCAAGAGTAGGAAAGAATAAGCCCTCAGAATGTGTTCAAAGAGAACAAATGTGAGAACAAACAAAATTACTTTTTGTTCTCACTTCACTAAGTTCAGTAAATATATTGAACTCACTGTTATAATTTCCATAAGTTGCTTTTTCTCTCTTCTAAAACTGCTAATCCTCTTTCATTGGTTTGTGCTGAAAAAACAAATTTTGATTTCCTGAATAAACATGAATTAGTTTTTGAGGTGCTCTGCTTAATTCTCCAACCATTAAGTCTATCAGATAATAGCTAAAAACACTAAAAAAAAATAAAAAAAGCTTCATCTTGTTTACTTTCTATTCTGTCAATTACAATTTGATCAACTGGCCAGTCTTATTGCACATGTACATTGTAATACTTTTTTTCCCCTCAGTTTGAAATTGTGACCTCAAAAGATTTTTTGTATTATGAAAATGATGTCAAGATTATTTTGGTGCTACGTGTTTCTTATTGTATTATTTAAAAGTAGGAAATGCACATAATTTGTGTGGTTATGATTATTTTATTTGCCAAATCTCAAATCAAGAAATGTGATCTGACCAATGGCTCTGGGGCTACATCCAGGTAGACCCAAAAGCCTACCTATAGAGAGAGACCCTATACTGCCCAAACATTGCTAGTGGTTTAGTGTTTCTGATTTAATCACTTTGGTCTCAAGAGCTGACAAATAGAATATTAAACATAAGAAGTGAACAGGGAATATATTTGAATTATGTAGGGTAAGCAGATGATACTATGCTTTCCATTAATATCAGAACCTTAACTTGCCTTTCTTGCTTCTGCCTTTTAGGGCCTTTGTAAAATCTGAGTCATTTTTAAGGAAAACCTCCTCCATTAGATATTACATTAACCAGTTTGTCTGTTCGCCTGATCATGACATTACAACCTCTGCCACGTTGTTGGATACAGAGTCTGTCCACCACATTGCTCTTTCAAACTCTGCAATATTAAGGATGTAGGCCATCCTTATAACCATATTTCTAAGTCATTTTATTGCACAATTATTTGGGCTTCTAATTCCAGTTATTTTCACTGGAGAGAGATTAGGTTTTTTCTTGGTTTGTTTTTGGCTTATTTTCGACTGTTGCCATTAGGTACATATGCCTTCTATTCTTCCACTATTATATTCTAACTCAGAAAAGAAGACAGTTAGGAATAGTTTAGAACACCAGATCAAGCATTCTCACAGTCCTTAATTATGTTTTGAAGTTATTCCAAATGGTAGTATTCATCTAAGAATAAACCAAGCATTACAGCCAAAGAGGTGTGAAATAGCCACATAAACACTCCTAATATTAGTTCATTTCTCAGTTTACTAAGAACGTCATCAACAAGAAAGCAGCAGGGTTGTTGTTGTTTTTTTTTTTTTTTTTCCAGTTTAAAATAATTACTGGAATAGTCCAGAATCTAAATAAAATTGCAAATGTCAGAGAAAGTGAAAGTGAAGTCGCTCCGTTGCCTCTGACTCTATGATCCCATGGTCCGTAGCCTACCAGGCTCCTCAGTCCATGGGATTTTCCAAGCAAGAATACTGGAGTGGGTTGCCATTTCCTTCTCCAGGGGATCTTTCCGACCCAGGGATAGAACCCGGGTCTCCCACATTGCAGGCAGATGCTTTACCCTTTGAGCCAATAAAATTGCAAATGTCCGAGACTGAGAACCATATGTATCTGTAATACATCTGTGTATTAAAAAGTAGTCAAACCTAACTTCAGCAATGAATGCATGACTGAGTAAGTGGAATACAGGGTTCTTCATTAGTTATAAACTGAGAGTTTGAAAACAGAAAAAGAAACACTGAGGAATAATGGACAATCTTATTTGTCAGAGATCCACCACCATACGAACAAATGAATTTTCCAAAGGCATAGTTCTGTCGTGTATGGATGTGAGAGTTGAACCATAAAGAGAGAATTTGAACTGTGGTGTTGGAGAAGACTTTTGAGAGCTCCTTGGACTGCAAGGAGTTCAAACCAGTCAATCCTAAAGGAAATCATTCCTGAATATTCATTGGAAGGACTGATGCTAAAGCTGAAGCTCCAATACTTAAGCCACCTGATGTGAAGAATGGATTCATTGGAAGAGACCCTGATGTTAGGAAAGATTGAAGAAAGGAGGAGAAGGAGATGACAGAGGATGAAATGGTTGAATGGCATCACTGACTCGGTGGACATGAGTTTGAGCAAGCTCTGGGAGTTGGTGATGGACAGGGAAGCCTGGTGTGCTGCAGTCCACAGGGTCACAAAGAGTCGGATAGGACTGAGTGACTGAACTGAACGTTCTGTTGTAAAATGGTTTCCCCTTTGGCTATATTCACTAATCTCATCAGAGTTTCTTAAATGTCTTATTTTAAGGTCTGGAAATAAGTTAATTGTCAGTCATTCTTATTATAGAACAACGTAAGTTTATATGGTATTTTTACATTTTGCTTAAGGAGACTCACTCACTAAACAGAGTATTCCTATGATTTTTTTTTTTTTTTTTTGTCCTCAAGCTTGATATTTGAAGATATAAGCTAAAACTCAAGATGACAGTTTGGTTCAGGTTTGGATAGGTTGTTTTTGTTTTTGTTTTTTTCTCATGTTAAAAAAATTTAAGTCACAGTTCCAATGTTAATCCTGGCTGAATTTTAGGTTATGATTCATTAAGAAGAAAAAGTTAATTCATATTTCCCTCATCAATAATTTATTAATAAAAAGGTTTACCAGTTAAAAGTAATGCAAATTACATTAGAAGCAATGTAACTGAAACACAAAACATAAACATTTAAATAATCCCACAGACTAAGTTCCACAAAACCTATGTTTGCAATTTTTTAAAAAGTCCGAAAGAAATAAAACCACTGTGAATAAAAATTATCCCAAGGTGGGATACTACCCTGGTGGTGGGAACTACTGTAGAAAAAGACCCATGAAGATGGCATGTGTTAAAATTAAAAATGTGTGTTTCATATGTTTGGGGAGAAGGCAATGGCACCCCATTCCAGTACTCTTGCCTGGAAAATCCCATGGACGGAGGAGCCTGGTGGGCTGCAGTCCATGGGGTCGCTAAGAGTCAGACACGACAGAGTGACTTCACTTTCACTTTTCACTTTCCTGCATTGGAGAAGGAAATGGCAACCCACTCCAGTGTTCTTGCCTGGAGAATCCCAGGGACGGGGGAGCCTGGTGGGCTGCTGTCTATGGGGTCGCACAGAGTCGGACACGACTGAAGCAACTTAGTAGCAGTAGCAGCATATATTTGGAGAAGTAAAGGATATATTACTAATATGATGAGGTTCTACTCTTAAGATTTATAAATCTAGACAAGAGCATCACTCCTGCTCTAACAACATAAGGATAAACTATATAAGCTACAAAATTAGCATCTTTTTATTCCACTGAAGAGCCAAGTTTACATTTTCAGGCCAGAGAAGTCCAAGCAGGAGAGACAGAATACAAAAGAAGAAAGTGCAGCTCCAGTAAGTAAGAGGAAATTAGAATTCCATCACATTGTTACAAGATGAACGTGGGCTAGGCCAAAAGCACAGAATGTTTGGGTGCCTCAGATGCAAGGGAATTTTTACTCACTTGGTGGCTCTTCTCCATGCACCTCCACTGAAGAATAAGAGACTCACAAGAAGGCTTGTATAAGTCCAGGAGACTGAAGAAAGCCTCCCATGGGTGGTGGGGGCACAAAGGAAGGAATTATTTATTACTGTAGGAAAGGCATGAAGGGTCTTGTTTGTACTCTCTCTCATATAAAATTAAAACCTTAAGACTTTTGTGGAAAAACAACAATATCATCACTCTCAGAGCATAGGTTGTCTTTGTTGCTTAGTTGCTACATCGTGTCCAACTCTTTTGTGACCCTATGGTTGTAGCTCTCTAGGCTCAGCCCCTCTAAGCCACCAGGGAAGCCCTCAAAACACAGGTTGATCCCATTATTGCTTTGGGAAGGGAAATAGAAACAAACCTATACCCCTAGGGAAATGGGAGGAAGAATTCTGTACAGTGTCTTATGTCAAAAGCATCAAGAGTTTCAACACTACAAAAAAAAGAAAAAAGAGAGTTTCAGCAGTGTAGAAGGTTAAAAAGCAGAGACACTACTTTGCCGACAAAGGGCTGTCTAGTCAAACCTATGGTTTTTCCGGTAGTCACGTATGGATGTGAGAGTTGGACTATAAAGAAGATTGTTTTGTTGCTTTAGTCGCTCAGTTGTGTCCAACTCTTGTGACCCTTGTGATTATAGCCCACCAGGCTGAGCACTGAAGAACTGATGCTTTGAACTGTGGTGTTGAAGAAGACATTTGAGAATCCCTTGGACTGCAGGGACATCAAACCAGTCAATTCTAAAGGAGATCAATCCTGAATATTATTGGAAGGACTGATGCTAAAGCTGAAGCTCTGATACTTTGGCCACCTGATGTGAAGAACTGACTCATTAAAAAGACCCTGATGCTGGGAAAGATATAAGGCAGGAGGAGAGAGGGACAACAGAGGATGAGATGGTTGGATGGCACCACTGACTCAATGGACATGCATTTGAGCAAGCTCTGGGAGATGGTGAAGGACATGGAAACCTGGTGTGCTACAGTTGATGGGGTCACAGAGTCAAACATGACTGAGTGACTGAACAACAATTGTAGAAGGTGGTGCCAGTGGTAAAGAATCCACCTTCCATGCAGGAGATGTGAGAGATTCAGGTTCGATCCCTGGGTTGGGAAGATCCCCTGGAGTAGGGTATGGCAACCTACTCCAGTATTCTTTCCTGGAGAATCCCATGGACAGAAAAGCCTAGTGGGCTACAGTCCATGGGGGTCACACAGAGTTGGACACGGCTGGAGTGACTTAGTACACTCATCCATGCACACAACGTAGAAGGAAAATCTACAAGATCTACAAAAATCCTTCAAGAGACCTACTACATACAGGTAAAATTAGAGACTTGCTATCATGGGCAGGAGGTGTAGCAATAGTGAGAAAGTTATAAAGCCCAGGCATACAGAATCTAACTAAGACTTATTATACTGGACCAGGCCAAAAGAGACTAGCTTCTGTCTTGCAGCCCAGCAAGCAGTAACATGCAATAATGTTCTTTCCTGGGGAAGGAGCAAGCGTCCTTGTTAAAGAGAGACCATCTATGTTGCAGTTAGACAAGGATGGCTGAAAACTGAGGTTGGAGCAGGATCATGGAAAAAAAAAAAAAAACCTCTGGTAGCTTAACTCCCACCCTAAACATAATAAACCACTAGAAGAACTTGAATTCTGCTGTGTACTAGGAGTAACAATAGCATCCATGAAACCCACACTCAGCTCAACTCCTGACCAGATGACTCAGTGCCTTAAGCTAGAAGTTAGACAAAGGAAGAGCCAGTCTTATTTCCAGGAATAAATACAAATTATCTCAGTATCTACTGTTCACATGATACATTTAATTAAATACATATATTAGACACAATGAAGGAAAAAATGTTTTCGAGTTTGCTGAGGTTTTTTTTTTTATCATAAATGGATTTGAATTTTGTTGAATGAATTTTTGGTGTGTCTAATGAGATGATCGTATGGCTTTTGTTTTAATTTAATACAATTAATTTTACTGGTTTTCAAATGTTAAGAAAAAAGTGAATTACTAAAATAAATTCTACTTGGTTACAAATTTATCAATATTTATGTATTGTGAAATTCAACTTAGTTAACTTTGTTTAGAGTCTTTGCGTCTACATCCATGAACAATATGGTCTTTACATGTGATGGCTTTGATCACCGATTTTTACTAATCTCATACAATGAGTTTGGAACTGTTTTTTTCCCTTCCATTTTCTGGAAGGACTAATGGATTGTTGGTATTTTTTCTTCTTTAAATGTTTGGAAGAAGTTACCTACAAAGCCATTTGAACATAAGGTGTTTTTTTTGTTTGTTTGTGAAAGGTTTTAAATACAGATTCAACTTCCAAAATGAATATTGGCAATTTTAGTATCCTAATTATTCTTGAGTAAAATTTACTAGTTTGTATCATTTAAGGAGGAGAAGGCAATGGCACCCCCACTCCAGTACTCTTGCCTAGAAAATCCCATGGACGGAGGAGCCTGGTAGGCTACAGTCCATGGGGTCGCTAAGAGTCCGACACGACTGAGCGACTTCACTTTCACTTTTCACTTTCATACATTGGAGAAGGAAATGGCAGCCCACTCCAGTGTTTTAGCATAGCATAGCATAGCATCATATAAGGATTTTTTTTTCTATTTCATTAAAATTGCTATGTTTATACCATGAAGTAAATCCAAGTATTATCACAACTTTAATATCTGTAAATCAGTTATATTTCTTATAATTGATATGAATATTTTGGTTTTTCTCTGTTATGTTTCCTTATCAGTCTTGCTAGAGTTTAACAATTTTGTAGATCATTTCAAAAAACCAACTCTTGAATTTATTTTCTCTTGTCTTTCATTTAAAAACTGCTTCTGTGTCCTCACTGGTCCAATAATACTAACACCTGCTTTTAATTTTTTTGACCTACACACAGTGATTCAGTCAGACTCAGATAGGCCAATGCACATAAAATTTATTCTGCACACTGCTGTATGTAAATTTCTTTTGTATTACCTTTTAAAAGTTTTTGAAATTGCATTCATTGCATGGAAATAAATATGTAAACTGTAGTTGATACTTTATTTGACAAATCAGTAAATGCATATACCAGAAAACAAATTTGAATGCTTTTGTTTTTATAGGTAAAACAATGGCAAAGTGGACTCAAGTATATTATATTCATTCTTTTAATTTCTCTTTCTATATTCTTGGGAAGAAAAATATGCACCACATTTTTGGGGATTTCCTGCAGGATAAACCGAGTGTGTATTCCATGCATTACCTCACAAAAGAAGCAGAAAGGGTCTGCTGGATGGATGCAGAGGCATCTGTATTGCATGTAGACAGCCTTTTTAGACTCTGGCTGTGACGATCCCAAGTCTTTGCTAAAGTGATCTGGGGAGACCACCACAGATAGTGGTCATGACAAATAAGAACCTGCAGTACTGACCTCGAATCCAATCTCTTAATTAGTTTTGTCTGTTTTATGGTTCAGCAATTAAAGGAATTGTTATAAGTAACTAAAAAAATGGAAGCCAAGAAACCCATTTCTACCGCTGGCAGCCTGACACATTATAAGTTTAATCACAAAATGTACCGTCAGTGCCAAATTCTTTATTATTGTTTGCCTAACAAGTTCAAATAAGTGGGTGGGTAGAAGTGGCACTTTGGGTGCTATAAGAATTCTTTTATGACCTATTCCCCCCAAACTATATGATTCTTTATAGCGTCTGAGTTGCTTGGGAATGGATTAGGGTAATCCATCTTTTCGACCAGGGATATATCTTTAAACCAGTGATACTTGCTACTACTAAAGAGGTTTAAATCATCAGAGTTGGTCTGAGTACTTTCTCCAGAGAATTATCAGACGAAGGTTGCAGTTTATTTTTTGTTGTGTCTGTGAAGAATGGAACCTCTTCTTTGAGGTTTCTCCCTCTGCTATGGATGAAAATGTTCCTATGAAATTCTCTTCCTATTATCTTAAAAAAGGGCCTTAAAACTAACAGCCACATCCTTGGGACACTCATTTGACCATCACAGTACAAATTATTTCAGCTTCCTTCCAAATGCAGATGCTGTTTCCAGGACCATTTAATTTTCATTCTCAGTTCCATACCTTAAAGTCGTATAGTCATCTCTTTTATTTGCATAAGATATGGAAGAAAGATATTTTTCTGCATGGACAATAGGTACTATTTGTCTCTTTACTATGCTGTGTTGGAAATGTTTAATGAGACTTCAGGTGTTTTTTTTTTTCATTTTAAATTATATAATTTTTGGAGTATTAAAGTAATACATCTTTAGTCTAGAAAACTGGAAAAATACATAATTGAAAAAAATAAACATTATTCAAAATCCCACACTGGCTTATTAGACTTATCTCAGCAAATACTCCATTCCTCCTTCAGTTCAGTTCAGTTCAGTCACTCAGTCATGTCCAACTCTTTGCGACCCCATGGAGTACAGCATGCCAAGCCTCCCTGTCCATCACCAACTCCAGAGTTTACTCAAACTCATGTCCATTAAGTCAGTGATGCCATCCAACCATCTCATTCTCTGTTGTCCCCTTCTCCAGCCTTCAATATTTCCCAGTATCAGGGTCTTTTCAAATGAGTCAGTTCTTCCAATCAGGTGGCCAAAGTATCAGAGTTTCAGCTTCAGCATCAGTCTTTCCAATGAATATTCAGGACTGATTTCCTTTAGGACCGAATGGTTGGATCTTTTTGCAGTCCAAGGGACTTTCAAGAGTCTTCTCCAATACCACAGTTTTGGATTCTTCAGTTTTCAATTCTTCGGGGCTCAGCTTTCTTTATATCCAACTCTCACATCCATACATGACTACTGGAAAAACCACAGCTTTGACCAAATGGACCTTTGTTGGCAAAGTAATGTCTCTGCTTTTTAATATGCTGTCTAGGTTGGTCAGAGCTTTTCTTCCAAGGAGCAAGCATCTTTTAATTTCATGGTACAGTCACCATCTGCAGTGATTTTTGGAGCCCCCAAAATTAAAGTCTGTCACAGTTTCCACTATTTCCCCATCTATTTGCCATGAAGTGATAGGACTGGATGCCATGATATTAGTTTTCTGAATGTTGAGCTTTAAGCCAACTTTTTCACTCTCCTCTTTCACTTTCATCAAGAGGCTTTTGAGTTCCTCTTCACTTTCTTCCATAAGGGTGGTGTCATCTGCATATCTGAGGTTATTGATATTTCTCCTGGAAATCTTGATTCCAGCTTGTGTTTTCTCCAGCTGAGCGTTTCTCATGATGTACTCTGCATATAAGTTAAATAAGCAGGGTGACAATATACAGCCTTGATGTACTTCTTTTTCTATTTGGAACCAGTCTGTTGTTCCATGTGCAGTTCTAACTGTTGCTTCCTGACCTGCATACAGATTTCTCAAAAGGCAGGTCAGGTGGTCTGGTATTCCCATCTCTTTCAGAATTTCTCTCCACAGGAGACAGTCAAACACAGTTCTGCCTCAGTCTCTGTGTGGTCTCTTGGTCCTGGTGTGCACAAGGTTTGTTTGAGCCCTCTGAGCTTTTCTGATGGGATGGGGTTTGATTCTAAATGCGATTTTGCCCCTCATACCATCTTTCTGGGGCTTCTCCCTTGCTCTTGAATGTGGGGTATCTCCTCCGAATCTCTCCAGCACCTACCATCTTGCTGGGGCTTCTCCGCCCTTGGATGTGGGGCATGTCCTCACAGTCACCCCGGCTCCTGCGTCACGCAGCCACCACTCCTTAGAGTAGTTTATATTCCTCCTTGAAAGCAAAAGTGAAGTCGCTTAGTCATGTCTGACTCTTTGAGACCCCATGGACTGTAGCCTACCAGGCTCCTGGGTCCATGGGATTTTCCAGGCCAGAGTACTGGAATGGGTTGAAATTCCTCCTCCAGGGGATCTTCCTGACCCAGGAATGGAACCCCAGTCTCCCACATTGTAGGCAGATGCTTTACTGTCTGAGCCACCAGGGAAGCATGCATATTTCTCCTTAGAGTAGTATGTAACTCCTGGCCCACTGAGTTTGGGTTTGGTGATGGATTTCACTTTGCCTCTGGAATGTGGGCAGAAGTGTCAGTTCAGAGCAAATGCTTTCAGAAGCTTAGTCTCTTGTATTCCTATAGCCTTATCTCATGCAGACCCGGATCCTTCAGCCTGGGTTCCAGACTGAGAGACATGCAAAACACACCTGCACAAATGCTCATCCAATCCAAACCAGATCTAGCCAAGTTCCAGCTGGCCATTTTTTGAGCCTGTAGTAAATCTCTCAATATAAACAAATTGATGCTTTCGAATGGTGGTGCTAGAGAAGACTCTTCAAAGTCCCCTGGACAGCAAGGAGATCAAACCAGTTAATCCCAAGGGAAATCAACCCTGAATACTCATTCGAAGAACTGATACTGAACCTAAAGATCCAATACTTTGGTCACCTAACACAAAGAGCTGATTCATTGGAAAAGACCCTGATGCTGGGAAAGATTGAAGGCAGGAGGAAGAAGGGGCAACAGAAGGTGAGATGGTTGGATAGCACCACCGATTCAATGAACATGAACTTGGGCAGACTGAGAGATGGTTGAGGACAGAGAGGTTTGGTGTGCTGCAGTCCCTAGGACCACAAAGTGTTGGACATGTCTTAGCATCTGAACAACAACAATAAACCTTTGAGATTCTGAGAATGCGGATACACAGCAAAATTGACCTATGTACCTACCTTTTGATGGAGATTTTATGTTTGGGTATTTGTATGTATGAATGTATGTATGTACAGACCTATATATATACATATATATATATATATATATATATACACACACACATACATTCTGGCATGTTTTCTTCTAGGAATCCATTTTTAAAAACATCTCTCTGAGTATTAGTATGTATACACTATGTGTATATTAAGGATATGTATAGGTTATGCAAAAATACTGTGTGTGTTTGTATGTATGCATATGTTTGTTTGTTTTAATTTTATTTTATTTTTAAATTTACATAATTGTATTAGTTTTGCCAAACATCAAAATGAATCCGCCACAGGTATACATGTATGCATATGTTTTGAGTAAATTACATATAGATTTAAAATAGGTCTCTGGGACTTTCCTGGAGGTCCAATGGTTAAGAATCTGCCTGCCAATATAGTGACATGCATTCAGTCCCTGGTTCAGGAAGATCCCACTTGTGCAAGCAACCGAGCCTGTGAGCTGCAACTACTGAAGACCATGTGCCCTGGAGCCTGTGTTCCACAACAAGAGAAGCCCACACAATGAGAAACCCATGCACTGCAATTAGAGAAAGCCTGCAAGGAGCAATGAAGATCCAGCACAGCCAAAAATAAATTAATTTTAAAAAATAAATTAGGTCTCTTGTAAGGTGATAAACCTATTCTGGTTTGCCTGTAACTTCCCTCCTAGTAGTCCTCTATCCTGGGACACTTTTCATTTAGGCAAAAGAGGACTGTTACCCCTTACTTCTTCCTTTCTTCACTTAAAAAATATCTGTTTTTCTACTTTAATAGCTCTTGGATAAAAATCTTCTAAATTCACTGCATGTTCTTTTTAGTTTGCAGTATTTTCATAGTATGCTCATCACATGCACACACTACACACCCAATTTAACCAATCATTTAGCCTTAGATATCTATTATTTTTTTCATTTTTTTCTTATAAGTTTAAAAGCATTTATTTTAAAATCTTTGACTCAGTTGTGAGATAGTTTTTATGTTATCATAATCATGACTTAAAATTTTAAAACTCTGGAGGCTAATTTATTTTTTGAATTCAATGACTTAATCTGTTTTGAAGCAATAGCATCTGTTTTGAAGTAATAGCAATAACATGTTACAATATGATTTTTAATCAAAGTATATACATAACAATCTATTCAATAGAATAATTTCAATAGCCTTTGAGCAACATGGACTTTCTATGCAATACATAAGTCTTAGTACCTACCCTCATTTGACTTTCAAAAGAAGTATATGAATAAAATAGGTACATATGAAAAATAAATTTACAATATTAATAATATGGGACATATAAAGTATGATACTAATATCAAATGCTGCCCAATTTTGAGGGTGTAAACAGATAATACAATTTAGTGTGGTTAAGCAAAACTTCACCTAGAAGATAGAATATGTTGTTTAGGAAACATTATACATGATATATGGGAGTTACTATTATTCTTAAAACCATTTATATGATGCAAAAAAAAAATTAGGACTCAATAAAATAAAAGTATAATTGTTCAGTTAAAGGCTGAAGTCTATAAAGGAGAGATTCATTGTAGGATGAAGCAATAAGGGAGTATTTGTGAGAGAGAAGGTATCTGAGCTGGGTCTCAGAGTTCTTTTCAGAGCTGGTGAATAAGATATTTGCATCTCCAGTATCTACAAATATAACAAAAAGTTAATAAACCAAAGTGATAAAGTTTCTGAGATGTGTTTAGAACACTTTTAATAAGAAATAATCCATGCAAATATCCTGACAGATAATAATTTTTTTTAATAATATTTTAAAATAGACCTCTAAAAAGATTCATTGCCAAATGCTGGGTTAAGAGATTTATATTCAAACTCTAATTCCATCTTTGACTCTTTTGATCAAATTTCTAAAAATTCCAATTTTGTTTTAGACATGGTGTCTTGTTCTTTCCAGTATTGGTAAAGATGTTTACGTATTTTGATGTACAGTAGTAAAATGGCAAGTTTTAAGTCACATTACTAGAACACTCTTATGCAAACCTGGTATTCCCTTTCACGGCATGACAAACTACAGAGAATATAGTAACCGTACCTTGCCAAGTCATTCTAGGAGATGCAAGAATTAAAATAAATTATATTAGACATAAAATGCTACACAGCATAGAAAACAAAACAAAATAATACTTCTTTGTATCTTTATCCAAAGCAATTGTCATATGCAGGTGGGTGTTGATCTTAGCAAGAAGGAAATCACTCCCTAACATGCAATTTAAGTAAACCAAACAGCTAGTGGTATTAACACTTAAAGGTGTCACATATGTTTCAAAAAGAAAAAATATCTTGTATAGAATATTTTCTAGATCAGCTTGCAGATTTATTAGTCATCCTCCAACACCTTGAGACCAATTCAATTTGTCAGAACTCAATATCATTGCCATTTCCCACAGGATCTTGGGTTTTAAATCAAGGCCAACATCACAACTAACCTTGGAGGGAAAACACAATTTATAGTATTACTGTAACCCCTATGTCTCAAAGGGATTTAAATCATTTGAATAATCCATTCTTATTTTTTTACCTAGAGATGCGAAAACAGGACAGCTACAAGTATGTTTAGCGTTATAAGTAATGACATTAACTGAGTAGCAACAGTGTTCAGCAGAACAGGTTATGTTTTATGCTTATTAAATTTGGGGTTTGAAGATAAAATGTGTTCATAAAAGTTATTTTTGTCATTGTTAAAGATGCTGGTTAAATGTGTTTACGTACTCAAATTTATGCGAAGGTCATCATTCAAGGAATATCTTGAAAACACCCAAAAATGCACTTGTGGAGGCAGAAAAGGTCTGAGGTGGCTGGAAGAAGGGCATATTTTGTTATTCTGAAAAATATAATACATTAAAGAAATCTAATTTTTTTTATTAGGGAGTTTATATTTGGGGAGAAGGTCAGTTCAGTTCAGTCACTCAGTCGTGTCTGACTCTTTGCGACCCCATGACCCACAGCACGCCAGGCCTCCCTATCCATCACCAACTCCTGGAGTTCACCCAAACCCATGTCCATTGATTAGGTGATGCCATCCAACCATCTCATCCTCTGTTGTCCCCTTCTCCTCCTGCCCCCAATCCCTCCCAGCATCAGGGTCATTTCAAATGAGTCAGCTCTTCTCATCAGGTGGCCAAAGTATTGGAGTTTCAGCTTCAACAGCAGCCCTACCAATGAACACCCAGGACTGATCTCCTTTAGGATGGATTGGTTGGATCTCCTTTCAGTCCAAGGGACTCTCAAGAGTCTTCTCCAACACCACAGTTCAAAAGCATCAATTCTTTGGCACTCAGTTTTCTTATAGTCCAACTTTCACATCCATACTTGACCACTGGAAAAGCCATAGCCTTGACTAGATGGACCTTTGTTGACAAAGTAATGTCTCTGCTTTTCAATATGCTGTCTAGGTTGGTCATAACTTTCCTTCCAAGGAGTAAGCGTCTTTTAATTTCATGGCTGCAGTCACCATCTTCAGTGATTTTGGAGCCCAGAAAAATAAAGTCAGCCACTGTTTCCACTGTTTCCCCATCTATTTGTCATGAAGTGATGGGACCAGATGCCATGATATTTGTTTTCTGAATGTTGAGCTTTAAGCCAACGTTTTCACTCTCCTCTTTCACTTTCATCAAGAGGCTCTTTAGTTCTTCTTCACTTTCTGTCATAAGGGTGGTGTCATCTGCATTTCTGAGGTTGTTGATATGTCTCCCGGCAATCTTGATTCCAGCTCTGCTTCATCCAGCCCAGCATTTCTCATGATGTAACTCTGCATATAAGTTAAATAAGCAGGGTGACAATATACAGCCTTGACGTACTCCTTTTCCAATTTGGAACCAGTCTGTTGTTCCATATCCAGTTATAACTGTTGCTTCTTGACCTGCATACAGGTTTCTCAAGAAGCAGGTCAGGCAGTCTGGTATTCCCATCTCTTTCAGAATTTTCCACAGTTTATTGTGGTCCACACAGTCAAAGGCTTTGGCATAGTCAATAAAGCAGAAATAGATGTTTTTATGGAAGTCCCTTTCTTTTTTGATGATCCAGTGGATGTTGGCAATTTATTCTCTGGTTCCTCTGCCTTTTCTAAAACCAACTTGAACATTTAAAAATTCATGGTACATGTACTGCTGAAGCCTGGCTTGGAGAATTTTAAGAGATGAGTGCAATTGTGTGGTAGTTTGAACATTATTTGGCATTGCATTTCTTTGGGATTGGAATGAAAACTGACTTTTTCCAGTCTTGTGGCCACTGCTGAGTTTTCCAAATTTGCAGGCATGTTGAGTGCAGCACTTTCACAGCATCATCTTTCAGGATATGAAATAGCTCAACTGGAATTACATCACTTCCACTAGCTCAGTATTATGGTCCAGTTTCACATATCCCCCAAATTAGGTAGATTGGGGGCATTACACACATTAAAAACAGAATGTAATTATACATTTGTCTTTTTTATTTTATTTTATTTTTAAACTTTACAATATTGTATTGGTTTTGCCAAACATCGAAATGAATTCACCACAGATATACACGTGTTCCCCATCCTGAACCCCCCTTCCTCCTCCCTCCCCATACCATCCCTCTGGGTCGTCCCAGTGCACCAGCCCCAAGCATCCAGCATCGTGCATCGAACCTAGACTGGCGACTCATTTCATACATGATAGTATACATATTTCAATGCCATTCTCCCAAATCTTCTCACCCTCTCCCTCTCCCACAGAGTCCATAAGACTGTTCTATACATCAGTGTCTCTTTTGCTGTCTCCTATACAGGGTTATTGTTACCATCTTTCTAAATTCCATATATATGTGTTAGTATACTGTATTGGTGTTTTTCTTTCTGGCTTACTTCACTCTGTATAATAGGTTCCAGTTTCATCCACCTCATTAGAACTGATTCAAATGTATTCTTTTTAATGGCTGAGTAATACTCCATTGTGTATATGTACCACAGCTTTCTTATCCATTCATCTGCTGATGGACATCTAGGTTGCTTCCATGTCCTGGCTATTATAAACAGTGCTGCGATGAACACTGGGGTACACGTGTCTCTTTCCCTTCTGGTTTCCTCAGTGTGTATGCCCAGCAGTGGGATTGCTGGATCATAAGGCAGTTCTATTTCCAGTTTTTTAAGGAATCTCCACACTGTTCTCCACAGTGGCTGTACTAGTTTGCATTCCCACCAACAGTGTAAGAGGGTTCCCTTTTCTCCACACCCCCTCCAGCATTTATTGCTTGTAGACTTTTGGATTGCAGCCATTCTGACTGGTGTGAAATGGTACCTCATAGTGGTTTTGATTTGCATTTCTCTGATAATGAGTGATGTTGAGCATCTTTTCATGTGTTGTTAGCCATCTGTATGTCTTCTTTGGAGAAAAGTCTATTTAGTTCTTTGACCCATTTTTTGATTGGGTCATTTATTTTTCTGGAATTGAGCTGTAAGAGTTGCTTGTATATTTTTGAGATTAGTTGTTCGTCAGTTGCTTCATTTGCTATTATTTTCTCCCATTCTGAAGGCTGTCTTTTCACCTTGCTAATAGTTTCCTTTGTTGTGCAGAAGCTTTTAAGTTTAATTAGGTCCCATTTGTTTATTTTCATGGATTGGAAGAATCAATATAGTGAAAATGAGTATACTACCCAAAGCAATTTATAGATTCAATGCAATCCCTCTCAAGCTATCAATGGTATTCTTCACAGAGCTAGAACAAATAATTTCACAATTTGTATGGAAATACAAAAAACCTCGAATAGCCAAAGCTATCTTGAGAAAGAAGAATGGAACTGGAGGAATCAACCTACCTGACTTCAGGCTCTACTACAAAGCCACAGTCATCAAGACAGTATGGTACTGGCACAAAGACAGAAATATAGGTCAATGGAACAAAATAGAAAGCCCAGAGACAAATCCACACACATATGGACACCTTATCTTTGACAAAGGAGGCAAGAATATACAGTGGATTAAAGACAATCTCTTTAACAAGTGGTGCTGGGAAAACTGGTCAACCACGTGTAGAAGAATGAAACTAGAACACTTTCTAACACCATACACAAAAATAAACTCAAAATGGATTAAAGATCTAAATGTAAGACCAGAAACTGTAAAACTCCTAGAGGAGAACATAGGCAAAACACTCTCCGACATACATCACCGCAGGATCCTCTATGACCCACCTTCCAGAATATACATTTGTCTTAGTTTCTCAGATTGTCTAACTGAATTATAGTAAGTTCTGAAATTTCTATTTTACTGTGTACCAGGGCTTCCCTGGTAGTTCAGATGGTTAAAAATCTGCTGTAATGCAGGAGACCCTGATTCAGTCCCTGGATCTGATCCTTGCATAGGGAAAATTCCTTGGAGAAGGGAATGGTAACCCACTGCAGTATTCTTGCCTGGAGAATCTCATGGACAGAAGAGCCTAGTGGCTATAGTTCATGGGGTCTCAGAGTCAGACACAACTGAGTGACTAACACTTGTAGGAATTAAAAAAAAAATCATGTTTTTAAGATATAGTACTCAATAAGTTAGAACTGGACATGGAACAACAGACTGGTTCCAAATAGGAAAAGGAGTACGTCAAGGCTGTATATTGTCACCCTGCTTATTTAACTTATATACAGAGTTACATCATGAGAAATGCTGGGCTGGAAGAAGCACAAGCTGGAATCAAGATTGCAGGGAGAAATATCAATAACCTCAGATATGCAGATGACACCACCCTTATGGCAGAAAGTGAAGAGGAACTCAAAAGCCTCTTGATGAAAGTGAAAGAGGAGAGTGAAAAAGTTGGCTTAAAGCTCAACATTCAGAAAACTAAGATCATGGCATCTGGTCCCATCACTTCATGGGAAATAGATGGGGAAACAGTGTCAGACTTTGTATTTTGGGGCTCCAGAATCACTGCAGATGGTGATTGTAGCCATGAAATTAAAAGACACTTACTCCTTGAAAGGAAAGTTATGACCAACCTAGATAGCACATTCAAAAGCAGAGACATTACTTTGTCAACAAAGGTCCATCTAGTCAAGGTTATGGTTTTTCCAGTAGTCATGTATGGATGTGAGAGTTGGACTGTGAAGAAAGCTAAGCACTGAAGAATTGATGCTTTTGAACTGTGGTGTTGGAGAAGACTCTTGGAGAGTCCCTTGGACTGCAAGGAGATCCAACAGGTCCATTCTAAAGGAGATCAATCCTAGGTGTTCTTTGGAAGGACTGATGCTAAAGCTGAAACTCCAATACTTAGGCCACCTTATGTGAAGAGTTGTCTCATTGGAAAAGACTCTGATGCTGGGACAGATTGGGGGCAGGAGGAGAAGGGGACAACAGAGGATGAGATGGCTGGATGGCATCACCGACTCAATGGGCATGCGACTCATGGGGTCGCAAAGAGTTGGACACGACTGAGTGACTGAACTGAACTGAACTGAAGTTATGCTTAATGGTCAACTTCCTTTTTTTTTTTTTTCTCTCTCCCTAACTCATTTTCCCCTTCCTTTACTCCTGCATCTCTGGGTTTGCAATGCCTTATTAATTAGCTTGTGCTGTACTGTGCTAAGTCGCTTCAGTTGTGTCCGACTCTTTGTGATCCTGTGGACTATAGCCTACCAGGCCAGTCTGTTCATGGAATTCTCCAAGCAAGAATACCGGAGTGGGCTGTCATGCCTTCCTCCAAGGGAATCTTCCTGACTCAGGGTTCGAACCCCATCTCTTATGTTGCCTGCGTTGGTAGACAGGTTCTTTACCACTAGCACCACCTGGAAAGCCCTATTAATCAGCTTAGGTTGCCATAATATGATATTAATTACATAGACTGAGTCACCCTAGCATAGAAATGTATTTTCTCTCGGTTTTAGAGCCTGGAAATCAAAGATCAGGGCAGCATGATCAGATTCCGGCCAGAGGTCTCTTGCTGCTTTGCAAACAGCTGCCATCTCATTGTGTCCTTACATGATGGAGAGAGTTCTGAGGGCTCTCTTCCTCTTCTGATAAGGGACTAGTTCCATCAGATCAGGACTCTACCCTATGATATCACTTAACTTTAGTCAGCTCCTTAGAGACTCTATTTCCAATATAGTTACCCGGGGGTTAAATTTTCATCATATGAATTCTGGATGGACACAAGTCAATCCTAGCATATATTCATAAATAATAACACAAAAATGTTTGCCTCAAAATCTGCTTCCTTGGAACCAAAACTATGACTGGATCCCTTCAAAATATATTTGAGCACTTTTGTATGGTGTGTACTGGTGATAATTTTGTAATACTATGACATGCATATACATATAAACAAAAATTATAATAAAATTTGACTGTAACAACTTGTTACTATTTAGTATAGAAACAAGATTTTTTTCTTATACTTTTTTCCTTTGATGCTGCTTCTCTTCCCATTGCTACTTACTTTTTGCTCTTCTTTGCATAAGCTTTCTCAAAGTAATATCAAAACATGTCCCTTTTATCTCCTCTGATTCTTTCTTAAACTCACTCCGCACAGACTTTCAAATTCCCCATGTACTGATTTTGTTTTCCTTTTCATCCACTGCGATAGTTACTTTTCAATAAGCTTGTCATCAATTCCTCATTTCCTATACAAGCATGCTTCCCCTCACATTAAGAGGTATAGTTTACCTCAACTACCCCTGAATCTGGGCTCACCTTAGTTATTCCATCAACAGTATTTAGCAGAAGTGACATTTTGAGACATCTGAGATTGTATTTTAAGAAGGCTGGAAGCTTCTATCTGAATCTCTTGGATAATGTTTTCTTAAGGTGCTGCCTCTGAAACCAGCCTTCATGATCCAAGGCACTTAATCCAGATGAAGATGAGACAAATGAATGTTTTGGTTTTATATTGTTTTGGGCAGCCTGTATTAGCTTCCTACTGTCATAATAAATTGCCACAAACTTAGAATCATAAAACAAAATAGTTATCTTTCAGGTCTGAATGAAACTTATTAATAGCTGCTTGAGATAAAATCAAAGTGTTGGCAGGGATATATTTTTCTTCTGGAGACTCAAGGAGAGAATCCGCTTTTTTGTCTTTGCCAGTTTCTAGAGATCACTTGCAGCCCTTGACTGGTAAACCCTATCTTCAACCTGCAAAGTCATTAATGAGCATTGAGCCTTCCTCATATTGTTTTGCTTCACGTTGAGTCTTCTGTCTTCCTCTTCTGTATTTAAGAACCCTTGTGATTATCCTGATTTAAATGGGATAATGCAGGACATTTTCACCATTTTAAGATTCAGGTGATTAGCAACCTTAATTCCATCAGCTGATTTTCTTTACCATAATCATAGTTAATCCTCAGCTTATGGGGATTAAAACAGACATCTTTGAGAGGTCACTTTCCTACCTATCACAGCCTCAGCCTAAGCTTCAAACTGACAGTCAGCCTCAACTGCTAGCCATATGAGTGATCCATCAGGGATGTTCATACTACAGATGTTTGGGTTTTCAGATGACTACAGCTGAACTGATACCTAATTGCCACTGCCTGAGGGACCCCACATGGGAATCACTCAACTGAGATGAGTCAACACATAGAACCAGAAGATACAATAACGGATTCACAATTTTAGCCCCAAATTTGTGGATGGATTGCTATCACAACGCATAAAGGAACCTCATCATCTAATTCAGTGGTCAAATTTCCTACTCCTTATTTTCATCATGCTATCAGTCAGCATCATTTGACAGAGTTGATAACTCCCTATTTTTCTGGTATATTTTATTGCCTTGACTTCTAACACATCACACACTTCTGAGATTTTTTTATCTTTCTGGTTATTTTCTGAGTCCCCTTTGCTAATTCTTCCTTTTGTATCTAACCTCGTAATATTGGAGTGACCTACTGCTCTGTCCCTATTCCTTTTCTGTATTTACATTCCATCCTTAGGTAATCTTAGTCTCACAGACTTAGATGTTAACCATATGTCAACTCCTGTGTTTATAGCTCCTGTCCAGAATTCTCTGCAAGACAGTGGACTTCATGACATCTCCACTTGGATATGAATTGCCATCTCAAACTTTAATTCTCCAAGTTCAGTTCAGTTCAGTCACTCAGTTGTGTTTGACTCTCTGCAACCCCATGAATCGCAGCACGCCAGGCCTCCCTGTCCATCACCAACTCCTGGAGTTCACTCAGACTCGTGTCCATCGAGTCAGTGATGCCATCCAGCCATCTCATCCTCTGTCGTCCCCTTCTCTTCCTGACCCCAATCCCTCCCAGCATCAGAGTCTTTTCCAGTGAGTCAACTCTTCACATGAGGTGCCCAAAGTACTGGCGTTTCAGCTTTAGCATCATTCCCTCCAAAGAAATCCCAGGGTTGATCTCCTTCAGAAGGGACTGGTTGGATCTCCTTGCAATCCAAGGGACTCTCAAGAGTCTTCTCCGACACCACAGTTCAAAAGCATCAATTCTTCAGCGCTCAGCCTTCTTCACAGTCCAACTCTCACATCCATACATGACCACAGGAAAAACCATAGCCTTGACTAGATGGACCTTTGTTGGCAAAGTAATGTCTCTGCTTTTCAATATGCTATCTAGGTTTGTCATAACTTTTCTTCCAAGGAGTAAGCGTCTTTTAATTTCATGGCTACAGTCACCATCTGCAGTGATTTTGGAGCCCCCCAAAATAAAGTCTGACACTCTTTCCCTGTTTCCCCATCTATTTCCCATGAAGTGATGGGACCAGATGCCATGATTTTCATTTTCTGAATGTTGAGTTTTAAGCCAACTTTTTCACTCTCCTCTTTCACTTTCATCAAGAGTCTCTTTAGTTCTTTTTTGCTTTCTGCCATAATAATGGTGTCATCTGCATATCTGAGGTTATTGATATTTCTCCCGGCAATCTTGATTCCAGCTTGTCCTTCTTCCAGCCCAGCGTTTCTCATGATGTACTCTGCATATAAGTTAAATAAGCAGGGTGACAATATACAGCCTTGACATACTCCTTTTCCTATTTGGAACCAGTATGTTGTTCCATGTCCAGTTCTAACAGTTGCTTCCTGACCTGCATACAAATTTTTCAAGAGGCAGGTCAGGTGGTCTGGTATTCCCATCTCTTTCAGAATTTTCCACAGTTTATTGTGATCCACACAGTCAAAGGCTTTGGCATAGTCAATAAAGCAAAAATAGATGTTTTTCTGGAACTCTCCTGCTTTTTCCATGATCCAGCGGATGTTGGCAATTTGATCTCTGGTTCCTCTGCCTTTTCTAAATCCAGCTTGAACATCAGGAAGTTCACAGTTCACATATTGCTGAAGCCTGGCTTGGAGAATTTTGAGCATTACTTTACTAGTGCATGAGATGAGTGCAATTGTGCGGTAGTTTGAGCATTCTTTGGCATTGCCTTTCTTTGGGACTGGAATGAAAACTGACCTTTTCCAGTCCTGTGGCCACTGCTGAGTTTTCCAAATTTGCTGGCATATTGAGTGCAGCACTTTCACAGCATCATCTTTCAGGATTTGAAATAGCTCAACTGGAATTCCATCACCTCCACTAGCTTTGTTCGTGGTGATGCTTTCTAAGGCCCACTTGACTTCACATTCCAGGAAAACTCCCTCTAAATCTGTACTGTGCAGAGCCTTTCTCACCTTGAAAAGTGAAAGTTGCTTCATCGTGTCCTACTCTTTGTGATCCCATGGACTATATAGTCCATGGCATTCTCCAGGCCAGAATACTGGAGTGGGTAGCCTATGCCTTCTCCAGTGGCTCTTCCTGACCCAAGAATCAAACTGGGTTCTCCTGAATTGCAGGCAAATTCTTTACCAGCTGAGCTAATGGGGAAGACCTTTCTCATCTTAATTGTTAACAGATTTATTCTTCTAAATTCTTATGACATGTATCTTGTCATCAACCCTTCAGTCATATCTCATACTCAAAATAAGAATCAATAAGGAATTATGAAAGGGAGATGGATAACTAGATGGTTATATGCAGTCTCTTCATGTTCCTGCCTCAGAATTACACATATTGCTTCTATTCAAGCCATCTCACTAGAGCTAATCATCTTTACCTGAAAAATGTTGGCAAATTGGAAGAGTAGATGGACTATTTGGGAACCACCATGATCTCTAGTATAATTTTCTCATGGTTTACATTTGTTGTTCAATCTCTAAATTGTGTCCAAATCTTTGTGACACCATGAACTGCAGGATTCCAGGCTTCCCTGTCCTTCACTATCTCCCTGAGTTTCCTCAAACTCATGTCCATTGAATCAGTGATGCCATCCAACCATCTCATCCTCTTAATACTCAAATTTCACATTTTGTTTCACTTAGTTTTCCCTCATATTCTTAATTAGAAGGGGAGGCACTGTTATATATCCTAAGAAATATTGAAGTGATTAAAGTGAAGTTGAAAGTCTACTGCCACTAAGTTGTAAAAGTCACACATGGATCCCTGCCCTCTGATTTTTAGTCACAATGCCTTTTCATACACTGCACAGTAGCACTTAATTACTTTTCACTCTCAAAGTTAAAATATCATAAACTCCTTTATGACATTTTCTCTTCCTAGACACACAAAAAAATCCTTAGGAAACTTCCAGTGGGTTTAAGGTTATCCTGTAGTTTTTGCCCACTCTTCTTTTTACATGCTATTGTCTACAACAGACTCAAAGCAGGTAGTCAGAAACAAAACCAGCGGCTGTCTGTCTGGAATTTACTATTCTCAGAGATCTCAGTAATGTATACATATATTTGAGCCCTGCCCCAAATTTGCCAACATGCTCAGCTCCTGAGTGTCAAACATTGCTAAAAGTGCCTTGGGGGAAAAGTTATAATAATTAGATTTATTTTCATGAATATCCCAGGGAATTTCATTCTACAAATATAAAGGACACTCTCATCATTCCTAAGGATGAAATTGTCCACTGCACCTTTACTCTCTCACCTTTATGAACACGCCTATGTCTGTGATGACAATTGCCGCATCAGTCCTGGATGTCACTGTCTTTGGCTTCTGTCACACATGACTCAGTGTAAAGAGTTGCGTAAGTATTGCTCTTCCACAGAGTGACCATGTGTGTGCATCTCACCACTAAATACCAGAACTTAGCATGCTGTTTGGCACACAGTAGGCATTCAATTGGAGAAGGAAATGGCAACCCACTCCAGTGTTCTTGCCTGGAGAATCCCAGGGACGGGGGAGCCTGGTGGGCTGTCGTCTCTGGGGTCGCACGGAGTCGGACACGATTGAAACGACTTAGCAGCAGCAGCATCAGGCACTCAATAAAAATATGGGCTTCCCTGGTGGTTTGGACAGTAAAGCGTCTGCCTGCAGTGTGGGAGACCGGGGTTCGATCCCTGGGTTGGGAAGATCCCCTGGAGAAGGAAATGGCAACCCACTCCAGTACTCTTGCCTGGAAAATTCCATAGACTGAGGAGCCTGGTAGGCTAAGGTCCATGGGGTCACAAAGAGGTGGACACGACTGAGCAATTTCACTTTCACTTTTAATAAAAATATGTTGACTGAATAAGTAAAACAATGAAATTATTGAGTCTAATTTCACTATATGGAAAAATACAAGTCACTCATAAAACATGAATTATGAAAACAAAATAATCTTATAAGATATACCCCTTTTAAACTTATAATCCTGAATAGTAACTTGAACTACTTACCTAATACCTCATATAAAGGTTATACGAAGATTAACTAAAAGATTCATCCTAATCACCTAGGTTCTACCCAACACACTAGAACAATTCAATACACAATTTAAAAAAGTAGACAACATCAGCCAAAAAAAAAAAAAAAAAGCATCGATTTTAGAAATTCTATTGGAAAAGGAAGTTAAGAAATATTTTCCTATATTTTTTATTCTAAAACCTTGAAAAGATAATATTTGTAAGAAAAACCCTCTCAAAATCTTCACAAGAAATACTAGCTCATACATTTAGCTCATACACACCAGCTTCCCAGGTGGCTCAGTGGTAAAGAATCTACCTGCCAACACATGAGATGCAGAAGACGTGGGTTTAATCCTTGGGTCTAGAAGATCCCCTGAAGAAGGAAATAGCAAGCACTCCAGTATTTTTGCCTGGAAAATACCATGGACAGAAGAGCTTGGTGATCTACAGTCTATGGGGTCGCAAAATATTTGTAAATGACTGTGAGTACAACAACTTTTACAATTACACCAAACTTTGTTAGGTTATCTCTCCCAATAAACAATCAAAACAGAAAAAAATATTCAAAATATTTGAACTGACATAGTTAGCTTAAATTACGCTGTATTAACCTCATAAATTCTACAAGTAAGTATGTGGTATGTATGCTATTAATTTCTCTGACATACTACTTGTGCACATAGGACTTGTATACCAGAGATTACAAACACTTTTTCACAAACAGTGAGTACTGAATCAGCCATTTCTCCTTTTACATAAGCACTGCTTAAGTTGTTCACTTTTAAAATTGGATCACTTAAAAAATATTTTTAACCTTTTTTGCACTTTCTATCCTCATTCCCTAATTTATTTGAGGTGCTCACCTTCTCTCTCCACAATTTCCTTTCCTTAAGATTTCTCAGAGTATGACCATTCTTCATTCCCTTTTCTAACCTTTGTCAACACTCCCTGAACTTTTTATTCTCCTTTATTCAAGCCTCTTGAAAATATTCTATATGTGTTGGCTTCTTTTACTCACCTCCCAACTTTCCCTCTCCGATTAGCATCTTAAAAGAGCCTTAGCTAAGATCATAGGAACAAAAAGGAGACGAATTGTTTTAAAGATAAATGCTGTTTGACAACAGTGTTAAATACTGTAGAAAGGACAACAAATGATGTTGACACATAAAGAAAATTAAAAAATGACCTTTTATAGCCTCCCCAGTGATCTCACTGCCATTAGTGAACTCCTCCCTTCATCCATATCGTTGTTAGAGTTAAGCTTCTGAAATGAAAATTTTCATACACCAATACCATGATGACATTTTTCAATAATTCTCTTAACTTGAAGATCGAAGTCTATGGATAAGCCCCATTTCTCAGGACCCTGCCTGATTTCAATAAAACATCTCACCATATGCCCCCATCAGTTGGGTTACAGAGGAATCAGGTGATTTCATGCTCTGTGCTATGGCTTGGAAGTGTCTGGAAACCCCCTTCAGATCTTCTTCTTCTAAACAACAGACACATTTTCATCACTAACGGTCTCAACTAGAGATCACTGCATCTGTTTTTGACTCTCCAGGCCAATTCATTTACATGCTTCTTTCTTGCTGGCCACCATTCACCTAACTGCTAGTATGGTGTGAAGACTGGTATAATCATTTGTTAACTGATTTGTCTCTGTACTGTAGAATGAGTCACCTCTAGGCAAGGAATGTATGTTTCCTCTTGTGTACCTAGGATACAAAATGAGTCACAAAATTATGATATTTAATGTATGCCTATCTAAACTAAAAGATACTGTATGACTATTTATAATGTCTAATTATTTGAATACTCACTAATATTTACAATTTTGAGTGCAAAAGGGTTAGAGTAAAAATGACATGACATGAGTATACTGGTTGAGTAATATAAGGTTAGGTTATTTATTTAAATGCTTTGGTCTCTGGCACCTCATACATGCAGATGCTGCTTTTTCACTTCAGAGTATTCTTTGATTGTCAACTTCCTTAATGTATCACATTGCCTATACAGTAGGTACTATATACTTAGATGTTAGCTATGGCTATCTTTGGAGAAGGCAATGGCACCCCACTCCAGTACTCTTGCTTGGAAAATCCCATGGATGGGGGAGCCTGGTAGGCTGCAGTCCATGGGGTCGCTAAGAGTCAGACACGACTGAGCGACTTCCCTTTCACTTTTCACTCTCATGCATTGGAGAAGGAAATGGCAACCTACTCCAGTGTTCTTGCCTGAAGAATCCCAGGGACAGGGGAGCCTGGTGGGCTTCCGTCTCTGGGGTGGCACAGAGTCGGACACGACTGAAGCGACTTAGCAGCAGCAGCAGCAGCATGACTATCTTACCTTGTATTTTGCCTCTTTGGTCAGCCACTAGTTTTTCTTTGTAATACTGTAACTCATTTATACAGCAGGGATTGGATAACATAGCATAGAAAGCCAAATAATCATTTTTATTCAAGTTAAACACTAATAATCTTCTAAGCAACATATAAGAGAACTCAGCACTTCTAAGATCTTTGAAAAGCAGAGCATCAGCCTTGTGGGCCGGTCAGCCTATTCTGGGTGTGCAGACATTTGTTTTGGAAAGACGTATAATGGGGTAATTCCCTATTCACTTTAACAGCCTTGGCTGTAGCTACCACTGAATCAATGTAAGTTAATGTAGCAGATCAAGATTTTTTTTCTTTTAGTTAGTTTTCTTCTAAAACAGTGAAAGCTAATGAGTAACAGAAGATGAAAACACAAACATACATACACACATATATAAAGGAAAATACTTTTATGTTCTCACAGTAAATGTGCAGTAAATGATGCAAAACACAAAATACATTTTGCACAGGATTTCTTCCAGATACCAAAAATAAATCCAAGATATGACTAGGACTATGAATTTAGCGTGATTTTAATGTGAAAATAAGAAACCTGAGTCTGGGAAAATTTACAGCCTTAGCAAATATAACCAGAAATTGCTTTATTTTTTTCCCTGAGTATTTATTTCAGACTGCCTCAGAAGCATGCTACCTTCTTCTTTTAGCCAGTCATGGTATCCAACTCCCTAAGTTAAACACACTAGAGACTCCTGAGAAGTCACAGACAATGGATCACCAGTGATCAAGAGAGAAAGATATTTTCCAATGAAATTAATCCTTAACAGTAATACTAAAACACAGAATTATTCACCTAATGTTTGGCTTAAAATAAAGTGTACTATTGTCTTGCAAAATTCATTTTGGTATTACTCCACAATGGATTATGGTATTATCCATCAGTCTTGCTGATAATAAATGAAAAGAACTATAGGCAGTTTCACTTTCCCACCAATATATTAAAATTAAAGCAGCAGAGTAGTCAGCAATTAGGCAATCTTTCATTATACTTTTACAAATACACTGATTTCATCAATAAATTATTCAAGTCACTCATTGATGATAGAATTGCCTTGTCATACAGCTATGGAAACAAATGAGAAACCCAACAGAATATACTATTGGTTTCCACAAGTTTAGTTGCTTTGTGAAATATCAAGGAAACATAGGCTAAAAGTAGTTATATAAGCAAAAAATAGCATATAATTCATGGAGATGAGACTCTTTTCACTGTGGACAATGTATCTGAATTGCAATCAATAACACCATCTATATCAAAAACACCTCAGATTTCTACATCCAAAATATAAATAATGAAATATTGAAAGCAACCTGGCATGCACATCTCATGATAGAAAGTCAAGATGAATTCTACAGGGGCTCCAAAGCATTTCCTACTCTAGGGAGAAATAATATGAAAATCTATAATTTTCTAGATTTATATATGATAATATACTTAACTGTATATTAGAAATTTGCTTAAATCTTTAGCCACATATTCTACACACATAGCAGAATATTATGCATAAATATAGGAAAATCATATAATATACATCCATATACCCATTATCTTTATTAATCAATTTTTTTCATATTTATATCTTCTAGTTTTGCTAAAATATTCGAGTAAATGATTAAGACTCTTCACTATGAATTAGTTTATTATGTTTTTCTAAATAAAATCTGTGCATTGTATCACTTAAAAGTAATATCATATTCCATCTAAAAATTAACAATTATTACAACTTTGAAGTAACTATTTATTAAAAAACCTAATATATTAATACATCTTGCATTCAAATTCCCAGATTGCCACATTATTGTTTCTTTACCCCTGTTGTCTTAGATCAGGCTGCTACAACAAAGTATACTATAGTGAGTGGCTTATTTTAAAAAAAGAAGAAATTTATTTCTCATAGCTCTGGAAGTGAGAAAGTCCAAGATCAAGGCACTCATAGATTTGGTGTCTGCTAGGGTCAGGAACCATTTCATGGTACATAAATGGCCAGCTGTCTTCTTATTATATCCTCTCATGCCAGAAGGAGTGAGAGAGGTGTCTGGGGTGAGAAAAATGTCTGGGATGAAAAAGGAGTCTGGGGTGAGAGAGGTGTCTGGGATTTCCTTGCTGCTGCTGCTGCTAAGTTGCTTCAGTCATGTCCTACTCTGTGTGACCCCATAGACGGCAGCCCACCAGGCTCCCCCATCCCTGGGATTTCCTTATCAGGGCACTAATCTCATTAATGAGAACTCTGCCCTAATAATGTACCAAAAAAAAACACACACAAAAACTCCCAAAGATCCCACCAACCTAACACCATCACATGAGTGTTAGAGCTTCAACATATGAATTCAGGGGTGAAACACACATCCAGTCTCAACATTTGTATTTCCTATAAGCTGAAAATTTGATTTCTAGTCTCTGTTTAACTCAGGTGAAACCTTTTTGGCAAGAACATTTCATAGGTGGTGTGGAGCTTCTACTTACAACACATGGGTAGGTACACAATGTTTTATCTTTTTATTCACAATGATGTTAAAGTTAATCACCAAGTGAGGGTGAAGATAGCTTTATCCTTTGCAAACATTTTTTTTTCTTCCCCAAGACTAGAAATATTGGATGGTGTAAAATTTTTAAATCCTGAGAAAAATTTGACAATAAACTTTTCACCCAGTACCTCTAAAAACGGTGATTTCCTAAAGCTTTCTTACTTTCACATTTATTGGATGGCACTCTTTTGTAAAGAGCTTTTCCAAAAAAGTAAAGCTATTTTGTTAATATGTAATATGTATTTTTAGAAAGAAATAATAAATATATTAAATATTTTAATTAACATTTTTGTGGGTAAAATATGGTAAGATATCTGCCTTAGATAGCAATGATAAGCTTTTCTTTGATTGCAAGAAGTTTTCAATTCTTTTATTATTATGGTTTCTAGATTTTTATATATTTAACTTTGTAGAATTTTAGTAGTTATTTAATTTTGAACAAAATAATTGAATTATAACATACATACAGAAAAATACACAAAAGTTAAGTATCAGTTAAGTTCAGTTCAGTCGCTCAGTCATGTTTGACTCTTTGTAACCCCATGGACTGCAGCACGCCAGCCTTCCCTGTCCATCACCAACTCCCGGGGCTTACTCAAACTCATGTCCATTGAGTAAACGATGCCATCCAATCATCTCATCCTCTGTCATCCCCTTCTCCTGCCACCTTCAATCTTTCCCAGCATCAGGGTCTTTTCCAATGAGTCAGTTCTTTGCATCAGGTGGCCAAAGTATTGGAGGTTCAGCTTCAGCATTGGTTCTTCTAATGAATATCCAGGACTGATTTCCTTTGGGATGGACTGGTTGGATCTCCTTGCAGTCCAAGGGACTCTCAAGAATCTTCTCCAACACCACAGTTTAAAAGCATCAATTCTTTGGCGCTCAGCTTTCTTTATAGTCCAACTCTCACATCCATACATGACTACTGGAAAAACCATAGCTTTAACTAGACGGACCTTTGTTGACAAAATAATATCTCTGATTTTTAATATGCTGTCTAGGTTGGTCATAGCTTTTCTTCTAAGGAGCAAGCATCTTTTTATTTCATGGCTGCAGTCACCATCTGCAATGATTTTGGACTCCAAGAAAATAGTCTGTCACTGTTTTCATTGTTTCCCCATCTATTTGCCATGAAGTGATGGGACCAGATGCCATGATCTTCGTCTTTTGAATGTTGAGTTTTAAGCCAACTTTTTCACTCTTCTCTTTCACCTTCATCAAGAGGCTTTTTAATTCTTCTTCACTTTCTGCCATAAGGGTGGTGTCATCTGCATATCTGAGGTTATTGATATTTCTCTCACCAATCTTGATTCCAGCCTGTGCTTCATCCAGCCCAGTATTTTGCATGATGTACTCTGCATATAAGTTAAATAAGCAGGGTGACAATATGCAGCTTTGATGTACTCCTTTCCTGTTTTGGAACTAGTCTGTTGTTCCATGTCCGATTCTAACTGTTGCTTCTTGACCTGCATACAGATTTCTCAAGAGGTGGTCTGGTATTCCCATATCTTTAAGAATTGTCCACAGTTTGTTGTGATCCACAACAGTGCAGTTTGTTGTGATCACAGTTTCTTCTGATCCTCTTTATTGCCAAATTCAGACTTAAATTGAAGAAATTAGGGAAAACTACTAGACCATTCAGGTATGACCTAAATTGAATCCCTTATGATTATACATTGAAAGTGACAAATAGATTCAAAGGATTAGATCTGATAGACAGAGTGCCTGAAGAACTATGAACAGAGGTTCATGACATTGTATAGGAGGCACTGATCAAGACCATTCCCAAGAAAAAGAAATGCAAAAAGGCAAAATGGTTGTTTGAGGAAGCCTCACAAATAGCTGAGAAAAGAAGTGAAAGGCAAAGGAGAAAATGAAAGATATATCTATTTGAATGCAGAGTTCCAAAGAATAGCAACGAGAGGTAAGAAAGCCTTCTTCAGTGATCAGTGCAAAGAAATAATAGAAAACCATAGAATGGGAAGGACACACACAACTAAGCGACTTCCCTTTCACTTTTCACTTTCATGCATTGGAGAAGGAAATGGCATCCCACTCCAGTGTTCTTGCCTGGAGATTTCCAGGGACAATGGAGCCTGGTGGGCTGCCGTCTATGGGGTCGCACAGAGTCAGACAGGACTGAAGCGACTTAGCAGCAGCAGCAGCAGCAGCAGCAGAGAACTCTTCAAGAAAATTAGAGATACCAAGGGAACACTTCATGCAAAGATGGGCTCAATAAAGGACAGCAACAGTATTCACGTAACAGAAGCAGAAGATATTAAGAAGAGGTGGCAAGAATACACAGAAGAATTATACAAAAAAGATCTCCATGACCCAGATAACCATGATGGTGTGATCACTCACCTAGAGCTAGACATCCTGGAATGTGAAGTCAAGTGGACCTTAGGCATCATCACTATGAACAAAACTAGTGGAGGTGATGGAATTCCAGTTGAGGTATTTTAAATCCTCAAAGATGATGCTGTGGAAGTGCTACACTCAATATGCCAGTAAATTTGGAAAACTTAGCCATGGCCACAGGGTTGGAAAAGGTCAGTTTTCATTTCAGTCTCAAAGAAACACAATGCCAAAGAATGTTTCAACTACTGCACAGTTGCATTCATCTCACACACTAGCAAAGTAATGATCAAAATTCTCCAAGCCAGGCTTCAATAGTACACGAACCGTGAATTTGCAGATGTTTAAGCTGCATTTGGAAAAGGCAGAGGAACCAGAGATCAAATTGCCAACATCCATTGGGTCATCAAAAAAGCAAGAGAGTTCGAGAAAAACATAAGTATATAAATTTTCAAAAAGTGTAGCACACCTGTATTAATATTCAGATCGAAAAGCATACCTTGTATCATATCACACCAGTCAGAATGGCCATCACCAAGAAGTCTACATACAGTAAATGCTGGCAAGAGTTTGAAGAAAACGGAGCCCTCTTAAACTGTTTTTGGGAAATGCCAACTGATACAACCACTATGGAGAACAGTATGGAAATTCCTTTAAAAAACTAGGAATAAAACTATCGTATGACCCAGCAATCACTCTACTGGGCATATACTCTGAAGAAACCAGAAATGAAAAAGATATATTATATATATCTTTTATATATATAAAAGATATATATATCTTTATATATATATACTCCAATGTTCATTCACAATATTGAGGACATGGAAGCAACTTAGATGTCCATCAGCATATGAATGGATAAAGAAATAGTGGTACATATACACAATGGAATATTACTCAGCTATAAAAAGGAACACATTTGAGTCAGTTCTAATGAGGTGGATGAAACTGAAACCTATTATACAGAGTGAAATAAGTCAGAAAGTGAAAGACAATAGTATATTAATGCGTATATATTGAATCTAGAGGGGTTCCCAGCGGCTCAAATGATAAAGACTTCACCTGGGTTCCGGAGAAGGCAATGGCACCCCACTCCAGTACTCTTGCCTGGAAAATCTCATGGATGGAGGAGTCTGGTAGGCTGCAGTCCATGGTGTCGCTTAGAGTTGGACACGACTGAGTGACTTCACTTTCACTTTTCACTTTCATGCATTGGAGAAGAAAATGGCAACCCACTCCAGTGTTCTTGCCTGGAGAATCCCAGGGACAGGGGAGCCTGGTGGGCTGCCATCTATGGGGTCCCACAGAGTCAGACACAACTGATGTGACTTAGCATTAGCATTCACCTGGGTTCAGTTCTTGGGTCAGGAAGATTCCCTGTAGGAGGGCATGCAACCCACTCCAAGTATTCTTGCCTGGAGAATCCCATGGACAGAGGAGCCCGGGAGGCTACAGTCCAGTAGGTGGCAAAGAATCAAACATGACTGAAGTGACTTAGCACAGCACAGCACATGTGTGCAGGGCTGCACAGGAGACACAGACATAATGAACAGATTTTGGACTCAGTGAGAGAAGGGAAGGGTGGGATGATTTGGAAAAAATAGCACTGAAACATATACATTACTATATGCAGAATAGATAGCCAGTGGGAGTTTGATGTATGAAGCACACACCCAAAGCCAGTGCTCTGACAACGTGGAGGGATGGGGTAGGGAGGGAGGTGACGGGGGGATTCAGGAGGAGGGAACACATGTATGCCTATGGCTAATTCATGTTTATGTATGGCATCACAATATTGTAAAGTAATGATCTTCCAATTAAAATTTTTTTAAAAAGAAAAAAGCATCTTAGAAGCACCTCAAGAAACTTCCCTCTTGCCCTTCTCCTGTCACCCTGAAAATATCTACTACCCTTACTTCTAAAACCATAGATTACCACTGCTTGTTTTTGGACTTTACAAATATGAAATCTTACACTATGCATTATTTTGTATCTGAGTCCTTTCACCCAATTGTATTTATGAGATTTGTCTATGGTGTTGCTTATAATTATGTTCATTCTCATTGCTATAGTGTCCTATTTCATTTCTGAATATGCAACTATTTATTTATCCATTCTATCCTTGTTGAGAATGTGCATATTTTCAGGCTTGGAATATTGCAAATATAACTATGCACATTATTGTAATATCTTTTAATAGATATTACTTTTCTATTGGGTATATATAGATATGTGGTCCCACATGGATCAAAAGATAATACATATATATTCCAACACTACCATCAATAATATAAAAGGGTTTCAATTCTATATCTCTGCCAACTTGATATTGTCATACTTTTTTACTTCAGCCATTCTTGTCAGTGGCAATGGTACCACATTACATTTTAATTTTTAGTTCCCTGATGACTTAGTAAAAATAAAACATTTGGAAAATATATTCACTGGTGTTTTGCATATATCTTTTTTGGTATAATACTTGTTTGTTACTTTGCCCAAACTATTGTTAGATTGTCTACCTTTCTTATTGACTTATGGAGTCTTTGTAGGAATTACCCTGAATAAGAGTTCTTAGTAAGACATTCACATTAAGATTATCCATCCCTGACAGACAGTCTTTTCTTTATACTATTAATGGTTTCATTGTTGTTGAGTGGCTATGTCCAACTCTTTTGAGACCCCATGAACTGTAGCCCACCAGGCTCCTCTGTCCATGGGATTCTCTAGGTAAAAATACTGGAGTGAGTTGCCATTTCCTCTTCCTGATGCAGGGGATCTTCCCAACTCAGGGATCAAACCCTCATCTCTTATGCGTCCTGCACTGTAGGCAGTTTCTTTAACACTGTGCCACCTGGGAAGCCCCAGTGGAGTCATAACCTTGAAATAATCAATTTTGAAAGATTTCCAATTTAAAATGTTTTCCCTTAGTTCTGTTTGTATCGTGTAAAAATATTTTTCTACTTCCAGGCTATGAAGATCTGTTTGCTTCCAAAGTTCTATTGTTTTACCATTCACATTTGGTTGTGAAATTTCTGTTATTAATTTGTCATTTTACACACACTGGATTTGCTTTGCTAACATTTTGCTTAGGATTTTCTGCTTTTTCTTCGGGTCAACTTCTATCTTTTTTTTTTTTTTTTAATTTCTGCTGAGTAAATACCTAGAAGTGGAATTACTAGGTAAATATTTAAATATATTTAATTTAAAATATATAAATTTTTACCAAAAAATTAAAAAAAAATCTGCCAAACTGTTTTCCACAGTGATCAGGTCATCTGTGTTTCTGATAGAAACAAATGCGAGTTCCATTTGCTCCAAATCTCCACATAAATGTTACAATATATGTCTTATCTATTTACTTTGAGATTCTTGTGGATATGCAGCAGAATCTTAGTGTGGTTTTAATTGGGTTTAATAAATAATGATATTGAGCATGTTTTCATATTTTTTTGTCATTTGTATATATTGTTTGCAGATACGTCCATTTAAATCTTTGATTCATCTTTTTATGAGACTGTTTTTTGTTCTTATAACTGAGTTTTGGCAGCACTTTATGATCATTGGATGTAATTCTTTATTATATATCTTGATTATTATTCTGAAATGGATTCCCTGAAGCATATTTTCTCAGTGTTCTCTTTTATAATCAGTTCTACTTAACCCTACTTAAAATAACTGTTTGGAACAAAGTCATTAAGATTGTCAGGTTTCTGATATTTTTAATCTATCATTTTTATGATTGTATAGAATTTTAGTTTTTCTCATCAGAAACATTGAATTGTTATCATTACTATCTCCTCTTCATGAGCAGAATTGTTTTTTTTTTTCTTCCAGTGTTCTTGCCTGGAGAATCCCAGGGACGGTGGAGCCTGGTGGACTGCCATCTATGGAGTCACACAGAGTCAGACACGACTGAAGAGATTTAGCAGCATTCCATTATATGTAAAATTAAATGGGAAGCTTTCCGAATGAAATGTTATTTATTAATTTTTTTTATTTTGTAGTTAAATAGCTATTTTTGATATGAGTCCACCTACTGAGATATTAGAAAGAGAATAAAAAATATCCTGGACAACTGCAATTAAAATAGTCTTTGATCTTTCAAACAAAGATGGATCTATCAAAAGTCCAAACTGTGGTTAAAATTTGTTATTTTTCCTATAAAATATATGAAGTGAAGTTCTGATGAAAATTGAGAAAAGCATGTGTTTAACAAAAAAAATTACGTATTTAACAAAATACAGATATACCAGCATATATATCAATAGTTTTCACCCAGATGTCTGATAAACTACAGAACCAAACATTTGGAGATTCTAACAAAATTCTAGAGTTATTTTTTATAGATTCAATAAATTGCCCATTTGGATCACAGTGAGAGATATTTCATAATTCTTCATGATCTCTATGATAGAAAAGGGAAATAGTTTATTATATTTTGACCCTAGTGTTGGTATTTTGTATCTCCACCACCCTCCTATATGTCTAAATCTAGTTCATTTTAGTAAATCAAAGGTCTATAGCAGTTCAGTGAGTAATGAGTAATTTTTAATAATGGTGAACACTAGCAGTGTACAATTGTTTAAGTTCATTGTGATATTAAGCTGAGAAACTAATAGGGCAAATAATTTGATAAAGCATAACGTATCTGAGATTGCTTTTTTTCACCTATTAAGAATGATTTTATTTTTAAATTGGGGCATTTCAAGACTACAGGACCCATGTAAGAATCCACCTGCTGGTGGATACTGATGTCTTAAATCTGAATTAGGTGTATATCTAAATGGACAGTTCTTTTATCACTATATAATTTAGGACTTCCCTGGTGGCTCTGATGGTAAAGAATCTGCCTGCAATGCGGGAGAACAGGGTTCGATCTCTGGATTGGGAAGATCCCTGGAGAAGGAAATGGCAACCCACTCTAGTATTCTTGCCTGGAGAATCCCATGGACAGAGGAACCTGGAGGGCTTCGTCCATGGGACTGCAAACAGCTGAACGACTGAGCAACTAACACTTTCACTTTAGATATTTAGCAAAATGATGAAGAAAAGATAGCTTGTTCCTATGAAACATGTGCAATCCCTTCAGAAAAATGTTTTAGTTACAATTACTTCCTAACTTACAATTACTTCCTATCATAACTAATGGTACTTGGAAAAATCAAGAAACATTTTGGTAACATTTCTAATTCCACTTGTGCTGAAGCCCCATCAAGAAAAGAATTCTTAGCATTTATATGATTTACTTTGTTGTATGGTAGAACCAATGCAACATTGTAAAGCAATTATCTTCCAATTAAAAATAAGTTTTAAAAATGTTCAAAATATATATGGACATTTATGTAAATGAAGATTAGGTTCAAGTACATATAATAATAAGTTGAATTAAACACACTAGATTTATTCTCTCATATTAAAATGAAAACAAAAGAAATATCATCAAAGAAAGGAAACATCACAAAAACAAAATAACCACCCCCCACCCCCACCAGCAACAATAACAAAAAACAAGACTTCCTAGACAATATGCAAGCTCTGTAAAGTCATTTAACTTCTCTCTGCTAGGCTGACTTCTGGACTCAAGGTCAGAGCATAGACTAATATATACAGATGGTACAGCCATCATGTTCGGTTCTTCCAGGCAAAGGAAAGGCAAGGAAAATCTATATGGGTGTGCTATAAAATGATGAATTAGCCACAGTCTGTCCCTTTTCCTGACCTCATTCACATACATCCTTGTTTCTATATGTAGACACACTTTACTTCTCATAACCCCAAATTCTCTTTAATTTACTATTAGATCTACATCTGGACTAGTTCAGCTCCCCAGATTAGGTTCATATGTGTCTCCTCCTGGTCCGCTAACCTATAAACTGAATGGTAACTCATGTGCTTGAAACTTACTCGCCTCACATTGATGAACAAGGAACAACACAGCTCATTAAAACTCCTCTCCATATAAGGGGTAAGTAGGTAATATGTAGCAGTCCCTGATTTCTGGCCAACAATAGTTAGGCTGCACTAAGCATAAGTTATCTAGTTAGACCTCAGCTTTGGGCCCCAGAATGCTAATCCTGGTGCATTATCTTCCAGAGCCATATCAAAACTGGGGTGTGGATTTTAACTTTAGCAGCTCATCTCATCTTTGTAAAAGGAGCCAAGACATGCTTCTACAGGTAGGATTGGTGTTTCCTTTATAATAAAGTTTCCTCAAAAAACTAGGAAACTCGGGGTCTATATTTTTTCTTCATTATGTGCTTGAATAAGTACAAGCTTTATTAGGAAGTAATTTTTTAGCTTAATGTCTCAGATCTTTACTTACTAGCTTCAGGGATTTTTCTCTCCATCTTTCATAATTTATTTGCCCATGCCACAAAGTCTTCTGAAGTAATAGGCTTTGACAGGAAAGAAATATTTAATTCCATCTTTAACAGGTTCATCACTTTGTACAATGAAGCACAAGTCTTACTTCTTAAGACTATATTTTCTAAATTTGCCAAGCCCCAAATTACAGCACTTTACTTCTTATATTACAAATTCCTTTTAGAGAAGTTATATTTGGATGTTTTCTTCCATTTTTGTTTTGTTTAAAATACCCCTCCCCTCCAGGCTAGAAATAACAGTTGTATACACAGAGAGGTGAAAAACTTAGGTAGCTTGTAAGTCCTTAAATCATAACACCCTCTTCTATTGATTGTATCTATTGTATTCATTTAATATATTCAGTTTCTTCAAGAGATGGGTTATTTTACTGAGAGCATGGGGGTTATGCCATTCAATTCTTCTTTCTTTATTTTTCTTCATTATCAAGAATTACAGAATGCCTTCCAAATGACTTATCTCTTCCCCAGGAGCACTGCTTTATCAAGAGTGCCACCTCTGGTCTCTTTCAAACTTAAACCCTATTTGATTCCCTCATGAAGGAGTCAGCAAACTCTAACTCAGGAGCTAAGTTCAGCCCACTGCCTATATTTGTAAACCCTGTGCTTTGGGAAATAACCATGCATTTTTTTTTTTTAATGCATCATCTAAGACTGTGTTCATGTTACAGTGACATGAATGGAGTAGGTCCACAGAAACCATTATGGACACCAGTAAAACCTAATATAATTACTATTTGGATTTTGCATAAAAAGTTGGCAACCCCTGCCATGGTAGCTAGTACTCTGATCTATTCATCTCATTAATATTCAATGTATTTCTTAACTAAGTGGGTATATTATAATAGTTTGATAGGGCAGCTATAACAAAGTGCTACAGAATGAATGGCTTAAACAACAGAAACTGTCTCACAATTCAGGAGTCGTGATATTTTCAAAATTGAGTTTTGTAAGTTTATACAGCTGTGTCATTGAGACAAAACTAATTCTCTGTGTGCATGTGTATGAGTGTGTGTGTGATGAAAGGAGACCATATTAAGTTACTAAGCTAAGTTGACCATGTGATTAATTTTTATATGTTTGTTGTTTTTCATTATCTTTCACATAAGTGAGCTGCAGATCTTGAAAACATTTAAAATTCTACTATGCTTACTAATAAAACAGAAGTAAATTTTTAAAATCAATAAAATAACTAGAGCCAGACATCCTGGAATGTGAAGTCAAGTGGGCCTTAGAAAGCATCACTATGAACAAAGCTAGTGGAGGTGATGGAATTCCAGGTGAGCTATTTCAAATCCTGAAAGATGATGCTGTGAAAGTGTTGCACTCAATATGCCAGCAAATTTGGAAAACTCAGCAGTGGCCACAGGACTGGAAAAGGTCAGTTTTCATTCCAATCCCAAAGAAAGGCAATGCCAAAGAATACTCAAACTACTGCACAATTGCACTCATCTCACAGGTTAGTAAAGAAATGCTCAAAATTCTCCAAGCCAGGCTTCAGCAATATGTGAACTGTGAATTTCCTGATGTTCAAGCTGGTTTTAGAAAAGGCAGAGGAACCAGAGATCAAATTGCCAACATCCGCTGGATCATGGAAAAAGCAAGAGAGTTCCCAGAAAAACATCTATTCCTGCTTTATTGAGTATACCAAAGCCTTTGACTGTGTGGATCACAATAAACTGTGGGAAATTCTGAAAGAGATGGGAATACCAGACCACCTGATCTGCCTCTTGAGAAATCTGTATGCAGGTCAGGAAGCAACAGTTAGAACTGGACGTGGAACAACAGACTGGTTCCAAATAGGAAAAGGAGTATGTCAAGGCTGTATATTGTCACCCTGCTTATTTAACTTATATGCAGAGTACATCATGAGAAACACTGGACTGGAAGAAACACAAGCTGGAATCAAGATTGCCGGGAGAAATCTCAATAACCTCAGATATGCAGATGACACCACCCTTATGGCAGAAAGTGAAGAAGAACTCAAAAGCCTCTTGATGAACGTGAAAGTGGAGAGTGAAAAAGTTGGCTTAAAGCTCAACATTCAGAAAACAAAGATCATGGCATCCGGTCCCATCACTTCATGGGAAATAGATGGGGAAACAGTGGGAAGAGTGTCAGACTTTATTTTTGGGGGCTCCAAAATCACTGCAGATAGTGATCGCAGCCATGAAATTAAAAGACGCTTACTCCTTGGAAGGAAAGTTATGACCAACCTAGAAAGCATATTCAAAAGCAGAGACATTACTTTGCCAACAAAGATCCATCTAGTCAAGGCTATGGTTTTTCCTGTGGTCATGTATGGGTGTGAGAGTTGGACTGTAAAGAAGGCTGAGCGCCGAAGAATTGATGCTTTTGAACTGTGGTTTTGGAGAAGACTCTTGAGAGTCCCTTGGACTGCAAGTAGACCCAACCAGTCCCTTCTGAAGGAGATCAGCTCTGGGATTTCTTTGGAGGGAATGATGCTAAAGCTGAAACTCCAGTACTTTGGCCACCTCATGCAAGGAGCTGACTCATTGGAAAAGATTCTGATGCTGGGAGGGATTGAGGGCAGGAGGAGAAGGGGACGCCAGAGGATGAGATGGCTGGATGGCATCACTGACTCGATGGACTTGAGTCTGAGTGAACTCCGGGAGTTTGTGATGGACAGGGAGGCCTGGCATGCTGTGATTCATGGGGTCGCAAAGAGTCGGACACGACTGAGTGACTGAACTGAAAATAACTAAAACCAAAAGAGTAAAACCTGAAGATAGTAATGTCAGGATGACTACAATTTGTATCTCAGTTTGGATTTTTTTATCATACCATCAGCAGATACTAGAATTTTGGAGAAATTAAATATTAATTTTTTAAAGAGAACTAGCTTGCTTACATTCATCAAGTTAATAAACATTTATCTGGAATATATTATGAATTCTGTGTTAGAAATTGAGCATTCCCTGGGATTTTATAAGAGGTTTGTCTTTAATGATACTTGCTATCTATTTGGAAGACCCATATAAATAAAATAATTGTGCCATTGTATAAAATATTGTCCAAAGGCAAAAATATAACTCTTTAATAAAGTATAATGAGCTACCTATTTGAAGAGATCTACTTTTGGCACAAATAGACAGACTCTGGTATTTGTCTGTCTGGGGGCTGCCAGGGAAGAGGTTGTCTGCAATTGAAATCAGAAGCAGATCTTAAAGACAGTGAAGCTGAAGATTTGCAGCCAAATGACAATTTCTTTCTAAAATAGAGATCTTAATGGCATATTTCCATGACTGCTATTAAACTGAAAGTTGGATATGAAAGTCTTAGAGCTGCTTAGATTTTGAGCAAGATGGAGACAGAAGCATCCTTGGATTTGGCAAAATAGAGTTACTTGATGATGTAAGAGAGGTTTTAAAGAGAGTAGTTTGCAAGAATTTTTAAAAAATGAACTAGAATATCTTGAAGCATGTATGAAAATTGAAGAAGTTTGGAAACAGCATGTTATGAAAGAGAACAAAGACATCATGTAGGTGTTTCACTGGTGGGTTTGTTGAAGAGAGTGTTTCCAAATTTAACAGTTTTTGGTTTGATTTTGTAAGAGAGAAAGAATTTATGGATTTTATTGAACTAAGAAGAGAACAAGTGAGTGAAGATGCAGGAAGTAAGGGAAATTGTCAAAAATATAAAAACCATTCAGAGAAGACAGAAAATTAGGCTCAGGACTGAAATGGAAAGAAACATAATTTCTTTAGGAATAAGAGTATAAATTTTTTTTTATTGAAATGAAGGAAATAGAAGTTTGGTACTTTCAAAAGTAAATTTGTTAGTGGAAAGATAAGGGAGTTTCAGACTTCCAGCTTACATTTTCTCAAGTGCCATCATAGAAAGTGAGAAATCAAATTCGTGATTTTAGAGAACGGCTGGCTTTTCAGGCAGTGTTTTGTGAACCACATAACTCTGAACACAAATAACACATGTTCATGTCATTGTGAAGTCAGAGTTTTTATGGGTTTTCTAGGTGTCACTAGTGGTAAAAGAACCTGCCTGCCAAGGCAGGAGATACAAGAGATATGGGTTCGCTGCCTAGGTTGCAAAGATCCCCTGGAGAAGGAAACAGCAACCCACTCCAATATTCTTACTGGAGAATCCCACGGACAGAGGAGACTGGCAGGCAACAGTCCATTGAGTCACAAAGTCAAACACTACTCAAGCAACTTGGCACGCACAAGAAAATGAGGCGAGTGAGAGAGATAAGAACTCTTCAAGGGTGTGACTAAAATGATGACCAATAGATGACAATTAATATTGCTAAGAAGTCAGAGAATTTCAGTTATACATATCCTGGAACAAGTCATGTGAAAGGACAGATGATTGGTATAAAGGGTGAAATATTTGAAATGGAGATTTTTAGAAAGAATTCACATTTGGGTGTAAAATTGGAAATGACCAACTGAGGTGGTATGGTCAAAATATCATTATAAATAAGCACATCAAGGAGTAAAGAAGTTAAGGAACTGAGGGGTCTCCTTCCAAGATGATAGAAGTAGGCATTAAAATAAAGAGAGCTATACAGGAGCCAAATTCTTTAAGAAGTAAAATGGTTAGATTAGAGTGGTAAAGGTCATGGACTGTCAAGAGGGATAGATGGCACCCATCTCTTTTGAGGAACAGGATTAACTGCATTTATTTCCTTCCCCTCTGGATGCTCACGAAAGAGGTGAAGAACTTGAATACAATGTCACATGTGGAACCGGAAGGTCACCAACCTCATGTTTGCTTACTGCTCAGTGTCAAGTTCATGAGGTCATGGATATTTGGATAAACTGCAAAAAGTGGTGGTGATGAAAAGAAAAGAAAGAAAAAAACTTTCTCTATTTAGTCTTTATAAGAAAAAAGTTATCAGCATGTTTTGTTGAGCCATCAAATTTTAGAGGTTTAGTCTATACCATTCCTTTCACATGAGAGAAAACCAAAGCTTTTTTTAAACTAAGTGACTTTCTCAACTCACATGCTTGTTTCTAGCCAAGCCTCGATTAATCCTAGGTTTCTAACTCCCAGTTTATATCCTTTGCTCTAGGCAGGCTTATTCTCCTCTAAGAACAATTTTTCAGGTACAGTGTATGTACCTGATTAATTTTAGGACACACAGTATTTTTTTCCTTCATAAATATTTAAAAAGCAGAAAGTGATTCTCTTTTGGCATAAGAAGTACTTAGGATTCTTATCTATAAGGACTTGACAATGAGGAAACGGTGACAGATTTAGCATGCGTCCTTTCATTCGAACAAAAGCAATTCTTTAAATTCCATGGCATTTATACAATCTGATGCTAAAAAAGCAGCAGCATCACCAAACATGTCCTTAATATAACCTCAAGGAGAATATCTTTGCAACGGGTTGTTATAACACTTTTATTTCTACCTGAAACAGGATTTTTTGCCTTGATGAAAGTAACAGAGAAGAAAACACAATATTCTTCTTATTTGTGGTTTAGAGACTGATCACAGCACTGCTACATCTATAAATAAGCTTCTGTGAGAGTCCCAGAGGTCCTGCCACAAGTCCACTGTCGCAGTTTATTGGCTAATCAGCAAAGAATTGAAATCTTGATTGGCTTTATTTGTTGGCTGATTGAAACACTGAGATAGGAAGTAGTGGACAGATTAATTAATTTGTGCTGGGGAATCCAAAGTTAATCTAAAGAATGCTGTCACTTTGATTGATGGCTGTGTGAGAGAAGAAGTCTTTAAAAACCACCACGAATCCTCACTCTGTGGGCACATAAATACAAGGTTTTGTCTATTTAACTGATTGAATTCCACTGAACAATACTGAATACTAATGTTTCTGTGCGTTACAATCGCCACACATTTTAAAGCTGGACTACACAGGACAGAGAAGAATGGACAAATAACATTAATAAAAACAGACAAATGAGACTTCAATCTTATCATGTCCAAGAAATAAGAATTTCCACTTTACTAACATGTCATCTACGCAGTTGTTTATTTTACAAATTTGTAGTATATACTAAGTATAAATCTGTAATTGTTAAGATAGTATTTTTTTCTTAAAACCAGAAAAAGATTTTTATACTTGTAGAATCTTTACAAAAGCAAAGAAACAGAACAGCTAACATTAATTTATATTAAGAACTCTTTATAATTGGCATACAATAAGTTGAATATATTTAAAGTGTACAAAGAGTTTTGACATTTGTGTATACCTGAGCAGTTATTGTAAACATCAAGATAAGAACATGTTGATTGCCTCAAGAAAATTTCCTCATATCCCATTTTAATCCCTCTGTTTTCCTACTCTCACTCCCATTAGATCTCAGGCAAACACTGATGTGATTTATGGGATTCTCTAGAATTTTATATAAATGTAATTGTAGAGTATATATACCTTTTTGTCTGGCTTATTTCACTCAGTATAATTACTTTGAAATGTACAAAGGCTTTTGCATATAACAATAGTTCATTAAGTTTTAGTATTGTATGACTTAATTTGTTTATTCACATGCTGAAGGGTTTTGAAAAGAAGTGTGTGTTAATCCCTCAGTCACGTCCTACACTTTGTGACCCCAGGACTATAGCCCACCAAAATCCTCTGTCCATGGAATTCTCCAGGCAAGAATGTTGGGCTGGGTAGCCAGTCTTTCCTCAAGGGGATCTTCCTGACCCAGGAATCCAACCTGAGTTGCCTGCATTGCAGTCAAGTTCTTGGGCTTTGAAATTATTTCTAGTTTGGACACATTTCAAATAAAACTTCTATTAACATCTGAATGCAATTCTTTACATGGGCTTACGCTTTTATTTCTTTTGGGTAAGTTGAATTGTAAGTGGAATACATGACAAGTATATGTTAAAAAAAAAAAAAACTGCCAAAATTTTTTTTTTATATTTTTTTGCAAAGAACATATTTGCAAATCAAATATCTAGAAAAACAGTAGTTGCATACAGAACAGTAAAGGATTTCTAAACTCCATTTTACATTCCTATCATCAATGTCAGATAATTCCTATTCTTCTGTCTCCTCACCAACACTTGGCATGGTCAATTTCAATTTTAGCTTTTCTACGTAGGGTAAATAGAGTTGTATTGGTAGTATGCATTTCCTTAATGATTTTGATGTTATGCATCTTTCCATATGCTTATTTGCCATTTATTTATTTTATCTGGTGGACAGTATCTGTTCAAATATTTCTTTTTTTTTAAGCAGTTGAATTTTAGAAATCTTTTACTAAACAATATACAACCGCTTTTTCAGATATTTGATTTGCAAATATGTTATTCCAGTCTATGGCTATTATCATTTACTAGCTATTTGTTTTCTATTTTCCCCATCTGTTCTTTGTTCCCTCTTTTGCTTTCTTTGGATACATTATTTTTTATAATTTCACTTTCAATTCAGTTCAGTTCAGTCGCTCAGTCGTGTCCGACTCTTTGAGACCCCATGAACTACAGCACACCAGGCCTCCCTGTCCATCACCAACTGCCAGAGTGCCCATGTCCATTGAGTGGGTGATGCCATCCAACCATCTCATCCTCTATCATCCCCTTCTCCTCCTGCCCTCAATCTTTCCCAGCATCAGGGTCTTTTCAAATGAGTCAGCTCTTTGCATCAGGTGGCCAAAGTATTGGAGTTTCAGCTTCAACATCAGTCCTTCCAATGAACACCCAGGACTGATCTTTAGGATGGACTGGTTGGATCTCCTTGCAGTCCAAGGGACTCTCAAGAGTCTTCTCCAACACCACAGGTCAAAAGCATCGATTCTTTGGTGCCCAGCTTTCTTTATAGTCCAACTCTCACATCCATACATGACCAATGGAAAAACCATAGCCTTGACTAGATGGATCTTTGTTGACAAAGTAATGTCTCTGCTTTTCAATATGCTGTCTAGGTTGATCATAACTTTCCTTCCAATGAGTAAGTATCTTCTAATTTCATGGCTGCAATCACCATCTGCAATGATTTTGGAGCCCAGAAAAATAAAGTCAGCCACTGTTTCCACTGTTTCCCCATCTATTTGCCATGAAGTGATGGGACCGGATGTCATGATCTTCGTTATCTGAATGTTGAGATTTAAGCCAACTTTTTCATCCTCTTCTTTCACTTTCATCAAGAGGCTCTTTAGTTCTTTTTCACTTTCTGCCATAGGGTGGTGTCATCTGCATATCTGAGGTGATTGATATTTCTCCCGGCAATCTTGATTCCAGCTTGTGCTTCCTCCAGCCCAGCATTTCTCATGATGTACTCTGCATATAAGTTAAATAAGCAGGGTGGCAATATACAGCCTGACATACTTCTTTTCCTATTTGGAACCAGTCTGTTGTTCCTTCACCTTGTTTATTGACTCATTATCTAGAACTTGTTGTGCTGCTAGTATAGTTTTAGAGTTTATTGCAGATATCTTTACCAGAATCTATTTTCAAGTGATATTATGCCACAGTATTATTTCTTTCATTACTTTAAACTTTGTGATCATCCACTTTTTCACTTGCATTGTTTCTATTTACAAAAATTATTTTGTCTCTGGTTTAAGATTTTTCTCTTCATTCCTGTTTTCCAGCACTTAGATTATGATGTGTCTCAATGAAATTTTCTTTATGTATCTTATCCTGACTTTTACTGAACTACTTCATCATGTGGGTTTATTTTATAAATAAAAAAATTAGAATTTTTTGCCAGTATTTCTTCAAATGTTTCTTTTTGTTTTTTTTCTGTCTCCTTTCCCAATATTCTTTCAAGCTACCAACTGGACACACATTAATTTACCTGTTCAGCATTTCTTTTCTACATATTTATTTTATTTTTTATTTTGTTTTCATTTTATTTTGGAGTACAGTTGATTTAAAATGCTGTATTCATTTCAAATGGACAGCCAAGTGATCTAATTTTACATATATATATATATATATATATATAGACAGTTTGCATTGCTATGTTGTCAATTCCACTATTGTTTTCTCTGATAGTATCAAATCTGTGAATACTGTGAAAGTCACTCAGTTGTGTCCTACTCTTTGTGACCCAATGGACTGTAGCCTGCCAGGCTCTTCTGTCCATGGAATTCTCCAGTCAAGGATACGGGAGTGGGTAGCCATTCCCTTCTCCAGGGGATCTTTCCAACTCAGGAGTCAAACCTAGGTCTCCCACATTGCAGGTAAATTCTTTACCATCTGAGCCACCAGGGAAGCCCTCTGTGAATAATCCTATCCAATTTCTTTCAACTCAAAGATTTTAGTTTTCCTTTCTAAAAGTTTGTTTCAATCTCCAATGTCTCTAATTATATCTTTGACAATATGGAGTACAGTAATATTATTAACTATTTAATGTTCTTTTCTGATAATTCTAACATGTATGTTAGTTCTAGTTGGTTTTCAATGAATCATTTTTTCCCATTATATTTTCCTGTTTCTTTAGATGCTGCTCTTCTATGGGAATCAGGTATTGTAAACTGAATCTTGTTGGGGGCTTGATAGTTTTGTATTCCTGGTGTATACACATACACACACACACACACACACACACACACACACACACACACACACGGCTAAGTGGTAAGGAATCCATTCGCAATGCTGGAGACACAGGATTGATTTTGATCCCTGGGTCAAGAAGATCGTCTGGAGAAGGAAATGGCAACCCACTCCAATATTTTTGCCTGGGAAATTCCATGGACTGAGAAACCTGGCAGACTAGTCCATGGGGTCACAAAAGAGTCAGACATGATCTAGTGACTAAACAATTAAAACAATAGATATATACACTTACTGTTTAGTATGCTTGGATTACCTATATGCATATTACCTTTACTCAAGGATGCACTTAATTTACTTGTTTAAAAAAAAGTAAATTGATCTGTTAGTCAGGACCAGAGAATCATTTAATCTAGATGTAATTACCTCTTACCTTCTTAGCACTCTAGCCAATTCTCTGTGAGTTTTGACATGTTCTAGTCTGGCTGGTTAAAATAGCTATTATTCCAGTTTCTATGTGAGTGCTGAGTTATTTCTCATTATCCTTTTATATGATTCTTTCTACAGATTCAGACAGTTTCCTTGCTTGCATGCTTTGATCACTACTATGCTGAATGTTACATTTGGACTCTGTATGTCTCTGGGATTCTCTTTCTATGTAGTTCTTTTCATAGCTATTCTGTATTGGAAATTGTAGCCACCTTGATTCTTCATTTTCTGTTTCTCAGGGGTTCCTTTCTTTTACTGTCTAATGTCTAGTGCCTTGAATACTATCATTTTATATTTTATCTATTTATTGCTGTGTGTTTGTTTCAGATGAGAAGATAAATTCAGTTACTCTTATTTCCTCTTGATTGAAAGCAGAGGTCTGTTCTCTTGTGTTTTAATGTATCTAAAAATGTAGGCGTTATTTTGACTATGCCATGTGACTTATGGGATCTCAATTCCCCTAACCAAGGACTGAACCAGGCCTTGGCAATGAACGCCCAGAATCTTAACCATTAAGCCACAAGGGAACTCCCATAAAATGTAGGTTTTGACTTAACTTCCGTTTGAGAAAAAAAAGAATCATATAACAAAATCTCTAAGCTCTTGAAAACTGAAGTAGGTAAGTTAGGAAACTTAAGCAAACAATTTAAGCAAAAATACTATATTAGAAAATACATTTGTACACAATGCCTTAGACTAGGGAAGGAAGACAAAATAAATACCCATGAAAATATGATTTTTAAAAAATTTGATTAGATCATAATGATATGTCAGTATACAAATATTAGTGTTTATTTTTATTTTTTTTTAAATTTTATTTTATTTTTAAACTTTACATAACTGTGTTGGTTTTGCCAAATATCAAAATGAATCCGCCACAGGTATACATGTGTTCCCCATCCTGAAAACCGTCTGCTGTGGGTTGGGATGTATGGAGAGAGTAGCATGGAAACATACATCACTGTATGTAAAATAGATAGCCAATGGGAATTTGCTGTATGACTTGGGAAATTCAAGCTGGGGCTCTGTAACAACCTAGAGAGTTGGGATGGGGAGGGAGGTGGGAGGGAAGTTCAAGAGGGTAGAGACATATATATACCTATGGCTGATTCATGTTGATGTTTGGCAGAAACTAGCACAACAGTAAATTCTGGAGAGGATGTAGAGAAAAGGGAACCCTCCTACACTGTTGATGGGAATGCAAACTGGTATAGCCACTATGGAGAACAGTGTGGAGATTCCTTAAAAAACTGAGTATAGAATGGCCATATGACCCAGCGATCCCACTGCTGGGCATACACACTGAGGAAACCAGAACTGAAAGAGACACATGTACCCCAATGTTCATTGCAGCACTATTTATAATTGCTAGCACGTGGAAGTAACCTAGATGTCCATTGGCAGATGAATGGATAAAGACGCTGTGATACATACACATACACTGAGTAACTGAATATTACTCAGTTATAAAAAGGAGCACATTTGAGTCAGTTCTAATGAGGTAGATGAACCTGGGACAAATGCTATATATTAATGCATATACATGAACTTTAGAAAGACAGTACTGATGATCCTACATGCAGGGCAGCAAAGGAGACACAGATGTAAGGAACAGACTCTTGGACTCTGTGGGAGAAGGAGAGGGTGGGATGATTTGAGAGAATAGCATTGAAACATGTAAATTACCATATGTAAAATAGATGACCAGGGCAAGTTTGATGCATGAAGCAGGGCACCCAAAGCTGGTGCTCTGGGACAACCCAGAGGGATAGGATGGGGAGAGAAGTGGGAGTGGAGTTTAAGATGGGGGGGACACATGTGTACCTGTACCCGATTTATGTTGATGTATGGCCAAAGCCATCACAATATTGTAATTATCCTCAATCAAAATAAGTAAATTAACTGAAAAAAATAAACCAACACAATACTGCAAAGCAATTATCCTTCAATAAAAAATAAATTAAAAAACATACAAAACAAACAAAAATTTACTCTCCTCCTTTACCACTACCAGTGAATAGAATCAGTGGCAAATCCTTAGGGTGTAAAACAGCAAGTTGTATTTCAAATGCAAACAGCTCTGTATTGCTGAATACAATGTGTAAAGTAAAGAACAGTAGGATATTTGACTGAGGTCGCAGTCATGTCAGGACCAAAGACCTTCTATTCCATAATGAAGAGTTTAGGATTCTAGTCCAGACAAGAAAGAGAACCCAGTGAAACAATTTCTTCTTTTGGTATATTTACTAATTGAACATTTACTTGAAATATAATATACCTACAAAAGAATATGCAAAATGTACACTTCAATAAGCTTTCACAAAGTCAACATGCACATGTAATCCCTACCCAGATCAAGAAGTCAACAGTAATGCCAGACCCTGGAAGCAGCCCTTAGGCCACTTCCAGCCATTAACAGGGCAGCCAATTCAAAGAGTTACCTAATAAACTCCCCAGAGGTAATATATCTACTTGGAGGCCCAGAAGATTGAAGCAAGTAGTTATTTTCTTTCTTGCCTTGTCTTTAACAAAGAGGGAAAAAAGGAACATCACTGAAGTAGAAACAAATTCACAAGTCACAGCAAAGGAGTGGAGACAGAGACAACTTAAATTTATACCTTTGTGCCAGGCTAAATTATTCTATGCAAAAGGTTCACTCTAGCCCTCAGAGACATTTTAAAAAAACAAACAGCAGAAACAAGGAGAGTAATAAAGACTTCTTACGTTATTGTGCTATAAATACTGAAAATATGTTTCCAAATGTGACAAGAAATATTACGAGCGATTGCAGATGCATAAATGGAGCAAGTATAATACTGTTTCCTCAGAGGCACTGATAAAAAAAGACTATTATAAAGCACTACAAAATAATTTCTTTATCCAGAAGCTCTGAAGCAGTTATTAAACCAGCTGTTTTCAAAAGTACACAAATCTGCTAAGTTGCAGTTGGGTAACTGTTAAATGTTAAAGCAGTGAATGCTCAGCTTGGAGCAGATGGTCTGGGAATGGGTGAGAAAATGGCAATGTTAATACCACCAGACTGAGATGTTCATTTGTGCTGTGGTATGTGCAGACTGGGTGAATAATGAAGGTTCTGTAATAATTGTGTAAATCCCAACATTATTAAATCGATTCAGCTGGGGTTTCTTAATATATGTGAAGCACTTGATGTACTTGGAGAACTACCTCCTCTTTGGCTAAAGCTGTTCTCATTAACTCATACTGCTTTATTTGCGGTGACCTCGGTGTTCCCGTTAAGTAATGACTGGAATAAGAATTAGAAATGCACTTTCAGTCCAAGTATTAGAAAGGAGGGAAAATATTAAGAGAAGTGTCAAAGCATGAGTGTTGCAAGAGATTGGCCCCCGGCATTAATTTACCTATCAAGTTCAGTTAGTGTTTGTTTTAGACTATTTAAGAGTTTATAATTAGCCTTGCACTTTTGGGATTTGAGAAAGTTGCCTTTTCTCAGTTAATGTTTATTTTACCTGAAAGAGAAGAAATCCATATTAATATATTTTCTGGTTTTTAGTTTAACCTGGGCACTCCCAGATTTTTTACCACAATATCACTTCAGAGATTTGTGAAAAGGGTGTGTGGAAAGCAGAGCCATCTATAGAAGTTTTTGTTGTTGTTTTTTCCCTCAGTCTGGGCTCTCCCTGTAATTAGTTTAAGGGCTTTCTTTTGCAGAGCAGAACATATAACAGCATCTCTGGCCTGGCCCACTAGATGCCAGCAGCAGCAACCAAGAATGTACCCAGACATCTCCCGTTCTTTATTGAGAACCATTGGTCTATAGGAAAAACAAGAGAACCTGTGGCTCGTTACCTCTAGTGATAAAAAAGAAAAGAAAGTGAAAATGTCTTGAAAGTTTCAACCAAGAGTTGGTGTTTTTAACTGAACCTGGCTTTAAGGAAAATACCAGTACACAGAGTGCCATGATAAGATTAAAATGCCAAATATAACACTTTGCTTCTATAAGTATGAGCTATGTGGTGTTCCCAATTGTTAGGAATGAAATAAGATTCAAAAGTGGGAACAAAGCAGATGTAAGCTGGGTTTCTCAAAATATTCTCTCGATAGTAGTTCATCAATATATTAAAAACAAATAAATCTGAAGCTAACTGGATTCTGAGACATGCTATGTATTACATCTTCACACTGAAGAGTCATTTTGCCCAAAAGCATATTAAAGGCTCTAAGATGTTTTGCAGTTAAAAAAAAAAGAAAAGAAAGAAAGAAAATGAAAATATATACCAATGGAATATATGTGTGTGTATGTGTGTGTGTAATATATAACTTCTCATAGAACTATGATAGAGTTCTCTAAGTTCATTTTAAGCAGTTAAAATGAAGTCACAAAATCTGCATCCCACAGCTCATACCACTTACAAGATAGCCCATTAAATCTTTGTCTATAGCTTGCATATCTTGCTAAGCCATATTTTACTCTGTGTGACCCTATGGACTGTAGCCCACCAGGCTGCTCTGTCCCTGGGACTCCAGGAAAGAATACTGGAGTGGGTTGCCATGCCCTCCTCCAGGGGATCTTTCTAATCCAGGGACTGAAACTGTGTCTCTTATGTCTCCTACATTCACAGTCAAGTTCTTTACCACTAGTGCACCTGGGAAGCCCAGGTGTCTGGAACTTACCTTCTGCTATTGTAAGAAATCAGTAAGTGGAGGCAATGTGTTTGTACTGAGAGATGGGTGTAAGAGTGAGGGAGAATTGGCCATAGTTAGATTCACTGGTACCAGCGAGACCTGACAAGCCAGGAAGAGCTAATGCTAACACTGGAGACCAATGAACTATTGTAAACATCAAACAAAAGCAAAGCTCATGGCAATTTAGAAGAGGGACAAATAAACATGCACACAGGAAAGCCATTCATTCCAATGCTAATAGTTAATAAGACAGATGTTCATTAATGAATATATTCATTATGAACTGATTATTAAAATAGTCCATTTGGACTAAATCCATTGCTTATCTCTGTCGTGTCATACTTTTTCTGCTTTTCAGATACTGTGAAAGTCTATTCACACAAATACTAAGCAAAAAAGGTAGGAAATTTCTGATTCTTGTAAAAATTCCAGGATTTCATGAAATCTAGTAAAGTGATTTTTTGAGAATCAGTACAATCAACACAAAGCTATTAAGAATTGAAGACTCTAGCAGAGCTACCCCAGTTAATTACAGAAGATGAGAAATGTAAAAGATAAGAAGAAAATAGATCTTTAAGAGAGAATGATTTGAATATCAAAAATGGGGAGTTTTTTGAAATTTTAATGAAGGAGTCCTTGAAATTTCTTGCAAAAATGATCCTCCTAATCTTCAGATTGTTAATTCCAAATATAGTACTATCATTCAGTTTTGTCAGAAAAATTACTCCCTAAAAATTAATACAATTAAAAGTTATATTTGTAATTACTACCAAAATATGACAGATAACAGTTAAATAACTCATTTTTATAATTTTAATTTTATGTTTCATGTCACATAAAACACACTTCCAATTATTAAGAAATGTTAGTAGAATGAAGCATCTTTTTAACATATCAAGGGATCACATTCCACACAGGTTGGAAATGAACTCTGACTGTCAGGGCAGGATCAGAGGCTGGGGATTATCAGTGCTTATCATGAATTGTTTTCATTTCACCAAACTGCATCTTGATGGATCAAGATAGTTTGTGTAATTTTCATTATCTGATCATCAAAGCACTTATTTGTATTAAAGACAAATAGATATTTAAAAAAAATTTTATGTTTCAAATCAGCCATTTGGAACAATCAGGCATTCTCAATATGTATTATAAATTTTTGATCCCATCTTTGGAAACCTCTCAGAATATGACTTTTTCTGTACAAACAAAGAGGAATGTCCTAAATCTCAGAAAGTATGAGAGACTCCACCTGCAGAGGCCATAAGAGATTCACCCTTAGTGTTAGTATTAGTCACTCAGTCGTGCCTGACTCTTTGCAGCCCCATGGACTGCAGCCCACCAGGCTCCTCTGTCCATGAGATTTTCCAGGCAAGCATACTGGAATGGCTTGCCATTTACTTCTCCAGGGGATCTTCCCAACCCAGGGATCAAACCCAGGTCACCTGCACTCAGGCAGATTCTTTACCAAATGAGCTACATTCACCATTACATTTATAAAATCACCATGTTCTGTCTAATTATATCTATAAATAAATATAAAAATATATATATTATATATAAACTATAAATATCCTATACATTTGTTATTACACACTTTAATTTTTATAATGAATATCTTAGATCAGTTTTGGAACACAAGAAAGGTGTCATTTTGGAAACTTTCCTTTGTTTATATACGTTCAGTGCTTTAATGGTTAAAAATCAGCCATCTGGAAAAAAATTTTTTTTTCATAGTTTATTTTCTCATTGTATCAGTTGCATAGTATGAACAGGTTTTTTCTGCTTAGAAAGTAAAAGAAACCTGTTTTTACGTTGTGTAAAGTTTGGAAAAAGACAGACAAAATGGATAAAACAACCATTATCTTTATACCCAAAGATAAAGATGTTTAAGAGTTTATCACTATTCCTCTAATCTTCCATGTGAATTGATCAACTTAAATTATATTCGAGACATGTTTTCAAGACATTGAAAGCCTATAGAAGGCTTATAGAAATCACTTTAATGTTACTGATGCATGTAACATACTTATGAAATACTCTTCTCCTTGGCTATTTAAGTTGTATAAATATACTATTGTAAAACAAAACTGTGCCATTGTTTTTAGAATTCCTCATGTGAGTTTTAGATTATTCTCTAAGGACAGATCTGTGGAAATGAAACTTTCAAATGAAATACTATGAACATTTTAAAAATTTGTGTTAAACTAATACAATTTTGTAAAGTTTAAAAATAAAATAAAATTAAAAAAAAACTAGGAAAATAACAAAAATGTGTAGAAATGATACAAAGAATATTTTTAGACACTATTGAGGGGTACAACAGGGATTCTGAATAAATGGAAACATATAACTTGTTCCTGAATTTAAAAAAATCAAAATTATAGGCTTAGTTCTAAACCCGAAAAATCAAGCACATATATCTATCTCTGCTGCTAAGTCACTTCAGTCATGTCCAACTCTGTGCGACCCCATAGACGGCAGCCCACCAGGCTCCCCCATCCCTGGTACCCTGGCAAGAACACTGGAGTGGGTTGCCATTTCCTTCTCCAATGCATGAAAGTGAAAAGTGAAAGTGAAGTCCTCAGTCGTGTCCAACCCTCAGAGACCCCATGGACTGCAGCCTTCCAGGCTCCTCCATCCATGGGATTTTCCAGGCAAGAATACTGGAGTGGGGTGCCATTGCCTTCTCCAACCATCCCCGAATCCTACTAGAACAATGGGATAAAGCACATATGGAACCTCAAAGACAAAGAGAGGAAGAGCTGACAAAAATGATGCTGTGGAATATGGAAAGGGAAAGTCAAAGTTTTACTGGTCCACAGAGTATGCGTGAGTGTGGGAGGGAACTTTATTAGAGACCAGTGCAAAAAACAAAGAGCAGTCTGGTTCTCCAATAAGAGCTCACAAATTCAACTCGTCAGGGATTTTTGAGGGCAAAGGAACATGGTAGGACTAAGACTAAGAGCATGTTTGGATGTCTATGGGATTGTTAGACCTCAAGATCTCCTTCTTCCACCCATGTAGCCAGGTTTCTATTCCTAATTCTTGCAGAAGGCAAGAGGCTTTCATGCTAGAGAAGCTTACCCTGGAGTCTTTGTACTCAATAAAACCAGGAACAGGTTAGGGAGAGAGAAAACACTTTTCTGCAACCAAAGGACCATTCTCCAATCAAAATATGTTGCTAGCTAAACTTAAACTCATAAGGCAAAAAATTTGACCCAGTGTGTGGAAAATGGACTGTTGAAGCAGGGAAAAGAAAACAATACACCAGTCATCCAGACCTCTCCATCCTGCTGCTGCTGCTGCTGCTGCTGCTGCTAAGTTGCTTCAATCGTGTCTGACTCTGTGCGACCCCATGGACTGCAGCCTACCAGGCTTCTCTGTCCATGGGATTCTCCAGGCAAGAACACTGGAGTGGGTTGCCATTTCCTTCTCCAATGCATGAAAGTGGAAAGTGAAAGTGAAGACAGTCTGCCATGACTGTAATATTTGTATGTTGATAATGAAAGGGAAAGTGTTAGTTGCTCAGTTGTATCTGACTCTTAGTGACCCATGGATTGTAGCCCACCAGGCTCTTCTGTCCACGCGATTCTCCATGCAAGAATACTAGAGTGGGTTGCCATGCCCTCCTCCAGGGTATCTGTCCAACCCAGGTATTGAACCTGGGTCTCCTGCATTGCAGGCAAAGTCTTTATAGTCAGAGCCACCAGGGAAGCACATGTGGGTAACATAACACATCAAATATAAATGACAGCCAAGAATCACCTTTAATATGAACAGTAAAAATAAAAGTAATAAATAGAATGAAAGAAGTCAGAGGAAAGAACAGAAAAACTTAGAGATAAGTCCTTTATATACTGTTATAGATAAGAGAAGATACTGCATTGTGACAAAATAAAGTACTATTGAGAAAAATATTAAAGTAGTGTAGGTCAAGAGAATCTTCCTAGAAATCAAAGATATGGAATTCTAAGTTAACAGCTAATAGTTTGCTGTTCAAATTTGAGGAAATCTCACAGGAAATAAATATAGAGTAAGAAGCATAAAAGTAGAGAAACATTCTGACAAATTTATTATCAGATTAATAGATCACACACACACATACAAAATTAAAAAAAAATAGGATATAACAAAGAAATAATATAATAAAAATTATAACTAATAATAATATAAAATTTTCCAGAAAATATGAATTTATAGAACATTTGCAAGCCTCTAGTACAATGCAGGAAGAAAGATTAAAACCACTACATTATCATGAAGTTAAAATACCATATCTATATGTTGGTGGTGATGGTTTAGTCAGTAAGTCATGCCTGACTCTTGGGACCCCATGGACTATATAGCCCAACAGGCTTCTCTGTCCATGGAATTCTCCAGGCAAGAATACTGGAGTGGGTTGCCATGCCCTCCTCAAGGGGATCTTTCCAACCCAGGGATTGAACCTGAGTCTCCTGCATTTCAGGCAGATTCTTTACTGCTGGGCTACTGGGGAAGCCTATGCATATATATATATATATATATATATATATATATATATACATATACATACATATATATACATACACATATACATGTATATATACACATATTTATGTATTTCTGAAGAAAAACCGACATCCTGTAAATCATAGAAAGCAGCATTCCAAAGGTGCCCCTGACAGCTGGCTTTCCTATCAGTTTAGTCAATTCTATTGCCATTAAATTCTACATGCCAAAGATGGTCCACTTAAAAGAAATGCATACTTTTCTTACATATTTCTTACTCTACTCTTTTGCCAAGATATTTTGGAAAGAGACTGAAGCTACCCAGAATTGAGGTAACTATTTCAACCAAGAAGTAATTTTATGTTTTATCAAAAGGCACTGATTATCCTTAGGAGAACAGTTCTATCTATAGCCCAATCCATCTGGACGATAACGTCCATTAGTCAGGAAGCGGAACTTGTGCATGTTTTCCAACATATAATCATCCGGACTCTAAATAGCCAATGACGCTATTTTAAGTTTCTTAATGTGCCTTTTTAACATATGTGGAAATACCAGGGACCTTAATTGTATATTCTTTCTCTATATACTAAAGATACATTTGTATACACCTAGAAAATTGCAGTTTTTAAATAACAGATTGTATGGATCTTAGACATAAATATTTCACACTGTACTCTCCTATATTTTATGGAAGAGGACTATTATAAGGAGAAAACTAGAATAAATGATTGACAGAGGCAAAGACACACTATGGTATGATTTCTATTTATCTTTAATTTCTGTATTTTAATTTTATTGCAAAATAGCACATGCTTTATAAAAAGTAGTGGAAAGGAAAGCTGCCCCTTTCTTTATTACTAAGACTCAGAGATAATCTGAAAATAATTTGGTATGTATACATCTAGATCTGGCCTCTCAGGTGGCGCTAATGATAAAGAACCTGCCTGCCAATGCAGGAGATGTGAGAGATGTGGGTTCGATCTCTGGGTCAGGAAGATCTCCTGGAGGAGGGCATGGCTACCTGCTCCAGTGTTCTTGCCTGGAGAATCCCATGGACAAAGGATCCTGGCGGGCTCCAGTCTATGGGTTCGCAAAGAGTCAGACACGACTGAAGAGACTTAGCATTCATGCACACACCCTGTTTATCACAGAAGACCTCTCTGATAATGTGACGATTGAATAATGAGCAAGAGAAAGTAAGGTGGTAAGTCATGTAGTTGTTAACAGAAGAATATGCTGGGCAAGAGGAAGAAGGTAAGAGAGTGTTCAGTGTATCCAAAGAATAGTTAGTAAGGAGGTCAGTGTGGCTGGCATGAGTGAACAAAGGGAGAGTTTACAATTATGGACCCAGAAAGGCGAGTCTGTGGAAATACAATCACTGGGGCCATAAAACAAAGTAAGGAAACTGAAATTTACTCCAATGAGATGGAAAGTAATCTACAATTTGTGTGGAAAAGAATATCATGAGCTGATTTTGTTTTATATTATATGAAAAATATTATGAGATAAATCAATGCATATATATATAAAACAGAAAATGTAGCCTATATTAAAAAGGGAAATTTAAGGACAAATGTAAGTTATAATCCAAATAAAAGACTAAAGTATATGGTAAAATAAGACTCTTTATGGCAATTTAATAGTCATGAAACTGTGTATCTCATATGTAAATAAATATACATCTGTGTGTGTGTATATATATATATATCATATATACATATTTCACAGACTGAAAGGAAAACACATAATTTACAATAATTGTAAAAGACTGATGTATTTTAGATATTGACAGAATAAATTAAAAATTTAAGATACTTAGTTAAGTAATTAATGTAATTAAAATCTGATTAAAAAGATAATAGCATGTTGTAAGACATGATAGGAAAGAACATGTACACCAGGATCGGTCTGAGATCTGTCCACTTTCCGAGAGTACCTTTATATACTATTTCTAGAGTACTATTATTCAGCTTGAGTATTATGATTTAGCTTGAAGACTATTATTTCGCTTGGTAGTCATGACGTAGTCATAAAGACCTAAGCAAACCACAGGCGATGTGAGTGTCCTAGAGGAGTGATCAGACATCAGAACTTAGTGTTTCTTCAAGATGTACCTCAGTGAAAAAGATTTCATAGGTGAACTATGTGTCTCAACTTCCCCACCTCCAGTTTTACTTGAAGAATGATTGCTTTCTATCATCTCTAACTTATTGCTCTCCATAGCCTCACAGAAGCATCAAGAAAGTAGTTTCTTCTCGCTTCTATCTTTGTATTATCTCTTTGACCAATAATTCTGTTCATATTCAATAAGCCATCTTAAAGGTGGTATTATCAATACCTAATATCTCTAGATAGTAATACATACTCTGTCTGAACTTCATCTCTGAATATTAGAAGTAAGTCTCATATTCCCTTTTCTGCCATTATCTTTTGGTGAAAGACTTAAATCATAATGGGGAAATAATTTTAATGAAGAGGATGATTAAAATTATGCGGTAGATTAATCAGAAAGTGCCTGTATATAATATATCAATGTCTAACTACAAAGACTTGCCATTGCCGTAAAAATACTCAGAGATCCTTCTAAAACAGACAACATCTTACACATTTGAAAAGCCCCAAATTTGTATGAATCCTCAAAATTTCAACCAGCAATACCTACTTAATATATTAATTATATTTTTTCAAGTTGCATTAATATAACAATATTTTCTGCACATTTCTCTTTTCTTTCATAACACATGGGGCCAGAAGGCTCTGAAAGATTATAGTTTTTAGAAATTTAAATGACATTCTTTTTGCTATTATTATTGCTCAGACAGGCTGTTGTGTCCAACTTTTTGCCACCCCATGAACCGTAGACTCCCAGGCTCCTCTGTTCATGTGATTCTCAAGGCAAGAATTCTGAAGCGTATTGATATTTTCTTCTCCAGGGGATCTTTCCAACCCAGGGATCAAACCAGAGTCTTGTATTATCTCCTATATTGGCAGCTGGATTCTTTACCACTAGGGCCACCATTCTTACTGAATAATAACAGAAAGTAGTAGGATACAATCTCTTCCTTTAAAAAGTTGTGAAACTATAGTATGGTAATCTAAAATAGCGCTTATTTTCAGACTTGATTTATATAAGTCTAGGCTGAATTTAAATGACAGAGAAAGAATTTCAGTAAGATAGACTTTATGCTGCTGCTGCTGCTGCTAAGTCGCTTCAGTCGTGTCTGACTCTGTGCGACCCCATTAATGGCAGCCTACCAGGCTCCTCTGTTCCTGGGATTCTCCAGGCAAGAACACTGGAGTGGGTTGCCATTGCCTTCTCCAATGCGTGAAAGTGAAGTCGTTCAGCCGTGATTATAGTAAAAGTAAGATTTATTTAAAAGCCCTATTGAAAAATAATAATTAAGAAAAATGGATTTGAAACTATGATGCTTAGTCATAAAAGTTTTTACAAATTTTAACATGCACTGGTGTCCCTGTTAAAAAATAAAATTAAAATGAAAACAAGACATTTTCTCCTTATAAAAGTGACAGCTATTAAAACTATAATACTTAAACATGGTGAATATATGAGTAAATATACCCTATTTTATATCTAGTAGAATTATAGGCAGGTAAAAAAAAATTCTATGGTAAAATTTGGTTAAGTATATTGAGCAACATAAATAATTCTAATTCTTGAAATTCATTAAAATGAATTAGTCAAACATTTTCAATAAGACTTAGTAAAAATATATTAATGAAAAATGGGAAATATCCTCAACAAAGGGGTAGTTAAATTAGAGAACATTCATTGATGGAATTCTATGAAAATTCTTTGAAATCCCATAAAAATTCTCTTTTAGAAGGATATTTATTTTCAATGTATAGTTTTTATAGACGGTCTGTAAACATCTGACTTATAGCCTATAGATGGTGCACATAATATTAATGATAATCTAAATGTAATAGCCATGGCAGATTTCTGTATAGAAACATTTTATTTCCTCTTTAAAATATTTTTGTATTTGCATGTTTTATAATAAATATTAATTTATTTTTTATAAATTTATTTTTTATTTAAAATTTTTTTATAAATTTGTTTTTTACAAATATTAATTTATAATTAGGAAAATATCATTAAGATATGCTTTTAACTTCAAGACCTCTTGGTTCTTACCTTATAACAAATGCAAACATTCCTAAGTATTTTCTATTGATCAGAATGCATCTATAGCTTTGTATTGTTTCTATACATTAGGATTACTGATAGACTGTTCTCCTGTATGATGTGAAGATAGTATGTATATTTTTCTAACCATTTAAACTATATGTATAACAATTTTTTCTTAGCATTTAAGGAACAAATCTTAGCTTCCATATAGATAAACAGACCCTTTAAAATCAGTAGATAATAAAGCATTAGTATAATAGTAACATAGGTTGCAAACAATATGATGCAATTTGCAATCTAAATGAATACATTCAACAAAGATCTGGATTCTTCAACTCACCTTTAATTTCCAATATTGTTTGAAGGAACGTTATACCACCAGGTACTTCCCTGGTGGCTCAGACAGTAAAGCATCTGCCTGCAATGTTGGAGACCTGGGTTCGATCCCTGGGTTGGGAAGATCCCCTGGAGAAGGAAATGGCAACCCACTCCAGTATTTTGCCTGGAAAATCCCATGGACAGAGGAACCTGGTAGGCTACAGTCCAAAGAGTCTCAAAGAGTCAGACATGACTGAGCGACTTTACTTACTTATGCCACCAGAAGATACATATCTGTGCTACTTGATTTCACATCGTACCAATCTCTTTCTCACAGAAAACTTTCTTACAGACAGCCAACTGTAGAAATTTCTCTGTCTTGGTAATAACAAAGATAGGGTTATACCACCTTAGAAGAAGACAGACCTATCAAAATAACATCATTGAACAGGATAGTGGATAAGCATTAGCAAACTTACAAAATAACAACTTTGCCATCAAATGGTATTAACGCTTTTAAAAGAGTCAATTTCAATGATGACTAGACTTATCAGGTTGTTTCTTAACATACAGAAATATCTAATCTCTGTATTGTAAATTTAAAGCTAACATAGTATCACAGGTTATTATACTTCAATTAAAAATATTTAAAAACCAGTTTCTTATAGTAAAAGCAGTCACAGTTTTGAATATGTGAAGCCATTTGAGCTTAAAATTCTCATTTTAATGTAGAATTAAAATCTGTTCTGAATAAAACATTAGCCTTAACGTAGAAACATAAACTTTTTTTTTTGTTTCTCCAATATGCTAATCTGAATTTTTCTACTCAGAGGACTTCCTTTTAAAGAAAAAAATTAAACAGTTTTTTCCAATAACCTCTCTGGGTTTATGTCTCATTCACCCTTTTTGTTTTATCATCTGGCTTAGACTCTGTTCTTCACATTTTATTGACTGTAATTCTGTTTTGTCTTTGAAATTGAGAATGCACAAGGACTTTTGCAAATGTTATGTCAATACACAGTAAACAGCAATATTGGGACAGAAAAGAATAGAACACCATTTGGTATTGTAATGACTATAATAAATGTGCATGTGGAACATAGCACACTCCAAATCTAATTATAAAATGAGTAACAGGATGAAATTCTATGGTGTTCTAGGCCACAGTTGAAAGAATAACTATTGAAAGCTGCAGTATCACTTGTCTTTTTTTTTTCTTCTCAGAGTTCTGTTGATAAATATACTAAATGAAAACAGAGCTATCACTTTTCTCTAGTAGTGATTTTGCCCCTTTCATCCAAAATGGTAAATAGAAGCTGGTTTTTTAAAGTCTGCTAAGAGGACGCATAACACTGGTATCAGAGAATACATAAGGAAAAAACTGTGTATGTGCTCAGTTACTTCAGCTCTTTGTGAGCCCATGGACTGTAGCCTGCCAGGCTCCTCTGTTCATGGGATTCTCCGGGCAAGAATACTGGAGTGGGCTGCCATTTCCTCCTTCAGGGGATCTTACCAACCCAGGACTCAAACCCAGGTCTCCTGCATTGGAGGAAAATTCTTTACCCACTGAGCCATCTGATAAGCCCTTAGGAAAGACTATAGATAAAAATAATCCTGAATATCAGGGGAAAAAATGAATTCAATTAAAAGAAACCACCAAGCTGAGTACAGATTTTCATTAAAAGAATTGTGTCTTTTAATACAATGAATAAAAATTCCCCAAATATTCAATATTAAAAATCATTAATAAAATTTATTGTATTCAGTATATGTTTCTCAGAAGAAAATTAATACGATCTCCCCCACGAAGATAAAGAAAACATAGGAAAAATTTATTTTTAAAACAAGTTAGTAAGTATATCTTTAAAGACTTGACCAGATAGGTAATTCCTTTACCTTCCACTTAGATATAGGAAAGAAGAAACAAACATGATAAAGAAAATGATTGAATATAAAAAAACATACTTGAAACAAATATCACAAGTAAAAAAGGTTAATAATGTGGATGCTATCAAAGGAAAGAACTAAAAAGAGAAGTAGCTAATGAAGATTAGGAGAATGAACATTACCTAATTTAAAAAATAGAGATATTAAATAATAGTTACATAACACTTCAAAATTGCTATGAATTTTAAAATTTATATAAAATTGCTGATTGAAAATAAAAGGATAGATATGACTAAATTGGAAAAAAATCTAAAACTTTAAATACATTTAATCAGCACTCAAAAATTTACCTAACTAGGTTTACAGCAGATTTTATTCAAACTTCTAGTACTGTTAGATTCTGTGTTTAAAATAATCTTACAGAGAAACAGGTTAAAAGGGAAACTTCTACAATTGTATTCCAATATTAGTATAAATTTAACAGAACCAGGCATATGTAGTTTAAAGGGAAACTCCATAGAACTATTGTTTTTACTAAGGAATGGCAAAAATCCTGGTGTTTTAAAAAAAATCCATGTGAACACTTAGTAACTTGTCATGGGATGTATATTTCACATGGTGAAATGGTGATAAATTCATCACCATTCATTTGGTGAATGGTTATCCATCTCCTTGTTCAGATTCAAGTCCCTGAAGCAACCAACTCAAAATTTCCCAATGACCACAGCAAGGAGGGGAAAAAAGTCTTATAAGTTAAAAGTGCCAATCTATCACTTCTACCCACAACTGAAGGCCCAGAAGAAACCATATGAATGTGCCCTAATACAAGTGGGTTCAGAATTATGGTTAGGAAACACACATATGAGTGCTCATGCACACACACACACACACACACACACACACACAGTGTTAAGAATCCTCAATAAAATAAAAATGTTATTTCTTCTTCAATGAGATTCAATCCAATCACTTGTAAAGAATACTGAGGACAATTCAAAACAAAAAGATTTAAAAGAGTGAATTGCTCTTACTACCCATTTGAATATATTATTAATTTCCAGTAATAGTAAATAAAACAGCCTAATGCAATGTCAGATAAGCAGAAAAGTAAGTAGGCTGGATTGGAGATTTCAGAAGTAGATACAATAAAATGAAAGGAAATATATGAGAAAATAAAGTTGACATTTCAAAACAGTGGGAAAAAATTGAGACATTTTAATAGTGATGAGATGATTAGCTTGCTAATCAATTAATGACTTATAACTCCTTAAGGATGGATCAGAGGTATATCTTTAATTAAATCATAAAAGAATAGAAAAGAAACATTTTTAATTAAAAAGTACTGCCATGAGACATAGTGATTCAAGTTCCCATATAGCCAAAAAGTATCCAAGTGATCTTGTGATTCTGGGTCTCCTTAAACCTACTTCTTGCATCTGTGAAATGGGCATATCAAAAAAGCTAATTCATATAATTTTGTTAGGATAACAATAGAAAACCCAATGTATTTTTCATTTACTACAATATCTGTCACAAAATGTTCAATAAAATTGTATTAATTCTTATTAATATTATAATAATAGTTTTCTGATGCGGCCTTACAAATAGCTGAGAAAAGAGAAGCTAAAGGCAAAGGAGAAAAGGAAAGATATACCCATTTGAACACAGAGTTCCAAAGAATAGCAAGGAGAGATAAGAAAGCCTTCCTCAGTTACCAATGCAAAGAAATAGAGGAAAATAATACAATGGGAAAGATTAGAGATCTCTAAGAGAATTAGAGATACCAAGGGAGCATTTCATACAAAGATGGGCTCAATAAAGGACAGAAATTGTATGGACCTAACAGAAGCAGAAGATATTAAGAAGAGGTGGCAAGAATACACAGAATAACTATACAAAAAAGGTCTTCATGACCCAGATAACCATGATGGTGTGGTCACTCACCTAGAGCCAGACATCCTGGAATGTGAAGTCAAGTGGGCCTTAGAAAGCATCACTACTAACAAAGCTAGTGGAGGTGATGGAATTCCAGTTGAGCTATTTCAAATCCTGAAAGATGATGCTGTGAAAGTGCTGCACTCAATATGCCAGCAAATTTGAAAAACTCAGCAGTGGCCACAGAACTGGAAAAGGTCAGTTATCATTCCAATCCCATCCCAAAGAAAGGCAACAGCAAAGAATGTTCAAGCTACCCCACAATTACATTCACTTCATACGCAGGCAAAGTAATGCTCAAAATTCTCCAAGTCAGGCTTCAACAATACGTGAACTGTGAACTTCCAGATGTTCAAGCTAGATTTAGAAAAGACAGAGGAACCAGAGATCAAATTGCAAACAAGCGCTGGATCATTGAAAAAGCAAGAGAGTTCAAGAAGAAAACATCTACTTTTGCTTTATTGACTACAGCAAAGCCTTTGACTATGTGGATCACAACAAACGGTAGAAAATTCTGAAAGAGATGGGAATACCAGTCCACCTGACCTGCTTCCAGAGAAATCTCTATGCAGGTCAAGAAGCAACAGTTAAAATTGGACATGGACCAACAGACTGGCTCCAAATCAGGAAAAGAGTACATCAAGGCTATATATTGTCTCCCTATTTATTTAACTTATATGCAGAGTATATCATGCAAAACACTGGGCTGGATGAAGAACAAGCTGGAATCAAGATTGGCAGGTGAAATATCAATAACCTCAGATATGCAGATGACACCACCCTTATGGCAGAAAGTGAAGAACTAAAAAGCCTCTTGATGAAAGTGAAAGAGGAGAGTGAAAAAGTTGGCTTAGAACTCACCATTCAGAAAACTAAGATCATGGCATCTTGTCCCATCACTTCATGGCAAATAGATGGGAAACTGTGGAAATAGTGAGATACGACCTTATTTTTCTGGGCTCCAAAATCACTGCAGATGGTGACTGCACCCACGAAATTGAAAGACGCGTGCTCCTTGGAAGAAGAGTTATGACCAACCTAGACAGCATATTAAAAAGCAGAGACATTACCAACAAAGGTCCATCTGGTCAAAGTGGTGGTTTTTCCAGTAATCATGTAAGGATGTGAGAGTTGGACTATAAAGAAATCTGAGCAGCAAAGAGTTGATGCTTTTGAACTGTGGTATTGGAAAAGAGTCTTGAGAGCCTCTTGGACTGCAAGGAGTTCCAAGCAGTCCATCCTAAAGGAAATCAGTCCTGAATATTCATTGGAAGAACTGATATTGAAGCTGAAACTCCAATACTTTGATCACCTGATGTGAAGAACCAACTCACTGGGAAAGACTCTGATGCTGAGAAAGATTGGAGGTGGGAGGAGAAAGGACAACAGACGATGAGATGCTTGGATGGCATCACTGACATGATGGACAGGAGTTTGAGTAATCTCCGGAAGTTGGTGATGGACAGGGAAGCTTGGCTTGCTGCAGTCCATGGGGTTACAAAGTTTTGGACATGACTGAGCAACTGAACTGAACTGATCTGAATAGTTACATTACTATAATATTATTTAAAGGCATTTATCACATGTGGTATAGACTTCATATGGAAAATTGAATTAGGCACAAATTTCATGACACCTTTCTTGTCAAATAAAAGGCAATCGAGTGGCATTACTAGGGTTTTTTAAAAAATGTAAAGAGATTAATTTTATCAATCAGGCCAATGTTCTAAATTAAGCAATTATACATCATCAAATCAGTATTTATGAGATCCAATTAATAATTCATCTCAGACACATTTACTTAAAGATCTTTGGAATCACTGTGTTTATTTACTGAAGAGTGAAATAATTTAATTTGCTAAGCATTCGCAATAAGGGTAATATTACTCTCTTCATGAGAAAGAAGCATGCCATGCAAGCAAATTGTGGTCACCCTGGAAGAGGGAACCACTTCTCTTGGAGATTTGGAGATTATATTTTCTACTTCCTCAACCACATGTTGTCTAAGATAAAGGACATCTACCTGCTGGTTTTCCAAAGAAAAGCTAAGAATGAAGCCTGAAATAGAAACCCTTAGACCTCAGTAACATTTTGAATATCTTTCCCTGATGAATGCCTTTTTCTTGATTAACTATTAAAAAAACATTAGAAGCTTTATTTTATTGAAACCTTTCTTTCATGAAGTTCTAAATGTCAGTCAGATGCCTTTATACTAAAATAAACAGCTGTTTGCCATTGAATCACATGTTGCAGATTTAGGAACAGAAAATTACCAAATTGGTACACTTATGATGCTCTTAGATTGATTTTACTCTGTTGTGTGAGAGGAAATCTCAGCAAATTGAAGCTACACAGTTGAAGACATGCCCTAAATCAATGAGTGATTTTAGTAATCTCTTCAAGATTGGTCTTTACTAACTGGGCAAAATGAAATGATGTTTTAATAGTTCTTTTATGTAACTTTCAGAAAACATAGTGATTGATAGCAGGCCATGATCTTCCTGTAAGAAAGAAAAGTACTCAAGGAAATTAAAAGAGTTATATTTTGAGAGAGGTGAAATTTATTGTAGTAAGACTGAGTGGGAAGGACATGCTAGAACATAGAGCCAGCTCTCTCTAAATGATTCTATAGACTTCTGGGGAAAATATTTTTAAAGTAGACAGGCAAAACATAAGTAAAGGAAGTATAGAGCAACAATGAACATGTGGTAGTTAATGATGAGGGCAATGGATTCAGGAAGTAGATGGGGACACAGAACTCAGCTCCCAAAGAGGTCCCAGCAGGTATGAATTAGGGCCTCACTCATGGTCTAAGCATAATGTTTCCAGGGAGGAGATTTGGACAAGAGGAAATAAGTGTGAGACACAGTTAATAGAACCAGAATTCATCATAATTAGGTGAGAAGCCCAAGAGACAGTGCAGAGACCTTTGAATCTCTCAGTCCTGTTTTTTTTTTAATTCTGTTTTTATGCATATTTTTTAATTTTTAGATACTTGGGAAATAGATTGAAGTATGATTGCTAAATTATAGGTTTTTTATGATTACTAAATTAGTAGGTTTTTATGGTATTGTGATACCTTTTTGATGCAAATGGGTATAGTGAATGCAAGAAAAGATGGCTTCAATTAAAGAAAAAGGAAAAAAAGACATAGAAAAGAAGGATAAATAGGCAAGACTAGACAATAATCAAAGAAGAAAGGCTAATTTCAAAAGAGACTAATTTTAGCCCTATACAATTCATAATGTAATGTATTAATGGTAAGATGGTTTACACAAAGACAGCTCTGAATACATTTCTGAGGGTAAAGAATGGAACTTTTCTTTCTAGTAGGCATCTAATTTACTATCCTAGAAATGTACACATATATTCAAGGAGAGAACGTTTTCTTTAGGATGTATGCCTTGCTTTTCTTTGAAGTCTACTTATGGTTCTTTTATCTGAGAAGCAATTTACCTGAGGAATCTGGATTTCTCATATTCTCAGTTTGGGTTTTCTCTTCAGATCAAAGAAGCAATCTCTACTTTTGCAAAGGTTTCTTGGTTGATCACCTTGATAGACTTTACATTTATTAAATGTTAAATCCTCACAAGCCTACACATCATCACCACCATTACACTTCATTCAGCAGCCTTCACTGTTGATGTTTGATGTAGCTGATGCTGCTCCAGGCAGAGGAGTCAAAACAGTATTGAATCCAAAACAGAGAGACTGTGCTATGCAGACTCCATTTTATAACCCTGCCCATAGCATACCATGCTGTACTAAGCAAATAATGTGAACTTTGATTCAAATTTTAAAACTGATACATGACAGCAATCTCAAAGCACACATACAGTCTCAGAAAGAAACGGGGTGTAGCAGGTAACTTTGGTTGATATTTTGAATTAAAGTACTGGCTAAATGGGATCCCTGGTGTCTCAACATAAAGAATCCACCTGCAATGCATGAGACTTACAGGAGATGTGGATTCAAACCCTGTGTCAGGAAGATCCCCTGGAGAAGAAAATGGCACCCTGTTCCAGTATTCTTGCCTGGGAAATTCCATCACAGAATGCTGCAGTCCATGGAGTGCCAAAGAGTCGAACATTATTGAATGACTCAATAAAAAGTGGTTAAATAAATACAAATATGGGGATCTGAAGGCACTCCTATTATGGCGTGCCAGCAAAATTTCAATAGCTGAGTTGTGTGTTTCTATGCATAACCTATTTCCAGTCTGTATAAATTGCATGATTCTTTTAAGCTAGTACTGTCTCTTTCTGAGGAGGAAGAAGAAGAGAAGCACAATGACAGAACAGGTGCATAACTTGATTTTTATTTCTGTCTCTGGACTGAGGGTTAAGCAGGAGGCTTTAAAAAATCAAGATCTGGGAAGCAAACCAACCATCTTTCATTAGCCTGGCTTTTATTCATTAAAATTAAACTATTTATGTAAAAAAGGATGCTGCTTCCTTTTTGACCTTCCTATTAACTTTACAATCCAATTCCCACATATTAATTGAAAATTGATAAAATAGTTTTTAAGTAAGTCAAAGTTCAGAAACCATTCTATATTTGCTGTTCAGTTACTAAGTTGTGCTTGAGTCTTTGAGACTCCATAGATAACAGCATGCCAGTCTCCTCTGTCCTTCACTATGTCCAGGAGTTTGCTCAAATCCATGCTTAAGTCAGGGATGCTATATAATTATCAAACACTTTGCTGCCCCCTTCTCTTTTTGTCTTCAATCTTTTGCACCATCAGGGTCTTTTCCAATGAGTTGGCTCTTTGTAGCAGGTGGCCAAAGTATTGGAGTTTCAGCTTCAGCATCAATTTTTCCAATGGATAGTCAGTGTTGATTTCCTTTAGGATTTACTGGTTTGATCTCCTTGCATTCCAAGAGACTCTCAAGACTCTTCTCCAGCACCACATTTAGAAAGCATCAATTCTTTAGGGCTCAGCCTTCTTTATGGTATAACTCTCACATCCATACATGACTACTGGAAAACCAAAATTTGACTATTTGGACCTTTGTTGGTAAAGTGATATCTCTGCTTTTTAATACACTGTCTATGTTTGTCATAGTTTTTCTTTCAAGAAGCAAATGTTTTTTTAATTTCATGGCTGCAGTCACTGTCTTCAGTGATCTCAGAGCCCAGGAAAATAAAATTTGGGATGGTTTCCATTTTTTCCCCTTCTATTTTCCATGAAGTGATGGTACCAGATGCTATGATCTTAGTTTTTTGAATGTTGAGTTTCCAGCCAGCTTTTTCACTCTCTTCAAGAGGCTCTCTAGTTCCTCTTCATTTTCTGCCATTAAAGTGGTATCATCTGTATATCTGAGGTTTTGATATTTCTTCTGGCAATCTTAATTGCAGCTTATGATTCACCCAGTCCAGCATTTCATATGATATACTCTGCATAAAAGTTAAATAAGTAGGAGACAGTATACAGCCTTGAGGTACTACTTTCCCAATTTTACACCAGTACGTTGTTCCATGTCCAGTTCTAATGGTTGCTTCTTGAGCACATACAGGGTTCTCAGGAGACAGGTAGGATGGTCTGGTATTTACATCTCTCTAAGAATTTTCCACAATTTTTTGTGATTCATGCAGTCAAAGGATTTAGCACATTCAGTTAAGCAGAAGTAGATTTTTTTTTTCCTGGAATTCTCTTGATTTCTCTATGGTCCAGAGAATGTTGGTAATTTGATCTCTAGTTTCTCTGCATTTTCTAATCCCTGATTATACATCTGGAAATCCTAAATTCACATATTGATGAAGACTAGCTTGAAGGATTTTCAGTATAATTTTGCTAGTATGTGAAATGAGTACAATTGTGCTGTAGTTTGAACATTCTTTGCCATTTCCCTTCTTTAGAATTAGAATGAAAACTGTTTTATAGTCCCATGGCCATTGCTGAGTTTTACAAATTTGTTGAGGTATTGAGTGCAGCGCTTTTACAGAATCATCTTTTAGGACTTGAAATAGCTTGGCTGGAATTCCATCACTGCCACTAGGTTTGTTCATAGTAATGCTTCCTAAGGTCCACTTGACTTCATACTCCAGGATGTCTGGTTCTAGGTGAGTGATTATACCATCATGGTTATCAGAGTCATTATGACCTTTTTTGTTTAATTCTTCTGAGTATTTTTGCTGCTCCTCTTAATCTCTTCTGTTTCTGTTAGGTCCATATTGTTTCTGTCCTTATTGTGCCCATCCTTGAGTGAAATGTTCCCTTGGTAACTCTAATTTTCTTAAACAGATCTCCAGTATTTCCCATTCTATTTCTTGGCATTATTCATTTGAGAAGGTCTTCTTGTCTCTCCTTACTGTGCTCTGGAATTCTGCATTCAATTGGGTGTATCTTTTCCTTTCACTTTTGCTTCTCTTTTTTCCCAGCTATTTTAAGAGTTCCTCAGACACTTTACTTTCTTTCATTTGTTCTTCTTTGGGATGGTTTTGGTCGTTGCCTCCTGTACAATGTTCTGAACTTCCATCTTCCATATCCTGTTCTTTCTTCCATATAATGCTCCATCTTCCATACAATGTTAAGAACTTCAAGTACTCTGTCTACCAGATCAATCCCTTGAATTTATTCATCACCTCCACTGTGTACTCATAAAGGATTTGATTTAGGTCATATCTAAATGGCCCAGTGGTTTTACCTACTTTCTTCAATTGAAACTAAATTTTGCAATAAGGAGCTCATGATCTGAGCCATAGTCAACTCCATGTCTTATTTCTGCTGATTCTATAGAATTTCTCCATGTTCAGCTGCAAAGAATGTAATCAATCTGATTTCAGTATTGACCATATGATGATGTCCAAGTGTAGATCATCTCTTGGGTTATTGGGAAAAGGCGTTTGCTATGACTGGTATGTGGTCTTGAGAAAACTCTGTTAGTCTTTGAACTACTTCATTTTGTACTCCAAAGGCAAACTTTCCTGTTACTCTGGGTATCTCTTGACTACCTACTTTTGCATTCCAATCCCCTATAATGAAAAGGATATCTTTTTTGGTTTTAATTCTAGAAGGTGTTTAGGTATTCATTGAACCAGTCAACTTCAGCTTCTCAGTGTCAATAGTTGAGTAATAGACTTGGATTAATACAATGTTGAATGGTTTGCCTTGGAAGTGGACTGAGATCATTCTGTCATTTTTGAGTTTGTATGCAATTATTGTATTTCAGGCTCTTTCGTTGACTCTGAGGGCTATTCCATTTCTTCTTAGGGATTCTTGCCCACAGTAGTAGATATAAAGGTCACCTGAATTAAATTTCCCTGTTCTCATCCATTTAGTTCACCGATTCCTAAACTTCCATGTTCACTCTTGCCATCTCCTGCTTGACCATGCCCAATTTACCTTGATTCATGGATCTAACATTCCAGGTTCCTACGTAATATTGTTCTTTACAGCACCAGACCCATCACAGCTACATGTCATTTCTGCTTTGGCCCAGCTGCTTCATTCTTTCTGGAGCTATTAGTATTGCCCTTTACTCTTCCCCAGTAGCATATTGGATGCCTTCTGACTTTGATGTCTCATCTTCCGTGTCATATCTTTTTGCCTTTTCAGACTGTTCATAGGGTTCTTGCAGCAAGAATACTGGAGTGGTTTGCCATTTCCTCCTCCAGTGGACCATGTTTTGCCATAATTCTTCACTATAACCCATCCATCTTGGGCAGCCCTATGTGGGATGTCTCATAGCTTCATTGAGCTATGCAATCTCTTTCACCACAACAAGACTCCCTTAAGTGAGTCTAAATTGCCAAAATAATTTTTAAGTATCTGAGAGAATCTAGTTCAAATAAAAGGCTTTGAAAATATTAAAATAAATATGAAAATTTAAAAATAAAGCATTCAATAAAAGGCTTTATTCTAACTGAATAAATGTTCTCTTTCTTGCCCCATTTTACCCCTCTTTAACTGTCACATAATTTTAACCTCTCAAAGCTTGCCTAATTGTTTTTCTTTTTACAAAATCTTTGAGTTATTGAAATTATGATTTGACTTAAAAAGTAAGGGAAAAAAATATATATATAAATTACTAATCACATATAACCCCACCTTCCCACCTATCTCCCACCTCTAGCTAGTGATTGATTTGTGAACACTGGTAAATTTATAAATATTTTAATGGATGAAAAATACATTATCCTAATGACATGTCATATTTACTAGTTTGTATATTGTTGCCCTTAAGGATTTAAGCTTTTACTAGTACAGAATATCAGTATCTTTAGTTTTTGCTGTCTCTATAGGATACATGTCTTAGAGAATGATCACTAGGTCAAAGGCTGTGAACTTTTTTTTTTTAAATCAAAGTTTAAAAAACTGCTGAGTGAAGTAAGTCAGAAAGAAAAACACCAATAGAGTATATTAATACATATATATGGAATTTAGAAAGATGGTAATGATGACCCTATATGTGAGACAACAAAAGAGAAACAGAGATAAAGAACAGACTTTTGGACTCTGTGGGAGAAGGCGAGGATGGGATGATTTGAGAGAACAGCATTGAAACATGTATATTACCATGTGTGAAATAGATCGCCAGTCCACGTTCGATGCATGAGACAGGGCCCTCAGGACCAGTGCACTGGGATGACCCTGAGGGATAGGGTGGGGAGGGAGGTGGGAGGGGGGGTCAAGGATGGGGGACACATGTACACCCATGGCTGATTCATGTCAATGTATGGCCAAAACCACTACAATATTGTAAATTAATTAGCCTCCAATTAAAATTAATTAATTAATTAAAAAAGAAAACCCTGCTCGGTAAGATATCACAATATTAATATGGGGTGACACAATTTAACCTGTAGTACTTCCTTATCCAGCTGCCCCCGCACATCACTCCCCACCCCCCCCATGGTGTGCTCTGCTTCAGGCTAGCCTTCTGCTGTGGAGAAGGGTTTAACATCTTGCCTTCTAGTTATCCACCTTGCACTTTTACTTATACTTTCTTCTCTGCCATCCATTAAGCTGTATATCCAGGATTGAAGGTGGCAGAGGAGAAAGAGGGAGCAAGAGGCAAGAATGTTTCTATTTAACTATTCTTGTCCATGGGCTTCCCATTTTGTGCAGTGGTAAAGAGACCACCTGTCAATACAGGAGACTTAAGAGACGTGGGTTCAATCCCTTGGTCAGGAAAATCCCCTGGAGAAGAAAATGGCAACCTGCTTGGGTATCCTTGGTTGGGAAATCCCATGGACAGAGGAGTCTGGCGGGCTAGACTGTTCATAAAGAGTTGGACACAACTGAGCAACTGAACACACACACATTCTTGTCCAGAGTTGGCAGCTTCATCCTTAGATTTGACTGGTATTTTAAAAAGATGAATTCTTTAATTGAATGCTTCAAAGGAACTCTTGAGATTCACCATTCCCTCCCCATCCCCCATTGTACCACAATAACAGCTTATACTAAGAGTGAATGATATATAGAAACAGTCAAGTGACACATGACCCCCTATACAGGAAGTCAGGTGATAGTAAAGCCAACTAAAGACAAGATTGACTATGCCAAAGCCTTTGCCTCTGTGGATCACAATAAACTGTGGAAAATTCTGAAAGATGTGGGAATACCAGACTGTAAGATGTGGGAATACCAGACCACCTGACCTGCCTCTTGAGAAACCTATATGCAGGTCAGGAAGCAACAGTTAGAACTGGACATGGAACAACAGACTGGTTCCAAATAGGAAAAGAAGTATGTCAAGGCTGTATATTTTCACCCTGCTTATTTAACTTCTATGCAGAGTATATAATGAGAAACGCTGGGCTGGAGGAAGCACAAGCTGGAATCAAGATTGCCGGGAGAAACATCAATACCCTCAGATATGCAGATGACACCACCCTTATGGCAGAAAATGAAGAGGAACTAAAAAGCCTCTTGATGAAAGTGAAAGAGGAGAGTAAAAAAGTTGGCTTAAAGCTCAATATTCAGAAAATGAAGATCATGGCATCCGGTCCCATCACTTCATGGGAAATCGATGAGGAAACAGTGGAAACAGTGTCAGACTTTCCTTTTTTGGGCTCCAAAATTACTGCAGATGGTGATTACAGCCATGAAATTAAACGTGCTTACTCCTTGGAAGGAAAGTTATGACCAACCTAGATAGCATATTCAAAAGCAGAGACATTACTTTGCCAACAAAAGTCCATCTAGTCAAGGCTATGGTTTTTCCAGTGGTCATGTATGGATACGAGAGTTGGACTGTGAAGAAAGCTGAGTGCCCAAGAATTGATGCTTTTGAACTGTGGTGTTGGAGAAGACTCTTGAGAGTCCCTTGGACTGCAAGGAGATCCAACCAGTCCATCCTAAAGGAGATCAGTCCTTGGTATTCATTGGAAGGACTGATTCTGAAGCTGAAACTCCAATACTTTGGCCACCTCATGTGAGGAGTTGACTCATTGGAAAAGACCCTGATGCTGGGAGGGATTGGGGGCAGGAGGAGAAGGGGACGACAGAGGATGAGATGGCTGGATGGTATCACTGACTCAATGGACAGGAGTTTGGGTAAACTCCGGGAGTTGGTGATGGACAGGGAGGCCTGGCGTGCTGCGATTCATGGGGTCGCAAAGAGTTGGACACGACTGAGCTACTGAACTGAACTGAAAGACAATCTGCTTTTCATTATCATCCTCCTCATCAGCCATTCTAAACAATGTGTTTGGTAGAGTATTTCTTTTTTTCTCCATCTGAGTTCCAAACAGTTGCTGCCATTATTGCTGAATTGTGATAATAGGTAGGAAATCCTCAGATTAGCATATTTTTGTTAATTTTGTTTAATAAACAGAAAATTGTTACTGAAAGTATACTTAACATGGAAGTTTCATTTGGAGTACTCCCATTTATACAGTCATCCCTAACACACAGGCCCAGCACCATGCATGGAGAAAAAGTTTATAAAATTTAGAAATTATTCTAGTTCTCTTTGGATACAAGTTTTTGTCTTCAACTCCTGTGGTACTACATTTTGACAGTACATTCAAAATTAAAACCATAGTGCAGTGATTGCAAACATGAGCTTTTATAATTTTGGCATTCTATGTGCCGACTTGGAATTTTTATTTTTATCAACCTTTTGTCTGCAGAGACATTTGAAAGCTGTTAGATTGGAACATTATTGCAGTTGCTGCTTTTGTGTGTGTGTGTGTGTGTGATGTTCTTGCTAACTCTGAAATTTAGGATCTGTCAAGCTCATTATTATTTTTTTAGACTTTTCCTAACTATTGGCATATCATTTCCTCATGTGAAAGACAAACCATTTGAGAATAAGATTAATAAGAGGGGTCTTAAATTAAGTACATGTTAGTCACTTAGTTGTGTCTGCTTCTTTTGTGACCCCATGGACTCTAGCCCACCAGTCTCCTCTGTCCATGGAATTCTTCAGGCAAGAACACTTGAATGGGTTGCCATTTCTTCCTCCAGGGGATCTTCCTAACCTAGGATCAAACCCAGGTCTCCCACATCGCAGGCAAACTCTTTATCATCTAAGCCACCAGCTGCTGCTGCTGCTGCTGCTAGTCGCTTCAGTCGTGTCCGACTCTGTGCGACCCCATAGACAGCAGCCCACCAGGCTTCCCTGTCCCTGGGATTCTCCAGGCAAGAACACTGGAGTGGGTTGCCATTTCCTTCTCCAATGCATGAAAGTGAAAAGTCAAAGTGAAATCACTCAGTCGTGTCTGACTCTTAGCGACCCCATGGACTGCAGCCTACCAGGCTCCTCCATCCATAGGATTTTCCAGGCAAGAGTACTGGAGTGGGGTGCCATTGCCTTCTCCTAAGCCACCAGGGAAGCCCTTAAATTAAGTATGAGTGAAGGTAAATTGACAGACCTGGATATATATATTCTATTTAACATAGGAAGATACATTTTCTTGAAATCATTGACACATTCACAGAAGTTAAAGATAAAAAACTACCATGCTTATATTTATTATTATGACTAAGTCAATATTTTAAAAATACATTGATGTAATTAAATGTATTGATCTAAACAGTTATTAAAAGGTACTGTCATTACATTTTCCCTTTCCTTCATGTAATATTTACTGTATATATTATTATGTTTTAATATTTTTATAGACATGAATACACACACAATTCAACAAAAGATAAATTTTCTATGGCTATATTTCTTTTCTGAACATTATATAATTTGTACAATTTTGTGATTTTTATTGAAAATAATTTTTTTTCTTATGGAGATTGGGATTTTAAAATATGATCTGTTCCAAGTGTCAGCTATACTAGGCAAATCATTGGACTACACTTTACTTGAAGCAGGCAATGCATCTTCTTAATTTATTTGTGACTTCACCACAGCTTCTAGATACCTGGGGCTTACATCTATTTTTTCTTTTGTTTTGTTTTACTAGAGCAACATTATCCCTTCAGGTGGTCTTCTTATACAAGATCTGTAATAAAACCAGGACAATTTAATCTGTTTATGTGTTTGCCTCATGCTTTCATTGGGGCTACAGAAACATGTATGCATTTTCTGTTTCACTTATCATACCAGAAAGAGTGTCCTATTTATTATTATTAAAATTTAGTGTAGTTGGAAGGAAAATGTTTTCAGCAATGATTTAAAAGTAACTCTGTTAATTTGTTTTAAAAAAGAGAGCTAAAATGTATAGAATATTCTGTTTTAAGGTGAGCTATATACCTAAGCTATATATATGTATATATATATAGCTAGCTTATATATATATATATGTATATATATTTATATTTACATATATAAGTAAATTCCAGTTTATATATATGTATGTATGTATGTATGTATGTGTATATATATATATGTATGTGTATATATATATATATATATCTCCCAGTAACAAACAGAATGCCCATTCTCTCAATATGAAAATGATCCTTCATCACTACTGTGCTCTTCTCCAGTAGGTTGTTTCATCAAAAATGGTGTAATATTGAGATCTAAATGTTTTTCTTCACTATAGGTATATCAGTGGAATGACTGGATCAGACTTAGGTTTGGGCCATAGGACCCACACATAACCTCTACCTCTGCGCCCCCATACACAATCCATCCAAGGGCGGAGATTAACTCCCAACAAATGGATGGGAAACCAACCAAATGTAAATGCCTCATATGTAGTGATTATCTCTGGTGGAAAAGATTCTCACTTCTTTTTTCACTCCCATAGGTCCATTTACATGCAGCCCCCCAAATCAATGTATATCCTCATCTCTGCCAGGAGGGCATGGCAAACACTCTTGCCTGGAGAATCTCATGGACAGGGGAAACTGGCAGGCTACAGTCCATAGGCCACAGAGTCAGACAGGACTGAAGCAACTTAGCACACACGCACACATGATCTCATCTCAGGCCATTTCTCCCATCAACTGAAATCAACTACCAGATGTAGTGCTTGAAGTTTTGCACAGAAAGGATTTTCCCTCACCACTCTTTCATTGTCACCCTGAGTGGAAAGAGACATCTACAGTCTATTTTTGCATCACACAAACACATGAAACTATCCATCCAAGAACCAGGCCAAGTATGATTCCTTTTTCACCAGCTAGCTATGGAGATTCTCAATGAAGGGTGACAGTGCATTAGAGGCAAGTAACATGGGGATTTGGGCCATGTGTTTGTGAAACAATTGCAATTCCTGGACTGCTCAGACTCAAACTCAAAGTTGCCATTCCAATACGCACTGGATTTCTGCTTTCAGCTGATCTTATGACTCAGTTGGTCTGATGATAATCAGCTATTTGATGAGCACATCCAGTCTCAAAATTACTAAATATTATATTGTATGTAGAGAGCCAGCTGCGACGGACCTCGCAGAAGCATGGCTGAGGGGAGTTACCCCACGTCTGAGGTCAGGGGTGGTGGCCGAGAGTGACAGGCTGCGATGGTGCAGGAGCGGCCAAGAGGAGCTACCCAACGTGGGAGGTCAGGGTCAGCAGCTGGGAGGAGCTACCCCACCCCCGAGGTCAGGGGCGGTGGCTGAGGAGCAACCCCACATCAAAGGAGCGGTGGCTGTGCAGGTGCAGGAAGGTCAAGAGGAGCTACTCCATGTTCAAAGTCAGGAGAGGTGGCTGTGAGGAGATACCCCTCGTGTGAGGTATGAAGCAGAGGCTGTGCTTTGCTGGAGCAGCCTTGAAGAGATACCCCACCTCCAAGGTAAGAGAAACCCAAGTAAGACGGTAGGTGTTGCAAGAGGGCATCAGAGGGCAGACACACTGAAACCATAATCACAGAAAACCAGTCAATCTAATCACAAGGACCACAGCCTTGTCCAACTCAATGAAACTAAGCCATGCCATGTGGGGCCACCCAAGACAGGCGGGCATGGTGGAGAGGTGTGACAGAATGTGATCCACTGGAGAAGGCAATGGCAAACCACTTCAGTATTCTTGCCTTGAGAACCCCATGAACAGTATGAAAAGGCAAAATGATAGGATACTGAAAGAGGAACTCCCCAGGTCAGTAGGTGCCCAATATGCTACTGGAGATCAGTGGAGAAATAACTCCAGAAAGAATGAAGGGATGGAGACAAAGCAAAAACAATACCCAGTTGAGGATGTGACTGGTGATAGAAGCAAGATCTGATGCTGTAAAGAGCAATATTGCATAGGAACCTGGAATGGTAGGTCCATGAATCAAGGCAAATTGGAAGTGGTCAAACAGGCAATGGCAAGAGTGAACGTCAGCATTCTAGATATCAGCGAACTAAAATGGACTGGAATGGGTGAATTTAACCATTATATCTACTACTGTGGGCAGGAATACCTTAGAAAAAATGGAGTAGCCATCATGGTCAACAAAAGAGTCCGAAATGCAGTACTTGGATGCAACCTCAAAAACGACAAATGATCTCTGTTCGTTTCCAAGGCAAAGCATTCAATATTACACTAATCCAAGTCTATACCCCAACCAGTAATGCTGAAGAAGCTCAAGTTGAACGGTTCTATGAAGACGTACAAGACCTTTTAGAAGTAACACCCCAAAAGGTTACCCTTTTCATTATAGGGTACTGGAATGCAAAAGTAGGAAGTCAAGAAACACCTGGAGTAACAGCCAAATTTGGCCTTGGAATACAGAATGAAGCAGGACAAAGGCTAATAGAGTTTTGCCAAGAGAATGCACTGGTCATAGCAAACACCCTCTTCCAACAACACAAGAGAAGACTCTACACATGGACATTATCAGATGGTCAACACGGGAATCAGATTGATTATATTCTTTGCAGCCAAAGATGGAGAAGCTCTATACAGTCAGCAAAAATAAGACTGGGAGCTGACTGTGGCTTAGATCATGAACTCCTTATTGACAAACTCAGACTTAAATTGAAGAAAGTAGGGAAAACCACTAGACCATTCAGGTATGACCTAAATGAAATCCCTTATGATTAAACAGTGGAAGTGAGAAATAGATTTAAGGGACTAGATCTGATAGATAGAGTGCCTGATGAACTATGGACTGACGTTCATGACATTTTACAGGAGACAGTGATCAAGATCATCCCCATGGAAAAGAAATGCAAAAAAGCAAAATGGCTGTCTTGGGAGGCCTTACAAATAGCTGTGAAAGGAAGAGCGGCAAAAAGCAAAGGAGTAAAGGAAAGATATAAGCATCTGAATGCAGAGTTCCAAAGAATAGAAAGAAGAGATAAGAAAGTGTTCCTCAGCATTCAATGCAAAGAAATAGAGGAAAACAACAGAATGGGAAAGACTAGAGATCTCTTCAAGAAAATTAGAGATACCGAGGAAACATTTCATGCAAAGATGGGCTCAATAAAGGACAGAAATTCTATGGACCTAACAGAAGCAGAAGATATTAAGAGGAGATGGCAAGAATACACAGAAGAACTGTACAAAAAAGACCTTCACGACCAAGATAATCATGATGGTATAATCACTCACTTAGAGCCAAACATCCTAGAATGTGAAGTCAAGTGGGCCTTAGAAAGCATCACTATGAACAAAGCTAGTGGAGGTGATGGAATTCCAGTTGAGCTATTTCAAATCCTGAAAGATGATGCTGTGAAAGAGCTGCACTCAATATGCCAGCAAATTTGGAAAACTCAGCAGTGGCCACAGGACTGGAAAAGGTCAGTTTTCTTTCCAATCTCAAAGAAAGGCAATGTCAAAGAAAAACTACCGCACAATTGCACTCATCTCACACGCTAGTAAAGTAATGCTCAAAATTCTCCAAGACAGGCTTCAGCAATACGTGAACCGTAAACTTCCAGATGTCCAAGCTGGCTTTAGAAAAGGCAGAGGAACCAGAGATCAGATTGCCAACATCCACTGGATCATGGAAAAAGCAAGAGAGTTCCAGAAAAGCATCTATTTCTGCTTTATTGACTATGCCAAAGCCTTTGACTGTGTCAATCACAATAAACTGTGGGAAATTCTGAAAGAGATGGGAATACCAGACCACCTGACCTGCCTCTTGAGAAACCTATATGCAAGTCAGGAAGCAACAGTTAGAACTGGACATGGAACAACTGGTTCCAAATAGGAAAAGGAATACGTCAAGGCCGTCTATTGTCACCCTGCTTATTTAACTTATATGCAGAGTACATCATGAGAAACGCTGGGCTGGAAGAAGCACAAGCTGGAATCAAGGTTGCCAGGAGAAATATCAATAATCTCATATATGCAGATGGCACCACCCTTATGGCAGAAAGTGAAGAGGAACTAAAAGGCCTTTTGATGAAAGTGAAAGTGGAGAATGAAAAAGTTGGCTTAAAACTCAACATTCAGAAAACAAAGATCATGGCATCCGGTCCCATCACTTCATGGGAAATAGATGGGGAAACAGTGTCAGACTTTATTTTTGGGGGCTCCAAAATCATTGCAGATGGTGATTGCAGCCATGAAATTAAAAGACACTTACTCCTTGGAAGGAAAGTTATGACCAACCTAGATAGCATATTCAAAAGCAGAGACATTACTTTGCCAACAAAAGTCCATCTAGTCAAGGCTATGGTTTTTCCAGTGGTCATGTATGGATGTGAGAGTTGGACTGTGAAGAAGGCTGAGTGCTGAAAAATTGATTCTTTTGAACTGTGGTGTTGGAGAAGACTCTTGAGAGTCCCTTGGACTGCAAGGTGATCCAATCAGACCATTCTGAAGGAGATCAGCCCTGGGATTTATTTGGAAGGAATGATGCTAAAAGCTGAAACTCCAGTACTTTGGCCACCTCATGCAGAGAGTTGACTCATTGGAAAAGACTCTGATGCTGGGAGGGATTGGGGGCAGGAGGAGAAGGGGATGACATAGGATGAGATGGCTGGATGGCATCACTGACTTGATGGATGTGAGTCTCAGTGAACTCTGGGAGTTGGTGATGGACAGGGAGGCCTGGCATGCTGTGATTCGTGGGGTCGCAGAGTCAGACACGACTGAGCGACTGATCTGATCTGATCTGGACTGTAAGGATATCCAGCCAGTCTATCCTAAAGGAGATCAGTCCTGGGTGTTCTTTGGAAGGACTGATGCTAAAGCTGAAACTCCAGTACTTTGGCCACCTTATGTGAAGAGCTGACTCATTGGAAAAGACTCTGATGCTTGGAGTGATTGGGGGCAGGAGGAGAAGGGGATAACAGAGGATGAGATGGCTGGATGGCATCACTGACTCGATGGACGTGAGTCTGAGTGAACTCTGGGAGTTGATGATGGACAGGGAGGCCTGGCGTGCTGCAATTCGTGGGGTTGCAAAGAGTTGGACATGACTGAGCGACTGAACTGAACTTAACTGATATTGTATTTACTTGGTCTTCATGAACTGAACAGAACTGAATGCCCACTTTATGCCCACTGGATAATTTTCTTCAAAAGATGGTATGGCCTTATTTTCAAAGCAGAAATAGAGACAGATGTAGAGAACAAATATATGAATATCAAGGAGGGCGTGAGGTGTAGGAATAATTAGGAGATTGGGCTGGCACATATATACTATTGATACTATGTACAAAATAGATAACTAATGAGAACATACTGTATAGCACAGGGAACTCAACTCTGCATTGTGGTGATTTGAATGGGAAGGTAATCCAAAGGGAGGGCATATATGTGTGCATATGGCCGATTCATCTTGCTGTACAGGAGAAACTAATACAACATTATAAAGCAACTATACTCCAGTAAGTTTTCTTCTTCTTCTTCTTCTTTTTTTTTTTTTTTTTTAATAACATGGTCATGTTCCAGAACTCCAAGGATATTCACTAAGATTCTGGTAGGATGGCTTTTCAGAGTTTCTACATTTTATTTTTATCAACAGTGAATACCTTTAGCAAGTGAGATCGGCCAGTTTCAATGGATTCGGCCAACTGCACAACAGCCTGAACCTCAGACAAAGCTCTCTTTTGCTTTGGGGCCCACTCAAAATTGGAAACTTAGTTGAAATGATATCCCCAAATGTGTTACATATTTTATTTAAAATCCAAGAGACCCATTGTCCCTCCTTACTTGTGGGTTTCCCTGGTGGCTCAATTGGTAAAGAATCCAACTGCAATACAGTAGACCTGGGTTCGGTCCCCGGGTCAAGAAGATACCCTGGATAAGAAAATAGGAACCCACTCCAGTATTCTTGCCTAGAGAAATTTATGGACAGAGAAGCCTGGTGGGCTATAGTCCATGGGATTGCAAGAGTGAGACACAACTTAGCAACAAAACGATCACCACCACTCCTTACTAATAGTAGGAGATGTAAGGTGCTATTAACTTGTTATTTTACTTGGAGGTTTGTTCTGGAATACCCTAGATGACTGGACATCTCAATTATCCCCATTATAGGAAGCCACTACTCTTTTTTCAGACTTATTTTCCACTATATGACACTCATAAATCTTACTAGAACAATCAGAAAAAGTGGACTTCCCTCTTACCAGGGTATAAGTAACATGATGATTTTAATTTAAAGTCCCCATTTGATGTTCTTGAGAATGTCCAATCAAGCTCCCTGTGACTGTATCGTGTGAGAGACTAAGAAAATTAACTTAATCCAGGGGTAAGATTATTAATGTATAATGCTGATCTATTGTCTTGGGAATGTGGTCAGTCAGTAGATTCTCTGGTCTTAATTTAAAAATCTACTTTGTTCTTGTTTAGATGCTAAGTCATGTTTGACTCTTTTGCAACCCCATGGACTCCTGCCAGGCTTCTCTGTCCTTGGGATTTCCCAGGCAAGAATATTGCAGTGAGCTGCCATTTTCTCCTCCAGGGCATCTCCCTGGCCCAGAGACCAAACCCATGTCTCCTGCATTGGCAGGTGGAATTTCTACCACTAAGTCACCAGAGAAGTGAAAAAAAAAAAAAAAAAAAAGTCTGTTTTAGTACACCTGTATCTTTAAGCTCACTGAGTCTTCTTGAGAACAAAAACATCTCGTTTGCTATGAGCCATTGTATTTTCCAGCTTCAGTGAGATATCACAGAATCATGGTTAAGAATGACCGCAGTTTTCCTCACAAGGGTATTAAACCACAAGAAATCAGAGAATGTTTTCAAATCACTAAACTTTTACTAGTCTTATATTTTGCAACACCTCCTTTCCAACTACCACTCTCGAAATCTATTGCTAGGCAAACTCACTAAAGTATTGATACAAATTTTTCAGATCTAACAGCTCTTCTGAACATCAATTTTTTTCCTTATAAAACACAAATAATACTTGTCTGGTTTGGTCAGGTTGAAATCTTATCAGTTTAAAAGTCAATAAAGGGAAAAAGTGGAAACAAATCCTAAAGACTTTCAAGTATTATTTTGAATGGAATTCACATGAAATAACCTCTGAAAGATTCTTTAAGCAAAGGAAGCTATTAGCTTCTTTCATGGAGATAACAAAGTGAAATAGGGATATTCAAAGGCTCCAGGGAACACTGGATGCTCCAGATTTCTTATCCTATTCACTCAGGTGTCCTACAGCCAGGTGTCAATATACCTCCTTGTCAGGACCCTGAATCTGCCACAGAAAACTTGCTGAAGCAGTGAAAAAAGTCTCCAGTTCAATTATTTTCACAGTTAGCTCCTTACATCCAACTGCCGAAGAAGAGAGTCCCTGAATACATTGTTACAGAGGAATACTGATTTTCACATCATGCTCTGAGTTGGTGGTCAGCTGATTTAAGTGTGCCATTTTCTTTCCTGAACACAATGAGGGCACTTTACTATGCAACTTCATAGTTCTTGTAATTATCATTGCCATCATGTCTCTCAAAGTCTAGAGAGACTGCATAAGCCAATTGGTACCCTCCACTTATCTTTCCAATTTACCACATGTGGTAAAGTCATAGTCTTTATGATGCCACTGCATTCAAGGAGTAATCCACCATGACACTTATCTAAAGAAATCAGATCTTTGTTGCCACCTGCTGGGGAATTATCCAGTTCCAGAATCTTATCCTGATATCTGCTTCTTAGGGACTTTTCTGACACTGGTATTCTGGTTTCCCCAGGAGATCATATGGGGAGAATAGTACAAGCAGTTTATTTGGGAGGTACAGAGTACACTGAGCTTCCCTGGTGACTCAGCAGTAAATAATTAGCCTGCAATACAGGGGACTGGGGTTCGATCCCTGGATGGGGAAGATACTCTGGAGAAGGAAATGGCAACCCATTCCAGTATTCTTGCCTGGGAAATCCCAAGGACAGAGGAGCCTGACGGGCTACAGACTATGGAGTCACAAAAGAGTCAAACAGGACTTAGCGACTAAACAACAAAACAAGGTAAGTCAGTAGGAAACTAGAGAAAGGAGACAGAAAGAGAAAGCTGTCAATAACGTGCATGTTATTAAGGGAGCTTCATGGTGAAACAGTAGCTTAATCCTAACAGGATATGGTGCAAAATACACACCCTTGAATTATTGTACCCAAGGAGAGAGAAAGCCTGAGTATTTATGTACCAACCCCTGAGAATCCTTGGGTATAGTCTAATTCTGGGGGTTGTCAACTTTCAAGCACTTTCAGCTGGTAACAAGTGCAAGAAAGACTCCCTTACACAATTGTGAAAAAGGTCTTTCCAACTGGCAGTTGGAAGTTGGCAAAAATACAACATGTTGAGGTATGAAGAAAATAACTGGGAGAATAACAAAAAACTTTATGATTTGCCTTTCACAATTCAGATTTAATCCACTTGATACTGCTTTTTGAATTTTTTTTATGTAACATTTGGAACCAATTGAATTGAGATTATTTTTTTTCTCTTTCTTTTCTTTTCCATTCCTTTCACTTTGCTGTTTTCCTTCCTTTCTTCCTCCTTCCCTTCCTTCTTAAACATTCTTTTAAACTGTATCATCAGATACATGTATTGAGAATTCCATCTTTTCCCACTCATCTGCAATGCCACCTTGGCTATATACCATATACCATATGTCCAACTAAGACATATATTTGATACCAATATAAATAGCATTTGTATTTTTAAGTTTTTTTTTCTATTTATTATAGGCTAACAAAATGTCAACTGGTTCTGCAAAATATTAATTAAGTATATGACAGAAAGATTTTACTAATTCATTGTAAATTCTTTCAATTTATATATATATATATACACAAAATGATGCTCTCCTTGAATAATGAGATTTTTATTATTCCTTATTCTCTTCACATGGTTATGTTGGTTTACATGCTGAGTAGAATTATTTTTAGTACTAATGCTAGATAGGAATGGTGATAGCAACCATTATTTGCTTATTTCTGCTCTCAAAGAAAAAGTTTTCTGTGTTTCACATTAATTATGATATTTGCTATCTAGTCCTGCCTCCCCTTTAATATGGTATTAACAAATATCTTTCTTACTATTTTTCTAAGAGTTTGCATTTGTTTAAATCTTTAACACCTGTTCCATATTATCTAGGATGTTTTCTGCATCTATTAAGATGCTCATGTGATTTTTGTTCTTTATTTTGTGATTGTCATAAAATATAAGATATAGAGTTTATGTTCAGTAGGTAGGTCAGGATGCATCATATTCGTTATGTTTTTGTTATGCGAGTCATTTTGCCTCATTTCTTGAAGAAGGGAAGAAGGTTGCTCTTTATGTTCTGAGTGAGGATAAACCTTTAATATTGTTCTTTTCAGAGTCTGGGATCAAGGCAATGAAAGATGAGGAGCCTGATTGTTTTTTACCCTCTTATCTGAAATTGTTTACATAAGATTGGGATTATTTGTTTTCTCAAATTGAGAAATCATTGAAAAAAGTCATGTTGATTTGAGTGCTTGTATTTTTTTTTCTTTTTTTAGCTACTGAATTATTTATTTAAAATATACAAGGTTCTTCAGGTTCAACTATTTTTTCTTGACTTTGTAAATTGTATTTTCTAAGAATTTTTCATATCACATACATTTTTCATTTATGGCTATGTCATTAATGAGTATCATTTATTTTAATAAAATTATTTTTTCACTTCAGAATTTTATTCTTCTGTATTTTTTGGTATGGGTTTTGTAACAGGCAGACAGTAAGGTACACTTAAAATTATTATTAGTGAATTAATTTGATAAAACAGGCATTTGAGATTTATTATTCTTGTACTTTCCACTGACTACAGGAAAATTGAAGGCTTTAAGTAAGTAAAGCCTTACTTACTTTTGTATGATGTCAAGAAGGCCCAAGTTGTCCAAGCATTTTAGAACTGGAAAACAATTGTGAAGTTTAAGAGGGTATTGGGACATTATGTCTGACAATAAACACTGAAAAGCAGCTAAGGTATAGCATTTGTTGCTAATAAGGGAGGCACACTTAGTAGAATGTGCTTATATGAGACAAGCAACTGAAATATGAGGGACGATCTAGAAGATACATGTAGAAAAGGAATTTGAAATGTATTGGCTACAAAGCACTCTCTCTCTCTCTCTGTCTCCTCAGTTTAATGGTGAAATTCCACAGGCACAAAGGAATTCAAAGAGGTGAAGTAAACCCTGTGGAAAAATAAGGCAGTTGTGATCTGTTGTATGGGAGGGCTGATGGCTACCCCTGAGAGGAGAGTGGAAAGTCAAGGCAAGTACTTGGGGAAAGCTGGAGAAAGCTTTAAGAGATGGGCCTCACTGCCCTAAATAGTTATTATAAGACACCTTGGAATTATAGGAAGGAAAATAGAAGCACCAGTTATCACTGAAGGGCCCTTTGGAATAATCTGAGGAGAATCTTGGAGTCCAGCCCATATAACTAAATTAGTCTTCTAAGGAACTACTTTATACTTAGTTCCTGAGCTATGGACAAAGTGATATTTTATTTCAGCTTTGTTCAGCCACTCAGTCATGTCTGACTCTCTGCAACCCCATGGACAGCAGCATGCCAGGCTTTCCTGTCCATCACCAACTCCTGGAGCTTACTCAAACTCATGTCCATCAACTCTGTGATGCCATCCAACCATCTTATCCTCTCTTGTCCCCTTCTCCTCCTGCCTTCAATCTTTTCCAGCATCAGGGTGTTTTTCAAATGAGTTAGTTCTTGGCTTCAGGTGGCCAAAGTTTTGGAGTTTCAGTTTCAACATCAGTCCTTCCAATGAATATTCAGGACTGATTTTCTTTAGGATGGACTGGTTGGATCACCTTGCAGTCCAAGGGACTCTCAGGCGTCTTCTCCAATACCACAATTCAAAAGCATCAATTCTTTGGTGTTCAGCTTCATAGTCAAATTCTCACATCCATACATGACTACTGAAAAAAAAAAACAAAAAAAAAACTAGCTTTGACTAGATGGACTTTGTTGGCAAAGTAATGTCTTTGCTTTTTAATATGCTGTCTAGGTTGGTCATAGCTTTTCTTCCAAGGAGCAAGCATCTTTCTATTTCATGCCTGTAGTCACCATTTGCAGTGACTTTGGAGGCCAAAATCTCTCACTGTTGCCATTGTTTCCCCATCTATTTGCCTTGAAGCAATGGGACTGGATGCCATGATCTCAGTTTTCTGAATGTTGAGTTTTAAGCCAACTTTTTCACTATCCTATTTCACTATCCTCAACAGGCTCTTTAGTTCTTTTCTGCTTTCTGCCATAAGGGTGGTGTCATCTGCATATCTGAGGTTATTGATATTTCACCTGGCAATCTTAATTCCAGCTTGTGCTTCATCCAGCCCAGCATTTCGCATGATGTACTCTTCATAGAAGTTAAATAAGCAGAGTGACAATATACAGCATTGATGTACTCCTTTCCTGATTTGGAACCAGTCTGTTGGTCTATGTCTCATTCTGTTTCTTCTTGACCTGTATACAGATTTCTCTGGAGGCAGATTAGGTGGTCTGGTATTCCCATCTCTTGAAGAATTTCCCACAGTTTGTTGTGATCCACACAGTCAAAGGCTTTGATGTAGTCAATAAAGTAGAAGGAGATGTTTTTCTGGAATGCTCTTGCTTTTTCACCGGATGTTGGCAATTTGATCTCTGGTTACTCTAAATTTCTAAATCCAGCTTTAACATCTAGAAGTTCTCAGTTCACATACTGTTGAAGCCTGGCTTGGAGAATTTTGAGCATTACTCTGTTAGCATGTGAAATGACTGCAACTGTGCGGTAGTTTGAACACTTTGGCTTCCTTCATAGCTCAGCTGGTAAAGAATCCGCCTGCAATGTGGGAGACCTCGGTTCGATCCCTGGGTAGGGAAGATCACCCGCAGAAGGGAAAGGCTACTGACTCCATTATACTGGCCTGAAGAATTCCATCGACTGTATAGTCCATGGGGTGGCAAAGAATCGGACATGACTAAGTGACTTTCACTTCACTTGAGCATTCTTTGGCATTGCCTTTCTTTGGGATTGCAATGAAAACTGACATTTTCCAGTCCTGTGGCCACTGCTAAGTTTTCCAAATTTGATGGCATATTGAGTGCACCACTTTCACAGCATCATCTTGGATTTGCAATCTAAGCATTTCATCTAAGGATTTGAAATAGCTCAACTTTAATTCCATCACCTCCACTAGCTTTGTTCTTAGTGATGCTTCCTAAGGCCCACTTGACTTCACATTCCAGAATGTCTGGTTCTAGGTGAGTGATCACACCACCATGGTTATCTGGGTCATGAAGATCTTTTTTTTTAATTTTTTATTTATTTATTTTTTTATACAGAAACCTTTTTTATTAATAAATTTTCCAATTCACCAATTTAATCCTAGCTTCAGGTTTTTTTTTTTTTAATTTTATTTTATTTTTAAACTTTACATAACTGTATTAGTTCTGCCAAATATCAAAATGAATCCGCCACAGGTATACATGTGTTCCCCATCCTGAACCCTACTCCCTCCTCCCTCCCCATTCCATCCCTCTGGGTCGTCCCAGTGCACCAGCCCCAAGCATCCAGTATCGTGCATCGAACCTGGACTGGCAACTCGTTTCATGCATGATATTTTACATGTTTCAATGCCATTCTCCCAAATCTTCCCACCCTCTCCCTCTCTCACAGAGTCCATAAGACTGTTCTATACATCAGTGTCTCTTTTGCTGTCTTGTACACAGGGTTTTTTTACCATCTTTCTAAATTCCATATATATGTGTTAGTATACTGTATTGGTGTTTTTCTTTCTGGCTTACTTCACTCTGTATAATAGGCTCCAGTTTCATCCACCTCATTAGAACTGATTCAAATGTATTCTTTTTAATGGCTGAGTAATACTCCATTGTGTATATGTACCACAGCTTTCTTATCCATTTATCTGCTGATAGACATCTAGGTTGCTTCCATGTCCTGGCTATTATAAACAGTGCTGCGATGAACATTGGGGTACACGTGTCTCTTTCCCTTCTGGTTTCCTCAGTGTGTATGCCCAGCAGTGGGATTGCTGGATCATAAGGCAGGTCTATTTCCACTTTTTTAAGGAATCTCCACACTGTTCTCCATAGTGGCTCTACTAGTTTGCATTCCCACCAACAGTGTAAGAGGGTTCCCTTTTCTCCACACCCTCTCCAGCATTTATTACTTGTAGACTTTTGGATCGCAGCCATTCTGACTGGTGTGAAATGGTACCTCATAGTGGTTTTGATTTGCATTTCTCTGATAATGAGTGATGTTGAGCATCTTTTCATGTGTTTGTTAGCCATCTGTCTGTCTTCTTTGGAGAAATGTCTATTTAGTTCTTTGGCCCATTTTTTGATTGGGTCATTTATTTTTCTGGAGTTGAGCTGTAGGAGTTGCTTGTATATTCTCGAGATTAGTTGTTTGTCAGTTGCTTCATTTGCTATTATCTTCTCCCATTCTGAAGGCTGTCTTTTCACCTTGCTAATAGTTTCCTTTGATGTGCAGAAGCTTTTAAGGTTAATTAGGTCCCATTTGTTTATTTTTGCTTTTATTTCCAATATTCTGGGAGGTGGGTCATAGAGGATCCTGCTGTGATGTATGTCAGAGAGTGTTTTGCCTATGTTCTCCTCTAGGAGTTTTATAGTTTCTGGTCTTACGTTTAGATCTTTAATCCATTTTGAGTTTATTTTTGTGTATGGTGTTAGAAAGTGTTCTAGTTTAATTTTTTTACAAGTGGTTGACTAGATTTCCCAGCACCACTTGTTAAAGAGATTGTCTTTAATCCATTGTATATTCTTGCCTCCTTTGTCAAAGATAAGGTGTCCATATGTGCGTGGATTTATCTCTGGGCTTTCTATTTTGTTCCATTGATCTATATTTCTGTCTTTGTTCCAGTACCATACTGTCTTGGTAACTGTGGCTTTGTAGTAGAGCCTGAAGTCAGGCAGGTTGATTCCTCCAGTTCCATTCTTCTTTCTCAAGATCGCTTTGGCTATTTGAGGTTTTCTGTATTTCCATACAAATTGTGAAATTATTTGTTCTAGCTCTGTGAAGAATGCTGTTGGTAGCTTGATAGGGATTGCATTGAATCTATAGATTGCTTTGGGTAGTATACTCATTTTCACTATATTGATTCTTCCAATCCATGAACATGGTATATTTCTCCATCTGTTAGTGTCCTCTTTGATTTCTTTCACCAGTGTTTTATAGTTTTCTATATATAGGTCTTTAGTTTCTTTAGGTAGATATATTCCTAAGTATTTTATTCTTTCCGTTGCAATGGTGAATGGAATTGTTTCCTTAATTTCTCTTTCTGTTTTCTCATTATTAGTGTATAGGAATGCAAGGGATTTCTGTGTGTTGATTTTATATCCTGCAACTTTACTCTAGTTATTGATTAGTTCTAGTAATTTTCTGGTGGAGTCTTTAGGGTTTTCTATGTAAAGGATCATGTCATCTGCAAACAGTGAGAGCTTTACTTCTTCTTTTCCAATTTGGATTCCTTTTATTTCTTTTTCTGCTCTGATTGCTGTGGCCAAAACTTCCAAAACTATGTTGAATAGTAATGGTGAAAGTGGGCACCCTTGTCTCGTTCCTGACTTTAGAGGAAATGCTTTCAATTTTTCACCATTGAGGATAATGTTTGCTGTGGGTTTGTCATATATAGCTTTGATTATGTTGAGGTATGTTCCTTCTATTCCTGCTTTCTGGAGAGTTTTTATCCTAAATGGATGTTGAATTTTGTCAAAGGCTTTCTCTGCATCTATTGAGATAATCATATGGTTTTTATTTTTCAATTTGTTAATGTGGTGTATTACATTGATTGATTTGCGGATATTGAAGAATCCTTGCATCCCTGGGATAAAGCCCACTTGGTCATGGTGTATGATCTTTTTAATGTGTTGTTGGATTCTGATTGCTAGAATTTTGTTAAGGATTTTTGCATCTATGTTCATCAGTGATATTGGCCTGTAGTTTTCTTTTTTTGTGGGATCTTTGTCAGGTTTTGGTATTAGGGTGATGGTGGCCTCATAGAATGAGTTTGGAAGTTTACCATCCTCCGAAATTTTCTGGAAGAGTTTGAGCAGGATAGGTGTTAGCTCTTCTCTAAATTTTTGGTAGAATTCAGCTGTGAAGCCATCTGGACCTGGGCTTTTGTTTGCTGGAAGATTTTTGATTACAGTTTCAATTTCCGTGCTTGTGATGGGTATGTTAAGATTTTCTATTTCTTCCTGGTCGAGTTTTGGAAAGTTGTACTTTTCTAAGAATTTGTCCATTTCTTCCTCGTTGTCCATTTTATTGGCATATAATTGTTGATAGTAGTTTCTTATGATCCTTTATATTTCTGTGTTGTCTGTTGTGATCTCTCCATTTTCATTTCTCATTTTATTGATTTGATTTTTCTCCCTTTGTTTCTTGATGAGTCTGGCTAATGGTTTGTCAATTTTATTTATCCTTTCAAAGAACCAGCTTTTGGCTTTGTTGATTTTTGCTATGGTCTCTTTTGTTTCTTTTGCATTTATTTCTGCTCTAATTTTTAAGATTTCTTTCCTTCTACTAACCCTGGGGTTCTTCATTTCTTCCTTTTCTAGTTGCTTTAGGTGTAGAGTTAGGTTATTTATTTGACTTTTTTCTTGTTTCTTGAGGTGTGCCTGTATTGCTATGAACTTTCCCCTTAGGACTGCTTTTACCGTGTCCCACAGGTTTTGGGTTGTTGTGTTTTCATTTTCATTAGTTTCTATGCAAATTTTGATTTCTTTTTGATTTCTTCTGTGATTTGTTGGTTATTCAGCAGCGTGTTGTTCAGCCTCCATATGTTGGATTTTTTAATAGTTTTTCTCCTGTAATTGAGATCTAATCTTACTGCATTGTGGTCAGAAAAGATGCTTGGAATGATTTCTATTTTTCTGAATTTACCAAGGCTAGCTTTATGGCCCAGGATGTGATCTATCCTGGAGAAGGTTCCATGTGCGCTTGAGAAGAAGGTGAAATTCATTGTTTTGGGATGAAATGTTCTATAGATATCAATTAGGTCTAACTGGTCTATTGTATCATTTAAAGTTTGTGTTTCCTTGTTAATTTTCTGTTTAGTTGATCTATCCATAGGTGTGAGTGGAGTATTAAAGTCTCCCACTATTATTGTGTTATTGTTAATTTCTTCTTTCATACTTGTTAGCATTTGTCTTACATACTGCGGTACTCCCGTGTTGGGGGCATATATATTTATAATTGTTATATCTTCTTCTTGGATTGATCCTTTGATCATTATATAGTGACCATCTTTGTCTGTTTTCACAGTCTTTGTTTTAAAGTCTATTTTATCTGATATGAGTTTTGCTACTCCTGCTTTCTTTTGGTCCCTATTTGCATGGAAAATCTTTTTCCAGCCCTTCACTTTCAGTCTGTATGTGTCCCCTGTTTTGAGGTGGGTCTCTTGTAGACAACATATGTAGGGGTCTTGTTTTTGTGTCCATTCAGCCAGTCTTTGTCTTTTGGTTGGGGCATTCAACCCATTTGCATTTAAGGTAATTACTGATAAGTATGACCCCATTGCCATTTACTTTATTGTTTTGGGTTCGAATTTATACACCGTTTTTGTGTTTCCTGTCTAGAGAATATCCTTTAGTATTTGTTGGAGAGCTGGTTTGGTGGTGCTGAATTCTCTCAGCTTTTGCTTGTCTGAAAAGCTTTTGATTTCTCCTTCATACTTGAATGAGATCCTTGCTGGGTACAATAATCTGGGCTGTAGGTTATTTTCTTTCATCACTTTAAGTATGTCTTGCCATTCCCTCCTGGCTTGAAGAGTTTCTATTGAAAGATCAGCTGTTATCCTTCTGGGTATTCCCTTGTGTGTTATTTGTTGTTTTTCCCTTGCTGCTTTTAATATTTGTTCTTTGTGTTTGATCTTTGTTAATTTGATTAATATTTGTCTTGGGGTGTTTCACCTTGGGTTTATCCTGTTTGGGACTCTCTGGGTTTCTTGGACTTGGGTGATTATTTCCTTCCCCATTTTAGGGAAGTTTTCAACTATTATCTCCTCAAGTATTTTCTCATGGTCTTTCTTTGTGTCTTCTTCTTCTGGGACCCCTATGATTCGAATGTTGTAGTGTTTAATATTGTCCTGGAGGTCTCTGAGATTGTCCTCATTTTTTTTAATTCGTTTTTCTTTTGTCCTCTCTGATTCATTTATTTCTACCATTCTATCTTCTAATTCACTAATCCTATCTTCTGCCTCTGTTATTCTACTATTTGTTGCCTCCAGAGTGTTTTTAATTTCACTTATTGCATTATTCATTATATATTGACTCTTTTTTATTTCTTCTAAGTCCTTGTTAAACCTTTCTTGCATCTTCTCAATCCTTGCCTCCAGGCTATTTATCTGTGATTCCATTTTAATTTCAAGATTTTGGATCAATTTCACTATCATTATTAGGAATTCTTTATCAGGTAGATTCCCTATCTCTTCCTCTTTTGTTTGGTTTGGTGGGAATTTATCCTGTTCCTTTATCTGCTGGCTATTCCTCTGTCTCTTAATCTTGTTTAAATTGCTGAGTTTGGGGTGTCCTTTCTGTATTCTGGCAGTTTGTGGAGTTCTCTTTATTGTGGCGTTTCCTCACTGTGTGTGGGTTTGTACTGGTGGCTTGTCAAGGTTTCCTGGTTAGGGAAGCTTGTGTCGATGTTCTGGTGGATGGAGCTGTATTTCTTCTCTCTGGAGTGTAATGAAATGTCCAGTAATGAGTTATGAGATGTCTATGGTTTTGGGGTGACTATGGGCAGCCTGTATCTTGAAGCTCAGGGCTGTGTTCCTTTGTTGCTGGAGAATTTGCTTGGTATGTCTTGCCCTGGAACTTGTTGGCCCTTGTGTGGTGCTTGGTTTCAGTGTCGGTATGGAGGTGTTTGATGAGCTCCTGTCAATTAATGTTCCTTGGAGTCAGGAGTTCCCTGGAGTCAGGGTTTGGACTTAAGCCTCCTACTTCCAGTTATTGGTCTTATTTTTACAGTAGTTTCAAAACTTCTCCTTCTATACAGCACCATTGATAAACATCTACGTTAAAGATGAAAAGTTTCTCTACTGTGAGGGTCACTCAGAGAGGTTCACAGCGTTACATGGAGAAGAGAAGTGGGAGGAGGGAGTTAGAGGTGACCCAAATGAGATGAGGTGGAATCAATAGTGGAGAGAGTGGGCTAGCCAGTAGTCACTTCCTTATGTGCACTCCACAACTGGACCGCTCAGAGATGTTCACGGAGTTATACAGGGAAGAGAAGAAGGAGGCAGGAGACAGAGGTGGCCAGAAGGATAAAAGGGGGAAATGAAAAGGAGGGAGACAGATCCAGCCAGTAATCAGTTCCCTCAGTGTTCTCCACCGTTTGGAACACACAGAAATTCACAGAGTTGTGTAGAGTAGAGAGGGGTTAGGGAGGAGATACAGGTGACCTGGTGGAGAAAATGGAGAGTCCAAAGGGAGAGAGAGCAGTCAAGCCAGTAATCTCGTACCCTAGTGAAAAATGGGTCCTGAAGATTGGGTTCTTAAAGGTACGAAATTGGTAACAAATACATAAAAGCAAAAATTAAAGATCTAGAGTAGAGTTTGGAATTTCAAAAATGCGATGTTAATGAAAAGAAGAAGGAAAAGAAAGAGAGAAAAAACGAACAAAGAAAAACAAACAAGGTCGCGAAAATTATAAAGAAACTACAGGTACAAAATTGATAACTAATACCAAAAAGCAAAAATTAAAAATCTAGAGTAGAGTTTGGAATTTCAAAAATACAACGTTAAAAAAAAAAAGAAGAAGAAGAAAAATAAAGAGAGAAAACAAACAAACCAACAAAAACAATGTCACAAAAATTATAAAGAAAATACAGGTACAAAATTGATATCAAATACCAAAAAGCATAAATTAAAAATCTTGAGTAGAGTTTGGAATTGCAGATATACGATGTTATATAAAAGAAGAAGAGAAAGAAACAGAGGGAAAAAAAGAAAAAAAATCACAGAAATTATAAAAAAAAAAAAACTATAGGTACAAAATTGATAACATATACCAAAAGGCTAAAATTAAAAATCTAGAGTAGAGTTTGGAATTTCAAAAATACAATGTTAAAAAAAAAAGAAGAAGAAGAAAAATAAAGAGAGAAAACAAACAAACCAACAAAAACAATGTCGCAAAAATTATAAAGAAAATACAGGTTCAAAATTGATATCTAATACCAAAAAGCATAAATTAAAAATCTTGAGTAGAGTTTGGAATTGCAGATATACGATGTTATATAAAAGAAGAAGAGAAAGAAACAGAGGGAAAAAAAAGTCACAGAAATTATGAAAAAAACTATAGGTACAAAATTGATAACATATACCAAAAGGCTAAAATTAAAAATCTAGAGTAGGGTTTGGAATTTCAAAAATACAATGTTAAAAAAAGAAGAAAAAAAAAAACAAAAAAACACGGTCAAAAAATTACAAAATATATATATGAAGTTTGCTGAAGAAGAAAAAAAATAGGGTCTTTTTTTTTTTTTTTTGCAAAGTAATAGTTATAAAAGTGAAAATTAAAGGACAATAGAGGACTTAAAATTTTTTTTTTTTAATTAAAAAAAAAAGAAAGAAAGATTGATCGTAAAAATAGTAAAAATATATCTAGGTCTTTCTCTGGTTTTGTTGTGAGTATTGTGGGTTCAGTTCATTTTTGGCTAGTTCCTTAGTCCGACTTATATTTCTCAAGATCTATAGGCCCCTTCCTATGTAATCCGTAGTAACCACAGGGTTTTAATCTATGGCCTGTAGCTTCCAAGGCGTTTCCCTCTGTTATAGCTTCTTCTGTTTGCTGGTCTCTTTAGTGTCTGGTTCCCGCCCTGACACAAAACGGACGGTGGAGGACACTATTTTTTTTTTTTTTTTTTTAATTTAGGCTTGCTTGTTCATCCACGCTGTGGGGAGGGAGGGAGGGATGCTGCAAACAGATAACACTGGTGTGCGCTCGCAGTGCCTCAGCCACACTGGGTCTGCCCCCGCTCACTGCGCGTGTAGCCTCCCTGCCCACACTGCTCGGGCTCTAGGTTGTTCCGCTGGGAACTATCAGAGGCCGGCCCTGGGCTGAGCTCCCAGATCCAAGCCGTTCAGGTTCAGGCACTCGGGTAGTCCTCAGAGGCGCAGACTCGGTTGGGCCTGCGTTTTGTGCTCTTCCCAGATCCCAGCAGCTCAGGTGATGAGGTGTTTGGTGGGCGCCAATGCTGCGACTTATCGCCTCCCCGCCACTCGGTTATCTGGGTGTAAAACCGGCGCACCTTCTCAGGCAGATGTTGACCGTCCAGACCCCCAAGAAGTTTTATTTAGCAAAGAAGCCTGCTTACAGTTTTATAGATAGTGTCTCTCTGGGGCTGCGATGTCCCCCTTATGGCTGTGGCTGCCTGTCACCGGAGGGGGAAGGTCTGCGGCCGGCTATCTGTTCAGTCCTTTGTTCTGTGCGCGGGCCTGGCGGTGTCTTAGGTTAGGGCTGGCTTTTCGCGTGGTAGATATCCCACAGTCTGGTTTGCTAGCCCAAATTATTTCGCTCAGATAGCGCTCAGGACATTTGGCCCAATTCTTACTCTAAGGGACACAGCCCCCGCCGCACTTCCCTGCCCAGCCCCCGCTTGCTAATGCCGTGTGCAGGCATCTGCGCTGCTTCTCCGCTGGGGGAGTTACCGTAGGGCTCACAATCTGCGATTTTTAATTGTTTATTTATTTTTTTTTTCCCTACCTTTTATGTTGCCCTCTGTGCTTCCAAATCTTGGCACAGATTCGGCAGTGAGAAGGTTTCCTGGTGTTTGGAAACTTCTCTCTTTTTAAGACTCCCTTCCCGGGACGGAACTCCGTCCCTCCCTCTTTTGTCTCTTTTTTTTGTCTTTTATATTTTTTCCTACCTCCTTTCGAAGAGTTGGGCTGCTTTTCTGGGTGCCTGATGTCCTCTGCCGGCGTTCAGAAGTTGTTTTGTGGAATTTACTTGACGTTTAAATGCTCTTTTGATGAATTTGTGGGGGAGAAAGTGTTCTCCCCGTCCTACTCCTCCGCCATCTTGGCTCCTCTCATGAAGATCTTTTTTGTACAGTTCTTCTGTGTATTCTTGCCACCTCTTCTTAATATCTTCTGTTTCTGTTAGGTCCCTACCATTTCTGTCCTTTATTGAGCCCATCTTTGCATGAAATGTTCCCTTGGTATCTCTAATTTTCTTGAAGAGATCTCAATTTTTCCCATTCTTTTGTTTTCCTCTATTTCTTTGTATTGATCACTGAGGGAGGCTTTCTTATCTCTCCTTGCTATTCTTTAAATCTCTGCATTCAAATGGTATATCTTTCCTTTTCTCCTTTGCCTTTAGCTTCTCTTCTTTTTTCAGCTATTTGTAAGGACTCCTCAGACAGACATTTGCCTTTTGCATTTCTTTTTCTTTGGGATGGTCTTGATCACTGCCTCCTGTACCATCTCAATAAACTCTGTCCATAGTTCTTCAGGCACTCTGTCTATCAGATCTAATCCTTTGAATCTATTTTTCAGTTCTGCTGTATAATCTTAAGGGATTTGACTTAGGTCATACCTGAATGGTCTAGTGGCTTGGTTTTTTAAAAATAGGTTACATTTGATAAGTTTAGCTGTGTATGACTTAGAACAGACTTTATCAGATAGCAAGAAACTGGGGGATTTTATATCTTTATTGAAATAATGAAATGTAGTCCTCAATTTGTCTTGTGTTAGCAAATTGTGGAGAGATCTTCTAAATAAATAATTTTTGTTGCTAATAATCCTGTCCAATTATTTTTTATTTAATTAACACATATTGCTTTCTGTTACTAATAATCTATCTTAATCATGAATGTTCTATTAATTCTAGGCAAAGAGGTACACTGATAATACCATGTCTATAATAAGTCTATAATAAGAAAGATATTAATGCATATTAGTCATAAACATATCTTCCTCTATATATTAATAGTTTAGGGGAGTGCACAGTCTATTACTTTATTCTAATACTCCAAATAGCCAAACAGGAATCTTAAAGGCCTGCCAGTTATATAGATTACACTAAAATTCAATTGAACAGCAATTTATTAAGTGTGCCAGGAATTGAACTAGGCATTGAGGTACAAAACAATCTGCACAATCTTGATGTACTAAACATAATTGATCAGATTTCCATTTCCTGTGGCCTGAATAGAGAAATGGAGCAGATCAAATAAACAGCCCCTGTGAAGAAACAAGGAGAAAAACAATATGTGCAATTATATTTATCAGGCTATATGAAATCATTGCATAATTTATACCACATTCTGTTTGATTCTAAAATGAGATTGGAGTAGAGAAAAGGGAAAATGTTTTAAATGGCTGAGTTATTGTAGTTAAACAGGTATAATTGTCCTTATTCATCTCTAACTGCCTGAATATGCACTTTTAAATCTCTCTATATTGTTTATAAATATGTGTATTTTCTTCCCCTCTTTACATTTGGATGTTCCTTATTGTGTTCAACATGATATTTATATTTCTCTTTGCATATTCAGACTTAAAAACAAAAAAACTATGTATATGTTCTTGCATGCTTGTGATTCCAGTCACTATAAACATGACATTGTATATTTACTGAACATAAAGTTTAAACCAGATTTACTCTTAGGATGGCTGTATTGAAATAATCATGTGTTTAAGAAAACAATTAAAAATAAATATCACAAAATCTATTTAAATAAGCATCTAATTTTAGACCAAACAATCTGATACTGCAAACAATTGGCTTGTAGGTTAATATCTTATGATACCATATTGTAACTCAGTAGCAATAAACTCAGCCTTGGAACAAAGAGGAAATTCAAATTCATTTAATTTTCTCAGTCCAAATATAGATCTCTTTGGGCAGACTGCCAGCAGTTTCCTTGGGTCAAAGAAAATAAATATTGCATCACTACTATTACAAAGACACAAAATCACAGCCAGTTTTTTGAATACTGTATCTACTGGCTTTTATTCAAATATTCAAATAAGCAGTATCTTTTTCCTGTGGAGAATGAGTTCCCCCTCTAATTACAGTACAAAAAAATGTGATAGATATAATGCAAAATGTGACCATCTGCATTTCTCTGTCTTGTCTTTTCCAGTTAGAACTCACAGGTGTCTTTTAAACAATGATGAATTAGAAGGAAGGCCTTCTTACTCACTTGTCTGTTAACTACCTTTATGATAATAATGCATTTGCATTTTTAATTTCCTCAGTTGTAAATGAGCACCTCTGAACCACTTCCTAATTATTTTACAATTTTCTTGTATTGTTCATTATTCTTGCTTTCTATTTACTAAATAAAAATGACTTTTCCTCTGAAAGGCATTTGCAATTCGTATTATACCAAACATAGATCACTTGGTTCCATGTAAGAAATAAGGAATAAGGGAAAATGTAGAGACATAGCAGTGAACAAAAACAATTAAATGAACATACCTGTTCACTGCTACATATGGAACAGAGTGTAGGACAAGGTTTATAATCTGGTGTATTAGAAATCACACTTATTCACACATATACATATACACACACACATAGTTATTTATATTGCCTCTAATGGGAGGATGCATTACTATGTGTATGTAGTAATTGTGTGTGCTTAATATATATATTCTCTATGAAAACAATTTTTAGTAAGCTTGTCATTTATCTCTCAAGAGCCTATTTTTGTCAGCATCCATTTATTACAGAGAGATGGATCCAGCTTTTGTGAAGCTTAAAGTTTAAACAATTTGAGGATTTTTCCTTCAGGAAAAAAAAAAAAAAACTATGAATATAAAGTTAGGCATAAAGTTGAATATTTAATTAGAATACAAAAAGAAATTTTTAAAAATTTACATTTAAAAATACTGACAAGTATCAGCAAAGTCACAAAAATCAGAAAATTATGATAAAAAGTAAAAAAAATATTTTGCTTAAGGAAAAAAATTTAGTCTTTTTTCTTAGTTGATCAAAAAGTGTTGATCACTGAAATTCTGATGGATTTTAATGATAACTGAGGCCTGCATTCATAGGTTTATACATTGAATGATTATAAGCTTTTTTCAGACATCTCTTGTCTCACATATTTCAAACTTCAGTTATTATCACTCTCATATTCCAGGTACCAGACCCATAGAACATATTCATTGTCCAGTGGTTTTTTAAGAGTGACAAGATCTGAAACTGAAGCTTCATACTTAATGAAAAAATTGCCTCTGGATATGGAGGAGGTTGTAGTTTAAATATCAAGCCACACCTCAAATAGCAAGTATCGTAAAATGCTTTTAACAATAAACTAGTATACAAGTTGTACATTTATCTACTCACCATCCAGGAAAGAATTAAAAGTCTGTGTGGTACATGCATATGGTCTAAGATCCCTTCCTCCCTAGCAGTAAACTATAACTAGAAAACAGTTGAGACTATGTGCAGACTCATAATGGGAACATGTTTAATGTAATTTAAACCTAATTATATTCATAAACCAATTCAATTATAAACTTTTATTTTCCTGTATTGTCTTTTCTTATTCTACCTTTATAATCATAACTGCTTAAGAGAAAAATATATGTGACATATGGTAACATGATTTCTGAACATACTTTGAAATGTCTTATCTACTAAATTTAAATTATAATTTTATACACTGTATCAATTAGATTTACATTTTTTGTGATCTCTCACACTCAAATTTCATGAGTAAACATTTCAGAGATTCCTATGTTATTTAAAAAGAGTATTAATTTTTATTATTTATTTTTTTGGCTTAACCTATCTGATCTGATGCTTTTTTCCTAACAGCTACTAACCTTTCATACTTAGCTAAATAGTTTACACTGGCAACATATAATTATGAAGCCTTCAGTAAAAAATAGGGCTTTCCTGGTGGCTCAGACAGTAAAGAATCTGCCTGCAATGCTGGAATCCAGGTTCAATCCCTCGATCAAGAAGATCCCCTGGAGAAGGGAATGGCAACCCACTCCAGTATTTTTGCCTGGAGAATTCCATGGACAGAGGAGCCTGGCAGACAATCTCCTACAGTCTGTGGAGTCACAAAAAATCAGACACTACTGAGAAAATCTCTGTCTTCTGTCACTACAATATATGTTTTTGCCAACAAAGGTCCATCTAGTCAAGGCTATGGTTTTTCCAGTGGTCATGTATGGATGCGAGAGTTGGACTGTGAAGAAAGCTGAGTGCCGAAGAATTGATGCTTTTGAACTGTGGTGTTGGAGAAGACTCTTGAGAGTCCCTTGGACTGCAAGGAGATCCAACCAGTCCATTCTAAAGGAGATCAGCCCTGGATGTTCTTTGGAAGGAATGATGCTAAAACTGAAACTCCAATACTTTGGCCACCTCATGCGAAGAGTTGACTCATTGGAAAAGACCCTGATGCTGGGAGGGATTGGGGGCAGGAGGAAAAGGGGATGACAGAGGATGAGATGGCTGGATGGCATCACCAACTTGATGGATGTGAGTTTGAGTGAACTCTGGGAGATGCTGATGGACAGGGAGGCCTGGCGTGCTGCGATTCAGGGGGTCGCAAAGAGTTAGACACGACTGAGTGACTGAACTGAACTGAACTGAAGTATACTACACTTGATCTTAGCCAAAAGGCCAAGAAGCAATCTGCTAAGAATGCAATGAGAAAAATAAATTTCTCATGCTTTTGATGTTTTTATATTAAGATCTATAGTTACATTAAAATAGTTGGTCTTTGAGTTTTTCTTTTCAATGATTCCTTATACGTGATATTTTTCTCTCATTCAGAAGTGTCCACAGGACTTGAGAAATTAGTATTGTTTTAATGGGAATGTAAAACTTTAAATGTAAATATTTAGATAAGTTGGATTATGTTTAATTTGACTTCCAAAATAGGTTCTTGAAGCCCAGTCAGATGTTATAGTTTGGTTTTTGGTAGTCTTTAATCTGTTTTGTTAAGAAAGGAAACAAAAAATATGCCAAACAAATTAAACAGCAAAGTTGGGGCTTGCAAATAGTGTCCCTTGTCTCAGTTGAACCAAATTGAGTAAGAGAATATGATGGAAGCTACTATAAAGGAGGTTTTAAGGTGATGGAAGAGAGGCAAGGCAAGAAGTGGAATAATATCATAAGTTGTATGGAAACTTAATTTTCCCACAATAGTACCCATACAAGAGAGCTGCAAAGGTGAGTTGTGATGAGGAACCATATAAACTTTCTTTTTCTGATAACACCTTGGTAAAAGACTTAAGAATATCATCATGTTAATAGCAACCATAAAGAAACTGCAAGAAGATGTAAATAGACGTTTCTCCAAAGAACACATAGAGATGACCACACGGCACACAAAAAGATGCTCAGCATTGCTAATTATTAGAGAAATGCAAACCAAAACTGCAATGAGATATCAACTCAGACTAGTCAAAATGACTGTCATCAAAAAAACCACAAACAATAAATGCTGGAGATGCTATGGAAATAAGGGAACCCTCCTCACTGTTGGTAGATAGTAAATTGGTAGCATTAGCACTATCATGGAGAAATGGAGAAGGCAATGGCACCCCACTCCAGTACTCTTGCCTGGAAAATCCCATGGATGGAGGAGCCTGGTGGGCTCCAGTCCATGGGGTCACTGAGAGTCAGACACGACTGAGCGACTTCACTTTCACTTTTCACTTGCATGCATTGGAGAAGGAAATGGCAACCCACTCCAGTGCTCTTGCCTGGAGAATCCCAGGGACGGGGGAGCCTGGTGGGCTGCCATCTATGGGGTCGTGCAGAGTCGGACACGACTGAAGCAACTTAGCAGAAGTAGCAGCAGCATCATGGAGAAAAGTATGTAGGCTCCTTAACAAGTTAAAAACAGAGCTATCACATGATCTGCAATCCCACTCCTGGGCATATATCCAGGGAAAACATGGTCTGAATGGATAGATACACCTCAATGTTCAGTTAAGCACTATTTACAAGACCAAGACATGGAAGCAACCTAAACATCTACCAATAAAGGACTGGATAAAGCAGATGTGATACATATATACAATAGAATATTACTCAGCCATTAAAAATTGACATAATGCCATTGCAGTAACATGGATAGATCTAGAAATTGTCATACTAAGTGAAGTAAGTCAGAAGAGAAAGAAAAGTATTGTGAGATCTAAAAAGAAATAATATAAATTAACTTATGTATGAAACAGACCCTCAGACTTAGAAAATAAATTTATGGTTATCAGACAGGAAGCATGGGGGAGGAAGGGATAGTCAGGGGTTTGGTGATTGACATGTACAAACTACTATATTTAAAATGAATAAATAGCAAGGACCTACCATATAGTACAGAGAACTTTGCTTAATATTATATAATAACCTAAGTGGGAAAACAATTTGAAAAAGGATAGGGGTGTGTGTGTGTGTGTGTGTGTGTGTATGTACATATACATATGCTGTGCTCTGCTCTGCTTAATTGCTCTCGTGTCTGACTCTTTGCCACCCCATGAGCTATGGCCTACCCAGGCTCCTCTGTCCATGAGAATTCTCCAAGGAAAGAATACTGGAGTGGGTTGCCATGCCCTTCTCCAGGGAATCTTCCCAACCCAGGGATTGAACCCAGGTCTCCCACTTTACAGGCAGAGTCTTTACCTTCTGAGCCACCAACAAAGCCCATATATATATCAACTGTATCAATTTGCTGTACCTGAAACTATCATAACATTGTTAATCAACTACATGAAATACAAAATAAAAAGCTTAAAAAAAAAAAGAAAAAAGAAAATGTGACACCTATCTATATACACAGACTTTGCTGAGCCCAGGGAAAATATCTATTTTCAACAGCACTCTCCACAATAGCTCAGGACACTTTCCAGCTCCTAACCAGAGACTGAAATCCTTGAAGAGAAGGAAGAAGTGAAGGATAAAGCCCCCAATGCCTATGCTTGGAAGTGACTTGCAAATGGCAAAGCTCCGGTTGGTGCATGAGGTAGTATGGAAAATTGCATATGGTTATAACTGAATAAGGTTATTCAGTTAAATTCAAGCTCAGGACTTGGAGTATGTTAAATTACTGCTGTCATATGCCTCACCATATCACTACTATGCAAGTTGTTCAGTCAACAGAAACTATTGAATGCCTTTGGGTACAAGGTAGAGTGATGAAACATGCAAAAGTATAATTCAATCCCAATTAAATCAAAGGCCAGGGTTTAGTAATCTCAGTTATTAAAATTTCACCAAGAGGAACAAAAATAAACAAAAATCATATGAACTACTTAAATGGAAGCATGGACTTCTAGACTCTCGAATTTAGCGTGTGTCTTGGATGCCATGTTGGAAAATACATACTGTACATGCAAATTTTTAAATCAACCCAGACGATTCATTCCTACTTCTTAGAGAAGTTACTCAATTATTGCTGAGCTAGAAATTTCCTTTTTAAATGAATAATATATACTTACCTCTAACTTTAATATTCTGACACTTATTCCATTGTCTAAAACTTCACTCCATGAGTAGCATTTGTCTTCTATCTCTGCAGCCCTTTACTTTCTTTGACTTTGCTGACATTCTGAACAGATGAAATACGTATCTGTAATAGTCCAATAGGCATAGCTAGATCTTTAAATGTGTTTTGGCATAAAAGATATTGGCCGGAAAACATCTGCTATTACCTTAAACTAAATCTCTTTCTTTTCCAACATGTCTTTATTTTCTACTGCTGTGGAGAACTGCTACTCCCTGTGAGACATCATCTTGAGTACGTGAAGATGTATTTTATGCCACCAGACCTAAAACTTTTTTTTATTTTATGTGAAGTATAATAATATTGTTGTTGCTTAGTTGCTAGGTCCTGTCTGACTCTTTTGCAACCCCATGGACTGTAGATCATTGGACTCCTCTCTCTGTTGGATATTTCAGGGAAGAATATCAGAGCGGGTTGCCATTTACTTCTCCAGGTGATCTTTCCAGGTCAGGAATTGAATCCTCATCTCTTGCATCTTCTGTATTGGCAAGCAGATTCTTTACCACTGAGCCATCTGCGAAGCCCATAACAATATAGAGGGATGTACAATGAAAATAATTTAATGTGCTCTTGGCCCTGAACTTGAATTTAAGTGAATGACCTTATTCAATTTTAACCACATGCACATTTCCGCACTAGATTATGTACCACATGAGTATCACCATTTGTATGTGACTATTTACAATTATTCTCTTTTCCAGAATGTACAACTCAGGTTCCTTCAATAACATTTCATATCTCAGGTTACTGACTCATCCTCATAGTGATTACTTTTCTCATGGCAAAGAATAATTATGAGATCTAATTGACACTAAGCACTGATGAAGATCAAAGAGGGCTAGTTTCACTTCTTGGTCTCCAGGAACTTAACAACCGAGTGAATGGCAGATAGAGATGTAGGATCCAGAAATCTTCTGTGATTAAATATGTTTGAAAAGGAAGTTAATGGAAATGAGGAAGCAGGTTTACCATATGTGTATCTGGAAGAATATCCAGACAGAGGAACAACAGGTGCAAAGGCTCTAAAGCAGGAACCCTAAAGGAAGGAGTTTTGAGAATCTGGGATAGAGCAAGGAAGCTTTGTGGGGAGATGGAAAGAGTCAGGATTAGACTCAGTCAGGTTAAATAATTAAAGCAAATTACCAAAGTACCATTACTACATCTTTTAGCTATGATTTTTCATCTATACTCCATGGCTTTTCAGTCTGCTTGTGTGACAGGGATTGGGTAACTGGAGTGGTGTGGGGATTCAAAAATTGCATGCGAATGATAGTGTAATTTCTTAGAGTGTTATTTGATTGGAAGATTAGCAATTACAGCTTTACAGTTTTTTTAAAAAAAATAATATGGTACAAATAGAATATTGTATTTACTGGTACTTTTCAAATTTGATGTGCACACAAATCACCTGAAGATCTTAAAATACAGATTAGGATTCAATACTCTTGAGATTTGTATTTCCAACAAAGTCCCATATTATGCTGAGGCTGCAGGTCCAAAGTCATATTTTTAGTTGAAAGGGTTTATAAGACAATATTTATAGTATGGTTGTTCTGGTAGTCAAGTACAGATGTGAGAACTGGACAATAGAAAAGATTGAGCACTGAAGAATTGATACCTTCGAACTGTTGTGTTGGAGAAGACTCTTGAGAGTCCCTTGGACAGCAAGGAGATCAAACCAGTCAGTCCTAAGGAAATCAACCCTGAATATTCATTGGAAGAACTGATGCTGAAGCTCCAATACTTTGGCCATTTGATGTGAAGTGGAAAAGACCCTGATTCTGGGAAAGATCAAAGGCAGGAGGAGAAGGGCACGACAGAGGATGAGATGGCTGGATGGCATCCCCAATTCAATGGACATGAGTTTGAGCAAACTCTGGTGAATAGTGAAGGATAGGGAAGCCTGGCCAGAGGCATCCCATGGGGTTGCGAAGAGTCAGATATGACTGAGCAACTGAACAACAACAATAGTATTTCTTAGGACAAAAGTTAAAATACTTGTGGGAGAACACTATAGAGTAATTTCACAAACCCCAAGCTATGTACATGTTTCTCTATTTTTTTCCTCTAGAGATTTAACACCTGTGATTTGGACTTCACCCACTACATAGTAATAGTGTACACATTCAGTCAATTACAGTACACAGATCACCAAATCAACTCTATAATGCAGGGCTGCAGAAGAAACAGTAGCCAACTCACCTGTACTTATGAGCTATTTTTAAAAAGCAAAAATTGCTGTCTTAATTTAAAAATGTGTGTATGTGTGCTTAGTTGCTCAGTCATCTTGGACTCTTGCAACACTAGAGACTGTAGCCTGCCAGGATCCTCTGTCCATGGGATTCTCCAGGCAAGAATACTGGAGTGGGTGCCATTTTCTTCTCCAGGGGATCTTCCATACCCAGGAATCGAACCTGGGTTTCCTGCATTGCAGGAAGATTCTTTACCAACTGAGCTATGAGGGAAGCCCTAATTTAAAAATAAGAGTTGAAAAACCAGTTCTTCAAAAGAGACATTTCAGAACTTATATTAGTATCTATAATTAAATGAAAAGAACAAGGTACCTATTGACAGCCTTCTATAGAAGCAATCGTTATCAACTCTATTAAAAAAAATCTGAGTTGGTAGAGTGACTCTGTTGTCATGGCATGAAATCAGCACTATATCTTCTGGCATGAATCTCTGCTTAGAATAGCTCATATATCCCAACTACCTAAGGGTCATTCATCCTTAATTAATTTATATGCCTCATCAGTGAGAAGCATCCATTTGATTTATTAATAGGTCTCTAGAGAGCAAATTAGCTTCCTTGGCAGTTCCTGATGTGCTTTGAATCACAGTACAAACAAATTTCTCTTGCTAGCTCTCTATCTGTATTTGATAAACAAAATCCTTTAAAGACAAAAAATATATATACACAATAGCATAGGTATGGCGACAACTGCAAATCCAAAGAGATTTTGGTCCTAAATCCAACTCAGCATCAGCACTGTTTCCATTAAGGAAATGGCAGCCCAAAGAATATAAGTGACCTATGTGAGTTTCCACTGCTGGTTAATGGTAAAACTAATGACATCCCAGATTTCTGGATTCACTGTTCTATGAGAATCACACCCACCACTCTTACCACTTTTCATTCTGGATCTCCTGCATTGCAGGCAGATTCTTTACAGTCTAAGCCACTCAGTTCAGTTCAGTTCAGTCGCTCAGTTGTGTCTGACTCTGTGACCCCATGAATCGCAGCACGCCAGGCCTCCCTGTCCATCACCAACTTCTGGAGCTCACTCAGACTCACGTCCATCAAGTCAGTGATGCCATCCAGCCATCTCATCCTCTGTCATCCCCTTCTCCTCCTGCCCCCAATCCCTCCCAGCATCAGAGTCTTTTCCAATGAGTCAACTCTTCGCATGAGCCACTAGGGAAGTCCATATTTTTGGTTACATGATAGCTATTGCAATACATAAAGTATATTGGGGAAATGGCTTAATCTTGACTTCGGAGTCTCCAGGACAAAGTTAACGAGGAGTCTATGACAAAAAAGCAGAAGGGTCAGACACTTAAGGTATTCTGTGGGGTGAAGCAAATGAGGAAACTGTAATCCTGGCAGAGTGAAGCAGAGACGTGGGTGAGGTTTCCATGGTAAAGCAACCATTGGGAAAAAATGGACTGCAGCTCAGCCAGCATTGGATAAGGCTGGAAAGGCAGCCTTCCATCACATACAGATATCCATCTTTATCTGACAGTGTCATCTGCTCTAGCCTAATGCAAGTTCATAGGTTCATTTCTTCATGCCCCAGTTATATACTCCTCACTGGATCTGGCCATTCAGCAATGGAATTTCATTCTCTCTCAGTAAGTTGCAAAGTTATTTTTAGAAATTTTAAAGTTCATCTTCAGAATAACAAAACAGAGGCACATAGACACTAAGTTTCTTGGTGGAGGTCCTGCAGTGGATTAGTGGTAGAATTGATGCTAGACTTGGGTCTCACTATGCATAGATTATGTAACTGGAAAGTATCTAAAAGTCCATTTGTAAATTTTGGGGTTTCCTACATTCAGCTTATTAGATCAGTGTTCTAACTAGCACACATAGAATTTCAGATTTTTTCCTTTTATTTTTAAGGGAAAAATTCAGTTATAATTATAATATATAGTCCCTAGAATCTAGAATAAAACATGCCCTGCACCATCCATCACTTAATATTTATTGCATTATTATTCTGTCAATATCCTCAGATTGTAAGTAGTATTGAGGAGACACATCTCTTTTATTTACATTGTAATTGGCATCTAAATGTAACATGAGATGGTACATATTAAGAATTCAATACATTTTCAATACATCTGAAAATAGTGCTACCTCACAACTGTTACAATGGTTATTATAAAAATAAAAACAATAAAAGATAATAAGTGTTGAAGATGTGAAGAAAATGGAACCCTTGTGGGAATGCAAATTGATACAGACACTGTGGAAAACAGTGTAGTTTCCTGAAAAAAATTAAAAATAAAACTACAGCAACCATACTTCTCAGAATAAGGAGGAAAGGAAATGAAATTAGTACAAGGTAATATCTTTATGCCTAAATTCATTACATCTTTATTCATAGTAATCTTAGATATTTAAATAACTTAAGTGTCTATGAACAGATGAATGGTATAGAATAAATAAATATATATAGTACACACACACACATACTTTAGCCATGGGGAAGGACATTCTACCATTTGCAATAACATGGAGGGATCTTAAGGTCATTATACTGGGCAAAATATATGTCAGACAAAGAAAGACAAATACTTATAATATCACATGTATATAGACTCTAAAAAAGCTAAACTCATAAAGAGTAAATAATGGTTACCAGGAAATGAAGGTAGGGGTGTAAGACAGATGTTTCTTAACAGTACAAACTTGTAACTAGTAGTAATTAAGTCCTCAATATCTAATGTACACTATAGTGAAAATAAAGAACAACATTGTATTACAATCATCAAATGTGCTAAGAGACTAGATCTTAATTATTCCAAACACTAAAATGACAATTACCTGACAAGACAGAGGTGCTAACTCTTGCTACAAAGACAACATATTGCAATATATAAATGTATCAACATGCTGTACACTTTAAATTTACACAATGTTATTTCTCAAATATAATTTCAATAAAGTAAAATAAAATGGCTCACCCCAAGGAAAAAAAGCAGTGTATCTAGATGATGTATGAGACTTTTAAGTAACCGTTCTAAACTTTATCTCAGTGGAAATGAAACCAACTTTAAAACCAAAATCTAAATGCTGGTGATATGGCTTACCGAATAACCCAGATGATTCATTCAACAAAGCTTTATTTTCTTTCTACCAGTAATACTTCATTTATGTAGTGTTCACATAAATCCCCGGGAGGTAATATTTCACTGATTTCTAGTCAGTTGAAATATCCTCCTTCTCCTTTACTAGTATTGGTGAAAATACTAGAAATATAGTCAAATAGCTTTGTACACAGAATTTCTGTAAGAGGTTTTATTTTTAAGTATTATACATTAATAATTCTGTGAAGATTTAACCTGAATGTTAAGAATTCTTGGATTTAGTCTGGAAATCCCTCACTTTGCCTGTAAGTGTTAAACATTTTCTATTCCGAAGCCTGGCAGTTGAGTCTAATAAGAGCAATAGTTTTTCTCCTCAGTCTTCTGGGTTTCTCAGTTCTCCGTAGACTCCAGTCCCAATTCAGTCCCAACTTTATTGTCCTAAACTAAATAATATGTATTACCCAGAATGATGCTAAAGCTGAAACTCCAGTACTTTGGCCACCTCATGCGAAGAGTTGACTCATTGGAAAAGATTCTGATGCTGGGAGGGATTGGGAGCAGGAGGAGAAGGGGACGACAGAGGATGAGATGGCTGGATGGCATCACTGACTCGATGGACGTGAGTCTGAGTGAACTCTGGGAGTTGGTGATGGACAGGGAGGCCTGGCGTGCTGCGATTCACGGGGTCGCCAAGAGTCTGATACGACTGAGCGACTGAACTGAACCAACCCCAAGATGTAACCTGCATGGAGTCTGTGAGTTAGCAAGAGTACCTGCTCATTCAGTGCAGCTAAACTGCCATGCTAACACCTGCTTTATACTTTTCAAATTGCTTAATCCATATTCTACTTTGTTACTGGGCTTCTGAGAACACAGAGGCCAATGCGTATCTGCTACTTGTGCTTCCTAAATGATGCAAAAATTTTCACCATATCTTTTCCAGATAGAGAATTTGATTCTTTGATTTTACAAGTGTCTTTCATTTTTCACTTTCTGTGGTTTTCCTCTCTTTTACCAGAAAATTTCTGCCATTTTCTCATTATCTTCTTTTCTCTTTAATTGGTTTTCCCACCATCATGCCACTCACTCTCTTTCCTTCTCACAGGCTCTAAACTTTTCCCTATTAATTATTACCCTGGTTTCAACCATTATTGACAGTGCTACCTTAAACTGTTATAAGATGTCCCACCTTCAGAAAACGTGAACTCATGCTCATATTTAAAAAGTAAGAGAGCTAAAGTAAGGCAGAGAACATTTGCAAGAAAAAATACTTCTATATTTATGAAATTATTTTTGTTAGAACACAGGTACAGTGTGTGCTGTAAACACTTTCCCATAATACAATATGCACTGAATTGCCACTTTTATTGCTCACAAATGGAAGAAAGAAATAATAGTGCAGGAATGAAAATTACTGACCGATTGTGTTGATTATATACATTTGCTGTAGGGCATTCTACATACTGCCTGATGGGAAATCCACCCAACCATTTCATTCGATGAAGAGAAAAAAAAATAATAATAATAAAGCCACCATTACCAGGATTCTCTTAACTTTTAAAATATAAATAAATAGATTTCATAAATGTTTTCCTTAACCCTGATAAAATAAAATGTTCACAGCAGGGTGTCTGGTAACAAACTGTCTTCTGAAATTGCGGCAGGACATTCTACATGTCTATTGGCCATTTAATTTAATGGGATTTTTATTAGTGTACACACACTGGTTATTTAAACCACAGGGGTCTTCGCAGGTATAGGCACGAAGAGAAGAGAAAAAGAAACACCAAAAGCTGCAATTTCAGTTTGTAAAATTAAATATTTACATTTTGTATTCATTTATTTAAATTACATTCCTACTAACTTGTTATTCCAAAGCATTGGGAAGAATATCACTTTTAAACCGGTGCAAACAAATATACAATCCAAGGGATTTGTTTTCAAGCCATTCTTTTCTTTCAACTCCCAAAGCTGGAAAATGCACCTACGTTTTCTTTAAGCCTGACAACAGGCAACTCCAGGTAAACAGAAATAGCCCATATTTTTAAAATAAGTTTATTTTTTAAAATGTTACCCTATTTTATTTTCTTATGAATCATTTTATGCCAAATATATATATATGTATATTATGATTTAATATTACACCTATAGTTATATATTTAACATTCAGATGTCTCTATAATAGGAATTCTAGAATTTCTAAATCTATGCAATTAGATTCCATTTAGCTTCATTTGAATACATGTGCTCCATGAGATAATTTAAAAAGATTATATCATCATTAAGCTAGCATGGTAGTGATCAAGTATTCTTTGAACTTTGTTATTTTTCTTTTCCAAACACATCTTAAATTTCTGCATAAATGTTTTACTTTAAATAAGTGTTAAGACCAAAAAATTAAATCAGAATATAACCGAAAGGTCATTTTTGTGATGTTATAAATTTTAATTAAAAAAGAATGAATGTGTTTAAGAAAAATCATTTATCTTTCTTAGAACTAGAGTATTAATATATCCCAACACTTAAAAAATTAATTTTAAAATACATGAGGAAGACAAAGAAGAGGAAGGGGAGGGGAAGCATGCTGATGAGGGTAATGAGAAGGAGATTTGATTCTGGGAAAGAGAGATTTTGTTTTAACTCTAAACAAGGTTATTTGTGCTCGTCTATGTCCCCTCCAAGTTTGGCTAGTTGCTAAATGTTGGATTTCCTGTCTTATTTGAGTCTTCAGTGTTTCTGCCTTCAATGTGGGAGACCTGGGTTCCATCCTTGGGTTGGGAAGATCCCCTGGAGAAGGAAATGCAACCCACTCCAGTATTCTTATCTGGAAAATCACATGGACAGAGGAGCCTGATAGGCTACAGTTGATGGGGTCTCAAAGACTCAGACATGATTTAGTGACTTCACGTCTTTCTTTCAATGTTTCTGCATTACTTTTGAATCGCTATTTAGTGAAACTAGGTTGACATATATCATCCAAAACAAGGTAATTTTGAAAGTTGAAAGTAGTGAAGTTCGGCATGGCAGGTATTAACTAAAATTATCTTGGGAAAAATAAGAGGTATTACAACCTTAGCTTTAACTAGCAGACTTGGGGCTCAGTTCTCCCAAAATAGTATGACATGCAAGTGCCTAAAATCAGAATAGGTAAAAAAGACATTTACCTGGCAAATACATGTGATAATATACAGTTAATAAACTTCAAAAAATCTGTAAAAGATATGATACAAACCAGATTTAAATGATAGGGAGATTTTATACAAAGAAAATAAAAATTTTTTAAATGATAGAAACAATAAAATAAGTGAGATGGATTCAGACAGAGGAAAATTTCACTGTCACTTATATTTCAAGTTACAAAGGACTTCAAACCTGTTTATTTTTAAATAAAATTAACATTTGCTCTTTTGGAGCTATCACAATAACTTTAAGACTGTCATTATATGGGCCAGTATTAATAAGCTCAATATTCACTATGAGAAAGAAGGAGAAACAGCAATTCTGGATAAGGCTCTCTGAAGACCTAGGAATAAGAGATGGCAAGTAATTGTCAGATGTTTGGTTCTTTTGTTCTGCATTAGTGGCAGGACAACTTGAAAGCTGTGTGTTGTTGCCATTTGGAGGTTCCTCTCTTTGGTATGAGAGTGAATTGATAGGCAGATGATTTTAATCCAAACTCTTCCAGAATTCTGCTTGTCATAAAGACAAACAGCTTGGCTTTATTTTCTTTGTGATCTGTGCAACCTGTACACTGTAAAGAGAAAAAGTTTTAACAAAATGTCTGAATCACCCAATTAGATTTTTTAGCTTGCTTATCAAGAAAATAGAGAATACATTCATGATTGTGAAAAGGTTTGCTAGGGAGAATTTTATTTACATGAAACAAAACCTGATTTGTTCTACTTAATAAAATAAGCACAAAAGTTCTACATTTGACCTTTTTACAATAAACTATATGTGGCATTTAGCATAATGTATGATCTTAGTGTAGAGTTTTCTGACTCTGTTTAATCAAGGTAGTTTATTTTTGTTGAGCAGAGTACTTAGAAAGTAAAGATACATGATTTTCATTGAAACTGAGACTTCACTAGTGACTTACTGGTTATATGTATTGTAGTTAATTGGGACAGTGTACAAAATTGTTATCTAATATTTTTATTAGTTAAGTAGAAACCAAATATCTTATAAAAGATTTACTCTTCTGTCTAAAATGTAGTAACAGAAGACTAAATTTAGCTTCAAATTTGCAACAAAAACAAACAAAAGATGGACAAAAAGATATGAGGCAATGATTTCAAGACATGAAACATTAAGCAGTGAAGAATGATGATCATTGGTGGAGGGGCATATAATGCGGATCCTGCACGTGTCCCAGTTAGAGTATCCTGGCCAAAATCTAGGATAAAAGAATGTCACACAAAGAAATACAGATAAAGTCCAGTAATCCAGTGGAATCTTGACCACCACCCTTATGGCAGAAAGTGAAGAAGAACTAAAGAGCCTCTTGATGAAAGTGAAAGAGGAGAGTGAAAAAGTTGACTTAAAGCTCAACATTCAGAAAACAGATCATAGCATCCAGTCCCATCACTTCATGGCAAATAGATGGGGAAACAGTGGCAGACTTTATTTTTGGGGGGCTCCAAAATCACTGCAGATGGTGACTGCAGCCATGAAATTAAAAGATGCTTGCTCCTTGGAAGAAAAGTTAACACCAACTTAGATAGCATATTAAAAAGCAGAGATATTACTTTGCTAACAAAGGTCCATCTCATTAAGGCTATGGTTTTCCCAGTAGTCATGTATAGATGTGGGAGTTGGCCTATAAAGAAAGCTGAGCACTGAAGAATCGGTCTTTTTGAACTGTGGGTTGGCGAAGACTCTTGAGAGTCCTTGTACTGCAAGGAGATCCAACCAGTCTTTATAAAGGAAATCAGTCTTGAGTGTTCATTGGAAGGACTGATGTTGAAGCTGAAACTCCAATACTTTGGCCACCTGATACAAAGAGCTGACTTATTTGAAAAGACCCTGATGCTGGGAAAGATTGAGGTCAGGAGGAGAAGGGGATGACAGAGGATGAGATGGTTGGATGGCATCACCAACTCAATGGAAATGAGTTTGGGTAAACTCCAGGAGTTGGTGATGAACAGGGAGGCCTGGCATGTTGAGGTTCATGGGGTCACAAAGAGTCGGACATGACTGAGAGACTGAACAACTGAATGTCACTCAAATCAAGTGGCAAAGGAAAAATCTGTACAGCATACAGGGAGAGAACATGTGTTATATACAAAGAAGTAATGACAAAGGTAACAGTAAACTTCTCTTCAGAAACAATAAAAGTTGAAAATCAGATCATAATGTCAGACAGATGTGTAATTTCCTAGGTTCTGTCTTGTCATAACAAAAATCTGAAGCAATGGGCCAGCATTACAGCCCTAGGATGGACCAGTGTTACAGCTCCATGTTACACCTCAGTTTTATTTAGAAAATAAAGGAGAGTACATCCTCGAGGCATGAGGTCATGCCGACCAAAAAGACGTGAAGAGAAGAGAGAGAGACCCCTGGCCCTTTGGCTCCTTTTTTTATATGTTTTTTTCTCCTCCCCCTGGGCCTGCTGTATGTAAATTGGGCTAGCTAAGAGTGCTGTTTGTTTTACCTGAGGTGCTGACTCCAGTCCTCAGACCTTGCTTTATTCTATTTTTGTGGGCTTTTCCCTTCCTTGTCTTTTAGCCACCGCCATTCTGGACTCCTTTTTCCTATTCTAGTTCAGTTCAGTTCAGTCGGTCAGTCATGTCCGACTCTTTGCGACTCCATGAATCACAGAACGCCAGGCCTCCCTGTCCATCATCAACTCCCGGAGTTCACTCAGACTCACATCCATCAAGTCAGTGATGCCATCCAGCCATCTCATCCTCTGTTGTCCCCTTCTCCTCCTGCTCCCAATCCCTCCCAGCATCAGAGTCTTTTCCAATGAGTCAACTCTTCGCATGAGGTGGCCAAAGTACTGCAGGTTCAGCTTTAGCATCATTCCTTCCAATGAACACCCAGGGCTGATCTCCTTCAGAATGGACTGGTTGGATCTCCTTGCAGTCCAAGGGACTTTCAAGAGTCTTCTCCAACAACACAGTTCAAAAGCATCAATTCTTCCGCGCTCAGCTTTCTTCACAGTTGAACTCTCACATCCTATTCTAACAACCTAAGAATAATGTTGCAATGTGCTTTAAGTATTGACATTGGGAAAAACAATCAACCTAGAATTCTATACTTAGGAAACATAGGTTCAGAATAGAAAGGCTTAATTCATGTTTTTATTCAGGCATAAAAAAAGTTCGAGTAATTCCCCACAAGCATATTTGCACCACTGTAAGAAATGCAAAGGAAATGCTAATGATATTTGGATATAAATACAGATCACCACAAAAAATGAATAAGAGCACTGGAAATAGTAACCATATAGGGGAAAATATAACATTTTCTTATAATTTAAATTATTTTTAAAATATTAGACTTTTAGATAAAAATGTTAGACTTTAAATAAAAATGCAATATGGGGACTACCATACATAGAACATTAATAACAATAAACAATCTGGGAGAGTAGAAATTGAAGCATACTATTTAAGATTCTCAGCTATGAGCACACAGACAATACTAAATATTAAGTTGTTTACTACAGCTTGAAGGAAGACTATGATCATTTGAAGATGCATAAGAAGAACCCTAAAAGAATGTAGCCCCCAAAATAACAAAACAAAGAGTTTTAATTAAGACAATAAAGATCCATAAATATAATCATAAAAATAGCCAATAAAAAAGAAGACCAAAAAAACAGGAGAAGGGGGACAAAGACAAGAGAAAATATATTTTAAAAAATGAGAAAATTAAATGAAACCTAACTATATAACTATAACTTAACTATATATTAACTTTAAATGTACTTGTTTTAAACACCATAATCAAAAGGCAGAAATTACCAGAGTGGATATAAAAGAAAGAAAGAAGTACATGTTACTTATAAAAAACACACATTAAATTAAAAAAAAAGTTTAATAGTAAGAAAAGGCAAAAAATATGATGCTAGCACAAATCAAGAGCAATTTGGAATGATTATAGTAGTATCAGACAAAGCAAATTTAAGAAAAAATAATATTAAAAATAATAAAAGTTATTGTATATGTTAAGAAGGTTAATTCATCAAGATGACATAATGATCTTTAACATTAATACATTTAATAACAGAGTTTCAAGATAAGGGAATCAAAAGTTGAGAAAATAGAAAGGCCATCTAGACAAATCCATAATTCAGCAAGTGTAATCTCCTCTCAAATGTTGATTGAAGAATCAGAAAAAAAAAAGCAAATAAGACTTTGGAGAAATTATTTGGCAACTTGATCCATTTGACCAATACTCTCCACACCAAAACCAGCAGAGTACACACTCTCTGCAAGTGCAATAGGACATTTAATACACTATATGACATTCTGATTAATAAAATTAACTGCAGTAAACTTAAGAATTCATATCTATAAAAGCATGTTTTCTGATCACAGATTAACTAAATTAGAAATAAATAATTGAAAATATCTGAAAAATCTGCAATTATGTAGAAATTAACTAACAGTCTCAAAGAAAAAATCATGGGTCAACAATAAATCAAATTTGAAATTAGTAATTATTTTGAATTATACAAAAATGAAAATACACCACATAACCTCCTGTAGGATGCCAACAGCATAATGGATGTGGGCAAATCTATACTATTGTTCTCTATTAGAAAATAAGAAAGTTCTCAACTTAGTAAGCTCAACTCCCACCTTAAGAAATAACCATTTAAGGGTAAGTTAAACACCAATTTGCAGATGAAAGTAAAAAGCAAGATCATGTTGGAAATCAATGAAATAAAAATCAGAAAAACAATTGAAGAGAAATATTAGAGAATAAATGAAAAAAAAAAACAACATTTTTTTCAAATGACATGGTTGTCTATTTAGAAAACCTATGAGACTATATTTTTTAAAGCCACTCAATGAATACATGAGTTTAGCAAGTTTTCAGTACCATACAAAACTAATTGTTATTTTATATATCAGCAACAAGTGACCAAAATAAAAATAAAGTCTTTATACTATCACATATAATGTATCTAGTATTTAAGCATAAAATCCACAAAAGATGTTCAATACCTATACACAGAAAATACAACCCCAAAAAAATGCTTAAAATTTGTTTATAAAAAACAAACAAACAAACAAAAAAACTACATAATTGGGGAACCACATCAAATACCTGGACAGGAAGACTCAATATTGTTATGATCCCAGTTCTCAAAATTTGATCATAGATTCACTGCAATGCAAATCAATATTCTTAGTCTACTTTTCTTTCAGATTGTAAAGGTAACTCTAAAAGGCAAATGGGAATCCAAACAGCCAAAGTAACTTTGAAGACCAAAATTATGGGAATAATACTGTGTATTTTCAAGGCATATTTTCAATGCCACATTTTACAGAAACTGTGGTAATGATGTCAAGACAGGTAAACAGATCAATAGAATACAAAAATAAGTCTAAGAGCAGACACAGGCATATGTGTAGAAATCATTTACAACAAAAGTTCAGACATTTCATTGGAGAAAAGATAGTAGCCTTCTCAATAAATGCTGCTAGAACAATTGGACATTTGTAAGTAAAAAAAAATTCAATCCATACCATAAGTATACACAGAAATGGATTCAGATGGATCACAGGCATAAACATAAACCCTAGAACTATAAAACTCACTTTTAATATTTCTTGTAATAACTCCACATTAGCTGAAGATTACTTAGAGATGAAACCAAAAAAATAATCCATAATTGAAAAGTGAGAGTGTTAGTCGCTCAGCCATGTCCAACTTTTTGCAACCCTGTGGACTGTTGCTGGCCAGGCTCCTCTGTCCATAGGAATTCTCCTGGCAAGAATACTGGAGTGGCCTGCCATTTCCTTTTCCAGGAGATCTTCCCAGTCCAGCATCGAATTTGGGTCTCCTGCACTGCAGGGAGATTCTTTACCATCTGAACAAAAAAAAAAAGATAAATTAAATACCAAAAGTAATTAGCCTCCAATTAAAATAAATAAATTTATATTAAAAGGACAAAGCTTGCTCTACTAAAAACATTGTTAAGAATGAAAAGAAAAATAAGCAGACTGAAAATAATATTTTCCAGGCATATATTTGATATCAAACTTGTATTCAGAATGTATGCATGTGTGTGTGTTAAATTGTTTCGGTCGTGTCTTGCTCTTTGTGATCTATGGACTATAGCCTGCCAGGTTCTTTTGTCCATGGGATTCTCCAGGTAAGAATACTGGACTGGGCTGCCATGCTCTCCTCTAGGGGATCTTCTAGACCCAGATTTTGGACCGTATCTCACAGGTCTCCTCAACTGGCAGGCAGGGTTTTCACTACTAGCGTCACCTCGGAAGCCTGTTGAGAATGCATAACAGTTAGCAAAACTTAATAAAACAACCATCCCATAGAAACATTGGGCTTCTCTGCTGACTCAGATGGTAAAGAATCCACCTGCAATGCAGGGGACCTGGGTTTGATCCCTGGGTTGGGAAGATAATTGGAGGATGGCATAGCAACCCACTCCAGTATTCTTGCCTGGAGAATCTCCCAGACAGAGGAGCCTGCTGGGCTACAGTCCATGGGGTCTCAGAGTCTGAAACGATTGAGTGGCTAAGCACATAATAATATTGGCAATGTATTTGAACAGATATTTCAGCAAAAAGATAGGTGGATAGCAGATAAGCATATGAAAGATGCTCAACATTATTAGTTGCTAGGGAAATAGGAAGTAAAACAAAAGGGAGATAACAATATATGCCTATTAGAATGTTTAAAATACAAAAACTGACCTTACCAAGAATTGGCAAGGATGTGGAAAACCTGGCAGTTTTATACACTGCTGCTGCAGGTGAAAACTTATGCAGCCACTTTGGAACATAGTTCAGTACTTTCTGCAAAAGTTAAGCACAACATCTACCACAAGATCTAGACACTTCACTGCTAGGCTTTTAACCCAAGAGAGGTGAAATCATATGCCCACGCAGATGTATCTAGCAGCTTCATTTTATGCAACCAAATCCTAGAAACAAGCTAAATGTCCATTAACAGTTGAATGGATAAAGAAAATATGGTATGCCTTTACAACAGAATGCTGCTCAGCCCCCCACCCAAAATAAAAAGTGAATATCTCTTGATACTTGGGGCTTCCCAGATGATGCTAGTGGTAAAGAACCTGTCTACCAATGCAGGAGAAATAAGAGATGTGGGTTTGATCCCTGGGCCAGGGAAAATCTCCCAGAGGGGAACTGGCAACCCATTCCAGTATTCTTGCCTGAAGAATCCCATAGACAGAGGAGCCTTGCCTCAACATGGATGCATCTTAGAATTTGTTGAGGAAAACAAAAAACAACAACAACAAAAAACTAGACAACAAAAACAAAGAATATATGCTTTTAAATTCTATGTATATAAACTCAAAATTCTCCCAGCCAGGCTTAACAATACGTGACCCATGAAATTCCAGATGTTCAAGATGGATTTAGAAAAGGCAGAGGAACCTGAGATCAAATTTCCACCATCCACTGATTCATCAAAAAAGCAAGAGAGTTCCAGAAAAACATCTGCTTATGCTTTATTGAATATGCCAAAGCCTTTGACTGTATGGATCACAACAAACTGTGGGAAATTCTTCAAGAGATGGGAATACCAGACCATCTGACCTGCCTGCTAAGAAATCTGTATGCAGGTCAAGAAGAAACAGAACCAGACATGCAACAATAGACTGGTTCTGAACCTGGAAATGAGTATGTCAAGGCTGTATATTGTCACCCTGCTTATATAACTTATATTTAGAGTACATCATGCAAAATTCCAGGCTGGATGAAGCACAAGCTGGAATCAAGATTGCTAGGGAAAAAAAAAAAGATTGCTAGTAAAAATATAAATAACTTTAGATATGCAGATGACACCACCCTTATGGCAGAAAGTGAAGAAGAACTAAAAAGCCTCTTAATGAAAGAGAAAAAGAGAGTGAAAAAGCTGTCTTAAAGCTCAACATTCAGAAAATGAAGATCATGGCATCTGGTCCCATCACTTCATGGCAAGTAGATGGGGAAACAGTGACAGACTTTATTTTCTGGGGTTCTGAAATCATTGCAAATGATGACTGCAGCCATGAAATTAAAAGACACTTGGTCCTTGGAAAAAAGCTATGGCCAATCTAGACATCATATTAAAAAGCATAGACATTACTTTGCCACCAAAGGTCCATCTAGTCAAAGCTATGGTTTTCCTAGTAGTCGTGTATGGATGTGAGAGTTGGACTAGAAAGAAAGCTAAGCACCAAAGAATTGATGCTTTTGAGCTGTAGAAGACTCCTGAGAGTCCCTTAGACTGCAAGGAGATCAAACCAGTCAATACTAAATAAATCAATCCTCAATATTCATTGGAAGGACTGATGCTGAAGCTGAAACTCCAATACTTTGGCCACCTGATGCAAAGAGCTGACTCATTGGAAAAGACCTTATGATGGGAAAGTTTGAAGATAGGAGGAAAAGGGGACAACAGAGGATGAGATGTTTGGATGGCATCACTGACTCGACAGACATGAGTTTGAGCAAGTTCCAGGAGATGGTGATGGACAGGGAAGCCTGGTGTGCAAGAGTCCATGGGGTCACAAAGAGTCATACATCACTGATTGACTGAATTTATATAAACTCAAGCAGGGAGGTGTGGAATCTGAGGACCACAAAGGATGGCAAGGGAACTTTTTGAGGGATGTCTATGATCACTATCTTGATTGTGACAATGTTTTAAAGTGTGTATACATTACCCAATGTTTCAAGTTACATATTTTAAATAAGGACAGCTTACTATATATTGCATATTCAGTTGCTTGTGATAGTTGCTGACTCTATGTGACCCTATGGACTGTAGCCGTCCATGGGATTCTCCAGGCAAGAATAGTGGAGGGAGTTGTTATGCCCTTCTCCAGGGGATCTTCCTGACCATGGGATCAAGCCTGGTCTTGCACTGCAGGAAACTTCTTTACAGATGAGCCACTCAAGAAGCCCAAATGTATATTTATTCTACTAAATTTAATTTCTAAATATAAAGCAAAATAAACAAGAAGTGAATGTATGATACACAAAACAACATGTTAAAAAACCTTTCAGTTCCATCTGGAGAGTCTCATACTTAGGTATAACTGGCAGAAAACAGTACATATGTGTGAAAAATGCAAATACAAGATGGCAGAGTAGAAGGACGTGTGCTCATCTTCTCCTGCAAGAACTCCAAAATTACAACTCTTTGCTGAACACATCAACAGGAGAATGTTGGCTCCCACAAAAAAGATACTCCATTTCCAAAGCCAAAGGAGAAGCCCCAATATGATGGCATTTAGAATCAAACTCCATGCCCCAATATGATGGCATTTCGAATCGAACTCCATGCCGACTAGCGATGCTTGGAGGGCTCAAAAAAACTTTGTTCATAGCACGACCCAGAGACCCCACAGAGACTGAGCCAGACCTGCCTTTGTGTGTCTGAGTGTCTCCTGTGGAGATACGGGACACCAGTGGCTTGCCGCAGGAGCAGGGGCTCTGGGTGCAGCAGACCTCACACCTCTAGATGTAAGCAGAACTTACACAGCATGTGGCATAAGCCCTCTTCGAGGAGGTCACCATTAACCCCACTATAGAACCCCTGAGCAGTCAACCCACAAACTGCAGAACAAATCATACCAAATAAACTCTAACACTGTAAAGAAAGTTCTAGGATGCACAACAGATTTCTCAACCTGGGGATCTGGCAAAGGGACTGAGAACCCCCAGGGAATTTGACTTTGGAGGCCAGAGGGATTCGATTACAGAACTTACACAGGACTGGGGAAACAGATTCTTGGAGGGCACAAACAAAACATTGTGCAAACCAGAACCCAAGAGAAAGGAGCAGTGACCCCAAAAGAGACTGATCCAAAGTTGCCTGTGAGTATCCAGGAATCTCCGGCAGAGGTGTGGGCTGGTGGTAGCCTGCTGCTGGGTCAGGGGCAATGTGTGCAGCAGTGAGTGCACAGGACCTTTTGAAGGAGGTCACCATTATCTTCATTACCTCCACCATAGTTTGGTCTCAGGTCAAACAACAGGGAGGGGACACAACCCTCCCCATCAACAGACAATTGGATTAAAGATTTACTGAGCATGGCCCCACCCATAAGACAAGCTCCAGTTTTCCCCACAGTCAGTCTCTCCAATCTGAAAGTTTCCATAAGCCTCTTAGCCTTATCATGCAGAGGGCAGACAGAATGAAAACCACAATCACAGAAAACTAACCAAATGGATCACATGGACCACAGCCTTGTCTAGCTCAGTGAAACTATGAGCTATGCAGAGTAGGGCCACCCAAGACAGACAGGTCATGGTAGAGAATTCTGACAAAATGTGCTCCACTGGGGATTGGAATGGCAAACCACTTCAGTATTCTTGCCTTGAGAACCCCAAGAATAGTATGAAAAGGCAAAAAGATATGACACTGAAAGATGAACTCCCCAGGTCTGTAGGTACTCAATATGTTACTGGAGAAGAGGGGAGAAATAAGTACAGAAAAAATGAAGAGATGGAGCCAAAGCAAAAACACCACCCAGTTGTGGACATGACTGGTGATGGAAGTAAAGTACAATGCCGTAAAGAAAATTGCAGAGGAACCTGGAATGTTAGGTCCGTGAATCAAGGTAAATTGGAAGCGATCAAAGATAAGATGGCAAAAGTGAATATTGACATTTTAGGAATCAGTGAGCTAAAATGGACTGAAATGGGAGAATTTAATTCAGATGGCCATTATATCTACTACCTTAGGCAAGAAACCATTTCAAGAAATGGAGTAGCCTTCATAGTCAACAAGAGTCTGAAATGCAGTACTTCGGTGCAATCTCAAAAATGACAGATTGAGCTTTGTTTGTTTCCAAGGCAAACCATTCAATATCACAGCAATCCACTCTATGTCCCAACTAATAATACTGAAGAAGCTGAATTTGAATGATTCTATGAAGACCTACAACACCTTTGAGAACTAACAATCAAAATAGATCTCCTTTTCATTATAGGGGACTGGAATGCAAAAGTCAAGAGATACCTGATGTAACAAGCAAATTTAGCCTTGAAATACCAAATGAAGCACCGCAAAGGCTAACAGAGTTTTGTCAAGAGAATGCACTGGTCATAGCAAACACCTTCTTCCAACAATAACAATGAGATGACTCTACACATGGACATCACCAGGTGGTCAATACCAAAATCAGACTGATTATATTCTTTGCAGTCAAAGATGGAGAAACTCTATACAGTCAGCAAAAATAAGACTGTGGCTTGAGATCATGAACACTTTATTGCAAAATTCAGGCTTAAGTTGAAGAAAGTAGGGAAAACCACTAGACCATTCAGGTATGACCTAAATCAAATCCTTTATGATTATACAGTGGACATCACAAATAAATTCAAGGGATTAGATCTGATACACAGAGAGCCTGAAGAACAATGGACTGAGTTTCGTGACTTTGAACAGGTGGCAGTGATCAAGATCATCCCCTAGAAAAAGAAATGCAAAAAGGCAAAATGGTTGTCTGAGGAGGCCTTACAAATAGCTAAGAACAGAAGAGAAGCTAAAGGCATAGGAGAAAAGGAAAGATATACCATCTGAATGCAAAGTTCCAAAAAATAGCAAGGAGAGATAAGAAAGCCTTCCTCAACGATCAATGCAAAGAAATAGATGAAAACAACAGAATGGGAAAGACTAGAGATCTCTTCAAGAAAATTAGAGATACCAAGGGAACATTTCATGCAATTGGCACAATAAAGGACGGAAATGGTATGAACCTAATAAAACCAGAAGATATTAAGAAGAGGTGGCAAGAATATACAGAAGAACTGTACAAAAAAGATCTTCCTGACCAAGATAACCACACATTCTGGAATGGGAAGAAAAGTGGGCCTTAGGAACAAAGCTTAAGAACAATGCTAGTGGAGGTGATGGAATTCCAGTTGAGCTATTTCAAATCCTAAAAGAAGATGCTGTGAAAGTGCTACACTCAATATGCCAGCAAATTTGGAAAATGCAGCAGTGGCCACAGGACTGGAAAAGTTCAGTTTTCATTCCAATTCTGAGGAAAGGCAATGCCAAAGAATCCTCAAACTACCACACAACTGCACTCATCTCACATGCTAGCAAAGTAATGCTCAAAATTCTCCAAGCCACCTTTCAACAGTACATGAACCGTGAACTGCCAGATGTTCAAGCTGGATTTTGAAAAGGCAGAGGAACCAGAGATCAAATTGCCAACATCCACTGGATCATCAAAAAAGCAAGGGAGTTCCAGAAAAACATCTACTTCTGCTTTATTCTGACTGTGTGGATCACAACAAACTGTGGGAAATTCTTAAAGAGATGAGAATACCAGACCACCTTACCTGCCTCCTGAAAAAAATCTGTATGCAGGTCAAGAAGCAACAGTTAGAACTGGACATGGGACAATATACTGGATCCAAATTGGTAAAGGAGTATATCAAGGCTGTATATTGTCACCCTGCTTATTTAACTTTTATGCAGAGTACATCATGCAAAATGCTCAGCTGGATAAAACAGAAGCTGGAATCAACTTTGCTGGGTGAAACATTAATAACCTTAGACATGCAGATGATACCACCTTTATGGCAGAAAGTAAAGAAGAACTAAAGAGACTCTTGATGATAGTGAAAGAGGAGAGTGAAAAATTTGGCTTAAAACTCAACATTCAGAAAGCTAGGACCATGGCATCCGATCCTATCACTTCATGGCAAACAGATGGAGAAACAATGGAAACAGTGACAGACTTTATTTTCTGGGGCTCCAAAATCATTGCAGATGGTGACTGCAGCCATGAAATTAAAAGACACTTGCTCCTTGGAAGAAAAGCTATTACCAACCTGGATGCATGCTAAGTCACTTCAGTCATGTCTGATTCTTTGCGACCTTATGGACTATAGCCTGTCAGGCTCCTCTGTCCATGGTAGTCTCCAGAGAAGATTACTGGAGTGTGTTTCCATTTCCCTCTCAAGGGGATCTTCCTGACCGAGGGATTGAACCTGTGTTTCCTGCATTGGCAGACAGATTCTTTACCACTGGTGCCACCGGGAAGCCCATGTCCAACCTAGACAACATATTAGAAAGCAGAAACACTACTTTCTGACAAAGGTCCCTCTAGTCAAAGCTATGATTTTTCCGATAGTGATATATGGATGTGAGAAAGAAAAGAAAGTGAAAGTGAAAAGTTGCTCAGTCGTGGGTGTGAGAATTGGAGTATAAAGAAAGCTGAGAACCAAAGAATTGATGCTTTTGAAATGTGTTGCAGAAGACTTTTGAAAGTGCCTTGGACTGCAAGGAGATGAAACCAGTCAATTCTAAATTAAATCAGCCCTGAATATTCATTGGAAGGTCTGATGCTGAAGCTGAAACTCCAATACTTTGGCCACCTGATGCAAAGAACTAATTCACTGGAAAAGACCCTGATGATGGGAAAGATTGAAGGCAGAAGGAGAAGGGGATGACAGAGGATGAGATGGTTGGATGGCATCACCGACTCGATGGACATGAGTTTGAGCAAGCTCTGAGAGTTGGTGATGGACACGGATGCCTGGTGAGCTGCAGTCCATGGGGTCACAAGTAATCCTACATGACTGAACTGAACTGATGTGTGAAAAAATGTCCTAGACAAGTATCATCTATAACATTTTACCTTTTATCCAACCTCCTTTTAACATAATTTTTTAATTGCATTGGCATTTATTTTCAAATTAATCCTATATGTGTTGTCATTTTCCATCTCAAACTATAAACTGTTAGCTGCTTTTTATAAAATTTCTGATTATATCAGACCATATAATTTTTATATTCTTCTGTTATGGAGATATTCTAATCTTCAGCATTCTTTTGAGTAGAACATGGTGATCTTTCTAGGCTCATAGTAGAGCAGATGATTTTAGATTCCTTTTAATATATTCCTTAATTTATTCTACTATAAAAACATCAACTGTATAAATCTAAATCTTTGTATCAGTTTTATAAAAAATCACCTTAAAATTTTTGAAACTTTCAAAAATAATTAATTTCAAAAAGAGAATCTACTTGCAGTAATAAAGTATATACAGCAAGGAAAAACTACAGATTTTGAGTCTCTCTTAAAATTTAAAGTAGAAATAATCCATTAAGATTTGTGACCTTTTCTTTATGAAACATGTTCTATGTTTTTCATAAGGAGGATATCATAAGACTAACCAAGGTCAGCTGATTTCTTTAGTTTGGTTAGAAAAAAAAGGTTGTTTTAATAAGGAATAATTATAAACATCCTTATTTCAAAGGAACCTCAGCATAATGCTACATTTAAAGGATAGCATTATCTCCTGCCATAGATGTTAACTGCTTTTGAGTTTTTTCTGAAAGTCTTTATATTCCAAAAAGCATATTTTTAAAATATATGAATATAAGTAATGGAAAATCATTTAATAATAATGACAGTCTTCGACTTGTGGAACACTGACCTTATATAATGAAACTTCAAAAACATGTTTATTGAAAGATAATTATAGCCTCCCTGTATCACCCACTCTTTTGAAATAACTTCCTAACTTTTCTCTTTCTTTTGGTTTTTCTCTTGTCTTAATACAGCTTTTTAAAATTTCTGTTAACACCATCATTTTACAAGCAAAATCTGCTAATGTTTATGTCCTCAAAAATATTCAGTCCAACAAGTAAAACATGTTCTTTAGCATACGAAAAATTCCTATGACGTATAAGCCATTTTTACCTTTAAAACTTATTGTTTACTTTGATAAAATTTAAGGAAATTAATATTCAAGCATGACATATGAATCAGAATAACTCAAGAAGAATGGGAAGACAAGCAGAGAGAAAATCAGATGAAGAGGCTTTTCAAGCATCTAGGTGAGAAATGGTGACTTAAGATATGACAATGGGTGCGTGCATGCTGTTGCTCATCTGTGTCTGATTTTACATCCCGTGAAACCCCACGAAGTGCAGGTCACCAGGCTCCTCTGTCCATGGAATTTTCCAGGCAAAATGCTGGATTGGGTTGCCATTTCCTCCTCCAGGAGATTCTCCCCACCCAGAGATTGAACCTGTGTCTCATGCATTGGCAGGCAGATTCTTTACCACTGAGCCATCCAGGAACTCCCAATTTAGGAGTTATATTTGACTCAATTTGTGGGGAGTGGGACAGAAAGAATTTATTTTGAATTCAAGAATTATCTAGATAACTGTTGTTCAGTCACTAACTCTGTGACCCCATGAACTGCAGCATGCCAAGCTTCCCTGTCCTTCACTATCTTCCTCAGTTTGCTCAAATTCATGTCCACTGAGCCAGTGATGCCATCCAACCATCTCATTCTATGTCTCCCCATTCTCCTCGTGCCCTCAATCTTCCCCAGCATCAGGGTCTTTCCTAATGACTCGGCTCTTCACATCAGGTAGCCAAAATATTGGAGCCTCAGCTTCAGCATGAATCCTTCCAATGAATATTCAGGGATGATTTCTTTTAGGACAGAGAGCTTTGATCTCCTTGCAGTCCAAGGGACTCTCAAGAGTCTTCTCCAACACCACAGTTCGAAAGCATCAGTTCTTCACTGGAGGTACACAAAAAGGAGGAGGGAATTTGGGATACAGGAAGAACATTTATCTTAAACATCTTGTATTTGTTGACCGGTGTGTGGTATTTTCAAATTCTGTCATTGGCGAACCATGGGGATATATGTCAAAACATTAGAAAAATGGCAAAAGTAACGGATATATAATGGAATTCATTAGAAGACATGTATTAAGCCAGATAAAGAAAGTGAATCAGTCAGAAAATATTTTCAGCTTGAAAGAAAACAACTGACACGAGATCTTGATTTGAATGGAGGATCAGGAGATGGAAAGGGAGTTTGTAATGTGTTAGGTTAAAAATCAAGGGTAGTAGAGACAGTTAGTTCCCCCAAATATGACACCAAAAAATCCCTTGCCATTAGATGGGACCACATGAATAATTCTGGCCAATAGACTCGAAGTAACAGTGACCTAAGAAAGTCAGGAGCCAATATATTTCATCCTTTGTTCTTTTTCTCTTCCACATAAACTGGGAGACCAAACACTCCAGATGATGTAAAGCCAAGATGGAGAAAACTCCCCCCAAACTCACACTGAATTTGGCATAAGCAAAAATAAACCTGACGATGTTAATCCACTCAGATTTTAGGGTTTGTTATTCAAACATGGTCTATCTTATCCTGCCTAAAATGACAGGAACTAATAATGTCGAACAAAGGAAACATGGATTGCAAAAGAAAAGAAATTATTGGGGCTTCCCTGGTGGCTCAGTGGTGAAGAATCTGCCTCCCAATTCTTGGCACATGAGTTTGATCCCTGGTCTGGGAGTATGGCACATTGCACGGAGCAACTAAGCCCTTGCACTACAATTACTGAGCCTGAGCTCCAGAGCCTGGGAGCTGCAACTATGGAAGCCCACACACCCTAGAGCCCACGCAGGACAACTGGAGAGTAGCCCTCACTTGCCACAACGAGAGAAAAACCTTCTCAGCAAGGAAGACCCAGCACAGACAAATTAATTAATTAAAATAAATTTTAAAAAATTAAAAGGGAATTATCATATATAAACCAAAAGCAAAATAAAATTCAATATGAGGCTAATGTAGTTAGCACTCATGTTGTAATCGGTGATGTTAGTGTTAATTTTTCCTGGGACTTTCAGATGTTGAAGCCAGATAGTTATCAGTTTGTATAATAGAACAAAAGGAGAGAAACAAGTAATCATAAGTTGTTCTTTCAACTGTTTGATGATAAGTTGAGAAAAAACACCGGTTGAAGTTGTGGCAAAATAAGCAAATTACATTCAACTTTTTGTTAAGCATAATGGGGTTGGAGAGATTTTAAGAATACTCTGATAGCCATGTTATTGCAAATGTCATCCTTATAGTCACTGCTTTACTCATATTTACTCTGTGATGATAAGAATGTGTACTCTTAAATTTCACATTGAAAAGTAAGAGGCATTTCACTAACAAAAGAAAAGTAATAACCAATTACTTTGATATGGATATGGAAATTCTGGCATTTAGAAGTTATTACTGCTGATTTAATTTCAGTTCTAAATCTCATGAATCACTCTTTAATGAAAACAATTTTTTTCTAAAGTACCTTACTTTTAACAATCACCAAAATTTAGGAAGGCAGAATGCAATTAACTAAGTTGATGTTTTTCCAATACACTTTTATTGGTATGAAAGCAGCTTCAGAATTTTTTTATTATGTAGTCTAAGCCCTCAGTTTTATGTTTTGTTTTGATCAAGAAGTATGGACACTGGTGCACCCTAAATATTACATTAAATGCATTAGATTGAAATTCCATAAAAGTTTTCCAGATAAGAAATGTGTTAGATATAAATTTCATATTAGAATCTGTTGAGTATCTATTGCTTTTATTAGACACTACCTAAGTAAACAGCAATGTACTTATTTTCACCTTGTTAGAAGAAACAATCTAACAGAAGTTAATTTGGTAGGAAGAAAATTCTATAATAGTTAGAACTTCACACAGGGGTTCTAATTGAATTTAGCTGGAGCAAGACTAATGCACTCTTTTAGCAGATCTGAGTTAAGTTTCTTGACTCTAAGGAACATTCCTTTACTATTCTGCTCTTGCCTGGGATTATAAAAGTGAGAATGGCACAGATTACAAAAACAGCTTCTGCCTTTCTCCTGGTAGTATCAGTTTCCAGTAGGGAGGTTAGGTGATTATTGAGGCAGGGATAGAAGTGACTGTCCATGTTCTGTGAGCTCATGATGCTACATGCAGGTAACAATTGTGATCTTGACAGTTATTTGCCCCTGTTAAAAGAAGCTTTCTAACAAAAAGGGTCTATAGAGCTGCGTGAGCCCTGCTAGCATAAATAATATCGCTGGGGCCAACCACTGAAGCTAAAGTAGAACAGGTGCCATCAATAATCCATGTTTTGTATTTGCACAAGGGGTACTCTCTTATGTCCCAGTGACAGTATCCTGGACATATGTATTACACATATATTCACTCATTTGTTCATACATTGGCCTAGAATTTATTGCCTACCACTCTGTGTTAGGAACTGCGCTAGAAATACAAAATATAATGAGACAGCGTTCCAGTTCTCATTTGTTCACAGTAAAATTGATAGAGATAGATGTATGAAAGAAGATGAGTGCAATAAAATGTAATAGGCACTATGGTAATATTCTATACATGAGATCCAAAAGAGAAAGGCATCAACTCAATCTTGAAGGTCACTAAGTACTTTATAAAAGCATTTGTGAATGAATGTTAAAGTTTGGTGCTCACTAGGAGGGTCATCAGTTCAGTTCAGTTCAGTTCAGTTCAGTTGCTCAGTCGTGTCAACTCTTTGCGACCCCATGAATCACATCACGTCAGGCCTCCCTGTCCATCACCAACTCCCGGAGTTCACTCAGACTCATGTCCATCAAGTCACTGATGGAGGGTCATAGCAGAGGCTGAAGGTAAGGATAGGAGTAGCTTGCCATTTTAGGTATGATTGAAGCAAAGATGCGGACAGAAGCAAGCTGAAAGGTAAAGTTTGGAGGTGGAGAAGAGCCAGGACTGGGAGTCGGGTTGCTTATGTAGAAGTGATTATTATATAATCATTTGAGGTCAACAAATATTAATACACAGATGCATCAAATACAAGCTCCCAGTAACTTTATGTATGATATCTCTTTATTTTTAAAAACTTCTATATTTAAAACATTATCAACTAACAATCAAGTCTTTGTAACTTGGTAGCAAAGAATATGGACTTTGGAAACAGATGACCTGGGTTCAAATCCCTCTATGGCACCAAATACCTATTAGTTTTTGGGCCTACTTTCTCATTAATAAAATGGATAGTAAAATGGAGATAAATACAGAAACCAACTTTTGGAACAATTGTGAGGATTATATTATTTAATATAGTCAAACCACTTAAAAGTACAAACAGAACTTAATCAGTGCTATGTAAGGGCTAGTCAATAAAAAGGTCTTAGACTGTATTTCTCTATGGTTGATCCTTTGTGAAAGCTTATACAGCTAATAAAAGCTTTTGTCTCAGTCCCTAAAAATATTTACTTATTATATGAAAAAAATGCACATTCTTTAACATAGAAAAAAAGAAAACAAAAATTCTTCAAAGGCTAAACCCCTTGTACATTCTCAGTCTCTTCTTTTCCTCTAGTGCAGCTTATGAAAATATAATGGAAGTCTGAACATATGTATCAGTTATAATTGGATATTTCCCATCCAAAGATAAGTATACTGAAAGTCTCAAGAGTTCAACTCACCAACTTGCAGAGGTGACTGTCATGAAAATACATGTATAGTAAATGCATTCCCTTCCTGGGACTGTAGATATCGGGAATTGAATTGAGAATAGGATCAAAATACATAGAAAAGCAACCAGTCCATATTTATGACCTGAAAGAGGTGAGAAACAGCAGCCTGGGGAATAAATTAACAATACACCATTAAGCCAAAATCAATTAATGTTCAAAGGAATGCACAGCTTATGGCTACACATACTATAGGACTGTCATACTGATGAACATATTGTATAAAATGTACAATATCTTAAAATATGATAAGTAACTAATTTCTCATGGAAAGACCCCAAGGTAGACTTGTCTCTGGGAGAAATGGTAATATAACTGATTTTCATGTATGGTTTTGACAATATATTTGATTCATTTAAGTTCTACTTCATAAAATATTTTATCCTGTAGCTCATATTTTGGTTAAAATGAAAAAAAAAAAAAGTCATGAGAGTATTGGCTATATTTATGCTAGTAGAACACTAAACTGAGGAAGCTTTTGCTGTTGTATTTTTTAAAGTCTATATAAAATGTTAATATTATTCAAAGATGATCCAGTCAATAGATATTTATTGAGTAGTTTCATTCTACTAGACATTGTCCTGTTTTAGTTAATCAGCGATGAATAAGATTCATGTGGGTTTTGGCAGGGAGAGCTGCAGGTTCAAAAACATAAAGAGTTGAAAGATCTTGGCATGGCTGAGTGACTAAAGTAAGCCAAGCCTGAAAGAGGAGTGTAAGAATAGATGAAATAACGATGTCAGGCAGGAAGAACATTTTAAGCCTCACTTTGATTTGAATCATATCCTAGAAGCAATGAGAGGGATTTTAGCTCATATATTTACTTCATCCCTTCAAAATTTCTTTGAAATGACTTAAAAATGGGAAAATAATGCCAAAGCTTTAAGAAGCTGCTACACATATTTGTTGTTGTTATTGTTTGTTCAGTTGCTCAATTCTATCTGACTCTTTGTGACCCCATGGACTGCAGCATGCCAGGCTCTCTGTCCTTCATCAACTCCCTAAGCATGATCAAACTCATGTCCATTGAGTCAGTGATACCATCCAACTATCTCATCCTCTATCATCCCCTTCTCCTCCTACCTTCAATCTTTCCCAGCATCAGGGTCTTTTCCAACAAACCAGCTCTCTGCATCATGTGGCCAAAGTATTGGAGCTTCAGCCTCAGGATCAATCCCACCAGCAAAAATTCAAGACTGAATTCCTTTAGGATTGACTGGTTCGATGGCCTTGCAGTCCAAGGGACTCTCAAGTGTCTTCTCCAACACCACAGTTCAAAAGCATCAATTCTATGGTACTCAGCCTTCTTTACCATCCAACTCTCACGTCCATACATGACTACTGGAAAAACCATAGCTTTGGCTATATGGACATTTGTTGGCAAAGTGATGTCTTTGATTTTTAATATGCTGTCCAGGTTTGTCATAGCTTTTCTTTCAAGGAGCAAGTGCCTTTTAATTTCATGACTGCAGTCACCATCTGCAATGGTTTTGGAGTCTCAGAAAATAGTCTGTCACTGTCCATTGTTTCTTCATCTATTTGCCATGAAGTGATGGAGCAAGATGCCATGATCTTTGTCTTTTGAATGTTGAGTTTTAAGCCAGCGTTTTAACTCTCCTCTTTCATCTTCATCAAGAGACTCTTTAGTTTCTCTTCGCTTTCTGCCATAAGGGTGGTGTAATCTCCATATCTTAGTTTACTGATATTTCTCCCAGCAATCTTGATTCTGGCTTGTACTTCATCCAGCCCAGCATTTCGCATGATGTACTCTGCATATAATTTAAATAAGCAGGGTGACAATATACAGCCTTGTTGTGCTCCTTTCCAAAGTTGGAACCAGTCCATTGTTCCATGTCCAGTTCTAACTGTTGCTTCTTGACCTGCATACAGGTTTCTCAGGAGGTACATACAGTGGTCTGGTATTCCCATCTCTCTAAGAACTTTCCACAGTTGTGGATCCACACAACACATATAGTAGATAATATTGTATTGTAAGAAGGAGCAAGGATGACTGGCCAAGGTTTCAACTCTGAGCTGAGAGATCATAAAACCCCATGGAGCATGTGTAGGAAGCTTTGAAATTAACCCTAGGTTCAAAGAAGGAGATGTAAACATGAGCAGGTCATGGGGCATTTCATAACTTGAGGCTGAGGGCAATCTAACATCCCTGGAACTGACCAAGTGCATTACACAGAGCAGGGGCCATCTCCACACATGGCACCTTTATATATCAACAGAGAACACTGGCAGAGATTAATGAGGGAAATGCAGAGGGACAGAGCAAGAAAGAAGGGAGCAGGAGCAAAGTAAAGACTGCATTGTTGTAATAGGCCCTAATGGTCCATTCTGCTAGAGGGAAAAGCTGTGCATTGTGTGATACGACTTTGTGTCATTTACTGTCACAATAGCAAATACAGAAAGAGAAGGAAGGCTCAGTGCAGGAATTAATTTCTATTATGTCTCTGTTCTATCCAGTAAAAGTATATCTTTTGAAATGGCAGCTTAGAACTTACACCCATAAATTTCCCAGTAATTTCTGAAATATTTGCTCCACAGAAGAAGGAATTCCTGCCAATCTTCCACCTAGATAAAATGTTCTCTTAGAGCCCTCGGCCACTCATCTGACCCCAGCAATGATCTGCCCAGGTTACTAATGCATAACACTAACCAGTGAGTATATTTCTGACCTTCAAGGATCCTTCATTTCACCTTTATTATCTTAGACATTGGATTAAAGAAATCTCTATTTATTTCTGACACAGTATCAATAGTGTAATTTCTCTGTTTTAATCTTATGGCTAAAAACCTTATATTACAATTTATCAGTCCCTTGGTGAATGTGAAGTTGACAGAATGCACCACCATTTCAATAATTATGACTCTTTTCCTTTCCTAGAGGACATGAGAGTGCAGTAGTAAAGTCAGGAAAGTCTGAAACTTCAAACAATTACCCCTTAGGTATTCCTGTTTTCACCAGCTTGGGAATCATTTTATACTTAATGAATGATTAATAGAAATACAGATGTATTCTGCTTTGAGAAACTCAGAATATATCACATTCATATGTTCAGAGTAGATGGTCAGCTTCATTATATTTATGGTATGCTGTTTTTAGTGAGCACCTTTAATGATTTTACATTATAATTCAATTTACCAGTAAGATTAGTTTTTCTTAACTTTGAGAATATTTGTATTCTGAAAAAGATGATAGAAAATATATCATTTACTTTTGTTTTTCACATAGAACATGCTAGAAATGAAAATAAGAAGCAAATGCTTCAAAACTCTGATTCCCCACCCCCGCCCCACAACTTTCATGTGTATAATACTGTACTGTTAGTTATATTGACAATGCTGTGTTTTAGCTTCCCAGAATGTAGTTCTCCTAAATGAACGTTTGTATTCTTTGATCAACATCTACCCATTTGCACCCTGCCCCTAGCTCTTTGCAACCACCCCTCTCTTCTCAGTTTCTCGAAGTTCAGCTTCTTAAGATTCTACATATAAGTGATATCATATCCTATCTTTGTCTAACTTATTTCCCTGCATATAATACCCTCAAGCATGCCATCCATGTTGTCACAAGCAGCAGGGTTTTCTTCTTTCTCATCAATGAATATAATATCTGTCTATCTATCTATCTGAATATCACATCTTTGTATGTATATATCACATCTTTATCCATTCTCAAACAGACAACACTTAAGTTGCTTTCATAGCTTGGCTGTAGTGAATAAGGCTGCAATGGACATGGAGTTACAGATATTTCTTTGAGATTCTGTTTTTATTTCCCTTGCATAAATAAATACTGAGAACAAGGATTCCTGGGTCATTTTCTGATGAACTGCCATACTATTTTCCATAGTGACTATACCAATTTACATTCCCACCAACAGTACATCTGATGTGAAGAGATGACTCATTGGAAAAGACCCTGATGCTGGGAAAGACTGAGAGCAGAAAGACTGAGAGCAGGAGGAGAAGGTGGTGACAGAGGATGAGATGGATGGACGGCATTACCAACTCAATGGATATGAGTTTGAGCAAATTCTGGGATATGGTGAAGGACAGGGAAGCCTGTCATGCTGCAGTCCATGGGGTCGCAAAGAGTGAGGCATGACTGAGTGACTGAACAACAATACCAATTTACATTCCCACCAAGAGTACACAATTGTTCCTTTTTCTATACATCTTTGCCAACGTTTGTTGTTCCTTGTCTTTTTGATGATACACAACTGTTCTAATAGATGTGAGATTACATATCATTGTGGACTTGATTTTCATTTCCATGATGGTTAGTGATGTGTGGAATGCCTTTTTGTACCCCCCTTCACTTTGGGCTATTTGCTGTTGCTGTTTAGTCACTAAGTCACGTCCAACTCTTTGTGACCCCATGGACGGCAGCATGCTAGGTTCCTCTGTCCATGGGATTTCCAAGGCAAGAAAACTGGAGTGGGTTGCCATTTCTTTTTCCAGGGGACCTTCCTAACCCAGGGACTGAACACATATCTTCTGTACTTAAAGCTAGTCTTCTTAATCTGCAGATCTATCAATAATTATCACTGCTTACAGATACTAGTTTTATTAACTTTATCTCTATTCCTAAGATATAAATTTGCCTTTGTCAGTAAAGTACAGAACAAGAATGACAACTTCTCTGTAAAGCATTTGCACTCATATGAAATATTGTGACTAAAATGATCATTCAGAAAATGAGCCTGGCATGCTACAGTCCATGGGGTTGCAAAGAGTCAAATAGAACTTAGTGGCAGAGCAACAACAACATAAATTCAGTGCTATTCACAGCCAACTCTAAGGTAGTTCATCTAGATCAGTAAGTGCCGACATCACTACCCTCAAGGACTTTTCTTACGAAAATATTATTTTTTAAGTCTCATAATTTTAAACGTTACTATTTGCCAGATAGCTTTTGTATTGTTATTTTGTTCACAGAGCTTCATTACTACCACTGAGTCTATAACAGTAGATAGGACTTGAGATTTTGTAAGGTAACTCATAGAAACAGACTTAAGGAATTTCCAGACTAATGGGTTTTAATGACTTGCTTTCCTCTTATGTATTTCATGGCAGTACAGCTAAACCTTAAATATGTTTTCTATATCATTAAATGCTCTGAAACATAAAGTATTTATTTGGAAATTTTCTGAATCTTTAGACAGACAGGTGTAGTTCCTGAGTTTCCAAGAGGAAGACCTCAAGTAATGACTTATTGACTCTTTATCTGTATAATAACTGGTGATCTTTTCAAGAAATGTGCCCAAAGATCCCAAGGCTGTATCTGTGAACCAAAATTCATTACACCTGATTTATCAATGTAAAAGGTTCAGTAGGCCCAGAACAGGCCACTATGTGGAGTTTATCAAAAAGAGTGAAGGCAATTTTCCTAAATTAATAGAACAGAAGGTCATAAAATGATGGTACATAATTGCTCTGTGTACCTTACCTTGGTCTACTCTCTAACGATGACTGGATAAGTCAATTTTCATGATATTTTACTGGATAACCTTGCAGAAAGAACTAACCGTTAAATTTTCCTCTAACTTTGAGACATTACCTTTGTTAAAAAACATTAATTTATATACAAATTATTTTGAGAATTTGCCTTTTATTCAGAAGTCTTGAATTATGGCATACAATGAGCAATGTGTTGTTTTTAAATAATAGTTTTTTAAACCTCATTCTTAGATCTTTTATTTTTAAGTAGTAAAGTTTACTCTGTAAAATCAAGAGACCATTTTCTTTCATTATAGTCATGTCCTACCAATCTTACATGTTAGCAGAAAAGTTTACTTTCACTCTATTTCAGTCCACTTTTGGAGGAATGTAATTGTAATAAGGGAACGATTCCATAGAGACACTTGATGTTGTAAATAATTTAGAAAAGCATACTTTTTGTATGTGCTTTTGGCAAAAAGACATGTAAAATTCCATTCTTATGTTAATACATCTTTTAAGATTCAGAAACCAATAACAGGCTTAGAATAAAAATAAAAAAATTTTAAACTTAATTATTTGATTAAGAAGTCAGAAACATAACATTTAAAATCTCTTTATGATATACATCAGAAAAGAAATGCTAGAAAAATACATATAGTGACCATCATTCAAAATCAGGGAAAAGTTTTATAGAAAATGAAGTATCTATGGTAGCATCTATGTCTAACCAGAATGCTTAAAATCAGTGGCAAGTTATTACTTTAAGATCCATACTAAGTCTAAAATTATGTGATCTAAGCTCATCTTTACCTTCCATCTAACTAGTTTTCCTATTTCCTTATATTACAGCCAGAGGAATGTCTAGAACATAGCTTTCTAATAGAAACATAATATGAGCAATATAAATTATTTTAAATTTACTGTTAGCTATTAAAAAGGGCAAAAATATCACATGAAAAAAGAAAACCAAAGTGACCTTAATTTTAATAGCATATTTAAACCAATTTAATAAGTATATAAAACAACATATGGAAAATATTGTGATTTCTACATGTAGTCACTATAGCTACATATATTACATACACTACATACATACACATACATACAGCTGCATACACTACAGCTATATACATTTCATATTATTTTCTGCAAAGGAAGGCTTTGAAATCTAGGGTATATTTAGAACTTACAGTATATCTCAATTTGGATTTTCAATTGTCCCATAAAAGGATAAAGCTATGTTTTACACTGTGCGTTAATTTTCTAGTGCTATACTACATAAAAGTATATACTATATAAAAGTATCAGAGACTGGGTGGCCTATACAATATGAAAATTTGTTTTCTTATAGATCTGGGAGCTAGACATTCAAGATCAAAGCGTTAGGAGAATTGGTTTGAGTCTGAGTTCTCTTGTTGCTTTATAGATAGCTGTCCTCTCCCTAGGTCTTCACTTGATCCCGCCTCCATAAAATGCCTGTGTTCTATTCTCCTCTTCTTATAAGGACACCAGTCATCTTGGATTAGGGCTCACCCCTATGATCTTCAGAGAAGGCAATGCAACCCACTCCAGTATCCTTGCCTGGAAAATCACATGCGCGGAGGAGTAGTCCATGGGATTGCGAAGAGTCGGACATGACTCAGCGACTTCACATTCACTTTTCACTTTCGTGTATTGGAGAAGGAAATGGCAACCCACTCCAGTGTTCTTGCCTGGAGAATCCCAGGGACAGCAGAGCCTGGTGGGCTGCAGTCTATAGGGTCGCACAGAGTCGGACACAACTGAAGCGACTTAGCAGCAGCAGCAGCATATGATCTTACTGTAACTTAATTGCCTCCTTCAAGATCCTGTCACCAAATACAGTTCACGTATATTGGTGCTAAGGGTTGGAATTTTAGTATATGCATTTTGGAAGGACATAATACAGCTCATAACACACGGCTTCACTTTTATATTATCATTAAAATTAATTAAAATTTTAGTTTATCATGCTAGACACATTTCAAGTGCATTTTTGCTAAATAAAAGTATTCTACATATAAACATAATTTTTAAACAACTGCCAAATTCTGAACACATACACACACACTCACATGCTTTCTTCTCATCAGAGGCTATTTATGCACATCATCTCTTTATAAAATCCTTCATGCCAGCTCAAATGGGCATTCAAGTATGAATCATTGTTTTTAAAAAGTCAATGACCGCTTATGTGAGTTGAATGATTTCTTTTACAGTTTTGCTATTAGGAAAACTATCCACTATATCCATTTTCTATGTTTTGTGTGACTGTTTTCCACTGTTCTTTTACTAAACAAATTAAAATAAGAAGTTATATTTTTTCTAGTAGCTTAGTATTTCCATGCTATATTTATACTTGATAACAGCTATAAAACATTTATACTAGCTTTATATATTTTGTTACATTTTCTCTAGATATTTCTACTCAGTGTTAAAAAAATCACAAAATTAGATATAAAGTTATTACTCCTTATACTCACTGTACATATTGAAGCTATATTACAAACACTATGTCCCCTTTTGTACAGCAATCAGTAGCAGAATATGTCACCCTGGAATATGCTGGTTTGGTATATTATTTTCATCTGTAAGCATTTAAAAGGGCTTTCTGGGTGGCTCAGTGATAAAGAACTTGTCTGCCAATGCAGGAGATGCAGCTTTGATCCCTGGGGTGGAAAGATCCCCCAGAAAAGAAAATGGCAACCCACTCCAGTATTCTTGCCTGGGAATCCCATAGACAGAGGAGCCTGGCAGGCTATGGTCCATGGGATTTCAAAAGAGTCCGATACCACTGAACCACTAATCAACAAAGTACTTAAAAATTAGCAAATGGAAGCAGAAGCTTTCTCTGAAGATTGCCTATTATCTGCCTAAAGGCACATCTTTCAAATGAGACTCAACTGTCCAAAATCTCCTCCCTGGAAATTTCATCAGCCAGGAAAAACTAACTCTCATCATGGGAGAAGAAGCTATCAGTTGATACCACATCCACGCATACTTTGTCACTTTCCATCTATTCCTCTTTCCTGAAAATCATTGATTCTCCTCCAAAAGACCTACATTATTCCTTTCCATTTCCCAATTAAGGTAATATTTAATCTTGAATTCTAAGTCATGCTAAGGAGTTAGTCACATGTTAATGAACTTCTGTTCAGTTTTTCTCTTGTGAATCTTTATTTTATCACAGTAGTCTCAAACAAGAATTCAGAAAGATAGAAAGAAATTATCCCCACCCCCCACACACACATTATAATTTTAGGGGGAGTTTTTCCCTTAAATTGTATGCCTTTGATAATCATCAGAAGTTATATTATTCTCTTCTAGTCTAATCCAGAAACCTTTCCAATGCAATGAATACAAGAGTAAGCATTTTCAATGCAGTTACCTCCAATTTTTATTTTTTCTATTACTTTTCATTTGGTTATATGATAATCAAAATATTGAATGAGCCTTAACATTTAAAATCTGATAGCATGAACTGACATTAACAATCTATTCAACATAACTTCTATTAGATCAGATCAGTCGCTCAGTGGTGTCCGACTCTTTGCGACCCCATGAATCGCAGCATGCCAGGCCTCCCTGTCCATCACCAACTCCCGGAGTTCACTCAGACTCATGTCCATCAAGTCAGTGATGCCATCCAGCCATCTCATCCTCTGTCGTCCCCTTCTCCTCCTGCCCCCAATCCCTCCCAGCATCAGAGTCTTTTCCAATGAGTCAACTCTTCGCATGAGGTGGACAAAGTACTGGAGTTTCAGCTTTAGCATCATTCCTTCCAAAGAAATCCCAGGGCTGATCTCCTTCAGAATGGACTGGTTGGATAACTTCTATATTTCTATGTAAATGTAAAAGTAGAGATGACCATGTAAGTGAACAAGATAGGTGACATGTATCACCTGTGAGTCAGCTAGTTTGTGGACAAGACATCCAGCTGTTCCAAAATATATCTCAATATTTATCATGATCTAATTTTTTACACCATTAGAAAATCAGCCTTGAATACTTTAAAGCATTTCAGAAAACCCAGATCACAACTGGTAAAGGGACATGTAACACCTTACTTATTATTGCTAATATTAATAACTAGATCTGAGAGCAAATGGGAAGAGTAGAAACTGACATAGGAGTATCAGGAAATACATGAACGCTTGTTTTGGAATCAAGTCATATTTTTGGCAAGTCATCAAATACCTTCCTCATTCTTGCTTATTATCTGTGTCTCAAGTAATACTTAACATATAGTTGCCCTAGCTCCCTTGAGTTTGTAAACAGAGCTTTCTCTATCAATATTTTTAGCTTTTTCGTTCTTTCTTCATCTGTCTAATGTCAAATAGCTTATGACTTAGCTCTTACCTTCCTTGCTCAAGCCAACATCTGTCCCTTTTGAGGATTCAGAGTTCCAATAGAACTTTGAATTTTCTTCTGTGATAGTGTTTTTGTATTGCTTCCTCTTTGGAGTCAGTTTTTTTTCCAGGCTACCTGACCATGCGCTCCTGGAGAGAAAAAGCCATAATATCTTGGTGCTTAAAAAATGTTTATAAATATTGGATATGGAAAAAGAACAAAAAGATGAGATAGGTACAACATGTGTAATTTATTGTGGTTTGGCAAAAAATTATGTGGAGAGAGATCATGGCCCATAAGAACAAAGTTTTCTTACTACTTTTAACTCTTTAATTTTAGCTTTCCCCTGTGTTTGCCCTGGCCATATAAAATGTCCAGCAATCTTGTGGCTTATTTCAATTTCTAACTCAAAAAACTGGTATAAAGGCTGGAATATAGTTATGCTTTTAAGTTCTAGAAATCTGATAACTAGACATAATTGTTAGAGTTTTTAGAATTTTTCTTTAAAAACATTTTAGACTGTATAAAAATACCGCCATTTGGGGGGAAGACTTTTCCTGGAATCCTTCAAGGACCAAGATAAATTTGTTAAGCAGCTTTATATTTCTAAATGTACCCACCAATTAGAATTTAAAAAGACACATAAAATCCAAAAGGAGATTTTTTGGATTGGCTAATCATATTTTGGCCCAAATAGTTTCTTCAGTAAGGCTAACTGCAATGTTGTGAATTAAATAAATCTGTGAAATGATTTGTAATGGGGACCCCATTTGAATAAGGTAGTATATCTTACAACAAAAATTTAAGAATTTGAAATCCATAGACAGCCAAAGGTAGAAACAAACAGTTCCTTATTCAAAATAAAAATTAGGAGACAACTACTTTGCCAATCTCACACTATTTAATTTATAGAAAATACAGAATATTTAATTTCAATTGGAAAATAGTCACTTGGTCATGCCCGACCATTTGTGACCCCATGGATTGTAGCCCACCAGGCTCCTCTCTCCGTGGGATTCTCCAGGAAAGAATACTGGAGTGGGCTGCCATTTCCTTCTCCAGGTGATCTTCCTAACCCAGGGGTCAAACCCAGATCTCCTGCATCGCAGGTGGATGCTTTACTGCATGACTAAGGAAGCCTAGAAATTGCAATCTGTAATTTTGTGTACTGTATACAATTTTACATACAATTGTATACTGTATACAGTATATAAAAATAGCATTGGATATTAATAAGCATGAAAAGATGTTTATCTATTGACCTCATAAATTTCATTAGTTTTAAAAGATCCCCTGAAACTCTTTTTGCTTTAATGATACATTGTTCGAGAAAGCACATTCTCTCTGAAGGATGAAGTATATATTCAGAAGGGCAAACATTTATGTCCTAATGCTCAATGTTTTATTTATTATGGTAGAAAAAGCACAGATTTTACAGTCATGCAGACATTAGTTCAAATTCTGGCTTAATTTTCATTCATTTTGAAACTTAGGAAAACCAATTTTCTGACTCAATTTCCAAAAATTAAAGATTTACACACACACACACACACACACACACATATATATAAAATAGTGTCTTTCTTATTTTGGTGTTTTTAGGAGTAGGATTGTGCCTATAATACAGCAAAACCATGCAAATGATATCATTAGTTTTTATTAATATCAATGGCTTCAGCACCAATATAAGAAGCATCATTTTTGATTTTCAATGTACACTACAAATTTGGGGGACTCTCAAGTTTTTACCCATCATTTAACATCTGAGTAAGTGAACCTTGAAATGCAGTTTTAGGGTCTTAGATATTCTATAAAAATTCTAGGATAAGAGTATTTTAATTATTTTATTTTGAAAAGATTTTTTAAAACAATATATAGCCATAACATCCACTAGTCTTTGGATCACTTTCTGTCATGTAGCTGAAACACTCTCAGCTTAGCAGCTTGGTTCTAGGGAGTAACTCCATCTGTCTGCATACAATAGCTGTCTGGAATACAAGACTTCCTTGACTACTTGATCACTTGTGTTCTCAGATTCTGGTCATCCATGACCAAAAATGTAGACAAAAAAAAAATTTAGAAATCAAAAAAACACCTTGAGTTATTATTAAGTTAGGCCTTTTCCCAGAGGAACAAAGATCTCTTGTGACTCCTGCGTGGTTAACCATGCTTCCTTGGGTTACAGGTTCTGCTGCTGGTGCTGCTAAGTTGCTTCAGTCATTTTCGATTCTGTGCAACCCCATAGACGACAGCCCACCAGGTTCCCCGTCCCTGGGATTCTCCAGGCAAGAACACTGGAGTGGATTGCCATTTCCTTCTGCAATGCATGAAAGTGAAAAGTGAAAGTGAAGTCACTCAGCTGTGTCCAACTCTTAGGGACCCCATGGACTGCAGCCTACCAGGCTCCTCCGTCCATGTGATTTTCCAGGCAAGAGTGCTGGAGTGGGGTGCCATTGCCGTCTCCGTTACAGGTTCTACATGAGCCTAAATCTCTTCCTGAGGCCACGTCTCCTCCATAGTACTAGAAGCACATTTGCTGAGTCTCCTTTATAGAGATTCTAGGATATACTTTTTTTTGGAACATATGGAAAAATGTCTTTCAATAAGTCATGATAAAAAGTTTAATATCATTGTTGTTGGTAGCAGTGCAATGAAAGACCAGAGGTAATGAGGAAATGTGTCACTAAGAGAAGTGACGGCTCAGACCATGGAACGCTGACAGGAGGGGCAACATCAGGTACTGTATATAGGTTGTAGACACTGGATATCTGCCCTAGGATGGAGCCAGAGAAGGGACAGAGGATGTGCTTGGTTCTACTTTCCTCGGATGGCTCCTACATAAAGAGACTGCTTTCTGACATAGTCACATTAAAATCCTAGTCCCAGAGGTTTCTACACACCAAATTACATCAAAATCAAAACAAAACATAAATATCTGGTTAAATGAATAAAGGATAGATAGGTTACCTTTTCCTTCCAACTTTAATAAAATATTTAAAGATTGTAGATAAAAGTATCATATCACCTTTTGGAGTATGTTACCATTTACGATTGTCTGGAAAATGATATGCCTTGTTGCTTCCTTATTGTAGTCATTCTTTCCACCATTTCTCTGTCTCTAGTATTGCTGTTGTTGTTTAGTCGCTCAATCCTGTCTGACTCTTTTGCAACCTCACAGATGGTAGCCCACCAGGCTCGTTGGTCCATGGGATTTCCCAGGCAAGAATACTGCAATGGGTTGCCATTCCCTTCTCCAGGGGATCTTCCCATTGTGATTGAACCCACATTTCCTGCATTGGCAGGTGGATTCTTTACCTCTGAGGCACCAGTTAGGTCTATATCTAGTGTACATGCTTTTTAAAAGTCACTTAAGATTAGTAAAGAACACAAAGATTTTACATTGTGTCTACAAAAACCAACCACTCTCCTCTGAAGAAAACACTTGTAATAGGCTGACATACATTCTATTTTAAAGCTTCAATTTTAAATGTATATTCAGCTGGGATAGAATCATTTTAGGGATGAAACATAGTGCATCTGGCATAGAGATAGAGTGAATATCCTATTATGAAAGAAATGAAGAAGTATTTTATACAGTAAATATGATTGTCCTACATTAAATATAAGGTATTCTTAAAAAAACTTGCTCTGTTATTAAAATTCACTGTAATGTTACAGTGGTTTTATCATAAGTTCTTTTTCTTTTCACTTATATTTTTGTTATAATTCATGATCTTTGAAATAAACTGCAAGTAGCTTCCTCTGAGGAGAAGGCAATGGCAGCCCACTCCGGCACTCTTGCCTGGAAAATCCCATGGATGGAGGAGCCTGGTAGGCTGCAGTCCATGGGGTCGCTGAGGGTCGGACATGACTGAGCGACTTCACTTTCACTTTTCACTTTCATGCACTGGAGAAGGAAATGGCAACCCACTCCAGTGTTCTTGCCTGGAGAATCCCAGGGATGGGGCTTCTCGTCCCCGGGAATGGTGGGCTGCTGTCTATGGGGTCGCACAGAGTCAGACACGACTGAAGCGACGTAGCAGCAGTAGCAGCAGCAGCTTCCTCTGAACACTGATTTTATCCCCATGTAAAATAGATGTGTTTGCTTCTGGATATATTTTACATTTAAAAATAAACGTCATTGATATGTCAGTAGACCATTCACTTCTTTTTAACTGATAACCATTCAGTTCATGTCTTTAAGCTAAGGGATACTTCTCTTTCACTAGAGAGAGCAAAGACTTCCAGGTGTAGTACCATTTCTAAAGAGCAGATTACAAGTGGAATAGGTGAATGGCAATGCACAGCAATCTGAGGCATACCAGTGTTCGCCAAGCATTTGCCACTTTGATCCATGAAATCTGATCAAAAACAATCTGCTGACTTTTCTGACTTGATTAGTCCAGTTTTTAAATTCAAACATCTATATTTCAACTGACTTTAAATAGAGAAAAATAAATTTGTATCTAATTGTACATGTGTAGAAAAGAAGGAACAACATTAAACAGATAAATGAGGAAGAAAGTGTACTCAAGTTACAGAAGGCTGTGACCTGAAGTATCTCTGAAAATCGTATCTTTAAAAAAGTTTATGTAAAGTATTATATATACCTAGAAGACAGTACATTCTTTGACATTTTGACAATTATGTCAAGGAAATTCAACATCTTTTTCTCAGAAATTTTGGGAAAATAGCCATCAATAGGGATGCTCTTATGGAATTTAAACCAAATACATATACACTCTGTATTTTCATTTTGTAAGGAAATGATTGCTAATCACTATTCTCTTTTAATGTTTAATTCTTTTGAAAACACTGATTTACACTTTGTTGTGCAAATGTATTATCTCCCTATCTATCAATTTTTTTCTTGAACATTCTTTTATATACTACAGCTTCACATCAGAATCCCACATATAATCAAAAGTTTTTATGTATATCCCCTTTTGGGTTTCAGATAACTTGGGTAAAGTTAAGAACCCATGAAGATAAGGTCTTTAGTCAAAGAATGACATCATAGGTATTTTATGGAATAACAAACTTGGGTTAATGATAATAAGGAGGCATACATATTTTGATTCTAGTTTATTCAGTGTATGAACACACACACAAAATCTATACAAAAAGTTAAGGACAGTTCTCAGAGAATCAGTTTTTGCTGTTCATTTCATACTGAGATTCCACATCTGGATGCTCAGTTCAGTTCAGTTCAGTTGCTCAGTCGTGTCCAACTCTTTGCAACCCCATGAATAGCAGCATGACAGGCCTCCCTGTCCATCACCAACTCCCGGAGTCTACCCAAACCCATGTGCATCGAGTCGGTGATGCCATCCAGCCATCTCATCCTCTGTCATCCCCTTCTCCTCCTGCCCCCAATCCCTCCCAGCATTAGGGTCTTTTCCAATGAGTCAACTCATCACATGAGGTGGCCAAAGTATTGGAGTTTCAGCCTCAGCATCAGTCCTTGCAATGAACACCCAGGACTGATCTCCTTTAGGATGGACTGATTGGATCTCCTTGAAGTCCAAGGGACTCTCAAGGGAAGTTAATTAAGGATTTCGGGGGATAGCACTAGCCAGAAACAATTTCAGTCATATATTTCTATGACCTGATGGTGTTTATGGTGATTTTGCTAAATTAAAATATAAATGAGGTTAGAATCATGTTTAGATATTAATTGAAGTTCATGAGGCTAATTAAAATATTCTATAGACAACTCAAGACTAAAAAAATCTTGGAAAATTAACTATTAGGTAGTTATAAATTGACCCATTGAGGGACCTAACTGATAGAAATATAACAAAATCAGTTTAGCAAAATGCTTATTTAACAGGCATTGAATTTATATAACTAGTATTACTCTTCTTTTAATATCTAGTATAACACTTTTTATAACATTACATATTTAGAAATGTACTTTATTTTGTTCTCTTGTGTTACTCAAAAACCAAATACATTTTTTTCAAAATATCTCTGGGCTTAATTTTTAAGATTTTCTGATGGAGAGTTAAATTCATGTATATGCTAGTGTCAAATATTACACTGTCAGAGTCAAACAGTGAAATGTTTTAGGAGGCCATTCCTAAATTCTGACAAACTACATGAAGCCCCAGCTTACCCAAGTACTAATTAATGATATTGAACAAATTACATGTTCAAGCTGCAGTATTTTTACAGGTCTATTGTGGATAATGGATAATAAATGTTAATCATTTAGTATAATTCCTGGAATATAATAAATACTCCATAACTTTAAGTTTTCATAATTGTCATCATCATCTTCATAAATATTATAGTACGTGGTTATTGTCTTCAATGTAGTTGCACTTGATAAAGTACTTTCGAAGTGTTAAAAGGAGACTGTCTTCACTTTTAAAGATGCTTATCTTGTACTATTCAAACTAGGAATGATATTTTGGGTGTAGTTCTCTAGGAAATAGCAACAAATCAGTAAAAATGAACTATGAAAATAAAAAAAGGAAGAAAGTCACAATACTTTTGAAATATAATCCCCTCTAAGAATATTTATTAGTGTGAAATTCTTGACTATTTTTTCACTGACAATTATTCAGTATACATACTAAACAAAGTATATCTAAAGTGGCTTACCTTAAAATTACATTGGAGGAAATTTCCTAAAGTGAAAAAATTTTAGAGTGTATACAAGTATTATGTGATATGAAATTTTCAATCATGTAAATTTAATATTTAATTCCTTGTAGATGGTTTATACATTATTTTATGCAAAGATGATATTGTGTTTTCTTCCATATTTCACTAATGCTGCTAAAATTTCTTTTTAGATATTAAAGTTTCACATCAAATTTTAATGACCTATAATAATTTTGCTGAACCACTCTTCATGTTTTGATATCTAAGTTTGACTTATTTATAGGAGATTTAGATGTTTTTCATCAAGAATAATATCATAAACCTTAATTTTAAGTGCTTAGAATTTGTGGTATTTAAAGGTATTTTCCACATCTATTGATAATATTTGTTGTGGTGGTTTTCCTATATCATTTTTTTTAATCATACACTCTAAGGTAAGGATACAGCTTTCTTTGTATCCTTGTAGATTACTTTATACTGGAGAAGGCAATGGCAAGACACTCCAGTACTCTTGCCTAGAAAATCTCATGGACAGAGGAGCCTGGTAGGCTGCAGTCTATGGGGTCGCTACTAGTTGGACATGACTGAGCGACTTCACTTTCACTTTTCACTTTCCCACAATGGAGAAGGAAATGGCAACCCACTGCAGTGTTCTTGCCTGGAAAATTCCAGGGACGGGGGAGCCTGGTGGGCTGCTGTCTATGGGGTTGCACAGAGTCGGACACGACTGAAGTGACTTAGCAGCAGCAGCAGCAGATTACTTTATCTTCTTTATAGAAGAAAATTATTTCTATTTAAAAATAATGACAAATTCTTATACTTTAGTAGAGAAAGATCAGAATGAGAAATTAATAAAATAATCTAATTTGTCATTGCAACAAAAAAGAATGAAATACCTGGGAATAAACCTACCTAAGGAGGCAAAATACCTGTACAGAAAACTATAAGGTACTGATGAAATAAATCAAAGATGACACAAACAGATGGAGAGATATACCATGTTCTTGGATTGGAAGAATCAATATTGTTCAAATTACTATACTACCCAATGCAATATACAGATTCAATGCAAACCCTATCAAATTACCACTGGCATTTCTCACAGAATTAGAAGAAAAAAATTTTACAATTTGTATGGAAACACAAAAGATCCCAAATAGCCAAAGCAATCTTGAGAAAACAAAACAGAGCTGGAGGAATCAGGCTCCTTGACTTCAGACTATACTACAAAGCTACAGTACTTAAGATAGTGTGGCACTGGCACAAAAACAGAAATGTTGATCATTGGAATAGGATAGAAAGCCCAGAGATAAACCCAGGCATCTATGGTTACCTAATCCATGACAAAGGAGGCAAGGATATACAATAGAGAAAAGACAGTCTATTCAATAAGTGCTGCTGGAAAAACTGGGCAGTTACATGTAAAAGAATGAAACTAGGACACTCCGTAACATCATACACAAAAAGAAACTCCAAACATATTAAAGACCTAAATGTAAAGTCAGACACTATAAAATTTAGAGAATATAGGCAGAACACTCTTTAATATATATCACAGCTGATCTTTTTTGACCTAGCTCCTAGAGTAATGAAGATAAAAATAAGCAAATAGGACCTTAATTAAACTTAAAACCTTTGCGCAGCAAAGAAAACAATAAACAAGATGAAAAGACAATCCACAGGATGGGATGAAATATTTGCAAGTGAAGCAACTAACAAATGATTAATTTCCAAAATATGCAAACACCGCATATAGCTCAATATCAAAGAAACACAATACGATCAAAAAATGAGCAGAAGACCTAAATAGAGTTTCCTTCAAAAAGGACATACAGAATGCCATGAGGTACATTAAAGATGTTCAGCATCACTAATTATTAGAGAAATGCAAATCAAAACTACAACAAGGTACCATCTCACACTAGTCAGAATAGACATCATTATAAAATCTGTAAGCAGTAAATGCTGCAGAGGGTATGGAGAAAAGGGAACCTTCTTATATTGTTGGTGGAATGTAAATGGTGTGGAGGTTTCTTGAAAAACTGAAAGTAGAATAGCCATCAGTTCAGTTTAGTTCAGTTCAGTCTCTCAGTCGTGTCCGACTCTTTGCAACCCCATGAATTGCAGCACGCCAGGCCTCCCTGTCCATCACCAACATCCGGAGTTCACTCAAACTCACATCCATCAAGTCATCCAGCCATCCAGCCATCTCATCCTTTGTCGTCCCCTTCTCCTCCTGCCCCAAATCCTTCCCAGCATCAGGGTCTTTTCCAATGAGCCAAGTCTTCGCATCAGGTGGCCAAAGTACTGGAGTTTCAGCCTTAGCATCATCCCTTCCAAAGAACACCCAGGGCTGATCTCCTTTAGAATGGACTGGTTGGATCTCCTAGCAGTCCAGGGGACTCTCAAGAGTCTTCTCCAACACCACGGTTCAAAAGCATCAATTCTTCGGCGCTCAGCTTTCTTCACAGTCCAACCCAGCAATTCCACTCCTGGGCATACATCTGGAGAAAACCATAATTCCAAAAGATACATGCACCCCAACATTTATTGCAGCACCATTTACAATAACAGGACAGGAAAGCAACCTAAATGTCCATCAACAGAGGAGTGGGATGGAATATCTCTCAACCATAAAAAAGAATGGGCATGTGCCATTTTCAGAGATATCGATAGACTTAGAGACTATCTCACAGAGTGAAGTAAGTCAGAAATAGAAAAATAAGTATAGATGTGGAATCTAAAAAGATGGTGCAGATGAACCTATTTGCAAAACAGAAATAGAAGCACAGAAGTAGAGGACAAACATATGGACACTGAGGGGTGAGGATGGTGGTGGGATGGATTGGGAGATTGGAATTGATGTATGTACACTACTATATCGGAGAAGGCAATGGCACCCCACTCCAGTACTCTTGCCTGGAAAATCCCATGGATGGAGGATCCTGGTGGGCTGCAGCCCATGGGGTTGCTAAGAATCAGACACGACTGAGCAACTTGACTTTCACTTTTCACTTTCATGCACTGGAGAAGGAAATGGCAACCCACTCCAGTGTTCTTGCCTGGAGAATCCCAAGGACAGGGGAGCCTGGTGAGTGCCATCTATGGGGTCGCACAGTCAGACACGACTGAAGCGACTTAGCAGCAGCAACACTACTATATATGGAGCAGATGGATGGCACTGTGTTGCACTGTGCTTATTTACTCAGTCGTGTCTGACACTTTGTGACCCCATGAGCTATAGCCCACTTATAATAACCTAGTCAAATTCATAGAGTCAGAAAATACACTGGTAGATGCCAGGGTAGAGGATTAGTATTGGGGAGGGGGTTTGGGGAGTTAGTGTTTAATGGGAACAAAGTTTCCGTTTAGGAAGGTGAACGATTTGGGGGATGGATGATAGCAATTCAGAAGAGTTGCCCAACAATGAGAATGCACTTAATACCCCTAACTGTACTGTTAAATTGGTTAAAATAGTATGTTTTATATTATGTAACTTTATCACAGTAAAAGATAAATTAAAAATAAATAAAAATAATGATGAATTATTGATATATTGAGAGTGGATCTTAGATATTCTTAACCTAAACACAAAAATTAATTATGTGAGGTGCTGAATGTGTTAACTAATCTTATTGTGGTAATCATTTTGCAATGTATTTATATACATAGTGTATATTATATACACATTTGCAATATATGCATATATATACATAATATCTCAAATTATCACATTGTCTCCTTAAATTTACACAATGCTATGCATCAGTTGGATTTCAATGGAGCTGAAAAAGTAAAATAAACTTGCTTTAACTATGAAAGTAAAAGGCTGACAGGATGAGAGTGTAAACAACAATTCCATAGTCTATAAAATAATCAAATACAACATATTATAAAAAATGAAGAACTCTAGAGATGGTTTGAAAAGCAGGTCAGTCACAGCAGCAAAGAAGATATTTAAATGGGAAGAAATATTTTTGCAATAGAAATATGCAATTAGAAAATACTCAGAGTGAAGCATACAGAAGAAAACAGGATATAAATGAATATAAAAGATATATGAGATCCAGAAGATAACTATCAGAGTTCAAGTAATTTTAGTGCTAGAAAAAGGAAAACAGGTAATACAAGGGCAATAATAGAATACATGTAAGCTAAAGACACTGAAAAATTAATGAAAGGGGAAAGAAAACCTATTAGAATTATTTTTTAAAAGATCACACATGGAAATATCATTTTAAAAATACCTGAAAACCAAAGACAAAAACATAAAAACACCAATTTAAAAATCATCTTCTAATATACAGTATTATTAAGAGCTATTTGCCAACAGGAATGAGGGAACATTAAATCCAACAATTAAAAACTTTGAAGATGTTGAAAGAAACATCTGTGTAAAACTCTAAATTGTGGAAAATACACTTCAAAACTGAAGTCAAAGTGAAGACAATTTTAGACTCAAGGGACTTGGGAGTCCCATTATAATCATTAGAACAAAATATTCCTTAAAAATATCAAAGCAGAAAGAAAATGATTCCACAAGGAAGCATGATATCTCAGGAAGAGATATCATTTCATATTAAAATGCATGAGAACAATAACATAAACCTCATGTGTAGTCAGGTGGAGGAGTTAAATATTATAAGGTGTATATATTGTCTCAGCAGTAGTAAAGGCAGTCAGTCCCTCAGTTCTGTGTGACTCTGCGACCCCACAGACTGTAGCCTGCCAGGCTCCTTTGTCCATGGGATTCTCCAGGCAAGAATTCTGGAGTGCATTGCCATACCCTCCTCCAGAGGATCTTCCCAACCCGGGGATTGAACCCTGGTCTCCCACATTGCAGGCAGATTCTTCACCATTCGAGCTACAGAGAAAGTTCTATGACAGTAAAGGCAGGGCATTCCATAAAATGAAAGAGTGAATCCAATCATAAAATAGAATTGTATCCATCAGTTACACAACCTCAAGTCATACAAAGTTAAAATTGACAGAACCGAGAGATAAATTCGAAATCATAATTAAATATTTAGCCTAGCTTTCTGAGTAAATAATAGAAAAAGAGACAAAAATTCAGCAAAGATGCAGTACTTGAAAAGCATAGCTAGATGCTGATTTAGCTTCTGATATCCACAATTGCTTGTGGTAGACAAAATAATGGAACTCTCCAGGTGGCCCAGTGGTAAAGAAGGTGCCTGCAATTCAAGAGACACCAGAGACATGGGTATGATCCCTGGGTTGGGAAGATCCCCTGGAGAAGGAAATAGCAACTAACTCCAATATTCTTGCCTGGAAAATTCCATAGCCAGAGGAGCCTGGAGGGCTACAGTCTATGGGGTTGCAAACAAGTCAGACATGACTTAGCAACTATGCAACAAAGTAATACAGAATAATATCTCCCAAGATATCCATGCCTAAATCGCCAGAATCTGAATCTGTTACCTGATATTGGAAAAAAATTCTGATAAAAGCTATCTACAAAATATCTACACAAAATATAAAGCTTAATTTTGCACAAAGAGTTGGATACAACTGAGTGACTGAGCACCCAAAAAGCATGATTGTGTACAAAGAAATGTGAAAAGAAGGTATGGACAGCCTTCATACATAATAAGGCAGATAATTAGGTCCCTGGATATACAACATATAAAAGTCAAATATATTCCAATGCCTTCCATATGTTAGACATGTTTTATGATAACAAAAGCTGTCAATAAAACAAATGAAAATATATGACTTGTAAAAAAAACTCTTTATAGATATTATTGAGAAAAAATTTTAAAGGCCTAATTAAATTACTGGTATACTTTATTAATGAGCTAGGAGACTAAATAGCATATAGATGCCAATATGACAAGGTTAATATAGAGAATAATTTGGATTCTTGTCAATATCCTAGCACTATTTGTGCAAGTTGATAAACTTATTTAAAAATATATATGGAAGGCAAAGAACCAAAAATCACATGAATAATCCTGCATAAGAAAAACTCACATACACTCTCAGATACTAAGGTCTACTATCAAACTGTTTTTGGACAATATGTTATTGGCATGAGAAGAAGCAAATAGAAAAGGCACAAAATAGAGACTCTGTAAAGAGATCACTACTTCTATGATCACCTGATTCTTAAGAAAATTGCTATTACACATTAAAATGGAAAAGTATGATTATTTTAATAAATGGTAATGCAAAAACTCAATATTCAAATAGAAAAAAGTTATTCCCATCTAATGATCACACAATACATAAAAACCAATCTCAGATAGACTGTAAATTTGAGTGTAAATGGTAAAGCAATAAAGCTTACAGAAGATAACAAGGGGAACATGTTTATGACCTTACAGTAGGCAAAACATGGTTTCTACTGTTGAGTCACTCAGTCATGTCCAACTCTTTGTGACCCATGGACTGCAGGCACGCCAGGCTTCCCTGTCCTTCACCATCTCCTGGAGCTTGCTCAAACTCAGGTCCATTGAGTCAGTGATGCCATCCAACCATCTCATCCTCTGTCATCCCCTTCTCCTCCTGCCTTCAATCTTTACCAGCATCAGGGTCTTTTCCAGTGAGTCAGCTCTTCACATCAGATGGCCGAAGTATTGGAGATTCAGCTTCAGCATCAGTTCTTCCAATGAATATTCAGGGTTTATTTCCTTTAGAATTGACTAGTTTGATCTCCTTGCATTCCAAGGGACTCTCAAGGGTTTTCTCCAACACCGCAGTTCAAAAGCATTAATTCTTCAGCGCTCAGCCTTCTTTATGGCCCAACTCTCACATCCATATATGAATACTGGAAAACCATATCTTTGACTATACAGATCTTTGATACAAATTAATGTCTCTGCTTTTTAATATGGCATGCAGGTTTGTCATAGCTTTTCTTCCAAGGAGCACTGATTAAATCAGCCTCAAGATTTGCTAACCATAAAAGTAAAATATTGATACATGAGATGTCAATAAAATTAAAATTTTATGTCCAATAAAATTAAGAGAATGAAAACTATGTGTGATATGTATACCAACATATATAAGGCACTTATTCATAATACATAAAGAATACCTACAAATTAATAAGAAAAAGACAATTCAGTTTATAAAGGATATGTGGGGTAGTGTGGATATGACTTAAACAGGAATTTTACTAGAGAAATCATGGTCAATTAATATATTAAAAGGTGTCAGCATAATTAATTAACATCAGTAATAAATGTTAAACCCATGATATGATACAAGTATATACCAACAGAATGGCAGGATGATCAAAATGAAAACACAGACTATGTCAGGTGCTGCTGCTGCTGCTAAGTCGCTTCAGTCGTGTCCGACTCTGTGTGACCCCATGGACTGCAGCCTACCAGGCTTCTCCATCCCTGGGATTCTCCAGGCACAAACACTGGAGTGGGTTGCCATTTCCTTCTCCAATGCATGAAAGTGAAAAGTGAAAGTGAAGTCGCTCAGTGGTGTCCAACTCTTAGCGACCCCATGGACTGCAGCCTACCAGGCTCATCCATCCATGGGATTTTCCAGGCAACAGTACTGGAGTGGGGTGCCATTGCCTTCTCCCTGTCAAGTACTAGATTTTTCAATTCATTAATTTTTATTCTTTTTTTTTTTTTTAAACTTTACATAACTGTATTAGTTTTGCCAAATATCAAAATGAATCCGCCACAGGTATACATGTGTTCCCCATCCTGAACCCTCCTCCCTCCTCCCTCCCCATTCCATCCCTCTGGGTCATCCCAGTGCACCAACCCCAAGCATCCAGTATCGTGCATCGAACCTGGACTGGCAACTCATTTCATACATGATATTTTACATGTTTCAATGCCATTCTCCCAAATCTTCCCACCCTCTCCCTCTCCCACAGAGTCCATAAGACTGTTCTATACATCAGTGTCTCTTTTGCTGTCTCGTACACAGGGTTATTGTTACCATCTTTCTAAATTCCATATATATGCGTTAGTATACTGTATTGGTGTTTTTCTTTCTGGCTTACTTCACTCTGTATAATAGGCTCCAGTTTCATCCACATCATTAGAACTGATTCAAATGTATTCTTTTTAATGGCTGAATAATACTCCATTGTGTATATGTACCACAGCTTTCTTATCCATTCATCTGCTGATGGACATCTAGGTTGCTTCCATGTCCTGGCTATTATAAACAGTGCTGCGATGAACATTAATTTCTATTCTTAAGTCATCCTTCTTTTTCCTGGTTCCCAATATTTATCTTAACTTTCTCTCTCTAATTATTGATGTTGCTCAATAATTGTTATTGTTCTTCTCTTTCCAAATATTAGCATTTAAGGCTACATTTCTGAAAGTCTAATTTAACTAAATTTCCAATAATTTGATAGGTATTATTTTTATTTCCTTTCAGTCTTTAAAATATCTACTCTAATTTTCCTTTTATTCTTTTATTTATGAGTTATTTAGCTCTTTACTGTTTAAAATTTCAACTTCAATGGGATTTTTCTTGGTATCTTTTATCTTTTCCAAAATAAAAGAAAATATGGAGTATATAATACCAATTCTATTTAGAATTATTATAAATTCTTGAAGAGATTGAACTTTTAAACATTACTTATTTATCCTTTGTATATTTTTACACTTTAAAATCTATCTCACACTGCATTGCACATATATGAATATATAGAGTATACAGATACGATAGTCACTTATACTGTACTTTATGTTCACTTTGTTTTCTCTTTGCTTCCTTGTCATCACTGCCATCTACTAGTGACTGTAAGGTAACATCACTTATAAGACATACCCTAACTTCAGCTGTTAACATGTGACAAATGTTGTAGTCCAATTATGTGTGGTTTTCAGCAGTTGTGTGTGTGTGTGTTTTAATACACTTGTTGACTAATGACAATGTTCTTTTACAGTGAGCTTGTTTAGCAGTCTTGCAATCTGAACTTGGGAAACGGAGGGCGTTTACTACTGGAACTCAGCATAGTTGGGTTTAAGAGTATGTTCCTTGGGAGAAGAGTTTTGCTGATTCTGAAAGTTCTGTCCTGTTTCTGATATTTTTTTGCTTGAAAAGTCAGAAATATGGTGTAGAAAAGGATTGGCATTAGGAAAATAATGAACTTTCTAAATTCACATTGTGAATTAAGGGGAGCCTGTGTATAGTTTAGGAACATGATATTTACTCTAAAAATTATTGTTGACTAAATTTTGAGCATTATGAAACAGAAATTCTATGACGTTATGTATCAGTTCATTAACTCAATTGTGTCCAACTCTTTGCAACCCCATGAATTGCAGCATGCTAGGCTTCCCTGTCTATCACCACGTCCTGGAGCTTGCTCAAACTCATGTCCATTGAGTCGGTGATGCCATCCAACCATCTCATCCTTTGTCGTCCCCTTTTCTTCCCGCCTTCAATCTTTCCCAGCAACAGGGATTTTTCCAAAGTGCCAGTTCTTCACATCAGGTGGCCAAAGTAGTGGAGCTTCAGCTTCAGCAGCAGTGCTTCCAATGAATATTCAGGACTGATTTCCTTTAGGACTGACTGATTTGATTTTCTTGCAGTCCAAGGGACTCTCAAGAGTCTTGTGCAACACCATAGTCCAAAAGCATCAGTTCTTCAGCTTCAGCTTTCTTTACTGTCCAACTTTCACATCCATACATGACTACTGGAAAAACCATAGCCTTGATTATATGGACTTTTGTCAGCAAAGTAATGTCTCTGCTTTTTAGTATGCTGTCTAGGTTTGTCATAGCGTTTGTTCTAAGGAGCAAGCATCTTTTAATTTCATGGCTGATATTATGTATACCAGTGACATTTTTGAATCAAAATAACTTTTTAAAAGATGTATTTGAGTGTAGTTGATTTACAATGTTATGTTAATTTCAGGTATCAAAGTATCTTAAATGAAGTAGAAGAACATATATGGCTTTATGATTACAGAATTACATGAACACAGTAAAAACTGTTAACTGATCAAAGAGGTATGTAACACTATTTTATGGATTTTTGTGGATTTTTCCCATTATCTATAATAATTTCTATATTAATTCTAACTAAATACTCTGTCAAAGATGTTAAAATATTCTCCATGTTTACTTTGTATATCTGTCAATTTTTTGGAACATTAAAAGTGTGAGGAATATACTGTTTATGGTTTTACCTGCTGTAGTTTTTCCTTTGTGGGGACGATTAATAATATATGATCACAGTTAGTGTAAGCTACAAATCTGTGAGTAGTAGTTTTAATGATCACTTTGCATTAAAAGTCATATTTTTCCTCTTTAGAAAAGAAAATTCCATTACAATATTTAAGTCCATTAAAAAACATTGAGGGGTATTTTTACATATAATAAAAACATTTTAGTGGAGAAGTTTTCCATGAGCTTCAGCAGATATACACATGTGCAACTTCGAGCAAGTGGAGATACAGAATATGGTCATCAGTCTCAAAGAGTTGACAGCTGGGCTTTTGCAGTAAATTCTTCCCAAGATCACTGACCCCAGAGAACCACGAATCAGCTTCTTTCACTATTGATTATTTTTTTCCTATTCTACAGTTTGAAATTAATGGAATCATAAAATATCTAGTTTTTTGTGCTTGGCAGCTTTTGCTCAGCACGACGTTTTGGAGACTCATCCATTTTGTTGCTTGTATATCCCTTCCGTTCCTTCTTGTACTGTTCAGTCCTGTCCCTTTGTGTGCATTCACCTCTTGATGTCCATCTAAGTTGTTTCAAGTTTGGGGATATTACAAATAAAACTACTATGAAAATTCATGTTCAAGTATTTCTGTGAACATATGTTTTCATTTCTCCAGGTAAATAACAAGTGTTGAATTGCTAGGCCATGTCATAAGTATATGTTTAACCTTTTAAGAAACTGCCAAACTGTTTCCCGAATGGTTTGTACCATTTTATATTTCTAGCAGCATTGTCAGAAAGCCCCAGGTGTTCTGGTTATAATGCATCCTTTTCAACAATGAATGAAAAATTCACAATGCTGGGCATTCACCAAAGCTTTCAGTAACTGTAGGTTACCACCATTTTTATAATCATTGTCTTTAATACTAGTCAGATGAATGTTGCGGCAAACAGCCTGGACAATTGGACTTGGAGAGTCATGCTATTGCAAACAGTGAAGCTTTCTGCACGCATTGGGGAACAGCTAGATTTATATCACTACAATGCTGATGGGGTTGCTTTATTTAATAGTAAGTATAAATAAGTGGAAATGCTAGTTAACAAAATAATTTATCATAATGCTGAGATTGCGTATAGTCAAAAACAGTACTGACCCTTGCAAAAAAAACTTTTCTATTCCATTTATTTCTGTTAGTTGAGCAATCTTGTTGACTCCTGGGGACACTAAAGCCTGAGGAAGCCTTTTAGGAGTCTTTCCTTTTGTTGTTCTTCTTAGTTATAAAGTATAGAGCTCAGATTATAATTTGCAAAAGCATCACTTAATCCAGCAATCTAGGAAAATAGTATTCATTTCCTTTTGCTCCATTCTCCAGTGTTGCCTAGAAGTTGAGGAGAAATATTAATCTTTTCACTTCTTTTTCCTTTTTCTCTTCTCTGCTCCAGACGTTTTTTCTTTCCCCATGTAACCAAGGTGTGCCTTTATCAAGGAACATGTAAATGATTTAACAAACTCTATACAATCTTTCAATCACAAATGATAGTTTGAAAAAAATTTTTTTTGCTTAATTTATTAGGTTTAGAATGAGATCTTTGTATCGGGACTCCTTATACATAAGGAGCAATTATATAAATAAAATATTTTTAAGTTATAAAATTATTCTTGACATCTCTTTCTGTGCAATTTTGGATTCCAAATGGAGTAATTAAATTTAGTTTTTCTTAAAAAATGTTCCTTGATTTGTTTTATTAGTCCTGAAGTAAAAAGGAAGATTGTATCCTTCTATCTTCTAATTTAAAAATTTCTGGATATCTACACCCTTCCATGTGTACACTTAATAGTCTGCATTATTCAAAAATTTTTAAACTATATTAGGAAGACTTTGCTTTTTGTTTCTTAGTTTTATTGGCTTGTTTTGATTTGATTTGATATTTTGTTGGTTGATTGTGCTTGTGTGTTAGCAGACCTAAGTTTTCAGTTGCATAAAAGATAAATAAATATTAAATTGAGGAGGGACCTAGTGACTTGCTTATAATGTGGCTGAAAACTCCTCAGAAACTCTGCCATATTGGCATTTTTCAGTATGCATTTAACTCAGAACTCTTTAGAATTTATACTGAAATTAACAAAATGTTGATAGAAGAATAGATACTATATACTTTGCTTACGTACTTCGTTCCAACTAGCTGATTCTTATTTTACTTTGTCCTTACTCATTTTAGGTTTCAAAGCAATTATGCTAATTTTGTAGCAAATTTTAAAGTACCATATATTTTATTTAATACTTTTTGATGCATTTTTCCTTACTCTGTAAATAAGTATGGTCATCCTTTTTTAAACATACCCAAACAAAACAAATGAAAATCACAGGATTTCAAAACCGCAGATTTTTTTTTTTTTTTTTTTACTTTAGTTTGGTGGTGATGGTAGTTTTATCATTAAGTCATACAAGTCATATCAGGACTCTTGCGAACCCATGGACTGCAGCCTGCCAGGCTCCTCTGTCCATGGGATTTCCCAAGCAAAAATACTGGAGTGGGTTGCCATTTCCTTCTCCAGGGGATCTTCCTGACCTAGAAATAGAACTCACATCTCCTGCATTGCAGATGGATTCTTTACTGTTGAGCCACCAGGGAAGCCTCAAGTTTATTTTAGAACTATGTATTTGTTTTCTTTTCTTAATGAATGAAAAAATTTTAAATTATGTAGCACTTTGCAGTTTTCCAATTTTTCATGCAGGTGATTTCACTATAGATTTTATATGGAGCATTATAAAATGCTAAGCTTTGTTAATCTCATTTGGATTATTTTTGATCGTGATTGTTAAGAGACTTAAAATTTAATAGCCAGGTTGTTACTAAATCAAATTTCACTTGTTTCAATGGGTACACAGTTGAAGTTAAGAATTTCACAACTACTTGATGAATTTATTAATATAATAGGAAGCAAGTTAGAAAAATATTATTATTTAAAAATTTTCAAATATTTATATTAACAATTAGCTTTATACTAATATAGTCTAGAGGGTTTCCCAGGTAGCACTGGTGGTAAAGAACCCACCTGCCAATGCCGGAGACATAAGAAACCTGGGCTCCATCCTTGGGTCAGGAAGATCCCCCAGAGAAGGGCTTGGCAATCCACTTCAGTGTTCTTGCCTGGAGAACCCCAAGGACAGAGGAGCCTGGCAGGCTATAGTCCACTGGGTTGCAAAGAGCTGGACAGGGCTAAAACAAGTTAGTACGCAAGTAGCATAGTATAGTCTAGACTTTTTTCTAAAACAGCACTGAACTCGATCCACTGGGAACTTACTAATAAGCAGTTGACTAGAAGGAACAGACCTTTCCAGAACAGGAGCTTCAAATTGTCAGATATGATTGAATGTGATCCCCTTTGGCCACAAGGTTTCAGGCTGAATGCTTTTTCTATGCTTTTTGAGAATATGAAACAGTAAGTAGTAACACAGTAAAATCTCAGGAGACAATGTCTTTGTGAATATCTACCTTCCCTGTATATATAAAATTTAAATAGTCAGATTTTGAGAGACCCACAAAAGGAACCAGTGTTCACTAGTTCTGTCCTCTCCATAAATTCAGACAAATTGGTGGCCTCTTCTCAAATTTAAACTACCAGGAATATGTTCACAAATTTGCTACAGCAAATGAATAGCAACATAGAAAAATCATGGAATCTTAGAGTTAAAAAAAATCTTACAGACCATCTAATTCCAAACATTGCCTTAGGATAAGTGAAACTAGGAACCAGCTATTAAAAGGACTTAGACAATTACCCAGCTTCCTAGTTTTCCTAGTTCATATTTATTTAACATTATTCTGTAGTATTATTGATTTTAAGTACATGGTAATTAATAATTTCATACATAGACTCTTCTTCTTTTCTCCAGGAGCTGTACTAACTTCATCCTTCCTCGTGTATCTAATAGATATTATCTTAATGTTTATCCAGACTCCATACCAGAAGAATGAAATTGTACATAGAATTGATAACCCAAGTTTTGAACAATTTTAATCATTGACTCCATGAACCATAGATGAAGGTAAGAAAGATAAAAAATAGTAAAGATGCAATAGAGTTATTTCATGATATTTGAACCTAAGTAATTGCTCTTCTTACTTTCTAAATTTGTGTTAACGTTTCCTTACTCATTTAGTGATGATACACGCTACGCTTCATCTCTGAAAGAAGTGGCAGTTTTCGGTATTGTTTGTTTGTTTTAGTTTCAATTTAATAGTGCAAAAGTCAAGTAGTTGGTTCCCAGAATTAATGTTTTATTTTATTAATGTTTGATCTTCTTAATATTTATATTTCTACCATTTTTAGATGTAATTCAAGTGAGTATAATCATTGCCTGGCAGTCATTTGGATGTGATTGAAATATGAAGTATGCAGATTGGGAAAAGGTTGAATTAGGAAATACATTTATCACATTTTCACTTCAGCATGACAATAAATCTCTCCATTAGGTGAAACCAGCCATGTAACTATCTGCTTCCTTTAAGAGGAAAGATATAAAATCTAATCAGTTTTGTGAAACAGTCTTGCATGAGACTAAACAACAATTCAAAACTGACAAAATACTAAATATCACCCACTGATGCTCACTCAGAGAAAACACTGCAGACATTTAAAATTTCTACATTCATGGAATATTTCCACAGCAAATCTCCATATCTTAGGGTTCAGATTTTTCTATATCTCTTCACTGTGGCCATACATGACTGGTAATCATATATTCTTAACTGCTTACTTTGACAAGGGAGAAGCTATTGAATAAAAAGGTTGACTAATTCATTGAAGGTCATTTTAGTAGCAGTTAAGCTAGGAAGAGACCTGTCTTCCTCCCTTGCTTGAGATTCAATTTTCGCCACATACTCCTCCTGTAAAGGCTCGGATCATGCTCACACTTCAGCTTAAAGTGCAAGTTGTGCTTTTAGTTTACTAATCTCTTGTCCAGAGAAATCAGTTGGAGAAGGGAAAGAACAGTGTCAGGGACCAGTTTGAATATTCTTTAACAGTTAGGATACTGGCAAAAATATGAATCAAGTATTATAAATCAAGGCTTACCCCTGTATTTCATCCCAATAATTTTCCTCTAAAACAATAATACTTTTGGTAATATGAAAACCTTGTTTAGTTGATCTCAAAAATTGTTTTTGAACAATTTGACTCAGTCTCCCTTGGGAACTCCAGCAGACTGTATACATGCCTGAGTAGACCATGTGAAGAGCCACTTCATGTCATGTCTGCACATTTGCTTGATAGCATCCTACCCCCAACCATCTTCAGCTTTTTCCCTGAAGGCTTTGCTATACTAGAGGAACTAGCTCAGACTGAGGAAGATGAAACATGTCAGGGTGTTAATATACCTGGACTCAGTCTATCAATAGTTGGTGGGTAAATACCATAGCTTTCTTCCTTTTCCAGAAGGGGTGTGCAGTCAGTTGTAGTGTTAAGAATGTGAATACTATATATGGAGGCAATTAATACAGCTGCTGGGGCTTCCCTGGTGACTCAGATGGTAAAGAATCCATCTGCAATGCAGGAGACCTAGGCTGTAGTATTTCACTGAACAGGGGATTCTTCAAGGAAGGTTCACTGGTGAAGTCTGCAGTGTAGGAGGTAAGATCGCAAGCCATTTTAGGTAAGAGAAAAGAATAAAAAGAAAAGTCACTGAGACTAGAATAATCTTTCTTTTTAGAAGAATCACCTAATTGGAGAAAGAACCTATCTCAGATAATAATGAAAGATAAGAGGGAGTCAGAAAAAAAAATAAAGATTTTGGGGGATTTTATCTAATAAACTTCACATAATGAATACAGATTCTTGATTCAGGATGCTCTACTCAGACAATTATACTATAAGATATATCAGTTTTAGAGAGAAAAGAATCTATAATCAAATCACATCTAAAATATACTTCTATATTTTTGCTGTGGTGTTTTTAATAAACAAAAGTAAATACCATGACTATAACAAAATTTGAAAATCTGCCTACATACTGACTCATTCTTTATGAATAATACCACTTTAAGAAATGAAAAGCTTTGTTTTAGTGTTACATGTGGAAGGTATAAAATATCCATGGAAATTGCAACAATGATGTCCTACCATTTTTGGTGGGCATCCTTTCACTGCTGAATTATTCTTGAAAATATGAACAAAGACTTCATTTAGGAACTTTTTATTTAAATCAGTCAGTTAGTTCAGTCACTCAGTCGTGTCCAACTTTTTGCGACCCCATGGACTGCAGCATGCCAGGCTTCCCTGTCCATCACCAACTCCCAGAGTTTACTCAAACTCATGTCCATTGAGTCGGTGATGCCATCCAACCATCTCATCCTCTGTCGTCCCCTTCTCCTCTCACCTTCAATCTTTCCCAGCATCAGAGTCTTTTCCAATGGGTCAGCTCTTCACATCAGGTGGCCAAAGTATTGGAGTTTTATTTTAATATAAGAAGTTAAAGTGGTATATTGGCATTTACTTCTATTAACACTAAAATGTATCTACCTTTGATTGCTATATGACTGCTAATATTTTCCATTTTAAGTTAAACTTTTAAATATAAGGTAAATAATTATAATGGGATTATAAATATATTTTTAATGAATCAATATGTGTAGTTCTAAATATAATTTAGAATACATAATCTACTTCATTTTTTGAAAAAATTTGGGCACATATCCTTTGCATAATGTCAATTCTAGCAGAGTGGTACTAGAAATTAATCTGATACTATATTCTTATTTTCTATTTTTGATGAAGCTTACTATATGAATGAGTGTGTAACTGCCATAAAAATATAATGAATTATACCCATAGCTGAATATAATGGGCTAAATATTTAAAACATAGCAACCAAAGCATTATGCTTAACAGTGTCTCAGACACACAATTTCATGAGACTGAATAATTTCCATCACTTTAATGATATCAGAATGGAGATAATCATGAAATTTAGAAAAGAAACTTAATCACAATGAAATGTATTATTTTACTTTAAATTAGACACTACTATTTAAACAATTGTTTCCTCAAGGTATATATGAATAATTACTAAAATGTTAACTTGCTGATACAATTATGATATATATAGCATGTTACTATGGTTATGTTATATAACTATAACTTTAATGATACCAGATGACAGACCAGTGACAGTGACCAGCTATGATGAGTCAGAGTCCAAAGTTTCTTCACTATTTTAAAAACAATGGGCTCAGTTGATTCCTTTTTTGTTGAAAGCACTAGCATACTCTTTATCAGCCTGTCTATTATAATATATCCTAAAACATTTCGTTATAAACCATCTATACCCTTTCTCTAGCACTTATAAAATGGAGTAATATTACTTCATCTTTAGATGCTCATAATTAAACAATCAAACATGCTACGTACCCTAGGTATTTCAGAATACCATAGAATAAAGTTGTAGGATTGACAGTAATTCAAAGATATGTGCCTGGCCTGACTGATATTCTAACCATCACTTTCCAATGTATGCTCAATTTACATCCAATTTATCTTTTCCATTATTCTGTTATACCTAAATGAGGATTCTGTATACATTTGTTTCATTTACCTATAAATATCATTATATGGCAATTGCCTTGTTTTCGTTTTTATTTAATTTTTAAATTGAAGTGTAGTTGATTTATAATATCATTTAAGTTTCAAGCATACAGCACATCAATTCAGTTATACAAAGGTAGAGGAAGAAAAATATCATATGGTATCATTTATAAATGGATCTAAAAGAAAAAGTCATGAATTTATTTCCAAAACTGAAAGGGACACTCAAACACAGAAAATAAACTTATGGATACCAATGGGGAAAGGAATACGTAGGGAGGAATAAATTAGCAAGCTGGGATAACTACCCTCCAATTAAAATAAATTATTAATTTAAAAAATAGATAACCTACAAAGACCTAGAATATCCAAAAAGTTTATTTATTTATTTATTTGCCACTCTGTCTTTATTTCTGTCTTTTGTTCTTTTTCAATACAGACGACACAGGTCAACTACCTTTCAACAGGTGTGATATCAATTTAGCAATACTCCTAAATGAAACTCTAATTATAACATCTTTATATAAGCAACAAGAAGGCAAAATTATCTGACATAAAATATGTGTAACATATCTATATGGACTAGCATCATGTTATGGGGATGTCAAAACATTTTTGCTTTCCCTTGGCTGTGAAGGAAAGAAGGAAGGAAACAGTCTTGAGAAAACAAAGACCTATTACTCTCATGGTCAGTTGAAAAAAATGTGCTCTGGTGTACCTGTATTAATCAGAATCAAGAAAAAAATGATTATACAATTTGTCATAAGAAAACAAAAACACTTAGAAAGGTAAAAGAAACATTAGGAGTAATAACAACAAAATAACAGGTGTAAAATGGAACTGTCCAAGGAAACTGGGTTGCATGGTTACACATGAGCCTGTCTTCCAGACCTTGGCCCAGAACTTCTCTTTGATTCTGATCCTTCTCTACAGTGCCAGTGATTCTTGTTAAAATACTGTCCGTTTGACAACACTATGGTATATTTTGATATTCAAAGGTATGTTTAATTATCATGCAGATTCATATTATAAACAACAGTTCAATTTACCTTAAAAATCATAAACTAATTTTTAATGGTAATTGGCTGGCTTGCTATTTCCTTTATCTTGTGGTTGCATCAGAAATGCAATAAATACAAAATTATTATAAATGTAAATGTTCATACATCTTTGCCTAATAACTCTCATGTTTGTGGCATGCAGATGTTTGTATATGCATAATAGGTCTGATAATTTTTGCTAACGTCCCATTTTTACACTTCATCATTTCTTTCCGCTCACTAGCTACGTGAATGCACAGCAGTACTTTGGTGGTATTACAAGTGACCTTCTTATATTTCCCAAGTATTTTAGGAACCACTTCATTGAAATTCAGACCAAAAATGAATGCAATTTACTTTTGCTTAATAATAAGGGATCATCTGGCTTCAGCTGGGTTCCTCTGACAGAGCTTAATAAAACATTTGATGAAATCTTGATTAGGCCACACAAAGCATGATATTTGGGAAACATCAAGTGTGATTTGAGTTTTTATATAACTCTAACCCTAATGTCCCTTGTGCTGAATGAAATAATCAGTTTAAATGTATGTACACTAATGATGCGTTTGTCATGAAAATAGAGCATACAATTCCTTCATCAGTGTGACAGGGGAGCACGATTGATTTAATTCATTGCTGATTTTTAAATATTTTTGTGATGGAATGCTTTTGAGAGCTCTGGTATTTTTGAAATTATTTTTTGTGTCTAATTTGTATAGTCCATGGATGATAAGCAAGGTTTTACCTTTGGTGGCTTTGTTTTTCTTTATTTTCAGTTTGAGACCTTTGAAAGACAAGCAGATAATTGAATGTACAGAGATGAAGCCAGTATGTTTCATAAAAGGTAGCAACCTCATTGCTTATGTGCACTTTACAAAAACTTGATTTCTTCTGTTGCCAACAGAGTCATTTAAAACTGGCTTTTAGTTACAAAGAATGTCCTTACCTCAGAGATTTTGTATATCTGCTTCCTTTCAACTACATTAAAAAATGAGTCTTTGAGTATGTATATGTATGTATGCTTGTATGTACGTGATTTTATGTGTAAGTGAAGGGGTACATATAAGAGCATTATTTGTTCCTGTTTAGTTGTTAAGTCACTTCCAACTCTTTTGCAACCCCACGGACTGTAGCCCACCAGGCTTCTCTGTCCACGGATTTCTCAGGCAAAAATACTGGAGTGAATTTCCAGTTCATTCTGCAGGAGATCCCCCTGACCCAGGCATTGAACCTGAGTCTCCTGCTTGGCAGGCAGATTCTTTATCATTGAGCCACATAGGAAACCCAATAAGATATGAATAGATATGAATGTGCATGAATTGGGAGAGGAGAGTATATGTTCATATTAGATTAACTGGGATATAGTGATCATGGAGCTAATGTAAACAAACTCATAGAACTAATGATAAATTTTATGTATAGGATATATTTTTTTTCCAAAGATGCTCAATGAGATTTATTTTTTATTTTATGCAGGCAATATCTCCCACTGAATAATAGAATTCATTGCGTTCAAAGAAAGAATAACTATTCCATCAGGCTTTATATTTGGTCACATTATAGTTCCACTGTAGTTTAACTATTATTTGATTATAAATTGCACTCATAAAAAATCTGTGATAAGAGCAGAGAATAAAAGGTCTTGAGACTATCAATCAATTGACTAATACCTTCTAGGACTAACTCTATAATGTAACATAAATAGTCAAACAAGTGTTAAAAAATATATTTAATTAATGTAATTCAGTGACATCAGACTTAGATAAGGCATGATATAAAAAGGATAGAAATAAAGTAGTCTACAAATAGACATCTAGATTAACAAGAATCTCTTTAGTAAACTAATGAAATGAAGTAAATTCTTTGGTTAATGCTGTATAAAGTTCTCTGAATGGAATAGAAGTAGAGCCTCAGTATGGAAAATAAAGATGGAAAATGAGTCATAGGTCCACATGGAAATATTCACACAATTGACAGCAGGTCATATTAAGCTACTATTCCATATATGTTTCCTAAAGTTTATTTTCAAATTAATCTCTCTCTTAATTTGAATCAGCATTATTTATTTAATTTTACTTCTTTATTGTATATTTCATTTATTTATATTTATTACATTAGTAAGATATTTACTTGTAAGATAAGTTTTAACTTATTGTTTTCCCAATGCAACATTCTATTGCCCCAATATCACTTCTTGAATACGTAGTCTTCAATATTATCATAAATGAAATTCCTTATATCAAGATAAATGTAAATCTGCTTATAAGCTCTCAATTCTATTCCATTATTTCCCCCGCCCTGCTACTTCTGCTGCTATTACCACAGTAGATTAATTGATAAAATCCTATTGTATATTTTGATATCTGGTAGGACAATATCTTTATGACTCCTTTTTTCTTAAAAATGTATTGATTATTTGTTCATTTTTCTTCTCTAGGGCAGATACACTTTAAATAGAACCCTGGTAACTCATGACCCTGTATAACTCTCTCCATTGGAGAGACAGTGGAAGCAATGACCTGTTTTTACCTAAAAAGAATATGGCAAAGGTCATGTGTTATGAAGGGACCTGGGAAAGGGCCAGGTGGTAAGGAACTCTATCCTTTCCTTACTGTGTCCAGAAACTACGAGTGGCACCTGGCCTGCCGTCAGCAAGGAAACAGACATCGGAGATACATTCTGCCAACAACCCGAGTGGTCTTGGAAGCTAATTCTTCCCCATGCAAGCCTCTAGATAATAGTGCATCCCAGCCAAGATTCTGATTTAGCCTTGTGAGACTCTGAGCCGAGGACCCGGCTAAACTAAAACTAACCTATGCCAACATTTCTGACCTAAAGAAATGGTGAAAGTGAAAGTGAAGTCGCTCAGTCGTGTCCCACTCTTTGCGACCCCATGGACTGTAGCCTACCAGGCTCCTCCCTCCATGGGATTCTCCAGGCAAGAGTACTGCAGTGGGTTGCCATTTCCTTCTCCAGGGGATCTTCCCGACCCAGGGATCGAACCCGGGTCTCCTGAATTCCAGGCAGTCACTTTAACTCTGAGCCACCAGGGAAGCCCTGAAATAAATGGTAACATAGTAAATTTGTTTTGTTGAATTCTGAAAAATCAATACTTTAAGTTGTGCTGCTGGAGAAGATTCTTGAGAGTCCCTTGGACAGCAAAGAGATAAAACCAGTCAGTCCTAAGGAAATCACATTCTGAGGACTCATTGGAAAGACTGATGCTGAGGCTGAAGCTTCAGCACTTTTAGCCACCTGATGTGAACTCACTGGAAAAGGCCTTGATGTTGGAAAAGATTGAAGGCAATAGGAGAAGAGGGTGGTAGAGAATGAGATGGCTAGATGGCATTACCAAGTCAATGGACATGAAACTTAAGTGAACTCCAGGAAATGGTGAGGGACAGGGAAGCCTGGAGTTTTGCAGTCCATGGGGTCTCAAAAAGTCAGACAGGACTTCATGACTGAAGAACAACAACAAGCCATTATTTGTTGTAATTTGTTACACAGCAGTAGAGAACTAATATATTCTCCAAAATAAATTTTAGCATAATAAAGTGTTGCATTTTTATGAGGGAAGGCAAACAATACAATGACATGTATGTTCAGGAAAAATTCACTTATTAGGGACAATTTTTAAGCAGAGGGTCAGCAAGATGAAGTTTGAGTCCCCGAGTTTTTAGGCCTTTGTGGAAAGGTATGCTTAAAGCTTCATGCAGATGGAGATACTATGATTCTGTGCTCCAGCAAGATGCCTTGCCTTTCGCTCTTCATTTTCACTCCCTTCTTTTGTGATGTGGTTATCCACATGTTGAGTGTCAGTTATTTAGGGGAGTCATGAACACACACCGTGGAGCTGGGCAACAGTGGTAACAGCATTTGCAGACTTTAGAGAACACTCATATCTTTGAGTTACTCTCACTGGGATGTACGGGAGAAGAATCACTGGTGCCAAAAGTCAGGAGGAAACCACATGAGTTATTTAGACAACAGTCCTCTTCCCTTCCCCTTATACAGGATAATCCTCAAAAGCCTTCCTTTAGGGCCATAAATTAACTGGCCTGTGCCTATCTAGACTGGAGAATAAAAGTGATTGTTCATCCCTCTATTTGTTTATAAGACTGGATTTGTTCATTTTCTAGAAATATGATTTGTTATACCCCTCAAGGAGAAATCAAGCTCTTTTTAATGTTCATAACAGTAGACTGTAGAGATTCAAGGATTTGCCATTCTATAAGTAGAATCTATTAAAGAAAAGGGAGGTATTATTAAGAAAATTTATAAGCAAACAGTCATAAGTCAAAGACATGCACGCATCTACCATCCTGAAGAAGGTCACGTGGACTGCGATGTACTTGCATGTGCTCTGTGTCTGTGTTCCAGAAAGGGGCACTTCTTCTTATTCTGTAATTCCTTATGAGTGGTCTTGGGCAAATGCTAAAAATTCTCTGAAATTGAATGTCAGACAAATAGGAGAACTGCAGACAAGCAGCATGCAAGATACACCCAGAGAAAGACAATGAGAAACCCTTTTGATTGGGAAAAAAGAAAGGTATAGCCCTATTAACTCACTATCTGGCAAACCAAAACAAAAAAAAAGACATTGTTAATTAACAAACTGTCAGGTTGATTTCTCTAAAATTTTTGATAAGGTTTTCATTGGGATTGTAGATAAAGAATATAAATTAACTCCTTATCAGCCCCCAAAATTATTAACCCAGATTACATAAATAAATAAATCCTTGCAACTATTGACGCTGAAGTAGATCACATACAATTGCTTATATAAGAAACAGTTTAATTGGAAATCAAGCCTAAAGTTCATAATTTTCTGTCCTGACAATGTTTTCTTCAGAGTACAGATTTGAAACCCCTGTGTATTTTCTGTATCCACTTTTTCAAATTACATGTATGGCATTTCCCACTGAATTTGCTTTGGAGGAGTACCTTACACCTTTGTTTCAGATGACTCTTTAAATAGCTCTCCAATTCTTTCTCTTTTCATGCAAACTATAAGATGATCCAAAATTTAATACCCATATTTAATTAAAGTCTGATTTTTTGCCATGTAGGGAAAGACAGAGATAAGAAGTTCAGTTTATTTACATAGCTTCACAAAGTTCCAGCATCTTTACAACACACTCTCTTCAGAAACATGAGATGCCTCTCCATTTATTCATGCTTTTTTAGTATCTTTCAGTAAAGTTTTATTGTTATCCTCATATGTGTTACATATTTCTTAATAGGTTTCCCTAGATATTGTACTATTATAGATTATATTATATATAATCTAATATACACAATAGATATTCTTCTATTGTGAATAGATCCTTCCTGTTCATTTGTTCTAGGATTTGTTACTTTTGTTCTATTGGAGAATTGCTGAATTTGCATTTCATTTTTTCTTTACTTGGTTGACTGACCTTAGGGTCAGCTATCTTATACTTTTATCTTATTAAGCCTGCATTTTTTAAAAAATGTATTTCCTTCTCCTTAAATAGTATTGGCAAATAACAACCATCGTAACTGCAGATTAACACCCTTGTAAAAAAAAAAACTAGCAACAGAACTTAGACTAGCTCTCTGGTTCCAAATACTGGAGTGAAATTCTGCCTCTAAAAAAATAAGTTGGTGTAAGATAATTTTCCTCTGTTAAAAGAGTTTTCAATCCAAGCCAAAGTCAGGAATTCCCTGGTGGTCCAGTGGTTAGGATGCCACACTTCCACTGCAGAAGACATGGGTTCAGTCCCTGGTCAAGGAATTAAGATTCTCCATGCCACATAGCCAAAAACAAAATAAGCAAAAGCCAATTTCTCTTGAAGGAAAAGCGAGTCTTGTCAGAAAATAAAAATAAGGTTCAATATTGCAGCATCACTAGCAAACTTAGGTGGTACTCTGAGAGGGAATCTTAGTGAAGAAAGGTCCATATAGTCAAAGCTATGATTTTTCCAATAGTCATGTACGGATGTGAGTATTGGACCATAAAGAAGGCTGAGCACTGAAGAACTGCTATTTTTGAAATGTGGTGTTGGAAAAGACCCTTGAGAATCCTTGGATTGCAAGGAGATCAAATCAGTCAGTCCTAAAGAAAATTGACCCTGAGTATTCATTGGAAGGACTGAAGCTGAAGTTACAATACTTTGGCCACAGGTGTGAAGAGCTGACTCATTGGAAAAGACCCTGATTTTGGGAAAGTTAGAAGGCAGAAGTAGAAGGGAACAACAGAGGATGAGATGGTTGGATGGCATCACTGACTAAATGGACATGAATTTGAGCATGAATCCTTAAGCTCTAAGAGATGGTGACCCCACTCCAGTACTCTTGCCTAGAAAATCCCATGGATGGAGGAGCCTGGAAGGCTACAGTCCATGGGGTCGTTGAGGGTCAGACATGACTGAGAGACTTCACTTTCACTTTTCACTTTCATGCATTGGGGAAGGAAATAGCAACTCACTCCAGTATTCATGCCTGGGAAATCCCATGGACAGAAGAGCCTGGATGGCTACAGTCCATGGGTCTTAAGAGTTGGACACAACTTAGCAACTAAACCATCAAATTAAAGTATGAATCAGAGTAATAATCAGAGAAATTTTGTGGCTGTCATGAAGAATCCATTTAAGAATGTGTATAATTCTTGTTTATACCCACTGATGCTGAGATAACATATCCACTATAATACTAAAATATTCTTTTGAATTTTGCCAGAACTGAAAGAGGTTGTTCTCTTAACACTGCGACACTATAGTTGTATTCTTCATTGCCTATGCAGAGATATCTCAAAGTAATTTTAGTAAATCTAACATTTTCAATAGGCACTATTGGTGATTCAATTCTGAAATAAATACACGCTTATGAAATAGAGTCATAGAGCTATGTAGTGAATTGTATCTCTCAGAATTCTTAAATTGAAGCCTCAAATCACAGTGTGATGGTATTTGGAGATGGAGCTTTGGGAGATAATTAGATTTAGCTGAGGTCAAAAAGTTAGGTTCCTCTTGATGGATTTAGTGTTCTTATGAGAAGAGATACCCTGTTTATTTAACTTATATGCAGAGTACATCATGAGAAATGCTGCACTGGAAGAAACACAAGCTGGAATCAAGATTGCGGGAGAAATATCAGTAACCTCAGATATGCAGATGACACCACCCTTATGGCAGAAAGTGAAGAGGAACTCAAAAGCCTCTTGATGAAAGTGAAAGTGGAGAGTGAAAAAGTTGGCTTAAAGCTCAACACTCAGAAAACAAAGATCATGGCATCCGGTCCCACCACTTCATGGGAAATAGATGGGGAAACAGTGTCAGACTTTATTTTTCTGGGCTCCAAAATCACTACAGATGGTGACTGTAGCCATGAAATTAAAAGATGCTTACTCCTTGGAAGGAAAATTATGACCAACCTAGATAGCATATTCAAAAGCAGAGACATTACTTTGCCAACAAAGTTTCATCTAGTCAAGGCTATGGTTTTTCCTGTGGTCATGTATGGATGTGAGAGTTGGACTGTGAAGAAGGCTGAGCCCAGAAGAATTGATGCTTTTGAACTGTGTTGTTGGAGAAGACTCTTGAGAGTCCCTTGGACAGCAAGGAGATCCAATCAGTCCATTCTGAAGGAGATCAGCCCTGGGATTTCTTTGGAAGGAATGATGCTAAAGCTGAAACTCCAGTACTTTGGCCACCTCATGCGAAGAGTTGACTCATTGGAAAAGACTCTGATGCTGGGAGGGATTGGGGGCAGGAGGAGAAGGGGACAACAGAGGATGAGATGACTGGATAGCATCACTGACTCGATGGACATGAGTCTCAGTGAACCCCGGGAGTTGGTGATGAACAGGGAGGCCTGGCGTGCTGCGATTCATGGGGTCGCAAAGAGTCAGACACGACTGAGCGACTGATCTGATCTGATGAGAAGAGATACTAGAAAGCTTGATGTCTCTCTCTTTGTGTACATCCACTGAGGAAAGGTCATGTCATCCTGGACCTAGGACTTACTGAGAGTTTGAGGAAAAATATCAGGAAAGAAAAAATCAGAAAGAGAATTACCTATATTGGTTTTCAGAGAATCTGTGTGCTCAGTTGCTCCATCATGTCCAGTTCTTTGCAAACTCATGGACTATATCCCACCAGGATCCTCTGTCCATGGGATTTTTCAGGCAAGAATACTGGAATGGGTTGCCATTTCCTACTCCAGAGGAAATCCAGCGATCAAACCCACATCTCTAGGGTCCCCTGCTTTAGCAGACAGATTCTTTACCACTGCACTGCCTCAGAGAATCTGTATATATCCTTAATTAAGGTTTTCTTTGTTGCAAAGTAATCAAATATTAAGAGAATCAAAGCCCTTAAAAAGTATCCTACCCATAAGATAGCAAGACAACTTTAAATATATAGCCTCTATAAAAATTTAAATAATAATCTATACTTCAGGATTAGGGCTTCCCTCATAGCTCAGTTGGTAAAGAATCTGCCTGCAATGCAGGAGACCTGGGTTCAATCCCTGGGATGGGAAGACCCCTTGGAGAAGGAAATGGCAGCCCACTCCAGTATTCTTGCCTGGAGAATCCCATGGACAGAGGAGCCTGGCAGGCTACAGTCCATGGGGCCACAAGAGTCGGACACGACTTAGTGACTAAACCACCACCACCATACTTCAGGATTAATTTTAATAAAATACTCCATTATTACTCAAAATGTACAATTTACAAAATGTACAAATGGGTATTTTGTTTTTCTTTCTGATCTCACTTCCACCACTTCTTACCTCCCAAATCTGCTTCAAGCAGCCTGTTTTATCAAAAGGCCTAAATATCAGATCATAGTGTATATATTATATCAATATAGACATGAGCTTATGAGGAGCAGAGACAGAAATACTATCCTGAAAGCTCATGCTCAGTCACTTCAGTCATATCCGGTCCTTGTGACCCCATGGACTGTAACCTGCCCAGCTCCTTTGTCCATGGAATTCTCTGGTCAAGAACACTGGAGTGGGTTTCCATTTCCTTCTCCAACTATCCTGAAGAGTTTTCTGAAATTTCTGAGAACCATTGTGTGTTTTTCATGTGCTTGTTGTTGTTCAGTCGCTGAGTCATGTCTGACTGTTTGCAACCCTATGGACTGCAGTACACCAGGCCTCCCTGTCCCTCACCATCGCCTGAAGTTTGCCCAAGCTCATTTCCACTGAATCAATGATACCATCCAACCATCTCATTCTCTGTTGCCCACTTCTCCTTCTGCCTTCAATCTTTTCCAGCATCAGGGTCTTTTTCAGCCAAGTGGCCAGAGTATTGGAGCTTCAGCTTCAGCTTCAGTCCTTCTAATGAGTAGTCAGGGTTGATTTCCTTTATGATGGACTGGTTTGATCTCCTTCCTGTCCAAGGGACTTAAGATTCTTCTCTAACACCACAGTTCAAAAGCATGGATTTTTCCATGCTCTGCCTTCTTTATGGTCCGACACTCCTGAATAATTTTCTGAAATCTTTGAGAATCACTAAATGTTCCTCACTGTGCTTGTACTTTCTCTAATTAAAGAGTGCTTTTTTTTTTTGACAGAATTTATTAGAAGCAGAATATATCTACAGCCTAATTAAAACCATTTTACCTCATTTGTCTTTACTTCCTCCCCTTCTGTTGAGGCCTAGGATCCCTGGCTTTTTGCCTGGCAACAAAAGCCAGTATAGACAATACTCTTTCCTCATTCTGTCAATCACATTCAGTAATTAATTAATTTAAGTTGTGAAAAATTTGTAATTGTTATCAGTGCCATTGCCTTTCGAATTATGAAATCAGGCAGCAGCAGTTAACTAATTATTAGAGCTTCAAAAGCTATGAGGGTGATGACACCAGTTACTAATTTTGATTTCATTTATTTAAGAAACTCTCCCTGTGCTCATATTTAAGGCTGACAATGAATTATTCACATCTAATGGAGGAAAGTGGAATAAACATTATCCACATCATTCATATTACTTAGTTTGAAAGCCTTTCATTGTTTTTGGATGATTATTATTTTATATTTTGAAACAAAAATAGATTATAAAAATGAATGTAGCAGAACATTATCCCATTTTTTTTTAAAATGTGACCAAATGCTATTAAAATGTGAGAACAATCTATGTGTGTGTGTGTGTGTGTGTGTGTGTATATATATATATATATATATATATATATATATATATATAAAAAGAAAGTTATCTCGAATAACAGTTATAGAAAGTATACATGATGTGCTCTTTAAAACTTCCTAAAATTTCTTTGTATTTTTCAATCTATGACAATTCCCTTTTCCTATTTCCTCAACATAAATATATCAGAATGTTATATATTTAATAAATATTACAAATAAAATATTAGAATGACTACATTAATATATTTATTTTACCAGAATACATCATTTCAATTTTAGTTTTTACACAGACAAATTCACTAATTCAACTTGTAGGAAGTAAGAAAATATTCTATTTTGTTTATGTTTTATTTTCTATATCTGGAGAAGGAAATGGCCACCCAGTCCAGTATTCTTGCTTGGAGAATTCCATGGACAGAGAAGCTTAGTGGGTTGCAGTCCATGGGGTCACAAAGAGTCGGACATGACTGAGTGACTAACACTTATTTTCTATATACCTATTTATAAACATATACACGTAGCATACTATTTTCATAATTATGTTAAAGCCATGACATGAGTAAATTTCAAACAGCAGGAAAATGCACTGATAGAATATTTATGTTAAGGTGACTAATATAAAAAATAATAGAGCATTTAAAATATATTAAAATGTATTCTGTAAGTTGCTAAGAGAATAGATCTTAAAACTCTTCATCATAAAATACGTGCTATGAATAGTGACAGATGTTAACCTGATTTGCTGTGGGAATTGTTTTGTAATACATATAGATGTTAAATCATCATGGTGCCTACCTGAAACTAATGTGTTTCATGTCAATCACAACTCAAAATTTTTAAAAAACTTTTAATTGAAATTAAAAGATATACTGAGTACACTGACTCAAATTTTTTAGGATTTCATTCTGATTCAGTGAAATCCAATCAAAATACGAAGAAGCAGTTCTATTTTAGCTATTTAAGGAAATTCCATACTGTTCTCAATAGTGACTGTACCAATTTACACACGCACCAACTATGTAGGAGTGTTCCCTTTTCTCCACACTTCTTGTAGCCTGTATTGTTTGTAGATTTATTGATGATGGCCATTCTGACTGGCCATGTGAGGTGATACTCATTGTATTTTGCTTTGAATTTCCCTAATAGTTAGTCAAGGCTATGGTTTTTCCTGTGGTCATGTATGGACATGAGAGTTGGACTGTGAAGAAGGCTGAGTGCTGAAGAATTGATGCTTTGAACTGTGGCATTGGAGAAGACTCTTGAGAGTCCCTTGGACTGCAAGAAGATCCAACCAGTCCATCCTAAAGCTATGTAAAGTGAAAAAAGTGTTCATTGGAAGGACTGATGTTGAAGCTGAACCTCCAATACTTTGGCCACCTGATGCGAAGAGCTGACTCATTTGAAAAGACCCTGATGCTGGGAGGGATTGGGGGCAGGAGGAGCAGGGGATGACAGAGGATGAGATGGCTGGATGGCATCACTGACTTGATGGACATGGGTTTGGATGGGCTCCAGGAGTTGGTGATGGACAGGGAGGCCTGGCGTGCTGCTGTTCATGGGGTCACAAAGAGTTGGACACAACTGAGTGACTGAACTGAACTGAACAGTCATTTTCATAATATATTAATAGATTCTTCCAATCCAAGAACGCGGTAATCTCTTCATCCATTTGTGTCATCGTTGATTTCTTTCATCAATATCTTACAGTTTTCACAGTATAGGTCTTTTTCCACTTTACATAGGTTTGTTACTAGGCACTTTATACTTTTTGTTGCAATGGTAAGTGGAATAGTTTCACTAATTTCTCTTTCTGATCTTTTGTTGATAGCACACAGGAATGCAAGAGATTTCAGTGTATTAATTTTGTATCCCACAACTTAATCAAATTCACTGATGAGCTCTAATAGTTTTCTGGTAGCTTCTTTAAGATTTTCTATGTAAAACATCATGCCATCTTGCATAGTTTTACTTTTTATTTTATAATTTGGATTCCTTTTACCTCTCTTTCTTCTATGATGGTACTGGCTAGGACTTCCAAATCTACTTTGAATAATAGTTCTGAGAATGAACATATGATCCAGCAAACCCACTCTTGGATGCATATCTCAAGAAATTATAATTTGAAAATATACATGCACCCCAGTGTTCACTGCAGCACAATAACCAGCACATGGAAGCAATTTAAATGTCCATCAACAGGAAAGGGTAAAGAAGATATGGTATCTATATACAATAAAATACTGTTCAGCCATGAAAAAAAAAATGCTATTCACAGCAACATGGATAAAACTAGAGACTATCATCCTGGGTGAAGTCAGACACAGAAAGACAAATGTCATATGATATAACTTATATATGGAATCTAAAATAAAGGATATAAATCAATTTATTTACAAAACAGAAATGGAGTCAAAGATATAGAAAACAAACAAAGTTATCAGGGGATAAGTAAGGGGCAGATAATTTGGGATACTGGGAATGACATATACACACTACTATATATGAAACAGATAACTGATAAGAACCTATTGTTGTATAGCACAGGAAACTCTACTCAGTACTCTGTAATGGCCTATGTGGGAAAAGAATCAAAAATAAAAATAAAAGAGTGGATACACATATATGTATAACTGATTCACTTTGCTGTAAACCTGAAATTAACATAGCAATGTAAATTAGCTGTGCTCCAATAACAGTTTAATAGAAAGAACACATGGAAAAAACAAACAAACAAACAAAAAACAAAAAGCAAAATATCAAAGGGCTATTGCGTGTGTTTGTTGGAAATTATGTTTGAAAATTGACCAACTTCAAGCTGATTATATTTATGCAGAAGTGTGAAGGATTTAGATTAGTCAAAACAGTTTTAGAAAAGGATAAAGTAGGATTTACCTGATTTCAAAATTGCTACAAAGCTACAACAATACAAAGAGATTGCCATTATCATAAAGATAGATAAACATCATGCAACTAAGTATTTCTCTGAAATAGACCAGCCATATATAAATTAATAATTTTGATATATGTATTAAGACAATTTTATAAGTAAAGGAAAACATTTTTAACAATATGTGCTGAAAAAATGGATATCCATATAGAATAAAAGTAATCTTAACCCCTTTTTCATTTTATTTGCAAAAATTAATTTGTGATAAATCAAAGTACTAACATTTAAGAGCTGAATTTATAAAAAGTTCAATATAAATCATAAAAAATCATTGTGTAACAGGCAAATAATATTTGATCTAAGATAAAAATTACTCATTAACAATAAAATTGACATAATAATTTTGAACTTCATCAAAAGATATCAATAAGAAAATTATGTCATATATAATGTCAGACATATGTCAAATTAAAAAATAGTCATAGCCTAATAGTTGAGAGTCATGTTTTATTTGTTAGGAATTTTTAGAGCTTTGTGCTCAGGGGACAGAATCTTAAGTAACTCTGAGAACTGCTCCAAGGAAGTGAGGAGAGGAGCCAGGTTATATAGAAGTTTTGCAACAAAGGATGGGTAATCTAAACATCAAAATATGATTATTAATTAAAACCAGATATCCCAAGTTAAGGAATTTAGCACTTTTATAGGTATGGGAAGATGTAAAAGACTGGTCTCACTGAAATCTTTCCTTTAATATGAATCTCAGCTCTCTTGGGACCAGGATCCAGGGTTTTTCACATCCTGGATGTTCAGGATGTGAAATTAAAAAAAAAAAAAAACAACACACAAGAGCAGTTCTCCATAGATCTAAATAGATATCTCTCCAAAGAATATATACAGATGGCCAAGAGACATATAAAGAGAAGTTCAACATCACTAACTATCAGAGAAATGGAAACCAAAACTACAATGAGGTATCACTTCACACCATTCAAAATGACTATCATCAAAAAATCTATCATCAATAAATGCTGGAGGAAATGTGGAGGAAAGGAAACACTCCTACACAGTTGGTGGGAATGAATTGGTACAGCCATTATGGAGAACAGTATTAATAGGTTCCTTAAGAAACTCAAATAGAGCTACCATATGATCCAGCAATCCTACTGCTGGGCATATATCTGGAGATAAACATGGTTCAAATAGACACATGTACCCCAATATCCATTGAAGCACTATTTACAATAGCCAGGACATAGAAGGAATCTAAATGTCCATCAGCAGAGGAATGGATAAAGAAGATATGGCATATATACACAATGGAATATTATTCAGCCATAAAAGAACAAAATAATGTCACTTGTAGTGACATTGATGAAGCTAGAGATTGTCATAGTAAGTGAAGTAAGTCAGATAGAGAAAGACAAATATTATATATTATCATTTATAAGTGGAATCTAAAAAAAAAATGGTACACATAAACCTATTTACAAGACAGAGTCACAGAGGTAGAAAACAAATTTATGGTTACAAAGGGAAAGGAGGGGGGATGGATAAATTGGAAAATTGGGCTCGACACATATACACTATTATATATAAAAATATAACTAATAAGGACCTACTACATAGCATGGGGAACTCTGCTCAATATTCTGTAATGACCTATATGAGAAGGGAATCTAAAAAAGAGTGGATATATGTATATGTATGGGTTTCCCTGGTTGCTCAGTGGTAAAGAATCTGCCTGCAATACAGGAGGCCCAGGTTCAATCCTTGGGCTGGGAAGATACCCTGGAGGAGGGCATGGCAACCCACTCCAGTATTCATGTCTGGAGAATCCCATGGACAGAGGAGCCTGTGGGGCTACAGTCCGTAGGGTCACACAGAGTGGGACATGACTCAAGCAGTTAATCAGCAGCAGCACGTATATGTATAACTGATTCATTCTGCTGTACAGCAGAAACAAACACATCTTAAATCAACTATACTCCAATAAAAATTAATTAAAAATAATATTGATGAAATCAAGAACATTATGCTGCGCAGAAAAAGACATAACAGAATAATATTATTTCTTTCTGTATAAATTAAATAAGAGACAAAATTAAGCTATGAACACAGAAGTGCAAATGTGGTCAGTTCCTGAAGATAGGATACTATTGGCAAAGAACACAAGCATATTTTCTTGTATAGGAATGGCACTTACTTTGTTGTAGGATGATAGCTATTTAGATATGTAAAAGATTATAATTTATCAAACTGAACACATGAGTTTTGTGCATTTTACAGATAAATTGCACTTCAACATGTAAATATACAGAAAACCAAGGATAAAGTTAACTAGCATCGGAATTAGTGTAATGACAGGAAACAGGAGACCACATATATCTGGTCTCAAACCCAAGGATTGATAAATCTTACAAATACAATGATGAGTGAATAAAACGTAAATCAGGAGCACATGATGTATGGTTTTGTTATATAAAATTTTTTCAACTGCTGCTACTGCTAAGTCACTTCAGTCGTATCCGACTCTGTGCGACCCCATAGACGGCAGCCCACCAGGCTCCCCCATCCCTGGGATTCTCCAGGCAAGAACACTGGAGTGGGTTGCCATTTCCTTCTCCAATGCATGAAAGTGAAAAGTGAAAGTAAAGTCGCTTAGTTGTGTCCGACTCTTCACGACCCCATGGACTGCAGCCTACCAGGCTCCTCTGCCCATGGGATTTTCCAGGCAAGAGTACCAGAGTGGGGTGCCATTGACTGTCAAGATAGTAACTACACTTTGGAGAAGGTAGGAGTATGAGTGATCAAGGTGTTACATGAAGAATCTTTGGGGTTCTGTCAATGTTCTTTTTTTTTTACTTCTTTGGTGATACATTGATATTTTGGTTTTCACTGTGTGATAAAAATATTGAGCATAAGGAAAAAATGGAGCATATTGCAAAAGTCAACCACACAACTGAAAATATTGAACACAATTTTAGTTGCTATTGTATGAAAAATCAGTCTAAAATCAACTTAACATGAAAACCGGAGCTGGCATTTGAATTAAAGATGATGCTGTTAAAGTGCTGCACTCAATAAGTTAGCAAATTTGGAAAACTCAACAGTGGCCACAGGGCTGGAAAAGGTCAGTCTTAATTCCAATTCCAAAGAAAAGCAATGCCAAAGAACATTCAAACTATCCAGTAATTGTGCTCATTTCACATGCTAGCAAGGCAATGCTCAAAATCCTATAAGCAAGGCTTCAGAACACCAAACTAAGGATTTCCAGATGTATAAGCTGAATTTAGAAAAGGCAGAGGAACCAGAGAGAAAATTGCCAGTATCTGCTGGATCACAGAGAAAGAAAGAGAATTCCAGAAAAAAAAATTTACTTCTGCTTCATTGACTATGCTAAAGCCTTTGATTGTGTGGATTACAACAAACTTGTGGAAAATTCTTAAAGAAACAGGAGTACCGAACCACTTTAACTGCCTCCTGAGAAGCCTCCTGAGAAAACTGTATGCAGGTCAAGAAGCATCCGTTAGAACCAGACATGGAGCAACAGAATGGTTTAAAATTGGAAAAGGAGTATGTCAAGGCTGTACATTTTTACGTAGCTTATTTAACTTCTATGCAGAGTACATCATGCAAAATGCCAGGCTGGATGAATCACAAATTGAAATCAAGATTGCCAGGAGAACCATCAACAACCTTTGTATGCATATTATACCACTTTGATGGCAGAAAATGAAGAGGAACTGAAGAGTCTCTTGAAGGTGAAAGAGGAGAGTGAAAAATCTGGCTTAGAAAACTCAACTTTCAAAAACTAAGATCATAGCATCTGGTCCCATCACTACATGGCAAATAAATGTGGAAAAAATGGAAATAGTGAATTTTCTTTGGCTCCAAAATCTCTTGAACAGTGACTACAGTCATGAAATTATAAGATGCTTGCTCCTTGGAAGGAAAGCTATTACCAACTTAGGCAGCATATTAAAAAGCAAAGACATCACTTTGCCAACAAAGGTCTATATAGTCAAAGCTATGGTTTTTCCAGTAGTCATATATGGGATGTGAGAATTGGACCATCAAGAGGCTGAGCACCAAAGAATTGATGCTTTCGAACTGTGGTGCTAGGGAAGACTCCTGAGAGTCCCTTGGATGGCAAGGAAATTGAACCCGTCGATCCTAAAGGAAATCAGCCCTGAATGCTCATTGGAAGGACTGATGCTAAAGCTGAAGCTCCAATACTTTGAATACCTGATATGAAGAGCCAAGTTACTGGAAAAGATTTTGATGCTGGGAAAGATTGAGGACAGGTGAATGAGGTGACAGGATGAGATGGTTAGATGGCACCATCAAGTCAATGAACATGAATTTGAGCAAACTCTGTGAGATAGTGAAGGACAGTGAAGACTCGCATGTTGCAGTCCATGGCATCACAAAGTCAGACACAAGTTAGTGACTGAACAACAACATTGGATTAAAAGGAATTTCTTTATGTGATAACATAAACATAAATCCATGGACTACATGGATTTAAATCCACCTTATCCCCCTTACATTCCCTTTTCAGATATAATGGTATATTAATGCTGTTTAAGATTTGGTATGTAAAACAGTGTTGATGGTATTCACATGCCTATTCTAATTATATATATTTATCCATAATGAAGTATTGTACAAATTTATGGCAAATCAAAAAAGCTAAAGAAAATCCCCCCATAATGTCCATCCGTGAGAGAATATACTCACATAGACATCTGTTTATACACACTGTGATTCTTCATATAGATTTATAGAATCCCAGATGCTTCTGAAATTATGTGCTGAATTACAGGTGAAGAAACAGTAGCCACCGGAGGGAAAAAATAGGCTTGCACATTTATAGGAAAGAAGCTGACATGAACCTTTCTGAAGGTTTGAAAATGTCCAGTAGACTCTTATTTTAAAAATTGTGCTTGCCTTTGTACTTTTATGTGCCTAGAAGAACTAATACAGTTAAGAAGTAAAATAGTATAATCCACTCTTGGCAAGTTTTACAACCAGGTTTTGAGACCCTAGAGGCTCAAATATTTTAGTCAAGCAGTGTTCTGAAACTTTAAATCCTGATCTCAGCTTTCAGAGTTAACTATTAGTAAATAAAGCACTTCTACATCTAAGCTATCACTTATGTTGTATAACTTAAGTGTAAGGAGAGTATCAATAACTGGGCTTCCCTGGTGATTCAGACAGAAATAATCTGCCAGCAGCACAGGAGACCCTGGTTTGATCCCTGGGTTGGGAAGATCCCCCTGGAGAAGGGAATGGAAACCCATGCCAGTATTCTTGCCTGGAAAATTCCATGGACAGAGAAGCCTGGTGGGCTACAGTCCAAGGAAACTATCAAGAGGAAAGAATAAGATTAGTTTTGTTCTTTGACACATCCATCAATTCAATACAGGCATTAACACAAATTCAAACATAAATTGCAGATCTTGCAATTCAAGTATCACAGATTAGATGTGGGTGGGGCATGAATCTAGGGAATGGAGAAAAAACAAAATTATGAGGTTATAGTGAGAACCAAACGGAGTGCCATTTGATTGTGTGCTGGAGTACCATTTGTACCCTTATTGAATTGTTTGAAAAACACCAGAGCTCTGTCAATAGGGTTTCTCTGGTGGCTTAGATAGTAAAGAATCTGCCTGCCATGCAGGAGACCCGAGTTGAATCCCTTGGTTGGAAAGGTCCCCTGGAGAAGGGAACAACTACCCTCTCCAGTATTCTTGCCTATGGACAGAGGAGTCTGCTGGGCTGCAATTCATGAGGTCAAACACACCTGAGCCTCTAACACTATTACTTTCACTTTCAAAAAGAAAACAACACTGAAACAAGCATTGTCCTCTAGCACTAGAATGATCTTCATTGTGTTCCCTTTTTATTCAATAACGAAGAAAATCAAATCGTTCCAGATTGTCTCCAGATCCTATTAACCAATTTTATAAGCCTCTGAAGTAGAGATTGATATTCATGGGTTTAACTGATTTAAAAAATAAGTGACACATACAAGACTATTATTTGCAAAGAAGTTCAAAGTACCTATCTGGTAGATGGTGATGAATTGGACATGTATTCTTTCTCCCTTAGCCCTTGTTTCCTCATGGAGTTTAAGTACTCAAAATTTGAAAGAATAAAGGATATCTGATTCATAGGATAGAGTTGATGAAATAGTCTATATTACACTACAGCGATAAACAGATTATTTAGATCAATTGCCTATTTGTTAAGATAATTCCATTTCTAAGAGTCTATGGGGCTTCTCTGATGGCTCAGATGGTAAAGAATCTGCTTGTAATGCAGGAGACCTGGGTTTGATCCCTGGGTCAGGAAGATCCCCTGGAGAAAGGAATGGCAATCCACTTTAGTATTCTTGCCTGGAGCATTCTATGAGTCTATATGCAGAAAAAAATGCAGACATAACAGTAAAATGTATTTATTGTTTTATGATTATTAATAATAGCAAACAAAATAAATTAAACTAGAAATAATGCAAATGTTGAAATAGTAAGATTACTTACATTAATGAAATGCATATAAACCCTAAGGGAATATTATGTTACTGTTAGAGCTATACTTTTGAATAATTTTTAATGGGAAATTATTTTATCTATAATAAATAGACACATATATGTCTAGAGAGAAGATATTAATCATAGTCACAGTTTGTGTATCAAAGTATAAACCCTTATTTCTTAAATTCACAAATAAATTTGTCCACAGATAGGCTATAAAATTTTTCCTTAGTATCCTAATAATTTGTAGAGCTAAAGAAGGGCAATCTTGCAGCACTCTTCATGGATTAAGAGTTTGGTGGGGAATAAGTAATTTCTTTTTTATTAAAATATTGCAAATGTCCATCTGTTAAAGGGATTATCAGGTTAGTTTAATGATCTATCAATTTAAGTAGACAAAAACCAAGTTGACCATTTTAGATGCCATTTCCTTAAAGAATGAGAAGGTATATCCTTTGCTTTTCAACTTGCTCAAATTTTTGTGTGGGAGGCTGTATATTTCTCAATACTCAATAGTAAAAAAACAAACAGTGTAGATGGATGATAAATGATAAAAGACATTTTATAAAGAAGGATAGATAGAAGAAAAATAAGCACATGAAAAGAAACACTATTAGCTGTTTGGAAAAAACACAGTAAGCTATTACTATACAATTATTAAAATGAAAAAGAGAAAAGAACCCTTACAATACTGACAACATGTATGGCAAGGATCCAGAGCAATGCCTGGAGAAAGAAAAAGGTACAGCAGTTACTCTGGAAAATATGCTGGCATTTTCTCATAAAGTTAAACTTATATTTGTAGGAAATAGCAATGATATTTCTAGGTATTTACTTTTAAAAGATTTAAACCTATACTTATACAACAACCTACATATTAATGTTTATAGTAACTCTATTTATAAAAATTGCCCACCTCTCAAAAAATGAAAACAATACAAAATTCTTCCATGGGTGAATGCCTAAAGTATGGATGTAGTACATTCATACCATATAATATTACATACTAAACAGAAGAAACTGTTAATAACATTCAGCATAAACAGATAGCAAAAATACTATGCTTACATTGAAAAGAAGACAATTTAAAAGGATTGCATGCTACAGAATCATGAAAAAGGAAAACTACAGCAACAAAGGAAAGTGAGAGAGGAGAGTGAAAAAGTTGGCTTAAAACTCAACATTCAGAAAACTAAGATCATGGCATCTGGTCTCATCACTTCATGGCAAATAGATGGGGAAACAGTGGAAACAGTAACAGACTTTATTGGTGGGGGGTGCTCCAAAATCACTGCAGATGGTGACTGCAGCCATGAAATAAAAAGATGCTTGCTCCTTGGAAGAAAAGTTATGACCAATATAGACAGCATATTGAAAAGCAGAGACATGTCTTTGCCAACAAAGGTCCATCTAATCAAAGATATGGTTTTTCCAGTAGTCATGTATGGATGTGAGAGTTGAACTGTAAAGAAAGTTGAGCGCTGAAGAACTGATGCTTTTGAAATGTGGTGTTGGAGAAGACTCTTGAAAGTCTCTTGGGCTGCAAAGAGATCCAAGCATTCCATCCTAAAGGAAATCAGTCCTGAATATTCATTGTAAGGACTGATGCTGAAGCTGAACCTCCAATACTTGGGCCACCTGATGCAAAAAATTGACTCGTTTGAAAAGACTCTGATGCTGGGAAAGATTGAAGGCAGGAAGAGAAGGGGATGACAGAGGATGAGATGGTTGCATGACATCACAGACTCAATGGACATGAGTTTGGGTAAACTCCAGGAGTTGGTGATGGACAGGGAGGCCTGGCGTGCTGCAGTCCATGGGGTCGCAAAAAGTCAGACACGACTGAGCAACTGAACTGACTGACTGACTGACAGTAGCAAAAATGATCAGTGGCTGTCAGCATAGAGGATACAGGAAAGGTGTGATTTAAGGGGACAAAAGAATGAGAACTTCGGGGTGATGGAAAGGTTCTATATCTTGTTTGTGGTTGTAATTACATGCGTCTCTACATGTATTGAAACTTCATAGCACTATAAACTCTGCCACAAAATTTCAATATTACTGTACATTAATATAAAAAAATAAAATTAAAAATATTCTTTAACAATACATTCATAAATTGGTTTAACATCAAGAGCTTTAAGTTTAAAAAATAGACTAAGTAAAGATGTAAGGATTTAAAAAAATATTTATAAAAGTAATACAGATCCAGAAATAATATGTAAGAAACAAAAATCATTCTGGCTGATCTTTATGAAACTCTTTATCAAAGGCAATATGTATTTTCAAATTGAAGAGTACTAGTAATTAAAATTCCTATTAATCTAAAGTGAATGGATATTCATATTGGGTTGTATTTTTAATTAAATACTTTTTGAACATTTATAAATAAATATTATGATAGATGCATAGAATATTTCATTATTTTTTACTTCCAATTACCACACTGGATTTCAAATTTTCTTCAGTTACAATAATAATAGGTACTCTCACTTTGTAACTCCACAATTTAAAATATAATTTTGTATTACTTTGAGTTTTCAAATGCATACATATTGAACGTCAGTTGTTTCTGTTCTCTGACATCATTCTATTGAAAATACACTTGGTATGTTATTCTCAAGGTAATTTTATTTTGGTGCTTTGTACTATGCTATAAATTGTAATTTTTTTTTAATGCAATGAAACTTAATTAATGTTGTATTTTATATGTCCTGGAATTAACATGTTTAACTGTATCTCAAGGGCAAAAGTGATATGTGATGATGTTCTTCAATAATATCAAAAGTGCATTAAGGTAATTAACCATATTAATAAGTTACTATTTCAGTGACACTCTGCTTCTCCATGATTTTGAAGGGATGCAAACTTACATCACTGTATATGAATAAAACATTGTCTCAGTATATTGTGGGAGTAAACTCTCCATACTTTTAAGAGTGATATTTTGCTGTAAAAAGTGGATTTTTTATATTTTCTCTTAGTACTGATCCTTTCATTTACATTAGACATTGTTTCATTTTCTGTTATCTATTTATAAAAGAGTTGCTTTTCTCAAATTCCCAGCTTTAACAACTTTTGTTTATTGCTTTGATATTCTTTCCTCATTTTTCAATTTATTTAATCAATCCATTCATTGAAAATCTATTATGTTCCAAGCAATGTGATTGATACCAGGAGTAAAACAAAGTAGATTACAAATACCCTTGTTCTCATGGAGGTTATAGTCAATAAGGATGATATGGGTTTCTTAGAGATGGGTAAGACATGGATATTAATGTCTCTTAGTTGCTAAATTGTTGCTGACTCTTTTGTAACAACATGGACTATAGCCCTCCAGACTCCTCTTCTCTGTCCATGGGACTTCCCAAATAAAAATACTGGAGTGGGTTTCCATTTCCTTCTCCAGAGCATCTTCCTTATCCAGGGACTGAACCCATGTCTTCTGCATTGCAGGCAGATTCTTTTCCACTGAGACATGAGGGAAGCTCAACATTAATATTAGTCATATATTAAAAATGAGATTATAAGAATTATGACAAAAATGTATAGTTTATCTGCTATGAAAGATTGTAACAGGTAACCTCATCTAGTCTAAAATGAAATAAAACATTCCCTAAGAAAATGGCATTTGAACTGAGATCTGATGGTTGAGGAGAAATTCAGTTCAGTTCAGTTCAGTGCATTTCAGTCCAGTCACTCAGTCGTGTCCGACTCTTCATGACCCCATGAATCGCAGCCTGCCAGGCCTCCCTGTCCATCACCAACTCCTGGAGTTCACCCAGACTCATTACTTAGATGAAAAGAAGGCAACACAAACATTCTCAATAGAAGCAAACACTTACGTGAAGCCGCTGAGTCAGTAGGCAGTGCCCATTTGAAACAATTAAAATGAAGTCAGATGAGGAAGGAGTACAAGTTGAGACTGCCGATGCTAAGTCACTTCAGTCGTGTCCGACTCTGTGCAACCCCATAGACAGCAGCCCATCAGGCTTCCCCGTCCCTGGGATTCTCCAGGCAAGAACACTGGAGTGGGTTGCCATTTCAAGTTGAGACAGGAAAGGATAATTGTAGCAGATTATACCAAATCTTGTTCTTATTAATATACTGATCTTTACTCTGCAAGCAATATGACTGATTCATTAGAGGGTTTCAGGCCGGGATGAAATTATTAAAATGAAAATATCAAGAGGGTCCACTGAAGTAGTCCAGGAGAAATGATCATCACCTTCATCAATGAGAAGGTGACAGTTAATACAAAGAAGGATTCAAGTTCTATTCAAGTGAAACAGCAATATAATATGGGGTGAGATTGCAAGTGTGGGTGATGGAGTGTGCACAGCTGGTCAGACAATCCTCTGGGTTCTCACTCATATCATTGTAAAAAAAGTTAATGTTATTAAATTACTTAAGAAACAAATTTAAGGGACAAGAGCATCAGTTTGGATTTTCATGTTGAATTCAAGTTGCTTCCAAATGATTCAAGCGGCTGAGTGAAATATACAGCTGAAAACGTATGGTCTGAAACTTAAAGGTAAGATCAAAAATACTACATTATATTAGGCTGGAAATTGAAGTGGGGAAAACTGAGGGTAGGTAGATGAAAAAGAATTGATGCTTTTGAACTGTGGTGCTGGAGAAGACTCTTGAGAGTCCCTTGGACAGCAAGGAGATCAAATCAGTCAATCTTAAAGGAAATCAACCCTGAATATTCACTGGAAGGACTGATGCTATAGCTGAAGCTCCAATACTTTGGCCACCTGATGAGAAGAACTGACTGAAAAAGGCCTGATGCTGGGAAAGATTGAGGTCAAGAGGAGGAGGCAACAGAATGACATGGTTGGTTGGTATCACTGACTCAATGGAAATGAGTTTGAGCACACTCTGGAACATAGTGACAGACAGAGAAGCCTGCTGTGCTGTAGTTCACAGGGTCGCAAATAGTCATACATGACTTTGTGACTGAAGAACAATACCAGCAACAAGACTGCAAGCCCAGCATGGCTTGACAGAAAATTTGTCTAACTATGGTCTTCTGGTATACCTATATCATATGTTCAACTCTATCTTCCAGTTTGCTAATATTCTTTTCAGCTATGTTGGATCTACTGTTTATACTTTTGAGAATTCTATATCCATGATTTAGTTGACATTTGTTTAAGTCCTATTTTTTTAAAATATACTTGATTATTTTTGACAGTTTCTCACTACTGAAAATTTTTTCTATTTATTTCTTAAAATATTCCCTACATCATCATTATAAGGACTGAAGTGAAGTGAAAGTCACTCAATCGTGTCGACTCTTTGCAACCCCATGGACTATACAGTCCATGGAATTCTCTTGGCAAAATACTGGATTGGGTAGCCTTTCCCTTCTCCAAGGGATCTTCCCAACCCAGGGATTGAACCCAGATCTCTTGCATTCCAGGAGGATTCTTTACCAGCTGAACCACAAGGGAAGGCCAGAAATACTGGAGTTGGTAGCCTATCCCTTCTTCAGTGGCTCTTCCTGACCAGGAATCAAACTAGGGTCTCCTGCATTGCGGGTGGATTCTTCCAATTGAGCTATCAGGGAAGCCCATTATAAGGACTATATCTGAGTATTATCAAAATCTGAAATATTTTTTGCTATTAATCTGATACCCCTTATTGGTAACTCTTTATCCTCTATGTTTGCTTTTTTTTTTTTTTTTAACAATAGTTCAAATTTTCCTGAACTTGTAGAAATATCAAGGGCCTACACTGTGAATGCTTTTCTTCAAGGAAGATTTATATTTGTTTCTGCTTGGACGCTGGGTTTATTATTGAATACTCTAGGAATATGTGTCTAATATGAGAGTCCTATCGTGTAGTGGGACTATAGTGACACAGTCACCATGTTTGAGTCAGTTCAGTTCAGTTCAGTTCAGTTGCTCAGTCGTGTCTGACTCTTTGAGACCTCGTGAATCGCAGCACGCCAGGCCTCCCTGTCCATCACCAACTCCCGAAGTTCACCCAAACTCATGTCCATCGAGTCGGTGATGCCATCCAGCCATCTCATCCTCTGTAATCCCCTTCTCCTCCTGCCCCCAATCCCTCCCAGCATCAGGGGTGTTTCCCATGAGTGAACTCCCCACATGAGGTGGCCAAAGTATTGGAGTTTCAGCCTCAGCATCAATCCTACCAATGAACACTCAGGACTGATCTCCTTTAGGATGGACTGATTGGATCTCCTTGCAGTCCAAGGGACTCTCAAGAGTCTTCCCCAACACCACAGTTCAAAAGCATCAATTCTTTGGTGCTCAGCTTTCTTCACAGTCCAACCCTCACATCCATACATGACCACTGGAAAAACCATGGCCTTGACTAGACGGACCTTTGTTGGCAAAGTAATGTCTCTGCTTTTCAATATGCTATCTAGGTTGGTCATAACTTTTCTTCCTACATAGCTCCTAATCATTGAAGTTTCCTTACTTTTAGGTTCACTTATTGCTCACAAAACATTGCCCTGGTTTCCAGTTAATTGTCCTTTCTCATTTAAAAAAAAGAAAAAGAAAAAACGTTTTGACTTTCAAAGAATCTTTCCTTTGCTTGCTTGCTTTTTTTTTTTTTTTTTTTTAAGCAGGGTCACCATATCCATTTTTTTAAATTAATTAATTAATTTCTTTTTGATTGCCCTGGGTCTTTGTTGCTGTGCATGGGCTTTCTCTAGTTGCAGCAAGTGGGGCCTACTTTTTGTTGTGGTGCATGGGCTTCTCATTGTGGAGACTTCTCTTGCAGAGCACAAGCTGTAGGCACAAGAGCTTCAGTAGTTGCGGTGTGTGGGCTCAGTAGCTGCAGCTCTCAGACTCTAGACTGCAAACTCTGTAGTTTGGCAGACAGGCGGAATCTTCCTGAACCAGAGATCATACCCAGGTCCCCTGCAGTGGCAGGAGGATTCTTATCCACTGTACCACCAGGGAAGTCCCTCCTTTGCCTTCTTACAATACTAAAACCAGTGTTGTACTTACTAATTGTATTGCAGTGCCATTCTCCTAGAAGTGCAAGACTCATATCATATTTTCAGTAAATTAATACTCCTCATCATTTAAAGAAATGACTGTAAACAACCAGAATGAGTTTAAAATGCTTTGAGAAAGGACTGATTTTTTGAACTCTGTTCATGTGCTCATGTTTGATGTACCTGGGTCATGAAAAGTCTCCTAAGATTTCTCAGTTTTCACTGAGAGACTGGGTCCCTGATTTATCAACACATCTAAGGTTTCACACAGGAAATCAGAGTGCTACAAGACAACAAAAATAGAATTTGGGTAGCCAAAAGTTGATACATGTCTGCTATATATTAGATACTTAGATTATTTCCAATTAAAAGCTGTACATTTAAATGTTATTTGAAGCTCTTTTTATTCCCTTAGAATTATGTGTAGAAAACTTAAAATGCACATATTTTTTAGAGGTAGGTACAAGTGAGATTTCCAGAGATTTCAATTTTGTTGTTTCTACTATTTTGTAGTCTCTGACCTAGAGCCAGACATCCTGGAATGTGAAGTCAAGTGGGCCTTAGAAAGCATCACTATGAACAAAGCTAGTGGAGGTGATGGAATTCCAGTTGAGCTATTTCAAATCCTGAAAGATGATGCTGTGAAAGTGCTGCACTCAATAGGCCAGCAAATTTGGAAAACTCAGCAGTGGCCACAGGACTGGAAAAGGTCAGTTTTCATTCCAATCCCAAAGAAAGGCAATGCCAAAGAATGCTCAAACTACTACACAATTGCACTCATCTCACATGCTAGTAAAGTAATGCTCAAAATTCTCCAAGACAGGCTTCAGCAATACGTGAACCGTGAACTTCCTGATGTTCAAGCTGGTTTTAGAAAGGGCAGAAGAACCAGAGATCAAATTGCCAACATCCGCTGGATCATGGAAAAAGCAAGAGAATTCCAGAAAAACATCTATTTCTGCTTTATTGACTATGCCAAAGCTTTTGACTGTGTGTATCACAATAAACTGTGGAAAATTCTGAAAGACATGGGAATACCAGACCACCTGACCTGCTTCTTGAAAAATCTGTATGCAGGTCAGGAAGCAACAGTTAGAACTGGACATGGAACAACAGACTGGTTCCAAATAGGAAAAGGAGTACGTCAAGGTTGTATATCGTCACCCTGCTTATTTAACTTATATGCAGAGTACATCATGAGAAACGCTGGGCTAGAAGAAGCACAAGGTGGAATCAAGATTGCCAGGAGAAATATCAATAACCTCAGATATGCAGATGACACCACCCTTATGGCAGAAAGGGAAGAGGAACTCAAAAGCCTCTTGATGAAAGTGAAAGTGGAGAGTGAAAACGTTGGCTTAAAGCTCAACATTCAGAAAATGAGGATCATGTCATCCAGTCCCATCACTTCATTGAATATAGATGGGGAAACAGTGGAAACAGTGTCAGACTTTATTTTTGAGGGCTCCAAAATCACTGCAGATGGTGACTGCAGCCATGAAATGAAAAGACGCTTACTCCTTGGAGGGAAAGTTATGACCAACCTAGATAGCATATTCAAAAGCAGAGACATTACTTTGCCAACAAAGGTTCGTCTAGTCAAGGCTATGGTTTTTCCAGTGGTCATGTATGGATGTGAGAGTTGGACTGTGAAGAAGGCTGAGCACCAAAGAATTGATGCTTTTGAACTGTGGTGCTGGAGAAGACTCTTGAGAGTCCCTTGAACTGCAAGGAGATCCAACTAGTCCATTCTGAAGGAGATCAGCCCTGGGATTTCTTTGGAAGGAATGATGCTAAAGCTGAAACTCCAGTACTTTGGCCACCTCATGCGAAGAGTTGACTCATTGGAAAAGACTCTGATGCTGGGAGGGGTTGGGGGCAGGAAGAGAAGGGGACGACAGAGGATGAGATGGCTGGATGGCATCACTGACTCGATGGATGTGAGTGTGAGTGAACTGCAGGAGTTGGTGATGGACAGGGAGGCCTGGCATGCTGCGATTCATGGGGTCGCAAAGAGTCGGACACGACTGAGTGACTGAACTGAACTGCAAAATCAGTGATTAAAAATTAAACTTAAAGTATTTAAACATAAATTACTGTAAACTGGAAATCTGGAGAAGTGAATTTGTTTTTCAGCTGTGCTCTATATTACTCTGCATTTTTGAACTTGAATATACCCTTTTCTTTCATGACGCCCCAGTTGCCTCACCTATAATGCATATACACACATTCACATGTGTACACACAATTTCCAGAATTTCATGAAAATCAGGTTTATTAATGTGTGGGATAGTACTTTACAATCTATGAAATGCCATGTGATTGTTAGGATCCATTTGATGTTAATTATAATGAAGAATTGGTTACAATAATTTAAATTCTCTCAAAAATAGTATGAATACATTTATAGCTAACTTGAAAATGCTTGTCTTTGAATATATGTTTGTGTAAGTTGTCAGATCATGCCTATTGTGGGCTCAGTTAAGCGTATACCTTAGGGTCATTCATGAAATAAATAATCAATTAATTCAGTAATCACAAGGAATACATGAAATGATGTTCATGCTTTTCCTTCTCTGCACAACATCAAGCAAAGAAAATAAGCATGTGTATCACATGGTTGAAAATTAAAAAAAAAAGGGAGAGAGAGAGAAGGAAATATTTGATAACTGATCTTCAACAGAAATAACTCTTCAGAAAGTCTCAGAGCAGCAGATTCATTACCACACCCCCACCCCACCCCGCCGCCATATAATGTAGCTAAGTAAGTTGTACACAAATCAATACACATCTCTGAGATAAAGGGTTATAAGAGAAACAAGAAAGAAGGAAAGAAATAAAAAGAAAACCACAAAGATGATAGGAAATGACAAAATAAGACTATGTAGTAATTGAATATATTTTTTCCAGGTTACCATGTAGTACTTTACATGATAGCATTTGAAAGTTGGATCTTTCTATTTATCTTCCTGCCCATGTGCCAAACATATATATAATGCATAATAAGAACAATGAAAATATTGTTGATTTCAGTCATTTGGAGAGTGTTATATTTTCTATTAAACATAAAACTGGAAAGAAAGTGTAAGGCATGGAGGCACTTTTGAATACATTATTCACCATTTAGCATACTCTTGTGTTCAAATTGATAATAAAGCTTACATTCTCATAATGAAGAGTACTATTAGAGAATAAAGGATGGGAAAAGAAAACAAGAAGTCATTTATACGAAGTACTTTCTTGAAAGATTTGTCCATAGTTATGCTGGAAGCTTTAGGACTCATCTCTGTTGAAGGAGATTCTCTGGGAATATTATATACCTACAGCCTTTCCCTTTTAAGCCCTTTCTGATTTTGACCGTAGCCTGAGCCAGCAATTTGGATCAATTCCACTTAAAATGGGATCTGTTTATACTTCCTTGTTTTAATCAGCCTTAGACTGGAGCTGGAATGGGTTGCATAATTATTTGATGGTGCCAGTGTTTGCCAGTCTGTCTCACCAGCTTGAGTCTATCTAACAGATGATTTTGAAGTAAAAAGGTTACTTTGCTTACCAAGCAAACAGAGAAAGGCAAGTAGTTTTTTTCCCAGAAATGTAGACGTGGTTTCTTTCTAGGAGCCCACACATTGGAGAGAATCCCTGACTGAAATCTCCACAGCAATGTTTCAGGATTCATTTTTAATAAAATTGCTTTTTTCAGAGTATAAGCTCCACATTCATGCAAAATGCTGAAACCAGAACAGGAGGTTAAGAAAGCTGTTCTGCTGTAATAGTGCAATTTGTTTTTTGGCCATTAAATGAGAATGCTGGGATTTTAATTCCACTATTTGGTTTCCAGCATCTCCTATAATTAATTTTCTCTTATTTTGTTGCTATAGAATCAAATGGCAACTAATGATGTGGAACTCAACGTTGTCAAGGCAGTGATGAGCTTCATCTACGAGGTAGGGAAGCTCCTCCATTTGACAAAATGGCAGATGACTTGAGTGGTTTCTAACAATGCCGGGGTCCTGTGCCTTGCGGCAAAGTTCTGCTCGAATTAGACCACCTAGGGACTGCAGTTCCAAACCAAAGCTGTTTTAAATCTTTCACTTGCTTGCTTCTGTACTGTTTTGTCAGTTTCGTAACATATTAACTTATTTTGTAAGCACTCTCTTTATCTGATTTTTTTAAGAATTATAAAGACTAGGACATCTTAATAACTGTTTCATTGTTTCCTGATGCCATCACATTGAGATGTAGCAGGGTTTTAAAAATAAGTACAAAATAAATTTTTATAGATACTGCATTCTAATCAATGAAAGAAGATTTGAAACATATATAAATGAATCAAAGGTATTTAACAATCGGGCATTTCATTTTTCAGAAGGCAGAAAAAGCATTAAGCCAAGATAATCTGTTAACAAATTATTAACAGCAAGAGAGAAATTCTTGATTAGGTATGAGAACAATTCAGAACATGCCTGTATCATCCTAAAGCTTGTGAAAATCAGAGAATAAAACTTGGAGCATTGGCAATATGTGTTTATCCAAATAGATAGTGAAAACAATATTATATTCAAACTTATAAGAAAAAAATGTTCCAATGATAAGGGGATTTGATACACACACACACACACACACACACACACACACACCCCAGAAACTCTCCTATGAGCTTGGAAAATCTTGAGATGTAACACTCTTTTGAGAATACCACAAGAAATTACAGCAGGATGTTAAGAAAATTTGGTAGAAGTTATAGCTGAACTAAAATATGAATGATAAATAAGAGTTAGGTGTGGTTTGATGAAGAAGAGGAGGGAGGAGAGCTGTACCAGAGAAAAAGTATTGAAACAGAGAAAAGAGCACACGAATATACTGTTTGGGAGGGAACCTAGCAGGGAGCAGGATGGCTGGAGCATAGTTAAGAAGAATTGTACGAAATGAGGGAAGGAAAGCTAGCAGAGGTAAGACTTAGCAAAGCCTTGGTATAGACTATTCCAAAGATGTTTGGACTTTATTCTAAGTTCAGTGTCAAGTCTTCAACAAATTTTAGGCAGAAGAATCAAAAATCAAATATGAAATTTACTAGGATAAGTCTTACCAGATTCTGGGGAAAAGTTGAAAAAGGAGAATGTGGAAAACATGTTGATATGAGAACAGTTAAGATAGCTATGATAATATTCCTTGTAAGCAAAGGGAATGGTTTTAACTAGAGTAACATTAGTAGGAAGAGAGACGAGTGGAAAGGTGTGGATATTTTGGAAGCCAAAAACCAAACTTAATATTAAGAGATGGGAAGATGTCTTATCCCATGTTTTTCTAACAGTCTGAGAAAGATCAAATTCTAATGTGTTATATCAGAGGTACAACTGCAGTACAATGAAGATAACAAAAAAGTGAATGATGTGAGGAAAGGTATAAATCACTTTGAAAAGACATAGGGATTTGTTCTATAAATATGTCTACCTGTCTAGTAAGGCTTCTCTAAATCAGGTTACAAAAGTAAACACTCTCAAGTTATTCCTTAAGAGTGAGGATGAAAGGAAATTCATCTTTCTAATTCCATCCCATTTTGTTGTTGTTGTTGCTTTACAGTGCTCAAAATTCTTTCCCCTTGCAAAGCCAATGGGAATATAAGGAAATGCCAAATGGTTATGAGTACTACAGTCTCAATCAATAAATTCTAATTGATCGGTGGGGTAAACGAGGATACCATTTCATGTGATGAGGAACAGGGCAGAGGGTGGGGGGTTTCAGGTTTGGGGAGTTAATACATGTGAAGGCTGACAAAGGCATGGATCAGGTGGATTACACTCCAGTGGGCATCAAGGGAGGAATTAAAAGGGTTCAAATTTGAGTTCAGAACTGAGTAGACGTATGTAGAACTAACACCCAAAAAGATGTCCTTTTCATTAAGGGTGACTGGAATGCAAAAGTAGGAAGTCAAGAAACACCTGGAGTATCAGGCAAATTTGGCCTTGGAATACGGAATGAAGCAGGGCAGAGACCGAGTTTTGCCAAGAAAATGCACTGGTCATAACAAACACCCTCTTCCAACAACACAAGAGAAGACTCTATACATGGACATCACCAGATGGTCAACACCGAAATCAGATTGATTATATTCTTTGCAGCCAAAGTTGGAGAAGCTCTATACAGTCAGCAAAAACAAGACCAGGAGCTGACTGTGGCTCAGACCATGAACTCCTTATTGCCAAATTCAGACTTAAATTGAAGAAAGTAGGGAAAACCACTAGACCATTCAGGTATGACCTAAATCAAATCCCTTATTATTATACAGTGGAAGTGAGAAATAGATTTAAGGGCCTAGATCTGATAGATAGAGTGCCTGATGAACTATGGAATGAGGTTCATGACATTGTACAGGAGACAGGGATCAAGACCATTCCCATGGAAAAGAAGTGCAAAAAAGCAAAATGGCTGTCTTGGGAGGCCTTACAAATAGCTGTGAAAAGAAGAGAAGCGAAAAGCAAAGGACAAAAGGAAAGATATAAACATCTGAATGTAGAGTTCCAAAGAATAGCAAGAAGAGATAAGAAAGCCTTCTTCAGCGAATAATGCAAAGAAATAGAGGAAAACAACAGAATGGGAAAGACTAGAGATCTCTTCAAGAAAATCAGAGATACCAAAGGAACATTTCATGCAAAGATGGGCTCGATAAAGGACAGAAATGGTATGGACCTAACATAAGCAGAGATATTAAGAAGAGATGGCAAGACTACACAGAAGCACTGTACAAAAAAGATCTTCACGACACAGATAACCACGACAGTGTGAGCACTGACCTAGAGCCAGACATCCTGGAATGTGAAGTCAAGTGGGCCTTAGAAAGCATCACTATGAACAAAGCTAGTGGAGGTGATGGAATTCCAGTTGAGCTATTCCAAATCCTGAAAGATGATGCTGTGAAAGTGCTGTACTCAATATGCCAGCAAATTTGGAAAACTCAGCAGTGGCCACAGGACTGGAAAAGGTCAGTTTTCATTCCAATCCCAAAGAAAGGCAATGCCAAAGAATGCTCAAACTACCACACAATTGCACTCGTCTCACACGTGAATAAAGTAATGCTCAAAATTCTCCAAGCCAGGCTTCAGCAATATGTGAACTGTGAAATTCCTGATGTTCAAGCTGGTTTTAGAAAAGGAAGAGGAACCAGAGATCAGATTTCCAACATGCTCTGGATCATGGAAAAAGCAAGAGAGTTCCAGAAAAACATCTATTTCTGCTTTATTGACTATGCCAAAGCCTTTGACTATGTGGATCACAATCAACTGTGGAAAATTCTGAAAGAGATGGGAATACCAGACCACCTGATCTGCCTCTTGAGAAACCTATATGCAGGTCAGGAAGCAACAGTTAGAACTGGACATGGAACAACAGACTGGTTCCAAATAGGAAAAGGAGTACGTCAAGGCTGTATATTGTCACCCTGTTTATTTAACTTATATGCAGAGTACATCATGAGAAACGCTGGACTGGAAGAAACACAAGCTGGAATCAAGATTGCCGGGAGAAGTATCAATAACCTCAGATATGCAGATGACACCACCCTTATGGCAGAAAGTGAAGAGGAACTCAAAAGCCTCTTGATGAAAGTGAAAGTGGAGAGTGAAAAAGTTGGCTTAAAGCTCAACATTCAGAAAACGAAGATCATGGCATCTGGTCCCATCACTTCATTGGAAATAGATGGGGAAACAGTGGAAACAGTGTCAAACTTTATTTTTGAGGGCTCCAAAATCACTGCAGATGGTGACTGTAGCCATAAAATTAAAAGACGCTTACTCCTTGGAAGGAAAGTTATGACCAACCTAGATAGCGTATTCAAAAGCAGAAACATTAGTTTGCCAACAAAGTTTCATCTAGTCAAGGCTATGGTTTTTCCAGTGGTCATGTATGGATGTGAGAGTTGGACTGTGAAGAAGGCTGAGCACCAAAGAATTGATGCTTTTGAACTGTGGTATTGGAGAAGACTCTTGAGAGTCCCTTAAACTGCAAGGAGATCCAACCATCCATTCTGAAGGAGATCAGCCCTGGGATTTCTTTGGAAGGAATGATGCTAAAGCTGAAACTCCAGTACTTTGGCCACCTCATGTGAAGAATTGACTCATTGGGAAAGACTCTGATGCTGGGAGGGGTTGGGGGCAAGAGGAGAAGGGGACGACAGAGGATGAGATGGCTGGATGGCATCACTGACTCGATGGATGTGAGTCTCAGTGAACTCCGGGAGTTGGTGATGGACAGGGAAGCCTGGTGTGCTACGATTCATTGGGTCGCAAAGAGTCGGACACGACTGAGCAACTGACATGATCTGATCTGATTGTTGGTAATCAAAGCCATGGGAGTGATCGGGATGCAACACCCACCCCCACCCTCAATAATAAAGTTTGAAATAAGAAGTCACAAGATCAAGGAAGACACACTGAACAAAATCCAATACATATGGTCAGTTAGAAAAAATAACTTGGAACTAGAACTGAACAGAAATTTGGTAGAAAGTTCGAACAAAGACAACTAGTTAGTTAATGGAATTTGTCTATTTTAATAAGAGAGAGATCATAGTAAATAGGAAAAAGCCAACAGAAAGGGAAGGCTGAAAATAAGATGATTGTAATCAATAGCAAGGAGTTTTTGAAAAGTGCGAAGAAATATCATTTAGAGCTATAGACTGATTGCTTATATGGAGAAGAAATAAATCCAACCTTTATTTTTAATATAAAAATATATGTGAAAAATACTTTTGATACAGATAGGTGTGACCTTTTTTCTAATATTTTAATTATTTTATTTATTTTTTCTTGAAAAATGAATAAAGACGATCTGTGAAAATGTTGCAGTGGTGCTTTAGATAAGGTCTTGAGTTTTAAAAAAAAGTAGATATATTTAAAATACTTTTGATAGTGGGGGGACAATTTGTAAATAGATAAACATAGTAAAAAGGGAAAAAATTAAGGTAGTTATGTATTGAATGGTATTGTATTGAATTACCCTCTAAAGAGACATGCTGTTGTCCTTATTGTCAGTACCTAAAAATGTGACCTTATTTTACCTCTAAAAGGGAGTCACGTTGAAATGAGGTCATTAAAGTCGGCTTCTGTCTAATATGAGCAGTGTCTTTCTGTAAAAAGGGGAAATTTGGAGGAAGAGACAGACACACATAGAGGGAAAATGACGTGAAGAGACAGCGAAGATAATAACCATCCACAAGCCAGATAGAGAGGCCTGGAACTTACCCTCACTTCACAGCCCTGAGAAACCAAGCCTGTTGACAGCTTCATTTTGGACTTATGTAGTCTAGAACTGTGAGCCAATCAATTTCTGTGATTTAAGGCACAAAATCTTGTGGTACTTTGTTAAGGAAGCCCTAACAAACTAGTAGAGCTGTTTTGAATAAATTTATTATCACTAGTCTGCCCGAAGGTGAGACTTACTTTCACAACAGACTAGGAGGCACACTTTTGCCATTCTTACTTCTGGTGCTCAGTCACGTCCAGCTCTCTGCAACCCCACGGACTGTAGCCTGCCAGGCTCCTCTGTCCATGGGATTCTCCAGGCAAGAATACTAGACTGGATTGCCATTTCCTCCTGCAGGGGCTCTTCCTGACCCAGAGGTTGAACCCACATCTCCTACATTGACAGGAGGATTCTTTACCACTGAGTCACCTGGGCTTGATTCCTTCAGAGCTTGGATTTTACTAACAGGTTGCATCAAACGGACAAAATGACAAGAATAGCAAGAGTACTGTTAAGAGTGAAAGTTCAGTGTTGTGAATTAGGGAATTAAAAGAAATAAAAGTAGAGTGAAGAGTCCTGAAATATATGGAGACAGTAAGTTCTAATGAGGTCAAAAGAGCCATTGTACAGGCAGAGGTTATAACTCATAACCAGGAATGAATATAAAAATCGAAGCAAAAAAATAATGTCTGAAAGGTCAAAGCAAATATAAAGAAAACACAGAAAAACTCTTCAAACCTAATTCAAAAGCTACCTCACCTTTCAAACCTTCCTATTGCTCTTAACAGAGTTAGTCATTCCCTCCTATATATGTCCTCAAATTTCATTCATTTTTTTAATACTAATTCTGTCTTTATTTAAATTTTTGATTTTTAAAAGATTTCTTTGCATTAGTTTGCCTTTTTTATTTATTTATTTTTAATTTATTTATTTTAGTTGGAGGCTTTGTAGTGGTTTTTGCCATACATTGATACGAATCAGCCATGGGTTTACATGTGTTCCCCATCCTGAATAAATTGAACTTTTCATTTTGTAATACAATTACTTCAGGTATGCTCTGTGATTTCACAATTAGGCATGGAGATTTTCTGCCCTATAACATTCAGTGCCTGCTGCTGCTGCTAAGTCGCTTCAGTTGTGTCCGACTCTGTGCGACCCCAGAGACGGCAGCCCACCAGGCTCCGCCGTCCCTGGGATTCTCCAGGCAAGAACACTGGAATGGGTTGCCATTTCCTTCTCCAATGCATGAAAGTTAAAAGGGAAAGTGAAGTCACTCAGTCACGTCTGACTCTCAGCGACCCCATGGACTGCAGCCTACCGGGCTCCTCAGTCCATGAGATTTTCCATGCAAGAGTACTGGAGTAGGGTGCCATTGCCTTCTCTGTCAGTGCCTAATATATACTATATATTGTTGAATGATTAGTGGCAAGATGGAAGAGTTTCCTAAGAGTGATATTTGGAACATACAAAGTAAAAAGATAATGGAAATACCGGGTCTGCTATTAAGAGTTCATGCTATAAGGTTAGTATAAAGTCAAATTACTGAACTTCTAATTTACCTCTGTCTTTCTGTCAAGGGGAATGAGCATCAGACTGAAAGCAAAGATCTAACTTTGGGAAGAAGGGATTGAAGTCCATGGTAAGTAAGGAGATATGTAAGTAACTCTAAATGAGTTTGTCTCGTGGCTCAAATGAGTTATTTCCCAGAGTTCTGAGAAAAGTCAAGTGTATTAAACTGTTCTTCATGATATTTGAAGAACCATATAGAATGAAGAATTGCTGCAAAACTGGAGATAGATAACTGTTCTGGTTTTAAGAAAAACATCAAAGGAACTACAGATTTAAGCACTAGGTACAAATGTCAGTGAATATTTATGGCCAGGATAATAAAAGCATGGTTTAAACATAGGGAGGGAGGAAAAGGCATCATAAATTCCTGAAAAATGAAATGTATCAAAATTGACTTCTCAACCAAGTCATCTGATTTCAGAATCATTCATTGAACCATGATGCTTTGGATTTAATGATTCATTTATGGATCAATTTACTATTTTTTTTTCAAAAGTGATTACTGAGTATGTTGTAAATTAGTACATATACAAGCTAATGTCTAAAAGTTACACTTGCCATGTCTAAAAATATATATATATATACACACACATATATATATTCTATGTTTCAGCACACAATCTGACAAACTTCTCATAATATCCTTTCAGACAAGCAGTGAAAATGTGCTGTAAATGATAATATAATTAGGAATATTATGGATGCTCATGTCAAGGTGGCAAAAATTGATGATTACTGTCTTTAGAACTCAACTTCTGGAAGTTGAATCGCCACTCTGCCACCACCTAAATATTACCACCTAGGTTCCCCACCTTCCTATGCCTCAGTATCCTCATTTATAAAGGAGAGTTCTAATAATATTAACCAAAAGGATCATTGTGAGAGCTTGCGAATACATCTAGAGAACTTAAGGGTTTGGCATATAATAATCACTCATAATGCTAGTCATTTTTCTCATTAATTTATATATCATTTCAATTGAAAAGAACAGTATCTCTGGTCTCTTTCTAATATATAGTTTCGTCAACCATTTGACAGATGTCAATGACGTTTAACGGGGGAACCTGGTGGGCTGCCATCTCTGGGGTCGCAGAGTCGGACACGACTGAAGTGACTTAGCGGCAGTAGCAGTAATGACATTTAAACCAAATTTGAGAACACCATGAAACTAGGAGTTTAAGAAGTGATATGAATGTACCTAATTGTTTTGTAACCAGGAATAATAAAATGAATATTTTAAGGTAAAATGTATGGGTATAGGGACAATTATTGTTTTAAGGTCACAAAATACATTGCACATGTTCTAAGGACTTCAGACTTTAGAGGGAGAAGCCTGTCTTAACAAGATTAATGAGATACAGTTATTAGTTTGGTCATTTAGGTATAACTTTATTAATATGTTGATAGAACACTAGGGGCTCAGTTTAGTTCTCAAGTGACTACTTTAGCCAGTCAGTGTGTAAATGTGCAAACATCCAGGGCTCACTTGAAAACTATTCCTGTGTGAACAAGCAAAGGTGGCAAAGTCTTCCTAAGAAGACAACTGAGACAAAGAAAGGTGCTGACTCAACAGACTAAACACCTAGATCTGAATGTTCTTTGATTGATCTAATCACAATATGTTTCATTAAAAAGTATGGAAATGAACTCAGCAAAATAAATATCACCTGTTTTCATAATAAAATGGATATTAATTTTATATTATGTTAATTTGTGGACTATACTATAAAATAATGTTATTCACAAGTTATATTGCATTATATTAAAATAATCTTGAAGTATAAGATATTAAATAATTATATACTTATACAAAAGTAAATGGGCTTCCCATGTGGCACAGTGATAAAGAATCTGTCTTCCAATGCAGGAGATACAAGAGATGGAGGTTCAATCCCTGGATCAGGAGGACTCCCTGGAGGAGGAAATGGCAATGTGCTCCAGTATTCTTGCCTGGAAAATTCAATGGACAGAGGAGACTGACAGTCTACAGTGCATAGGGTCACAGATTCAGACGTGACTGAGGACGCATGCACATAAATAAATACCACGCATTAATATTTAAAGATTATATTTTATATTAACTCATTAAATGCCTATTTGAACAAGATTATTTCAAGGAATAACAAAAATGGCCAGAATTAGGTCACTGTTACATAGGGATTGCTTTCACCTCACTTAGTTTTACTTTACTTCATGTCACTTCACTTCATTTTCGTGTCTAGATTATTATTTTTTTCACATATAGAGGAAAGCAAAACATGCATTTCTGTATATCCAATATAGTTTTTTTTTCAAATGGTAATAATAATTTCAGATAAGTTTTTAAATTGCACTATACATTAATGAATAATCATAATATTGGTATTGTAAAATATGTGTAGGATTAATTGATGCAAATGTGGACATGAAAAGGAAACAGTGTAAGTAACAATTTTGGTGTCATCACTCCATCTCCCCTTTTAAGTGACTTTCAATAACTGAGATTGGCGTTTGTTAATAAAATTTAAAGCTACTCTGGGATACGCATTAATCATTTGAAAATTTTACTTCACATGTTTTTACTCTTTTTCTCTGAATTGGAAAAAGGGTAGACCCTAATATTTCCATTGTTCTCATTTTTTTTCTATCTAATTATAGCTATGTGTTTTTTAAAATTAACTAATAGAGAAACAAAAGTTTGGATAATTAAAAACAATAATAAAATACATTTGCATAAGTTCTTAATTTTACTTAATGCAATTTTTAAGAGTAATAGTTGAGCAGAAATCAGCACTTGCAATTTCTAACATAGAAATGGTTTGTTTTAAAAAAGTTAATTTTCTAGTCCTCTGTTTATAATCGAACTACCTTTTTTTATAGAAAATACTATCAATAGAGATTCATTTAAAAAGCCAGCCCACATGTTTCTATTATAAATTTCTAAAACTGGACAGAGTACACTGTCTCTAGTACTACCATGGCATGGTATATTCAACCATGAGCTGTTTAGGGCACACTATGTGCTTACCAGGATGCAAACTCTTTGATGACATATATTCCTCACTGAATACACTATATTTTTATATGAAGAATGAATGAATGAAATGTAGCACCCCAGTAACAAGATCACAAAATTGAAAACCCATAAAGAAGTTTTAGCCTTTGTAGTATATTTTTATATCCTTCTTCAAATGAATATGTTACTTTTGAGAGAAAAGGAAAAAGAAACTTTTCACCAAAAATCTGCCTCTGAGTGTGATGGATTGATGTTTTAAAATAAGCAATGGTACTGTTGCTTAATATAGCAATAAATGCAGAGCTGTATAATAACAGTGAGCCTGTCACATCTCTCTGGAGACTCTTTCATAATCACATAAGCCATAACAACAAATGTTTCTAAAGACTGAAAATTGCTTAGAAACCTTAATGTCTGAAGTGTATTATTTAAGTAATATAGAAATAAATTCAAGAATAGAGTATTTATTATCCTGGAGTATTTATTCATACAACATAGTGAAAAGCTGATCATGGTAGAATTTTGACTGTCAAAAAAGATTAATGGCATTACCTAATTATGTGACTTGGAAAATATTGTTGAATTCACCATGCAATTTGAAGTTAAGCATATAGAACACTGTGAATACTTTTCTTACAAAACAGGAATTCCAAACTTCCATCTATGGCTGCTGACTGAGCTCATTGACAAGTTTTGTAAATAGGTAATCAGACTTCTAATTTAAACTCTATATGACATAGACTGTAGATCTTATTTTCCCCATTTCCTTAGAGGCATTGCTTTAACCTAAAGGATATTTTTCAGATTGCAATTCAGAAATTCTTTATAACTTCATCTTAGAGTTATGCTATAATGCAGCACTGTATACAGGTAATCAAAAATGTTTGCATACTTTGGATATGAACTAATCAAAATACCCATTAAGCATGCTAACAAGCACACCTGTTATCATTAAAAGATTTATTCTCTAATTTTATATGATTGGCACAATCAAATTAAAAGGTGAAAACAAATGGTGATAGCACCCTCTTTATAAAGTATGAGTGATTATTACTGTACATAGTATTAGTAGCAGTTATAAAAATAAATTCCCAGAAGTTATATGCTTATATAATAACAGTAACCTCATTCATTAAAAAACAAATACTTGTTACAAGAAGGTAGTAAGGCCTTTCTATTCATTCTCATTTATTCTCATTGAAGTCCACAAATAGCTGCTTAAAGATTCTAGACAGTATTATTATTCAGTCTAAGCATCTACTTTTTGTCTTTAGATCTAGAGCTATAAATCACAGACTATATTTTGGTTCCCCTTCCCTATTCTGCTAAAGTATTTGTTTCACTCTTAGTTATCTCTTTACTTCTCTTCCAGAAAATAATCTGTCTTTGTAGTTGTTATTGTGATTCAGATATTAATTAAATTAATTTTTACATATTGTAGCATAGGATAGGGCTGCAATATTTCCATTTTGCTTGTTTGCTCCAACCTAGGTCTTGATAATTAAAAGTAAAACTGAAAGTTTTTCAACATACATGTGTCATGATATTTCTTTCCCTTGGGACTTCTGGGGGATAAAACAGGAGTATTTTAATCTACTAACAATATGCAGCTTTATGTTGTGTACTTATGTCATATGATAAGTATGGGTATTAAATGTAGTACAAATATTGTACTGAAATATAATTGCATTTAACTAAAATGTATTATAGTCAAAATTTGTATTATAAATATTAACAAAATCAAAATACTATCTAGGTTTCATCCTAACCCCAACAATTTTGGCAAATGTTTGTTGCCAATGCTCAATATGATAGCAAAATTTTCCAATGTTTATGCAAAAATAATTAAAATTGAAGAACAGAACAGAAGTTGTCTTCAAGTTTCAAATGGAAAAGAAATGTCAACCAACAAGGACAATGCTCAGGAATGGATGTATGGTTGGAGCCTGGAGTGTATGCAACATATAAGAGGTGGAATCAGGAACAGGAATGAGAGTCAGAAATGAAAAAATGAAGGAGAGATTTACAGTCATGGTGCCAATCAAGAGCAGTTTGTAGAAGAAACACTATTCTGTATCATAGTCAGAGTCAGAATGGAAAAGAGCATGAAGAGAAAGCAAATTTCCTGTTGTACCATGGATGAGGCTTTCTTCATGTGAGTCTGTTTCTTGAACAAGCCTCCTAATAGTCCTCAATTTTTTTCCAGAAAAAAAATATTAATAGCTTGTTTTTTTAATATTCCCCTAGTTTTTTTTTTTTTTTTTTTTTTGTACTTTGAAACTTTTATTTTTTTTTATTTTTTTTTTTTTAAATTTTATTTTATTTTTAAACTTTACATAACTGTATTAGATTTGCCAAATATCAAAATGAATCCGCCACAGGTATACATGTGTTAGTGTCTTGAAACTTAATATTTGCTTGAAATATTTTTTTACCAGAAAATTGAGAAACAGTCAAGGTTTGCAGGTCTTAAACAAATTTGATATAGATGTTGAGTTGCTAGGAGCAAGTGTCAATCATCTTTGATTATAGGAATATAGATTGAGTAAATTCTAAAGTAGAAAAGGGTTAATTTAACAGTACAAGGAAGCCAAATGTTATAGATCAATACAAAGCTTCAACTTCCAACAGTACAAGCCTCTTAATCTTCATGAACATGACAACAAACTTTATTCATATCAAAATTAAAGGTCAGTGAAGTACTTTATGAGCACAGACTGACAACTTCCATCAATACTAACATTTCTAATCCTTATGTGTTCTGTAAGCAGGAAAACTTGAGTTTTATGCCTGACATATCAAATGAAAACATAGTAGAAAGGAGAAAGGAAACATTTTGGATAATCATAATAAATTTAACTGATTCTAACTAATATATGTGATTTTAACTTTAAAATAGGATTGCTAATTAGCAGTTCTTTCCCTATGAATGAGAAGGACAAAGTGAAATTTGCAAAACTTCTTTGAAAAAAAAATGACTAATTAAAGATTTGGATTGATTGGTGAGAAACACAAGGTTTTTGAATAAACACCTTTCCATTCAATATATGTTAAAATAGTGGAAAGAAAATAGTGCTATTTAAAAAAAATTATTTGTTTATTTTTGCTTTTATTTCCAATATTCTGGGAGGTGGCCTGCACATCAAAGGAAACTATTAGCAAGGTGAAAAGACAGCCTTCAGAATGGGAGAAGATAATAGCAAATGAAGCAACTGACAAACAACTAATCTCGAGGATATACAAGCAACTCCTACAGCTCAACTCCAGAAAAATAAATGACCCAATCAAAAAATGGGCCAAAGAACTAAATAGACATTTCTCCAAAGAAGACATACAGATGGCTAACAAACACATGAAAAGATGCTCAACATCACTCATTATCAGAGAAATGCAAATCAAAACCACTATGAGGTACCATTTCACACCAGTCAGAATGGCTGCGATCCAAAAGTCTACAAGTAATAAATGCTGGAGAGGGTGTGGAGAAAAGGGAACCCTCTTACACTGTTGGTGGGAATGCAAACTAGTACAGCCACTATGGAGAACAGTGTGGAGATTCCTTAAAAAACTGGAAATAGACATGCCTTATGATCCAGCAATCCCACTGCTGGGCATACACACTGAGGAAACCAGAAGGGAAAGAGACACGAGTACCCCAATGTTCATCGCAGCACTGTTTATAATAGCCAGGACATGGAAGCAACCTAGATGTCCATCAGCAGATGAATGGATAAGAAAGCTGTGGTACATATACACAATGGAGTATTATTCAGCCATTAAAAAGAATACATTTGAATCAGTTCTAATGAGGTGGATGAAACTGGAGCCTATTATACAGAGTGAAGTAAGCCAGAAAGAAAAACACCAATACAGTATACTAACGCATATATATGGAATTTAGAAAGATGGTAACAATAACCCTGTGTACGAGACAGCAAAAGAGACACTGATGTATAGAACAGTCTTATGGACTCTGTGGGAGAGGGAGAGGGTGGGAAGATTTGGGAGAATGGCATTTAAACATGTAAAATATCATGTATGAAACGAGTTGCCAGTCCAGGTTCGATGCACGATACTGGATGCTTGGGGCTGGTGCACTGGGACGACCCAGAGGGATGGAATGGGGAGGGAGGAGGGAGGGGGGTTCAGGATGGGGAACACATGTATACCTGTGGCAGATTCATTTTGATATTTGGCAAATCTAATACAGTTATGTTAAGTTTAAAAATAAATAAAATTTAAAAAAAAATTATTTAACTTTATTTTAATTTATTGCCTGATAGAATCAGGCCATGTTTCAATCTATATAAAGTGTGTTTTTCTTTTGTGAGATATCTATATTGGTACTAGCTCAAATCCTAATGTGGAAATATAAGGGACTGTTACTTGCTTTCAGTCCCCACATGTAATCTGTGAATTGTAAGAATGCCACAATCAGGTACAGAGATGTTTATCACGTAGACACTTTTCATATGCGAGTAAATCAATATATAATTTCACACTACATATTTTGCAAGCTAGCCTGCTGAGCACTCATAAGCAGAGTTTGCCCATGCAAAGCCGTCTTAGGCATGCATTTAATTAGTCAGGTACCTGTGCCCAGCATTAATATTTTACATAAGCCAATCACTTGATTCTGATGAGCCGCTAGTACTGAGAACTGGATAAAGACTTTCATAAAGTTTTGTTTTCTTTGCTGCTACACTTGAAAACTTTTTCTTTCCTTATTAAAACAAAATTCAGTGTTGGTGAAAAAGGGATATTAAAAGTGATTCTTAAGTTTTCAGTAAGAGTGCTGCTGATGGCTTTAATGAGATTTTAAATTTGAAACAGATAATGAGACACTATTGCTCATCATGCACAGTAAAAATAAGCTACTAAACCAACTGTTTTGTAATGGGTTACATTACCACCATGTGTCATATAACTAGATCTTGAAAGCACCATGAGAATTCCTTTGGAAGGTTGTAGATTGTAATACCCCATGAATTTATTTCCTCAACAACCAACAAGGGACCAAAAAAGACAAGAAAAGAAGAACTTAACAATATGTGCATTTTCAGAAAAGTATTGAATGCTAGTTCTCTTCAAAACACATGCAAAGCTGTCATTAGTGGCAATAGAAAGTGCATAGGCATATGGAATTTGAAGAGGATATACAATCAAAGTGTCTTGAATATAATGTAACATATGATGCTTCTTTTATAGCATTGATTAGGAAAAATTAGATTCAATTAGACTTTTCAATTGTAAACACAGTTCATACCCTTAGTTATAGAGACAACAGGAAGAAATCAGAAATATAAATTATGAGAATAGTTATATGTAATCTGAAATCCTCTGTTGAAATTTTAAAATATAGGTGGCATTTTATGATTAGAAAAAGAAAGTAATAGGCAGTTAATTTATTTTATGATTCAGACCTACATAGGGAAACATACAATAAAAAGATACATTTATACACTGTGCCACTACCACACACATGATCCTATTTCAATTAACAATTATATATAATGTTTTTAAATGTTTAAATATTCATCAGATCAGATCAGATCAGATCAGTCGCTCAGTCGTGTCCGATAACTATTGCTAAATAACAGATAACACTGATGTATATTGCATTTACTAAATCACTTATTCATAAAATATCATTGAATTATAACTGTGAACCTGACAGTTGCTGTGAGGATTGATGGAGACACAAAAGACCCTGAATAGAAAAAGCAATCTTGAGAAAGAAAAATGGAGCTAGAGGAATCAGGCTCCCTGATTTCAGACCATGCTACAAAGCCACTGTTATTAAAACATTATGGTACTGACGCCAAAACAGAAATATAGAGAAATGGAACAGGATAGAAAGCCATGTACCTATAATCAATTATTCTACAAAGGAGGCAAGGCTATACAGTGGAGAAAAGACAGTCCCTTCAATAAATTGTTCTGGAAAAACTGGACAGCTGCCTGTAAAAACGTGAAATTAGAACATTCTTTAACACCACAACAAAAATAAACTATAATGGACTAAAGACCTATATGTAAGGCTGGATACTACAGAACTGTTAGAGGAAGACATAGGCAGAACACTCTTTGACATAAATTGCACCAATATCTTTTTTGATCTGTCTCAAAGAGTAATGGAAATAAAAACAAATATAAACAAATGGGAACTAATTCAATTTAAAACCTTTTGCACAGAAAAGGAAATAATAAACAAAATGAAAAGACAATCCACAGAATGAGAGAAAATATTCACAAACAATGCAACCATCAAGGAATTAGCCACAAACAGCTCATGTGGCTCAATATTTAAAAAAAATAAATAAAAAGTGGACAGAAGACCTAAATAGACACTTCTCTAAGACATAGAGATGTCCAAGAGGTACATGCAAAAAATTACGCTTAACACTGCTAATTACTAAAGAAATGCAAATCAAAACCACAATGCGGTATCACCTCATTTCACTTAGAATAGCCATCATTAAAAAAATCTACAAACAATAAATGCTGCAGGGGGTGTAGAGAGAAGAAAATCTTCCTACAGTGTGGGTGGGAATGTAAATTTATACAACCACTATAGAGCACAGTATGGAGATTTTATAAAAAACTGAAACTAGAGCTACCACATGATCCAGTAATCCCAATACTCAGTATTTATGTAGAGAAAAATATGGTTTGAAAAGATACATACACCCCAATGTTCACTGCAGCACTGTTTACAATACACAAGACAGGCAAGCAACCTAAATGTCCACTGACAGATGAATGGATTAAAAAACGGTGGTACATATATACAATGGAATATTACTCACTCGTTATAAAGAATGCAATAATACCATTTGCAGCAAAATGAATGAACCTGGAGATTATCATGCTAGGTGAAGTAATCAAAGGCAAATACTGTATGATATCACTTTTAAATAGAATCAAAAAATGATACAAATGAGCTTATTTACAAAACAGGATCAAACTCAGGGAGTGAATTTATGATTACCAATGGGAAAGAGAGGGAGAGGAGGAGGGATAGATTGACAGCTTGGGAATGACTTGTACACACTGCTATATTTAAAATAGATAACCAGTATGGACCTACTGTAAAAAAAAATTAATTTAAAAAATAAGATTGTCCTCAATCTAAAAAAAAAAAAAAATGCATAGTATTTTTGGCTCTTAAAACAAAAGTGATTGGTCAAACATTTACATTTGTATTTAATTTCAAATATGATGGGAAAAAGTTATCAAGCTAATGATAACACTTGGGAATAACAACTCTATATATGTTCATTATAAGACATATGTACATATATATACATATAAAATTATATTTGATCACTTCCCAATAAACTACATACTTTATATTTTCTTTAGTGTAGTTTTAAGAAATATGTTATGCTCAAAATAAAAAACTTCATTTGTAGGAAATACCTATAAATATGTATATGCTTATATGGACATAAAATTATTTCATTTCATAAAATGTCTATTTGTGATTATCAAAGAAAGATCCATACATTATAGAAAATTAAACTATATCTCAGAATACAAAGCTAAAAGCACAACATCTAGATAATATCATCTTAACATACCAATATAAGGTCTTCACAGCATATCTTAATTATATAATAAATATAAATGTATTATGCTGTTACTTCCTGATTTTCTACTTTATATTATTTTAATGTGGTATCAGGACATTAAACATTTTTGTTTCCATGCATACTTTAGTGAATAATAGTATATTGTGACTATATACCATAATTCTTTCTTCAATGTTAGATTTTTATACTGCTTCTGATTTCCACCATGTGAATAGTGCTGAAAGTACTAGCCACAGAAATCAGAGAAGAAAAAGAAATAAAAGGAATACAGATTAGAAAAGAAGAAATAAAGCTCTCACTGTTTGCAGATGACATGATCTTCTACATAGAAAATCCTAAAGACACCACCAGAAAACTACTAGAGCTAATCCATGGATATAGTAAAGTTGCAGAATAAAAAATTAATACACAGAAAGCCCTTGCATTCCCATACACTAACGATGAGAAAACAGAAAGAGAAATTAAGGAAACAATTTCATTCACCATTGCAACATAAAGAATAAAATACTTAGGAATAAATTTACCTAAAGAAACAAAAGACCTATATATAGAAAACTATAAAACATTGATAAAAGAAATCAAAGAGGATACAGATGGATGGAGAAATGTACTATGTTCATGGATTGGAAAAATCAATATAGTGAAAATGAGTATACTACCCAAGGCAATCTACAGATTCAGCACAATCCCTATCAAGCTGCTGCTCCTGCTGCTGCTAAGTTGCGTCAGTCATGTCCAACTCTATGCAGCCCCACAGATGACAGCCCACAGGCTCCCCGGTCCCTGGGATTCTCCAGGCAAGAACACTGGAGTTGGTTGACATTTCCTTCTTCTACTAGGGTATTTTTCACAGAATTAGAACAAATAATTTCACAATTTGTATGGAAACACAAAAAACCTTGAATAGCCAAAACAATCTTGAGAAAGAAGAATGGAACTGGAGGAATCAACCTGCCTGTCTTCAGACTATACTACAAAGCTACAGTCATCAAGACAGTATGGTACTGGCATAAAGATAGAAACATAGATCAATGGAACAAAATAGAAAACCCAGAGATAAATACATGCACCTATGGACACCTTATCTTTAACAAAGGAGGCAAAAATATACAATGGTGAAAAGATAATCTCTTTAACAAGAAGTGCTGGGAAAACTGGTCAATGACCTGTTAAAGAATGAAACTAGAACACTTTCTAACACCATACATAAAAATAAACTCAAAATGTTTTAAAGATCTAAATGTAAGACCGGAAACTATAAAACTCTTAGATAAAAAACTGGCAGAACACTGTCTGACGTAAATTACAGCAAGATCCTCTATGATTCACCACCCAGAGTAATGGAAACAAAAGCAAAAATAAACAAATGGAACCTAATTAAACCTAAAAGCTTTTGCACAATGAAGGAAACTATAAGCAAGGTGAAAAGGCAGCCTTCAGAATGGGAGAAGATAATTGAAACTGAAACAACTGACAAAGAATTAATCTCCAAAATATATAAGCAGCTCATGCAGCTCAATATCAGAAAAATAAGTGACCCAATCAAAAAAATGGGCCAAAAAACTAAACAGACATTTCTCCAAAGAAAGCATAAAGATGTGTAACAAACACATGAAAAGATGCTCAACATCACTCACTATCAGAGAAATGCAAATCAAAACCACAATGAGGTACCATCTCATGCTAGTCAGAATGGCTGCCATCAAAAAGTCTACAAACAATAAATGCTGGAGATGGTGTGGAGAAAGGGAACCCTCTTACATTGTTGGTGGGAATACAAACTAATGTAGCCACTATGGAGAACAGTGTGGAGATTCCTTTAAAAACTGGAAATAGAACTGCCTTATGACCCAGCAATCCCACTGCTGGGCATACATGCTAAGTAAACCAGAATTGAAAAAGACACGTTCCTCTGTGTTCATTGCAGCACTGTTTACAATCGCTAGAATGGAAGCAACCTAGATGTCCATCAGCAGACGAATGAATAAGGAAGTTGTGATACATATATACACAATGGAATAATACTCAGCTGTTACAAAGAACACATTAGAGTCGGTTCTAATGAGTTGGGTGAAACTGGAGCCTATTATACAGAGTGAGTTAAGCCAGAAAGACAAACACCAATACAGTGTATTAATGCATATATATGAAATTTATAAAGAAGGTAATGATGACCCTACATGCAAGACAGCAAAAGAGACACAGATGTAAAGAACAGACTTTTGGACTCTTTGGGAGAAGGTGAGGGAGGGACTATATGAGAGAGTAGCATTGAAACATGTATATTACCATATGTAAAATAGATGACCAGTGCAAATTCAATGCATGAAGCAGGACACCCAAAGCCGGTGCTCTGGGACAATCCAGAGGGATGGAGTGGGAAGGGAGATGGGAGGGGAGTTCAGGACAGTGGGACACATGTACACCCATGACTGATTCATGTCAATGTATGGCAGAAACCACCACAGCATGGTAAAATAATTAGCCTCTGATTAAAGTAAATTAACTAATTAAAAAAAAAAAAAGAAAGAAAGCACATTCTGGCACGATTCACTCCATCCCCTTCTAAACAGGTTTATAAATTTTCCTGAAATAAAAAGACATAAGTTCACAATGTCATCTCAACATAATGATGCATTCTGGAAGTCATACATTCTGAATAAATAAAAAAGTAAAAATGAATGGAAAAAGCAAACACTGGAAAGAAGGTATATATTTTTATTCCTTCAGTGTACTGTTTGAAATCAATTGATTTTTGTTGACCTTTTTCTTCCCCAATCACTAGCAGTTGTTATTTATTGACTGGTAAGCCAACCCGCTGCCACTGCGGGGCTTTGCCTCCAGTGGGGAAATTGAACTGAAAGCCCTAGAATAAGATACTGTGAAATGAGCAGCAAGCGGCCGAGAGGAGCTACCCCACGTCCAAGGTCAGGAGCAGCAGCAGAGACGAGATACCTCACATCCAAGGTCAGGAGTGGTGGCTGAGAGGAGATACTCCATGTCCAATGTAAGGAACAGTAGCTGTGATTTGCTGGAGCAGCTGTGAAGAGATATCCCATGTCCAAATTAAGAGAAACCCAACTGAGATGGTAGGCTCAGAGAGAAGGCATCAGAGGGCAGACAGACTGAAACCACAATCACAGAAAATTAGCCAATCTGATCACATTGACCACAGCTTTGTCTAACTCAATGAAATTAAGCCATGCCATATAGGGCCACCCAAGATAGTCAGGTCATGGTGGAGAGTTCTGACAAAATGTGGTCCACTGGAGAAGGGAATGGCAAACCACATCAGTATTCTTGCCTTAAGAAACCCATGAACAGTATGAAAAGGCAAAAAGATAGGACATTGAAAGATGAACTCCCTAGGTCAGTACGTGCCCAATATGCTACTGGAGATCAGTGGAGAAATAACTCCAGAAAGAATGAAAGGATGGAACCAAAGCAAAAACAACACCCAGCTGTGGATGTGACTGGTGATAGAAGCAAGATCCAATGTGGTAAAGAGCAATACTGCATAGGAACGTGGAATGTTAGGTCCATGAATCAAGGCAAATTGGAAGTGGTCAAACAGGAGATGTCAAGAGTGAACGTCAACATTCTAGGAATCAGCGAACTAAAATGGACTGGAGTGGGTGAATTTAACTCAGATGACCATTATGTCTACTACTGTGGGCAGGAATCCCTTAGAAGAAATGGAGTAGCCATGAGAGTCAACAAAAGAGTCTGAAATGCAGTACCTGGATGCAATCTCAAAAACGACAAAATGATCTCTGTTCATTTCCAAGGCAAACCATTCAATATCACAGTAATCCAAGCCTATGCCCAACCAGTAACACTGAAGAAGCTGCAGTTGAACAGTTCTATGAAGACCTACAAGACATTCTAGAGCTAACACCCCAGAAAATATGTCCTTTTCATTATAGGGAACTGGAATGCAAAAATAGGAAGTCAAGAAACACCTGGAGAAACAGGCAAATTTGGCCTTGCAGTACAGAATGAAGCAGGGCAAAGGCTAATAGAGTTTTGCCAAGAGAACACACTAGTCATAGCAAACACCTCTTCCAACAACACAAGAGAAGACTCTACACATGGACATCACCATATGATTAATACTGAAATCAGATTGATTATATTCTTTGCAGCCAAAGACGGAGAAGCTCTATACAGTCAGCAAAATCAAGAATGGGAGCTGACTGTGGCTCAGATTATGAACTCCTTATGCCAAATTCAGTCTTAAATTGAAGCAAGTGGGGAAACCCACTAGACCATTCAAATATGACCTAAATCAAATCCCTTATGATTATACAGTGGAACTGAGAAATAGATTTAAATATCTAAATTAATAGAGTGCCTGAAGAACTATGGACAGAGGTTCATGACATTGTACAGGAGACAGGGAGCAAGACCATCCCCAAGAAAAAGAAATGCAAAAAAGCAAAATGGCTCTGAGGAGGCCTTACAAATAGCTTTGAAAAGAAGAGAAGCAAAAAGGAAAGGAGAAAAGGAAAGATATACCCATTTGAATGCAGAGTTCCAAAGAATAGCAAGGAGAGATAAGAAAGCATTCTTCAGTGATCAGTGCAAAAAAATAAGGAAAAATAATAAAATGGTAAAGACTAGAGATTTCTTCAAGAAAACTAGAGATACCAAGGGAACATTTCATGCAAAGATGGGCTCAATAAAGGACAGAAATGGTATGGACCTAAGAGAAGCAGAAGATATTAAGAAGAGGTGGCAAGAATACACAGAAGAACTGTATAAAAAAGTTCTTCATTACTCAATAATCATGATGGTGTGATCACTCACCTAGAGCCAGACATCCCAGAATGTGAAGTCCAGTGGGCCTTAGGAAGCATCACTACGAACAAAGGTAGTGGAGGTGATGGAATTCCAGTTGAGCTATTTCAAATCCTAAAAGATGATGCTGTGAAAGTGCTGCACTCAATAGGCCAGCAAATTTGGAAAACTCAGCAGTTTCCACAGGACTGGAAAAGGTCAGTTTTCATTCCAATCCCAAAGAAAGTCAATGCCAAAGAGTGCTCAAACTAACTTACAACGGCATTTATCTCACACGCTAGCAAAGCAATGTTCAAAATTCTCCAAGCCAGGCTTTAGCAATACATGAACCATGAACTTCCAGATGTTCAAGCTGGTTTTAGAAAAGGCAGAAGAACAACAGATCAAATTGCCAACATCTGCTGGATCATCAAAAAAGCAAAAGAGTTCCAGAAAAACATCTAATTCTGCTTTATTTACTATGCTGAAGCCTTTGACTGTGTGAATCACAATAAATTGTAGAAAATTCTGAAAGAGATGGGAATACCAGACCACCTGACCTGCATCTTGAGAAACCTATATGCAGATCAGGAAGCAACAATTAGATCTGGACATGAAACAACAGACTGGTCCAAATAGGAAAAGGAGTACGTCAAGGCTGTATATGTCACCCTGTTTATTTAACTTCTATGCAGAGTACATCATGAGAAACGCTGGTCTGGTTGAAGCACAAGGTGGAATCAAGACTGCTTGGAGAAATATCAATAACCTCAGATATGCAGATGACACAACCCTTATGGCAGAAAATGAAGAAGAAGTAAAGAGCCTCCTGATGAAAGTCAAAGAGGAAAGTGAAAAACGTTGCTTAAAGCTCAACATTCAGAAAACTAAGATCATGGCACCCGGTCCCATCACGTCATGGCAAATAGATGGGGAAACAGTGGAAACAGTGGGTGACTTTACTTTTTTAGGGTCCACAATCACTGCAGATTGTGATGCAGCCATGAAATTAAAAGACTCTTACTCTTTGGAATGAAAGTTATGACCATCCTAGACAGCATATTCAAAAGCAGAGACATTACTTTTTCAACAAAGATCTGTCTAGTCAAGGTATGGTTTTCCCAGTAGTCATATACGGATGTGAGAGTTGGACTGTAAAGAAAGCTGAGCTCTGAAGGATCGATGATTTTAAGGTTGGAGAAGACTCATGAGAGTCCCTTGGACTGCAAAGAGATCCAACCAGTCCATCCTAAAGGAAATCAGCCCTGGGTGTTCATTGGAGGGACTGATTTTGAAGCTGAAACTCCAATACTTTGGCCACCTGATGCAAAACACTGACTCATTTGAAAAGACTCTGATGCTGGGAAAGATTGAGGGCAAATGGAGAGGGGGACGACAGAGGATGAGATGGTTGGATGGCATCACCGACACAATGGACATGAGTTTGGGTAGACTCTGGGAGTTGGTGATGCACAGGGAGGCCTGGCGTGCTGCACTCCACTGGGTCACAGAGAGTTGGACATGACTGAGCAACTAAACTGAACTATAACTGAAACCCACTGCTTTGTATGACATTTAAATTCAATCAACCATTTTTTTTTCATAATCTGAGGAGTCAAAATACACACGGTTCATACTTTGCACATAAGAATATAGTTCCTTCTCATTAGGCTATGTTTATTTTCTAGACATCATTAGTTACATTCTATATTCTGAAGAGCTGTCATTTGTTTCATCAGATCCATTCTTCATCACAGCAATGGTCTGATCTGTACTCCAGTGTGGCAAGTATAAGAACCAAGAAGGAGGTCCCAAGGCTGGCAGAAGTGGGAGTTCAGGGCATTTATTTTCTCAGCTTTCTCTTAGTCTGACCATGGGTTTAAAGTATTACTCTTTTAGTGACTATAGCTCCTGTCAGATGGCTTTATCACACAGTTCTCTCTTGTGTCATGAACCCAAGATTATTATCCCATCTCTTGCCATTGTCCTAAACCCATCCACCTCTTTGAAAGTAATCCCTTCATTAAACTGTCCTCAAATTACCAATTTGAATGTGTCATAAGTTTCTTGCTGTGCCCTCAATTCATGCAGCTTCTTGGAGAGAGAAGAGGCTACCTGGAAATGACACAGACCTTACCATTTAGAATTTATGTGATCTGGTTAAATTGCTTGATATCATTTAGCCTTCTTCATCTGTCATGATGTCTAATAATATCTACCTGTAAAGATGCTATGAGAAGAAAAGTGCACTTGGGACATGAAAGGTATAACATAGGTAGTATCTGGTATTATTTTTACTTTTCTTAGCCAAATTATCTTAGTAATTAAGAATAAAAAATAAATACATGTGTATATATGTAAGGGGAAGTGACACGATCTATTAATGGCACTATAAATTTTGAATTGATTCTTTAATTCTATTTCAAACACAAGACATATGAAATTGTTTTCAAACAACATATAATGGTAGGTATATGCAAATTTAATCCACGTCATACATGGCAAGTTTTAATGTCACTTGTAGTGAAGACCAAAACTCAAAATTTCTGTGAAAATTATATCTAACAAGATACAACAGCAAAAAGCACAGTGTTAAAATTCAAAATATACTGTCTAATTGATGCCACTGACTGTATATGGCAAAATTATCAAATTACTGCTAATTTTCATATATCCATGTAAATGACATTATATAATATATCAAAATGGTCTATTATGGCTGTGATTTCACAATATAATATAGATTTTTATGCTCATATATTTTTGTCTTCTTCCAATCATTTCCAGGCATCAACCACTTCTAAAGCATATACTGCTCAAAATACCAACTTTATAACACTGGCATTAGGTTCAGTCAATAAATGTAGTGTAAACAAATATTAATATTGACATGGATTCTATTAATGAATGCATTATAGTTTCATGGGATGAATGAACAGATCATTGATTTTTCCACTTCTGAATTTCAATATTGCTATAAGTGTTAGAGATCTCTTTTAACTTTAGAGCTAATTTGGCTCCCAACATCCTACTATTGTAATCATAAATAAGATGTACATAACCACTTCAATCTAATGATGCTTTATGTTAGGGATATTTTAAAGGTTAAAGTAAACATAAAATATTTCTGTATCTAGAGCCATTCTTGGAAAATTGATGCATGTTGGAATTTTAATAAAAACACTTTCATTTTTGGTATATCATAAAAATAGTTAAGGAAAACTGCTTTTGAGAGCTCTTATCATATTTTCTTCATTTTAGGTAAGATTAAGGAGAGAATGAGAGGTTAGAATATATTTCATTTCTCTGTTCAACAAACATCTATTTAATTCTGTGCCATGAAATGTACTAAGCACATTTCTTGAACTAATTAATATTTTACAAATGAAACTATTTAGGAGACACATAAAGTATCTTTAACATGAAGATGGTAAGCAAAGTAGCTATAATTGAAGCACAGGCAGTATAACTCCAAAGTCTACCATTTCAACTACTATATTTTCCCCAAACTCAGTACCATTAATACACTTACTTTTTATAAGATTCCAAAATTCAGATGAAAATATATTCTCAAATAACAAAATATGGTTCAACTCACTTCGGTTGCTCAATGGTATCCAACTCTGCAACCCCATGGATGCAGCATGGCAGGCTTCCCTGTCCATTACCAACTCCCGAAGCTTACTCAAACTCATATCCATTGGGTAGGTGATGCCATCCAACCAGCTCATCCTCTGTTGTCCCTCTCTCCTCCTGTCTTCAATCTTTCCCAGCATCAGGGTCTTTTCCAATAAGTCAGTTAATCTCATCAGGTAGAAAAAGTATTGAAGTTTCATATTCATCATCCTTACAATGAATATTCAAGACTGATTTCCTTTAGGATTGACTGGTTTGATATTCTTGCAGTTCAATGGACTCTCAAGAGTCTTCTCCAAAAGCATAGTTCAAAATCATCATTTCTTTAGGGCTCAGCTTTTTTATAGTCCAGCTCTCACATCCATACATGACTACTGGAAAAAACTTAACTTTGACAAGATGAACCTTTGCCAGCAAAGTAATATCTCTGCATTTAATATGCTGTCTAGGTTGGTCATAGTTTTTCTTTCAAGAAGCAAGCATCTTTTAATTTCATGGGTGAAGTCACTATCTGCAGTGATTTTGGAGCCCCAAAAAATAGTCTGTCACAGTTTCCATTGTTTTCCCATCTATTTGCCAAGAAGTGATGGGACCGGATATCAAATTAGTTTTCTGAATGCTAGTTTTAAGCCAACTTTTTCACTCTCCTCTTTCAATTTCATCAAGAGGCTTGTTAGTTCTTCATCACTTTCTGCCATAAAGGTGGTGTCATCTGCATATCTGAGATTATTGATATTTCTCCTAGTAATTTTGATGCCAGCTTGTGCTTCATCCAGCCCAGCATTTCTCATGATGTGGACTATAAAGGAAGCTGAGTGCAGAAGAATTGATGCTTTTGAACTGTGGTGTTGGAGAAGACTCTTGAGAGTCCCTTGGACTGCAAGGAGATCCAACCAGTCCATCCTAAAGGAGATCAGTCCTGGGTGTTCATTGGAAGGATGGATGTTGAAGCTGAAACTCCAATAATTTGGCCACCTGATACGAAGAGCTGACTCACTGGAAAAGACCCTGATGCTGGGAAAGATAGAGGGCAGGAGGAGAAGGGGATGACAGAGGATGAGATTGTTGGATGGCATCACTGACTCAATGGACATGGGTTTGGTTGGACTCTGGGGGTTGGTGATGGACAGGGAGACCTGGCGTGCTGCGGTTCATGGGGTCGCAAAGTGTTGGACACGACTGAGAGACTGAACTGAACTGAACTCTGAATGTAAGTTAAATAAGCAGGTGACAATATACAGCCTTGACATACTCCTTTCCCAATTTGGAACATATCTGTTGTTCCATTCCCAGTTCTAACTGTTGCTTCCTTACCTGCATACAGATTTCTCAGGAGGCAGGTCAGATAGTCTGGTATTCCCATCTCTTGAAGTATTTTCCATATTTTGTTGTGATCCACACAGTCCAAGGCTTTGGTTATAGTCAATAAAGCAGAAGTAGTTGTTGTTCTGGAACTTTATTGCTTTTTTTATGATCTAATGGATGTTGGCAATTTGATCTCAGGTTCCTCTGCCTTTTCTAAATCCAGCTTGAAGATCTGAAAATTCAGGGTTCACAGACTGTTGAAGCCTCGCTTGGAGAATTTTGAGAATTACTTTGCTAATGTGTGAGATGTGTCCAATTGTGCAGTAGTTTGAACATTCTTTGGCATTGCTTTTCTTTGGGATTGGAATCAAAACTGACCTTTTCTAGTCCTGTGGCCACTGCTGAGTTTTCCAGATTTGCTGGCATATTGAGTGCAGCACTTTCACAGAATCATCTTTGAAGATTTGAAATAGCTCAATTGGAATTCCATCACTTCCACTACCTTTGTTGGTGGTGAAGCTTCCTAAGGCCCACTTGACTTCGCATTCCAGGATGTCTGGCTCTAGGTGAGTGTTCAGGCCATCGTGGTTATCTGGGTCATGAAGATCTTTTTTTATATAGTTCTTCTGTATATTCTTGCCACTTCTTCTTAATATCTTCTGCTTTTTTTAGGTCCTTGTCATTTCTGTCCTTTATTGTGTCCATTTTGCATTACATGTTCCCTTGGTATCTCTAAGTTTCTTGAAGAGATCTCTAGGCTGTCCCAATCTGTTGTTTTCCTTTATTTCTTTGCACTGATCACTGAGGAATGCTTTCTTATCTCTCCTTGCTATTTTTTGGAACTCTGCACTCAAATAGGTATATCTTTCCTTTTCCCCTTTGCCTTTCACTTCTCTTCTTTTCTCACTTATTTGTAAGGCCTCCTCAGACAACCATTTTGTGTTTTTGCATTTCTTTTTCTTGGGGATGGTCTTGATCACTGCCCCTGTACAATACACAAACCTCCATCCATAGTTCTTCAGGCACTTTGTCTATCTATGTTATATAACATCTATTAAAGTGTTCTTATCTAGTATGTCTTTTCAGTTATAGCATGCTAATTATAATTGTTTTTGATAATCCCAAAGTCTAGAAGCTCTTCTTAGTAGGCAAGAAATTATAATGTATTCAGTGCAATTGTGGGGTTAAATGTTTTAATATTCAATTTCTCTGAAAAATTATTAATCCACATTTAATGTCAAATAATTTTCCTTTATTTATATATTTTTTCTAACTGGAATAAACATTCCTTGAATATGTTTATAGTGGTATATGTCTTTGTAGCTTAAGAAGCATAGAAATATTTTATTTCAACAAAATATTATAAAGATAGTATACAATATTAGCTGAAATCTTGCAACTAGTATTGTAAATCTTGGGGCTCAGAAATACATCCTGGGATTAAAATAACCATGTCTTCACTATCCTTATAACTACTTAAAGAAGAAACATAGGAAATACATTAAATTTCTCATTTGTACTCATCCTTAGCACATAGTTAATCACTAATATCTATAGACTTTTGCATCTCAGTATCTTTTTTTATTTAATAGCTCTCACTGTCTAAAGATGAAATACAACTGTTTATTTTCATTGCTTTTGATGAAGAAAAGTAAAGAGCAGAGTCATCCTTTGGATATATTTTTCATTCTGAACTATATTTTTATCTCTTGCCTTGGACTACAGACTTATTTGTTAATTGCATTAATGTTAGTATTATGTAATTTTATTTGTATAGCTAAGAACTGATACTTTACACTAAATAAGTATTTTAAAGGCATCAATATTTTTTAAAAGTCATGTCAGTTTTGACTATTATTTTTAGATAAATATAGTTGCTTTAATGATAAAAATCAATATTAACAGAACAAAACATAAATATATGAAACTATCTCAAGAGATTTAGGAAAGCATTTGACAAACTCCTATGTATCATAAAAGTTATTGCCAAGCAGGGAGTACAAGGAATATCTTAATCTGACAAAGCACAACAAAATCAAACTACACTAAATTTCATATATAAAGGTAAAATACAAAAGTCTTTTCCTGGATAATAAAAAAGGAAACAATTATCTGCTATTAACTTTGACATTTATATTTTTCTTGAGAGTATACACAGAGTAATCAGTCAAAATAAATAAATTATATATAGACAGAAAAGAAAGAGATTTAACTCTCATAATAATAAGCAGAGAACTTGAGCATCTATATAGAAAATTAAAATAATTCTATGGGTCAACTATTAGAATCATTGCCTATAACAAGTTTACTAGAAATTAGATCAATACATAAAAATCTATTTATATATTAAGCATAATTGGTCAAAAAATATAAATAGATGTTCATTCCCATTTGTCAGAAATTATAATAAAGACTACAATCAGGTACTATTAGAGCAAAATGTCTAGATAAAGAAGATTGACAAAGATTGGGATTTACTGAAATTTTCACATACCGTGAATGGTAGGAATTTGTTAATTTAGAAGCCTTGGAAACTGCCAGTTTTATTCCACAGTAAATTAATGACCCAAGGATTCTACTCTAGATCTACATTTACAGAAACGCTCAAGTGTCCCAAAAGACAAAATTTCATTCAGTGTTATTTATAACAGTGAGATTTGGAAAACAACTCAAACGTCCATAAAACAAGAAGGAGGTACATTCTTACAATGGACGAGTGCGATGGAACTGTTGATACTTATACTGAACTGGACGAATCTCTGAAAAACAATGTTTAGCCAAAAGTGAAAGAAACTGAAAGTTGCTCAGTCATGTCCAACGCTTTGCAAGCCCATGAACTATACAGTCCATGGAATTTTCCAGGCCAGAATACTGGAGTGGGTAGCCTTTCCTTTCTCCAGGGGATCTTCCCTATCCAGGGATCAAACACAGGTCTCCCATGTTGCAGTAGGATTCTTTACTAACTGAGCCACCAGGGAAGCCCAAGAACACTGGAGTGGGTAGCCTATCCCTTCTCAAGTGAATCTTCCCCACCCAGGAATCAAACTGGGATCTCCTGCATTGCAGGTGGATTCTTTACCAACTAAGCTACCAGGGAAGCACTAGAGATGAATACAAGCTTATGGATTTTATAATTCATTCAATGTATTAAGAGAAATACATTGAATGAATTATAAAATCCACAAAATCCTTAATTGTATTTTTTTTCTGGCCTTGACATTTGATTTTGACAATCTGGATTTACAGCCATCTCAGACAACATGCCAGGGATAAAGAAAAAAAAAGAAAGCTATTTTTGTTGCTTTGTTAAACTATATCATTCCAAAATTAAATAGTGTGTGGTTCTAGGAATGCAAAGTCCAATGATGAAAGATGCTACTTAAGTAATCATTGAGTTGTATCACTTTTATATTTTAATTTTTTAAAATCTCAATTTAAGAATTGCACTTTATTTCTGAAGAAAACACACTAGCAAAAATTCTATGTACATACAAATATTCAGAGCATGTTCTGAAGATGTTTTTATGTCTCTCCTCAGCTATATTTTATTTCTCATGTAAAATATGAAAACATTCAATACAAATGTTCAGATAGTATTGGCATAAATCTAATTAGCATAAGATTATTCAACCAATCAAAAGTAATGCTTTTATGAATGTGCTTAAACTAAACTTTATATTCATTCAGTGTCTCACCCATTCATAAAATGATCATATTTCTTCTGATGAACTACAGTAGTAAAAAGAACAAGCCAAAAAAATAAATAAATAAAGTTTGTAAAGATCTTTATTTAGTAATTCAGAAAATCACACTGCAGACCTGTTGTAACAGAATAAAGATTTTAAGTGTTTGTGAGATATGCACATAGACTTGGTCTTTATTTGATTCTCTGTGAAAAGTTATTTAAATATATGCAGCAACTGGTACATGTGGAATACTATGATAAGTTTAAAAAGTTTTTTGCCTTCTATCATCAAATAAATATTTGAGGAGGGTAATACTATCTTTACTTCAAGAATAGGGATCTTCAGCTTACTTGGGTCCTTTCCCAGAATCACAAAACTAGCAAATGAGAAACTTATTCAACTTTGGGGTCTGTTCTGGTTACAAATCCTTGTTTCAAGTTTTCTATGCTTAGTCACTCAGTCATGTCCACCTGTCTGTGGCCCCATGCACTGTACCCCACCCCCCACCACCCCCAGGATCCTTTGTCTGTGGGATTCTCCAGGCAAGAATACTGGAGTGGGTTGCCATTTCCTTCTCCAGGAGATCTTCCCAACCCAGGGTTTGAGCCCATGTCTCCCGCATTGCAGGTGGATTCTTTACCACCTGAGCCACCAAGGAACATTTTGAAATGTCTGAATATTTTGGGAATTTTGCATTTCCAGTTATTTGTACTATTAAAACAATGAATATAAAGTTTATACATATTGGGTTCTTCTTATATCTTTTTGCAGTGATAAGATTAAGAGACAATTGGTAAATTTTGGATGTCATCTGCATGCTGTCATGAATATCCATTTATATAAAAAAGGCACTTTTTCCATTTGATGCAAAACAAACATATTTGCACATAGTATAATTTTTTTAATGTCAAATATATTTGGAATACCTAAGATGATATGCTAAAGCTATATATCATATTCTCTAAAATAATATTTTTCCCAAACTTTATAATGAATAAAGCTATTATATGCATGCTACTTATGGTTTATGGAATTTCTAACCTATACCTATTCATAAAGATCACCAAATCAGTGTAGGAAGGGCAAATTCTTTCCACCTTTTCATAGTTAAGCAAGAAGAGATGTTGACATATTGAAAGGCATTCAGAAATAAAACTGGCATTTTTATTTCAAGGTTTTGCTCTTCTTTCAAGCACATGATCTACCTTGCACCAAGGCTTAATTTTGCAAAGTTTGCATTATCATTGTTTTCTAAAATTTTATTTTGTATTTCAGCCACCTGAAAGGAGTAGCATTTATATCAGACACAGGAAAAAAGCTTTCCTGTTCATTGAAGTAATACTTCTCAAGGTTTACAGTACATGATACCATGTTAAATCTTGGCTATTGCTGAGTTCCTACTCTGGCTTTATTTCTAGTCTGAAACACATTTCTCATTATCCACACAGCTTCATAGTAACAACATAACAAGTCACTTAGGTGCTTGAAGTGGGGCTACTACACTCCTGCTACATCATCTGTATTCATAAAATGTGCTTAGGGCATTTTTTTGTATACTGGTGTGATACGATTTGCTATTGTTCAGTCAGAGTCGTGAGAAAGAAGAACAGGGGTCACAATGATGCCTGCCCACATTTGGGCAAGTAAGAAAGGCTGTAGTCTTTATGACTTGACAGAAAAAGACTCATGAAATTTTCTTCCAAAAGATCTTGGGAGAAGCAGAACTTGGGAATGTGAGGTGCAGTACAGAATCAACAAAAATGTATTTTCTTGTTACAGATTCCAGCACAGTTGTGATAATTGTAAAGTTGGCAGCTTTACAGTACCGTATGATACAACATCTTTAGAGGCATAGTTGCTGAGACTATCTAGCCTGTGAAAATTGCTGGAAGAAAAAAAAAAAAGAGAGAGATGCACAGAATATTCTGTGTAGCTGGTGATATGCTGATTAATGTTTAACAACTGATTTTCAGAGAAAAAGATGGTTTGTAGCATTTGCCAATTCCCATGGCATAAATCAGAGAAGGCAATGGCACCCCACTCCAATACTCTTGCCTGGAAAATCCCATAGATGGAGGAGCCTGGAAGGCTGCAGTCCATGGGGTCGCTGAGGTTCGGACACGACTGAGCGACTTCACTTTCACTTTTCACTTTCATACGCTGGAGAAGGAAATGGCAACCCACTCCAGTGTTCTTGCCTGGAGAATCCCAGGGACGGGGGAGCCTGGTAGGCTACCGTCTATGGGGTCACACAGAGTCGGACACGACTGAAGTGACTTAGCAGTAGCAGCAGCAGTATGGCGTAAATATTCCCACCAGCGGTTATTGGTGGGAATCAACACGAAGTAATTTAACACAAGAGTTTGGATGAGCCATAGAAGCTGGCTCAAGCACAGAGATGCATGCAGTAATTCCAGATTGCTGTGCGGTGCTAAGTTGCTTCAGTGGTGTCTGACTCTGTGTAACCCTATGGACTGTAGCCTGCCAGGCTTCTCTGTCAGTGGGATTCTCCAGGCAAGAATACTGGAGTGGGTCTCCATGCCCCTCTCTAGGGGATCTTCTTGACCCAGGGATCGAACCGGTGTCTTTTACGTCTCTTACACTGGCAGATGGGTTCTCACTGCTGACAAATAGGAAGCTTTAAAGTACCCACCCTTTTTGTTTACTCTCAGACATATCATTGCAAATGTTTGTGTACAATGAACACAAATTGAGCAGTTTGGGTGTTCAGAGCATTGTAATTTGACCAAAAATACTGTAATTGGACTCTGGGCAACATATCAGTTACATTTAATACTGCTTTATATAAAATGTGCTTTGGGAAATGTTCTGATCCTATCCTTAGAAACTTAAAATGCTGTCAGCTCTATTTTCTAAATGCATCTTGGATACTTCTCCTGTCTGTTCATTAGTTCAACTTTATGTCCCAAGTACTAGTCTTGTCACTAGAAATATAATGATGAAAAAGATAGGAAAGATTCCTGCCCTTATCATTTCTTGCTTCAACTATGACAACCTTCTGATATGTTTCCCTGTATCTAGTGTCTTCATTCCATTTTAACACTGGCCAGACTGACTATTTTTTCCAAAACTGCAAAAATGATGATCCCATTCTCCCAATTATATTTTCCTCCAAAGTCCCTCAAAATTAGCCCCTGCCTGGCTTATTCCAGTATCTATCCTAACTCTCTGCTACTAGAGTCATGCCAAATATCTTGTCAATTTTAGAACATATGATAAATCCAGCTCTCTTGCCTTTGCATATAATGTACTTTCTGCCTTTCCCATCTCACACTGGAAAACACCCACCTTATAGTTCAAACAAGATGACCTTCTCTGTAAAGCTTTCTCTGACTTATCCCAGAGAAAAACTAGGTCCTCCATTTCCTACCCCTGCATATTCACTGTGCCCCCTCTAACAGTTTTTTGTTTTTCACTTTTTTCTTGTTGCAAAATGCCATCAAATAGCTACACCACATATAGCTACACACATATAGATCTGTGTGCCCTGCAGAGTCTCAGGGAACCCCCTTCACAGAAGAGGCTATGTCATAATTAAAGGAGTGATAATCATAACCAGTGTGAATGAAGAATCTTTGCAACATGGTAACCTTGATACTGTATTTTCCTACAAAATGCAAAATCACCATGGAAAGAAATTGTGTCTTATCCATTTGTAAAAACTTACCTATAAACTATACAGAAGCCAATTTTGTTGAAATGACTTACTGAATACAAAGAAGTGTATTTACCAGTGACTTATATGAATAAGTCCTACTAATGATGTCACCACTCAACCATAAGATCTGATGTTTGATTAATTTATAATTCACATCATGCAAGCTCTTAATCTGAAGTATTTTCAGTTAGTTAAAAATGACCACATTTTAAGTTGACTGTAGTTTATTGGTGCTTTATTAACTTTTGCATATCTCTAGATTCAAATAACTGGCATGTTGTTAAACTACTCTATATACCTAGAGGATTTTCATGGAGTAATATACAATAGTCTCTGATGAAGCTCAGATTCACAATTAATTAGTACAGCCAAAGGCTGTGCTTTTGGCTCTGTCCCTTCAGTAAATTGTGCTATGAAATATATTTGCATTTACTTAGCACAGCTGGTTTTCATGAAAAGACCACTTGACCTCAGATAATTTAAACCAAATACAGAATGGCTTCATTCCTAAAAGAAGAAAACCAGCATGTAAATCAGGTGGCTTAAATGTGGACAAATAATATTTTTCATGTATGTTATCCTAGGGAATTGTTTAAAGACGCTGTCACTTGTTCACTTTTTTAAAAAACCCATAGTAAAACATAAACAGTACATAAAATTCTGAAATTCCACATCATGCTATTCTTTGAAATGTAAATATTTATATAGTACATTAAGACCATTCTATACTACTTTATTAGGTAATTGTTCTACTGAAAGCTATTAATCTGTATTTTTGGAGAAAAAAATCTTATGGCAGTTTCAGTTCAGTTCAGCTCGGTTCAGTTGCTCAGTCGTGTCCAACTCTTTGCAACCTCATGAATCGCAGCACGCCAGGCCTCCCTGTCCATCATTAACTCCCAGAGTTCACTCAAACTCATGTCCATCAAGTCGGTGATGCCATCCAGCCAATTCATCCTCTCTCATCCCCTTCTCCTCCTGCCCCTAATCCCTCCCAGCATCAGAGTCTTTTCCAATGAGTCAACTCTTCACATGAGGTAGCCAAAGTATTGGAGTTTCAGCTTTATCATCAATCCTTCCAATGAACACCCAGGACTAATCTCCTTTAGAATGCAATGGTAGGATCTCCTTGCAGTTCAAGGGACTCTTAAGAGTCTTCTTCAACACCACAGTTCAAAAGCATCAATTCTTCGGCGCTCAGCTTTCTTCACAGTCCAACTCTCACATCCATACATGACCATTGGAAAAATCATAGCCTTGACTAGATGGATCTTTGTTGGCAAAGTAATGTCTCTGCTTTTGAATATGCTATCTAGGTTTGTCATAACTTTCCTTCCAACGAGTAAGCATCTTTTCATTTCATGGCTGCAGTCACCATCTGCAGTGATTTTGGAGCCTCCAAAAAATAAAGTCTGACACTATTTCCACTGTTTCCCCATCTATTTCCCATGAAGTGGTGGGACCAGATGCCATGATCTTAGTTTTCTGAATGTTGAGCTTTAAGCCAACTTTTTCACTCTCCTCTTTCACTTTCATCAAGAGGCTTTTAAGTTCCTCTTCACTTTCTGCCATAAGGGTGGTGTCATCTGCATATCTGAGGTTATTGATATTTCTCCCAGCAATCTTGATTCTAGCTTGTGCTTTTTCCAGCCCAGCATTTCTCATGATGTACTCTGTATAGAAGTTAAATAAGCAGGGTGACAATAAATAGTCTTGATGTACTCCTTTTCCTATTTGGAACCAGTCTGTTGTTCCATGTCCAGTTCTAACTGTTGCTTCCTGACCTGCATATAGGTTTCTCAAGAGGCAGGTCAGGTAGACTGGTATTCCCATCTCTTTCAGAATTTTCCACAGTTTATTGTGATCCACACAGTCAAAGGCTTTGGCATAGTCAATAAAGCAGAAATAGATGTTTTTTCTGGAACTCTCTTGCTTTTTCCATGATCCAGCAGATGTTGGCAATTTGATCTCTGGTTCCTCTGCCTTTTCTAAAACCAGCTTGAACATCTGGAAGTTCACGGTTCATGTATTGCTGAGGCCTGGCTTGGAGAATTTGGAGCATTACTTTACTAGTGTGTGAGACGAGTGCAATTGTGTGGTAGTTTGAGCATTCTTTGGCATTGCCTTTCTTTGAGATTGGAATAAAAACACCTTTTCCAGTCCTGTGGCCACTGCTGAGTTTTTCAAATTTGCTGGCGTATTGAGTGCAGCACTTTCACAGCATCATCTTTTAGGATTTAAAATAGCTGCACTGGAATTCCATCACTTCCACTAGCTTTGTTTGTAGTGATGTTTTCTAAGGCCTGCTTGACTTCACATTCCAGGATGTCTGGCTCTAGGCAAGTGATCACACCATCATGATTATCTGGGTCATGAAGATCTTTTTTGTACAGTTCTTCTGTGTATTCTTGCCGCATCTTCTTAATATCTTCTGGTTCTGTTAGCTCCATACCATTTCTGTCCTTTATCGAGCCCATCTTTGCATGAAGTGTTCCCTTGGTGTCTCTAATTTTATTGAAGAGATCTCTAGTCTTTCTCACTCTATTGTTTTCCTCTATTTCTTTGCATTGATCTCTGAGGAAGGCTTTCTTATCTCTTTTTGCTATTCTTTGAAACTCTGCATTCAGATGCTTATATCTTTCCTTTTCTCCTTTGATTTTTGCTTCTCTTCTTTGCACAGCTATTTGTAAGGCCTCCCCAGACAGCCATTTTGCTTTTTTGAATTTCCTTAGGGATGGTCTTGATCCCTGTCTCCTGTACAATGTCATGAACCTCCGTCCATGGTTCATCAGGCACTCTGTATATCAAATCTAGCCCCTTAAATCTATTTCTCACTTCCACTGTATAATCATAAGGGATTTGATTTAGGTCATACCTTAATGGTCTGGATTTCCCTGGTGGCTCAGATGGTAAAGGGTCTGCCTACAATATTGGAGACCTGGGTTCGATCCCTGGGTTGGGAAGATCCCCTGGGGAAGGAAATGGCAACCCACTCCAGTACTCTTGCCTGGAGAATCCCATGTATGAAGAAGCCTGGTGGGCTACTGTCCATGGGTTCACAAAGAGTTGGACACAACTGAGCAACTTCAATTTCTTTTGAATGGTCTAGTGGTTTTCCCTACTTTCTTCAATTTAAGTCTGAATTTGGCAATAACGAGTTCATGATCTGAGCCACAGTCAGCTCCCAGTCTTGTTTTTGCTGTATAGAGCTTCTCCATCTTTGCCTGCAAAGAATATAATCAATCTGATTATAAAAGAAAACTAACCAATTGCCTTGATTCATGGACCTGACATTCCAAGTTCCTATGCAATATTGCTTTTTACAGCATCGAACCTTGCTTCTATTACCAGTCACATCCACAACTGGGTATTGTTTTTGCTTTGCTTCCATCCCTTCATTCTTTCGGTGTTGACCATCTGGTGACGCTCATGTGTAGAGTCTTCTCTTGTGTTGTTGGAAGAGGGTGTTTGCTATGACCAGTGCGTTTGCTTGGCAAAACTCTATTAGCCTTTGCCCTGCTTCATTCCATATTCCAAGGCCAAATTTGCCTGTTACTCCAGGTGTTTCTTGACTTCCTACTTTTGCATTCCAGTCCCCTATAATGAAAAGGACATCTTTTTGGGTGTTAGTCTAAAAGGTCTTGTAGGTCTTCATAGAACCGTTCAACTTCAGCTTCTTCAGCATTACTGGTTGGTGCATAGGCTTGGATTACCATGATATTGAATGGTTTGCCTTGGAAACGAACAGAGATCATTTTGTCATTTTTGAGATTGCATCCAAGTACTGCATTTCAGACTCTTTTGTTGACCATGATGACTACTCCATTTCTTCTAAGGGATTCCTGCCCACAGTAGTAGATATAATGGTCATCTGAGTTCAATTCACCCATTCTTGTCCATTTTAGTTCGCTGATTCCTAGAATGTCAAAGTTCACTGTTGCCATCTCCTGTTTGACCACTTCCAATTTGCCTTGTTCATGGACCTGACATTCCAAGTTCCTATGCAATACTGCTTTTTACAGCATCGGACCTTGCTTCTATTACCAGTCACATCCACAACTGGGTATTGTTTTTGCTTTGGTTCCATCTCTTCATTCTTTCTGGAGTTATTTCTCCATTGATCTTCAGTAGCATATTCGGCACCTACCAACCTGGGGAGTTTCTCTTTCAGTATCCTACCATTTTACCTTTTCATACTGTTCATGGGGTTCTCAAGGCAAGAATACTGCTGTGGTTTGCCATTCTCTTTCCAGTGGACCACATTCTGCCAGACCTCTCCACATGTCCTGCCTGTCCTGGGTGGCCCCACATGGCATGGCCTAGTTTCATTGAGTTAGACAAGTCTGCGGTCTGTGTGATCAGATTGGTTAGCTTTCTGTGATTATGGTTTCAGTGTGTCTGCCCTCTGATGCTCTCTCACAACACCTACCGTCTTACTTGGGTTTCTCTTACCTTGGATGTGGGGTATCTCTTCACGGCTGCTCCAGCAAAGCGCAGCTGCTGCTCCTTACCTTGGACGAGGGGTATCTCCTCACAGCTGCCCCTCCTGACCATGAATTGGAGTAACTCCTCTCGGCCCTCCTGCGCCTGCACAGCCGCAGCTCCTATGGCAGTTGAGTGAATACTAATTTTCAAATCAGTTTAAATCTGATTTTGATTTATGTATGATACATATACAATACTTTAAATGCATAGACTTTCTTGAGTTCAGACTCATAATTTTTAGCATTTTATGTAAAATTAACACTTTTTGAAATGCAGTTTATATTGTGGTCTTATTTCCATTAAAACATAAACCTGAGATTTTAACATAATAATTTCATTGCACCACATAATTTGAAGCAAGACTTGGATACAAGAAATATGATGTGTGAGTGTGAAGATATAGTTCTACTGAATCTGAACTAAAAATATCTTTGGAGATCTATAATTTTCCAAAGGCTGTGAATAACAACTACAGAAGGATCTAGCATTTCATCCTAATAACATATATCTTCATCACCATACCAACATAATTTTCCCACAAATGTTAACATTATGTTTCAATGTACTTGGCAGCCTTCATATTTAGTATTATTTTATGTTTCAATGAATTTGGACAAGTTTTAATGTTTAGAATATTATTGTTATTGTATACATCATACACACACCTTTTAATGTAGGAAATAATAAGAAAACATCCACTTTAATACAATAATGTTTTTGATAATTTTCTGTATTAATACTCTAAGAAATTAGAAAGAATGATCATAGCCCTAAAACTGCAGTGAATGAAATTTAACCATACTTTGAGGAACAGCTAAAATTTTTATTTAGGATTTTTAACTGATTCATGGTTTTTCACATTGTTTATTTAAAAGATAATATTAAAATATTATTGTGTTTGAATATAGATTGGTGGGCCTTTCAACTAATATTAAGATATAACTGAAGGTTACTCGTCTTAACAAATCTAAAAGGATTTATACAACAGGCTTTCATTACAATTCTGCATGTGCAGCCATTCAGCAATGTTGATCGACACTGCCAGAGACAATTGACAACATACTAAAATCACTGCTGGAATCTGAACACCTAAGGCAAAACGCTGCCTTAGGGAAGGTCTTCCACTGCTGAATCATCACCAAAAGTAGACTGGAAAGGGCATCAGGGGTGTCAGGGCCCCTGATTTATAGCTCCTGACACCTACTGCTTGTGTCATAGGATACTTGTTTCGTCTGCCTACAGTCTACCTAAACTTGCTGTACCCAGTTACTTTAATTTTTTCAAATACTTGAATGTAAAGCCCTCACTTTATTTCATTAAGTTACTAGAAAAACACCAATAAAACTTCTACATATCCATAATAGGAATATATATATGTAATTCTTCCCTCCCCATCAGAACTTATTTCCCTATCTTATGAAAAAGAAGCAAATCTATCTCCAACTTTCTTTCTCGATCAGTTAGTTATTAGTCAAGATTTGAGGAAAGTCATCAAAACACAATTGAGTATCTACTTCTGTAGTAACTTGGTAACAAGTCCTTGAGAAAAAGATTTCAATGACAGATCAACCTGGTTTAAGAAGCATTTACTTGATTTTGGTAAGAGTTTTAACTTGGTTTTAGAAGGACCCAGATATGAGCTCCATTTGAGCAGAAATGGAAGGTGGTAAGGCTTTGGCTGGAGTGGCAAGGTGGCTTGCCTAACTGCAGCTCAAGGCACGACCAGACTTGGACAGACCTGAATGATGAGAGCTGTGTTTACTTACAGTTTCACATGCCAGGCCTAATTTTAAGTTAGCAGCCTGATGTGTTTTGAAAATATTTGTGTGACACAATATTTTAAAATGTGTTCACACAATATGTTGAGATCTTTCCTTTACTCTGAATAGCATTTTCTGCAAAAAGAAATATTCTAGATGAAAAATATATCCAATCTGTTATGAGATTGCATGTTTACACTTAGCCTGTAAATGCAAAACAGTACAGAAAAGAAGTGCCATTCAAATTGGACCAGATACGGTTGACCATGCCCCATGAACATAGGATACCTGTGGACCTGCGATGTGTGAGAATTCATCAAGACTCAGTGAGTACAAGGAAAGAGTGTCACATTTATAGCCCCACTTTCCCTGTGAATCAAATCTTGATTCAAATGCAGAAAGAGGTGGTTTTCCTAGAAACACAATGAGTTAAAGAGCCCTACACCTGTTATCACATGTGTTATTTTTCTGTATTAGCCAGCTACTTATGCTAAAAATAATGACAAAAAAAGAAAGAGAAAGACAGCCCATCCCATACTTCTTCCTCATTTCAGTTCTTCTTTATCCGTTGGTGGGCTGAAGGTAGCATTGGCACAATATGCATACATCAAGAATTGAAATAAAAACAGCTAATTTTGAGCTAATTAGTGCATTATTTTAACTGTTCTAGTAACAACAAAATACATATGCATATAAGAGCTACAAAATATGAAATGTCTAATTTTAGGGATTCTACATATTATTCACCTTTAAAACTGACATAGCACAATATAACGATGAATGGTAGAATTCTTGCCAATAACTTTTCATTTAAATTTTTCTTCAGTTAGAATGGCATCAAATGGAAATAAAAGCAATCTGAAAAGTCTAGAGAAAGACCATTAGAAGAAAAAAAAATAGTTTTTTAATTTAGTTCTATTAACAGCACTTTTTACTTGCTTTTTGAACAAGAGGCCCCACAAATTATGTAGCTGGTGCTGCAGACAGCTATCAGATTGGAGTTAGAGGATGAAGAAGCCAAATAAATGGAAATGAGAAAGATATCACCAAAACAGAAGCATAGCCTGTGAGGGTTTGTTAAGCTAAAGAGAAGCCTATGTTCAGATATACACCACATCTTTGAGAGCCTTAAATATAAATCATAGCAAGAGATTTTTGCTTGATCCATTCAGTTCAGTTCAGTTCAGTCCCTCAGTCATGTCTGACACTGCGACCCCATGAATCGCAGTCCCTTGCAGTCCAAGGGACTCTCAAGAGTCTTCTCCAGCACCATAGTTCAAAAGAATCAGTTCTTCGGTGCTCAGCTTTCTTCACAGTCCAACTCTTATATCCATACATGACCACGGGAAAAACCATAGCCTTGACTAGATGGACCTTTGTTGGCAAAGTAATGTCTCTACTTTTAATATGCTATCTCGGTTGGTCATAACTTTCCTTCTGAGGAGTAAGCATCTTTTACAATCATGGCTGTGGTTACCATCAGCAGTGATTTTGGAGCCAAAAAAATAAAATCTGACACTGCTTCCACTGTTTCCCCATCTATTTCCCATGAAGTGATGAGACCAGATGCCATGATCTTCGTTTTCTGAATGGTGAGCTTTAAGCCAACTTTTTCACTCTCCTCTTTCACTTGCATCAAGAGGCTTTTTAGCTCCTCTTCACTTTCTGCCATAAGGGTGGTGTCATCTGCATATCTGAGGTTATTGATATTTCTTCTGGCAATCTTGATTCCAGCTTGTGCTTTTTCCAGCCCAGCGTTTCTCATGATGTACTCTGCATATAAGTTAAATAAGCAGGATGACAATATACAGACTTGACAAACTCCTTTTCCCACAAGAAATACATTTTGCAGTTTTACATGGTTGAAAAATTACACATGAATAATAATTTGTCATACATGAAAATTATATGAGGTTTAAAATTTATTAGGACACAGCCATGCTTATTCTTTTATATATTGTATATGGCTATCTCTGTATTTCTGTGGCAAAGTTGAGTAGTTCATCAGAGACCACAAAGACCACAAAGTTTAAAATATTTACTATCCTTTCACACACAAAAAAATGTTTCTTGACCCCTACTTTAGAGGACTATGAATTACAAGTCATAGTTTTCTAAGAACTTCTATAAAAACATATATTTTGGGGGTTCAATTGTATTTTGACACTAACATTATTTAAGACTCACATTTAAGACAATTAGAACTCACATCTGGAAGTAGGAACTTTGGAAGAAGTGTCATTTGCATAGTATGCAAAAGGCATGGTTTCTGTATTAAGAATTAAGGAACAGTACTGTTTGACTTTAGGGGAGAAAGGGAGATGTTTGTGTGAGTGATATGAGAATTGTTGACAATCAGTCTGCAAGACTGAGTAATGGACACAGATCCTCTAAACCCCTTTTTATCTCAAACTTTCTTCAAGAGTCCAGATTAAAAATCAGGACTATAATTAAATGAGACAAAGCTGTTTTGTTTCACGACAAAGATAGAGTACCAGAACAGTATTATACAGACTTGTCTTCTAACAACTGTATTGAGCTACCTTGGAAAAGAATATATTTTGCTGTGTTTTCCAGAGTTAAACAAGAGGGTACAAATGACTGGGGGATTAAATGATAGGTAAACTACTTATTTAAGAATTCTCCAGTGATGTGCCTTTTTAGATGTTATCACCATTCAGAGTAGATATGAGATTCTCCTATTCCTCATAGTTGACATTTCTGGCTTTAGCTGAGTTTTAAAGTAGTAAGTTCCAAGTGCTGTACCACGGAATTATTGTTAAATTCTAGAGGATTTTAAAGGACTAGAAAGATGTAAGAGTCTGTTGTGATTAAAATACATTTCTGTTATTCAAGTCAGGCACCAAATCTGTAAAAGTCAAGTTCAAGGAAGTCCATTTTCACCACCATTGATTTTCACTGAAGGCAGACTCTTTTCACCTCATTGATTTTGATGTTGATTGAGTCATGTTCATCTGGTTGGTCACTATTTGGGAGCTTGCTCATTTTTGATGGGTTAATTTGCCTAGGATCACTGATCGGTTACCTTGATCTGAGCTACTCTTATTCAACATTTTCTCAGGCCACATACTAAGAAACTTTAAGAGCTATTAAATCAAATGGAATTCAATTCTAAAGAATTTACCTAACTTCAAATAATTAATAGTTTACCATTAATTATAAAATTTGGATCACATATTATTCTTTAACCACATGACATCTCAAGGCCATAGAGCATACAGCAAGGCCATATAGAGCATACATAAATGTTACTGATATCATAATTCATGTAAAAAACAGAGACTTTACAAGTAAGAATAACTTTACAGAAATATAATTTATACAAGTAACAAAACTGTAATTGACCATTAATGCTTAAAAATGGAAAGCAACTTCTGCAACCAAATAAGATTAACAACATTTAAATAAATCTCCAAATCTGAAACTTGTGGTTCTGCTATTGTTCAATTATCATCATTCACAAACTGGCTTCTCTACCTACTGCATATATAACCCTCAAATAGAAGCTTTCCTTCTAAACTAAACTTTCTATTGGTGAATATTAACATGCAATTCACAAGAGAGCATCTGGATTATATGTGAGATAATAATTATCTTTTTTGTGACACATTTATGAGTTTTCCTTTCATTAGTTTTTATCTTGGAAGTCTTCATTGTTCTGGTAGTCTAGTTTTAGAACAAACACCTGCTTTTTACAACTCTTTGCTGAATCCGTCAAGATTTTATGCTTAAAACATCTGACAATTCTATATAAGATTTTTGAAGCTTTGTTATTCCAGCAGAAACCATCCCATCTATCTTCCCTTTGTTACCAACTCTTTTATAAAAATATAAATTTGGAAGTGATTTGGATTGAATGCCGAATCAAAATTTGCTTTTTTCCCTATATCAACAATCTCTTCCTATTAGCTTTTGTCCCATAAAGTGCAAATGGTTTAGATTTCTCGTAGAAATATTTCTTAAATCTCTATTAGTTCATGCCATTTACCATTGAAGTGTTCAATATTGCTACTGTTTCTGTTATCAGTAACTTATAACACTGAAGAAACATCATTATAATTTTAGTTTACCATCTATCTTGTATGCCAAGTAAAATCTAAACTCTGAAACAAAAATTTTAGTCATAAAACTTATATACTGATCAATAATACATATTAGTATAAAACTGCTATATATATGGAGAAGGCAATGGCACCCCACTCCAGTACACTTGCCTGGAAAATCCCATGGACGGAGGAGCCTGGTAGGCTGCAGTCCATGGGGTCGCTAAGAGTCGGACACGACTGAGTGACTTCACTTTCACTTTTCACTTTCATGCATTGGAGAAGGAAATGACAACCCACTCCAGTGTTCTTGCCTGGAGAATCCCAGGGATGGGGGAGCCTGGTGGGCTGTCATGTCTAGGGTCGCACAGAGTCGGACATGACTGAAGTGACTTAGCAGCAGCAGCTATATATATATACTGATCAAACCCCTGAGAGGGCTTCCCAGGTGGCATAGGGTAAAGAATTCATCTGCCAATGCAGGAAACACAAGAGACATGAGTTCAATTCCTAGGTTGGACGGATCACCTGGAGTAGGACATGACAAGCCACTCCTGTGTTCTTGGTTGGAAAATTCCATGGACAGAGGAGCCTGTCAGGCTTCGGTCCATGGGGCTCCAAAGAGTCAGACAAAACTGAGCACAAGCATACTCCTGAGAATCTAACCAGTCTCTTATCTATCATTTGATGTCCAGAGAGACATCCTCATATTTCCAGAACACTCAGAAATTAAATTATTTCCACATTATCCTTTTCCTGGAGAATGGAAAGGCTACCCACTCCAGTATTCTGGCCTACAGAATTTCATGGGCTGTATAGTTCCTGAGGTCACAAAGATTTGGACACGACTGAGGGACTTTCACTTACTTATCCTTTTGTTAGCAAAATTTCTGTTATCTTGTTTCCTTTACTTATGGAAAAGATATGCAACCAACAAGGACCGACAGTATAGCACAAGGACCTATTGTATAGCTCATGTTATGTGGCAGCCTGGATGGGAGGGGAGTTTGAGGGAGAGTGGGTACATGTATATGTATGGCTGAGTCCCTTTGCTATTCACCTGAAACCATCACAACATTGTTAATCAGCTACAGTCCAATACAAAATAGCAAGTTTAATTAAAAACAATGTATGTAGACATCTTCTATGTATATATGTAGACTACTGATAAGTCCTGGGACTTATTTTAATTTTGGTGGCTTAAAATTATTGTATATAGAAAAACATATGTAAATAGAAAAGGATAACATATGATAATTATAAGCATAGCATAGTATGGTTACATAAATTAATTGTCAGGTAAGAATTTTAAGCTATTAATATTATTGGTTAGGAGTTTAGTTAATACAGTATGATGACATATACCATAATAAGTACTTAAGGTTTCATTTTAACTTAATTGGGGAAAGTACTGAGAAATTGAAAGATTTTAAGCAGCTAATGCCATGGCTTAACTTGCTATTAAGAAAAAAATCAGTTATTTTAATTAAGGCAATTGTTTTATCCTAGATTCTCCATTCAAAAATTCAGAGCCATTTTACCACATCTCTCTATCAAACCCCACATCCAATATTTCAGGAAATATTGTTAAGTTCTCTTAAAATATATACCAAGATCAAAACATTTCTTATCATATCCAGTACTTTGACCACTTGATGTGAAGAGCTGACTTATTGGAAAAGATCCTGATGCTGGGAAAGATTGAAGGCAAAGGAGAAGACAGTGACAGAGGATGAGGTGATTAGATGGCATCACCGACTCAATGGACATGAATTTGAACCAACTCTGGGAGATAGTGAAGGACATGGAAGCCTGGCATGCTGCAGCCCCCAGGGTTGCAAAGAGTCAGATATGATTTGACTGGAACTGAATAACAACAACAATCATATTTTTGTTACCATTAAGATTCTAACCACCAAAATTTCTTCCACCTGAAGTATCTGAATTTTTGTCTAATTGGTCTCTCTACTTTTTGAAGATGTTATCCTTGAAATTATATTAGATTGTTAGGTTCTGCCTCCAGAAGGATTCATGATATTCACATACTATATTACTGCCACTATCTTGGCCCAAAAGAACTGCATTCTTATATTTTCTTCATTCTCCTCTAATTAAGCTTTCATCTCCACTATTGGAATAGATACTAGTCAAAGCAAATAGTTCTATTTTGCCAAATAAAATGCTCAAGTCTTAGACCTCTTCTGATTTGGTCAATAGGACATTTGACATGGTTGAACTACTCCCTCCTTTCTAAAATACTTTGTTCAACTTGACTTACAAGATAACACATTATTTTGATTTATTTTTCTTGCCTTATAGGTTGCCTTTTCTAAAATTTCTTTGCTTGGTCTTTATTATAATGAGGTCTGAACATTTGTGAGCTCTGGAAATCAATTTGAGAGTTGGCATTTTCTTAGCTTTCTACTTCCCAAGGTAAACACATCTAATCTTATGGCTTTAAATAGCTGTATTATTCTGACAACCCCAAATCTTCAGCTTTAGTATTACCCCTTAATTTTACTATTTTATACCCAATTAAATATTTCCAAAAAGATCTGCAAATATAATCTCCATTCTTTTACTTATTCACGCAGATTAAGATCATCCTTGACTACAGTTTTGGGTTTCCCTGGTGGCTCAGGTGATAAAGACTCCATCTGCAGGAGACTTAGGTTGGAAACCTGGGTGCAGAAGATCCCCTGGAGAAGGGAATGGCAACCTACTGCAGTATTCTTGCCTGGAGAATTCCAGGGAGAGAGGAGCCTGATGGGCTATAGTCCATGGGGTCACAAAGAGTGACCACTGAACGACTAACACTTTCCCTTGATGACATTTTATTTTTCTTTCCACTCCACATTCACTCCATTAACACATTTTGCTCCTTCTATATCCATATTATAGTCAAAATTTGATCATTTCTCATCACATGAATGTCCATCTCAACCCCAGGGTAAAACTTATGATAGTCTTATACTCTAGAGTACTCCATCTGTGTAAATACAATGGTTCCTTTACGAGTTAAGCTATGTGACATCACTCCACGGCTTAAATATTCCAGTATTTTTAAACTTGCTTAGTGAAAAATTCAAGAACTTAGCATGAGTTATACATCGCTAGATGAACTGGCTCCCTCCTGCCTCCTTGACTTCTCCCACAAGTTTCCTCACTTATTATGTTGCAGCCATATTGGCCTCAAAGTGTCCTTAGCAGTGGCGAGTATGTTTCCATTTTCAGACCTCTGTAAGCCTTCTAACACCTTTTAGAACATGCTCCCCCACTGAAGACTTCAGGGCTTTAGTCTCCTGCTTACTTCAGGCTTCTACTAAAATGTTCACATAAAGAGGTCTTCACTGGAGACTCTATAAAAATGGACACTTCTCCTAAGCTGCTGCTGCTGCTAAGTCACTTCAGTCATGTCGGACTTTGTGCAACCCCATAGAGGGCAGCCCACCAGGCTCCCTCGGCCCTGGGATTCTCCAGGCAAGAACACTGGAGTGGGTTGTCATTTCCTTCTCCAATGCATGAAAGTGAAAAGTGAAAGTGAAGTCACTCAGTCGTGTCTGACTCTGTGCGACCCCATGGACTGCAGCCCACCAGGCTCCTCCATCCATGGGATTTTCCTAAGCTGGAACTCTTTAATATCCCTGGCTCTTGCCTTATTTTTTCAATCTTTAGCACCAGTTAAATGTTAGACGGTGTTATACTTCTGTTTCTGTTCTCACTCAATGGTATGATCTATTAAGAGTGGTGCTTTTGTGCTTTTCCTAGTGCAATATCCCCATTGGCTAGAACATGTTCTACCCAGTGATATATATTTAAAAAACACTTGCTAATGAATATATCTCAAGACATATTTAATAAATCCTTTTTGACAGATTTTATATTCAAGTCTAGTTTTAATAAAATATTAAGCCATCACTGACTTTACTACCTCAAGCAGAGGCAGGAAGGAACAGAGGCACCTTCTCTCCTCTTTGTGTTCCAAGTGCATGTGCATGCATGTGCGTGTGTACTAGGTCGCTTCAGTTGTGCTGACTCTTTGCAACCCAAGGCACTTAAGCCTGTCAGGCTCCTCTTTCCATGGGAGTTCTCCAGGCAAAAATACTGAAGTGACTTGCCATGCCCTCCTCCAGGGAATCTTCCCCACCCAGGGAAGGAACCTGCATTTCCTGTGACTTGTGCACTGTAGGCAGATTTTTTTACCATTGAGCTACCAGGGAAGTCCAAAGGCAAAAATGATAGGATACTGAAAGAGGAACTCCCCAGGTCAGTAGGTGCCCAACATGCTACTGGAGATCAGTGGAGAAATAACTCCAGAAAGAATGAAGGGATGGAGCCAAAGCAAAAAAAATACCCAGTTGTGGATGTGACTGGTGATAGAAGCAAGATCCAATGCTGTAAAGAGCAATATTGCATAGGAACCTGGAATGTCAGGTCCATGAATCAAGGCAAATTAGAAGTGGTCATACAAGAGATGGCAAGAGAGAATGTCAACATTCTAGGAATCAGCGATCTGAAATGGACTGGAATGGGTGAATTTAACTCAGATGACCATTATATCTACTACTGCGGGCAGGAATCCCTCAGAAGTAATGGAGTAGCCATCATGGTCAACAAAAGAGTCCGAAATGCAGTACTTGGATGCAGTCTCAAAAATGACAGAATGTTCTTTGTTCGTTTCCAAGGCAAACCATTCAATATCACAGTAATCCAAGTCTATGCCCCAACCAGTAACACAGAAGAAGCTGAAGTTGGATGGTTCTATGAAGACCTACAAGACCTTTTAGAACTAACACCCAAAAAAGATGTCCTTTTCATTATAGGGGACTGGAATCCACAAGTAGGAAGTCAAGAAACACCTGGAGTAATGGGCAAATTTGGCCTTGGAATACAGAATGAAGCAGGCAAAGGCTAACAGAGTTTTGCCAAGAAAAGTCACTGGTCATGGCAAACACCATCTTCCAACAACACAAGAGAAGACTCTACACATGGACATCACCAGATGGTCAACACCGAAATCAGATTGATTATATTCTTTGCAGCCAAAGATGGAGAACCTCTATACAGTCAACAAAAACAAGACCAGGAGCTGACTGTGGCTCAGACCATGAACTCCTTAATAACAAATTCAGACTTAAATTGAAGAAAGTAGGGAAGACCACTAGACCATTCAGGAAATCCCTTATGATTATACAGTGGAAGTGAGAAATAGATTTAAGGGCCTATATCTGATAGATAGAGTGCCTGATGAGCTATGGAATGAGGTTCATGACATTGTACAGGAGACAGGGATCAAGACCATCCCCATGGAAAAGAAATGCAAGAAAGCAAAATGGCTGTCTGAGGAGGCCTTACAAATAGCTGTGAAAAGAAGAGAAGTGAAAAGCAAAGGATAAAAGGAAAGATATAAGCATCTGAATGCAAAGTTCCAAAGAATAGCAAGGAGAGATAAGAAAGCCTTCCTCAGCGATCAATGCAAAGAAATAGAGGAAAACAATAGAGTGAGAAAAACTAGAGATCTCTTCAAGAAAATTAGAGATACCAAGGGAACATTTCATGCAAAGATCAGCTCAATAAAGGACAGAAATGGTATGGACCAAACAGAAGCAGAAGATATTAAGAAGAGGTGGCAGGAATACACAGAAGAACTGTACAAAAAAGATCTTCATGACCCAGATAATCACGATGGTGTGATCACTGACCTAGAGCCAGACATCCTGGAATGTGAAGTCAAGTGGGCCTTAGAAAGCATCACTATGAACAAAGCTAATGCAGGTGATGGAATTCCAGTGGAGCTATTTCAAATCCTGAAAGATGATGCTGTGAGAGTGCTGCACTCAATATGCCAGCAAATTTGGAAAACTCAGCAGTGGCCACAGGACTGGAAAAGGTCAGTTTTCATTCCAATCCCAAAGAAAGGCAATGCCAAAGAATGTTCAAACTACCACACAATTGCACTCGTCTCACACACTAGTAAAGTAATGCTCCAAATTCTCCAAGCCAGGCTTCAGCAATATGTGAACCATGAACTTCCAGATGTTCAAGCTGGTTTTAGAAAAGGCAGAGGAACCAGAGATCAAATTGCCAACATCTGCTGGATCATCGAAAAAGCAAGAGAGTTCCAGAAAAGCATCTATTTCTGCTTTATATGCCAAAGCCTTTGACTATGTGGATCACAAGAAACTGTGGAAAATTCTGAAAGAGATGGGAATACCAGAACACCTGACCTGCGTCTTGAGAAACATATATGCAGATCAGGAAGCAACAGTTAGAACTCGACATGGAAAAACAGACTGGCTCGAAATAGGAAAAGGAGTACGTCTAGGCTGTATATTGTCACCCTGCTTATTTAACTTATATGCAGAGTACATCATGAGAAACACTGGGCTGGAAGAAGCAAAAGCTGGAATCAAGATTGCCGGGAGAAATCTCAATAACCTCAGATACGCAGATGACACCACACTTATGGCAGAAGCAAAAGCTGGAATCAAGATTGCCGGGAGAAATCTCAATAACCTCAGATACGCAGATGACACCACACTTATGGCAGAAAGTGAAGAGGAACTAAAAAGCCTCTTGATGAAAGTGAAAGAGGAGAGTGAAAAAGTTGGCTTAAAGCTCAACATTCAGAAAACGAAGATCATGGCATCTGGTCCCATCACTTTATGAGAAATCCATGGGGAAACAGTGGAAACAGTGGCAGACTTTATTTTTTTGGGCTCCGAAATCACTGCCGATGGTGACTGCAGCCATAAAGGTAAAAGACGCTTACTCCTTGGAAGGAAAGTTATGACCAACCTAGATAGCATATTCAAAAGCAGAGACATTACTTTGCCAACAAAGGTCCGTCTAGTAAAGGCTATGGTGTTTCCAGTGGTCATGTTTATGGATGTGAGAGTTGGACTGTGAAGAAAGCTGAGTGCCAAAGAATTGATGCTTTTGAACTGTGGTGTTGGAAAAGACTCTTAAGAGTCCCTTGGACTGGAAGGAGATTCAACCAGTCCATTCTAAAGGAGATCAGTCCTGGGTGTTCATTGGAAGGAATGATGCTAAAGCCGAAACTCCAATACTTTGGCCACCTCATGCGAAGAGTTGACTCATTGGGAAAGACCCTGATGCTGGGACTATTGGGGGCAGGAGATGAAGGGGAGGAGAAAGGATTAAATGTCTGGATGTCATCACCGACTTGATGGACATGAGTTTGGGTAAACTCTGGGAGTTGGTGATGGACAGGGAGGCTTGGTGTGCTGCGATTCATGGTGTTGCAGAGTCAGACATGACTGAGCGACTGAACTGAACAGAACAAATCCTTGTTGGATTCCTGGGTCAGAAAGATCTGCTGGAGAAGGGTTAGACTATCCACTCAAGTATTCTTAGGTTTCCCTTGTGGTTCAGAATGTGGTAAAGAATCCGCCTGCAATGCAGGAGATCTGGGTTCAATCCCTGGGTTGAGAGGATACCCTGGAGAAGGGAAAGGCTATCCACTCCAGTATTCTGGCCTAGAGAACTCCATGGAATGTAGTCCATGGGTCACAAAGAGTTGGACATGACTGAGAAATTTCAATTTTCACTTTCAATAAAACAAATACTAAGTCCGTCTATCTGTCTATCTATCTGAGAGAAAGACCACTTCCATGTTATAGCAAAGGTTTCATAACATTATGCAACATTCATCTTATGTTTTTTCTCAAATAAAGCATCTGACAGTGCTGTATTTCAAATGCAACTTTATTTGGCAAGGGCATAGATTTACCGGTTAGAAAATTCTATCCCTCAAAAATGATACAATACCTTAAAAGTATTTCCATAAATGCTCTTTTTTGACATGTTGTTTCATTTTGTGTATCTTCAAGTGGGAATTTAGTGTTCCAGATAGAAACATAAAATCCTACATCAACAGACACCAATAGCCTTTATTTATTTTACTATGAAACTCATACAACTGAAGCTCACACGATTATCATTACATGCTATCAGCTTTCAAAACAGTTTAGATTCTCATGATTTTAGGAAAGTAATGGCTTCATGTTGAATGGTTTTGTAAATTTTATATATATACACATGTGTATATATATATATATACACATGTGTATATATATATACACATACACATATATATACACATTTATAAAATATGTGTAAAAATCAATAAATTATTCTCTTGAAAATATAAGCATAGTTTTAGGTCTTTCATATATTTATGATAATTGGGAAAATGAGTTTGGGTTTTGAAACTTTCTCATTAAAAGATTAATTATATATTGCCATATAATAGATATTAAAGTTAGTATGATTTTTGTCTATTCACATTATCCATGTAGTAGAGGGAATCTTTTCAATCTGTTAAATAACTAGAAACTATCTGATGGTTTAAGTGGAGAATACTTATTTTGAATTGAAAAATCTAAGCTTCCATTAGTTTTTGTTTTAATTTGTTGAGGATCTCAAGACAGTCTGATTTAACCCAATTGGATTGACTATATAAAGGAATTCTAACCTTAGGTCAGGAATACTTTGCTTGGATTCTTGTCTCACTGAGCAATAGGAGTAATGAGAAAATTTAGCATTTATTTAATATTTGCTAAATGATATAGAATTTAAGATTTTCAAAGTGAAATTCCATTGGAATTAACATTTATTGAAAACTATGGTTTCTTAAGTAATCATATAAAATATGAACTGATTCTCAGAGAAACTCTGCCAGTTAATTAAGTATTACTGTCTTATTTAAGATAAGAAGACACAGAGCTTAAGTGGTGTGTTCAATATCTGTGAGTTTGTAAATGAGAAACAAGGATTTAAAAATCTGTCTCAAAGTCTAGGGTTCCTTTAACACTGGAAATCATTATAGCATGTTGGCTTGGATTTTGCATAGAGTCAAGTGGTAGTCAGAGAAACATCTTGAATGGTAATCTATATCAAATATTATAACCATTCAAGCAGGGAATAAACTAGCACTTAGCTCTTATTCTGTCATTTGTTATCCCATCCTAAAGGACTCAGCACTGTATCACGTGTGCATGTTGTTTACTAAAAAAAAAAAAAAAAATCCAGAGTAACCCTGCATATACACAGTGCATATTGTGCGTATCCATTCATGGTAACCCTGACAATCTTTGATGAATCATTCTTATTTGGGCTTCCCTGGTGGCTAAGACAGTAACCTGTCAATGCAAGAGATTTAAGAGACACAGTTTCAGTCCCTGGGTCAAGAAGATTCCCTGGGGAAGGGAACAGCTACTCACTCCAGTATTCTTGTCTGGAGGATTCCATGGACAGAGGAGCCTGGCAGGCTATGGTCCACGTGGACGCAAAGGATCAGACATAACTGAGCAACTAACACTTAGACATAATCAATATTTTTCAGTGTTTTCCTTTCAGTGACAGAGGTATTTCCATTTTCAAAATGCATGCACACACACACACACAGTCTTGGGAAGACACTGGAAATGTTTTCCCAGTAGTTTGGGGAAGTTGTTGCATCTCTGCTGTGGACCCTCAGCCCTAACTTTGGTAGGACATTGACTCACTTATCTGCATTTCCACTCTCTTGCTTAACTGAAAATGCATTGGCTTAATATCATTTGGTGGAGAAGGAGCTGCAATTAATAAATTTTATTTATACCTAGAAAACAACTCTCTTTCTGGTGGTTTTTACAAAGATCAAGCAAATGACAATCAAATATGATATAATGTGACACAATATAAGAACATTTGTATTTATTTTTCTGTTTGACTTTCTAATTAGCTTAAAACACCCTAGATGCATATGATGCCTAATCTCACTGTATTTAAAGAGCCATTCATATTTCCCACTCCAGCAGCCAGGAGGAGGAAAGCCTTTCCTCTCTTTTCTCTCCCTTCCTACTGGAAACTATTGCACTGATAACAGAAAGAGAAGAAAGGCCGTTTTGACAGAGAAGCTAAGTCTACTTTTATGGTTCACATCCATGCCTTATTTTATACTTGTCATTAATTCAGTCTGAATGACTTGGCTGCATTTGAAGGAAAACCATCTTCAATCTCTGGATTATATAAAAAGTATAAATGTCAGGTACTCCTCTACAGGGCCATTATTTTCCCCTTGCAAGTATCATCTTAATATCTCTCTTCTTTAAAACAATTTAAATTTTGTTTAAATTGTTATATAATATATCCTCTACCACGGACTCAGGGATGCAGAAACGACTGTGAAAGATCACCTGGCTTCTTTTCATATGTTCATTCCATGTTTTCTCTCCAAAATTCATCCCATGATTTTTCTATACACCTTTGCCTTGCTCTACAATTGTGTGGCTATTTTATTTTCAGTACAATCAAATGCTGAATTCTAATGATACACACCTGTGTTTATTAAATGTGAAAACTGGCATATACAAAATGATTTCCTGTTTTGCATAAGTAAGCAAGAATTACTATCAAAAGAAATTGGATATACTTAAAGAAGAAAAAATGATCAGGATGTTCAAATGAGCCTGCATATAAAATATTTTATGTGTCTGTTTCTTTGTGTTATTTCTGGCAATTTTGCCCTCAAGTTACAAAACAGTAGCCAAGAACACAAAAGTATTTGTTTTCTTTACCTTAAAAAAAAATGGCACATACTCAGTGATGTTTAATTTCTGTCAGCATATGTAAAAAATCTTAGTCTTTAAGAAATTAAAGAAGATTTTGAAAGCTTTTAAAAATTGACTTTTACAATAATATAACAGAAATTTTAAATTGTAGTCACTAGATTTTACTTGGTACTAAGTTGTTTAGTCTAACAATTCAAGCTTTCTTTTGATAATACAAAAAATTGTTTGATTATGGGGAAACAGTGGAAATAGTGTCAGACTCTATGTTTTTGGGCTCCAAAATCCCTGCAGATGGTGACTGCAGCCATGGAATTAAAAGACACTTACTCCTTGGAAGAAAAGTTATGACCAATCTAGATAGCATATTCAAAAGCAGAGACATTACTTTGCCAACAAAGGTCCGTCTAGTCAAGGCTATGGTTTTTCCTGTGGTCATGTATGGATGTGAGAGTTGGACTGTGAAGAAGGCTGAGTGCCGAAGAATTGATGCATTTGAACTGCGGTGTTGGAGAAGACTCTTGAGAGTCCCTTGGACTGCAAGGAGATCCAACCAGTCCATTCTGAAGGAGATCAGCCCTGGGATTTCTTTGGAAGAAATGATGCTAAAGCTGAAACTCCAGTACTTTGGCCACTTCACGAGAAGAGTTGGCTCATTGGAAAAGACTCTGATGCTGGGAGGGATTGGCGGCAGGAGGAGAAGGGGACGACAGAGGATGAGATGGCTGGATGGCATCACTGACTCGATATATGTGAGTCTGAGTGAACTCTGGGAGTTGGTGATGGACAGGGAGGCCTGGCGTGCTGTGATTCATGGGGTTGCAAAGAGTCAGACACGTCTGAGAGACTGAACTGAACTGATTACTAGATTAGACCATAAAGTCACTTGGGGCAGGAAGCAGACTACACATTCCTGAAAAGTAGTATCTAAATTGTCAAGAACAGTTTTATCTGACTACTAGTAGACTTTGTGTTCAGTCTCCTAATAGAGGTAATTCTTATTTTACTTGCATCTGCAGTTTATTACGTATGCACTCTTATTTCTATTGTTATATTCATCCACATAGTTCATGGGGCTTTCGTGGATCTGTCCTGCAAAATTTTAGCAAGACAGTATATTCCAGCAATTCACTTGCTGTGTAGGTGTATCTACATATACTGTGTGTGTGTGTGTGTGTGTGTGAGAGAGAGAGAGAGAGAGAGAGAAAGTAGAGAAGATGATGCAAAAGTGTGTTCAAGATCAGAGATTTTTACCTATTGGAACTTTAAAATATGCTATCAAGTTAAATCTTAAATCTGAGAAATTTTATATTTGAATATTAAATTGCTCATTGATATTATTTCCATTGATTTGTTTTATTTCCTTTGCTATGGTTTGCTCAGTTACTTAGTCGTGTCTGACTCTTTGAGTCCCCATGGACTATAGCCTGCCAGGCTTCTCTTTCTGTGGAATTTTTCAGGCAAGAATACTGGAGTGGGTTGCCATTTCCTCCTCCAGTTCCTTTGCTAACGCAGATGTATTTTTAAAAGATTTCATAGTTCTACCGATGTTTTCCATGAGCATAATGTTATTGTTCATTTTGCAAAAAGGCCCAGGCCTGCTGTGTTACAATAGAACCACATGGTGACCAACTCCTTCTCATGAATAACCCCAGGCTTTGGCATATGAGCCAAGTTCTAGGTCAATGATCTCCTGTTGCTTTATTCTGATCTTTCTGGTACAATTTCATTTCTGACTGGGCAAGTATCATTCAGCAACAACAACAAAGTCCTTGCCTAGAGGATTTAACACAGATGAACCTAGTTGTATGTGTCTTTTTAAAAGAGCTAGCAGACTCTTGACTTTTTGTCACTTAGAGTCTGATTTTCTCATAAGCTTAAAGTGATCTATGTTATAATTAAACCAGTGGAGTCTTGTGTATGTCAAAAATTCATAATTTAAAAGCTTAATGATATAAATGCATTTTGCATAGATAACTTGCTCTAAGTTTTTAATCCATGTCTTTGGGCAGAAAAACAGACATGAAAAGGTAAAAGACCACTAGAGAAAGTATCAGAAATGAAGTACCATCTTGAAGCATAAGACCAGAGTAAGAATAACATATGCAGCAAAGAAAAGTAGATATATTAAAGAAAAATTATAATTATGCATTATGGTCATTGTAAAAATGATTATAAAGATTGTGATTATTTATTTCAACTGGATCTATATGAGTTGAATACTTTGAAAATTTGATCTTATGTAATATTTTCTTAGTTTCTATATGGAAACTGAAAAAATGATAAGTACCAAATAAATCCAGATTGGTAAGATTTTTTTGTGTATATAAGAAAGTAAACTTGAGAAAAATAAAACAAACAAAAAACCATGGGTGATGAAAGTATTAATAACTTATTTGTGTACCTAGTTTCCAGAATTATCCTATCAAAATATTATGTGACTCCTTCATTGATGTTACATGCACACAATTTTAGAAGTACCTTTAGTTCAGCCAAAAATAAATGCTAAAAAGTTTTGGATAAAATTGTTAATTTTCATAAATTACACAGAATATAGATATTATAGATTTTATATAGAAGGACATACTGATAACACTGACCAAAATTATTCCTTGTAAAAGCCACTTGGTACTAATATTCTTCCAAAAGCATCTACATAATCAGAAATGACTGAAAAATTACTCATTGTAAAGTATAGGTTGGCATCAAGACGTATGGGTCCTTTAACCAAAAAGATCAAATCTGGGGATGATGGGGTTTCTGAGGACAGTAATTATGAGTTCGTGTTGTGATAAAGATCCAGGACATTGCTGATTTTACTGCTTTATTTTTTTTATGCAGCAATATAAATAGCAATGATAACAATTGGCAGCTATAGAATGTTTTATTATGTACTAAGTGTATCACATTCAGCGTCACATTTGACTATATCAAACACTTTTAGATGTATCATCTTATCTATCCTATCTTTAAAATGAGGAGGTACATATAACCAGTAGCTTATCGACTGCAGGGTACCAATATCATGTCCTACGTTATTTGTAGATACCACTTATACTGGTATCATCTTCCATTTTTGCTGATAAATACTATCATAGTTATTATTCCAGTTTGGTAGTACCAAGGAAAGTGAAAAGAAGACAGTGACAGCAATTATATGGAATATATATTGTCAAACATTTTAAAGGAGATTTTAAAAAGCAAGATAACTTTTTTCATAATGCATTTTGTGATAACTAAAAAGTTTAAATAGATTAGGTTTGTACTAAAATTTAGAAGATAAGTGGCTGATTATTTAAATTATTCCATTTTTTTCAGAATAGACAAATACTTTATGCTTTGGGCTTATTATAGTAATAATTGTAAAATGGGCAACCAAAATCATTCAGAATATTAAACGTGTCTTTTCAATACCTGTACCTCTTATGTACTGACTGCTACTAATTTTTTTCATTAAAATTTGAAAGAGAAAATAGAACCCCTTCTTATACATTTTAATCAGGACTAGTATGGGAGTTTTCAAAGACTAAGAAAAGTGCCTAGAATTCACTTTGGCCATCATTTCCTATGGCTAGTGAAGAACAAAATAGATGAGGTATATTGAGACTGAATTTGCAGTTGATAATGTCTTTGCAGTCCTGTCCTGTTTTAGAAAAACTTCTCAGCTGAAAAGCCAATTTGGAAATCTTCTCAAAGTTAGAACATTTAAACCTACTCTATTCAAAGATGACAATGTATTTTATTAGCTTTTTGATGAAAATTCCATTCTGAGTTTAATTTGTTCAAAACTTAGATTTTAAACTTAAACTGGGAAATTATGTTCAAAATTAAAGAAATAAAAAAGGAAAAATGTATTATCACCTACTCTTCAACTGAGTATTTCTACTAATCATAAAATTATACCTTTCTGTATAAGCAATGCACCAAGCCAAATATTTCAGGGCCACTCTGTAGAGGATATGAGAGATGGATGTTAAGAGTAATACCATTCAGACACAGTTCCAAGATTTCATTCCAGACTATCCACAAATTTTCAACATATCTTGGTCTTCAATCCAGGTATACAAATATAATGAGCACTGATTTCAAAATTCAAAAGAAAAACTATTTCACTATCACTTTAAATTTATGCTTTTATAGTAAGGATTCAAGGAGGCAGAAAGTTCAGAGATTATTGGGCAGATTACTTAATACTTCTGGGTCATAATTTCCTTAACTGTAATAAAGGAGCAAATTTTAAAAATCTATGCCAAAAATATAATCTTTACTTCGTTTCTTCATTCCTTCTTTCCCTGCCCACTCTCTCCCTCTCTGCCTTAGTTTCTCTTTCTCCTCCTCTCTCTCTGCCTCCCTTTCTTTTCCCTTTTCCTTTCTGAGATTCTTTCTTTTTATATCATTTTGTTTTCTTTGTGATTCATGTGATGATATGTATGAAAGTGTTTATTATAATGCATGTAAACTTGTATTCATGAAAGTGCTGTCAATTCTACATATGGTAAAAAATGAACCAATTTTTAGACAATTTCATTGGCCTGCTTTTTTAATAAGCTTTGTGTCTAAAGGTCTATATAAAACACATATTTTGCAAGTATTTTTCCCAGTTTCAGGTTTATATTTGCATTTTTGTAACCCTTGCTTTGAAACTAAAATCAATGTTATAAACTTAAATGGCTCATTCTCTGGACAAGACATACTTTCTTTGTAGCCTATATTGTTGTCTCTAGAATAAATACTGCCACCATGGCCAACTGCCAACTACTGGGATAATAATTGGTTCACAATACTCCTGAAAATTTGATGGTTCTTACAGGCCTGTATAAACGGGCTCTAGCATGCCGCTGCCTAAAATCTGCAATTTAGTAATTAACACTGAACAATGTGTGCTGTTACCTCAGTTGTGTCTGACTCTTTTAGACCCTGTGGACTGTAGCCCACCAGGCTTCTCCATCCATGGGGTTCTCCAGGAAGGTTACTAGAGTGGATTGCTGTGCCCTCCTCCAGAAGATCTTCCCAGCCCAGGGATCAAACCTACATCTTTTACACATCTACTGCATTGGCAGGTCGGTTCTTTACCACTAGCACCACCGGGGAAGCCCAATACTGAACCTACCAGTATTTTAATATTTTAGAAAGTAATGATATTTGACAAAACTAATACAATTATGTAAAATTTAAAAATAAAATAAAATTTAAAAAAAAGAAAGTAATGTTGTTCCTTTTGATTCAGATTTTAAATATATGCTAACCAAACAATCAAGAATGAGTTAAATATTTTAGAACATATTTTACAGATGAAAGCAGATTCAGTTATTTGAATAATCTTCCTTCAGTTATATAGTCAGAAGTGTTTTGAACTTTGGTTTTCACCAAACCTTTAGAAATTGTGATCCAGTTTAAGAGCCATGAACTAGAGTACACACATCAGTGGATTTTAGTATATTAAGAGTTGTGTAATCATCCCAACAATCTAAATTTAGAACATCATAATCACTCCAAAATAAATCCCAAGCTCATTATCAGTCATTATGTTTTTCAACTCCTCCCATCAACTTATCTACCATGCTTCACTGGAATTGCCTATTCTAGGCATTTCTTATAAATGGAATCATATATTAGTGACTACTTTCTTTCACTTTGCATATTGTTTTCAATGTTTAATCAAGTTGCTGTATGTATCAGTATTCCATTCCTTTTTATGGTCAAAAATATCCATTTGTATGGAAACAGACGTTTTGTTTATCCACTCATCAGTTAATGGATGAATATGTTGTTTTCACCTTTTGGAGATTGTTAAGATTCACATACAGTTTTTTATATTTGTTTTCAATTATTTTTGATATATGCCTAGGAGTACAGTTCCTTAGTTATATGGTAACTCTATGATTAACTTTTTGAGAACTGCTAGTGTTCTAAAGTGGCTGAACTATTCAACAATCCCACTATCAATATATGAAGATTTTATTATTATACATTTTTGACACTTGTTTCTGTCTTTATTTAAAGTTTATCTTTAATTGGAGGAAAATTGCTTTACAATATTTTATTGGTTTCTGCCAAAAAACAATGTAAATCAGCCATAAGTATTTATATGTAAGTTTCCTCCCTCTTGAACCTCCTTCTTACCCACCCCCAATCCCACCCTCTAGGTTGCCGCAGAGCATTGGGTTGAGTTTCTTTTGTTACATAGCAACTTCCTACTAGATATTTATTTTACACATTTTTTTTTTGCTATTTTATTTTTAATTTTATTTTTAAACTTTACATAATTGTATTAGTTTGGATGGGGAACACATGTATACCTGTGGCGGATTCATTTTGATATTTCACACATTTTGGTAGTGTATATCTGTCAACTCTCTCAATTTTCCCCACCCTTTCCTTCCCACTCTGTGCTCAGAAGTCTGTTCTTGATGTCTGTATCTCTATTCCAGCCCTGCAAATAGGTTCATCAGTACCATTTTTCTAGATATATATATATATATATATATATATATATATATCCCAAAGAAAGGCAATGCCAAAGAATGCTCAAACTACCACACAATTGCACTCATCTCACACACTAGTAAAGCAATGTTTAAAATTCTCCAAGCCAGGCTTCAGCAATATGTGAACTGTGAACTTCCAGATGTTCAAGCTGGTTTTAGAAAAGGCAGAGGAACCAGAGATCAAATTGCCAACATCCACTGGATCATGGAAAAAGCAAGAGAGTTCCAGAAAGACATCTATTTCTGCTCTATCAACTATGCCAAAGCCTTTGACTGTATGAATCACAATAAACTGTGGAAAATTCTGAAAGAGATGGGAATACCAGACCACCTGACCTGCCTCTTGAGAAACCTATATGCAGGTCAGGAAGCAACAGTTAGAACGGGACACGGAACAACAGACTGGTTCCAAATAGGAAAAGGAATACGCCAAGGCTGTATATTGTCACCCTGCTTATTTAACTTATATGCAGAGTACATCATGAGAAACGCTGGGCTGGAAGAAGCACAAGCTGGAATCAAGATTGCCAGGAGAAATATCAATAACCTCAGATATGCAGATGACACCACCCTTATGGCAGAAAGTGAAGAGGAGATAAAGAGCCTCTTGATGAAAGTGAAAGAGGAGAGTGAAAAAGTTGGCTTAAAGCTCAACATTCAGAAAACTTAGATCATGGCATCCAGTCCCATCGCTTCATGTTAAATAGATGGGGAAACAGTGGAAACAGTGTCAGACTTTATTTTTGGGGGGCTCCCAAATCACTGCAGATGGTGACTGCAGCCATGAAATGAAAAGACGCTTACTCCTTGGAAGAAAAGTTATAACTAACCTAGATAGCATATTGGAAAGCAGAGACATTACTTTGCCAACAAAGGTCCGTCTAGTCAAGGCTATGATTTTTCCAGTGGTCATGTATGGATGTGAGAGTTGGACTGTGAAGAAAGCTGAGCGCTGAAGAACTGATGCTTCTGAACTATGGTGTTGGAGAAGACTCTTGAGAGTCCATTGGACTGCAAGGAAATCCAACCAGTCCATTCTAAAGGAGACCAGTCCTGGGTGTTCTTTGGAAGGACTGATGCTAACGCTGAAACTCCAATACTTTGGCCACCTCCTGTGAAGAGTTGACTCATTGGAAAAGACCCCGATGCTGGGAGGGATTGGGGGCAGGAAGAAAAGGGGACGACAGAGGATGAGATGGTTGGATGGCATCACCAACTCAATGGACATGAGTTTGAGCAAACTCAGGGAGATGGCAAAGGACAGGGAGGCTAGGCATGCTGAAGTCCATGGAGTCACAAGGAATTGGATATGACTTAGTGACTGAACAACAATAAAAAGAAATGAATTTGAATTACTGTATTTTTAATGTTAGCTATTAATATCATAGAAGAGCCCACAATCAAAGGCATTTTGGTTTTAATTTCTATTTCTCTAATGAATAATGATGTGGAACCTCTTTTAATGTGCTTCTTGGCCATTTTTATACCATCTTTAGACAAATGTTTGTTTAAATCTTTTATCCATGCTTTAATTCAGTTATTTAACTTTTAAAATTTGAATTTATATTGATATATCCTATGTGTAGACCCATTATCTGCATGTAGAATATATATGTGGAAAAATAAATTGTTTGCACATAATTTCTCCCATTCTGAGAGTTGACTTTTTTTCTTAAAGGAGTCCTTCAAAGTGTAAAAATGTTAATAGAGTAAAGCTTATCTCTCTTTTCTTTGATTGCTTGTGCACTTGATGTCATCCCCAAACACAGCTAAATCCAAGGCATCAAAGATTTATTCCTGTTTTCTTCTTAAAATTTTATAATTATATATCTTATATTTAGATATATGATCCATTTTAATCAACTTTTATGTGTGTGCTGTGAAATAGAGGTCCAACTTCATTCTTTCCCATATGGTTTGCCAATTTTCCTTTTGCTAAAAATGCTATTCTTTTTTCGTGGATTTGCTTTTTCACTTTTTTTGAAAATTGATTGAACATAAAGGTAAGGGTTAATTTGTGGACTCCAAATTCTATACCATTGACCTAGATATTTATCTTTATTTCAGTACCACATTATTTTATTATGGCTTTGAGTAGGTTTTGAAGTTAGGATGTGTAAGTGCTCAAAATTTGTTATTTTTCAATATCATTTTGATTATCTTGGTCCACCTAAATTTCCATGTGAATTTTAAGATCAGCTTACCTGTTCTGAAAAAAAAAAAAAAAAAAAGTTAACCAGCATTTGATAGGTACTAGATTCAATTAGTAGATCAGTTTGGAGAATATGATGAACGTAAGGTGTCTTCCTTTTATCTGAGCCTCCTCTATTTCCCTTCAGCTTCTTAATATCTTACATTTTTACTGTAAAAATATTGAAGTTTGTGTAAGTTTATTTCTAAATATTTTATTTTTGATGCCATTGTCTAGACTACTTTTTCACATTATTAATTACTAATGAATAGATTAGCTCAGCTGGTAAAGAATCCACCTGAAATGCAGGAGACCCTGGTTTAATTCCTGGGTCAGAAAGATACCCTGAGGAAGAGATAGGCTACCCACTCCAGTCTTCCTGTGCTTCCCTGGCAGCTCAGCTGGTAAAGGATCTGCCTGCAATGCAGGAAACCTCAGTTTGATCCCTCGGTTGGGAAGATCCTTTGGAGAAGGGAACAGGTACCCTCTCCAGTTTTCTGGCCTGGAGAATTCCATGGACTGTATATCCATGGAGTCACAGAGTCAGACACGGCTGAGCAACTTTCACTTTCAATGACTAGATATATGGTAGATTTCTGTAAATTGATCTTGTAATTTGTAATTTGCTGATCTTTAATAGACATAAAACTTTGCTGGTTTATTTCTGAGGACTTTTTTATATCATGCTATCTGTGAACAGAGATAGTTTTGCTTCATCCTTTCTAAACTGGAGGCTTTTTCTTTCTCTTTCAAGCTTTCTCATGTATTCACACTTCTATACTTTTAAATTTCCTTTGTCTCTAGTTGCTATTTTTACCTTAAGCTGTTTTTCCTTTTTGTTGTTGTTGTTGTTGTTGTTGTTGTTTTTAATCTGACATTAATACTGCAATTCCATTTCTCTTTAGAAAAAAGAGAAATGTTGCATAGGATTTTTTTTTACATGTTTCAAATTACGTGTGTTTTTTAATATGATGTATGTCCATTGTAGATGCCATATAGTTAGGCCGTGGCTTTTCATTCATTCTATCAATCTCTGCCTTTTGATCGGAGTGTTTAGACCTTTTGTATGTTGTGCTTAGTCCCTCAGTCATGTCCAACTCTTTGAAACCCGACAGACAGTAGCCCACCAGGCTACTTGATCCATGGGGATTCTCCAAGCAAGAATGCTGGAGTGGGTTGCCATGCCCATCTCCAGGGGATCTTTCCAACCCAGGGATAGAACCCAGATCTCCTACATTTCAGGTGGATTCTTTACTGTTTGAGCCACCAGGGAAGCAAAATGAATTAGAATTTACATTTGTCATTTTTCTAGTTGTTTACTTTTAAAACTTAGATATATTTTCTTCTTCATTTCTCCCTTTACTACCTTCTTTTTGTTAAATAACTTTTAGTGTGACATTTAATTGTCTTATAGTTTTTTTAGTGTTTCTCCTGAAGATTTCAATTAATTCCTTAACTTGAAGTATTATTTTTGATTAATACAAATTCATTTTTAATAACATAAAATTTTCTCAACCATAGCTCCATGCACTCCCTTCCACCCCCTTTGTGGCATAATTATGTCATTGCATATTATAAGCCCAACAACAGTCTTATGATTATTATCTTATATAATTTTTTAAATTGGATTGGAAAGAAAAGACCTGCAACCAAATACATAGTTTTACTAAACTTATATTTGCTTATGTAGTTACCTTTACCAGTCTCTTTTTTGCATTTGTGCACTTGAGTTATTGCCTATCATCCTCATTTCCAGCTAAAGTATATCCTTTAGTATTTTCATAGAGCAGGTCTGCTAGATATAATTTCTCTCAATTTTTATTTACCTAGGAATGTATTTATTTTTTCCTTTTTTTTTTTTTTGTAAAGATAGTTTTTCAGGTGCTGGAGCTGCTGCTACCACAGGCCAAGGGGAGGCACATCAGTGAGCATGAGAGCAAGAGCAGTCAGAATGGTGGGAACAGCAAGTGTGAACATGACGAGCATGAGCGGGCAGGGGACTGAGAGGAGCAAGTGGAGGTGAGGGCAGCAGAGGCCACGTGGGCCCACAAGATCTGCTCAGCACTTAAAATATGTCACCTCGCTGCATTCTGGCTCCGTAGATTTTAATGCGAAGTTAGCTGTTAACTTTAACTTCTCATTATAATCTAGGAAGTCACAAAGGTTTGGACATGACTTAGGAACTAAAGAACAAGAAAGCCATCAATTTTACCGAGGAGCACCTGTATGTAAATAATTTTATCATATTGCTTTCACAACTCTCTTTTACTTTTGATAGGTTAGCTGTGATGTGTTTGGGTATAAATCTTTTTTAGTTTACCCTACATGGAATGCATTGAGCTTCTTAGATGTGTATATTAATATTTTGCATCATGTTTGGGGAGGTTTCAGAGACTATTTCTTCATATATTTTCTCTTCTCTCTCCTGGTGATGGCATTATATATGTGTTCATATGCTTAGTGGTGTCCCATAGGTCTGCAATCCTACTCACGTTAATCTTTTTTCTCTCTGTTCTTCGGATTGTATAATATCAACTGATTTACCTTAAAGTTTGCTGCTTGTTTCTTCTGTAAATATAAATCTGTTGATCATGCCTTCAAGTGATTTTTCATTTCATTTATTGTAAATTTTATTCTAGGATTCTGGTTTTTTTTTAATATAATTGTAACCTACTGGTATTCTCTATTTTATCAGATATTATGCTCATATTATTCTATTAATTATTTATAGGGTATTTCCTTTAGTTCTTTGAATATGTTTATAATAGTTGATTTAAATTCTTTGCTTGTAAGTCCAATGTCTGGACTTTCTCAAGTTCAGTTACTATTGACTGCTTTTGCTTTCCTGTGTATAATTTATACAAGTTTTCCTGGGTATGAAAAATACTTATTTTCCTGTTTCTTTGGGGATTTCATTTTTGTCTAATTTTTATGCTCAAAAAAAATGAACATTTTAGACAATATAATGTGGTAACTCAGGAATTAGAGCTCCTTCTCCTATGTTTATTGCTTTTAATATTTGTTTAGTTACTGCTCTGGTCTAGTTCTATAAAGCTCATGTTATTTCCCAGAGGTGATGACTGAAGTCTTGACTTGGTTAGCTTAATGATCTTACTACTGAGTGGTCACAAATTTCCTTAAATTCCTTAATGTAACAAATCTCTGTCTACGCCCATTGTCTCTGTGCATTTGTGTTATAGCATGACTTCAGTGCTCCGACAGTTTACAATTCTGCTTAGCCTTCATTTCCTGCTTGCATACTGCCTCAAAGTCAGCCACTGCTGAGACACTTGGGCTTCCACAGAACCTTGCTGGCCATGGGCACAGTGGATGTGTCCTTCTATATTCCCAGGTACATGCCAAAGCTTTTTCAAAATCACTCTACAGACATCTCATTACACATCATTTTCTTTTCAGGATGTTGGTCACCTCTTATTTGCCCCAACCGGTATCGTTGCCTTATGCAGTTGCAAGTGCAAATGATTTCCTCTGATATTTCTATTTTTTGATAATGATTTTCTGGATCGTCTATTCTTATAAATCAAGCTCTAAATGTCATGTCAAATAAAGCTCCAAGGAGCTGCCACAAAAAAAAAGTCAAGTAGTGAAAACCTCTGGATTTTGCATGTTTGGAGTAGTGCCAATCATGTTTTGTTCCCTCCACTGGTTGTTCTATTCTATTCCATTTATATTCACTCAATTGTGCCCAACTCTTTGAGACCCCATGAACTGTATCCCACCAGACTCCTCTCTCCATGGGATTCTCTGGGCGAGAATACTGATGATGGTTGCCATTTCCTTCTCCAGGGAAATCTTCCAACCCAGGGATCGAACACAGATATCCCACACTGCAGGCAGATTCTTTACTGTCTGAGCCTCCAGGGAGGTTACTGTTATTCACAACCACTATTGTGAAATTTGCAGTGTTCAAGAATACATGTTGCTAGAAAGAGGGTTATGAGAACAACAGGGCAAGTTAAAACATTACAAGGCTCATTGTTCTTTTCAAGAGTCAGGTATTTGTAAGCCTTTGGCTAAGTTTCTGAGTTCTAAAAAAGTTGATTTTGACATATATGTCAGTGATCTTGTTGTTTTAATAGAATAACAGATTTTTGGAAGTCTTTGTTATTCTGAAAGTACTTCTCTTCATCAGTGATTTTGGTTGCTATTTTAATTTTTTATTTTCTGCTTTATTAAACAAATGAGGTCTTAAACAAACAAACAAACAAAAAAACCCCACAAAATTGTATCCTCTGTAGAAATTGGAGTATAGGGGCCTAAAGATTAAGAAACACACATTACCTACTTGTAATAAAAGCCACTTTCAGAGTCCCTTAGTACTACTATAATTTTACATATAAAACCAGATTTCAATATAATTTTTATAATGCTTTCAAGTTGAACTCTCTACAAATGATAAAAATTCATATAATAATGCATGATAATGATTGAAAACCTAATATATCATAGGTATTGTTCTAAGTCCCATACTTCCAATGCATTAAACAGTATTTCATCTCAGACCCACAAACTTTGCATATACATGGTCTCTGCTCTCATGTTGAAAGGGTAGTAAAATAAATAAGTATATACATGAACAAGATAAATTGGAATATACTAAATATTTCAAAAAGGAAAAAAAAAAAATCCTGAGATAGTGATTGGTGGACCAGGTACTAACTTAGAATGTCACGTGGATGATCTCTTTGAATGACTATCATTTGAAGTGAGATGTGAAGAGCAAGGAAGAGACAGACAGGTACACACATTCCATGCCAATGTAGCAGCAAATAAGAATGTCCTGAACCGAAGACAAGTTTGCTATAATCACAAAATAAAAAGATGGACTTTATGGTTGGTGCACAGTGAAAGGAAATAAGGCCAGGAGTTAAGAGGGCAGAAAGGTGGGTAATGAAAAATCATGCAGGGTAATACAAAGTAATTTTATTTTCACTTTAGATGCAATGGAAAAACAGTAGAATTTTAATCAGGCGAGTGATCTTACCTGATTTACATTTTATGTACATTTTGTGTAGATATTAGAAACAGGATAAAGAGAGAAATAATTGGTTTGGTAGGTAAAAATCAAGTCTTCTGTTTGGCCATATTAAATTTGAGGAACCTAAGGTAGGATTGCAGAGGAGGCGATGGCACCCCACTCCAGTACTCTTGCCTGGAAAACCCCATGGAAGGAGGAGTCTGGTGGGCTGCAGTCCATGGAGTCGTGAAGAGTTGGACACGACTGAGCAACTTCACTTTCACGCACTGGAGAAGGACATGGCAACCCACTCCAGTGTTCTTGCCTGGAGAATCCCAGGTATGGGGGAGTCTGGTGGGCTGCCATCTGTGGGGTCACACAGAGTCAGACACCACTGAAGCGACTTAGCAGCAGCAGCAGCAATAGCAAGGTAGGACTGGCTACTAGTGAATCCCAGTATAAAAGAAAATATTGGGTCCTTGCTCATAATTGTTAAGAACTTCAAAATGGTGACCATGGTGTTTTAAACCAAAGAGGGGGCCTTCCTAAACACAAGCCTCCATAAAACTGAACATCTAAGATAGATCCATTCCTGCCTTTAGACAGTTAAGAGTAGACTCCTATCAGTCAGTTAGTTGTACATAAAAGTTTGAGTTATGGCAGGATCTATTAGGAGAAAGCTACCCAATGGAGTTGGTGATGGACAGGGAGGCCATGGGGTCGCAAAGAGTCGGACATGACTGAGTGACTGAATTGAACTGAACTGACCCAATTCAGTGTGACCTACTTCAAGGTGGAGATAAAATTTAGGGTTATCAACCTGTAACACTGTTGAAGTTTAAGTGTAAGGATGAAGGAAGATCTCAAAGAGGTGAGAGTTTTTGTTTTTCATCAGAGTAGGCATATTTTATCCAACATAACTGGAGAACAGGGAAAGAAGTGAACAAAGATATTGTGAGACTGATAGATTTGAAATGGAAAGGTGAGCAATACCAGGTCAATCAATCCAGGAGGTATGATAAAGAAAGAGACGGCCAAGAAGATTTAGCCTGATGCACGGAAGTGTTTATTGTGACAAATCACAGAAATACAGCTGAATATGCAGTGAGAGTAGTGGTAAAGATTAATGAAAATGTGCAATCACTTTAGTGATGTGGAGAAATTATGGTAAGGATAAAGAATTTGGGGATGAGGAGTTTCTAAATGAGAAGGAAGGGAAAACAACTTGGAAATGGCATTGTAGACAAGGAAGACAAGTAGCAACACATTTTCATGCCTTAATGAAATGATGCAATCGAGAAGGCTCATTGGAAAGGTTTGCAGGGTCACAGGAGGATCTGAAAAGTGGGTCTAATTAATATACTCTCAGAACCTCAAGTCTTGGTAATGGTGATGACTCATGCAGGAGTCTGGAATTCTGGTAGTATCTATCATAAACAGAAATATGACATTGCAGATAGCTTTGAGGATATATTATAGGGATATTGCTAAGTCACTTCAGTCATGTCTGACTCTTTGCGACCCCATGGACTATAGCCTGCCAGGCTACTTTGTCCATAGGATTTTCCAGGCAAAGATATCAGAATGGGTTACCATTTCCTCCTCCAGGGGATCAAACCCACATCTGGATACTGGGAATGAATTAAAGCCAAAAGTCTTGGAGTGACAGACATCTCTTGAAGTATGGAATGAAAGTCAAGGCAATGACTAAATTACAAGACTCCCTTACTGGACTGATCTGAGATAGTCCAGTCTATCTTAATCAGGTAGAAAAGTCAGGGAACACAGGAATCTCTGCAAACCTATAGCTTTAAATCCATGCTATTATTTAAACATTCATACAGCTTTATGAGGTAAGTGCTGAATTATTCCTTTTTTTACAGAGAAAAAGAAACTATGGTTTAAAATAAATTAGAATATCTTGCCCCAAAGTTCTCAACAAGTGATGGCAAACCAACCATTGGTGGAAAATCCATTGTTTGAACTCATGCCTTTAACCATCACACAAACTGTTTCACTCCCGATGTCACCTTTAAACTACAAATTAATACTCGTAATTAGGTAAAGTATATTCAACGATTAGCCCCCATTTTCCAGATAGGAAAACTGACTCAGTTTAGGATAGGTAAATTTCCTAGACATATAGCTACCAAGTAACCAGCATAGGACTTGAACACCTTGTCCAGACCTGTAAAATGGGAGTTTAAGATTCTAAATATACAGTATCTCATACAAAGACCTCTTATTAAAATGGGCTTGTTTTTCTGGGTTGAATACAGTATGTGAATTTTAATCTCTAATTCAAAGCAAGAAGTTGGAAACTGTCTACTTGTGAATCCTTTTGTCTCACAATAGAATAAGGAGAAAGGGATTAAATGAAAAGCTCCCATAGATTCAAGAGGGTTCATCTGAGTGTAAAAGTGCCGCAGTGACTGAATGCGTTTTATATATTGTAGCCTTTTAAGATCTTGGGAGTATTACAAGAAAATGATTTAACTACTTTCAGCTGTCCTGTATAAGTTGTTCATAATCACTGATTTGGCTTTTCAGATGAGCATAATAAAGTTCTCAATATAGCTCTTTCAACAGCACCAGGCGTGCTGACTCTTCAGTATGAGACGGCACAGTCACACAGGATATCTTCACATCCAAGCAAAGCAAAAATTTAAAAAAAGAATGCAAGTCCCTACAGTGGCATCCTGATGTGTCTGTGGGTTCATTTTTGTTAGACAAAGGTGCTGAGTCTTTGAAAAGTTTGATACTTTCAATTACATTTTCCATGATATCTATGGCTTCAGAATGCAATAATTCTACAAAAATGACTGGTTTTCAATTTGGCAATTTCTTTTTATAGGTCTGATTTACAAACCAACTCTGATATTGTCAGATTACAATGCTGTGTGCCAACTGAAAAAAATATTAACATGATCAATAGACTTTCACCAATGAACTAAGATACTCTTGTTTGTCAGAACATCTGTCCATGTTGATCACTCACTAGCCTCTATCCAGAAACGAGAGAAGATAACAAGGTGATGTGTCGTGATGGACCTGGACCAAGAGTCGATCCTCTGGCTTGGTCAGTGAACATCTGTTTGATCTTAGTGAAGTTGTCCCACCTTTCAGGATTTAGCTTTCAACAGAGATCAAAGATTCCATTTTATACAAAGAAATGTGTTAAAGACAGACATCATGAGAAGATTTTAAAACTTTTTATAAAAATACTATGAATTAAGGCTTTTATAAAATTCAAGCTTTTAAATATCACATTGTACTTTTAGTGGTTTTTTTTGGGGGGTGTTTATTTTTTGTATATTGTCTTTTTGTTTTATTGATGGTTTCTTTTGTTGTGCAAAAGCTTTTTAGTTTGATATAGTCTTGCTTGTTTAGTTTTGCTTTATTTACACTTGCTTCTGCTGTTAAATCCAAAAAAAAAAAAAAAAAATCACTGTCAAGACCAATGTCAAGCAAGGAACTTATTTCCTGTGTTTACTTCCAGGAATTTTATGATTTCACATCTTATATTCAAGTCTTTAATCCACCAAGTTTTTTTTTTTTTCAATGATTTAAGATGTGTCCAATTTTAATGTAAACTAAATGACACAATTCCTATTGTTAAATTCAATCCAATTAATTCTTCCCACTTTGCACAAATCTAAAATCTGTAACTTTGCCAAGAAGTTGCTGAATTATATGTCTTATCTCAATCTCATCGGTCATATATTCTTCTCTTTGTTGTTTTCGTCTCTGTTTAATTGGTTGACTATGTATCAATTCAGTTCAGTTCAGTTCAGTCGCTCAGTCGTGTCCGACTCTTTGTGACCCCATGAATCACAGCACGCCAGGCCTCCCTGTCCATCACCAACTCCCAGAGTTCACTCAGACTCATGTCCATCGAGTCGGTGATGCCATTCAGCCATCTCATCCTCTGTCGTCCCCTTCTCCTCCTGCCCCAAATCCCTCCCAGCATCAGAGTCTTTTCCAATGAGCCTACTCTTCGCATGAGGTGGCCAAAGTACTGGAATTTCAGCATTAGCATCATTCCTTCCAAAAAAATCCCAGGGCTGATCTCCTTCAGAATGGACTGGTTAGATCTCCTTGCAGTTCAAGGGACTCTCAAGAGTCTTCTCCAACACTGCAGTTCAAAAGCATTGATTCTTCAGTGCTCAACTTTCTTCACAGTCCAACTCTCACATCCATACATGACCACAGGAAAAACCATAGCCTTGACCAGACAGGCCTTTGTTGGCAAAGTAATGTCTCTGCTTTTCAATATGCTATCTAGGTTGGTCATAACTTTCCTTCCAAGGAGTAAGCGTCTTTTAATTTCATGGCTGCAATCACCATCTGCAGTGATTTTATTTTCCATATGCAATTTTCTTTTTATAGAATGCTCTATTGGGTCAAGTTTTTGTAAAATTAATTGCTTTTTTTTTTTTTCTGAAAGGGTCTTCTCTGACATTATAATTCAGATGAGGTTTCCCAACTTCATTCTCAACCTAACTGTCATAGTGTTAAAAAAAAAAAAAGAAGCATCATTTATTACCTCTATGAAGAGATCTATCATGTTTGTTTTATTGACTTCCAAATACCCATATTGTGGCACAATGCCTGGCATTGTGAGAGGATATAAATATTTACTCAGTAGGTGTATATATTCATGTGTTAAAGATCTGTATTGAATGATTAATTAAATTAATGAAACCATACTAGGTATAGTTTCTAGTTTTAGGTATAGCTTCTAGTTTCAAGAAATTTAAAATGGTTTATATTGATAAAACATAATAACCAATATTGACATCTTTAATATTTAGAGTAGAGAATAAAGTCTGATTTACAAATGAGTTTTCAATAAAACATAAAAGGCTTTGAAGATTCTAATATATTTAAAAGTTTACTTCAGATATATCTGAACCTAGTAGCTCAAGATGGAGAAGGAAATGGCAACCCACTCAAGTGTTCTTGCCTGGAGAATCCCAGGGACAGGAGAGCCTGGTGGGCTACCATCTATGGGGTTGCACAGAGTTGGACACGACTGAAGCGACTTAGCAGCAGCAGCAATAGCTCAAGAAGGTTAATCTATATCCAAGATTTTAATACAACTTATTGATTCATGAATATAAGGATTCTGCTCACATTTATTTATTTTTAATATCACTTATTTAAAAAATTTATTTTTTGAAGTACAGTTGACTTACAATATTGTATTAGTTGTAGGTGCACAGCAAAGTGATTTAGTTACATATACATATACCTTATCAGAGTGTTTTCTCTTGTAGGTTATTACAAAATATTAAGCACAGTTCTCTGTGCTATACAGTTGGTCACTGCTTATATTTAAATCATTAGGATTTCTAAAATTAAAGGCCAGCAAAATTGGCCTACTGAATGAAATATTTTAAATATGTGGAAAATAGTCTACTTCCAAGTACTAATTTGTTCACTTGTTCCTGAATATATAATGGTTGCATCATCAAATATTATTTGAACCTGAATACTTGTATGTTTATTGGTTTGGAGTCAGTGATTATACACAGCATAGAAAAATATATATATTAAAAATCTTATTCAAATACTGTTTTATTGTCAAAAATAGTAAAATCTGGAAGCAGAAATGGCATCCATTTTAAAAATTGTAGACAACTGTTCCTAGTACTTAATACAACAAACAAACAAAAGAATACAATCTGTGTTGAGTTTTTACTATGTACAAGTCCTAAGGCACTTAATTTCAATTATTTCTCTTGACATACACTGAAGAAAATAATACTATATTATCCTCTCTACAGATAAGAATACTGAACCTAGAGAGATTAATAATTCCAAGAACAGACAGCTAAGGTGACGATTGTGAAAAGAACATATGACATGGGATTTTATTCAAAGAAATGAGAAAAAAAAGGAGTGAAATCAGGAATTCTTGGCTATTAATAGACTTTTAAACTTTCCATACTACTGAATTAATGTACATTTCTATAGAGTGCTTATTATTATAAATTTGTCTAATATTATAATTAAAACATGTGCTGTCTTTAAAATAATGGTAGTATAAAATATTTGTATTTGCTTATATTGGAAAAATGCAAAATACAAATAATATTATACATTTATAGTGTGAGATGGCTGGATGGCATCACTGACTCGATGGATGTGAGTCTCAGTGAATTCCAGGAGTTGGTGATGGACAGGAAGGCCTGGCGTGCTGCAATTCATGGAGTCGCAAAGAGTCGGACAGGACTGAGCGACTGATCTGATCTGATCTGATCTGATAGTGTTTTCAATGAAATTTTCCAACTCCAACTTGCAAGACCATTGAAATATATGTGGCACTCTTACATAGCAAACATAGATTAATTATAATATCACATATACGATCATGCTTAACAATGTATATGTGCTGTGTTGTGCTTAGTTGCTTAGTCATGTCCGACTCTTAGGGACCCCATGGACTATAGCCCTCCGGGCTCCTCTATCCATGGAATTCTCAAGGCAAAAACACTGGAGTAGGTTGCCATGTTCTCTTCCTGGGGATCTTCCCAACCCAGGGATTGAACCCAGGTCTCCCGCATTGCAAGCAGATTCTTTACCAATTGAGCCACCAGGGAAGCCCAGTAATACATATAGCACCTCACTAAAGAAGCTATTAATGAGAACTAGTAAAAAAAATTACTCTCACATTATATTCACAAATATAATAAAAAAGAAAAGTCAATTCCAAGACATATAGAGTGTTTTCTAATTAACCGTTATTACATCACAGCATATGGAAACAAAGTCTCATACAGAGAATGCTTATTCTTGCTAATTGAATTAAGAAAAACAGAGATCAAATATGATGGATATAAGCATAAGATGTATCATGTTGGATAGAATAAAGTTTTATTTGATAAAACACCAAAGTTTTGACTTTTTTTTTGCCATTTCAAAGAAAATGGACAGTTTTGTAAACATTGTCATATTAGCAAGAGTTTAAAAAATATTTGCTTAGAGATTATTTTGCTCACAAATTTGATGCGTAATGGTTAACACAACAGAAAAGACAATCCTGTCAAAATATTGCCAAATTTGAAAGAAAAAAAAATCCATTGGACCAGGGATCACATAATTTTCATTTACATACTAGATTTCGTAAAATAGCCTTGCAATACATTTTTTAAAAACCTGCAGTTAAGATCTGCTGAAGTGCCAGGACATAATCTTAAACTTTTAATGTATTGAGTTGTCTATGTCCTTTCACAGTCTTCCCTCTCTCTCTCTTTGTCTCTCTCTCTCTCTCTCTTCTTATTTAGAGATTCCACTAAAATCAAATGAAATGGATTACATACACTTTTTCTCTGCAGGCATTATCTGTTTATTAAGCCAACTCTTTCCCTTGTGGCTCAGCTGGTAAAAAATCCGCCTGCAATGTGAGAGACCTGGGTTTGATCCCTGGGTTGGGAAGATCCCCTGGAGAAGGGAAAGGCTATTGTCTCCAGTATTCTGGCCTGAAGAATTCCATGGACTATACAGTCCATGGGGTCGCAAAGAGTTGGACACGACTGAGCAACTTTCACTCACTCACTCTGAAGTTATTTTGTGGACAATTTATGTGTGGGGTGTATCTTATCTCTCTTCCTCTCATCCTTTCATACTTTTCTTCCTCCCACTATTCTTTCTTTTTTTTTTTTTTTTCATTTTTAAATGCTTCTATCTACAGAAAACTTTCCATTTTTGTCTCTATGCTTCAATCTCAGTACCCGATGGCTAATCTAACAGACACAATCCTTGAAGATCGCTTCCATTCACACCAGTGAGGAAATGTGGCCATTCTCTTCATTAACTTGTTCACTGATAATATCATACTTTTGTAACTAATATCAACATTTAAAAATAGCTCACAATTATAAGTCTGCTCTGCATTCCATATTTTTTCTAAGTTGATATTCAAAATTTTGATAAATTTTTATTGGCAATGACAGAAGTATGAGGTATACCATTTGTCAAATGGAAAAAGTAAGGGGGTAATACCCTGGGCTTTCTTGGGTCTCTTTTTATAGTTCTTGCATTGGCTCACTGGTGACCTTCAGCAAATGGAGCTCAGTTGATCTGACTGTAAAACAAAGACAGCCTCACTGACCTGTCTTCCAGTGGCGTTACAAGACTCAATAAATCAAAGCCTACACAGTTACGGTTCTCAGATGAATTGTGCTGTATCAGGGTGAAATGTCAGAGTACAAAAAACTGCTTGTACCTTTTATACATCAGCTATTACCAAATGGGCACTACAAAATACTATCACCTCCCACCTTCTTTAAAGTATTCTCAATTTCCTGAAAGAATGCTTAGTTCAGCTGATTTAAAATAGGATGTTTAATAGATTATATTAACCTCAGAAAACTATTCCTTATCTCAAGCATACAGTAAAAATATTTTTGCCCTGTTGTATCTGATAACTAACATAAATAAGTCCTTTTTAAACAAATTACAGATTAATAAATGCATTTGCATGTTGTACTGTCTTTGCTTGGTTTTCAGATATGCTATTTGGAGTTGATAAACAACTAGAGAACCTTTGCCAACACAATATATAAGAAGTTGGTGGTACATTTTTAATCATCTATATTCAGAGTTGAAAATTAATTTTACTTTGATTTTTTTTAAAACATCCACTGATTAAACTTAAGCAGCCAAACATCTTAGGCATTTAACTTCAATGTTGTGTCCTCCCCTATCAGAGCAAAATTGGGCATTTTCCTATACACAATAGAGGAAAAAAAGCAATTACTATCAATCAGTGACTAAGCAACAGATTGGAGTATTTAGAAAGACTCATTCATAAACAGATTTTCAGCAGTGTTCAGCTCCTCTGATTAGATTCCATAGATTTTAAATTGTAGCTAATTAGGCTGTCATCGGTTCATTAATGGCGCTACTGATTCAGCACTCCCTCACCTGCATGCGTATTAAAGCTCATTAGCTCCCTTGTCTAAAATACCACCTGCATTAATTGCTGCCAGTGCACCAGGACCCTTCAGAAGGCTCTTCTGACAAGGATTCTACCTGCTTGGAGTGCCCCATGCCCCTGAAAGCTCTTCAGAAGAGCTCACACATAAAGTTCATGGTGCTGCACACGTGGTGAGACGGCAGCTGTTGTAAGGGCGGTCAAGCCTGTTTTACACTTAACAGCAGGATATAAATAATTAGTGATGCCTTTGCTACTGGGCTTAACACAGGCCACTGTATCCCATTCTAAGCATCTAGTAAACCATTCCTCTCTACAAAATAAGCTCCAAGTCATCTTTCTTTTGATTCTGGATTCTTTATCAGCCTCCACAAAATACTAAGACTGAGCCAGAGGAGGAAATGCACTGTAGCTTTCTTTTACTATATGATTGCTGTCCCTTGTGATTGCAACATGAGTCACTCAGCAGGACATTTAAAACACCCTCAGTTCGTAGCTGCTGCAATGTTACCATCAACTAGTCAATTACAATCTCATGTATTTTAAAATAGCCTTTGTCTCTAAAGTCAAAGCATTTCTTTTATTTATTTATTTTTTTTATTTTGCCAAAATGATATCTTCGTGGCAAAAGGATAAAGAATTCAGAGTTACCATCAGGAATGCTCCAAAGAATTCCAACTACTCATGTTAAAAAAGGAGTCCTACTAAGGATAAGCTGCCAAAATGGTAATGGCTTTAAAGTTGGCTCTTGGTAAAACTAATGCTTATTTTCCAGCTCTTTTGCCTTCTTTAACTCTTTCTCCTAGTGCTAAAGTTTTTAATTGTAGGCTGCTGCCAAGCACTAGTTATGGTTCATAGCTAAAGTATTTCTGGTCTTCAGACATATTATTGTAGTGAACTTTTAATTGAGGAGTTTCAATTATGGATTCAAAGTATCAAATTACAAGAAATGCATGATGTCATGTGTATTGAAAACTATTTGTTCACACATTGTTTCCAGTTTGTGATAGCTTCAGGTGAGAGGGAATATCTGACCTCTGTTAATTCATCACAGGAAGAAAAAGATCACTAATAAATGATGTTTAAAAAATGAATGAATGAGAAATTGAGTACCTGTTAATTAGAGTTCTTTTTTAAAAAATGACAGCTCATACAAAGTGAAAAGCAGCCAGTTATTTTTTGGTAGCTTCTATATCAACAATACTGACTGTCCTTATAATAAAAGCATCTGAAAGGTACAAACACAAATCCCTTTTTAAGTTTTGCTTTCTTCTGTAATACTGTATAATGCTTTTACAGCTGGGATTGTCAGTGATCACTGACTGTACACATGATGGGATATTTACTACATTCTTGTGTCAAAAAATCAGGATAAGTGATATTGAGGAAAAAGTACCAAAAGCTTGTTATGAAAATATCCATCTTACCCAAATATTTTGAAAAATTTTTGTTAAAATTTCTCTTAATAATTTCAGGATTTTATAATTTTTTCAATATAATTTTAATCTATAAAGAATGCTATTTTCCATAAGGCATATATGATGTTCACAAATATTTATTATGAAAAATAAAGTAGAATTGTTATCCTGTTGTGACCTGTGTACTAGAAAGTAGATGGAGAGAGGGAAAAGTCACTAAAGAATTTTTTTTTGTGTAAACTGTTAGTCAGTCAGTCAGTTCAGTCACTCAGTCGTGTTCGACTCTTTGCGACCCCATGAATCGCAGCACACCAGGCCTCCCTGTCCATCACCAACTCCCAGAGTTCACTCAAAGTCATGTCCATCGAGTCAGTGATGCCATCCAGCCATCTCATCCTCAGTTGTCCCCTTCTCCTCCTACCCCCAATCCCTCCTAACATCAGAGTCTTTTCCAATGAGTCAACTCTTCACATCAGGTGGCCAAAGTACTGGAGTTTCAGCTTTAGAATCAGTCTTTCAAATGAACACCCAGGACTGATCTCCTTTAGGATGGACTGGTTGGACCTCCTTGCAGTCCAAATGACTCTCAAGAGTCTTCTCCAACACCACAGTTCAAAAGCATCAATTCTTCGGCGCTCAGCTTTCTTCACAGTTCAACTCTCACATCCATACATGACCACTGGAAAAGCCATAGCCTTGACTAGACGGACCTTTGTTGGCAAAGTAACATCTCTGCTTTTGAATATGTTGTCTAGGTTGGTCATAACTTTCCTTCCAAGGAGTAAGCGTCTTTTAATTTCATGGCTGCAGTCACCATCTGCAGTGATTTTGGAGCCCCCAAAATAAAGTCTGACAGTGTTTCCACTGTTTCCCTATCTATTTCCCATGAAGTGATGGGACCAGATGCCATGATCTTAGTTTCCTAAATGTTGAGCTTTAAGCCAACTTTTTCACTCTCCACTTTCACTTTCATCAAGAGGCTTTTTCATTCTTCCTCACTTTCTGCCACAAGGGTGGTGTCATCTGCATATCTGAGGTTATTGATATTTCTCCTGGAAATCTTGATTCCAGCTTGTGCTTCTTCCAGCCCAGTGTTTCTCATGATGTATCCTGCATATAAGTTATATAAGCAGGGTGACAATATATGGCCTTGATGTACTCCTTTTCCTATTTGGAACCAGTCTGTTGTTCCATGTCTAGTTCTAACTGTTGCTTCCTGACCTGCATATAGGTTTCTCAAGAGGCAGGTCAGGTGGTCTGGTATTTCCATCTCTTTTAGACTTTTCCACAGTTTATTGTGATCCACACAGTCAAAGGCTTTGGCATACTCAATAAAGCAGAAATAGATGTTTTTCTGGAACTCTCTTGCTTTTTCCAAGATCCAGCAGATGTTGGCAACTTGATCTCTGGTTCCTCTGCCTTTTCTAAAACCAGCTTGAACATCTGGAAGTTCACGGCTCACGTATTGCTGAAGCCTGGCTTGGAGAATTTGGAGCATTACTTTACTAGGGTGTGAGATGAGTGCAATTGTGCAGTAGTTTGAACATTCTTTGGCATTTCCTTTCTTTGGGATTGGAATGAAAACTGACCTTTTCCAGTCCTGTGGCCACTGCTGAGTTTTCCAAATTTGCTGGCATATTGAGTGCAGCACTCTCACAGCATCATCTTTTAGGATTTGAAATAGCTCAACTGGAATTCCATCACCTCTACTAGCTTTGTTCGTAATGATGCTTTCTAAGGCCCACTTGACTTCACATTCCAGGATGTCTGGCTCTAGATGAGTGATCACATCATTGTGATTATCTGGGTCTTGAAGCTCTTTTTTGTACAGTTCTCCTGTGTATTCTTGCCACATCTTCTTAATATCTTCTGCTTCTGTTAGGTCCATACCATTTCTGTCCTTTATCGAGCCCATCTTTGCATGAAATGTCCCCTTGATATCTCTAATTTTCTTGAAGAAATCTCTAGTCTTTCACATTCTTTTGTTTTCCTCTATTTCTTTGCACTGATCGCTGAGGAAGGCTTTCTTATCTCTCCTTGCCATTCTTTGGAACTCTGCATTCAGATGCTTATATCTTTCCTTTTCTCCTTTGCTTTTCGCTTCTCTTCTTTTCTCAGCTATTTGTAAGGCCTCCTCAGACAGCCATTTTGCTTTTTTGCATTTCTTTTCCATTCCAAGATGTTCTTGATCCCTGTCTCCTGTACAATGTCACGAAGCTCTGTACATAGTTCATCAGGCACTTTATCTATCAGATCTAGTCCCTTAAATCTATTTCTCACTTCCACTGTATAATCATAAGGGATTTGATTTAGGTCATACCTGAATGGTCTAGTGGTTTTCCCTACTTTCTTCAATTTAAGCCTGAATTTAGCAATAAGGAGTTCATGATCTGAGCCACAGTCAGCTCCCGGACTTGTTTTTTGCTGACTGTATAGAGGTTCTCCATCTTTGGCTGCAAAGAAAATAATCAATCTGATTTTGGTGTTGACCATCTGGTGATGTCCATGTCTTCTCTTGTGTTGTTGGAAAAGGGTGTTTGCTATGACCAGTGCGTTCTCTTGGCAAAACTCTATTAGCCTTTGCCCTGCTTCATTCCATATTCCAAGGCCAAATTTGCCTGTTACTCCAGGTGTTTCTTGACTTCCTACTTTTGCATTCCAGTCCCCTATAATGAAAAGGACATCTTTTTTGGGTGTTAGTTCTAAAAGTTCTCGTAGGTCTTCATAGAACCGTTCAACTTTAGCTTTTCAGCATTACTGGTTGGGGCATAGACTTGGATTACTGTGATATTGAGTGGTTTGCCACGGAAATGAACAGAGATCATTCTGTCATTTTCGAGATTGCATCCAAGTACTGCATTTTGGACTCTTTTGTTGACCATGATGGCTACTCCATTTCTTCTAAGGGATTCCTGCCCGCAGTAGTAGATCTAATGGTCATTGGAGTTAAATTCACCCATTCCAGTCCATCTTAGTTCACTGATTCCTAAAGTGTCAATGTTCACTCTTGCCATCTCCTGTTTGACCACTTCCAATTTGCCTTGATTCATGGACCTGACATTCCAGGTTCCTATGCAGTATTGCTCTTTACAGCATCGGACCTTGCTTCTATCACCAGTCACATCCACAGCTGGGTTTTGTTTTTGCTTTGGCTTCATCCCTTCATTCTTTCTGGAGTTATTTTTCCACTGATCTCCAGTAGCATATTGGGCACCTACTGACCTGGGGAGTTCCTCTTTCAGTATCCTATCATTTTGCCTTTTCATATTGTTCTTGGGGTTCTCAAGGCAAGAATACTGAAGTGCCGGGAGCCGGCATATTGCATATTGAGTGCATATTGCATATTGAGTGAGGATCTGTAATAGCTCAACTGGAATTCTATCACTGCCTGGAGCCAGCGTGAGGAACTCCGCCCATGACAAAGGTCATGAGGAAGGAGGCTCGGCATACGCAAAGGCAGGATCGAGCCTCAGGAGTCCCCCTGGAAATTCTCGAGCATCTACCCCCAAAACCAGAGTCTGCCTACTTTCTGCTTTGTGCTTTCACCTACACCTCTGACTTTACGGGGGGCTGTCTCCCACTACCTCTCTCTGAAAAAAGAGTTAGCTTACAGCTCCAGTTAATAATTCATGGATGTGACAGTGTTTCAACCTACAAACTCCTTTGGAAATCCTCTAGCCTGCCTGAATGGGTTTTTCCGGCCACATGTGATTATTCAGAGCCTCCCAACTGTGAGAGGCAGGAGATGTTCTAAACTGCCTAAACACAGATTCCTTTGAGTAGTTAAAAGATTGATTAGAAATTGTATTGGTGAAGGGTTTTTCACTTGTTGGGCCAATGTTTGCTGCTAAGTCTCCATACTCCTTACCTACTGTGTCCTTGGCAGTGTATTGATTGATATAATGGGTGTATAGAAATGTAAAATGCAGCTTTGTCCAATGCTTTTTGGAAGGCTGGCGCCTGACTTTGGAATAATCACCTTTAGAGAAAGATAAGTTTCTTAAAATGTTAACAGGCCTCCTGGCCAGAAGATGATGTCTATCACCTGAACTTTTGCATATGATAAGTTTACAGGAAAAAAGCCTGGCTTGCTGCATGACTCTACCCCTTCCCCCATTATCCTCTATGCATAACTTAAGGTATAAAAACTACTTTGGAAAATAAAGTGCGGGCCTTGTTCACCAAAACTTGGTCTCCCCATGTCACTCTCTCTCCCAAATTCCAGCTGAGTCTCCATCTGGAGCGCAGAACCCACCATGCTTGCTAATTATGCCTGGGCTTCTAAGATCCGACCGGGGAGGCCTCAGTGTCTCCTCTCCTTCGGGAGAACGGAAGGACGCCTGCGGCCTACGTAAGTGGTGCAAACTTCTTGTCTTGAAGTTTTATTGGTCTCCCGCGTAAACCAAGCTACTCAGCCTCTTTTTTCCACTGAATTTTCCTACTGAGCTATCCTTATTTCAGCCGCTTTTCTCCACTGAATTTCCTCACTGAGCTATCCTTATTCTATTACTCTTTATATATCTTTGATGAATAAATAATTAAATAGGTCGCCGACGCCGTCCCCGCTTCGAATACCCTGGATCAGCTGGGGCTGGACCCCGGCACTGAAGTGGTTTGCCATTCCCTTCTCCAGTGGACCACATTCTGTCAGACCTCTCCACCATGACCCGCCCGTCCTGGGTGGCCCCACCTGGCATAGCTTAGTTTCAGTGAGTTAGACAAGTCTTTGGTCTGTGTGATCAATTCTGCTTATTTTTCTGTGATTATGGTTTCAGTGTGTCTACGCTCTGATGCCCTCTTGCAACACCTACCATCTTACTTGTGTTTCTCATACCTTGAACGTGGGGTATCTCTTCACGGCTGCTCCAGCAAAGCACAGCCGCTGCTCCTTACCTTGGATGAGGGGTATCTCCTCACCATGGCCCCTCCTGACCTTGAACGTGGAGTAGCTCCTCTCAGCCCTCCTGCGCCCGCACAGCCACCACTCCTCAACGTGGGGTGTTACTACACATCTATTATTGTGTATTTTCTAATCTTTTCTATCAACCAATGCCTAGTATAATCAGAAAAACCTCACTTGTGCTGCCCAGGACATGTGCAGACTCTAAAGCCCCAATCAGCCAAAATATAAATGAATATAGTGAACCCAAGATATAGATGAACAATTTTTAAGACCTAGATTCTTGACTGGCCTTTTGGGTAAGACTTATAGCAACTCATAACAATCCTTCAATAGGTTAAAAATTACAATATTCGTAGATTTAGGAAAGCAACCATTGTCACTTCATTTCATGCTCTACTGTTCTACATGGAATTAAAAACAATAAATACCAGAATCACTGATATCTCTTGCAGAATTGGAATAAAAAACCTGCTTTGATTTCTAAATTCAGGAAAAGTCACAGTTGTTTCATCATTTGAGACTAATCACTACACCATTATTACAATTAGAAATATTTAATGAGTACATACTACGTGTGAGGGCTTCCCTGATGACTCAGCGGGTAAAAGAATATGCCTGCAATGCAGGAGATGTGGGTTTGATCCCTGGTTTGGGAAGATCCCCTGGAAGTGGAAATGGCAACCCACTACAGTTACTCTGTCCTGGAGAATCCCAAAGACAGAAGATTGTGGTGGGCTATAGTCCAAGGGGGTCACAAAAAGTCAGACACAACTGAACGACTAAGCACACACTATGTGCCAGAGACTTCCTTAGGTTCTGGAGCTGAGGCTGGAAGCAATATTACATTTACATTAAAAATTAATTACACAGCATATTATAGATCATAATATTCATTTATATATTATATGAATGTATATAATTTATGTATACATTATACAAAGTGTATGTATTTCTTTATTAAGTATATATTATAATTGTTCCTAATTATGTTATTAGATTGAAACATATGAAACTGATTTAAGAAAAAAAAGGTAGTTTCATATACTTCAACCACATGAAAAGGCCAATAAGCACGCGGCTTGAGGAGAAAAACATCTGACCATGCTTATCGTATAGTTTGATGAGTATAATGAGAAATAATATTAAATGTATAAATGCCACAAAGATAAGGAAAGGGTTAAGTCTTTTGGAGAATAGGATCAAGGAAGGCTTTATCAAAGAAGTAGACACAGGAGCTGAGTTTTTTATGGATAAATAGGAGTTCATGACAATGAGAGATAGAAGACATATATCATACAAGGCACAAAGTCAGGATGTCATAAGCTTTATTTGGGTAAATACATAAATTTGGTGCTACAGAAATATAAGTAGGAAAGAGGCCTATAGGCAGGAGACAGATCATTAGTATTTTTGAATGCCATTTTGTATTCATCAGTCTAGAACCCCATTCTCCAACCCCAAATATGTCTATGATGTGTAAAATACCCATGACATATATTTGCATTATTCAAAGACTATTGAATGCTCTACTCAGGTAACCCAAGTCACAGGTACAAACATCCACTGATGACAGCTTCCTTTTTCTCCTTCTTATTGCTGATATGTCTACGATTTCAGTGGGATTTTTTTACATTATATCATTCTTACTTGCCAGTTACTGAAAGACTGACTTTAGTCTATGATTATATTTAACTAAAAATTGATAAATCAGTAGTAAGGAATTAATTTATTCATACAAAAAATGCTTCAAACAGAGGCTAAAATTTCTGAATTGTGCCATAAAAATAATTCACCCATAATTATTCACTATTAGATATATATTTGTTGAGCATTTCCTCTGTGCAGACAGAGGTCTAGATTTGCCTCTATAGTAACTGAATATTAATATCTGCACCTAAAACTTATTATCCTTAGTATTAAGGAAATATAACTTTGGAGGCTATCCACAGTATTAAGATAGTTAGATTTGGGATACTCTAGATACATATCAGTATTTTTTAAAGAAACTGTTCTCCTGCTAAAGGAAGTATCAGTTAAATTTAGGTCTCATTCTAGATGAAGTAATATATTAGTTAGTGATGAATGTTGTGATTTAGTCGCTAAGTCATGTCTGATTCTTGTGACCCCATGGACTGTAGCCTGCCAGGCAAGAATACTAGACTGGGTTGCTACACCCTCCTCCAGGAGATCTTCCCAACCGAGGGATAGAACCTGCATTGCAGGCAGATTCTTTACTGACTGAGCTAGGAGGGAAGAGCCTAGTGATGAATAGTGTATGCTATTGATACAGAAACCAAGTGAGTGTTAGTTGCTCAGTGTATCCAATTCTAGGTGACCCCACGGACTGTAGCCCGCCAGGTTCTTCTGTCCATGGAACTCCCCAGGCAAGAATACTGGAGTGGGTAGCCATTTTCTTCTCCAGGGGATCTTCCGGACCCAAGGTTGAAATCCAGGTCTCCTGCATTGCAGGAAGATTCTTTACCAGCAGAGCCACCAGGGAGGCCCAATATAAAAGCAAACTGAATTGCAAAAGTAATATTGTGGTCATCATTTACAATTTTTAACTAATACCTCTATATAACAACTCATAAAAGAAGCCTTATAAGTATGAATAGACATATGAAAGAGATTACTTTCTGCTGTGCACTATGCTTTATATTTTACTGGTAATTTTTTTTCCACTTATGACATAATGACACAATTGCAATGAAGTGCATGATACCTAACAAAATATTTAATGATATCTATAACCCAAATATATTGTTATAAAGTCAGGTAATCATTAATTCAGAATCTATTCCATATTGAGTAATTGACACCACTCAGATAAAAATAATGACTGCTATAATATCTAACACATAATAAGTTTGTATTAAATATCCCAGAATGCCCTGATGAATGAATATGTGATAGTATTTCACTGACAGTAACACTGAATTTATAGCAGTTGGTACTTGTATATTTAAGACAGAAAAAAACATGGTGGGTTTGAGCCTATTAACATTGATTTCATTATCACATCCATTTATTCTGCTCTGTTTTTCTGCACAGCATTTGCCATCCCCTGACATAAAGTATTTGTTCATCTGCTCATTTTCAGTTTCAACCTACTTTGTAAAGTAATGAATATTCTATGAAAGCAGAGACTTTGCCATTTCCTATACTACTGAAATCTCACCCACACAAACAGTTTCTGATACTGAGTAGACATTAAATTTGTTGAAGGAATAAATATATGACTGAGTTTTTAACTCCCATATGATAGAGTTTGTACAATTCAACCAATGATAAGACATAATCAAAAGAATCATAAGATATGACAATCTCTTTCATATGTCTATTCATAAATCATAAGACATGACATCAAAAACTGTGAAGAGTAACACTGGGCCTACATCCAAGACTTTCAGGTTCTATCCTTTATTATATTACAAACTATTGATTCATAAGGATTGGATCAACTATTCTAACAACCACCTCAAAACTGAAGCCTTATTTTAAATACATACCATATTAGGTTTCTACTTCAGCACAATATAAAGCCCACAACATCTGCTCAGAGTATATTCATATATTTTGATTTTCACCATTCGTGTCTATTTAGAAAAACATTGCCATAGCAGTAGTTTCTAAAGATGTGGCCCTCTGTGTGAATGTGTGTGTTTGGCAGGTGAAAGGATTTGGTTTTATGATTCTGATTAGCAGTAAGCTTCATTGAAATTTTATAATTGCTATTTAAAATGAATGCTTATGTTAGATTAGAACATCCAGAATCCCAGATTTCACACTAGCAGCTATTAATTTGAATCTCTGTCTTCCAATTATTAATTAGACTTCCATTTATTTTTTCTCTTATTTATGGATAGTGATTACAAATGTTAAAATTAAAATCCTATCAAAGAAAAAGATTTTAATTCACAACCTGTTTTGCAGGTGTATCTTTCTTGAAACTTGCTTTTTCTCCCCATCCTTTACCCAAAAAGCAGAGCTAAACTTTTGAAAATCTTTAAGAGATAAAACATGAAGGCTGTCTTGGAAATCTATAAAGAAGTGTGAAATATAATTATTTGATCAAACAAGAGAACTATATTTAACCACATTCACATTCCTATACACTTTAAAATTTTAAGTACATATAAAGTATATGGTAATCTATAGATTACTGATTTTTGAATATATTTATGAGAAAATTTTGATATGAAAATTTTAAATCTCATTCACAAATGGACTAAAATGATGTCACAAGCGATCAAAATTTTATATATTTATATATTTTGAACCTATGAAAAGTGAAAGTAGCTCAGTCATTTTCGACTCTTTGCGACCCCATGGACTGTACAGTTCTTGGAATTCCCCAGGCCAGAATACTGGAGTGGGTAGCCTTTTCCTTCTCCAGGGGATCTTACTCAACTCAGGGATTGAACCAGGGTCTCCTGCATTGTGGGCAGATTCTTTACCAACTGGGCTATCAGAGAAATCCTTTTGAAACTGTAAGACAACGATATCTACATAACCTTAAAGCCAAACTGATCCACCTATTTTCCATGTCTTTGTAAAATTTTGCTTAATAGTTTTAAAGTTGACACCCTGTAGGAAAATGAAGCTAAGGAAAGCCATAATTTTAACATGTTAAATAAATCTTTTGTGTGATTTTTACTGATATCAAAGTTCTTGTGCCTTCTATACAATGGGACTTCTAGGAAGAACTAAAGCAGAGTTTAAATTTAATTGTTAGTGTATATGACATATGGAGAAGGCAATGGCACCCGACTCCAGTACTCTTGCCTAGAAAATCCCATAGACGGAGGAGCCTGGTAGGCTGCAGTCCATGGGGTCGCGAAGAGTCGGACGCGACTGAGCGACTTCACTTTCACTTTTCACTTTCATGCATTGGAGAAGGAAATGGCAACCCACTCCAGTGTTCTTGCCTGGAGAATCCCAGGGACGGGGGAGCCTGGTGGGCTGCTGTCTATGGGGTCGCACAGAGTCGGACACGACTGAAGCACCTTAGCATATATGACATAAATATACAGTACAATCTTGCTGGCAAATTATATTTTAGGAGTGCTTACCTGCATTTCTCTTCCCAGCTCCACATCAATTAAGTAACTCCCAGAGTTTGGAAAAATCAACCTAATTCCAACCAGATGCATTGTTTCTAAAGAGCAGCATGGTGGAAACTGCAGGTTGTCTTGTCTTGTCACACTTCCATGTAATCTGCTTGCAAAGAGAAATGAGTACAAATGGATTTAGACAGCTCTATTACTTACAGCAAGAGTAATCATTGGTATCATTTCCCTGATCCCTAAGTCCCATAGAGTAACAAGATAAGGCTCAGGTATTGTCTGCCCATGCTATAGATGTGCATGAGAAAGAGGAACCCTGAGATTAGGAAATCTTGATACCACATTGGAGATGCTGGCAAACCTGTTTTTCCTCCCCTTAGAGAGAAGCATTATATTTTATATCTTTGAATGCAATCAGTTATCTCCAGAAAGGGCAGAAAGACATCTTCACCTTTACTACCCTGAAGGAGCTCATGGAACAGGAGATCTCCCAGTTTATAATCATGGAATATAAATAAATTTGATCCAAAGTCTTTGTCTCTACCTTTCTAGAAACACCTTATTAAACAATTCTTGATAAGCTAATTCTGGAGTATTTACTTATCTTCTTGCTCTTGCTTAATCTATCAATTTAAGATATTTTTTAATGGATTTTTTTTCTCCCAATACCAGCTATTTCATTTACTCTTTTATAGTTCCCACCTCATCCCCACTCTAACCCTAAATTCAGGGTGATTGTTCTCATCTCTGAAGTATCTGAACATAATTCACATAGCACTTATTCACATCTACATTATTTATGATTATATGCATGCACAAGGCATTCTTCATTGACTACAGACTGCTGAGGTTTTTGTATACTATTTCCAGACATTGGTGATATACAGATACATATGAAGATAAAGATCTGAAAGAAATTATATCCAAATGATATGACACAATTACAATGTTATGAAGAATATACATTCAAGATTCAAACAGAAAACTATAGACATAGTATTTTGACTTGTTTTTGTGTAAGGTTTTTAAGTTTATCCCCATAAAATTATGATAGTATTCTGATGGTATTTTTAGTGTAAACAGAATCTGAATGTGTATCTCTTTTCAAATTCCTAATGTATTCATGCTTTCTCTCATTTTCTTCTTCAGTTTCAACAAAGATTTGTCTCCTTTGTATATTTCTCTATATTATTTTTGTTTTCTCTTTTATTAAGTGCTGTTTTTATCTTACTATGATTTTAAATCTGTCTTATTTGGGTTTATTCTGTTTTATTTTTTAATAACATCATAAATGGAACACAGCTCACAAGTTAGCATCAAATGATTTTATAATATAAGCATTAAATTATACTTACTTTACTTACATTTCAGAAGTTTTACATGTATTACATGTATAAATTGTTTTATATGTATTACATGTATAAATTGTCATTCAAGTCTAGTGAATTGTTTATTTCTATTATAAATTCTTCTTTGACCCAGGAGTTATTCACAAGCTTGGTTTTTAAATTTTCTAAATAAGTGGAAATTTAGGGAAGCTTTGTAACTTTACTTTTTCCTTTGCTATTTATCTTATTTTGCTACTTATGTTAGTGTTACAATTCTTCATGAAATTAGACATTTACACATTGAATTTTATATACATTTTTACAAATTTTTGTGGCATTGAGGATGTAAAAAGACATTTTAGATGATTTTCTTATTTCCTGAGAAATGGAAGTACAATAAAATTTTGTTAGTAAAGATATATAATTTCACAGCAAGCAGGATCTTTGCTGTGTCTATTCGTTTATATTTTAGAACCCAGATATCTCATTAGTAATTTGTGAAATTTTCTCATTTGATAAAATGTCGAGTTTATGGTTTTAATAAAATTGCAGTTGAATATTTTTTGTAGACAGATTGTGAGTGTGTGAACTAAGTTGATTTGCTCTATGTGATGAAATTAATATACTCATCCCTTTTCTTTTTTCTTTTTAAATGCTTGATAAATTCTCCAATAAAGTTATTTAAGCTTGGGTTTTTCTTTATAGAAATATTTTTAAGTATTAATTTAATGGCTCTACCTATCATTGGTAAATTAAGATTTCTTTTTCTTCCTGGGCCAAGTTGTATATTTGTGAGAATTGTGTATTTGATTTATCTAATATATTGATATGAAATTATTCATAATGTTCCCTCCTAGTTATTTAAAATTATTATGGGGTTGCACAGAGTCAGACACGACTGAAGCGACTTAGTAGCAGCAGCAGCAGGGAATTAGTGATGTTCCTTGTTTTGTTCCTAATTCCAAAATTAAGACATCAGTATTTATTTTTCTTATAATCCATTTAACTAAAAGTTTATTACTTTTTATCTTTACAAAGAGCTAACTTTTAGTTTTTTGTTTTTTGTTTTTTTTTTTGCTTTTTAGGTCATTGATCTTCAGTCTGACTTTTATTATTTCTTTAGTTCTACATAATTTCTGCCTCTTTTTCTGCTGACTTTAGGTGGAACTTTGAACATTGATTTTAAATTCTATTTCCTTATTAACATAAGCATTTAAAGCTATAAATTTCCCTCTGAGTGCTGCTTTATCTGTATCCTACCAATTTTAATAAACAGTTTTTCTGCTGTGGTATCATTCTCTGTGTTCTTAGAAACTCGTGAGCTAGCATACTTATTCGTTACCTTTGAAAATTCTCAAATTGATTTAACAATAATTTATATACTGGCATAGTTCATAATTTACATAATATTCTCCCCAAAATTAAAAAAAGAACATAACAGATATATAAGCTTCATTTTCACCTTCTGTATTAATAAAAAAAAAAAGTTTATAAAAAGGTCTATTTGAAAGGGAATGTGACATCCCAGTTTTGATAAAAGCATAATCTTCAAGGAAGAAAAAGTGAAAGGATAAAGGAATCTAAGATAATACTGGTGAATGGAGAATTTTGCCACATAAGATGTTTCCTTAGTGGATCATAATACTAACCCATCAGTATATTTTAACTTGAAAGCACTCATTATAATTTAGCAAAGTTTCTGTTCACCACTCTGAAATGTCAGAGAATAAATCCAAGTTTCAATAGTTCTTTTGATCTTCAGAAAAAGGTTATATTTTGCTTCACCCTCTTATTCAAATCTTCTTATTCGAATGTGAAAAGCACATTCTCCAAGAAAGATTTCATAGTGTCTCTGGCAGGAGAGATAAGGTAATCATTGTGAAAGACACCTAAAGCATTCTGCATAACAAAGGCATATTCTCCAGTGCAAAATCCTCATTACAATTTTGTCTTAGAGGTATGGGTAAGGGCAATAATTTCACTCCATCCTCCTATAGTTCCCCTATTTCACTCAGGGGTAGGGGAGAACTATATTAAAAGGTCACAAGACAAGCACATGAGATTTAATTGGGAGATTATAGAATGCTGCCCACCCCCAATATATACATACACCTTATCATCACAGCACCAGAGAGCCAGTGTTTCAACAGTGGGAACACCTCAAAGAATTGCAAAGTGCAGACTCTCTCAGAGAAGGAAAACTCAGGGAGGGCCAAAGTAAATAGGGGAGGACAAAATCAAGGTTACTTGAGAAACATGAAACCTCTGGCACCTATAGTAGCAGAAAATATTTTTAAAAGCACAGTCAATAGCCAGATTAACAAATTCTCACAGTAAAGCCCTATGTACCTCAGTTTCTATTATACAAGTTAAGCTTTCAACAAAAAAATTACAAGGTGTATTAAAAAAAACAAAAGCTCCACAGTTTGAAGAGAAGAATCGAGCATAAGAACCAGACTCAAGTATGATACAGATATTGAAACTATCACACAAGTAATTAAAAATAACTATGATTGATATGTTAAGGGCTATAATGGAAAAAGCAGAGAACAACTAAGATCAGATGGATACTTTAAGCACAAAAACTGAACTTATAAGAAAGATTCAAGTCTAACTCATAGTAACAGAGACTAGAATGATAGTTAGCAGAGGTTGGGCTGTGGGAAAAAAGGGAGATTTAAAACATAGGAAAGAATCAAAAGGAAATGTTAATAAAGGAAATAATGTAATAAAAATAAGAAATAACTTTGTCATCTTTCTGAAGTGAAGTGAAGTCACTCAGTCGTGTCCAACTCTTTGCGACCCCATGGACTGCAGCCTTCCAGGCTCCTCCGTCCATGGGATTTTCCAGGCAAGAGTACTGGAGTGGGGTGTCATTTTCTTCTCCAGGGGATCTTCTGACTCAGGGATTGAACCCGGGTCTCCTGCATTGCAGGTGGACGCTTTACCCTCTAAGCCACCAGGGAAGGCCTGTCATCTTTCTACTACCACACAATTTCTTCTAAAAACCATCTTTATGTTATTTATTTTTTATTAATGCCTAGCATAATATAGCTAAAACTTTCTGATTTACTACATAATGGTTCTAAATTCCTCAAGTTTACATTCTGGTAGCTATGATTCTGTTCTAAGTCATAATCATATCTTATTTTTATTTACTCACAAGTATTTCTGGAGTCCTCTCAATGTTCCAGACTATAGGTTATACATTGAAAATACAGCAATGAACAAAACAGCTTTTCCTCATGGAGAATTTGAGGTGGCTCAGATGGTAAAGAGTCTGCCTACAATGCGGGAGACCTGGGTTCAATCCCTGGGTCAGGAAGATCTTCTGGAGAAGGAAATGGCAACCCACTCTAGTATTCTTGCCTGGAAAATCGCATGGATGGAGGAGCCTGGTAGGCTACAGTCCATGGGGTCGCAAAGAATCGGACACAACTGAGCAAATTCAGTCATTCACTCACTAGATGATCAAATCATTTCCAATGGAGATATGGTTAACAACTCTGAAAAAATATGCATGCATACTGGATTTGATCAATGGATAGAATAGATGATTGATGGTGAGAGACCTGTTTCATTGTTGGAAAGGGAGGTTACACACAGGCAAAGAGAGAAAGCTAGAATGATCCACATGGTGATAGACTAAATTTGGAGATATCAGTACAAACTCATGTTTAACTTAAAATAAATAATACATAGTATATGTAAAACATATATGATATGAATAACTATAATATATTAATTATTTCTATCTATCTAGCTAATACTCACAACATAAATACCTCAAGATATGCATATACACACTAGTTAGCATATACACATATATTTGCTTTCTTTGTCAGCCTAGAGAGACTAGAAACAATGACACTCCAAGAGCAATGAGCATACCTAGTGCTTAGACCTTAGTTTATAATTAAAATCTCTAATAACAGAAACCAAATCTCCTTGAAGAAATGTCTATGAATCCACGCTATGTTTTAGTGTCAGAAAATAAAGAACCACTAAAAAAAAAAAAAGATGAATGTATGTCAAAGGAACCCAGGAGTCAACTGAAAGAATTTCCAAAGGTCAAAGCTGAACTAACTTGAACAAAAAATATATAGAGCTGTTTACAACCCAAACTATAAAATAAATACCCATGAGTATATACTGATTAAAATAATGATTACAATAAATAAGTAGAGAAAGAATAGACACATCACCAAGTAATTCATGTAGATATGCTACCCTGTGGAAGGTGAAGCATAATTCTCCACCCCTTAAATATCCTATGCACATAGTCCTTTCTTTCCAAAGATTAATTTATGGAAGGAAGGGGAAAGAATAGCTTTACAGTAGTGAAGCCTGACAAACACTTACCAGCCACAAGATTAAAATTAAATCAATAGGGATAAATAATGTTGAGAGTCTGTACCCTTCATACAATGTATTGAGAATGGCATTTTGCCTTTATGTGTTTTCTCTCAAAAACCCATAATTTTTTGTTTACTCATGAAAAAAACATTAAACAAATCTCAGCTGAAGAACATTCTCCAAAATATCTGATTTGTTCTCCTCAAGCTATCAAAGGCATAGCAAGGAAAGTATGAGAAAATTGCAGAGGACTAGGGAAGCCTAAGGAGACATGAAACTTGGTGATATTGTACTCTGAAAGGGATCTTGGAACATAAAAAGAACAGTAAATAAAATTAAAGATATATGAATAAAGTATGGTTTTTAGTTAATAATAATGGATCAAATAGATTCATTATTTGTGACAAATAGAATATCCTCATGTAGACATTAATAACAAAAATACTGAGTGAGGGAGATATTGGAATTCTCTGTATTATCTTCACAACATTTTTACATAAATATAGATCTCTTCTAAAATGTAAAATGTCTGTAAAAAACAAACAAAAGCCTCATTCTTCTTGCTCTGTTTTTCTTTCTCAACATTTGCTATCTGGGCTATCTGGGTTTTTTTGTTTGCATTCAAATTGTAAAAAATTTTGCTCTAATTCTGTGAAGAATGTCATTGTTAATTTGATTGGAATTGCATTGAATCTGTAGACTGCTTTGGGTAATATATTCATGTTCATTATATTGATTCTTCCAATCCAAGAACACGGTATATTTCTCCATCTGTTTATGTCTTCTTTGATTTCTTTCATCAGTATTTTCTAGTTTTTCTGAGTACAAGTCCTTTCCATAAGGTTTTCCTAGTTATTTTATTATTTTCATTGCAGTGGTAAAAGCAAAACTAAACAGTATGTAATCAAAACAGTATGGCACTGTCATGAAAACAGAAATACAGATCAATTGAACAGGATAGAAAGCCCAGAGGTAAACCTTTGCTGCTATGGTCACCTAATCGATGACAAAGAAGGCAAGACTATACAAAAGACAGCCTCTTAAATAAATGGTGCTGAGATCTGGAAAGTTACATATAAAAGAATGAAATTAGAACACCACCTAACACCATACACAAAAATAAATTCAAAATGAATTAAAGATCTAAATGTAAGGCTGGACACAATAAAACATAGGAAAACTACTCTTTGACATGAACAGCATGATCTTTGACCCACCTTCTAAAACAATGAAAATACAAACAAAAATTTAAAAATTGGATCTAATTAAACTTAAAAGCTTTTACAAAACAGAAAACCAAGAACAAGATGAAAAGATAACCCTCAAAATGTTTGCAAATGAAGCAACTGACAAAGGATTAATCTCCAAAATATATGAACAACTCATGGAGCTCAATTTAAAAAGAACAAACAATCCATCAAAAAATTGACAGAAGACCTAAATAGACATCATTCCAAAGAAGACATACAGAGGGCAAAGAAGCACATGAAAAGATGCTCAAAAGCATTAATTATCAGAGAAATGCAAATCAAAACTACAATGAGATACCATCTCACATCAGCTAGAATGGCCATTATTTTAAAAAATTTGCTGGAGAAAGTGTGGAGAAAACAGAACCCTCTAACTCTGTTGGTGGGAATGTAAATTGATACAGTCACTTTGGACAACAGTCTGGAAGTTCCTTAAGACACTAATATTGCTGGGAGAAATCTCAATAACCTCAGATATACAGATGACACCACTCTTATGGCAGAAAGTGAAGAAGAGCCTCTTGATGAAAGTGAAAGAGGAGAGTGAAAAAGTGGGCTTAAAGCTCAACATTCAGGAAACTAAGATCATGGCATCTGGTCCCATCACTTGATGGCAGATAGATAGGAAAACAGTGGCTAACTTTATGCTTTTTTGGCTCCAAAATCACTGCAGATGGTGACTGCAGCCATGAAATTAAAAGGCGCTTACTCCTTGGAAGGAAAGTTATGACCAACCTAGATAGCATATTCTAAAGCAGAGACATTACTTTGCCAACAAAGGCCCGTCTAGTCAAGGCTATGGTTTTTCCAGTGGTCATGTATGGATGTGAGAGTGGGAAGTGGGAGTGGGAATGGGAGTGAGAGTAAAGGAAGCTGAGCACCAAAGAATTGATGCTTTTGAATTGTGGTTTTGGAGAAGACTCTTGAGAGTCCCTTGGACTGCAAGGAGATCCAGCCAGTCCATCTGAAAGGAAATCAGTCCTATGTGTTCATTGGAAGGACTGATGTTGAAGCTGAAACTCCAATACTTTGGCCATCTGATTGGAAGAGTTGACTCATTGGAAAAGACACTGATGCTGGGAAAGATTGAGAGCAGGAGGAGAAGGGGACAACAGAGGATGAGAAGGTTGGATGGCATCACTGGTTTGATGGACATAAGTTTGGGTAAACTCCAGGAGTTGGTGATGGACAGGGAGGCCTGGCATGCTGACGTTTATGGGGTCGCAAAGAGTCGGACACGACTGAGCAACTGAACTGAACTAAGACACTAAACATAGAACTACATATGACCCAGAAATCCCCCTGTGGGTCATAAACCCTGAGAAAACCATAATTCAGAAAGGCACATGTACCCTAATGTTCACTGAAGCACCATTTGCAATAGCCAATACATGTCAGCAAACCAGATGTCTATTGACAGAGAATGAATAAAGAAGATGTGATACAGACATATAATGTAACATTCATCATAAAAAGGAATGAAACTGAGTCAGTTGCAGTGATGTGAATTAATCTAGAGCCTGTCATATTGAAAATACATATTGAAATAAGTTAGCCAAAAAACAAATATTGTATGTTAATGCATATATACGGAACTGAGAAAAATGATACAGATGAATCTTATTTGCAGGGCAGGAATAGAGGCACAGACATAGAGAACGAACTTGTGGTCAGAGTTGGGGAAGGAGTGGGGAGGATGAATTCAGAGAGTAGCATTGACGTATATATTTGGAATAATTGTTAATTTAACATCCTGAATGGAAAGATACCTTTTCCATTAAAAATCTTGCATGTGTGCTAAGTCTCTTGGGTTTCGTCTGACTCTTTTTGATCCCATGGATTGTAGCCCCCCAGGGTCCCCTGTTTCTGAGATTCGCCAGGCAAGAATACTGATGTGAGTTGCCATGCCCTCCTCCAGTGGATCTTCCTGACCCAGGGATCAAACCAAATCTCTTGTGTCTCCAGCATTGGCAGGTGGGTTCTTTACCACTATTGCCACCTGGAAAGCCCCAAAATCTTGCAACATAATATTCTCCATAAAATCGAAATGGTAAAAAAAGGAGGAAAAGAAATGAGAAGCCACTCAGAAGCATGTTCATGTGGAAGTATCTATAGTCCACGTCAGTCAGTCAGTTCAGTCACTCAGTTCAGAATCAGTCGTGTTTGATTCTTTGTGACCCTATGGACTGCAGCATGCCAGGCTTCCCTGTCCAACTCCTGGAGTTTGATCAAACTCCTGTCATTGAGTCAGTGATGCCATCCAACCGTCTCATCCACTGTTGTCTCTGTCTCCTCCTGCCTTCAATCTTTCCCAGCATCAGGGTCTTTCCCAATGAGTCGGTTCTTTGCATCAGGTGGCCAAAGTATTGGAGTTTCAGCTTCAACATCAGTCCTTCCAATGAATATTCAGGACTGATTTCCTTTAGGATGGAATGGTTGGATCTCCTTGCAGTCCAAGGGACTCTCAATAGTCTTCTCCAACACCACAGTTCAAGCATCAGTTCTTTGGTGCTCAGCTTCCTTTACAGTCCAACTCTCAAATCCATACATGACTACTGAAAAAACTATAGCCTTGACTAGAAGGACCGTTGTCAGCAAAGTAATGTCTCTGCCTTTTAATATGCCTTCTAGGTTGGACATAGCTTTTCTTCCAAGGAGTTCACATGGCTAGTCCACATGGCCTGGTAAAATAATCAGCATCCCTTTCCTCATTTAGAAATTGGATTTGCATTTGGTTTCAGAGAAAAATATTAATCTATTCAAGTAACTGTTTTAAGTTCAGAACAATAATTAAATCAACATGGTTTTGTCCACTATTTGATCACTAGGGCTTCCCTTGTGGCTCAGCTGGTGAAGAATCCACCTGCAATGCAGGAGACCTGAGTTCGGTCCCTGGGTTGGGAAGATCCCCTGAGAAGGGAAAGGCTACCCACTCCAGTAATCTGGCCTGGAGAATTCCATGGACTGTATAGTCCATGGGTTGCAAAGAGTCGGACATGACTGAGCGAATTTCACTTTTACCTTGATCTCTAATTTTTTTAACATATTTCACTGAAGCATCCCATTATGCAAAGTAAGTAGAAACTGTCAACCAAAGAATGCCATCTTCTAGCACTAGCCAAGTGTGATACAATAAAAAAGGAAGAAACTGAAGAGAGGATTATTGCAACATAAAAGCCTTAAGCAAATATAAACTGAAGACATAATTAGGAACACTCAACTAAGAATATTAGCATTTTTGAATACCTATGCATCTTATTCTTGCAAAAATTGTCTGAAACTCAGTTGTAGAATGACATTGACAGAATGATGAGAATGATTCAGCAGCCTGTTCTGGGAGAGATTAATAGCTTCTGTTCTCAAACAAGTTAATCTCTCTGTAAAATTATAGTGCCTTTAGGTTACCTTAGAAGAAAAGAATTAAATACTTACATGATAGATCTTTGTGTGTTCGTGACTCATCAGCTACACTAATTTCCTATCAATGTTCTCTTTCAGAGTGTAAAAAAACTTTTGTACATAGCATGTACTATGTAGAAATCTACGTAATTTAAGGTAGTAAATTTGTTAACATTATGGTTACAGTTAAAATGTGCATTGAGGGACACTCAAAGTCAAGGACCTACTGCCTGTCAAGCATACAAAGGTGACCAGTACATTCCCTATTAATTTTCATTAACAATCATTCAAGAGTAAAAGCATCAGAACTGATTTTTTCCATTAAGATATGTATATAAAATAATGCCAAACAACAGATTTAAAACACTGTTTTTTTCTGGATAGAGCTGCAACAGAAATAAGACGATAAACTTTTTGCCATGATTTTTGGATAGGGACATAATGCCTTTTTATTTAAAAAGATTTAATAAGCTTTACCTAAGTCATTGAACCTTAATCCAGCAGTGAGCAATCAGATAGTATCTATTCCAAGGGGATCCAATCAAAATAATCAAAATGAGTAGGTCAGAAGTCAAACAGGATGATTCCCAATAGGACCAATGTTTCATTATAACAGTTAAAAGTCATATATATTGGAAATTAGAATTGCCTGTAAATTTCTTTAATGCTTATAAAGACCACATTTCTGATAACCAAAGATCACAATATCAGCACCAATAACATTCAAAGCTCAATTTTTATTTGGAACTGTGCTATTAAGGATTAAAGAGCGTTTGAATTTTTACTGCCACTTAGAGAAAGAACAAAAGCAAAAAATAATTAACTTTTATAGTGCACCCAACATGTGCTAAACCTTATGTTAGAGGCATTATATACATAATCATATTTATTTTTTATAAAGTAATGACATTAATCAAATACATTTGACAATGAGGAAACAGAACAATTGTGATAAAATGGATACTTTATGGATACAGAAATGGCATGTAGTAAATATAGTAAAACTGGAAATAGTAAAGCTAAAATGTAAATGCAGGTTTTTGGCATTCAAGTATGTCTATTACATAATAGACATACAATAATTAATATCCACTAGCTCAACTAGAGCTGAAAGCACATTCATTGGAATCAGTGGATGACTGAAATTTCTTAAACATTAAAAAATTAGCTTGGATGAAATCTATTAACCACTGGAATAGCTAGCTCTTCTAGCCTTAAAATTGCACAAATCTCCTTCTAAGCTTTATTTCGGGTTTACTGGAGTAACACATATCCTAGTTTTGATGAACCATTTTTTCTACAGCCTCCATTTCATCATTAAAATTGCTGGAAAATATATAGGCCATTGTCTTACCTTCCTCAATAAATTAAGTTTATGACACAAAACTTCTTCAAGATATGATAGAGTTACAACCTGATAAGCCCGTCATAAATTGTAAACATCAATATCATAAGTTGAAATGAATTTAACTCACCTATTCTAGGGAACAGCATAGCTTAGCCTATCCTATCTTCTATGTGCTCAGAACACTTGTATTAGCCTATAGTTGAGCATAATCATCTAATACAAAGGCTATTTGATAGTACAGTGTTAAATATTTTATGTAATTTATTGAATACCATACAAAAGTGAAAAGCAGAATGGTTGTATGCGTATAGAATGATTGTAAATGTATCAGCTGTTTGGTTGTTTATTCCATGATTGCATGGCTTACTGGGAGCTGCAGCTCCCTCCCATTGCCACACATTACAGAGTATGGTATCATATATCACTAGCCTGGGGAAAAGATGAAAATTCAAAGATGAAGTACAGTTTCTACTGAATCCATATGACGTTTGCAGCTTTGCAACATCAGAAAATCATTCTCGACCCATCCTACATCTGGAACCATCTGTCTTGTACTCCATCCCACTCTCATATCTCCCTGGAGGGAGTCTTTCGTGTGTCCTGGTCACTCCACTGAACTCCCTATCCCATTATTTCCTCCATGAGCCTCTCATCTCAGTAACGTAACTTCAGATTCTTAGATTCAGTTGTCTATTAATCTCTTACGTAGCATTCTGAAATTTTCTTCTCTAAATTGAATGTTTTAGGGCTTTATCAATATTACTTTTCTACTTCTACAATCCCAAAAGACCGATTATTTCTCCTTTTCATGACTCCAATTTTTACTCATCCTCCCAACCAAAGCACACCTACATGTACGTGCACACATACACTCACAATTATTTTCATCCTTACTAATCCAACACGGCAGAATCAGAATTTGTTCCTTATTTCTCTATGTTCTGTAATTCTTTCTCTGAATAATTTAATCTATTTCTAAGGCTTCCACATGGAGCTAACATCCTACAACTTCATTCATAAAGATATATAATAATTCTGTATATTGTATATTTATTAAAACTAGATACCTTCTCTGTAACCCTCCCAATCAGACTTTGCATGTTAGTCTCAAATCGTGTCCAGCTCCTTGTGATCCCATGGACAGTAGCCCGCCAGGCTCCTCTGTCCATGGGATTCTCCAGGCAAGGATACTGGAATGGGTTGCCATTCCCTTCTCTGGGGGATCTTCCTGACCCAGGGATTGAATCTGGGTCTCCTGTATTGCAAACAGTCTTTTTCATACTGTGGTAACTTGAAGTTCAACTGCTGAATCATGAACACTATTCTATAGAAAATATATCATAATGAGACTCCATTCATAAATCTTTATGCTTGAGCTTCATTTTAATGACTGTTATTCATAAATAAAATATGCATCAGTACTTTTGGAATGTAAAATCCAACCATTGGTCCTTAGAATAGTATGCAATAGGTAGGAATTTTTTCCAAGCAGATTTGAGTTTTTGGTTTATAGCTTTCATCTAGTCAGTGCCCAAGAATATCTTTTAAGAAGGCTTCAGTTTTGGTCACCAAAAAAAAAAGCAGCTTTGCACAAAGAAACTCTGGTCTTATAAATGCATGTGTGTGTTTTTCTATGTGAAAACCATTTATTAAATACTTTACACCAGTTCTGTACATTAAGTAGTGTAAAATATTTGCCAGACTGATATAACATAAACAATAAAAGTATTAAACATGGAAATCTGTTCTTTTTCTCTCTGTTGAGCCCCAACAAAATGCAAGGTTATTCTTCTCATTTTAGAAATAAGAAAACTCAAGTTCAGATACTTAAAATAATATTCTCAAGGTAAAAAATAGAAGCTCTTAAGTAGAAAAGTCAGAATGTGAGTATGACTAAAAATATACCTTGGTGACTCAGTAATGTCAGCTTTGTATGCAAAGCACAGTATGATATGGCTATCACTCTGTAATATCATATCACGGGTTACAGAAATAAAATTAGTTTATAGCAATATTTTATTATTGCTCATATATCAGAGTATAGGGTTTAAACTATAAGGAGACACAGATGTTAGCAGATAAAGAGCTTCTGAATACAATGAAAAATATCATTAGGTAGGCAACAACTAAAATTGGTCTTTGAATGGTTCCTGCTCAGTGACCATTCAAGATGAAGAATTCATAATAATATTCCAGACAGTTGCTCAATCAGAAAAAAAGTTCAAACCCACTAGAATTTAGCCTTATTAATATCCTAAAAATAACACAAATATAATCTTTTCATCAAGACAAAGAAATATTTCAGCCTTAATTTAAAGTTAATATGGTTCTATTCAATAGAGTTGAATTAGATATTATAGCCCCTTTCTTTTCATATTTAATCATTTACACTTTTAGTTAAAAATACATATAAGATTTTGAAGATTATGTAACTCAACATACATACGTGGGCATTTTCTAATTTTGAGAATTTAGAGAGAGATTAAATATCTTCGAAGAGATGTTCTATATTTTTCTGCCCTTCAAACATATTTTCAGTTCTAATACTTAAATGTGACCAGCAGTTAGTCCACAATTTAATCACAGATGATGATCAAGAGAATGAAATTTTAAAATCAGATACTGTGCATGTGGTATCTTCTTCTACCTGCAGCTTGCCAAGCTTCTACAATAATAAACACACAATAGTTTGATGTGATTGTTGCCGGCCTCCTACTAAGAGTCACTAACTTAACAAGAAGAGAGCAAATTCTTTAAAAAAAGAAGGATTGTGTTTGGATATCTCCTGCTGTGTTAAAAAATTTAACTGCAGTAATTAGCAGTAGATTTTCCGCATCTTCCCATGAGAGGTACAAGAAAGGAACCTCTGGGAAGAGAAGAGAAAGAAAGCAAAAACTTTAACAATTAAGCAGATGACAAGCTGCTTGATCAATGGCCACAATTGTCACAAATATGTTTCATAGGAAGATTTCAGAACTTTGTAGGGTGAAATATTTGAAGTTAAATCCATAAGGCATTCATGAGTTAGAAATTAACGTCTCAGTTCTGAGATCTTTAACAAAAGATAAGTACAGTTAGGCACACATTGATTTAATGCTAAACATTAGAGAAAATGCATTTGTTTATTCCATAATTTTAAACATAGTTTCTGACTCTTGTCCAAATCATGAGGTTAGATCAATTATAAATTTTAAAATATAATATCCAGAACATTTTTTTAAAGATATACTTCACAGATCTGTACTTTAAGCTCATCAAAACAATTTAAACAGCCATTTTAAGAAGGAATTTTTACATTAAACTGTAAGTATTTTGGCCTTAAATGCAAATTATTATAAATGAGTAAAAGAGTTAATAATATTAAATTATTATAGATTAAGTAGATTCTTGAAATGAATGAGATATTTAAGAAGTTCCTCCAAATTTTTAAGAACCTGTGCCTGATATTTTGCAAGACTGACGGCAAATCTAAATAATCTTTAGTCTGACAGGAAATTGAGATCAGAAAGAAAAAAAAATCTATAATCTTTCATTTGTCTAGCCATTCATTCATTTCTCTGTATAACATCTATCTAAAATGAGAGCTTAATTGGTGAATTATTATCAGTGTAATTACTAGTCTTTAGATCATTATTATATCTGGAACAAACATATATGAAGAAAGATAATGAATTTTGTTTTAATTTAAAGAATTTATCCATACATACAGCTAGGCTGAGCTTCATCTCTCAGCAGCGTATATTTTTAGGATGGGAGTAAAGTAATAGCCATCATTCATTTTAACCCCAAATGGTGAGTTTGTTTCTCAAAGAAAAGGGAAGATTTTTATAATTTTTATTTTAAGAAAAGAAATAACTTCTGGAAACCCTTTTGTCAGCACTCGAACTGTTAAAGCGCAAATCCCTTTCAATTTTTGAGCAGGATATTTCATTGTTCTCTAATTCTGCTTAGGATCCACTTTAGTAATACTATCTGCCTTAGATTAATTACCCTGATCTAATGCATTTAGTGGAGGACAGCTGTGGTACGTGGGCTGCCCACTGATGGATTGTGTTAAATGACGCCCATCTGTCATTCCAGCATATCAGCATGGATTCACTGTCACCCACTTCATTGGTTCTGCTGAGATGTGAAGTACAGCTACAATGTTTACTACTGTTGTTAATTTAATATCTACACCTTTAATAACCTGACTGCTGTCATTTGCTGAACAATGATACATGATGGCCAGCAAAGAACCAGATAGAAAGCATTAACTAGACAGCACAGCAGAGCCTCTGGCACAGTTAATTAGAACACTTCTGGGCAAAATTGCTATTGGGGACCCTGTAACACACTCCCTTGGGAAAAGCTTTATTGAGAAATAAAGTTAAAAGAATTCATGATGATAGTAATTTTGACAAATATAATCATTAATATGACTTTTCAAAAAAATTAATTTTTTTTAACTATCATTTTGTTTTTTAAAGGGTTCATCATGGACCCTTTATTTCTTCACATTATTTTGTTCTTATTTTACCCCCACACCTCAAACTTTCAATAAATGTGTTTCCTTGGGTTTGACTAATGTAAATGTAATACACCAGATCTAACGGGTTTAGTTTTTTAATTTCTTCTTGGATAAACATAATCCAAAATTTGGGAGGAATATACAAGGATTTCAGAGAATGTATAGTTTTTATAATATTTTAATCTGTTTCAAAAAGAGTCATTAAATGTTAATATATTTATATGTATATGATTGCTTATATAACATCATAAAATGAAAATTAAAAACATGCAATATGCATTTTTATGTCCTATATATATTAAAAGATGACCCTATAAATATTTCAAATTATATAAAAATGTTGATACAGTGAAAGCATAAACAGACTAAATTTTTATTTTACTATTTCTAAAATACTTTAAAAATAAAATATTTACCCAAAGAACATGCAATTTGACTTTTCTAATTCATTTTAGCTCTAGTTTTTCATATTTTTCTGTGTTAATCTAACTAGTTTATATTAATAGTCTCACTTGAACCATTCAAAATATCTCAATCTTCTCTTCAAATTTTCCTTTTTTCCTTTGAATTGAAATGCTCAATACCACTAATCACCAGGGAAATGCAAACAAAATCATGATGAGAGGCCATCTCACACTTGTTAGGATGTCTACTATTAAAGAGAAAAAAGATAACAAATGCTGGTGAGGATGTGGGAAAAAAAAAACCTTTGCATATTATCTGAGTGTAAATTGGTAAGGTTATTGTAGAAAACATAGGAGGTTCCTCAAAAAATTAAAAATACAACTACCATGTAATCCCCCATACCCACTTCAGGATATAGATCCAAAGGAAATGAAACCAGTATCTCAAAAAGATGTCTGCACTCCCACGTTCATTACAGTTATTCACAAGCACTAAGACAAAATATGGAAACAACCTTCGAGAGATGACTGGATTAAGAAATGTGAGATATGTATATATACATACATAATGGAATTTTATTTAGCCATAAAATAAAATCAATCTGGAGCACATTATTACACTAAATAAAATAAGCCAAAGGAAAAAATTATTGCAAGATCTCACTTATTTGTGAAATCCAAAACAGTCACACTCATAGAAACAGACTCTAGAATGTCAATTACCAAGAGTTGAAGCATGGAGGAAACAGGGAGAAGTTGGTCAAAGGTAAATTTTCAGTTAGAAGATAAATAAATTCAGCATGATGACTGTAGTTAATAATAATGTTTGAGGGGAGGAGCTAAGATGGTGAAGGAATAGGACCGGGAGAACACTTTCTCCCCCAAAAATTCATCAGAAGAACATTTAAACGCAGAGTAAATTCCACAAAACAACTTCTGAATGCCGGCAGAGGACATCAGGCACCCAGAAAAGCAACCCATTGTCTTCGAAAGGAGGTACGAAAAAATATAAAAGACAAAAAAAGAGAAAAAAGAGGGAGGGACGGAGTTCCTTCCCGGGAAGGGAGTCTTAAAAAGAGAGAAGTTTCCAAACACCAGGAAACATTCTCACTGCCGAGTCTGTGCCAAGCCTTGGAAGCACAGAGGGCAACATAACAGGGAGGAAAAATAAATAAACAATTAAAACCCACAGATTAGGAGCCCTATGGTAACTCCCCCGGTGGAGAAGCAGCACAGACGCCTGCATCCGCCATTAGCAAGTGGAGCTGGGCAGGGCATGGGCTGCATCACTTAGAGTAAGGATCTGGCCTGAATACCCCAAGCACTACCTGAGCGAAATAATTTGGGCTAGCAAACCAGACTGTGGGATATCTACCACGCGAAAAGCCAGCCCTAACCTAAGACACTGCCAGGCCCGCACACGGAACAAAGGACTGTACAGAGATAGCCGGCTGCAGACTGTCCCCCTCTGGTGACAGGCAGCCAGAGCCAGAAGGGGGCAATCGCAGCCCCAGAGAGACATTATCTACAAAACTGTAAGCAGACTTCTTTGCTAACTAAAACTTCTTGGGGTTCTGGACAACCAACATCCGCCTGAGAAGGTGCGCCGGTTGTACACCCAGATAACTGAGTGGCGGGGAAGCGATATGTCGCAGCAACCGTGCTCGCCAAACACCTCATCACTGAAAGACAAGTATATGTCTTGTCTTTCTTGTCTGAGCTGCTTGGACCTGGGAAGGGCACAAAACGCAGGTCCAACAGAATCTGTGCCTCTGAGGACTACCCGAGTGCCTGAACCTGAGTGGCTTAGACCTGGGAGGTGCAGGCAGCCCAGGGCTGGCCGTGGATGGTTCCCGGCAGAGCAATCTAGAGCCTGAGCAGTGTGGGCAGGGAGGCTACACACGCCGTGAGCAGGGGCAGGCCCAGTGTGGCTAAGGCACTGCGAGCACACACCAGTCTTATTTATTTGCAGCGTCCCTCCCTCCCCACAGCACAACTGAACAAGTGAGCCTTAAAAAAAAAAAAAAAGAAAAAAGGTGTCCACCACCACCCACTTTGTATAAGGGCGGAAATCAGACACTGAAGAAACCAGCAAACAGAAGAATCTATAACAGAGGGAACCACCTTGGAAGAGACAGGCAATAGATTAAAACCCCATGGTTAGTACCGACTACATAGGAAGGGACCTATAGATCTTCAGAAATATAAGCCGGAACAAGGAACTAGCCAAAAATGAACTGAAACCACAATACCCACAACAACATCAGAGAAAGTCCTATATATATTTTTACTATTTTTACAATCATTCTTTCTTTCTTTCTTTTTTTAATTTTTTTAAAAATTTTAAGTCCTCTATTACTCCTTTAATTTTCACTTTTATAACCTACTATTACTTTGCAAAAAAAAAAAGACCATTTTTTTTAAAAAAAGCTAACTTCATATATACATTTTTTATAACTTTTGTGACCTTTTTTTTTTTTTGCTTTTTTTTCCTTCTTTTCTTTAACATTGTATTTTTGAAATTCCAAACTCTGCTCTAGATTTTTAGTTTTAGCTTTTTGGTATTTGTTATCAATTGTGTACCTATATTTGTTTTTTTATAAATTTTGTGACTTTTTTTTTCTCTCTTCCTTTCTCTTCATCTTTTCTTTAACATTGTATTCCTGAAATTCCAAATTCTACTCTAGATTTTTAATTTATGCTTTTTGGTATTTGTTATCACTTTTCTACCTATATCTTCTTTATAATTTTTGTGACTTTGTTTGTTTTTGTTTTTTTTTTCTCTTTTTCTTCTTCTTTTCTTCAACATTGTATTTTTGAAATTCCAAACTCTACTCTAGATTTTTTAACTTTTGCTTTTTGGTATTTGTTATCAACTTTGTACCTATATTTTCTTTATAATTTTTATGACTTTTTTTCTTTTTATTTTTCTCTCTTTCTTTTCCTTCTTTTCTTTAACATTGTATTTTTGAAATTCCAAACTCTACTCTAGATTTTTAATTTTTGCTTTTAGGTATTTGTTACCAATTTTGTACCTTTAAGAACCCAATCTTCAGTACCCATTTTTCACTAGGGAGCGAGATTACTGGCTTGACTGCTCTCTCCCGCTTCAGACTCTCCTTTTTTTCCACCAGATCACCTGTGTCTCCTCCCTAACCTTTCTCTACTCTACCCAACTCTGTGAATTGCTGTGTGTTCCAGATGGTGGAGAACACTTAGGGAACTGATTACTGGCTGGATCTGTCTCTCTCCTTTTCATTCCCTCCTTTTATCCTCCTGGCCACATCTGTCTCCTTCCTCCCTCTTCTCTTCTCTGTATAACTCCGTGAACATTCTGAGCAGTCCAGTTGTGGAGTGCACATAAGGAAGTGATTACTGGTTAGCCCGCTCTCTCCTCTATTGATTCCACCTCATCTCATTCGGGTCACCTCTAACTCCCTCCTCCCTCCTCTCTTCTCCATGTAACGCTGTGAACCTCTCTGGGTGACCCTCACGGTGGAGAAACTTTTCATCTTTAACCTAGATGTTTTATCAATGGTGCTGTATAGAAGGGGAAGTTTTGAGACTACTGTAAAAATAAGACCAATAAATAGAAGCAGGAGGCTTAAGTCCAAACCCTGACTCCAGGGAACATTAATTGACAGAAGCTCATCAAATACCTCCATACCTACACTGAAACCAAGCACCACACAAGGGCCAACAAGTTCCAGGGCAAGACATACCAAGCAAATTCTCCAGCAACACAGGAACACAGGCCTGAACTCCAATATACAGGCTGCCCAGATCAGATCAGATCAGATCAGTCGCTCAGTTGTGTCTGACTCTTTGCGACCCCATGAATCGCAGCACGCCAGGCCTCCCTGTCCATCACCAACTCCCGGAGTTCACTCAGACTCACGTCCATCGAGTCAGTGATGCCATCCAGCCATCTCATCCTCTGTCGTCCCCTTTTCCTCCTGCCCCCAATCCCTCCCAGCATCAGAGTCAATGAGTCAACTCTTCGCATGAGGTGGCCAAAGTACTGGAGTTTGAGCTTTAGCATCATTCCTTCCAAAGAAATCCCAGGGCTGATCTCCTTCAGAATGGACTGGTTGTATCTCCTTGCTGTCCAAGGGACTCTCAAGAGTCTTCTCCAACACCACAGTTGAAAAGCATCAATTCTTCTGGGCTCAGCCTTCTTCACAGTCCAACTCTCACATCCATACATGACCTCAGGAAAAACCATAGCCTTGACTAGACGAACCTTTGTTGGCAAAGTAACGTCTCCACTTTTGAATATGCTATCTGGGTTGGTCATAACTTTCCTTCCAAGGAGTAAGCCTCTTTTAATTTCATGGCTGCAGTCACCATCTGTAGTGATTTTGGAGCCCAGAAAAATAAAGTCTGACACTGTTTCCACTGTTTCCCCATCTATTTCCCATGAAGCGGTGGGCCCGGATTCCATGATCTTCATTTTCTGAATGTTGAGCTTTAAGCCAACTTTTTTTTTTTTTTTTTTAATTTAATTTTATTTTTAAACTTTACATAACTGTATTAGATTTGCCAAATATCAAAATGAATCCGCCACAGCCAACTTTTTCACTCTCCACTTTCACTTTCATTAAGAGGCTTTTGAGTTCCTCTTCACTTTCTGCCATAAGGGTGGTGTCATCTGCATATCTGAGGTTATTGATATTTCTCCTGGCAATCTTGATTCCAGCTTGTGTTTCTTCCAGTCCAGCATTTCTCATGATGTACTCTGCATAGAAGTTAAATAAACAGGGTGACAATATACAGCCTTGACTAACTCCTTTTCCTATTTGGAACCAGTCTGTTGTTCCATGTTCAGTTCTAACTGTTGCTTCCTGACCTGCATACAAATTTCTCAAGAGGCAGGTCAGGTGGTCTGGTATTCCCATCTCTTTCAGAAAGTCACCCCAAAACCACAGACATCTCATAACTCATTACTGGACACTTAATTGCACTCCAGAGAGAAGAAATTCAGCTCCACCCACCAGAACACCGACACAAGCTTCCCTAACTAAGAAACCTTGACAAGCCAGCTGTACAAACCCACACACAGTGAGGAAACACCACAATAAAGAAAACTCCACAAACTGCCAGAATACAGAAAGGACACCCCAAACTCAGCAATTTAAACAAGATGAAGAGACAGAGGAATACCCAGCAGGTAAAGGAACAGGATAAATGCCCACAAAACCAAACAAAAGAGGAAGAGATAGGGAATCTACCTGATAAAGAATTCCGAATAATGATAGTGAAATTGATCCAAAATCTTGAAATCAAAATGGAATCACAGATAAATAGCCTGGAGACAAGGATTGAGAAGATGCAAGAAAGGTTTAACAAGGTCGTAGAAGAAATAAAAAAGAGTCAATATATAATGATGAATAATGCAATAAATGCGATCAAAAACACTCTGGAGGCAACAAATAGTAGAATAACAGAGGCAGAAGATAGGATTAGTGAATTAGAAGATAGAATGGTAGAAATAAATGAATCAGAGAGAAAAAAAGAAAAACGAATTAAAAGAAATGAGGACAATCTCAGAGACCTCCAAGACAATATTAAATGCTACAACATTCGAATCATAGGGGTCCCAGAAGAAGAAGACAAAAAGAAACACCATGAGAAAATATTTGAGGAGATAATAGTTGAAAACTTCCCTAAAATGGGGAAGGAAATAATCACTCAAGTCCAAGAAACCCAGAGAGTCCCAAACAGGGTAAACCCAAGGCGAAACACCCCAAGACACATATTAATCAAATTAACAAAGATCAAACACAAAGAACAAATATTAAAAGCAGCAAGGGAAAAACAACAAATAACACACAAGGGAATTCCCATAAGGATAACAGCTGATATTTCAATAGAAATTCTCCAAGCCAGGAGGGAATGGCAAGACATACTTAAAGTGATGAAAGAAAATAACCTACAGCCCAGATTATTGTACCCAGCAAGGATCTCATTCAAATATGAAGGAGAAATCAAAAGCTTTACAGACAAGCAAAAGCTGAGAGAATTCAGCACCACCAAACCAGCTCTCCCACAAATGCTAAAGGATATTCTCTAGACGGAAAACACAAAAATGGTGTATAAATTCGAACCCATAACAATAAAGTAAATGGCAACAGGATCATACTTATCAATAATTACCTTAAACGTAAATGGGTTGAATGCCCCAACCAAAAGACAAAGACTGGCTGAATGAATACAAAAACAAGACATATGTTGTCTACAAGAGACCCACCTCAAAACAGGGGACACATACAGACTGAAAGTGAAGGGCTGGAAAAAGATTTTCCATGCAAATAGGGACCAAAAGAAAGCAGGAGTAGCAATATTCATATCAGATAAAATAGACTTTAAAACAAAGGCTGTGAAAAGAGACAAAGAAGGTCACTACATAATGATCAAATGATCAATCCAAGAAGAAGATATAACAATTATAAATATATATGCACCCAACACGGGAGCACCACATTATGTAAGACAAATGCTAACAACTATGAAAGGAGAAATTAACAATAATACAATAATAGTGGGAGACTTTAATACCCCACTCACACCTATGGATAGATCAGCTAAACAGAAAATTAACAAGGAAACACAAACTTTAAACAATACAATAGACCAGTTAGACCTAATTGATATCTATAGGACATTTCATCCCAAAACAATGAATTTCAACTTTTTCTCAAGCGCACACGGAACCTTCTCCAGGATAGATCACATCCTGGGTCATATATCTAGCCTTGGTAAATTCAGAAAAATAGAAATCATTCCAAGCATCTTTTCTGACCACAATGCAGTAAGATTAGATCTCAATTACAGGAGAAAAACTATTAAAAATTCCAACATATGGAAGGTGAACAACACGCTGCCTAATAACCAACAAATCACAGAAGATATAAAAAAAGAAATCAAAATTTGCATAGAAACTAATGAAAATGAAAACACAACAACCCAAAACCTGTGGGACACTGTAAAAGCAGTCCTAAGGGGAAAGTTCATAGCAATACAGGCATACCTCAAGAAACAAGAAAAAAGTCAAATAAATAATCTAACTGTACACCTAAAGCAACTAGAAAAGGAAGAAATGAAGAACCCCAGGGTTAGTAGAAGGAAAGAAATCTTAAAAATTAGAGCAGAAATAATTGCAAAAGAAACAAAAGAGACCATAGCAAAAATCAACAAAGCCAAAAGCTGGTTCTTTGAAAGGATAAATAAAATTGACAAACCATTAGCCAGACTCATCAAGAAACAAAGGGAGAAAAATCAAATCAATAAAATGAGAAATGAAAATGGAGAGATCACAACAGACAACACAGAAATACAAAGGATCATAAGAGACTACTATCAGCAATTATATGCCAATAAAATGGACAACGTGGAAGAAATGGACAAATTCTTAGAAAAGTACAACAACTTTCCAAAACTGGACCAGGAAGAAATAGAAAATCCTAACAGACCCATCACAAGCATGGAAATTGAAACTGTAATCAGAAATCTTCCAGCAAACAAAAGCCCAGGTCCAGACAGCTTCACAGCTGAATTCCACCAAAAATTTAGAGAAGAGCTAGCACCTATCCTACTCAAACTCTTCCAGAAAATTGCAGAGGAAGGTAAACTTCCAAATTCATTCTATGAGGCCATCATCACCCTAATACCAAAACCTGACAAAGATGCCACAAAAAAAGAAAACTACAGGCCAATATCACTGATGAACATAGATGCAAAAATCCTTTACAAAATTCTAGCAATCAGAATCCAACAACACATTAAAAAGATCATACACCATGACCAAGTGGGCTTTATCCCAGGGATGCAAGGATTCTTCAATATCCGCAAATCAATCAATGTAATACATCACATTAACAAATTGAAAAATAAAAACCATATGATTATCTCAATAGATGCAGAGAAAGCCTTTGACAAAATTCAACATCCATTTATGACCAAAACTCTCCAGAAAGCAGGAATAGAAGGAACATACCTCAACATAATCAAAGCTATATATGACAAACCCACAGCAAACATTATCCTCAATGGTGAAAAACTGAAAGCATTTCCTCTAAAGTCAGGAACAAGACAAGGGTGCCCACTTTCACCATTACTATTCAACATAGTTTTGGAAGTTTTGGCCACAGCAATCAGAGCAGAAAAAGAAATAAAAGGAATCCAAATTGGAAAAGAAGAAGTAAAGCTCTCACTGTTTGCAGATGACATGATCCTTTACATAGAAAACCCTAAAGACTCCACCAGAAAATTACTAGAACTAATCAATGACTATAGTAAAGTTGCAGGATATAAAATCAACACACAGAAATCCCTTGCATTCCTATACACTAATAATGAGAAAACAGAAAGAGAAATTAAGGAAACAATTCCATTCACCATTGCAATGGAAAGAATAAAATACTTAGGAATATATCTACCTAAAGAAACTAAAGACCTATATATAGAAAACTATAAAACACTGGTGAAAGAAATCAAAGAGGACACTAATAGATGGAGAAATACACCATGTTCATGGATTGGAAGAATGAATATAGTGAAAATGAGTATACTACCCAAAGCAATTTATAGATTCAATGCAATCCCTATCAAGCTACCAACAGTATTCTTCACAGAGCTAGAACAAATAATTTCACAGTTTGTATGGAAATACAAAAAACCTCGAATAGCCAAAGCTATCTTGAGAAAGAAGAATGGAACTGGAGGAATCAACCTACCTGATTTCAGGTTCTACTACAAAGCCACAGTTATCAAGACAGTATGGTACTGGCACAAAGACAGAAATATAGATCAATGGAACAAAATAGAAAGCCCAGAGATAAATCCACGCACATATGGACACCTTATCTTTGACAAAGGAGGCAAGAATATACAATGGATTAAAGACAATCTCTTTAACAAGTGGTGCTGGAAAAACTGGTCAACCACTTGTAAAAGAATGAAACTAGAACACTTTCTAACACCATACACAAAAATAAACTCAAAATGGATTAAAGATCTAAACATAAGACCAGAAACTATAAAACTCCTAGAGGAGAACATAGGCTAAACACTCTCCAACATACATCACAGCAGGATCCTCTATGACCCACCTCCTAGAATATTGGAAATAAAAGCAAAAATAAACAAATGGGACCTAATTAAACTTAAAAGCTTCTGCACAACAAAGGAAACTATAAGCAATGTGAAAAGACAGCCTTCAGAATGGGAGAAAATAATAGCAAATGAAGCAACTGACAAACAACTAATCTCAAAAATATACAAGCAACTCCTACAGCTCAATTCCAAAAAAATAAATGAGCCAATCAAAAAATGGGCCAAAGAACTAAATAGAGATTTATCCAAAGAAGACATACAGGTGGCTAACAAACACATGAAAAGATGCTCAACATCACTCATTATCAGAGAAATGCAAATCAAAACCACTATGAGGTACCATTTCACACCAGTCAGAATGGCTGCGATCCAAAAGTCTACAAGCAATAAATGCTGGAGAGGGTGTGGAGAAAAGGGAACCCTCTTACCCTGTTGGTGGGAATGCAAACTAGTACAGCCACTATGGAGAACAGTGTGGAGATTCCTTAAAAAACTGGAAATAGAACTGCCTTATGATCCAGCAATCCCACTGCTGGGCATACACACTGAGGAAACCAGAAGGGAAAGAGACACGTGTACCCCAGTGTTCATCGCAGCACTGTTTATAATAGCCAGGACGTGGAAGCAACCTAGATGTCCATCAGCAGATGAATGGATAAGAAAGCTGTAGTACGTATACACAAAGGAGTATTACTCAGCCTTTAAAAAGAATACATTTGAATCAGTTCTAATGAGGTGGATGAAACTGGAGCCTATTATACAGAGTGAAGTAAGCCAGAAAGAAAAACAGCAATACAGTGTACTAACGCATATATATGGAATTTAGAAAGATGGTAACAATAACCCTGTATACGAGACAGCAAAAGAGATACTGATGTATAGAACATTCTTTTAGACTCTATGGGAGAGGGAGAGGGTGGGATGATTTGGGAGAATGGCATTGAAATATGTATAATATCATATATGAAACAAGTCACCAGTCCAGATTCGATGCACGATACTGGATGCTTGGGGCTGGTGCACTGGGACGACCCAGAGGGATGGAATGGGGAGGGAGGAGGGAGGAGGGTTCAGGATGGGGAACACATGTATACCTGTGGCAGATTCATTTTGATATATGGCAAAACCAATACAATATTGTAAAGTTAAATAAAATAAAATTTAAAAAAATAAATAAATAAAATAATAATGCTTTGTATACTTGGAATTAGCTACGTGAATAGATTTGTGTTATCACAACAGTCACAATAAAAGAGTAACTGTATAGAGATAAAAATGTTAATTGGTTTAATTGTGGGAACTTCTGTGGTGCTTCAGTGGCTAAGACTCTGAGCTCGCAAAGCTGGGAGCCTGGGTTTGATTCCTGGTCAGGAAATTAGACTGCTCGTGCAGCGAATATGAGTTCACAGCTAATGGTGGCAATCATTGCACAATGTGTATGTATAACATTATTACCTTTTACACCTTAAATATATACAATATTTATCTGTCAACCATACCTCAAGAAAGTTGGGAAATTTAATTAAGTTAAATCAAGTTTAATTTAACTTAAAAAGAACTCAACCCCAAAACTAAATACAGATGACCTTGATCAATGCAAGGGCTAGGGACCCTAACCCACTGTCAAAAACTCACGGGTGACTAACAGTTTGCCCTTTGTATCTTCTTCTGTATTTCTAGTTCCACATTTGCAGATTGAACAATGGCTCATTGGTTAGTTCTATAAGATTTATTATTGGAAAAAAAATCAAGATATATTGTACATGGACCCGTGCAGTTTAAACTTACGTTGCTCAAGGGTCAACTGTAAATAAACAAACAGGGTTTGTAAGTTTCTGACTCATTTAAACAGTATAAAAGATTTTGATCATTACTGTATACACATAATAATCAGGACTTCAAAGCATGTTGAAAATGAAAAAAGTATAAAAATAATTTAAAAGCATCATGCTACTGCTGCTGCTGCTGCTAAGTCGCTTCAGTCGTGTCCGACTCTGTGCAACCCCATAGACGGCAGCCTACCAGGCTCCCCTGTCCCTGGGATTCTCCAGGCAAGAATACTGGAGTGGGTTGCCATTTCCTTCTCCAATGCATGAAGGTGAAAAGTGAAAGTGAAGTAGCTCAGTCCTGTCCGACTCTGAGCGACCCCATGGACTGCAGCCTAGTGGGCTCCTCTGTCCACGGGATTTTCCACGCAAGAGTACTGGAGTGGGGTGCCCTCGCCTTCTCCGAAAAGCATCATAAAAAATTATAAAAATAATTTTTTATAATTTGATCATAGTATTATTTAGATAATTGAGTTTTTAGAGTTCATTATGAATAAAATAATTTTGCTGTATTACAAAATAATTTTAAGGAAAATTGTTAATTTCTCTCAGTTTTAATTCAGCAACTTTTTATTCTATGAAGGCTACATTCTGTGGCACATCTGAAAAATTTTCAACTCAATATCACAAAGATTTTTTTCCTATGTTAAAATCCAAAAGATTTGTGGCTTTTAAATTTGTGCTTGAATGATTTTGAGTTACTTTTGGCATATAATTTTGAGAAACTGAACACTATTTATTTTTTTTTTGCATCTGAAACACAAATGTTTCAGCATAATTTGTTGACAGAAATATCTCCTTTGAATTACCTGTCTACCAGCAAGTCTTCCTGCCATACAGGTAATGCTGGTTTTTCCTCTTTTTAAACTACCAGTTCAGTTCAGTCACTCAGTCATGTTCAACTTTTTGCAACCCCATGGACTGCAGCACACCAGACTTCCTTGTCTATCACCAACTCCTGGAGTTTGCTCAAACTCATGTCCATTGACCCGTGATGGCATCCAACCATCTCATCCTTTGTCGTCTCCTTCTCCTCCTGAATTCAATCTTTCCCAACATCAGGGTCTTTTTCCAATGAGTCAGTTCTTTGCATTCGGTGGCCAAAGTATTGAAGTTTCAGCATCAGTCCTTCCAATGAATATTCAAGATTGATTTGCTTTAGGATTGACTGGTTTGATCTCCTTGCAGCCCAAGGGACTCTCAAGAGTCTTCTCCAACACCACAGTTCAAAAGAGTCAATTCTTCAGTGCTCAGTTTTCTTTATAGTCCAACTCTGATGTCAATACATGACTACTGGAAAAACCATAACTTCAACTACAGGGACCTTTGTCAGAAAGTAATGTCTCTGCTTTTTAATATGCTGTCTAGGTTAGTCATACCTTTTCTTCCAAGGAGTAAATGTCTTTTATTTTCATAGCTGCAGTCACAATTTGCAGTGATTCTGGAGCCCCCAAAAATGAAGTCTGTCATTGTTTCCACTGTTTCCCCATCTATTTCCCATGAAGTGGTGGGATCAGATGCCATGATCTTAGTTTTCTGAATGTTGAGTTTTAAGCCAACTTTTCCACTCTCCTCTTTCACTTTCATCAAGAGTTTCTTTAGTTCTTTTTTGCTTTCTGCCATAAGGATGGTGTCATCTGCATATCTGAGGTCATTGATATTTCTCCCAGAAATCTTGATTTCAGCTTGTACTTCATCTAGCCCAGCATTTTGTATGATATACTCTGCATAGAAGTTAAATAAGCAGGATGACAATATACAGCCTTGATGTACTCTTTTCCTGATTTGGAACCAGTCTGTTGTTCCATGTCCAGTTCCAACTGTTGCTTCTTGACTTGAATACAGATTTCTCAGGAGGCAGGTCAGGTGGTCTGGTATTCCCATCTCTTTCAGAATTTTCCACAGTTTGTTGTGATTCACAGAAAGGCTTTGGTGTAGTCAATAAAGCAGAAGTAGATGTTTTTCTGGAACTCTCTTGCTTTTTCGATGATCCAAAAGATGTTGGCAATTTGATCTCTGGTTCCTTTGCCTTTTCTAAATCCAGCTTGAACATCTGGAAGTTCACAGTTCACCTACTGTTGAAGCCTGGCTTGGAGAATTTTGAGCATTACTTTGCTAGCATGTGAGATGAGTGCAATTGTGCAGTAGTTTGAACATTCTTTGGCATTGCCTTTCTTTACATTCCTTAGGTTAAGCTAAGTATTTACATGAATGGTGATTGTTTTATCTGTTATCATGTATTTTATAGTGGAAGGATTTCCCAAACTATCTAGTTGATTATATATTGCTAGAAAGACAGAAATCTCCCTGCTCTTTCAGTTGACTCAAATCTACTCTTATCTTTATTTAATCTTTTGCCTATCCCGTGTGGCATGTGGGATCTTAGTCCCCCATGCAGGGATCAAAGCTGAGCACTCTCCATTATAAGTGTAGAGTCTTAACCATTGGACTACCAGGAAAGTCCCTCACTCTTATCTTTATTGAAGTTGACCTAGAGTATTAATAATGTTATATATCATTCTTTCTATGGAAAGTTGTCAAATTCTTTATATCTGACTTACAAACACAGTCTGGAATTCAACTCATGTATAAATTTGGCCTAGCCATAGGCTCAATAGTCAAGTCAAAGTCACTCAGTCGTGTCTGACTCTTGTGACCCCATGGTCTGCAGCCCGCAAGGTTTCTCTGTCCATGGGATTATCCAGGCAAGAATACAGGAGTGGGTTGCCATTTCCTTCTCCAAAGGTGATCTCAATAGGTTCTTTGAAAAACTATTTCACAGATACAGTTAAAAAGTATGTTAGCATGAATGATTCTTTCTTAGGCTCCATGGTGAACTTTAATCACCATTTGTGGGGAAAACAAAAACAAAAACAAAACACTTTAAACAATCTCTCATGAATATTTAACCACTCTTAAAAAAGAAAAGGAAATCATTTCAAATAAGTGCATGCCAGTCATAGAAAGAGCTAATTTTCTCATGCTGAGTTTTTTCTCCCATAGCCAAATGAAATGTCTTTTTTGCAACAATTCTAGAATAGTGGATAAATTCTAATGAAAAGAATTGGGTAAATTCCAAAGAAAGTATAACTTCTAAAGAAAAATAATTTGTAGTCTGAATTAATAGGAGTGATGCTTCAATTTCCAATTTTATTTTACCTATAAAAACAAATATAAGCTTTGATATACATATTTATGTAAGAGCCACTTAATTTTGAGATTTCTAGACAGAAGAAAAGCTCAGTTATAAATATGTAGAAATTAATGACTTCTACTTCTTTCTTTAGCATATACTTCTGCTTTATTGACTATGCCAATGCCTTTGACTGGGTGGATCACAACAAATTGTGGAAAATTCTTAAAGAGGTAGGAATACCAGACTACCTGACCTGCATCCTGAGAAATCTGTATGCAGGTCATAAAGCAACAGTTAGAGCCAGACATGGAACAACAGCCTGGTTCCAAATTGGAAAAGGAGTATGTCAAGGCTGTATATTGTCACCCAGTTTATTTAACTTATATGCAGAGTACATCATGAGAAACACTGGGCTGGAAGAAGCACAAAGCTGGAATCAAGATTGCTAGGAGAAATATCAATAACCTTTGATATGCAGATGAAGCTACCCTACTGGCAGAAAGCAAAGAGGGCCTAAAGAGTTTCTTGATGAAGGATAAAAAGGAGAGTGAAAAAGCTGGCTTAAAAATTCAACATTCAGAAAATGAAGATCATGGCATCCAGTCCCACCACTTCATGGGAAATAGATGGAGAAAATGGCTGACTTTATTTTTCGGGGATCCAAAATCACTGCAGATGGTGACTGCAGCCATGAAATTAAAGATGCTTGCTCCTTGGAAGGAAAATAATGACAAACCTAGACAGCAAATTAAAAAGCACAGACATTACTTTGCCGACAAAGGTCTGTCTCATCAAAGCTATGGTTTTTCCAGTAGTCATGTATGAATGCAAGAGTTGGCCATCCAACCATCTCATCCTCTTTTGACCCTTCTCTTGTCCTCTTTCTATCCAGCATCAGTCCTTCCAATGAATATTCAGGGTTGATTTCCTTTAGGATTGACTGGTTGAATCTTGTTGCAGTCCAAGGGACTCTCAAGAGTCTTCTCCAACATCACAGTTCAAAAGCATCAATTCTTCAGCACTCAACTGTCTTTATGGTCCTACTCTGGCAATGGGTTGGGTTTAGAGTGATGTAGATAATAAATACGGCTTCCCAGGTGGTAATAGTGATAAAGAACCCACCTGCCAATGCAGGAGACATAAGAGATGTGGGCTCAATCCCTGGGTCAGGAAGATCCCCTGGAGGAGGGCATGGCAACCCACTCCAGTATTCTTGCCTAGAGAATTCCATGGACAGAGGAGTTTGGTGAGCTACAGTCCATACAGTCACAAAGAGTTAGACATGATTAAAGGGACTTAGCATGCACGCACACAGATAGTAAATAATGATGTCCCCAATTCTGCTTCAGAATAAATCTGTGGAGGTGTCACTTTCACATCAGATCCCATCCGATGATGGACTGATGGTGCACTACAGTTTCATCAATGGAATCATACCTCAGTTACCCGAGAAACTCAGTCCTCCATTCCCACTTGCACCAGGGAATTCCTCAAAATCCCTATGACCAATAGTCAGGTACATCTGATGAGAGGAGTGTTTACCTCAGCCTAGCTGCAATAGAACCTGACAAAGTCAATCCTTGACATTTTCAAAACCTATAAGTTGGGAGATATCCCCCCAAATACATGAAGATGGTTCAGATGCTAGGGAAGCCAAAAAACATATGAAATATTCATAACAGGCAAGGCAGTAATTGATAATGGTTTTAAGACAGAAACAAAGAAGACAAGGGTGGTCATCAGGAACTATGAGACGGTGAAATGGAAGTTGCTATTCAACAAATGTAAAATCTGAATTATACAAATCAATACATTTTAGAGATCTGCTGTACAGCGCCTTGCCTATTAATGATACTGTACTGAACTTTTAAAAATGTGTTAAGAGGATAGCTCTAATTTTAAAAGTTCTTTCCACAATTACATATATACATATGTATATTTATGGTATGTATTTGTGTGTATATTTATATGCACACATAGATATGTGTATATATATATATAAAGTATTGATATTTAATATGAAAATTAGCCTTTATGTTCCCATACTATAATAAAATATTTATTTTTATATTAGAAGATTACTTTATTAATTATTATGTAATAAGTATTGAGCCTTAAGCTCATTGTTAGTAAACTCTGATGATATACTTTTATAAGTGAGGAAATTCAGCCTTTTGATTAATCGCTTAAAGAGTTAGTTGATTAACATCAAATATGACACACTCAATATATGTTGGGAAGCATATATACACACATATCTCCCCGACTGTAAACACAATGTGTGTGTGTGTGTGTGTGCATGTGTGTATATATACACACATATATATCTATGTCTATCTATATATATGTGTGTAGCATACAGATATTAGTGTAACTTTTTTAAAAAATAAAATAATAAAAGATAGATTTGATGTGCCTCTGTTTCAATGCAAGGGAATTATTTCTCACCCTTTTAAGTATCATGGTTGGCTGTAAAAATTAATTTAACAGTTCATGTGGATGCCAATCACTACCAATTACCCTTGGATTTTCCTGCCTTGGCATTACTCTTCCTCTAAAAGTCCACATTGTCTCTGAAATGGAGAATTTACTAAACTTATAACCCCACCTGTTATGGTGTTTTTCATTTCATGAGCCCTTTACTGATAAATAATTTGACACATAGTTTAAGCAATCAGTGCCAGATTGAATCCTGAAAACATTGTAGGTCTAAGAAATTATATTATTGATGAGCTTAAACATTATTTACTTTAGAAAACCTGTTTGTTCACATATGAATCACGCCTCTATTATAAATAATATGCAAAACAGAAGAAACAAGGGGTCCCTAAACCACCTTCTCAGCTATTTGTGAAATTCACTCTTAATTCAACATTCATAACTTTTTAAGTTTTACCATATGACTCCCATTATTTCATCTCTGTGTAGCCAAAGATCTCAGGTCATTTCAGAGAACATTGCTAATTTCTTATGACACTCACACGTTTGAGGTAAACAGTTTTAAACAAAGGCCCTTTTGGTTTTACCTTCTCAAGGGCTTGATGATTTCAGATGCTTAAAAAATATCTACATACATATATGCTACTAAAGTAACTATAAGCATACTAGCTTTCTTATATGTTTCTTTACAAATTTTATAAAAATTATTAATACATAAAAGTAGAATAGTTCAAAGAATCTTCATATAACCTCATATAACCCTACCTGATTTCAGCAAGTAATAAGATATTGCCATACTTGCTTTAACCATAGCTTATACTTCTCTTGGAGAAGGCAATGGCATCCCACTCCAGTACTTTTGCCTGGAAAATCCCATGGGCGGAGGAGCCTGGTGGGCTGTAGTCCATGGGGTCACACAGAGGCAGACACGACTGAGCAACTTCACTTTCACTTTTCACTTTCATGCATTGGAGAAGGAAATGGCAACCCACTCCAGTGTTCTTGCCTGGAGAATCCCAGGAACGGGGGAGCCTGGTGGGCTGCCGTCTATGGGGTCACACAGAGTCGGACACGACTGAAGCGACTTAGCAGCAGCAGCATGCTTCTCTTAAATTTTTTGTGGTACTATTTTAAAGTATATACCAAGATCTATAAACTATACGAAATTTTCTTACATAACCATCATAACATTGTCCTATTTTATAATATTTATAAGGATACCTTGGAATTATGCTAGATCGATATTAAAAATTTTCTTGGGTTTTAATGATTTTTATTTCAAATAAGAAACAAACAAGTAAGTTACTTTCGGTTAATCTATTTCTTAAGTATATCTGAATCTAGAGGAACTGTCTTCCACTTCTCTGTTTTTCCGCAGCTTAATTGAGGTAAAATTGACAAATAAGTGTATATGTAGTATACAGCTGTGTATATATAGTATACAGCTTGGTGTTTTGATACACATAAACATTGTGAAACCATCAGAATCATGCTGATTAACATAGCCATTACCTCACATACCTATTCTTTATATTTTTGCGGTGAGAACACTTAAGCCGTCCTCTCTCAGCAAACTTCAAGTATGCGATATCATATTAACTAGTTTTCTATTTTTTTGTGAAGAATGTTTTGTGAAATCTATTTTTCTACTTTTTGTGAAGAACTTTATGTTTTATTGAAATTGTTTCTCTTCTTGGCTTATCAGCCCATCCATTTTCCTTCCTTGTTATCTTTCTAGATTTAAAATCTACCACAGAGAGCATATAGTAGATGACAATAAAATTTTGATGACTGTATTAACAGCTGGGAGAACAAATATTTATTAAGGCCAAGTTTAATATTGAATCGTAATTTTATTTTAGATTATAACCCGTCTCTAAATCACAATATTCTCATGCTCTCAAAGATAAAATACAGACCTGGTGCACACACACACACTTAAAAGAGAAACAGCTTTCTTTTACCACTTCTTGAAGATATTATCAGGTCAGTGGTTGCTCATGTGCATGCCTTGTACTTCCTATTGCACCACATCAGGAGACACAAGGCACCTGTGTCCCTTCCTTTTGAGATACTAAGATTAATCAGTTGAAGTAGGTTATGATAGCCTGAGCTCTCTATTGGACTCACCATCAACACTTTAGGCTTCCCTGGTGGCTCAGCTGGTAAAGAAATCTACCTGCAATGCAGGAGACTTGGGTTTGAGACTTGGGTTGGGAAAATCCCCTGAAGAAGGGAATGGCTACCCACTCAACTATTCTGGCCTGGATAATTCCATGGACTGTATAGTCCATGGGGTCGCAAAGAATCAGACACGACTGAGCAACTTGGAGTTTCACTTTCATTAACATTTTATCTTTTAGTTTTGTGTTAAATTTATAATTACTGCCAGAATATATTTATTGTTGCTGCTGCTGCTGGTAAGTCACTTCAGTCGTGTCCGACTCTGTGCGACCCCATAGATGACAGCCCACCAGGCTCCCCCGTCCCTGGGATTCTCCAGGCAAGAACACTAGAGTGGGTTGCCATTTCCTTCTCCAGTGCAGGAAAGTGAAAAGTGAAATTGAAGTCCCTCAGTCGTGTCCGACTCCTGGCAACCCCATGGACTGCAGCCCACCAGGCCCTCCATCCATGGGATTTTCCAGGCAAGAGTATTGGAGTGGGGTGCCATTGCCTTCTCTGATATTTATTGTTAAGTGGCAATTTATCTTATTCTGTCATTCTTTCCACGTTTTTAGCAAAAACTCTTATGTTTTCTTTTAGTCTTTTTTTATTTGCTTGTTTGTTTTTAAAAAATCAACTAGCAGAGCCAGTTTTATGGGCATGCAACCTATGTGGTCACACAGAATCCCTTGCTTGGCTTAACCTTCTGAGGTTGTCATCTTGAAATGCTAATTTTTGAACAAGGGGTCCTGCATTTTTGCTTTGCACTGGATTCCTCAAATTATAGCTGTATCTGTCTATTGGTACTATTTGGCTGCTACACTGAAATGGAATTCATAGAGAAATACAAAAGTACATGATTAATTTTTCCTTTTAATTGCTGATTTTCTGAGAAAGGACTTGAAGACCTAGTTAATGTCAATGGTAATCATACAGAGGTGAGTCTTTTTGCCTTTTCATTTCTTAAGAGTTATAATTATATTCATTAGTTTTATATACTAATGGTCTGAAAATCAGTTGCATTCATTATTCTTTATGATGATCAAATTGCCCTATCATTGGTCCATGAGAGCCCCTTCACAATGGCTTTTATGTACTTTTGGCATATTGGCTATGATTAGTATTAGGTAGCTTCCTTACTTTCAGTTCATTCTGTTCAGTTCAGTCTCTCAATTGTGTCTGACTCTTTGTGACCCCATGGACTGCAGCACTCCAGGCCTGCTCGCCCATCACCAACTCCTGGAATTTACTCAAACTCAAGCCTTCCAACCATCTCATCCTCTGTCATCCCCTTCTCCTGCCACCTTCAATCTTTCCCAGCATCAGGGTCTTTTCAAATGAGTCGGCTCCTCTCATCAGGTGGTCAAAGTATTGGAGCTTCAGCTTCAGCATCAGTCCTTCCATTGAAAATTCAGAATTGATTTTTTTTTAGGATGGACTGGTTGGATCCCCTTGCAATCCAAGAGACTCTCAAGAGTCTTCTCCAACACCACAATTCAAAAGCATGTCCCAGCCTCATCTTACAGTTTTCACCTCAGAATTTTTTTTACCTATTATTTTATTGCAAAATGCTACTCTTTTTTTTTAACAAGGAACTCTGAAACATTTGAATGGAGAATTGTATTTAGAGATTATGATACAGATGCTCAATGAGTTTATTACTATTTGTCAAAGATTTGATGTTTCTCATGGAAGGGTTGGGAAATGCACATATTTACATATATGTGTGTGTGTGTGTTTTATATGTATATTTAAATCTATAATATTTTGAATAGATCAAAATATTATACACTTTGGAGTGTCTCCAAAGCACAAGTGAATACCAGCTGGACAGGTCTTTCTTAGAAATTCGAAATTGAATGATCTCATTAGGCGTTTTATAAGTAGCAGAAATCCAGATATTAGCTGTTTATCCTTTCCTTCATGTAATTTGGTCTGGTATTGTAATCTGCAACAGTAGCAAATTCATATCATTATCTTCTTGCTTTCTCTACTTATTTAAAGCATGCAGAAACATCTGAATAGATTGTGGCCTGCTTATAAACCACAATTTATGGAGATGAATTTGTTCTTTTGAGCTTCTTTGGTTTTGAAGACAGTCTAAGGGAAGAAAAGTTAAGACTTTCTTCTGTAAAAAAAAAAAAAAAAAAAAGCAGGGTACCAATAAACTGGAACAGGTTAGTCTGTTTTATGACTGTTTTGTTTCATCTTGAGATTATCACTAGAGACTGAGCCCATCTCACTTCACAACATAATCCTACAAGTTATCAAAAATATTTTGGAGCTAGTTTAATATAAACATTGCTTCTCTAAAATTAAAACAAATCCAGAATGAAGCAAAAGACAGATTTCCACAAATTATAAGCAAAAATTTAAGTAAGTTATAAGATAATCAAAATTGTTCCTGAAGTGTTTTTTCCTCCTTGACATTTTAATAAGAAAATAAAAGTTGGTAGAAACCAATATCCCCAGGAAGCCAGAATTATACATTATGGTAAAAACAAAAATGTAAGTTCAGCTATACTCCATTATAAAATAAAAAGTTAAAAAAAGAAATGAAGGGATCTAATTGGTTATTTTAAAAAAAATAAGTTCTTTATCTGTTTTTCCAAGGAGACACAACACATTTTTTTCAATAATTTCATAATACTTGTTATTGTTTTACACAAATAAGCTTTTCTCACCTTGTTATCCAATCATTATATTCACTTTTCCCTAACTTCAACTATTTAATCATAGTGTTCTTTGAATTCTGAAATTTACATTTTGTTGAGTAAAAAAAAAAAAAATCCTTTAGCAAAAAAAGAAGTAGTAAAGGTTTAGATGAACCAATTCATCTACTACTGTGGGATTATTCTTTTAAATTCAAATATATCTTCCTAGCTTCTACCACTGTGCTCTATACTTAATGTGTATGTGCTCAATCACTTAGTCCTGTCCGACTCTTTGCAATCCTGTGGACTGGGACCCACTAAGCTCCTCTGCCCATGGAAATCTGCAGGCAAGAATACTTGCCATTTCCTTTTCCAGGGGACCTTCCTGACCCAGGGATTGAACCAGAGTCTCCTGAGGCTCCTGCATTGGCGGCCAGATTCTTTTACCACTGGGCTACCTGGGAAGCCTGCTTTATACTTGTAAATTATGTTTAAATTCTGATGGTCTCAAAGTAAACTACATGTGAACCCATTCTTTGGAGGGTATAAAATATTGAACTACCTTGATCAGTATAAAAGAGATATTGTATAATAAAGTAGGAATAATTTGACTTGAAAATTAGAACTTATGAATCCCATTCCCAGTTGCATTCCTAGTTCTCTGTTGTGTTCCTAGTTCTCTGTTATTTAAAGATGGATTACAGATAAATATGGATGAGTTACAAAACTTCTCTGGGTCACAGTGTCCTCAAAGGTAAAATGAACAAACTAACATTTAAAACTGTGAATTATATAATAATTAAATTTTATGTATCACAAACTTTCACAGAAAATACATGACCTAGAGACAGCCTGGAAAATCCTATGGATGGAGGAGCCTGGTAGGCTGCAGTCCATGGGGTCGCTAAGAGTCGGACATGACTGAGCGACTTCAGTTTCACTTTTCACTTTCATGCTGGAGAAGGAAATGACAACCCACTCCAGTGTTCTTGCCTGGAGAATCCCAGGGACAGGGGGAGCCTGGTGGGCTGCCGTCTATGGGGTCACAGAGTCGGACATGACTGAAGTGACTTAGCAGCAGCAGCAGAGACAGTCTCATTAGAAGAATTTGTCGTTCAGTCGCTCAGTCATGTCTGACTCTCTGCGACCCCATTGACTGCAGCACACCATTAGAAGAATAAAATATTTTTGAAGCAAGATCACTATTTAGCACACTTTAGTACATTACAGAATCAAAGTTTGTAAGACCAAAGTAATCCTATAATTGTTTCTGCCTGATGTTTCATATTTTTATAGTTACAGTGTTTGTTCTTGGGAGAAATGCCTTTGTCATCCTTGGACACTTTGTATATAATATGGTGAAAATTTTGTAAATAATATTGTTTTGCTATTTTTGGTATTTGGGGCATGGTATTTTCTCCAGTTTTGTCTAATATTACTTAAGATCTAAATTCTCTTGATACTGGTTTTCAAATCTGTCTTATTTCTGATTCTTTAGGACAAACATGTACAAGCACCAGTGAGGTAGTGGAGAAGGTGAAACAGAAAAGAGAGGCCAGTAAAATATGCACTAGGAGGACTGAGCAACCGGACTCAGTTCTGTCAGAGAAACTCTAAGCAACTGTAGAATACACCCCAGTATTGTCCCACTCAGAATGAGCAAACGTACCCCTTTCCTCATAGTTGAGGGAACCTGTAGCCAGGGAAAAAAAGAGAGATAATATCGGTGTCAGGAATGAGAGGAAAGACATTTTATAATCTCACATATATTAAAAGGATGATAAGAAAATATGCACAACTTCCTGCCAATAAATTTGACAATTCTGATGAGATGGGAAAATTCCTTGAAAGACATAAATTACCAAAACTTACTTAAGAAGAAAGAAAGGTTAAAAACAAACAAAAACAAAAACTCCAGTGTTCAGCAGTTGGAGTAAAGTTACATAAGGGAAAAAGAAGAATATTCAGTAAGAGAAAGGGAGAAGAATATGTCAGAAAAATAGAAAAGGTCTTTGAAGATATCGAGATCCAAAGGAGAAGACATTTTTACAATAAGATGAAATATTTCCAGTTGTTTCATAATGACAGTGTTTGGCAAGTTATTCCTGACTTTTTGAGAGAGGTTTCAGTAGAATATTAAAGGTAGCCACCAAATTACAACAATTCAAAGAATAAATGAATAGTGGGGAAGTTGAAGCAACAATACATAAAGTATTAATACAATTTCAAGAAGTGTGTATACTAACCAAAGTTTGAAAGAAGGGTAACTTAAGGAAAATCAGACTACAGAAATTGCTTCAATAGCCATTTTCCATTCATTCAGTCATTTGGAAATGCTTCCATTGTGCACATTGTGTGCATGGCAATTATATTTAACAAACCAAAACTGAGATTTATTTTCTGAAAAGTAGTATTATGAGTCAGTACATGTATCAGAGTCAGTTTGGGAGATGTACTATCGGATGAGCAAATGTTTGAATTTCTGCAATAGTCTAAAGATTTATGAGAATAATGAGGTCATTTTAGGAATACAAATTAGCCTTTAAAACCAAAATGCACAATTGATATGACAGTATATGTGGCAGTTTTCTAAGTAGTGTTGAATCAGCGAAGAATTAAAAATTGTCTTTGCCTTTAAGATCTCACAGAGACAGAAACCTAGACAAATATATACAACATACTGTCTTTAGCACTCAGTTTGCAGAAGCTTACCTCTGTGATTCATCAGAAATAAAAATTAATTTTTCAAGAATGAGTAGGTGTGGATACATGAGCATAGATCCATGAGTTTATTAAGACTGGGAAGTTAGGGAAGTCAAGAGGGATTCCAGGAGGATAAGTCTACCTGGGAAAGTCTGAAAGTTAAAAGTGAGAATTCACTCCTCCAAATAACTAACTACATTACATTTTTGTCAAAGCAGAAAATATAACAACATCTGAGACTACCGTGGGGATACTTGGAAAAATTTTTCCCTAAAGAAGAAAAGAAAAACTTGCTGAGGTTTCCAGATAGTGAATCTACTTTTGTTATTAGTAATGGGTTTTTCTCTTACCTATAAGCATCTGATCAATTTTCTTGGTTCTAAGAGTAAAATCAAACACCCAGCTTTTTCTCAGGCTTGAAGCAATTATGACTCATCCTGCCTCTCATCTCAAAATGCTTTGAACTCCCTAATTCATCCATGCTAGATTTGTTTTCTTTTTCTTGATACTGTCATGGCAATTTACTCCAAACATTCCCAAATGCACTATGTCTTTTTAAAATTTCACATACTACAATTGCCACTTTCTCTTAATACATTATTATTATTATTATTTGCTTGACTCATTCTTCCTTTACCCAATGCATTAGATGGAGTATAGACTTTTCCACAAGGACAGATCAAAAGAGAGATCAAGTTAAACAAGATTAAAACTTATCTTACCAGTTCGGTGGTGGTGGTGGTTTAGTGGCTAAGTCATGTCCAACTCTTGCAATCCCATGGACTGTAGCTTGCCAGGCGCCTCTGTCCAGGGGATTTTCCAAGAGAGAATGCAGGAGAGGGTTGCCATTTCCTTCTCCAGAGAATCTTGCCAAGCCAGGAATTGAACTCCGGTCTCCTGCATTGTAGGCAGATCCTTTACTGACTGAGCTATGAGGAAAGCCCCTACAGTGGTGACATTGTACAGAAACTCTTTCATGAATTCATCTGTAGATGGAGATTCCTAAATGGTGGACTTCTCAAAATTTGAATGCTGCCACAAAATGGAAAAAGAAGGAAGGGAGTTACTTTGCCTGTTTTTTGCTTGGCTACCATAAGTGCATTTATCCTTACATTTCATTCACAGGAATTATTAATAATATAGATTATTAGTGACACCTAGCTGCAAAGGACAGTGGAAAGAGCCTTTATTTTTGGAAATGATGTGTTCAGCTAAAAATCAAGCGGTTTCTTCCTGTGAAAGAGAATAGGAGAAAATTTGGGACATGACTGACTTTCTCTGTCATTCTGTATCCTTGGATTATCTAAATATTCAAATGTGTGTCTTTATGCAAACAGAGACCCCTCACCTCACTTTCCCTTACTGAGGAAATTACCACTCAAGCTTCTTTAGTGACTGCATTTATATTGAAAAGTGAAAGTGAACTCCCATGGTTGTGTCTAACTCTTTGCGACCCCATGGACTGTAGCCTACCTGCCCCAAATCCTCCATTGTAGTCTAGGGTAATATGAGCTTCCTACGTGGCTTGATGGTAAAGAATCTGCCTGCTAATGCAGGAGACACAGGAGACACTGTCTTATTCTGATCCCCAGCTTGGGAAGATTCCCTGGAGGAGGAAATGGCAACCCACTCCAGTATTCTTGCCTGGAGAATCCCATGGACAGAGAAGCCTGGCTGGCTACAGTCCATAGAGTTGCAAAGAGTCAGACATGACTGAGGACAAACACACACATACACACCTACACACTCACACATCAGGGTGATATACAGTTCTCTTTACCAGGTATGAATGCTATTCTCATGATCTAGAGAACCATAAAATAAGAGCACTTTTTCTGTGCCTATCATTCCTGGATACAACCATGGAGCAGAAATAAGATAAACTCAATAAAAAATTCATATTAAGAAAAAGGAAAACTGGCAAACACAGGAATGCCTGATAAACAATAATAATTAAATTCTTTGGATGATGCTTAAGATGATTTCCTGTTCTGGGAATAGAATGAGGTCTCTGGTGGGCTGATCTGGCAGTCCTTGGTACAGCACTTTTGAAGGAATTTCTTTATTCATTTTCCACTGTAACCCTTGGCTTTATTTATGCAGAGTTTTCCTGTATCACTAACCCTCCGTGGACATAGAGGCAGTTGGCTCTTGAGAGTGTACCCTTTGTTTACCTACATGTTTCTCTTAGACTGAGTCATGCCAGAACTAACTTTAAGTCAAGAAGAAGATTTATGTGTAGAACTCACTTTTAAAGGCCAAACTTGTAATTTTCTTCAAAATTTCTTTAGAAGGAAGACTCCCCAACCACCTCCGCCCCCTCTTCAGATCCACATGCAAATACCAACAGTCAAATGTTCTTATTCAGGAATATATTTAAGCCCTAATACCATATTCTTTTCTGGTCTTTGTGATCTGCTCATTTCCGCCCCACTGCCCGTCCCCCATGTTAATAATGGTACCAGGAAGCCACTTGAAACAACAGCCTGAATTGGGAAAACATCTTAATTTGATTTTTGTCAGTGGCCTGGTTCTCATGGACTAGTAGATAATCTTAGTAGGAAATAGTTGAAAAGCTTTGGGAAACAGGCTTATTTTCTCTTATGTTGCTATTTTGATAACAACCGCATTAGTTTCAGTTGGTTGCAAGCAGTTGGTTATGCCAATTTGTTATATTAACTTACCAGGTTCTAAGTTCAGTTCAGTTGCTCAGTCGTGTCCAACTCTTTGCAACCCCCATGGACTTCAGCATGCCAGGCTTCCCTGTCCATCACCAACTCCCAGAGTCCACAAAAACCCATGTCCATTGAGTTGGTGATGCCTTCCAACCATCTCATCCTCTATCCTCCCCTTCTACTCCTGCCCTCAATCTTTCCCAGCATCAGGGTCTTTTCAAATGAGTCAGCTCTTTGCATCAGGTGGCCAAAGTATTGGAGTTAAAGCTTCAACAACAGTCCTTCCAATGAACACCCAGGATTGATCTCCTTCAGGATGGTTGCATCTCCTTGCAGTCCAAGGGACTCTCAAGAGTCTTCTCCAACACCACAATTCAAAAGCATCAATTCTTCTGCGCTCAGCTTTTTTTATAGTCCAACTCTCAAATCCATACATGACCACTGGAAAAACCATAGCCTCGACTAGATGGACCTTTGTTGACAAAGTAATGTCTCTGCTTTTGAATATGCTATCTAGGTTGGCCATAACTTTCCTTCCAAGGAGTAAGTGTCTTTTAATTTCATGGCTGCAGTCACCATCTGCAGTGCTTTTGGAGCCGAAAAGTCAGCTACTGTTTACACTGTTTCCCCACCTATTTACCATGAAGTGATGGGACCAGATTCCATGATCTTAGTTTTCTGAATGTTGAGCTTTAAGCCAACATTTTTACTCTCCTCTTTCACTTTCAAGAGGCTCTTTAGTTCTTCACTTTCTGTCATAAGGGTAGTGTCATCTGCATATCTGAGGTTATTGATATTTCTCCCTGCAATCTTGATTCTAAGTTAGTTTTTAGAATCTTGGTTAGTTCCTGGTTCTAAGTTAGTTTAGACATATCAAGTTTAAGACAGTGTTTGAATTTACATTAAACTGATTACTACCTACTTCAGTTGAACAGTTTCCAAAAGTACTAGCCAAATGGGGATAAAATGAGGGCTTTTTAAATAAGTGTATTTATGTTCTATGTCAGCTATTTTTCTAATATAACAGAAATTTAAGAATATGAAGCATCACTACCAAATGTGTAGTTTGACTTGTGCATTTTATGCATACACTGACTAGACTGAGTCAAATTTCAAACTAAAATCTCATTCCATATCTAGTACAAATTTTACAACCTCACTTAATTACGTCCAAAATAATGCATCATTGCACAATTGTGTAAATACCATTGTCTTGAATTTAATGTTTTAAAAATTTAATTGTTTAATGTATGATTTAATATCTAGCAGGCACTAATTTTTTGTATTCTGGTCTGTTTTTCTGGTACATAGTACCTTTGCTTTCTTAGGATTAAATATATTGAAATAAAAATTATTAAAGGTTAAGAACTATGTTTTTCATTATAAATTTTCATTGCATTGTAATGAAAAATGAAATAGCAGATTAAAAACTGATTTAAAAATTAATCCTTAAATCTCGTCTTTAAGTGATTTTGGTTTTCAATTAATAAGATAAAATTTTGAGATTTCATATTATGTTCAATGAGATTTGTGTTATTGTCATGGTTGCAAATAAAATGGGCTTAGTTTACTTTAAATTTGAAAATAATCCTTGATTCCCATTTTTATAAGAGATTTGATCAGTAAGAAAAAAGTCATTAATCTGAATATTACATGTAGTCACACTGTCTTGCCTTTAGAAGCATTACTCTATGTATAGGACTAGAAAAAATTGGATAGTCAAAAAGAATATTTGCAGAGTTAGGAATGAAGTTCTAAGGAACTTTGATATTTTGGCAAAATAATTCCCCTGTATACACAGTTCACGACCTCACTTAATTACCTCCAAAATGACTTTCTACTAGGTGCCAAATTTAACCTTTTTAAAATCCATTTGAAGGCAATATTGAATTTCAAGTTTATAATATGTAGCAAATTTTAAAATCTGCATAGCATATCTTTTAGAAGATGTGCATTAGAGTTTTCTTCTTTTCAGGGAGTAAGAAGCATCATTAACCTTCAAAATAAATAATAGTCATAAATAAATATTTTGCAACTTCATTTGTCAGAGGTTCATTCACTTTCTCTTATAGGATTAGCACTGTTGAGGCAAGGAAGTACATAATCAAAGAAGAGGGTAAAATAATCCTACCTTCAGACAGTTTATAATATGTTATGTAGACAGGATCCAGGCCTTAGGAACTCTGCTAGTTACCAATAATTTTCAAAATAGATAAGAAAAAAGGAAAGATCAGAAGCTTGGTGCTAAGACCCGGGAGATCTGGGTCTTAAAACTGAGTCTTTTGTTTATTAGTGGTTGTGTAATTTTGGACAATGAACTTAACCACTGATTCTTAATTTTCATATTTATAAATTGAGAATAATGATTTAGCATTATGATTTAGTATGAGTAGTATTAAAGTTAAATATGATATGTTTAGTAGGCAGTGGTTAGTGAATATTCAATTAACAAAAGAATATAGAGAAAGTATTATCACATAAATGATGTGTTCAAGTGATAAACAAATTGAAACAAAGGTAAAACTCATCTTGTGACATAATGCTGTATATCCCCACAAGAAATCCAGGCACAGAGTTGAGTGCTAACAACAAACTCTCAACAAGCATCAGGTACTATCACTACCCCAATTTTGCAAATGCGAGAAGTAAGTTACTGAGCTTACAGGTCTTCCTTAAGTTGAATAGCTTCAAAGTGAGTAGATAGGATTTGAATCCAGAAACAAAAATCAAGAATTTGAAACCTTAGTCATGGTGTCATACTGCTTCTTATTTGCATTCAATAAATGGAAATTTAAGCATTTTATTTGAAATTATACACAGTATAATTAGTAAAAGTGGTATGCTGCTGCTGCTGCTAAGTTGCTTCAGTCGTGTCCGACTCTGTGCAACCCCATGGACTGCAGCCTACCAGGCTCCACCGCCCCTGGGATTCTCCAGGCAAGAACACTGGAGTGGGTTGCCATCTCCTTCTCCAATGCATGAAAGTGGAAAGTGAAAGTCAAGTCGCTCAGTCGTGTCCGACTTCTAGCGACCCCATGGACTGCGGCCTACCAGGCTCCTCCATCCATGGGATTTTCCAGGCAACAGTACTGGAGTGGGGTGCCATTGCCTTCTCGCAAAAGTGGTATAGAAAAATAAAATAGCAAGGCAATTGAAAAAGAGAACTTAAAATAAGTGGACTATATTAGTGAAGAATACCTTACATTTATTTAAATACATGCAAATAGGATGAACATACCTATGAATAGGAAACAAGAAATCTTTTAAGATTGATGAAAAGATGAAATTCAACCATATGTTCTCGACAACTTACACATTGAATGGTGAAATGACTCAGTTTAAAAGTAAAAGATTAACAGTATCATGAATTAAATGCAAAAAAATAGGCTAATGAGATAATATCAGACAACTCTTCTGTTTCCTGAGGTCTGAAATTGGAAATGCTGATGATTACCACTGAGTTTGAAGCTCGTTTACTTTGATTAATCTAGCTTGATCTCCAGTAGCAGAGTCAGTTTGCTTTTCTCTTTAGCTTTCCTAAGCTTACATTTTATTGCTGCCAGCCAGCCGGTTCCTCAGACAAAAATCTGAGGGCAAACTTCTCCTTGACTCCAACTTCTCTTTTACCACCAGTTTCATCAGTCATTAGGCCTTATACCCTGATAGCTCCTAAATTCACTATCCTTTCTGCAAGCTTACTCCATTATCATTCCATTTCCTTCCAGAACAATAATGCAACATTATCTTTTATTAGCCTTTTTAAAGTCCCTGCTTCCCAGTCACAAACATCCTCCAGCCTATGCTTTTCTTTATTCAACAACAACAATAAATAAATCTAAATTAAATGCAGACCATGTGTCAAGAATTTTGCTAGGTGTTAGGTCTATGTGCTTGCTTGCCTACTCAATTCAGTGGAGTTTGACTCTTTGCAACCCCTCGGACTGTTGTCTGCCAGGCTCCTCTTTCCATGGGATTTTCCAGGCAAGAATACTAGAGTGGGTTGCCATGTCCTCCTCCAGGGGATCTTTCTGACACAGAGATGGAACCTGCTTCTCTCATGTCTCCTGAATTGGCAGGAGGGTTTTTTACTACTAGCACAACCTGGGAAACCTGTTAGGTCTATTGCAGAGCAATATTTGTTATCTCACTGTCTTTGGGATGAGGATTAATTTAGGCTGATTATTTTTCAGGCCCAAAATGCTCCAGAAGAACTTTTAACCTTCCCCCTAACCACATAGGAATGTAATAGAAGACCTTTTCCAGGAAAGGAACTCTCCCTATAGATGGTTATAATATGAACTAAGTATGTAAACAGGGAGGAACAGAGAAAGAAAGGTAGAATGAGATGCATATGCCACCCTGAGTTAAGGAATGGGATGAACCTCTGGGGCTTCTAAGGATAGGAGGACCATTCACAAAATAATAATAAGATGATATGTTCTGGTAACTAGATGCATGGGGATCTGTTTCCCCATATCCATGGGTCACTTAGATCAAATTCATCCCTGGTGAGAATTCCTTTCTTGGATCAGATCAGATCAGATCAGTCGCTCAGTCGTGTCTGACTTTTGCGACCCCATGAATTGCAGCACGCCAGGCCTCCCTGTCCATCACCAACTCCCGGAGTTCACTCAGACTCACATCCATCGAGTCGGAGATGCCATCCAGTCATCTCATCTTCTGTCGTCCCCTTCTCCTCCTGCACCCAATCCCTCCCAGCATCAGAGTCTTTTCCAATGAGTCAACTCTTCGCATGAGGTGGCCAAAGTACTGGAGTTTCAGCTTTAGCATCATTCCTTCCAAAGAAATCCCAGGGCTGATCTCCTTCAGAATTGACTGGTTGGATCTCCTTGCAGTCTAAAGGACTCTCAAGAGTCTTCTCCAACACCACAGTTCAAAAGCATCAATTCTTCGGGACTCAGCCTTCTTCACAATCCAACTCTCACATCCATACATGACCACAGGAAAAACCATAGCCTTGACTAGACGAACCTTTGTTGGCAAAGTAATGTCTCTGCTTTTGAATATGCTATCTAGGTTGGTCATAACTTTTCTTCCAAGGAGTAAGTGTCTTTTAATTTCATGGCTGCGGTCACCATCTGTAGTGATTTTGGAGCCCAGAAAAATAAAGCCTGACACTGTTTCCACTGTTTCCCCATCTGTTTCCCAGGAAGGGATGGGACCGGATGCCATGATCTTCGTTTTCTGAATGTTGAGCTTTAAGCCAACTTTTTCACTCTCCACTTTCACTTTCATCAAGAGGCTTTTGAGTTCCTCTTCATTTTCTGCCATAAGGGTGGTGTCATCTGCATATCTGAGGTTATTGATATTTCTCCCGGCAATCTTGATTCCAGCTTGTGTTTCTTCCAGTCCAGAGTTTCTCATGATGTACTCTGCATATAAGTTAAATAAGCAGGGTGACAATATACAGCCTTGACGTACTCCTTTTCCTATTTGGAACCAGTCTGTTGTTCATGTCCAGTTCTAACTGTTGCTTCCTGACCTGCATACAAATTTCTCAAGAGGCAGGTCTGGTGGTCTGGTATTCCCATCTCTTTCAGAATTTTCCACAGTTTATTGTGATCCACACAGTCAAAGGCTTTGGAATAGTCAATAAAGCAGAAATAGATGTTTTTCTGGAACTCTCTTGCTTTTTCTATGATCCAGCAGATATTGACAATTTGATCTCTGGTTCCTCTGCCTTTCCTAAAACCAGCTTGAACATCAGGAAGTTCATGGTTCACATATTGCTGAAGCCTGGCTTGGAGAATTTTGAGCATTACTTTACTAGCGTGTGAGATGAGTGCAATTGTGTGGTAGGTTGAGCATTCTTTGGCATTGCCTTTCTTTGGGATTGGAATGAAAAGTGACCTTTTCCAGTCCTGTGGCCACTGCTGAGTTTTCCAAATTTGCTGGCATATTGAGTGCAGCACTTTCACAGCATCATCTTTCAGGAACTGGGATTCCATCCCCTCCACTAGCTTTGTTCATAGTGATGCTTTCTAAGGCCCACTTGACTTCACATTCCAGGATATCTGGCTCTAGGAAAGTGACCACACCATCGTGATTATCTGGGTCGTGAAGATATTTTGTGTACAGTTCTTCTGTGTATTCTTGCCATCTCTTCTTAATATCTTCTGCTTCTGTTAGGTCCATACCATTTCTGTCCTTTATCAAGCTCATCTTTGCATGAAATGTTCCTTTGGTATCTCTGATTTTCTTGAAGAGATCTCTAGTCTTTCCCATTCTGTTGTTTTCTTCTATTTATTTGCATTGATTGCTGAAGAAGGCTTTCTTATCTCTTCTTGCTATTCTTTGGAACTCTGAATTCAGATGCTTATATCTTTCCTTTCTCCTTTGCTTTTTGCTTCTCTTCTTTGCACAGCTATTTGTAAGGCCTCCCCAGACAGCCATTTTGCTTTTTTGCATTTCTTTTCTATGGGAATGGTCTTGATCCCTGTCTCCTGTACAATGTCACCAACCTCATTCCATAGTTCATCAGACACTCTATCTATCAGATCTAGGCCCTTAATTCTATTTCTCACTTCCACTGTATAATCATAAGGGATTTGATTTAGGTCATACATGAGTGGTCTAGTGGTTTTCCCTACTTTCTTAAATTTAAGTCTGAATTTGGCAATAAGGAGTTCATGGTCTGAGCCACAGTCAGCTCCTGGTCTTGTTTTTGCTGACTGTATAGAGGTTCTCCATCTTTGGCTGCAAAGAATATAATCAATCTGATTTCGGTGTTGACCATCTGGTGATGTCCATGTATAGAGTCTTCTCTTGTGTTGTTGAAAGAGGGTGTTTGTTATGACCAGTGCATTTTCTTGGCAAAACTCTATTAGTCTTTGCTCTGCTTCATTCTGTATTCCAAGGCCAAATTTGCCTGTTACTCCAGGTGTTTCTTGACTTCCTACTTGTGGATTCCAGTTCCCTATAATGAAAAGGACATCTTTTTTGGGTGTTAGTTCTCAAAGGTCTTGTAGGTCTTCATAGAACCCTTCAACTTCAGCTTCTTCAGCATTACTGGTCAGGGCATAGACTTGGATTACTGTGATATTGAATGGTTTGCCTTGGAAACGAACAGAGATCATTCTGTCGTTTTTGAGATTGCATCCAAGTACTGCATTTTGGACTCTTTTGTTGACGATGATGGCCACTCCATTTCTTCTGAGGGATTCTTGCCCACAGTAGTATATATAATGGTCATCTGAATTAAATTCACCCATTCCGGTCCATCAGTTCACTGATTCCTAGAATGTCGACATTCACTCCTGCCATCTCCTGTTTGACCACTTCCAATTTGCCTTGATTCATGGACCTGACATTCCAGGTTCCTATGCAATATTGCTTTTTACAGCATCAGACCTTGCTTATATCACCAGTCACATCCACAGCTGGGTACTCTTTTTGCTTTGGCTCCATCCCTTCATTCTTTCTGGAGTTATTTCTCCACTGATCTCCAGTAGCATATTGGGCACCTACCGACATGGAAGAAAGCCTCAATTTAAATTCTTCTAGGTAGTTAAGGGAAGGGCAGTTGTTTCTCTTGAACTTACAGGGTCTTGATTGTCTTTAGCTCAAAATAATCACCATTGTTAACCTGCAAATAGGTTCATCATTACCTCTTTCTAGGTTTCATATATATACATTAATACATGATATTTGACACATAGATTACAGAATTGTGGGTACAGTGGCAGAAGGAGAGGGTAGGATGAATTGAGAGAGTAACATTGAAACATATACATTACCATATGTAAAATTAAGTAGCCAGTGGGACTTTACTGTATGATGCAGGGAGCTCAAATCCCTTGCTCTAGGACAACCTAGAGGGTTGGGATGGAGTGGGAGGTGGTAGTGAGGATCAAGAGGGAGGGGGTATATAGCTGATTTGGGCTTCCCTGGTGGCTCAGATGATAATGAATGCATCAGCAATGCTGGAGACCTGAGTTCAGTCCCTGGTTTGGGGGGATCTCCTGGAGGAGGGCATGGCAACCCACTCCAGTATTCTTGACTGCAGAATCCCCATGGACAGAGGAGCCTGGCAGGCTATAGTCCATGGGGTCGCAACGAGCCAGACACGACTGAACGACTAAGTATAGCACAGATGGCTGATTTCTGCTGATGTATGGCAGAAACCAAGACAGTATTGTAGGGTAATTATCCTCCAATTAAAAATAAATAAATTAAAAGCAAAAAATGTTAAAAATAATCATTCTTAGCATGCTAAAATGATATATCGTGGGGAGGCTCATCCTGAACCCTAACAAGACCTCTTCATGAATGACGATGTTTATGTCAAGGACTTTTGGGTGAGATGAGGTAACAGTGCTATAAGCAGAGGGAAAAATATGGTTACAAACCTTAAAGCAATAATGAGCTTGATGCAATTCAGGAGCTTTATAATGAACAGTGTGAGCTGGAGTTTGGGATAACAAAAAGGAAAACTACATGAGATGAGGATGCTGAGTTAGACAGGAACTAGAGTGAGCCAGCAGTACAGATTAGAATGCAACTAGATTAATCTTGCTAAACCATAAATCTGGCTGCCTCTTCCCAGATAAAATCATTCAACAGTTTCTCATTTTCTTCACTAACTCATAACATGACAAGCAGAATCCTTCATATTCTGCTTCCTATTTAAGTGTTCAAGTTCGTCGTTTACTCTGCCCCTCCTAGATACAAAACTTGGGTTATACAAAATTGCCTTCAGTCCTCCTAGGCTTTTTTCTAACTTAACCTCTTGACATATTGCTCTTTCCTTAAGTTTACACTTGGCTAGCGTCTATCATTATTTTTGAACAAGTGTTAGATACCCTTATACAATTTCTGAGCTTTAGTGCACTTAGGTTAAGTGGACCTCCCTCGTGCTTCTCAGCACTTATGTGATGTCTCTATGACATTACTCATCACTGCATTTTATAGTTGAAGTTTGCCTCTCTGTAAATTACCAGCTTCTCCCACACCATACTAGAAACCCTTGACCAGGGGAAGAAATGTACATTAAGTGTCTTTGTTTTCCCAATACTTCACACAATACCTGATATATATTAGGCACTCTAAATAATTAATTGATTATTTTTATTGGACTAATGAATATGTAAGAAAAGGAGTGGCTTCACAAAGAGATAAGGGAAAAAAGTTGCCAATACTTTCACACAGTTCTGTTCTATAAACAAAAGCATTTCCCTGATATATACCTATGTTTCTAGCTTCTCTGCTGCCTATGAATAAAACTCAGAGTTGAAATTATCATTTCATATTTAATTTAGCAAGCATAAAAGGCTGGTTGTCTAACTAGATATTTCTTGGGTAACAGGATTTGAATGGGTGGTGACAGATAAATGGATAGGTCCAGAAAAGTCTATATTTGCTTTCTTTTGCTGGTGTTAACAATCATCACAGTTATTTAAGGGGCTTCCCTGGTGGTTCGGACAGTAAAGAATCTGCCTGCAATGAAGGAGACCTGGGTTCAATCCCTGGGTTGGGAAAATCCCCCGGAGAATGGCATGGTAACTCACTCCAGTATTCTTGCATTGAGAATTCCATGGACAGAAGAGTCTGGTGGGCTATAGTCCATGGGGTCACAGAGTCAGACATGACTGAGTGACTAACATACACTGATGACTCAAACCAATACAAAAGTTATCATACAAAGTCCAAAACAGATCTTATTAGGTCAAAATCATGGTATGTGCAAAGCTGCATTCTTTCTAGAACCTCTAGAGAAAAATCTGTGCCTTGCCTTTTGCAACTTCAGGAGGTGACCTGTGTTCCTTAGATTATGGCCACATCACTAAAACTCTGCTCACATCACCACATCTCCTTGTTTGATTCTCTTGCTTCCCCTTCTTCCCTATAAAGAACCTTATGATTATATTAGCCTACTCAGATATCCAGGATCTTCTTACCATTCCAAGATCTTTAAATTAATCACATCTGAAAAATCTCTTTTTGCATGTTTATTAATTTCCTAGGGCTGTGAAAACAAATCACCATAAAGCAGGTAACTTAAAACAAAGCACTGATTTTTGTAAAGTTATGGAAATTAGAAGTCTGAAATCAAGGTTTTGGCAGAGTCAGTTCTTTTTCAAGGCTGTAAGAGAGTATCCATGCTATGCCTCTCTCATACTCTTGGTAGTTATCAGAAATCTGTGGTGTTCTTTGCCTTGTAGATGTCTTACTTCAGTCTCTGCCATCATTTCATATGACATCCTCCATGTCATATGCATATATGACATTTTAATATACATATTCCCATTGCCATCATCTGTCTACATGCATTTGTGTCTCTGTTTTCTTTTTTTATAAGGATACCATTCATTGGATCAGTGCCCAGGTTAATCTAGTATGATCTCATTTAATTAGTTATATCTGAAATTACCCAATTTCCAAAGACGTTTTCATTCTAAGCTTCTAGGTAGACAGGAAACTGGGGGAACACTATTCAACCCAGTAAACCATGTTAGGTAACACATTCAGGTTCTGAGGCTTAGGATATGGACATCTTTGTGGGTACTCAGTTGCTCAGTTGTGTCTAACTCTTCACAACCTCATGGACTGTAGCCTACCAGGCTCCTTTGTCCATGGGATTTTCCAGGCAAGAATATTGGAGTTAGTTGCCATTTCCTCCTCCAGGGGATCTTCCTGACCTGTGATTGAACCCATGTCTCACATACTGGCAGACAGATCCTTTATCCACTGAGCCACCTGGAAACTCCAAAAAGAGAAAGTTGTTCTGTCATGGCCCACTCTTTGTGACCCCATGGGCTCTAGCCTGTCAGGTTCCTCTGTCCCTGGGATTCTCCAGGCAAAAATACTGTAGGTTGCCATTCCCTTCTCCAAGGGATCTTTTTGACCCAGGGCTTGAACCCAGGTCTCCTGGATTGGCAGACAGATTCTTTATTGTCTGAGCCACCAGGGAAGCCTGTGGATATCTTTAAAGGGGCATTATTTTGCCTACAACAAAAGCTGCTATCAAACTGAAAACAAAAAGAACATGTAAAGGGTGAGAAGAAACAGAAGCAATGAACAAACAGAAACCAGAAACATTCGGAGCTTGGGTACATATGCCAGCCAGATAAGACTGAAACAAGAATATCAAGACTTTTTCAGGGCCAGAAAGCATTCTGGCACCAAGACAGAAGACAACATTGTTAATGTCAAGAATATTTCACTGAGACAACTTTCCTGAGGCAGAAGTTTTATAACAGGCATAGATACCTGACCTAGGAAATGGTGCCTTAAAATTTACATTTAAACATGAGGCAGATGAAAACTTTCTCCTTCAAAGTCCTCTTCTTCTCTTCTTAGCTCACCTGAGTCTATCCTAGACTTCTCAGAATCTAGAGAATTTTTGGTAATCAAGGTGGTTTGAGACATTAAAAATTGGGTAGTCTGGACATATGTAAGGGACTTTTCTGTTATAATCTTGCTTTTTTTTTTTTTGCAAATCTAAAATGTTCATTAAAATTTAAAAATCATAATGCACCTAAGGAGTCATCTTAGGTTACCTTATCTTCCCTGGTGGCTCCGTGGTAAAGAACCTGCCTGCCAATGCAGAAACACTGCTCTATCCCTGGGTTAGGAAGGCCCCCTGGAGTAGGGAATGGCAACCCACTCCAGTATTCTTGCCTGGAGAATTCCATGGACAGAGGCTGCAGTCCATAGGGTTGCAAAGAGTTGGAAACAGCTGAATGATTAACACTTTTTTGGGAGAGCTTCCCTGGTGGCTCAGACAGTAAAGGATCTGCCTGCAATGCGGGAGACCTAGGTTCAATCCCTGGGTTGGGAAGATCCCCTGGAGAAGGGAATGGCTACCAACTTCAATATACTTGCCTGGAGGATTCCATGGACAGAAGAAACTGGCAGGCTGCAGTCCATGGGTTTGCAAAGAGTCAGACACACCTGACCAACTAATGCATATTACACAAGGAATCATAATACAGTATGGAGTTGTGAGAATGTCCACATATTGATATTAACCTCATGAATTTGGAGTGAAAATTGAAAGTTTAAACTCTTAAGTGATTTATAAGAAGAGAGGAGGGAAGGAGGAGGAGGAGAATGACCGAAAGAAGAAACAGAAAAGTGATGAAGATGGAGAGGAAAGGAGGAGATGGGAACAGGAGGGTCCTTGAGAACAACATCATTATCAGGAAGATAACATGGGAAGATGAAGAACTGCACCTGTTGGAGCAAGACCACTCCATCATTTACTGTGAACATTCACAGCATCCGCACCATAATCAGCCTAAGTAATCATCCCATCAGGGCTTACATTCCTGCCTCAGGCAACAAAAGAACCTAAAGGTTCCCCAATCATTCCTCTTCTGCCCAAATTCCATTCTCGATTCTTGCCCAGTCTTATACCTCTTGCTCCCCCACATTTCTGGTGAGCATTTGAGAACTGATGATCTATCCATAGCAATATATCCTCACTCATTTTTTATGTGGCACTTGTAAGTTATATTGTCTTCTTATTTTAATTGGGGTATAGTTGCTTGACAATATTGTGTTAGCTTCTGCTGCTGAGAAAACCACAATTCAAAAAGACACATGCCCTCCAGTGTTCACTGCAGCGCTATTTACAAAAGCCAGGACAAGAAAGCCACTTGAAAGTTCACTGACAGATGAAGGGATAAAGAAGACTTGATACATACACACAATGAAATATGACTCGGTCATTAACAGAAAGGAAATTGAGTCATTTGTGGAGACATGGATTGACCTAGACACTGTCATACAGAGTGAAGTAAGTCACTCATTTTCTGAATGTTTTTTTCAATGACCTATTCTAACTGAAACTTTGTGCTCCCACGAGAGCTATCTTCCACGATTTGAAGTAGTGAACGTTCTAACTCACACACCCCTAGGACTGAAGCAGGAGTAAACATCCTTCTTGTTTGTCCTACCATTTCAATTTGAATCATTTGCTTTATGTTTAGACCATAGATTTTGTTTTTTGTTTTTTTTTTGGGGGGGGTGGGTATAGGGAGGGAGTGGGAGAGAGGTAGCGGCTGCAGTTTCTAATGTCCTTTATTTTTTGCCTTGATACGTCTGCCTTATCACATTCTGATTTCTTTCCTAAGTCATATGAAATCTTATTTTGAATTGTTGTTTTAGGAAACTTCGTATTATTAATATAATCCTTTTTTCCCATTCTCTATTTCAGTTGGTTACGACTAAACGGTACTGCTGTTACTCTAGGATCTCTTTTCAGAAAATTTCTGGATTAAAACCATTCCTAACCTGAATCTTACATTCTTTCATGCTATTTACTTTCATTTTGCTCTAGTACATTATATATTTTAGCACATTACACATAGTGTTTATACACTGTACATCTTTGGTTTCATACATATTAATACATAAAACTATCATATCTATACTCATTCATATCAATATCATAGGTTTGTATTTGACTGACTAATCCATATTGTCTGTAATATTTCTAATTCTACTTCAGCATATTTACATTTTAAGCTTTATTTTCTAATATTTGGTTTTAAATACAGTAATTACATTGAACATATTATTATTTAAGTAAGTAACATTGACATTTGAGCATGCCATCCTCTTCCCGCCCCAAAGAGAGGTAAGCCACAATGCCTGGATAAGAATTTGTAGTATAAAAGCTATAAATACACAGTACCTACTGTTCACTTAACGTAGAAAGGATGAATAGGATTCTTTAACCTAGAGTGGGAAATAGAAGAATAAAAACAGAATATAATTATATTCTTATGGCAACTGTTGTTGAGCTAATCAAGATACATAGTCATTGCTGCTGCATTTGTTTGCCCTTAGGCTTTTCATATAGGTCAGGAGATAGTAAACTAGTTATTAATTTTATCAAAATATTCCACATGTATAACAAATGGCTTATTTTTCCTTGTGCTCTGTTTTTATCTGCAGATGATACATTACTTTGTTGTTCCAGAAATGTCAAAGACAAATTTGAGAATTTTCAAGGAAGTTATACTCTGAATGAAAAAATTACTTATGGATATTTTTAATGGAATCAATAAGATGCATTTTATTTTCTATATATCTAATTAGTAACAACTCTTTAAAACAGTTTCCTGGGGTTCAGGTTTTAGGGGAAATTATTTTTTCCTGCTGAAAAGTAAAATCGGTATTTTTTACAACTAGTATTCTTGAGGCAGGCTTCCCTGGTGGCTCAGAGGTAAAGAATCTGCCTGCCAAGGCAGAAGACACAGGTTCAATGTCTAATTCAGAAAGATCCCCTAAAGAAGGACATGGCAACCCAATTTGGTATTCTTGCCTGGGAAATCCCATGGACAGAGAAGTCTGACGGGTTACAGGCCATGGGATCACAAAGAGTCAGACACAACTGAGTGACTAGACAACAACAGCAACATTCTTGGGGCATTTTCACAGTTATTATATTTCCGATGTATAAAGAATTTAATAAGTTGAATGGAAGAAGAGCTAGTTCCTATGTGACATCAGAGCACTGCACTGAGTATTTAACAAAGGAAGGCATGTGTGTGTCTGGTCCCTTCTTCTCTCTATTATTACCTAGTGTTAAAATAGGGCAGTTAGACTTGTTTCTTAGAATGAAGACTATTTTGAGGGCAAATATTTTATTTTTTTCATATTCACACTGTTCCATTCTTATTTCCGCAAAATATTAAAACAGTATAGCTTAATAATACTAAATATACATACTAAATTCTGATTTTCAGCACATGATTGCACTGGAGTAGGAATTTAGGTAATCAAAAATAAAGTTGGATGCCTAGGTCAGTAACAAAGAAATGATTGTGGTTGAAAACTGTTGTTTTGTCAGTTTCTGAGTTCTCTTAGGAAAAGGCTGTGTTGACTTAAAGAAGAATGCACAATGTAAGAGTTTAAATTTTATTCAGGGTCTTAGTGAGAACTAGAACCCAGGAAACAGCTTCTCAGTAGCTCTGAAGGGGCTGCTCTATGGAGGTAGGGGGGAAGCTGGATGTATATGATCTGGCTACGGAATACTCTCCCTCAAGCATGTGTATGTGTTAGTCACTCAGTCATGTCCAACTCTTTGCAACCCAGTGGACTGTAGCCCAGGTTCCTCTGTCCATGGGATTCTCCAGGCAAGAATACTGGAGTAGGTTGCCATTCCCTTCTCCAGGGCATCTTCCCAACCCAGGGATCAAACCCAGGTCTCCCTCATTGCAGGCAGATTCTTTACCAACAGTCAAGCATACATCTTGGTAAAAGATTAATGCTAGTCACATGGAGGGGTGGCTCAGAAGGTAAAGAATCTGCTTGCAATGCAGGAGACTTGAGTTCAATCCCTGGTTTATTTGGAAAGGTTCACTGGAGAAGGGAATGGCTACATACTCCAATACTCCTGCTTGAAGAATTCCATGGACAGAGGCACCTGGGGGACTATAGCCCATGGGGTTACAAAGAGTCAGACTCAACTGAATGACTAACACTTTCAGTTTTAGTCACAAGGAGCAGTTACCTCCTTTTTTTTTTGTTTGTTTTTTTTCTGTTTGGAAAGATACAGTAATGGGGTTCATTAAAATTCTTCCTAAGCTATATATCCAACTACCTAAGGGCCTTCTTTTTTCCCAAAACCCAGAGCACCTCATACTGAATTTCCAAGGGAGCACTGCCAGTCAGCAACTGCAATGCCTAATGACTGAATTCTTGTAGAACTGCAAGGTGGACAACATTGTTTACGGTTGCAAGGGAGGACGTTATATTTGTTAATTTGATCGAAAAAGGGAAACACAGGCAAATGCAAAAGAACCCTAATTTTGAGTGTGAGAACAAAAGCATGGATATGAATCTTTGTGTGTGTATGAGTGTGTCATACATGGCCACATGAGTATGTCATGTGTCATGTTTTACTTAGAGATAACAGTTAATTAAAGCAGCATTTCTCTAAGTTCCTGATTCCATTTAAATCATCCTATTCCCGACTGGCAAATGTTGACTTGAAATACAACACTAAAATGTTATTCAGTCTACCTAGGAATTTTTAAAATGTATTTCCAAATCTTAAAAAGGCAAAAAAGCAGGAAAGGAAACTTGTACTCACACTAACAATAAATACAGGAGCAGAATGCAAGGAGTAAAGTAATCCCCCTTAACTATTGGGTTCTCCTCTCGGAAAAGACAAGGAGAGAATAGAATGTAATTTCTAAAATGGGTCCTTTACAAAGTCACATTGTGTTGCTTAATGACACATAGTTCCTGATGAGCATTCCAAATTACAAGGTAGTTGTTCAAATAGAATTTAAACCAAGGGCTTCATTGATACGCTTCCTAAAACAAGGGGTTCTTTTAATTAGAAAAGACTATGCTGCTTTCTTTCCTGGCAGCATTTGTGGGGGCTCCCACCAGCATTTTCACAGCAGCAAGTGCTGGAAACACACAGAGATTCTGTGCTTTGTGTAGTTCCCTCATCCTCTCCACTCTCCACGTCTATAACCCTTCCAGAGGACAGAGATCAATGAATGTTTTCCCATCAGATTTTAGTCAAGGGAATGCCTCTGTGCTATCTAAAGTACATAAGATACAATACATGTGACCTTATTTTCCCTTTTTATTAGCCTATATCCATATGACATTAGGATGGCTCACTCCATCTTTGTTCACTGAACTCAAGGGAGAGAAAAGATAATTAGCAAACACACTGCTCAGTATCAATTGTACTTTGCACCCTTAATTATATTTGATCATTTTTCTCTGCTGAACACAAAAATGCTGAAGTGCACACATGTGTGTACATGTGTTGCAATCCTCTACATAATCCACTTCTGTCTACCCAAAGGCTCTCCCTTATTTGAGCCTTTTCAAGGTCTGTAGATTCAGGCATTTTTATATAACACTGGTAGGTGCTGCTAGTGGTCAAGAACCCACCTGCCAATGCTGGGGACATAAGAGACACCGGTTTGATCTCAGGGTCGGCAAGATCCCCTGGAAGAGGAAATGGCAACCCACTGCAGTATCTTGCCTGGAAAATCCCATGGAGAGAAGAGTCTGGGAGGCTACTCCCAAGGGTCTCCCAGAGTCGGACACCACTAAAGCGGTTTAGCATGCACCCACACAAGCGCACATTACTGATAAAGCAATAATGTCTCTGAAATAGCCAGTTATTCTAATGACAATAATACAGAGATCCACATACCCTTCACTCAATTTTCCTCAATGATAAACTTTTGTAAAAATTATAGTAGAATTCTCACTCATGACCAGGATCCTGACATTGATGCAATTCACCTATCTTACTGAAAAATTTCCCCAGTTTTACTTGCACTCCTGTGTGTGCACAAGTGCATTCAGTTCTATGCAATGTTATCACGTGTCGACTTTCATACCTACCACCATAGTCAAGATACAGAACAGTTCTTTCAAATTAAGAGTTCTTCATTTTTACCCTTTGAAAAGTGCACTCACCTCTTTCCAACCCTACCCCTACATCCAAAAGCCCTGGATATCATATTTTTATTTTCAAAATCACATTTTATTTAAAATCAGAACTACTAATTTTAATACTATTACTGATGCAATTTCATTTTAAAATAAGTGTGATGTAATTTTTCCTAAAATATGAACAAATTTTAAAAATAGAATATTATAAGACAGGTGTTATAGGGACATGGAAAATGTATGAAAAAGCAATGAAGTTTAGGAGATGTTGCAGCTGGTGATAATATGAAGATGATGGATGAGGGAGGATGAGGAAGTTACTTCAGTCAGAGCACATGGCATACATTTATGTCAGTATGTGTGACATACATGTTATGTCTATATGACGTACATAACATACATGTATGTCTGTATGGAGCTAGAGCAGCAGTGGTTCTCAGACTTTAGCACTTGAATGCTTATTAGAATCACCTGAAAGACATGTTAAATAACGCCACTGCAGCAACACGGATGGACCTAGAAATTGTCATACTAAGTGAAGTATGTAAGTCAGACAAAGACAGATACATGACATTGCTTATACGCAGAATCTAAGAAAAAGGTACAAATTAACTCAATTACAAAACAGAAGTAGAGTCACAGATGTAGAAAACAAATTTGTGGATACTAGGGGATAAAGGAGGGTTTAAATTGGGAGATTGGGATTGACTTATATCCACTACTGTATATAAAATAATTAATAAAAGCACAGGGAATTCTATTCAATATCCTGTAATGGCCTGTATGGGAAAAGAATCTAAAAAAGAAAAGAGTGGATATATATATTAATATATGTATACCTCATTAACTTTGCTGTACACCTGAAGCAAACACAGCATTATAAATCATGTATATGCCAATTAAAAAAAATTTTTTTAATGTGTTAAACACTGATTACTAGGCCCTGTTGCCAGGGTGTCTTACTCAGTATGTCTGGAGTGGGGTCTCAGAATTTCCATTCCTAAAAGGCTCATAGGTGATGCTAAACTGTTAGTCAAGCTTTGAAGACAGCTGAAACAAAAAGGAGGGCTTATGCTAAATACAGGGCCTGTGAGGTAAAGGTAAAGAACCTTCCTGTCCATGCAGGAAGTGCAAGAGAAGAGGGTTCGATCTTTGGTTTGGATTGATCCCCTGGAGAAAGAAATGGCAACCCGCTCCAGTATTCTTGTCTGGAGAATTCCATGGACAAAGGAGCCTGGTGAGTTACAGTCCATATGGGGGCAAAGAGCTGAACACCACTGAGTGACTGAGTACACAGAGTCATTATAGCTTTCAGATCACAAGACCACTTGACTAAAGCAGACTTTAGGAAGAATTATCTAGTGATAACTGAGCTAAAGAGGAGATACTCCAATACTTAGTTAGAAGGTAGGTGTGTCGAATGAGATTTATACTGACCAACTCCCTTTCTCACCTTTATTACCTTTTCTGTGTTTTTCCTATGTCTGCTTTCCAATCCGCCCAACCAAAAAAAAAAAAAAAAAATCTTCACAGAGGGAAATATATCCAAACACATATACACATATTAACCTAACTTAAAAATCTAGCTTTTGGCTTATTCGAAAACAAAGAAAAATCTTAGCTTATTCTTCATATCTTGTTAAGAATGACTACTGAAATTCCTAGAAAGGATGAAACCTATGGTTTGCAAATGTAGTTTGAATTATAAATATATATTATCTAGTTTAATTGGTACTTGGGGGAACTTGTAGGCTAAGCCTACAAATTCTAAATTTTACATTAGTCCCTTTGCTTTTCCTGACTCTTTTTTCCTTTGTCTTTCTTATCTCTGTTTTTTGTTTTCTTTTTTCTACTGAGGCTGTCAAGTAGACAAGTTTTTGTTTCTTTTTTTTTATCAAAAACAATTGTAATTTTAAGGACAAACTAAATTGCAAAGAAACAAAGTTAGAGATGGCACTACTTCAGATTATATTGTAGAGAGGTTATGAAGGAATTCTAAACCGCTAGGTATTAAAGAAGTGACAACCCATTTCACTTTCCCTTATAAATTCAAAGTGCAGCACAAGCATTTGATCCTCTTGTGACTGAGCTCCTATAACAGTTCATCTTGTTCAGGATTTCTGAGAGTCCTGGAACACTGATTGGAATCCTAGGTTGTATATCTGAATCTGTTACTGAGTTCACATACTGACAAAGAAAACCCTTAGTTCCCCCCTGTGCTATTTTTCTGAGAAAAAAAAAGATCAAAGAAATTAAGATTTATAAAAGGGTATTTATGTCAGAGACAATAGACAATGAATATAAATTAGATATCACTCCGCAGGAGCTATACTAAAAGTGAAGAAAACACAGGGTACCTCATTATAGAAATAAACTGTACTGTCTGCCTACGGTACTAATAGATAGCTCCATGCTTCCTATAAACTCCAAGCACAAATATCAGACTAGAATGTCTTTTTCGAAAGTAGTGTCTCATTTGGATTTTATTTATATAAGTTTTAGAAACCTACATATCTCAAGGTAAAGAAAGACTCAATTTTTCATTGCTGGGTAGGTAAAATGGAAGACTATCTGAACAACTAGGACTATTGGGCATAGGAAAACTTAATAGAAACTCAAGTAAAAGTATTGCATTTGGAAGTAGGCAAATCTCACAAGCTTGACTGAGAATGTGAATTGTCTTAATCTGATAATCTCAAATTTGATTTTGGACTTGCAATAATAGTGGACTTTGAATAGTTTTAAGATTTTCTTTAGACATATTTTGAATCGTGTTAGAAGGGGTAATTTCAGAAGAGAGAAGAAATAGCAGGACAAGGAAACTAAGTACTAGTTTTAACTCTAAATCTGTCTAAATTCTACTATCTTCAAATGCAGAGATACTGATTCACAAATTATGGTCAAATGCTGATTTTCATGCTTCCTTCATGAGGCAAATAAAATATTTTCACAGAGGACAGAAAAAAAAATACTTGTTTCAGCTTTCCCCTTTTTGGTAAACTAAAACAATTCGGTATAATGAGCCAGTTTCTGGGGGGTTTTGCAAATTCTGAAATCAGAACATGAAATCTAGGGATATGAAACAAGGTATAAAGATAAGTGTAAAGACAGGAAGGGGCTTTCTCATAGTTTTCAATTGTCTTTTTTTAATGTAAAAGTAGCAATCTATTTTAAAAAGTACTGACAAAATTACTTGTGGGAAAATTGTTTAGCAATATCAGAAAGTACTGAAACATAAAAATGGGGAAAGTAGAAATAACCTATAATAGCATCTCACCAAGAAATAACCACTAGTATTATTAATTTTTTTTTGACATACCATGGAGCTTGTGGGGTCTTAATTCTTTGACAAGGGATCCAACCTGTGCCCTCTGCAATGGGAAAGCAGAGCTTTAACCAATGAACTGCCAGGGAAGTCCCCTAGTTCTCAATTCTTTCAAAGAAATGCCTGTATACTGGTAAAACTTTATAATTAGCTTATAATTGCAGGTAAAAACTAATGTCAATATTTTCATTTCCATCAGATTTGTTTGGTTGTCATTAACTCTGCCCTATGAATATATGACTATGTTGTTTTACTGGCATCACTTTATCACTTCAGTGTCTTTAGTTTTTAATGTGTGCCAGGTTTCAAACACTAGAGTTTGCCACTCTATATTTAAAGGGAAAAAAAAAAAACTTTACTCATAATTGTGGTTATTATTCTAATATCATAAAACACCAAAATACTGTTTATATTTTCCAATTAAACATTAGAATTTATAAAGAGTTGGAGTTCACCACATGCTGCTGCTGCTTCTGCTAAGTTGCTTCAGTCCTGTCCGACTCTGTGCGACCCCATAGACAGCAGCCCACCAGGCTCCGCCTTCCCTGGGGTTCTCTCTAGGCAAGATCACTGGAGTGGGTTACCATTTCCTTCTCCAGGAGTTCACCACATAGATAGGCCTAAATTTTTAATGCAGGATCCTATTATTTCAGTTCAGTTCAGTTCAGTCACTCAGCCCTGTCCGACTCTTTGCAACCCTATGGACTAGGAAAGACAGGCCTCGCTGTCCATCACCAACTCCCAGAGTTTACTCGAACTCATGTCCATCGAGTCAATGATGCCATCCAACCATCTCATCCTCTCTCATCCCCTTCTCCTCCTACCTTCAATCTTTCCCAGCATCAGGGTCTTTTCAAATGAGTCAGTTCTTCCCATTAGGTGGCCAAAGTATTGGAGTTTCAACTTCAGAATCAGTCCTTTCAGTGAATATTCAGGACCTATTTCCTTTAGGATGAACTGGTTGGATCTCCTTGCTGTCCAAGGGACTCTCAAGAATCTTCTACAACACGACAGTTCAAAACCATACATTCTTCAGAGCTCACCTTTCTTTATAGTCCAGCTCTCACATCCATACATGACTACTAGAAAAACCATAGCTTGACTAGATGGACCTTTGTTTGCAAAGTAATATCTCTGCTTTTCAATGTGCTTTCAAGGTGAGTCATAACTTTTCCTCCAAGGAGCATCTTTTAATTTCATGTCTACAGTCACAATCTGCAGTGATTTTGGAGCCTAAAAAAATAAAGTTTCTCACTGTTTCCACTGTTTCCCCATCTATTTGCCATGAAGAGATGGGACCAGATTCCATGACCTTAGTTTTCTGAATGTTGAGCTTTAAGCCAACTTATCCACTCTCCTCTTTCACTTTCATCAAGAGGCTCTTTAGTTCTTCGCTTTTTGCCATAAGGGTGGTGGTATCTGCATACATGAGGTTATTGATATTTCTTCCAGCAAACTTGATTCCAGCTTGTGCTTTATCCAGTCCAGCATTTCTCATTATGTACACTGCATATAAGCTAAATAAGCAGGGTGACAATATATACCCTTGACGTACTCCTTTCCTGATTTGGAACCAGTCTGTTGTTCCATGTCTGGTTCTAACAGTTGCTTCTTGACCTGCATACAGGTTTCTCAGGAGGCAGGTCAGGTGGTCTGGTATTCCCATCTCTTTCAGAATTTTCCACAGTTTATTGTGATCCACACAGTCAAAGGCTTTGGCATAGTCAATAAACCAAAAGTAGATGTTTTTCTGGAATTCTCTTGGTTTATCGATGATCCAGCAGATGTTGACAATTTGATATCTGGTTCCTCTGCCTTTTCTAAATCCAGCTTGAATATCAGGAAGTTCACGATTCACATACTGTTGAAGCCTGGCTTGGAGAATTTTGAGCTTTACTTTGCTAGCATGTGAGGTGAGTGCAATTGTGCAGTAGTTTAAACATTCTTTGGCATTGCCTTTCTTTGGGATCACAATGGAAACTGACCTTTTCCAGTCCTGTGGCCACTGCTGAGTTTTCCAAATTTGCTGGCATATTGAGTGCAGCACTTTCACAGCATCATCTTTCAGGATTTGAAATAGCTCAACTGGAATTCCATCACCTCCACTAGCTTTGTTCGTAGTGATGCTTTCTAAGGCCCACTTGACTTCACATTCCAGGATGTCTGGCTCTAGGTGAGTAATCACACCATCGTGATTATCTGGGTCGTGAAGATCTTTTTTGTACAGTTTCTGTGTATTCTTGCCACCTCTTCTTAATATCTTCTACTTCTGTTAGGTCCTTGTCATCTGTCCTTTACTGTGCCCTTCTTTGCATAAAAAGTCTCCTTGGTATCTCTAATTTTCTTGAAGAGATCTCTAGTCTTTCCCATTTTATTGTTTTCCTCTGTTTCTTTGCATTGATCACTGAAGAAGGCTTTCTTATCTCTCCTTGCTATTATTTGGAACTCTGCATTCAAATGGGTATATCTTTCCTTTTCCCCTTTGCTTTTTGCTTTTCTTCTTTTCATAGCTGTTTGTAAGGCCTCCTCAGACAACCATTTTGCCTTTCTTTTTCTTTGGGATGATCTTGATCACTGCCTCCTGTACAATGTCACGAACCTCCATCCATAGTTCTTCAGGCACTCTGTCTATCAGATCTAATCCCTTGAATCTATTTGTCATTTCCACTGTATAGTCATAAGGAATTTGATTTAGGTCATACCTGAATTGCCTATTGGTTTTCCCTACTGTCTTCAATTTGAGTCTGAATTTAGCAATAAGAAGTTCATGATCCAAGCCAGTCAGCTCCCAGTCTTGTTTTTGCTGACTGTATAGAGCTTCTCCATCTTTGGCTGCAAAGAATATAATCAATCTGATTTCAGTATTGACCACCTGGTGATGTCCATGTGTAGAGTCATCTCTTATGTTTTTAAAAAAGCGTGTTTGCTATGACCAGTGTGTTCTCTTGACAATACTCTGTTAGCCTTTGGCCTGCTTCATTCTGTACTCCAAGGCCAAATTTGCCCATTACTCCAGGTGTTTCTTGACTTCCTTCTTTTGCATTCCAGTCCCCTATAATGAAAATGTCATCTTTTGGGGGTGTTAGTTCTTGAAGGTCTTGTAGGTCTTCATATAACCTTCTGCTTCAGCTTCTTCGGCATTATTGGTCGGCTCATAGTCTTGGATTACTGTGATATTGAATGGTTTGCCTTGGAAGTGAACAGTGATCATTCTGTTGTTTTTGAGCATGTATCCAATTACTGCATTTTGGACTTTTTTGTTGACTATGATGGCTGCTCCATTTCTTCTAAGTGATTCTTGCCCACAGTAATAGATATAATGATCATCTGAGTTAACATACTCAAGTGATAGAAGGCCGAATTCTCAGGGAATAGGGGCATAGAGGTCTTTCTAGCTACTTCCTACTGAACTGGGATGGTGAGGGGCATTGAGCCTCCCCCTCTTGCTAATCTCAAGCCTCAGAATCCTTATAGTTCTGCCCATCTAAGGGTGAGTGATATTTTCTGTGATCAGCTGTAGTTTTATATATCCTTGTGGAACTGGCACTGCATGTTGTAGCTTGTTGACCTGGACAGAGATAAAATGGATTAGACAATTGAGAATACATGGGGCAAACACAAGCAGCATCAATATGGTGATAACACGAACCAGTAAGGGCACTAGCCAACTCCAAATTCCCCCTCACCTGGAGAATCCCCCAAAGAGAGATTGTAGCGACCAAGAGGTCTTTTCAGTTCGTTCTTTGAAATCCTGTAGGGTATGAATTTTTTTTCTTGAGGGCTGTGACACTTTTCTTAACTTAGCTGGAGGTATTTAGCCAGAAAAAACACATCTCATTCAAGATGGCTCAAGTCCCTCCTTGTTCAGGGATCAGGAGATCTGTCTCCTGTCTGTTTTGGAGTACAACCCCTGCCAAGTTGTGTGGCTCTCTAGAGCTTCCTGAAAAATCGTACCCCCAGAAACTTAATTTTAGGGGTGTTCCTTAGAATGGCACTCATTCGTAGTTCTAAATAGGTATCTGAGATCCCCAGGGGCTCACAGATGTATTGAGTGCCCTCTTCCATTTTTTCTATGGCTTGACTCATGAGTAGTGGATCCAGGAGTCATGCCCTGGTACCTTTACTGCTAGGTACCCTAGGTAGGGGTAGAAAATATTACACGATAGGGACCTGTGGGCTGAAGTTGAGCCTTTGGGGACCCATCTTTCCACACTTTAATTAGGACTTGAGTTCCTAGAGCATATAGTGGTGACTCTTTAGAATCTTATGGGTCCTGGTTGACAACCCACAAGTGTATATTCTGTTGGAATTGCCCAATGGCCATGGTATAAGACTGGAAGTTCTGAGCCTCTGGATCTAGGAAGAAGTCATTGACATAAACAAAAGGTCTCCCATATAGCATCTCGTAAGGACTAAGACCAACCTGTTCCTTAGGGACAATACAGGTACAAAGGAGAGCTATTGGTAAAGCCTCATTCCATCCCAGGAAGGTCTCCTGGGTTATGTTTTTTATTGCTGATTTCTAGGAATTGGTTGGCTCTTTCTACTATTCCTGAAGACTGAGACCTCCAGGCACAATAGAGATAATAAGTAATGCCCAATGCTTTAGAGACCCTTTGGGTGACCTTAGAAGTAAATGATGTCCCATTGTCACTCTGTAATGACCTAGACAGACCAAATCTCAGAATGATTTCATGGAGCAGTTTTTTTTTTACCACCTCCTCAGCCTTCTCAGTCCAGGTGGGAAAGCCTTCAAACCATCCTGTGAATGTATCTATCATGACTAATAGGTATTTATATCCTTGAGAAACTGGCATCTGGGTGAAGTCCATCTGCCAGTCCTCTCCTGGGTAGGTTTCATGTCGTTGGGCCAGTTGGGGTTTTCGAGCTCCTTGGGGGTTGTTTAATTGGCAAGTGAGACAAGAGGAGACCACTTGTCTTAAGGTCATTTGGAGGCCTGTTCCTCTGAAGGACCTTTCTAGTAATCTTTGGAGGGCCTTTTCCCCTAGATGAGTGGTGTCATGTAAGGAGTTAACCAACTTCCATTGGAGGTTCCCAGGCAGAAAAAGGAGTCTTTCCTTTTGGAACCACCCCATACGATCTTTTTGAAAGCCCTCACTCTCAGCTTTAAGAGTCTCATCTTCAGTATATGAAGGAGTTTCTGGCAAATTAGTCTGTGGAACTAAGGTGGCAACCCCTATTAAGTCATTGCTCTGTAATGCTGCTCTCATAGCTGCCTGATCAACTGCTTGATTTGCTAGTGCCACTTTCGTGCTCCCTTTTTGGTGTCCTTTGCCATGGGAGACTGAAACCTCAGTGGGCAGATGGGCTTCCTCCAAAAGCCTAAGGATTTGGTCACCATATTTGATTGGGGGCCTTGAGGTGGACAAGTGGCCTCTTTCTTTCCGAATAGCAGCATGTACATTTAGCACCAGAAAGGCATATTTGGAGTCAGTGTAAATGGCTAGTCTTCTTCCTTTTCCAAGCTCTACAGTTCGAGTCAGGGCTTTGAACTAAGCTAATTCAGCTGAAGTACCTGATGGCAAAAGTTTAGCCTCTATGGTCTCAACATTAGAGACTACCACATATCTGGCTTTTCCTTTTCCATCCAAGTCAAAGCTGCTTGCATAGTGTACCAGAATTCCTCAGAACTGGTCAGAGTATCTTCCAACAATCCCTCTTGGGGGTTTGTCCAGTGGTCCAAGGTTTCTAGACCAGAGTGAAAGGTGAGAGAGCCCTCGGGGGTAGGCAGAAGGGTGGCAGGGTTAAGAGCCTCACAAGGAGATATAGTCAGGCCTGGATTTTCTATCAGCACTACTTGATATCTGAGGATTCTTTGATCAGACATACATGAATGGCCCCTCCCATTTTGGAGTTATTACACTTGGTGGCTGGTAAAAATAGTTAGTTTGCCCCCAAAAGAGAATTTTAAAGCATCTTCTATCAGGATTGCAATAGCTGCAAGATTTCGAAGGCAGGGAGGCCAGCCTCGGGTGGTTGGGTTGAGCCTCTTATATAAGTAAGCTGCAGACTGTGGCTCAGGCCGCTTTGTTGGCCAACCTTTGAGTTAACACTACCACGGCTATTCTTTCTTTTTCATGAACATAAAGTTGGAATGCTTTTTCTGGGTCTGGCAACCTCAAGGAAAGTGCTTAAGTTAAGGCTTGTTTTAGTGTAGCCTCTGCCCTCTTTGGAGAAGGCACTGGCAACCCACTCCAGTACTCTTGCCTGGAAAATCCCATGGATGGAAGAGCCTGGCAGGCTGAAGTCCATGGGGTCACACAGAGTCAGACACAACTGAGCGACTTCACTTTCACCTTTCCTTTCATGCATTGGAGAAGGAAATGGCAACCCACTCCAGTGTTCTTGCCTGGAGAATCCCAAGGATGGGGAAGCCTGGTGGGCTGCCGTCTATGGCATTGCACAGAGTCGAACACAACTAAAGTGACTTAGCAGCAGCAGGTGCCTTCTTTTGAAGAGTTACTCACAATGGGACTGCATCACCCCATCCCTTCAAGCTTTCATATAAGGGCTGGGCAATTAAACCATAGTTGGTTATCCAGACCCTACAATAACCAGTTAGCCCCAGGAAAGCTCGGAACTGTTTTTGTGCTTAGGGGAGGGCAACTGGAGGACTCCTTGTACTCCATCAGAGGATAGCTTTCTGGACCCGTGTGTAATCTGAACTTCCAGGTAAGTGACCTTTGTCTCGACCATCTGTGCCTTAGCACGGGAGACTTTATATCCCCTCTCTGCCAAAAATTTAGAACCCGAATTGCATTTTGTTGGGCATTTTTCTCATGTGAAGAGCAGATTAGTAGGTCATCTACATATTGTAATATTTTCCCATTAGGTCCCAAGTCCAGACCTAGGAGATCCTAGCTAGGAGCCTGCACAAACACATGGGGGCTATCTCTGAACCCCTGAGATAATGCTGTCCAAGTCACCTGTTGGTGTTTTTCTCCTGGAGCCTCTCACTCAAAGGCAAAAAGATGTTGGGATTCTTTAGACAGTGGTATGCAAAACAATGCATCTTCGAGATCCAGAACTATAAACCACTTGGCAGTGGGCATGATTTCTCCCAAGATTACATAGGGATAGGGTACTGTGGGATGGAGGGGGAGTACAGCTTCATTAATGATCTGGAGACCTTAAACCATTCACCAGGTTCCATCCTGGGTGTTACATGGCAAATTGGTGGAGACCAATAGCCCACAGTCAAGGAATTTATTTACTAGAGGCTGTAATCCTTCCCGAGTTTCTCTTCTGAGGGGGTATCATTTCCAGTTAGGAAACTGAGTAGGGTCCTGGGAGACAGTGATGACCAGTTCAGCTTGGTGGGCTCATCCAGGAGTCCCCTGGTCCCACACCTGGGGGTTAATTTTGTCCTTCCATAGTTTTTGGTCCCTCTCTAATGTAGAGGGTGTAATAGGTTTCTCAGTAGTAACCAGAAGCTGTATGTCTCTAGGGACTGAAGAACTTCCCATCACAAGGGTGGTCCCCAGTTTAGTGAGTATATCTCTTCCCAATAAGGGAGTAGGACACTGGTGGGAAAATATGTGTCCATCCCAGCAACAAAGAAGTGCTTGTGTGAATCTTTCAGTAATTGTTTTTCCTATAGCACCCAAAATGCTACAGGTTTGGGAGGAGAATGCTCTTGAGTAGGAGGTCAGGACAAAGTAGGTAGCCCCTGTGTCAACCAAGAAATTCTTGGACCTACCTGCCATATCCAGTTGCATCCTTGGCTCCAGCCTCATGATAGTTATCTGTGATAGGTGGGCTGGTTGGAGTGGGCCACTTCATTCCTGTTGAACCATCATGAGGGAAGGCTGGGCACTTGACCTTGAGGCTTTTGGGTCCCAAAGGCAGAGTGCCACTCAATGTCCCAATTGATGGCATTAGTAGCAAGCCATTTTAGGAGACCTGTCACAGTCTTTGGCCCAATGCCCCGCCTGTCTACAGATTAGGCATTTGCTCTGTGTCTTGTCCTTCAAGGACTCGGAGTTTCCAAAGGGCTTCCCTGGAGGGCAGCCAGCATCGGGGCATGCCTTGTCTCTTTCCTTTTCTCCCTTTCCTGGAACTTGGCCTCCCTCTCCTGTTCTCTGTTATAAAAGGGATTGGTGGCTGTCTGAACCATCTCTTCTATAGAGGCAGCAGAGTCCTGCTGCTGTAGCTGTTGCAATTTTATCCTGATGTCTGATGTGCATTGGAACAGGAATTTGTCCTTTAAAATCACCTGTCCCTCGTAAGAATCTAGAATGGTAAGTTCAGATTGGTAAACTTTTGGAGGGCCTCTTCTAACCTTTCCAGAAAGGCAATGGGGTTCTTGCTGGACTCCTGAGTTATTGCTGACACCTGGGCACAGCTGATTACTTTTTGCTGAGCTGCTTTCAGTCCTGCCTTCACACAGATCAGAAAATGATCCCTTTCCCAGATGTGCTCAGTGTCATTATAATTCCAATTAGGATCTGAGGAGGGGACTGCAATTTCTCCTACTGGGTATTTATTGTTTGACATGTGAAGCTCCGTAGCATACCTTTGGACTTCCTTTAAGACTCTATCATGCTCAGGGTCAGATAAAGTTTGACTAAATATGACCATGATGTCTTTCCATGTCAAATCAAAGACCAAGGTAATGTGTTGGAATGTATCGATATATTTGCCTGGATTATCTGCATAACTTCTTAGTTCTAAGAGGCAGAAGGACTTATGGACCCGGGTTGGTCTGAATTCTCCTCCAGTTCCCACTAAGGGACATACTTGAGTTGGCTTCTGGGGAGGGGGCACTTCCAGATATGGGGGCAGGATTGGATACAAGGAAGGAGCAACAGGCAACTTGGGAGCCATGGGAGGTGAGCCTTCAAGGGGAGGTCCCTTCTCTTGGTTGTCTGTGCCTAGCACCATTTGCCTAGGCTCGCTTATAGAGAATACAACAATCCCAAACTTAAGACAGAGTTCCTTCATATCTCTTAGTTGGAAGAAAATTTAGACATAGGGGATCTCTGTCCATTTCCTTTGTCTTTTGCATAATAAGTCTAGCTGTAGGATGGTATTGTGATTTAAATGCCTATCCTCGGGCCAGTGTTCCTGGTCCTCCAGAGGATACCGTGGCCATGCAGTGGCACAAAAGATTTTTAAGCGACTTTTCCTTAGAGTTAGAGGATCAAACAGCTTCCGGTTACCAAGGATGCATCTCAAAGGCATCTGTCAGGAAGTGCACTGGTTATTTCCCATCTGAAAGATAGTGATGACAAGGAGGGAAAGAAAAAAGAAAAAAATTAATAGGCCTCCTTCAATTTCAGTAGGCAGACTTCCTTAGGGGTGAGTCTTTTTTAAACTTATCCTACCCAGTACTGTTGCAACCTGAGAACCAGGTGTCCCTGGCTCAGGGTGCAGATCCCCAGTCAAGTTGAGGCATGACAGCCTCATGGAGATCCAATCCCCAAGCAGGTCAAGGCATGTCGACCTCTGGGACCCCTGGACTGGTGGATCCCCAAGGAGGTTGAGGCATGACAACCTTTCTAGGACAAGATCCCTAGGCAGGTAGAGGCAGGTCTACCTCCTGGGACCCCTGGATTGGAGTTGGGTGTCCCCTAGGTCTCCAGTATGACCAGTGCTGGGTAGGATTAAGGGGTTGTAATTTGAACTCATAGTCAGTTTGTTCACCACAGATGGGAATAGATATCATTATGTAAAGCAATCCAAGCCTGTTCCCTGAGACTGGGAACCCGGTGAAGCAGCCATAAGCCTTACCTCTTACTGTCCTAAGGGAATGTAAGTCACTGATTTCCCCACCTAGTTCTCCATAAGAGCAGGTTAGGGTGTCTCCAATGGTAAACATTTTGTTGTCGTAGGCCCACTTTATGTAATAGCAGAAGTAATGACAAAGGAGTGGGTTACCTGGTCCAGTTAGGGGCTTTTAGAGTATGTTAATATTAAGCAGAGTGGAGCAATGTTGCCTACAAGGGGGCAGGGTCCTGGTTGTAGGAGTTAGTTAGTGGCTTAAGAACAAATTGGTAAGAGGCAACAGACCAGATGTTCTATAAAAGTGGAGTAAAGATTTGATCCCAGGGTATGTTTGTAACTTTAGCAGAAGGGTGGTAAGGATTTGAGTCCAAATGGCCTGCAGAGTTTACTCCCAGAGTGGCAAACATTATCCCTGGCAGCCCGATTGCCCTTGAAGGGATGCCAACAGATGGACTTCTAGCAGGCATTGTGTGCCTGTTACCCACCTTCAGGTTCACTCAGAGATGTTGTTGTTGCACATGTTTCAGGAAACATGGAAAATGAAGGCCTGAATATCTAGAGGGGTTGGATATTATACAGTATTCCCTCCCAAGAGCCAGCTATTTTCTGGTTGTCCCTCCAGAAGATTGTAGAGGCAACACTGTGGACCTGGAGAGGGCTCAGGAAAGGAGCATGAAAGAGGAAGGAAGAGGGCAGGGCACAACTTTTGAAAGAATGATATAGCCCAAGGGCATAGCATAAACTGATTAAAATCAAATGGATCCAAGATGACAAGTCAGATTCAACTAAACCTTGATCCCCAATCTGCAAGCTCCACTCCAGTGTTCTTGCCTGGAGAATCCCAGGGATGGCGAAGCCTGGTGGGCTGCCATCTATGGGGTTGCACAGAGTTGGACACGACTGAAGCAACTTAGCAGTTGCAGCAGCAGAGGTAGCAGGACAGTTCCAAGGCATTGTCAAAAGACAGAGGAGTGGGTGGTTCCCCAGTGGTTGGGATGATCCTTTTGCTCATTAGCATATGAATTCACCCAGCTGGAAAAAAAACTAGCCACACCACATTCCATGGCCAGTGCCCTCTCCTCTGCGATGGCCCACACCCTGTGGAGTGTGATTCTCTCTGAATCCAAACAAATCCGCCTGTTACCTATCACTGTGTATCTAACTGAATTTTTCAATGAGACGTCAGAGCCTGAGCTTCATTAGGTCCTGAAGCCAGGCACCATGGTTTTTGGCCAGGCTCAAGCCCCAGAGAGAGGAGCTGAAGGACAGGAAGAAAAAGCAGTGGAGAAAAAAACAAACAAACAAACAAAAAAAAAAAACGTGTTGAGGAATCCTCATCATAACCTGCCAGAAAATCTGCTAAATACCTGACCAGTTCTCACAGTTTTCATAGGCCTGATCCTTGGCATAAAGAAGATTAAGGACAGAAGAACCCGCAACAGTTTAGGTAACAGCTACTAGAGCACAGAGGATAGTGGAGCCTTCAGGACACACTGGGGAGTAGCCACTGCCAGAGTCCCTCACTTGCACCCACTGCTGCTCACCTGTTCATGGGGTTTTCGAGGAAACAAGAAACGAGAAATTGTAAAGGAATTAAGATTTTGTTAGACATATGTTCTTCCAGCCATAGGAATGAGGACCTCCTACCTTAATAGGAGGTCTTCTGGAATCTGAGACTGAGCCGTGTGAACTTTCTGCAGAGTTTGTTTTTCACTGTCCTGGTTTCCAGTATTCAGGGCTTCTTGTCATTTCCCCTGCACTGGGTTTTCTTCATGTTTAGTTTCCACCATGGGGTCTTTTGCCAAATTGGGCTCCTGTGCTTGGCCTCCTCCTTGAGGGGGCCGTGCCGAGGTTGTTTTGTTGTAGCCACGTGTTCCGGGAAACAAACTCACTCAGAAGGACAATGCAGATAGTGCAGTTTATTTCGCTGGCGGGCCCAAGGCCGAGTCTCCTCTTAGCCAAGGACCCTGACCAGCATTTGTGAAAATCTTTTATACCCCATGTGTGCATGTCTGAACCCACCCCTTCAACTTCCTTGAGACTTACATAAACCAAGGAAAATACAATCCCAATAACCCCATCATTCACGTGCTATGTGCTCATGTGCTCAAACAGTCAAACAATTAGCCAATAATCAATAAACCTGAGGTTACACTATGATAGATACAGAAAAATTTATGGCCTGTCTGGAGGAAGGGGTGATTAAGTGTATGTTTTCTCTTAGGCGATGAGTAACCTAGATACGATCTTCAAGGTTCCCCTGTCTGGAGGGGATCTTATCCTTCTGTTGTTGTTTCCATAGGCACTAAACACAGGAGAAGGCAATGGAACCCCACTCCAGTACGCTTGCCTGGCAAATCCCATGGACAGAGGAGCCTGGTAGGCTGCAGTCCATGGGGTCGCTAGGAGTCAGACATGACTGAGCAAATTCACTTTCACTTTTCACTTTCATGCATTGGAGAAGGAAATGGCAACCCACTCCAGTGTTCTTGCCTGGAGAATCCCAGGGGCGGTGGAACCTGGTAGGCTGCAGTCCATGGGGTTGCACAGAGTCGGACACGACTGAAGCGAGTTAGCAGTAGCAGCAGCAAACACAGAGTTCAGAGTCCTTTGGAAAGGTGGCCAAGCATGATCAGCATGAACAGGCCTAAGACGGAGTCCAGGCCCTATGAATTCCTTCTTCAGTTTCAGCCAGGTTAAATCTGTGTCACAGCACCATGAACGTAGTGGGAGTTTGCAATTTCCTCGGTTCTGTCTCGTCACAACAAAAATTTAAAGTGATGGACTAGCATTAAAGCTCTTGGACAGACCAGTGTTACAGCTCTGTGTAATAGCTCAGTTTTATTTAGAAAGTAAAAGAAAATACATCCTTGAGGCGTAAGGGCATGCTGACCCAAAAGATGCAAGGAGAAGAGAGGCCTTGGCCCAATTTTGGCTCCTCCTTTTATATGTTTTTTCTCCTCCCCCTGGGCCTGTCCTATGTAAATTGGGCTAGCCAGGAGTGCAGTTTGTTTTACCTGAGGTCCTCACTCAGACCTTTCTTTGTTCTATTTTCATGGGCTTTTCCCTTATCTTTTAGCCACCGCCATTCTGGATTCCTTTTTCCTATTCTAACTACCTAACAAAATCACCCCCAAATAGTGACTTTAAACAATAATATCATCTATTTTGCTCACCGATCTGAGGTGAGAGGGCTCAGCTAGGCAATCGTTTCTTGGGATCACATTGAGTTTTAATTAAATGGTGGTTGGGGTAGGGTCTTCTTTGGAGGTTCCTTCACTAACACTCCTCATGACTGGGCTAGGAAGATGAAAACAGGTGTGGCTCTATAGCCATTCTTTCTGTCTCTATATGGTGTCACCATGGCTCCATTTATATTGGTGGTTTCAGAAGCTTCTTCCATGTGTAGTATTTTATAGAGAACAGTATACACATGAGACAGCAGCTTTACACTGGCCTCATCCAAAGGAGTAACACATTTTTCTCCCCCCTAGAGAACGGCTTTTTTTTTTTAATTTAAACAACTTCATTTCCTGTCCCTAGAATGACCAGCATGGAGGAAAGGCAAGCATGAATGAGAATGACTATTTGTCATCATCTCAAGCATTTCCTTGAAAGGCCTAGGGGACAAAGTTAAAGTTTCCCAGAGAACAAAGAAGCCAGGAGGTCAAGCATTTACACAGGTTTGATATTCAGCTTCTTACACAGTTTTACCCTGAGGTCTTCTTTAAATTCATATTCTCAAACAGAATTGCAAGACTATAGTTACAAATAGACCACAGAATGAAGCCAGTCCACAGCACCAAAGTCAGACACAGCTGTGAACATGCTTTTGGAGGCAGGCATTACAGCCTGGATTATGATGCTAATAAAACAACAAGCAAAATAACCAACCAAGCCAAAATACAAGCAACAAACAGGCTACGTGCACCCTTCTGAAAGACTTGCACTACTGGAGAGACCAACTCTGTCTTCATCAGCAAATCACTGTATCAAAAGTTGTCAGCCTTCTCTAATGTCAGCCCACATCAGACAAGATAGTTTTTAACTTACAAAATATACAAGTAGAAGGGCAGGATATTTCCCCAAAAGATATGTGAGCTCTGCTGAAAGATACAGGTTTTCCAATGTTCCAAGGAAGATATGAGAAATGGATGGCACATAAAGGCTAAGCTTTTCCTCTTTTCTGGCCAACTTTAATTTTTGTACCACCCTTCCAAACAAGCAGCAACGTATATTTTTTACCTCTTGGTTAAATTTATCCTTTTTTTTTTTTTTTTTTTTTTTGACGCTACTATAAGCAGGATGGTTTTATTATTTTCTGGTACTTGTTCACTGTTAATATATAGAAATACATATGGCTAGGCTATGCATATATATGTGTCAGTCACTCATTAGTGTTTGACTCTATGCCATCCCACAGAATGTAGCCTGCCAGGCTCCTCTGTCCATGGGACTTTTCAGACAAGAATACTGGAGCAGGGTGCCATTTTTCTTCTGTAGTATCCAGCTGTTCAATCAAACGCTATTAGAGATGTTGCTATAAAGGTCTTTTGTAGATGTGCTTAACATCTACAATTAGTCAACCTCAAGTAAAGGAGATTGTTCTTGACGATGTTGGTGAGACTCATCAAGTCAGTTCAAAGGCCTTAAGAACAAAACTGAGGTTTTCCTGAAAACAGAATAAATTCCTCCTTAGGAGTGCTGTTTCAGATCCTGTCCCAGAATTTCCAGATTGTTTGTCTACAGATTTCAAACTTGCCAACCCCTTCTAATAGCTTAAAAGCTTTGCTTTGAAACAAATCTCTACCTCTGTCTTTATGTATCTATACAGCCTACTGGTTCTGTTTCTCTGGTAAAGCTTGACCAATAGAATTGGTAATAGAGTGGTCATATAATTTATCATCCAAACTGGTTCAATTTTGAGTGTGAAATTAATAATCATGCCAGGAAACTGGCATACACCAGACCTCTACCAGACAAACCATGATAAAGTATTCCCCCCAGGTAAAATACATCTTATTCATCCAGAGCTATTATACTAGTTGAGAAAAGAGGTGTTTCTGGTTTTGTTTTATTTTACATGAACCTAGTTAGTTATCAAAAGTGTTTTGAACTAAGGTAAAGAATAAATCACTATATAATTTGGAAAGAAACCACCTATTGGCATTATAGAAAGGATTTTCCCCTCTTTTGACATTTGTAAAGGTCAAAAGTTTGGAATCCTACAATTACACTACATTTGAAAAGTGATGAATCAAACAATAAATCAGAATCTACCAAAATAATAGCAGGCATTTAGACCTGATGGACGGCCTTGATGCATTTGTGCAATTATCCAAGTTTAACCCTCCTCATTGCTGCCCTATTCAATTTTTTTTTATCTCTGACATAGATAGGTTTTACATGACTACTAACTGGCTGAGAACCAAGACAAAAATGATTTTTTGAAACTGAATGTTGTTAGAGCTTCTATTTAATCTGTATTTGTGTCAGATTGTCAACTGTAAATAACTCTGGCAACTGGGGAATCTAGTCTATCATTGCCAATCAAATCTATATCTACATCTTCTTTGGTTTTGAAAACTAGAGAATGTGACTCCAGAGTCTTATTTTGGCTCTTAGATGAATCTGACAAAGAATGAGTCACATTCACGGTTAGGATCTCTCAATTTCTAACTCCCTTTGCCATACCGATGAAAGGTGTAGCTTGGCATACTATTAATAGTATCACTAAAATGTCTGATAATAATACTGGAAATTCATGAATGCTAGATAATTTTAGCTTCATGTGAAGTTTACAGGAAACCTATCCCAATATTCTGGAACATATCAATTAATATAATTGACCATTTAATGAAGTAAAAAAGTCATACTGTAGACACTGTCTTCACACTTGCTCCTCCATGTATACATCCGACACTACGGGACCTTAATGACTGATTGACATAGAATCTCTTCTCATGAGAATTTTTGGAAGGAAGCATAAATACCAAAAAGGTAGAGAGAGACAGACACAGAGAGGGAGAGAGACAAGCAGACCTACAGAGAGAGAGTGATAAAGAGTTGTACAATATATATAAGAAATTAAGTTTGCATTTTATAAGTAAATTTCAATGCAAAAGACTTTAATTAAATGCCAAGTAACAGAAAATACCACCAAATATATTTTAGAGTAACTCTTTCTAGTAAAGGAATAATAGCATATTTAACTAGCAGATTTGGCTTCCCTGGCGGCTCAGATGGTAAAGAATCCTCCTGCAGTGTGGAAGACCTGGGTTCAATCCCTGGGTTGGGAAGATCCCCTCTAGGAGAGCATGACAACCCACTCCAGTATTCTTGCCTGGAGACTCCCCATGGACAGAGAAACTATAGTCCATGGGGTCGCAAACAGTGGACATGACTGAGGGACTAAGCACAGCACTAATAGATTAGTTAATATTAAATAGACACACAGCTAGTGACATTTTAAAATCCCTTTATACTTTTAGCATATATTTGTACATATTTTCTAACATATTCTTTCATCTGGTCACATTTGGAATTTTTATATTGAGACACCAAGTTCACATGTACTGCTGCTGCTGCTGCTGCTGCTGCTAAATTGCTTCAGTTGTGTCCGACTCTGTGTGACCCCATAGACGGCAGCCCACCAGGCTCCCCCGCCCCTGGGATTCTCCAGGCAAGAACACTGGAGTGTGTTGCCATTTCCTTCTCCAATGCATGAGAGTGAAAAGTGAAAGTGAAGTTGCTCAGTCGTGTCTGATTCTTTCCGACCCCATGGACTGCAGCCCACCAGGCTCCTCCGTCCATGGGATTTTCCAGGCAAGAGTACTGGAGTGGGGTGCCATTGCCTTCTCTGTCACATGTACTAATTGAGTCTAAATAACATTGACAGAATCTTAAGACGTGATACAGAGCTGTGCTATTTTCAGATTATTAATGACGTACCAAAAATCTAAGAGAGTGCTCTGGTTGATCAACAGAATTATCAATTGTGTAAAAATTCCAACTCAAGGGAAAAAAAAAAACAAAAGGCAATGAAATTATAAGACAATATCAGGCAAAAGAGAATTTGAAGATAATTTGATTTAAATTTTATTAGAACTAAAGTAATCTTATCACATGAACATTAATTTGTTGGTTAGCACTAACATAGGAACTTAGGGGTGATTTCCTGCTTTTTAATGTTTGCAACTACTATATACATATAAAAGTATTGATTCATCCATGACTCTACATGGCAAGTTAAACAACTAAGGATTAGAGATAGTTTATTCTTGACCTATGACCATCCTCCAGCTGTGTGATATTTGGCGAGTAATCAAAATCTCTGAGTCTCATCATTCTCAACTCTAAAGCAAATATTTAACTCTGCATTTTCCATGTTTCCAATATTTAAAAACTATGTCCAAAGAGCACCTAACTGGTTTGAACTGTTCATATTGGTGTACATATATGAATGCATAAAACAAATCACTTCTGAGTACTGAATTTAGGGGGAGTGATTTTGAGTGAATGAGGTGCCCTTAACTAAGTGATGGTAAATCCCAGTAGTATTTGATTGATGGAAGGAAAGTGCATGATATATCAAGAATTTTAAAATTATAAGTACAAACAAGAAAGTATGAAATGATGCTATATGAAATATTTGCAAGGAATATGAATGTGAAAAGGGAGAATTGCTGAGCTCTTAAATTTTGTGGTTTTATTTTTTGAGGTCACACTATATAATTGTAATTTCACATTAGGCTTGGTTAAATTCTTAAAAGGCCAATATGAATGCTTATGTGTGTGCACACAAAAATACTTTAAATTTTTTAAAGTCACATTTGAGTGATAAGGAAAACATTAAATTTAGAACAGAGAGAGAGAGAGAGAGAAGCCAAACAATCAAAAACACTACAAAACCTAGTGAAGAGTTTATAACTGTAAATTTGGGGGCCGTGTCTATTAAGTTGTGATAAAATAAAAACATTGTAAAGATAAAAGTTTTATAAGTTAATTCTTAATATGACCTACAGCATATTACTTTTTGTTTTCATATCTTAAAATGAAATTTAAGGGATTCTTTTTTTAATCAGTTGGTATACAGGAAAAATTGTAGTTTTAAAAAAGGTAACTCAAATACCTAGTTCTCTGAAAAGACTGACAAAGTGCTGACTAGAAAAATTAGGAAAATAAAAAGAAGACTGTTTAACTAACATTAAAAATGCAAAGGGATGTGACTTCATATTCATACTAGAGATGCTATAAGAAAATATACATAAATCAGTATTTTGAAAATATGTGTGAAATGAATAATTTAATGATATAGCTAATTAATGATGATTAAAGAAAAGGCAGAATATTTGAATATCCTGAAAGTCAAATTTTGAAAAATAATTATAGAGCAATAGTTATAGCACAAAGGTAAATCCAGTTGAATAACTAAAGAATTTTTTCAAACTTTCAAAAAAAAAAAAAAGAGCAAGGTTTTTACATCCTTAAATTGCTATGGCAAAGAGAAGTATTTGGAAAGCATAACAGTTCATTGTATAAAGATAGCATAACCTCAAAATTTAATGATATTTGGAACTCACTCCTTCATCCTATCTCCTCCCACCTCACAGACAAAGCTACAGCATGTTACTATTGAGTACACAGAAAACACCGGAAGAGAGCATAGGGTAATAGCGATATAATTATGGAGGAGGGGAGGAGTTTTTAAAGATGTCAGTGAAGACAGAAACTGTAAGGAAAGTTAGGGAAAACGAAGCTTGTGTACGCGCAATTAATTAAAACACAAATGAAAATTCGCCAAAATATTTGTCTCAATATTTGTTAAAGACTGCATAGTGAAAGTGTTAGTAGCTCAGTCGTGTCTGACTCTTTGCGACCCCATGGACTGTAGCCCACCAGGCTCCTCTGTCCATGGAATTATCCAGGCAAGATTACCGGAGTGGGTTGCCACTTCCTTCTCCAGGTGATCTTCCCAACCCAGGGATCAAACCTGGGTCTCCTGAATTGCAGGGAGGTTCTTTACAGTCTGAGCCACGAGGGAAGCCCTAAAGAGTACACAGATTTACCAAAAATGGGCAAACATCTTCCACTGCCATTTTACACGTAGCCCAATCACTCCTTAACACCAAGTCACTTTCCTGGCAATTCTCCCTAACAGGAAAATCATCAGAGTATTCAGCAGGGGTTCCAGGTACCAGATGCTCATTAAAATTACCTGGAAGACTTTTGGAAAATAGCTGCTTGGGTCACACAGGGACTGTCACATTGGAATCTTTGCAGACCTAGTATATTGTCTATTTGTTTAAAATAAAAGTATTTTTCATAAGTGTTAGCTGGATTTTTTGTAACATTTTTAAAGAAGTAAAAGGGTCATCACTTGATTACTAAGCAACTTAAAAGCTGCACACACCTGATTAATATCATATGAGTAAAATGCTTTTCCACTTTTTGACATCCAAATAAGCCTAATATATAGCTCTACCTTGTAATTGACTGTGATTTTTTTTCATCTGAAATATATTAAAAGTAACTTGAGTATATATTTGTTTATTGATAGGCAGGAGTGCTGTGGTAAGGATGAAAGAGAGAAGAGGCAGGTCACTGTACAGCGTGCTTTCTAATTATATCTAAAATTTCTCTTCATTTGTCTGTCTCCTCAAAGTCTATACAGCATCTGGCTTCAAGTACCTCTTCTCTCTGTTTGTCATATTTTTATTTAATAAATTCTCAAAGTCTGACCAGCCCAGTTTTTGCCCTGACTTTTTCTACTGATTCAGTTGTTTGTTATATGAATCACTGTCAAAGTTCCTTTGAGATTACCCCATGACCTCTTAAGAGCCAGGGGAGAACAGGAAAATCTCAAAATCTCCTTAGATTCTATAAGTAGGAGTGAAAAAATCTGTAATTATTTCTGTCTCAATTATAAAAGTAATGCTTAATAAAATCAATCATACTTTCCAATAAAGGATAAAATATTTACTTTAATGCAACACATTGTTTTAAGATGATTAATAATAATGGAGTTGATGTGGCAAAAACATTGCACTATCTTAAGGAATGTTGGATTTTAGCATTATATTTTAAAGAAATGAGGAAAATGTGTTGAAAAGTAGGAAAATTGTGGAAGAGAGGTTTATGGTAGAATTTTAAATACAGATGTTATGTATTTATACTTAGATGACAAAATGCATAGTTACTTCATTTCTCATAACCACCTTAAAAACAATCAACAGTCAGATTGTGTTGGGTATAGAAAGACTAATGTCTTCTTTAAGGTAGAAACAATATTTTCTCTTCTGTACTTATATTTACTCTCCATAACACCTAATGCAGTGTGGACTACAGGTAAGCACTCAATAAATGTTTCAGTGAATGAATAGTCCTAATATAGCATGTACTGAGAAACGGGATAAAGAGTATCAAACAGTGACAGAAAGAATTGTTGGCAGGAAGATAGCAATTGATTAGTAGTTTCAAGAAAGCATTCAATATTGTTCCCACAACAACAAAAGAGGACAAACATAGACAAAGATCAATTTTCCCTTTTATAATGTATTTCTAAAGCAAACTTCTTATCATTTTCCCCCTCTAACATGGTAACTGCAGAAGGGCACTTTTGCAATGTTCCTGCATGTCGCAAATTAGCATCATTACCTATTCAGATCTCCTCTTTGCCTCCGCTACCTGCTGGTGCATTATTATACACAAAAGGAATGTGGAAAGGCACATCAAGGGATGCAATCAACTTCAATCTGTATTTATCATTTAGGACACATATAGCGATATATTGAGCTTCCTCTTCCAACATTCTCTTGTTTGCCAAGTACTACCTCTATCACTGCATTAAAAAAAAAAAAAAAAAAGACTCTGTGTATTCAAGAAGCCCAGTTACCTTGCTGATTTTATTAACATCATCTGACAGGAGAAACAGCATTTGAGCAATGCATGAGTCTCTAGGAGCAGAGATAAGATATGTCGGAGAGGGAGAAATTTTCCTCTGCACTTCTAGGTTCTTCTGGCTGGTCTTAATTAAACTGACATGAAACAGACAAACAGTAGAAAATCAAACAAAATTTTAATAACATATATACATGGCATCCGGAGAAGGCAATGGCAACCCACTCCAGTACTCTTGCCTGGAAAATCCCATGGATGGAGGAGCCTGGTAGGCTGCAGTCCATGGGGTCGCTAAGAGTTGGACACGACTGAGCGACTTCACTTTCACTTTTCACTTTGTTGCATTGGAGAAGGAAATGGCAACCCACTCCAGTGTTCTTGCCTGGAGAATCCCAGGGACGGGGGAGCCTGGTAGGCTGCCATCTATGGGGTCGCACAGAGTCGGACACGACTGAAGCGACTTAGCAGCAGCAGCAGCAGCAGCATACCTGGCATCTCAGATGATAAAGAATTAACCTGCAATACAGGAGACCTGGGTTCCATCACAGGATCAGGAAGATCCCTTGGAGAAGAGAATGGCAACCCACTCCAGAATTCTTGCCTGAGAAAGCTCATGGAAAGAAGAGCCTGGCGTTGCAAAGAATCAAACAGGACTGAATGACTAACACTTTCACTTTATTTTCATGGGAGAGACCCAGGAAAATCAAATAACTTGATGAAAAGACTGAAATCTTCACTTTAAACACTTATTTTCAGTTACAGACAAAGAATATGTTGGGGGTAGTGGTTTGGGACTCCTAAGTGGAGAAAGGCAATTCAGAGGGAGAGGGGAAAAACAGACATTTGGTAAATAGATGTTTGGTGAGCCAGGTAGAGACAATGGGACAAGAAGGCAGGCTCACCTCTAGGCCCTGCCATGTTCTCCCCACCACACCTAGCCCTTATTCATTGCAGATATCTCTGGAAAGTGAAAGTGTTAGCTGCTCAGTCATGTCCGATTCTTTGGGACACCATGTACTATAGCTCTCCAGGCTCCTCTGTCCATGGGATTCCCCAGGCAAGAATATTGGAGTGGGTTGTCATTCCCTTCTCCAGGGGATCTTCCTGACCGAGGGACTGAATCCTGGTGTCTTGCATTGCAAGTAGATTCTTTATCATCTGAGCCACCAGGGAAGCCCCTCAGGATAGCTCTATTGCAGGAACAGATTTGCCAACTAAAAATGACCATTTGAATCTGCTTCTAACAAGGATTAATTCACTAGTCACTGCCTTCGCTGACCTTCAACACACTCTGAAACGAATTCAAGGTGGAGATCAGGAATGAGTCACTCCGTCCTCTGGGAAACACTGGCAGAACAGGCCTTCAAGTAGATAATTTCAGGAGATTTTATGAACCCAATTTCTTGCATCTCAAATTTAGAACAGCACTAGAATCATTACTGGAGACATCTGTTCCTCATGACTAGCAAGAACCTTCTCAAAAAAATGTGTGCTTATCTTCACAAATACCCCTTCACCAAAATCACATATGTACTGACCTTCCAACAAAGGTCCATCTAGTCAAGGCTATGGTTTTTCCAATAGTCATGTATGGATGTGAGAGTTGGACTATAAAGAAAGCTGAGCACTGAAGAATTGATGCTTTTGAACTGTGGTGTTGGAGAAGACTCTTGAGAGTCCCTTAGACTGCAAGGAGATCCAACCAGTCCATTCTAAGGGAGATCAATCCTGAATATTCATTGGAAGGACTGATGCTGAAGTTGAAACTCCAATACTTTGGCCACCTGATGCGAAGAGCTGACTCATTTGAAAAGACCTGGATGCTGGGAAAGATTTAAGGTGGCAGGAGAAGAGGATGACAGAGGATGAGATGGTTGGATGGCATCACCGACTCAATAGATTTGAGGTTAAGTAAACTCAGGGAGTTGGTGATGGACTGGGGGGGCCTGGCATGCTGCATTCCATGAGTTGCAAAGAGTTGGACACAACTGAGTGACTGAACTGAACTGAAGTGACCTTTCTCCCACCTCTTTGTTCTTCAGAGCTAAGAGGCTATAGCTGTAATTTTGCCCCAAATGAAACCCAACTCACAACTCTCACCTTGTGTATTTTGTATTTCAGTCAACAAGCCCTTTATCTAAATTCTTTAGGCAGCTAAAGGAGAGATAAAGACTTCCTAGTCTTCTGTTTTTTGTTTTTCTTTTAATAATGAGCCTAAATTAATCCTTGTACCAAATAGACACATTTTGGGGTTGCAAATTTTACTCCCATACAGACTGAAGAAGAAAAGAACAAGAAAGAGAAAAAAATAATATAATTGACTATATATATATATATATATATATATATATATGTAGTCAATGTAGATCAGCTCCATTATATATACATATATATGTATGTATATGAAAGTGAAGTAAAAGTGATAGTTGCTCAGTCGTGTCTGACTCTTTACAACCCCATTAGCTATACAGTCCATGGAATTCTCTGGGCCCGAATACTGGAGTGGGTAGCCTTTCCCCTTTCCAGGGGATCTTCCCAACCCAGGGATTAAACCTAGGCCTCCCACATTGCAGGTGTATTCTTTACCAGCTGAGCCACAAGGGAAGCCCAAGAATACTGGAGTCGTAGCCTATCCCTTTTCCAGAGGATCAGGCGGATTCTTCATCAACTGAGCTATCAGGGAAGCCCCTATGTATGTATATACATACATATATAACATATTGTGGGTTTCTCTGGTGTTTCAGTGGTAAAAAGACTACCTGCCAATGCAGGAGACATGGGTTTGATCCCTGGGTTTGGAAGATCCCCTGGAGAAGGGAACAGCAACCCACTCCAGTATCCTTCCTTGGAGAATTCCATGGACAGAAGAGCCTAGCAGGGTCACAAAAAAGTCAGGTAAGACTTAGTAACTAACCAACAACAATAATTCATTGTAGGGGAGGAACATGTTTTCCTTCTTCCCATCTAGGTTGTTTGGTCAGTCTAAAAATTAAATAGATGTAAGACAGATTAATCAAAGAGAAACAAATTTAATTTTGTATTTACAGTATCCCCAAAGTTATGAGGTTTAAAGAAGTGAGCAAAGCAGACAGCCTTTACACTTTTTAGACAAAAAATAGTTGTAAAGAATTCACAAAATAAAAGAGTTTGGGTCTTAGATAGCTAATTAATGAAGGAGTAACAGGTTTCTTAGCCTTGGATTCTCTGTCTGGTGATAAGAATGTCTCTTTGCTTCCTGGTAAGCAAAGAATACCTTTTACATGTGAGATTTATTTTTAGCTTTCAGGCAAACAAAGGAGAATCAGAATGTCTTTATTGTACCTGTTTTTCTTAAGTAATTTTAATTCAAAGTAATCAGTATGCCAAAGTGACATATTTGGTGGTAGGATACTCTGCCCACCTTCAACATATATAAGGGAAAAACAAAATGAAAACAAACAAAAAAAAGTGGTGGATAATACTACCTTTCCCAAAAGTTAGCTTTCATTAGTCCTTGAGAGAAAAGTAGAGTCTAGCATCAGATTGATGCCACAATGATGCCTTCAGAATCACGCATGTTCTCATAATTTTTCTCCACTTAGACTACAAAATTGAAAGTGAAATTTGTTCAGTCATATCCAACTCTGTCCATGGAATACAGTCCACCAGGTTCCTCTGTCCATGGGATTCTCCAGGCAGGAATACTGGAGTGGGTTATCATTTCCTTTTCCAGGGGATCTTCCCACCCCAGGGATCAGACCTGGGTCTCCTGCATTTCAGGCAGATTCTTTACTGTCTAGCCACCAAGAAAGCCTTAGACTGCAAAGAATTACCTCAAATAGTAATGATTTAAAGTAGATGTTTTCCCAGTCACTATTAAATGAAACAGAATTGGAAATTAAATGACTTATACTCTGCTTAACAGTGAGCAACAGAACATTCAACAAAGATTTTAACTTCTATGCAAAAAACCATTCATAGGAAAAGCAAAACAAATGGTCTGTGAAATATCAAAGCAAGGCCTCTTGATAGTAAAAGAAAAGAGTAATTCAAACCACATAGATCAGTGGAGGCTAAGAGAAAGAGAGTGAATGGGAGTAGAATACTCCACCATAAAATATGCTTCTTTACCATAAGAATTGTTTTGACCTGGTTATTTAAAAAAAAAAAAACAAAAAAAAAAAACAGCAGACAAGAGAAGCTCTGAAGAAGTAGAAGTTACATTTTTGTGAGAGACATTAACATTTATAAGGAAAATATTCATTTGTGAAGGTTTCTCTGTATTAGAAAGAGGAGAATGTCTGAATCTCTAGGAACTCTTATTAATGGAGAAAAGAAGGACTTAAAGCTGCCTTAGAAACTGATTTGTTTATTGTGCTCTAGTTAATAACCTCCTAGAACTAGCTATTTCCTCCACTCAACATCTTTTGTTTTTAGTTTGAGATGGTATTTAAGGTGGTGACTTGGGCCTTTTCCTGGGTATCTCCCATGCATACAGAAAGTATTCGTGTTATTAAACTTCAGGTTTTCTTTAGCAAATCTTTCTTTTTATTATATGGGGATGTCAGCCAAGAACCTAAAAAGGCTGATAGGTGATAACAGAAAGCAAAGAGTGAAATTCCCAGGCTTAGAGAATAACACAGAAAATAGTCAATTGCAGCTGGAATGCAGAGTAGACTGAGTTACTCAGCACTTGTTATTAAGATAAGTTGATTCAAGCATGAAGATCAGAGAAGCTGATATACCAAAGAAAGAGAACTTGGTTAGACAATTATTTCAATAGTTATTATATAATTCTGTACTGTATTATTAAATTCTGTAATTTAAGCAGCATAAATCTGACCTGAAGATGCTCAATTAAAGAGTTATAACTTAAGATACACTATGTGGACTATTATATTTAGACAATCAGTTCAGTTCAGTTGCTCAGTTGTATCTGACTCTTTATGACCCCATGGACTGCAGCACACCAGGCTTCCGTGTCCATCACCAATTCCCAGAGCTTGATCAAACTCAAGTCCATCAAGTCGGTAATGACATCAAACCATCTAATCCTCTGTGGCCCCTTGCTCCTCCTGCCTTCAATCTTTGCTAGCATCAGGGCCTTTTCCAATGAGTCAGTTCTTTGTATCATGTGGCCAAAGTACTGGAGCTTCATCTTCAGCATCAATCCTTCCAATGAATATTCAGGACTGATTTCCTTTATGATTGACTGGTTTGATCTGTTGCAGTCCAAGGGACCCTCAAGAGTCTTCTCCAACACCACAGTTCAAAAGCATCAATTCTTTGGTGCTCAGCTTTCTTTATGGTCAAACTTTACATCCAAACATGACTACTGGAAAAACCATGGCTTTGACTAGATGGAAAATTGTTAGCCAAGTAACATCTCTGCTTTTCAATACGCTGTCTAGGTTTGTCATAGATTTCCTTCCAAGGATCAAGCATCTTTTAATTTCATGGCTGCAGTCACCATCTTCACTGATCTTAAAGCCCAAGAAAATACAGTGTCACTGTTTCCATTGTTTCCCCATCTATTTGCCATGAAGTGATGGGATCAGATGCCATAATTTTAGTTAGACAATAGGATACAACTATACATCTGGTTCCATCACTTCATGGCAAATAGAAGAGAGAACAGTGGGAGCAGTGATAGATTTTATTTTCTTGGGCTTCGAAATCACTGCAAATAGTGACTGCAGTCATGAAATTAAAAGATGCTTGCTCCTTGGACGAATAGCTATGATAAATCTTGACAGTGTATTAGAAAGCAGAGATATCATTTTGCTGGCAAAGATCTATATAGTCGTTTTTTCCAGCAGTCATGTGTGGATGTGAGAGTTGCACCATGAAAAGACTGAGTGCCAAAGAACTGATCCTCTCAAATTGTGCTGCTGGAGAAGACTCTTAAGACTCCTTCAGACTGCAAGGAGATCAACCAGTCAATCCTAAAGGAAATAACCCTGAATATTCATTGGAAAGACTGATGGTGACACTGAAACTCTAATACTTTGGCCACTGGATGCGAAGAACCAACTCACTGGAAACAATTCTGATGCTGGGAAAGACTAAAAGCAGAAAGCAAAGTGAAGTGAAGTGAAAGTTGCTCAGTCATGTCTGGCTCTTTGTAACCCCATAGATTATACAGTCTGTGGAATTCTCTAGGCTAGAATACTGGAGTGGATAGCCTTTCCCTTCTCCAAGGGATCTTCACAACCCAGGGATTGAACCCAGGTTTCCTACATTGCAGGCAGATCTTTTACCAGCTGAGCCACAAAGGAAGCCCAAGAATACTGGAGTGTTTAGCCTATTCTTTCTCCAGTGGATCTTCCCAACCCAGGAATATAACTGGGGTCTCCTGTATTGCATGTGGATTCTTTACCAACGGAGCTATTAGGGAAGCCCAAGTAAGCAGCAAGAGGTCAGCAAAGGAAGAGATGGTTAAGCATCAGCAACTCAAAAGATATGAGTTTGAGCAAGCTCTAGGAGATAATGAAGGACAGGGAAGCCTGGCATGCTGCAGTCCAAGGGGTCTCAAAGAGTCAGAGATGGTTTAGTGACTGAACAACAATACTTCTGTAAAGGGTAGATTTTATTAATTCATCCAAAACATGTTTATTAGATAATTGTCACATGGAGGATTGTGCTCATTAAATCAAGGGGTGAGTGCTTAGTCGCTCAGTCATGTCCAGTTTTTTGTGACCCCATGGACTTGTAGCCTGCCAGGCTCCTCTGTCCATGGGGATTCTCCAGGCAAGAATACTGGAGTAGTTTGCCATGCCGTCCTCCAGGGGATCTTCCCAAACCCAGGTTTCCTGCATTGCAGGCAGATTCTTTGCTCTCTGAGCCACCAGAGAAACCTAAAATCAAGGGGTAAATAAGTACAAAAAATCATTCATTTAAGAAGTGAAGACAGGATGAAGCTTTGGAGAGAATACAGGGAAGTGCCAAAAGAAGCATCTCAAAGTTCTTAGAAATCGGTCAATTTCCCATATAAATGCAGCCTAACATGTCCCAATTGGAGAAGGAAATGGCAGCCCACTCCAGTATTCTTGCCTGGAGGATCTCAGGAATTGGGGAGCCTGGTGGGCTTCCATTTATGGGTTCTCACAGTCGGACATGACTGAAGCGACTTAGCAGCAGCAGCAGCAGCAACATGTCCCAATAGCCTGATGATTAAGATAATATCTTTGGGGTGAAGAGAGGGAAGAAATGGAATTGGGAGAGTTAACAACATGTTACTTCTTGTGACTTTCAAGTCAAATGACAGACTAATAGAGACACTTTAAAACAAAGGCCCTGGGTGGTCTTTATTGATTTAATTAAAGTGTATATGCTTATATTTCTGACCTGCCTTTTTTTTTTTTTTTCTGATATTCCTTCACAGATACAAATGAGCACTTGTCATTATAGGCTTTCAGCAGTACACAGCCAACACAAGAACTCTGCCCTTTTTATCTCTGGAATCCAACCTAACACGTGTGAAGTAACATAGAGCTCCCTAGAAGAAAGGGATATTTTTAAGAGCAAAACAAAGTCCTTAGTCCAAAATCTTTGTGTTAAACTTTAACAGTATGCTTGAGACAGAGGCTAACTCAAGAGAGACATTTAAGAATTTTAATGCTGCAAGTAAAGGGCAATGGTGATAGACAGTTTTGAGAAGGTACAAGATGACAGGAGATGCTGTCATTAGTCTGTCCTCTTCCATCCCTTCTCTGCTCCTACTGTCAGCTATCTTTTTCCCTCTAACATTCAGTTTTACACTGTTTTGCTTCTTAGAATTCTCATTTACAACTGGACATTATCCTAGCTGAATATCTGATAATTATGACTATATGGGTGTAATGTCTAGTCATTATGTAAGTATGCATGTATTTGCACATCTGTGTACACACACATATGCACTCACATACACGTACCTCCAAATTAGTGGGATTTGCAATTGGCATTTTCCTACAGTCTTATAAGAAGAGTATCTATGCCAGGAATTTTTTGTTTTCTCACTGCTTTACTTTTGATCTCCCTGCTTATCTTGAGACCACAGAGTAGCCACCAATTCTATTTCTCACAATTAAGTCAGATTCCTATCTAGATGAATTCATAAACAAATCACCTATCCTCTCCATCTGTGCCAGTTACTAGTCTGGAAATAAGTAAAGTTCTAAGTTTCCAGTTTCATACCTAAAAACTAAGGATAATTGTACCTACTTCTTACATTAGTTACTAAAATTTAATCAGGAAAATTATAAAATATAGTGATTAGTACATGCTAGTTCCCGTTGAAGGTCAGTTATTTTTTTTAATCATCATCAACAGCACCTTCATTTCTACGACTGAAAAATTTAGAAAATAAAAACTTTACAAGCAACCCTGACTCTCATCCAATTCTTTTTGTCTTTTATCACTATTTTGAAGTTCTAAAATTTGCTTTGGCTATTCTCATAAAACTTGTTCTATAAGTCTCTGGTTTCCAAATAAAGTGCCAAAGAGCCCTAGAGAGCCACAAAGAATACTCTGAGATATTTTAAGTTTTTAAGAGTTAGAGAAACTACCAGCCCATGATCACATTATATTTCCTTCAATGACATCATCTCTTTCCAAAGATAGGAATTTACTAATTGCTTCAAAGGCAAGTATGGTGAGAAAATCAGTGTGGAATAGGATAAAAGGATTGAGATCTCCAATCTGAATCCAACTTCCTAGGAGTTGTGCATTACTCACAAGGTGCACACATCACATCACATCACATTTGGGTTATTTAAGAAAGTAAAGAGCCTCTTGGTGAAAGAGGTGAAAGAGGAGAGTGAAAAAGCTGGCTTAAAACTCAGCATTCAAAACACTAATCGTGGCATGCAATCCCAACACTTCATGGCAAATTGATGGGGAAACAATGAGGAAACAGTGGAAACAGTGACAGACTTTATTTTCTTGGTCTCTAAAATCACTGCAGATGGTAACTGCAGCCATGAAATTAAAATATGCTTGCTCCTTGGAAGGAAAGCTATGACAAAACTAGACAGTGTATTAAAAAGGAGAGACATCACTTTGCTGACAAAGGCCCATCTAGTCAAAGCTTTGGTTTCTCCAGTAGTCATGTATGCATGTGAGAGTTGGACCATGAGGTAGGCTGAGTGCCAAAGAATTGATGCTTTTGAACTGTGGTGTTGGAGAAGACTCTTGAGAGTCCCTTGGACTGCAAGGACATCCAACCAGTCCATCCTAAAGGAAAACAGTCCTGAACATTCGTTGGAAGGACAGATGCTGAAGCTGAAACTCCAGTACTTTGGCCACCTGATGGGAAGAGCTGACTCATTAGGAAAGACCGGATGCTTGGAAATATTGAGGGCAGGAGAAAAAGGAAGCTACTGATGATGAGATGGTTGGATGGCATCATCGACCCAATGCAGTTGAGTTTGAGCAGACTCCCAGACATAGTGAAGGACAAGGAGACCTGGCGTGCTATAGTCCAAGGGGTCACAAAGAGTTGGACAGGACTAAGTTACTGAGCAACAACAACAAGAAAGTAGTAGAAATATTATTTTATTCTTTCAACTTATTTTCAGCAGTTACTTGTTCAAACTACTGTTAAGTTGTTGAGATATAAATATGTATTAAGACACTGCTGCTGCTGCTGCTGCTAAGTCGCTTCAGTCGTGTCCGACTCTATGCGACCCCATAGATGGCAGTCCACCAGGCTCCCCCGTCCCTGGGATTCTCCAGGCAAGAACACTGGAGTGGGTTGCCATTTCCTTCTCCAATGCATGAAAATGAAAAGTGAAAGTGAAGTCGCTCAGTCGTGTCTGACTCTTAGTGACCCCATGGACTGCAGCCCACTAGGCTCCTCCGTCCATGGGGTTTTCCACTAGGAATATATTAAGACACTTAATACTCTAACATAACTCTTAGGTGTTTTGTTTTGTTTATTTGAAAAGGGGTTCTAGGAAAAAAAGTATTGTGAGTGTCATGAATTAAGAAAATTTGGGGAACACATGTATACCTGTGGCGGATTCATTTTGATATATGGCAAAACCAATACAATATTGTAAAGTTAAAAAATAAAATAAAAAGAAAAATAAAAAAGAAAATTTGAGATTCTTGCTGGAAGTGGTTCTCAAACCTGGCTGCCTAATAGCATCAAGTGACGCAATTACATACAAATTTAATCTCACCAGGGGATAGTGGTATACCTGATGATTGAAAACTACCACCATAAATCATCTGTTTACTAGATAACAAAACTAGAGAAAATAAAATCTTCTATAACTAAGTATTCAACAAAGCCAAGTCCATCAAGATTACATTTTCATGAGCACCCCAAAAGAACTTCTCACCATTGCTTACTCTCTCATTATCCACTTCTATTTTGACTACATTTTTTCGTCCACCTTGTGTTAAAATAGACTTATCTTTAAGAAAAAGGCAGGTCTTTTAGAACAGAAATTCTCAATGTTTAACAATCTTTCTCTGAAGGAATTTATCAACATGCTGATTCTAAGTCCCCTTTCTCAGAGATTCTGATATAGGTAGTTTTAGGAAAATAGCGTAGACGTCTGGAGTAGAAAATCCATTGAATAAATCACCAAGGACTCCCCAACAACTTGAAACTAAGTACTTCTGAAAATTAAACTGTAGAAGGAGGATATGAGAGATCAGAAAAAATTTAAAAAGTCATCTTAAGGTTCAAAAGATTAAGATATGATCATAATGGATATATTTAATATATTTAAAGAAAATATCGCTCAGTAGAATAATCATTTTTCAATAGTGGACACTTACAGAGCAGTACTTGAAAGGTAGACATTGCAGGGGTTTGACAAGCAGCTGGGGCTGACTTGTGAGATCTGGGAGTGCACATCTCTTCCTAGATGTACAAGCATCTGTACCGATATCTATAGCTTGAAGTTGGCCATGATGATAATATATACACCACAGAAATCAGCAAAACTAAAAATTAGGATTTTTTTCCTCAAGATCAGTTGGTTAAGCATTTATCAGCAGGCCACGGGATACTGAAAAAATCTACCAAAACATAATTGAGGAAAGAAATTTCCTCAATGGGCAAGATGGAAAAATATACCTACCTAGCACATCTATCCTTGTTATGGGGACAAGAAATCTAGAGACAAAGTTTGAAGATCTTTAATATCCATATGCCATCAGTAATTTATCTTGCATTGTTTTAAAATTTTGATAATTTAGCTTCACGTGAAAATTTCCCTTCTAAATAGAATAACACTAGACCACTTGATGTCTATTTTACCTGATGGCAGTGTTTTTCGTAGAAACGAGTAGGCTGCTATTTAGTTTATATTACAATGAGAATTTTGTAATCATGGTTATCTGTTTACACTCAAGAAATCCGGGGTACTAATAATGTTTCTACAGAGTAGCTTTATGGTCAAGGCTGTCATATAATGGTCCTTCATAACCAATTGCCCTTTTCTGAAGACACACTAGTTTCTGTTGTTGAGCACTTTTTTCATATACTTATTAAACATTCATATATCTTTTCCTGCTCAAACATTTTATCCAGTTTTTCCAGTTTTTTTTTTTGTTTGTTTGTTTTTTTTTTTTTTGCCACACCACACAACTTGCAGGTTCTTATTTCCCTGATGAGGGATTGAACTTGGGCCACAGCAGTAAAATTACGGAGTCCTCACCAATTAACCATCAGGGAATTTCCATTTTATCTAGTATTGTTTTGTGTGTGTTTGTTTAGTATACTTTTTTACAATTAATTTATTTATTTTAATTGGAAGCTAATTAAAATATTGAAATGGTTTTTGCCAAACATAGACATGAATCAGCCATGGGTGTACATGTCTTCCCCATCCTGAACTCCCTCCCACCTCCTTCCCCATCTTATCCCTCAGGGTCATCCCAGTGCACCAGCCCTGAGCATCCTGTCTCATGCATTGAACCTGGACTGGCAATCTGTTTCACATATGATAATATACATGTTTCAATGCTATTCTCTCAAATCATTCCACCCTCACCTTCTCTCACAAATTCCAAAAGACTGTTCTTTAGATCTGTGTCTCTTTTGATGTCTCTCATATAGGGTCACGGTTACCATCTTTCTAAATTCCATATATATGCATTAGTATACTGTATTGGTGTTTTTCTTTCTGAGTAAAGTAATGCTCAAAATTCTCCAAGCCAGTCTTCAGCAATATGTGAACTTTGAACTTCCTGATGTTCAAGCTGGTTTTAGAAAAGGCAGAGGAACCAGAGATCAAATTGCCAACATCCACTGGATCATCGAAAAAGCAACAGAGTTCCAGAAAAACATCTATTTCTGCTTTATTGACTATGCCCAAGCCTTTGACTGTGTGGATCACAATAAACTGGAAAATTCTGAAAGAGATGGGAATACCAGACCACCTGACCTGCCTCTTGAGAAATCTGTATGCAGGTCAGGAAGCAACAGTTAGAACTGGACATGGAAGAACAGACTGGTTCCAAATAGGAAAAGGAGTACATCAAGGCTGTATATTGTCACCCTGCTTATTTAACTTATATGCAGAGTACATCATGAGAAACACTGGACTAGAAGAAACACAAGCTGGAATCAAGATTGCCGGGAGAAATATCAGTAACCTCTGATATGCAGATGACACCACCCTTATGGCAGAAAGTGAAGAGGAACTAAAAAGCCTCTTGATGAAAGTGAAAGTGGAGAGTGAAAAAGTTGGCTTAAAGCTCAACATTCAGAAAACGAAGATCATGACATCCAGTCCCAACCACTTCATGGGAAATAGATGGGGAAACAGTGGAAACAGTGTCAGACTTTATTTTTCTGGGCTCCAAAATCACTACAGATGGTGACTGCAGCTATGAAATTAAAAGAGGCTTACTCCTTGGAAGGAAAGTTATGACCAACCTAGATAGCATATTCAAAAGCAGAGACATTACTTTACCAACAAAGGTTCATCTAGTCAAGGCTATGGTTTTTCCTGTGGTCATGTATGGATGTGAGAGTTGGACTGTGAGGAAGGCTGAGCGCCGAAGAATTGATGCTTTTGAACTGTGGTGTTGGAGAAGACTCTTGAGAGTCCCTTGGACTGCAAGGAGATCCAACCAGTCCATTCTGAAGGAGATCAGCCCTGGGATTTCTTTGGAAGGAATGATGCTAAAGCTGAAACTCCAGTACTTTGGCCACCTGATGCAAAGATTTAACTCATTAGAAAAGACTCTGATGCTGGGAGGGATTGGGGGCGGGAGGAGAAGGGGAAGACAGAGGATGAGATGGCTGGATGGCATCACTGACTCGATGGACGTGAGTCTCAGTGAACTCTGGGAGTTGGTGATGGACAGGGAGGCCTGGCGTGCTGCGATTCATGGGGTCGCAAAGAGTCGGACACGACTGAGCGACTGATCTGATCTGATCACTCTGTATAATAGGCTCCAGTTTCATCCACCTCTTTAGAATTGATTCAAATGCATTCTTTTTAATGGATGAGCAATATTCAATTTTGTACATGTGCCACAGCTTTCTTATCCATTTGTCTTCCAATGGATCTAGATTGCTTCCATGTTCTGGTTATTGTAAACAGTGCTGTGATGAACACTGGGGTAGGTGTCTCTTTCAATTCTGGTTTCCTCAGTGTGTATGAACTGCTGAGTTGTATAGCAGTTCTATTTCCAGTTTTTTAAGGAATCTCCACACTATTCTCCATAGTGACTGTACTAGTTTTCCATTTTATCTAGTATTTTTGTTGGGTCATTCGCATATTACTCAATTATAAGAGTTCTTTCTATATTCTAGACATAATTTCTTTGTCAAACCCACATATTACAAAGATTTGCTCAAAGTCTATGGCTTTCATTTTTTTTTTCCCCACAACTTCCTTCAGAAGCAATTTATCTAGGATAAATACAGAGCAGTACTTCCTCAAAGTAGAACAATTGTACTAGACCAAGTTCTCAAAAAGCTGTCAGAAATTAATAGTGCCACAAAATTTTGTTTATCATATAATATTCACATTAGTTAAATTCATATTAAAGAATCTTCTCTTCCTCCTTATGGCCATTTTTGAGGTCCTCCTAGGCAGAAAGACAGGTATATGTCTTCAACCATCCTCTACACAGGTAGTGAAAACACAGCAGAAATTAAAATCCATACAAACTCACATCTTCAAGGTGCAATCTTACTGATTGATTACTTGTTAATTTAGATAGCTGAATTTAGATTAGCACTAGAAACACATCAGGTATAAAATATCTACCCTCAAGGAGCAGAACAACATCATTTGTCTACTTATTATTTCATCCTAAGGATTCTACTGATTTGGTAAAGAAATTTGAAGCTAAAACTCCCTAGATGATTATCAGATCTATCATGTTCATTAGAAGAGATTACTACTAAAGATTTTTTTAGAAGAAAACTCATTATAAATTGGGGCTTCATAATAATGTATGATTATGTTTCCAAAGATGACCTCTGGCGGGTATCTATAGATCTATATGGATGGTTTCCCAGTCCTAATGATTTACCGTCATAGAGACAAATGAAAAAATAATCCTGTAAAATTATAATTACTTACTATGTCTTAATCTAGATAGGTTTTTAATGATAATGCTTTATGAAGCTATATTCTTCTGATTCTAATGCACTATTTCTAAACAACCTACATCAATAGCAAATGAGCAAAAATGATTAGTGAGAATAGGAAAGACACATAGAGCATCTAAATAAATGGAGCATTTTCACGAAAACTATTAAACTGATGAATTAGATTAAAATGTCACTACCATTAAACTCTGCTTAATAAATGTCAAATAAATATTTTAGCAGTGCTCTACAGCCTTCATGACTGTTACTGTATCTGTCAGGGAATATACTACCAAATGTTTTTGCCTTTTGTATGTTCTACCTAATAAAAAGATTTACTTTTCCATGCCTGATTGTAACTTTCACCCCTACTGATGTAACCAAATTATGAACACCACTGAACATGAGAAAGAAACTTCGAGACCAGGTTAAACATTTCTTCTAATTTCCTACCACTGTCTATATATATCACTGTCCTTCTATAGAGCCCACTAAACATACACATACAGAGTTACATATTAGGATGTTGTTGGGGCTCAGAGCATGTTGCCAAATGATATATTGACTATTTTAAATTAAAGTTATTTAAGAAACTGTTAGTGCAAAAAAGGCAGACTGATATTCCTTTGTTCCTGTGAAAACATGAAACAAATCTCCCACCTGCAGGCATCTCCCTATGTAAGGAGGTAGAGAAGAATCCTTATTGCCAGAGACAAGGAATTCTGGGCTGAGAAGCCTAATAAGTAAAACTTATTACTTCTTCTTTATTAATTTACTATCCCAAACCCAAACTCGGTTCAGCTTCTTCACTAATTAAGCGCCCAAAGCCTAAGTCTCTCAATTCGGTTCAGTTCAGTTGATCAGTCGTGTCCGACTCTCTGCGACCCCATGAACCACAGCACGCCAGGCCTCCCTGTCCATCACTAACTCCCGGAGTTCACCCAAACCCATGTCCATTGAGTCGGTGATGCCATTCAACCATCTCATCCTCTGTCGTCCCCTTCTCCTCCTGCTCTTAGTCTTTCCTAGCACCAGGGTCTTTTCAAATGAGTCAGCTCTTCGCATCACGTGACCAAAGTATTGGAGCTTCAGTTTCAACATCAGTCTTTTCAAAGAACACCCAGGACTGATCTCCTTTTCTCAAATAGTTTTCATTTTTTTGTCTAAAAAGTATAAAAGCTGGTCTGGTTTAGCCACTTCTTAGGATCCATTTCTATGAGACATCCATATTTACAAATTATTTTTTTCTGATCTTAATCTGATTGTCTCAATTTAATTATTATTCCCTCCTCCCTGGCATTATTTTTTCAGTACTCTAGACAGATGATACTTGTTCAATATTGAAAATCCCCAGGATATTCAATCTATCTAGCAATGTTTGATTCTTAGTATGTACATGCCACATCTCATCAGTCTTGTCTGACTCTTTGTGACCCTATGAACTGTAGCCTGCCAGGCTCCTCTGTCTATGGGATTTTCAAGGCAAGAATACTGGAGTGGGTTCCCATGCCCTCCTCCAGGGGAACTTCCCAATTCAGGGATTGAACCTGTGTCTCTAATGTTTCTTGCATTGACAGACAGACCTTCAAGCAAATGGAGATGATTGTGCTCATTGGATCAGAGTAAAAACCTCAGTTAGGCTTTTTAGGAAGAAAATAATAGATACAGAAAGAGGGCAATCTGCTTTAACAGCAATGAACTAACTATTTCAGCAGGAATAGCTGATGGGCTTGTTGTTTGAACTGAAAAATGCAAAGATGAAGAAGATCTGATAGAAAAATAATAATGGTGTTACAGTATGATGACTGCTCCATCAGTCTGAGTCTCCTGGCTACTCTAAGTACTATAGACATGTAGTACACATGAGAAACAGACCACTTCTCTTTATATTGTCAAGTTAAAATATTACAACAAGAGATCAATTAAGAAAGTGTGGTATCTACTCAGGATTAGATTAATAGACTAATGGAAATCAGCAAAATTTCAGAATCTATGGGAAATTGAAATTGAAAACAAAACAAAGTCATACAACAAATCACTGGGGCAAAAGCTGACTAAAATATTATGGCTTTCAATGTAGGAAAATCTATTAGATCACATGCCATATAGGACATCCCCAGTGAAATAAAAACTTAAGTATAGAAATCAAAGCATTAAAACATTAAAACAAAAGAAATAACTTTGTTCTAAGTTACATTTACAAGACAGAAAAAACACATCTTATAAAGTAAGTTAAATTTGGCTTTGATAAAATTTAAAATTTCTGATTTAGAAATAGTACTACAAAGACTATAAGACTATATTTGCAATGTACATAACTAAAGAATAATGTCCATAACATATAAAAAGTTCTCACTAATCAATAAGAGAAAAAATAATCAAATAGAACAATGGGCAAAGTTAAAAACAAAACTTAAATAGAAAGTACAAATTTAAGGTATGTTCCAAATGTTCTAATTACATGCAAAATGTAAATTAAATAATGATATATTATTTAGCAATGATTATATCAGCAAAATTTAAAAGTCATGAAGTTTCTGCAAGACTGTAGAGCAACAGTAAATCTCATACAAGTCTGAAGGATGCATTGCCCTATTTTGTAAACACTTTGAAGAGGAATTTGGAAACAACTATAAAGATAAATAGGAACATTCCTTACACCTGGAAGCATTCTCCTCATATAATACCCTATACTCTTGGTCCTAAAGAATCCCCTGCCCATATGCACATTAAGTCACAATAGAAGCGCATTTACCACGGCATTACCTATAATAGAGAATAATAGAAACTGTAGCATTCAATAAACAAGAAAATGTGTACATTATTTATGGCATCTTCACATTATAGTATAGTATAAATAAATATAAATAAAGAAGTGTTAGCACAAATAAATTCAGTAAATACGTTGACTTAGAAATTCCAGCAGGATTAAGTAGTATACCATTTATATAAAATTGAAACTCATACAGACCTTGCTATTTATTGTTTATAGAGACATTTTTATACTTTAAGTATGTATGCATACATGCAAATGATAATCAGTAAAACGAGGATAGTTGCTATACCTAGCTGAGGAAAGATAAAGTGGGAATCAGAGAAAAACATTCTCTACTTCTGTTGTTTCATAAGAAGTAATTAAAAAGGAGAAAAATAGGTGTAAATATTTGAAAATGTGGGTTATGGGTATATAGAATTCATTATATAATTTATGTATAATTTTTGTTTGTACTTAAATTTTTCACTAAAAATCTATATTAATAAAATATGGCATTGAAAATAGGCATCTGGAAGCAAAAAAAAAAGGAGGGGGAGGGTTTGGCCAATAAGCAGAGGAGAAGAGCACTCAGGGAGGGGAAGAGAGGAGTTTGGGTCTTTTTTTATCCTGAAGATACTTACAGATATTACGGTAGGGTGGCTGAGAGGTTGAACAACACTTTCAAAAAGTCTTAAAAAAATAGTATGTGTGTATAATTTCAAACTTACATAAAATTTCAAGAATAGTCAATGCATACCCTTTATATCAATTCAGTTATTGTTAATATCATACATAATGTACACATGTATATTTAACTTTATGAAACATTTGCATGTAAGACAATATATCATGCTCTTTTTCTCTAAATACTTTGGCAAGTCCTTCTTAAGAATATGAATGTTCTCTAAGATAATGGCGGTACAGTTAACAATTTCAGTATATTCAACATAGATACAATACTTTGATCAATTTTATCAATTGATCTAATGATGTCATTTATAACAATTCTCCCTCCAGTATCTTATCTAAGGTCAGCTGTTTTAATTAGTTGACAGGTCTCCTTTGCCTCCTTTAATATGGAAAATTTTCATAGCTTTTCTTTACTATGATATTAACACTTCTGACTAACACAATAACCCTCCTACCTTTTAAAATAGAACTATCCTCACTTTTTTTTTCTATTTCCTCATTATATTCTCAGCCAAAATACAGCATAAACAACTTAGTGTCTTTCTCAGGGTTTTGCCTCTGGTTGCATATATTGTTCTGTTCATATGTCCCTCATTGGTAACATTAATTTTGCTCACTCAAAGTTTTGTCTAATTAATTTCTCACTGCTTAACAATTGTATTTCCTTGAGGCTAATCTATATACAGAGAGGCTCAAAGTACTGCCATTATCTGACTTTAAAATATCTATATTTAAGATGAAGAGTAAAAATAAGGCAATACTGAGAATTTCAGCAGAGAAATGAAAAGAAAAGCATAAAATTGTATTATTGAGATTAACATGCACAGCAACCCACTCCAGTATTCTTGCCTGGAGAATCCCAGGGACAGAGGAGCCTGGTGGACTGCCATCTATGGGGTCGCACAGAGTCGGACACGACTGAAACAACTTAGCAGCAGCAGCAACATACACACACTACTTTATATAAAATAGATAACAAATAAGGACCTACTATACAGCAGAGGGAAATATATTAAATATTTTGTAATAACTTATAAGGGAAAAAAATTAAAAAAATAATACATATGTAATTGGTCAGCTTTGCTGTAGACCTGAAGCTAACACAACATTGCAAATCAACTATACTTTAATTTTAAAAATATTAATAGCTAAACTTAAAAATACAAGTGATAGCTCATTAGTTTAAGAGGAGTGAAAAAGCATGCCTACTATCACTGTTTCTATTGAACATTGCTTTAAATGTAGTAAGTGTAGTAAGACTAGAAAGAGAATGGAAAGTTAAAAAGATTAGAATGGGGAAAAAAGCAACACTTAAATTAATCTCATATGACTATCTACAGGAAAATACCAAAATATATACATATAAGGTTAAAATTAATATATAATTTTATTAAGGTTGTTGCATGTAAGTTCACTTAATCACCAATACATTCTTATATACTAGAAATAAGGATATAGGAGTTTTAAACAACTAAATTTGCATTTTAAAATTACATTAATAATGTCATTGTCCATGAGTAAATGTAAAAAGATATGTGCAGGGTTTATATGTAAAACATTTATACAAATTTTATTATGGAAAAAATTAAGGAAGATCTACATAAATGAAGGAATATTACATGCTAATAGTTTAGAAAACATAGTAATGTATGCATGGACTGTCTACAAATTGATCCATAATTTAATGATGTCTCATTAATCCTTTAACTGAACAAGAGATAGTAGCATTGTACATAAATTTAAGAATCAGTAATAGATTAGTAATACTGTGTTGTATATTTAGAAGTAACTAAGAGAATAGATCTTAAAATTTTTCAACAAAAGAAAGATTCATGACTATGTGGTGATGGATGTTAACTAGACTTACCGTGGTGATCATTTCACAATATATGCAAATACCAGATCATTATGTTGTATGAAAAATGAAAGTCTCTCAGTCATGTCTGACTCTTTGCCACCCCATGGACTATGCAGTCCGTAGAATTCTACAGGCCAGAATACTGGCGCGGGTAGCCTGTTCCCTTCTCCAGGGGCTCTTCCAACCCAGGGATTGAACCCAGGTCTCCCATATTGCAGGCAGATTATTTACCACCTGAGCCACCAAGGAAGCCCATTATGTTGTATGCCTGGAACTAATGTAATGTTACATGCCAATTATAGTTCCAAAAATATTTATTTATTATCACTCTTGATTAAGAATAAAAATGTGCAAAGACTCCTTTTATTAGATATCAAGACTTCTGTGTTAATAATTAAGAAGTGTATTATATAGAAGAATCATATAATGTATACCAGTAGCATAGAATGGAATGCCCAGACACAGAAGCATGGGTGCATGGTTTTTAACAACGATCCTCTATGGGAGAGAGAAAATTGAGCTATTTTACTAAGTGATGTTTGCTTGCTGAATTGTGTATCCATATTTTAAAATAATAAGAATTTGACTCATACATGACCAGACAATAAATTCTCTGGAGAGTATAGCTTGGAATGGAAAAAGCAAAGTTTACATCTTCTAAAAATGATGAAATATAATATCTTTATGATTTCCATGCTATGGAGAAATTCTTTAAATAAGACATAGGAAGTAATAACCATAAAGGCCAAAGACTGATAAATTCTACAATATTCAAATAAAGAAATTATGTATGTCCATCAAAACATATTTATGAAGATATTTATGACATATTTAACTAAAAGTGGTTTCTACTTAGAAAACTCCTTCACATTAATATAAAAAAGAGCTAATCAAAAAAGGAAAAAATGAGCGTGATGCTTAAATACACACTTCAAAATAAGGGGTTATCAAGTGACCTAGGAAAAGTTGTTTGACTTCATTAATAGTCAGGGAAATAAAAATTAGAAATACAATAAGATATACTGTATGCCTATCAGGATAGATAAAATAAATATATATTGACTGACTACTCAAAGATATAGAGGTGCTAAAACTCTTAATACTCCTAGTACTAGTGCTCAATAGTACAAACACTTCAGGAGACATTTCGGCATTTATCAAGGGAAGTCAATGATTTTCTTATGACTTATTAATTTAGACTCCTATATAAATTCATGCATATTTGATCCAAATGACATGTTCATGTGTTAAGAAGCACATAATAGTCTTATTCATAAGTAGAAGTAACACAATATTCACTACTGAGAGGGTAAGTTAAGGTATACTCATAGACTATTATACAATAAATGAAAATATATATATATATACACACAAACACACATACACACTAAATTAACTTGGTTAAATCTCAAAAACTGTTTTAAATGAATAAAACTAAAAAAGGAACACAAAGGTATGGTTTACTCTACATGAAGTTAAAAAATAGTGCTGTGGTTGTATGTGAAAATGTAATAAAGTAACATTTCAAGGAAGTGATTACCATATAATCATAAGGTGCCCTCACTGCAAGGGAGAAACTATCTAGTTACTTAGAAAAGATAATAGTCTATTTTTTGACATAGCAAAAATTTCACTGGTGTATGCTCTAGGAAAATTAAGTTGTATGTATTTTACATTTACACTTAATTGTTTTTTATATTTCATAATTAGAGGTGGAAATTAAAAGATAGTGTGGAAAAATATTTACTCAAAATCTTTCAACTATATATTTTGGTGGGGAATTTCTTACTAGCCAGGAAGATATTTGATTAAAATCTCTCTAATTCTCTTTCAACACAACATTCCTTGCTTTTCAACATTTGTATACACTTCTGTGAAAAGCAATTATAGGATGATTCCTACCCAGGATAAATGACAAGAGAAAACCAGGCCGTGTCTGTTTCCATTCTTCATTATAAAATTAGTGATGGAAGAGAGGCTAGAAATGTGACTCGAAAAGTGAGCATGGATTAGATTATAAACGTTTTATTTTTCTAGGACTGTAAGAACAAATACTATTTTCATTTTGCTCACATTACTTTCCTGAAATACACTATATATTACTGAAGAAAAGAGTGAGCAAATGCATTTGAACTTGACTGTAAGAATAATGAATTTCATCAACTCACCTTAATGAGATTCTTGCAGAGGATAAAATGAGAAAATAGATATAAAGGCACACAGTAGGATACATGGTACAGACTACACACAGTGCCTATTATTTCAAAATTTTTATTAACTTTAAACTCTTTGGGCAAGTTATTTCTATTTAAGCATGGTTCTACATTTAATAAAATATGAAGAAACTTGATTTGTTAATGCTGCATTGAAATACCACAGACTGGGTGGCTAACATAACAGAAATTAACATTCTCAGATTTCCGGAGTCCAAGACTAACATGCCAGCAGGGTTGGTTTTTGTTAAGGCCTCTCTCCTTAGCTTGCAGATGGTAGCCTTTTCTCTCTGGCCTCATTTGGTCTTTGCTCTGTGAACATGCCCTTGGAGGAGGGCATGGCAACCCTCTCCAGTATTCTTGCCTGGAGAATCCCAGGGACAGAGGAGCCTGGTGGGCTATAGTCCATAGGGTTGCAAAGAGTCAGACATGACTGAAGCAACTTAGCATGCACACACACTATGCACATGCATCCCTGGTGTTTCTTACTCTTTATAAAAGGGCACTAGTCATATTGGATTAGAGCCCTATCCTTAAGTCCTCTCTTAACATTAATTTGTTGTTGACCAGTCACTAAGTTGTGTCTGACTCTTTGTGAACCCCATAGACTGCAGCACACCAGGCTCCTCTGTCCTTTACTATGTCCCAGAGTTTGTTCCAATTCATGTCCATTGAGTCAATAATGCCATCCAACCATCTCATCCTCTGTCACCCTCTTCTTCTCTTGCCCTCAATCTTTCGCAGCATCAGAGTCTTTCCATATGAGTCAGCTCTTCACATCAGGTGGCCAAAGTACTGGAGCTTCAGCTTCAGTATCAGTCTTTCCAATGAATACTCAGGGTTGTTTGATTTGATCTCCTTGCAATCCAAGGGACTCAGGAGTCTTCTCCAGCACCAAAATTCGAAAATAGCAATTCTTCAGCACTCAGCCTTCTTTATGGTCCATCTTTCACACCTCCACATGATTATTGGAAAAACCATAGCTTTGATTTTTTTTGGAACTTTGTCAGCAAAGTGATATCTCTGCTTTTTTAATATGCTAAGTTTGTTGTAGCTTTTCTTCCAAGGAGCAAGTTTCTATTAATTTCGTGGCTGTGGTTACCATCTGCAGTGATTTTGGAGCTTAAGAAGATAAAATCTGTCACTGTTTTCACTTTTTCTCCATATATTTGCCATTTGGATTTAAGGCTTCAGAATATGAATGGGGGGTGCTATGATTCAGTCCATTTGTGCGCGCTTAGTTGCTCGGTCGTGTCCGACTCTTTGCGACCCCATGGACTGTAGCCCACCAGGCTCCTCAGTCCATAGGGGTTCTCCAAGCAAGAATGCTGGAGTAGGTTGCCATGATAGAGACTAAATTAACTTAAAACTTCCAGTTCCAATTTCCAAGGAAACAAAATAGAAAATCACGTATGTGGAAAGAAATATTTCTTCCTGCTATATAAAATATTCCTCAGTTTACAGACTCACATTTTTTTTTTTCCTCATTCTGTGTGGCTCAGATGATTTTCTTTTTTTTTTTTTTTTAATTTTATTTTATTTTTAAACTTTACATAACTGTATTAGTTTTGCCAAATATCAAAATGAATCCGCCATAGGTATACATGTGTTCCCCATCTTGAACCCTCCTCCCTCCTCCCTCCCCATTCCATCCCTCTGGGTCGTCCCAGTGCACCAGCCCCAAGCATCCAGTATCGTGCATCGAACCTGGACTGGCAACTCATTTCATACATGATATTTTACATGTTTCAATGCTATTCTCCCAAATCTTCCCACCCTCTCCCTCTCCCACAGAGTCCATAAGACTGTTCTATACATCAGTGTCTCACATGTTATTCCCCTGGTATTGCCAATCTTTGCTTTCATTGTCATCATTACCAGACAACTTAAAATAATTAAATGTATGCATTTAGTTCTATGCAAGCTAAAGAAAGTCTTTTTATGTGGACCATGTATATAAATCTTAGGCAGTAGGGAAAGAGGAAGAGGAAAATAAACACAAAGGATATGAAGAATGAGAGATGAATGAATCTGTCTGTAGATACTTCTTAGCAACAAATAATCTTCAAAATACAAAAGCACAGCTTAACCATGTATAGACATGTGGTAAGTCACCTTAATTTTCTTCCTGTTCCAATCCACCAGACAGGCTGATGAGATTCTGCCTCTTATGAGCTCTGTGATTTGAGGCAGTTTTAACTAAGCCTTTCTGAAACCCAAGTGTCGACTAAAAACTGGGAATAATTACATTGAACCTGAAGAAAAGTTGTGAAAATTAAATACAATGATGTATATAAAAGACCTGAAATATTATAGGCATGTATAGTTGTCCATGATTTTACCCCACGGATTATATTAGCAAACCCCAGTACAATGTTCATGAAGTAATTGGGTTCTCATTGGAAACCAACTGTCTTATCTTTCTGAAATGTTTACAATGCCACCCTGACCTAGGAACAGACATTAACTGTCATAAATAACTTTATATCATAACTGTTTTTCTTAGGCACCTGATCCTGTCTCTCACCCATCAGCTGCTGGAGAACGTCATTTCATCCAACGAGTATCACCTGAGAACATGATGTGAAGTCGCTAAGTCGTGTCTGACTCTTCGAGACCCCATGTACTGTAGCCTGCCAGGCTCCTCTGTCCACGGGGATCCTCCAGGCAAGAATACTAGAATGGGTTGCCATTTCCTTCTCCAATCACCTGAGAGGAGATATATAAAATGTTCATTATTGCTACATTTCTTGCCACTTTGATTTTAAGTTAGTGCATTATTTTTATTATGTATTTTTAAGTCATTCATTCATTTTCATACTCAAAGGGAGAGGATAAAGAAGGCTTTGCTTTTGCTTTTTTACCTATTTCATAATGTGACAGAATTTGACCTCTTCCCCTTCCACATTAAAGAAACCAACTAAATCCTAAACTGATTATAGTATGCTATATATGTCATGTAGTCTCTTGATGATGCTAAAAGGGAAAAAAAATAAATGTTTGAAACTCTAAATAGAAATCAAGGCCTGAAGGAGAGACCACAGTTTATTTATGAGAGAGAATCTATGACAACCTGAAATAATTTCCCTTTTGATGATGGGTTGATGGCTCAATTCAATCTAATTTGGGAGGTATTGTGAAAGATAATCTTTAATGGGACACAGGTCACTACTGAACAGAGCGATGTTTAGCCTTTGTAACTAGACAAGATTTATTTCACAAAGAGTGTAGTGGATATGCCTCATTTTAATTTACATGTAATAATATGTTTGTTGTTATCGTGCTGTGATGATTAGATTTTTTAAAAGGTGTTTACATGAAAGGCTAACTAACTGCAAGTCTAGCTCAAAACCCTTTACTGAGGAAAGAATGACTTTGCCATGCTATTGCTTTCAGAGCAGATTTTTAAAAAAATTCCACTGTAGTTAAAATTCCACTTTAGTTAAACCCTAAATATTCTTACCTTCATCAAAAATGGGGAAAGACTGACATTGACCTTTGCATTTGGCTCTATAATTACAAAGAAGCCGTGGCAACCCACTCCAGTATTCTTACCTGGAGAATCCCATGGGCAGAGGTGCCTGGCAGGCTGTAGTCCATAGGGTCGCAGAGACTGAAGGGACTTAGCACGCTTACATGCATACTTCCTAGGCGGTGGAAGTGGTAAAGAACCTGCCTGCCAATGCAGGAGACCTAAAAGACATGGGTTCAGTTCCTGGGTCAGGAAAAACTCCTGGAGGAGGGCACAGTAACCCAATCCAGTACTCTTGGCTGGAGAAGCCCATGGACAGAGGAGCCTGGTGGGCTACAGTCTACAGGGTCACAAAGAGTTGGACACAACTGAAATGACTTAGCATGGCATGGCGTACGATTATATAATGTAGCACTTATGATCTGAACTTAATAGAGGGACTGATTTTGCCACTTACTGACTCCACAACCAAGTGGAAGATGCTTATCCAATCTCTGCCTCAGGGTCATTATCCATAAAATGGGCATAATAAAAGCGCTGAGTGTTAAATCAGTCGGTTTATAAGGCACATAGAAAAGTTTTTGGTCCCTTTAGTAGGCTTCTTGCTCTATGATAAACATTGATTAATCAGTATAAGCATATTTCCAAAGTAAACCAAACATGTTTTATTAATAAGATATAGTTTACTTTTTTAAAATACAAACTCATTATTTTAAATACTTCACACAGCATTTGCATGAGCTAACCCCTTTCAGGGTTTTACCTTGTTGCTCTCTCCTCTGCTAAAGCTATGATTTGGAATTTGCCTGAGTGAGACAATCTACAAGTGAGTATGAAATGAATAAACCAGAGACAATCTTCCCGGCATGGTTATTTTAACCACTGAAACCAGTCTCTGTCCAATTAATACAGCCACAATAAATAGTGAAAGCTGTTTAGATAGTAGAAATGATTAATCATAACAGGGTTCTGTATGAATAATATGTATTATAAACAAAACTCCTCCGTCTTCTTGATTAACTCCATTGAGTGCATACAGAGTTAATAAACAGCCTACATTTATGGTCAGAATTCAAATAGAATTCTAACTTCTGTGTCTTGAGTTTCTAGTAATTTTGTCTTTTGTTTTTGCCTCTTTGTTTCTGAGAATAATAGACATTTCCACATTGTGGAAAACTCAAATTCCTAAACCATATGCTTTTTCATTGCTTTTCTTATCCACAATGTTGTAAGTTGCACCAAATTTAGAAATGAATTCAATGCAATTGTATCATTGGGTTTCTACTTGGTGGAAATGACTTTTGGTACTTTAAATCTCACAAGCAATCTATGGAGACAAACACTTTCAACTCACAGCTATTATTTTTTTCAGTTTTTAGAACTTTCTTGTTTGTAAAAGAAACATCATAATGAAAAAGAAAATCCTACAGTTTCCTGAGAGTATGTTTATAGATTCTTATCTTTTATATTGTATGGGGATTTCTCAAAAAAAAGGGAGAACAAGATGCAGAGAGATAGAAACTTGCATGAAGAATTTGTTTGCATAATGTGGAGTAGGCAACCATCTTTTCTTTTCTGACAGTCAATGAGCTTTCCCACAAAGGGTAATGTATGTGTGCTAAGTCACTTCAGTCATGTCTGACCCTTTGTGATCCTATAGAATGTAGCCTGCCAGGTTCCTCATGGGATTCTCCAGGAGAGAATACTGGACTGTGTTGCCATTTCCTTCTCCAGGCAGGGGACCTTCCTGACCCAGGGGTCTCAGCCTTATGTCTCCCATATTAGTGGGCAATTTCTTTACCACTAGCACCATGGGGGATAGCTCCCAAGAAATCCAGCCATGCTCTACCCCCACCATTCTTATGTACATCTGATTATATGTAGGGGGTGTGTGTGTGCATGTGTGGTGTACAGTTACATGTGGATGTATGAATATTACTCAGTGTTCTCAAGAGAAGCAGAATCAAAGGAGAGAGATGTGGGATGAAGGGAAAGGAAGAAAGGAGGAGGAGTAAGACTTATTCTAAGGAAACTGTCTCACATGATTGCAGTCGCTGACAAATCTGCCCTACCCTTCTTCTGGCTGCTTCTGCATATGAGACGACAAGTTTCTCATCTTTGGTGGAAGCCCTGAGACAGAAAAGGAGGGAGAAGCTGTAGAACATAGTTGATGTGGGTGTCTGCCATGTGAATGGAACTGTAAGACCTACTCAGAAATAAGAAGTAGGCTGGGTGTATGTTATGGTGACTGCCAGAGACAATGTACTTTTTTTTTTAATTTAAATTTATTTATTTTAATTGGAGGCTAATTACTTTACTTTTAAACTGATGAGTTGAAACGCCTTGGCATTTTCTCTATTTACTGAGAAACTGGAATCACAAATATCAAGAGGCAAAATTCACCCAATATATGTCATAGTACATGGTCTAGTAGTTCACTCCTTGGCCTTTATCCATGAGAAATGAAATATATGTTCATACCAAGACTTTTACATATTAGTAAATATTCATAGCAGTTTTGCAAGTATTCATAGCAGCAAAATAAAATTTTGCTCTAATTTTTGGCAAAATTATAATCGCCAAAATGTAGAAACATATGTATAAGTAAGTGAATAGATAAACAACTTGTGGAATATATATAAAACAAAATACAAAGCGGCAATAAAAATGAAGAAACTATTGATATACCTAATAACATGGATTAATCTCAAGATAGCTGTGTTTTGTTTAAATAGCCACTCATAAACATTATGTACAAGTCCATTTATATAACGAGTCCATTGAGTCAATGATGCCATCCAATCATCTCATCCTCTATTGCCCTCTTTTCCTACTGCTCTCAAATTTTCCCTATGGATGGGATGAAAGGGAAGGATAAAGGGACAGAAGCAAGGCATCCAAAGTAACCCAAATAAAATTTTGGAGATTTTAATTGTGGTGACGGATATATATATAAGCTTCCATATATGTCAAAAATAAATTTTAAATATGTATAGCTTATCATATGTTAATTGTGCCTCAGTAAAGATGTAAAACGAAATATTAAGAAAAGACAAAAGTTATCAAAACTTACCCCTTTGCCACAGTCCACCTTTTCCTAGACTGATTGTCTAAGGTGCGATATCAGAGTCAGCAGAGTGTTCTCAGCAGCCTCTACTGTCATCCTAGGTTGCTTATCATATCATATAACTGTGGAAGATACAATTTTGTATAGAAAAACATAGGTGTTACATGGGAAATTATGCCTAGCCAGCTTTTGCCAAATTTTAGAGCATGTCGGGAGAGAAAAAATAAAAGTAAAATGACCACAATCAATTTAAGAAACCAGTTGGTTGGGTTCAAAGTTAAAAAAAAAAAATCTTTTGGAGGCTTTTCATAAGAAATAAGAAAAACAATGGAAGTATTTGCTTTCTTTAAGGATCATATCTCTTTTCCACCAAAAATACTTCTATGATAATGCTTATAGATATTTTATTTTGAACAGTGTAAATTAGACTATACTTTAACATAAACCTCTTTTGTGGATAATTTTTCTCATTAGGTTCTATCTTACCTAAACAGATACCTAAACAGATATGTGATCAATTACAGGCTTCTAAAGGCATGGGGGTTTCCCAGGTGGTGCCAGCGGTAAAGAATCCACCTGCCAATGCAGGAGATGCAAGAGACATGGGTTTGATCCCTGGGTAAGGAAGACCTCCTGGAATAGGAAAAAGACGTTTGCTCTTGGAAGAAAAGCTACAACAAACCTAGACAGTGTATTAAAAAGCAGAAATATTACTTTGCCAACAAAGTTCCATCTAGTCAAAGCTATGGTTTTCCCAGTAGTCATGTATGGCTATGAGAGTTGGACAATAAGGAATGTTGAGTGCCGAAGATTTGATGCTTTTGAACTGAGGTGTTGGAGAAGACTCTTGAGAGTCCCTTGGACACCAAGGAGATAAAACCAGTCAATCCTAAAAGAAATCAGCACTCAATATTCATTGGAAGGACTGATGCTGAAGCTCCAATATTTTAGCCAACTGATGTGAAGTACTGACTCATTTGAAAAGACCCTGATGCTGGGAAAGCTTGAAGGCAGGAGGAGAAGGGGACAACAGAAGATGAGATGGTTGGATGGCATCACCGACTCAATGGACTTGAGTTTGAGCAAACTCCAGGACATGGTGAAGGACAGGAAAGCCTGGCATGCTGCAGTCCATCGAGTCACAAAGAGTCAAACATGACTGAGCAACTGAACAGCATAATAAAAGGCTTTCCAGGTGGCTCAGTGGTAAAAATCCACCTGCCAAATGGAGACCAGGAGACATGGGTTCTACCTCTGGGTTGGGAAGATCCCCTGGAAAAGGAAATGGCAACCCACTCTAGTATTTTTGCCTGAGGAATCCAATGGACAGAGAAGCCTGACTATAGTTCATGGGGTTGCAAAAAGTTGAGCATGACTTAGTGGCTGAACAACAGCAACAACATACATAAGAAAATTTATGCTTTTAACCATTTTAAGTGTATAGCTTCGGATTTTAAAAAAATAGTATATTTATTTAAAATTGTTTAGATTAGGAATTGGCCAACTACAGCTCACTCACTAAGTTGATTTGGCAGCCATTCGTCTGTTTTTATAAATACACTTTCACTGGAACACAGTCATGCTCATGCATTTACATAGCATCTATGGTTGCAGAGTCAAGTATTTGCAACATAGGCCGTATGGTCTGGAAGGCCAGAAATATTTACTATCTGGCTCCTTATAGAAAGCTTGTCCACCCTTGATCTTGAGTAAATAAGTTGCTTCTGTCACTTAAGAAAATTCTAAGATTGCTATGTTGATAGTCAAAAGGTTTAACAAGTTAAGACTCTTAAGCCAGGTCTACCATTAACTGTGACAATTGAAAAGTTCCATCATGTTTTGGTCATCAGTCTCCTCAACTCATATATGTTGGATTAAATAATTTTTACTATCCTGTCTAATTTGAATGTATATTAACTAGAATATTTAAATATCCAGAAAGTGAAAGTTGCTCAGTCGTGTCCAACTCTTTGTGACCCCATGAACTATACAGTTCATGGAATTCTGCATGCCAGAATACTGGAGTGGGTAACCTTTCCCTTCTCCAGGGGATCTTCCCAACCCAGAGATTGAACCCAGGTCTCCCACATTGCTGGCAGATTCTTTACGAGCTGAGTCACAGGGAAATCCCTTAAATATCCAGAGGAGGTTGTTAATACTTCTGATTTCACTGATAGTGTCTTTATTCTTTGTCCCTTAAGTCTTTTGGAGATGGAAGAACATATTTAATAAATGAAAATTTCATAACGCAAACTATTGACATTTAAATTATTCATTGAAGTTTATAATACCAATGAGCTAAATACATAAAGTTAATATTTTAATATTCTATAATTAGTATAATTTGAAATAAAAAATTAATTATAGCTGTATCCTATGCCTTCAGTGGCTCAGCCCTTCAGCCAGTACTGTTATATGTGAAAACAAAGATTTGGCATGCCTAAGATTTAGAATTACTTCAGAGCATCACCTTAGCTCTGGATTAATTTCAAAGCACATAGGTTTGTTTTTAGTAAGCTAATAGGCAAAATAAGTGAGTTTTATGATATGATGATGAAAAAACATTTGTCCTCTCAGTCATCGGTAAATTCCAAAGGAAGAAAAGACTATTAATACTATTCAAAGCAGATACATTGTTACATTTTTTAAAGATATAGAAAACTGTAAACAATGTGGCTATTAGCTTATTTATATATTTTCTGCAGTGAATGAAAATCGACTGTTTATAGGGAAGATGAAGTCACAGTAAGTAGGACAATGGAAAGTATCTAGCATTTTAATTTAATCCAAATCTCCAGTTAATAACATTAAGATACTGAGATAACTTTCAGGTGGAACCATAAAAACACTCTTAGCGGTAGTGATTTTTCACATAGCATGGAAAACAGAAAGGTGACCAAAGATGGGATGTTTAAATGTTCTGATTTGAAAGGAGAAAATAAGAAAACTTTAGAAATCATCTATCAGAGAACATATTGTTTTTCCCTGACAAAAGTTTAATGCTTGCATATATGCAAAATCTATTTATGTGCACTTAAAGGAAATCATAATCTCTGAATTGGTCAAGAATATGTTACAGCCAAATAACCTCATCTTCTATTTCAATGTAGTTATCAGAACAGGAGAATAAAGGACATTATATTGTTTATATTCAGAAAGATATAAATTCTTAGCAGAAAAAGAATGCTTAATAAAAAAGGCCTATATAAACATACACAAACATTTCAAACACCCACTACCGTAGTCTGCATATTCAGCCTTTTGTTATTGAACAACAAACATAAAAACAAGAAATACTGTAAAGGTTTTGAATAGCTGAATAGCATGCTATTAACCAGAAAATTTTCTAAACACTACTCTTCAGTTATATTGGTGAATACATTTGCATTTCATTGAGTAATACAGACACTATTATGCTATTGGCAATTATATTATATTAAAATTTCTTTAAAAATAAACTGCTATTGACATGTATTGATTCTATTGACTTGAAACTTAAAAGTCATCCACAATATAAATACAAGACTTTTGAAAGTATGAAAGGACTTGTAAAACATTTCCTAAAGCCATGTTATTTCACCAATGAAGAAATTAAGGCTCTAACAGGTAAATTCTCCAAATTCCCATGGATAGCCAGGCTGGCTGGAACCCTGTCTCTATGTCTGTTCTATTTAATCCTTTAAATTGAATTTGCTAGTTAGTTATCAAGGCTAAACTCCAAAACATATTTAGGCAAAATTATCTAAATAAATAGTATATTCATTTGATGTTTTTCTATGTCTTGATATCCCGAAGAGATTACATGAGTCACAACAAATGATCTTCCCTTGTCTTATATGTTACTCATCTTATGTGTAGAGAGGGGTGGAGAGAGAATGTTCTTTTAGTCATCAGACCTGTCTCATCATTAATAATAGCTAAAGCTGTACATACATGTCAGAAAAAAATTCCTAGAAAAGTATGAGAAAGCGATATGACATAAAACGATGTATTCAAAAATTTTAAACTGTGGTCAGTCATTAGACAGGGTTGTTGTTCACTGCTGAAAACAACAGCTAAGCATCAAAGTCTTTGAGATTTTTACTCTTAGTTTTTTTATAAGACTATTAAACACTGGTGTAAAATTAAAGAAACTAAAGTTAGAAAGTAATCAACACTGTGTTTTCTCTTTTAATTGAAAAGTAAAATGCCGTTCTGGTTCAGCAACTGTGGCATAGAATTTCTTTTAATCCTTCTCCCCACTCCTTTCTTTTCAACAAGTTTCTTAATTTAGCTGGTGGAGATAACTAGTAATGCAAGCTTGAGTTAACAAATAAAAAAGGGATTAATAAAAAAGCCCTGTATCCTCATTTCTGATATCAGAATTATATTTTTTCTTTCAAATCAAAACAAAGATCTTTACACTTTCCATAAATAGGGTCATTCTTATCTGTCTTTGTATATCTTTTAAAAATATATAGGCATTTTCCTCCTAGTTCATTAACTTCATAGTAAGTTTTCCCTTTATGATTATTCATTTAACCAAAGACCAACATTTTATTTTGATAGATAGCTTTAAAAATTAGGTATTTTAAATATCTCCAGGTTTTACTCAGTGGTGTTTTAAAGAGATAGTTTTCCTTTCTATCAATCAAACTTCTGTCCTTCTTTCCTTACTGAAAGGGGAAGACATATGGAGAAGAGATGCATGAAGGTCATCACTGAAGAGTCATAAACCATTGTGAATAATGTCAGAACTATAATTTAATTAGTGCCCCATCTGTCACTTTCTGTTTGACGAGCACTAAATGTCCAATTATCATTTAATATCTGCTCTAATCAGTTCTGGCAAATTTTGCAGGCACACAAGAGATGACATTAATAGATGAAAGTGAGGCTACTCTTGCCACATTATCAGAAAGGAATCTTGAGCAGCCCTGACTTACAATCAGGAAGGTAAGAATTTATTCCAATTAGCAGTAATGACATTTTATATCAGTGATGTTATGGGGTGTCTAGAAAAGAATTCTCTTTGTTCTCTCAAGAAGTTAAGAAAGTAGCCCTGCCTATGATTCTTCTGGAACTATTTTAAGGATTCTAAGATTAAAAAAAAAAAAATTAAGTAATCTATGTAATCAGCCAGCCTTGATGTAATGTCTTTGAAAGCCATCTACTTCGGGGTTAGTCAACCACCTTCTGCAAACTAGTTTTTCCACAGACAAAGGCATTGTTAGAGTGCATTGAATCCATGGGGAGTTTTGTAAGTCATTTCTGAGTCTATTGAAAAAAGAAACAACTTTTTATTTTGTATTGGGGTATAGCCAGTTAGCAATGTTGTGATGGCTTCAGGTGAATAGTGAAGGAGCTCAGCCATACATATACATAAACATTCTATTTTGGACACTGTCTTCTGTAAGAGGAACCTGATTTAGTAAGGGACTCTCCACTTAAAAATGATGGTATTTCAAAATGTAGCCAATTTGTATAATAGTGAAATAAAGAGAAATCGTACAAATTTGTTTCCACTGCTAAAAAAAATTTAAGAGCATTCCAACTGTGCCTACTACCACTGCTGCTACTGACAAGTTTAATTTAATTTTTAAAACTTAAAATTATAACCCAAAGACTTTTAACTGTTGTGAAATTACTAAAGGCGTGTAATAATCCATGCAGCACTCTTCTTATCATTATTATTATTAACATTTTTTCTAGTGATTCTTTCTTTTATTTTACTTTTAAAAAGAAAAAATATATATACATTTTCATTGTTGATTGTGAAAAAGCCCTTAAGAAATTTCATGATTTTATAGAATAACTGCAGTAGGTTATTGGCTATTTTAGATACAAAAACTGAGGCCAAGAGAGTTGCTTAACTTGCTTTATACTTGAATCAACAAGTAAAGCTTTTCAAAAATTACTTCTTCCTACAATGTTGCATATTACTAAATATCTTTTCAATCACAATTTAGCATGAAGTATGTACCTCCATGATAAATAATACTGCATTCTTTTCATCAACAAGAAAAATTATTAAACATTTTGGATTCAAATTAGTAAAATTCTGAATTTGAATATTTGGAATCATGATCTAGTTGAGTAGCTTCTGTTAAAACAACAAGAAAACATAGTTTTAGATCATACAGATAATCTGCAAGTACTTGTAAAGCAAAAAATCTGATAAATATTTAATGTATTTTAACACATGGTCTATTCACTTTAGTCATGAGAGCCTAATCTTCCTCCAGCTATGCCTCTCTTCTTTTGCCCAATAATGTATACGCTTGGATGAAAAAGGCCCAGTAATTTATGTCTATCTGTCTAAAACTTAAGCAGTAATAGAAAACAAACTCTCATATGAAAACCTGTGCATGCTAAGTTGCTTCAGTCATGTCCAACTCTGTGCGGCCCCATGGACTGTAGCCTGTAGGCTCATCTGTCCATGGGATTCTTCAGGCAAGAATACTGGAGTTAGTTGCCCTGCCTCCTCCAGGGGCTCTTCCCCACCTAGGGATGGAACTCACCTCTCCTGCACTGGCAGGTGAGTTCTTTACCACTAGCACTACCGGGGAAGCCCCATATGAAACCCCATGCATGCATGCTAAGTCACTTCAGTCATTTCCAATTCTGTGTAACCCTATGGACCACAGCCCACCAGGCTCCTCTGTCCTAGGGATTCCCCAGGCAAGAATACTGGAGTGTGTTGCCATTTCCTTTTCCAGGGGATCTTCCTGACTCAGGGATCAAACCTGGGTCTTTTACCTCTACCTGCATTGGCAGATGGGTTCTTTACCACTAGGGCCACCTGGCAAGCTCTCATGTGTCCCTAAATGTAAATGCTTATAACATGAGAGATGAAGCTTCTTCCTCTTGATTTAAAATTGAATTATTAATTTTTCCTAATACATGTTTTCATAAGTGGTCAGTAAAGTCTTTCCTTGACTATGGTTTTCCTTTAAGCAGAAATATATTTCATAGAGAATTGGGGTTCCTAATTACAATTTTCTTCCTAAATGAAATGACTTGTATCTCTACCATAAGTGACTCTTTCTACAAAAATATTCTCAGGAAACTGAACTCTATGCCTTCTTATAGTTGTTCATAAGCCAAAGAAAGACAGATTCTCTCCAGTGATCAGAATTAAAGATTTAAAATAAAGCCTCTTGCATTACACTGTACATCAAACTATATTTCTAGCAGTAAAAAAAAGTCACTAATAGATTCATATTCCTATAAGATTGAAGCTGAGACTGAACTGACTGTGGCTTGATTTCAGCAAAAAATTTGTCAGGCTGTTTGACTCCTAATTATTCTGCCCACCTCAAAACACAGTTTGGCTGAAAGTATTTGGAGAATAAAATATTGCTTTCTGTGCCTTTGACAGAGGTAAGACAAAGGGATTGTATCACTACTGTACATGAGGGTGAGTTCTCATTATGCATTTCTATGTGATTCTGTTAACCTATAACTTGTAAAAACCTGCTGAGCTTATGAGCCCAAACTTTAACTGTCAAATTTTAAAAGCACGAGCTGGGAGATCCTGAGTCACAACTTAAAGCAGTTCTGTTGGGATGAAGAAAGTAAAATCAAGCAGCAAGTTTAAACTCAAAGGTAATTTTTCCCTATGGGAACGCATCACCATATGAGCCCTTTTCTGTGAGATGGAATATTATTGATCCAAAATGCCATCTTTACAGTACATGCTTCAAAGAGCAGCCTTGGTGTAAGACACTACCAAAAAGTGTTTCTAGAGTCTAAACCTCGTGTTAATGAAAGATGTTCCATTTTAAGTATTTGGAGCCAAGGGGCTTATTAACCTAACTCATCGGCATTTGTTTGCATCTCTTTATTAAGCAGTTATACTAGAAATATTTATCCCAGATACTATGATGAATAGGTAAAGAACACATTGCTAAAGAGAAAAAACAAAAAACAAACATGGTCTCCATCTTGGTTTGGAAGTCAATCTGGACAATTTTGGTGTGGTGTCAGAAATATCACATTCATAAGCAAAAAACAGCTGCCAGAGACAAAGATCTAAAGATAGCTCTTACTCCTATACTAGTTTACTCATTAGCTTTTATACTGAGTTCCTAAGTGTTAACTTTCAGTCCAGTTTTGACTTAGGGAATCTGCTTAAACCTAGAAGTGTTACTTATAGGAAAGTAGACAAATAGCTATGGTATATTAGAGATGTGCTAACTCCTAGGAAAGGAACTTGTGGTTTCTTCTGTCTGATCTTGGTCCCAGAGACTCATAACATCCTGGGAGGCATAATGGGGGAAGAGATGCTTTCAAAGAGGCCAGAGTCCTCTAATCAATAATCTTTCATTTCCCTCCCTTTGAAGAGTGTCAAATCACTGCACAACCAGAGGGAATTCACTCTGATTCTCTCTAGGAGATTGCATACTAATATTAACTAATGAAACACATATTTAAATCACAAATCAAATAATGCAGTAGTTGGAAATGTCAAGAGAGAGCATTTCTCAATGTCCTAAAGTTCTATGCATTTTAATTAAGACCTCTGAAAATCTATATTATTCTGTAAATTCAGTCCTTTCACTTAATGACTTGAACTTTGTGTGATTATTCACTTGTAGAAGTGAAGTCTCCAGGGGCAGCACAGAGAACTCAGTGGCCACCTATCTGAAACACTTATCTTTTGATAATCTCCAGTCCAGTCCTAACCTCTCCACTTCTCAAAACAAATATTTAATTTAATGAAAAGAGTGTCTTAATGCCATTCTCCCAAATCATCCCCTGCTCCCTCTCCCACAGAATCCAAAAGACTGTTCTATACCTCTGTGTCTCAACCCAGAGGGATGGTATGGGGAGGGAGATGGGAGGGGGGTTCAGGATGGGGAACACGTGTACACCCATGGTGGATGCATGTTGATGTATGGCAAAACCAATACAATATTGTAAAGTAAAAAAATAATAATAAAAATAAAAAATAAAATAAATAAACAATGAAAAAAAAAGAAAAGAGTGTCATTATTCTTATAGGTGAGAAAATATCTTCTCAACTCCTACACTTCAGGAATTATATATACTATTCATTTTAAATATTTGAATTATAATTTTCTTCTAGTATGACTGGTTAAGGGCTTTTCTGGTGACTCAGATGATAAAGAATCTGCCTGCAATGCAGAAGACATGGGTTCAATCCCTGGGTCGGAAAGATCTCCTAGAGAATGGATGGCAACCCACTCCAGTATTCTTGTCTGGAGAAGTCTGGACAGAGGAGCCTAAAGGGCTATAGTTAATGGGGTCACAAAAAGTTGGACATGACTGAGCGACTAATGCACACACACACACACACACACACACAGGATCAGTTAAAAGCAAAAAGTCAAAATCCATACCTGAAAGAGGTCAGTTCAGATACATATTTCACAGTAACATCATTAAAATGTAATTGGTTTGGATTAAACACAAGGGGTGAAATTTAATGTAGTCCTACCTTTTTAAATATAACAATGTCCTTGGAGCCTTAAAGAGATAACAGAACTTCAGCGAACTATTACTCCAACTCATCAGACTTTCTGAAGAGGTCTCCTAGTGGACGAAGTAAATTGGGCTCCTTGTTTAAAATCTGGCATGCATTACTCTTAGTTTAACCACTAAGCTCTCATAACCCTGAGCCTCGCTGATTGAGTGCCAACACTTATTTTCAAGATCTTCAGAAAGGCAAAGGTAATCTGACCCATTCACAGACAGAATTACTAAGACAGGGGAAACAATGAGAAATCTGCAACCACAAGTACAGTGAATAATATTCTCTTATTAAAATTCAAGCTATGGCAACTAAAGCAGATGGGTTAGCAGACATTTTTACATAGCTCAGGAAAGAAAATGGCTTGTTTACATTAAGGAAAGAAGATGCAGTTTGGACAACATTCTGAAAAACAATAATATACATGATAATCAGGAATGTTCCATTTAAAAAAAAAAACAATCCCCACTTTTTAAATATAAATTTAAACTTCTGAATTTAACATAATTTTACCATACTGGAAAATTGTTTGCCCTGCAAGAAATGCAAGTAAAAATATAAAAGGATTTTTCAATATTAATTTCAATGATTAATGAATTCCAGTGTTAAATCTAACATTTGAAGGTAAAAAAATAAAGCAAATGGTTAATGGATATTGTACTTTATAAAGTGTATAAATATGTAATTAAAAAGTAACTAAAGAAGAAAAAAGAGATGGCTTTTATTTATTATGCTTATTAACTACCTTATATTCAATCATGACATGCATATTTTGCAGGAAAACTTCTTAATAGAAGAGACTGACAACCTTGGGAAATCGAAGAAACAATTGAAAATTAATTTTCCCTTCACATTTTAGTAAGAAGCCTACACTGGTTACTTTCATATTGTTAATATGAAAAAGGAAGTATGTGAATTGTAACAAACACCTTCTATTATACTTAAGTTTTATATGAAGTTTTCATGAGGTTCAAAAACAAGATCCATTCTCTTTTTTTATAAAGTGTCTTTATTTTTTTTGTTTGTTTTAATTTTATTTTTAAACTTTACAATATCGTATTAGTTTTGCCAAACATAGAAATGAATCCGCCACAGGTATACCCGTGCTCCCCATCCTGAACCCTCCTCCCTCCTCCCTCCCCATACCCTCCCTCTGGGTTGTCCCAGTGCACCAGCCCCAAGCATCCAGTATCGTGCATCGAACCTGGACTGGTGACTCGTTTCATACATGATGTTATACATGTGTCTTTAAATGTATAATGCATAAGCATAATTTTAAAACATACTTTAATAAGGTGATTTTAAACATTACTTCATTCATCTGCTGATGGACATCTAGGTTGCTTCCATGTCCTGGCTATTATAAACAGTGCTGCGATGAACATTGGGGTACATGTGTCTCTTTCAATTCTGGTTTCCTCGGTGTATATGCCCAGCAGTGGGATTGCTGGGTCATATGGCAGTTCTATTTCCATTTTTTTAAGGAATCTTCACACTGTTCTCCATAGTGGCTGTACTAGTTTGCATTCCCACCAACAGTGTAAGAGGGTTCCCTTTTACACAATGGAGTATTACTCAGCCATTAAAAAGAATGCATTTGAAACAGTTCTAATGAGGTGGATGAAACTGGAGCCTATTATACAGAGTGAAGTAAGCCAGAAAGAAAAACACCAATACAGTATACTAATGCATATATATGGAATTTAGAAAGATGGTAACGACAACCCTGTATGTGAGACAGCAAAAGAGACACAGATGTATAGAACAGTCTTTTGACTCTGTGGGAGAGGGAAAGGGGGATGATTTGTAATAATGGCATTAAAACATGTATAATATCATATAAGAAATGAATCACCAGTCCAAGTTTGATGCAGGATACGGATAGCTTGTGGCTGGTGCACTGGGATGACCCAGAGGGATGGTACGGGGAGGAAGGTGAGAGGGAGGTTCAAGATGGGGAACACATGTATACCCGTGGCGGATGAATGTTGATGTATGGCAAAACCAATACAATATTGTAAAGTAAAAAAAATAATAATAAAATAAAAAATAAATAAACATTACTTCAATGAAAGATTTAGGAGAACAGATAAAATCAACATTTTAAGCTCCATTTAGAATACTCTCACTTTATTTGGGTATAAATCACAATTGAATCAATAATGTGAAAATGTGGATATGATTCTAACAGTTAAATGGAATAACTAATTTTTATCTCTGTATTTACTTTGTCTGTATATGGAAATATCCCTGATTCTCTCTATATAAAATAAATACAATATGATAGAGAACTGATGCAAAATAAGTTTAAGTAATAGCATCTCAGTGATGTATTGATTGCCAACTACTCTGAGCTAGACATTATTCTGGGCAAAGGGGATTCAGAAGTAAATGAGTCCAAGCCCCTTCCTTCATGAAGCTTACTGTCAAGTCTCCACAATTACTTCCTAGTCTTTCTTTATATTAAGAAAATATTTTTAGTTATTTTTATTTTTAAGTTGAGTTCACCAGAAAAAAAATTTTAACATGGGCAAAAATATTTATTTAAGACTAATATGATTGCTATTTGTCAGCAAATTAATATAGCCATTTCCCCCTTCTCAATTAAAGAAATGATTTACTTGGGGGTGGAGGAAAGTAGCATCACTTGAATAAAAATTGTTTCTTTATTTATTTTATTTTGCCATTTGTGTTAAGTGATTTTTACACTGAAGCATCAGGAGCCACATAGACAGCTCAAACAAAACATGAATATACAAAAGAAAATGTACCCAGGGCTCAAATGTGAATTATAAAGGATATGGTAAATTTCATGCTTTGGGTTCCCGGTATAGAGAATTATCTTGCTCTTTAAAAAGCAACAGCAGGTGCTTTCAGCTGAATGAAAAAAGATATCCACAATCAGCCTACCTGTCAGTCTCAACATTTCAGGGGAAAATGGCAATGAAGATATAACATGTACATATTAAGGTAACTATTTTTGGTTTGAAAACCTGTAATTTTTGTGTAAGAGTTAAAATAGGCATCTGTTCTCTTATTTCCAATGAGGGAAAAAACAGGATCACCATCTGAAACATTGTACTGTATTTTTAAACCAAATATGTTTTTTTCTCAACAGTAATTTACTAAAATATGCATACAATGAAAAGGAAGAGAGACATAGAAATTCAGTAAATCAAATACTATCACAAGTTTTCTATTTTCATATATTAACAAAAGGATAATCCATTTGTGTGAATCCAGGAGAAGGCAATGGCACCCCACTCCAGCACTTTTGCCTAGAAAATTCCATGGATGGAGGAGCCTGGTAGGCCGCAGTCCATGGGGTCGCTAGAGTCGGACATGACTGAGCGACTTCATTTTCACTTTTCACTTTCATGCATTGGAGAGGGAAATGGCAACCCACTCCAGTGTTCTTGCCTGGAGAATCCCAGGGACGGGGAAGCCTGGTGGGCTGCTGTCTATGCGGTCGCACAGAGTCGGACACGACTGAAGCGACTTAGCAGCAGCAGCAGCAGCAGCAGCAGCAGGGCTACTATTGGTTTATGAATTTATTATGATAATCAATATATTAAGTAGGTTAAGTATTACTATTAAGAAAAAGGCCCTCAAAATGCACCTCTAGGGGAGAAATTAATGATAAAGATATGCTTTTATCCTTTTACTTATCTTAAATATTCCTTTTTTCATTCTTGTCTCCCGTTTTATATGGCTCTGATATCACTGAGTACTATTCATGTTTCTATATATCCTGCTCCCAACTCTTCCAATTTCACAATTTCATACATCAAAAAATATCTGAGCACTCTTTCATTCTGAGTCTTTAATGACTGATATGTTCATATCAGCTGATGCTGAAGCTGAAGTTTCAATACTTTGGCCACCTGATGAGACAAACCAACTCACTGGAAAAGACCCTGCTGCTGGGAAAGATTGAGGGCAGGAGGAGAAGAGGGTGACAGAGGCTGAGATGGTTGAATGGCATCACCAATTCAATGGCTATGAACTTAGGCAAACTGCAAGAGATGGTGAGGGACCTGAAGGCCTGGTGCACTCCAGTCCATGGGATCACGAAGAGTCCAACACAACTAAGTGACTGAACAACATTTTGGAGGAATGTTGTATAGAGTTTAGAATAGGCTATGAATTATGTTCATTGTCTGGAATCCACATAAAATGTCTCATCTTCACTCAAATTATTACATCATTAGTAGAGATGGGCCTCCCTGATGGGAAGGTGGTAAAGAATCTGCCTGTAATGCAGGAGACATAGGTTCAATCCCTGGGTAAGGAAGACTCCCTGGAGAAGGAAATGGCAACCAACTCCAATATTCTTGCCTAGGAAATCCCATGGGCAGAGGAGCCTGGTGGATTACAGTCTATGGGGTTGCAAAGAGCCGAACATGACTTAGTAGCTAAATGACAAAAAAAGTATAGATGCATGTAATGTTTTAGTTTGCGAATGGTCTACTGAGGCTACCTTGTGGATTCCATATAAATACTTTGTCCTGGGGCTTCCCTGATGGCTGTAGTGGTGGAGAAGCTGCGTGCCAATGCAGGAGACACAAGTTCAGTCTGTGATCCAGGAAGATCCCACACACCGCAGAGCAACTGGACCTGTGAGCCACAGCCACTGAATCTGTGCTCTAGAGCCTGGGAGCTGAAACTGCTGAAGCCCGTATGCCTAGAGCCCGTGCTCCCAGCAAGAGCAGCCACCGCAAGGACAAGCCTGTGAACCGCAACTAGAGAGCAGCCCCAGCTTGCTCCAACTAGAGAAAAACCCATGCAGCACTGAAGACACAATGCAGCCAAAAATAAACAAATAAAATTATAAATACTTTGTCCTGTATTCTCAGTTTTGGAAAAAAAATAAAAAAGAACATATTCTAATTTGGACCTGGAACAATTGCAATCAGGAGTTTTGGCTTCCCAGTTTCTAGTTTATCTTGAGATTTGTTTGTTTGTTTGTGTTGTTTTTTAAATTTTATTTTATATTTAAACTTTACATAATTGTATTAGTTTTGCCAAATATCAAAATGAATCCGCCACAGGTATACATGTGTGTTTGTTTTTGAAATCAATGTAAGTGTATTTGCTCATGTAAAAGACCTCACCCACAGAAAATGGTTTCAGAAAAAGATAGTATAGTTGTCTTAATGTTCCATTCCCCCCCCCACCTACACTTTTAAATTCAAAATATACATTCAAGTACATACAAATTTTAAAGTATGAAAGATTCATGTTGATGTATGGCAAAACCAATACAATAAAATAAATAAATAAAATAAAAAATAAAAAAAAAGAAATTATCATTTCAATAAAACACCTTAAAATGGTCCTAGTATACAGTAAATGAAAAAAAAAATTAAATCATTCTATCAGAATCAGATCAGATCAGATCAGTCACTCAGTCATGTCTGACTCTTTGCAACCCCATGAATCGCAGCACGCCAGGCCTCCCTGTCCATCACCAACTCCCAGAGTTCACTCAGACCCACGTCCATTGAGTCAGTGATGCCATCCAGCCATCTCATCCTCTGTCTTCCCCTTCTCCTCCTGCCCTCAATCCCTACCAGCATCAGAGTCTTTTCCAATGAGTTAACCCTTCGCATGAGGTGGCCAAAGTACTGGAGTTTCAGCTTTAGCATCATTCCTTCCAAAGACATCCCAGGGCTGATCTCCTTCAGAATGGACTGGTTGGATCTCCTTGCAGTCCAAGGGACTCTCAAGAGTCTTCTCCAACATCACAGTTCAAAAGCGTCAATTCTTCGGCGCTCAGCCTTCTTCACAGTCCAACTCTCACATCCATATATGACCACAGGAAAAACCATAGTCTTGACTAGATGAACCTTTGTTGGCAAAGTAATGTCTCTGCTTTAGAATATATATTGTAATAAGAAATTTCCCATGGGAGGAAGTGATACAAAAAAGCAAGAACAATTAGAATTAATTGAATTACTGAGCAATGAAAGAAGAAACAGGACTATCAGAACCATCCTGAGAGGTGACTTTGTCATCCAGAAACACAAGACTCAGGTAAAGCATGCAAACTCATAATCTTTTACAAGGAAAAAGAGACATTGTTTTGGTAGATTCAGATGAGTTGTGAATAAGGTCACCAAGATAATCTATCTTTGAAAATTACTTTAATCTCATTAGTACAGTGTCTTAGAGTAAGTACACAACACAAGAAGATGATATTCAAACACTCCAAGACTGTACGTCCTCAAGTTGTTGACACTTACTGCATTCATACTTTATCACTGCATAGATTTTCATGGGAGAAAAATATTGCTGTGGACTGGAAAATTTTAAAAACCCACTTAAAGTCACTAATTCATAGAGATGAGGGAGAGTGGCTTTCCCTGGTGGCTCAGTGGCTAAGAATCTGCCCACCAATGCAGGAGATATGGGTTAGACCCCTGGGTCAGGAAGATCCCCTGGAGAAGGAAATGGCAACCCACGCCAGTATTCTTGCCTGGAGAATCCCAAGGACAGAGGAACCTGGGAGGCTACAGTCCACGGGGTCTCAAAGTGTCAGACATGACTGAGCCACGGAGCACAATTCATAGGGATAAATATAAAATTATACATTTATATATTACATATATGTGTGTATGTATTTACATATATATATAACTAAACTTTCTATAAATAAAAGGAAAAACATATGTCCTTACATTTCACAATGTAGTTTATTACTTCTAACATACACATTGGTCAAAAACTGAGGACCAATATCCAAGTGCCCAGAAATGTGCTGATTAGGTCTCCTATGGGCACAAGTTCTCAATGATTTTCTGGACATTTTCTTGTGTATTTCCTTATGTAACACAATCAAACAAGTAATCAAGAAAATGTGATTTATAAAGCTCTTGTAATGATAAGAAAAATATTAAGAAAATGATGACTGCTAAACCATTGGCATTCATAGATTTGTGCACTACTTGCCAAAGTATTAATATTTTGACTGTACAGAAAGAATAAGGACAAATCAATTGAGTATATAAATAAGTGATAACCAACAACATTCCACATTTGATATGTTAGATATGTTCCATTTCTTAGAATGTTCTTATTCTGAAGGGGAACATTTACATTTTAGGAAATAAAAATTCATGGCTAGAATTAGAAATGATTTTTCTCATAAAAATATGAATTAAATGTGGAGTCAACCAGCTGTGAGTATAAGTACAGAAGAGGAGACTAAGGAAATTAGCAAAAAGGTAGGGTCAAGGAAAAAAGAAATGAGAGAATGGTAAAAGAAGGAGATATTATTAATAGCAAATATCTACATAGTGTTTGCTGTAAGGCAGTATTAAGGCTTTTCTGTGTATATATTCTAACAGCAAAACTTTTATTCTCATTTTGCAATGAAGAAATTGAAATATAGGGAAATACAGACATTTACCAACTACCATCCCTGGTGTAGACCTGGGTGTGAACCCAGGAAGCTGACTCTCGAGGATGTGATTTTATGTGCTATATGATACGTTGCTCCTCAAGAGTGCTACTAAAGAGGATGCATACAAGAGAATTTAGCAGAACAAGGAAACAAAAAAATAAAAAAAATCACAAATGTGACTTTGGAATTAGTTACTGAGACAAGAAAAATAGTTAATATCCTTTCCCATAAAACAATTCGAAAGTTGTATTAGTGTCAAAGAAAGGACAGGCAATTTTGTCCTTTGCCTTTGAAATCCAATTTATGATGTCCAATGCTGTAAATATTCAGCAATAGCTGTGATCTATAAATATTTAATACAAATGAAGTCATAAGTATAACTCAGACTAAATGCTAATTAAAAAATATAAAGAAGATTGGTAGTTACTTTCCACCCCAAACTTCCAGATGGTGTTTAATCAGCATACGTGACTATATTTAAGAATAGCATAATTTAAATAATAATTCAAAGGCAATTTGTCGGTTACAGCAAAGTAGCATTGGTAAAGATTCTGTGTCTTTATCACAGTCTTTTACTATATAGTTCTTCTACAGTTATCTACTTTACTACCAACTTCGTTGCTGCTGGTTTAATAATTGTTAAGTAGTTTGTCTTTAGACCTTGAGAAAAATAAAGTAATACATAAGTTATTCAGAGTTTTAAAGAAGCTAGATTTATTTAAGTACAAGCCATGTAAGAAGACTCCGATAATCTTTTTACCATTCTACTTATATTAAATAATAATAATCCTCATGATAGAAAATTGTCTCACAAATAATCTCAAGTGGAAGACATGAGAATGCCTTCAATAAGTTAAGCATCCAAGAACGATTATTAACTGATATGAATAATAACTTACATGTATTCAACATAACTGGGCAGAAATTAACCAAGTGTAATTGATTTGATTTATTCGTTATTCCTGTTCAATTAGGTGTTAAGTGCATGTGTATATATACACATGTATGTCTGTATGTCTGCATCTATGTATACACCTGGGCTTCCCAGGCAGTGCTAGTGGTAAAGAACCTGCCTGCCAATGCAGGAGACATAGAGATGCAGGTTCAATCCCTGGGTCAGGAAGACCCCCTAAAGGAGGAAACAGCAACCCACTCCAGTATTCTTGCCTGGAGAATCCCATGGACAGAGGAGCCTGGAGGGCTACAGTGTATGGAGTCACAAAGAGTCAGACATGACTGAAGCAACTTAACACACATACATGTATAACTAGACTAGATGGAGTTAACAATATACCTGAAGAACTATGGACAGAAGTCCATAATATTGCGCAGGAGGTGGCAAACAAAAGCATCCCAAAGAAAAAGAAAAGAAAGAAGGCAAAGTGGCTACCTGAGGAGGCTTTACAAATAACAGAAGATGGAAGAGAAGCAGAAAGCAAGGGAAAGAGGGAAAAGTTCATCCAATTAAATGCAAAATTCCAAAAAATAGCTAGAAGAGACAAGAAGGTCTTCTTCAATGAGCAGTGCTTAATAATAGAAGGAAACAGCAAAAGGGGAAAGACTAGAGATTTCTTCAGGAAAGTTGGAAACATTAACAGAGCATTCCACCCAAAGATGGGCACAATGAATGATAAAAATGGTTAGAGACCTAGCAGACACTGAAGAGATCAAGAAGAGATGGAAAGAATACACAGAAGAACTGTATAAAAACCATCTTAATGAACAGGATTACTGGAATGATGTGGTTAGTCACCCAGAGCCTGACATTCTAGAGTGTGAAGTCAAGTGGACCTTGAGAAGCACTGCTGTTAATAAAGTTAGTGTATGTGATGAAATTCCTACAGAACTATTCAAATCCCTAAAGGATGATGCCATCAAGGTTTTGCATTCATATGTCAGCAAATCTGGAAAACCCAGGGGGTGACCACAGGATTGGAAAAGGTCAATCCTCATTCCAATCCCCAAGAAGGGTAGTACCAAAGAATGTGCTAACCATCGGACAATCGCATTCATTTCCCTTGCTAGTAAGGTCATGCTTAAAATCTTGCATGCTAGGCTTCAGCATTATGTGAACCAAGAACCTTCAAATGTCCAAGTTGGGTTTAGAAAAGAGGAACTAGAGATCAAGTTGCCAACATTCACTGGATTATAGAGAAAACAATGGAATTTCAGAAAACACCTATCTCTGTTTCATTGACTTTAACTGTGTGGATCATGACAAACTATGGAAAGTTTTTAGAGAGATGGGGATACCAGACCATCTTACTTGTCTCCTGAGAAACCTGTATGCAGGTCAAGAAGCAAAAACTAGAATCTTGTATGGAACAACTGATTCGTTCAAGATCAAGAAAGAGGTACAACAGGGCTGTCTGCTGTCACCCTGTTTGCTTAACCTATACACTGAGCACATCATGAGAAATGCTGGGCTGGATGAGTTACAAGCTGGAATCAAGATAGGCAGGAGAAATAATCTCAGATATGCAGATGATATCACTCGAATGGCAGAAAGCAAAGAGGAACTGAAGAGCCTCTGATGATTGTGAAGGAGAAGAGTGAAAGAGCCGGTTTAAGACTCAATATTAAAAAAAAAGCTAAGATCATGGCATCTGGCTCCATTTCTGCATAGCAAGGGGGAAAAGTGGAAGTAGTGACAGATTTCCTCTTTTTGGGCTCCAAAATCACTGCAGACGGTGACTGCAGCCATGAAATCAGAAGAAAATTTCTTCTTGGCAGGAAAGAGATGACAACCTAGACATTGTGTTGAAAAGCAGAGACATTACTCTGCTGACAAAGGTCCATATCATCAAGGCAATGGTCTTCTCGGTGGCCTTGTGTGGTTGTGAGAGCTGGACCATAAAGAAGTCAGAACACCAAAGAAGTGATGCCTTTGAACTGTGGTACTGGAGAAGACCCTTGGACAGCAAAGAGATCCAACCAGTCAATCTTAAGGGAGATCAACCTTGAATATCCACTGGAAGGACTAATGCTAAAACTGAAGCTCCAGTATTTTGGTCATCTGATATGAACAGACAACTCATTGGAAAAGTCCCTGATGCTGGGAAAGATTGAGGGCAGAAGCAGAAGAGGGCATCAGAGGATGAGATGGCTGGATGGCATCACTGATGCAATGAATACAAACTTAGGCAAACTCTGGGAGATGGTGAGGGACAGGGAGGCCTGGCGTGCTGCAGTCCACGGGGTTACAGAGAGTCAAACAGGACTGGACGACTGAACAACAACAACAACAACAACAATGCATGTATTTTATAGATTCTTAAAGTTTAAATATCAATGTCATCTCTCATTGAAGTTCCTGAACCTTAAATATACAAAATTAATTTACTAAAATTAATATCAAATTATTTAAAAATTCTGACTAGTGTCTATCCATTTGGTTGAGGTGACTCTGCAGAAAAGAATCTGATCACCAATACAGGAGATTCAGGAGATATGGGTTCTATCCCTGGGTCAGAAAGAGTTCCTGGAGGAGGAAATGGCAACCCACTTCAGTATTCTTGCCTGGGAAATCTCTTGGACAGAGGAGCCTGGAAGCTTATAATCCATAGGGTTGCAAAGAATCAGACACAATTGAGTGACTGAGCACAAAAGCACTTTGAATTTAAATATGTAAGGCTATATATATAATGTAATTGTGCCTTAAAAAATAGACAGCATTCAATTTTAAAAATTGTATTGAGTGGAAATAAAAGATTGGCCTTAGTTTGCTGACTATTCTTAGTCTATCTTAATCATAATGAAAATCATGAAAATTCCCATTAAAAGTATAGGTTTATAAATTTCTAAGGACTTTGTGTTGTGGGTTAAAAAATGGTGCCTGAGAGCATTAAACGGAATTCTAGGAATCACCTAATATGATTTTATTATACAAACAAAGAAAATAAAGCCTGGAGAAATCAAGGGCTTTAAAATCAGTTTTTGTTAAAACTGGAACTAAATACCATGCCTACTGAATCATAATCCATGGCTCTTTAAAGCATACAAGATTTCTTAACATATGGTCTCTGGAACACTAAGGTGCTAATAGATATTAATAGCTATTCTGAAAATAACAGGGAAAAATTTCCAGCAGGGAGGATATTTGGAGAGAGCTTAACTTTTACTAAAGTAGGAACAGGTTTTAAAGAAATAAAAAAGGAACTGCTGTAACCCAGAGCTATAAACTATTAGTTATACAAGCTAAAGGGATAAGAAGAGGGGAACCTGGTCAAACAGGGAAGAAGAGAGCCATGTCTGGAAGACAATTCAGAGAGATTTGATGTTTAATGGAGGTCAAGAAAACAGGTGATAAAAGCAGAGTTGAAACTGGGGAAACAAATACCTCTTCCTTTCCTTTCATTAACACAAGCAACCCACATGAAAAGGCAATGAAATCTGTTCCTATAATCCCTACTGGTCAGCCTCCTGAGGCAGAAAACAAAGTAGTGAAAGGCTGATGAAAAGTCTTGGTAGGGCAATCTGAAGATATATAGCAATGTAGCCAGAACAACTTTGAAAACACATTAACAAACAAAGAATTAGTTTTGTTCACTGGACATAAGAGAATCTTTACTGAGAATCTGTAAGATGGGAACAGAGCAATCAATGTTTTCAGAATTTGCATCTGAATATTTCTTTTCAAGAGACAAATATTTAAATCTTGCAAATAAATAATAATATAGAATAATGGCTTGGCAAACCCTGCAATCCATTCCACTTTGTATAAAAACTTCAGATCTTAGTAAAATTCTCTAAATTTCACATGCACCATTTTCTAGACAATGTCCAATATTCTGGAAGCATTGCAAAAAAAATCTATTTTCAAAATTCTTGCATGGGAAGAACCAGGTAATGTGACTTTGCTCCTGGTTCCAAAAAGAACAAAGTTACTCTAGGGCTTCCCAGGTGGATCAGTGGTAAAGAATATGCCTGCCAATACAGGAGACACAGGAGACATGGGTTAGATCCCTGGGTCAAGAAGATCCCCTGGAGAAGGAAATGGCAACCCACTCCAGTATTCTTGCCTGAGAAATCCCATGGACAGAGCCATTAACAGACTGGTGGGTTACAGTCCATGGGGTCACAAAGAATTGGACATGACTGAGCATGCAGCAGAAAGTTACTCTAACACTAAATTTTGGCAAGGTTCTTAGGCTATGCATGAGTGATATATTAGTATCACTGAAGGATGGATTGTGGTACATTTAAAGATGTTTTCACTAAATCCTAAAACAACTACTAAAACAAAAAAGAGAACTAATAAGGCAGTAAAGAAACTAAAATGTAAAGTTAAAAAAAAAAAAAATCCCCAAGAAGGCAGAAAAAGTAGAAAAGGGAAACAAAGATCGTAAGTACAAAATAGATAGCAAGAGAATACAATCTAACTATATTAGCAATCATTTTAAACGACTGTGTTTTAAATGCTCCAATTAAAAGGAAGAGATTTTTCAGACTGACTAAAATAGAAAGTTAAAAGTGTATGATGCCTATAAGAAACACACTTTACAAAGATACAAATAGGTTAACAGTAAAATGATAGAATAAAAGACAGACTGTGTTAATAACTAGCCAAAGGAAGCCTTCAGTGTTGCACAAAATAAGTTCAGAACAATTAATCATAAGAAGGAGACACATAGAATATACCAAAGAATGGATAATTCTCAAACCATTTATAAAGTAATACAATGATGGATAAAAATGATAAGACATGAACTCTTGGTTAATTAAAATTTTTGCTTAATAAAAAATTTTAAAAAAATATAACATTAATAAATGTTTATTCCTTGATAACCAAACTTCAAAATACTTAGAGCAAAAACTGTTAGAACTGCCAGGAGAAATATACAAGTTCACCATGACAGTCAAATATTTGAATACCTTCCCTTCAATAACTGATACAAGATGTAGACAGAGAATCAGTAAAATTACAGAAAATACTTTCAATTAATTTGACCTAATGGATACCCCTCTCAGCAATAAAAGAATGTGTATTATATTTAAGGGTACCTGAAATAGTAATTAAGATAGGCTATATTCTAGGTCATAAAATAGGTTCAATAAGATTAAAATGATTCATATCATACATAGAACATTCTCTATCCAAATTGGAATTAAATAAGAAATTTATTCCTAAAATACAACTGGAAATTGTGAACATTTGGAGACTAAATCCAAAAATTTGAAATAATTCATGAGTCACAAAAAAAGATCAAAGGAAATATTTTGAACTGAAAGACAATGAGAAAACAACCTATCCGAATTTGTAATTTTCTACTAAAGCAGTATGAGTATATGGGCATGGGAGGGGCAGAATTTATAACTTTCAAGGCCTATATGAGAAAAGAATAAAGTTATCAAACAACCTCAACTAAAGAAATTAGAAAAAGATAAATAAAATAAACTCAAAGCAAGCAAAATGAATAAAATAATAAAAATAAAAGTGGAAGTCCATGACCAAGAAAAGGGAAAAAATATAAAAAGCTTAATGAAACTAAAAAGGTTTTTAAATTAAATCAATAAAACTGATAAATCTCTAGCCACATTGATCATGAAAAACAGAAAGAAGAAAAAAAACTACCAATATCAGGACTGAGGTATCAGTATGGGTTCTATAGATACTTACAAGATAATAAATAAAATAATAATAAAATAAAAAAAGAAACTGGTGATAACTTCAAATTTGAGTTTTTATGAAAATAAAATGGTTCTATGAAAATGGAACTATGATAGTTCACTCAAGAAGAAATTAGCTAATCATGAATGGTTCCATATCTACTAAAGAGATTGAGTTTGTAGGTAAAAGCCTACTAACAAAGAACTTCTCATGATTGCTAAATTTATGGGTGAGTACTATCAAAATTTTTTTTGAAAAAAAGAAATATCAATTCTATACAATCTTTTACAGAAAATTGAGAAGCAAGAAATATTCTCAACTTATTCCTTAAAGCAGTAAGCTTGATTCTAAAATGAAAGAAAGGAGTTACAAAACAATGAAAATTACCAACTGATAACCTTCACTAGGCTTCCCAGGTGGCACAGTGGTAAAGAATCCGCCTGCCGATGCAGAACACGAAAGAGATGCTCATTCAATTCCTGGGTTGGAAATATTCCCTGGAGGAAGAAATGGCAATCCACTCCAGTATTCTTGCCTGGAAAATTCCATGGACAGAAGAGTTTGCTGGGTGACAGTCCATGTGGTCTCAAAGAGTTGGACACCGCTGAGCACATACATACACACAGCCTTCATGAAAATAGATGCCAACATTCTAAACAAAATTTTAGCAAACTGAATTCAATAATGTGTAAACAGGATAACACATGTCAAGAGGATATTTTAATAAGAGTGTGAACTTGATTTAAAATTCAAAATCAATCAGTGCAATTAACCATTTTAAAAGCAACAAAAATTGATCACCTCAGTATAGTCAGGAACTTTTTTTTTATAAAATCCAGTATTCATTTCTGATAAAAAACTTCATCAAAAAAAGAAAAAAAAACTCAATCTGATGAAGGATATCTATGAAAATCCTACAGCTAACATCTCATTCTATGGTAAGAAACTATATGTTTTATCTCTAAGACTAGGAACAAGCAAGGATCTTCTCTTATCACATCTGATCAACATTGTACTGGAGGTTCGCAGTGTGAAGAAAAAGAAGTAAACAGAATTCAGGAAGTATGGAAAAAAGAAAAACTGTATTTATATGCAGATGATGTGATCTTGTATATAGAAAATCTGATCCACAAAAATCTCCTAGAAGTACCATACAAGTTTATCGATATTGCAAAATATTAAGATCAATGTAGCAAAATAAACTGTATTTCTATATACCACTAATAAATCACCAGAAAGTAAAATTTAAAAACATCCTCTTCATTATCATTAAAAATATGAAATATAAAAATATACATAAGGTCTGCAAATCAGAAACTATGAAATAATGATAGAGGAAATAAAGACCTAGTACCAAAAGAGACACACTATATTAATGGGTTGTTCAGATATAAATTTTCCTTAAATTCGTGTGTACATTCGTATGTTGATGACCATAAGGAAAAAACATGGAATGACCCAGTCTTCACACTGATAGAGAATAAATTAAAAATTGATCAGAGTGAAACCATATCAAAAAAGAAACACATGCTTGAGTTTCTCTGGCCTAAAATACATAAGCAAAAAGGGAGAAAAAGAATTGTTCCAAGTTATTTTTTAAAAAAAGTAAAGCAACTGCATATTCCTTTGAGATATATGTTAAGATCAAAACAAATCATAAAATGTTCCATAATCATATTCTTAATAATAGCACATAGCGTGCAATTGATATATTTATGTACTAGAATAAGTTAACGATTTTTGTGTCATTAGGAATGAAGATTGCAACCTAGAAAACATATAAATGTAAAATGATTCTCCTTTAAATGAAGGAAGCCGACCTGAAAAGACTATATATTGCTTCAATCCAACTATACAACATTCTAGAAAAGACAAACCAGCGTATTAAAAAGCATAAGCATCACTTTGTCCACGAAGGTCTGTATAGTCAAAGTTATGGTTTTTCCTGTAGTCATGCATGGATGTGAGAGTTGGACCATAAAGAAGGTTGAGTACCAAAGAACTGATGCTTTTGAACTGTGGTGTTGGAGAAGACTCTTGAGAGTCCCTCGGACAGCAAGGAGATCAAACCAGTCAATCCTAAAGGAAATCAACTATGAATATTCATTTGAAAGACTGATACTGAAGCTAAAGCTCCAATACTTTGACCACTTGATTGGAAAAGACCCTGATTCTGGGAAACACTGAAGGCAAAAGGAGAAGAGAGTGGCAGAGGATGAGAAGGATGGAAGGCATCACAGACTCAATGGACATGAACCTGGACAAACTCCAGGAGATACTAAAGGACAGAGAAGCCTGGTATGCTGCAGACTATGGGGTCGCAAAGAGTCATACATGAGTTAGAGAGTGAACAACAACTGCAGTGGAGATAGTACAAGGATCAGAAATTGCCAGGATCAAGTAGGGACGAGGTATGAATAGTCAGAGAACAGGGGACTTTTAAGACAGTGTAATTATTCAATATGATAATGCTGGATACATGCTATTATAACCCCAGAGATAGCATAACACCGAGACTTATCCTAGTCTAAGCCATGGGTGTTGGTTGATAATGATGTGTTAATAAATTCATCTTTTATAATAAATGTACTACTCTTGTGCCAGTGATTGAAAATAAGCAAGGATGTGTATGTGTGATGGCAGAGTGTACAGGCAGGCATATCCCACTTAACTGCGCTTCACGTTATTGTACTTTGTAAATGTTAAATTTTTTACAAATTGAAGATTTCTGTCACCCTTACACAGAGCAATTCTACCAGTGCCATTTGTCCAACAGTATTTACTCATACCTGGTCAGTGTGACCAAGAATGTCACAGTTTGATAATTATTTCAATATTTCAAATACTCTGCTGGCAAAAAGGTTATGATTTGCTAAAGGTTCAGATGATGGTTAACATTTTTAGCAAGAAAATATTTTAAAATAAAGATACATATATTATTTATTAGACATGATGACATTGGACACCAAACAGGCTATACTATATTGTAAACATAACTTTTATGTACACTGTGAAACCAAAAAAAAATATTCATGTGATTGTCTTTATTCCAATATTTGCTTTATTGCAGTGGTCTGAAGCAGAATCCTCAATATCTCTTACATATGCCTACATATAGACTTCTCTGGTGGCTCAGACTGTAAAGAATCTGCCCGCAATGCAGGACACTCAGGTTCAACCCCTGGGTCAGGAAGCTTCCTGGAGAGGGGATGGCTACCTACTCCAGTATTCTTGCCTGGAGAATTCCATGGACAGAGGATTCTGATGGGCTGGAGACCATGGGGTTGCAAAGAGTCAGACACGACTGAGTGACTAACACTAAGCTTATCTATTGGACTCTGTATTCTCCATTTAATTTTGCTGTGAATCTAAAAGTGCTCTAAAAAAAGTATATTAAAATTCTTCATATTGCTTATACTTTAACTCTGTATTGAAACCTCAGTATGAGTTTTAACCTGAATAATCAAGAAAGCAAGAAAAGGAACTAATTTACTGTTACTTTCATCACTAGTGGTCAAGAATTCTGTTCAAGTACAGAGGTGCTCCTTGGGAGCTGTTTGAACTAAATGCACCAACAAGGGAAAAATAAATAAAGCTGTTTAAATGGTTTCTTAGGGACCTTTATGATGATGGAATGCAATTCTTTTTTCAAGACCAATAGCTGTATATATTCTGCACACTTTGGTCTGAGAACAATAACTACATGTATTCAAATACATATAAACTTGGAATTTACAAAAACTGTGAAACAAAGCTAGGTATACTCTCCTCTCATTTTCACATCTGCTTGGAAAATAGCTTTAATTTCTATTTTACTTCTATATTATAAATCATTAAAACTCTGAAGGCAGCATGTTTTGAATGCAGTTTCCTATCTTTTTTATACTTTTCTTATAATGCAGGTGAATCTGTAAACACCAATATTCTTAGAAAAGTGAGGAACTATTCCATATGATAATGCGATGTTTTAGTAGATTAGAACATACTGAATCGTAAGTAATCACTTTAGTTATTAGTCTAGAAACTAATGGAAAATCTGGATGATATGGGGCTTCCTCAATGGCTCAGCAGGTAAAGAATTCACCTGCAATGCAGGAGAGACAGGAGACTTGGGTTCAACTCCTGGGTCTGGGAGATCCTCTGGAGAAGGGCATGGTAACCCCCTCCTTTCTTGCCTAGAAACCCCCATGGACAAAGAAGCCTAAAGGACCACAGTCTATGGTGTTGCAAAGAGTCAGACAGGACTGAACAACTAAGTGTGCATGCACTGATGATACGAGAGTGGATTTTCTCTTTACAAGGAAGACTAGAGCTCCAAGTCATATATTCTTTTTAATTTTTTTTATATTATTGTTTTTACAGTAATGAAGAAAAGACAGTCTCTTCAATAAATGATGCTGGGAAAACTAGACAGCTACATGTAAAAAAAAAAAAAAACTAGAACACTCTTTGATACCATACACAAAAATAAACTTAAAATGAATACCTAAATATAAAAACGGATACTATAAAACTTTTACAGGAAAACATAAGCAGAACATAAATCACAACAACATATTTTTTTGTTCTGTCTCCCAGAGTAATGCAAATAAAAACAGAAATAAACAAATGGCACCCAGTGAAATTTAAGAGCTTCAGCCCAGCAAAGGAAACAACAAACAAAGTGGAAGGACAACCCACAGAATGGTAGAAAATATTCGCAAACCATGTGACCAGCAAGTGACTTGTCTCCAAAATATACAAGCAGTTCATGTAGCTCAACATCCAAAGAACAAACAACCTAATCAAAAAAAATGGGCAAAAGATTTAAATAGGCATTCTCCAAAGGAGACACAGATGGTCAAGAGGTACATGAAAAGATGCTCAACACTGGTAAGTATTAGAGAAATGCATATCAAAGCTACAGTGAGACATCAGCTCACACCAGTTAGCATGACCATCATCAAAAAATCTACAAGCAACAATTGCTGGAAAGGGTGTGGAAAGTTGAGAGAAGGAAATCCACCTACACTGTTGATGGTAATGCAAATTGGTGCAGCCACTAAGGAGAACATTATGGAGTGTCCTTATAAAACTAAAAATAGAGCTACCATATGACCCAGAAATCCCACCACTGGGCATATGCCCTTGGTAATCCAGAACTCTAAATGATGCATGTACTACAATGTTCGTTGCAGTATTGTTTACAATACCCAAGACTTGGAAACAACCTAAAATTGTATTGCCAAATTGATGGATAAAGAAGATTTGATGCACATATAAAATGGAATGTAACTCAGCAATTAAAAGGAATGAAATAAAGCTATTTGCAGTAACATGACTGGATCTGGTATCATACTAAGTGAAACTAAGTAAAGTCAGATGGAGAAAGACAAATATCATATGATATCAATTATATGCAGAATCTAAAAAAAAAAACAAATGATATGAATGAACTTATTTACAAAACAGAAACAGACTCACAAGCTTAGAGAATGGATTTATGGTTACCAGGGGCCAAGGGTGGGGTCAAGTGATAGACTGAAAGTTTGGAATTGATATGTACACACCAGTGTATTTAGAATAAGTTTGGAATTGATTGAAAGTTTGGAATTGATATGTACACAGCACTGTATTTAGAATAGTTAACCAACAAATCATATGTTCATTAAATACTCCCTTATAACAAACATGGTGATAATTTGAATTATGAATAATTTATTTTAACTATTCTACAAAGCAATAAACTTCAACACATCTACAGAAACCTGGGGCTTTCCTGGTGGCTCGGTGTTAAAGATCTGCCTGCAATGCAAGAGATGTGGATTCAGTCCCTGGGTCAGGAAAATCCCCTGAAGAAGGAAGTGGCAACTCACATGAGTATTCTTGCCTGGGAAAACCCATGGACAAAGAGTCCTGACGGACTACAGTCCATGGAATCACAAAGAGTTGGACATAACTTAGCAACTAAACAACACAGAATTTCTACTCCTGGGATAGTTTTGCCCACTGAAATGTTTTACCCACTTAAATGCATGAACAAGAACTGCTGTCTGATTGATCCATTTTAAGTTATTTTAAATAAATGAAAACAAATGAAATAAATCAACTAATATAATTTTTGTATATTGTGTTTAACATTGTGTGCTCCTAACTGTTCTTTTCATTGATCATTCAGGAAAACTCTCTTATCTCTCCTTGCTATTCTCTGGAACTCTGCATTCAGATGGATATAGCTTTCCTTTTCTCCTTTGTCTTTTGCTTCTCTTCTTTTCTCAGGTATTTCTAAGGCCTCCTCAGACAACCATTTTGCCTTTTTGCATCTCTTTTTCTTGGGGATGGTTTTGATAACCATCAATGTTATGAAAAGTGAAAGTGAAAGTACCTCAGTTGTGTCCAACTTTGCGACTCCATGGACTGTACTGACCATGGAATTCTCCAGGCCAGAATAGTGGAGTGGGTAGCCTTTCCCTTCTCCAGGGGATTTTCCCAACCCGGGGATCAAACCCAGGTCTCCCACATTGCAGGCATATTCTTTACCAGCTTAGCCATAAGGGAAGCCCAAGAACACTGGCGCTGGTAGCCTATCCCTTTTCCAGGGGATGTTCCTGACCCAGAAATTGTACCAGGGTCTCCTGCATTACTGCCGAATTCTTTACCAACAGACTATCAGAGAACTCCTGACATCACAAACTCCATCCATGGTTTTTCAGGCATTCTGCTTACAGATCTAATATCTTGAATCTATTTGTCACTTCCACTGTATAATCATAAGGGATTTGATTTAGTCATACCTGAATGGTCTAGTGGTTTTCCCTACTTTCTTCAATTTAAGTCTGAATTTGGCAATAAGGAGTTCATGATCTGAGCCATCTCTACACAGTCAGCTCCTGGTCTTGTTTTTGCTGACTGTATAGAGATTCTCCATCTTCAGCTGCAAATAATATAACCAATTTGATTTTGGTGTTGAGCATCTGGTGATGTCCACATGTACAGTCTTCTCTTCTGTTTTTGGAAGAGGGTGTTTGCTATGACCAGTGCGTTCTCTTGGCAAAACTCTGTTAGCTTTTGCCCTGCTTCATTTTGTCTTCCAAGGGCAAACATGCCTGCTACTCTAGGTATAGCTTGACTTCCTACTTGTGGATTCCAGTTCCCTATGATGAAAAGGACATCTTTTTTGGTGTTAGTTTTAGAAGGTCGTGTATGTCTTCATAGAATGTTCAACTTCAGTTTCTTCAGCATTAGCAGTTGGGGCACAGACTTGGATTACTATGATATTGAATGGTTTGCCTTGGAAATGAACAGAGATCATTCTGTTGTTTTTGAGATTCCACACAACTACTGCATTTCAGACTTTTTGTTGACTAGGAGGCCTACTGCATTTTTTTCTAAGAGATTCTTACCCACAATACTGGATATGCATAATAAAGATGGGCACAATAAAAGACAGAAATGGTATGGACCTAACAGAAGCAGGAGATATTAAGAAGAGGTGGCAAGAATACACAGAAGAACTACATAAAAAAGATCTTGATGACCCCAATAACCATGGTGGTGTGATCACTCACCTAGAGCCAGACATGCTGGAGTGTGAGGTCAATTGGGCCTTAGGAAGCATCACTATGAACAAAGCTAGGTGGAGGTGATAGAATTTCAGATGAACTATTTCAAGTCCTAAATGATGATGCAGTGGTAGTGCTACACTCAATATGCCAGCAAATTTGGAAAAGTCAGCAGTGGCCACAGGACTGGAAAAGATCAGTTGTCATTCCAATCCCAAAGAAAGGCAATGCCAAAAAATGTTCAAACTATCACAAAATTACACTCATCTCACATGCTAGCAAAGTGATGCTCAAAATTCTCCAAGCTAGGATACAATAGTATGTGAACCAAGAACTTCTAGATGTTCAAGCTGGATTTAGAAAAGGCAGAGGAACTGGACATCAAATTGCCAACATCTGCTGGATCATAGAGAAAGCAAGAGAATTCCAGAAAAAGATATACTTGTGCTTCATTGACTATGCTAAAGCTTTTGACAGTGTGGATCACAACAAACTGCAAAATTCTTGGAAGTGGGAGTACCAGGCCATCTTACCTGCCTCCTGAGAAATCTGTATGCAGGTCAGGAAGCAACAGTTAGAACTGGACATGGAACAACAGACTGGTTCCAAATTGGGAAAGGAGTATGTCAAGGCTGTATATTGTCACCTTGCCTGTTTTACTTATATGCAGGGTACATCATGTGGAATGCCAGGCTGGATGAAGCACAAGTGGGATTCAAGATTGTCGGGAGAAATCTCAATAACCTCAGATACACAAATGACACCACCCTTATGGCAGAAAGTGAAGAGGAACTAAAGAGCTTCTTAATGAAGATAAAAGAGCAGAGTTTAAAAGCTGGCTTAAAATTCAGCTTTCAAAAAATTAAGATCATTACATTCAGTCCCATCACTTCATGGCAAGTAGATGGGGAAACAATAGAAACAGTGAAAGACTTTATTTTCGGGGGCTCCAAAATCACTGCAGATGGTGACTGAAGCCATGAAATTAAAAGATGCTTGCTCCTTGGAAGAAAAGCTAAGACAAACCTAGACAGCATATTAAAAAACAGAGACATTGCTTTACCAACAAAGGTCCATCTTGTCAAAGCTATGGTTTTTCCAGTAGTCATGCATGGATGTGAGAGTTGGACCATAAAGAAAGTTGACCGCCAAAGAATTGAAGCTTTTTAACTGTGATTTTGGAGAATACTTTAAAGGGTCCCTTTGCATGGCAAGGAGATCAAACCAGTCAATCATAAAGGAAATCACTCCTGAGTATTCATTGGAAGGACTAATGCTGAAGCTGAAACTCCAATACTTTGGCCACCTAGTGCAAAGAGCTGACTCATTGGGAAAGCCCCAGATCCTGGGGAAGATTGAAGGCAGGAGGAGAAAGGGGCAACAGAGGATGAGATGGTTTGATGGCATCACTGACTCAATGGACATGAGTTTGAGTAAGCTCTGGGAGTTGGTGATGGACAATGAAACACGGTGTGATGCAGTCCATGGGTTATCAAATAGTCAGACACAACTGAACGACTGAACTGAACTGAACTGAACTTAGTTCTAGAATTTACCAGTATGCCATCATTTGAAATCAACAGACACAGCAGCATCTATTAGCTAAAGGAGAGATAAGAGTGAAGTACATTATTCTCAGTAATCTATTCATTATTTCATGTAATAAGCATATATGAGAGAGCTACCATATTCACTACCATTGGCAGTTTTGAGGTTGATCCAAAGAAGTCAAATAATTTCATTTATATCTGGAAAAACATGAGGAAAATAAAGCTTGCAAAGCATTCATTCAATGCTATCTTTTGGAATAGAGCTTAAATCTACTGTTCTATTTAATTAAAAATGTTTTCATTTATTTTTTAATTGGAGGATAATTGTTTTACATGTTGCCTTGGTTTGTGCCGCACCACAGAAAGAATCAGCCATGATTGTACATATATCCCCTCCCTCTAGAGCACAAAAAAGGCATTTAAGTTACTCAAATCAAAACAAATAAGAGAAATATTTTAGTCTAAATAAAATAGAAAATATATCAACAGTATATAATACTTTTGAACTGTGTTGCTGGAGAAGACTCTTGAGAGTTCCTTGGACTTCTAGGAGATCAAACCAGTCAATCTTAAATGAAATCAACTTTGAATATCCTCTGGAAGGACTGATGCCAAAGCTGAAGCTCCAATACTTTGGCCACCTGATACAAAGAGCGGACTCATTGGAAAAGACCCCAATGCTGGGAAACATTGAAAACAGGAGGAGAAGGGGACAACAGAGGACAAGACTGTTAGATAGCATTCCCAACTCAATGGACATATATTCAAGCAAATTCCAGGAGATAATGGAGTACAGAGGATCCTGGCCTGCTGCAGTCCATGGGGTCACAAAGAGTCAAACACCATTTAGTGATTGAACAAGTGTATAATGTAGGAGGGTAAACTGGATGTTAACACAAATATCAAAAGTACTTCTTTTTATATGTAAAAAAAAAAAAATTGCTTCTGCTTCTCTACATCAAACTCTCCCCAGATTCAAAAATCTCCAGCAGAGAATTAACTGGCTAACATTACATCATGTGTCCTCGGCCTTGCTGTCAGAGTTCAGGAAGAATAAGTGCTTAACCTGTGACTCTTTGCTGTTAATGTCAAAGAATGCCCCTTCCTCCCCTGGAAAATCCAACAACTGCATGTCTATTTTAAGTTGTATGAAAACTGAGTTCAGTTTCAGTTCAGTTCAGTTCAGTCACTCAGTCATGTATGACTCTTTGCGACCCTATGAATCACAACACGTCAGGCCTCCCTGTCCATCACCAACTCCCAGAGTTCACCCAAATTCATGTCCATCGAGTCGGTGATGCCGTCCAGCCATCTCATCCTCTGTCGTCCCCTTCTCCTCCTGGCCCCAATCCCTCCCAGCATCAGAGTCTTTTCCAATGAGTCAACTCTTCGCATGAGGTGGCTAAAGTATTGGAGTTTCAGCTTTAGCATCATTCCTTCCAATGAACACCCAGGACTGATCTCCTTTAGAATGGACTGGTTGAATCTCCTTCCAGTCCAAGGGACTCTTAAGAGTCTTTTCCAACACCACAGTTCAAAAGCATCAATTCTTTGGCACTCAGCTTTCTTCACAGTCCAACTCTCACATCCATAAACATGACCACTGGAAACACCATAGCCTTTACTAGACGGACCTTTGTTGGCAAAGTAATGTCTCTGCTTTTGAATATGCTATCTAGGTTGGTCATAACTTTCCTTCCAAGGAGTAAGCGTCTTTTACCTTTATGGCTGCAATCACCATCTGCAGTGATTTTGGAGCCCCAAAAAATAAAGTCTGACACTGTTTCCACTGTTTCCCCATCTATTTCCCATGAAGTGATGGGACCAGATGCCATGATCTTAGTTTTCTGAATGTTAAGTTTTAAGCCAACTTTTTCACTCTCTTCCTTCACTTTCATCAAGTGGCTTTTTAGTTCCTCTTCACTTTCTTCCATAAGGATGGTATCATCTGCATATCTGAGATTATTGATATTTCCCCCTCCAATCTTGATTCCAGTTTGTGCTTCTTCCAGTGCAACATTTCTCATGAGGTACTCTGCATATAAGTTAAATAAGCAGGGTGACAATATACAGCCTTGGCATACTCCTTTTCCTATTTGGAACCAGTCTGTTGTTCCATGTCCAGTTCTAACTGTTGCTTCCTGACCTGCATACAGGTTTCTCAAGAGGCAGGTCAGGTGGCCTGGTATTCCCATCTCTTTCAGGATTTTCCACAGTTTATTGTGATCCACACAGTCAAAGGCTTTGGCATAGTCAATAAAGCAGAAATAGATATTTTTCTGGAACTCTCTTGCTTTTTCCATGATCCAGCAGATGTTGGCAATTTCTCTGCCTTTTCTAAAATGAGCTTGAACATCTGGAAGTTCACAGTTCACGTGTTGCTGAAGCCTGGCTTGGAGAAGTTTGACCATTACTTTACTAGTGTGTAAGATCAGTGCAATTGTGTGATAATTTGAGCATTCTTTGGCATTGCCTTTCTTTGGGACTGGAAAGAAAACTGACCTTTTCCAGCCCTGTGGCCACTGCTGAGTTTTCCACATTTGCTGGCGTATTGAGTGCAGCACTTTCACAGCATCATCTTTCAGGATTTGAAATCGCTCACCTGGAATTCCATCACCTCCACTAGCTTTGTTCGTAGTGATGATTCCTAAGGCACACTTGACTTCACATTCCAGGATGTCTGGCTCTAGGTGAGTGATCACACCATCATGATTATCTGGGTCATGAAGATCTTTTTTGTACAGTTCTTCTGTGTATTCTTGCCACCTCTTCTTAATATCTTCTGCCTCTGTTAGGTCCATACCATTTCTGTCCTTTATCGAGCCCATCTTTGCATGAAATGCTCCCTTGGTATCTCTAATTTGTGGATGTGACTGGTGATAGAAGCAATGTCCGATGCTGTAAAGAGTTCAGTTTAGATCTCTACTTTAGATCAGTATGTAGAATGTTGCAATATACTACATTTCTAAAAATATGAGATAAAATGAGAGCCATTTATTCCATGAGACTATCAAAAAGTAGATGATGCAAGGTGAATTCCGCTGAGAAACTAGCACTTTCAAAGTAAGCTGAGTGCTATGGTCATTTTCAAACTCATGATCCACCACATGATCTGAGTAGAGATGCATGAAGGGACAGTCCAGTCAGACAGAGAGAAACTTATCAGTGATGGGAAAAAAAAAATCAACTGATCCTTTAGACAATATATTGGAAGAAGAAAGAGGCCAAGATATTAAAATTCTAGGCCAAGCAATTTTCTCTCTTCTCTATCCTGATTTTGCTGGGGGTAAGAATGGTATTGAGAAAGGACTAGAAAGCAGAGAAATGACGTATGTTATACACCATTGCAGTGCTTGGGTTCTGGAGCACTGCCAAAACTGAAAATACAGGTGAACCAAAATCAGCTAAAACAGTGTGTCTAATCTATTCCCGGCTCAAATGGACAAAGTCAGATGGCAGAGCTGTGCGGATTCTAGGCTGAACAAACCTCAGGTGCATTCAATCTGATTTAAGCTTTGATCCTGGATCAGCTCAACTTCACTCAAAGACAAATCTAAGTAATTAACTCCTCACATTAACTACTTCCTAGAAAATAAAACAAAATGAAATTTTTCTTAACTCCGCATTTTTATTTTATGCACAATGTCTGGAATAGGAGAAAACAATATACATAATGCATGAAAATAGCAGGTAACTTTAACCCATAAATAAAAAGAAAGCAGTCAATAGAGAAACACCTCCAGATGATCCAATTGTTAGATTTAGCACATAAGAATTTGAAAAGAAATATAAACATGTTAATATTTTAAGGGGAAATATAGATAAAGGAATAAAAAGATGATATACTCTAGTTGCAAAATGAAAACTCCATTTAAAAGAACTGGGGAATACAATATCTGAATTAAAAAATAATTATCTGATATGCTTTACAGAAGATTGTGCACTGAATAATAATAATAATAATAAAAAGAATAAGCCAACTTGTAAACAGATCAACAGCAATTAAATTAAAGCACAGCAAAAGTACAGGAAATGACTATTTAAATCATGAGTAATAGCAATGTACTTTGAGAATTATATATAGAAAAATAGGTGAGACTAGCACAAAGAATGAAGGGGGCTAAATTACATATAGACTGCTGTGAAATTCTTTATATGTTTAGCATAATATTTCAAAGTAGATGGTAATAAATAAATCAAACAGATAATAATCCTAGAGGAACAACTTAATGTTGAGTTGAGATGCTATGGTTCAGATTTAAACTTAAGAGTGCGCCAAAGAGACACTTCAGGTTCTTATCAATAAAGCTGTGCTTTTCCGCCTAGTTTGGTGAATGCTCTCAGAACGTGCTGTCAGGAATCTAGACACACTTAGACGCTGCACTGGGTGTTCTGTTCGCACATATTTATTAGAGTACATAGTACACAGAAAGCATTAGCTGTAATAATATTTAACAAGTTTCAATATTTGATAAATTTCAAATACTGTCTATTGCACAGAGTTAGATAAGTGTAAGCAATTTAAAAGACTTAAACAGTTGTTGCTGTTGTTTAGTAGCTAAGTTGCATCTGACTCTTTTGCAATCCCATGGACTGTAGCCCAGCGGGCAATTCTGTTCATGGTATTTCCCAGGCAAGAACACTGGAGTGGGTTGCCATTCACTTCTCCAGGGGATCTTCCTGACCCAGGGATTGAACCCACTTCTCTTGCACTGGCAGACAGATTTTTAACCACTGAGTCACCAGAGAAGCCCAGAAAAGCTTAGTAGGCACCTATAAATTTTAAAGTTTATCAATATTGATAAAATACAGTGCAATTACACTGGGGACAAAATTAAAATATTACTCAAGACAGTATGTTACTACCATTAAAATTATTGGAATTACATTCATGTTACACAATTTGGAATAGAAAAGCAAATCATTAAAAAAAAATTCCTGGAAAGATTTGTGTATGTGTCTGGGGAGGGTTGTTTGTGATCAAATCTTAGGAAAACATAAAATTTAATAAAACAATGGGAAATGAAAACTTGGTATTCCAGATCTAGGATAATGGTAGTAACACCTAATTCTTTAGTAAAAGTTACTTACCTAGAACCTTCAATATGTAGTTTTTTAATATAATTTTTGATTAAGTACCCCAGAAATTGCCAACATCCACTGGATCATCAAAAAAGCAAGAGAGTTCCAGAAAAACATCTATTTCTGCTTTCTTGACCAGGACAAAGCCTTTGACTGTGTGGATCACAATAAACTGTGGAAAATTCTGAAAGAGATGGGAATACCAGACCACCTGACCTGCCTCTTGAGAAACCTGTATGCAGGTCAGGAAGCAACAGTTAGAACTGGACATGGAACAACAGACTGGTTCCAAATAGGAAAAGGAGTATGCCAAGGCTGTATATTGTCACCCTGCTTATTTAACTTATATGCAGAGTACATCATGAGAAATGCTGGGCTGGAGGAAGCACAAGCTGGAATCAAGATTGCCAGGAGAAATATCAATAACCTAAGATATGCAGATGACACTACCCTTATGGCAGAAAGTGAAGAAGAACTAAAGAGCCTCTTGATGAAAGTGAAAGAGGAGAGTGAAAAAGTTGGCTTAAAATTCAACATTCAGAAAACGAAGATCATGGCATCCGGTCCCATCACCTCATGGGAAATAGATGGGGAAACAGTGGAAACAGTGTCAGACTTTATTTTTCTGGGCTCCAAAATCACTGCAGATGGTGACTGCAGCCATGAAATTTAAAGATGCTTACTTCTTGGAAGGAAAGTTATGACCAACCTAGACAGCATATTCAAAAACAGAGACATTACTTTGCCAACACAGGTCCATCTAGTCAAGGCTTTGGTTTTTCCAGTAGTCATATATGGATGTGAGAGTTGGACTATAAGGAAAGCTGAGCGCCGAAGAATTGATGCTTTTGAACTGTGGTGTTGGAGAAGACTCTGGAGAGTCCCTTGGACTGCAAGGAGATCCAACCAGTCCATCCTAAAGGAGATCAGTCCTGGGTGTTCATTGGAAGGACTGATGTTGAAGTTGAATCTCCAATACTTTGGCCACCTGATGTGAAGAGCTGACTCATTTGAAAAGACCCTGATGCCGGGAAAGATTGAGGGCAGGAGAAGAAGGGGACGACAGAGGATGAGATGGTTGGATGGCATCACCAACTCAATGGACATGGGTTTGGGTGGACTTCGGGAGTTGGTGATGGACAGGGAGGCCTGGCGTGCTGTGGTTCATGGGGTCGCAAATAGGCAGACATGACTGAGCGACTGAACTGAACTGAACCCCAGGAATATTAAGAACTTAATCATTTTGGTGGAATTCAGAAAAGCTATTCAAGTAAGTGGTTCACATACAAACAGCTGGTCAATGAAATTTCCTTTAAAGTGTGAATTATTTTACCGGGTTTTGGATAGCTTTCCTAAAAGTAGCTCTGCTTTTCAAATCCATTTTCTGTAGAGGAAGAATTAGTGCTGGCTTCAAAGACAGACTGATGCCTATGAGAATGATGACTTAGAGAAGTGGCCCAGGAAATTAAAATATATATATATTTTCAAGAGACTAAAACACGCAGGAGTCTGTAGGGTTATTCCTCCAATTAGGAGCCAATGTTTTCTTCAAAGTAGGAAGAAAGAAATGCATACCAGTTTGCATTTCCTCCTAAATTTTCATTTCTGTCTTCTATGTATCAATTCATTAATTTATTCTTTCAACAAAAATTGCACAAGTGCCTACTGCTTGCAATCACCCTATCAAGTACTAGAAATACAGACATGAGGAAGAATGGTAAAGGATGGCAAAATCTCTGTCTTCTTGAAAATAATGATATTTTTCTAGTATGTATTATATTACTTAAGATTAATTTTAGAATTTATTCAATAGTTTTATCACATGGCCAGATATATCCTTCAGTGGATTGAGAATGGGGGAAAAAAACCCTGTTATAGCAAACAACTAAAATTGCTTTCATATTTTTCTACAAAGATAGCACAAAGATAGCAAAGATATTCTATAGATTGAAGTCATTTCTGAACCATCCAATGTCACTTATTTCCATCATCAGTTTTGTACAAGTATGTTATATTGAAAATACGATGTTTGCATGAATTTTAGCTATATGCCTTCAATTTTTCAAAATTGTATATTCCAGGTAAATGAAAATTCATTTATTACCAAAATGTTCATGAATAAAACTGTAACTTAGTCAAACGAAACTAAAGTATAGACTGTATACAGTAGGCACTGAATAGATACCACTTTTTGTAATGAGCTTACCTGGTAGCTCAGTGGTAAAGAATCTGTCTGCCAATGCAGGAGATATGGGTTCAGCTCCTTGGTTGGGAAGATCTCCTGGAGAAGGAAATGGCAACCCACTCCAATATTCTTGCCTGCAAAACCCCATAGGCAGGTGAGCCTGGTAGGCTGCCTGCAGTCCACGGGTCACAGCTTAGCAACTAAACAACGACAACATTGTTGTTAATGGAGCAATTACACAGATGTACTGGAAGTTTTAAAAGTAAAAGTTGTTTTGAAAGTGGCTCTGCGCTTTATCCATACTGGCTTACTTATCAGCGTACAGAGAGTATCATCAAGATATATTACTTTTTGAAAGTGAAATGCTATATTGGTATTAATTTGTGACTTCTAGGATCTGAAATAGAAATTACTAGGGCTTTCCAGGTGGAACTAGTGGTAAAGAACCTGCCAGCCAACACAGGTAGACAAGAGACACACACAGGAAGAGCCCCTGGAGGAGGGTACAGCAACCCACTTCAGTATTCTTGCCTGGAGAATCCCATGGACAGAGGAGCCTGGCAGGCTACAGTCCACAGGGTCACAAAGAGTCAGACATGACTCAAGCAACTTAGCATGCTCAAGCACTTGGCATTTAAATTACTATGGCTTTTTTTCTTTTGTTTATAACAGACATGTTTATCTGTCTTAATATAAGCCATACATGAAATTATTCTCTTTCATATTATAGCTTAGACTCAGCTTAATTTTTGCTACCTAAGTTTATGGTAGAGAGTACAAAATTGAGATTTGGTAACTGAGTTATCAATGAGTTATACAGCCAACCCGGATGCTTTTTTACCAAAAATTCATGTGAAAGGCTGCATTATTCAAATCAGCCACAGTTTAGTCATTAACACTGATCGAATTAATCAGCTAATTGTTAAATCACTACTTGGTTTTGAGCTACAAAGACACACATGTAGGGCCTCTGTGCTGCATATTTCAAAGCACTGAGAGCATTTCTAATCTAAGTGGTGCCCTAGAGCCAGAAAGAATTACTGCTATCTTACAGGGTGCCGTACATGCTGGGAATAATGCAATTAATAAAAGTTCCCTTGAGTTCAAATTGAAAATGTAAAATACTTTTATTTCTCTGGAGTCATTGCGATATATGTTTGCTTTTTTTTTTTCTGAAATCTTATCTGTACAAAATATTCAGAGCCAAACAAATAAACAGTTCAGAATAGCCAAGAAAGTCCTTTTAATTAAAACAAGTGCATGTCTTTTGTTTGTTTTTCCCTTTTGAAAAATTTGAAGACTGACAAGAAACCTTAATATCCAGATTGTCTTATATGTGACATTTGCTTTCATAAACCATGCAGTTATCAAGAGCTAATCCTGTAGAGAAACTAATCAAGGAAGGTGTTACACAGAGGCAAAACATATGATTAAAGAGGGGGAAGGCAAATCTCATGCAAAGAACTGAATATTATAATAAAATTGCCACTGAATGGAGATGTGAAGCCTTCAAGCTCAGTTTAATTAGGCCACTGAGTGGAATCCCCTAAGACTAACAACAATTGAACAGCTAATAATCAGTTTGTTCTTTACTGATTACCAGTTAATCATGTCCCAAACACAATCTCAGTCCTCTCTCTAATTATGAATACATTTTCAGTCTTCTCCTTTAATCTCTACACTTTTTATGGGTGCACAGATCTTAATCAGTTGACTGTAAGAGTGCCTACAACCATTATTGAAGGCCTTGAAAGGCCTTCCTACTGTTTAGGAAGTAAATATTTGCATCTTTTTTTATCACTGTAGTAAACATTGAAGCTGATCTTAGGACGGAAAACTGGAGCTGAGGAGGCAAGTGTGCATCAATGTGGGCCAGATTCTAATACTTTATGAAGTCTTGCTCCTTATGGAAATCTGGAACATCACGCATATACACGGGGAGAAAAATATTGCCTGTGGTCCTACCATGAATAAAGAATCACTGATTATATTTTCATTTATATTTTCATATATGGGGGAGAAATATATTTGCCTTATGTATATTATTTATAAATAATATGACACTCTACCATTATTTTAATATACACATTCTCTAGATATAGGTCTTACATATTTAATAACTACATAATTTTCTTTAAAGTATGTTGTTGTTGTTGTTTTAGTCACTAAGTCATGTCCAATCTTTGAAGCTCCATGGACTATAGGCAGCCAGGCCCATCTGTTCATAGAATTTCCCAGGCAAGAATACTGGAGTGGGTTGCCATTCCTTTCTCCAGGGCATCTTCCCCACCCAGATATTGAACCAGGGTCTCCTGCTTGGCAGGTAGATTCTTTACCAATAAGCCACCTGGGAAGCCCTTAAATTAATATAACATACTTCAATTTAATACTCAGTTATTTGTCATCATTTCATTTGTTTCACTTTTTGATATTATGAATAATTGTTTGATGTCTTAGAATTAAAAAAATAATTTGATAGTTATGATTATTTCCTACAAATACATTGAAAAGAAATGAACTTAACATTTTGTTAAATATCCTTCCAACCATCTTATAATGAATAAACAGTTTAGCTTTGGGAGTTCTTTATTTGGTTATAAAAATTTCCTCCTGTAGAATTCTATTATTTCTTCTCCATTTAAAAAAATTACCCTTTTGGATTATTTTTTAAATAGTTCAGCTCTGTAGATTCTGAATTTCAGAGTTGCTACCACTTTCAAGTATTCTAACCTAATATGCTGCTCATCTTCATTCTAAAAATCACTTCCATGTGAATCCCCATCTTCACTAGTTCCAACTTTGGCAGCATCAATGCAGCTACTTCATCTTTGCAAAATAATTGTCGATATCTTCGTTAACGGCAAGAGCTATCATTTGTTTATTGAGTGTCATCATATGGCAGGAAATTTACAGCTACTTCCTACAAGGTAGCTTTTATTGTCGTTATTTATTCAGATAAGGAAACTGAGGCTCAGGGAACTGAAATAATTTGCCCACTTATACCAACTACCAAACACTAAAATTGTGTTTCAAACATAGACTTATGAACCCAAAGCTTGATAACTTCATTGACTCACGTATGCCTTTCAGTTCAGTTCAACTCAGTCTCTCAATCATGTCTGACTTTTTGCAACCCCATGGACTGCTGCACACCAGGCTTCCCTGTCCATCACCAATGCTTGCTCAAACTCATGTCCATTGAGTCAGTGATTCTATCCAACCATCTCTGTCTTCCCTTTCTCCTCCTGTCTTCAATCTTTCCTAGCATCAGTGTCTTTTCCAATGAGTCAATTCTTTGCATCAAGTGGCCAAGTACTGGAGTTTCAGCTTCAACATCAGTCCTTCCAATGAATATTCAGGACTGATTTCCTTTAGGATAGACTGGTTGGATCTCCTTGCAGTCCAAGGGGCTCTCAAGAGTCTTCTCCAACACCACAGTTCAAAAGCATCAATTATTTGGTGCTCAGATAAATGGCAACCCACTCCAGTACTCTTGCCTGGAAAATCCCATGGACAGAGAAGCCTGGTAGACTACAGTCTATGGGATCTCAAAGAGTCGGACATGAGTGAACGACTTCACTTTCAGCTTTCTTTATGGTTCAACTCTCACATCTATACATGACTACTGGAAAAACCATGGCTTTGACTAGATGGACCTTTGGTAACAATAACCCTGTGTACGAGACAGCAAAAGAGACACTGATGTATAGAACAGTCTTATGGACTCTGTGGGAGAGGGAGAGGGTGGGAAGATTTGGGAGCATGGCATTGAAACATGTGTAATATCATGTATGAAAAAAATAAATAAAAGTTATTGAAGAGAAAAAAAAGTAAACAAAAATTAATAAATAAATAAAAGTAATGTTTCTGCTTTTCAATATGCTGCCTAGGTTGGTCACAGCTCTTCTTCCAAGGAGCAAGCATCTGTTAAGTTCATAACTGCAGCCACCATCTGCAGTGATTTTGGGGCCAAAGAAAATAAAGTCTGTCACTGATTCCATTGTTTTCCCATCTATTTGCCATGAAGTGATGGGATCAGATACCATGATCTTAGTGTTTTGAATGTTGAGTTTTAAGCCAGCTTTTTCACTCTCCTCTTTCAGTTTCATCAAGAGGCTCTTCAGTCCTCTTCACTCTCTGCTATAAGGGTGATATCATCTGCATCTCTGAGGTTATTGATATTCTTCCTGGCAATTTTGATTCCAGCTTGTACTTCATCCAGCCCAGCATTTCACATGATATACTCTGCATAGACGTTAAATAAGCAGGGTGACAATATACAGCCTTGAAGTACTCCTTTCCCAGTTGGAACCAATCCATTGTTCCATGTCCAGTTCTAAGAGTTGCTTCTTGACCTGCATACAAATTTTTCAATAGGCAGGTAAAGTGAAGTCACTCAGTTGTGTCCGACTTTTTGTGACCTCATGGACTGTAGCCCACCAGGCTCCTCCATCCATGGAATTTTCCAGGCAAGAGTACTGGAGTGGGTTGCCATTTCCTTCTCCTGGGATCCTCCTGACCCAGGGTTCGAACCCATGTCTCCCACATTGCAGGCAGACGCTTTACCATCTGAGTTCACCAGGGTAACCCAATAGGCAGGTAAGGTGGTCTGGTATTCTCTTGCAGAATTTTCCACAGTTTGCTGTGATCCACACAGTCAAATTCTTTGGCATAGTCAATAAAGCAGGAGTAGATATTTTTCTGGAACTCTCTTGCTCTTTCTGTGATCCAATGGATGTTGGCAATTTGATCTCTGGTTCCTCTGCCTTTTCTAAATCCAGCCTGAACATCTGGAAGTTCTAAGTTCACATACTGTTGAAGCCTCATTTGGAGAATTTTGAGCATTACTTTGCTAGTGTGTGAGATGAGTGCAATTATGCAGTAGTCTGAATGTTCTTTGTCATTGCCTTTCTTTGGGATTGGAATGAGAACTGACCTTTTTCAGTCCTGTGGCCACTGCTTACTTTTCCAAATTTGCTGGCATAATTGAGTGCAGTTTCACAACATCAGATTTTAGAACTTGAAATAACTCAACCGGAATTCCACCACCTCCACTAGCTTTGTTTGTGTGATGCTTCCTAAGGCCCACATGACTTCTGACTCTAGGATGCCTGGCTGTAGGTGAGTGATCACACCATCGTTTTAAACTTGGTCATGAAGATTTCTTTTGTACAGTCTTCTGTGTATTCTTGCCACCTCTTCTTAATATCCTCTGCTTCTGTTAGGTCCATACCATTTCTGTCCTTTATTGTGCCCATCTTTGCATGAAATGTTCCCTTGGTATTTCTAATTTTCTTAAAGAGATCTCTTGTCTTTCCCACTGTATTTTCCTCTATTTTTTTGCATTGATCACTGAGGAAAGCTTTCTTATCTCTCTTTGCTATTCTTTGGAACTCTGCCTTCAGATGCGTATATCTTTCCTTTTCTCCTTTGCCTTTAGCTTCTTTTCTTTTCTCAGCTATCTGTAAGGCCTCCTCAGACAACCATTTTGCTTGTGTGCATTTTTTTTTTCTTTCTTGGAGATGGTCTTGATCACTGCCTCCATATGACATCACTACAATGTCACGAACCTCTGTTCATAGTTATTCAGGCACTCTGTCTATCAGATCTTATCCCTTGAATCTGTCTGTCACGTCCACTGTATAACTGTAGGGGATTTGATAGAAATCATACCTGAATGGTCTTGTGTTTGTATGCCTTTAGTCTGATAGTTAACAGTATAGGAGTATAAGAAGATGCTAAGGAGTGGGGAAGTGAAGGTGCTGGAGGTGGGTGAGAATTGTGGTGGTGAAGTGGGTTCAGAAGTAAAGACATAATATACAAATGAAGCCAGTAGATTTTGGATATTTGCATCAACCACCTTTATTCAAGGTCTATTCTGCAATTTACCAGCTCTATGATATTGTTTCATTTTTAGGTCTCAGTTTATTTATAAAATGGTCATTACAGGTAATTTATAGGATTGTCAGGAGACAATGTGCATAAACTTCTTAGTCCAATACTTGGGACTTAGTAAATCCTCCATATTTATCACCATCCTCCTCATCATTAATGTTGTAAATTTATAGTCTTTACTGTGTTGTTGATTTAAAAGTTTCCAAATGTAAATAGGCCTGTGCAAGAAAGTAAACAGAGATGGCTACAGTTTCCTAAAAAATAAGTGCAAATCTGTGCTAACTGATGCTAAGTGCCTGAAAACACAAACCTAGAATAGGATGGAATAGGGGGAACATACAGTCCAAAATTCCTGAATATCAATGATGATAGAAAATGAAAACATGTGTAAACTAATAAACAAACAAACAAATAAAAATCTGACTTTGTTGACAAATGAGATTGGAATAAGTTAATTAAGTTGTATGATTTTTTTTTATTTCCCTCTGTATTTGGAAAAGTTACTTTTGTAATCTTTTAGAACTATTTTTTTTCTCTTGCTTCTTCCAAAAAGAAATATCTGGTGCTTATCAGAGAGATGAATAAGTATTTACTCAGTTAAAGAATGGATAAGGCCATAGAGTGGGCACCATGGTGAACCACCTAGGCCCTCGTGCAGGACTGAGGCACTGGTTCCCTCTGCTTCCTGAAACATCAGAATCCACCTTTCAGTTCTGCTTCTCTCACTTCTCAGAGATGCTATTCCCAGAAGTGTTTCCCCAATAAAATCCTTGCATGCAAATCTCAGAGTCTGTTTCTGAAAATCTAACCTATGGTGGGTAATTTGAAAAAAAATTTTATCATTCATAACCTCACACTTTTATTTAAGATAAAGTTACTCGTGTGTCTGAGTACATTTAAGATATATAATGTCCATGAGACCACAAGGGCAAAACAGTAAGGCCCTACTGTATAGCACAGGGAATTCTATTCAATGCTCCATAATGGCTTACATGGGAAAAGAATCTAGAAAAACATGAGCATATGTATATGTGTAACTGAACAACTTTGTTGTATACCTGAAAAATATACAACATTATAAATCAACTATGAAAGTGAAAATGTTAGTAGCTCAGTGATGTCCAACTCTTTGAGACCCCATGGACTGTAGCCCACCAGACTCCTCTGTCCATGGAATTCTCCAGGCAAGAATACTAGAGTGGGTTGCCATTCCCTTCTCCAAGAGATCTTCCCAACCTAGGGATTGAACTCAGGTCTCCTGCATTGCAGGCAGATTCTTTATCTCAGCACAAAATAAAAATTCAATTAAAAAATACTGGCAGCTGAATTCTCACTGTTGAAAATAAGGGACTTTACTTCCTTCCTTTTCTCATAACATTTATTTTAGAAAATGCATAATTGTAAGTCCTTTATCTGTCTCTTTGAACAATATGCAAAACTTTTCAAAAAGGTAATTAGGCCTCTTGCCTGATTTATGCTCAGAATCTAGGAGCCATCTCCTGGAAGTGTAATCATTAACAGAGGCAGCACTCCTGTTTCCCAGTTTCTGGGGAGAGTTAGGAGCCTAACTTCAGAAGTCTCCCTGCTCCCAATTGCAAAACTACTTTCTGTCATAAAGATTGGAGAAGTTAATGTTTCCTTTGGATAAAGTCAATTATCTAACACAGATGTTCATCCCATTCCCAAGTGTTACCAAGTGAATTCAGCTCAGTTCAGGTCAGTCGCTCAGTCATGTCCGACTCTTTGCGACCCCTTGAACCAAAGCATGCCAGGCCTCCCTGTCCATCGCTAACTCCCAGAGTTTATAGAAACTCATGGCCATTGAGTTGGTGATGCCATCCAACCATCTCATCCTCTGTCATCCCCTTCTCCTCCTGCCCCCAACCCCTCCCAGCATCAGGGTCTTTTCCAATGAGTCAACTCTTCGCATGAGGTGGCCAAAGTATTGGAGTTTCAGCTTTAGCATCATTCCTTCCAATAAACACCCAGGACTGATCTCCTTTAGAACGGACTGGTTGGATCTCCTTGCAATCCAAGGGACTCTCAAGAGTCTTCTCCAACACCACAGTTCAAAAGCATCAATTCTTCAGCGCTATAAGTCTGACACTGTTTCCAATGTTTCCCCATCTATTTCCCATGAAGTGACGGGACCAGATGGCATGATCTTTGTTTTCTGAATGTTGAGCTTTAAGCCAACTTTTTCACTCTCCTCTTTCACTTTCATCAAGAGGCTCTTTAGTTCCTCTTCACTTTCTGCCATAAGGGTGGTGTCATCTGCATATCTGAGGTTATTGATATTTCTCCCGGCAATCTTGATTCCAGCTTGTGCTTCCTCCAGCCCAGCGTTTCTCATGATGTACTCTGCATATAAGTTAAATAAGCAAGATGACAGTATACAGCCTTGACGTACTCCTTTTCCTACTTGGAACCAGTCTGTTGTTCCATGTCCAGTTCTAACTGTTGCTTCCTGACCTGCATACAGGTTTCTCAAGAGGCAGTACAAATGGTCTGGCATTCCCATCTCTTTCAGAATTTTCCAGTTTATTGTGTTCCACACAGTCAGAGGCTTTGGCATAGTCAGTAAAGCAGAAATAGAGGTTTTCCTAGAACTCTCTTGCTTTTTTGATGGTCCAGTGGAATTCACTTGAATTCTGGACCACAGGCTGTCATGTCCTCTTCCTGGAGGACTAGTTGTTTATCTTGAGAACAGGTATGTTATGGGCTGTATTGGCTTGCCTACACAAAAGAGTGAGATTTCATTTCTTCTACCCTTGCAGTCTCTTTAATGAACTGCTTGTGATGTGAATTACCTTGTGGTTTTATGCTTATTCAATAATAGCATTGTGAAGAGGTTTTCTGACTTGGGAGGAAACTTGGTTTTTATTTACATCTCCCCCGAAACACAAGGTCTACGGCTATGACTGAAGGAGAGAACAGGCTACGTGAAGTTCCATAGATCTCATGGACTTTGACAAGCCTGAGGCGGGTGCGCTGTCTTCTATGGTTATGCTTTCCTTCCATTTAGCCTAAAATTTCCAAATGTTTCCAGTGTTTGTTTCAGAATAAAGTAGGAGTAGTAGGAGTATTATCTCCAGAAGTCCCCACCGGGTGAGATGTCTGTGGAACCTGAGGGGGGTAGACAGATCTTCAAGTCATCCCATGATGACAGGTTTGTTGATTCAAGGCTTCAGTTAATGATCAAGAGGCTCTCCTCTCATGGTCATGACAAACAGCACAAGGTAACCACAGTCCTCTTTCTTATTGAGCTCGGATGTATCCTCAGAACCACTCTTAACACAGGATCACAAGTACCTATCACCAATAAATCAGCATTAGCTTCTGAGATGAAACATATGTTCCACTATTAATGGGAGTTGTCAGCTGGCATCAGGGAATGTATGCAAAGTCTGGAATTCTCTGCTAATTCATAGCAGCAATAGAGATAATGAAAGTACAGTGGGACTGCTTGAATGAATCATAGACTGTTAGACCTGAAAGGAGGGCGCTGGAGCCTACAGTGAAGTCTTGGGTGCACATCTGTTTCCAGCTTCACAATTCAATAGTGTCAAGTGCTTACACAATAGAGATAGGTACACGTTACCAATCAAAACCTATTATATTTCATTGTTACTGTTCTCTTGTTGTTTTCCATAGAGTCAGTTTTTTTTTCTTTTTTTTAATTTTATTTATTTTTAAACTTTACAATATTGTATTGGTTTTGCCAAATATTGAAATGAATCCGCCACAGGTATACATGTGTTCCCCATCCTGAACCCTCCTCGCTCCTCCTCCCTCCCCATACCATCACTCTGGGTCATCCCAGTGCACCAGCCCCAAGCATCCAGTATTGTGCATAGAACCTGGACTGGCGACTCGTTTCATATATGATACTATACGTGTTTCAATGTCATTCTCCCAAATCATCCCACCCTCTCCCTCTCCCACAGAGTCCATAAGACTGTTCTATACATCAGTGTCTCTTTTGCTGTCTCGTACACAGGGTTATTGTTACCATCTTTCTAAATTACATATATATGTGTTAGTATACTGTATTGGTGTTTTTCTTTCTGGCTTACTTCACTCTGTATAATAGGCTCCAGTTTCATCCACCTCATTAGAACTGATTCAAATGTGTTCTTTTTCATGGCTGAGTAATACTCCATTGTGTATATGTACCACTGCTTTCTTATCCATTCATCTGCTGATGGACATCTAGGTTGCTTCCATGTCCTGGCTATTATAAACAGTGCTGCAATGAACATTGGGGTACACGTGTCTCTTTCCCTTCTGGTTTCCTCAGTGTGTATGCCCAGCAGTGGGATTGCTGGATCATAAGGCAGTTCTATTTCCAGTTTTTTAAGGAATCTCCACACTGTTCCCCATAGTGGCTGTACTAGTTTGCATTCCCACCAACAGTGTAAGAGGGTTCCCTTTTCTCCACACCCTCTCCAGCATTTATTGCTTGTAGATTTTTGGATCGCAGCCATTCTGACTGGCATGAAATGGTACCTCATAGAGTCAGTTTTTTAACATATACTAGCACATTATTCCAGAGAAGGCAATGGCACCCCACTCCAGTACTCTTGCCTGGATTATCCCATGGACGGAGGAGCCTGGTAGGCTGCAGTCCATGGGGTTGCTAAGAGTAGGACATGACTGAGCGACTTCACTTTCACTTTTCACTTTCATGCATTGGAGAAGGAAATGGCACCCCACTCCAGTGTTCTTGCCTGGAGAATCCCAGGGACGGGGGAGCCTGGTAGGCTGCCGTCTATGGGGTCACACAGAGTCGGACACGACTGAAGTGATTTAGCAGCAGCAGCAGCAGCAGCAGCATGTTATTGGCTGAAAACTACTGGAAGGTGAGGAACTCTGAGCAAGTAAATGCTAGGATGGAGAAGACAGATTCAGGTGACTACGTTCTACAAATTTGTTAGCATATAGCCATGATAAAAGCAGGTTTTCTTTTTGTTCTATATCACATTTCCATACCAGGCTTTTTAAAGCATATATATATATATATATATATATATACACACACACACATATACATATATATATATCAGCCTTCAAGTAATATTATTTTAAACATCAATAATGAAAATTTAAACAGTGGTTGAAAATAGAATCATTTTAGCATTTTAATAAGCAATTCTAACAAGTATTGCTTCTGTTTTGTTCCATGAACTGGCTATTTTCACACAAGTTATCTCAAGTCTTGTCATGAAGGATTCTTAAGGTAGGCTTTTAAATCTCATTAACAATGGAGAAAAAAATAAATTATGTAAGGGACAGACTGTCTAAAGTTACATGGCTAAATAAGTTGGAAGAGGCTATTGTTCTAAACCACTCTTGGTTCCATGTAAATGATTTTTGTCTTATCAGGCTGATCTCACTCTCTACCTCTTTAGATTACAAAACTATAGAAGGACACCACATTATTAGAGCAATTTCTTGAAAGACTGAGTGAAAATACTTGAAAAAATTCTATACAAAGAATACATCTAACCATATTTGGTCTGTGTCTTCAATTTTAACTTTTTTATATATTTAACCAAATAAGATATAGGATCTAAAGAAAAAAGGAATAAGTAGGAAATAGTAAATAAATAAACAATATATAATAATAATGCATTTTTAAAGTGCTTTGATACTGTTCTTTTAAAATATATATTCAAATATCAACCTTTAACCCATATTGAGCTCTCATTTCAAGTCAACCTTTGTTCTAACTGCTTAATTGAAGTGACCAAAAAATGTGTAAGCCCTTCTTTTAATAAAGCTAAGATTTGGTTTATTTTGTTTTTTTGTTATACTAACACAGGATCACTGAGGCTTAAACTTACGTTGAGTTAGCTGCCCAGTTTCACACTGTTAATTATGGGCAGATTCAGAACCGATAGCAGAGTGAAGAAGCAGAATTCTTCACTGACTTCAATGCTCTGATCTTGGCAGGAGACAAGGAAGAAGAACCATCTAACACTGTTGCATTCCAGAATGCCATGAAAGTACGTAGCTCCAGAAAACGTTTATTTCAGTGCAGGCCGTATTTATGGACATACTAATAAAATGTTATATTAAAATAAGAATAGTGAGAAAGAGAGACAAAGAGAAGGTATTCTCAAGAGAGTCTGAAAGATTGGTTGCAATTGCCAATTTTAAGGAAAAAAACAATTTTTTAGAGATTTTACATTCACAATAAAATTGAGAGGAAGGTACAGAGATTTCCCACATACCCCAAGTCCTTATATAATTCATGCCTAAGTGCCCCCATTATCAACATTCTGCACTGAATGATACATATATTATAACATGATTTATGTTAAGGTTCACTCTTGGTGTTACAGTGGTTTTTCAACAAATACCTAATGACTTGTTTCCACATATATTGTATCATACAGAGCAGAGTAGTCTTACTACTCCCCAAATTCTCTGTGCTCAATCTAGTCATACTTCACCTCAACCACTGGCAGCTACTGATGTTTTAATGTCTCAATAAATTTGCCTTTTAGGGAATGTCAAATAGTTGGATCAGATAATATGTAGCCTTTTTATTGTCTTCTTTCATGTAGTAATATTCATTTAATGTCCCCCCATGTCATTTCATGACTTGGTGGCTCATTTATTTTTTAGTGCTGAGTAGTACTCCACTATTCAGCTGCATCACTCTTTGGTCATCCACTCACCTACAGAAAAACATGTGGGTTGCTTCCAAGTTTGGGCAAATATGAGTAAAGCTGCAATAAAGAATTAGGTGCAGGCTTTTGTGTGGACAAGTTTCCAACTCTTTTGAATAAATACCAAAGTGGACCATTGCTGGATTATATGGTTAGAGTATGCTTAGTTTTGCAAGATTTTGTCAGAACTTCTTCCAATGTATCTACACCTGTTTTCATCCCCATTAGCAAAAAATGACAATTCCTACAGCCCCATGTCTTTATCAGCTTTTGCTGTTTTCAGTGTTCCAGATTTTGACCATTCTAATAGGTGTGTAGCTGTGTGTCATTATTGTTCTAAGTTGCATTTCCCTGATGACATATGATACAGGGTCATCTTTTCATATGCTTGTCATCTGTGTATCTTCTTTTGAAGCATCTGTTAAAGTCTTTGGCTCAATTTTAATCAAGTGTGACTGTGCTGCAATAACATTTTATTTGTAAAACAAGTGCCAGGCCAGATTTTGCCTATAGGCTATAGTTTGTTGATCTTTGACCTAGAGAATACACAATAGAAAACTGAAAATTATATGATCACATAAAATTATAATGTGGCAATAGTTTTTGATACTTAACATTAATTCAATGCAGAATCTCAATGGACAACAAGGAATTGAAATTTTTCCCAAAGGCTTTGACTTAAAGGATTGATTTAATGTATAATTTTTGGAAACAAAATTCCTCTGCAGAACATACAATGTGTTAAAATAATAAATAGAATTGGAATGACAATGTAAGCTTTTCTAGAGATTGTATTTCTCAGAGGAACCTGTGAGCTTTCAGGCATTTATTGAAAGCACATAATTACTTCCTGTGCATTTCCATCTTTTGTAGAGCTTCTTTCACTTTCAAAGGCTACCTAAGTATTGGGTTTGTCATAGAGGAAACACTTGTAACAATTCCACTTGTGAGTCACCCTGTCTTGATCATTCTACTAACAGTAGTAGGGCACAAATAGAATAACATCCTTCATTCACTTTTAATTGTCTGAGTTTTATCAATAGGACCAACTGAATTACAAACAGGCTGTTTTTAAACTTTATAAAAATATTGTTCAAGACACGTTTTTCCTGATTTTGCCTTTTTTTCCACTAAACCAAAATGATAAAACCTCCTCCTTTTCTCTCCCATTTCTTCTTCATGCTTCGGTAGTTTCACAGTTTACTTCTGGTGGAGGGGAGATTAAATTGCCTGCTCCTTGGACATGGCTTGTTTGAATGACAATATATCCTCTTGCAGGGAACATGTTGTGTCTGTAAAAAGTCCTATAAATGAGTGGAGGTAATAGAAAAACAGTCTACAGATGACATGTTAAAGTAGATGCTTTTTGGTTCTACTTCCTCCCCATATGGTCAGGAGTGGTCTGAAGCAAAGTTGTATAAAAAAAGAAGGAAAGAAAGAAATTTCATTCTTCACTCCCTATCTTCTCAGTATTTAAACTCATTCATAGGCTTTGGAAACATGCTTCTACTTTGTGCTGTGTGACCTTGGACAAGTTATTCATACTCTCTGAGCCATAGACTCCTCATCTGTAAAATATAGTTAATAAGACATTCTGCATAGTTCCTATAGTTATTTTTCTCTCAGTGATAAACTCAATTTTAAATATCTTCTGCTCTGAGTTGCTGGAGCTGGAAGTCTGTACTTGTATCTCTGTAAATAAACTCTGTGGTTTTTGCAGGCCAAGGCAGGGAGCCAAACAGATTTTGTTAAATTTTACCAATAATTGCAAGAGATAAATAGACAGAAATACAAAATTTTTTGCTTCTAACATTGTTTTTCTATGATGGCAGTGAGGTTGAGGTGATTTCAGGCCGTAGCTACCCAGCAGCTTTTCAGAGGTTCCAGCCCTTCTCAAGAAAGAGTATCTTTCAGAGAATCGAGGGCCAATTAAAACATCAGCTCCCACAGCACATTAGCAGTCAGATATTCATGCATCCTTTGAAATAGTTATCTGTTGCTACATAACAAAGTACTCCAAAACTGCTTTTCACATATAAAAGGAATATTTATTATTTCATATTGTTTATGAAGATCAGGATCTGAAAGCAGTTCAGCTGTCTAGTAGTTCTGTCTTGGTGTCTCTCATGAGATTTCAGGCAAGCTGATGACCAGACTGCAACTGAAGTCTTCATTTAGGTTGGAGAATCCACCTCTGTAATATCTCCCTCCCTCACATGACTATTGTTCTCGGGACTCAGTTTCCTTCTGGTTGTTGACAGAATGTCTCAGTTGCTCATTATATGAGCCAGTTCACAGGCTGCCTGAGTCTCATCCCAGGCAGCTTCCCACCAGAGAGAAAGAGAAAGAGAGAGACAGAGAAACAGAGAGAGACAAAGAGACAGAGAGGCAGAAGTCACGGTATCTTTTGTATTTCAGCCCAGAAGATGACATATCCTCACTTTTGCAACAAGGTGTCAGTCACAGACCAGTCATCATCATCATACAATGTGGGAAAGGACCACACAAGTGCGTGAATACCAGGAAGGAGGAATCACTGGAGACCATCTTAGAAGCTGGTTATTAGCTTGTTCTTAAAGCCCTCCTAACACCTAAATAATATTCTCTCTCTCTCTTTTTCCTCTTTCTGTCTAGTATCCAGGATGGTTTCTATTTCCCTAACTACCTTGCCCAATACTACTTCCTAGTACTTACCAAGAAATTATAATGTGAGAATGAACAGTAAAAAGGTGGCAAAAACTCTGGCCTAAGGGATGACACTTAGTAGACACTATTATTCCTACTTTAATGAAGTAAATGAAAAAGAAGCAATTTGGCTTTCTATGATTCCCCAGGGAGAGTTAGATGCTTTACCCTCTATGGCATTCAAATCACTTAATAGTACTTCCATTATAACTCTTAAAGTGTTAGTCACTCAGCTGTGTCCAACTCTTTGTGACACCATGGCCTATAGCCTGCCAAACTCTTTGGTCCATAGAATTCTCCAGGCAAGAATACTGGAGTAAGTTACCACTCCCTTCTCCTGGGGATCTTCCCCACCAGGAAATCGAAATTGAGTCTCCTGAATTGCAGGCAGATTCTTTACCATCTGAGCCACCAAGGAAGTCCATAAGTCTTAAAGTTCAGTATTAAAATTAATCCACTTACACATCTATATCCCTAGGAAAATTTGAGCTCCTTCATGGCAGGAACCTTACTTTTCGTTTCTTTATGTCTTCCATACCTAGCACAGTGTGTGACTCATAATATGTACTCAGAAAATGAGGATTTGAGGAATGTGTGGGCAGGAGGTGGGGAGGCGAGAGAAGGGGTGGTAATTCTAATCCCCTCCTAAATGAAAAAGGAATAGCTGGCTTGAGCTGAAAACATGCAGATCACTTAATGAACCATTTCTGAGAAAGCAATATTTAGACACTTTAAAATCTTTGTACCAAAAAGGGAGGTGGGAATATTTTTTCTGTTTTCCATTCTGAAACCTAAATGTATCTTTTCAAAATTATTTCCGTATGCAATTATGCTTATAGAAAGATATATATATATATTTCAAATAGTCACATAATACAATGTTGGAGTGGGAGAAAGGCAAAAACAGGACTTAATTTTTTCAGTCTTTCTTATAAAGTAACCTGAAAATTGAAGCTCCCTTTGAAACCATTTGGGAAGATCTCCTGGAAAAGGCAATGGCAACCCACTCCAGTACTCTTGCCTGGAAAATCCCATGGACGGAGGAGCCTGGTGGGCTACAGTCCAAGGGGTCGCAAAGAGTTGGACACAACTGAGCGACTTCACTTTCACTTTTACTTTTGAAACCATTCATCAGTTTTGAAGTACCCGGAGCAAGACGGAGAATAGCAACTTTGTGATGAAGGGCTATCTAGTTATCTCTTCTGTTTTCAATGCCCTTTTTCATAGACAACTCTACTCATTCTTTTGTCAAGGAGGTAACACGCCATACCAAGAGCCTACTAAGATGTCAGTGTGTGTGTGTGTGTGTGTGCACGCATGCAAGCGTGCACACGCAAACAGGAACCTACACACTTTGAAGGTAGAGGATAGGAATAGAAGTTTGATAATCATTGTGAAAGAAGAGACATATTCACTAACAAAATCTAAAAAATCTGTCTCCCTCCATCTTCTACCCTCCAACTCACTGCAACCACATCTAACTTTGAAGAATCAAACCTGTACCCAGAACTTTACCTACAAGGCAATCTGGTAAATCTAGTTCTATTTTTAAGTATTCCAATCTTAGTAGCAAAGGAAAGTACACAGAAGAAAGTGAAATTTGGATTTCGCCTTCCAGCAGACAGTACCTATTGTAGCACATTTTACATTAAAAAATAAACTTTGTCTAAAACTATAAATTTTGTGATGTTCTGTTTTTATCTGGTTAATAAACAAGCTTAATTCATATCTTGACATAGCAGTATGTCTTTTCTAAAATTATTCATTGAGGAAAATATATATTTTTCTGTGCTCTTAAAATTTTATGCACAACTAGAAGGTTAAAATGCCCATATCTAAGTAAGAGTTATAAGTGAGAGAATACTCTCTCCAAAAGTTCATTTAATAGTTTCATAACAGAAGCTTAAGACACTGTTGCTACTCCAAAGACCATAATATCCAGCTTCCCTCACAGCTAGGTATGGTCACATCTGGTCAGTGAAATGGGAATGGGAGTGTTGTGTAATTTTTCCTGGGTGTGTTCCCCTTCCCTAGAGGAGAGAGTGTGTTCATCTATACCCTTTCTCCATCTAGCTGCCACAACTTCAATACGATCAACCCCTGAAACATGGTTAAAATGTGTTAAAGGGGTCTGAGTCCCTGCTGATGGGAACATGGAAGACAATATTTTTGTTGCTGTTTTTCTAATGTTGTCAAACTAAAAGAAGTCAATGATTTTTGAAATTTAAATCTGATTTCTGTTCTCAGTACTTGGCCCAAAGTAAAATTTCTCATATCAAATAATTCTTGAAACCTAGCCCAATTAGGATGTTCCTTGAAGGCTAACTTGTCAATCATACACTACCTAAAAATCTGTAAGAACTGCCACAAGCAAACATTATCACCAGCTCATTCATTCATTTATTGATTCACTTGTTCTTTTATTCAACAACTATATGCTGAGTTCATCAATAGTTACCGAACCGGACTATATTCATTTATATTATACTTAATTATATTAAATATATATAATAATATAATAATATATCATATTCATTTATACTAAATTTCAAGCATCCATATGGAAATCTAAGGCCCCATAAGCTTATAACACATTTCTGAGCTATCAAGTCAAATATAAAATCTAAGATATTAATACTTATAAAGAGTATAGGCAGCCATTTCTGTATTATAATGTGAAGGGCCAAGGATTTTAAATCTTTAAAATTGGGATAAGGGTAATGATGAAAAAAAAAGACAATTTCTAAAATTTCTTTATGAATTACCTCATTGAAATTCTATTATAAATTATTCTTTTAATAATTATTGCTAATAAATATTAGTATTACATAATTAATATTTTAATTTAAGATTCAAAGTAATTGTCAGCATTATCTTTACTACCTTTCTGCCTAGAACCTAAAATTCTCTTCCACAAATTTTCCTTTCTAGGATAAATATATTCTGTGTGCTCAGTCATGTCCAACTTTTTGTGACCCCATGGACTGTGGCCCTCCAGATTCCTCTGCCCATGGGACTCTCCAGGCAAGAATATTGGAGTGGGGTTGCCATTTCCTACTCCAGGACATCTTCCCAACCTAGGGATTGAATCTTCATCTCTTGCGTCTCTTGCACTGGCAGGAAAATTCATTACCATTAACATTCACTGGGAAACTACTCGTATACCATCTCAAAGTTGGGTGAAGAGTGAGATTCTAAAAGAGAGTGGTAAACTTTTGTGTCAGTGCAGAGAGGAGTTAGGGAATCATGGAAGCAAAGACCAACCTGGTGATAAAAGTCATAGCTGAATGGGCAGCTCAGCCCAAAATAATAGAATAGAGAGGAAGACACAGCTCAAATATTTTTGTACTTTGCAAATATGTTGAGGGCTGATTACTGCACTTTTATTTATAGTTAATTAATCTCTGCAAAGCCAAGTTTGAGGACAGGCACTTTTACCTTGGGAGAAAATTCATGTGCTTAAATTAAGGGTGGGGAATATTCAGTCTTCCTTTTTTAAATTACAGAACAGTTGAGTATGTGTTGATGGGCTTATGTGCATTTGGGGTGTTCTATGACTCCACAAATTATAAAACCTATCTTTACACAGACATTTTGTGTATTAAAGTAGGGATGATGCAGTCTTTTCCCTCATCTGTGATGACCTCATTTCCAGATCTGCAGAACTGCACTTAAATTACCTTTGAGGTAAATAATGTTAAAAGCTGAGAAAGAATCTAGGAGATAAATTATCCCCAAGGAGAGTTACAGGAGTCATTACTCTATCACAGAGCTGATAGGATCCATCTCTTAACTGGGAATGACAGGCAAAAAGAGAGGTTTACATCTCACAGTGAGCCCCAGCCCTTGAGGTCAATGATGCAGGGACAACTTAAGCCTGACGAGATAGAGCCTTTATGGAAGTTCAAAGCTGTATCCTCCCAGGATTGCTTTTCATATTGACTGACACCTGAAACATGGGGATCAATGCTGGAACTTTGCAGAGATGAAAAGGAAAGGCAGATGGGAAGCAAAATGACACACTGAATTAGTCGGATATGTCACATATTTGGCTTCTTGAAGACACAAAACCCTTATAATACAGGATTATAAATCTTTAGCCTTGAAAAGAGATTTATAAAATCGTTATGGGGAAAAATACATAGTTGAACGCAAACAAACATCAGAACACTTACTATACAAGCACTTTTCATCAGTATTTTAAGAGTGGTCTTGCTCTATAACTAGGGAGTCTCCATAAATACATGCATTTTACTATGTTTCTATTACCTATTCTTTTTGCAGCAAATGGTGTCCTTAAGTATCATGTAACACATCACTATTATGCTTACATTTGATCAACTATGACAAGTCACACAGTCACCTGAACCCAACAGAGAAGTAAACAGCAAACCACTACAGAACTGGAAGAAGACATAGAACAAAATATCTGAAGAGAGAGACATAATTGCTACTGAAAATTGTACCTAAAATTTAAATTTGGAATAAAATGCTAGCAACAAAAGTAAAAACAAAAATTAAAATGATTTTCCAAGTTATAGTTCTTACAGAGAATTGTACAAAATGTATATATACATATATAGAGAGAGACAGAGGAAAAGTACCTATAATACCACTTTGTCTAGAGAGAAACACTGATAATCTGTCATCTTTCTATCATGTACAGTGTACCTAAGTTTATTTAACCAATCTTTTTGAGTATTTGTTTTTAGTTTTTTCTGACTAAACATAAAACTTATATAATACATAAATATGTGAGATACCAATATATCAGTGTATCAAAAAATGTATGAATTTTGAAAATTACCATAGAAGCAAGGAAAATAGAAACACTTTATGTACTAATTTCAAGTAAAACATCATTTATTTAGGACATTATGGAAAGAAGAATATCTATATCCATCTATAATATAGATATATATATATATATTTATGCCATACTTGTTAAGTGTTTGTGTGTGCATATATATGCATGTAAAATGTATGCATATAGCTTGGTATCAAACTTATAATAACTTATATATTCTGATTTTTCCCATTTTGGTAAATGTTCAAAATGATGTTTAATAGCATATTCCATATTATGTATACATTATAACCTTTAATCAGATTCCTACTATGGTACGAAATTTCCAACATTCAGAAGTAACACTTTTATCATCACTAGAAATTCACTAGAATGCAAGCACAAAGAAAACTGGGTCATTTATTGTTTTCTGGTGTATTCTTGATGCCTAGAACAGTGTCTGGCACATACCAGATGTTTGGTTATTATATACTGAATGAGTGAATAATGAGTGAAGGGATGCTTTGGTTCACAACACTTAATACAAAGTCTTTGTTAAATTCACTAAAAGTGTTCTATGGTACATGGTTAATGCAGAATCATTGAAGTCAAACAATAGCAACACTATTTTGTATAACTGTCATTTTAAAAAATATAAACTGACTTCTGGTTCAAGATAGCCGAATAGAAGGATATGCACTCAATTCCTCCTGCAAGAGCACCAAAAGTGCAAATAGTTGTTGAATAACCATCGACAGGAAGATGCTATGCTATGCTATGCTATGCTATGCTAAGTCACTTAAGTCGTGTCCTACTCTGTGCGACCCCATAGATGGCAGCCCACCAGGCTCCCCCGTCCCTGGGAGTCTCCAGGCAAGCACACTGGAGTGGGCTGCCATTTCCTTCTCCAATGCATGAAAGTGAAAAGTGAAAGTGAAGTCGCTCACTCGTGTCCGACTCTTAGCAACCCCATGGATTGCAGCCTAACAGGCTCCTTGGTCCATGGGATTTTCCAAGCAAGAGTACTGGAGTGGGGTGCCATTGCCTTCTCCAGGAAGATGCTGGAACCAACCAAAAAAAGATACTCCATGCCCAAAGATGAAGCCTCAGTGAGATGTTAGGAGGGGTGCAATCATGATGAAATCAAATCCCATACCCACCATGTGAGTGACCCACAAACTAGAGAACAATAATACCAAAGAAGTTTTCCCATTGTTATGAAGATTCTGAACCCCACTTCAGGCTTCCCAGACTGGGAATCCATCAAAGGGACTGGGAATCCCCAGAGAATCTGACCTTGAAGGCCAGTGGGATTTGATTATAGGACTTCCACAGGACTGGGGGAATCAGAGACTCCAGTCTTGGAGGGCACAAACAAAATATTGCACACACCAAGACCCAGAGAAAAGGAACAGTGACTCCACAGGAGACTGAACCAAAACTCCTACTAGTGTGGAGGGTATCCTGTGAAGGTGTGGGTTGGCAGGGCATCACGGCAGGGTTGGGGGCACTGGCAGCAGCAGTCTGGGAAGGCCCCACTTGGCATAAGCCCTCTTGGAGTTTGCCATTAACCCTACCACAGAGCCCTTAGTCTCCAGGGCTGAGTTGCCTCAGGCCAAACTACTACCAGGAAGGAAGTGCAACTCCAACCATTAGCAGACAATGGAATTAAAGCTTTACTGAGCAAGGCCCTATCCACCAGAGCAAGATCCAGTTTTTCCCCTGGCTAGTCCATCCCATTAGGAAGCTAACACAAGCCTCTTAGCCTCCTCCATCAAAGGGCATACAGAAGAAGCAAAAAGAACCACAGTCCTACAGTGGCTAAAACAGAAAAGTTCATCAGGATGAAAAGAATGCTATGTCCCAGATGAATGGACAAGATAAAACCCCATAAAAACAACAAAATGAAGTGGAGATAGGCAACCTTTCAGAAAAAGAATTCAGAATAATGATAGTGAAGATGATTCAGAATCTTGAGAAAACAATGGAGAAGATGCAAGAAATGTTTACCAAAGACCCAGGAGAACTAAAGAACAAACAGAGATGAATAATACACTAGAAAGAATCAATAGCAGAATAACTGAGGCAGAAAAACAGATAAATGACCTGGAGGAAAGAGAATATAGAAAAAAGAATGAAAAGAAATGAAAATAGCCTAAGAAAACTCTGAGACATTAAATACACAAACAGTTGCAATATAGGAGTCCCAGAAAGAGAAGAGAGAGAGAAATTATGCGGCAAAATACTTGAAGAGATACTACCTGAAAATTTCCCTAAAATGGGAAAGGAAATAGTCAACCAAGTCCAGGAAGCACAGAGTCTCAGGCAGGATTAAACCCAAGGAGGAAGATACCGAGATACATTGTAACCAAAATAACAAAAATTAAGTCTCTCCATTCAGCAAGAGGCTCCCATCCCTTCCAAAAGCCTCTTATCCATCAGAGTGCAGACAGAATGAAAACTACAATCACAGAAAACTAACAAAACATTACATGGGTCACAGCCTTGTCTCAAAAATGAAACTATGAGCCATGCCATGTAGGGCCAGCCAAGATGGACGGATCATGGTGGAGAGTTCTGGCAAAATGTGGTCCACTGGGAAAGGGAATGGCAAACCACTTCAGTATTCTTTCCTTGAGAACCCCATGAACAGTATGAAAAGGCAAAAAGATAAGACAAGTGAAAGATGAACTCCCTGGGTCAGTAGGTGCCCAATATGCTACTGGAGATCAGTGGAGAAGTAACTCCAGAAAGAATGAAGAAACAGCCAAAGCAAAAACAACACCCAGTTGTGGATGTGATTGGTGATGGAAGGAAAGTCCAACGCTGTAAAAAACAATATTGCACAGGAACATGGAATGTTAGGTCCATGAATCAAGGTAAATTGGAAGTGGTCAAACAGGAGATGGTGAGTGAATATCGACATTTTAGGAATCAGTGAACCAAAATGGACTGGAATGGGCAAATTTAATTCAGATGACCATTATATCTACTACTGGGGGCAAGAATCCCTTAGAAGAAATGGAGTAGTCCTCATAGTCAACAAAAGGATCCAAAATGCAGTACTTGGGTGCAGTCTTCAAAATGACAGAATGATCTCTGTTCATTTACAAGGCAAACCATTCAATATCATAGTAATCCAAGTCTGTGCCCCAATAATTAATGTTAAAGAAGCTGAAATTGAATGGCTCTATGATGACCTACAGGACCTTCTAGAACTAACACCAAAGAAAGATATCCTTTTCATCACAGGGGGCAGGAATGCAAAAGTAGGAAGTCAAGAGATACTTGGAGTCACAGGCAAGTTTGGCTTTGGAATGCAAAAATGAAGCAGGGCAAAGGCTAACAGAGTTTTGCCAAGAGAATGCACTGGTTGTAGCAAACTCCTTCTTCCAACAACACAAGACAGCTCTACACATGGACATCACCAGATGGTCCGTACCAAAATCAGGTTGATTTTATTCTTTGAAGCCAAAGATAAAGAAGCTCTACACAATGAGCAAAAACTAGACCTAGAGCTGTCTGTGGCTCAGATCATGAACTTTTTATTGCAAACTTCAGAATAAATTGAAGACAGTAGGGAAAATGTGTAGGCCATTTAGATAGGACCTAAATCAAATCGCTTACATTTACGTTTATATAGTGGACTGACAAATAGATTCAAAGGATTAGATCTGATAGACAGAGTGCCTGGAGCACTATGGGTGGAGGTTCCTGACATTGTACAGGAGACAGTGATAAAGATTATCACCAAGAAAAAGAAGTGCAAAAAGGCAAAATGGTTGTCTGAGGAGGCCTTACAAATAGCTGACAAAAGAAGAGAGGCTAAAGGCAAAGGAAAAAAAAGAAAGATATACCCATCTGAATGCAGAGTTCCAAAGAATAGCAAGGAGAGGTAAGAAAGCCTTGCTCAGTGATCAATCCAAAGAAATAGTGGGAAACAATACTATTGGAAAGACTGCAGCTGCTGCTGCTAAGTTGCTTCAGTCGTGTCCGACTCTGTGCGACCCCATAGACGGCAGTCCACCAGGCTTTCCCGTCCCTGGGATTCTCCAGGCAAGAACACTGAAGTGTGTTGCCATGTCCTTCTCCAATGCATGAAAGTGAAAACTGAAAGTGAAGTTGCTCAGTTGTGTCTGACTTTTAGCGACCCCATGGACTGCAGCTTACCAGGCTCCCCCATCCATGGGATTTTCCAGGCAAAGATGGGCACAATAAAGGACAGAAATGGTATGAACCTAACAGAAATGGAAGATATTAAGAAGAGGTGACAAGAATACACAGAACAACTATACAAAAAAGATCTTAGTCACCCAGTTTACCAGGATGGTGTGGTCACTCACCTAGAACCAGATATTCTGGAATGCAAACACAAATGGCCTTCGGAAGCATCACTATGAACAAAGCTAGTGGGGGTGATGGAATTCCAGCTAAGCTATTTCAAGTCCTAAAGGATGATGATGTGAAAGTGCTATACTCAATATGCCAGCAAATTTGGAAAAGTCAGCACTGGCCACAGGACTGAAAAAGGTCAGTTCTCATTCCAATCCCAAAGAAAGGCAATGACAAAGATTATTCAAACTACCGCACAATTGTACTCATCTCATATGCTAGCAAAGTAATGCTCAAAACCCTTCAAGCAAGGTTTCAACAGTATGTGAACCAAGAACTTCCAGATATTCAACCTGGATTTAAAAAGGCAGAGGAACCAAAGATCAAATGGCCAACATCCACTGGATTATAGAAAAACCGAGAGTTCCAGAAAAACATCTGCTTCTGCTTTATTGACTACGCCAAAGAATTTGACTGTGTGGATCACAACAAACTATGGAAAATTCAGAAAATGCAGAAGCAACTGTTAGAATCAGGCGTGGAACAGACTGGTTCCAAATTGAGTAAACAGCATGTCAAGGGTATATATTGCCACCTTGCTTGTTTAACTTTTATGCAGAGTACATCATGTGAAATGCTGTGCTAAATGAAGCACAACCTAGAATAAAGATTGCCAGGAGAAATATCAATAACCTCAGATATGCAGATGACACCACCCTTATGGCAGAAAGCAAAGAGGAACAAAAGACTCTCTTGATGAAAGTGAAAGAGGAGAGTGAAAAACCTAGCTTAAAACTCAGCATTAAAAAAAAGAAGATTATGGCATCCGGCCCCATTACTTCATGTCAAATAGGTGAGGAATCAATGGAAACAGTGACAGACTTTATTTGGAGGGCTCCAAAATCACTTCAGATGGTGACTGCAGCCATTAAATTAAAAGGTACTTGCTCCTTGGAAGAAGAGCTGTGACCAACCTAGACAGCATATTGAAAAGACATTACTTTGCCAACAAAGGTTCGTCTAGTCAAAGCTATGGTTTTTCCAATAGTCATGTATGGATGTGAGAGTTGGACCATAAAGAAGGCTGAACACCAAAGAATTGATGCTTTTGAACTGTGGTGTTGGAGAAGACTCTTGAGAGTCCCTTGGATTGCAAGGAGATCCAACCAGTCCATCCTAAGGGAAATCAGTCCTGAATATTCATTGGAAGAACTGATGCTGAAGTTGAAGCTCCAGTACTTTGGCCACCTTTGGAAAAGACCCTGATGCTGGGAAGTATTGAATGCTAGAGGTGAAGGGGACGACAGAGGATGAGATGGTTGGATGGCATCATCGACTTGATGGACACAAATTTGAGCAAACTCCGGGAGTTGCTGATGGACAGGGAAGCCTGGCATACGGCTGTCCATGGGGTTGCAAAGAGTCAGACATGTCTAAGTGACTGAACTGAACTAAAAGACAAAGAGATAATATTAAAGGCAACAAGGGAAAAGCAATAAATAACATACAGGGGAACTCCCATCACTGTATTAGCTGATTTCTCAACAGAAGATCTACAAACTAGAAGGGAATGGCATGATATATTTAAAGTGATGAAAGAGAAGTAACTATAACTCTGAATATTCTACCCAGCAAGACTCTAATTCAGATTTGATGGAGAAATCAAAAACTTTCCAGACAAGCAAGAGTTAAGAGAATTCAGCACCACCAAACCAGCTTTACAACAAATGCTAAAGGAACTTCCCTAGGCAGGAAACATAAGAGAAAAAGAAGACCTACAGAAAATAAACCCAAAACTATTAAGAAAATAGTAATAGGATCATGCATATAGATAATTACCTTAAATGTAAATGGATTAAATGCACCAACCAAAAGATATAGATTGGCTGGGCAGATAGAAACATGGGTATGTGTGCACTTCCAGTTACCTCATCACTCTGCTTGATCCCCACCCACCCCCAAATTGTGTCAGATTGTATGTAATTATTTTATATTGTTAGGTTAATCATGTTCCCATTTTGACTTGCGATTGTAATTATCTTATTTTTTGTCTGGCTATTGATTGTGAAAACTGATAAACATTTTTTACTATTATGATTATGTAACTATTACTCTCTTAATACCATTGCATGATTAGTCAACAGAAAAACAATAGAACTCTATATCTCCTAAACTACAATTTAATAGAAAAATCTGTAATCATTATTTAAAACCTAGATGCATATCAGAATTATCTTGGAATTTTTTGAGAAATACAAATGTCCAGATAGTACTTTTGTTCTCCAGAGCTCTAGGTATGTTTCTAATGAGCAGTCATGTTTCAAATCAACTGGACTATATGATGAATGTCACTTCACATTATTTGATATTGTTTGTGTTTTCCCTGATAGAATGTTTGCTTGTTCTTGGTCCATATCTCTGCATTATCATTCATTTTATACTATTTAGTTTAATAGCTCTTTAGTAACTTCTCAAATTAAGAAAAAAGAAATAATTATGTTATTCTCAAAATGCTTTCAGTTGCACATGTGTGATGTTTTTTAATTTTTACTTTGTGTGGGCTTTAAAATATCTCTTAATTGTACACGGAAGTAGAAAGTTATTTGTACAAAAAAGTGACAATTTTAGATGTATCTTTTTTCTCTACTTTTTAATACACAATTAACATAATGCTGATATTAGTGACTTGAATACAATTTTAGAAAAAACAGTAGTGTATCTATTCTCAGAATATTAGCCTACAGTAATATTTTTCAGGATGATTCTGTCCACAAACATAATTACTTTCAAAGTGCTAATGTTATTCACTTAAATATATGTAATCTGTTCTTTTCATGGGAGTATAGATTTAGGAAAAAATATCCTAATTCATTAGCTTAAAATGAATGACAAACTCTATTGTATAAAGAATCCAGCTTCTATCATTCCAGAAGTTTAAAAATCCTGAATACATTTTAAATAAAACTTTGAACACTGACTAACACATGATATAGCTACAGCTCAGTTGTTTCTTTCCTCTATTTAATTTAACTCAATTATGCCACTTGCATTGAGGTAAATAGTGCAATTTATTAAAAATGTCAAATTTCACATTTCACTCCCTTGATTGATTTCAGCTATTTAGAAATTATGGCTTTGTACTTGTTGCTGCATTTTAGCAAACAGCACAGCTTGCAGGACTTCTACTTTTTTTCATATTTATTGAATTTTTTTTTTAACTAAAGCTTGTATACTTAGGAATATTTTACTTACTTTTATGTGAATATTTATAATTTTTAAAAGGCAAAAGAATTGGCTGAGTTGCTTTTAATGATATTTGTTTCCTCCATTTCTTCTCACTGCTCAGTATTCCTTAAATACTGAGGAGATATTCAGATTAACCAAAGTGAGCTTTTTCTCTCCTACTCAGAGTTTGGGGGATTGACTAATATCAGATTCTGAAAGAAATTAACCAAAGTCTATACCCAAATACATAGTCTATGCCCAAATATGAATGTCAGACATAAAAACTATCCTTTCATCACATGGACCCCAATATTTGCAGAAAGAAATAAAATACATAGAATGTATCTGTCTTAGAAACAGAAACTCAAATATTTTTCATTTCATGGCAACAGCCAAGTTCAGCTCTTATGAATGAGGCTTTGAATATTAATATAGGATTCTGCTTCCCTTAAAAAGAAGCACCATATGTAAGTGTGAAACTGGAATCAAAATTATACACTTATAAATTATTTTTACTTCAAAATACCACCATCTTTTTCAGCTGACTGTTGTAATTGTTATAAAATATCCACTTCAACAATTTAAAGATTACACTATTCACAAAGCTTGACTAATAGTAATAGTGATAATAATAATATGCTATATTGTATCTCTAAATAGATGTAAGTGTGATAATGATGGAGGAAGAGTTGGATCTCATTGTTTATTGTATTTGTATGAGCCCAATGATTGTAATTTTTAGAAGTGGTTGCTTTCATCAGCTGAGATAACATTGTCTTTGTAGAAAGAAAGAAAGTGAAAGTGAGAGTCCTGTCCCATTCTTTGGGACCCATGGACTGTGTAGTCCATGGAATTCTCCAGGCCAGAATACTGGAGTGGGTAGCGTTTCCCTTCTCCAGGGGACCTTCCCAACCCAGCGATTGAACTCAGGTCTCCTTCATTGCAGGAGGACTCTTTACCAGCTGAGCCGCCAGGGAAGCCCAAAAATACTGGAATGGGTATCCTATCCCTTCTCCAGGGGATCTTCCTGATCCAGGAATCAAACTATGGTCTCCTGCATTGCAGGCAGATTCTTTACCAACTGAGCTAAGAGGGAAGTCTTTGTAGAAACGCCTTTTAAATATTATTATTTAGCCAGTCCAATCCTAAGACCTCTACAGGCAACATAAAATTTTCCTTTGTGTCAAATTAATCATTTAGACAATATATTATCTACAGTTAATATTCTTCTGCAACATGTTTGTCTTCTAGGAAACCTTCTTTGATTAGAACTGGATAAGATTAAAAGATAACTTTTTTCACTGCCTCTCAAATAAAAATTTCCTGTCATTAACATGTCACATTTTCCAAAATATTAACCTTCATAGGTATTGTATATCAGTTCAATCACAATATCCTTTGAGCCCTTTCCCCCCTTGTCTTCTTTACTGGATAAATACCAAATAAATTATTTGAATTCCCTGTGTTCATATAGCTTTCCATGGTGTAAAGATTCATGCAGCAAATCTGGCCAATCATATGGAGGCTTAAGTCCTTGTCTCCTAAGCAAACATCTGCCCTCTTTTCTCCTGCCTCCTTGCTCCTGCCTGAAATACAGATTTGATGTATGGAAGTAATGATCCTCCACTACTAGGTCAAAGGTAATATATGAAGAAACAGCAGAAAGGAATAAGTCTACATCCTTTTGAATATTAAGCAGCTGCATAAACTCTGATCTGCCTATTTTTGATTTTCTTATTATGAAAGATAGTAAATTCCTTTATTAAGGCACTTTTTTGAGTTATTCTGTTACTCGCAGACAAAAAAAGAATCCCAATCAGTGAAATAGCCTTTCTACAGGAATGTAAGTAAGTATAGTCGCTCAGTCATGTCCAACTCTGCGACCCCATGGACTGTATGTAGTCCACCAGGCTCCTATGACCATGGGATTCTCGAGGCAAGAATACTGCAATGGGTTGCGATTCCCTTCTTCAGGGTCTAAAGGGGTAAGAAAAATGATAAAAGAGACAGGAAATGGAAAGATGAGACATGAGAGTCTCTGAGTTGAATAGAACTGTATATAACTGAAAAGGACTTAGAAATATTATCAAGGCCTTTCATTTCATATAAGAGGAAATTAATGCCTGCAGCAGTAAGAGAAATTGCCCCAATCTTATACTGCAACCCAAAAATAAACTCAAAATGGATTAAAAGCTTAAAACACTCCTTCACATTGGTCTTGAGAATAGCTTCTTGGATATGACAATAGAAGGAAAAACAGAAGTTTTGCAGAGCAAAAAATTAAAAGTGAAAAGGTAATTTGGAACTCCTATAAGTCAACAGCAAAAACCTCCAAAATAACATAGCTAAAAAATGAGCAAAGTACCTGAATAGACATTCCTCTAAAGAAATCATACAAATGGCCAATAGGTATATGAAAAGATGTTCCCAATAATTAATTGTCAAAGAAATGCAAATGAAAACCACATGAGATACCAGCTTACATTGTTTAAATGACTATTATCAAAAACCAAAGATAAGTGTTGGTGAGAATGTGGAGAAATGAAACTTTTTGTATACTGTTGGTGGGAATGTAAAATGCTGTAACCTCTATGGAAGTGTGGGAGTTTGCTTCTGACTTGCCTGATACATCAGAATGCAGTGGTCTAACGGCTGCCAAAGCAGGTGTCTGCAAACATTTTATATAAAGACCCAAAGGTTTTAGTTGTTGCAGGCCATAAAGTCTCTGCTGCCACTACTCAACTCTGTCCATATGTACTTAAATCCTTGTGGCCAACTTCAAATTAGGCAATACTCTACGTATTACACAGATAATACAAAGAGAATGAGTGAAGCTGTGTCCCAATCAAACTTTACTTATACAAATTGATTTGGTCCTTGAGCTTGGTCTGAGGCATCCAGCTTCTGCACAAGCCTGAGAGATGCTTGCTTTTTTCCCACACTCTTTTTTTTTTTTTTAACTTATTAAAGCTACTGAAATGTGTTGACCTTAAACCCACCAGCTTACCTAGACCGCTGCTTCTGCAGCAGGTGGCTGTTAGGTGAGTTACAGGGAAATAATCACAGTAGTATGTATTCATATTCATTTCACTTCCAGTTAGCATTTCTCATTCTGTTCTGATCACCCTGAGATAGGAAAGCCTACCAAATGTTTCTACTCCTCAAGTTCAGACTCCATGACAGACCAGTTCTTGGATTATAGTGCTTTTGTTTTTGTTCTATCTTTCACATTAAGAAAAAAAAAAAAAAGCTTCCTCTTTCTTGCCTTCACCCTATCACTGATAGGGTGGATGGAGCCCACCACCAATTCAAGCTTTCTCTGGATAGTATCACTTTTTTTAGTTTTGGTTGAGTTGTAGAAGAATCTACATGAGACAAATCTAGCCTGAAAGATCTAGCTTGAAATTCTTGCACTTATGAGAGAACCTTGGACAGCAACATCAAACCACTCAATCCTAAAGGAATTAATCCTGAATGTGCATTGGAAGGACTGATGCTGAAGTTGAAACTCCGGTATTTTAGCCATCTGATGTAAAGAGCTGACTCACTGAAAAGACCCTGATGCTGGAAGAGATTGAGGATAGGAGGAGAAGCGGGTGACAGAGGATGAGACGGCTGGATGGCATCACCAACTCAATGGACGTGAGCTTAAGCAAACCCTGGGAAATAGTGAAGGACAGGGAAGCCTGGCGTGCTGCAGTCCATGGGGTTGCAAAGAATTGAACATGACCAAGCAACTGAACAACAGTGCTCACAGAAGCTAGGGTACACCATCAAGGTCCATGATAATAAATACAGAAAAATTTCCAAAGATTTTACTTATGTTTCTTCTTTTCATTTAACCACCAGGCAATGGTTTGTTCAATCCCTGAAAAGGCAAAGCATTTCTTCAGTGGAGATGAGCTATTGATTGTTTTATACTAATCTGCCCATGAAGAATATAAGACCCAAAACAGCTGAAATAGGATGAAGGCTCACATACCTTACAAAAATGTCTGAAAAAGTCAGACTTTTCTAGGTTTCAGTATTGTCTTGAATCTCTAATTTAAACATTCTAACACCAGAATACCTTAACAGCTAAAGAAAGAAAGATAAAATTATCAGGAACACATGAAAACATAGAAGACATTCTGAAATGCTCCCCAGAAAGCTCATTAAATACACTCTAGTCTTCTCTAATTATCCCAGTGGCCTACTAGGAGCTTCTTGTAACATCATAATAAAAAAGATATTTTTAACTGGCAAATGCTCAAGCTTTCATCAAATTATTTGGGAGCAAGAATTCCATTTCTTGCTAAATAAAAAGATTTCATGTATAGGAGATTCAACATAAGGTAGCAAAGAGCTTTGATTATTATATTTCAGAGCCTGGGAGTCAAATGTAAAAGCTAAAAGAAAATTCTGTTCCTCTGTGGGGAACACTCCACAGAACAAAGACCTTTTACTACCCAGGACTTTTCTGAGTTTTAGATGTTGATTTTCCTCACTTTTCTTTTCAAGATCAGAATGTCTCTATTAGTGCCTTTTAGACAGGAATATCATGCAGAGAATTGAAAGGGCACCACAGACTGAAAAGCATGACTTATTGTATATATTATATGCATTGCAATTTATTTAATTATAAAGCTATTCCAATTCATCTATATTTTGCTTTGGCTAACAGTATCTGCTAAAAGCCCCCAAACTGAATAACATAAGTGAAAATGAAGTCAATCATTCACTTAAAGACCCTGCATTATTGAGGTTTCATTTCTAAATGAGGGGGTGGAAGAGACAAAGAGGGGGAACATATAATTTCATATGGTACCACATGTGTGTAATATGTGTTTGCATATCCATATATACATAGGTATATGTATATATACAAAGAAAAGGATGACATGGATGGCTCTATGTTTAATTGTGTATGTGTATATAGATAGATAAATAAAGACTTTTCCTAATTTAGGAAAGTCTGTGGCTTAAGCATTTACAATTTTTTGTTTTCATTAGAACTGAGACATTAGAAGTTAGGCATATGTAAAAAAAAAAAAATTGCTTTACAGAAACGTCAAAATTCTGAATATAAGTGAGGATTCCAGCTAATACAGATATATATTAATTCTGTATGATTTACCTACTGTATTTAAATTTAAATAGAATATAATAAAATACTAAATTCACTCTCTTTCCAGAAAGAGAAAATGTTATCAAACCTCTGAATTCTATTGAGTTGTGAGATCAATACTAAAAATGGTAGCAAAATAATACAGTAAAGTGTTAGCTATTTTACTTGTGTCAAACTAGTCTTTCATAAACAACTAATGTTTCTGTAAATCATAAGACACTGGAAGCCTCCACTGTTCAAATCACACTCCCTAGGAGTCTGTGCTAACTGAAAATATGCTGGAGGATCCCTAATGATCACTGACTAAATTTAAGGAACTGATGCAACTGTCAACACATGTGAAATGGGTGTTTCTGTGGCTGCCAAGAAAAATGCAGTCAGAGAAAGAATAACTGGGGAAAGGGCAGTGCACCATAGCTGGGAAAGACACACAATGCAAAGGCATACCAGAATGTTCCAGCTAGTTTGCTCCCAAAGACAAAATCCATGTAGCCAAATGCATACAACAGCTCAGAGCTCTTGAATAAGTCAAGATATTAATAGGAGTCAAAACAATAGGCTATTTGATCCTATTGGACTAAATGTCCTATTGGACTAAACATATGGAGAAAACATCATATGTTCACAAGAGGAATAAGCACTTATTGTTTCCCCCAAGTGCCATGCATGGTGACAATGAGTAAAAACAGAAAGCTTTTGGAGAAAACACTATTGAAGCCCCTAGCAGTTACTGTTAGAAAAAATAAAAGGACAGTGCCCACTCAAATGTGAATGCTTCCCATGAAATCAAAAGGTCCACTTGGGCTCCCAACCATAATCCAACTGTGTAGAAGGGAAAGAGAGCTGTTCAGTACAGGAATATAAAACAATTTACTGTGCCAATTATATTCAGGATGTTGATTAAAAACATAAGCTCTAAAATCACACATGTGAGTTGCTATGAAGCCTCAAATAACTCAGTATTTCTTCTAAACATGAAACTCTACATCTGTAAAATGGCATAAAAATAGTATCTAAAACATAGGGATGATTAGAGAATAAAATGGATAAATACATGTCAAGTTTTTCAAGAATGTTTGGCAAGAAGTGTCTTTTAAAAGTTAGCAGTTGTTATAAAAAGCTCTGGTTTGCAAAAACAATAAATGACTAGGCATATAATATCACGAAAACCTCAATGAAAATAGGAATTTAGGTAACAGTGAAGAAGGGTTCCATATTTGATGTATTTATCTATAACTCAAGTCAATAAAATCACCACTTCAAATTCTCTTACCTTAAACATTTTCCTTATTAGCAACAAAGTAAATCCAACAGTATATAGGTGCCAGCTTTTATAAAAGGGCAGTGAGAAGGGAATTATAAAAGCAAGTAATACAAGTTCTTATTTTGATCACTCTATATCTCCTCATGTATTTATAGTTTTACTGATATTACAAATACTCACAATCCACCATCACTCTTTCTGCCTTTAAAAAAAAAACACCTCATTCCCTTTACCTAAAGTTGTAATTTTAGGTTGCACTGACTGTTCTATTGCTATGATTTATGTTCATTTTTTTTTAAATATACCTTTAAAAATCTTCAAATCAATCTTTCTCAGTAACAATGAGATTATGTTTTCCTGACCACTCTCAATTACTTCATAACAAACTGCAATGTTTTATTTTTTTCAACCAACCCATAAATTCGGTCACCTCCCATCAGGATAATTGCTGTGATTTTTTTTTTTTTAATGAGACTCCATTTATGATGTCATGCTAGCATGTTCAGTGATGTCCAATTCTTTGTGACCCCATCGACTGCAGCCCGCCAGTTTCCTCTGTCCATGGGATTCTCCAGGCAAGAATATGAGAGTGGGTTCTAGTATGGGTTCATGCCCTCTTCCAGGGGATTTTCCCAACCCAGGGAATGAGCCTTCATCTCCTGTGTCTCCTGCATTGGCAGGTGGGTTCTATATCACTGAGCCACCTGGGAAGCCCATTTATGAGGTAACTTGTAACCAATATCTCATAAAAAATATCATTATGCATTGGAGTAAGTCTTGTATCTTAGGTAAAGAAAGGTGACTGTCTTTAGAGGTTTTTTTTTTTTTTTTTGTCTACTTTGTATGTTTGTTTTGTTTTGTTTTGTTTTCCCTTTTGCTTGCCTCGACACATATCACCCATCTGGCTTTTGGTGACATGGTTACAAATAACACATGAAAGAGAGTTTAACTGTTTCCTACAAAGGGATAAGATGTGTCCTCAATTCTCACATTTCCAGTAATTTCCAAATACGTCTGTCATCATATCATCTAGGAAACGGGGCCTAATGTTTACTGCATACATCATAGTTTCTAGTGGAAAATCTTTGAAGAAGATGGTCAAAAAGAAAGAAAAAAAAAAAAACAATTTCAGAAAGATGCTCACTGGCTACTTTCAAAGACCAAACAGAGATAAATCTTGTTATTTTAAAAACTATAGATCTTTGCATATAGGATGACCAACATGACTTGTATTTATCAGGACAGTTCTAATTTCTAATATTCTGACCCCTACTCATAAGTACACAGTCAAGATCCGTGCCCTAAGCTTGGGTCAAAATGTTGTGTCAGCATAATTGTGGCTGAGGTCATATAATGTTTTTCTTGCCAACACATTGACATGTAATTTTTTGGTGCCTAGAACACTAAACAAGTGTATAATCAAACTTTTTCTTGGTCAGGTACTCACCATAAGTAGGATTCTTCACCATCTTTGCATCTCTCCTTCATGTTGACAGAAAAGGCAGTGGGTATACTTTTTGTTTGTTTTAGTTTATCCACAACCTGACTGAAAGAAAAGAAAGCAAAAGAGTTCAGAGGATGAAATGGATAGGGAAAATGTATATTAGAAATTCAAAGAGCCTATTTGTTGGTGGCATGGAGAGTACTGTCTTCCTTCTGAATAGCTTTGGATTTCTTAGGTATCTCACTCAAGTAAAGTACAACTGGAATAGCCATGGCCAACTCTGCTTCTGAGGACCATTCTACCCCCTCCACTCCTTCCAGTTCATTCTCTCTTCATCACTGAGCATAAGAGGATGGGTGGAGGCAGGGCAGAAGTAAGTGGTTGATCCACTGTGGGATCCCACCCTTGTTATTCAGGTTGTAATTCTCAGCCAGCAAGTAAGTTTTAAACACTTATTTGAGGATAGCAGGAATTGTGTTATACTTTTCTATTTCCTAGAACACTCAGAGCTCTGACTTTATGACACCCAGCCTTCAAGTGTAACAAAGGCAGGACATATTTGACACCTGAAGAAAAAAGCTGCTGTATCGCAGGTCTACAACAAAGTGGATGAAACAGTAATAAAATAACAGGTGTCAAATAAGATTAAATGGGACATACATGACCTCAGCTCAACACTAGCTGTGGGTTCATAAGAACTGCATAAGATACATGGAGAAGATTCCATGGTTCCAACACAATTGTACTGCCTCAAGAAAAATGTTAATTAAACTTAAAGCAATGGAATCCACATTAGCAGACGATAATCACTCCATCCAGAGCTATTCATTTTTATTAAGAGAAAACTAGTCCCTCTGTCTTCCTATACACACCCTCCCTAATCACTGATATGACACACACTCACTATAACGGAGTCAAGCGAGGTGTGTATTTTTTCTTCTCAAAGGCAGTCAGCTCTAATCCTTGTCAAAGTGAACACACTCATCGTCAGTCACATGAAAGTCTGTTCAGGCATAATGCTCACCGGCTACTTTCAAAGACCAAACAGAGATAAATCTTGTTATTTTAAAAACTCTATGCCATTCTCCCAAATCTTCCCACCCTCTCCCTCTCTCATTGAAACATGTAAAATATCATGTATGAAACGAGTTGCCAGTCCAGGTTCGATGCACGATACTGGATGCTTGGGGCTGGTGCACTGGGACGACCCAGAGGGATGGAATGGGGAGGGAGGAGGGAGGAGGGTTCAGGATGGGGAACACATGTATACCTGTGGCGGATTCATTTTGATATTTGGCAAAACTAATACAATTATGTAAAGTTTAAAAATAAAATAAAATTAAAAAACAAAACAAAACAAAACTCTATACTCTGTCATACTCTACTACGCTGGCACTTTACTTCATCATTGTCAGTCCGATCCACCCATTTTTGCTCTTGTCCGATTACCTTCACACTAACAAACATAGCAGATGCAAACACGCCATTAATACGGTCGACTTTTTTCTTAATTTGCTCAGATGGCTGAGTGATTTTTATTCATGAGGCAGCCTCAAATTTCAGAATTTTAATGGAGTAAGAACATTCCATTATAAAAATGATATCAAACTATTTATTTATTCATCAATTTAATGCATAATTCCTTCCAATAAGTTTTCCAAGTAAACTTGAGTGGAGAGTGTTCCATTCCCTTTCTCTTGGTACAGCTATTGTTTTAAGACCACTTTTATAGCTACTGGAAATGAGAAATATCAAGTATATACACTACAGTACTATTAACTATAGTCACATGGCTGTACAGTAGACCACCAGAACTTATTCATCCTGCAAAACAGAAATTTTGTACACTTTGACCAATATCTCCACTCCCAAAATTCTAGCAACCAAATTGTACTTTCTTCTACTTTTAGGGGTGTAACCCTTTTAGTTTGCACATATAAGTAGAATCATGCAGGATTTGTCTTTCAGTTTCTGGTTTTTTCACTCCGCATAATGTTATACAATTTTATTGATGCTATTTCAAATAATGAAGTAGATCTTAAGTGTTCTAACCGTCCCAAAAAGAAAAAAAAAAAAAAAAACTAACAAAACTAACAATAACATGTCAATTAGCTTGATTGTAGTAATCATTTCAGTGTATATGTATTTCAAAACATCACACTATATACTTTACATATATAAAATTTTATTTAAAAAGATAATCTCAAAAAGGTGTACTGTATTTTATACTTCTGAAATGAGATTATTAGCCTATATTCATACATACAAGTAAATTCTTTTAAAGGATAAGTTCAGTTCAGTCGCTGAGTTGTGTCTGATTCTTTGCGACCCCATGAATGGCAGCATGTCAGGCCTTCATCACCAACTCCCGGGGTACACCCAAACCCATGTCCATTGAGTTGGTGATGCCATCCAACCATCTCATCCTTTGTCGGCCCCTTCTCCTCCTTCCCTCAATCTTTCCCAGCATCAGGGTCTTTTCAAATGAGTCAGCTCTTCGCATCAGGTGGCCAAAGTATTGGAGTTTCAGCTTCAACATCAGTCCTTCCAATGAACACCCAGGACTGATCTCCTTTAGGATGGACTGGTTGGATCTCCTTACAGTTCAAGGGACTCTCAAGAGTCTTCTCTAACACCACAGTTCAAAAGCATCTGTTCTGTGTTCAGCCTTCTTTATAGTCCAACTCTCACATCCATATATAACCACTGGAAAAAACCATAGCCTTGACTAGACAGACCTTTGTTGGCAAAGTAATGTCTCTGCTTTTGAATATGCTGTCTAGGTTGGTCATAACTTTCCTTCCATGGAGTAAATATGTTTTAATTTCATGGCTGCAATCACCATCTGCAGTGATTTTGGAGCCCCCCAAAATAAAGTCAGCCACTGTTTCCACTGCTTCCCCATCTATTTTCCTTGAAATGATGGGACCGGATGCCATGATCTTAGTTTTCTGGATGTTGAGTTTTAAGCCAACTTTTTCACTCTCCTCTTTCACTTTCATCAAGAGGCTCTTTAGTTCCTCTTCACTTGCTGCCATCAAGTGGTGTCATCTGCATATCAGAGGTTATTAAATTTTTCCAGCCATCTTGATTCCAGCTTGTGATTCATCCAGCTCAGCATTTCTCATGATGTACTCTACATATAAGTTAAATAAGCAAGGTAAAAATATACAGCCTTGACATACTCCTTTTCCTATTTGGAGTCTGTTGTTACATGTCCAGTTTGGAACCAGTCTGTTGTTCCATGTCCAGTTCTAACTGTTGCTTCCTGACCTGCATACAGGTTTCTCAAGAGGCAGGACAGGTGGTCTGGTATTCACATCTCTTTCAGAATTTTCCACAGTTTATTGTAATCCACACAGTCAAAGGCTTTGGCATAGTCAATAAAGCAGAAATAGATGTTTTTCTGGAACTCTCTTGCTTTTTCAATGATCCAGCAGATGTTGGCAATTTGATCTCTGGTTCCTCTGCCTTTTCTAAAACCAGCTTGAACATCTGGAAGTTCACGATTCACATATTGCTGAAGCCTGATTTGGAGAATTTTGAGCTTTACTTTGCTAGTGTATGAGATGAGTGCAACTGTGCAGTAGTTTGAGAATTTTTTGACATTGTCTTTCTTTTGGATTGGAATGAAAACTGATCTTTTCCAGTTCTGTGGCCACTGCTGAGTTTTCCAAATATGCTGACATATTGAGTGCAGCACTTTCACAGCATCATCTTTGACGATTTGAAATAGCTCAACTGGAATTCTATCACCTCCACTAGCTTTGTTCATAGTGATGCTTCTTAAGGGCAACTTAACTTCACATTCCAGGATGTCTGGCTTTAGGTCAGTGATCACACCATCATGATTATCTTGGTTGTGAAGCTCTTTTTTGTTCAGTTTTTCTGTGTATTCTTGCCACCTCTTCTTAATATCATCTGCTTCTGTTAGGTCCATACCATTTCTGTCCTTTATAGAGCCCATCTTTGCATGAAATGTTCCCTTGGTATCTCTAATTTTCTTGAAGAGATCTCTAGTCTTTCCCATTCTGTTGTTTTCCTCTACTTCTTTGCATTGATCACTGAGGAAGGCTTTCTTATCTCTTCTTGCTATTCTTTGGAACTCTGCCTTCAAATGGGTATATCTTTCCTTTTGTCCTTTGCTTTTTGCTTCTCTTCTTTTCACAGCTATTTGTAAGGCCTCCTCAGACAGCCATTTTGCTTTTCTGCATTTCTTTTCCATGGGGATGGTCTTGATCCCTGTCTCCTGTACCACGTCTTGAATCTCTGTCTGTAGTTCATCAGGCATTCTGTCTATCAGATCTAGACCCTTAAATCTGTTTCTCACGCCCACTGTATAATCATAAGAGATTTGATTTAGGTCATACCTGAATGGTCTAGTAGTTTTCCCCACTTTCTTCAATTTAATTCTGTATTTGGCAATAAGCAGTTCATGATCTGAGCCATAGTCAGCTCCTGGTCTTGTTTTTGCTGACTGTATAGAGCTTCTCCATCTTTGGCTGCAAAGAATATAATCAACCTGATTTTGGTGTTGACCATCTGGTGATGTCCATGTGTAGAGTCTTCTCTTGTGTTGTTGGAAGAGGGTGTTTTATGACCAGTGCATTCTCTTGGCAAAACTCTACTAGCCTTTGCCCAGCTTCATTCTGTACTCCAAGGCCAAATTTTCCTGTTACTCCAGGTGTTTCTTGACTTCTTCCTTTTGCATTCCAGTCCCCTATAATAAAAAGGGCATCTTTTTTTGTGTGTTAGTTCTAGAAGGTCTTGTCAGTCTTCATAGAACCATTCAACTTCAGCTTCTTCAGTGTTATTGGTTTGACCGTAGACTTGGATTACTGTGAAATTGAATGGTTTGCCTTGGAAACAAACAGAGATCATTCTGTCATTTTTGAGATTGCATCCAAGTACTGCATTTCAGACTCTTTTGTTGACCATGATGGCTACTCCATTTTTTCTAAGGGATTCCTGCCCACATTAGTAGATATAATGGTCATCTGAGTTAAATTCACCCATTCCAGTCCATCTTAGTTCGCTGATTCTTGGAATGTCGATGATCACTCTTGCCATCTTCTCTTTGACCACTTCCAATTTGCCTTGATTCTTGGACCTAACGTTCCAGGTTCCTATGAAATATTGCTTTTTTCAGCATTGGACCTTGCTTCTATCACCAGTCACATCCACAACTGGGTGTTGTTTTTGCTTTGGTTCTATCCCTTCATTATTTCTCCAGTGATCTCCAGTAGCCTATTGGGCACCTACCAACCTGGGCAGTTCATCTTTCAGTGTCCTATCTTTTTGCCTTTTCATACTGTTCTGGGGTTCTCAAGGCAAGAATACTGAAGTGGTTTGCCATTCCCTTTTCCAGTGGACCACATTCTGTCAGATCTCTCCATCATGACCCGTCCATTTGGGTGGCACCACACGCATGGCTTAGTTTCATTGAGTTAGACAAGTTGTGGTCCATGTGATCAGATTGGCTAGTTGTCTGTGATTGTGGTTTCAGTCTGTCTGCACTCTGATGCCCTCTCTCAGTGCCTACTGTCTTACTTGGGTTTCTCTTATCTTGGACGTGGGGTATCTCTTCAGGGCTGCTCCAACAAAGCGCAGCCGCTGCTCCTTACCTTGTACGTGGGGTAGCTCCACTTGGCCACCGCCCCTGACCTTGGACGTGGAGTAGTTCCTCTCAGAGGTGGTTTATATTTTTGCTAACATGTATTTATTAGTGTATTTACTATTACACACTAATAAATAATTTAAGTAATTATTTATTAAGTATGACCAGTTCTGAGTAATTTAGACATTTAACTCACCTTCTGTGTGCTCAGTCATTCAATCGTGTTTGACTCTTTGCAGCCTGGTGGGACTGATTCTTTGCAGTCCCTAGTGGGACTATAGCCCACCAGACTCCTCTGCCCATGGAATTTTCCAGGCAAGAAGACTTGAATGGGTTGAAATTTCTTACTCTGGAGCTGGTGGGGGGTGGGGGAGGGGCGGGGAGGGTGACGGAGAGCGGTATTCCTGACCGAGGGATCAAACCCACATCTCTTATGTCTCCTGCACTGGCAGGCAGATTTTTTTTTTTTTTTTTACCACTATTGCCACTTGCAAAGCCATACCCTCTGAGGTAGATGTTAATATTTTCTGCATTTTACTGATGAGGAAACTGAGCCTCACAGCAACTAAGTTGACTAGAGATTGAATTATGTTCACTGTATCTAGGTTTGAACATCAGTAGTAACATTTACTTCCTGGGTGACTTTGGGAAAATAAAACTCTCTGAGTTTTAGCTTCCTTCTCTATAAATTTGAAATAAAATAGCCACTTGCAAATAGTACTATGAGAATAGAATAATATATCATTTGCAATATGTCTGGTGTACAGTTAGTATTAAATAAAAGATAAATACAATGGTCACAATAGTTAGAAGGGTGTAATGGGGAGATATTTTATGTCAGTAGCTCTGCATTTATCTTCCTCGTACCATTATCATCTTAAATTGCCACCTTCTTTCTTCAGCTAGCATGGTATAAATTTGCCCTTCATGTTTCAAATGTACCTATTTATTTCATTTATCTCAGGATCGGGCGATGTGGTCAGGGCCTTCAGTTCAGTTCATTTCAGTCGCTCAGTCGTGTCCAACTCTTTGTGCTTGCTCACTACCAAACATGGCTTCCCAAAAATTATTTTCTATATTAAAAATAAAATAAACATGCAAAAAGCTCCATTCCTCCTTAATAGCATATACTGTCCAGTTACACTACCTTCTCCTCTTTTCAATATATTTACATATTGATTTTCTGGTTATTTGTTTTCTTTTCTACCATATCTGACTTCATGTCTTCTTTATCCTCCCCTTCCATTATCCTAGGGTACTTTGTAATGTCCTCCCTGTCAACACTTTTGCCTATTCATCTTTAGAGACATTCTTATCCAGTCTATTTCACTCCAAAATTGTCACTTTCTGATTGAACTCCTGAAATCAACAACTCTCATATCCCTTTCACTGATCATATCCTTTATATGCAAAATAACTGAAAATTCATTAAGGCCTTGAATTTATTTTGGTCCCCATTTACACTGAATCATGTGGCCTGTTCCTGGCTCTGTTTCCTTCCTTGTTTATCATACTTTCATGGTCCATCATCATTGTCACTCTCTTGCACACATCCTTAACACTCTGACACTTGTGGGCATTGTGTTCATTCTCCAAAGCACCATCTCACAAAATCAAATTTGGTGTTAGAGGGGAAATTACAATGGGACAGATTGTTTTCACCATAAATTCATGATCATCAACTACAAGTGGACCCTTAACTCTGTGAGGCCATCTTTTTGGGCTTTTTCAGACATCTGGATCTTTCATAGTCCTTATCAACTATCTCATATCTTTGCTGCTCTCCTCAAACCTTCACACATTGCTCTATTCCCTCAGTCTCCATAAACTGCCCTCACTTTATAACTTTCAGAGAAAACAGAGACATCAAATTGGCTTTTTCCTCAAATCCCTACCCCAATCATCAAGTTTGCCTGCATCTGCACCAGCCTTCTTTTCCTTCTTTATTTTTAAGAGGAAAGAGGCTCCCTGCCATTTCTCAATAAGAACCTGTTTAGTGTGTAATCAATATTTCTTCTCTTCTCATATTCTCAGGAATCTTGTACCATATGATCTAAACACCATATAGAATTTCTTCATCAAAGCTTTAACTCTTCTCCTTATATGGAATACTTTTCATTCCTATTTCAACATGGTCTTATTTTTCCTATCAGTTCAGTTCAGTTCAGTCCCTCAGTCATGTCCAACTCTTTGTGACCCCATGAATCACAGCATGCCAGGCCTCCCTGTCCATCACCAACTCCCAGAGTTCATTCAAACTCACGCACATCAAGTCGGTGATGCCATCCAGCCATCTCATCCCATGTCATCCCCTTCTCCTCCTGCCCCCAAACCCTCTCAGCATCAGAGTCTTTTCCAATGAGTCAACTCTTCGCATGAGGTGGCCAAAGTACTGGAGTTTCAGCTTTAGCATCAGTCCTTCCAAAGAACACCCAGGGCTGATCTCCTTTAGAATGGACTGGTTGGATCTCTTTGCAGTCCAAGGGACTCTCAAGAGTCTTCTCCAACACCACAGTTCAAAAGCATCAATTTATAGCCACTTGTAAAAACAAAACATAAACCCGCTTTAAGCCCTGTGTCATCTTTCCACTCTTATTTCTACCAGATTTTCCAGGAAAATGTTTGGAATCATTATTACTCAGCATGGTCCCTTTACTTCCTTAGTCATATTTCAGGTATCGCTTCTAATTCTAAATCAGCCTGCAATTCTTAACACCACAAAAACAACTCTGCATTTTAAAATTGTATTTTGTATATATTTTTTCAATACTGTATAATATAATTTCCCATGAGCATTTGAAAGACCTGCTCACTTTCCCCTTATTAAAAACTTCTTCCTGCAAAGAATAGAGATGCAGAAGTAGAGAACGGGACTTGCTGATATGGGGGGCTGGGTGGGATGACAAACTGGGAGAGTAGAATTGACATATATATACTGTGTGTTTGTGTGCTCAGTCACTCAGTCATTCCAACTCTTTGTGACCTCACGGACTGGAGTCCACTAGGCTCCTCTGCCCATGGAATTTTTCAATCAAGAATACTGGACTGGGGTGCCATTTTCTACTCCAAGGGATTTTTCCCAACCCAGGGATAGAACTCTCTTGAATCTCCTGAAATGGCAGGCGGATTCTTTACCACCAGTGCCACCTACCATTACCCTCAGATCAGATCAGATCAGTCGCTCAGTCGTGTCCGGCTCTTTGCGACCCCATGAATCACAGCACGCCAGGCCTCCCTGTCCATCACCAACTCCCGGAGTTCACTGAGACTCAGGTCCATCGAGTCAGCGATGCCATCCAGCCATCTCATCCTCTGTTGTCCCCTTCTCCTCCTGCCCCCAATCCCTCCCAGCATCAGAGTCTTTTCCAATGAGTCAACTCTTTGCATGACGTGGCCAAAGTACTGGAGTTTCAGCTTTAGCTAATTAGGCGTAAATTAGATAGCTAGTAGGAAGCAACTGTATAGCACAGGGAGCTCAGCTCCGCGATGTGTGATGAGTAGAGAGGTGGGATGGAGTGAGGGGTGAGAAGGAAGGGTGAGAGGCTCAAGAGGAAAGGGTTACACACACACACACACACATATAGCTGATTCATGTTGTTGTGTTGTTTTACAGCAGAAATTAACACAACATTGTAAAGCAATTATACTGCAGTTTAAAAAAAAGTAATAAATTGCTCTAAGATATGAAACTGTGAAGAAAAATAAGTGGCTACTCTGGGAACTGCAAAACAACAACAGCAACAACAATTTCTTCCTGAAAAAAGCCACAACTTCTATATTCTTTAGCCATCGCATTTTATGTCTTCCTCAACTAAATGTCTGAATGTTGGTGACTTTTTGTCATGTGTACTCCTCTTTTCCCAACATCTATTATTTCCTTATGGAATAGCATCTATCCCTGACTAGTGGCTGAAAACTAAACACCACATAGAGCAAGTGCTGGTAGCCTGTAGTTTGATGGTTGAAGGGTAAGAATCAAAGCTCCAAAACTAAATGTTGCTCCTGCAGAGGGATTCAAACATGGCAGAGAAGTGAGTTTTTAAAATGATTCACTACTGTGAGGTATTTGCATTTTTTAAATCTTTCCCTGAAAGGTAAGTGTGATTTCATATTTGAGTTTACCAAGTGAAAGCTCTAAATCTACTTTTCAGATAAGATTAAAAAAAAAAATCCCCAAACAGTTTATAATACTTCAAAGTCATTTGGCAGGAGGCCTCATCCTAGGAATAAAGATATCTTATTATACTCAATAACAAAAGGACCCAGAGATCATCATATAACTAAGGATTACAGTAGCCATCTAGCTTTCAGACTTGCAAATTTTGGAAAACTGCATAAAATTTTAACATCCAATTTAACAGTCCTGTGTGTGTGTGTGTGTGTGTGCATACACAAGTGCACACATATGTATATACAGTCCAAGGAAAGTGGGAAAACACAAGCCCTTTCAATGCTGTTCCTTTTAAAAATGTTTCATATTTCAGTTGCTTAATTTAATACATTATTTTTTTCAAACAAATGATTGATTCAAATACTTAGAGAAACCAATAAGCTTTAGAAATGATTGAATAACATCCAATGATTCTCTTTTCCAAAGAAAAGAAATATGGATTACAAGTAACATATAACTGGAGATTTTTTTTTTCCACGCTGAATTTCAGACACTTGTGCTTTAACAAGAGGAAGGGGGAAGTTTCAGTCAACAAAAATGTCCTTTCTAGTAAGTTGATTTTATGTTTGTAATAATTATGCTACTGTGATATCACTGTTGAAAAAAAATTCTCTGAATGATATATTTTTGTACAGCCTAGATATGGCATGAAAGGAACATGCATTCAGAATCAGTATTTCTCAGTTCTAATATCAGTTCTCACTCTCTTTGCTAGCGTGAGAACTTTAACAATGCTAGACACTTCATCAAAGGGTCCTAAGATATAAGTTCGAAGTACACATTGAGGCCATCCATATTCTCCAACATAATAACAACTCATCTCAACTTGGGAACTTCCAGTAAAGACCTTTCTAATTTGCAAGAGGAAAAATATCAATTGCCTACAGTTATCAATTGCCTACTATATGCCAGTAAGTTTTCTGCGATATTTCACATGGCTTATATTACTGATTTTCTAAATAAACTTAATTTCACAAATGATAAACCTGAAGCTCAAGAAGGTCACACTACTCAACCAAAGTTACATTGATGTTAGGAAAATGTCATCATTATGGCCTCATCCTGGGCATGTTTCATCCTCTTGTGAAGCCTACATTCTTTCCTCAAGGCCACATTTTGTTTTGTGTTTTCTTTTTAAGTTTGAATCCTTTAAGTTTGTACTAAAATGGATTCAGTTATGCATTTATATGACCACTACCTGTTAACCTAATTATCCCCTATAAAGCAACCTAAAACATATCTTGTCTTTTAACTCATGATAACCAATAGTCGCAAACACATCAACCATTTATTGACAACTTCTTTGTGTCTGGCACATTGCTGGGATCTATACAGTATGGATGGACTAATTTGTTTTTAATTGACCCCTTTACCTATTTAAAGTATAATATTATTTATCACATTATATAGCAAAATGTTCAAATAATCATGTTTACATGTTTTCTATACTATTCTTTTGGTGTTAGTTCTAGAAAGTCTTGTAGGTCTTCATTGAAACATTCAACTTCAGTTTCTTGGGCATTAGTGGTAGGGGCACAAACTTGGATTAATGTGATGTTGAATGATCTGCCTTGGAAATGAACTGAGATCATAATGTCATTTTTGAGACTGCACACAAGTGCTGTGTTTCAGACTCTTTTGTTGACTATGAGGACTATTCCATCTTTTCTAAGAAATTCTTGCCTACAGAAGTAGATATAATGGTCACCTGAATTCAATTTGTCCATTCCCATTCATTTTAGTTCACCGATTTCTAAGATGCTCATGCTGACTCTTGCCATCTTCTGCTTTGGTTCAGTTTTGTCACTCAGTCATGTCCAACTCTTTGTAACCCCATGGACTATAGGACTCCGACCTCCCTGTTCATCACCAACACCCGGAGTTTACTCAAACTCATGTCCATTGAGTCAGTGATGCCATCCAACCATCTCATCCTCTGTTGTCCCCTTCTCCTCCCACCCACAATCTTTCCCAGCATCAGGGTCTTTTCAAATGAGTCCGTTCTTTGCATCAGGTGGCCTAAGTATTGGAATTTCAGCTTCAGCATCAGTCTTTCCAATGAATATTCAGGACTGATTTCCTTTAGGATGGACTGGTTGGATCTCCTTGCTGTCCAAGGGCCTCTCAAGAGTCTTCCTCAACACCACAGTTCAAAAGAGTCAATTCTTCAGTGCTCAGCTTTCTTTATAGTCCAACACTCACATCCATACATGACTACTGGAAAAACTATAGCTTTGACTAGATGGACATTTGTCAGCAAAGTAATGTCTCTGCTTCTTAAAAGCTGTCTAGGTTGGTCATAACTTTTCTTCCAAGGAGCAAGTTCTTTTAATTTCATGGCTACAGTCACCACCTGCAGTGATTTTGGAACACACAAAAAATAAAGTCTATCACTGTTTCCCCATCTATTTGCCATGAAATGATGGGGCCAGATGCCATGATCTTATTTTCTAAATGTTGAGTTTTACACCAACTTTTTTCTCTCTCCTCTTTCACTATCATCAAGAGGTTCTTTAGTTCTTTGCTTTCTACCATAAGCATGGTGTCATCTGCATATCTGAAGTTACTGATATTTCTCCCTGCAATCTTGATTCTAGCTTGTGCTTAATCCAGTCCAGCATTTGTCATGATATACTCTACAGATAAGCTAAATAAGCAGGGTGACAATATACAGCCTTGGTGTACTCCTTTCCTGATTTGGAACCAGTCTGTTGGTCCATGTCCAGTTCTAACTGTTACTTCTTGATCTGCATACAAATTGCTCAGGAATCAGGTCAGGTGGTCTGGTATTCCCATCTCTTGAAGAATTTTCAACAGTTTGTTGTGATCCACACAGTTAAAGGCTTTGGCATAATCAATACAGCAGAAGTAGATTTTTTTTCTGGAAATCTATTACTTTTTCGATGATCCAACCAATGTTGGCAATTTAATCTCTGGTGCCTCTGCCTTTTCTAAAACCAGCTTAAACATCTGGAGTTCCTCAGTGATCAATGCAAAGAAATAAAGAAAAAAATTAGAATGGGAAACATTAGAGATCTCTTCAAGAAAATTAGAGATACCAAGGGAACTTTGCATGCAAAGATGGGCACAATAAAGGAAAGACATGGTATGAACCTAACAGAAGCAGAAGATATTAAGAAGAAATGGCAAGAATACACAAAACAATTATACAAAAAAAGATCTTCATGACCCAGATAATCATGATGGTATGATCACTCACCTAGAGCCAGACATCATGGAATGCGAAGTCAAGTGGACCTTAGGAAGCATCACTATGAACAAAACTAGTGGAGGTGATGGAATTCCAGTTGAGCTATTTCAAATCCTAAACAATGATGCTGTGAAAGTGCTGCACTCAATACGCCAGTAAATCTGGAAAACTCAGCAGTGGCCACAGGGCTGGAAAAGTTCAGTTTTCAGCCCAATCCCAAAGAAAGACAACGCCAAAGAATCTTCTGCTTAACCATGTCCAATTTACCTTATTTCATGGCCTAAAATTCCAGGTCCCTATGCAATATTATTCTTTACAGCAGTGCACTTTACTTTCACCAGACACATCCAAAACTGAGCATCACATCAGCTTTGGCCCAGCCTCTTCTTTCTGGAGCCATTTCTTTGCTCTTAGTATCATAATGTATGCCTACCAACTAGGGGGCTCATCTTCTGATGTCATATCTTTGTGCCCGCTGATACTGCTTTTTGGGATCTTGAGGCAAAAATACTGGAGTGCTTTGTTCATTCCCTTCTCCAGTGGACCATGTTTTGCCTAGAACTAAATCACTGAAGATGGTGATTGCAGCCATTAAATTAAAAGACACTTACTCTTTGGAAGGAAAGTTATGACCAACCTGGACAAAATATTAAAAAGCAGAGACATTATTTTGCCAACAAAGTCCGTCTAGTCAAGGCTATGGTTTTTCCTGTGGTCATATATGGATGTGAGAGTTGGACTGTGAAGAAAGCTGAGTGCCAAAGAATTGATGCTTTTGAACTGTGGTGCTGGAGAAGACCTTTGAGAATTCCTTGGATTGCAAGGAGATCCAACCAGTCCATTCTAAAGGAGATCAGTCCTGGGTGTTCATTGGAAGGACTGATGCTGAAGCTGAAACTCCAATACTTTGGCCACCTCATGCAAAGAGTTGACTCATTGGAAAAGACCCTGATGCTGGGAGGGATTGGGGGCAGGAGGAGAAGGGGACGACAGAGGATGAGATGGCTGGATGGCATCACCAACTCAATGGACATGAGTTTGGGTAAACTCAGGGAGCTGGTGATGGACAGGAAGGCCTGGTGTGCTGCAGTTCATGAGGTCGCAAAGAGTCTGACATGACTGAGCGACTGAACTGAACTGAACACCAAAAAGGGGGAATTGGAAGGCAAAAGCAGGAAGTTAAGAGATAGTTGGAGTGACAGGCAAGTTTGGCTTTAGAGTAGAAAATGAAACAGAGCAAAGGCTAACAGAGTTTTGTCAAAAGAACACACCGGTCATAGCAAACACCCTCTTCAAACAACACAAGAGATGACTCTACATGTAGACCTTACAAGATGGCCAATACCAAAATTAGATTGATTATATTCTTTGCAGCCAAAGATGGAGAAGCTCTACACAATCAGTGAAAACAAACAAAACCTGGAGTTACTGTGACTGAGATCGAGATCCATATTGCAAAATTCAGGCTTAAATTGAAGAAAGTAGGGAATACCACTAGGCCATTCAGGTACGACCTTAATCAAATCCCTTATGATTATACAGTGGAGGTGATGAATAGATTTAAGGGATTAGATCAGAAGAATTATGGACAGAGGTTCATAAAATTATATAGAAGGTGGTTACCAAAACTATCCCAAAGAAAAAGAAATGCAAGGAGGCAAAATGATTGTCTGATGAGGTTTTACAAATAGCTGAGAAAAGAAGAGCAGTAAAAGCTGAAGGACAAAGGGATAGATATACCCAACTGAATTCAGAGTTCCAGAGAAAGGCTAGGAGAGATAAGAAAACCCTTCTTAAGTGAAGAGTGCAAAATAGAGGAAACCAACAGAATGGGGAATACTAGAGATTTCTTTAAGAAAGTTAGAGATACCAAGAGGACATTTTATGCAAAGATAGGCACAATAAAGGACAGAAATGGCAAGGACCTAACAGAAAGAAGAATTTATGAAGAGGTGGCAAGAATACACAGAAGAACTATAGAAAAAAAGGTCTTAATGACCTGGATGACCATAATGGTGAAGTTACTCACCTAGAGCCAGACATCCTGGAGTCTGAAGTCAAGTGGGCCTTAGGAAGCATTAGAATGAACAAAGCTAGCAGAGGTAATGGCATTCCAGAGGAGCCATTTCAAATCCTCAAAGATGATGCTATTAAAGTGCTGCACACAATAGGCCAGCACATTTGGAAAACTCAGCAGTGGACACAGGACTGGGAAAGTTCAGCTTTCATTCCAATCCCAAAGAAGGGCAATGCCAAATAATGTTCAAACTACCTCACAATTGCATTCATTTCACATGCTAGCAAGGTAATGCTCAAAATCCTTCAAGCTAGGATTGAAGAGTATCTAACTTGAGAATTTCCAGATGAACAAACTGGGTTTAGAAAAGTCAGATGAACCAGAGACCAAATTGCCAACATTGACTGGATAATAGAAAAGCAAGGGAATGTCAGAAAAATATCCACCTCTACTTCATTGACTATGCTACAGCCTTTGACTGTGTGAGTCACACAAACTGTGGAAAATTCTTAAAAAGATGACAATACCAGGCCATTTAAACTATCTCCTGATTGCAGCCACGAAATTAAAAGACGCTTACTCCTTGGAAGGAAAGTTATGACCAACCTAGATAGCATATTCAAAAGCAGAGACATTACTTTGCCAACAAAGTTCCGTCTAGTCAAGGCTATGGTTTGTCCAGTAGTAATGTATGGATGTGAGAGTTGGACTGTGAAGAAAGCTGAGTGATGAAGAATTGATGCTTTTGAACTGTGGTGTTGGAAAAGACTCTTGAGAGTCCCTTGGACTGCAAGGAGATCCAACCAGTTCATTCTAAAGGAGGTCAGTCCAGGTGTTCTTTGGAAGGAATGATGCTAAAGCTGGAACTCCAGTACTTTGGCTACCTCATGCGAAGAGTTGACTCATTGGAAAAGACTCTAATGCTGGGAGGGATTGGGAGCAGGAGGAGAAGGGGATGACATGGGATGAGATGGCTGGATGGCATCACCGACTTGATGGACTTGAGTTTGAATGAACTCTGGGTGTTGGTGATGGACAGAGAGGCCTCGTGTGCTGCAATTCATGGGGTCGCCAAGAGCTGGACGTGACTGAGCGACTGAACTGAAATGAAATGAACTGAGAAAACTCCATGCAAGTCAAGAAGTAACAATTAGGACCAGACATATTACAACTGACTGGTTCAAATTTGGAAAAGGAGTACATCAATGTTGTATATTGTCAACCTGAATATTTAACTTATATACAGAGTGCTGCTGCTGCTACTGCTGCTTCAGTCGTGTCTGACTCTGTGCGACCCCATAGACAGCAGCCCACCAGGCTCCCCCATCCCTGGGATTCTCCAGGCAAGAACACTGGAGTGGGTTGCCATTTCCTTCTCCAATGCATAAAAGTGAAAAGTGAAAGTGAAGTCACTCAGTCGTGTCCGACTCTTTGCAACCCCATGGACTGCAGCCCTCCAGGCTCCTCCATCCATGGGATTTTCCAGGCAAGAGTACTGGAGTGGGGTGCCATTGCCTTCTCCTATATACAGAGTACATCATACAAAATGACAGTCTGAATTACTCAAGCAAAAATCCAGGTTGCCTGGGGAAATATCAAAAACCTCAATATATGGATAATACCACTGTAATGGCAGAAAACAAAGAGGAACTAAAGAGTCTCCCGATGAAGGTGACAGAAAAGAATGAAAAAGCCAATTTAAATCTCAACATTCAAAAGACAAAGATCATGGCATCTGGTCTCATCACTTAATGGCAAACAGATGGGGAAACAATGGAAAGAATGAGAGACTCCATTTTCTTGGGCTCCAAAATCACTGCAGATGGTGACTGCAACCATGAAATTAAAAGACACTTGTTCCTTGGAAGAAAAGTTATGACCAACCTAGACAGTGTGTTAAAAGGCAGAGATATAACTTTGATGACAAAGTTCCATTTAGTCAAAGCTATGGTTTTTGCAGTAGTCATTATGGATATAAGAGTTGAACTATAAAAAAAGCTGAGTACCAAAGAATTGGTGCTTTTGAACTGTTATGTTGGAGAAGACTCTTGAGAGTTCCTTGGACTGCAAGGAGATCCAACCAGTTCATCCTAAAGGGAATCAGTCCTAGATATTCATTGAAAGGACTGATGCTGAAGCTGAAAGTCCAATAGTTTGGCCACCTGCTGTGAAGAACTGACTCATTGTTAAAGACCCTGATGCTGGGAAAGATTGAAGGCAGGAGGAGAAGGGGATGACATAGAATGAGATGGTTGGATGACACCACCGACTCAATGGACATGAGTTTGAGTAAACTCAGGGAGTTGGCAATGGACAGGGAGGCCTGGCCTGCTGCAGTCCATGGTGTCATAAAGAGTCAGACACAACTGAGCAACTGAACTGAATAAAGAAAATGAATGCTAAAGAACTGACACTTTTGAACTGTGGTACTGGAGAAGACTCTTGAGAGTCCCTTGGACAGCCAGGAGATTAATCCAGTTAATACTAAAGGAAATCACCCCTGAATATTCATTACAAGGACTGATGCTGAAGCTTCAATACTTTGGCCACCTGATAATAAAAACTGACTCATTGGAAAAGACCCTGATGTTGGGAAAGACTGAGAGCAGTAGGAGAAAGGTATGACTGAGAATGAGATGGTTGGATGGCACCACCAACTCACTGGACATGAGTTTGAGCAAACTCTGGAAGATAGAGAAGGACAGGGAAGCCTGGCTTGCTACACCTATGGGGCTGCAAAGATTTAGATACAACTTAGTGACTGAGCAACAACAACAATATTGTTTTTATATTCACATTCTTCTTACCTGAGTGTTATCTAATATCTACTTTCACAGTTTTACTCAAATTGCTTCATCGAATTTATTACTAATATCTCAAATCAGTGAATTCAATAATTCACTTTTTATTTTGTACTTTGTTGATGTTTTTAAACACCTGGCATTTATCCTAACTAACCCATGCATTTTAAAGTAGTTTATAAACATTACTAGACAATGAACAAATTGGGAGATAGCAAATCTCAGGTGGAGAATTCTGGGAGGAATAAAATAATTACCAGTGTGTCATACATATGATCATTTCAAGAAGTATCCTCAAGTTAAGGACTGCTTTAGAGAGGCAATGATTCCTAGGTTGTATTCATTTCTAAATTCTTCAAAGATTCGAATAATGCTGCAGTCCTTCACCTGTACACGCTAGGTGTTTGCTAAATATTTGTTGAGTAATCTTCATTTCTTCCTGCATTTTTAGCAGCACTTTGGTTCAATTTTTACTGCATTAAAGTCAGTTACATTAACTCAAAATTTTCACTAAGCTCAAGCTGCTATTATTCTTGTAGATATCAGCACAAGATAAAAAAATACTGCTTATTTGAAAATAGTTCCTTAGGGAGAAGAGTCCCTTTTTTCAAGCCCTCTCTTCATCCTCTGCTTTAATCATTTTATTATACTTATTCCAAAGCAACTAAATTTCTGAACATATGTCATTGCTTTGGTTTCTTCATTTCTAGAAGTTCCTTGGAGTTCATGAGTAGAATATTTGATTATTATGCAGATAGATGTGGATATAAAATCCTCCAGTCTGTGCCCTAATCTGTTTCCAATTTCTTAATGCAGTCACTGCCCAGTACATTAGATTATGCAGAATTACTACTGCATCTAGTACTTGCAGATTCATAGCCTTAGGACATTTTTTGTCCATTATTAAGGGTGAAAGTAATTAGGAGACAGAACTGATAAAATGGATATTGTTTCTCTGGTTAAATATTCAGAATTCTTCTAAGATGACCAAGAAACAATTCAGTGTGAAACAGTCCAGGTGATGTTTGGTACACAGCAGACACAAATAATGAAGGTGGCTTTTCTGGCACTAAGACTGAATACAAATGGGGTGCAGGATGTTCTCATCTCTCAACCTGTGCTCTTCGGTTTCTTCCCTCTACAAACACTCTCATGCATTTTCCTGTGATGCTATTAACTGTGGCATAGAAATACGGCTCTCATTTTGTTTTTGTAATGCCATCTTTAAAAGGAAGTGCTTTTCACTCTGGGGCACTTAAAAAATAATTTGTCATCCTAAGAGAAGATGTAAACAGTTGTTTAATATTAGCAGCTTCCCTTATGTTTGGAGAACTGAAATATCCACATCAATGAAGCATTGCTGATATTTCTAAGTTACAGCATGGAATCCAGGAAATATCAATGATTTATGTATTGTCCTGTCTGACTTTACTACAACAGATGTCATTATGGCATATAATGGTATGGAATAAATTGCCTTAAAAGTGAATCAACATATATTTCAGGAATCACTCAGAAAATACAGCATTCGTATCTAAAACTGAATGAAAGAATATATCCATTGGAGGATTTTAAGTATAAAAAATATTTTAGAAGCACTTTCCAAATGATAGAGTAAGCACTTCCAAAAATTTGCTTCTCCATAAAAGCAGTAAAAATACTGGAAATAATTTTCTACACCAACTTTTACAAACCCTGGAAATTAACCAAAGTCTTACAATAACCCAAGGAGAGTTTATTCAAAAAAAAAAACAACAACAACAACAACAGATTCAGAAATAACAAAGCTTGGTGGTATATTTACTTCTATCTCTCTCTAGCTCCATAGTAGCCTTGAAAATCAAGAGTATGCAATCATTTTATCTATGAACTCCAGCAGATTAACAGTTAATTTTTCCCTTTGCCTAGAGGGAAAATAATGCGCTTGCAACTCTCCAAAAAGTGCCTACCCAGAAAAAATTTCATTTCTCTAGAAAAGCGCTATTCTCAGAGTTTGTTTTCATGTGGCTTGGCTCAGAACTTACTCTGTAAGAAAAGCACTATATTCAGGGTGAAAAAAAAAAAACAGAGAAAATTGTTCAATTATGCTGATGTTTGAGCTGGTGAAAGCAATTGGGATAGCAAGAGGTTAATAAAATTTAACGGATGGTCTGGAGAATGAAAAGCCTGAGAGGGGTGTCTGAAAGTTCTCAAATATGTCTGGGGATACTGGAAGGCCACCAAAATGTAAACAGGTGTGCACACATCCAAGAAAGTCTACAAAAACCCTAATCGCTCATCTTCTGTTACTGTCAGGCTCTTCACAAGGGAAGTTTAGTTCAGTTTGAATCAAAGTTTAGTTCAAATTGCTGCTACTTAGTATTCAAACTGAGATATTAGTTGTACAAATGGTCAACAGGTGTATGGTCAACAAATAAATGAAAAAATTCTCAATATTACTAATCATCAGAAAAATATAAATCAAAAATCATAAGGAGACAGCACCACATACCTGTTTGGAAGGCTTTTATCCGCTAAGCAAAAGATAACAAGTGTTACTGAGGAAATGGAAAAATCGAAGCCCTTGTACACTATTGGTGGGAAAGCAAAATTGTTATGCTTAGATGGAAAAACAGCATGGAAGGTTAGCAAAAGGTTAAAAATACTATATGATCTAGCGATCTCACTTTTGGGTATTTTTCCAAAAGAACTGAAATCAGAATCTCATAGAGGTATTGGCACACTCATGTTCATTACATTAGTCTTCACGATAACCAAGCTATAAAAAATAACCCTAATATCCATAATGGATAATTTGAAAAATGAAACAAATACATACAATAGAAGATTAGTCTTTGAAAAGAATGAAATCTTGCAATATGTGACAACATAAATTAAATTTTGAAGGCATTGGCCTAAATGAAATAAGCTAGTCCACACACATACACACAAATACTGCATGATTCCATGCATATTAAGTATCTGAAATACTCAGTTCATAGAAGCAAATAGTAGAATGATGCTAATCCAGGACTGGAAGAGGGAATAGAGTGTTTCTAATCAACAGGTATACAGTTTTAGTTATGAAAAATGAGCAAGTTCTAGAGGTCTGCTGTACAACACCATGTCTATAGATAATAGCACCATATTGTAAACTTAAAAACCTGCTTAAAAAGTAGGTCTATGTGAAGTATTCTTAGCAAAATAATATAATATTTGACCAGCAAAACCATCTGGGCCTTGTAGTTTCTTTAAAGGAAGTGATTTAACTTCTTTCAAATTTTATGGACCTATTTAGATGACATTTGTTTCTCCTTCTGTGAGTTTGTTTGCTAGAATCTTTCAAGAGATTTATATATTTCATTAAAGTTACAGATTTGAGGCCATAGTGCTGTTTATTATATTCCTTTTTTATCCTTTAATAATTCCCATGGGATCATGACTAATTACTTCCTCTTATTTCTGACACTAGTAATTGATATCTTTCTCTCCCCTCCCCAAATTCTGTCCTTTTGATTAGCCTGAAAGGTTTTATTGAATTTATTTATATTTCCAAAGAACTAGCTTTTTAAAATTTTGTTGATTGTCTGTTGGTTGCCTGCTTTCAATTACATTGATTTCTCCTCTTTTATGATTTCTTTTCTTCTTGTTTCTTCAGACATAATCTGTCCACAAATATTTGGTTTTATTTCTGGACTCTTAATTTTATGTTACTGATCTCTGTCCATCCTTATGCTAACACCCTACTGCCTTGATTATTGAAGCTTTGTAATAAGTTTTGCAATTAGGAAGTGTTAGTTTTCACACGTTTTCTGGTTTTAATCTTTTGAATATATTAATGTTTATTAGATGCATGCATGCTCAGGCGCTCAGTCATGTCTGACTCTTTGCAACCTCATAGACAGTAGCCCACCAGACTCCCCTGTCTGGGATTTCTAGGCAAGAATACAGGAGGGTTTGGCCATTTCCTTCTCCAGGGGATCTCAACCCAGAACCTGTGTCTCCTCTATCTTCTGCATAGACAGTTGGGTTTTTCCACTGCGCCACCTAGGAAGCCCTTTACTAGATGACTTTTTTCCAACATTGCAATACAAACAACACAGGAGGTAACATTCTAGTCCCTGCCTATATCTTTGTACATATCCTTGGTTTCTAGAAATGAGATTTATAGGTTAATGGAATAGTAGATATGCACATGTTTTAAAAGAAATTCAATTTCACTACTGGTGCTCAGAATAGTCTACTTTTTCTCCTGATTTTGTCCTGGAAAACTATGTTTCTACAAATTTATCCATTTCTTTGGGTTGTCCAATTTGTTGGCATATAACTCTTCAAAGTATTCTCTTATGATTTTTTTTAATCTTTGTGATATAATTTGTAATTAATCTTTTTTCATTTCTAATTTTGTTTATTTGTGTTCTCTTTTTTTTCTTGATGAGCCTGGCTAAAGACTTATCAAACACACATTTTACTATTTTTTTTTTAAGTGTGTTTTGGATATTCTGAGCCTCTTGCATTTCTCTAAGAACTTTGGTTTGTATTAAAGATATTAATAGGGAGGAGTGGTCCTAATACAGTGGAGGAATAGGACGGGGAGACCACTTTCTCCCCCACAGATTCATCAAAAGAACATTTGAACCCTGAGTAAATTCCACAAAACAACTTCTGAATGCTGGGGCAGAGGACGTCAGGCACCCAGAAAAGCAGCCCATTGTCTTTAAAAGGAGGTAGGGAAAAATATAAAAGACAAAAAGAGAGACAAAACAGGTAAGGATGGAGCTCCGTCCCAGGAAGGGAGTCTTAAAAAAGAGAGAAGTTTCCAAACACCAGGAAACACTCTCACTGCCGAGTCTGTGGCAAGCCTTGGAACCACAGAGGGCAACATAACCAGGAGGAAAAATAAAGAATTAATTAAAACCCACAGATTATGTGCCCAATGGTAACTTCCCCAGCAGAGAAGCAGCACAGATGCCTGCACCCACCACTAGCAAGCGGGGGCTGGGCAGGGAGGCACGGGCTGCATTGCTTAGAGTAAAGACCGGGCCTGAATGCCCCAAGGGCAATCTGAGCGAACTAACTTGGGCTAGCAAACCAGACTGTGGGATAGCTACCACGCGAAAAGCCCTAACCTAAGACTCCGCCAGGCCCATTCACAAAACCAAGGACTGAGCAGAGGCTAGCTGGCTGCAGACCGGCCCATCCCCCTCTGATGACAGGCAGGCGAGGGCGGCCAGAGCCCAAAGCGGGCAATTGTGGCCCCAGAGAGGCATTATCTACCAAACTGCAAGCAGACTTCATTGCTAACCAAGACTTCTTGGAATTCTGGATGGTCCACATCCGCCTGAGAAGGTGCGCTGGTTGTACACCCAGAAAACTGAGCGGCAGGAACGGGGAGGCAATAAGTCACAGCAACCACGCTCGCCAAACACCCAGTCACCTGAGCTGCTTGGACCTGGGAAGAACACAAAATGCAGGCCCAACCGAGTCTGTGCCTCTGAGGACTACCTGAGTACCTGAACCTGAGCAGCTTAGACCTGGGAGGTGCATACAGCCCAGGGCTGGCCTCAGACAGTTCCTGGCAGAGCAACCTACAGCCTGAGCAGTGTAGACAGGGAAAGCACACACGCCGTGAGCGGGGGCAAACCCAGTGTGGCTGAGACACTTCGAGCACATGCCAGTGTTATTTGTTTGCAGTGTCCCTCCCTCCCCACAGCACGACTGAACAGTGAGCCTAAAAAAGTGTCCACCACCACGCCCTTGTGTCAGGGCAGAAATCAGACACTGAAGAGACCAGCAAACAGAAGAAGCTAAAACAGAGGGAACTTCCTTGGAAGTGACAGATGCAATAGATTAAAACCCTGTCGTTAGTACCAACCACATAGGAAGGGGCCTATAGATCTTGAGAAATATAAGCCAGATCAAGGAACTATCCGAAAGTGAACTGACCCCACACTGCCCACAACAACACCAGAGAAAGTTCTAGATATATTTTTACTATCATTCTTTATTTTTTTTTTATTTTAAGTCCTCTATTACTCCTTTAAGTTTCATTTTTATAACCTACTATTACTTTGCAAAAAAAAAAAGAAGACCCTATTTTTTAAAGCAAACTTCATATATATATTTCATAATTTTTGTGACTTTGTTTTTCTTTTTTTTCTTTAATATTGTATTTTTGAAAATCCAACATCTACTCTAGATTTTTAATCTTTGCCTTTTGGTATTTGTTATCAATTGTGTATCTTTAAGAACACAATCTTCAGTACCTATTTTAACTTGGGAGCAGGTTTACTGGCTTGACTGCTCTCTCCCCCTTTGACCTCTCCTTTTTCTCCACCAGGTCGCCTCTATCTCCTCCCACCCCCTTCTCTTCTCTACTCAACTCTGTGAATCTCTTTGTGTGTTCCAGACAGTGGAGAACACTTAGGGAACTGATTACTGGCTGGATCTGTCTATCTCCTTTTGATTCCCCCCTTTATCCTCCTGGCTACCTCTGCCTCCTTCCTCCCTCTTCTCTTCTCTGTGTAACTCCATGAACATCTTTGAGCAGTCCAGACTGAGGAGCGCACATAGGGAAGTGATTACTGGCTAGTTTGCTCTCTCCTCTTTTGATTCCACCTCATCTCATCCTGTCTCCCTCATCCTCTATCTCCCTCCTCCCTCTTCTCTTCTCCATTTAACTCTGTGAACCTCTCTGGGTGTCCCTCACTGTGGAGAAAATTATCATCTTTAACTTAGATGTTTTATCAACAGTGCTATATAGATGGAGAAGTCTTCAGGCTACTGTAAAAATAAGACTGAAAACCAGAAGCAGGAGGCTTAAATCCAAACCCTGAGGACACCAGAGAACTCCTGACTCCAGGGAACATTAATCGACAGGAGCTCATCAAAAGCCTCCATACCTACACTGAAACCAAGCACCACCCAAGGGCCAACAAGCTCCAGAGCAAGACATACCACACAAATTCTCCAGCAACACAGGAACACAGCCCTGAGCTTCAATACACAAGCTGCCCAAAGTCACTCCAAACCCATTGACATCTCATAACTCATTTGGACACTTCATTGAACTCCAGAGAGAAGAAATCTAGCTCCACCCACCAGAACACCGACACAAGCTTCCCTAACCAGAAAACTCCACAATAAAAGGAACTCCACAAACTGCCAGAATACAGAAAAGCCACCCCAAACACAGCAATATAAACAGGATGAAGAGACAGAGGAATACCCAGCAGGTAAAGGAACAGGATAAATGCCCACCAAACCAAACAAAAGAGGAAGAGATAGGGAATCTACCTGATAAAGAATTCGGAATAATGATAGTGAAAATGATCCAAAATCTTGAAAGCAAAATGGAATCACAGGTAAATAGTCTGGAGACAAGGATTGAGAAGATGCAAGAAAGGTTTAACAAGGTCCTAGAAGAAATAAAAAAGAGTCAATATATAATGAATAATGCAATAAATGAGATTTTAAAAAAAACACTCTGGAGGGAACAAATAGTAGAATAACAGAGGCAGAAGATAAGATTAGTGAGCTAGAAGATAGAATGGTAGAAATAAATGAATCAGAGAGGAAAAAAAAATTTTTTTAAAGAAATGAAGACAACCTCAGAGACCTCCGGGACAATGTTAAACGCCTCAATATTCAAATCATAGGAGTCCCAGAAGAAGAAAACAATAAGAAAGACCATGAGAAAATACTTGAGGAGATAATCATTGAAAACTTCCCTAAAATGGGGAAGGAAATGATCACCCAAGTCCAAGAAACCCAGAGAGTCCCAAACAGGATAAACCCAAGGTGAAACAGCCCAAGACACATATTAATCAAATTAACAAAGATCAAGCACAAAGAACAAATATTAAAAGCAGCAAGGGGAAAACAACAAATAACACACAAGGGGATTCCCATAAGGATAACAGCTGATCTTTCAATAGAAACTCTTCAGGCCAGGAGGGAATGGCAGGACATACCTAAAGTGATGAAAGAAAATAACCTATAGCCCAGATTAATGTACCCAGCAAGGATCTCATTCAAATATGAAGGAGAAATCAAAAGCTTTACAGACAAGCAAAAGCTGAGAGAATTCAGCACCACCAAACCAGCTCTCCAACAAATGCTAAAGGAGATTCTCTAGACAGGAAACACAAAAATGATGTATAAACTCGACCCAAAACAATAAAGTAAATGGCAATGGGATCATACTTATCAATAATTACCTTAAACGTAAATGAGTTGATTGCCTCAACCAAAAGACAAAGACTGGCTGAATGGATACAAAAACAAGACCCCTATATATGTTGTCTAGAAGAGACCCACCTCAAAACAAGGGCCACATACAGACTGAAAGAGAAGGGCTGGAAAAAGATATTCCATGCAAATAGAGACTAAAAGAAAGCAGGAGTAGCAATACTCATATCAGATAAAATAGACTTTAAAACAAAGGCTGTGAAAAGAGAAAAAGAAGGACACTACATAATGATCAAAGGATTAATCCAAGAAGAAGATATAACAATTATAAATATACATGCACACAACATAGGAGCACCACAATATGTAAGACAAATGCTACACAAGTATGAAAGGGGAAATTCACAGTAACAAATAATACTGGGAGACTTTAATACCCCACTCACACCTATGGATAAGTCAATTAAACAGAAAATTAACAAGGAAACACAAACTTTAAATGATTAAATAGGCCAGTTAGACCTAATTGATATCTATAGGACATTTCATCCCAAAACAATGAATTTCACCTTTTTCTCAAGTGCACATGGAACCTTCTCCAGGATAGATCACATCCTGGGCCATAAATCTAGCCTTGGTAAATTAAAAAAAAAAATTAAATCATTCCAAGCATCTTTTCTGACCACAATGCAGTAAGATTAGATCTCAATTACAGGAGAAAAACTATTAAAAATTGAAACAAATGGAAGCTTAACAACACGCTGCTAAATAACCAACAAATCACAGAAGAAATTTTAAAAAAAATCAAAGTATGCATAGAAATGAATGAAAATGAAAACACAACAACCCAAAACCTGTGGGACACTGTAAAAGCAGTGCTAAGGGGAAGGTTCATAGCAATACAGGCATACATCAAAAAAAAGAAAAAAGTCAATAAATAACCTAACTCTTGAGATGGGAATACCAGACAACCTGACCTGCCTCTTGAGAAATTTGTATGCAGGTCAGGAAGCAACAGTTAGAACTGGACATGGAACAACAGACTGGTTGCAAATAGGAAAAGGAGTACGTCAAGGCTGTATATTGTCACCCTGCTTATTTAACTTCTATGCAGAGTACATCATGAGAAACGCTGGACTGGAAGAAGCACAAGCTGGAATCAAGATTGCCAGGAGAAATATCAATAACCTAAGATATGCAGATGACACCACACTTATGTCAGAAAGTGAAGAGGAACTCAAAAGCCTCTTGATGAAAGTGAAAGTGGAGAGTGAAAAAGTTGGCTTAAAGCTCAACATTCAGAAAATGAAGATCATGGCATCTGGTCCCATCACTTCATGGCAAATAGATGTGGAAACAGTGTCAGACTTGAATTTTGGGGGGCTCCAAAATCACTGCAGATGGTGACTGCAGCCATGAAAATAAAAGACGCTTACTCCTTGGAAGGAAAGTTATGACCAACCTAGAGAGCATGTTCAAAAGCAGAGACATTACTTTACCAACAAAGGTCCGTCTAGTCAAGGCTATGGTTTTTCCAGTGGTCATGTATGGATGTGAGAGTTGGACTGTGAAGAAAGCTGAGCACTGAAACATTGATGCTTTTGAACTGTGGTGTTGGAGAAGACTCTTGAGAGTCCCTTGGACTGCAGGGAGGTCCAACCAGTCCATTCCGAAGGAGATCAGCCCTGGGATTTCTTTGGAAGGAATGATGCTAAAGCTGAAACTCCAGTATTTTGGCCACCTCATGTGAAGAGTTGACTCATTGGAAAAGACTCTGATGCTGGGAGGGATTGGGGGCAGAATGAGAAGGGGACAAGAGAGGATGATATGGCTGGATGGCATCACTGACTCAATGGACGTGAGTCTGAGTGAACTCCTGGAGTTGGTGATGGACAGGGAGGCCTGGCATGCTGCAATTCATGAGGTCGCAGAGTCAGACACGACTGAGTGACTGAACTGAACTGAACAACTAAAGCAACTAGAAAAAGAAAAAATGAAGAACCCCAGGGTTAGTAGAAGGAAAGAAATATTAAAAATTAGGGCAGAAATAAATGCAAAAGAAACAAAAGAGACCATAGCAAAAATCAACAAAGCCAAAGGCTGGTTCTTTGAGAGGCTAAATAAAACTGACAAACCATTAGCCAGACTCATCAAGAAATAAAGAGATAAAAATCAAATAATAAAATTAGAAGTGAAAATGGAGAGATCACAGCAGACAACACAGAAATACAAAGGATCATAAGAGAGTACTATCAGCAATTATATGCCAATAAAATGGACAACTTGGAACAAATGGACAAATTCTTGAAAAAGTACAACTTTCCAAAACTGAACCAGGAAGAAATAGAAAATCTTAACAGACCCATTACAAGCATGGAAATTGAAACTGTAATCAGAAATCTTCCAGCAAACAAAAGCCCAGGTCCAGACGGCTTCACAGCAGAATTCTACCAAAAATTTAGAGAAGAGCTAACACCTATCCTACTCAAACTCTTCCAGAAAATTGCAGAGGAAGGTTAACTTCCAAACTCATTCTATGAGGCCACCATCACCCTAATACCAAAACCTGACAATGATCCCACAAAAAAAGAAAACTATAGGCCAATATCACTGATGAACATAGATGCAAAAATCCTTTACAAAATTCTAGCAATCAGAATCCAACAACACATTAAAAAGATCATACACCAGGACCAAGTGGGCTTTATCCCAGGGATGCAAGGATTCGTCAATATCCACAAATCAATCAATGTAATACACCACATTAATAAATTGTAAAATAAAAGCCATATGATTATCTCAATAGATGCAGAGAAAGCCTTTGACAAAATTCAACATCTATTTATGATAAAAACTCTCCAGAAAGCAGGAATAGAAGGAACATACCTCAACATAATCAAAGCTATATATGACACATCCACAGCAAACATTAACCTCAATGGTGAAAAATTGAAAGCATTTCCCCTAAAGTCAGGAACAAGACAAGGGTGCCCACTTTCACCATTACTATTCAACATAGTTTTGGAAGTTTTGGCCACAGCAATCAGAGCAGAAAAAGAAATAAAAGGAATCCAAATTGGAAAAGAAGAAGTAAAACTCACTGTTTGCAGATGACATGATTCTCTACATAGCAAACCCTAAGGACTCCACCAGAAAATTACTAGAGCTAATCAATGAATATAGTAAAGTTGCAGGATATAAAATCAACACACAGAAACCCCTTGCATTCCTATACACTAATAATGAGAAAATAGAGAAATTAAGGATACAATTCCATTCACCATTGCAATGAAAAGAATAAAATACTTGGGAATATATCTACCTAAAGAAACTAAAGGCTGATATATAGAAAACTATAAAACACTGGTGAAAGAAATCAAAGAGGACACTAATAGATGGAGAAATATACCATGTTCATGGATCAGAAGAATCAATATAGTGAAAATGAGTATACTACCCAAAACAATCTATAGATTCAATGCAATCCCTATCAAGCTACCAATGGTATTTTTCACAGAGCTAGAATAAATAATCTCACAATTTGTATGGAAATACAAAAAACCTTGAATAGCCAAAGCAATCTCAAGAAAGAAGAATGGAACTGGAGGAATCAACCTGTCTGACTTCAGGCTCTACTACAAAGCCACAGTCATCAAGACAGTATGGTACTGGCACAAAGACAGAAATATAGACCAATGGAACAAAATAGAAAGCCAGAGATAAACCCACGCACCTATGGACACCTTATCTTTGACAAAGGAGGCAAGAATATACAATGGAGAAAAGACAATCTCTTTAACAAGTGGTGCTGGGAAAACTGGTCAACCACTTGTAAAAGAATGAAACTAGAACACTTTCTAACACCACACACAAAAATAAACTCAAAATGGATTAAAGATCTAAACGTAAGACCAGAAACTATAAAACTCCTAGAGGAGAACATAGGCAAAACACTCTCCGACATACATCACAGCAAGATCATCTTTGACCCACCTCCCAGAATATTAGAAATCAAAGCAAAAATAAACAAATGGGACCTAATTAAAATTAAAAGCTTTTGCACAACAAAGGAAACTATAAGCAAGGTGAAAAGACAGCCTTCAGAATGGGAGAAAATAATAGCAAATGAAGCAACTGACAAACAAATAATCTCAAAAATATACAAGCAACTCCTGCAGCTCAATCCCAGAAAAATAAATGACCCAATCAAAAAATGGGCCAAAGAACTAAACAGACATTTCTCCAAAGAAGATATATAGATGGCTAACAAACACATGAAAAGATGCTCAACATCACTCATTATAAGAGAAATGAAAATCAAAACCACAATGAGGTACCATTTCACACCAGTCAGAATGGCTGCAATCCAAAAGTCTACAAGCAATAAACGCCGGAGAAAGTGTGGAGAAAAGGGAACCCTCTTACACTGTTGGTGGGAATGCAAACTAGTACAGCCACTATGGAGAACAGTGTGGAGATTCCTTGAAAAACTGGAAATAGAACTGCCACATGACCCAGCAATCCCACTGCTGGGCACACACACCGAGGAAACCAGAATTGAAAGAGACATATGTACCCCAATGTTCATCGCAATACTGTTTCTAATAGCCAGAACATGGAAGCAACCTAGATGACCATCAGCAGACGAATGGATAAGAAAGCTGTGGTACATATACACAATGGAGTATTACTCAGCCATTAAAAAGAATACATTTGAATCAGTTCTAATGAGGTGGATGAAGCTGGAGCCTATTATACAGAGTGAAGTAAGCCAGAAAGAAAAACACCAATACAGTATACTAATGCATATATATGGAATTTAGAAAGATGGTAACAATAACCCTGTATGCGAGACAGCAAAAGAGACACAGATGTATAGAACAGTCTTTGGGACTCTGTGGGAGAGGGCAAAGGTGGGATGATTCTCTGTGGGAGAATGGCATTGAAACATGTATAATATCATATGAGAAATGAATCGACAGTTCAGGTTCAATGCATGATACAGGATGCTTGAGGCTGGTGCACTGGGATGACCCAGAGGGATGGTACGGGGAGGGAGGTGCGAGGGGGGTTCAGGATGGGGAACACGTGTACACCTGTGGTGGATTCATGTTGAGGTATGGCAAAACCAATACAATATTGTAAGTAATTAGCCTCCAATTAAAATAAATAAATTTATATTAAAAAATAAAGATATTAATAGGAAATGTGTTAAATCTATAAATGGAATTTTTCCTTAACTTTATTTCCCAAATACTGACAGAGATTAGAAATACAATTGATTTTTATGTATTAAGTTTACAACTTACAATTTTCCTGAAATTATTTTTCAGCCCTCTTTGTGTCTGTGTGTGTGCACTTCTGATGTTTTACAATATACAATATTATATCATTGATGATAGAGATCATTTTATTTCTTCCTTTCCAATATAAATGGTTTTTTAAATCTGTTTTCTCTGATTGTCCTGAGTAGAAAATCCAGGAAAAATTTGAAAATACATATGAGAATGAACATCATTGTCTTATTTTTTATATAAGAGGTGAAGCTCAATACTTCAATAAGATATTTAGCAGCAAGTTTTCCATAGATACTCTCTATAAAGTTTAAGATGTTTCCCTCAATTTTGAACTCGTTTAGTGTCTTATTATGAAAGAATCTTGGACTTTGTTGATGTTTTTGGTTGAGTGGATGCAACCATTTGTACTTTTGCACTCTATTCTATATTATATTGTATTAAATTGACTTTTTATGTGAAAATAGCCTTGCATTGTTGGGATAAATCCCACTTTAGGTTTACAGTTGTAATTTTCCCTCCTAACATTGTTACATCTATCACATAAATTTGGTAATATTGGCTTTTCATTTTCAATTACCTCAATATATTTTCTTAATTCTCTTATAATTTCCTGTTTGATTCATTAGCTATTTAGGAGTGTGTTAACTTCCAAATATTTTTTAAATTTCAAAATTTCTTCCTGTCATTGATTTCTAATTTCATTTCATTATGGTTTGAGAACCCACTTCTTTGTGAATTAAATCATTTTTAATGTTTTGAGATTTCATATGGTCTATCCTGGAGAATGTTCCATCTTAACTTGAAAATACTGCGCATTCTGGAATCACTGCATGGATTATTCTGTAGATGTCAACTAGGTCTAGTTGACTTAAAATGTTGTTCAAGTCTTAGATTTCCCTGTAATTTTATCTCATTGCTACATCCATTACTAATAGTGAGGTATTTTACCCTGCAACTATTATCAATGAATTGTGTTCATCTTCCTTCAATTCTGTGTTTTACTTCATGCATTGTGAGTCTCTGTTATGAGTTTTATATGTATTTATAGCTATGCATGGCAAATAGATGGGGGAACAATGGAAACAGTGACAGACTGTATTTTCTTGGGCTCCAAAATCACTGCAGATAATGACTTCAGCCGTGAAATTAAAAGACACTCCTTGGAAGAAAAGTTATGACCAACCTAGACAGCATATTAAAAAGCAGAGACATTACTTTTTCAACAAAGTTCCATCTAGTCAAAGCTATGGTTTTTCCAGTATTCATGTATGGCTGTGAGAGTTGGACCATGAAGAAAGCTGAACACCAAAGGATTGATGCTTTTAAACTGTGGTGTTGGAGAAGACTCTTGAGAATCACTTGGATTGTAAGGAGATGAAACCAGTCAATTCTAAAAGAAATCTGTCCTGAATGTTCATTGGAAGGACTGATGCTGACACTGAAACTCCAATACTTTGGCCACCTAACACAAAAAAACTGACTCATCGGAAAAGACCTGATGCTGGGAAAGATTGAAGTCAGCAAGAGAAGGGGATGACAGAGGATGAGATGGTTGAATGGCATTACCAACTCGATGGATGTAAGTTTGAGCAAGCTCCGGGACTTGGTGATGGACAGGGAAACTTGGCATATTGTAGTCCATGGGGTGACAAAGAGTCAGACACGACTGAGCGACTGAATTGAACTGATAGCTATGTAAGAGAATAAATGACTTATGAACAACATAAATTTATGTTGTCTAGTATACTCATGTTTGAAAATATCTTTACTAATGTTCTTTATATTATTATGTGTTTCTGAGTTATTGATTAGTGTCCTTTCATTTCAGCCTGAAGGACTCCCTTTAGTATTTCTTGTAGGGTGCATATGCCAAAAACCAATTCTCTTGTTTTTTGTTGACCTGAATGTTTTAATTTCTTCCTGAGTTAACAACTTAATTAAGAGGTAACATACAATAAACTGCACATATTTAATAAATATTTTTAATAAGTTTTGATATATGTATACACCCCTCATTCATTCTTTACAGTCAAAAAGTAAAAATATTTTATATATTATTAGAATTTCTATAATGCAAAATACAGACTAATAAATGTTAGTGATGATGTACAGAAATTGGCACCCATACATGGCTGGTGTGATTGCAAATGTTGTAACCCCTTTGGAACCCCATTTGGAAGTTCCTCAAAATGCTAAACATAGATTTACCATATGACACAAATCCCATTCCTAGACATATATCCAAGATAAGTGAAAACATACGCCTACACAAAAATGAGTACATAAATATGTTCACAGCAGCATTATTCATTATTGCTAAAAATTTTATACTACCTATCACATGATGAATAGATAAACAAAATTCAATTTATCCATACAATGGATTACCACTCAATACTGAAAGAAATAAGTCACTGATACATGAATGGACACTAAACATGATGAACCTTGAAAACATTATAGTAATAGAAAAAATATTCACAAAACGTGGCATATTATATGATTGATTCTATTTACAAAAGTGTCCATAATAGAGAAATCCTTAGAGTTAGAAACTGCCTGAGAAACTTTCAAAGGTTGAAGGAGGGGAGAATTGGAAGTGATACTAATGAGCTCAGGGATGATATTACTGTTCTAAAATTAGATGGTAGCAATCACAATAAACTGTGGAAAATTCTGAAAGAGATAGGAATACCAGACCACCTGACCTGCCTCTTGAGAAATCTGTATGCAGATCAGGAATCAACAGTTAGAACTGGACATGGAACAACAGACTCTTTCCAAATAGGAAAAGGAGTATGTCAAGGCTGTATATTGTCACCCTGCTTATTTAACTTATATGCAGAGTACATCATGAGAAACGCTGGACTGGAAGAAGCACAAGCTGGAATCAAGATTGCCAGGAGAAATATCAATAACCTCAGATATGCAGATGACATCACCCTTATGTCAGAAAGTGAAGAGGAACTCAAAAGCCTCTTGATGAAAGTGAAAGTGGAGAGTGAAAAAGTTGGCTTAAAGCTCAACATTCAGAAAACAAAGATCATGGCATCTGGTCCCATCACTTCATGGGAAATAGATGGGGAAACAATGTCAGACTTGATTTTTTGGGGCTCCAAAATCACTGCAGATGGTGACTGCAGCCATGAAATTAAAAGACGCTTACTCCTTGGAAGGAAAGTTATGACCAACCTAGATAGCATATTCAAAAGCAGAGACATTACTTTGCCAACAAAGGTCCGTCTAGTCCAGGCTATGGTTTTCCCTGTGATCATGTATGGATGTGAAAGTTGGACTGTGAAGAAAGCTGAGCGCCGAAGAATTGATGCTTTTGAACTGTGGTGTTGGAGAAGACTCTTGAGGTCCCTTGGACTGCAAGGAGATCCAACAAGCCCATTCTGAAGGAGATCAGCCCTGGGATTTCTTTGGAAGGAATGATGCTGAAGCTGAAACTCCAATACCTTGGCCACCTCATGCGAAGAGTTGACTCATTGGAAAGACTCTGATGCTGGGAGGGATTGGGGGCAGGAGGAGAAGGGGACGACAGAGGATGAGATGGCTGGATGGCATCACTGACTCAATGGACGTGAGTCTGGGTGAACTCCGGGAGTTGGTGATGGACAGGGAGGCCTGGCGTGCTGCGATTCATGGGGTCGCAAAGAGTCGGACATGACAGAGCGACTGAACTGAACTGAACTGAACTGAACTGAATAATTGTGCATATCGACAAATGTACTAAAATTCAGAGTTACACTTTAAAAAAGTGAACTATATGGTCTGTGAGTTATATCTCAAGAACATTGTCATAAAACAATAATTTCTACTCAGCTTATGAAATCAAAGGACAACTCACAGCATACTAAATAAGTTCAAATCTATGTCAAAAACAATTGTCCATAAATATGTATTTCAATTTTCTGAGTAAAAAATTTAGGACTATCTAAGGTATTCCTGGAGAAGGAAATGGCAACCCACTCCAGTGTTCTTGCCTGGAGAATCCCAGGGAAGGGGGAGCCTGGCGGGCTGCCATCTATGGGGTCGCTAAGAGACATGACTGAGCGACTTCACTTTCAATTTTCACTTTCCTGCATTGGAGAAAGAAATGGCAACCCACTCCAGTGTTCTTGCCTGGAGAATCCCAGGGATGGGGGAGCCTGGTGGGCTGATGTCTATGGGGTCACACAGAGTTGGACACGACTGAAGTGACTTAGCAGCAGCAGCAGCAGCAAGGTATTCCTAACAGAACTATTCAAATCTGGTGGGAACAGACGACTCATTGGAAAAGTCCCTGATGCTAGGAAAGATCAAGAAGTGAAGGAGAAGAAGTTGTCAGAGGATGAGACGGCTGGACGGCATCACTGATGCAGTGAACAGTAACTTGGGCAAACTCCGGGAGACTGTGAGGGATAGGGAGGCTTGGCATGCAGCAGTCCATGGCTTGGCATGGGCTAGCAAAGAGTCCGACAAGACTGGGCAACTGAACAACAAAAACAAAAGGTATTCCTAAGGATGCTAATAGGTTCAGTTCAGTTCAGTCGCTCTGTCATGTCCGACTCTTTGCGACTCCATGAATCGCAGCACGCCAGGCCCCCCTGTCCATCACCAACTCCCGGAGTTCGCTCAGACTCATGTCCATCGAGTCAGTGATGCCATCCAGCCATCTCATCCTCTGTCGTCCCCTTCTCCTCCTGCCCCCAATCCCTCCCAGCATCAGAGTCTTTTCCAATGAGTCAACTCTTTGCATGAGGTGGCCAAAGTACTGGAGTTTCAGCTTTAGCATCATCTCTTCCAAAGAAATCTCAGGGCTGATCTCCTTCAGAATGGACTGGTTGGATCTCCTTGCAGTCCAAGGGACTCTCCAGAGTCTTCTCCAACACCACAGTTCAAAAGCATCAATTCTTCGGCTCTCAGCCTTCTTCACAGTCCAACTCTCACATCCATACATGATCACAGGGAAAACCATAGCCTGGACTAGACGGACCTTTGTTGGCGAAGTAATGTCTCTGCTATTGAATATGCTATCTAGGTTGGTCATAACTTTCCTTCCAAGGAGTAAGCGTCTTTTAATTTCATGGCTGCAGTCACCATCTGCAGTGATTTTGGAGCCCAAAAAATCAAGTCTGACACTGTTTCCCCATCTATTTCCCATGAAGTGATGGGACTGGATGCCATGATCTTTGTTTTCTGAATGTTGAGCTTTAAGCCAACTTTTTCACTCTCCACTTTCACTTTCATCAAGAGGCTTTTGAGTTCCTCTTCACTTTCTGCCATAAGGGTGGTGTCATCTGCATATCTGAAGTTATTGATATTTCCTGGCAATCTTGATTCCAGCTTGTGCTTCTTCCAGTCCAGCGTTTCTCATGATGTACTCTGCATATAAGTTAAATAAGCAGGGTGATAACATGCAGCCTTGACATACTCCTTTTCCTATTGGAACTAGTCGCAGGGGCTGTGATGGGCGCACTAAGTGCAGCAGAGAGGAGCTACCCTGCGTCCGAGGTCAGGGGTGGAGGCCGAGAGGAGATACCCTGCTAATAGGTTAAGAAACATTAAATCAAAGTACTAAACAGTCATAAAATAATATTGGTTCGAAATAGACCCCTGTATTGGGATAGTTCAAATCTATAATAAGGATATATAAGTAATTTAGAATATTTATACCAAGGTAATAGGTGAAGTTGGGCTCCTTTTTGTAGAATAGAAGATCCCTACCTTAGGCTGGGTCAGAAGTTATTAATCAGTTTATTAAATTGACATATACATAATCATCAAAACAGCTAGGGGAACTCAATTTCAAAAGTTAAAAAAAAAAAAAATGTTCCTGAACAATACATTTACAAACAGGGCCATTCCAAAAGGAAATTATTAAATTCTCTAACTGTTCCAATTTAACCTGAAAAGTAGGCTAAAATATGAAAGAAAAATCATGTTTTTTTTTAATGTGAAAATGTCAACTCTCAAGACAACAATTTTTACAACCAAGAACACAATTTCTTCCATAAATACCAAACAAGTGTCAAACTTGCCCATAAGTATGATATTTTTTTGATTGTCTCAGTGGAGAATTTACAGTATAGAATGCATATGCTTCCCCACCCCTCAGTTTGAGAGAAATTTTTCTAGAGATCTGAATATAAAATTTTGTGACTACCAGGAGAATTATAAAATGTCTGTGAAACACATTCAAGCATATGGCATGTTATCCAGAGCTAAGGGTAATTATCCAAATAATTAAGGGGTTGATTGACCACATGATCATTTTTCTGTCTCCAAAGTTCTGTTTCAAAATTAAAAGATTATTTTTAGAATTTAATTTGCTTATAGGGATTTGGAATTTAAATGCACTGTAAGAACTTTTGTTTTTTCTCTCCTTAAAAACTCACTTTGCAGTGAGTCCTGGGACAAATTGCTACCAAACTGACTTTAAGTTTCAGTTAGAAGACCTATCCAGAAGTTTTTTAAGAAAATGCCTTTTTAATGAATCAAGTCCAACTGTAACTTTCACACACTGACAGACAAAATCAGAAGACTCACTTTTTAATTAAGTGGGTTCAGCAACTCTATAACTTTATTCTCCCTGTCATATTTGGTGGTCTTTTATTTAATATGTGGGCCAGGAAATATGACAATAGAAGATCTGAAAAGTCAGAAGGTAATTTCCTAAAATTAGAAATGTTTGTTTATTTTTCCATTTAAAAGACAAAAATATGTCTATAAGCATAAAAGTATGTGATGTGTATGGACTAGATTTCTCTTGGCAGAGTGTCATTTTACACCCATGTGCCTAATGCCTACTATATTCTTGGCATTGAGGATATACTATAAACAAATTCAACAAAAGAAACTTTGTTCTCCCAGAATTTATAATCTAGATAGAAAAAACAACCCAGTAAGCAAATAAATTTGAAAAACATATAGCCTATCACATGGTATTACTTTTATGGAGAAAATAAAGCTAAAGACAAGGATACTAAGTGTTGGGGAGAAGAGATGAGCTTTGAAATAGAGGGGTCATGGAAGTCTGCATGAGAGAGTAATATCTGAATATCAACTATAGGAGTTTTGTGGGGGAAAGAGTATGAGCAGGTACAGATGTCCTAAAGTCGCAGTGCATCTGCTATGCTGGAAGGACTGTTTAAGTGCTACTCATTAAGTCGTGTCTGATTCTTCAAAACTTCATGGATTGTAGCCTACCAGGTTCTTCTGTCCATGGAATTCTCCAGGCAAGAATACTGAGGTGGGTTCCCATTTCCTTCTCCAGGGGATCTTCCCAGACGAGAGATCAAACCCAAGTTCCCACACTACAGGCAGATTCTTTACCATCTGAGTCACCAGGAAAGCCTAGAAGGACCAAAATAAATTATAATATCACAAATACAATTTCAGAAAAAGTGGTGAAGTCCAGATGTATGTGCTTAATAATTTTAGAGATATAAGCTATTTCCTTTGCCCTAAAATACTAAAATCAAGGCATCATAACTACTGATTGACAAATTATTTACTCAACAAATATTAACTATGCATCCGTAAAGAATATGATGCAGTTGGCAAATATAAATTTAAAAATAAGATTGGCGTTCTATTAATGCTAGCATTTATGCTACCATGTAACTCTAAGTCAAAACTGAGTATCCTGAATTATATATATAAAAAAATGTTGGATATACTCTAAAATGTCTCCTGCCTTATACATTACATGAACTGGAATGTCTGAAGATCAACTGACCATCCATCCTGACCAGTTATTGTGACAGAGGCAGTGGGTAAGATATCTATACATAAAGCACATTGAGGGGCCTGCCTTGGTAGACAGAGAATAGGGACAGAAGAAAGACAGAGACCAAGATTCTGCATGTGGTAAAGTGATGTCCTGAACGTGTGCTGGCAATTAGGACTTGAGGAGTTCAGATCAAGGAAAGAGCTCTTAAGGCCAAGTGCACCCTGATAAGTCTTCATGGAAAAGATAATATTTTATCTTGAGAAATGGTGGACTTGGGACAAATACACTTGTGGGGAAGTGGTTTGAGGCATCGGGGATGACAGGCAAGGCTATGAAGAGGGTGGAGGGGTCTCAGAGTTGGCAAAGACGACCGAGCCTATAATGAAAATAAAGCAGATGTTCAGTTTGCCAAGGGAACATGAGATAATTTGGGCTGAGAGTTCAAATGTAAGCTAAGGACAAAGTCTGGAGGTTTTTGAGATGGAAAATACCATGAAAATGTAATTTAAAACGAAACATCTTTGAAGTCAAGGGTCTGAAACAACAAGCCATCACAGCAGAACAGGAGGTCAAAGGGTCACATATTTCCTTTGCCAGACAAATTCTGGAACAAGAACCAAAGTCATTTTCAGCTGACTGTTTGAAAAAGGGTAAAATATTCTGGATATCACTATTTTTTCAGTCTCATGACAAAAGAATAGGATCAAGAATGTTTAAAACAAAATCCATTTTGGTTTTAAACAAACAATATCAGCAGGTATTTAAGAATAAGGCTGACCTTAAACAAGAAATCATACTAGGATCTTAAAATAACAACAGATACCCTATGGTGACAACCTGCTATCTTACATAGCTTATGCATGGCACTTACCTACTCCAAAACAAACTTTATTAACTTTTTTTTTTCTTTTTTAAGAAGGACTTTGAGGTTTATATAATCATGCACTATATTTGTGGTCCCTCTTTGAATAAAAAGGGAAAGTAGGATTTGGTCTGACTCAAAGGTTAGCCTCTTCAGTGAGACTAAGGCTGATAAATATAAAAACCAAATAAATATGTTTACAGAAATCCAAGTGTGCTAAATGTGATGAATCAAGAATTAAATGATAGGTTTAGGAAATTAGTGGTATTAAATCAAGGAAGTGGGCCTGATCTACAATTTCAAAGGAAAGAACACTGGGCAGCAATTAAGAGGAAGGAAGTCTTTTACTGCATGTAAGATCAGCTGGATGAAGGCTTGCAGATGGTACAGGGAGTATGGATTGTGAGCAGGAGAAATTACAAAGAACCAAATTCTACTAAAACAAAATAATCTGGCGAAACCAGGAAACCCTGCTCAGACATTGATCTGTCCTGAAAGGTGGTAAATTTCACTGGCACAGAGACTTCAAGGTTATGAATAATATAAGATCATTTTAAAGATGACTTTAATAACTGATTTTATTTTGTTTCAAGCTTCATTTCACATAATTTTTTTTTTCATTATGGAAACTTAATAAGTGAAGTCTTTCTGAATTCCTAATTCTGGTTCACTAATCTTTATTTTCATTTTTGCATCATTCTCATAAGGTTTTAACTTTTTCTAAAAGAGAATAACTGTCTCTTTATCTTATTAGTTAAGTAATACTTGTGTTTTAGTAAAAGTAAACCATGGAGTAAACAAAGCACTTAAGGGAAAAAAAAGTGCAAAAATCATCCAAATCCACACCAGAGACAGCTGCTTTTAATATTTCAAAGCATGTGTTTTGAGCTTTTTATCTATTCACATATATAAACAATTTACAGAGAGTACAGGAGAAGCAAACTCCACAAAGTGGTAAAAAAAATTTTCCAAGGATATGGATCAACAAATTTTCTTGTTTATTTTCTTTAAATTCTGTCTGCTATTGTTTGATGCTCCAATCAACATGTTGATTGCACTAAGTGCTTCAATTATGTACAAAAAAATAGTTTTATACTTTAGAACTTATATATTATAGACCTTTATGCCACCTATCTCTTGACTTAAATAGTACGGTCATATATTAAGTTAAAAATATATGTATTATTAAGAGACGTATGTGAGTACACTGACCCATGAAAATGAGAACTTCAATTACAGGGACAATTTACTTCTTAAGCACAATAAATGCAGTAGTTGTAGAACATAGGGGCATATAATGCCAAGTGAAAAACTCGTTCATATGTATTCATAGAAAACATACCTATTGTGTCTCTTATTCTTTGTTCTAATAAAATAATTCATATTAAAGATGCTCTAGTAAACCAATTTACAGACATTATGGTTTAAGTCTTGGTAAAAATTATCCCACTGACTTAGTTAATTAGCATTGTGACACTAAAATCTAGAATATCATAGGCATGAAGCAAATATGTTCTAAATGTGGGATAAATTGAAGGGGATTCATTAACTCATACTTTGGCCAATAGACATGGAGTTCTTACCATATGCTGTACATGGTAGTATTACTGCTGCTGCTGCTGCTGCTGCTAAGTCGCTTCAGTCATGTCTGACTCTGTGCGACCCTGTAGACGGCAGCCCATCAGGGTCCCCCGTCCCTGAGATTCTCCAGGCAAGAACACTGGAGTGGGTTGCCATTTCCTTCTCCAGTGCATGAAAGTGAAAAATGAAAGTGAAGTCGTTCAGTCGTGTCTGACTCGTAGTGACTCCATGGACTGCAGCCTACCAGGCTCCTCCATCCATGGGATTTTCCAGGCAAGAGTACTGGAGTGGGGTGACACTGCTTTCTCCGATTATTACTGGGATACAGAGAAAAACAAAATAACCTTTCAATTCTAGAAGCTCACTATATAGTGGAGGGGAAAGAGAAAATAAACTATTGTAAGACAATGTATAAAAGCTATTATGAAAGCAGGCATGGATGCTTACATTTGCCTGGGTGGTGTGCAGAAAGAAGTGACAATGGAATTGATTTGTGAAGGATGAGTAGAAATCTGCTGCAATTGCTATTTTAATTTTACAAGTGCAGAAAAATTTCAGAGGAGTAATTGTCACACATCTTGTAATAAATAGGAGACTATGGGAAAAATGAACTATGGACGGAGGTTCGTGACATTGTACGGGAGACAGAGATCAAGACTATCCCCATGGAAAAGAAATGCAAAAAAGCATAATGGCTGTCTGAGGAGGCCTTACAAATAGCTGGGGAAAGAAGAGACGTGAAAAGCAAAGGAGAAAAGGAAAGATATAAACATCTGAATGCAGAGTTCCAAAGAATAGCAAGGAGAAATAAGAAAGCCTTCCTCAGAGATCAATGCAAAGAAATAGAGGAAAACAACAAAATGAGAAAGACTAGAGATCTCTTCAAGAAAATTAGAGATACCAAGGGAATATTTCATGCAAAGATGGTCTTGATAAAAGGCTTGAAGAAAAAAGGTCTTGATAAAAAAAAAAAAAGACACAAATGGTATGCACCTAAAAGAAGCATAAAATATAAAAAAAGAGGTGGCAAGAATACACAGAACTGTACAAAAAAGATCTTCACAACCCAGATAATCACAATGGTGTGATCACTGACCTAGAGCCAGACATCCTGGAATGTGAAGTCAAGTGGGCCTTAGAAAGCATCACTATGAACAAAGCTAGTGGAGGTGATGGAATTCCAGTTGAGCTATTTCACATCCTGAAAGATGATGCTGTGAAAGTGCTGCACTCAATATGCCAGCAAATCTGGAAAACTCAGCAGTGGCCACAGGACTAGAAAAGGTCAGTTTTCATTCCAATCCCAAAGAAAGGTAATGCCAAAGAATGTTCAAACTACCGCACAATTGCACTCATTTCACACGCTAGTAAAGTAATGCTCAAAATTCTCCAAGCCAGGCTTCAGTAATATGTGAACTGTGAAATTCCAGATGTTCAAGCTGGTTTTAGAAAAGGCAAAGGAACCAAAGATCAAATTGCCAACATCCGCTGGATCATGGAACAAGCAAGAGAGTTCCAGAAAAACATCTATTTCTGCTTTCTTGACCGGGCCAAAGCCTTTGACTGTGTGGATCACAATAAACTGTGGAAAATCCAGAAAGAGACAGGAATACGAGACCACCTGACCTGCCTCTTGAGAAACCTGTATGCAGGTCAGGAAGCAACAGTTAGAACTGGACATGGAACAACAGACTGGTTCCAGATAGGGAAAGGAGTACGTCAAGGCTGTATATTGTCACCCTGCTTATTTAACTTACATGCAGAGTACATCATGAGAAACGCTGGGCTGGAAGAAGCACAGGCTGGAATCAAGATTGCCGGGAGAAATCTCAATAACCTCAGATATGCAGATGACATCACCCTTATGGCAGAAAGTGAAGAGGAACTCAAAAGCCTCTTGATGAAAGTGAAAGAGGAGAGTAAAAAGTTGGCTTAAAGCTTAACCTTCAGAAAACGAGATCATGGCATCTGGTCCCATCACTTCATGGGAAATAGATGGGCAAACAGTGGAAACAGTGTCAGACTTGATTTTTTTGGGCTCCAAAATCACTGCAGATGGTGATTGCAGCCATTAAATTAAAAGACACTTACTCTTTGGAAGGAAAGTTATGATCAACCTAGATAGCATATTCAAAAGCAGAGACATTACTTTGCCATCAAAGGTCCGTCTGGTCAAGGCCATATGGTTTTTCCAGTGGTCATGTATGGATGTGAGAGTTGGACTGTGAAGAAAGCTGAGCGCCGAAGAATTGATGCTTTTGAACTGTGGTGCTGGAGAAGACTCTTGAGAGTCCCTTGAATTGCAAGGAGATCCAACCAGTCCATCCTAAAGGAGATCAGTCCTGGGTATTCATTGCAAGGACTGATGATAAAGATGAAACTCCAATACCTTGGCCACGTCATGTGAAGAGTTGACTCATTGGAAGAGTCTGATGCTGGGAGGGATTGGAGGCAGTAGGAAAAGGGGACGACAGAGGATGAGATGGCTGGATGGCATCACCGACTCTATGGACAAGAGTTTGGTTGAACTCCAGGAGTTGGTGATGGAAAGGGAGGCCTGGCGTTCTGCAATTCATGGGGTCACAAAGAGTCGGACACGACTGAGTGACTGAACTGAAGTGATGGGAAAAAAACTCCTGTTTTCTATGTAATAAACTTTAGTTATCCCATCATACCATATTAATAGATGCAGAACTCTAGGGATTTGATTTAATTCAAATTTAATCACATAGTTCACATCTGAGTCAAGACAACAAAGAGCCTTAATGTAGATCTAAAATCCTTTATTATTACTATTTTTTTGCCTAGACACATAGAACAGAGGACATATGTTGACAGGTGAATTTGTATAACTGAATTAACAGTATGAACATTTCAATGTCTGGTTCATATCAAAAGTGTGAGAATTATAAGCCATTCCCCAGATTTGTAGTTTTCCTCAATCATATTCCAAACTCTAACTTTTGAGAATGTCACCAAGTACAGTCAATGTGTTATCATAGACAGGTTTGGCCCAGCCTTCACAGGCCCAGAATGGCCCTGAATGCTGTACTGCTGTAGTTACCTACATGCTCTTGGTCAGAGCAGTCACTTATCACTGAAAATTCAGTCAAAATAGATTTAGCATCAGTGGCAACCCACTCCAGTATTCTTGCCTGGAAAATCCCACGGATGAAGGAGGCTGGTGGGCTGCAGTCCATGGGGTTGCTACAAGTCGGGCACGACTAAGTGACTTCACTTTCACTTTTCAGTTTGCTGCATTGGAGAAGGAAATGGCAACCCGCTCCAGTGTTCTTGCCTGGAGAATCCCAGGGACGGGGGAGCCTGGGGGGCTGCCGTCTATGGGGTCGCACAGAGTCGGACACGACTGAAGTGACTTAGCAGCAGTAGCAGCAAAGGATGGAGACCATTGTGATTGGAATATCACCATACACTGAACACAGCTTTCATACTCTAGGGATCTGCCTCCAATTACTCTGATACTTTGTCTAACAAAGAGAATAAATGGCTATTTCTGAGGCTGTTTCCAGTCTCAGGGCCTGGAGGAGCCCCTGAAGAAGGGAATGGCTACCTATTCCATTAGCCTTGCCTGGAAAATTCCATGGACCTAGGAGCCTGGCAGGCTACAGTTCATGGGGCCACAAAAGTCAGACATGACTGAGTAACTAACACTTCCAGCCCTAATATTTTTATAATTCCTGTATATTAATCCTGTTTTTTAAATTTTGCTTATAATAGAATTGCAATTGTGGTCAGTAATAAATAAAGACTGACTAAAAATAACCCTTGGTGTATTGTCTTTGATTCTAGCAGTTTATCTGTAAAAGTTATTTTGATAATTTAGTGTATTTCTGTCTTAAAACTCCTTATATAGTTATTTAATAGACTCTATACATCAGAAATTGCATGATATGTAACCTTTCATAACACTCAAATGTCACATTTTCTTGGAAAGGAATTTCATCCTTCCTGAAAGTCTTTTATATGAAACTTATCAGCATAAAATTAAAAAATCAAACACCTATGAAAATGATTCTCTGAATTAGAGACATTTATGCTATACATTTGATAGTATACTATCAAGAATGTTTTTTACTATTTTTGAAATACATATCCTTTTTGTTACTCAGTTTTTTAGTGAAAATCATATTTAAAAAATCCTAAATGCAGGCTCAGGAAAAAATTATTTTAAAGTCTATGCCAATTAAGAAAGAAAGAGAATATTTCAGAATTATAAGAACATTATAAATTTATATGAACATTAGCAATCAACTAATTTCTACATCTTCGTGACCATACAAAATTTCTTTTCTGATTTCTACAAATCAATTGAATAATTCTAGAACTTGGTTTAACTCTTTCTAGAGTGGTACAATAAATTATTCAGATGTAAATGAATTATCTAGTTTCAAAAGCATTGTTTAAATAATGCAGTTCATTTTTAGTCAACAATAAGTTACTGAACTGTCATATCTTAATCCTCTTGCCTCAGTAAAACTTTTAAAGAGTCATTAAATTTTAGTTTTGTTTTGTATCTGTGTATTCCTGTAAAATTTGTACAGCTTGTGATTCAAATGAAAAGAATACAATTTTTTACACAGGACCAAAGAGATAGATATGTATATATGTGTATATTGTATATACACAAATATATTACAAAAATGGTAATGGTATATGTTATTCCCTTAAAATAATAAGTCTTTCATTGACTTTTAGGTTTTCATGGGTATTTATTTGAATTTTGTAAAATTAACATGAAGTACTTATAAATCAAAGAGCTGGACATGACTAAGTGACAAACACTTTGACTTTTCACTTTTATAAATGGTACATGCATGTGAACAAGTTTAAGTTAAGCCAAAATTCATGGCCCAATTCAAAGCCTTTTCCCATATGAGAGTAATAGCTCTTTGCTTCTCAGTCCAGAATTGTAGATTGTGATGGAGGTAAAGCAGTACCTTATTCTATACAGGCACAGAAATAGACTAATTGTCACCACAGACTGGACAATCTTTCTTTTGAACACATTTGCTTTGCCCGACAAGACACTGAGTTTGAAAAAGGTTATATAACTTGTCCACTACCAAAAATATCAATAAGTAAGGGAGTCAGATTTGGATTTCCATCTGTCTGGTTAGGGAGTCTCTACTTTCTCTCTTAGATGGCTTCTTCCCAGGTAAGAAAGTACATTTTCATGTTTGGATGTAACAGAGAAGACAGTCAAAACTTCTTGCAGATATAGAGCTAGACTTTGATACTGATTGGCTCATCTCTTCCTAGAAAGAGTTTAAGACCACAGAGTCCCAGAAGTTTGCCCATTTCGTGTATGCATGCCGCCATTTCAGTGGTGTCTGACTCTCCAGGACTCTGTGGACTGTAGACCACCAAGTTCCTCTGTCCATAGAACTCTCCAGGCAACAATATTGGAGTGGGTTTCTGAGCCCTCCTCCAGAAGATCTCCCAACACAGGGACAGAACCCATGTCTCTTACATATCCTGCATTGGGAGGCAGGTTCCATATCACTAGCACCACCTGGAAAGCCTGTACTCACTGCAGACAACTTATCTAACTGGAGCTACCTCTTGAGCGATCTTTTCTATCTGGGCAACTTAGGGAAGCATATACAGGTCCGTAAGATATGGCCAAGAATACCTGTCAATGTGTTTATATTCAGGGGAAATGGAACAGTAATGAACAGGATGGAAGATCAATGAAACTGCCTTGATTTAACAATTTGATTTCCATTTGACAGGTAAAACAAACCAAAGAACCTGTATTTTTCTCTTTGAAACATTTGTAGAATGACTAAATTAGGGTCTGTTTAATAATATGAGTCAGGGAGCTCAATCCAGTGCTCTGTGACACACAGAGGGATGGGATAGGGTGGGAGGTGGGAGGGAGGTTTAAGGAGGGGACATATGCATACCTATGGCTGATTCATGCTGATGTACAGCAGAAACCAACACAATATTGTAAAGCAATTATCCTTCAATTAAAAATAAATAATTTTTTTAAAGTAAAAGAAAAATAATAATACAGGTGGCACAGAGCAGTAGCCAATAGCCTGCCCCTCTCAACATTGTGATAAATGTTCATAAAAGCAGAGGCTGGATGTCCATCTGTCAGAGGTGCTTTAGAAAAGACATATTGGCTGACCTTCTGGGTCCTTCCATCTCTGAAATTAAGTAATTCTAATTTTAAAGTTATACTTTTGTGAACTTTCTTATTTAGAGCAAGAAGGCAGGGTGGGTAAGAACAATAACATTTGAATGCAAATACATTCCAATACACGATACCCATCAATTCCCAAAATATTCATTTTATATAGTTAGCATTCTTGTTGTCTAAATATAGTAGGTCTGAATTCAGAGAAAACAATTTATTTTATTTTTAACATGGAACTAAATGTTAAATTTCCTTTGGTTGTTATGAAATACTTTTTATTGCAATAAAATGACATGAAGTTCTATCTAAAAATAAAATATGTGACTATAAAATGTATTCATCAGTTATTTTTTCCCTCTTTCATCATTTAATTGCCTGATTTTCCATAAATATGCTAAAAAAGGAACAGAATGGATTAGTTGAGCTCAATTTACTTCTCTGGACAAAATCTGAGCAATTAAAAAGATCAATCCAAATTTTTTTTTTTAACTTTTCTCTGAATCCAACATTTCCCAGGTTAGAATGCCTTTCTCTTTTTGTCTATAATGTAAAGTTCCCACATATCACTTTAATAAAAAATGTTTTATTTTATTCCACTAGTTGCAATCTTATCTCTTATCATCATGTCATGTAGGATACTCTTTAAATAGCTTTAAAGTTTAAAAATTAGCAATCTGCCCTCATATTAACTGTAATCTGCTGAAACATCTTGGTTAGTATGTGATGGAGATAAACTAAATCAAAGCAGATCTGTTCTGAACCATTTTCAACTTCAGCACATCGAATAAAATGGCTACTTGTTCCATATGTTGTTTATTCTAAATGTGAAGGATATTTTATGTTAAACATCTGCCTGCACATTTCTTTCATAACCACATTCATCTAAGGAAAAAAAAATCACAAGCTCCATTGACAGCATTTTATGACCTTTAAATATACAACGTAATAACATTTCCTTTAGATTGACAATAAACCAGGCATTCAGCTTTGATACAGTTTTCAGAGGGCTTATGTTTCCTGGACCCACAATATGCTTCTCAACAGTGCAAACAAATGTGAATGACTATAACCAATGGACTCAGTCTAGAGGAATTTATTTTTTTCCCTTTATATATTTAATTAAAAAAACCTCCTCACATTTCACTTTAATAAAAGATAATTTCAGCCTCTTTTCCTGATGTCAAAGCCTTTTATAAACCACTTCCAATATATGCTTCAAAAAATCACAAACATTTTTAAATCTCTCTCTTTTTGAAAATGAGCCATCCATTTTTCATGTGAACCCAGGACTGTCTAGCTTTTGTACTTATTTTTCACACTGCTTCACTTTCAGTTGCTATGCCTTTTCCTTTGCCTTCCTCTACCAAATAAGAACATTTAAAATGTGGCAATGGGTCATAATCATCCCATTTTTTATGTAAATCTTATCCATTAAATACTCAGAGACTAGTGCAGTCTGCCATGGTGTTTCCATGTATGTATTCCTACAATGTCTCATTTCTTCTTTTCTTTTGAAAGCCAATACTATATACTTGTTTAAATAATTATTAGAATAATATATACTATATATATGGGCTTCTCTGGTGGTTCAGCGGTAAAGAATCTGCCTGCAATGCAGAAAACACAGGCAATGTGGGTTCAATCCCTGGTTCAGGAAGATCCCCGGAGAAGGTAATGGCTGCCCACTCCAGTATTCTTGCCTGGAGAATCTTATGGACAGAGGAGCCTGGTGGGCTACAGTTCATAGGGTCACAAAGAGTCGGATACGACTGAGCGACTAACAACACCAGAATCTAAGATATTTTCTTCATATTTGGAAGGTCGAAATAAAATTTACCCCTAAAAAGTAATTGTGACCCTCAAACCAGATTCCACTTATCTCTAACTTGTTACCAATAAAGAAAAGACCCAATGTAGAAGAGAGCTGTTTCTGTGTCTAAAAAGATTTTCTAAAAACATAGTGTTTCTCATCCACATAAGCATCTATAATTAAATCCATTTGTTATGATTACTGAAGGGAGAAAGCTGAAATGAGATATAAGATACTCCTTTGTTTGAAAACAAAAGAATATCCCCAACCATATAAGAATACTTCACTAAATATTTCTTTTTTACATTGGCCGAACATGAAAATCATCTACAAAACATTTCAAGACAGAGATGCTCATGTCTCTGTTGGAATAATTAAATTAGAATCTGTAGAAATAAATCTCAGGCATCCATAGTGTTAGTCTCTGTGTGACTCCATGGAACATAGCCTGCCAGGCTTCTCTCTCCATAAGATTCTCCAGGCAAGAATAATGGAATGGGTTGTCATTCCTTTCTCCAGGGGATCTTCCCAATCCTGGGATCGAACCTGGGTCTCCTGCATTGCGGACAGGTCCTTTACCATCTGAGCCACTGGATAAACCCAATAGTAAGTTTTTAAAAAGTTTTCCAACTGATTTTAATATGCAGGTAGGGTTAAACAGCTGTCATTTAAATGGAGGTATGATAAAGAAAAGCAGCTGGGAATGCAAAGAGAGAATAAGCCCTGTTCTAAAAACTGATCCAAAGAAATACGTGAGTACCCTCTCCTCCCATTCTGGAAGACTGGTTACAGGTTAGGCAGTGACTCTGATGTGCTTGCAATTGCCTCTTGGCCCACCCTCACAAGCAAATAAATTCCTTGGATCTTCATCCCAGGGATACAACTGAACTGAAAGTATAAAGTATTTCTAGACTATGAAGTAAATAATGCCAGTCAAATTAAACTCAGTTCATTAAATTAAAGTGTATAGAAACCGAGCTGGCAATGTGTACCATCTCACTGAGAGCACACAGGGAGTGGTCAAGCTGGCGGAATACGAAAATTCAGAGCTCACCTCCTCCCATGGGCACACCAAAAGTACAACTATTAACAGAGCAACTATCAATGACAACAACCTGGAAACTAGCAGGAAAGATTAACCACAATGAAATACATAAAGAAAGAACCACAATGAGATGGATAGGAGGAGTGGAGACGTGGGATAGTTGAGACCCGCATCCCCGTGAGAGGATGTATAAAGGTATTCCAGGCCACTGGAAATAAAAAAGCAAGTTGGAGTAATAATATTTATATCAGACAAAACAGGCTTTAAAATAAATATTGTAATAAGAGCAAGGAAGTATATTACAGAATGATAATGGAGTAGTTTTCAGCTGGGGTGATTTCCCTCCTCTTTCCACACAGGACATTTAGCAACACCTGGAGACATTTCTGTTGTCTCATCTGGGAGAGTTTTACCAGCATCTAGGTCTTCCCAGGTGGCGCCAGTGGTAAAGGACCTGCCTGCTAATGCAGGAGAGTTAAGAGATATAGGTTCAATCCCTGGGTCAGGAAGATCCCCTGGAGGAGGGCATGGCAACCCACTCCAGTATCTTGCCTGGAGAATCCCATGGACAGAGGAATCTGGTGGGCTACAGTCCACACGGTTGCAAAGAGTTGGACACAACTGAAGAGACCTAGTACTTAGTGAATAGAGACCAGGGATGATGCTTAATATTCTAGAACTCACTTTATGTCCTCTCACGCTAACCAGGAATTATTTGTCAATAGTGTCAAAATTAAGAAACCCTGGTCCAAGGGAAGATGACTTTAGAATTTTCTGCAACTGGGTACTACAATTTTAAAGAAATTTATCACTGTTAGTTGAGATTTAGGTTTTTACAAACCTGTAAGTCAATATGATTTTCTTCATTCCTAGCTATAGCTAGGAATTTTCTATAGCATTCATTTCTATAGCATTCATTTTCTATAGCAATTTAGGTTCGGTTTATTTTATTCTCTCCTTAAAAAATTTGGAAAAGAAGTACTGCCTAACATATTTATAAAGACATTATTAGTAAGTATAACTTGCTTAATCAGTCTCTGCTTTCTTATTCATATATTTTCCGAAACACAGTTTACTTTTTGAAAACAGAGATTTATGTTTTGCACACAAAAGCATTCCCATGACAATGATTATTACCATAGTTTGCAATGTTCCAAAGGCATCCAGGAGGAATGGAAAGGTTTGTGTAGAAAGAAACAGTTGTATAATGTCTAGGGCAAAGAAGAGGATGCTATAAATAATGTTTAAAATGTTTCTTTAGAAGTCTAAATACAAATCCCTATAATTCAATTGTAAACATTTCTTAAAGCAAGCGTGTTCTCTGTTGTAGTTGCCAAAGGACCTATAATTCATCTTGGCTTTGAATAAGAGCCAGTGGAATGAATCAGCCAAGAGCTAAGCACAATGGAATGAAGCTATACATCCTACAGTGCTGAGAAAATAGTCAAGGGATGTTCTCAGGGAAATATCTATAATATCCTGAATCTGAGCTCTATATGCAGATAGGTCAAACTAATCAACATAGAACATTAATTTAAATGGGACAAATATTCCAGAAAAAAAATTTGAGGTTTGAAAGATAAAATTTAAATGCATATACATTTGAATCAAAAAATTATGCTAAATATATCTTATTAATAGTAGTAATTAAATTCTATTACATGAATCAGTTGTTTCAAGCGCTTTAAAATCATAGTAATCATGTTCCAGGGAGTTGAAGATTTTCAGATTTTGACTTTCTTTTTTTTTCCCACAAAAACACAGAAATGTTTGTTCCTTGGGATGAAGCATAACAAGAATTATTTTATCCTTTGAAAATATGATGATGATTTTTTTGGTAAAAATTTATACAGCTCATCCTCCCCAGCATGTGACTAAATGGGGTAAAAATAGATTTTTTAAAAACATCTAATTTCAAGAGAAACTGAATTTTTGCTCATGTAGTATTAAGCTACACATTAAACATTTTAAAAGTTAAGAAAATTGTTGACTTACATGCAGTTTTAAAAAGTAACACAGAAAGAGCTTGTGTACGTTCTACTCAGTTGCCCTCAAAGGCAAAGTCTTAAATTATAGTGTGACAAGACAGATAAGATATGGCATCAATACAGTCAAAACAGAATTTTTCTATCACCATAAGTACCACTCATGTTGCTCTTCAATTAGCTACACCCATTTCTGTCCTGCTCCATTTCTTCCTTAACTGGTGATAGTCATTAATCTGTTCTCCATGACTATGATTTTTTCAATTTCAAGAATGTTATATTAATGAAATTACACAGTATGGAATCATCTGTGATTGGCTTTTTTTCCACTCAGTATAATTTTCTAGAGATTCATCTAATTTCTGCATCTAATTCTTTGTTCATTTTTATTACTGAGCAGTATTCTATGGTGAGTATATAGTTTAACCATACCCTTGTTGAAGGAAATATAGGTTGTTTACAGCTTGGGCTATAAAAGATACAAGTACATGTTTTTGTGTGAACAGTGTTTTAGTTGCTGAGCCATGTGATCAGATCAGATCAGATCAGTCGCTCAGTCGTGTCCGACTCTCTGCGACCCCATGAATCGCAACAGGCCAGGCCTCCCTGTCCATCACCAACTCCCGGAGTTCACTGAGACTCACGTCCATCGAGTCAGTGATGCCATCCAGCCATCTCATGCTCTGTCGTCCCCTTCTCCTCTTGTCCCCAATCCCTCCCAGCATCAGAGTCTTTTCCGATGAGTCAACTCTTTGCATGAGGTGGCCAAAGTACTGGAGTTTCAGCTTTAGCACCATTCCTTCCATGTGATAGTTGCATGTATTTTTAAAGAAACTGCTAAACTCTTTTCCAGAGTGGCTGGACCATTTTACATTCCCACAGTGTGATGAGCAATATAAGAGTGATTCAGGTTTCTCAGGCCCTAGCCAGCATTTACTGTTTTTTATTTCAGTCATTCTGATAGGTGTGCAGTAATACTCGCTGTGGTTTTAATCTGCATTTCCCTGATGGCTAATGATGTTGAACATATTTCCATGTGCTTATATGCCTCTTGTATCTTCCATGAAATGCCTATTCATGCTTTTGTTGAATGAATTAAAAAAAAAAAAACTTTTGAGATGGAGTTCTCTATTTATTATGTACATGATCTTTTGTCAGAAATATACAATTTGCAAATATTTTCTCCGTCTGCAGCTTGTATTTCCAACCTAACAGTGTTTCTAGAGCGCAAAAGTTAATTTACACAAAGTCCAGTTAACTCCTTCTTTATTTGGATATTGCTTTTGGTGTTGAGTTTAAGAAGTTTCTGCTTAGACCTAGATCCCAAAAAATTCTATGCTTTTTTTCTGAGAGTTTTCTGTTTTAAATTCAGTCCACAATCAATTTAGTGTTAATTTTTATGTAAGATGTTACTTTTTTGACAAGGTTTCTTATTTTTTCTGCTTATAAGAGGCTATCATTCCTCCATAGAATTCCATTTAAAACGTTGTTAAAAATCAGTTAGTCATATTTGTATTGGTCTATTTCTAAGTACTCCATTCTGTTTCATTGATCTGTAGGTCTAACACAATACCACATCTTGACAGTATAGTTATTATAAGCCCTAAAATCAGGTCAGCTGAATTCTCCCATTTAATTATTAATTTTAAAAAATAGTTTTAATTATCTTTATTTGTTTTTCTGTATAAATTTTAGAGTAGCTGTGCCTATGCCTACAAAATATTTTGCTAGGATTTTTATAGGAATTTTGTTAAAAACCCCACATATCAACCTGAAGAGGATTAAACTCATTACTATTTTGAGTTTTCCCACCATGAATAAGTGGCTTTATATTTATTTATATCTTTTCTATATTTCATCAACATTTTACAGTTTTCAATATACTAGTACTATATATGTTTTTGAAAAATTATACTTAGTTTTCATTTTCTGAGCAATTGTAAATGTTATGTTGTAACTGTAATTCTAATGAGTCTGTGTCTATCTCTACATTGCTTGTGTATAGAAGTACAATTGATTTTTCTATGTTGATTTTTTTTATCCTGTGATCTTGCTAAACTCTTATTCATTCTAGGATTTTTTATACATTCCTTGAGAGTCTCTACACAGACAATGCTATCATCTGCAAACAAGGAATGCTTTATTTCTACTTTACCAATATATGCCTCTTCTCTTCTTTTCTTGCCTTATTTCATTGACTAGAATTTGCCACACTGTGCTAAATATGAATGGTGAGAACAGAATCCCTCCTTATTCCTGATCTTAGAGGGAAAAAGCCCCCATAATGTATTTCATAATTGCTATATATTGCTACCAACATAGTATAAGAGTTTCCTTTTCTTCACACATTTACCAGTGCTTCCACTATTTTTTCCTTTTCAGTAAAGTCATCCTAACAGGTGTCAAGTGATACCTCATTGGCGTTTTGATTTGCATTTTCCTGAAGATGAATGATGATGTGCATCTTTTCATATACCTAGGGGCCATCTGTGTATTTCTTTAGAAAAAGTATATTCAAATTATTGTTATTATTATTATTTTTCTACTGACTAGAAGGAGCTCCTTATATACAGAGATATCACATTTCCTATTTTAAAATATATTGCAAAGTTACAGTAATGAAAAAAGTATGGTGCTGGTATAAAACAATAGACCAACAGAAGAGAATGTAGAAGCCAGAGATTAATCCACAAATTGTCAACTGATCTTCTAAAAGTATGTCAAGAACAGACAATGGAGAAGAGATAATTTCTCCAATAAATGGTGTTAGTGAAACTAGATATTCATAAGAAAAAGAATTAAACTGGACTCTTATCATAAACCATATACAAAAATCCACTCAAAATTGGTTAAAAACTTAAATAAAACTGTAAAACTCACAAAAGAAAACAGGCAAAAAATTCTTGTGGACATTAGCCTCTACAATCATTTTTTGGATAAGATGCCAAAAGCTTAGCAACATAACAAAGCCAAAAAGAGACAAATATGATTTCATCAAAATGAATGGGTTCTGTACAGCAAAGAAAACAATCAACAAGTGAAAAAGCAGACTACAGGATGATAGAAAATATTTGTCATGCAAAGATGGCAGAATAGGAAGAAGTTGAGCTTAACTCCTTCAATGGGCACACCAAAATTACAACTATTTACAAAACAACTATCAATAAGAATGATGTGAAGACTAGCACAAAATATTTTGCCACAACTAAAGATATAAACAAGGAACCATTACAAATAATAAAAAGAAGGAGACTTGTCAGAATGGTAGAGATGAGGTATAGTGACAATATTAATATTTCTGTCACCTTATTGTTGGTATCAATTGTCCTTTATCCATCACTTGTTGATATTCCTGGTTCTTGGTAAAATGAATGAATACTTAGTGTCAACAATTTAGAACCTCTAAATATAGCAACAAGGACGGCATTTTAAAATATATTATTGACTGGTGAAATGTAGGAAAAGATTAAGATATACTACCATACTACTTACCAGTACTAAGAACATATTCAGAGAAAATATGCATGTCATAAAAACTTATACCAATAAAAAGATAAACATTAAGGACATTAGAATTGTGGTATGGTAATGGTGGAGAATGAGGATTTAAGTGTTATGAAATATGAGAATAAAATAATAGATTAAAATTTCAAATGTAACTATATTTGAAAACAGGGGTGATAGTGGAAGACTATAAAATATTCTCATGTATCACAATTAGATTTAAATATAATTTACAGTGATCAAGAAAGCCTGATATAAGCATAATATTTAATGATATGAAAGTCATCTAGAAGTGTATATACTAAAATAAGAACAACTTTTAAAACATAAAATGAAGTAGATACTGAGGAAGCCAAAGGCTCATTACTGCTGCTTTTCATTACATGGCTTTTGTATTTTGTTTAAAAAAAAAAAAATGTTTAACTATCTGAATCTTTGGGTATTATAGATATTATTCAAGCAATTTTTATTTAACTTAGCAAATTAATTGGTGCTTTTATAATCCTATAACTATTACCTGAAGAGCTATCTGGTGTTAGTAAAGGGCAACACATTAGTGAAAACAAATCCAGAATATTAACTTTATCAGATCAGATCAGATCAGGTCAGATCAGTCGCTCAGTCATGTCCGACTCTTTGAGACCCCATGAATCGCAGCACGCCAGGCCTCCCTGTCCATCACCAACTCCCGGAGTTCACTCAGACTCATGTCCATCGAGTCAGTGATGCCATCCAGCCATCTCATCCTCTGTCATCCCCTTCTCCTCCTGCCCCCAATCCCTCCCAGCATCAGAGTCTTTTCCAATGAGTCAACTCTTTGCATGAGGTAGCCAAAGTACTGGAGTTTCAGCTTCAGCATCATTCCTTCCAAAGAAATCCCAGGGCTGATCTCCTCCAGAATGGACTGGTTGGATCTCACTGCAGTCCAAGGGACTCTCAAGAGTCTTCTCCAACACCACAGTTCAAAAGCATCAATTCTTCGGCACTCAGCCTTCTTCACAGTCCAACTCTCACATCCATACATGACCACAGGGAAATCCATAGCCTTGACTAGACGAACCTTTGTTGGCAAAGTAATGTCTCTGCTTTTGAATATGCTATCTAGGTTGGTCATAACTTTCCTTCCAAGGAGTAAGCGTCTTTTAATTTCATGGCTGCAATCACCATCTGCAGTGATTTTGGAGCCCAGAAAAATGAAGTCTGACACTGTTTCCACTGTTTACCCATCCATTTCCCATGAAGTGATGGGACCAGATGCCATGATCTTCGTTTTCTGAATGTTGAGCTTTAAGCCTTACAAATATCTGTGATAACTGTGGCTTTGTAGTAGAGCCTGAAGTCAGGTAGGTTGATTCCTCCAGTTCCCTTCTTCTTTCTCAAGATAGCTTTGGCTATTCGAGGTTTTTTGTATTTCCATACAAATTGTGAAATTATTTGTTCTAGCTCTGTGAAGAATACCATTGGTAGCTTGATGGGGATTGCATTGAATCTATAAATTGCTTTGGGTAGTATACTCATTTTCACTATATTGATTCTTTCAATCCATGAACATGGTATATTTCTCCATCTATAAGTGTCCTCTTTGATTTCTTTCACCAGTGTTTTATAGTTTTCTATATATAGGTCTTTAGTTTCTTTAGGTAGATATATTCCTAAGTATTTTATTCTTTCCGTTGCAATGGTGAATGGAATTGTTTCCTTAATTTCTCTTTCTGTTTTTTCATTATTAGTGTATAGGAATGCAAGGGATTTCTGTGTGTTGATTTTATATCCTGCAACTTTACTATAATCATTGATTAGTTCTAGTAATTTTCTGGTGGAGTCTTTAGGGTTTTCTATGTAGACGATCATGTCATCTGCAAAAAGTGAGAGCTTTACTTCTTCTTTTCCAATTTGGATTCCTTTTATTTCTTTTTCTGCTCTGAGTGCTGTGGCCAAAACTTCCAAAACTATGTTGAATAGTAATGGTGAACGTGGGCACCCTTGTCTTGTTCCTGACTTTAGAGGAAATGCTTTCAATTTTTCATCATTGAGGATAATGTTTGCTGTGGGTTTGTCATATATAGCTTTTATTATGTTGAGGTATGTTCCTTCTATTCCTGCTTTCTGGAGAGTTTTTATCATAAATGGATGTTGAATTTTGTCAAAGGTTTTCTCTGCATCTATTGAGATAATCATATACTGACACAAAGACAGAAATATTGATCAATGGAACAAAATAGAAAGCCCAGAGATAAATCCACGCACATACGGACACCTTATCTTTGACAAAGGAGGCAAGAATATACAATGGATTAAAGATAATCTCTTTAACAAGTGGTGCTGGGAAAACTGGTCAACCACCTGTAAAAGAATGAAACTAGAACACTTGCTAACACCACACACAAAAATAAACTCGAAATGGATTAAAGATCTAAATGTAAGACCAGAAACTATAAAACTCCTAGAGGAGAACATAGGCAAAACACTCTCTGACATACATCACAGCAGGATCCTCTATGACCCACCTCCCAGAATATTGGAAATAAAAGTAAAAATAAACAAATGGGGCCTAATTAAACTTAAAAGCTTCTGCACAACAAAGGAAACTATTAGCAAGGTGAAAAGACAGCCTTCAGAATGGGAGAAAATAATAGCAAATGAAGCAACTGACAAACAACTAATCTCAAAAATATACAAGCAACTCCTACAGCTCAACTCCAGAAAAATAAATGACCCAATCAAAAAATGGGCCAAAGAACTAAATCGACATTTCTCCAAAGAAGACATACAGATGGCTAACAAACACATGAAAAGATGCTCAACATCACTCATTATCAGAGAAATGCAAATCAAAACCACTATGAGGTACCATTTCATGCCAGTCAGAATGGCTGCGATCCAAAAGTCTACAAGCAATAAATGCTGGAGAGGGTGTGGAGAAAAGGGAACCCTCTTACACTGTTGGTGGGAATGCAAACTAGTACAGCCACTATGGAGAACAGTGTGGAGATTCCTTAAAAAACTGGAAATAGAACTGCCTTATGATCCAGCAATCCCACTGCTGGGCATACACACTGAGGAAACCAGAAGGGAAAGAGACACATGTACCCCAATGTTCATCACAGCACTGTTTATAATAGGCAGGACATGGAAGCAACCTAAATGCCCATCAGCAGATGAATGGATAAGAAAGCTGTGGTACATATACACGATGGAGTATTATTCAGCCATTAAAAAGAATACATTTGAATCAGTTCTAATGAGGTGGATGAAACTGGAACCTATTATACAGAGTGAAGTGAGCCAGAAAGAAAAACACCAATACAGTATACTAACACATATATATGGAATTTAGAAAGATGATAACAATAACCCTGTGTACGAGATAGCAAAAGAGACACTGATGTATAGATTAGTCTTATGGACTCTGTGGGAGAGGGAGAGGGTGGGGAGATTTGGGAGAATGACATTGAAACATGTATAATATCATGTATGAAATGAGTCACCAGTCCAGGTTCGATGCATGATACTGGATGCTTGGGGCTGGTGCACTGGGACGACCCAGAGGGAGGGTATGGGGAGGGAGGAGGGAGGAGGGTTCAGGATGGGGAGCACGGGTATACCTGTGGTGGATTCATTTCGATGTTTGGTAAAAATAATATAATATTGTAAAGTTTAAAAATAAAATAAAATTAAAAAAAATAAATTTTATATTGGAAAAAAAAATAGCTGTGAAAAGAAGAGAAGCAAAAAGCAAAGTAGAAAAGGAAAGATATAAACATCTGAATGCAGAGTTCCAAAGAATAATACGTCTGAATGCAGAGTTCCAAAGAATAGCAAGAAGAGATACGAAAGCCTTCTTCAGCGATCAATACAAAGAAATAGAGGAAAACAACAGAATGGGAAAGACTAGAGATCTCTTCCAGAAAATCAGAGATATCAAAGGAACATTTCATGCAAAGATGGGCTTGATAAAGGACAGAAATGGTATGGACCTAACAGAAGCAGAAGATATTAAGAAGAGATGGCAAGAATACACAGAAGAACTGTACAAAAAAGATCTTCACGACCCAGATAATCACGATGGTGTGATCACTGACCTAGAGCCAGACATCCTGGACTGTGAAGTCAAGTGGGCCTTAGAAAGCATCACTATGAACAAAGCTAGTGGAGATGATGGAATTCCAGTTGAGCTATTCCAAATCCTGAAAGATGATGCTGTGAAAGTGCTGCACTCAATATGCCAGTAAATCTGGAAAACCCAGCAGTGGCCACAGGACTGGAAAAGGTCAGTTTTCATTCCAACCCCAAAGAAAGGCAATGCCAAAGAATGCTCAAACTACCACACAACTGCACTCATCTCACACGCTAGTAAAGTAATGCTCAAAATTCTCCAAGCCAGGCTTCAGCAATATGTGAATCATGAACTTCCTGATGTTCAAGCTGGTTTTAGAAAAGGCAGAGGAACCAGAGTTCAAATTGCCAACATCCACTGGATTATGGAAAAAGCAAGAGAGTTCCAGAAAAACATCTATTTCTGCTTTATTGACTATGCCAAAGCCTTTGACTGTGTGGATCACAATAAACTGTGGAAAATTCTTCAAGAGATGGGAATACCAGACCACCTGATCTGCCTCTTGAGAAATTTGTATGCAGGTCAGGAAGCAACAGTTAGAACTGGACATGGAACAACAGACTGGTTCCAAATAGGAAAAGGAGTGCATCAAGGCTGTACATTAACTTTATAGGAGGATTTAAATTACCTTAGAAACTCCAAGATGCTTTGTTGACTTTCAATAAACAATTTTATAAAATTTTACTGAGGACCTACTATGTGTCATGCAATATTTAGCTGCTGAAGTCATGACAATATATAATAGAGACAGGATTCCTGCCTTATTATAAAACAATAGCCAAAATTGACTTATGCAGATTATCAAAGTAATTCATTTTCTTTTTCTGGTTTTGACCTTCCTGTGTTCTACAAAAGATAACATATCTTATTTTAAAATCTATATTTATTTTAAATAGATACAGTGAGTTATCCAGTACAAACTACTCATGTGGAACATTTCATTAGGCAAAAGCTATCAATTCTTACACAGTAAATGGTATTCATGTTTCACATTCACTCTAACAATTCTGTTTTCCTGCAGTATTTTATTAGAAAGATGCCATCTCTTAAAGTGTCAGCAAAAGGGAAACATAGGACATAATAAAATTAATGCAGACTTTTAAAGCAAGTACAAGTCTTGAATAGGTTAGCATTAGGGAATGACTTCAGCTCCCAGAGATTTTGTTGTCACGTTTTTTAATCATTACTTTTCTCTCTTATATATTATCTTCACTGATGTTTCAATAAAGTAAATTTACTCAAGTCCTCTTGTGTAAAACCTCCGATAATTAAGCTTACTTTAAAATCTTGTTTTCTATGGTGTTATAAAATGATTAATCAGAGGGTCAATACACATGAAAGGAAAATTACTTCCATTTGCCAATGCTTAATATGCCCCCAAATTTTCCTAAATAAATCCTATTAGATTATCCAAAGCAGTACTTGGGTGCAACCTCAAAAACAACAGAATGAACTTTGCTCATTTCCAAGGCAAACTATTCAATATCATAGTAATCCAAGTCTATACCCCAACAACTAAAGCCAAAGAAGCTGAAGTTGAATGGTTCTATGAAGACCTACAAGGTGTTCTAGAATTAACACCGAAAGAAGATGTCCTTTTCATCATAGGGGACTGGAATGCAAAAGCAGGAAGCCAAGAGAACCCAGAGTCACAGGCAACTTTGGCCTTGGAATACAAAATGAAGCAGAGCAAAGGCTAACAGAGTGTTGTCAAGAGAACACACTGGTCATGGCAAACACCCTCTTCCAACAACACAAGAGAAGACTACACATGGACATCACCAGATGGTTAATACCGAAATAAAACTGATTATATTCTTTGCAGCCAAATTGTGAAGCAAAAATAAGACCAGGAGCTGACTGTGGCTCAGATCATGAATTCCTTATTGCCAAATTCAGACTTAAACTGAAGCAAGTAGGGAAAACCACTAAGCCATTCAAGTATGACCTAAATCAAATCTCTTATGGTTATACAGTAGAAGTGATAAATAGAATCCATGGATTAGATCTGATAGAGAGAGTGCCTGAAGAACTATGGATGGAGGTTCATCACATTGTATAGGAGGCGATGGTCAAGACCATCCCCATGGAAAAGAAATGCAAAAAGGCAAAATGGTTGTCTGAGGAAGCCTTACTAAGAAAAGAATAGAAGCAAAAGGCAAGGAGAAAAGAAAATATCCATCTGAAAGTAGTGTTCCAAAGAATAGCAAGGAGAAATAAGAAAGACTTCCTAAGTGAACAATGCAAAGAAATAAAGGAAAACAATAGAATGGGAAAGACTAGAAATTTAGAGATACCAACAGAGTATTTCATGCAAAGATAGGCATAATAAAGGACAGAAAGAGTATGAACCTAACAGAAGAAGAAAATATTAAAAAGAGGTGGCAGGAATAACCAGAAGAACTATACAAAAAGATCATAATGGACCAGATAACCATGATGGTGTGATTACTCACCTAGAGTCAGACATCCTGGAGTACTAAGTCAAGTGGGTGTTAGGTAGCATCACTATGAACAAAACTAGTGAGGTGATGGGATTCCAGCTTACTATCTAAAATCATAAAGGATGATGCTGTGAAAGTGCTGCACTCAATTATGCCAGCAATTTGGAAAAGTCAGCAGTGGCCACAGGACTGGAAAAGGTCAGATATCATTCCAATCCCAAATAAAGGCAGTGCCAAAGCATGTTCAAACTACCGCACAATTGCACTCATTTCACATACTTGGAAAGTAATGCTTAAGATTTTTCCAAGCTACACTTCAATAGTATGGGAGCTGAGATCTTCCAGATGTTCAAGCTGGGTTTAGAAAAAAGCAGAGAAACCAGAGATCAAATTGCAAACATCCGCTGGATCATTGAAAAAGCAAGAGAATTCCAGAAAAATATCTACTTCTGTTTTATTGACTGTGTGGATCACAACAAACTGTGGAAAATTCTTCAATAGATGGAAATACCAGACCACCTTACCTGCCTCCTGAGAAATCTGTATGCAGGTCAAGAAGCAACAGTTAGAACCAGACATGGAACAACAGACTGGTTCCAAATCAGGAAAGGAGTACATCAAGGCTCTGTATTGTCATTCTGCTTATTTAACTTATATGCAAAGTACATCATGTGAAATACTGGGCTGGATGAATCACAGGCTGGAATCAAGATTGCTGGGAGAAATATCAATCACCTCAAATACGCAGATGACACCACCATTATGCCAGAAAGTGATGAGGAACTGAAGAGCCTCTTGACAAAAGTGAAAGAGGAGAGTGAAAAAGCTGACTTAAAACTCAAAGTTAAAAAAAAAAAATCACGGCATCTGGTCTCATCACTTCATGGCAAATAGATGGGAAACAGTGATAGACTTTACTTTCTTGGGCTCCAAAATCACTGCAGATGGTGACTGCAGCCATGAAATTAAAAGACGCTTAGTCCTTGGAAGAAAAGTATGACCAACCTAGACTGCATATTAAAAAGCAGAAACATTACTTTGCCAACAAAGGTACATCTAGTCAAAGCTATGTTTTTGCCCAGTAGTCATGTGTGGATGTGAGAGTTGGACCATAAAGAAGACTGACTGAGTGTTGAAGAATTGGTGCTTTTGAACTGTGGTGTTGAGGAAGACTCTTGAGAGTCCCTTGAACTGCAAGGAGATCAAACCATTCATTCCTAAAGGAAATCAACCCTGAATATTCATTGGAAGGACTGATACTGAAGCTCCAATTCTTTGGCCACCTAAAAAGAGTCACACTAAAGTCACAGGTGATAGGTAAACCCTTTAGGTAAATCATAAAGTCAGAAGTGATAGGACACTCTATTCAGTGAAATGTTGGACAATTGCCTTTTCATAAGAAAATAAAGTAAAATAGTATCTTTATCTCTCCACTTTCCTTTCTCCTCTCTGCTTACCTACCTCTCCATGCTTAATTGTGGAAACCAAATCTTAAATACTATTAAAAACAAATATAGTGAAGTATCTTATTCATTCAGGATTGAGAGGGATTTCTCAAACAAGATGTAAAATAGAGACTGAAATGATGAGAAAGAAGCATATTTGTATTCAAGTTCAGAAATTATTTTTTGAAAGAAGGCTTAGCAATCCATTTTTACAAAGTATGGCTGCTGCAAAAATACGTCTGAATCACAAATGGCAGGAAGCTTGATAATTGGCCAGCAACCCCAGATGCTGCAGGGTGAAAGCCATCACCCAGCTCATGAAAGGCTGTACTTCCTGCCAGATTCTCAGGCCAGTGACCAAGTGTGGCCAGATACAAGAGCCAGTGCTTTCCTGGAGACAGTGGACTCCAACAAGAACTTGTTTGGCTTGAGAATTCCCTGATACTTTTGCCAAAACTTTTTCAGAATTGCTCCACAGTCTAATCCATTTCCTATTCGACCTCCTTTCTCTCCCTCTTAGCTACTCTAGATCTGCCACCTGGCTTGACAGATCTCCCAGCCTCCTCTGGCTCTGGGCTCAGTTTTTCCACACCCTTGTGTTCCCCTCTTCCTTAGCTCAGCTCACGTCTGTGTCTGATTCTCAAAGGACATGAACTAACACATAGTGGAAAACAAGAAATAAAAGCAGATGTACAAGAAGAACGAAATAAAACTTAACATTAATTTTTGTCTGTAAGATGTGATAGAAAATAAATGTCCACAAATTATCATAGAAGCATGACTTAACTCGCACATTTTGGAAGAAAACTAATAATCACTAAATAAGCCTATATCACCTATATCAGTGGTTGGTCAACTTTTTCAATAAACAGCTAGATAGTAAACATTTTTGTTTCCTTCTGCCAAGTGGCAAAATTGAGAGTGTTATATAGGTACTTGCTGTTTAGTCACTAACTTGTGTCTGACTCTGTGTGACTCCATGGACTATAACCTCCACCAGGCTCTTCTGTCCATGGGATTCTCCAGGCAAGAATACTGAAGTGGAGTATTTCCTGCTTCAAGGGAGTTTCCCAACCCAAGGATTGGACTTGTGTCTCTGGCATTGGCAGGCAGATTCTTCACCACTGAGCCACCAGGGAAGCCTGGTTCAAAGACAATTGTTCAAAGACAATTAAAATGTACCTATTTAAAAATGTTAAAAAAAAAATTCTGCTCCTGGCAAAGACAGAGAAGGCAAATAAAAATAAAAAGAAGGAGGGGTAAGGAGAGGGGAAGGAGGGGAAGAGAAGAGGGTCAGAAAGAAGAGAATAAGGAGGGGGGATGCAGGGAGGAGGAGGAAGATGAAGGTCATGATAGAAAAGATAGTTGGTCAGGTTCCAACTCTAGGCTGATCCCTGACAAGGATAAGAGTGCAAGCCTATGGGAGTAGTATCCAAGTCTTTGGGCATCTCTACAAGAATTTTGAAAAATTGTTACCATCTGTACACTGCAGTACTCTTGCCTGGAAAATCCCAAGGACAAGAGGAGCCTGGTAGGCTGCTGTCCATGGGATCGCTGAGAGTCGGACAGAACTGAGCGACTTCACTTTCACTTTTCACTTTCATGCATTGGAGAAGGAAATGGCAACCCACTCCAGTGTTCTTACTTGGAGAATCCCAGGGACAGGGGAGCCTAGTGGGCTGCCGTCTATGGGGTTGCACAGAGTTGGACATGACTGAAGTGACTTAGCAGCAGCAGTACATTTTAGGATATTATCTGAAGTTTTCATCTTAAGTTTGATCCTTGCAAAGGATAAGTAATTATAATAATAAAGTATAATTTAATTATAGTATATAATTAAAAATTAAAAATAATTACATCTAAAATTCTACTATGTGTGTCATTTAAGACTGTTTTTAATCAAAACTTTGGAGATCCAGCATTATTCAATTTATGGAAAACATATGTCTAGTAACTCAAATGACAAAGCTAGTCCTATATTTCTCAAATTCAGACTCACTTCATGTCAGAAAAAAAAAAAAACATAAAACAGATGACTTTGCTTTCATTTCAAATGTCATGTTAAGAAGCATCACTATTTATTAAACCCATCTCTGTTCTGATGTTTTATTCTAAGTGGTTGGTAGACAGATTGAATCTATAGATAGATGTGGGCTTCCCAAGTGGTGCTGCTGCTAAGTCACTTCAGTCGTGTCCGACTCTGTGCGACCCCAGAGATGGCAGCCCACCAGGCTCCCCTGTCCCTGGGATTCTCCAGGCAAGAACACTGGAGTGGGTTGCCATTTCCTTCTCCAATGCATGAAAGTGAAGAGTGAAAGTCAAGTCACTCAGTCATGTCTGACTCTTAGCGACCCCATGGAGTACAGCCCACCAGGCTCCTCCGTCCGTGGGATTTTCCAAGCAAGAGTACTGGAGTGGGGTGCCATTGCTAGTGGTAAATAACTCGTCGGCCAATGCAGGAGATATAAGAGACGCTCGTTCGATCCCTGGGTCAGGAAGATCCCCTGGAGGAGGACATGGAACCCACTTCAGTATTCTTGCCTGGAGAATCACATGGACAGAGGAGCCTTGCAGGCTAGAATACATAGGGTTGCAAGGAGTCTAACATGACTGAAGTGACTTCACATGCCATGCTGCTGCTTCTAAGTCACTTCAGTCGTGTCCGACTCTATGTGACCCCATAGACGACAGCCCACCAGGCTCCACTGTCCCTGGGATTCTCCAGGCAAGAACACTGGAGTGGGTTGCCATTTCCTTCTCCAATGCATGAAAGTGAAAAGTGAAAGTGAAGTCGCTCAGTCATGTCTGACTCTTACCATAGATAGCTGTATAAATAGCTGAATAAAAAGCTGAATAAAAAGAGGTGAGCTGATGAACAGATACTTGCTAGACAGAGGCAGACAGATGCATGAACAGTTAGAAAAAATGTTTGCTTTTTTGAATTCTTTTTCCCCTCTTTATGTGCTTCAGAGATTTTTTAAACCCTGGGACTGTGCTACAATAGGATGTGGAATCTGTTGGTGAAAATTGCCCTGTTCCTCTTCTAGCAGAAGGGTTCTGAAAAGAGAAGTGGGAGTGGGAAAGCCACACAGATTCTTTGCTAGGTCAGATGAGTTTGGGAAAGGGTACATATGGAAGATAATAGCCTCTAATTCTACTTTTGCCCAGGTATCTACAAACACACACACACACACGCACACATCCCAAAGTGGTTTATTACCTCCATATTTACAAAACATGCTAATTTGAAAACCACTGGTCTCAGATCCTAAATATTTCATTTATAACAGTATAGTTTAACACAAGAAGGGTTCGTTGTTTGTGGTGGTAGTTTGAATAGATATGTATATAAATCTGAGCTTAAGGATTGAGGCAATTCTGTGATGCTGGACACCTGTTTCTTTCTCTCAACCAGTTGCTGCTCTGTATAAATGTCAGTAGTAGGAGATTCTCATTGTTCAATCTCCTCTTCTATCAACCGTCTGCAAGAATAAGCCCAAATATGGGGAGATAGCCAGCTTCACTCTGCCAGCAGGGCCTGGGGTTTGCAGTGAACCACAGGTTACTAATTGCTTAACGTTTTTTCCCCTACTTAAAACCTCCAAGAGGGAATGAGACCACCCGGAGGAAACCACTGGATGTCAAAAGAAGGATATGATTTCCCATCTCTTATATGGATGTAAACATTCAAATGTCAAGTTAAGTTAGGAATCTTTAAAATTGTATTTTTCTACAAAGCACATCACTGAAAGCATAGTAATGTTTTCACTGAACGTAACACAAGTTATCATATGTTGTTTAAATACTAATAAAAATAAATTAGCTTTTATAAGAGTAGTATAGCATGCAATAAGAACGCAGGATGTTTTTCTTGAGTTCTATTAGAGTTGATAGAGCAGCCAGCTCTCCTCTGAACATTCACTAAGGACCTCTTGTAATGAAATAAACAGTTTTTTTAAAGCCCTAAAGATCTAGATATAAATGAAAAATATAAGAAAAAAACATTGTCATTGGAATCACTAAAAATATGCTTTGATAAAATCTACCATTAAAAAGTGATAGAACATGACTAGATGACTTCCCAGTCTCATTAGCTTAAACATGATTTTACAATAAACAGAGGCTTCTACAAAATGCAGTTTTCAGGGAGTATTCAAAACAAACATGACAATTTCCACTGCTGGTTCCAAAACAGTCGAATGAGTAGTGAAACCCAGCACCCCACAGAAACCTGCCTGAGCCCAAGGCCATCAATGTTCTAATCTGTATCTTTTGAAAATAAACTGACTTGCAGAATACATGTAAGTCATCTCTTTTCCTGTTGTTCAGCCATCCAGTCATGTCTGACTCTGCAACCCCATGGACTATAGCACTGCAGCACACTCTTTTATACAAATAGTCTAATCTCCAGTACTTACTAAGCATTATAGACATGCCGTATGATTTTTAAGTACCCATTGGGTGTATATTTTTATGTAGTCTTAATAAACATCTTTTTGCTGTTTTACTTAAGTGAATTCAGGTTAATGTACATTCTAGTAAAAGGACAGCTTATAAACAAATTCCTAGCAGAAAACGGCTATTTTTGCCATTGTATATTTTAAAAGGCATGCCTGAATGCTTTACTGAGTTATAAAAGTGCATAAAAGCTTTATCAGTGTTTTATTAAAGGACTAGATGCATAAAAATAAGTGACTTCCCTGGTGCTACTCCATAAATAAAAGTGATCTCCCTAGTAATAAATGATCTCTCTGCTTCTTTTGTGGTCTTGTTTCTCAGCCTTTGATTACAACAAGACACTTGGTATTGCGTTGTGACCAGTACAACATAGATTTTGGCCTGATCTCTCTCTCTAGAAGAATTTCCCTATTTAATGGAGAACTTGCATAGGAGAAGTTGTACTTGTTTCATTCCTTCTAAAGTTCTCCACTCCTGGTCAAACTTGTGTCTCTGGAAATTGTACATTTTGGAATGCTTCCTTCCATCAGGCAATGCCTGCAGAAAGGTATTTGGAATGAGACTTCCCTAGAGATCAGACACATCAATGTACATGTGACCTATTAAGCAGTGCTAGTCAGAATGCACACACACACACACACACACACACACATACACACACACAGGTATATCAACCAGAAATTATTAATGCATGAAAATGGAAAACAGGTTCAATAGTAAGGGTCCATTATCTAACAAATGATGTGCTTTCAAAGCACATTAAAATCCTACAAATCTTAGCAGGACTGCTTTATTAGAGAACAGTTGCTTTGCTTCTGGAATCACTGTTTCAGAAGCAAAGAGTGTCTCATTTCACTTGCGATTTTATAATGAGACTCAAACCAACATTAAAGAGTGGCATATTTGTTTTCTGAAGGAAATTCCCCAGGCATGCCCAAAGCCAGGCTGGCTTCCTGTCTGTGCCATTGTTTGCATATTTTGTAAATATCACTTGAGTTTTTCTGTATCCTATCACAAACTCTCAATTTCCAGATGACCTCCCAAATCTACTGCACTGCAAATGCTGCTTTGTATCTTGAAAGACACAGTTTTTAGATTAAAAAAAAAAAATTCTCTTCAACAAAGGTCACCTAAACACCATTCTTACAAAGGGGAGACATTTCTAGCGTGTATTCTATCTTCATTTTGATTGCATGCTGCCTGCTGCCTACTTTGCATTCTATTCTCTAAAAGGCTTATTAATGGGGTCTAGAGGGAGACTGTCAGAAATGGCAGACCGAATCAAGGGATTTTCCCTTCAACATCCAAATGACACACTGAAGCTAGAGAATTAAACAGATGACTAACCAGTGCCCTTTTGTCTGAAGATGAAGGTGGGTTTGCCAACTTGCAAACCAATGACTGACATTTGGGTGGATTAAACCATCCTGCTATTGTACTGCTAGTTTATAATCACTACTGCTTTCTGGATCTCAAGTGCCTCAACAAAAGCCTTCTCAGTTCTTAGAGTCATGTTTGTAGAAACCCTCAGCTGAGCCTCTGCTGTAAACATTTATCCACCAAGAAGCAGTGCTCTGACACTAACCGAGAAGAAGCGCTGGCTTCTAGGTATTTAATTAAAACATTAAGGGAAAAAGCTTTCATGTCAACATTCACAAGTACTTTCCTATAGCTGAGGGTTGCTATAATTGAGTTTCCCTGTAAATGCATCCCTCCCCTCCCTAGCCTTCTCTGAGAACAGCAATAGCTTGAGGTTCACTTTGCCTCACGCTGTTAGTTGTGGCTTTGAGACTTTGCCCCATGCTGTCCCTTTCCTGATTCTCTCAATCTGGTTGTTAGCTTTAATTTCTAAAATCAAGATTGGATGGCAACAAGGGGCTTTAATGAAGAGTGAAAAAGTCATTTGTTAAACAGCATTAAGAATTCTTATTTGCACTGCTGTATAATGTGGTCAAGCCAAATGCTTTCTGCTTTTATGAATCATTCAATTTTCCTTGCCACATAATTAATGTTAATAAGAAGGCATTGTATAGGAGCTTAATTAATCATAATAGATGCTGACTCCAGTGTAGGCTCCTAGGGTGCCACCACTTTCATTTTAAGGTACTGTGAGTACCACGTATTATAAGAAAGGATGGAGAATGAATTACATATGGTCATTTGATTGTTGACCAAGTTCACACAATGGAAGTACTTGGTTTCCCCTTAAAAGTTGCATTTTTCAGCAAAAAGACAGTAAAAGAGATATCTAGTAATGCCATATTAGTGAACCTTTCTGAAGAGTATCATTTCTAAAAGAACATTTTTAAGCTACTCTGCACCTTGGATCATTGAATGTAATAAAGGGAGATTGCCCATGCAATTCTCTTCAATGCATCAAGTCAATTGAGAGGAGCTTTATTCCCCTTTCATAAAATGTAAAGGTACAGCCTTCACAAAACATCTTAAACCAATCAAGATGGCAGCAGCCAAGTGTTTCAGGGAAGACGCAAAGTGGTGATAGCATCTCTGTTAAACTCATGCTTTATATTCAAAAGTGAGTCATTTTTAGGATTCAACATACTTTCTTTAAAGATAACATAGCTACATCTTTTGCTTCAAATTCATAATTTAGAATAGTGAAATTTACTTGACATGAACAAGTTAGCATTTCAGTTCAACAAGTACTCATTGAGGATATGGTAAGTTGGTACCATTGTCCTAAAAAGTAGAAATACATAATAATGTAAATGTAAAGATGCTGATGCTGATGCTGAAGCAGACAAATGTTTGTCATTAATAGGGCTGTACAAGTGATAGAAACATCGACCCCATGGACTGTAGCCTACCAGGCTTCTCTGTCCATGGGATTTCCAGGCAATAGTACTGGAGTGGATTGCCATTTCCTTCTCCAGGGGATCTTCCCGACCCAGGGATCGAACCCAGGTCTCCCACATTGTAGACAGACGCTTTACCATCTGAGCCACCAGGGAAGTCAATAATGTAAATAGACACAAAAATACCACATGATGGCCAATTTGTAGGAATTATTTTTCCTTGAAAAAGATTTTAAAAAGAGCAAATAAAATGTAGGCTATGTGTATGTGCTAAATTTTAAGCAATGTAGATGATAAACTAGCATAATATTACAGCAGGGGAAAGGTGGGTAGAATAGCATGCCAGGCTATGTTCCTCTTCTGAAATCCTTCTAGCTCATGCAACAAGTCCTAGATCCATTCAAAACTCAAACAAGTAAGAATCAAGTCCACTTTTGCTATAGTCACACTCTGATGGGTTCCTTAATATTTTCTTTTGTATCTGAGTCCCTGCCTTGATGAACTGCCCTTTACTTGACTTCTGAAATTTCTTTCCTACCATACTTTCATCAGTCTTGCCTTTAATCCTGTCCTTAAGGCATACATGTTTCTATCACTTGTACAGCCCTATCAACGGCCAACACTTGTCTGCTTCAGCATCAGCATCTTTTCAAGATTCCTGTCTGTTTTCTCGCGATGCTGAACTCTGAACTCCTATCAATGTGAATGTCTATCATTGCTTGTAAATGCCATTTCCTGTTTGTGTCAAATTTATCTGACTTACTACCAATAAAAATCTGTAATGAGTATGACTAACTCCCCACAGTACATGTTTGTTCTGGCCATTATACTATCAACTTACTATCAACTTACAATCAATCTATAGTATATTTCCTCTAATATATTATCACTCAGTGTTTTCCCTCTAAGACAGGACATGAGAAAGAAACACTTGGAATAAAGGAAGTTTCAGTGAGATGCCCTCATTTAACATTATTCTGTTTTTATCTCCAAGAAAGTAGATTTCCCTTTGGCTTATTCACTTGAACACCAGTCTCTGTCTAATAACCACCATTCCTGACATCTGTCTCATCATCGAGTTTATCATCTATGCTTACTTATTTTTTGGTCATTAAACTACCTTTTTGAATTTCAGTACAATTCAACAAACACTGACTGGACGCCTACCACTCACAGGCACTGTGCTAAGTATGGGAAATACAAAGATAAAACCACTGCTTCTGAGTCTGCAAAAGTTGCCATCTAATGAATTCACCTCAAAGCTGAAATTAACTCACTTTTTATCCTCTTGATCTCAGCAACCACTTTGGCTCTCCCTACTAGTAGCCAATGGCCACCTTCACTGGTAAATAACCACACATGACTCAACTTTCAGGAAGGCAATTGCTGACGACTGTCTTGAGTATTTCCAGGACTAATTCCCTGAACTGGAGCTTGAAAGATTCATTTTAACCTAGCAGTGGGTGTGATATTTAGTGATATAAAAATGATACAAAAACTAAATACAGCATAATACTTACCCAACTTAATTTTTTTTTTCTATACAAAGCAGGATTGTTCATCCCAAAGGTACCTGACTGAAGTAATATATGCGAGCCAAATCTAGTGTGTTATTCTCCTCTCCTATATATACATCCTGGCTTGTAACTACATCTGACCAGGAAGGACATTTTTTTCTAATTTACCTAAAAATAATTTTTTCCTTATTTGTCCAAAGGGGCATAAAAGCAAGCTCCACATTGAGCCTAATGACTACTATTTAAATCTTTAGTATTCTTAACAGTCAGAATTCTCAATAAAGTTTATGATACTTACTGTATCCATTTTTTCACTTCCCATTTATTATAACCCACTCCACTCTGGGTTTTATACCATTCATTTGGCCTTTTCCCAAGACCCATCACCAACTTTTGTGTTTCAATATTTAATAAACACTTTTCTATGTGCATCTAACTTAAAATCCTTAGTAATGGGCACAGTTGGTCATTCTCTTTAACAAAACAAAAAGAAAGTCTTCTCTTTAATCTTCTGGGAGATAGGATTTTCCTGGTTTTCCTTCTACTTCCCTGACTATTCTTTCTGTCTCCTTACTGGCTATTTTCCCTCTGTTTATCTTCAAAATGTTTACTTATTGAACATCTCAGGTGCTCTTCTTTTCACGATTTACTCATACTCCTCTGGTAATAACATTCTGTGGCTTTTAAGCATCATCTATATTTTCCCAGTTTATATTCCAAATTTATAATCGTAGTTGTAGAGCATCAAATTTAACCTTATAACTCTAGTTATAAAGCCCCAGATTTATATCTCTAAGCAAGGCCTCTCTGAGTTCCACTCTCTCATCTTCAACTGATTGGGGATATGGCAAAAGATGGTTCCTGTCTTCATGGTTGCTAGCACCATAACCCAGAAGAGAGTTCACACTTCCTCTGTGCTGACACAGTGTTAGTGTCAGTCACTCAGTCGTATCCAATTCTTTGTGACTCTATGGACTGTAGCACTCCAGGCTTCTCTGTCCATGTCATTCTCCAGGCAACAATACTGGAGTGGGTTGCCATTTCCTTCTCCACGGAATCATCCCCATCCATGGATCGAACTCAGATCTCCTGCATTGCAGACAGATTCTTTACCACCTGAGCCACAATGTAAGGTTCCAAAAAGATCAGCAATAAACTTTTACAGAAACCAAGGAGGAGTATGACAGATATTTGAATATATCAGTATTAAAATACTGATACGTCACCCAGATATGCACTTTATTACTCAGCCAATCATTGAGTGATTTTTTTTTTTTTTTTTTTACAAAGAGGCTTTGAGTATAGTTAACAGTCCACCTATAACTACTTTTCTTGAAGGTCCAAAATATCAGAGACAGTTTGTTATCCACATTTATGCTTTCTATATTCTCTACAATACCTGTAATAATGGTTCTCAACTGTTATTGAAAATTAAAAATTCTGTTAAGTGTTAAAAAAATTTCAGAGCCTGATACCACTCCAAAAACTCTGATGTGATATTAGTATATATATGAACTGGCACTCAAGAATCTCTATTTTTAAAGTTTCCTCCTCAGTGTCAACTGACAGATGAATGGATTATGAAAATAATGAAGTATTGCTTTGCTTTAAAAAAGAAGAAAATCTTGCCATTTGTGACAACATGAATGAGAATCCTGTGGACAGAGGAGCTTGGTGGGCTGCTGTCCACAGGGTCACACAGAGTCAGACATGACTGAAGCGACTTAGCATGCATGAATGCATTGGAGAAGGAAATGGCAACCCACTCCAGTATTCTTGCCCGGAGAATCCCAGGGACAGAGGAGCCTGGTGGGCTGTCGTCTATGGGGTCGCACAGAGTCAGACACGACTGAAGTGACTTAGCAGCAGCAGCAGCAGAAGCAGTAGCAGCCAGGTGCTAGGGATGGGAGAAATGGGAAGATTTATTAATGGGAACAAAGATTAAGTTATGCAAGATGAATAAGTTCTGGAGATCTAACATAATGTGACTGTAGTTTAAAATACATTTTATACTTGTAATGTAACTACAGTTAAAAATACTATATTTCATACTTGCTAAAAGGGTGGATCTTAAACATTCTCACCACACACACACAAATAAATAAATAAATAAAGGAGATGCTAACAATGTGAGGTGATGGATATGTTAATTTACTAAATTATTCACTATATATATAGTGGAATAACCACTGCAATAATCACCACATCTGGTTTCCTAGATGAATCAGGTACATTCTGGGCTGCCAAGCTCTACAGTATAACAGTCGACGTTCAAAAACATTTGTTGAAAAAAACATCCCATATATTTCAGTACTCTTGGTAAAAAAAAAAAGAAGAAGAAATGAAAAACACCTAATCACATTGTTAAGATTTAAAGAGCTGCCTTTCTTCTACAATACCAAATAAATAACTGTTGATGGACTTGGCAAGAGATCACAGACCTCAGTTCTATTTTGAAAAAAAAAAAAAAAAAGTCTAGAAAAGCCTTTGTGGATTTCTTTCCAACAAATCTAAACAGGCACTGATTGCAGTATCCACAATTAATAGCAGGTACACAACCATTTAATAGGAGACCAATTGATTTTGGGTCATTTTCATTTAGAAGCAGGCATAAATTAGCTTACATGATGTTGTGCCAGCAAATAAGATTGTTATTTTGATCCAAAAGGTGATTAACTTTACCCTAGGAAAGCTTACCCTAAAAAAAAGATTAAAATTCTTTGGATGGAAGAGAGGAAAAACTGTATTTTAATTCATTTACTTGATGTATTCATTCTTATAAAATATTTAACATAAATTTTGTAAACTTCTTAATCAGGTAGAGACAATTTCAGAAGACATGGGAATAATTTGATGGGAAAAAAATTGATTTTTTTTTCAGCTACCTATGAACTCTGGCATTGTTAACTCTGTTGCTTTCAACTCTAATTGTAGAGATCTATGTGAATTGCCTGCATTAAGTGATTTCTTTTTCATTCAATACTGACATACATCATCTCTCTTGAAGAATTAATTAACCCAAAATGTACAGATGGAAAAGAACCTGCCATAGTTTACATGTGTAATGTAATTCCCTAGGATGTAATTTTGCACCAGAAAACAGATAATTTCTCTATTATTGTGATCATTTTAATAGCTAAAAAGAAGTAATGATTTGTTTTTAATCTTATTTGGAAAACAACTTTCTAGGACTTACAAAACTCTGCCATTTGCCAAATATCATCTCATTTTCCCAGGTACACAATAAATGCTTTGCTATTGCTAACATTATTGTTCTCAGTAATTGAAATAGGTCCTAGTGTGGCAAACAGAATACAAAGACAAGAAGAACTTCTGAGCATTCCTTGAAGACTGCCACAGCCAGACTGTGAGGGTATGAAAGCCCATTGCCCCACTGCATCCAAAGGAAATTATAGCTTTTCTCTCTAGACGACTCAGAACTCTGGTGCTGCCAAAAACAAAAACAGCCACTTCAAACAAAAAGGTACATGAAGGTATTTTTATTATCCTGCCCTTCACAGTGTCTGAAATATATTTATTTTCGGAGTAAAAAGTCTAAATTTATTATTTTAAATTTTACTCTCTGGGTTTTTTGTCCCTTTCCTTTTATGTCTACTGTTCAGTTATCATGATTTCTTCACCTGAAATTATATTTGAATTTTTTTAAATGTTATGGCTAATAGATTAAATTGGTCAATAAAGACAGAGATGCATCAACATATATCAAAATGCATTTAAAAATATGTCACTATCCAGTTACATATGCATGCATATACATACATATATACTTACACACACACACACACACACACACTCATGCTGTGCAAGAGCCCCAAAATGTTCAAATTATTTGTATCTTTCAGCATCATACTTTCCTTGATTGTGTGTTCTAATAACCTTTAGTGTCAGCGATTTGATTCCAGTCATATATCTGATTTGTTAAAATAGCTGTTGCTTTTCTAATATTTTCCTCTGAAAGAGGTTTTACTTTTAAGGTTTGGAAATATAACCCTGTGCCCACAATAAGTATAAAGGGCACACTGAAAAGCGTATCTCAGTGGAAACCCCTCTGCCTGATAGGGACTGCCTAAATGTTTAATGACATTAGCTCCCTGCAAATGACATTCATTTCCTGTATATGCAAATTTCCTTAATGTGAGCCCCCCATAACAGGTAGAATGTATAAAGTTAATGAAGCCATGTAATTACAATCACTATGGTGACTGCGGTCCCCTGAGAACAATAATGCGATAATATACATCAGTTTTGACTTTCTTTGGAAACAACTGCTTATAATATGAAAATAGTAAAATATTTTCATTATCTCCCTCTAACTCCTAAGGCAAAAGCAGGTATAAACAGATTATGCTCTTTATTAACTGAAAATAACATGATAAGAGAAAGCAAAAATACAATGTTAGTAATTGTTTATTTTCAACGTTCAATGCCTTCATTTGCCTCATTTTAAAGCCTTTTTCCTATTTAATCAGGAAAGCACCAGGGTCCTGGCAGATTTTTTTTTTTTTAATCTTGATCTTGTTAATCCCAGAAAGGCTACATAACCAGCATTTACTACTATTGTGCTCAGATGTCATGACTGATAATTGTAAACTGGGTAGCAAAGTCCTCAAATACTTGTTGGTGCTGTGATAAGCCAGGGAGCAGCAGTGAAAAGAAGGTTGATTCTCAGGGATCCTTGCTGTGTAGATTTTTAAAATTATAATTATTTTGTGCTTTCTGAAAGCACAGGAAGCAAATAACACAGGCAAAAGGCGACAACTTCTTAAGCTTGTCCAGTTGCTAAGTCCATATTCAGCCAATGTGAAGATAATAATAAATTATTTATTCTGCAGTGTTTCTTATCTTAAAATAATAATAAAATGTTTATTCAGGAGTTTTTTTTGGAAGTATTAGATACACTCATCCCTAACTTTCTCCCTGTTATTTGACATCCCTGAGGATTTATTTCCCTAAATATCAAAGAAAGTGTAATTCCTGTTCTTCTATGTCACTCAGGAAAAGGGAATGTTATATTCCCCTATGAAGATATTGAATCAAACTGTCTACACCCAGCGCTTCACAATATTTATGAGTATAACCCACAATTGCACTTCCCTTTAAACAATCATCAGTTAGTTCTACTTACTTTTACTTTCACTCACTCACTCAAATTGGAGGCCCTTTCTTAATCAAGCATTTTCAAGAATTTGGGTGAGAGTTTGTGGCACACAAATATATGTATTGAGAATTTCATATCCCTAAAAGAGCTGAGAAAAACAGTCTGCTGCAAAATGAAACCTTTTTTATTCGGCTTTATGCAATTACATGTTTCAAAAATTAACCACTTGAAACTGTTTTGAGAACAGTGATTGATTTTCTTAATCTTCCAAATGAAATTCAATACAATTCATTAGAAATGGAACTATAGTTAAGCACTGAAAACAATGTATAAGTTGGTTGTTGTTTTAGTTTAATGAGCTATCTCTTAGAGCAATTTTAGGTTCACTACCGAATTTTGCAGGAAGTACAGCAAGCTCCCGTGTACCTCCCCTCACTACATATGTACAGCCTTCCAAAGACTATTAACATCCCACACCATAGTGGTACACTTGTTACAATCAAAAAAGTTACCTTGACACATCTTTAGTATCCAATGCCTAAAATTTCGGAGAAGGCAATGGCACCCCACTCCAGTACTCTTGCCTGGAAAATCCCATGGACACAGGAGCCTGGTAGGCTGCAGTCCATGGGGTCGCTAAGAGTCAGACACGACTGAGCGACTTCACTTTCACTCTTCACTTTCATGTATTGGAGAAGGAAATGGCAACCCACTCCAGTGTTCTTGCCTTGAGAATCCCAGGGACGGGGGAGCCTGGTGGGCTGCTGTCTGTGGGGTCGCACAGAGTCAGACACAACTGAAGCGACTTAGCAGCAGCAGAAGCCTAAAATTTATGTTACAGTCCATACGTACTTTACAGTACACACATACTATACAGTTCATGGCATTCTCCAGGCCAGAATACTGGAGTGGGTAGCCTTTCCCTTCTCCAGGGGATCTTCCCAACCCAGGGATCAAACCAGGTCTCCCACATTGCAGGTAAATTCTTTACCAGCTGAGCTACAAGGGAAGCCCCCCAAAATTTACATTAGGGTTGTACATGTATGATGTACATTCTTTGGGTTTTGGTAAATGTACAATAACATTTATATGTCATTGTATTATTATGCAGATTAGTTTCACTGCCCAAAATACCCTTTTTATTCCACCTATTCATCCCTCTTTCCCCCTAACACTTGGCAACCCCTGATCTTTTTGCTGTCTCCATAGTTTTGCCTTTTCTGGAATATCATACTTGGAATTACACAGTGTGTAGCCTTTTTGGATTGGCTTCTTTCTTAGTAATATGCATAAGTTTCCTCCATGTCTTTTTATGGCTTATTTCTTTTTAAGCACTGAATAATATTCCATTGGATATATCACAGTTTATCTATTAATTCACCTACTGAAAGGTTTTTTCATTGCTCCAAGTTTGGCAATTATGAGTAAAGCTGTTATAAAAATCTGTGTAAAGGGTTTTGTATGAACATAATTTTTCTGTTTGGTTGTTTAAGTACCAAGGAACAAACAATATATATTTTGACTTGACCAGTACAGTTTTGTGATGGTAAGCTTTCATAAATTGGCAGAACAATAGACTTGGGTGATGGAAAGTGTGGATTTAGGCCAATGTTTAGGCCAAAAAACTAAAAAAAAAAACCTGTAAAACTTGCTGTTTGGCTAATTCACTAGTTCTTCAAAGAAAATATATGGAAAATATTTAAAAAATATTTTCTACAGTGATGGTGCTTAGACATGCAATTAACACATTTATTTGAAGAGTCTGTAAAATATTGCAGTGGAAATTAAATACAAACTACCTTTGAATTATGATGAAATCTTGCCTGAAGTTTAAAAATAAAATAGCTAAAGAATACAAGACATTTTATATTAAGCTAGTCAATTCAATATGATATCCTTTATGAACAGTGATGCTAAAGGAAGTGCATGTATATATCATGCCATTTATTTGTAATCTGAACTTTGAAATTTAGAGATATCCCTTGGGTGGTTTTGGCCTGACCCTAATACTAGATGGCTGTTGTGTTTATACAATTGGCAAAAAACAATGAAATGGTGTTCAACATCATCAAGCATGTATTTGATGTTTATAAGACCTCTCCATCTCTTTTGTTCAAAACCTACTCTAATCAGTTTTTGCCTCCAAATTTCTGTCTGATCTGTTCTTGTCAATGTCACAAGTAACCTCCACCTTACTAAATATGATGTTGATTTCTCAGTTTTCATTCTATTTCATCTATCTGCTGCATGTGAAAGAGTTATTCACTTATATAATAATGTTTACTTCCTTTTAGGACAACACACTTTCTTAGCTTTCCTTCTAGCAACACTTTACTACTCCTTCTTCTCAGAATTCTTGGCAAGAATCCTCCTCATCTACCTCATATTTTTGTGATGGTGTAGCACAGGGATGTCTTCGGTCATCTTTTATATTTGCACTCATTATCCTGGTGATGTCTTCCTGTCCCAAGCTTTCATTTACTGTATACGTGCTAGTCATTCCCAGTTTTATATCTCTAACCCAGACTTCTCTTCTGAACCTTAAAATATTTATTGAATTAATAAGAGTGTGTTCTTAAAGCAGTCATTATTTGTAGAGTAGTCATGAAAAGCTTTAAAAAGAAGATAACACTTATACCAATTCAAATTCTTCAGTTACAAGTAACTAAAAAGCAGCCTCAAACTGACTTTAGAAATGTCTTCATTACCAAGGTGAGCTATATGCAGTAATCCACATTTATTAGTCCTTACTAGCATCTAATACAGGGGAAAAGTTTATCTCCTTCTCAACTTTCTGACCAGAAGAACCAGACTTCTTTCTGAGTAGGTCATCTTGAATCATGTGCTTATCTCTAAAACAATTGCTATAGAAACTGTGTTATAATTAGTAGTATTCCAATTAGAGTCCACACCTAGCATCAAGGCTGAGAGTTTCATAAATAAGACCACAACAAAAGTAAAGGAATAGCTTGAAGCTGAAAGTGTTTATGTTTTGAAGGAATGGTTAATAATCAGTGTAGCTGGAGCATAAATTGCATGGACGTTTTTCTGGTAGGCAATGAAGTTGAAAATATTGTTTATTTAGGACTAGCATGGAAAGGAACAAAAGCATATTATTTGGAAAAATCAAGTTAATATACTCTAAGAATCACCCCTTTATTTTTCATGGAACTCAAAATCACTAGACTTAATGATGTGAAGATTAAACATTCTATGATGTCACATCAAGTTGACATGTGTGCTAACATTGGTTTGTTAAAGACTCTTGGTCTTGTAATAATCACTTAAGCAAGGTTTTAAGTCCATTAAGTATACATGCTTAATTGTTTTGAAGTTTTGACATTTTAAAATAATTATTTAACCCATTAAATTCTGATTGAATAAAATTTAAATAAAATATTATACTGGGAGTTACAAAGGCCTTTGCTGCTGCTGCTGCTAAGTCGCTTCAGTTGTGTCCGACTCTGTGGGACCCCATGGATGGCAGCCCACCAGGCTCCTCTGTCCACAGGATTCTCTAGGCAAGAATACTGGAGTGGGTTGCCATTTCCTTCTCTGATAAAGGCCTTTGGAACCTTGCTATTCTCAAAAAATTAGAGATCCTATTTAGTATTTCATGAGCCAATATTTCCATGAGGCAATAATGACAATGTGTTAATAATAGAATTAAGATTGAAGTTTTGCATTATATTTGAAACTTTCAATAAAAGTTGCAAAGTACTATAGGTTGGTTTTTAGCAAACTGGAAATTATCGTGATACTTGCCAAGACTATATTAGCATTGAACTGGATATCATCCACTTATGGATAAAATAAATGGTCAACAAGCTTGCATTTTCACTAAACCTGAACCATGAGAGAAATACTCCAAATGCCAGCAATAACATTACATTATTATAGTATTAGTAATTATGCACTGTTTGAATGATAAACACATGTCATTCATTGTTTCCTATTCAAAAGGGCTGCTATAAATTTGACTCCAGCATCTTGTTTCATCATCCCCCATTAAAAGGAAATCCATAAGTATGTCTAGAATTCAATTTATACTTTGCCCCTTTCCTCTTTATTTCCTGTTTCCTCAATGCAGCTACAATTACAGATAGTGACAGCTACAATCATACCTCAAACATGATGTATGCTGGAAAAAAAATGCAAAAAATAAAACCTCGTTGTTTCAGGTCTCTGGGGTTTGGTTGAGTCACATTTGTAATTGAAGAGGCTGAATTATATCCAGACAGCCAAGCCACATGAATCAGTTCTCAATAATTGATAAAACATTCTGACTCTATACTTTCTTTATTATAGTCATTCAGTGTTAAACCATTGCTGTAAATTTCATCATAGCATCTCTCATTCCTTGTATATGATTATGTAGGAAGTAGCTCTGAGATTCCCCTGTCAAATTTATCTCTGAGTAAGTGCTCCTACTCTATTCTATTTCAATGTATGACTCCCCAACCACTTAATGCATTTCAATAAAAATATTTATTTTACTATCTCAATAGCAGACTAGCTCTATGATGTTTCTGGCTGTTCCCAATCTGAATAGCATTGAAAACACTATAACCTTACTACTTGCCATTTATAAGCTAACTATCATTTGCACAATAGCACTATGACATGATAAAATTGGTTTTTGTAAAATTGTTAGACATCAGAGCGCAAGCTAATATTTTCTGGGATAGGGATTGGATTGTTCTCTGGAATGGAGTATATTGAGAGTTAAATGACCAAGAACTACTTGGAAAGACAATTCCCTGACTCAACTTTCTGCCTTCTTGAAGGGGAGGATCAGGTGCACAATTTCGAAGAATTATCAACTAAAAAAATCCAGTAAATATAAATTCAAATTTTATATGTAGATGCCAACTAAAAGTACAGGAGGAAACACTGAAGTTGCATGAAAATTTAGTTATTTCTATATTTCAGTTGCCCAATAAAGCTTTTAGTTGGGTTTTAAAAAGTTAACCAAAATACTTGGCTTTGTTTCCTTCCTCCCTGCTACCCTTTGCTCATTCTTCCCTCCTTCCCTGCTTACCTTCCCTATTCTCTTCCTTCTTTGATTATCATGATATTAGAAAGTCAGTCAGTTCAGTTGCTCAGTCATGTCCAACTTTTTGTGACCCCATTGACTGAAGCATACCAGGCTTCACTGTCCATCACCAACTCCTAGAGTTTGCTCAAACTCATGTCCATTGAGTCGGTGATTCCATCCAACCATCTCACCCTCTGTTGTCCCCTTCTCCATCTGCCTTCAATCTTTCCCAGCATCAAGATCTTTTCCAATGAGTCAGTTATTCACATCAGGTGAGCAAAGTATTGGAGCTTCAGCTTCAGCATCAGTCATTCCAAAGAACACTCAGGGCTGATTTCCTTTAGGATTGACTGGTTTGATCTCCTTGCAGTCCAAGGGACTCTCAAGAGTCTTCTCCAACATCACAGTTCAAAAGCATCAATTCTTTGGCACTTAGCTTTCTTTATAGTCCAACTCTCACATCCATACATGACTACTAGAAAAACCATAGCTTTGACTAGATGGACCTTTGTTGGCAAAGTAATGCCAAGGTATTAGAAAAGTCAGTAACAAAGCTCAAGTACTTTATTTTTCAAGGTAAAACTTATGTTTTGTATTTAAAATATATAGACTATGTTAATTTCACTTTGTTACTTACCATCCATTTGTCAAAATCCTACCAGATCTATTCTACAATTTAGAATTTAGGTTAATTTTAAAATTAGCATATTTTCATGGGAAAATCAGAACAGAAAATAAACAGCTTGCTACCTATGCCAAGAAATTTTCCAGCAATGTCTTGGGCAGAATTAATTTATTTTTCCTGTGAAATTCCACCACCCAATCTTAGAACTCTTTTATGACCCTCTTTAAATTCAACTCACATAATCATCATGTAAATTTCTATCTACTATTCTTGACTGCAGTCTAAGGCCATGCCTTGGTAGACACTGATGGCCCACAGTCCTTAACTCAAATTCTGATTTTAAAAAGAATGAAATGGGTTTATACATCCCTTAAAATAATTTAAAATTATGCCTTCAAAGTTACAGAAATAGTCCCCTAAAAATATCAGAGTGAGAAGTTGAAAAGGAAAAACCCTCTTCCAAATCACTGTATAATAGTGTGAACAAGAAAACAAGGCTAATTAACCAAGAAAAAAGTGATGTCAGGGGAATGTGTAATTTCCTTGGTTCTGTCTTGCCACAGCAAAACTTTGAAGTGATGGACAGACCAGTGTTACAGCTTGGTGTTACAGCTCGGTTACAGCTCAGCTTTATTTGGCAAGCAAAGGAAAATAGATCCACGAGGCATGGATCCAAAAGAAGTGAAGAGACTCAATTTTGGCTCCCTTTTTTAGATGCTTTTTCTGCTCTCTGTAAATTGGGCTAAACAGGAGAGCTGTTTGCTTCACCTGAGGTTCTCACTCCGATCCTCAGACCTTCCTTTGTTCTATTTTCACGGCCTTTTTCCTTTCCTGGTCTTTTAGCCACTGCCATTCTGGGCTCCTTTTTTCCTATTCTAACTAACTAGCATTCCCCACTCAAGAGATAGAAGGTCCAGTTCTTTGGGAATAGGGGTGTTGCTGTCTCTCTGACTAACTTCCTGCTGAACTGGGACAGCAAGGGCCATTGGGCCTCCCCATCTTGCTAGTCTCAAGCTTCAAAGTCCTTACAGAGGTGTCCATCTAAGGGTGAGTGATATATTCCGTGGTTGGCTGTAGTTTTATATATCCTTGTTGAACTGACACTGCATGTTGTAGTTTATTGACCTGGGCAGATACAAAATGGGATAGACATTTGATAATACAAGGGGTAATCATAAGCAGCATCAATATGGTGATACAGGGATTAATAGGGACATTAGCCAACTCCAAATTCCCCCTTGCCAGGAAAAGGATCTCCAAAGAGAGATTGTAGCCACAAGGAGAACTCTTCAGCTCATTCTTTGAGATCCTGTAGGATCTGAATGTTTTTCCTGAGGGCTGTGAGATTTTCTTTAACTTAGCTGGAGGTATTTACCCAGAAGCAACATGACTCATTCAAGATAGCTCAAGTCCCTCCATGTTCAGGGATCAGGAGGATTCCTTGTACCCGATCAGAGGACAGCCTCCTGGACCCGTGCGTAATCTGAACTTCCAGGTAAGTAACCTTTGTCTGGACAATCTGTGCCTTAGCAAGAGAGACCTTATATCTCCTCTCTGCCAAAAAGTTTAGAACCTGAATTGCATGTTGTTGGGCATTTTTCTCATCTGGAAAGCAGGTTAGTAGGTCATTTATGTGTTGGAATATTTTCCCATTAGGTCCCAAGTCCAGACCTAGGAGATCCTGGCTAACAGCCTGTCCAAACAAGTGGGGGCTATCTCTGAACCCTTGAGGTGATACTGTCTAAGTCATCTGTTGGTGTTTTTCTCCTGGAGCCTCCCACTTGAAGGCAAAAAAATGTTGGGATTATTTAGCCAGTGGTATGCAAAACAATGCATTTTTGAGATCCAAGACTGTGTAAACCACTTGGCACTGGGTGGGATTTCTCCCAAGTTTACATAGGGATAGAGTACTGTGGGATGGAGGGGGACTACAGCTTCATTTATGATCCAGAGATCTTGAACCATTCACCAGGTTCTGTCCTTTTTCTTTACAGGGAGGATCAGGGTGTTATATGGTGAACTGGTGGAGACCAATAGCCCACAGGCAAGGAATTTATTTATTAGAGGCTGTAGCCCTTCCCAAGCTTCTCTTCTGAGGCGGGTATTGTTTCCAGTTTGGAAACTGAGAGGACAATGATGACTGGTTCAGCTTGGTGGGCTCATCCAGGAGTCCCCTGGTCCCACACCTGGGGGTTAATTTTGCCCTCCCATAGTTTTTGGTCCCTCTCTATTGGAGAGGGTGTAATGGGTTCCTCAGTAGTAACCATAAACTGTAGGGCTCTAAGGGATTAAAAGCTTCCCATCACAAGGGTGGTCCCCAGTTTAGTGAGTATATCTCTTCCCAATAAGGGAGTAGGATGCTCATGGACCACCAAGAACTGGTGGGAAAATATGTGTCCATCCCAGCAACAAGTAAGTGCTTGGGTGAATCCTTTAGTAATTGTTTTTCCTGTAGCACACAAAATGCTACAGGTTTGGGAGGGGAAGGCTCTGGACTAGGAGGTCAGGACAGAGTAGGTAGCCCCTATGTCAACCAATAAATTATTGGACCTACCTGCCACATCCAGTTGCACCCTTGCGTCCAGCCTCATGATGGTTATCTGTGACAGGTAGACTAGCTGGAGCCGGCCACTTCAGACCTGTTGAACTACCATGAGGTAAGACTTGGCACTTGATCTTGAGGCTCTTGGGTCCTGAGAGCAGGGTGCCACCCAATGTCCTTATTTACGGCAACTGCAGCAAGCCATTTTAGGAGACTTGTCATGCTTTGAACATTCCGTGGCCCAATATCCCACCTATCTACAGATGAGGCATTTGTGTCATGCCTTGTCTTTTAAGGACTCAGGGTTTGCCATAGGGCTTTCTTGGAGAGTGGCCAGCATCTGAACATGCCTTGTCTCTTTCCTTTTCTCCCTTTCCTGGGACTTGGCCTACCTCTCCTGTTCTCTGTTATAAAAGGGATTGGTGGCTGCCTGGACCATCTCATCTAAAGAGGAAGCAGGGTCCTGCTGCTGTAGCTGTTGCAACTTTATCCTGATATCTGATGTGCATTGGAACAGGAATTTGTCCTTTAAAATCACCTGTCCCTTATAAGAGTCTAGGTCCAGATTGGTAAACTTTTGGAGGCCTCTTTTAGCCTTTCCAGAAAGGCAATGGGGTTCTCATGGGGCTCCTGAGTTATTGCTGAGACCCAGGCACAGCCAATTACTTTTTGCTGGGCTGATTTTAGTCCTGCCTTTACACAGATCAGAAAATGATCCCTTTCCCAGATGTGCTCAGGATGATTATAATTCCAATTAGGATCTGAGGAGGGGACTGCAGTTTCCACCACTGGGTATATATGGCTTGGCATGTGAAGCCCTGTATCATACCTTCTGGCTTCCTTTAAGACACTAGCATACTCAGGATCAGATAAAGTTTGACTAAATATGACCATGATGTCCTTCCATGTCAAGTCAAAGGCTAAGGTAATGTGCTGGAATGTATCAATATATTTGCCTGGGTCATCTGTATAGCTTCCCAGGTCTTGTTTGATCTGTCTTAGTTCTAAGCAGAAGGAGGGCTTACAGACCTGGGTTGGTCTGAATTCTCCTCCAGTTTCCACTAAGGGACATACTCAAGTTGGCTTTTGGGGAGGGGATGCTCCCGGATATGGGGGAATCTTTGGATACAAGAAAGGTGCACCAGGCAACTCAGGAGCCATGGGAGGTGAGCCTTCGTAGGGCCTTCCTTCTCTTGGTTGGCTGTGCCTAACACCATTTGCCTAGTAGGCTCACTTTTAGGGCATACAACAATCCCATAGTTAAGACAGAGTTCCTTCATATCTCTTAGTTGGAAGAGATTTTGGACACAGGGGATCTCTGACCATTTCCCTTGTCTTTTGAAGAATAAGTCTAGCTGAAAGATGGTATTGCAGTTTATACTCCCATCCTCAGGCCAGTGTTCCTTATCCCCCAGAGGATACCATGGCCACACAGTGGCATAAAAGAATTATAAGCCACTTCTTAGAATCAGAGGATCAAACCGCTTCCAGTCATCAAGGATGCATCTCAAGGGTGTCTGTCAGGAAGTGGATTGGTTATTTCCTATCTGAAACACAGTGATGACTAATAGGCCTCCTTCCATTTCCGTGGGTGGACTTCCTTAAGGGTGAGTCTTTCTGAAGCTTATCCTACCCAGTACTGTTGCAACTTGAGAGCCAGGCATTCCCAGGTCAGGGTACAGATCCCCAAGCAGGCTGAGGCATGACAGCCTCCTGGAGATCTAATCTCAAGGTAGGCTGAGGCAGATTAGCCTCTCAAGAATTGGGTCCCAGGGCAGGTCAAGGCATATAGACTTCCTGGTTCCCCAGACTGGAGTTGGCGATCTCCACGGTCTCCAAAATGACCAGTTCTGGGTAGGATTAAGGGGTTGTAATCTTAACTCATTGCTGATTTGTCCACCATGGATGGGAATAGATATCATAATGTAAAGTAATCCAAGCCTGTGCCCTGAGACTGGGAACCTGGTGAAACAGCCATAAGACTTATACTTTTATTGCTCTGAGGGAATGTAAGTCCCTCCCTTAGTCCTCCATAAGAGAAGTTTAGGATGTTTTCAATGATAAACATTTCATTGTCATAGACCCATTTTAGGTAATAACAAAAGTAATGACAAAGGAGTGGGCTATCTGGTCCTGTTAGGGGCATTAGTCCAGTTCAGTTCGGTCACTAAGTCATGTTTGACTCTCTGCGATCCCATGGACTGCAGCACGCCAGGCTTCCTGTCCATCACCAACTCCTGGAGCTTATTCAAACTCATGTTCATTGAATTGGTGATGCCATCCAACCATCTCACCTTCAGTTGGCCCCTTTTCCTCCTGCCTTCTATCTTTCCCATTAGAGTGTTTTAATAATAAGCAGTGCCAAGTGATATTGTCTACAAGGGGGCAGGGTCCTGGTTGTAGGAGTTAGTAAGTGGCTTAAGAACAAATTGATAAAAGGCAACAGAAGAGATGTTCCATAAAAGTGTAGTGGAGATTTGATCCAGTGGTATGTTTGTAACTTTAGAAGAAGGGTGGTAAGGGTTTGGGCCCAAACGGCCTGCAGGGCTAACTTCCAAAGTGGCAAACATTATCCCTGGAAACCCAATTGCCCTTGAAGGGATGCCACCAACCAATGGACTTCTAGCAGGCATTTGGTGCCTGTCACCCACCCTAGTGGGCTCACTGAGAGATGCTGTTGTTGTGCATGTTGTAGGAAACATGGAAGATGAAGGTCTGAATATCTAGAAGGGTTGGATATTATACAGTATTTCCTTCCCAAGGGCCAGCTATTTTCTGGTTGTCCCTCCAGAAGATTGTAGAGGCAAAACTGTGGTCCATTGAGGGGCCCAGGAAAAGAGCATGAAATAGGAGGGAAAGGGGCAGGGCACAACTTTTGAAAGAATGACATAGCCCAAGGGCATAACATAAACCAATTAAAATCAAATGGGTCCAAGATGAAAAGTCAAATTCAACTAAACATTGATACTCAATCTGCAAGCTAAATGACACATCCAGAGGGTTCCAGGACAGTTCCAAGGTACTGTCAAATGACTGAGGAGTGGGTGGTTCCCCAGCTGTTGGAATGATCCTTCTACTCATTAGCATATGAAATCATCCAGCTTGCAAAAAACATACCACATTCCATGGCTGCCACACTCACCCTCTGCAATGGCTCACACCCTGTGGAGTGTCAGTTCAGTTCAGTTCAGTTGCTCAGTCCTGTCCAACTATTTGCAACCCCATGGCCTGCAGAATGCCAGGCCTCCCTGTCCATCACCAACTCCCAGAGCTTACTCAAACTCATGTCCATCGAGTAGGTGACACCATCCAACCATTTCATCCTCTGTCATCCCCTTCTCCTCCTGCCTTCAATCTTTCCCAGCATCAGGGTCTCTTCCAATGAGTCAGTTCTTCACAGCAGGTGGCCAAAGTATTGGAGTTTCAGCTTCAGCATCCGTCCTTCCAATGAATATTCAGGACTGATTTCCTTTAGGATGGACTGGTTGGATCTCCTTGTAGTCCAAGAGATTCTCAGGAGTCTTCTCCAACACCATAGTTCAAAAGAATCAATTCTTCAGCGTTCAGTTTTCTTTATAGTCCAAATCTCACATGCATACTGTGACTACTGGAAAAACCATAGCTTTGACTAGATGGAAATTAGTTGGCAAAGTAAGGTCTCCGCTGTCTTTATGCTGGAAATATGCTGTCTAGGTTAGTCATAGCTTGTCTTCCAAGGAGAAAGCATCTTTTAATTTCATGGCTGCAGTCACCATCTGCAGTGATGCTGGAGCCCCAAAAATAAAGTCTCTCACTGTCTCCATTGTTTCCCCATCTATTCACGATGAAGCGATGGGACTGGATGCCATGATCTTAGTTTTCTGAATGTTGAGCTTTAACTTTTTCACTCTCCTCTTTCACTTTCATCAAGGGCTCTTTAGCTCTTCTTTGCTTTCAGCCATAAGGGTGGTATCATCTGCATATCTGAGGTTATTGATATTTCTCCCAACAATCTTGACTCCAGCTTGTACTTCATCCAGCCTGTTATTTCGCATGATGTACTCTGCATATAGGTTAAATAAGCAGGGTGACAATATACACAGCCTTGACATACTCCTTTCCCAATTTAGAACCAGTCTGGAGTTCCATGTCCAGTTCTAACTGTTGCTTCTTGACCTGTATACAGATTTCTCATTAGGCATGTCAGGTGGTCTGATATTCCCATCTCTTTAAGAATTTTCCTGTGGAGTGTTCTTCTCTCTAAATCCAAACAAATCCACCTATTACCTATCGCTGTGTCTCTCACTGAATTTTTTTGCAATGAGACATTAAGAGTCTGAGCTTTATTAGGTCCTAAAACCAGGCACTGTGGGTTTTGGCCAGGCTTAAGTCCCAGTCAGATGCAACTGAGTGACTAAGCACAGCACAGAGTCCCTGGCACATGGGTTTGAGTCCCAATCAGGTAATCAGCTTCAAGCACAACTTTCAGAAATGGAAAGATAATTACCTGCCCAATACTTTATAAGCAGTGGCATAGATGGAGAGAAGAGCTGACAGGAGGAAAAAGCAGTGGGAAAAACATGAAGAGGAATCCCCTTCATAACCTGCCAGAAAATCTGCTAAATACCTGACCTGTGCTCACAGTTTTCATTGGACTGATCCTTGGCACAAAGAAGATTAAAGACAGAAGAACCCCCATATGCTTGGGCAGCAGCTCTTAGGTAGCCCCTGTCAGAGTCTCTCAGTTGCACCCACTGCCACTTGCCTGTTTTCAGGGGGTTCAAGGAAACAAGAAACAAGAGATTGTAAAGGAATTAAGATTTTGTTAGCCATAGGTCCTTTCAACCATAGGAGTGAGGACCTCCTACCTTAGATGGAGGTCTTCTGGAATCCGAGACTGAGCCGTGTGAGCTTTCTGCTGAGTTGGGCTTCTGCTGTGCTTGGCCTCTCCTTCATGGGGACTGAGCTGAAGTTGTTTCAGTCAAGTTAAACCCAAGAAATGGAATCAGAGATGTTAGGGGAGTGTATAATTTCCTCGGTTCTGTCTCACCGCAGCAAAAATTTGAAGTGACATACCAGCTCAGTGTTACAGCTCGGTTATAGCTCAGTTTTATTTGGCAAGCAAAGGAAAATACATCTTCAAGGCGTGAGGGTGGGCTGACCCAAAAGAAGCAAAGAAAAGAAACTCAATTTTGGCTCCTCTTTCTATACGTTTTTTATCCTCCCCCTGAGCCTGTCCTTTGTAAATTGGGCTAGCCAGGAAGGCTGATTGCTTCACCTGAGGTTCTCACTCCAGTCCTCAGACCTTCTTTTCTTCCATTTTTGCAGGCTTTTTCCTTTCTTTGTCTTTTAACCACCACCATTCTGGACTCCTTTTTCCTATTCTAACTACCTAACAGTGATAATGCCAAATTTAAGCATTTTGAAAAAAACAACAAAAAAAAAAGACTTGCCATCATATAAAATCTCCAACTAGCTCTCATATTTTACAACACAGACCACTTCATTAAAAATGAATCAACTTCAGCCTGTTCCCAGCATGGAAATCCCAGAAAAATAAAGTCTTAAAAGTTAGAATCAGTCCTACAAGCTTGTATTTAAATTTGGAAAGGGAGTCTTGGGGGAAAAAAATACAGACTAATGCCTGATGGTGGTAAAACCTGAATAGCTGTAGTGTATGTTGTAGGTCCAATTAAATTTCAGCTAACAAAGGTCCATATAGTCAAGTCTATAGTCTTCCCAGTGGTCATGTGAGGCTGTGACAGGTGGACCATAAAGAAGGTGGAGCGCTAACAAATCCATGCTTTTGAACTGTAGTGCTGGAGAAGACTCCTGAGGGTCCCTTGGACAGCAAGGTGATCAAACCAGTTACCCTTAAGAGAAATCAACCCTGAATACTCATTGGAAGAACTGATGCTGTTGACTAAAAAATATAGTCACAACCTGAGAGTTATTTTATTTTTGTGGGAATGTTTAGGACTCTGAGCCTGGGAGACAGCATTTCAGTAGGTCTGAGAAAATTGCTCCAAGGAGGCAGGAGGGGAAGTCAGGCTATACATAAGTTTGCAACAAAAGGGGCAGGCAGTCTGAACATCAAAGAGCAGGCATCCAATCAAGGAATTTAGCATTCTACGTATAGGAAGATGCAAGACTCTGGGCTCACTGAATGCATTTCTTTCATATGCACCTCAGTTCTCTGTTTCCTTGTTCACCTTCTTTCATTCCCCTAGCTCCTCAGAAATCACCATGGGGTGCAGGGGTGGCAGCATCCACTGGATCTCAGTTTTGGGAGCTCTCATTTACATTTGGAGGCCAAAAATCACTGAAGGCTGTGACATTTCTTGTTTATTAATATTTATTAATATTTTCATTTCACATGCTGAAGCTGAAGCTCCAGTATTTTGGTTACCTGATGCCAACAGCCAACTCATTGGAAAAGCCCCTGATGCTGGGAAAGATTGAGGGCAGAAGGAGAAGAGGGTGTCGGAGGATGAGATGACTTCATGGCATCCCGAGTGCAATGGACATGAAAATGAACAAGCTTCAGGAGACGGAGAGGGACAGGGAGGCCTGGAGGGCTATATATAGTTCATGGTGTCGCAAAGAGTCAGACAGGACTGTGCAACTGAACAACCTCATTAAGTAAGAACTCAAAGGATAGTTAGCAGTTGATATTACTACTTAAAGAAAAATATTGCCATACACCTGAGAAATGGACTATTTCCTGCCGTATCAGTAAACAAAGATGTCACAGTCATCCGAGATTGCAGCCCTCCAATGTAAGCCCTGAACCCCGAGGGAAGTCAGAAAGGAGAATACCTGCCATCTAGACTGTAGCCACTCCCTCCTATGAGCCCTGAGGAAAGGAACCTCAGGATGTGAAAACCCAGGAAACTGGCCCCAGATAGTTGAGGTACATATCAAAGGAATCATTTCAGTGAGCCCAGAATCTTGCATCTTCCCATAGATAGAAATGCTCTAAATTCCTTAACTTGGGTTATCTGGCTTTCTTTAATTAACAATAATCTTTTCATGTTCAGACTTCCTGCTCTTTGTTTTAAAGCTTCTACATAACCTGGCTTCTCCCCTGCCTCCTCCAAGCAGTTCTCTCAGGGTTTCTTGAGATGCTGTCTCACTGGCTTGAAGTCATAAAATTTTTACAAGTGACTCAGTGTTCAAGAATCCACCTGCCAATTCAGGAGATGTGGGTTCCATCCCTGGGTCAGGAAATCCCCTGGAGAAGGGAATGGCTACCCACTTCAATAGTCTTGCCTGGGAAATCCCATAGACAGAGAAGCCTGGTGGGCTATAGTCCATGGGGTTGCAGAAGAGCTGGACATGACTTAGAGACTAAAACAAACAACAAGCCAATTTTAGGTTGTCTGTACTTTTTCAGTTGACACACCATAAATAAATAACAGCCAATGTTAATATGTGCAGAACTTTAAAAAATGAGAACAGAAAGTTTACATCATCATGGCTTACATATTTGAAAATTTATTGCTGAGGCTCAGCAGAATGGAGTGCTAAAAAGCATGATTTTGAAGTCAAATAGACCTTGACAGTGGAGAAGGCAATGGCACCCCACTCCAGTACTCTTGCCTGGAAAATCCCATGGATGGAGGAGCCTGGTGGGCTGCAGTCCATGGGGTCGCTAAGAGTCTGACATGACTGAGTGACTTCACTTTGACTTTTTACTTTCATGTATTGGAGAAGGAAATGGCAACCCACTCCAGTGTTCTTGCCTGGAGAATCCCAGGGACGGGGGAGCCTGGTGGGCTGCCGTTTACGGGGTCGCACAGAGTCGGACATGACTGAAGCAACTTAGCAGCAGCAGCAGCAGACCTTGACAGAAATCCCAGTTCTGCCCATGTTACTTTGGGCAACCTACTTAGCCTAAATGTTTTCACCTGTAAAATCAAAATACTAGGACATCTTTATCAGGACACTGTGTAAACTACTTATCACAGGCTACATAATCATTAAATAAATGGTCACTATTATCAGGAAAAATATGACTTTTATCTGATACTTCATAAAATATCAGATAAAACTAGGCTTGTGCTGTTACTCCAAGAAAGATCTCATTGTATATAAGAAATAATTTTCTGACCATGTGGCTAATGAAACATTTCAGGACACTAAAATGAGAGGTATGACTTCATACTTAAAGATTATCTCCCACGCCTTCATTTCTGTAACTGGCAATCATCCCAGATTCTCTTAGATGCATTGAGTTTACCAAAAAAAAGAAAAAGTTTCCATTAATTCTTAGTGCTCTCAACTAGAAAATAAAAACAAAAACAAAGTGTCAGTGTCAAACTAAGCTGAAGATCAAAATGCTAAGGCTGACTGTAAAAAATGCTTTCTACCATATGAATGTTTAATTTTAGGGGAAAAAAAAACAAAAAAAAAGAAAATCTGCCCTGAGCACAAAAGACTGTAACCATTACTGAGCTATAAATACCCCAGGCTGAATTGGGGGATAGAGAAGAAAAGGACAGTGAAACTCATGACATCTTAAAAAAGCCCTTTTTTTTACAGGATTCTAAATCAAAAACAGATTATTCACCAGAAGCTTTTTGATACCTTGAAGGGTTTCTTGGCTGTTTCCTTGGAAGCTATCACTCTCTAGTTCACACTGATGCAGCATTAGCTGTCACTCAAAGAAGAGCTTAAAATTGCTGCCACATGGATGGAAAATCAGTACCAGGGAGAAAGTGCCTTTTGTAAACTCAGAAAACATATTTTAAAATGGAAAGGCTGACCATGTCATAAATGCTTTCCATACAATGGATAAAACCACTCTCTACTTGAAGAAGCCTGCACAAGTCCTCTGAGATCCACAGCTCTCAGGTATTTTTCGTCAGATCACATGCAACATTTAACTTTACTGGATGCCTCTGCGGCATCTACATCTTGCATTTCTCTCTTTCATCTCCCCACTTTCTCTATTTCTTTATTTTCCTGCTTCAAGAAAGAGCAATTAAAGCAACTTGCAAGTTAGAAAATGCAGCTTTGAATAGAGATTAAAGAGCAGCTAGGGGTTATTTGGCAGGGATTAGATACAGAAAGAACATTTTTAAAAATGTAAGACACTTTATGGTTGATTCCATTTAATTCAACAAATGTTTGCTGAACACAGAATATGTGCATGGATTTGTGCTCGGCATCATAAAAGAATATGAAGAAGAAACAAACAAGAAATTGACCTTCAAGAAGCTTTAATATAGAAGGCAAATATTTTCAAGTGCAAAAATGATTTGCAGTTAGTTGTTAATGCCTCAATAGATCTAAAAACAATCCAGATAGACCATTATGGGGGGAGAAGTAGGTGATGTAAGAAACAAATGTTTCTCAATGGTTTTATCAGAGAAAGGTGAATGAACCATTCTCTAACAAAAATTCTGTAGCAGTGGACCCCACATTGCCAAAAGACATTCTAAACTGGGTGAATGATTATAGGTGATAGATTCTGAGACTACTGAGATTTCAAGATGAGTTGTAATATAAGAAAAATGAAATGAAATTATGGGAAAGCTCTAAAAATGTAAGTTTAGCAATAAATCCTAGATTTACAAGTTAGACTAAGAAATCTGAATTTTAAGAAACCTTTACAATTTTAGAGCAGTAAAGTTACATGATCGAATGTATAGCTCAAGAAAACAAACTGTTATATAAGGAAAGACTATAGGTAGAAGATATTGCCAAGGTCAGTTTGAAGATCATTTGCTACTGGGAATGTCAAAAGATACTGCTGAAGCATGCAGTGGGAATGGACAGGAGGGGATATATTTTGCAATGCTTTTTGCGGGTATAATTAACATATCATGGTCCCATTGGGAGATTGATTTGAAGATTATTCCAAAACTTTAAGATTAATTTCATGCAAGGGAAGTAATTTCTAATAAATAATTAAGGAAGTAAGTAGGAATAAGAGGCCTAGTTTTTGACAGATTGGGATTGATGGCAATAAGAGATTATGAATTAGAAGGTCATTTAGCAAAATTTTGGGAGAGATTCCATACTACTACCAGGCATCAGTTATATGAAAAGGAACGGACATAAATAAAAACATTTTAGGTTACTTTATCAAACTATGTCACACAATAATTGCATTTATTGACTGTTGTAATTTTTCTAACATGCAGTTTGGAATTAGACATTGAAAGTTTCTGCTTTCACATCCAGTCTAGAATTTCAGTAATTCTATTAAAAATATTCACTTTCGCCTCAAACATTGAGAAGTGCAAACATTGAGGACAAAATTTGAAGTGACTGCTTGAGTTCTTCATAATCAATAAAATGTGCAGTGAACTCTGGGTATAAAAGAAAAGCTAATAATTCAGACATGCATTATTTTTAAAAATTATGTAATAGGAATACGTTGCTAATATGTTAAATCCTGGACATTCCTAAACTTAAAATTTTGATGAGCTAAAATTAAGGACAATGAAAAGAAAAAACATATAGTGCTAATCTTCCGTAAGTGGATTATATTTATATATTTGACTAAACATGGAATTTTATTTTAAAGTCTTCATTGTGGACTTTCCCAGCATGATTTAATAAAACTGTAGTAGGAGAATATACAAACTAGTGTAAGAGCCATTACTTTCATTAAGAATATTACAGTAAATAAATTAATCCAAAACAATAAAACCTGAGCTGTTGATATATGTAAGTCATTTACATCTTATAGACTCATTTTGGGTAGGGGAAGAATAAATGTGTTATGGTGGAGGTTTCATTAGCCCTTGCATTTCAATTGACTTCGAAAGCACACAATAAGAATACAAAAGCAATAAATATCATCCATAAACAAGAATATCATACAGGGTTGTGGCTTTTTTTTAACAAGATGTTCTGTGCCATTACACTTTAATAGTCCTGCTGAATTTTCAATATGAAAAAAGCTTAAGATGCCTGCTGTGGCGCCATCACAGAATTCTGCAGCCGTATTTTATCCTGCTTTATTACATCACTCTGCATTCAAAGCTACGTACATGATGATGTCTCATGGGAAATGCCAAAGATGCTGAAGGAAACCTTAAACGTAATATATTAGCATCTTTCAGCATTCTGTCTTCCATGCTAAGGACCTTGGTTTAGGCAATGTAAAATAAATCCTCAGTGTAAGTCACATAATAACAGCATGTCATATCCATAGGATTTCTAGGCCTGAGTATTTGACATATACAGATATTTTCAAGGTGTTTTCATTTGGCGTCTTGTTAGTATCCCAGTAGGTACATTCTAAAGGACCAGCTCACTGCACTCTTGGGGGAAGAATAAAGCCAAAGAGATTTCCTTTAACAGCTGGCCATGTGCCGCTCTATTTACATTACATCCTTTGGGGGATAAGATTTCTTTTTAATACTGTCTGGATCAGTATTATTTTTCAAAAGATGTATATCTCCTATACCAGACCAGAATGAAAATTGTAGATTTTAGTGTAAAACATGCTGAATTAGATCTCATTGGTGAGTCAACAAAGAGCTCTAGAGATCAAAGCAGCAAAAAAATAAAAAATCTCCTTGGGACAAATATTGAGAAAAATGCAAAATGTTCCTTGAATATAGCAATTACAAGAAAGAGCATTTTAAGACACTTCGGGGAATGGGGCGAATTAAGCCCCACTTATCATAGTTGATGGTGCCTCCAGAGTAGACATTCTATGCTAATCGTCTAGAATCAAGTAACAAAGTACTAGCGGACATTCAGGATAAGACACAATCCCAAAAATCTCTTAGCTACCTGAAAGGTTTGTAATCCAGACTCAATTCAAATACTTCAACCTGCAAGACCTCAGGGACCAAAACAACTTAGGCTTCAGTGTCTGTAACACCCCTGCATATCTCACCAAGCCCCTCACTTGACAAATTCCCCTCTTTCTTCAGCTCTCTAATTTGCCCATTCCTCAGAGACGTTTATCTTGACCAATCTGCCTAAATTAACCCCCATCACAGTTCATTTCTCTGAATCACACTGCCTCGTCTGCTTCTTTATAGTGTCAAAATTTGGAGTCATTAGGTTTATGGATTTGTTTACTTGTTTATGACTCTAACACTGGAATGTTTTCTCCAAAGAGGGAGGGATCGTGTTTGCATTTCATGACTTCATACCAGCGTCTTGCATAGTGCACGGCACGTGGTCAGGTTTAATCAATATTTCTGAATGGAGTAAGAAAAGAAAGATGAAAAAAGGAAGGAAGGGAGAAAGGAAGGAAGGGGAAAAGGAAGAGAAGAGGAAAAGGAAGGAAGGGAGAAAGGAAGGAAGTGAGGGAGGCAGGGAAATAGGGAGGGGATGGAGGAGGAAGAGGGAAGAGAATGTGGAGATAAGCAGCATGCCACGTGACTTACAACTCTTTGTTTTATTAGACATATTAACTGGCATGAGTGTTGGACTACAATTGAATGACTTAACTTCTTTTAGCCTTACTTTTTTTTTTTTAATAAAAACAATAATCTGAGTTGTCTGATTGTTGCTAAGTCTAAAAAACAGAGTTCTGAATCTCTTTGCAAACTGCCAAGCATTTATGCATAGAAATTTGTGATCTATAAAGCCCTAAGGAAATGTCAGGTGTTACTATTACACTGAACTTACTGATCTCTCCACTAAGCATAATAGCACAACTAATGTTTGCATTCTGATTTCTCCTCTATCTTTAATAATACCTAAAAGAAGGAAGTTGAGGATCATACTCAAATGTATTATAGTGCTTTTATTCCATTAACTGGCTGTTAAGATAGTGTGTGAGTATACCCTTTCCACAGGACAGCATAATAACCATAATACAATAATAACAACTTACATTTCTAAACAGTTATTATGAGCCTGAAACCATTCTAATCTCATTGTATCTTTTATCTCTTTGATCTTTATATAATCATATAGCATAACAATGAATTACTCTTATCTTTGCTGTACAGTTGGTTCAGTTCAGTTCAGTTGCTCACTCAAGTCCAACTCTTTGCAACCCGATGAATCACAGCACACCAGGCCTCCCTGTCCATCACCAACACCCAGAGTTCACTCAAACTCACATCCATCAAGTCAGTGATGCCATCCAGCCATCTCATCCTCTGTCATCCCCTTCTCCTCCTGCCCCCAATCCCTCCCAGCATCAGAGTCTTTTCCAATGAGTCAACTCTTCACATGAGGTGGCCAAAATACTGGAGTTTCAGCTTTAGCATCAGTCCTTCCAAAGAACACCCAGGACTGATCTCCTTTAGAATGGACTGGTTGGATCTCCTTGCAGTCCAAGTGTCTCTCAAGAGTCTTCTCCAAAACCACAGTTCAAAAGCATCAATTCTTCGGCCCTCAGGTTTCTTCACAGTCCAACTCTCACATCCATACATGACTACTGGAAAAACCATAGCCTTGACTAGACAGACCTTTGTTGGCAAAGTAATGTCTTTGCTTTTGAATATGCTATATAGATTGGTCATAATTTTCCTTTCAAGAAGAAAGTGTCTTTTAATTTCATGGCTGCAATCACCATCTGCAGTGATTTTGGAGCCCAAAAAAATCAAGTCTGACACTGTTTCCACTGTTTCCCCATCTATTTCCCATGAAGTGATGGGACCAGATGTCATGATTTTAGTTTTCTGAATGTTGAGCTTTAAGTCAACTTTTTCACTCTCCTCTTTCACTTTCATCAAGAGGCTCTTTAGTTCTTCTTCACTTTCTGCCATAAGGGTGGTGTCATCTGCATATCTGAGGTTATTGATATTTCTCCCGGCAATCTTGATTCCAGCTTGTACTTCTTCCAGCCCAGCATTTCTCATGATGTACTCTGCATATAAGTTAAATAAACAGGGTGACAATATACAGCCTTGACATACTCCTATTCCTATTTGGAACCAGTCTGTTGTTCCATGTCCAGTTCTAACTGTTGCTTCCTGACCTGCATATAGGTTTCTCAAGAGGCAGGTAAGGTGGTCTGGTATTCCAATCTCTTTCAGAATTTTCCACAGTTTATTGTAATGCGAAGTCAAGTGGGCCTTAGAAAGCATCACTATGAACAAATCTAGTGGAGGTGATGGAATTCCGCTTGAGCTATTTCAAATCCTGAAAGATGATGCTGTGAAAGTGTTGCACTCAATATGCCAGCAAATTTGGAAAACTCAGCAGTGGCCACCGGACTGGAAAAGGTCAGTTTTCATTCCAATTCCAAAGAAATGTAATGCCAAAGAATGCTCAAACTACCACACAATTGCACTCATCTCACATGCTAGTAAAATAACGCTCAAAATTCTCCAAGCCAGGTTTCAGCAATACGTGAACCGTGAACTTCCAGATGTTCAAGCTGGTTTTAGAAAATGCAGAGGAACCAGAAATCAAATTGCGAACATCTGCTAGATCATTGAAAAAGCAAGAGAGTTCCAGAAAAACATCTATTTCTGCTTTATTGACTATGCCAAAGCCTTTGACTGTGTGGATCAGTGAGTAAACTGAGGCATAAAAAGATTAAGTAACTTTCTCAAGGACCCAGTTTAGTACATGACAAGACCTGATTTTGAAGAGGGTATCTGCTTCCAGGGCCAACCCTTTAAACATAGGTTTGGCAGGTCTCAACAAACAATCTACATATGACTCTGCGATTATAAGGCCTTTGGAATTGTTCCTGGAAATGGGTATTGAATATAGAACTGTGTTCAGTCAAAAGGCATTAGAATGGTTCTGTTCTGCATATTCAGTAAAAATATAAAACCGTGACAGGGAGATGCCAGAATTGAAAAATGTCTGAAAATTGTTTAAGGGATATTCAAAATATTTGGCCTTGGATTTGTCCTGAGATTATTTATTACTCCCCCAAAGTCCTATGTTCTTATTTGTTAGTTCACAAACTGGCCCCATACATGGAGGACACAGAGAGATTAAAGAAAGTAGTGGACCACCCTAGACTGGTAACAGTTCTAACAAGAAAGTGATATTGCTAGTCACTCGGTCACATCCGATTCTATGTGACCCAATGGACTGTAGTCCACCAGGCTGCTGTGTCCCTACAATTCTCCAGCCAAGAATACTGGAGTAGGTTGCCATTCCTTTCACCAGCGAATCTTGCCAACTCAGGGATTGAACCTGGGTCTTCTGCATTGCAGGCAGATTCTTTGTGTCTGAACCACCAGGGAAGCACTCCAGCAAGAAAGCGAACTTACATATGAGGCTTGCCTTGGGCAACTGCACCATGAGTAAAGTTCCATATCCACCCATCAGTATCTTCAAAGTTTATACAGAGGAGTTAAATGGATCCAATCACATATTCAGTTAGGATGGTCTCAACACTTTGCTCTTTCAAGGCTGTGTCCTTAAAATGGCTCCTAGAGTGGGAATGGTAGATGGAATGTACATTCCAAGGACAGGGTTAAGAGAGTTGTTGCTATTTAGTCACTAAGTCACTTTTGACTCTTTGCAATCTCATAAACTAGAGCCCCCAGTTCCCCGGGTTCAGTTTGCAGGTCAACTGGCAGTCACACCATCTCAATAACCTTCTACAATATTGTGCTTAGAAAGTTTCAAAGAGGAATGAATGAGTATCATAAATCCTAAGAGGTTTACGCACATTACACTGGTCTCAATAACTCACCCTACCTTCTCCTACCCACGGGTGTCCTGAGAGGTTCTCTACCTTGTATTGATTGGCGAGTCCAATTAAAAACAGCTTTGCTCTTTTAGTGTAGGGAAGGTGGGGAAGGCAGAGAATGAATTTTGTTCTATGCCACCCAAATATAAACTGATCATTGTTTTCAAAGCTATTAATAGAACTATTATGCTTAAAAAGACATGATAACAGCAAGTGCTAAAATGTATTCAGTTTTTACTTGTGCTCACCAGACACTCTGTTAATCATTTTAACATGAACACTAAACTCTAATAACTAATCCATGTAATATGTACTCCTGTTATAGCCTCCATTTCATGCAAGGAATTGTTTCAGTTCTCTACGAGTGATGGATCTGAGATTAAGAGCCCAGTCAACTTGAGTTCAAACTCAAAGGTCTTATAACCACCTGTAGTACTGCCTTTCCATGGACCAAAAGCACCCTCCATCACTACCTCAGAACACTTCCCTTGTCACATGAAAATGGGCAGCACACACACAAGCACACACGACCTCTTGCTCTCACTCTCTGATTTCTCTCTGCTTGGCTGTTTGGGACTCACTGGCTCCACAGAACTGGAGAGGAACCACTCAGAGGCGCTGTCTACGGTTAGGTTAGGTTTATCATAGGAATATTCTAAAAAAAATACTTTTTTATTGCATTACTAATATAATGGACTACAGAGTTCTTTTACAGCATATTTTCTGTGCAACAGAGTCTCATGGCATGTAGCTTTATAAAACAAAAAGTATTCCATATTCAAATCTTCCAGTGTGAAACTGAACTCTGTGAGTTCTACAGCTTTCACATGTTTTCTCCTCAATTATTGTTGATGAATATAGATAGCAATAGTGAATTTCACTGTCACTGCTTCCTTAGACAGGCCATAGAATATAGTGGTATGACCATCACCTACTGTACAAAAATCTGTAATGTTCATGCCTTTGTTATTGTTGTTCAGTCACTAAGCTGTGTCTGACTCTTTGTGACTCCATGGACTATATCCTGCCATACTCCTCTGTCCATGGGATTTTCCAGGCAAGAATACTGGAGTGGTTGCCAATTCCTTCTCCAGGGGATCTTCTCGACCCAAGGATCAAAGGCACATCTCCTGCATTGGCAGGTGGATTCTTTACCACTGGGAAGACCTACCCTCTCTTATACCATCAAATAACATTTCTCCTGTTCTCATTGTGCTAGTTCCAAGAGCTACCATATGTATTGTGAAAACAAATAATTCATTCCCAAAGAATTTTTTAATGAGTAAATATTGATAAAGCACCCAAAGGAGAGCAGTGTTAGAATAGGGTATCATGGTTTTGAAGTGAGAAAAAGGATAGCCAGACAGTTAAAGGTCTTTTGATAAGATAAATGAGATGCTAATGCTAATGAATTCATGGATTCTTCATTTTTCATTGCAATAACTTTCATATAGAAACTCCTCTGCTCTGTGACTGTTAAGGATCAATGGTAACTTGATTTTAACCTTTCCTCAATCGTCTAAATAAAAGAGGTAGGATCAAAAATTATAAAATATGCTGCATATTTTTGTTATCTCCTGAAATTGAACAATCATATCCCAGTAGTTTAAATATTTCTCCTGGAAATTTTCCATATTTTATGACTAATTTAATAGGCAGAAACTCTGAGCTTTTATGGAATTTTGTATCTTTAAAGATTTTATAAACATCCAATTAATCCCCACCACACTTTGGCAGCCAGGTATTAATTATTTTCTTTTTATAGATGAAGAACATGGGTTGCAGAAAACACCTGTAACTTTCCCTAGATGCTACTCCCATGAGACTGCCTGGACTGTAACCAAGAAGCATAGAGAATAGAATGCACCCCTAAGATTCATACAAGATTTTGAAAGAGGGGGAGCTTTTTCAGGATTGTATTTGTTTTGTTTCAGGTACGCCCAGAATAACTGTTTGTCATAAGAGAACAATGAGAATAATATTCTGCTGAGCTTAATTCAGAAGTTGTAACAACCTACAAATTTCAACTCTGGTGAAAATCTAACAGAAGAATGGGAGATATTAACATTTCTCTTTACCCCTAAATAAATCCATCACTACTGTTACATATAATGTTCAGAAAAACAATAGAAGATAGTTGATGAATTACATGAAAAATAAACATAAGGCATCCATTAGGAATTAGTTTTGCAAAAGATCTAGATTATTTCTGAATTTTGGAAAAGCCAAGGTTACAGTTTTTAAGTAATATGTCTTAAATACACTCTGGGTTAGACAAAGTGTCCAGGATTTTCACAAATGGAAATGTGTACTCATTTCCTTGACTCTCACAGTAAGGTGGATTCTTCCCTTCATTAGATGGGAAAATGAGATTTGAAGAGGTTAAGTCAATTGCCCACATTCACACAGTCAGCTAGTGGCCAAATCAAAACACAAATTTGAGTCTGCTAATTTCATAACGCCCAAGCTCTGAAATCATCACTCACTAATATTTGCTTTCTTTTGTGTTTTACGTCTAGATCATAGGACTACAATGCTTAATACCCTTCAGAATTAAGTAAAAAATTAGCAGTAATAGAAGGAAAGAGTATTTACAGGGGGAAAACCATTTCCTTTTTCTACATATATTTTTAAATCAATCTTTTCAGCTTCAAAAATTTATCCTACTGGCAGTTTTGTTGGGATCACATTAAATGCATAGATTAATTTAGAGTGAATAGACATCTTTATAATTTCTGGTCTTTCTCTTCAAGAACATGATTTCCATTTGTTAAAATATCTTTTCATGAATCTCTATGATATTTTAAAGTGTTCTTCATTTAGGTCTTGATCGTTTCTTTTTTTAGTCCAAGGTAATTCATCTTTTGGTTGCTATTATAAAAACACTAAAAGACACAAGATAGGACTATCTTTTAGCTTCAAATATGAAGGCAATTTATATAAAGACAATTGATATCACTCTGTGCCCATTTATTGAATTCTTTGTTTTTCACAAAAATTCAGTTGATTATTTTTGGTGTTTCAATAAACAGTCATATTATTTGCAGATAATCATTTTACATTCAACTCTCTGATTCCTATGTCTTCTGTTCCTTTCTCTTTACTAATTACTTCAGCTGGTAACTTAGAACAATGTTAAATAACAATGGTATGATGAATATTCTTGTCTTATTACTTGTTCCAAAGGAAATATGTCTTGTAAAAATAAATATATTGTGAAGCTGGAGAGACCAACTAGGCTAGAAGGACAAGAGGTTGGGAAGGAGAGCTGCATAAAAGTAATTATAAAACTAAAAAGGTAAGTTGAGGTAATTGGATACTGCCTTGTAAATACAGGGGTCCACTGAAGATTAGTTAGTAAGAAATGAAGTGAGGTGGTAAAAAGTGACTGACAAAACAGGTTAAGGTTGTATGAAATGTGGATGAAGAAGCAGACTAAGAATGGAGAAAGGAAATCCAGTAAAATTAATCTAGCTGTTTTTCAAAAAAGTTAAATTCCTAGATGGATTTTAATAAATGCATATCTGGCACGCAGAGTGCAGCCGAGAGGAGCTACCCCACGTCCCAAGTCAGGGGAGGTGGCCGGAGGGAGCTACCCCTCGTCTGAGGTCAGGGGTGGCGGCCAAGAGTGCCAGGCTGTGACAGAGCAGGAGCAGCCAAGAGGAGCTACCCCCGCCCGAGGCCAGGGGCAGCGGCCGGGAGGAGCGGTGGCTGCACAGGTGCCGGAGGGCCTAGAGGAGCTATTCCATGTTCAAGGTTGGGAGGAGCAGCAGTGAGGAGATACCCCTCATCCAAGATAAGGAGCAGTAGCTGCGCTTTGCTGGAGCAGCCATGAAGAGATACCCTACGTCCAAGGTAAGAGAAACCCAAGTAAGATGGTAGGTGTTGCGAGAGGGCATCAGAGGGCAGACACACTGAAACCATAATCACAGAAAACTAGTCAATCTAATCACACTAGGACCACAGTCTTGTCTAACTCAATGAAACTAAGCCATGCCCTGTGGGGCCACCCAAGAAGGGCAGGCATGGTGGACAGGTCTGACACAATGTGGTCCACTGGAGAAGGGAATGGTAAACCACTTCAGTATTCTTGCCTTGAGAACCCCATGAACAGTATGAAAAGGCAAATGATAGGATATGGAAAGAGGAACTCCCTAGGTCAGTAGGTGCCCAATATGCTACTGGAGATCAGTGGAGAAATAACTCCAGAAAGAATGAAAGGATGGAGCCAAAACAAAACAAAACAAAATACCCAGCTGTGGATGTGACTGGTAATAAAAGCAAAGTCTGATGCTGTAAAGAGCAATATTGCATAGGAACCTGGAATGTCAGGTCCATGAATTAAGGCAAATTGGAAGAAGTCAAACAGGAGATGGCAAGAGTGAACGTCGACATTGTAGGAATCAGCAAACTAAAATGGACTGGAATGGGTGAATTTAACTCAGATGACCATTATTATATCTACTACTGTGGGCAGGAATCCCTCAGAAGAAATGGAGTAGCCATCATGGTCAACAAGAGAGTCCAAAATGCAGTACTTGGATGCAATCTCAAAAACGACAGAATGATCTCTGTTCATTTCCAAGGCAAACCATTCAATATCACAGTAATCCAAGTCTATGCCTCAACCAGTAATGCTGAAGAAGCTGAAGTTGAGCAGTTCTATGAAGACCTACAAGACCTTTTAGAACTAACACCCAAAAAAGATGTCCTTTACACTCTAGGGGACTAGAATGCAAAAGTAGGAAGTCAAGAAACACCTGGAGTAACCGGCAAATTTGGCCTTGGAATACAGAATGAAGCAGGGCAAAGACTAATAGAGTTTTGTCAAGAAAATGCACTGGTCATAGAAAATACCCTCTTCCAACAACACAAGAGAAGACTCTATACATGGATGTCACCAGATGGTCAACACCAAAATCAGATTGATTATATTCTTTGCAGCCAAAGATGGAGGAGCTCTATACAGTCAACAAAAACAAGACTAGGAGCTGACTGTGGCTCAGATCATGAGCTCCTTATTGCCAAATTCAGACTTAAATTGAAGAAAGTAGGGAAAACCACTAGACCATTCAGGTATGACCTAAATCAAATCCCTTATGATTATACAGTGGAAGTGAGAAATAGATTTAAGGGCCTAGATCTGATAGATAGAATGCCTGATGAACTATGGATGGAGGTTCATGACATTGTACAGGAGACAGGGATCAAGACCATCTCCATGGAAAAGAAATGCAAAAAAGTAAAATGGCTGTCTGAGGATGCCTTACAAATAGCTGTGAAAAGAAGAGAAGCCAAAAACAAAGGAGAAAAGGAAAGATATAAGCATCTGAATGCAGAGTTCCAAAGAAGAGCAAGAAGAAATAAGAAAGCCTTCCTCAGTGATCAATGCAAAGAAATAGAGGAAAACAACAGAATGGGAAAGACTAGAGATGTCTTCAAGAAAATTAGAGATACCAGGGGAACATTTCATGCAAAGATGGGCTCGATAAAGGACAGAAATGGTATGAACCTAACAGAAGCAGATGATATTAAGAAGAGGTGGCAAGAATACACAGAAGAACTATACAAAAAAGATCTTCACGACCCAGATAATCACGATGGTGTGATCACTGACCTAGAGCCAGACATCCTGGAATGTGAAGTCAGGTGGGCCTTAGAAAGCATCACTACAAACAAAGCTAGTGGAGGTAATGGAATTCCAATTGAGCTATTTCAAATCCTGAAAGATGGTGCTATGAAAGTGCTGCACTCAATATACCAGCAAGTTTGGAAAACTCAGCAGTGGCCACAGGACTGGAAAAGGTCAGTTTTCATTCCAATCCCAAAGAAAGGCAATGCCAAAGAATGCTCAAACTACCACACAATTGCACTCATCTCACATGCTAGTAAAGTAATGCTCAAAATTCTTCAAGCCAGGCTTCAGCAATACATGAGCCGTGAACTTTCAGATGTTCAAGCTGGTTTTAGAAAACGCAGAGGAACCAGATATCAAATTGACAACATCCACTGAATCATTGGAAAAGCAAGAGAGTTCCAGAAAAACATCTATTTCTGCTTTATTGACTATGCCAAAGCCTTTGTGTGGATCCAAATGAACTGTGGAAAATTCTGAAAGAGATGGGAATACCAGACCACCTGACCTGCCTCTTGAGAAATTTGTATGCAGGTCAGGAAGCAACAGTTAGAATTGGACATGGAACAACAGACTGGTTCCAAATAGGAAAAGGAGTACGTCAAGGCTGTATAATGTCACCTTGCTTATTTAACTTCTATGCAGAGTACATCATGAGAAACACTGGGCTGGAAGAAGCACAAGCTGGAATCAAGATTGCCAGGAGAAATATCAATAACCTCAGATATGCAGATGACACCACCCTTATGGCAGAAAGTGAAGAGGAACTCAAAAGCCTCTTGATGAAAGTGAAAGAGGAGAGTGAAAAAGTTAAAGCTCAACATTCAGAAATCTAAGATCATGTCATCTGGTCCCATCACTTAATGGGAAATAGATTGGGAAACAGTGTCAGACTTTATTTTTGGGGGGCTCCAAAATCACGGCAGATGGTGATTGCAGCCATGAAATTAAAAGACTTTTTCTCCTTGGAAAGAAAGTTACGACCAACCTAGATACCATATTAAAAAGCAGAGACATTACTTTGCCAACAAAGGTCCATCTGGTCAAGGCTATGGTTTTTCCAGTGGTCATGTATGGATGTGAAAGTTGGACTGTGAAGAAAGCTGAGCACTGAAGAATTGATGCTTTTGAACTGTGGTGTTTGAGAGGACTCTTGAGAGTTCTTTGAACTGCAAGGAGATTCAACCAGTCCATCCTAAAGGAGACCAGTCCTGGGAGTTCATTTGAAGGACTGATGCTGAAGCTGAAACTCCAATACATTGGCCACCTTATGCAAAGAATTGACTCATTGGAAAAGACCCTGATACTGTGAAGGATAGGGCACAGGAGGAGAAGGGGACAACAGAGGATGAGATGGCTGGATGGCATCACTGACTCGATGGACATGAGTCTGAGTGAACTCTGGGAGTTGGTGATGGACAGGGAGGCCTGGCGTGCTGTGATTCATGGGGTCGCAAAGAGTCGGACACGACTGAGGGACTGAACTGAACTGAACTTGGACATAATCTGATACTTGGCATCCAATCCCATTACTTCATGACAAGTAGATGAGGGAAAAGTGGAAACAGTGTCCGATTTCATTTTCTTGGGCTCCTAAATCACTGCAGATGGTGGCTGCAGCCATGGAATTAAAATACACTTGCTCCTTGGAAGAAAAGCTATGACATACCTAGACAATGTATTAAAAAGGAGAGACATCACTTTTCCAACAGAGGTTTGTATAGTTAAAGCTATGGTTTTTCCAGTAGTCATGTATGAATCTGTGAGTTGAACCATAAAGAAGGCTGAGCACCAAAGAACTGATGCTTTCAAACTGTGGTGCTAGAGAAGACTCTAGAGTCCCTTGGACAGTAAGGAGAATCAAAGTCTTTAATCCTAAAGGAAATCAACCCTAAATATTCATTGGAAAGATTAATGCTGAAGCTGAAGCTCCAATATTTCAGCCACCTGGTGTGAAGAGACAACTGATTGCAAAATACCGTGATTTGGGGAAAGATTGGTAGCAAGAAGAGAAGGGAGTGACATAACATAAGATGGTTGGATGGCATCACTGACTCAATGGACATGAGTTTGAACACACTCAGGAAGATAATGAAGGACTGGAAACCCTGGCATGCTGAGTTCATGGGGTCGCAAAGAGACTGACATGACTTAACAACTGAACAACAACAGTTGTTTAATCAAAGAGGAAAAACAAGTAATTTCCAGAAACAGTGCGGTAGCTATCACATAATGGACTGCATCCCCATAAAAATAGTCCTTACATTTTCAGTAAGAACTGATTTTTGTAAAAATTAAGACTAAAGTAGGAGACTTAAGTTTTTGATAACCACTACAGCAAGAGACTGAAAGCTTTCCTTCTGTAACCCTGATCAGGAATGTTTGGCAGGTTAGGGAAGAGGTAAAGTAGAATTTGGCTTCTCATGATCCCATATTTTTTTTTTTCTCCCTTAGGAAACTATGACTCACAAAGTTGAAGGGAAAATTTCTTTGTACACTCAGGGTCCTCATTTCCTTGGTAAACTGTGCTTGAACTGAGGCTCTACAGTTTCCCTAATGTGAGCAGGGTAGAGGAGTTACAAGTGACCAGACATGGGTCCCCATAGACAACAAGAATAGTTATAAGTAAGTTTGTTTTCCTCTGTCTCCACTGAGCATAGTCTATTCACAGTGAAAGCTCAAAGTATTAAATGGAAATTTCATTTCTATGGAAAAGAAGCTTTAGATATATTAAAAAAGAAAAAAGTGTTCTTCAAAGTTTCCCTTCCTTTGAAATAGACAAAAAGGAAAGGTGAAATTCATCTGAGGACTGTTCAAAGTCATCATAATCTCAGTAAAAGGGGAAAAATGAAAATAAGTTGAAAACCACCTTTGTTTCTTCAGAAATATTTTACAAATGAAATCAAGGGATATTTGCTTAGAGCAATAAAGCCAGACTGATGAGAGAATGAAAGTGATACACATGGGTGTTTACAGAAAAATGCTCTGCATTTGAAGTAAATTTACCTTACAGAACATTGAATTTATAGGATTAAGGTGAATAACTATTAAGTTTCAGGAAATGGGAAGCCATGAAGCAAGAACTTTTTACCTAATATACATTATAAGGCATATTTCTGAAACATCTAAGAAAATGTAATTCTGTTTAGTACCATGATGTAACAATTCATGGATAATTGAGAAAAACACAATTTTAAAATACCTAGAGTATCATGAGCCAGAGGAACAAATTGGCTCATTAGCTTTTCTAACTATTAATAATTTGTGATCATTTGGCACTACCAACTTTATTTTGTAAAACAATAAGATAATACAATTGCATTTGACCAGTTTTTGTTAGAATATTTTAAATGTGATTTGAAGGGATGCTTACAATCTCAAGAAATATCTTCTTAATACAAATCACAAAAGAATAAACATATTGTAAGCTAATAATGCTTGGGTGAGTTGAAGGGTATTTCAAAGACATTTGATCACTAGATTTAATGTAGGAGTCACATATGTTTTCAGAGTGGAGAAGGGAATTGGACATACTCTGCTCCAGGTTCCAAAGTCTCATTCAACAACCCAAAGAGCTGATGAAGAAACTCTTCTCAGGCTTGGGCATGAAAAGGAGATGAGAATGCAGGAAGTTGTTCTAAATTACAATTCTATCATCGTCAGCTAGAATAGTGTCTGACAATTAGATGAAGCGGTGTAAGTAGCATTTACTTATGAGAAAAGATCCTGTGTTTGGAATCTCATTCTGTATTATTAAGCTGAGTAATTCTAAGAAAGCTATAACTCCTTGAAGTCAGTTTTCTCTTCTGTGAAATGAGGATGGTAACATCTGCCACTCTGAGTTCTCTGGAATAGCAATTAGTATTCAGTACTACTTACCAGAAAGAAATGGGGGGAAAAAAAAACTACATGTATATAAACACATGTAGCATTAATACTATAGGTATATAAATATATATATACACACACACACACACACACACACACACACACTTGTATATAATACTCATGAGCACAGACAAATATATTAACTCTCTGATATTCAGTGTATTTAAAGGATATATATTATGTATATGGGTAGAAAATTGCTTTAGTGTTAAATACTATAGGGAATGTAGCAGTATACCTGAAATACCATATGCTCCTTCCTTTAAAGAACTTATAGGTATTAATATATAAATTTTTATTTGCTAACTTAACCCAAACAAAAATTCTAGCTACTAGTTTTAACATCCCTATTTTCATAAATGAGAAAACAAAGTGTTGAGTAGTAAAAGGTAGTAATACTAACAGTAGTAGTGTTATTGTTCTAGTCCAGTAAACAAAATATGATGTAAAAAGTTTCTGATCATAAAAGAAAAAGAGCTATTGCAAGGAAGGGGTGGGCCTGTCTAATGGATGGTTTCAGTGAAAAAATAAAGGAGTTTTCTTTTTTAAAAAAGATAGTTTTTGCATAGAGAATGAAAATTAGGCTTGAGCTTAATGGATTACAAGTCTTAAAAAGGGCTGCTTTTGATATATGTCTGGGTTAAGACACAGTGGAGTTGTGTATGAATATCTTGTATCAACAGTAAACCATGTGTAGTTTTGTTATTATTTTTATTGGTGACTCCCCTGGTGGCTGAGATGGTAAAGCATCTGCCTACAGTGTGGGAAACCTGAGTTCGATCCCTTGGTCAGGGAGATCACCTGGAGAAGGAAATGGCAACCCACTCCAGTACTCTTGCCTGGAAAATCCCATGGATGGAGGAGCCTGGCGGGCTACAGCCCATGGGATCACAAAGAGTTGGACACAACTGAGTGACTTCACTTTCACTTTCTTTTTTGGTGACACTATCATTTGAGATTTTTTAGAGTGTCATGAGATATTTGGTACAAAATCTAACCCTCTAAAAATCAACAGATAAAAGTAGAGAGAGTCTGGAATTGTGGAGACCAGGAAGAGGAGTTTTCAATTGCTTATATTTTTTCAAAATGGGAAGTGATTTTTTTTTTTAATGGAGAGGGGGGGAAAAGTTGATTCTGTAGTGGTATATAGATAGGAATACAAAATTTTAAAGAATCATAAAGATAATATTAGGTTGGTTGGAAAGGAATTGTGGTTTTGCATTGTTGAACTGTGCTGTTTGATATCAGAATACATTCTTAAATGTGGCTATGTTATGCATCATTTAATGTACATTACTTGTTTTAAGTGTTTTTGCTAATGACTTATTACTTGCTGTTTATTTTATTTTAGCCTGTACAAATGATGTTAGACAAAAAACAAATGTGAGCAATTTTTTTTTTTTTTTTTTTTTTTTTTAGAGTTCAAAATGGGTTGTAAAGCAATGGAGGCCACTCTCAACATCAACAATGAATTTGGCCCAGGAACTGCTAATGAACATGCAGTGCAGTGGTGGTTCAAGAAATTTTGCAAAGATGAGAACCTTAAAGATGAGGAGCATAATGACTGGCCATCCGAAGTTCACAACGACCAACTGAGAGCATCATTGAAGCCGATCCTCTTAAAACTACAGGAAAAGATGCTGAAGAACTCAACATCAACCACTCTACAGTTGTTTGACATTTGAAGCAAATTGGAAAGATGAAAAGCTCAATGAGTGGGTGCCTCATGAGCTAACTGGAAATCAAAAATTCACTATTTTCAAAGTGTCGTCTTCTCTTATTCTATATAACAACCATGAACCATTTCTCAATCGGATTGTGATGTGTGATGAAAAGTGGATTTTCTATGATAACCAGTGATGACCAACCCAGTGGTTGGACTGACAGGAAGCTCCAACGCATTCCCCAAAGCCAGTCTTATGCCAGAGAAAGGTCGTGGTCACTGTTTGGTGGTCTGCTACCAATTTAATCCACTATAGCTTTCTGCTGCTGCTGCTGCTGCTGCTGCTAAGTCGCCTCAGTTGTGTCTGACTCTGTGCGACCCCATAGACGGCAGCCCACCAGTCTCCCCCGTCCCTGGGATTCTCCAGGCAAGAACACTGGAGTGGGTTGCCATTTCCTTCTCCAATGCATGAAAGTGAAAAGTGAAAGTGACGTCGCTCAGTCATGTCTGACTCCTAGTGACCCCGTGGACTGCAGCGCACCAGGCTCCTCTGTCCATGGGATTTTCCAGGCAACAGTACTGGAGTGGGGTGCCATTGCCTTTTCCCATAGTCTGAATTCTGGTCAAATCTTACATCTGAGAAGTCTGCTCAGCAAATTGATGAGATGCAATGAAAACTTCAACGCCTACAGCTGGCATTGATCAGTAGAAAGGGCCCACTTCTTCACGCATCTAGGTAATTTTTGGCAGGGAAAATGCTCCCACCACCAGCAGAAGGCAAAAAATGCTTTCCAGGAGTTTATGGAATCCCAAAGTATGGATTTTTATGCTACAGGAATAAACAAACGTATTTCTTGTTGGCAAAAATATGTTGATTGTAATGGTTCCTATTTTGATTAATTAATGATGTGTTTGAGCTTTGTTATAATGATTTAAAATTCATGGTCTGAAACCACAATTACTTTTGTACCAATCTAATACTTTAAAATATTTCACCTTTTGAAAGGACTTTCACACATATTACCAATAGACTTTCAAAGAACCTAAAAGGTAGAGCAAGACAGTGATCTCTTTCATTGCCAGGGGTGAAAACTAGAGAACACAGGAACCATAGAATTTGCTCAGTCATGAAAGTAGCAAGTCCCAGGTACCAAAGGGCAGCCCATATTGCCCATCTCCTAGTAAATTGCTTTCACCCCACTGTATCACACAATCTGTCAGATATATGTGTCATTATTCCCTTTCCCATATCAGGTAATGTTCTAACTTGCAGTATACTTTCTCTGAGGGGCTTTTGGAAATTAGAGAAATGATAATCATGAATATTTAAGATTCATGGAATGTAGAAATCATTTTTATAAATATTAAATGGTAAGTGACTAGGAGTATGAAGTAATTTTACTCTAAGCTGCTAGCAATGATTAAACATAATTTCTAAGAGCTGCTTTTTTGAAATTCTACCAATTTTTAAACCCAGTACTTGGCAAGGCCCTTTTAATGTTGCCTTTTGTATTGCTTGCTTCCTCCTACTCATAAAATCTGTTACATTATATTAACATAAATCAAGATGAAAGATATTATGCTAAAAAAAATGGTGTTAATTGGGGACCATGGAAAGAAAAACGGTAAGAATGAATGTTGCAAGGATATTTTAAATCCAAGATAAGAACTGGTTTTGCTGATTGTTGGGAATAGTCTGTCTGTAAGGAAGAGTGATTCCTAATGAGGATGGATGTATCACCTAAGTGTTTACGAAACAGCAGCAGCAAGGAAGAAATTGTGATGCATGTAGAGAGCCTTTTCTTTGAACCATGCCTGTTAGAAGGCTATGTTTGAAGCCAGTAGAAAGCATTCTCCTATGTATTGTACAATAAGCAAATGGCATGATGGAAGCAAATATCATCAAGCACTAAAAGGCTAGAAATTGTGAGTTCTTTGTTTTCCCAACAAAAGAATTTTCCACTGTCCAGTTGTCTGACAAGCAGTCACTGAATTTATTTCAGTTTCATAATCAACATGAATTGATGCAAGGTAAGAAAATTATTTAGTAGAGGGATAAAACACATGTATGGGGTCAAGTATATTAATAACTAATGTTTTAGTTCAAATTTTACTGAAAACAATTAAGACAAATTAAACAATAGATATAAGAAAAACATTTCTACCTACCCAACAGGAGTCTATAAATAATTATGTATATCTATTTGTTAAAATGTAAACCTAAATGTATAGAAAATACTCATTTTCAAAATGAATATTATACGTAAAATTTGCACAGAGGAAAAAATTATGGTATTCAAGTATTTTGTCTGTCATGTTATTATAAAAGGATAAGAAATACTATTTCATTTCCAAATAACAATAATATCACCTTATGGTTATATGGTACATTTTGTCTGAGAGCTTAAAAGGTCAACTCAATGCAAGTTATAACAGGATTTTATCATTAAAATTAATGACTTTTCTGGTGGTGAAAATTCAAAAGTGATAAATAGCATCTGATTTTTGCTGGGTTGGCACAATACAGACATAGGAAATTTAAAATTTTTTGACTTTGTATTTTCAGATATTTAAAGAGATAAAGAGAACCATCTGGATACTTCTACAACTTTTACATAAATTTTTCAGGAGTTCAGTTTGAATCCTAAAGGTTAAAAATATGCCATATATAAAAGGTTTATTTCAATTTGAAGTATTCATTTGAGATTATTTAAAATATTTTCTTGGATTTGAAAATCTATGACATGGATAAGTTTCCAGGAATATCAAAGATGAGAATACTTACTGCAGTATAATCTGAAATTCTGACACATATCTATCGTAACATATTTCATCTATATTTTAATATATTCTCAATGTATTGTTGAAAATGGTAAATTCGAGATTATACTTTAGTCCCACATTGGTGCAGCTACTATGGAAAACAGTATGGAGGCTCTTTAAAATACTGGAATTTCCATAGGATCCAGCAATACCATCCCTGGCCATATATCCAGAGAAAATCATAATTTGAAAAGATACATGCACCCCAGTGTTCTTTGCTGCACTATTTACAATAAACAAAACAGGGAGGTGAACTAAATGTCCACTGGCATGTGAGCAGATAAAAATATGAAGTATAGATACACGATGGGATATTACTCAGCATAAAAAGAAAGAATGCCATTTTCAGCAATATGGGTGGACCAAGAGATTACTACAGAGAAGGCAATGGCACCCCACTCCATTACTCTTGCCTGGAAAATCCCATGGACGGAGGAGCCTGGTAGGCTGTAGTCCATGGGGTCGCTAAGAGTCGGACACGACTGAGCAACTTCACTTTGACTTTTCACTTTCATGCGTTGGAGAAGGAAATGGCAACCCACTGCAGTATTCTTGCCTGGAGCATCCCAGGGACGGGGGAGCCTGGTGGGCTGCCGTCTCTGGGGTCTCACAGAGTCGGACACGACTGAAGCGACTTAGCAGCAGCAGCAGAGATTACTAAGTAAGGCAGATAGAGAAAGACAAATGCCATAATACTCCTTATATGTGGAATCTAAAAAAGATGCAAATAAACTTATTTATAAAACATAAATAGACTAAAAGACATTGAAAACAAATTTATGTTTACCAAAGTGGAAAGAAAGAGAGAGATAAATAAGGAGTTTGTGATGAAAATATATGTAATAATATATGTAAAATAGACAAACAATAAAAACCTACTGTATAGCATACAGTACTATACACACTTTCTTGTAATAATTTATAAGGGAAATGAATCTGAAAAGAAATATACATGTATGTAAATCTGTATATATATACACACACACACACAAATGGCCACCCACTCCAGTATTGTTGCCTGGAGAATTCCATGGACAGAGAAGCCTGGTGGGCTACAGTCTCCTGAGTGACTAACACTACTGCTATGAATAACTGAATCATTTCTGTACACGTGAGACTAACACATTATATATCAACTATACTTCAATTAAAAAAAAATACTTGGTCACAATCACAGGGTTATCTGTGATCACAACTCTCCTGATTAGTTTATCCATTGTTATTCTCTAGAAAAAGACATAGTAATATATTGTTTGTAAAGAAGATGAAGGACAAATGATAATAAGTTATATGTGCTTCCTGTAGGTATCACGTATCAATGATCTTTAGCATTGATTACACTATAATTTCAGATGACATTTTAAAATACATAAAAATATTCTCAAAAGATATATAACAACCACCTCTTATAATTTCAGATGAATAATGGATGCTAAGAATCATTCACTCTTTCACCTAATTTTACAACTAAGGAAATTGGAGCACAGAGAAGTTAAAAGAGACTTCCCCTTAGTTTATGCAATATAAGTTGTTAGTAGAGCTAGTTCAAAAATTTAGGTCTACTGATGCACTTTAGTTACATTATTCTATGGACTTTAGGACTTGTATTTATTTATGTTTATTAAGCAGATATAAGTCTTAGAGATCCATGACACTTTCAGTATAGAACTGTAAGTTTTAATAACTTTTTGATGATTGATTTAATTAAACAAGTACTAACATTGCAACTAGCATCACTGTGACCTGAATAAAATGTAACTAAACTTCAGTGAGTAATACATACCCACTCATTCAATAAATCATTATAAAGTATGTTTCTACTAAGTGCTAGGCAGTGTTCAAGGCATTCACAGCATAGGGGCCAACAGAAATAAACCAGTTTTCATGAGATTAATTTTTTTTAGGAAGAAATTGCATAAAATAAATATGTTAGTTGATAATAAGCACTTTGTAAGTAAGAATGCCTAAGGTGGAACGGGGTTTCATTTGAATAGGGTGTACAGAAAAGCCTCAGTTTAGAAGCTAAAATTTGATTTGTTAGTGCAGGACCCATGAGGAAGAACATTACTGGCAGCTGGAATACCAGGTGTGATGATCCTTAATAATAAGTATGCCTGATGTGCTCAAGAAACAATGAAAGATCTAGAGCATGGATATCGGAGTTATTTATAGAGAAGACAAGAGCAAGGAAGTAAGCAAGTCATGGATTGATGAAGACTGTTAGGGGCCTGAGGCCATGGAGATGTATTGGACTTTTAGATTTAAAGCCCTCAAGGGGTCTAAGCAGAGAAATGATCTGATCTCACATTTTAATAAGATTACTCTGGTTGCTGTGTAGAAGACAGACTTTAGTGGAACAAAAGTAGAAGAAGGGAGAACAACAGGAAGCTACTGCAAAGCAGACAAGAATTATACTCCAATTAAAATTAATGAATTAATTTAAATTTTTTTAAAAAGCAGACAAGAGATGATGTTGACAATGAAGATTATTACACCATAACTAAATTGACTGGCAAATCTATTTCCCACACTGTAATAGATCAGTCAGGAAACAGATGGATCATTCAAATGGGATATTTTGAGAAGATTTTAATAAGGTTTATTTCCATGGGTGGATCAAGGTTATCAACCTTAGTATAATACAGATATTATCAATAAATGGTATAATACAATGAGGCTAGTTATAACAGGAAAAATATACTACCATCTAGGCCTAATGAATGGATGCAATGGGAACATACTACCAGTCAGTTAGTTGAGCAGCTCAGTCGTGTCTGATTCTTTGCAACCCCATAGACTACAGCACACCAGGCCTCCCTGTGCATCACCAACTCCCAAAGTTCACCCAAAACCATGTCCATTGAGTCGGTGATGCCATCCAGCCATCTCATCCTCTGTCGTCCCCTTCTCCTCCTGCCCTCAATCTTTCCCAGCATCAGGGTCTTTTCAAATGAGTCACCTCTTTGCATCAGGTGGCCAAGTACTGGAGTTTCAGCTTCAACATCAGTCCTTCCAATGAACACCCAGGACTGATCTCCTTTAGGATGGACTGGTTGGATCTCCTTGCAGTCCAAGGGACTCTCAAGAGTCTTCTCAAATACCACAGTTCAAAAGCATCAATTCTTCTGCTCTCAGCTTTCTTTATAGTCCAACTCTCACATCCATACATGACCATTGGAAAAACCATAGCCTTGACTAGACAGACCTTTGTTGACAAAGACATATCTCTGCTTTTTAATATGCTGTCTAGGCTGGTCATAACTTTCCTTCCAAGGAGTGTCTTTTAATTTCATGGCTGCAATCACCATCTGCAGTGATTTTGGCATCCAGAACATAAAGTCGGCTACTGTTTCCACTGTTTCCCATTCTACTTACCATGAAGTAATGGGACCGGATGTCATGATTGTAGTTTTCTGAATGTTGAGCTTTAAACCAACTTTTTCACTCTCCTCTTTCACTTTCATCAAGAGGCTTTTTAGTTCCTCTTCACTTTCTGCCATAAGGGTGGTGTCATCTGCATATCTGAGGTTATTGATATTTCTCCTGGCAATCTTGATTCCAGCTTGTGCTTCATCCAGCCCAGCATTTCTCATGATGTACTCTGCATATAAGTTAAATAAGCAGAGTGACAATATACAGTCTTGACGTACTCCTTTTCCTATTTGGAACCAGTCTGTTGTTCCATATCCAATTCTGACTGTTGTTTCCTGGCCTGCATACAGGTTTCTCAAGAGGCAGATCAGATGGTCTGGTATTCCCATCTCTTTCAGAATTTTCCATAGTTTATTGTGATCCACACAGTCAAAGGATTTGGCATAGTCAATAAAGCAGAAATAGATGTTTTTCTGGAACTCTCTTGCTTTTTCGATGATCCAGCAGATGTTGGCAATTTGATCTCTTGTTCCTCTGCCTTTTCTAAAACCAGCTTGAACATCAGAAAGTTCATGGTTCACATATTGCTTAAGCCTGGCTTGGAGAATTTTGAGCATTACCTTACAAGTGTATGAGATGAGTGCAGTTGTGTGGTAGTTTGAGCATTCTTTGGCATTACCTTTCTTTGGGATTGGAATGAAAACTGACCTTTTCCAGTCCTGTGGCTACTGCTGAGTTTTCCAGTGATAGTTGATAGCAAACTATCACTGAAACCTAAATAGCAGAGTATGGACCTAACAGTATGGACCTAACAGAAGCAGAAGATACTAAGAAGAGGTGGCAAGAATACACAGAAGAACTGTACAGAAAAGATCTTAATGACCTGGAGAACCACGATGGTGTGAGCAATCACCTAGCGCCAGACATCCTGAAATGCAAAGTCAAGTGGGCCTTAGGAAGCATCACTACAAACAAAGCTAGTGCAGTTGATGGAATTCCTGCTGAGCTATTTCAGATCCTAAAGGATGATGCTGTTTAAGTGCTGCAATCAACATGCCAGCAAATTTGGAGAACTCAGCAGTGGCCACAGGACTGGAAAATGTCAACTTTCATTCCAATCCCAAATAGGGGCAATTCCAAAGAATGTTCGAAGTACCACACAATTAAAATTGCATTCATTTTACATGCTAGCAAGGTAATGCTGAAAATCCTTCAAGCTACGCTCCAACAGTATGTGAAACAAGAACTTCCAGATGTACAAGGTGGACTTAGAAAAGGCAGAGGAACTAGAGATTAAATTTTCAACATACACTGGATCATAGAAAAAGCAAGAGAGTTCCAGAAAAAAAATCTACTTCTGCTTCATTAACTATAATGAAGCCTTTGACTGTGTGGAATAAAACAAACTGGAAATTTCTTAAAGAGATAGAATTAGTAGACCACCTCACCTGCCTCTTGAGAAACCAGTATGCAGGTCAAGAAGCAACAGTTAGAATTGGATATGGAACAATGGACTGGTTCAAAATAGGGAAAGAAGTACATCAAGGCTGTATATCATCACCCTGCTTATTTAACTTATATGAAGAGTACATCATATGAAAGAAATGCAGGGCTGGATGAAGCACAAGCTGGAATCAAGATTGCTGGGAGAAACATCAATAACCTCAGATATGAAGATAACCCTACCCTTATGGCAGAAAGCAAAGAAGAACTAAAGAGCCTCTTGATGAAAGTGAAAGAGGAGAGTGAAACAGCTGGCTTAAAACTCAACATTTAGAAAAACAAGATCATTGAAAGCAGACCCATCACTTCATGGCAAACAGATGGAGAAACAATGGAATCAGTGACGGACTTTATTTATTCTTGGGCTCCAAAATCACTGCAGATGGTGACTGCAGCCGTAAAATTAAAACACACTTTCTCCTTGGAAGAAAACTATGACAAGCATAGACATCATATTTAACAGCAGAGACATTACTTTGTGACAAAGGTCCATATATTCAAAACTATGTATATTTACAGTCATTATGTATGGATGTGAGAGTTGGACCATACAGAAGGCTAAGCAATGAAAAATTGATGCTTTCAAACTGTGGTGTTGGAGAAGACTCTTTAGAGTCCCTTGAATTGGAGGGAGATCAAACCAATCAATCCTAAAAGAAATAAACCCTGAATATTCATTGGAAGGACTGATGTTGAAGCTGAAGCTCCAGTACTTTGGCCACCTGATGCAAAGAACTGATTCACTGGAAAAGACCCTGATGCCAGGGGAAAAAAGAGGGCAGGAGGAGAAAGGGATGACAGAGGAAGAGATGATTGGATGGCATCACCAACTTAATGGACATGAGTTTGAACAAACTCCAGGAGATGGGGAAGGACAGGAAAGTCTGGCATGCTTCAGTCCATGGGATATCAAAGAGGTGGACAGGACTAATCAACTGAATAACAACAAAGAGCAGAAACATCACTTTACAGACAAAGGTTCGTGTAGTCAAAGCTATGATTTTTCCATTATTCATGTACGGATGTGAGAGCTGGACCATAAAGAAGACTGAGCACTGAAGAATTGATGCTTTAGAACTGAGGTGCTGGAGAAGACTCTTGAGGGTCCCTTGGACAGCAAAGTGATCAAACCTAAATATTCATTGGGAGAACTGATGCTGAAGCTCCAATACTTTAGCCACCTGAAGGGAAGAGCCAACTCATTGGAAAAGACCCTGATGCTGAGAAAGACTGAAAGCAAGAGAAGAAGGGGGTGACAGAGGTTTGAGATGGTTGGATGGCATCACTGACTCAGTGGTAAGGAGTTTGAGCAAACTCAGGGAGATGGTTGAGGACAAGGAATTGTGGCATGCTGCAGTCCATGGGGTAGCAAAGAGTCAGACACAACTCATTGACTGAACAACAACTATCAAGAGGAAAGCTATACAGAGGAGGCTTCTAAGTGGGAGTAAAAGCCAAAAGGGACACTGGTCGCATGCTGGCAGAGAAACATCCAGGGAAATGATTAACCCTATGTCACTCTACTCTCTTCCTTGACCAAACCCAAGGAGAAACCAGATGGCAAGAAATACATTGATGAGGCTCCCTCAGGTTAGACCTTTAAGAATAGAACAATGATGAGAGTAAGCAATTAAGCAACAACAGAAGTCCTAACTCACTCCAAGAATGTTCACACACTGACTATTATGAACTTACTATACCTTAGAGATGGAACAACAGACTGGTTCCAAATAGGAAAAGAAGTAATACATCAAGGCTGTATATTGTCACCCTACTTATTTAACTTTTATGCAGAGTACATCATAAGAAACGCTGGGCTGGAAGAAGCACAAGCTGGAATCAAGATTGCCAGGAGAAATATCAATAACCTCAGATATGCAGATGACACCACCCTTATGGCAGAAAGTGAAGAGGAACTAAAAAGCCTCTTGATGAAAGTGAAAGAGGAGAGTGAAAAAGTTGGTTTAAAGCTCAACATTCGGAAAACTAAGATCATGGCATCTGGTCCCTTCACTTCATGGCAAATAGATGGGGAAACAGTGAAAACAGTGTCAGACTTTATTTTGTGGGGCTCCAAAATCACTGCAGATGGTGACTGCAGCCATGAAATTAAAAGATGCTTACTCCTTGGAAGGAAAGTTATGACCAACCTAGACAGCATATTCAAAAGCAGGGACATTACTTTGCCAACAAATGTCCGTCTAGTCAAGGCTATGGTTTTCCAGTGGTCATGTATGGATGTGAAAGTTGGACTGTGAAGAAAGCTGAGCACCGAAGAATTGATGCTTTTGAACTCTGCTGTTGGAGAAGAGTCTTGAGAGTCCCTTGGACTGCAAGGAGATCCAACCAGTCCATTCTAATGGAGATCAGTCCTGGGTGTTCTTTGGAAGGACCAATGCTGAAGCTGAAACTCCAGTACTTTGGCCACTTCATGCAAAGAGTTGAATCATTGGAAAAAACTCTGATGCTGGGAGGGATTGGGGGCAGGAGGAGAAGGGGACGACAGAGGATGAGATGGCTGGATGGCATCACCGACTTGATGGACAAGAGTTTGGGTGAACTCCAGGAGTTGGTGACGGAGAGGGAGGCTGGGTGTGCTGCAATTCATGGGGTCACAAAGAGTCGGACACAACTGAGTGACTGAACTGAACTGAACTGATACCTTAGAGAAAACATATACATGCAGAAACTTGAAATATATACATTTCTGGTAATAATTCATGCATATACCCAATTTATTAACATTGTTAATGTGTTCTCCAGAGAAGGCAATGGCACCCACTCCAGTACTCTTGCCTGGAAAATCCTATGGACGGAGGAGCCTGGCAGGCAGCAGTCCATGGGGTCGCTAAGAGTCGGACACAACTGAGCGACTTCACTTCACTTTTCACTTTCATGCATTGGAGAAGGAAATAGCAACCCACTCCAGTGTTCTTGCCTGGAGAATCCCAGGGACGGGGGACCCTGGTGGGCTGCCATCTATGGGGTCGCACAGAGTCAGACACGACTGAAGTGACTTAGCAGTAGCAGTAGCAGTAATGTGTTCTCATTCTTGGGCAATGATGTATAAAGTTTAAAATTATGAATTTTAATGAAATCATTCCATTTAGTAAATCAGTGAAACATAGTGTACATTTGCTCGTCTCTATATGATCAAATCTGACATTGAGAAATTATTAGACGTACTGAACGTGTGTCAGATATTTAAGAGATTTTCCAGAATATAAAAACATACTAAATTCACTCAAAGTTCTACTTATTCTTTTAACCAGCTTCTCTTTTTTCTGTCTTGACCCTCGTAGTACATGCAGTTTAAACTGATATTTCAGATGTTGAAAACCATCTCATTTTCCAAAATTAGGTAATTTTGCAAACTGTTTCTTTCTTCCAGATTAATTCAGAGTAAAATTAGTACCTCTTGGACCAGTAGAGTTCTTAAACATAGAAAGTAACAGTTCACAAAAAATAAATATTAAATTTTATAATGTTTTTTAATTTTCAAAGCATTTTTGCATTTAAGAACTCAACTAGTAAGGAAAACATTAATAAAAAATACACACTTGGCTGAGGAGGATTTTATGAAAAATTTGGGGGTTTTATGAAAAATTAGTTGCTGTCAGCCATCCAAACAATCAAAAACAAGAGTTTAACTTGTTCAAATGAGTTCATTTCTTCAGAAATCACTTCTTGTCTGTACAATTCAGTGAAGATTAGAGTGTTTTGTTTCATGGCAGAAGGGCAATTTTCCCTGCTTTCTTACCTTAATGGTCACATGCTCTTCTGCTGTGGTTTGTAGGTGTATTTCCAGTTATTAAGCAATTAAACTGAACCAGGTGAATAAGAATTGAGATCACATCTTACTGATAACTCACTGGAAGGTGTTATCTTTCATCCACTTCCTGTATTTAATCAACAAGTAATCTTCAACCCATATCACACGAAATATCTGATACTTATTTTTGCTTCTCTAAGAAAATATATTCAAGGTTGTATTATGAAGTGTGGTCATTACTTTCTTGGATAGTCCACAGAATTCTACTTGCTTGAATTATAGTATTACAAGAATTATAATTGCTTATTTTGCTCTGGGAAAATACATTATCACTTCTAAGAGTAGAGTCAGCAAACTGATGTGTAGTTTGGGCTGCTGAAGTGGAAAGAATATGGGCCTCAAAATCAGAGTTTTATTTCATTTTACAAAAACATATTTCTCTCCACGAGATTCTAAATACTTTATAAATACTAACTCAAAAAAAAAAAAAAAAAAAAAAAACCTCCGAAGAAGAGTTTATCATCCATGGATCATGTTTCTCAATCACATTTTATGAATAAAGGTACTGAGGCTCAGATGGTTAAATAACTGACCAAAAGTCACATAGCTTATAAGTGGGATATTGAATCAGTCAGTCTCCAGTCCCAACAAGGGGGAAACATATCCTACTTCAGAACATTGTAAGGACTCAATGAGATGTTTAAGTGCCATCAGCTAAATCTGCCTGACACATGGCCAGGACTTAATAAATATCAGCTACTGTTTGCTATTTTTATTTAAAAAATAGGTGCCAATTGTAAGGCAAGTTCGGAGAAAAAGAGAGTGAGCCAGGCATTCAAGCAGAGAAAGGTGTTCTGCACAACAAAGGAAGTTATAAGCAAGGTGAAAAGACAGCCTTCAGAATGGGAGAAAATAATAGCAAATGAAGCAACTGACAAACAACTAATCTCAAAAATATACAAGCAACTCCTACAGCTCAACTCCAGAAAAATAAATGACCCAATCAAAAAATGGGCCAAAGAACTAAATAGACATTCCTCCAAAGAAGACATACAGATGGCTAACAAACACATGAAAAGATGCTCCACATCACTCATTATCAGAGAAATGCAAATCAAAACCACTATGAGCTACCATTTCACGCCAGTCAGAATGGCTGCAATCCAAAAGTCTACAAGCAATAAATGCTGGAGAGGGTGTGGAGAAAAGGGAACCCTCTTACACAGTTGGTGGGAATGCAAACTAGTAGAGCCACTATGGAGAACAGTGTGGAGATTCCTTAAAAAACTGGAAATAGAACTGCCTTATGATCCAGCAATCCCACTGCTGGGCATACACACTGAGGAAACCAGAATTGAAAGAGACACGTGTACCCCAATGTTCATCGCAGCACTGTTTATAATAGGCAGGACATGGAAGCAACCTAGATGTCCATCAGCAGATGAATGGATAAGAAAGCTTTGGTACATACACACAAAGGAGTATTACTCAGCCATTAAAAAGAATACATTTGAATCAGTTCTAATGAGGTGGATGAAACTGGAGCCTATTATACAGAGTGAAGCAAGCCAGAAAGAAAAACACCAATACAGTATACTAATGCATATATATGGAATTTAGAAAGATGGTAACAATAACCCTGTGTACGAGACAGCAAAAGAGACACTGATGTATAGAACAGTCTTTTGGACTCTGTGGGAGAGGGCAAGGGTGGGATGATTTGGGAGAAGGGCATTGAAATACATATAATATCATATATGAAACGAGTCACCAGTCCAGGTTCGATGCATGATACTGGATGCTTGGGGCTGGTGCACTGGGACGACCCAGAGGGATGGTATGGGGAGGGAGGAGGGAGGAGGGTTCAGGATGGGGAACACATGTATACCTGTGGCGGATTCATTTCGATATTTGGCAAAACCAATACAATATTGTAAAGTTTAAAAATAAAATAAAATTAAAAAAAAAAAATTAAAAAAGAAAAAAGAAAGAAAGTGACTGGCTTTAGAGAGAAAACAGTACTCCCCTTTACAGCCAACCCTTCTTATATCCTATCAATGGGAAATTGCGCCCCAAAGGGAGGGGGCCTTAATTTATCTTTAGCATGCAGCTGGGATCTTGTGATCACGTAGTCAGAGGGATCTCACCGTCAGGTGGGCATGTAGTCTTGAGAAACTTGCACCAGGAGGGAAAAACAGGTATCACCTTAAGGGAAAACAGGCTGCCACCAGGGCAACGTGGCCACTGTGATTTCATCCCTTGTTTGTTAGGTCACCACAATGGGCAATTTTTAAACTATGAGTCCTTTGTGAACCCTAACACCAATATTGTCAGCCTTATTTTCCTTTCCAGTTCCTTTACATTTAGAAAAGATTGCACTGTAGTTTCCTCAAAATTCATGAAAAGGGTAAAGAATACAGTTGATCCAGCACCAAAAACTGGAAATCATTCATCTCCCTTTACCCACTGCCCAAGTCTAGAAGTGCTTTCATCTTCTTCCCCCTTTTGAGTGTCTACTTTTCCTCTTCCTTAGGACTGGCAAAAAAAAAAAAAAAAAAGGCAGTAGTCTTCTGTGCTCAGATTAAAAGGCAATGAGAAATTCACAAACAGCAACAAAATTACAGCTGTGACTTCTTCATATGCAAAACTTACAAAAGCCTCAGGTTGTTATCAAGAAGTTTGGAATCCTTAAATTCCCTGGTGGCTCAGATGGTAAAGAATCTGACTGAAACGCAGGAGACAGGGGTTCAATCCCTGGGTCAGGAAGATCCCCTGGAGGAGGGCACAGCACCCCACACTCCAGTATTCTTGCCTAAAGAACCCCATGGACAGAGGAGCCAGACATGTGAAGGCCACACTCCATGGTGTCGCAAAAAATCAGACATAACTGAGAGACTAAGCACGCAAGCACACTCAAGTCTTAATGTGATGCTGGAGAAGACTCTTGAGAGTCTCTTGAACAGCAAGGAGATCAAACCAGTCATTCCTAAAGGAAACCAACCCTAAATATTCATTGGAAGGACTGATGCTGAAGCTCCAATACTTTGACCACATGATGGGAAGAGCCAACTCATTGCAAAAGACCCTGATGCTGGGAAAGATTGAAGGCAAAAGGAGAAGGGGCAGCAGAGGATGAGATGGTTCGATAGCATCTCCTACTTAATGGACATGAATTCAAGCAGACTCTGGGAGAAAGGGAAGGACCGGAGAGCCTGGCGTGCTGCAGTCCATGGGGTCGCAAAAGTCAGATATGACTTGACTTAGGGACTGCAACAACAACAATCTTAATTCAGTGCAAGAGGAAGGGGTATTACAGGTGATTTAAGCCATCACAGCATCACCATTGTTCTGATGCAAATGAAGATGTTCAATATAATGATAGAAGAGTAAAAGACTATGAATATAAAGGATGTGCTTCTTGCCCAAATAGATCATTCAACCTCTGTGGCCTTCAACAAGCAGATTAATCTAAAATCTCATTTTTTTCTTATTTACAAAATAGAAGCCCTGATGCATTTTCTGCTCACCTTTCAGTCTATGAGCAGCATTATCTACTCTCCCTATGTTCTTCTTCTTTCCCCAGATAATGAAATGTGCTCAGTATTCTTTAAAACAAATGATTTAACAAAGAAACAAATAAAAAACTACTGTTTTACTCCACTTTATTGATTTCTCTCCTATTCGTTGTCAAATTTTTTGAAAGGACTGCAGCTGCTGCCTCCATTTCCTCATCCATTCTTTACTTTCTCACTTACAGACTCCTCCACTCTCTCTGGAGTCTTCTCCTCTTCACAAAATTTGTTTCTACTATGGTCACTAATGACTTCCAAATTTCAAGTTCGGTGGAGATTTTGAGTTGTTAGTTGAGTGAAAGTCTCCATTGAACTTGAAATTTGATCAGACACAACAAAGTCTATTCATTTGGGTAAAACAATCCCAGAAAATGAGGAAACAGGGAGCAGTTAGGCCTCCACAGTATCCACAATGCCTTGAGACCAAAGAGAGGGTATTCAGTCCCTCACATTGGAAAACCCCTTATTCAGATTACTCTTTCTTTTCATACTCTTGATTCAAAATTCAGAGATCTGTCCTTTGCTCCACTTTTCTCATACAACATAATTTGCAGAGATGATAATATCCACTACTCTGACTTCAGTTTCCTTGTATGTAGGTTCTTTGAAATATCCTGGGCTCCAGTGCAGTTATCTCTTGCCCTAATGCCCAGTTGCCATCAGCTGCTGACGTTTAGAGCAATGAAGCCTATCTCTTGTTTCCTGATCTGTCAGGATAACCATGCTCTTACTTAGTCCAACTCTGGAGACTTCTATTTTGCCATGTTATACATTCAGTGGTCTTCAGGAACCCACCTGGGCACCCTCTCTTCAGTTTCATGGCATTGTGGATACTGCAGAGGCATAATGGCTCTCTTTCTCCTCATTTCCTGGGATTGTTTTACCCAACTCGATAGACTTTGTTGTGGGGTGCTAAGCCAGGTCACATCCCAGGTATCTCCTGCCTCCTTCTCTAGGCTTAAAGAAAAACTAGGAAGTTCTGAAAAAAATTGGGAATATGGCTTGGCCCTTTTTCAACTGGTCATGTTACTGCCTTACATATCACCTGGGTGGCCACATGTTGCACGGGCTTGCCCTCTAAGGGAAGTTGAAATTTTTCTATTATGTAGCTGGGAAAGTGAGAAACAAACCCCCTTGTTCAGAACTCCTGAAAAAGTATCTGGTTGTTTCTACTGCTGGAACTATGATGTTGTGGACTGAAAAAGAGAAGAGAGAAGGAGTAAGAAGAGTATTTTATCCTTCACTTTCTGTCTTCACACAGTCAGCTCCCCTCTGGCAATGGAAATAGCTACTTTCAGTTTTACATTCCTTAACTTAGAATTTGTTCTTCCCTTTGCTGGGGCTTCCCTGGTGGCTCAGAGGATAAAGCGTCTGCCTGCCATGCAGGAGACCGGCGTTCAATCCCTGGGTTGGGAAGATCCCCTGGAGAAGGAAATGGCAACCCACTCCAGTATTCTTGTGTGGAGAATCCCATGGGCAGAGGAGCCTGGAGGGCTACAGTCTACAGGGTTGCAAAGAGTCGGACACAACTGAGGAACTTCACTTCACTTCACTTGCTGTGGCTAAGATATAGATATAGCTGATATAGATATAGGTTTGGGAATAATGCAAGGTCCATAGGTCCTTTAGTGCCCTTTGATGGATAAAAGAAGGGTAAATGAGAGGGAGAATTAAGCATGTTTCTAACTCTCGCAAAGTGTTCCAATGGATAATACAGGCCCAAATATTGACCAATGTCAGTGGACTCTGTCCACTTGACCCACCAGACACTAGGGGAGAATCTGAAAGGAAACATTGATAATGCTCTCTATGACACAAAAGGATAATCCAGTAGAGGTTTTATGCATAAATCCACTAAATCTCCAAAGACAATTTTAATGACTTCTAGTGCAGAAGTTTGAGATATGACATAATATGGTTTCTGACTATTGCTTTTCTGTGGGATTCTGGAATCTGTGTTAAAGATCACTGAAAGTTTAAAAATAGTATCTCTAAAATTAAAATTGAATAGCTATGGTCATGTTTATTTGCCAAAGGCATGGTTGATGATATAAAAATATGATCTATTTCAATGGGCCAGGCAGCGTCTTAATAAATGCATTGATTCATGCTGTGATTTCAGTCACTTGAGATGAGTTTTTTGGATTGAACCCTTTCCTCCTGATTTAAACTTATTTCATCTTATATTTCTACCTTCAACAAATTTATGTGGACAACCTGTGTAAATGGTGGAAGAAGGATAAAGAAACTTCTTTTGCTTTGTAAATTTGCATTTTGATTTGTGTGCTGTTAAAATGGTTCACAGGTGGTTAAAATAAGGAAAGCATTTATCCAGAGGTTAGAACCTGAGCGAAAATGAGAAACAGTTAAGGGTATCCAGCTAAATGGTTTCCTTATAAATATCCATTGAAATTATTCAGGGTGAAAGATGACAAAGATTTAGAACTCTGATATACCAAAGGGCTCTAGAAATTGCTTAAAACAGATCTTTTCATACTAAAAGTGGGAAATAGGAAGTGTTAAGAAGGCAGTTATCACCTGTAATCTAAATATCAATTGACTACACATGGTACCTAACGGATTCATAAACCATGAAAGTGAACTATTGCTTCTGCAAGGAGTGAAAATAGCATATTCACCCATTCATTCAAACATTATTTATTAAGAATCTAATATGTGACAGAGACTGTGGGGTTTCAGTGACAAACTATAAATTGGTGAGACATAAAATAAGGAATATTTGGCAAAACTAATACAATTATGTAAAGTTTAAAAATAAAATAAAATTAAAAAAATAAAAATAATATATTCAAAGTTCTAAGAATAAAAAAAAAAGAAAAAAAAATAAATACATGGATAAACAAGATACCCAAAGGTCATGGTAGATTCCATAGGAGAAATGGAATAGCAGATGTTTTCATAGAAAAAAAAGAAGTTCAAAGTTGGGAATCTATTCTTCATAGTTAAGTTCAATTGCTCAGTCGTGTCCGACTCTTTGTGACCCCATGAACCACAGCACGCCAGGCCTCCCTGTCCATCATCAACTCCTGGAGTTTACCCAAACTCATGTCCATCGAGTTGGTGATGCCATCCAGCCATCTCATCCTCTGTTGTCCCCTTCTCCTCCTGCCCTCAGTCTTTCCCAGAATCAGGATCTTTTCCAATGAGTCAGCTCTTCACATCAGGTGGTCAAAGTATTGGAGTTTCAACCTCAACATCAGTCCTTCTGATGAACACCCAGGACTAATCTGAATGGTCAGGAAATACCTCCCTGGGTGTGTGAGATTTTCAGGGCTCTAAAGAATAAGAAGAGCCATGAGAAAGTGGTCCAGATACAGGAAAGAGTGGATACAAGGATCTAAGGCTAGAAAAGCTTCATTTCTTCCAAGAAGACAAAGAACAATGCAACTGAAGAAAAAAACTAGGGAGAGCACAATGGTTTAAAAACCTGGACAAGAGTTAAAGCATGCAGTATCTTATAGATGAGGATACAGAGTTTAAATTTTATTCTAGAAGAACAGAAAGCCATTAAGAGGTTTTAAGTAGGGAAGTGACACGATCTGAATGATCTTTCAAAACTACTTGTTTTGTGGAAAAATTAGAAGGATAAAATGGGAAAATCCTCAGACTAATTAGAAGACAACTATAGTAATACAGGCTAGAGATGATTGACACTTAGACTAGGGAGGAACAGAGAAGGTAAAGAAAAGTGGATTGAATAGACATATATTTCGGGAATTGTTCATTTTAGTTCAGTAACTCGGTCCTGTTCGACTCTTTTCGACCCCATAGACTGCAGCACACCAGGCTTCCCCATCCTTCACTATCTCCCAAAGTTTGCTGAAACTCATGTCCTTTGAGTCAGTGATATCATCCAACCATCTCGTCCTGTGTCACCCCTTTCTCCTCTTGCCCTCAATCTTTCTCAGAATTAGGTTCTTTTCCAGTGAGTCAACTCTTCCCATCAGATGAACAAAGTATTGGAGCTTCAGCTTCAGTGTCAGTCCTTCCAATGAATATTCAGGATTGATTTCCTTTAGGACTGACTGATTTGATCTTGTTGTTCAAAGGACTCTCCAACAAATTCAGAGGTAAAACTAGCAAACACATCATTGAAGAAACACCAGTTTAAAGAGAATGTTGAAATAAGGATGATTCTTGGCTTGAGCAAGTGATGGTTCCATTATAAAAACAGAAAACAGCTTGAAGACAGAAAGGGTAAGCCGATGATCCAGATTTTTGGTTGTTTTCTTCAATAGAGCCTTTATTTCATCTTCAAAATATCACAAGGAGATCTTAGTAGTCATCAAGCATCTTACTGTTTCCATAGGTAGACAACTCTTAGATTTTATTCATCAGCCAGCTGAACTTTTCCTTTTTCAGAAACATAGATACCATCCCCAAATTTTCTGATATTCTCACTTATAACTATTCTGGCTTGCTGAATCAAAATAGCTAGGTTTGATACATGTTCAATGCCATTTTCTTCAAGAATTAACTCATCATTCTGAACTCGAGCTAGTGAACAAGGAATGCCTTGTCTCATTCAAACACTGCAGATGCAACTTTCAACTAAGAAATTTCTAATTTCAACAGGAGAGTCATTCTAAATAATGAGGTTGATGGGCAAGTGGCACAAATCTCATTTTGTAAGAGGAGCCTAGTGCGATAGTCTTGATCATGTTCTACGCTTGACTATAGATACTGCAAGCAGTAACCACTTCCTTTCTATTTCCCTACCATTTGTCAGGGTATTTCAGTACAGTTCTGTCTCTCAGTTGTGTCCAACTCTTTGCAACCCCATGAACCACAGCACACCAGGCCTCCCTGTCCATCACCAACTCCTGGAGTCCACCCAAACCCATGTCCATTGAGTTGGTGATGCCATCCAACCATCTCTTCCTCTGTCATCCCCTTCTCCTCCTGCCCTCAATCTTTCTCAGCATCACGGTCTTTTCAAATGAGTCAGCTCTTCGCATCAGGTGGCCAAAGTATTGGAGTTTCAGCTTCAACCTGTCCTTCCAATGAACACCCAGGACTGACCTGCTTTAGGATGGACTGGTTGGATTTCCTTGCAGTCCAAGAGACTCTCAAGAGTCTTCTCCAATACCACAGTTCAAAAGCATTAATTCTTCAGCACTCAGCTTTCTTCACAGTTCAACTCTCACATCCATACATGACTACTGGAAAAACCATAGCCTTGACTAGATGGACCTTTGTTGACAAAGTAATGTCTCCGCTTTTTAATATGCTGTCTAGGTTGGTCATAACTTTCCTTGGAAGGAGTAAGCGTCTTTTAATTTCATGGCTGCAATCACTATCTGCAGTGATTTTGGAGCCCCCAAAAATAAAGTCAACCACTGTTTCCACTGTTTCCCCATCTATTTCCCATGAAGTGATGAGATCGGATGCCATGATCGTAGTTTATCAGGGTAGAGTCTCCTCATTTCAAGGAAACTGAATTCTACACTGATGTGACTGAAGTTTCTCCACAGAGTTCCTGTGGGATCCTTGACAATAACTGTGCTTTCTTTCAGAGTGATGTCAAAATTTTCTGAAATATTAACAATATGATGAGAATCATCTTCCTTCTTACAGTAGAGGTAGCAAAAAGTGTAAATAATCTCTTTTGAATGAATTATGTTTGAATTACCCTAAGGGAGCTATCAGGAAGATAGCTGAATATATGTGACTGAAGCTTAAAGAAGAGATCTGGATAAAAGATACAAATTTAGAAGTCATCAGCATCGGAGGTAAATATTCCTTATGGTCATAGTGAGGCAGGAGGTAGATGTACCCCCCTCCTCTCAAGGTAAAACAATAGGAGATTCATTCCTTATTTACCAAAACTCTAAGAGGAGAATAGCAGGACAATTAAGGGAGGAGGCTAGGCCCTGCCCAGACCACATAATTCTCATTCTTGAAGTCAAAGCACCTCCCTGACCACACATGCACAGAAAGTCTCCTTGGAGATCAAAGGGGAATGATATTAACTAATGTCAGGCTACCCACAGGTCTGTTTGGTAGAATCCATCTTGGCTAAGAGATATGTGCGCACACATGGAAAGATCCTGAGATATACCAAAGATGGACAGTGAACCAGACAAATCAGAATGATTGGCCAAAGGAAAACCAGAAGAAATGCCTCATAAAAGTAATTCAAACTGCCATGAGGGTGCAACTCAGGCACTCTTCCTCTAAGTCAAACTGTGTGTCTAACCACATGTTCTGTGTTCTTCATCTTCTTAATAAATAATTGAGTTGTTTCACTATGTTCCACCTTTGTGGAAATTCCTTTGTGCAAAGCCGAAGGGCCAGGGCGCCTGTCACTGAACTGGCCTAGTGGCTAGGATCTAGTGCTTTCACTGCCACAACCCAGCCCCAGTCCCTGGCTGGGAACCCATGCCCCACTCCAAGCAATTGCAGGCTGAAGCCACTCAAGATCAGTAGGACTAGGTAAGATCATCTAACTGCCAGCTGTTAGATACCAGGGGTAAATCACACTTGTGTAGAAATCCTAAAAGTCTTTTGAGGGTAAAACCTGAAATTAAAAACCATTTTTGCTAAAGAAATCATCATAGAGGAGTGACCCACACTTAATTTGGGTTTTGTTTCTTGATTCACCTATGTCTAAGATTTATTCTATTTAGTTGCACAAAGCTTCTTGCATTGTTCAAAGAAACTCCTGTGATTCTATCATTTTAAATACTATTTTCAAAGAATGAATTAGCATGTTAAATATGTTGGTGATTTACATGGGAGAATTCCTTGAAATAATTAATTCTACAAATGACAAAGAGCTGGCTAATGAAAAGTGTTGACAAAGGTAAGTCTTAGGTGTTGAGTGACAGAATCAGCTTTTACAAAAATTCAGTTCAGAGTGATGACTTGGAATGTTAGAAATAAATGATATTAGTTTATAATAAAAGTTACATGTTTCACAGACTCACAGGCTTGGAGAGCAAACTTCTCTTTGCTCGGTAGGGGAAAGCAAGGATGAGGGGAAGGGATGGTTAGGGAGTTTGGGATAGACACGTACACACAGCTATATTTAAAACGGAACACCAAAAAGGACCTACCATATAGTACAGAGAACTCTGCTCAGTGTTACGTGGACAGGGGAGGGGACTTCGGGAAGAATGGATACATGCATATGTATGGCTCAGTCCCTTTGTTGTTTATCTGATACATTGCTAGTCAGCTATAAGCAAATACAAAATAAAAAGTTTGATAAAAGAAAGTTAAATGTATCAGGTGAAACAATTATTGAAGTAGGAGATGGGAGCTACATCTCTATGTAATAGTTTATTTGTTTTTTTAATTTGAAGGTTCAAAAAGTAAAGGCTACATTTCAATTAATGATGTGATATAGGTACTTAAAATGTAAGTTTAAGCTGTGTGGTTAACAGTGAAAAGCAGATAGACCTGAAGTGTAAGTCCATGCCATCACTTTCCAGCAATGGGTCTTTGGAATCTTAATATCTATGCCACTTGTCAAATTGTCTAAATAACAGTCTAGAGTATAAGGATCTTCTCTTAAAAATTGTTTGAGGGGATTTTTCCATGTTAGTAAGCTTACTGGAAAATTATAATAGTTGCACAATAGTCCATTTACTGAAAGTTCTAAACCTCATTTCTTATCATCTTGTTGGATATTTAGAATCTTTTTATTTTACATTATTGTCATAAATTTTTATTTGTTTTGAACCTTAGCCCTTGGTATTCTGCTCTACTATTCTGAAGTTCTACTATATATACCCCACGCACCATCTATCTACTTGACCTTTTCTTTGAGGATGTTTAAAGCTGAGTGCAGAAGAATTGATGCTTTTGAACTGTGGTGTTGGAGAAGACTCTGGAGAGTCCCTTGGACTGCAAGGAGATCCAACCAGTCCATTCTAAAGGAGATCAGTCCTGGGTGTTCTTTGGAAGGACTGATGCTAAAGCTGAAACTCCAGTACTTTGGCCACCTCATGCAAAGAGTTTACTCATTGGAAAAGATTCTGATGCTGGGAGGGATTGAGGGCAGGAGGAGAAGGGGACGACAGAGGATGAGATGGCTGGATGGCATCACTGACTCGATGGACAAGAGTTTGAGCGAACTCCGGGAGTTGGTGATGGACAGGGAGGTCTGGTGTGCCGCGATTCATGGGGTCACAAAGAGTCAGACACGACTGAGCAACTGAACTGAACTGAAATGCCCTCTACTCCTTCATTCTCATACCTCCAAGATCTCTTCTGCTTTTCCCCTCAGCAGTTGACCTTGCTTTAAAAAAAAAAAGAAAAAGGAAAAAAAGAGAAAAAGCAAAGAGAAGAAAATGTTCCAAATTGCTACAATCAACTCACCTATTTGTATCTGTGCCTATACATTCTGTTTTCCCTTCTGTTGCTTTGAATGAACAGCCTGTGTTTTTGTTGAAGGACATTTCTTCCACTTGTGCACCTGCTCAAACACACTGCTCCAGGAATTTTTCTTTGTCTTGGACATTTTAACTTTCCCTCTTGACTAAATTATCCCAAAAGCATACAAGCATTCTGCTATTTCTCCCATCTTGAAAAAAATAAGAAAAAAAAAAATCTCAATACTACATCCTTTTTCTAGCTTATTTGCTCTCCTTTAGAGGCAAACTTCTAAGTTTTCTTTACAAGCTGTCTTCAGTTCCTTTCTTTCCAGTCTCTTGAATCCTGTCCAATTAGCATTTCACCCCATATGCCACCAGAAGTTTCCTCAAGGTTATCACTACCTCAATATTTTAAGCCAATAACAAATTCTCCATCGTCATCTTATCTATAAGGCCAGCAGTACTAATAAGGCTCAGGATAGTCTCCAAAATATACTCTCTTTTCTCAGCAACCAGGTTTTCATATGTTGTTTCTCTCCCAATTTTTCGAGCTTCCCATTCTCATTCAGTTTTGCTGGGTTTACAGTATCTCATGACCTCCAAACACTAGAAACACTCAAATCTCAGTTCTAACCTTAAAATCTCTTGATTTCATACCATAACTTCCCTATGATCTCACCCATGAATTTTTTATGCTGAAAACTTCCAAATTTATATCACAAGCTCAGACCTCTCTGAACTCTAGACTTAGCCATACAACTTTCTAGTAGATATATCTGCTGAGATGTAAGTATCTCAAAGATTAAACTCCTGGTCTGTACCTCCAAACCTGCTCTTCCCACAATCTTACTAAAAAAAAAAAAAATTCCATCTTCCTAAAACCAATCAATAAATCAATACTGTCTTTCCCACTGCTCATGCCTAAAAAAAAGTCATCTGTAATTTTTTTGTTTGTTTTCTCTTATACTTTTTCTCTATCATCACATACTTACCTTTCACCTTCAAAATATGCCTGGTGTCTGAACACTTTTCATCATTTCCTTTACTCCTATCCTAATACAGGCTACCACTACCATTCACTTAGATTATCATAATGACCTTCTAGTTCAAGCGTGTGTACTTTTTCCTGCAAGGATGAGATAGCGAGTGTTTTAGGTACTGCAGGTCATAAGGTCCTGTTGCAGGTACCTAACTCTGCCAAAATTTGACAGCATTCCATCAACAGTATACAATTAATGAATGTGCTGTGTTTCTGTAAAATGTTATTTATTAAAACAGGAAGGTGGCCAAATGTGATCTATGAGCTGTAGCTTGCCAACACCAATTCTAATTTGTCTCCTTGACTCATCTTTCTTTCCTAATGCCTGTTGTCAACAGATCATGCTCCCCATTTCACTCATAGTAAAAGTCAAAATTTTTCGTATGGCATACAAAGTTTCTAAACAATATGTTTCCTCAATTTTGCTCCTGTGATCTAGCTACATTGATCTTTCTGGTGGCCCTTGAACTTACCAAATGCACGAGGGCACCAATCCTTTCTATTTCCTGTCTGAGAACCCATGAACTATAAAACTCACTCTCCACCCTCCTCAGGTCCCTGATCAAACCTCTTATTTTCAATGAAGCCTTTCCTCCCTAAGAAATCACCATTGCCCTCCTCCCAACATGCCCCATTCTCTTTCCCTGCTATATTCTTTTTCTAACCTCACCAGTTAGTATGCTAAGAAGTTTAATTTTCATTTGTCCCCCCAGTCAGAATATCTCCCATTAAAATATTGGTATGTACATGAGGCTATGTTTATTTTAATGATTTTCTATTTTATCTCCAGAGTTTAGAACAGTTTCTGGTATATAATTTAGAACTAAAAATTAAATAGTTGTTGAATGAAGCACTCCCTAAATGAAGTCAGGGAGGGTGAGAGAAAGTTCTTGGCTTAGATGCAACAGAGAAAGTACTGTAACACATGATAGAAGTTATTTAAAACTTCAAATGTAATACACCAAGGTTTATCTCTAAATTTTTTAACATAACATTTTGATGTCTTTTTTCCTCCTCTGCCTCTATGATGCTTAATTTTTTTGTGTCAACTTGATTGAACTAAGGGATGCACTGAGAGCTGGTGAAACCTTATTTCTAGATGTTTCAATGAGGGAATTTCTAGAAGAGATTAGCATTTGAATTCAACCGAATAAAGCAGATGTCCCTCCACTACATGGAAAGGCATCAGCCAATTCCATTGGAGACACACACAGGGCAAAAATGTGGAGCAAGGGTGGATCTGCTGTTGATCTGAGATGTGCATCTTCTGTTGCCCCTCTGGTTCTCAGAATTTCTGACTCAGACCAGTACTTACACCCTTGGTCTCCCAATTCTCAGGCTCTCAGACTCGGACTAAATTCTACCTCTGGCTTTCCTGGGTCTCCTGTTTGCAGACAGCACATTCTAAGACATTTTGGCCTCCTTAACTATGTGATCCAATTCCTATAGCAAATCTCCTTTTACCTCTAACTACATCTATATCTAATATATTTATTATTGGCTCTGTTTCTCTGGAGAACCTTGACCCAATATAGTCTCTACAATGAAAATGACTTTATTTAACAAGCTTTTGAATTTATCCAATACAGCCACATGTTCATGCTCATGTGCATACTATTTTCAGTGTACATACTAATCTCTTATTTTCTCTTATCATGCTCACAAATGAAACAGATAATATTTTCTTGGAAGCAAAGAACTTCAGTGACCATTTTCAAGCTTTCTGTGTATTATAGCAATTATACCTCTGAACTTAATCATTATTTTCATTCTTGGCGACTCCCACTAGATCAGCATGCTGTTTAGTTTATGTCTAACTAATTTAATTAATAATTTAGTAACTAATTTAACTTGTGATACCCAAGATCTCCCAATTTCAGGTATGAGAAAAGCACAGACTGAATCAATGAATGAACAAATGGATGGATGAATGGTTAGTAGTGCTGGAATCAGGGCTTGGGCTCTCTTATTTCCAGTATGGTATTCTCTCTACTACAGCCTACTCCCTTTATGGTGACTTCACAAATCCTTGTTAAGGATAGACAGTCCTCTGGACCACAAGTTGAAAAAACAAAGATTAAAAAAAAAAAAAAAGCTACAAAAGCACTACACACAGAACTGCCCTTCTAATTAGACAAGAGATAATTCATGAAATGAGAATACAAGCGAACCATAGAACTGGTTTCACAAGGTTATTTTGAAAACAAATGCATCAGAAAATTAGTCAGTGACTGAAAAAATAACCTGTACAAAGTAGAGAAGGGCTGGCAGATAAATCCCTTCCATGACTCTATAATAGTAATTCTTAAATGTACTTAGTTTGAGTTCTTAAACCCCTAACATCAGTTTCACACAGGATGCTTGTTAAGAATTCAGAGTTGGTGACTCCCAGTCTAGTCTTCAAATTTTTGGAGAGCTAATCCTGGAATCTGAATTTTTACTTATCTATCAGATTCTTATACATACTTTAGATTTATAGTCAGAGCCTTGCTACTCAAAATGTACTCTGAAACCAGCAACAAGGAGAGCATTCTGAAACGTGCTAAAGATAATGCATATTCTCAGGCCTCTTCTCAAACCTACCCATCAGAGTCTGCATTTTAACCAAATTCCTGGTTGATTTGAATGCAAATTAAAATTTTAAAAGTACGACTCTTGAGAGCATCTTTCCATAAGCAATGAAACATAAAGAAACTATTGTATCTCCTAATAGCTAATCTTTCTCTACACTTTCCCTTAATCGCTTTCCAATGTTACTTTAGAGTCCTATATGGAAACTAGACCATTAATTTACATAAAATGGGATTACATAATACATAAAAACAGAATGTTCAAGAGGAAAGGACCTCAGAGAGCACCTCCTTGAACTCCTTCATTTTACAGAAGCAGAAAGATCAGACCCAGAGAGGTCACCTGGACTCATGGAGATAACTGATGGTTAAGCCAAGAATACACATCAGGCCCCCTGATTCTGATTTCCTGGCTGCTTTAATTACATGCCACTTCCTTTCAGAAGAATTTTACCCACAATTGGGATTTTGCTAAAAATTTGGCCTTTAACTTAAACAGTGTTTTTGAAAGTAAAGTCTAATAGTTAGTATGTAAGAGATCCACTGTGCTAGTCAAATGTTACATCATCAGTCATTCTTAAAAAGGACTAATTAAAAAAAAATGTACTAGGCTTCTCTATAATCAAGAAGATTATTTTTTAATCTAATTCATTTTTCAGAATAATTACTCAAAATCAATCACTGTCAGTTTATAACAATAATCAGAGAGGAGTTAGAAAATATTGGTGATATTGCAGGGTTCAATTTCTTCTCCGGATAGGAAGATCAAATCATTCCAGCAACTGGGAATTGCATTACAACTATTTCTAAATGGAATTTAGCTGCATCATTTTACATTCCTAGCCCTTTGGTCTCCAATGTTCAATTTTCTTGAGTGAAAAATATATGCACAGTGGATATAAGATGGTATTTTAGAACTAATTACAGCCCCTTTCAACTTCCTAAAGGAGGCTTTCTGAGCAAGCAAATGCCTTCCTTCATTTCTTTCTTTGCTTTTTGTCTAGTCAAAAAAGGAATGACAAGTAACTCAGTCTTGACTGATTCTCTTTTGAGTTGTGAAAGGGACAAGTAAGAAAGGAATGTGCCAGTAAAGCAATAATACAGGGGATTTACATATTAATGATGGTCTACTCATACAGGATTTGTTTCTCAAATAAACAACCTAAGTTATTCTGCCTCTCCACCCCAACATGTGTGAAATCACTTAGCATAGTGCCCAGCACAGGAGTTCTAAATAAATATTATTGTTTTTATAAGCCCCAAACCATAACATAAGCATTTCCTGCAGGTATCTAAGCAGATGTTCCAAGTCCAGTTAACTCTTTCAGAAGACAGAACATTACATAACTCAAAATGTAACTGTTTGTACTTAGAAATTGTGAAATAATGTCGGTCAGGACACAAACACTTTTAACAGAGGAACACAACAGAGTGAATTCAGATTGTGTGCTAGGGGAAAAAAAAAACTGTGCTGACTCATGGTCCATCTGATACTGTTTTTCTGGCCAGATGCTTCATTATATAAGAACTTCTTCTTTGATACGGCCACTTGCTGTTGACACCGCTCACAGTGACTTCAAATGTATCACAAGGAGCAATGCCAGCACACTGGGTTTCTATCTGTGAGACAGGTGACAGTTGGTCTAAAATGGTTTCTGAGGCATTAACTTTGTAATAGGATTAGATGGCAATTTGATAATTATTTTTAGCCTAATATAAGCCTCAGTTTCTTCTCTCAATTGAAGATACAAATATCTGCTTTAGAAGGTTTCTGGGAGGGATTAATATAATGCTGTAGGAAAGATTTACATCAAGTGTCTGACCTAAGCTAAACACTCATTAGTACTGATTTCTTTCTCCCTTTACACATGCTGATCTGGTGACCCCTTGTCTATGTTCCTAAAAACAGTAAGAACTACAGAATTTGGCAACTTCTGTTCAATAAAAGGCAACTTACACATCTAAGAGTAGACCAGCCCTACAAAGGATAGTCAGCAATAAGGAGGATAGTACTCATTGATTATGTCTAGCTCTACGTATGCAAATATATTTGGAATTCAACCAAAAAGCTGACACAAGAAATGTGAATTTAAGAGTCTTATCTGCAAAGAGGAAATGATTGCCAGAGCTTATATCTTGCCAAGGATTTTTTTTTTAATATGAAAGTAATAGCTAAATACTTTCTCAGTAGAAAATATCAGAATCTGGAAGTGCAAACTACTTGTAATTTTTCAGTGTTCAACAATACTCTCAAGTCAAAAGTAGATAAATGAAAGGAAATTCTCCAAGACTGAATTTAGCCATCTTTCTATTTGAAACACATGGATTACATTTAATTAAGCTAAGAGGATATACTATTCAATTGATGGTTTTAGTCAATAAGGCTTTAGAACAATGACTCTGCCAAAATTTAATATTGGAAAATTGTGCACCCTACCAAAACAGTGAAATATATTACTGGAGTCTTTGTGAGAATGTACTCAGGCTTGTTTAAGTACCAAGAATTTAATTCAATAAAACTTTATTTGGCTAGATTTTTATCTGTTAATAAGAGAGGCTCAACAGGAAGCACTTGAATTTTTAAGTTCAGTTGCTCAGTCATCTCCAACTCTTAGCAACCTCATGGACTACAGCATGCCAGGCCTCCCTGTCCATTACCAGCTCCCGGAGTTTACTCAAACTCATCTCCATTGAGTCGGTGATGCCATCCAACCATCTTATCCTCTGTCGTCCCCTTCTCATCCTGCCTTCAATCTCTCCTAACATCAGAGTCTTTTCAAATGAGTCAGTTCTTCACATCAGGGGACCAAAGTATTGGTGTTTCAGCTTCAGCATCAGTCCTTCCAATGAATATTCAGGACTGATTTCCTTTAGGATGGACTGGCTGGATCTCCTTGCATTCCAAGGGACTATCAAGAGTCTTCTCCAACATCATAGTGCAAAAGCATCAATTCTTCGGCATTCAACTTTCTTTATAGTCAAACTTTCACATCCATACATGACGACTGAAAAATCATAGCTTTGACTAGATGGACCTTTGTTGGCAAAATAATGTCTCTGCTTTTTAATATGCTGTCTAGGTTGGTCATAATTTTCCTTCCAAGGAGCAAGCATCTTTTAATTTCATGGCTGCAGTCACCATCTGCAGTGATTTTGGAGCCCCCCAAAATAAAGTATCTCACTGTTTTCACAGTTTCCCCATCTATTTCCCATGAAGTGATGGGACTGGATGCCATGATCTTCATTTTCTGAATGTTGAGCTTTAAGCCAACTTTTTCACTCTCCTCTTTCACTTTCATCAAGAGGCTCTTTAGTTCTTTGCTTTCTGCCATAAGGGTGACATCATCTGCATATCTGAGGTTACTGATATTTCTCCCAGCAATCTTGATTCAAGCTTGTGTTTTATCCAACCCAGCATGTCTCATGATGTACTCTGCATATAAGTTAAATAAGCATGGTGACATTATACAGCTTCCATGTACTCCTTTTCCCATTTGGAACCAGTCTGTTGTTCCATGTCCAGTTCTAACTGTTGCTTCCTGACCTGCATACAGGTTTCTCAAGAGGCAGGTCAGATGATCTGGTATTCCCAATTCTTTCAGAATTTTCCACAGTTCATTGTGATCCACACACTCAAAGGCTTTGGCATAGTCAATAAAACAGAAGTAGATGCTTTTCTGGAACTCTCTTGTTTTTTTGATAATTCAATGGATATTGGCAATTTGGTCTCTGGTTCCTCTGCCTTTTCTAAATCCATCTTGAATGTCTGGGAGTTCATGGTTCATGTAATGTTGAAGCCTGGCTTGGAGAATTTTGATCATGACTTTGCTAGTGTGTGAGATGAGTGCAGTTGTGAGGTAGGTTGAGCATTCTTTGGCATTGCCTTTCTCTGAGATTGAAAGGAAAACTGACCTTTTCCAGTCCTGTGGCCACTGCTGAGCTTTCCAAATTTGCTGGTATATTGAGTGCTGCACTTTCACAGCATCATCTTTTAGGATTTAAAATAGCTCAACTGGAATTCCATCACCTCCACCAGCTTTGTTCATAGTGATGCTTCCTAAGGCCCACTTCAGTTGAATTTTTGCATACCATAAAAATCAAAGTATACTTGGTCAAATTAAGGACTGGATTTTTGAGGAATATAGCAATAGTTAAGCCGCTGCATGAATGTAGAATGTGCAATACCTGTACAGAATCAGGATACTCAGAAGCTTGAAAAATTACTTACATCATAAATAATGGCTTGATTGTACTCTGAAAATTATCTAATTCATACTAAGAGGGTAAAAAAAATATCATCCTGAAAGAAAAAATCTTGGAAAGATGGGAATTGTATTAGTTTGCTAGGGTTGTCATAACAAAATATCACAGACTGAGTGGCTTAAACAACAATTTATTTCTCATGGTTTTGGAGTCTAATGTCCAAGATCAGAGTGTCAGCAGATTTGGTTTCTCCTAAGACTTTTTTTCTTAACTTAAAGATGTCAATCTTCTTGGTATGTCCTCACACACAGCCTTTTCTCTATATGTGTTCACCTGGATCTCCTTCTCTTCTTATAAGAATATTGATTATATTGGATTAGGGTTGTAGTGGCCTCATTTTAACTTAATCACCTTTGGAATCTTGAATAAGGTATGATCAAACGATGGACACTAGCATAAAATTTTGTGAGATTTTAACAAAATCTCTAGTTAATAACACTATATCACATGTTACTTTCCTGTTTTTTTAACAATATCTCTTTATATTCTCAGAATGGGGATAGAAGTTCCAAGGCTCATTCAAAAATTTTTTAATCAGAAAGATGGGCACAGTGAAGGACAGAAATCATATCGACCTAACAGAAGCAGAAGATATTAAGAAGAGGTGGCAAGAATACACAGAATAATTATACAAAAAAGATCTTAATGATCCAGATAACCCCATGGATCTTAATAACCCAGATCGCTCACCTAGAGCCAGACACCATGGAATGTGAAGTCAAGTAGGCCTTAGGAAGCATCACTAAGAACAAAGCTAGTGGAGGTGATGGAATCCAAGTTGAACTATTTCAAATCCTAAAAGATGATGTTGTGTAAGTGCTGCACTCAATATGTCAGCAAATTTGGAAAACTCAGCAGTGGCCACAGGACTGGAAAAGGTCAGTTTTCATTCCAACCCCAAAGAAAGGTAATGCCAAAGAATGTTCAAACTACCACACGGTTGTACTCATCTCACACGCTAGCAAAGTAATGTTGAAAAATGAACCAAGAACTCCCAGACGTTCAAGCTGGGTTTAAACAAGGCAGAGGAACCAGAGATCAAATTGCCAACATCCACTGGATCATAGAAAAAGCAAGAGAGTTCCATAAAAGATCTACTTCTGCTTTATTGACTATACTAAAGCCTTTGACTGTGTGGATCACAACAAACTGTGGAAAAATTTTTCAAGAGATGGGAATACCAGACCACTTGACCTGCCTCTTGAGAAATCTCTATGCCGGTCAAGAAGCAGCTAGAACTGGACAGGGAACAACAGACTGGTTCTAAATCGGGAAAGGAGCATGTCAAGACTTTACATTGTCACCCTGTTTAGTTAACTTATATGCAGAGTACATCATGTTAAATGCCAGACTAGATGAGCCACAAATAAAATCAAGATTGCCTCAGATATGCAGATGATACCACCCTTATGTCAGAAACCGAAGAGGAACTAAAGAGCCTCTTAATGAAAGTGAAAGAGGAGAGTGAAAAAGTAAGCTTAAAACTCAACATTCAAAAAACTAAGATGATGGCATCTGGTTTCATCACTTCATGGCAAATAGACAGGTAAAACAATGGAAAGAGTGAGAGAATTTATTTTCTTTGGCTCCAAAATCACTGGAGATGGTGACTGCAGTCATGAAATTAAATCACTCTTGATCCTTGGAAGAAAAGCTATGACCAACATAGACAGCATATTAAAAAAGCAGAGACATTATTTTGCCAACAAAGTTCTGTCTAGTCAAAGCTATGGTTTTTTCAACAGTCATGTATGAATTTGAGAGTAGGACCATTAAAAAAAGCTGAGCTCCAAAGAATTGATGCTTTTGAACTGTGGTGCTAGAGAAGACTCTTGAGAGTCCCTTGGACTGCAAGGAGATCAAACCAGTCCATCCTAAGGGAAATCAGTCCTGAATATTCATTGGAACGACTGATGCTGAAGCTCTAATACTTTGGGCACCTGATGAGAAGAACTGACTCCTTAGAAAAGATCCTGATGCTGGGAAAGATTGAATGTAGGAGGAGAAGGAGATGACAAGAGGAGAAGATGACTGAATGGTATCAACAACTTGATGGACATGATTTTGAGCAAGTTCTGGTACTTGATGATGGACAGGGAAGCCTGCGTGCTGTAATTCCTGGGGTGGGCAAAGAGTCAGACATGACTGAGTGACTGAACTGAACTGAAGATAATGAAATTTGTAAACTTTTGCCAGTAATACTGGATGCCAAAATACATGGAACAATATAAAAATTTTGAGTGAATATAAATTAGAAATCTAGCATTCTATTCATACTAAGTAGTAGTAATATTCATTCTATTCAAACAAGTAGGATCAAATGCTGTACTTTTTTAGCTAGGCAAAAATTCTTAAGTAGAAAAGCTTTTGTATACATATATATATATATAAATAGTATGTATAACATAATATATATATTTTAGAAAACTTATGAATTTTAACTGAATCACCTTTTGAAGTCTATATGAATTAAGATCAGCCAATCGATCTCATTTAATTTTAATAACCTCTTAAAAGGCCCTGTTGCTAAATTCGTTACATTCTGCAGGACTCAGGGTTAGAATGTCAATAAAAGAACTTGATTGGTGTGGGAAGAATTTGGAGGTGGGGGTGGGTTTGGGGACACAATTCAACCCATAACAGGAATATATCTGTGTGTGGCCAGGTCCTATTTCTTACTGTGAATTTTGTGCTATTAAACCGATTTCCTTTTTGAAACAGTCATTAGGAAATTCTAGCATGTTTTGTTATATATTTATCATTCTATTATCACTCTTACAGGTCTGTAGGTTAGTTATTAATGGGACATAGATGTCTGACCTTTTTATTATTACTAATATTTTTGTAAAAATCTTTTACTTGGAATGGAGTTAATAACTGAGCATAAAACTGAGTAGCACATCTGGCATCCAAACTTCCTTTAAGATATTCATTAGAACAAACTGACAGGTTCAAACAGCACAGTATAGTAACTTCCTATTTTCCCCAAATCAAAGGCTAGAAGTAGTAGTGTTGTTACAGAAATCTAATTGTTACTGTTATGTAAACATTGACTTTGGAGGATTCTCAAAAAGAAATGTAGTTGGTATTCCTGTATAGATTTCAGTTCAGTTCAGTTCAGTTCAGTCACTCAGTCGTGTCCAACTCTTTGCGACCCCATGAATCGCAGCACACCAGGCCTCCCTGTCCATCACCATCTCCCGGAGTTCACTCAGACTCACGTCCATTGAATCGGTGATGCCATCCAGCCATCTCATCCTCTGCCGTCCGCTTCTCCTGCCCCCAATCCCTCCCAGCATCAGAGTCTTTTCCAATGAGTCACCTCTTTGCATGACATGGCCAAAGTACTGGAGTTTCAGATTTAGCATCATTCCTTCCAAAGAACATATAGATTTAACTTCTAATAAATTATAAGTCATATTATGAAATGTGAAACTAACTTGGAGAATAGTAAATTCATTCAACCCTCCATAATTTTAGAACCATAAATGGTGAATTTCTCTAATTTCCTTTGCTATGAAATAAAGAAAAAGCTTAAGAAGCATTTCCAAACTTTACTTCCTCTGGAGAAAAAGTAATTTAAATGTAAGATATAACAAACTATTTAAAATATTTGCATTATCTTGTCTGAGCAGAGCTGTAAGTGTAGTTTCATAGGAACTGATGGTATTCCTCTAATCTTCTGTCTGAGGCACCAGCTTCATCCTGACACTAGGTCTATTGACTTCCTCCTATAGCACATGAGGAATGTACAAGACACCATCCATCTTCCTGTGTTTCCCTTCATACAAATAGAATTCTATATTCTAGAAGATAAGAAAGGAGTTTCTTTGCCTTTCCTAAGACATGCTGAAAAGCTTTTACTTTAATACTGCGATGTCTTATCACATATTTCATTTTTAAATCTCTATTTCATTCTTTTCCTATTAACAGTACTTATTACTAAAAAATTAATATGAGAAAAAGTTTCATTCTGAGGACACATTGAATACCAGTAAAGATCAAGTTTAGAAGATTTATAAAACAATCACAGATAATTCAAGCTGAGCATAACTTTGTAAACATCCAGTTTTTTTGGCGGGGAGGGGCAGGGATCAGATAGGGAGAATCATTTTATTTTCTTATTTATAAGTGGCTATTTAGTTGCAAGCAATAAAAATAACCTCCTTAAAAAAAAAAAAAAACATTTTAGGATACTTAGCAGTTCACAGAATTGAAGTTTAACATTCAGTTATAATAAAGAACAGAAATCAAGGTATATCTACAGAGCTTAATCTCATATAAATTGGGATGTACAGAGACCGGAAATACTACTAAAATTGGGATTTGCTAGAGATAACCAGATTATAAATATATTACAAAGATTTGTGGCAGAAGAATGAGAAAACAAGCATCACTTAACTAAAATGCTATAAAATAATCCATTGTTTAGATCATTGGAAGTAAAATGTTGAAGATTTGATCCTGTAGAAATAATGCAAAAATAAGCCTGGATCATCAAGATAGCCCAAAGTTTTAAGATTTTCTTCTAACTTTCAAATCATGCTGAATAGAAAGAAGCTTTGGAAAAGTTAAAGGCTAAAATGGACCAACCAGAGCTTTATCAGCATTTCTAAAATATATGCTTTTATAAAAAAAGAAACCATGCAACAAAACAAGACAAAATACAAGATACAATATAACTCTAAGCTTGTTTATCCCATTAAGATCCTATGTTGCTGCTGCTGCTAAGTCGCTTCAGTCGTGACCGACTCTGTGCGACCTCATAGACGGCAGCCCACCAGGCTCCCCAGTCCCTGGGATTCTCCAGGCAAGAACACTGGAGTGGGTTGCCATTTCCTTCTCCAATGCATGAAAGTAAAAAGCGAAAGTGAAGTCGTTCAGTCGTGTCAGACTCTTAGCAACCCCATGGAGCCTACCAAGCTCCTCCGTCCATGGGATTTTCCAGGCAAGAGTACTGGAGTGGGGTGCCAGTGCCTTCTCCTAAGATCCTATATATTACTCCTAATAAAGCAAAAGGTATTTACCCAGCCAACAATAATCTAATTCATGTAGGAATACTGACATTATTAGAAAATTATTCAAGTCCATCTAAAAACTTTCATCTATTTATTATATTTAAATGTATGTTTAAATATTTATTAAATTTATATTTAAACTTACTAATTTTAAATGTACCAGGTAGCTCAGCTGGTAAAGGATCTGCCTGCAATGCAGGAGACCCAAGTTTGATTCCTGGGATGGGAAGTTCCCCTGGAGAGTGGACAAACTACCCACTTCCATATTCTTGGACTTCCCTGATGGTTCAGGTGGTAAAAAATCCACCTGCAATGTGGGACACGAGGGTTCTATCCCAGGGTTAATATATGGTATTATCTAATTCTATATCATAAAAATCCTGGAATGTGAAGTCAACTGGGCCTTAGGAAACCTCACTACGAACAAAGCTAGTGGAAGTGATGGAATTCCAGTTGAGCTATTTCAAATCCTAAAAGATGATTCTTTGAAAGTGCTGCACTCAATATGCCAGGAAATTTGGAAAATGCAGCAGTGGCCACAGAACTGGAAAAGGTCAGTTTTCATTCCAATCCCAAAGAAAGCCAATACCAAAGAATGTTCAAGCACAGTTGTACTCCTTTCACACGCTAGCAAAGTCATGCTCAAAATTCTCCAAACCAGGCTTCAACAGTACATGAACCATGAACTCCCAGATGTTCAAGCTGGATTTAGAAAAGGCAGAGGAACCAGAGATCAAATTGCCAACATCCATTGGATCATCAATAAAGCAAGAGAGATCTAGAAAAATATCTACTTCTGCTTTACTGACTATGCCAAAGCCTTTGACTGTGTGGATCACAATGAACTGTGGAAAATTCTGAAAGAATTGGGAATACCAGACCACCTGACCTGCCTCCTGAGAAATCTGTATAAAAGACAGGAAGCAACAGTTAGAACTGGACATGAAACAGCAGATTGGTTCCAAATAGGGAAAGGGGTACGTCAAGGCTATTTATTGTCACCCTGCCTATTGAACTTATATGCAGAGAACATCATGAGAAATGCTGGGCTGGATGAAGCATAAGCTTGAATCAAGATTGCCAGGAGAATTATCAATAACCTCAGATATGCAGATGACATCACCCTTATGGCAGAAAGTGAAGAGGAACTAAAGAGCTTCTTGATGACAGTGAAAGAGGAGAGTAAAAAAATTGGCTTAAATCTCAACATTCAGAAAACTAAGATCATGACATCTAGTCCCATCATTTCACGGCAAATAGACAGGGGAACAGTGGAAACAGTGAGAGACTTTATTTGGGGGGACTCCAAAATCACTGCAGATGGTGACTGCAGCCATTAAATTAAAAGATGCTTGTTCCTTGGAGGAAAGTTATGACCAACCTAGATAGCATATTAAAAAGCAGAGACATTACTTTGCCAGCAAAGGTCCATCTAGTCAAGGCTCTGGTTTTTCTAGTGGTCATGTATGGATATGACAGTTGGACTGTGAAGAAAGCTAAGTGCTGAAGAACTGATGCTTTTAAACTGTGGTGTTGGAGAAGACTCTTGAGAGTTCCTTGGGCAGCAAGGTGGTCAAACCAGTCCATCCTAAAGGAAATCGGTCCTGAATATTCATTGGAAGGACTGATACTGAAGCTGAAACTCCAATACTTTGGTCCCCTGATGTGAAGAACCAACTCATTTGAAAAGACCCTGATGCTGGGAAAGATTGAAGGCATGAAGAGAAGGAGACGACTGAGGCTGAGATGATTGGATGGCATCACCGACTCAATGGACAAGAGTTTGAGTGAACTCAGGGAGTTGGTGATGGACAAGCAGGCCTGGTGTGCTGCAGTCCATGGGGTTGCAGAGTCGGACATGAGTGAGCAACTGAACAGATATCATACAAAAGTATAAATTTATGAAAAACTATTACAAAAATATATTTCAATTAAAAGAAAAAGTATATAAAGGATGACTCTGGGAAAAAAAATATAAGAAGGTAGAAGAAATGGTCCAAAATAATGTAAAGCATAATTGAACAACATCTCTGAAACTAAAATTAAAACTAATCTTAAACGATATAGCAAGTTATATAAAAATATGTTTTTAATATTTTTAGCTCTTTCATAATATCATTCAACTTGGGAATATAGTAGAGTAATATCTTAAAATAATTTTGACAGAAAGATGGTGGCACATCCTTTACATATAGGCAATTTGCCTTTCAAAAATACAATAACAAATAGGCATTATTTAGCAAGTTGGGATACTGGGAATATAATATATATGAAAATTATATTTAATGATAAAATGCTAATCAAACTGAAGAATCATAGAATGGATATGTTGTGATGAACAGATTTTAGAACTATAAAGCTAATAATAAAGGAGAGAATTAAGGTTTCACAACTGTAGGTAAGCAGTATGCACCTTGACAATATAATTAAATAATTTAATATAGAGATAGAAGAGTTAGAAAAAAGAAGAAATAAATATAAGATAGAAGAAAGAAGAGAAAGAAATTTAACTGAGAAAATATTATTTTAAGTTTTATCTAGAATTCAGTATAGACTACAACTTAAATATTAAGAGAAACACAATAATGAATTTATAACTTAAATGTCTTCATAATAAATCTTTTACAAGTTGATAAAATTCTTTAGATACTTATATATTACAGAGAAATATTTATCAGAAATTAAGCAACTCTAACTTGATATTATTTTTACTTTTTAAGTACATTTATTTACTGGCTTACACTAAAATCAGGTATAATGCAATCCCAGGTTTTCAAATTAATTGTATTTATCAGCTTTAATACTTTCATAGAGATATCTGGAACAATGTTACCCAGTTGTTAACAAATGATTTTATTTGTTTATCAAATACTTTTTTATTTGTTTATTTTATTTTGTTTATTTTATTTGTTTATTTTATTTATTTATTTATCAAATACTTTTTAAAATCTTTTTCCATCACATGTTTTGGACTACCTTTTTTTAATAATAGCTAGGCAATGGCAACCCACTCCAGTACTCTTGCCTGGAAAATCCCATGGAAGAGGAGCTTGGTAGGCTGCAGTCCATAGGATCACTGAGAGTCGGACACGACTGAGCGACTTCACTTTCACTTTCAAGCATTGTAGAAGGAAATGGCAACCCACTCCAGTGTTCTTGCTTGGAGAATCCCAGAAACAGAGGAGCCTTGTTGGCTGCCATCTATGGGGTCGCACAGAGTCGGACACGACTGAAGTGACTTAGCAGCAGCAGCAGCATATCATCTTAGCAGATAAGTCATCATTCTTTCCAAAAAGTATACTCTGTATTACATATTTAGATAGAGTATTTAAAATACTAACTCATATTATGAATTGGAGGGAATCATAGTATCTGTCTTACAATTGACATGAAGATTTTTGCAAAAATAGAATAGTGCCTTGAATGTAGTAAGCAAGCAATATGCATTAGCTACTCCTTCAGCTATGGCTTCCCCCGTGGCTCAATAATAAAGAATCCACCTGCAATGGAAGAGACATACGTTTGATCCCTGTATTAGGAAGATCCCCTAAAGAAGAAAATGGCAACCCACTCCAGTATTCTTGCCTGGGAAACTCCATGGACAGAGGAGTCTGGCAGTTTACAGTCCATGGGGTCACAAAACAGTGACATGACTTAGTGACTAATCAACAGCAACTCTTTCAGCTAATCATATTTATGCTAAGAGAGCTGTCATTTTTACTTAAGTGAGAATCTGATAAATTATAATTTGCAAATGCTACTTATATTTTTTCTCTTCAAAAATAGAAATAACAGTAACTATTAAAGCATGACTGTGGGAGTGATTCACTCTTTTGGACCACCTCATTGTACTCACTTATAATTAAATACCTGCTGTGACTAAGTATTGTGCGAGGAACACTAGACACAGTAGTGAACAAGAGAGAGTGCATGTAAACATTCAAGGTTTCTCATCATTAGGGAAAATTCTTTATGGTAAATCTTGTAACATAAAATTTCTTGTCCTGATCAATACAGTCAATATATTTTAATGTTGATTGTGAAAGAATTCAAATGTTAAATGGCATTGTTATTAAGCTCATTTGCACCCTTTAATTGTAATTAATTGTATAAATTAATTCTGATATAATTTCAAGTCATAATTTTTTTTATTATAGCTTATAAGCATCAATAAGCTTTTAATATTTAACACTGACTCAAATGAGCTTTTGACTTACATCCTCATATGTCCCATATCATTTCCTTCAGAAGATCATCAGGGTACCCTAAAGAAAAATGACTTGTAACATCAAGAGATTTCCACTTCCCAACAACCAATGACTTCCCAATAGAAGCTACTACATATTCTTACTTCAATTTACTTTTTGACAAATTATCTTAGTATTTCATAAATTAATAAATTATATAATTAAGGCAATGCATTTTTAAATAAAAGAGTGTTACAATATACTGGCTCTGAAAATAACAGATTACCAAATATATAAGTCAAACATAAAAAATTCCAATAATGAACACATTCACTAGAAATTATTTCTGTTTAATAATGAATACCAGCTTCCCTGGTGGCTCAGATGGTAAAGCGTCTTCAGGAGAAGGAAATGGCAACCCACTCTGCTACTCTTGCCTGGAAAATTCCATGGACAGAGGAGCCTTGTAGGCTACAGTCCATGGGGTCGCTAAGAGTCGGACACGACTGAGTGACTTCACTTCAATAATGAGTACAAACTACTATCGGGGGCTTCCCAGGTGGCGCTAGTGGTAAAAGAATCTGCCTGCCAATGCAGGAGACACAGGAGACATTGGTTCTATCGGAAGATCCCTCAAAAAGGAAATGGCAACCCGTTCCAGGATTCTTGTTTCAGAAATTCCATGAACAGAGGAGCCTGGCGGGCTACAGTCTGTGGGGTCGCAAAAAAAGTTGGACACAACTGAGCTTGTGTGCACTATCTATCACTTTCACTTTTCCCTTTCATGCATTGGAGAAGGAAATGGCAACCCACTCCAGTGTTCTTGCCTGGAGAATCCCAGGGACGGGGGAGCCTGGTGGGCTGCCATCTGTGGGGTCGCACAGAGTCGGACACGACTGAAGTGACTTGGCAGCAGCAGCAGCACTGTCTAATATAGTCCTTAAGGGTCAAATTTTAAATTATCTTAAAAATAGGTTTTTCTTTAGATAAAAAGTTGAATACTTAAGCTAAATATTTGTAAACCCTCACACATATAGTACAAAAATTATGTTTAGGTGGTTGTCTTAAATATTTAATAACAGTAATTTGTCAGCTTGATACAATATTGATTCACATAAATACTTTATAACTAACAGTTTAGAGAAATAATGTTACTTTTGTAATTACAATTCACTTCTTTATCTTTTGATACTGAGTGAGTTTTATTGAGTATGATTGAAAATATAAAATTCATAGGCTAATTCTGAAATGTTATCCCAATAAGTAAGTTCGCCCTTGAGAGGAATTTTACCAGAATGATAAACTGGTTTTAGTCAAGATGTGAAATCCAGGTCATTATTCAAAAGTGATATTCTTCTTGGTTAGCCAAGAAGCTGTTGAAATTGGGTAAGCCAAGAAAAACTAAAATGTTAAGTGAATACAGGATCAGGAACATGCAAAGCCTACAATAGAATGTCTTGTCATACCAGCTAGATAAGAACTGTAGAAACTAACCCAGCAATAAGATTGCTAAAGAGAAGTCTTAACAAAATGTTCCAGCTGAGAAAAAGATATAGCAACGAGAAAAGAAAGCAAGCAGTACAAATTGCCTCTGAAGCAACTTTTACTGCCTCCAGAAGGAAATGTTTTCATGGCTGTGGCATTTTTCTTTTTTTTTTTTTTTTTTTACCAAAAGCAAAATGTTCACACTAGAAGAAGTTTGGCACTCTCAAATTCTTCTTCTGGGAACACAGATAGGTAAAGATTTTCTAAATATCAAATTCATAGTACATAAAAACTTTGCAGGCAAATGTGACAATATTTTATGATACCTGCCACACATGCAAACTTTACAAAATAACATGAATACACAAAAAAAGATCTTTCTCTAACAGTAATTTTTGATGACAGTGATTAGAGATTATTTTAATATAGAACCTAAATAGTCAGCAAAAGACAGTGGGCTAAATTGATTAGGGTAATGCTATGTAATCATAAGAACTCTTTTGAAAAGCTCTGTTAAATTGATATATATAGGGACATAGATGACTATCATGTATGGTGAAAAATGCAAATTGCTCAGCTATGTGTATAATATGACTAAGTTATGTATTCATATAACTGCACATATACATTTTCATACATATGATTGCATATATTTGTGTGCATAAATTATAGATATTGTGTATACAGATATATATGTTCAGAAAAAAATAAATAGATAGATATTTAATGTGATATTTAATAGATAATGAAATGTGGGGTTGACAGTCAAGGTTGAGACAAGATCTGAAACTTTTAACTTTCCCCTCCAAATTATATTTATTTCTTAAAGCTTTATATAACTTTTTACTTACGGTATTGTAGAGAAAAAGAAGGGAAAACAATGTATCCATCATAGAAAAATAATTTAATAACCCTCATGGGACATTTCTGTCTTCTCACCCAATTCTTTTACTTGCCATTTATCTTCTCTCCCTCATCCTCATCTCCAGTCTCTCTCTCTCATTTCCTCATTCTCTTTCCTTCATTTTCTTTCTCTCCTTATCTCTCCCTCTCTCTCTTATACACATACTCATTCCTCCCAAGGCTCCTTTTTCATCTCCTCCTATTAGTCTCCAAACCATTATTTTTTCAGGAATTTTTCATTATCTCATGTACAGGAACAATTGACGTAAAGAGGTCATATTTCATAAATGATTATCTTCCATAAATGGGAAAAATAAAATTGTAATATTGTCTTTTGTACATGAACATATACATGTTTTAAAAAATTATTGCATAGTATTCACCAAGCTGTTGATAATAGTTATTGTAAATTTTGGGGAGTACGATTGAGAGCAGGAAGACTCATAAACTATATATACACGCATGCCTGGCTTGTTCATATGTTTGCAGTAAAAATATACTACTTCACTTTGCAATAAAATACACTATTTTGTATCTTTGTGTAAAATAAATATTCTAATCCAATGTTTCCACTCATCTGTGTCATTCTTATAGGCACCTATCCTATCTTCTACCTTTAATTTTATCCCTTTCAATATACTGTTAATAGTATAACCAGCAGGATTATTTTTAATGCAAATTTGATACTACTTCTCATGCTATACTTATAAATGAATTGTTTTGATCTTAGGATAAAGGTCAGCTTTCTTAAAAGAACTTATAGTCTTATTATGAAATATTATCTTTTTTCCTCTTTAACTTCATCTATTGTCTTTCTTTTGTCATATTTTTCACTTAGTTCTTTTAAAGGTCAGTCCTTTCTTCTATGATATTTAATAATTTTCTTCATTGCTAAAATTTCTCTTTCCCTTTTCTTCCAAAGCCCTCTATTTCCTACCTAAATTCTATTCAGTCTTCAGGATTATACTTAAATGCCCTTTCTTTTATTAATTCTTCTCTGAATTCAAAAGTCCCAGTATATCTTTGCTCTTATCACCCTTCTAATACATTACTCTTTTAAACTTTTCTATATTCTTCATTAGATACTAAGTTCCCTGAGAAAAATCATTCTCTGCACTTTATTCAATGCTACATCTGAAATAGTTGGCTTGTAGGAGGTGTTAAAATAGATGTTTCAATAATAATCACTAAACCAGTTGGTAAGTAAACTGAATGTCTATTCACTATTCGTGTAATAAATAATACATCAGACTTGCTCTATCAGCCAAAATGGGATAACTTGTATCAGACTAACCTTCTCTCAAGAGCAAAGGTAGGGACTTCCTAGGCGGCCCAGTGGTTGAAAAATCTGCCTGCCAATGCAGGGGACAGAGGTTCGTTCCCTGGTCCAGGAAGGTTCCACGTGCCATGGAGCAACTGAGCCTGTGTACCACAGCTACTGAAACCGCACACTTAGAGCCTGTGCTCCTCAACAAGAGAGGCCACTGCAATAAGAAGACCATGCAACACAAAGAAGAGTAGTCCCCGCTCGACACAACTAGAGAAATCCCATATGCAGCAATGAAGACACAGCACAGCCAAACATAAATAAAAAGAGCAAAGGTAAACCTGAAAAATACAAAAAAAAATTCTTTTCAAAGCATAGAAAAGCACCTATGGTGCTCAGGATTTGAGAGACAAAGGTCCTAGGCAGAAAAAAAAAATGTATTGAAGAGAGCTCTCTATTCACCACTGCTTTTTTCCTCAGGACACTGCTTTTTTTGTTTGATTGTTTGTTTTCTAATTTACTCACAGGCTTGGGAGGGTGCAGCAATCTTACTGAGTAAGGAAGTCAAAATGGAGTTTGAGGCTCCAATGAAGCAAGAAGGTAGGAGCTAAGATGCTCCGGAGATATGAAAACGATAAAGATGAGAGTCCATTATTTTACACAGTCTCCCTCAAGGCGTTTGGGATTCCTCAACTGTACATGCACAAAGTAAGTATTTAAAAGGCAGCTGCTATGAGGATAAAATGAGATTTGGAAAATATTATAGTGTTAATGAGACAAAAATTGAGCTTGAAGTCCAGCAAAGGAGAACATTTCTAAATGCTTCTTAGATCTTAGAATTATCTCAATTGCTTGTTGGACAAAGTTTTATTACAAGAGGAAAATTAAATGCTATCCTAGACAGATATAGTTAATCCTCATTACATAAGGATTTCCTACTTGTAAATTTGCTTATTCATTAAAATTTATTTGTATCCCGCCAAAAAACCAGTGCTTATGCTTATAGTGTTTTCACAATCATTTGTGGACATGCATAGAGTGGTAAAATTTTACATTGCCCAACACCTATATTCTCAACTGAAGTCAAGGTAATACTCTGACTTCTTGCTTTCTCTCTCAAACTACAAACTTCCTTTTTGTGAAATGTTTTTGTGATTTTTTTGTTTTCTGTGATTTCTTATTTAAAATGACCCCCAAAGCACATAGCTGAGTGCTGTCTAATGCTTCTAAGTGTAAACAGGCTATATTTGCCTGATGGAGGAACTCCACATTAGATAAACTACACATAGGCATGAGTTACAGTGTTATTCCCAGGTGGCACAGTGGTAAAGAATCTGCCTGACAATGCAAGAGACATAAGAAATGAAGGTTCAATCCATGGATTGGGAAGATCCCCTGGAGTAGAAAATTACAACCCACTCCAGTATTCTTGCCTGGAGAATCCCCTGGACAGAGGAGCCTGGAGGGCTACAGTCCATAGGGTCTCACAGAGTTGGACAAGACTGAAGTGACGTAGCATCCATCCATCCATATACCTTTAGTATCTTGAGAGTATTGTGACAGAGGCCCCCAGGAACCTAATTTTGTATTTCCCCTAAGAACATCGGTTCAGCATTCACTAATTCAGTGACCATTTAACACAGCTATCAGAAATATTGAGAATTGACAGTACCATGATTCATACGCCCTGAAATGTTTTGTATAAAACATTAAGTATTTATTCAAAATTATAAGTTGAGACAGGAAAATAATTAAGAAACTAAAAGTCAAAAAAACAAAATATAAACACATACTAACATGAGACTCTTAGATAATCCAAATATTGCAGTTATCAGAGAACATAATTTTGTTATGAATATTGACTTTATCATGATCATGATAATAAACACTGTGAAACCACTCACCATCCTCTATAAATACCTATAAACTTCATTGTGTTAACGGCACTTTGCCTAACAGTTTAGAAGGTAACACTTAAAATAACTATATTAATTTGTCCCTATAACATAAAAAAAAAAATAAAATGTGAATAACAAGCTGAAATTCATAGAAAGTAATTAAATAGAAACAAAATTTGAAAAATAAATACATAATAATTAATAGATGTATTCAAGAGCAGACTAGACACAGCAGAAGAATTAGGTAATTGAAAGGTGGTGAGTAGAAAAGTATCTAGATATAAGCAAATACATGAATAAAGAAATGGAAAATGTATAAGTGAAAGAGATATATTAGATATAATAAATATATCTAATATATTAATATATTAAAATATATTTTAATATAATATATTATATAATATAATATATATTGTATTAGATATATAATATATTCTAATATATTAATATATTAAAATATATCTAATATAAAAATATAATAAAAATTACTTTGAAAATTAAAAATGAGATGAAAATTTTAAAAAGAAAAATATAAATATATTGGTAATAATTGGAGTATAAAATGTGGTAAGAGAGAATATGAGGCAGACTATTAAAGTAGGTATTGGTCAAAATTTTAAGTATTGACCAAAATGATGAATCATAACTTGTCACACATAACAAACACTCTTTGAATTCCAAACATGATCAGTATAAAAAAATTATACTCAGGTACATACATCATGGTAAAACTGCTATAACCCAGTGACAAAGAGAAAAATGAGAGGCAAATGAAGAAGGAAGGGATCATTGCAAAGGGCTAACAGTGAGATGAACAGCTGGATCTTTACAGAAAACATTGAAAGCCAAAAGACTATGGAATGAGAGCTTTAAGAGACAGAAAGGAAATAAATGTCAACCTAAGCTTTTTATTCAATAAAAATATCCTTTTGAAATGAATCAACAGTTTTAAAATAAAACTTTTTTCCACTAAAAAAACTGAGAAAGTTTATTTAGTTGAAACTCATATGAGAGGGAAAAAAAAAACCCTCTGAACAGTTTTGTAGGGAAAAGCAATGCAATTTTAGAAAAAGGTATTATAGTGTACAAATAAATAAAGGGTACCAAAAAGATACATTTCCATATAAATCTAAATAAATTTTGACTGTTTAAAACAATAGTAATTATTTGTCACTATTTCAAATATATGTGGGGGTCAGGAAGATCTCCTGGAGAAGGAAATGGCAACCCACTCCAGTATTCTGGCCTGGAGAATCCCCATGGACAGAGGAGCCTGGCAGGCTACAATCCATGGGGTCACAGAGAGTCAGACACAACTGAGCGACTAAGCAGCAGCAGCAACAGCAAATATATGTGAGAACAAACTGCAGGAAAACAACACAACCAAAGCAGAAAGGTATGAATGAAAAGAAATTGTTAGAGATATTTATAACTATCATAGGAAAGATAAAAGTGTTTAAAATACACTCATATAACTATGAATACTATCATGTCTATGTCTGGTAATTCACTTCTAATAAATAATAAACAGTGAAATTGAAACTGTTTTAGATCTGAGCCTAGGTCATAATAGTTGATACAGTTTTTACTGGTTTCTCTTTCTCATCTCAATCTATATTTCTCTAGATACTTTCCCCAGAAATCCAGGCATCATGCCATAGGGAAGCTACCTACAATGTTCCTTGAAATTTCAGCCAATAGGAGCCTAGCATCAGTCTCCAAATATATATATATATATATAAAATATATATAATATATATATTAGTATATATTAATTAGTATATAATTAATTGCTTATTACTAAGCAATTATTATTAATAAGCAAGTATTAATTAATATATATAATATATATTAGTATATATTAATTAGTATATATATATAATATATATATATATTAGTAAAATATCAGATGATTTCTGTCATCAGCACTCAAGTTGGCCCAGGTAATTTGGAATGGAGCAAAGACAATTTGCCCCACCTAGTCTTACCTAAATGGCTAATTTCTAAGGAAAACTAATGTTTTTGTAGATAATAGAATACCAAGTGTTGCAAAGAAGAGGAGAGCTGGAACTTTCATTAGCTTTTAGTGAAAATATAAATTGGTACATCCACTATGAGATTCCCTGGTGGTGCAGAGGGTAAAGTGTCTGCCTGCAATGCAGGGGACCTGGGTTTTTGACCCCTGAGTCGGGAAGATCCCCTGGAGAAGGAAATGGCAACCCACTTCAGTACTCTTGCCTGGAAAATCCCATGGATGGAGAAGCCTGGTAGGCTACAGTCCATGGGATTGCAAAGAGTCAGACACAATTGAGAGACTTCACTATGAAAACTATTAGTAATATATGCTACAGAGTAATATACAAATATCCATGACCCACTATTTTGATTCAAGTTGTATGTCCAAAAGAAATATATATATATATATATATACACACACAAATATAATATATATTATGCATATGTATGCTGAAAGACATACATGTAGAAGAATTTTTATAATGTTTAGAAACTGGAAACAATCTAAAAGTTATCATTGGTAAATAAATTGGAGCTTATCCATACAATACAATAAATCGTAATACATATAATACAATATAATGTTACTATAACATAATATAAAATAACTAATGACACATTCATCAACCAGATGAATTTTATAATCACGTATATATGATATGATTTTAAATATTGGAAATCGTGTTTGGTTAGTATCCCTTTAAAAACAGAAAACAAGCAATCCTAATTATTTCAAACAAAGCACATTTAATACAGGGAGTTAAATACAAAAGTAATGAAAAGGCTTAGAAAACGATAAAAGGAAACTAGGATATTCAGAAAACTTTAGACTAGAAAGTTTTTTGTTTTTTGTTTTTTAATTAATTTAATCGGAAGTCCAAGATAGCTATGCTACTGAGCTTGCCTAAGGAACCACAACCAAGAATGCTACAAGGGAAGCCAAAATGCTAAACAACCTCTGGAACTGCAGAAGTCCATTTATATTGCTACTCTGGACAGAGCCAGAGCCGTAACACCTTGTCATGGAGACTGAGCATGCTCGTGGCTGCTGTGTGCTCAGTGTTGAGCTGCTGAAGCTGTTGGAGTGACTGATGCCCTGATTTCTCATACAAGTGCTGCCCCAACAGATAGCTAGGTGTCTGTGCTTGCCTGTCTCAATTATTGTTCCCTGAGACTCTACCAGGAGCAAATAAAAAGTGATTCTCCCTTTCTTCAAGCTTTTTGGTCTTCCCAGTAGAAGAATTTAACCAGAAACCTACTGTCGAGGAGATCTGTTTATTCTTACTAGCTCCCTGCAGGATGAAAAGTGAAGGGGAAAGTCATTTAGTTGTGTCCGACTCTTTGCGACCTCATGGACAGTAGCCCACCAGGCTCCTCTGTCCATGGAATTTCTAGGCAAGAATACTGGAGTGGGTAGCCATTCCCTTCTCCAGTGGGGATCTTCCAGACCCAGGGATTGAACCTGGGTCTCCTGCATTGCAAGCAGATTCTTTACCACTAGTAAAGAAAGCCCCTCCCACAGTATAACAAGGAGTATAAAGTGCAGAATAACCAGAATAGTCCATTCTGTTATGCCCATTCAACCAGGGGATTTAATATAGTATCAAAGTGTTGAAAAGGCTGGGAAATACAATGTGTAGAATGAGATTGTTTAGATATTAATATTAATAACTCAGGAAACTAGTTATTACCCCTAGGTCTGGAGAAGTAAAAGGGAAAATCATGTCACGCATTGCCCAATCAGTGCCATGCTCTTGAGGCAGTTGGAGCCAGTGGACTGCATGTGGGAATTAAGAAAAGAGAGGATTCTGATTCACCTAGCCAAGAGAATGGAGTTGCTATTCACTGAAACATGCAATATTAGAGAAATAGAATCAACTCTTCTTGGCAGAAATGTAAAAAACCTACATTCCCATTGGTGCTGCAGTGGACCAGAAAAGTGAAAGTGTTAGTCAGTGGTATCTGACTTTTTTGTGAGCCCATGGACTGTAGCCCACCAGGCTCCTCTGTTCATGGGATTTCCCAGGCAAGAATATTGGAGTGGTAGCCATGTTCTTCTCTAGGGGATGCTCTTGACCCAGGGATAGAACCCAGGTCTCCTGCATTGAAGGAGAAGCCTCCAGGGAAGCCCCAAACTCACAGGCATAGCAGAGGGGAGCATGTACAGCCAGAAAAGGTGAAGGACAGCTAACAACCTACACAAGGGAAATGTTTTGCTATTGAAACTATATGAAATATTAAGCAATTAACATAAACTGGATTACTAGAAAATCAATATTTTGTGTTAATTTAAAATCTGTAGCTATTAAAGTTTTTAGAAATATAAATATTAACAAGCATTTAAAATTATTCCAATGACAATGTACATTTATGTACACAACAATACCAAATTCCATGCAGGTTGCTGAGACTAGTGTTTGCCCTAGAAATTATAAACAGAACTAATGTGGAAATTTAAATATAAACACTGCAGGTCAAGAGGTAATATGAGATACTTAGTGGTTTCACTAGTTAATCTCCATGAGAGAGTAAATATCTTTAGATAATGATTTAAATCATGTCCCTGAACAAGCAGCTCTATGATTTAAATACCTAAAATCAGCAGTTTTCCTGTTCATTTGCATTACCCCAAAAGACTTCTTCCTGCTCATAAAAACACTTTGAAAGTAGGTCTTTCTGACCTTGAATGTCTTCTAAAACTATTATTCTATGATATTGGGCACTATCATCAGCATAAGATACAACCTACCATGTCAACTGTATTTTCTCCACAAGCATTTATTGAAAACCTACTACCTTACTATGCTCTATCTGTTGAGGGAGGCAAAATAAAATAGTGAAATTGACAAATCTTTCTGCCCATAGATATTTCGATCCAGTAGATAATTGGATGCTGCTGCTACTGCTGCTGCTAAGTCGCTTCAGTCGTGTCCGACTCTGTGCGACCCCATAGACGGCAGCCCACCAGGCCCTGCTGTCCCTGGGATTCTCCAGGCAAGAACACTGGAGTGGGTTGCCATTTCCTCCTCCAGTGATAATTGGCTACTATTTTTAAAAAACTCAAAGGAAACCAGTGTAACTGATAGCTGAATTGTAGGGTTTGGAGAACCTACTCCAGTATTCTTGCCTGGGAAATCCCATGGACAGAGGAGCCTGGTGGCATCCATAGTGTTGCCAAGAGCCAGATGCAACAAGCAATGCTAAATGAGCCTGGAGACATATCACACCCAATCATTCATGGCTAAGGGAATAATATTGAAGATATTGATCTTAATATATTTATCTTTATCTGGAGAAAGGATGATATTAAAGAATATTTAATTACATAGTGTCAAGATAAATAAGCATGCTTTGAAAGATCCCTTTGGCTGCTATGCAGACAATGAATTCAGTGATGCTTTTGCAACAGTTAGGTAGAGGGACACTGGTGGGCGTGACATCTGCCGTGATTGGGAGCTCTCCAAAAATAAAGTTAGCCACTATTTCAATTCATTTCCCATCTACTTGCCATGAAGTGATGGGATAGGATGCCATGATCTTTGTTTTCTGACTTTTGAGGTTTAAGCCAACTTTTTCACTCTCTTCTTTCACTTTCATCAAGAGGCTCTTCAGGTCTTCTTTGCTTTCTGCCATAAGGATGGTGTCATCTGAATACCTGAGGTTACTGATATTTATCCCTGCAATCTTGATTCCAGCTAGTGCTTCATCCAGTCTTGCATTTTGTGTGATATACTCTGCATATAAATTAAATAAGCAGGGAGACAATATACAGACTTGACAGACTCCTTTCCCAACTGGGAACCAGTCCATTGTTCCATGTCTAGTTCTAACTGTTGCTTCCTGACCTGCATACAGATTTCTCAGGAGACAGGTCAGGTGGTCTGGTATTCCCATCTCTTTCAGAATTTTCCACAGTTTGTTGTGATCCACATAGTCAAAGGCTTTGGGGTACTCAATGAAGCAGAAATAGATGTTTTTCTGAATTTTCTTGCATTTTCTATGATCAGTGGATGTTGGCAATTTGATCTCTGGTTCCTCTGCCTTTTCTAAATCTGGCTTGAACTGGAAGTTCTAAGTTAAAATACTGTTGAAGCCTGGTTTGGAGAAAATTGAGCATTACTTTGCCGGCATGTGAGATGTTCCAATTGTGTGGTAGTTTGAACGCTCTTTGGCATTGCTTTTCTTTGGGGTTGGAATTAAACTGACCTTTTCCAGTCTTGTGGCCACTGCTGAGTTTTCCAATTTTGCTGGCATATTGAGTGCAGCACTTTAACATCATTATCTTTTAGGTTTTGAAATCACTCAACTGGAATTCCATCACTTCCACTAACTTTCTTCATAATAATGTTTCCTAAGGCCCACTTGAATTTGCATTCCAGGATGTCTGTCTCTAGGTGAGTGATCACACCATCGTGGTTATATAGGTCATTCAGATATCTGGGTCATTATCTTGGTTATTCTACCTCACCTACTTGCGTTTCTACAGTACCTTCCTCCTCATATTCCCACCAACTCCAAATCTACCACTCTCTATTTCAGTTCACACATGATTGACATACTAGCTGTAGATAGCTTAATTCTGTGTTCCAAAATATTTAATTTCTCTGAAAACAAATCTTCTACACCATTGACTACTATACAATTTTCTATGTCCCCTGATACTAACTTACATTCCAATCTTGATGGAAACTGCCCACTTATACTAGCCATTCTAAGTTTACCAGTCCATATGTCCATAATTCTGTAACACAGAATTATTTATGCTTTAAAAAGTACACCCACATATACCCATGAAAATATATGATAATACACGTTCCATCAATGAATTGAAATCTATGGCAGGGAAGAGAGGTGAAAGGGAGATACACTTTATTGTTGAATCATTTATGTTTTGTATTGTGCAATGTATTATATGTCTTCAAAAATATTCAAATCATCCTTTCAGAATATAAAGATGAAATGGTGTCATTTTATCTCAATAGGCATAATATTTAAAGGTCAAATTTAATATTCAACAATATTCAGGCAGTGGAAATTATATCTGCCTTTGCAAATAAAATCAAGTTACCTTAAATGCAAAAAAATTGTGCTAAGCAGTGTTAGGAAACACAGAGAAAATATGTGATTTCAGCCTTTCATGGAAATATTCCGCCTTAGAAAATCTAAAGCCAATATCATCCATTTAGTTTACTCCTAAATTGTAAACTGGACCCAAGATTTGCATTTATATGTAGTTAGTTGCATATGTGTGTGCTCAGGCTTAGTCATGTCTGATTCTTTGTGACCCCATGGACTGTAGCTAGCCAAGCTCCTCTGTACATGGGATTTCCCTGGCAAGAATACTGGAGTCGGTTGCCATGCCTTCCTCTAGGGATCTTCCCAACCCAGGGCTCGAATCTGCATCTCTTGTGTCTCCTGCATTGGCAGGCAGATTCTTTACCACTGTGCCATGTACTTACATAAAATGTGAGCAGAAGAGTGAGATAACTACCTGCTGTGCCAATCTATCTCCTTTTTGCTTTTTCAGTATTTATTCGGTTTTGTTTATATTTTTAGATAACATTTCAGTTTCCCTCTGGAAAATCAACTAATTTCTTTTGTAGTGTGAGATGGACTATGGCATTGGAGAAGACTTTTGAAAGTCCCTTGGACTGCAAGGAGATCAAACCAGTCCTTCCTAAAGGAAATCAATCCTGAATATTCATTGGAAGGACTGATGCTAAAGCTGACACTCCAATACTTTGGCCACCTGAGGTGAAGAACTGACGCATTGGAAAAGACCCTGATGCTGGGAAAAATTGAAGGCAGGAGGAGAAGGGGACGACAGAGGATGAGATGGTTGGGTGGCATCACTGACTTGATGGACGTGAGTTTGGGCAAGCTCTGGGAGTGGGAAATGGACAGGGAAGCCTGATGCACTGCAGGCCATGGGTCTGCAAAGAGTCAGACACAACTGAGTGACTGAATTGAACTGAGTCTGAGATGAGTTGATCCTAGCTGGCTCAGTTGTATGAGTTTCCCTAACAGGGAAACTGAGAACCAATTGACTGTGATCAATTCACAGATGGACAGAATGTGGCAACAAATGCCAGTTCCTAGGCTTTTGCTGCAGTGTTTAAATAAGCAGCAGGTACTTTTTCTGTGTTATCAAGCAAGTAGACTATAAGCTTAAAATTGCCCATTTTTTAAATTGGGTTGCTTGGGATTTTTTGAGATTCAGTTGTATGAGCTGCTTATGTATTTGGATATTAACCCCTTGTTGGGCTTCCCTGGTGGCTCAGATGGTAAAGAACCCTCCTGCAATGCAGGAGACCTGGGTTCAGTCCCCGGGTTGGGAAGATGCCTTGGAGGAAGAAATGGCAACCCACGCCAGTATTCTTGCCTGGAGAATCCCATGGACAAAGCAGACTGGCAGGCTACATTCCATGGGGTCGCAAAAATCAGACGTGACTTAGCTAACACTTTCACTTTTTCTTTCAATCCCTGTCAGTCATATCATTTACAAATATTTTCTCCAATTTTCTAGGTTATATATTAGTTTTATTGATAGCTTCCTTTGTTGTGCAGAAGTTTTTAAGTTTAATTAGGTCACATTTGCTTATTTTTGCTCTTTTATTTTGCCTTAGGAGACATATACCAAAAAAAAATTGTTACAAATTATGTAAAAAAGTATTCTGCTCATTTTGTCTTCTAGGAGTTTTATGGTTTCAGGTTTTACATTTTGGCCCTTAAACCATCTTGAGAAGTTGTTATTTTGTTTGTTTTGCTGTATGGTGTGAGGAAATGCTCTAATCTCACTGTTTTTCATGTAGCTGTCCAGTTTTCCCAGCACCATTTATGAATGGGACTGTCTTTTCTCCATTGTATAATTCTTGCATCCTTTGCCATGGATTAATTGACTGTAGGTGCAAGGACTCTCAGCATGTATCTAGGATGCCCTGTGGAGGCATGACTGCAATCAGGGATCCAGGCCATGTCCGAGATGCTCCTTAACTATGTACCAACAATGACAGCTGCCCCCTTCTCCAGGCTCCGCCTCAGGACCTAGTTTCCTGGGCATCCCACGGCTGAGTCTTTTTCTTGGGCATGACTGCAGCAGATCCAGTGCCACACTGCGATGTGGAGTGTGCGGGGCCAGAATCGGGCTGGGGTGTGCACCAGGCGGTCTCGGGACAACCAGCGGCCACCAGAGCACACCCCTCCTCCTCATTGCCTCTGGGACTAGCCTGACCATCCATAAACGTGTGTTCCTCCCAGGCAGAGTCCAGGACTCCCACAGCCCTTCCGTTGTTCCAGCAGTCCTCCAACCGGCCAAAGAAGCATTTCTTCTCTGTGTAGGACGCCAAGTCTGAGGGGTCCAACCTGTAGCTTGAAGTGTTCATTCCCAGGGGTGAATCTCTACCCATGTAATCATTTTCCTCCCAGTGCCCTCCCAGAAGCCCTGGGAGGTCCTGGGCTAATCACTTTTTTCCCTTTCTATCTGATTATGTGTCTATCTTTCACACGGCATTGGTTGTATACGAGTCCTTCTTCTGGTTTTCTGTTTTCAATGTGAATTATTTCACAGGTAGATGCCTGTTTGATGTGTTCATGGTGGGAGGTGAGCTCCACAGTCCACCATCTTTATCCTGCCTAGTACAGTGCACTACTTTTCATTACATTTCTTACAATTGTAATGAAATGTTTCATTAATTATTTATTGAAAAAATTATTTACAATGATTAATTCTGCATTTGTTACTCCTACTAGGTTATAAACTCAACGACAGCAGGGATCACATCCATGCTGTTTTACTCCTTTCCCCAGTCCCAGGAGACAGTCAAAATGAATCAAATATTGAATCAACTTCCAATAAACATTAAAATGCTTGCAAAATTGTATTTCAAATTCTGTTGTACTAAACACTTCAAGTAATGTTGATGATAAGTGGTCTCTTACTTTTGTTGTTGTTGTTATAAATTAGCTCAGTATGCTATATAGAGACCAGCATCCAAAACAATGTCAAGCCTTGATTAGAATTTCTGACCAAGTCAGTTTTGTTTGAGTCTTGTTTTTACTAAGAACAATCTCAAGATCAACAGCCACAAATGAGATTTTAAAACTATTCTAAAAGTTCACTGTTCAGAGAGAAGTCCCATTTTAAAAAGAAATATTATATGTGCTTCTATAACATGTTTTGAAATGTTAGCTTAAAAAAGGTGTTATTTCTGGTATTGTTTTCATAAATGTTTAGATATTTTAATCATTGAAAATAGATCCATAAGATTATATGTATTCCTTAATGCTTGCCTAAACTCCATTTATATAAATAATTTTATTTTTTGCTTTTCAGATACCAAGTTTTCTTCAATTACGTCCTTATTGGATTTGATTAAATTGTGATTTTTGGAAACAGAAATGGGTACCATGCTTTATGTGATAGCATGTTCACCATTTATTTCAGATAAATTTTGCCTGAACTTATATTTATTCTGGGAGTTAAGGAAGGAGAGCAGATGAATATTAAATATATTCAACATGGATACTGCAGAAAGATTCCTATGCAATTTGTTTGCACACTTTTAAAAAATTTCAATATATAATCATAAGTGCTGATTGAATCTTTTTCACTTAAATGAATTTTAATAATAAAACTCCTTTTATCTCATTATTCTTTATGTTATCCACCAAATGCTAGAATGAAACTATAGAGAAAAAGCTTATTACCATCCAAATATTTCAGCATTAGTAAGGACCATTAGAATTATAAAAGTTACAACTTTTATAACACATTTGCTTATTTAAAGTTACAAGCAGAGTTTTTTTGCTTATTCAATGGATTTGGCACTCTTATCAAAAACAGCTGCCAAAGACGTTTATTTCTGGACTCTCAATTCTCTTCCATTGTTCTGTTTGCTGATAAAGACCAATATATAGACATATGCCCAACCACGTTGTTTTGGTTACTGTAGCTTTGTAACAAATTTTAAAACTGGGAAGTGTGAGTCCTCCTGATTTGTGACTTATAAATATTATTTTGATTATTTGGACTCAAGTTCCATATGAATTTGAGAACCAGCTTTTCCACTTAAACAAAAAAAAATTTATTCCTAAGATTAGATAAAAATTTCCAGTATTTCATAACTGTAATGTCAGCTGTGCTGTGCTAAGTCGCTTCAGTTGTGCCCAACTCTATGTGACCCCGTAGACTGTAGCCCTCCAGGAGCCTTTGTCCATAGGATTCTCCAGGCAAGAATATTAGAGTAGGTTGCCATGGCCTCCTCCAGAGGATCTTTCCGACCCAGGAATCAAACCAGCATGTCTTAAGTCTCCTGCACCTTCAGGCAGGGTTTTTACCATTAGTGCTCATGGAAAGTCCCAAGGTCAGCTGCAGGTTTTTCCATATAATGTGCTTTATCATGTTGAGGAAATTTTCTTCTATTCCTAGGTTACTGAATATTTTTCCATGAGAGGGTATTGGACTATCTTAAGTGCCTTTTTTCTTTTTCATCAATTGAGATAATGTGTGTGTTTTTTTTTTTCTTCATACTAGTAATGTGATATATTACATTGCTGTGATTTTCTTATGTTGAATCACTTTAATTCTGGGATAAATCCCACTTGGTCATACTATGTCATCTTTTTAATGTGCTATTGCATTCAGTTTACCAGTATTTTGTACTTATATTTAAAAGAAAAATTAGCCTGTAATTTTCTTTTATGTCTTTAACTGGCTTGATATCACAGTAATGCTGGCCACATAGAGTGAATTAGGAAGTGTTACCTTCTTTTCTATCAGACATTTTGTAGAATTCACCAGTGAAACTGTCTGGTCCTTGACTTTTCTTTGTTTAGAGGCTTTTGATTACTAAACCAGTCTCTTTGTTGCTGCTCTGTTGAGATTTATTTTCCTTCTTAAGTCAGTTTAGATTTAATTTGTCAGTATAATTTGTTTTTAAGAATTTATCATTTTCATCTATGTTCCCTAACTTGTTGACATACAGTGTTCATAAAATTCCCTTATAATCCTTTTCACCTTTGAAAAGTTGGTAGTAAAGTCCCCACTTTCATTTCTTACATGAGTTATTTGAGTCTAAAAAGTAACATTCAATGAAATCTCAGTTTTATGTTGTTCTGTCCAGTAAATATTAAGACAATTAAGAACTTTTATTTTGTCATTCAGTGATGTAAAAATATATGATATTTTTACCTCAGCATTCCTAAGGAAATCATCAGAAATTCATATATTTAGTGAAAAAGATGTTTGTTTCAGAATTCTTTACAATAGTAAACATTTATAATCTAAGTTACCAGCATTAGGTAATAAATAATAATATGGTATCTCTTTGAAATGAAATATTATGGAGAAGGCAATGGCACCCTACTCCAGCACTCTTGCCTGGAAAATCCCATGGACAGAGGAGCCTGGAGGGCTGCAGTCCATGGGGTTGCTGAGGGTCAGACACGACTGAGCGACTTCACTTTCACTTTTCACTTTCCTGCATTGGAGAAGGAAATGGCAACCCACTCCGGTGTTCTTGCCTGGAGAATCCCAGGGACGGGGGAGCCTGGTGGGCTGCCGTCTATGGGGTCGCACAGAGTTGGACACGACTGAAGCGACTTAGCAGCAGCAGCAGCAGCATTATATAGATAACAAAAATGTAACATGATACTTAATGTATTTATTGAAATGGAAAATCTCAAAATATATATTAAAAAAATAGAGTTGGACACGACTGAGCAACTGAACTGAACTGAACTGAAAATGTTGAAATGTTGTGTAAAATACAAAGGTACACCTAAGTTTTTGAAGATGCCATTGGACAGATTTTCTGCTCTGATTTTCCTTGATCTTACTGTCAAGAGAGAACTCCAGATGAGCTAAAGATCTGAATTTCTACCTTTGGGAGAAAGAATTGAGTCAAATGAAAAATACTAAATTCCATAGACCTGGACATGAGTCGTGGCTCTACGAGCTGGCTAACCTATTTTAGCTTGTGCTTGCCTAATTAGTATATCAGGCTATTGGGAGCACAGTATTTCCCCACATTTTCAAAATTATACCTTGTAAACTTTACCAGCCTCATTCAGTCCTTCAGAATAATAGTCCTAATTGAAATTGTGGATAGAGTAGAAAGAGTAGAGTTTCTTTAGTAGAAAGAGTTTGACTTTGGTTTATGCTGATTTTTAAAATTTTAAATACTTAATTGTTGGGATTTAAAAATTTTACTATGCCTTGAGGCCTAATGGGATGTAACACAATTATAATAAACAGAAACATAAAATTATCTGATTATGTTACATGTTTAGAAAAATGCAAAAATATGTTCTTATGTAGATTGCATCAAAGCCAGTGAAGCTTCCAATGATCCTGCCTTAGGCCACAAGTCTGTGGGGTTATATCCTCCACCCTGAAGAAACAGACAAGAATGGTATATTATCTCACAGTTCTGTTCACTCTACCAAAACTGCTCATCCCCTTTCTTCTTAGGCACCCTTCTTACATAAGCAAATCTAAACCGATATGACTGATGCTATCCCCATGTTCAGAAAACCTAGAGAATTTCCTTCAAGAAATGATTTAGATTTATTCTGCTAACAAATTTGTTATAATTTTTTAAATCTATGAGTCCCAAGAAAATACTATGAAAAATACTTAAATAGTACTACCATTATTGCTACTGCTGTTGCCACTATTAATAAAAAAGCAAACATTGGAAATAATAAAATAAAGAGACAAAAGACGTCTTAGTCTCTATGATAGATACTGTGACTACCAAGCGCCCATCTGGTCTAGTAGTTTTCAGTTCTGGACCACAGAGAGCAGAGAATGAGCTGTGTACAGTTTTTTCCTTTAAGAAACATCAGCATTGGTATCTATCACACTTACAAAGCTCTATAGTGGCTTCTGTAAGACCTATAAACTGAAGAAGTCCTGCCTTCCAGTTGAAGACATGGTGCCTTGACACAAAGGCATGTCTTCTTAAAATACTTGAGTCTAAGGCCAAGGAGGAATGGCTTTTACTTAGCTTGCCAAGGGAAATTCAGGTCTAGAATTTTGTGGCATACAGAGGAGTCCAGGAATAGGGAGACATTCCTACAGGGAGGCCGCAGAGATGACAGTGAAAACTGGGGCTGAAAACAGTGAACTTGTTCTAAAATTTTCCACTTTTCCTTGATCCAACTACATTTAGCATTCAAAGAATGAGCTCTCTAAGCCAGGGCTATGGACATTCTAATATATTCTAAGACAGTATGTATGTAGTTCAATACTTTTTCCTCATTTGTTTGCTCTGTTCATCCCCATAGAAATTTTGCAGGGTTTATATGAGAAGCCCTATTGTAAAGTATCTGTTGTATATAAACCAAGATATCAGAATGGTATATCTGGCTGGTCAGGTCACTACATGGGTGACTGATTGGGATCATAGCCTTTCTAACTGCTCTGCAACAGCTGAGCGGTGGTTTAATTGACTGCTTCATAAATGGTGTCAAGTATCCAAACTGAATAGTACCAGTTTAGCAAATTCACATCAGTGCAGATCAAATGTAGGTGATTGATCTAAATCAGCGATTTAAAGAAAAAGAAAGCACTAATTTTTGATGGACAGGGAGGCCTGGCGTGCTGTGATTCATGGGGTCACAAAGAGTCGGACACAACTGAGAGACTGAACTGAACTGTTTGTTATTATGCTGAGCAATTTATTTCTCATTCAAAGCCTGTGAAGTAATTTTTTATCCCCATTTGACTCTAGAAAAACTTATACTCACAAGAGTTAAGAAGTATCTCTGAGGTTGCATGTTTTTTTAAGTGACAGAACCCAGATTCAAACTGATCTGTTGCTTCCAAATCTGGTGTTCTTTATGTCACATTGTGCCATACCATTTCTCACTAGCACTGATGTTAACTGCCAACTCAGAATGGCATTATTATAATGAAGATGATGGACCTAAAGCCAAGTTTAGGAAGGTACATCTTACTAGAATTCCCATTATGAACAAAAGAGCAAAAGAGCTGACTTTTTAAAATACCATGAGCTAAATACCCGACATGCATTATCTCATTCCTCTAACAATTCTATGTGCTGTTACCACCAATGACCATCTTATATATAAAAAACTAAAATACAAAAGACAAAGAAATTTACATGTTTTTTAGCCAGCACATGATAACAACCCAAAGCCAAAACTATTAACCATTTTGATGGAGGGTGGGTTGTATGTGTTTGTATCCTTTTTATAATCTTTTCATAGTAAGTATTTCATTAAATACTGTTTCTTGTCATTACTTTTATTACCTCTTTTCATGCTCTATTATTGTAGTTTCTTGACAAAAAGAGAGCAGAGATGTCTTCTTTGAATGCCCGAATGATCACCCACAAACAGGAAACTGGATATTGAGCTTTATCTCTCCCAGTTAAGACTAGGCAAACACGGGAACTGGACAATGTAACTTTGTCCATATATCAATTTTTATACATTCTACATCCATAACTATAAGCATTTGTCTTGATATAAGTATGTTGACAAGTAGAATCTTTAAAGAAAAAAGGCATTTTAGTAAATATTAGAAATAAAGTATTATTTCACTTTGAGGTTAGTGAAGCCAAAGTAGGCTTTTAAACTGCTTTTTTTTTTTTTTTAAAGTTTACATAATTGTATTAGTTTTGCCAAATATCAAAATGAATCCGCCACAGGTATACATGTGTTCCCCATCCTGAACCCTCCTCCCTCCTCCCTCCCCATTCCATCCCTCTGGGTCGTCCCAGTGCACCAGCCCCAAGCATCCAGTATCGTGCATCGAACCTGGACTGGCAACTCGTTTCATACATGATATTTTACATGTTTCAATGCCATTCTCCCAAATCTTCCCACCCTCTCCCTCTCTCTCAGAGTCCATAAGACTGTTCTATACATCAGTGTCTCTTTTGCTGTCTCGTACACAGGGTTATTGTTACCATCTTTCTAAATTCCATATATATGCGTTAGTATACTGTATTGGTGTTTTTCTTTCTGGCTTACTTCACTCTGTAAAATAGGCTCCAGTTTCATCCACCTCATTAGAACTGATTCAAATGTATTCTTTTTAATGGCTGAGTAATACTCCATTGTGTATATGTACCACAGCTTTTAATACTCCAGCAAAGGTTGAACCCATGTATACTTAGAGAAGGATAATAATTAAAGTATCCTATTAGTTATAAGTAAGAGATGTTATTTGATGCTATATATTTGCTTAAGTTACACCTTATTTTGTGCATGCTCTTTAAAATTTATGTCTTATAGTGACCACAACTTTCTACCATGGTATGCTCAATTTATTTAAAAATCCTCAGATTTCATTTGTTGGGGTTATTTCATCACTGGAACTGTATAATGGAGAAATACAATAATAGAGTATGATATAAAATAAAGCACATTCAGATATCAGTCAACAATGATGTTAGGAGGATATTCAGAACTTTTTTAATAATACAAGATAAAAGTAAATGCAAATTACATTAATACAAATCTGCTCCGTTTTAATTTACAAATGAGTCAGAATTAACATCATCAGTCTTTTTCTGAAGTAATGTACAATCTTGTGTATAATCTTTTCATGCAAAGAAGGCACAATAAAGAACAGAAATGGTATTGACCTAACAGAAGCAGAAGATATTAAGAAGAGGTGACAAGAATACACAGAAGAACTGTACAAAAAAGACCTTCATGACCCAGATAACTATGATGGTGTGATCACTCACCTAGAGCCAGACATCCTGGAATATGAAGTAAAGTGGACCTTAGAAAGCATCACTACAAACAAAGCTAGTGCAGGTGATGGAATTCCAGTTGAGCTATTTCAAATCCTAAAAGATGATGCTGTGAAAGTGCTGCACTCAATATGCCATCAAATTTGGAAAACTCAGCAGTGGCCAGGGGACTGGAAAAGGTCAGTTTTCATTCCAGTCCCAAAGAAAGGCAATGCCAAAGAATGCTCAACTACTGTACAATTGCACTCATCTCACATGCTAGCAAAGTAATGCTCAAAATTCTCCAAGCTAGGTTTCAACAGTGTGTTAACAGTGAACTTCCAGATGTTCAAGCTGGATTTACAGAAAGCAGAGGAACCAGAGATCCAATTCCCAACATCCATTGGATCATTGATAAAGCAAGAGAGTTCCAGAAAAACATCTACTTCTGCTTTTCTGACTATGCCAAAGCCTTTGACTGTGTGGATCACCACAAACTGTGGAAAATTCTGAAAAAGACTGGAATACCAAACCACCTGACTTGCCTCTTGAGAAATCTGTATGCAAGTAAGAAAGCAACAGTTAGAACTGGATATGGAACAATAGACTGGTTCCAAATAGGGAAAGGATTACATCAAGACTGTATATTGTCACCCTGCTTATTTAACTTCTATGCAGAGTACATCATGAAATGTTGGGCTGGATGAAGCACAAGCTGGAATCAAGATTGCCAGGAGAAATATCAGTAACTTCAGATATGCAGATGACACCACCCTTATGGCAGAAAGTGAAGAAGAACTAAAGAGCCTCTTGATGAAAGTGAAAGTGAAGAGTGAAAAGGTTGGTTTAAAGCTCAACATTCAGAAAACTAAGGTCATGGCATCTGGTCCCATCACTTGATGGCAAATAGATGGGGAAACAATGGAAACAGTGACAGATTTTTGGGGGGGCTCCAAAATCACTGGCAGATGATGATTGCAGCCATGAAATTAAAAGACGCTTGCTCCTTGGAAGAAAAGCTATAACCAACCTAGACAGCATTTTAAAAAGCAGAGACATTACTTTGCCAACAAAGGTCCATCTAATCAAAGCTATGGTTTTTCCAGTAGTCATGTATGGATGTGAGAGTTGGACTATAAAGAAAGCTGAGTACCAAAGAATTGATGCTTTTGAACTTTGGTGTTGGAGAAGACTCTTGAGAGTCCCTTGGTCTGTGAGAAGATCCAACCAGCCTATTCTAAAGGAGATCAGTCCTGGGTGTTCATTGGAAGGACTGATGCTGAAGCTGAAACTCCAATACTTTGGCCACCTGATGGGAAGAACTAACTCATTTGAAAAGACCCTGATTCTGGGAAAGATTAAAGGCAGGAGAAGGGGATGACAGAGGATGAGCTGGTTGGATGGCATCACCAACTCAATGGACAGGAGCTTGAGTAAACTCCAGGAGTTGATGATGGATAGGGAGGCCTAGCATTCTGCAGTCCCTGGGATCGTAGAGTGTCAGACACAACTGAGCTACTGAGCTGAACTGAACTGATGGCATATGGTCTCATCACTTCATGGCAAATGGATGGGAAAACAATGTAAACAGGGACAGACTTTACTTACTTGGGCTCCAAAATCACTGCAGATGGTGACTACAGCCATGAAATTAAAAGATGCTTGGTCCTTGGAAGAAAAGCTATGACCAACCTAGACAGTATATTAAAAAGCAGAGACATTACTTTGCCGACAAAGGTACATCTAGTCAAAGCTATGGTTTTTCCATTTGTCATGTATAGATGTGAGTGTTGGACTGTAAAGAAGATTGAGCACAGAATTGATGCTTTTTAACTTTGGTGTTGGAGAAGACTCTTAAGAGTCCCTTGGTCTGCAAGGTGATCAAACCAGTCAATTCTAAAGGAAATCAGTCTTGAATATTCATTGGAAGGACTGATGCCGAAGCTGAAACTCCAATACTTTGACCACTTGATGTGAAGAACGGACTCATTGAAAAAGACCCTGATGCTGGGAAAGATTAAAGGCAGGAGGAGAAGGGGATGACAGAGGATGAGATGGTTGGATGGCATCACTGGCTCAATGGACATGAGTTTGAACAAGTTCCTGGAGATGGTGAAGGACAGGGAGGCCTGATGTGCTGCGGTCCATGGGTCACAAAGAGTGAGACATGACTGAATGACTGAACAACAACAACCAATCTAAGTACGTGTTTGATTTATTCTTGCAAACTGATTTCTGTGTGTATGGTCTTTGCTGGTCAAATGAAGCCTATTTTCTTATTTATAAACAAAATTTTTGTGAAAATTGGAGCATGCCTAGAAACACCACAAAATATAGTTTTAGAAGTAACAGCTCACTTTAGATCACAATAAAAATTGGCAGAATTTTGTTTTGGATGCAGATGTGGAACAGTAAGCACTTCCGGGACCATCTGAATAGAAACCCTTGTTTGTAACTTACAAACAGGATTTTTGGTTTAATGAAACTGATAATCCTAACAGAAACCAGTTGAGAGCCCATGATAAGTTTCAATAATGCTTATTTGATAAACATTTGTCAACACAATGTGATACTTTATAGTTGAAGAAAGCAAGACTTACAGTCAAAAAGACCATTTGCAAAGATAAGGACGTATCTGTTCTAGAAAGAGCGACAGCTGCAGATAGAGTGTGTCTGCTGCATAGAGTTCAAAGGAAGGCGCCGCGGATCATGACTGCAAAGGTAGTTTTATTAACCTTTCTGACTTTTCCATTATACTGTGAGTGACTTGAAGGGAGAGGCTGTCTTACTCATAGCTGCAAACCCAGAATAGCCTGGTTTATATCCTAGGAACCCAGTTATCTAGGATAACCTATTATCCTAGGTTAATATCCTAGGAACCCAGTTAACATGTACAGAAAGGAAAGAATTAAGCAAACGTCTGCTCTTGATGGGAAACATAGAGTATTCTGCAGACAATTTATAACCAAGTTTTTTTGACAAGTGAATATACTGACCCAAGTCTGGTGAGGGTCTGAAAGAAGAAAGAAAGGAACAAGTTTTTGAAACAGTTGTAATATTTTCTTAAAAAATGACTGCAAGGCAATGGAAATAGAGCATAAATTTAAAAAGAAATTAGGGGAAACACTGAAGACATTACAAAGGTAAATTTTGTATATGTGACTATATGTTGACTATATGTGACTTTTAAGAGAATGAAGCCAAACACAAGAATGAGAATGACTCCTCAATATTGCCCTATAGAAAATCTTTTTCCTATGCTCTAAATTTATAGTTCCTACTACTCACTCTTTGATGACTCTGAGACAATTCTGTCTCAGCATTCCCAAATTAATTTATCTTTAAGCACTTTTTCTATATTCCCACCCACATCAACAGACAACTTGTTTTGTTTCCCAGTCTTGCCTTGGGACCAATACCGCTGCCTCCCATCTTCCCAAAGAGGCCTTTCATTAATCTCATGTAAAAAAGTTCATTAGACGGAAAGCAAGTGTTCTTCACTAAGTAGGGGAAGAAAAACTTGTGGATGAGTTAAGTTTCTGATTGCCAGCTTTAGCTTTAAAAGTGTAAAAAAGTTCACAAGTGCTTATGTAGAGAGGAGTAGAAGAGAGAGGAAGGATATAAGAGCAAAGAAGAAAATAATAAAAAATGGACAAAAACAATGCATTAAATTCCTGGGTAACAATAAGGGTCACAAGCAGACAAGAGATTTGCCATTCCCCTTTCCCTTTAGTTATTTGGCTTAAATGAAGAAAAGATGGAGTACCAGGATTCGGAATGTTAGTCATTCAGTTCTGTTCTTCAACTCTTTGTGACCCCATGGACTGTAGACTGCCAGGCTCCTCTGCCCAGGGAATTCTCCAGGCAAGAGGGTTGGAGTGGGTTGCTATTCCCTTCTCCAGGGGATCTTTCCAACCAGGAATCAAACCTGGGTTTCCCACATTGCAGGAAAATCCTTTACCATCTGAACCACCAGGAAGTTGAAGAGGAGTACCTAAAGACCATCTGTGAAAGTATAAAACACTTGCTCTTAACACAGACAAGATGACTTGCACTATAAAGATAGGAGTCTTGAGAAAAGATCATTTAAAACCCCAAAATTGGTGTTTTGCTAAAACCCTAAAAGAGTCAAACCACTGGAGACCACCTATCTTAATGGTTCTTAATGACTTTGTGATATATTTGAACCTCAAAATAAATATCATAAGAAAGATACAAGGACAAAGGAGAAGAATGATTCTAAGAAATAGGGAATATGGAGAGAGAATGACAAAGTTTGGACTGTAATCATCAGCATCAATGGCTTTATTGATACTATCAAAAACTTCATAAAATATTAAAATATGAAAAAGTTTTAGTTATCATAATGCCAAAAACATAAAACATTTAGGAATAAACAAAATATATAATATTTAAGAGCATGGAAGAATACTAGAAAGCAATGTTAAAGGACAAGAAATAAGCACAACAAACTGAGAGTCACATCTATGACATTAAATTTAAAGATTTAAGTACTGCAAAAATGTTATTTCTTTCCAAATAAAATAAAATTAATCTAATCCACTCTTAACTAAATACTGAATTTTATTGGGGTGTGAAAAGCAATTCTACAACTCTACATAAAAAGGATATAAAAATATCAAAAGAAGAAGAACTGTGGGAGGACTTTTTCTTGAACTTATTTTCTTCAAAACAAGGATAATTAAGGCATAGAATTTTAGCATATGGGTGAAATGGAATAAGAAAATAGAATGTGTATGTGTATATATATCTATACACGCTAGGGAGTAACATACACACACTTTAAACCCACATATAGTACGGACTTGAATATGATTCAAATGACTTCTCCAATAAGTTCACAATGTATTATTGAATAAGTGGTATTGAGATGAAAAATTCATTTGTAAAAGAAAAAGTAAACAAGAAAATTAGACCCATATCTTACTATATTATTTTGCTAGGACTTTCATAGCAAAGTACTAGTAGCTTAAACGACATAAATCATCTTCCCCACAATTCTAGAGGTAAGAGATCAGGTATCAACCGCATTGGTTTCTCTCGAAGTCTCTTTCCTTGGCTTGTAGATGCTGCCTCCTTGCTGTTTCTTCATAGTTTCCCTTTGTGTGTGTCAGTGCCCTAACCTTCTCTTCTTACAGGGGCACAAGGCCCACTGGATTAGAGCCCACCCTTATGATCTCATTTTATCTTAAACACCTCTTTGAAAAAGCCTTATCTCCAAAGGTGGTCCATCCTAAAGGGAATTAGTCCTGAACATTCATTGGAAGGACTGATGCTGAAGGTGAAACTCCAATACTTTGGCCACCTGATCCGAAGAGCTGACTCATTTGAAAAGACCCTGATGCTGGGGAAGATTGAAGGCATGAGAAGGGGATGGCAGAGGATGAGATGGTTGGATGGCATCACCGACTCAATGGACATGAGTTTGGGTAAACTCTGGGAGCTGGTGATGGACAGGGAGGCCTGACATGCTGTGGTCCATGGGGTTGCAAAGAGTCTGACATGACTGAGCGACTGAACTGAACTGAACTGAATTGAGTCACGTTCTGTGGTAGGTAGTGAGGGTTCAGACTTCAACATACATGTTTGAGGGGAACAGAATTCAGCCCATAACACTTACATAAAGTGAAAGTGAAAGTCACTCAGTTGTGTCTGACTCTTTGTGACCCCATGGATTATACAGACTATGGAATTCTCTAGGCCAGAATACTGGAGTGGGTAGCCTTTCCCTTCTCCAGGGGATCTTCCCTACCCAGGGATCTAACCCAGGTCTCCTGCATTGCAGGTGGATTCTTTACCACCTGAGCCACAAGGGAAGCCTATATAAAATGTATTTCAAAAGAATTAAGGAATTTTTAAAATAACTAAAACAGTATCCTTTTGACCTCAATGCATTGGTTTCAGAGATTCTGTGAACTTCCTGAAGTGTCAGGCCAAATTTTCTGTGTTTGGCATTTTTGCATATTTCTGAGTGAGAGGCTTTATCTTTCATAAGGTTTATTAAAGTATCTGTAATTAAAATTTTCTTTAAAGTTTAGAACGTTAAACTAGGGGAACATGTAAATGACATTTATATAATATTGAAATAGGTAAAGACACCCCAAGTCTAACTGCAAAGGCACATGCCCTAAAGCAAAACATAGATGTATTTGACTACATAAATATTAAACAATTTTTAAGAGAAAGAAACTGTTGCTGCTGCTAAGTCACTTCAGTCGTGTCTGACTCTGTGCAACCCCATATAAGGCAGCCCACCAGGCTCCGTCCCTGGGATTCTCCAGGCAAGAACACTGGAGTGGGTTGCCATTTCCTTCTCCTATGCATGAAAGTGAAAAGTGAAAGTGAAGTCACTCAGTCGTGTCTGACTCTTAGCGACCCCATGGATTGCAGCCTCCCAGGCTCCTCTGCCCATGGGATTCTCCAGGCAAGAGTAATGGAGAGGGGTGCCATTGCCTTCTCCAAAGAAACTGTTAACAAAGTTAAAAGTAAAATTCTGCTGGAAATAATTACAGCATAGACAGAGAAGTAGCATAAAATGGAGCTAAGCACACAAGTTTGAAATGGAATATACACACACACTCACCCTTAATACTACCTTATCATTACTAGCTATGTGACTTTCCAAAGATTGTGTTCCTCTCATTCTTTATTTGAGTCTAAAATAGCAATTACAATACTATTTAATAGGATTATTGAGAAAACTATATAGATATTTTATTTGTAAGTTCATATGACTCACATTTAAAATTAATCAACAAATATTAAATATGAGGGGCTTCTCTCATAGATCAGTTGGTAAAGAATCTACCTGCAATACAGAAGATCTGGGTTCTATTCCTGGGTCAGGAAGATCCCCTGGAGAAAGAAATGGCAACCCACTTCAATGTTCTTGCCTGGAGAATCCCCATGGACAGAGGAGCCTGGCAGGCTACAGCCCATGGAGTCACAAGAGTCAGACATGACTTAGTGAGTAAACCACAAGTATTAAGTGGGCAAAGATTCTATATATGTGGTATGGGTAATTGTACAGGATTCTCTTTAAAAATATGAAAAAAAAAAACACCGTGAAAAAAAACTTGGCATCAGACATGAACAGAAATTCTAGAAAAGTAGTGCAAGTGGTGAAAATCCTCAGAAACAATATACAGCCTCACACTCAGAATAACAAACAGGCCAGTGCAAGTTGCTTAGAGTTGGTCCTAAACTGAATCTAGTTCATACATTATTAATGGATAATGTGGAGCATATGATAAGTATTTATAAATAAGTATGAAATAAATAGTTCTTACTTCAATAACATTAGGTAATAAATTTAACCTACATTAATGGTTTAGAAGTTAAAAAATAGAATAAACAATACAAATAAATAAGGTTAAAAGGGAAATAATTCTAAAGGAAATAAATGCATGAAGCAAATGATGAGACAGGATTTAAAAGAAACTAAAAAAAGATCACAAATCACAATGGTAGAATGACTTATAACAACTCCAAGTTACCATAGGCTAAATATTAACAGATACTCAAAACAGTAATGGAGTAGAACATTCCACAAAGAAGAAAGGTGGTAGGAAGGGAAGAATCAGCTGGAGTCAATCACTTGTATAACTTGAATGAGTTTGGCAGCATCCCGTGTTTTGGAGAGTCCGGCTCCTAGGGAAGGTGGGGACTCTTAATTTCTTTCCCCTCTCTCACTCACCCTCTCCCTTGACGCGCTCTTCTCTCAGCGCATATTGTCATCACAGGTGTTCTAGCTCTATAATTAAACTAGGGTCAACTGTATCACTTGCAGACGGTAGACAGCCCAGTGTCTCCCCAGGCTCACCTTCCACCAACACAGCCTCTTTCTTCACATGTTCACATTTTTTCCTGCCTTGGTTCCTTGTGAGAAGGAAATTAGATGCCATATGTGAACGCACTTTAAAGTAACAGTGCGATAGAATACTTGAACATTATAAATAACTGCTTTGAAGTTATATGATTCAAAAACATCTGCCCATTGAGGTTTGCAAAGGTTCTGTTTAAGGACTCAAATGCCTGTGACTCTCACTAGCGCTTAACCTCATCATTTGTCTCACAGCAATGCATTATCAGCACCCTACTTACACCTACCTGGAGAACTGGTATGCCAGCCTTCCATTGAGAGAGTAGCATTTCAGGGACCTCTGAAATCCCAGCTGACAAAAAAAAAGGATAATGAGGCCACAAAACTGCTAATACTCCTATACAGGGAGATTGAGTATAAATCAATTAAGCTTGGATGTCTCCTACGTTTTAGGTCCAATCAATTAGAAGAAAGAATAGCTTCCCCTGGAGTAAGAATAGGGAAGGCAAGGAAAGGGAAGAAAAGTAAAATATATGGGCCCACACCACAACAGCAAGAAGGAGTTTCACCATCCAAAGCACTAAGACAGGAGCACAATAACTGAGTGTTGTCACCCATAGGAGATGGGAGGAAGAAGATCCCTTAACTATATCGCTTAAGCCAGTCTCCCAACTCCCAGACTAGCTTCCCTTCCCCTAAGGAATGCCACTTCCCATTAGCCCCTATGTTTGTTAGTCTGTTTTACAAAATGGACCACCTCACACAGGAACTTATGAAACAGATTTTTGTCATAAGATTGGACCACAGTAAGCAGACAAGGTAATGTGAAGCTTCAAGTAACACAGAGAGAGAGAGAGCTCATTCTAAATTATTCATAGGAAATACATCTCCAGACTGCAGAAATATCCCACGTGAGATGAACCCGTACCACACACACCTGCCCAATTTTTATTTTTCACTTTGGCTTGGGACCTCACATACACAAAGTCTCTCCGAAGAGAGAGTGGTTTGGTTGATTGCCAGTGGCTGATATTGCATCATTGAAATGAGAACTACATTAGCCATGCCTTTGATGTGCCCTGAATAGAGTGGAAATGGCAGAATATATCCCTAAATATATGTAGCCTACATCTGGCTGTGACAAGATACAAATTTCTTCAGCACTCTGAGTTGCATTACTTGAAGTGTTAATTTTCATGCTTTGAGATTTTTTTTTTTTAACGCAGCAAATTAATTTTCTCAAGCAGTAAAGTGCAGTTGATAATCTTAATAATATAAAACTCTCCTCATTATTTTTCCAAGTTTAATTTTGCCCTATTTACAGCCCATTTAGATAAAGCAAATTAAAGAGGCCATTCTTTTTGCATGTGTGTGCGAAACTGTATACTAGCATGTAAATGAGGAATATCTCAGCTTGGTAGCAATTATTCATACTGAATGTGTATTTATGTCTGTATATTTACAAATGCAAACGTATCTCATCGCCACTTTGCAAAAATATACCTGAATTTATTCTTAGGTGGTCTCAAGAAGACATTTCTCTTTTAATTTCTCTCAGAAGTAAAAAAAAAATTGTCTAGCTCCAGAATGTTGCTTACCATTACTGGTTGTGGCCTTAGGGACTGTTACTTTTATTACCTTTCTGAACTGTACTTCAAAGGAATTAATTAATTGATGCTCTTAGCTGCCTCATCCTGACAAAAACATATGATTCTCAAATGTTAAACATGGAACCTCTGATGAAACTGTCAGGAAAAAGCTGAAAGTGGTTATTAATATGGCTTTTGATAAATATCTGCTCAGCCTCACACTGTGCCTCGTCTGTTTTCATTGTGGAAAGTAGTTAATCTGATTGATGAAGATCCTGGTTCATATTGTCTCCCATGCTGAGTTTAATAACGGTACTTTTTTTTCCCAAAAAATTCTTATTTTCAAGCGAAGATGTTTGTGTCTTCTCATTTGATTGTCTTCAGGAACACAAACTGTAAGTGGGGTTCCTGGAACTCCCTAAGAAGGAAGGCGTTCCTTACTGTCACACAATCCCATAAACACAAGAAACGGGGCTGGTTTCCCGGCCCTGGCTCTTTGCAAAAGTTAGAGCTAATGGGGTTGCTATCAAATACGAATGCTAACCCTCCAGGCATAGAAGAGCAAGCCCATCAGGACAAATCAGGCAGACAGCACAGATAGGCTACAAGCCTTGGCTCATTATCATTATCCACCATCTCCCATGAACCATAATTTTTCTTATCATAATTCAAATAGTTTCACTTTTAGATTAAGCACAGTCACAGCAATGTCTGACACAGCAGAGAAAGGGCTGTGCTTCACGGCATCCATGCTCTAACTATGGTGGAGCCTCTTAAGTTTCCTTTTCCCACCTGAATTGCTAAAGTGTTGGCCTATATCACTGTCCCCAACAGAGTGGAAAAGAAATTCTGATGCAAGAAGAGTGTTCAAAAACTAGTCTGATTGGAAGCAGTGAGAGATCAGTTTTGAAATAATCTCTTAATATCAAAGTAATAAGCCATTATGAAAATTCAAGCAAAGATGGAAAACTTTTCTTTTTTGTGGTCAGTGGCTCAGATGGTAAAGAATCTACCTGCAATGCAGAAGATGTAGGTTCGATCACTGGGTCAGGAGGATCTCCTGGAGAAGGAAATGGCTACCCACTTCAGTATTCCTGCCTGGAGAATTCTATGGACAGGGGAGTCTGGTGGGCTACACTTCATGGAATCTCAAAGACTCAAACATGACTGAGCGACTAACTTCCATTTCCACTTCCATAAAAAACATGACCAAATTATGAATCAGAGCTTAAACAAGGAAGAGACCATGGTGCTAAAGTCTCCATTCTTTTGGTAAAAGGTCTACAATCACACAGGCAACAGATCAAGCAGAGCAACTGTTTGTCATTTTATGTGTTGATGCAGATGTCAACATCCTTATGAACCATCTAGATCTGTAACTTGCAAAACCTGAAAGCTATGCATTCTCACTTGTTTAGCAGTACCTTTTCTGCATCAGTTAATAATGGGTTGTTGGATAAGAAACTTCTCAATTGTTTTCTAAATGCCCTTCTAAATGCTGTGTGTATCTGTTCATAAACTTAATATATATGCACACACACGGGCACACAGTCTCTAAAACAATGTGTATCTTAAAGAAATTAATACTTACTTTACATCAATCAATATTGAGTGGATAAGGTCAACACACTATGAAATGAAACTAGCCTCTTTCTAAAACATTTCTCTTACTCATTAGGACTTTTGCTCTTGATATTAATCTTAATCATCTGGCTTAAGATAGTGGATGTTAGTTTTTCCACTATGAAGTCATTTCCATCACCCTCTCCCTTCTACAATGTATTTTTTGGAAGGAAGTCCCAATGTACATTCCACAATAAATGGGTGGGGAGTTATGCTTCACCTCCTAGAGGGCTAAGTATCTACAATAATTATCAGGAAATATTCTTCCTTGCAAGTTTTTCTGTTCTCCCCATATTTATTTATTTATTATAAATTTATTTATAAATTTATTATAAATTTATTTATTTATAAATTTATTATAAATAAATTAGTCATTTATTTATGTCAATACAGATTCATATATATTTATTTTATAATTTAAGTTATAAATTAACTATATTTTTTGCTCAAATTATTTCAGCTTTGGCTAGTGGAAGTGCTTTCAATTTCTATGTCATTTTGACATACTTCTGTCACTGCAGATCTTGTGGTTTTTGCAGGGAGTGGGCACACTTCCTTACACTCTAATACTACAAAGATGATCCAGGATCATTTTGTATATTTCTTATATCATTCCAAGAATCAAACTTATATCCAAGGATATCTAGTACCATTTTTGGAGACTGGTACCAGAAACCAAGATCTAAGTACTAGGATTACTAGAAATTATGCTTTAATTGAAAATCTCTATTTCAAAAACAAATTTATTATTTTGTATGCCTCTTATGATATCATCTTAAAATAAATTGGACCGGGGGAGCAGTGTGAAACCTTAGGAAAAATTTAAATCATTTATTTCAATGATATGACAACACAAAAAAACCTGTATAAATATTTCTCTTGTAGAAGAGCACTTAAACACTGAAAAACTATATCTGGCCAAAAAGAATGTTTTTGAAGTATTGCTTCATTTTACCATTTGACTGTTTTCTTAAATTAGAGGCTTAAATGTTATTCCATATTTTAATTCCAAGTTAGCAGAAGAAGTAGGGGGTAGTGGATAAGGCAAGATGAACATTCAAGACTATCAGAGAAATTAAAAACTGAATTAAAGAACCTGATAATGCCTTTTTAAAATTAAAATCAATAAATTTAGTTGCATCATAAAGATATTACTTTACAAAAAGATAATTTGGAAAATGTTTCTTTAAAATTAATTGTTTCTTAACTAAACATACAAAATTCCATTATTCTATAAGATTATTTTTGTATCTCGAAAATATAAAGTATGTATCAGTGGCATTAAATTCCTTAGTTTCATCCCAGTTAAAACAAACGTTCATTCAAGAATGGGGAATTTATCAAGTGATATAAAGGACCAGAATAGTTCATTCAGAAATCAAAGAAGTTTTCTGGATTTCATTCTTTTTTTCTTTTCTTTTACAACAAGAGTACAGCTGGAGGTATATTTGTTATTGTTGTTTAATCACTGTCATGTCTGACTCTTTTGCAACCCCGTGAACTATAGCCTGCCAGGCCCCTCTGTCCATGGGATTTCCCAGGCAAGAATACTGGAGTGGGTTGCCATTTCCTTCTCCATGGGATCTTTCCAACCCAGGGATCAAACCCATGTCTCCTGCATTGGCAGGCAGATTCTTTACTACTGAGCTACATGGGAAGCCCCTGAAGATATATAGAGAAATGAAAATAGAACTAGTATTAAGTGTTTATTAAGAATGCTGTACACTGTATTTTATGAATAGTTAGCTAAATTAATTGGTAAACAGAATAGGAAGCAAAGAGATGACTCTGAAGAAGATAAAATTTCTTACAATTCATTTGAACTAAAAGTGTTTCTTAAAAATAGTAGGTATTTTACTTCAACACATTTTTGTTCTGTGAAGTTGCTTTAATTACTTTAAGTGTATACAATATATAAATAGTATTAAAATATACAGCATACATATTTACTGATTTTATATTATTTAACATATTGAATTATAATTTTGCATTACATGTTTATTCTTTCAATTAGATTAATCCACTTTCAATAATACTTATGAAGAATTTACTCTGGTAGTTTTATATAATGATTAAGAGTACAGGTTCTGTAATTAAAATACTACATTCAAATCCCAAATCCACTGCTTACAAAGTGTGTATTGACATTGGGCAAGTTGATTCACCTTCCTAAGTCCTAGTTTCCTCTTGTAAGAAATGATATATAAGGATATGCTGTTAATACATATGTATGTGATATATAAATAGATACAGATATAATCACATGATATGTTACCATCATAATTCTAGATGAGAAAATGCCCTGTATATTCTGGAGATTCAATGCTAACGTCATAGTTACTGCCCTCAGTGAGTTTTCACTCTGTTGGATAGCAGACAAGTAAAAAGCTGTTTTTAACATACTATGGTGAAGACACAAGCAAAATGTGAAGAACATATGTGAACAGGAAAGTCCCATAGATTTGGGATTTAGGGCAGTGTCTCTCGTTTCTTTTCTATTAATAGACACTCGGCCTCGTTGCTCAGCCCCTTTCAGCTCTCTTTGAATATAACACAATACCAGGGACAAAAGTCCAGGGATACAACCACAGTTGTGGAGATTTTTGTTTTCTCCTTTATAATAACAAAGGTTATCAAAACTGCACAATTGTGGTGGCCTGCAAAATTGTCAGCTTACCTTGATTTTTTTTTTTTTAATGAAAGCTTATATACTTCTAAGATGAAAGCATTCACTTGAACACTTTTAAAAATCCATCTGGTGATGAATTAATGCTTGGGATAGCTGATAGCTGATCTCCAGAGCTGTTTCTATCTACTTGTCGTTTCTTCCCATTAGAACTTCAGTTTCATGATTCTACCTTTACCTTAAACCAAATGGAGTTAGAGGTAAATGCACAGCTTGCTGAAATAAACTTTCAATATGGTATGGTAAAGAAACATTTGTAACTTGTGATTTTAAACTGAAATATCTTTATTTAGACAGATATAAGTCTATTAAAAGTGTTTCTTCTTGTCTGAATTTTGGCAGATTCTGTCTTCCTAGGAGTTGATCCATTTCATCTAGATTATCAAATCTGTGGTCATAGAGTTGTTTATAAATATTACTAAAATTTTGTTGATAATTTTTTGGCATCTAAGTTTGTGATATATCTTGGTATGTAGCTTTCTTGTAAGGTCTATTTCTGGTTTCAGTTATCAGAGTAATGCTGGCCTTGGAATGAATTAGGAAGTATTCCTTTTGTTTTTACCTCCTGGAAGAGATTGTAGAAAACTGATATAATTTGTTCTTTAAGCATGTGGGAGATTTCACCAGTGAACCCAACTGGGCCTAGTGCTTCATGTTTTGGAAAGTCATTGATATCAGTTCAATTTCTCTAATAGATATGTCTTTCAAATTGCCTATTCTTCTTGTGTGAGTTTTGAGAGATTATGTTTTTCAATGGATTTGGTCCATTTCATCTAGATTAACATATATGTAGTCATAAAGTTGTTCATATTATTCTGGTATTATTCTTTTAATGTCTATAGTATCTGCAGTAATGTTCCCACTTTCATTTTTGATATTATTAATTAGTGTTTTTTTTCTCTTTTTACTTAGCCTGACTATAGGTTTTCAATTGTACTGATTTTCTATTTAAATAAGTATCCTTTGGTTTTTTGGATTTCCTCTAGTGATTTTTTTTGTTTTGTTTTCGATTACTATTCTAATTTTTATTATTTTTCTCTGCTTACCTTATATTTAATTTGCTATTTGTTTTGTAGTTTGCTAAGGTGGAAATTTAAATTCTTGATTTTAGATTTTTCTTCTCTAATATATGCACTCAAGTCTGTAGATTTCCCTCTTAGCACTTCTTTTACCGCAACCCACAAATCTAATAAGCGGTGTTTTTATTTTCCTTCAGTATCAATATTTTAAAACTTTCAAGATTTCTTTGACCTATGTATTATTAAGAGTTATGTTGTTTAATCTCCACATATTTGGGGATTTTTCAAACTATCTTTCTGTTACTAGTTTTCAGTTTAATTCTACTGTGTTCTAAAAGCAGCCATAGTATAATTCTGTTCTTTTAAACTTGTTAAGGCATGTTTTATGACCCAGAATGTTATTTATTATGATGAATGTGTCATGTGAGCTTCAAAAGAACGTGTATTCTTCTGCTGTTGAAGTTAAAACACTTTCTAAAAGTATAGTTGATTTACAGTGTTGTTCCCTTACATGTTTTGACCCTTTGCTGTTAGGAGCATGCATATTAAAGATTGTTATGACTGTCCAGATGGAGCTAGTGTCAAAGAACACGCCTGCCAATGAAGAAGCTGTAAGAGACGTGTGTTCAATCCCTGGGTCAGGAAGATCCCCTGGAGAGGAAATGGCAACCCACTTCTGTATTCTTGCCTGGAAAATCCCATGGACAGAGGAGCCTGGAAGGCTATAGTCCATAGGGTCACAAAGAGTCGGAACATGACTGAGACTAAATACACACATAGCTTCTTGAAGAATTGAAATCTTTCATTGTTATGTAAGGCCTCATTCCACCCTGATAAATTTCCTTGCTCTGAATCTTCTTTTCCTGAAATTAATATAGCTACTCACATTTTCTTTTGGTTAGTGTTAATAGTGTTTTATATCCCTTTAATTATAACCTATATGTATAGCTATATTTGGGATTAGATCAGATAGATAGAGTGCCTGAAGAACTATAGATGGAGGTTCTTAACATTGTACAGGAGACAGTAATCAAAACCATGCCCAAGAAGAAGAAATGCAAAAAAGCAAAATGATTGTCTGAGGAGGCCTTACAAATATCTGAGAAAAGAAGAGAGGTGACAGGTAAAGGAGAAAAAGAAAGATATATCCATCTGAATACAGAGTTCCAAAGAATAGCAAGGAGATATATGAAAGCATTTCTAAGTGATCAGTGCAAAGAAATATAGGAACACAATAGAATGGGAAAGACTAGTGATCTCTTCAAGAAAATTAGAGATATCAAGGGAACATTTCATGCAAAGATGGGCACAATAAAGGACAGAAATGGTATGGACCTAACAGAAGCAGAAGATACTAAGAAGAGGTGGCAGAAATTCACAGAAGAAATATACAAAAAAGATCTTAATGACAAGCTATGACAAACCTAGACAGCATGCTAAAATACAGAGACATTACTTTGCTGACAAAGGTTCTTATAGTCAAAGATATGGTCTTTCCAGTAGCTATGTATGGGTGTGAGAGTTGGACCATAAAGAAAACTGAGCACAGAAGAATTGATGCTTTGAAACTGTGGTGTTGGAGAAGACTCTCGCACAGCAAGGAGATCAAACCAGTCATTGGAAGGACTGATACTGAAGCTGAAACTCCAAAACTTCATCCACATGAGGCAAAGAACTGACTCGCTGGAAAATGCCCTGATGCTGGGGGAAGATTGAAGGCAGGAGGAGAAGGAGACAACAGAGGATGAGATGGTTGGATTGCATCACTGACTTGATGGAATGAGTTTGAGCAAGCTCTTGGAGTAAGTGATGGACAGGGAAGCCTGGCATGCTGCAGTCCATGGGGTTGCAAAGAGTTGAACACAACTGAAGGACTGAACTAAACTGATGCTGCTGCTAAGTCACTTCAGTCGTGTCCGACTCTGTGTGACCCCATAGACGTCAGCCCACCAGGCTCCCCATCCCTGGGACTCTCCAGGCAAGCACACTGGAGTGGGTTGCCATTTCCTTCTCCAATGCATGAAAGTGAAAAGTGAAAGTGAAGTTGCTCAGTCCTATCCGACTGCTAGCGACCCCATGGACTGCCACCTACCAGGCCCCTCCGTCCACGGGATTTTCCAGGCAAGAGTACTGGAGTGGGTTGTCATTGCCTTCTCCAACTAAACTGATAGTTATGCTTAAATTAACTTCTTATGGATAACATATAATATGTTAATTACAGTATATTACATATTATAAAATTATATAATTAATTGTTTTTCTATTTTTTGACTGGGATGTGCAGCATGTGGTATCTTAGTTCCCCAACCAAGGATCAAATCAATATCCCCTGCAATAGAATCACAGGGGTTTTTGAACTGTATTTTAATCAGTGTAGTAGACCACCGACACTTAAAGTGATTGTTGATCCTAGTTGGATTAATATCTACCATATTTATTATTGCCTTTATTTGTTGTCCTTTTTCTTAATTCCTATTTTTTGTCCTCTGCTACCAGCCACCAGAGAAGGCAATGGCACCCCACTCCAGTACTTTGCCTGGAAAATCCCATGGACGGAGGAGCCTGGTAGGTTGCAGTCCATGGGGTCGCTAAGAGTCGGACACGACTGAGCGACTTCACTTTGACTTTTCACTTTCATGCATTGGAGAAGGAAATGGCAACCCACTCCAGTGTTCTTGCCTGGAGAATCCCAAGGACGGGGGAGCCTGGTGACTGCCATCTGTGGGGTCACACAGAGTCGGACACGACTGAAGTGACTTAGCAGCAGCAGCAGCTACTAGCCACAAATTCCCTCAAATTCTATTTGTCTGTGAAAGTCTTTACTTCCCCTTCACATTTTTTTAGTGAGATATTATTGATGTACACTATATTCATCACTGTTGAAGAACAATTTCACAGGGTAGAGAATATTTTAATTCTTTAATCTCTCAATACGTTAAACATCTCACTATACTAGTGTTCTTGCCTGGAGAATCCCAGGGACGGGGGAGCCTGCTGGGCTTCCGTCTATGGGGTTGCGCAGAGTCGGACACGACTGAAGCGACTTAGCAGCAGCAGCAGCATACTTCCCTTGCTTGTGTAATTTTTGAAAATAAGTCACATGTAAGTCTCATCTTTGCCCCTCTATAGATAACTTTTTCTCCTCTGGCTTCTTTAAAGATTTTTTATTCGCCTTTGATTTTCTGTAGTTTGAATTTGACATGCCTAGGTATAGATCTTTTTTGTAATTATCCTACATTTATCTTATCCCTTATCCTGGAACTATGGTTTGGTGTCTGACATTAATTTAGGGAAATTCTCAATCATTAATGTTTCAAATATATCTGCTTTTCTTTTCTTTATTCCCCTCTGGTATTCCTATTATACCTCTGTTACACCTTTTGCAGTTGTCCCACAGTTCTTGTATAAATTATTTACATGTTTTTAGTATTTTTTTTCTTTTTGCCTTTCAAAATTAGAAGTTTCTATTAACATATCCTCAGGTTCACAATTTTTTCCCCTCAACTGTGTCTACTCTACTAAGGAGTCCATCGAAGACATCCTTCATTTCTGTTAGTGTGTTAAAAACTCTGGAATTATTTATTGTTTCTTAGAATTTCCAACTCTCTGCTTATAGTTCCCTTCTGTTCTTGCATGCTGTCTCTTTTATCTATTAGAGACCCTAGCATAATAACTGTAGTTGTTTAAATTCTTCTGGCAATTCTAACCTCCCTGTCTTATCTGAGTCTGCTTCTAATGCTTTGTCCCTTCAAACTGTGGTTTTGACCTGTGGTATGTATGCCTTGTCATTTTTTTCTTGCTAATCAGACATAATGTGCTGGGTAAAGGGAGCTAGGTAAACAAGGCTTTAGTAACATGGGGGGCTTCCCAGGTGGCTCAGTGGTAAAGAAAATGCCTACCAAGCAGAAAATGCAGCTTTGATCCCTGGGTTAGGAATATCCTCTGGAGAAGGAAATGACAACTCACTCCAGTATTCTTGCCTAGAAAATCCCATGGACAGAGGAGCCTGGCAAGCTATGGTCCATAGGGTCACAAAGAGTCAGACACGATTTAGTGACTAAACATCAATAACAAGCATAGTGGTAAGTGCAGGATGAGGGCAAGCATTCTCTAGTGGTATAGTTAAATCTTAGTTTTTTAGTGAACTTGTGCTTCTGAGCTGTGAACTGCACAATTGCTTCTCAGATTTTCCCTGTCATTTTGTGGGGCAATATGCCTGTCCTGGGCCTCCCCAACATGGAAAGTTACAGTGGGCTGAAGTTGTTTACTTCCCTTCCCCAAATGGAAGGGCAGAGTGAGCAGGAATTGGGCATTTCCCTTCCACTAGATGAGGTTGACTCTGATAACATAGTCTAGGCTCTTAAACAGTTTCTTCTGAAGGAAGTTTTTGTGAAGGAGGACAGGTTGCTCCGGCCTATTTCAATATTGTCCCCCTCCTCTCCTGCTGGAAGTATGAGAGTTCTTTTTCTCTGCAATATTCACTATGGAAACCTATTATAGTTCTGGAAGTAAAACTCACAAGGGTATATACTCAATCCCCACCACCTCCCACCCCCATGATTGGGGGGTGCCCAGAGTGTTTTTATCTCTCTGAGTTTTTTACCCTGATCCCTGACAACTTGTTCATTATTTTTAGATTTTCCTATCCCAGTACTGGTTCCTGTGGAGAATTCTTTTTTTTTTTTTAATTGTATTTTATTTTTTAACTTTACAATATTGTATTGGTTTTGCCGTATATCAAAATGAATCCGCCACAGGTATACATGTGTTCCCCATCCTGAACCCTTCTCCCTCCTCCCTCCCCATACCATCCCTCTGGGTCATCCCAGTGCACCAGCCCCAAGCATCCAGTATCGTGTATCGAACCTGGACTGGTGACTCGTTTCATATATGATATTATACATGTTTCAATGCCATTCTCCCAAATCATTCCACCTTCTCCCTCTCCCACAGAGTCCAAAAGACTTCTATACATCAGTGTCTCTTTTGCTGTTTCGTATACAGGGTTATTGTTACCATCTTTCTAAATTCCATATATATGCGTTAGTATACTGTATTGGTGTTTTTCTTTCTGGCTTACTTCACTCTGTATAATAGGCTCCAGTTTCATCCACCTCATTAGAACTGATTCAAATGTATTCTTTTTAATGGCTGAGTAATACTCCTGTGGAGAATTCTGCTTGAGAATTTAGGCTCCAGTAAGTCTTGTTTCCCTGTCTGTCTCTCACATTTGGTGGCAATGGTTTGCCCTGCAACCTCACTTCTTGGAATGAACTGAGTTGTTGATTTTTTAGTTTGTTCATCTATTTATTCCTTAGGACAGAGTGACAACGTCTAAGCTCCTTATGTGCTGAACTGAAAACTGGAAAACTCTCCTTATATTTTTGTTAGTCTCTTTAAAATAGACTATAACTGAATTTTTAAATCCTATCTGCAATCCTTGTCATCTAATTGCAATTTTGTGTGATTATTGATATACTTAAGATAATCCTATCATTTTCTGTACTCTTTTTCTTGTTCTTTTTTCTTTTCTTCCTCCTCTGTTTAAAAGGTTTCTAGTATTTCTTTGATAGAATGTGCTCAGTCATGTCTGACTCTTTGCAATCCCATGGACTGTGGCCCACCAGTCTCCTCTGCCCATGGAATTTTCCAGGCAAAAATACTGAAGTGAGTTGCACTTCCTATTCTAGTGGACCTTTCTGACCCAGGGATCAAACCCACATCTTGTGTCTCCTGTATTGGCAGGCGGTCTCTTTCCCACTAGTACCACCTGGGAAGTCCCCAGTCCTCTATTTATTTTGATGTATTTAATAATTTTCATTTTGTTTTTTCTTCTTCTTCATTTTGGAGACATTCAATTTCTATTAATTTAGTGATTTTGGCATTATGTTTAACAGAAAAGTTATATTTTTCAGTACCGTGATTCTCTCAAGCCATACAAGAGACAAATCACTCTTTGACCACCTTCCTAACTTACAAGGTAATGTTTATTCAGCATTTTAGTTATACTTTTCTTCCCATATAACATTGTAAGTGTTAAACTTTGGTTTTCACGCAAGGTTTATGTGTAACACAAATATTAACCATTTCCTGCGTGCATCTGTGTGCATTATTTATTCTCACTTCTCAGCCCTTCCAAATTAAATTAAAATCTGTCTTGAATTATATTTCTACAGGAAGAAATTTTGGTGTAAGTTTTGCTAGTGTTAAATGCCTTCTTTTTATCTGAAATTGTCTTGATTTTAAACCATAATTCTCAAAATATAACTTTGCTTGCTATATAATTTGAGGTTGAGCTATTTTTTTATCAGCACACAGAAAATATGATTTAACAGTCTGCTGCTGTGAGTAGTTGCATTGCCAGTTTGCTTATTAAAAAAAAAAAAACAGTTTTTTTTTTCTTTTTATATAATTCATCTCTGACTTCTACAAACTTAATATTATGCTTGGTGTTCTAGGTCTATGATATGTTTGGATCTGACTGACTATCCTTTTATTTATCTTGTGTGGAATATTTAAATCTAGTTAGTGGGCCTCCTGAATCTGGTTTTATTGTCTTGGCCAACAATGCTCAGTTTAAATTTGTCCCTCATATGATTTCCCTATTCTTCATTGATTAGATATGTATTAGACATGCTCATTCTAACTTCAGTGTCTTCTAACCTCTCCTTCATATATTTTATTGGTTATCTTTCTGTGCAATTTTCAATTCCTCCCTCTGAATTTCATAAGCTCACTAATTCTTTCCTTACCTGTGTCCTTTTGGTGTTTAATCCATCCATACCATTTTAAATTTTTATATCTTCCATTTCTGACTTAGGATTTTCTCTTTGAAACATTGAATTTATAATGATATTGCAATACTTGAATGCTTTATAGATTTACTTCAGTTATTAATGGTTTTTGTCAGCTCCAGTCCTAGAGTCTAGGTTCCTCTCATATTTTGTGATTCTTATCTCTGGTTTCATTTTCTTGTACTTTAGGTTAGTATTTTAAGTTATGTATTGAAAACGCATTCCTGCAGAGATGATATGCTTTTTCTTGCCAGGCTTCTGAAAGCACAACATATTCGGGGCTGTTTTAAAAAAATACTTTAGATTACAGTTGTTTTTTGTTGTTGTTGTTTTGTTTTGTTTTGTTTTTGTCAGTTAGGTACAAATCTTGAGATAAAGAAATTGCTTTCAAATATTCAAAGCAAAATCTCTCTCACACCTTCCCCATGTAGCACCAAGTTTAAATAGTCAGGTTTTATTTTCCATTTTGGGGGGTTATTTTTAGTTTTCTCTTATATTGAGTTGGTATCAATCTGGGATTTCAATTAGGATTTCAATTTCTGCATCTTCAATTAGGTTTTCTACTTGGGCAGTCTCTAGGATTAGTTCCCTGACCCCTGACTAACTTGTGGCTATCAAAATCAGCTTCCTTTGTCACCAGTTAAGGAGGAATCTACAAGTTCAAAAGTGGCTTGAGCACACTCTTATGTTTATGGATTCCAACATTCATGTTATCTTTGCCTTTTGAGGATTCTTCATTTCCTTCACTAAGAATTTTCTTCCAAATTTATTTATTTGTTTATTACTACTTGTTGTTTATGTTACAGAGATTGCTGTTTTCAGGAATATGTTTATTCAGGGTACTGAGTACTCCAAACTGCAGAAAAAGAATTCCCAAGGCTTCCCTGGGGGCTCAGCAGTCAAGAATCCACCTACCAATGCAGGAGATATAAACATAGGCTCCATCTCTTGGTTGGTAAGATCCCCTGGAGGAGGAAATGGTAACTTACCCTGGTATTCTTGCCTGGGAAGTCCCATGGACAGAGAAGCTGGTCACTATAGTCCCATGGGGTCACGAAGAGTTGGGCACAATTTAGCGACTAAACAACAACAACAAAATTCCTTCCTTAATGTCTTTCTTAAGTCTCTCTGTATCAAGATTTTACATGCACAAATACACTGAAACCACCCTTTTCAACTCCAAAGATTCTCATGTTGTCAAACCCAAATGTTATTCAGTACTTGTTACTCAATACTCATCATAATATGACACTGTTATACTTTGTTCTTTTTGAAAGGTTTTTTTTCCTCTGGATTTCCAGGTATCACACCTCCCTGGTTCTCCTCTTTTCACACACATCACTCCTCAGGAGTGGGGGTGAATAGCATGATAACATTTCTTTTACTTTTATTCAAAAAATAAGAAAATAAATATCAATGAATAATCTTCTAATTCAGCAAGTTGAAATAATTTTACACTTGACCTGCTCACTGTATAAATCAATTTCAGTTTTACTGAAGCAAAAAATTCTCATTCTCAATGTGTTTACCTAAAAAGAGTAAAGGATTCTCACTCCATATCACAAAATCATTGTGGATTGACAGCTGTGTAGCTTTATTCCTCCAAATTGTGTGACTCATGCAGTCTGGGATGAAGAAGTAGCCCCTAGCTAGAGAATCTGGTCTTATGACAGAAGGAAAGAACACTATTGCAGAGCCATACAATGGCTCTAAGGAACATACTCAAAGGTTGGCACAGAGCCCCTTCAGTCGCATGTCATTGGCCCAGGCAAATCTCATATCAACTGTGGTGTCAGTGAAACAGGAAGCCATAATTGTGAAGAGGGACAATACAAGTCACAAGTCCAAATGTGACATTAAAAGTGTGGGAATGGGACTCCCCTGGTGGTTCACTGGTTCAGAATCCACCTGCCAATGCAGGGTACGTGGGTTTGGTCCCTGGTCTGGGAGGATACTACATGCTGCAGAGCAACTAAGCCCATACACTGCAACCACTGAAGCTCCTGAACTTGAAGCCTGTGCTCTGCAACAAGAGAAGCCACCACAATGAGAGGCTCATGCACTGTATCAAGGACCCAGCACAGCCATAAATAGAGGAATAGATCTTTAAAAAGATAAATAAAAATAAAAATGTGAGGATGTATAACCCCAACATATGAAGGAAAATTTTATACTTAAAGATGTCCTAGCCACAGCAATCAGAGAAGAAAAAGAAATAAAAGGAATCCAGACTATAAAAGAAGCAAAACTCTCACTGTTTGTAGACAACATGATACTTTACAAGAAAATTTTAAAATTAGTATCAGAAAATTACTAGAGCTAATCAGTGAATTAAGTAAAGTCTCAGGATATAATATCAATACACAGAAATCATGTGCATTCCTATACAATAACAATGAAAAAGTGGAAAGGAAATTGATGACTCAATCCCATTTGCCATTATAACAAAAAGAATAAAATACCCAAGAATAAACCTACCTAAGCAGACAAAAGAGCTGTATACAGAAAACTATAAGCCACTGATGAAAGAAATAAACAGACATAAACAGATGGATAGATATTTCATGTTCCTGGATTGAAAGAATCAATATTGTGAAAATGACTATTCTACTAAAAGCAATCTACAGATTCAATAAAATCCCTATCAACTTATCAATGGCATTGTTTACAGAGCTAGAACAACAACAACAACAAAAAATCACAATTTGTATGGAAACACAAAGACCCTGAATAGCCAAAGCAATCTTGGGGAAAAAAAAAGGAGCTGAAGGAATCAGCCTTCCTGACTTCAGATTATACTAAAAAGCTACAGTCAGTACAGTATGGTACTGGCACAAAAACAGAAATATAGATCAATGGAAAAAGAGAAAAAGCCCAGAGATAAACCCACACACCTATGGACACCTTATATTTGACAAAGTAGGCAAAAATATACACTGTAGAAAAGATGGTCTCCTCAGTAAGTGGTGCTGGGAAAACTGCACAGCTACATGCAAAAGAATGAAATTAGAACACTTTCTAACACCATACACAAAGATAAACTCAAAATGGATTAAAGACCTAAATGTAAGACTAGATACTATAAAATTCTTAGAGGAAAACATAGGCAGAACACTCTATGACCTAAATCACAGTGAGATCCTCCACGCACAACCTCCTATCTTAATGGAAATAAAAACAAAAATTAACAAGTGCGATTTAATTAAACTTAAAAGCCTTTACACAGCAAAGGAAATTATAAACAAAGTGAAAAGGCAACCCTAAGAATGGGAGAAAATAAGGGCAAATGAAACAACTGACAAAGGATTACTTTCAAAAACATAAAGAGCTCAGACAGCTCAATACCAGAAAAACAAACAACCCAATCAAATAGTGGGCAGAAGACCTAAACAGCCATTTCTCCAAAGAAGATATACAGATAGCTAATAAAAACATGAAGAGATGCTCAACATCACTCATTACTAGAGAAAAACAAATAAAAACTGCAATGAGATATCACCTCACACTGGTCATAATGACCATTATCAAAAAATCTACAAACAACAAATGCAGGAGAGGGTGTGGAGTTAAGGGAACCCTCTCGCACTGCTGGTGGGAATGCAAACTGGTACTGCCACTATGGAAGTCCATATGGAGAGTCCTTTTAAAAGTAGGAATAAATCTATCATATGACCCAGCAATTCCACAACAGGGCACATATCCTGAGAAAATCGTAATTCAAAAAAGACACATGCACCCCAGTGTTCACTGCAGCACTATTTATAACAGCTAGAGCATGGAAGCAGCCTAGACGATCATCAACAGATGAATGGATAAAGAAGCTGTGGTTTATACGTACAATGGAATATTACTTAGCCATAAAAAGGAACATATTTGAGCCAGTTCTAATGAGGTGGATGAACCTGGACCCTATTATACAGAATGAAGTCAAAAAGAGAAAAACAAATATTGTGTATTAACACATATATATGAAATCTAGAAAGATGGTACCAATGAACCCATTTGCAGGGCAGCAATGGAGATACAGATACAGAGAACAGATCTGTGGACACAGTGGGAAGGAGAGAGTGTCATGAATGGAGAAAGTAGCATGGAAACATATACACTACTATATGTAAAATGTAAAATAGCCAGCGGGCTTTTGCTATATCACTCACAGAGCTGAAAGTGGTGCTCTGCAACAACCTAGAGGGATGGGATAGGTGGGAAGCTGGAAGGAAGGTTCAGGTGGGAGCAGACATATGTATACCTATGGCTAAGTAATGCTGATGTATGGCAGAAACCAATACAATGGTGTAAATGAGTTATCGTTCAATTAAAAATAAATATATTTTTAAAAGATGTCCCATACTAACATTAGGCTGCCGTGTGAATCTAATCTAAGTATTTTCTTTAAATCATACTTGAAAAGACATTCCAATAAAATTTTTTAAAGTAGCTTTTATTGTAGTTAATTCATCAGTTTAGCCAGTTTTAATGATAATATATAGTATTCCATTATTTACCTAACAGTTGCTACCATTAAATATGAAACTGACAAAAATGAAAACATTGGAAACAAACAGAAGTTAGGGCTCTCTGGTCAATGGATTTAGATGTTTAAAGACACATCTTCTAAAATTTTCTTATATAAACTATACACCTTTTCTCCGACTGTTTAATTTGTGGTATTCACTTCCTGAATATTTAGCTATACCAGGAATTGAGATACAAGACAGATTGACTCAGTCTCCTTTATTTTTTCAAGCAAGTTATTCAGAGACAAACATGCAATAATTTTTGTAATTTCATGGAAATTTTCAGGAGAAAGTACTAATTTCACGGTGACATCTAGGGAAATGTGATGATTTCATGCAGATTTAATTCTCTGTCCCTAAACCATTCACAAACACCGCCCAGAATGACTGTAAAAACAGACTGCTTCCTGTAGAATTTTCAATGTTCTAATTATTAAAATGAATGAACAGGTGAAGTAGAGAATTGTGAAGTTAGAGAATGTGATCTTAGAAAAATTAAGGGAATAATCATATATTCTCCTGAAGAAAATGCTTCAAAAATATGAATTTACATTTAAAACATTTCAAATACAATTCCCCATTGATAAATTTCTAATTTATTTTTGATGACAAAACTGCCAGTTTTTCTACAAGTAACACAAGTTATCATCTGACAACAGCTTACAAAATCTAGTAAATGTTTATTATTGATGTAAAAGAGATTCAGTGAAATTTTAAATATTTTAATAGTATTATATCATGATATGACAACTCACAGATCTGTGTGCAAGTGGGTATTATTGTCTATGATTTTCATTAATACATCAGGACATAAACATCCAGGCCTTTAGTTTCAGTTTTTGTCCCACATAAAAATGATAAGCTCTCAATAAATCTATTTAAGACACAGAGTTTTTATAACAACTGACAGCTAATAAAAGCAGCACACAAAGAAATAAGGCAACAAAATTTCTCAAGAGTCAAACTACTTCCTGCCTAAAGATTTTATTCAAGTCCCTTACTTAATGTACCTCCAGAGCCTATGATCTTTTGAGTCTATGTTAGATCATTAGGAGACTTCACAATTGTCTTCTCATCTTGGGAAGAGAAGGAAATAAAGAAATTAAGTTAAAGGATCAATAGGAATATACAAGGTAAGTTATTATTGATCATGGGGTCTCCTGACCAGGCTGCAGCAACTCAGTCTTGTTTATCTCCCTGCTTTGTACACAATGCAGTTATTCACATCTGAAAAGGTATTTAAATTTTAAATATAATAAACTGCAAAATTTAAATACTGAATTACAAATATACATATATATAATATATGTATATATTATATATATAATATAACATATTATATATATATGTTATATATAATATAAAGGGAAGTATCCTGATAATGATGAACCAGAGCAAAAGTATTACAAGAAAAAAGTGCTCAAAATGAGTAGGAAACTATATTAAAGTCAACTAAGATTGTGGAAAAGCTAAAGTGACTACTTTAAAATCTACTAAAATTGTGAAACATCTGTATTTTTTTCCAGAAATATAACTCATTTTAAGTAGAGGGATAACCTATATGTAATTATTATATTCACATCTTCACCGTGTTTCCTATGAGTGAAGTTATACATTCATATTTACACACTCATACAAGCTCAGGAATTATGTCAAAAACCACAACTCAACCATTTTCAGACTTCTATGATAAAATAGAAGCCTACTAATGAAAATTCCTAGTGATTATGACAGCCTCAGTTTTCTTTATTAGTGGTAATGGAAACTGAATTATAGCAATTATTCTCTATATAATTCTCTCCTTTCTTTTTAAGTTGGCAAGACATTATTTTCTCTGCTCTCCCAGTTAGTACTTAAAAGAATACCTTATGAACTATGTAGCTTTGATTATCGAAGTCAGTGTTTCCAGAATGTAGCAAGCAAAGAATAAAGTGGCACAGACAGGCATGAGCAGGTAGGCAAGTAGTCAGGGTCAGGTCATGAACAGCCCTTCAGCTGGGAACGGAGGTTAGATTGTACTTTAGAAGCAATAGGAAGCTTCTAGCATCATTTTCATAAGCAGATCTAGGACATGCTCTGATTTATTTTTAATATGTCCCTCTGGTGTATGTGGAGAATGGTTTCGAAGTGGGCATGGGCAGAAGCCTTGGATGTCAGGCTGATGTATCTGGAGTGTTAAGATCATTGTTAGCAGCACAGGAACAGGAGCAATTTCTATACATTTTCTTCAGAAATTCTGAGACAGTATGTGTTGGAAAGCTGTTGTAAATAGGCAAATATGTATGGAAGCAATATGACTTCATGTAGAGAAATGGCAGTAAGAGTGAAAAATAGAACACCTACATAAGCGAAGATAGAAAAATTTGCTCATTTTGGCAACCTAGAGATGGAGGTTAGGATGAGAAGACAAAGTCATTACCAATGTTTTATGCAAGCAATCTGAAAGGGACAACAATTAAAGAAACATAAGATGTTGAACAAAACTGGGGGCAGCAATTCAAATTTTGAAGATATCACAATAAAAAATAAAGAACATGAACGTATAGAACAAACTGTTGAAAAGCATCTTTAGTAGTGAAGTCTAGATTTGACAGCCATTAATACAGTTAAAAGTCGTGTGTGTGTGTTCAGTCATTCATTCATGTCTGACTCTTTGCCACCCAATGGACTATAGCCCACCAGGCTCCTCTGTCCATGGGATCTTCCCAGCTAGAATACTGTAGTGGGCTGCCATTTCCTTCTCAGGGAGTTAAAGTCATAAGAATATACAAATTCACTCAAGGTGAGTATAAAGATAAAAAGAGAGATGGTTACAGAACCTTGAAGATCACTTATATTTAAGTAATTTGTCAAAGCTGAAAACAAATTCCCGGTGTCTCTAAACAGCCTGTGATAACATCTTCTGTAATCAAGTGAATAATGCATCATGTTATTTAGTGCTTATTAATGTCCCACAATTCTCAATAGCAAAATGAGGACATTTAGTCTCTTCAGTATCTTAGTAAATCTGATAATCAATATATTCTTAACTATTTCTACATGTCTCTCCTGAGTCCTCATCAATAATGGATATTGAACTTTTATATTTTGGCTAATGTTTCCAAGGACATCAGAGAGTACCAGTTGCTGGTAGCATTTTTTTTTTTTTTTTTTGCAATGCAACAGCATGAACACAAATCTGTTACAAACACTGACATTATCATTGTGGAGATAGCTATTATAGAATAGAATTGATCATCACTACTGAACCCGAAAGACAATGGTTGGTTCAGGGAAAGTGTTTCCCATGGTCAGACTTAATTATTGCCATGTGCATTATTTATTTTCTTTGTACTGCCATGACAATAGCAAATCAGAAAATAAACAGGAATATTTTCATTTCCTGAAGTGGGCACTGGGGTTTTGTAAATGCATTTTTTTTTTAAAGCTCTCAAGCAACATGTCAGTGAGGAGTACAACTGGAAGCCATAAAAAATGGAATTATGATAAAATTATTTCAGTGCTTCTAGGGTAAAATTTTGGAGAAGGCAATGGCACCCCACTCCAGTACTCTTGCCTGGAGAATCCCATGGATGGAGGAGCCTGGAAGGCTGCAGTCCATGGGGTCGCTGAGGGTCGGACACAACCGAGCGACTTCACTTTCACTTTTCACTTTCATGAATTGGAGAAGGAAATGGCAACCCACTCCAGTGTTCTTGCCTGGAGAATCCCAGGGACTGGGAGCCTAGTGGGCTGCCGTCTATGGGGTCGCACAGAGTCAGACACGACTGAAGTGACTTAGCAGCAGCGGGGTAAAATTTGGACCTTCTGATTCTAAGTAAACTTTTTATGCCCCAAAGGCTGAAGCTGACTATAAGTGTAAGAAAAGTTGGGTCACATGACGATACTAATTATGCATCATTTTAAAGCAATATTTGATATAATGTGACCCTTATGGAGGCAGCAACCAGTTATTGCTTTGCTCACCACTGCTCCTGAAATGAAATAAAATTTAAAAATATTTATTAAATCAATATGCAAATGAATGCAGGTGGCATAGTGGTAAAGAATCTGCCTGCCAACTCAGGAGATGTAAGAGACGTGGGTTCAATCCCTGGATTGGGGAGATCCACTGGAGGAGGGCATGGCTACTCACTCCAGTATTCTTGTCTGGAGAATCCCTTGGACAGAAGAGCCTGGCAGGCTACAGTCCATGGGTTTACAAATAGTAGGACATGACTGAAACGAATTAGCATGCACACACACATGAATGAATGAATGAATGCATGCATACAATGCAGTAATTTAGCCATAACACTAAATTCATATTAAGAAAGATGTCCAAACCAAAAAAAAAAAAAAAAAAAAAGGGAGAAAGAGAGAAAGGAAGCAACAGAGAATTCAAGAAATTCTAATTCCATTTTTTGTACACATTCATATCAAAGCCTCTAAGTCGAAGTTACATTTCACATTTTTTGACTTTCTGGCTTGTTTGTTTCTCAAATTATTTTTATCCTTAAAATAAAATACAACTTAAAGCTCTAACATATTCTCCTTAAATGAATTGGATATAATATGCTGTTGATAACAGACATACTTGATGCCAGTCTATTTAACTGATAGTGCTGGCTAATGTGATCAGTGCATATAGTTAAAATAGTCAATTATGAAACTAAGGAAGACAAAATGAAGGCCAATATTTCAGAGTTCTATTGCAAAATGAAATAAATGAATAGCTATCCTGGTGCTTGGATTCTGTTTGAAATGTTATATGTGGCATTTTCCCACAAAAGATGCAATTAACGTCATGGCTGGCACTGTCACATTGCATCGGAAACACTTCACTGGATGTCTGTCAAAATCAAAGCAGCTGTCACAATTTAACATTAAAAAAAAAAAACTATTTTAAAGAAGTTCGGGTATACTGATGTGAAGTCAAACCATTAATTATACAGATAACAGTCAGAAATTCAAGCTAGAAAATTAATCTATTTTTGCCCGCAAAATACTCTTGCTTTACCCTTTCTTGAGATTTTTTTGAAGACATGACTTTGAAAAAGGGGCAACTCTCAAAGTTGGCAATACTATTATGACACTAACTTGCCATTCTAAGGAGCAAAAGGCATTTTTTCCCACCAAGTGCCACCTCAGTTGCCTGCCACAAAAAACATAGCATTTTATTCCCTTTAACTTTCCTATCCTTAGAACAATATGTTACTCCTTTCAATCTCAAGATTATTGCGTTTCTACAGAGATCCATTTCAGGGATTGAGAAGAGGAAGTATAGATAACTCACAAAGAAAGCAAGTGACCTTGCAAATAAAGATAAACTTTAGGGACCTGAGATTGTCCATATTGCATATTTATGAAATACAAGTACACAGTTTCCTTTTTTCTTTCACTATTCTGCAAATAGGTCTTCAACATGAAATCTAAGAGAAAATACATTTATGAGTCTTAAAACCTTCACTTGGAAGAAACATTTCTGGAGTCTAGCTAGCATTTTTCAGGTGCACATGACACACAAAGATACATTTTAAATAGATGTGGCCCAGAAGTTCTGAGAAGGTCATTTGACCTTCCGATTTCTACGTTTCTTCGCTTTCAAAAGCACATTGTTTTTTGTTTTTTTCCCCCACCTCCCTTCTTTAAACTTTAGAAAACAGACATTTTAGAGATATTAAAAATATATTATCTCCAAGAGATACTGATTTTAAGGTTAAATTAGCAATGGGAACCATATTTTCTCCATTCCCTTCTCAGAGATTAGAGCATCTTTCATCTGAACACAGGGGTTTTGTTTTCTGTTTTTTTTTTTTTCTTTTTAATTTGAGGAAAGCCATGGACTGTACTTTATTGAAGAAGAACAAATCATCTTGGTATCTGTGAAAAGCCTTTCTTGGAAGAACAGATTGAGAATTAGTAGCCCAATTACCTAGGAAAGAAGTTCCAAAGAATTTTGTGTTTTCAGAATTTAAAAGAATTTACCAATTCCTTGGTTAAAAAACCACTACAGACTCCATCCACAAGGATCTGAATGTGCAAAGGCTGGTTACCCATTACCACAGGCACAGGTTTTATCTGTCAGGTCCATCGCCAAGCACAAATTGGTTTGGCAGTAAGATGAAATAATATTAAGTCTGCATGCCGCAACTACAGAGTCAGCACTCCAAAGCCAGCAGGCCACAGCTACTGAAGTCTGTGTGCCTACAGCCTGTGCTCCACAAGAGAAGCCTCAGAATAAGGAGGCCTGAGCACCACAGCTAGAGAGCAGCCTCTGCTCACAGCATGAAGACCCAGCACAACCAAAAACAAATCAGTAAGAAAAAACTAAATGAGAATTTAGGTAATTGATTGAAAAATTAAGAGAATGGTCACCAATTTTGTATTGTTTTTGTCTGGGTACAAATCATATGATGGCATGTAGAGTATGGGAAGAGTCTGACCAAACTGCCCAGCCCCCAAAAAAACAACAACAAAAAAAACACCTTAGTTTAGAATGGAGAGCTAAACTCTTTGCTTCATTTGAAATTCTCTGTCATTTAAAAAACAAAAATGCTATGCAATTCAATCAAGGAAGCTTTTCCACAAAGAGTGATGAACCAATGGGATATCCAAAGGCAAAATAAATTAAACTTAACCTAGGAATCATGTTTTATACAAGCATGACTCAGGATAAATCACAAACCTAAATGTAAAATTAAAACTTTAAGAAAAAATAAACAGAGAAAAATCCTTGGATTTAGAGCTAGCCAAAGAATTCTTAAATCTGACACCAAAAGCAAAATGAAATTTTGATAAATTGAACATCAATAACATTATCAACTTGTTTTTCTCGATACTTTATTATTAAAGGATTAAAACACAAGTTCCAGACAGGACAAAATACATGTTTGCAAACCACATATCCAACAAAGAATGAAGCAACAGAATATACAACTCCCCAAACTTAACAATTAAAAAAAATAATTAGAAAATAGGAAAATCACTGGTGTGACTGTGAAAAAGTAGAGCCCTCTGGAAAAGAGTTTGACAGTCTCTTTAAAAGCTAAGCATGCAATTCACATATGACCCTGCAATTGTACTTCTGGGCATTTATCACAGAGGAAAGAATAGTTACATTCAGGCCCATTAAAAAAAAAATGGTACACAAATGTTGATAGCAGTTTATTTGTAAGAGCTGATGACTGAAAACAGCCCAGGAGTCCTTCAACAGGTAAATGATTAAGCACACCACAGCAAATCCTTAGCAGAGAATAGTACTCAGCAATAAAAAAAAAAAAAAGTACTGATCCACGCAAAAACTTGGATGAATCAGACAATTATGATGAGTGAAAGAAGTCAGTCCCCAGAGGTTCAATATTCTATATCATAGACTGAATATTTTGTTTCCCTCCAAAATTCCTATGTCAAAGCCCTATCCCCAAAAGTGATGGTATTTACAGGGTTAGATGGGGTCATGAGGGTAAAGATTTCATGATGTGAATAAAATGAGATGCCAGAGTATTTGCTTATATTCTCTCTCGATAATTGTGCTCCACAATTAGAATGTGCTTTTCTCAAAGGAGAGCTCTCAGCAAAAGCTAAATTGTCCAACACCTTAATCTTGGACTTCCCAGTCTCCAAAACTGTGAGAAAATAAATTCCTGTTGTTTAAGCCATTGAATCAATTATATTTTGTTATGGCAGCATAAGCAGACTAAGACACTATATGATTCTATTTAAATGACATTTTTGAAAAGACAAAATTTGTGAACTAGAGACCTGACTAGTGATTGCCAGGGATTAAGGAATGGGTAGGGGCAGGAGGAAAACTGTGGCTAGAAAATAACAATAAGAGGAAGAGGTACACTGCTGCTGCTGCTGCTAAGTCGCTTCAGTTGTGTCCAACTCTGTGCGACCCCATAGACGGCAGGCCACCAGGCTCCCCTGTCCCTGGGATTCTCCAGGCAAGACACTGGAGTGGGTTGCCATTTCCTTCTCCAATGCAATGCATGAAAGGGAAAAAATAAAGTGAAGTTGCTCAGTCGTGTCCGACTCCTAGAGACCCCATGGACTTCAGCCCACCAGGCCCCTCCGTCCATGGGATTTTCCAGACAAGAGTAGTGGAGTGGGGTGCCATCGCCTTCTCCGAGAGGTACACTAGGGAAAGAATTTTGCATTTTGCATCTGCACTCTATCAACGTTAATATCCTGGTTATTGTATAACAGCTTAGAAAAATGCTATTAGAATAAACAGAGTAAAGGATACATAAGATTTATATATTTTCTTACAAGTATATGTGAATCTACAATATCTCAACATTTTTAAAAAGTTTAATTAAAACTGGATATGAACTTCAAAGAGAGAAAAAGGGAGGGAGAGAAAATAACAGGGTCTAGTATTCCCAGCAAAAACTAAAAGATGTAGATGAATCAGGATAAAATTCCTATTGCAATAAAGAAGACTCTGCCTCCTTTTCATATTTATTAAGAGAGTAGATTTTAGAAGGGATTTGGTTTGGAGAAAATCCCCGTAAGCAAAGAATATTCTTTATTCTCAAGATGAATTGCTTTTTAGAATAACCCATCAAGCATCCAAAATGGTCATTTGCCCTTACAAACTGCCAGGGATTTTATTGTTAGCTTGATGTTCTCTTTGCTGAAGTATTTCATATAACAACATTTGCTTTATGGGTTTTGTTAGCTAAAAAAACAGTAAAACAAAAGTTCGTATGTCATAGACAAAAGTCTGCAAAATATTTTGGGGTATGATGATAAATTAAAAGGACTTGATTCTGTACTTCAGAAATAAAACTGAATGCCAACCTTCCTCTAATGAAATAAATAAGTAAAATAATCAGAAAATTACATGGTTTCCATTGCAAGTATCATCACTTGTCAAAGGTAGAAAGGAAGAAAAACAGTTAAACTCCACTGTTCTGTTTACTATTTTATCCTTTTGCCAAGTAAATTTCCATTAAATCTGGGTGTTATGGACTGATTTCACAGCAGGAACACCCAGAAACAGACTCTAGAAAGGAAAGAATTGTCTTTTTAAAGTGTAAAGGAATCCATGCATTTATTGATTTTCTTGTCTTTCCCTTCAAATCCTTTGAAATATGATCAAAAAAGTGTCTCCATTTTATACACCACAATCTCCTTTTAATAGCTTTTTCTCCACAACAGAGTTAGAGCTCTGCCTTTCTAACTAAAGAGGAAAAAGCTGTCTCAGAGGAAAAATAACAACAAGTTAAGCCAACTCTAAACCACCATTAAATGTGTGAACATTTGAAAGGTCAGGGAAAGGCTGTCTGGGGGCCCAATTCTATCTTGGCTTCTCTGTCCAGAGGAGCCCCATGGGACACAGATTTAGATGACCTGATTTTTTTTTTTCTTCTCATTTCCTAGACATCACCCACTTACCCTCATTTCCCTGTTTATTTTTAATTTTCCTACTTCACTTCTTTTTTGCTTCCCATTCTTGATGCACTCAGGGTATTATAGTACCTCTTAGTCCTAGCAGCGACAAGGAAATAGCTGAGAAGTCATGTAATGTTTAGGCCCTTAAAACATGGGAAAGTTAAAGTATTAGTTGCTCAGTTGTGTTCAACTCTTTGCGATTCCATGGCCTATAGTTCACCAGGCTCCTCTGTCCATGGGATTGTCCAGGCAAGAATACTAGAGTGGGTTGTCATTTCCTTCTCCAGGAGATCTTCCCAACCCAGGGATCAAACCTGCATTTGATCTGTCTCCTGCATTGCAGGCAGATTCTTTGCCATCTGAGCCACCAGGAAAGCACCTTAAAAGATGTGTATATTAATTCCTTATATTTGAATCCTGCCAACAAAACTCTTGCCAGAATATGTCAACAAACATGATGTGGGAAAATTTCCAGATACAGAAAATTTTGTTCTCTCACAAAAGCATTTTTGAAATTATTTTTAGACAGCTCTGACAGGTAGAAATAACTTTTTATATTTAGCTGAAAATATGTGCCAAATCCTTCTAATTCTAATCCTTAGGGCTATTCAAGAGAAGTTAATCCCTCTCTTATGTGACAGCCTACATAATACTTGAAGACAGTAAACATATCCATTCCAATTTTTCTCTTTATTGTGTCTTGTGCCACTTTGTTCTGAAATGGCTTTAGTGTTGTTGCAAATTTTTTTTTTTTTTTTCGCAGTACTGGTTTTCACCTGTTGGCAGTCACTAGACTATAACCTTTTTGAAGAATCATGTGATGTGTGCTAAGTCATTCCAGTCCTGTCTGACACTTTGTAGCCCACCAGACTCCTCCGTCCATGGGATTGTCCAGGCAAGAATACTGGAGTGGGTTGCCATGCCCTCCTCCAGGGGATCTTCCCAACCCAGGGATCGAACCCATGTCTCTTATGTCTCCTGCATTGGCAGGTGGGTTCTTTACCACTGGTGCCACCCAGGAAGCCCAGGAGGAATTGGATACTAGTCTAGTATGAATGTCTAATACAATGTTTCTGGAGTTTTCAGTTTTTTTAACTAGGAAACAACCCTCGTTAAGTTAAATTTGGATTTTAAGGTACTTACAGCTAAAAAAGAATATAGGAGCCACACAGCAGTGTTTTAACAAAAAACTGATTTCAAATTTGAATCTTCCATTTAAGAGCAAATTATTCAACCATCCTATTTTCTTCATCTAAAAACAATTTCAAAAGATTGTCGTTGGTTTTAAATAAAAGATATAGGGGCTTCTCTTGTGGCTCAGCTGGTAAAGAATCCACCTGCAATGTGGGAGACCTGGGTTCAATCTCTGGGTTGAGCAGATCCCCTGGAGAAGAGAAAGGCTACCAACTCCAGTATTCTGGCCTGGAGAATTCCATGGACTATACAGTCCATGGAGTCGCAAACAGTCGGACACGGACACTACTGAATGACTTCCACTTTCACTTTCATAGAGTGCTATTTTTCTAAAAAAATAAAAATAAAAACAACCAAAATAGCTACGATGAAGACAGAAACACAGAAAATTACCTTTGGGGTGTGTGGCGGGGCGGGGGGGGGGAGGGGCGGGGGCGGGGGGGCTTCCATTTACCTTAGCAAACAGCTTGTATGTAACTGACATTCTAATCAGAACTACAGAAATAACTGTATTAGTTCTATTTTTCTATCCATCCCTGACTCCCCTAAAATTTGATATTTTTGTCCCTAATAAGAACTGCTTTTATTGAAACAGGTCCCCGCCCTGTGGTCTATAGGGAATCTCTCTTTTAAATGCTATTCTCTGATTATATATAATGCAATGCCCTCTTCCAGGGGATCTTCCCCACGCAGGGATCGAACCCTCATCTCCTGTTGCAGGCGACTTCTTTACCGCTGCGTCACCAGAAAAGCCCATTACTTAATCATGACTACTTAAATAGCTCTAGGCTGAGGTACCAAGAGGGCTTCCTTGGTGGTTTAGTCGGTAAAGAATACGCCTGCAATGCGGGAGACCTTGATCGATCCCTCGGTGGGGAAGACCCCTTAAGGTGGGCATGGCACCCCACTCCAGTATTCTTGCCTGGAGAATCCATGGACAGAGGAGCCTGGTGGGCTATAGTCCATGGGATAGCAAAGGGTTGGACATGATAGACACTAAATAAGCAAGCATACTGAGTAAGAACTCTGTCATGGATAAAAACTGTACTTAGCAACAAGGCAAGAGTTCCATCATCACCTGATCTCTACCTTCTGCAAGGGAGAGAGCTCCAAAACATCTGTGAATGGCTTTAAAATGTAAAACACAACAGGGAGCTTTCTCCCACCACTCCCAGGTCCCACAGTGGGGTCCTGACAGCCCCACCCTTCGCTGGGGAATATCCTGATGAAGGAGAGGAGGGGCCCTGTTGGTGAGATCATCATCCCACAAATCCCTGTAATTTACAGATGCGTCAAACTTGCTCTTCCCCACCCTGCTGGTTCTTTCGCTCAGCTTTACTTTCTCAGACACACTATTATTAGAAGTGACATCTTGGCACAGAAAATGCCAATTCTCTAGCGCTGTACTGACATTTTTGCAAGTAGTGTCCCAGAAAATGCTCTATTAAAGTGTGTTTTGGGGGCCAGGGCAGTGACTACAGAATAAAAGAGCTAAAATACCATTTTGTGAGTTTATTACATGAAGGGAAATCATCATAACTAAGAACCTGAAACTAAAGTTGATAACACTTTATATTTACTTGTCAGGAAAGGAGAATAAGATGGGAAGGAAGTCATAGTATCTTATTTCATTCTCTACCCTGTGAAAGAAGAGAATTCTGGCTATAAGCAAGCTGCAATTATGCAGTACTATTTAAGGAACAAAAATAATGCAGTGACCACACGCAACACAGAGGATTATATAAATATGAGGATTACATCATGACATAATTTTTAAAAGGTAATTTTATAACCATATCCATGTTTGCATATAGATCTATATAGTATACCTAAATTTGCTAGTCATCAAAGTAATTATAGAAGTACTTGGCTATAATGTTTTGGATAGTTGCAGATTAGCAAGCAAAGCCATCCTTCACATTCTAGAAATTGAAGCTTTCAAGCAGATGTATATGAAACAATTAGTGACGACATTCAGTGCAATTTTTGTAAAAAAAAAAAAAATCTATATATATGTAATTTTTGGAATGTATTCATTCTTCATCCCCTGATACCATGTGGTTTTTCTTCAATAACAGTGATTTTAATGATTTAGATTAATTTGATTAATGTTAAATTTTAAACTGATGAAATATTATCAATTTGAATAAATCATAATGCTTAATTATTAATGATTATTCAAAAGTTAAATAAATCATAAAATTTAAATATAAATGAGTGAAAATGTATAAGCTATTGAATTCCTTAATACAATGACTATACTTTCTCCTAAAACAGTGCCAAGATCCACTACCTACATAAAACTCTGTGCCTTGGCCATGTACTCATTTCTCTGTCAACAATAGAGAACTAGCAGTATTAACAATGATTTTAAGTGTTTTATTTTGAGTGGAGAAGAACTAAAAAGGCACAGTAGAATTTCTATTTGATGACATTCTCAGGATCTAATATCAAATATCCCCCTTTTTTTCCTGGTGTTGTGTGATAGGCAACAATGAGATATTCTGTGTTCACTCACATAAAGAGAAATGAGAGAATGAGCACTCACTTAAAGAAAGTGTATAGGAGAACACAGGCAAAACACTCTCTGACATACATCACAGCAGGATCCTCTATGACCCATCTCCCAGAATATTGGAAATAAAAGCAAAAATAAACAAATGGGACCTAATTAAACTTAAAAGCTTCTGCACAACAAAGGAAACTATAAGCAAGGTGAAAAGACAGCCTTCAGAATGGGAGAAAATAATAGCAAATGAAGCAACTGACAAACAACTAATCTCAAAAATATACAAGCAACTCCTACAGCTCAATTCCAGAAAAATAAATGACCCAATCAAAAAATGGGCCAAAGAACTAAATTGACATTTCTCCAAAGAAGACATACAGATGGCTAACAAACACATGAAAAGATGCTCAACATCACTCATTATCAGAGAAATGCTAATCAAAACCACAATGAGGTACCATTTCACACCAGTCAGAATGGCTGCGATCCAAAAGTCTACAAGCAATAAATGCTGGAGAGGGTGTGGAGAGAAGGGAACCCTCTTACACTGTTGGTGGGAATGCAAATTAGTACAGCCACTATGGAGAACAGTGTGGAGATTCCTTAAAAAACTGGAAATAGACCTGCCTTATGATCCAGCAATCCCACTGCTGGGCATACACACTGAGGAAACCAGAAGGGAAAGAGACATGTGTACCCCGGTGTTCATCGCAGCACTGTTTATAATAGGCAGGACATGGAAGCAACCTAGATGTCCATCAGCAGATGAATGGATAAGAAAGCTGTGGTACATATACACAATGGAGTATTACTCAGCCATTAAAAAGAATACATTTGAATCAGTTCTAATGAGGTGGATGAAACTGGAGCCTATTATACAGAGTGAAGTAAGCCAGAAAGAAAAACACCAATACAGTATACTAACGCATATATATGGAATTTAGAAAGATGGTCACAATAACCCTGTGTACGAGACAGCAAAAGAGACACTGATGTATAGAACAGTCTTATGGACTCTGTGGGAGAGGGAGAGGGTGGGAAGATTTGGGAGAATGGCATTGAAACATGTAAAATATCATGTATGAAACGAGTCGCCAGTCCAGGTTCGACACACGATACTGGATGCTTGGGGCTGGTGCACTGGGATGACCCAGAGGGATGATACGGGGAGGGAGGTGGGAGGAGGGTTCAGGATGGGGAACACATGTATACCTGTGGTGGATTCATTTCGATATTTGGCAAAACCAATACAATATTGTAAAGTTTAAAAATAAAATTAAAAAAAAAATAAAACTACTTTAAAAAAATCTTACTATACAGGAATAAATGAAAAGAATTATACCTATTTTGAAAAATGATGGGTTTTTAATTCAAAAAAATAAAACTATTCCTATTGAATAAAACAAAAATTCATAAAGTAAAATTTAAATTCTCCCATGATCTCTGATCATTCCTACACTTTACAGAAAAGATGTATCTACCCTACTTTAACTAACCCTCATCATTGTATGCCGTTTTTTAACTTCTATTTTTGCATTGTTTTAGTTATTACTTATTTTCAGCAATGCAGTAATCAACATTACTGAACACAAATCTTTACACATAGTGTTATTAGCTAGACACTGAGTCCCTGGAATTGGAATTGCTGTCAATAAGGCTTGAAAATTAAGAAATCATAATAGACATAAACCAATCTTAAAACTGGACAAATTTACATTGCTACAATAGCATATGAGAGTTTTACTTTTTTTACTTTACTGAAAACTATCAAAAGTATTCTCTTTCTTTGCTAATCTAGTTGATGATTTTTTTAATTTTATTTTATTTAACTTTACAATATTGTATTGGTTTTGCCATATATCAAAATGAATCTGCCACAGGTATACATGTAAGTGATTCATTATTTTAAATCTATGGAAAGACTGAGCTACTTTTTATATGCTTAGCACTTTTGCATTTCTTCTTCTGTGAATTATTTTATATTCTTTGTCCAATTTTTCTATATGTTTATGTTTTAATTATAATTGCACCTATAAAAGTAAAAAGATACCATGACAAATACATTAATTCTGCTTCCAGTAAACAAAAGAATTACTAGTAACATCTGTCAATATTTCCTTATTTTTAAGAAACAAAAGCAGCCCTGATGAGGTTGAAGTTCTTTTCCTTTACTAAGTTTCAAACCTTCCTCTCTTCTCCCTTTCAGACATAAATTCTCCAACACATATTTGAGTATATATTTTCTATCTACATGTTTATACTTACATACCCTTAGTGATTTTGTTTTATATGTCTGTGTGTGTTAAGTTGCTTCAGTAGGGTCTGACTCTTTGCGACCCCATGGACTATTTCCCACCAGGCTCCTCTGTCCTTGGGATTCTCCAGGCAAGAATACTGGAGCAGGTTGCCATGCCCTCCTCCAGGGGAGCTTCCCCATCCTGGTGTCGAACTCATGTCTCCTGCAGCTCTGCACTGCAGGGGGATTCTTTACCACTGAGCCACCAGGGAAGCCCTTTATTTTATAATGTTGTCAAATCATACTTATTGTCCTCTAGCTTAGTGTTTTTTTTCAATATTATGTATTTTTAAATGATCAGTATTGATCTTGTAGCTCCAGCTCATTTATTTTAACTGCTAAATATTTCATTGTATGAGTATATCCATTCATTCATTTTTGTTTTTGCAAATTTATATTTATTTTTCTATTTGTCTCTTTAAGAATGAATGAACATTTTTCAACATATTTCCTTGAAAGTTATGTGCAAATTTTTCTAGAACAAGGCTTTTTGAATTCTAATGTTCACAGAAATGACCAGGGGAGCTTAGTAAACTCTAGGTTCTGATTTAAGATTAAGGTGGGGACTTAGAGGCTACATTTCTGACAAATCCCACGTGATGTTGCTGCTACAGGTCTAAAGACCTCACTCTAAGTTGCAAGGGTAGCATGTAACTAGAAAAACAACCACTAGCTAGGTACACCATGTATAACACCATGTCTCTAGAAGACAATAAGCAATTTTCAATACTAGTAGATGTCTAAGAGAATTTCCCCCCTCATTTTCACTAACACTTAGCATTGTAATATACTTTTCCTGAACAATCTGAGATTTTCTTCCAATTAATTGAAGCCTATTGTGCACATTTTAATTCATTTTCCTTTTTTGACTTGATCCTAGTTTTCTCCCATTTGACTGAATCATACATTGTTAGAAATTAGTATCTCTTCACAGAAAACAAGAAATTGCTAGTAGTTTTTTAAGCTGTAACAATAGTTCTATTCAAATCAGTCACTCTAGATATATGAATTTATATTCTCATTGAAAAATGCTGATGAAATATTTTTATATGTTAATCCTATTATACATCACAATTTCTTAATTATTTTATTCTAACTGTATGTCTAGATTCTTTTGATTCTCTGTGTAAACATCTAATATCCATAGGAATCAACAATTTTATTTCTTCTCCTCTCCATATCCATCTCCCTCTCACATTTTTTCTTCAATAACTTTGACCAGTGTCTTTGACACATACTAAATATGAAGAGTGGCAACAGCCATCCATGTCCTATTTCTAATTTTGCTGAAATGTTTTCAAAATCATGATTAACTTGATACAGGTAAATACACTTAATCAATTAAAATCATGCTCTTCTGTTCTGAGTTGATTTAATTTTTTTTTACAAATGAGTGCTAAATTTCATTAAATTTATTTTGTCTTTTAAAATTATCACTGAGTTTTATCCTTCAACCCATTAACATGGTGGTTTCCATCAATAAATTTTTCTGACACTGGCTCACCTGTTCATTTGTGGAAAATGCTCTATTTGGTCAAGATATTTTATTTTTGTGTACTATTTCCGTGTACTAGAAATTTATTTAGGAATTTTGCCTCTATGTTTCTTTATAAAGCTAAGCTTTAATTTTAGAGTCTATCAAGTTCTTGAAATATTTTCCTGTCAAGGTAATAACCACCCAGTGAAACACTGGGGAAGATATTTCCTTCTGAAAGAGTTTATATATGGTCCCTGGAGAAGGAAATGGCAGCTCACTCCAGTATTCTTGCCTGGAAAACCCCAGGATGGAGGAGCCTGGTGGGTTACAGTCCATCAGTCTGCAAAGAGTCAGACATGACTGAGTGACTAACATTTATATATGATATGCATTGATCTTTCAATCCTAAAGGAAATCAACTGTGAATATTCATTGGAAGGACTGATGCTGAAGCTGATGTTCCTAATGCAAAGAGCTGACTCATGGGAAAAGACCTTGATGCTGGGAAAGATTGACGGCAAGAAGAGAAGGGGGCAACAAAGGATAAGCTGGTTGGATGGCATCACCAGCTCAATGGACATGAGTTTGAGCAAACTCTGGTAGGTGGTGAAAGACAAGGAAACCTGGTATTCTACAGTTCATGGGGTCACAAAGAGTCAGAGATTACTTAGCAACAGAACAATAACAACAGTGTGTTCTTTTGATGTTCAAAAATAAGAATTTCTGATATAAAGCTTTTTGAAAAGAGGTATTTTATATGTTAACTTATATAACTATAAATTTTCTGTTTATATTTATATCACTTATTGAGTCATAGTTCCTTGGGAAATTGTCAGTTTCATCTGAGTTTTCAAAAAAACTGACTTAAAGATACAGAAGCCACTTTTTATGTATTTTTTTTTTTTTACTTTCAGGTTTGAGGTATAATTTAAAAGTAAATTATAATATATTTTGAGGGTATATCATGGTGATTTGATATATGTGTACAGTGTGAAAGGCTTTTCCCATTTAGTTCACTAACACATTCATCACCTCACATATTTGTCTTTATTTTTTGGTCAGAACATTTAAGTCTACTCTCTCATCAAATTTTAAGTAGAATATAATATGCATCAAAAAGAATACCTCAGAATAAGCCTACCTAAAGAGAAAATACCTGTATTCTGAAAACTATAAGACACTTATGAAAGAAATTGAAGACCACACAAACAGATGAGAAGATATACCATGTTCCTGGATTGGGAGAATTAATATTGTAAAAATGACCATATTATGTAAGGCAAAGTTCAGATTGAACACAATCCCTATCAAAACACAATGGGTATTTTTCACAGAACTAGAACAAACATTTTTAAATTTTGTATGGAGATAGCTCCAGGCCAGAATACTGGAGTGGGTAGCCTTTTCCTTCTCCAGGGGATCTTCCCAACCCAGGAACTGAATCCAGGTCTCCCACATTGCAGGTAGATTCTTTACCAGCTGAGCCACAAGGGAAGCCCATATAGAGATAGAAAGACCCCCAAATAAACAAAACATTGTTAAGAAAGAAGAACAGAGTTGGAAGAATCATGCTCCTTGACTTCAAACTGTATTACAGAACTACAGTAACCAAAATGGTATGGTACTGGCACAAAAAAACAGGCACATAGATTAATAAAACAGAATAGAGAGCCCAGAAATAAAACCCACTCACAGTCAATTAATCTATGACAAAGTAGGCAAGACTATACAATGGTTAGAGTCTACAATAAATGGTGCTGGGAGAACTGGACAGCTACATGAATAAAAATGAAATTAGAACATTCTCTAACACCATACACAAAAATAAACTCAAAATAGATTAACTACTTAAATGTAAGACCAGAAAGCCATAAACCTCCTAGAGGAAAACATAGGCAGAACATTCTTTGACATAAATCATAGCAATATTTTTTGGATCTGTCTCCTAAGGCAAAAAAATAAATGCAAAACCAAACAAGTAGGATATAATAAAAGTTAAAAGATTTTGCACAACACAGGAAACCAACAGAAAAATGACAATATAACCTACTGAATGGGAGAAGATATTTGCAAATGATATGACCAATAAGGGGTTAATATCTAACATATATAAATAGTTCATACAACTTAACAAAAAAAAAAAACTGTCTGAATAAAAAATGGGCAGAAGAACTGATTAGATATTGTTCCAAAGAAGAAAAGCAGATGCCCAACAGTGCATGAAGGATGCTCATAGATCCCTAAATCATCAGGGAAGTGCAAATCAAAACCACAATGAAATATCACTTCACACCTATCAGCATGGCTACCATCATAAAGAACACAACAAATGTTGACAAGAATGTGGAAAAAACAAAACAAAACTCTTGTACACTGATGGTGGCAATGGAAAGTGGTGTAGCCACTGCAGGAAAGAATGGAGATTTGTCAAGAAACTAAATAGAGGACTGCGACGTTACCCAGCAATTCAACTCCTGGGTATATATATGAAAAAAGTACTAATTCAAAAAGAGACATGCACCCTAGTGTTTACTGCAGCATTATTTACAATAACTACCATTATTTACAATTTTTGCCAATATATGGAAGCAACCTGAGTGCCCATCAGTAAGTGAATGGATAAAGAAATTGTGATAAACACACACACACTTACATATACACATGCAGGAATACTACTCAGTCATAAAAAAGAGTGAAATGTTGCCATTTGCAGCAATATGAATGGACTTGAAGAGTATTACACTAAGTGAAATGAAACAGAAAATGACAAATATTGTATGATTTAATGTATATGTGGAATCTAAAACTTATAACAAACTAGTGAACATACCAAAAAAAGAAGCAGACCCACAGATAGAGAGGACAAAATAGTGGCTACCAGTGAGGAGAGAGAAGAGGGGAGGGGCAACACAGGGATGGGGAATTAAGTTCAAACTATTAGGTATAAAATAAGCTAAAGGATATATTTTATAACATAAGAATATAGCCAATATTTTATAATAACCATACATGGAGTATAACTTGAACTTATGAATCATTGCATTGTATACCTGTAACTTATATAATATTGTACAACTATACTCTCATAGTTCCAAAGAAGAGCAAGAAGAGATAAGAAAGCCTTCCTCAGTGATCAATGCAAAGAAATAGAGGAAAACAACAGACTGGGAAAGACTAGAGATCTCTTCAAGAAAATTAAAGATACCAAGGGAACATTTCATGCAAAGATGGGCTCAATAAAGGACAGAAATGGTATGGACCTAACAGAAGCAGAAGATATTAAGAAGAGATGGCAAGAATACACAGAAGAACTGTACAAAAAAGATCTTCATGACCCAGATAATCACGATGGTGTGATCACTGACCTAGAGCCAGACATCCTGGAATGTGAAGTCAAGTGGGCCTTAGAAAGCATCACTAAGAGCAAAGCTAGTGGAGGTGATGGAATTCCAGTTGAGCTCTTTCAAATCCTGAAAGATGATGCTGTGAAAGTCCTGCACTCAATATGCCAGCAAATTTGGAAAACTCAGCAGTGGCCACAGGACAGGAAAAGTCAGTTTTCATTCCAATCCCAAAGAAAGGCAATGCCAAAGAATGCTCAAACTACCACATAATTGCACTCATCTCACATGCTGGTAAAGGAATGCTCAAAATTCTCCAAGCCAGGCTTCAGCAATATGTGAACCGTGAACTTCCTGATGTTCAAGCTGGTTTTAGAAAAGGCAGACGAACCAGAGATCAAATTGCCAACATCCGCTAGATCATGGAGAAAGCAAGAGAGTCCCAGAAAAACATCTATTTCTGCTTTATTGACTATGCCAAAGCCTTTGACTGTGTGGATCACAATCAACTGTGGAAAATTCTGAAAGAGATGGGAATACCAGAACACCTGACCTGCCTCTTGAGAAAGCTATATGCAGGTCAGGAAGCAACAGTTAGAACTGGACATGGAACAACAGACTGGTTCCAAATAGGAAAAGGAGTATGTCAAGGCTGTATATTGTCACCCTGCTTATTTAACTTATATGCAGAGTACATCATGAGAAACGCTGGACTGGAAGAAACACAAGCTGGAATCAAGATTGCTGGGAGAAATATCAATAATGTCAGATATGCAGATGACACCACCCTTATGGCAGAAAGGGAAGAGGAACTAAAAAGCCTCTTGATAAAAGTGAAAGACGAGAGTGAAAAATTTGACCTAAAGCTCAACATTTAGAAAATAAATATCATAGCATCTAGTCCCATCACTTAATGGGAAATAGATGGGGAAACAGAGGAAACAGTGTCAGACTTTATTTTTCTGGGCTCCAAAATCACTGTAGATGGTGACTGCAGCCATGAAATTAAAAGACGCTTACTCCTTGGAAGGAAAGTTATGACCAACCTAGATAGCATATTCAAAAGCAGAGACATTACTTTGCCAACAAAGGTCCGTCTAATCAAGGCTATGGTTTTTCCTGTGGTCATGTATGGATGTGAGAGTTGGACTGTAAAGAAGGCTGAGCACAGAAGAATTGATGCTTTTGAACTGTGGTGTTGGAGAAGACTCTTGAGAGTCCCTTGGACTGCAAGGAGATCCAACCAGTCCATTCTGAAGGAGATCAGCCCTGGGATTTCTTTGGAATGAATGATGCTAAAGCTGAAACTCCAGTACTTTGGCCACCTCATGCGAAGAGTTGACTCATTGGAAAAGACTCTGATGCTGGGAGGGATTGGGGGCAGGAGGAGAAGGTGATGACAGAGGCCTAGATGGCTGGATGGCATCACTGACTCAAGGGACATGAGTCTGAGTGAACTCCGGGAGTTGGTGATGGACAGGGAGGCCTGGCGTGCTGTGATTCATGGGGTCGCAAAGAGTTGGACATGACTGAGCGACTGAACTGTACTGATACTGTCATAAAAATTATAGAATGCAATGTTATCTACTATACTTGCCATGCTTTATATTAACTATTCAGACATTATCTTATAGATAAAAGTTTGTACCCTTTTCAATTTTTTTAAATACCATAAATATAATTTATCATTACTGTAGATATATAGTGCCTTGATTTTACTTTTATTCTGCTCCTATATTCTGGTTTTAATGTATCTTTTTAAGTATATTTTTTAGCCTTTTCTGAGGATGAACACAGTTAGTGTTTGAAAACGTTTTCATCTCATGCTTAAACTTGAATGATAATTTGAATATAGAAAGATTTGAAAAATAAATAGAAAGAAAATAAGCATCTATTATGAGAAGTGCTGTGGAGATTACCTATTGCGGACTGAGTTGGACAATAATGAAGGGACAAGGCACTATTTATTTTAAATGGTATACTAAGGAAAGACCCCTCAATTATGGGTGATTTAAGCAGAGCTTAGGAGCTAAAAATACGAAGAGTAGCATAAGTACCCTAACCAACGAAGTAATGAACAGTTACAAAGGCTCTGAGTTTGGAGTAGGCGTTTCAGGCACGGTGACAATACAGGATCTCTGAAGCTTAGCCACTGTGAGTGGACTGAAATGAGATAAGAGAGTTGGGAAGTGCCATATCATACAGAAATGTATGTCCCATAGTAGGTAGCTTGTATTTTATTCTTAGGGTCATGATTAGTTATTAAAGGGTTTTCATTAGCTTTGATTGGAAAATAGCTTACAACGATGTAGAGAATATATAGTAAGGCAAGATACAGAGAAAAAAAGGAATTAGAGGCTATGGTAAATTTGGTGGCCAAGAAGGGGATGAAAATAGTAGAAATGGAAAGAAGGGGATAAATTTGTGAAGTATTCTTCAGGCAAATATATCAGTAATTACTGGAGTCAGGAAAGGCGAGAATCAAAGCAATTGGAGTAATGGTAGTTTTAAACACTAAAGATAATGAATAAAAAATACCTGGCACACAGTAAGTATTTAAAACAGTAAATTATATTCTCATTACTTCCTAATTCATTATGTTTTCTTTTGTAATATAATTTCAGTTTTTGTTATGTTTTTAACACAAAGAACTACTGCAACAATGTAATTCTTGACATTCCTTAAAATTATGTTTTTCAATGACCAGCACAGTTTATAGATCTGTGACTGTTAAAAGCATAAAATTTTAAATAATAAAACATGCCTTCCTAGGAACATTTTGTTCCCAGGGAACAATTTGTTATTTTCGTAGCAAAACCAGGGGTGTGTATGTATCTGTGTCTAAGACAGAGAACATAACACCACTAATTTTTCTCCTATAATGAAGATTTTGGAGAAAAATGTTTGATATTCACATTTTGAATAGAACTTCCCTAATTAGCTGAATTATACAGATATATGTTACTACCTGCCTGCACTTGGAATTATTCTCTACAACCATCTCCCTAATCATTAATAATTTGAATTCTTTCCAATTTGAGCAACAATGTTGGTGTTTTATTTTTTTTTCCATCTCACATTAGGCAACATTTCACAATGAAAATCTTTGATACAGACATTCTTCCTAATTAATAATTTGATAACCAGAACAGTCTAGCAGGTGCACACACATATGTATTCTTTGTGGGATTTGTGTGGAATTATTTATTCTCTACTAAGAAGTACATGTGTATTATTCTAGCAAGAGTGAAAGCGAAAGTCGCTTAGTAGTGCCTGACTCTTTGCGACCCGATGGACTGTAGCCTGCAGGCTCCTCTGTCCGTGGGATTCTCCAGGCAAGAATACTGGAGTGGGTTGCCATTTCATCCTCCAGGGGATCTTCCCAACCCAGGGATGGAACCCAGGTCTCCCGCATCGCAGGCAGATTCTTTATCAACTGAGCCACCAGGGGAACCCAAGAAAAATATAAAACATTAAATAACAAAGGAAAGGTTTGTATTTTATTGTTTTTCATTTTTTAGTTTCTTATAGTTTTATTTATTTATTTATTTTTGACAGACTGTTAAAAGACTGTAGTAGATGTTTTAATGGAGAAGGCCATGGCACCCCACTCCAGTAATCTTGCCTGGAAAATCCCATGGACGGAGGAGCCTGGTGGGCTGCACTCCATGGATGGAGTCGCGAAGAGTCAGACATGACTGAGCGACTTCACTTTCACTTTTCACTTTCATGCACTGGAGAAGGAAATGGCAACCCATTCCAGTGTTCTTGCCTGGAGAATCCCAGGGACGGGGGAGCCTGGTGGGCTGCCGTCTCTGGGGTCGCACAGAGTCGGACACGACTGAAGTGACTTAGCAGCAGCAGCAACAGATGTTGTAAACATTTCTCATCTACTTTTTCAGTCCATCCACAGAATGTCACTGAGTATTGCACAGAAATTGCTTGGGTCCTCATTAACAAGCTTCACTGCTGACTTACTTTCTGATAAGGTTTTGTGAATTTTTAGCATTAAAAAACTTCAGAAACTAGGTTTGCCATTTCCACAGCAATGCCATTCCACAGCATTCCCTCTGCCAGATCCTTTCTCTTAGATGTGGCATGTACCAGTACAAATAACCTGTGAAAGTATCATATTGCTTGGTACCTCAATACAATACTGAATTTTTAAAATTTATATAATTTTTGAATGGATACTAAATACACATGACACAAATTTGAAAGATTTAGAGTGCACCCCTTTTGAAAAAGTGATATGTTTGTTGCCCTTCCTTACCCTGTCCCCTAAACACTCACTTCCCTTTTCTGGAGGCAACCACTTTTATACATTCTCTGCATCTCCATTCAGAAATATTCTATTTGTTTACAAACATATACATGCATGTGCATGTTTGTGCATAGATGCATGCAAACAAACCCATTTCATATATTTGTGTGTATCAGTTAACTACTGCTATAGCATAAACGGAGAAGGCAGTGGCACCCCACTCCAGCACTCTTGCCTGGAAAAGCCCATGGATGGAGGAGCCTGGTGGGCTGCAGTCCTTGGGGTCGCTGAGGGTCAGACACGACTGAGTGACTTCACTTTCACTTTTCACTTTCATGCATTGGAGAAGGAAATGGCAACCCACTCCAGTGTTCTTGCCTGGAGAATCCCAGGGACGGGGGAGCCTGGTGGGCTGCCGTCTATGGGGTCGCACAGAGTCGGACACAACTGAAGTGACTAAGCATTAGCATTAGCATAGCATAAAATACCCCAAAATCAATGGCTTAAAATAAAAGCCATTTTCTTTACTTGTGATTCTGTTCTTTACTAATTTGAGCTGGCTTGGCATCAACTGGGTGGTTTTTCTGGAAATGTTCTTCGGGGTCACTTAATTGACCATAATCATCAGCAGCTTATACAGACCTGAAAAGACAAGCATGGCCTCGCTTCCATTTCTGACAATCGGTGTTGGTGGTCCAACTGGACCTTTGTTTCTACACGGTCTCTCCTCCCAGAAGAGCCAGGCCTGGCTTCTTCATATGTTGGTTGTTACTTTCAGGTTGTCAAGAAGGCAAGAGCAGAAGATAGAGTCAAAGACTCTTGAAGCCTAGGTTTGAAATTAATCTGCATGCTTTTGGTCAAAATTAGTCACAAAGTCAGCCCAGACTGAAGGGATGGGGAACAGATGCCACATTTTATGGGGAAAGCTGAAAAATACTCTAGACATGTTCTCAAAGCATGTGTGTGTGTATGGCATACACACATTCATACAAATGGGAAAATATCATAAAACTGTTGTATACCTTGCTTGCTTTCTTAAAAGTATAGCTTAGTAATTTTTCTATGAGTGTATATAGATGTACTTCATTTATCAGTTATCTACTACTGGTCATCCATTAATGTTTCTAGCCTTTTGCTATTATACTCAATGGTGCAATTAATTTCTATGTTTATTACATCTCCATGTGTATGAGCCTATCTGTGCAGTACCTAGTGTTGGTTTAATGGGTATGTGCATTTTAAATTTTGACAGGTATTTGTAAATAGCTTTCTGTTGATTTTAAATGTGGCATGCATGCATGCTCAGTTGCTTCAGTCATGTCTGACTCTTTGCAATCCCGTGAACTGTAGCCCACCAGGTTCCTCTGTCCATGAGATTCTCCAGCCAAGAATACTAGGGTGGGTTGCCACGCCCTCCTCCAGGAGGAGGAATCTTCCCAACCCAGGGATTAAACCAGCATCATCTATGTCTCTGCACTACAGGCAGATTCTTCACTGACTGAGCCACCTGAGAAGCCCCTTTAAATGTGTCATCTCCTCCAAATACAGTACCCATAGTAACTTAGAATATGACCTTATTTGGTAACAAGGTCAATGCAGACATATTTGTTGAGATGAGATGAGTAGGGTTTGTTCCTAACCAGTATGACTGATGTCATTTAAAAAAGGGAAAGTTTAGAAACAGACACACAGACACAGGAATGCCATGTGAAGATTGGGAATGTGATAACCCAGGTGTCTGATGGTGCCAGGAAACTACCGCAAGTTAGGAGAAAAACCTGCAGCGAATACTCTCCTAGAGGTTTCAAAGAGACCAAGTCCACACCAATGCCTTGATTTTGAATTCCAGGCCTCCAGAATTGTGAGACGTTAATTTCTGTTCAAAGATACTCAAATTTTCATTACATCAGTTGTAGAAAACTAATATACTCTCCATGAATATAACACCAATTTATGTTCGCCAGCAACATGCCTGAGTGTACCCCTTTCTCCACTTGCTTCCAGTTTTTAACTTCTGCCAGTTTGCTAAGCAAAAAAACATAACTTGTGGCACTTTTTCTCTTTCTCTCTTTCAAGTCAGATTGAGTACTTTATCAAATATTTAATAGCCCATTTGTTTTTTCAGAGAATTAGCAACTTGGAATAAACTGGGTCTTAGAAATAAAACAGCAACATTGTTTTCTCTAAAATATGCTTTTCTTAGTGATTCAGTAGCTCTATAGAATAAAAATGTTCTTAATTACATAGCATCATGGATCTTTTTAAAGCTATAGTCTCACTTGAGAACACTGAACTTGATCTTCTTTCTCAATCCACCCCTTTCCTTATACTCTTGATCTCATTTTGCATTTTTATCAGTGTTACCTGTGCCTCTTCCAAGGTGTCAGAAAATAGTTGTGTGTGTATGTGCGTGCACCAGAGTGATAGTGACCAACATGGACAAGAAAATGTATGATTAGAAGTCAGCAGAAAAAAAAAAAAGAAGTCAGCAGAGATGCCTGATAATTATAGAATAATTGCCCTAGCAGGAAATAAATGGAGGCTTTATTTTAAAGAATGAACCTATGTTCTGGAGCCCACTCCTTGTTAATTAGCCAAGGTATGGAAAGAGCTGGACTACCCCAGAGAAACTGCTGTTCTTTGGAAGCGGACAGCAGTAAGTACTGTTGAGATGAAGGGCTTTTGTCCCATTGGTTATTCAGTCTCTAAGTCGTGTCTGATTCTTTGAGACCCCAAGGACTGCAGCACGGCAGCCTTCCCATTCCTTCACTTTGCCTGTCTCATTGGAATCAGATGTAAAAACCTTTCTGTGGCTCAGAGGTCTTTAGCGGCATCTATGGGATGGGTCAATAATAATATGAGAGTTACAATAATATGTAACTCTTTGTTACATATTATCAAACAATAATCCCATCTTCTCATTGCATGAACTTGTATTTAAGACTTTTGTGGAACATGGAGAACTGATCAGTCTAATTAGGTTTATAATCTAATGGAAAAAAAGGGACAGATTGTAGTCCAAGTGACATTGACTTTTAAAGTTCAATTTAATTCAGTCTCTCAGTCGTGTCCGACTCTTTGTGACCCATGGACTGCAGCACATGAGGCCTCCCTCTCCATCAGCAACTCCCAGAGTTTACTCAAATTCATGTCCATTGAGTCAGTGATGCCATCCAACCATCTCATCCTCTGTCGTACCCTTCTCATCCCGCCTTCAATCTTTCCCAGCATCAGGGTCTTTTCAAATGAGTCAGTTCTTCGCATCAGGTGGCCAAAGTATTGAAGTTTCAGCTTCAGCATCAGTCCTTCCAATGAATATTCAGGACTGGTTTCCTTTAGGATAGAATGGTTTGATCTCTTTGCAGTCCAAGGGACTCTCAAGGGTCTTCCCCAACACCACAGTTCAAAAGCATCAATTCTTTGGCACTCAGCTTTCTTTATAGTCCAACTCTCACATCCATACATGATTATTGGAAAAACCATAGCTTTAACTAAATGGACCTGTGTTGGCAAAGTAATGTCTCTGCTATTTAATAAGTCATTTGGGTTGGTCATGGGCTTCCCTGGTGGCTCAGAGGTTAAAGCATCTGCCTGCAATGAGGGAGACCCAGGTTCGATCCCTGGGTCGGGAAGTTCCCCTGGAGAAGGAAATGGCAACCCACTCCAGTATTCTTGCCTGGAGAATCCCATGGAGGGAGGAGCCTAGTAGATTACAGTCCATGGGGTTGCAAAGAGTCGGACACGACTGAACTACTTCACTTTCACTGTCTTTAGGTTTGTCATAACTTTGTCACCGTGCTTATTTGACTTTTAAAAAATTCCTTCTATTGTTTGGGGTGGAAATTCTGAAGATTGCATGTAGTGGAAATCACTTAGTGATTTTGAAGTGCAATGCAACAGATATTTTGTTTGCTGAAGTAGCAGTGACCCCAATGGAAAATCACATAGAATGCTGCCTATAACTTATTTTATTCTATTATTGCAAACATTTTTCCCCTTCCTGTTTCCCTAACTATTGCTCTTAAAAGACTCTGGCAACCAAATTACCTGATGTTACTTTTATTTTCCACATTCTCCATTTAGAATATTTTTGCATTCTAAACATTATTAGGAAAATAAAACCCATGGCATGGGCAGAAGAAGAGAGATGTAGAAGAATAAAAGTGCATAAATAAATCATAAACTGATACTACTTCCTAGATAAGCAAGGACTGGATTAATCAATATCATGCAATTTAGAGTGTATAACAACTTTTCCTTGTTATCAAATGCTATGTAACAAATCACTCCAGAACTTACAGGCTTAAAACAATCACAATATTTAGTCTCCTCACAAATCTGCTGTTTGGGCAGGGCGTAGAGGAAGCAGCTTGTCTCTGTTCTACTTAGTGTCAGCTAGAACACTGTGAAAACAGAGATAGGATCATCTAAAAGCCTGCTCACTCATATAACTGGCAGCTGATGCGGGCAGACTCAAATAGCTTCTCCCAGCTTCTTCAAGCCTGGGGGCTTGAACTGCTCCAAGTCTTCAGGCGGCTATCTTTTTGTGGCCTCTAATTGTTGTCTCTCAAGCATGACAGCTTTAGGAATCCCAATTTCTTACAATCTTACAGTTCCCTAGACACACCTCCTGAGAGAGAGCACCAGGTGGAAGGTCAAGCCCCCTTTTATGACATAATTTTAAAAATCACATAGTGTCACTTGCAATACATTTTATTCATCAAGGTGGTAACAAAGCCCTACTAGGTTCAAAGGGATGCAAAATCAACTCTGTTGCTTTTGTAGTTTGATGAGATTCTGGAACAGGGAGGACCAGATATATTACTGTAGCTAATTTTTAAAAATAAACTGCTATATTTAAAATGGATAACCAACAAGGATCTACTATACAGCCCAAGGACCTCTGCTTAATGCTATGTGGCAGCCTGGATGGGAAGAGGATTTGAAGGAGATTGAATACATGTATATGTATGGTTGAGTGCTTTCTCTGTTCACCTGAAACTATCACAACATTGTTAATCGGCTGTCAGATCAGATCAGATCAGATCACTCGCTCAGTCGTGTCCGACTCTTTGCGACCCCATGAATCACAGCACACCAGGCCTCCCTGTCCATCACCAACTTCCGGAGTTCACTGAGACTCACGGCCATCGAGTCAGTGATGCCATCCAGCCATCTCATCCTCTGTCGTCCCCTTCTCCTCCTGCCCACAATCCCTCCCAGCATCAGAGTCTTTTCCAATGAGTCAACTCTTCACATGAGGTGGCCAAAGTACTGGAGTTTCAGCTTCAGCATCATTCCTTCCAAAGAAATCCCAGGGCTGATCTCCTCCAGAATGGACTGGTTGGATCTCCTTGCAGTCCAAGGGACTCTCAAGAGTCTTCTCCAACACCACAGTTCAAAAGCATCAATTCTTTGGTGCTCAGCCTTCTTCACAGCCCAACTCTCACATCCATACATGACCACAGGAAAAACCATAGCCTTGATTAGACGGACCTTTGTTGGCAAAGTAATGTCTCTGCTTTTGAATATGCTATCTAGGTTGGTCATAACTTTCCTTCCAAGGAGTAAGCGTCTTTTAATTTCATGGCTGCAGTCACCATCTACAGTGATTTTGGAGCCCAGAAAAATAAAGTCTGACACTGTTTCCTCTGTTTCCCCATCTATTTCCCATGAAGTGATGGGACTGGATGCCATGATCTTCATTTTCTGAATGTTGAGCTTTAAGCCAACTTTTTCACTTTCCACTTTCACTTTCATCAAGAGGTTTTTGAGTTCCTCTTCCCTTTCTGCCATAAGGGTGGTGTCATCTGCATATCTGAGGTTATTGATATTTCTCCCTGCAATCTTGATTCCAGCTTGTGCTTCTTCCAGTCCAGCGTTTCTCATGATGTTCTCTGCATATAAGTTAAACAAACAGGCGACAATATACAGCCTTGATGAACTCCTTTTCCTATTTGGAACCAGTCTGTTGTTCCATGTCCAGTTCTAACTGTTGCTTCCTGACCTGCATACACATTTCTCAAGAGGCAGGTCAGGTGTTCTGGTATTCCTATCTCTTTCAGAATTTTCCACAGTTTATTGTGATCCACACAGTCAAAGGCTTTGGCATAGTCAATAAAGCAGAAATAGATGTTTTTCTGGAACTCTCTTGCTTTCTCCATGATCTAGCAGATGTTGGCAATTTGATCTCTGGTTCCTCTGCCTTTTCTAAAACCAGCTTGAACATCAGGAAGTTCACTGTTCACGTATTGCTGAAGTGTGGCTTGGAGAATTTTGAGCATTACTTTACTGGCATGTGAGATGAGTGCAATTGTGCAGTAGTTTGAGCATTATTTGGCATTGCCTTTCTTTGGGATTGGAATGAAAACTGACCTTTTCCTGTCCTGTGGACACTGCTGAGTTTTCCAAATTTGCTGGCATATTGAGTGCAGCACTTTCACAGCATCATCTTTCAGGATTTGGAAAAGCTCAACTGGAATTCCATCACCTCCACTAGCTTTGTTCATAGTGATGCTTTCTAAGGCCCACTTGACTTCACATTCCAGGATGTCTGGCTCTAGGTCAACTACAAAATAAAAAGTTTAAAAAAACACACTCTGCCAATAACTGATTTTACCCTGTACCACTCCCTACCCTCTTTAAAATCCCAGCTCTTATGTATTGTTCTTCATGGAACTCCCATAGTGGGTCAGATGGTTAAAAAAAAAAAAAACAATCAGACCACTGCAATAAATTGGCCTCTATCACAAGAATAAACTAGATAAAATGGAATTAATGCATTCAGGGTATCTTACCACTACCTGTTTTCTTCTATTCCTATTTAAATGATACTATGATTACACAAATAAATTAATTTTTAAAGTACAAGATTCTTCACAAATCCAAGTGACCAATTCAATCCAGTGTATTCTAAAGAAGATAAGAGTTCAGAAATTTTTTTACAGGGTTAGTTAAAACAGAGCTAGACAGAATGGCACATTTTACTCAAGCTCCTAGCTTTTGTTTATGTCTGATTCAGCTAAAACTCAGATTCCTATTTCCTTCTGCTTCCAAAGCATGAATGCTAGGTAGTGGAAAAGATTGATTAAGAAGTTCAAATGGAAAATAAGAAACCTGTTTCAGGACTGCTCTGGGAGGGCTTTGAAGTTCATGGCCGGGGGGAGTTATGAAACTACAGATTTAAGCTATTTGTAATGAAAGGGTTGGTTTTCATTTTACCAGTTAAGCTAAATTCTTGCCTTTAGAAATAACTTTCTCCAGAACTAGTGTCATGGAGTAAAAACTTTTTGGGGGTGGGGCTATCATTTGCAGTCTCCCTTGGAGTAGAAAATGAGGACTTTTTAATATCAGAACTCTATAAAAAGAAGTTGCCTAATTAATATTATGTCAGGAAGTCACCTCTTTCCTCTCAGAGAGATGATTAGATAGATACAGATAAGTATCAATGGACACGAATGAGCATCAGTATTACTTCAAAGTCATATATAACCCATGTGCATAAGAGAATGTTAAATGGTTACAATGGGTATAACTAGTACTGCAGCAGAAAAATCCTTGGATTTGTAACTTAGAAACCAGAATTTGATTCCTGAGTTAACCCTTGATTTGCTCTGTGACCTTCAACAAATCACTTTAATCAATCTTCCTACCTGTAAAATGAAGATATTAACTGCCTTATTTCTTGCACTATTTTGTTGTGAGGATAAACTGGCACCCTTCAAATACATTGAAATTACTTTGAAAAGTGCAAGTAATGGTATGATCACATGGTTATACAGCTAATACTGGACTTGATATCTTCCTTTCTCCCAATCTGCTTAGAATTGTCCCTTGGTAAAGACCATAATCAGGAGAAGGCAATGGCACCCCACTCCAGTACTCTTGCCTGGAAAATCCCATGGACGGAGGAGCCTGGTAGGCTGTAGTCCATGGGGTCACTAAGAGTCGGACACGACTGAGCAACTTCACTTTCACTCTTCACTTTCATGCATTGGAGAAGGAAATGGCAACCCACTCCAGTGTCCTTGCCTGGAGAATCCCAGGGACAGGGGAGCCTGGTGGGCTGCTGTCTATGGGGTTGCACAGAGTCAGACACGACTGAAGCGACGCAGCCGCAGCAGCAGCAGCAAAGACCGTAATCATTCACTTAGTCACCCAGTCCAGAAACAGATCACACAGACCCGTCTTCTCCTAGGTGCTCTCTGTCATAGTGCCCTTTTGCATGCCCCCTTACTGCCAAGCTTACACTTTCTCTGCTTCTGGTACTGACTCAATCAATTCATCCTGTGCAAGTTAATTAGGAGGTTTATGCTCTGAGAAACAGTTTATGATGTCCCAGTCTTATTAGAGAAGTGGAAGTTTAGATGCATTTTAAATCACTTGCAGCCATGAAATTTAAAGACACTTGCTCCTTGGAAGAAAAGTTATGACCAACCTAGACAACTTATTAAAAAGCAGAGACATTACTTTGCCAACACAGTTACATCTAGTCAAAGCTATGGTTTTTCCAGTAGTCATGTATGGATGGGAGAGTTGGACTATAAAGAAAACTGAGCACCGAAGAATTGATACTTTTGAATTGTGGTGTTGGAGAAGTCTCTTGAGAGTCCCTTGGACAGTAAGGAGATCCAACCAGTCCATCCAAAAGGAAATCAGTCTTGAATATTCATTGGAAGGACTGATGCTGAAGCTGAAACTCCAATATTTTGGCCACCTGATGTGAAGAACTGACTCATTGGAAAAGACCCTGATGCTGGGAAGATTGAAGGTAGGAGGAGAAGGGGACAACAGGATGAGATGGTTGCATGGCATCACCGAATCAATGGACATGAGTTTGGGTAAACTCCAGGAGTTGGTGATGGACAGAGAGGCCTGGCATGCTGCAGTCCATGGGGTTGCAAAGTCGAACACCTCTGAGCAACTGAACTGAACTGAACTGAACTAAATCATTTTTTCTGGATTTCCTTTTTTTAATCTCATTGATTTAGGGTAAAATTTTACCTTTACAGTATTACTAAGTTGATAATAAAACTGATATGTTAAATGTGAGATGCAAAAGTTATTAACCTCTTATTGTTAACAAGTTTTCACTATGTTAAGGAAACTCTTAATAATAAAATTAATATAATTATGTAGTCTATACTCTTCCAAAATAACACAATAAACCCAGACATTAATTTTTAAATATGAAAAAAGACCCAACTGATATTTTTTTAAAGTGTACCCTAAAAAAATTCAAAAATAACACCCAGAATAAAATATGAAATCACTTAGAAATGTAATAACTGAAACTTTGAATCTATACTTTAAGTAGTACTGAGCAAAATAATCTTAATATTAAGTGTACTCATTTTAACAGATAAATCATAAACTTAATATACAAACACGTTAAAAATTCAAGATTAAAGGAAGTCACATAATTTGTAAAATTAGAAATTGCTAAAGGAAAATGACAATAAATGTAAATTGTTATAAAAATCAAGTTATATTAAGCATAACTGTATTCTACTTAAACCTTAAAATCTCTAAGAAATCAATGTCATTGTATATAAAAAGTTAACAGAAAATTAACCAATGCAAAGTATATTTAAGAAGATCAATAATTTACAAGATGATTGAGAATATTTCCAGAAATCAAAAAAGAAACAGATTTTCATATTTCATAAATTTTATGAAAAAAGTAAGGTTATTAACAAAAACCCCTATTCTATAATGTATATAGACTAAAGTACCTTTTTAAAAAAATAAAAAACAGAATTAATTTATCCAAAAAGAAGCAACTTAATAGCAAACATTTAAATATCTGACTTTCAATTTGGGGGAACTGTCCACATGTGGCCTTGCTCTCCCTGCCAACAGTCACATAGGCAACCTCCTCTCTCATTCTCAGCTATCCAGCAGTATGATTGCCTGAGGCTCCAGGTGACTTCTGGACTCCAAAATATGAATTCTACATTTGTAAATATAACTAATGCATAAGCTACACCATCTCCATAATAGTTTCTAAACTTTAAAATGCCCAGCCAATTAAAGTGATATTATAATAGATAGTTATAAATTTATATTGATGTTTGCTCTGTATGTTCATTCACTCATTCATTCATTCACTTACTTATTATTTCCAGGCATTATATAATTATAAAACCTCATCGCAATGTTTGTAAAAAAATAATAATAATAATAAAGGGTCAGAAAAGTCCCTGGATGGCAGATATCTAACAGGATATGTAGTGAAATAAGTTCTGAACCTTTTAGGTCAAAGAAGCCCACAGTCACTACTTTTCTTGAGAATCCAGGTATTTTCCTTGGCTTCTCAAAAGCCAAGGGAACATTTCATGCAAAGGGAACATTTGTACCACGGGAACATTTCATGCAAAGATGGGCACTATAAAGGACAAAAATGGTATGGACTTAACAGAAGCAGAAGATATAGAACAGAAACAGTATGCAGCGAACAGAAGCAGACGATATATATATTTTTTTTTTTAGTTTTATCAACCTTTATTTCTTCATACATAAGGAAGTATCCTCTTTCTTTTGATAGCCAAAAATATGTAGCCATCATACAATGAGGATGACAGAGCACTGGGAAAGGTAGAGTCCTACTTTTTTTTTTTTTTTAAACTTTACATAATTGTATTAGTTTTGCCAAACGATATTAAGAGATGGCAAGAATACACAGAATAACTCTACAGGAAAGATCTTAGTGACACAAATAACCACAAAGGTGTGATCACTCACCTAGAGCCAGGCATCCTGGAGTGTGAAGTCAAGTGGGTCTTAGGAAGCATGACTTTGAACAAAGCTGGTGGAGGTGATAGAATTCCAGCTGAGCTATTTCAAATCTTAAAGGATGATGCTGTGAAAGTGCTGCACTCAATATGCCAGAAAATGTGGAAAACTCAGCTGTGGCCACAGGACTGGAAAAGGTCAGTTTTCATTTCAGCCTCAAAGAAAGGCAATGCCAAAGAATGCTCAAACTACTGGGCAACTGCACTCATCTCACACGCTGACAAGGTAATGCTCAAAATTCTCAAAGCTAGGCTTCAAGAGTACATGAACCAAGAGTTTCAGGATGTTCAAGCTGGATTTAGAAAAGGCAGAGGAACCAGAGTTCAAATTGCCAACATCTGCTGGATAATAGAAAAAGCAAGAGAATTCCAGAAAAACATCCTCCTGAATTATTGACTACACCAAAGCCTTTGACTATGTGGATCACAACAAACTTTGGAAAATTCTTAAAGAGATAGAATACCAGACCATTTTACTTGCTTCCTGAGAAACCTGTATGCAGGTCAAGAGGCAACAGTTAGAGCTGGAAATGGAACAGTGAACTGTTTCCAAATTGGGAAAGGAGCCTGTCAAGGCTGAAAATGGTCACCCAGCTTATTTAACTTATACACAGAGTTCAGTTCATTTCAGCCACTCAGTCGTGTCCAAATCTTTGTGACCCCATGGATGGCAGCATTTCAGGCTTCCCTGTCCATCACCAACTCCTGGAGCTTACTCAAACTCATGCTCTTCAAGTTGGTGATGCCATCCAACCATCTCATCTTCTGTTGATGATCCCCTTCTACGTCATGCAAAATGCTGGGCTAGATGAAGCACAGCTGGAATCAAAATTTCTCAGAGATATATCAATAACCTCAGATATGCAGATGACATCACCTTTATGGTAGAAAACAAAGAGGAACTAAATAGTCTCTTGATAAAAGTGAAAGAGGAGAGTGAAAAAATGGCTTAACACTCAGCATTCAAAAAGTAAGATCATGGCATCCAGTCTCACTTCATGGCAAATAGATGGGGAAACAATGGAAACGGTGACAGACTTTATTTTCTTGGGCTCCAAAATCACTGCAGATGGTATAGAAGCCATGAATTTAAAAGATGCTTGCTCCTTGGAAGAAAAGCTATGGCCAACCTAGACAGAGACATCACTTTAAAAAGCAGATACATTACTTTGCTAACAAAGGTCTGTCTAATCAAAACTAAGGTTTTTCCCATAGTCATGTATGTATGTGAGAGTTGGACCATAAAGAAAGCTAAGCACCAAAGAATTGATGTTTTTGAACTGTGCTGTTGGAGAAGATCTTGAGAGTCCCTTGGACTGCAAGGAGATCAAGACAGTCAATTTTCAAGGAAATCAGTCCTGAATATTCACTGGAAGGACTGATGGTGAAGCTGAAACTCCAAAACTTTGGCCACCTGATGAGAAGAATTGACTCATTGGAAAAGATCCTGATTCTGGGAAAGATTGAAGTCAGGAGGAGAAGGAGATGACATAGGATGAGATGGCTGGATGGCATCACTGACCCAATGGACATAAATTTGAGCAAGCTCCGGGAGTTGGTGATGGACAGGAAAGCCTGGAGTGCTATAGTCCATGGGGTTGCAAAGAGATGACTATAACTTAGTGACTGAACTGACTGAATGAAGTATCTTCCTAGTAAAAATTCTCATGCCAAAATTCCACAGAATTCTGAAACTCTATTCTTTTAAAATAAGCAGATAACTCTCAAATAATCTCAGATTCTCAGGTACCTACCTAATATAAAGTTGGTGACAGCCTCACCAAACATCAAGACAACATCTGCCAATTTGGAGAAAGGCTCCCTCGACATATCTTTATTAACTGGTGAATAAACTTGAAATAGAACTCTAAGACTATAAACTGTTATGTTGTCCTAACTTAACCACAGGCTACGGTCCCTTACCAATTATATGTAGTAAATCAGACATGAGTACCATGCATCTGAATATGTGAGTGAGTTCAAATCAATGAGTAGCTCTCAGAAGGCCATGGAGAAGTTTACACATGACTAAAACACCATAATAGAAACTTGCCTCTTACACACTAAACTTTTTTACAGTGCCAAATTGCCTAATCAAGGAGATCAAAGACTGAAGAGGGGATGAAGGGCAGAATAAGGGAGTTAACACAGTAGAGGCATGAGGTTTGCTCTACACCCTCTTGTTCACATGATACAGAAGGCATGTTTCCCAGGCTTTCACACTGATTGTTAAACCAAATAAATAGCCTCATATACTCTACATTCCTGAACTGCAGTCATTTTATATCATTTTATAAGGACATTCAAAAAACTGATTCCTAGAGTTACATTTGCTCCCTGGGGGAAATTCCTTAGACATGAATTTGTAAATCATAAAAAATCAAATCATAAATATAAGCAGGTTCTTACAGAAGACTTTTTTTTATATATGGTATAATCAAAAGCAATATAATAGTATCACTTGGAAATATCCCAGTAGTAAACAATCAAACAAAAGGAACTCAGATAGTTATATATAACTGATAAATTTAAAGTATATGTCAAGCTGAAGTTCCAACAGAATCTGGTAATCATAAAGCACAACATTGATTTTCATCCACAGAAACTGAGAATTCACTTACACAAATGCTTGGAAGCTTAACACTGAATATAAGATCTGAATAACTGACTATGACCTGTCTCCCAGAATTCTAACACCTAAACTCTTGTCCTTTAAGCTATTTCATTATTATATCACAAATGTTCCCTTCACCTTATACTAAGATCTCTTTCCTTTGAAATCCAGATGCTGATACTCAAGGATGGTTTGGTTTGATTATGTCAATCTTAATCATAGCTTAAATCCCATCTCTCCTTTCCTCTTCAGACACTACTGGATTATAAGCTGAAAAAAAAATTGACATTCTATCTCTGTTAACCTTTAGAGATGCTCAAGGAACTATTCCTTGTTTGTGAAGCCATCTAATTGCTAATCTATAATCCTTTTAATATGCTCTGCTTTTTGGATTGATCCATTGCCAGCTGACCTAACACTGCCCATAGCTATATTAATCCTATTACTCACATCCTATTACAGAGTATCAGTGAAACTCTTAATGAATCCTGAAAAGCTTGCTTGCCAGATACCAATATTAAGGATGATTACACATGTATTTATTCTTTTATTCTTAATTATAAAGCTTCTGATTGTATTAATTGTATTCAGTGGGATTCAGCGTTTTTCTTCTCCACAGCTATCTGGGAGCTGACACTAGGTTCTGGGAAATATCAGTTTCTAAATGTTATTATCATGCATATTGTTTTGATTCTTCTTAATGGTAAATAAATCCACAAGATAATATGTTGTCATGTATTTTGAGATTAAATCCTGTTGTAAGGTAAAGTATGTTGCATATGGTAGAATTATTAAATAGGGCTTATCGAGGTAGATAAAATATCCTAGCAAAAAGTCTGCATTTTGTGTTCCTGATATATTCACAGTACCATTAATCCCCTAATAGGATGGATAAATCTGTCATGGATGATAAGCCTACATGTTAAGAGAAGTACATTCTCTATTGAATTAATCACCCCATATGAAAGTGGAAAGTATCATCAGCCTGAAAAACTATGATACCTAACTATCAATTTTAGTCTGATGAGTGATTAAAGAGAATAGATTTTTTTTAATTGAAATGCATTGGCAATAAGATTCATTTTATTTAAAAAATCTGAAAAAGGAGGTGTATAGAAAAAACCCACTATCACTATTGATGATGATGTAACTGTGCCTCAAGAAAGCATAGATAGATGGAGCTTTATGGTGATTCAAGGTCCTGGAGACTGGAACTTGTGGTTAGAAGAGGAGTTTGGAAGCTGCAGAATGGAAGCAAGTGTCTGTATAAGAGTCAAGCCAGTGCCAAGGAACCATGGATCTTGGAAGTACTTAGAATCTTGAGAAACAGTTAAAGAAATATAACGTACATGGGTGTCATTGCAGCCTCCCTCTAGAAATTTTGCCATGTATGTTTTATAATGTAAAGCCATCATTGCCTTCTAATATATATTCATTGTCCCTTTGCCAAATCACAATGATACCATAAAAAGCAGATACATGACTGCCGACAAAGGTCCATAGAATCAATGCTATGGTTTTTCCAGCAGTCATGTATGGATGTGAGAGTTCGACATAAAGAAGACTGAGTGTCGAAGAATTGATGCTTTTGAACTGTAGTGCTGGGAAACACTCTTGAGAGTCCCTTGGACAGCAAGGAAACCAAACTGTTCAATCCTAAAGGAAATCAACCTGAAATACTCATTGGAAGGACTGATGCTGAAGCTGAAGCTCCAATACTCTGGCCACTTGATGTGAACAGCTGATTCAGTGGAAAAGACCCTGATGCTGAAAACGATTGAAGGCCAAAGGAGAAAAGGGCAGCAGAGTATGAGATGGTTGGATAGCATCACTGATTCAATGGACATAAACTTGGGCAAACTCCAAGAAACAGTGGAGGACAGAGGAATCTGGCATGCTGCAGTCCATGGGGTCATAAAGAGTCGGACACAACTTAGTGACTGAACAACAACAACAATTTATAACAACAACTATACCATGAGTTATATTTAAAGACTACAGTCTTAAGCAAAAATTTATATTAGTCTACTCATTGGAAAAGACTCTGATGCTGGGAGGGATTGGGGGCAAGAGGAGAAGGGGACGAGAGAGGATGAGATGGCTGGATGGCATCACTGACTCAATGGACGTGAGTCTGAGTGAACTCCAGGAGTTGGTGATGGACAGGGAGGCCTGGTGTGCTGCGATTCATGCGGTCGCAAAGAGTTGGACAGGACTGAGAGACTGATCTGATCCGATCTGATCTTCTAGTTATTGATCATCAGAAACTACCACTACTGTGTTTCTGAGTATCTGAGTATAAGAAAAATAGGATGCCAATGAAATACAGGATGTCAGGTTAAATCAAATGGATATATTTAAAGGATAAGTGGGTTTCAAATATTGCATGGCACATACTTATACAAAACAAAGCATCTATTGTGTATCTGAAATTCCAATTTAACTGGGTATTATGTGTTTTTATTGATTAAGTATGGCAACTCCAGAGCAGGGGGCTAAAAGTGTGGGGGAAAAGACAGAGGAAACAATCTATACCAATACTACACATGCTTATTTAGCTATGATTCTACATGTGCTGGCTGTAACATAAGGAAGATACCTCCAAAGGCATGGCTTTGTGCATAAGCACGTTAAAATTATCCATCTTAGTGTTTCACCATTTTGGTGGACACTTGCTTTTTCTCTCCCTGGCTTTACATTTTAATTTTCACTTTGAAGCAGTATTATTTAACTCAACCTTTTGGAACATGATTTAAAAGAAAGACTATATATAAAAGTAAAGTAATATTGAATTAAATGAGACCTTTCTCTGTACAGGTGCAATTTTCAAATCAGCACGAGAGAGAGATTTTACACAGTAAAGTAAAAGCATTTAGAATTGAAACTCAAACCAACTAAAATAAATTCACACTTCAATTGTGACCTTCATAGCCCCCTAAATGCATTTTAAACAGTAGGCTGCTTTTCTTTTTATAGTGTAGAGCTGCATGTAATCGTAAAGGAGAATGGTAAATGTATACACTGAGCCAGTTATGCAGGGAATATGCCAGGTCCACATTCTGCCACCTGCCTGCCCTACTTCTTTCCTGATGTGTTTATCACAGAACTAGAACTAGATGTGATGAACAGTACAAAGTTACACTGAAGTAGGCAAATAAATGCACATGCCCACTCCTGCATGTAGTCCACAGTTACTCAAAGTCACTAGCTTTGGTAGAAAGAGAACTGAGGTGCAGTTTGAATTGAAAAGAAATAATGAGTCTTCTATGAGTTTTTTTTTTTTTTAAAGGTAATCCAAGAGTTTCACAAATTCCTCTTTTATGGAACTGTTGTTCATTTTACCCGGCAGTTTGGCCATTCTGAGGTTTTTGGAAGTCCTTAATACAGAGAAATCGGAGAAGGCAATGGCAAGCCACTCCAGTAATCTTGCCTAGAAAATCCCGTGGATGGAGAAGCCTGGTAGGCTGCAGTCCATGGGGTCGCTACAAGTTGGACGCGACTGAGCGACTTCACTTTCACTTTTCACTTTCACACAATGGAGAAGGCAATGGCAACCCACTCCAGTGTCCTTGCCTGGAGAATCCCAGGGACGGCAGAGCCTGGTGGGCTGCCGTCCATGGGGTCGCACAGAGTCGGACACGACTGAAGCGACTTAGCAGCAGCAATACAGAGAAATTACCTTAAGTCCAGACATCCAAATGTATGATACCTCTTTTTCTTTCTTTCACTCACAGATACACTGAGGCTTTTTTTTTCCAACTTCCTTTAATGTTTTCGTTCACATAATTTCCCAACCCTCTATTATAACAGTAATTATTCTTTCACTGGCATTGTCATAATTTTGTTATGTCTTATTAGTAACTTATTATAGATATCATTAAGTTCTATAAATCTCATAGCATCCTACAGTTTACTCACTTAATGTTCAAAATTTTAGAAATATTTTCCAAGGATAGTGTAAAATTCAAAGACAAAGATCACATACACACTTGGTAAGGAAATCAATACATATCCTGAAAGACTTCTGAAATATAGTTTGTATATATTAAAAAACAAAACAAAATCAAGCTGGATTCAGTGCAATAGACCAACAGATGTGTAATATACTATCCCAACTCATTCAATTTATATATTAGGAAGTCTGTAAATAAAACTATTGACAGCAAGATACTTTGTAATAAAGTTAAAACAGTAATTTAAGTCATTTGCTGAAGGACAAATCTTCATCTTTTTCTAGACCAGTATTCAAAATTAACATTTTACTAGAACAAAACAAAACACACTGCCTGGTCAAAAGTAACATACATTTAGAATTTTAGGGATAAAGTATTTTTCCATTGCTTTTGTTGTCCCTGTGTTTTTCTATTTTTTTTTTTTTTTTACTAGAAAAGGTCTATTTTGCTTAAATGAATAGATCTGGATTATAGAACACTGAGTTTAGACATGTCCATATACTGCAGCAACTACCTCCAAGTAAAACACGTAATATTCCCATTACCACAGAAAGCTCTCATGTTCCTTTCCAATCAATCCCACAACACAAATAGTTAACCACAGTTCTGATTTTATTAGGCATAGGTTAATCTGCCCTGTTTTTGAACTTAATATAAATAAATTAATTCAGTATATCTGCTTCTAAATTCTTGCATGCTAATTAATATTGGAGGCATCTTGTGGTCCAATTCCATTGATTCCTTTTTCCCTGAACTTGAATCACTCCCATGGCTTTACATGGGACACCTTGTTTGTTTCAAGTTATTTTTGGTGTGTCAGACATAGTAGCTGAACCACTATAGGATCTTTGAATCTTCTGACGTATATGCATTTTCCTTCTGGCAACAAGTTCAGTTGATGACTCATCTTCCTTTATACATTTCCAGAAAGTCTGTTTTGGTTTTGATCTTATTCTGAAAAAAAAGTTAAAGAATAGTCCTGAAATGTAGTTACTAACCCTAAAATGTGGTCATTTTTCAGCTTTAATATAAAACCCACAGTATTTATTACCAAATACTTCAGATATGGGAGAATTCAAACTGCAGTGGGAAGATGGTCAAATTCTGCTCAGCCATTAGAATTCAGCTACTGTTTTTTCTTGGACTTTGGAATTCCCCTCTACATGTTTGTAGGATTTAAGGAGAAGATATCACAGGTGTTTGGGTTCTTCTGTGAATACTAGCCATTTATAATTTTCTCTCTTAATTGACAACTGTTTTTACAGCCCTGAACTCCATACTCTAAGACCTGAAGCTTTTTCCTTGGCTCTAGCTATCCTTTATACAGAATATTGGGAATATTCTCTGGAGGAAAGGCATATAAATACATATTTCATTCAGTGGTGTTTTCTTACTTTAAAGGTAAGATGCCACCAATTTCTGCTTGCTTGAGTTACTTTTCAATGTCTTAAAATATGCATTTTAATATTTTAGTAGAGATTATAATTGGTATCTCCATGAGGGACAGTCTGATAAAAAGCCAGTTTTCCACTTCTAGAATCCAAACTCAAAATAAACTATCTTTAAAGATATTAAATTGACATTTAATTGTCTCTTCTGTAACCATTATCATGCAGTTCATAAAGCTGTAGAGGTGAATCAGATATCATAACTTATTTGGTGAAGAAAACACACATGAGGCTTTATAAAAAGCAAATTTATAATCAGTGATACATATACAAATATTAATGATAGACATCTCATTTTTGATATTTAATTTTTTAATAACTGTCTTATCTCAGTAGTTTAAAATGTATTAATATTCTCTAACTGTAAGCATTTGCTTTTATAAAACATATGTACCAAGGATGCACAAGATATGTAGTCACTATTTAGATTAATTTTACTCTCACATTACACAGCATAGATATCTGTGTTGAGTGTGACACAAATGATAGACTTTAAAAAGCAAAGTGGCTACTTAATTTTCTTGCATAATACTGACAATTACATAAATGTGAACATTAAGGTGTTGTAGATAGATATTTGACAATATAGAAAAATTTAGAAACAAATTTTCGTATATATTTAATTATGATTTTTGTGAATCTATAAGACAGAAATTATGCTATAATCATAAAATATGAAAAGTGTCAATAGAGGATTACATACAGTGCTGTGTTAAACCAGAAGGGTGGCCGAACAAGTATACTTGGGTAAGGTTGATAATAAGCTGATCAGTGAAGCTGTCTCAAAGAAGATAACATTAATGCTAAGCAAGCAATCCTGTGAGCAACCCCTCAGAGTTTATGATAATGATCCAGAAATAGTTTCCTTGGCCTTCCAATGATGTGTGACATGCTCCTGCTGCACATACTCAGAAAAAGCTGAAGCGAGTAATTGAATAGAACTATGGATTCTTCGAAGTATTGCCAGTAAATAGTATGATGTCATCTGAAGAGGTAGAAGATGATAGAGCTCCTACTTTTTAGGTCTTGTTTTTTAAAATTACTCACGGAAGGAAAAATAACATCATCATTGACTACAGTTTGTGTGTTGTGCTATAATTAATTTCAGAGTCTGGCCAGTGAATGCTTTGAATTCCTTAGCTTTCTTTGAAAAGCTAAGAGGGAAAAGAGAAACAGTTCTTAATTTGGGGGCATTTTAAAAAGTCTATGGCATCTAAATTATCCTATAAAAAGTTATTTAAAAATAAAAGTGAGCAGAATTATGATAAATTTACAATTTAGTATTCATTATATATAGTATACCAATAATTAATAATCTATGTTCTTTAGGCATGTTTTATAAGAAGTGTATTTAATCACCTCCTATAATCAATGCAATGAACATGGTATGTTAATACCTATAACAGTCCTACTTTTTAATAATTAAAGTTACATGCAATAAGTTGTTTCCTTACTTTAGAACATTTATTTGTTCATGACTATGATTTGTTTAACATTGAGCTTGACCAGAAATACAGAAGCATAAAATAATTTTATTCTGAAAAAAGAAGTGTTACCCACTACAATAATATGCAGCACTGAAAAAGCGAAATCGTCTCTGAAAGTGAAAGTTGCTCAGTCTTGTTCAACTCTTTGTGATCTCATAGACTATACCATGGATTTCTCCAGGCCAGAATACTGGAGTGGGTATCCTTTGCCTTCTCCAGGGGATCTTCCCAACCCAGGGATTGAATCCAGGTTTCCCGCATTGCAGGCAGATTCTTTATCAGCTGAGCCACAAGGGAAATCCAAGAATACTGGAGTGGATAGCCTGTCCCTTCTCCAGTGAATCTTCCCCATCCAGGAATCAGACCAGGGTCTCCTGCATTGCAGGCGGATTCTTTATCAACTGAGCTATCAGGAAAGCCCTATATGTACTTATATTGAGTGGAGGAAGAAAGAAAAGTATATTATATTTTAGCATAATAAAATATTAGCTTCATTTTATGAAAGGAAAAATTTTAAATTATATTTGATGGGCCTTTTTTCTTAAACATCTCTTTGAGATTAACATAAATTATACTAGTTTCTAGCATCCAAGTGAAGTCGCTCAGTCATATCTGACTCTGCAACGCCATGGACTGTAGCCTACCAGGTTCCTCAGTCCATGGGATTTTCCAGGCAAGAGTACTGGAGAGGGTTGCCATTTCCTTCTCCAGAGAATCTTTCCAACCCAGGGATCAAACCCGGGTCTCCCTCATTGTAAGCAGACGCTTTACCATCTGAATCACCAGGGAAGTCCTTCTTATCAAATAACCATCCATTTATTAATTTTAAAAAATTTTGTTGAACATTTCCTTTGGATAAGGCATTGGTCAAACACAAGTGAACCAAACAACAAAAACTTTGCCTTCATAGAATATAAATCCTAGTGTCAGAGGCAGCCAATATGTAAAATAAAGAAATTATAGTGCTTTAGATATTGATGATTCATATGGCAGGAGAAGGGGATGACAGAGGATGAGATGGCTGGATGGCATCACCGACTCCATGGACGTGAGTTTGAGTAAACTCCGGGAGATGGTGATGGACAGGGAGGCCTGGCGTGCTGCGATTCATGGGGTCGCGAAGAGTCGGACACGCCTGAGCAACTAAACTGAACTGAACTGATAGGCCATTTAAAGAGGAAGATATTGTTAAGACAGGAAGATACTGAAGGGTTTTGAACAGAGACTTCTTGACCTGACTTACTTTAAAAGATTTACTATAGATCCTCTGATGAGAATAATGTTAGAGAACCAAGGACAGAAGCAGAGAAAAAAGTTAGGAAAGCACTGAAATAAATGGGCAAAAGGCGTTTCTTGCCATGCTCCTGCTGGTAGCAATGTTGATTACAGTGGGATGCAGTGAAACTTTGGACACGTTATAAATGTAGTGTCAACAAAGTATATTAAAGACTGGATTTTAAAAGTGAGAAATGGAGGATGTAAGGGCGATTTTGAAGTTCTTATATTCAGTAACTGGAGTGATGGAGTTGAGATTTAATGAGACAGGGAAGACTTTGGATAAAACAAGTTTAAAGGAAAGGTCCAAAGGTCAGTTTTAAACATATTACCTTTGAGACATCAATTAGACATTCAAATGAAGTCGTCAAGCAGACATTTGGATAAACTAGCCTGGTGCATCGGAGAAGGCAATGGCACCCCACTCCAGTACTCTTGTCTGGAAAATCCCATGGACAGAGGAGCCTGGTAGGCTGCAGTCCATGGGGTCGCAAAGAGTCGGACACAACTGAGCGACTTCACTTCCACTTTTCCCTTTCATGCATGGGAGAAGGAAATGGCAACCCACTCCAGTGTTCTTGCCTGGAGAATCCCAGGGACAGGGGAGCCTCGTGGGCTGCCGTCTCTGGGGTCGCACAGAGTTGGACACAACTGAAGTGACTTAGCTGCAGCAGCAGCAGCAGCCTGGTGCATAGGGAGAGGATAGATTTTATATATATATATAAAATATGTAATGTATACACACACACACACATATACATATATACATATATAAAGAGAAAGAGAGACATGTAAATACAGAATAGCAAAAAATACACAGGTAGCTGTAAGTATCTCTACGTGAGACTAGCATATTCATTCCTTGCTAATTGGTACCAGGAAACACTTCCTAAGTGGAAGGTTGTTAAGTGTAGCTGGCAATGGAGTGTTTTTGTTTTTGCTTTTGTTTTTTTGGCCAGGCTTCTACAGTGAGGGGTTAGCATGCAGCATCTCTCCATATCTATTTAGCCGTGGCCACACACATTCCAATAAAATCTGGACCTCATTCCCAGGAGAAAGAGGTCCTTTTCCATATTTTTTTTTTTTCTATCTTGAAAGTTCTGTCTTAGCCTTAGAAACAGTGGCTACTCCTTATATTTGCCTTCTTATATTCTTTAGTTCTCTTTTCCCCTTAATAGGCATATTATATTGTAATATACAATAGTGATTCCTAGTAAATTTCTTCTGTTCAAATTACTATAGGTTTCTGTGTTCTGATTTGGTTTTGCTAAAACAATGGTATTTAAAGCCATGAACCTAAAAGAAATAGATAGGGTGTGCTGTAAAAAATAAAAAACCTTCCACTGTCCAACATCTAAGGGTTGAACAGATAAGGAAGTCTCAGTACTGGGATCTGATAAAAAGGTGACAACAAAACAAAAGACCAAAAAGAGAAGGAAATCCAAGTGTAGAAATTGTTTCAAGGGCAAAGGAATGATCAGTTCTGTCAAACGCCACTGAAAGGACAAGCAAGATACAAACTGGGAATTAAGCATTCCGTTTCCCCAGTGAGTCTCTGTGATCCTGACAGTAGTAATCTCCATGACTGCTTGAAGAGAAAGGCAGGTATGCACAGGTTTAAGAGTGAGTAAGAAGAAAGGAACTGAAGATTGGAAGTGAAGTGTTAGTCACTCAGCCGTGTCCAACTCTTTGTGACTCCATGGACTGTAGCCTGCCAGGCTCCTCTGTTCATGGAATTCTCCAGGCAAGAATAGTGGAGTGAGAAGCCACCTCCAGGGGATCTTCCCCACCCAGGATGGAATTTGTGTCTCCTGCATTGATGGGGGGATTCTTTATCATCTGAGCCACTGGGGAAACCCCAATATAGATATAAATTGTTAGAAAGTGAAAGTATTAGTCACTCAGTCATGCCTGACTGTGCAATATACTGCGATCTACTAGAGTGGGTTGCCATGCCCTCCTCCAGGGATCTTCCCCACCCAGGGATAGAACTCGTGTTTCTTATGTCTCCCATACTGGCAGGCAGGTTCTTCACCACTAGCGCCACTAGGAAAGCTGTTTTCAACTATGGGAAATTTTGTAACGGAGTGTCAAATGAATGAAAAAGCACAATCTAAAGAAGATTATTGCAATTGTTATTATTTATGATAGGAAAAAATAACATCATATTTCACTACTAATGTTAGTAATCACTTTGATAGAAAAAAATTGATGAATGGAGAAAGAGGCAAGCACTCTTGTTTTCCAAAATAACTTAGTTAAGTTTTGAAATCATTTGTAATGGTCATCCAACAAGTTAATGGCACATTTAGGATTAGAACTCAAGATTCAGGCCAAAGTCTTGCCTGCTACAGAAAACCCTTTGGTGAATCAGAATTCTGATGTAAAAGTGATACAAATTCAAATATATGCATAAACATAATATAAATTTATATACAATGTTTGTATATAAATTTAAGTACTTAAATTATGATACAACTTTCAACTTAGAACTTCATTTTGGAAGCAATTATAAGCAGAAAATTATTTCAAAAAAGATTCATGAAATATTTTTATGATTGCTTTGGATATTGTGCACATTTGAGGATCGTTCACTTTAATGCTATATAACTATGTATATTTTATGTGACCATAAAAGTGAAAATAAGTATGAATAATTTAGATGTGTATAACCAGGTATATATACGTGAGTCATAAGTGACAAAACAGCACCTACATTTAATGTGGCCTGTGTCTCCTTACTGTTAGTCATAATATACTTACACATGAATTATCTCAAGGAAAAAGTCCTAGTTAGTTCAAGTGGTTTAAGGATTAAGAAAGCTACTTTAATATGTCTATTGTTTTGTTATATTTTCTCTTAGTGGACATTATGAGTTAATTCTTTTCTGACTGTAGCACTTCTTTCATTTCACACAAAGGCATAATTATCAAATAGGGGGTTCCATGTTTCTCCTCCCCCTAGCCTAGCTACATAGTGAATCCACTTCTTCTTCTCTAAAGACTATTATTTTGTGTATCATGGACAAAGAATCATGGAGTTTTGGTTGTTCAAAGCCGCAATCACTACTGAACCCCTCCTGAATTCTTCTGTGTTGCTCAATACTGATATTTTCAAAATTACCACTGTGTGAGGAAATAGCCAGTAGTTCTTAGAATCAACATGAATATTGTTCTTTCAAGTCATGTGGATCTTCCAAAAGAGCCTCTTTTTCTATCTAACATACACTACCAATTAAACCATAGGACACTGACAGAAAATAATAATAACACTGATTTCCTTAAGTCAAGAGTGTTCTGCATCCAGAGGGCATATTCAACTTTTGTCTTGCTTTTTCTTTTGAGATGATGTAAAATCCTAGATCCATTTTTATATCCTTTGTGAAATATGGTAATGCTTTATTTATTGGCAATCTGACTCATTTGATTAATATGCTGCAATAAGTACTGCATTTGCTGACAATGTTTCTAGGCAAGAGTAGCTGATCATTTGTATTTGGCTATGTTTTTGTTTTTATCAGTCAATTTTTGCATTAATTACAAAGTATTTATACTGATTTATATAAGCCAGTATCAACAGTGCTCATAGCTCTCCTTTGGATTTCTGACATCTTCCTCAGCCATGAGACAAATGAAATCATCCATCTGAAAAGCTGAGCTGTGTGGACACCGGAATGTATCCCAAATATTAGTTACTCTTCAGGTTCAAAGAAGTGCTCACTAACTGCATAAATATGTATAGATTGCAAATTACCTTTAATTGTCTGCATTTGATTGTGCTGTTATTTATCTCTGAACCTTAGAGTCATGTTTATAGGCTTCCCTGGTGGCTCAGCTGGTAAAGAATCTGCCTGCAATGCAGGAGACCTGGGTTCGGTCCCTGGGTTGAGAAGATCCCCTGGAAAAGGGAATGGCCAACCCACTCCGGTATTCTAGCCTGAAGAATTCCATGGACGAGGAGCCTAGTGGGCTAAGTCCATGAGATTTCAAAGAGTCAGATGTGACTGAGTGACTAACAAACATATTGTACCAGAAAATAATAGTATTTTGAGGATGTTTACAATGCATTAAATTTGTCTTCTTAAAAATCATTAAAGGCCTTACACAGAATTTACTTATGTACTAACACATCCACTACATAATCTTTCAAACCGACATGTGGTTGTATCATATAAAAATATCCAGATATTTTGTAAAATAAAGTTTTACATGAACAGCTGGCTAACATGACATATACTAAAGAGCCTCTGAAACGTATTATTATGTAACTTTTAGATTAAAAGATGTTTGTAAGTGTTTATGACTATCTGATAGGGGAATTGATCAGTCTAACAAGCTTAAGCAGCATTATGTTCCATGAAACGGTTATAACCTTAAGGCAAAACCATCACATAGAAATAGCAACATTAATCAAAAAACAGCTCTTCACAATAATTGGAGCTTTAATAAGTACTGAAGCAAAACAGTTGGTTAACACTGTGTATACTCTGCTGAATAAGCAAGCCTATCTTTACATTTGCTGTAATAAGAGAGGATCTTTCTCACAATGATGGACTCTAATCCCTTCTGGTAGCTAAGATTTTTACAATCAAATCAGCCTTGCTTTTCTGCTGAATATTCCAATTCAATGAGTAAACACAAAAGAATGTGCTAAATGATATGCTGATCTCAAGTTTTTCTTTTATCCTTAGATGATAAAATCATCAGACCAATGAAATTCTCACTTGTAATGCTAATTGCAAACCAGTCATATTTCCTAAATGATCAAATGGCCAAAATTTTAACTATTGATTAGTTTGTGACAGGGACACTTTTGAATTAGAAAATTATTAGGGCATAATTATTAAATACATATTGATTGGATAAAAATATGGCCCATCTATATTTTTGTTTTATAGCCAACAAGTTCAACACAAATCAGCATATTCAACTATATAGAGCATGAGAGAAATTAACCATTGTATTTAACCCATTACTCATTTTTTTAACTAATGTTTAAGGACTTTATACTAGTATGTCAAGGCTTCCAAAAGTTACATCGTTAAATTATGAAAGTCTAATTCTAAATCTCTAGTACTCTCTATTTAGCTACTCAAAATATCTCAGGTTACTTTGATATCAGCCTCTTTGCAGTCTTCTTTGATGTCCATTACTTTCCACTTCTGAGCAAGTTTTTTCTGTTGTCCCCTGATTATAGTAGTCTTACACCATCTTTCCAACCACAAGATATGTTCTTTTTACTCCTATTTCTCATTGCAAAATTCACTTACTTATGAGATATTCTTCTGTCCAGACAAGTCAGGAACTGATCCGTATGCTTAATTTTAAGACTATCTCGGCTTTCTCAATGTAAGTTCACACTTAGAGTCTATACATGGGTGTGTCTACATGTCACTTTATTGGATGGCAAAAGAACAAGCACAGGTTGAAGTTCAAATACATGAAAGATCTATAAGCACAGTTCACCACTGCTGTTTCTTTAATAGCTACTTTGTAAAGCATGACTCTCTGATAATCTGAGTTCAAGCTTATTATGTTGGAAAGGTGTCATGTTGTGAAATATTGACCAGGATGATTCTCTTCTGCCAAACATAAGCCAGCATTATTCATATATTTGTAAAATACTGAGAAGTAATAATGAGAGTAATACATTAATAACCAGGAAATCTAAATTAGAACACATATTTTTTTCATGACAATAGAAATGCAAATATGATCCTAATTAATTAATATGATAATAGAATATCAACTTAGGTCTAGCTTGGGCTTATGTATATGCAGTATCTTTACATCCTGTTCCTCAATAAATAAGTACGATTCCTGAGGGTAGAAACAAAGTCTAATCTATATTCTGTAACATTTTCATAGAAAATGTGCTGTTCAATAAAGATATGTTTGTATTAATGTACCTGTGATATTGCTTAAGTATATTAAAATTACAGAATTTATTATCAGGTAGAAGGGAAAATGGCTGGAAAAACACCTTTGATTTTTTTAGGCATAAGGGTCGTCAGGCAACTTTGTAATTAATTGTGAACCTAGTCATTAATTCACTTCAGTTAGTCAAATAATATCAGAAAATTGAGATTCTAAAGATAATGTACTAGGAGTTTCAATGTCCTATTCTTTCTACTTGTGTGTATGAGAGAAATTATCTACAATAAAAATTTTAAATGAAAAAGAAGGAAATGCCATTCTTCTGTTATAAAGACTGCTGCTGCTGCTGCTGCTAAGTCGTTTCAGTCGTGTCTGACTCTGTGCGACCCCATAGACGGCAGCTCACCAGGCTCCCCCGTCCCTGGGATTCTCCAGGCAAGAATACTGAAGTGGGTTGCCATTTCCTTCTCCAATGCAGGAAAGTGAAAAGTGAAAGGGAAGTCGACTAGACGTGCCTTAAAAAAAAAAAAAAAAAAAGCCTCTTGGCACAATATAGATTTTTTATAAGTGTTTTAGGGAAAAACTAATATTTTTTTCATTAAAATATTTTTTAATGAAATCTGTCTGATTTTCATTCTGTCAAAGCTTTTCACACAAGGACACACCAGCATATCCCCTGAAAATACCTAGAAATACATATCTTTTTACTGTGGCTGATTGGATCTAATTAGAATACCTATTATCCTGGAAATTCCTAAATAGAAATGTGATATGAGCTCTGAGGCATATTAAGAAAATGACTCCCTAGTAATAGAATTCTGTGCCAGGTTACCAGTTACCAGAGAAAGTAGCAAAGATGCAAATGTGGTAAATAAATCCTGGCAAGCCATTTACCAAAGTGAAGAAATATTAGGATTTCATTTTTTAATATTATCTATAATATAATGACACCACAGTGCAAAAACAACTGGACTAACGACAAAGTAAAATATGCTATTTGAGCATGACAACCAATTTAACAAGGAGGGGAAATCCTCTTCTGTTTGGAGGAATTCTAATTTTCTCATATTAAATAGTTACTATCTACTCTGATGAAGAATTCAATTTCAAGCACAAGAGGAATAAAACATCAGTCTTGATAATAGATTTCAATCGGCAATGGAAGACAAAAATAGATGCATGCATTAAAATACATTAATTTTACTGTTCACATAATATTATAATATGTTTTTAATGTACTTTGACAAACTGGAAACAACCAATATTAACAGAAAATAACAAATGTGGTTAGTCTTGAGTCCAGTTATTAATTTACAAGTAGTGATTGTCGTACTTCTTGTCATGCATGGATTTATAATGAAATAGCAGCAAAATAAATTAATCTGAAAAAAAGTAAAGAGTGGGCCCCGTAGTTGAATTTATCAGCACTCCAGAATCTAAAAGAAATAAATGGGAAACAACAAGAAATCCACTTTATATATATTCAATTACTTGCACAAAAGAATTCAATTGAATACGTGGAAAAGTTGCCAGAGCCCTGGGAAAATGTATTCTATTTAAGCTGTCAATAGCAAACCCCATCAGCTTAATGGACCTGATGTTCAGTTTCCAAGTGGATTGAATGACATTGATAACTCCATTCACAAGGAATGGTCAATGTAAAATATTATTTTCTTAATATAAAGGGGCATAAAACTGATAATTAAATAAACTTTTAACAATGAAAATGTCACAGATATAGAAGTGCTATGAATCATTCATACTTGACTTGAAGTAAAAGGTGGAAAATAGTTGACTCATTTACAGACTTTCCTTTGCCTAGTTTAGAAGCATTTTATCTATTTAAGTTGTAACCATAGTGATTTTATTCTGTCCTTAAATGCTACAGAAATTGAATAAATGATAGAGTCATGATCAAATGATGAGACATCATGAATAAAACTAATCTTTAGAGTATACTTCTCACTGAGTGAGAGTATCATTTCCAGAGATGCCAGGGGTGTTAGTGAGTAACAGGAGTCTGTGAAGCACTCCACCTTATTTCCATTTTTCATTTACTCAAGCAACCAATATTAACCACTTGTTTACTAAATGCCAGCAATAGTTAGGTTCTATATATAAAATCATTTGATAAATTATCCTTTAGACAGTTCAGTCATTTAGAGTACATGTTGAAAGTAGTTATGAATACTTTGGGGGAAAGCAGAGGTTTGGTTGGGCTCAGTGGTAAAGAATCCACCTGTCAATATAGGAGACTCAGGTTTGATCCCTGGGTTGGGAAGATTCCCTGGAGAAGGGAATGGCAACCCACTCCAATATTCTCGCCTGGAGAATACCATGGACAGAGGCGCCTGGCAGCCTATATAGTCCATAGGGTTGCAAAGAGTCAGACACAACTGAGCAACTAAACAACAACAGCAACAACAGAGTTTTGCTTAAAGTTTCTTAATAATTTTGGGTAAGATTGTTTCTAAAATACAATTCTATCAATACTAACATAGCAATGACATGATTCATGTGTCATTCATCTCTTATTCATGAATGCTTGTTAGTGCTTAGATGTTTAAACATTTAACTGAATATTTTGTAAAGAGGGGACATGTATTACAACAGGAAGTTCTAAATATGAGCTCAGTCCTCTGCGTAGAGGAGGCACTGTTAAGTCATCTGTTAACCAAAATAATGTTTTAAATAAATCTAACAGAACAACTTCAGGTTTCCAGAGCTATGAAGTGTTATGCAATTAGCTATAACTTGGAAGAAGCCACTTTAGTTGATTTACATCATCATCCTTCTCCTGAAGAGAATGGGGGATAATTTTACTCTGCTGCTTCCTGACTCTATGACTTTTAGTTATTTTCTTAATGACTTAATTCCCTAAAGTAGAATTTTTTCATCAAAGAAAATTAGAGTACTAAAGTGAAAAGGCTGACCCATAGATGGTATTCAAAATATTTTAGGGTTTTTTCCTCACATTTTTACAACTGCCCCAAATTGTAATGCCTTGTAAAACCTTCACATTCCCTAGGGATGGGTAGCAAGAGGAGAGAGTATTTGTTTTAGATTAGATCTGGCCTTTGTGGAATTGCTACATTCTCTATAATTGATGCTTTCAAATTGTGGTGCTGAAGAAAACTCTTGAGCATCCCTTGGACAGCAAGGATATCAAACCAGTCAATCCTAAAGGAAATCAACGCTAAATATTCACTGGAAGGACTGATGCTGAAGCTGAAGCTCCAATACTTTGGCCACATGATGCTAAGAGCTGACTTATTGGAAAAGACCCTGATGCTGCCAAAGACTGAAGGTAGGAGGAGAAGAGGGTAGCAGAGGATGAGACAGTTGATGGCATCACTGACTCAATGGACTGAGCAAGCTCTGGGAGATGGTGAAGGACAGGGAAGTGTGGCATGCTGCAGTCCATGGGGTCACAAAGAGTCAGACACGACTTAGTGACTGAACAACAGCAACTACCTATAGTCAGCAAAGGGAATGTGACTTTAGACTTAGACCCAGGCCATAAGGAGAAGCCACTGGAGTAGAATTCTGATGGTTTTGAATGATACATCTAAAATAGCTTCATGTACTTAATAGCTTTCCACCCCTCCCCTCCCAACTATATTTCAGAGAAGAGAAACTTACCAACTCCTAGCCATTTCCCTTCTTGCTTCTCTCTCTATAGTCTCTTCCAATTCAGCTAGGAATAAGTGGTTCTCCTCAAATTAAAGCTAGTTCTTCCACTTTGACTCCCTCTTTCCCCTTATATTTTTTCTTTCTTTAGTGGATTTGGCCCAAGATTAAGAAACATTCTGAAATCTATACCATTTCTCATAGTCCAAAAAATACATTAATTAATTTCTTGGGTCCCACACCAATGACTGTTCAACAAATTTCCATGTCAGGTTCATATTCCAGCTTCCTGAAAAAGCTGCTTGAACACACAGCCTGGTACCATTCCATCACCACCATTCACTCCTAAACTTACCCTACTATGGCTTCTTCCTCCCACCCATGTACCAAAATTGTTTTAGAGAAGGTCACCCATAACCTCAAGTTTGCTAAATCAAACGCATGCTAAATCAAATGGATGCTGAGTCTAATAGAGAGTTTTCTTTCCCTATCCTTCCTATCTCTCAGCATTGGTGAAACATAACTGACATTTTACTCCTTGAAACTTCTCCTTGGCTGCCATTACACAAAATGTCCTAGTGTTCTTTTACATACATGAGTTTTCTCACATTTTATACTTGAATTCATCTCTTTTACTGTATCATTAATTATTGGAATTAGTACATGGCTCTGCAACTCCTAATCTTCATACCTTCTCCCTAAATAACACCCATCATCTTATTGCCTTCAATACCACATCTTTGCTAATGACCCCTTCAAAGTCAAAGTGTTAGTCACTCAATCAGGTTCAACCCTTTGCAACCCCACAGGCTATAACCCACCAGGCTCCTCTGGCCATGGGATTCTCCAGGAAACAGTAATGGAATGGGTTGCCATTCCCTTTTCCAGGGGATCTTCCTGAACCAGCGATTAAACCTAGGTCTCCCACATTGCAGGCAGGTGAACTTCTAACTTATTCATGAATATCCATTCTGATCTACAAAATCATATAGGCAACCACTCTGTGAATGATCTCTACACCATCTTCCCTGGTTGTGATAAAATGTTGTGTTTTTGTTGTTGTTGTTTTTGTTGAGTCACTAAGTCAGTCCAATTCTTTGTGACCCTATAGACTACAGCACACCAGACTTCCATGTCCTTCACCATTTCCAGGAGTTTGTTCAAATTCACGTCCACTGAGTCAGTGATGCCATCTAACCACTTCATCCTTCACTGCCCCCTTCTCCTTTTGCCTTCAATCTTTCCCAGCATCAGGGTCAGTTGGCCCTTCTCTAAAGCATGGATTAGAATTCTCCCTTTCCTCCACCCTTTCACACAAGCATGGATGTATCATTATAAGTAACTCTTCATCACGATCATAAATAACTTAAGATCCATTTCTCTGTGCTCAAATCTCACCTCTCCGTGGTCAGTCCAAATTCTTGGGCCTCAGCACTAACCAGAGTTCTAGGATCGTACTTGATCACACACGTGGCTCTTCTGGAACTTCTTAAATACACCCTCTTTGTAACAGGCAGCCCTTGAAACATTATTAACTGAGAGAGTATTAAGATTTTTCCTAGTTTAGAATATGTTTGCTTAGCCAGGATCAAGTGAACCCACATGTTCTATGATTCCTATCTGTTAGGCATTCTGAAAGTACTAAAGTATCCAGGAAAAAAGCTTGAGTTGATCTTCAGTCTGCTTGATGTACATTTTAACACTATTCTTCTTCACTATTTCTACTCAAACCAGCTACATAAGACTTCTAATGAAGGGACATGAGGATATCAAACTTTCTTGGATAGTACGCTAAGCTTTCAAAGTGAAGTCATATTTTTAAAGTGCAAGTTCATTCTAAGTTAGCTTATGCTTTTTATCCCTAGAGTAGGATAAGTAAGTGTGCAATTGATTTTAATTTAATATTCATGGTGTATTACAGCTGCCAGAGAATATAAGAATTTTTTTTTAAGAAAGAAAGCTCACACTGGACCTAAACTTACCTATATAATTATTGTCAGAGTTGCGAGGACATTCTTGAATACTGAAGAGTATGTATATAAGAAACAGCTCTTTAAACACAGCTTTTAAATGACATTTTAGGAATCAGTGAACTAAAATGGACTGGAATGGGTATATTTAACTCAGATGACCATTATATCTACTACTGTTGGCAAGAATCCCATAGAAGAATTGGAGTAGCCATCATCATCAACAAAAGAGTCCGAAATGCAGTACTTGGATGCAATCTCAAAAACGACAGAATGATCTGTTTGTTTCCAAGCAAACCTTTCAATATCATGGTGATCCAAGTCTATGCCCTAACCAGTAATGCTGAAGAAGTTGAAGTTGAATGGTTCTGTGAAGACCTACAAGACCTTCTAGAACTAACATGCAAAAAAGATGTCCTTTTCATTATAGGGAATTGGAATGCAAAAGTAGGAACTCAAGAAACACTTAGAGTAAGAGGCAAATTTGGCCTTGGAGTACAGAATGAAGCAAGGCAAAGGCTAATACAGTTTTGTCAAGAGAACACGCTGGTCATAGCAAACACCCTCTTCTAACAACACAAGAGAAGACTCTACACATGGACATCACCAGATGGTCAACACCAAAATCAGGTTGATTATATTCTTTGCAGCCAATGATGGAGAAGCTCTATACAGTCAGCAAAAACAAGACCGGGAGCTGACTGTGGCTCAGATCATGAACTCCTTACTGCCAAATTCAGACTGAAATTGAAGAAAGTAGGGAAAACCACTATATCATTCAGGTATGACCTAAATCAAATCCCTTATGATTATACAGTGGAAGTGAGAAATAGATTTAAGGGACTATAGATCTGATAGACAGAGTGCCTGATGAACTATGTTCAGAGATTCGTGACATTGTACAGGAGACAGGAATCAAGACCATCCCCAAGAAAAAGAAATGCAAAAAAGTAAAATGGCTGTCTGAGGAGGCCTTACAAATAGCTGTGAAAAGAAGAGAAGCAAAGGAGAAAAGGAAAGATATAAAATCTGAATGCAGAGTTCCAAATAATGGCAAGGAGAGATAAGAAAGCCTTCCTCAGTAATCAGTGCAAAGAAATAGGGAAACAATACAATGGGAGACTAGAGATCTCTTCAAGAAAATTAGAGATACCAAGGGAACATTTCAAGCAAAGATGGGCTCGATAAAGGACAGAAATGGTATGGACCTAACAGAAGCAGAAGATATTAAGAAGAGGTGGCAAGAATATACAGAACTATACAAAAAAGATCTTCATGACCCAGATAATCATGATGGTGTGACCACTCACCTAGAGAGCCAGACATCCTGGAATGTGAAGTCAAGTGGGTCTTAGGAAGCATCATACAAACAAAGCTAGTGGAGGTGATGGAATTCCAGTTGAGTTATTTCAAATCCAATAAGATGATGCTGTAAAAGTGCTGCACTCAATATGCCAGCAAATTTGGAAAACTCAGCAGTGGCCACAGGACTGGAAAAGGTCAGTTTTCATTCCAATCCCAAAGAAAGGCAATACCAAAGAATGCTCAAACTACCACACAGTTGCATTCATCTCACACAATACAAAGTAATGCTCAAAATTCTCCAAGCCAGGCTTCAACAATATGTGAACTGTGAACTTCCAGATGTTCAAGCTGGATTTAGAAATGGCAGAGGAACAAGAAATCAAATTGCCAACATTCATTGGATCATCAAAAAAGCATGAGAGTTGAAGAAAAACATCTATTTCTGCTTTATTGACTATGCTAAAGCCTTTGACTGTGTGGATCACAACAAACTGTGGAAAATTCTGAAAGAGATGGGAATACCAGACCATGTGACCTGCATCTTCAGAAATCTGCATGCAGGTCAGGAAGCAACAGTTAGAACATGGACTGGTTCCAAGCTGGGAAAGGAGTACGTCAAGGCTGTATATCATCACCCTCCTTATTTATATGCAAAGTACATCATGAGAAATGCTGGGCTGGATGAAGCACAAACTGAAATCAAGATTTCTGCAAGAAATATCAATAACCTCAGATATGCAGATTACACCACCTTTATGACAGAAGGCAAAGAAGAACTAAAGAGCCTCTTGATGAGAGTGAAAGGGGAGAATGAAAAAGTTGGCTTAAAACTCAACATTCAGAAAACTAAGATCATGGCATCCAGTCCCATCACTTCATGTCAAATAGATGGGGAAACAGTGGAAACAATGACAGTCTTTATTTTAGGGGGCTCCAAAATCACTGCAGATGGTGAGTGCAGCCATGAAATTAAAAGACTCTTACTTCTTGGGAAAAAGTTATAACCAACCTAGACAGCATATTAAAAAGCAGAGACATTACTTTGCCAACAGGGTTTCTCCAATGGTCATGTGGATTGTGAGAGTTGGACTATAAAGAAAGCTGAGTGCCAAATAATAGATGATTTTGAACTGTGGTTTTGGAGAAGACTCTTGAGAGTCCCTTGGACCGCAGGGAGATTCAACGAGTTCATCCTTTAGGACTTGAATTTTCATTGGAAGAACTGATGCTGAAGCTGAAACTCCAATACTTCAGCCACCTGCTGTGAAGAGCTGATGCATTTGAAAAGACCCTGATGCTGGGAAAGATTGAAGGCAGGAGGAGAAGGGGATAAAACAGAGGTTGGGATGGTTGGATGGCATCACCGACTCAATGGACCTGAGTTTGAGTAAACTCCAAGATTTGGTGATGAACAGGGAAGACTGGCATGCTGCAGTCCATGAGGTGGCAAAGAGTTGGGTACAACTCAGCGACTGAACTAAACTGAACCGAAACACAACTTTAAAAGGCAGCGCCCACGACAAACTTTCACAAGCAGATATGTGCTATGGAGACCTCAAACAGGACTTTTTCTGTACATCCTGATCTACTTGTTACAAAAGTAATACTGCAGTGTCTCCTAACATGTATTTTCATCTAGAATATTACCACTCATATCTTGGCTGACTCCTCCCAGTTCAAACATCGCTTCCTCAGAGGGGAATTTCCCTCACAAATTACTTAGGCATGAACTGCCCCCCAACCCCTTATTGTATTTATCAATGTATGATATTACGTTTTTTATTCATTTCTAGTTTTCTTTCTCCACCCATCATAGAGGCACACACAAATATAAGCTCCAGAAGAATATGGACATTGTCTACACTCATCACTATCACAGTGACAGCCATTCCCTACCCATTCCCTACACATGCCTATAGCGCTATATGACAAGGAACTACTTAACTCTTTCTAAAAGTCAGTGTCCCTATCAAGAGAGTGAGTCTAAATCTTACTCTACAAGATTATTAGATACTAAATGAAAGTAAAATGTGTGAAATGGCTTTATATCATTTACATATAAGTTTAAGCTGCAAATGCACATTGATCTTATAGTAAGATATACAATGAAACCCTCCGTATGCATTGAAAGGACTGATGCTGAACCTGTAGCTTCAATACTTTGACCACCTGATGTGAGGAACAGACTTATTGGAAAAGACCTTGATGCTGTGAAAGATTGAAGGCAGGAGGAGAAGGGGATGACAAAGGAAAAGATGTTTGGGTGGCATCACTGACCCAATGGACATGAGTTTGATCAAACTCTGGGAGATGGTGAAGGACAGGGAAGCCTGGTGTGCTGCAGTCCATGGGGTCACAAAGAGTCAGACACAACTGAGCAATTGAACAACAGCAACAACAATATGAAACTTAAACAGATGTTGCTTTTACTAAGTTGTACCTAGAACCAATGTGAAACTGTCTGGCTAACACTTCTGAGTTCTTGGCTCACAGAATACAATTTAAGGACTATATTATGAACTTTAGAATATTTTTTCTTTTATTTCTTCTATATGGGTTGTCCTATGTCTCAAGTTCTCATCCATTCCTTCCCATTAATCTGCTAACTCAAACACTGCTGTTAAATAAATGATGAATTAGTGTTGCATCTTGCTGTGGAAAGTTCTATTGGCTCCTTTTATAGAAAGGATTTGACACTTAAAATGACATTTCGTCTTCAATCAAGTCTAATACTTGAATATCAATTTGCAAAAGAACTATGACTTTGACGCCAACTTCATTTCATTTAATTTTTAACCTAAAAATTCAGAGAAAAAACAAGAACATATACGAGATTTCCCTTTGATCTTTGCATTGACAGCAACTTCATTTTTCTCAATAATAAAACAAGTTGGTTGAGGTCATTGAAAAACAAGTAAGAAGAACAAAAACACAAAAGAATAGCTTCACGATGGCACATTTTGCTCTTATGACTTTTAGTCCAAAGACCCCAAGAGTGCTTTGCAAATATTCTATTTACTATCCAATAAGATTGTAGAGATTGTAGAGTGTGTGTGTGTTCAGTCATGTCTGACTCTTTGAGACCTCATGTACAATAGCCTGCCAGATAGCCTGCCAGGCCCCTCTGTCCATGGGATTCTCCAGACAAGAATATTGGAGTGGGTTGTCATTTCCTTCCCCAGGGCATCTTTCCAACCCAGGATCACCCCCATCTCCTGCATTGGCAGGCGGGTTCTTTACCACTGAACCACCTGGAAAGCTCTTGGTGATTTTAGTCATCAGCAAATGAGCAATTGTCCAAGCTCTGGTCTTATAAATTTAGATATCTAGATTTGAGTAACACATCAAATTTTCAATTCATACTGAAAATGAAAAGAGGAATCAGTGTTCCTGTTGCACCATCCTAAGGTATTTAGTCACATATACTCATTTTTAGAAGAAAAATTCACTTATAATTGTTGAGGCTACCATTCAATCCTATTCACTGTCTCCATTTTTAATGATGATAAATCACTTGATCCTGACTGAAAATCCTCAATTAATTTCAATAGCAATTGAATATGTATTTAATACCAAATCAAGGGGGATGGATTCTGTTCTCATTTCACAGTATCCTCTGCTATCCTAGGAATCATTTTCCCCAGAGACATCACCTAGTTAGACTGAAACAATTGTTGTGGATGGTTGCTTTGTATCAAATTCATTGTTAACTACTAATCAGAAAAACCTAATTAGATGTGCTATTTTCTTATTCCTCAATTTTTGAAACTAGAGGTTTAAAAAAAATTCCTCCTCACTTGTTTCAATTATCGAGTCTGTCTTTTAGTGTTGATGTAAAATTTGGGTGTTGATTTCCCCGACATTTCAAACTAAAAATTTCAGGTGGAAAAAAAAAAAAAAACTATTAGAAACTTAGTTATTTTTAATAAAATTATGCTAGCTCTTCTTGACTAGATTGCTTTAGAACTAAAGCTTTGAAACCTGTCACAGGTCTTAAAAATAAAATTGCTTGAGTAGCCGAGGAGAACTGTATTAAAATGCAAATTTCCAGCTGTTAATATTTCTTCAAAAACCAATAATCCCTCAAGGCCACCAATATGTCATAATTCTTAATGGAAAAATATCCCTTAGGCAGAATGGCCTTTCTAAGTTGACTTTTGATTAAACTTAAAATATTATATGGTAACAAAAAAATTAAAATAAGAAGAAACATAAATATAGGACCCTACTGAAAAGTCATCCAGCATGCAACTAAAAGAAAGGGAGGGAGAGGCCCATCTTATATCACTAATTCATGAAAAATACACCCTGCCTGAAAATTAGCCATAATAATTGGTAATATAAAATATATGGTTCTTTTAAAACCACTCAATAGTTGCATATCTGTGTTGGTTTAGTGTAAGAAAGGGTGTTTCATTTTGAAAAAGACAAAATACTTTTAGCAACTTACACTCATTGGACCGAATGACAAAAATTAGACTTCAGAATTAAATACCCCTACAATTTTTGTAAGATTTCTACAGGTATTACAATGCAGAATAGTGGAGTTTTGTGATGAGTTTATTCTATTCTATGATACTTTTGAAATTTGTAACAAATGAGACCCAGTGATTCTATGTTTAATTAATATATTTATGAAATTTTTGAATGTTCAGAGAAGTTGGAGGATTGTACGTTGTGCATCTATATATCTCCTACCTATATTTCACAAATAACATTTTTTGTTTGTCTGGTTGCATACATAAGAATTTGTACATTATAATGAGAGATTATTACTCCAGAATGATTGATCCAGCATTGGTAAGAGTGTAGCAAATTCACTAGCTAATTAACTGAGTGATTAAAAATCAAAAGATTCTCCTTGAAATAAAATTTTCTAAAATTCACATTTTAAATATCTATATAAGAATAATATCCACATAAGTTTAGGGTCAGTTCAGGTCAGTTAAGTCACTCAGTCGTGTCTAAATCTTTGCAACCTCATGAACTGCAGCATGCCAGGTTTCCTTGTCCATAATTAACTCCCAGAGCTTGCTTAAACTCCTGTCCATCAAGTCAGTGATACCACGCAATGATTGCATCCTCTGTCATCACCTTCTCCTCCCACCTCCAATCTTTTCCAGCATCAGAGTCTTTTCAAATAAGTCAGTTCTTCGCATCATGTGGCCAAAATATTGGAGTTTCAGCTTCACCATCATTCCTTCCAATGGCTATTCAGGACTGATCTCCTTTAAGATGGACTGGTTGAATCTCTTTGCTGTCCAAGGGAATCCCAAGACTCTTCTCCAACACCATAGTTCAAAAGCATCAATTCTTCTGTGCTCAACTTTCTTTGTAGTCCAACTCTCACATCCATACATGACAACTGAAAAACGTCAGCTTTGACTAGATGGACCTTTGTTGGCAAAGCAATATCTCTGCTTTTTAATATGCTATCTAGGTTGGTCATAACTTTTTTCCCAAGGAGTAAGCGTCTTTTAATTTCATGGCTGCAGTCACCAACTGCAGTAATCTTGGAGCCCCTCCAAAATAACATCTCTCACTGTTTCCACTGTTTCCCCATCTATTTCCCATGAAGTGATGGAACTGATGTCATGATCTTTGTTTTCTGAATGTTGATTTTAAGCCAACTTTTTAAACTCTCCTCTTTCACTTTTATCAAGAGGCTCTTTAGTTCTTCACTTTCTGCCATGAGAGCGGTGTCATCTGCATATCTGAGGTTATTGATATTTCTTATGGAAATCTTGATTCCAGTTTGTGCTTCATCCAGCTCAACATTTCACATGATGTTCTCTGCATATAAGTTAAATAATCATGGTGACAATATGCAGCCTTGATGTACTCCTTTCCCTACTTGGAACCAGTCTGTTGTTCCATGTCTGGTTCTAACTATTGCTTCCTGTCCTGCATACAGATTTCTCAGGAGGCAGGTAAGGTGATCTGCTAGTCCAATCTCTAAGAATTTTCCATGATTTGTTGTGATCCACACAGTCAAAGGCTTTGGCATAGTCAATAAAGCAGAAATAGATGTTTTTCTGGAACTCTCTTTTTTTTTTTTTTTTTTGATGATCCAATGGATGTTGGCAATTTGAGCTCTGGTTCCTCTGCCTTTTCTAAATCCAGCTTGAACATCTGGAAGTTCACGGTTCATGTACTACTGAAGCCTGGCTTGGAGAATTTTGAGCATTACTTTGCTAGCGTGTGAGATGAGTGCAAGTGTGAGGTAGTTTGACCATTCTTTGGCATTGCCTTTCTTTGAGATTGGAATGAAAACTGACCTTTTCCAGTCCTGTGGCCACTCCTGAGTTTCCAAATTTGTTGGCATATTGAGTGTGGCACTTTGACAGCATCATCTTTTTGGATTTGAAATAGCTCAATAGAATTCCATCATCTCCACTAGCTTTGTTCATAGTGGTGCTTCCTAAGGCCCACTTGGCTTCACATTCCAGGATGTAAGGCTCTACCTGAGTGATCACACAATCATGGTTATCTGGATCAAGAAGATCTTTTTTGTATAGTTCTTCTGTGTATTCTTGCCACCTCTTCTTAATATCTTCTGCTCCTGTTAGGTCCATACCATTTCTGTCCTTTATTGTGCCCATCTTTGCATGAAAATTCCCCTTAGTATCTCTTATTTTCTTGAAGAGATCTCTAGTCTTTCCCATTCTATTGTTGTCCTCTATTTCTTTGCACTTGTCACTAAGGAAGGCTTTCTTATCTCTCCCTGCTATTCTTTGGAACTCTGCATTCAAATGGGTATATCTTTCTTTTTCTCCTTTGCCTTTAGCTTCTCTTCCTTTCTCAGCTATTTGTAAGGCCACATCAGACAACCATTTTGCCTCTTTGCATTTCTTTTTCTTAGGGATTGTCTTGATCACTGCCTTCGTACAATGTCATGAACCTCATTCATAGTTCTTCAAGCACTCTGTCTATCAGATCTAATCCCTTGAATGTTTGTTACTTCCACTATATAATTATAAGGGATCTGATTTAGGCCAGTTTCCCAGACCCTGCAGCTGGCCACCACTGACCCACACCTCCACCAGAAACTCCTGGACGCTTGTGGGTAAGCCTGGTTCAGTCCCTTTTGAGGTCACTGCTCCTTTCTCCTGGGTTCTGACGGGCACAAGGTTTTGTTCGTGCCCTCCATGAGTCTGTTTCCCCAGCCCTGTGTAAGTTCTGGTGGCTCTATGGTGGAGTTAATGGCGACCTCTCCAAGAGTGCTTATGCCATACCCAGGTCTGCAGTACCCAGAGCCCCTCCACCTGTGGCAGGCCATTGATGACCCGCACCTCTGCAGGAGACACTCAAAGGCAGGTCTGGCTCAGTCTCTGTGGGGCCTCCTGGTGCACACAAGGTTCTGTTTGAGCCTCAGAGCATCTCTGGAGGGTATGGGGTTTGATTTTAAACATGATTTCACTCCTCCTACCATCTTGCTGGGTCTTCCCCTTTTCCCTTGGATGTGGTGTATCTTTTTTTGGTAGGATCCAGCATTTTCCCATAAATGGTTGTTCAGCAGCAACAGACATTTAGGGTAATTCAGTCAAATCTGTGATTCAAATATGTTGCGAATCTATTAAAATAATAACACAAGTAAAGCAAATAAACAGCTGAAACACTCTTTAAAACATCTTTTAATTTCTCCTACTCTACACTAGATCAAGGATTTTCTTTGTTTTTTAATATCGTTGAGAAATTAAGTAGTCCAATTTACTAATCTTCAATCCACCAGAGGTAAATACCTTTAAATTTTTCCTGTCATCCAAAGTGCTTTCTGTCACATCAACTGTCATTACTTTACTCCAAGGTGTTATTTGCCTATCAACTAATGGCAACAAGGGGAACTGGTTATAAATGCACACGTGCTTGTTTGTGTATGTTGACCAATGAAAACTCACACATTACCATGTGCTAGACAACCTCACAGGTGCAGCTGAATATAAGTGGTCTGAGATTGTTATGACCAACCAGGATAGCATATTAAAAAGCAGAGATATTACTTTGCCAACAAAGGTCCATCTAGTCAAGGCTATGGTTTTTCCAGTGGTCATGTATGGATGTGAGAGTTACACTATAAAGAAAGCTGAGCACCAAAGAATTGATGCTTTTGAACTGTGGTGTTGGAGAAGACTTTTGAGAGTCCCTTGAACTGCAAGGAGATCCAACCAGTCCATCCTAAAGGAGATCAGTCCTGGGTGTTCATTGGAAGGACTGATGCTGAGGCTGAAACTCCAATACTTTGACCACCTCATGTGAAGAGGACTCATTGGAAAAGACCCTGATGCTGGGAGGGGTTGGGGGCAGGAGGAGAAGGGGACGACAGAGGATGAGATGGCTGGATGGCATCAGTGACTTGATGGACATGAGTTTGAGTAAACTCCGGGAGTTGGTGATGCACAGGGAGACCTGGCATGCTGCAGTTCATGGTGTTGCAAAGAGTCGACACGACTGAGTTATTGAACTGAACTGAGATTGCAAATAAATGACAAGTTATGATGTAACAAGTAATGTTTTAGATCTGAAAAACTGTGCTTAATAAGGCACAAATGGTGTTTACAGTTCAAAAAAAGCTATCTGTAAAGGATAGCTCTTTGAGTCAGTTCTAAACAGGTGGATAAACCCAGAGCCTATAATACAGAGTGAAGTAAGTCAGAAAGAGAAAAACAAATATCATATATTAATGCATATATATGAAACCTAGAAAGATGGTACTGATGAACCTACTTGCAGACATAGAGAACGGACTTATGGACATGGGCAGAGGATGAGGAAGGAGAGGGTGACACAAATGGAGAAAGTAGTATGGAAGTTTAAACACTATGTATATGTATATATGTATACATATATACATATGTAAAATAGATAGTCAATGGAAATTTGCCATATGACTCAGAGAACTCAAACCGAGCCTCTGTAACAACCTAGAGGGGTAGAAAAGGGTGGGAGATGGGAGGGAGGTTGAAGAAGGAAGGGATATATGTATACCTATGGCTAATTCATGTTGATAGATAGCAGAAATGAAACCAGTATGGTAAAGCAATTATCCTTCAACTAAAAATAAAGGAAAAAAAAATAACTGCCATAAACTATTTTTTCAGCACACATATGCCACTTGTGAAGATAAACCACATGGTAACCCACAAAATAAGTCTCAAAAAATGTCAAACCTGTTCAGTTCAGTTCAGTCGCTCAGTCGTGTCCAACTCTTTGCGACCCCATGATTCGAAGCACACCAGGCCTCCCTGTCAATCAACAACTCCCAGAGTTTACTCAAACTCATGTCCATGGAGTCCATGATGCCATCCAGCCATCTCATCTTCTGTCATCCCCTTCTCCTCCTGCCCCCAATCCCTCTCAGCATCAGGGTTTTGTCCAATGAGTCAAATCTTCACATGAGGTGGCCAAAGTATTGGAGTTTCAGCTTCAGCATCAGTCCTACCAATGAACACCCAGGACTGATCTGCTTTAGGATGGACTGGTCGGATCTCCTTGCAGTCCAAGGGATTCTCAAAAGTCTTATCCAACACCACAGTTCAAAAGCATCAACTCTTTGGCACTCAATTTTTTTATAGTCCAACTCTCACATCCACACATGACCACTGGAAAAACCATAGCCTTGACTAGATGGACTTTTGTAGACAAAGTAATGTCTCTGCTTTTCAATATGCTATCTAGGTTGGTCATAACTTTCTTTCTAAGGAGTTAAGTGTCTTAATTTCATGGCTGCAATCACCATCTGCAGTGATTTTGGAGTCCCAAAAAATAAAGTCTGGCACTGTTTCCTCATCTATTTCCCATGAAGTGATGGGACCAGATACCATGATCTTAGTTTTCTGAATGTTGAGTTTTAAGCCAGCTTTTTCACTCTCCACTTTCACTTTCATCAAGAGGCTTTTGAGTTCCTCTTCACTTTCTGCCATAAGGGTGGTGTCATCTGCATATCTGAGGTTATTGATATTTCTCACAGCAATCTTGATTCCAGCTTGTGCTTCTTCCAGCCCAGCCTTTCTCATGATGTACTCTGCATATGAGTTAAATAAGCAGGGTGACAATATACAGCCTTGACGTACTCCTTTTCCTATTTGAAACCAGTCTGTTGTTCCATGTTCAGTTCTAACTGTTGCTTCAATATCATGGTAATCCAAGCCTATGCTCCAACCAGTAACACTGAAGAAGTTGAAGTTGAACAGTTCTATGAAGACCTTTTAGAACTAACACCCAAAAAAGACATCCTTTTCATTATAGGGGACTGGAATGCAAAAGTAGGAAGTCAAGAGATACCTGGAGTAACAGGCAAATTTGGCTTTGGAGTACGGAATGAAGCAGGGCAAAGGCTAAGAGAGTTTTGCCAAGAGAACGCACTGGTCATAGCAAATACCCTCTTCCTACAACACAAGAGAAGACTCTACACATGGACATCACCAAATGGTCAACACCAAAATCAGATTGTTTATATTCTTTACAGCCAAAGATGAAGAAGCTCTATATAGTCAGCAAAAACAAGACTGGGATCTGACTGTGGCTCAGATCATCAACTCCTTATTGCCAAATTCATAGTTAAATTGAAGACAGTAGTGAAAACTGCTAGACCATTCAGGTATGACCTAAATCAAATCCCTTATAATTATACAGTCAAGCAGTTGTTACCTTACAAAATATATACCTTAAAAATATTCCCTGATGCAAAGAAATTAAAGTGGAAATCAATAAATATTAGATACATATAAAATCTCTAAAAGTTTAGATACTTGTAAAAATAATTCTAAATAACCCATGGGTCAAAGAAAAAAAATCTCAAGATAAAATTTTCAAACCAAATGATAATATTATAAAAACACATACAGAAATTTGTGAGATGGAGCTAGTACAGTGCATTGAGAGAAATTTATGAAATTATCTATATTTTCATCTTAAGACACTATAAGAACCATATCAAACTAAATCAGAGTAAATGAAAAAAAATTTAAGAGACCAGAAATCAAAATAAAAATATTTAATAAGGCAACAAAAAATGAATGAAATAGAAACACATAATGGAGAAAATCACAAAGCCAAAAGTTGTTTAAAAAAAAATCGATAAACCACTCACAAAACTGATTAAAGGGAAAAAAGAGAAAAAACTATTAACATGAGGAAAGAAATTTGTACAGAAATTATTACAGATCCTACAGACACTAAAAGGGAAATAGATTATTTAAAACAAATTTGTGCCAATAAATTTGACAACATAAAAATGGACATATCCTTTGTAAAATACAACTTAGCAAAACTAATTTATGAAAAATAGAAACTATCTGCAACTATTAAAAATATTCACTTGGTAATATTTAAGAGTCCCCAAAAGGTGAAAATTGATAATTTTATGGTAGAAAAGTCTGAAAAATATGACCTTAACCAACATATCAAGGTTAGTATCACAAGTAATGAGGCATGTCAGTATCATGAATCTCCTGATATAATGAGAAAGATAATTCATCTCTATGATGTCCTTCACCAAAACTCATAACCCAAATCTAATTACTAGAAAACATCTAACAAACCCAAATTTGGGGTGCATTCTGAAATCACCTAACCAATACAGTTTAAAATTACCAACAAAAGATTGAAACCATGTACCAGAGTAGAAGGAACTAGGGAACCATGATGCTTAAATTCAATGAGGGTTCAGAATTGCATCCTTTAAATGAATAGGAAATGGCCCCAAAAAACTGCTAAACTACAATCTAATTGAAACTGTTTTACCAATGTTAATTTCTAAGATTTGATAAAGTTACCCCAACTACAACAAAGCTAGTGGAGGTGATGGAATTGCAGTTGAGCTATTTCAAATCCTAAAAGGTGATGCTATGAAAGCGCTGCACACAATATACCAGCAAATTTGGAAAACTCAGCAGTGGCCACAGGACTGGAAAAGTCAGTTTTCATTCCAATCCCAAAGAAAGGTAATGCCAAAGAATGTTCAAACTCCCTCACAATTGCATTCATCTCACACGCTAATAAAGTAATGCTAAAAATTCTCCAAGCCAGGCTTTAACAGTATGTATGTAAACCGTGAACCTCCAGATGTTCAAGCTGGATTTAGAAAAGGCAGAGGAACCAGAAATCAAATTCCCAATATCTGCTGGATTATCAAAAAAGCAAGAGAGTTCCAGAAAAACATCTATTTCTGCTTTACTGACTATACCAAAGCCTTTGACTGTGTGGATCACAACAAACTGTGGAAAATTCTTAAAGAGATGAGAATACCAGACCACCTGACCTGCCTCTTGTATGCAGGACAGGAAGAAACAGTTAGAACTGGACATGGAACAACAGACTAGTTCCAAATAATGAAAGGAGTATGTCAAGGCTGTATATTGTCACCCTGCTTATTTAACTTATATGCAAGGTACATCATGAGAAATGCTGGGCTGGATGAAGCACAAGCTGGAATCAAGATTGCTGTGAGAAATATCAATAATCTCAGATATGCAGATGACACCACCCTTATGGCAGAAGGCAAAGAAGAACTAAAGAGCCTCTTGATGAAAGTGAAAGAGGAGAGTTAAAAAGTTGGCTTAAAATTCAACATTCAGAAAACCAAGATCATGGAATCTAGTACCATCATTTCATGGCAAATAGGTGGGGAAACAGTGGAAACAGTGACTGAGTTTATTTTGGGTGGCTCCAAAATCACCACAAGCGGAGACTGCAGCAATAAGATTAAAAGATGCCTGCTCCTTGGAAGAAAAGTTATGACCAACCTAGACAGTATATTAAAAAGTAGAGATATTCTTTTGCCAACAATGGTCTGTTTAGTCAAAGCTATGGTTTTTCCAGTAGTCATGTATGGATGAGAGAGTTGGGCTAGAAAGAAAGCTGAGAGCTGAAGAACTGATGCTTCTGAACTATGGTGTTGGAGAAGATGTTTGAGGGTCACTTGGACTGCAAGGAGATCCAGCCAGTCCATCCTTAAGGAGATCAGTCCTGAATATTCGTTGGAAGGACTGATGCTGAAGCTGAAACTCCAATACATTGGCCACCTAATGCAAAGAACTGACTCATTTGAAAAAAAACCTGACGCTGGGAAAGAATGAAGGCGGGAGGAGAAGGGGACGACAGAGGATGAGATGGCTGGACGGTATCACCGACTCAATGGACATGAGTTTGAGTAAACACTGGGAGTTGGCGATGGATGGGGAAGCCTGGTGTGCTGCAGTCCATGAGGTCGCAAACAGTCAGACACAACTGAGTGACTGAACTGAACTGATGGATATTGCTTTACTTTTATCATTATTATTCCTGCCTTTTTCATTGTATGGTTTAGCTTCCAATTTCTTTTTGTGTAGCATAATCACACTGAAAACTGGACATACTAGAGCTAAATTAAGGCAATTTTGGATTCTTATTTCTCTGTTGTTGCTATTTCAGTTTTTTGGTTTTATTTGTCCATTTACTTGTCAGGGCTAATACACTAATGTCTGCCTCTTCTGTGGTGCTATTTCTGAGGTGGTACCTCTTCTGTGGTGTTTTTCTTTCCAAGCTCAGTTTCTTAGGAGTTACACGTGGCTCAACATAGCTTAGTTGTTAGCCAATAACTGGTAAGAGGATATACTTAAACTCTGAGACAGTGAAGTTTTAAGTCTTTGCTAGTGAATCCCACTCCAGTACTCTTGCCTGGAAAATCCCATGGATGGAGGAGCCTGGTGGGCTGCCATCTGTGGGGTCGCACAGAGTTGGACACGACTGAAGTGACTCAGCAGCAGCAGTGAATCTGTACACACACTGGGAAATGCTTTCCAACTTCAATCAGTTACAAGTTTACTCTGACGCTGGCATTCTGGTAGGTGAAGTTTCACTTTCAATCTGGAACAAGTAGATGGTTAAGTCTATCTCAGTCTCTAAGTGCAGGCAGAGCTTTACACATGTGCTCAGTCTTTTAGACCAAGGAACATATAGGCCCATATAAAAAAATATGTCACATTCTGAGATTACATCACATCCTGACCCTTACATTATATTTCCTTTATTTCATCTGATATATAATATGAGGTAGAAAGCATCTTAATATTCCCATTTTTTTTCTAATTCATACAAAAAACTGTATATGTGTATGTATAATATATATTCAGGAAGTATTTTTAAATTATATATATATATCAGGGAGAAAGTGATGGCACCCCACTCTGGTACTCTTGACTGGAAAACCCCATAGAGGGAGGAGCCTGGTAGGCTGCAGTCCATGGGGTTGCGAAGAGTCGGACACTACTGAGAGACTTCACTTTCACTTTTCACTTTCATGCATTGGAGAAGGAAATGGCAACCCACTCCAGTGTTCTTGCCTGGAGAATCCCAGGGACGGAGGAGCCTGGTAGGCTGCCATCTATGGGGTCGCACAGAGTCAGACACGACTGAAGCGACTTAGCAGCAGTAGGAGCATATATATATATATATATGTGTGTGTGTGTGTGTGTGTGTGTGTATATAGTATTGTGGGAAATATATATACTATATATATATAGTATATATATATATATATATATATATATACAGTATTGTGGGAAATGATAATCTACTCAGCAAATGGAGTTGGAAAATTTGGATGCCCCCAAAAAAAGCCCTGAAATTAAAAGTCACTTGCTCCTTAGAAGAAAAGCTACGACAAACCTAAATAGCATATTAAAAAGCAGAGACATCACATTACCAACAAAGGTCCATATAGTCAAACTAGTATTCCTGCATGGAGAATCCCCATGGACAGAGGAGCCTTGTGGGCTACAGTCCATGTGGTTACAAAGAGTCGGACACAACTGAACAACTAAGCAACTGGTGTTTCCAGTAGGCATGAATGGATGTGAGAGCTGGACCATAACCAAGGCGGCTGCTGCTGCTGCTGCTAAGTCGCTTCCATAGTGTCCGACTCTGTGTGACCTCATAGACAGCAGCTCACCAGGCTCCCCCGTCCCTGGGATTCTCCAGGCAAGAACACTGGAGTGGGTTGCCATTTCCCTCTCCTATGCATGAAAGTGAAAAGTTAAAGTGAGGTTGCTCAGAAGGGTGAGCACTGAATAATTGATGCTTTCAAACTGTGCTGCCGGAGAAGACTCTTGAGAGTCCCTTGGACAGCAAGGAAATCAAACCAATCAATCCTAAAGGAAATCAACCCTGAACATTCATTGGAAGGACTGATGCTGAAGCTGAAGCTCCAATACTTCGGCCACAGGATACAAAGTGCTGACTCATTGGAAAAGACCCTGATGCTGGGAAAGATTGAAGGCAGGAGAAGGGGATGACAGAGGATGAGATGGTTGAATGGCATCACTGACTCGATGGACATGAGTTTGAGTAAACTCTGGGAGATGGTGAAGGACAGGGAAGCCTGGTGTGCTGCAGTCCATGGCATCACAAAGAATCAGACACAACTTACAGATTGAACACCAACAATCTAAAAAAGTAAAATGAACCTCAACCAATATCTTAGCCCATATACAAAACCTGATTTGGAATATATCACAGAACTAAATTTAAAAACGAAAACCAATTCTTAGATGCATTAAGATTTGTGTCCTAGGACTACCCTCGTGGTCCAGTGGCTAAGACTCTATGCTCCCAAAGCAAAGGAGCCTGGTTGAGGAACTAGATCCCACATGCTGCAACTAAGACCCAATGAAACCAAATTAAAAAAGAAAAGATTTGTGCTCTTAGTCTCTTCTCCCTTAACCTGAGTAGGCTTGTGACTTGTTTGACCTATAGGTGTGACTGAAATGGTGATTCATGAATTCGGAGAACAGGTCATAAAAAGTGCTGCAGCATCTGCCTTGCTCACTAACTGGAGCACTAACCCATTATATAAGAACCTCAACTACTTTGTGGACATGAAACCTACATGCAGAGGCAATGTGTTATACTCTCAGATGAGCTCAGCCTTTGCAACATCTCAGGTTTTGTGCCAAACCTCTTTGTGTTTGAAGTCCCCAGTTGTTCAAGGCACCCTTATTCTGTTGTCCCCAGCTGAGGCTCAAAATATTATGGAATAGAGACATGATACCATCATGATATCACAACTATACCTTGTCTGAATTCCTGTCCCACAGAATCCAAGAATATAAAAAAATTGTTTCTCTGATGCCACCATCAAGATAGTTTGTTACCAAGCAATAGATAACTGGAATTTATATATGCACAAACTTCATATTTTTTAATCCTATTTAGAAAGTACAAGGAGATCTGTTTAATTATACTAACATAAAAGTAAATTGTTGATAACTTCAAATTTTCATAACTTGCTCAAACTGAGTTTTGTGTCATAAGAGAATTTTAAACTTACTTAGCAGCACCATTTGCTAAGATAAATTGTTTTAAAATAATTTTTGTAAAGCCTGGCAAAACACCATAATATCTTAATTACTTCTTATTTTTCCTCTCAGCCTTAAGAAATTAGTTTTTATAATAGCTGGGAAGTTTTAGGTGCTTTTCTTCCTCACTTTATTCATTTAAAAAAAATTCTATGATCTTCCAAATCTTAAAGAAGCATGAAAATCTTTCCTTATATCCACTCAACAGAGGAAGGATAAGAATTGTTGACCAATATAATTATTTTTGTAGTTTACAAAGTCCATCCATATGCATGTTTATTTGTTCTTCATAATTTCAATAAAGTGGCTTCCAAATCAAGACGGTGGAGTAGGACGTGTGCTCATCTCCTCCTGTGAGAGCACCAAAATTTTAACCAGGTCTTAAACAACCATTGACAGGAGGATGCTGGAACCCACCAAAAAAAGATACCCCATGTCCAAAGACAAAGAAGAAGCTGCAACAAGACATTAGGAGGGGCACAATCATGATAAATTCAAATTCCATACCCTCCAGGTGGGTGACTCACAAACTGGAGAACGCTAATACCAAGGACATTCTCACACTGTTGTGAAGGTTCAGAACCCCACTTCCTAGCCTGGGGACCAGAAAAAGAGACTGGAAATCCCCAGGGAATCTGGCCTTGAAGACCAATGGGATTTGATTATAGGACTTGCAGAGGACTGGGGGAAACAGAGACTCCTGTCTTGGAGGGCACAAACAAAACTTTGCACACACCAAGACCCAGAGGAGAGGAACCGTGACCCCACAGGAGGCTGAACCAAAACAACCTGCGAAGTATTGGAGGGTCTACTGTGGAGACATGGGTCAGCAGAGGCTCACCACAGGGATGGGCCCATTGGAAGGTCCCTTTTGGCATAAACCCCATTAACCCTACCATAGAGCTTGTATATCCCAGGGCTGGGTCGCCTCAGGCCAAACAACTACCCGGGAGGGAGTGCAACCCCACTCAATCAGCAGATAATTGGATTAAAGCTTTACTGAGCAAACTGAGCAATGCCCTGCCCACCAGAGAAAGCCCCAATTTTTCCCATTGCCAGTCTTTCCCATTAAGAAGTTAACACAAACCTTTTAGCCCCATCCATCAGAGGGCAGACAGAAGCAAGAAGAAGCAGTCTCGCAGGGGCTAAAACAAAAAACATATCACGGAAAGTTAATCAGGATGAAAATGCAGAAGGCTATGTCCCAGATGAAGGGACAAGATAAAACCCCAGAAAAACAACTAAATGAAGTGGAGACAGACAACCTCCCAGAAAAACGATTCAGAATAGTGATAATGAAGAAATGAAGATGGTTCAGGATCTCAGAAAAAGAAGGGGGGCAAAGATTGAAAAGAAGTATTTACCAAAGACCTAGAAGAACTAAAGAACAAATAAACAGGGATGAAAATACACTGTTGCTGCTGCTGCTGCTAAGTCGCTTCAGTCGTGTCCAACTCTGTGCGACCCCATATACAGCAGCCCACCAGGCTCTGCCGCCATCCCTGGGATCCTCCAGGCAAGAGTACTGGAGTGGGTTGCCATTGCCTTCTCCTTGAATAATACACTAGAAGGAATCAATAGCAGAATAACTGAGGTAGAAGCAGGGGTAAATGACCTGGAGGACAAAATGGTGGAAATCACTGGTGCAGAACAGAGTAAAGAAAGAAGAATGAAAAGAAATGAAGACAGCCTAAGAGACCTCTGGGACAACATTAAATGCATCAATATTTGCATTGTAGAGGTCTCGGAAAGAGAAGAGAGAGAGAAAAGACCTGAGAAAATATTTGAAGATACACTAGCTGAAAACTTCCCTAATATGGGAAAGGAAATAGTCAACCAAGTCGAGGAAACACTGAGAATCCCAGGCAGGATAAACCCAAGGAAGAACACACCTAGACTCATAGTAATCAAACTGACAAAAAGTAAAGACAGAGAGAAAATATTAAAAGCAGCAAGGGAAAAACTGCAAATAACATCAAGGCTATCAGCTGATTTCTCAACAGAAACTCTACAAGCCAGAAGGGGATGGCATGATATATTTAAAGTGATGAAAGGGAAGAAACTACAACCAAGAATGTTCTACCCAGCAAGACTCTCCTTCAGATTTGATGGAGGAATCAAAAGCTTTTCAGAGAAGTCAAAGTTAAGAGAATTCAGCACGCCTGAAACCAGCTTTACAAGAAATGCTAAAGGAACTTATCTAGGCAGGAAACACAAAAGGAAAATAAACCCAAATAATCAAGAAAACAGTAATAGGATCATACATATTGATAATTATCTTAAATGTAAATGGATTAAATGCACCAACCAAAAGACGTAGACTGGCTAGGTGGATTAAAATGTGTATATATGCACTTCCACTTGCCACAATACTCTGGTTGACTCCCTTACATTGTATGTAATTATTTTGGCTTGCAATTGTAATGATCTTTTCTTTTTTGTCTGGCTATTGATTGTGAAAACTGATAAACATCTTTTACTGTTGTGATTATGTTACTCAATACCATCATATCATGATTGGTCAACACAAAAATGATATCACCAAAACTAGGATCTAATAGAAAAACCTGCAATCACTCTTTAAAAGCCAGATGTACATCAGAATTATCTTAAAATTTTTTGAAAAATACAAATGCTCAGGTGTTGCTTTTTTCTCCAGAGCTCCAGATGTGTTTCTAATGAGCAGCCATGTTTAGAAACAACTGTACTATATGATGATCCTTTATTTTTATCTAGTTTGTTTCACTTTTTCTATTTCATATTCAGTGCTCCCTTTTCATTTAGTTTATTTTCTCCAGTTTCTTCATCTCTTCTTTTTTACTTTTTTGGGATTCTTTCTCAAGTCTTTATCAAGTGTAGTAGAAAAGCTTTCATGTTTTTATATATATATGTATATATATAATATATGTATAAAATATACTTGAAAATTTATGAATTTTTGCTTAACTAAAAAAATTAAGACATTTTGATTCCACTTGTTTGACTTAGTATGAATGAAATGCTAGATTCCCAATTAAAAACTAGATATGCAACAAGAAACAAAGGTTTACTGAATAGCACAGGAAAATATAGTCAATATCTAGTAATAACCTATGATGGAAAATCAGAGAAGGAAATGGCAATCCACTCCAGTGTTCTTGTCTGGAGAATCTCCATGGACAGAGGTGTCTGGTGGGTTATAGTCCACGGGGTTGCAAGAGTTGAACACAACTATGTGACTAAGCACATGACAGAAAATAATTTCAAAAATAATACATGTGTATTTGTATAACTGAATCACCTTGCTGTGCAACTGAAACATTGTAAGTCAACTATACTTCAATAAAAAATATATATTCAAATAAAGTAAGTAGAGCAAGCATTTATTTCCCCATTTTATAGGTGAATAAGCTGAGGTTCAAAATAATTTAAAAATATGCCAAGGTGTCAAAACTGTTCACTAAGATAACATTCAATTTTATCTCTCACTAACAATCTTAAGAATATATCTTGCAGCAAATTTAATATATTTTACCAACTCTGTCATTGCTTTTGTTACTCTTTTTTTTTTTTTAATTCTTGTGTAAAATTGTACAAAGCACTGGTATATAGAAACAATAGTGTGCTCACCACAAGATGTGATTTCTAAAGGTTGGAGGTTAACACCCATTGAGTACTATGTGCCAGGAAGGGTGTTAAACCAATACTGTCTCCATTTTGGTAATGATAAAATTCATTAACAAGGATATGTCAAATTTTAGAAATAAAGTAGCACAGAAAGGTTTTGTAATTTACTCAGGATCCCACAGGTCATACGTAAAGTTTGAGTTAATGCCCAACTCGTACCACATCCAATGGTTTCCTCTTTTTCTATGCCAAAAAGTCCTCCTGAGAGTTACCTGTATGTCCATTTCACATGTCAGTATAGCCAGGTTACCATCCCCGGTTGTTCAACCAATCTCTAACCTCGATGTTGTTTTGAACATATTTTACAGATACTATTCAGACCTATAACTACTTGGCTTTAAGTAAGGGAGATTATCCCAGATCATTTTTGTCAGCCTGATTCAAAAAGGTGATATACAATAAAAGCAGAGCTGAGGTTTTCCTGAAGAAGTAGGAATTCTAACTGTGGACAGCAGCTTTAGCCCATGCTTTAGTGCTCCAGCTTGCCCTTCCTAACATCCCACCCTATGGATTTTGGACTGGCATAGTTAGCACTCACAATTCTGTAATGCAGATCTTTGAAATAAATTAATATGTATCACCTACTGATTCTGTTTCTTTGCTTGGACTCCGACTGATTCATACCCAAACACTTAAATGTTCTGGACTTTTCTTTCATAAAGCTAATTTTTGCACTAGGAAAGAATTCTACCATATGTAAAATAGATAGCCAGTGAGAAGTTGTTATGTGACCCAGGGAGCTCAACCCAGTCCTCTGTGACAACGAGAGGGGTTGGGCTCTGTCCCAGCCTAGGTGGGAGAAGGGAGGGAGGTTTAAGAGGGAGAGGACATATGTATACCTATGGCCGATTCATATATATGTTTGGCAGAAACCAGCACAACTTTGTAAAGCAATTATTCTCTTTTTTTTTTTTTAAGGAAAAAATGGTGGTCCCTTGCTTGGACAACATTTTTCTAGTCCCAGTTACTGGCCATCTCTCTACATTATAGGGGGCTTTGCTGGTAGATCAGCTGGTAAAGAATCCACCTGCAATTCAGGAGATCCCAGTTCAATTCCTGGGATGGGAATATCCCTGGGAGAAGGGACAGGTTTCTTGGGCTATCCAGTATCCCACTCCGGTATTCTTGGGCTTCCTTGGTGGCTGCTAAAGAATCCGCTTGCAATGCAGAGACCTAGGTTTGATCCCTGGGTTGATAAGATCCCCTGGAGAAGGGAACAGCTACCCATGCCAGTATTCTTGCCTGGAGAATTCCATGGACTATATAGTCCATGGGGTCTGCAAAGAGTCAGACAAGAGTGAGCAAATTTCATTTGTTGTTGGTGGTGGTTTTTTTTTTTCTCTACAGTATGCTAATCACCCAAAAGGTGTTATTTGTATCTTTACAGGATCTTCAGGAGTATCCTGGATGTTTGTGGAATACACTGAAGATCTTATCTGTTTTTTATCCAAAAAAAAAAAAAATAGAAAAATTAGAAGAGTGTAGTATCACCTAAGCCAAGGCAATAAAATGTTTTAGTAAGAACATAGTGAAAAGTATCAGTGCAAATTCAGTTCATTTATGATTACAGAGTTAATTCATGATTCCTAAATTCTCCTAGTTTTGTCATTCAATTACTCCTCCTGCCATTAATAATTTTAATTGTATGATATAGAAGTTGGAAATTGACAGAAGATCCAATGAAGGTAAGTAAAGTCTTGCAGGTTTTTAAAGAGCTTCTAGACTGTCATCTCCACCCAACAAGCATGGGCTTCTGATATCCCAGGGAAGAAAATTATGTCTAAAGAGTTTAGAAATAAGATGAAAAAGGTGAACAGAAAATTTACTCCCTTTTTTCTTTTTTTTAGGAGTTGTACAGCTAACTCAGATCTTATGAATAAAGTGTGTACCCTAGTTCATGTGTGAGAGCTGCTCAGTTATTTAAAGTTTATTTTTTGGGCTTTGTCTCTACTGGGTAGAGGTTCCCCTCCCGCCCCCACCTATCTTGATCTTTCACCTTCAAATAAAGACAGAAAATAAAAATTCAGCTAATCAGTTATTCAGTTCAGTTCAGTTCAGTTGCTCAGTTATGTCCCACTCTTTGCGACCCCATGAATCGCAGCATGCCAAGGCCTCTCTGTCCATCACCAACTCCCTGAGTTCACTCAGACTCCCATCGAGTCAGTGATGCCATCCAGCCATCTCATCCTCTGTCGTCCCCTTCTCTTCCTGCCCCCAATCCCTCCCAACATCAGGGTCTTACCTAATGAGTCAACTCTTCGCATGAGGTGGCCAAAGTATTGGAGTTTCAGCTTCAGCATCAGTCGTTCCAATGAACACCCAGGCCTGGTCTCCTTTAGGATGGACTGCTTGGATCTCTTTGCAGTCCAAGGGACTCTCAAAAGTCTTCTCCAACACCACATTTTAAGAGCGTCAACTCTTCAGTGCTCAGCTTTCTTCACAGTCCAACTTTCACATCCATACGTGACCACTGGAAAAACCATAGCCTTGACTAGACGGACCTTTGTTGGCAAAGTAATGTCTCTGCTTTTCAATATGCTATCTAGGTTGGTCATAACTTTCCTTCCAAGGAGTAAGCGTCTTTTTATTTCATGGCTGCAACCACCATCTGCAGTGATTTTGGAGCCCCAAAAAATAAAGTCTGACACTGTTTCCACTGTTTCCCCATCTATTTCCCATGAAGTAATGGGACCAGATGCCATGATCTTTGTTTTCTGAATGTTAAGCTTTAAGTCAAATTTTTCACTCTCATCTTTCACTTTCATCAAGAGGTTTTTAGTTCCTCTTCCCTTTCTGCCATAAGGGTGGTGTCATCTGCATATCTGAGGTTATTGATATTTCTCCCGGCAATCTTGATTCCAGCTTGTGTTTCTTCCAGCCCAGTGTTTCTCATGATGTACTCTGCATATAAGTTAAATAAACAGAGTGACAATATACAGCCTTGACATATTTCCTATTTGGAACCAGTCTGTTGTTCCATGTCCAGTTCTAACTGTTGCTTCCTGACCTGCATACAGGTTTCTCAAGAGGCAGGTCAGGTGGTCTGATATTCATATCTCCTTCAGAATTTTCCAGTTTATTGTGATCCACACAGTCAAAGGCTTTGGCATAGCTAATAAAGTAGAAATAGAATGTTTTTCTGGAACTTTCTTGCTTTTTCCATGATCCAGTGGATGTTGGCGATTTGAGCTCTGGTTCCTCTGCCTTTTTTAAACCCAGCTTGAACATCTGGAAGTTCACTGTTCATGTATTGCTGAAGCCTGGCTTGGAGAATTTTGAGCATTACTTTACTAGCATGTGAGATGAGTGCAATTGTGCTGTAGTTTGAGCATTCTTTGGCATTGCCTTTCTTTGGGATTGGAATGAAAAGTGACCTTTTCCAGTCCTGTGGCCACTGCTGAGTTTTCCAAATTTGCTGGCATATTGAGTGCAGCACTTTCACAGCATCATCTTTCAGGATTTGAAACAGCTCCACTGGAATTCCATCACCTCCACTAGCTTTGTTCGTAGTGATGCTTTCTAAGGCCCACTTGACTTCACATTCCAGGATGTCTGGCTCTAGGTGAGTGATCACACCTTGGTCATTATCTGGGTCATGAAGCTCTTTTTTGTACAGTTCTTCTGTGTATTCTTGCCACCTGTTCTTAATATCTTCTGCTTCTGTTAGGTTCATACCATTTCTGTCCTTTATTGAGCCCATCTTTGCATGAAATATTCCCTTGATATCCCAATTTCTTGAAGAGATCTCTAGTCTTTCCCTTTCTTTTGTTTTATCTATTTCTTTGCGTTGATCATGGAAGAAGGCTTTCTCATCTCTCCTTGCTATTCTTTGGAACTCTGCATTCAGATGCTTATATCTTTCCTTTTCTCCTTTGCTTTTTGCTTCTCTTCTTTTCACAGCTATTTGTAAGGCCTCCCCAGACAGCCATTTTGCTTTTTTGCATTTCTTTTCCATGGTCTTTATCCCTGTCTCCTGTACAATGTCACGAACCTCTGTCCATAGTTTATCAGGTACTCTATCTGTCAGATCTAGTCCCTTAAATCTATTTCTCACTTCCACTGTATATTCATAAGGGATTTGATTTAGGTCATACCTGAATGGTCTAGTGGTTTTCCCTACTTTCTTCAATTTCAGTCTGAATTTGGCAATAAGGAGCTCATGATCTGAGCCACAGTCAGCTCCCGGTCTTCTAATCAGTTATTACAGATATATAAATACCCAGGAATATTTTTCAGATTTTAAAGTTATGAAATTAGTCCATCAGAGTCCCATCAGTTGCACTAAGTGTAGGCTACCACAACGAGTAAGCCTATCATACAGTATTTAAACAATATTCTAATGCCAGAAATATAACAAATCTCCCCAGATGGACCTCTAAAAGTATAATGCAATTCACTGTGAAAGTTTCCATAACCTAAAGTTGCTTTCAAGCATAGTTTTGTGCTGCCAGCTGAGTCACTGATTTTTGAGCTGTCTCTTATAAAATGCTTCTTTTTTCCTATTTCTGATCCTCTACCTTGCTGGGCAGGCTCAAGCCTGGCAGGATTCTTTAGTCTCAAACTAATTGGCAAAAATCCTCCCAGGAAGATGGATTTCCAGCATTTTAACATCTCAGACTATGTCTGTGATCACACCTATATAAGGCTGTTGGACATAAGTGACTCAATGTTCAGTTTGTCAAATGGCGTAATTAATGTGAAACTTGATTTTATTGTTATATTTTTCCTAGAGCCCCCTGGAGCTTGCATATTAACATTCGAGTGAATTTCATTATTTTTCTGAGTTTATTATTATGTTCAGAACACTTAATCTTTTTTATACATTCAGACTAGAACACCATTCTTTTATTTTCCAAATTGTTCTTACAGAGATTATGTACTCTCAAAGTCATATTAAATCCTAGAGCAAGGGATAAAGTTTGGATTTTTGCTAATTAATTCAATTTGCTTATTCATATTTGCTCTAGCTACATTTTTTTTTCACTTCCCCTTCTTTTCATTCCATGCTTGATGACACCTCTCTAAAAAGAAATTAGCTCCAAGAAATTAAAAATAAGCATGTTTATGTCAAAATAAATGCCCTGACATTTATGTGTAGATGACCCTGCTCTCCCCATCCCATATCATTGGCTAGTATGTACATCATGCGAAACACCTCACAGTTTTGAGGGATTTAGAGGTTCTCAGGTACAAAGTATAATTGCAGAGTAATAATAATGCTCTCCTATCACATATCAAAGTGGAACCAAGACTGACTAGAGATCTTGACCTTATGATCTCAATTGTTTTTAATGTCCTCTCAGAACTTATTTATTAGGCCCTCTTTAGTTTTCTATTGGAGAAGGCAATGGAACCCCACTCCAGTACTCTTGCCTGGAAAATCCCATGGACGGAGGAGCCTGGTAGGCTGCAGTCCATGGGATCGCTAGGAGTCGGACATGACTGACCGACTTTACTTTCACTTTTCACTTTAATGCATTGGAGAAGGAAATGGCAACCCACTCCAGTATTCTTGCCTGGAGAATCCCAGGGACGGGGGAGCCTGGTGGGCTGCCGTCTACGGGGTCGCACAGAGTTGGACACGACTGAAGCAACTTAGCAGCAGTAGCAGCAGTTTTCTACATTTTTTTTAATAGAAAACAATTTTATGTCCACTTAAAAAGTATTTAAAAGTGAGTTCAGTTCAGTTCAGTCGCTCAGTCATGTCCGATTCTTTGCGACCCCATGAATCGCAGCACGCCAGGCCTCCCTGTCCATCACCAACTCCCGGAGTTCACTCAGACTCATGTCCATCGAGTCAGTGATGCCATCCAGCCATCTCATCCTTTGTTGTCCCCTTCTCCTCCTGCCCCCAATCCCTCCCAGCATCAGTCTTTTCCAATAAGTCAACTCTCTCATGAGGTGGCCAAAGTACTGGAGTTTCAGGTTTAGCATCATTCCTTCCAAAGAAATCCCAGGGCTGATCTTCAGAATGGACTGGTTGGATCTTCTAGCAGTCCAAGGGACTCTCAAGAGTCTTCTCCAACACCACATTTTAAAAGCATCAATTCTTCAGCGCTCAGCTTTCTTCACAGTCCAACTCTCACATCCATACATGACCACTGGAAAAACCATAGCCTTGACTAGCTGGACCTTTGTTGGCAAAGTAATGTCTCTGCTTTTCAATATGCTATCTAGGTTGGTCATAACTTTTCTTCCAAGGAGTAAGCATCTCTTAATTTCATGGCTGCAATCACCATCTGCAGTGATTTTGGGGCCCCAAAATATAAAGTCTGCCACTGTTTCCACTGTTTCCCCATCTATTTCCCATGAAGTGATGGGACCAGATGTCATGATCTTCATTTCCTGAATGTTGAGTTTTAAGCCAACTTTTTCACTCTCCTCTTTAACCTTCTTCAAGAGGCTTTTTAGTTCCTCTTCACTTTCTGCCATAAGGGTGGTATCATCTGCATATCTGAGCTTATTGATATTTCTCCCGGCAATCTTGATTCCAGCTTGTGCTTCTTCCAGTCCAGTGTTTCTCATGATGTACTCTGCATATAAGTTAAAAAAGCAGGGTGACAATATACAGCCTTAACGTACTCCTTTTCCTATTTGGTACCAGTCTGTTGTTCTGTATTACAAATCTGTATCTGATATAAATAGGATCTGTAGCTAAATATATTATACCAAGCAATCACTGAGTCAATGCTGCTAGCTTTGGTAAAGAGCCCAAAGTGATATGTCTTCCAAAACAAAACAAAGTCCTGTTTCCATGAAACGTATTTATAGAATATGAATACCAAAAATAAAATCCCTGAAAACAATGAACCCATTATTTTATAATAAATGAACTGCAACTTTAACAAAGTTTCCCAAAAAACATTTTAAGGAAATTTAACAGATGCTCAATCTTCAAAATCTTATTTTATACATTGTAAATCTTTGATAGTGACTTACAAATAATATAACAGAAAATTTATTTAATGTTAAGTTGGTATTAATTTATGTTAACATATTAAGAGTTTGGAGTTTTCAAGCTATACAATAGAGTAAATGAATTCCAGATTTCAGATAGGAAGCCTCCAAATAAGATGTCATTTTGTTTTAATTAATAAAGTTATGTTTAAAGTTTAAATATAGAGAGAAACTACAGCACTCAAGGCCTATAAAATAAATCAGTTCCATTCAGTTGCTCAGTCATGTCCAACTCTGCAACCACATGGACTGCGGCACACCATACTTCCCTGTCCATCACCAACACACAGAGCTTGCTCAAACTCATGTCCATTGAGTCGGTGATACCATCCAACCATCTCATCCTCTGTCATCCTCTTCTCTTTCTGCCTTCAATCTTTCCTAGCATCAGGGTCTTTTCCAATGAGTCAGTTCTTTGCATCATGTGGCCAAAGTATTGGAGCTTCAGCTTCAGCATCAGTCTTTTCAATAAATATTCAGGACTGGTTTCCTTTAGGATTGACTATATGCTCTCCTTGCTGTCCAAGGGACTCTCATGAGTCTCTCCAACACCACAGTTCAAAAGCATCAATTCTTTGGCACTCAGCTTTCTTTATGGTCCAACTCTCACATCTATAATTGACTACTGGAAAAACTATAGCTTTGACAGCACAGACCTTTGTCTGCAAAGTAAAATCTCTTCTTTTTAATATGCTGTCTAGCTTTGTCATAACTTTTCTTCCAAGGTACAAGTGTCTTTTATTTTCATGGCTGCAGTTACCATCTACAGTGATTTTGGAGCCCAAGAAACTAGTTTCCCTCATTGTTTCCATTGTTTCCCCATCTATTTGCCATGAAGTAATGAGACTGGATGCCATGATCTTAGTTTTTTGGAAGTTGAGTTTTAAGCCAGCTTTTTCACTCTCCTCTTTCACTTTCATCAAGAGGCTCTTTAGTTCCTCATTGCTTTCTGCCATAAGGGTGGTGTCATCTGCCTATCTGAGGTTATTGTTAATTCTCCCTGCAATCTTAATTCCAGCTTGTGCTTCCTCCAGTCCAGCATTTCACATGATATACTCTGTATATAAATTACATAATCAAGGTGACAGTATACATCCTTGAGGTACTCCTTTCTCATTTTGGAATCAGTCCATTATTCCATGTCTGGTTCTAACTGCTGCTTCTTGACCTACATACAGATTTCTCAGGAGGCAGTTAAGGTGGTCTGCTAGTCCCATCTCTTTAAGAATTTTCCACATTTTGTTGTAATCCACACAGTCAAAGGCTTTAGTATAGTCAGTGAAGCAGAAGTAGACATTTTTCTGGAATTCTCTTGAATTTTCTATGATCCATTGGACGTTGGCAATTTGATCTCTGCTTCCTCTGCCTTTTCTAAATTCAGCTTGTACATCTGGAAATTCTCAGTTCATATACTGTTGAAACCTAACTTGGAGAATTTTGAGCAGTAATTTGCTAGTGTTTGAGATGAGTGCAATTATGCGGTAGTTTGAACTTTCTTTGGCATTGCCTTTCTTTGGGATTGAAATGAAAACTGATTTTTCTAGTCCTGTGGCCACTGCTGAGTTTTGCACATTTTCTGTGGATTTTTTTTTTAATTGAGTACAGCACTTTCATAGCATCATCATTTAGGATTTGTAATAGCTCAGCTGGAACTCCATCATCTCCACTAGCTTAGTTCACAGTGAAGCTTCCTAAAGCCCACTTCACTTCACATTCCAGGATGTCTGGCTCTAGGAGAGTGATCACACCATCGTGGTTATCTGGGTCATGAAGATCTTTTTTGTATAGTTCTTCTATGTATTCTTGCCACCTCTTCTTAACATCTTCTGCTTCTATTAGGTCCATACCATTTCTGGCCTTTACTGTGCCCATCTTTGCATGAAATGTTCACTTGGTATCTCTAAGTTTCTTGAGGAGATCTCTAGTCTTTTCCAATTCTATTGTTTTCCTGTATTTCTTTGCCTTGGTCACTTAGGAAGGCTTTCTTATCTCTCCTTACTATTATTTGGAACTTTACATTCAGATGTATTTAGCTTTCTTAGCTCCTTTGCCTTTCATGTTTCTTCTTTTCTCAGCTATTTGTAAGGCCTCCTCAGACAACCATTTTGCCTTTTTGCATTTCTTCTTCTTGGAAATCGTTTTGATCACCACCTCCTGTTACAAAACTCTGCCCATAGTTCTTCAGGCATTCTGTTTAACAGATCAAATCTCTTGAATCTGTTTGCCACTTTCAGTGTATAATCGTTAAGTGATTTGATTTAGGTCACACCTGAATGGCCTAGTGGTTTCCCTACTTTCTTCAATTTAAGTCTGAATTTTGCAGTGAGTTCATGATTGGAGCCACATCAGCTCCTGGTCTTGTTTTTGCTGACTGTATAGAGCTTCTCCATCTTTGGCTGCAAAGAATTTAATCAATCTGATTTCGGTATTGACCATCTGGTGATGTCCATGTGTAGAGTCATTTCTGGTGTTGTTGCTATGACCAGTGAGTTCTCTTACTAAAACTCTCTTAGCCTTTGCTCTGCTTCATTTTGTACTTCAAGGCTAAACTTGCCTGTTACTCCAGGTATCTCTTGACTTCCTACTTGTGCATTCCAGTACACTATGATGAAAAGGATATCCTTTTTTGGTGTTAGTTCTATAAGGTCTTGTAGGTCTTCCATTCAACTGTTCAACTTCTTCAGCATTAGTGGTTGGAGCATAGACTTGGATTACTGTGATATTGAATGGTTTTCCTTGGAAACAAACAGAGATCAATCTGTTGTTTTTGAGATTGCACCCAAGTACTGCATTTTGGATTCTTTTTTTGACTATGAGGGCTACTCCATTTCTTCTAAGGGATTCTTGCCTGCAGTAGTAGATATCATGGTTGTCTAAATTAAATTCACTCATTCCAGTCCATTTTAGTTCACTGATTCCTAAAATGTCAATGTTTATCCTTGCCATACCCTGTTTGACCACTTCCAATTTACCTTGATTCATGGACCTAACATTCCAAGTTCCTATGCAATATTGTTCTTTATAGCATCAGATTTTACTTCCATCACCAGTCACACCTACAACTGGGCATTGTTTTAGCTTTGGCTCAGTCTCTTCATTCTTTCTGGAGTTATTTCTCCACCCTTCTGCAGTAGCATATTGGGCACCTGCCAACCTGGTGAGTTCATCTTTCAATGTCATGTCTTTTTGCCTTCTCATACTGTTCATGGGTTCCTCAAGGCAAGAATACTGAAGTGGTTTGCCACTCCCTTCTCCAGCGGACCACATTTTATCAGAAATCTCTACTATGACCCATCCATCTTGGATGGCCCTTCATGACTTGGCTTGTAGTTTCATTGAGTTAGACCAGGCTGTGATCCAAGTGATCAACTTGGTTTGTTTTAAGGCTTCAAAATCACTTTCAAGTGTACACACTTCTGTACAATAAACATGCACATGTAAATGTATATATCTGACTAAATATAGTAAAGTTATTATGAATTTTTATAGCAAAAGTCTGTTTCATATCTGCTTTCCAAAGATTGGTTAAAAGTGTGTTAGTCGCTCAGTCATGTCTCTTTGCAACCCTGTAGACTATAGTTTCTGTTCATGGAATTCTCCAGGCAAGTATATTTTAGTGGGTAGATGTTCCCTTCTTTAGGGGAATCTTCCAAACACAGGGATCAAATCCAGGTCTCCTGCATTTCAAGCAGATTCTTTACCCTCTGAGCCACCAGGGAAGTCCCTAAAGACTGGTTGCATTTGTACAAAATCTGGGATTCCCAAGTTTCACTAGTGGTACAGAAACTCCCTGCCATTGTAGGAGACATAGCATGGGTTTGATCCCTGGGTAGGGAAGATCCCCTGGAGCATGCTTGGCAATCCATTCCAGTATTCTTGCCTGAAGAATCCCATGGACAGACTGGCAGGGTACAGCCCATGGCATTGCAAAAAGTCAAACACAACAGAAGAGACTTAGCACACACAGTTGCACAATTAATCCACATAATTTTACAATAACATCATTACTCCTAATTTGAGTAAGGGCTATAAGAAAGAAGAAAAACAAATCTCTGTCATGGAAATATACCAATTTGCAGCTAGATGCCTCCTGTTTGTTGTAATTTAGATATATCTGGAAAATGCTAGTAAATATTGGCTATTGCCTAACTATGATTTTATTCAAAGTAATCTATCATGAAAAATGAAGAGATCATTTCACAATACGACTTTACTGGTGTGACTGTGAAGAAAACATTATCAATCATTTACTCAGGGCTTAGGTCATTAGAAAGAAGAACAAAATCGTTGAACTATTGTTGCTTGAGATAACACTGCTTGAAATTAAGGGAGAGCTACTTTTTTTCATTTTTGTCATTTTCAGGAAGCAATGCTATTTGAACAAAACACATTTTTAAAAGCTGATCATGCAGCAAAGCACTACTATAATTTTAAAATTTCCATTCATTCACTAATCTTCTGTGGGTATGATATCTTATATTCAATACCAAAGGCTGGTGGTCCAAGAAAAGCAAAAATCATCACTGTTCCCTTTCAACATTGTAGCTCATTCATTGCTTCATGAGGTTTAATCAAAGCCCCACTCTCACCCTATCGTTTAATTTTAAAAATCAAATTGCATCTCAGTAACTGTTTGGTTTATAAAACACTTAATCAATAGATGAGGCGTATCCATTCCTCAATGAAGAAAGGAAATTTTGGTAAGAAAACAAGAGTTCGGTATTTCTATCTATTGATAGTTGCACAGCAAATACCTCTGGCAAGAAAATCCACCCCTAAATCTCATGTTGCTGACTTCCCAAGCCCTTGGGTATACAGCACAGGAGGATGAAAAATGATGATGGTTTATATTGGTGAGTTTTACTCAAATTGCTCCTTATACCTTTGCTCTTGCCTCTTGAGGAGAAACAATACTAAAAACTAACAAGAAAACCAGGTTAAAAGCTAAGAATCTTGGCTTTAATTGAAATTATATATGCGGTTACTACACAGTTAACACACAATTGGTGATGAGGGGGTATACAGTGTTTGACTAAAATAGACGACATCCCAGAAGTGGTTTCAGGGTTGAAGAAACAAAGATTTATTTCCTAAGGATATAAGTCTTTAACTCTGGGAACTTGTCCTAACATTTAACTTAGTCATATCATTGGTGATCTAATTTCACATTTCCTTAATACCTGTGAGTATGCATTCTAATAAGTGAACTTCTTCTGCAATGCAACCTGGAAGTAGATATGGAAATAAAGGATCAATGAACAATATTAAATATAAGGGACTCCAGAACAACCATTCCTTACTGAAGTAATCCAATTCCTTGACTTTGAAAAATATTGCAAATCACCAGCCCAGAAGTTACATTACTTTTATTTCTATAAGTGATATTTTGGTCATTGTCAGTGCTTCTGATAAAACTTGTACACTGTAACTTATAAATCATCTGATAACTGAGCTTAAAGTTAGTATCTGATTAACATCACAGAAATACCATGAGAACAAGAAGCCGTTGAGTTGTTCTTGCATTCTCCTGGCAGAAAGAAGCCAGATGTTGAAAGCCAAGGCTTCAGAGGACCTTGTGGATTCCAGTGAACCATGTTGCAGCGGCTCCAAACAGGAATTTAAAGATGTGACAATTAATTACAGTAGCATGGACATTCGGCATCTCCTAATTCATCTTATCTATCCTCTTCCTAATCATCTAGAGCAACAACAAACTAAAAAACAAAAAAGAAGAAGATAAAAAGACAACTTATTATCACAATATTAACTGACTTTAAAAGGCACATAGTCATTTGAGAAAATGAAAATGTGAGAATTTAGCAGTGGCTTAATGGGTTAAAAATCTGCCTGTAATGCAGGAGATGCAGGCAAATATCAGTTCAGTCCCCAGGTTGGGAAGATCCCCTGGAGGAGGGCATGGCAACCCATTCCAGTATTCTTGCCTGGAGAATCCCATGGACAGAAGAACCTGATGGGCTACAGTCCATGCGGTCACAAAGGGTCAAACACGACTGAAGCGATTGAGCACACACACATGCAAGACCAAACTGGTCAGTGACCCAGAGAAGAACCTGAGAAAGATCATCAAGGTAAAGCTGAATTTCCAAAGGAAATTTGGTGTCAGAAGCATAAGCATTATTTCCAGTTTGTCAGAATATGTAACATTTATATATTAATTTGGATTTCTTTTGCAGTAGAACACTAGCAATGGGATACTCTTGGACTAGGTATTATCCTCCTTTTATTTTACCTTAAATGATTGTACTGGAAGGTAAGCAATTTTGAGGGGTGAACAGACTGAGTTTGAATTCAAGTCCTTCTCCTTTGTATCCATCCTCTCAAACAAATATTCCCTCCTGTTTTATTTAACATTATGAAATGATGTATTTAATGTATACTTCACAAAGTTGTTTGTAAGGATTAAACGAGATAACTTGTATTAAGTATTGAGCACTTGCTTGATGATCTACATTCTGCTTCCACAATTTAAAATGAATATTAAAGTTATAGTGCCAAGAATAGCAGTATTTGTATTTGCATGCCAATATTCCCTCAGTTCAGTTCAGTTCAGTTCAGTTGCTCAGTCATGTCCCATGCTTTGTGATCCCATGGACTGCAGCAAGCCAGGCCTCCCTGTCCATCACCAAATCCTGGAGTTTACTTAAACGCCTGTCCATTGAGTCAGTGATGCCATCCAACCATCCCAACCTCTGTTATCCCCTTCTCCTCCTGCCTTCAATCTTTCCCAACATCAGGGTCTTTTCAAATGAGTCAGTTCATCACATCAGATCGCCAAAGTATTGGAGTTTCACCTTCAGCATCAGTCCTTCCAATGAATATTCATGACTGTTCTCCTTTAGGATGGACTGGTTGGATCTCCTTGTAGTCCAAGGGACACTCAAGAGTCTTCTCCAACACCTCAGTTCAAAAGCATCAATTCTTTGGTGCTCAGTTTTCTTTATAGTCCAACTCTCACATCTATACATGACCACTGGAAAAACCACAGCTTTGATTAGACGGATCTTTGTTGGTAAAATAATGTCTCTGCTTTTTAATATGCTATCTAAGTTGGTCATAACTTTTTTCCCAAGGAGTAAGTGTTTCTTAATTTCTTTTTAATTTTAACATTCTCTAGAATCTTAGACTTTAATAAAAGAGTAATTATCATGAGAAAAACCATGATTTCCCACCCTAAAAGATGGGGAGCACTACAGTAGCGCAGTAATAAGGGTAAGCCTACTCTCAATTTTATTGTTACTCTCCAACACTAACCACTGTGTTCTTATGCACCTTTTTCTGAAATCTTTTGGATAGTTTAGCTTCAGAATGCATAGCAAAGAGGAATTTCTTTTATAAACAACCTAAATTTACACCTCAAAGAACTAGAAAAAGAACAAACTAAGTACAAAGTTAGCAGAAGGGGAGAAATAAATATTAGAGCAGAAATAAATGAAAAATAGACCAGAAAAGAATAATCAATAAAACTAAGAGTTGGTTTATTGAAAAGATGAACAAAACCAACAACCTTTTAGCTAGACTAACCAAGGAAAAAACATTCAAATAAATAAAATTATAAATTAAACAGAAGATATTGCTGATGCCACAAAAATACAAAGGATCATAAAAGATTACTATAAGAAATTATATGCTAATAAATTGTACAACGTAAAAGAAGCCTTTGAATATTGAATCATAAGGAAAGAAAATCAGAACAGATCATGAATTAATAAGGAGATTGAATAAGTAATCAAAAATATTGCAACCAAGAAAAACTCAAGACAATATGGCTTAGTTGGTAAATTCTACCAAATATTTAAAGAAGAATTAATACCAATCTTTCTCAAACTCTTTCAGAAAGAAAGAAAGAATGTTCTCTAATTTATTTTGTCAGGCCAGCATCACCCTGATAACAAAGAGGGATAAAAAACAGCTTAAGAGGATTAAGGCAAGTTTCTGTGATGAACATAGATGCAAAAAATTCTTGATACTAGCAAACTGAATTCAATAGCACATTAAAAACATCATATATTATGACCAAGTGGGATTTATGCCTGGGATATAAAAATAGTTCAATGGATACAAATAAAAATGTGATACATGTTAATAGAAAGGAGGATTAAAAAAAAATCACAGTTTACTGGTGATCTATAGTGTTTTCTGTGTATAACATAGATCACCAATAAACTGTTAGAACTGACAAATTTGGTAAAGTTGCAGGATGCTAAATCAACACACAGAAATCAGTTGTATTTCTATACACTGACAAGAAACCATCTGAAAAAGAAAAACAAATTTCACTTACAATAGCAATACAATAAAATACTTAAAAATAAATTTAACCAAGGACATTAAAATCAGTACACTGAAAACTATAAGACATTTATGAAAGAAATTAAAGAAAACACAAATAAATGAAAAGATATTCCATGTTCAGGGATCTGAATATTGTTAAAATGTTCATTGTACCCAAAGCAATCTATAGATACAATTGAATCTCTTATTAAATTTTCAATGGCATTTTTCACTAACAAACTATCATGAAATACATATGGAACTGCAAAATCTTTGAATACTCAAAGCAATCATGAAAAAAAAAAAAAAGTTGGAGGCATCACACTTCCTGATTTCAGACTAAACTACAAAGCTATAATAATCAAGACAGTATGGTGCTGGCATAAAAACAGACACACAGACAAATGGAAGAAAATAAGGAGCCTAGAAATAAGCCCATGAATATATGTTCAGCCCCTTTTCTTAACAATGCAGCCAAGAATACACAATGGGGAAACGATGGTCTCTTCAAAATATCATTCTGGGAAAATTGGATAGTCACAATTTGCAAAAGAATGAAATTAAACCCTATCTTACACCACTCAGAAAAAAAAAAAAAAAAAAACTCAAAATGGAATAAACTTGAAATGGAATATAAGACCTAAAGCTGTAAAACTCCTAAAAGAAAATATAGAATGAAAGCTCTAACATCAGTCTTCACAATGTTGATTTATATACAACACGAAAAGCACAAATTATAAAAGCAAAATCAAGAAGGGCTACATCAAACTAAAAAGCTTCTGCACAGCAAAAGAAATAGTCAACAAAATGAAATAGTAACCTATGGAATGGGAGAGAATGCTTGAAAACCATATATCTGATATGGAATTAAAATCCGAAATATATACAAAACTCATACAACTCAATAGCAAAAAGAAAAAAAAAATGCAACATAAAAAAAAAGAAAAAGAGAGTAATAACCTGAATAGACATTTTTCAAAAGACACAGAAATGGGTAACAAGTACATGAAAAGGTGCTCAATATCACTAAGCATCAGGAAAATTCAGATGAAAATCACAATAGATATCACCTCATATCTTTTAAAATGTTGGTGAGGATGCAGAAAAAAAGAGGAAACTTGTGTACTATTGGTGGGAATATAAATTGCTATAGCCACTATAGCAAGCAATATGGAAGTTCCTCAGAAAATTAAAAGTACTACAATTACCATATGATTCAGCAATTCCACTTCTGGGTATATATTCAAAGGAGACAAAATAACCATCTTAAAGAGATATCTGCACCCCCACATTCATTGCAGGACCATTCACAATAGCCAAGACATAGTAACAATCTAAATATCCATGGAGAGATGAACAGATAAAAACAATATAATGTATAGACACAGACATAGATTAAGATATATACAATAGAATATTTTTAGCCATGATGAGTACGGATATCTTTCCATTTGCAATTACATGGATGAACGTGAGAACATTATTGTAACCAAAATAAATCAAACATAGAAATACAAATATTGTATAATTTCACTTATATGTGGAAATTTTAAAAGTTGAACTCATAAGAGCAAAGAATAGACTGATCATTTTCAGGGGCTGTAGGGTAAGGAAAATGGGGAGATGTGAGCCAAAACTTGCAAACTTTTAATTACAAGTTTAATAAAGTCTGGATATGTAATGTACAGTATGGTGATTTTAATTATAGATGCTTTATGTATACTTGAAATTTGCTAAGAGAATAGAATTTAAGTATCCTTATAGAAAAAATAAAGTAACTATGGGGTGATGGATGTGGTAACTAACTTCACTGTGATAATCATTTATATACAGTCTTTGAGTTTTACATTTTAAACTTACAGAATATTGTCTGTCAATTATACCTCGATAAATCTGGAGGAAAAAAATGGATAATATTTTACAATTAAATTAACTCCATGGTTTAATATACAACTGAGTGAAAACTGATACCCCATTTGTAACAGACTCAATTCATTTATCACTCAGATTTGGTCAGCTACATCTGGCTCACTGGTAATGAATTTATCTGCCAAAACAGGAGACGTGGGTTTAGTCCCTGGACTAAGAAGATTCCCTGGAGAAGGAAATGGCAACCTACTTCAGTATGCTTTCCTGGGAAATCCCATGGACAAAGGAGCCTTGCGGGCTACAGTCCATGGGATCACACAGAGTAGGACCTGACTTAGTGACTGAACAAGAACAATAACCTGCTCCCTAGGCATTGGCTACTTGATCAAAGGTGGGTCCTTGCCATTATCATCTTGTCTGCCTTGCTGTCACCCCAGCTTGTTCAGGCCTCTCTACAATGCACATAAGTTAATGCACTCCCTGGAAGGTTATTCACTAAGTTCTTACTTTACAAGTAGCTTATGTTCTCCTTGAAGTGAAGTGAAGTGAAGTGAAGTGAAGTCGCTCAGTCGTGTCTGACTCTTTGTTGTTCTCCTTATATCATAAAAATCCATCCTCCCACCATCACATCCAGCTTCTTAATTATGAAACACTGACTTAAGATTAGGAAACACCTCATGTGTTCATCTCATGTATTCATTTGCTATCATATTCCTTCTGTCATGCGAGTGTGTGTTCCTCGGTTCTTTGTCTCGTCACAACAAAGATTTGGAGCGATGGACATTAAAGCCCTCGGCGCGTCACAGCTCTTGGGTCTTGGACAAACCTTGCTACAGCTCTTAGGCAAATCAGTGTTACAGCTCTATTTTATTTAGAAGATAGCAGGAGAATCCAAGACTTGAAGAGAAGAGAGTGGAGGAGTGCGTGGGGAAGGAGGGAGAGAGAGAGAGAGAGAAAGAGAGAGAGAGAGAGCGCATGCACGCGGGAGAGAGAGTCCGAGAGAAAACGCTTTGGCTCCTCCTTTTATATGTTTTTTCCTCCACCTGGGCCTGCCCTATGCAAATTGGGCTTAGCCAGGAATGCTGTTTGTTCTGTTTGTCCTGCCTGAAGTCTTCACTCTGGTCCTCGGACCTTCCTTGTCTTTTAGCCACCGCCATTTTGGACTCCTTTTCCCTATTCTACCTGCCTAACACTTCCTTTAAAACATACTATCATTTTTAAATCTTTGATTATTGTAAAAATATCTATGGTGGTGGTTTAGTTGCTGAGTTGTGTCTGACTCATGTGACCCCATGGACTGTAGTCTTCCAGGCTCCTCTGTGCATGAGATTTCCCCAGCAAGAATACTGGAGTGGGTTGTCATTTCCTTTTCCAGGGGATCTTCCCAACCCAGGGATCAAACCCAGGTCTCCTGCATTGCAAGCAGATTCTTTACTGAGCCACCAGGGAAAAAAACACTATTTCTTTTTTTTTTTTTTTTTTTTACACTTTTGCTTTTTCCTAATTCTTTAACACCACTACATTTGTAGCTTCAGAAATATCTGATAATTCTGAGAACAGGCACAATAGTATTAAATGGTTTAAAGAAGCTATGTAATGACTAGATGTGCAGTGAAATTTCAAAAAATGTGCACTGACATTTTAGGAGAAGGCCAGATTGTATTTTTTAAATACAATAACTAAGGAATATTAAATAATCTGAATCTCGTTCTGCTTCCCTCACACTTGAACTTCTTTCTCATTATCTGAAGTGAATTGTTTTGTGAACTTTTGTCAGGTTCATTCAAGCTCTGCTAATGTTTTACTGATGTTTTGATTCAATGTAGCAGATGATATTTGGTCTTTTCTTACAGTTTCAAACATCTATTTCAGCCACATGGGACTTGTGTTCATTACTTTTTCCAGAATATGCTTGTGCTTGGGTAGTAAAAAAGCAGGTATTCCCTCTTGATCGTTTCATTAAAGGAGAGAAGAGATGGGCACAGATGATTTAAATTACGGCTAATCCCAGTGCTGTGTAGATCTAATTTTATAAAGTACTTTAATAATTATAGTCAAACATAAATAAAGATGGTTTGCCATGAATTTTCTTCCAGTGAAATGACCAGGTTCTGCATGATCTGACCTTACTTGTCTTACCCAACCCATTTCAAGGCACTCCCCTCACTTCCCTCTGAATTCTTTAAAGATACTGTGTGTCTTCCCATCCGAAGGCCCTGGGGCATGTTTTTACTTCTGCCAGAATGTTTTCTACTTCCTCTCTTTTCACATATTAATCCCTTCTCTTTCAAAACTCCAACCAAAACATCACTTTCTCAATGTTGTCTTTCTCCAGCTGTATATCAGGTTGTGCAGAGAAGCAGAACCAATGTGAATAAAGAAAGATTTATTTTAAGGAATTGGCTCACACAATAGTGGGTGATGCCTACGCCAAAATTTGCAAGACAGGCCAGCAGGCTAGAGACCCAAAGAAAAGTCGATATTGTGGTATTGAGTTCAAAGGCAACCTGGAAGCAGAATTCTCTCTTCCTTGGGGTCCCCAGGGCTTCCCTAGTGGCTCAGATGGTAAGGAATCTGCCTGCAATGCAGGAGACCTGGGTTCAATCCCTGGGTTGGGAAGATCCCCTGGAGAAGGGAGCAGGCTACCCACTCCAGTGTTCTGTCTTGGAAAATTCCATGGACTGTTAGTCCATGGGGTCACAAAGAGGGGACACAACTGAGTGACTTTCACTTGGGATCCCCAAGCTTTTCCTTTGAAAGTTTTTGTCAACAACACATTGGTACTTATCAAGACTATTGCCAATGACTGAACAAGAAAGACATTTGCCATCTGCCTCATGTACAGTGAACCCCATGTCACTATAGCTGTCGGCCTTCAACAACCCCTGAGGGAGTTCAGGGTGGAGTGAGGAACTCTGTGCTCCAGGGAATCTGGTGGGACAGGTCTTTAGATAGTTGGATGTTTTTAGGAACAGATTTTATGATTTCAATCTTTGCATCTCCTCATATCTAGAAAAGCACTAAATCCCTTCATGGTGACATCAGAATCTCATGACTAACAAAAACCCTTTTGTAAAATGAGTGCTTCATGATACTGAACTTATTCAGCAAAACCTTATATATTGACTTTCCCCCACTGCTGCTTTGCAGCAGTCTCTCAGAGCTATCTGAGATGCTGCCTCCCAGGCTGCAGTCCTCATTTTGCCCCAAATAAAACTTAACTCACAACTCTGAAAGTTGTACATCTTTTTTTAGTTGACACTTTCAATTGACTCGATAGGCCCCACTCATATGTGGAAGAGGTAATTTGCTTTACTCAAATCTACTGACATAAATGTTAATCTTATCCAAACAATACCTTCAAAGCTACATCTAGACTAGTGTTTGATCAAATAACTGGGTACTGTGGCCCAGCCAAGTGAACAGATAGGATTAGCCATCACAGATTGACAATTCACCAATCATACTTTGGCCAAGATTCCCTGTTTCAAGTGTCTACTCCTGTCATTTTTCCTTGTAGCGCCAATAAAAATTATAATTCAATGATCCCTTATGTAATTACTTGTATAATATAGCTTTTCAACTCTGAAATACTACATCCAGGAAACCAAAATTGAACTCCTAAATTGTATTGAAGGAGGAAACAGACAGAACTGGACTCCATCTTAGGCCAGGCTGCAAATATTAGGCTACATGCATGGTCACCCTCCCAATGGACTCTGAACTTTGTGCCCGGTGTCTATAATAATGGCACATCCATGGAAAACCAGACACCCCCACCCCCACCCCCACCCCGGCCCCAGATAAAAGAGCCTCAGGACTTGCACTTGGATTGTCCTCTCTGTTGCCTAAAAGAATATGCTAATTATCTCAGTAACAGAAAGTGAAGTCGCTCAGTCATGTCCGACTCTTTGCGACCCCATGGACTGTAGCCTACCAGGCTCCTCTGTCCCTGGGATTTTCCGAGCAATAGTACTGGAGTGGATTGCCAACAAAGTCATAAATTCCATTATGTTTATGGAGATATGACCACAGGCCTATTGATAAATGTCTACTGTTTTCTATCAAGGCTTATAACACATGAATCATGGGTTAACTTGGATCATATCTCTCTTTTACCTTGTCCAGACTAGTTTCAAGGAATTTGGGGAGGTGGGTTTGAGCAAGTACACTTAGGGTACATAAGGTTTTCACAAAAACTGGTCGAGGTCCTTGGCTAAGAGGAGACTCTGCCTTGGGCCCGCCGGTGTAATAAACTGCACTCCACTATCTGCATTGTCCTTCTGAGTGAGTTTGCTTCCCGGAACGCGTGGCTACAACAGTATCATGTTTATGAATGAACACTCAGTGAGCAGCCATCTACTCAATAAGTTTTAGTCTCCTCTTAGTAACAGGGACTGAGGACTTACTTAAAAAATGTAATCACCACCCTTTTACAGGGTAGCAAGAAGGACAGTAATATTTTAATGTAGCATGATAAACAAACATCAATTTAGTTCTGTAAGAACTTACAGAGAAGAAACACCAAATCAAACCTGGAGGTTTAGGGAAAAGTCTCAGAAAAAGTAGCATCTAAATGGAGATATCAAGAAATAATAGGATTTATCCAATTAATGGATATATGTGTATCTATAGCTGAATCCTTTCACTGTTGACCTGAAATTATCACACAACATTTTTTGTTAAGCAACTATATCCCAGCACAAAATAAAAAGTTAAAGAAAATAAAACTAAAATAAAAATTAAATGGAAAAACAATTTTTAAATGCAAATAGATAATAGATTTAAGCCAAATCACATAAACAATTACATTATATTTAATGTTCTAAATCCTCCAATTAAAAAGCAGATTTTCTAATCATGTTGAGAAAGCAAGACCTGACTTTATTCTGTTTACAAACTTCCAATTGATAAACTGTAAAAAATGAAAAAAAGAATTACAATATTGATTCTTCCAATCCAAGAACGTAATATATTGTCTCTCCATCAGAAAAACAGACAAGAGAGAAATAGCAGGAAATAACCAGTTATGGTTATATGCACAGGAAAGCAAAAGCTACCCATAGTTGAAAAAATACCTGGAATATTGATGGAATTCTAGAACTCTGTATGGCAGAAGAGTATGTTAGAGGTAAACTGAAGATAAGAAAGAAAGCTCCAGTGAAAAGCAGGCAGCCAGTTAAAATCATGGCGGCTATCTTTTACTATTTAATTCCCCAATGGCTCAGCATGTAAAGAATCTGCCTGCAAGGCAGAAGACTTGGGTTCAATCCCTGGGTTGGGAAGATACCCTGGAGAAGGGAAAGACTACCCACTCCATTATTCTGGCCTGGAGAATTCCATGGACTGTATAGTCCATGGGGTCACAAAGTAGACAGAATGTTACCCTATTCAGGACTGAGGGTATTTTAATATCCTTATTTCAATGACATCTAAGGGAACAATTACATTAAAAGAGTGATGTAAATAGCCTCAGTTACAAATTTTATAGCAGATAAACTAAAACATGAAATCTTGATGAACTTTGTTCTTGGACTGTGAGGTTATATTGAGGTTATCCTGCTCACTGTTAAGAGTTCTGATTTTTTTATATTTCTGGCTCCATTTTCTCTGTATGTAGTCCCTCTGCAACTCTACTATGTATGATTCACATGATTGTTGGTAGAATGTATTTTTGCTTCATTAAACTGCCAAATATCTGCCTACATCAATACTTTCCAGGATTTGCCTACATTCATTTTTTCAGAGTCCAGAATTCTTTCTCAATGAAATTCTGTTCATGGTAGTGAAAATATACTGTACCCAGTGAAATAGTTTTAATTTAAAAAGTCCCTGGAGTTAACCTTACAATATCTGTTATATAGGATAATTGCAAGCACTTATTCAAATAAATAATTTTATTTTTATTTAAAATACTCAAAACATTTTTAAAATAACTCTTTTAAAGAGTTATTTTTAAGAACCATTTAGTCAACAATGTTTGTTCTATTAAATACATTAATTTCTCTGTTTTATACATCCCATTCCATTCCACTATCATCAGTTTTATTCAATATTATCTATTTTTCCATACCCCCACTGTAAAAGGCAGTTAATTCATGTTGGAAACACTAAAAGATCAGTAGATAGGTGAGGTGTAGAATTAAAAATAAGAGGATTGATTTATAACTGAAATATATAGTGTAGCAAGTGAAAAGAAAAAGTTTACAGAATTGGAAAGAAAGAAATAAAATTACTGTTATCTGCAGGCAATATAAACTATATTTTAAATCCCCTCAAAAGCTCTAGTTGAATTATTAGTATTAATAATAAAATTTTAAAAGCCACTGAATTCAGATTCAGTTTTTAAAAAGTCAATAGTATTTCTAAATACTGTCAAGCAATATTTAGAAAAATACATTTTAATTAACATACCACTTATATTGTTAAAAACAAAGCAATACATGTGATAATCAACATACAAGATTTGAGTAAAATTGTGAAATATTAATGAAAAACTAAAATTCTCAATAAATGGGATAATATTGATTTTTAAGGGCTTCCCCTGTGGCTCAGTAGTAAAGAATCTGCCTGCAATGCAGGAGATGCAGGAGACATAGGTTCGATCCCTAGTCAGAAAGATCCCCTGGAGGAGAGCATGCCAACACACTCCAGGATTCTTGCCTGGGAAATCCCATGGATAGAGCCTGGCGGGCTACGGTCCCTGGGGCCACAGAGAGTCAGACACGACTGAAGCAACTGAGCACATATACAAGCACACACAAAATTCCATCTCCTCTTTCTCTAGGACTGTAGAAAGGTGAGCAGGCTGTGCAGAATGAGGGCATATAGCAGTAAGGAGGAAAACTGAATACCAGACACAGAACACACGTGCTCTGACCGGGAAAACAGAATAAGGAAATCCCAGAATGACAACTAGAGAACATGCAGCCCAGACTGGAGTAGATAAATGGGGGGATTCCAGGGAGATGTCTCCAAGGAAGTGGATGTGGGGGAAGGCATGGGGTAGGATTTTAATGCATTTGGGTTTACATAAAATATTTACAATATGGATTGAAAATGTGGTTAAAATACGTGATGATGACATACAAATGTAAGCAAAGAAAAAAGCGATCATTACAGGAAAAGAACAAAAAAGCAGAAATGCACTTGATATGTATTGATATTTTGGCAGGAATCATACCTATATAGCTATATGATGTGAATGCTGAATATTGATTTAAATAACTGGATGCAAGAGGGTTATCTTACCTTCTCTAACAGGAAGTCAATTTTGCAAATAAAATTGATGCATAAGTGGTATCAATAGAAGCATATTACTTAGCCACAGGAAGCTGCAAATTTGGGAAAGGGGTCTAGGAAATATTGATGACTGAATCAAATAATATATTGTCCTATAAAGGAAAATAGACATATGTATCTATATGTGTATATTTATAGATATATACATTATAAATTATACATGTATTATTTTGATACAAATAATAATTTTAAAATAAGGCATTGTCTCTACTTTCAAGTTGACTACAATTTTATAAATACCTCTGAAATCTCAGTCTTCACAACAGTTTAGAATCTCATTAATGTGACTAATGTTTAACATGAAACAAGATAGATGATTCCAGATATTCAATTGAGGAAGTCCCCAAAGTGAGTCTACCTCTGAGATGGTGTACCTGCAATTCAGAGCAGACACCTCCCGATGGTGTTGATGTCTTGCTTTTTAGTTCTCCAAGGCATGGCAATATTAATATATTCTTTGTTCCCTTTGTTTAAATCATTTAAAATGATTTAAAATCATTTGCCTATTTACTTTAATGAATGTGGGACTTTGATGTCCATTTATTCTAAAACAGTTAGGATTCAGGTGCCCCATATTGGCAAACAGCATCAGAAGTATTAATTTGGGGAGAAGTCCCTACTTGTGTCATATTCACCCTGCCAATCCCTGCCCTACTCAACCACCATTTCCCTCTTTATTTATGTATTTACCTCAACCGGCCTGATTCCTAAAGGTCATTGCTCTTAGAATTCCTGGCTAATTCAAAAAGTAGCCGTAGGTCTAGTCTTTTAATATCTTTCTCCCATTAATGCCGTTTGAAGGGAGAATCTGTTTTTAAATGATTAGCTTTTTCAAGCTAGGTATCACAACTGCTGTTTCTCTGGAGTATAGAGCATTAACTATGCCAGTTGCATCGTACAGTTATATTTTATTTATATACCCAGCACACAGAAAAGGGAATCCCTGCATCCGGCTTCTTGCTCTCAAGATCAATTACCAATCTATCCTTTCTTCATGCTTGCTTTCCTCTATTTTGTGGCTTACATCTATTTAAATACTGAACTCCAAGTCCTATAAATCTTTTGAGTTTTGCCATAGATATAAGGAATTAGTGATTTATAAATACAATTATATTTTAATCAAAAGATTCATTTTAGCAGGAAAAACTAAATGGAATCAGTGAAAAGGCATTGTTTCTATCTCAAGATTCACCTTCAGTGTCACAGGGGTCTATCCATATAGTTCAGTAAGCTGCAAAGCATTATTTCTCTCTAGGCTCAAATGCAGGCATGCAAGTCAATAGCAATGCTAACAGAAATATCTGTGAAGGTGGAAATGTTTCCAGTCTGCACCATGTAAGGTAGTAGCCATTAGCCACATGTCATTATTAAATGCTTAACATGTGAGTAATGCAACTAACTGAATTCTTAATTGAACTAACTTTCATTTTAATAGCCACATTTGGCTAGTGGCTATCATATTACACAACGCAGGTCTACAGATTCTAATCAGTAGGAAAATAATTCTTTCCCAAAGTGTGACCCAGAAAGGAAAACACTGCATAGTCTCCTAGTTTTAGGGGCACTACAATGTATATTAACATGATAAAAGCCCTAAGAGGGCCTAGGAAAAGAAACCCATTTGATTAATTAACTCACCACTTTCCAAACATATTCAGGCAAGGACTTACCTCCCCAGCCCCTCAGTGCCCCAACCACCACCACCCCATGAATTAGTACCACATGGAAATTTTATTCCAAGGAGCAGAGTTTGGAAAATGTGACTATGGAAGTTGAATTTAATGAACAATATCACTTCTGTGACAAATACAGTAAGCTCAGAAATAGAATCTAAAGAGAAACTAAGTAGGTGGTACATAGGCATTGATATCAGACTGCTGCTGCTGCTGTTGCTAAGTCGCTTCAGTCGTGTCCGACTCTGTGCGACCCCATAGACGGCAGCCCACCAGGCTTCCCGTCCCTGGGATTCTCCAGGCAAGAACACTGGAGTGGGTTGCCATTGCCTTCTCCAATGCGTGAAAGTGAAGTCGCTTCAGTCATGTCCGACTCTTAAAGACCCCATGGACTGCAGCCTACCAGGCTCCTCCGTCCATGGGATTTTCCAGGCAAGAGTACTGGAGCAGGGTGCCATCGCCTTCTACCTGGCTTCAAATTCTGTTACTTTTGGCAAGTTGCCTAAATTCTCAGTGTTGGCAGCTGCAAATGTAAGACATTATGAGTAACTATTCCATAGGATTAGTTTGAAATTAAATATTATACTTTATAAATTATTTAGAACTATTGCTGGTATATTGAAGTTCTCAATAAATACTAGCCATTTTTACAAGCTGCTGTTCTTTGGCAAGGTCTTTTATTTACCATTCACTATGGTATCAATATGCCCATAAGAAACATAATTATGTTAATATCAACACAATATCAAATTCAAAAATGACATCATACTATTTCACTCCACATTTGCTATAAACTTGAATTAGGTAAGGAACCAGAACCTTTAAATATGGAAAGAGAAAAAGTTACTTAAAGACTGCTGACACAGAAATGTTATGGAGAAAGTTAAGAAATTTCTCCAATAGAAGTCTTTAAAATGATACCTAACAAAGGTTGACTTAGAAAGGCAACTAGGTCTTTCTATCTTGGCTTTTACAAGATAGGAAGGTACATATTGACCTATTTCAATTTGGATATAGAAAACCAGAGTAGATAAAGAAATAGCCACCTGGATGAGACATTCTTTTTCCCTTTTTATCCACACTTCAACCCTTCCAAATGCATGCTATAAACTGGATTGCTAGCCACAGGGAGACCCAAAGTTGTCTTTCAGCTTCACAGTGATTGAATTTTACACTGTAGGTACACAATGATAAGAAAATAATAATTACCTATTTATTCTGATCAGTAATGGATAATAACTTTGGACATTTTGTAGTATGATACACATATAGATCATGTTGATATTCAGCTTAAAAGACAATAGCTACAAGTTTTTTAGATGGTGTTTTTGTTTTGTATTTTTTCCCATTCTACTCTTGTAATAACTGCCACCTTCTCATAAGCATGGCCTTTTAAACCATAGGGTGGTAGTGTTTGGTAGACGTGTCATGTACACAGTCGTGTCCAACTCTGTGACTCCATGGACTGTGGCCCGCCAGGCACCTCTGTCCATGGGACTCTCCAGGCAAGAACACTGGAGTGGGTTGCCACTTCCTCCTCCAGGGGATCTGCCCAACCCAGGGCTCATAGCCACATCTCCTGTGTCTCCTCCATTGCAGGTGGATTCTTTACCCACTGAGCCATCAGGAAAGCCAAACCATAGGGTAGTGAGGGTAAATAGGCATATCCTTGCAAATATTTGTGTTTAGTTCACTGTATTTATGAGATGCTACAGTTGCTTGGCCAAGAAGCATCTTTACTAAATTTTCATGATTCAATGATTCTTAGATCAACATATATTAATAACTTTTTCTATCCCTCTAGATCATAGAAAACTGATATTTAAAGATAACACTCTACAGAAGGGACCAAAAAAAGAAAGTTTAATTTAAAAAAAAAAGCCTCCTTTACACTAGCTCCTTTCCCAAGGCAAACATGGGAAAGTTTGAAAAGTTCATTTCTAAGTACTTCAAATTTCTTAAGTTCTAAAACAAAATTATGGACTTCTTAATGACAAAGACTATGCATTTTGCTCCCTTAAGTATGGTTATCTACTGTTTAAAAATAAGGAGCTCTTTGAAAGTAGAAAAAGCTACAGCTACAGGGGCTTCCAAACACAAAAACCTACAAAACCGACATACACTCATCAGTATTTTGACATCTCATGAAAAACTGGTTCCAGGAAATTTTGAGATGTATAAAAGTTCATTATTGACAGTTGTCTAATTGTTGGGTTAATTCCCCAAACTAGCATTCTATGGCTACTTCTCAGTCCCCTAAGGTTTTTAGCTTCCACTCATAGAAATCAGCCTGTCTGGGTCTAAATTCAGTCTGCCAAGGGTCTAGTGTGCCAGATGAATTGACTGATTTATTTGTTCTGGGTAAGAAAAGCCTATATAAAGCTGTCTGAGGCTCTGTGCCATGCTTGTAAGAAGGCTGGCAAAAGGGTGTGCTCATTCCCAGTTTGTAAGTGTAGGATGAAGGTATAAATAAGTAAGAAGACAAATCGCAAATATAGAATCCATTTTTAAAAAGATAGACTAAGTATGTTATGCTTAGATTATTTCATTCGTGCATTCATTTATCCATTAATTCAAAACTGATGATTACGCATCCCCTTTGTGCTAGGTGTTGGGGATAGAATAGTGAATAATGTACACTAAGGGACAAAAGAGGACTTTCTTGATGGCTCAGATGGTAAAGAATCTGCCTGCAATACAGGAGATCCAAGTGCTATCCCTGGGTCAGGAAGATCCCCTGGAGAAGGGAATGGCAAGCTACTTCAGTATTCTTGTCTGGAGAATCCCACGGACAAAGGAGCCTGGTGGGCTATATAATCCATGGGATCACAAAGAGTCAGGTATGACTGAGTGACTAACACTAAGGGACAAAAGAACTACTTTTCCCATAATAACAACTCATTTCAGTAGGAAATCCAATCACAGTAATGGGGGGTGTCTAAATAATGCTCTAGACTCTAGACCTCTTATTATTGGAAAATACAAGAATGGAGACTAGCAAGTTAAAACAGATGTTCATCATCCATGCAGATGAGAAAACTGCAAAAAGCTCAAACACCTCACTCAACTGCATATAGCTGAAGTCTTTCATTGGTAAATGTTAACTAGTTCCCAGGTTTCTTGAGCCTCAGATTAGGACTTTTTCCATAGTACAACTTTTTCTATAGTCTTCTATGAATAACGACCATCCCCATCACCTTGGGATCCTTGAACTCAAGGAATGATTCCAGTCAGTCAATAGAAGAGTTGAATCTTGACGGGAAACTGATTGAGATATTGGTGAGCAGAGGAAACTTTGCTGCATTCTTAAATCATTTCATTTACACAACTCCATCTGGGCAGAGAGCCAACCCTGACTTTGCAGCTCCTGTATCAGTGTTTCCTCCAAGTAGCAGGATGGAGAAGAAAAGAAAAAAATATGCCTGGTTACCTAGCACTGTGCTTTAGAACATAGATTGGCAGAGGATCTAATTGCAATACAAAATGTGCATAGAAGAAAAAGCAAATTACTTTAACTGGGTCTTGTATTGCAAGGTCCACTAAGACACTGTCCTTAACAGTACTCATAACTGCCCCTCGGATAGGGTTCTTAAATTCCTTTAGAAAAAGTATTTCCAGTGTAAGTTTATAGTAATATATCATTATGTAAGAACTTTTTCTTTTCCTTCCTTTGCATAGTGAGCTAGAAGCTCCAAAACCACTGTCCTTGTGATTTAGTATAGCCAGGGCATTTCTGTAGTTAAAAGGTGTGCTTTTCTTCTCCTGACCAACCTTAACCTAAATGGCACCCTATTATACCAATCAGAAGTGTAACAAAGTTTCACTTCTTTCCAAACCTAAAGGAATGATCTGTGGCAAATACAAAATGCCCTTACAAAGCCGAGGAAGGTAATTTGGGAAAAAAAAAATGTAATGAGTTTCAGGTTCATGAAATGTGATATTGACAACAGCAAAAATAAATTGCTCCTGTTTAACTGCAGTCCACCGCAGAAGAGATGAGCATAAGCCATGCTGCAACAATAGAGCTGATGCTGGACCCTGAGAGACACACTCTATTAAGACCAAAGTGCTATTAAGGAGACAGACGTATACTGTAAAGTTGGAAGGGGTGGAAGAGAGGAAGAAAGCCTCAATCTATACATCTCAGGGACTTGACGGCACTTGGATTCTTATAAATCTGTCTGAGTGAAGTTATTAAGTGGCTGAGAAATGTACCACTGGCAGCCAAGCTGGGACAACAATGGAAAATGAATCGCCAATAGACAAGACAGACAAGTAAAAGACCTCGAGAGATGCTTGCTCACAGATTCTGAGAAGTAATAAACGCTGGAAATGGGATTTGGGCTGCATCTTTCAGCACCAAGAAATAGCAGATTCTGAACAGAAATTAAGTAGCTGCGTTATCATCAGCTATTTCCCAAGTATGGTTGAGTTAGAAGATCAAATTCTATTGAAAAATAATCTAGAATATGCTAGCTGTTATAAACGTGCTGGGAAAAGCAAGGTAAAGATACCAAAACAAGACTCAAGACAAGCTCATTCTTCAGGAATTCCAACAGAAAAATTAAGAGTAATGAAAGGAGCACATCACTGCTATGAGTTAATGCCAGTATCCATGGTTATTTAGTACGTTTGAAGTAAAAGTCTTGAATGGAGAATACTGGACAATATAAAATGAGCCGCATTTTATCCCATAGATGTGTTTTGATTGGCCCAAACTGGGTAGGCAAACAGTATAGTTTCAATTTGTAAAAGTAACTTCCACCTATTAAAACTGTTTTTAGTTTCTCATATAAATGTATTTCCATCTCTTAAGAATGTGGAGCCCTCTTGGGAAAAAATATGTTAGACCCGGAACACTGAGTCTTTGTACCTCTATACTGCAATTATAAGCTGCCACTTATCATATCTGCAGTTTTCTTAAAACAGAGTTTAAAATTAAATACTTGTCAGGCTCATCTTTCTATCAAAACTTTAAAATAAAATATAATATTACCAAGAGGACCACAGCATTCAAGAACACTGGAAAAATACATATACACTTCTCAGGAGTAAAGACTAGCACTACATATATAACCTGCACATAAAATGAGACAGAAAGAAACTTCTCAGTCAGTTATGGATACCATTTTGCAAGGATACCTACGTACTTTGCTCAAATATGCTAGCAGGCATTTAGTTTTGCAATCCTGGCCTGAAGAAAAGCTATGATAGTTTGCATTAAGAAAATCCAATCTCTCCTATTGGGAGAGAAAAAGATGGCGGAGGAGTAGGTGGACGTGGAGTACATCTCTCTCCACAGATACAACAGGAATACACCTTCAGACACAGAAGTGCATGTAGAACACCAGCTGAAAGCAGACAGGAGTACCTGACCAGCAGAAAAGAATATATAGACCCACACAAAACTCGGTAGAATGAAGGAGGAACTAGGAGGAAACAGGAGTGTTAGTAGGACTGGACCTGTCCTCAGGGGTGGGGAAACTGAAGCAGGGGTCTGATCCCACATCCAGGCAATTGTCTGAGTCAGAGAAGAAACATTTAAGGCTGAGAGGGAAACAGCTGATCAGTGGCAGCCTAAATGGTATGAGAATCAGACAGTCCTTGCTGCAGCCATACAAACCCCTGATAGGGACACGGGTCCCCTGGAAGGGGCAGCGGCTGGTAGCTGGAGTTTAGGGATTGTGGAGCAATCCCAGGGCGAGGGCTGCTGTTGACTGCGGAGAGACAGATTGAGGGATGTGAGCTAGGAGATTGTGGTGGGAAATGCCTGTGGAGCAAAGCCTGGCAGCCATGGAAGCAAAGCGATACTGCTGAGTCATGCACAGGGAGTGGAGCCTCCACCATAGCCTCTCTCTCCCCACCGCCAGCATCAGGCAGCTGAACAATAGAGAGGATGGCCCATCAAATACCTGACACTCTGAACTACAGAGTAGGACCCCAGCCAGGGGGACCCCTCTATGTGCCTGATGCACCAAACAACAGAAAAAGACCCCAGGTGAGGGAGCCCTCTAAGTGCCCAAATGGGCAGAGCTATGGAGAAAGACTGGCCAAAGAGGCCTTCTGATCGCCAGCTACAAGAGGCTCAAAAAAAGACTCTGATAGGACCATAACTCCTGGGGCAGAGGCAGTCATGTCCCTGCGCAATTGGCACACCAGGGTCCCCGCAAGCCAAACAGCTGAGCCACCTTCACGCTCAACTCTCACTGGGGCAGAGCTGCCTCAGGCAAAAAAAGCTTTGCATCCATTAATGAAGGATTACTTTGGTCGTGTCCAACTCTTTGTGAGCCTGTAGACTGGCCTGCCAGGCTTCTCTGTCAGGGAATGGGGGGGCTCTCCAGGCAAGAATACTCGAGCATAATGGCCAATACTGGCTCCATGCACTTCTAGATCACTATATTTCCTGCTGCCCTATCTGCCAACTCCCCCTGAGAACCTGGTGCTGCCAGAACCCCTGTGACCCAAGCAGCTGCACCAGCTCCACACCTGGCCCTCACAGGGGCAAACCCAAGTCCTCCAGGGCAGCCTCAGGAGCAACCCCAGTGGACGACCCACATGCAGAGGTGGAAACAAAACCACAATTGAAACCCAAGGGCAGTGTGGCTAAGGAAAAAGACCCGAAACCCTCCCACCAGCTGTACAAGCTGCAGATTAAATCCACACAATCACTTGGCAGACTCTGTGTCTGTGGAATATACAAAAGGACACTGAGAGCGCCCACAGAAGAAAACGCACTAGTTCTGATAGCTGTGGACACTGGAGGCGAGAACACACAGGAGTAGGAGCAGCTTAGAATCTGAGCTGCCCTCCCAGCAGGTCCAGAGATCAGCAGTGTTGGAAGGCATCCTAGGGAGGCGAGGTGGACTGTGACTCCCAGCTGGGGAAAGGACTCTGACAGCAGTGACTCAAGAAAAACATTTATTATTCTGATGTTTTGACTTGCTCTGTAGATTCTTTTGGATTTTTTTTTTCTATTTTTGTCCTTTTGTTCCCCCCTCTGTTGTAGTTGTTGATTTTATTGGCACTTTGAAATCTAATTAAGCTTTTGAGCTTTTTATTTTTTCCTCAGTCACATATTTTTATTGTTGTTATAAATCTCTGCCTCTACATTGGGATTCTGCAGTTCTGTGGAGTTTTCCTTTTATTTTTTTCTTTTCTCTTTTTTTAATTTTAATTTTTAACTTTTTAAACCTATTATCCTTATTACTACTTTTATTTCTTAGTTTGCTTTTCCCACTGTTCTTTTTCTCTGCAGTTAATCTTTAATGTATATAAATCTTTATCTACCTCTACTTAACTTTGCATATCTATTCTTTCTTTCATTTCTTTCTTTGCTTTCCTCTCAAAATATTTGTTAGTTTTCTTTTCATTGCTTTATTCCCCAACTGGCACCTTGTTCAAATTTTTTCCAGTTTGTGCTTTAGTTAAAATTGTTCTTAGCTGGTAGATGTAATTTTTAGTTTCCTTTATTCTCCACATCAATCTATTGTACTTTACTTTTGTTGGACTGATTTGGTTTATGGGTGTATAGGTATATGTGTATATTCAGTCACACTATTTATTGTTGTTACAAACCTCTGCCTCTACGTTGGGCTTTTGCAATTCTGTGGAGTTTTCCTTTTTTTTCTTCTTCTTCCTTTTTTTCTTTTCTCTTTTTTATAATTTTGTTTTTTTAACTTATTATATTTTTTCTACCTTTATTCCTTAGTTTGCTTTTCCCACTGTTCTTTTCCCCTTGCAGTTAATCTTTAATGTATATAAAGCTTTATCTACCTCTACTTAACTTTGCATATCTATTCTTTCTTTCTTTGCTTTCTTGCCTTTCCTATCAACATATTTATTAGTTTTGTTTTCACTGCTTTATTCCCCACTTGGCACCTTCCTTTACTTTTATTTTCCAGTTTGTGCTTTAGTTAGTTTTGTTCTTAACTGGCAAATATAATTTTTGATTGCCTTTGTTTGCCAGGTCAATCTACTGTACTTTATTTTTGTGGTACTGTTTTGACTTTGCTTATGGGTGTATATGTGTGTGTATATATATATATATATATATATATATATATATATTCCATAATTGTAATTATTATTTGCCTGATTTTGTAACTGCCACCTGTCTGAGGTTCCTCTTTGGTTTCTTGTTTTTGAGTATTTGTTTTAATCTCACTTAGTGCCATAACAAGCCACTTGTGGAATCTTCACTCCTGATCAGAGATCAAGCCTTGAGCCTTTGGATTGGGAGCACTGGCTCCAACACCCTAGATTACCAGAGAACTAACCCTAGGGAGTATCAAAGAGTGAGAATTCACACAAAGGAAGCTACTTGACACAAGACCTGGAATCACCCAATCACCAGAAGCACCCCATGCAGGATGCCTCATCTAAACAACAAACAAAACAAAAGTACAAACCCAATCATCAGCAGACAGGATTACCACCTCACTCAGCATTGCCCACAGAGGAAAAACAAACAAACAAAAAAACTCAGGCCAAATCTCACCCTATATGAAGCTTACATACACAACTGGACAAACCTTAGGAAGGCAGAAACCAAAAGGAAGAAAGAATTCAACCTTGAAGCCTGAGTAAAGGAGATCTCAAACGCAATAAGTTAAAAAAATAATAATAATGAAAAGGCAAATAAATACTACACAAATGAAGGAACAAAATAGAAACACAGAGGTTGAAATAAATAAAGAGGAAATAGGCAAATTACCTGGAAAAGAATTCGGAATAATGATAGTAAAGATGGCCAAAAACCTTGAAAACAAAAGAATCAATTAACAAATATTGAGAAAAATTAAACAATAATCATACAGAGACAAACAACACAATTACTGAAATTAAAAATATTCTAGAAGGAATCAATTGCAGAATATCTGAATCAGAAGAATGAATCAGTGAGCTGGAAGATAAAAAGTTGGAAATAATATCTGAACAGCAGAATAAAGTAAAAAGAATGAAAAGAACTGAGGATAGTCTCAGACACTTCTGGGACAATATCAAATGCACCAACATTCGAATTATAGGGGTCCCAGAAGAAGAAGAGAAAAAGAAAGAGTATGAGAAAAATTTTGAAGAGATTATAGTTGAAAATTTCCCCAACAAGGAAAAGGAAATAGTCAATCAAATCCAAGAGGCACAAAGAGTCCCATACAGGATAAACCCACAGAGAAACACACCAAGACACATACTAATCAAACTAACAAAGAGTAAACACAAAGAAAAACTATTAAAAGCAGCAAGGGGAAAGCAACAAGTAACATACAAGGGAAACCCCATATGCTTAACAGCTGATTTTCAGCAGAAATTCTGCAGGCCAGAAGGGAACTGCAAGATATATTTAAAGTACTGAAAGGGAAAAATCTAGAACAAAGATTACTGTACCTGGCAAGGATCTCATTCAAAATTGACGGAGAAATCAAAAGCTTTTCAGACAAGCAAAAGTTAAGAGAATTCAGTACCACCAAACTAGCTTTACAACAAATGGTAAAGGGACTTATATAGTCAAGAAATACAAAAGAAGAAGAAAGACACAAAATCAAAGCCAAACAAGAAAATTGCAATAGGAACATATATATCAATAAGTACTTTCAACATAAATGGATTAAATGCTCCAGCCAAAAGACACAGAATGGCTGAATGGATATAAAAACAAGACCCATATATATTCTGTCTACAAGAAACCCACTTCAGACCTAAAGAAACATATAGATTGAAAGTGAGAGGATGGAAAAATATATTCCATGCAAATGGGAAGCAAAAGAAATGTGGAGTAGCAATCCTCATATCAGACAAAATAGATCTTAAAATAAAAAAGATTACAAGAGATAAGGAAGGACACTACATAATGATCAAGGGATCAATCCAAGAGAAAGACATAACAATTATAAATATTTATGCACTCAACATAGGAGCACCTCAATACATAAGACAAAAAACTAACAGACATAAAAGGAGAAATTGACAGTAACACAATAACAGTTTGAAAATTTTAACACCTCACTCACACAAGTGGTCAGATCATCAAAACAGAAAATTAATAAAGAAACATAAGTCTTAAATGTTACATTAGATGAGATGGATCTCGTTGATATTGTCAAGACAGTCCATCCAAATGCAGAAGAATACACCTTCTTCTCAAGTGCACATGGAGCATTCTCCAGAATTCTCCACATCTTGGGTCACAAAACAAACCTCAGGAAATTTAAGAAAATTAACATCATGTCAAGCATCTTCTCTGAACACAATGCTATGACACTTGATATAAATTACAAGAAAAAAACTGTAAGAAACACAAACACATGGAGATTAAACAACATGTTTCTAAATAACCAACAGGTTACTGAGAAATCAAAAGGAAATAAAAAAATTCTAGAAAGAAATAACAATGAAACCATGGCAACTCAAAACCTATGGGATGCAGCAAAAGCAGTTCTAAGAGGGAAGTTTATAGCAATACAATCCTACCTCAAGAAACAAGAAAAACATCAAATATACAACCTAACTTTACACCTAAAACAACTGGACAAAGAAGAAAAAAAAAATTAGTAGAAGGAAAGAAATCATAAACATCTGAGCAGAAATAAATGAAAAAGAAATGAAAGAAACAATAGTAAAGATTAATATAATGAAAAACTCATGCTTTGAGAAGATAAACAAAATTGACAAACCATTAACCAGACTTATCAAGAGAAAAAGAGAGAATAATCAAATCAACAAAATTAGAAATGAAAAAAGAGAGCTTACAACAGACAATGCAGAAATAGAAAGGATTATAAGAGACTATTATGAACAACTATATGGCAATAAAATGGATAACCTGGATGAAATGGACAGATTCTTAGAAAAGTTCAATCTTCCAAGACTGAGCCAGAAAGAAATAGAAACTATGAACAACCCATTTACAAACACTGAAATTGATGCTGTCACCAAAAATATCCCCAAAAACAAACCCCAGAGCCAGATGGCTTCACAGGAGAATTCTATCAAACATTTAGAGAAGAGCTGCCTATCCTTATAAAACTCTTCCAAAAAAATTCAGAGGAAGGAACACTTCCAAACACATTCTACAAGGCCACCATCACCCTGATACCAAAACCAGACAACACAAAAAAAAGAAAACTACAGGCTAATATCACTAAAGAATATAGATGCAAAAATATTCAACAAAAGTTTAGCAAACAGAATTCAGGAACACATCAAAAATGTCATACACCATGGTCAAATTGAGTTTATTCCAGGGATGCAAAGATTCTTCAGTAAACACAAATCAATTAATGTGATATACCATATTAACAAATTGAAAGATACAAACCCTATGATAATCTCAATAGATGCAGCAAAAGCTTTTGACACAATTCACCACCCATTTATGACTAAAACTCTTCAAAAAAAAATGGCCATAGAAGGAACCTACCTCAACATAGTAAAGGTCATATATGATAAGCCTACAGCAAACATTATTCTCAATGGTGAAGAACTGAAAGCATTCCCCCTAAGATCAGCAACAAGACAAGGGTGTCCACTTTCACCACCATTATTTAACATAGGTCTGGAAGTCCTAACTACAGCAATCAGAGAAGAAAAAGAAAGAAAAGGAATCCATATCAGAAAAGAAGTAACACTCTCACTGAAGATGACATGATACTGTACATAGAAAACCCTAAAGATAACATTAGAAAACTACTAGAGATAATAAGTGAATTTAGCAAAGTTGCAGGATACAAAATCAATACACAGAAATCATTTGCATTTCTATACACTAACAATAAAAAATCAGAAGGAGAAATTAAGAATCAATCCCATTCACCATTGCAACAAAAAGAATTAAATATCTAGGAATAAACATACCTAAGGAGACAAAACGGAGAAGGCAATGGCACCCCACTCCAGTACTCTTGTCTGGAGAATCCCATGGATGGAGGAGCCTGGTAGGCTGCAGTCCACGGGGTTGCTGAGGGTCGGACACGACTGAGCGACTTCACTTTCACTTTTCACTTTCATGCATTGGAGAAGGAAATGGCAACCCACTCCAGTGTTCTTGCCTGGAGAATCCCAGGAATGGGGGAGCCTGGTGGGCTGCCGTCTATGGGGTCGCACAGAGTCAGACACGACTGAAGCAACTTAGCAGCAGCAGCAGCAAGGAGACAAAAAACTGTTTTTTAGAAAACAGTTTTTTTAAAGAAATAAAAGATGGCATAAACAGATTAAGAGATATTCTATGTTCCTGGGTAGGAAGAATTAATATTGTGAAAAGACTAATATTGTGAAAATGATTGTACCAAGCACAATCTACAGATTCAATACAATCCCTATCAAATTACCAATGGCATTTTTCACAGAACTAGAACAAAAAATTTCACAATTCATATGGAAACACAAAAGACCCCAAATAGTCAAAGCAGTCTTGAGAATGAAGAATGGAGCTGGAGTAATTAACCTTCCTGACTTCAGATTATACTACAAAGCTACAGTCATCAAGACAGTATGGTACCAGCACAAAAACAGAAATACAGACTAATGAATCAAGATAGAAAGCCCAGAAATAAACTCATGCACCTATGGTTAGCTATTTTTTGACAAAGGAGGCAAGAATATACAATGGGGCAAAGACAGACTCTTCAATAAATGGTACTGGGAAAAACTGGACTGCTGCATGTAAAAGAATGAGATTAGAACACTTCCTAACATCATACACAAAGATAAACACAAAATGGATTAAAGACCCAAATATAAAACCAGAAACTATAAAACTGTTAGAGGAAAACATAGGCAGAATACTCAATGAAATAAATCAAAGCAAGATCCTCTATGACCTGCCTCCCAGAGTAATGGAAATAAAAACAAAAGTGAATAAGTGGGACCTGATTAAGCTTAAAAGCTTTTGCACAACAAAGGAAACTATAAGCAAGGTGACAAGACAATGCTCAGAATGGGAGAAAATAATAGCAAATGAAACAAGGGATTAATTTTCAAAATATACAAGCAGCATATTACTCAACAGCAGAAAAACAAAAAACACAATCAAAAAGTGGGGAAAAGACCTATACAGACATTTTTCCAAAGAAGACATACAGATGGCTAACAACAACATGAAAAAATGCTCAATATCACTCATTAGTAGAGAAATGCAAATCAAAACTACAGTGAGACATCACCTCACACTAGTCAGAATGGCCATCATCAAATGTCTAAAAACAATAAATGCTGGAGAGAGTGTGGAGAAAAGGGAACGCTCTTGCACTGTTGGTGGAAGTGAAAATTGATATAGCCACTATGGAAGACAGTATGGAGATTCCTCAAAAAACTAGGAATAAACCTCCATATGACCCAGCAATCCCAGTCCTAGGCATACACCCCGAGGAAACCAAAATTGTAAAAGACACATGTATCCCATTGTTCAATGCAGCACTATTTACAATAGCTAGAACACGGAAGCAACCTAGATGTCCATCAACAGACGAATGGATTAATACATGTGGTCAATATACACAATGGAATATTCAGTTCAGTTCAGTCACTCAGTTGTGTCCGACTCTTTCCAACTCCATGAACTGCAGCACACCAGGGCCCTCTGTCTATCACCAACTCCTGGAGTTTACTCAAACTCATGTCCATTGAGTTGGTGATGCCATCCAACCATCTCATTCTCTGTTGTTCCCTTCTCCTCCTGCCTTCAATCTTTCCCAGCATCAGGGCCTTTTCAAATGAGTCAGTTCTTTGCATCAGATGGCCTAAGTATTGGAGTTTGAGCTTCAGCATCAGTAGTCCTTCCAATGAATATTCAGGGCTGATTTTCTTTTGGATGGACTGGTTGGATCTCCATGCAGTCCAAGGGACTCTCAGGAGTCTTCTCTAACACCATAGTTCAAAAGCAACAATTCTTTGGCACTCAGATTTCTTTACAGTTCAACTCTCACATCCATACATGACCACTGGAAAAAACCATAGCCTTGACTAGATGGACTTTTGTTGGCAAAGGAATGTCTCTGCTTTTTAATATGCTGTCTAGGTTGGTCATAACTTTCCTTCCAAGGAGTAAGTGTCTTTCAATTTCATGGCTGCAGTCACCATCTGCAGTGATTTTGGAGCCCCCAAAAATAAAGTCTGTCAATGTTTCCACTATAGATGGAGAAATATGTTTCCCTATTTGTCATGAAGTGATGGGACCAGATGCCATTATTTTGTTTTCTGAATGTTGAGCTTTAAGCCAACTTTTTCACTCTCCTCTTTCACTTTCATCAAGAGGCTCTTTAGTTCTTCTTCACCTTCTGCCATAAGGTTGGTGTCATCTGCATATCTGAGGTTATTGATATTTCTCCTGGCAATCTTGATTCCAACTTGTGCTTCATCCAGCCCAGCGTTTCTCATGATGTACTCTGCATATAAGTTCAAAAAGCAGGGTGACAATATACAGTCTTGACGCTAGTATGGAATATTACTCAGTCACAAAAAGAAATGCCTTTGAGTTAGTTCTAATGAGGTGGGTGAATCTAGAGCCTATTATACAGAATGAAGTAAGTCAGGAAGAGAAAGATAAATATCATAGTCTAACGCATAGATACAGAATCTAGAAAAATGGTACTGAAGAACTTATTTACAGAACAGCAATAGAGAAACAGACATGGAGAATAGACTTATGGATGTGGGGAGAGGGGAGGAGAGGGTCAGATGTATGGAAAGAGTAACATGGTAACTTACATTCAGTTCAGTTCAGTTCAGTCACTCAGTCATGTCTGACTCTTTGCGACTCCATGAATCACAACATGCCAGGCCTCCCTGTCCATCACCAACTCCCAGAGTTTACTCAAACTCATGTCCATCGAGTCGGTGATGGCATCCAGCCATCTCATCCTCTGTTGTTCCCTTCTCCTCCTGCCCCAATCCCTCTCAGCATCAGGGTCTTTTCCAATGAGTCAACTCTTTGCATGAGGTAGCCAAAGTATTGGAGTTTCAGGCTCAGCATCAGTCCTTCCAATGAATATTCAGGACTGATCTTTAGGATGAACTGGTTGGATCTCCTTGCAGTCCAAGGGACTCTCAAGAGTCTTCTCCAACACCACAGCTAAAAAGCATCAATTCTTCAGCACCCAGCTTTCTTCACAGTCCAATTCTCACATCCATACATGATCACTGGAAAAACCATAGCCTTGACTAGATGGACCTTTGTTGGCAAAGTAATGTCTCTGCTTTTGAATATGCTATCTAGGTTGGTCATAACTTTCCTTCGAAGGAGTAAGCTTACCATATGTAAAATAGATAGCCAATGGGAATTTGCTGTATGGCTCAGGAAACTTAAGCAGGGGCTCTGTATCAACCTAGAGGGGTGGGATGGAGAAGGAAATGGGAGTGAGGTTCAAAAGGGAAGGACTATAAGTATACCTATGGCTGATTCATGCTGAGGTTTGACAGAAAACAACAAAATTCTGTAAAGCAATTATCCTTCAATAAAAAATTAATTAATTTAAAACAAAAACCCAATGGTTAGAAAAATCACTGAAATTCTCTCACATCTCTTTCCCACAAACCACAGCTGCATTTTATTTCCCAGCACCTTATATACAATGTTGATTTTTTAAATAATAGATAATCCTAAAAATGTAAACAGAGAAATACATCAGAGGGTTATCTCCCCCAAATTTTTATGAATGTTACAAAATGGTCTTTTAGCTCCCAGAAGAAAGATTTTAGTAAACTAGTTGAGAAGTATTCATGGAGTGATATATACATGGAGAGTATATATCATTGAGTAAGTCAGTTTTGCCAGAATCTTTGCATATGGAAGGAATTAGAATAATTCAAAAGTCTACACTGTTAGAAAAGTAAAAGGGAAGGCAGAGAAAACATTTACTCTTCATACCATTTCTGAAAAGTAATCCACAAGCACAATGTTACCTGCAACAAGAAGGGTGACATTTACTCCATTTTACTAAAGACATAACTTTTCTAAAATTTAATCTTCAAATACAGTGGCAGTTGGGGCTTCCCTGGTGGCTCAGAGGTAAAGAATCCACCTGCCAATGTAGGAGATGCGAGTTTGATCGCTTGGATCGTGAAGATCCCCTGGAGAAGCAAGTGGCAACCCACTCCAGTATTCTTGCCTAGGAAGTCCGATGACCAGAGAAGCCTTGTGGGTCCACAGGGTTGCAAAAGAGACAGACATGACTTAGCGACTGAACAACACAACAGTAGCACTTGCCTCATTGGCCTGACCAACAGAAGTGCTCCCTATGATAACAGTTAGCCCACCTCAGACGTCTCATTGAGAAAGACCAGGGTGAGACCTCAGGTTCTGTATATCTTAAAATGCTCTCAGTGATTCTGATTATCATCCAGTTTTAATAATAGCTACTGAACTATTTTATATTATGGCTTTTCTCAAGAATGAATTATATACTTACATTTGTGAAATAATAGTCTGAACAATGACATAGACTTATACAAAACTTAGCAAAAATTTTTAATAAGAATCTTCCTTCTATAGACCTAAGAGAAAGCCAATTCTACTGACACTAGTCAAAAAATAATAATTTGGAATTCATCTTTTAAGTGAGATTGTTAGGAGATACAAACACTATGGAACGTTCCCTTCATTTCTAGTAAACTATTTAATATCCCATCAAAGTAAAGCAATTCAGTAAACAGTAGTAAGAATAGTATCAAAAACAGCAAATTAAAATAATATTGCTATTCTTCAAGACTTAGTATATGACACATACCAACATAGACAATGCACATATTTTTGTCTTGCTTCAACTTCACAATTACCCAGTGAGATCATCATTATTTTTCCCATTTTATAGACAAAGAAACAGAGACTCAAGGAGATTAAAGACTTTACACCTCATTCTTTCTGATGTAATTTAAACAATTTTTTTCTCTTTCTGAGAGTTCATTATTGATATATACAAAATGAACAGATTTCTGTATATTAATCTTGTATCCTGCAACTTGACTGAATTTGTTAATGCTAAGAGTTTTTGTGGAGACTTTAAGGTTTTCTATAACATCATCTGCAAATAGTGATAGATTTATTATTTTCCTTCCAATTTGGATGCCTCTTAATTCTTTTTCTTGTCTCATTGCTGTAGCTAGGATTTCCATTACTATGTTAAATGTAAGTGGCAAGAGTGGACTTCTTTGTCTTATTTTTAATTTTAGAGGAAAGGTATTCATCTTTTCACCAATGAGTATGTTATCTGTGCATTTGTCATAAATGGCCTTTATTATGTTGAGACATGTTCCCTTTATACCAACAATCATGAGAGTTTTTATATGAATGGATGTTGAATTTTGTCAAGTGCTTTTTCTGCAACTATTGAGATGATCATGGAGAAACGATAGTCTCTTCAAGAAGTTGGTTGGGAAAACTGAAGAGCTATGTGCAAAAGAATAAAGTCAGAACATTGTCCAATATCATATATGTGTGTTAGTTGCTCAGTCATGTCTGACTCTTTGCAACCCCATGGACTGTAGCCCACCAAGCTCCTTTGTCCATGAATTTCTGCAGGCAAGAATACTGGAGTGGGTTGCCATTCCCTTCTCCAGAGCTTGAACCCAGATCTCCTGCATTACTGGCAGATTTGTTACCATCAAGGAGATCAGCCCTGGGATTTCTTTGGAGGGAATGATGCTAAAGCTGAAACTCCAGTGCTTTGGCCACCTCATGCGAAGAGTTGACTCCTTGGAAAAGACTCTGATGCTGGGAGGGATTGGGGGCAGGAGGAGAAGGGGACGACAGAGGATGAGATGGCTGGATGGCATCACTGACTCGATGGGAGTCTGAGTGAACTCCGGGAGTTGGTGATAGACAGGGAGGCCTGGCGCGCTGCGATTCATGGGGTCGCAAAGAGTCGGACACGACTGAGCTACTGAACTGAACTGAACTGAAGCAACAAGGGAAGCCCAATATCAAATATAAATAAATTCAAAATGGTTTACAGAACTAAATGTAAGGACTGAAACCACAAAACTCCTAGAAGGGACTGTAGGCAGAACACTGAAATAAAGCATAGCAGCATTGTTTGGCTCTATCTGCTAAGGAAGAGGAAATAGCAAAAATAAGCAAATGAGACCTAACAAACTTAAAAGCTTTTGCACAATAAAGGAAACCCTCAACAAAACCAAAAGACAACATATGGAATGGGAGTTTTTTTTTTTTTTTACAAGTGATATGACCAATAAGAGGTTAATGGAAAGATGCTCACCCACTAATTATTAGACAAATAAAAATCAAAATAATGAAATGTCACCTCATAACTGTTAGAATGGCCATCATCAAAAGTCAACAAATAACAAATATTGGTGAATATGTGGAGAAAAGGGAAGCTTTTTACACTGTTGATGGAAAAAAATTGATGTAGTCTGTATGGAAAACAGTATGAGTTTCCTTAAAACTCTGAAAATAGAACTAGCATGTGATCTAGTGATTCACCTTCTACATTTTTGGAGAATATATCCCAAAAAAAAACAAAAACACTGATCTGAAAAGATGTATGCACTCCAGTGTTCACAATAGCACTATTTACAATATCCAGGATATGGAAACAACCCAGTGTCTATCAAGAGATGAGTGGATAAAGATGTCACACACTTACACACACACACACACACACACACACACACCAGAGTATTACTCAGAAATAAAAGAATAAAATTCTGCCATCCACAGCAATAGGGATGGACCTAGAGAGTATTATGCTTGGTGAAATAATTCAGAGAAAGACAAATATGATATTACTATCAACTTAAGGTGGAACCTAAAAAATAAAACAAGTTAATGTGTATAGTAAAACAGAAAGACTCACAGATAGAGAAAACGAACCAGCAGCTAACAAGAGAGGGATGGTGAGAGGAGGCAAGAGAGGGACTGAGAGATACAAACTACTGTGTATAAAACTGATAAGCAATGAGGACACAACACAGGATTATAGCCATTGTATTGTAGTAACTTTAAATGGAGTAAAAGAGATAAAAATGCCGAATCACTGTGCTGCACATCTAAAACTAACACCGTAGATAAATTACACTTCAATTTAAAAAAAAAAGAAAGAAAGAAAAGGTCTTCCCAGGTGGCACTAGTGGTACAGAACCCATCTGCCAATGCAGGAGACATAAAAGACACCGGTTTGATTCTTGGGTCAAAAAGATCCCCTGGAGAAGGAAATGACAGCCCACTCCAATATTCTTACTGTAGAATTCCAAGGACAGAGGAGCCTGGTGGGCTACAGTCCAGGGGTCACAAAGAGTTGGACACAACTGAAGCAAGTGAGCAAAAAAAAAAAAAAAGAAGAAGAAGAACTTCAATTTAGCTAGTAAGAGACAGATGAGTTTCCATCACTGCAATGCCCAAGTCCATGGTTTTATCCATTTCTCTGAGCACTTCTGGTCAAAGAAGAATTGGGCATCTTTACAAGCCTTCATCTTAAGCTGGAGAAAGGGAGTAACGGCACTGGAGAGATGAAAGCTCATGAATTTCTATCCCCTTTCTTCCCTCCTTGCCATAATTAGCCCTTCACTCATGCTGCCTGCTTGAGTAGTTTCTCCAGGCTGTCAGACAAGGCAGTAATAAGCAACCTGTCATAGAACTCCCTTTTAGAATGAAAAGTAGCCAAAATTATGAAAACTTTATTTCAAAGACCAGGTTGATTTTAAAATATTGAAAATTTCCCCCTCACTAGCAATATTGAAAAAAAAGTAAGTAGCCCATGAGTGCCCAAATGAAAAAACCTCCATCCTATTTTATTGCTGTATTTTATCCTCTTCTTTAATTTGTAAAGCATTGCAATTCCTTCTAAAATTTGCAGTCTCATATCTATAGCAGATCAATTAAAGATAATTGGACAAATGTTTGATTATATTCAGAAAGAAAATTTTACTATTACCTCTTGATAAGCATCTAACCTTATCAAAGATGAAATTTCATTTTCCTGTTACTTATTGGGAATTTTCAGTTCAGTTCACTTCAGTTCAGTCATTCAGTCATGTCCAAATCTTTGCAACCCCATGAACTGCAGCATGCCAGGCCTCCCTGTCCATCACCAACTGCTGCAGTCTACCGAAATCCATGTCCATTGAGTCAGTGATGCCATCCAACCATCTCATCCTCTGTTGTCCCCTTCTACTCCTGCACTCAATCTTTCCCAGCATGAGGGTCTTTTCAAATGAGTCAGTTCTTTCCATCAAGGGGCCAAAGTATTGGAGTTTCAGTTTCAACATCAATCCTTCCAATGAACACCCAGGACTGATCTCCTTTAGGATGGACTGGTTGGATCTCCTTGCAGTCCAAGGGACTCTCAAGAGTCTTCTCCAACACCACAGTTCAAAAGCAACAATTCAGCACTCAGGCTTCTTTATAGTCCAACTCTCACATCCATACATGACTACGGGAAAAACCATAGCCTTGACTAGATGGACCTTTGTTGGCAAAGTAATGTCTCTGCTTTTGAATATGCTATCTAGGTTGGTCATAACTTTCCTTCCAAGGAGTAAGCGTCTTTTAATTTCATGGCTGCAATCACCATCTGCAGTGATTTTGGAGCCCCCCAAAATAAAGTCAGCCACTGTTTCCTGTTTCCCTATCTATTTGCCATGAAGTGATGGGACCAGATGCCATGATCTTAGCTTTCTGAATGTTGAGCTTTAAGCCAACTTTTCACTCTCCTTTTGCACTTTCATCAAGAGGCTTTTTAGTTCTTCTTCACTTTCTGCCATAAGGGTGGTCATTTGCATATGTCATCTGCATATCTGAGGTTATAGATATTTCTCCCAGCAACCTTGATTCCAGATTGTGCTTCCTCCAGCCCAGCATTTCTCATGATGTACTCTGGATACAAGTTAAATAAGCAGGGTGACAATATACAGCCTTGACGTACTCCTTTTCCTATTTGGAACCAGTCTGTTGTTCCATGTCCAGTTCTAACTTTTGCTTCCTGACCTGCATACAGATTTCTCAAGAGGCAGATGCAGTGCTCTGGTATTCCCATCTCCTTCAGAATTTTCCACAGTTTATTGTGATCCATACAGTCAAAGGCTTTGGCATAGTCAATAAAGCAGTAATAAATGTTTTTCTGAAACTCTCTTGCTTTTTTGATGATCCAGGGGATGTTGGCAATTTGATCTCTGGTTCTTCTGCATTTTCTAAAATGAGCTTAAATATCTGGAAGTTCACGGTTCACGTATTGTTGAAGCCTGGCTTAGAGAATTTTGAGCATTACTTTGCTAGCATGTGAGATGAGTGCAATTGTGCAGTAGTTTGAGCATTTTTGGCATTGCCTTTCTTTGGGATTGGAATGAAAATTGACCTTTTCCAGTCTTGTGGCCACTGCTGAGTTTTCCAAATTTACTGACATATTGAGTGCAGCACTTTCACAGCATCATCTTTTAAGATTGAAACAGCTCCACTGGAATTCAATCACATCCACTAGCTTTGTTCATAGTGATACTTCCTAAAGCCCACTTGACTTCACATTCCAGGATGTCTGGCTCTAGGTGAGTGTGAGTGATCACACCATCATGCTCATCTGGGTCATTAAGATCTTTTTTGTACAGTTCTTTTGTGTATTCTTAATATCTTCTGCTTCTGTTAGGTTCATACCATTTCTGTCCTTTATCAAGCCCATCTTTGCATGAAATGTTCCCTTGGTATCTCTAATTTTCTTGAAGAGATCTCTAGTCTTTCCCATTCTATTGTTTTCCTCTATTTCTTTGCACTGATTTCTGAGGAAGGCTTTCTCATCTCTCCTTGCTATTCTTTGGAACTCTGCATTCAAATGGGTATATCTTTCCTTTTCTCCTTTGCTTTTTGCTTCTCTTCTTTTCACAGCTATTTGTAAGGCCTCCCCAGACAGCCATTTTGCTATTTTGCATTTCTTTTTCTTGAGGATGGTCTTGATTCCTGTCTCCTGTACAATGCCTCAGACCTCCATCCATAGTTCATCAGGCATTCTGTCTATCAGATCTAGTCCCTTAAATCTATTTCTTACTTCCACTTTATAGTCATAAGGGATTTGATTTAGGTCATACCTGAATGGTCTAGTGGTTTTACCCACTTTCTTCGATTTAAGTCTGAGTTTGGCAATAAGGAGTTCATGATCTGAGCCACAGTCAGCTCCCGGTCTTGTTTTTGCTGACTGTATAGAGCTTCTCCATCATTGGCTGCAAAGAATATAATCAATGTGATTTTGGTGTTGACCATCTGGTGATGTCCATGTGTAGAGTCTTCTCTTGTGTTGTTTGAAGAGGGTGTTTGCTATGACCAGTGCATTCTCTTAGCAGAACTCTATTAGCCTTTGCCCTGGTTCATTCTGTACTCCAAGGCCAAATTTGCCTGTTACTCCAGGTGTTTCTTGACCTCCTATTTTGCATTCCAGTCCCCTATAATGAAAAGGACATCTTTTCTGCGTGTTAGTTCTAAAAGGTCTTGTAGGTCTTCAGAGAACCATTCAACTTCAGTTTCTTCAGCATTACTGGTCAGGGCATAGACTTGGATTACTGTGATATTGAATGGTTTGCCTTGGAAACTAACAGAGATCATTCTGTCATTTTTGAGACTGCATCCAAGTACTGCATTTCAGACTCTTTTGTTGACTATGATGGCTACTCCATTTCTCTAAGGGATTCCTGCCCACACTAGTAGATATAATGGTCATCTGAGTTAAATTCACCCATTCCAATTCATCTTAGTTCACTGATTCCTAGAATGTCAACGTTCACTCTTGCCATTTCCTGTTTGACCACTTCCAATTTGCCTTGATTCATGGACCTAACAATCCAGGTTCCTATGCAATATTGCTCTTTACAGCATGGGACTTGACTTCCCTCTCCAGTCCCATCCACAACTGGGTATTGTTTTTGCTTTGCCTCCATCCCTTCATTCTCTCTGAAGTTATTGCTCTACTGATCTGCAGTAGCCTATTGGGCACCTACTGATCTGGGGAGTTCATCTTTCAGTGTCCTATCTTTTTGCCTTTTTATACTGTTCATGGAGTTATCAAGGCAAGAATACTGAAGTGGTTTGTCATTCCCTTCTCCAGTGGAACTCTCTATCATGACCCGTCCGTCTTGGGTGGTCCCACACGGCATGGCTCAGTTTCATTGAGCTAGACAAGGCTGTGGTCCATGTGATTGATGGGAATTTTAAGTATTGTAAATCAACCAAGTGATACTTATGATATACCTGGAATTCTGTTTATCAGTTCTCTAGAATACATGCTAAATAATAAAATAATGAAGAACAAAACAGAAAATGAGTCACAGAACTAGAATTCTAGTAACCCCCTGACATTAAATGAAATATGAATTTAATATTATACAAAAACAATGAAGGGCTTCCCTGACAACTCAGACAGTAAAGGATTTGCCTGCAATGCAGGAGACCTGGGTTTGATCCTTGGGCTGGGAAGATCCCCTGCAGAAGGGAATGGCAACCCACTCAAATATTCTTGACTGGAGAATTCCATGGATAGAGGAACCTGGCAGGCTACAGTCCATGGGGTTACAAAGAGTTGGACACCACCGAATGACTTTCACTTTCCAATTTCACAATCAAAAGCAAGCAGAATTAGCAGATAAGTTTGGATCACTAAATTTAGCAAATGAGTTTGGATAACTTGAAAAAATCTCTTTCAAAGTTTTCAGAAATAACACAAAAATGAAAACAAAATCAACTGGCCTAATTAAGAACATTTTGGCACCTTTTGACATCCTTGTGTTGATAACTCATGACTTTCTGTTCTTTTATGAAATAAGAGAAAACTAAGACATGGAAGCTAGGAATAGCTGTATGCAGTTATAAGAAATGTTTTTAATGCCACTTAATCATCATAACTCCAAATACATTGGTAGAACTATGTACAAATCAATATACCCATTTTCAAAGACAATTTTGCAGTATATTTTAAAACCCAAACTTTTCATCTAGATTTCCACAGTTAGGGATTTCTCCTGAGAAAATTCTCAGACAGCTTCACTTATGTAAAATTAAAAAAAAAAAAGTTAATCGTCTTGATTTTACTCAGAATATATTGATGTCTAACTAGAGAAAACTAGTTATAATTTGTTCCATAACACTTTAAGTGCAGGAAACCTTAGATGGATTTTCTTCCTGAATCACCCGGGCTAATGCCCCACTGACCAATGATACATAACAACCTTATGTAGGGCATCCCCACTCTCTACAATACATGCATCTCCAAGGACTTTGAGGTTGAAAATTTGGCTCTCCTTCTGCAATACCTGGCTACCTTAGAGCCTGCTCCCTGCAGCATGTGGACCCTTGAAAGCCTGGTGGTCTGAGGCGCCAGCAGAGCAAATCTGGAGTCAACTTCTACTTCATCTTCAAGGTCTCCATTCATAGTAACCACGGCAAATGGAGTCATTCAAGTCCCCACTTTCCCATCTCTGAGCAAGTAGGCCAGTCTCTGAAGTTTTCAAACCAAGTTTCTCCTTTGCCCAGTTATGGGATACATCTCTGGAACAGACACCATCAGGTCTGCTGCTACGTCTTAAACTTTTCATTGTTCTCTGATGAACTTCCCCATATCTGAGAATTTTTTTTCCCCCCAGAGCCAAGAAAAGCATTCCTTCCACATAGCAGTCTGGAAATTCAAAGGAATTAACACCACTCTTCCACTGGATCAGGCCTCAATTCATGAAGGTGATGTCTTATCGCTCAATTGTGTCTGACTTTTCACGATCCCATGCACTGTAGCCTGCCAGGCTCCTCTGACCAAGGAACTCACTGAAGGTTGTGTGTTGATACTCCAGCTCTCTCATCCTTATGTGGTAGATGAGCAGTGTTGCAGAGGCAAAGTTGAGTCAGGTGTTTACACCAGTTTATGGTTTCCTTATAGGACTGAGCTCCAGTTGGCTTTGTGGGAGAGTAGGCTGAATAATCGGAGAAGGTGATGGCACCCCATTCCAATACTCTTGTCTGGAAAATCCCATGGACAGAGGAGCCTGGTATGTTGCAGTCCATGGGGTCACGAAGAGTCGGACACGACTGAGTGACTTCACTTTCACTTTCATGCATTGGAGAAGGAAATGGCAACCCACTCCAGTGTTCTTGCCTGGAGAATCCCAGGGATGGCAGAGCCTGATGGGCTGCCGTCTAGGAGGTTGCACAGAGTCGGACACGACTGACGTGACTTAGCAGCAACAGCAGGCTGAATAATATACCTTTTTTCTCCTTCCCTTCCCTGTATCACCTTTCCTCTCCCTTGTTATTATTTTCTGCACTTCCCAAATGTACCTCTGGCACTCAAATTTCTTTCTCACTGTCTGCTTCTGGGACAAACTAAATGAACATAATTTCCTTTTCCTTCTACATTTGGGACACAGCCACCACAACTCTAAGCACTAGCCTCTGCCAGTGTGTGAAGACAAAGCAAATGAAGACAAAGACTGAGATGTACTAAGGTCCACAAAGATCATGTGATGCAAGGGAGCCCACATTCAGCATACAGAAACTCTGGCTACTATTTTGGAATGATAAGGGAAATATACCACTCTCTACTTATTTACTTTTTTTTTATTTTCTAGAGCTATGGAGAAAACAATCTTGCTCCATATAGGAAAAATATTATTCTATGCTGTTGTTGTTTCAAAATGATAATATAATCCCATTTTTATTTTCACTGTATTTGTATTTTTATTCATATACAGCATAAACATGAGTAGGTATGATAGCTTCTTTTATGTGAGACAAATTTCTCTTTAATTTAGTGACTTGAAACTATACTTATTTATTTCTCACAATTCTTCTGGTCTGGGTTGATTTGTGTGATAGCTGTACTCAGATATCAGACAGAGACAAGTGGACTCATAGGTCAGACCTATCCTTGTGTTGGTGGTTGGCAGGCTGTTTTTGAAATATTTTCTCTAGAATATATGGTTCAGTTCAGTTGCTCAGTTGTGTCCAACTCTTTACTACCCCCATGGACTGCACCATGCCAGGCTTCCCTGTCCATCACCAACTCCCAGAGCTTAAACTCATGTCCATTGAGTCAGCAATGTCATCCAACCATCTCATCCTCTGTTGTTCCCTTCTCCTCCCGCCTTCAATCTTTCCCAGCATCAGGGTCTTTTCCAATGAGTTAGTTCTTCACATCAGGTGGCCTAAGTATTGGAGTTTCAGCATCAGTCCTTCCAATGAACATTCAGGACTGATTTCCTTTAGGATGGACTGGTTGGATCTTTTCACTATCCAAGGCACTCTCAAGAGTCCTCCCCAACACCACAGTTCAAAAGCATCAATTCTTCGGTGCTCAGCTTTCTTTATAGTCCAGCTTTCACATCCATATAGTTCAGTTAAGTTCAGTTCAGTCACTAAGTCATGCCCGACTCTTTGACACCCCATGAACCACAGCATGCCAGGCCTTCCAGTCCATCACCAACTCCCAGAGTCCACCCAAACCCATGTCCATTTTGTCAGTGATGCCATCCAACCATCTCATCCTCCGTCATCCCCTTCTCCTCTGGCCCTCAATCGTTCCCAACATCAGGGTCTTTTCAAATGAGTCAGCTCTCCACATCAGGTGGCCAAAGTATTGGAGTTTCAACTTCAACATCAGTCCCTCCGATGAACACCCAGGACTGATCTGCTTTAGGATGGACTGGCTGGATCTCCTTGCAGTCCAAGGGACTCTCAAGAGTCTTCTCCAACAACACAGTTCAAAAGCATCGATTCTTCAGTGCTCAGCATTCTTTATACTCCAACTGTCACATCCATACATGACTACTGGTAAAACCGTAGCCTTAACTAGATGGACCTTTGTTGGCAAAGTAACATCTCTGCTTTTTAATATGGAACACATGTATACCTGTGGGGGATTAATTTTGATATTTGGCAAAACTAATAAAATTATGTAAAGTTTAAAAATAAAATAAAATTAAAAAAATATATATATATGCTGTCTAGTATGTTGGTCATAGCTTTTCTTCCAAGGAGCAAGCGTCTTAATTTCGTGGCTGCAGTCATCATCTGCACTGATTTTGGAGCCCCCCAAAATAAAGTCTTTCAATATTTCCATTGTTTCCCCATCTATTCGCCATGCAGTGAGGGGACCAGATGCCATGATCTTAGTTTTCTGAATATATGGTTAGGGGTAGATTACTGGACTGCACCCTCAATTTTATTAGATATTGCCAAAATGCTTTTTAGGAGGTTATACCAACTTTTATTGACATCATATATGAAAGCTATGAAGCTCTCATACTTTTATTGGAGTTGAAACAGTATCTCATTGATGTCTTATTTTCACTTTTCTGTTTACTATTAAAAATACATGCTTTTCCATATGTTCATTGGACATTCGGGTTTCTTTTTCTTCAGATTATGTCTTTATTTCTTTTGCCCAGTTTTCTTGGGGATTGTTTTCTGCTGGATGTAAGAATCATTATATATCCTAGGTGTTGGTATTTTGGGTGTCCCATGCATTGAAAATTTCTACCCTCTGGCTTATCTTTGAAGTTTGTGTATGTGCTTTTTTTTTTTTTTTTTTGGCTTGAATGTAAATTACTCAATTTGTAATTAAACAAAGTATCAGTGTTCTTTGTTTTTTGTTTGTTGTTTTGTGTTTATTGAGGTTGGGTAATCTGAGTCATCAATCTTCCAAGTACTGGTGTAGAGAAGTATGGGTGTAGAGTTTGAGTTGTGCTGGCATCACAAAGGTGCTAAAAAATCATTTTCACAGTGTAACAAACTATTTCTCTCAGTTTTTGTAACCTAAATGCATATGTGTTTTATTTTTCTCTGTGAATGTTGTATAACTTTTGAAAATTATATTTTCTGGGGCAAGTAAGGGATTTGGTTGCATTATAACAAACTAATTATAATCAAGGGACTTCTTCCTTTTTCTGTAGAATCTCATAAATCTACCTGGCGCAGTAACTCAACTCTAGAGATTGTGGAGTCAACTACCAAAGCTGGTTCTAAAGAGAGATGAATAATTTCTTGGTAAATAAAGAAGTTTCAGTTGTTAAGATAATAATCAAAGCTCATATGACACAACCAGAGCTGATAAGCAGCAGCATCACTACGGAATTCCCTGCCTTGTGGTGCCTCTTCTGCTGCCTGAGCTCAGCAGGGAGGATGGAAAATTCCTCCTCAGCAAACACCTAGCATCGCTTCAAGAAGAAGCAGGCAAGGGAAAATAAAACTTTAGAAGAGGAGACAAAATATAAGTAAATGAAAATTTCTTTTACTCACCTGATTTAAGTTATATGAACATCTTTAACATACCAAAATAACTGAAAAGAAACACATAACAGCCTTAAAATGTCCATGCACTTATTTCTACTAGAAAGATAGCCCATGGGAAAATATGGCTTTAGTATAGACTTTCAACATATAATAAGTTTTTAGATACCTATCAAGTGATAATTTACATCTACTGCTCTAATAGTTGTAACAGCTACATGTATTGATACAATCTAACTTTGATGCTGCATTTTGATATAACATGTAGATCTCAGATTTTATACACACATTTGGAGGTCAGTCCTTTCCCCCTTTGAGTTCAAAGCATCCAGTTTAATTTTGAAATTTTTTCTAGTCCAGATGAACAACTAGCATACATCAAAATAGCTCGAGAACCCACAAGAAAATTAACAACTGAGCAACCTGTGGACAAAGTGAAGAAATGATATAATCTAAAGATTATTTGGGGATGTTGGTTCTTATCATAATGACTTACAATTACTAGAATTAGAGATTATACAATGTAGAAAGGCCTTTTTCAAGTTGCACTTATTTCTCAAAAGTTTATTAAATACCCACCATGTGCTAGACACTACTCTCACATTCATGGTTCTTAAAATCTATTGAAGAGATATACAACAAACATTAAAAATGACCAATTATATAGTAAGTTAGGTAGTAATATGTGTTATGGGGAAAGAAGAAGCAGCAGAATAAGAGGTATGGGTTAGTTCTAACATGAGAGTCTTATATATTAGAGGTATCTCTAATAACCAAACTTATGTAGAGACATTTGAAGTAGTTTTAAAAATTGAATTACTTTATTCTCTGATTTCAGATGATAAAATGCCCCAAGATTTTATGAGCCAGGGTGTGACTACTATGGGTAAGCCCTGTAACAACTATCAGTTTACAAAATTTGACTTTAAGGATTTATAAATGTGTCACTTAAATAGCCAATCAAACCAAAAATTAAGCACCTTAAGTTAAATTTCCTATCAGATCAGATTAGATCAGTCACTCAGTCGTGTCCGACTCTTTGCGACCCCATGAACCACAGCACACCAGGCCTCCTTGTCCATCACCAACTCCCGGAGTTCAATCAGACTCACGTCCATCAAGTCAGTGATGCCATCCAGCCATCTCACCCTCTGTCGTCCCCTTCTCCTCTTGCCCCCAATCCCTCCCAGCATCAGAGTCTTTTCCAATGAGTCAACTCTTTTCATGAGGTGGCCAAAGTACTGGAGTTTCAGCTTTAGCATCATTCCTTCCAAAGAAATCCCAGGGCTGATCTCCTTCAGAATGGACTGGCTGGATCTCCCTGCAGTCCAAGGGACTCTCAAGAGTCTTCTCCAACACCACAGTTCAAAAGCATCAATTCTTCAGTGCTCAGCCTTCTTCACAGTCCAACTCTCACATCCACATGACCACAGGAAAAACCATAGCCTTGACTAGACGGACCTTTTTTGGCAAAGTAACGTCTCTGCTTTTCAATATGCTATCTAGGTTGGTCATAACTTTCCTTCCAAGGAGTAAGTGTCTTTTAATTTCATGGCTGCAGTCACCATCTGCAGTGATTTCAAGGCCCCAAAAAATAAAGTCTGCCACTGTTCCCACTGTTTCCCCATGGATTTCTCATGAAGTGATGGGACCAGATGCCATGATCTTAGTTTTCTGAATGTTGAGCTTTAAGCCAACTTTTTCACTCTCCACTTTCACTTTCATCAAGAGGCTTTTTAATTCCTTTTCACTTTCTGCCACAAGGGTGGTGTCATCTGCGTATCTGAGGTTATTGATATTTCTCCTGGCAACCTTGATTCCAGCTTGTGTTTCTTCCAGTCCAGTGTTTCTCATGATGTACTCTGCATATAAGTTAAATAAGCAGGGTGACAATATACAGCCTTGACATACTCCTTTTCCTATTTGAAACCAGTCTGTTGTTCCATGTCCAGTTCTAACTGTTGCTTCCTGACCTGCATACACATTTCTCAAGAGGCAGCTCAGGTGGTCTGGTATTCCCATCTCTTGAAGAATTTTCCACAGTTTATTGTGATCCACACAGTCAAAGGCTTTGGCATAGTCAATAAAGCAGAAATAGATGTTTTTCTGGAACTCTCTTGCTTTTTCCATGATCCAGCAGATGTTGGCAATTTGATCTCTGGTTCCTCTGCCTTTTCTAAAACCAGCTTGAACATCAGGAAGTTCACGGTTCACATATTGCTAAAGCCTGGCTTGGAGAATTTTAAGCATTACTTTACTAGCGTGTGAGATGAGTGCAATTGTGCAGTAGTTTGAGTATTCTTTGGCATTGCCTTTCTTTGAGACTGGACTGAAAACTGATCTTTTCCAGTCCTGTGGCCACTGCTGAGTTTTCCAAATTTGCTGGCATATTGAGTGCTGCACTTTCACAGCATCATCTTTCAGGATTTGGAATAGCTCAACTGGAATTCTATCACCTCCACTAGCTTTGTTCATAGTGATGCTTTCTAAGGCCCACTTGACTTCACATTCCAGGATGTCTGGCTCTAGGTCAGTGATCACACCATCGTGATTATCTGGGTCGTGAAGATCTTTTCTGTACAGTTCTTCTGTGTATTCTTGCCATCTCTTCTTAATATCTTCTGCTTCTGTTAGGTCCATACCATTTCTGTCCTTTATTGAGCCCATCTTTGCATGAAATGTTCCTTTGGTATCTCTGATTTTCTTGAAGAGATCTCTAGTCTTTCCCATTCTGTTGTTTTCCTCTAGTTCTTTGCACTGATCGCTGAAGAAGGCTTTCTTATCTCTTCTTGCTATTCTTTGGAACTCTGCATTCAGATGTTTATATCTTTCCTTTTCTCCTTTGTTTTTTGCTTCTCTCCTTTTCACAGCTATTTGTAAGGCCTCCCCAGACAGCCATTTTGCTTTTTTGCCTTTCTTTTCCATGGGGATGGTCTTGATCCCTGTCTCCTGTACAATGTCACAAACCTCATTCCATAGTTCATCAGGCACTCTATCTATCAGATCTAGGCCCTTAAATCTATTTCTCACTTCAAATTTCCTATAGCCAGCAAAAATAATTTTGAAGAAAAATATTTAATGGCACTGAAAATTTCAGACTATTTACCAAGAAAGCAAGTTCACAAAATGATATGAACAGTGTTAGCCTATATTTATATAACGCTATACATATGGACATTTGTATAGGAAGCTATGCCATACTTTAAATAGTGATATCTTTTGGGGAGAAATGATGAGCAGTATAATTTTTATTTTCTTGTGTATTTTGATTTGCTATATTAATTTATAATAATTTTGTCTTCAAATGCAATGAGAAAAATAAGAAAATCAGATCTAAAATTTAGCCAAAGCCTAACATTATGTTATAAGATTGAAAGAATACATGGAGATCTAAGTAATATTTTGGTGCTAAAATTGACTCAGGAATTTTTTTCCAATGCTAAAAAAAGAATCCCGTACATCAGATAATGCCAGACTCCCATAGATTGTGATGGATTTTATATCATCATCCTTGGTTTATTTTGTTCTATCACTTAGTTTTCAAAATGCCCTCAGTTGAGCTTGAATGGAATTTCTTGGGCTGGGTGAAGAGTTCATTCTTGTTTAAGATCTTACAGAAAAACCACAACAAACATTTTGGCCAAAGCAAAACATGCTCTAAATTTGTATCCTTATTTATGAGCTATACATAAGTTGGTATCCTTGCATGGAAGCTATAATTATTTACTTTGAAACTCCTAAAACATTCCGATTATCTAAGCCTAACATTAATAGATTACAACATGTACAAACTATTCAATGAGTAAATGGTATTTACCAATGTCTTTCTCAATATGTGTTCTCCCAGAAGTTGACTGTTGAACAAAGATTTTAGTACAAGTAGCTTATTTTGGATATGTTCCCAAGAAATTAATCAAGGCAAATTTAAGAGGGAAGGAAAGAACCCATAAAGGATGAATTATCTGGCAAGTTACCACTGTAAGTTATAGGATCTTAACTCCTTTCAGGAATACCTCATCCAGACCCCAACCTAGGGGCAAAGGAACTGTAACATTTACACATCAAGTTTCCTGCATAACAGGTTGAGAGTGCTGCTCCTTGAGTTTTATTAATTCTCTGAATTTCTGGTATCCAGTAAAGAAACGAGGCAGAGAAGATATGGTTGGAGTACTAATCTGTAGTACTCTTCATTACAAGTATTTTGAAGGCTTTGTTTGTAAACATGGTAGAAATAAAGAAATGAGAAATTGATATGGAGGATGGGTTCAAAATATAGATTATTTTACAGTATTCTTAAGATAAAGTTTATGCTTATGGCACACTTTAACATCTTGCCCTTCTACTGAGAGAAAAAGTTTAAATTTGCTTCTTGAACAATGAACAGAAATTTACTAAACTGTGTTGAGATGGGTGGGCAGAGAAAGACTGAGGACAACAATTCAAGCAGAGAAAATTAAATATTAAGAGGTGAGCCTGCAAGCATATCATGAAATGTTCGAAGAACGGCAAATGGTCCAATATTACTGGAGCACTGGGGGCCACGTCCAAGATGGCACAGAGAAATAGATAGGAAACAAACCCCACAGGAATTCTTACAGGCATTAGCACCTTATTCTAAAGGCAACGGGAGACCTCTGAAAGATTTAAGTCAAGATTTAAGCATCTTTAAAAGAAGTTTCTGATAGGAAATTGGAAGAAAAAATGGGAGCGAGAAAAAGAGAAGCAGCAAATTGGGATGCCAGAAATCATGGTGGTTTTTGCTGACAGCAACGAAGAGAGAAGAGAACATATGAATATATTATTTTGAAGATATTTAGGAGGCAGAAAACTTAGGAAAAAATTTTATGAGAAAAACTAGATTTGCTTTCATATACTAGATGTAAAAAAAAAAAGCAAACGGCAGGCAATACATTTTCTGGTCTGAAACAAAATTCCTTATAGCTGATGTTATGTATTATGGTATTCTGTACACTAAGTGTCTTAAATGATTATTTCTTTATTTAACTAAATTGAGGCATGTAATTCAATTATAAAATGGAAGGAGGGAGTGGTAAAGGGAATGAAATATTCATTAAGAATCATTTCCCATCAACCACTTGTTCATGCTTAGATCAAACAGATCTAATAATTTCTTGTTAAATTCATCAGTTTTCATTAGAAGAGTAATTGTAGTTGGTGAAAGGTAATGGTTACAGTGTATTACACAATTAACACAGTGTGAAATGAAATAAAATATGTTCTCTATAGAGGGTTTTCTGCAAACACTAGATACTGGATTTAGGATATATAAATGTAAGATTTTGCTAAACACTATCATTTTGTTAAATCAAATCAAGGCCTATTTATATTTCCCTTGAAAACTCATGCTGTCATTTAGACATTACAAAAGTTGATGTTTTAACAGATTGTTTAGGGCTAAGGGAATGAAATTTGATTTTTGTAAATAATCATGATGTCTTTATAAAGTGTTAGTTCCTCAGTTGGGTCCTACTCTTTGTGACTCCATGGACTGTAACCCACCACACTCCTCTGTCCATGCAATTTTTCTGGCAAGAATACTGGAGTGGATAGCCATTCCCTCCTCTAGGGGATCTTCCCAACCCAGGGACTGAACCTGGTCTCTTGCACTGCAGGCAGATTCTTTACCACCTGAGTCACCAGGGAAGCATGCTGTCTGCAAAAAATGCCAGAGGAAATAGCTTGGACTCATGTTGATAAACCTATTAGGTCAAAATCTAATCTGCATATTTCAACCCTGAAAACCCCAAATAGAAAATGTTTATTTTCTATTTTAATTTTTTTCCATTTATCAAGACAAAATAGTTTATAAAAGTAGTTTATAAACTAGAAACTATAGTTTTTGTATAAAACTATACAAAAGAGTTTATAAAAGTATATAAAGGGTAATAATATTGAGAATAAAATATGGTAATTATTATTAAAAAGAAAATATTTGCAAAAAGCTTAAGTGATAAAAGACTATTAACCAAAATATACAAAGAACACTTAAAACTCAACACTATTAAAACAACCCAATTAAAAAATAGGTCAAAGACTTTAACTGACAATGGAATATTATTCAACACTGAAATTAAATGAGTGACCAAGCCATGAAAAGACATGGATGAATCTTAACTGCATATTACTAAGTGAAAGAAACAAATCTAAAAAGGTTACCTATAGTATGCTACCAACTATATAACATTCTAGAAAGGGGGAAAAAAACTACAGAAACATGAAAAGACAGTGCCTGCCAGAGGCTGGGGTGGAGGGAGGGATGAACAGGGAAAACAAAGTGGAATTTTAGAATGTTGAAAATACTCTGTATGATACCATAATGATAGATACATGTTATTATATGTTTGTCCAAACTCATAGACTATACAACATTGAAAGTAAGCCATAGCAGGGGAAATGTAGGTTCATCAATTGTAACAAATGTACCACTCTGGTGGAGGATGTTGGGAATGGGGAGGCTGGGGAGAAGTGGTGAGAATATATGGGAAATCTCTATCTCCCCATTAATCTTGCTGTGAATCTAAAACTTCTTTAAAAAATAAGGTCTTATTTTTTTTTTTAATTTTATTTTATTTTTAAACTTTACATAACTGTATTAGTTTTGCCAAATATCAAAATGAATCCACCACAGGTATACATGTGTTCCCCATTTTTTAAGTCTATTTATTCCTTATTTTTGAAATTTTTTTGATGAAATTCTAAATTGACAGTTATTTTTTTCCTCTGAAGATTGTAAAGATGTTATTTGATTTCCTTAGGTCTTACATAGTTTCTGATCAAAAAATATTTAATTTCTCTTATACTTATTCCTTTGTGATGTATCTTTTTGTCCTCTGCTTTTTAACGTTTTGTCTTGATTACTGGTTTTAATCTATTTCATTTTAATGTATGTGTATCCTCTTTGCATTCGTTTAAAAGGAAACATCTGGCAACCACATTTTATCAAATATTTCCCAACATTTACAATATATGGGCTGTATTCCATAGTATGGAAATACTATCATTTTAATCATTGGTTCCTTGCTACTCAACATTCAGATGCCACTTCAGTTCAAAGGTCTTTATTTTTGAGAGCAACAAGCACAGATGATTTATATAAACTCAATTATGCAGGGTGGGGGAGCGTTCCTCACTCTGCTTCCTCATGTAAATGAGATATGTCTGTCATAATTTTATTTCAAAAGGAAGATTATAACCATAAGAATAAAAGTAGTCAGTATACTTAATTCTCATCAAGTAAATAAAGATTTAAAAAATCATATCACTTTAAAAGTCCAAGACAATTTAAGAGTACAATAGAGTACATTTTTTACACAATATGTGCCAGATTGCACAAATATAAATCATAGAATTGGTGAACCACTGAAGTCAGCAGTCCTTATTCTGGTGAACTACTCAGTTCAGTTCAGCTCAGTCGCTCAGTCGTGTCCGACTCTTTGCGACCCCATGAATCACAGCACGCCAGACCTCCCTGTCCATCACCATCTCCCAGAGTTCACTCAAACTCATGTCCATCAAGTCAGTGATGCCATCCAGCCATCTCATCCTCTGTCATCCCCTCTTCCTCCTGCCCGCAATCCCTCCCAGCATCAGAGTCTTTTCCAATGAGTCAGCTCTTTGCATAAGGTGGCCAAAGTACTGGAGTTTCAGCTTTAGCATCATTCCTTCCAAAGAACACCCAGGACTGATCTCCTTTAGAATGGACTGGTTGGATCTCCTTGCAGTCCAAGGGACTCTCAAGAGTCTTCTCCAACACTACAGTTCAAAAGCATCAATTCTTCAGCACTCAGCTTTCTTCACAAACTCTCACATCCATATATGACTACTGGAAAAACTATAGCCTTGACTAGATGGACCTTTGTTGGCAAAGTAATGTCTCTGCTTTTCAATATGCTATCTAGGTTGGTCATAATTTTCCTTCCAAGGAGTAAGCGTCTTTTAATTTCATGGCTGCAGTCACCATCTACAGTGATTTTGGAGCCCAAAAAAATAAAGTCTGACACTGTTTCCACTGTTTCCCCATCTATTTGCCATGAAGTGATGGGACCAGATGCCATGATCTTTGTTTTCTGAATGTTGAGCTTTAAGCCAACTTTTTCACTCTCCTCTTTCACTTTCATCAAGAGGCTTTTTAGTCCCTCTTCACTTTCTGCCATAAGGGTGGTGTCATCTGCATCTGCTGTCCACATACTGAGTATATTTTCAGTCTCTGACCACCCATGGATGCTCAAGTTAGCTATCATCCCGAAGTAATATAGTCTTCATTTTTCTACACTTTACTGCCATTTTAAAAATAATCAGAATATTAGTTTCAAGGTTAAATCATCTGTATGGGACTAGGTTATCTTCTAGCATTTTATGTTCACAGTTAGAGCCTACTGTTTAAGAGATGTGATAGTATTTATTGTGTTCAGAGACCTGGTGGTTTTGAGCTGTGGTACTGGAGAAGACTCTTGAGAGTTGCTTGGACAGCAAGGAGATCAAACCTGTCAATCCTAAAGGAAATCAACCCTGAATATTCATTGGAAAGACTGATACTGAAGCTGAAACTCCAACACTTTGGTCACCTGATGTGAAGAGCTGATTCATTGGTTAAGGCTTTGATTCTGGGAAAGAATAAGAGCAGGAGGAGAAGAGGGAGACAGAGGATGAGATGGTTGGATGGCATCATTGACTCAATGGACATGAGTTTGAACAAACTCCGGGAGATGACGAAGGACAGAGAAGCCTGGTATGCTGCTGCCCATGGGATTGTAAAGAGTTGGACATGACTTAGCAACTGAACAACAGAGACATGGAGCCTACACTTTAGTTGAGATGAAGCAAAATACTGCTTTTTCACATATTTACCATGAGAGAGATGTCCATGAAACATACTGTTTGCACTGCTTAGAGTCTGAGCATGTATTTGAACAATGATTATGCAGTATTGATGTTTAAGAAGTTATTCTCATCTATTGTTTATGTTTATTGTTTATACTTGTTTAGACTAGTTCAGATGAAACATTTTTGGGAATATAGGAAATCTGAGATTTGATGTAATAAATATCTAGCTTATTTAATTGCTTATAGTTATTTTTCTATTACTACGTCAATACCTGCTTTACAGGGTCTCGGGTAACAACTATCTTTCCCATGACACATCATGCCCACTTGGCTATGGCCCCTCTTGATTTCTCCAGCTCCTTGCTTAGGACCACTTTCTCCTACCAAGCTACTGTCAGCATCGTATCGTCTTGTACGCTTTGTCTTCATCGTATCATGCCTTCTTGAAATACTGTTCTTTCTCTTGCCTGCTGAAGCCTCTTCAAGACCTATTTGTCATTCAAGATCCAGGTAAAGTTTTTATCTTGCAGTAAAGACTTTTCTGACTAGCCTACGACCCCTCTTCACAAAATGACCAGGCCTATCTTTGTGTTTTACTAACCACTTAATAAATGTCCCTTGAGTGAATGAATAAAAACATAAAAAATTCATATTGGAGAGAATGCACAAAGAAAATATTAAAGTCTACAATGAATTAAAATAAATGTGGACTCCTGCTCTCAGAAAAAAAGTGGACAACAATTTTTCATAAATTTTGGTATTTTTCATATGATAAAACCATGATCTGCACTGTGTAGATTCAAAATAAATATAAGATATAATGCTTATACCTAAAAAATCAAAATGTATTAGGGGAATTAGACTATCAAGTGGTTATTGTTCACTGTTACAAAATATAAGCTTTATAACGGGTTTTTTAAATATTTTCCTATAAAAGACTGAAACATTTCAAAATATTAAAGAATTTTCTGAGTCATAGAATTATGGTAATTTTGTTTTTGTTTTTCTCTGCAATTTCCTGTTTTTATAGGTTTTTTTTTCATAATGCATGAATTTTTTTCAATATTAAAAATGCAAAAATATATTCTTTCTGACAAAAATATAAAAGGGGTTAAAAATTTTAGAATTATAGTACCTCTTCCTTGGTGGCTCAGACGGTAAAGAATCCTCCTGCCATGTGGGAGACCTGGGTTTAATCCCTGGGCGTGGCAACCCACTTCAATATTCTTGCCTCTAGAATCCCTATGAACAGAGGAGCCTGTCAGGCTACAGCCCATCAGGTCGCAAAGAGTCACACATGACTGAGCGACTAAGCACAGCATAATAGTACTGCAGATTTGGAAGTGGAAAGCACAAATTGAAAAGAAAATTGCCAAATAAAGGCAATTTGGCAATATAGTAAGAATACAAGAATTGAATCATACCCTTTAACACATAATTCCCTTCAAATATATTAAAAGTAATAAAGAGACAAAAATGTCCATTGTAGTTTACTTACAATAATTTTAAAAATAGATGCAAAACAAATCTCCCCCCAAAGTAGATGATTTAGCAATTGTAAAATATCATTTTGAAAACTAATCTGCATTTTTTACAGTCATGAAAACTATGGAAACATAGAAAAACTTTAAACATACTGTTAAATTAAAAGCATAATATTTATTATAATGTATAACTACAATGATGTAAAACAAATGTTGGTAAAAATAAAAAATAAATAAATAAATATCATGTCACAGAAAAAAGCTATATGTTCTTTTTTATTAAAACTTTTTCTTTTAACATCATCCTCCAGTTAAAATAAATAAATTAAAAAAATAAAATTTAAACAACCATCTTTAAATAGAAAGTGAAGGAAAGAACATGATTCAAGTTAACTACTTCCTATGTGCTGTGCCTTTTATATCACTTTAAAATTATATATGAGCTATGTTCATGCTATTTAATGCATAAATCAAAGTCACATGTCCACTTAATTCTAGATTTAATATCTTGTGATATCGCCTTGTTCATGATGTTATATTATTTAGAGAATTCCACTTTAATTCATGTTAATTCCAACACTACCAATCAGACATTTAATGGATATATTCATAATGGATATATTCAGTTTAATTGACATGTGTTCAAATATGAAAGTGAAAGTGTTAGTAGCTCAGTCTTGTCAGACTTTTTGTGACCCCATGTCTGTAACCCACCAGGCTCCTCTGTCCGTGGAATTCTCCAGGGAAGACTGCTGGAGTGGGTAGTCATTCCCTTCTCCAGGGGATCTTCCTAACCCAGGGCTCGAACCATCTCCCACACTGCAGACAAGTCTCAGATTCTTTACCATCTGAGCCTCCAGAGAAACCCTTCTTCAAATATAACCACAAACAAATTTCACTAGAATAATTTTTTCTGTTCCTCTTTAAAATCTTACTCCACATCTCCTTTAACTTCATTTTATATCCTGGTTTATTCTTAATCCATTGTCTAATCTGGGAGACTCCTACATGATTAAAAATTCACTTCTTGTTATATTGTTTAGCTTTTATTTTGGTTATCTTTTAAGAAAGCTCATTTACAGAAATAAAAGGATTGCCTAGTGATTGTTGAACAGTTTTAGTGAGAAAATCTGTAGAAACAATTCCGGGAAAGCAGGACAGTCGATAAGATACTGAGAGTAAGAACCTGGGTCTCTCCAAATATCTCTTTGCGGAGCATGTACCTGTCTGACAGCAGATGGATGGGAATGGACAGGATGGCAGCTGAAGGGGGAATTCCACAGTGGGAGCCCTCCCCTCTTCCACACACACGCACACACATACAGAGCAGGTGTACCGAAGACAAAAGAAATCAGAACTTGTTAATAGGACAAGCCAAAAATCAAGAAATTTGCAAATTGAACAGGTGAAAATGTAACTGGTGATAATTGAGAGCTAATTATCGTCAGCTAGCAATTGGCAACCAGGTGTTCTGAGTCACCTAAAAGGCAAAGCTGGGAGGACTGTGGAGATATTCGATTTTGGCACAGGTGAGAGAAGTGAGTTTCCTGAGTGAGGCTTCAGTAGAGGAAAATGATTAGTCTTTGTACTGCTGCTATGCTTTTGCGTGTCTAGGAGGCTAGCCATGAAAGAGCAAGTGTTGCAAAGGAAAGTAGTTATGGCTTGGGTATAAGAAGTACTTTATATTTTTTCAAAGTTGGCTTTAGCCAAATGAGTAAAGCAGAGATACAGAAACCACCCAAGCCACATCTATTGGCAGTAGGCCATCCTGGGATGACAGTGACTTTATTCTTTAAGCAGTGCTAAACAGAAAGTTTTAGGGAAAAAAAGACTCTAAGTCAATTGATATATATATATATATATATATATATATTTCTTAAAGTCATTCTTTAGAAGCTTAGGATTAGACATATTAAGTAATATATTCAAGGACATAAGGCTAATGAGCAGTAAACCTAGGATTCAGACTCAAAACTGCCTATTGCCAAAATCCATGCTTTTATTGTACCATCTTGCTTTTTTGTTTTTCTTTGCTTAAAACAATAAAAGAGATTCCCCCCACCACAATTCTCCATAACTCTAAATATTCCAAATTACAGGCATTTTCAAAATTATTAATAAATGTGTATGTTCAAGTACAACAATTATATAGAAAAACACACGCATTGTAAAGGTACTGTTCAATGAATGTACATAGTGTGAACACATCCACCTAATTCTACCAGCCAAGAAACAGTGCACTATCAAGTCAAAAACTCCTTCGTACCCCTCTAAGACATGACCCCTCCCCAGTGCAGTAATTTATTTCCTGATTCCTGGTGGCTCAGCGGAAAAGAATCTGCCTGCAATCCAGGAGGCGAAGGAGAATCTAGTTCGATTCTTGGGTCAGAAAGATCCCTTGGAGGAGGAAATGGCAACCCACTCCAGTATTCTTGCCTGGAAAATGCCATGAACAGAAGAGCTTGGCAGGCTACTGTCCATGGGATTGCAAGAGACAGACATGTCTGGAGTGACTGAGCATGCAATATAAGAGATTTATCCTGCCAAAGTCTGAATTTTATTTAAATAGAATAATACAGTCTGAACAATTTTGTGTGTTCAAACTTTTGTGTTTGTCTCAGTCTTCTTTCACTACATGTTCCTTTTGTGAGATGTGACCTTTCTATTGGTGGAGAAATAGTTCATTGTTATCCAGTATTCCCTTATATTAATATGCCTCAGTGTATCTATGCATCTTACCTTTAGTGAATGTTGGGGTAGATCGCAGTTTCTATCACTATTAATGCTATTAACACTCTTTTTTAATTTTAATGAACATATGTATGCCTTCTGATGGCTACTCACCTGGATATGTTAGTATTGAGTCATGAGGTTGGGCTAGGTTCAGCTTTATCAGATAATATCAAACAGTTCTCTAAAGTGGTTGTACTAATATGTACTCCCACCAGCAACGCATGGGAGTTTCTATTACCCATCAACCTTTCCAATCCTAAGTAAAATCATTCAGTTTTAGCCATTATGGCAGATGTGCAACCGGGGCTCATGGATTTAATTTACATTCATTTGAAGACTACTTTATACTCTTTTCATGTTGTTTTAACCATTTGGCTAGACACTTTTTTGTATCTCATCCTAGTCTGTTGCCCAATTTTTTCTATTTCTTCTTGGCTTTTAAGAGACTATTATATATTCTGGACAAGAGCTCAGATTTTAAGTTGTAAAACTGTACAATATTTCTGAATCTCTGGATATTTTTTATTACATAATGTTGACTTTTGGTGAAAAATATTTTATCTTTATTAAGTATAATATGGCTTTCCTTTTCTTAATATTCACTAGGATATTTTTGTCCTATTTAAGAAATATGTGTATATCCAAAGGCGATGAATATGTTCTCTTTTTATTATTTTTAGAAGACTTTTCATATACTTTTTCACCTGTCTCAGCATCAATATGGAAAAAGACTGTCCTTTGCCTGATGCCCTGAAATTCTGCACTTGTCATAAATCTAGTGTTTGTGTGGTTCTTTATTCTGGGTAGCATTTCTGGTGAATTGGTCTCTTTTACTCCCCTTGAATAAATAAATACTTTTTGATTAATATAATTTCTAAGTCCTGATAACTTATATTAGGTCTTATAGCTTTGATCTCTGTCCAGTTTGCATTGGCTATTTTCACAGGTATCACCATATAAATTCTAGAGTAATCTCATCAGTTTTACCAGAATAAAAAATGTTGAAGTGTTGGTTCAGTCAGTTCAGTTCGGTTCAGTCACTCAGCCCTGTCCAACTCTTTGTGACCCCATGAATCGCAGCACGCCAGGCCTCCCTGTCCATCACCAACTCCCAGAGTTCACCCAAACTCTTGTCCATCAAGTTGGTGATGCCATCCAACCATCTCATCCTCTGTCGTCCCCTTCTCCTCCTGCCCCCAATCCCTCCCAGCATCAGAGTCTTTTCCAATGAGTCAACTCTTCGTATGAGGTGGCCAAAGTACTGGAGTTTCAGCTTCAGCATCACTCCCTCCAATGAACACCCAGAACTGATCTCCTTTAGGATGGACTGGTTGGACCTCCTTGCAGTCCAAGGGACTCTCAAGATCTTCTCCAACACCACAGTTCAAGAGCATCAATTCTTCGGCACTCAGCTTTCTTCACAGTCCAACACTCACATCCATACATGACTACTGGAAAAACCATAGCCTTGACTAGACAAACCTTTGTTGGCAAAGTAAATGTCTCTGCTTTTCAATATGCTATCTAGGTTGGTCATAATTTTCCTTCCAAGGAGTAAGCGTCTTTTAATTTCATGGCTGCAGTCACCATCGGCAGTGATTTTGGAGCCCCAAAAAATAAAGTCTGACTCTGTTTCCACTGTTTCCCCATCTATTTCCCATGAAGTGATGGGACCAGATACCATGATCTTTGTTTTCTGAATGTTGAGTTTTAAGCCAACTTTTTCACTCTCCCCTTTCACTTTCATCAAGAGGCTTTTTAGTTCCTCTTCACTTTCTGCCATAAGGGTGGTGTCATCTGCATATCTGAGGTTATTGATATTTCTTCCAGCAATCTTGATTCCAGCTTGTGCTTCTTCCAGCCCAGCGTTTCTCATGAAGTGTTGGTTAGGATTGCACTAAATCTATGAATCACTTTAAGAAGAATTGGCATTTGTACAATATGGAGATTTTCAATCCAAGAATATACAATATTCCTCCATTTATTGTTTGATTTAATGTCAATATTCCACACTTAAATATGATATTTGCTTTAGCCTTTATTTTCTGTACATGCTATGTCATATTAATTCTTTTCTACTCCTTATTTTCCAAAAGTTATTATCATGATTAGGTCAAGAAATTATCAAATGACTGTTCTGGACCTATTACTCCCTTGATGTCCTGAATCTATCAAATTAATTTTCAAAAGCTTACATTCCTGGATATAATATCCTTTTCATATGCCACCATGTTCAGTTTTCTAATATTGTGTTAAAAAATGTTACATATATGTTCATGAAAAGTTTAGTATGCATAATTTTCCCTTTTTTGAAAGTCTTTGTCAGCTTTCATTATCAAGGTTATATGGAAATGTTGGTGTTTCCCCTTTTTTCCTTTTTTGGAAAATGTTGTATAGAACTGATATTTCTTCCTGAAATTTACTGGCAGAAATACTTCACCAGGAAAGTCACTTGAACCTAAAAGTTTTCTTTGTGGCAAGCATCAAAATTATGTATAGTTTCTTTAATAGGTTTGCTATTTATTATTTTGTTTTGATTATTTTTCTAAGAGTTATCTCATTAATAAATTTTCAATTTTAATACCACAAAATTGTTCATAATATTCCCTAATAATCATTAGAAAGTTTGTGGAATTTCTAATTGATATTTTTCATTACTAATATTGATGTTGAAATTTCATACCTCTCCTCTCTCCCTCTCTCTTTCTTCACCTCCCTCCACCTAGCTTGCTAGAACTCTAATTTTATACATTTATAAAGAATTAATTATCAGTTTAGTTGCTCTTCTCTATTGTTAGGTCTTATTATTATTTTATTGATCTTTTGCCATTATCTTTATTATTATTATTTTATTTAGTTTTTGCCATTACCTTTATTATTCTTCCTTCTCAGTTCAGTTCAGTCACTCAGTCATGTCTGACTCTTTGTGACCCCATGGACTGCAGCACACCAGGCTTCCCTGGTCATCATCAACTCCCAAGGCTTGCTCAATCATGTCTATCAAGTGGGTGAAGCCATTCAACCATGTCATCCTCTGTCATCCCCTTCTCTTCCTGCCTTCAATCTTTCCCAGCATCAAGGTCTTTTCCAATGAGTCAGTTCTTCACATCAAGTGGCCAAAGTATTGGAGTTTCAGCCTCAGCATTAGTCCTTCCAATGAATATTCAGGACTGATTTCCTTTAGGATTGACTGGTTTGATCTTCTTGCAGTCCAAGGGACTCTCAAGAGTCTTTTCCAACATCACAGTTCAAAAGCATCAATTCTTCCTTCTAATTTCTTTAAATTTGATTCACAGTTCTTTTCCTAATGTATGGAATTAATGAATCAATACTTACTTTAATCTTGCTTTTAATACACTTAAGGCTATAATTTTTCTCCTAGCCCTGAGTTGCTGCATCTCACAAGTTTTGAAATGGTATCTTTTCATATCCTTCAACTGAAGTATTTTATAAAATTTATTATGATTTATTTCTTTAACCAATAGATTTTTAAGAAGAGTATTGCTTAATTTTCAATTTCAATATATGTTTTTGTTTAACTTCTTCTTTGATTTCAATACCAGAAATCAGTATGTAATATTTGAATTTCAAAAGATTTGTTAAAGCCTATCATATGCAGCATCATGTGGTCAATTTTGAGACTGGAAATTTAGGGATTTTACAAATTCTGAAATTTGTAATTTGGCAAAATCTGATAAATTTTCCAAGTGCCCCTGAAAAGATGACATGTTTTTCTGTTGGTTATGTAATTTACGCACATTCTTTGTGTGTTTATGTGTATATTTTGGACAGGGGAGCCAGAAGGCTGTAGTGTGCAGAGTCATAAAGAATTGGACATGAGTTAGTGACTAAACCACCACACCACACACGTGTATATCTACACAGCTCAGTTGGTAAAGAATCCACCTGCAATGCAGGAGATCCTGATTCGATTCCTGGGTCAGGAAGATCTGCTGGAGAAGGGATAGGCTACCCACTCCAGTATTCTTCCACTTCCCTTGTGGCTCAGATAGTAAAGAATTGGCCTGCAGTGTGGGAGACTTGGGTTCGATCCCTGGGTTGGGAGATCCCCTGGAGAAGGGAAAAGCTACCCATTCCAATATTCTTGCCTGGAGAATTCCATGGACTGTATAGTCCATGGGGTCGCAAAGAGCTGAACATGACTGAGCGACTTTCACTTTCATATAATATATAATCATATGTTTATATAATATATACAAGTAAGCTTCTATATGGGCTTCTCTGGTGACAGAGTGGTAAGAATCCACCTGCCAATGCAGGAGACAACCCACTCCAGTATTCTTGCCTGGGAAATCCCAAGGATAGAGAAGGATGATAGGCTATAGTCCATGGGGTCAAAGGGTCAGACATGACTTAATGACTAAAAGACAACAACAAAAGCTTATATATATTATAAAAACGTGTCCATTACATACTTGTTTATTAATGTCTTTAAATTTTCCACATACTTTTCTCTTATGTGCTTATTCTGTTATTTATTGAAGAAACACATTCAAATCTCAGACTATGATTATGGAATTGATTAGTTCAACCTATATTATTGCTTCCTATGCTTTGAAAATATATTATTAGATACAAATGTAGATCAAGAAGCAACAGTTAGAACCAGATATGGAACAACAGACTGGTTCCAAATTGGGAAAGGAGTATGTCAAGCCTGTATATTGTCACCCTGTTTGTTTAATTCATATGCAGAGTACATCATGTGAAATGCTGGGCAGTATGAGGCACAAACTGAAATCAAGATTGCCGGGAGAAATATCAATAATCTCAGATACGCAGATGACACCACCATTATGGCAGAAAGTGAAGAGGAACTAAAGAGCTTCTTGATGAAAGTGAAAGAGGAGAGTGAAAACCTGGCTTAAAACTCAACATTCAAAAAACTAAGATCGTGGCATCCAGGCCCATCCCTCCATGGTAATTAGAGTGGGAAACAATGGAAACAGTGAGAGACTTTATTCTGCGGGGCTCCAAAATCACTGCAGATGGAGACTGCAGCCATGAAATTAAGACACTTGCTCCTTAGAAGAAAAGCTATGACCAACCTAGACAGCATATTAAAAAGCAGAGACATTACTTTGCCAACAAAGATCCATTTAGTCAAAGCTATGGTTTTTCTAGTAGTCATGTACAGATGTGAGAGCTGAACTAAAAAGAAAGCTGAGCACCAAAGAATTGATGCTTTTGAACTGTGGTGCTGGAGAAGATTCTCGAGAGTCCCGTGACTGCAAAGAGAGCAAACCAGTCAATCCTAAAGGAAATCAGTCCTGAATATTCATTGGAGGGACTGATGCTGAAGCTGAAACTCCAATACTTTGGCCACCTGATGTGGAGAACTGACTCAATGGAAAAGACCTTGATGCTGGGAAAGATTGAAGGCAGAAAGAGAAGAGGAGGATAAAGGATAAGATGGTTGGATGGCATCACCAACTCGATGGACATGAGTTTTAGTAAGCTCCAGAAATTGGTGATGGACAAGGAAGCCTGGCATGCTGCAGTCCATGGGATCCCAAAGAGTAGGACACTACTAAGCAATTGAACAGAAATATTGGAAAGATTTCATGGTCTCAAACAGGATTTCAGAGTTTTGCATGTAATTAAAATTCCTGTGCAATTGCTGATCTCAATTAAAAGATCTCACAAAATGGAATTTACACAAAATTCATGGACAAAATATATAGTACACTAGAGGGTTTTTTTTTTTAGCTTTTAAAAATTTTAATTTAAAAACATTTGTCTTATTGTATTCTGTCCTCATGAGAACTGTACTGTGCCTTCATTTTAAAATTTCAATTTCTTTTAGACATGCTTCTATAGTCTTAGACATATACCTCCATGCAGCATATATCAAACTGGGTTGCTCATGCTTCTTTGTTTTAAGTCCATCAGAATATAGAGGACTTTGCCACACATTTTATATCTCCAACACTTAGTATATATGACCTCTGCAAACATTTATTCAGTGATTTTAAAATTTCATGCAAAGATACTTTACTTTCTAAAAGATTATATTGCTAAATTACCAAATATTTTCAAATTATTTTTGCAAAAGTACTCATTGAGCATTGGGCAGTGAGTATGGCCAATTCCTTTAAGAAGATGTGGTACAAAAGGTTGTTTACTTATTCTTGTGTTTGTTTTGTGTATATGTTAATCACTCTGTCATGTCCAACTCTTTGTGGCCCCATAGACTGTAGCCTTCCAGGCTCCTCTGTCCATGGGATTCTCTAGGAAAGAACACTGAAGTGGGTAGTCATTTCCTTCTCCTGGGATCTTCCAGACCCAGGGATCAAACCCAGGTCTCCTGCATTGCAGGCAGATTCTTAACCATCTGAGCCACCAGAGAAGCTCTTGAAAGAGTGGAAAAATGCTGAACTATCAATAGGAAGGGTGGGAGGATTGACCAGAGAAGTGGACCAGGATTGCTAAATGCTAAGAGTCAATCTGAAATTGAAAGTCATGAATATACAGAAGCATCAATCTGTTTTATTATAATATTTTCTCCTTTGGGCTACTTACACATAAGTAAAAATAAAACAGATATTTGGATTCATCCAGAAATGGGATTCTGTGACAAAGGGAAAGGGACAAAAAAAATATGATATTAGTGAGAGTTGTTTGATGGGATAAGCCTTGTCATTTAAACTGAGTATGATGGTGGTGAAGAAAGGAGGAAGCTGATGAACTGGGAAATGAGTCAGGGGATGGAAAGATCTGTAGAGATACAAGAACAACCATCATGAGAGTGACTAGCAAGTAAGTTAGAAAGAGGAGATTTGGGTTAGAAACTTATATTCTTGAGTTAGCAATTGCATGATGAAGCATTTATGGGACAAAATCTGACTGCAGATTGTCAAGGTGAAAGAAAAGCTGTAACTGGAAGAGAAAAGGTCAACAAATTAGCAAGTGAAAGCTAGTGCTCTATTTTCCACATAGATTATAAAACACTCAAGGCTGGACCTCTTTCAGTTCAAGGGCAACTGGCCACTTAGCCTCACTTCTGTATTCCCTAATGCTTTACACATACCTCTGTGGAACCCCAAGCATCAGTGACTTGAAGAAAACATTGGTTCAAGCTAGTGGTCTTATTTAAAAAAATAAAATAAACTATTTCCCCATTTTTCTGCCAATGTCAGAGTAGACAGTTGTTCAGCAGAAAAGGTCTCATTTAGGGAAGTAGCTCCTGAAATGACACATGTCAAACCACAATTACATAAATCCATTAAAAACTAGGTTGTCTCTTTTCATTGTTGAGTCACTACTTCAGCATCAAAATGGTAGCAGCGCCACTGCTATTTGACCCACAGCTAAAAGTGGTGTGAACAGAAGACCAGTGTCCTTTACCCCTAATTATTTATAATCTTGGATTACCCACGGGGGCAAGAAAACATTCCTGTACCTATACAACCTCATCGGAGAAGGCAATGGCACCCCACTCCAGTATTCTTGCCTGGAAAATCCCATGGGCGGAGGAGCCTGGTAGGCTGCAGTCCATGGGGTCACTAAGAGTCGGACATGACTGAACGACTTCACTTTCACTTTTCACTTTCATGCATTGGAGAAGGAAATGGCAACCCACTCCAGTGTTCTTGCCTGGAGAGTCCCAGGGATGGGGGAGCCTGGTGGGCTGCCGTCTATGGGGTCGCACAGAGTCGGACACGACTGAAGCGACTTAGCAGCAGCAGATACAACCTCATTGCTCCACACATGCTAAAGGGAAGAAAGAAAATTCCAGAAGGTTTTTGTCCATATGAAAAGGTACAAAGGGTTAAACTTTACACGACTTGCCACTAAGGACATTTGTATTCTCATTACTACAGAAGCAAAGCAATATATTGATACTAAGGGTGCAGTTTGTGAAAAGAGAAGAATAAAACAGCACAAATAGAAACAAGACAAATAACCACTTCTGAATTACTAGCAGAGGGTGAGGAGAGGTTAAGTACCAAGCAGTTTCCAGGAAAGATTCATAGAACTAATTCAGCGTGTTCTACTCTGGCAGGGAAAATTCAGGTCTCTGTAACCATACCAACAGTTTGGGAAGAAGAGTGAGTCCTCTTGCCCTGCAGACGGTAGGTCACAGACATGCCAGGTAACTCTGGATTATTTAAGGGTTCATTATCTTCTTCATGAGTTTCCCCTTAGACCTTTGTTCTCTATCTTTTCCTTATTCATGTTCATGGTTTGGTCATTTTGCTGCTCATTAGCATCTAAATTAAAGAGTTGGAACTTAGGTTAAGTTGAGATGTGTTAGATGCTCTGAGGAAAAAAAGGTGGGAGAGTAACAGCAGGTTCAGGAGTAAGGCTCAGCTGGTGATTCAGATACCTATATCTGGTACTTTCAAGAATCTTTTCATTTTCTCTTAAACCCTCAGCTCTACATCCCCACTAAGTGGGTGCTGGCCCGTGTGATCTAGTACCCTGGCTTTAAAAGATGTGAGTGGGCTAGTAGTTGACCAAAAATGAATTAATTAGTATTTCCTTCCTGTAATTTTGGAATTGTATTACTGACACATGGCTATTTTTATTGGGGTCTTAACTGGAGAGATTGCATAGAGCTGTGACTTACACAGAGCCAGTCTTTAGAGAAAGAAGAACTGAAACATACTTGGAGAAGAGCAGAGCTAAAAGACTGCGTAAGTCTGGAAGAACATACAGCACAAAACTGGTACAACACGGATTTCTGGTTCTGGTTGCTCATATGCCTGCCAAGAATTCCTGACCCTAAGTTTAAAAGTCTGACTCCTGAACCTTTCCCAAAACTACCCTCAATTTCTGTCTTGTCTTTTTAAGTAAGTTGAATTCTCTTCCTCATATCTAAAAGAATCCTTTGTATCCAAAAAAGTCACGACTGGAGCATTAAGGAAACTTGGGGTCCAACTAGTATTAATATTAACGATTTTTAAAGATGAACTAGTGCTCTGTGTCAGGAAATAGTACTGCATTCTATTTGAGTTAAAGGGCCACTGAGGATTATATATATAGTGAAAGTGTTAGTCACTCAGTCATGTCTATCTCTTTCTGACCCCATGGACTGTAGTCTTCCAGGCTCCTCTTTCCGTGGAATTCTACAGGCAAGAAAAACTAGAGTGGGTTGCCATTCCATTCTCTATACATATGTAAAAGGTTGAGAAATATATATATATATGGAAGGTTGGAAAATAGTGCTTTAAAAGAAAAGAATCTGACAGCTTTTTAAGATAAATAGAAGGGGGAGGGTTTGAACATTCGATTAATAAAGCTGATATACTTCCAGTAGAAAAGTTTAGTTTTCATTTCATAATCAGCTGTACATTTCATTTGGGAAAAAAATGATGTTAATCACATCATGGCAAAATATATATATATAAAAGAGATACATGATTGAAGAAGTAAAACTAGTCTATGAAGGAGAAAACAGTGTCAAAAGCAGAAAAGGAGTCATTTTTACCACCCAGACCAAGACCCAGATCCCAAAAGTACTCACTTCCTTGCCTCACCACAGGCAGAATCACCACTATTCCCTTGAACAACTTCTCCTTGTTCTGACCTCTGGCTCCAAATGGAGCCAAATAACAAAAATGAGTGTCATCTACCAGCATTGCAGTATGCTCTCACACTCCAGTCCCTCTCCACTATCATGATGCTCAACTGTTAAGCCCCACAAATCCCTCCAACACTGAATTCTATAGTATCTCCCTCACCTGCTCCCTCCTCCCCCACACCTCTCCCACCTCTTGTGTTGAATGCCACCCACCCTAAGTGTAGCCATGTGCCTGATAAAGCCCAGCCATGAGAACCCATAATAAGATTTATTAATGACCCTCACTGCCTGCAGGATAAAATCTCAACTCCTTAGCCTGACATGCAAATTTCCATGCTCCTGCCCACTTCTCCAGCCTCACTCCATGCCAATTTCTTCTACTCCCATTCTAATTAATCTCAATTATCAGAATACAACATGTACCCCCCTCACCCCACCCCACTGCACATACTGTAACTTCTACGTGAAATGTCCTGACCTTCAGCTCACCAGGCCTCTCAGTCATCTATAAAAACTCAATTCAGATTCATTTCCTCTGGAAACATTTATGAATTGCCATTCCCTCCCTGCTCTCCGAGATGGGGCAAGGCATAATTGTTGAAGGTGCTTTCCCCTCTACTTCACTATAACCTCTTTAGTCAAGGGACTATGTTACTGCTTTCTGCTGCTGCTGCTGCTAAGTCGCTTCAGTCGTGTCTGACTCTGTGCGACCCCATAGATGGCAGCCCACCAGGCTCCCCCGTCCCTGGGATTCTCCAGGCAAGAACACTGGAGTGGGTTACCATTTCCTTCTCCAATGCATGAAAGTGAAAAGTGAAAGGGAAGTCTCTCAGTAGTGTCTGACCCTCAGCGACTCCATGGACTCCAACCTTCCCGGCTCCTCCATCCATGGGATTTTCCAGGCAAGAGTACTGGAGTGGGGTGCCACTGCTTTCTATCTTACCAATTTCTGTCATAATGCCTCTTCCATAAGATTAATACATGTCAGTTTGATAAATATTAATTTGCTTGGTTTTGATACCTGGTATGTCTACCAAGTTCCCTTGGGTCTTCTATTTAAGAGGATTAAAACTTAAAATCTCTTTGGGTCTTCAAAGTTCACTTTTATTGGATTATTTTTTAAAATAACAAAGTATATTATTGATATTAATTTTTATCATAATCCAGCCACTCTTGTGAACTTCAGTCTAGAAAAAGTGGTTTCTGTGCACAAATGAAATATAGTTTTAAAATGTTAACAATATTTTCATCAGAAAAGATAACAACTTTATACAGGGCAAGAAATGTACTCATTAGCTTTATAATTATAACATCTTAATTAGAAGCAAAAGTAAGAAGGCATAGCCTACTTTTATTTTTCCCATAGGATGCTGTTCTTTCAGAGAGGCTCTTCTGATTGTATTAGCATATCCTGTCCGGTATCTAAAACCCAGGTCATTACAGAGTTTTCTTCATCTTGGGAAATGCTCCCCTAGGAAAAACACTCCCAGGTGGAGAAATCCGTGGTTAGAGCTAAAGCAGTGTGATTCTGCTCAAGATGGCCTTGAGATGGAACCCATTCATGGATTTTAGCATCCATGAAATTGGAGGAATAAGAATACCTTGAAAATGGTTTTATTTTCTTTAGCAAGCAGAATAGTACTTTCGTGCTTTGCTGCTTCTTGAAAGTTTTTGGATCTTCAAGTGGCATTAAAAGCTAGAGAATGGAAAACAAAAGCTGCGAGCAATTGCCCAGCTAATGTGTGCCTCAGATGCAAAGTTGGGGAAAAGTGGAACATCTTCAAAGAGTGTAATCAGTTTGAAATGAGTGATAAAAATTTGATTATCTACCAGTGCAAATTTGTGCAGCAAATTGCTATCAGCCTTGTACTGGCCTAGGAACCTATTTGCTACTTTCAAATCATTTTGACTTTCAATAGAAAAACACAATCACAAAGACCTCAAATATTTTTTCAGATTTGTCAATGCCTACCCAATACAGTTTTATGCACCATTTATGAACTTCAAGCACATTCTCTTAACATAGTTACCCTTTTAGTATAAAACAAACCATTTTAAAGTAACATTTTTGAAGTATATTAATGGGATGATAATGTTTCTTAAAACAAGAAAACATGAAAAGAAATAAAGCGACTATATTTCATGGTCCAAAACTTTCAGAAAACTGAGTAAGCAAAGGTCAAGAGGTTTCTTCACTGTTGGATATCTTAGAGACTTAATTGAACCAATATGCTTTGTGAACCTGTTTGTGAAAGAAATGGTTTTCTAAACTCATCTGACTATTAAATCTTGTTTCCAGGAGTATCACAAGAGACTATGATTCTAAATTTCCCCAGTAAAAGCCATATTAAGGATTTGTAACCAAAGAGTAGTAAAAAAAACACAATCTCTGTGTTACTTTATTGGATTTTTCATCTGTTTCTGCATTTTTGTTTCACTTCAGTTGCTGCCAGAGTATGTAGCAGTGATTCAGGAAGAGCCAATTCTCAACATGATGTCAAGAGACTTCTAGCCATATGGTCTGATCATTTGGCTTGGAAATCAGTAAAATCCATAATATTAGAGGGGAATGCCAACTTATGAGGTTATATATGACCAGTGTTTTCACTGTTCATCTCCATAGCTCATCTCTAACCCACATCTACTTCCATGTTTCTCCAACCAGAAAGTGGAGTAAATTCTTTCTGGATAATTATTCTCAGTCCAGGCATTCTGTAGATTATTCGAACTTGAAGAATTGAGAGGGCTCTATTTTAACCCTAAAACTCCAGAATTTTCAAACTAAAATCACTCAGTTGGTAGCAAGAGTTCAACATAGCTCAAAGCCACATAAAGATAACATTCTCATCTTCCCATACTTGGTAAAGTCCCTGTAATGTCACTGCAAAACAACCACTCTTCTCTTCTAAACTGTGACTAGATCAACACTTAGATGCAGTAACATGTCTGTATTTCTGTTATTGTAGGTCTGTATTTTGTTACTGATTTTTTTTTCCTTTGAGATTTTAATCTTAGAACAGATTTACATCCTAAAAGGACTTCCATGGTAGCTAGGCTGGTAAAGAATTCACCTGCAATGCAAGAGAACCCAGTTCAATTTCTAGGTCAGGAAGATCCCCTGGAGAAGGGGACAAGAAGCAACAGTTAGGAATGGAACAATGGACTAGTTCCAAATTGGGAAATTAGTACATCAAAGCTCTATATTGTCACCCTGCTTATTTAACTTATATGCAGAGTTATTATGTGAAATGCTGGGCTAGATGAAGCACAAGCTGGAATCAAGATTGTTGGGAGAAATATCAACAACCTCAGATATGCAGATGATACCACTTTAATGGCAAAAAGTAAAGAAGAACTAAAGAGTCTCTTTATGAAGGTGAAAGAGGAGAGTGAAAAAGCTGGCTTAAATCTTAACATTCAAAAAACTAAGATCATAGCATCCGGTTCTATCACTTCATGGCAAATAGATGGGGAAAATGTGGAAACAATGTCAGATTTCATTTTCTTGCACTCTGAAATCAACGCAGATGGTGACTGCAGCCATGAAATTAAAAGATGCTTGCTCCTGGAAGAGTAGCTATGATAAAACTAGACAATGTATTAAAAAGCAGAGACATCACGTTGTCGACAAAGGTCTGTATATCAAAGCTATAGTTTTTCCAATAGTCATGGTCTGATGAGACAGTTGGACCATAGAAGGTGAGCACCGAAGAATTGATGCTTTTGAACTGTGGTGCTAGAGAAGACTCTTGAGAGTACCTTGGACAGCATGGAGATCAAACAAGTCAATCCTAAAGGAAATCAGTCCTGAATACTCATTGGAAGGATGGATACTTAAGCTGAAGCTCTAATAATTTGGCCACCTGATACAAGGAACTGAGTCATTGGAAAAGCCCCTGTTTCTGGGAGAAAATGAGGGCAAGAGGAGAAGGGGATGACAGAGGATGAGATGGTTGGATGGCATCACCAACTTGATGGACATGAGTTTGAGAAAACTTAGGGAGATAGTGATAGACAGAGAAGCCTGGTGAGCTGTAGTTCATGGGGTCACCAAGAGTCGGACACGACTTAGCGACTGAACAACCACAACAATAACATCCTAAGAGGGTGTGACTTTTTATATTTTGTGTTAATTAATGTATTTCAAGTGCCTGTAGTAGGCTCTGGCATTTATTAGACACTATAAAATACTGTTGGAAGAATGAATCAATTTTAGAAAACAAACTCCCTATTGCTGATGTTAGAACCCTCTTCTAACTATTAGATGTAAAAGGAAAGTTGGCAGAAACAACAAGATGGGCCATTCTGATTTTACTCTACATCAGTTGGATCACTACTGATATTCCAGGCTTTATATAATAAATTCTTCCCTTTACAACTATAAATGATAAGCCAAGTGGTATTATCTTGCCCTTTGAAATAAAAAATTTAGCTTTGGCCAATCAAATGTGAAGGAGTACCTCAATGTCTCTTGGAAATCTTGGGAGCTTACATTCCTCCTACTCATCACTGTTTTCAAGTCCTTTTCTCTTAATTAGTTCAGCTTCTCTTGCTGTCCCATAAATATTGTCCATTTCCCTTATTGAATTGCTCCATCCTGGAAAGCATCCTGGTTGTTCTGTTTCTCAAAACAGCCACTGATGTAAGGCTATGTCTGCAACTGACGTTTATTGGAGATCAGAGTCAATGGATGAGGTTGACATCACAGCAGAATAAGCAAACAAGTATTGAACATTATCTCTACTCTTAAAATTCCTTTGGCTATCCCACTACAAAGCACATCCAATTGGACGTTCTCTTTACGGACTCCTGTGTTATCTTATAAAAAGATACTCAAAAAAGAAATTAAAATACAGAGAAAATTAAAAGAAAAAGCTACCTTTCTGGCATACCATTTTTTCTATACAGGGCTCCTCATGCAAACTTGTTAAAACTCTATGTAGATTCATTGTAGATGCTTTTACATTTAAAACTGGAGAAGGAAATGGCAACCCACTCCAGTCCTCTTGCCTGGAAAATCCCATAGATGGAGGAGCCTGGTAAGCTACAGTCCATGGGGTTGTGGAGTAGGACACAACTGAGCGACTTCACTTCACTCACTTCTTACTTTATCATTGCAGAAGGAAATGGCAACCCACTCCAGTATTCTAGAGAATCCCATGGACAGAGGAGCATGGCGGGCCATGGTCAATGGGGTCACAGAGGATCGGACATGACTGAAGTGACTAAGCAGCAGCAGCACACTTAAAACATCTTAAGCATTTTTTTTAAATGTTATGTTTTTAATATCTGTACAATATCCATTGGTAAACAGACTATAATCAATTTAATGATTGATATTTAGCTCACATCTAACATTTTCCATTGAAAACAATACTCCACTAAATTTATGTTTATGTTAAATTAGTTCAATGTTTAAGTTTTTTCTTTAGGATTCATCTTCAGAGTGGAAAGTATGAACCTTTCTATGGCTTACATGATTTATTGGCAGCTGCTTCTGAAACAGTTATATTTTTCACATTATGATGTTTAAAACTTTACTACATCATCTTTCTTATCATTTGATCTGAACCAAATATTTGCTGCTACCAAGGTTATTCAATGGCACCCCACTCCAATACTCTTGCCTGGAAAATCCCATGGATGGAAGAGCCTGGTAGGTTGCAGTCCATGGGGTCGCTAAGAGTCGGACACGACTGAGCGACTTTGCTTTCACTTTTCACTTTCACGCATTGGAGAAGAAAATGGCAACCCACTCCAGTGTTCTTGCCTGGAGAATCCCAGGGACAGGGGAGCCAGATGGGCTGCCGTCTCTGGGGTCGCACAGAGTTGGACACGACTGAAGCAACTTAGTAGCAAGGTTATTCAACTTGAGAATAACAGAGTTGACACAAAGTCTTTGAGTTTCTTATGAGGTCAGTGGGGGCTTCTGAATATCTTACATCTTCCTTTGTTTGATTGGGATTATCTGCTTTCTTGGTTGTTGACCAGTCACCTTCCAGGCTGTGTTTCCCTGGGGAAAAACAAAATTATGCTTTTAAATGATGGTCTTTATAACATTTTTCTAACAGCAAAAGTATACATATTTACTGTAAAAAGATGGAAAGATGTAGAAAATAAGGAAGAAACACTTAATTACTTGTAGTGTAAACAGCTAGTAATGATCTCTTAACATTCATTACATTTCCCTCTGAATGTGTTAAGACACACAGTGTCACACATTGTGGCCTCCACCATGTAACAACAAGGACCGCATCTACAAACAGCCTACAATCCTGAGTTTTTCAGATTCTATCATACTATGGGACTTCCTCATGCCACTAAATACCTTTTGAAAATACAAATTTGAAAAGCTTATCACATCTCACTGTATGGATATACAGTAATTTAGTTAACAGTTTACCTTCTTTTTTCTTTTATCATTTTGTATGGTCTTCCTGTATATTAAAAGATGTAATGAAGGTCCTTGGACATTAATCTTTTGTACAGAATTTTGATTATCACCTAAGGTTAAATACTTTGATGAATTCCTGAGCCAAAGTGTATGAGCATTTTTAAAGGCTTTCAGTACAGACATCCAAACTGCCCTTCAAAAGAATTATACCAATTTACTCTCCTTTTTCTTTTTTTTAATTTATTTATTTCATTTTATTTTTTAACTTTACAATATTGTTTTGGTTTTGCCATATATCAACGTGAATCCACCACTATGGAGAACAGTGTGGAGATTCCTTAAAAAACTGGAAATAGAACTGCCTTATGACCCAGAAATCCCACTGCTGGGCACACACTGAGGAAACCAGAATTGAAAGAGACATGTGTACCCCAATGTTCATTGCAGCACTGTTTATAATAGCCAGGACATGGAAGCAACCTAGATGTCCATCAGCAGATGAATGGATAAGAAAGCTGTGGTACATATACACAATGGAGTATTACTCAGCCATTAAAAAGAATACATTTGAATCAGTTCTAATGAGGTGGATGAAACTGGAGCCTATTATACAGAGTGAAGTAAGCCAGAAAGAAAAATACCAATACACTATACTAACGCATATATATGGAATTTAGAAAGAGGGTAACAATAACCCTGTATATGAGACAGCAAAAGAGACACTGATGTATAGAACAGTCTTTTGGACTCTGTGGGAGAGGGAGAGGGTGGGATGATTTGGGAGAATGGCATTGAAACATGTATAATTTCATATATGAAACGAGTCGCCAGTCCAGGTTCAATGTAGGATACTGGATGCTTGGGGCTGGTGCACTGGGACGACCCAGAGGGATGGTACGGGGAGGGAGGAGGGAGGAGGGTTCAGGATGGGGAACACGTGTATACTCTCTTTTTTCTAAGATGGATAACTGATGGCAATGATGGAAAGAGTAGGTAAAAGATTATAAGTAATTTAATATTTATTAATTCCCTACTATGACCATTTTGGAAGTACTTAATACCAAAAAACAAGCAAATATACAAAATATTCACAATGAATCAATAATTTTAACTGAGTGCTCATGAGGTAACTTGAAACATTTTTTTAAAAAGCAATAACAAAACTAGAGCAAAAGATGCTTCCTTATAAATGCTTTCTTTCATTTTGAAATCCATTAAGGACAGAGGGAACATACAGTATATACTACTTTTTTCCAAGTGGTATCTAACATTATTTCATAAAATTATTCACAGAATGCTCATGCAATAAAGCTATCTTGATCTTCATGGACTAAATTATGATAGTTAATACAATCCATTGTAATAAGTATACCTTCAAAAAGCGTCGTGGTTCCAGCGGCATCTGGTGAGCTCTCACTAGCCCTTGAAAATCCGGAGGGGAGGGTGTAAATCTCCCACAGGGCCGTACCCACATCCACAGCAGGTCTCCAAGGTGAACAGCCTCTGGCATGTTGGAACGATACTTCCCAGGTAGCACTAGTGGTAAAGAACCACCGCCGATGCAGGAAACCTAAGAGACGCGGGTTCGATCCCTGAGTTGGGAAGATCCCCTAGAAGCGGGCACAGTATTCTTGCCTAAAGAATTCCATGGACAGTAACCTGGCAGATTACTACACAGGGTCACAAAAAGTTGGACATGAATTAAGCAACTGAGCACCATGAGCATGCATACACACTCATATCTTCAAAATGTGTGAAATACTTTTAATACCTCTAGGATACAATTATATGTAAAAAACATGTATTTTAACAAAAAAAAAAAACCACTTTTAAAGAAATTGAAAGCAAGGAAACTATTATTTATACAGAGCAACACTGAATGGCATAGTTGATTCAACCCAAATTCATTAGGCATGTAAGATACAGTCTCAATAATGTAGTTGATTCTACTGGGTTACAGTAAGTCAGAGAAATATGCAGTCTGTTGTGACAAGACTGCACAAACAAAAGGCCCAACAATATAAACCCATAAGTCAAAAGAAATGAGTCAGATATAAAGAACAAGTAAAGAAGAAATTGGGTAGTTCACATAATTTTTAGTTCAAGGTAGCTAGTCAATCCAAATTGCCCAAGAATGAAGTATTTTTTATGCCATGTTTTATAATGCTAGCAAACATTCATATTTACATCTATCATTCTCCTCAAAGTAGTCCATGTACCAATCTATCTACTATCTCTGAGGATGCCATGTCCTTTCTTTAGGCATTAACACCTTCATTTCTCACTGAACAAAATATTACAGGTTAATGTAATTGCTGACAGAGGTCCATATATTTGAGGCTATGCTCTTCCCAGTAGTTCATGTATGGATGTGAGAGTTGGACCATAAAGAAGGCAGTAATACCAAAGAATTAGTGCTTTCGAACTGTGGTGCTGGAAAAAGACTCTTGAGAGTTCCTTGGACTGCAAGGAAATCAAACCAGTCAATCCTAAAGGAAATCAACCCTGAATATTCATTAGGACTGATGCTAAAGCTGAAGCTCCAATACTTTGGTCACCTGATTTGAAGAGCTGACTGATTGGAAGACCCTGATGCTGGGAAAGATTGAAGGCAGAAAGAGAAGAGGGCAACAGAGGATGAAATGGTCGGATGGCATCATTGATTCAATGGATATGAACTTGGGTGAACACCGGGAAATGGTGAGGGACAGGGAGGCCTGGTGTGCTGCCATTCACGGGGTCGCAAAGAGTCAGATGTGACTGAGTGACTGAACAACAACAATCTTGTCCATAGCCTAGGTGGTTAATGTTTAGAGTGGTTAGGCATTACATTCTACACTGTAACTTACATTCTTCACCTAAATTGTCTTATTGCAGATATCAACCTTGAAGCCAGATGGACAGTAGGCCAAATGTTTTCATCAATGACTGCAACTCACTTGATGAGCCTTTAAAGACTACCAATACATGGACTCCACCCTAGAGATTTAAGTGGTGTGAGGTGGGTATCTGAATCTGTATGTTTTTTTTTTTTTAATTTCCCTAGCTCACTTGTCAAATCTAATACGCAAGTGACTAAGAACTACTGGTTTAGACTAAAAGTGCATTTATAGACACATAAACATAGGTAAAAAGGACAGTTATCTATGAATAAGTTTGGATTAAGGATCTTTAAAAGCCTATTTGCTTGCTTTGAGGATAAATTTAAAATAATATTGTTTTTCATTAACATTATATTTGGATTCACTAGTTAAGACATACCCAATATAAAAATCAGTAATAACATCAGTAATAACAGGAATTCATGGACTGTCTACTAATGTGTAAAGTACCAGATTGGATTACTTTATAAACTTTACTTAATCCTTATTACCCTCAGTTCAGTACAGTTCAGTCGCTCAGCCATGTCCAACTCTTTGCAACCCCATGGACAGCAGCAGACCAGGCCTCCCTGTCCATCACCAACTCCCGGAGTCCACCCAAACCCATGTCCATTGAGTCAGTGATGCCATCCAACCATCTCATCCTCTGTCGTCCCCTTCTCCTCCTGCCCTCAATCTTTCCCAGCATCAGGGTCTTTTCAAAAGAGTTAGCCCTTCACATCAGGTGGCCAAAGTATTGGAGTGTCAGCTTCAACATCAGTCCTTCCAATGAATATTCAGGACTGATTTCTTTTAGGATGGACTGGTTGGATCTCCTTGCAGTCCAAGGGACTCTCAAGAATCTTCTCCAGCACCACAGTTCAAAAACATCAATTCTTTGGTGCTCAGCTTTCTTTATAGTCCAACGTTCACATCCATACATGACTACTGGAAAAAACATAGCCTTGACTAGACGAACCTTTGTTGGCAAAGACATGTCTCTGCTTTTTAATATGCTGCCTAAGTCAGTCATAACTTTTCTTCCAAGTAGTAAGAAATTTAATTTCATGGCTGCAGTCACCATCTGCAGTGATTTTGGAGCCCAAAAAAATAAAGTCTGACACTGTTTCCCCATCTATTTGCCATGAAGTGATGGGACCGGATGCCATGATCTTTGTTTTCTGAATGTTGAGTTTTAAGCCAACTTTTTCACTCTGCTCTTTCACTTTCATCAAGAAGCTCTTTAGTTCTTCTTCACTTTGTGCCAAAGGGTGGTGTAATCTGCATATCTGAGGTTATTGATATTTCTCTTGGCATTCTTGATTTCCACTTGTGCTTCATCCAGCCCAGCGTTTCTCATGATGTACTCTACGTATAAGTTAAATAAGCAGGGTGACAATATACAGCATTGACATATGCTTTTTCCTATTTGAAACCAGTCTGTTGTTCCATGTCCAGTTCTAACTGTTGCTTCCTGACCTGCATACAGATTTCTCAATAAGCAGTTGAGGTGGTCTGATAGTCCCATCTCTTGAAGAATTTTCAACGGTTTATTGTGATCCACACAGTCAAAGGCTTTAGCATAGTCAGTAAAGCAGAAGTATATGTTTTCCTGGAACTATCTTGCTTTTTCAATGATCCAGTGGATGTTGGCAATTTGATCTCTGGTTCCTCTGCCTTTTCTAAAACAAGCTTTAACATCTAGAAGTTCACAGTTCACATATTGCTGAAGCTTGCCTTGGAGAATTTTGAGCATTCCTTTACTAGTGTGTGAGATGAGTGCAATTGTGCGGTAGTTTGAGCATTCTTTGGCATTGCCTTTCTTTGGGATTGGAAGGAAAACTGACCTTTTACAGTCCTGTGGCCACTGATGAGTTTTCCAAATTTGTTGGCATATTGAGTACAGCACTTTTAAAGCATCACCTTTGGGTTTTGAAGTAGCTCAACTGGAATTCCATCACCTCCACTAGCTTTGTTTATAGTGATGCTTTCTAAGGGCAACTTGACTTCATATCCCAGGATGTCTGGTTCTAGGTGAGTGATCAACCATTGTGATTAGCTTGGTCATGAAGATCTTTTTTGTACAGTTCTGTGTATTCTTGCCACCTCTTCTTAGTATCTTCTGCTTCTGTTATGTCCATACTATTTCTGTCTTTTATTGAGCCCATCTTGGCATGAAATGTTACCTTGGTATCTCTAATTTTCTTGAAGAGATCTCTAGTCTCCCATACTATTGTTTTCCTCTATTTCTTTGCACTGATCACTGAGGAAGGCTTTCTTATCTCTCCTTGCTATTCTTTGGAACTCCGCATTCAAATGGGTATATCTTTCCTTTTCCCCTTTGCTTTTCACTTTTCTTCTTTTCACAGCCATTTGTAAGGCCTCCTCAGACAGCCATTTTTCTTTTTTGCATTTCTTTTTCTTGGGGATGGTCTTGATCCCTGTCTACTGTACAAGGTCACGAACCTACATCCATAGTTCTTCAGGCACTCTGTCTATCAGATCTATAGCCCTCTAAATCTATTTCTCACTTCCACTGTATAATCATAAGGGATTTGATTTAGGGCATACCTGAATGGTCTAGTGGTTTTCCCTACTTTCTTCAATTTCAGTCTGAATTTGGCAATAAGGTGTTCATGATCTGAGCCACAGTCAGCTCCTAGTCTTGTTTTTGCTGACTCTATAGAGCTTCTCCATCTTTGGATGCAAAGAATACAATCAATCTGATTTCAATATTGACCATCTGGTGATGTCCATGTGTAGAGTCTTCTCTTGTGTTGTTGGAAGAATGTGTTTGCTATGACCAGTGCATTCTCTTGGCAAATCTCTGTTAGCCTTTGCCCTGCTTCATTTTGTACTCCAAGGCCAAGTTTGCCTGTTACTCCACGTGTTTCTTGACTTCCTATTTTTGCATTCCAGTCTCCTATAATGAAAAGGACATCTTTTTTGCATGTTAGATCTAGAAGGTCTCATAGGTCTTCATAGAACCATTCAACTTCAGCTTCTTCAGCATTACTGGTCAGGGGATAGACTTGGATTAGCGTGACATTGAATCGTTTGCCTTGGAAATGAACAGAGGTCATTCTGTCATTTTGCGATTGCATCCAAGCACTGCATTTCAGACTCTTTTCTTGCCCATGATGGCTACTCCATTTCTTCTAAGGGATTTTTGCCCACAGTAGTAGAGAAAATAGTCAGTTAAATTCACCCATTCCAGCCCATTTTAGTTCACTGATTCCTAAAATGTCAACATTCACTCAGATGTAAACTATCACATCTATTTCACATATTAGGAATCTGAGATTCAAGAGAGATTAAACGATTTATACTAAGTGAAACCAAAACAGTTTATAAAGCAAATCCATAAGGAACATCATTCCCATTCTCCCCCCACTTTTCAATTCTACTTTAATTTCTTTAAAAAAGATCCAGCTTTATATCTACTGGTTATGAAATCAAGTCCACACATTTCAGAGTGTGGGAACTGTCCTCAACTAATTAATATAAAAATGTGTCTGTATTTTGGCTTCAAAAAGATATCAATAATGGGAAAACATTTAAGAGAACATTCAAAAAATTGTATGAATTATTTCTCCCCTTCTTAGAAGGCTTGAATCCAAAACGAGATGTTTCTGAAGAGCAGTGGGAACAGAGAGTTATTCAAAGCCATAAACACACTTCAGAGTAATGGTTTACAGGACTTAAGGGACACAAAGCAGTAGAACCATTTACTATCAAGTGATACACAAAATTTGCTCAAAAATAAAATTGTTTCAATTCATTTCAGTTCAGTTGTTCTGTCACATCTGACTCTTTGTGATGCATGGGCTGCAGCATGCCAGGCTTCACTGTCCATCACCAACTCCCAAAGCTTGCTCAATCTCATGTCCATTGATATGGTGATGCCATCCTACCATCTCATCCTGTCATCCCCTTCTCATCCCACCATCAGTCTTTCCCAGCATCAGGGTCTTTTCCAATGAGTCAGTTCTTCACACCACATGGCCAAAGTACTGGAGTTTCAGCTTCAGCATCAGTCATTCCAAAGAATATTCAGGACAGGTTTCCTTTAGGATTGACTGCTTTGGTTTCCTTGCAGTCCAAGGAACTCTTAAGAGTCTTCTCCAACACCACAGTTCAAAAGCATCAATTTTTTGGTGCTCAGCTTTCTTTATGGTCCAACCCTCACATCCATACATGACCACTGGAAAAACCATAGCTTTGACTAGATGAACATTTGTTGACAAAGTAAAAGCAAGTGAAGTTGCTCGTGTCTGACTCTTTGTGACCTTATGGACTGTAGCCTACCAGTTTTCTCTGTCCATGGGATTTTCCAGACAAGAGTACCGGAGTGGGTTGCCTTTTCCTTCTCCAGGGGATCATCCAGACCCAGGGATCAAACCCAGATCTCCTGCATTGTAGGCAGACACTTTACCCTCTTGTCTATGTTGATCATAACTTTTCTTCCAAGGAGCAAGTGTCTTTTAATTTCATGGCTGCAGTCACCATATGCAGTGATTTTTAAGCCCAAGAAAGTAAAGTCTATCATTTTTCCCCATCTATATGCAGATGACACCAGCCTTATGGCAGAAAGTGAAGAGGAACTCAAAAGCCTCTTGATGAAGGTGAAAGTGGAGAGTGAAAAAGTTGGCTTAAAGCTCAACATTCAGAAAACGAAGATCATGGCATCCAGTCCCACCACTTCATGGGAAATAGATGGGGAAACAGTGGAAACAGTGTCAGACTTTATTTTTTTGGGCTCCAAAATCACTACAGATGGTGACTGCAGCCATGAAATTAAAAGATGCTTACTCCTTGGAAGGAAAGTTATGACCAACCTAGATAGCATATTCAAAAGCAGAGACATTACTTTGCCAACAAAGGTCCGGCTAGTCAAGGCTATGGTTTTTCCAGTGGTCATGTATGGATGTGAGAGTTGGACTGTGAAGAAGGCTGAGCGCTGAAGAATTGATGCTTTTGAACTGTGGTGTTGGAGAAGACTCTTGAGAGTCCCTTGGACTGCAAGGAGATCCAACCAGTCCATTCTGAAGGAGATCAGCCCTGGGATTTCTTTGGAAGGAATGATGCTAAAGCTAAAACTCTAGTACTTTGGCCACCTCATGTGAAGAGTTGACTCATTGGAAAAGACTCTGATGCTGGGAGGGATTGGGAGCAGGAGGAGAAGGGGATGACAGAGGATGAGATGGCTGGATGGCATCACTGACTCGATGGACATGAGTCTGAGTGAACTCCGGGAGTTGGTGATGGACAGGGAGGCCTGGCGTGCTGCGATTCATGGGGTCGCAAAGAGTCGGACACGACTGAGTGACTGATCGGATCTGATCTTGCACTGATCACTGAGGAAGGCTTTCTTATCTCTCCTTGCTATTCTTTGGAACTCTGCATTCAAATGGATATATCTTTCCTTTTCTCCTTTGCTTTTCACTTCTCTTCTTTTCTCTGCTATTTTTAAGGCCTCTTCAGACAACCATTTTGCCTTTTTGCATTTCTGTTTCTTGAGGATGGTTTTGATCACTGTCTCATATACAGTTTCACAAAACTCTGTCCATAATTCTTTAGGCACTCTGTCTGTCAGATCTAACCCCTTGATCTATTTGTCAGTTCCACTGTGCAATCGTAAGGGATTTGATTTAGGTCATACCTGAATGGGGTAGAGGTTTTTCCTATTTTCTTCAATTTAAGTCTTATTTTGGCAATAAGGAGTTCATGATCTGAGCCACAGTCAGGTCCCAGTCTTGTTTTTGCTGACTGTATAAAGATTTTCCATCTTTGGCTGCAAAGAATATAATCAATCTGATTTTGGTGTTGACCATCTGATGATGTCCAGGTGTAGAGTCTTCTCTTGTGTTGTTGGAAGAGGGTTTTTGCCAAGACCCTCTTGCAAAACTCTGTTAGCCTTTGCCCTGCTTCATTTTGTACTCCAAGGCCAAGTTTGCCTGTTACTCCAGGTATCTCTTGACTTCCTACTTTTGTATCCTAGTCCCCTATAATGAAAAGGACATCTTTTTTGCATGTTAGTTCTAGAAGGTCTTGTAGGTCTTCATAGAACCATTCAACTTCATTTTTCAGTGTTATTGGTTGGGGCATAGACTTGGATTACTGTGATATTGAATGATTTGCCTTAGAAATGAACACCAATCATTCTGCTGTTTTTGAGATTGCATCCAAGTACTGCATTTCAGACTCTCTTGTTGACTATGATGACTACTCCATTTCTTCTAAGGGATTCTTGCCCACAGTAGTAGAGATAATGGTCATCTGAGTTAAATTCACCCATTCCAGTCCATTTTAGTTCACTGATTCCTAAAATGTCAGTGTTCACTCTGCCATCTCCTGTTTGACCACTTCAAGTTTACCTTGATCCATGGACCCAACGTTCCAGGTTCCTATGCAACATTGCTCTTTCCAGCACGGGACTTTACTTCCATCGCCAGTCATACCCACAACTGGGTGTTGTTTTTGCTTTGTCTGTGTCCCTTCATTTCTTTCTGGAGTTATTTCTCCACTCTTCTCCAGTGGCATATTGGGCACTTACTGACCTGGGGAGTTCATCTTTCAGTGTCCTATCTTTTTGTCTTTTCATACTGTTTATAGGGTTCTCAAGGCAGGAATACTGAAGTGGTTTGTCATTCCCTCTCCAGTAGACCACGTTTTGTCAGAACTCTCCACCATGACCCATCTGTCTTGGGTGGCCCTACACAGAAAGGTTCATAGTTGCATTATGTTGGACAAGGCTGTGGTCCATGTGATCAGCTTGATTAATTTTCTGTGACTGGTTTTCATTCTGTATGCCCTCTGATGGATAAGGATAAGAGGCTTTTGGAAGCTTCCTGATGGGCGAGACTGACCCATCAGTGGGGGAAACTGGGTCTTATTCTAATGGGCGGGGCCACACTCAGTAAATCTTTAATCCAATTTTCTGTTGATTGGTGAGGCTGGGTTCCCTCCCTGTTGTTTGACTTGAGGCCAAACTATGGTTGAGGTAATGAAGATAATTTTGACCTCCTTCAAAAAGTTCCATGCAGGCACTCCCACACTCAGTGCTGCCAACCCTGCAGCAGCCCACCTCTGGTCCATGCCTCTGCCAGAGTCTCCTGGACACTCAGGGGCAAGACTGGGTCAGTCACTTATGGGGTCACTTCTCCTTTTTCCTGGGTCCTGGTGTGCACAAATTTTTGTGTCTTCTGGACCCAGAGCCCGACTCTGCAGCAGGCCACTCCTGACCTGTACCTCCGCAGGAGACACTCAAACATTCAAAGGCAGGTCTGCTTCAGTCTCTGTGGGTTCTTCTGATGTGCTCAAGGTTGTCTTTGACCCCTCCAAGCATCTCTGGCAGTTATGGGGTTTGATTCTAAATGCGATTTCACCCCTCCTACTGTCTTGCTGGGGTTTCTCCTTTGCCCTTGAACATGGGGTATCTTTTTCTGGTGGGATCCAACATTCTTCTGTTGATGGTTGTTTCGCAGCGAGTTGTAATTTTGGAGTTCTCACAGGAGAAGATGAATGTACATCCTTCTACTCTGCCGTCTTTATTATTACCCTCCTGGTAATATGGTAAAAATTCTTTCTTCCAGGTTAAATGTTTCATTGGCCTAGTTTCAGCTAAAAGGGATGTTTGACCTGTTAAATGTCATGCAAATGAGAAGATGATAAAGTCCCATATCACTGAAGTTATAAAATCATGTTAGAGATGTTGCAATATCAAGTTACACCTTTCCTGTTTCACATGATATCACTTTTCATAAATCAGGAGTGGATTCATGTTTATTCCTTCACAATCTTCAATAAAGATTACACTTCTTACATTTTTAATCCAGTGGTTAGTGAGAAAATATATCAATGAACACTTCATCTTCAAATAGAAAGTGAAAGAACATTTTTTATAAGAAAGTGGTATTCTTCTATTCATATCATGCAAGAGATTTTCTAGAAAATTGATTCCACCTCACAGAACCCTATCTCAAAATCAAAGAAATGAACTGGATTCAGGTTCAAGGACACTGTTTGGCATAAAACATTGTAACTGAGTTCTTTCTGCATTACTCCAAGCTAACTCAATCCAGTAAAAGAAAATATGTCTATAACATTTATTTTGAATAATGTCAGTTTTGTCATATTATTTTTATTAACATGCTTTAAGTTAGTTTCTTTTCTTTTCACTTTTCAATTATCAACTTATATACATGGACTTTGAATTTTCCCTAATAAGAAATAACAACACAGTGTAAAGGCTGAAGGAGTGGAGAGTCAGGTAACTCAAGTTTGACTCCCAGTTTTCTCTAGACTTATGGTTTGATCCAGTAACATAACACCTCAATTTCCTCATCTCCCCTATTCTGCTATTAAAAACAAGCCAGTATCAATTGAGAAGATGACTGTGATAACAAAATAAATCATATATAGAAAAAAAATTTTTTTAATTAAAAACATTACTTCCCAAAGCATGATGCAAAGAAAATTGGTCCTGTAAAGTGGTCTATGAAAGAAAGGACAGCAGTCAAGTAAGTTTGGAAAATGCTAGGAAACTAGCAATTGATAATCAAAATGTCAAAATATTTTAACAAGTCCCATAGTCACAGTAAGGAGACCTGTAAAACTTGATCTTTTGCTCAGTATTTCCCCAACTAATTTGACCATGCTACTTTCTGACTGTGAGCATCTTGCTGCTTAGATCTGCTGTACAGTATAATCTGGAAGGTATCTAGTGCATTAAATTGCAAAGTATAGTGATAATACACAATTAGGCTTGATTTGGAATAAAGTTAAATTTCAGTTTCTAATTTATTAATTAGAAAATAAGACTGTGCCCAAAATGCAATAAAGAATTTTTAAACAAATATAAAACTCTCAGTTTAAGGAATATTTTGAAACTGCTATTTCCTTCCTATCATCATGAGTGGCTATATTTTTTCATTTTGTCATAAACAATAACCCCTGAAGTTTTTTCTAATGGGAAAAATATTAGATCAAATTCTCTCATCTTTTTAACCTCTAATGATTTTTATATAATCCCTGTAAAAGAGGAAACATCTCTCCCCTGCCACTACTCCAACACAAATCCTGATTTCTATAAGGAAAAATCTACTGTGAAGATAACTCATGGTCTCTCTCTACTCCTTTGCTATATTCATCCCTGAAGAGCAGAGTAGTAGATCTGACAAATAACTAGAGAACAAGCTTACTGGCCAAGAGTAAGAATTATTCTCACCTTGCTCAGTCTTCCCAGGGCAGGCCAACCATGGGGAGAAGGGGACTGCCTCAACCATTGGTTAACAACCTCTTTCTAGGGTGTGACTATCTGATGGATATGGCCCTCACAATAAATTACACTCTTATAGAAACCCACTATTAAGGAGAATTGAGCTTTGACCTCCAAATTTATTATTTACTTAATTTCAAAAATTATTTAGAATCTAAGTAGAAAAAAATATTGCCGTTTTGGGAAGCTGTCATCAATTCCAACAATGTGTCTCACAAAATTCTCATCAAATTCTAACCAAAATGATGGAAGTTATCCACGTGTTTCATAGAACATCTCACAGATGAGATGTTTGTAGCAGAGATCAGTTTCATACTGGTCTGCTATTTTCAAGTTGCTCCTTCAAAGTGCATTGGACTGATTAGGAAAATTCTGAAATGATTGTATCTTGAGAAAGGGCTCACAAAGTTCACTTTTTTTTCTGTGGTAATGTCTTCAGTTAGGGCCCCCACCCCCAAATCCTTTGTTCTTTGTCTTAGAACCAAGGTCAAGTGCTTCAGTTAAGGTTCCCAAGTAGGTGTTACAGCTTTCAGAGGATGCTCAGCTTATTTCTATGCTATTTCCAGTCCCCTGTGTAATAATTACCTCTGCTTACCTGTAAGCCCCCTTTATTGGCTGTTCTTTCTCTCAATCTCACTTCTCTACCTCCCAAATAAATACTAAACTTAAAATGTCCTCCCATGCTATCTGCAGGCAAACTATTTTACTTCTTTATCATGGTTATATATGAAACACATCTTACATAGCATCAGTTCAGTTCAGTTCAGTTCAGTCGCTCAGTCGTGTCTGACTTTTTGTGACCCCATGAATCGCAGCATGCCCAGCCTCCCTGTCTATCACCAACTCCCGGAGTTCACTCAGACTCATGTCCATCGAGTCGCTGATGCCATCCAGTCATCTCATCCTCTGTCGTCCCCTTCTCCTCCTGCCCCCAATCCCTCCCAGCATCAGGGTCTTTTCCAATGAGTCAACTCTTCGCATGAGGTGGCCAAAGTATTGGAGTTTCAGCTTTAGCATCAGTCCTTCCAGTGAACACCCAGGACTGATCTCCTTTAGGATGGACTGGTTGGACCTCCTTGCAGTCCGAGGGACTCTCAAGAATCTTCTCCAACACCACAGTTCAAAAGCATCAATTCTTCAGTGCTCAGCTTTCTTCAACACTCACATCCATACATGACCACTGGAAAAACCATAGCCTTGACTAGACGGACTTTTGTTGGCAAAGTAATGTGTCTGCCTTTGAATATGCTATCTAGATTGGTCATAACTTTCCTTCCAAGGAGCAAGCATCTTGTAATTTAATGGCTGGAATCACCATCTACAGTGATTTTGGAGCCCAAAAAATAAAGTTTGTCACTGTTTCCACTGTTTCCCCATCTATTTCCCATGAAGTGGTGGGACCGGATGCCATGATCTTTGTTTTCTGAATGTTGAGCTTTCAACCAATTTTTTCACTCTCCTCTTTCACTTTCATCAAGAGGCTTTTTAGTTCCTCTTCACTATCTGCCATAAGGGTGGTGTCATCTGCATATCTGAGGTTATTGATATTTCTCCCGGCAATCTTGATTCCAGCTTGTGCTTCTTCCAGCCCAGCATTTCTCATGATGTATTCTGTGTATAAGTTAAATAAGCAGGGTGACAATATACAGCCTTGACGTATTCCTTCTATTTGTAACCAGTCTGTTGTTCCATGTCCAGTTCTAACTGTTGCTTCCTGACCTGCATATAGGTTCCTCAAGCATATCATTTTATTATCATATTATATTACCAATCATGAGATATAAATTGGTTTTACACCTCTATAAAACATCAACTCTTAAAAATATTGAACTTCATGTTCTCAGCACCTAGCATGATGCCTAGAATATTAAAAATGCTCAATAATTACTTGCTAAGTGTGATTTTAAACTACAAAAAGCCAAAGCTATAAAGACAGTAAAAAACATTAGCGATCACTAGGCATTGGGGAGGAGAGAAGGATGAATAGGCAGAGCCCAGAAGATTTTTAAAGCAGTGAAAACATTCTGTATTCTACCATAATGATAGATACATTTCATTGTACATTTATCTAGACCCATCGAACATATAGCACCAGGAGTTAATTAATGTAAACTATGGACTTTGGGTGATAATGATGTGCCAATATTTGCTTATCAATTTTAACAAATGTACCACTCTGATCCCTGGAGAAGGAAATGGCAACCCACTCCAGTATTCTTGCCTGGAGAATCCCATGGAGAGAGGAGCCTGGCGGGCTACAGTCCACGGGGTCACAAAAAGCGGACATGACTGAGCAACTAAACCACCACAACCACCAGCCTGATAGGGGCTGTTGATAACAGGGGAAGCTATGCATGTGTACAAATAGGGTTATGAGAAATCTCTGTATTTTCCCTTCAATTTTCCTTTGAACGTTCAAAAAATAAAGTCAATAAAGTTAAAAATTAAAAAAAATATGACCGTAACAAATAAAGAGCTTAATTTAAATATTATTTGATTTCTTCAAATACTTCTCATAAAGTGAATAATCATTAATGTGAATGGAAAAAAGATCAATATATTCTGGGTAGAATAAAGCTAAGCTATGGTTGAGAAACAGAGTATTAAGCCAAAATTATATCTGTGCATTAGCCTTGCCAGGTTATTCTGTGGTATAACATAAATGAATTGTTTTTATGTGAAAATCCACATCTTTTTAACATATGTATTTTCAAGCAATTTATTCACTTAGGCAAAAAGAAATAGTTTATCTGGTTTTCATTGCATTAAAGATCACTGTGTTGTTTTGCATATTATGCCTTAATGCCAAACTATTCTATGTACACATTTCTACTCATATATCTATATGCAAATGCTATAGTAAATAGTCACCTCAAAGCATTACCTTTAGGTTTAAAAGAGATAACGGACGTAAAACACCTGTGACAGTGACTGAGCCATGACATCTACTCATGTTTCCTACCTTTTCGACTTGGCCATCAAACTTGAAATTGATCACCTTTGAAAATTAACAATTCATATATGCTCTGTAAGTATTCTGGTGTGACACTTTCAGAGGAGAAAGGAATAAACTAAATGTGCATCTGTTTTGAGGCTGCTGTTGAGATTCAACCACAAGATTTTGCCAGAAGGCCTTGACATTTTGATTCTGTTTCATATAAGTCAATTCCTTAAGAGAATTGGTCTATTTTACAGAAAATAAGACCCTTCCTAGATTAATACGTAGGATTGGCTCCCAAACAACATGACACTCACATAAAGGCCAGAGTCCGTTGATTAATGTAAAATAGGAAGCTTAATAGCACAAATGCCTCTCAAAATTCTTAAACATTTGCAGGTAATTGTTTGATTTTCTATAGAATTTAATGAAAGCATCTAAACACAGGTGGAATAATAAAGGAGATTCACAATGCAGACTATTAAAACCACTAAACCGTCACAGCTAGTAAAGGTATTTCAGAAGAAAACTCTAAAGCTTTTGAAAGTAAACAAAGATTTTTTAGGCAAAACACTAAGCATAAAAAAAAAATACAATAAACTGAACTCTGCTCCTCTAAAGACACTAATAAGAAAATGAAAAGGCAAACTGAATGAAATTATGTGTATTACATATAACAAAAAGATAGTATCCTATATATATTAAAAACTTGAACTCAATCATTTAAAACTGGGCAAATATTTCATAGACACTTCACAAAAACAAGTTATCTAAACAGTCAATAAGCATCTGAACAGACAGTCAAACATCATGAGGAATCATAAAAATGCAAATTAAAAGCATACTCATCCTGCAATACTAATACATGTCCACTAGAACTGCTACGAGAAGGCAATGGCACCCCACGCCAGTACTCATGCCTGGAAAATCCATGGACAGAGGATCCTGGTAGCCTCCAGTCCATGGGGTCACTAAGAGTTGGGCACGACTGAGCGACTTCACTTTCACTTTTCACTTTCATGCACTGGAGAAGGAAATGGCAACGCACTCCAGTGTTCTTGCCTGGAGAATCCCAGGGACAGAGGATCCTAGTGGGCTGCCGTCTATGGGGTCACACAGAGTCGGACACGACTGAAGCAACTTAGCAGCAGCAGCAGCAGCAGAACTGTTAAGATTAAAGACTGATAATATCTATTATTGGGGAAGACATACAGCAACTATGACTCAGAGACTGTTGGTAGATATGTAACATGCATAAAGCCACTTTGTAAACCAGTTAGACTTTTTTCTTAAAAGTAAACATAATTTCGTCATCAAATCCAGCAAGTTCAACTCAACAATTCCACATTTAGGCATTTACCTGATAGAAATGAAAGCAGGTCCACAAAAAGCAACTTTTTCAGTTATAGTCAAGAACTGGAAGCAACCCAAGTGTGAATAGATAAACTGTAGTTTTTCTATGCAGTGGGATAGTACTTAGCAATGAAAATAAAAACTATTGATTCATAGAACACACAACAAGTAAATCTCAAAAACATATTAATAATTCAAAGCAAGCCAGATGAAGATTTTTTTCTAGGTGAAACTCTAGAAGAAAAATTAATTTGTAGTGAGAGGATACATTGAACATGGTGGAGAACTGACTACACATGGAGATATGAAGGAAATTTTTAAGTAATTTAGGGAGATGTTCTGTATCTTGATTGCAATGGTGGTCGTTACAGTTCTACACAAACTTACTGAACTATACATCTAAAATGATTGCACTTTATACTTCAATTAATGTGATTTTAAAATCTATATTAATAAAAAGGTATTACTCTACACTTATGACCAGGAGAAAATATTGCAACTGAAGCTGTAAAATCTACTTTTTCCTAATGCAGATTCCCCAGAGCATTTCCTGAGATAAAGATTTGAATGAAAGCAGTTAATATTGGAGATGATTGTAGAAGGCATCAGTAATGGAGAAATGAGACAGAGAAGGGAATTCAGTAAGGTGTGCTCCATGAAGTAAGTTACTACTGTGGGGTTTGGTGAACCAGTGTACAGCACACCCCTAAAAAAATGATCCCACCTGAGGATCAGTGGTTGAGGGCTGCTCCGGTTATTGCTGGAAGCCTGTTCCCTGTGCTCCTGCAGAGCGTTAGTTCCCGGGCAATCTGGCCTGCTGCACAAGTAGCAAAGCAGGCTCCAGCAGACAGAGAATGCCTTTGGGAGGAGAAAAAAATGCAGGTACTGACAGCTGGAAGTTGAGCTGACGTGGACTGAAGTGGGAAGGGGAACAGGGACCTGGGCAGGACCCTGGCAGTGCCTGCTACAATGTTACCAGAAAAGAACACTCAACAGTTCAAAATACCTTCAGTTCTGTTTGGTGCTCAGTCGTGTCCAACTCTTTGCGACCCCATGAACCGCAGCATGCCAGGCCTCCCTGTCCATCACCAACTCCCGGAGTTCACCCAAATTCACGTCCATCGAGTCGGTGATGCCATCCAGCCATCTCATCTTCTGTCGTCCCCTTCTCCTCCTGCCCCCAATCCCTCCCAGCATCAGGGTCTTAGTGATTCAGAAATTTTAGCCCTGCAGGTATGAGTTAAAGACAACTTTGGATTCTTTATTCGTTTATCTCCACTTTGTTTTCAAGACTAACACATCTTTTACAACTATGGAGACTTAAGCCACGGGAACTGAACACAAAGTGAGGTTTATGGTCTTCAACTATGCTGGAAAATGTAAAAACCATTGAATTTAGTCACCATCAAATTAAATACACATCACTGTGAAGAGAACATACTATTCTTTTTCCCTGCAATGGTCTTTATTTGGCATAAACCTACTACCTCCCTGGATCAATTATTCAGTTCAGTTCAGTCACTCACTCGTGTCTGACTGCTTGCGACCCCATGAATCGCAGCATGCCAGGCCTCCCTGTCCATCACCAACTCCCGGAGTTCACTGACTCACGTCCATCGAGTCACTGATGCAATCCAGCCATCTCATCCTCTTTCGTCCCCTTCTTCTCCTGCCCCCAATCCCTCCCAGCATCAGAGTCTTTTCCAATGAGTCAACTCTTCACATGAGGTGGCCAAAGTACTAGAGTTTCAGCTTTAGCATCACTCCTTCCAAAGAAATCCCAGGGCCGATCTCCTTCAGAATGGACTGTTTGGATCTCCTTGCAGTCCAAGGGACTCTCAAGAGTCTTCTCCAAAACCACTTTTCAAAAGCATCAGTTCTTCGGTGGGATCAATCATTAGCAGCAATGTATTTCCTAATATAGTATTTGAGACACTTGAGTGTTATATCTAACAATTTTTATTCTACAACAAGAGAGCACTAAACGTTATCCCAGAGGTCTAAGAGAATATAAATTCCAACATACAAAGTGAAACACTTAGAGTTTTTATTATTTTGTTTTTTTAATGACAAGAGTCAGTATCAACCACTGGCTATAACTAGCTATTCAATACCACATATATTTAAATTTCTAAATGAACATAAATTCTAAATATTCAATCTCCAGGCACAATACTTTTCAATCAATTGTCCGATTATAGTACATCTATATGGAGTTAATACATTGGCCAGGACTTAATGACATGAATAATCACATAAGCTATTGTTTCTAGACATATGAATTATTACAGCCTCTCCATTTTGTGGCTTGTAGATTCTCAGTTTTCAAAGGTTTGGTTGAACATTTCTAGATAAACTGAGTTAATGTCTAATGTTAGTACCCAGATTATGAAAAGATTTGTAGATTAACATAATTCTGGGGGCAACACTTGATTTTAAAGTATGCCTCAAATATGTTTCCAAACATTTTAGGATAAAGTAATAGCTTAAAACTTTATTATTTTGTTTTTTCAGTTCAGTTCAGTCTCTCAGTCATGTCTGACTCTTTGTGAACCCATGGACTGCAGCACACCAGGCCTCCCTGTCCATCACCAACTCCCAGAGTTTATTTAAACTCATGTCCATTGAGTCGGTGATGCCATCGAACCATCTCATCCTCTGTCATCCCATTTTCCTCCCGCCTTCAATTTTTCCCAGCATCAGGGTCTTTTCAAATGAGTCATTTAAATTCAAATAAGTCAAATTGAAGGTAGTTAAATATAAAATAGAATCATAAAGTATTCATAACAACTTTCAGAATTTCCTTTTGTTGATAACATTGGTCCAACCTATCTGTTCATAAATTTCTTATCACCCAATTTTGTTGTTCTTGACTTTTTACTTTTAAAAACTGTTTTGTAAATATGGAGGAAAATTGGATCCCTCTTATAAGAAAAAAGAATATACACACAATTTGGGAAATCTCTTGGCTTCCATAAAAATCAGCTCTGTACCCATGCCCTTCCTGCAGATTATATGTAGGTCTGCTTAGACATCAACTGAGCTTCAAAATGAACATGAAGAGATTTACATATTACATTTTTCTATTTACTTGTTCCCTCCAATTTACATAAAAGCTTTTTTTTTGTCTCATATTTTCACAATGGATCAGTACAAATAAAGAGCTCTTTCATATAGTATGATTTATATATTTTTAAACGCAACACCTAAAGAAAAATTTCAAACCTCACAATGCTTTTAAGAGCAATAAAGTGACTGCCAGAATGGATAAAGAAGATACCAGGACTTTTCAAAATATAAAATGAATTCCTTTCCATTCCATAGGTTCTAGAGAGCTAGAACAACCTTATTAGTTAATAAAGAACAGATGACTCATGCTTATCTGTAACTTCAACTAATTTCAAAGCAGGTTTTAAAGCATGTGTCTTTAAAAGCATTTATCTTTATGTGTAACCTGAAGATACCAAATAGGGAAGGCATCACTGATTTCACTCACACATCAGAACCAGTCCAGACAATCCTAGGGTCTATACCAAGGATCTGATGGGCTCTCACTACCAATATTGCTACCCCTGTGGCCTAAATCTGAGGCTGTCTTCTCCCACCTGTTACAACAGCTGCACACCTGGCCTCCCTGCTTCAACCATTCCCCCTATATTCCATTCTCCACAGTCCTTTTAAAACATCAGATCATATCAGTTGCTCAGTCGTGTCCGACTCCTTGCGACCCCATGAATCACACCACGCCAGGCCTCCCTGTCCATCACCAACTCTCAGAGTTCACTCAGACTCATGTCCATCGAGTCAGTGATGCCATCCAGCCATCTCATCCTCTGTTGTCCCCTTCTCCTCTTGCCCCCAATCCCTCCCAGCATCAGAGTCTTTTCCAATGAGTCAACTCTTCGCATGAGGTGGCCAAAGTACTGGAGTTTCAGCTTTAGCATAATTCCTTCCAAAGAAATCCCAGGGCTGATCTCCTTCAGAATGGACTGGTTGGATCTCCTTGCAGTCCAAGGGACTCTCAAGAGTCTTCTCCAACACCACAGTTCAAAAGCATCAATTCTTTGGCGCTCAGCCTTCTTCACAGTCCAACTCTCACATCCATACATGACCACAGGAAAAACCATAGCCTTGACTAGACGGACCTTTGTTGGCAAAGTAATGTCTCTGCTTTTGACTATGCTATCTAGGTTGGTCATAACTTTCCTTCCAAGGAGTAAGTGTCTTTTAATTTCATGGCTGCAGTCACCATCTGCAGTGATTTTGGAGCCCAGAAAAATAAAGTCTGACACTGTTTCCCCATCTATTTCCCATGAAGTGATGGGACCAGATGCCATGATCTTCGTTTTCTGAATGTTGAGCTTTAAGCCAACTTTTTCACTCTCCACTTTCACCTTCATCAAGAGGCTTTTTAGTTTCTCTTCACTTTCTGCCTTAAGGGTGGTGTCATCTGCATATCTGAGGTTATTGATATTTCTCCTGGCAATCTTGATTCCAGCTTGTGTTTCTTCCAGTCCAGTGTTTCTCATGATGTACTCTGCATATAAGTTAAATAAACAGGGTGACAATATACAGCATTGACGTACTCCTTTTCCTATTTGGAAAGAGTCTGTTGTTCCATGTCCAGTTCTAACAGTTGCTTCCTGACCTGCATATAGGTTTCTCAAGAGGCAGATCAGGTGGTCTGGTATTCCCATCTCTTTCAGAACTTTCCACAGTTTATTGTGATCCACATAGTCAAAGGCTTTGGCATAGTCAATAAAGCAGAAATAGATGTTTTTCTGGAACTCTCTTGCTTTTTCCATGATCCAGCAGATATTGGCAATTTGATCTCTGGTTCCTCTGCCTTTTCTAAAACCACCTTGAACATCAGGAAGTTCACGGTTCACATATTGCTGAAGCCTGGCTTGGAGGATTTTAAGCATTACTTTACTAGCGTGTGAGATGAGTGCAAGTGTGCGGTAGTTTGAGCATTCTTTGGCATTGCCTTTCTTTGGGATTGGAATGAAAACTGACCTTTTCCAATCCTGTGGCCACTGCTCAGTTTTCCAAATTTGCTGGCATATTGAGTGCTGCACTTTCACAGCATCATCTTTCAGGATTTGAAATAGCTCCACTGGAATTCCATCACCTCCACTAGCTTTGTTCGTAGTGATGCTTTCTAAGGCCCACTTGACTTCACATTCCAGGATGTCTGGCTCTAGGTCAGTGATCACACCATGGTGATTATCTGGGTTGTGAAGATCTTTTTTGTACAGTTCTTCTGTGTATTCTTGCCATCTCTTCTTAATATCTTCTGCTTCTGTTAGGTCCATACCATTTCTGTCCTTTATCGAGCCCATCTTTGCATGAAATGTTCCTTTGGTATCTCTGATTTTCTTGAAGAGATCTCTAGTCTTTCCCATTCTATTGTTTTCCTCTATTTCTTTGCATTGATCACTGAAGAAGGCTTTCTTATCTCTTCTTGCTATTCTTTGGAACTCTGCATTCAGACGTTTATATCTTTCCTTTTCTCCTTTGCTTTTCACTTCTCTTCTTTTCACAGCTATTTTTAAGGCCTCGCCAGACAGCCATTTTGCTTTTTTGCCTTTCTTTTCCATGGGGATGGTCTTGATCCCTGTCTCCTGTACAATGTCATGAACCTCATTCCATAGCTCATCAGGCACTCTATCTATCAGATCTAGGCCCTTAAATCTATTTCTCACTTCCACTGTATAATCATAAGGGATTTGATTTAGGTCATACCTGAATGGTCTAGTGATTTTCCCTTGAAACTTTCTTCAATTTCAGTCTGAATTTGGCAATAAGGAGTTCATGGTCTGAGCCACAGTCAGCTCCTGGTCTCTTTTTTGCTGACTGTATAGAGCTTCTCCATCTTTGGCTGCAAAGAATGTAATCAATCTGATTTCAGTGTTGACCATCTGGTGATGTCCATGTATAGAGTCTTCTCTTGTGTTGTTGGAAGAGGGTGTTTGTTATGACCAGTGCATTTTCTCGGCAAAACTCTATCAGTCTTTGCCCTGCTTCATTCCGTATTCCAAGGCCAAATTTGCCTGTTACTTCAGGTGTTTCTTGACTTCCTATTTTTGTATTCCAGTCCCCTATAATGAAAAGGACATCTTTTTTGGGTGTTAGTTCTAAAAGGTCTTGTAGGTCTTCATAGAACCGTTTCACTTCAGCTTCTTCTGCATTACTGGTTGGGGCATAGACTTGGATTACTGTGATATTGAATGGTTTGCCTTGGAAATGAACAGAGATCATTCTGTCGTTTTTGAGATTGCATTCAAGTACTGCATTTCAGACTCTCTTGTTGACCATGATGGCTACTCCATTTTTTCTGAGGGATTCCTGCCCGCAGTAGTAGATATAATGGTCATCTGAGTCAATTCACCCATTCCAGTCCATTTCAGTTTGCTGATTCCTAGAATGTCGACATTCACTTTTGCCATCTCTTGTTTGACCACTTCCAATTTGCCTTGATTCATGGACCTGACATTCCAGGTTCCTATGCAATATTGCTCTTTACAGCACCAGACCTTGCTTCTATCACCAGTCACATCCACAGCTGGGTATTCTTTTTGCTTTGGCTCCATCCCTTCATTCTTTCTGGAGTTATTTCTCCACTGATCTCCAGTAGCATATTGGGCACCTACTGACCTGGGGAGTTTCTCTTTCAGTATCCTATCATTTTGCCTTTTCATACTGTTCATGGGGTTCTCAAGGCAAGAATACTGAAGTGGTTTGCCATTCCCTTCTCCAGTGGACCACATCCTGTCAGATCTCTCCACCATGACCCGCCCATCTTGGGTTGCCCCACGGGCATGGCTTTGTTTCATTGAGTTAGACAAGTCTGTGGTCCTAGTGTGATTAGATTGACTAGTTTTCTGTGAGTATGGTTTCAGTGTGTCTGCCCTCTGATGCCCTCTTGCAACACCTACTGTCTTACTTGGGTTTCTCTTACCTTGGGCGTGGGGTATCTCTTTACAGCTGCTCCAGCAAAGTGCAGCCAATGCTCTTTACCTTGGACCAGGGGTATCTCCTCACCACCGCCCTTCCTGACCTTCAACGTGGGATAGCTGCTCTACGCCCTCCTGTGCCCGCACAGCCACGATGTGGGGTTGCTCCTCCCAGCTGCTGTAAATCACATCAAATCACTCATCTGCTCTAAGCCCTCTCAAGTTTCCTTTCACATTCTTAGGTAAGGTCAGACTCATGCTTCCTTCCTTGGCTCATCTTCTAAGGTTCACTACAGTGCTAACTGTCTTGCAATCACTCTAGCCATTTTTGCCTTTCATTAAAATCACAACAAACCAGCCTTGACTCAGGCATTGACCAATCGCTTTTCCTTGACAATGGAATTTTATTGCCCTAGAAATCCATATGACTATCTCCATCACTTTCTTCAAATGTCATCATAAAGGAACCAGTTTTCCAAACCACCAATATTAAAAAGTAAATAAATTAAACTCTACACCCTCTCTCAGCTTCATTTGCTTTCGTAGTGTCTATTACTATTAGACAACTAGACATACATTTATTTGGTGTTTGCTTTCTTCTTCTTCCAGTAGATTCTAAGCTGCATGAGGACAAAGACCTTGTCTGTGTTGTTCACTGATGTATCCTCAGCTCTTATACCAGTGCATGACATATAGTAGACGTTCTGTAAATCTGTCAAATGAGGGAGTGAATACCTGAGTGAAGAGTTCAGCAGATGGCTCAGTACCACCTGCCCTTGGCCACTGTGTCCCAATCTTAAGGCTCAGGAGGCACCTCTTTGGAAATTTAGGGATTCTCGGATAACATAAACTATGACTCCAGTCTAGAAATACCTTTTTTTTTTTTAAACAAATACACAAGCAAGAGTTCCCAGTAAGATTAAGTCTGAGTCAATATTAGTCGCTCAGTCATGTATAACTCTTTGCTGCTGCTGCTGCTGCTGCTGCTGCTAAGTTGCTTCAGTCATGTCCAACTCTGTGTAACCCCATAGACGGCAGCCCACCAGGCTTCCCCGTCCCTGGGATTCTCCAGGCAAGAACACTGGAGTGGGTTGCCATTTCCTTCTCTAATGCATGAAAGTGAAAAGTGAAAGTGAAGTCGCTCAGTTGTGTCTGACTCTAGTGACCCCATGGACTGCAGCCTTCCAGGCCCCTCCGTCCATGGGATTTTTCTAGGCAAAAGTACTGGAGTGGGGTGCCATTGCCTTCTCCAACTCTTTGCTACCCCATGGAATGGGAAAAGTATAATTGGAGTGTAAGGAAAAGAGTTTTAAGCTTGAAGTCTGAGTTAGGTTGAGTTCTATTCCCACTACCAGGCATTTCCCTTGACAGGGTTCTGTAATCTATCCTAAACATTCTATTTCTTTCAGTGTGCCAGTGCCTAGAAATAAATTCTGTATTTATTCACAACCTGTAAAAACATGACTGAAAAAAGGAGGACTACAAAAATGATTAAAGATGTCAGTTGAAAAGATTATTTACCTTCTCTCCATCTCCTCCATATGTCTAATTATCCCTTTCATCCAAAACCATTATTTATAAAGGTTATTTAAGCCAATATAAAATTAAAAATTTATATTGGATGGAAATCATCATAAAGGTCACAAAATCCTCCCTGCATTTTAATAAATTACTTTGTCCTTCAATATAGGCTTTAATCTCTATATTAAAACGTGTTTGTTTCAGAATCGGTGTGCTAGGACTCCAGTCTCCACAAAACGGATGTCAACACCTTCCAGCAAATGAATGGAATAAATACCAGCAGATGTTCATTTCAAGTTGCATAATCAATTGTGGAATAGACGTAATTTTACCTTTCTACAACTTAATGCTCATTTTAAGCCCAAATTCTACCATGTGGAGAGCACTAAATCTCAGCCAAGTAAAGCCAATTTCAGTCTATCTAGAGGTTCTAGAAGCAGAAGGTGAAGCTCCAATACTGGGACCACCTGATGTGAAGAGCCAACTCACTGGAAAAGACCCTGATGCTGAGAAATACTGATGGTTGGATGGCATCGTCAGCTCAATGGACATGCATTTGAGCAAACTCCTGGAGATAGTGAAGGACAGGGAAGCTCGGTGTGCTGCAATCCAGGGGGTCACAAAGAGTCGGACACAACTTAGTGACTGAACAACAACAACAATGAAGGGTCCTCCAACCCCTTCCAAAGGTTACAAATGACTTTCACATCGTGCTGGCAGGAGATGTTACCTGACTATCATTCATTATCAGCCCACACTGGCCTCCCAGAGACACGCATCCATCTGGACTCAGGTCTGGTCGATTTCTCCTGCAAATCCTGCCCCAAACTCAAGGCCTCGTGCATACACTGACCTCTGCAAAGTTTATAGCACATTCACATAACAAAAGGAAACTTTTCTGCTGTTTTCATACCCCATTACCATGGGCTTAGATACTGTGCACAGCTATCTCAACTCTGCTGCAACTCTCTTCCCTAGACTCTATCCCAAAGTAGCTCTGTTATCAGAACAAACCCTGAGAGCACACAGCTCTTCCCAGAATCATACTGGCATTTGTAAGCTGGCCTTCCACTACTAAATTCCTTTTCTTCATAGTATGTATCAGATCAGATCAGATGCTCAGTCATGTCCAACTCTTTGCGACCCCATGAATCGCACCACGCCAGGCCTCCCTGTCCATCACCAACTCCCGGAGTTCACTCAGATTCACGTCCATTGAGTCAGTGATGCCATCCAGCCATCTCATCCTCTGTTGTCCCCTTCTCCTCCTGCCCCCAATCCCTCCCAGCATCAGAGTCTTTTCCAATGAGTCAACTCTTTGCAGGAGGTGGCCAAAGTACTAGAGTTTCAGCTTTAGCATCATTCCTTCCAAAGAACACCCAAGACTGATCTCGTTTAGAATGGACTGGTTGGACCTCCTTGCAGTCCAAGGGACTCTCAAGAGTCTTCTCCAACACCACAGTTCAAAAGCATCAATTCTTCGGTGCTCAGCCTTCTTCATAGTCCAACTCTCACATCCATACATGACCACAGGAAAAACCATAGCCTTGACTAGATGGACCTTTGTTGGCAAAGTAATGTCTCTGCTTTTGAATATGCTATCTAGGTTGGTCATAACTTTCCTTCCAAGGAGTAAGCATCTTTTAATTTCATGGCTGGAATCATCATCTGCAGTGATTTTGGAGCCCAGAAAAATAAAGTCTGACACTGGTTCCACTGTTTCCCCATCTATCTCCCATGAAGTGATGGGACCAGATGCCGTGATCTTCGTTTTCTGAATGTTGAGCTTTAAGCCAACTTTTTCACTCTCCACTTTCACTTTTATCAAGAGGCTTTTTAGCTCCTCTTCACTTTCTGCCATAAGGGTGGTGTCATCTGCATATCTGAGGTTATTGATATTTCTCCTGGCAATCTTGATTCCAGCTTGTGTTTCTTCCAGTCCAGTGTTTCTCATGATGTACTCTGCATATAAGTTAAATAAGCAGGGTAACAATATACAGCCTTGACGAACTCCTTTTCCTATTTGCATAGTATGTATAAGGAACACCTATTCTGAGTGTGAGTAATGAGTGTGAAGAGACAGTTTCTTTGTAATCTTAACTTTTTCTATTATACAAAAATTTGTGGTCTAATGCTCCAAGGCCTCCATTTTTATATACATAACTCCAGCTTAAACAAAGCAACAAACAAATTTTCTTCTCTTTGGTCAAACCCGCTAGCTCTGCTAAATTTTCAAAGATAAATTTGCAGGAGCAGCAGAGTACTAAATGTGGAAAGCTGTAGTTGACTAAGTCAAGAAAAGCCCACGTGCTTCAAAGGAGCAAATGAGTGTATGAAGGCTTTGGGAGCACATACTTCGAAAGGCCCTGAATGAGTAATACCTGACAAATACCAAGGATGGGAGGAAGGGAGGAAAGGAAAGGAAAAACCTGTGAACTAAAGAAAATGAAGAACCACATTTGCAAACTCAACTTATCCTTTAGTTTTCATGACTTATGCAGAGTAAAATATTATAAACATTACAGACTTAAGCAAGTGTTAATGATATATTTGATTTTTTCTCTAAAATCTGTGGGAAAATGAAAAGGTAAGAGCTAAGGTTCAGTTAACAATGAAGGGAGGGCTCATAAATTTGTAACATGATAGAATTTCAGCTGGAGCCCAGTCACACCCATGGAGTATAACTTGCCTTCACACTTACAGGTTCTCTTAAAGAATATTAATTTTGAACATGAGCGAAACATGAGTAAGAGGGGGGAAAAAACAGAACACACATTTCTGCAATAGGCAGAAGGCCAGGGTAGAAAGGGTATTCTACTCCCTGTTTGTATGTTTACAGCTGGGTCCAGGAATTAAAGCAGGAAAACGATTACAATGTTTTCATGTGTTTGTTTCAAGAATAAGATGTGACAAAGGAAAAAGTATGTCAGAAAAGTAGATTGAGCAATTTCTCCCAATCTCCCTGTCCACTAAGCTTTAGAGAGAAAATGAAACGTGTTGTTTTCCCTTTGTGGGTGTATGTGGGGGATGGAGGGGGAAGAATTAAAGCCCAGAGCAGAAAGGCAAAAAGCCATATTAAGAAATGACACAGAATGGTGACTGAAACCCCGTATTAGGAACTTCTCCAGTGGTCCAGTGGTTAAGATTCCATGATCCACAGCCTGGGGCCTGAGTTCAGTCCTCAGTTGGGAAACTAAGATCCCCTATGCCACACGGCCAGCCAAAAAACTAAAATTAAAGTAAACTTTACCAAGGTCGCTTATATTAAAAAAAATAATAATAATAAAGTTACTTGACTCATTTTTGAGGAAAGATGGAAGCCATGATCTGAAATTTCCTAAACATATCATAGGAGTTCCCTGAAATGAGATTCTGATGCAGGGATTGAGTAACTCAAAATTATATTTCAGCTCTATTCATCCCTGACCTACCACTTCCCTACTCAGCAAGCTCAAAGACTCCCTGGCTTCAAATCAAAATGACTTCACACACACACACACACACACACACACACACTCTCTCTCTCTCTCTCTCTTTTTCTCTCTCTCTCTCTGTCTTTCTGCTTTGGGGGACCACACTGGCTCCCACCACGGGTTGGTTGGCCCTTGGAGCCCACTGAACCAGCCATATGAGTCTCAGGGTCCTGAAGCAGTAAGAGAAACAGCAAGCAGCTGAAGCAAAACAAAGAGATTCAATGAATTCTTCATCTTTTTTATATAAGCATGCTGTATGTTCATAATAGGCATGATGATTTTGCAAATACCAAGACTTTTTTCCACCACAATTTGAAAAATAAGAACTTGGAGTAACAGAGAGAAGTACCAGTTTACAAGTCAGACTCTGGAGTCATGAAGGCGCGGTTTGACTCCTAGAGGTATAGCTTAGGGCCTATACTACATTGGGTGAAGTTACTTGGTCTCCCAGTTCAGACTTTTTAACTGCAATGAGGCCAATAAAGAGTTTCTATATCCTCAAAAAGCTGTGAGGTTGAGGGGAAACACGGACAAGTCAGTGGCTCATCCTTAAGTGTTCAACAAACACTCGCCATTACCAGAAACTTACACTCCTTTCTCTTGTGGGTGAAGAAAGTAAGACAGAATAACAATGACTCTCCTTCCACAAAAAGTTTGAGGCACTGCAGCTCCGAGGGCAACACAGAAAAACCCTGAACGCTATCCCTCCCTTGCACAAACTGAGTCTGCATAGGGAACAGTTTTCTCTGGAGAAAAAAACCAAAGCTAGTGGAGCCCTTCCTGCAGGGAATATGAACAGATAGATGGAAACCGTATTAGCAGTGGTGGGAAAGGCTGAGGTGTGGTCTTTCCACGGCAGCCCACAATCTGAGTGAGCTCAAAACCTAAAAGGTCTCTCTGAGGAAGGAAGGGCTTCTACTCCAGTTTGGGCACGCTAACTATGAGAACTTGCACCTGAGAGATAAGCCTGTAGAAGGCCTCACTTGGAAAAATCTAGAGGGAGCTCAAGCCCATGAGCACAAGACCTACAGACCGTGAGGACTGAGAAACCACTCTTAAAGGGCTCACCTGCCACGGCACCCAGCACAGAGGCAGCCCTTTAAAAAGTGCCAGACTTTGTGTGAAACAAGCTCATTTGCTCATTTTAAAGCTGGTAGACAGGGGCAAGGGCCTGCTGGGATCCTCTCTCACAATAGAGGTGGTAGGCACTGTCTTCATTAAAGCAGGTAGGAGCCATCTTTTTTTTTCTTTCTTGTTAAAATCAAACCCCAATAACCAACCTTGAAAATTCTGTGAGAGGATAAAACCACTTAAGTCATCCAAACAAAGCTTATGTTAGCTTATTTTGCAACACTAACTCGTCCTGGGTCATTTCATGCTTATGGCTCTAGAAATTGTTGGCAAAACTTAAAAACTGTTTTCCAATATTGATATGAGGTAACAACCTCTAACTAATTTCCCATCATTGAAGAAAATACAAATCTATAGCCAGTCACTAGGAAGTATAAACAGTCACTGCTGTCTCGCTACATAAGCTGCTTTATAACAATGCACTACTCCTGAGCCTCGGTCTGTGTTTTGGTTTTGACTACTTCCAGTTTGCAAACTGTCCTTTTGGTGTGTACACAGTAAACTTTTATTAATCACTACTTTAAGGATTTGTCGGTTTTACTTCTGTTGTTTCTGAACTTTTGGCAGCTTGTACCATCAAGAGTGGGATTGAGAGAAGATGGCATTGTGACTCCGAGGAGGCTGGTGAGCCAACTCATGCTGGTACCCACAGTGTCCACTGAGTTCCTCGCTTTCTTGCCCACTCTGGGATTTGAGGGTGATTCTCTCCTGGGTCCAGGCTCCGTGACCTTTGTATTTTAAGCTCTCCCGCTTTATTGTGCATACCTCTGTTTGTTAAGTCTCCTTGGTAAGTACCCTATTCTGTTCAATAGTGAGAAAAACATGAGTCCCTGTGTTTTGGAACAGCTCTTAAGAAATACAGGTCCCCTTGAAGTGATGACCTCGCAGGGAATCTAAATGCAAAGATGGGTTCCACCTCCCTCAGAAAACCCCTGAGTTCTGTACATATATCCATTGTGAATCAGAATCGTGTGACTTTTTGGATAACAGATGAACTTTTGGATAATTTGGAATTGTAGCAACCACTTGGGGGAAACTTGAATTTATATAAGTCCACATTTAGTTTTGGAGAAGGGAATGGCAACCTACTCCAGTATTCTTGCCTGGAGAATCCCGTAGACAGAGGAGCCTGGTGGGCTGCCGTCTATGGGGTCGCACAGAGTCGGACACGACTGACGTGACTTAGCAGCAGCAGCAGCATTTAGTTTTACTAAAAAACTTCAATAAATAGTGTTGGGAAAACTGGACAGCCACATATGAAAGAATAAAAACTGGACTACTATCTTACACTAAACACAATTAGCTTCTTCTTCGCCTTCTACTGAAAGCTTTTATAAAATGCAGAAAAGAAATTCATTATAATAATAAAACTGGATTGCAGAAAATTGGCAAAGTGAATTTTGGCAGTAAAAAAATAGTAGATTCAGATATAGATAGATAGGTATATAGATAGATTTAATACTTATTTGACAATAGAGGCTTTCTACAACTTTCTAGCAGTATTTCTTTAAACAGTCACTATCTCCATGGCCAAATTTACTCCTATGTTTGAATCAAGGAATTTGTGTATCAGAAATAAGTAACTCCAGTGATCTATTTAGGGCCATTGGTAGAATTAGCAAACAGAAACCCAGCACCTGCTAGGTGAGGAGGATGTGAACAGAGCTTTGGCTATATGTCTAATTTTAGGAGAATGTACTCCTGGCACCTCCAACAGTGACAACCACTACAGCCAACGAAAGGAAGTCTCTAAGCCTTCTCATCCGTCACTTTTAGGGCCTTTAGAGTCATCCTGCAATCCAGCAGTAATAAAAAGCATGATCCTGTAAATGCAGAATTATAAACATTAAACTGCTTTTCATCAAACTCAGACACTTGGCCAGTTACTTGGCAGTAGTAGTCTCCTAATTGTAGGTGATTCCTCCAGACTTTGTTAACACAAACATTGAAGCTAAAACTCTCATGGGATGTCTGCTGTTTGCCATTCTAGTAAAAATAAAAGCAATTGCAAATTTGTTACCTAAAGGTATTTGATGGTATAGGATACAAAAATTAATGACACATCATAATTTTAAACTGAGAAGGATTATTTCCTTTGCTCCCCAGCCCTGAAATCCTTCTTTGATATGCATGGGACAAACCTGACCTAGCAATCAGCTGTTTAGGATTCAAGTCTGACTGTTAAAATCCTCAATTCTTGTCACCTACAAACTAAGTAAATAGTAAACATTTCTATGCAAATTCATGTTTTCAAATTTTTAATTTTTGAACGCATCTACTGATTTTCATTTTAATAAAAGTGTAAAGATAAAATAGATAGACCAATTGAATAAATACCAATAAATGTCTGAAACTAGTACACCAACCTAATCTCTCAGAAGTTAATAAACACAGACATTTGATTTTGTTTCAGGCTAAAACTTGGCATTCAGAGTCGATGGTGGAGATGTAAATTGTTTTTCCAAACAACTGTTCATATTGGTTAAACTGCTTCTTACATGTAAAGCAGTGGGGAAAAGGGAAAAGACAAACACTTTCTCAGGCTTCTTAGGATTGTTTTAATCTATTCTGTGCAAAAATATGGCTTACAGTTTATTGCTGCAATGTAGGAACCTGAAGATTCCTGTCCACAGTTTTAACAAGTATTTCTATTACTTTCAGAATAATGACTTCCAGAATTTAGTACTGTACTATTAACAGTTATGCCCTTTCTACTCATGCAGAGAAATTCTCACAAGAGTCAGTGACCCCAAAATGCCCAATTGAAACCATACCATGACAATTCATTGTTTTCATCATAACTGTATAAACCGGTAACTTGTATCATTTTCCTTTCATGAGGCAATATCACTGCAATTATCATTTCTTTATAATAATTTCAATTATACTAAAATGCTTCTGAAAATAACAATAGGTGACGACAAACCCATGTTTGCATCAGATGTTATCTACTTCCACCTTGACGTGTTTTTTTCCTATACCTTAGCAAAGGTAAGAAAAAGCAATTTCCTTAGTATAGCTTAAAATTTATTTTTTCCAAATAACAAATGATTTTTTAGCATAATTAAAACTTAAATAACCAATTTGTTGAAGCAACAAGTTGGCCTAGTAAAAGTTTTTCATCTGAACCTTTGAACCTTCATATTCATCACAGTCCATCATCCAGTTCCTTATCTAAAACAGAAAGAGTATATTAGATACATACAAGTAAATTATCTTTTGAATCCTACTTCTGTGTCATCATGACTTATGTATACCACAGACGGGGGTGTTAGTGATATGTGAGTACAGGTCCCGAAAAGAATCCTAAAAGTTTGGATTTTAAAAAATTGAAATCTTCATTAGGAGTTTTCTACTTTTTTCTTCTAAAGAAAAACTACAGAAAAAATAATTCAATGCTTTATTTGCTGCATTAGGCAATGGCACCCCACTCCAGTACTCTTGCCTGGAAAATCCCATGGGCGGAGGAGCCTGGTAGGCTGCGGTCCATGGGGTCGCGAAGAGTCAGACATGACTGAGCGACTTCATTTTCACTTTTCACTTTCATGCATTGGAGAAGGAAATGGCAACCCACTCCAGTGTTCTTGCCTGGAGAATCCCAGGGACGGGGGAGCCTGGTGGGCTGCCGTCTATGGGGTCACACAGAGTCAGACACGACTGAAGTGACTTAGCAGCAGCAGCAGCAGCATATGTTCATAAAAACAAAAGCAATATTTCAAAGGGACTTTGAAAGTAGGGCAGATGGGTGAGGACTGAAGCATATTTTCTTCTCATCTTGAATGTTGGATCACAGGGCAGATTAGACCACATAATGAAAGTCACAGGCCACTAATCAAATGATAAAAAAAATAAAAGATTTTTGCTTTCTGACTTACTCTCCTTTTTGTTAAGAGAGAATTAACTCCTAAATGAACATTTTGATAAGTAAACCCCTGAATAGTAAGATTTATCTGTGGAAAATATGTTATGTAGCTGGGACTCAAGAAGCTCCTCTTGCCAATCATGCAAGGGAAGTCTGTTCTAACATTAGCTTCTAAATCCCATGGCAAATTAATTGATACATTGATATAAATGGTTGTCTAGCTATATTGGAGGGATTTGGGAGATGGACATTGAACAGAATGATTTGCCTTTAATTGGCAGTTGAAGGCTCTGTTTAGTCAAACCAGTTACTGAGTTCTTGCTTTAGAACTCTATAGTATGTGGTTCCCTGTAGTACTTCTATCATTTTCTCTATGAAACATACTTATTTCTCTGTAGCATGAAGGGAAGATGAGAATGAGTGAATGTTCTTAATTTGACTTCTCTGGTTAACCTTTGAGACTTTTCATATCCCAATCCCCAGTTTGTGACCTTAAATATGGGATATTACCTTAATGTATTTCTTCTTCTGTTTATTATGCTGGGATTGTATACCATAATTATTTTTTAAAAATAAAGTTTAATGTCCAAAAATAATGCTTTATACATAAATTGATCCCTTTTGCTATACGTAAATTGAGCATCGAAGCCCTCCATTACTATTGTCATTTCCTCAGTTGAGTCAATATGGTAGAATCAGGGGAAATCAGCCACAATCTTCAGGCATTCTGGCTTTCTTTTAAGAAAAAAAAAATACCTTCTAAACATCCTACTAAATAAAGATGTTGTACAGGAAAAGTAAAAAACAACTAGCTATAATTAATTCAGGAGACCTCAATTATCTCTTTATGTTCATTGATTTTTTTGGTGTTCTTGAACAACTACCATGACAACAAACCGAAAATGGGTGTAATACCAAATGCCACAACCGTTTCCCAGGCTTGAGACTGAGACTCCTAAGTTGTTTTGACTAGGTAACTAATAACAATTTAGATAGTCCTATACAAATTTAGAGACATGAGATGCAAAACCATGAGTGTGTTCCAGCACATTCTTCTTGTCAGAACCATTTAAATCACCATCTTACACAAGTACATATTGAAACTCAACTTTAAGCATTTTATTTTTATGTACATTTCATTTTGTCCAGAAATAAAATATCTAAATACAGACAGACTGTAATGTTGTATATGTATAGGTTTCAACAATACTTGAGCTGAATAAATGCTTTGTACATTAAGTTTGTCTTTTTAATGGAGTTCACAGCTACATCGATAGAATGGATTCCTCATATCCTTTTTTTTTATTCTTTTTAAACCAATAACAAGCAGAGAGACAAGTACAAGTTAATATTAATAAGCAGCTCAAATTACACTTGGTTAAACTATGTACAATACAAACCATTCATACAAATGAAGACTAGGATATTGAATTTGTTACAATATGTTTAGTAAAGATAAGACAGACACTTATAACTTACATGGTGTCTGTCAGGCATTTCCCTTCTTATATAATGATCAGAACTTGTTTTAAGCAGCCTTAGCTGGTCTCGACTTTGCCAAAGTCCAATGACTGGTGATGAAAGCTGTTGTCCAGTGTCTGCCCACATGTAAATTCCAAATGTTTGCTCATCTTTACTGAGAACAGGCTCCCTCCATAGAAAAAAGAGCTATCTTGGATCACCTTGAATGTGCCTACTGAATGCTGGAAAAAATTACTACATTTGTTGTGTTCATAAAATAAAGAATACTGAGCTCTAAAAACACATTTTTGTTTCCATTTTAACAAGCATTATACTCCTACAGTAGTATTTACCAGTACAGCTACTCCAAGCAGTAGAAATGCATGAGTGGGGACTATTGATTAGCATGTACTCAAGACATTAAAGAGAGATTTCCATAACAGCAAGTGCTAAAAACCATTCACTGTCTAGTTAATCCTTTTGCTTGATGATCCTTTATCCTGAACCATTATGAGTCAGACAATGAAAGCCCTCTCAACAGGAATCATGACCGACGCCGGCTGAAATGTGTATGTGAATGTGTTGGTGTACGTCTAAGTGTGAGAGCGTGTCTTTAGGTGTGGCTTTAGAATCTGTGGTGATTTTGCGACTATACCAAGAGATGAAGCTGACTGGGCAGAAATTACATCAGGTTGTTTTCCACGAGCGTATTTGCAGTCAGGTGACGAGAGCAGCAGTGTAGACACGTTCCAGGCAACAGATGGGACCTTCTTCTTGAGGTGACAGCCCTGTCATGTGACCTGGAATTCCTCAGGCCTCAGTCTCACTCCCGCGTCCGTCCTCATCCGGAGGGGAAGTAAGGTGTGTCGCTGTGGTAGTTGTAGTCGGGGCACACTTTCTGTACTAGTTTATAATCTGTACTATAAAAGGAAATGTAAATACAGATCACCTTAAAGGGCTTGGAGCAGAGCCAGGACACGTGACTTTGCGTCTGCTCCTGGTAACAGGTTTTTGAAGGGTCATAGTTGCAGAGTGTGTTCTTGGTAGCCTTGTCAACCTTTTCGTACTCAATGCGGCAGTTAAAGGACTTGGAATCTTTGGCATCAATCACGGTTTGTTGTGCCAAGTCGAATTCCACTATTTTCGTAGGGGGTACCAGGCTGACAGATACATTCCCTTGACCAGTGGAATTGTGCCTGAAATAAACGCTAAACGTCCCATTGCCGTGATCGACAATTTTCCCAGTTATCAGCAGGTTTAGTTTCACTGTTTTGATGTTGGAATGAAAATCACCCCATCCAAACATTTTCTTAAACTTGCCCGTCTTAACAATGGGCCTTCGCTTGGCCCTGGGCCGGGGCTCTTGAAGGTCTGTGGAGTTCCTCAACCAGTCCCAGAGGTCTTGCTCAGAATAAGGTTCTGGGGTGTCATATCGCAGGTCTAAATCTGTATCATTTTCTTTGCCACGAAAAGTCTGTGACAGGAGTCGGCTGATAGACAAGTCTTTGCTGCTTTCTGTCCATATGTGCTTTAGTGTGGATTTGCTGCCTCCTGATTTTAGAAGTTCTGACTTCCCACCGTTTGTTAAGTTGGCACATGTGACCTGAAAATGGAACAGAAAAATGGTGTTTACAACCCTGTATCTGAGAACACATAACACAGATTCAAGCCTTCTTTCGGTGGCTGGGGATTCAAGTACCTTCAGCATGTGGCCAATGCTTATTAAGCTGTGATTGAATACCACTGCTATTTTTATACAAGGATGGGAGAGAGGAGGTGGATAAAAACCATTAAACATGACAGAAAGACTATATAAAAACATTGACTTTGAAAAGGGCCACATAACATGAATACAGCAAAGCACCTTAGTGTGATTTATGTTTGAATTACTTCTCAGCGCCAAAATCCAAACACTTTTAAAATAAAATTTTACAAAGGATTATGTTACTTTTTTACTTTGAATTCACCATAAGCTTTAAAATGGTATGATTCTCAGAAATACATCAACTGACATTCTACAGACTTTTGATAGTCCACGCCGCAGTCACATAAGAAAAGTTAGTTCTGCAGGGAGACTCTAGATTATTTTTTTCTGGTCAAAACAAAATAACTTGTTTATGATCACCTATTAATGGCAAGAAACATACTGTATAAGATAAGTTTTCCATTAACAGATTTAAATGTGATCTAGTAAAACAAATGCTAATTGATAGGAGTACAGACCTTTTGATTTTAGAGTTTATTTTGGCCTGTGTACTTGTTTTGTTTCGATGGAATCTAATTGATTGGTCAAACATCCAAATCTGTACTTGCCTAATTCTATTGTCTTTGTTCTTACTGCAGCCTCTATATTTATTCTTAGTATAAAAGAAATAAATACATATCCCAGTCTCTCAAATTACACAGATAATTTCCCATTCTTTGGGTGGCAAAAAGAATAAATGTATTTGATAATGGCTTGGCACTTGTATCTCAGCAACAACATAGTTCATCAGGGAGAGAGAGTATAGTGAGATGAATCCATGGTACACTGGCTCATGAAGCAGTAATGAAACTGTCCTAAAGAAGAAGTAAAAGGGACTTAGAGTGCATTTACCAGCAGAATATAGAGAGTAAAAGAGAAAGAAAAAAAAGGAAGTGGCAGGTTTCAAGGGAAAAAAAAAAATGAATCCATTTAACAGGATGCTAAGATTCTGACAGCAGAACAACCTCTGATTTTCAGGCAGAATAGAAATTTACATCTAAATTATACTCTCCACAGCTGTAGTAATTATGAGTGTGAGCTCTGGAGTCAGACACCCTGAATCCCAATGCAGGCTATGATCCTTCACAGCTGTATGATCTGGGCCAGTTGCTTGACTTGTGTACATTTCTGTATTTCTCTTCCACAGAGTAGAAAAATGATATCCCTTTTCCTCACATGGCTGTTTGAAGAATTAAACTGGACAGTCCATTAAAAGCACGGAAGGACAGTACCTGGACAGAATGAGTGTTCAACATTTGTATTTCCAACTATTATCATCCTCAAACATTTTACCTCTGAATTCCACGGGGTACTATTTTATGTAAATAAATAACAGACAATAGGATCTGAGAGCAAGGGTATCTTTATAAGAAAATCTCCCTTTTATATATATATATATTTATTTATATATATATATATTTATTTATATATATATATATACATATATATGGTGCCCAGGTGGCACAGTGGTAAAGAACCTGCCTGCCAGTCCAGGAGTCGTAAGAGGCAGATTTGATCCCTGGGTTGGGAAGATCCCCTGGAGGAGGGCATGGCAACCCACTCCATTATTCTTGCCTGAAGAAGCCCATGGGCTGAGGAACCTGGATGGGGAGGGCGGGGTGCAGGGCAAGGCTACAGTCCATAGGGTCACAAAGAGTTGGACATGACTGAAGCAACTAAGAAAGTGAAAGTATTAGTCTCTCAGTAGTTTTCGACCCCATGGACCATAGTGCCCCCTCCAGGCTCTTCTGTCCATGGTATTTCCCAGGCAAGAATACTGGAGTGGGTTGCCATTTCCTTCTCCAGGGGATCTTCCTGACCCAACAATGGAACCCGGGTTGCCTGCATTGCAGGCAGAATCTTTAACATCTGAGCCACCAGGGAAGCTTGAAGTGGCTAAGCACACACATATATACTTTCCAAAGTATTTAGGCGCTACCACAACCTAAAAACATAACAAACTGAGTTGTTAGCAAAATTCAGATGAATAAAACATGAGCAGAACTTCAGCTATTAAACTGTTCAAGGACCAAATGCAATGAATTTATTAGCCCTCAATGGTGCGATGTGAAAGGCTTCTAGTGGTGGAGTCAAGAGGCCTCTGCAACATCTGAGTTTGGGTACAGAATCAAAGTAGGCTAATAATCACCAGCACTGCCTTGACTATTATTCTCCTTTCCTCTCCCTTTCATTTGGGCTAGGAGAGAATCAGGGCAATGTCTAGGAGAGTTTAGGTCATGAAAAATCAGGAAGAGTCCATGATTCATCTTGCTTTATTAATTCAACAACTATATAGTGTGATTCTGCTAATATTGAGTAAAATAACAGGAATACAAAGGCAAATGAGATGTGGTTCTTATTTTCAAGATGTTCACAATCTGATGGTGAGATCAGTTAAGCAAGGAGTATAGTGATGTGACCAACACAATGTACAATATTCTTAGAGTCAAAGTTAAAAGGTAGAGAAGATATAACAGAGGAGATTATACTCAGATCTGGGAGAATTAAAAAAAAAAAAAAAAGGCTTAGGACTTCAACAGATAATGAACAGGCTAGAGAAGTTCTTCTAAGTATAAGGAACATACTATGCAAAAGTAAAAAGTTGAAAAACAACATGTCAAATGTAAGAATGGAAAATAGTTCCTTATCTCTGAACTTCAGGGAGAATTGACAGGAAGGATAAACAGAAGTTGGAAAATGTTGGCAGAACACAAAGGTCAGTTCAGTTCAGTTCAGTCACTCAGTTGTGCCCAACTCTTTGCAACCCCATGAACTGCAGAACGCCAGGCCTCCCTGTCCATCAATAATCCTAGAGTTTACCCAAACTCATGTCCATTGAGTCAGTGATGCCATCCAACCATCTTATCCTCTGTCATCCCCTTCTCCTCCTGCCCTCAATCTTTCCCAGCATCAGGGTCTTTTCAAATGAGTCAGCTCTTTGCATCAGGTGGCCAAAGTATTGGAATTTCAGCTTCAGCATCAGTCCTTTCAATGAACACCCAGGACTGATCTCCTTTAGGATGGACTGGTTGGATCTCCTTGCAGTCCAAGGGACTCTCAAGAGTCTTCTCCAACACCACAGTTCAGAAACATCAATTCTTCAGCGCTCAGCTTTCTTTATAGTCCAACTGTCACATCCATACATGACTACTGGAAAAACCATAGCCTTGACCAGATGGACCTTTGTTGACAAAGTAACGTCTCTGCTTTTTAATATGCTGTCTAGGTTGGTCATAACTTTCCTTCTAAGGAGTAAGCATCTTTTAATTTCATGGCTGCAATCACCATCTACAGAGATTTTGGAGCCCCCAGAAAATAAAGTCAGCCACTGTTTCCCCATCTATTTGCCATGAAGTGATGGGACCGGATGCCATGATCTTCGTTTTCTGAATGTTGAGCTTTAAGCCAACTTTTTCACTCTCCTCTTTCACTTTCATCATGAGGCTCTTTAGTTCTTCTTCACTTTCTGCCATAAGGGTGGTGTCATCTGCATATCTGAGGTTACTGATATTTCTCCCGGCAATCTTGATTTCAGCTTGTGCTTCATCCAGCCCAGCATTTCTCATGATATACTCTGCATATAAGTTAAATAAGCAGGGTGACAATATACAGCCTTGACATACTCCTTGTCCTATTTGGAACCAGTCTGTTGTTCCATGTCCAGCTTTAACTGTTGCTTCCTGACCTGCATATAGGTTTCTCAAGAGGCATGTCAAGTGGTCTGGTATTCCCATCTCTTTCAGAATTTTCCACAGTTTGTTGTGATCCATACAGTTAAAGGCTTTGGCATAGTGAATAAATCAAAAATAGATGTTTTTCTGGAACTCTCTTGCTTTTTCAATGATCCAGTGGATGTTCGCAGTTTGATCTCTGGTTCCTCTGCCTTCTCTGAAACCAGCTTGAACATCAGGAAGTTCACTGTTCACGTATTGCTGAAGTCTAGCTTGCAGAATTTTGAGCATTACTTTACTAGCGTGTGAGACGAGTGCAATTGTGCAGTAGTTTGAGCATTCTTTGGCATTGCCTTTCTTTGGAATCAGAATGAAAACTGACCTTTTCCAGTCCTGTGGCCACTGCTATTTTCCAAATTTGCTGAATTTGAGTGCAGCACTTTCACAGCATCATCTTTTAGGATCTGAAATAGCTCAACTGGAATTTGGTCACCTCCATTAGCTTTGTTCATAGTGAAGCTTCATAAGGCCCACATGATTTCACATTTCAGGATGTCTGGCTCTAGGTGAGTGATCTCACCATCATGAATATCTGGGTCGTGAAGATCTTTTTTGTATAGTTCTTATGTGTATTCTTGCTACCTCTTCTTAATATCTTCTGCTTCTGTTAGGTCCATACCATTTCTGTCCTTTATTGAGCCCATCTTTACATGAAAAGTTTCCTTGGTATCTCTAATTTCTTGAAGAGATCTCTAGTCTTTCCCATTCTATTGTTTTCCTCTATTTCTTTGCATTGATAGCTGAGGAAGGCTTTCTTATCTCTCTTTCTTATCTCTTATTGCTATTCTTTGGAACTCTGCATTCAAATATATCTTTCCTTTTCTCCTTTGCTTTTCACTTCAAAGAAGGTAGGCTATAGTCAAATTGTGAAGTTTCTAGGGTCAATTTATGAAGGTATTTAAAATTAATCTTATAGATAATGAGGAGTCCTTAAATTTTGTCTTATTTTGCTTTTAATTAGGTCATCCTAGCTCTAAAAGAATCACTGACTGGACATTGAAAGGTAGTTTGGTAGGGAGAAACCTTGAGGGAATAATTAGTTCAATAACAAATTGTAATACTTCTTTTGAGAAAGTAAATGAGCCTGAACCAAGGCAATGGCAGAGAAAAAGAGAAAGAAAAAAAAATGGATATAAAAGATATTTCAGAGGCAGGATTAACTTAATTTGACGATATATATTGGCTAAGCAGGAATGTGAAAAAGTTGAGAAGTAATGAATTTTCTTGCATCCGTAAGAAATACAAAAGTAACACGTTAAAAAAGTATATTGAAAAGAAGTCTCCTTGAAAAGGAGTCTCCTGACTTTTAAATTAACTACTGAGGACCTTCTCGAAGCAAGTGTTAGCGGTGGTAAAGAAACGATGTAAGATGAAAAAGAAGTGCGGCTATCTTAATACATCTGCTCCCAGATGCAGTCAAGAATCCTCAGCTTTCTCACTCTATTATATTGCTTTACATACGAAGGGTTTTCATTTTTGAAACACATAAATGCACACATAAAATTGAAATCGATTTTGAGCCTTACTGAATAAACAGTATATTAAAAAAAAAAAAAATCTTAGACTCAGAACACCATCTATCATTGATTTTACAAACACAAGAGAAGAGTTTCTTCTGAAAAGTCACCTAAAGATCCTTTCACATGAGTATATCAGAAAGATGACAGAGGTTGTGAAGATGGCATAAAATGAGCCCAAAGAGAAACCTGACAATTGCTAACTAACTCAATTCCAAAAAGGCAACGCTCTGTGAACTTTTTTCTACGAAGAGTCATTTTTTCTATCACAGTGAAAGCACTGAAGATACTTCCTAACTGAATATAATTTTCCAAGTCAAAAGTGGCCGCATTTGAATCAGTTCTAATGAAGTGGATGAAACTGGAGCCTATTATACAGAGTGAGGTAAGTCAGAAAGAAAAACACCAATACAATATATTAACACATATATATGGAACTTAAAAAGATGGCAATGATAACACTATGTGCGAGACAGCAAAAGAGACACAGATGTATAGAACAGACTTTTGGACTCTGTGGGAGAGGGCGAAGATGGGATGATTTGAGAGAATAGCACTGAAACATGTATATTACCATATGTGAAATAGATCACCAGTCCAAGTTTGATGCATGAAACAGGGCACTCAGAGCCGATGCACTGGGAGAACCCTGAGGGATGGGGTGGGCAGGGAGGTGGGAGGGGGTTCAGGATGGGGGACACATGTACACCTGTGGCTGATTCATGTCAATGTATGGCAGAAACCACTACAATATTGTAAAGTAATTAGCCTCCAATTAAAATAAATTAATTAACTTTTTAAAGTAGCCAATGCTTCAAAAATAAAAATTTTAAGACATGGCCAATGCCCACTCCAAAGGAGTTGACCCACTCACTAGTCCAATCATACCATTTCCACAAATTATGTGAGTTGTCTAATTGCTTTAGAAACACTGAGAACCATAAAGACTCTTACCATGATTAGGAATATGCATACTAAAGCACATGTTTCTTTTGACAACATTCAAAAATAGGTACAAAGACAAGGGTCATTTTCTTCAACCATAAACAAAGACAGAGCTTGAATCTAACATTAAGGGAGCTTGTCTGGGGCAGGACCTGTGTTGGGGGCTAGAAAAATGAGACTGCTATTGACTGGTGGGGGTGTAAGCATATAAAGAGTTGAGACACCTTGGTCTAGCTCCTCCTTTATATCTCTCAGGGCTATGCTTTCACATTGCTTCCTCTAACATCTTTTCATTACAGGCTTATAATCCTAATGTCAATATATTATCTTTTAAAATATTGTTGAAAGACATCACTTTTGGAAGAGATACTTCACTAACACTTCAACTATGCTCCTGGCCTTACGAGATTTTATGTAAACAGGTCCCTCTTTGACAAGTACATCTCCAACTAGAGGAACCTCCAGATGGTCTGTGTATCTCTTTTTATAAAAGAGCAATAGGTGCCTTTTAATTTCTACCAGCCCTCACACTTACTGTTGATCTATTACTGTTCAATATAAATTATCTCAAGATTACTTTGAAAATCATGTGTTTATTTCATCAACTGTATGAATATTTAAGCCAAACAAAAATTCTGGATAACCTGATGCTTAAGCAATATCTCTCATCAGTGAATAACTAATCAACAAAACGACCTTGCTCTGTGATTACAGCTTCGTTTTCGCAGTTTATGATTTGCTACATTGAATATATGTCGCATACTATCAACTGCTATTGGTTAAGGGCATGCTATCTTCAGACACTGTAATTAGCATTTTACATATGGCATTGCACTTCATTTAAACCACAAACACACACACACTCAATCACTGACTCACACACAGTATTGTTATTTTCAACTTACAGGCAGAGATATGGAAGCTTGAGAACTTGTTCAAGATTACTGCTGGTAAGGGAAAGAGCTACTGCTTATTACTCCACTGGGTATTTCCTTTATTTTTAAAATTATTTTAATTATATACAATTATACATGAATATATGTTTATCAAAACATTTAAACATTAGAGGATTTATGAAGTAAAAATTAAAAGCCTATCTTTATAATCAACCCCTGCTCCCTTATAATCCCACCTCTCTCTGTAAAGATAAAACCTCAAATTTTTGATGTATATTGTTCCTAAACATTTTCACTATTTTTCATGTATAAATATTTACATCACTAGTGTTGTATTTTATGATTTGTATTTTTTCCAATCAACAATGTCTTTGAGATGCATAGCTCTTAGTTCATAAAGGTATATCATCTTTATTAAATAGGAAATAGAATTCTAGAATATAAATGTATCATATTTCTATTTTGGGGTTACCTTTTGTGATAGATCCTTAATCATTACACTGTTTCACAGACTTATTTTTTTAGCCTTCCTTCCATTGGTTTTTCTGTTCATTATTGCTTCAGATAACTTCGTCCCTCTTCTGGATTTTCATTTCTGTGGTTGTATAGATTTGTGTGATCCTTTTAAAAAGAGTTCACATGGAATAAGCTTTCTGAGTAGTCTATGCCTAAAAATGTCTTTACTGGCCATAGGCTTACATTGGGCAGAAAAGTCGTTCATCTTTCAATTCCTTTTGTTCTGTGATTTTTTTTTCCCTCTCTCCAAAAAAGCGAGGATATTTTTCCACTTCAGGTATTGTGAAATCTCACAAGGTAAGCTACATGTGTTGGTGCTTTCTCCAGACCTTTTCTTAACTAGTTTAGGGAAAAGCATGCAGAAATTCACAGCCATGCTAGGCTCTTTTTCATAGTGTTCCCCCAAAAGGACTGTAACCCCTTTGGGGAATGTTTTTCCTGTATTATTCCATTTTGTAACTTGAGGAAAGGACTACCTCGCATAGGGTAAGTACTCAATAAATTGTATACATGGTTTATATTCTTACTTACATTAATTTCAATAGGGAGGGTTCATTGATTCTTTAGCCACAACCAAGATTTTGGTAGAACACATAGCCCACAGAGGTCTCTCTCTTACAAGTTTAGAGCCTACACTTCACTGATAATTCTCAGAGTGCCTGTATTATATGTGATAAGCCAGAGGAAATGGGTTAGTATTTTAATACATCAAAAATACATCATTTCCTTCTGCCTCAAAGCAGTGCTCCAGCAGCAGCCACGCTGCATGAACAGTGGGAAAGCAGGAAAAGAACCCCAAGCCTCTCCCCTAGCGTAGTCATTGCTGGAGACTGTACAGCACAGAAACTAAGAAAACAGGCGTTGCAGTCAGAGATCACAGGGCTAAACCCAAAATCTGTTACCAATAACCTGAACAGTCAGATTTTTTCCAACTAGAAAATAGAGATGACACCTCACTCACTGGGTTTTTGTGAAGATAAAAGATTTTATATGCCGCAGAAATAAAAATAGGGGAAACGGTATGAGTTCAACACTTGAGAGCTAACACTCTGAAGTAGGCTATGAAACCCCAAAGAAAAGGAAAACAAGGCTCTCAGAATGCACCCTGCTATTATAACCCCATCTTCTCACTGGAGACATTACATTTGCTCAAGTGGGCCAAACAAACTGTGATGGAAATGAGCATAATTGCAACATCTCTGTGGTCATCTTTAGCGGTAGGTGGTGGGAGGAGATCACACTGATTCTGTATGTTACAATTTAGTGCTGGCAAATGTAAGCAATAATTTATCTTTAGCATAACATTAAGAGAAGATATATTGATCAGCCTGGACATTCGACATCACCCTTAAAAACTAGAAACATGGTACGTTTCTATGAGTTTGAAGAAGTGGCGAAGAATTTTAGGCATGTTACTCCATGAGCTTTCATGATTCCATGCAGGATGGCTCACTTTTAACATAGGACACCGAGTCCCTTCAAATTATTGTATCGGAGACTGGGTCTAAGTTGTGGGTCACTGAGCACCTCGCAAGTTTGTGTAACTATGAAAATTAGTTTTCCTTTTGATTTTTCCTCCTTTAGGTCCTCTCATGAAAATTATCTTGGAAATGTTTCTGTTTCTTTACCTGCAAGGGGGAAAGCATGCCTTGAGAAGAGCCATGAACTATTGTTTCTACTGCTGAGAAACAGAATTTTTCATCTTAAAAAATATTGTCTCTTCCCTTCTGCACACTTTATATAGATGCACATATAAGTTTTGACATACAGACACATTAACATTGATGAGAAATTAAAAATTATATTCTCTATAATCCCACTTAACCCATTCTCTCAAAACTTAGTTGAAGATTACCTTACCCAGCTTTGCATTGCAAAAGTTACTTCTTTCTTTAGTATTTTACAATATGTTCATTTAAAATGTATAAGGAATATCCCATGTGAGGAACCCTGGGTACCTCATCATAATAATAAACAAAACATTTAAAATAACATGTTGAAAAGCTATTTCTTGGCTGAAACAAAGCCAGTGTTATTTTCTCATTATCCATAAAGAGATTTTAATTTGTCAGTAAATCTAGCTGTCTTTAAAGAAAAGACAAATATTGCATATGTAGGAATAGCTGTGTTAAATCCAGGGTCTTTCTATCTGAATTGGAGGCTAATGTGAGTGTCCATAATAAGGCAACTACAGAAGAAGTCTGGTACAGTAGAAGCCCAGTTCACTCGTTAAACAAAAAAATAAATAAATAAATTAGAGTAAAACCACTAAAAATACCTATCTACTTTAAATTTTTATAAAAGATCCGCTGGATCATGGAAAAAGGAAGAGAGTTCCAGAAAAACATCTATTTCTGCTTTATTGACTATGCCAAAGCCTTTGACTGTGTGGATCACAATAAACTGTGGAAAATTCTGATAGAGATGGGAATACCAGACCACCTGACATGCCTCTTGAGAAACCTATATGCAGGTCAGGAAGCAACAGTTAGAACTGGACATGGAACAACAGACTGGTTCCAAATAGGAAAAGGAGTACGTCGAGGCTGTATATTGTCACCCTGCTTATTTAACTTATATGCATAGTACATCATGAGAAACGCTGGGCTGGAAGAAGCACAAGCTGAAATCAAGATTGCCAGGAGAAATATCAATAACCTCAGATATGCAGATGACACCACCCTTATGGCAGAAAGTGAAGAGGAACTCAAAAGCCTCTTGATGAAAGTGAAAGAGGAGAGTAAAAAGTTGGCTTAAAGCTCAACATTCAGAAAACTAAGATCATGGCATCCGGTCCCATCACTTCATGTGAAATAGATGGGGAAACAGTGGAAACAGTGTCAGACTTTATTTTTCTGGGCTCCAAAATCACTGTAGATGGTGATTGCAGCCATGAAATTAAAAGATGCTTACTCTTTGGAAGGAAAGTTATGACCAACCTAGATAGCATATTCAAAAGCAGAGACATTACTTTGCCAACAAAGGTCTGTCTAGTTAAGGCTATGGTTTTTCCAGTGGTCATGTATGGATGTGAGAGTTGGACTGTGAAGAAAGCTGAGTGCCAAAGAACTGATGCTTTTGTTTTTGTTTTTGTTTTTTTTTAATTTTATTTTATTTTTAAACTTTACAAATTGTATTAGTTTTGCCAAATATCAAAATGAATCCATCACAGGTATACATGTGATGCTTTTGAACTGTGTTGTTGGAGAAGACTCTTGAGAGTCCCTTGGACTGCAAGGAGATCCAACCAGTCCATCCTAAAGAAGATCAGTCCTGGGTGTTCTTTGGAAGGACTGATGCTAAAGCTGAAACTCCAATACTTTGGCCACCTCACGCAAAGAGTTGACTCATTGGAAAAGAGTCTGATTCTGGGAGAAATTGGGGGCAGGAGGAGAAGGGGACAACAGAGGATGAGATGGCTGGATGGCATCACCGACTCAATGGAAGTGAGTTTGAGTGGACTCCGGGAGTTGGTGATGGACAGGGAGGCCTGGTGTGCTGCGATTCATGGAGTTGCAAAGAGTCGGACACAACTGATCGACTGAACTGAACTGAACTGTGAGGACTGTCCACAATAAGGCATGTAACATGGAGGTTTTAGGATGTTTCTAGCTTCTTAAAGTCAAACAAGGTACAGACCTCTCTAAAATGGACCCAATGAGGAAAGACTGACTCACATTTCAATGCCATTTCCAGTGACCTATACATACATACGTTCCCAAATACAGCACTGGTATATGACAACACACTGCGTAGTAATCATGGTTCACTTTATCCAACTGAAGCTCAAAATCCTGAGCAAATAATAACTTTGATGTTTTTGAGACAATATTCTACTCAACAGCCTTTGATTATCCAGTGGTTGATCTGAAAATCTTCTAATAGAGGAAGAAGTCATTATATAAAGAAAGCGATAGAGACTAGTTACAGTGGAATATCATCCTGGCACCATTTAGATCCTAGATTTATTCCAGAATTATTCTAGGGCATCTTTCTTATCAGACTCCAGCACATGAACACTGCTCAGAGCTTCCCAAGTACAGAGTGGATAAGGCAGAAAGACAACTGAGGAATACAAAAGGGCATACAGATCCTAAAAATAAAGTCCCTCCACACTCCTGTAAAAGCCCTGTAAGCTGGAAGTCCCCAGCTTCCTGAAGTGGAACAAATCCACTGAGAACAGAGAAGACCAACAAAGAGAATTGACCCCTTACTCTTTTATCAAAGGATGGTGATGCTGGAGTTTGAGTTAGGTAAAACCTTTCGACACTGAGTAAATACTTTAGATCATGCCTTGGGCACAGCAAGAGTGGTAACGAGTATCCAGCCTACAGCTACAGGCCCCGCAATGGCACTTGGGTGTAGCTCAGGGAGGACCCAACTCACAGACTGAGGGAACTTCAAGCTTTCTCACTATGTCTATGACAAAACAATTCCCTTGAAAGCTCTTAAACCAATCTGTTCTTTTCTAAAGTCCCTCTGGTGAGAAGATTAGCATCTATGATCATTGTTTCTGCCAGGTAAGACTCTTAGCACTTGGGAAAAGCAGATCTCTTATTCAATTACAGCCAGTGTGGGAATCAGATGCACCAGGACCCTGGGCTATATTTTACTTTGGTCTGTTCCCAGCTTCTCAAAGTACAGCATGTGGAATTTCACATCAAAGAGCCAAGTGCTGAGGGAAAGGGACGCTTAGGCAAAGAGATCTCACACACAAGGGAAAAGATGGCCTCTGGGTTTAGGTGCTGTGCCTTTAAAGTTGATCAGATGTAAAACTGAGTGATATGCCTAGATTCCCAAAGGAAAAGGACTTGGCTCTTTTTGTTACCGAGGGAATTAAGTGGACAGTTTCACTAAATCAAAGAAGGTTGCTCACCCAGATTATGTTACAGGAGGAGACGAGATGGGTCATGGAGAGAACAGAGCAGAGTCCAAAGAGGCTGAGGATGCTGTAAGAGAAGGCACAGTAGGAAGGCTGGATGAAAGTGTGTATGCAAGGAGAGCTCTGAGATCCCCTTGACCTTTAATGCACTTTAAAATGACTTGTCACAGCATTAGTGTGAACTGCTGTGAACACTGTGGATGGAGGGAATCACAGAAGAATTGAAAGAAAGACAGACTGTTAGAGTAGAATTTCCTCTCTCCCTTTTCCCTCGTCCTCACATTCAAATGTCCAGATTCCAAGAGGGAGTTTATTCTTTTCCTAAGAACTGGGTAACACTCCAGATGCCACTAGAGGGCGCAGCCAGGACATCTGACAGCTGTCTCTATTCCTGGTGCTGAAGTCAGGCAGAATCGTGTCACTAAGGGTCGCAGACCTCTTTGAAGAAAGAAGATGAATCAGGAAACTTCATGGTACCTGCTGACTGACACAGACCCTGGGATCTACCTCTTCTATGAGCTGCAGAGACTAGGAGGGAATAACTGTCGCTCAAAGAACTACTACTGAAGTCATTGCCAACTAAAGCAGCTGTTGTGAGCCTTTGATTCCCCATAGAGGGTATGTTCAGTGTTAAGGTATTTATATTTATTTATTGGAAAAGAAGACTCTTGAGAGTCCCTTGCACTGCAAGGAGATCCAACCAGTCCATCCTAAAGGAAATCAGTCTTGAATATTCATTGGAAGGACTGATGTTGAAGCTGAAGCTCGATACCTTGGCCACTGGATGCAAAGAACTGACTCGTTGGAAAAGACCCTGATGCTGGGAAAGATTGAAGGTGGGAGGAGAAGGGGACGACAGAGGATGAGGTGGTTGGATGGCATCACCAACTCAATGGACATGAGTTTGAGTAAGCTCCAGGAGTTGGTGATGGACAGGGAGGCCTGGCGCACTGCAGTCCATGGAGTTGCAAAGAGTTGGACACGACTGAATGACTGAACTAAACTGACTGGATAAGAGTCTAGGTCAATGCAACATATTTCTACATCTCTAGCGGCACTTTTGGCTGCTCTTCACTTTGTCCTCAGAGTTCAGATCACATCATTTTCTGTTTATGTGTTCTCTTTCTTCCAACTTCCAGGCTTCCCTGGTGGCTCAGATGGTAAAGAATCTGCCTGAGATGCAGGGGATTCAGGTTTAATTCCTGGGTTGGGAAGATCTCCTGGAGAAGAAAATAGCAACCTACTCCAGTATTCTTGCCTGGATAATCCCCATGGACAGAGGAGCCTGGAAGGCTACAGTCCATGGGGTCGCAAAGAGTTGCACACAACTGAGCGACCATCTAGACATTTCTTTCAACTTTAGGACCTTTGCAAAGGCTGCTTCTCCATCCTGGAATCCTTTCCACCCCCTCCCATTTGCGTAGCTAACTCTTAGTCATCCTCTGTGCTGTGCAAGTTGCTTCAGTCATGTCCGACTCTTTGCGACACCACAGACCGTAGCCCACCAGGCTCCTCTGTCCATGAGATTCTCCAGGCAAGAATACTGGAGTGAGTTGCCATTTCCTACTCCAGGGATCTTCCCAACCCAGGAATCAAATCCAAGTCTCTTATGTCCCCTGCATCAGCAGGTGGATTCTTTACCAACAGTGCCACCTGGGAAGCCCTAGACCTCCTCTGCTGCTGCTGCTGCTTAGTTGCTTCAGTTGTGTCCGACTCTGTGCGACCCCACAGACGGAAGTCCACCAGACTTCCCCGCCCCTGGGATTCTCCAGGCAAGAACACTGGAGTGGGGTTGCCATTTCCTTCTCCAATGCATGAAAGTGAAAAGTGAAAGTGAAGTTGCTCAGTCGGGTCCGGCTCCTAGCGACCCCCTGGACTGCAGCCTACCAGGCTCCTCTGTCCATGGGATTTTCCAGGCAAGAGTACTGGAGTGGCACTCTAGCCCAATCTAAACTCACTTTCTACAGGAATGGTTGATCCTCTCATAGTACCTTGTACTGTTTGTTCATAAAAGTAATACTATTATCTGTATCCATACCTATATGCATACGTATCTATCTTCTTTCTCTCAACTGTCATCTCCATGAGGTTGGGATTGGCTATTCAATACCTTAGTTATTGTTAACTGCAGTTCATAAAATCCCAGGTTCCAAGGAGGTGCTCTACAATTATCAGCTGCATGAATAAATGCCTGTTTGAATGGAGTGCCTACCTGCACATGATGCTATTCCTTCACAGATGAGTTTACCTCATAAGCAGATAAACAGCTCATTTTCTGACATAGATAAATGTGTTTGCATTGTAAGCCTTCACAGAGACTTTGTATAATTCTATAAACATCTACAGTGATGCAAGGGAAAAGGTGATATTTTTCTAGGAAAATACAAGTGAGTGGATGCTACAGGTTATTATAATCAGTCAGGACTATCACATCAAAAATCTCCAAATAAATGTGAGTATTATTTAAGTCAAAGTGAAAAGTGAATAAGAGCAAAACATCTATATGAACATAACTGAATTTTAGAAGTTTTACAAATATCAGAAAAGCTTAATGAAACATGAGTGTGGTCTCTTGAATGGCAGGAAAGCGAGTGCCATCTTCTGGATTTTCTCTCTTGAATTTCCAGAAATTTGATGTTAAGACAGAAATGAAGGAAAATGCTGATGGGATGCTAAATGCAGAAGTTCCTTCACCAAGAGTCAGCCAAACTTTCTAGGGGCATTTTCTCTGCAGTATTTGAGTGGACACTTGAATTGACAAACAATAATTGCTTTGAAACAGGCAGTTAATGTTAGGCTATTTCTTTACATAAATGTCCACTTGTTTGGAAAATGCAGTGGGTTTTTATAAATGTGACCCAATATAACCAGTTTCATGGATGTGTTTGCAAAGGTTCAAATTGAGCCATAAAATATTCATTAACAGTGCAAGTTAAATTGTTATTAAAAATAGGAATCTTAAAAACATTTTTGGCTTTAGAGTTGACAGAGTATAAATACAGTATGACTTATGACACTTTTGCTTTTTGTCTGTGTCACTAAAATCCATGACTGTTGAGAGAATCACAAAATATCTGAAGTTGAAAGGGACCTTGAAAATCATTTCACAACTTCGGTAGCTGAGTCTCACAGAGTAACTCACGTAAAGTTCCCAAGGTGGTTAGGGGCAGAGTTAAAACTATAGGTAAGGTTTCCTAGTATTCAGTCCACTCTTCTTGAGTTCCAAAGCTTCCTTTTATTGAGAGCTGATACCTTATGTCTTCTCAGAGTTTACCAAAACTGGAACCAGGGTGTCAACTGCAAAGTGTGGAACTGGCTTATCTCTGCTCTTAATTTTGTGGAAGGAGATCTGCCATCATTTGCTAACCCTAAAACAAAGAGGCAGTAACCCAGTGCCTCTCAACTACAGCTTGGGGTCTCCTGGATTGACTAAGTGCGTGAACCTAGGCTCAGACCTTCTAAGACTTGAGTCTGAACAGTGACTATTCTGAGGGGAGTGGGAATCAAAATGAGGAGACTGTTGTCATAGGTTTTCCGTTAAGCAATGATAACATAGAGGGAATTATTCTTTAGTCTCTAAAAGAAACAGTGTGTTATATTTGTTTTCCAGGGAAATTTTGTTAGTTCCTATTTTCAGAAGATTTTTTTTTTTTAAATTAAGTTAAAGCAAAAGTTTGTCAGATTCTCTGTTCTATAAATCCATCAGCAAGCATTTGTTAAGTGACTATGATTTTTTAAACTTTCAAAAATTAACCTCAGGGAAGTCATTGTACTCACTCTAAATCTGTCTATGTCTGCTCATTCTAGATAACCAGCGTCAGTACTTAATGCTCTCTCACAGATAAAGGTACTACTATTTTGGAGCCACCCTCCTGCTATGGAGCCTTGAAAGTCAGTGATTCTCAATACAGATTACTAAAGTAAAGCCAGGGAAATGTGAGCTGTAATTTACACTGAGAATCATAACAGAATTGACAGTGGGGGTATTGCAAGATGTACTGTATTAAAAAGCTTATTCCAAGTGTATCAGTGACTTGCTTCCAGTTAAAATAGTTATTTCATAGTTTGACATCATGTTAAAGAAGGTGTGATATATATGGTTTTTCTCAAAGTAGAGGCTGATTTTAAATAGTCAAAAAATGCCTTTATAAGTGAAATCATCGTTTGCTAAGTAATCTTGGTTCTTTAGATGGACTGCAGGCATGATCCATCTTAATTGGAATTTGCACCAGAAATACTATTTGTGTTTATTTATTTTTGCAATTTTAAAATTTAGCTATAATTTCCAATTTATAGAAAGTTGCAAGAAACTTACATATACTCTATACCCAAATTCACCAATCAATTCCATCTGATTACATGTTGTTTTATTGCTCTCTCTTTCATTCATATGTACACACATGCACATGCATCAGTTCAGTTCAGTTCAGTTGCTCAGTCGTGTCTGACTCCTTGCGACCCCATGAATCGCAGCATGCCAGGCCTCCCTGTCCATCACCAACTCCCGGAGTTCACTCAGACTCACGTCCATCGAGTCAGTGATGCCATCCAGACATCTCATCCTCTGTCATCCCCTTTTCCTCTTGCCCCCAATCCCTCCCAGCATCAGAGTCTTTTCCAATGAGTCAGCTCTTCACATGAGATGGTCAAAGTACTGGAGTTTCAGCTTTAGCATCATTCCTTCCAAAGAAATCCCAGGGCTGATCTCCTTCAGAATGGACTGGTTGGATCTCCTTGCAGTCCAAGGGACTCTCAAGAGTCTTCTCCAACACCACAGTTCAAAAGCATCAATTCTTCCGCACTTGCCTTCTTCACAGTCCAACTCTCACATCCATACATGACCACGGGAAAAACCATAGCCTTGACTAGACGGACCTTTGTAGGCAAAGTAATGTCTCTGTTTTTGAATATGCTATCTATATGCTTTCCTTCCAAGGAGTAAGCGTCTTTTAATTTCATGGCTGCAGTCACCATCTGCAGTGATTTTGGAGCCCAGAAAAATAAAGTCTGACACTGTTTCCACTGTTTCCCCATCTATTTCCCATGAAGTGATGGGACCGGATGCCATGATCTTCATTTTCTGATGTTTATGTAAATGCATGTGTTTGTATGTAAATGCATGTGTTTGTATGTAAATGCATGTGTTTGTATGTATGCATGTGTTTGTATGTATGCATGTGCCTGTATATTTGTGTCTGAGTCTGTGTGTTGGTGCCATTTGGAGATATCATGCCCATTTATCCTTAAAGAAGTTCTAAATTCCTAAGAAATATTACATTTGATATATGAGCACAATGCAGCTATCAAAATTGAGAAATTTAACCTTGATACTTTCTAATTTAATCTATTATTGTTATTTATTCACTAAATTGCGTCTGACTCTTTTGCAACCCCACTGACAGCAGCCTGCCAGGCTCCTCTGTCCATGGGATTTCCCAGGCAAGAATACTGGAGTAGGTTTCTATTTTCTTCTCCAGGGGATCTTCCCAACCCAGCGATCAAACTCCCGTCTCCTGCATTGGCAGGCAGGTTCTTTACCATGGAGCCAATACTTTAATAATCTATAGACAATATCAAATTGTCCCAACAATACTTGTACACTTACTAAGTTTTCTGGCCCATTCCAATGCCACGCACTGCATTTAATTGTTATGACCCTTCAATGACTTTTGTTCTGTTTCTTGTCCTTTACATTTTTGTAAACTGTAAAGATTATAGGCTACTTAATCTGTAAAACGTTCCTCAGTTTGGATTTGTGTGCTGAAAATCACTGTATAATTCAGTTCTAGAGTTTTCAACTGACAAAGATGATAATGGGAAATTGTGTTCCTGAATTTCACAGTGAAGGAAGCAATGCCTTGAGTAGCAGTGGTGGGAATAATATTACTGTATGATGCTAAATCATAGCCTTATAAGTCATTTAGACTATTTAATATAATTTTACAGATAATTAATTTGCATTTTGAATAATTGTCTTACTATTTTTTATAATAAACTCATTTAATTTTGTCATTTTATGGCTCTTTCATTTCACATTTTGTTTAAATGAAGCTAATGTTTTTTAAAAAAGCCTGGTGGATTAACTAATCAATCTGAGGCTGACATTCTTTTGTTTAAATCTGAAGGGTTTTTAAAGTAACACTTGCATAGTATTTATTTTCCCATCAAAAATTAGTATGTTATGTGAGTAGACTGAACTCTGACAACCTTTCTGGGATGTAGACACCAATATCCCAATGACAGACTGGAGGGAACTAAGACCCACTGGCAAAGAAACTTCTGTTGAATCACACATCCAAGAAGCCACATTCAGGTTCCATGTCAAAATTTCCAGACTATTCTGTTGTTACCATCACTGTACTCTCTTTTGCTAATTTAACAGGAGAAAGCTTGGTGATTCAGCTCCTTGAGTGGGCATGAGCTAACTAACCCTGACCAAGTATAGTAAGATAGCATCCCTGACTCAACGGACATGAATCTGAGCAAGCTCCAGGAGACAGAGGACAGAGGAGCCTGGTATGCTGCAACCCATGGGGTCGCAAAGAGTCAGACACAACTTAGTGACTGAACAACAACAACAAGTAGAGTTATCCTCATACTTCAACCCTGGATACAGAGCTTCAAGTGTAACTTGAATTATCATTCCCCCAAAGGATAGCATACCCGTGTTCATTACACACCTGGTGCTCAGGTACACACACACACAACTATGAATACAAAAGGTGTTTCGTGGCCAAATAGCAATTAATTTCACAGCCACAATCTCTTAACCTCAATTTTCTCATGATAAATTGATATGGATACCTTGCCCCAGCATTATTTTGAAAATTAGAGAAAATGCATGTGAATATTTCTTTTCAGTAAATGGTAGATGTTAATAACACTGCCTTTATTTTTTAAAACCTCATCAAAATGGTTATATGGATCCATGTGGTTATTTAGTACAAAACAATTTAATTTTCAAAATTTTAACTCATGTAGGAAAAAATGCACATTTGAGGTATCTTGGTATAGTGGTAAAAGCAGGGACTCTGGAGCCAGGCCACAGACTCACTTCCCAGCTCTTAAGGCAAATGCCCTCGTCTAGGGGAACTGCCTAAATGGTGACATTCCAAGTCACTTTGGCAACAGTGCATGGGTATCCTTTTGAAGTGGTAATACTCCAAACACAATACGATTTTCACACATAATCCTAGTTTTAGAATGTGAAATTACGACTTTACAAAGAAACTTGATTTAAGCTACAGACTTAAACTTTCCTTTTCTTTCTCCTCTTTCCTTCCTTTTTTAATGATACAGTACAGGAAAATACCATCCATTGACCCAATCAGAGTGGTTACTCTCCAAGCCATGACATTTTTGATGTGTTCTTTGCAGAACATCCCATTAGAGTTCCAGAGAAACCCTTACTTTCTATCATGTCAACGACACCTTTGTTGGCCTGGAGCCATCATCAGCTCTCAAGCACTGAACCATGAAGCAATCTCTCTGTAACTGGGCCAAATAGGCCATGACCTGACAGGCTATAACGCGATCATTATCACCTATTAAATTGGAAATCTGTGCTTTGCATATTTTAAAACAACTACCCAGTTGTGCTGTGGAGGTACAACTGCCAAATGAATAATTAAATTTTTAGGAGACTATAAAGAGTACCAAAATGCTTTCTACTGTGCCAAAAACAAAGTCAATTGATTTTATTTTCTCTCCTCCCCTGTTTTTATCCTCACTCTCTGGCAGTCAGACCAAAAATATTTTAATAACCAATAAATAGACTTCTGTTGCACAATTTAACTGTATAAAGCCGAGTCTGGGTTTGTTTCGTGGGTGCCAAAGCATTCTGTGCTGTGAACTGTGGGCTGCTTACTTGTACAGTTACGCAGGACACTGTGGATGGTTGGCGCTTAATATTTGCTTTGTTTGGTTGATGTGATTACAAAGAGGGTTTTATAAAATGTAAAATGACTGAATGAGCCACTTAAATGTCAAAGCTCAGAAGAGATTTGCTTGTAGGGTTTAAAATTTAAGTGTTGTTTTTTTTTTTCCCTCCTCTGTTCACTGGAGATGTCTAAGTAACTCATTTTGTACAGCTTTAATGGTAGAGATGCAAGGGGCTTTAGAAGGATTTGGAATAGGATTGAAATATAACTATATAAAATATCCTATTAACTCTTGCCCCCTGTTTTACATTTTGAAGATTTTTAACTAACTCTTGAAGTTCAGTACCTATGATGTCATTAAACATTTTTCACTTCAGTGGATTGTGACTCTGGAAAATTTGCAACTACTCTTTTCAGCGGATTAAACTTTCAGGGAATAAATTAAATTGGGTTAAAGTGTCTAACAGTTTTCAGATGAGTGCTTTAGTCAAGTAGCACAGAATCATGTTAACTTTGAAATGAAACTCTAGCTAGGTAAATAACTTTGTCAAGAAGCTACCACTCAGGTGCTGTACTGCTCTAAGCCCACTTTATTAATATTGGTTTGCGATCTTCAGAACAGGTGCAGAAAGGAATTTTAAATGCAATTAAAGCTGAGCTAGAGGGCCACACAACTACATTTTAATCAAAAGCTGAGTTCATGCCTGCTTTACATACAATATGTGCAAAGAAAGATCCCCTTTTCACAGTGAATCTGACTACATAAATACTCTTTTGAGAGAAGGCAAATGTACTTCAAGGAGAAATGCAAAGGAATAATGGTGTCACATTATAAGAAATGTTACACGCGCCTAAAGCAATACTGTGCCAAGAATACATTAATATACTGTTAGGAGTTATGACTTCTTAAATAAACCCTAATCATCAAGCCAAAATGAATATGTATATATGTATGTGTATATAAGTACACACACATCAATATGAGGTTTTCTTTGTATCTGTACCTATACATACATAGACACATGATCCAGTTTTTTTATAGTTTAACATTTATTAGGGAAATCTAGACTCCATTACTCTAAAAGCCATTTATAGTTAGACACAAATATTGTAAAAACCAAAATGTTTGTCCTTATTCTATTATATTCACAAGTGTTAGCATAAATAGGGCAAGAGATGGGAAATGACTATACTTGGTGCATGCATACATTCTCAGTCACTCAGTTGTGTCCAACTCTTTGTGACCCTATGGACTGTAGCCCTCCAGCCTCCTCTGCCCATGGGATTCTCCAGGCAAGAATACTGAAGTGGGTTGCCATTCCCTTCTGCAGGGGATCTTCCTGACCCAGGGATCAAACCCACATCGCTTATGTCTCCTCCACTGGCAGGCAGGTTCTTTACCACTAACATCACCCAGGAAGCCCCGATTATACCTGAAGGCAGCCTTAATTTAAGAGAAAGGATGTATCATCTCCAAGCTCATATTTTATCCTCCTTTGGGAGCCTATGTATGGAAGATAAGTAGCAGGGGAGAGTTGTAGGAATAGGAACACATGAGTAGGAGTAGAAAAGGCTACTTTTCCTATCATATTCAACTAATTACTCTGGCATGTTAAATGGGTAATAACTGCGAAACACTAGGATCAGTGTTGGGGCAACTCTTTAGGTGCTGGACTTTAGGGAGGGAAAGAAACTGTCCTGGGGGGAAGGGCCAGACTGCCCAGCATAGCAGGCACGAAAGTGAAAAGTGAAAGTGAAGTCGCTCAGTCGTGTCCGACTCCTAGCAACCCCATGGACTTCAGCTTATCAGGCCCCGCATCCATGGGATTTTCCAGGCAAGAGTACTGGAGTGGGGTGCCATTGCCTTCTCTGATTTACCAGTACAAGAGTATTTAAAGAGTTTAACACTAGAGCGTACTAGCTGAATATCCATCCTCCTTTTTTCACTTCACCTTTCATCAGCCTACAACACAAATACAAGTTATCCTTGAACACCATGAGGGTTAGAGGCAGATCCTCAGCGTAGTCAAAATCCCCATAGATATCAACATATACACACTACTGTATATAAAATAGATAACTAATAAGGACCTGTATAGCACACTGTACACACAATATATAGTGCATGCAATTCTACTCAACACTCTGTAATGGCTTATACGAGAAAAGAATCTAAAAAAGAGTGAATATTTGTATATCTTCTGTACAACTGAAACCAATACAACATTGTAAATCAACTATACCCCAATAATTTTTTTTTAAATCCCCAGAGAACTTGTAGTAGGCCCTCCAAATTTGCAGTTCCTCGACATCCAGGGATTCAACCATAGATGAAATGGTACTGTAGTATTTACTACTGAAAACATTCTGTGTATATACAGATATGAAAAGTTCAAACCCATGTTGTTCAAGGGTCAACTGTATGTCTCAATGCAGTGTGTGTGTGCTCAGTTGCATCTGACTCTTTGTGACCCCATGGACTGTAGCCCTCCAGGCTCCTCTGTTCGTGGGATTTCCCAGGCAAGAACACTGGAGTGGGTTGCCATTTCCTTTTCCAGGGGATCTTCCCCACCCAGGGTTGAACTCGCATCTCCTGAATTGATATGCGGGTGCTTTACCTTTGCTACTGTAAGGAAAGTTTTAGAGAATGATCTGAGGTTAATACCAAAAGCAACCAGCTCTGTCTCCCTATCTACTTTTCCCCCTTTGTTGTCTTCACCACATGAACCCCCATCAGTGCTCAGCACCACAATATGCATATGCTCAGCATCACCTCAATATGCATATATCAATCACGTCATATGTGCCCAGCACTAAATACTCTAATCAGGATTTTAAGTCCTAGTAATGTTTTAATTTGGGGACATATATCCCTTCATCATTCACTTCAATTAACTATTCCCATGTACTGCCCCACACTGGTAGTCTGTTGTATTCTGATTACAAGTCTGCCTTTATTCCCAGTATGGACTGTTCTCCTAAAGACTTTTTCCTAATCTGTGTTACTTTTTTTTTTTTTCATGACTTCAAATCATAACTCTAAATAGCCTCCCCAAGTCACTTTATTTGGAATTAAAAAACAATAATTTTGGCATTTTTTTGCCTTCTCATAAATAATTATAGCAGCCTGAAAAGAAATCTGGTTCAAAAGTTAGAGAGCCACAAGTTTAAATTCTGGTTCTGCCATTGTGTGACCATGAACAAGATAGCTAACCTCTCTGGGCCTCAGATTGCTTGTCTGCAAGATCAGAGATGCTAATACTATAACCCATAGGGTGGATATGAGAAGTTAGCGAGATGTCTATGAAGTGTCTGGTACAGAGTAATTATTTGACCCAGAGCTATTACTATTTTAGGGGTCTTTTAGGTTTTAGTTTAATTTCTAATTTCTGCTTTTCCTTTTTCCCTCTTTCTGATGCAGTCTTACTAAGGGTGGACTACTCATTTAATTATTTGTATCTTCCCAACAGACAGAGGGAAGAATTCTTTATTCAGTGGGCACTCTACCAATATTGACAGACTTTTCAGAGAAGTTTGAACTGCTCATTTGTCTGAGCAGTTGATTTACTTTGCTATCTTAGTGTCATGAAAATGTAGCAATATGAAATCTGGCAAAATTATGATAGCTGCTGACATAAAGATTTATTATCTAGATGAGATATTTAATGTATGCTTAATTCAGGAAAACAGCCTTGTAAAGTGTTGGATATTTTGCTGAAAAATAAAAAGAAGAGAGAGAACAGATCCTGAAATTAAGCATACTGGATACAAAATTGATTTAGGGACACATACTTAATTGTGTTCACTGTCAATCTAAACATAAAGATCTTTGAATCTAGAGCTTAGGCAATACCAGTGTTGTGGATACACTGGCACACATTCAGTAAATCAAACTGGACCTCTCATCTCTCTTTTGACAAAGGACAACCTTGAGCTTTCAGAAAAATAAAATAAACAAACAAAAAACCCAAACAGACAATATGATCAAGTAGACTTTAAGGTTGTGAAATGAGAAAATGAATGGCAGATAATATAAACATAACTGTCTCAGGACTTGATGGCCCTCAGATGAGTATACCTGATCCAACCCCTCTCTGCTGGAATTCACTTTCTATACTGTAAACATATTCAGTTCAGTTTAGTTCAGCTCAGTCACTCAGTCATGTCCAACTCTTCATGACCCCATAGACTGCAGCACGCCAGGCCTCACTGTCTATCACCAACTCCCAGAATTTACCCAAACTCGAGTCCATTGAGTTGGTGATGCCATCCTACCATCTCATACTCTGTTGTCCCCTTCTCCTCCTGCCCTCAATCTTTCCCAGCATCAGGGTCTTTTAAAATTAGTCAGCTCTTCACATCAGATGGCCAAAGTATTGGAGTTTCAGCTTCAACATCAGTCCTTCCAGTGAACACCAAGGACTGATCTCTTTTAGGATTGACTGGCTGGATCTCCATTCTTCCCAAAACATGCCATAATCAAGAAAGTCAGTGGTTTGACTCTGTAAGATCAGTCTCTGTAAGATATTACTTAGGCTGGCATTCAAGTTCTTCAAGGATCAGCCTCCTCTCCATCTACCTAAATGTGTGCCTGATTATCATTAAAACATATTCCAGGACTTCCCTGGTGTCACAGTGGGTAATAATCTGCCTACCAATGCAGGGGACACGAGTCTGATCCCTGGTCCAGGAAGATCCCACAGGCTGAGGAGCAACTAAGCCCGTGAACTACAACTACTGAGCCCACACCCTAGAGCCCGTGCTCCATCACAAGAGAAGAAGCCACTCTGCAATGAGAAGCCCGAGCACTGCAACTCGAGAGTAGCTCACCTCAACTAGAGAAAGCCTGTGTACAGCAATGAAGAGTCAGCACAGCCAAAAATAAACTCAATTATTCATTTAACCAATTTAAAAAAAAGAAATGTTGCTATCTGATAATTAAGCAAAAAAAAAAAAAAAATTTCCTGGTCCTTCCCAGATCATTCTCAGCTCCTTCTAGAATTCCAGTCTTTATTCATTCTGCAGCAGCTGCATCCCCCTTCATGTGCATCCCACACATGCATATACACACATACACACATGTACACACATCCATGCACCCTCTCATGCCCATACACAATACCCCTTTTCCTACAAGAAGAGCACAGCATGCATACTCTTCAGGTCCAGAGTTCATCTAGCTCCCTGTCATGAATCATGCCAGACCATGATTATCGCTCTTTCTGAACATACCGAGGCCTCACTGACACTTACCCTGACACTTGGTAACATGACTGAACCATATGACGGGTCTGTCCTATGTCCCCAACCAGATTTGCAATGTCTAAAGGGAAAAGCTACTGCCTTCATGTCAATTGCCTGTCTCTGTGTCAGGTTTATAGGAAGAATACAGTAAATCCTTTGACAGAAAATCATACTATTTTGATTATAAGTAAATATATTTGACCCACTGCTGGACTGGCCATACAACAATATTTGACTGGCTTCAAAGTGAAAACAGAGAAAAGGCAAAGAAAACCAAATATACAAACATCTAGAAGGCTAGTGGAGTCAATAAATAGGTATGTCAATAAAGATTTTGTTTTCAATTCCAGGAGTATTGAATATTGAGGTCACTTGTGTGCAGTCATTATTTGGAAATGATTCATTCTTCAGTTTTCCTTTTACTAGAAACACTCCTGGGATATGACTTGAAAGTTATTTTGCTTTATCTAAATTTAAAATGGCTGAATATGAGGGGTGGGAAGCAGCAGGATATAGGAAGTAAAATTTATTTTCCATGAAATATAGTATCCTTGCATTATCACAAAATCATGTTTGACATGCTCCATTCAATAAACATGTGGGCAAATGCGCAAAGATTTAAGTGTTTGGCAATTGATCATACTTGACCTTCGATGTCACTTAATTAACAAGTTTCCCCTTGAGCCTATTTTACTAAAAAAATAAAAAACTCAAGGTTTAATTCCCCAATCCTAGAGAAATATGTGTTTTTTAAATGTAAAATACGAATCACAGAAGAAAGAGAATGAACCTCCCACATTAGTAAAACTCTACCCTCCCACCACCACCTTACAAGGAAACTTGATTAACAGATAAAAATTCACCTCAAGATAGGCAAGGAGGCCCATTTGCCCCAGCTGCCTGGAGACATTTTAACAGCAGGCACTTTGAGCTTTTAATGAAAATCAAGTTGAACAGTGTGGTATCAGGAAGCTGCCCAACCTGCCTGCCTGCCAGAATGAACTGCTCAACTGGCAGCACCCTCCTCTTCTAATCAAGATCTCCAACACCCCCACGAAGTCTCGGAATTGTTCTTAAAACCAATGCTGATCCTTAAGAAGAAGGCTTTAAAAACATCAATACAGTCACTGCCTAATTATTCAATTCTGTTCATAGGGTAAAGGAGATTCTTTTCTGACCCCCGTGGTGATTAATTTATGCCCTGAAGCATAAGATCTGATTACCCCTCTCTTAGCATGGATAATGTGTGAGCCTTATTACTGGTCATAAAATTATTCAGCCAACATAGTCAGTTCAATGGCTTCCCGAGGCAGTAAGTTCAACTGTTTGGCAGCCTGCTGGTAAAGATATATAGCATGACATTAGCTCAATATTTACCTGCTATGTGTTTTCTCAGTACATGTTTGATATTTCTAAATTCCTAGAAAGTGATTGAACCCAGTAAACAAAAGGAATAGAAAAATAATTTGTCTATAAAAGACATAAAGACTGATATTCACCAGTGTGCTTACAAAATGTGATGTTTTAATTGAAGTGAATGTTCTGATTCAGTCAGAAATCTTTGGGGCTTTCCACTCTTGTTTAAAATCTTTATAAAACACATTAGTTCATGTTTCTGGCTCAGTAAGTACAGTATAGTATGCTGAGTATAATTAATACATCTCTGATAACTGTACCCCCCAGAGTATCTTGAGATCTTCATACTGAACATTAATTATGATGCTCAGAAGGGTAAGTGATGAAGAGGGAAGTGTCTACGTTTGCAATGCTTAAATCATATAGCAAACCCTGGAAATATTTAGGCTGTTTGTGTTGGTTTTATTTCTTTATACTTCATTCCACAAAGTATTTGAAGCACCCAATACATCACATGACTCGTCTTTTAATGAAGGTATCCAGGCAAAGAAAAACTGTGGATAACATGCAAGTGAACAAGAAAAAGGCAAGAAAGGTACTTGCAAAGAGACCACCAAATGGTAGTCAACAGATATAACATGGGCTATATGATGTGGCCAAGACAGAGAGGAAACCAGGGTCAACTACCAAATTCACAGTGTTCAATAGGTTAAAAAACAACTAACAGAAATCTCTTATTTTGGAGAAGCACAGTTTTTTCCCTTGATTATATATACTGATAATAATAATGCTATTATTATTATAAGGAATCTCATAAGATATCACTGGGTGACATCCTGCTTCTCACATTTTAACATGCATATGGCCCATCAGGGTATCTAATTAAAAAGCAGATTCTGACTCAGAATGTCTATAGTTGGAGCCTGTAATTTTGAATTTCTAATAAACTTTTAGGTAAGGCCAAGGACATCATGGACCATCAGGATACAGGGACTATCAAGGATATTAAGGCAATAAGTACCTCATCTGTGACAATTTTTCTGAAGAAACAAATTAAGAATTTTTTTTAAATTTTATTTTATTTTTAAACTTTACATAATTGTATTAGTTTTGCCAAATATCAAAATGAATCCGCCACAGGTATACATGTGTTCTTGATAGACTGATTTGGTTCTTTGTTACTATAGTGATTCAAAATGTGGGATCAATTCTCTGTAATGCATGCATGCTCACTCACTCAGTCGTATCCAACTCTTCATGACTGTAATCCACCAGGCTCCTCTGTCCATGGAATTGTCCCAGCAAGAATACTAAGTGGGTTGCCATTTCCTACTTCAATCCTTTGTAATAGTGTTATAAATATTTTCAGTTTCAAATTAATTCTATGTACAATTTGCATATTCATATATATGAATGCATATTAAATTATTTTAAGATTTATGTTTTCTATTCAAGCAAAGTTTCACCCATTGATCATCTTCAAAAGAAAAAAAAGCTTTTATCTGCAATATTGAAGCAATTACTCTAAACTATGTGAAAATAAAAAATAAGCAAAATTTTTAAGTTAATTGTTTCTATAAAATATTTATTTCTTGTTTGAAGTGAATTATGAAACAGTAGAATTACCATGTTAAAGAAGCCTCCTCTTAGAAAGGAAGAAATTGAGACAGATCAAATGACTTTCTCACGGTCACATAGCTAACAAATCCCAGAGAGACTTTTGACTAAATCTCTCCCATGTCACACTGCTTTACTATCATTATGCAAATTGACCTATGAACCTCAACATCATTATGATTCATTATAGTAGAAAAATAGAAAAAAATGGAAGGAGGGGCATATTTTGTTCAATCATTGAATATGCCTTGAGAACCACTGACACGACAGTCATTGACTTGGGCCCAAAGGACACTGTGCAGTAATGGATAGCATTGCCAACTCCTCGTGGAATACACAGTTTAGTAGGTAAGCATGCATTCGTACTTATAATACAATCTGAGAAGGACTGCACTACAAACATAAAAAGTGCTGCCCGGAATTAAAGCAGGTGATACTATACTTGAGATGGGTTTTGAAAGTTGGAAATATTTTGGATAAGTCGAAGAGAGAAACTGGGCTGGCCCAAAGCACAAGGGTGTGGAAAAGCATAATGCATTAAGGCCAAATAATTTTAACTGTAAGAAGTACTGGATGGGGGAGTTTAGAGCTAGAGAGAAAGAAATGAAATGAAAGATATGCACAAGTTTCTAGTTTAAATAGTAATAGTCAATCTAACAAAGTCAATAAGTCATTAAAACTTCTTAACACCAATTTTTAGACAATTAAAAGCAGTCTGTCTAATGTAATCAACCTGCCCCCCAGGTGAGGCTTCTCCCTATCAAATGGGTAAAGGACCATAATGAGGAATCATGCTGGCCTTCATAGTTGTCATGTTAGTCATTCGGGACTGGCAATAATTGGACCACTCTTGGAAAGGGGATGGCCATGTTACTGAACCCAGGAATAGCCTCTACTTCTTTGGCCACGGACACTGTGTCCATTGGCCCACTGAGCAAGAATAAGAGTGGCTGAGGAAAGAAGCAAACTGATGGTCTAGCAGGGGTCATCTCATCCATATAGTTATACAGAGCTGGTTCTCTGGTAGATGCCCTTTGCTGACCATTCACATGGAACACAAATATCTTCACACTCTGACCATCCCAAGAAATTCAGTTCAGTTCAGTTCAGTCACTCAGTCATGTCCGACTCTTTGCGACCCAGTGAGCTGCAGCACACCAGGCCTCCATGTCCATCACCCACTCCCAGAGTTTACCCAAACTCATGTGCATTGAGTCGGTGATGCCATCCAACCATCTCATCCTCTGTCGTCCCCTTCTCCTCCTGCCCTCAATCTTTCCTAGCATCAGGGTTTTTTCCAGTGAGTCAGCTCTTCGCATCAGGTGTCCAAAGTACTTGAGTTTCAGCTTCAACATCAGTCCTTCCAATGAGATCATGAACTTATTCCCCCCATGAAGCCTTGATTATGCATTGGAAGAGGAGAGGTATCACAGTAGGAAGATGTGTGGTAAAAGTCTGAAATACCTGCTGATGCCTTCTGGATCTGCTTACAAGCAAAATATATTAAGTAGAGGTGGCAAGAATACACAGAAGAACTATACAAAAAAGATCTTCATGACCCAGATAACCACGATGGTGTGCTCCTTGACCTAGAACCAGACATCTTGGAATGCGAAGTCAAGTGGGCCTTAGGAAACATCACTATGAATAAAGTGGAGGTAATGGAATTCCAGTTGAGCTATTTCAAATCCTAAAAGATGATGCTGTGAAAGTGCTGCACTCAATATGTCAGCAAATTTGGAAAACTCAGCAGTGGCCACAGGACTGGAAAAGGTTATTTTCATTCCAATCCCAAAGAAAGGCAATGTGAAAGAATGCTCAAACTACTGGACAATTGGCACTCATCTCACACGCTAGCAAAGGAATGTTCAAAATTCTCCAAGCCAGGCTTCAGTAATACATGAACTGTGAACTTCCAGATGTTCAAGATGGATTTAGAAAAGTCAGAGGAACCAGAGATCAAATTACCAACATCTGCTGTATCACTGAAAAAGCAAGAGAGTTCCAGAAAAACATCTACTTCTGCTTTATTAATTATCCCAAAGCATTTGACTGTGTGAATCACAGCAAACTGTGGAAAATTCTTAAAGAGATGGGGATATCAGACCACCCGACCTGCCTCCTCAGGAATCTGTATGCAGGTCAGGAAGCAACAGTTAGAACTGGACATGGACCAACACCTTGCAAATCGGGAAAGGCATACATCAAGGCTGTATAATGTCACCTTGCTTATTTAACTTATATGCAGAATACATCATGAGAAATGCTGGACTGGATGAAGCACAAGCTGGAATCAAGATTGCCAAGAGAAATATCAATAACCTCAGATATGCAAATGACACCACCCTTATGGCATAAAGCAAAGAAGAACTAAAGAGTCTCTTGATCAAAGTGAAAGAGGAGAGTGAAAGTGTTGACTTAAAACTCAATATTCAGAAAAGTAAGATCATTGCAGCTGGTCCCATCACTTCATGGGATTTGAAGATGGGGAAGTCCCATGAAGATGGGGAAACAATGGAAACAGTGACAGGCTTTATTTTGGGGGGAGCTCCAAAATCACTGCAGATGATGACTGTAGCCATGAAATTAAAAGATGCTTGCTCCTTGGAAGAAAAGTTATGACAAACCTAGACAGCATATTAAAAAGCAGAGACATTACTTTGCCAACAGAGGTCCGTTTAGTCAAAGCTATGGTTTTTCCAATAGTCATGTATGGATGTGAGAGTTGGACTATAAAGAAAGCTGAAGAATTGATGCTTTTGAACTGTGGTGTTGGAGAGAAGAGTCTTGAGAGTCCCTTGGACTGCAAGGAGACCCAACCAGCCTGTCCTAAAGGAAATCAGTCCTGAATGTTCATTGGAAAGACTGATGCTGAAACTGAAACTCTAATATTTGGCCACCTGATGCAAAGAACTGACTCATTGGAGAAGACCCTGATGCAAGATGGAAGGTGGGAGGAGAAGGGCATGACAGAGGATGAGATGGTTGGATGGCATCACTGACTCAATAGATATGAGTTTGAGTAAGCTCCGGGAGCTGTTTATGGACAGGGAAGCCTGGTGTGCTGCAGTCCATGGGGTCTCAAAGAGTCAGACACAACTGAGCGACTGAACTGAACTGAACTGAACACCTGATCTCAAACATATTATTCCACTAATAATAAATTGCTGCTGCGCATGCTAATGAAAAGTAAGTTCATGATGGCAGCCAAACCTCTGTGATCACTTGATTGTCTGTGACCAGGCATTCCAATTCTACCCAGGCTTTCCAGGAACTGTTTTTCAAAAAGGTATCTGCAGCAATAGTCATAGCTTTGCTCTAAATCCCAGATATCATAACTATGATTCTCCTCCAGGGGTTCGTCAGTTTTACAAGTGCCTCTATTTCCAGATACAACAAATATTATTGGATCTGACGGGTCATTAGGCTAAAGCAGAAGAACAGCTTGAACAGCTGTGTTACTGGTTGAAGAACATTTCTTGCTATGCTTTGAGTTAATAAATATGGTGGAACAGCATGCTCAAATGTGGTATATGCTGCTTCCAAAATCCAAATTAACCAACCAAGCTTTGTGTGCATGAGTTCTAGTCACTTCAATTGTATCTGACTCTTTGTAACCCTATGGACCATAGCCTGCCAGGCTGCTCTGGAGGTCTGTGGGATTCTCCAAGCAAGAATACTGGAATGGGTTGCCATGCCCTCCTCCAGGGGATCTTCCCAATACAGGGATCAAATCTAAGACTCTTATGTCTCCTGAATTGGCAGGCAATTTCTTTAACACTAGCAGCACCTGGGAAGCCCAACAAAGCTTTGAGCCACCATAATCTTTGAGGAATAAATTAAGGCAGAGAGAAGGAGTGGCTGACACAACCCTAAGGCAGGACTATGAAGATGAACTGTTGATTCTGTTAAGTAAAAGCAAGCACACTGCTGGTGAACTTTGCAAATTATTATAGAGGCAAAAACATTTTCCAGATTAATAGCTTTGCACCAGGTCCAAGGGGCTGAGTTGATTTGTTTCAGTAAAAAAAAAAAAAAAAAAAAAAAAAAAAAAAAAACCCACACATCTGGAACTGCAGCTGCCATTGGAATCACTGCCTGATTATATTTAAGATAATCCACAGCAATTCTCTAAGAGACATCTATCTTCTTCAAAGTTCAACCAAGTGAATTCAATGAGGATATAATGGAAATCACTACCCTTGCATATTTCAAGTTTTGGATAGTGCCACTATTCTGCAGTTTTTCTAGGGCTGTAATTGTACTTTAGATTTGCTATCCCAGCAGAGACAGGAATGTCTGTCATGCAGCATTTTTTCAGGGAAACCAAACCAAGTGTTTCCAATGAGAGTCAACAGCATGGCATATTGGATCATAGGTATTGAAGGACTGCAAAAGCACAAAGAAAACAGTGAAGTAACATGGACAAAGAATTATAAAAAGCAGCTACCACCTCTAAGACTAGAGAAATAGAAGGCAGGGATGGTGGTTATCAGAACTTAGAAGCTGAGAGGAGGGACTGGGGACTCAGAGAGGTGAATAGAGACACTACCATAAAGAAGCATGGGCACCCAAGAATTGATGCTTTCAAACTGTGGTGCTTGAGAGTCCCTTGGACAGCAAGGAAATCAAAGCATTCAATTCTAAAGGAAATCAACCTTGAATATTCATTGGAAGGACTGCTGCTGAAGCTGAAGCTCCAATAGTTTAGCCACCTGATGTGAAAACCCAACTCATTGGAAAAGACCCTGATGCTGGGAAACACTGAGGACAGGAGGATAATGGGACAACAGAGGATGAGATGGCTGGATGTCATAACTGACTCAGTGGCCATGAGTTTGAGCCACTCTGGGAGATGGTGAAGGATTGGGAAGCCTGGCATGCTGTAATTCATGGGGTTGCAAAGAGTCAGATACAACTTAGTGACAGAACAACCCTAGCTGGTGCTGGTAGTTCTGAGAGGTAAAATGAGACTGGTTCTGTAATGGTCAAAAGAAGCTTCTATTCAACTTCTATTGCTAGGTATATGCTGACAAGCACAGCAAGCAGAATATTCTCCTCCTAATATCCAGTCTCCCCATATACTCTCTGTTGACAAAACCCACCAAGAAGCCAACTGGTAAATAAGGGAACTCTGCAAAGCCCGAGTACAAATCAGAGTATGGAAGTATAGCTTTACAGCCGAGGTGACAGTTGAATAACAAGTACATATTTTATATGAAGAAAACAAAATCACAGAAAACTTACATGGAGTCAGGAACTAGGTTTTAGTTTCAGCCTCATCACTAGCAAACTAAAAGAATTTCACCAGATAATTTCAACTTTCTGAGCATCCGTTTGACCTGAAAAAAATCATTGTAACAATACCACCAATACTTTCCTCCCAGGAGGGATAATGTAGGGGAAAGCACTTTGAATAAGTATAGAGTGCTATATAATCATAAGCCTGTCTCACTATTATTATCCATACTAAACGGAGCCAGGAAAATAATAGATGAATGAAACTCATAGATAATCTTAAAATCTTCTTTCAGACGGTTTTATATTCTCTCCCACCTAACCAGTCTTTACAGCGCACGTGTAAAACAGCTCAGTAAGCTCCATGTCTAGCTTTCTATGGGGATGCTAACAAACAGTAATGTGAATTCAAAGACAGTACCAGGGGAGAATGATAGGATATGAGGAGCTTAACTAATGCTTCAGATGAATGGCCTGTTCAAATAACTAAAACATAGACATAAACTATTTCTGTACAACCTGCTCCTCTTGAAAGCTGAATCTGAAAACTTAACTGCCTACAGAAAAAATAGCAAAAACAAATAAGTAACTAGTAAGCCAACTTAAAGGCTTCCCCAGTGACTCAGAGGCAAAGAATCTTCCTGCAGCAAAAGAGCAGCAGGAGACAAGAGTTCAATCCCTGGGCTGGGAAGATCCCCTGGAGGTAGGCATGGCAACCCACTCCAGTATTCTTGCCTGGAAAATCCCATGGACAGAGGAGCCTGGTGGGCTACAGTCTACCAGGTCACAAAGTGTTGGACACAACTGAAGTGACTTAGCACACATGCAAGCCAACTTAAATATCAAATTCAAAATAGAAATGGCTTTCTTTTTACACGAGGTCATAAATAATTTGGGGGGGAAGGAAATTGTTAATAGGTAAGTTGATGCATTTGATTCAATAACTTTGCATGTTAAGAAACCACAAAACTAAATAATGAGAATTATAGTGGTTGGAGATGTCTGAGACTTTTGGGTAATCATCCACAAGATTCAGAGTTTTATTCCAGGCATGATAGAATTAACAGACTTGACTGTAATCATTTTATAATTTTAGCTCTGCTAAATTAAAGAATCTCTCTAAAAGCACATGATCACTTATTTACACAGTAAATATTTACTATCCTCTTTATGAGAAATGCTAGGACCTAGCATATAAAAATGAGAAAGAACTCGGATATCTACACAGATGATGACAACACAAAGAAGTGATGAGATGCAGTGGGTGAAAAATTAACTTTACCTGAAGGATCTAAGAAAGGATTCTTAAATGTGACATTTAAGCTGAATCTCCAAAATTTAATTCAAGTTTGCTATTTAGAAAGTAGTAAAAGGGGAGTAAAGAAAAAGGCAGCTGCATGGCAAAGGCAGAGAGTCATGAAAGGCATCAACATATCAGGCGGACAATAAGAAGTACTGTGCTGTGGGAATTTAAAATGCAAGGGTGGGAGTGGAGGGTACAGGCGGCCAAGGGAGATGAAACTGGAGAAAAAGTCAGGGCCAGTGAATGAAGGGATTTGTTACAATGCTAAGGACTTGGACTTCATTCTATGGGAAGCAGGGTCCCAATGCCATCTTTAACAGGGGAGTGAAATGATCTAAAATCTATTGATTTTCACATGATAGCTTTGGTACTAATATAGAATTTGAATTTTATGAGAGAGAAGCTGGGGTTAGGAAGAAATATTGCAGTTGTCTAGGAAACAGACAGTAAGGATTTATGTGCTAAAGTTGTAGAAACACAATAAAGGAGTCTGGTCTGGAGATATTCCTTATATACAGCAATAGGATATGCATCTGAATAAGAAGAAAGGCTGGAAGATAATTCAGAGGTTTTGATATTGGGAGATTAAGAGTTGAGGAGCGGTGAAATATTCTATTCAAATAGATCAAGAGTCAGCAAACTTTTTTTGTGAAGAGCCAGGTAGCTTAAGCTATTTTAAGCCTTTGAGAACCAGTCTCCTTTACAAACACTCAATCTGCTATTGTAGTGCAAAAGCAGCCATAGGCAATACATAAATAAGTGGGGCTGGACTCCAGTAAAAACATTTTATGGACATTGATACTTGAATTTCATCTAATTTTCACAGGTCATGAAATATTATTTTCATTTTCTTTTAAAAATGTAAAAACTCTTCTCACTTTTCAGAAAGGCCACACAACAATAAGCAGTAAGAAAGATTTGGCCCAAGGACCATAATCTGCCAACCTGTCTAATAGAGAAAGCAGGAGAAGGAACAGCATCTGAGTTAAGTTTAAGGTACCATGGGACATCCAGGTGAGGATGTGTGTTGAAGGCACGTGATCAGGGCTGGACCTCAGGGAAGTACAGTGTCCAAAGTGCTCTAGAAACACTGTTCTTCATGGTCATAAAGAACTAAAACTATACGAGAAGGCAAATACAACAGAGAAATGAGAGACAATATCATATCCTAATGCTGCTTTTAAAGTACTTTTTAATTGCAGATAAGGCAATATTTGAGGATTTTATATTATCAAATGCAGACACTTATCTGTATAATAGGCAGTTAGAAACCAAGGCCAAAGGACTAAAGCTTTTATGACAGAACTTATAAAAGTAATGAAAGATGATAGAGCACAGGAACTGTCCAAGAAGCAAATAATGTTTCATCCTTTATGAGTGAAAGATAGAAATGAAGCTAGATTTAATTTTAGAAAAGGAATTTCATTTGTTACCTGTCAAATCCTGATGCAAAAGATAAATAGAAGTCATAGAAGTCTTCTTAGAGAATATGGAGCACCACTCCACAGCATTTTGCTTGTTAAGTAACATTCAAACCATTGAAAAACGATCCTAAATAGGAATAGTTTACAATTCAATTTGGTAAAGAAAGGATGACTGTGTCTCAGGTGCCTCACTGGAGAGGTTCTGGACATGTGTGCCCTGCCTCTCACAGGCAGAGTAATGAAAAGTAAATTTATCTTGAGGTTTTACCATTTATTTGGTTGAGGTGCATTATCTCTGGTCCACATTGGATTTTTAACAGATGAAATATTTCCTAAACCAAGTAATTTGATTCTGTGCAGATAGTAACCACAGGCAGTGTAATTAATTTCTTTTATATCTTCAACACAGTAAGTAAGTAGATCTTCTCTTTCTATCCATAAGACAAGGCCAGACACAAATCACCATGAGGAGCAAGGTGCAATGTGAAGATTAAGAAATCTCCTATGATGCGACGGATCTGAGCTATGCATTGCCTCACAATAAAAGTGAAATGTTAAAAATCAATTTTTAATACCACGTCAACTTCCAATGCAAATAGAAGACATTTAGTTTGAGTGTTTTAACTTGTATTTTCCCCAGTGTCAAAACCCTATCAAAAAATCCTTCGATGTAGTAACAAAATATTGTTGATATATTCTGTTGCAACTATCTTTCTTAAATATTACAAATTCTTACAACATTAAAACTAAGATGTTTTAGTGATAGTCCCTAGAACTATGGTTCACAAAACTATCGTTAACTGTTAAAAATTACTTTTTTGCATGATAATTTCTGTCTAGTTAAATCCTTCTCAATTATTCTTGTACAGAATAATAATATTGTTGGTACTTCATATAAAACACTGACACTAAAAATAACGTTTTATTAGGTGAATTTCTACAAAGGGAAAATCAGGGATTAAAAAACCCGAGCAGCTATTCTAGTAAACAAGTATTAGTTTTAAAAATCCTAGAGTAAAAATCTGTGTGTGTTTCCTATCTGTAGCAATCATTAAGCATTTACCTAACCAATACGGGAGAAATTTGTGCTAAGAGGAAATAACTAAAACCACATAGAAATATATTTTCAAGTTTAAATTAGAAATCATGAGAAAACCCAGTCTTTTCTACAAGTATCTCAACAACTAAAAGTGAAAAAAGAAGCTACAATCAGGATTTGTTCTTCACATAATGGACCAAACAATTACTGTATATGTTCTTACTCTCCAAATTTAATTATTTTAATCATTAAATTGACTGAATTAACACCTTTATCTTATTACCAGCAGGAACACAGCTTTAAAATATTTTCACTGGGCCAAGAATTTAAGCAGGACACTATTAGTACAATGAATAAACTTCTGAAAATAAATCTTTCTGGTGTGTATGATATAGTCAACATGGGCTTTGGAAACATTCTATGCTGGATTCAACATCAGCATCTGTAGTTAGTTAACTATGTGTTCTTGGGCAAATTACATTAATCCAAGAGACTTTCAGGTCTAATTCCACCTAGATTAACATCAGTCATCAGTGGAAACCTAAGCTTCCTAGGTCATTCATTATTACCTAGATCTATGGGCCTCAATTTATCAGATACATGGCTCTCTTTATATAACAATAGTTTAATCACTTTGTAATAAAACTCATCAATATTGTAACCTATTTTTCAAAAGATCAGTATCAGTCAGTTCAGTCACTCAGTTGTGTCTGACTCTTTGCAACCCTATGGACTGAAGCACACCAGGCTTCCCTGTCCTTCACCATCTCCTGGAGCTTACTCAAACTCACGTCCATTGAGTTGGTGATGCCATCCAACCATCTCATCCTCTGTCATCCCCTTCTCCTCCTGCCTTCAATTTTTCCCAGCATCATGGTCTTTTCCAGTGAGTCAGTTCTTTACATCATGTGGCCAAAGTATTGGAGCTTCAGCTTCTGCATCAGTCATTCCAATGAAGGACTTCAATATTGTAATGTATTTTTCAAAAAATCAGTATAGTGTCCCGTAAGATACATTTAAATATGTAAATGTATGAGTACTGCTACTCCGTAAGACACAATATCAGATACTTAAACTTGCATAAAGCCATCAATAAGATAATTTAAATGAGGACAGATACGGATGTGAGTTACTGGCTACTTAAATACCATAGGTGACACCGCCATCATGATTTGATTTTCCAAATGCGAGCATCTATTAGCACAGTTCAGTACACAACAAGCACCGTGTTTCCTTCAGTATACACAACACTTGCGTTCCTAGAAAACTTATTGTGGATAAAACTATGCACAAATGATTTGTGTTTATATATATATCATTGTAAACAGGTTTTTCCCCTCTGTGACTCTCCAGGAGGATGTTCACAGTTCATGTAAAATGTGGGTGGGGAAAATGTGTGATTATGCAGAACTCATTCACACTGGCAAGATACCTCACATCCCTGGTTCCACTAGCCTTCTAATGAATTCCTTTACTCATTAGTAAAGGAACTTCTACTTTTGCTTCTTGCACCACTCTCTCCCCATCAGTTCATCACATAACAGTGAGAGTCATTCTTTAAAAATGGTTTATCAGACTTTGTCACTTGGACTAAACCCATCGGTGATTTCTTGTCATACATAGAATGCAATCCAAACTCTTTTGCACAATCTTCAGGTTCAGAATGATCCTTCCTGTAGCCCACTTCTGTGATCTCATTTACCAGTATCCCTCTGGTTTCACGCTCCAGACACACTGGCTCTCTTTATGGTCCTAAAACTCATCAACATTATCCCATACCTGGGATTTTGTATTTGCTGTTCTCCCCCTGGGAGGTACACTCACCTGAGCCTTTCTCTGGCTCCTGTACCCTGTTTGACTGCTTCACCTGGATGGTGGATTTCCCAAAATGAAGATGGGCTCAGTTGCTCCTCAAATCATCATCCTCTCTATCTTACCAAATGGCACATCCAGTTACTCAGGCTAAAACCTTTGATAATTTTCCCCTCATCCAAATGTGTTTGTCCACCTAATCAGTGAGTCAGTCCTTTCCTCTGTAACTCTAAAACATATCCCATATTTGTCATAACAACTGCTACTATTTCTGTTTGAAAGTGAAAAGTGAAAGTTACTCAGTCATGTCTGACTTTTTGTGACCCCATGGACTATACAGTCCATGGAAGTCTCCAGACCAGAATACTGGAGTGGATAGCCTTTCCCTTCTCCAGGGAATCTTCCCAACCCAGGGATCAAACCCAGGTCTCCCGCATTGCAGGCAGATTCTTTACCAGCTGAGCCGCAATGGAAGACCAAGAATACTGGAGTGGGTAATCTATCCCTTCTCCAGTGGATGTTCCAGACCCAGGGATTGAACCGGGGTGTCCTGCATTGCAGGAGGATTCCTTACTATCTGAGCTATCAAGGAAACTATTTTACAGGCCATCTAGTTGGTACACTGCTTCCATTCTTACCCTCTATAATCCTTTCTCCCCTCAGCAATCAGAGTCATCTTTAAATAGGATAAATCAGATCATGTCATTCCCCCATTTGTCAAAGATCCAATCACATCTTTCATATCTAGAATAGAAACCAAACTCTGGCCACCATAGTCTATGAAGGCTTTGAAAATCTGGTCCCTCTGCTCATTGTTCACCTTTCTTCCACTCACTCTCTATATAAGCAGTCTTCTTTCTGATAGAAGAACAAGCCATACTCATTCTCACCCTAAGACTTTTGCTGTATCCTGCATCTATATGCTGGAAATTACTGTGACATACATTACACGGCTTCCTTCTTCCCCTGGGGCTTCTCTGTGGCTCGGTGGTAAAGCATCCACCTGCAACGCAGGAGATAGGGATTCCATCCCTGAGTTGGGAAAATTCCCCGGAGAAGAAAATGGCAACCCACTCCAGGATTTTTGCCTGGGAAACCCCATGGACAGAGGAGCCTCGTGTGCTACAATCCATGGGGTCGCAAAAGAACTGGACACAACTTAGTGACTGAGCAACAATAACAACTTCGTATCATTCAGGTGTAAGTTTAAAATATTACATACTCAGAAAAGTCTTTCCTCATCTACCATGTCTAAAGAAATCACCATTTAGTCCCTCTCACAATACCTTCTTTTCTCTGCATCATAAAATTGATTAGTATTTTTTTGTTTACTTCATCATTTATTAATGCCTATCCCTTGAATGTAAGATCCATGGAAGCAGAACTTTGATTAAATTCACTATAACTCTGTTCTCAACATCTAAGTAGTCATTACTCAGAATGAACACTGAAAAAATAAATGAATGAGTGGTTCAGTGTTCTAACAAGATCTTCCTAGAGAAAATTCTTTAACTTTACTGTTTTCAATCTAGAGTATGTGCATCACCAGGAAACATGAGACAGTTTGCTCAAACTCCACGAAAAATACGGCGTATCTTCCTGAAACATCAGATTTACATGAAAGTACTTAAAACAGTGTATTTATATAAAAAGATAAAGTATATAATGAATTAGAATATAATATTTACATGGACTTTTAATACAAAATAAAGTTCTGTGAAACTTCATAATTTTAACAGTTGGTTCAGACTCTTGCCTCCAAATCTCCCAGTATAAAGTGTCATTCTTCTGTTCCAAGGAGTTGTTGTTGTCGTTATTTAGTCACTAAATCATGTCTGACTCTTTTGCGACCCCATGGCCTGTAGCCTACCAGGCTCTCTGTCCTTGGGATTTTCCAGGCAAGAATACTGGAGTAGCCATTTCCCCCTCCAGGGGATCTGCCCAATCCAAGGATGAAGCCTGCTCCTCCTGCGTTACAGGCAGATTCTTTACCACTGAGCCATCAAGGAAGCCAAGGAATTACTTTATGAACATTAAGTATGGTCAACCATTGGGAAGCCCATGTTTAATGTTATATTTAAAAATAATACCATAGAAATGAGCAAAGTTTCCTATTGGTTGTGTAATTTTGAATATTCTGAATCAAAACATTTGTAAATTTTTTTTTTTTTTTTTATAGAAAAGCTTGGAGTGCTGCTAGTTCCTGTTAGTGGCAGTAAACTTTAACTATGGCACCAAATACTTCGTGTATTAGAGGTCAAGGTGGAAGACCAGGACCAAGAGACATCCAAAATTCCTCAACAAGGAAAGGCAAAATAGTTTCATATCTACCTAACCTTCAGGAAACTAAGAAGTAGTGGTGATAGAAATAGCCAAGCAATAAAGTCCAATGATGATAATCTGCTAAGAAAGGGATAAAAAGATGTTTGACAAGCATTTAGGTCAGCAGTAAATTGTGACTTCCACTAAAATACTGAATAAATCTGGGAGGAAAATATAATAATGATCATCCCGATAAACAAATTACATTCTGTATAACAGTGGATGTAACAGCAAGACCTGCCTGGCATTAAAAACTGTCAGTAACTAACTGTGTGACTTTGACCAAATTACTAGTCTTGTCTGTGGTTTAAACATAATAATACCTAACTCTTAAGAAGCTTGGAAAGATTACCATATATATCGCAGACCTAGCATCCACCAAGCCCTTAAATTATAGCTATTTTTGTTATGGAATAATGTACCTATCATTACAAAAATTAAAAGTACCCTATTTTAATTCCAGATGTAATATGAAAGGAAGTTTGGTTTATATTAGCAATGAATATTTCATGCTTTTTTTCTAAAGGAAATGTTTTAATAAAAGTTGATACCCTAGTTCTTTCAGACATCTAAAATTATAGCCAATGCTTTTATAAGTCTATATCATCTAATATTTGGGTCTAAAGTAATAATGTATTCAGAGATTCTCTTGGCTAGATAGACTGAATAATCAAAATAATTTCAAATCCTATTCTGAAGCATTTGCTTTCAACTCAATTTAGTACTTTTTAAAAATCAAAGGTTTGATGAAGGATACAGGAAGCTTGGGGCTGGTGCACTGGGATGACCCAGAGGGATGGTATAGGGAGGGAGTTGGGAGGGGGGGTTCAGGATTGGGAACACGTGTACACCCGTGGCGGATTCATGATGATGTATGGCAAAACCAATACAATATTATAAACTAATTAGCCTCTAATTAAAATAAGTAAATTTAAATTTTAAATAAATAAATAAAATTCTCATTTTCTTCAACTTTTTTTCATGTGGACATCTCTAAGACATTAGCAAGCTACCTGAAGGCAGAGGTATTTTGCATGACCGCTTTACATGAATTTCTAGTCATATAGTAGAGAAGGAAGAGGAGTGAGATGAATGTTTAAAATTGCCTGGCATTTGTTAATTATAGTATAATTAATTCTTCCACTCACTTCCTGCAAGACTATATAGTAATCAATTGAATTATGAATCAAATATCACTCTATGAAGACAACAGGTAAGTGTTATGATAATCTGTACAAGCAGGAATGAAATGTTCAGGATTCAAAGTTGTATGGTTCCTCCCATCTAATATGATGCTAGGGCAAGGTACAGATTAAAAGTTTTAAAGAATTTTTCCTCCACCAAATGGACAGGTTGAGAAATATAACCATCATGCCAGAAAAATGTCATTCCAGTAGTTCCCCCAGGAAAACCCTGCTGTCTTTTCTGTTGGGACATAGAAAGCAAATTTTCCCAAAGAAAGCTGTGGCTCTTTGACAAGCACAAAAGACAATTCAACCTCTCCCCACACACACATAATGGTACCTGAAATGCAGAGACAGCCCTGTATCTGTGCTTGGGAGAGAGAGGAGCCTTGGAAGTTTTCCAACATCACAAGCACTTTTGTAACATCCAGCTTGAGGTAATACCCACAGGACTGCATCTGGTTTGCCTCAGAATGTTCCAAGAGTGACAGGTTATCATCAGCACCCCCCACAACCCCCCATCAATCAGGGCAGACCCATTGTCTGCTTGGTTAACAAGACACTATTTTTTTTCAGAAAATCACTTTTGTAAAAGTAATCCTGACTTGAGCCTTCCACCACAGAGCACTGTTTTCCAAAGATATGTATTTCTAATAACACACTGAATGAGTAACAAGGACCATGAGTGGAATGGGCACAGAATTTGTTATTCAAACTCGGAAACCTGAGAGCAAAAAAAAAAAAAAAAAAACTATTAATAATTATGCCAAACAGAGGGAGAAATCACATAGGAGGAAAAAAGCTTAAGGCAAGCATATACTTGTGTATGGAAACCTGTAGAATACAACTTGAACACTGTGGGGGGAAGAAAGATTTTATAGAACGGAGGAGGAGTGGTAAAATGATACAAGAGTTGAAGGAAATAAAATAGCAGAAAGAAAATAACATTTACTGATTGCCCTTTTTAGACCAAGTTTTTAAACAACTGTAATATGTATAGTAGTGATAATATTTTAGACAACATTTTACAGATAAGGAAATCAAAACTGTAAAAGGGTTAAACCTCTTGCCAGAGACACACAAAGAAAAAGATGGAAATCTTGCCAATGATGCCAGCTCATTCAATCTGCTTCAAAGTTACTACAATTATATAAATGGCATTATGTTTCCGTATTATAAATAGGAAACTGAGGCTCAGAGACAGCCCCGTTCAAGGATTCCTGTGTAACATAGAATCTGGATTCAAATTCAGACCTGCCTGACTCTTAAGTCAACATTCTTACTACCAAAATATTGACTGGACTTTGTTCAGAGACTGAGGTTTTGTTTGTTCATTTGTTTGGGGTTTGTCTTGGGTTTTCTGAGGGGAATGGGGTGTGGGTCTCTTCCCCTCTTCTTGTGTGGGCTTTGCTTAAGCTCCATTTCCACTCTAAACTTTCCTCTCCTTATACCTCTCCTGCCTCTTTTTTACTCTCTTCCTTAGACTTCCTTCTAAATATTTAATCAAGATATCAGAACCGGGCTTGTCAGAAACCTTAGCTTACTATTTAGGATCTTCTGTAATGTACCCCTCACATCACTTCCAGTCCGTGTATCATCTAATATGTGTTTCTTTACATCCCCTTATTTCTTATGAAATTCATTCAGTATGGGTCATTTCATCCTCCACATCAACTTATTCAGTGTCTCTTTCTGCCATACTTGTACTACTTTCAAACTGACTTGAGTTTACCAGCACCCTTTTCTAAATAACATGAAAATCTATAAACTATATTGTGTACAGAAAGTTGGAGGGAGGCAGGCTAACACAAACACTCTCTCACTATGAGCATATTGAAAGGAACTTCCCCACAGTATTATATGAGAAGGACCTCCCAGGTGGCGCTAGTAGTAAAGAATCTGCCTGCTAATGCAGGAGATGTAAGAGACTTGGGTTTGATCCCTGGGTTGGGAAGATCCCCCAGAGGAGTGCATGGCAACCAACTCCACTATTCATGCCTGGAGAATACCATGGACAGAGGAGCCTGGCAGACTGTGGCCCACAGGGTCTCAAAGAGACAGGCATGACTGAAGTGACTTAGCACGTGCACACATTATAGACAAAAGGCCAAGAAAACTAATGAAAGAAGAGTACAGCAAGGACGCTTATAAGTTCCTCTTGGGTTCTTGCTTAGGCAATCTTGTTCTGTGAACAAGAAACAAACTATGCTCTGATGCTAGTCATTGATGATTACATTCATATAGACTGTATTTGAAAGTCAAACATTCCAAAGCAAGACTTTTCCCCATTCTGCCTACTTCTCTCCACCCTTGTCATCTCAGATATCCCCTAGTAAAAACCACTAAAATTGCTCTCTGGTGGTGTAATAGCTTATCAGTGGTCTCCAGGCTTTCACTCTTGCCCTTGTATGGTTAATTCTTCACCCAGCAGCCAGAGTATCTTTTAAATCCATTTATCAGATCATGTCACTCTCTTATGTATGCCCTCCAGTTATATCTCCCAGCACTTAGTACAAAAGCTGAACTCCTTATCCCACTTTCAAACCCCAACAGGACCTTGCAGGCCCTTCCTACCATCTTACAGTACTTTTCTTCAGGCCCACTTCAGCCTCCCTGACCTTCTTCCAAGACCTAGAATGGGCCAGGCTGGTTCCAGCCCCAGAGCCTTTGTACACACTGCTTCCACTGACAGACATGGTACGAACCCAGATGGTAGCCTGGCTGGTGTCTCGTGTCACTCACACCTTGGCTTTGAAAGTCACCTCCTCCAAAAGACCTTCCTTAACCTAAAGGGCAGTCACTCCATTATTCCCTAGCATAGTGATCATCACACAGCACCCTAAGACTGTCTGAAAGTTTATTGATTTACTTGTTTTGTAGCTGTTTATTGTGTATCTTTTTCTTGGGGATGGTCTTGATCACTGCCTCCTGTACAATGTCACAAACTTCTGTCCATAGTTCTTCAGGCACTCTATCAGATCGAATTCCTTGAATCTATTTGTCACTTCCACTGTATAATTGAAAGGGATATGATTTAGGTCATACCTGAATGGTCTAGCGGTTTTCCTACTTTCTTCAATTTAAGACTGAATTTGGCAATAAGGAGTTCATGATCTGAGCCACAGTCAGCTCCCGGTCTTATTTTTGCAGACTGTATAGAGCTTCTCCATTTTTGGCTACAAAGAATATAGTCAATCTGATTTCAGTATTGACCTTCTGCTGATGTCCATATGTAGAGTCTTCCCTTGTGTTGTTGGAGAGGCTGTTTACTATGACCAGTGCATTCTCTTAGCAACACTCTATTAGCCATTGCCCTGCTTAATTCTCTACTCCAAAGCCAAATTTGCTTGTTACTACAGATATGTCTTGACTTTCTACTTTTGCATTCCAGTCCCCTGTAAAGAAAAGGACATCTTTTTGGGGTGTGAGTTCTAGAAGGTCTTGTAGGTCTTCATAAAACCGTTCAACTTCAGCTTCTTCAGCATTACTGGTCAGGGGACAGACTTGGATTACTGTCTATGCCAGCAAATTTGGAAAACTCAGCAGTGGCCACAAGACTGGAAAAGGTCAGTTTTCATTCCAATCCCAAATAAAGACAATGCCAAAGAATGGTCAAACTACTGCACAATTGTACTCATCTCACATGTTAGCAAAGGAATGCTCAAAATTCTCCAAGCCAGGCTTCAATAGGACCTAAACAGTGAACTTCCAGATGTTCAAGCTGGATGAACATTAGATATACCAAGGGAATATTTCATGCAAAGATGCACTCAATAAAAGACAGAAATGGTAGGGACTTAACAAAAGCAGAAGATATTAAGAAGAGGTGGCAAGAATACACAGAAGAACTGTACAAAAAAGATCTTCATGACCCAGATAATCACAATGGTGTGATCACTCACCTAGAGCCAGACATCCTGGGATATGAAGTCAAGTTGTCCTTAGAAAGCATCACTATAAACAAAGCTAGTGGAGGTGATGGAATTCCAGTTGAGCTATTTCAAATCCTAAAAGATGATGCTGTGAAAGTGCTGTACTCAATATGCCAGCAAATTTGGAAAACTCAGCAGTGGCCACAGGACTGGAAAAGGTCAGTTTTCATTCCAATCCCAAAGAAAGGCAATGCCAAAGAATGCTCAAACTACCGCACAATTGCACTCATCTCACACGCTAGTAAAGTAATGCTCAAAATTCTCCAAGCCAGGCTTCAGCAATACGTGAACCGTGAACTTCCAGATGTTCAAGCTGGTTTTAGAAAAGGCAAAGGAACCAGAGATCAAATTGCCAATATCTGCTGGATCATCAAAAAGCAAGAGAGTTCGAGAAAAACATCTATTTCTGCTTTATTGATTATGCCAAAGCCCTTGACTGTGTGGATCACAATAAACCGTGGAAAATTCTGAAAGAGATGGGAATACCAGACCACCTGACATGCCTCTTGAGAAATCTGTATGCAGGTCAGGAAGCAACAGTTAGAACTGGACATGGAACAACAGACTGGTTCCAAATAGGAAAAGGAGTATGTCAAGGCTGTATATTGTCACCCTACTTATTTAACTTGTGTGCAGAGTACATCATGAGAAACACTGGGCTGGATGAAGCACAAGCTGGAATCAAGATTGCCGGGAGAAATATCAATAACTTCAGATATGCAGATGATACCACCCTTATGGCAGAAAGTGAAGAAGAACTAAAGAGCTTCTTTTGAAAGTGAAAGTGGAGAGTGAAAAAGTTGGCTTAAAGCTCAACATTCAGAAAATGAAGATTATGGTATCTGGTCCCATCACTTCATGGGAAATAGATGGGGAAACAGTGGAGACAGTGGCTGACTTTATTTTTGGGGGGCTCCAAAATCACTGCAGATGGTGATTGCAGCCATGAAATTAAAAGACGCTTACTCCTTGGAAGGAAAGTTATGACCAATGTAGACATCATTTTAAAAAGCAGAAACATTATTTTGCCAACAAAGGTCCATCTAGTCAAGGCTATGGTTTTTCCAGTGGTTATGTATGGATGTGAGAGTTGGACTATAGAGAAAGCTGAGTACAGAAGAATTAATGCTTTTGAAGTGTGGTTTTGGAGAAGACTCTTGAGAGTCCCTTGGACTGCAAGGAGATCCAACCAGTCCATCCTAAAGGAGATCAGTCCTGGGTGTTCATTGGAAGGACTGATGTTGAAGCTGAAACTCCAATACTTTGGCCAACTGATGCGAAGAACTGACTCACTGGAGAAGACCCTGATGCTGGGAAAGATTGAGTGTGGGAGGAGAAGGGGAGGACAGAGGAGGAGATGGTTGGATGATGTCACCAACTCAATGGACATGAGTTTGAGTAAACTTCAGGAATTGGTGATGAACTCCTGGTGTTTACCTCCTGGAGTCCTGGTGTTCTGCAGCCTATGGGGTCTCAAAGAGTCAGATATGACTGAGTGACTGAACTGAACTGACTGTGTATCTCCCTCACTGACAATATAAACTCCATCAGATTAGAGAAGAGGCTCATCTTCCTCACCACTATATCTTCTGTGTCTAGAAGAACATCTGGTGCATAGCAGGACTCAGAAAGTATTAGTGAGCAAATAAATAAATTACCCAGCCAATTTTTTTATGAATTCTTGCTATACCCTTATATGATAATAACTGGATCATTTTTTTTTCACTTTTTAACTTAAAAACATATTTGCTAACAAAAATAGTTTCTTATAATTACACATGACTCCTTAAAACTATGTTTGCCAATATTAACTGTATAAATACCTTGATTCTTTTTTTGTGGTGAGTGCATGATAAGTCGCTTCAGCCATGTCCGACTCTTTGCAACCCTAAGGACTGTAGCCCACTGGGCTTCTCTGTCCATGGGATTCTCCAGGCAAGAATACTGGAGTGGGTTGCCATTTCCTCATCCAGGGGGTCTTCCTTCCCCATGGATTGAACCCGGGTCTCCTGAAGGTGGCTGCTTTACCACTGAGCCACCATGAAGGTGACCTCAAATAGCTCCAGGAAAGAACTCACAAAAGTACAAGCTCTTGCATGGATACATTATAAAAATCTAGTGAGGGCTTGACTCTACTTTTAGGAAGGCTTAACCCTTAATTGGGACTGTGACTAACCTGGGTTTAAGAGGCTTTCTTATCGATCAATCAGTTCAGTCACTCAGTCGTATCTGACTCTTTGCAACCCCATGGACTGCAGTACACCAGGCTTCCCTGTCCATCACCAACTCCCGGAGCTTTCTCTAATTTATGTCTATCGAGTCAGTGATGCCATCCAACCATCTCATCCTCTGTCATCCCCTTCTCCTCCCACCTTCAATCTTTCCCAGCATCAGGGTCTTTTCCAGTGAGTCAGTTCTTCCCATCAGGTGGCCAAAGTATTGGAGGTTCAGCTTCAGCATCAGTCCTTCCAGTGAATATTCAGGACTGACTTCCTTTAGTATTGACTGCTTTGATCTCCTTGCATTCTTATCAATAGCATGCTATCAAAGGACACAAAATCCTAAATCTAGAAGTCTGCAGCTTCTCCAGATAAACAACATCATACAATGCACAGTTAGTCTGAACTCTAGAGAGTTAAGACTTCATTGGTGCACAGAACAGGTGGAATGACCTAGTTAAAAGCTGTCTTACTAATAAAACGTTTAATGTCAAAATTTTCACTGGAAAGTTAGTAAGCATTTTCCTTGAAGAATATACCTATCTTCCAATAGGGTTGTCAAAACATGAGGGCTAAGTGAGCCATATGTCACCCCAACCAATTAGAGTCACAGTTAAGTGACTCTCCTAATTGTTAACTAAAAAGAAATCTCTGAAGGAAAAGAGTAAGTCACTCCTTGAGGAGACCTTATTCAAATCTGGATGGATGGCAAAGGTGCAGTGCAAGAGCCTATGAGCAGAGACTCATGTAAGCTGAGCAAAGGTAATGGTTTTGAGGAAGTCAGTAAGCCAAGAGCAAGGGCACCACAGGTGAGTTCAAGCCCACACTGTCCTTGATCTCAGGGAACCTCAAAGGAAAGCATCAGGTTACTGATGTTAACAGAGCTGTCACAGACAGGGTGGTCAAAACATAAATACACAAGCTGAAATACTACGAAGCAGAAATAACCAAGGTTATTTATTTCCCAAGTATGTACTTCAAAATTCCAGCAAAAGCTTGTGTAGAAGGTAAACCACACACAATTTCCACAATTAGAGCTTGCTTTGTTCAAATACGCTCCATAACATTTGATCATATTGATGTTTCTTAGCTTAACTGAAATTATTTTTACCTTTGAAACTTCAATATACCTATCAGCATGTGACGAAAGGCTTGTTGATCTCTATAATTGCTTGCATTTGTTAGCATTCCTTGTCTTAGTCTGTGTTATATATAAAGACATGGAACACCACTCCTGGTCAATCACATTTACCAAGAGTGAAAATATTAATCACAGGTATCTTCCAAATCAAAGCACCCAATGCGTGTAGCAATTGGTTTTAAGATATAAATAAGACAGAAACACCATGGCCACAGAAGAATAAATATCTCACCAAATCCCCCTATGCATAGTATGTATTTTCCATTTATTGAATAACAGACTCTCTCTTGCCTCCACTGCCTCCAAGTGAGGTTTCTAAGCAGAGAGAGCCTACTAAACAAGATAATCAGGTCTCAGGTTTAAAGCACAACCTGTATCTTCACATTCTTTCAGCAGATGTTAGCATAGGACTCAGTAATAATTACCAACTTTGAAAAGCCTGCCATGGGGAGGTGAGTCTAAATTGCTTTATTAAAATAACCCAATCTTCTTTCTCAAAATATCCCCACTACTCTATTACAACAGAAGAAAATCTGAAAAACGTGGTGAAGAAAGGAAAGGAATTCACATTTATCTACCCTTGTCATGCTCCGTTAGTAAGGTGACAGTAAGTCCTGATTCGTCCAGCACAGTTCTATTTTCTGCCTTCTATCCCTGTGCAATTACTAATCATAGTATTCCCTTTCATTGTCAAAAATGTTGCAATTTAGATAACAAGTTATATGGTTATCCTGTGTGTTCAGTAGTGAGCAGCATGCTCATCTTGGATCCACAGATCGACAGAGAGAGAGATTTTTCTCCCCATCACTCCTTCTCCATTCCACAGTTGCTAATCTGTATCAGCTATATTACTGTGTTTCTTCTGAGTGAATTTGGCCACTCAGGAACCAGCAGAAAATGGGAGGGTGGGAATAAAGGGAAGTAGTCAGGATATTTATTCCCTGATCTCACCCCCTGCCTGGCTGTGGTCTAACTGGTATGGTCTCTCTACCAAAGGCCACAGCTCCAGAAGGGTCTCTCCCACAAGCACAGCACTATTTTTAGCATCTGTAAATCATTCACTCCAATTGCTTCTTCAGATCTAGCTCTCGTGGTATTTCTGTTCCTTGCCCTACAGTGCTTCATAATCCCTTGTAGATGTCCTTTAACTTTGTCCATACCTTTGTAGGCTACCTTCTCCATTCAATTTCCCATTTGAGTGTTACCTATGTTTCCCTCTGTCTATCTTTGGCTGCAAAGATGGAGCCAAAGATGGACAGATATTCTTTACAGCCAAAGATGGAGAAGCTCTATACAGTCAGCAAAAACAAGACTGGGACCTGACTGTAGCTCAGATCATGAACTCCTTATTGCCAAATTCAGACTTAGATTGAATAAAGTAGGGAAAACTACTAGACCATTCAGGCATGACCTAAATCAAATTGCTTAAGATTATACACTGGAAGTGACAAATAGATTCAGGGGATTAGATCTGATAGAGTGCCTAAAGAACTATGAACGGAGGTTTTTGACATTGTACAAGAGGCAGTGATCAAGATCATTCCCAAGAAAAAGAAATTCAAAAAGGCAAAATGGTTGTCTAAGGAGGCCTTACAAATAGCTGAGAAAAGAAGAGAAGCTAAAGGCAATAGAGAAAAGGAAAGATATATTCATCTGAATGCAGAGTTCCAAAGAATAGCAAGAAGAGATAAGAAAGCCTTCCTCAGTGATCAGTGCAAAGAAATAGAAGAAAATAATAGAATGGGAAAGACTAGAGATCTCTTCAAGAAAATTAGAGATATCAAGGGAACATTTCATGCAAAGTTGGGCACAATAAAGGACAGAAATGGTATGGACCTAACAGAAGCAGAAGATATTAAGAAGGGGTGGCAAGAAAACACAGAACAACTGTACAAAAAAGATCTTAATGACCCAGATAATCGTGATGGTGTCATTACTCCCTAGAACCAGACATCCTGTAATGCAAAGTCAAGTGAGCCTTAGGCATCACATCACTACGAACAAAGCTAGTAGAGATGATAGAATTCCAGTTGAGCTATTTCAAATCCTAAAAGATGATGCTGTGAAAGTGCTGCACTCAGTATGCCAGCAAATTTGAAAAACTCAGCAGTGGCCAAGGGACTTGAAAATGTCAATTTTCATTCCAATCCCAAAGAAAGGCAATGCCAAACAATGTTCAAACTATCACACAATTGCACTCATCTCACATGCTAGCAAAAGAATGCTCAAAATTCTCCAAGCCAAACTTCAACAGTACATGAACCATGAACTCCAGATGTCCAAGCTGGATTTAGAAAAGCCAGAGGAACCAGAGATCAAATTGCCGACATCCATTGGATCACTGAAAAAGCAAGAAAGTTCCAGAAAAACATCTATCTCTGCTTTATTGACTATGCCAAAGGCTTTGACTATGTAGATTACAATAAACTGTGGAAAATTCTTAAAGAGATGGGAATACCAGACCCCCTTACCTGCCTTATGAGAAATCTGTATGCAGGTCAAGAAGCAACAACTGGAACTGGACATGAAACAACAGAATGGTTCCAAATTGAGAAAGGAAATACGTCAACGCTGCATATTATCACCCTGCTTTTTTAACTTACATGCAGAGTACATCATGCAAAATGCCAAGCTAGATGAAGCACAAGCTGGTATCAAGATTGCTGGGATAGAGAACAAGATGGCAGAGGATTAGGTGGATGTGGAGTACTACTCTCTCCATGAATACATCAGGAATACACCCTAAGATACAGAAGTGCATGCAGAACACCAACAGAGAGCAGACAGGTGTACCTGACCAGTGGAAAAGAATATATAGAACCACACAAAACTTGGTAGGATGAAGGAACTAGGGGAAAAAACTGGAGTGTTAGTAGGACTGGACCTGTCCTCAGTGGGTGGGGGAACTGAAGCAGGGGTCCAATCCCCACATTAGGGAAACTGAGTCAGAGGAGAAACATTTAAGGTTGAGAGTGAAACAGCTAATAAAATGGAATGAGAATCAAACAGTCCTTGCTGCAGCCATACATACCCCTGGTCTCCTGGAAGGCATGGCAGCTGGGAGCTGGAGTTTAGGGATTGTGGAGCAATCTCAGAGCCAGGGCTGTTGTTGATGTGGAGAGTTGGATTGAGGGGATGTGAGGAAGTAGGTCGTGGTGGGAAATGCCAGTGGAGGAAAGCCAGACAGCCATGGAAGCAAGGCGATACTGCTGAGTCACGCACAGGGGGTGGAGCCATCACCATAGCCTCTCTCTCCCCACACGCCAGCATCAGCAGTTGAACAATAGAGAGACTGGCCCATCAAAGGCCTGATGCCCTGAACTACAGGGTAGGACCCCACCCAGGATGCCTCTTTAAGTGCCTGACACGCCCATCTACAGAGTAGGACCCCATCCAGGAGGGCCCCTCTATGTGCCTGATGCACTGAACAACAGAGAAGGACTCCAGGTAAGGGAACCTCTAAGTGTCTGAACAGGTGGAGCTATGGAGAAAGACTGGCCAAAGAGGCCTTCTTATTGACACCTACAAGAGGCTCAAAAAAAGACTCTGATAGGATCATAACTCCTGCAGTGGAGGCAGTCTGTGTCCCTGAACAATTGGCACTGCCAGGGTCCCCGCGAGCCAAGCAGCTGAGCCATCTTCACAATCAACTCTCACTGGGCAGAGCTACCACAGGCAAAAAAGAAGACTTGCATCTATGCTCCCAGGGTCACTTCAGGTGTGTCTAGCTCTTTGCAACCCTGTAGACTGTGGCCTACCAGGCTTCTCTGTCAGGGAATGGGTTCTCCAGGCAAGAATACTGGAGCGTATTGGCCAATACTGGTTGCCATACCCTTCCAGAGCACGATATTTCCTGCTGCCCTAGCTGCCAACTCCCCTGAGTACCTGGTGCAGCCAGAACCTCTGTGACCCAAGCAGCTGCACCAGCTCCACACCTGGCCCTCACAGGGGCAAACCCAAGTCCTCCAGGGCAGCCTCAGGAGCTAAACCCCAGTGGTCAACCTACGTGTAGAGGTGGAAATAAAACCACAATTGAAATCCAGGGGCAGTGTGGCTGAGGAAGAAGACCCAAAATCCTCCCACCAGCTGTACAAGCTGCAGATTAAATCCACATGATCAACTAAGCAGACTCTGTATTGATGGAATATATAAAAGGGCATTGAGAGAACCCATAAAAGAAAACACTCTAGCTCTGATAGCCTTGGACACTGGAGGAAAGAACACACAGAAGTGGGACCAAATTAGAATCTGAGCTGCACCCACAGCAGGACCAGAGATCAGCACAGTGCTGGAGGGCTTTCTAGGGAAGTAAGGTAGACTGCAACTCCCAGCGAGGGAAAGGACTCTGACAGCAGTGACTCAAGAAAAACAGTTATTATTCTTATGTTTTGACTTGTTCTTTAGATTCTTTGGATTTTTTTGCTTTTTTCCCCACTTTTTCCCCCCTCTGTTGTAGGTGTTGATTTTATTGGCACTAAGAAATCCAATTAAGCTTTTGAGCTTTTTTTTTTTCTCAGTCACATTTTTAATTGTCATAAACCTCTGCCTCTATATTGGGCTTTTGCCATTCTGCAAAGTTTTCCTCTTTTTTTTTTCTTTTCTTTTCTTTTCTTTTTTTTTTTTTTTGTTTTAATTTTTAAGTTTTAAATGTATTATTATTTTTTATACATTTATTCCTTAGTTTGCTTTTCCTACTGTTCTTTTCCCCTTGCAGTTAATCTTTATTGTATATAAATCTTCTTTATCTACCTCTATTTAACTTTGTATATCTAAAGAGGCACAAAGAGTCCCCTATAGGATAAACCCAAGAAGAAACACACCAAGACACATACTAATCAAACTAACAAAGACTAAACACAAAGAAAGTATATTAAAAGCAGCAAGGGAGAAGCAACAAGTAACATACAAGAGAAACCCCCATACATTTAACAGCTGATCTTTCAGCAGAAATGCTACAGGCCAGAAGGGAATGGCAGTTTATATTTAAAGTACTGAAAGGGAAAAATCTACAGCCAAGATTACTGTACCCGGCAAGGATCTCATTCAAAATTGATGGAGAAATAAAAAGGTTTTCGGACAAGCAAAGGTTAAAAGAATTCTGTACCAACAAACTAGCTTTACAACAAATGTTAAAGGGGCTTATTTAATCAAGAAATACAAGAGAAGTAAAAAGATCTACAATATCAACCTCAAACAGTTAAGAAAATGGCAATAGGAACATATATCTCAATAGTTTTTTAAATGTAAATGAATTAAATGCTCCTACCAAAAGACAAAGACTGGCTGAACGGATACAAAAACAAGACTCGTATATATGCTGTCTACAAGAAACCCACTTCATACCTCAAGACACATATAGACTGAAAGTGAGAGAATGGAAAAACATATTCCATGCAAATCGGAAGCAAAAGAAAGCTGGAGTAGCAATCCTTATATCAGACAAAATAGACGTTAAAATAATGACGATTACAAGAAATAAGAAAGGACACTACATAATGATCAAGGGATCAATCCAAGAGAAAGACATAACAATTATAAATATCTAAGCACCCAGCATAGGAGCACTTCAATACATAAGACAAACACTAACAGACATAAAAGGAGAAATTGACAGGAACACAGTAATATAGGAGTCTTTAACACCCCACTCACACCAATGGACAGATCATCAAAACATAAAATTAATAAGGAAACACAAGCCTTAAATGATATATTAGATGAAATGGATCTCATTGATATTGTCAGGACTAGCAAGTCAGTCAGTTCAGCTACTCAGTCGTGTCCAACTCTTTGTGACCCTATGAACCGCAGCACGCCAGGCCTCCCTGTCCATCACCAACTCCCAGAGTCCACCCAAAACCATGTCCATCGAGTTGGTGATGCCATCCAACCATCTCATCCTCTGTCATCCCCTTCTTCTCCCACCCTCAATCTTGCCCAGAATCACGGTCTTTTCCAATGAGTCAGCTCTTCACATCAGTTGGCCAAAGTATTGGAGTTTCAGCTTCAACATCAGCCCTTCTGATGAACACCCAGGACGGATCTCCTTTAGGATGGACTGGATGTATCTCCTTGCAGTCCAAGGGACTCTCAAGAGTCTTCTCCAACACCACAGTTCAAAAGCATCAATTCTTCGGCTCTCAACTTTCTTTATAGTCCAACTCTCACATCCATTCATGACCTCTGGAAAAACCATAGCCTTGACTAGACAGACGTTTGTTGACAAAGTAATGTCTCTGCTTCTTAATATGCTGTCTAGGTTGCTCATAACTTTCCTTCAAAGGAGTAAGCAACTTTTAATTTCATGGCTCCAATCACCATCTGCAGTGATTTTGGAGCCCAAAAAGATAAAGTCAGCCACTGTTTCCACTGTTTCCCCATCTATTGTCCATGAAGTGATGGGACCAGATGCCATGATCTTAGTTTTCTGAATGCTGAGCTTTAAGCCAACTTTTTCACTCTCCTCTTTCACTTTCAAAAGAAGCTCTTTAGTTCTTCTTCACTTTCTGCCATAAGAGTGGTGTCATCTGCATATCCGAGGTTACTGATATTTCTCCCTGCAGTTTTGATTCCAGCTTATGCTTCTTCCAGCCCAGCATTTCTCATGATGTACTCTGCATAGAAGTTAAATAAGTAGGGTGACAATATACAGCCTTGACATACTCCTTTTCCTATTTGGAACCAGTCTGTTGTTCCATGTACAATTCTGACTGTTGCTTCCTGACCTGCATATAGGTTTCTCAAGAGGCAGGTCAGGTGGTCTGATATTCCCATCTCTTTCAGAACTAAAACTCTTAAAAAAATGCACATAGAAGGAACCTACCTCAACATAGTAAAGGCCATATATGATAAGCATACAGAAAATATTATTCTCAATGGTGAAAAAGTGAAAGCATTTGCCCCAAGATCAGGAACAAGACAAGGGTGTTCGCTTTCACCACTATTATTCAACATAGGTCTGGAAGTCCTAGCTACAGCAATCAGAGAAGAAAAAGAAAGAAAAGGAATCCAGATCAGAAAAGAAGTAAATCTCTCTGTTTTTGGATGACATGATACTGTACATATCTAACCTTAAAGATAATATCAGAAAATTACTAGAGCTAATCAGTGAATTAAGCAAAGTTGCAGGATACAAAATCAATACACAGAAATCATTTGCATTTCTATACATTAACAATGAAAAATCAGAAAGAGAAATTAAGGAATCAATCCCATTTGCCATTGCAACAACAAAAAAATTAAATATCTAGGAATAAACGTACCTAAGGAGACAAAAAACTTTACACAGAAAATTATAAGACACTAATGAAAGAAATCAAAGATGGCATAAATAGAAGGAGAGATATTGCATGTTCCTGGGTAGGAAGAATAAATATTTTGAAAATGACTATACTACCAAACACAGTCTACAGATTCAATGCAATCCCTATCAAATTACCAATGGCATTTTTCACAGAACTAGAACAAAAAATTTCACAATTCATATGGAAACACAAAAGACCACAAATATTCAAAGCAGTCTTGAGAATGAAGAAAGGAGCTAGAAGAATCAACCTTTCTGACTTCAGATTATACTACAAAGCTACAGTCATCAAGATAGTATGGTACTGGCACGAAAACGGAAATACAGACCAAGGAAACAAGATAGAAGGCCCAGAAATAAACCCATACACCTATGGTTACCTTATCTTTGACAAAGGAGGTAAAGATATATACAATGGGGCAAAAACAGTCTCTTCAATAAATGGTGCTGGGAAAACTGGACAGCTACATGTAAAAGAATGAAATTAGAACACTTCCTAACACCATATACAAAGATAAACTCAAAATGGATTAAAGACCTAAATGTAAGACCAAAAACTTTAAAACTCTTAGAGGAAAACATAGGCAGAACACTCAATGACATAAACCAAAGCAAGATCCTCTATGACCCACCCACCTCCTAGAGTAATGGAAACAGAAACAAAAGTAAACAAGTGGGACCTGATTAAACTTAAAAGCTTTTGCACAGCAAAGGAAACTATAAGCAAGGTGAAAAGACAACCCTCAGAATGGGAAAAATCATAGCAAATGAAACAACTGACAAAGGATTAATTTCCAAAATATGCAAGCAGCTCATACAACTCAATACCAGAAAAACAAACAACCCAATCAAAAAGTGGGAGAAAGACCTAAACTGACATTTCTCCAAAGAAGAAATACAGATGTATCACATCCACATGAAAAGATGCTCAACATCGCTCATTATTAGAGAAATGCAATCAAAACTACAATGAGATATCACCTCACACCAGTCAGAATCAGTTCAGTTCAGTTCAGTCACTCAGTCCTGTCCAACTCTTTGTGACCCCATGAATCACAGCACGCCAGGCCTCCCTGTCCATCAACAACTCCCAGAGTTCACTCAGACTCATGTCCATAGAGTCAGTGATGCCATCCAGCCATCTCATCCTCTGTCGTCCCCTTCTCCTCCTGCCCCCAATCGCTCCCAGCATCAGAGTCTTTTCCAATGAGTCAACTCTTCGCATGAGGTGGCCAAAGTACTGGAATTTCAGCTTTAGTATCATTCCTTCCAAAGAAATCCCAGGGCTGATCTCCTTCAGAATGGACTGGTTGGATCTCCTTGCTGTCCAAGGGACTCTCAAGAGTCTTCTCCAACACCACAGTTCAAAGGCATCAGTTCTTCGGTGCTCAGCCTTCTTCACAGTCCAACTCTCACATCCATACATGACCACTGGAAAAACCATAGCCTTGACTAGATGAACCTTTGTTGGCAAAGTAATGTCTCTGCTTTTCAATATGCTATCTAGGTTGGTCATAGCTTTCCTTCCAAGGAGTAAGCGTCTTTTAATTTCGTGGCTGCAGTCACCATCTGCAGTGATTTTGGAGCCCAGAAAAATAAAGTCTGACACTGTTTTCACTGTTTCCCCATCTATTTCCCATGAAGTGATGAGACTAGATGCCACAATTTTAGTTTTCTGAATGTTGAGCTTTAAGCCAACTTTTTCACTCTCCACTTTCACTTTCATCAAGAGGCTTTTGAGTTCCTCTTCACTTTCTGCCATAAGGGTGGTATCATCTGCATATCTGAGGTTATTGATATTTCTCCCGGCAATCTTGATTCCAGCTTGTGTTTCTTCCAGCCCAGCGTTTCTCATGATGTACTCTGCATAGAAGTTAAATAAGCAGGGTGACAATATACAGCCTTGATGTACTCCTTGTCCTATTTGGAACCAGTCTGTTGTTCCATGTCCAGTTCTAACTGTTGCTTCCTGACCTGCATGCTAATTTCTCAAGAGGCAGATCAGGTGGTCTGGTATTCCCATCTCTTTCAGAATTTTCCACAGTTTATTGTGATCCACACAGTCAAAGGCTTTGGCATAGTCAATAAAGCAGAAATAGATGTTTTTCTGGAACTCTCTTCCTTTTTCCATGATACAGCAGATGTTGGCAATTTGATCTCTGGTTCCTCTGCCTTTTCTAAAACCAGCTTGAACATCAGGAAGTTCACGGTTCACATATTGTTGAAGCCTGGCTTGGAGAATTTTAAGCATTACTTTACTAGCGTGTGAGATGAGTGCAGTTGTGCAGTAGTTTGAGCATTCTTTGGCATTGCCTTTCTTTGGGATTGGAATGAAAACTGACCTTTTCCAGTCCTGTGGCCACTGCTGAGTTTTCCAAATTTGCTGGCATTTTGAGTGCAACACTTTCACAGCATCATCTTTCAGGATTTGAAATAGCTCCATCATCAAAAAGCCTACAAACAATAAATACTGGAGAAGGTGTGGAGAAAAGGGAACACTCTTGCACTGTTGGTGGGAGTGTAAATTGATACAGCCACTATGGAAGATGGTATGGCGATCCCTTTAAAAACTAGGAATAAAACCACCATATGACCCAGAAATCCCCCTCCTAGGCATATACCCTGAGGAAACCAAAATTGAAAAAGACACATGTATCCCAATGTTCATTGTAGCACTATTTAAAATAGAATACGGAAGCAACCTAGATGTACATGAACAGATGAATGGATAAAGATGTTGGGGTACATATACACAATGGAATATTACTCAGCCATAAAAAGGAACACATTTGAGTCAGTTCTAATGAGGTGGATGAACCTAGAACCTATTATACAGAGTGAGTGAATCAGAAAGAGAAAGCTAAATACCATATTGTAATGCATACATATGGAATATAGAAAAATGATACTGAAGAATTTATTTACAGGGCAGCAGTGGAGAAACAGACATAGAGAATAGACTTATGGACATGGGGAGAGGGGAGGAGAGGGTGTGATGTATGGAGAGAGTAACATGGAAACTTACATTACCATATGTAAAATAGATAGCCATCTGGAATTTGCTGTGTGGCTCAGGAAACTCAAACAGGGGCTCTGTATCAATCTAGAGGGGTGGGATGGGGAGGGAGATGGAAGGAATTTCAAAAGTGAGGGAATATAAGTGTGCCTATGGCTGATTCATGTTGATGTTTAACAGAAAAGAGCAAAATTGTGTAAAGTAATTGTCCTTCAATAAAAAATAATTAAAAAAAAGAATCACCTGTCAACACAGAGGACAAAGGTTTGATCCCCAGTCTGGGCAGATTCCACATGCCGGAGGACAAGTAAACCCGAAGGCCATGACCACTGAGCCTGCCCTCTAGACTGAGCCATAGTGCCACAACTACTGAAGCCTGCATACCCTAAAACCCATTCTCTGCAAGAAGAGGAAGCACCACAATGACAATCCCCCATGCCACAACTAGAAATTAGCCCCCACTCACTGCAATTAGAGAAAACCTATGTGCAACAACAAAGACCCAGTGCAGTCAAGAATAAATAAATTAAAAAAAAAAAAAACTGAGAAGAGCAGAACTGAGACTACCATGGATATAAAATACCCCAGGTCTCTCAGAAACTAAAATATTCTAAACTTGTATGCAAAGCAAAAAAACAAGATAGCTGGGAGAAGTATCAATAACCTCAGATATGCAGATGGCATCACACTTATGACAGAAAGCAAAGAGGAACTGAAGAGCTTCTTGATGAAAGTGAAAGAGGAGACTGAAAAAGTTGGCTTAAAATTCAACATTCAGAAAACGAAGATCATGGCATCCGGTCCCATCACTTTATGGCAAATAGACGGGGAAACTGGAAACAGTGAGAGACTTTATTGTCTTGGGCTCCAAAATTACTGCAGATGGTGACTGCAGCCATGAAATTAAAAGATGCTTACTCCTACCGGCTTCCCTGGTAGCTTGGATGGTAAAGCGTCTGCCTACAATGCAGGAGACCCAGGTTCAATCCCTGGGTTGGGAAGATCCCCTGGAGAAGGAAATGGCAACCCACTCCAGTATTCATGCCTGGAAAATCCCATGGATCGAGGAGCCTGGTGGGCTACAGTCCAGGGGGTCACAAAGAGTAGGACATGACTGAGTGACTTCTCTTCACTTACTCCTTGGAAGAAAAGCTATGACCAACCTAGACGGCGTATTAAAAAGCAGAGGCATTACTTTGCCAACAAAGGTCTGTCTAGTCAAAGCTATGGTTTTTCCAGTAGTCAATTATGGACGTGAGAGTTGGACTATAAAGAAAGCTGAGCACAGAAGAATTGATGCTTTTGAACTGTGGTGCTGGAGAAGACTCTTGAGAGTCCCCTGAATTGCAAGGAGATCCAACCAGTCCATCCTAAAGGAAATCAGTCCTGAATATTCATTGTAGGGATTTGTGCTGAAGCTGAAACTCCAATACTTTGGCCACCTGATGCAAAAAACTGACTCATTGGAAAAGACCCTGATGCTGGGAAAGATTGAAGGTGGGAGGAGAAGGGGATGACAGAGGATGAGATGCTTGAATGGCATCACCAACTCAATGGACATGAGTTTGAGTAAACTCCGGGAGTTGGTGATGGACAGGGAAGCCTGGCGAGCTGCAGTCCGTGGGGTCACAAAGGGTCAGACACGACTGAGCGACTGAACTAACTGACCTATGTTTCCTTCCTGGAAGCTGACTGAGAGTTTGTTTGTTTGTTTGTTTTTTACTTCCTCTACTTAGAAATCCTATAACTTAGAAAATATACCCATTTTACTTGTGAAAAAAATTAAGGTGCAGAAAAGCTACTTTATTTTTCCAGTTAGGTAGAAGAGCTGAAGAAGGGAATGGCAACCCACTCCAGTATTCTTGCCTGGGAAATCTCATGGGGAGCCTGGCGGGCTATAGTCCATGGGATCGCAAAGAGTTGGACACAACTGAACAACTGAAGGACTAAACAAAAACAATAAGAGAATCAAACCCGAGTACCCCCAAAGGTGAAACCTATGGGTTAGCCTACTATATCCAGTTAGTCAACCTACAGACTCCCTTCCTATACTAGATAATGAAGGACACAATAAGCTCTAATATTCCGGTGATATATGAACATACATGCATTCGACAAATACTTTTGAGCAAGTGACCAGTATGAAGTAGGTAATGTAGTTACTAGGAAAAGCACCAGAGGACGTCAAGACAAAAGCCATGGAAAACAGAGGTACCTTGGAACATTAAATGATGTCAGGTGTAAATGGGACAATACAGCAGTCAGGAGCATCTTTAGGAGGGTGTGCCTGAGAGCACTGATCCAGCTCTGTAACACTGACTACCTTCTAGATTAATGGAAATCCTGATTCTTAAATATGTCCTAACAAAGAAAATGTATCTGCAATCTCAAAGTCAGTTTCTCAATAAGACTCTCAGATGATAACCTAGATAAAAACAGGACCCATGTTTCCCCTTCTCTAGCATGGGCTCCTCCTCACTTTGAAGGATGATTAAGTCTTGATGACTTAACCTGACTTCCCAGGTAGCACTAGTGGTAAAGAACCTGCCTGCCAATGCAGGAGATACAAGAGTCCAGGGTTTGATCCCTGGGTTGGGGAGAGCCCCTTGAGAAGAGTATGGCAATCCACTCTAGTATTCTTGCCTGGGAAATCCCAGGGACAGAGGAGCTGGGGGGTGGTGCTACAGTCCATAGGGTCACACAGTTGGGCACTACTGAAGCGACATAGCACACACGCAAATACACAAGTCTTGATGAGCACCAAAGCCTTAAAGTTAAAAGAAGATAAATTCATCTATCTAACTTGAATACAACACACTAAGTTCAAACGTCTCTTACCTGCTGAGCCCAGATCAGTACAAGGAGTTGTGAACCTTTCTTTCCTTAACTATATTTCCCTCCCAGCTCTGTTGCAAAACTTAGGGTGTGAGAAATTTGCAGATGGATCTGGACTAAATAGAGGAGGATATACAAAGTAAAAGTAGAAGCAACAATCTAAGATAATATGGTAATTGGAAAAAATGACCATACTTACCAAGACACATTCAATAGTATATTAAATAATAGGAGAAAACAAACTTATTGAAAATGTCGAGTTAACCATAAGATATGTAAAGGAATTTATGGCATATGACGAATCAGTTCCATGACTTACATTAGTGTTTTTTAAAAAGTTTGCATTTCTATTTATCAAGTTTCTGAATAATGAGATTTACCCACATTGAGAACATCAGCTCGTAGTGCATCCATCAGCTCATTTTGAAGACATCCTTTTACACACAGAGCTCTGCAAAGTAAGCAGGGCTCCCTGTCCAATATGCCAGGGAGAAGCAGGTCGTAACGCACATTTCATAAAGAGTACATTCATTCCAAGAGCCACGCTCATTTTCACACATGGAATCTTTAAATGTCCTGACATTAAAAGGTTAAATCAAGATTCTCTTTACTTACTTTTTTGACATCAGGTTAACTATGCACACACTTGTTCCATTTGAGGAAAACAGAATGACACAGCCCAATGGTTCTGATAACAAATATGAAGAAAAATGAAACTACATCTACTTCTGTGAAGTCTGACCAGGAGACTTAGTCCCAGAAAGAAATGTTTTCCAAAATATGTCCGAAGAGAAGTAACTACATCAATACTAATGATTTTAGAGGATATTGAACATTTACCATGTACCAGCACTCAAGCAGATCATGTGCAGTTATCATCATCAGTTCAGTTCAGTTCAGTTCAGTCGCTCAGTCATGTCCGACTCTTTGCGACCCTATAAATCTCAGCACGTCAGGCCTCCCTGTCCATCACCAACTCCTGGACTTTACCCAAACTCATGCCCATTGAGTTAGTGATGCCATCCAAACATCTCATCCTCTGTTGTCCCCTTCTCCTCCTGCCCTCAATCTTTCCCAGCATCAGGGTCTTTTCCAATGAATCAGCTCTTCCCATCAGGTGGCCAAAGTATTGGAGTTTCAGTTTCAACATCAGTCCTTCCAATGAACACCCAGGACTGATCTCCTTTGGGATGGACTGGTTGGATCGATCTCCTTGCAGTCCAAGGGTCTCTCAAGAGTCTTCTCCAACACCACAGTTCAAAAGCATCAAATCTTCGGCACTCAGCTTTCTTTATAGTCCAACTCTCACATCCATACATGACCACTGGAAAAACCATAGCCTTGACTAGACAGACCTTTGTTGACAAAATAATGTCTCTGATTTTTAATATGCTGTCTAGGTTGGTCATAACTTTCCTTCCAAGGAGTAAGAATCTTTTAATTTCATGGCTGCAGTCACCATCTGCAGTGATTTTGGAGCCCTCAAAAATAAAGTCTGACACTATTTCCACTGTTTCCCCATCTATTTCCCATGAAGTGATGGGACCAGATGCCACGATTTTAGTTTTCTGAATGTTGAGCTTTAAGCCAACTTTTTCACTCTCCACTTTCACTTTCATCAAGAGGCTCTTTAGTTCTTCACTTTCTTCCATAAGGGTGGAGTCATCTGCATATCTGAGGTTATTGATATTTCTCTCAGCAATCTTGATTCCAGCTTGTGCTTCCTCCAGCCCAGCATTTCTCATGATGTACTGTGCATAGAAGTTAAATAAGCAGGGTGACAATATACAGCGTTGATGTACTCCTTGTCCTATTTGGAACCAGTCTGTTGTTCCATGTCCAGTTCTAACTGTTGCTTCCTGACTTGCATACAGGTTTCTCAAGAGGCAGGTCAGGTGGTCTGGTATTCCCATCTCTTTCAGAATTTTCCACAGTTTATTGCAATCCACACAGTCAAAGGCTTTGGCATAGTCAATAAATCAGAAATAGATTTATTTTAGTTTTTCTGGAACTCTCCTACTTTGTCAATGATCCAGCAGATGATGGCAATTTGATCTCTGGTTCCTCTGCCTTTTCTAAAACCAGCTTGAACGTCTGAAAGTTCATGGTTCACATATTGCTGAAGCCTGGCTTGGAGAATTTTAAGCATCACTCTACTAGCGTGTGAGATGAGTGCAATTGTGCAGTAGTTTGAGCATTCTTTGGCATTGCCTTTCTTTGGGATTGGAATGAAAACTGACCTTTTCCAGTCCTGTGGCCACTGCTGAGTTTTCCAAATTTGTTGGCACATTGAGTGCAGCACTTTCACAGCATCATCTTTCAGGATTTGAAATAGCTCAACTGGAATTCCATCACCTCCACTAGCTTTGTTTATAGTGATGCTTTCTGAGGCCCACTTGACTTCACAGTCCAGGATGTCTGGCTCTAGGTGAGTGATCACACCATCGTGTTATCTGGGTCGTCAATATCTTTTTGGTACAGTTCTTCTGTGTATTCTTGCCACTTCTTCTTAAGATCTTCTTCTTCTGTTAGGTCCTTACCATTTCTGTCCTTTATTGAGCCCAAGATATGACCATATTTCTCCTCAAAATTTTCATCAAGATTATTATGGCAATTTCACAAATTTAAAAAAATGGATTAAGTAAGTGTTAGTCACTCAGGGGTGTTTGACTCTTTGAGATCCCATGGATTATAGCTCACCAGGCTCCTCTGTCCATGAAATTCTCTAAGTAAGAATACTGGAGTGGGTAGCAATTCCCTTTTCCAGGAAAAAAAAAAAAAAAAAACCTGATGGTCAGTGCAATTATTTCACTTGCCCAAGATCACTTTACTCCTAAGTAGCAATACCAGTGTTTAAATCCATATTCTTCTGATTCTGTGTCCTTGCATTTTGAGAGAAAGAAACACTCAGACACATAAATTTGACAGAAAAAAAAACTGTTTCTATGGTTAGAAAACAGAAGGCAATGGCACCCCACTCCAGTACTCTTGCCTGGAGAATCCCATGGATGGAGGAGCCTGGAGAGCTGCAGTCCATGGGGTTGCTGAGGGTCGGACACGACTGAGTGACTTCACTTCCACTTTTCACTTTCATGCATTGGAGAGGGAAATGGCAGCCCACTCCGGTGTTCTTGCCTGGAGAATCCCAGGGACATGGGAGCCTGTCGGGCTGCCATCTATGGGGTCGCACAGAGTCGGACACGACTGAAGTGACTTAGCATAGCATAGCATGGTTAGAAAAATGAGGCTAAAATCATGTTCAATATAATGTTCAATATAACACTGTAGCATAGTTTTAGGTCAAAGAAGGGAGCTTTTTAGAGAATGAAAGTCTTTTATTTAGAATTTCCCAAACTATACCATATTGGCAGTGGTTTATTTTGTCTTTATGGAAAACCTATCTTACCAACTTTTTGCCCACTTTTTTTTGTTTAAAACAACTTCTTATAGGCAGAAAATTAGCATACTTTGTTCACCATAACATGTAAGTCAGAATAAACTGCAGCATTCTGTTACAAATACCTAATAATGACATGAAGTTTATCATCATTTATCATAAAATTAAGCTAATTTGAAGGAACCTAGATTCAAGTTGCATTCTCCTAACACATGGCATTCCTAACATTATTCTCTTTCCTAATTTAACAAAGATTAGCATTAAAAGCCAGAGAAGGCAATGGCAGCCCACTCCAGTACTCTTGCCTGGAAAATCCCATGGACCGAGGAGCCTGGTTGGCTGTAGTCCATGGGGTCGCTAAGAGTCGGACACGACTGAGTGACTTCACTTTGACTTTTCACTTTCATGCATTGGAGAAGGAAATGGCAACCCACTCCAGTGTTCTTGTCTGGAGAATCCCAGGGACAGGGGAGCCTGGTGGGCTGCCGTCTATGGGGTCGCACAGAGTCGGACACGACTGAAGCGACTTAGCAGCAGCATTAAAAGCAGGTGAAAAAAATGCCACTTGTCCTTTTGTCTTTAGCATATTTGTGGTGCAAAGCATCTTTGGGTTTTCACTTATAGATCAGGAGAACAAATCTCATATGCACAGTTGTATACAGAAACTATAGTTTTTCTGTGTGCAGATGACCTTCTATTCTGTCAGACCACTCCAGCGGTCCTACAATACAGTCAGGCACTTTCCAATAGTATTTTCCCAAAGGTCATACTCAAGTGTAACGAATACACCTGACATTTTCTACATTATTTGCATGTAATTTGCTTATGCCTAAACAGACTATGATTCTGAAGAGTACAAATCTAATTTAAATTTTCCTGAACTACCACAGTGAAATAATAACTGTGCTTTTTGAATTTTGACAGCAGTACAGAATTTTCATTAGATGTAAGTAGAATACACCAAACACTTAAGGAATGGAATATATTCTAAATGCAAACTAGAAGCAGGAGGCTTTTAGGTATAAAATATCAGGCACATTTGTTAAATGTAAGGTCATATCTAACAAGGGGCTTTAGAAATACCAAAAAATGATACTCTTTGAGTGGGCTGGAAGAGGGTGAAAAGTACATTAATTATTTTAAGAAGCCAGGAATGTCCCTCTATCTCAAACATAACCAATTAGAAAATAACTTCTTTGGGTAACATAAACTGTTTAAAGCAAATAAGTATTTTAAAGGAAGCTGACTGAGAGTTATCAGTTTATTAAACCTTTGTGTGAAAAAGTTTAAGATAATTCTAAGAACAAGTTTTGAAGGGAAAGGCAGAAACTTTTACTGAAGAACAGTCAAGGCCACTTTAGCAAGAAAGGGAAGAGAGGAGACAAGGCTAAGAAATGAGAAAATATTTCTTCTACTTCCAGTTCTGCCCAGAAACAGTCCAAAATTCACCTAATCCAGGTAGACAAAGCAGCACATGAATTGGAGTTGTTTAAAACTCACATTTCAGATTACTCACTCTCCAAATCCACATGTTATTTTTGTTGGAATATATTTAAATAATTAACAAAGCAAACACATCCTGTGGAAGATTCTAAATGTCACCAAAGAAACAAAATTAATAGATTTACAAGAGGTAGGCAAAATGGTTGCCGGGGAATAGGATAAGTAGCATAGGAAACATTGGATAGTGGAGAAAATGATTTGGAATTTTCTTTACACAGTGACAAAACCTGGTTTTAGAAGATAATTAAAGATTAAGTCTGGCTTGTTCTTTAAAGTAAAGCTTCTTCAAATATATACAGTCTCTTCTTGCAGTTACAGACTTGTAAGTCTGCAGGATTGTTAGGAAGAAAATAACAAAGCTCTAAACATCCTGAATCTCTAGTACTTAGTACCAGGATGCCTAGATTTTCTCTTTTATTCCAAGCAACAGTCTTTTCTTCCAACCTATACACCATCATGAAACAGACTGAAAGGGATAAGATTAAGAATTAATAAAATCAGAGTATGGCCTGAGGGAAAACAGTCAAGAAAATAAAAAGATTGAGAATAACCTTTAGCATCCCAGTACCGTGTATCAAAGGCCAAATTTCAAAGCCATGATACCAGTTAAGTGTTTTGCTGAAAATAAGACCTGGTGTGAGGAAACATACACACACTATTGCGGTGATCAGAACTAAAGGCAAAGGGGCCTAAAAGGCAGAAATAAGAAAGTAACAAGACCAGAAATGGCCTGATCTGTAGAAAATTGCTACCTGTGAGCCTCACTACAGGTGCTACAAATTACAAATCCAACCCATCTTCTCAGCTGTTTTCCCAAGGATCTCCTTTGCATGTCCTGCATACTAAGCTAAATTATTCACTGTTTTCTAAATATGATCCAATTTCTTCATTCTCTATAAACAGAAAAACAAAGCCTAGATGACAGCATATCATTCACTACATTGTTTACTTGATATATTAAGCCCACTGTTAAGACCTACTACTCAGAAAAATATATTTCTTTCAAATTATTACTGTTCATTGACAATGTACCTGGTCACTCAAGAGCTCTGATAGAGATACACAACAAGATGAATATTGCTTTCACGCCTGCTAACACAACAACCATTCTGTAGCTCATGGATCAAAGAGTAATTTTGACTTTCAAGTCTTATTATTTAAGAAATATATTTGATAAGACTATAAATGTCATAGATAGTGCTTCCTATGATGGATGTGGGCAAAGTGAATTAAAAACCTTCTGGAAAGGAATCACTATTCTAGATGCCATTAAGAACATCTGTAATTCATGAAAAGAGGTCAAAATATTACCACTAACAGGAGTTTAGAAGAAGTTGATTCCGTGGATGACTTTGAGGGGTTCAAGACTTTAGTAGAGGAAGTAACTGCAGATATGGTGGAAATAGCAGGAGAACTAGAAGTGGAGCCTGAAAAAGGTGACTGAATTGCTGCAATCTCATGATATAACTGAAGAGATAAGTAGTTGATTCTTATGGATGAGCATAAGAGATGGAATCTTGAGATGGTCTAGTCCTAGTGAAGGTGCTGTGAAGATTATTGAAATGGCAACTAAGGATTTACAATATTACATAAATCAAAGTAGAGGCAGGATTTAAGAGGATTGACTTAAGTTTTGAAAGAAGTTCTACTGCAGGTAAAATGCTATCAAATAGCAGTGCATGCTACAGAGAAATTGATTGTGAAAGGAAGAGTCAATCAATGCATCAAACTTCATTATCATCTTACTGTAAGAAATTATCAAGCCACCCCAAATTTTAGCAACAACCACCTTGATCAGTCAGCAGCTATCAACAACAAAGCAAGACTCTCTACCAGAAAAAAAAGATTATAACTCACTGAAGACTCAGATAACAGTTAAAATATTTTAGCAATTAAGTATTTTTTAGTTAATATATGTACATTGTGTGTGTGTGTGTGTGTGTTTCTCCTAGCCATAATGCTGCTGCTGCTGCTGCTCAGTCACTCAGTCGTGTCTGCCTCTGTGATGTTATGGGCTGCAGCCTGCCAGGCTCCTTTGTCCATGGAGATTCTCCAGGCAAGAATACTGGAGTGGGTTGTCATGCCCTCCTCCAGGGAATCCTCCTGACCCAGGGATCGAACCCAGGTCTCCTGCATTGCAGGCAGATTCTTTATAGCTGGGCAACCAGAGGAGCCCAACCATAATGCTATTGCATACTTAATAGACTATGTATGTGTGCCAAGTTGCTAAGTCTTGACTGACTCTTTGTGACCTCATGGACATAGCCCGCTAGACTCCTCTGTCCATAGAATTTTCCAGGCAATAATACTGGAGTGGGTTGCCATTTCCTTCTCCAGGGGATCCTGACCCAGGGATCAAACTCATGTCTCCTGTGTCTCCTGCTCTGGAAGACGGATTCTTTACCACTGTGCCACCTGGGAAGCCCTTAATAGACTGTGCTGTGCTTAGTCACTTAGTCACGTCTGACTCTCTTTGACCCCATGGACTGTAGCCTGCTAGGCTCCTCTGTCCAAGGGGATTCTCCAGTCAAGAATACTAGAGTGCCATGCCCTCCTCCAGGGGATCTTCCCAACCCAGGGATCAAACCCAGGTCTCCCACATTACAGGTGGATTCTTTACCAGCTGAGACACCAGTGAAGCACAAGAATACTGGAGTGGATAGTCTATCCCTTCCTCCAGAGGAAGTTTCTGACCCAAGAATTGGCCTGGGGTCTCCTGCATTGCAGGAGGAATCCTTACCAACTGAGCTACCAGAGAAGCCTCCTTAATAGACTACTTAACTTTTATATGCAATGGAAAACCAAACATTTCTTGGGACTTGCTTTATTGAGATATGCACTTTAATGCAGTGATCTGGAACCAACCCTGAAATATCTTTTGGATGTATACCTAAATTTATTCATATACTTAATAATCATATGATATATGATATCATATGATGTGATAGAAAGATCTCATATCTAAAAGGGCTGCTTTTTATTTTTATTATTATAGCTCTGAAACTGACTTGGAAAGGCCACATAATTCTCTCACAAATATCTATTTATTTAACTACCTAATATGTGATATGATATAATATATATACAGTTCCCCTCAGTATTCAAAGGGGATTGGTCCCAGAACCCACTGAAGACAACAAAATCAGACGATGCTCAATCCCACAGTCAGTCTGCCTTCCTCAGGATCCTCTTCTGAAGTTTCAACACTGCCAACCTTAATCATAGTACACAGTCAAGAATGTGGAATCTGCAGATACAGAAGGCTGACTATATTTGTTCTTCCTCCCTGGTTCCTAGCACAGAGCTCCTAATGCAATACAATACATTAATATTTGGCTTTTGTCCAGATTACTGACATAGAGCTTCTAGGATTGTAAAGAGCAATATTGCATAGGAACCTGGAATGTTATGTCCATGAATCAAGGCAAATTGGAAGTGGTCAAACAGGAGATGGCAAGAGTGAACATCAACATTTTAGGAATCAGCAGACTAAAATGGATTGAAATGAGTGAATTTAACTCAGATAACCATTATATCTACTACTGTGGGCAAGAATCCCTTAGAAGAAATGGAGTAGCCATCATAGTCAACAAGAGAGTCCAAAATGCAGTACTAGGATACAATCTCAAAAATGACAGAATGATCTCTGTTCATTTTCAAGGCAAACCATTCAATATCACAGAAATAATAGATAATAGATAAGTCTATGCCCCACCAGTAACGCTGAAGAAGCTGAAGTTGAAAGGTTCTATGAAGACCTATAAGACCTTTTAGAACTAACACCCAAAAAAGATGTCCTTTTCATCATAGGGGACTAGAATGCAAAACTACGAAGTCAAAAAACACCTGGAGTAACAGACAAATTTGGCCTTGGAGTACAGAGTGAAGCAGCACAAAGGCTAATAGAGTTCTGCCAAGAGAACGCACCAATCATAGCAAACACCCTCTTCCAACAACACAAGAGAAGACTCTACACATGGACATCACCAGATGGCCAACACCAAAATCAGATTGATTATATTCTTTGTAGCCAAAGATGGAGAAGCTCTATACAGTCAGCAAAAACAAGAGTGGGAGCTGACTGTGGCTCAGATCATGAACGCTTTATTGCCAAATTCAGACTTAAATCGAAGAAAGTAGGGAAAACCACTAGACTATTCAGGTATGACCTAAATCAAATCCTTTATGATTATACAGTGGAAGTGAGAAATAGATTTAAGGGACTATAGATCTGATAGACAGTGCCTGATGAACTATGGATGGAGGTTCATGACTTTGTACAGGAGACAGGGATCAAGACCACCCCCAAGAAAAAGAAATGCAAAAAAGCAAAATGGCTCTTTGAGGAGGCCTTACAGATAGCTGAGAAAAGAAGAGAAGCTAAAGGCAAAGGAGAAAAGGAAAGATATACCCATTTGAATGCAGAGTTCCAAAGAATAGCAAGGAGACATAAGAAAGCCTTCCTCAGTGATCAATGCAAAGAAATAGAGGGAAACAATAGAATGGGAAAGAAGAGAGATCTCTTCAAGAAAATTAGAGATACTGAGGGAATATTTCATGCAAAGATGAGCTCAATAAAGGACAGAAATGGTATGGACCTAACAGAAGAAGGAGATATTAAGAAGAGGTGGCAAGAATACACAGAAGAACTATACAAAAAAGATCTTCATGACCCAGATAATTATGATGGTGTGATCACCCAACTAGAGCCAGACACAAAACTAGTGGAGGTGATGGAATTCCAGTTGAGCTATTTCAAATCCTAAAAGATGATGCTGTGAAAGTGCTGCACTCAATATGCCAACAAATTTGAAAAACCACAGGACTGGAAAAGGCCAGTTTTCCTTCCAATCCCAAAGAAAGGCAATGCCAAAGAATGCTCAAACTAACACAATTGTACTCATCTCACACGCTAGTAAAGTAATGCTCAAAATTATCCAAGTCAGGCTTCAACAATACATGAACCATGAACTTCCAGATGTTCAAGGTTTAGAAAAGGCAGAGGAACCAACCAGAGATCAAATTGCCAACATCCACTGGATCATTGAAAAAGCAAAAGAGTTCCAGAAAAACATCTATTTCTGATTTATTGACTATGCTAAAGCCTTTGATTGTGTGGATCACAATAAACTATGGAAAATTCAAGAGATGGGAATACCAGACCACCTGACCTGCCTCTTGAGAAATCTGTATGCAGGTCAAGAAGCAACAGTTAGAATTGGGCATGGAACAACAGACTGGTTCCAAATAGGAAAAGGAGTACATCAAGGCTGTATACTGTCACCCTGTTTATTTAACTTATATGCAGAGTACAACATAAGAAACGCTGGGCTGGAGGAAGCACACGCTGGAATCAAGATTGATGAGAGAAATATCAATGACCTCAGATACGCAGATGACATCACCTTATGGCAAAAAGCAAAGAAGAATTAACAAGCCTTCTGATGAAAGTGAAAGAGGAGAGTGAAAAAGTTGGCTTAAAGCTCAGCATTCAGAAAACGAAGATCATGGCATCTGGTCCCATCATTTCATGGCAAATAGATGGGGAAACAGTGGAAACAGTGACAGACTTTATTTTGGGGGGGCTCCAAAATCACTGCAGATGGTGATTGCAGCCATGAAAGTAAAAGATGCTTACTCCTTGGAAAAAAAGTTATGACCAACCTAGATAGCATATTAAAATGCAGAGACATTACTTTGCCGACAAAGGTCTGTATAGTCAAACTATGGTGTTTCCAGTAGTCATGTGAGAGCTGGACTATAAAGAAAGCTGAGCACTGAAGAATTGATGCTTTTGAACTGTGGTGTTGGAGAAGACTCTTAAGTGTCCCTTGGGCTGCAAGGAGATCCAATCACTCCATCCTAAAGGAGATCAGCCCTGGGTGTTCACTGGAAGGACTGATGTTGAAGCTGAAACTCCAATACTTCTGCCACCTGATGCAAAGAGTTGACTCATTGGAAAAGACCCAGATGCTGGGAAAGATTGAAGGTGGGTTGAGAAGGGGATGACAGAGGATAAGATGGTTGGATGGCATCACCGACTCAATGGACATGAGTTTGGGTAAACTCTGGGAGCTGGTGATGGACAGGGTGGCCTGGCATGCTGCAGTGCATGGGGTTGCAAAGAGTTGGACAGTCCTGACCGACTGAACTGAACTGGGGACCTTTACAATTTCTTGAGTGATAAGAGAGCTAGTGATGTCTTTTATTATTTACACAAATCCTTATTGATTGTACTAGAGTTTAAGCTAAGGAAGTGACTCCAGGTCGATCGGAGATGGTAAACAGAAAAGCCAACCATGTGCACATGCTTCCTGGGTTACAACTTTCAGCTCTAGCTCTAAGTCCTCCCAGGAGGGAAGAGAAGCAAGAGACAGAGCTTGATTACCAATGGTCAGTCATTAATCAATTATTCTTATGTAGTGGAAACTCCATAAAAACTCTAAATTATGGGTTTCAGAGAGCTATGAGGTTGGTAAACACATGGAGATTCTGGGGGACAGGATGGGAGTTCTGCACCCCTTCTCACCGTGTCCTTGTCCTATGCTTGTCTTCTATTGGGCAGTTCCTGAGTTATATCCTTTTTCCTGTTGTTGTTTAGTCACTCAGTCATGTCCAGCCCTTTTGGGAGCACATGGACAGTAGCCCACTGGGCTCCCCTGTCTATGCCTTTTTAGTAAACTGGTAATAGTAAATATGGGTTTCCCTGTGATTCAATGGTAAAGAGTCCACCTGCCAATCCTCGGGTTCAATCCCCGAGTTGGGAAGATCCCCTGGAGAAGGAAATGACAACCATTCCAGTATTTTTGCCTGAAGAATCTCATAGAGAGAGGAGCCTGGCGGGCTACAGTCCAGGGGGTTGCAGAGAGTTGAACATGACCAGCTGCTAAACAAAAATAACAAACAAGAGTAAGTAAAGCACTTTCCTAAGCTCTGTGAACCTAAGGAGGGTATTGTGGGAACTGAACCTAAGGAGGGTATCGTGGGAACTCCGCATTCATACTCTATTGATCAGCAGTACAGGTAACATGGGACTTCCCTGGTGGTCCTGTGGTTAAGACTCCACACTGCCAATGAAGGGGGCACAGGTTCAATCCCTAGTCAGGGAACTAAGATCCCACAGGCCACACAGCCAAAAATTAAAAAAAAAGATAAAGTACTGGAGACAATCTGGGAGGGGGGCGGCTAGGTCACAACCTTAGTCTTGAAGGACTGAGTCCTTAACAATGCAGAGTTTTCACTAAGTCCAGGTAGTTAGTGTCAGAATTGCACTGTATCAGAAACCTACACATTTGGTGTCAGAAATGTTGAGTACAGAAAAAGCTTTTCTTTCGCTGATATAAAGGGGATGGACAGAAAAGTCTGTAAGAAGAGCTCTAGACACTAGTACCAGCTCTGTTACTGACCATCTTTCTGAGTAGTTCGATTTACCTCTCTGAACCTCAGTTTGCTCATCTATAAAATGAGGGATTGAATTAGTCTCTTAAGACTGCCCTAGTTGAAGTATTCAGAAGGTTTCTGATAGCTTCAGGTCACAACAATCCTTTTCTAGCACTAATGTTCTGTTAGTAGAAAATTTCCCTCATGGATTATGAGGGAGCTGTTTTAGCACTTTTTTTCTTACAAAAGATGCTGATAGCAGATATTTTCAACTGAAGCTATCTCATTAGCAGTGGCAGCTCCAGGTGTTACCTTCATATCAATAACTCTTACAATGATCTCTTGTATTCTGAGAATTCACTTCTTTGATTATTGCATAATGATTTTACAATTTCCCTCAGTCACTACCAAGCCTCTTGACAAAGTACTTAATTCTCTGAAACATATCTACACCATCTTCCCAATTCTACCAGGAATATATTTTGGTTTGGTTTGGTTTGCAAATGCTTTCCTATCATCAGATGTATTTTACCTCACCATGTGTGTATGCTACCTAGCATTTTTTCTTGAATCACTTGGGGAAATAATCTGTAAAACATGAGATTTGTTTTGCTCATTGAAATTTATAATCTTAGATTATATGGCTTGGAGGAACAGACTTCCTATCTTAGTAACTTTAGCTATGACTGACTGTTCATCTGATGTCACACAGTCCATGCATTTTCCCCACTCTGTGCTTTCTGGACTGGCTATTTCTTCCATCTAAAACATTCTCTTCTTTTCTCTTCACCACCAGCGCACCCTTACCACACTTAGTGCATCTCCATATCCCTGGGACCTGATGTAATACCTTATGCACAAAATGTTTGAAATGAATTTAACTTCTTCCGTACAGTTACCAATATAAGCAAGCCCACAAATAGCACTAAATGAAAGGTTTCTGATATTAGTGATAGTAACCACACCATGAATGAATACAACCCCCAACTGAAGAAATAATAAATTATCAAAATCTGATTTAGATTAAATCTTGATGAAAAAAATGAAACAATTAGACCTGGATGATATGGGCACCAAGAAACAATCCTTCACCAATTCAGACACATCTGATCAAATATATGTTAATCTCAACAAAGGACTTTCATACCAAAAATAAAAATAATAATTATTACAAAAACAAATTAAGAGAAAAAATTGAAAATAAGATTTTAACTAATAATAGTACTTCTGTGACTAGTGTGCCCCTTCTTCACCTGATAATTTATCAATTAAACATATTAAATTGATTAAGATAAAATATACATAAATAAAATGCAGATCCTATTTCATAAAGATTTCTAGTACCTCAGCACCTTGAAGATATATTTGTGTAGTACACCAAAACAAAAATTGCAGTGAATTACATTTAAATGTAAATGTCTCTTAAAACGTTGCTGCTGCTAAGTCGCTTCAGTCATGTCCAACTCTGTGCGACCCCATAGACGGGAGCCCACCAGGCTCCCCTGTCCCTGGGATTCTCCAGGCAAGAACACTGGAGTGGGTTGCCATTTCCTTCTCCAATGCATGCAAGTGAAAAGTGAAAGGGAAGTCGCTCAATCCTGTCCGACTCTTCACAACCCCATGGACTGTAGCCCACCAGGCTCCTCCTTCCATGGGATTTTCCAGGCAAGAATATTGGAGTAGGTAGCCATTCACTTCTCCAGGGGATCTTCCTGACTTAGGGATTGAACCCGAGTCTCCCACACTGCAGGCAGATTCTTTACTGTCTGAGCCACCACAGAAGCCTCAAGTATCATGGCAAGTTAAGTAAAGCAGAGATAAATCTAGGAAGGTGAATAAAAATGAGGGGAGGAAAGATCTGTGAGAATAAGACAAATGTGATACTACAGTCCCAAGCAATTATTCTATGGGACCACTTTAAATAAGCAAAATGACAATAATAAGAAAAAATATGTATGTATCATAAGTAGCTCATGTGCATGCCACAAACCTGGAGGCAGTAGTTGACAATCTGAAGTTGCAAATGGCAGAATTAACAATTAGTACAAAGTGACCGATTACCCAGCAGGAGGCCCTATGAGACCTATGGGGGTCTATGATTTGGCAGAGAACAGCAGAGTGAGAGCAGTGAGAGCTGGTGATAACTTCCTCTGAAGTGGATGTTCGTGAACACAGCAGTGCTGCCCATTCGTGCAAGCAGCGCCAATGCAAGTCTCAGTAAACAACAACTAGAGGAAGGTAAAAGGTAACTGGAGAAAAACTATGCTGTAAACACAGAGACTGTATATGGGAAATTCCCACAGACTTCCAGATATACTCCAGAATTGTGGAGAATATGCCATAGAGGCAAAAGGGCAAAGTGCAAGATCCTAAGCAGAAAACAAGAAAAGGAAAAGTATCCCTTACTCTGGGGAGAAACGCAAATTTACAGATTGGCAATTAGACCAAGCAGCCAGTAGTGGGGTACGTTGAGCCTTTGGACTAACTGCCAGCATAACTTTGGTGTCCACAACCTGATGAGTCCTATTGACCTTTGAGCTGCTAAACAACAGCACTAGAAATTTAAGAAACAGGAAATCACCTTTAGAATGTGCTTTGAAATAAGGATGAGTTTCTTCCACAACAGATTTTCACAGTTTTCTTCAGCTCCATCACACTTCAACTCATTCCATAATCTATATCTACTATGAACTCGTTCTTGGGCCAACTGTTTAGCACTATAATCTAACCACATTATTACATAATATGTTGAACTGAGAGGACATTTTACCAATTCTTTTTATATGAATAAGTTTCAAATAAGCCTTGATTAATTTATAGCCTAGATATGCATAGTTTTGTTATCGATAAAAAATATCATTTTCATAGGTAAATCGCCTTGCTTTGCTTGTTCTAAATTAAACATATTTAAGTTTACTTTAAACATGAGGTCTTGTTTCTTTGCAAACTGAGGATGGGGAGAAAGGTTTATCTCTTCTCTTCTCTATTTCACAGTTATGAGATGGGCTCCATATGGCCTGGAGCTTTTGTCAGACTTCACATTCTAATACCTTGATCATCTGGTTTTGTGCTATCAAAGTTCTTTTCCTCTCTGGGGAATTTCATGTTTGTTGCTGGCATCTGTCCCCTCAATTTCTCTGTAAATGTCTTAACAAATAATTTATCTAATACCTGCCATCCCTATTAACAAATTAGCACTCTCTTTGGTCTGCCATTTCTCAAATGAACTTCCAAATATCTTTCCATTAAAAATCTATACAGTTTCAGACTTCCCTGGTGGTACAGTGGATAGAAATCTGCCTGCCAATGAAGGGGACATGGGTTCCATCCCTGGTCTGGGAAGATTCCACATGCCACAGAGTAACTAAAGCCTATTTGCCTAGAGCCTGTGCTCCACAACAAGAGATGCCATCACAATGAGTTGCCTCTGCACTCTAACGAAGAATAACTCCCACTTGCTGCAACTCGAGAAAGCCTGGGCACAGCAATGAAGACCCAGCACAGCCACAAATAAGTAATTTTTTAAAAATCTATACAGTCTCTATATTCATAACCCCATAACTTTATACTTAAATGGAATCCAACTGATACACTTACTCTTTAGAGAATCAAGAATTCTAACATAATAACTTCAGGAAATTCTACCATTATCAATCCAGTTAAATGCAGCATAAAGGATTTCTGCAAAAATTGCCCTTCATAATCATCCTCTTAGTTTCTTAGGTCTTAACACCAAGTTAGGAAGAATAAAGTACATCTATAAACCTACGGTTCTCTGTTGTCAAGAGATCTCTGATCTGTCAGACAGGAGGCCACAGGTGGCTGGTTCTCTTGTAACCTATAGCACTCGTTCAGAGAATACTTAAATTAGATTCTTGAAATAAAATACAGGCATCCAATATTTTCTCATTAATATTTTAAATTTATAACAGGGTTGGTTTTTCTGCATTGGCCCATATACTTCAGAATGACAAGTAAACATATTTTGTTCACAATCATTTTTTCTCATTAATCACTTTAGTTGGCTTCTTCTAGTTATTGATAAATAATGAGATTTGAAACAACAGAGTATAAAACTATAGGTCTTACCCCTAAGTTTTCTTCTGCCCTCAAAACTCAGTATCATGAAGTATCAGATTTATTTAAAGAACTATTTTACCCATTTAAGCATTTAGTCAATATGTCATAGTATTGACTATGACAATATGTCATATTAGTCAATACAGCCAAGCTCTACACAAATCAATAAGTACCCCTTGAAATATTGAGTCCTGAGCTATCACTTCCTTTCTTTTCTAGTAATATAAATGGATACATTCAGAATTTTCTTTATATATCCATGTATTTCCTTGTACTTAGGCAAAGCAATATTTTAAAGAAGTGTATTCCAATATTATACAAACACAAGGAACTTTTTATCCAAAAGGTCTTTTATAACATTTTTTTTCTTAACTAAAATTAAAATCACAATTTTATAGGTGAGAACTGATTTGGGTGGATCATTATGCAAATGGATTCAGTTTTTTGCTACTCACTTTAGGTCACACAACCCAAGTAAGGACCAGAGAGAGCTCCAGAACTCTATTTTTCACTCTGAAAGAATATCATGAACAAAACTTAAATAGTTTTTTAAGATGGTTCCATTATAGCACACAATAGGTACCTAGGATGACACACATCTTCAGAACAGAAAGTAATAATTCTTTTTGGCTATTCAATCTATAATAGTCTTTTTTAAAGGTTGTATGTAAAGTATAACAGCAACTCCTTTGAAGTGTTAATACCTAATAAAACTTTACATATTTTCAAACTAAGATATCTGTGACAATTATCACTGTGGCTAAATTGTTAAATTGTTTAGAAAAATATCTAAGACTGTGCCTGAAACTCTAGATCTTAGCCCTAGAACTTGCTTAGTTTACACAGTCAAACAGCATAGACAATTTTTGAGTCTAAGAAGTGAATGGAAACAAGAGTGGGAAGCAATGAGTGACAAAGGAGAGATTAAATGAAAATATGTGTTCTTGACTAGGGTTCAATTAATTAATTTATTGGAAGCCATTTAAAGCTTACAACTGGCCTTCAAAATACCTGTAAAAGATCTATGGTTGTCTACACAAGACCTTCATATCTTTATATATGTTATCCTTTTGGGGGACTACACAATTGCCCTAACCCTTCTTTACTCGAATAACCCATACTTATACTGTAGGAAGCTGTACAGATGACCAAAATCCCCACCTTTCTTAGTTGCTTCCTTAACATCCTGTACTCATCACATTGAATGGAAGTTCTCCATTGATCCTGCAGTGTTCAGTGAGCAACGTGGAAGCAGAGGCTGTGTTCTCTCTCTAACATCCCAGGACCTGGTCCCATTTGTGCCTCATTGTAAATGTTCAATATCTGATTGCTGAATGAATGAATCTTAAACCTTAGAGAAAGAGCAAGAGATGCAAGGAAATTATAATTGGAAAAGACACATAGTACACTGTATATCAATTTTTGTCTCTAAATAGAAGGCAGCTGATAGAACCATTGTCTATTAAACAGGTATTACATGCCAGGGAAGTACATATAACATCTCAGGCATTTTGAAGTAAGTATTCTTAGTCCCATTTCAGAGATGAAACATACCCCATTTTACAGCAAAGAAATGGAAGAGTTGGAATTTGAATCTAGGTCTCTGTGACACCAGAGTTCCTATTCTCTTCCCAAGACTGGGAAGATTTAGCCTGCTCTAGCTTTGTTCTATTTTAGGACTTATCCATGCACACCAGGTCCATAAAACCCTGGCAGCGGTGGTAGGGAAAAGTCAGGACTGCTCTGTCACTAAGTTGCCTTAGAAAAATCACATTTCATCTGGAGCTTCCTGCCCCAAGAGGGCTTGGCGCTAAGATATCCCTTGAAATACTGGTCTTCATTTCTAGGTCAACTGTTCCTGATGAGTATGCGTTCATACCTCATCAGAGTGATGCAGGGAATCATTACTTGCATCCCTTCTGTGATAGGCCTCCAGAGAGCATGATTTACTCTTTGGTGCATGCTGCTGGCTGTCAGCATGATTCACCCAAAATTGACATGAGCCTGCTTCATTAATGCAGTTTATCTGCTGACCGGCTTCTCCTGGGCTTCTACTTTTGTGGTACCCGGAGCCCTGGATTTCTATAGGGTGAGGTGACGTCCTTTTCTAACTCCAAGCCCCAGACCTTCAGTTGTTCCCCATCTGACTGCACCCTTGTTTCTTAATAAAGATTAATTTATAAAAAATAAACTTTCTTTTTAAATATGATACATTTTCTGAACATAATATATAGCTACGGTCCATAGAGTGGCATAACAGCAATGCTTTCAGGAAATGAAGTCACTTTTAGAGACACAGAGTGACCCAGTAAAGAGTAAAGAAATCTCCCACACACTCGTGTGTTTTAAGCAAGCCACAAAATCTCACCAATCTTCAGTTTTCCCACCTGAAATATAAGAAATATTAAGAACTGCCTTGCAGAACTGTAGGAAGGACTGAACTGAGTGAGTATTAGTGTGTGTGTGTGTGTGTGTGTGTGTGTGTATGTGTGTGTGTGTATACCAAGAACTCAGGTTACAGTTGCATCTTACAATAAAATAATGGCATGATTCATGTTTTCACCATAGATTTATACCTCCTTGAAAAAAATTATCTTTTAAATTTACTTACAACCCCAATACCGTATTTCGTTTGCAAACTCAAATAGATGTTACAAGCCCAATACTGTATTTTGTTTGCAAACACATCCTTACTCTGTCACATGAATCCAGCTTTCTGAACTGTAGCTCTCTTTAATTTCTTTATCAGTTAATAAAGTATTGATAATATTGATCTTCTTATTTTATCCTCCAATAGTGGACTTTTCTAGTCTTTTGGAGATATTCAATGTTTAATCAGCATTAGCCATAAAATAATTCTGGGACATTTACCAAACATAACCATTTCCAAGTACTACTATCTCCCTGCATCTACTACTACTATTAATGATAATAATAATATTAATAAGGATAATAATAATAGCACTTTAAATAAATATAGATCATTTGTTCTTTGCCAAACAGTGCTGTAATCCCTTTGTATTTACTCAGCTAATTATCACACATGCATGCACATACCTAAAAACTATATTGCACAGAATTCTTATTATCCCAAATTTATACATGAAAGCATGAAGCTTAAAGTAGTTAGGTAGCTTGTGTGTGTGCACACGCTCAATTGCTTCAGTCATGTCTGATTCTTTGCAACCCTATTATCTGTAGCCCACCAGACTCCTCTGTCCATGGGATTTTTCAGGCAAGAATACTGGAGTGGGTTGCCATGCCCTCATCCAGGGGATCTTCCCAACTCATAGATCAAACCCACATGTCTTACATCTTCTGCATTGCATGTGGATTCTTTACTCACCAAGCCACCAGGGAAGCACAGTTAGGTAGCTTAGCCAAGGTGCTAGAGCTACTAACTAAAGAACCTGGATTAGAAACCCTGGTATTCAGCTGTAGAACCAAGGCTCTTGTGTTACAGATGTTTGCCTGATGATACATTTTTAAACTTTCATTTTATTTTTTTACTGACATATATTTGATTTACAATATTATATTAGTTTCAGGTGTAAACATAGTGATTCAATGCTTTTATAGATTATACTCCATTTAAAGTTATTCAAAACAGAACCCACAGTCTTAACTTCCATGCTATACAGCTTCGCATGCTATATAGCTTCTTCATGCTATACAGTGAAGAAGTGACTCATTCGAAAAGACCCTGATGCTGGGCAAGATTGAAGGTGGGAGGAGAAGGGGATGACAGAGGATGAGATGCTTGATGGCATCACCCACTCAATGGACATGAGTTTGGGTAACTCCAGGAGTTGGTGATGGACAAGGAGGCCTGGCGTGCTGCAGTCCATGGGGTCGCAAAGAGTCAGACACGACTGAGCGACTGAACTGTACTGATACAGCTTCTCTAACTTGAAAAACACCACGTGAAAAATTGTACCTATCTTTCCTAGATAAATACACAACCTGTATATACACTTGCATTTTTAAGAATATATCTGAAATATTGTCTCCATAGTGGCCTCCAATTTAGGAAGATTACTAGAGGATGTATCATCAAATTATATTTGAAAACATAATGCTATTGTTAGCATTTATTTAGTTTAAAAGCCTATATCTCAACTGTAATGGTTTATGTTACTAATACTTGCTTCTTTTTATTCTGGGCTGTCTCTTTTAAATATCTTTTGCTTTTATTTATCATGCATTCCTTTTTTAGAGTCAATTTGTTTCCCTTTTATCAGGCTTAAAATAATTATATTCAAATTGGCAGTGGTATTCAACACGACATGTGAAAATAGAACAGTAATGCATAATAATTATTGAGAATTCATTTTGTGTCAGCAACTGTGTTGGGACGTTTTCCAGATACCATCTCCTTTTGTAGAAACTTTGAGAGGTGGAGTTTATTTCAGTGTCTTCACGTGAGGATATATAACTTGACAAAGGAAATCCTGACGCCAAATGATGAAGATGCAAACCCAGGTCTGTCTGATGCAAAATTCATATTTTTCACTCTACCACCTTGTCTCTTCTCTGAATCGCACATGGGAAAGAAAAGATGCTGGGGCTGGGAAGAGTAATGCGGAAAGAGATGGAAGAGGGGACAGTGAGACATGAAAGGTACAAAATCCTCAAAGCTGGGAAATGAGAAAAGACTCCTCATGTAACCCACAGAGTGAGCACGTCATGTTGAAACTACGAGGTCACCTCTATGAAACAAGGTGATGCTTGGCTTTGGTTCTCACTGTTTAGTTCTCCAAAATACAAAACCTCTTTTATTAATTGTCTCAACCATTCTAGCATTTAGCTGTATAGAGATTAGAAAGCAACTGGACGAAATGATTTAGAATTTCGCTTTCAAGCTCTTTTCTAGAGGCAATGGAGTGTTTACATTTTTTATTTCTTTGGTCCTTAAACCCCTCTCTTCAAAAATGGTGAAAGAATTAAGATTTACCCAATAACTTTGCGATAGAGCCATACCAGACCAATTTTTTTTCTCAATAGGACTATTTTCCTGAACCAAACTTATCTAAGACATTAGAGCTATTCAAAATAAGTCCTAGAATGACCTCAGAAATCATCACAAAATCGCTCCTTCACTGCAGAAAAAAGCTTCATTTAAGAACTCCAGGAATATAAATAGCCATTCTGTTTTTAAAGGGCTTAATGGGAGGTAATTATACGACCTTCCAAAGTGTCTCATTCCTGTGCTCAGAAACATTTCTCTAAAATTGATGAAAAGCATCAGTATTTTCATTCTCTCTGGCAAATATAGGAGAGCCCCTGAAGCCAAACTCTATTGGCAATCAGAAAAGTGCTTTTAGAAAGCTCGGGCACATACCTGTCCAAGAAAGCTTCAATGGCCAAAGACAGCTGGGTACTTAATATGATACAACTCTTATGGTCTTCTCCACATGACAGTACTATAATAACCTTCCCAATTTTTTAAATATTTCACATAGAAATCAAACTATTTAATCAACTCAATACACAAAAATAGTATGTGTTATGCATTTAACATAGTTGTACAGAAAAAATTTTGCCATTATAATAGGGATTTAAAATATGCACATCATTAGAGCTGACTGGCACATATCAGTGACATGCCTGGCTTGACTTTGTCCACAGACCAGGGATCTGTGATTTTTGAGGGATCTCTTGTTAAAGAGCATGACAAAAATTCAGGGAGATGGGAACATAATAGATAGGTCACACCTGCATCAAAAGTGCCATCATCTTGTGTGTACCTAACACACTGAATATTGATCTCGAGATTACAAAGTAATTCCAGAGGGGTGCACATACTGAAAGTTGTTACAGGCCGGAACTCCATGGCAAACAGGAAAAAATACACTCCTGTCCCCATCCCCTTGTATTAAAGAAAAGAAATCTGCTTTGATGCAGGTTCTAGGTACTTCAAGAATCAAAATGTCATTCAAATTGCTTTTCTATAGGTTTATGTTATGTGAAAGACCCTGTTTTACCACTGATTTCCATTTCAAAGAGAACATTTGCTTTTTTTAATGAGGATATTGGGCAGCCTAAAAAGTGAAGTAAATTGATTTAATGGTCAATTGAAATGGTGAAAGATGAATTTAAATAAGATTAAAGGGAAAGAAAAGGAGGAAAAAGAAAGGACTTGGATATGTTGGCAGAAAAGATGAATGAGAAGGAGTTTACACAGGAATCTTTCTGTTAGACAATTTAGACAACGGTTGGTGCCATTAAAAGAAATCTAGAGGTTACAAAAAGTATTCAGTTGGGTTAGTTAAGTTCAGTCTTATATAAACTTGTGTAAGTTCAACTTGGTTTTAAACATAGGTGTGAGATAAAGATGTTTAATAAGAAAAAAGGTGGGGGATAACAAGATGGCAGAGGAGTAGGTGGACGTGGAGTACATCTCTCTTCACGGATACATCAGGAATATACCTTCAGACACAGAAGTGCGTGCAGAACACCAGCAGAGAGCAGACAGGAGTACCTGACCAGTCAAAAAGAATATATAAAATCATGCAAAACTCTGTAGGATGAAGGAACTAGGGGGAAAAGCAGGAGTATTAGTAGGACTGGACCTGCCCTCGGCCAGTGGGGGAACTGAGGCAGGAGTTCAATCCCCACATCAGGGGAATTGTCTGAGTCAGAGGAGAAACATTTAAGTCTGAGAGGGAAACAGCTGATCTGTGGCAGCCTAAATGGAATGAGAATCAGACAGTCCTTGCCGCAGCCACACGTACCCCGGACAGGGACGCAGGTGCCCTGGAAGGTACAGCAACTGGGAGCTGGAGTTTAGGGACTGTAGAGCAATCCCAGGGCAAGGGCTGCTGTTGACTGTGGAGAGATGGATCAAGGGGATGTGAGGGAGGAGATGGTGGTGGGAGATGCCTGTGGTGGGAGATGCCCGTGGAGGGAGGCTGGGCAGCCACAGAAGTAAGGCGAGAGTGCTGAGTCACGCGTAGGGGTGGAGCCATCAGCATAGCTTCTCTCTCTCCACACGCCAGCATCAGCGGTTGAATAGTAGAAAGACTGGCCCATCAAATGCCTGAGGCACTGAACTACAGAGTAGGAGCCCACCCAGGGGGACCCCTCTATGTGCCTGACACACCAAACAACAGAGAAGGACCCCAGGCAAGGGAGCCCTCTAAGTGCCTGAATGGGCAGTTACAGAAAAAGACTGGTCAAAGAGGCCTTCTGATCACCAGCTACAAGAGGCTGGAAAAAAGACTCTGATGGGGCCATAACTCCTGCGATGGAGGTAGTCCATATCCTGCACGCTTGGTGCCGCCAGGGTCCCCGCAAGCCAAGCAGCTATGCCACCTTCATGCTCAACTCTCACAGGGGCAGAGCTGCCACAGGCAAAAAATGTTTTGCATCTATGCGCTCAGGGTCACCTCAGTAGTGTCCAACTCTTTGCAACCCTGTAGACTGTGGCCTACCAGCTTCTCTGTCAGGGAGGGGGCCTCTTCAGGCAAGAATACTGGAGCGTATTGGCCAATACTGGTTGCCATGCCCTTCTAGGCACTATATTTCCTGCTGCCCTAGCCACCAACTCCCCTGAGTACCTGGTGCTGCCAGAACTCCTACAACCCCAGCAGCTGCACCACCTCCACACCTGGCCCTCAGAGAGGCAAACCCAAGTCCTCCAGGGCAGCCTCAGGAGCAAACCCCAGTGGATGACCCACATGCAGAGGTGGAAATAAAACCACAATTGAAATCCAAGGGCAGTGTGGCTGAGGAAGAAGACCCAAAACCTTCCCACCAGCTATACAAGCAGCAGATTAAATCCACACGATCAACTAGGCAGACTCTGTGTCTATGGAATATATAAAAGGACATTGAGAGCTCCCACAAAAGAAAACGCACTAGTTCTGATAGCATGGACATTGGAGGCGAGAACACACAGAAGCAGGACCAGATCAGAATCTGAGCTGCACCCACAGCAGGTCCAGAGATCAGCAGTGTTGGAGGGCATCCTAGGGAGGCGAGGTGGACTGTGACTCCCAGCTGGGGAAAGGACTCTGACAGCAGTGACTCAGGAAAAGCATTTATTATTATGTTTTGACTCATTCTGTAGATTCTTTGGATTTTTTTTCTTTTTTTTCCTTTTTTATCCCATTTCTGCCATAGCTGTCAATTTTATTGGCACAATGAGATCTAATTAGGCTTTTGAGCTTTTTTTTTTTTTCCTCATATTTTTTATTGTTGTTATAAACCTCGGCCTCTGCATTGGGCTTTTGCAGTTCTGTAGTGTTTTCCTTTTTTTTTTTTTCTCTCTCTTTTTTTAATTTTAATTTTTAAACCTATTATTATTTTTCTACATTTATTCCTTAGTTTGCTTTTCCTACTGTTCTTTTCCCCTTGAAGTTAATCTTTAATGTATATAAATCTTCTTTATCTATCTCTATCTAACTTGGCATATCTATTCTTTCTTTCTCTTCTTTCTTTCCTTTCCTCTTAAAATATTTGTTAGATTTATTTTCACTGCTTTATTCCCCAATTGGCACCTTGCTTTAGTTTTGTTTTCCAGTTTGTGCTCTAATTAATTTTGTTCTGGTAGATATAATTTCTGGTTTCCTCTGTTCCTCTGCCAGGTCAATCTACTGTACTTTATTTTTGCCAGACTGTTTTGACTTTGCTCATGGGTGTATATGTATATGTGTATATTCCATTAATTATTATTTACCTGATTTTGTAACTGCCCTTTGTCTAGTGTTCATCTTTGGTTTCTCATTTTTGGATATTTGTTTTAATCTTACTTAATGCCATAACAAACCACGTGTGGAATCTTTGTTCCTGACCAGAGATCAAGCCTTGAGCCTTTGAAGTGGGAACACTGACTCCAAAACCCTAGATTACTAGAGAACTAAACCTGGGAGTATCAAATAGTGAGAACTCACACAAAGGAAGCCACTTGAATACAAGACCTGGCATCACCCAACCACCGGTAGCACTCTCTGTAGGTGGGGTGTTAAAATCTCCTACCTTTATTGTGTTCCTGTCAATTTCTCCCTTTTATCAGTGTTTGTCTTATGTATTGAGGTGCTCCTATGTTGGGTGCATAGATATTTAAAATTGTTATGTCTTCCTCTTAGACTGATCCTTTGATCATTATGTATTGGCCATCTTTATCTCTTGTAATACTCCTTGTTTTAAGGTCTATTTTGTCTTATATGAGGATTGCTATTCCAGCTTTCTTTTGCTTCCCATTTGTATGGAGTATGTTTTTCCACTCTCTCACTTTCAGTCTATATGTGTCTTTAGGTCTGAAGTGGGTTTCTTGTAGGCAGCATATATATGAGTCTTGTTTTTGTATCCAGTCAGCCAGTCTCTGTCTATTGGTTGGAGCATTTAATTCATTTACATTTAAAGAAACTATTGATATATATGTTCCTATTGCCATTTTCTTAACTGTTTGGGGTTGATTTTGTAGATCTTTTTTGCTTCTCTTGTATATCATGACTATATAAGTCCCTTTAACATTAGTTGTAAAGCTAGTTTGGTGGTACTGAATTCTCTTAACCTTTGCTTGTCTGAAAATCTTTTTATTTCGCCATCAATTTTGAATGAGATCCTTGCTGGATACAGTAATCTTGGTTGTAGATTTTTCCCTCTCAGTACTTGAAGTATATCCTGCCATTCCCTTCTGGACTGTAGTTTCTGCTAAAAGGTCAGCTGTTAAGCATATGGGGCTTAATGTGTATGTTATTTGTTGCTTCTCCCTTGCTGTTTTTATTATTCTTTGTGTTTAGTCTTTGTTAGTTTGATTAGTATGTGTCTTGACATGTTTCTCCTTGGGTTTACCCTGTATGGGACTCTTTGTGCCTCTTGGACTTGACTGACAAAATCTATACACAGAAATCACTTACATTTCTATATACTAACAATGAAAAATCAGAAAGAGAAATTAATCCCATTCACCATTACAACAAAAAGAATTAAATATCTAGGAATAAATGTACCTAAGGAGACAAAAAACTTTACATAGAAAATTATAAGACACTAATGAAAGCAATCAAAGATGACATAAACAGGAGAGATATTCCATGTTCCTCGGTAGGAAGAATCAATATTGTGAAAATGACCATACTACCAAACACCGTTTACAGATTCAATTCGATTCCTATCAAATTATCAATGGCATTTTTCACAGAACTAGAACAAAAAATTTCACAATTCATATGGAAACACAAGAGACCCCAAATAGTCAAAGCAGCCTTGAGAATGAAGAATGGAGCTGGATGAATCAACCTTCCTGACTTCAGATTATACTACAAAGCTACAGTAATCAAGATAGTATGGTACTGGTACAAAGACAGAAGTATAGACCAATGGAACAAGATAGAAAGCCCAGAAATAAACCCATGCACCTATGGGTACCTTATTTTTTACAAAGGAGGCAAGAATATACAATGTGGCAAAGATAGCCTCTTCAATAAATGGTGCTGGGAAAACTGGACAGCTACATGTGAAAGAATGAAACTAGATCACTTCTAAACACCATACACAAAGATAAACTCAAATGGATTAAAGGCCTAAATGTAAGACCAGAAACTATAAAACTCTTAGAGGAAAACATAGGCAGAACACTCAATGACATAAATCAAAGCAAGATCCTCTATGACCCACCTCCTAGAGTAATGGAAATAAAAACAAAAGTAAACAAGTGGGACCTGATTAAACTTAAATGTTTTTGTACAACAAAGGAAACTATAAGCAAGCTGAAAAGACAACCCTCTGAATGGGAGAAAATAATAGCAAATGAAACAACTGACAAAAGATTAACTTCCAAAATATACAAGCGGCTCATACAACTCAATGCCAGAAAAACAAACAACCCAATCAAAAAGTGGGGAAAAGACCTAAACAGACATTTCTCCAAAGAAGACATACAGATGGCTAACAAACACATGAAAAGATGCTTAACATCACTCATTATTAGAGAAATGCAATTCAAAACCACAATGAGCTATCACCTCACACCAGTCAGAATGGCCATCATCAAAAAGTCTACAAACAATAAATGCCAGAGAAGGTGTAGAGAAAAGGGAATGTTCTTGCACTGTTGATGGGAATGTAATTTGATATAGCCACATGGAAGATGGTATGGAGATTCTTCTAAAAACTAGGAATAAAACCACCATATGACCCAGCAATCCCACTCCTATGCATATACCCTCAGGAAACCAAAATTGAAAAAGACACATGCATCCCATTGTTCATTGCAGCACTATTTACAATAGCTAGAACATAGAACCAGCCTAGATATCCATCGACAGATGATTGGCTAAAGAAGTTGTGGTACATATACATAATGGAATATTACAAAGTCATAAAAAGGAATGCATTTGAGTCAGTTCTAATGAGGTGGATGAACATAGAACCTAGTGTACAGAGTGAAGTGAGTCAGATAGAGAAAGATAAATATCGTATTCTAACACATACATAGAGAATCAAGAAGAATGGTACTGAAGAACTTATTTACAGGTTAGCACTGAAGAAACAGACACAAAGAAAAGACTTATGAACATGGGGAGAGGGGAAGAGAGAGTGAGATGTATGGAAAGAGTAACATGAAAACTTACATTACCATATGTAAAATAGATAACCATCGGGAATTTGCTGTATGGCTCAGGAAATTCAAACAGGGGCTCTGTATCAACCTAGAGCGGTGGGATGGGGAGGGAGATAGGAGGGAGGTTCAAAAGAGAGGGGATATGTGTATACCTATGGCTGATTCATGTTGAGGTTTGACAGCAAACAACAAAATTCTGTAAAGCAATTTTCCTTCAATAAAAAAAAATTAGAAAAAGAAATTGTAAAAGAAAGAGAAAAATGGTGATAGAACTTTCTAAGAGATTTCCAGAGTGAAAAATGTAGATTTGGGAAAAGTGAATTTTCCAGAGGAGAGTCTATTGAGGTAAGAAAGCCAAGGATACTACCCTAAGGACTGTCTACATTTAGGAGAAAGAGAGAGGAATGCAAAGTCAGAGAAAAGGAAAGAAGATCAAAGGCAGGGGACATTTCTATCAGAAGAGGCAGCAGCCATTTAAAATGCCAGAAGATATCATGGGTTGGATAAATAACAGCCATTTCTAACTTTGAAAAGAGCAATTCCAATTAGCAAAACATCCTAAATGTTTAACTACTGAAGATTAAGTTTTGAAGCTATGGTACATAACAAAATATCAATAACCATTAAAATCATATTTTCAGATAATAAGTAAAACTTCTTTTTTGGCCCAGTATGTGATCTGTCCTGGAGAACATTCCATATTCACTTGAAATCAATGTGTACTTTGCAGTCTTCGATGACTTAAAGTTTTCATGCTACAGCAATATACAAAAAGAGTATAATAACTATTAATATATATTTCACAACAGTATATATACATACATGATTATATATAGCATAGTATATATAATATATTTGTGTTTGTATATGTATATATGTGTATGTATGTATGTATATATAGATAGATCATAGTGTACATGTATCAGATCAGATCAGATCAGTCGCTCAGTCGTGTCCGACTCTTTGTGACCCCATGAATCGCAGCACACCAGGTCTCCCTGTCCAACACCAACTCCCGGAGTTCACTGAGACTCACGTGCATCGAGTCGGTGATGCCATCCAGCCATCTCATCCTCTGTCGTCCCCTTCCCCTCCTGCCCCCAATCCCTCCCAGCATCAGAGTCTTTTCCAATGAGCCAACTCTCTCATGAGGTGGCCAAGTACTGGAGTTTCAGCTTTAGCATCATTCCTTCCAAAGAAATCCCAGGGCTGATCTCCTTCAGAATGGACTGGTTGGATCTCCTTGCAGTCCAAGGGACTCTCAAGAGTCTTCTCCAACACCACAGTTCAAAAGCATCAATTCTTTGGCGCTCAGTCTTCTTCACAGTCCAACTCTCACATCCATACATGACCACAGGAAAAACCATAGCCTTGACTAGCCGGACCTTTGTTGGCAAAGTAATGTCTCTGCTTTTGAATATGCTATCTAGGTTGGTCATAACTTTCCTTCTAAGGAGTAAGCATCTTTTAATTTCATGGCTGCAGTCACCATCTGCAGTGATTTTGGAGCCCAGAAAAATAAAGTCTGACACTGTTTCCACTGCTTCCCCATCTATCTCCCATGAAGTGATGGGACCAGATGCCATGATCATCGTTTTCTGAATGTTGAGCTTTAAGCCAACTTTTTCACTCTCCACTTTCACTTTCATCAAGAGGCTTTTGAGTTCCTCTTCACTTTCTGCCATAAGGGTGGTGTCATCTGCATATCTGAGGTTATTGATATTTCTCCCGGCAATCTTGATTCCAGCTTGTGTTTCTTATCCTCTTTTAAAAAGAAATCAGGATTAGGGATGAGAGGCTTCAAGAAAGGGAAGCCACCTCCATGAATCAAGACTATCAGACAGACACTGGAAACCTTTTTATTTTTTTATATCACAGGTTTCGATTCCTTTCAGCTCAGTTAGGCTTAAGAAAACTAACTTTGCCTCCCTTGGCTGATGAGTCCAAAAAATAATGCTCTTCTTATGAATTTCCATAAATTACAAATTAGATTAACTTCATTAATTTTGTGAGGGACACGTTTTGTTTTGGTATTTGAAGATCCTGAAATAAATTGAAAACAGATCTTTTAGCCCCCAAATTGTATAGTCTTTTAACAGAAGCAGACCTTAGCTATTATTTGTTTGTAGTGACATATATGGGCTTCCCAAAAGACACTAGTGGTAAAAAACCTGCCTGCTAATTCAAGAGATGTAAGAGATCAGATCCCCTAGAGGAGGGCGTGGCAACCCAGGAGTCAGACAAGGACACAATTGAAGTGACTTAGCACTCATGCAATGACATACGATAAGGCCATTGTAAATGAAAAAGCTACAGAATTCTTGAGGGAAAAAAGACATTGGAATTCATGTATTTTGGGACCAGACAAGTAATAATCATGTGAATCAGACAGATTGTTAGAAATACAGAGTGTGGACACAGGGAGAGAAAAGGAGAGAGAAGAAAGAATGAGCCAACAGACACCATAGGGAATCCTCTACTTCATTTTTACAATTAATAATATTTGACACTCATATACAAAAGTGATTCCCAGTGTCCAATTTTCTAGCTCCCTGTTCAACCACACCTTGTTGTCAAGTCTTTGTAGGCAGGCATTCTTTCTCTCATTCTGTAACATCTGAAATATCACACCCATATCAGATCAGAGTATTGCACCCATCTGACCATTCAACCACTGAAAATTTTCAGAAAGATAAAAGCAGATAACATTGATGGTCTTATTTAAATGTGCTTTCACTTTTAAAATGCACTGGAGGTCTTCAAACTATAAAAAATAAAACTACTACATGATCAGGCAATCCCACTACCGGGCACATATGCAAAGGAAATGAAATCAGTATCTTAAAGAATTTGTTCACAATAGACAAGACACAGACAACCTGTGTTCATCAACTGATCAATGGAAAAGGACATGTTATATAAATAAACAATGCAGTATAATTCAGCCATAAAAAGGAAAGAATCCTGCTGTTAGTGACAACATGGATGAGCCTTGAGGGCATTATGCTAAGCAAAATAAAGAAGACAAATGTTATATGATCTCACTTCTGTGTGCAACCTAAGAAAGAACACATAGAACCAGAGGTATATTGGTGTTCAATAGGGACTGGGGATGGGAGCAATAAGATGTTGATCAAAGTATGGAAACTTTCAGTTATAAGATGAAAATGCTCTGGGGAGCTAATATACAGCTTGGTCATTATAGTTAATAACACTATGCTTCATATTGAAATTTGTTAAGAATGTAGATCTTGAGAGTTCTCACCTCCCTCCACACACACACAAAAAGACAACTTTGAAAGGTGATGAATATGTTAATTTGCTTGAAATGGTAATCATTCAAAATGGGTAAGTATAACAAACCATCACACTGAACCTGAAATATATACAAGTTTTACTTTTCAGTTATACCCTAATAAAGCTGGAAGATAATGCACAACCTTTTGTTGTATCTTCCAAATGATTAATAATTACACACATTTATGAATATTTGTTTTCATTCCAATCCCAAAGAAAGTCAATGCCAAAGATTGCTCAAACTACTGCACAATTGCACTCATCTCACATGCTAGTAAAGTAATGCTCAAATTCTCCAAGCCAGGCTTCAGCATATGCGAGCCATGAACTTCCAGATGTTCAAGCTGGTTTTAGAAAAGGCAGAGGAACCAGAGATCAAATTGGCAACATCCGCTGGATCATCAAAAAAGCAAGAGAGTTCCAGAAAAACATCTATTTCTGCTTTATTGACTATGCCAAAGCCTTTGACTGTGTGGATCACAATAAACTGTGGAAAATTCTGAAAGAGATAGGAATACCAGACCACCTGATCTGCCTCTTGAGAAACCTATATGCAGGTCAGGAAGCAACAGTTAGAACTGGACATGGAACAACAGACTGGTTCCAAATAGGAAAAGGAGTGCATCAAGGCTGTATATTGTCACCCTACTTACTTAATTTGTATGCAGAGTACATCATGAGAAACGCTGGGCTGGAAGAAGCACAAGATGGAATCAAGATTGCCAGGAGAAATATCAATAACCTCAGATATGCAGATGACACCACCCTTATGGCAGAAAGTGAAGAGGAACTCAAAAGCCTCTTGATGAAAGTGAAAGAGGAGAGTAAAAAGTTGGCTTAAAGCTCAACATTCAGAAAATGAAGATCATGGCATCTGGTCTCATCACTTCATGGCAAATAGATGGGGAAACAGTGGAAACAGTGTCAGACTTTATTTTTCTGGGCTCCAAAATCACTGCAGATGGTGATTCCAGCCCTGAAATTAAAAGACGCTTACTCCTTAGAAGGAAAGTTATGACCAACCTAGATAGCATATTCAAAAGCAGAGACATTACTTTGCCAACAAAGGTCCATCTAGTCAAGGCTATGGTTTTTCCAGTGGTCATGTATGGATGTGAGAGTTGGACTGTGAAGAAAGCTGAGCGCCAAAGAATTGGTGAATGTGGTGCTGGAGAAGACTCTTGAGAGACCCTTGGACTGCAAGGAGATCCAACCAGTCCATTCTAAAGGAGATCAGTCCTGGGTGTTCATTGGAAGGAATGATGCTAAAGTTGAAAATCCAATACTTTGGCCACCTGATGTGAAGAGTTGACTCTTTGGAAAAGACCCTGATGCTGGGAGGGATTAGGGGCAGGAGGAGAAGGGGACGACAGAGGATGAGAGGGCTGGATGGCATCACTGACTCGATGGACGTGAGTCTGAGTGAACTCCAGGAGCTGGCGATGGACAGGGAGGCCTGGCGTGCTGCAAAGAGTCGGACACGACTGAGCGAGTGAACTGAACTGAATATTTAGGTAACAGTATTGGCAACAGTACAAATATTGTAAATCATGGCTCTGGGTAACACTGCAATATTAAATAGATTTAAAATAGTAATTATGGTTTAGTGGGAAAAGTATTAAACCAAAAATCAGATACCCATGGTTTAAGCCCTGACTCTTATACTTCCTTTCTATCTGACATTAGGCAAGGTAACTTTACTTCCAAGTTTTTTAATTTGCAAAAAAGCAGCTCAATAACACCAACTTATGACCCAGAATTGATGAAGAATTTTTTCCTTTGCAAACATCTCTCCATATAGATGAAATTTTTAATTTTTGACAATTTTCCTTTAAAAATAAAATGATATTTGTTTGAAATGATCATTATATACTTTTCTCATTCTGGTTAAATACGCTCATGAATAAGATCTAGTAAATTGAGCCAGACTCATCTCCAATGACAAAACCTGTTCTGACAGTTATAAGCTGAATTAAATGACAAGCAACTGCCTGCTTTTCTTATTTATGGGGGTCACAAGGCATTGACATCATTTACTGCCAGTTACAAGTTTATAAGCAATTTGAAGCAAATATGAAAACAAACACAGACTAGGCAGCTCCTCTTGATACCTCAAAAAATATGTAATATCTCAAAGAATATACAATAACCATTTAAACTGGGAATATGAGCTGAGGCTTAAAGCACTTCTGAAGTCAATTCCAAGTTCTTGAGCAAGTTTTTCATGGAAGCTACCTGAAAAGTCTTTTTATTTACTTAACATATGTTATTTAATTCACAACTTTAAATTAATTGCTTCTTTTGTACTTTTTGTTGTTCACTTGCTCAGTCCTGTCTGACTCTTTGCGACCCTATGGACTGCAGCACTCCAGGCTTCCCTGTCCTTCACTATTTCCTGGAGTTTGCTCAAACTGATACCCATTGAGTCAGTGATGCCATCCAACCATCTCATCCTCTGTCATCCCCTTCTCCTTCTTCCTTCAATCTTTCCCAGCATCAGGGTCTTTTCTAATGAGTCAGCTCTTTGCATCAGATGGCCAAAGTATTAGAGCTTCAGCTTCAACATCAGTCCTTCCAATGAATATTCAGGGTTGATATCTTTTAGGATTGAGTGGTTTGATCTCCTGGCAGTCCAAGGGACTCTCAAGAGTCTTCTCCAGCATTGCAGTTCGAAGACATCAATTCTTCAGTGCTTAGCCTTCTTTATGGTCCAGCTCTCACATCCATACGTGACTACTGGTAAAACCATAGCTTTGACTATACAGACCTTGTCAGCAAAGTAAAGTAATGTCTCTGCTTTTTAATACACTGTCATTCCCAAGGTCTTGAGCAAGTTTTTGGTCGGAAGCTACCTGAAAAGTCTTTTTATTGTACTTGAGTCTTTTGTACCTGGTGTGTACCAAATATCTCTAACTTTTTCTTAGCTTTAAGATGCATAATTTTATGTCAGTTTTACTTTATAGTTCATTATTTAGACACAGTACAACAAATTGTTTTTACATTATAAAGGAACTAGGGTTCCTTATCATTTAGGAAATTTAAGAATGTAGCAATCAGCTTCCCTGGTGGTTCAGACGGTAAAGAATCTGCCTGCAGTGCAGGAGACCTGGATTCAATTCCTGGGTTGGGAAGATTTCTGGAGAAGGAAAAGGCTACTCACGCCAGTAATCCTGCCTGGATAATTCCATGGACAGAGAAGCCTAGTGGGCTAAAGTCCATGAAATCACAAAGAGCTGGACATGACTGAGTGACTAACACTTTCACTTTCAACACAATATCACTCTACTTGAGGAATTTTCATATCAATTTGGTTATTTCTTTTGGTTACTACATATTTGGGGTATAATTGGACAAAAGTCATTAATTCCACTTACATTTTGTTTTGCCTTTGTTTTGTAGTGCATTTTTAATACCCTCCTCTTTTATCTATTAATTATTGCTCAAGGCAGTTGTTAGATTCAACTAGATTGAGTTCTTTTGATATGTCTGGATTTGATGAGCCAAATTGTTCTTTAAGAATCAGTAGATGCAGAATATAATCACTTTGATACTGGTGTTAGGATGGGAAAAAAAATGACTTTTTATAACTCACCCTCGGTCCCAGCTGTTCTCCCCCGATAGTATTTTGTGTGTTATGTGACTTTAAAAGAACTAAAATATTCAAATCCACCCTGTGAGGCTAAAAAAGCTGATGAAAGGTTCTAAGGCTACAAAATGAAGACACCTCAATATTCCAAGTTATTCTTACCTGGACTACTTATTATTCAGGCACGATTTGGAGAGGAAGCAATCATGCCACTGTCCTTCTCTGTGCCACTGAATGGCTTCTTAATCACAAGAGATCACCTGAGGAAACGATCACTCCATCAAAGGTTATGTTATGTACAAAGGCATTAGCCACTTTTTAAGAAATAAGAGGCTGGTACATAAATTATGTTCTCTGATTTTCATGAAATTGGTATCTTTCCTTATTTGTTTACAGTAACCATTTTTAAGCTGGAAAATTTTGACACACAGACGACAAACAAGAAAACTAAAAATCAAATATTTCAGCTTAAAAACTAACCTTAAACTGGTTCCTACACTGCAGTAAAAAGATGTTTGCCTACTTCCAAACCTATTATTGGAAGGGTTGTGAATCTTTTGTCTGGTATTGCTGCTTCAATCATACATAAATATTTCACAATTCTTCTGTACCAAAGAAGACTTGAGTTGCTATTATTGAAAAGGATTTCTGTCCTAGTGAGTGACTTTGCTGCTGTCCAATTCATTTTAAATTTACATTTCCTGTCCTCAGATGCCAAAAGGTAACTTTTACATTTGAGCCTCATGGATCTAAAACTGTTCAACAAGTAAGTAAGTGTTAGTCGCTCAGTCGTGCCTGACCCTTTGTGACCCCATGGACTGCAGCCCACCAGGCTCTTCTGTCCATGAGATTTTCTAGGCAAGGATAGCTACTTGAGGGGCTTCCCTGGTAGCACTAGTGGTAAAGAACCTACCTGCCAATGCAGGAGACATAAGAGATGTGGGTTCGATTCCTGGGTCAGGAAGATCCCCTGGCAGAGGGCATGGCAACCCACTCCAGTAATCTTGCCTGGAGAATCCCATGGACAGAGGAGTCTGGTTGGGCTACAGTTCATAGAGTCACAAAGAGTCAGACACGACTGAAGTGACTTCACACGCATGCACGCACATAGCTACTTGACTGCAGGAGAGTTGTTTTTCATCTTGAGCAGTGGTTGTGTTAGCTATTCATACTCTGTGTTCCTGCTTAGTGTTTTCTTTCAGAAGTCTCACATATGTGTTTATGAAAGTTAAAGCAAAGCTTTAGTCTGTGCCCATCTCTACTTCTGACCAGTTCTGTGACCATTAGACAGACAGTCAAATTTTTAAGTCTCACTTTACTTAATCTGGATAATAATAACAACAAGAAAACAAACTAGAGCCTATCCAGCCGGGTAGTTTTACAGATTAAAGTGAGATAATGCATATGAAACATTTTCCCAGGGCTGACACTTAACAAAAGGCTTGATATATGCTATGCTTTTACCATTACCATATTATGAGCAATTTTATTAATTTAAAGTAATATTGCCAGATGCAGAAAGTAACAGTGGATATTTTTCTAAGCACAATTATGCCATCCTTATGTGTTCCCAAAAGACTCAACACCAATCCCGTCGTAGCACTTCTCTCTGTTTTGTGGCGCTGCCCAGTCTCTCGTTGGTATGACCACTCATGTTGCCTAGCACTGGATGATGAGTGTCATCAGGGCTGAGACCATTGGTTTACTGTCACCGGGAAACTTCACAATAAGCAATCATTTTGAACTGGTTAAATAAATTAATTAATTCATTTATACTAGATCTTATTAATCCATTCCTCTTAAAGACTATTACTTTCTGATTTTTAATAAAGAGTCTAATAAATAACCATCCTTAGTTCTGGGGATATTCAAAGATTTTCTAAATAAGAATGTTTCCTGGACTAATAAACCTGTTTAGGTTCCTTTTTATCCTATTTAGTTCTTGGCAGTAGCACTGTGGTAATCTTCCTTTTTAACTATGTTAATAGCCTGTAAAATCTTCAGGGTTTTCCCACCAACTCATCAGGTAGGGCTCAAAAACATAGTCTCATAAAGCCACCTGCTATTTGACTCCAAAGCCATGAAACAGACTCAGTTGCCAGTTGATCCAGTTCAAACTCTCTGACTCCAGCTAAAAAACAACAACAACAACAACAAAAAAAAAACTATTCTCCTGCCAGCTTTCCAGATATGTTTCCCTGAGTCAGAGTGCTCAAACGTTAAAGATCTCATACACAGCTTACCTGCATAATTTATCATTTCTTTTCGACTATTAAAAACGAATCTACTCTCTCCTAAAATACTCCTATACAATCAAACAATTCTGCTTCTCACTGATTTTTAGATGTTATTCTGCATTATCTTATTTTCTCATATGTATCCTAAATTGATTGACCTCTTTTTTTTTTCATACTAATGTGAGGGCACCTGGAGAGCAGGTCTATATAAAATAATAGACTTCTTAGTGAAAGGTGAAAGTAAATAAACTGTTACAAATAACTGGTGTTATAGAAACCAGGATGGATTTCAAATGACTGTTCTAATCTTACTTGATTGCATATTGTACACATCAATGACAAGGATAGATAAGGGGCTTATTTTTTTTTAATGTTTGAATGTGGCCACATTTAATCTACACGTTTCTTATCTCAAAATCAGTTCAAAACCCAGCAATCAAAATAAAACAAAGTTTCCTTGGTGTGGTGTGTTTCATATCATAGTAGACTTACGGTAACTGGGGCTACAATGCATTCTGATATGATAAACGAATTGAAGCTCAAGAATGAATTCCTAAAGTTCTGAATACTTCTAATATTCTTTTTTTTTTTTTTGTATTTGAATTTTATTTTATTTTTAAACTTTACATAACTGTATTAGTTTTGCCAAATATCAAAATGAATCCGCCACAGGTATACATGTATTCCCCATCCCGAACCCCCCTCCCTCCTCCCTCCCCATTCCATCCCTCTGGGTCATCCCAGTGCACCAGCCCCAAGCATCCAGTATCGTGCATCGAACCTGGACTGGCAACTCGTTTCATACATGATATTTTACATATTTCAATGCCATTCTCCCAAATCTTCCCACCCTCTCCCTCTCTCACAGAGTCCATAAGACTGTTCTATACATCAGTGTCTCTTTTGCTGTCTCGTACACAGGGTTATTGTTACCATCTTTCTAAATTCCATATATATGCGTTAGTATACTGTATTGGTATTTTTCTTTCTGTCTTACTTCACTCTGTATAATAGGCTCCAGTTTCATCCACCTCATTAGAACTGTTACTTCTAATATTCTAATGAAAACTTATTAATATTTCAAACACTCGTTGAGCACTTACTATAAATTAGACACTATGATAAGTACCAAGGATAAAAAGATGAACAAAATACGGCATTAAGAAATTATAATCGTGGTGCTTAGAAAATAATACATAAACATATAAGTATTATGACTAATTTGATTCAAAATTTACACACAAACATGAGTGCACTATTAGATATACTATATTTCCAAAGTCATCAGATACTTGTCTGAAAATTGGTGTGTAAAGTGAAATTGATTTTGAATTGTTACATTTTACTGATTTTTTTCTCCTTTTTAACATTCCCATTATTATTGAGGTCAAGAAATATTTAATCTCTGAAGCTTACGATACTGGAGTTCTCTTTGATGTTTCCTGCCATTAGACTGTTGATTATAAATGATACCTGAATCTGATTGATTCTCCAGCCTATTGTCCACTTTCCCTTCAGCTGCCATGACCCCATCTCTGATTTGACGTGGTCCCACTCTGCCATCCCAACCCTGACTCTCCCCACTGCCTGAGTAAAACAGGGCTCTTCCATTCTCACATTTCTTGTTCCCAAAACAAGTGCTCATATTCTTCTCATGTAAGGAAATGTCCTGCAAATCACTGCTGAAAAGCAGTTAGGGATTACCAGAAACAACCTAATTGGGGGAATTTCAAAGCCTCTTACAAAACTACCAGAGCCAACTGTCCCAGCTATCCCCACCCGCAATGATTTCTCTCACTTTAGAATTCATAGCTCCTTTTGCTTAAAATATTTCTTTGGCATTTATATTACCTTACAGAATTTATGGTATTGTTTTTTGCTATTTTAATTCACAATTGCACAGCAAAATGTTTGTCAGCTTTTATAGGTAAAATTCTCTATTAGGTAGATATTCTGAGGCTAAGAAACGAGTGAAACATAATCTCTGCCCTTAAATAGTTAAAACTATGTCTTATAGCAGCTAGGACAACATCATGTTCATAGAAGTTCAATAAATTTTGAATCAAAAAGACACCAACTACGGGAAACACAATACTACTCTGCCATACATAACTAGAATAAGGACCAAAATAAAATATCCATTAATGGATTTATAAAGAAGAGTTTTAAATTCATTGATGAAGAACTATAAATTCACAGCAACATGTTGAAGGGTTAAGAGCATAGTGAGAAAGTGAATAAGACAGACTTCAGCCAAATGGGAGTAATAGAAAAGAAATGAGATAATGTAAATAAAGCAATCGGAGAAGGCAAAGGCACTCCACTCCAGTACTCTTGCTTGGAAAATCCCATGGACAGAGGAGCCTGGTGGGCTGCAGTCCATGGGGTCGCTAAGAGTCAGGCACGACTGAACGACTTCACTTTCACTTTTCACTTTCATGCATTGGAGAAGGAAATGGCAACCCACTCCAGTGTTCTTGCCTGGAGAATCCCAGGGACGGCGGAGCCTGGTGGGCTGCCGTCTATGGGGTCACATGGAGTCGGACACGACTGAAGCGACTTAGCAGCAGCAGCAAATAAAGCAGTACACCCAGTGTCTAGCATATATTAAGTATTTTAAAAACAAGTTGTATTGATTATTCATTTACTAAGGCAAATAGATCAGGAAACAGTGGAAACAGTGGCTGACTTTATTTTTCTGGGCTCCAAAATCACTGCAGATGGTGATTCCAGCCATGAAATTAAAAGACCCTTACTCCTTGGAAACAAAGTTATGACCAACCAAGACAGTATATTAAAAAGCAGAGACATCACTTTGTTAACAAAGGTCCATCTAGTCAAGGCTATGGTTTTTTCCAGTAGTCATGTATGGATGTGAGAGTTGGACTATAAAGAAAGCTGAGCACAGAAGAATTGATGCTTTTGAACTGTGGTGTTGGAGAAGGCTCTTGAGAGTCCCTTGGACTGCAAGGAGCTCCAACAAGTCCATTCTGAAGGAGATCAGCCCTGGGTGTTCACTGGAAGGACTGATGTTGAAGCTGAAACTCCAATACGTTGGCCACCTCATGCGAAGAGTTGATTCATTTGAGAAGACCCTGATGCTGGGAGGGATTGGGGGCAGGAGGAGAAAGGGACAACAGAGGATGAGATGGTTGGATGGCATCACCGACTCCATGGACGTGAGTTTGAGTGAACTCCAGGAGTGGGTGATGGACAGGGAGGCCTGGCAGTGCTGTGGTTCATGGGGTTGCAAAGAGTCAGACACGACTGAGCGACTGAACTGAACTGAAGGTCCTACTGTGTGTTTTATAACACAAAAGCAAGTAATATTTAGTTATTCACTATCAATCAACCTTACTATTCATATTCTCAGGAATAAACTAGAATAGTCTTCCTTAGTACATTTCCTACATATATAACTGCCTGTACAAGCAACCAAGACACAAACCTAAACTGAAGCCAATGAGGTAGGTCATTTAAATTAAGAGCTTTCATTCAATAAACTTTTATCTCACATTTAATTTGTGCCAGTCAATTGCCATGCACTGGAAATAGTAGAGATCAGATGCTACCATCTATTAGACTTCTTCATGTACTCAGACATTGGTCAATTTCCAGAAGAAAAACCACAGTGAAGAGTCTTGCCTTCATGGGTAGCTGAATTGTTCTGACTATGCAATTAACATTCTAAATATTTATGGTTTCTTGCCTTTGGACCTTCCAAACAGTTTTGGTTGCATTTCATTTTCCTTATATTATTAGACCCAATCATCCACCTACCTTTCCACCCACCACGAGGGAGACTGTTTCAAACTCATTCAGCCAACATTGCCCCAAACCTCTTCTTTGCTTTTTCCACCCTGAATATCTGAATCTCCAGCTCAGTGAGACAGACTGAAACACCATGGAAGTCACTGGGAATGATTTGGAGCTGACCAAGATGTGGTATCTATAGTACCTCTCCCCAGACTCAAAGTCTGTGGCCAAGCCAATAGGTGACTTGAGTGGGAATGAAAGGGTTAACAGAAATGAGACCACCATCAATCGCTGTTTCCATTGCCTCATGCCTCATGGAATGTTTTATGGGCTACACAAATCCTATCAACATCTGGGGATGGGCTGATTTCCAAAGGAGTGGGTTTTCCCTTTGCACCTGAATCCCTCAGTGTGACACTATATAGTAATAAGTTTGCATTACATATTCCTTTAGTAGAATGTGGCTTTAATGGTGTAATTTCAAATTAGGAATAATAAGATAATCATATTCATTTTTTAACCTTTTTAAAATCAGATCATTTTCAGAACAGTCAAGCTATAATAAGTGCTTGTCCCTTCTCTCTTGGTCTTTAACTTCAGCTAAAAATCCTCCCTGAATGTCAGTTAAAAATGCAAATACTAGTTGGAATCTGACCTTATGAAAACTGTAGTAAGTGACTCACTTGAAAAAAATCTAATAGAGTTTGTTTTTGCCAAAAAGAAAAAAATTATTGAACACTAATTCTGAATTCTCTCAGGAGAAATGATGAAAGAAATTGAGAATATCCAAAAGCAACTTGAAGAGTTTTCCAAGAATTAAAGGCTGGAGAGGTCTCTGATTTCTCCTATCCTCCTGGCGTTCCATCTTCTGAAAATAGATTATGTATCAAGAGAGATGAGAAAAGGAAAGCTGCAATGCAAGTCCAATTGAATCCAAAAAGGTTAACTATTGTGTTAATATTACCACTTTTAGCCTATATTTCCTAATGATAATAGTTGAACCTGGCCATGCAAAAGTACATAGAGGGGAAATAGTCACCTGTGTATTATAAGAAACAAAAACAAGAAAATGTCCAACAGTACATCATCTTTCTGATAAAATGAAAAATCCTCTGAAAAGTTCTCCTATCAGTTTATAGACCAACTTGACTGTTAAGAAAATTGGCTAAGGAGAATAGGCTGCCCTTCTGCATTTGAGAGGGCAAACATCCCCCAGAATCTAGAGGAGAGAAATCAAAGTATAGACTATTAGTACAGACTATTGAAAATCCTGCTATTCCTATGATTGAGAAAACAATATAACATATTTAAGGGAAATCAGAACCAGAAGCTTAGAGACTGCATAGATGTGTGTATACCAACAAGGTTTAAAATCATTTGAGCCAATCCATGCCTTAAGAACTATTTTATGATAGCGCAATGCTTCCCTGTCCAGAGCTGGCAAGCAGTATAGAAATCACGTAGCCAAACTCTGTTTTATGGTTGAAGATATAAAGCAAAATCACACTAATACTGGAGTACAAGGTGGATTTTTAAAATTCTACCACCAAAACAACTACTAAAACATATAACCTCTAAGAGATGAAACTGTAATTCGTATGTACTAAATTATGTTCAATTAGGAGCATTTATTTTGAATGAGAGTGACATGAAAAGATGACTCTGAAGTAAATACCCACTAAAAATCCCAGCTCTTCTTTTAGATTTCTACAAGAACACTAATTTCTCTGTGTGATCAATGTCTCCAAACAAAAGCATAGAAACCTAACAGTGACTTATATCATTAAGGGATGGAGGGATGGAGTACAGAGAAGTATGTTTTCCCCTAAGTTGTATAAAAAGGATCATCTGTCAGCAACAAACCAAGTACCTCTGTGGTCATGGGAGAGTAGGTCACCCAAAGAAGAGAGATCATTTGAATGCTACTCTCCAAAAATAGGGCTTCCCAGGTGGTGCTGTGGTAAAGAATCCTTCTGCCAATGTAGGAGACGTGGGTTCAATCATTGGGTAGGGAAGATCCTCTGGAGAAGTAAATGGGAACCCATTCCAGTATTCTTGTCTGGAGAATCTCATCCCATGGACAGAGAAGTCTGGCGGGCTACAGCCCATGGGGTTGCAAAGAGCTGGACATGGCAGAGCAACTGAGCACACAGGCACACTTCAAAAATAATATGAACAAAAATTTACCTGTCCCTTTATTTCTAAGATCTGGGAATAGAATAGAGACTGATATATAGTAGATACTCAAAACACGTGTTTAATAAATTAATAACCTTAGAAACTTCCTGAATTCCTAAATATCAAGAATTAGTATAGCAAATTCTGGCACATCCCTGTAATTGAATTTGAGCAGATATAAAATGCAAGTTTTAGAGGTTTATTTATTGACATAGGAAGATCCTCATGATGGAGGTTTCTCTCTAGGATGTAGATTGAATGAATAAAAAGATTATAAAATCACAGGAAGTATGAGTCCTTTTATTAATGTATATGAGATAAATAAAATATGTAATGGCTCTATAAACATATAAACACTTTGAGGAGTATATATCAAAGTGTGTTGCTGTTGTTTAGTTGCTAAGTCATGTCCAACCCTTTGCAAGCCCTTGGACGGTAGCCTACCAGGCTCCTCTGTCCATGCGATTCTCCAAGCACAATTACTGGAGTAGGTTGCCATTTCCTTCTCCACGGGATCTTCCAGACCCAGAGACTGAAGTTGGCAGGAGGATTCTTTACCACTGAGTCACCAGGGAAGCCCCATATCAAAGTGTAGTTTTGGTTAATTCTGGGTATGAGACATAGGTGATTTTTTTTATAGATTTTTCTTAATTTTATGTATATAATAATAATTTGTTGCTTGTGGAATTTCCAAATCATTTTTAAAAGAAAGTGAAGCCCAGTAAATTTTTACATAGAAGGCTGATATGGTCAGGTAAAGGCTGAGACTAAAAGCTAGGAGCTGAAGAAATTGAAAGTCCTTCATAGAAAGGTGAAAACTTAAAAACTGATTAAAAGAAGTAAAAATCCTCTGGAATTAATAAAAGAGAGCAGGGAATAGACTAGGGGTGTGAGGATAAATGACCCTATGTTGTTCTGTGAGCCAGAAAAACAATATTTAAAAAAAGTCACAGAAAAAAATCTCCCCCCAAAAATTATACTTATTCTCAATAACTTATAGACTACACAGAAAAGAGGATGAGCTAAATACTTTAACCTTGAGTTATCCATTACAACCATTTTCAAAAATGTGTTGAAAAATGCTTCTAGTGTTCTGATAATGATCAGAGAGTTGATAAACTCCAATTTGGAAGAGTTTTGAAACGTTTTTTCAAGTATCACAGCATATGATAAAGACAAAATACCAAACTGAAATGATGCTGCTGCTGCTGCTGCTAAGTCGATTCAGTCGTGTCCGACTCTGCACAACCCCATAGATGGCAGCCCACCAGGCTCCCCCATCCCTGGGACTCTCCAGGCAAGAACACTGGAGTGGGCTGCCATTTCCCTCTCCAACGCATGAAAGTGAAAAGTGAAAGTGAAGTCGCCCAGGCATGCCCGACTCTCTGCGACCCCATGGACTGCAGCCTACCAGGCTCCTCCGTCCATGGGATTTTCCAGTCAAGAGTACTGGAGTGGAGTGCCTTTGCCTTCTCCGAACTGAAATGATGAGCCAATGCTAAATGTTCTAAAGTCAATCATCTAAAAGGCTTGCAGGTACAGAGGAACTCTATTTGACAACTTAAAATTACAGCATACCAAAATAAATCTCATCTTCAGGATAAATCTTCAGTGATTTGTTTCCAACATTTTATCCATGCAGTTTTAATTGTGTTTATCTTCTTCACATTTGAACTCATAACCAGACTATGAATGTCTGCTGCTGCTGCTGCTAAGTCACTTCAGTCGTGTCCGACTCTGTGCGACCCCATAGACGGCAGCCCATCAGGCTCCGCCGTCCCTGGGATTCTCCAGGCAAGAACACTGGAGTGGGTTGCCATTTCCTCCTCCAATGCATGAAACTGAAAGTGAAGCTCAGTCGTGTCCAACTGTAGCAACCCCATGGACTGCAGCCCACCAGTCTCCTCTGTCCGTGGGATTTTCCAGGCAAAAGCACTAGAGTGGGGTGCCATTGCCTTCTCCAAATGAATGTCTAATTGCAGCTAAATATCTGTGGCTTTGGCTCATCTTAATGGCATCCACCTTTGTTGCAACAGCACAGTCATTTCTCTTTCTCTAATCATTGCCTATACACTCCTGAATAATGACAGGCATGTTGTCAAAACTGAACTGACGAATGGAGGAGAATATTGTCATATGGTAACAAATGTTTAGCAAAATGGCAAAGAGAGCATATTGTATTGTATTGTAATGCAGAGACAGGCAAGTATTTTTAAAGTCAAGTATAAAAAGAAGAGGGCTGCAAGGACTTCACTACATTCTCATACCTCTGGGAGCATGGTTAGGCAAGCATTGTAGAAGACAAAGCTGCAACATAGAAATTGACCAACTGCAACAATGACAAGGTGATATTAAAACTCAGACTGCCTATCTTCCTGATTACTTCTCATTCAAAGAGACTGAATCTTTAGATCATAAGACATTCATTTAAATTTAATACAAATCTCACGTGGTAGAGGCTTCTTTCATTGAATCTGCTCTTTCTAAGTGAAAATCACCTAGTAAACTTAATATTTTATTAGAAATCTTTTAATTTGTCATATTTTCAGCTAATAATTTCAATAGGAAGGGAAGAATAAAAGGAAGACTTGGATGTTTTTAATTCATTTTAATCTCAAATCTTACAGATGAAGCATTAAGAGCAAAAGTCACTGGATACAATTTTTCTATATCACTCAAAGACTGTATCATTTTCTCTCTTAAATAAGAAGAAAATAGAAATAACAGTTGTTCACTGTCTCCTAATTATATAGTTACCCAAGAATACCAGCAACACAACTCCCAAGTCATGAACACAGGGCCCCAGGTGAATGGGTTTCACTAAGTATTACTCTTTAATATCCAGTTTAGGCATTACACATCACAACTGCTCAGTCTTTCCTTAGTTTAAGCCCTGTTTACCTGTACAGAGAACAACATGGAAAAGGGATGGAGAATAAAAGAGCACTTGGAGGCTGTTTCTGGTAAGATGGTGGATTAGATGTTGCTGAAATATCCCCACTACCAAACACCAAAAATGTTTAAATATATATTAAAAACTGATTTTGCAAACAAGTAAGGAAAATACTCAAAAGAGAATAATGAAGTAGGAGTAAAATAGAAAACTGTAAGCAATAACTTAAGCCTTTGGCTGCAATAAGGGTGTCCGCTGGCCCAAGAAACCTGTTTCTAGTAATAGCCCATGAGGACAAGACTCACATACTTGGAACCTGGGCATATAGAGCTGGGGGAAAAAAATCCCTCTCTAAAGGGCTACACAAGCAGTGAAAAAATAAATTAAAAAGAATCCACCCTCCAGAAGGCTCTTGGCTTGAAGAACAGACTCCACGCTGCTGAGAATGGTTCCAGAGGGATGCTGCCGGAGGCCCTGAGGGAGCAGAGGGTAACTCCCCACTCCTGCCTGTCAGAGACTCACTCGTTGCCAGATCAGAAACTGTTCCTCCGGCTGAGACTTTTCCTTGGAATGGGCCATTACCCTTTTCCCCTACTTTGACTAACCTGTGCTGTGTGCTAATTGTATCCAATAAACTGAGTAAGCTGTTCTTTTTTCTTCATTGGAGGATAACTGCTTTACAATGCTGTAGTATACATCAATGCAAACCAGTCATAATTATGTCTATATCCCCTCCCTTTTGAGCCTTCCTCCCCACCATCCCACTGCACAGATGAATGGATAAAGAAGTTGTGGTACATATATACAATGGAACATTACCAGACATAAAAAGGAATGAACCTGGGCCAGCTGTAGTGTGTGTTTGATGAAACTGAGCCTGTTATACAGAGTTAAGTAGTCAGAAAGATAAAATATATATATATCATATAATTTGTGATCTTTTTTTATTTTTTTTTTTTTTTTATGATATAATAAAATTTTATTCAGTCTTTAAAAAGAAGGAAATCCTGCCATATGTAGCAACATGAATTAGACATTCAGAACATTATATTTAGTGAAGTGAGCCAGTCATAGAAGGGCCAATATTGCCTGACTCCACTTTTTTTTTTTTTTTTTTTTTTTTTTTTAATTTGAATTCTCTATTTTTTTTTTTTTCTTTTCTTTTTTTTTTTTTTTTTAATTTTATTTTATTTTTAAACTTTACATAACTGTATTAGATTTGCCAAATATCAAAATGAATCCGCCACAGGTATACATGTGTTCCCCATCCTGAACCCTCCTCCCTCCTCCCTCCCCATTCCATCCCTCTGGGTTGTCCCAGTGCACCAGCCCCAAGCATATCTTTTTTTAAATCCACCCTCCAAACAGAGATGGTAAAGAAATACTTTTTGTGGTCTTGGTTCTGTATGTGTGTGTGTCTGTCTATCCACATGCATATGTGTAGAAAGCCATGGTAGGTTTTGTCTGTGTGAAACAGGTGAGTTGAGTATAAATTTCTAAACAAAGGAGGAAAATAAGATAAACAATGAATACTAAGAAAGGAAAGAAATGTTTTTACTGTAAAAATCACATAAAAATATAAAGGAGAAAATAAAAATAGCAAAATTAAAAAATAGCAAAAATTAACTCAAATATATTGGTAATCACAATGAATATAAACAGACAATATGCTCTGGTTAAAAGAAAAATGTACTCAGAGAGAATTTTAATTTTTTTCAATACAGCTTTGGTTTGTTTTAAAGAGATGTATATAAATGTTAAAGAAAAGGTCTAGAAAATATGTCAACTGAATACTACCAAAAGCAAAGAGTATACATATATCACAAAGACAGATTTTAGCTCAAAAAAGCATAGTGGTGAAGAGTTCTCATAATAATAATGCTTTAATCTAAGACAGGGACATATCAATTTGAAGCTTGCATATATTTATCAACTTAGCTTTAATTCTACATAAAATAAAAATTGCTGTTGTTGTTCAGTTGCCAAGTCATATACAACTCTTTGAGACCCCATGGACTAAAGTACAGGGTCCAGAATAAAAATTAAGAGAAGTAAAATAAGAAATTGACAAATCTACCATCATGGTATTGGCTTTCTGAGTAGGTCCTTCTCTCAATAATTGATAGATTAAGCAAACAGAACAAAAATGAATTAGGTTCAGATGTTTCCAAGGAAACTTACACATTTGATCCAAAAACATATATAGAAGTCAAGAAAATTATATATATATATATATATATATACACACACATATATACACACACACATACACACATCTGGCATCAAACTGGGCTTACTCCAGGGATGAAGATTATATACCATTATTAAATTTATTAATGTATTTTATCATATTAACACATCTAACAAGAAAAATCATATGATCACCTTAATAGATTAGAGAAAGCATATAGGAAAATTAAGTTGATAATCATGATTTCTTAAATTCAGAAATCAGGACAGAAAAAAATGCTTTGAACTTGATAAAAAAAAATAAGCTAAATAGTACAATATAAAACTTGCTGCTGCTAAGTCACTTCAGTCGTGTCTGACTCTATGCGACCCTATAGACAGTAGCCCATCAGGCTCCGCCGTCACACTGGAGTGGGTTGCCATTTCCCTCTCCAATGCATGAAAGTGAAAAGTGAAAATGAAGTCGCTCAGTAAGCGTCCGACTCTTCGTGACCCCATGGACTGCAGCCTACCAGGCTCCTCCATCCATGGGATTTTCCAGGCAAGAGTACTGGAGTGGGTTGCCATTGCCTTCTCCAATAAAGTTTATATACATATTTTTTAAAAGCAAGAAAAGAATGCTCTCAATTACCATAGCCAAGAAAATGAGACAAGAAAATAAAATAGATCAAAATAGGAAGAAGCAATATTATCATTATTCACACATTCTAAGCACAGAAAGCCTGAAATAATATACAGATATTGTAAGAAATAATAAAACTTTAAAATGACTAAATACGAAATAAATGTAACAAAAATCAATTGCACTTATATGTAATAGTCTTAAAGAGTTCAAATGTGTCTCCAAAAGTTCATTTACAATAAGAATTTAAAGAAATAACAGGTATATTGTAACATATCTAAGAAAAGTGGTGAGTGACCTTCACAGAAAAAATATAATCTTTGCTAAAAGACATTGAAGAAGACTTTTTAAAAATAGAGGGATTGCCCACATTCATGGATAGAATGATTAAATTTAAAAGATGTCCATTTTTAAAAATTAATTGATTTGATATATATCAAAATCATAAAACCTTCAGGATTTCTAAAGGACTTAACCAGATGATACTAAGATACATACAAAGGATAAGACATACTTTCCCTGTAGACATTAACACTTATTATAAAGAATATAATCAACACAATATGGGATTAGAAAAAAAAAAAGATGATAAAGAGATTACAGACAGAAAGAATTAGACCAACAAGTACTAAAGGTAAACATGATATATAACAGGTAGAATTGTTGACCAGTGGAAGAATACCAATGCTAGTAATTCCACTTGGAAAAACCCATAAAACTGTGTAATGACTTTGTAACATACCCTGAAACTTAATTCCAATTGGACTCAACACTGAACTATAAGGAAAAAATTTTAACTTTTAGAAGAAAATATAAAGGAATGACTTTAAGATCTCAAGATAGGGAAAGATTTCTATAAAAAGGCAAAAGTTGAGAAAAAAGATTGACGAAATTAAAAGATGAACCAAAAATCAGAAGGAATGTATCAGAAGTAAGTGTGCTACATATCACCAAGGAAGGATTGATACCCAAATTTTATTTTAATAAATTCCTACAAATAAATGAAAAAGACAAAAGTGTGAAAAAAGTGCAAATGATATAAAGAAGCATTTAATAGAAGAAGGAATTTGAATATCCAAAACAAATGAAAAGATGCTCAAGCTTATTAGTAATCAAGAAAATGTAAACTTAAAAGCCCAGTGAAATATAACCTTATACACAACTTACATGCACAAATTTAAAAGCTTGAAAATGTTGCTGGATGTGAACCTTGCAGACTTATACATGGGTGAAAAAAACTCATCAATCACTGTCGCCATTAAGAAGAAATGAGGCTATAAGCAAGCCAGAAATATAGGAGAATCTCTAGATACGTGAATAAAGATGCACAAACTAACAGAAACCACTATGAGTAAACTTTGACCCAAATGGCCTGAGAGAAGGCCACTGTCAAGGTCAGAACCTTTCTTCCAAAAGGAGCTCCAGAGAAACTCCAAGCTTAGAGTCAGCAAATTGAAAGGCCAGGACAACGGTCAGAACAATTCAATAAAGACCATCCATCAAACACCAGTGAATATGCCAGTATTGGTCCTCCTTCTCTTAGACGAAAAAACAAAGCAGCTGAAAACAGGGGCACTTGCTTCCCAGGATGAAGCATTAAGAATTTCTTTCCAAACAAAGGAGATTCTTTCCTGAGAGGGCCTTTAGCCTAGATATCTGGGCTCCAGAGAGAAGAAAACCAGAACTCTCACAAAAGGCAGGAAGCTAAGTAGTATGTGAGGCACAGAAGGGAACACACCAAACTTCTCTAACCCCAGACCAAAGACGTCCAGCCTGTTGCTGCCCAGGAACCCTAAAGAAAGCCTTCTACGAAGATAAACTATCAGATAAAATGTAATACCAACATGAGACTAAAAGAATTAATGAGATAATATGAATATTTATATTGATAAAAGGCCCGATCCATATAGAGTTACAAATATTATAGATCAAACAACATAACATTCAAAGATAAAATTCTCAGATATATAAGATATTGTCAAAAATTATGACCACAATGGGGCACATTAATAAATCACTTATGCAAAGCTAATAAAGTAATAAAATTTCCCAAAGTAAAATTTTAGTCATTTTAATGATAATTAATACATTTATAATAAGCAGCTGTGTTGAGAAATTTTGCATATGACAGAAATTACACTTTATTTCAAATGCCCTATGTAATCATTATAATAAAATCTGAATATGTATTATTTTAACAAAAAAATCTCAATACACTCATACAAGTGATATTTAAACAAGCCAACCAAATTCACAAAGCTTAGCTAGAAATTTTCTAAAGGCTAACGTAATCCAATAATCAAACAGGAGAAGAAAACATCTATTTTTTGTACATGTATGCTAAATTACCAAAAAAAAAAAAATCATCAACAATCCACCAGTTTCTTAGTAAAACAATGCGTCATAACTTCAGATGAATTCTCCAAGAATACAAACGAAATGTTATGTACATATATGCAAAGAGTCAGACATGACTGAGCAACTGAACACATACATACACACACACATGCCTATATATTATTAAAAATTGATGCCAAAATAGACTGGCAAAAACTTAACACCTACTCCTGATGCTAATCATATAAGCTAGAAATGGAAGAAAAAAAAAAAAAAAACTTTCTTAACTTGAATTATATGCCCAGACATCCATAGCAGAGTATTAGGAATATTCCCATTAAAGTCAGTAAAAAGAAAAGGATCTCTGCTACTATAGTTACTGTTCTCCATTGGTCTAGATATACCAGCCAATGAAATAAGACAAGAAGGAATAAGAAATAAATATGGAAATATGGAACTATAAGGGGGAAAAGTCATTAGTTGTTGATAATATTGCTTGCCAAAAATATCCAAGAAAATCAACAGAAAACAAGAATTAAATATCAGATGGCCAAAGAAAAAACATTAAAAAGTAATAAAAGTTTTTGTACATATTTTCAGTAACTAACTTTAAAAACAAAAGTTCCAAAGGGAACCAGTCACGCACTTTCACTCTCAAAAGACCTACCAAGTGATGGGGAAAATACCTACCTAAAGCATATCATTTTAATTTAAGAGTGTCCAGGATTAAAAAAAAAAAATCTCAGACAATTCCAGAGAGAACTAAAGGGCCACCTGCAAACAGTTTGGAATGAGAATGACATCAAACTTTTTAACAACAACATTGAAAGTTATAAGATGATAAATCAATGCTTTTAGAGGTTTAAGAGGAAAATGACTCCCAAATTGAATGTTATCCTCAAGTGTTATCCTCAATTGAATTTTATCTTCATGAGACAAGATTAATGATAACTTTCAGTCCTGCAAAGTCTCAGAAAATAAAAAAGTACCTGCTACACACTCTTTCAGGGAGCTAATTAGAATGCCTCAAACGGAAGAAAAAGAAATCCCAATGAGTAAAAGGAAAAAGAATTCCTATAGCATAAAGGAAAGCCCAAGGATAACACTTAACTGTAGATCTAAAGAGAAGAACAGAACAGGAAGATGGAGGGTTCCAGAAGGAAAACCTTCAAGGAGGAAGAAATTAATTGATTCTAACTACCCAGTGTGTTTGACTTTATTGAGAAGGGTTTCACATATTCAGTTATGATGAATATAGTTGATTCACAGAAAACTAGGCAGAGAAAAATAAGACAATTATTAACTTGAATAAGAATGAAGGGATTGTATAAGAACAGAAAAAATTATAGCATATAATACAGCTTGTGAAAAATTAGTCATAATAATGTACCTTAGTAATGAATTAACTTAAAAAGTGATGTAATTTATATAATATAATGGGAAGAGAGGGATGTACATATAAGAATATGAAGTTCTCAGTACCCAGGGTAGGAAGTAAACATCATAAACAATGTCTAAAAAATTAAAAAGATAAATAAATAATACCTTACCAGCAAAGCATGATATTTAGAAACAGATAAACAGAGCTGAATAAATTGCTAAAAATGTTGAAAACTGCTATTCTTGGGAATGGGAATTGGAGTGGAGCAGTGTAACTCCAGCAGTAGGCTGGTAAATGCTTAAAATTTGCCCTCTCCCAGAAAAAATAAAGAAAAAGAAAAACCCTAATTTGTAGCATGTGACAATTTTTATGTTGGAAATACTCCCACTGTGGCTGATTTAAAGCTACCCATGTGTTGTCCCTGAAGATAAAAACAGGGAAAAGCCCACACTGGCTTCAGTGTTCTAGATATAAGGATATCTATATTTATTGGATGTTAAAACTCTGTACATGTACTACTTTAATAATGTACTTAAACAGACTAGATGGTAAGATAACTTAAAATAAAAAAGAAACATTCTAAAAATGATCTCATTACTATAAATAATAAAAATTATAAAATACCTAGGAATACATGTTATAGGAAATGCTAAAGATACATCAAGAAAATTAGAAAACTTATCTGAAGATATTTAAAGGCCAAAAAGAGACCTTGTTCTTTCATGGAAGACTCAAAAAACTAAAATGCGAAAGCATCACTAATTAATTTTTTAATTAATTGAAAGCTCAACCTAATCTAAATAGGTTTTTGATAGAATTTTATATGCCACTTCTACATTTAACATAAAAAAAGAAATATATGAGACTATCATTTCAAAAAAAGATGAAGAGTTAGCATTTGCCATACTATGTCAAAACATACCATAAAGCCATACTGTCCCTATATACACAAATTTACTAATGAAAGTAATATTCAAATCAGTTAGGAGAAATGGACTACTCAAAAACTAAATGAGGACCACGGGACATTCCCATTAGGTTAAAAAATCAATTTCAAATCAAAATTGAAACATTTTTTGAAACAGTAAAAGTGTTTAAAACACAGAGATTTCCCTAAATTTGGAGTTGAGAAGATCTTCTTAAATTAGATATAAAGTCCAGAGGCCTTAAAGGAAGAGATTTACGCTTCAGTCGTGTACGACTCTTTGTGACCCCGTGAATCGCAGCACGCCAGGCCTCCCTGTCCATCACCAACTCCCGGAGTTCACTTAGACTCACGTCCATCGAGTCAGTGATGCCATCCAGCCATCTCATCCTCTGTCGTCCCCTTCTCCTCCTGCCCCCAATCCCTCCCAGCATCACCAGTCTGTTCCAATGAGTCAACTCTTCGCATGAGGTGGCCAAAGTACTGGAGTTTCAGCTTTAGCATCATTCCTTCCAAAGAAATCCCAGGGCTGATCTCCTTCAGAATGGACTGGTTGGATCTCCTTGCAGTCCAAGGGACTCTCAAGAGTCTTCTCCAACACCACAGTTCAAAAGCATCAATTCTTCCACGCTCAGCCTTCTTCACAGTCCAATTCTCACATCCATACATGACCACTGGAAAAACCATAGCCTTGACTAGATGAACCTTTGTTGGCAAAGTAATGTCTCTGCTTTTGAATATGCTATCTGGGTTGGTCATAACTTTCCTTCCAAGGAGTAAGCGTCTTTTAATTTCATGGCTGCAGTCACAATCTATAGTGATTTTGGAGCCCAGAAAAATAAAGTCTGACACTGTTTCTACTGTTTCCCCATCTATTTCCCATGAAGTGATGGGACCGGATGCCATGATCTTCGTTTTCTGAATGTTGAGCTTTAAGCCAACTTTTTCACTCTCCACTTTCACTTTGATCAAGAGGCTTTTTAGTTCCTCTTCACTTTCTGCCATAAGGGTGGTGTCATCTGCATATCTGAGGTTATTGATATTTCTCCTGGCAATCTTGATTCCAGCTTGTGTTTCTTCCAGTCCAGCATTTCTCATGATGTACTCTGCATATAAGTTAAATAAATAGGGTGACAATATACAGCCTTGACGAACTCCTTTTCCTATTTGGAACCAGTCTGTTGTTCCATGTCCAGTTCTAACTGTTGCTTCCTGACCTGCATACAAATTTCTCAAGAGGCAGATCAGGTGGTCTGGTATTCCCATCTCTTTCAGAATTTTCCACAGTTTATTGTGATCCACACAGTCAATAGTTTCTATGGACTAAAATAAAACAGGGGCTTCCCTGGTAGCTCAGTCGGTAAAGAATCTGCCTACAGTGCAGAAGACCTGGGTTTGATCCCTGAGTCGGGAAGATCCCCTGGAGAAGGAAATGGCAAACCACTCCAGTATTCTTGCCTGGAAAATCCCATGGACAGAGGAGCCTGGAGGGCTACAGTCCATGGGATCACAAGAGTCGGACACGACTTAGGCACTAAGCCACCACCAAAATAAAACAGAATCAAAAATTAAAAGGCAAGTAACATTGGAAATAAGGATTTGCAACATACGTTTTGAATCAATATCTTATTAAAAAGTTCCTATAACTCAATAATAAAAATACAAATAATCCAATAGAAAAGTAATTAAAGCATGAAAGTGAAAGTGAAATGCAAGTTGTTCAGTCATGTCCAACTCTTTGCAACCCCATGGACTATACATTTCATGGTATTCTCCAGGCCAGGATAATGGAGTGGGTAGCCTTTCCCTTCTCCAGGGGATCTTCCCAACCCAGGGATCAAACCCAGGTCTCCCGCATTGCAAGCGGATTCTTTACCAGCTGAGCCACAAGGGAGGCCCGATCAAAGCATAGGATCAAACAATTCACAGAAGCCACGTAAACAGCCAGTAACATAAAAAGAATGCTTGACCTCACTAATAATATCAAGGAAAACAATGATGAGTTACAATTTTTAGCTACCAAATTGGAAAAAATTAAGAGATATATAGAAACAGTCTTGTCTTTCTCTTTTTATTGCTAGTAATAATGTCAATTAGTACAGTGTTTTGGAGGAAAATTTAGCAATATCTACCTAGCTCAGGCCTTTTGTCATAGTGTCTGGGGTTGAGATATGAAAGTCTATTTGCATACACAGTATCTACTTTACTAGATAATTCCTCACATGTCCATTTGCCCATATAGATGCAGCTATCAGACAACTCTTTTTCCAAAATTAAACCAGTGCGAGACAGGTCTGAAGTTTGATAATGTGATATCAGGAAATTCATAACTCTCAAAATATTAATTCCATCCATGATTAGTACTAAAGGTTTCATTTTTAGTTTATATAAAATTTTAAAAATAATTATGCAGTTATTTTTATGTATATGCAGCACTCACAGAAAAAGAAATGTATCTATTACTTACTGACAGCTTGCTCCATGCAAAAACTATACTAGACACTTTATATAAACTGCATTACATAGTTTCAATGTTTGTGAAGTAACTATTATGATCTTCACTTTGAAAAGAGGTTCAGAGAACTTAAGTAACTTATCCAAGGTCACACAGCAAGCTAGAGGGTAATTCAAGCCTACATCTCCAAAGGTCTCAATCCCTATATAGTGATTATAAAATATGAACGATAAATAAATTGCAAAGAGTAAAGTATAATGCAGTCAAGACTGGTTAGAGTATAAATATTTGATCACATAGAATTAACTATTGGATCCATTGTTAAAGTCATACTACTGAAACATTAAAAAAAAAAAACCTTTACTGAATTAATATTCACAATGCCATAGAGACAGAGCAAGGTAGTTTTAATGTGCTCTTTTGTCCCCCTTTTAAGAACCCCTCAAAGTATTTATCTCTCTAAAAACACAACTATTTGTGAAAAGTATGATACCACAATGAATCCCCAAATAAGTCATTCATTCTACTGATTCTCCTTTAAAGGTTTCCAATGTAGATTACCACTTCTTCATATAATACCTTACATAATTCCCTGGTGTGCTGATATATCTAAATAAGAATAGCACCAGCAGTGGCTAATATGCAAACTTCAGGAGACTTCCTGGCACCAAGAGGACTCTAATTTTTTCCAGGGATTGCTGGTCCACAGTAAACGTGAGCATCTACCGACGGGTGGTCCCGCTGCTCTTCTGATACGTTCAAGACAATGAGCTGAACAGTGCCAATTCGTGTTCCTAGCTGTCTGACACGGTTGCCGAGGTGTTTGTTTGCTTTTATTAGTCCATTGTAGATACTGGCTCTCCTCCCAGATTCTCTGCTCTGTTTTCCCAGCTCGTGTTTGTTTGGACCATCTGCTTCACTAGATCAGCATTCTCCTCTCCAGGTTCTCCATCTCCGTTGCTACACGTTGGGGTATTTTCTTTTCAAAGTAATGGCCTCCTGCACTTTATCCACTTTTGTATTCAATTTTCAAAATTTCTTCAGCAGACTTTTCATTTTGTGGAGAAGTTTGTGTTATTTACTTTGATAGACTAGAATGGGACTCCTATGCCAGATATGGGCTAAGCTTGTTCAATGCATCACTATAACCCAATGCCACATTTAAAATAAATCCCTTTGATTTGCTATATATCATGTCACTAGAGGCGATCCTATTAATATATAGATACCTTATTTCTTTTCTGTCTTAAACTACATACCTAACAGAAATACCTATCTCTAAATAAATTTTAGCAATAAATTCAATGAAGCTGAAGAGAACATGAAGCACTGTGAGTTATTCCACAAATTAATAAAGGTTAGAGTAGCTCAAAGCCTAAAAGATGACAGGCACAATATCTAGATAAAAAGGGGCTGTCAGAGGAGCAGACCTATCTGTGATGAAAGCAAGTTAACCAGGGACAGTCCAGCCTCACTGACCACAATAGAAAATGAGTCAGTCTCAGCAACAGGCAAGATGAGGGACATAAGGTAGGAGGGACATCATTTTTAAGGGATTGTAGCTTACAAAAGGCAGAGATCCAGAAGTTCCCTGGTGTGTGTACCATATGACCACATGTATGTGGTCTGTGCAATGCTCTGTGGTAGACCAAAGTAGCACAGGAGTACAATAAGCAGGGTCCCCAGGGAGAGGAAGCCAGGCTATTCAACTAGAACTATAACACGAAATGAGGTTATGGTCACAATATCAAAGCCACATCCCTCATTTTGGAACTTGAGGACTAAGTTAGCAAAGCTGGCCTGTTCTTGACCCTTCTGTTATTACTCCGATTCTAACATTTCATTGATTGTAGGGATCCAGTGGCCTTAGAGTCTGAGAAATTGAGCTGGGCCTAGGTAGCCCAAATTAGGAGAAGGCAATGGCACCCCACTCCAGTACTCTTGCCTAGAGAACCCTGTGGATGGAGGAGCCTGGTGGGCTGCAGTCCATGGGGTTGCTAAGAGTCGGACACGACTGAGCGACTTCGCTTTCACTTTTCACTTTCATGCATTGGAGAAGGCAATGGCAACCCGCTCCAGTGTTCTTGCCTGGAGAATCCCAGGGACGGCAGAGCCTGGTGGTCTGCTGTCTATGGGGTCGCACAGAGTCGGACAAGACTGACGCGACTTAGCAGCAGCAGCAGCAGTAGCCCAAATTAAGAGAAGATGAATGATAGAACAGAAAACCAAACAGGTCCCTATGGTTGTAGGCCTTTACAAACCTGATGCTGAGGATTTAAGCAAGAGGTGGAACATGTCAACGTTAGAATATGTTCAAATACAAGACTTGCCCCCCATGCCCGCCCACGGCAGATATCAAAAATCAATCACAGCACATTTTCCCACTGACTGCAGATACATTCTTATCATCTCCCTTAGCCTGGAACTGATGTCACATCCTAATTGATTGTAATTGGCATTCCATTGGAAGTGAAATCAATTTGCTGTCCTTGATGTGTCCTTTCCCTTTTAATCCTTTGCTGTTCGGTTTTTATGGAAAATTTTAAAGGAGTATCATTATCTCCTGTAGGCAGATGTTGTGCCTTTACCTATTAACATGGGGAGAAGGTGTCTCAGAAACATCAGAGGAGCTATTGGAAATTCTGCTGACTGATAAACACTTCTGGAGTCCACAAACTATTTTTCAGATCTTATCTGGAAGACAGTTCTACAGATAAATTTCTTTAAGTATTCCCATAGTGTCCTGAGTTAAACTTTTGTTTAAAGGGAACAGAGACAAACAGAGGGAGCTTTCACTTACATTTACCCAAATATCCCAAAGGGCTGTGGCTGGAGTTTGGCTATTGAGTGAAACAGTCTCCTGAGTCTATAAGCTCAAACACAATTCTTTTCAGGGCATAAATGAAGCTGGGCACAATTAGGCAGAAAACGATATTTTTAAAGGAAAAAGAAAGTCTATGCAGGCTGCAGTCCAACTTCAATAAAAAATAAATGGGAGAAAGAAAAGCCTTACCCTTGGATAAATAAAGTGACCTTCAGTAGGTGTAAATAAGAAGCATTACTTTTAAGCATCATATTCCTTGGATTATCTCTCTCTGTGTCTCTACCTCTCTCTCGCCCTTTAAGAATAACACTCTTTAACAAAGGAAAGATTAACATACATTTTAAAACTCAGTTAATTCAAAAAGTTGGGCAACCTGTTCAAATGCAACTGTATATTCTAAATTTGGTTGGACCAATATTTTTTAATTTATTTATTTTTAATTGAAGTATAACTGTTTTATAATATTGTGTTAGTTTCTGCCATACATCAGGACCAATATTCTTAATTGTTAAAAAAATTGTTTTATCTTTTCATTGATTAAAGACTTAAGATAAATGGCTCCAAAACACAATTCAGTAGAATGAATACATCAATAGGATATTGATTTCTTTTAATATTTCCTTTACTTATTTAAATACTATAGATTTATTTAAACCTAATGTTTTCACACACTCTCCAACATTCCAGAAGATAATTGAGCAATGGTTCTTCTTCCATATTATCTAGCTTGATGCGTCTTTATTTTCTGTTTTCTATGACCATGGCACTGCTCTTAAGACTTAACAGTCATCTTGATAATGAGGTAAGTCCCAGAAACCAATTACTAAGATCTTGTAGAATTTAATAGAATAATTCAAATGGTGCCCAAGAGATTCAGTATATTTATAACGCCAAAAGGAGAAAGGTAGAAAAAGAACTTGAAAGAAACTCTAAAGTTCTTTTGAGTTCAATAGCTGTCTAACTAAATGGAATGTGATGTGAGATTTTAGGGCAAAGGCAGCAAAGACTGCTGTGTATTACTTCTTAAAGAATTGTACCTTCAGCCTGCTAATGGCTGTCATTCCCATAACCTTTGAAGAAATGAGTATAGCACTCAGGCTCCAAGTTTCCCTCCACCTCAGTGACAAAGCATTTTTTCTATTTTCGAGTCTTATTCAGCATTTTAGGTCGTCTCTTAAAAAACTGCCTACGGGTTGACTGCTTCAGACAGATAAGCCTTCTAGACTGCTTTTGACAAAAATAATCACAAATCACTATTTTGACAAATGCCCAGTGTTATAACTACATCCTCAGAATATTCTTTGTGCTCCAGTAATATGCTGATAGGAAGCAAAAGAGTTATTGCTACATATGGTAGGAAGTTATATAGAAATTAAAAGGTATTCAAGCACTCCAAAAGTGCCTGGTGAAGGAGTTGGAACTTCTGCATTCTGGAATGCTCAATACTTATTCTTGGGGAAGTTATCAGAGATTGAGAACAGAGATGAACACTGTGTGTCTGCTTACTTCCCTACTAGGTAAGCAAATAAATATAAACCCTGCCATTTCCTGGACCACTTCCATTTCAAAGAAAATTCCCAGGTAAAGGAGAGGCAGCTCTCTCTGGATGGAAATCTTCTGTACAATGTCTCTAATGCAAATGACTGCAGGAGAAAGATTTCACTCCAAAGAATTTAATTTCTATAACCTTGTTAGTTAATGCATATGTGGCCATGTCTTGGGCCTGAAACACTCAGACAAGAGTCACAGCAAAACAACACAAACTTTCTTATTACCAGGAAAAGCATAAATAAATAGAAGTTATCATGAGACAGATTCCAATCACCATCAAACTCAACTTTCAAACAATCAGGGTTGCCCTATAATAGAATAAATATCTCCATTTGGGGAAGAAATCCCTATTTACAGATGCTCTTAAGACTTTGTATTAAATAAGAAAACCAGGCCTGCTATGTAGCCTAGGAGTTGAGATTCTTAAGCAAATACTACCTCACACACAAAAAATGTTTATCTTTAGTACAACCTGACACGCTACTTCCACCTCAGTTCAGTTCAGTCGTTCAGCCGTGTCCGACTAGTTGCAATGTCGTGAAATGCAGCACGCCAGGCTTCCCTGTCCATCACCAACTCCCAGAGCCTACTCAAACTCATGTCCATCGCGTTGGTGATGCCATCCCATCATCTCATCCTCTGTTGTCCAATACTTTGGCCACCTGATGCGAAGAGAGTCGGACATGATTGAGTGACTGAACTAAACTGAAATATCCTTTTGAATGGTTTATTAAATGTCTCTGAAGTTCCTAGTTCATAAATAAATGTTGGCTCATTACTAGAGCACACTGAAGCTGAAATGAACTCTTCTGTTAAGAAATTTGGTTGTCACACAACACTAGGGTATACTGTGTTTGTCCTTTCATATTCCCACAATTTTAGGGAAGGAAGCTTTGTTGTCAGTTCAACAGGAATGTCTTGAGTTGGCTATAGCTTTAATTTGCTGTTATTTTAATAACATGCTTGGACTTCCCTGGTGACTCAGATGGTAAAGCGTCTGTCTATCAATGCGGGAGACCTGGGTTTGATCCCTGGGTCGGGAAAATTCCCTGGAGAAGGAAATGGCAACCCACTCCAGTACTCTTGCCTAGAAAATCCCATGGATAGAGGAGCCTGGTGCAGGCTACTGTCCATGGGGTCACAAAGAGTTGGACACGACTGAGCAATTTCACTTAATAACATGCTATGGTTTTATTTAGTTCAGTTCAGTTCAGTTGCTCAGTCATGTCCAACTCTTTGCGACCCCATGAATCGCAGCATGGGGTCTCCCTGTCCATCACCAACTCCCGGAGTTCACCCAAACCTATGTCCATTGAGTCAGTGATGCCATCCAACCATCTCATCCTCTGTCATCCCCTTCTCCTCCCGCTCTCAATTTTTCCCAGCATCAGGGTCTTCTCCATTGACTCAGTTCTTCACATCAGGTGGCCAAAGTATTGGAGTTTCAGCTTCAACATCAGTCCTTCCAATGAACACCCAGGACTGATCTCCTTTAGGATGGACTGGTTGTATCTCCTTGCTGTCCAAGGGACTCTCAAGAGTCTTCTCCAACACCACAGTTCAAAAGCCTCAATTCTTCGGTGCTCAGCTTTCTTTATAATCCAACTCTCACATCCATACCTGACCACTGGAAAAACCATAGCCTTGACTAGATGGACTTTTGTAGACAAAGTAATTTCTCTGCTTTTTAATATGCTGTCTAGGTTGGTCATAACTTTCCTTCCAAGCAGTAAGCATCTTTTAATTTCAGGCTGCAATTATCATCTGCAGTGATTTTGGAGCCCAGAAAAATAAAGTCAGCCACTATTTCCCCATCTATTTGCCATGAAGTGATGGGACCAAATGCCATGATCTTAGTTTTCTGAATGTTGAGCTTTAAGCCAACTTTTTCACTCTCCTCTTTCATCAAGAGGCTCTTTAGTTCTTCTTCACTTTCTGCCATAATGGTGGTGTCATCTGCATATCTGAGGTTATTGATATTTCTCTTGGCAATCTTGATTCCAGCTTGTGCTTCTTCCAGCCCTGTGTTTCTTATGATGTACTCTGCATATAAGTTAAATAAGCAAAGAGACAATATACAGCCTTGATGTACTCCTTTTCCTATTTGGAACCAGTCTGTTGTTCCATGTCCAGTTCTAACTGTTTTATTAACTTCATCATTATTAACTGAGTTCATATGAGTTATTTAGTTGCATGTGCAATTACCTAGATTCATCACTGGTAATCTGTGTAAAATTTTTATTAATTACTCTTCTGCCTACTAGACACATGAATCCATGACATTGTGAAAAAGAATCATCCGGACATCTATGGATATTGCACAGAACAGTAAAGAATCTTTCCCAAACTATATGTGCCTCCTTTTCTATTCATTCCTAGGTAATTTATGTACTATTTTCCAGTAGTCATGTACTGGATGTGAGAATTGAACCATAAAGAAGGCTGAATCCCAAAGAATTGATGCTTTCAAACTGTGATGCTGGAGAAGACTCTTGAGAGTCCCTTGGACTGCAAGGAGATCCAACCAGTCCATCCTAAAGGAGATCAGTCCTGAGTGTTCATTGGAAGGACTGATGCTGAAGCTGAAACTCCAATACTTTGGCCACTTGATACAAAGAGCTGACTCACTGGAAAACACCCTGATGCTGGGAAAGATTGAGGGCAGGAGGAGAAGTGGATGACAGGTTGGATGGCATCACCGACTCAATGGACATGGGTTTGTGCAAACTCCAGGAGATAATGAAGGGCGGGAAGCCTGGTGTGCTGCAGTCCGTGGGGTCACAAAGAGTTGGACACAACTGAGGGATGAAGAGCAACAATTGATCTACTAGAATGTTCATTCAAATAAAGTATGTCTCAAAAAAAAAAAATCTATGTTAAGAAAACTTTCTAGCAAACTGGGAGATTTCTGGAAGCTGCAGAGCACTATTTTATATTTCCAACTGTAAACCATGGAAACTTTTGTCATGCTGGGAAGGAAGGTTTTCAGGAAAGTTGAAATGACACAGTGTTGACTTATAAGAAGACATCTAGCCACACAGCTGACATCTTTGAGGAGAGTGTTTTCTAGTTCAGAGGAACCAGGAGCAATCAAAAACAGAGAGATTTCATGTTCCAGTCACTGTTTTAGCTGCTACATTTGGGAAAGAGGAGACTTTCCATTAAGTGTGTAAGTAAGAAAAATCAAAGTCTAGCCCCTAAAATGACTGATATCCTACTCACCTCAGGTAAGCCTCATAGTAGCCAGAAATGAGGTTTTCAGAAAAAAAGACATAAAGACACAGAATTACAGATAGACTTACATATAAACAGGTGAACAAAAACACCCATATAGAAGTAAATAGCAATTTTAGAAAAAATACTGAGAGTTGTGAGATAGATGAGCCATGACATGTTTTATATTTTAAATCTTCCTCAGGCTAAAATTCTTGGCTTAGTCATCAAAGAGTAATTTTTCTAATTTAGTATATTTATTTTAAACAAAAAAGATTAATTAGAAGACAGAAAATTTCAATTATAAGTAAATCTCTACTCCCCAGGTACCAGTCCCTGGAGAGAAAAGGAAGTACATGGCAATTTTCAGGTTTGCCATGGCCCTCTAAAGGCAGCTCCCTGAACAGCAGATACGAGGTCTTGGGGCTTACAGGAGTGCCTAGATATGTCAGGGTGCGCTAAAGAACATCCTGTAAACTACACGTCCTCTATCAGACCAGGGGACCGAGGCCATCAGTACTATGAAAGATGCAATGCCCATTTTGATCCAATACATTTGAAATAATGGAAAGACATAAAATTAGAATTATGATTTTCAGGTCCTGACTAGAGTTATAAAGTATAACTTGCTTCTGACAAGAGAACATTGGGAAAGAATGGAATAGAATTATAATGAGTTAACATCAGAATACCCAATAATCCATGGCCCTGTGGATGTTGACTACTCGAGAGTACCTTAATATTGGGGTGACAGAAGATTGGTAAAGTGCTTGTGAGTGGCAATTTCATGTACACACTACTAACGAAACAGCAACTCGAAGCAAAGTATTGAAAGTGAAAAGTTGAAATAGTACTAATTCTACCACTAGTGGCATGCTGGGGAAAAAAATCCCTGCATTTGTACTTTCAAACAAAATAAAGTCAAATCATGCATAATCTTCAATAGTTTGACTTCAGCTCAACATCACAGGCAAAAAGACAACTGAAAAATTCCGTACTCATAAAAGTCAGTTCAACATTTTTAAAGAGAGGGCATATTTCTTTTGCTGATAAATTGACAACTTACTGAGAACATTAATGAATTTTATTACCTATGCTTATCAAAATATTTTTCTAAACATCCTATCAAACTATTAATATCTAGTTCTGTTTTCACTACTTTCTCAAAATATTTGTTTGTTGTTTTTTACTTTGGTCAAATCTTAGAGCATTCATGGGAATACACTGCATTTGGAACAATATTGAGTGGCTGCTGTTGTTGTTTAGGAGCTAAGTCATGTTTGACTCATTTGCTACCCCATGAACTATAGCCCTCCAGGCTCTCCTATCCATGGGATTCTTTACCACTGAGCCCCCTGGGAAGCCCACAACATTCAGTAATAGGCACAAAATGCAGCAATAATTGTCTTGAGAATAGTAATTATAAAAACACTGTACAATTTTAATGCTTCAATTGGCTTTCCATTCAGTATTGGATTGAATTTAGCTGAACCCTTATAATTTTAGAAAATGTATTAGTAGGAATGATTTCGTATGTGAAGTCTCTTATCTGTTATAGTAATATTATATCAATGTGATGCTACTGAACTACTATCAGTAAGCCTGACAACGTAAGTTGTTCTGGCAAAGTTAATAGTATATTTTTTTCTAAGACATAGGGGTGAAATGTGGAGGGAGGAAACTATTCACCAACCCACCATCTCAGTTTTTTCAGCAAAGTACAGCCAAATCAGGCAAAGAGACATATAAACTTAAAACTAATCTATAGGGTACTCAGGGCAAGAATATCTACTTCTCAGAGAGAAGAAGTGTAGTAGCACTTAAATTATCCACAATGACTACCTAAGCTGATAAACATACTGATAATGTCTAAACTCTCTACTTTCTCTGTGTGGCTACAGCTATGTGTAGGGTGTTCTGCACACACTTTTGAATGACTCATGTGTAATATGCTGCAGATGGTCCTCCCATTTATTACAGAGTGTTGCTCTGCACTGTATCATAACTTTAGCCTTTGGACAGTAATTTGAACATTTTTCACCAGTGCCCCATACTTTATAGACAGTACTTGGTAGTTATTAACTATCTATATAAAGAGCAACTCCAGTAATTTCAATAAATTACAGCTTGTAATATTATTTAAGAGAGCAAGGTTAAAATGAGTTTTTACTATTTTTAACTAGCTTTGAAAATCTATCCAAAGATCTTGAATGAAATGATATCTTCCTCAACTGCATGTAAATCATTATAAACCTTATGTCCAAAGCATTCATTATGGTTCCTACCAATTTAACACTTTTAGTGATTTATAAATTGGGCATAATTTCACAGAGTTGTTTTAAGATCAATAAACTTTCCAGAACTAAGCTAACTAACCTATTTTCAACATCCATGCATTTTAATTTTCTAAACTCTTAACTTAAAAACTGAAAACTTTTGTGTATAAAAGGAAAACTTAAGGAGCAAATGTATAATATCTTGCATTTCCATATTGGATTTTTGTGGCTTCCCAGGTGGCTCAGTGGTAAAGAATACATCTGCCAAGGCAGGAGACATGGGTTTGATCCCTGGGTTGGGAAGATAATCTGGAGAAGGAAATGGCAACCCATTCCAGCATTCTTGCTTGGGAAATCCCTTAGCCAGAAGAACCTGGCAGACTACAGTCCATGGAGTCTCAAAGAGTCAGACACGACTTAGCGACTAAACAACAAAAACAACTGGATTTTCATAAACATCTGAGTAAATTTTTTCTGTGACCACAAAATTCTAAAATAATGTGTATAAACAATCTTTCTTAGACTTGTTTTGATAATGCAACAGTATTTCTGAAATAGATCCTCATGTACTTGATTCATTTTTATTCATTCCTTAGTTCTTTTTATTCCTTCTTTCCAAAACGGTACAAAGCAATTAGAACAGAGTACTAGATTTGCCTTAAATTTTGCCCAGAATTAAAATGCACATGGCCTTGACCAAACTCATTAGCCTAATGATAGTGAGATATATGAGGTTTTGTCCTCCCATACCATATGGGGTCTGGCTTCGAGGGAAAATGCAGCCATTATAAAATAACCTGGGCAGATAACAACTGCACCACAGTCTGTTCAAACCAAAACATCAAATCTCTGCTAAATTTATACATGCCAGTTCCAAACTTAGGTTCTTTGTTTATCCAGGAAACAGTGATGTGCATTTCTTTTTTATCCTAATCCATCACTCTTTTTTTTATACCACTGGAGCATACTTGAATCTCCCTGAAGATAATCTATGCATTGTTTTTGGCATATGAATAGAATTATTTCTTTCACACCCCATCGTTCTTTACACTAACACAAAAAGGTCTCATTTAATTCAGAGGAAAAGAACATTCTAGTTTAAATAGTAAATTTGTTTCTATCATATCACCAGAAGTGGTATTCTTGCCACTGACATTCCTCTTAAAAAAAAAAAAAAAAAGTTAGTTTTGTTGGTTTTGAGTTCCTTTTTATTTCCTTCTTTTTTAGGTGTTCTATTGTGCTTATGAGGACTCTTCTGACCTCAGATGATCAAGGAACAATGCATAAGTGCCTCAGTGTTCCCTGCCTGGTTGAGTCACTAAAAACCTAGTCTTTGTGTAGAATGTCATTGAAATGTAGCCTGAAGATAGATGACATCTAACTCTGTAATATATGAGTGACGTTTATATTTGCACCTTTTCATCTCGCTTCACTGTGAAAACCTTTCAAGGAAATATTCTCAAGTTGCCAAGTCATCCACATAGTCTTACTTTACATTTCCCTTACTTTGATTCAGAGGGGAAAAGGTCATGTTCATCTTGATAATAATAATAATAATAACAACAACTTCTGAATATTTTAATGATTCTAGTTGTCCATGATCTTCTCTCATTTTGACTTTGGCATTTATTCTCGTATATACCCAAGATAACCTATCCCGTCTAGACATCACTTCTTCCTTGTCCTTCTCTTTTTATAAAAATACTTTACATCCATGCCGTGCCTTTCATCTAAAGAACTCAAAGTGGTTCTTTTTCTCTAATATGCTTTTATATTCTCTAGAGACCAAAGAGGCTTCTTTTATTATTATTATTGTAGCTCTAGTCTTCTTTTATGGGTGAAATCTGGTCTGGTTGCTAAGAAGCATGGATTTGAATTCACTCTCTAGCAGCTTCTACCTTTTCACTTTTAAAATGGTTATTCTTTTTAATGCATTGAAGTGCATTTGACTATCATTTTCAAAAAATCTCCTTTTAAAAGTTACAGCAAAACTCTCTAGAAACCAATGAATCTCATTGCCACGGTATGGTGGGCTCTCCAGCTTCAAGATCTATAATCATTTCTTCGGTGTCAGTAATAAAATGCTTCAGTAACCTCTCCCAGCCCCTTGGCAATCTGCCTAATAGTGTCAGGCCATTCCCCCTGCAATCCTACTACTCCAAGAGCCAAGAATGGTGGTGCTGCTACCATGGCAATTTGGAGCACTGAAGACCTGGAAGTCTTTTTGTTTTGCTTTACATGAGATACTAGTTAAAGAATGCATAATGCATGATTAAGAAGCTTATTGTGTTGACAACATCCCTGAGTCCATTTTCCCCTCCCACGTAGGCTTGCCGATCTACAAATGGCCTTTATTTCTAGCCTAACAAGCGGTTCCCTATCCTGTTCCATTTAGGCAATGAACATTCCCTTTGTTCCCTTGCCCAAAGTCACACACACGAGTGCCCGGCTACCCAAAAAATAGTTACTGGGACACCAAGCATATGTGAAAATTTGCATGAGTCTGTAATTTTCCTCTTCCTTCCAAGTAGGCCAATTCACTATCACTTAATGGTTATTTAATCAGTTACTGTGTGCCAAGCACTGTGCTAGGTACTGGAATACAAAGATTAAGAAAATTCTAGTCTTGTTTTCAAGGATAACATTGTCTAACAGAGCTAACATATATAAACACAAATATAAACAAGATGAGAGGTGTACAGTCAGAAATATTACAGAACATTAAGAGAATGTGCAGAAAGGCTCTTAGCTTAGTTGAAGATGAAAGTAAGGAGATCAGGAAAGATCAACTACAAAAGAGGAAATCTGTGCAGAGCTGTACAGAATGAGAAGGAGCTAAGTAGGCAGTGTGGGAACAAGCATCCCAAGAAAAAGGGAATCATGAACAAGCAACGATGATAAGCACCACATCGCATGTGGGGAATCACTTGCTGTTATGAAAGCATGAAATTTGAGAGTGCAGCATGCCAGCACAAAGAGTGCCATTGTCGTGAACCAAATCATGAAGAGCCCTATGCAGCATTCTGAATCCACAAAATGCATAATTAAAGAAGACGTTAGCTGTGTATACCAGAAGTCTCAGACTTGAGTGTAATATTAGCACAAAACACTGGCAAAGTATGCTAATGAACCCCATCCTTACTAACCATTGTAAAGAGACATTTAAAAGAAAAGGATGGGGTTTCCCTGGTGGCTCAGTGGTAAAGAATCCACCTGCCAATGCAGGAGACACGGATTTGATCCCTGGTCCAGAAATATTCCATGTGCCGAGGAGCAACTAAGCCCATGTGCCACAACTATTGAGCCTGTGCTCTAGAGCCAGGAACCTCAACTACTGAGGCCACATGCTGTAACCACTGAAGCCCATGCACCCTCGGGCCCACGAGCCACAACTCCTGGGCCAGAGAACTGCAACCGCTGAAGCCCACACACCTAGAGCCCGTGTTCCACAAGAGAAACCACTAAAATGAGAAGCCTGAGAACCGCAAGGAAGAGGAGACTCCGCTTACTACAACTAACCCAGCACAGCCAAAAATAAATAAGTAAATAAATGATTTTTTAAAATAAAAGGAAAAGATGGAAACTCAAGTACTTGTTCAAGGGTCCTTCAGGGCAGTGAAAAAGTCAGGGATTCTAAGCTGGGTGCCAAGACACCCTCTGCAGAAAGAAGTACCTAGAGTAGAGAAAGTATTAGAATCTGCCAAAAAGAAACTGCATGACATGATTATATTCTGAAATGTCAGATTTATGCTCTATGAAATTCAATAAATTATAGGCTGCAATGGAGACTAAGACCCAAAGATATGTTAATTCATTATGCATATCCAATCATGGTACATCCCACCCACTATGATGTGCTTGTCAGCACTTTCTTTACTGAAAGTTTCTGGCCCTTTTCAGTGGTTTTCCTTATCAGATTTAATGCATCCTTTGTTTGCAGTGAAGTCTGATGTGCTTAAAGAGAAAGAGGTCTCTGAGCAGAAATGTTAAGAAGATTGGATCTCCCTAGAACATGAGAAAGGACAGCACCTTGCATTTCCTATATTTACACTAACAAAAAGAAAAATGGTGTCCATACATCACAGATAACAGATTCACAAACTAAAAGATTATGTAACTAATTGAAGGTCACAGAGAAAATCAGTCATCTCAAGATTAGAGCCTAGGCCTCTGACTCAGTGTTTAAATCTCCCATTATGTTACTTATCTAACGGATTGTTGTGGGTTAATCTACAATTGCACTTTGCCAAAATCCTTTCCAAAAATCCTTAGCTTGACATTGATCTAGGATAACAGATGATGCCTGAATCATAAGAAGCATTTCAGACTTTTTTTTTTTTATCTCTTTTTGTGATAACAAAGATCAGAAAGCTTTGTTAAGAACACCGGTTATGAGCCAGTTTCTGCTCAAGCTCTGGTAAATGTTCTGAGAAATGGGGAATTGTAGAGTTGAAAGGAGCTGGTAGATTTCTAATGCAACACTCTCCTCTTCAGAGGATCTGTAATTCACATGTTTTATAGTCTACTTGAGACTGTATTCCACAGCATTTCTTTTAGTCACTGAGAGCTCTGTCAGAGGTTAATTGACCAGAGAAGACATTTATCATTCCAGGTTTGTCACTTAAGCAGAATAGTACCATCTGCATAATCTTTTCTGTATATTTGGACCTAATAGGATATACAAATTTTATAAAGGAGTAGGGAAGAGGTAAAGAGTTTTGAGTAGGTCTTCCCCTAACTTCCTATAGAAATAACTATTATTGCATAGCAACCAATTACGACAGATTCTTAAAAAAAAAAAAACTTTGATAGTGGAAATAAAAAATTAAAATATACTTTTGCAATTCAACCAAGTCACATTTTATTTATATCAAAATATTGTATAGATATATGTATCGACTATTCTAATAATTGATTATAAATCCACTTTTTTAATTAGTTTGCGCAAAAGAAAGACAGTAAAGTGTTTATACAGTCTCAGTAGTCAACACAATTGTGGACGCATAGGATTCTTAAAATGACACCATAAAATGGAACTTAGAACAATCTTGTCTACATACCTTTTTTTAAAAAAATATAAGTGCCAACAGACTGTACACATTGAGAGAAATACTGTACATTAGTTAGTCCAGCCACTTTTTAGGGAAATAAAAACTGAAGCCCAGGGAAGTCTTTCATGATTTAAGAGCCAGGAGTTGAACTCAGGTTTCTCTGTCTCCAAGCTGCCCTTAAGAGCCATCCTCAACTCATCTTTTCTTCCCCATGCTGACTTGTGCTTGCTCAAGGACCACTCCAAAATTCTCGCATAAATCTCTAGTCGGAGTTTAAAATAAACTCTTAAATTTCTTAACACCCAATCTTAAATACCTTTTTTGTTGACTTACCAATTTTTTGACTGCTTTCTATCTCTTTACTTTGATGAACTTTCTACTTTGACAGACTTTTTTAAAACTCTGTTCATTCATTTGTTCAGAAAGATTTATAGATTGCTTGCTGGGCGTCATGTCCTCCCTTGATCTTTTTCAAGATGCTAACCTATTTCCTTCTGACTTGGCCTGTTCTATCTGCTCTGTGGCCACCATGTATTCTTCTCCCCACCTAACTACAGGCATTTCTCAAGCCTTATCTCACTTTCCTTTTTGAGCACTTCCTTGCTCCTAATTGGTCTCCAATTCCATGATTTCAACCATCACCTTCCGTGACTGAATAGCAAAGTGGCATCTCTGGACTGGCTCTATTTCCTCAGAGTTTGGGCCACCTTCCTTCAACAAGTGTTCACCTGGAAAGCCCAGGTTCACTCAAAACTAAACCTTCTGAAACAGAATATACTCTCTCCCCAACTTACCTCCCCTGAAGACTTTCCTGTCTTGATATAAATGTGACCACATCCAATCAGCAAGGCCTTATGTCAAAACTCATGCGTAACAGAGTCCTCTGATGCTCTGGGTAAAACAAATCTCCCAGAGTTGCCAATTATCCCTGCACATCTGTTCCTTCTTTCCCACTCACACTGCTTCTGCTTTAGGTTCCAAGGCCTGACCTATTTCTCCCTCTTCCCTCTGGCTCAATTATTATCATAAAATCTTCGACATACAGAAAAATTAAAAGAATAACACAGTGCTCATCTGTAGACAAACAAACTAGATTTCATGATTTATAACATTATATCACATAAATATATATTAATAATATTTATTTTCTTTGTCTGGATCTTGGAGAGGGAAATGGCAACCCACTCCAGTATTACTGCCTGGAGAATCCCATAGTCAGAGAAGTCTGGCAGGCTACAGTCCAGGGATCACAAGAGTCGGACATGACTTAGCAAATACACCACCACCACCATGTCTGGATCTAGCTCTAAGTATAGGGATAGAGATAGGAATGAGGGTGGATGAGTATGGGCATAGGTATGAATATACCTATAGACACAGATACACATACAGTAGAGATATACATACACACAGACATATATTTTGCCATGGACGTGAATCTGAGCTAACTCTGGGAGACAGTGTAAGACAGGGGAGCTTGGGGTGCTACAGTCTGTGGGGTCGCAGAGAGTCAGACATGACTTAGCAACTGAATAGCAACATATTTTGCCAAGTAATTTGAAAGTAAAGAGCAGATATTAAGATACTTGTCAGCATACATCACTCCTCTCTTAAGAATAAGAACTTTCTCATACATTACCACTATATCATTATCAAAACTATAAATAATGATCCACTAATATCCAAAGTCTAGGCCACATTCAAATATTCTACATCAAATGGCTTTCATAGCTACTGTGGGGTTTTTAACTATAATTCAATCACAGTTTACAAGTTGTGGTTTTATTTAAATATCTTATCTCTTTGATTTCCTTTTTATTTTCCTCCCTTCTATTTATTATTCATGATCATTTACTTTGTCTAAGAGGATGCCAGATAGCTTGAATTTATCTGATTGCTTCCTTGATATGCATTTGTCTTTTACCTCTTCTCCTATAGCCTGCAGAGGCTAGATCTGTTTCAGTCACTTTAATTTATCCTCTTTATTTCACCTAATTTCCCCAATTTCTTATATACCAAGTGAACCTTTATTTCCTCTCCCCTCATGTTTTAATTCCTCTGCAAAATTCTGCCCTGTTCCCACCCCTCTTAACCAACCCCTCCAGAACACCATTCCTCTGTTTTCTTTTTAAGACCTTCTCAGGCTGGTCCTGACCCACGTCTGTGGTTCCCTACTCCAACCTTGGTTTCAGGCAAACTGCTCCCTGGAGCACACCACATTCTTCCCTACCTCTCAGCTTTTCAGGACACTCTCATCTCTTCAAGTCCTACCTTCCAGACTTCACATACTTCTTTCATGAAGCCTTTCCGAACCACTCCAAGGCCTATAATTGTTTTCTTCCTGTGAACTCACTGACCTTAATATTTATGTGACATCATTCTTTTGGCAATTAGCTGTTAGTTAAAGCAATTGTTTAATATTTTGTCATAGATCATGCATCTCTTATACCACACAATTGTTCATGTACTGTTGTGTAACTTTCTACCTGGTCCCTCAACCATATTTTAAGTTCTGTTAGTGTGGAATTCATGCAAAGTTCTTTTTAAGTTGCATAATATGCATAATATTACATAAAAATATATACTCAAAAAATGTTTGTTATCTGACTTGTTGACAGATTATTAAAAAATGAGACAGACAAATGAGAATTCCAAATGAGAAGTACAGTTTGAAAGAAGATTAATCTCTGTCAAGGCATCACTAATACTCAGTACTTACTTGGAATTTTTAATACTAACAAATGCCAACCTTTAGAACCATACCCTTCAGCCACCAATAGCCTAAGGGAGTGGGAAAGAACAAGACTTTAAAAGGCACAGTTCTGCCCACACTAATGGTATGCCTTTAGGCAAGCTCCTTAAATATTTTTAATCTCAGTTTTATAGTCCCTACAATGGGAATAAAGACAGTTACCTTCCCTGTTTGTTGGAGAAAAACAAAATAATAATGATACAAGTGCATCCCAGCTATTGTGATGTTCTCAATATTAACTGAATCTAATTCATGAGATTTCATTCTCTTGCTTAAAGTCTAGAAGAAATGAAATGCATTTCCTGTTAAAAAAGAGGCTCTTCAAATGCTTGAAACCCAGTAGTTCTAAGAATGTGTAGATAGTAACTCTGAATATTAAACGTGCCAAAAATATGAATACTCATTGAACTGTGAGAACATGATTATCAAGTAGGTTGTGCAAAGTGACTGCTCCGTTCATCTTAGACAGGAGAGGGAATTTCATGACCAACACAACTGCATATGTTTCAAAGGCAAACTGACCTTCGTGGTTCTGCCTCAACCACTCATAGGCTTGGTAAACAACTGTAAGTCTGAATAAGATGTAAACACAATAACCACTTCAAAGGTAACATTATTAAGTGAGATAATCCTTGTGAAGTGTTTCATCCAAGGCCAGGAGGAGAAGGGGGTGACAGAGGATGAGGTGGTTGGATGGCATCACTGACTCAATGGACATGAGTTTGAGCAAACTCTGGGAGATAGTGAAGAACAGGGAAGCCTGGCGTGCTGCAGTCCATGGGGTCACGAAGGTTCATACATAACTGAGCAACTGAACACCAACACATGTGTACAGTAAATGCTCAAAGGTTACTATCTTACTGTGGTTTCTCAATGCAAATCCTAAGCAAAGAGCTTTATTCCAAAGTTGTTCTCAGAAGTAACAGATGGAATTTTCCAAGCTATATTTCCCTCCCCCTACTCCTCTGCTGCATCCCATCCTGTTGAGTCACTACCATCTTCCATCACCGTTCTCTCCTGTCTCAGAGTCCTTGTCCATGCTATGCTTCAGCTCCTGGAAGGACTTCTTGCACGTCACCTGCCCAAATCTTAAAGACGTGACTCCAGCCCTGTCTCTTTCATGGAGATTATCATTTTTCAATCTTTGATGGCCTTGTCCTCCTTTGCCTTCCCCAGTGACACTCAAATCACATTTAGTTCTCTACTGACTTGTAACTACTTTCCTTTCCACAATAATGTGTCTTTTCGACCAACTAAATTAAACATTTTGAGGGCAAGGATGATGTCTTGTTCCCTAGCCTAGTTCAGTGTCATAATAGTAATTATTTGTTGAATTAACACAGGTAACAGACTGTGACAAAAGCACCTTCTGTAAACATAGATTCTGTGAAACTTTATACAGTGATAGTTTTTATTCATAGGGTTATGAATCATCTTTCCAGAGACAGAAGAAAAACACACTTAAGCTGGAAGAGATAATATCAAATTGGAACCTTCATTTCTAAATCATTCCTGTCTCCCAAGGCCTCTAAGGTGACAAATAAAAACTTCTAATCACTTGTGAAAGAGTCCAAATGACTTTTTGTGTTGTTCAAGCAGAAATGTATTAGGCTTCATTAGGCTTCAAGTGACAACAACCTAATCCAATTATTTTAAGGAAAGGGGGAATTTACTAGTTTATAACTCTAAAGTATGGAGCTAGTGTGTGCTACTTTGATATCAAATGATATTAGCAGGGCTCAGTTTATCTCTTAGCCACCCTTCTTTACAATCTTAGCTTCAGGAGGAGCCAAGATGGCAGCAGCTCCAGTCTGCATGCTTCCTGGTTCAGTTCCAGGAGGGTGGTCATATTCTCTTTCCCAAAAGTCACAAAGGACGTCTCTCTGATTGAATCCTATGAGCACCTTTGAGCCAATCACCAGGACCAGAAGAGGCCCACACCTCTACACCCACACCTCTGGGTCACTGTGGTTAGTAGGCTTCCTGGGGCCACAGAGACAGAGAGTCAGGAGGGGAGGTTCCTTGGAGGCAAATGGATACAGGTATTAGAGAGTGGGTGAAGGTATACTGGAGAAACATTTGAACTCACAGACTACTAGGCATATACTAAATCTTTCATTCAGTGACTTAAGCAGGTTTCTCTTCTTCCACTAAGTACTAAGACTGTGCTTCCAGGCTTCTTTAATGTCTTGGTATACAGAAAATAATAATAATCCTGCATTACACTGAGTGCTGAGAAAGCCAGGGTCTCAACACTGCCTAGAACAGCAACTCATGGCTGGGAAAGCTGTGCCTAGGAGGTAGCATGATTATGTGGAGAAACCACCTAGTCAAGTGAAATCTTAAGTCTTGGCTTTTAGATTCAGATTTGCCACTTACTTGCTGTAAGCAGGTGAGGCAAGTCTCAATTCCTTTTTCCTCATTGGTAAAATAAGGATAATAATACATGTCCAGCCTGCCTCACAGAATTGTTGGGGGCAAAGCCACATAAAAGCATGCCTCTCAGTGTATTTTGTTAACTACAGAGTGTTATACAAATGTGAGGCATTATTCCTATTTGAGGGAACTGAGTTAACCAATTGAAAAATAAGTTGGGATATAGGAGATCTCTCCAAAAATGTCTTACACTGAGTTTACACTACTATATGATTTTACTTCATAGCTAAATGGATCCATAGAGATCCGTGAGGTTGCTCAAGAGACAACTAACACTATGAACACATGTTGGTCAAACAGGGTCAGCCAGGATATGCAAACTTATTAAATCTTAAATTATTGATATCATTACTTTAAAAGATATCTGAAAGAACACTGAGCCTCATTTGCCTAAGCAAACAGAAAGTAGGGCCAGGATTAACCACAACCATAGTAAAGGGTCACAATGGACATATGATGGTGAGCTTAATCCCCTAAGCAAGAACATATGTTAACAAAAACACGGAAGCAAATTACAGAAGTTAAGTGGGGGAAGGAGAAGATTCCAAAGACAAGGAGTGCTGACTAAGCAGGCCTGATTTCTTCTGAACAGAAATTAGTGCTCCTCCAAAATGCAAAACTATGCCATGAACACACAGCACATGTAGAAATGTTCATCATGGTAGCCACAATCTTAAATTCAAGCTTGACAAGCAAGTTCTCAAATTCCTTTGCAAAAAGAGAAAATAACGAACTGATGCCACAAGAATCTGTTGATTCCCACCTCACTTGTCCCTCCTAAAGTCTTTCTGCCTAAAAATGTTGACATAAAATGAAAAAAAAAATTGAATTTTATGATTTTTCTCTTCTACCAGATTCCTGCTGTAAAATGTACTTTGGGAGAAGAGAAGGAACTGGGTCCCGATAAGGTCAATTGACATACACAGAATTAGACACTACTTGAATTCTGGGTAGTGTGTTTAGCAGAAATTCAAACAAGCAAAATAGAAAAAATAATATGTAGAATATAATGAATTCTTTATATGCAGATTCAACATATACAAATATAGAATTAAATACCTTGAATAATCTCAGGAGGCCCTCAAGATGAAAGAATGACACGGTGATTACACCTCTAAGAACAATAATACATTAGTAAAAGGTCAAATCCTGACTCCCCCTTTGCAGCCCCTCCTAGTTTGTAAGCAAAATTTAAGTGTCACAAATATCTCAGTGCCTCAAAGTTTGCTCCGTTAAAAAATACAGTTAAATTGGCCTCTTCTTGTCTATACAAGGACATGAAGAGTAGGAAGGGGAAATGTATGTGAAAGTATCACACTGTAGCCAGAGTAAGGTTTTTTCATTTTTTTTTTTAACAGAAATTTAATCATGTTAACCCACTTCCTGCTTGAAATATTTTAGTAACCTCTATATGCTTTTAGACAAATTCTTATTATTCTTTTATATTAAGATATTATTGACATACAATATTACATTCATTTCCCTGGTAGCTCAGCTGGTAAAGAATCTGCCTGCAATGCAGGAGACCCCGGTTCGATTCCTGGGTCAGAAAGATCTGCTGGGGAAGTGAAAGCGTACCCACACCAAGATTCTTGGGCTTCCCTGTGGGCTCAGCTGGTAAAGAATCTGCCTGCAATGCGGGAGACCTGGGTTCGATCCCTGGGTTGGGAAGATCCCCTGAAGAAGGGTATGGCCGTTACCCACTCCAGTATTCTGGCCTGGAAAATTCCATGGGCTGTACTGTCCATGGGGTCACAAAGAGTCAGACATGACTGAACAACTTTCAGTTCATATTATATTAGTTTCAAATATACAACACAATGATTCTATATTTTATATATTACAAACTGATCATCACTATAAATCCAGTTAACATCTATTGTCATTATAAAACAAATGAAAAACCATAGTGTGGCTACAGTGTGGTACTTTCACATACATTTTTGACAGGAAGAGTGGTATTTGTGTGTGTGTGTGTATATTTTTTTAATGGAGCAAACTTTGAGGCACTGAGATATTTGTGTGTGACACTTGAATTTTGCTTGCAAACCAGGAGACGGGCTGCAAACAAGGAGTCAGGGAGCATCTGCAGAAGAGAGTATGGGGCACAGAGAAGCAAGATGAGAGGTTCTGAGGTGGAGTTTACCTGTGTGTTCAGGGGACATCAAGGAGGCTAGTGTGGCTGGAGAGGAATGCGTAGAAAGAGAGTGGTATAAGATGAGGTCAGATAGCCAGCAAGAAGACAGTCACATAGGGCTCTATGCTGCTGCTGTTGCTGCTGCTGCTGCTGCTAAGTCACTTCAGTTGTGTCTGACTCTGTGTGACCCCATAGAGGGCAGCCCACCAGGTTCCCCCGTCCCTGGGATGCTCCAGGCAAGAACACTGGAGTGGGGTGCCATTGCCTTCTCCAATGCATAAAAGTGAAGTCACTCAGTTGTGTCCAACTCTTAGCGACCCCAGGGACTTCAGCCTACCAGGCTCCTCCATCCATGGGATTTTCCAGGCAAGAGTACTGGAGTGGGATGCCATTGCCTTCTCCGATAGCTCTCTATAAAAATGAGCTAAGGACCGTGAGATTCACTCTGAGATGGAAAGTTAAGATGAAACTTAGTGGGGCCATGTGGGACTCCCAGGCACAGAGCCTTTTTGTCACCCGTTTCTTGTACGCAAGGCTCTAGCCACTATGACTTTCCTGGAGTTCCAAAGGGTAGATTCTAACAGTTGCTGATCAAGGGAGGAATAGCCAAGAAATTTCCTGATGCAAGATTAAAGGGACCAGAGAAGCTCATCAAGATAAGGAGACTGACCAAGTGAGATGGGAGAAATATCACCAACCTCAGATATGCAGATTATACCACTCTAAGGGCAGGAATTAAAGAGCCTCTTGAGGGTAAAAGAGGAGAGTGAAAAGGCTGGCTTAAAACTCAACATTCAAAAAACTTAGATCATGGCATCTTGTCCCATCACTCCATGGCAAATAGAAGGGGAAAAAGTGGAAGCAGTGACAAACTTTATTTTCTTGGGCTCCAAAATCACTGTGGACAGTAATTGCTGCCATGAAATTAAAAGATGCTTGCTCCTTGGAAGGAAAGCTATGACATACTTAGACAGCATATTAAAAAGCAGACACATCACTTTGCCAACAAAGGTCTACATAGTCTTAGCTATGGTGTTTCCAATAGTCATGTATGGATGTGAGAGCTGGACCAAAAGAAAGCTGAGTGCCGAAGAACTTATGCTTTGAATTGTGCATCAAAATTGCTGGAGAAGACTCTTGAGAGTCCCTTGGACTGCAGGGAGACCAAACCAGTCAAATGTAAAGGAAACCAACTCTGAATAGTCATTTGAAGAACTGATGCTGAAGCCGAAGCTCCATTACTTTGGCCACCTGATGTGAAGAGCTGACTCACTGGAAAAGACTCTGATGCTGGGCAAGATTGAAGGCAAAAGGAGAAGTGGGCAGCAGAAGATGAGATGGTTAGATAAAATCACTGACTCAATGGACATGAGTTTGAGCAAACTCTGGGAGATAATGAAGGACAGAGAAGTCTGGTGTGCTACAGACCATGAGGTTGCAAAGAGTAGGGCACAATTTAGTAAATGAACACCACCACCACCACCTAAAATAAGATTAAGAGACTGCAGGCCCTGCTCATACCCTAATCTTGTCAGAGACCCCACCTTTGCCCCCCATTACAAAAACCCTCACCAAGTTCACTGAGGTTGAGACACAGTTTTTTCTTTTTTTTTTTTTTTTTTTGTTTCTTCAATATTTATTTGTATTTTTATTTCTGCTCTTATATTTTTTTAATTTTATTTTATTTTTAAACTTTACAATATTGTATTAGTTTTGCTAAATATCGAAATGAGTCCACCACAGGTATACCTGTGTTCCCCATCCTGAACCCTCTTCCCTCCTCCCTCCCCATACCCGAGACACAGTTTTTTCAAACAGAAGCCTGATGTGACTCCCTTTGCCTGGAAAAGTAATAAAGCTATCCTTTTCTGCTTCACCCCAAACTCTGGTCTCTAGGATTTTATTCGGCACTGGTGTTTAGAGAGGCTGAGCTTTCAGTAACAGTGATGGGAGATTTGAGCAGAGCTCTAATGTAATCTGGCTTTCATTGTAATGAGATCGACTCTGCCTTCTTCGTGGAGGACAGTGTAAGTAGCAATAGCAGATACAGGGAGACTAGTTAAAGGTCTACTGTTTTGCTATTTAACTCTTGTTTTTCAGTCACTAAGTCGTGTCCGACTTTTTGCGACCCCATGGACTGCAGCACACCAGGCTTCCCTGTCCTTCACTATCTCCCGGAGTTTGCTCAAACTCATGTCCATTTAACGCTTATATTAATTTATATCCCTGTTTCAATTCCTTGGGGAAGTCTTTCCAATCTTCTATATTCTCTTATAATCCGTGTATCTATCATTAACATAGTACTTGGCATCTTTGCAACTTTATATTTATTTATGTGATTATCTGATTATTATTTGTCTCCCCCACCGGTCTACGAGTTCCTCCAGGAAAAAGAGCCAATCAGCTTTTCCTTCTCCAGTGTCTAGCAGAGTATATAAAACAAGTAGTACACAATAAATGCAAATAAAGAAAGAAAGGAAGGAAGGAAAAAGGAGGGAAGGAGGAAAGGAAGGAAGATACGAAAGCAAGAAGGAAGAGGAGAAGGGAGAGGAAAAACATTCACACAAGAGTTATTTTGCAGATTTTGATATAACTGCTCCAAAATGATGCAATAATTTTGGGGCAAACAGAGAGGAGTTTTTGCCAAAGATGCAGGAAGGGTTATGCCCCACCATCCAAGGAAAGTTTGGTTCATCAAGAAATATCAGTAAAAGCTAACATTTATTGAGAGCTTACTAGATTCCAAGTGCTTATTTAAATTATCTTGTTGAATCCTCTTAACAGCCTTAAGGAGTTTATATTACTACATTTTTCAGATGAACAAATGTGCTTAAGAGAGGTTAGTTACACAGCCAATAATCTAAAGAGCTTAGAGCTCAAACCTTCCTGTTTAGCTGCCATGCACATTGCCTCCTGCAGGGACAGTCAATAGCAATTTTATTAAAGACTTAGCTCCTGCAATCACATTTCTGAAAATCCATTGTGTCAAACAAATAGCAGGGCTCAAATGCAGATGAATTTCTGCCTCTCATCTAGTGTGTACATTTCCCCCCAACAGAAACAATTCCAATCAGTGTCATATGGTTTCATTTGAAATTTTAATGAGGCACAACAAATAAAAAGGAGGAAGAGAAGAGAATGGGAAATCAGAGCTACCTAACCGTAGATCTGAGAAACTGTATTTGCTGCAGTATTAAAGTACAAAACAGAATCTTTCATCTCAAATACCATTTAAAAGGCCTTGGTTTGTTTAATATATTAACAAAGAATATAATTTAATGTCACTGTGAGGCATAGAAAAATTCTTATTTCAAAGTGTTCAATAAGAATGATAATTGCCACAAAAATGAATCTCTCCTTTTGATAAATCTTTAGAGAGAAACAGGAGAAAAGTCAATTTTAGGCTATTCTTTGAAATTCTTTCATCACAGCTGCATAATGAAACATGTAGTTTCTAAAATATTTATGAAAACTTTCATTTTTAAAGTATTTACAGTGAATTTTACTTTTCTCAAAGAGAAACCTACTATTTTTCTTAAAAGAATGCATGCATATGTAGCTCAGTCGTGTCCGACTCTTTGCGACCCCGTGGACTGCTGCCCACCAGGCTCCTCCGTCCATGGGATTCTCCAGGCAAGAGTACTGGAGTGGGTTGCCATTTCCTTCTCCAGGGGATCTTCCCAACCCAGGGATCAAACCCGGGTCTCTCGCATTGCAGGCAGATGCTTTAACTGCTGAGCTACCAGGGAAGCCCTATAGGTATACATATATAAACATATATATGGTTAGAGACAGGGACAGAGATACATAAGTATATAGGTACATATATGTCTATAAATAGGAATATATATATATATATATATCTTTCTCTCATAAACAGCTGGTAGGAATGTAAACTAGTTTAACCTTTTAGAAGGCAATTAAGCACACGTCAAATCATTATTATATAACTTTCATATTCTTGATTGATTCAATGATACATTGTCTACAACACTACACATAGAAAATCCTAGAGAAGCCACCAGATAACTATTGCTGCTACTGCTGCTAAGTCACTTCAGTCGTGTCCAATGCTGTGCAACCCCATAGATGGCAGCCCACCAGGCTCCCCTGTCCCTGGGATTCTCCAGGCAAGAACACTGGAGTGGGTTGCCAATTCCTTCTCCAATGCGTGAAAGTGAAGTCACTCAGTCGTATCCGACTGTTAGCGACCCCATGGACTGCAGCCCACCAGGCTCCTCCATCCATGGGATTTTCCAGGCAAGAGTACTGGAGTGGGGTGCCATCGCCTTCTCTGAGATAACTACTAGACCTCATCAATGAATTTGGTAAAGTTACAGGATACAAAATTAATAAACAGAAATTGTGTTTCTATACATAACAACAAACTAGCATAAAGAGAAATTAAGGAAACAATTCCATTTACATTGCATCAAAAATAAGAAAATATCTAGGAATAAACTTACCTAAGGAGGCAAAAGACCTTTACTCAGAAAACCGTAACACTGATGAAAGACAACGCCAACTGGAAAGTCACACAGTGTTCTTGGGTTTGAAGAATCAACATTGTTATAATGACTATACTACTTAAGGCAATCTACAGATTCAATGCAATCTCTATCAAAATACCAATGACATTTTTCACAGAACTAGAGGAAATAAATTTAAAATCTGTATGGAAACACAAAAGACCCCGAATAACCAAAACAATCTTGAGATAGAACAGAGCTGGAGGAATCACACTCCCTGACTTCATACTATACTACAAAGCTACAGTAATCAAAAGAGGATGGTCCTGGCACAAAAGCAGACACACAGATCAATGAAACAGATTGCCTAGAAATACATCCATGCACCTATGGTCAATTACTCCACAAAACAGAACATCAGAATACACAATAGAGAAAAGACAGTCTCTTCAATAAGAGGTTCTGGGGAAACCAGACAGCTGCATGTGAAAGAATAAAATTAAAACATTCCCAGCATGATGCATAAAAATAAAATCAAAATAAAGACCTAAAAACATGATTGGACACTAAAAAACTATTAGAGGAAAACACAGGCAGAAAACTCTTCAACATAAATCACAGCAATATTTTTTTTTTGGGGGGTCTATCTCCTATAGCAAAGAAAATAAAAGCAAAAATAAACAAATGGGATGTAATTAAGCTTAAAAAGCTTTTGCACAGAAAAGAAACCATCAATAAATGAAAAGACAACCTACTTAATGGGAGAAAATATTTGCAAATGATATGACTGATAAGGGATTAATATCCAACATATATAAACAACTTGTACAACTCAACATCAAAAAATCAAACAACCCTGTTGAAAAAATGGCCAGAATAACTGAATAGACATTTATCCAAAGAGGAAATGCAGATGGCCAACAGGCGCATGTAAAGGTACTCAACATCACTAGTTAGAAATGCCAAAGAACTTCATAACTGTCAGAATGGCTACCATCAAAAAGAACACAAACAACAAATGCCAGCAAAGCTATGGAGAAAAGGGAAGCCCGTACACTGTTGGTGGGAATGTCACTGGTGCAGCCACTGTGGAACACAGTACGGAAGGTTCTCAGAAAACTAAAAACAGAACTACCATAGGACCCAGCATTTCACTCCTGGTGTATATATCCCCCCAAAATCCAGTAATCTGAAAGGACATATGCACCCCAAAGTTCATAGCAGCTTTATTTACAATAGCCCGGATATGGAAGCAACTTAAGTGTCCATCAACAGATGAATGGAGAAAGATGTGAGATAGATATATATATATATACAAACATATATATAGCTTCCCTCATAGCTCAGTCAGTAAAGAATCTGCCTGCAGTGCAGGAGACTTGGGTTCGATTCCTGGGTTGGGAAGATCCCCTGGAGAAGGAAATGGCCACCCACTCCAGTATTCTTGCCTGGAGAATCCCATAGATAGAGGAGCCTGACAGGCTCCTTGCATCCATGGGGTCGCAAGAGTCAGACACAACTTAAGAGACTAAACCACCAAACCATATATATACAATGGGATACTACTCAGCGATACAAAAAAAACCATGAAATTTTGCTATTTGCAGCAACATGGATGGACCTTGAGGGCCTTATACTAAGTGAAATAAGTCAGACAGAGAAACACAAGTACTGTACAATATCCCTTTAATGTGGAATCTACAAAACACGACAAACCAGTGAATATAACAAAAAGAAGCCATCTCACAGATACAGAGAGCTTACCAGCTGTTACCAGTGAGAAGCAGGAAACAGGAAGGGACAGTTAGGGGTACGAACAATTTGGTATAAAATAAGTGACAAGAATATATTGTATAGCACAAGAAACACGGCCAATGTTTTATAATTATAAATGGAGTACAACTTTTAAAAATTGTGAATCACTACATTGTACACCTGTAACTTATATAGTATTATACAGCAACTATACTTCAATAAAAATAGCAATAATACTACATTTAGTCATTTATCTTATGACTGTATAGAAAGATTAAGTATAGTTATCTTTGTATAATTTATAGTAATAACAACAACAAAGATATAATCCAACTAGAGACAGTCAGTCATAAATATGGCATATCCAAATACTGGAATACTATGCAGCCCTTAGAAATGAGTCTACAAAACTACATTTGCTGACCTGGGACTGTGTTAACAGTACATAATTAAGTGAAAAAGTTAGTTTAAAAATAACAAGCATAGGCATTCCCTGGCAGTCCAGTGGTTAGGACTCCTTGCTTTCACTGCCAAGGGCATAGTTTCAATCCCTGGTCAGATTAATCCCACAAGCCATGTGGTATGACCAAAAAAATACATAATTAAAAAAAATAGTAAGCATGTTTCTACTTTTTTAAAACATACATATTACACACAGAAATAAGTCTGAAAGAACAATTATCAAAATAATATTAGTTATATATGGAAACTGAGATTATGAATTACCACAATGCATGCATGTGATGTATAACTCTGTATGTATAGATACAAAGATACATATATATGATTTTCACAATTTTCCAATGGAAAAAAATTGGCCATGGTTTACATTTCTCTCTCAAAAAACAACTACCAATTTTTAGAAATTGAATCCTTATAGCCAGGTAAAAATAATAAGAAATAAAATATACATCAAAGTCAAAAGTTTAAGATATTTAATAAAGGTACAGCTAATAAAACAAAATTTACCTAACAGTTTTGCCTAACTATATACTGAACCACACATAAATAATGGTTACCTACACCTTTTTACAAAGATATCCTACCTCAGTCGGTTATTTCGCCTCATCTGCATTTTCCCTAGGTCTTTTGAGAATGTTCAGAAGCTACCTCGGGTGCCTTTCTATAATAAAAATACCACTGTGTTCCACTCAGCTTGTTAAGAAATCAAAGAAAGAAATTAAGTTAGTTTGGCATGATTTGTTTTTGATGAACCCATGTTGCCTCCTAATTATCACATTATTTTCCTCCAGATGTTTGCAAATTGAGTGAGCACAGACATTCTCTCTGTTGACATGCACCATAAAAGCCCTGGACAATAGACTATGTTTGAAAGCTTTCGAGTTATTGAGTTTGCTAGCAGTTAATATGGAGCTTCTCTGGCTGAAGAAACAAGTGTGCACATACTTTAAGACATGACTATAATTATTAAAATTGGCTATGTAAAAGGAATGAGCTAATGATGAAACATCCTCTGAGACCTATACTCTAAGGAAAACCCAGGATCTGCTCTTAACCACTTTAAATGAACAGAAGGTGGTACTGGTATGAAAACACAAACATACAAGTAAATAAAAGCAGACACTTACCTATACAGCTACAGGTAAAAACACTCATATATCTGTAATTTGGCAACACACAGATCATCTTTAATATGCTTTATTCAGTTTTTGCAGTTTCATTGCAGCATACAGTCCCCTGATGCATAATGAAGACCTAACTTCGGGCAAGGTAAACAAGGTAATAAAGCTGCAGTTTTCCCAATACTTTTATCTATTATCAGCAATAGCAATGAGTGGACAAAACACTTGCCAAGACTACTGACCTCCATGTCTCTTTATCTACAAAGCAAGGTTAATGATGCCCGACTGGAAAAGGGGTTTGATGAATGAATGAGATATACTGTAAAGAAAAAATATTAACAAAGTAAGTGTGTGCTGAGTCACTTCAGTCGTGTCTGACTCTTTGAGACCCCATGGACTATAGCCCACCAGGCTCCTCTGTCCATTTGGTTCTCCAGGCAAAAACGCTGGAGTGGGTTGCCATGCCCTTCTCCAGGGGATCTTCCCAACCCTGGGATCAAACCTGCATCTCTCAAGTCTCCTGCATTAGCAGGCAGGCTCTTTACCACTAGCACTACCTGGGAAGCCCTAAAAAGTAAGTAGTAATCTAACACATATTTAAAAAAGACATAAACATATAATATTTTAAATATTCCTTTTGAACTGTAACAGAAGTGGAAGGAAGAGCTACTGTGAGGCTGGGAGGTTGATTAGGTTGTTTTATAATCTAAGAAACACAAATGCCTATTAATTTACTCTTGGCAAAATTGCCCAAATCAATACTTTATGGATTTAATGTGATAGCACTGGAAAGCTTATGAAATTAGAAGGCAAGGAAAGTTTCTCTTTAGTGCTCCTGTAACTCCTTAATCTATCTCCTTACAACTATTTTTGAGAGAATGACCGAGAAGTCAGGATTCACCAAAAAAAAAATCCTTTATTACAGCCAAATGCTCTGAACTGGTTGATTATATAACTATAAATATTCAAAAGGTAAAAAGAGAAAGAAGAGAGAACAAACTGGAGAAAAGGAGGAGGGAGGTAAGAAACAGAAGGAAAGGGAATGAAAGAAAATAAAGACTAGAAACCCAAACAATGAGCATGCCTATAAAATAAACTCCACATTCTTGCTTACCTTTATCACACCCTGGATTCCCAGGAAGTCATTCTTGATATTCGTTATTATCTTGAAAATTTCAAGAAATTTTCAATTTTGAAATGTTTGTCAGTACGTCTGACTTATTCGGCTATTTTCTTGCAGAGTTACATGTGTGCTGGGAACTTCCTGTCACCACAAGATAACTTTCCACACTACCATAGACTTTGTAGTACTAGGTCAAACAACAAAGCTCTGCTGAGAAGCAGACGCAGAGGGGTTGGTTAACTGCACCTACTAGCTCCCATCATCACTTTGCCATGAATTTGACTTTTATTAAAAGATTTTTTTTAATGCAAACCATTTTTAAAATCGTTATTGAATTTGTTACAATGTTGTTTCTGTTTCACGTTTTGGTTTTTCAGCTTCGAGGCATGGGGGATCTTAGCTCCTCGACCAGGTATCTAATTGGCACCTTCTGCATTGGAAAGTGAAGTCATAACCACTGGTCCATAAGGGAAGTCCCACTTGAATTTGATTTAAATTCAACAAAATGTATAAATTTCAACATACTAAGTGACCACTTGGAATACTGAAAACATATTTGTACAATGTGCCACAAGGATTCATAGCACAAAACATATTCTTAATTTTACTTTCCCCTTTATAGCATCTTCTTCACAAATTCCCTCCAAGCATGTATGATTCTCACACTGAATCCTGGTGACTCAGAACCCTCTACTGCAGTTCCTTCAACTAACTCCTACTTATAGTGTTTCACCACGCACATCATGCTGTCATCTTTCCTCTGTCAAGATTCTTGTTTTGTGCCTATTTCTTTGGAGGTTTGATCTCTGGCAGGTAATCTATGTAGAAAGATTGTTCCTCCCATCTAACACATTTATATTTTAACATGCTTTCTGAAGACACAGTGATTTAACCCAAAGCAATATGTGGGGAACCATAAGCCCTTAGGTTGGCTGGTAAAGAGAGATTTAGGGGAAGATGACCTCGTGTGCATCTGTACCTCATGCTGTGCTGTGCTGTGCTTAGTTGCTCATGTGTCCGGCTCTGTGTGACCCTATGGACCGTGGCCCGCCAGGCTCCTCTGTCCATGGGGATTCTCCAGGCAAGAATACTGGAGTAGGCTGCCATGACCTCCTCCAGAGGATCTTCCCAACACAGGGATTAAACCCAGGTCTCCCGTATTGCTGGTGGATTCTTTACCATCTGAGCCACCAAGGAAGCCCAAGAACACTGGAATGGGTAGCCTGTCCCTTCTCCAGGGGATCTTCCTGGCCCAGGAATTGAACCAGGGTCTCCTTCATTGCAGGAGGATTCTTTACCAGCTGAGCTACCAGGAAAGCCCATGTGGACCTCATGGAACCCATCAAATCATATCATATGGATAGCTGACTAGCCTTCAACTAAAAGCTATAAGCTACCACATCTGTAATCCTAACAAGTCAAAGGGTGATATAATCATGGGAATGAAGATTTGGAAATAGACACTAATGAATTAAAAACAAAAGGGGAGGGAATTGCCTGGCAGTTCAATTGTTAGTACTCCCTGCTTTCACTGCCGAGGGTGCCAAGGGCATGAGTTCAATCCTGGGACAGGGAACTAAGATCCCACAAGCTGCTTGGCATGGCCAAAACAAACAAACAACAACAAAATGGGGAGAATGTTTATAGGTGTATAAAATGGCATTGAATGTAAATTCCTGTCTAGTTCAACCTCCATTTTGTACCATGGAGAGTGCTTGAGTTACACACAGCTGTATATGTCAAACTATGCTCTGGTTCACTTCCCTGGTGGCTCAGACAGTAAAGAGTCTGCCTACAATGCGGGAGACCCAAGTTCAATCCCTGGGTTGGGAAGATCTCCTGGAGAAGGCAATGGCAACCCACTCCAGTATGCTTGCCTGGAAAATCCCATGGACAGAGGAGCCTGGTAAGGCTATAGTCCATGGGGTTGCAAAGAGTCGGACACAACTGAGCGACTTCACTTTCACTTTTCACTTTCATGCTCTGGTTCACAGATAAGCAGTAAGTTCTTTTTGGAAAGTTTGAAGAGAAATGCTTGCCACCTCCTTTGATTGGCATCATCTCTCTTAATACTCATAGACAAATGTGAATTTATAATAAAACTGTCTCAAAAAGGCTCTAAAGTATGGTTATTTTGGTTAGCAACATTAAAACAAAATGTTAAGATTTCATCAAAATGATCACTCTAGCAATGAAATAAATCAAAATTAAACTTCAAAATTCAGCATGTCCAACAGCAGCACTTCTAAATCAAACAAGTACATTTTAATACTGTAACACCTTCACCAAGGGATTTCAAAGTCTTAATGCCAAATAATTATCCTTATTTACTTGAACTGCAAAAATGTTTTTCCTTTGCCTAGCATAAAGTAAAAGATAAAGATAGTTCTCCCTTAGAACTGCAGAATCAGAAAACGACTTTCTCTGTTATGATGCATTAGTAGAAAAAACTAGATCTGAGAGCTTGGTAGAAATTGTATCATGTTGAGCTCATTCTTTGTTCACATAAAATTATGAGATCACTAAAACCCAGGTACACATGGAGGATTACACAGGTGATAAGGATTTTCCTTTGTAAAAATATTAGTTCAAAGATAACTGTCCAGAAATTGTCATCAATAAGAATGCACTGTGGACCATGAAACATCTTTGCCCTTAAGCTCTTCTGAGAGTATCTCAAAGTACTGCATCATCACGATCCCAATTTTTCCCCCCAGAAGATCTGTTTTCATGACACCAGTTTCTTGTTATTTGAGTCAAAATCATGAATTAGCGAAGGCTTGCATTTTCTTCCTTTTTCCTCCCACTGACAAACTTTCAGACTGTTTCCTAATTGTCATACTCTCCACCTACAAAGACAAGAGTCGAAAACTCTTATTTATCATTCCTGCCCCAGTTTTAGAGTAAATGAAGAATCATCAAAATGGATGTTTTGGTTTTTTGAGTTGCTTATATATTGAGGTTCTAAACTTTTCATAGCTTAGCTAGCATGGACACCAACTGTATCTAGAAAAATTACAAAGCCTGAGATATATCTTTGGACTGATATATGATTAAATTATATATGTAACTATTTGTGAATATAAATAATTGGATATAAAATTAATAAAAAGGATATATATAGATATAGATATAGATATAGATATAGATATATTTCCCCCCCACCTCTGGCTCTCATTTTAATGCTGTATCTCCTATACAAGTGATTTTTAAATGTGATCCAAAATTCCCCCAGGGTAACTGTCAATTGTAAAATACAATTCATTTGATTTATATATAAATTACTAAAATTATTTGCAATCATTTGCCACTCATATCACATCAAAACCAGGTTTTTATTTGGGATTCATTTTATCTGAAGTTTGTGGTAGTTTTTTGGAGTTTTGTCAACAGCAATCTGTAATGCATGAAAAACTCCCATGTTTTCAAAGTGACATACCAACCCCCCAAACATTTTAAAGGCACAGAAAAGGTTTTTTCACTTGAATAACATACTCCAAGTTCTGTAGTTTAATTCCACCTCTCTCTCACCATCTCTTGCCCCTTCCAAACCACTACCCTCATTCCTATTCCTCTGATGTAAATCTCACCACATTTTTGAGAGTTTGTCCTGATGACCAGCACATTGACTTCTGAGCCTCCCATTTACCCCTGAGAAGAACTGATCACCTCCTCCTCACTAGCTAAGCAGTTAATCTATCCTGGTTAACAATTTAAGTAAGATATCTGTGTTTGTTTCCTCGGGCTGCTATAACAAAGTACCATAAAATGGGTGGCTTTAAAAATAAGAATTTACTCCCTCACCATTATGGAAGGTAGAAATCCAACATCAATGTGTTGGCAGGGCCATACTCCCTTGGAGACTCATGGTAGAATCCTCCTTACCTCTTCCTAGCATGTGGTGGTCAGTGCCAATCCTTGACTCTGGTTTGCATCTGTATCACTCCAGCCTCTGCTTCTCTCACCACATGGCATTCTCCCTGTGTTTCTTCTCTGATAAGTACACTAGTCATATTGGATTAAGGGTTCACCCTACTCTAGTATGACTCCATCTCAACTTTTTTCTGCCAAGATCCTAGTTCTAAATAAGGTCACATTACAAGTATCAGGGGTTAAGACTTCAACATATGTTTTGGGGACCATGATTCCATCCACCATAGTATCTTAAAAAGGCACACTCAACCATAACAAAACAAAGTTCTCTAGTAAAATATTTCCTAAGTAGAGTGTCAAAACCACTGCAACTAAATATATGGAATATCCAAAGTATTTCCTGGAGGATTTAATGGTGAGCTTTTAAAAAGAAGGACCAAGGTTATTTCTAGAGCTAAACTGAGTTCTTGTCCTCCTAGTCAGTTCTCCTAAGTTGCAGAAATCTATTGCCTTAATAACCAAGGGCAAAACGTAGTATGTAGTAATTACACTGATAACATGATCAACTAATGAAGTTCATTAGTCTCGTTGATGAAAACAGGACTTTATTGACTTTTTTATTTGTCACTGGTAAATGAGTACTGTAAAGAGAGATACCATCCAGGCAAAGTATGAAGCAAAATGCATTCTTTCAGCATCTCATTAGTCTTAATTAAATTGTGCCTTTAACTCATTTAAGCTAAAATTATTCAGAGCATGTAAAATTTAAACACCTATTTAAGCAATAATACATACAAGTATTGTATGCATTACAGACAGGCCAATAATTTTTACTAAATTAAAAATGACCCAATGTGATTTCACACTACTTGGGTTCAAATTTCTTTGAAGTAATTTTACAAATATTTACTATATCCTTAAATTTCTTGGTCCCAGAACAAATCAGAATTTAAATCCCAAGGAAAATTGTTCAGCAAAACTTTTCTTTGGATTGTCAAAATAACTTAAAATAGATTATATCCAAATAAGACAAGAAAATACTCAGTTATTAAAATTAGCATTATACTCAAAACAGAAAAATATTGAAGGAAAAGAAAGCAGGTCTTCTTCAATATTCCAAGGACCTGCATGTTCTTCTCATGTAATCATAGCTGCCTACCAATTCTATGACTGCATCAGGTTTTCAGCTATTGCCACCAGTATTTTCTTGATTTACACATACTGTTCCATGTATTTGATTTCGGTATTGACCATCTGGTGGTGTCCATTTGTAGAGCTGTCTCTTGGGTTGTTGAAAAAGCATGTTGGCTATGAGTTGCATGTTAACTTGAGCAAACTCTGTTAGCCTTTACCCTGCTTCATTTTGTACTCCAAGACCAAACTTGCTTATTATTCTCAGTGTCTCTTGACTTCCTACTTTTGCATTCCAATCCCCTATGAAGAAAAGGACATCTTCCTTGGGTGTTACTTCTAGAAGGTCTTGTAGGTCTTCATAGGACCTGTCAGCTTCAGCTTCTTCAACATCAGGGGGTTGGGTCATAGACTTGGATTTCTGTGATGCTAATGGTTTGCCTTGGAAACGAACAGAGATCATTCTGTCATTTTTGAGAATGCACCCAATGACTGTGTTTCAGAGTCTTTTGTTGACTATGATGGCTACTCCATTTCTTGGAAGGGATTCTTGCCCACAGCAGTAGATATAATGGTCCTCTGAGTTAAATTCACCCATTCCCATCCATTTTAGTTCATGGATTTCTAACATGTCCATGTTCCCTCTTGCTGTCTCCTGCTTAAGCACGTCCAAGTTACCTTGATTCATGGACCTAACATTCCAGGTTTGTATGCAATATTGTTCTTTTCAATATCAGACTTTATTTTCACCATCAGACCCATCCACAGCTGATCATCATTTCTGCTTTGGGCCAGCCACTTCATTCTTTCTGGAGCTATTAGTAATTGCCCTACACTCTTCCCCAGAAGCATGTTGAACACTTTCAAACCTGGGGGGCTCATCTTCCAGTATTATGTAATTTTGTCTTTTCATATTGTTCATGAGGTTCTCGTGGCAAGAATAATGTAGTGGACTGCCATTTCCCCCTTCAGAGGACCAGGTCTTCTCAGAACTCTTCACTATGACCCATCATCTTTGGCGGCCCTGCATGGCATGGTTCATAACTTCATTGAGTTGTGCAGGCCCCTTTGCCACAACCCAGGAGATAACTCTACATGTGGACATCACCATATGATCAATACTGAAATCAGATTGATTATATTCTTTGCAGCTGAAGACAGAGAAGCTCTATACAGTCAGCAAAAACAAGAACAGGATCAGACTATGGCTCAGATCATGGACTCCTTATTGCAAAATTCAGACTTAAACTGGAGAAAGTAGGCAAAACCAATAGACCATTCAGGTATGACATAAATCAAATCCCTTATGATTACACAGTGGAGGTGATGAATAGATTCAAGGGGTTAGATCTCTTAGAGTGCCTGAAGACCTATGGACAGAGGTTCACAAAACCGTACAGGAGGCAGTGATCAGAACCATTCCAAAGAAAAAGAAATGAAGGAAAAAGAAGGCAAAGTGATTGTCTGAGGAGGCTTTACAAATACCTGAGAAAAGCAGAGAAGTGAAAGGCAATGGAGAAAGGGAAAGATATACCTAACTGAAGGCAGAGTTCCAGAGAATAGCAAGGAGAGATAAGAAAACCTTCTGAAGTGAAAAATGCAAAGAAATAGAGGGAAACAATAGAATGGCAAAGACTAGAGATCTCTTCAGAGAATTGGAGATACCAAGGGAATATTTCATGTAAGGATGGGCACGATAAGGAACAGAAACATCAGAGACCCAATAGAAGCAAAAGAGATTAAGAAGAGGTGGCAAGAATACACAGAAGAACTATACAAAAAAAAAAAAAAAAGGTCTTAATGACTCAGATAACTTGCTATGGTGGCTATGGTGTGGTCACTCACCTAGAGCTGGACATCCTGGAGTGTGAAGTCAAGTGGGTTTCAGGGAGCATCACTATGAACAAAGCTAGTGGAGGTGACTGAATTCCAGCTGAGCTATTTCACATCCTTAAAAGTGATGCCGTTAAAGTGCTGCACTCAATATGTCAGCAAATTTGGGAAACTCAGCAGTGGCCACAGGACTGCAGAAGGTCAGTTTTCATTCCAATTCCAAAGAAGGGCAATGTCAAAGAATGTTCAAACGACCATACAGTTGTAATCATTTCACATGCTGGCAAGGTTATGCTCAAAATCCTTCAAGCTAGGCTTCAGCAATACATGAACTGAGAACTTCCAGATGTATAAGCTAGATTTAGAAAGGCAGAGGAATCAGAGGTCAAATTGCCAACCTCAGATGGATCGTGGAGAAAGCAAGGGAGTTCCAGAAAAACATTTACATCTGCTTCCCTGATAATGCTAAAGCTTTTGACTGTATGGATCGCAAAAAACTGGAAAATCTTAAAGAGATGGGAAAGCTGTCTCCTGGGAAACAGGAATATAGGTTAATAAGCAACAGTTAGAATCGGACATGGAACAGCAGGCTGGTTCAAAATTGGGAAAGGAGTACGTCAAGGCTGTATATTGTCACTCTGCTTATTTAACTTATATGCAGAGTACTTCATGCAAAATGCCAGGCTGGATGAATCACAAGCTGGAATCAACATTGCCAGGAAAAACATCAACAATGTCAGATATACAGATGATACCACTCTAACGGCAGAAAACGAAAAGGAACTAAAGAATCCCTTGGTGAGGGTGAAACAGAAGAGTGAGAAAGCTGGCTTGAAACTCAACATTAAAAAAAAAAAAAAAAAAAGGCAAGATCGTGGCATTCATTCCCATCACTTCATGGCAAATAGATGGGGATAATGTAGAAACAGATTTTATTTTCTTGGGCTCCAAAATCACTGTGGATATCAACTACAGCCACAAAATAAAAGACGCATGTTTCTCAGAAGAAAAGCTAGGAAAAACCTAGACAGCATATTAAAAAGCAGAGATATCACTTTGCAACAAAGGTCTGTATCATCAAAGCTATGATTTTTGCAGTAGTCATATACAGATGTGAGAGTTGGACCATAAAGAAGTGTGAAAGTGGAAGTTCCATTCTTCCTGAGTGTGGAAGAATTGATGCTTTTGAACTGTGGTGCTGGAGAAGTCTCTTGAGAGTGCCTTGGACTGCAAGGACATCAAACCAGTTGATCCTAAAGGAAATCAACCCTGAACATAAATTGGAAAGACTGAAGCTGAAGTTAAAGTTCCAACACTTTGGCCGCCTGATGTGAAGAGCCACTCATTGGAAAAGACCCTGATGCTGGGAAAGATTGAAGGCAAAAGGAGAAGGGGGCAGCAGAGGATGGGATGGTTAAATAGCATCACGGACTCAATGGACATGAATTTGAGCAGATTCTGGGAGATAATGGAGGACAGAGGAGCCTGGTGTGCTGCAGTCCATGAGGTCACAAAGAACCAGACATGACATAGTGACTGAACAACAACAAATTCTATATATATTTTCACTAATCAAACAGGATATATACTTAGATTTGACCTAAGGATTCTGTGTAAATATTTCAAATTTATGATAGAAAAGAGCCAATTCATTTAACAAGCTTTGAAAACAGCAAAGTATGAGAGGGCAGCAGTCCTGTATCTTTGCCTATTAACAAAAAGAGGGTCAAAAACTATGCCTTAGCTTCCAATGCCCGGCAGGGATTTTATTTTGTACTTGTCCCAGACTGTTTTCTTGATCCCCATTATGTTGTTAGCTCAGCAGAGGAAAGAGACAGTTTAAAAAATGTCACAGTGGGAAGTGTTTTAATATTGAGTGGTAAATCCCCAGAGGCAAATGCAAAATATATCCACATTGTTAACAGTGCCTTTGGAGCAGGGACAAGATTGTTAAAATAAGTGACTCGGGTTTCTTTCCTTTCCTTGAAGTTGTTTAGGCTTTGAGGTTGCTTGGGGGTGGGGAAAAGGAAAAGTGTTTTCCATAAAGTGTAATTATGTTTGTACTATTAGATATTTTATAATGTATCTCAAAATACAAAAATATTTCTTCTCACATTCTATCCATGCTTCCTAAAATTAATAAAGTGAAATAGACATAGAATGAACAGTGATTTTAAACTGAGTACTGAGCACCTCGAAAGGTAAGCTTGTCTCTAGCATTGTAGATCATTGTAGGTGATTGCCACCCTGACCCCACAAGCAGTCACCAAGAACTGGTTTTACATATTTAGCACAGGAAGAATTATAAATATTCAAAGATGATCTAATAAATGTTCTTGATTGGCAGAATCTATCTTTCAAGGAAAAAACATGGCTTCATTTTACACATGGTACTGAAGAAAATGACATAGGCATCTCCAACTACAGTCTCTGGAAATGAAAATCAAGAATAGGTACCTTAACAGAGCTGGAAATAAAACAATTAAGATCTTCTGGAACTTCCACACATTCCTTTCTGAGCCTTTGGTGTGCTTTCTTGCTAATCTCATTTGCTTGTTATTGTCCTCTCTCTAAAAGATTTAACTTATTCTATTCACAAAAGTGCTTAGGTTTCCGGTATCCATTGCAGCTCTTTTGTGGGCAAAATTGGTATTTTGATCTCTGACGCTGAACATCTGCAAACTAAATTTATATGCACGGTAATGACACACAATCATAAAGGATGTGAAATAATCTGTCTGTGTTACAGCAGATGTCAATTTTTGTTGCTTGTTATTACTAAAAGGGGAAATGGAGTTCCTCTCTGTGACAAGTAATGTTGCTTCTAATTCCTAGCAATAAATGTACCTAGAATATGTGCCGAAGTGGCACTCAGCCTGAATATCCATCACCATTTTGATTGTTTGAAATGCATCTGGTCCCTTTGAGTATATTTACCGTGATTACCCAGTTCAAGCCTTTTCACACTATTGTATGTGTCATCAAATGACAGTAATGAAAATAACTGCAGCCATTATTATAGGTTTTAGGACTTTGCCATCTGTTGAGTATTAGCCTTTGCCATTCCCCAACTGGCATTCCAGGGAGCCAAAATTACACAGAAGCCACTCCACAAAACTGTGTTTTTACATCACCTTTCATTTTGCACACACCAAAGATGATGCATTCCTTAAACAGTTCTAATAGAATCTAGTAATTAAAAATGAACGTGCATAAGCTCACTTGATGTGGTTTCAAACCTTATAGTACAAGTTATAAAGCCCTAAAATTAAACATGCCATATGCCACGCAGTTTCAAGAATTAGCAGTGGTGTTTAATATTGTGATATTTAAGCATCAATCTAAAATGACACCAAAGAAAGGACAGGTATGTTATTATCTCCATATAATTTATACTATTTGGAAGAAACCTATATATCTTTTTTATGTAATAAGTAAGTAAGGTTAGGCTTATGTTAGGCTACGGGCTTATAATCTGTCAGAATATCAGTGCTTTGACCAGCCACAAATTTGTTAAGAATGTGATTTGTATTCACAAATTATACTATAACTTATATAATATATTATATATAATATACCAAAAACTTATATTTGATTATGCTATTGTCAGCAGTAATCTGCCACCATACTAGAACCTGATTGTAACACCTTCTTTGAAAAAACACTCAACAAAAATTCCAATCAAAAATATGATGATAAAATATTAGAAATTTCAAAATGCAAAGGAAAACATAAAAGCTTAAAGCTCAAACTTTGTCTGCAAGTTGTATTTTGCAATATTGTTGGTTTCAAAGTCCCTTTTGCACAATTTTAGTCAGACAAGAATGAGAAAAGCAGACTGCTTCCCTGGTGGCTCAGTGGTAAAGAATCCCTCTGCCAAGTTCTATCCCTGGGTCAGGAAGATCCCCTGAGAAGGGAATGACAACCCACGCCAGTATTCTTGCCTGGGAAATCCCATGGACAGAGAAGCCTGGAGGGCTACAGTCCAAAGGGTCGAAAAGAGTCGGACGGAACTGAGTGACTAAACAGCAATAACAACATGGAAAGAAAAAGGCAATCTCATAGTAAGAAAGCAAGAACAGTGCAACTAAAGAAAACCAAAGAAAAAATGCAGATGAAAATTTTTCTAATTGCAATTTCTTATACTCCATTTGTACCCCTTTGAGAGTTCACTGCAGTTTGAGAATATTGTAACACTCAAGAAATACTTGTAGAAGATAACTAGAAATTAAAGGACCAGGCTACATTAGAAATGGTTGTAGAGAATGTTGAATCAATAAACGTTTTGTTAAAGGAACATGGTGTTATATCAGAACTGAATATACAAACCTCTCCTTCTTACATGAAATGCAGAATTTATTAAATAGCACATGATCCTGACCCAGAAAATGCCACGAACACTGAAGGCAGATTTGCTAGCTCAGTCTTTAGGAGAAGGGATACATCCATTCACAGAATTTTTGTCTCAGTTACATGCATTTTTGTTAACTGTTGTTTTGTTGGTAAGTTGTGTCCGACTCTTTTGCAACCTCATGGACTATAGCCCTCCAGACCCCTCTGTCCATGGGATTTCCCAGGCAAGAATAGAGGAGTGGGTTGCCATTTCCTTTTCCAAGGGATCTTCCCGACTAAGGAATCAAACCTGCATCTCCTGTGTCTCATTCATTGGCAGGTGGATTCTTTACCACTGGGCTATCTGGGAAGCCCACTTTTGCTAATACAATATAGCTAACACTCTATCATCACTGCATTTGTCCCATGAGAAAACAACAATTTGGGGCATTCATTTTAAAGAATGCAAAATAATAGATTTCAAAAAATTTTTATTTTTCAGATAGATCTGAAGACTAACTTTTCTAGTTAGTTTGCCAGAAAATTAAAAAAAAAAAAAAGGATGACTAAGGAAAAAAAAATATAACCATATGTGACTTTTATTTAATTAAAAGAAATACCCAACAAATAAAGGAAGAGAGAATGAAGAGACCACATGGTGTGAAATAAAAGAAAATGTACTATTTCTTATTAGGATCTTAGAAAGAGTAAGAAGAATATGTACCTTTCAAGGTCACTTAGAGAACAACCAAAAAAGGTAAAGTCATTTTCTATCCAAAAGTAAACTAGGAAAGATAATTCTAGCCATAATAGGTAAGTCTGAAAAATTACCATGAATTGTGGAAGAGCTAAGCAAATGACAAAAATGACCAATAAAACTCAAAATAACGAAGGCAGACTTGAGTGGTCTTCTTATATAAATGGGTAGTACTTTGCCTGGAATGTAGCTGATAACACAATTATTGATCCAGTTTTAATGATGATGTGGCCAGCTGAACAAAAAAACAAAAATAGTAGCAGCAATAATGAGTCAAAAGTTTATGAGAGCTATTGAGGTCCTGTAGAACTGTATTACCCACTACTGCCTGGAATAATATTTACTGTCTTATCTGTTCAAAATGCTTTATACTCCTGAGTAAGTTTCAAAGTAATGAGCTTGTTTCCTTTGAAAATCTTCCAAAAAATCTGAACAAGTCATAGATCTTTGGTGTTTGACCCATGCCTTCTCCTTATTTGTGGTCAATAAGAAATAATGTAATCCAGCCAATATCTCTTAGGCATTACCAAGTTTTAGGCACTATGCTAGACGCTTGCAAATCAACACAGAATAAATGGTACTCAAATATTGTTGAGTCTGAACTATTTACATGCCCAATAAACAGGGACATGGTGCTGAAGTTATAAAGGTGGCCCTCTCTTTATTTGGATTATAGAAGAGTGGAAAAAACTGATATTAAACAAGCCATCACAACAAAGTGTGAGGATGATAATTCCTTTCCTCCAGACTCAAAATCTAGTGAGGAAAGCAGGCATGCAAACTTAGAGCTAAGGTAAGGGTGACTGAGAGAGATGCTTAATAGAGAGAAATGAGCAGTGAAACAGAGTGAAGCAAGGCGTTAATTCTAACTGAGGACATTCTGAGGGAAGGAGGATTTGAACAGGCTTAGCAAGAAGGATAATGATGGGGGAAGGACATTTGAAACAATGGGACCAAGCACATAAGGGCGCACCTTTTAAAATGACACAGACCAGAGGAAGGATCAGGGGATTGAGGGGAGATGGTCAGAAAGCCATGAGGAGTCTTAAAAGCCAAGCCAAGAAACCTGAGTCTATGCTATAGGCACGGGAAGGCAGGTAATGCTTTTTGAGTTCAGCAATAATGTGATCAGACCTCTGGTTCAGAAAGAAATTTTTGGAAAGCTTTTATGAACCATTTTAAATACAGAGAGAAATGAGTAAAAGAACACATACTAAAATAGTCACAAAAGTGATATTTTTGAATGACTACAGGTAATTATACCCATTTGCTTATTGATAATCAAAGTGAATGTTGCTGGTATCTTTTAAAGCAAGCAGCAAACTTTTTCTGATATACTATATCCATCAATATAAATACACTATTTATTATTACTATTACCTAAATGTAAGAGGTTGAAGGCAAAAAAAAAAAAAAAAAAAAAACCAAAGCCATATTTAACTTTCAGTATTTAACTTGCAGTATTGATTAAGCCAAAATGCAGCCATTGGTCTTTGGTCAGGACTTTTATTGAAATTGATTTAAAGCCATATATTTCCAGCAGCCAGCAAAGGATGGCATTTCCCCGAATATCCTGCAGTCTGGTCCTAGAATAGCACGGTGACTCCTTGAGTTACAGGAAGAAGAACCAGTTGGATTACAAATCTAGGAAGGGAAGGAGTTTCTCATCACAAAACAGGAAGGCATCAGATAAGCACAAGGGCACTCTGTCTTCATCATGGTTCTAGCGAATCAAGTCCTGACATAATATATTCCAGGGTGACTAGATGTTCCTTCCTAGGGCTCAGTCACCATTTCAATAAAAGGTGATCTGGATACAACATTGGTGAGGACAAGGATCAGCATCATTCCAGGGTGACTAGATGTTCCTTCCCAGGGCTCAGTCACCATTTCAATAAAAGGTGATCTGGATACAACATTGGTGAGGACAAGGATCAGCATCACTTACCTCTCCTGGTACATTACTTGCTCTCTAACGGGGGCAGGGGGAAACAGTAAAGGGAATTCTGAGAGACGTCGTCCTGAAGAATGGGTGTCACACACTGAGAATGTTGGTAACTTCAGGGTCACTGGTTATACCACCTTGGTGGCATTATTTTAGTTCTTTTCCATTAATGTATTAAGTGATCTTGAAAAAAAAAATTATTCTTGTTATATCTTCTTAGTCTGGTTCCTCTATGACCTAACCCCATGGTAGATTAAAATTTATATACTAGAAAAGAAGTTTGATTATTTTTTAAAGTTAGATAAAAAAAAAAGAAACACCCAAAGAAGAGGAATGATGGTAACAATATATAATCTTCAGGAAAGAAAAGAATGATCACCATATGGAAAAAAAATACATGGACTGTAGCCCACCATGTTCCTGTGTCCATGGAATTCTCCAGGCAAGAATACTGGAATGGGTAGCCATTCCTTTCTCCAGGGGGTCTTCCCAACCCGGGGATCCAACCCAAGTCTCCTGCACTGCAGGTAGATTCTTTATTTTATATATATATATATATATATACTATATTTACTATATATATATACACACACATACATATATATATACATATATATATATCCTTTCCATTGACAAGTGGAATATTTGCATTTGTATGGAGTTTCCTGAAGAGAATAAAGCAGTCTATTTATATTATGTGATAACATTTAAATATTCTTTTCTAACCAAAGGTCAAATATAACTCATAAATCATGAGTGGAGAGAAGAATCACTGAAGGCAACCAGCTTAAAGTTAACTTAGGTCTGATTGGCCAGGCCACATAACCTGCACATCTGTCTGATCAACCCACCCACCCTGGGGACAGATTCTATAAGCTCCTGCAGGTCGACAAGCCAGGCTGGGTCAGAACAGTGGACCTCCCACCTGTCAAACGAATGGCAGAGAAATACAATCTGAAGCCCAGGAACCAGGCCTAAATAGATAGAAAGCCAGTACCACAAGAAACCAACTAGATCAAGCACTGAGTGAACTGACGCATAAAGAGGAAATAAAATGAGCCTTGCAAAATCCTCTGAGCTGGTTTCCAAATGAACTTTTTACATGGTTGCTCTCCATCCTTGGCATGGGTTTACCAGTATCCATTAAAAGAGTTGACCCAGGAAAAAAATTCCAGGCAGAGGCCCCTGATCAAACATGTACCAGTATACTGTAATTAGTCTTTCTCTTAGTAATTATTGAATGAATCCAACTTTTGAGGACCACATAAATACATGTTTTTCTTAGCAAGGGAAATGTGCATGTTAGACGTAGCTTCTACCATGCCACTTTCTTCCTTTCAACTAATATTTCTCTCAAATAGTTCTGGTTCCCCAATCCTTTGTTCTTTTGTTTCATAAGCTCTTTCTTCAGAATGAATCTATTCTAGTATTTGCTTCATTATTATGACTAAAAGATACATAAATAAGCATTAAAGATGGAAATTCTATTTACTAATAAATTAACATGGCCCAGTGGGTAAAGAATCTGCCTGCAATGCAGGAGCCACAGGAGACACGGATTCAATCCCCGGGTCAGAAAGACCCCCTGGAGAAGGAATTGGCAACCCACTCCAGTATTCTTGCCTGAAAAATCCCATGGACAGAGGATCCTGCTGGGCTGTAGTCCAAAGGGTGGCAAGAGTCGGACACGACTGAGTGACTAAGCACATACATACCTAACATCAACAACACTTCTCCCCCACAAAAAATATCCCTACCACATGAGGGTAAAGTGGGCACAACTGGATATGAATACGGTTGCTTAAGCACCATTTCAGGTTGTTCTTTTCCTGCTCTATTCACACTAGCCTGCAGAACTAGTGGAGTAAACCAGGTCTTGATCTCTATTTGGGCTCACTGAAATCATTCCTTTGATATGTACCTTAGCCATATGAGGGCTTCCCTGGTGGCTCAGACAGTAAAGAATCTGCCTACAACACAGGAGACCCAGGTTTAGTCCCTGGGTCGGGAAGATCCCCTGGAGAAGGAAATGGCAATCCACTCCGGTGTTTTTGCCTGGAGAATTCCATCCACAGAGGAACCTGGCAGACTGCCATGTAACAGAGATAGAAGTGACTGAACTTAGAATTTGACAGGCAGATGAGAGAAGAAAGCATTAAAGACAGAAAGACAAATAAGTGCAAACATCTGTGAGAAATGGAATATTTCCTGCCATATCAGTAAACAAGGATGTCAAAGTCATCAGCAATTGCAGCCCTCCAGTGTGAGCCGATGAACCCTGAGGGAACACAGGAAGGAAAGGGATACCTGTCACCTCACAGTCATCAGGCTACAGCCTCTCCCTACAAAGAGCCCCAAGGAAGCTCAGGACGTGAAAAACAAGGGATACTGATCCCATATAGCTGAAAGTGCAAGTGTTAGTCGCTCAGTCGTGTCTGACTCTGCGTTCCCATGGACTGCAGCCTGCCAGGCTCCTCTGTCCGTGGAATTCTCCAGGCAAGAATACTGGAGTGGGTTGCCATTCCCTTCTCCAGGGGATCCTCCCGACCCAGGGATAGACCCTGGGTCTCCTGGACTGTAGGAAGATTCTTTACTGCCTGAGCCACCAGGGAAGCCCATATAAAGCTGAGGTACATTTCAAAGGAATGATTTCAGTGAGCCCAGACTCTTGCATCTTTCCATAGATTAAAAAAAAAAAAAAACACTAAATTCCTTAACTTGGGTCATCAGGATTTCTTTAGTTAATAACAATTTTTTTATGTTCAGACTACCTGCTCTTTGTTACAAAACTTGTATATAACCTGGCTCCTCCTCTCCCCTCCTCAGAGCAGGGGTTACTGAAGACGCTGTCTCCCGAGCTTGAAGTCCTAAAAATTCCCACCAAATAAAGCATAACTCTCAATTTTCAGGTTGTGAATATTTTTTTAAGTCGACAGATGCTTGCCAAATAGGTGATCCTGAGTTAGAGTGCAGAAAGACAAGAAGGCCGACATAGGTACTATCAGACCATTGTAGGATCATATACTAAGACGGGAACCTCAGGTTTTATTTTGGGGGGCAATGGGGGACACTACTGTACTTATCAGGCACAGGAGACAAGATGAAACTAGTGAGTTATAAAGCTTACTATGATAGCAATATTGAGAATGAGATCAATATGAATGAGACTGGAAGAGGGGGTACAACAATAGGAAAGAGGAGACTCCTGAAGGCCAGGACAAAAGTGGTGTCAGGGACTGGTTAAGAAGGTGAGATCATAGAGTGTAACAACATCCGTGACCGTTTCGGCATTCCCTCAGCCTGAATGCTCAACCCCATGTGCCTGTAAAACGTCTTCTTACTCTCAAGGTGCAGCTCAAAGGTTTCTTCTCCCACGAAGCCGTGTATTTGAGAGTGCTTGCTCTGCTCTCCCATAGGCTTCTGTTTGCTCCTCTGTATGTTCAGGTCTCTCAGGACGGCGGTTCTCTTGTTCTCTGTACATCCCCTGCTCAACTAGCATCTGCTTCACCTACACCTACACACAAGACTTATCTTCCTGCATACTTATCCTTGCCTCAGCTTAGGAGTATAGATCAGAATGTCTCCCCCTGTTAGCTTATCCAAGCGGTGGTGCCCACTGCTGGTTTCGCTGGTAGCCCTTGAGCCAACCTGACATCCACTTCCCCCATAACCAGTGGCCTCTCTCCCACCACTACATGGAACAAAGACTGCCACCAAGTCCTACCCACTGTCTGTCGCTGATGGTGGGGTGTAGCCCCAGGCCCTTGCTTCAGAAATGTAAGCTCCCCTTTTAAACCATTGTTTTCTGTTGTGGACTCCAGGCTCTTTCTTTGATCTTGAAGCTGGGCAAGTACAGGCCCTTTAAGGCCTGTGGGATCCAATCCAACATCCTCTTAGGACATTTAGTTCATTCTGCCAGGATCAGAGTCAGCCCTTCCGTGGACACTGCCTCGGTTATACCACAACCCCCTTGAAAGTGGCTCCTTGGCCGATCCTTCCAGCTATTTCCCTTCACCAGACAACATCAGGCACAGTACCTCGCACATAATAGTTTGGATGATTAAATAAACTGAAATGCCTCAAAGAAACACTTTGTTGGTTTTGCATCACTATAGAGATAACCAAATTACAGAGCTAAGAGCAAACACAAAATGATGAGGAGCAACTGGACTAACGTCAGAAGACCCAAACCAAGCTATAGAGAGAAAAAGGAGTAACTGAAACATATTTCTTGGTAAGCACTGACATCCGTTTCTTTGTTGAAACGTTTCTCTGTGCATCTCCCCGCAAATTACGACAATAGGAACAGAGATCCAAGGCCATTTTACTTGTAAACTGAAAAAACAGCTGGCATTGTACACAGATACTTGTGATTCACTGAGAAAAATGTTTATCTCTCCCCTCCTTTCACTTCAACATTCAAATGGAAAAAGAAAGTTCTTTAGCTAGGAATAAACGCAAGTCCCTGAGGCTCTCGAAGAGTCTAGTTATGAAGGGAGGTGGGGGGAAGTGGAAAACACAGCAGCTTCTCTCTTTTAATTATGACTTCACCACCAACGAAGGGAACTCTGTTTATTTTCCCCAATATTAACCGAAGAGGAGATTGACTACTAAGCTATTCATTAACAACTTATCAGGCATTTTGGATCTCATAATTGAGAAGGGGTGAGACACAAAAGGAGAGCCATCTAGGGCTACTGGCTTCCTAAGAATTCCTCAGTATTAATACCACTCCTCCTAAATCCCTTTGAGGATAGCTGCTTAGACGCTGAGAGAAAATAATTGAACAATTTCATGGTGACATTAAACAGCAGCTCATAATTGACCTCAATATGAATAGCAATAAGGATGGAGAGAATGACATATGCTGTATACAGTGAGCGTGGGCAGGATTCAAATCCTAATGCTTTTAACTCCAGCAAGGAAGGAAAACTGCTTAATAATCATCTGAAGGCTATTTGCTTTCTGTGGCCGAGCTGGCTATTTTCATATCACCTCTGCTAATTGACTGCACTGAAATGATAGGAGCACCGTCTGCCTCAAAAGAAATCTCAGATTCGCATTGATCTGGGAATTGACCAATATGGTAATGCCACTTATTTATTAAAAAGGGCATTTCAATTGGACAAACCAAAGTGAAGCGTTGTGCAATTTTCTATATAATCAGCATTAACAGAAGCTAAAGAAGGACTGGTTTTCAACTCAGAAAGCATGTGAACAGATACAGAGGTTCTAGCAGCTACTCCCTGTCCTCTGCTTTTATATCTTGGATCTGACTATGTGAGCAAAGCTATAGCCATTTACTCAGACTGTTCTGGTTCTTCTGTAGACAGCTCTGAAGTCTGGAAGTGCAAATAGAGAGAAGCTGCTTAGTTTTTAACACAGGCTCCCCTGAGTATCTGTCCCCACAAAATAGATCATTCAGAGTCAATTCAGTAGCCCTCTTATCCTCAGGGAATACGTTCTCAGATCCCCAGTGGATGACTGAAACTGTAGACAGTGCTGAACACTATACAATGTTTTTCCTATACATACATACCTATGACTGAGTGACTAAGCATAGCACATGAAAAAGTCTAATTTATAAATTAGTATTGTAAAACATGAACAGCAACAACTAATAATAAAATAGAATAATTAAAGTAATAATAGAACAATGCACGTAATAAAAGCTATGTAGATGTTATTTCTCTCTTTTGTTCTCAAAATATCTTATCACACTGACTCAATGCCTTTTCCATCTTAACCAAGCCCTTCCCATGCATGGTGGCCATCATACTGACAATCTGAGGTGCAACAGCAAAACTAGCAAGAATTTCTTTTTCCTTAACAAGTTCAGAAGATTCTTTACTGCAGATCTTAGCAACCTCAGCACACAAACTTTTCTTTCCATATTAAGTCAAGAACTTGTAACTTTCCACTTAAAGGAAGCACTGTAGAGCTTCTCTTTGGTGTTTTCAAACCAACAGCATCATTACTTTTGTGCTTTGGGGCCATTTGTAAGTGAAATGAGGGGTGCTTAACACGAGCCTGTGCTGCTAAGCCGCTTCAGTCGGCTCCAACTCTGTGTGGCCCCATGGACTGTAGTGCTCCAGGCTCTTCTGTACATGGGATTCTCCAGACAAGAATACTGGAGTGGGTTGCTGTGCCTCCTCTAGGAGATCTGGTCCCAACCCAGGGATCAAAAACCCATCTCTTAGGTCTCTTGCATTGGCAGGTGGGTTCTTTACCACTAGCGCCACCTGGGAAGTGCTTGAACTCAAGCACTGCTATACTGAGACAGTTGATCTGATAACCTAGGGGGCTGATAAGTGACTAACAGGTAGGATAGGCTGGGCAAAGGTATGATTCAAATCCCAGGCAGGATGAAGCAGGAAGGCTGGGGATTTCACCATGTTATTAAGAATGGTTCACAATTTAAAACTTATGAATTATTTGCTTCTTGAATTTTTCATTTAATATTTTCAAACTGCAGTTGGCCATGGGTAACCAAAACCACAGAAAGCAAAATTAAAGATGAGGGGGGATGACTGTATTTAGAATATTTGTACATTAAAACGTGGTATTAAAGGAAATGCTAGACAAAAAGGAAATATAAAATACTACCAAAGGGACTCAACTAGTAATCATATAACCAAATTCACCATCTTCCCCAAACGGCACTTGTTCTTGTATTCTCTAACACAGATGATCCACCATCCACTGCTTGCCCACCTCAGAGTTGGTATTTCCCTTGGTTAAATTCCTACCTTGTCCCCCTGACTGGTCTCTCACCCACCCCATCTGCCCACCACAAATGTGCCCACCTAAGCAATTTAGCTAACTAACAAATCTGACCCATTAACGGCTGAGGCGCTTTGTGCAGTTCTTAGTCGCTCAGTCCTGTCCAACTCTCTGTGACCCCATGGACTGTAGCCCACCAGGCTCCTCTATCCATGGGGATTCTCCAGGCAAGAATACTGGAGTGGGTTGCCATGCCCTCCTCTAGGGGATCTTCCCAACCCAGGGATCAAACCCCAGGTCTCCCGCATTGCAGGTGGATTCTTTACCATCTGAGCCACTAGGGAAGCCCAAGAATACTGGAGTGGGTAACTTATCACTTCTGCAGGGGATCTTCCAATTCAGGAATCAAACCAGGGTCTCCTGCATTGCAAGTGGACTCTCTGCCAGCTGAGCCACGAGGGAAGCCCTGAAGCCCCTTCCTCCAGCTGAAAAGACCGACCTCTGCTGTTTGATGCCGATTTCTTTGTTACCTCCTGGCCTCTCCACGTCCTCTAACCCCACTTAACATTAAACGTCCCCACCACTGAACTACTTGTAGTTGAGTTCATCTTACCATGCCAGGCCTTCGCACTTGCATACACTCCTTCCTCAGCTGTGAATGATCAGCTCCACTTGACCCACTTGGAAAGCTTCTCTTTAGCCTCAATACTTTGCTTTGGGGTCACTGGCTCTGTAAATTCCTTCCACAAAAACACCCCCATACGCAATATTAGCAGTTCTTTTTTAGTAGTATTCCTGCATTTTGTGCACAGTTCTTTGATTGCATTTATCCTACCATATTACGAGCACATGCTTCCTGTTCTCCTCTACAAAATGGTGAGCTCTTCAAGTGCTTCTCCCGAAGTGAAGCAGTGATGAGAAACACAGGCTCTGGAGCTCTCTGATTTCAAATCCTGGCACCACTCTTTACCTGATCTCTCTTGTGACTCAGTGACTTCAACTGTAAAACGAGGATCAGGACAATATATACCTTAGAGAGCTGTTGTGAAGATTAGAAAATCTAATTTCTGTACAGCAGAGTCAATGCTTAATTAATGTCATTTATCAGAATGAAAAGTCAGTGGTGTTCATATTGCAGTTCCAGTGGACACATGGTAAAGATCCAGACATGATAGTTGAACTGGACTGTGTAACCTGACTTGAGAGATTGTAAAGTTCATTCTAACAGAAACACTCTGGCAGTGGTAGATAATAGATTCTGTGAGCCATTTAAGCAGGAACATTCTTTCAAGAGCCCTGATATCTACATGTCTTCGTTAACTCCTTCCAGTATTGCTATTCTTTTAAAATTCTGATTCTCAAGCACATTCATCCTTTCTAGAGTCTTATTTTGGTCCCAATATGGTCTTTCTTGGCCTGAACAGAACTTTCCCAGGTACAATATAAAGAGCTAATGAGCTTTCTTGCTTATTCTTCAGGAAACAACTTCCCAATTTCAACTTTACTGCTCACATTGAAAAAACACAATTTTACTAGTCTTTAACTTTACTTAACTTTATATCATTATATCAAAGGAATAATACAAGATCCCCAGAAAATCTATGTAATGTGCAAGTGAATATACATACATACTGTTTGTCTTTCCTGTGATATGCACAATAGACATGTCAAACTTATAAACTAAGATTTTTAAGTTTTGAGTCTTCAGTTCAGTTCAGTTCAGTCACTCAGTTGTGTCCGACTCTTTGCAACCCCATTCACTGAAGCATGTCAGGCTTCCCTGTCCATCACCAACTCCCGGAGTCTTCTGACTCATGTTCGTTGAGTCGGTGATACCATCCAACCATCTCATCCTCTGTCATCCCCTTCTTTTCCTGCTTCAGTCTTTTCCAGCATCAGGGTCTTTTCCAATGAGTCAGCTCTTCACATCCAGAAAAGGTAATGGCAACCCACTCCAGTACTCTTGCCTGGAAAATCCCATGGATTGCGGGGCCTGGTAAGCTGAAGTCCATGGGGTTGCTAGGAGTTGGACACGACTGAGCGACTTCACTTTCACTTTTCACTTTCACTTTCACTTTTCACATTCATTTTTCACTTTCATGCATTGGAGAAGGAAATGGCAACCCACTCCAGTGTTCTTGCCTGGAGAATCCCAGGGATGGGGGAGCCTGGTGGGCTGCTGTCTAAGGAGTCGCACAGAGTCAGACACGACTGAAGCAACTTAGCAGCAGCAGCAGCAGCTCTTTACATCAGGTAGCCAAAGTATTGGAGCTTCAGCTCCAGCATCAGTCCTTCCAATGAATATCCAGGACTGACTTCCTTTAGGATGGACTGATTGGATCTCCTTGCAGTCCAAGGGACTCTGAAGAGTCTTCTCCAACACCACAGTTCAAAAGCATCAGTTCTTCAGTGGTCAGCTTTCTGTATAGTCCAACTCTCACATCCATACATGACTACTGGAAAAACCATAGCCTTGACTAGACGGACCTTTGTTGGTAAAGTAATGTCTTTGCTTTTTAATATGTGCTTTAGGTTGGTTATAACTTTTCTTCCAAGGAGCAAGTGTCTTTTAATTTCATGGCTACAGTCACCATCTGCAGTGATTTTGAAGCCAAAAATAATAAAGTCTGCCACTGTTTCCACTGTTTCCCCATCTATTTGCCATGAAGTGATGGGACCAGATGCCATGATCTTAGTTTTTTGAACATTGAGCTTTAAGCCAACTTTTTCACTCTCCTCTTTCACTTTCATTAAAAGGCTCTTTAATTCTTCTTTACTTTCTGTCATAAGGGTGGTGTTTTGTGCATATCTGAGGTTATTGACATTTCTCCCAGCAATCTTGATTCCAGCTTGTGCTTCATCTAGTCCAGCATTTCTCATGATGTACTCTTCATATAAGTTAAATAAGCAGGGTGACAACATACAGCCTTGACATACTCCTTTCCTGATTTGGAACCAGTCTGTTGTTCCATGTCATGTCTAGTTCTAACTGTTGCTTCCTGACCTGCATACAGATTTCTCAAGAGGCAGGTCAGGTGGTCTGGTATTTCCATCTCTTTCAGAACTTCCCACAGTTTATTGTTATTTGAGTCTTAGTATAATAGTAATTTATAAATCAATTTATCTGATAACTTAAAATAATTGAATCTATTACCTATCTGGCCTCATAACAACCTTTTAAAAATAAACAGCACATTGTAAATTTGAGCCACAAATGGGTACATGACCCATTAAAAATGGTGGAGCAGGGTAGTCTTTGTTCAATGCTCTTTTCATTAGAACATGAAGTTTAAAATACAAAAGAAAAACAGGCAACCCTCCCCCCAAAAAACCATAAACAACAAAAAAATTAAGCTCAACTAAATGCACTCTAGAATCTATAGAAGTGAGTTATTTTGTGTTCAGTCATCCAGTCACATCCAAATCTTTGCAATCCCATGGACTGCAGCATGCCAGGCTTCCCTGTCCTTCACCATCTCCCAGAGCTTGCTCAAACTCATATCCATTGAGTCAATAATAATTCCATCCAACCATCTCATCCTCTGTCATCTCCTCTTCCTGCCTTCAATCTCTCCCAGCATCAGGGTTTTTTCTAATGAGTCAGCTCTTCGTATCAGGTGGCCAAAGTATCAGAGCTTCAGCATCAACATCAGTCCTTCCAATGAATATTCAGGGTTGACTTCCTTTAGGATGGATTGGTTTGATCTCCTTGAAGTCTAAGGGACTCTCAAGAGTCTTTAACACCACAGTTCAAAATTATCAATTCTTCGGCACTCAGCTTTCTTTATGGTCCAACTCTCACATCCATACATGACTACTGGAAAAACCATAGCTTTGACTACATGGATCTTTGTTGGCAAAGTAATGTCTCTGCTTTTTAATACACTGTCTAGGTTGGCCATAGCTTTTCTTCCAAGCAGCAAGTGTCTTTTAATTTCATAGCTGCAGTCAACATCTGCAGTGATTTTGGAGCCGAAGAAAATAAAATCTGTCACTGTTTCCACTGTTTCAAATTGTGGAAAGTTCCAGCATTAGAAACTGAATTTTACTAAAATAATTTCCAAAGAAATACCAGCAGATGAAGTCAATATCTTATAACCAATTACCAAGTTATAATCACAGTGTTTATAGCTTTCCTTAATATAGATTAAATTAAGAAGTCTCTATATACACCAGAAAGGAAAGTGAAGTTGCTCAGTTGTGTCTGACAGTTTGTGATCCCATGGACTGTAGCCTACCAGGCTCCTCCATCAATGGGATTTTCCAGGCAAGAGTACTGGAGTGGATTACCATTTCCTTCTCCAGGGGATCTTCCCAACCCAGGGATCGAACCCAGGTCTCCCGTACTGTAGGCAGATGCTTTTACCATCTAAGCTACCAAATTATTTCCAAATGGCTATCATTTTTCAACATTTTAACTTGTGGTAAACATGACTTTAACATCCACTTTTTTCTCAAGTCAAAAATAAGTTGTTTTATTTGTAAATCCAGTCACATTTTAAATGTACTAAAAGATAGTTCATGCATCTTTAAATTCATATTTGCCTTTATTTCACATTTTCTTATACTGGGGTTTCTCAAAATTAGATAACCCTAAGTTCTTAAAATCGAAGCTTCCTTTTTATACCACAAGAAAACTTACTACCATTACAGATATGTGTACTTCCAAGAAGACTGTGGAACCCTTATGGCAGAAAGCAAAGAAGAACTAAAGAGCCTCTTGATGAAAGTGAAAGAGGAGAGTGAAAAAGTTGGCTTAAAGCTCAACATTCAGAAAACTAAGATCATGGTATCTGGTCCCATCACTTCATGGCAAATAGAAGGGGAAACAGTGGAAACAGTGACAGATTTTATTTTGGGGGGCTCCGAAATCACTGCAAATGGTGACTGTAGCCATGAAATTAAAAGACACTTGCTCCTTGGAAGAAAAGTTATGACCAATCTAGAGCGCATATTAAAAAGCAGAGACATTACTTTGCCAACAAAGGTCCATCTAGTCAAGGCTATGGTTTTTCCAGTGGTCATGTATGGATGTGAGAGTTGGACTATACAGAAAGCTGAGCACTGAAAAATTGATGCTTTTGAACTATGGTGTTGGAGAAGACTCTTGAGAGTCCCTTGGATTGCAAGGAGACCCAATCAATCAATCCATCCTAAAGGAAGTCAGTCCTGGATATTCATTGGAAGGACTGATGCTGGAGCTGAAGCGCCAATACTTTGGCCAACTGATGCGATGAGCTGACTCATTTGAAAAGACTCAGATGCTGCAAAAGATTGAAAGCGAGAGGAGAAGGGGATGAAAAAGGATGAGATGGTTGGATGGCATCACTGACTCAATGGACATGAGTTTGAGTAAACTCCAGGAGTTGGTGATAGACAGGGAAGCCTGGTGTGCTGTATTCCATGGGATTGCAGAGAGTCGGACACGACTGAGCGACTGAACTGAACTGAAGAAGATTGTGATGATGTTGCAATTAAAAAATTGTGGCCAAAGAATCCCAGAGAGTGGCCTTGAAATTCTACTTAATGGTGTCCAAGTTAAAAGTTTGTTTTTGTTAACCTAGGTACCTTTCAGGTTCTTGAACCCTCAAGTCTTACCTAGGCTAGCTCTTCTTTGCTTCCTGTCTTAATAATTAATGGAAATACACACTCAGCCTGCAGCAAATTCAGGAATTTTATTCCCCATGAACACCTTGTGAAAAGGTTGTTCCTCCACAAGACAATAATTTGTTTAAATCTGAAGTGCCAGTTGGAAGCAGCATTGATTCTCTGGGGACACCAGCACTCTATTAAGTACACTATTCCTTCACCAACCCACAGGAAAGTTAAGTCAACTTCCAAAGAAGTATAACTTGCTACCAACTCTCGCTTGAGAAGACTCACTGAGGCCAAACCAACTTCATGTCTCTTCCCTTCAGTCCTTGCTATAATTTTGTGAAAATCGGCTGCTGAGGTCAGAATCTACTCACTTTATTTTCTTCAAGGCCTTGTCCCACAAACAAGCAAAAAGGAATGCATTTTTTAACCTTGAATGGCTGTTTTATAGGCATACAGACTGTGCATCTATAGTGCTAAAGTAAATGTAGTTAAGAAAATATACTTTCTTTGTTTCCAGATTTCTAAGCAGGGTGCTGTTAACTCCCTTATCCAGCTGTTCAAGGCAGTAATCTTCCCCAGCTGTTTACCATTTTCAACAATAACATATTCCTGCATGTATGAAATATAGGAAAGTTCAAAACAGATCTTTCATATTTCTATCCAGAACAAACATAAAAAAATACTTCCTCTTTCTGCAAATACCAGAAGGTTCAAGAGACTTATTTCAAAACCACTGTGACCTGTGTGTGCATCATTTCATTTTTATCATCTTAGGCTTACATTTGGGCTTCCCTGGTGGCTCAGTGGTCAAGAATCTGCTGTCAGTGCAGGAGACACAGTTTTGAATCTTCCCTGGGTTGGGAAGATCCTCTGGAGAAGGAAATGACAACCTGCTCCATTATCCTTGCCTGGGGAATTCCATGGACAGAGGTGTGTAGCCTGCTACAGTCCATGGGGTCGCATAGAGTTGGACATGATTGAGCACACACACTTACATTTACCATTCAAGCAAATGTGGAGGTGGAGAGGGTAGTCTGGTAAAACATATGCCTCTAGCGGGAGATAGTCATTAGAGATCTTGAAGAAGTCCTGTCTCAGAGGAACTCTTTTAAAAGAAATTCCCTGAACTAGTGGATTTCCAAATTTGTTGCCATCATACCCTCCAAAATAATTTTGAAACACTGTTATCTACTGACACATTTTTTAAGTTGACAGCTTAAAATTTTATCATAAGCTGAAATGTTTCTAAAAGATAGCTATGACAAACCTAGATAGTGTATTAAAAAGCAGAGACATCATTTTGCCAACAAAGGTCTGTATAGTCAAAGCTATGGTTTTTCCAGTAGTTATGTACGGGTGTGAGAGTTGGACTATAACGAAGGCTGAGCACCAAAGAACTGATGCTTTCAAACAGTGGTGCTGGAGAAGACTCTTGAGAGTCCCTTGGACAAAGGAGATAAAACCAGTCAATCCTAAAGGAAATCAACCCTGAATATTCATTGGAAGGACTGATGCTGAAGCTGAAGCTCCAATAAGAGCCTACTCATTGGAAAGAACCCTAATCGGGAAAGATTGAAAACAAGAGGAGAAGGTGGTGACAGAGGATGAGATGGCTGGATGGCATCATCAACTCAGTGGACATGAGTTTGAGCAAACTCCGGGAGACAGTGAAGAACAGGGGAAGCCCAGCATGCTGCAGTCCATGGAGTCACAAAGAGTTGGGCACGACTGAGAGACTGAACAACAAAATGTATTCTGGCATGTGATATATTGTATATCTGCTTTAAATATATTTTCTACCAAATACTCAATACTCTGTATTTTAGGTCTTTTGATTTATAGAAAATGTCTGCATAACCAGTACCTTACATAACAAAGCTAATCTCTCAACTTGTAACTCAATAACGAGTAAAATGAAAAAAGAAGTCAGTTCTCACTGATAAAAGAATTAGTTATATCCTAAATGTTAATACATCTCTGTGACAATTTTGTCACATCTGAATTTTAATTTTAAGGTAATTTTAAGGGAGAGAGATGGAGAGACAGAGACAGCAAGGCAGACTGTCTACCTACATATTATTTAACAATTACAAATCATTTCAAGCATTTTCCATTTATTTACTCATTTTTTTAGGTTCTAAAAGCTCCTACATTCACCTTTAATTGACTCCACAGGCACAATTTCAAAACAAGAAATTAAAGAAATCCCCTATGGTTTAGGGGACTAAAGGGCAATTTATTCCACAAAGGAAGAGAAATCAACTTTTTTGTGTTTTACAAGATTTGCATGTGAAAACGAATAAAATGACACTAATTCTACAAATGTGACATGAGAGTTGCACCTAGAATTTTAATCATTTTTCTAATCAGTCTTCAGGGCAGCAATTTAGAGGACTAAATTATGTGGGCAATAGAAATACAGTTGCTATGTATTCCCCCAAATCCTACAGTTCTGAATTGCTTTCAAATAAACCGTTTGAAGGACTGTTAAGCCATTTTTGAATACCTGCTACAACAAGCCCATCATTGTTGTAGAGGGAAATAAGACAAATAGAAGAATGTCTTCCTCTGAGAAACATGCAATCTGGTTGGGGAACAGGATTTACACACCAGAAACAATTAGGAAATCATTCCATAAACCCAACAGAACTGTTAATGCTATGAGGCATTTGGATTAAAAATATGGAACTTGTAATCTATCAGACCTGAGACTCAATTCTGGTTATAAATTAATTCTCACTGATCTCAGGTTCCTTGTCAATTAAATGGGAACAATCAGGAGGACATGGATAGGCAAGTTACAGCCCATGGACCAAAGCCTGCCCAGAGCCTGTTTTTGCATGAGCACTGGGCTAAGAATAGTTTTCACAGTTTTAAATGGTTAAATAAGTTTTTTTAAAGAATATTTGATATTTTTAAATATATAAAATTCAAATTTCAGTGTCCAGAAATAAAGTTTTATCAGAACACAGCCAGACTTACTTATTTACATATTATGTAGAGAGGCTTTTGTGTTAAAATAGCAAAGTTTAATATGCAACAGAGGTCATGTGTCCTACAAAGTCTATAGTGTTTTCTACCAGGCCCTTGATACAAAAATTTGCCAAGACATTTGTTGTAGAGAATTAAGAGAAATAACATTAATGAAATGATTAACACAAAACCTAGCATATAAACACTCAACAAATAGTAAATATTATGATTCTTTTGTAAGAAGCTATAATTTGAACCAAATGTACAATTTCAAAAAACAACTCTTTTTATATTTATAAGAGACTTATTATTAAGAAATGCTACACATACAAAACTACATAAAGGCTTAATTCCCACTCATACAGTGACTGATTTGATATAATACATAATAAAATACTTTTAAAACCAGAATGCACAAAGTACTGCATAGTTTGATCACTAACTCTTAGTTGATAAGCAAAAGTAAACAAGGCTACAAAAGACATGAATAACTCATTAAGTAATTGACCACTAAAATCTCTTTCAGAAAATGGAAATTTTGAATGGTCTAACCTATAACCATGCAGACACAGATAGAGCCTGTCATGCATGCATGGCAGAGAACTAACTGCCAGAGGAATCACTGCTTTATTTTCTACTCCATAACATCTAAGCTAATGGAGACTCCATTCTTCAAGCTCTTTTCCACCTCAGGACTCTCACACATGACATTCCATCTTCTAAGAACACTCTTCCCTCTACTCATCCCGGGCTCTTTTCCCACCATCAAGTCTTCCCTTAAATATCACTCCCTCCATCACTCTATCCTAACATCACCTTTATTTCCTTCATAGATCATTTATAGTTGTATATTTAGGGAGAAAATTGCTTATGATTATCTGTCTCATCCACTAGATTCTGAACTCCAAGAAAAAAGCTATACAATCTGTTTCTGTGGTCATTACATGCCTGGCTCCTAGAAGACTGAAAGGTGACAATTACTACCTGGTGAATAAATGCGTGTAATCCTGGAAGTCACCTTTAAAAGATAACTTGTCCTCAAACATAATGAAATGCGACAGAAGGTACTATGAGAAAAAAGAAAAAAAGCAGCCCTTTTATTCTTTCTTTCAATCCAGAATCAGAAAAATACAATGTTTGTTAGTTGTTAGCGAAGTTTCGAAATCAACAAAACTATTCTGAGTACCTGCTATATTCAAGACACAATTCTAGACACCAGAGAAAGATAACTTTTACAAGCTAAAATGCTGACTCCAGAAGCTCACAGAACAAACATAAAATTCTGATACAAAACAGACTTTGAAAATTACAATAATGGAAGCACAAAATGTTACAGGGTTAAGGGAGGAGAAGGATGCGAATTTTGGCTGGAGAGATACAGAAAGTGTTCTTGGAGAATATAAGAGTTAATCTGGATCTTAAAGCATTAAAACTTCAAAAGGTAATTAGGAGGAACAGCATGCTTTCAGTCCAACTTGAGAAAAGACATTTGGGAAAACTACGGAATGTGCTTAGTACCTTCTTCGGCATTTTAGTCTACTAAGGAATAGTGATGGTTAAAAACATGGTTTCTAGAATCAAACAGTTTGAGTACAAATCCTAAATTCACCATTTATTATCTGTGTAACTGAGTAAATTACCTCTTCAAGGCTCAGTTTTCTCAACAGAGAAATGGGAATAATCATACTAACCTCTAGTCATTCTTGAGAAGGTCGTTTAAGATGAAACACAGTTTTTATCTCATGGTGACAGTCTGTGCCTGCCTTTATCTTCATTGTCCTTATTATCTTTCCTTAGTACCTTACTATGAGAAATACTGCCCTGTTTCTTTTTTTTTCCTTTTTGCTTCCCTCATGCTATTCTGAACTAAGCGATTCCCTGGCAGCAAATTAAACATTTCTGAAACAGCGTGAGCACTTTAAAACTCTGGGGGTGCCATTGTGTACAGAAGCAATACCTAATTGAATAGTAGCCTAATAGCCTCAGAAAGCTGTTGCAATTTAAAAAAAAAAGAAAAGCTGATTTAAAAATAGGAACAATTCAGGCAGTGAGAGAATGAGCTTTATGAGTGGCCTTGACATTCTTCCTTAACACTTTTTTTAAAAAAGACCAAAAAGATCTAGCAAAAAGTAAAATAAATATATAAATCCACAAGTGCTCACCAATTCAATACAATCAGAGTCAATTACTATGAACAGAGGTTTATATCCCTTGGAAAATCATTGATGAGGGCAAGGAAGATCTAAGCTAAAATAAATACACCAAGTCAAAGAATTAATGTTTCCAAAAGGTAAAATGTTTTTAACATCTTTTATCCGCGCCCTCCCCCACCAAGAACACATTAAGCTTTTGCAAGAAAATATATGACCTTAGTCTCAGGATGTTAAACTACTGTTTTCTTGGAACAGGACAGGAACTGAATGTATATGAAAAGAGATGTGTACTTGACACTGGTGAAGGTTCTGGTCTTGCCACTAAGTACCAGCTTTAGGAAGAATTTCCACTGGGAAGTGGAGCAGCATCTAAAAACAGTTTAGCTGACCTGCTGTCTTATAAAGCTTAGGTGCAGCCTCGACTGGAAGCAGAGGGACTCGAACTAGCATTTGGCTAATGATACTAATACAAGTCCTTGCCTGGTGGCCTACAGAGGGGTGTTGACTTTTTTGGAAGGAAGAACTGAAGGATCCTGGATGCAAAGTTACATATCTAAACCCAATGCAATATTTGTCTCTCTAGTGAAGCTAGATACAAAACCTCAGCTGCCCCGAAATGTCATTTTAGTGTCATGATCCAAGCTTTTTTCCAACATAGTCAGTCTCCAACCACGAAAAGTGCAGACTTAAGGTTGCGTCAAGCCTTCAGGTTTACCGCCACCTGTCAGGGCCTCTCAGCGCCACCCAATAGCACTTTCTGCTAGGATGGAAATGTTCTATACCTCTACCATCCAATATAATGGCCTCCATCCCTGGCTTTTGGGCACTTGAAATGTGACTAGGGCAACAGGAACTGTATTTTTATTTGGCTTAATTTTAAAGTAAAATAGACACGTGGCTGGTAGCTACTTATTGGACAGCACAGCTGGAATGCTAACCCTGCCATCCAATACCACTGTCCTTTCTACCAACGTATTTTTTAACAGTTCCCAGCCAGCTTCAGTTTCACATTGTGTTAAAGATTGAATACTTATTCACCAACTTCTTTTCAGATTATGACTTTTTGCCTTTTCTGACTCACTGACCTGTCCTGTTTGTGTGACCCATGCTGCCATGTCCTGCCCCCAGAGTCCAGTGCCCAGCCTCGCCTTTGCTGAGAATGGGCTGGTCTTGGTACTCTGTCTGGTGTATACTCGCTCAGAAACAATCTTCCTCCATCTCCTGTTTTTAGCAAGATTTCACCCACACGGCCCTCAGCTATCTTCTCTTAGCTACTGGTGAACACAGCTACTTTCCCCCTGTGGACAGAGTTACACTTTAGGAGAACCAATATTGCACTCATACAAAATTATAATTTCCAGAAGTTGTGCTCTTAAACCTTACACCCCGTGGCTTAATATAACAGAAATGGTCAAGCCTGCCAAACAAAGATAGTTCATCTCTACCTCTAATTCTCTGCTTCCCAGATTCTATTTTAGGCATCTCTTCTCATATTATACTTTAAGATTAGTCCCCCCTTTTCTACTATTCATCTATAGTCTGCTTTCCACAGCCCAGAACAGAGGAAAAATATTTCAGAAATTAAATTTTCTTTTTCTAAAGGTCAGTTATCCAGGTGTGAAAGCAGGCAAACTTTATTCCACCAGCAACTTTTTTGAATCATTTTTTTCTGCAATGATAACAACACACTGCTTTATTCTAAATTACAAACACAAACAGCCTAGATAGTTTCCCTATGAATTTCTATTTAATGCTAGTATGTAAAGGGATAAAAAGAAAGATGTAGCATGCATGTAAATAAACTGTATATCTATCAAGTGTTATTTCTATAAACAATGAAGGGCCAGAATGCTCTGAACTTTTATGATCTTAAAACAGCATTTTAACTACCCCTCCCCTGTTTCTCTATACTTTAAGCCAAGTGTAATTTTATAAATGTATTTGAAACCAATTAGGGGAGAGTGTATATAGTTTTTATATTATATTAGTCCAGATATACAGGAACAGACCCCAATCACCATGCATGTGCCAGGTGATGCCATCCAAAATTAATTGGGCATATAACCCAACTCAAACCAATCAGACATGGTTTCGAGCTAGAACTAAAGGGAGAGAGCTGGTCCTTCTATGGAGGGCTGCAGGTTATCAGGCCTGGCAGCCTTCAGCAGCCACATTCTCCACCATGTAGAAGCCAACATGCTAAGAGAAGCAGAAATACAATTCCTTTTTTCCTCCTGTCCCAAGGCCTAGTTTTTCTCTCCTTGCTTTACATTAGACATCTTAGTACAGGTCCAGTAGATTCCCTCTTTCCTGAGTTAGTTCAAGTAATCTTTCTGCTCTTTGATTCCAATGATATCAATCAATACAATATTTTTAACAGATTTTAAAGTCACCCCTGAATAAATGCAACATTGTGGATAAGAATTAGAATTATATATGCAAACTCAGAAAATTAAACATGAAGGATCCCCAAGCAACTACATAAATGTGTGTGTATACATATATAATGTTTTATAAATATATTAAAGTTTATGAGAAATACAGCCCTTGAGATATAACTAGGCAATGAAAAGAATGTCATTTTGAATTCTCTGTATTTTGAAACTGTATATCACTAAAGATAATAAAGAATAGAATTTTTAAAGATGTATAGTATGACCTGTTTTATAAAATTATTTCATATTATCTATCAAATATCTATTCATCCATTGATTTATATATTCATAGAGGATTGCCTGATATTTATATAATGTCAACAATGATCTTTTTTCTAAGGGCTATATTACTACCTGGTATTTTATTTTTTCCTTCAAAGTCTTATGAATTAAAATTCACAAGTCAAGTCAGCTGACATATCTTATCCCAGACATGTCAAACATAACTACATGTGTATGAATGCATAAAAGCAAGAGAGAAAAACTAACCCAAGGAAAGAACCAGGGACTGCTCCATCAAGAATGCAACAGGTTGAAAAAAAAAAGATTGGAAAGTCACTACTTTTATTCTAAGACAAATTTTCAACTTATAATATGTAAAGCTTTTGCACAATATATTTCTATTCATTATTCTCTTAACATGTATTCATACTCCTGGAATTTGTGGTCATGTTCTTCTTTGATTCATTTTCAATCTGTTTAACTTGTATCTACCCTTCAAGAATAAACAAAACTTATATCATCCTTGGAATCTTCTCTGACCATCTCAATACCCAGGAACCTCATTTCCTCTTGGACACCATAGTCCTTTAGTCCTTATCTGCATTCCAGCAATGGAACTCTGAGACATGACATAGAATTTCATTTATTAAGTTTGTATGAATCAATCCTGCATTTCAAACTAAACTATTTACTTCTCTGAAGTCAGAATTCAATTCTTAAACCCAGTTGCACACAGCCTTCCTCCACAACATTCTCCCCTCCAGTCTCACCTTCTGGGGCTATAGTAGTTTCTCAAACACAGTGTTTGGGGATTGGAATTTTCAGTGCTTCAGGTTTCTCATTGTTAGGGGATTGAAATTTTATTTTAGTCAACTAATTCCACTTTTACTTAATCAACTAAAATAGGGTATGTCCACTCAGACTTTCTATGTCACTATATTTCTCCATCTCTGTAGCATACTCTATGCCAAATCCTTCCATAATAAATGGCAATGTGACAATGTCTATTCCACACTGAGCTTCCTGAATTATTACCCCAAATATCCCTGTGGAATATGGAACAAATATTTGAAGAAAAATCAGTTTTATGACTTCAGGCAAGCATCTACCTAGACAGGTCAAAAAGTAGTCATTTCTGAAGCTCAACAAAATGCTCCTGATAAAATCATGGCACTGTCACAAATTGCAAATTGGCACAAAAAAAGAATCTGAAAAGATTGCCAAGGCTGGCAGTCTGCCTGCCCTGCCCAATCACTTAAGAGAGTAACACCAACTAATTGTAAGTGCTCCAACATATGCGAGGCACACTCATCCTTTTATTTTTAAAACACAAAAGCAGCTTCTTGAAATAAACCAGTCCAGCCAAAGCATGTCACATTGCCAGAATGAGGGCGAGAATGAAAATAGATTCACAAAACTGATGTAAGCTTTAAAGCGTCAGAGACGCTGGGATCAGATGAAAGAGGGGCAGGATTGGAGCACACTCACCTGGTTCCAAAGACTCTCTCTGCCCTGGTTATGACCTACCCAGGGATGAACATATCAAATTTTACTGAAACAACCGAGTTACTCCATAAGAAATTCTGTGTGTTATGAAAACCCCAATTCAAGATCCCTAATGAAGGATTGTTTGTAGCAGAAACACAAAGCTAAGTGATCTCCCCACCCCTGGGGCAGAGTAAGCATGCCTTATTTAGACACCAGAGGTAGAAATGGGCACCAATATATTGAAGAGGCACGCATACTTACATATTCTAAAAACACAAAAGAAAGAGAGATATTGAAGTATAAGTAGTCCAGCTGAAGTATCTCATGTTACTGGAAATGGAATGATTTTACAGAATCACATCATTGATATTTACCAATAAAAGGGGGTCTATAAAAATATTGTGTAGATCTATTCTCTAGACTTTGGACACTACTGACACATCTGATATAGAAAAGCAATCAAAATGCAAAATGATAAAAATTTCTTATGCACAGAGTAGCCTTAAGTCCGTTTTAAGGTTTTGTTTTTATTTTTTTAATGTATAAAGAGTCATAAATTGTACTGCTTACCTAAGCAGTTCCTATACGGTCAGTCTAAAGAGACCAAAATGAGCTAGAGAAATATTTAAAGATCCAAAGAAACCAATGCAAGATCATAAGTAATGGGAAATGGCCACTGAGATAAACAATAATTTAAAGTGAGCTACCTTGACCACAACAGAATTATAAAATGAACTGGATGATAAAAAGATCCACACAAACAGCTTTGGACCCTAAGGACAGTGTCCATTCTGATCCCAAAGATTCCACTTGGAATCAGTGGCTAAAGATGTAATAAGTCACAAATGCATTTGAACAACTCCTCAGAACCCATACTATGGATTATACTTTCATGTCACTTTATCCCTCTATGATAGAAATCAATACTTTGTCTTGAGTTAAGCTTCTGGGTGTGTGTCTCTATGCGTGAATGTTTGGCTAACTGGATCCCAACCTCTTCTAAGACATCTCATTTACCCTTGGTCCCCTCAGGAAACCTAAAGTAACAACTTGCATATAATAAAAATATGAATGCATAATTGTTAAATCAGGTAAAACTAACTTGTTCTGTTGAAGAAAGCTTATAAGGAAAGAAGGAAATCTAACCTATTCTGAGCTCCAAAAGTCACTGAGGCACAAAGTTACTGATGCTGTGATATAATATTTTAGTTTTCACAACCTAAAAGGTTCTAAGCATGAAGGTTAAGAGTACAGAATCTGGAGTCTGCCTACAGCCAAACCTGGCTCCACTTTCCAGCTGCATGCACTTCGGCAGGTTTTTGCAACCTCTCAGTGCCTCAGTTTAATAATACATAAAATGAGGATAATAATAACTACCTCACAGACTTGCTATGAATATTGGTTGAGTTCATACATGTAAAGCACATGGAACAGCACCCGATGCAGAGTAATAGATGAAGAAAAGTTAACTTATTTACTTGTTAACAGTTTTAGGGGATTGTCCGAGACAATGCGGATAACTGCATTCTGACTGCCTGCCATTAGCAATGGGAAGCTTGAACACTTCGTCCCATCTCTGCAGGAGAGATCCACGACCAGGCCATGTAGCGTGAAATAACTTCCTCTCCGCTGCCTCTTAAAGGAGTCTCAACAGGAGATAAAGAAGGAAGCGGCTGGGGCTGCCTTCCTCCTCGTCCTTTGTCAAGTCCTGGCCATCTGGCAAATGTCTGGGAACCACTGTCTCTGCACTTGTTGCTCTGGCTCCTCCCAGACTTGCTCTTCTATCCCTGGCTCAATACCTTCTCAGAAAAAGGGAGTGTTGCATCCTTCCCCAGGATAATGCAAACCCCAATTCCATCACCAAGTTTGGTGCAACACACAAACTGAAACACTCGGCAGTCCAGTCTCCCCATCTGCAAAATGGGGATAATAATAACTGCAAACATGTATTGAATGCTTAGAGTCTATTGAGCACTGACTTTACATCATTTAAAATTCACACAATCATACGGTTATAGGTACTGTTAGGACCCAAGCTTTACCTATACATAAGGAAGCTGCTTTATGGATAAGTCATGTAACTTGTCCAAGGCCACATGGCTGATAAATTGCAGCGTCAGGATTCAAATTCAGACACTGTTATAGCAGAGCCTATAAACCGCTGCACAATGCCTGGCAATGCCAATGCTCTGTGAATGTCAGGTCTCTGCATCCAGTCTGGGAAGTCACAATAAACCTGGGTACTGGAAGACAATATAGACATCAGTACAGGAGTCCTCCTTCTATCTCTGTGGCTAAGTTAGCCTCTAGTCTCAACTTGAACAGATTCTTAAGCATGACTTCCATGCTCTTCATGGATTTTCCCTACTTATCCTTCCAGTGCCATTTCTCAACATCTCCATCCCCACCCTTAGTGACACTGTCTCCCAATGCCATGACCACCAAACTTCCCCCCATCTGCATGAACTTCTCTCAAAACCTTTTTAAATGTATGATGATCCAATCATCTGTGTTCCAGATCTCTTCAATTTACCACTCTCTGCTTTGAACCTTCTGCTTAGCTCCATTTCACCTGACTCTCTATTAAATATTTAGTTTAAAAGACATTTCTCTATGGAGTCTCTTTTGATCTCTTCCCAACCTTCCCCCCAAAGAAACTAAGTGTTACTTCTGTGTCCTCCAGCTCCCTACAGTTTCCTATTACGGCTCTTAATATACTAGATGGCAATGGTATATTTCACACCTGTGTTTCCTTCTAGACTCTAAGCTCTGTGAGGAGTCTAGCATGTCATGCTAAACTAGCATGTCATGCTAGCAATTATCATTGCTTCCCTCAAGGCTCAATACACATATGTCTTTTTGTTGTTTTTTTCAGTCACTCAGTCATGTTCAACTCTTTGCAGCCCCATGAATTGTAGCATGCCAGGTTTCACTGTCCCTCATTATCTCCTGGAGTTTGCCCAAGTTATGTGCATTGAATTGGTGATGCTATCCAACCATCTCATCTTCTGCCACTCTCTTCTCCTTTTGCCTTCAATCTTTCCCAGAATCAGGGTCTTATACAACATGTCTTTAATATATATTTATTAAAAGGAAGGAAGAAAGGGAATGAGAAAAGAAGAATATAAACTATTTGCTTGCTCCTCTTTCAGTAGTCATATATGGGTGTGAGAGTTGGGCTATAAAGAAAGCTGAGCACTGAAGAATTGATGCTTTTGAACTGTGGTGTTGGAGAAGACTCTTGAGAGTCTCTTGGACTGCAAGGAGATCCAACCAGTCCATCCTAAAGGAGATCAGTCCTGAGTGTTCATTGGAAGGACTGATGTTGAAGCTGAAACTCCAATACTTTGGCCACCTGATGCAAAGAGCTGACTCATTTGAAAAGACCCTGATGCTGCAAAAGATTGAGGGCGGGAGGAGAAGGGGCTGACAGAGGATGAGATGGTTGGATGGCATCACCGACTCAATGGAGTCAAACTCATTTTGAGTCAAACTCAAAATGAGTTTGGGTAAATTCCAGGAGATGGTGATGGACAGGGAGGCCTGGCATGCTGCAGTCTAAAGGGTCGCAAAGAGTCAGACACAACTGAGCGACTGAATGGAACTGAACTGAACTTCCATCCTAACTCCTCTATAGAGAAAATTTCAATAAACCTGGAGCATTCCAGGATGTTCGGCCCAAAATGTCTATAATTGCAGAGGTAGAAGGTGAATCCCATTTGGTCCGTTTCCTGCTCAAGGGTTTGGGAGTCCTCAGAAGTGAAGATATCAGAAACCCTAGAGGACTGGATGGATGGATGGCTAGGTTAAGCAAACAAACACCTCCAAATGAAAAGGAAAATGCCAAGACTATAAGAATATAGCTTCATCTGCCAGGTTCCAGAACATAAAATATTTCACTGCTAGAAGGACAAAAGCTTGAAGAAGAGAGTTTCCCTAAATGGTCCAAAAGGAATTTAATTTGTTGAGAAGCCTCACAGGGCCCAGTATCAAGCACAGCTACTTGTCTCCCTCCCCACAAGAAGCGGAAAAAAAATGACCAACACAAATCAGCCTGCCTGAATAGAGCCGATTCAGCTTGGATGTCAGGAAACTTCACTCAAATGCCAATCACCGGAATTCTAAGCTATCCAGAGGTTTGGCTGGACCACTGCCAGTCAGTACTATGACTGATATCTTTTTCTTCAGACATAGCAACATTCAAAAATAAAAGGAAAATATGTTCAGCTGCTGTCTCTTCAGCAGCTTTGCAATTTTCCAAGGATCAGCCCTGCTCCTATTCTCACTCCCCTAATCTCCAGGCAAAGTAATAGCTTCTCCTTGACTAGGGGAGCAATCTCTTGTTAGTATTTCAAGAACCCTTGGTTTCCTAATGTTTCCCTGCCAGGAATAAATCAGTGGATGTTAGTTAAATGCAGGACCCCATGGAAAACCCTCTTTCTCTCTTTCTTGGTCCCTTCAATCTTTCAAGGTGTCAAAGACAGTGGAAGTATAAATTCACAGTCATAGACTGTCTCCTCTAAACCCCATATTTAATGAGCACTATCTTTCATTCATGGACAGAGGAGCCTGGCGGGCTACACTCCATAGAGTCACAAAGAGTCAGATACGACTGAGAGACCGAGCACACATGCATGTGTGTGGTTGTGTGTGCACATACATTCACACTGAGGAAAGTAGGGGAAACCACTAGACCATTCAGGCAGGACCTAAATCAGGTTCCTTGTGATTACTCAGTGGAAGTGACAAACAGATTCAAGGGATTAGATCTGATAGAGAGAGGGCCTGAAGAACTACGGACAGAGGTTTGTGACATTGTACATGAGGCAGTGATCAAGACCATCCCCAAGAAAAAGAAATGCCAAAAGGCCAAATGGCTGTCTGAGGAGGTCTTACAAATAGCTGAGAAAAGAAGAGAAGCTAAAGGCAAAGGAGAAAAGGAAAGATATACCCATTTGAATGCAGAATTCCAAAGAATAGCAAGGAGAGATAAGAAAGCCTTCCTCCATGATCAATGCAAAGAAATAGAAGAAAACAATAGAATGGGAAAGACTAGAGATCTCTTGAAGAAAATCAGAGATACCAAGGGGATATTTCATGCAAAGATGGGCTCAATAAAGGACAGAAATGGTATGGACCTAAGAGAAGCAGGAGATTTTTAGAGGTGGCAAGAATACACAGAAGAACTGCATGAAAAAGATCTTCACGACCCAGATAACCACGATGGTGTGATCACTCACCTAAAGCCAGACATTCTGGAATGCAAAGTCAAGTGGGCCTTAGAAAGCATCACTATGAACAAAGCTAGTGGAGGTGATGGAATTCCAGTTGAGCTATTTCAAATCCTAAAAGATGGTGCAATGAAAGTGCTGCACTCAATATGCCAGCAAATTTGGAAAACTCAGCAGTGGCCACAAGACTGGAAAAGGTCAGTTTTCATTCCAATCCCAAAGAAAGGCAATGCTAAAGAATGTTCAAACTACCTCACACTTACACTCATCTCACACGCTAGTAAAGTAATGCTCAAAATTCTCCAAGCCAGGCTTCAAGAGTACGTGAACCGTGAACTTCCAGATGTTCAGGTTGGATTTAGAAAAGCCAAAGGAACCAGAGATCAAGTTGCTGACATCCGCTGGATCGTCAAAAAGGCAAGAGAGTTTTAGAAAAACATCTATGTCTGCTTTACTCACTACAGCAAAGCCTTTGACTGTGTGGATCACATCAAACTGTGGGAAATTATTCGTTCTCTGGAGTTTCTGAGAACCCTGATGCACCTTCTCTCTGTTCTCTTCTGTGAAAGGTCATAAGTCCAATCCATATCCTTATGTCTCCCTTTCTGAGGGAAGCAGGCTGCAGGCACTCAACCGGATTTGTACTCCCTAACTAGCAGTCACCACCCATTTTACACTTTTCTGTTCTTGACCAAAGAACTGGAATAGCATAGATTCTTCCCATTTGTCTCTGCTCACTGTTCTTGATGACAAATCCCTAAGTCATTTTTTAAGGTAAAAACATTGCTTTCACTCTCCATAGGTACTGAAGCCAGGGGGATTCAATGATGACAAATGCCTGACTCCCTCCCAGCAGCCCCCACACAGGGGTTGACAGGGCTGGCTCTCACCGGACAAGACTTCAGGTTTTCTAAAAGTCAGCTTGTGATCTCTCGTCTGCAACACACTAAAGATTCTTCAAGTGATCAAGTGGAACAATTATATGGATCAAATGAAATTAAGTAAATAAAGTGAGTTACATTCTGAATTTTGAGTCATAAAACCTGATTTCTATGAGCCCTAGACCAACATCCAAGTTTCTGGCTCTACCTTGATAAGTTTTAATTTAAGGTAAATCTTTCCTTGCCATCACAAAATATTAGTTGCCTTCCTCCCTTTTAAAGTAGATATTTGGTTGCTTGCTCTCTATATGACCAGGATACTGTTATAAAGATATAGCAAATGCTGTAAAATGAAAAGAGGTAAAAATAAAACTCAAGTTCAAGTTTTAGTTCAACTACATACAACCCTGCACCATAAGTTTTTCAGAGGTTTAGCTCTCACAAGTATGTGAGACATGGTCTAAGCATAGTCTAAAGTAGGGGTCCCCAACTTCTGGGCCACAGACCAGTACTTCCTGTCAGATCAGGGGTGGCATTAGATCAGGAATAACACGCACAATAATGTAATGTGCCTCGGTTCATCCCAAAACCATCCTCCCCACCCCCTGGCCCGTGGAAAAATTGTCTTCCATGCATCCGTCCCTGGTGCCAAAAAGGTTGGGGACGACTGGGCTAAAATAATGAAGAAGCGGCTCCTGCGTGCTTCTCCAGCACAGCCGAGCACCATCTGTCCTTTTCCTCCTCCTACTCCAGCCACACCTGACTTCTTTCAGTTTTCCAAACACAGATGGCTCCCCCCTGACTTGAGGCTTTACTTACTAATATTCAGCCTCTCTGTCATCTACCACAGTTTTTTCCTTAGATAACTCCTTCAGTTTTACGTCTCACCTGAACTGTAGCATTCTCTGAGAAGCCTTGATGCTCATACTACTTTGACTCCCCTCTATTTTATGCTTTCATAGCAAACAGTACTTGAACCTTGGTAGCAAGCGTGACTATGGTATTCATGGAAGTGTTTCTGCCTCTTCAGTGAAAACAGGTTTTTGTCTGCCTTGATCCCTGCTCACCGACTGGTATATGGTGCATCCTCAATACAAATTTAGTACCTCACTTCTCTTCTGAAATCCTCACCATTTTCAGAGGGGTGTGGTTATAACACATTGTGTGAGAGCACTTCATAAATTGCAAAAGTAAACAGCAGATTGCTACAAAAATCAAAGTCACTACTTCTTATCTCTATGTTTTGAATTTCAAAAATCTCAAATTGTAACTGAATTTCTCTGAGCTGAAGCTATGTTTGAGCTTCCTTTATTACCGACTGAAACATGGCTGAGATGTGTGCACACTATCCCCCTCTCCTACCGTAGGAAGTAAAAGATGATGACAGAGGCCACTGTTAAAATCTTTTTGTAGGGAACGAATTACGCCAAAACTTGGTGGCTTAAAACAATGAGAAACATTTATTACCTTTCCCCATTTTTGTGGGGAAAGAAAGCAGAGGCCTCAGTCCCTCTCCACAGAGGTCTTGCCACAAAACAGCTTAATTGTCCTCACATAAGAAGGGCATGAGCCCCAGAAGGCCAGGAACATTGCTGCTGCTGCTGCTGCTGCTAAATCGCTTCAGTCGTGGCCAACTCTGTGCGACCTCATAGACGGCAGCCCACCAGGCTCCCCCGTCCCTGAGATTCTCCAGGCAAGAATACTGGAGTGGGTTGCCATTTCCTTCTCCAATGCATGAAAGTGAAAAGTGAAAGTGAAGCCGCTCAGTTGTGTCTGACTCTTAGCGACCCCACGGACTGCAGCCCACCAGGCTCCTCTGCCCATGGAATTTTCCAGGCAAGAGTACTGGAGTGGGGTGCCATTGCCTTCTCCACAGGAACATTGGAAGCCCATCAAATCTGGCTTCCACAGACCTTTTTCTCAGTCCAAAGTCACTGGTGCAGTGCTTTCTTCATGGACAGTATGTACTTAAATGTTTGATGGGATCAAGAGCTGAAATCATGGATAAATAGATGAAAGGGTGGGCCAAGAAGTGCATGCTACCTACTTTCTGAGCCTAGCAATGGAAAAACCAGAAGGAATGCTAAAGCAATAAGACTGCACATACATACTCCCCAATCACCACAGCCAAGGTTGCAGTGACTGGTTTGGGAAGAGATGCAAAACAGGTGTTAGTGATAGCTGGAGAGGACATGTGTCCTGGAGTAATTCTCTAGTATCTGAACCCAGTCTTCTCTTAATCATTTGTCTAAGAACCAAATGTATAGATAAATAGACTTGTCTATTGCAAAAAAAAAAAAAAAATGGTGAGAGGCTTAGAAACTGCCAAATTCTTTTTTTCCTGCATTATCCTTATTATGGAAATGTATACTTTAGCTACCCTGAAGAATGTTATGCAAATACATTAGACAATACAGGGGGGGGATGTGAGCCTTTAGAATTCTTCTCTAATACAAGCATTACTATAATTATCACTTCAAAGTTCTAATAATAACATTATTTGCATTTTTCTTGACACTGTTTTTAGAAAGAATTTCTAAATACTTGAGTAAATATTTGTAAATTATGACCATGAAACAGTAAAGGCCATTCAGAGTAAGAGGGAATATTGCAGACCAGAATTGATTACTTTAATATTCAAGCTTATTAGTTCACTCTAGAAACATAGCTCTGACCCTATGGGGGTTTATGATCTAATGAACCCAGGAGCAGGACGGTATTTCAGTGTGAATAAGCCAGAAACCTGTTAGTTATCCTGGACACCTTCTTCTCCTTTACCTCCCTCATGAAGTCATTAACAGCCCCTGGATCGACTCCTTACAGCCTGGACCATCATAATAGTCCCACACAGGTTTCAACACACATGCTCTAAAAACTCTAATCCCTACTCCCCTTAACAACCACACTGACCTTTTAAAAAATGATTTGTCATGTCTCTCCTCTTTTCAAAAGTCATCAATGGCTTTTTACATCTTAGATACAGAATAAAGATGCATATTGTTAACATGACCTGTAGACTCATGTGTGAGCTGGTCCAGATGTAACTCTCCCATTAAACCTGACGAGACCCCTCCTCACGTGCTGTCCTCCCCCAGCCTTCCTTTAATCCTAGAACATTCTCTTGCCATGTTATTGTCTGGGCTAGAATGTCCATCATTACACGCTTTCTTAAAAATCATGTCTTCAAGGACACCTCCTCTCAGTGGAAAGGCCTCAGTGGAAGTTAGTTCTTCCTATTATACACTTCACCGCACTACAGATCACCTTGGGAGCTTTTACCACAACTGTAAATTTTACTCCTCATGAGACAAAGTGAGCAGTGTTGATACTCTGTTTCCTCCACCCCCACCCACACCCTCACCATCCCAGCCCAAGGGCACAGACACTGCTATGCTTGTTGCTGGGCTTCCCGTGCCCTACAGCAGGCTCAACACAGAGCCCGTGCTCACTGAGCACATGAACTGAATAAATAAGGATTTCAGATGCATGCCCCGAATGCAGTTTAGACTGTGGAAGAATTTGATTTACTTAAGAAAAATTAAAAAGCAAAAGAATAAAAGCATCAAGAATGTATCTGTTGATGGATTCTTGTATTACTATCAATGGCTAGAACAGAAAGAGATAGAAGCTATGTTGGACAGTCAGAGAAAAGGGCATCTCAATCCCCAATTTATCAATAGTTGGGAGGTTTTAGAGACAGGAAAAAGGGCTTCCCTGGTGGCTCAGAGGTTAAAACATCTGCCTCCAATGTGGGAGACCTGGGTTCGATCCCTGGGTCGGGAAGATCCCCTGGAGAAGGAAATGGTAACCCACTTCACTATTCTTGCCTGGAGAATCCCATGGACAGAGGAGCCTGGTAGGCTACAGTCCACAGGGTCACAAAGAGTCAGACACGACTGAGCAGCTACACTTTTCACAGATAGTAAAAAATCTTTCTAGACAGATTTGAAATGTAAGTTTGTTGATGTTGGTTCTTTTCCATTAAGAAGACTTTCAGTCAGTAGAAGAGGGGAAGGGGAAAAAAGGAAGTAAGGGGATAATACAGTGTGGCAAAACAATACATAATAGATTCTCCAGGATTTATAGAGCACTCTCCATTGCCTACATACAAACCACTGCTAGCTAACTTTCATTAAATAAGAATCTATTTCCTTAAGAAAAGCAGGATGATTGTCCAATGCCTTACCTTTCCGTAGAATTAAAGAAAAAATAGCCAATGCTCCTCAGAAATATAGGAAAATATTATATAGAAAATTACATTAAAGACATGAGACCTACTCAGATAATGCAAATGGAATAAAAATAGTCATATTGAAAATATGGAGCTTACAGAACTTATGTTCTTTCTGTAGAAAAGTTAGCAGCAGATATTCAAGAATAAAGTGAAAACATTGACTGTAGTCAGAAGTAATCTCGTGTACTTCAACTCTTTAAAAAAGGGTTTATATGCTTTGTATTCATTTTAACAAATTCTAAACATGAATTACAAATTTCTATTAGGACCATCACATATAAAACAAAAGAATTTTAATGAGTTTTCTCCCCAAAATACCTAGAGGTACAAATCCACATTAAGGATTAATGACCTGTCAGCTTGTACTTAAAGGAGAGAAGAGACATTTCAGTTGTAGAAATTTAAAAATAAAAGAACCTGAAGTAAGAAAACTTATCATTTTTCCCTTTTGTGTCATAAAAAGAACTGACCTGATTTATTTGCTTTAAATTGGCAAAAGGAAAATGTATTAAATGGTTGGCCTTTTAAGCAAAAATTCATTCTCATGACAAAATTAGAAAGCCTGGTCAGAAATACTCCTTTAGTCACTTAAATGATGTAGCATTATTGTCAGAGTCAAGCATAGTATAAAACGGAAAGGCTAATTACATTTTAGATTTAACAAAACGTCCCCAGTAGCTGTGATAACTTGGAAGGAGGACCTCATGCTCCTAGCCAAGCATGTCTGGTAGTAGGTGCCATAAAATACTTGAATAGCTATTTCAAACCATCAATGCAATTTTATCCCTATTTTTCAATAGTATTATCTGTTTCAAGTAAAAGTTAATGCTCAGTTTTGTGGTTCATTTATGTTTGATGCACGGCCATGCCAGAGAAGCTCTATTTGGGATGCTATGAATCTCTTTTTCCCCCTTTGAATGGATAAGTGATGTTATGACAGCAAAAGACAGAATCCAAAGACAAAAAAGATCAAGCTGAATTTGAAACTCAGAAACTTCAGTGTTTAAATAGATGTGAAATGTGGAAGGTTTTGTAGTCTCAGCCCCATGTGCGTGACACAGCAACACCAGGAAAGCAACCCGTGGCAAGAACCATGTGACTGTAGAGTCAGGCAGTGTCTCGCTTCCTTTCTGTGGGCATGCCTCACATAAAAGGAGTTAACAGATCCCATCTCTTCCCTTCAAAAGGAGACAGTTTCCACTGACTAGACTGAGCAACAGTAATCTGACTCTACACTTGCTCTGTGAAAGCATCTATGTGATGGGAGAAGATAAAATCACCCAGTTTTGCCTGTAAGATGAAAAATAAATACAAATATTTGAGTAATTTATTTCTTTAACTTTTAGTACGAATATTTAGTGTCACAGAGAAAGAGTACCTGGGGGAAAGCAACACACAGTGTCCTGATTTTAAATAGACAGTATGTGCTCAAATCGACCTTTTTATAGCAGTTTTGTTCTAGTCCTGCTCTGAACCAAGAATGGTTACAGGGCACATCATTAAACAAGAAGGTCTTAGAAACACCTTAAATCCTCAATAAATCTTTATAACATTCACAGTTCTATATACCACCAGAGTACACATTAAAAGGTTTCCGCGACATAGAGTTGACCTAGCACCCTCTGCCTTCCAGGTGCTTTATGCAGTCACTGACAGAAGTGTGTAAAAATCAATTTATGTTCAATAAGGTAAATGTCAATGATATCTTTAAACATGATGAACCAATGGCATAGTTTATTTCCAGACATTCAAATTTTGATAGCTGATGACCTTAAATATTATTTGGGCATGGTCCAAAAGTTCAGAGACATTTAGTAAGCTATAATTAACTGGAAGAAAGTTCTAAAGTCATGACATTCTCTGCTCAGAAGCCTTCTGTGGCTCACAACTTCCTGCAGAAGGAAGACTTACTGGAATAGAAGGCACTTAAGATCTTGCATAATCTGGTTCTAAACTACCCTTTTAGCTTGATTTCACCCTTCTATCATCCATACCTTATCCTCCAAACAAATCTGACTATTCCTGGTTCTGACCACGTATCACATTTTCCCACCTCTGTCCTTAAGGGCTCCCCTTTCATTCCTTCTGTTGACTCTTCAAGTTTAAATTTGGACACTCTATTCAGAAGGCAGTCTGATAGAATGTGCATCAAGATCATTAATGTTATTTTATACACTTAACTCAGTCATTCTACTTCTAAGTCTTAGAAATAACAAGAGCTATAGATTTTTTTTTAATGTATGACAATGTATTTTACAATAACAAAAAGAGAAAAAAATCCCTGGAAGATACCTAAGAACCCAATATTGAAGGATTATATTAAAAATTATTATTCATCTGTATAATGGACTATTGGTTGGCTGTCAAGAGATCTTAAAAGGTTTTTAAGGACAAGAAGAAATGTTTAAGGTTTAACACATGGCAGAAATTGCAAAATATGATCTTAATTATGCAAAAACATGAGAAAAAGACTCAAAGGGAATATACCAAACTGATAATATCAAGATAATTCTAGATCTTGAGATTTGGGGTAATTTTTTTTTTTTGCTGCTGCTGCTTTTATAAACTCTCCTCTGCTTTAAAAACAATTCTGCATATATTACCTTTAAATCAGAAAACAGAATAACACACCAGAAAGGTTTTTTCAAAAAATTATATATTTTAAGTAGATGCTCACATGCCACCCTCTGTGAAATCTTCTCAAATTACCCCTTGATGGAATTAATTTCTTATTCTCTGGGTCCCATACTAATTTTGCAGTATAGGATATTTCTTAATCATATTTTCTGCCTGCTATGTTTGCTGAATTTCATTGAAAAAGAAAAGAATAACACAGATCCATGTCTTGGAATTTCTAAAAATAGGCTCAATTGAAGAGGCATTTTCTATATCTCTTAAATGGTACCTGTAATACAGTACCATCTTGTTCAGTAGAAGCACATCTGTCTAACATCAGAGTCTCCTTTATAAACGAAGAAACATCAAGCCTACCCTCACAGCTCTACATCTGCAGCTTGTTTGAAAATTCACGCCTTAATAACAGACTTTCTTCCTACTAAAGGCTGTACTAACATTATGGAACAAGGTGTGAAAATATATGCAGGGGTTAAAAAATAAACCAGTAATTTTATCATAAGCACAGAAATAAAAATCATGGCATAATTCTCCCAGCAAGACTATTCTGCCTTATTCCTCCAAATTGGATATACAGATGTTTGTATGAATTAATGTTATAAATTTTAACTAATATCTTGCAAAATTACCAGCTTTGTTTTTTAAACATTAATATTTGCTATAATTCTCTAAATTTTCAATATATACATATATATACACATATATGTATCTTTGTTATAAGATTGGAGGGAGTTGTCAGATAAAATATATGAAACCTAGTTAAATTTGAATTTCAGATAAATAGTGATTCCTTTATTAGTATATGTCTATCTTATTTGATATTTGCTATAATCTTTTTATACTAAAATATTATTCATGTGTATCTGAGATTCAAATTTAACGGGAGGTCCTGGGTTTTTATTTGCTAACTCTGGCAACTCTGGGTGGGAGAGTGATTGCATATTTAGAGATTTCGTAGTCTGGCTAAATAACCTCTTAAACCTACTCCTGGGTAGTATCTCATTTGAACTCAGCAGACAGTGAACTCAGATATCTGAATTCTCAGCATCCATCCAAACTAAGTTTTATAAAGAAAATCCGCTAATATTGATGCCAAGGAATCACCAGGACTCCCTAACCTCTCCAAATTCCAGAGCCTGAACTCCCTCTTATCAAGTCTATATGGAAAATTACATACAAATGATCAGGTTCTGCTGTGCCTTACACTTTATTTTTATGCATTTATGCTTAACAGAGGAGCCAAAAATGTTTGCCTTTAGATGCTCAAAATTTTTTTCAGAGTATTTAATGTGCAGTAGAGAACCAACTCTAATACGCCTTTGTTTTTTTTGTGTGTTTTTTTTAATAGAACAGTAAAGGGGATATGAATCTGCCTGCAATGCAGGAGACGTGGGTTCCATCTCTGGGTTGGGAAGATCTCCTGGAGAAGGGAACAGCTACCCACTCCAGTACTGTGGCCTGGAGAATTCCATGGACTACACAGTCCATGGGGTCGCACAGTGTCGGACACGACTGAGCAACTGTCACTTCTTTCTAGAGGGGATATGGCTAGCATTTGTCATTGCTGGCTTCTTCCTCAACATTAAGCTACTTTTCTTCAGATTTTCTGACTATTGTGACTTCATTTCCCTCGGTCCACTTTTTAATGTCCCTGCTGCTGCTGCTAAGTCGCTTCAGTCGCGTCCAACTCTGTGCGACCCCACAGACGGCAGCCCACCAGGCTCCCCCGTCCCTGGGATTCTCCAGGCAAGAACACTGGAGTGGGTTGCCATTTCCTTCTTCAATGCAGGAAAGTGAAAAGTGAAAGTCAAGTCGCTCAGTCGTGTCCGACTCTTCGTGACCCCATGGACTGCAGCCTACCAGGCTCCTCCGTCCATGGGATTTTCCAGGCAAGAGTACTGGAGTGGGGTGCCGTGAGGCTTCTTAAAATCAACATGCCATAAGATGAATTCTTTTTCCCTACTTTGTTCCCCAAAACTTCCTTCTTTCCTGTATTCTCAATTACTCATTCAGAAATTGCAATAAGGAATCACAGATATATTTAAATTCATCCTTTCCAACTATCCCTTCCTCAATCCTTATCAGTCAGATCTTCTCAGTTTCACCTCTTAAATATATCTGTTAGTGGTCCTTATTTCTTTTTTCTATCCTCTCTGTCCCTGCCTTAGCCTAGTCTCTCCTCAGCTATCTCCAGACCAGGGTTTCTCAAATTTCAATGTGCACATGAACCACCTCCAGATCTTGTTAAAATGTAAGTTCTGAGAGCATGGGTAGGGTGAGGTCCTGGAATTTTTATTTCTAACAGATCCCTGCTGATACTGATGCTGCTGGTCCAGGAACCACAGTTTGATACAGCAAGGCTGTAGATTATTTTTACAGGCTATCAGCAAGTCTTTCTTCCATTCCAACTAATTGCCTCACTAAGGTCACTGTCCCGGGTAAAATTTTCCTGTGACTCCTTTGCCTACTGAATTATGAAGACATAAAGCACCTAGGCTATCATGACAGTTCCACGACCCAATCCTCTCCAGCTCCCAGATTCAGATTCTAAACTGATCCCACTTGACTTCCTTCTGCTTCTGAAACTCTCCTTTCCCACTTTTGTCCTTACAATAATCTTTGCCTCTAATGGCTCCCTCTTCCTGCTAAAGTTCAAATGTCACATAGTCTGTGAAACTTTCTATCACCATTCGGCAGCACCTAATACAATTAGCCGCATTTCCCACAACAGGGTGTCTTCACAAGCCACTTTGTGCATGCACTGATAACAATAATATACAAGGCTCACTATGTAAATTATGTGTAATATACATGATTGTATCTGTTTTACGTGTAATCATCATAACAATCCTATAAGGTAAGTACTATTATATCCCCACTTTATAGACCATGTATATGTGCATGTTAAGTCCCTTCAGTCATATCCAACTCTATATGACGCTATGGACTGTAGCCTGCCACACTTCCTCTGTCTGTGGGATTTCCCAGGCAAGAATACTGGAGTGGGTTGCCATTTCCTCCTTCAGGGGATCTTCCTGATCCAGGGATCGAACCCACGTCTCCGTTCTTTACCACTAGCGCCACCTGGGAAGCCTCTACAGACCATGAACAGGGTAACAATGGCACGTTTGCTCAGATCACATAGTTTTTTCATATCAAAGCCAATTTTCAAGCCCAGGCAGTCTGTTATCAGAATCCAGCATCTTAACCATCGCACCACACTACCTGTATAATTATATCTCACTTCAAGTATTAGGGTGAATCATTTGAACTCCTAGTATTTCTTTCTCATACAGCTATAAAACAGCAATCTCCTATGATTCAACATTTTCAATAAATTAAGAATAACACATGGACAGATGCCTCATCTTTTTCTCCATAAAAATTCCCTTGATTAAGCACAGGTCTAGAACATACCTGATACGTAAATAGACTTTGTTAAATGAAGCAAAGATAGCTCCATTTTCTGAGAAGTGAATGCATGCTGGGCACCATACCAAGTGCTTCATACACACTGTCATATTTAAATCTCATTACAACATGGACTATGGATACGATTATTTTCACAATACAAACTAACTCTTTAGTTCCTAGGATAAATGCCTATGGGCACACAACCAGTGACACAGCAAAGGAGTACCCAATCCGACCTGCCCTAAGGGACAGGGTGTCAGCCTTCAGTGTTAGGTTGAATAGGACCTTGAAGAATATGTATCTTTCTCACTAAGTCAAACATAAGTTCTGGCTTTTAAAAAATTTACATATTTTAGGATGAGGATGAAAACAAAGCTTCTTTGTCAGCTGGCTTTGTATCTTTTTAATTTGAAATAGACACAAAAATAGAGACAAGAACAAATAATCTCCCATGGACCCATCACCAAGCTTCAAAATTATCAAGATTCTTGATTTCATTTACCTCCCCACACTTTATTTGTGTGTTATCACTGAACAATTTCAAAGCAAGTCCCAAATATCATATCATTTCACATGTAAATTCATCAGTATATATCCCTAACAGATGTGTTAAAATAGCCACAAGACAGTTATCACACTTAACAAAATTAATATTCCTTAATATGATCTAATACCCAGTCTATGTCAAAAAATGTCTTCTTACAGTGATGTGATTGAATTAGAATATGAGCAATGACTACCCATTACGCTTGACTCTTATGTATGTTAAGTTTCTTTTCATCTGTAATGGCTCCCCCTCCCTTTGCTATTCACAAATCCTTTATTTGTTGAAGAACTGATAGCTAAGTCTGAAAGTGTTAGTCTCTCAGTCATGTCCAACTTTTTGTGACCCCATAGACTATATCCTGCCAGGTTCCTCTATCCATGGAATTCTCTAGGCAAGAATACTCTCCAGGGGATCTTCCTGACCTAGAGATCAAACTCAGGTCTCTTGCATTGCAGGTAGATTCTTTACCATCTAAACCACCAGGGAACCCCAAGGGGCTTAATTAAATTCAGGTTCAATCATTTTTGACAAAAATCTTCATAGGTGGTGCTATATATGTCTTATGACGCTAATAAGGATGCACTAAGAGTGAAAAAGTTGGCTTAAAGCTCAACATTCAGAAAACTAAGATCATGGCATCTGGTCTCATCACTTCATGGCAAATAGATAGGGAAACAGTGGAAACAGTGTCAGTCTTTATTTTTGGGGGCTCCAAAATCACTGCAGATGGTGACTGCAGCCACGAAATTAAAAGACTCTTACTCCTTGGAAGGAAAGTTATGACCAACATAGACAGCATATTAAAAAGCAGAAATATTACTTTGCCAACAAAGGTCCATCTAGTCAAGGCTATGGTTTTTCCAGTGGTCATGTATGGATGTGAGAGTTGGACTGTGAAGAAAGCTGAGCACCGAAGAATTGATGCTTTTGAACTGTGGTGTTAGAGAAGACCCTTGAGAGCCCCTTGGCCTGCAAAGAGATCCAACCAGTCCATTCTAAAGGACATCAGTCCTGGGTGTTCATTGGAAGGACTGATGCTAAAGCTGAAACTCCAGTACTTTGGCCACCTCCTGCAAAGAGTTGACTCATTGAAAAAGACCCTGATGCTGGGAGGGATTGGGGGCAGGAGGAGAAGGGGACAAGAGAGGATGAGATGGCTGGATGGCATCACCTACTCATTGGACATGAGTTTGAGTAAACTCCGGGAGTTGGTGATGGACAAAAGGCCCGGTGTGCTGCAATTTATGGGGTGGCAAAGAGTCGGACATGATTGAACGACTGAACTGAACTGACTAAATGTCTGGTGGTCCTAAATTTAGTGAGGTTAAGATTGATCAGTAGGTTCAAGAATTGTCAGCCTGATCTACTAATTACTCTGTGCTCCAACAAATTTTATCAAAATAGTTTTAGTCATTAACTTTTGTTTTCAAGGACTAATTTTTAAGAGTTTTAAAATGATCACTTTTTTCTGATTATATCATTTCTTTTGCATTTATAAGCTGGAATTCTTATTGATTATCAGCCAACCACCCATTATGTTGCTCAGCAAATGGGTCAGGGTACAATGCAAAGATATTAAATGCAGCATTCAGTATTGGCTTGGAAACTGATAAAAGTCTCTAGTGTTAAAAATTATCATTCATACTGCTGCTGCTACTGCTACTGCTGCTGCTAAGTCACTTCAGTCGTGTCCGACTCTGCCCGACCCCAGAGACGGCAGCCCACCAGGCTCCACCGCCCCTGGGATTCTCCAGCCAAGAACACTGGAGTGGGTTGCCGTTTCCTTCTCCAATTCATGAAAGTGAAAAGTGAAAGTGAAGTTACTCAGTTGTGTCTGACTCAGCGACCCCATGGACTGCAGACCACCAGGCTCCTCTGTCCATGGGATTTTCCAGGCAAGAGTACTGGAATGGGCTGCCATTGCCTTCTCCGTGTATAGTGTTAGGTTGGTGCAAACCTAATTGTGGTTTTACATTGTTGAATGCTGCTGTTTGATACTGGAATACATTCTTAAATAAATGTGGTTATGTTATACATAATTTTAATGCTCATTTCTCACTTTATGATTTTTTGCTAATGACACTACTTGCTGTTTATTTTATGTTTATTTTATTATTTTTTAAAAATATATTCTTTTTATTTGCGCCAGATCTTAGTTATAACATGTGAGCTCTTGGTTGCGGCATATGGAACCTAGTTCCCTGACCAGGGATTGAACCTGGGCCCTCTACATTGGGAGCTCAGAATACTAACCACTGGGTCACCAGGGAAGTTCCTTATGTTTATTTTAGACTAGGGAAATGATGTTACAGAAAAAGCAAATTCGAGTGATTTTTTTATTCAAGTTCAAAATGGGTCATAAAGCAGCAGAGATAACTCGCAACATCAACAATGCATTTGACCCAGGAACTGCTAATAAATGTACAGTGCAGTGGTGGTTTAAAAAGTTTTGCAAAGGAGACAAAAGCCATGAAGATGAGGAGCGCAGTGGCCAGCCATCAGAGTTGACAAGCATGCAACGACAATGACCAATGGAGAGGATCATCAAAGCTCATCTTTTATAACTACACGAGAAGTGGTCAAAGAACTCAATGTCAACCATTCTATGGCTCAGCATTTGAAGCAACAATGGCACCCCACTCCAGTACTCTTGCCTGGAAAATCCCATGGACGGAGGAGCCTGGAAGGCTGCAGTCCATGGGGTCACTAAGGGTCGGGCACGACTGAGCGACTTCACTTTCACTTTTCATGCATTGGAGAAGGAAACGGCAACCCACTCCAGTGTTCTTGGCTGGAGAATCCTAGGGACGGTGGAGCCTGGTGGGCTGCCGTCTATGGGGTCGCACAGAGTCAGATATGACTGAAGTGACTTAGCAGCAGCAGGAAAGGTGAAAAAGCTCAATAAGTGGGTGCCTTATGAGCTGACTGAAAATCAAGAAAATTGTCATTTTGAAGTGTCTTCTCTTACTCTATGCAACAACAACGAACCATTTCTCAATCAGATTGTGATATGTGATGAAAAGTGGATTTTATATCACAACCAGGAACAGCCAGCTCAGTGGTTGGACCAAGAAGAAGTTCCAAAGCACTTCCCAAAGCCAAAATTGCACCAAAAAAAGGCCATAGTCACTGTTTGGTGGTCTGCTGCCTGTCTGATCCACTACAGCTTTCTGAATCTTGGCGAAACCATTATATCTGAGAAGTATGCTCTGCAAATCGATGAGGTGCACTGAAAACCGCAACGCCGGCAGCCAGCATTGGTCAACAGGAAAGGGCCCAATTCTGCTCCAAGACAACGCCCAACCACAACAAGCACAACCAGCGGTTCAAAAGTTGAACGAATTCGGCAACAAAGTTTTGCCTCATCTGCCACATTCACCTGACCTCATTCAACTGACTACCACTTTTTCAAGCATCTCAACAATTTTTTGCAGGGAAAATGCTTCCACAACCAGCGGCAGGCAGAAAATGCTTTCCAAGAGTTTGTCGAATCCCAAATCACAGATTTTTACGCTATAGGAATGAACATGCTTATTTCTTGTTGGCAAAAATGTGTTGATTGTACAACCAAAACATGTGTTGGTTCCTATTTTGATTAATAAATATGTTGTTTGAGCCTCGTTATAATGATTTAAAATTCACAGTCCAAAACCGCAGTCCAAGCAAAAAATTATGTTTCCACCAACCTAATAACATCAAACCACTATGTGCACATGGAACTAACAAAGTGTTGTAGATAAACTTTAATTTAAAAAGAAAAAGGATGCTGGGACTTCCTTGGTGGTCCAGTGCTTAGGACTCCATGCTTCCATTGCAGGGGGCAGGGGTTCAGTACCTGGTAGGGGAACCGAGATTCCTCAAGCTGCTTGGTGTGGCCAAAAGTAAATAAAGATAGTGAAACTGATGTTTATAGCAATGAAGACACTTGCCCAAGGCCACACAAGTAAGCAGTGAAGCAGGGCTCAATCCCAGACATGTCTATGCTCCTGGCATTGTATATTATTCATATTAGGACAAATTAAAAAGTCCTCCATCAAATTATAATTGACATAGACTTCAAAGGGTACTTGGTTATTCAAAGAACATTTGATTCAATAAACATTTATCCTGTTCAAAGTAGGATTTTGCTAAGTAAACTTTCTTTTCTACATTAAGAAAGAGATATTTGATTACCTGTTGTTTGACCAATTCATCAACTTTGGAGATCCATACATACAAAAAAAGTAGAACCATAGTTAAGAGGTCATAATACTGTGAAGAGAAATTTAAATAAAAATACTGTCCTTCGTCACATTAATATAGCCAACCCAGTAAAAATATGGCCTTTTCTTTATGAGTCTACATAATAAGCTGTTATGCTGGGCATTGTGTAAAAAACATCATCCATATCATTTTCACAGAGCATCAGATAAAAAAAATAGTATCTGGGAGGAGAATGTAGCTAATGAAAGTACATTATTAGCTCGTGTTTACCTATTCATTGACAAAGGAAATTGCATCCCAAAGAGAAATATACAAGGGAAATTTTAAACTGAAAGTATCTGAGGAAATTAAAGTCAAGCATCTTGGTTCAGGACAAGTAACAGAGGTCTCCACCATCTGTGACAGAGGTCTGTACCATCTATAAGTGACAGAGACCTGTACCATCCTTAGGATACAATAGTGTCAACATAATCTTCTCTATTCTATTTGCCTATATTTAACGGGCTCATGATGAGTATAAGTTTTAAAGCCATTATGTTTCTCCATCCTTGGAAATAGCGTGGGACATTGGCAAAAGCCTCACCCTTCAGTTCAGCAGACTTAGCTCCTAATTCCCACACCCACACTAGCTACTGGCTTCAGACAAATCCTTCCTTATATGAATTATATATATGAAGAGATTGGATGAGACAGTATAAAACCACTCCTACCTCAAGTTGTCTATGATTTTGTCAGTGAATTGAAAATGTTAGTCACTCAGTCGTGTCCGACTCCTTGAGACCCCATGGACTGTGGCCCACCAGGCTCCTCTATCCACGAAATTCTGCAGCAAGAATACTGGAGTTGCCCTTCTCTCCTCCAGGGGAATCTTCCCGACCCAGGGATTGAATCCAGGTTTCCCACATTGCAGGCGGACTCTTTACCAGTTGATTTTGTTAAGCACTACCCAGAAAAGTGTACACAATTGAGTTACTTTGATGAAATTATTCCCTGAGAAACACTTGAACAAGTTTATTGAGTATTATGAACATCATACTCAATGTAGCCTCACTAGCAGAAAATTAACCTCAGAGAGCAGCAAATACAGCCCACCTCTGAAAAATGTGCAGGCTCCAATCTCCTGGTACTAAATACCCAAGACAAAGAGAACAGTAGAATTTGAAAAGATTTAGTGCAAATCATATTTCAATATTTTGTTCCATAATTTCACATTTCTCCTTTGAGTCATTCAAAACATAACATCAATAAAAATGTCCATGTTTAGAATAAAATAAAGTTTTCTCTCCTTTATCTTTAAGGAGACAATCAGTCAAGAAACCTAGTTAGTTTAAAAGGCATAATGAATGTAAAAGGAAAGCAAAGCTTCCTATCAGAGCTGCCTGTGTGGGAGAGAAGAAAGACAGAAAGATGGTAACAATAACCCTGTGTACGAGACAGCAAAAGAGACACTGATGTATAGAACAGTCTTATGGACTCTGTGAGAGAGGGAGAGGGTGGGAAGATTTGGGAGAATGGCATTGAAACATGTAAAATATCATGTATGAAACGAGTTGCCAGTCCAGGTTCGATGCACGATACTGGATGCTTGGGGCTGGTGCACTGGGACGACCCAGAGGGATGGAATGGGGAGGGAGGAGGGAGGAGGGTTCAGGATGGGGAACACATGTATACCTGTGGTGGATTCATTTTGATATTTGGCAAAACTAATACAGTTATGTAAAGTTTAAAAATAAAATAAAATTTAAAAAAAAAAAAAGAAAGACAGAAAGTCAACAGAGAGGCTTGGATTTCTCACAGCGTTCTCACTGAAATTGTGGCCATCATGAATCTTTACTCTTAATATTTTCTTCCTTGAAATAATCTGAGTAAATGACAGGCCTCCATCCACCCACTTGAGGTTAAGGAACAGGTTTAGTTTGGGAACAGTTTCACAGTCATACAAAAGGGTCGCATAGAGAAGTTTCCAATGACTCCAAATGTTCAACTGTCTGAGTCATCAGAAGAGGTGATGCGAAAGAGGTGGGGAGAATAAAGCTCCCTTGCTGGTCTCTACGGGAGACTCAGAAACCATGATGCTGTGCTCTCCTGGAAACAAAACCAAACAAAGAAGCAGCAGTAAGGACTGGATTCTCTTGACAAGGCCTCCTTACCTGGCATCATCCCACCTGGTTAGCAGTGGTCAAAGCCAGGGGAATTTTCAAGAGAAATGTTAATACATCAAGACATAAAAGGAATCCTCCATCTCTAAACCAGTGAAAGGTGTTAAACCACAGCAAGATTTGTGGGAGAAGAGTGAATCGAAAGAAACTTTTTGTTATTTATTTTTGTGAACACCAGGTTATGGCCTTAAACATGTACACCCACGATAAATGTTTTTCCCAGAATTCTGGTAAAATGCAGCAGTGGGTCAAGAGACAGTGTCGGCTTATTCCACAAAATATGTGATGGGAGCACCTAAACACACCAGTGAAACCCAGAGCTCTTTAATCAGATTTAAGCAGCAAAGAGATTTTACGGTTCAATTTTTCTGTTGGCTCATGCTCTCTTTGGTGTTCTGGCTTTAAAAATGCCAAGATCCTATATTGCATGCATGCTTAACATATGAGTATAAGACACTTTCTAGCCATTTTCTTAGGAAATACTCTTGAGTGAGAAAAAATGGACAATCTATTGACAGTAAAAGCACGTTTTACTTGTTTTGAAAGGAACCACCCACAGTGACAGTGGGTTGGAATCTATCCATCCTCACTCTCCAGGTTTCTGCACAAGGCCATAAAAATTCTGTGAGAATCATCATAAGAAAAAATACACCAGGTCACATCTGCTTTGAGGTACCATTTTATAAGCCAGAGGTGATCATACCAGAAAGAGTTCTCAACACAAGGGATGTATTTTATCTCCACTGTTTGCTACCTCTGATCCAAAGTTTAAGGGGACTCTTGATATCCACCTTCTGAAAAGGACACAGTCCAGAAAATAATAGAAGAAAATTCCTTAGAACAACTGCCTGTGCCTTCTGGAACGAGCAAATGAAGTGTCAAGTAAATAAAGAACAAAATAGTTCTATGCCTCCTACTCCTTCATTTATTTCCAGCAAAGACTGTTTCAAACTCTGATTTCTAAAGATCATGGTCATCTGTGCACAGTTTCTAGGCACGGGCAGCAATGGACTAGCTCTGTCTAATGAGATTAAGAACAAAACCAGGCCACACTTCACCTGAATTGAGTTCCGGGATAAAAGAAAAACATCCTGCCTTAATGAATTGCCAGTCAGCAAAGCATTCAGGTGACGCTTATCCTCTTCCTTCCTTCTTGATCTTCAATCCCCGTCAGGAGTTGGGAGTTCAATCCAGCAGGGACGCTACAGTGTTTACTAACTGATTTGGCAGCCACACTCCCTCGATTTGAGATATGCCTTCAACAAGGTGATGCCAACTTTCCTTCCAGATGGTTGTCAGGCACCCACAAGCAACGACCCACACAGCCGCTGGCAGCAGTTGGGAAGAGCTGTGAGCAATGTCACATCCCAAGAAGAAAGCCAGCAAATCACATCTTCTGGTGTTCTCAAGAACCAGAGGAGTTCTATTTTTATTAGCGGGATCATTTACAATAGGCATGAAATTAATTTATTGCTACACTGGTTTAAAATATTTACGTTTTTGTTGTTTTTGCAGTTGGCATGAATCTGTTTTGCAAAAAGAGATTAGGACAGGGAGCAGACGATGAACAAGAAAAACCACACAGCTCCGTCAGAGCAAGTGTTTGGCAAGATTATTGGTATTCTTGACCAAGAAGCAAGCAGATAAACATAAAGCATGTGCTAAATCTATATCTTTTAGCCTCTGGATGCAATAACAGAAATGGGGGAGGGGGAGATTGTCCTAGCTCTATGAAATAGAACTGAGATGGACATTTTCCCTGTCCTTTGCATAAGTTCTGACTGGCAGTGAACAGTCCTGGAATTAACAAACTGCAGAAGCATCACTTATTCATTTGCTTTGGCTGTTTGTTGTGCTCCTTTAATTTTACTGGGCCATCAGCTTTTTAACTAAGCTGCCTCCAGGGCTTATAGTTTGGGCAGACGAGTTAACCAGGGTAAGCAGCACTTTTTAAGGCATTTGTGTGCTTTACTAGGATAGCACAGTGGCTATGTATTCCAGGAAAAAGATAAAACATTTGCTGGTGAAGTATGTCTCAACCTGTGAGATAGAGGAATTTTCAAGAATGTGAGTCCACCCCCCAACCAGAATCACCCCAAGGTAGCTTTAAGTGAAAGTATTAGTTGCTCAATCATGTCGGACTCTTTGCAATCCCATGAACTGTAGCCCGCCAGGCTCCTCTGTCCGTGGAATTCTCCAGGCAAGAATACTGGAGTGGGTAGCCACTCCCTTCTTCAGGGGATCTTCCCCATCCAGGGAGGGAACCAGGGTCTCCTGCATTGCAGACAGATTCTTTACCATCTGGGCCATCTCTCCTGAAATCCTCTCTCTTTACCAGCACTCATACTACATCTCAATGTTAACAGAAAGAGCTTCCTAAAGTCTCTTCTAACTCTTGCTTTCTCCCTTCTTAGGCCATCAGTGAAAATGATAACCTTGGTATATAATACTTTTATAAGTCTAACTTTCTGGTCTCCAGATACTATACTACACTATAGCATACCACACCACACCATACCATACTATACTGTACTATGCTATACTAAATTTCATTGCCTTTCTAGGAGCAACTAGAAGCATACGTATGCAAGTTCTTAATTGAGTTCAGTTCAGTTCAGATCAGTCGCTCAGTCATGTCTGACTCTTTGCGACCCCATGAACCACAGCACTCCAGGCCTCCCTGTCCATTACCAACTCCCAGAGTTCACCCAAACCCATGTCCATTGAGTCGGTGATGCCATCCAGCCATCTCATCCTCTCTTGTCCCCTTCTCCTCCTGCCCTTAATCTTTCCCAGCATCAGGGTCTTTTCCAATGAGTCAGCTCTTCCCATCAGGTGGCCAAAGTATTGGAGTTTCAGCTTCAACATTAGTCCTCCCAATGAACACCCAGGACTGATCTCCTTTAGGATGAACTAGTTGGATTTCCTTGTAGTCCAAGGGACTCTCAAGAGTCTGCTCCAACACCACAGTTCAAAAGCATCAATTCTTTGGTGCTCAGCTTTCTTTATAGTCCAACTCACATCCATACATGACCACTGGAAAAACCATAGCCTTGACTAGATGGACCTTTGTTGGCAAAGTAATGTCTCTGCTTTTGAATATGCTGTCTAGGTTGGTCATAACTTTCCTTCCAAGGAGTAAGCATCTTTTAATTTCATGGCTGCAGTCACCATCCGAAGTGATTTTGGAGCCCCAAAAAATAAAGTCAGCCCCTGTGCCCACTCTTTCCCCATCTATTTGCCATGAAGTGATGGGACTGGATGCCATGATCTTAGTTTTCTGAATGTTGAGTTTTAAGCCAACTTTTTCACTCTCCTCTTTCACTTTCATCAAGAGGCTCTTTAGTTCTTCTTCACTTTCTGCCATAAGAGTGGTATCATCTGCATATCTGAGGTTATTGATATTTCTCCCAACAATCTTGATTCCAGCTTGTGCTTCTTCCAGCCCAGCATTTCTCATGATGTACTCTGCATAGAAGTTAAATAAGCAGGGTGACAATATACAGCCTTGACATACTCCTTTTCCTATTTGGAACCAGTCTGTTGTTCCATGTCCAATTCTAACTGTTGCTTCCTGACCTGCATACAGATTTCTCAAGAGGCAGGTCAAGTGGTCTGATATTCCCATCTCTTTCAAAATTTTCCACAGCTTATGGTGATCCACACAGTCAAAGGCTTTGGCATAATCAATAAAGCAGAAAGAGATGTTTTTCTCTTGCTTTTTCGATGATCCAGCAGATGTTGGCAATTTCATCTCTGGTTCCTCTGCCTTTTCTAAAACCAGCTTGAACATCTGGAAGTTCATGGTTCACGTACTGCTGAAGCCTGGCTTGGAGAGTTTTGAGCATTATTTTACTAGCGTGTGAGATGAGTGCAATTGTGCGGTAGTTTGAGCATTCTTTGGCATTGCCTTTCTTTGGGATTGGAATGAAAACTGACCTTTTCCAGTCCTGCAGCCACTGCTGACTTTTCCAAATTTGCTGGCTTATTGAGTGCAGCACTTCCACAGCATCATCTTTCAGGATTTGGAATAGCTCAACTGGAATTCCATACCTCCACTAGCTTTGTTGGTAGTGATGTTTCCTAAGGCCCACTTGACTTCACATTCCAGGATGTCTGGCTCTAGATGAGTGATCACACCATCGTGATTATCATGAAGATCTTTTTTGTGCAGTTCTTCTGTGTATTCTTGCTACCTCTTCTTAATATCTTCTGCTTCTATTAGATCCATACCATTTCTGTCCTTTATTGAGCCCATCTTAATTGAATAGACATTCTCAAAGAGCTCCAAAAATTCTAAGCCAATAGCTGAATATAACCCACATAAAATAAGGCTGACTTTTAAGTTGAGATACATTTTCTTCTCTTTTTAACACACAAGGTGGTTTTTCTTCCCCTAACTAAATAGTGCTATACACCAAGAAAACAGCAAAAGATTCCAAGGACCTGAAGTTTAGAACAGGAGCTGACAGTTTTCTTTGCATTATGTGATTGAGAATTGGTTCCATTTTGACCTTCTGAAGCTTGACTAATCCTATTTTAGATTCGGAAGTCAATGTTCTGTCTTGCTTATAAAGTCAGAAGATTTAATTTAAAAAAAAAAGCAGAGATATGTATGCTGGTTGATTAGGATTCATAACTTGATTAAGTATCTGCTGGAGCCAGTTCTAAAACATGATGCTTGAACTGTATTTATTTCACTTTTAATAGCATCTTTTTTGCTTATTCAGGTAATACATGCCAGTTTTAAAAACTGTGAATTTCAGAGGAGTAAAAAGAAACACATGTAAATCCTTGAAACTCTCAGAAATAACTGGAGGTATATCTTCCTACTCTTTTAGAATATGTGCCTGGAAAATCCCATGGATGGAGGAGCCTGGAAGGCTGCAGTCCATGGGGTCGCTGAGGGTCGGACATGACTGAGCGACTTCAATTTCACTTTTCACTTTCATGCATTGGAGAAGGAAATGGCAACCCACTCCAGTGTTCTTGCCTGGAGAATCCCAGGGATGGGGCAGCCTGGTGGGCTGCCGTCTATGGGGTCACACCGAGTCGGACACGACTGATGTGACTTAGCAGCAGCAGCACATACATATATACATTTTTAAATAATATTGGGCTCATGCTAGGCATTCCTAGTTATGTTAAATACATCTTAATACTATTCCATGAAGTGTATTTATTTTTAAATTAGTCTTCAAAGTTTCCAGTTAACAAACTTCAAAAGCCCAAAATATTAATCATTAAAGAATACTTGTAAAATCACATTCAAGAAACTGATGGTTTAAGGTAAAGAAAAGAAAAACTCATTGGAAGTTGAAGTATAACCGTTAAGAATATGAAGTTGATTTTAGGCAAGTTATTTAAACCTTGTGTGCTTCCCACTCCTCATCTATAAAATGAGGATAAAAATATTCCCTTGCTTACAAAATTGTTATAAGCATCATAAATCAATATATATCAAGCACTTAGAATAATACCTGGAACACTATAGGTCATTTGTAAATGCTTAGTGCCATTATCCATAACTCTCATTTGGTCACTTAATCACATACTGTTTTGGAATTGTTTTTGGTTTGTCTTTTGGCAATTATTTTTGTTTTCCTATTTTCTGTGATTTTACTGTTTGGGCATAACTCTCTTTTATGTAACTACCTCAGTTCTTCCTTGCCTGCTGCTTGTTCTACTTTCTCTTGTCTCCCGTCCTGTTGGGAACTTGTGGGTCTTTATTAAACCTGATTATGCCTTCTAAAGTCAAGGCTTTTGACTGTCAGCCTGGAATTAGGGAATAATCTAGCAGAAAAGCCATCCTCAAAAGATTCAGTCTGTGGAGCTGTTTCTGCCACAGGCTTCCTACACCATGTGACTCGACCCATTTTATAATCTTCGCTCATTTGTTTTTACCCTTGGGCTGAATGTCCCTGGGCATAGAGGGCCTGTCTATCAGGTGGCAGTTGAGTCAAAAATAAAACCTACTATACTACATTCCCTACTACGCTATTCTAATTACTGAAAACAGCCCAGGGTGAGGAGAAATTGAGAAAGAGAGAGAGAGAGAGTGAGTCACAGAGGCTTCCCTTGTCTCTGCAACTGAGTGTTATAAGAAGAGGTGAGGAGACCCTGCCACGCACCCAAGGGCAATTTCCTACACAGCCAGCTCAAGAGTTGAGAATGGTTCTCCCTCACCAACTGAATCTCCTTGCTGGAATCATTTTTCTCTTTTAGAGTCTCAAAACACCAAAGCACAAGGAAGCACCATGTTACAAGTACCAGAGCTCCGCTGAGTCCCTGTGTGTGCATCTGCGTATCCTACTGGGAGAGTATATAGGATTCCCGTGGTTATAATTGGCGCTGCTGCCCTTCGGCTTAGAATTGCATTACTGAAAAGCAAAGGGGTTGCTGTTGTACTTATGATCATTAATATTTCAATCCAGAGGGAACTGTTTTCTAAACCCTAGGAGAGGTAACAGAGGTTAGCATGGCAAAACACAGTCAAAATGCCATAACCTGCAGCCAGATGTGTTATGAATAACAATGAGTGGAAGAAGTAATAAAAATGGATAAGGAGAACAAGCCTCTAGTGTTAAAAACCTTAGCAAATTGAGGTTTTGTTTAAATACGTGGGAGCTAAATGCCAAAGAAAAGCCCCCTGACCTAAGCAGCTTGCTGAAAGTGGCTGCACATAATTCAACAAACTCTGCCAGGAAAGTTACACACAAAAGGTTGAGAAAAGCTGATCTAATAGATCAACTAATGGTCTAGAAGGAAGTTATAGAACCAGACGGCTCATCCCAGACTCCCCTCTCTCTTCTTCTTTCATTGACATTCCCTCAGGGCCCCATCACCTTAGAAAAGGAATTTAACCAACACATTGCAGAAAGGATAATAAATACTTGCCAACAGCCTACCAAAGGAGGGCGCAACAGAAATATCAATAATATGGGTTCAAATAAGCAGCTGCTTCCAAAATGAGAACATTTCTGTGACCACAAAGTACACTCCCTTACAGTAGATCACGTCAAACACAGTCATACAGATCAGACCGCCCTTTTTTTCTAGAATTTAGAATGAGTTCTTTAGAGAGTCAGCGTTCAGCTTCTCTGGTTTTCGAATGTCAGCAGTCTTCGAGGTACCTACTGCCAAGGAGTAAAGCGAGTCTGTGACTGTCTTTAGTTTCATAAAATAAGGTTGAGTCTGAGAAATTAAACTTTACAACCTGCAATCCTGTAATAATGATAAACTTCTACTTATGCTATTATTTTTTCATATGACCTAACTATAACTATATATATGGAAATTAAGTGGGTGTTAAGATGTTCAGAAATGAGTAATCTTAACCTTTCACATAGAATCCTGTTGTGTAGCCAAGGCATCTAAATAAAATGAAAAGAAGCCTTTCTTTGTTTTCTTAATAAATAATTAATGCCTAGATATGGCTCTCCCATTACCACTTTCCCTCTATGAAAGATATGGAGGGTATCATCAATCTCGTCAATATTTCACGCCATTCCGGTTCTGTTTACAGAAAACCAGCTCCTCCAGCAACCAACACAAATGGATCAGAGCTGGCAAGCAAGGTGAGAATTGGCTCCGAACGTCACACCCACTTTAAACTGGTGACATCATGCATTCTGTAGTCATTGACGTACTTGAATTTCTATGACTGAACTGTATGCCTCCTTAGAGTTATCCTGAAGAAAGAGTATGACATAAAATCTACAGCCCTAAATTCCCTGGTAGCTCAGACGGTAAAGAATCTGCCTGCAATGCAGGAGACCCAGGTTCAATCCCTGGGTCCAGAAGGTCCGCTGGAGAAGGAAATGGCTGCCCACTCCAGTATTCTTGCCTGGAGTATTCCATGGGCAGAGTAGCTTGGCAGGCTACAGTCCATGGGGTCGCAAAGAGTTGGACACAACTAAGCGACTTTCACGTTGCTTCGAATTGATAGGAGCTACACTTGGAGGCATTAGATCTAGCCCAAGCTGTTAACACCAAATGGATTAACTGCATCTGAAAACTCACACATCAGTGGACTTAACAGCGGGAAATTTGAGGGACTCAGCTAACGCAAAAAGTATTTTCAGCATATCAGTCACTATGTCTTAAGGAATTAAGAAGAAAATGAGAACCAACACATTTATATTTTTATTAAATGTTGGTATTCAAATGAGTTTGGTTGTGATTTTTTTTGTTTCTGTTTGCTTGTTTTGTGTGGGGGGCGGGGATGCGGGCGCAGTTTTGGCCGCACTATGAGGCATGTGGGATCTTAGTTCCCCAACCAGGGATCCAACCTGTGACCCCTGCAGTGGAAGCATGGAGTCTTAACCACTGAACCACCAGGAAAGTCCCAATTTGGTTGTGATTTCTAACAAAAATGCATAAAACAAAAGCATGGCTTGGGAAATCGTAAAATGAAGATCTCCTAAACCACAAAGGAAGTGACAGAAGAAAGAAAAGGCATAATTTTTTAATCAAATGAAGGTATTTTTGTGTTTACATCGATGTTCTAAAATTATTAGGATGTGATCAATATTCCATTTTTTTTTCTTTTTCCTGTGATTCCTATACCTCCAAAAACCAAGTAAACACCAAAAAAACAAAACAAAACAAAAGCTATAGCAAAATAGGAAATCAGCAAAAAAGACAGCAGTCATCACTGAAACAATTAAAAGGGGAAGCAAGCAAGAACTCTACGTAGTTCAATCAACTGATTCTAACCATAAAATAATTTGAATTCTGCTGTAGTCTGATGAAACATAATTAAAAAATAACAAAGAGAGATTAGAAAGTTACTAAATATCAGTAACACTCACCTACAAGGAAAAGGTGGGTTTATAGGTGACTTGTGTCTAGCAGAAGTAAGAATCTAGCTCCGTTTGGAAATTTCTTTAAAATTTTGAAAAAGTAAAGCTACTTACAAGTAAAGGCCCCAGGAACAAAGAAAGAGATCAAATCAGAAGCACTGTTAGTAAATATTCTGAATAATAAGCAAATTTTACTGGTTTCTCTGTCTCTCAGACACTAAAAAGATAAAAAGATCAAATCAAAAGCCTATTTCACCATCAACCCCTTATTAACCTTCTCTCAGACCTCAGCTATTCTAAGTGTTCACATCTAGAAGGATGTCCCAGTAGTCACTTGAGAAAAGCACCCTGGAAGAATCATTCATTCCACCTCCATTACACACAGGCTCTCCCGCCTCCCACAAAGACAAGTTCTGTGTTTGTTCTTAAAAAAAACACAGATAACATCCTGCCTCATGAAAGCTGATAATAAAGGAACCCATCCAAAACCAAAGTAATTAGAAGAATTTAAAATCAAAGTGTTTTTCAGATGTAAATGTCAAATAAAAATCTCTCCCCAATTTAATTAAGAAAACAGCAAATTAGAGAAGGCAGGAGAGAGACTTCAAGTCTTTGTGTGAAGTACTTGGAGCCTTTCTTTTTACAGCAAGACTGGGGGCAGAAAGAAGTAGATACGGGTCTACACAAAAGAGATAAAGTATATTCAAAGCTGAGGACAAACAGGGAAGAACTGACCAGGACATGAAGACACTATTGCCTGGACTGATTTTCTGTTTCCCTTCACTTAGTACTAAATCTGCAGGATGCTTTCACACAAGGAGGAAAATATGGTGCCTGGCATGCTACTGAACACTGAGATGTGAGCTGGGCCATTTATATAGCCACATGCAAGCCATTTGGCATATGGATTTCTTTGGGGATTTGTCCTGCCTTTAGAGGGTTGCAGCTACTTGAGAAGGAAATGTTTTTACTGCACCAGTTCTGTGCAAAACTCAAAATAACTTTAAAGAAAATAACACCAGATGAAAATCTATTACTGCCAAATACATTAAACACAACATATTATTTTGACCTTCCAACCTTTAAAGTATCAGTCCTATTCTACAAACCAGGAAAATGAGTCCTGAGGGGAGTGGTCAGTAATTTATCCTAAATTATAAGGATTGCAAAAGAGTCTCAGGGATTTGACCAAGTCTGCCACAGACCCAAAGCAGGTATGCCCCAGTGTACCACGCATGTCTCTTCAGAGGGCTTTGAGGAAGAATTTAATTAATCTTGTTTTAAGATATTTAAAAGTGAGCCTGTCTCTGGAAAAAGGGAGTGACTTATTTTTTTTTTTAACATTTACGAGTTTATGGAGTACACCCTTTTAAGGATCTGATAAAAGCAAAAGATACACACACACACGACCCATGCGGTATAATAACCATCGAGGCTTCAAGTATCCATGAGCACATGAGCCCAAGCCATTCCTTAACCCCTGGATTAATGATGCTGCTATTTCTTGTGTCTTTGTGCTACATTATAACGTCTCACTCTAGATAGTCACTGAACAAGAGATAGAAGAGTGCAAGTTCTAGAGTTACCATTTGGATTAACATCCTGCCTTTGCCATTTAATATTGTGATCCTGAACAAACTATTACCTCTTTGCATCTCAGTTCCTTCATCTGCAAAATACGGACAATAATAAGTCTCCCAAATGAGTTGTGAGACTCACATGAGTGAACATGTATAAATCTTTTAGGCCAGTGCCTGACACGGAGTTAAAAATAAATAAATAAATATTAACTCTAATCATTAACTGTGAGAAGAGTTCACTGTCAAAGCACTTCCTGTCTTTATGCACTGTGACCTTGAGTAATTTCATTAGTAAAGCAGCATGTGACAGACTATATTTTCCAAATATGACCAAAATAATTTCTCCTACAGCATGCGGTCTTCTACAATATGACCACGCCACTCACCCAGAGAAAGGTAGAATACGTGTCTGATGAAGTCAGTCTATACCACCTCAAAATGTAGCCCTGAACTGGCCAGTTAGCTTTTATCTCCTGTCTTTTGGAAGACCCTCAGAACTCAACCGCCATATTCAGAGGAAGCCCAAATAACCTCGTGAAGGTACCCATGTGGAGGGAAACCAAGGCCCCTGGCCAAGACTTGCAGCTGAACTCCCAGTGAACAACCAGAGCTAACTTGTGAATCAGATAATTGAGCAACCTAGGAAGTAGATTCTCCAGACTCCAGAGCCCATCTAACTCCACATGGAGCAGAGGTAAGCAGTTCCTTTGCAGTCTGCTTACATGGAAGATTATTGCTGTGCCAAGTCACTACAATTTGGGATAGTCTGTTACATAGCAGTAGATCCTCAGAACATAGCACTTTACATATCACTTTTTTCCCGCCACTTTTCTGGTGCTCACCTCCTCTAAAGGTCTAACATAAAGATACTTCCTGTTTTAGAACCTATAACTATGACATGTGCTTAGTGCCTGTACTTTGCCAGTCACTAGACTGTTCTGGATGGAGGGAGGAGGGAAGAAAGCATTGCACAAATAAATTCATTCCAGTCTTTAGATAGAAAACTATGGTTGGGGAGAATGACTACCTGTATGCAACCAAAACACAGAATTACCAAGTACTTAACCCAAGTGCAGGGGTTACAAATTATAGAAGCAGAAGCCAGGTCCATCTGCTGCATATATAGATAAAAGGCTAAGCAAGGAGTACATGGCCAGGACTGGCTTAGACATGAAATGCTTTCCAAAAGTTAGATTTAAGCCAGAATTTTGAAGGAAAGCAAAAACACAAGAGTAGATACACCAGAAGATATATTCTGTAAGTTAGAAATGGCCTATGTGAATGAACAAGTAATGAACAAAACCAGTAATGAGCAAGTCATAGCTAAGACCTGTAAGGGATTCTGCTCAAATCCCAGCAAAGGGTCCTTGCCAAGAGAACAAAGAGATGAGGTTGGGAAGATCGGGACAAAGGGTCAACTAATCTCTACTCGAAGCTTTTACAACCTGGTGTGCTTTAGCCTTGGGACAGTTTTTCTTTTCTCCTTTCAGACAGAAGCCTCCTCTCTAGCCCTCAAAGACGAGCAGCCTGAACAGTGACTTAGGTGCTTCTGTTATATAATGCCTGGTCTCTTCACAAACTGGCTTGCTGTGTTTTACTCAGCAGTCCATGTCATCTCTTTTGTGGAATCAGGATTGCTCAAAATCTCGCCGTATCTTCTGCCTGGTGTCTTCTGTCAGAGGTGTCTGAGAGGATTCCTTATACATCCATCAAAGAGACACACTTCAAAATGGGAACTGAAAGCAAAGTGACCATATCAATAAAAACTGCTCTTAGTTGGTTCACAAATATAGCCACCAATGGAGTGCTGAGTGGAAAATAACTCCCACTGGACTTCAGTCTATTAGTTGTATGTCAGTTTTTCCCAACCAGTGGACTGTGTTCACTCCTGACCATTCAAACCACAGGTTCTTGACACCAGCATACCTGCGTTGCATGCTATCTTTTCATTCAGTCCTTCTATTGAAGACCTACCCTTTATTAGAACTGAAGCTGAACTGCAGGGCCCTACCACACTGCCATCTGAGGGCTGTCCTTCCCACTGCCAAGCTTTGGGAGAAAATGGCATCTAGATATGTCCTGATCTACATGAGACTTCCAGCCTGTGTGAATCAGGAAATCATGACAATTTCTGAGCAATTTGAGCTCAGCAAATCTCCCTCTGGAGTTCTAATAGAATCCAATAAAATTTTAAACTGCAATTAGAAAAGCTGAGATCTTACTGCTTCTCCTTTTCAAAGAACTTCCTGCACATACTGTTACAAACCCTGTTGTTCTGGGCCAGATTATACCATTTCAAGCAAAGACCCTTCCCAGGGAGAAGGTGTATTTGTGTGTGTGTGTGTGTGTGTGCGTATGAGTGTGGGTGTGTGGGTGTGTGTGTGCTCAGTCACATTCAGCTCTTTATAACCCCCATGGACTGTCACCTGCCAGGCTCCTCTGCTCATGGGATTCTCCAGGCAAGAATATCAGAATGGGTTGCCATTTCCTTCTCCAGGAGATCTTCCTGACACTCTCCTTTGTTGGCAGGTGAATTCTTTACCACTGTGCCACCTGGAAACCCTTCCTAGGTAATAGGAGGACTTAAAACTGAAAAAATTAAAGAATCCAGGAAATAGATCAATAATATTCTGTTCATTTATAAATGTCAAAGAAAATATCTCTAGAAACTCTTTTCTTCACAAATACTATTTTGCTTTTCCTGAATTTTGAAAATGAGAAGCGATATGGAAAGTATGAAGAAAATATAAATAACATACACTAATACAATAAGAACCTTCTGAGTGTATTTATGGATTTGGGTGGACTCCGGGAGTTGGTGATGGACAGGGAGGCCTGGCGTGCTGCGGTTCATGGGGTCGCAAAGAGTCAGACACGACTGAGAGACTGAACTGAACTGAAGTGTTTTTCTATGTCACAGTTCAGTGTGCTGGGGACTGTTGCTTCCTTACCTACCCACATATGCCCAAATGTGCACACCCCATCAGCACAACACCCTCACCTTCAATCCCAGACAACACCAACAGGCTCATCTTGATGGATGGGAGCTGATCTCACACCAGATGGTCCACCTCTGTCCTCCACTGATGAGTGCATCATCTCCACGTTTGGGTTTAGATCACATCTGTCACATTAGACTGAAGGACTGACTGCCCCCTGTCTATTACTGTATTTTTAGACAACTTCAGCATCATTCTAAATGCCAGCAGACTAAGACCTAAACAATGACAGTACATGAAAATTTTCATATCCTTTTTTTTTCTTTTTCTTGTTTTCCTTGTTGATTTACAAGCTCCCTGGGTCCCATATGCTCTGGGGACCAGGATTTTGACTCTTCACAAGCTTAGCTCCCCACCCTAAATACCTTGTAAATCTCTTAAGGCTCTGTGGGTCAAAGTCACACCCTCGCTCCTAATATGATCTTTTCAGTTCTCTAGAGATTCAATACTAAATTCCAGAGTTACATCAAAGAATTTCTTCTAACAAATGTGTTTGGAAATGTAGTTGAAAGGTTTTCCCAGTGCCACAAGAAATCCCCAAACTAATCAGAGAACTATGTTCTGATATGGAATTAGTGATATGTCTCAACTGTTGTTGTTCAGTTGATGTCATGTCCAATTCTTTGCAACCCCATGGACTGCAGCACACCAGGCTTTCCTGTACTTCACTGGCTTCCAGGTTTTGCTCAAACTCATGTTCATTGAATCAGTGATGCCATCCAACCATTTCATGTTCTCTCGCTCCTTCTCCTAGTGAGGACCTACAGACTCTGGAAAGTGAAAGTGAAAGTCGCTCGGTCATGTCCAACTCTTTGCAACCCCATGGACTGTAGTCCATGGAATTCTCCAGGCCAGAATACTGGCATGGGTAGCTTTTCCCTTCTACAGGGGATCTTCCCAACCCAGGGATTGAACCCAGGTCTCCGGCATTTGCAGGCGAATTCTTTACCAGCTGAGCCACAAGGGAAGCCCATAGACTCTGGATGGAGTCTTTATCAAACAGAACAAATAATTCAGATGATCATGACACAGAATGATTGATTCCCTTCTTTGGCATGTTAGCTTGATGGTTTTTGGTGATTCATTAAAACCGTAGAGATAAGATGGTTGGAAGACTGAAGGACAAAGAGATTTTGGCTGGATAGATGAAGCTGGAGCTGAACCGCTACATAATTAACACCCTGACAAAGTCTGCTGAGTAGTCCCTCTCTCCTTATAAAACCAGTCCTGGGTTAGGACTGAAACCTGTGTACAGTCCCAGTAAGCCAAACAGTCATGAAACTGGCTCAGGCTTCAAGCCAAGACTATGCCAAGTAACATTTAATTTAAGAAGCATTTATTTAACAATAACCATGAGCCAGGCAATTTCTGCTCCAGCATTTAAACACATTAAAACATTAGATTGTTTCTGTTTTTCTATTATAATAGTTGTAATAATCAAAAAATGTGCACCATCTCCCTCAGAAATAAAGAAATTGAAAATTGTATAAAAAGCTACCAAATTTCCAATATTTGGAGATGTCATCTTTTTAAGACCCAATGAGGCAATAACTTGTTTGCCCACTGAAATCCATTTTCTATTTACTGCATTAAAGTTAGAGAAATAGATTTGTTTTTCCAGTTCTGCCTTTTCCCCTTTCAGCCGAACAGAGTCTGCACAATCTCCAAAGGCAGTCTCACTAAAGCTGTCTCTCATTTCTAGTCTTCTTTGATAGAAGGGGTCATTTGAGAAGGATTTGGTGCCCAAGAGCTTCCCCTACCCCTTTCATTTTGCAGTTGCATTTGCTTTTTATTAAATGGCTACCAGAGTTCATAAATGGACTTCCCACATTACCATCAATACCTATATCTTCAAAAAGGAAAAAAAAATTGTTTTCTTCCAATCTGATTTGCGTAAAATTTACTGCAAATATCCTGAAATGTAATCTCCCAGGCAAAGAGTAAACACAAGCAGTTTTCAATTAAGGGCAGCTGAATGGTGACATTGAAGGAATCGCGGAAATAAATACAAGGCACTCATCATGCACAAATGAACAACAAAACAAATTGAAATTTGTTCTATGCACTCTCATTCAATAGAAAAACTTGACAACACCCACTATATTTTTAAATCATGCAACTGATTGTCCATTGTAGAGATAAAACAGTTTAAGAAATCATAACTCCACACCGCACAAGGTTAATGTTATTTAAAATGCAAAATCCAAGAAGATGGTACCACATTACCTGGTATTTTTACCATTTATGCACCCGGGAGCAGGCATGTTTATCTTTCACTGTGACATCTGATTGCTGTGCTAATGCCATCTAAAACTAGATGGAAGAAAATTATATTCTCCTAAGGAGTTGACCCATTATTTTCTTTAAAGAAAAGAAAAATATAAAGATAGCCATTTTGATTCAGACAAAGTGCTACGCAGAAACCTCTGGGCATAAATCGCATCAGGCCTCTATAATTTTTGCTTGCTGTCGGTTATTGCTGGGATAATTGCATAGGAACACTATTTGTGTAATTCTCAGCAGTAATACTCCTGGACCAAGGACCAAGGCCTCCTGCAGATTTCCACAAATCATTACTCTCCTTACAGGTTGTGGGTTTGGGTTTTTGTTTTTGTTTTTTTCCTGAAGATTACTGGAGGTAAGCCAAATGGAATTATTGTTCTCAGACTTGGGAAGATTCACTTTAATTTATGAAAAGTACAGACAAATTTTACCGCTAAGCAACTTGTGTCCTTTGTTTAAGCAAAAGAGACTCCAGAGGGTAGAGAGGGGAAGAAAAGGCACATCTTCAAAGCTTGGGATCTACTTGAACAAATTGAAATCTAATTCGGTGAACAGGGTCAAAGAAGCCATTAGACAGTTTTACCCAAAGGGGCTGGACATGGGGAGAGACATCTGACAGTATTTGTATAACTCTGTTTTCTTGCTCACGTGTTTTTTCTCTTTCAAGTTGTTATTATATGTTAAAGGAATGCAGAAGCAATCAATTATATACTCTGAGTAGTAAATAAGGCTCAGGAATATATCTATGCATAACATAGATAAAGATACACAGAATGCATTTCCCTTCTTCCAAAATTGTAGTTCTGCTTTACTAATAATTTACTGACTTTTTATAAGATATTATAAACATATTATTTGTTCTGACTCAATCTTTCCACATTCTTATAAAAACAGTCTTGATGAACACAGGTAAAGGAAAATATTTTAATTCCTATGAAGTTGTTTGGCATTTAACATTTAAGAAATGGGAATTGAATAGGATGTGATGGTTGGCCTATTAAATTAACTAAGATATTTTTTCATAATAATCCTAAATGTTTGTGAGGATCTGGTGAACCATAACCTTTTATACAGCTGACAGAACAAAAATCAGCACAATGTTTCTATAAAATAATTTTATAATCCCTAGTGAAGATTTAAGACTGTATGGTCTTTGAAAGTGAATGTCTATCTTACAAATGACAACCTTAAAAATAATTTTAACATTCTAACAAATATTTACATATAAAAATACTTACTATTCAAAATAACAAATACTTACTATTAAAAGTAACAAATATCTTTAAACAATATAATTGTTCAATATCAAATACATATCAGGCTATGGTACAATGTGCACTGAGTTATTTTCCATTTATTCAATGGTGTTTTCAGATCCAAAATTTAAAAACATGTAATGATCTGGAGAAATATTCACAAAATACAAGATTTAAAATTATACATGTATGTGATTCTAAAGTTGTTGCAAATTTCTGAATAATGGGATTATAAATAATTTTTATTTTCCAATGTGTTGGTGTTTCATCTTGTTTTGCATGGTGGTAATGGTTTAGTCCGGAGAAGGCAATGGCACCCCACTCCAGTACTCTTGCCTGGAAAATCCCATGGACAGAGGAACCTGCTAGGCTGCAGTCCATGGGGTCGCTAAGAGTCGGACAGGACTGAGTGACTTCGCTTTCACTTTTCACTTTCATGCATTGGAGAAGGAAATGGCAACCCACTCCAGTGTTCTTGCCTGGAGAATCCCAGGGATGGGGTAGCCTGCTGAGCTGCCGTCTATGGGGTCGCACAGAGTCGGACACGACTGAAGTGACTTAGCATAGCATAGCATAGCAATGGTTTAGTCACTAAGTCATGTCCAACTCTTATGACACCGTGGACTACAGCCCACCAGTCTCCTCTATCCATGGGATTCTCCAGACAAGAATACTGGAGTGGGTTTCTAAGTCCTTCTCTAGGGGATCTTTCTGACCCAGGGATCAAACCCCAGTTTCCTGCATTACCAACTGAGCCACCAGGGAAGCTCCTATTTTGCATGTAATATGTTCATTTGTTAAATCAATTGAGTCACTCAATTGAGTCCAACTCTTTGCAACCCAATGGACTGTAGCTCATCAGGCTTCTCTGTCCACAGGGATTCTCCAGGCAAGAATACTGAAATTCCCTCCTCCAGGAGATCTTCCCAGCCCAGAAATCGAACCCAGGTCTCCTGCATTGCAGGCAGATTCTTTACTGTCTGAGCCACCAGGGAAGCCCCAATATGTTCATTGAATAGCCATTGTTACAGATATAAATTATTACTATACTTCCAAAGAGAAGGCAATGGCACCCCACTCCAGTAATTTTGCCTGGAAAATCCCATGGATGGAGGAGCCTGGTAGGCTGCGGTCCATGGGGTCATGAAGAGTCGGACACGGCTGAGCGACTTCCCTTTCACTTTTCACTTTCATGCATTGGAGAAGGAAATGGCAACCCACTCCAGTGTTCTTGCCTGGAGAATCCCAGGGACGGGGGAGCCTAGTGGGCTGCTGTCTATGGGGTTGCACAGAGTCGGACACGACTGAAGTGACTTAGCAGCATACTTCCAAAATCTACAAAATACAGAAGCATTATAGATCCCAAAAAAGTCTTGGGTAGACTTTGCCCATGTGTCTTTGTCTCTGAAAAAAAGACTTCAGAGACGAAAAATGTGAGCTAACTCTATAATGTGGATGTTTGGTGCTCAAGTGTTGAATAGCAAGATACTTTTAGAATGACATTTAAAAATATATCATTAATTTTGCTTTAACTTGAGGTTGGCAGTGAAGTTATTAGCATAAGCCAGATCCCTACACCCTCCTTTCACCCCCAAGCGTTTCGTGTTCTCTCGCTTCCCTCTGGAATCACTAATTATCTCCTACTTGTTTCTGTCCCCTACAGCCATTGATGGCTGTCACTGGGAAGACTTTCTCTAGTGGCTTCAGCCAAGAAACAGTGTCAGTCAGAAGCGTATACCTATTCCTGCTTTCACTAACATCTCCAGGTCACCTCAGGCAAGTTTTGTAACCACCTATTTCAAAATTGGGCTGCATATTATATAATATTCTTCCTCCCTGGGAGACAAAATAAGACATAAAGATAACCAGATAGACACTTGCATTCTGTGGCTTCAGTCCTCACTGTTCAGCTTCTAGTATGTCTCTCTGCCTTAAGGTAACTGACATAATTTCGAAGGAATTCAAGAGACAGTAATAGTTGAGTGGCTATAACCACATACTCCAACTGGACTTCCTGGATGTGAATCCAGCTGCCCTTCACTAGCTATATGTTCTTGGTAAATTGCTTCTATTTCCTTCTCTGTAGAAACAGATTAAGTGAGTGAACACCTATATAGTACTTAAACCATTTCTGGAATAAAGCAAATGTTAGCAAATATTATTATAAAGCTGCAGCGCAAGTCCTGACAGTGGCTTTTCTTTTACTAATGCAGGTGCTTGATTTAAGTTTTGATTGCTGAGGCATCCACTCCAAAGCAGTATCCACTTGAAAGACGGCTATCTCAAATGAACACATTTCTAGCCATAGGACTATTAATAGATAAACAGCCAAATGCCTCCTGCCTCATCCTCCCTTGAAGGCTCCCTTGTTTTAGAGATCTTGGTTAATTCCTGATAACTAACTATTGGACAGCTTCCCCCCGCCCCTTTTTCTGCAATTTAAATTCCTGCTTTTATGTTTCAAATTCACTGAGAAAGAGTAAGTCCTTGAAATTCTAGGTCCCTACCCCTTCATCCCCAATAAAAGCAGAACCCTGGGTCCCCATGTCCTCTGTCTCTGTCTCTCTCCAACCTCACAGTGTGGCCCCAGGTATGCCATATATTAATAATTTTCAGTACTTGCAAACAATAAACTTTTTCAAAGTTTCTCTGATAGTTATTGCTGAGAGTAACTTGCAATCATAGTAAGAACCACAAGAGCCAGGCCAGACATGATATTGGCTGAGATTGGCCCCAGATAAAAATGTATGCCTATGGCTGATTCATGTTGATGTATGGCAGAAGCCATCACAATATTGTAAAGTAATTACCCTCTAATTAATATAAATATTTAAAAAATTTTAAATGTGTCTTCTTTCTTTCAAGCTTATAAATATGTTAACAAAATTCCTGGCTACTAAAAAGTAAAGATTACATGCTGGAGGGTCTGTTCACAAGCTGTTATATCTTCTGTGAAGGAAAAAAAAGAATCCAATCTATTGGGTTAGTCCTAGAGGTAACTTACTCAACACAGAATAACACACTGGAGTTGTTTTATATTTAGTTTTTATACTGACAGAGCCTCATTAAATAAGTCTGTATCCAGTATACTTCCTCAGAATAGAGTCTAGATAAATGAGGATTCCCAAGTGGTTTTACATGTGTTTATATCTGTCTGTGATATACAACTACAATCCAATAGGAACAGATTTAAAATAAGTACATTTCATTTGGGCTCACATCACCCACAAGTTAGCTCAGCACAATTTAATGGAGAAGTACATTGCCTTTGCACTTAATGAGGCCACATTTGATAAGAGACTCTGGTGGGATCTGGAATCATAACAGTAATGAAATCCAAGGTTTGGATTCTTGGCTCATTAGGCAACAAGACTGGCTCTTCAATATACTAGTTTCGAAGAGAAAATAAAAGACCAACTTGTGGGATTTTTTTTTTTTTCATTTATTTTTCAAGATACTAGATAATGAGTGGGCTTTTGTCTTTCAATTACTAAACAAGGAGTTCTACAACAGCTTTGACTTAAAATAATATTTTTCTGAGTAAGATATATGGTTATCTGGGGCTATTCCTATTATAAAAGTTTATGAATCTTAACTATCTTTTAACTATTATATTTACTGATGAGGAAACTGAGGCCCACAAATATAATCTGCTTGCCAGTGTCAAGAGCTGGTGAGTGTCAAAAGACAAGACCAAGAATAATGACAGTAATTATTAGTATTTACTGAGCACTTAATGAATCAAAATGTTAATTCATTCAACCCTCAAAACAGTCCCATTTAACATGTAAAAAAATATAATGACACAACAGGACTCAGTGACTAGCTAACAGTCACACACAGCAGACTGTACTAAGGAACTCCAACTCCAGAAATCACGCTCTCAATCTTATACAGTCCTGACTATGAACTGACCCGAAAGTTCTCGTGTCAAAGGCCACGTCACACATATACTATGCAGTCTGATTGCAGAACCATCAGAAAATATGAATACAGTCATCCCTCAGTATCTGCAGGGGATTGGTTCCAGGACCTCCAGTGAACAGCAAAATTGTAGGGTACTCAAATCCCCTATAAATACCATGGTACACTTGGCCCTCCATCTGCTCTGCAGTTGGTTGAATCCAGGGATGTGGAACCCACAGGCAGTGAGGGCCAACTGTATCCCTCTCTCCCCAACAGCATTTATACAACCACCTAATAGCCTTCTTATGAGTTCGCAAATTAACTAAGTCAGAGCATTTTAATATCCAGAAAAAAATAACCTGATTTTTAGCCATTACCTTCTCCTGGATTCTTTTTAACAGAGAATGGACCTAACTGCAGATGGAAATTTTCTTGGAGAGAGATTATCACTGCACAATTAATTGCTCCCTGAACCCAAGGCCACGCTAAGCAATGTACCCCAGCAAGAATGGATTATACTAGAAGTATTGATGTTTGAGGCTTCTAGCAAAGTCCACATAGAGCAAATTTGCTTCTTAATATGAATTTCATTTTATTGTTACGTGACTTTAGAAATGTTGCTAAATTCCTCATCTAAAATGTTGGGAGAATAAGATTATACCTCTTCTATTCACTCATCCATTTACTATGTATCAATTTTGTACAGCGGCCAGGTGTCTGTCACTATCTTAGGTATAGGCAAAAGTAAATTTATTGAAAAGCCAATGAAGCTTGAGTTTGAGGGCCCCTCTCTTGCCCCTTCAGTGAGGGACAACAATGTGTTTTCACCATCATATATCTTTCCAAAATTTGCAAAAGAAGATACTTTAACTACAGTTAAGACCACTGTCTCTCCCCCCTTGAATTTCCCTTCTCTTTTCCTTCCTCTCCTATGCACTGTGACTTCAGAATGATTGCATAGATTATCGGCATCCACCTACGGGAAATTGAGTTGTGAATAATTATATTTAGCTGGATTTTAATGGAATATATTTATGTGACTCACCATCACCTCCACATAGACCTAAATTCTTGTGAACCATCTCAGTTTAGGAGTGTTTCCAAGAGTTCACCTCCCTCCCAATGCACCTACTCATCTAGCATGATCACACAAAAGTCCAGGGCCAAGGTCATTTCACAATATGAAAATGCCCTGCAGCCTCTGACACCAGAATTATGTGGGTAAATAAACACAAGGTTTGAAATGTATAGAACCAGATATTATTACTACTAACACCAACACTACTACTACTGTTATTAAAGTAAAAATGCCCCCAAAAGGGTCTAATGCTTTAAGCTCTCATTAGCAGGCATTAGTTGGCAGTTCATTGAAACCTAGATAAGCTAATGGTAGGAGATGGAAGGAGCTTCCCTGGTAGCTCAGCTGGTAAAGAATCCACCTACAATGCAGGAGACCTGGTTTCAATTTCTGGGTCAGGAAGATACACTGGAGAAGGGATAGGCTACCCACTCCAGTATTCTTGGGCTTCCCTGGTGGCTCAGCTGGTAAAAATTTGCCTGCAATTCAGGAGACCTGGGTTCAAACCCTGGGTTGGGAAGATCCCCAGGAGAAGGGAACAGCTACCCACTCTATTATTCTGGCCTGGAGATGGAGGAGGGATGAGAGGATCACTAGGAAAAGTAGGCAAGCAAAAGATAAGGTATTTGTTCTGACTAAATTCTGGCTGCTGCTATCTAAGTTAGTAGGTTGAGAATTTTTAAAGAGTATCAGAATCACCTGGAATTTTTTGTTCGGCAGTGTTTAGTCCAAAGCTCTATTCCAGACCTAAGGAAATAAAATATTTAGTTGTGAGGTCAGGGAGAACACATTTTAAGAAATTCAGGTGATTCTAAAGGAGGTAGTTCATAGATCACACTTTGATCTAAAGAGACAAATTTTTAAGAAAGCTAATCCAATTAATTGAGCTGGAATATCCACAGTTACATGACCAGAGGCCTAATAACCACCAGTGACGAATATGCCCATCTGTTTTCATTAATGATCTGACTGGACCTAGTTTTCTCCACGTTTGCAATTTTCCTCCCAAACTCAACTGCCCTCTGGCATGAGTGGGAGAAACACACATTAATGTACTCAATTTTGTAAAGAAATAAAAAGCAACCCCAGGTATGTTCAAGTATTCTTTCCAAAGTTAATATGTTGATCTTCTTGGCACTTACAGTCATAATATATATGAAAAAGAAATTTCGGCATTCTACAACGATCCAAAAACAAGCTTACAAGGTGTGTATAATCATTGATATTTTAATTAGCTTGTATCAAAAGATCCCTGACCTTTCGTTCCAATCTTTAGGGTAAATCAAAAGAGCAACAGCTTGTCTCCCTACACATAGTGAACAGTTAGCCTACACACAAAAAAAGTGACTTTTTTTTGTTCATCAACATAATTAAACCCAGATACAGACTGTGTGTGTCAGACTTTGGCCAGGAGCTAACTTGTAGGAGAGCTTGACATAATCATGTTAAGGGCTGACAGTGCTTAGTTGCCAAGAACTAAATAAGAAAAATGATATCAGTAGTGTAGGTGTGTATTCTCTGCTGCATATTAATAAGCTAATTGGAGTCTAAGCAGTTGATATTTATCATTTCCATATTTTAATTATGAAAATCATCAATATTATCATCATTGAGTACTATTTCCTTTGACTATTAAACCACTAATTGACCTAATTGAGCAGAATATTACTAGGAGCAAATACAGTATTTTGTTTTAGCTAGAGGAGAAGAAAATCATTTGGAGGCTAGTATTTTGTTTTAATTTCATTAGAACCATTGTATACAAGGCTTCTATGTTTATATGTCCTCTAAGTAAAATTCCATGTTCAAATCTAGAAGAGGACAGTTTTTCCTGATGAAGTTCACATTATTACTTGGGGCATTTCTCTAGTTCTATTTTCTTCTTTCTACTAAAAAAATTTATTCTGAGCAATATAAATAATTGAATTTTTACTGTAGATATGCAATATATGCATGTATAAGATCATCTAGCCTAACATCATTATTAATGGATAAATAAAAAATATCCCCAAATCAGAGAGTGTCCTTGTGACAGAAGCAGCACTAGAACTCAACCTTCCACTCCCGCTTCATGTTTCTATTCCACAAGCTACTCTATGGGATAAAGCTCTCCTTAAAGAATACTTCTCTCCCTTTATTTCTGACTCACACTAAAGAGATGTATTCTCTTTGATAATATGTTGCTCATCCATTAAACTTCAGTTCGTAATTCCTATCCTGTGAGAGCAGAAAGTGCTGTTTCCTTCGGCGCAGCAGCAAAGATAAGCATATATCCATTAAGACATGCTACTGTTAATGTCAAGCTTGACTAAAGTGGCCAAACAGGCTTTCCTGAGCTTCTACATTCAAGGAAAGGGATGTGGGGGGCGGGGGGGAGGGGGTGGAGAAAAAGACTCATTGCATATGATAAAACGTTACATATATTTACATTTTCCAAAGGGTATATCTGCATAGTTTTTCTTGACTTTTGAAAAATCCACAAGATAAATGTTTCACGTCTAGAATCTATACACATTGGATTACAGATGATGAAAAGCATTATCATAACATAATGCTCCACTTAAAGAAATAATAGGCATAGTAGACTTAAGAATAATAGAAAAAGAAACATAACAAAAATTCATGTAAATAAAAAAGCCATAGAAATCCATCTAAATCGCAAGATCATATGGCTTAGTAATTCTGCTTTATAACATTGCACCACACTCAACTTCTCTAGCCTTCAGTTTACAGAATATGTGTATGGCACCTCCACATAGAGACTGCTTCAAATGCTGAGCATCCTCCAGTGAAAATCTCTGTCTAGTAAGGATCTTGAAAGACCCTTTACGAGTCTTTCCAAGAATTTAAGAATCCAATGATCCAAGCATTTATGTGCTTGTCTGTTTAAAGCAAAGGTTTTCAACGGGGAGTGGTTTTGTTTCCTAGGGGACATTTGGCACTGTCTAGAGACATTTTTTATTGGCACTGGGGTAAAGGGTGCTATTGGCAACCAATTATTAAAGGCCAGGGATTCTGCTAAAATTTCTACCACATGGGACATAACCACAAAAAATGAATTATCTGACCCAAAATAATCCTGGCCAAATAAGCTAAAGTAACAGCTGCTGTGAGTTCTTTCAAATGTTTAAATCTTATCACTTGTGTCACTACCTAGGGTTACTGGGAAGATTTCTTAGTAAGAGGCAACACGGGCAACAGCAAGAACACAAGGTTTGGGAGGTTGGAGACTTGAATTCTGTACATGCAACTCTCACTAATTAGCTGCATGAACTTGGGCAAGTCACTTAACCTCTCATGCCCTTAACTATTTCATTGAAAACTAAGAGAATCAAGTTAATTCCAGAAATTCCTTCTAGCACTAAAATTCTATTATTCAAATGAGAAGCCAAATCACAAGTTTGGGGAAAAAAAATTTAATTAGATACCTGACTATCAGATCAGATCAGATCAGTCACTCAGTCGTGTCCAACTCTTTGCGACCCCATGAATTGCAGCATGCCAGGCCTCCTGACTATACAATCATTAAAAACAAAAATATCTAAAAAGTACATACATTAAACATATGTGTAACTGCACTGCTTCAATTAATTTGTGAGCATTTATTGAGAATCCATTATATGCTTAGCACTCCACTTGTTGATATAAAGATATAAAAGAAGGACTATAAACTATGAGTAAACTACACTGAATTATTGAAATCCATTAAAGATATGGGGTTTTTGCTTAAAATTAATATGCAGATATCACATCAGTATATTGCAGGATCTTTGGTAAAATACAAATTCCTGATCCCTTAGTCCTCATGGGTTGGGGTTTCCAAGGACTGGGAAAAAACTTGCATTATTACCACCACTTTCAAGTGAATATGTATCCTCACTTGGTTAAAACCACTCACTATGGTTTAAAACCCACAGAATAATGAATAAGAGAATCTGCATTATATTATACTTCTTTAGTCTTGGTTATATATGAACTTCTATAGGAACATTAAATGTTCCTATTAAGTGTACCAGAGAAAGGAACATTAACAGCAGGTCAGAATATCTGAAGTGAAGTCCCTAGCTCATAAGATGGAAGTATAAATAGATGGGGTTTGGAAAGAGCCAAGAAAGATATTCATGTGGAGATTCAACATGAGCAAAGGCCAAGCTGTGGGAGTGGATGAGATGTACTTGGGGGTCAATGAAGAGTCTCATGACAGAAGTACTTGTATTGAACAGAAATATTAGATAAAGTAAGTTAGTTGTATACATGTATGGTAGAATCAACTTGAAAATGTCTATCTCCCCAAAAGAAAACCATCCTGGAAAAAAAAATTAATTCAAAGATGTTTAAATCCTATTTACATGTTGTCTGATTAAAATGTGTTTCACTGATTTTTAGGCCACATATGCAATTCAAGAAGAAAACAAAATTACTCCATACATTAAAACTTCTAGATCTCAAAGTCTCCTAATTCGTTTTATTTCTTGAAAGCATTGTGCTTATTTGCCAAATAAGTCTTATTTCCCTGTAGTACCCGTATTATTTTGCCAGTGTAAACTCAAACATAAAATGACATTCCTACACTGGCCATTTACATACACTTTAACATGATTTTTTTTTTCTCTTGGGAGGTGGGAGCTAAGAGGTTCCCCAACCTCCAAAAGAAAATCCAAGGATATTTCACTTAAATAGTTATATAATATAAATAATTTCATTTGCTAATTTGTTAAATGGACTACTTTATTGATTTTTAATTTAATTCCATTATGATTATTTTCGTGACTTGAATCCTTTCAATTTACTGAAACAGTTTTATGGCTTGGAATATAATGTCCAATGTCTTCAAACTTGTTGTTTCACACACTTTGTCCATCTTTGGTTGTTCTCAGTAGAAGTACAAATTCAACCCCCATTACTTCATTTTCACTGGAAACAGAAGACCAGTTCAAGCAGATTATTTAAATATATTACCATGCTTAAAAATTACTTGACTCAATGCCATTAATATTATTTTTAAACCTTATATGGGAATATCAGCTCTTACTATAATTATGGAAATAATTGTTGTTTAGTCCCCAAGTCATGTTTGACTCTTCTGCAATCCCATGGACTATAGCCTTCCAGGCTCCTCTGTCCATAGGATTTCCAGGCAAGAATACTGGAGTAGGTTGCCATTTTATCCTCCAGGGAATCTTCCCAATCCAGGGATGGAACCTGAGTCTCCTGCATTGGCGGGCAGAATATTTACCACTGAGCCATCAGGGAAACCCATGGAAATAGTAAATTAAGTTTATAATGTAGTTTTCAGTAAGGTCTTAGTGGAATATTTTTAAATGCCATTTTTCTCACATTTTGATAAGAACCACTATCTAAGTTCCCCCATGGCACTGGAGGTATAGCTTGACCATCCAAGGCGGGAAATAAGTTATCTTTTTAAATTACCTCCCATGTGATTCTATGAGTCTGTGACATCATTCACCTTCATTCCCAAATAAGAATTACCAGTAACCTAGATACTGTCATACTGAATGAAGTAAATCAAACAGAGAAAGACAAATATCATATGATATCATTTATATGTGGATCTAAAACAAAAATGGTACAAATAAACTTATTTACAAAGTAGAAATAGAGTCACAGATGTAGAAAACAAACTTAAGGTTACCAATGGGGAAAGGGGGTGCCAAACACTGGGAGATTGGGATTGACATGTACACCCTATTGTATATATCATAAATAATTCATAAGAACCTATGGAATAGCACAGGAAACTCTATATAACACTCTGTAATGAACGGTATGGAAAAAGAATCTAAAAAAGAATGGATATATATATATATACACATAAATATATATATATATATATATACACCTATATACAAACACACAACTGATTTACTTTGCTGTAAACCTGAAACTGATACGTTATTGTAAGTCAACTATAAACTCCAATAAATTTTTTAAAATAAAATTAAGTTAAAAAATAAATAAAATGAGGGAGTGGGAGTAGATGCTCTTTGCTCTGAGCTCACTTCCATAAAATTTTTATATATTCCATACTGGGTTCTAAGAGTCACCAAAGAAGAAAAGACTGAGTTCCTATACTTCATGAGGTAAAAGTACAGTAAAAAAATAACAAGTTCTATTATCACATTTACTTATAAAAAATGCTTGTGACCTGCATTTGTTTCAAAGCATATATTTTATAATATTATTAACACAAGTCTCCTGATGATATAATCAATACAAACTTTACTTCAAACACTAATAACACCTTGTGAAATGAAGTGAAAGTCGCTCAGTTGTGTCCGATTCCTTGCGACCCCATGGACTGTCCATGGAATTCTCCAGGCCAGCATACTGGAGTGGGTAGCCTAAATAACACTTTAAGTATATCTAAATTTCATGAAAAATTCTATTGCCCAATACTGCATTTTATAGGCATGCTTATACATCATCTGGGGGAACTGTAGTCCTGAAAACACAGTGAGAGCCTAGACAGCACTTTTTTTTTTCATTGCAGCACTATTCGCAATAGCCAGGACATGAAAGCAACCTAAATGTCCATCAACAGAGGAGTGGATAAAGATGATGTGGTGCATATGTACAGTAGACTATAACTCAGTCATAAAGAGGAACTAAACTCTGTCGTTTGCAGAGATGTGGAGAGACCTAGAGACTATCATATAGAGTGAAGTAAGTCAGAAAGAGAAAAACAAATATCATATACTAACACATATATGTGGAATCTAGAAAAATGGTAGAGATGATCTTATCTTCAGAGCAGAAATAGAGACACAGATGTAAAGAACAAACATTTGGATACCAAAGGGGTTAAGAGGGGTAGCTGGGGTGAACTGGAGATTTGGATTGATACATATATATATATATCTCTATATATATAAAATATATATTGAGATATATATTAAAATATATATTTTAATATATATTTTATATACACTAAAATAAATAAAATAGATAACTAATGACCCCCTACTGTATAACACAGGGAACTCTACTCTGCGGTGACGTAAATGGAAAGAAAATTCAAAAAAGAGGGGATATATGCATACATATGGCTGACTCACTTTGCTGTAGACGAAACTGACAGAGCAGTGTAAAGCAGCTATGCTTCAGTTAAAAAAGCTTTATACATATTTCACAGATAACTCATATTTATCTCATTTAGGAAAGATACAGAAAGTAAAGACAGGTGTAGATCATCTTTTTTATACTTCTCTATCAATCATCATTTTAATTCAAACGGTATATAAGGCACACAAGGAAACACAGTAGCCTCCTTCCCACCACTTCCCAATCCCTAGTCCTATTCCCCAGCAGGAACCACTTTCAACACTTTTGCTTTTTTTCCTTATAATTGCCTTAATGTTTCTAACTATAAATATTGCTTTTTTATTTATTATGCTTGCTGCTGCTAAGTCACTTCAGTCATGTCCGACTCTGTGCGACCCCATAGATGGCAGCCCACCAGGCTCCCCCGTCCCTGGGATTCTCCAGGCAAGAACGCTGGAGTGGGTTGCCATTTCCTTCTCCAATGCATGAAAGTGAAAAGTGAAAGTGAAATCGCTCAGCCGTGTCCGACTCTTAGCGACCCCATGGACCGCAGCCTACCAGGCTCCTCCGTCCATGGGATTTTCCAGGCCAGAGTACTGGAATGCAGTGCCATTATTAAGCTTGCTGCTGCTGCTGTTAAGTCGCTTCAGTCATGTCCGACTCTGTGCAACCCCATAGACGGCAGCCCACCAAGGCTCCGCCATTCCTGGGATTCTTCAGGCAAGAACACTAGAGTGGGTTGCCATTTCCTTCTCCAATGCATGAAAGTGAAAAGTCAAAGTGAAGTCGCTCAGTCGTGTCTGACTCTTAGGGACCCCATGGACTGCAGCCTACCAGGCTCCTCCATCCATGGGATTTTCCAGGCAAGAGTACTGGAGTGGGTTGCCACTGAGTTCTCCGATTATTAAGCTTAGACACTATTATTTGATTTTTTGGCTTTTTAGATGAGAATTTAGCTCTTTTTCCACACTACCTTCATTCTTTTTTTTCCATTTACCCATCTTTTCAGTAGAACTAAGTTATTATTGGGGGCTACATGGAAAATCAGAGTTCAAATAACTCTATGTGTAATATTGATGATCAAGCCAAATGATGTACCATGATGACATTTCCCTTACTATCTACATTTTCTTGAAGATTCTTGTCTCGTTTATTTAGATTTACATGAACAATAGCTAACATTTTCTAAATGTTGTTAAGGACCTTTCAAACACCAATAATATTTTTTATGTTCAAACATGTTGGTTAACCAAACAATTTTCTTTCTTTTCTAGAGACCTCCCTTCCATGGCCCTCCACGCTTCTGTTCAAGTCACACTGATTGCTGTCCAGACTTAAAGCACTATTGTCGTCTTCTAACATTCCAACCTGGCGGGCTTCCCTGGTGGCTCAGATGGTAGAGAATGCCCCTGCAGTACAGGAGACCTGGGTTTGATCCCTGGGTCGGGAAGATCCCCTGGAGAAGGAAATGGCTACCCACTTCAGTATTCTTGCCTGGGGAAATCCCATGGATAGAAGAACCTGGCAGGCTACAGTTCATGGGATTGCAAAGAGTCGGACACAGTTGAGTGACTTCTCTCTCCCTTTGGGCTTCCATGGTGGCTCAGCTGGTAAGGAATCAGTCTGATTCTGATATCTTTGTCTGCCAGATTGCAAGGCCAGACCTTCCTTCAAAAAGTACACGTAGGACTTCCCTGAGGGTCCAGTGGTTGAGAATCTACCTACCAAAGCAGGGGACACAGGTCCTACCCCTAGTCTGGGAAGATTTCCACATACCATGGGATAACTAAGCCCATGTACCACAACTACTGAGCCCATGTCCTAAAGCCCGTGCTCCACAAGAGAAGCCACCACAACGAAGATTAGCTCCTCCCTGCTCAGCAGGGAGCACATAGCAATGAAGACCCAAAGCAGTCAAAAATAAATAGTTAAATTAAAAGTAATCAACTTTAATAAAAGAATCTGTAAATGGATGGAAACAATTTTTTTAAACTATATATAATAACTTCTAGGGCTTCCCTGGCGGCTCAGACAGTAAAGAGTCTGCCTATAGAGTGGGAGACCCAGGTTCCAACTCTGGGTCAGGAAGATCCCCTGGAGAAGGAAATGGCAACCCACTCCAGTATTCTTGCCTGGAGAATCCCATGGATAGAGGAGCCTGGCAGGCTACCGTTCATGGGGTCACAAAGAGTCGGACACAGTTGAGTAACTTCACTCTCCCTTTGGGCTTCCCTGGTGACTCAGCTGGTAAAGAATCTATCTACAATGTGGGAGACCTGGGTTTGATCCCTGAGTTGGGAAGATCCCCTGGAGAAGGGACCAGCTACCCACTCCAGTATTCTAGCCTAGAGAATTCCATGGACTATACAGCTCATGGGGTCGTAAAGAGTCAGACATGACTGAGCGACTTTCACTAATAACTCTAGGTAGGCAATAAGGAGAATTTTCTGCATTTAGCAAGTGTGGTGGAAGGAAGATAATTAGTCAAGTATGGTTTATTGACTTTATTCATGCCATGGACATGGTCAAGTACCAGATTACATTACATCATTTATCCTCACTACATCTCTTTGAGATATAAATGAGGAGACTGAGATTCAGGAACATTTGATACTTATCCAATGTCACACAGGGAAAAAGTACCAGAACCTGGTTTCAAATCCAGGTTTTACTTCACCCCTAAAGTAAGAGTACTATCTCCACAGTGTACCAAGTATTCAGCTCTGGTTGCTGAAGAAGACAGGAAGGACCTAGAAGAGAAATTGAAGGCTTCTGCCTCATAAGGAAACAATTTAGCCCCAGGTCTGCCACCAGCTGATTGGATATCCTCAGGCAAATAAGATGACATCCAACAACAATAATCATTGTGAGAGCCAACATGTATGAACATTTCTTTCTAGCTAGGCACTATTGCATGTTTTATCTCATTTTAGTCCCAGGAGAATTTTTTGATGTCAGTATTATTACTGTTATTACTATTGCCATTATTATCATTTTAAGTCTCATTTTATAAGTGAGGAAGCATACCTCAGGATTCTACTTCCCTCACCCTTCACATGAGTGAGATTAATTGATTACCTCTAAATTGTCTCTTGCTATAAATACCTTCCCTTGAAACAGTTAGAAGGTAAACCCACAAGTACACATTGGATTTGCACACTTTGGAGAGAAAAATGCTAATTACAGAATTTTAGAACTCAGAGAAACTTTACTGATCACCTCTAACTGCCTCACTTTTCAGTTGAAGAAACAGAGGCTCAAAAAATATTCATTAGAACTTTGAAAGTCACACAGCCGGCGAAGACTAGTACCCAAATGTGATGGTTCCCAGGTTAGTACTGCTTCTTACATTGAAGAAGGCAGGGAGATGGCACTGAGAAAAAGGAAAGAAGAGAGGGAGGGAAGGAGGGAAGCAAAGAGAAGGGAAGGAAGAGGAGGAAAAGGAAGGGAAGGGAAGGGAAAGGAAGGGCGGGGAAAACAGTGTGGAAGTCCCTACCACCATCTGTTCATCATTCAACTAATTAAGAGGCCCAGAAATACAAGCAGTACAAAAGTGAGCACCAAAGCATTCCATCCTTAGGAGTTTACAATTAAAAACAACAATAGACTAATTTAAAACATAATAAAGGTAATAATTTGCAAATTTAATCCAGAAACAAGAGTTGGATATATAATTTGGCATCTAGAATTTTTCAAATTCATAATGGAACTCTCAGTTTCACTCATCCACCATCTAAGAGTCATCATCTCAGTAAAAGGCAGCTCTATTCAGTCAGTTGAATAGTGAGAGTGGTAGTCGCTCAGTCGTGTCCACCTCTTTGTGACCCCACAGACTGTAGCCCGCCAGGCTCCTCTGTCCATGGGATTCTCCAGGCAAGAATACTGGAGTGAGTTGCCATTCCCTTCTCTGAGGGATCTTCCCGAACCAGGGACCAAACCCAGATCTCCCACATTACAAGCAAAGTCTTTACCATGTGAGCCACCAGGGAAGGTGATTCAGTCAGTTACTCATGGCAAAAATCATCAGGCACTTTTAGCTCCTTTACATCCTGTATCCAATCCACAATATAAATCCTCTTGATCCTATTTCCAAGATGCATCTCAAACATACCCACTTCTCTTCTTGTCCATTTCCACAACCGTAGTCTAAGCCACCCTATTGTCTTGCCCAGGCTATTAATACAGCTTTTCTTCTTTCACTCTGCTCCAGAACAATACATGTCCTACGTAGCAAGCAGGACGTCTTCAAAACAGGTGAACCAGATGATGTCACTCCCTTTCTTAAGCCTACCAGTGGTTATAATAGCCTCCTTTCCATAGCTGAGCTTGTTATGTACTTTCACAGGTAAACCCAAGGAGGTATAACATCCCTAAACTAGCATCCCTAAAGTGCAACCTACAACAAAAAAGAGCCATTCGACTTTAGTAACAGAATATGCTATACAACACGTTTTTTTAGAAGAGCAGACAAAAGTAGCAGAAAAGTGCATTGTTCATTAAATCTTCATAGTACAAAGAGAGAAATATTCTAAAATCATTTTCTTATCACCCCAGAATCCACTTACTATCACCTATCTTTGCTGCTGTGACCCATCTTTACTAGACAATTATAGGTGAACTTCAAACACTGTATGTGTTTAAACATGGGAGTCCAGTCCTCCAAATAGAAGACAGGCTCTTATTTTCTTACCCTAAATCTCCACATTTATAGGAATAGAAGGAAGAAAATGCAAATGTGAACAGAGATGCCTGGTCTTAGCACTCTGGTAATTCAATCAAGTAGGACAGGCTGGTATGAAACACGTAATTACAAGTGTAATTGCCAAAGTGGAAGGATGAAGTATTTAGGGAGGTTTGAAAAGACAATGCTTGTCTGAAAAAGGGATCATCTGAGTTTTCTCTGTGCCGTGCCTTAATTAATCTCAGTCACCAACAGAGTCAGCGCATATTTTCATCAGGCCCGTATGATAGGAATTTCACTGATTTCAATCTCTTTTTCTGTTAAAAAGTAGACAGGGAGGGGAGAGAGGGAGGGGGGCAGAGAAAGCAGGAAAAGGCCCATCATCATAGGCTTAAACTGGAAAATCCTTCCAATGAATTTTTCCAAAAATCCCAAGTGAAGCATGAGACTCTACCATGCATCTCTACATTTGTCCTTGCCGTTCACATGGCCTGCCTTTTTGGCACAAACCTGAAGGTGACAAACATCTAAACTATATTGAAAACCACATCACAACTACCATAAAAATGCATCATTTGAGCCAGATAATCTTTGCTGTGCATCTGTCTGTCTACATCTTAACTTCAGCTGGGCATAAACAATGTCAAAGAATCCGGATTAAAAAAAAAAAAAAAAAAACAGTTAATGAGCCAAAATTTTTGGAATACTGTGCTTCACAGTTATTGACTTGAGCATTTCTGGATATTAAAGTTGATGCAGACAGAGGAAACTGATGCTGCGCTATGTTTTCTTTTTGTTTGTTTGCTTTTACTTTCATGCAGATCTTCTTATGCCCTGAGAAAAATTATCAAGAAAGACGAAAACACAGAGTATAAGTAAACTCCAACTTAGTAAAGTGTACTGGCCCACCACTGTAATTTTTACCCGACCAGTAAATTTGGCAAATGACCTAACCATGCCTTAGTATTTTCATCAACCTGGGGTGAAAATGCCCAGCTGATACACAGCTGTGACAGAAACAGAGTGATAAAATAGATCTGAGAACACATCAAATATTTGAGAGTATTCTAATTTATAAATGTAAAGTACCATCATTGTATGATCTCTCTTCTTTGGCTTACACACTATAATAGGCTTTTTCTCTCCGCATTCTCAAGCGCTCACAATAACATCTTCCCTCATTTCAGAAACTCTGCTTTTATACAAAAGATTATGAAAGACCTTAGTTCCAGAACCTTCTTTCCCATTAGCTACCAAGCAACTCCTATTATAAGTAGCTTAACGCATCAATGTGGTTGGAAGATTATTATTGGTGTGGAGAATTGTTCCATATAGTCTACAATTTCTTTATACCCAAAGGTTTCCAACCTACTAGTAAATGGATTGCACTGTGCTATCAAAGAGGAAAAAAAAAAAATTAGCAACCACTTTATTAGAAAACAAGATGTTTCTGATGGCTCTTTTATGGCCCTGAAAGGTACTAGAGTCTTTTTCATCACACTTCCTTTTGCAGTGTGGTATTTTCATAATTTTTCTCTCTGAAGCATCAGTGTCTGTGAAGAATCCAGTATGACCTCTAACTATTTCAAGTGGTAACTAAATAAACACAGGAACAGTAAAAAAATTCCATCTATAAAGTGATAGCCTGATCTATAAAATAACACCCATATTGATTTTTGTGTGTTTCCAATGACTTGACTGACGTTGTTTTTCATTTAAATTAATAAGTTTTGGCATTGCGGAAACACAACATGTTGTTAACATTTGCACAAAATTGGAAATGAATTTTCTTGCTTATTTGTTTATTCTGGGGCTTAGTCCTTCTGGTTACCCTAGGTTAATTTTCAAGGTCAGTGAACTGAGGCATAACTCTATCAGAGCTCACACAGTTTTAAAATATTCTCTCTCTCACCAGTCCCTCCTTCCTCCCCTTGGCACTAAAATATTGATCAGCTTCTCTGTGCGTCCTACGGAGGTGACCAGGATGCGTGCCTAAGAGTGAGCAGTAGCCTGAAGAAATACAAGAAAAATGTTGTGAAGATGTATTTGCAATTAATTTGCTTTCTTTTGAAGAAAGGGATTTTTTTCTGATTGCAAAGTAATATAAGTTCAATGTGGTACAAAATTCAGAAGAGGTAGAAAGTCTAAAAAATGTAATTACCTACAATGCCACTAGCCCAAGCTAGCCATAAAAAACATGAAATTTTCAGTTTAGTTTTTGAATGTTTCCTTTCTGATTTGTTTTGATGTACATATACTTCTCTGAGCCAAAATAAAAATTATGTTGATTTTTCAGATTTGTCAACTAATGTTGCTTTTATACATATATTTGTGGGGAAGGGTGGGGAATAGCAGAATATTTGCAGTTCTTAAATTTTGAGGTAGGTTCTTATTTTAGAATGTATGTTGAGTTCCCCTTCACCAATAAATGTGGGTTTCCCACGTGGTAGTAAAGAATCCTCCTGCCAATTCAGAAGACACAAGAGACCTGAGTTCAATCCCTGGGTCAGGAAATGGCAAGCCGCTCCAGCATTCTTGCCTGAAAAGTCCCACGGACAGAGGAGCCTGGCGGGCTCCAGCCCATAAGGTAGCAGAAAGTCAGACATGACTGAGTACAACAAGCATAACAGTGTCCAGAGTTCCCCTTCAGGAACGAATGAACTGGTGCCAGAACACAGAGGAAAACAACAGATGAACCAGTGCGGGGCTGATAAGGACCAAATGTAAAGCTAGAAGAAGGAAGATAGATGGGCTCAAGGAGAAAAGAAGAACAGACAAAGTATGTGGAGTCTGACATCACACAAACCTGGATTCCTGTCTTTGCTCATGGCTGTGTGACTTGCACACAGGTTACTTGATTTCTCTGCACCTCAGTTTGCTCAGCTGTATCAAACAGGCATAAAACAGTACCTATCTGAGATTTAAAACAGTGAATACATGTAAAGCACTTAGAACAGTGTGCCTCCGAGAGTAAGCAGTCAGTACATCTTAGCTTCTGGCAGCAGTAACAGCACAATATTTATCAGACTCTGAGCTAAATGTTTTACATACATTGCCTCATTTACTCCTACACTATCCTAGAAAGTAGGATTAAATGATAATGTATCCAGAGCACTTTATCATCCAAAAGCTTGAATTACAAATGAGAAAATTGAGGTTTAGGAAAAGATTCATTATCTTGCCCAAGGCCATAGAGTTTGTAAGTGATGAAGCCTGGATTTTTACCCAGGGCTTGTGGGTGGAAATGACACTACTTTTCCAAGTATGGCATCGGGACCACCTTCAGTATAATGAGAATACCTGTAACGAGGCCCAAGAACCTACAGGTTTAACAAGTTCCCCAGGTGAGTTTTAGGCCCCAGATTCTGGCTCAAAAGTTGTTAAATATTATTCAGAGCCCTGCAGAGAGCAGGCCCTCAGAAAATATCAACGGATAATCTTGCAGCAGATGAGATAATGCTCCAAAAAGAGAACAACCATGTACAACGTAGGAGCAGGGGTACAACAAACATCTGCCTTTAGTCCCGCTTAAAAGTGTCTGACTGATTTTTATCTTGGGCTTCGCAGGTGACCTGAGTGGTAAATAATCCACCTTCCAAACAAGAGACCGGGGTTCGATCCCTGGGTCAGGAAGATCCCCTGGCGTAGGAAATGGCAATCTGCTCCAGTATTCTTGCCTGGACAATTCCATAATCAGAGGAGCCTGGCAGGCTATACTCCATGGGGTTACAAAGAGTCAGATGCTACTGAGCATGATTTTTATCTTATAAGATTTTTTATATGATTTTTATATTTCACTTGATGAACTGATACAAATATTTAATTATATCATGTGTCATCCCATCAATACTGCTTTGCAGCTATTTTACATTCAGCCTGGGTGCCAGATTAAATTAAATGGGTTTTTTTTTTTAAGCCTATAAAGCTGGAAAATATCTTTCCCTGGTTGGTATTTTTTACACACTGGCTACTAAGAGTCTGTAAGCTAAGGAAGGTAGTAAAGTTCATTTGCTAGTGAGGAAGCCAATTTGACTTTTATGGCTATTAATTTTTTACGGAGCACAGAGCAGAATTACTGGTGTTGCTCCTGATTTAGACAACTCTGGAGCTGTCAGGACTGAGGGCACCTCCATCTAGGAAGCAGTGATCTTGACCATCCTTAAAGGCACACATGATCACAGACTAACAGCTTCCAGGTCCTGCTCATAAGGTCCATCTATACACAGTGATACTGCCAATGAGTCACCAAGAAATTGTATTGCTATTGCTTTAAAACTAGATGTGATATAGTTTTGACTTTTTGTAGGGGCTGTGCCATTCAGCATGCAGGATCTTAGTTCCCTGACCAGGCATGGAACCTGTGCCCCCTGCAGTGGAAGTGCAGAGTCTTAAACACTGCAGCCCTAGGGAAGTCCCATTGTAGGCTTTAATTAATGGTAGATAGGGTAAAAAGGGCTTGATCATTTAAGAAAAGTTGCTATCACAAATGAAGCATGCACAAGAGATATTAATTCATATTTGTGTGTGTGTGTGTGCTTATGATGTGCATGTATCATTCTATAAATGCCATTTGTAGTAGTGAGAAAAGTCAAAAACAGGCAAAAGAGCCCACTTTCATAGGTCTCACATTAAAAAGGGAGGAGGGAGAAGAGTTAGATAATATTAATTAATACAAATAAATTTGCCAGGTGGTAAGATGGAGAGGAAGGCCAGATAAAAGGTAAAGAGTAATTAGAGGGAATTCTAGTTTAGATGGGCTTCCCCAGTGGCTCAGCAGTAAAAAAAAAATAAAACCATCTACAATACAGGAGACGTGGGTTTGATCCCTGGATCAGGAAGATCCCCTAAAGGAAAAAATGGCAACCCACTCCAGTATTCTTGCTGGGAAAATCCCATGACCAGAGAAGCCTGGTGCGTGGGGTCGCAAAGAATTCAACACGACTGAGCACACACACACACACACACACACACACACACACACACACACACACACACTAGTTTAGATAGGGTTGCAAGGGGAGGTATCGCTAATGTAGGTAACACACTAGAAATCATACCACGCACCTCACTTAGGTAGGAAGAGATGTTTCAGGTGTGGGAATTTTTTTTACAACATTGCTGTATGTGTGAAACTGTTGCTTCATTCAACAAACAGGGTATACTTAACTCTGATGTGGCACTTCACACATGGACTTATTTTGAACTTCACAACACCCTTTTGTTGTTGCTGTTCATTCATTCAATAACTATGTTTTCTTTACTATTTCAAATTTCCAGGTACTGTACCAGGATTGAAAAAATAATAGCCCTTCGTCATGGAGCACTTACTGGCTGCACAGCGCTGTGCAGAGCTCTTCACACAGCTTCACTGACTGGCACGGTCAGATACTATCCCCACATCTCCAATAGGGGTGAAACTCTGAAGGGTCACTGAGGCCCAGGTTCATATCTCTAAGTGCCAGAGCTCAGACTAAAACCAATTGCTGATCCCCATTCTAGTTTTCCTACAACTAAAATACACAAAACTTTAGGTTAAATTTTTTGCCTGCTTTTAAGGCAAATGAGATAACGTACCTCCCAGAATAAATACATCTCATTGCTAAATGAACTTCAAAAAGCTATAGAGCTTTTATCCCCTCCTTCAGACAAGTAAATTAGCATTAACCCTCATTTGTAGATGAAGACTTCACCAAAAGAATTCAATCAGTCCAAGAAACAGGCTAAGAATTTTACAGTACAAACCGGATGTCAGAATGATTGGTCTCTAATCAGAACTGGTCAGCAGGGCAAAGAAAGTGGGTAAGTCAGCACAGCAGCCTTCCCTCTCACCACACCCAGCAAGCCCATCTCCCTCGCTGACCCACTTCATTTCTCATTCTTCTGCAGCTCCAGCCCCAGCCAGCCAGTCTCCACTGTTGCCGGCAGAATCTCTACAACAGCCCTCTCTTCTGTCCACTCTCCTCAGAGTAATCCTTCTGGAGCATGTGCTGCTCACCAGAATGGTTGGCCAACTCTTACAAATATCAAAGGTTTTAGGAACCCATTCTCTCTCAGCAGCCTAATTCACAAGATCTTAAAGGAAGAAAGAACCACAGAGATCCTACACCAACCTGTATCGTTTACAAATGCGACCCAGAAGACTGCAGGACTTTATGGCTAGTTAGTCCTGAAGCCCACCTGAATGCAGAGCCATTTATTCTTTGTACTCTACCACTTTGCTTTGTAGGTCTTAATATTGTAAAAGTACAAATTTTCTAATATTAGTATTTGGGGTTGCTCACTACACATTGATAGAAGAGATTTGAAGGTGAGTTTAACTTTTTGACATTTCTCAACTAACATCTCTTGGCCAGCCAGCTTACTCCACCCATCCATGGGGTAAGTTAATTTCTAACAAGCTTTTCATGATGACTAGTTTTTTCTATGTCTTATTGAATGATGGGCCCATAGGAAATTTCCTGGACTTCTTCCATCATTTGTAGGGTGACTCTGATAAAGAATGAGCTAAAAGAAATCAAGACTGTTTTCCTCTACATAATCATATCCTTTTCATAAATAACCAGTGATTATTTCAAAGTACTCTAATATCAACAACTTACTTTTCACGTTATCTTCATTTTTAAAGGGACAAAACTGTGAGACAAAGAAGGGATCGTCACACAGCTAGTGAGTAGACAAGAGAGAAGAGAAACTAAATTCAAAATATTTTCAGCTGAATATGAATTACTCTGAACCAGGAAAAGGAGGAAGCAAAATGAAAATTTGCAAACATTTATTGACCACTGACAACATGCCAGGATATTCCCTAGCTCATTTATATTCACAACCTATTATAGGGTAGGTATTACTATTATCTTCATTATACACCTGAAAAAAATTCAGGCTTAGCAGAATAAAGTAAAATTTGACCAAAAAGGGGATGGGGGGAAAAATTTGACCAAAGGAGTAAATTAATAAGTGGCAAGGCCAAGACTTGAACAGCATAAGCTGTCTGATCCTTCTCCACTTTACTAGTACTAGCCGTGAAGCCTATTCTTGCCAGCATGAAAAATGAGCCACAGCAAATGTAGAGCCCATCATAACTCCGAACTAGCCACCTTATCTCCAGTATTCTTTCTAAAGTACAATCATACTTTTGTTGTTCAGCAGCCATGTCATGTCCAACTCTTTGCAACTGCATGGATTGCAGCACCCAGGCTTCCCTGTCCTTCACTATCTTCTGGAGTTTGCTTAAACTCATACTAATGATTGTAAAAATACTAAAAATGCCAATCATATCTCCCTTTTCCTTCCCACATATACCATGCCCACACCTTTCTTGTGCTAAATCCCCTGCTTTAAATCTCCTCCTCCTTCCCTCTGGCAGGCAGAATTTTGGCTCTCCAGTGCCACACTCATGAATATGTTTCTTTATGTTGCCAAAGGAATGTTGCATATATAAATAATGCTACTAATAAGTGACCTTAAAATAGGGAGGAGATACAAATTATTTGGGTGAGTCTAGTGTGATTATATCAACTCTTAGAAGCAGAACTTTTTCTTGACTAAGGGGGGAAATCAGAGATTTGAAACATGAGACGTTTCAATACACCATTCAACATCTGATGATGAAGGAGCCACCTGTCAAAGAAAGAGGGACCAGTCCTACCACTGAAAGGAGCTGAATTCTGCCAACAACCGGTGAACACGGAAGAGAACCTTGAATTCCGGGGAAGAACTACAGCCCTAGCTGATACCTTGATTTTAGCATGGTGAGACCCCAACCAAAGAATCCAGCCACATCCTGCTGAACTTCTGACCTACAGAAACTGTAAGATAATAAATGGGTGTGGTTGAAACTGCTAATTTTGTGTGATTTGTTACAGCAACAACTGGAAACTAATACACTGCCTTCCGTCTAATAAGCTTCAACTCCTCTTTCAGGGTCCACCTGGGATAGGACAAGCAGGCATCTCAACTTTAAACTAGAACTTCAAACATTAAACAAGTGTGTGCAATTTCTCTGACATCTCTCCTTACAGCCCTAAGCCACTCCCTTTACTCTTCAAGCTGTTTCTTGAAAGGAAAGAGACCACTGCAAAAAGGAACATATTTTTCATATGGAAATGAGGCATCATTCCAGACAGAGTCTTAAAACAAAGACAATTCAATATGGTTTGTGCCTTGGACTTCATCTGTGCAGATTTCGTGTCAAAACGGATCGTGTGTCTGTGCTTGTTGTTTATGCGTGGGATGCAATCTGTTGAGAAAACAAAAGCTTCTCTACCATCCAAAGTCGTGTCTAAATTGCACCACATCCGCCTGAAACACGTCCAGCCTGTAGCCCCAGGCTGCGTGGGCACTCCCGCCCACCCCAGCTCCCCACAGAGCTGTCAACCAGCAGGCAGCCCAGGCACGGTGGGGAAGGGCGCCCTCTGCGTTGCCGGTGGTGGGCGCCGCCACAGGCCTCCAAACTCGCCCTTCAGGGGAGGAAGGGCCTTTGCAAGAGCAGCTTTGTTTCTGCCCTCCTCTATCCTCTGTTTTCCATAAATGAAACGGTTCCTTCACACCACAGCTTCTCTCTCAGTACATCAGTTACTGCGCTCTGGGAGCTGGGTCAAAGGGCCACCCTTTCGAGTTCTGTCAGACACAAAGTGAAGACTAAAAGAATAGTCTAGAGAGGGAAACTTTTAACCCAGGAATCTTTTCGCCAATCAGTTAACTAGCTAGCATGGCCTAGGCCATGAAAAAGTGGCTCAAAACACATCCAGTCATTTCCCATTTCCCATGTTCCTTCTTCTCCTGAACTCTCCCACTAAAATAGCACATCGAGTTACGTTTGTCTCTTTGCCATGTTAAATCACTATGGTAAGGCCTCTTAAGGAGGGACAAATGTGTGTACAACAATTTCAGACTGGATCCTGGATGAATAAGCTATTTGGAGGACACTATCAAAGATTGGGCTAATCCATCAAGTTCATTTCTCTCCCTTCCTAGAGTTTGGATCCATGAAAATATATGCACTGGGGGCTCATAAAGAAGTCTCATTCAAAAGTGTGGCCTACCTGTGCTGATTCCTGCCAAACTTAAAAATAATTAAGTCTTTGTCTCAGCTAATGACCTAGGTCAACCCCTTCTGATTTTGTGGATCTGGCTCGTCTTCTCTACTGAGTTGCCAAAACCACACTTTTTATCATTTTTAATGAGCAGACTTCTACTTCCTCATAAAGAATAAGACTGAAGTGGAATACCAGCTGTGTGCACGGAAGATAAGATCCTGAAAGCAACTCGGACGCCGTCTGAGCTTCCCTGATTTAGATTGTCTCTGAGTCTGTTGCCGGCTCCTTCCTTGCTTACTGCTTAGTCAACATGCAAGAATCAGGCTTTTGATTCCATGTGCTCTGCATGTGAGGTGAGGCGATAAGTCAACATAGGCGCCTGGCAACAAGGACCCCAACCAGAATCTCTGCCATTCAAAATGGCTCACCTTCTACAACCCAGGGAAAAGGCTACCCACTCCAGTATTCTGGCCTGGAGAATTCCATGGACTGTATAGTCCATGGGGTCGCAAAGAGTGGGACATGACTGACTTTCACTTTCACTTCTACAACCCAGTGGCCATTATTTCTGCAGCTATTCTTGAAAGAATGTCATAAACTGTTAGGTTGTTGGGTCTGGTTTAGTTGAATTTCAGGTAGCAGAAAAATTCTATGCATTTTCTTTTCAAAGTTCTATTGGGAAATGACTAGAGGGGAATTCCTGATAAGGTATTATCATCATTGTGGTCCTGGCTGGCATTAGAAGAACAGGAATGAAAAGCTGTGATAGCCCATGTCATCCAAGCAGAATAATAACATTTAGCTCAGCTGAGACACCTCTGCATTGTCTCTCTAAAGAAAAGACAGTGCCCAGTTTCTTATTTGGGCAAAGAAAGGGAATAAACCAACAAGCCACTGTGTATTTCCAGGGGCAGTTGCCAAGTCTACGTAAGTATGGAGGAGAAGGAGAGGGCAGGTGAGCCTCTGAAGCAGACCTTGCAGACTAACCAGCAAGTCTTCCCTGGGGTGCTCTTTTTGAGAGCTGAGTATCCCTGGGAGAGTTGGTGATGGACAGGGAAGCCTGCAGTGCTGCAGTCCATGGGGTCACAAAGAGTCAGACAGACTGAGCGACTGAACTGAACTGATCCCTGGGGGAAAGAGCAGGGCCTCAAGAGGATACTGACTGAGAATTATCTGGGTCATCCTATCTGTGCCATAAGGACTCACAAACATGGACATAACATTCCTGAATCACTGACATACTGAAAACACTGGTGTTCTTACACCTGAAAATCTGGACAGGGGCATGCAGGTCTATAAATATATACGATTAGTAGAAAAAGAGAACAAATTGTGTTCAGACCCATGCAAGGAAGGGATGAAGGTGAAAAGTGAGAGCAAAGGGAAACTGATGAGCTCCAAAACTGAGTCCAGAAAAAGCAATCGAAGTTTAACTCTGCCATTCCTTTATTTATTCATTCACGGAACAAATATTTGCTGCATACCTACTCTGTATTAGGTTTCTTACAGATCCATAGTACAAATTAGAATACAAAATCTCTGATTAATACTGAACTAAGAAAAATTATTATTTAACTCAATGTTCCCCAAATGTAATTAATCCTTAGAAGACTACTGTTTTCCTCCTAAGAATATTTTGACCATCTCAGAGAATTAGTATTCCCTGAGACAAGGTTTTAGAAATACTGTTATAAAGCAAATTGCACTTAATTCTCATAAAAAAGCAAGTGTATAGTTAAATATATCAACTCTTTCATTTTATACAACCCTAAGATTTAAAAAAAAAACCCACACACACAAAAATTTTCATACATGGGAGTTGGGAGGACCCTGGCTTCAAGATGCAGGTAACACAGAGGTCAAATAAACAACATCTTCCAATATTAGGGCATTCTGAGTGTGCCTGCAATAAGGCACCACATGTGAGAGGCAGCATGAGGCTCCCTGCCTTAACTCTAGAAGATGCAGGCTCAAGATGGATAGGGCCCAGCAACTGCGGGACGTCCTAGCACTCTACCAGCACTGGAGGTTGGGTTCATTCATGCAGTGATCCTGCTGAATGTCTGTGGTCTTCAAACATGAAACACATCATCTCTTACAATTCCTGAAGCTGCCAGCCCTGCATTATTCCCATTTTACAGAGGAGGAAACTCAAGCAAGTAGAGGCAACCTGATTTGCCTAAAGTCACACGGTTAATATGTGACTGAGATTGAAGCTCAGTCTGAGTTGAGATCGAAATCCAGGTCCATCTGCCTGCAAAGCCATTGTCACACTGTGACCCTCTCCAAGGGGAAGTCCCACAGGGCCTCAGCAGACCCTTCAGAGCCTCTGTAGTGGGCTCTGAGCCTGGTATAATCACACTCACCATCAGAAAGACGGGGTATGCACGGAGCCTGAACATGAAGGTGGGAGGCAGCAGCAAACCCAGTTCACTGGAAGATACAGGCTGAGGAGACCAAGCTGGAGCTGCAATTCAGCCTTTAAACAGGAAAACTGGTTTCCCATTACCTTAAGAGGAAATTAATCTAAATGACAACAGAATAAAATTAACAATCACAAAGTTCAGACTTGAATTTCGAAGTCCCTAACCAGCATCACCTGGGCTTTAAAAGAATGGTGCTGAAGTTGATACAAATTCATGAACATATTTCTCGAAGAACTGTGTGCTCTATAAAATCAATAATGCATACTCAATAAAAATATGAACTGCATACAAACAAATTAGATCCATTTTCTAGCAATGTTGTGGAATAATTAGTCATCACATTCAATTGCATGAACAAACTTATTTACAGGCCCAAGCATGCTGCAATGAAAGTACACTGGTGCTATGAAAACTACACACCTCCGAAAAACTAGCCCGGCAGAGAGTGGGGCCGAGGGACAGAGCTGACATCAGTGATGTCACAGGAATGGCCTATCGCCCACAGGTCCTTATTATCTTTGTTCAGTTATGACTTGTCTGCTGACTTGTCAGCAGTTATGACGTGTCTTCTCTCCCCTGAATGTGTTAGTAATGCACTGTGACCCAAAATTCTACAACACTGTCTCTTAATTAAAAACGATAATTACTTTGTATGTCTAGGTTTCTAACTTTAATATTGAATTATAAGGCCTCCTGCTTCCCTTCACTTCCCCCTATCCAAGGCAGCAGGGCCATGTCCTCCATGGAGGCTCTCCCACAAAGCCACAAAGTCATGACTCACTTGTGAGCCACACAAGTCATGGCTCACAACATTGCACTAATGCCTTCTTAGAACATCTTCCTCCTGTCCCCTTCCCCCTCCCATTCAAAGCTTCCATATCCGCAGATCACTTCCATGCCTACTGAACTCATCCTCCTTGTGCTAAGGAAACGCAGTGACCTTACTTCTTATTTGGCGAATATACTTATACTTCCTGGTGACAATTACTTTGTCGTTGTCTTATGTTGCCATTTAATTCTCATTATTTTGTTCATCATTCCATTAGGCAGAAGAGGCCAGACTATGCTGTGGTGTATAAAAAAGAAACCCTATATCTTAACAGTGTAACCTTTTAAAGTTTATTTTCATTCACATAAATGAGGAATGTTAGGGTCTCTTCACCATACAAGGACTCAGAGATACAAGCTCTCTCCATCTTGGGGACTGCCATCTCAACATCTGACCATCAAAGACACCATGGCGAGGGAAGAGAGGGCAAGGAGGTAGGTTTCTCAGCTCTTCAATGCCCCAGCCCCAAAGTGACAGACACCATGCTCTCCAACAGGTCCGGCTGGTTATACAGCCTACGTACCAACAAGGAAGCTGAAAAGTGTAGCATTTCCATATATTCCAGAAGAATAGAAGACCTGGATATGGGTGAGCCTAAGGATTCTCCAGCACAGTGAAACACATCATGTCTCCCAAATAAACCAGGACATCGGTAATGCGAACTGAAGTTAAACTGGGCTTTGGTCATTTGGTAGTGAGCCGGCTTGTTTGAGCTCTCTAGGTACTCATCACACACATCTCTGGAATTCTGCCAAAGCTCGTGGAATTGAGCCTCGTATATAATAGAATTGCCTCAGAAGTGTTTATTGATGGATTTAATCTGAAGACTGACAGGGAAAACATCATATCTGATCAAGTTATGTCTCTTCCCATAGCTCTTTGCCCCATTTTCTCGCTGATGAAAAAGTGCCACTTCCAAGACAAATGAATGTGACCGGGATGTCAGAATTTCTTGTGGCTATCTCAATCGACTACATGTGAATGCTACAGCTCTGCAACTCTCCCTTCACTGCTTTGAACTCTAGGATGAAAGGAAATCAACAGTGATGGACAAGACCCTATTGAGGAGAAAATGAACTGACAAAACCTGGCAAGAAATATGTTTATGATACAATACAGCAAAATAGCATTTTGCCCCTGAACTGCCTTCCAGGGCAAGACTCAGAGCTGAGATGCTGTTATCCCCATTAACAGATGGGGAAAGTGATACCTGAAAAGGTTAAGTTTCTTGGTCATAGTCAAACAGTCACCCAAGCAAAGCCAGGGAGAATACCTACAAGGTTGCAGGCTTGGAGCTGTTCCTATTAAATTAGATGATGTTCATTCGTCACTGACAGCTTTGGGGGAAAATGGATCAATAAGCACTTCCCTTTGGGTCACTTTCCTACTGTGTCGGATTTATATCTGCAAATGTTTAAAGAGCTCCCATTTACCTGGGGTTTTATGACTTTGTTATAATTGCCAGAGCTGAGAGAAAGCTGTCTTCCGTCTGGCTTCTCCTCCTGCAGGGAGCAGTCCAAAAACCATGTCATCTCAATCATAGGACAAAAATGCTTTGAAGGAAAACAAATGCTGCTGCTTTTTTTTTTTTCCTTAAAAAGAAATTGTTGAATTGTCTGGAAAAGTCAGACGATGACTTGCAATAAAACCTTTCTTTTAGGTTGTCTCCCTACTGGCAGGAGAGGATGGATCACGGTGGTGGATTTGCTGAGTGCCTCACCCAGGTCAGCATGAGAGATAGAAAGACTATTCCAGAGCCTCATGACATCATGCTCAAGCTGCTTTTCAGTCTCAACTTCTCAACTTTAAATTTGGGGTCTATATACCCAATCTTTTTTATACAATAAAGAATATGTATCTGCATATCTTTATAACTAATACTTAAGGAGTATTATCCAGAGAAGGCGATGGCACCCCACTCCAGTACTCTTGCCTGGCAAATCCCATGGATGGAGGAGCCTGGTAGGCTGCAGTCGATGGGGTCACAAAGAGTCGGACACGATTAAGCGACTTCACTTTCACTTTTCACTTTCATGCATTGGAGAAGGAAATGGCAACCCACTCCGGTGTTCTTGCCTGGAGAATCCCAGAGATGGGGCAGCCTGGTGGGCTGCCATCTATGGGGTCACACCGAGTTGGACACAGCTGAAGTGACTTAGCAGCAGCAAGGAGTTTTATCACAAAGAGAATTGGAGAATAACACTAGCACATTTATCTAAAACTACTTGATAATGTGGCATTGAGTTTTAGGTGATATTTTCCCATATACTTTTCCATGTCAACTTACATCTTAATTCACATGCAAGTACAGGCCCACCGATATATACCCTTTCATGTTAACAAACAGTAAAAATTGATAAGCTTTTGTTTGCCTTTTTCTTATTTTTCTACTGTAGCATCCTTCAGCCCATACCTGGCTTTCAACTAATGCACACAAACATGAAACAGTGAAAAGACAGAGGGATGAAAAAGAGAAGAAATCAGAGGGAAAGGAATGCTGTTTTGCAATTTATCAAGATAGGAGTATTTACATTCAATTTCATACCAAAAAAAAAAAAAAAAAGCAGCAAATGTCCTTGTTCCATATTCTCTTTCTTTGTGTAGCCTGTTCGTTTTCTTCCCTTGAAATTCCCTAGTTCAACTGTGTTTTCAGTTTAAATGTGTTTGTTGGTAAAACAAACAAACAAACAAAAACAATATCTGTAATGCTGGAAAAGGTAACCATTAAAGCAAACACCATGGCCAAGTCATTCGGAATTTGGACGTAAATTAGAGAATATGTGATACTTAATCAACTCACTTGGGAACTATCTCTGCACAACAGGGCAAATCTGGTTAACGTCAGCATCACTTACTTCACCATTTAAAAAAGCATGCTTTCGAAGTGTATTCAACTCATTTCCTATCATTTTCTTGACACAGTTTTTTTTTTTCTTTTTTTTTTTTTTTTTTTTAAAGAAACTTCCCTTCCCTGGTGGCTCAGATAGTAAAGACTCTGCCTGCAATGTGGGAGACGCAGGTTCGATCCCTGGGTTGGGAAGATCTCCTGGAGAAAGAAATGTCAACACACTCCAGTATTCTTGCCTGGAGAATCCCATAGATGGAGAAGCCTGGCAGACTACAGTCCATGAGGTCGCAAAGAGTCAGACATGACTGAGTGACTGACACTTTCTTTCTTAATGAGTATACAAAGCAAGGCTCTATCTATTCCTAACAAAATAATAAATAATACAGAGTAAGTAGATAATACTGATGAGGCTGAGCTTTTTTGCTCTAAAGCTTGGATCTTTGGAGCAAAGGAAAGGATGATGGGAAGAAGACACACAGGCATCAATTAAACAGCTTCTCTGAGCACGCCCTCTGCCACATGCTTTACATAAAAATACATACTCATTGTGTCATCACAGACATCCTATAACATTGCTATTATCTCCATTTTGGAAGAAAAAGCAGTCATGAGGCAAGAGGCCCTGGGGAAGGAAAGACAAAGAATTGAAGAGCTTGTTTTACCTTCCTCCCAGGGGAATTAGGTTTAAACATAAACTTGTATGTTTCCAAAATCCACTGATTGGAAAGAGCTACGGGGAGCTAGAAAATAAATGTCTATTTTACAAATTCTTCTCTGCTCATACTATCAATATTTCCTCTCTTTTAAAAGTATGACCTAGAACAGGTACATAGAAAAATACCTTGGGAGAAGTGAGACATCACAACACTGTGTCACTGACACTGCATTTCTTACGCTGCTCTTATGCAGGACTACACTCCTTCCCGGCTCAGTACCAGGGACAAATCCAAAGAGCTAAATAAATTGTCCTTCATGTGGAAGAAAATAAATCCGGGGTTTTCCTGGAACTGTATTTTGACCTGCAGTCTTTAGTGATATATTCAAAATTCAACTTCAATCCGATAGTATTTTGGCACATGCATGACACCCAAAGTACCACGTCACACTCTAGCACACCTCAGGCTTAGAAAGTATGACAAATACAGCTGCTAAACTTCAGCACCTAAGCACTGCTATTTCTACCCACCTTTTATCTGCATGTTTGACAAATATTGTAATGGTGGAAAGAAGCTGCTTCGGGGCATCAAATATGTGAAACTTTCCATTTCGAATACAATTCTGTTTTCTAAAACACAGTCCCAGGCAGCTCAGTCCATGCTTAGCAGTTCTTCAGAGATGTCAAAGATCATCTCTGCAGCTCTCTCCACGGCACGTGTTTTATATTATCTCAAAGACCTGCCAGGAACTGCCTCTGCGTAAGTGTCCCTTGTAGAGTATAAGAAAATAAATGTTATTTCTCTCCCTGCTCCCCAAGCCCTGTTTCATTCTTCCTATAAACAGAAGCCCAGGCACAAATGTGGGTGGAGATCTCTCCTGGGAGGATACCGTATTCCAGCACCATATGTTCCTTTTAAAGAGAAGCAATCAGAGCACCTCTTTAGCCTGTGTGAGTATCTGTCTGCTTGAAGCTCAGAGTCAGATCATAAGACACACATGTAAGACACATGAAAGTAAGTGGTCCTTACTCTAGGACCACTCCAGACTCCGCTTCTCTCTCTCCCAGCCAAGAGGTTGCTGTTGTTCAGTTGCCAAGTTGTATCCCACTGTCTGCCACCCCATGGACTGCAGCACACCAGGCTTCCCTGCACCTCACCATCTCCCAGTGTTCACCCAAGTTCATGTCCATAGAATCAGTGATGCCATCCAACCATCTCATCCTCTGCCACCCTCTTCTTCTGCCTTCAATCTCTACCAGCATCAAAGTCTTTTCCAATGAGTTGGCTCTTTGCATCAGGTGGCCAAAGTACTGGAGCTTCAGTTTCAGCATCAGTCCTTCCAATGAGTATTCGGGGTTGATTTCCTTTAGCATTGGCTGGTTTGATCTCCTTGCTGTCCACGGGACTCTCAAGAGTCTTCTCCAGCACCACACAGTTTGAAAGCCTCAGTTCTTTGGTGCTCAGCCTTCTTTATGGTCCAGCTCTCACATCCATACAGTCAGGAGGTGGGATCCCACAGAAACAAGTCTCACATCTGGGCAGCACTGAACTGTGTGCCCTGGCTTCTGTCCTTCAGCCATGTGGACCTTCATACTCTCCATGGTCTCTTTCATCCCAGAACTTCGTTCATGCCCTTCCCTTTGCTTTTATCTCTTCTCATTCTGACCAATGAACTCCTACATAACCTTCAGTTCCACATGTATAGATAAGCCTTCTTCTGAGTCCCCATATCTGGGGGCCCCTGCAGTACCCTGCTCTTCCCCAGTAATGCCCTGATCATATGCCACTGCTGCCCCCTGTTGAATTGCTGTCATGCACACTAGTCTACAAGCTCAGTGAGGGCAAATCCTGCCTCCACGGCCTTCACTGTGTATTCCTGGTGCCTCATATTACACCTGCACAACGTAGGTAGTCAGTGATATTTGTGGACTGAATTAATCCATCATTAATGTCTATTTATAATGTATTAATTTATGCATGGATTATTAAATATTTAATGATAAATCCAATCAGATTTAACCCTAAAGGAAAAAACAGACAAACAAAACCCCTAAGATGACCAAACAGAGGATTATCATGGGAAAATAACTGCCTTCTTTCTTTTCTATCTGTGCTTCTATAACCTGTTATTGGACCCCTTTGCAGTTATTTATGGTTTTGTTTGATAAATAGTTTTATAAACCAATTTGAATGGAGACCAATGACAAGAGATTCACGCTCTTTCTCTCTTACTTCTCACAAAAGTTCTAAACTCAAAAGATTCTAGAGTTCTACCGCCTCTTGGCAACTAGCCATTAAGGGCAAGAATAACTTGAATAAAGCAAAGGTGTTGAAATACTTTCTTTAAAGAAAAAACATTATTTTTATCGATCAACATACTGAAAATCTCAACAGGATCAAGATTTCTGAGCATCACATAATATCTGAAGAGTTTCAAAAAATACTTCATACAAAACAATTGATTTCCTACTCAGCAAAAACAATATCAGACAATTCTTTAAGGCTCACTGTAATGCTCTTTGATCTTTGTTTTGTTACTTCAGAGTGGACAATTGAGCACATTGTCTTAATTCATTGATTGATTGGTTTATTGATTGATGACACCAATGCCTTGAAGTCCAAGAGAGCACTCAGCCAATGACGAGATACTCAGCAACTGATAAGCAAATCCCAAGTAGCTAGAGCATGAGAAATGGGAAGAGGGGAAAGGGCTATAATAGATTATCTAAAAGCTGTGTAATGGTGGAAGAGGGGGAAAAAAAAGAAGCTTACTAATAATGGAAGAAAGGGGTATGAAACAGGCCTTGAGAACCTGTCGGATTTGAGTAGTTCCCTAAAGATACCCAGAATAAAAAAGTTTTGGCTTAAAACACAACATTCAAAAAACTAAGATCATGGCACCTGGCCCCATCACTTCATGGAAAATAGATGGGGAAACCATGGAAACAGTGACAGACTTTAATTTGGGGTGCTCCAAAATCACTGCAGATGGTGACTGCAGCCATGAAATTAAAAGACACTTGTTCCTTGGAAGAAAAGCTATGACAAACTTCAGTTCAGTTTAGTTCAGTCACTCAGTCGTGTCCAACTCTTTGTGACCCCATGAATTGCAGCACGCCAGGCCTCCCTGTCCATCACCAACTCCTGGAGTTCACTCAAACTCATGTCCATCGAGTCAGTGATGCCATCCAGACATCTCATCCTCTGTTGTCCCCTTCTCCTCCTGCCCCCAATCCCTCCCAGCATCAGAGTCTTTTCCAATGAGTCAACTCTTCACACAAGGTGGCCAAAGTATTGGAATTTCAGCTTTAGCATCAGTCCTTCCAATGAACACCCAGGACTGATATCCTTTAGAATGGACCAGTTGGATCTCCTTGCAGTCCAAGGGACTCTCAAGAGTCTTCTCCAACACCACAGTTCAAAAGCATCAGTTCTTCAGCACTCAGCTTTCTTTACTGTCCAACTCTCACAACCATACATGACCACAGGAAAAACCATTCCCTTGACTAGATGGACTTTTGTTGGCAAAGTAATGTCTCTGCTTTTGAATATGCTATCTAGGTTGGTCATAACTTTCCTTCCAAGGAGTAAGCGTCTTTTAATTTCATGGCTGCAGTCACCATCTGAAGTGATTTTGGAGCCCCCAAAAATAAAGTCTGACATTGTTTCCACTGTTTCCCCATCTATTTGTCATGAAGTGATGGGACCGGATGCCATGATCTTAGTTTTCTGAATGTTGAGTTTTAAGCCAACTTTTTCACTCTCCTCTTTCACTTTCATCAAGAGGCTTTTTAGTTCCTCTTCACTTTCTGCCATAAGGGTGGTGTCATCTGCATATCTGAGGTTATTGATATTTCTCCCAGCAATCTTGATTCCAGCTTGTGCTTCATCCAGCCCAGCATTTCTCATGATGTACTCTGCATAGAAGTTAAATAAGCAGGGTGACAATATGCAGCCTTGACGTACTCCTTTTCCTATTTGGAACCATTCTGTTGTTCCATGTCCAGTTGCTTCCTGACCTGCATATAGGTTTGTCAAGAGGCAGGTATTCCCATCTCTTGAAGAATTTTCCACAGTTTATTGTGATCCACACAGTCAAAGGCTTTGGCATAGTCAATAAAGCAGAAATAGATGTTTTTCTGGAACTCTCTTGCTTTTTCCATGATCCAGCAGATGTTGGCAATTTGACCTCTGGTTCCTCTGCCTTTTCTAAAATCAGCTTGAACATCTTGAAGTTCATGGTTCACATACTGCTAAAGCCTGGCTTGGAGAATTTTGAGCAAACAGAGATATTACTTTGCCAACAAAGGTCTGTCTAGTCAAGGCTATGGTTTTTCCAGTAGTCATGTATGGATGTGAGAGTTGGACCATAAGGAAAGCTGAGTGCCGTAGAATTGATGCTTTTGAACTGTGGTGTTGGAGAAAAGTCTTGACAGTCCCTTGGACTGCAAGGTGATCAAGCCAGTCAGTCCTAAAGGAAATCAGTCCTGAATATTCATTGGAAGGACTAATGCTGAAGCTGAAACTCCAATACTTTGGCCACCTGATGCGAAGAACTGACTCCTTAGAAAAGACCTGATGCTGGGAAAGATTGAAGGCAGAAGGGGATGACAGAGAATGAGATGGTTGGATGGCATCATCGACTCAATAGACATGAGTTTGAGCAAGCCACAGGAGTTGGTGATGGACAGGGAAGCCAGGCGTGCTGCAGTCCATGGGGTCGCAAAGAGTTGGACACAACGGAGCAAATGAACTGAACTGAAAGATGCCCAAGATTTAACCAAGAGCTTGGATAATAGCCTATGGAGTTACAGATGAGTAAACAATAAAATCAAAGCTTTGGTGGCAGGAAAATATATGACTACACCAGAAAGTAGTGAGTAGTCCAGCTTGGCAAGGACTGTGTGTACGAGCATGTGAGTGGCTGAGTGGGTGAGGGGGCAGGAGGGCTGGAGTAAGAAAGGAAGAGGGGAGGAATTACAGGGAGATAAAACTATAGAGTAACAAGCAACTCATGGGCCACAACAAAGGAATTTTTATATTTTATTCAACTTGCCCTGACTTAGAGGGTGTATGTGATGAGATCCATGTTCCATATGTGAGTTTATGGACATCATTAAAGTGCTTCATGTCTCAGTTTTCCCTACTGTTGAAAGGGAAGAGATGCTATCACCTGCAATAAACACACTTCAGCAATGAGTCCAGATATGTATTAGGTCTTACCTAAACCACTTTAGAACACCTGGCCAAAGTGTAATATGGAGCTAATAAGCTGTATTTTTTCCTATACTTTTAGCAAAAAAAAAAAAAAAAGAAGAAAAGAAAAAGAAAAGCTAGCTTTTACTGTAATGTATACATTTTATTTCCTCTCTGTGATAATCAGCTAAAAATGATACATACTCATAAAAGGTTTCTCTTGATTCCCAAGACTGTGAGGTAATTTTATAAATGAATATATAAATGAGTCCCTTTAACCAACTGTTCAAAAATATCTACCATTTAGCTGTGAAATGTAGCAACTCTGCAGGATCCCATGGCAGGAAATAAAATATTACCCTTCGGAACAGCATACAGTGCCATGTGCCCCATGATCTATGACTCAATAAATATTAATTGATGATGATGAAGCAGAATCACACAGACTAGTGAGAGTTCTGTAGAACTGTTCTCTTATTTACCCCACCTCCCACCTAGACAAACATCTGCCTAGAAATGCAGACTTTTTTGCCTCACTCAAAATTGGTCCCTTATGGGAAACATTTGCAGCCCAGAGCTAGATCAGAAACTAGGAAAAGGTCATTTTTGTCTGGCAAGCATTTTGAAAACTGTAAAGCATCTCTCTCTTTCTTTCTCACTCCTGCTCTCACTATCTATTGTGGTGTGTGTGTGTACACATCACTTTCTGCACTGTTCTGTGTATCCTGATGTTCCTGGAAAGAGACAGGAGGTGCTAAGTATGCAGCTGCTTCTGTGTGGGACAGAGGACATATGGGCCATATGAATTAAACTGACTGTAAAACATTGGGGAAATAAGACAGTAAAGTAAATTTCCCTTAGAGTGTGTAATCTGTTTTATGTCATCTCAACTGAACCAATGACTTGTAGCCAGGGGAGAGGAGCAGATGGGCAGGAGGTGGACTAAGGTGGACATTCCCCTGAGGGGAAACAGAACAGTGTTTCTGGAGTTCTTGACATACTGCCTTGCAGCGTGTTTGTTTGGATCACAGATGACAGGGTAAAACACCAAAGAGATAGCCAGTCCTACCCAGCTGACCCATATACCTTATAACCTTTGAAAATCCACAATCATGTGAGCAGCAAAAAGGGAAAGTGAGGTTTTATTTACCATCTTGAGGTGGTATCTAGGGGTGGATTCCTCTATTTCCTTTAACCATTTTTCAGCAGAGCAGACAAGATTCCAAAGCTTGTCTGTAACGATAGAAAAGCCAAAGACTGAATTCCAAGTCTGCTATTTATTGTGTAGCCTTTGAGATGCTACTGGACCTCTCTGAGTCATCCTTAGAAATGAGAATGGTAATAATTAATATACAAGTCTTGCCAATATTAAAGTCAGTAATTATCTGGAGAGGAAGAGGACCTAAGAGGGAGAAGCAATGCATATCTTCAGTCTAGTAATATAAGATGGCATCACCGACTCAATGGACATGAGTTTGAACAAACACTGGGAGATGGTGATGGACAGAGAAATCTGGTGTGCTGCCTTCCATGGGGTCACTAAGAGTCGGACACAACTGAGTGACTGAACAGCAACAAGTAATGTAAGAAACAGAAGGGACTGAGAACAGGCAAGATGTGAAGAGTTTTAGGTTTAATTGTGTACCCTCCAAATCCATGGACTTCCCACGTGGGGCTAGTGGTAAAGATCCCACCTGTCAACGCAGGAGACACAACAGACCTGGGTTCAGTCTCTGGGTCGGGAAGATCCCCTGGAGGAGGGCATGGCAACCCACTCCAGTATTCTTGGGCCTGGGAAATTCCTCTCTCCCTGTAGAGCTGAATGTGACTTTATTTGGAGACAGGGTCTTTACAGATGTAATTTTAAGATGAAGTCATTAGGCTGGGCCCTAATCTAATAGGACTGGTGTCCTTAGGGGGAAATTTGGACCCAGAATACACACAGAAGGAAGACAATGTGAAGAGACACAGAGCAAAGACAGTCATCTAAACCAAAAAGGGAGTCCGTGAATAGCTCCTTCCTCCCGACTCTAAGACGGGACCGACTCTACTGACATCTTGACTTTAGACTTCTAGCCTCCAGAACGATGAGACAATAACTTCTGCTGTTTAAATCACTCAGTATGTAGTACTTTGCTATGGCAGCCTTGAGAAACTGACACACAAAATAAAGTAGTTTCTACATTACTAGACTAGATGTTATGATTCAAATTTTAGCCTGTGTATTTTAGTAATCCTAAAGTTAATTCATCATAATCACCCTCTGAAATTTTCTACCACTGGAAGGAGGAAGAGGCTGGAATTGGTGAGCCACAGAATCTCCAGCCCCTCCTAAGTAGGCTGAGTTATAAAGTCTGAGAAACACCACCTGAAAGTAAGTTACTATGCTTTTATTCAACCTCTGTATTCTTGCTGCTTATCATGGAGTAAGCATTTAATAAAGGATTGTCAACGGATTGAATTAATGAATGCTCTAAAAACTGAAAAGGGCTACAAAAACGTACAGGATTTAGCTCACATCCCCCTCTAGGTATGATAGCAATACATTGGGTTAAGATTATTATATGATTCCTGTGCTTCTTAAAATACAGAGGAAATTGTAATGTTCCCCTGACTTCCCTTTAATGCTGTATTTGGAAAGGAGCCATGGCGGTCCCTCTGGTTCCTTCCTGTCATCTCCTTCAGAAGAGCCAACACATTCAGGCACTCAGGGGGCTAGTTTGGCAGCTGTCAAGCTTTGGATTATGCATCCTGAGCCGTGGCATCTGCAGCTGTTGGTGAGACTCATCTCCAATGCCTGCCCTGGCTGGGCTCCAAAGGCCAGAGCTGCCGAGGCAGGGTCACCCATTCCTGGGCTGTCAGAACCTCCTGGTGGCTACTTTCTTTCAGTCAACCTTGATATAAGGAAATGTGCCTTTAAATCAGTCCCCTGGCCCATGTCTTATTGAAGCTGCCTGCACTAGACTGAAATGGTGCCAGAATCTTCTGCAGGGTCTCCAAACCTGCTGTGTGAGGCTTTGAAGCTAAGCATCTAATTCAGCACCAAAACAGAAATAAATGTTATTAGCTGTATTATGTTGGTGAAAGTGGCATATAGCCCACCAGTTCTCTGGGGCCAAGAGAGTCAGGTAGAGATGGAAGGGTCTTCCTCAAACCCTGTGGGTACAATGTTCAGAGTCCTTCCCTCCCCCGCAACCCCCGTGCCCATTAGTCTGTTCCTCTCCAATCTTTATAAAATGAAGGAGACATTTCAAGGTCTCTGATTGAATGAGTGATCAGCCTACTCTGCACACAATAGCTTCACATCTGAGAGAGGGGCAGGGTGCCAGAGGCCATTAGACCCAAGGCCACTCACAGCAAAAACCTGAAATCAAAGGCCAGGACAATATGCATAGGCAGGGCAGTTCCTACACTTAGAAAGGAAATACAAAACTGTGGATGGCAGACTCTGACATAAGAGTAATATAAACTCTATAGGAATTAACTCAGAAGTCACCAACACAAAGCCTGATAAAACAGCAAAGACCCATAAATGAGGTATTCATAATGCCCCATTTCATCTGTTATCTTTAAGGTTTGGAACGATTGCTTAATGCTGTACACAATGCATTCTTCAGAGGATTTATCTATAATTATAAATCGAGTCTGATTTCTTTTTTAGATCCCAGTTAAAACCAAAGTTGCTCTACTTAAAATAAGGTTTGTTTGCACAGTTAAAAACATCTATTGCAGCCTCTCCTTTATTGATCCAAGGTCAAGGAGTCAAAGATCAAACCAGTACCAGCAAACTACAGGTATTCATTCCCCAAGATCCCCTGACAAAATAAATGGAACCTTCCAGTCAAAGGGTTCAGAAGTTCAAACTGAAATGCATTGAAGCCAGAAGGCAAGTGTTTATTGAGAGACTATAGCTCCAGCTAAGAGTAACAAGTATCTTACATTTATGCTAGTCCCTCAGCTTGACCCTGTAACAGAATATTTAAAATAAATATTAATAGTGGGTATAATATAAATACATACACATATGAATATATACATATACAGGTATCTTTTAAAGTTACATACCCCTATATTTTATGAGTATGTGAAAGTCACTCAGTCGTGTCCTGCTTTTTGCGACCCCATGGAATAGTCCATGGAATTCTCCAGGCCAGAATACTGGGGTGGGTAGGCTTTCCCTTCTCCAGGGGATCTTCCCAACCCAGGGATCAAACTCAGGTCTCCAACATTGCAGGCGGATTCTTTACCAGCTGAGCCACCAGTGAAACCCAAGAATACTGGAGTGGGTAGCCTGTCCCTTCTCCAGCAGATCTTCCCGACCCGGGAATAATTACCAGAAAAGCAGCAGGTTTTCCATGCTTTTGTTCCCATACTTCTCACCCTGCTGCTGCTGCTGCTAAGTTGCTTCAGTTGTGTCCGACTCTGTGCGACCCCACAGACGGAAGCCCACCAGGCTCCCCCACCCCTGGGATTCTCCAGCCAAGAACACTGGAGTGGGTTGCCATTTCCTTCTCCAATGCATGAAAGTGAAAAGTGAAAGTGAAGTCGTTCAATCGTGTCCAACTCTGAGCGACCCCATGGACTGCAGCTTACCAAGCTCCTCCGTCCATGGGATTTTCTAGGCAAGAGTACTGGAGTGGGGTGCCATTGCCTTCTCCACTTCTCACCCTACCTACAACCAAAATTTAATATTTCTTCAATCATCAAAATTCAAAAACTTTCAAAGTACTATGCATTTCCCTCTAATCCTATATTTTAATGGGGCTGCTGCTGCTACTGCTGCTAAGTCGCTTCAGTCGTGTCCGACTCTGTGCAACCCCATAGACAGCCCACCAGGCTCCGCCATCCCTGGGCTAATGCTGGAATTGTATGTGCAAAATATGTGGAAAAAATAACTCCTGCATATAAGTCCAAATTCTACTATAGACAAATGTCTCAAACTCTCTGAACCTTGATTTTGTCACCTGTGAGATGAGAATGATAATTACCTCAATAGAGTAATTGTGATAATTATATGAAATAATGCTTATGAAAATATCCTTCTTATTATTTTTACACAATAACAAACACTAGGAATTACTAATAAGATTATGATTATATTCATCATTGACTTATAAATAGTTGTTTCAAGGGCAGAAGGAGGCAAAATGTCAAGTTTATGGTTCTTGCCTCTCTAGACTACCCTTGGGTCACTCCTGGATGTCAGCCCCACCCCACCCTTCGCTGGGCTTCTTTGTTTATAAATGCCTTTCCCGGCATATGCAGGAATGCTGCAAAGAGCAGTGCTTGGCACATAGTCCGACTGTCAGAGTCTGTGATAAGCACCCTAAAGTTTGAACACAGCTCAGAGCTGGTGATTCGGAAACAGTAAGCATCTATATGGAACCCTTCAGTGCAAGATTTATAACTACAGATTTTTCTCTAACTCCTTTCTGATGGAGTTTGAAAGAGCTGTCATTAAGCAGATGCTTTCAGTAGAAATAATCATTGCTAATTCTCGGCTACATGATAAAACGCCGTCCCCCATACTTCCTGTTCGTCAACACACAAAGGCATTGATGAGACTGGTTTCGCCTTTGTTGGAACATGTGTTAACCACTCCACTGGTATTAGTGAAGCTCGTGGTTACCAACAATGAAAGAAACTCAGGTCACATCAAGGAGACATATCATGCCCAGCTTTCCTAGTCCTAAATCTCTTCTCCTCAAACAAAACACAAGCTTCTACCCACAGCAGACCCTCACAAGTTCCCTTACAAACCCCACAGGCAGGAAATGGAGAGGGAATGTAATGGGGAGAATCAGGCCCTCCACCAGTTTCCTAAGGGTAACTCTAATTACTGCAGACCCTCAGCAAACAAAGATGTTTGCCCTCAGAGACAGAAAAGAGAAAAGAAGAGAGGAAAAAGACACTCCATGTATGATGCACTGTCTACAAAAGGCATAAGTAGACACCATCTTTGGAAAATAAACATGCTCCTCCAAAGCAAAGGGTTTATCCTAGACACCAAAGCATTTTTATTAATGGGGAATTAAGCTACTCAAATTATACAGAAAGCCTTCTAAAATTAACTTCATCTTGCAATATTAAATCAGCATGACTTGGATTTTTCAATAACCCTGTGGAATCAACATTTTATTTTTAAATAATTTTTGTAAGTTTTGTAGTCTTATCAGGCTGGTCAACAGTGGACTCAGCAGCCGTGCACTAATGGATAGTACCATTTAACAAAGATATCAAAATTACGCAGTGTTGGAATTTTTGTCTCATGGTGCGTGCATGTGTGCTTAATTGCTCAGTTGTGTCTGATGCTTTGCAACCCTTTGGACTGTTTCATGGTGCTTTATGCCTATTTCAGGTGATTCTGGTTCTAAAACAAGGAAATATCCATCAAAATGGAGCTGTTTTTTTCAAACCTCACTTGTTGGGATTGTGTTTGTGTTATAAGACATTGTTTTATAAGAATTAGTTTTCTCTTTTGCCACAGATCCAGTCCCATTGCTTCTGCATATCCCCCACCTCCTCAAATGACAATGGGAATGTTATTAACAACCTCAGATTGATTCCTTTCCTTTTAGAAGACCCTGCCTTCTCCCTTCCACAGAGACTTGAGAACCAATGAAAAGCCTATAAATCATGGTACTATTATTTATTTACACAATTGCACACTGATTGACCCTTCATGGCACATAGGGTCAGACGCTGGGGTTAGAGAGAGATAGGGAGCCTCTGCCTGCAGGACTCACATTCTAGACATTAGATGTTTAGAAGACAAATGTTGAGCCAATATGAGATCTCAGAAGTGAAGAACAGCTTCTTTTTGTGTGGCTCAGACTATTCACTGTGCTCACCCACTGGTGGAGAAATATATTGACATTCTCCCTCACCATATTAATCTAGGTAGAGACTTGTAAGCATAGCCCTCTGTGAATGAATACTTACTGAACAGACTGAATGTTTGTGTTCCTTCAAAATTCATACGTTGAAACCTAGTCCACAATGTGAGAGGATTTGGAGGTGGGAGTTAATTAGGTCCTAAAGGTAAAGCTCTCATGAACAGGATTGGTGTCCTTATTTTAGAGACCCCAGAGCTCCCTCGCACCATCTACCATGTGAGGACACAGAAGACGTCCATCTGTGATTTAGAAAGTGGGTCCTGATCACACATTAAACATGCCAGTGCTCTGATCTTGGACTTCCCCAGCCTCCAGAACTATAGACACAAATTCCTGTTGTTTATATGACAGTCTGTGGTATTCTGTTACAGCAGCCCAAATGGAGTAAGACTCTTGAAGTGTCAGGCACCATTCAGAGCATTTTGTAGATATTTGCTTCATTTAACTCTGGAAATTTTCCTTTGAGAGAGGAAATATTATTATCATTTCCATTTCACTGATGAGAATAGCAAAGCTTATGAAACTCAACATGGCAATGCCACACAATTAATGAAGCAATCAAAATGCTAACCTAAATCAGACACCAAGGAACCACTAGCTCCAGGTGCCCTTCACAATCTGAGTTTGTTAGCTGAAAACATCTAGATTTTCTCTTGAGTTGAAATACACCTGTAAATAAGCAAGTATTCATCTAATTATAATTTTGCTTCACAGGTAGAGAGACAACTAAATTTACAATAGAAAAAAAAATGGGTCACAATTATCTGGGTATTGTTCCACTGAAAAAATGTTAGTCCTGATTTAATAATGAGATACTGAGAACTGTCTAAAGTTGAAATCAGAAACTTTGGATGGGCACCAGGTTACTAGTGATACGAGATCCACTTAAATCAGCTTGGCAAAGCCTAAGGATTCTTTTTAAAGGGTGTTCCTGATTTCATCATTAATCAGCTTATTCTCCTTTTTCCCTATTGACTGGCCATCGACTTCGATAGAACACTCTGGCTGTTTTCAGAGCTTTCTCATTCAGCCCTTAAATTAGCTAACTTCCCAGCCACAAGGCAGGTAGCAATTTATGCCAAACAAATCATGAGGCAGGAGGCACTCTGAGGAAAGACTGCTTATTTCCCTTCTGTTCTCTCATGAGGAGGGGAGAAGTGACAAATGCTTGTGGGTTGGTAAACTGTACTAATTTACAAGCCTGCTGTTATCTTTCTAATGTAACACTCCCTAGAGGAGCTCTGAGGAATGATCTAGTTGAAGCTTTCAGTTTCAATCAATAAACTTGGAAGATTATGAAACATGGCCTCCTGTTTAATACAGTAAAATCCAAGCTTTATATCTTTGGGGCTTTGATCAACTTATAATCAAAATTATAAGTAATTTTGAAGTATAAGTTAAAGAAATTAAAACATGAATTAATATAGTGCTTGCCATGTTTTATGACCAAAATAATAGTAATAACCAACATTTGTATAGCTCATTACTGCTCAAGATATTCACTAAGATGCCTTGAAGGCATCTTAACATCATCACAATCCTCACTGCAGCTACCATTCATTGACCATCAGACACAGTGCTGTGTGCTTTACATACACTCAAGAGATTCTCGTTCACCTTCAAACACTTTGTCCTTGTAATGTTTCATATCCTACTGAATGAACCACCACTATTTGATTATGCAAGTCAGAAATCTAAGTGTCATCCAGGCACCACCCTCTACATATCTCCCAGATATAGTTAGTTATTTAGTGTTAGTCACTCAGTCACGTACAACTCATTGCGACCCCATGGACTATAGCCCTCCAGGCTCCTCTACCCATGGAATTCTCCAGGCAAGAATACTGGAGTGGGCTGCCATTTCCTTCTCCAGGGGATCTTCCCAACCCAGGGATCAAACCCAGGTCTCCCGCAATGCAGGCAGACTTTCTACCATCTGAGCCACAAGGAAAGCCCCTTCCAAATATAATCTATAGCCAAATCCAATCTATCTCATACCCTAAATTTATTTCTAATACACCAGCATCTCTCTAGGTCTGCCACAGACCTAGACTTTAGCCCATGTCTCTCATCTAAACTGTTGCAATAGCTTCCAAATTGGCCTGCTGGCATCCTCTGCCCTCCCTCCACTCCCCATTAATCCTACCAGAGCAGGTGCTAGAAATGCAAATCTGGTTACATCACAAACTCTACTGCTATTGCACTTAACATCCTTCAAGGATCAGGTCCTGAACCTTTACATGCACTGCAGAGCACTACGGGGTCTGGGGCCTGCTCCCTGGCACCACCTTCTCCCTCCAGCTGCCACAGCATGTGTTCACATCCTTCATATGTACAGTGTACCTTCTGCCACATTGTGCCCCATTTCTTCCACCCAGAATGCTAGTACCATCATTCCCTTGCTTAGTGAATGCTAATTCATCTGTCATCCTTCATCTCAAACATTACCTCCCTGGGTAAAACTTTCCTGCCTTCCTTGCACAGACTACTCACTCCCCACTCAAGTCAAAATTTTTTTGTTATATTCCCTCAGAGGACTATACTCTTTTCCCTTACTATCTGTTCAGGAAGATTTTTTTGTCTTACTTATTAATGTCTCTTCACTTCCTGGATCAGTAATTAAGCAACCAAAGGCAGGTCCTCATTAATTAAATATTTTACTTACAAATTACACTCCAAATACCTTTTCACATTTAATTTTCACAAGAGCTGTATGGAAGAGAGATTAAGTAACATTATCTCCATTTTTATAAATGAGGTGATTAAGACTCAGAAAGGCCATGTCCCTTGCCCTAGAGCTTAGGGCAACTGGGTGATGGAAACACAGCTCAAACTTGGGTCTTCTGACTTTATGATCTTCCCAAAGCACTTAGCTGACTTCCAAACAAGAAACTGTATTGTATACATTGTCATCAACTGGCATGATAGACTGAGTATTAGATGAACCCAAGCAAAGGCAAAGAGATAACAGTCATCATAACAGTTGCACAACTCAGCAAATGTGCTAAAATATAGGCTTGTCCACTAAGATCAGATGAAGCTGATGCCATGTAAATTACACTTTGAGAAGACTGTTTCTGAAAATCACAACTCCTAAGTGACGTTTTGGAAGTCAACCCAGAAAGCACCTCAAAAACTACTAAAATACTTGACCATCGACTCTAGAGGCGACTTCAGTATTCTTAAAGAGCTGTCCTCACACTATATGCGTAGAATCGCACTGGATGCTGTAAAAGTGCAGCTGCCTGGGTCCATTTCCAGAACTGAATCCAAAACGGGTGGGGATGAGATCCCAGAAAGCTACATTTTTAATGTGTGTGGGAAGTGGTCTGTACACACATTGAGGCTGAGAAACAGTGCTCTCTGTACACCAGGACTGCTTGAAAAAGGCACATGTCCTCAAGGAGAAGGCTAATCACCTGGTTAAGACCTTGTACATAAGAGAGGTAATTTTTAGGTAGGTTGATAAGCAGTCCAGGGCCCTCAAGGAGGAGAAAAGCACAATTTTTTTTTTCTACTTTCCTTCATCTTAGTCACATAAGACGTTTCTTTCCTTAAGCTCTGAGTTGTTACCTCAACAATCTATTTATTATAAGACTAACTTTCTTTAAGATCCCCTGGAGAAGGAAATGGCAACACATCCAGTATTCTTGCCTGTAAAATCCCATGGACAGAGGAGCCTGGTAGGCTACAGTCCATGGGGTTGCAAGAGTCGGACGCTTTACCCACTGAGCCACCAGTTTTGGGAGTGGATCTGGTAAAATCTTTCTATTGTTAGTTCTAATCCTGTTATCTTAAAGTGTATGTTGTGGGAGTGGGTCTGGTAAGACCTTTCTACGGTAAGCAACCAACTGAAAGACTGATTAAGACTGGGGCACTCTCTGTCCCCTTCTGATGTCGATGTCAGAAGCTTTCTCTGTCCCTTGCTATACTCTAACAAGACTCTTGCTACACAAAAGCTCTGAGTGATCAAGCCTTGTCTCTTGTCCTGAAGCTAAATATTCTCTTCTTCGGAGATCAGGAATCCAACTCCGTTCACCATAAGCTATCATACAGAGATATTTGCCTGCTCTTCAAATTTAGTTTTCTAGCAAACAGTGAGATTTCTAATAATTGAGAACAAAAATACTGTGTATCTTACACAATATTCAACTAACAGCTGTTAAATGTTAAGTGTATGCAAAACTTTAGTGCACACTGAAATCTTTGAAAAGTCACATGGGAAACCCAATGGACACTAAAAGTGCACATTTTACAAAGTTTTATGAAAATTATCTAACAATATATTATTCTGGAGAATAATATATCTCTAGAGTTTGTTAATATGAAAAATGTGATTTTAAAACTATTTTTTCTTATATATATGACTTCCACCAAAAACTTCTGCTGAGTGGTTCAGGAACTCAATCTGCAATGTTGAGCTCTGTTATTTCTTCCTAGATGCAGGTATTCTCATGATGTATTGCTCATAAATGACTGTTTTGGCCACTCAGGTGACTCTGGGGCTAATTACAATAAACAATAAGGACCTAGAGCTGAAGAGGAGGCTAAGACAAGCCTTCAAGGATCAAGCAGGTTGTTAGCATTGAAAATGATCCCAGGTCAGTAGGAAAGTTTTGAAGATCTATTTGAAGGTTCCTAAATGAGGTTAGGAATTAAAAACAGGTAAGTAAGGGAATATATAGACAGAAACACAGGCAGCAGAGACTCAGAGGACCAGCATTCTGCTGATAAGCAGGAAAATTGATTCACAAATGCAGAGCAAAACCAAAAATCTAATCCAAAATGACATAAAATTAAAAGTTAAAGCTTTTAATCTTACTATGTTCAGGATACCGTGCTACAGAATGTCCTTGATCCTTTTGGAGCTAAATAGGGGCTGAGCAGGTGAACCCCAGAACAAATGATTTCCCTGATACACCTTGCTCTTCGTTCGTTTACTCTTAATCTTGAGATAGAAACGTCTCATCAATGACCAGGAAACAGAAACTGCACCTGAATGGCTGCAGCCTCTGTGACGCTGCTGCTGGACACATTTGTGTCTCCTTTCCACATCCTTCAAAGGAAATCTGATGCCAAGTCTAACTGAGACTCATGAAGCTAACCAGACTGTATTTCTTGGTCTCAAGAAATACAATCAAGGCTAGACCGTCAGAGTCTAGCTTAGAGTCAGACAGGACTGAGCGACTTCACTTTCACTTTTCACTTTCCTGCACTGGAGAAGGAAATGGCAACCCACTCCAGTGTTCTTGCCTGGAGAATCCCAGGGACGGGGGAGCCTGGTGGGCTGCCGTCTATGGGGTCGCACAGAGTCGGACATGGCTGAAGTGACTTAGCAGCAGCAGCAGCAGAGGCTCAATGGTAAAGAATCCACCTGCCAGTGCAGGAAACATGAGTTCAATCCCTGGTCCTAGAAGATTCCACATGCCACAGGGCAAATTAAGCCCGTGAGCCACAACTACTGAGCCTGTGCTCTAGAGCCTGGGGGCCACAACTACTGAGCCCTCATGCCTAGAGCCTGTGCTCCACAACGAGAAGCCACCGCAATGAGAAGAAAAAGCATCACAACGAACAGTAGCCCCTGCTCACTACAACTAGATAAAGCCCGTGCAACAACGAAAACCCAGCACGATAAAAAAATAAAGAAATAAATAGTTTTTTAACAAAAGAAATACAATCAATCAGTTAGATAGATACATACAGAGATACATAGATAGCTGGATGAATGATAGGTAAATGATGGGTAGATAGATAAATACATAGAAACACAGATACAAGAAAGAAAATTAGTGAAATTTGCCCCTGCCTTCAAGGAATTTGTTACCTAATAGTAGGGTAGCGATCAAGAACAATATTGCTATCCTAAAAAGCTATGATATGAGAAGAATTTAGTACTCTTGAGCTTAAAAGGAGAAAAAGATTATTTGAAAATAGGAAAGGCTTTGTGGGAGCAGCAGCTTCTGAGATGATTCTGAGATGAGGTGGGATTGGACTCATGCCGCCAGGCAGAAAAGCTTCCAGCAAAATGTATACCGGAAACAAAGGATGAAGGCAGGACACAAAGTTAGAGGAACACTTCATAGCCCCTTGGGCTTCCCTGGTGGTTCAGAGGTTAAAGCGTCTGCCTGGAATGCGGGAGACCCGGGTTCGATCCCTGGGTCGGGAAGATCCCCTGGAGAAGGTAATGGCCACTCCAGTGTTCTTGCCTGGAGAATCCCATGGACGGAGGAGCCTGGTGGGCTACAGTCCACACGGTCGCAAAGAGTCAGACACGACTGAGCGACTTCACTCAGTCACTCACTCACTAATAGTCCCTTCAGCTATGAGAACCAGTGTTACTAGAAGACAGGAGGTTTAGACCTGCAGAGTTGTTTGGTCAGCATTAGAGCACAGAGGGCCTTGCAGGCTGAACTGAGGGAATGTGCTTCAGTAGGGTGGAGCCTGAGGAACCACTGGAGGTGACAGAGGAGGGTGGTGATATGACCAAAGCTGCTCTTCATGAAAGCTAATATGGTGATGGTGTTCAAGGTGAACTGGACCTCTGATTGGTGATAGACATACTGGCAGGCTGGCCATGTTCACAGTCCAGTAATAGGTTGGATGGGTCTGCACCAGGGTAGTGAGACAGAAAGCAGAAAACAGACAATAGAAATGTGTAGATGTGGAGACCACAGACTGCTCCTTCACATTTTCTCCCTCAAACACAACTAAAGTGAAGTTTTAATTGCTCAGTCATGTCCAACTCTTTGCAACCCCATGCACTGTAGCCCACCACGCTCCTCTTATCCATGGAATTCTCCAGGCAAGGATACTAGAGGGGGTTGCCATTTCCATCTCCAGGGGATCTTCCCGACCTAGGGATCGAACATGCATCTTCTGCATTGCAGTCAGATTCTTTACCGTCTGAGCCACCAGGGAAGTCCTCATACACAACAGGAAATGTTAAAAGGGAAGAGACTTGAGGTTTGGTTTGGTTATATAGAATTTTAGAAAAAACTGAAGAAACACGGAAAACCAGCAGGAGAAGGGCCACAAATCTGCTAAAGTTTAAGGATTTTATATGATGACATTATGTCATCAAACTGGAGTATAGTGAAGCCATGAGATAATGCTGAATATGCATTACAGGAGAGAAAGTAACACTGAGGCTTCATAGGTGAGTAATTTAGAGTAAAATGCCAGAGCCAAAAACACAAGGATCTTGGCTTTACTCAATGCCCATGTGACCCTCCTTGGGCAAGCTGTTTTACCTTTCTGCGTTTCAGTTTCTACATCTGTAAAATGGGTACTAAAATAACAGTAGTTCCTATCTCACAGAACTATTGAAAGGTGTTCCAATTATCGATTTATTTCCTCAAAGCTTCAAATTCAATCTTTGTTGCCTGCTCTGCACAAATGGAGATGGCCCTTTAAATATTTCTCCTTTGCCAGTGGGCCTGACGCTAAGCACCATCTTTAGAGGGCAACAGAGAGTTGCTGGAAAAGGAAGGGGTTTTCCTCCCACTTTCAGCTTGTGTCGTTCATCAGGCTCCCTGCTTGTGGTCTTTCCAGTAGCCAGCTTTTGTAGAGAATGAATTCTGTCTTCTAACACCCAGCTTCTGCAGCGCGTAGCAGCTAGCAACACCAGTAGCCCCCGAGGATGAATTCTGCGCAGGTCCCTCCAGTGGACCCTGCTGGTTTCTCGTCTGCCACTCAGCGTGCCGTGGCCACACCAGAGGTCTGGATCTTGGGTGGGGAGACCCACTTTCAGGTTTATTTCTACCTTGGGAGCTCTCTTAGCCTGGGGATAGTGGCAGCGCCTGCATTTGCTAATCCTATATTTTTTAGAGTTCTCTTTACTTCATACTGGGCTTCCCTTGTGGCTCAGCTGGTAAAGAGTCCGCCTGCAATGTGGGAGACCTAGGTTCGATCCCTGGGTTGGGAAGATCCCCAGGCGAAGGGAAAAGCTACCCACTCCAGTATTCTGGCCTGGAGAATTCTATGGACTATACAGTCCTTGGGGTCTCAAAGAGTTGGACACGACTGAGCGACTTTCACTTCACTTACTTCATACTAGCCAGTCGCTCATTACTTCAATCCCTTGTTACGCTCATTAATGCTTTACGTTTTACTTTCACTACTCAAATCACTGTGTGATTTCTGTCTTCTGGTTGAACCCTGACTGATGTAGGAGGATTAATAAAATCCTATTTGTTAAGTGTAAAACAGTGCCTTCTACATAATAAGCACTTTTAAAATGTTTGTTACATTAATCTAATATGAGGGCCAGAAAAGAAAGGAATAAGTTTTAGCTCTAGCATCACATAAATGTCTCCTATGACCTTGTATCCTTGGGGAAAGAAAAACTATTTGTTTTCCTTCTTTTTCACCTACAGCTTTTGCCACTAAATATGTTTATACAATAAAACCCATTGCCTGTCATACTAGGTAAAGACCAGGCATTTATATTAATTAAGTGATATTAAAAACAAATATACAGTGAAAGCATATATATTTTAGTGTTTTTAACTGGTAGGCAATGTTAACACTGGATGATAAGTTAAGTTTACGAACATCCTTCTATATCATAAAACTCATTTCTATTTAAATGGTTTCCCATATAACAAGATTAGTATGTTTTAAATGTGTTTTCCTGCATATTTTTACAATTTGACATTCATAATGATTCTGTAGAGTATTAAGGGACGATATTAGCCTACAGTTTCTGAGATAGGAAAACTGAACTGGAAGAGGTCAAATGACTTACCTATGATCCTGTGGCACAATCAGTGATGGATGTAGGTCTGCCAGTTCTCAACCACACTTTTTTTTTCCCTTCCAACATATTAACCCCCAACAACAAAGATCAAGACAGATACGCTCTCAAATGACATCTTGAATCAATTTTTTCTGTAAATGTGAAACATTGCAAGACAAGTTGCAGGCCAACCTGATGGGTATAACAGGCCTTGGGCCTTACCTTCCAATTCCTATCATTCCTGTCTCCACTACTGGTGTCCACAACCTTGAAAAGACCTTGTATACATCCCTTTAGAGCTCCATTATCTCTGTGATTAGAGCTTTGAAAGATCTCAACTTGCTGCTCTGACTGTGACCTAGGCCAGCCACACAGCCCTTCTGGTTCTCAGTGTCTTCATCTTTAAAATGTTAATGGTGTATCAGATCATCTATGAGCTTTCTTCCTCCTCTAAACCTCTATGATCCTAACACTGCTAAGCCACTCACAATCTTATTTTCTTCATCTACAAAATTTACAATTGAACTGGATGTTACATTAAATTTCTTACCAGTGCCTAACTGCTTTGATTCTAATATTTGAAATATAACTCCAGACTTTCAAGACTGTTTTAATATGTCATTTGGGAATCACTGTATAATTGCATCTGCTAGACATCCTATTTCCAAAGGTCTAAATATGCCCAGAAATCTAGGTTCTAGAAGGTCCTGGGTGTGAGGGACTGCATGGCTGGTGTCACCGTCACTGCTCCGAGGCACTTGGGCGCCTTGTTTCACAGTCATATGTTATACAGCACAACTCCTAAAAGCTTCCAGGAACTGGTCATTTGCCATTTCATTACTTGATAACAAATTTCAGTTTCTCATTTTTGCATTGTGCACATGAAAAGTCCAACTTCAGTTTAATGGTGAGAACTGATAGCCACATTATATTATGAAATTTAGAAATGACAAATCCTTAGTGCTTGAAAGAGCCAGAAGGCAGAAATCATATTTGTGACAGCTGACAGAATTTTTTTCAAAGCTCTAAAAGCCAAAACCAAAATCATGCTGAAGATCACAACTCAGAAACAAGTATCATTAAAGGGTTTAATAAGACAGCTTCCAAGATCACAGACCAGATCTTTCAAGATTAGGGTTACAGCGTCCTCATCTGTGGCATTTATCTTTGAACATTATGTTTTGTTGGAGACTTCTTAGAGCTGAGAGTATAAAGACTAGTAATCAAAATCAGACTCTAACTACAAGCTAGGGGACCATCACCTACTTGTTTAACCTTTGAAAAGTGAAGAGGTCAAAGTGGAGAAAGCCTGCATTAAAATGTGATGATTCTGTGAAAAGTTTGTATTTTGCTATTAAGATTACAGATGGCTTCCCCAGAGGCTCAGTGGTAAAGAATCCTCCTGCCAATGTAGGTTTGATCCCTGATCCAGGAAGATTCCCACATGCCTCGGGGCAACTAAGCCCATGCGACACACCTGTTGAACCTGTGTTCTAGCGCCCAGGAGCTGCAACTGCTGAGCCCAGGTGCCAGAACTACTAAAGCCCACATGCCGAAGAGCCGGACTCCACAACAGATGAAGCCACTGCAATGAAAAGCCCCTGCTCTCCACATCTAGAAAAGAGCCCATGCAGCAACAAAGACCCAGCACAGCCAAAAATAAATAGATTTTAAAAAATTTTTAAAAGATTACATATAATGCACCAGCTGGTTCCAATGGTTATGGGCAGGGTTACCACCATTCTAGTTAAGAAACAAGTTACTTTCAACAATTCTACATTACAGCAGCAGACGACTGAGCAGTCTAGACAATACTGTGCCCTTCACAAAAGAGGAGGCTTGTGTTTGGAAATAGAGTAATAGCACTTACATGAGGGCTTCCCTGAGAGCTCAGTTGGTAAAAAAAAATCCGCCTGCAATGGAGGAAACTCCAGTTCAATTCCTGGGTTGGGAATATTTGCTGGAGAAGAGATAGGCTACCCACTCCAGTCTTCTTGGGTTTCCCTTGTGGCTCAGCTGGTAAAGAATCTGCCTGCAATATGGGAGAACTGGGTTCGATCCCTGGCTTGGGAAGATACCCTGGAGAAGGGAAAGGCCACCCACTCCAGTATTCTAGCCTAGAGAATTCCATGGACTATATAAGAGTCAGACATGACTGAATGACTTTCACTTTCACTTTCAAACACTTACATGTCAGGCACCATTATAAACTTCAGTTTAGTTCAGTTCAGTCGCTCATTCATGTCCGACTCTTTGCGACCCCGTGAATTGCAGCACACCAGGCCTCCCTGTCCATCACCAACTCCCGGAGTTCACAAAAACTCACGTCCATCGAGTCGGTGATGCCATCCAGCCATCTCATCCCCTGTCGTCCCCTTTTCCTCCTGCCCCTAATCCCTCCCAGCATCAGAGTCTTTTCCAATGAGTCAACTCTTCGCATGAGGTGGCCAAAGTACTAAAACCCAGCAATTCATTTAATCCTTACAATCACCAGTTAGGAAATGCCAGGCTGGAATTTACACAAGCAGTCAGATCCTAAAGTCTGTGTGTAACATCCTGCGTCTTCCCAGTTCAACAAACTTCAAAACTTTCCAATCAGGAACTGTTTCTATGAATCAATGAGTCATCAATTTTCAAGAGAAACCATAAATAAAGAAATTCAAATGCCTGATTCAATGCTGTTTACCATTAGGGGCTATTTGAAAGATGGGATTTGAGGCTGTTGAAGGGAAACTGAGTTTTAAGATGCCAAAATGACCACTACTTAACTCCACACTTCCAGAACACTGAGCTTGCTGTCATCTGAGCCTTCTGCCATGTTTTTAAGTTAAGTCCATGCACCCCAGACACCACAAAAAGCCTTGCCCTGTCTTGCCCCATTTGAGTTGCAGAATCTTGACCCTGATGGTCAGGAAACTTCTGCCAGTGTAAGTCTGCACATAACAATGCCTGGATATAGTATTTTAACTCACAAATATACAAAAATAACAAAAAGGTTTGTTCAGAATATTGGAACCCACATTCTATTATATAGAGAAAAAAAATTATTCATTTTATTTGACAGTTCAGTGACTTCATACAAAACAAATGGTAAAGGATGTGAACAGAGTTCTCTGCCGGTCTGTGGTTCTTCCTCATGAGGGAACTAGAGACCACCTGTAGCTAAGGAAGCTGCAGAGGGAGTCTCTTTGCTGCTCCAGCCCTTCCCTCTACTGTGAAGCCCAGGGTGCTATGGAAGCTATGCCTAGGCCAGCTGCACGGGCCCACACTCACAAGTGTGCAACCATGGCATGAAGAAGAAAGATTCCCACAACAGACAAACCTCTAAGGGCTAGTTGGGCCTTGCCCCAGCCCAGCAGCATAAGGCACCCAGCTTTGGCTATTCTGACCCAGCTTCCCATGAGGTCTTAGTGTCATTTACAGAACTTGGGGGCCTCTATCTCAGTGCAGACCTAAGAGGCACTGGGAAAGTGCTACACCCACTCACTCATTTACACCCATCTTTTTACACTGCTTCTTTCATAGCTCAGCAGTAAACCAAAGGGTAAGTAACTTAACCCAAATCCAAGTCTCATTCTCGCTAATCTTCAACATTGGAGTGGCCTTTGCAGGCTGGCAAAACTCAGCGGAGATCTCTAGTGTTTGCATCGGACCCTTATTACTAAGTCTTGGTCGTTGCCTGAGCACTTGCTGAAAGCATACAGTTCTGGAGCACTGACTGTTCACTGTGAACCTGGGGTGTGACTGCAGAAGACTGTCCAGCCTGGGGGTTTCCTGGGCCTTCTGTCTGAGTGGTCTCAGATAGAAGGAAAATTCTTATGCTTAAACAACTTGTTATTTTTTTGTAGTGAGGAGAGGGTTTTTAAGCCCCTTCCATACAAATAGCTTCTTCCTAAATGATGTAGGAACTAAAAAAGAATCTTCCACTGGCACAGTCAGAGATACTTCCTGTTTCACACCATTAATCATCACCCCAGCCCCTGGAGTGGGGGTTTCTATTAGCATTACTACCTCACCTCATTTTGTTTGATATGAGGTTTACACTATATAAAATCTATTTACTTCAGGCTAAATATTCCTAAGTCCAAACTCTGAAATGCCAACTGCCAAACTTTATACTTTGATGTTAAATAAAACAGATACCATCTGATTAGAGAAAAAAATTCCCAAATTCTCCATTAAGTCACCCACACACATGCATTATCTACCTGACCCTAACCTAGACTCTAAATAGAGTTCATACTGATGTTGAAGCTGAAGCTCCAATACTTTGGCCACCTGATACAAAGAGCTGACTCACTGGAAAAGACCCTGATGCTGGGAAAGATTGAAGGCAGGAGGAGAAGAGGACAACAGAGGGTGAGATGGTTGGATGGCATCACCAATTCAATGGACATGAACTTGGGCAAACTCCAGGAAGTAGCGAGAGACAGGGAAGAGTGGTATGCGTGCTGCAGTCCAAGGGGTCACAAAGAGATGGACATGACTTGGTGACTGAATAACAACAACTACTACTCTTTTGACTGAATAACATGTTTCCCTTTCCTGGGTCCAGAGAAGGCAATGGCACCCCACTCCAGTACTCTTGCCTGGAAAATCCCATGGACGGAGGAGCCTGGTAGGCTGCAGTCCATGGGGTTGCTAAGAGTCGGGCTCGACTGAGCAACTTCACTTTCACTTTTCACTTTCATGCATTGGAGAAGGAAATGGCAACCCACTCCAGTGTTCTTGCCTGGAGAATCCCAGGGACGGGGGAGCCTGGTGGGCTGCCGTCTACGGGATCTCACAGAGTCAGAGACGACTGAAGCGACTTGGCAGCAGCAGCAGTAGCAGCTTTCCTGGGTCTACATCTTATTATTCTATCTAACTGAGCTCTGAGAAAGACCTGGAACAAGTATCACATTTGATATCCATCCCAGGGCTTTGTGGGCTTCTCTGGTGGCTCAGTGGTAAAGAATTCGCCTGCCAATGCAGAAGATGTGGGTTTGATCCCTAGGTCAAGAAGTTCCCCTGGAGAAGGAAATGGAAACCCATTCCAGTACTCTTGCCTGGGAAATCCCATGAACTGAGGAGTCTGGTGGGCTACAGTCTATGGGGTTGCAAAAGAGTTGAACACGTCTTATTGATTAAACAAGCATAAAACAAACAAAAAAAGGACTGTGCACATAACAGCTCCTCAGAATAGTATGATCATTGACTGCTACCAATACTGAAATTCATGACACAAAATTATCAGTGTCTAAAAAGGCAAAAATTTCATTGCACTCTAATTCCCAAAAAGAAGTGAAAAATAATGTGTTCCAATATGAACAAGTAAAAAGATATTATTTTCAACTTGGAAAGGATTTTCCACAAATGAAAATTTCAAAAACAGTCAATATCATCTTTAAATTGCTTTTGGTTTGCAAGTGTTATTAACTTCACCCAAGGCTGGGTCTATATGATAGGGAGAAACATTTTTGAAAGTGGGACTTAGGGGAAGCAGGGATACTGATAAACCAGTGGTCATTAACTTATTCGAAACACCTAATCTCAGCCTTGACAAAATCCATCAATTCTATTTTTCTCTCACTGAAATTAAAGCATTCGGCCATAATTTGCCCAATTCCCCCCCTGATTTGGTTCTTTTTCTTGATACCTTATTGGTTAATGGTAGGAGCTGCTTGACAAGTGTGATAATGAAAGCTAAGTGATCAGCAAGCCCCAAGGATATCCCTTTCAAAATGAAACTGATGTCCATGTAAATAAGGTACTTGTAATAATAACTTGCATCGGTACAGTGCTTCATGGTTTAAAAAGCATTTTCAAATACATTAGCTCATTTGATGCAATATTTTCACAAAATAAGAAGAGCAGGACTGATTATCTCCTGTAGAAGAGGAAACATCAGTTGTAATATTACTGCTGTAAGGAAACAGGTTAAATCTTCTGTTATTTACATGTCTCGTCTCCATATATTGAGAGAGGCATTGGTCATTAAGTAGATTTAGTTGAGCATGGCAGGAGAGCAAAACGTTTTCCATATGCTACTGTCAGACATTGTTCTACGACAAGTGTTCTCAAGACTTAGCCTGCATCGTAATCACCTGAAGGGCTTGAGGTTGCTGAACCCCACTGCCCGGAGTTTCTGAGTCAGTAGGCTGGGGTTCAGGAGGGTCACATTTCTAACATGTTCTCAGGCAACACTGGTGTGGAGGGTCTACTGCTGCTGCTGCTGCTACTGCTAAGTCGCATCAGTCCTGTCCGACTCTGTGCGACCCCACAGACGGAAGCCCACCAGGCTCCTCTGTCCTTGGGATTCTCCAGGCAAGAACACTGGAATGGGTTGCCATTTCCTTCTTCAATGCATGAAACTGAATAATGAAAGTGAAGTCTCTCAGTCGTGTCCGACTCTTAGCGACCCCATGGACTGTAGCCCACCAGGCTCCTCCGTCCATGGGATTTCCCAGGCAAGAGTACTGGAGTGGGGTGCCATTGCCTTCTCCCGTGGAGGGTCTAGGGAACCACAATTTGAGAACTACTTGTCAGGCATTCAAGACAATTTTCTTTTGTCTCCCACTGACCCCAACTGGAAACATGAGCAAGTCAAAAGGCTTTTCTGCTCTCTGTTGGGTTCTTTTGAACTGCAAATACAATTGCTCTAAATTACAAACAATTTTAATTCAGAAAGTAGAATGTGCTGTTTATGATATTAATCAAAACGCTGAACTTAATATTAAAACCTCTCCCTCTTCAGGCACTCTCAGGCTGGAAGACAGACTGCAGAGTAGGAAAGAGGGGTGTGGCTGGCTTGAGGATTTCCCTGCCCTGAGCTCCCCCCACCCCTATATACCAGCTCCTCTGTGGTTGCTGCTGCTGCTGCTAAGTCGCTTCAGTCGTGTCTGACTCTGTGCGACCCCATAGACGGCAGCCCACCAGGCTCCCCCGTCCCTGGGATTCTCCAGGCAAGAACACTGGAGTGGGTTGCCATTTCCTTCTCCAAAGCATGAAAGTGAAAAGTGAAAGTGAAGTTGCTCAGTCGAGCCTGACTCTTAGCAACTCCATGGACTGCAGCCTACCAGGCTCCTCCGTCCATGGGATTTTCCAGGCAAGAGTACTGGAGTGGGGTGCCATTGCCTCTGTGGTTAGTGGACGGCATTTTGTGGAGGCATAAAAAATAGAGATAGAGGGTGAAGAAAAAGCCCTTATGTGAACTGGTGCTGCTGTGACAGCCTCCCATGCTCTTGGTCAGAGTTTGAAGCTAACTCTATAGTGGGCGCTCTATACTGGGGCTCTAGTGGGAGAGACTATTGGAGAATCTCAAGGCTGCAGGTTATCTGATCTATTTCTATTCTAACCAACTTCCACTTACTCCTTGTTCAGCCTCTAGAAATCTAGTGTTGACCCTCTAGATTCTTGCCTCAAGAACCCTTGGTCCCTTCAGGAAGCCTTACTGGAGAGACACGTGTTCATCCACATTAGCTCTCTCTCATGTGGTTCACTAGTAACAACACCACATACCTTGCCCAACAAAGTCCAGCAATACACACCAATCCCATGGCAGCCACGGCCATGCTACCATACTCATGCATGTGTAAGCCTTGGTCCTCTAAGTCTTATCCCAACTGCAAGGATTGCACTTCAGGTTTTCCAAGTAGACCTATGGAGATCTCTCTCACAAAGCTTGAAGCAAAGGAGATAATGCCCCTGGGGCAAGGGAGGGTACAGATTCACAATTCACTATTGTTCAGTTGCTCAGTCTGTCCAACTCTTTGCAACCCCATGGACTGCAGCACACCAGGCTTCCCTGTCCTTCACCATCTCCTGGAGCTTGCTCAAACTCATGTCCATCGAGTCGGTGATCCCATCCAACCATCTCATCCTCTGTCATCCCCTTCTCCTCCTGCCCTCAATATTTCCCAGCAACAGATTCCAGTGAGTCGGCTCTTTAGATCAGGTGGCCAAAGTATTGGAGATTCAGCTTCAGCATCAGTCCTTCCAATGAAAGACTGATACACTATACCCCTCTGCAATTACATCTCTTCACAAACCTTGACTCCTGTTCCTTCTCCCTGGGCTCTTTCACATTTTCAAAGTATGAAAAGGGCTAGAAAAATGTGGAATTGGTTTTTGGTTATTGCTTCTATGAATTCAACCTAGGAAAAACCACCTTCAGAGTTTTTTATCCATTATATCATGGTGTGTAATGGTTTATGTTATGTGTCAACTTAGCTAGACTATAAGGTCCAATTGTTTAGTCAAACATCAGTCTCACTACTGCTGTGGAGATACTTTCTGGATATGACTGACATTTCTTTCAGTAAACTTGGAATAAAGAAGACCACCCTCACAATGTAGGTGGGCCTCATCTGTTAATAATCAGTCAAAAGTCTTAAGAGAAAAACTAAGGTTTCCAGAGAAGGAAGGAATTCTGCCTCCAGATTGCCTCTGATTCAAGACTGCAACGTCATCCTTGCATGAATTTCTAGCCTGGTGGCCTACCAGGCAAACTTCAGACTTGCCAGCCCCTACAACCATGTGAGCCAACTCCTTAAAAATATCTGCAAGTCAATCTCAAGATAGATAGATAAATATTTTACTGGTTGTGTTTCTCTGGAGAACATTGAAAAATGCATGATGTCTCCTTGAGACTTCTATTTTAACATCCCTTTGTAAAACGTCACAAGAATCTATGCTCTCCCCATTTTACACAAGAGGAAATAAAAGTGCAAACTCAATAAAGGAGACAGCTTTCAGTGAAGGTATTGTCAGGATGCAGCCCTGGGATTTGAGCAGGTCTCTCTGACTCTAAAGATCATATTCTCTCACTACCACAAAGTATTACCACATGCCCATAAAAGCTGAACCACCAAATCAGTTGCATCTCATATGTGGATTCACCCATGAAATTATATATGCCTAGAACAAGAACAGTGAATTCTGTTATTTAAGCTCAAGATAATTCTGTCAACTTGACTGAATCAACTGGTTGGCATTTCACAAAGATCAACCATTCAGATGACTGATTGCATTTGATTTGCCTTGTCAAGGTATTTGGAGAGGAAATATACTTGTAACAATAGCCAAAAAAAAAAAAATTCGATGCAATCATTTTATGGAATCTTTACTATGTGTGATCTTTATACACACTGTATTGCTAAACATCTATGAAGAACGTATTATTAACTCATTTAATAAATAAAAAACTGAGGTTCACAGACATGAAATAAAGTTGCAGAGCAAATAAGTTTAAGTCCTAGCTCCCTGGGCAGTAAAACAAAAACTAATTCCTACTCATAATTTGATACAAAGAGAGGAAAACTGAATAATACCTGTGAAAGTGTTTATCACAGAGTTTAGCACAGTCTACATATTCAAGAAATATTAGTTTCTCCTCCTCTTTGCAGAAATAAATACCTTCCTAGAGAAATTATACTTATCTGCCTAAATCTTTTATTCTTTCAAAAAAATTGTAGGAAGGAAACAGAAAACAACGTTGGTACAATACATAACTCCTGTGAGCTTGCTGATCACCTGATTCTAGGCCTTTGGATACTAGGGCCTCCAATACTAGAGACAGTAAAAAATCTAGGGTACATAGGTATCGCCCTTCCTAACAGAAAAATGCTTTTAAGATCTACCAACTACTCCCTATGGTTTCCTTCACTTAACTTTTGGATACTCACTCTTATTTAAACCAATAAAATTAGCATTAAATGCCCTATCCTATTGATGTTATCCCACATGTTATTCCTGTAGCCACAAACAAGCAGAAAATTCTCTCAACATGCAAGAGAGAAAGAGTTCACTTTCTTGTACATATGAATATCTTGTCTGAATAAAGTGGCTTCTTCCAGAATCTTCTCAAGCCAAAAAGTGGACCTTGAACTTACTGGAAAGTTTCCTGGACTATATCTTTCTGATTGCATATATATGAGCATTTGATTATGTTGCTGACCTCAGTGAGCTGAAAATAGGCAATTAATTTTCCTCTGAACACAAAACAGGACACTAGCCCCAGGTCAAGGTGGGAAAATATATTGTAGTCATATAACCACGAAGTTTATACTACTCTTCAGATTCCTGCTCAAGGTAAAATCAGCCTGAGTTGATCCTGCATTCTATCAGGACAAAAATGTTCTTCCATCACACAGTACAGACAAATATTCCAGGAGAACATGAGGTTTTGGGAAAAGCAGTAAGCAAAGTCAAAGCACAAGACCTATGATCATGTATCATTTACTGACCTGGTGCCATTTTTACAACAGTGAAGTACTGTGTTTGAACCCTACCTTTCATTCAGCAGCATTGAAAGAGCTACGGCTATAGGGTTAAAACTGCAAGTGACTTAAAACACACTTCCTTCCATGGCTATTACAGAAGGCTCAGAAGGAGACATTCTTCCAAGTAAGCTTACCATCATCCCCACATTATTTAGAAGACATCAAATCCCACAACATAACCCTGGTGACAGCTAAAATCTTCTAGTTCAAAGGGCACACCCCTTAATCATGGATTTGTCCTGCCTCACAGAGACAGTTGAGATGGTGAATTATCCATCACATGATGACCCAAGATAACATCCTGAGGGATCATGGATGAAACAGGAAGGTTTATTCTTTGAAAATGAACTTCCCATGCTCATTGACTCTTGATAGATTACATTTCAGAAGAGAATAAAGAAAAGGCCTTTCCTTCTTTTTCTGTCTCTTTCAGTTAGAACACTCTGGCTACAAGGGAAATAATCAATAAATAGAGCTTCCAGCCAAACTTAAGGGGATAAACAAGTAAATGCTAAGCTTTGGAGCATTAAGAAGTTTCATTGTGCAGCGTCAGAACAATCCCCATGTCATTAGCTCTAACTACTCCCTCCACCAATGGGACTGACTGTCAGGAACAGCATCAGGACAATTCTGCTTTCCACTCTCAGACATGTCAACAACAACGACAGCATAACAATAATGATGATGAAGCCACCTCCCATATGTATAATTTTTCAAGTATATGGAGTTTATTTATATACCTGTGGAGTATGTAAGCTCCATGAAGGCAGGAATCATGTCTGTCTTAGTTAGCATCCTGTCCTGCAAAGCCTGTCAAAATGCCTGGTGCCTGTCAAACTGCTTGGAGATAAATTTTTCTCGAATAAATAAACTACATACCTCATTTAATCATCCAAAAATAATGTCGCTGGACATGGATTCCTGGTTCCATTTAACAGAGACTATAACTAAGATCCAGGGAGGCAAGCAGAGTACTCGAAGTACACAGTATTTAGTGCCTGAGCCAGGAGATGCTCTAAAGTATTCTGACCAAATTTAGTGTTCATCCCCTACAGTGCTGCCTAACTTGAAAGCTGTATCATGTATAAGGCAAGTAACAAGATTAGCACATCAAAATGCAGCAATAACTATGCCTCTGAAAAGAGTGGCAAAAGAAAAAAAAAAGCTAAAATTCTAAGTTCAGATCACAATAAAAGTGCAGTGAGGAGTCAAGTTCAAGAGATTGGTCATTATTAATCAAATTATAGATCAGCCCCAATAGCCACATATTTTCTTGCACTTGTACTCAAGAGACCCTTTTGTAAAACATTCACAGAAAAAGATCGATACCTCTCTGGAGGTAAGTGGCATAAATTATGTCTCAACATATACACCACGGGAGTTTTACTGTGTGTTGTATACAGTAATTGCATTTTATAGATGGCTGTGGAAAGCTTCAGTCCTCATTGATTTTGATCATAAACTAAAAGGCGACAAAAAGAAAAGAACAGCACTTTAGATGAAGAAGTCAGTCAGCTGAAGCTGCAAGAGAAAATGGAAATTTGGCATGCTGAATGTGATCAATTCATGTTTCTTGGAAAATGAATGTAGATATTTGAGTGCTTTCATTACGATCTGGTAGCAAGACTTGAATGGTGCTATGAGCATCTCTGTCCCCTAATAGTCAGTGGTGGTACCTAGCAGCAGGATTTAAGACGACAGGAAGCCAGCTCACACTACAGCCCTTTGTAACTTTCCACATTATGGATGCCATCAGAATGGCTTATGAGCCACATTAACTGGATATTTGTGTTTTTATTATTGCATTTAACGTGTCTTTGGGATTTACTATCAAAATTAAATGGAGATTGTGATGTAACCTGGGACCATCGGTATGCTGCTAACATTTCTAATTTCCAGAAGCAGATTTTTTCGAGCATTTCTCTCTTGATTGCCTTCATTTCTTCATGCCCTTCACAGCAAGCAATTCTGAAGGGATGTTAATGCAGCATAACAACTCTTTACCCTTTTTCGAGGCCAATTTTGCAATATGGGCAAAATGATTGGAAATGAAGTCCTGAAAACACTGAAACCATCTGTCAGGGACTCAGTTAAGAAGATCCACACTGTTTCACAGCCAAGGATGGGGATAAATTATGCCTGGCTGGAAATGTCCAAAACAAGTGGATTCCCATTCAAGCTTATTAGGATAAATTACAAAATTTTTTATTCTTTGTTGCCCTGGTAAAAAAAAAAAAATCACACTTTCAGATGATGATAAACCATAAGTCACATAGATGAGGAAGAAGCAAAATAATTGTTTTTCTAATAATAAATCATATTCAAAAGCACATGTCACTAAAAGAAACCACAAGTTTCTATCAAAACGTCTGTAGACCTATTTACATTCATAGACACAATCCTGTGACATGTTCCTGTGCATTTTGTAAAAATAACCCTGTTAATATTTAATCACAAAGTACCAGAAGTACTTGACTAATATTTATTCATGAAATGTATTTGGTAAAATATTAAAGAACTGGAGGGTGGGGCTGTTGTGATTAAATTATATCACTTGGGATGTCAAGCTTTAGAATAAGTTAAACCCTGTGCCTCCTTTCTCTCAAATATTTATTGCCATTATGAAACTATTGACATCTTACATGGAAAGCAGTGATTCTCACATGTTTTAACACAGATTTTTATACTAGTAAACTGTGGTCGTCCAAATGCTCCCACAAATGTTGGAGCTGATGTACTTCACAGAAAGCCAAGCTCTCCCAAGTGTAAGTGTAGAGTCACATAAAATGAGTTATCACTTCCATGTCTCTTCACTTGCAAGGTTGAACGAAAATGAAAGATAGGGCTCTTTCTATGAAGGACCAAGTACAAAGTTTGGTTACAAAATTGCAATTGGTGAGTTAAATGTGTTGGAAAAAACAGCCTGCATATATACCAGGACAAATAGTTTCTTCCCCTCCCCCAACCTCCTGCTAAAATACTGGAAAAAAGTGAATTGAAACATTAGTTCAGCGATTTCTATGCTAACTGGACTCAGTTTCTCATGATTTTTTTTTCATTTAGTCTTAATCTGAAGAATTATTTGGTTTTAACTTCTAAGCAGTATTTATGAAGTACTTCTTATTAACAGAAAAGAGGTTGAGTATATAGTTTGGAGAATTATGGAATTTGAATGCCCAAATCAAGAGTTTACCTTGAGAGAGATTTTCCAGAGAGCAAGATTAGTAGGTAACTGAGAAGAAATCCCTCTCAAGACTGGGTCTCAGGGTCCTAAGTTTCTGGTTTTACCAATGAGGATGCAGTAGGATTTGAGAGCAAGAGGAACCAAGGTAAAGGCGCAGAGAATAAGGTGGAATGTGGCTAAATTAAATCAAGAACCCAATCACTTTAAACCAGAAATCAAGCCAAAATAGGACCCATTGACCATCAACTCTATCTTTTAACAGCATGCTGCTGCTGCTGCTGCTGCTAAGTCGCTTCAGTCGTGTCCAACTCTGTGCGATCCCAGAGACGGCAGCCCACCAGGCTCCGCCGTCCCTGGGATTCTCCAGGCAAGAACACTGGAGTGGGTTGCCATTTCCTTCTCCAATGCATGAAGTGAAAAGTGAAAGTGAAGTCGCTCAGTCGTGTCCGACTCTTAGCGACCCCATGGACTGCAGCCTACCAAGCTCCTCCGTCTATGGGATTTTCCAGGCAAGAGTACTGGAGTGGGGGTGCCATCGCCTTCTCCGTTTAACAGCATATTGAACCTCAATAACTGTTCTGAGTTACTGAGATGCAGAGAAGTTTTTCTGATTTCAGCCATTAAACTGGTCTCTGAACCTAGAGCAGACAGAGATTGAGCATCCAGCTAGGGAGCTGAGGGAATGCTGTGGCCAGTCCTTTTGACAACCACTCAAAACACTAATCCTAAGTGGTTTTACAGAGCAGAATCAGAAAGCAAAAATCATGAGTTTTTCTTCCTAAATTGGGATTACCTTGGGATACTTGACAGACATCTATTTTGGGAGGGACCACTAGTAGGTAACAGAAAGTTCTCTCTATACAGCCCACAGACTCATGAGTGAATCAATCATTCATATATAGTAACAGCACCACCCACTCAACCATTAGCCCCACTTAGACCTCCAGCGGTGTTATAGCCACTAATTGTGAACATGGCTCTTAAAGTACCCAAGTGCAGTACCTGGAACATCATTCACAGTCAATAAATTTTAGTTCCTTTTTCCTCTCTCATTAGGTTGGTTAGTGGTTTAATGCCCTGGACTATGGCACCAGAAGTTTCTGGAACTGGAGCAGACTGACATCAGAAAAACTCAGATATCTTTGAATAATAGAGTTTCTTCTATCTGAAAACATCACCCACCTTCCAGAAGGTCCCACATGGAGCACTGAGGAAAGAACGGGACATCTTGCAAACAGGCCAAATCTGCACTAACATATGGGGAGGCAGAAGTAACTGATTTTACCCTCAAATCTCAGCCCTGCATAATGAAGCTGCCAATTACATGAAGTTCTCTTATGCAGAAATTCTATATCCATGCTCTCCTTCAGAACTCCATGTGTTATGATTCACAAATTCAAGGAACTCCATAAAATGCCTCTGAAAGGCTTGAGTCCAGACACCCTACATTAGAATCAATACTGAGAGCTGAGAAGACTTACTACAGAATTCAGAACAGTTATTGATGTTCAGTACACTACTAAAAGAGTTGATGGACAACTGTGGAACAGAAACAAAAGCATTAGCTATCATTTACTGAACTCTGCCAGAAACTATATACCATGCATAGCAAATTATGTCACTTAACCTTCATAAAGAAGAATTGATGCTTTTGAATTGTGGTGCTGGAGAAGACTCTTAAGAGTCCCTTGGATGGCAAGGGGATCAAACCAGTCAGTCCCAAAGAAATCAACTCTGAATATTCATTGGAAGGTCTGATGCTGAAGTTGAAGCTCCAACACTTTGGCCATCTGGTGCAGAGCAAACTCATGGGAAAAGACCCTGATTCTGGGAAAGATTGAGGGTAGGAGGAGAAGAGGGCTACAGAGGATGAGATGGTTGGGTGGCATCACCGACTCAATGGACATGAGTTTGAGCAAGCTCTGGGAGACAGTAAAGGACTATAGCCTGGTATGCCGAAGTCCATGGTGTCACAAAGAGTCAGACACGACTGAGTGAAGCTGAACAATAACAACAAACCTTTGAGATGAGTCCTACCATCATGCCCATTTAACAGAGGAGGAAGCTCAGTCTAGAAGTGGTTAAGTAACTTACCCCAGGCCACACATCCAGTAGGTGGCAAACCTACTCAGAGATCCTGACACAGAAAGATGTGTGAAAGACATAAGTCCTCTATTACCTTTCTGAAGAACAAAATGATCTAAATTAGAACAAAATACACAAAATGGAATTGTCGTGTAGTTTCTGTTAAGTGAACACAGTTGGAAGAAGGAACATAAAAGATGTAAGGCCTGGGTTCATTTTTATTTCTATGAGAAGATTAGCTACGCTCTCTATGATTTTCCATTTGAGGGTAGCGCTATTTATTTCAGGGCCAGCTGGTAAGTAAAGTTAAATTTTTTAAAAAACTGTATTTGAAGAAGCTTAAAAATTTTCCACAGTGATTAAAGAGACATGGTACTAATTCACAAGGAGTGCCCCACTTATGGACTAGAATTATAAAATGGAAGAACAAGAGAGAGGCTAACCTAAGATGCATTTACCATCATATAAACCAGTGAGCTGATGGTTTTGAGGCAGGAGAGAAGGAAACTAATACCAATGAAACACATACTATGTGCTAGGCACTTAACATATTCATTAAACAAATATTTATTAAGTAACTATTATAGGTCAGGTTCTCTGCAAGGCTCTCTGTATAATGGTAAACAAAATAAACACACTCCTGTTCTCATATGCATAATTTGTGGTCAGAGAAAATAGACCCTGAACAAATAATTATTTGAGTAAATATAAAGTCTGACATATAAAGGCTATGAGTGAGAAATATAAAAGGGAAGGTAGTTTAGATAATGAGTAGGGTCAGGGAAAAAACTAAAGAAATTACATTTAAGCAAAGAACTGAAGAATAAGTATGGATTAACCATATCCAGAAAAATGGTAAGGGCTGTCCAGGTAGAGATAATTGCAAACCAAAAATTCTGAGACAAGGACATGCTGTGTGCCAGAACTGAAAGACTGTACAGCCAGAATGTTGAGATAAAGGTAGAATGAGCTTGGAGAGGCAGGCAGGGGTCAGATCCAGCTTGTCAAGAATGTATTATCTCAATCAATGAAGTGATAGACGTAGGTCTTTATTATGTCCAGCTTGCTGTTGCTGTTCAGTTGCTCAATTGTGTCGACTCTGAGACCTCATGAACTGCCACACGCCAGGCTTTCCTTTCCTTCACTGTCTCCCAGAGTTTGCTCAAACTGATGTCCATTGAGTGGATGATGCAATCTAACCATCCCATCCTCTGTTGCCCCCTTCTCCTCCTGCCCTCAGTCTCTCCCAGCATCAGGGTCTTTTCCAATGGCCATGCTACAGATGAGGAGAAGGAGAAAGTAAAGGAGTTTGGAAGGTGAATGGAGTGCTCAGAGGCTAGGCTCTGCTTCTTCTCTTTCTCTTCCTTAAAGAAGCACACACTCTGCTCTGCCCCTCCCTATCTTATATGAGGAGTCTCAGGATGCCATTTTGCTATCTGTGGCTGATGTGAATTTTGACTAGTTTTGCCTTCAGAAAGGGAATTTACTCAGAAGCAGATAAAAAACTCACTCTCCAAAATCAGTTTTATCAAAAACAAAGACGATATTTTAAACTCCTGACATCTCTTGACTTGTTCAAACTCAAAGGGGAAATGATACTTATCTTAGATCCCATAATATACCCATAATATATGTACAATTTTAAAATCTAGGGAGACACTCTTTTTCTAAGTATTTTATCCTAGCTATTCAGTTTGAAAAGGAAAAACTAGGTACGCTGAAACTGATCTTTATAACCAGCATCAATACAAGATAAACACCAATAATGTTTAATCCACAAATGGTCTTGGCAGCTACTATTTTTGTTTTTATGACATTGATTTGAGCTTATCAACCTTTGCTCCTCTCATTTTCACAGAGAATCCTAATCAATACCTGAATCCAAAATGTTCCCTTCAGGAAAATAATTTATAGTTATTGCCTCTTGTATTCTAGCTCCAATGTATCTCTTAAAATGTACCAGCCTGAAATTGGAAAAATGGGTCTCCTTTTTTTTTTTTAATACTGTATTTAAAACATACAAAAAAACTGCCAAGTGGGAAGTTGCCATTTGAGCCCCCTTCCCCAGTTAACCTCTCTCCTAGCCCACCTCCATCTCATTATATTCTCAGCCATAAAGGAATCGCCTTTCTGGAGAATAAGATAATTCTCTGTGTCATCTTTCTGCAGAGCAAGAGGAAGTGATGAGAAATCAAAATTTCCCTCACAGAAACTTCTGAGATCTCTAAGAAGAGGACACTCTACAGGATGAGTGGACAGACTAGCTGTGGGTCTGCTGTCTTAATAAGTGTACTTTGGTCAGAAGCTACATGTATTGTGCAAGTTGCTTAGCTGATGCTCACCATATCTAAGTACAGTACGGACTATGACAAAGGTTAAAGGTTATTGTTGAAATTTGACTACGTTTGGAATGCAGTCTGAATGGTGAAAAAGTCCATTTCTGAATGACACAATATTTTTCCTGGATGAGAAAAGACCATTATTTTTATTGAAGGAAACGGAAAAATTAAACACACATATGTATGCCCATTTTCCTATTCCTACTCCCAAAAGTGACAGCTTGTTGAAGACTTTTTTCATCATTTTTGGAGAAGTTCAGTTCTATGACACTTAACCAAGTTCAGGATAAATAATCCAAAAGCAATTTATAATCCAAAAAGTGGAGGGCTAAATCCGTTTCATTATTGCTTTAATTTCTAAAATATCCTTCAAATGTATTTATTAAATCTTTTTTTCTTTTTTTTTTAAATAAAAGACAGTCCAAATGCTTTGTGGAACTACAAAAGAGGCCAGAATCTATTTCTTGAGGGCTGCCATCACTGAGTCCTCAGTTGCAAGCATTGCCATCATCCTGCTTGACGGTGCAAACCTAGACAAGCTACAGCAGAAAAAGCAGACCAAATATTTCAGGCGCAAAATCAAACTACTGCGTCGCGCCAACACTTAAAAACTAATACAGTCCTGATACGCACTGCCTAATACATAAGCTGTAATTCGCTGGGCACAGTTTGAAAACTCCTGTGACTGTGTGAGGTCTTTAAGGCGGCGTGTGTGATTGTGCCCATTGTAACCTTAGCACGAAGGCAGCATCGTGGATGGCAATATGGACGACAGGAAACACATGTCTGTGGACCTGCGTTTGTTACAAGGAAAGAGAATGAAGGATTCGCGGTTTCATGAATGTCTACATAGATAAGATGGCTCTGTGGAGTGCAATAGACATTTCTGAGGTCTTTTCAGTTCAGTTCAGTTCAGTTCAGTTCAGTCGCTCAGTCGTGTCCGACTCTTTGCGACCCCATGAATCGCAGCACGCCAGGCCTCCCTGTCCATCACCAACTCACGGAGTTCACTCAGACCCACGTCCATCGAGTCAGTGATGCCATCCAGCCATCTCATCCTCTGTTGTCCCCTTCTCCTCCTGCCCCCAATCCCTCCCAACATCAGAGTCTTTTCCAATGAGTCAACTCTTCACATGAGGTGGCCAAAGTACTGGAGTTTCAGCCTTAGCATCATTCCTTCCAAAGAAATCCCAGGGCTGATCTCCTTCACAATGGACTGGTTGGATCTCCTTGCAGTCCAAGGGACTCTCAAGAGTCTTCTCCAACACTATAGTTCAAAAGCATCAATTCTTCGGCCCTCAGCTTTCTTCAAAGTCCAACTCTCAAATCCATACATGACCAGTGGAAAAACCATAACCTTGACTAGACGGACCTTTGTGGGCAAAGTAATGTCTCTGCTTTTCAATATGCTATCTAGGTTGGTCATAACTTTCCTTCCAAGGTCTTTTACAGGTAATGTATTAAAACAAACAAATTAAAAAAAAATAGGTGTGTCATTTGGTCTAACTTGCACAGCCAAGACTATAAATTTCTAGTTGTTTCTATTAGAAAAAAATTATCAAAGTATCGAGAAATTAGTCTTCTTTGCTGAGTTGGGATCACAGAACGTTAGTCTGAATGGATCTTGGAGAATGTCTAATCTTTTTGAATTGTGTTCCAGGGGACCCTAAGGTGCCACAAGGGCGCCTCTGGGACACTTCAGAAGAGGTCAGGCACGCAGGTCTCTGGACATCCCACTCCCACATGATTTAGCATAGCTCCTTGCATGTATTTTATTTATAAACCAGGATTTTATAAGATTTTATTATTAGCAATATGGTTTCAAGTGCCAAAAACAATGCTTAACATTCACTCATCTAATTCAACCTTCCAGTTTTACAAATATGGATATAGAGCCCAGACACCCAAGATGTTGTAAGTAATTTGTTATAGGATATAAACAAAACCCCAGATATGCTGAATCCCAATCTAGTACTTTTTCTAGTATAGCACTATTAGTCCTGGAAGTTTCTGGTACTTACTTAAAGTACCTACTACCTAATAGTTCCTCTAAGTCTAGGAAAGAAGGAAGCAGAAATCTGCAATACATTCTGTTATGAACCGCTTTTATCTCTGTCATACCAAGCAGTTTGCAAAGGCATCCACACACGTTTATTTATTTCTATATATTTACAACAAACTGTAAGATATTCAGAATAGGTATATCATTTATTCTGATGAGGAAACCTAGGTCTCAAAGAGATCAAATGCAGTTTTAGTTAACTGATAAGGGACAGAGGTGAGACAAGAACACAGTCCTTCTAACCATTCTATCCAAGGCTTCATCCATTACAATATGGAGGGGAAGCCAGCTTACCAGTCTCTTGGGCCACTCTACTCCACTGTCACCAAAGCATCTCTTACCAAGGATAGGGAATAGAATTCAACACACAGACTGTTTCATTGATAAGCCATGTTAATAAGTATTCTGAATTTGAACACAAATTTAGTAGAAAGGCATCAGTGTTCATAAGGGATGTCACTGACACAGAAAGGAAGAAAGGCAGGCATGTGTGTTGAGGCATCCCATTCTTGATTCAAAATGACAAGTTCAGAAGAGAGGAAAAGTCTACCTAATTCCTGAGCTAACTTTCACTTTAAGGCACATCATCTGTCAGTTTAGGCTAGGGAAGCTCAGAAAGAGACCTAAGTGTCTGACTCTATGCGATCCCACAGACTGTAGCCCCAACAGGCTCCTCAGTCAATGGGAGTCTCCAGGCAAGAATACTGGAGTAGATTGCCATTCACTTCTCCAGGGGATCTTCCCAACCTCAGGATCAAACTGAGGTCTCCTGCACTGCAGGAGGATTCTTTACCATCTGAGCCAGGGAAGCCCTAAAGTCCCCTGAAGTCATATAAACAATAAGTGCCTCCAAATATTTCCCTCACCTAAGCAGCTCCCTGCTGAAAAACAGAAGTAAGTGGGCCCGACTAGAGGAGATTTGATTGTATGGGAAATGGACTTTCAAAAGGAAATTGAAACCGCCCTCATTTCACTGAGGCACAATCAGATGGCATGTTTGGGCATTGCTGACAGTGGCCAGATTCCACAAGCTCATTTGGGAAAGCCAGCGAAGCTCATGGAAACACTTTCCCCTGCAATTTAGCCCCAGCTGTTCAAGCTGAGGCTGCTCTTTAATGTTAAGCAAACTAGTGAAAAAGCTGAAGTTCAGCAGTTTCACTCTGTTGGGCCAAAGCTTCTGCAGAGTCCCAGCCCATGGATTCTGTTACATTGGCCAGATGCTCAGGGCCTCCCGAGCCAGTCTTAAGGGGAGCTCAGTAGCAAGTCCACAGGACTCCATGTGCGTTAGGGGCAGGCAACAGGAAGTAGTCCAAAGGGGACATCAGCTTCTGTTCAGCCTAGTCTGCAGCACTGAGTCAGGTCTATGCAACAACTTCAGAGGAACTGAAGTCATTGGGATTCATTTTTAAAACTAATTATTAGAGCAAGATAAAGCATTTTATAAATGGTTTTATTATTTCAACTTTAGAAATTACATTCCTTCCTCACAGTGAAATGACTCTAAATTGTAATCAAATCTAAAAGTAAATGAACTCACTCTTTCACTTCTGACCTCTGGGTTTCATTTCATAGTATTTATTTCATTCCCCAATACTCCCAAACCCTCAAATTTAAAAATCCCCCTAAGCGCTCACATATGTTGTTATGGAAGGTTTTTTTTTTTTCTCTCTCTCTCTCTTAAGATGTTTCTATACACATCTGATCACCTCTGCAACTGGATGAATTGCACCTTTGTTAATGCCTCTCTGATACAAGTTCCATGGTCTAATGCAAAGCATTTGCCTTCAGCCCTCTACAGTCATTTTAGCCTTATTTATGAAGCAATTTATTCTACATGAGTTCTGCAAAGAAGAAAAAAATGTTGACTGTGTTGATCATCACTGGTTATTTCTTTCTTTCTTTTTTTTTTTTTTTTTTTTTAGATATTAAGTGAAAAGGCGGGCCCAGGATGGAAGTTCAGAAATGTCTATCATCGTCCACAGAAAAGGCTGGAGTCAGAAAAGGCTCATCAGAAAAGGCTGATGAGTATGCTATGGCTCATCAGATGTGGACACAACACAGTCCACGTGGGACCCTCATCCCTGAGCGCTGATGTACACATGAAGCCTTACTACCTGAGCCTCTCACGTCCAGTTTCTGTTAGTAATTGAAGTGTCTGGAAGATAAAAAGAATCTCACCATGAAATGAAAATATAATTCCTTGAGAAACATCCATCTTGACAATGACTAAATGTGTGGACCAAGACTGCAAACAGTGAACCACTAAGGAAAAAAAAAGATTTAATTTCTAGGACTGCTTCAGAGGAGGGAGAGTTTGTTTCCCACTATCTACAAGTCTTGGTGACTCATTTTTCTTCATACGACTCCCAGGTGGCCAAGTTCACACAGTGGATGGATAGATTAAATAAAGATCAACTCTAGCTTCTGCAAAGTACAGCTTGCAGTCATTGTTAGCAGCTATTCAAGGAGTACTATGGCAGAAGTAAGCCACTTAGGACAGTGGGTGAGTCCACTGAGATTTACTGCCCAGATCCCTGACACCCCGGTGTTAGAAATTCTCACTGATTACAGAGAACCTATAAAGTCACATTATTTTCCCTGGAGACAAATAAAGCACAGAAAAATGCTGAATTCTCAAAGAAAGTTATGACTGTTTTGAACCATGTCAAGTCTCTAGAGCATTGGACATACAGTCATGTAAAGATGAATTTGCCCCCTACTTTAGAAGTCTTTGAACTTTAGGCATTAATAAGGTCTCAGACCACATATATAAGCAGAGCAAGAATCATAGAATTTACTTGCGAAAGGAAATAAAAGCCCTGTCCAACCTTATTTCTCTCTTGTTGATTTTTAACTTTTTAATTGTGAAAAGAAACCACACAAAACATGTGTAGCTTAATGAGGTATTATAGGCAGACATCCTGCAACCACACCTAAGTCAAGATATAGACCTTTGCCAGCCACCTAAGATACCCCATCCATGTGTACCATCTGTATCTCAAACACCACCCTCCTCCTAAAAGCAGGCACTATCCTAATTTTTATAATAATCATTTTTTTTATCATGTAAGTTCTATCACATAAATACACATTCCTAGACATCATACTTTAGTGTTGCCCATTTTATTAAATCTTATACATATTTTAAGTCTCTTTTAATCTACAGGTTTCTCAATCATCCCTTTCTTTGCCTTACAAGTTTTTATTCCAGTATCTGGGGCATTTGACCTGCAGAGATTTTCACAGTCCAGACATCACTGATGAATACAGTACAGTTCAGCACATTCCTCTGCCCAGTGTATTTCCTGCAAATTGGTAGGAACCTTGACCAGGTATGGCTTCCATCCCTTTGCAAAGACTCTAATTAGTGTGGCCTTTCATCAAAAAGCATTTAATGTCTAGTTATCTCTCTTTCTCCATTAGTAGCTGTAGAGGCTTAACGCCTAAGTCTAGTAATTCATTTGCGGTTTGTAAAATGGTGACAGTTACATTTTATCCTTTTCTTTCATTTATTAGTTTAAAAATTTTGTATATAAATGCTTCTCATAATCTACTATTTGGTTTTCCCATGGCTCATATTGGAAAGGCAGAATAATGTTTGATTCTTTATTGATATTGATTCTTAATATTGATTCTTAATTCTTAATATTGATTCTTAATTCTGCTACTTACCCATTTTCAAGAAAATGAATTGGTTCCTTAGAATCTTCTGAAAGTGGCTGTTTTTTTAAACAAAATTATGTATCAATGGATTTAAACATAATTTATATGTTTTATTCAATTGCAATTATCTCTTTTGAAGCTTAAATTGTCCCAATGGGAAGATCTTAAAGTTGGTTCCTGAGTTCTTTTGACAAACCCCAGTAGTTTTTGATGGCTTCCTAACTTCATGGTATAATAAGATGTTCCAGATTAATCTTGTGTATTTCCTGCCCCAGGCCTAAAATTAACCAATTCTCCAACTTTTAGTTTTTTTTAATGAGGAATATTATTTTAAATTCTTCAAGAGATGGGAATACACGACCACCTGACCTGCCTCCTGAGAAATCTGTATGCAGGTCAGGAAGCAACAGTTAGAACTGGACATGGAACAACAGACTGGTTCCAAATCAGAAAAGGAGTACATCAAGACTGTATATTGTCACCCTGCTTATTTAACTTACATGCAGAGTACTTCATTAGAAATGCTGGACTAGATGAAGCACAAGATGGAATCAAGATTGCTGGGAGAAATATCAGTAACCTCAGATATGCAGATGACACCACCTTTATGACAGAAAGCGAAGAAGAAGAGCCTCTTGATGAAAGTGAAAGAGGAGAGTGAAAAAGTTGGCTTAAAACTCAACAGTCAGAGAACTAAGATCATGGCATCTGGTCCCATGGCAAATAGATGGGGAAGCAATGGAAACAGTGATAGACTTTATTTTGGGGGGCTCCAAAATCACAGCAGATGGTGACTACAGCCATGAAATTAAAAGATGCTTGCTCCTTGGAAGGAAAGTTATGACCAACATAGACAGCATATTAAAAAGCAAGACATTACTTTGCCAACAAAGGTCCATCTAGTCAAAGCTATGGTTTTTCCAGTAGTCATATATGGATATGAGAGTTGGACCATAAAGAAAGCTGAGCACAGAAGAACTGATGCTTTTGAACTGTGGTGTTGGAGAAGACTCTTGAGAGTCCCTTGGACTGCAAGGAGATCCAACCAGTCCATTGTGAAGGAGATCAGTCCTGAATATTCATTGGAAGGACTGATGCTGAACCTGAAACTCCAATCCTTTGGCCACCTGATGCAAAGAGCTGACTCATTTGAAAAGACCCTGATGCTGGGAAAGATTGAAGGCAGGAGGAGGTGATGACAGAGGATGAGATGGTTGGATGGCATCACTGACTCGATGGACATGAGTTTGAGTAAACTCCAGGTGTTGGTGATGGACAGGGAGGCCTGGCATGCTGCAGTCCATAGGTTCACAAAGAGTTGGACACAACTCAGTGACTGAACGGAACTGAACTGATTATTTTAAAGCCACCACAATCTGAACACTGGGTGTGCCCTTTGCACATATATTTTTATTTGTTGTTGTTGTTCATTCACTAAGTCATGTCCAACTCTTTAAAACCCCATGGACTGTAGCACAGCAGGATCCTCCACTCCCTCCCGCAGTTTGCTCAAATTCATGTCCATTGAGTCAGTGATGCTATTTAATCATCTCATCTTCTGCCACCTTCTTCTCCTTTTGTCTTCAATCTTTCTCAGCATCAGTGTCTTTTCCAGTGAGTCAGATCTTCGTATCAGGTGGCCAAAGTATTGAAGCTTCAGCAACAGTCCTTCCAATGAATATTCAGGGTTGATTTCCTTTAAGATTGACTAGTCTGATCTCCTTACTGGCCAAGGGACTCTCAAGAGTCTTCTCCAGCACCACAATTTAAAAGCATCGATTCTTCAGTGCTCAGCCTTCTTTATGGTCCAATTCTCACATCCATACATGACTATTCTTTATTTCCATTTTATAGCATACTATTTTATAGCTATTTTATAAATTCTTACTTCCTTTTAGCTTTCATTTAGTCTTGAGAATCCCAGGGACGGGGGAGCCTGGTGGGCTGCCATCTATGGGGTTGCACAGAGTTGGACATGACTGAAATGACTTAGCTTAGTCTTAGTTCTATTTAGTTACTGTATGTTTAACATTCATCACTAGTCCTTGTGGCTAATAATTTTCTCTAATAATTTTCATTGTATGTTCATTCTCTAGTAGATTTCTCAGAAAACTCTGAAAGGAAATAAATTATTATTAACTACATAATTAATATTGTATATTAACAACAGACCATGCTCTTTATACTTGAAAATCAGTTTTTCTTGGTATAAAACTCTTTGGTTCACATTTTTTCCTATAAATTTCTTAAAATATGTTACTCCATTTTCTTCTACCATAAAGCATTGCTGTCTAAAAAACAGTGTGATGATAATCTAATGTTCTTTCCCATATAAGTCACTTTCAGTTTTGTCAAGATGCCCAAATGATTTTATTGAACAAATGTGACTGGAGTATGTCTTGGTATTATTTTTTCAGGATTGATATTATCAATTAAATTTTTGAATATATAGTTTCAAACTTTTTTTAACTTTAAAAAATTTTCTTGAATAATGGTGTTTTTATTGTTTATTCTGTCTTATTCTCTTTGTTTACTTCTTCAGGGATTCCTATTACATTGATGCTGATCTTCTTTCATTCAAAACCTTTTTCCTTCCTTTCTCATTTCTTTTTGAACTTTAAAATGTTCCTCCTTTTCACCTCATATTTCTTTTAAGGCAATATCTGTTGTGCTGATTTATTTTTGCTTATTCTAGTATAGTCTTTATTTCTGAGCTGACTTTTCATTTATTTCTGCTTATTGCCTGAGTTACATTCCCTAATTTCTAAGTATAGTTTTAATTTTGCTTTGATTGATCCATTTACTGAACCATTCTCTAATGTTTTAGCTTATTTTTAAATAATAAAATTTTTTGACTATGTTTTTCTGGTGGCATTTTGGAAAGAATAAGGAATCTCAGGGACAGAGGAGCCTGATGGGCTGCCATCTATGGGGTCGCACAGAGTCGGACACAACTGAAGCAACTTAGCAGCAGCAGCAGCAGCAGCAGGGGAAGCAGTAGATTTTTTGCAAGTGCCCACACAAGCTAATGCCCAAGTAAAGAATTCAACTTAAACCACAGAGAAATTTCCATCTGCAATGTCTCCCTATTCAATGTGCATTCATTCTTCTATTCATTCAACAAGTGTCTAACGAGCACCTACTCATCAGGTGCTCCTGATGTAATAAAGGTCAAGTTATTAATAAGATAAGTGATGATTAATACAATGAAGACAGGCATGGTCTAAGCCATTACAGATTTACAACCTAATGGAGGAGTCATAAAATCAAACAAGTAATTATAGTGAAGTCCTTGAAAACAATCTAACTCTGTGGTCCAGTCCTCAATCTTCTTCTACTGTAATATTGATGAGACATAGAATAGCAATAGGCAATAGGCTAACTAGACAGTGATGAATTTTCAGCTCAGAAAACATGTTTCCTTAGGGCAGCATATCAAATAGTTCTCCACATGATTCTGATACAGCCATCCTCCCCACCACCACTCCAGCAGCAAGAGGTGACTCCTAGAAGAATCAATGGTCCATCTATCTGAGAATGAATTAACATCCAAAACATATTAAGGGCTCATACAAGTCAATAACGAAAACAAATAATCCAATTTAAAAATTGACAAAGAACCTGAATAGACATCTTCCAAAGGAAGATATATGAATAGCCAATAATTCATGAAAAGCCACTCAGCATCACAAGTCATCAAGGAAATGCTAATTAAAACCAAATGGGATATCATCTCATGCCTGTTACAATGGCTTTCATCAAAAAGATATGTGCTGACATAGATATAGAGAAAAAGGAACCCTTTTTTACTGTTGGTGGGATTGTAAATTGGTATAGCCACTACAGAAAGCAGTATGGAGGTTTCTCAAAAAATTACAAATAGAACTACCACATGATCCAGTAATTCTATTCCTGAGAATATATCCAAAGGAAACAAAAACAGTAATTCAAAAAGATATCTGCATCTCCATCTTCAAAGCAGCATTATTAACATTAGCCAAGACATGGAAACAATGTAAATGTCCATTCAATAGATGAATGGATGAAGAAGTTGTGAATATACATAGGAATATCATACAGCCCTAAAAAAGGAAGAAATCCTACCACTTGCAACAACAGAGATGGACCTTAAAAATATAATGCTAAGTGAAATAAGTCAGATGAATAAAGACAAATACTGTATAATTTCACTTATATGTGAAATCTAATTTTTTTTTAAAAGAAAAAGCAAAAAACACTGAACTTATAGAAAAAGAGATCAGATTTGTGGTTACCAGAGGTGGGAGGCAAGGGTAGGTGGAACTGGAGGAAAGTGACCAAGAAGTACAAACTGTCAGTTATTATCTCTATATATCAGAGAGAGGTAAGTACTAGGGACATAATGTACAACAAAGTTACTATAGTTAACATCGCTCTATGATATATAAGAAAGTTGTTAGTAGATCCTAAAATCTCTCATAATAAAGAGAATTTTTTTCTTTTCTTCTAATGGTATCTATATGAGATAACGGATGTTAACAAAATCTATTGTAGTAATCATTTCACAATATATGTAAATCAAACCATCATGCTATACACCTTAAACTTAAAAAAAAAAAAAGACAAGAACTATTAGACTAACTCAAGCACTAAACACAGAATTATATTAAAATGCCCACTAAAAACTTGTGTTAAAATTAGGTACATTGGCATATTCCTTTTTTTAATTATGCAGTTCATTCTGTCCTATATTACATTAATATATGTTTCTAAGCAAAAAATCTAGAAAGGAAAGAGAATTACTACTGTTTCCCCATCATCATCCTTACCCCAAGGAGATATATATTTATTCAGTTAGTGATAGCCTATGGCCATCAGTCACCTACAGTAAAGCAACATAATTATAAAGAAATAAAAAAGTGTAAGTAAGCACAATGTGGAGTAATATACCAGTCTTTGGGCAAACCAGAGCTTTCTCTCTCTCTCTTTTTTTTTTTTTTTTTTTTTTTAATCACTCATGGGAAGTGTGGAAGCTTGCTGTCCTAGCTCATCTCTGAGGGAAGTGTCTTTTCTTTTTAGAACTGTACCTCAGACTGTTGTCTCCCTTTTAGAACCAAGAAGGAGAGGAGGAATTCTTCACCTGCCTGCTCACTCTCTCAACTGTGCAGATGCAATGTTCTGGGGATATTATTTGATATGGACAAACCCCAAGTCTCACCTTGCTTTAGCTAAAATCCCCAGCCATCTTCAATTTGAAATACATTTGTAATCTGCTCCAAAAATCAGCTCTGGGAATAGCTCTGCACTGTTTTTAGATTTTAAATGCAATGATAGATTTACTATATTTATTAATAAAAAGCATGTTCATACATTTATTAACAGAAAGCCTGCCTTTTGTTGACATACTTCATAGCTAAGGTTGAAAACACAATGTGTAGAATTGCCTTTCAGGATGTCAGATCAGAAGTTTAATGTAAAAACATATCATTAAAAACTAACTAAAATAACACCATATGTATCAAACAATGTCAAATATGAATCTGGAAATTCTTGAGAAGAAAAAACACAAGCTAAGGTAAGAGCAATGTTGGAAAAGGAAAAAATTAATTTAGTCTTTTCTAAGATAAGAAATGACTTAGGGTAAGAGGTTCTGTAGGGAGAGAGACAAAGAGCCTCTCTGAGATAGGGACATGAAGACACACGACCAGGTCTGAAGTAATAGAAAAAAGATTTTAAAAGTAGGTCAGATATTCAGGGGAGAAGGTGATCAGTTGATAGAGAAGAACCAGGGTTTTCTCACACTTTCTGATACCACTCAGAGTGTTGCTAAGAATACATGCCATAGTCAAGGATTCATTTTTTCACTTTAATGGAAATTCAAATTTCCCTCAAAAACATCCATAAAGGGATGAGAAAATACAAAATCTTTACAATAGAGAAACCATGAATATCTTCATTTTCACAAAAAGGACTATGATCCCCCCAAAAATGTTAAGAATCCTGCCATAGAAGAACTGCTTTCCAAACTGACAGAATAATGTATTGTTTCAGACTCACCCCTACTTTCATTATCCCCAAAACAAATTAAAAAAAAATTCATTGTTCACAAAGTGAATGGAACTTGGAGAGATTGGTCAGGGATGGAGGACATGGCTATTATCTGGAATAAAAACAATTAGAGATAGAGGTCACAGAATCCAGACACCTGTATGAGATAACATTTCACTATGACTTAAGTTTTACTTCAGTTAAATTGTTCAGCAGTCCCTAACCAACAATTAGATTTGTGATGTCAGATCCTCCTCATTTTAATGAGCAGGGGGGAGAGGAAAGGAAAGAAGGGGTGGAAGAAGTTAAAAGATATTCCCACCAAAGAAGAAACACTTTGCACACTAGATTTCTCCTTCTGTTCTGTAATGATTATCATGCTCTGGGCAACAGAACGGGAGGGCATTTGAAGGTAGCCAGCTTCATGTAATTCATGAAGGGTTATCTTTTTGTCCAGTTGACTTTTCAGTACGGCTAGTGCCATTTCTTATAAAGACTCTCCATTCCATGGGTTTCTTTACTCTATAACTGTAAATTACATCCAAATTTGCCTTTATATACCTAATCCCAAACCTCCCCAAATGATCCATTGCTTTCTGACCAAAACTGCATGGTACAACTTTACAGCTTGGTTATGGAACAGGAAGGCTCATATTAAAGGGAAACATTAAAGAAAGCATCAAGTCCCTGAGACTCCCTCTGAGGAGCCCAAGCAGAAGAACTTACATGGAGCTCTTACATGGGGGACAGGTCAGAACAGGAATCAGGCTCCATGTCCTACAGCCATCTACCTGGGATTCAAATGACTGAAGTTTAGGGACTTGTGAAGAAGGAGTCTAAGAAACTGGAAAAAAGCAAAGGGAAGAACACAGTTCAGGAAAACCACACTTGTCACCCTCCAAATCAGAGTGCCTCTGCCCAACAAGGACGGCCTCGCACCAGCAGAGGTGATGCCCAGAACCAAGACTTCGCCAGAGGCACCCCTGCTCTTACACCTGCCTCGGTCCTTACACTCAGGTCTCAGTTACACTTACTCTGCTCACCTTGGGAGAAGGTTCATGGAAGAAACAGTGTGGCCATGACTTCCTAAGGTATTCATCGTGAAGTCCTGCTGAGAGGGAAGGAAAAGCCAGTGGAAGGTGGATAATGTACGAAAGATAAAAGAAAGTACATGACAGTGAGAATGGAAAGGTGAAAAAGTGTGGGCATAGATGAAGCAATCTAGAAGAAAGAAGCGAAAGCTTATGGCTGGGTTGAATAAAACCTGTGAACAACTATGAAACTGTTGAAACCATGTTTTCTAATATATGGAATGATTGGAGGGAGATGTTCACAATGTAATGATCAACCATAAGAACAGGTTAAAAATAGTTTGCAGAATCTACTTATTTTTGTAAATATGTGTAAACAGATAGTGGAGAAGAAAATGGCAACCCACAATGCCTGAGAAATCCCATGGACAGAGGAGCCTGGCGGGCTACAGTCCATGGGTTGCAAAAGAGTCAGACACAACTTAATGATTAAAACAACAACTAAACAGATAGAGGTTAGTATACTTGTATATCTATTCTATTAGATGTGTGTGTGAAAGATGTGAGTAGGCACAAAGTTCACACAGACAGGAAAATGTAGCCCCAAAAAATTCTAGCCAAAGTTTATTTTGCGTGATGGAATAATGGGTGATTTTCTTCTTTATATTTCTGCGTTTTTTCCATATATGCTTTTTTATATTTTTCAATTTTGTAAAATATATAATAATAAACAGAAACCAAAAAAGCTTTGCTACTACTTTTTTTGTATCCTTTTTCCCAGGACTCAACTGATGGAAACTCATGCTCAGAACTGCTTGTATTAGTTGAAGAGAAAGAAAAAAATAACACAAGGCATGCCTAAAAATCACCACAATCCCCAAAATTGTGTTCACACCTGACTCTTAATTCCAACCAGGTCCTCCCATGTTCCCAATTACAGTAAGGAAAATAAACATCATGAAAGGGAACATCAAATTCAAGACTTCTGACAAGGCAACAGTTAAAATTCATGAGGGTACATTTTGCTGTTAATTGGCTATCCACCATTAAAAACCTGGCTTTTTGATTAAGAATAGTCACAGCAGGCCCTCGTAGATTGGCTAATGAGCTGTCCACTCACAGGCGAGTCCAGCTATTCATCAAGCCCCTGGGTTAATTTGAAGGAAGCTCAAGATACCTGCAGCAGTTCATGTGGAAAATGAAATCTGAGTAGCCTATAAAGGGGAAATGGCATCCTGCCCAAGCTGAAAACCTCTGCTCTTTGGGGGTAGATACACACAGACTAGTCAAGTAGGTCTGAGAAGTTAACTAAATGGAAAGTCTGTCATTCCTGGGGTTTGGCAACTTGCCTCCTCTTCCAGAAAGCATAGCATGTTAGTATCTGCCCCAGGTAACTGTCTACTGACTAACAATGACTTTAGGATCTAGTAAATGAGAATACAAATTTATTTTATAGAAAACAGCATAAGGAGAAGGAATACTGAAAAAATAGGGCTAAAATTTGGTGGAGGGAGACGTTAGAACTGACAGTACAGTAAAGTGAGATGGAAAAAAATCCAATAAGGGAGCAATTATTTAAGTGAGTTTTAATCTGAATCTTCCCACCCACATGCCAGTTTTAGACTGCAGGAGGTATGAAAGGACACTCAAGGCTAGCAATGTCAGCCAACTGTCATCCTGTCAAGAGTGCAGACAAATAGTCACCACGCAAAAATCAATAGCAGTGGGAAAAAGGCTTTCTTGTACATTTATGATGGATAACACAGCCTGGGTGTAATGCATTGAAACAACTAACTTAGATGATGCAGACTGCTTTGGTCAATGATTTTCAAGCCTTGGTTGGGAACAGCTGCACTGCTAAAGCATTTACTGTTCTAGGCACTTGAGAGCAGCTATTCCCCTATATCAGAGAATTAATCCAAATGCATTCCTTGAAAACTCCAGATCAAAAAATTAAGAAAGAGTGGAAAGGACCACCGGTCATGCCATATGTGAACACCATAAAGTAGCTCTCATCATCCGCTTCTAGGATTGGAGGGTAGCAAATAACACTAGTAGTCTTCTACCCTTTTAACGTGAGACCCACAAGGTGAGGTTTTCATTGAGGAAGTAGTCTGACTCTGTTGTTAAACTATGGAGAAACTGGAGTATCAGAACTGTAATGGCTTCTAGAAGCTTGTGGCCAGGCCAAAACTAAAACCAAGCACATTTCCCTCTTTTAATCCAGATGCTTGTATTCAAGCCCGCTGTCTCCATTAGGTAAATGGGAATCTATTGCGGCTGAGGGGCTTCCCCTGTGGCTCAGCTGGTAAAGAGTTCACCTGCAACACAGGAGAGCCAGGTTCAATCCCTGGGTCAGGAAGATCCCCTGGAATAAGAAATGGAAACCCACTCCAGTATTCTTGACTGGAAAATTCCATGGACAGAGGAGTCTGCAGGACTACAGTCCATTGGGTCATAAGAGTCAGACACAACTGAGCATGCATACACGCACACACACACACGCACATACACACACACACACACTGTGGCTGAAGGGCTGGCTCCCCCCACAGCCTAGTTCCACTCTCTATTAGGCTGAGAAGGATGATTTGCAGTCAGCAGCTCCCCTGCTTTGGCCTGGTGAATTCTTCCACCTGCTCTCCACCAGGGAGGCAGTCTTGGGATGTGAGGTCCCAGCCAGAGTTTCTTTCCCTCCAGGCCAATGGGCCCACCAAGAGAAGGGCATTCACAGCATTTCCTGACACCAGAGCCTCTGAGGGCCCTGGAGGCACTGCAGCAGGCAGCCAAGTAGCAGAGACAGGGGCCCAGAGAAGGACAGCCACAGCTTCACACAGGCTCTGACACAGATTCAGGGTGACTTTGGACAAACCAGCCTACCCCTTTGTGGTCCAGCCCCTCATGTGTAAAACACCAGTGATCTTACTTCCTTGCTTGGCGTTCAGGAAATCAAATAAAATCACGAGTATGAAAATACTTCGAAAAATGTTCACCCATAAAATTGGAGAATTTTAGAAGGACTTTCAGATCAGATCAGATCAGTCGCTCAGTCGTGTCCGACTCTTTGCAACCCCATGAATCGCAGCACGCCAGGCCGGATCATTTAATTTAGTGCTGTCCCTTATTATACAGATGAGGAAACAGTCCCCAAGTGCTTAAATGTCTTAAGCAAGGTCAAGCATAAGCAGAGCTTCTATACAAGTCAGAACACAATTGTTACAAATTAACACAATTCCAGTGTGACTGCAAATATATTAATGATGTATTTCTCTTTCTTCTGAGCACAAAAAGAGACACATTGCCTACAGAAATAAAATGAGATAATCAGGGAGGCCACCAAGTTTGGAATAAATGATGAATGGTTTATTGTTATTACACTGTAAACATGATAAAATAATACAATCTACATTTTCAGTTGTTATAGCCATAGTCTAGGACAGCAAAAAAATAAATCAATAAATGAAAAAGTATCTATAATCCCTCTCTCCAGAAAAATACCAGTGTTAACATTAAGGTTAGCACCATTTACCATGAGATAATACTCTACATATTATTTTAGAATCTGCTGTTTTGAACAAGAAGAATTAAAAACGCCATTCTATATCTTTCAGCAAAGTGACATGGATGAGACGCGTTAATGATGAAAACTATGAAAGAGTAATTGGTTTCATGAGAAAAGGATGACTCTATAAAGTTCTTGATCTATTCTCCAGGAAATAAAAGAATAAATACAGATAGCTTAAGAATTTAAAAAGTGGTTTCTTCAGTTAGTTGAAGACTATGGACAAATCCATTTTCCTAATGTTCCATGTTAAGTCAAGATATGTTCAGTGATAAGTAAGAAACTGAAATCCCGAGAGAAGTCACTTCTATTGTATTTACAATCTATTGCCAAAGCAATCGCTGACTCGGCAATTCCTACCCTGATTACAAAACTGAGATACTGTGACTTTTAATGTTCACCCTTCCATCTATCTTCTGAACAAAAGGTCAGTTTTATGAGAATTTATCTTTTATGTTAATGGTATGTCTGTGACCCAGAGTTTTCACTCCTCACAAATCCTTTCTCTCAAATTGAGGGCTCATCCTACTTATAAATTTCCTTAAATGCAATCGTTTTGGTAGAGTGCTAACTCATTGGCCTAATTCATCTTAAAGAGTGAAATTCAAAGACTCTAACTTAAAGAGTAAAATTCAAAGATGGCATGTCCTATTGTCTGTAATTCTAAACTCCAATTCCATATAAGCCAATCAGACCCCATTTGGATAAATCCAAGCCTCCTGAAGTAGCTCTGCTTTTCAAATATAAATCCACTGGAAACCCAAATGCCACCATTTTACTTCTGCCCACTACCTAACTGCCCAGAAAGGAAACCCAAGAACTCCCAGCAGTTACTCCTTTTCCTGCTCTTGCCCTAACCTGCAGTTACGTCTCTGAAACACAGAATTGGATGCTATCTCATCCTCATGTCCATGCTATCCTGCCACTTCTTTGTACTAAAAGGGTCACTTTTCATGATCCCGGAGGCACAGCTGGTAGGGAGGAGCAGAGTTCACAATCATTGGCCCTGAGAACGTTATACAAGAAAATCTTACAAATAAGGTTTTTAAGATTACAAGACATCTGAAATAAGTTGATAAAGAGCCATTATAAAATCCACATGAAAATAAACTGTGAAATGCGTCATGAAGAATTCTAAATGTGGGTGCTTTGTTTATATTCATTTCCTCATCAAGTTTCCAATGTGACCCCTGGACTGTAGCCTGCCAGGCTCCTCTGTCCCTGGGATTTCCCAGTAAGAATACTGGAGTGGCTTACCATTTCCTTCTCCAGGGGATCTTTTCAGACAAGGGATCAAACCCTCATCTCCTGCTTGGCAGGGGAATTCTTTACCACTGTGCCACCTGGGAAGTCAGACACGACTTAGCAACTGAGCACGCACACCTCCTCGAGCTTCAGTACGGGTCTTCCCCTTTCCCACAGGCCCAGCAAGTCACCAGGTCTCCTTCCCTGAGATCTATCTCTGTTCATACTCTGTATTTTTCACTACAAAGCTCAAGTTAGCCTTGAATGGTCTAAAATTCAAAAGCAGTTCAGCTTTAAATAAAGTATAAATTTTCTGAGATTTTGGATACCCTTGTGGGAAAACTATTTCCTGACTCAAGATTTATCAGGAAAGTTAGTCTGTTACTCTTGACCACATATCAAAAGTTTTAGCTCCTTAAATCCCTCTCATTCTTAGATGAGGTATACTAACAGCATTTATACATGCAGTAACTATTGGAATCTATATTTCAACCATTTTAGTGGTCATTGTAGGTCCCTGCATGATCTATCTGGCAATGGGAATACATCATAAATGGCAAATACTAGAGTCTGGCAATGGCACCCCACTCCAGTACTCTTGCCTGGAAAATCCCATGGATGGAGGAGCCTGGTAGGCTGCAGTCCATGGGGTTGCTAAGAGTCGGACACGACTGAGCGACTTCACTTTCACTTTTCACTTTCATGCATTGGAGGAGGAAATGGCAACCCACTCCAGTGTTCTTGCCTGGAGAATCCCAGGGACGGCGGGGCCTGGTGGGCTGCCATCTATGGGGTTGCACAGAGTCGGACACGACTGAAGCGACTTAGCAGCAGCAGCAGCAGAGTCTTTCTATAAGGTGGAGCCATGGTCAACTCAGCCCAGCTCAATCACTTTGAGTGAGCTTGAGGTGAATTTCTATAGCACATGTACATTAAGTATTTAGACAAGACATACAATCCACATTCTCTGATATTTCCAACATTAAGATACACTCAGAGGCCAAGTAGAGTGAAAGGGGAACTGACTTCAGAAGCAATCAAAAAACACATAGAATCTCAGCTCTTCCAGTTACAGGCTACACGGACATGAGCAAGCCCAACATCACTGAAGTACAGCTTCTTCATGTAAAATTGAAGTAATGATAATGACATCTTACAGAAATAGGCGCATGGACTAGAGATAATATATATAAAATATTCACCATAATGTCTAGCCTATGATAGATGCTACACATATGGTGAAACCCATTCAGTAGTGTCTGACTCTTTGTGACCCCATGGACTACACAGTCCGTGGAATTCTCCAGGCCAGAATACTGGAGTGGGTAGCCTTTCCCCTTCCAGGGGATCTTCCTAACCCAGGGATTGAACCCAGATCTCCCACATTGCAGGCAGATTTTTTTACCAGCTGAGCCACAAGGGAAGCCCAAGAATACTAGAGTGGGTAGTCCATCCCTTCTCCAGCAGATCCTCCCGACCCAGGAATCATACCGGGGTCTCCTGCATTATAGGTGGATTCTTTACAAACTGAGCTATCAGAAATATGCCAGCAAATTTGGAAAACTCAGCAGTGGCCACAGGACTGGAAAAGGTCAGTTTTCATGCCGATTCCAAAGAATGGCAATGCCAAAGAATGCTCAAACTACCTCACAATTGCACTCACCTCACATGCTAGCAAAGTAATATTCAAAATTCTCCAAGCAAGGCTTCAACAGTACATGAACCAAGAATGTCCAGATGTTCAAGCTGGATTTAGAAAAGGAAGAGGAACCGGAGATCAAATTGCCAACATCTGTTGAATCATTGAAAAAGAAAGAGAGTTCCAGAAAAACATCTACTTCTGCTTTATTAACTATGCCAAGACCTTTGACTGTGTGAATCATGACAAACTGTGGAAAATTCTTCAAGAGACGGGAATCCCAGCCCACCTGACCTGCTTCCTGAGAAACCTGTAAGCAGGTTGAGAAGCAACAGAACTGGACAGGAACAATGGACTGGTTCTAAACTGGGAAAGGAGTATGTCAAGGCTGTATATTGTCACCCTGCGTATTTAACTTATACGCAGAGTACATCACATGAAATGCCAGGCTGGATGAAGCACAAGCTGGGATCAAGATTGCAGGGAGAAATATCAATAACCTCAGATATGCAGATGACACCACTCTTATGGCAGAAAGCAAAGAGGAACTGAAGAACCTCCTGATGAAAGTGAAAAAAGAGAGTGAAAAATCCAGCTTAAAACTCAACATTCAAAAAACGAAGATCGTGGCATCCAGTCCCATCACTTCAGGGCAAGTAGATGGGGAAACTGGAAACAGTGACAGACTTTATTTTCTTGTGCTCCAAAATCACTGTACACTGTGACTGCAGCCATGAAATTAAAAGACACTTACTTCTTGGAAGAAAATTTATGACCAATATAGACAGCATATTAAAAAGCAAGACATTAATTTGCCAACAAACGTCCATCTAGTCAAAGCTGTGGTTTTTCCAGTAGTCATGTATGGATGTGAGAGTTGGACCATAACGAAAGCTGAGTGCCAAAGAATTGATGCTTTTGAACTGTGGTGTTGGAGAAGACTCTTAAGAGTCCCTTGGACTGCAAGGAGATCAAACCAGTCAATCCTAAAGGAAATCAGTCCTGAATATTCACTGGAAGGACTGATGCTGAAGCTAAAACTCCAATACTTTGGCCACCTGATGTGAAGAACTGACTCATTGGAAAAGACCCTGACGCTGGGAAAGATTGAAGGTAGGAGGAGAAGGGCATGACAGAGGATGAGATGGTTGGATGACATCACCAACTGGATGGATGTGAGTTTGAGCAAGCTCCAGGAGTTAAGTGATGGACCGGGAAGCCTGGAGTGCTGCGGTCCATGGAGTTGCAAAGATTCGGACATGACTGAGCGACTGAACTGATACATTTGGTAGACTTCTATAGCTAGCAATAATAGTTAAAGTATGTATTTTATCCTCAATATAGTATGTTTCAATCCACATCTAGAAGTGTAAAGATTTCTGGGAGCCTTCATAGTGAACTTATTCTACTAGTTCATCATGAAGTTACGCAAGATAAGAAAAAGGTTATCTTATTATCTGACTCTCATTGTCTCCTGAGACAATGCTTTGAAAAAGAAAGATAAAACACTAGTAGTCTCATGAAAGAATAAGGGGAGAAGGAACCATTACTGGAGAAACAAGACTCAGAAAAGAAATAGTTGGGAGCACAAAGATATATTTGTCCCTCTGCACCATATGATAGCTCAGTTGGTAAAGAATCTGCCTGCAATGCAGGAGACCCTGGTTTGATTCCTGGGTCAGGATGATCCGCTGGAGAAGGGATAAGCTACTCACTCCAGTATTCTTAGGCTTTCCTTGTGGTTCAGCTAGTAAAGAATCTGCCTGCAATGCAGGAGACCTGGGTTCGATCTCTGGGTTGGGAAGATCCACTGGAGTTGGGTGTGGCAATCCACTCCAGTATTCTGGCCTGGAGAATTCCATGGACAGAGGAGCCTGGCAGGCTATAGTCCATGGGGTTGCAAAGACTTGGACATGACTGAGCAACTAAAACACACACAATACAATTAGAATTATAATTCTAATCCAAGAACTGAAATGATGATGATAAAAATAGCTACTAGGGAGAAACTTATAAAGAAAGAAAAAGTATCTTCAACAGATCAACTGCAAGCAACACAAAAACTTAAGCCAAAGCTTTGAACCTTCTACCTAAGGCCAAGATTATCTCAGAGATTTTCAGGGCAAGTGCACAACCTCAGGTATGGAGAAGCATTCCAGGCTATAGTTCCCTGATTTATGGTTAGTGATGGTGAAAAAATAGAGTAGCAGGCCATGGGACACATCTTTGGTTACACAACACAAGTTCAAAACCAATAACCAAGCACAAGATTTTCTATTCAAGGACTAAATCTCATTGGTAGAATGAGATACATGAAAATAAATATAGACTACGGCAAGCATGCCTTTTATCTAATGGTCAGCAATTTCAGAGAAGAGGCTTTCAAAGATAAAATGCAAATATGCTTTAAATTTTTGAAATGGTTTTAAATCTTCTTCAGTTTCTGTAAACTCATCTGCCTACCCATTTTAGAAGAAATTCTAAGGTAAGATTACACTTACATGGCCATTTGCTAAAACATTTATCTGACTTTACTTTTAATGCTCTAACCAATTCTAGATTTGATTTCATACAGCATCCTATATGTTATATTCTGGAAGGATTTATGTTTATCATTTATTCTATAACCTGATATATTTGCTTTAGAAATTTTGGTGGAAGTATATTAAAACATGGCACAAAACATTTTTCTTTACTTATTTTTTCCACTTCATTTACATGGAGTATGGATGGATCACAAGTTCTTTCCTCTTTTTTATTTTTGTGCAATTTATTTCACAATGAAATGCTCAATAAACTTTATTAATTAACTGCATACAAATTACAGGCATCCCTACAGAGTGCAATCAATAACAGTGATAGCACAAGATGCCCAAAAAACTTGGAATTGGCCTCAAAATAAATAGCAGTGCTTGGTAATAAATTTGTAGCAGAAAATAGGCAAACTACCCAGTAACTCCTTTCTTCCAAAGAAATGTCTATTCATGATTATTCACTTTAAATCAAAAAGCTCTAAATTGAAAATGGTTGCTATCTTGTTACTGATCACCATTTAACCAACTGGTTCTAATTACAACTTGATGCCTGTGAACCACCAAGATGCTCTGCTGCTGCTGCTAAGTCGCTTCAGTCATGTCTGACTCTGTGCGACCCCATAGACAGCAGCTCACCAGGCTCCCCCGTCCCTGGGATTCTCCAGGCAAGAACACTGGAGTGGGTTGCCATTTCCTTCTCTAGTGCGTGAAAGTGAATTTGCTCAGTTGTGTCTGACTCCTAGCGACCCCATGGACTGCAGCCCACCAGGCTCCTAGATGCTCTAGCAAGATCTAAAGATGCCAGACTGAAAATTCAACATTTTCATCCATAGGCTAAAATGCCCTCACAAAGGTTTCTGCCAGCCCCCTACCCTACCTCTCACTTAGCTAGTTTATATGCTGTTTCAGGCTCCTGCTTTTAGAAAATTAACAATAAACAGTGTAAGATACAAGAAAGTCTGCAAGAAGGTTCAGGAAATTTAGGAAATTTGTATTCTAAAAAGAGACATAATAAAAGCCTAGGCTGAACATAGAACAGATAGGAAGGAAGTAAAGTAAAGCCGCTCAGTCGTGTCCGACTCTGCGACCCCATGGATTGTAACCTACAAGGCTCCTCTGTCCATGGAATTTTCCAGGCAAGAGTACTGGAGTGGGTTGCCATTTCAAGCATCTATAAATCATATGCTAACTATATGCAAATATGTACGCTCTGGCTTTAGGGAGATTCTAGAAGTGGCCTTATCACCCAATGCTTCTATGGTTTCTCATTAGCTATATTTAGATACTATTATCCTTTTACAGACTTATAAAGGACTGACCTTTCAAACTAGATTCCAGTTAAACTTGGCCATATTAGGAGAAGTCCAAAGTGGTCACAAAATTCCATATAGTAAAACGTACTGTACAACAGGAGGACTTTGCAGGACTCATACTCAAATAATAAAACAAACTGACTCAACTCTAAGTGCCAGGCAGTGTTCTAAGTGTTTCATATTTCTCTAATTTGTATTATTCAGTCTCAAGATAGCCTTATGGGAGGCATTATCTCCATTGTACAGACATAGGAACTACCAAGGTCTAGAAAGATTAAGGGAGTCAACTAATTAGCAGATGCAAAGTCTGTTTTTGCATCAACCCTAATAACTCCAGATCCTGGACTCATTACCACTACTCTAGGTCACCTCCCACACACACAAATGGGGGAAACAAATGAAAAGAAAAGTAAATTTCCAGGACTAAGGGGGAAAGGACTAGGACTTGGCATCTCCTATGTTTGCTGGGTCTTTTCATCTTTCTGTTTCTTTTCATCTTTTAATGGGTAATATGAATAAAGGTGGCTCAGATGGTAAAGAATCTGCCTGCAATGCAGGAGACCCAAGTTCAATCCCTCAGTCAGGAAGATCCCCTTGAGAGGGGGACGGCTACACTCTAGTATTCTTCCCTGGAGAATTCCATGGACAGAGGAGCCTGGTAGGCTACAGTCCATGAGGTAACAAAGAGTCAGACATTGCTGAGCGACAACACTTTCACTTTTTCATGAGTAATATCACAGGAAATCAGATAAAAGGAATTTTTTCCAATTCATCTTCCTTACATATTGAAAATTGAGAATATGTAAATTCATAATGTTCCTTCCAATCTTTATCTAGATGTGAGGCTAAAGAAAAATGGAACATCAATAGCTCAGAACTCCAGCAAATGTGGCAGACACCTTTATTCTCCCAGTCAAAGATGTCTACATTTTATTTTTTTGTTCATAAAAATTTGTAATTAAAATTGCAAAGAGCAGCCTAATCTCATTTTAGTGCCTCCATACATCACTGGTTTCGCTGACCTAATAAAAAGAGCTCATATTTCCCATATCAATTGATGCACCAAGTCACTGATTAGCTAGGGTCCATTTTGTGTATGGATGAGGGTGGTGTTTAATATATCAACTCCATTAGCTGCTTAATGCCATTTTGAGATGTAACAAAGCAAATTCAAAAGCCTATTCAACAAACTTCCTGACAATATGATGGTCCTGGTCTTGATTTCCTTTAACCCATTACTTCTTTTATATGTTGTCACCACTTTTCAAAATGCTCAGGAAAGTCAGGGAGGGTCAATACAGGCCAACAGTACCAAATTCCCTTTTCACTGCTCCCCATTTTTCACAGATCATTTCATTAGGAATGACCTGAATGAACTGATGCAAGTCAAGGAATAGCCTCAAAATTCCCCCGAAACACCTCAGAACAACCCATTGAAATCACACTGTCCTCCGGGTCAGAGACTTTGGGGTGGATGAGAGAGGGGGAGGGGCCTCTCGCCTCCCTCGTCAAAGGCTGCGGGCACAGCATACTCCAGTGTTGTTACTCACATGTCAACGCTGTCACTTCTGCTCAGGGGGCTGCTGAAATCCCCACGACAGTCACATTGTGTGACATGAAGCCAGCTATCGCTAAGTGAGGTTTAGGGAATAATTAGAAAGCAGGCATTTTGACTTTTAAATATTCTACTGTCTTTAAGTGGCTTAAATAATTTCTAAGCAGAAGTGCCGCGGGGGAGAGCAGGGTGTCAGCAGCAGAATGGATGTTGTCGCTAACAGCCAACAGCTGGAAAGGGACTGTGCAATGCCCCCTGCTTTGCAATACTTTCCCGGTATCCTGAGCTACACTGGCTCTGGAGTCTAATAGCACAATATGGGAAACAAGAGCTCATCTATCTACTTGTCAGAGGCGCTGCAGGCACTCCACGTACAAGCCTTCGCAGCTCGACCTGGGTTGAGCCAGACCACGACCTAAAAGGAAGCTTTTCAGGGGTGACAGGCATTTTATAGTAATTAATTCTCCAGGAGACGCAATCCCCAATGTCACCTGAGCATAGAGAAAGATGTAGCAAATTCAACTACTCTAAATTCTTTATGTAGATCACACTGGAAAGGGGCTATATCAGAGATTCTAAAGGAAAATGAAGTGTTTCTGTGAGGATGCCATGATAATCCCCTGGATGTTTTAACTGGATTTCACTCTTGCTTTTCCATCAAAGCAAGAACTCCTTGTGCAACTGAAAGCTTTTTTAGAGATTGGGAAGGCCTCCTGTGCTATAGCTTTTCCTGTTGTCCTTTTTATTATAAGCACCAACATTCCTACTTAGCACTTCTTTCCCCTGTCCCCCTACTCCCCAGTTCTAGTATCTACATCCATCTTTTAATTGGTCTCCAAATTTTCTCTCACATCTAACCTGTGTGATATTGCCAGAGTTTTCCTAGAGTACACTTTGCTTTAGACTCTTCCTCATTCAAAAAAGCAAAAAGAAATCAAAGTCCAAAGTCTAAACTAATTAGGCTAACTTTAAGGCTCTTTAGAGTGTCTGCTGGCGGAGAAGGTGATGGCACCTCACTCCAGTACTCTTGCCTGGAAAATCCCATGGATGGAGGAGCCTGGTGGGCCGCAGTCCATGGGGTCGCCAAGAGTCGGACACGACTGAGAGACTTCACTTTCACTTTTCACTTTCCTGCATTGGAGAAGGACATGGCAATCCACTCCAGTGTTCTTGCCTGGAGAATCCCAGGGACAGGGGAGCCTGGTGGGCTGCCGTCTATGGGGTTGCACAGAGTCAGACACGACTGAATGAACTTAGCAGCAGCAGCAGCAGCAGCAGTCTGCTGGAGTAGGAAATGGCAACCCACTCCTGTATTCTTGCCTGGGAAATTCCATGGACAGGGATGCTGGGCAGGCTATAGTCCGTGGGGTTGCAAAGAGTTGAACATGACTGAGTGCGCGCACACACACACACACACACACACACACACAAGAGTAAGTACAAAGGAATCATTGGCAATAAGTGGACTCAGCCCCATGAACAGTACACACACTATATGAATTCTCAAGAGACTTCCAGATGAGCCATCAAAGACAGTCTTCAAGGATAAGAAAAGGAAATGGCATGCAATATATCTCTACTATGTGCCTCTTATTCTACTAAACTCTTTGACAAGCGTCATTTCATTTTTGTTATACTAGATTTTAATAGACATTGAGTCCAAATAACTTTCCCAAGTTACCTTAATAGAACTAGGATTTGAATCTAGACCCACTTGACTCCTACTTCAAAACAAGTCACATTATTTCAAAAGGCCTCATAGGTACAAAGTGCTATTTTCACATAAAAAGGATTAATTCCAGCCACAAGGAAGTAAGAACACCACTTCAAGAACTGGTCATTTAAGTGTCCCTATGGGATGGGAAAGGCTTTAACAGGCAAATGACAGGTGTGGAGAGAACAGATGGAGCATGTTTAGGGAGTAGAGAACAAGGCAACTAGAATGGTTACGTATCCAGATGATGGTTTGGTTGATGGAGAAGACTAGGATGGCGGGGTGAAGCCTGAAACTACAAAGTGCTCTGTAGGCCCAGCTGAGGAGTTTGGACTTTAGCCTGTGAGCAACAGGCGTCTATCAAATAACTTTTAAAAGATGTGCAATAACGCATTCATTTTTTAGAAAGAAAAACTGGCAAAAGAGCAAGGAAGACAGACTGGAGAGAAGAGGGCACAGTTCAAGAATGTAGAAAAGGCTCTCCCAATGCATATAAAGATATCTAAGGAGGGCTAGGAAGAAAGGAGATTAAACGGACTGACTTTTGAGGTAAAATAGATAAGATCTGGTGGCTGGTTAGATATGGGGGGTGAAAAAAGAGCTGGGTGAAGAAGAGGGAGGTATGAAAAGTGATGAGAATTGTGAAACCTCATTAGTCAGAGCATGAAGAAGCCACTTCACAGGCAGAGAACAAAGAAGAGGAGAAAGAGGAAGAGGAGATAAGTTTCTGAGAAGAAACTGTTTTAAGCAAAAGAGAGGGGTAGGAAAAAACCTTTTTCTGATAATCCAGAGAAAGGTTCAAACAAAGACAAAGAAAAGGTGTTGGTATGGAGTAGCAGAAATGATAAAACAACAATAACAGTTAGCATTTATTAATGGCCTACTTACTGCCAGGTACTATGAAAGAAAAAAAAAATCTTATATTCTCATTTAGTCTCCAAAATCCTCAGTTGATAGATGAGAAAACTGAAGTGTAGAGAACTTAAGTGACTAACACAGCAAAGAACCTAAGCCCTCCATGGTAAAAGAAACACAAACGGCTTTAAGCACATGAAAGGTACTCCAACTCTGAAAAAAAAGTAAATGAGAATAATAAAAATAAGTTCTTATTTTTCACCTCTGAAAATACTGATGATCAAAATCTTGATGAGGATACATTGTTGGTAGGGATACAATTTGGGACAAAATTTTTGAAGGGCAATTTGGAAATACCTATAATAATTTCAAATTTATAGGCCTCAGCCCTATAATTTCACTGTTAAGAAATTTTAGTATTGGTATATTTGTAAAAGAAAGTTTGGAGGAGGTGTGAATCCTACAGTTAACAAACAATAAAGCTATTTGGATTTGGAGGAAATTCAGTGACCTAGATAATCCTATCTACTTCAAGTTAATGATACCAGCTCCAGAGTCTCTCCTGGAGAAGGAAATGGCAACCCACTCCAGTATTCTTGCCTGGAAAATCCCATGGACGGATGGAGGAGCCTGCTGGCTACAGTCCATGGGGTCTCAAAGAGTCGGACACAACTGAATGACTTCACTTTCACTTTTTCCAGAGTCTCTACAGGGACTTCCTTTGCCTTCTAGGCTCTTCGCTTCTATTCATTTACCTTCTCTCTTTTTCTTTTTTTCTTCCTTAGAACCTGGTAGTAGCTGAAGTTATTCTTTGTTCAACTGATGTTTTAAACAAAGAAAGAGAGACAAAACTGGAGAGTTAGAAATGGAGTTGTGCCAATTAGGATCTTTTCCCAATCGTGTAACATGAGAAAGGGAAGATAAAGAATTAAAAACACTCAGACAGCAAATGCTGAGGGACAGGGTCCACTCCCCAAATGTTTTCCTCTGCAACTCAGTGCTGAGATCACCCCCAAACAGTCCTCAGATCCTTGTGTGTTTTCCCAACTCTCCAAACAGATAAGAGCTTCCACATTTTTAATAATACTCTGTCAGCAGTGTAAGCTAGTCCTGCTTAATATCTAATATCAAAAATTTCCAAATATAAAGAGCCAAAAGGAAAGAAAACAAAAGATGGGGAAAGGTAATGAGGTCCAGAATCTTTCACCTGTATGATTGCATTTATTTCTCACACAGTCTTGGGAGATGGTAACTATAATCTCCCTACTTACAGATGCGGCAACAGAGTCTTGGCTGTTGTTAAATAGTTTTGCCAAAAATAGGCAACCCGTGATTGGGAGTGCTGAGATTCAAACTCAGGTATGTCTGGCCCAAGGCTCATGGTGTTTCACTTTCTACTTCTCATTATGCAAGGAGACAAAAACTCCTGAGTACAAGAAGTAAAAACCTTGCAGATTCACTGCACTTAACCTACACCTTTTCTGAAAATATCAGAGCTAGGGACATCCAATGGTCCATGCAACATTTGAAAGTTGGTCTTCTTACTGAAAACCTTCCCACTGATTCCATTTTCTTACTAACAAAACAGACTTGCCTCAGGAAACTCTTAAGCCAACTATCATGCAAAGAGGAATAAATTTTGCTATCAAGGCTTAAAAAACACCTAGATATGCACACTGTTGCTTGATTTTTTTTTAATTTATCCTTAATGGAATCTAATCCAAAACCACCAGAGTGACAAGAAAAGATATAAAGAGAGCCCCTCTTTACCTTCATCTTCCTTTGGAACAGTACGTCTGGGGCCATTAGGAAGAATGAATGAAAAAGAACAGAGGTGTAAAATTGGCACATGACAAATTTAAGATAAAATTAATAAAATATTAATAGGACTTCCCTGTAGCTCAAATGGTGAAGAATCTGCCTGCAATGCAGGAGACCAGGGTTCGATCCCTGGGTTGGGAAGATCCTCTGGAGAAGGTTATGGCAATCCACTCCAGTATTCTTGCCTGGAGAATCCCACGGACAGAGGAGCCTGGCGGGCTTCAGTCCATGGGGTCACAAAGAGTCAGACATGACTAAGTGACTAACACACACACACACACAAACATAATAGACTGTCATTCTTCTTTTATTGAAGCATAGTTGATTTACACTGTTGTGTTAGTTTCTGGTGTACAGCAAAGTGACTCAGATATACATAGAGAGATATAGGTATAAATATCTATTAATATACCTATATATGTTCTTTACAGAAACGTTTTCATTATAAGTTAATACAAGGTATTAATGGGGCTTCCCAGGTAGCACAGTGGTAAAGAATCCACCTGCCAAGCAGGAGAATCCCAGGGACGGGGGAGCCCGGTGGGCTGCTGTCTGTGGGGTCGCACAGAGTTGGACAGGACTGAAGCGACTTAGCAGCAGCAGCAGCAGCCAAGCAGGAAACACAGGTTTGATCCCTGGGTCAGAAAGATCCCCTGGAGAAGGAAATGGCTACCCACTCCAGTATTCTCACCTGTAAAATCCCATGGACAGAGGAGCCTGGAGGGCTACAGTCCATTGGGCCACAAAGAGTCAAACACAACTGAGTGACTGAGCACACACAAGGCATTAAGTGTAGTTCCCTGTGCTAAATTTGTAAATAAAACATTTATTAAGTTCCTTTTATATGCAGAGAAGTTTTTACTTATCTGAACAAAACTAACAAGGGACCTAGAAAAACAAGAAATGTCACGTAACAGACTGTAATCCTAAGAAAAGCCACTTACGTTATTAAACTTTGTGGGTCACCATGGCACAGCTTAGTTTGGCTAAGCATTCATATTTTATATGCCTCGTGGCTGTTTTCATTTTCAAAGGGTCTCCAACCCTATATCATTCATTCATGAATTCATTCATGCAACAAATATTTATTGCCTACTAAGCTCTTTTTGTTTTCTATCATTTTCTTCACAGATACACAGATTTCATAATGGGATTTATTCCTATTACTCAACCATAATTTTTCCCCCTTGAATTTCCTTTACCTTTTCCACTTCATTTCATTCAGTGTATTTGTCTTCCCAACCTCACAGTTTCTTCCAGCCTTGAGGACTCACAGTGGACAAGTTTAATAGGATGGAATCAAAGTTGAAGTCATTAGTAGGGGAAAGTAGTGTGTGCTTATGCATTAATATTTCTAGCAAGATGAAGAGAGCAGCATAGCACACACAATTACACATTTTCCCAAATTAAACTGAAAATGCAGTTGAACATTTCAAAACTCTGGCACTCACAGTTGTTTTCACTGTTGATATAATTATACTATTGGGCAATTTAATTAATTTTGTGTTTTATTACAAAAGTTCATGATTCTGACTAAATAGAATTAAATTAATGGAATATAAATCAGTTTGTCACATCTCCAAGAATTTTCATGAAGGGTATCTGGCTTTAATTTGTAAAATCCAGTAAAGTCTCTACATGATAAAATTAGTCATCCTTCTCTCATATCATTTCATCTAAAATTCAGGTTAAAAATGAATAATTTTATGTTCTCATTAACCATTTTGTTGCAAAATACTAAAATTCTTAGATAAGCATTAAATTATTAGACCACAGAGACAACTCAAGATGTTCATTAAGTTGACTCCTTCTGCTTGGAAAAAAAATCAAAGAAAAATCATTAGTAGATCAGCATCAAAATACTACCATATGGTAAGGGGGCTAAGGGGGGTGTTTTATGTAATTGTAAGTTGATGGCTAAGAATGCCCAGGACAATAATCAGTTTATAAATTTAGTTTAAGAAAAAAAGGGTGTAATTTGCTCCTTCTTAACCTTACCCTAAAATTCCATTTCCATGCCAAAAAGCATCTTTTCAAAAAGTTGTGTAAAGTGGTGCTTTCCATCATGATCATTTCAACCCAGAAATGTACTGTTTTACCCAAAATTCTTACTCTACTACATCACTCTAACATTACTTTCCTTCTCCCCTCCACCTCTCCTTCTGTATCCCTCCCTCTCATTCCTCCCCCCATCTCTAATGGATTGCAGGTTACTCTTTTCAATACTACTGTTAAATAGTTAAGCAAATACCACAGTCATCAGTTCAGTTCAGTTCAGTCGCTCAGTCGTGTCCGACTCTTTGCGACCCCATGAATTGCAGCACGCCAGACCTCCCTGTCCATGTCAGTTAACAGATGAGAAAATTGAGACTTGGACTGCCGAATGACTTTGACAGTAGTTTAGGGTAGGAAAAATACTGAAGAATTTGAGGTCAGGGGTCCCAGATTCTACTCCTTACTCCCCCTGTAGTGAGCTAGGTGCTCCTGGATTTGACAGCTCTTCATTTTTTAGCTCATTTTCTTTAGCAATAAGATGAGATTTAGTATAAATCAACTGTAAGGTACATTTCAGCTCTAAATTATAAGCCTTGCCCAACACTGAGAGAATGAGTATTAGGATGTGTGTGTGTGTGTGTGTGTGTGTGTGTGTGTGCGCGTGCGCGTGCACACACGCGCGCATACATGCTCTCAGTCATGTCTGACTCTGCGACACTGTGGACTGTAGCCTGCCAGACTCCTCTGCACATGGGATTCTCCAGGGAAGAATACTGGAATGGATTGCCATTTCCTCCTCCATGGGATCTTTCTGACCCAGGGATTAAATCCACTTCTCCTTAGTCTCCTACGTTAGCAGGTGGATTCTTTACCACTGTGCAACCGAGGAAGTCCTGGAATTAGGATGCACATGTGTGTGTGCGCGCGCGCGTATGTGTGCGCGCGCGCTTGCTTAGCCGCTCAGTCATGTCTGACTCTTTGCGAGCCTTTGGACTGTACCCCACTAGGCTCCTCTGTCCATGGGATTTTTCAGGCAAGGATACTGGACTGGAGCAGGTTGTCAGGTCATTCTCCAGGGGATCTTCCCGACCCAGGGATTGAACCCACGTTTCCTGCGTCTCCTGCATTGCAGGCAGATTCTTGACTCACTGAACCACTGGGGAGAATTAGGATACACGTCTTCACTTACTCATCCTGTCCTTTATCCACTGCTTAAGTCAACAAACCTGAAAGTCAAAGATCCTGCCTCTTTGGAACATCTTTGTTCATCATTTCCCATCAAAACAATCCAACAGACTATGAAGGAAAAAGGGCAAAATACATGAAATTTCATTAGACATAAATTTATTCAGACCCTGATATTATTTTTGTGGGCCAGCAATTACCTTCATAATTTTTTTAAAATATATCAATTCAGTTAAAACAAAGCTCAAAAAAGGAAATAAAAACATTTAGTATGACATTATTAAGAGCTGCTCCAGGAACCTTGACCAAGCATTCAATTAGTTGTCTGACCTTAAACAAGAAGTGAACTGGAACTGGTCTGAATAATTTCTAAATTTTTTTATAGTTCTGAAAATTTTAATTGTTCCAATCAATGGCAACAAAGATTATAGAAATGCTTACCTTAGTCTTCAAAGAAACACACATACACACACACAGATAAAAATAGCCTGCACCTAGTCTTTGCCAAGGGCTTCCCGGGTGGCATTAGTGGTAAAGAACCTGTCTGCCAATGCAGGTAGACTTAAGAGACACGGGTTTGACCCCTGGGTCAGGAAGATTCCCTGGAGGAGGACACAGCAACCCACTCCAGTATTCTTGCCTGGAGAATCCTATGGACAGAGGAGCCTGACAGGCTGCAATCCATAGGGTAGCACAGAGTCAGACACGACTGAAACAAGCGACTTAGCACGCATGCATGCAGTCTTTGCCAGAAGACTGCGAAGCAAGGTTAGATATGCAAGTATTTTACGTGGATCCTCACTGAGCACTTAGTCCAAAGAGAATGCTGAGAAAATCTAAGCATGAACAGTGAAGGAGAGTGCCAGTAGCTATGAGACCTAATGGACCAATGAAATTGGTTTGCCTGCTTTCTGAGGCTTCTTTCAGATGTTTTTGAAAAAAAAAAAAAAATCGCCAAGAATTAGGGCAATGAAAAGCATCCTACCAACGAAAAATATGGTGTGTGACTAGACCCTCAGTTTCTCAACTATGTCAAGGATTTGGGCCTCCAGGCCAAGCTCTCACAGGCACCGTGATTCTTAACTACGTAGCTTGACAAACGTTTTCTCTGTCAGAGTACCAATTCTGACCCAGCATATACCAGTCATAGGCAGTATCTACAGATTGTTTCTTTCCCCCATTTAGGAAGAAGCTCTGGAACTGCGAGAGAAAATTAAACTACTCAGACTAGAGAAGCAGAGATTTGTTTCATTTGCATCGGTTGCCAATGGTTGTAAACGGCTATAACACAAAGGATATTTCTTTAAAGCTACAAGAAATTAAGTGAAAAAGCCAAGAAGTAATGACTCTTCCATAATGAAAGAGTTCAAAAATACCTCTTAAAAGCCATTTTTGAATGCACAGAACCCATAGCTTCTACAAAGTGTTTTTAGAGGTCCATCTGCTGAGCATCAATATCCAATTGAGCTTTATGGATATAAGAGAGCCTCTATTCTACACATGAGGTACAGTGTTTGGAAGTATACCTATGGTAATGTGCTACTATTCTGACAATTTAATATAGTTTGAGTTGAAGAGTTTATTTAGACAGTGGTGGGGGGCAGTGGTGCAAATGGAGAGTTAGAAATCAATGGCAAGGAAGTAAATTGAAAATATAAATCAAAAGCAAATCTTTGTTTTCAGCAAGCTGGACCTTAATAAGTGAATAGATATAAGAGGGCAACCATGGCTTAAATTATAAGTCTCATAAAGCCAAAATTTTGTTTCCTTTTATAGTTAATTTAATATAGCTTTATGAATTCGAATACACAGAGTATGAGAAATAGAAAAATCCAACACTTTTGTTTTAGTTCGTTTTTCTGCTCAAAATCAAATAAGCCAGAAAAAAAGTTATGTTTTCAAGCCTGTCGAGTTTCTTTTCCACCATGATTCACTGATCCCTGGTATGTCATGTCTGGCCTGGAAGAGAAGCAGATGTCATTCCAATAAGACCTCTGTTTCCTTGAACCTGCATCTTCATTCATCATTTTTGTCACATGCTGAGCACACACAGCCACTTGGACCAGACTCAAGGTCCCACTGCCTCTGAATTCTAAAGAGATGGGCAGATTACTGTATAAAATTGCTCAAACTACAGAAACCTTGAAATCAAGTAATAATGGTGAACAATCACAAAATTATTTATATTACTCCTGACTGGGGAATAATTAATGAGTTAATCAGTTATCACCAGGATGAACCAGAATTCTTTATCTCCTTTTCCAAATGTTATTCTTTTAGGTAAGATCCCCCTAAGTCAGTATATTAGGTTTTCACCCTTATGCAGACAGGGAGTGGCAAAATAGTGAAATCCTGTGTTTCTTAATTTCTCTTGGCAAGGTGAAAGTTAGCAGACTTGAGTTCTGTCTTCAACATGTCTGACTGAAGTAAGACATTTAACTATCCTGTGCCTCAGCATCACCACTTATAAAATAAATTACCAGCACCTAGCTTTCCTTCCTTCCCATTTCAGAGCAGAGGCTCTATCTAGAAAAGTTCCTGATGACTTTACAAGAATGGTGAGTACCTTTCCAAAGAACTGTTCTTTTCTGTAAGAGTCAGCAAATAAATGATTGGCAAAGAAACAGCCCTTAGGACACATGGAAAACTCCGCATCTCATATTGGGTCCGAACGAATGACAATGTGTATTGTATCAACCCACTTTTTATTGTATAGGTTAGTGGCTTCCAATAGCATCTGATATTTAATATTGGCCCAAACACCTTTGGAAGAAGTGACAAAAAGTGGACGCTGATAAACATCTGGCAATTTCTTCTCAACTTGTGCTCACAAATGACTTGTGAATGTTAAAATTCTGGACTGAACACTACTCAAATTCTGGCCCTCTCTGGGAAGTGCCATTCTGCCTGGACAATGAATGCAACTCGGGCCACAAGACTGAGCAGACAGTATGCAGGAAGAGGGAAGTCTGTTCTCATTGTGAGCTGAAATGCCCTGGTTTGGAAATGAAGCTTTATCTTTCACCCTTCTGCTAAAGCTGTAACAGCGCTGATTTCCATTAAAAGATCCACTCCTTTCCTTTTTTAATAGCACCACAAAGGAAAATAGGACCAGAGGTTACTCACCAAGACACAATATTTAGTATGTCCATTTTCTTCCCGTATGGAATATTACGCCAGCTGATTAAAGTCTTGGAATCAAGTCTTTTAAAGTGGTCACAAGTTGATCTTTAGTTTAAGCCAATTCATTTTCTTTTCAGCCCTATACTATAGTTTTGCAAACACAGCTTGCAAAAGGAGAGTACCCCTTTTGATAGATTTATACATAGGAGAATAATAACATAATTCATAGAATAATTCAGTGACTCATTTGGGATTGTACGGAAAGCATGGCACGGCATACCATTACAAGTTTACTCCTGATAATTTGAGACACAAATATTCAGCTCATCTGTCCACAATTCACTCCACAGTACATAGCAACTCAAATGATGAAATCAGTAGTAAAAGTTAGACTTCTAGACTCCATTTTTTAAAAATCATCCTTGTCTTTTGCATTTACCAAAGAAAAAAGATTTCTACACAATGTTTTTCCATATCCGTTTCCCATCTCTGAAACACAATTTACCACAAGCACATAAATACACAGCAGTGGCCCCTGAGGATGAATGTCTAGCATGGCAATCCCCATGAATAGAGAAATACATGATTTACAAAAAAATGTTACATCGCCCAGTGGGGATGTTAAATCTGGTTTCATCATTGAGACTCCAGTGAACACTGATTGCTAGAAAAGCTGCCTCATCCTTCCCACCTTTCCTATGAGCGAGCAAATTCTCTAGAACCACGTGTTCCTTTTTAAAGGGCCGTTTTGTACTCATTCTTAATTTTGAGTATATCACAGATTGAGGGGTGAGAGACACAGTGGAAAATGGAAAGAAGACCTAGTGGCTAAAACATACCATCAGAGAACCTTCTGCATCCTTCTCCATGAATTGTCCTAATACCACCACTTCTTCAGTCATTAGCTGCTTAACATGGAAAAGACCTAAGGGCTTAGAAAAGACAAGGAAGTGTGCAGCCAGGGAAGCAAAGTACACAGTGAAGAGGAGGAGGGCTTTGTTCTAGAGCCTGTAGTGGTTAAAACTGACCATCCCCTTTAAACCCTAAACACCAAAGACACAGAAAACTGTCCATTATTTTGGTGTTCACTGGCAATCTGCCAAGCCACAAAGGCAGTCCTCTATTTTTCTTTCAAAATTATATATAGAGCATATATTAGAAACATCATTCACTTTTGGAATTTATCAGTACCAATATCATGATAGTCTTCAAATCAGTTATATCCCACACAACTCAGTAATTCCTAAGCTAAGGAAGTTTAATAAATAAGACACTGAATTTTCTTAAAGCAAATGGTTCTTTACATGCTCTGGGTTAAGAGCATATTTGTACATTTACAATATTTAGGAAAACACCCCCACCACAAAATGCCCTGTCAGGGATATACAGACATCTTGGAAACTGAGACATCTCCATACATTTATTTTGGTGGTTATTCATGACTCCTATTTGTTTGGTTGGTTGGTTGTGTTTTTTTCCCTTTTGGTCTCTTTTCTGCTGATTAAAATATTTAGAGTCATTTTCACATGTTGAGTAACTAAGAAAGCAGACAATCATGCCAACTGTTCAGCATATTGAAGAGGGTAATATTTTTATGATGATAGTTTCTAAATATAGACTAGATGCACATACTGAATATTTTCTCTCCCTCTCCTTCCTTTTCCTCACCTTCTCTCCTTCCAATTCAATGGAAAGAAAAAAGCATCTTTGAAAAGAAACATGATGATTTCTATCTTTCAGTCCATTTTAGTTTCCAGACTGGAGTGAAATATTTGGCCCATCACACTGTTTCTTTCCTTGTTCTTTCACATTGGGCTTGGCAATGATTTCTTTGGATATGACACTAAAACACTAAAAGCACAAGCAACAGAAGCAAAAATCAACAAGTGGGACTATATTGAATTTAAAAGCTTCTGCACAGCAAAAATAGCAATCAACAAAATGACAAGGCAACCTAATTTGCAAACTATATATCTGATAAAGGGATTAATATTCAAAATATACTATACAAGGAACTCATACAACTCAATAACAAAATGACAATCTGACTTTAAAATGGGCAGAGGACTTGAATGGACATTTTTCCCAAAGACATGCAAAAGACCAACACATACATGAAAAGTGTTCAGCATCACTAGTCATCAGTGAAATGCAAACCAAAATCAGAATGAGATATAAACTCACACCTGTTAGAATGGCTATTATCAAAAAGTAAAGATATGAATGCCAGTGAGGATATTGGGAAAAAAGGGGAACCTCAGCATACCATTGATGGGAATGCAAATCAGTACAACCACTCGGGAAAAAATATGGAGATTTTTCAAAAATTAAACATAGAATTACTACATGATCTAGCAATTCCACTTCTGGGTATACACCCAAAAACTATGAAATAACGATCTCAAAGAGATATGCACACTCCAATGTCCCCTGAAGCACTAGTCACAGAAGCCAAGACATGGAAACAACCTCAGTGTCTGCTGTCAGATGCATGGATGCAAACAAGTGAGATATAGATACAGGCACACACACACACACACACAATGGGACCATTATCCATCAAATAAAAAAAGAAGATCCTGCCTTTGTGACAACATGGACTTCGAGGGCATTATGCTAAGTGAAATAAGTCATCTAGAGAAAGACAAATGATCTTACTGATATGTGGAATCTAAAACCATCAAACTCATCAAAACAATGAGTAGAATGGTAGTTGCTGGGGGTTGCTGAGGGGTGGGAAAATGGGGAGAGGTTGGTCAAAGGGTACAAACGCTCAGTTAGAAAATAAGTTGCAGGGATGGATCTAATGTACGTTATGTACTCAGTCACTTCAGTCGAGTCTGACTCTTTGAGACACAGACTGTAGCCCACCAGTCTCCTCTGTTTATGGACCTTCCCAGGCAAGAATACTGGAGTGGGTTGCCATGCCCTCCTCCAGGGGATCTTCCTTACCTAGGGATCAAAGCTGTGTCTCATGTCTCCCGCATTGGCAGGTGGGTTCTTTACCATTAGCACCACCTGGGAAGTCCAATATACACTAAAGTGAAGTCGCTCCGTAGCGTCCAACTCTTTGCGACCTCATGGACTGTAGGCTACCACATTCCTCCGGCCATGGGATTTTCCAGGCAAGAGTACTGGAGTGGGTTGCCATTGCCTTCTCCAGGGGATCTTCCTGACCCAGGGATAGAACCTGGGTCTCCCACGTTGTAGGCAGACGCTTTACCATCTGAGCTACCAAGGAAGTTTTTAATGTACACTATGGTGACCAAAATTAACAATACTATATTATAAACTTGAAAGTTGCTGTGAGAGTAGAGCAATAATGTTCTCACTAAAACAAGAACAACAATGAAATGGTAATTATATGAGGTGAGGGATATATTAACAGACCATATAGTGGTAAATATTTCCCTATGTATTTATATGTGTGTGTGTGTGTGTGTGTGCATGTGTGTGTGTGTGTGTGTGTGTGTGCATGCTAAGTCACTTCAGTCATGTCTGACTCTTTGTGACCCTATGGACTGTAGCCTGGCAGGCTCCTTTGTCCATTGGATTTTCCAGGCAAGAATACTGGAGTGGGTTGCCATGTCCTCATCCAGGGGATCTTCCCATCCCAGGGATCGAACCCACGTCTCTTATGTCTCCTGCATTGGCAGGTGGGTTCTTTACCTCTAGCGCCACCAAAATCATCATATTCCACATTCTATCTTTAAATGTATACAATGTTATATGTCAATTATGTCTCAATAAAGCTGAGGGGAAAAAAGACTATGAGAGAAAACCAGCTCCAACAGACATAAGATAAAGTTAAAGGAACCAGAGGGCAACTTGCCAACCTCTGCTGGATCATAGAGAAAGAAAGAGAATTCTAGAAAAACATCTACTTCAGCTTTATTGACTATGTTAAAGCCTTTGACTATGTGGATCACAACAAACTGTGGAAAATTCTTCAAGAGATGGGACTATCAGACCACCTTACCTGCCTCCTGCAAAATTGGTATGCAGGTCAAGAAGCAACAGTTAGAACCAGACAAGGAAAAACAGACGAATTCCAAACTGGGAAAGGAGGATGTCAAGATTGTATATTGTCACCCTGCTTATTTAACTTATATGGAGAGTATATTATGTGAAATGCTGGGCTGGAAGAAGCACAAGCTGGAATCAAGATTGCCGGGAGAAATATCAATAACCTCAGATATGCAGATGACACCACACTTATAGCAGAAAGCAAAGATGAACTAAAGAGCCTCTTGATGAAAGTGAAAAAGGAGAGTGAAAAAGCTGGCTTAAAACAACATTCAAAAAACTAAGATCATGGCATCCCATCATTTCATGGCAAATAGATGGGGAAACAATGGAAACAGTGACAGACTTTCTTGGGCTCCAAAATCACTGCAGATTGTGACTGCAACCAGGGAATTAAAAGATGCTTGCTCCTTGGAAGAACAGTTATGACCAATCTAGACAACATATTAAAAAGCAGAGACATTACTTTGGCAACAAAGGTCCATCTAGTCAAAGCTATGGTTTTTCCAGTGGTCGTGTATGGATGTGAGATTTGGACCATAAAGACAGCTGAGCACCAAAGAACTGATGCTTTTGAACTGTGGTGTTAGAGAAGACTCTTGAGAATCCCTAGGACTGTAAAGAGATCACACCTGTCAATGCTAAAGGAAATCAATCCTGACTATTCATTGGAAGAACTGATGCTGAAGCTGAAGCTCTAATACTTTGGCCACCTGATGCAAAGAGCTGACTCATTAGAAAAGACTCTGATACAGGGGAAAGTTGAAGGCAGGAGGAAAAGGGGACAATAGAGGACGAGATGGTTGGATGGCATCACCAACTAAAGAGACATGAGTTTGAGCAAACTCGGGGAGATGGTGAAGGACAGGGAAGCCTGGCATGTTGCAGTCCATGGGGTCACAGAGTCAGACATGACTGAGTGACTGAACAACAGCAAGAAGAAGACAGCCTTTTTAATTAACACAGTGTGGTACTGGAGCATAGAGGCAAACAGACCAATGGGTGAGAAACAGATGCAAGGATATTTAGTATATGAAAAAATCACCATCCGAAACCACCAAAGCAAATGCAGAATTTTAAACAAATGTTGCCAGAATGTCTGGTTAGCCATTTGAAAAAATAAAATTAGACGAATACAACACCATACATAAGACATAAATGTAAAATGGATCCAGGTTCTAAATGTAAAAAAGTAAAACCAAATATGTGCAAAAAGAAAATATGGATAATTATTATATTATCTGGGTGTAGACTAAAGTTTTATATGACTCAAAATCAACAAATAATAAAAAAGTTGATAAATATGGTCCGATTAAGTAAATTTATTATGAAAGAAGGAAATTTTGATACATGCTAGAACATGGATGGCTTTATGCTAAGAGAAATAAGCGCCATCGCCAAAGGACAAATATTATAAGACTCTACTTATACGAGATACTTAGAGTAGTCAAATTCAAAGAGACAGAAAACATAATGGTATTTGCCAGGGCCTGGAGGGAGGGAGAAATAGAGAGCTGTTGTTTAATGGATATAGACAGAGCTTCAGTTTTGCAAGATGAAAAGAGCTCTGGAAATTGGTGGCACAACAGTGCGAAGGTACTTCACAACACTGAACTGTACACTCAAAAGTATCGCAAAACTTAAGATAGTAAGTTTTATGTTATATATATTTTACCACAATGAAAAATAAAAATTAAATTTTTACAAAATTTTAACAGTCCCTGCCAGAAACCAGCACAAATTAGATTCGAAGGGAACAATACCTCATGAAATTTTCCCAGAAAAGCAAAGTAAGAAGCACATTCATGTCCTGAACCGTCAGAAGGAGTGATCTGCATTGACGCTTCTTACCTAGGAGGATCCACTTAACTTCAGTCCATTTGCAAAACACAAGAGAATGTGAAGTGCTTCTAGTATCTATCCCCACAGCCACCTCACCCTATCCCCCACTTTTTTTTAATGCTTTATCAGGCACCAACCTCTATCATCCCATGAAAACTGGAAAAACCAAGACATGCCTACAGGATGTGTACTATAAAAACAGATCAAGCATTTGCACAGAGGCATGGAAAACACCATCTTCTGCCCTCATCCACTAAACACTAAATGACGTGGCCTAATTGCTTGAATTACCCATTATGAATAGCCCCTGAGTAGAGGTGAGAAACGGTGAAGGCAATGGCACCCCACTCCAGTACCTTTGCCTAGAAAATTCCATGGATGGAGGAGCCTGGTAGGCTGTAGTCCATGGGGTCGCTAGAGTCAGACACGACTGAGCAACTTCACTTTCACTTTTCACTTTCATGCATTAGAAAAGGAAATGGCAACCCACTCCAGTGTTCTTGCCTAGAGAATCCCAGGGACAGGAAGCCTGGTTGGCTGCCGTCTATGGGGTAGCACAGAGTCAGACACGACTGAAGCGACGCAGCAGCAGCAGAGGTGAGAAAAAAGAAACCTATTAAATCAACATCATGTATTCACATTCCTAGTCTCAAGGCCATGCAGAGCCCTAAAAAAAAAAAAACACAAATGTAAAACATGATGAAGGATCAAGGGTGTCAATTAGGTTCTAGCCCATCAAGAACCAAGACATTAAGGAAGAAATTAGTGCCTTTGGAAGATGTAAGAAAATAAAAAATGGGAATCGGAAGAATATCCAATAGGTCCACAGGAGCAGCTGTTTGAACTTTCATCGGTGAGAGTAAAACATCTAGAGAAAAATGTATCAAAAAGACCGAATAGGTTTGTCAGCATAGAAAATAAGGATTCATAGAGGCAGACAAGGTGATGCGTGCTCAGAACTCCCAAGGATAGGAAGACACAAGACAGAAAAAGGGAACTTTTGACTCTACTCTGGGTTCTACTATGCCTCTTATGAAGTAACCCCAAAGTCAAATATATATACATGTATGTATACATATATATATATATATAGTTGTTGTTGTTTAGTCACTAAGTTGCGTCCAACTCTTTTGCAACCACAGGGACTGTAGCTGGCCAGGCTCCTCTGTCCACAGGATTTCCCAAAAAAGAATACTGGAGTGGGTTGCCATTTCCTTCTCCAGGGAATCTTCCTGGACCAGGGATTTAACTGACATCTCCTGCATTAATAGGTGGATTCTTTATTGTTGAGTTACCAGGGAAACCATATGTATATATGGCTTACATATACATGTATACATATATATGTATATGAAGTTTTGTTGTTGTTCAGTCGCTCAGTCATGTCTGACTCTTTGTAACCTGATGGAATGCAGCACACCAGGCTTCCCTGTCCTTCACCATCTCCCAGAGTTTGCTCAAACTCACGTCCAGCGAGTCGGTGATGCATCCAACCATCTTATCCTCTGTCGTCCCCTTCTCCTCTGGCCTTCAATCTTACCCTGTATCAGGGTCTATTCCAATGAGTCAGCTCTTCACATCAGGTGGCCAAAGTACTGGAGTTTCAGCTTCAGCATCAGTCCTTCCAATGAATATTCAGGATTGATTTCCTTTGGGATTGACTGGTTTGATCTCTTTACCATTCAAGGGACTCTCAAGAGTCTTCTCCAACACCACAGTTCAAAGATATCAATTCTTCAGTACTCAGCCTTCTTTTTGGTCCAGCTCTCACATCCATACATGACTACTGGAAAAACCATAGCTTTGACTATACAGCTTCAGAATATGTGTGTATAAAGTTTTGGTTACCAGTTGGATTATCCAGAGTTACCATAATGAAAGGAAAGTGGTCTGAATAGAATTTCAGATATTCTCCTCACAGCAAAAGTGCATTATCAACATGATCTTCTTGTTACAGTGAGTCTATTTCTTAGAGTTAACACTGGTAATGTTCAGTCTCTGGGCCCTGGACCAAAGCAATTCTCCATGCAGGTACCACCCTGCAGGACCTGTGAGTGGCTAATAATCCAGTCCTTTTCTATCTGCTTTTTCCATGACTGTGCAGTACAAATATTTTAAATGTTACCAAATTTTTAAATAAAGAGTATGGAATACATTCCATGGAGCACATTACGGTAGTGAACTCTGTTTACCCAAGTTCATGAAGACCCTGAATGTCCCATATGAAACAGAGCATAAAAGATGGGAATGATTTTCTTGTCTATTCAACAATTTCCTAATCATAAGCCTTTCATAAAGACTTGTAACCAACCTTTCTCAGCCATCCAAGATTAAGTTGTATATAAGAGGACCATATAATTTATTATCTACACCAAAACACTTTTGAAAGTAGTGAGAAGGTATTTTTGATATAGATGATAGGCATAAAACAAGACTGCCTCAAGCAAATGGGTATATTATCATCTTTGTCTTATGGCCTTGGTCATTGAATATTCATAATGTATCTACTCAGAGAATACTCATGACTAATACACTCTACAATTTAAAAAACAGTTGGAAGTTTTTGAAACAGAGAGATCTCAATTCATTATTCAAAAAGCAAAATAATCTCCCAAAGACAAGAAAACTTGTGATGACATTGGTCTGCTCATCTTACCAAAAATAATTTGTTCAGCTCAAGGTTAGTAAGAAAAAGGAACTCCTACTGCTGCTGATAAAGCCATCTGTGCTTCAGAAACGGCTGACAGGTGCCTCCAGAAGAAGCAATCAAAAGTCATTAACGATCAAAATCATGACAATTAAATACAAGGATCTATCAGAGTCTTATTATCCCCATTGCAATGAAAAGAATTCAAACACCATCTCTCTCAAAAGAGCAGTTACTTTACTTTCTAAGTCCATTGGTTGCACTCTGTTATGAGGGTTCTCAAATCTCATTTCCTGACTGACCTACAGGGAAAGGAACAGCGATAATAATTAGAATAAGCTTGAGCCCTCAAAATTTTTCAAAAGCACATTCTTCTCTCATCGCAGATTTTTCAGCCCAACTGTATTCTGGGAAGACTTGGCATTTTTAAAAGTTCAAAGTTGAAAGCCCACATTCTATAAATAAATCTACAATGAAGTGCTAAAAGGTTTATTTCTGATTTCTTATTTCACAAACTAGGAACTAAGTGTAAAAATATTGGGTCATAAAATGCTTAAAAAGTAGATTACTAGAAACTAATAGAATACATTATTATCCATTGAGCCAATGATGGGTCAAATGGCATTTTGAAATCCTTGCAGAGAATATGAATATGACCTTCATGTATACCATTTACAGAAAGCAATTTTATTTACATTTTTAAATCCACATAAAGGTGAAGGATGATACTGCTGCAAAATGGAACATTTAATTTTTTGCCCCAAGGCATAACTGAGCTCTCCCAAGGTCAAATGTAGTACAAGACTGAAATGAAGCCACACTCTCTACCCTCATCTCATGCCAAAGGGCTTCCGCTTTGGGCAGGAATATTTTGGATCTACTTTTATTCTTCAGAAATAGAAAAATTCCTAAATTCAGCATAGGCTGAGCAATTCTATAAAATATTTTGTGAGCATTTTTCTATTTTACTTTTAAATCACATATCCAACCCACAGTAAAAATGCCTATGCTAAGCTAGTTAAAGGTTTGGGGCTATCTTGACTATAAGGTATTAAGCTAGACCGATTTTTAAAACTTTCTTAGTTTGCATCAACGTGCAAAGATATTGCTTATAAAATAATATGAGAAAGTATATAGGTTTGCCTCTTCTGTTGTACCTGACCAGCTGTCAGAAAAATAGGGCTCTCAAATGCCATAAGAAAAACTAGAGTATGCTACTGCTGCTGCTAAGTCGCTTCAGTCGTGTCCGACTCTGTCTGACCCCATAGACGGCAGCCCACCAGGCTCCGCCATCCCTGGGATTCTCCAGGCAAGAACACTGGAGTGGGTTGCCATTTCCTTCTCCAATGCAGGAAAGTGAAAAGTGAAAGTGAAGTCGCTCAGTCGTATCCGACTCTTAGCGACCCCATGGACTGCAGCCTACCAGACTCCTCCATCCATAGGATTTTCCAGGCAAGAGTACTGGAGTGGGGTGCCATTGCCTTCTCCGAAACTAGAGTATATGCCTCATTAATACATGTGGTTGCATGCATGTGTGTGCTAAGTTGCCTCAGTCTTGTCTGACTCTTTGGGACTCCATGGACTGTAATCCTCCAAGCTGCCCTATCCATGGGATTCTCCAGGCAAGAGTACTAGAGTGGGTTGCCATGTCCTCCTCCAGTGGATCTTCCCAAGCCAGGGATCAAACCCACATCTCTTGCATTGTCCCCTACACTGCAGGTGGATTCTTTACCACTGAGTCACTGAGGAAGCCCAATGATATTAAAGGTAACTCATTGATATTAATGGTAGCCAGAGAACTAAATTTTTTTAAAAAGCAATGCAAAAACTGGGCACAGTGTTTGGCTCAGGGTGTAAACAAGAAAGGAGATTTTATCTTTTGCAGTCATCTCCACACCTTCCCCACTCTCAAGTCAAATCCAAGACACAAAATACTGTCTCTTTGTAGGAACCCTTCCTGGGTACCCAGAACAATGCCTTGGAAGAAGGCATATGGCAGCCTACAGGAGATATTTTGAGCAGCAGATGGGATGGGTGCTGTCTCTCATCCCACTAAACTATTTCATCTAGTACTTCTGTGTGTGGGGGGGGGGGGGGGTGGTTAATGTGCTACCACATCCAAGTGTGCAGCTAGAATGAACTTCAAAGCAGAAAGGCAGCTTGTATCCCCTGTCCAGACGTCCTTGGACTTTAAAACCCAGTGGGCTGTACATTTGCATTACCTTGTATGCAAATTTTAAAAGAATGTCAAGTGTTAAAAGTAAATAAAAGCAAATAGTGTCCACAAATTAATCAATACTTAAAATTAGATCTTAATAACTGTCCACAGTGCTTGCCACCTAAAATTAAAACATCACAAGAATTCTCATTTCAATTGGGCAGTCTGTTCATTGGGCCTGCCACTGAATCATCTCTTCATTTCTGTAAACACTTGGATAGTTGTTATAGAAATGTAGGCCATTTTCTTTTGTTTTAATCACAGTGGTTACTATTCCCATTAAATTCATAAGGCTTACTGGGCAGCCCTGGGCAAACTATACAGCAGTCAACCAGCTACAAGAGGGCAACAAAATGTGGGCTTGGTCTTAGGGTCAAGATGTGTGTCATCCCTGGAACAGCTATGCTGGGAGCATGGGAACCTGGTTCATAAACCTTTCCCTCCTCCTTCTTCCTTTACTATTGATTTGCCACTATGTGCTAGCCACCTTTCGAAGCTCTCTGTAGCACATTATTGAGGTTAATACTCAATAACAACTCTGTGGAGTAGGAGGTATTGTTAGCCTCATTTTACAGATTAGGTAATTAAGATTTGAGAGGTTAAAAAGTTTGCCCAAGGTCTTAGAATTAAGAAAATACCTTGTCATTCTCTTTTCTTCTAATGGGGCTTTCCTGATGGCTCAGATGATAAAGAATCTGCCTGCAATGCAAGAGACCCAGGTTCACTCCCTGGGTCGGGAAGATTCCCTAGAGAAGAGAATGGCAGCCCACTCCAGTATTCTTGCCTAGAAAACTCCATGGACAGAGGAACCTGGTGGGCTACAGAGTCGGACACCACAGAGTGACTAGCACTCTCACTTTTTCACTTTCTCCTAATAAGTGTTTTATCAATACCTTTTCCCTTAAGAATTGAAGTGAGAGATAAGAGAGGAGAAAGAAAGGAAGAAGAGAGATTTTAATTGACTGAACAGGGCCTATTTTCTCTCTCCTGTGGCCAAGTCTTCACTGGACCAGGAAGTCCCCTACTTTCTCATCATAACTCTTCCGTTCCTACCATGAATTCAGTGTTGACACTGCATAGGTGCCAGGATATCATCCACCTAGCTTGCAGTAGTGGTCTCTGGGAGCATATCAACCATCTTTGGGTACGTCAATTTTCTGTTAAAACTTCTCATTTTTTTTCAGCATTTGTCTGGGGGGCCAAGGGGGGAAACCATCAATCTGAGAAATATGCAAATCCATCTGGCCACACATTAATTAGAGCTGTTCTAATTGTGAAGGATTTCAGTCAAGAATGCAAGGTAGGATTAAACATCTCAGGCCAAATCATTCACTTTTCATGCTTCCACACTCCAGAGCCTTTCAGCCTGACAGCAGAGCTGCAGATCTGGAAACGGTGCTCAGCTCCCATGTGCTGCTGCCAGATCTGCTTTAGTTTGATAATGGCTAGAGATGGTGGCTGCCTTTGGTACAGCTATTCATAACTCTGCCTTATTAAACGCAAAGAAGTTAAGGTTGAAAATATAACACAAGGCACTCATCATTCAATTACATATTTCTTGTGAAAGAGGCAAAAACTCTGCCATGTCCTGCAAAATCTCGACATCAATAGCAATTAAGTTTCACATCAAGACCAGAGAAATACTACAGTAACTACACTTGCATAATGTCTTTTCATATGCAGTGGTTTGCATCTTTCTCTGCATTTAATTCTGTAAGACAATAAATGATGGTGCCCTGGTACAAAAAACTATTCACAAATTAATTGGAAAAAATATGTGAGTAAAGATATTTTATATTTCCAATTTCAGAGACCATGTAGTCAGCCCTATTACCAACACCATAGCTGCTCCAACAACAAATCACAACTAATCATTCTACAATTCAGTTTTAGAATCAAACCTGGACTTAATTGTGGCATTTTCATTGAAAACTTCTCAAACAAAAAGTATAATGAATCTCAGGTAATCCAACACATGCTTTAAAGAGTATTCCATCAAATATTGAGCAGCATTAGCAATGCATGTAGATGACTGGTAAACTAGAGAATTGTTTCTCATTTAGAGGAGATGTTAACACAGTAGTCTAGTGGCCATTTTTACAAGGAGAAAAAACAAAGTATGACTATTCTAGAAGTTTACCCAGTAAACTCTGAGTGAAGCGGGCAGAAGGAGGAAGATTTTGAAGATGTCGCTATGCTTTCATGCTGTGTATAATTAAATTCTCAGTTCAATAAAGTAGGAGGGGAAAAAATGTTTCATTCCCCAAATGAAATGCACAATAAGGAAAAAAATATCCATAGCGGGGCTTATGGCTTGTCTTTGAGATCATAAACCAAGTAACAGATTAAAGAAAAATGTCATCTTTAATATATGTTTGGAGGGAAAAAAGAATGAGGCTCTCTCATTTTTCTAAATTTTGCCCACATGAATGAAAAACAAGAAGAGATTTACTTTAATAATTTCATTATATTCAGAAAGTCTATTTTTATGAAGTTTGATGCTAACTTAAAACATACTGCATAGAGCAGTGCAGTATCAGGCACTCGATTCCATTTTCTTATTAAAAAATGCATATAGAATATCTAGTTATGCAATGCCAATAAGTATATTGTTGATCATTTTAAACAAAACAAAAAGGCAATGTTGGAGGGTATTGTGTGTGTGTGTGTGTGTAACTTCATGGTAACTCATGGATCTCTTTGCAATCTACTAAGTCAATAAATGCATCTTTCCTAAAATTTTGATTATGTACTTTGATGTTGCCTTTGAAGCTTATAATCAGTTTCAAAACTGTCCAAGTACATAAAAGAAGAAGCAGCCTTAGGACTAGCACATCAGTGAACAAAGGTGAACAATAAATTTCCATCACATTGTCAAACTCACTCAAAACAAATATTTCACCGAACCATTTACACCTACTGATTACACACCAAACCTGACTTTATATTCTTCCTATTTTAAATAGATGTGATTTTTTACAAGGGCTTCACAAGTAAGAGCTTGTGAATGTAAAGCAGTCCATTAATTTTATATAAGCTGTTTTATATACCTGTGGGCCTCTAATAGCATTCAGCTACAAGGTTACAAGAAGTATCATTTTCCAAAGTTCTGTTGGAGAGGTTGGCATATATATACTTCACTAAAATTCCAGCTATCGTGCCAATAGCTCTTCCTCACCCAAGCTGTGTTCATTCTACAGCTGAAAATACTGACATAAACAGAACAACAGTGTAGTATCAGGTACTAGATCCCTATCAAGGAAATGGTACTGTCAGACTCAAGTTGGAATTTCAAGTCCAACGACTTACAAAAAGAAAAGAATTGCCCCATTATAATTTTCCATGGACTCCTTCAAAGAGTAGATGTACAGATGTATACCCAGTCTTGTTCTTACATGTGTAAGTGTATTTAACCTGTACATAGAAAAGGCTCTTCCAAGCCAGGACCTTTTCACAAGACTTTCTATCATAATCTTTCTGGAAATAACTTATCTTAGAGAAAGAAATCTGTGCCTCCTTCCTTTTAGCCTAAGACTGACGGTTTTATTAATATTTCTGTTGATGTACAGCATGATGTCTCTATGCTGGCTCTGGAAGCCCTATTACTCTGTTTGTAAATGTGCAGTGTTATGGGTCAGAGGCAGCAATAAGCCAAAAAATGCAGGGCCTTGTAGCTGTGCGCAGCTAGCTGCTCAGCTCCCCACATCATACTACAACTTTGCCATGTTTAGCCTAGTATGTATTTCCAGCGAGTGGTTAGCCTGGTGGGCTTTTTCCACTAAGTTAGTACAAGCTAATAAAGGTGTTTTTCACTTGATTGGGATCTCTCCTTAAATAGGCATGACTATGGGATAGGGTCTGGTTTCATAAAGACAGTGTTTTACCAGACTTGAGAAAAGTAAATTAAAGGGATATTTCTGTTAATATCAAAGCAGGCTTATTACCTCAATATAAGCACTTCCTTAATTTTCCTTTCTCAGCAGGCTATATAAATATAAATAAAAAGGTCCTCCACTGGATTTATGTTACATACATCTCACAGAGTTTAATTATAAAGCCTCTGAAAATGAAGATGGTGGGGGAAAAGATGCCAATAAATCATATAGTCCTGGTATTGTGTTGGCTGGCTGTCTCTGCCCGAAAGGAAACAAAGACACTGAGTAGTCATAATATACCATGAGAAGCTGGGCTCTGAAAAAAAGAAAATCCCAGAGGAGAAGGATATTATTATTATTCAGTGACTGTAAGGAAGTCTACAATTTTAAATTTTGTTCTTATCAATGTTCTTATAAATGTCATTATAATTATCATAGTTTTACTGCAATTAAGGAGGTGGAGTTAGAGGTTTCTTTTTAGGGCCACTCCCTATCTTCTCTGCAGCACTGATGTGCTAAAATAAGGGAAGGGCGGTCAGATGAAGACCAAGCACTCAAACACAGACAGACAGACAGACAGACACATACACACACACACACACACACACACACACACACACCCCTCACTTTAAAGAACAGTGAAGACACTTGTACAGAAATACAAGTTTTATCCCAGCAAGGGCCTACCAGAAATGTCAGACAACTCCTGAGAGTGAGAAAGGTTGTGCCATGGAGTGAGGGCTCCACAAAGGAAGAGCAATGGGGAAACGCTACGCAATCTACTAGGCAGGACCCTCAACAGTTCAGCGACTTCAGTGTGAGCATGTGGGGCCCACTCCCACTCCTGGAAAACTGCACCTCGCTGGCCTGCAGGCAAAAGGCCAGCATCTCACCTGGAGCAAGAAGAGGCCGTTCTCACTGGGCCCTCGAGAATACCCTGGAGGCGTTATGCTTAAACCTTCTCTTCCCTTTCTATTCAATTTCCGACCTCTCTTCGCCTCCAGATTCGTTCTGCTCTCACAGGCTTCCATTTTTTTCCAAGCTGGCTTCTCACACGGGTTGATGGAACACTACCTGCCAGACCGCTGCTCCTTTAATACTGCGGGTATTTGCAGAATCGGGCGTCCAGAAAGGATTGACTCTGACGCAAGGGGCGAGAGCACAGGACGGAACTTCCCCGCCAACCTTCGCCTTTGACACAGAGAACCCCTAGCGCCAACGCTCGGTACTCTCCGTCTTATTTCTGGACCAAATCAACGTGTGACCGCCGCCGAGGAGGAAGTGCGCGCACTTTAAGTGACCGCGGTGTCTGGCTTTGGAGCGCTGTGGAAGGCCCCGGGGGAGTGTGCAACAGCAAGGGGGCGAGAGGAGGGGAAGAAGAAGAGGGACGACGGCTGTGTATCCGTGTTTGAGGAGCTAGGGTTGGTGGGATGTTTGTTTGTTTTGCTAAATAAATAAGGAGAAATTACCCCTCTCCCCATCCTGGATCTAATGATGATAGATTTCACGCGGCTTCAGGCCCCACGCCGGGGAGCCTAACCACGGAAAATAATGAGGCTACATCCCCATTCGTCTGCATTAAAGGCGAGCCAGGCACTTTCGATAGCAAATATATCGATTCCCTTGCTCGGGCCGTGGTTTCTCCTGCTCTCCGTGAATAATTACTGCTCCTTTGGAAATTCATAATAATTAGGACCCCTCGCCCCACCCCAATCCGCGCTGCTTTTTAAAGGCGCACATCCTGGAGGGGAACTTGGGGGCCTCAGCCGTGCTCCCCGCAGGTGGGAGATAGGGCGGGAATCACTTTTCCCCTCTTGGTTTTACTCTTTCGAGACAGTTGATTCCCCTCCTCCTACCTCAGTTTCCTTGTCTGTCAAAAGAGGCTTTTACATTGTTAAAGACACAGCTCTACCTCACTGGATTCGCGTTTCTGTTTGGGAGGAGGGGTAGATGTAACAAACTGTGTGAGGGAAGAGGGGCAGGAGAGGAGAAAGTGGAGGAAAAGAAGGATTCATCTCCTTGGGGACAAATTCTGTGGCAAACACGTGACGCCGCAACCAGGGAGGGGGCGGGAGAAGGGGTGCTAATGAGAAGACCGCAAGAAACCTCGGGGACCTAGCGATCGGAGCTTCAGTTCACTTCAGTTCAGTTCAGCTTAGTGCTCCCCAAAGACTGGGAGGGGGAGGCGGGTCGTTAAGGTCGCGACTGGGCGGTAGCAAGGAGTCCGCAGGAAGCGCCACTCCGCTTGCAGGGGCCGAGCCTGGGAGGCGGCTGCAAGCCAGGCCAGGCTGCTGGCCCCCGGCGGGGCGGAGCCTGTGGCGCTGTCCGCGGTCCTGAAGAATCGCTCTGCGGGCCGCGCTTGCCCAGCCGCAGGCCGCCAGCTACCGCCCCATTCGCTCTCCGCTCTGCGGCCTCCCTTCGGAGAATCGCTGCAGTTCTGCCTGCTACCCCAGGAGTACCAAAGCTCAATAGCGTCGACGAAGAGCTCCCCCAGATGCCACGCTTTGGTGTGAGGGCTTGGGGTCCAGATACGAGAGGGCTGCACCTGCGTTTTCATAAACCCTTTGGGACTGCTGGAGGTCACCTGAAGCTAAAAGCAAACAACAGAGCTCGCAGCTGTGAAGGCGGGGATTCCAACTGGGCAACTTTCCCGGCGTGAACACTCCGAGGCTTCGGTCGGAAGACTGAGTTTCCGAGACAAGGGTACGAAGCCTACGTCGAAGAAAGTTTCTCGCTTCTAACTGTAGAAGACTACTTGAAATGGCCTTGAAAATCAATGGGTGGGAAGGGGGTCTGAGACGTAGGGCGGAATTTGTCAGGAGGACGCCTGCTCCCTCCGGTGGGGCGAAGGCGCCCAGCCTCTCTTTGCGCGCCTCGAGCCGCTGATTCGGATCCTTCCTGTCAGAATCCATTACGGTGGCGGGGATGATGGGGGCGACCTGGCCAGAGTCAGGTTCCGCAGGGACAAGCCGAGCCCCCAGGAGCCAGTTTCTAAGGAAACACTAGGTTTTTATAAGCAGCGATTTGTCTTATTGTAGGAGATAGAAATGGTACAAGAAAAGCCTCACTGTTTCCCATTTTCATGCAGATGAAGCGGTGAGCTGAGGCTGCGGCCTGCCTATCCCTCTCCCCATCGTATTTCCGGCTTGCTCAAGTAAAAAGCCCTCATTAATTTAAAGGAAGTAGGAACCAGAGAAGGCGTTTCGCTAGCCGCGGCGGGAGAGGTACTTGCTGTACTCTGGCTGTTCCCGAGACCCTACAGCTGGCACACACCAACGCCCCCACTCCGGGTGCCGCCTTGCCTTCCAATACCCCAAGCCCCCGACCAGACGCCAAGGATCTTTCTATGACAAAGGGATCCCGAGAAAGGGAAGTCTCTCCACTCCACCCCCACCTACCCCCTGCCAGCCCCCACCTCGGTAGTAAACAAAATATACTAGGGAAAACTGTTTACAGAGGAAGTAATTAGGTTTTCAGCCCGCAGCTGAATCGCGGCGAGCTCATTAGAAGTTTAAACAACAGCCAGCAACCCGGGAGGGTAAGACAGCAAACTTGGAAAATGCGCACACGCGCTCCTGGGCGCGCCGAGGAGCGTGAAGAAGCCGCCGGTATATATCATCTCAATAAAAAGCCACTCTTGGAAAGCTTGCATAGTAATTGAGACGGGCGCTCTTTCCTGATCTGGGTTGGCATTTTCTCATCTTGAGCTGACAGAGCCAACTCAGGAAATTGCCAGTAATATTCATCTGGGGAGCACTTTCATTAAACGTAATTCATTCGACTTTCACAATAAATTGAGTGACATCCTTACAGCGGAACCTTTTTATCCTTGATTAAGTGCTTGCCAAGCTTTGGTTCCCACTTTATTGTCACATTCCTTCAAGCGGAGTCGTCAACATGCCAATCGGCAGCAGAAAAATGCGCGCGCGCTGTGTTTACCAAGCTCCGGAAGGGGTTAGTGCTGACTTAGAGCAAAAGCTGGTCGCAAGCTTAAGCAGCGGATAAATCAAGATCGCAACTTCCTGCAAACAGTCGGCAGGACTGGCTAGAAGAATGTAGTGGGAGGCGAGGGAGCAGACCCGACTGGCCATCCAGCGGCTCCTGGAAGTCTCTGACCTGACGGCCTGACTCGCCTACCTCTCCCTATTAATTTAAATGGAGAGGACTCGATAAGGTCTTGAAATGAGATCTGAAGCTCTTAAAGCACAGAGTTGCTTTAAGGGAACTTTCCTGAATCGAATCAGACCTAGACACTGTCTTTAAAAAAAAAAATCTGAAAGAAGGTACACTTCCTAACTAGTCACTTGAGAGCAGACAAACTTTCACAGCTTCCATCAGCTTTCTTTATAGCCAGAAGAGTGCAAGGAAGAGGATTCCCTTTTGATGTTGAGGATTCCCTTAATATCACCACCAGGACAGTCAAACTCACTGAGAGCTGTTCAGACCCTGGAATCCCAAACAAGGCTGACAAGTACCTGGGTATTTCAGAACTAAGTGAAACCAAGAAGGCATCCCTCTGCCAATGCCTGGCCCCTTTTCCCCCACCCCTTATAAAAACCAAAGAAGCCCAGAAAATTGCTTATTTGAAAAGGCAATATCCAAATGCTTTCATCACTCAAATGCCCTCTTGAAAATATTGTCGCTGGTGGTTATTACCGGAACAATACTGTCAATTTCTGTAGTCTACAGGAAATCTTCCCTCAGATAGAAAAGTAAGCCAGTGGGCACCAATCTCAAAAAAAAAAAAAAAAAATCAACCAATTTCCCTGCCACCTGATATATTTTTCACCCAGACAACACTTTCATTAAGGAGGAAATAGCCGTCAACAATTTGAAGCCAAATGGAAATCAACTTCACACAAAGAGGAGCCACGAACTTAATGGCTTTCTGGGAAAATATTGCTGAGGAAGTTGGAGCAATTCTAGTTCTCTCCTTCTAATACTGAAAGCGGTTTTCCCAAAGCTGTCACTGGAAGGCCCCAGACCACTCTCATCCTCCTGGAAGTGAGCAGAAGTGCAACCAGCCAAGCGCTTTCCACACACCCAGGGAGCTGTTTTGCTGATCAGTGGAGGGTTGAATATTTCAGGGAAATACCTGGAATAGTAACACCTTCTCCTCTTACAGAGCCCTGGAACAGGTCTTGAGACATGAATTCTCATTTTGTGCTGCTGGGGTATAGGCTCCTTCACAAAGTTAGGTTTAATCCTATATAGGGAAGGTTCAGCTAGGGCAGAAGAGTGAGGAAATTCAATGGAACTGGGTAACTTACAGTACTGCCTCCAAGAACTGGCCTTAACAGAGAACGCTGAACAGCCGCTGTTAGTGGTTAATGGGCTTCTCTTTTCAGGAATAAGCTGAAATTAATTAAAATGTTCAGTGGGTAGCTGGCTTAATTTTCAAAGGATGGGAGATATATATATCTAGTCCAAAGGATAAGCATTGGTGGTCCCTTTCCTGCTAATTTTCCCTTAGTTTCCACATTTCTTAACAGCCATCTTCATAAAGAGTGGAATTCACCCAAACAGTCTGGCTTCTAACAGTGTAGAGGTAGCATTCCATAAACATATTAACCACACTTTAACCTCTGTTAAACAACTGGCATGGAATTCATATTTTAAAGATACCCTAAATTCGAGGGAATAGACGAATCAGAATGGTTTTTTAAGCACAAGTTTTAGAAAGAACTTTCCATTTTTTGCCCTTCTTGATTAAAAAAAAAACAACTAGATCATTAGCAAATTTATATCCTAGAAGAAATGGTGGAGAGTACATTGGGAGGACAAGGGAACTCTTCTTAGAATAGACTGAATATTTGACTTGATCACAGTAACATCATTCAACCTCTGGTCAGAATCTAGGGATTCAGTTTCTGAGTAAATTTTTTGTTAACATGCCCTGGGACTGCTCATTAGACTTACTTCTTGACTCTGAAAATTGTCACAGGTGACCCCCAAGCAGGACCCCTCTGACTTTTGCTGGGAGGTCCCTCTCTGTGTGCCCATACCTGTCCTTCAGCTCACAACTCAGTGTAGGACCCACCCCCATTCTTCACAGTCAGAAACCACAATTCCCTAGATTATTCAGTATGTGCTTCAACTCTGTTAAAATGCTATTGTCTGTTACCCCATTATATCATACTGAAAATATTCTGGAATCAGTCCAGAACTGACAGGAGAATAAAGATTACAGGACTTTTTTATTTTTAACAAGTATTGTTACACTATAGGTTCCTCTCCTGCTGACTTCAGATTTTTAAATCTGCAATTCAATAACATTCAGTAAACAGAAGACTTCCTTGCCTCTATTAAAATAAAAAAAAAAAAAAGATTTCCCACTTCCCTGCATTTATGGCTGGAGTTAATCCTGTGGTGACTTTTGAGTATCTTAGCTAGTATGCTTCAGAAGGTAACTTTACAGATACATTTCTAATTAACTTGCCATTGCAGTAGTACTAAAATAAGCTTCTCGTTTGAAACAGAACAGACTGATCTCTCAAAACACAAAAAGACTCAAAATATACAACCTAGAACAGGTATTCAAAGAACCCTGGGCCAAGAAACATACTCTGAGAACATTCACCTAAATATAAGCAGGGAACCATGGCTTAAATACAGAACACTGAGCTGCTGGTTAGAGAACTGTTTTTCATTTTCAATAAACCTCCCCAAATTTGGGAGTATTTAGGCATATCTCTCTATATAAGCAGATGCCTAAATATTGTTGTACAGGAGATACCTAAACAAATCCTACTACTCAAACATAATGTGTGATTAGTTCTTGGGAAATATAACTGGGTTTCGAGGGTCTTAAAGAGAAAGGTGCACTGTAATATCAGCTATGAGACAAGGTACAAACAGTGCCCCTGTCACTGAACTTGTGTGAGTCCATAAAGACACACAAAAAATTATTCATTAAACTCCTCCCTGGATTGTGTCAATTCAAGGGGAAAAATAAAATCAGGTTTATGCCACCCCTGACTTTTTGGAGAGCAACTTGAAGCATTTCCCGACAACCTGAAGGCATCTATTGCAGTTTCTTACAGAGGTCTGGGCTGTTGTGGGGTGTGACTACCAACAAATGATAAATTCAATTACTGTACCTGCTATTCAATAAAACAGATGGAGAGAGAAGCTTTGACCACTTCTTGGTCCACCTCATTGCCCTAGAGGTTTAATCAAGGGTTTCCACTTATTTACTTGCCTAAAGCCATCCTGTTCTAACTGCCCAATTCACCCTTCTAAATTCATTTTCATGGGGAAAATCAGCTTCTTGCTCCTCTAGGAAAACAGCTCCGGATTTTGCCGACAAATAACCATGGGACTACAATCCCTGGAAACACTGCCTTGGGTCACAGCCACCAGCCTTTTGTTTTTCGTGGTGTGTCTGATTTCTAATCCCCGAAACACAAAACAACTTTAGATCCAAGAGAAAAAGAATGGACTTCTAAATCGCCTTCTCTATTTTATTGTTCACATTTTGTATGGTTTTGAGTGAAACTGGAAAAATTGTCTCCTTTCTCTGTGTTGCCAAAAGGCATTCAGGTAATGAAGTCTGTAACTAAACGGTAATTGAATCAGCATAATTTGCACACTGAATGGTTTTCAAATGCTCCCAGTTTACAATTAAAGGAGAATTAATGCGCTTGTTGTTGAGAACGCAGAGCATTAGAATAAATCCAGCACTGTTGTTGTAATGAGTGGAAAACGGTTTAACTGCCAACAAACACATTTAAAATTTAACACAACGTATTGATTTCACTTCTGCTTTTGATAGATTATTTTCCAGACTATCGAAATACTTGCTCCAAGCAATAAACTGCACCACAGCCGCGAGCTTTTGCCGTGCGTTCGTGAGCACATTTCAAGGACGGAGGAACAGTCCGGAGGTTCAGGTCTTGCGTAAAGGTATGCAGAGAGAGGGGCAGGAGGGTTTCCGTGGTCGAGGGAATCCTTCATATTCCCCCTCGGTCGCTTTCACTTTGCGGTCCCTCCCCTTTCTTTCAATAAGCAATTCCTGGGTTTCCTTAGGCCAAACTTTCTGCCCTGCATCTCTAAGCTCTCAATGTCATAGGGTTTACTGGACACAGGTGGGGGCAAGGTGGATTGAAGATGAGAAATGGGAAGGACACTTTTTGCATTCTGTCTGCGTTCCAGCCGGGGAAGTCACAGACTTCGGTGACGGAGTCAGAAAGGCCGTTCTTTAGGATTGGCTGCCCCAGCTTTCACCTGTTTACCCCAAGGTGTCCTGTAGGCGAGGACACTGACGTGCAGCGCCCTCTGGCGTCCGCAGCTGCCATGGTCAGGCGATAAAGGTGCAAAGACATACACTGAAGGTTCTTGGATTCAAGCTGAAACACCCTCACATTCATATTCACACACGTATACTTACACACTCATTAGCATACAGAGAGTTCACGCGACTAGCAGCCCTGAAGTCACAGGCACCAAGACAACGGCTGGGAAACGCTCTCTATTGCAGGGATAGCAACCCTTTTACACCCAGGATTGTGGATTCTGAAGCCCTTGGGATTAAAGAATGGCAATATTCACTCCATTCACTACGCAACCCATCGGGCCTCCCCAGTGCTTCTTGCCCCCAGACAGAACACACAGAGCCCTCCGTGTGCTCCTGCGGCCCGGAGGTGGATTATGGACTTCCGTGCTCTGGGCACACAACTTCACCAGCAGGATAAGATTGTCCCTGGCCCTCCCTGAAGCCAGACCCAAAAAACTGCGCTCTGGGTCTTGGCTCCAGGCGGTGCCCACAGCTACCAAACTACCCATCCACAACCACCACGGCAAAGTGCTTCCCTTTCAGCCCCCACCCCATGACAATCCCAGTTCCAACAGTGTGCCAAGTCCAGAGCCCAGAAAACTCGGCTCCAGGAGGACTAGGCAGTATTTGCTCCCTGGTGACATGGTCTGCCAGTCCCTAGTAAGGGGCTCAGCACTGGAACTGGGGTACTAGTGGAAAGGAGAGACTGGGAGAGAAGGAGGGGGAGCCTTTATATGTTTGCTGGAGCATCTCGGACCTAACTCTATCCGAAGGCTTGTGGTCTTCCTATCTGACAGCTATACTTGCCCCGTCTGAACCCTGCAAGCCCAACAAAGTTGCCCGCACTTCTTTACGTGCCACATCTCCAATCTGCTGGTTAGGCGGATGGATTCACCTTCAAAGCCTCTGGATGAACTACTGAGAGTTCCCTGTCTTCCACCCCTTCTCTTTGCCATCTCTCCCCATAAAGCATCCCGTCCAGCTATCTCCTCGGTTTCTGGGTGTCTAGGGCGCCCTGGACGCGGTTTAGAATCAGGCACAGGAGAGGGTGTATCGGGGCTGGAAACCCCAGAAAATCCCACAGGGATCCAGAGACCAGCTTGCCAAAGTTGTCCCAACACCGTCGCTAGGAACGCCGCTCCCGCTGAACTGACGGTCTCACCCTCCTCCCGCGCGCCCCCAGTTGCCTGGCCTCGCGACCAAGGTGGGATCGAGGGGGCGCGGGATTGGCAGCGACTTACCAAGTAGACGGTGGGCTGCAGGAGGAGAAGCACGTACCAGCACGCAGCCTGCATCCTCCCGCGTCTCAAACTTCCTCGGCGGTGCCTTCGCTGAGTCTTTGTTCCTTCACAAACATAGATCCACCTGACATCCACTTTACAGAGCCAGGAGCGCTCTCAGCAGCCTAGATACAAATGAAATTAGACATCCCATGACCACGCGGGCAAGGTTAGGCTTGGCGACCAAGCAGGGAAAGGGGGTCGTGGCGCGAGGGGTGGACCAAAAAACCCGGAGGTGGGGGAGGCAGGAGAAATGCAAAAGCGAGTAAATCCAGCGCCTGAAACCCGAGAGCGCGCCGTCGTCCGCAGGCAGGCGGGCAGGAGGGTTGGAGGTGGAGAGGTTCCTTGCGCCCTGCGCTCCTCGGGTGCGAGTTCCCGGGCGGTGGAGCCGGGAGGTGACGGGGCACACAGAGCCGCGTGCAGGCTGGTTCAGAGCCCAAGCCTCTCTGTCAGCGAGACCTGCCCGCGTTTGATGGCCGGGCGGCTCGGACTAAAGGCGGCGGCTGGTTCTTCGCCAGCCCTGGCAGTGCTCACACACATCCACACCAGCAGAGAGAGAAGGAGAGAGAAAGAGAGAGGGAGAGCGAGCGAGCAAGACTGAGCGAGTGGGGCGTGGGGAGAAGACGGGGTAGGTAGAGCTGACCAGGATTAGGTGCTGGGTATCTCCGCGCGTTTGGTGCGGTGGGGGTGGGAAAAGGGAATGCAATTTTGCATACAGGAAAGCCAGGCTCAGTTTACCCATTCGAGCGCCGGGTACACACAGAGATAACACGCGCATACACACGTACTACTTTTTTCGAGGCAAGGGGCACAGCCAGTTGCTAACTTCTAGAGCGGAAGCCTGCCCGGGTCTGTAAGGGTCACCGCCAGGCGCACTCCGTCTCCCAACCAGTGGCTCTCCTCGCCGCCCCTTCGTGCTGCCCCACCACCCCACCCCAAGATATCCCCCGTATCTGGACTGTGAAAGCGAAGGGTACGTACCGCACAGGACTGGGGGCGAATACAGCGAGCAAGGACCGCTCTGGGAAGGCTCCATGGAGGAGCTAGCTACTCGGGCCTGGCGTCTCCGGCGCCCCGGACATGCCCTCCCTGGCGCTTCATCTCCATGCTCGGGCGCGGACGGGTCCCGCTGCCTCGTCCCCTCGCCGGAGTCGGCGTCCCAGTGCCCGGGTCGCGCTCAGGATTGGTTCCGCGGGAGCCTAGGCTTGGCACAGTTGGATTCACGGTGCAGGAAACTTAAGAGGCGAGAGAGGGAGGGGGAAGTAGAGGAGGAAAGAGAGGAAGGGAGAAAGGGAGGGAGAAAGAGAGGGAGGGTGCGAAGCGAATGCGCCGGGCTCCGGCAGGCACCGGAGGGAGGACGGGACTGCCCGCGCTGGCTCTGGGACGAGCAGTCCAAGGCACCCTGCTTCCCAAGGATGCCGAAGGATGGTAGAAGTGACTTCAGGGGAAGAGGCTGGGCAAGTCCTCAGGACTTGAACTTGAGAGATAAGACGCTGGCCTTTCGGAAGAAAAAAAAAAAAATGCCACACAGCAGGCGCAAGCAGTTTGGAGTTTCTGAGGAAGGGGTGGGGCGGCCAGAGCCTGTAGGATCCCGGGTCATCCGCGGCTGCACCTCTCCCCGCGACACAGAGAAGCCCGAAAGCCACTCCGGAGCGGAGTCGCGGGTTCTGGCCGCGGTCCTGCCTGACCGCTGGGGGACGCTCTGGAGCGCGCGGGGCTTCTTGGCGCCGGTGCCCCGGTGCTTTCTCCGCAGGTTCGCCGCTCGGCTCGCCTACCTTCCTGACTCAGGCAATGACCTCGGCACGTGGGTGAACGACTCCTCGGAGACCAACTAGGACCCCGTGCACACAGATCCCGCTCCCAGGCTCTGGGCGGGCCGGGCCCGCTGGGAGAAGTGGCTCTCACGGTGTCTCTGGCGGCCGCAGTGCCCCCTTCCCCCTGGGGGGCTTGAGGAGGACTGAGACTGCCGGAGGAGTGGCGGGAAGCGTCGTGGGGCGGTGCGGAGGGCGGGGATGGGCGCAGGAGGGTGCAGCTCTGCCCGGCCCACCCTGAGCGCCTAAGCGGGGCACCGCGGACCTGTAGCTGGGAGCCCCGGGGCCCGGGCGCTGCGGACCGCCAGCCATTCAGCGCGCCACCGCCGAGAGGACTGGGCGACCTTGCGCTCCACTCCTCGTCGCGGGCTGGGCAAGGGAGAGGAAGGGGTGGGGGGTGGTCTGTGAGGGGAGGTGGGTGATGGAGGAAGCTTGGAGCGTTTGCCACTTCCCTCACTGCTAATACTTCTTCCTCAACCAGTATTTCCCGGACTCCGACTCTGCTCTGACTCCCGCTGTCACTGTTTTTCGTCATATCTCCCTTGCTGTCTCTACCCTCAATATTTTTTCTGTCTCCTCTGTTTTTCTTGTACTCTATGCCTGTCCCTCGGTGTCTTTCTACCCCTTTCTGGGTCTCTCTCAGGATTTTTGACTCTCTCCTCTTCTGTATATGTGTCTCTACCTCACCCTTGCCATTCCCTCTCAAACCTTGTCCTCATCTTCTCCCCTTCACCCTGTCCATCGCACTCCTTCAGGCCAGCTTCGACCATGTCCGGTGACATCCTAGGACCAGGCGCTCTCTTGCCAGTGGGGCCGCCAGCACCTCACCTCCTCAAGGGGTCCAAACTCGGTCCGCTAGTCCAAGTGCGGCCAGGGACATTTTTCTTCCTCCTCCCTCGCCTGCTACCTCGGCAAGCCTACCCGTCACTAGTGCCCGGCCTGGAAAGGTGCACTCTGAAGGATAACAACTCGATATAAGTGTTGGTTTGAAATTTACCTTAGGAACCCTAGTTATTGAACATCAAAATGGAATCGTGATTTTTAATGAGTCTCGGATTGTCATTTCCTGGAGCGTGGCTATTGCATGCCTCGGGCTCTAGTGTTCCCGCTCAGGTCAGTCAGGGCCCAGACACAGTGTACCCTCTACACAAGAGGTCTCCCAGGACTACAGGTTGAGTTCCCCTGAGGAAAGCTGGCAACCCCTCACCCCCCAAAATAGCAGTGACAATCAGCAGAACTACCCTTTCCTAGAGCAAATCAGGAGGCTTAGCTCAGGCCTGTAGTTTAGATCCCTGCTGTAGGACATACCTGCCAGGCACTTCCTGGCCTACACTCCCCCTTCCAAGCTAAAAATAGCTCTTTAAAGAGCAAGCTCTTCTACTCTGGGAAGTTGCACACTGCCTCTGTGACCTCTTGGAATTCATTGGGGCATATGCAGAGTAAAGTGGTGAAGCACATTTTCTAATTGGGACTCTGAAAATGCACTTTTGAGAAAGATACACATTTATATATAGCATGGTTGCAATGTTATCTTGGCTATCTTCACTTACTAGGTTTTTCATGCTCTTAAAAAGTTTAAAGAAGAAAAATAAGCACCCATATTTGAGGCTGTAGGGTCAGAGTAGGGCAAAGGAGGCTTTGTCTGATTTCCCCTTTGGGATTTGGCAACCATCCTAAAATTGACTCCCACTTGTTTATTAGCTCCTAGGCCCTCCCCTGCTGGAACATGGAGCTGGAGTGAATGCCGCCTGCCTCTGTCCACAGCTCAACTTCAGTGCCCTTAGTACTGAGCTTGCATCTGACCTTTGGGAAAAGAGAGAAAGAATCAGGTCAGCTTTGGGATATAAGTTCTTTTTCTAAACATTACTTCAAAAACATTCTGCCTCCAGGACCATTTAGCCTTAAAAAATTACTGCTTGTGAAATAGAAAGACTGACGATCAAGGACCTTAAAATCTCTTTCTGAATGGAACTGATTATTTAAGAAAAGCACCACAGGCGACTAGTAATGGGGACTGGCCTGACACTTTGTTCTATGACACAGGGTGCCAAAGAGCTTTTTATGGTAATGATCTGAGACCTTCCGCCCTGACATTCAACTCTCATGGATCCTATAAGACTCCTGGCCTGGGATATGAAACAACAGTGGTTTGTCATTTTTTGTCTCTTTGTAGGAGTCTTCATTTCCTATAGGACTCAACCAGAAAAGGACCCTAAGCTAAGGAACACTGAAAAACTTATCATTATTATTCAGCCATTAAAAAGAATACATTTGAATCAGTTCTAATGAGGTGGATGAAACTGGAGCCTATTATACAGAGTGAAGTAAGCCAGAAAGAAAAACACCAATACAGTATACTAACGCATATATATGGAATTTAGAAAGATGGTAACAATAACCCTGTGTACGAGACAGCAAAAGAGACACTGATGTATAGAACAGTCTTATGGACTCTGTGGGAGAGGGAGAGGGTGGGAAGATTTGGGAGAATGGCATTGAAACATGTAAAATATCATGTATGAAATGAGTTGCCAGTCCAGGTTCGATGCACGATACTGGATGCTTGGGGCTGGTGCACTGGGACGACCCAGAGGGATGGAATGGGGAGGGAGGAGGGAGGAGGGTTCAGGATGGGGAACACATGTAAACCTGTGGCGGATTCATTTTGATATTTGGCAAATCTAATACAGTTATGTAAAGTTTAAAAATAAAATAAAATTTAAAAAAAAAAAAAAAAAAAAAAAAAACTTATCATTGTTTCTGTTAAACTTCTCCAGTTTTAATAAGATAACATTGGTGGGGGTGAGGGTAGGGGAGACAAGGATGGCTGGTTCACCCTTCTCTCCTACCACTTGCTTTAAAAAGAACTAAAAACATGATCCGCGTACATTCTTCTGTTGAAAGTCATATCCTATCTAAAATGCACTCTTAGAATTCATCCACAATCAGCCTTATAAAGATGGAACAAAAGTATGATTATCCTTAAGGAATATAGTATTCATTCCCTTTTTTTTTTCAGACTTTAGTCATGTTGAGAATCCTTTCAGAAATCATTCTCTAAATTTTCTGTGATGCAACCTAATATACATATAAACAGATTGAATTATAGCCACAGTAAAACACAGTCCCCTGCCCTTGGCTTTTTCCCAAGTCTATCTGATCCAATCTGAAATGAATATTATAAAGCAATAATATATATTTATGTGCAAGAAATATATTTTTAGAAGAATTTTTAGAAGCCCAAAAATGGCTGACCTCAAAAAGGAAACAGTGATATTAAACAATTTTCCTGATAATTAAAACCAGAACAAATTAAAATTAGAATTCATCTGAAATAAACTGATAATCCTGTTAACTGTAATTAGCTGTTTTGGTTGATTTGTTTTGGTTCATTTGTATGATTCTCTTTTTCTGAGGGAGAGAAGGAAGACAGGAGTTGAAAGTTTGAATTATCTTGGGGCTGGGGAGAGGAGAGAGAGAGATTAACTTTTAGTTCAATAAAACTCTGCTCTAAAATGAACCTGTCTTAAAAATGCATGAATACCATCATCTTTTACCCAAATCCAAGTAAATATGTTGTCATGAATCACCCAGCTATAGTCCTGCTTAAGCTTCAGGCCAAATTGTATCACTTTGTACATAGTAAGTCCAGTGTACCTATTTTTTCCCCTAATAGTGCTAAAAAACTTAAAAAGCATACATTATCCATCTGCCTTGACCTGGTATTCACCTGTGGCATGACCTGGGGGAAGTACTTGAAGATTCCCCTGGCCTCAAAGTAGTGAAAGTGAAAGTGTTAGTCGCTTGTCATGCTCCACTCTTTGCGACCCCATAGGCTGTAGCCCACCAGGCTCCTCTATCCATGTAATTCTACAGGCAAGAATACTCGAGTAGGTTGCCATTCCCTTCTTCGGGGATCTTTCCCACCCAGCGATTGAACCCGGGTCTCCTGCATTGTAGGCAGATTCTTTACCCCTGCACCACCTGGGAAGCCTGGCCTCAAAACCCTCCCCTATATAATGAGGAAGTAGGGTTAGATGATGTCTGAAGTGCCTTCCGGTTCTAAAATAACTTTATTCAGTTTCTGTATGATAAAATGTGAAGCCATCGCAGGTTTACAAAATTTACTTCACAAATAACAATTTTATAATGTATTAGGGTTTTCAAAGATATTAATAATTTAAAAGAATATACTCTGTTCAGTGCATTTCAAAGATTTTAAGTCTAGTGTGTTTGTGAGCTTAAGGCTTTTTGGGGCATTTCTTCTCTGCCTCATCCTCATACCCTTTCTCCTAGGTCAAAGGTCAGCTCTATTGCATTAGTTACACAATTTTTTCATATAAATTGTTCTGCACATGTTTTTGATGTCATTGATTTATGAGACTCTATACTGAGAGTGGCACCTTTATAATACATATGAATATTTGTTTAAAAGACACAAAGTCATTTCCACTACTTTTGCAGAATTCCTGCATGTCACTCAGAACAATTAAACACCCCCAGACCCCTCCACACCCCAAGCTATTTTGCTAAAGGAAGGAGGTATCATTTGCAAAGTGATTTGATATTTGAATATAGTAGAATTTGGCTAATAACTATGAGGCATGTGTGCTATATTACCTTTACAAGGATGCTTTAATAACAAGATCACTGGGCTAAAGAGAAAATAGCCATCAAGCTCTAGAATTTAAAAAAAAAAAAATAAAGGGAATCAAAAAGCTTTAAGTAGAAGGCATTTTTTTTTTTAGAGGTAATTTATATGCTCAGTCTTTCTATCCATATTTCATTTATTCTGCTAGGTGACGACACAAGGTTCTCAAAGGTAGGATAGTTTTAATTATACTCACAGACTTTAAAAAGAGAATAAACACAATAAGAGAAACTGCAGAAAATCAGCATTGAAAAGGCAGTTGGTTGTAAAAGATGGAAAGATTGGGGTCATCGCCCAAAAATCATAATTAAAATTTTAAAAAATACTGTGACTAAGCAAACCTTTGCATTATAATCTAATTACTGAAACTCTTCATGGTGGGCCCTCTAGAGATTACTAATTGCCAGTTCCCTAAAGCTGAATCAGTAAAGATAAAGAACTTGATAACCAATGTTCTGTTAATAAAGTAAAATACAGCATATGCTTTCAGCCAGGAAGGACAGCAGGACTCTGAACCACGTAGGGATGGAAGAAATTATGAGGAAAAAAACTGCAAGCCCTGTGGTTACCTGAAAATCAGAAGCAATTCTGAAAAGTGCATATTTCACCTCCATAATCTAAAGTACATGTATATTTTGAAACATATGTTTTTTCAGCTTTCTTTCTGATTTGGCAATATAAAGACAGAACTTAAAAATAAGGTGATTCATACAGGCAGGGAACAAATGGTTCCTTCAGCCCTAAGATCAAAATGATAAGAATGCCTTGGATTAAACAGCTTTTAAGTAAGAGATATCTCAGGGATGCAAAAACTCTCAATTTCCCTTTTTAACATCAAATTAATGAAAACAACTACACCAGAATTTCACCATAATTAACTTCAAGGTGATGCCATAAAAATCACATCATGTTACATTTTTCTGCTTCTCCTGGGTCTAATAATAACATGCTTTTTGATAAAATGCAAAGCAAAATGGTCTAACATCAAATTCTGTATGAAACTGGCAGCAAAAAGCTCCATAGTTTCAATAGGATTATAATGCCTACCATTTACTGAGTGCTAGGGACCATACCCTGGCTTTTATTTACATTATCTGTTGCTTCCCTAGTGATTCTGTGAGCATCAATCTGCAATTTAGTTTTAAAAGGAAACCTCTCAGATTAGATAAGATCTCAGTCTTCACACCAGTTCTCTGTGGAGGCCAATTTAAAACGAATTTCAGCATCCTTGGACCATTCATTCCCATTCCCTCCATCTTGTAAGTCTCTTCTCTCCTCAGTACCACCGCTCTCTCTCCAAATTTTTCAACTAATCCTCTAACCATTCCTTCTCAGATTAAAAGTGAAAGTGTTAGTCAGTCAGTTGTGTCTGACTCTTTGTGACCCCATGGACTGCAGCCCTCCAGGCTCCTCTGTCCACAGAATTCTCCAGGCAAGAATTCTGGCGTGGGTGGCCATTTCCTTCTCCAGGGGATCTTCCCCACCTAGGGACTGAACCTAGGTCTCCCACATTGCAGGCAGACTCTTTACCAACTAAGCCATCAGGGAAGCTTCTTCTCAGATTATCTACATGCAGTTCATCTCAGGGCTCCATCTGTAACTCTCTTTTTCTCTTTTCACTCTGATTAGACAATTCTTCCTATTTCCACAGTTTCATTTATTACTTGACACTCAATGACCAACAGGTTCATAAATCCAGCTCTGATATTTTTCTTGACCCAACTATTCAATTGTCCATATGTCCATTTAGATGTACTAGAGATGCTTAGAATTACATGCCTAAGCCGAAGGCATTATATCACTACGTTACATGAGTATCCTGTTAGTTGTGGGATAGATTCTGGAGTTCTCTACTAATAATATGATTAAATACAATTAAGATACATGCCCTTTGCCAAGTGACCTCACAGTGAAATAGAGGAATATACCTCTCCATATGTGCAAATTTTTTTTTTCTCTTTCCTTTCTTTCTTTTTTCCCTTACTTCCTGGGAAATCCTTCCTTCGGATTCCTTTTAATCCTAATCAGACCCTTGAGGAGGTACAGCATGTTCCTACCTGATCCTCTGGCCACCAGAACAGCAGATACCAGGTAAAAGCACCCTTCAGTCCTGAAGGATGGGTCCTGAAATGAATAAACACATGAAGCAGACCAGACCCTGATTTGTGATCTGGATCACAGCCACCAAAGCTGATTGAAGTATAGCCTCTTGAAGATTCAAAAGTAAGAAATAAATGTTTGCTGCTTAACCATCAGGATTTGGGGATTATTTGTTGTACAGAATTATCATGGCCAAAGCTGACTATTTGGTGACGCCACTGCTTTACTGGAAAACCTAAGAACCAGATGTCTTTTGCCATATTTTTGTTTCCTACACATCAAAAATAAAATTACCAGCACGTCTCAATTTTTCACCTAATTATCTCTTGTGTCTCTCCTCCTCCGTTTCCACTTCTACTACTGACTCCGTTTCCTATCATCAGTCACCTTGTCTATGGCAGTGGTCTTCTAATTGATCTCATTCTTTCGAGCTTCTGCCTCCATACAAGATGCCCTCCTCCATGCCACCTGAACTACAAAGCTACAGCAAAAATGTGTTCACATTACAGATCCATTTAAACCTTACAGCTTCCCACTGCTTACAGAATCAAGTCAGACTCCTCAGCTCAGCACAAAAATCTGCTTTTGAGCTGGCCCCTGTCCACTCATCTATCTTCAGCTCCTGCCTGGTCCCTGCTTGACTATATACTTTACATTCATCAGTTACAGGATCCTTAGAGCTTCCAGATACCCAACTGTAAGTCTCAACCTGGGGCCTCTGCACCTTCTTCCCTTTGCTTTGAATTCTCTCAATTCAACCCAGGCGATGCTAGTGGTAAAGAACCTGCCTGTCAATGCAGGAGACATAAAGAGACGCAGGTTCAGTCCCTGGGCTGAGAATATCCCCTGGAGGAGGAAACAGCAACCCCCTCCAGTATTCTTGCCCGGAGAATCCCATGGACAGAGGAGCCTGGTGGGCTATGGTCCATAGGGTCACAAAGAGTTGGACACAACTGAAGCAACTAAGCCAGCCATTCAACCTCTAGGTGAACTCTTAATCTCCCTACATACCTCTGCTCAGAGATTACCTTTCATCCACTCCACTTTTCTCAGAGATCCAAGCACAAAACTGATTATTAATCATTTACACCATGCTGTTTAAGTCTTCTCTACTGGACTCTGTCATTCACTTTTGTACCCCTTGCCTTACCTTGAACTGGACTGAGTTGAACTTTGAGCCACATTTGGAAAGCACAGTGTCTAGAAAACAGCCTAGTGTCTCTCTTGCAAGTAAGCACATCAGAGGCTCTGCAGTAGCAACTCTTCATCTACGAAGTGCTCAAATAGTGCATAATTAGAAAAGGTTTCAGGCAAATCTCAGCCTGGTGAAATGAGTAAATGGGACAGAACCAGGTCGGAAGAAGCTCCCTCACCCTCAAACACCCACAAATATTCTTCTCAGAATTAAGGGCTAATGAAAAATTTAGCCTGAATGGATTACTCTATGACTGACCCTTCACATTCATTAACTCTTCTCATTTCCAGGGCCAAGAAGGACATGATACCAAAAAGCCCTCTGATGTCCCTAAATTCTAGTTTCATCCTGCATAAGTGCAGTGCAAATCCTGTGTTACATTCTAGTACAATCAGACCCTGCCTTACCCCTCCACCTTCAGCACCAGGTAAAAGAGGGAAGGTGGCAGAGATTATGTCTTCTTCCTCTCTAATTTGGAAGCTCTTAGTGGAGAGAATCAATATCTCCTTTTACAACCACAACACCACCCTCCTCAGAACTCTGCACAATTCTGTGCCTACAGTGAGTATTAGAAAATACATGATGAACTAAATAAGTATCTCCCCAATGGCATTCTCTGCCTTCTTTTCCAGCTCTTCTGCCTGATAATAATTTTAAGAAGACTGTAGGTCCAATTTCTACTCCTCATTTTGTCCTTTCCAGACCTTCATGAAATGTTTCTACCCAAAATGTATCTTTTTGTATTTTCTTATAATATCCTCTGTTTCAGTCTATTTCAGTTTATTGACCATATCCTAAAAAGAAGAATTATTTTTACAGACCAGTTTAGCTATAATATTACCCTTGTCTGGAAATTCCTGCTCCACCCCAAGGGCTTTTCTCCTCTGAAAAAAAAAACAAGAAAGAACCCTAATCTGAGCTTTTGGCATGCTTTGCTTTAATATATAGTTACACCAGATTTTAGGCTTATCATCTGTACCTCAACATCATGATGTGTCTTGAACTATTGGATTCAAAAATTCTATTTTTATATACCTTCCACTTAAAAATATATCTTAAGACCAAGCTTAGCATTGTTTATTCTATTGATTAAATGGCACTTTCGGGATCAATGAGAAACAAAATAGAGCCACACAAGAAGACACTTTGTGAAGGATTAATATATGGTAGAATGAGTAGGTAAACAATGGCTGGAAGGATGGATGAATAGGATGTACACTGCACAGTTATTTTATATATCATATCTTCTTTAAGCTTTCAAGACCCATAGGATATGGGTAATAAATATTTTATAAGACTATGATGCAGTAATCTTAAAGAGGCTGACCTGCCCAAGGATATTCCAAGACATGGAACCTGAATCTCTGACTTTAGAATCCAGTCCTTCCCTCTTTCCACCATGTAGATTCCGGAATAAAAATATAAAGCCACCTGAAACTTAATTCAAAGTTGTTTTCCAAGGTTTTTCATTTAGAATCGAAGATGTTTTGCTGAATGTTTTTCAGTGAAATTACAATTCTTTAATTCCATTTTTTCTTCTTTAATAACATGTGAGCCACTAGTCTTACAGTTGGTTTGATCATTTAACTTAACAAAATATCAACAAAACAGTTCTTTAACAACTTCCTGCTTTTGATCTTTTCCATCTTGAAAGCTTATCAAACTACCATTGACTCAAACAGTAATGATTTACAAGTCTGAGTTTCTGAAACTCAGGATTAAAATGTTCTCTGGGAATACATTTCCTCTTTGGAGTGGACTTCTTTTTGCCACAAGACCTTCCTCTCAGATTTCTAATCTTAAGAGAACAATCAAAGACTACTTTATTAGGCAAGTGCTTTCTGAACCTAATATGAACTGTGTACTTCAAATATATTTTTTAAATGTTCTGTTTACTTCCCAAGTATGGGAACTCTTAGGAATTTTGAAAGCTTTCTTAACCCTCTAAGGTCATTGGGGCTCCATTAGAGATCTGAGTGAATAATTACTAACAACTATTCCAATATTATTGAACCTTCAAGGTTAGCAACAAAAGTCTGGCAATCTTATTCACTTTACCTTTGGTCATGGGCTCTAAGAAAGAAAAAAAAAAAAAAGAAGGGAAAGTTAAGGGCAACATATGATGCTATGATGGAAATATATTCTCTGATGAGATGGATCAACTTGCTAAGGCAGTTAAGGAGTTCACTCAGCATTCCAAGTGTCTACCCAAGTGGCCCTCGCTCTGTAGTTTATATCCTAAAGTCATCATCTGTCCCAAAACTTGAAGTTACATTGAGATCTTCTAAGGAGTGCTAATTTTTTTAAAACTTTTTATTTTGAATTGGGATATAGCCGATTAACAGACAACATTGTGAGTTTCAGGTGAACAGCGAAGGGACTCAGCCATAAATATACACATATCCATTCTCCCCCAGACTCCCCTCTCATCCAGGTTGCCATGTAACAATGAGCAGAGTTCCATGTGCTATACAACAGGTCCTTGTTGGTTATCTATTTTAAATATAGTGCTCTGTACATGTCCATCCCAAACTCCCTAACTGTCCCTTTCTCCCATTTCTTCCCCCCCAGAAACCATAAGCTCATTCTCAAAGTCTGTGAGTCTGCTTCTGTTTTGTACATAAGCTCATTTCTTTTTAGATTCCACGTATAAAGGATATCATACAATATTTCTTAACAAGTGCTAACTTTTAATAAAATCCAAGACTGAATTTTTAATTTTAAAATTATTTTTGATAAAGAAATATTTAATTGGAACAATTTAACTTAAATTTAACTGTATATTAGTAATTATTTTTCTCATGTTATATTGTGGTAAACTGTGAATCTGAAATATAGAGATATTAGATTTTAGCTTCTACAATTCAAAATAAGATGAAGTATATTAGATATATGTTGATTTTGTGAAACTGATATTCTATTTGACTAGGATACTAAGATATTATTTCATCTTTAGAATATGTACTTTTATATTTTAAATCTCATGTTTACTATTTCTACCTGTATCTTAGGTTTCAGAATTCATTAATAAGATACAACTTTTCAAAATGTTGCAGAATTTGACAAATAAACTGACTGAAAAACTAGGTATATGTTTTCGTTTATCATTTTCAAAAGAAGAGAAATGTAATGATGATTAACTCTGTGTACTATTTTTTTCTTTTGCCAAATCTTAATTGACTTCCAGAAAGTGGACACCTTTCAATGAAAATAGACATAATAACTCTCAATGAAATGATTATGAAATAGATTTTCCTGTTGAAGAGTCAAGATGAAACATGAAGGAGATCAGCTTATGCAGCAGACATTTTTCATTCTTTTTTTTTTTTTTTTTTCACAACATGGGCAAATGGAGGATGAAGGAACAGCCTTCACCTTTCATCATATGCTCTGCTGTGCTCCAAGATTTACAGTGACCCTTTAAATTAAAAAAAAAAAAAAAAAAAAAACCACCTGCACAAAATAAGGAAAGGAAGCTATCAGTCATCAGAAAGGTGACAATCAAGTGGAATTTTCATGTGAATGGTTTGCAGTGAGTTGGTGACTGGTAGCCTAACTAAGACCATGACTTTGAGGATCAACAAAATTTGAAAATGGAAGCATGCAAACAAAAGACCATTGTTTCTACAATGCAGGTTTTGAAAAGTTAATGCCCAGTAAGCACTTCATACACTCTATTTTACTCATGACAAAACTGCACTTGGATTTTTAGTGAGCTAAGCCATAGTCAGGAGAGAAAGAAATCTGACCATTTGCATCATCTTTCATGTAAAATTTCGCACTCCTTGATACTGACAATGGTGTGATCTGTAAAGGGCGCTAATTGTGGTCAATTATTATGGTCCTCTAGCGCCACCTCGTGTTTTCCACATATTGCTGTATCCTTACCAAACCAATTTCTTACAAAGGAATTCACACACCCCAAATACAAGGAAACAGGAAGACTTCAGAGCTTGATTTTGCAATCTTATAATCAAGGTATTGTCATTCTTGTCTGTTAGGACTTTTAAATTGCTGAAGGGCTCTTGTCATTTTTGTTGAATTTGAAGTCTTTCACTCCTTTGGGGTTCATTTTAATAGATAAACCCCTACCCTTCGCACCATTGCTTCCTAGCAAACCAAGGCCATTATAAGACTGACCCTGTTTTTGACAAATGGTGAGTGACTTAATAATTGATTCATTTTAGTATTTCAAAGTGGAAGATCTACTCATATAAGTGCTGTGTTTACAGATATAGCCAAGGAAATATGGGAGAAAAAACGATAACCATTGAATACACAATTTTCATGAAATAACAAACAAAATTTGTTGAGAACACTCTCAGGTTCTTGTTATTAGAAATCGTGGTTACAGAAGAAGGTTATGGTAGGTGACGACTACTCTCCCACAATCTTGCTACCAAATTATACTATAGCATTTCTCAGATCAAATTATGCCACACAAATAGACATTTGTTAAATAAATAGTCAGTAGCAAGCAAATACAAAACTATTCATATGACCTATTCTATAAGTGTAACAAAGTCCCAGACCTATTCTTTTTATTGCTCAAAAAACTACCTTGTGTGAAAGATTCACAGGTGTGGCAACATCCTTGAGGCAGAATTGTATTAAGATCAGCATCAAGCAACCAGGAATCATCTTAAACCAATAGCTGGACACAAGACCACTTGGATGTAATGTTTTAGGCACTACCCTTATGGATTAAAGCTATGGATCTCTAATTTTATGTCATGACTATTACTTAAAATATTTTTGTCTTATGTTTAAAAAAGATGATATTTAAAAATTGATCCATTCCAAATGTCAAATGTGTTAAGAATATCACAGAATAACTTCAACTAAGGGGGAAAAAAAAAACCCTATTCTACTTGAAATTACATGAAAATGAGATGGTGTTTACATGTGCCTTGAGAAAATATCCCATTATTCTTGTTCTGGTTTTCTCTTTCTCAAATCTCTTTATCGAGGTAATCCAACAACCAGAAAAAATGTCTTTGCTTCTAGATAAGAAGAGCTAGGACTGAGTCAGATAAAAAGCCTATTTCCTATTGTCTTAGGAAATAGAATTGCAGTCTGGATCTTTCAAATCCAGATGCATGCCAGGCTAATAAACTAGCTTAGTCAGCACATGGAAAAGCCAACATTTCTATGAAACTCTGGTCAGGTAACAAAGGAGAAAGCCCATCATTTCAGCCTGAATGACCATTTTTCCCCCATTTTCAGTCAAGTCAATGAATGGAGAAGAATCTAGGTTCCCTGTAAAACTACTTCAGCTTCTTCACTTACAAAATATAAGTGGGAACAGAAATATACAAAGGCATTTGATGCTCAAGGAAAGATATGACATCACCTTGAATGCAACTTTAAAAAAAAATATTTCAAAAGGCACATTTGCTTTGTATCCAGGAAAATTTATAATATTTTATAAAATTAATACATTTATGTTTTGAAAAATGATGAGTAAATATATCATTTTATGTCAGGACAATAGGAGATACATCCAGGCTAACACAGTCCTTTTCTACAGGTGACTTGCTCCATGTGAGTTAAAAGATGCCATAAGGGTCATATGGCATCTTTTACATATCTTACATATCTCCCCACTCACTCAGTAAAGTGACATCACCCCTTCTCGCTCAACCTCAAATTCTCACTTTATAGCCAGTGCTCTGATTTAGATAGGAAAGCAATCAGTCCTCAATATTAAATGCTAGAGGCAAAGGTGGTAAACACCCTAAAAATGTGTGCACAATATTATGGATGTGTATATATGTCGCTTTTTTTCCCCTAGAAAGTGTGCTTCAAAGCTTTAACTAGATGCTCACGAGTGTCCTTGCTCTGACTCAAAAGATCTCACAAGCCAACCGTTTTTAGCTAACCCTTCAATTATCTTAGTACTGTGGACTCATCACCAGTCACCCAGTTCTCCCGACCAGACACAGAGAATCCACGACGAAGTCAGATCTCTGGCAGGTGAGTGCTGTCTGGCCGACCCAGGACTACAGCCCCAGGTTATGTGGTTAGAATCTCTGTTTGACGGAGCCTGGACTCTGCGGTCAGGCAGACCGGGGGCCTCAGTCTCGCGCGGCCCCTGCCTCTGTGCGGCTGTGGCCGAGCCACCATGACCCACTGCTGGTGTCCACGCAGTCACCCACTGACTGCCTCTGCTCTTGCGCTTCCTCAGACTGTCCTCCGCTCAGCGGCCAGAACAATCCTTTACACTATGGTCCGCACACCTAGCTCCTGTGCTCCAGCCTTCTCGTGACTTCCACATCGGCAGCAGAGGAGAAGTGAACCATCCCCACCGCGCACGGGCCCTGAGCCACCTCCGTGTGCGCCTGTCTCCTGCTCTCCTCCTCCCTCAGCCTCTTGTCTCCGGCAGGGACACTCTCTCGTGCCTCAGCTCCCTCTAGCCGGAATGTCTTCCTCCTCAATGGCCTCTCTGTTTCCTCCTGCAGTGCCTCCAGGTCTTTACTCTCAGGTTACCATTTCCAAGAGCTCCTCTCTCATCCTCAATTTCATCACACTGCACACCGCGCTGGTGCTGCTCTCACCATCTGTCTCCCTTTCCCTGTTTCATTCTTCTCCACTGTATCCATCAGCATCTGACATATGATTATTTACTTTTTCTATCTCCTTCGATGCCTGATCACCACCCCCCACACTCTCAATCTCCCTAGAACATGGGTGAGCAAACTTTTACTATAAAAGGCCAGATAGTGAATATTTTTGGCTTTGTGGGCCATGTGGATTTCTGTCACAACTTCTCAACTCTGCTATTATATATGAAAGGAGCCATTGGCAATATCGTGTTCCAATAAAACTTTATTTACAAAAACAGGTAGCAAGTACTAGATTTGGCCCAAGGCTGATAGTTTGCCACCCCTGCTCTAGAATAATAACCTCCGTTAGTCAGGGACTTAATCTGATTTATTCACTGTTTTATCCCCACAACTTTGAAGCAGTCTGGTACAAAGTAGTTCCTCAATAAACTCACCTGTAATTGAATTAATGTTGTTAACCAAGGTATCAGTTTCTCATCGAGGTAACAACATCAGCTTTTGGGGTTATCAAAAATAAACAGTTTGTGAAAGAGTGTCACACAGCTAGGTACATAGTAGTGGTTAAAATTATTCTGAACTGCATACCCCAAGAAGAAAATGAAAAAAAGCAAGACAATCAGGATTTAGAGGAAAACCAAAACTTTATATTTTAGAAAATACTGAAGGGAGAGAGGACATTTTGTCTGGTGCAAACCCAGAGGAAGCATGATAACTGTCTTCCAAAATTTGAAGATTATTTTGAGCAAGAGAAGATTCTCTATAATTTTTGTGGTACTTAAAGAGGTAGAACTAGGATCACTAGATAAATATTGCATGGAAATGAATGTCTGCTTATTGAAGGCATGCACTTTCTAGTCACCCCTGGAAGGCAGAAGCCACATTCATTTTCATCACCAGTATACCTTAATGCCCTAGCACGAGGCCTTAGGTGCACAACCTGTGCTAACTGAATGGATGATTCAGAATGAAGAATGAATAATCTAATCTTCAGAGCTGACCAAAAATGCAACAGACTCCCTCAATTTGTGGCTTGGAAGATTCAAGAAGGGCTTCCCTAGTAGGTCAGTAAAGAGCCTGCCTGCCAATGCAGGAAACACAGGTTTGATTCCCGGGTAGGGAAGATCCCCTGGAGGAGAAAATGGCAATGCACTCCAGTATTTTTGTCTGGGAAATCAGATGGACAGAGGAGCCTGGTGGGCTACAGTCCACAGGGTCACGAAAGAGTCAGACACAACTTAGTGACTAAACAACAACAACAGGTTCAAGAAGGAACTTCCCAACCACTTGCTAGGGTGTACCAAAGGTGACATCTTACATACAACTATGATACCTTTGTCACAGCTAAAGAACTACTGAGTTGGCCAAAACATTTGTTCAGGTTTTTCCATAAGATATTACAGAAAATTCCAAATGAATTTTTTTGGCCAACCAGTAACATCAGTGCATTATTGTGAACTACACACACATTGTTCTGGTTTCACTAGCTTTTCCACTAATGTCCTTTTCTGTTCCACAATCCCATGAAAGTTGCTAAATAACGTTTAGTTGTCGAGTCTCCATAGGCACCTTTTGACTGTAACAGCCTCTCAGACTTCCTTTATTTTTAACGACCTTGACAATTTTGAGGGATATTGAAAATTGTCCTTCTGTTTAAATTTGTTTATTTTCTTCACAATTAGACTGGAGTTATGGGTTTGAGAGATAAAGAACACAAAGATAGTGTCATTTTGAATCACATTATGTTAAGAGTACATGTTGTCATGACTTATGACTGTTGCTGCTAACACTGATCACTTGGCTGAGGTAGTGCTGGTAAAATTTCTTCACCATAAAGTTACTCTTTTTCCTCCTTTCCATAACCTACTTTTTGAAAGTAAGTTACTACACAGCTCACCTCTTGGAAGAAGGAGTGGCTACATAAATTATTTGGAGTTCTGTAAGGAAGATTTATCATTTCTCCCCATTTGTTTACTTGTTTGTCTATAGATCATTTATATCAGCATGAACTCATAAGTATTTATTTTATTCCTTAGGTTACAATGCAGTCTTACTAGTATTCATTTTACTGCTCAAAGCCTTCCAGTTTTGGCCATGGGCAATTCTTTTAGATTGCCTCCAGTGTCTCTTAGATGTATTCCTATCTTTTCATTTTTTTTGAACACTTCTTAACTTCTGTCACTACAAGATGCCCTGGGCTAGTCTTGTGTTTTCTCTACCCCAACCCTAGAATCAGATATTTTTCCAAAGAGCCCTAATTCTTTTATTAGAAAATAATATTTGAAATGAAGATCTATGCTCTGAGTATGCTTATTGCTTCTAGAATGTCACTGCTTTGTGGTCTTCTCAGTAGACAGAGCTAGAAAAATTCATCTATGTGTACTAAACTATGTAATATGAATTATAAAAATCTATAATTACTTCTGTGTCTATTCATCTTTAGCTACATTAACCATTAAATTAAACCCAGTTTCATAGTGATGATTCAGTTCCTAATATAGTATCTCATGGTCCATCTATCCCTTCTGGCCCCCTCTTTGCTTAACTGTAACCTCTGTCTCCAACTTGCATAAATCTGGTTTCCATCATCCATTTATTCATTTGTTTAAAACTCTAGTATACACATATACTAGATTCCCTGAGAAATCTGTATGCAGGTCAAGAAGCAACAGTTAGTTCTGGACATGGAACAACAGACGTGCTAAATAGGGAAAGGAATACATCTGTATATTGTCACCCTGCTTATTTAACTTATATGCAGAGTACATCATGAGAAACGCTGGGCTGGAAGAAGCACAAGCTGGAATCAAGATTGCCGGGAGAAATATCAATAACCTCAGATATGCAAATGACACCACCCTTATGGCAGAAAGAGAAGAAGAACTAAAGAGCCTCTTGATGAAAGTGAAAGAGGAGAGTGAAAAAGTTGGCTTAAAGCTCAACATTCAGAAAACTAAGAGCATGGCATCTGGTCCCATCACTTCATGGGAAATATATAGGGAAACAGTGGAAACAGTGACAGACTTTATTTTGGGGGGTTCTGAAATCACTGCAGATGGTGACTGCAGCCATGAAATTAAAAGACGCTTGCTCCTTGGAAGAAAAGTTATGACCAACCTAGATAGAATATTAAAAAGCAGAGACATGACTTTGCCAACAAAAGTCCACCTAGTCAAAGCTATGGTTTTTCCTGTGGTCATGTATGGATGTGAGAATTGGACCATAAAGAAAGTTGAACTCCAAAGAATTGATGCTTTTGAACTGTGGTGTTGGAGAAGACTCTTGAGAGTCCCTTGGACAGCAAGGAGATCCAACCATCCATCATAAAGGAAATCAGTCCTGAATATTCATTGGAAGGACTGATGCTGAAGCTGAAGCTACAGTATTTTGGCCACCTGATGCAAAAAACGGACTCATTTGAAAAGACCCTGATGCTGGGAATGATTGAAGGCTGAAGGAGAAGGGGATGACAGAGGTTGAGATGGTTGGATGGCATCACCAACTCAATGGACATGAGTTTGAGTAAACTCCGGGAATTGGTGATGGACAGGCATGCCTGGCATGCTGCAGTCCATGGGGTCACAAAGAGTTGAACACAACTAAGTGACTGAACTGAACTGATATACATATAGCAGTTTCTGAATTGTTAACCCAGCTACCATTCTTTACATTAGGCATTTAACATATATATCTCTACATGTTGGGGCTTCCCAGGTGGCACTAATGGTGAACCTGCCAATGCAGGAGACATACAGACCTGGGTTTGGTGCCTGAGTTGGGAAGATCCCCTGGAGAAGGAAATGGCAACCCACTCCAGTATTCTTGCCTGGAGAATCCCATGGACAGAGGAGCCTGGCAGGCTACAGTCCATGGGGCCGCAGAGTCGGACACGACTGAAGTGACTTAGCATATATGCATGCATTACATCTTGTCTTCATGACAACCCATTATATAGATAAGGAGCCTCAAATTAGGGTTTTTAAATTACTTGCTCAAGGTCACACAGCTACCCAGTCTGGAGCTGGAACTTGAACCCAAGTATGCCTGTTTAGAAAGTCAATGATTTTGCTATTTTACATACTGCTTTCCAATATAACTTTTTAAAAAGGGAAGCTAATTTGTAACATACAGTTTGAAAACAAACAAATATATTGAGTTTTTATTATGAAAGATATTCAGGTTTATTATAAAAATCTGAAAAAAGTTATTTTTACAGTTATACTATATGTACAATTTGGTACACTGTTTTTTCTTAAGCAACATATGCATTTCCACACTGAATGAAGACTTTGTAAAGATAATTTTTAATGACTAGTTAATGTTCCATCCAATCTGTAGACCATAATGAACTTAGACGTGTCTCTGCTGTTGGCAATGAAGATAGTTCCACATTCTTTACCAACATAAAAAATGTTGAAAGTCATTCTATGCCTCCAAGAGATGGAATTACTGGGCCAAGGTGTTTAAGGTTTTCCACACATTTTGCCAAATTGCTGTCACGAGAAATTGGACTGATTTAATTCTCCCCAGTTTATCAGAGTGGTTTTTTCACTGCCACATTTTAATATGATTATTTAAGAGCAATCTCTACTCTATGAATGGCCATTAGAATTGAGTCTTGCTTCTATCATGACCAACTACAACCTATTTTATTCAATATCCCCCTTCCAGGTATTAAGTGATTCAAAAAAGATTTGATCTCTCTGTGTAGGATTCTGATTAAACAGTGAAAAGTGTGTGTGTGTCACCTGAAATGTAAAATATTGTTATTAATAAATCTCAGAAGATCTCCTGAGATTTATTAATATCTCTGCCCCTAAGGCTTAATCTTGACTTGCTTCTGACCCTAAGGATTAGTCTTGATTTGCTTACTATCCCTGAATTAAGAGCTCTTGATAATATCAATTAAATAAATCAACTACTGTTTCTATCTATAGTTACTGGGCTACCATGCTCTGATCATGGCCCTGAGCTTATTATGAGGAGATCCAGAATCTATCTGTGAACCGAGAGTTATTTATAGATTGAATAAATAATACGTGTCCTATAAAGATAGACCACTATTTTTCTAATTCATATATATATTGTTGTGAAAAACAAATTTATTTCAAAGCATTGTTGAGTTCACAATAGCTTTTGTCATCAAGTGTTTTCTCAGCAGATCCTAAAATCACAGCTGTTCCTGTGGGGATTTTAGAGATTGGAAGACATTAAAAATGTTTCTTCATTTTCAAAAATGTTGGAAACCACTTAAGTGAGCATCAGAGCACATATGTAACTTTGGTGATGATAGGAAAGGCAGGTTCTTACTGAATGTCATTCAAATGATCCATCTTTAGCTCATGTTCTACGTTGAGTACACATCTTATTCCTTTCTGAGAAGCTCAAGTACTGTCTTCTTTCAATGAGAAATGTTGCAATAATCTAAAAAAAGAATGACAACAGCACCACATTCAGAGCCAATATTTTCCTCAAGCCCAAAGTTTTGGGGTGAACATCAGCACAGCCCAAATCTTCCCTCAGGTACTGTGTGTGTGTATATGCAATCTTGACCGCTGTTCTCAACATTTTCCACAGTCTAGATCAGGAGCTGGATAGTCAGTGCAGTGTCAAGAGAATTACAGGGAAGCTGAGCTAATATCAGTTGATAGGGTGGGTCCCTTGGATTCTTTTGTTACCGTGTAAATATCTCCAAAGTCTGACTGACCACACTGAGGCAGACACCAGGCAAGAAAAGGAAGGCTGATTTTTATAAAGAGAGATGGAAGTGCTGTTACTCAATTGTGCTGCAAGACTATGAAACCTTACGGCTTGTTTTATAGGGAGGAGCAGTGAAGCAGGAAATTGTTAATGCAACACATTTGGGAAAAGCCAGGAAACGAGAGGATACCAAGCAAAAATGCCCAGATTTTAATACCTACTTAAGGCCCCTGCAACAGAGACTAAAGGGTTCAGAAGTAAACATTCAAGAAGTGAAATACCACTTAGTTGATTATAGACATGAGCTCGATTAGCTCTAAGGAATCTTAAGAATAAAAGAATGGGATTAATCCATACTTTTTAGTTAATAGGCATCATTTTTCCTCCCCAGCTTTAATTTGCCATTACTCTTATTCCTAATAAAGCATGTTAACCATCACATATAACATAGGTTGTAAGCACAATATTCACAGTTTTAGCATTATGTAGAACTTACTTCTCAGGTATTTAGGCTGCATGACACACACTCTATCTTTAAGTCTTATAAAAACCTAATGTTCAAGACACAAGAATTTCCAGAGGATTTGTGAATATAGACAGCCTTAAGGGAACTCATTTCCAGATCCTCAACTTTCTTTCACATATACTCTTTCTTAAAATGTATGTGTTCAGCTACCACTCCATCCTTGGCTTCTAGATAGCATTTAGCAATAAAAGGAACCAGGGCTCCTGGGAGAAACAACTGATTCTAAGAATAGGGCATGGAAAATACAGAATAAGCCTGGAATATCTTGCAGTGCCAGAAAATAAGAAAGTGGAAAGAAAGAGGGATGTAGGGAAGAAGGAAGGAAGGAGATTATGGGAGAGTTGGAGCAAGGGAAGATAGAAGCAAGTCAAAAGGACACGACTCTAAAGAGTTCCCAATGTCCAAAGCTGGATGAAATTGAGCAACCAAATAAATAACATTGGTTTATAACCTAAAGAATAAAATAAGCATCTGTGATTGACTAAGTCAATAAATGGAGAGGAGACAATTTTCCTCATATACTTGCTTGGCTATGAGTGAAACAAAAAATCACCATATGAATGCCACATAATAATCCCTGCAGATAAGATCCACTGACAAAGTCTAAAAGTAGTAGGCAAAACTTTAATGTTACACAGAATAGTTAAATGGTCTCTTCCCAAATTTGATTACTGTGATGGTTTGATCAGTATCCTCGGGTACTTCTCCCTCTAGGAGGTATAGTTTCATTTCTCTCCCCTTGAGTGTGGGCTAGACTTAGTGACTCTCCTCTATCAAGTAGAAGATGGAAAGGGAGAAACCATAACTTTATGGTGGAGAAGCCCAGCGTATACCGCTTGCCCAAGTGATCAACGTTAAGAGCACTAGTGATAAGTCACATTGATGTTATGTATTTGTGACCTGACACAATGAAAGCACTTTAGCTCTGAGGTGTTCTTCTTAAGAATGCATAACCCCAGCCTACTCACAAGAAAACATCAGACAGACTCTAATGAATATACCTTATACAAAAGACCTGAAAAATACTCTTCATAAGTGTCAAGGTCATGAAAGACAAGGAAAAACTAAGACATGATCACAGACTGAAGAGTTTAAGAAGACGTGAGAGAGACTTCCCTGGAGATCCAGTGGTTAAGACTCCATGCTCCCAATGCAGGGAGCAGGGGTTCAGTCCCTGGCTGGAGAGCTAAGATCCTGTATGCTACATAGCACAGCCTTAAAAAAAAAAAAAAAAAGACACAAGAATTATGGCTGACCCTTCAACAATGCAGTTCTGAACCGCAAGGTCCATTCATACACAGGTGTTTCTCAATAGTAAGTACTACAGTCCATGGTTGGTTGAACCCAAGGTTTTGGAGGAACTAGGGATATGGAGGTTTGACTATAATTTATAGGCAGATTAACCCCCCACACACTCACAAGTTGTTCAAGGATCAACTGTAAATGCAACATATTATTCTGAATCAAGAAAAAAGTCATTAGTGGGAAAACTGGTGAAATGTATGTGAATCTGTGAACTCTGAAGCAATGTTAACTTCTTAGTTTTGGTAAATAAACTATGCTTTTATGCGAGGTTAATATTATCATAAATGGGCAAAGGGTATGTTGAACCTCTCTGGACTATTTTTGCTACTCTTTGCAATCTAAAATTATTTCAAAATAAAAATTTTTGAAAACTGATCTGCTTGAGCATGCTTCCCCTTCTGATGCTTTTCATTTTCTTTCTTCCCCTTGCACATTGACACATCTCCCACTTAACAAAAAAACAAAAAACACTTCTTGCCCATACTTAACTCCTGCTGTAGTAAATTGTCCCAGGATGTAAAACCACCTGCAAAGCAAACCAGGGGACAAATCTGAAATGCCTCTGAGGGTAAGTCCATTGGGAGGAAAGCAAAGAGATCAGAGAATAACAGGAAGGACTAATAATGGGAGCAAAAATCTCTTAGAAATGGCTCACTGGGTAAAGAAGCTGCCTGCAACGCAGGAGACACAGGAGATAAGGGTTCAATTCCTGAATCAGGAAGATCCCAGGAGAAGGAAATGGCAACCCACTCCAGTATTCTTGCCTGGAGAATGCCATGGAAGAGGAGCCTGGCAGGCTACAGTCCAAAGGGTCACAAAGAGTCAGACACGACTGAGCGACTAAGCACAGTGATCCCTTCATGGATCATAGCCTTGTCATGGCAAAGGGACTTGCATAACTCAATGGACCTAAAAGCCACGCCTTGCAGGGGCACCCAAGACGGACGGGTCATAGTGAAGAGTTCTGACAAAACGTGTTCCACTGTAGGAGGGAATGGTAAGCCACCCCACTACTCTTGCCTTGAGAACCCCATGAACAGTATGAAAGGCAAAAACGATATGACCCTGGAGGATGAGCCCTCCAGGTCAGAAAGTGTCCAATATGCTAATGGGGAAGAGCAGAGGGCATTTGCTAATAACTCCAGAAAGAAGAAAGTGGCCGAGGCAAAGTGGAAATGACACTCAGTTGTGGATGTAAAATTTCACTGGTAGTGAAAGTAAAATCAATTGCTGTAAAGAACAATATTGCATAGGAACCTGGAATGTTAGTCCCATGAATCAAGGTAAACTGGATGTGGTGAAGCAGGAGATGGCAAGAGTGAACATCAACATCTTAGGAATCAGTGAACTAAAATGGACAGGAATGTGAGAATTTAATTCAGAGGACCATTATATCTACTACTGTGGGCAAGAATCCCTTAGAAGAAATGGAGTAGCCCACATAGTCAACAAAAGAGTCTGAAATGCAGTACTTGGATGCAATTTCCTTTCCCTGTTTGGAACCAGTCTGTTGTTCCATGTCCACTTCTAATTTGTTGCTTCCTGACCTACATACAGATTTCTCAAGAGGCAGGTCAGGTGGTCTGGCATTCTCACCTCTTGAAGAATTTTCCACAGTTTGTGGTGATCCACACAGTCAAAGGCTTTGGCATAGTCAATAAAGCAGGAATAGATGTTTTTCTGGAACTCTCTTACTTTTTAGATGATCCAACGGATGTTGGCAATTTGATCTCTGGTTCCACTGCCTTTTCTAAATCCAGCTTGAATACCTGGAAGTTCATGGTTCACGTATTGTTGAAGCCTGGCTTGGAGAATTTTGAGCATTACTTTAGTAGTGTGTGAGATGAGTGCAATTGTGCAGTAGTTTGAGCATTCTGTGGCATTGCCTTTCTTTGGGATTGGAATGAAAACTGACCTTTTCCAGTCCTGTGGAAACTGCTGAGTTTTCCAAATTTGCTGGTATATTGAGTGCAGCACTTTCGCAGCATTGTCTTTTAGGATTTGAAATAGCTCAACTGGAATTCCATCACCTCCACTAGCTTTGTTCGTAGTGATGCTTCCTAAGGCCCACTTGACTTTGCATTCCAGGATGTCTGGCTCTAGGTCAGTGATCTCACCATCGTGATTATCTGGGTCATGAAGATCTGTTCTGTACAGTTCTTCTGTGTATTCTTGCCACCTTTTCTTAATATCTTCTGCTTCTGTTAGGTCCAAAGCATTTCTGTCCTTTATTGAGCCCATCTCTACAAGAAATGTTCCCTTGGTATCTCTAATTTTCTTGAAGAGATCTCTAGTCTTTCCCATTCTATTGTTTTCCTCTATTTCTTTGCACTGATCACTGAGGAAGGCTTTCTTATCTCTCCTTGCTATTCTTTTGAACTCTGCATTCAAATGGGTATATCTTTTCTTTTCTCCTTTGTTTTTTGCTTCTCTTATTTTCACAGCTATTTTTAAGGCCTCCTCAGATAGCCATTTTGCTTTTTTGCATTTCCTTTTCTTGTCTTCTATACAATCTCACAAACCTCCGACCATTTTTCATCAGGCACTCTGTCTATCAGATCTTATCCCTTGAATCTATCTCTCACTTCCACTGTATAATTGTAAGGGATCTGATTTAGGTCATGCCTGAATGGTCTAGTGGTTTTCCCTACTTTCTTCACTTTAAGTCTGAATAATGAAACAATGGACTGGTTCAAACTGGAAAAGGAGTACGACAAGGCTATATTATTGTAATCCTGCTCATTCTACGTATATGCAAAGTACAGCGTGTGAAATGTACTCACATGATGTACTGGAAGACTCACAAGCTGGAATCAAGATTTCTGGGAGAAATATCAACAACCTCAGATATGCAGACATGTGACTCTAATGGTAGAAAGTAAAGAGGAACTAAAAAGCCTCTTGATGAGGGTGAAAGAGGAGTGTGAAAAAGTTAGCTTAAAACTCAACATTCAAAAAGCTAAGGTCATCACATCTGGTCTCATCACTTCATGGCAAATAGAAGGGGAAAAGTTGGAAATAGTGACAAATTTTATTTTCTTGGGCTCCAAAAATCACTGCAGATGGTGACTGCAGCCATGAAATTAAAAGACGCTTGCTTCTTAGAAAGAAAGCTATGACAAACTTAGTGTATTAAAAAGCAGAGAGATCACTTTGCCAACAAAGGTCCATCTAGTCAAAGCTATGGTATTTCCGATAGTCATTTATGGATGTGAGAGTTGGACCATAACAAAGGCTGAGCACCAAAGAATTGATGGTTTCAAATTGTGGTGCTGGAGAAGACTCTTGGGAGTCCCTTGGACTGCAAGGAGATCTAACCAGTCAATCTTAAAGGAAATCAATCCTGAATATTCATTGAAAGAACTGATGCTGCAGCTCCAATACTTTGGCACCTGAGGCAAAGAGCCAACTCCTTAGGAAAGACCCTGAGGCTGAAAAAGATTGAAGGCAAAAAGAGAAGAGGGCAGCAGAGAATGAGACAGTTACATAGCATCACCATTCAATGGACATGAATTTTAGCAAACTCCGGAAGATAGTAGAGGACAGAGAAGCCTGGCATTCTGCAGTCCATGGGGTCACAAAGAGTAGGACATGACTTAGCAACTTAATAACAACAACAAAACCTTTTTGACCCCTAGCCAATCTCTCTCTCCTCTCTCTGTCTGTCTCGTCTCTCCCTCTCCCTGCTCCTTACCTCATTACTCCTATAAACTTGCAACCTAAAATTTTTAATTCAGAACTAAGAAGGCTATTACAAGGATGTGTTCGTACAGTGATTTTAATTTTAAAAAAAGAATGTCTAATTTTTTTGGCAGAAAATAACTTTGATTTAGTTGCAAGTTTCAATTGCAAGGACTGACTTTGTTAATTAAATTACATGTTGGCCATTTGAATTGACTAATGTTAGTTGCTCAGTCATGTCAGCCTCTTTGCAACCACATGGACTATAGCCTGCCAGGGTCCTCTGTCCATGGAATGCTCCAGGCAAGAATACTGTAGTGGGTTGCCATTCTCTTCTCCAGGGGATCTTCCCAATCCAGGGATCTCCCACATTGCAGGCAGACTCTTTACCATCTGAACCACCAGGGAAGCCCTTTGAATTAACAAAAGGGCAAAAACTTGAGGCCCCCTTCCTGACCACATTTTGAATCTCTCCTTAGTTCAACTCCTTCACAATATTTAACGGTTCACTATCTGACATTTGCCCTACCTCAAAACCTACCTCAAGGGAGAGAATAAAAAGGAAATTGAGAAGTGTATGGTTCCAAAAGGAGAAAGAAGGCATGGAGAGGCCCAAGCAGAAGATAATTTGCCAATGGGCTGGGAATACCCTAAAGAAGGTGGCAACTAACCCCAAAATGACCATCACCTTAAATTCCTTAAGAGATTCAATCCAGAGATCTCTGAATATGACAGATACTTTATGAACAAGTCTTTAAATATTTCTGGAGGGTTGGCAATTTGGCAACCTTCACTTATCTCAACAAGGCAGCAGGTAGACTGTGAGAACTTGACTTTGGGCAGAGCTGTGGCAGAAGAGGGTTGTGGCAAACCATCTGCTCCTGACTCCCAACAGGAAGTGGACAGAGGTCACTGTGCATGTTTTGGGCCAATAATACCTCCTCACTGATTGCCATTCAGTGTTAGAGACAAGCCCTGTTAGTCACTGATGGGGCCCATCATCAAGGGTGTGGGAATGCAAAGATCTGAAGGAAAATACCTGGACTCATTCAAAGTCCAACAGAACAAGGGAGAAGAGGAAGAAATCGGGACAGAAGGAGTAAGTAGTGGAGAAATCTGGTAGATCACAGCCAATGGAGATGAAAGGTTTGGTTCCTCAGAAAGGTTTAGTTAAAGAAATAAAGGAGAGTGAAATGAGGTGGGATGTAAGAAACAAATGGGATTTTATGGGATTTTAACTAGTAGAACCAAAAATAGTAGAGAAGAAATGGATGAGGTAAATCTAACAGAGAGTAAGAGGCATGCATGTGCCCACTGACACAGAGCAGAAACCACAGACACACTTGCTGCCCTCAAGCCCTGCCTGCCCAGGTGTCCCTGGGCTGAAGCCCTGCCCAGTGTCCCTGGGCTGAGCCGGCACCACCCCGTGTGTCTCCTCCACCGCAGCCCTCCTCAAGTAGTGTGCAAGTGACTATTTACTTGTCTGTGACAATTGCTTGAAAGAAGGGACCTTGGTTTTTCTTTGTATCAGTGTCTATTCAAAGGAGATTCTCAGAGAATAAATTAACTATTCTTCCCATGAAGCAGAGGCGTGACAATAAAGCCCAGAAAAGTCAAATACAGAGTAAAGTAGTTGTGGCTAAAGACAAAACAAAACATAACAAAGGTATGAAATTCTTATTAAAAAATACAGATTCTTTGCTTTCATACCAACAGGTTTTTTTTAATTTTTTTTTTTATTGTATGAATCTACCACGGGTGTACACGTGTTCCCCATCCTGAACCCCCCCTCCCACCTCCCTCCCCGTACCATCCCTCTGGGTCATCCCAGTGCACCAGCCCCAAGCATTCTGTATCCTGCATTGAACCTGGACTGGTGATTCATTTCATATATGATATTATACATGTTTCAATGCCATTCTCTCAAATCATCACCCCCTCTCCTCTCCCACAGAGTCCAAAAGACTGTTCTATACATCTGTGTCTCTTTTGCTGTCTCACATACAGGGTTATCATTACCATCTTTCTAAATTCCATATATATGCATTAGTATACTGTATTGGTGTTTTTCTTTCTGGCTTACTTCACTCTGTATAATAGGCTCCAGTTTCATCCACCTCATTAGAACTGATTCAAATGTATTCTTTTTAATGGCTGCATAATACTCCATTGTGTATATGTACCACAGCTTTCTTATCCATTCATCTGCTGATGGACATCTAGGTTGCTTCCATGTCCTGGCTATTGTAAACAGTGCTGTGATGAGCATTGGGGTACACGTGTCTCTTTCAATTCTGGTTTCCTTGGTGTGTATGTCCGGTAGTGAGATTGCTGGGTCATAAGGCAGTTCTATTTCCAGTTTTTTAAGGAATCTCCACACTGTTCTCCATAGTGGCTGTACTAGTTTGCATTCCCACCAACAGTGTAAGAGGGTTCCCTTTTCTCCACACCCTCTCCAGCATTTATTGCTTGTAGACTTTTGGATCGCAGCCATTCTGACTGGTGTGAAATGGTACCTCATTGTGGTTTTGATTTGCATTTCTCTGATAATGAGTGATGTTGAGCATCTTTTCATGTGTTTGTTAGCCATCTGTATGTCTTCTTTGGAGAAATGTCTATTTAGTTCTTTGGCCCATTTTTTGATTGGGTACTTTATTTTTCTGGAATTGAGCTGCAGGAGTTTCTTGTATATTTTTTAGATTAGTTGTTCGTCAGTTGCTTCATTTGGTTTTGTTTTCTCCCATTCTGAAGGCTGTCTTTTCACCTTGCTTAGAGTTTCCTTTGTTGTGCAGAAACTTTTAATTTTAATTAGGTCCCATTTGTTTATTTTTGCTTTTATTTCCCATATTCTGGGAGGTGGGTCATAGAGGATCCTGCTGTGATGTATGTCAGAGAGTGTTTTGCCTATGTTCTCCTCTAGGAGTTTTATAATTTCTGGTCTTATGTTTAGATCTTTAATCCATTTTAGTTTATTTTTGTGTATGGTGTTAGAAAGTGCTCTAGTTTCATTCTTTTACAAGTGGTTGACCAGTTTTCCCAGCACCACTTGTTAAAGAGATTGTCTTTTCTCCATTGTATATTCTTGCCTCCTTTGTCAAAGATAAGGTGTCCATATGTGCGTGGATTTATCTCTGGGCTTTCTATTTTGTTCCATTGATCTATATTTCTGTCTTTGTGCCAGTACCATACTGTCTTGATGACTGTGGCTTTGTAGTAGAGCCTGAAGTCAGGCAGGTTGATTCCTCCCGTTCCATTCTTCTTTCTCAAGATTGCTTTGGCTATTCAAGGTTTTTTGTATTTCCATACAAATTGTGAAATTATTTCATACCAAGAGATTTTGACTCAAACTTTCTGGCTATCTCTCCAATTACAGTTCCAGATTTAGAAAGAAACAAGTCTTCCAGGAAAATTCTTGTCATCAAATATTTTCTTCAAATTCTGAGTAAACATTAGCATTATTTTCAGTTTTCAATTACATTTTCAGAAAAAAACTGTCAATCAAGAATAAGAGAAGAGGACTTCCCTGTTGGCTCAATGGTAAAGAACCCACCTGCCAATGCAGGAGACTAGCCACTGTCAACGTACTCGATCCACCTGCCAACGTGTTCAATTCCTGATCAGGGAAGACCCCACATGCCGCAGAGCAACTAAGCCCATGAGCCACAACTACTGAGCCTGCGCCCTAGAGCCTTGAAACTACAGCTGCTGAAGCCCATGTGCCCTAGAGCCCGTGCTCTGCACCAAGAGAAGCCACCACAATGAGAAGCCTAGCGCTGCAACTAGGGAGTTAGCCCCTGCTTGACATAACTAGAGAAAAGCCTGAGCAGCAGCAAAGATCCAGCAGAGCCAAAAATAAATAATGTTTTTAAACATAAAAAAGGAAGAAGAGAAGAATGAAGATGGTTCTGACACAACAAAGATTTCTTGGTGATGTCAGTGATTCTGATGCAACAATGGGTCTGACAGGAGTGAAATGAACGTGCACTTTTTCTATAAGCCCTCCTAGAACTTTTGATTCAGGTGATCCACAGGCCACACTGTGGAAAAGCTACTGTGTGAACCGCAGACCGCAACCCCTACCCTGACCGTGTTACAGAGATAATGATGGCCAAGGGCATACAAGAATCATTAAGAACGTTCTTCAGGGAGCGTTTTCTCCTGAGGCAGGAGGGGCCCCTAAGCATCGTGATCTCCGGCCACTGTCTGTATTCACGCCAGAAGGCAGGGACGAGAAAGCCGGCACAGTCCCCAAGGCACTGCTGAAACAAATGGACAGGTTGGAAACTGCTTGAAAGTCCCTCACAATGGGAGTCTTCTTCAAAGAAAAGGTTAATAGTCAACAGCAACAACAACCGCAAATCAAATATGCTTCATAAGGAACTTGGATTCATTTTATTGGAAACACTAAGGAGCCGTCCTAAAGAGGGAGGGACAGGTGGGTAGAGATGTGCTAGAGAAGAGTATAATGAATAAGCAGAAGCAGACTAGAGCAAGGCTGCAGAGAGGAGCGAGTATTCCAGCCTGTGGAATCTTACTTATGGATTTTTATTAAAGCCTCCGAGAGTTAAATAAGCCTCCCACATAGGTTTAAGAGAAATGGTCAAATCTACCACACAGTGATGAACAAAGATTTTGAGTGAAATAGAGTTATGAGAAAATCTAGAAATGAAAAGCCTTCCTCCTACTGAATCCAGACAGTATCTCCATCCATTGCTGTGTCTTCCATGACATTATACATAGAGCATATTCTATACACAAAAAATTTATATATTGAAATATTTAACTTTTATTTTAAATGTTTGGACTTATATAAAAGTCACAATAATAGTACAGAAAGGTACCATACACCCTTTACCCAGCTTCCCCTAATGTGGCCATCTTATATAAGCACAGTACAATTCTCATGAACATTGATATTACATTACTAGCTAATCTAGAGACTTTATTCAGATCTCACCAGTGTTCCTAAAATAGCCTTTTTTTTTTTCGGGTCCAGGACCCACTTTAGGACCACACTTTGCATTTAGTTGCCTTGTCTCCTTAGTCTCCTCTAGTCTGGAACAGTCCAATCCTTGTTTTTTGAACAATGTTGGCACTTTTGAAGGCCAGTTCTCTTGCAGAATATCTAGATTGGGTTTGACATTCTCTCATAATCAGACTAAGGTTATGTATTTGGGGCAGGAATACAACAGAAGTGAGAGTGTGTGCGTTTTTCACTATATGTATTCTTAAGAAGAAAGCAGAGAAATAAAAACAGGAATGAGGGAACTGCTAAGTTTTCTTTAAAAGATGAAATGTTGATGTTTTCAAGAAAGAATAAAAGACTGTTGACAGAAGGAAACATCTTAGGTCACTGGGAGTAAGGACACAGTGAAAGGGGATCATTCAAACATTGCTGAAATGAGAACACATTGGTACAGAAATTCTAAAAAAGCAACTTGACAGATATATCACATATCCTGAAATTTTGTATAAAACCTTTGACATCAAAACTTTACTTCTGAGACTCTATCTTAGAAAATAAGCAGAAGCCTTACTATTTATCAGTGCCATTGAAAATGACAAGAAAATCAAAGAAAAATAACTGAACATCATTAGAGGAAACAATTGGGGTTTTTTGCTACCCAGCATCTGAACATCTTCCTGATTTAGTAAGGTTAGATCCCAAAAGGTAAAGAATTCAGTGCCCTGATTCCCATTATGGAAGACAAGCAAGGCACGTGATGGCAACACAGGCCAACCAAATACTTACACCTGGGGTTTCAGATATTGACAGACAGATGCAACCAACCAGGGGCAGTCAGAAACTAACAACAATTGAGGATGTTTATGCTGTAAGTTACTGAATCACAACGTCATTTGAATTCACGTGTTCACCATGTGTCATATGTGAAAATTAGGACAGTCACTGGGAAGTCAATGGGCTTTGAGAATTATACTGAGGATTTATGATGCTATGAACTGAACTGTGTCCCTCTGAAAATTCTGTGTTGAAGCTCCGATGCCCAGTGTGATGGTATTTGGAGACGGCACCTTTTTGCAGTAATTAAGTTTAGATGAGGTCATGCAGATGAGACCCTCAGGATGGTATTAGTGTCCTCAGAGAGAAATTGCTCTCTCTCTCCCCACCATGTAAGGACACACTGAGAAGGCAGCTGTCTATAATCCAGAAAGAAAGCCCTCAATTGCAAATTGCATTAACTGTCACCACTTCTATTTGGACTCCCAAACCTCCAGGACTATGAGAAATAAATTCCTGTGTAAGCCACTCACTCAATAGTATTTTGTTTTGTCAGCCCAAGCTGAGTAAAATATACAGGAAGATTTGGAGAATTTTTATGTACCTTAAACCTTCAACTGCCACCCTTGTCTGATGAAGCTGCCCCTACTACCTGAAGATATTTCAGTAACCTCATATGAAGAACTTTCTTTGCAAGGAAAAACCAATTCTCTTTATCCTTCACTCCTCTACACCACTAGTCTTATAACTAGAGTCAGATCCCAAAATGTCTTCGGCATACGATGACAACATCAACCACTTTTGGAGAAGGCTTATATTCTACCAATGGAATTGCTAGAATCTACAAAAATCTTAGAAATATGTGTGGAAATGCATTCTAAAGATGCTCAAACAAGTATACACAGCATGAGTACATTCACCAGAGATCCTGGATAGGATAAACTAATTCAAGCTGCTACAAGTGGCTTTAATTGGTGTTTGGATGATTTTCCTGAAACCTAGACATCACAAAAAGTCAGACATGAGAGAGCAACTGAACTGAACTGAACTGAGACATAGCACTAGACAACACAAAATGAAGTGGAGATGCCATAAAAAAAAAAAAAAAAGCACTCTTAAATTGGAAGATACACAAGAGCTCATGAAATAATATTGGAATGGATTAATCACAGGTAACTCATCGGCCACCTGCCCTCTAACTACGTCCCCAAGGCGATATGACACTTCCTTCGCCCAGGCCTTGAGAAATACAGTGCTGAGAAGAGGGCCAGCATGTCTGAAAAGCACTTAAGTGCTTTTGCCTAAGACCAGGACACTGGTGAGAGATGCCACAGTACAATGGGCTCCCTGACTTCCAAGAGGATGGGTGGATCCGGCGATGACTTGCCACACCAGGATGAGAGTGGCTGCCAGAAGTGGGAAGGAGAGCCAGGGTGAACACTGGGGTGGTGTCTTGCAGGGCTCTTTGGCAGAGAAAATGACTGCGAAGTTCATAGCACCAAAATACACCAACAGATCACCCAAGCGCTTCTTGGTGTGTATAACCAACAGATCTCCAGGCTGGTAAATAAGAGCCTAACCAGAGCACAGGTATTAGAAATCAAAATACCTCACAAATGAAGAGCTCCTCAACTGAAGGGGCAGTGAGAGAGATTTTTTGAGGAGGATGTTGCAACACCAGCATTTACTGAGAAACTTGCCCTAGTCTTCAAAAGAGAAGAGAAATGTGAGGAACTGTTATACCTGATTTCTCAAGTTCCTGGCTCCAGGCTGCCTCCAACATAGTACAGAGTTATTTGGCTGTACCAGCCATTTCCTGACTATACCCAATCACATGAGTGGCATTTCAGAAGATGCACGATAAGAAAGTGATGCCATAATATGGGGGATTCTGTGCATAACATAAGCTAACTAGATCTTTTCTGGCTAGGAAGAAAAAGATTTCTCTGCTCTCAGTGGAAAAGATTTAACTTGTCTTTGGAAACACATCCTGCAACCAAGTGGAAAGGTCTGCTGTGCTTGTAAAGATGATGCCAAGTGCACAACCTGTAGCAAGAAACCTCTACAATTTGCCCATAAGAAGGCAAAGGGGAGACATGAATTTTGACCTTTGGAGACCTCTTCTGGCTACCCACACACGAAACCAGAGAAATGCTGGGCTTCCAGACTATAATAAAAATCCTACTACCAGGAAATTTAAAAAAGAAGTTCTCTGCAATCAGTAGTGAGAATCCTCTCAGTGTATAAAGCAATGCCTATTGGCTTACATATCTGACTAAGGTGATATGGATGAAATCGTGTTTCTTCTCTGTGTTAACCATAAAACTGAAATAGCAAAAATATGCATTGCTCGATTGGAAAATGGGAAGACACAAAAAAGCCCCCTTTCGAGCATCATCTGTCAGTCTTGTCCTCTGGAAGAGAAAAGGTTAAGTTCTCCTACAGCTTTTAGGGAACACTTAAGAAATGCAGTCAGAAAATAAAGGAGATGATGGCAGCAAGAATAAAAATATGAATAACCTGGAATTATTGCAGAATTTTATACTCTCTGTCCACCCATAAACTATTATATTAATTATTTTAAAAGAGACACTGATGTATAGAACAGTCTTATGGACTCTGTGGGAGAGGGAGAGGATGGGAAGATTTGGGAGAATGGCATTGAAACATGTAAAATATCATGTATGAAACGAGTTGCCAGTCCAGGTTCGATGCACGATACTGGATGCTTGGGGCTGGTGCACTGGGACGACCCAGAGGGATGGTATGGGGAGGGAAGAGGGAGGAGGGTTCAGGATGGGGAACACATGTATACCTGTAGCAGATTCATTTTGATATTTGGCAAAACTAATACAATTATGTAAAGTTTAAAAATAAAATAAAATTTAAAAAATAAATAAAAGGTGAAGTCCAAACATAAATTCTCAGACTATGCATTTTCAGGCACCTTGCAAATCGCTATCTAAAGACAGCTTATAACAGGTTAAATCTTGAGAAAGTTTTCTTATTTTACTGATGTTATCATGCCACCTAATTATAAAATTTCCCTGTTTAAGGGGAAAAAGATTTCAAATGAAAACAAAGATTTTTAAGGTGCCACAGATTGGAAAGGGTTTAGCAGATTAAGGGATAAAATTTGTTAGAAAAATTTCAATATTATGGTAACTCTGCACAATGGTGCTAAAGAAAAAGAATTGCAAAAGGCTGCAAAGGTCATAAAAATTAATTAGAGACTTTATTTACATACGACATTATCTATATAGGCAGATACAACAAAAAGATTGTAATGGGGTTGTGTGTGTGTGTGTGTGTGTGTGTGTGTGTGTGTGTATGTTCAAACTCCACTCACAGAAAGACAAGTCCAGGGATGAAATACATGCACATTACACACATTTTGGTGTTGCATGGCTTTTTTACTATCAAGAAAGTGTAATTTTACTGCCATGAAGATAGGAAGTACTTTTTAACACATCTGCATGTGTGTTAGTCGCTTCAGTTTTGTCTGACACTTTGTGACCACACAGACTGTAGCCCACCAGGTTCCTCTGTCCATGAGATTCTCCAGGCAAGAATACTAGAGTGGGTTTCCATGCCCTTCTCCAGAAGATCTTCCCAACCCAGGGATAGAACCTATGTCACCTGCTTCACAGGCAGATTCCTTACCATTTGAGCTACCAGGGAAACCCATTTTACTACAGCTAGTATGGGAGAAGTGCCCCAGCTGTGATGGACCGTGCAGGAGCATGGCCAGGAGGAGCTACCCCTCGCCCAAGGTCAGGGGCGGCAGCCAAGAGGAGCAACCTCACGTCCAAGGAGCAGTGGCTGCATGGGCACAGGAGGGCCGAGAGGAGCTACTCCATGTTCAAGGTCAGAAGGGGTGGCTGTGAGGAGATAACCCTTGTCCAAGGTAAGGAGCAGTGGCTGCACTTTGCTGAAGCAGCCGTGAAGAGATACCCCACGTCCAAGGTAAGAGAAACCCAAGTAAGACGGTAGGTGTTGCGAGAGGGCATCAGAGGGCAGACACACTGAAACCATAATCACAGAAAACTAGTCAATCTAATCACACTAGGACCACAGCCTTGTCTAACTCAATGAAACTAAGCCATGCCATGTGGGGCCACCCAGGACGGGCGGGTCATGGTGGAGAGGTCTGATAGAATGTGGTCCACTGGAGAAGGGAATGGCAAACCACTTCAGTATTCTTGCCTTGAGAACCCCGTGAACAGTATGAAAAGGCAAAATGATAGGATACTGAAAGAGGAACTCCCCAGGTCAGTAGGTGCCCAATATGCTACTGGAGATCAGTGGAGAAATAACTCCAGAAAGAATGAAGGGATGGAGCCAAAGCAAAAACAATACCCAGTTGTGGATGTGACTGGTGATAGAAGCAAGCAAGGTTCGATGCTGTAAAGAGCAATATTGCATAGGAACCTGAAATTTTAGGTCCGTGAATCAAGGCAAATTGGAAGTAGTCAAATAGATGGCAAGAGTGAACGTTGACATTCTAGGAATCAGCAAATTAAAATGGACTGGAATGGGTGAATTTAACTCAGATGACCATTATATCTACTACTGCGGGCAGGAATCCCTCAGAAGAAATGGAGTAGCCATCATGGTCAACAAAAGAGTCTGAAATGCAGTACTTGGATGCAATCTGAAAAATGGCAGAATGATCTCTGTTCGTTTCCAAAGCAAACCATTCAATATCACAGTAATCCAAGTCTATGCCCCAACCAGTAATGCTGAAGAAGCTAAAGTTAAACGGTTCTATGAAGACTTCCAAGACCTTTTAGAACTAACACCCAAAAAAGATGTCCTTTTCATTATAGGGGACTGGAATGCAAAAGTAGGAAGTCAAGAAACACCTGGAGTAACAGGCAAATTTGGCCTTGGAATACGGAATGAAGCAGGGCAAAGGCTAATAGAGTTTTGCCAAGAGAATGCACTGGTCATAGCAAACACCCTCTTCCAACAACACAAGAGAAGACTCTATATATGGACATCACCAGATGGTCAACACCGAAATCAGATTGATTATATTCTTTGCAGCCAAAGATGGAGAAAGTCAGCAAAAAAAAGACCGGGAGCTAACTGTGGCTCAGATCATGAGCTCCTTCTTGCCAAATTCAGACTTAAATTGAAGAAAGCAGGGAAAACCACTAGACCATTCAGGTATGACCTAAATCAAATCCCTTATGATGATACAGTGGAAGTGAGAAATAGATTTAAGGAACTAGATCTGATAGATAGAGTGCTTGATGAACTATGGACAGAGGTTCATGACATTGTACAGGAGACAGGGATCAAGACCATCCCCATGGAAAAGATATGCAAGAAAGCAAAATGGCTGTCTGGGGAGGCCTTACAAATAGCTGTGAAAAGAAGAGAAGAGAAAAGCAAAAGAGAAAAGAAAAGATATAAGCATCTGAATGCAGAGTTCCAAAGAATAGTAAGGAGAGATAAGAAAGCCTTCCTCAGTGATCAATGCAAAGAAATAGAGAAAAACAACAGAATGGGAAAGACTAGAGATCTCTTCAAGAAAATTAGAGATACCAAGGGAACATTTCATGCAAAGATGGGCTCGATAAAGGACAGAAATTGTATGGACCTAACAGAAGCAGGAGATTTTAAGAAGAGATGGCAAGAATACACAGAAGAACTGTACAAAAAAGATCTTCACAACCCAGATAATCACGATGGTGTGATCACTCACCTAGAGCCAGACATCCTGGAATGCAAAGTTAAGTGGGCCTTAGGAAGCATCACTATGAACAAAGCTAGTGGAGGTGATGGAATTCCAGTTGAGCTATTTCAAATCCTGGAAGATGATGCTGTGAATGTGCTGCACTCAGTTTGCCAGCAAATTTGGAAAACTCAGCAGTGGCCACAGGACTGGAAAAGGTCAGTTTTCATTCCAATCCCAAAGAAAGGCAATGCCAAAGAATGCTCAAACTACTGCACAATTGCACTCATCTCACACGCTAGTAAAGTAATGCTCAAAATTCTCCAAGCCAGGCTTCAGCAATACATGAACCGTGAACTTCCAGGTGTTCAAGCTGGTTTTGGAAAAGGCAGAGGAAGCAGAGATCAACTTGCCAACATCCACTGGATCATGGAAAAAGCAAGAGAGTTCCAGAAAGACATCTATTCCTGCTTTATTGACTATGCCAAAGCCTTTGACTGTGTGGATCACCACAAACTGTGGAAAATTCTTCAAGAGATGGGAATACCAGACCACCTGACCTGCCTCTTGAAAAACCTGTATGCAGGTCAGGAAGCAACAGTTAGAACTGGACATGGAACAACAGACTGGTTCCAAATAGGAAAAGGAGTATGTCAAGGCTGTATATTGTCACCCTGCTTATTTAACTTCTATGCAGAGTACATCATGAGAAACTCTGGGCTGGAAGAAGCACAAGCTGGAATCGAGATTGCTGGGAGAAATATCAATAACCTCAGATATGCAGATGACAGCACCCTTATGGCAGAAAGCGAAGAGGAACTCAAAAGCCTCTTGATGAAAGTGAAAGAGGAGAGTGAAAAAGTTGGCTTAAAGCTCAACATTCAGAAAACGAAGATCATGGCATCTGGTCCCATCACTTCATGGGAAATAGATAGGGAAACAGTGGAAACAGTGTTAGACTTTATTTTGGGGGGCTCCAAAATCACTGCAGATGGTTACTGCAGCCACAAAATTAAAAGATACTTGCTCCTTGGAAGGAAAGTTATGACCAACCTAGATAGCATATTAAAAAGCAGAGACATTAATTGGCCAACAAAGGTCCATCTAGTCATGGCTATGGTTTTTCCAGTGGTCATGTATGGATGTGAGAGTTGGACTGTGAAGAAAGCTGAGTGCCGATGAACTGATGCTTTTGAACTGTGGTGTTGGAGAAGGCTCTTGAGAGTCCCTTGGACTGCAAGGAGATCCAACCAGTCCATTCTAAAGGAGATCAGTTCTGGGTGTTCTTTGGAAGGACTGATGCTAAAGCTGAAACTCCAATACTTTGGCCACCTCATGCAAAGAATTGACTCATTGGAAAAGACCCTGATGCTGGGAGGGATTGGGGGCAGGAGGAAAAGGGGATGACAGAGGATGAGATGGCTGGATGGCATCACCAACTCGATGGACATGTGTTTGGGTGACTCCGGGAGTTGGTGATGGACAGGGCGGCCTGGCGTGCTGCGATTCATGGGGTCGCAAAGAGTCGGACACGACTGAGCAACTGAACTTAACTGAACTGAGTATGGGAGAATGAGAGAGAGACAGAGACAGAAAGAGAGGGAGAGAAAGATGAAAGATTTGAAGAGAAAAAAGTGTAGTTAAATGGCAATACCATTCGGCCCGAGAAGCAATGTGCCTATTTCAAAGACAAAATAGATGATTTCTTCTCTTGTGCAAAGTCTTACAGGAACCTTCTGAATGTTTCTTCCAAGTCCATTGTTTATCACTTCCCCTGCAGGAGGTGTATTAGCGGCAGTTTCATTGCCATCCTTTATTCCTTCACATTCATTGTATAACTATCCATTCCCCCACCGCCCCCACCCACACACATACCCTCCCCTTCTAAAGTTGTCAGATTAAAATCCCACTTCATATTTACCACAGTTCTCGCTTGCACGTATGTGGGTAAGTGGGTGGGAAGGTTGTTGGGAAAATCTAGAAGCCTAGTTGAAATTGCTTCATTTCATAGAGACACCGTCTCAGATAGGTGACCAAGTTGGGTCGATCTAACCCTGCCTGCCTTGGTGCCAGGAGAGTGCCCTGAGTGCCCTGAACTGGCACTGAGACAGAGAGGAAATGTGTGCGGGGAGCAAGGCGCAGGAGCACTGGTTCTCAAACGCGCATGGCAGGTAGCTGATGGACTGCAGCCTGACTGGAGGCTGGAAAAGACACAGGAGGAACTGAGGATGAGCGGCTGTTTGCACTGGAAACGGGAGCCCAGTAAACAGGAAGGAAAGAAAGGTCAGTGGACGGGATGCAGGATTGACAAGCCCAAGGAGGTGAAAGCTGCTGCCCAGAGGCCTGTGCTGCCAGCCATCAGCAGCAGGGTGCTGGCAGCGTGGAGATGCGGGCACAGCCTGGCTCCCGCAACGAGCGGCGGCCACAGGCCAGACTCGGGGTTCCCGTGTGCGCATACAGGCAGGCGGCTGCCCGGAGGACCAACCCGACTCCTACAGGCCACCGGGGTCCTGTTTAAGGACTCAGCGCCGCTTCTGGTTTCTGGGTGTTGCTCGCTGTTACTGAGAGCCGCAGCGTGCGTGCCGGGAACAGCGTTCTGATAACGTGGGTGTCAAGGATTTAGGTGTGATTGACACCTTCCTAGGGTTTCCCGTGTGGCTCAGGTGTAAAGAATTCCCCTGCAATGCAGGAGACACAGGTTGGATCCCTGGGTCATGAAGATTCCCTGGAGGTGGAAATGGCAACCCAGTCCAGTATTCTTACCTGGAGAATCCCATGCATTGAGGAGCTTTGCATGCTAGAGTCCATAGACTCGCAAAGAGTCCGACACAACTGAGTGACTGAGCAGGACGCTTCCTAAGGGGGCTGTAAGGAATCCAGGCACTTAGGTGCCCTTGGGACTCCCAGGAAAGCCCCAAAGGCCCCCCAAGTTATGGCTCTGGATAAGTGCCAGAGGAAGCTCACTGATGAGAAAAACTGAAGTAACTCCAAGGTCTGTTTGAGGTTATTTAACAGATTAAAAAAGGAAGGGGCTTCCCTGGTGGCTCAGATGGTAAAGTATCTGCCTGTGAAGCAGGAGACATAGGTTCGATCCCTGGGTTGGGAAGATCCCCTGGAGAAGGGCATGGCAAAGCACCCCAGTATTCTTGCCTGGAGAATCTCATGGACAGAGGAGCCTGTCAGGCTACAGTCCATGGGGTCACAAAGAGTTATCCAAGACTGAGTGAAGAGCATCTTAGGTCTGAGATACATATCTGAACAGAAGGGTTCACAGTACAAGTTTGAAACATCAGTGGGAATTCAGACTAGAAGACCCCGCGTCCTGTACTCCATGTCACACCATCCCTCCATGCTCTTCACTTGGTTGCTCCGCATCTCTGGGGTGCTGCCACGGGCCAAACAGGTCTCCAGCCTTCCCTTTGTGTGTCTGTTCTTGACAGACATCAAAGCCAACATGATTAGAAACAGCCTGACATCTCTATCAAGAAAAAAGAAACAATTTTTGACTGGGTCAAAGTTCTGAGAGCAACTCAGTCTGTTAAATAATATATTTCAGATAGCATTCTAGAAAACAAAATGTTTCAAAACCACATTATGAGGCTATTAGGTATCAGTGTATATGGAATGAAGGCTGTATTTTTTAGTCCTTTACAAATCCTTTCTCTTCTAATGCAGCCTGAGTCAATTCCATAAAGCTGGCCTGTTACACTTAAATTCTTTCAAATATCAGTACTCTAACAAAGGTTTCTATTGAAGACCTGCAGGTCTTGTTAAGAACTGTCACTATAAAAATATCATCTCATGGTCTTTGATATTTTCTAAAGTAAAAGAGCAATTAGAATGTAAGTCTGGTTTGAGTTTAGCTGCCTTCCAATCCAATTAGCTTTATAAACTAATAGCTCTTTGTATCTTAACAGTAGGTGATGTTGTTTAATTAGTCAGTTTATTGTTTCCAGTCTTAGTTTGGAATTTCACATTCTGATGAGTTACAGAGTTTTAATTGAGTGGATGAACATTCATCTAGAAAACTGTTTGTGTTCAAGCTTCTGTCAAGAACACTGTGGTATATTAAAATTCCCAGGTGCAACAAAATTACAATATTCTCTTTCCAGAATTTATAGTATTTATGGTAGGAACCACAAACAAGGTGCTTGTAGTACTCCAGGCATGCATTGTCTTTTCTTTAATTATGTTCCTTTACTTTCTTTTTACTTCAGTTTCTTTCTTTTTTTCTTCCCAGGATAACATATAATATAACATAATGAAAAGTGAAAATGTTAGTAGCTCAGTCATGTCCGATTCTTTGTGACCCTATGGACTGTAGTCAGCCAGGCTCCTCTGTCCATAGGATTCTCTAGGCAAGACTACTGGAGTGGGTTGCCTTTCTCTTCTCTAGGAGATCTTCCCAATCCAGGGATCAAACCTGGGTTTCTTGCATTGCAGGTAGATTCTTTACCACCTGAGCCACCAGGGAAGCCCCTTAATATTATGTTATGTTATGTTATGTTATATTATATTATATTATATAGGATTCCTTGGCATCAAACCAAGTAAGTTCATGCAGATCTCATATGCTGAATGGCAGCAGCACTGGAGCTGAGTAGCAGCTGCCCCTTTGAATAGACCAGCTGCTCTCCCCTTCTTTTCCATCCTTACTAGGCATGTGCCATTTTCTTGCTTTAACTTGTCAGGCCCTTGAGTGTACTTTTCACATTTGCTGCTATTTATTCACATACAAGGCCTTGCAATGTATGTCTGATCTGAAGGCTGTATCTTTCTTAGAATTGCCCACATATATGCAGTAGAGGTTTTATATCTGGGTTGTACAACAACTCTCTTCCCTTTTCTCACCAGGCATGCTGGGGGAAATATTTATTCACCAAATATTAGGATATAAAAGGAATAAAGACCAATAGCAACAATGCTCGGATGCCAATAGACATCAAAGTAACTACACATTGCCTGTGACTGGGGCTCAAGATTTGATGGTAGAAGGTTTTATCGAAAGGAAGAGGAGGAAAAGATGACATGTAGGAAAGAAGAAAAGAAATGAGTGAGTGAGAAGGAAAAAGAGAGGAAAAGCAAACTCTAGGAGGGAAAGATACTCCATCCTGTCCCTCTGGTAGAGAAACACCTATAGTGCCAGCAGGACAGCTCAAGGGTCCCAGGGACACCAGTCAGCCCAAAATTGAAGCAACACATTAGAATAAAAATGGATAGGGAGGAGGTAGAAGAGGAGTGAGGTTTTTATCTACTAGATAACAAGGTCATGCAATTATTTGGAAAATGAGTAGAGATATCCCATTTGTTCCATACAGACCCATTAAGGAAAAGTAGTTCTCCTGAAATATGTTCATTTCTCTCAAGGTTTTGCTCACTTGAGTGCTTAAGTCCACCTATATATAAGTCAGTAATAGACAACAGTCTCATCATCTTCTAAACCAACCATTCAGGTGGCAAAAAAAGCTAGTTTCATTATTTCAGCTTATTCCCGATATTTAATAATAGAAGACATTTTGAGGGCACTAAGAGGGTTACTTGTCAGGAACTCCTTTTACATAGGCTAAAAACACACCAGGAGTGACATTGAAATTGATCATCCTTTTAGCCATTCTGTCAGGCTTCCGAAAATTAATGAGTGGACTGCAGGAGGGAAGTGGCTTACCAGAACATCGCACAAATTTGCTGATTTTGACTTGCTGAAATTTTGCTTACCTAATGCAAAGCCAAGCGCGTCAATTCTCTACAGGGTTTACACCCTACCTAAATCTTCTCTTGGGTTTCCTCTATTCAGTGTTGCTTCCTCCTCAGTGAAGCAGCAGCGAAATAGAAAAGGAAGCAGCAAAGATCACAGTCCTCAGCTGATAGGATGACACAACAGATACTTTTCGGCCTTAAACTACAAAATCACTGCATTTTTATACAAGTTAAGGTTTCAAAGGCTGTATAACATTTATTCAACAGTACTAATCAGGTGAATATGATGTTCAGATCACAACTTGAGATGCAGTAAGAAACTCAGCTGAGTAAGGAAGCATCTTGATCAGGAAGGTGATTCTCCCATGGCAAGGCTTAGCTTTTTCACTCTGTAGGATGGACCTCAGCTATTTTTCCAAATACGAGAAACTCAACTCCAGACTCTGTGGAAGATACAGTATTCTCTGTCCCTAAAATACTATAATTTACTAAAATTTTTTAAAAAGAAAAGAAACTAACAAAATTTAAGGTTAACAAGTGACAGTCATTAAGGCATTCTCCAAGTTATGACAATTGAATAATAAACATCCCATATATTTTTCTCACTTCACTTCCCCTACAAACCCTAGATCCTGACTAAGCAGCCTTAATCATAAAGCTGTTTCAGGCAAAACTGATGCCTAGTGGGTCTTTGAGGAAACTATCAGATCGCTTAGGTGCTTTTTTACTTCTCTCTTCCCTGTTCCCAGGTAGCTCAGTTGGTAAGGCATCTGCCTGAATGCAGGAGACCCCAGTCCCATTCCTAGGTCCAGAAGATCCCCTGGAGAAGGGATAGGCTACCCACTCCAGTATTCTTGGGCTTGCCTGGTGGCTCAGCTGGTAAAGAATCCACCCGAAATGTGGGAGACCTGGGTTTAATCCCTGGGTTGGGAAGATCCCCTGGAAAAGGGAAAGGCTACCCATTTCAATATTCTGGCCTGGAGAATTCCACGGACTGTATAGTCTATGGGGTTGCAAAGAGTCAGACACAACTGAGCGACTTTCTCTTTTACTTTCCCTGGTGGCTCAGTTGGTAAAGAATCTGCCTGCAATGCAGGAGACCTGTGTTCAATCCCTGGGTCGGAAAGACCCCCTGGAGAAGGGAATAGATACCCACTCCAGTATTCTTGCCTGGAGAATTCCAAGGACATAGGAGCCTGGCAGGCTACAATACATGGGGTACAAAGAGCTGGACACGACTGAGCAACTAACACACTTGGATCATTTTTAAGGGAACTTGGGCATAAGTTACAATTCCTTGTTTTTCTCTTTCATGCTTATTGTTTACTTTTTTATAAGTTTTTCTATTTCTCTTAATTTCTCTTTAATTCCCTTTTATTTCTGTGTTTTGAGTTCTTACCAAATTCACATAAATATTTTTTTAACTTGCTTTCTTTTGCTTTCTTTAAAGCTTGATAAGAAAACAGCAACTGTCTAGACTTCAATAGAATAATCTTTGCCAACTTTTAAGAGAAGAATATCCCAAAGTTTTCTTCTGAATATATTTTACTAAGTTTGCTTTTCTCCATACCTCATTACCACAATTATTTTTTTAATTAAATACAATTAATACTACAGTTCAAATCATAGGAGTTTGTGTTAAACTCAACTCAGATTTCAGCTCTACCACATACTAGCTATGCAAACATGAGAAGTTGCTTAAATCTTTTTGTGCCTCAATTTCCTCCTCCTTAAAATGACCAAAATCATAGTACTCATCTTACAGGAATATTAAGAAAAGTGAATTAATAACTTGTAAATGACTCAAAATAGTGCTGTGATATGTAAAGCACTAATAATTTATTTTGTTGTCAATATTGCAATATTTTCTGAAGCAACTTTTTAATTTTAAATATTTGCACTTAACTCATACTTTGCATTAAGTAGATTTTGCAACTTGGCCTGAAGCCAAAACTAGTCAAAAGCTAACACTTGGAATCAACACCCTTTCCCCATTATGGAATTTTTAAGTGAATGGAAATTGAATATTTTAAAAGAGACTTGCCTTCTACTTTCCATAACTCTCTAAACTGAGCATGAGCTGATGCAGATCTAAGCAGTGGGGGTGGGTAGCAATAGGCGTATGCATTCATGACAGCAATCAGAATCAGAGGCTTAATTTATGGACTCATAGCACATAAAAGAAAAAAAAATTCAAGCACTTACTGTAGCGGCTGCTGATTGCTGACTATTCATTTAAAAGGTATTTGGCTTGTGCCAATGTAACCCCAATGTTCTTTGTGAAGAAGAAGTCCATCATGCAGTTTTCCTATAAATTATGCAGCTCCCTGTTTATTCTTGAAAACCCATGCCCTGCTTCATAATCAAGAGCTGTTTAAAGGTTCTTACAGCCTAGGGATTGTAGCTAAAATACTGAAATCACACAATTAAAGGGAAGAAAAAACTAAATTAAGCCTTCAAAAAGGGATGCTGCCCAAGTTAAATGCTTCCCTTGTACCCACGTGAAACTCAGTCTGACAAGCAGGGCTAAAATGTGTTCCGGTAATTGCTTCTTTCCCAGCACTGCTGAGAAATCGCTTTGTAACTCTGCCCTCCCAGCACATACGCATAGAGTTATCATGATGTGATCCCAAAATGATACCTAGACCCAAAGAGCAATGTTTTATAAATCTTGCAGTTGAGAAGAATGGGAAAGATTACCATGAGACCTAACTCATGTTTTCAGTCTAGCAGCATCTCAAGCATTCATCCAGAAAGGAGAGAAATGCCCTCAGAATACCATCAGGGCTTACACTTTACCTTCTCTTTATATACAGTAGTCCACACAGCCAAACACAGTGCAGCCAGATGCTCTGACTTCTCAGTGTCTACACCCACATCAAGAACTAGAGAATATAAGAAATGTCTAGCTGATCAGACAAATGTTTTATATCGGTCGTCCATGAAAGGATATCTTCATCTTCCTGACATCGTTCTTAAAAGAGGGAAGGTTGACTCCAAAACGCTCCTGGATTTGCTTTCCTTAATGAAGCTGGTATGCATATAATATTTTTCCCTCCTAAATCTTCCCTGACTCTATATCTATTTTCAGCTTGGATTCACCTCCTGAAGTTGCAAAAGTTATAAAAGCCTGCTATGATAAATAGTGTCTCCTTTGCTTGCCTTGAAAGAGCCTCCTTACTGATGGCTGGCACAATGGGAAGCACACAGAACCTAACTGGTGCCTGGGGTGCAGGGTGGGGGACTGCATAGCAACTCAAATTGGCAGCATTTGAATGATGTAGGGTCTGGCCCTTAACTGTTTATGCAACATCTGATCTACTCCCCTTGACCAGGTGCCTCAGGATGCCAATCTGAATATTTTTGGCTTGGAAGGAAAGACAATCATATATCTGAGTCTCTCGCTTTTTAAATATTGATTCCAAAATATGGGATACAGTATTTTCACTGATTCCCTTGGCATGGGGGTATGGTTATGGCAACTAACTCCCTCTACCCATGAAGCTGGCAGAATCCTTACCACATGGCATAAAGTCATCTGGAAAATAAATGGTCAGGTTTTGCTTTAGTCTGTTCTAACCTCAGTTTTCAATGAAAAGCAAGTTGATCATAATCTTTTCTCTGTATCCTTTATCCTCTGTATCCATTAAGCCTTTCACCATGTCCTGCTCCATATTGAGATATCTTATTGCAAATTTCTCCTTACTTTGTATGACTGATCAAATAAAATGTAAACACAGGAAACAGACTTGGGGTAGGTCATACATATGTGTGAAGCTTTGGGAGAATGCTTGAGAGACAAATTCTAAGACCATCATGGTAAAATCACCAGGAATCCCAGGTCGAATTATTTCTATTCCCAAGCCGAGCCATTTGTCACCAACTGAATGTTGAACTGCAAGTACATGAGCCAATGTCTTATAAATGGAATTGAAACTTTGTACATGATTTGCTCGCTGGTTTGACTAAAATTTTCTCAGGCTTAAAGTAATCGATGTTATAACAGTTTTCACCCTGTGAGGCCAGCTAGTTTATAAACCCACTATTCTCTAAGTTATACCCTAGTTGAGAGAAAAAAACTCATATTGCCACAAGCATGCATTGATGATTGATTTTCCCTCTTCCTGAAATATCCCATCCCATTCAATGGTTGAACAACAAGATTACTGCTCCTCAGAAATATGGACAATATGTGACACTCACGTTCATGTTCCCTCTGCTGCTGCCACAGCTTATCGCTCATATTTGATGGTGGGTAGACCCACTGCTTTGACTTACTCTGACACGTATGTGACAAAGGCTAGCCCACCAAGGTCAGTGGTTGGGTGTCATCCATCATGCTGCCAATACATCTGCCATGACTGATAGGGATGATACACTGCAGGGTCCCTGAATTCTGCTACTGTCACTCTCGGCCACACCAGAACTGGAGCTCCCTGGTACTGTGCTATCTCATCTCCTAATGGCCTTCCGACTACTTCAGAACTGGCCTGCTCTCATGGAGCAGTGGGAGGACGGGGTATTCAGGACTAGTGTTCCTGTTGATCCCCAAAATGTGCTCACATATGTATCACCTCAGTTGAGGCCCTAAACTGAGCTGTCATCCTTTGCTAGAGTGTAAACATGGATGATTTTTACCCAAATTCATAGCCCTGGTAAATAAATGCATTCCAAACATTAAAACTTGAATGATGAGAACAAATCCATTAAAGTAACCTTGAATTTTTAGCCAAGTTAGCAATAGATCAGTGAATTTTATAGCTAAAAAATGAAAAAAAGAGTAATCTTCTTGTTTTTGTAGATAACATGCAATCTCAGAGGCATGATCCTTGCTCAATAAACACAATACTCTTGATTCTCAAGCTTCTTCTCCCGGCAAATCTGACAACTCCAATACAGCCAGAAGCATAGACGTCAATTACGGAGAAAATGCAACTGGACTGTGTGTACACTTCCTCTTCATCGTCTTCTCCTTTTAATCAATAGCACACTGAGTTTGCAGCTTCTATTGAATTAGGCTTACAAAGCTTTTTTGTTCTCACCTGTCGCTAAGAAAAATCATTTATGGCATCCTGGATCCGAACTAGCGGAGACTGCATGAATCAAAAAGGTAAAAATGTTCCCTCCCCAGGGAGGCTGCCAGCTGTCTCATTGATTCGGCACTGCTCTTGGCGGATTCTGAGGCTACCTTGGCACCAGTTCCAGAGAATGCTGGATAATAAGGTACCACAATGCAAACTGTAACCAGGGAGAAACAGAACATCTGGTCTGGAACAAAGGCACCGTCCTTTGCTTAGAAGCTGCCTGGCCATCCACATCTGAGCGTGAATATGCCAGGGCCCATCACCTGACAGAGGGGCTCCCTAGAGCCAAGTGAGTGGTGATAAAATAGAAACCATAAGGAAAAGAAACCCCGAGGGAGACTCAACACTATTTTCTCATCATTTTTTTCTAAATAGAGAAGGATAGTTAGTATCAACTAAGATACTTTTTCTAGGAGCTCTATTTTTTAATGCAATCAACAAATGATAAAAATTGAAATTTCAAGGAACAAAAATCAGTTGATTTCTCTTTATTCTGTGTGCACCCGTGTGTGTTTAATGGCTGAAACATTCTTCTTGTCATCCCACTATAGTAAGCAGGGCTAATGATTGGCCTCTGTTCTGTAAAAATACTTTAACTGCCAAGGACCCATTGATGTGGGCAGTGAGTCTGAGGACAGGGACAGCACCTATGGAGCCTACCATGTGCCTCTCACCCATCTGGGTACTTACACCTAGCATTTTAGAGTCTGACGCTGTCCAGACTCTTTTGTTGTTGTGTTGCTTTAAGTACTAACAACACCTTCAGAAGAGGAGAAGAATTTGACTTCCAATTGCTTTAAAATCCAGATTTTTTTTTTTTTAAAGGCTTACCCTGTTGACAAAGCCCCTGTCAGAATGAGAGTCATTATACTCCACGGAAGGTTTGTGTACTTCATTCCTTTCCAAAGCCATCTGTCTGAATTTAATTCACTGATAATTTTATCAGGCTCCCCATGCTTTGCCTGAAACCTCTCCATTGCATTTTTTATTCTTCGCAGATGTTAACTCTTTGAATGACAGTTTCAACGCATTTAGCATTTTGATGAAGTCTGAAGGATCTCTCTCCAGTGCAGCCCTTTCCGATTGCCCCACTACACCAGTAGGTGTAGTGCTTTCCAACAAAAGTTGTGCTTCTTTGGGCAAAGTCAATCTAGACGCAAAACTGCACCCAGGACAATGCTAAAGAGGCCCCCTGCAGTGGTACCATCCCAGGCACACTCAATACCTATCACTACTTTTTGGAAAGTACAGTACATTTTATAGAAATAATTCCAACTTTTCTTCCTACATAATATTATCTTTAAGAAAATACAGACTATTAAAAGACTCTATAGATGTATTTAAAACATCTATAAATTTTATAAACTGTTTGACAGATTGCTTTTTACTTAAAAGAGTTTAAATGTACTATTATGTTGTGCATAAATAGTTTATCTCAAGCACATTATCAAATCATTTTGAGGTAGCCTGTTATTAGTTATCAGGTTAATTCAAGGAAAAGGTCTTTGTATAGCTGATGTCATATCCTGCTTTTAATTCTGCCCAATAAGCATTTCTAATCTTCACTGAAGCACAGCTCAGCACTGTAGGAGATGGATAAAAAAGTTCACAAGATATCTATTCCCCAGAAGATTACGATCTGCCAGGGAAGACGGGACACAAAGCATACAGTGACTAGTACACAGCACCACACAAATGCAAGCAGGAGAGGGATTTATTTAATCAGAAACGTGGGTGCAGACTTCACAGAAGAGATAAAATTTTACTTGTGTCCTGAAAACTGGGTAGGATTTTGAGGAGTGGAGATGAGAATGAGAGGGTACCCAGGTACGTGGGTTACATAGTGGGGGGAGATGGATATGAGATTGCATGGAACAAGTTCTGGGAACACAAAGGGAACCAGGCTGGCTGGATCAGAGTGTAGGTGAGTGAAGAAACTGGACACAGCATGCCACTGAAAATTTCTAAGCAAGAATAACATAATGTGTACTGCACTTTCAGAGATAATTACCATCTTTTTAGAATGAATTAAGAAGGAAGATACTAAAGACAGAGGAAATCTGGATGTGTTGCCAGAAGGAGGGAAAAGGAGGTCCTGGAATAGGGCAGGTGTGGCTGGAATGAAATCCAGAGAATTTGTACAGACACTCCAACCAAACAGATGGGAGAGATGTACTCAGATCAAAAGAAAGACCCAGGTGGGCTGAGCAAAGCAAGTTGACTAAGTGCTCTTCAGATCTGCCTCTTTTTCAGTTAACTCTTGGTCTCCCAGGTCATTACCATTTCACAAAGGACTCTACACCAGCCCTTTTTGGAAGTGCCTTCCCCGTATTTGTGATTACTTTTTGACTATTAACTAAGCACTGATATTGTTCAGGGCAGTTAGAAAGTTCTTGACACTCATTTGTGTTTATAGACTCAGAGCTTCCACTGGAAGACACTATTCTGAAAGCCTGATACCCAGGCAAGATAAAGGCCAGGAAAACAAAGCACTGATACCATGGTAGCCCAGGTCCAAGGGCAAGATAGCTGAAAGTGATGGGAGAGGAAGTGTAGTGTCTTAATTAAAATAATGTAGATAGTACCTGTAGATTAAAAGGTCAAAAATTATCAAAAACGTATTGCTAAAAATTGGGGATGCTGATGGTAAAAATTATTGGCCCTATCATGGACAATGTGATACACAAACTTTAGTTCATATCCTCTCAGGATATGATTTCTGTTAACTTCCACTTGCATAGAGATTTATCTATGACAGTAAACCAGGTCCCCAGCCTAGAAAAGCTGAATTCAGAGCAAAGTGTATAAATGCTTCCCAAAGAGGAACTTAGGGGACAATTTGACTTAATGTGGTGCAGTAGGGACTAGCTAGTTGGTAGTCCCACATTCGGAGAAGGCAATGGCCCCCACTCCAGTACTCTTACCTGGGAAATCCCATGGGCGGACGAGCCTGGTGGGCTGCAGTCCATGGGGTCGTTAAGAGTCAGACACAACTGAGAAACTTCATTTTCACTTTTCACTTTCATGCATTGAAGAAGGAAATGGCAACCCACTCCCGTGTTCTTGTCTGGAGAATCCCAGGGACGGGGGAGCCTGGTGGGCTGCCGCCTATGGGGTCACACAGACTCGGACACGACTAATGCGACTTGGCAGCCGCAGCAGCAGCAGTCCCACATTAAGACAAACCAAGGTCTGTTTCAGCTCTGTCATTTCACTACCTCTGAAAACTTACAAGTTACTTGACTCCTTGGAGCCTCAGTGTCCTTAAAAGTAAACCAGGGAAAATAGGGCTGCTGTGAGGATTAAATGAAATACAATAAATGTAAATCTATTGGCACATTACCTAGCAGTAGAAAGCATACAACAGAAGACAGCGATTATTATATTTTTTAGAGAGAAGGCAATGGCAACCCACTCCAGTACTCTTGCCTGGAAAATCCCATGGATGGAGGAGCCTGGCAGGCTGCAGTCCATGGGGTCACGAAGAGTCGGACATGACTGAGCGACTTCACTTTCACTTTCCACTTTCATGCATTGGAGAAGGAAATGGCAACCCACTCCAGGGTTCTTGCCTGGTGAATCCCAGGGACAGCGGAGCCTGGTGGGCTGCCATCCATGGAGTTGCACAGAGTTGGACACGACTGAAGTGACTTAGCATTAGCCAGCATAGAAATGGAGCATAGCAATGGTCTTGGAGAATGGAATAAAAAGGCAGACATAGCAGAACTGTTCTCAACATTTTCTAGAGAAGGAAATTGCAACTTTATCTTCACTATTAGCAAATATTTCCTTATGATTAAGGATATTTTGTTACTCTCAAAGAATAGTAGAGAAACACAAGATTTCAAGTTCCATCTCTGGGATATCTACATCTGGCCATGATGGAATATCAGGTATGGGAATTACACTCCTATTGTAAACTATGAAACTACAAAATACATGAAACTATTGTTGTTGTCAGGCAGAAGGAAAATGTGGAAAGTGAGTTTCATGTTGACCCACATTACTATCAAGAGTACTCTTTGAAGCAAAATACAGAAAGTAACTGGACTGGAAAAGGTCAGTTTTCATTCCAGTCCCAAAGAAAGGCAACGCCAAAGAATGTTCAAACTACCAAACAGTTGCATTCATCTCACACGCTAGCAAAGTAATGCTCAAGCTAGGCTTCAACAGTACGTGAATCGAGAATTTCCAGATGTCCAAGGTAGATTTAGAAGAGGCAGAGGAATCAGAGATCAAATTGCCAACATCCACTGGATCATAGAAAAAGCAAGAGAATTCCAGAAAAACATCTGCTTCTGCTTCATTGACTACCCTAAAGCTATTGGCCGTGTGGATCACAACAAACTGTGGAAAATTTTTAAAGAGATAGGAATACCAGACCACCTTACTGGCCTACTAAGAAATCTGTATGCGGGTCAAGAAGCAACAGTTAGAACTGGACATGGAACAACAAACTTGTTCAAAATTGGGAAAGGAGAACATCAAGGATGTATATTGTGTAAAGCTGTATAAATAGTGCTTATTTAACTTATATGCAGAGTACCTAATGTGAAATGCCAGACTGGATGAAGCACAAGCTGGAATCAAGATTGCCAGGAGAAATATCAATAACCTCAGATATGCAGATGACAGCACTCTTATGGCAAAGAGTAAAGAGGAACTAAAGAACCTCTTGATGAAAGTGAAAGAAGAGAGTGGAAAAGCTGGCCTAAAACTCAATGTTCAAAAAACTAAGATCATGGCATCCGGTCCCATCACTTCATGGCAAATAGATGGGGAAACAATGGACACAGTGAAAGACTTTATTTCCTTGGGCTCCAAAATCGCTACAGATGATGACTGCAGCCATGAAATTAAAAGATGCTTGCTCCTTGGAAGAAAAGCTATGACAAAGCTAGGTAAAATATTAAAAAGCAGAGACATTACTTTGCTGACAAAGTTCTGTCTAGTCAAAGCTATGGTTTTTCCAGTAGTCATGTATGGATGTAAGAGTTGGGCCATAAAAAAAGCTGAGCACCAAAAAATTGATGGTTTTGAACTGTGGTGTTGGAGAAGACTCTTGAGAGTCCCTTGGATTACAGGAAGATCAAACCAGTTAGTCCTAAAGGAAATCAGTCCTGAATATTCATTGGGAGGACTGATGCTGAAGCTGAAGCTCCAATACTTTGGCCACGTGATGTGAAGAACTGACTCATTGGAAAAGACCCAGATGCTGGGAAAGACTGAAGGCAGGAGGAGAAGGGGACGGCAGAGGATGAGATGGCTGGAAGCCATCACCAACTCGATGGTCATGAGCACTGAGCAAGCTCCGGGAGTTGGTGATGGACAGGGAAGCCTGGCATGATGCAGTCCATGGGGTTACAAAGAGTTGGACATGACTGAGCAACTGAACTGACTGACAGAAAGTGACAGTCTTATTAGGAACAGGACACAGAGTCTGAAATTTAGGGTTGCTTAGGAGGCTAGAGTTTATAGGTAAAGTTCCTTGAGATGGTGGAGATGCCCAGAGTTCTACACGGAGGTGCCCTTCAGGACTCTGGCCAAGCACTGGACTATACTTAGATAGGGTGAGACTCAGTAAGACTAACCAATTGCTGAGAGATGAGTCCTGAAGAAAGACACCACAGGTTGTAAAGTGCTGGGAGACTGCAGGTCTGGCCCAGCCACAGTGGAATAAAGAAGCTCCATTTAGTACTTCAGGCACTTGGTTAAGACCCCAGAAAGGCAAAATGCTAGAAATAAGGTATACTCTAGAATAAGGTACAAGCTCTAGGACTGGAGGTGATGGGGTACTGAAATAAACCCTCTCCAATAATACAGTAGGGTTTCTCAGTCTCAGCATTGAAACACTGAATCAGATAAATAGTTGTTGTGGGGTGCTTTTCCGGTGAATTGTGGGATGTTCCCCAATTGTGGGATGCTCCTGACCTGTACACACTGTATGTCATTGTCACCCCAAGTTGTGACAACCAAAAATATCCATACATTGTCAAATATCTCTTCGGGTAGGGAGAGTAAAATTACCCCTACTTGAGAACCACCACTCTATAAGATCCAACTGATCACCACAAATCAACTGCCAGCCAGAAAAAAACCTCAACATTCTTTAAAGAAAACATCATAAACCACAAATCATATCTTGTGCACAATGTCCAGCATATGTTTTTTAAAAACTATACATACAAATAAGCAAAAAATATGACCTATAATCAAAAGAGAAAAATAGCCAGTGGAAGCAAACCCCCAGGATGATCACATTTTGAAATTAACAGAGAAGTACTCTTAAAAAGGGATGGTGTGGGGAGGGAGGAGGGAGGAGGGTTCAGGATGGGGAGCACATGTATACCTGTGGCAGATTCGTTTTGATGTTTGGCAAAACTAATACAGTGTTTCAGGTTTAAAAATAAAATAAAATTAAAAAAAAAAAAGCTGTTATAAATATGCCCAAAACTTAAAGGAAATGATGGATAGAATGATTGGATAGATAGAGAATATCAGTAGAGTGATGAGAACCATAAAAAGAATCAAATAGAAATTCAAGAGCTAAAAAAATATATATGAAATTAAAATCACTAAGTGAGCTTAACAGAAAATCAGACAATGGGCAAAAAAAAAGATTGTAAGTTTGAAGATAGGTCAGTAGAAACCACCCAAACTGAAGAATAGAAATTAAACATTTTTTTCAAATGAACAGCAAATGGGACAGTAAAAAGATGTTTGAAAGTGAAAGTGAAAGTCAGTCATTTCTGACTGTTTGCAACCCCATGGATTATATAGTCTATGGAATTCTCCAGGCCAGAACACTGGAGTGGGTAGCCTTCCCCATGTTTAACAGACATAATTAGAATTTAATAAGGATGGGAGACAGAGATATTGAGGCATAAAAATAACCAAAGAAATAATAGTTGAAATTCCCCCAAATTTGATGAAAAACATCAACCCACAAATACATAAAGCTGAGCAAAACAAAAACAGTACAAATATAGAAAAAGACCATACTTGGGCACATGATAGTAAAAAATTAAACACCAAAAGTAAAGAAATATTTTAAAGCAGCCAAAGCAGAAAAATTATTCTATATAGAGGAACAATATAGGGCAACTCTGACTTCTCATTAGAAACAATGAGACAGCATCTTTAAAGGGCTTATTTTAAAAAGGGGGAAATTTCTGCTTCCAACAAAGATAGAATAAATTCTGTTACTCTAACTTAATACATTTTGACTTATAAATTAAATTAATTAATAGATGTTAGTGATAAATAGGGCTTCCCTGATGGCTCAGCAGGTAAAAAAAAAAAAATCTGCCTGCAATGCAGGAGACACAGGAGATGCAGGTTCGATCCCTGCGTTGGGAACATCTCCTGAAGGAGGAAATAGCAACCCACTCCAGTGCTCTCGCCTGAAAAATCTTATGGACAAAGGAAACTGGTGGGCTGTAGTTTCCAAAGGGTTGCAAAGAGTCGGACACGATTGAGTAACAGATTTACCTTTCATTAGATTTAATGATAAATAATAAATTGATAAATTTTGTTATTTAGGCTATTCTAACCTAAAATAAGACAACCGAAAAAAAAAAAAAAAAAAAAAAAAACATCAAACACTGGACATCAGTCAACAAAGGACAGGTATCCCTGAGAGACAGAATTATCTGTGATTATCCCAGCTTCCTGACTTAAGAGTTTCCAGGCCACTACTCATGGAGGAAGAAATCAAGCAGAACTCATCAGAATTTCTGAGTTGAGGAGATGAAGTTAGAGTCCAAGGAAAATAAAGTAGATGGAGTTTGCAGGAGAGAACCAAAAAGGAGGGACTGGCCTGGAAGGCAAGAGAGAAGAGAAAAGCCTAGAAGAAAGAAGACTGGAAATCTCCAGAGAGTCCTCTTTAAGTCTTCAATGGAAATTACTTGAAGCCTAGGGAACCAGAGGGAACAGCACTGAATGATCACATAGGACAAAGACTGCTGTCTATTACCACCAGTCAGACTGGAAAGCCACATTACTCAGGGAGCATTGGGTAGAGTATGCAGAAGAGTATTGCATTAGATGTGGAGAACAATTATCCCTAGACTACAAGATGCTCTGGTCAGACTCACTGAATTGTACTAGCAAGACTCAGAAGTTTTAAACTGCTTCCAAGTAACTTAACTGCACCCTAGAAAAAGCACAAGAATATTTATAGAAATACAAAAATATTCAGCACTCAATAGGACAAAATTCAAAATTCTGGTGTCTAATTAAAATTAACCAGGAATACAAAAAGGCCAGAATATACAACCCATAAAGAGGAGGAAAAATAAATCAATTGAAACTGATCCAAACTGAGACCAATGTTAGAATTAACAAATAACAACATCAAAATAATTATGTTCCAAATATTAAGTTGAAACAAGAAATATTTTTTAAAAGGGTGATTCTCCAAAGTCAGAAATTTGGGGTAATCAAATTTTAAGATTTTAAAACTATGATGACTGGGATGAAAACTACACTGGATAAGAATAATAAGAAGGGCATTGGTGGCTGAAAGTGCAGAGTATCACAAGATTACCACCAGCAGTAGGCGGCCACTGAGACACAGAGATTCCCCCCAAGGCAGCTCTGGTGGGTGACACCAAAATTTAGAAAAATAAATAAATAAGAAGGAATAACAAGGGATTCAATATTTCAAAGAGAAGAACAGTAACCTGGAAAAAGTGACAACAGAAATTGTCCAAAATGAAACACAGAGAAAGTATTTACAAAAATGAACAAAGCATCATCAGTAAGGTGTGGGCCAACTTAAGTGGCCTAATATTCATGCAATTTAAGTTGCTGAAAGAGAAGAAAGGGAGGGACCCAGAAAATGCTTGGAGAAATGATGGCTAAAATTTTCCTAAATTGATGAAAATCATAAACTTAGAGATCCAAGAAGCTCAACAAACCCCAAGAACAAGAAATATAAATTAAGCTAGGAAGATACATCATAATCAAATTGGTAACATTAGTGATAAGGAAAATCTTAAGAGTAAACTGGGGAGAGGGGGCAAGGGTAGGGAAAGGGAAAACATGTTATACAAATATATATCATATATATATATCATATATAATGCATTATATATATATAGAGAGAGAAAAAGCAGAGTTATCATCCAAAACAAAGCAACCAAGAATACTGGAGCAACATCTTTAAAGTACTCAAAGACAAAAATATCTGTCAACCTAGAATTCTATACCTAGCAAAACTCTTTTGCAAAAATAAAGGCAAAATAAAGTCTTTTTGAGTCATCCAAATGCTGAAAGAAGTTATCACCAGAAGACATGCGCTACAAGAAATGGTAAAGGAAATTTTTCAGGCAGAATGAAAAAGATATGAAATAGAAATATAGTTCTATACAAATGAATATAGAATACCAGAAAATGTTGGCAACACGGATAAATATATAAGATTTTATTCCTATATTTAGATCAATTTAAAAGAAAATTTACTATTTAAATAAAACTAATAGCAATCTATCATGGGATTTATAACATATGTATGAATAAAATGTGTGACACGAATAGTCCAAAGACTAGAAGAGGGAAAAGGGAAGTATGATGATTATGTTATGCAGGAAGCTGTATAATGTTGATTCTAAGTAGACTCTAAGTTATAAAGGTGTATTTTTATCCCAGATCAATATCTTTGAAAAATGAGATAAAGTTCCCCAAAAATGATATATGTAGGAAATAAAATAATATTATAAAAATATTTGATTAACCCAAATTGTAGCTTAAAACTCACTTTCTGTGTGACCTTATGCAAGTTATTTCAACTTCTTTTTAACTTTAGCTTCCACATCTCCCATTAAATGTATTTAATAATATTAAAGAAAGCTGAGTGCCAAAGAATAGATGCTGTTGAACTGTGGTGTTGGAGAAGACTCTTGAGAGTCCCTTGGACTGCCAGCAGATCGAACAATCAATCCTAAAGGAAATCGGTCCTGAATATTCATTGGAAGGACTGATGCTGAAGCTGAAACTCCAATACTTTGGCCACCTGATGCAGAGAACTGACTCACTGGAAAAGACCCTGATGCTGGGAAAGATTGAAGGAAGGAAGAGAAGAGGATGACAGAGGATGAGGTGGTTGAATGGCATCACTGATTCGATGGACATGAGTTTGAGTAAAGTCCGGGAGTTGGTGATGGACAGAGAAGCCTGGTGTGCTGCAGTCCATAGGGTTGCAAAGAGTTGAACATGACTGAGTGACTGAACTGAATAATATTAAATAGTGATGATAAAACAGGCTGTAAGTTCACTGAGGAAAAAACATATCTTAACAATTTTACATTAATTTTTATAGTACCTGTATCAGACATAGTGCTTGACACATATATTTTCTAATTTTTTTCTTGTACTCTACTTTTTAAAGTGACATACTGCCTGCTGCTGCTGCTGCTGCTGCTAAGTCACTCCAGTTGTGTCCGACTCTGTGCGACCCCATAGATCGCAGCCCAGCAGGCTCCTCGTTCCTGGGATTCTCCAGGCAAGAACACTGGAGTGGGTTGCCATTTCCTTCTCCAATGCATGAAAGTGAAAAGTGAAAGTGAAGTCACTCAGTCGTGTCCGACTATTAGCGACCCCATGGACTGCAGCCTACCAGGCTCCTCTGTCCATGGGATTTTCCAGGCAAGAGTACTGGAGTGGGGTGTCATTGCCTTCTCCCGACATACTGCCTAGCATGTAATAAATACTCAATGAATATTTTTAAGTGAATCCATGTCAAAGTATTTTACAAAATGATGAAATGTAGCTAATGTATATTTCAAAATATTTTGAAAATATTTTTCAATATATTTTAAAAGAAAATAAATTATCAATTAAATGTCATATATTTCTACTCATAAGCAGTAAGTAAAGGGAGACATGCATATGGTCATAACCAAAAAAGGTCACATTAAGAATATTTAGAAATAATAAAAGTTAATGCTCCATTTTGTCTCAGCACAAATATCAAAACTGCCTTACAAATTTCATTTAAGTTATATTTATCCTCCAATGATCTAAAACTGTCACCAGTTAAGCCCTGATGACCTCAAACAATTGTTCTTTCCAAGTCAGGTGGTCTCTGAGGACTCTGGTCAGTAACAAGTAGAAAAAGGAAGAAGTTTAGAGTTTCCACATATCACTCACATATGACTGTGTATAATTAACAGGTACTCAGGCTCTGGACAGAGAAGGCAATGGCACCCCACTCCAGTACTCTTGCCTGGAAAATCCCATGGACGGAGGAGCCTGATAGGCTGCAGTCCATGGGGTCGCTAAGAGTGGGACACGACTGAGCGACTTCACTTTCACTTTTCACTTTCATGCTTTGGAGAAGGAAATGGCAACCCACTCCAGTGTTCTTGTCTGGAGAATCCCAGGGACGGGGAAGCCTGGTGGGCTGCCGTCTATGGGGTCGCACAGAGTCAGACACGACTGAAGCGTCTTGGCAGCAGTAGCAGCAGGCTCTGGAACTGTTTGGCTAAGAAACACTATTTAAATGTTAAGTTGGAGAAAAAACAAGAGTAATTCATTGCTTTAGCTCTAAGAAGATGCATCAAGACAGTCTCCAGATCTCAGGGATATTTACAGACCTAAAAAGACTGCCATTCACTCCTTCATAATTAAAAACAGCAATTTTCATCGGTTATGGAGCACAATTGTTAGGCCCTGAATCAAGTACTTGGCGTATATTATCTAACTCAATGATTACAATTCCATAAACCAAATATTACATACATAATACCACTATATGTATGAGATACTAAAGCTTAGGGACATCTACTGACTTGTCCATATTTACACATTTAAGTAGCAGTGACAAATCTGAACAAAATCTGATCTGATTACTAAATCCAGGGTCTGTTAAATTCTCAACCCTACTGCCTTCCTTATATTTATTGTGAAAATAAGGAAATCTGATAATAGTGAAGAGCACTTATTTTAGAAATGTATATAATATTATGTTTTAGCATATCTTGACAGTTCATAACCCAATTAATTTCAGTCTGAGACTTGGGGAGGCCTCCAGTGATTTACCGGAGAAGGCAATGGCATCCCACTCCAGTACTCTTGCCTGGAAAATCCATGGATGGAGGAGCCTGGTAGGCTGCAGTCCATGGGCTTGCTAAGAGTTGGACACGACTGATTGACTTCACTTTCACTTTTCTCTTTCATGCATTGGAGAAGGAAATGGCAACCCACTCCAGTGTTCTTGCCTGGAGAATCCCAGGGATGAGGGAGCCTGGTGGGCTGCCATCTATGGGGTTGCACAGAGTTGGACACGACTGAAGTGACATAGCTTAGCTTAGCTTAGCCAATGATTTACAGTGTAAACGGCACAAGCTTTTATACACACACACACACATACAGATGAACACATTTTAAAGTCAGTGTAAGGAGTGGAAAGAACACAGGTTTTGAAATTAGCTAACTCTGCTTCAGATTTTTGCCCCACCATTCACAGGCTGTAAGATTTTGACAGAATATTTAACTCTCCTTTCCTGATTTATAAAATTAGGATAACAGAGTCTACCTTGCACAGCTTCTCAAGGTTGCAGAAATCAGTACATATTTCATATCCTCTTACAAGTATTTAAAATGAAAGACTCTTCTCTACAAATAAATAACCTGCTACTTAGGCATTTTCATTTGAAGTATGGACAGTATTGTACAGCACAGGTCCTGCTTTGGTCTCCGTATACCTGAGGGTTTTCTCTGCTTGATCTCTTTTTATAGACTCTGTAACCTACCACCAGATGGCAGAAGATGTGTGATGAATCAGATGTATGAGGGCATCTTGAGTGGGGAGAAGAAGGCAAATAGGATGGCCACTTCCCACAGATGGACACAAGACATTATACAGAAAACTCCTACTGTTCACGAGCAGGGAATGCTTAATGTCTCTCCCAACTCATATGCGCCATAGTCTTACACTTCCCAGGAGAGCTTTGGTCCAGGTTAGAGTCACAGTGACATAGATCTCAGATTCCAAGCAGCAGTACTAAGGTAATGTGGATCTAAATTGAACGGATTCTAATTTGAGTATTATAATGAAGAGTGGCAGAAACCAATTATAACACAGATGGTTTTTTTAATTCATCAGTTCCTACACATATAAAATGTATCATATGAATGTGCTTATGTATATGTATATGCTTTACAATCATAAATAAATAGTGTTTTAAAGTGGAATAGAGAAGGAAAAACTCTTCTTCACAGAACAGTTTTTGCTAATAAACGTAGAAAGGTAACAGAATTAGAAAATCACCAATGGCAAACCACCATAGTAGTAACTGATTTAGGTAAGGATCAATAATAGATGACAAAACATAGGTGAAAGACTGTTGAAGAAGATATTCACATAGTCTGAAAATAAGACTCTACTGATTAGTTATTAATTTCAAAGACAAAAAGTATGTTTGATTGTGGGAAAATCTGGTGGACTCCACCTTAATTAAATGATCAAATTTAATGTCACCAATTATAGGACAAAATGACCTAATGTGCCTCCCAATTAGATGCAGTGAGAAGAGCACATAATCTTTGTAATGTTTCTGGAAAAATGTTTAACCTTCATCATAATAAGACAACCATAAAAATACCAAATAAAAGATGGTCTGCAAAATAACTAAACTTGAACTCTTCAAAAATGCCCCCCAAATGGCTAGAAACTATCCTACTACTGCTGCTGCTGCTAAGTCGCTTCAGTCGTGTCCGACTCTGTGCGACCCCAGAGACGGCAGCCCACCAGGCTCCCCTGTCCCTGGGATTCTCCAGGCAAGAACACTGGAGTGGGTTGCCATTTCCTTCTCCAATGCATGAGAGTGAAAAGTGAAAGGGAAGTTGCTCAGTCGTGTCCGACTCTTAGCGACCCCATGGACTACAGCCTACCAGGCTTCTCCATCCATAGGATTTTCCAGGCAAGAATATTGGAGTGGTGTGCCATTGCCTCGAAAGACCCTAAAGAAGTATGACAAGTAAATGAAATGCAAGATCCTTGACTAGATTGTGGATTTATAAATTTTGAAAAAAAAGTTAAGCCTATGAAAGACATTAATGGGACAATTGGAAATTTTGAATATGGACAGTATATCAGCAGATCTCAGTGTTATGTTATAATGTTAGATGCCTTGAACATGATTATGTTTGGTTATGAACATTTTTTAGAAGATACAGACTGAAAGAAGTGACATGAATCCTGGAAGACTGCAACTAACTTTCAAATTGCTCAGGGAGAGAAAAGAAAAGTGTGTGTGTGTGTGTGTGTGTGTGTGTGTGTTTTATGTACACATATAATTTCACATAACATCATTGAGACCAGAGGGAGAACCCTAACAATGGCAAAGTCTAAAGTCTAGACCTTTATTCTTTTGAATTGCCTCTCCAGCTGGAGCCAGAGAAATGGCAGGGAGGGAGGAGGGAGGAGGGTTCAGGATGAGGAATACGTGTATACCTGTGGTGGATTCATGTCGATATATGGCAAAACCAATACAATATTATAAAGTTTAAAAAAATAAAAATTAAAAAAAAATAGAAATGACTCTGAGTACAGGAAGAAACCTGGTTGCTCTGAGCTCTGGCAGCACGCTCATTTGTGAGGCCACATGTGGGCTCCACGGGATAGCAGCATGTATCTTTACCTGAATTCATTCTCCAACTGGAATGAAAGTGGGTCATCACATCCACATCTGAGAAAGGTCAGACTTCAGAGCATCTCTCAGCACCCAAGCTGCTCTTTCTTATATCATTGCACTTTACAGGGCTCCACCAAGTCTATTTTGAGATTTCTTTTTAATGTGGAACTGGTATGGTGTCTGTGATCCATTGAAATATATTTGCTAAAAGACAAACTCCAGTCTGATGCTCTCCCACTCCCAATGTTCCCTGTGCTTGACCCTCAACCATGTTAAACTTGGAACATATACAGGAATCTGTTAGATGCTGAAAGAAATAACATGGGCAGGGAATTCATTCCAGCATGGACTTCCCTGATAACAGATTTCCCCTGCCGAGCATGGATTGTCTCTAGGATTTCCTCTTGCCCTATGTACCTGCTCAGCTTTGTGCTATTTAAAAAGCGTATGTGTTTTATATATATATATATATATATATATATATATATATATGTAAATAAATAAAATCTTTCATTACCATGTTAACTTGAATCCAGAAAAAAAAAATCATGGGAATTTCCTATGTTTCATGGTGAATAATACAAATTGCCTGATCTCTGCCTGCAGTTCTGCAACCTCACCTCTAAAATAGCAACAATAAGAATCTCATTAAATTGCTTGCTTGGAGAATGAAATGTGAACTTCCTGCTAAGTCAGGAACTCCTAGAGAGTAGGGACTTCCTCGTTCATCTCTGTGTCACTGCACCAAGGTCTTTAAATACAAGTTTGATGAAATGATGTGCTGCTTGCTCAGTTGTGTCTGACCCTTTGTGACCCCATGGACTGTAGCCAACTAGGCTCCTCTGGAATATTCCAGGCAAGAATATTGGAGTGGGTTGCCATTTCCTGCTCCAGGGGATCTTCCCAACCCAGGGGTCGAACCCACGTCTCTTGGGTCTCCTGTTGGCAGGCAGATTCTTTACCACTATACCACCTGGGAAGCCCAGGTATACCTGAAAGTAAATAGATGCTTCAACAAAGGGGACTCCTGCTCCTATATAGTGTACAGAAGAATGTTTTGACTAATAGGTTCTAGAGATATATGCTATTATTGTTGATATGGGTAGGTCCATATTCTTATAGCTGTTTATGTTGCTGTCCCTATACTGCATAGAAACAGTTCTTAGATACAAGAAAACACTGATTTGAGTTTAAAACATATTGCATTGTTGTCTAACTAGATGGTTAGGATGAACGTAGAGGTGAAACTATTTTTCACATATTTCTATATGTTAGATCAGGGATCAGCAAGCTTTCTTCTGTAAAAGGCTAGGTAATAAACAGCTAGGCTTTGCAAGCCATATGGTCTCTGTCAACTCCTCAGTGTGGTCACTATAATGGGAAAACAGCCAGAGACCATACATAAATGAATGAGCCTGGCTATGTTTATGGACACTGAATTTCACATAATTTCATGTCTCAAAATATGTAAATGTTTGATTTTTGTTTCAAACATTTTAAACTTTATCTAGGCCAGACCATATAAAATTGGGCATTTTTGTGTCAGTATATTACTTATTAAGGTATTACCTGTGCTAAGATATTACATGAATTTGTCAAGCATTTTTACATCAACCTAAAATTCAACTTCTGAAAACAGAGTTAAACAGATATGGAATTAAAATTCACATTTTAAAAACAGTAAAGATAATCATAAGTGCATTTTAAAAGGCAAGCCTTTTTCAGAAATTTAAAGATTTGTTTTTCATGGTTTTCTAATAATAATAAAAATTTCTAAAACTGTCAATGAACTGTAAAAATTGTTTTCATGGCATGTGATTTAAAGTGATTAAATTAGGCATGCCTCAATAGGTCTTAATGGCTTATAGGTAACTCTTAACAGCACATTTATTCATTTACTTTATACAACGATCCCCCTTATACTAACAACTTTAGAGCTTCTGCACTATATTTTGAAAAATAAAAATGTACTTTTTCCTTTGACATGTAACCACCCCCAATATATGTCAAATTTAGGAAGAACTATACAAACCCAGTAATGGAACTACAGAGTATAAAGAACTCTTACAAAGGAAAAAGGAACATGTGAAATGATTGTTCACCCCTGTCTTATAGATTTGCCCAGATCTTCAAGGTGCTATACTTTGAACTTGTGTCAGTATTTTTTATAGTAAAGGGTTGGGAGAATGGTAGTTACTCATTTAGCAAATATTTACTGAGTTTTTTTTTTACCTGCCAAAGACTGCTCTGGCCTTCACAAAGCGATCAGCCAGTCAAGCTCTAGTCTCATAGAGCTTATAGTCTAGTGAAGGAAAATAGATAAAGAAGAAAAATGTTAGATAATGATAGGTGCATTGCAAAGAATTTTAAAATAAACTAATGTGACAAAGAATAAATACCAGGAAGGCTATTTAAACCAAGTCAGTAAAAACCCTTTAGAGTAGGTGATACTGAAGTTGGGATTCAATTTATAAGAAACTTCTTGCATCAAGAACAGGGGGAAAGTGAAAAGAAGTGAAAGTTACTCAGTCATGTCCAACTCTTTGCAACCCCATGGACTGTAGCCTGCCAGGCTCCTCTGTCCATGGAATTCTCCAGGCCACAGGAGACCTTCCCAACCCAGGGATCAAACCCAGGTCTCCCACACTGCTGGCAGATTCTTTACTGTCTGAACCACCAGGGAAGCCCAGAACAAGGGGAAGTACATTCCAAACAGAGAAAACAATTAATGCAAAAACCCAAGATAAGTTGAGTTGGTCTCTTTGAGAAACAAAGGACATCTATATGGCTAAGCATAGTGAGTAGAAGTCAAGTGAGATGAATTCAGACGCGTAGGCATGGGCCGCATCAGGCAGAGTTTGGTAAAACACAGTAGGAACTTTGGATTTCAGGTGTGACACGGCAAGAACATAAGGAGGGAACCAGGTGAAGATGGTGGCGCAGTAATCCAGGCCAGAGACAATGGGAGTTCTGACCAGCATAGTATCAACAGAGCTGGAGATAAATGGAGACGGAAAATGGTAGGATAAAGGCAACAGGTAGGTGTTTAACTCTTGCTAAAGGATTAAAGATGGGAAGTAAGGAAAAGAAGAATTGAGAATGACTCCTCAAGTTTTGGGTTTGACAACTGGATGGGTAAGGATGCCATTTGCTGCAAAAGCAAGACTGAGGGGAAGTAGGTTTTGGGTGGGGGCGGATCAAGAGTTCTGTTTTGGTCATATGAAGTTTGAGACACTGTATTAGTTTCCTAGCGCTGTTACAACAAATAACCACAAACTGAGGGGCTTAACACAACAGAAATATGTTCTCTCACAGTTGTGAATGCCAGAAGTTTGAAATCAAACTGTGGACACAGTAACAAATCCTAACGGATTCATTCCAATCCTACTTCGATTGAAAGCTGAAAAGAGCTCTTTGATTAACAGAAACAATAACATAATGATTAACAGCAGACATGTCCTGCAGATAGATGGTCTAGGTTTAATTCCTGATGCTGCCACTTCCTAGCTATGAGACTAGACAAATCTGCATGCCCTCCTTTATCCATCTGTAAAGTGGGACGTGCTGCAGTCCATGGGGTCACAAAGAGGTGGGCACCACTGAGTGACTGAACAAAAACAATTCGGAGTTAGGTGAAATTCCACAGGTTAACGGCTCAGGCCTCCACAGTACAGCTCTCACTTCAAACAATAACCATTAAGTGCGAGGCTTCCCAGGCCAGCTACACTTTTGATCAATTGGCTACAAATTTGGGAGTTCCCATTACTAGGTTTAATAATTTGCTAACACAACTTACAGAACCCAGGGAAGTGATATACTCTTCCAGTTGTATTGTAGCAAAAGAATACAACTCATAACCAGTGAAAAGAAGAAATGTGGCAGGAAAGGGGACCCTTCCAGGGCCCAAGAGTAGGCTCTTGTATAACACTTGGAAATGAACTGTCTGAGGAGACACATGAGTTGACAAAGCAAGAGCTTTTATTGGGAAAGGGTGCCCAGGCAGAGAGCAGGAGGGTAAGGGAACCCAGGAGAACTGCTCTGTCACGTGCCTCACAATCTTGGATTTTACAGTGATGGGATCAGTTTTTGGGTTGCCTTTGGCCAGTCGTTCTGACTCAGAGTCCTTCCTTGATGGAGCATGCATTGCTCAACCAAGATGGATACCAGTGAGAAGGATTCTGGGAGAAGGTAAGACATGTGGCATCTCCTTCTAACCTTTCACGAACTCTTCCAGTTGGTGGTGGCTTGTTAGTTCCATGTTCCTTATCAAGACCTCCTGTCATAAAGTAACTCAGGCAAATGGTTACTACAGTGCCTGACCAGGGTGGGCAGTTTCAGTCAGTATGTTTCCCCTAACAGAAATACAGAGGGCATGGTCTGGGAGGGTTCCAAATGCAAAGTTTCCCTCTTGAATCAAGACACGTCCCTGGACTCACTCAATCTTCAGTGTTCAGAGTTTTCACTAGGGTTTCATTACGTAGGCTTGATTGATTGAATCCCTGACCACATGATGGAACTCAACTCCAGGCCCCCTGCCCTGCCCAGGAGTTTGAGCTTATATTGCTTGGCTAAAAGACCTAACCTTCTAATCACATGGTTGGTCTTTCCAGCATAGTCAGCCCCCATCCTGAAACTATCTAAGGATCCATTGAGCTTATCTATGGAAAAGCTCTATACAGTCAGCAAAAACAAGACTGGGAGCTGACTGAGGCTCAGATCATGAACTCCTTATTGCAAAATACAGACTTAAATTGAAGAAAGTAGGGAAAACCACTAGACCATTCAGGCATGACCTAAATCAAATCCCTTACGATTATACAGGGGAAGTGACAAATAGATTCAAGGGATTAAATCTGATAGACAGAGTACCTGAAGAAGTATGGACAGAGGTTCATAACACTGTACAGGAGGCAGTGATCAAAACCATCCCCAAGAAAAAGAAATGCAAAAAGGCAAAATGGGTCTGAGGAGGGCTTACAAATAGCTGAGAAAAGAAGAAAAGTGAAAGACAAAGGAGAAAAGGAAAGATATACCCATCTGAATGCAGAGTTCCAAAGAATAGCAAGGAGAGATAAGAAAGCCTTCCTCAGCTATCACTGCAAAGAAATACAGTAAAACAATACAGGGAAGACTAGCGATCTCTTCAAGAAAATTAGAGATACCAAGGGAACATTTCATGCAAAGATGGGCACAATAAAGGACAGAAATGGTATGGACCTAACAGAAGCAGAAGACATTTAGAGGTGGCAAGAATACACAGAACAACTATACAAAAAAGATCTTAATGACCCAGATAACCACAATGGTATGATCACTCACCTAGAGCCAGACATCTTGGAGCGTGAAGTCAAGTGGGCCTTAGGAAGCATCACTATGAACAAAGCTAGTGGAGGTGATGGAGCTCCTGTTGAGCTATTTCAAATCCTAAGAGATGATGCTGTGAAAGTGCTGCACTCAATATGGCAACAAATTTGGAAAACTCAGCAGTGGCCCCAGGACTGGAAAAGGTCAGTTTTCATTCCAATCCCAAAGAAGGAAAGTGCTAAAGATTGATCAAACTACCGCACAACTGCATTCATTTCATATGATAGCAAAGTAATGCTCAAAATTCTTCAAGTTAGGCTTCAGCAATACATGAACTGAGAACTTCCAGATGTTCCATCTGGATTTAGAAAAAGCAGAGGAATCAGATATTAAATTGCCAACATCTATTGAATCATAAAAAGGCAAGAGAATTCCAGGAAAAAAATCTACTTCAGCTTCATTGACTATGCTAAAGCCATTGACTGTGTGTATCACAACAAGCTGTGCAAAATTCTTTAAGAGATGGGAATACCAAACCACCTTACATGCCTCCTACAAAACCTGACAAGAAGCAATAGCTAGAACTGGACATGGAACAACAAACTGGTTCAAAATTGGGAATGGAATACATCAAGGCTGTATATTGTCACTCTGCTTATTTAATTATATGTAGAGAACATCATGCAAAACTCCGGACTGGTGAAGCACAAGCTGGATTCAAGATTTTTGGGAGAAATATCAATAACCTCACAAATGCAGATGACAGCACTCTTATGGCAGAAAGTGAAGAGGAACTAAAGAGCCTCTGATGAACGTGAAAGAGGAGAGTGAAAAAGCTGGCTTAAGATTCAACATTCAAAAAACGAAGATCATGGCATCTGGTCCTATCACTTCATGGCAAATAGACTGGGAAACAGTAAGAGACTTTATTTCCTAGGGCTCCAAAATCACTGCAGATTGTGACTGAAACCATGAAATTAAAAGACACCTGCTCCTTGAAAGAAAAGCCATGACAAACCTAGACAGTGTATTAAAAAGCAGAAACATTAATTTACCAAATTAATAGTCAAAGCTATGGTTTTTTAAGTAGTCGTGTATGGATGTGAGAGTTGGACCATAAGGAAGGCTGAGTGCCAAAGAATTGATGCTTTTGAACTGTATGTCTTGGAGAAGTTTGGACTACAAGGAGATCAAACCCGTCAATGCTAAAGGAAATCATCCCTGAATATTCATTGGAAGGACTGAAGCTGAAGCTCCAATACTTTTGTCACCTGATGCAAAGAAAAAATCATTAGAAAAGACCCTGATGCTGGGAAAGATTGAAGGCAGGAGGAGAAGGGGACGACAGAGGACGAGATGGTTTTAAGATGAGATGGCATCACTGACTCAATGGACACTGAGTTTGAGCAAGCTCAGGGAGATGGTAAAGACAGGAAACCCTGGCATGCTGCATTCCATGGAGTCACAAAAGAGTCGGACATGACTGAGTGACTGAACAACAATGACAAAATATACCTCAAAGTGTTTTGTGTTTTTTTTTTTAAGAATTAAAAGAGCTAATAAAGGTAAAGTACTCAAAACACTGCCTGGCACTATAGAAGTGTTAGCACTATTTTTCATTCAATATGAAATATTTTTACATATATTCAATAAGTACTATTAAATCTCATACTCCTGTTATATTTTCCCTCCCAAAGAGAGGTAACAGAAGTTGACGTTTCCAAACGTAATTGTCTCCACAGGAAATTCTTGCAAAGGCTGAGCTACCTGCATCTTTCATCTCTTTTCAAGATCTGGTGACAAGTTTTTAATATCACCATTGTGTCCCAAACAGAAGATGGTTCTCATACAAAGCCTAAAAAATGCTGAGTGACTGGGAATATTACTAGCAATCAACACTTCTAATTAGAATTTCCAGCTACATTTTAACATAACCAATTTATATTTTCCATTTTTAATTTTTTGTTTCAATAAATATATATTTAGTGCCAGATACTAATCTAGGTGCTGAGTCTATAGTAGTGGGCTCTACTAGGAAATTCAGATAACCACATTTTAAAATATACATATATATATAATATATATCTTAAAAATATCATAATATATATTTAATATATACAATAACATTTCCATGATGAAAAATAAAGTTGAGTTAGGGGTGGAGTGTGACAAAATGTTCTATATTTTATTAGACAGTCAGAGAAGTTTTCTCTGAGGAGGTAATCCTTAAGAAGAATCTGGAATAAAGTGACTCTTATGTGTCTCCTGGCCTGTTTTCTGCTCTGTTTGTGTACCCACAGTTCTGTCCCCCTGGTTTCTATACATAAGTTTTTCTTCTTCACCTTGTATCTAGACCATGTCAACCTGTTTATAGCTGCCCATTTATTCCACGTGCCAAGGTCAGTTTGAAATTCAGTAGTGTTCTACACCTAGTCATTTTGAGTCAGCATCAAATTTAATAAAACTGTAATGCCTATATTGATGTTTTAAGGGTTTAAGTAGAGAGAGTGCTTAAGAGGGTGATTTTGTAGAAAGGACACAGGGGCCAACTTCGGCGAGGCAGCTGAGTAATCTTTCCCTTGAGAAAGCAGCAGAGTTATTTTTTATTTCTTTTTTATATTCTGCAACTTCAGACTTCAGTTAATATTAAATTACTTATCAGAGAGAATTTGGAATATGGTTTCCTTTATATTCCATTTGACTTAACATCATTTCTCTGTGGTGAAGTCTCTTTGCTATAAAAGCTCTTTTTATAGATAATTGAGCCTGAGAGTGAAATCTAGGCATCTGAAGGAAATATAGCTGATTCTCTTTCCAAGGGAAAATAATCCTGGCCTCCTTCCTGGAACCAGCAAAGTATGAGGCAAATGACAGTCCTTGATTTCGATCAAAGATCCAAGACTATTCCCTGACAGTTGGGGGCAGATCACCCAGTGAAAGCCTGCTTCATTTACTCCACTGTCTATTCAAGGCATCAGCACTCAGATAATAAATAATAGCCCACTGAAGCCATTAACAAGAAGAAAATGCATTGATAACTTATCTTCTCTTCACAAAAATCCAGCACAAATATTCATCAAACCCTAACTGTGAAAGGATACATGGATCAAAGGAAGAAAGGAAGAAGGGAGGGGGGGCAGGGGAGGGAGGGAAGAAGGAGAAGTGAAGAAAGAAGAAAAAAAAAAAGAATGAAATGAGTCCTCGGTAAAAAGATTTCCTTATTTACTCTTAGAAAATAACACTAGAAGCAAATGAACTCCTTAGTTAAAATCACGGAAGGGGTTATGCTCTGCTTTATTACTGGCTAGCAGGGTTGTACATTACAGACCATTACAAACTGAATAATATGAACAAAGCCATATATGTACACAATCAAACCGCCTACTGAGGCATGGAACCACAGAGCAGAAGCAAGCATTGTGGAAAGCAGCACAGTGACAATACAACTTTAAATCCATTTGATAGGCAAACTGTTTCCGCTGAAATTTCTCAGGATGAATGAGTCTGAAATTCGTTATCTGTGGAGCAGCCTATCCCATGATGCCATTTTATTTATTCAGATGGAGACTGGAGACTATGGGTAAACATTACAGCTCCAGTCTCAGCATGTTTTGTAGATAAATCCTGTACTGTATTTGTTCTCTTACGCCTTTGCATAAGGTTCTTTTCCACTATAGAAGAAAAGAGTAGGGAGTGAGGGGAACAGTGAAAGGAATATCTGTAAAAGACACCATGCACAGAACTGTGAAATAGGAAAAAGCTGTGTTTGCCACACAGGCCATAACAAGAGTGGACGGCATTCTGTCATTTAACATTTCCACTTTAACATTTTAAATAGCTGGGAAGTGCTCTAACCTCTTCAAACAGTCTGTCAGACAGTAAGATTCATTATGTCTACAGGCACCATTTAGCCAGGACGTGCAGCAAGGTAACTTCACAAAGTGTAGGTCATAAAATACGTATTTGTTTTATGGTTGAATTTTCACATTTTCCCTTTTCTCCATTGGGAACCCTAGTTAGTTTCAGCTGAATGAAGTGGAGTGTCTAAAATGAAACTAAGGAACAAAATGTTTCTGTGAAAGTACAATAAAAATAATTCTTGAAGGAATTGCGGTTGGAGAAGGTTGGAAATGTCTTCTATGGAGAGGATGAGAACTGGAATACAAGATTTACAGTCAATGTAAAAATTTCCTAACAACTCTTCTGCGAGGTCTGCAGATACCTTTTTTCATTTACGGAAAGACCCAGATGGATTCTCACTAAACAAAGGACTCTGTCTTGATAAATGTCCGAACTCTTCTGCTAAAGTTTGAACCCTCCATCTTATTTGTCCATCTCTTTATTTATGCATGAAACATTTTGCTGTTTTAGGCAGGAAAGAGAATACAGTGATTATAAATGTTTCTTTTTTCCCCCAAGAAGAAGTTGTTCTTGGTAAGTTCACTGATTTGGGGGTAAAATATTCTATTGGGAATTTCTTGGAGTGAACAGCCTATTTATCTGTTGAATATCTCAACTGCGCTTAGTGTCATGGGAGGACTGGAGTCAGGTATGGGGTATTGGCAAGGGATCTGGAATACATTGCAATCTCCACTTGGTTTTTGTTTGGGCTTTTCCCCTTCTATAAAAGGAGAGATTTAGATTATAATTTGAGTCCCATTTCAATGTTTCCTGATTTGAGTCTTTATTAAGAACCTTACAATGGCACATAATTCTTTTAAAGAGTTCTCAGCTAATACGAGCTACTCTTTATCAAGCATGTACATTATTATCACTTTTAATCCCCACAGCAACCCTACAAGGTTGTTACTATTATTTTAACATTTAAATTATTTTTTAAGTAAGGAAATAAGCAGGCTTAAAAAGATTAAATGAAATTTTCTTAATTACAAAGCCATATTACTACCCTTAGAGAAAATGATCATCAATCCCAGGGTCTCATTTCACATTTGCATGTGTGCTAAATCGCTTCAGTTGTGTCTGACTCATTGTGACCCTATGGACTGTAGCCCATCAGGCTCCTCTTCTATGGGATTCTCCAGGCAAGAATACTGGAGGGGGTTGCCATTTCCTCCTCCAGGGATCTTCCCAACCCAGGAACAGAACTCACGTCTCATGTCTACCTGAGTTGGCAGGCAGGTTCTTGCCACCAGTGCCACCTGGGAAGCCCTTCACATTTGCAACTTGTAGCTAAACAAGGTCAAGTAACTTGCCCAAGGTCACAGAGACAAGACGTATCAGAATCAGAACCTGAATCCAGCTTCATCTTCCTCCAAGTTGGTGTCTATTACCTTACACCACACTGCCTATTTCCTGAAGCTGCAAAAGAGCAAGAGGTTAGTATGCCCTATGATTTAATAAAATTATCAGTTTAATCAACATAAATTCATATAACAAGAGAGATCCTAACTGAAGTCCAGTGTAGGCGAATTTTCCAAAAGCAAGAGAAAATAAAAGAGACTAGATGAGGACTAAAGATTAAATTGAATGGACTTTAATGCCATCTGCTTCTCTTTTCATCAATTTGCAACCAAATGATATCTAAATTCCCATTATTTCTTGCTCCTGGGAATAATCTAGATCCAAAAATATACTGAGTCCAAGATCCATGGAGAGACTCCCTAGTTGGCACTGACCTTACCAAAAAGCTTGACTATAGAGAGGTAATTTAAATGGACCACCTCAGTTTCCTGCAGAAGTCTCATCATTTGTTGCCAAGAGCATCTTTTGTAATTGTGAACAGACTGATGCTTAAAACTTTAGTCAATTTGAGGCATCATAAAAAAAGCAGCAGCTTCTCTGCACAGAGGGAATATGTACATATATTTTTGTCCCATCAAAGATGACTTGAAAAGTCCTCCTCCAATTTTCTTTGAGAAAAAAAATAGCCTTTGAGCCAAGATTAAGCTGGAAAAAACTCCCGATAAAAGGGAATATTTTTCAAAAACTTGCAAGTAACTGCAAAGCCAGTTAACACAGAAAACCTTGTCACCTTAAGTATGCCATTTGTTATCACACATGCCGGAATACATCTATTCATCTTCTTTTAATTGCTTAGCTGCGCTCGAAATACAAAGCAGCTCACTGATGCACAGACTGTGAAAGAATATTTTGTCATGGAAACTTTGAAAAACCCTTTCAAAGCAGGAGCCCTTCTCTGGTGAAATGAAAACTTCTAGCTGTTTGTTGGGCATTGTATTCAGCTGATAAGTGTCTGGAATAAGAGGCCTTCTCTCTGAGTGGCTTTTGCATATATCATCTTGTGCTCACAGATGGCTGAGAAAATTCCTACCATTTTCCAAGTCGAGTTTGGGAGAGCAGTAATTTGTTTCATTCTTATTTTCTTGAATAATGACAAATGAGATTACCCCTGAGTTGTCAAACACCTGGTTACTCCTGTGAGTATATCTGAGACCAGTCTTGGGACATTTTTTAGCCCATCCTACCTCCGAAGAATTTAATAAATTCTTCTGAATGTAAATACAAAACATGAATATACAAATTTTAATATACATATTAAAATATTAAAATAGGCTGGGGAAGAGGGCCACGGGTGGTTGAGTTCTATCACCAATGGCCAGTGTAATGAAGCCTCCAGAAAAACCCAAAGGGGTGTGGTTCAGAGCTTTTCCAGGCTGGTGAGCACTGAGAAGAGCGGCACACCTAGAGAAGGCATGGCAGCTCTGTAGTCCTTTCCACATGCCCCGCACCTGTCTTCTCTCCGGCTGTTCCCGAGTTGTGGCCTTTCCTCATATCCCCATACACTACTTGTTCTGTTGCAAGTGTGGACGATGTATTTGCATCTAGAAATATTTCTTAAGTCCAAACCCTGACTCCAGGGAACTCCTGACTCCAAGGAACATTAATTGACAGGAGCTCATCAAACGCCTCCATACCGACACTGAAACCAAGCACCACACAAGGGCCAACAAGTTCCAGGGCAAGACATACCAAGCAAATTCTCCAGCAACAAAGGAACACAGCCCAGAGCTTCAAGATACAGGCTGCCCAAAGTCACCCCAAAACCATAGACATCTCATAACTCATTACTGGACATTTCATTACACTCCAGAGAGAAGAAATACAGCTCCATCCACCAGAACATCGACACAAGCTTCCCTAACCAGGAAACCTTGACAAGCCACCTGTACAAACCCACACACAGCGAGGAAACGCCACAATAAAAAGAACTCCACAAACTGCCAGAATACAGAAAGGACACCCCAAACTCAGCAATTTAAACAAGACGAAGAGACAGAGGAATACCCAGCAGATAAAGGAACAGGATAAATGCCCACCAAACCAAACAAAAGAGGAAGAGATACGGAATCTACCTGATAAAGAATTCCGAATAATGATAGTGAAATTGATCCAAAATCTTGAAATTAAAATGGAATCACAGATAAATAGCCTGGAGGCAAGGATTGAGAAGATGCAAGAAAGGTTTAACAAGGACTTAGAAGAAATAAAAAAGAGTCACTATATAATGAATAATGCAATAAGTGAAATTAAAAACACTCTGGAGGCAACAAATAGTAGAATAACAGAGGCAGAAGATAGGATTAGTGAATTAGAAGATAGAATGGTAGAAATAAATGAATCAGAGAGGATAAAAGAAAAACGAATTAAAAGAAATGAGGACAATCTCAGAGACCTCCAGGACAATATTAAATGCTACAACATTCGAATCATAGGGGTCCCAGAAGAAGAACACAAAAAGAAAGACCATGAGAAAATACTTGAGATAATAGTTGAAAACTTCCCTAAAATAGGGAAGGAAATAATCACCCAAGTCCAAGAAACCCAGAGAGTCCCAAACAGGATAAACCCAAGGCGAAACACCCCAAGACACATATTAATCAAATTAACAAAGATCAAACACAAAGAACAAATATTAAAAGCAGCAAGGGAAAAACAACAAATAACACACAAGGGAATACCCATAAGGATAACAGCTGATCTTTCAATAGAAACTCTTCAAGCCAGGAGGGAATGGCAAGACATACTTAAAATGATGAAAGAAAATAACCTACAGCCCAGATTATTGTACCCAGCAAGGATCTCATTCAAGTATGAAGGAGAAATCAAAAGCTTTTCAGACAAGCAAAAGCTGAGAGAATTCAGCACCACCAAACCAGCTCTCCAACAAATACTAAAGGATATTCTCTAGACAGGAAACACAAAAACGGTGTATAAATTCGAACCCAAAACAATAAAGTAAATGGCAACGGGATCATACTTATCAGTAATTACCTTAAACATAAATGGGTTGAATGCCCCAAACAAAAGACAAAGACTGGCTGAATGGATACAAAAATAAGACCCCTACATATGTTCTCTACAAGAGACCCACCTCAAAACAGGGGACACATACAGACTGAAAGTGAAGGGCTGGAAAAAGATTTTCCATGCAAATAGGGACCAAAAGAAAGCAGGAGTAGCAATACTCATATCAGATAAAATAGACTTTAAAACAAAGACTGTGAAAAGAGACAAAGAAGGTCACTACATAATGATCAAAGGATCAATCCAAGAAGAAGATATAACAATTATAAATATATATGCACCCAACACGGGAGCACCTCAGTATGTAAGACAAATGCTAACAAGTATGAAAGGAGAAATTAACAATAACACAATAATAGTGGGAGACTTTAATACCCCACTCACACCTATGGATAGATCAACTAAACAGAAAATTAACAAGGAAACACAAACTTTAAACAATACAATAGACCAGTTAGACCTAATTGATATCTATAGGACATTTCATCCCAAAACAATGAATTTCACCTTTTTCTCAAGCGCACATGGAACCTTCTCCAGGATAGATCACATCCTGGGCCATAAAGCTAGCCTTGGTAAATTCAAAAAAATAGAAATCATTCCAAGCATCTTTTCTGACCACAATGCAGTAAGATTAGATCTCAATTACAAGAGAAAAACTATTAAAAATTCCAACATATGGAGGCTGAACAACACGCTGCTGAATAACCAACAAATCACAGAAGAAATAAAAAAAGAAATCAAAATTTGCATAGAAATGAATGACAATGAAAACACAACAACCCAAAACCTGTGGGACACGGTAAAAGCAGTCCTAAGGGGAAAGTTCATAGCAATACAGGCACACCTCAAGAAACAAGAAAAAAGTCAAAAAATAACCTAACTCTACACCTAAAGCAACTAGAAAAGGAAGAAATGAAGAACCCCAGGGTTAGTAGAAGGAAAGAAATCTTAAAAATTAGGGCAGAAATAAATGCAAAAGAAACAAAAGAGACCATAGCAAAAATCAACAAAGCCAAAAGCTGGTTCTTTGAAAGGATAAATAAAATTGACAAACCATTAGCCAGACTCATCAAGAAACAAAGGGAGAACAATCAAATCAATAAAATTAGAAATGAAAATGGAGAGATCACAACAGACAACACAGAAATACAAAGGATCGTAAGAGAGTACTATCAACAATTATATGCCAATAAAATGGACAACGTGGAAGAAATGGACAAATTCTTAGAAAAGTACAACTTTCCAAAACCCGATCAGGAAGAAATAGAAAATCTTAACAGACCCATCACAAGCACGGAAATTGAAACTGTAATAAAAAATCTTCCAGCAAACAAAAGCCCAGGTCCAGACGGCTTCACAGCTGAATTCTACCAAAAATTTAGAGAAGAGCTAACACCTATCCTGCTCAAACTCTTCCAGAAAATTGCAGAGGATGGTAAACTTCCAAACTCATTCTATGAAGCCACCATCACCCTAATACCAAAACCTGACAAAGATCCCACAAAAAAAGAAAACTACAGGCCAATATCACTGATGAACATAGATGCAAAAATCCTTAACAAAATTCTAGCAATCAGAATCCAACAACACATTAAAAAGATCATACACCAGGACCAAGTGGGCTTTATCCCAGGGATGCAAGGATTCTTCAATATCCTCAAATCAATCAATGTAATACACCACATTAACAAATTGAAAAATAAAAACCATATGATTATCTCAATAGATGCAGAGAAAGCCTTTGACAAAATTCAACATCCATTTATGATAAAAACTCTCCAGAAAGCAGGAATAGAAGGAACATACCTCAACATAATCAAAGCTATATATGACAAACCCACAGCAAACATTATCCTCAATGGTGAAAAATTGAAAGCATTTCCTCTAAAGTCAGGAACAAGACAAGGGTGCCCACTTTCACCATTACTATTCAACATAGTTTTGGAAGTTTTGGCCACAGTAATCAGAGCAGAAAAAGAAATAAAAGGAATCCAAATTGGAAAAGAAGAAGTAAAGCTCTCACTGTTTGCAGATGACATGATCCTCTACATAGAAAACCCTAAAGACTCCACCAGAAAATTACTAGAACTAATCAATGACTATAGTAAAGTTGCAGGATATAAAATCAACACACAGAAATCCCTTGCATTCCTATACACTAATAATGAGAAAACAGAAAGAGAAATTAAGGAAACAATTCCATTCACCATTGCAACGGAAAGAATAAAATACTTAGGAATATATCTACCTAAAGAAACTAAAGACCTATATATAGAAAACTATAAAACACTGGTGAAAGAAATCAAAGAGGACACTAACAGATGGAGAAATATACCATGTTCATGGATTGGAAGAATCAATATAGTGAAAATGAGTATACTACCCAAAGCAATCTATAGATTCAATGCAATCCCTATCAAGCTACCAACAGCATTCTTCACAGAGCTAGAACAAATAATTTCACAATTTGTATGGAAATACAAAAAACCTCGAATAGCCAAAGCCATCTTGAGGAAGAAGAATGGAATTGGAGGAATCAACCTACCTGACTTCAGGCTCTACTACAAAGCCACAGTTATCAAGACAGTATGGTACTGGCACAAAGACAGAAATATAGATCAATGGAACAAAATAGAAAGCCCAGAGATAAATCCACGCACATATGGACACCTTATCTTTGACAAAGGAGGCAAGAATATACAATGGATTAAAGACAATCTCTTTAACAAGTGGTGCTGGGAAATCTGGTCAACCACTTGTAAAAGAATGAAACTAGAACACTTTCTAACACCATACAGAAAAATAAACTCAAAATGGATTAAAGATCTCAACGTAAGACCAGAAACTATAAAACTCCTAGAGGAGAACATAGGCAAAACACTCTCTGACATACATCACAGCAGGATCCTCTATGACCCTCCTCCCAGAATATTGGAAATAAAAGCAAAAATAAACAAATGGGACCTAATTAACCTTAAAAGCTTCTGCACATCAAAGGAAACTATTAGCAAGGTGAAAAGACAGCCTTCAGAATGGGAGAAAATAATAGCAAATGAAGCAACTGACAAACAACTAATCTCAAAAATATACAAGCAATTCCTGCAGCTCAATTCCAGACAAATAAATGACCCAATCAAAAAATGGGCCAAAGAACTAAATAGACATTTCTCCAAAGAAGACATACAGATGGCTAGCAAACACATGAAAAGATGCTCAACATCACTCATTATCAGAGAAATGCAAATCAAAACCACTATGAAGTACCATTTCACACCAGTCAGAATGGCTGCGATCCAAAAGTCTACAAGTAATAAATGCTGGAGAGGGTGTGGAGAAAAGGGAACCCTCTTACACTGTTGGTGGGAATGCAAACTAGTACAGCCACTATGGAGAACAGTGTGGAGATTCCTTAAAAAACTGGAAATAGAACTGCCTTATGATCCAGCAATCCCACTGCTGGGCATACACACTGAGGAAACCAGAAGGGAAAGAGACACGTGTACCCCAATGTTCATCGCAGCACTGTTTATAATAGCCAGGACATGGAAGCAACCTAGATGTCCATCAGCAGATGAATGGATAAGAAAGCAGTGGTACATATACACAATGGAGTATTACTCAGCCATTAAAAAGAATACATTTGAATCAGTTCTAATGAGGTGGATGAAACTGGAGCCTATTATACAGAGTGAAGTAAGCCAGAAAGAAAAACACCAATACAGTATACTAACGCATATATATGGAATTTAGAAAGATGGTAACAATAACCCTGTGTACGAGACAGCAAAAGAGACACTGATGTATAGAACAGTCTTATGGACTCTGTGAGAGAGGGAGAGGGTGGGAAGATTTGGGAGAATGGCATTGAAACATGTAAAATATCATGTATGAAATGAGTTGCCAGTCCAGGTTCGATGCACGATACTGGATGCTTGGGGCTGGTGCACTGGGATGACCCAGAGGGATGGAATGGGGAGGGAGGAAGGAGGAGGGTTCAGGATGGGGAACACATGTATACCTGTGGCAGATTCATTTTGATATTTGGCAAAACTAATACAATTATGTAAAGTTTAAAAATAAAATAAAATTTAAAAAAATATATTAAAATATACATATTTTAATTTTTTAGTTAAACACTTACTATATGATTTATGAACCACGTTTTAACTATGTTATTTCATTGAATCATTACAGTAGCTGTATCACATCTATTTATAGATATTCCAGTCAATAATGATGAAACTGGCAGCTTAGTTTTTAGTGAATAACAAAACAGCAAAGCAAACCCAGCCCTTCAAACCCAGGATCTTTCCAGCACCTGCCCTGATGGAGCTTTCTCTTTGTCTAACACAGCTCCTGCACCTAGTGTATGATGGTGAGCTTAAGAGTGGTTTGGTTTTTTGTGTGTATGTGTGTGTGTGTTGTTTTTTTTTTTTTTGCAAACTCTTTCCATTCATCAATGTTCCACCAAAAATTATGCGAAAGTTATAACCTAAGCTTTCCAAGAGGGACTGCTGACCCCTGGGGGTTCTAGGTTATTCCAAAGGGCTCAGAAATCTTAAGGAACTCAATTTCCCTATAGGATTCTCAGTTTCCACATGTAGTATGTTCGTTTCTAAAATTGATCTGCAGGAGAATACACCTGCAGTTTCATCTCCTGAGTGTTCTTTTCAGAGTTGTTCTTTTCCCATTTTACAGAGGATCGTCTCCTTATGGTGTATTGTCTCACAGGATAATCTGAAGTGCTGCTCTCTAAGAAGTATTTGCTCATTGAGACACCCCAAGTTCCCCTTCCCATGAGACACACACAGGGACAAAATTCTCCTCATGAAGAAATAAGCTTTCAGTATTTTTTATGCTTTGTAATAGTAATTACCAAAAATGTAATGTTAATTTTGGTTTTATAAATTATTAGTTAATAAAAATGTTTTAACTCAATAGAGGAAAACAGTTTAACTCAAACTTTACATTGTGTCATTTGTAAGAGACATGGATGGACCTAGAGACTGTCACACAGAGTGAAGCAAGTCAGAAAAAGAAAAATGTATATTGGATATTAATATTTATATACATATATGGAATCTAGAAAAACGGTACAGATGAACCTATTTCCAGGGAAGGAATAGAGGCACAGATGTGGAGAGCAGATATGTGGACACAGGAGGGTAAGGGGAGTGTGGGACAAAGCGGGAGATCAGGACTGACATAGGTACCCTGCCATGTGTAAAATAGATGGTTCGTGGGAACCTGTTGTGGAGCACAGGGAATTTGCTCTGTGGGAACTAGATGTTCTGTGGGAGCTAGATGAGTGGGATGGGGTAGTGCAAGGGAGGCTCAAGAGAGAGGGAAATATATTTATGCATAGAGCCAATTCATTTCATTATACAGCAGAAATAACACAACACTATAAAGCAACTATACCCTAATTAAAAAAAAAAAATCCAAGATTCTTCCAGCAGTGAAAAAAAAAAAAACTTTACAAAATTATGAAAAAAGTTAATTCCAATTTATAAGCATATTCTGGTAGCAAAGAAATATGATAGAGTGATCAATAAAAATTGTCAAAATATGTGTATTTCATTAGGATAAAATTCTGTGGGGGAAGTGAGATAAAAGAACCACCTAAGATGACTGACTCAAATGGTTTGTTCTAGTCATTTTTAATGGGTGGAGGCAGAAATCACTATGGTATTCATTACCACTGGATATGCTTAAAAATGATCAATTTAACAGCTTAATTTTTAAAAGAACATAGTTTTAAGGCCAGTTCAGGTTCTCACCAAAACACGATATTGATCTGCTGTTCTTGACAGAGAATAAGGACAGGAACCAGGACACATGAGAAGTACTAGAAGCCAGGATTCAGACTGTAATGAATGTCAGTTTGTTGACATACTTCCCTCTTCTCCAATCTTATTACATTCATTTCATGAAAAATGCTTTCGTATAATACTATTTTCTGTTCTTGTTAATATCTTTGCCATATGGGAAGATATCAGCATTTTAATGATTTATTTAAACTTTTTAAAAAATAATCTCTGTCCCTCTATCGACACTTCTACCTCACCTCTCTACCTCTAGTTACAAGAACTGAGGACAGGAACTGTCAGCAAATCAAGTTACAGATAGTTGGAAAGGTTACTGTTCTGGGAACTGCTATTATCTTTCTGACAAAAATTATAACAAGCATGGGAAAAGGTGCAACCAGAATTCATTAATAACCTACCACTCAGAATCAGAGGATACCATAGTGCAAATTTTAGAAACGACAGAAGTGGTTGATATTCAAGGAAATGTCATAATTCATGTTCAGAATTGATTTTCCTGGCCTTTTTGCTGAGATTGTCAATAAATGAAATGGCTATTTAATCCAGCAATGGCTGGAGTAATATAATGCATGACAAGTAAGAAATTAAAAGATGCTTTATCATCCACTACCATTACAACTGCTTTCCTGAGTGCTCAACATAAGGCAACTCATTATACTTTGGAATTCAGTTCAGTAAAACTGTCTCTCAGACCTGGAAGATTTTTCAGGTGGCATGTTCTTACCTGTGTATTTTTCCCAAGGTGTGGAAAGAAACACACACACACACACACTCACATTGTATTGCAATGAGATGACATGATACTTTTTTGTAACATTTCACTTTCTAGCATGTGTCTATAAATTTAGAATTTATGGGAAAATATTAGGTAGGAAAATGGTTTTAAATACAAAAATCAGCATTTATTATAAAATATGAATTCATATTCTATGACTACAAAAATAATTTTTGCCTACATCTATTGAATGCTATCGGAGAAGGCAGTGGCACCCCACTCCAGTACTCTTGCCTGGAAAATCCCATGGACAGAGGAGCCTGGTAGGCTGCAGCCCATGGGGTCGCTAGGAGTCGGACACAACTGAGCGACTTCACTTTCACTTTTCACTTTCATGCATTGGAGAAGGAAATGGCAAGCCACTCCAGTGTTCTTGCCTGGAGAATCCCAGGGACGGGGGAGCCTGGTGGGCTGCCATCTCTGGGGTCGCACAGAGTCGGACACGACTGAAGTGACTTAGCAACAGCAGCAGCATTGAATGCTATTCACCATGCATTGTTCATGCCTTACATAAAATATTATTTAGGCACCATGACAACCCTGTGATCTACATACTTCTATAACTTCCATTTTAAGCATAGGGAACTCAGGATTTAAAAGATTAATTAAATTACTCAAGGTCTTTTGGAAAATAAAGCACAGAGACCTAACCCAAACCCCAGGACTTAAAGCCCTGGATTTAAACCTGCTCTGTTCAAGGTAGTAGCCATGACACTTGAAATGTGGCCAGTTGAAGCTGAAACAAGATGTGTGAATAAAGTATACAACAGATCTGAAAGACAGAATGCAAAAAGAATGTAAATTATCTCAAGAGCAATTTTTAAACCCATCATAGGTTGGAAATAATATTCTAGATACATTGGATTAACTTCAAAATTTTGTGAGGCTTATTGCTAAACTCACTTTCTTTTTGTGCTTAAATGTAGCCACTAAAATTGTTTAATTATATGTGTGATTCACAATATATTTCTGTTGGACATCATTGATCTTAACCTTTGAGTATAATACTATATCTGAATGTTTTGGATGTATATGTAGTACAGAGTTTTTATTTTATTGAAGTACAGTTGATTTATAATGTTGGGTTAATGCCGGGGTCCAGCCCCGGCTGATCCAGGGTATTCGAAGCGGGGACGGCGTCGGCGACCTATTTATATTTATTTATTCATCAAAGATTCAAAGAGTAATAGAATAAGGATAGCTCAGTGAGGAAATTCAGTGGAGAAAAGAAGCTGAGTGGCTTGGTTTACGCGGAAAATCAATATAACCCGTGACACCAGGTTAGCTCTGACCACGGAGGCCGCAGGCGCCCTCTCGAATAGCGGAAGGTGCCCCACCTTAGACACCTTCTCGAGTGGGTCTTAGAAGCCCAGGCAAATAAATGGTCGCAGAGGACATCCACGCTCCAGATGGACGCTCAGCCGGAAGTTAAAGGGAAGAATGACATGGGGAGACCAAGTTTCAGTGAACAAGGCCCGCACTTTATTTTCCAAAGTAGTTTTTATACCTTAAGGTATGCATAGAGGATAATGGGGGAAGGGGTAGAGTCATGCAGCAAGGCAGGCTTTCTTCCTGCAAACTTATCATATGCAAAAGTTCAGGTGATTGACATCATCTTCTGGCCCGGAGGCCTGTTAACATTTTAAGAAACTTATCTTTCTCTAAAGGTGATTATTCCAAAGTCAGGTGCCAGCCTTCCAAAAAGCATTGGACAAAGCGGCATTTTACATTTCTATACACCCATTATATCAATCAATACACTGCCAAAGACACAGTAGGTAAGGAGTATGGAGACTTAGCAGCAAACATTGGCCCAACAAGTGAAAAACCCTTCACCAATACATTTTCTAATCAATCTTTTAACTACTCAAAGGAATCTGTGTTTAGGCAGTTTAGAACATCTCCTGCCTCTCACAGTTGGGAGGCTCTGAACAATCACATGTGGCCGGAAAAACCTATTCAGGCAGGCTAGAGGATTTCCAAAGGAATTTGTAGGTTAAACACTGTCACACCCAGGAATTATTAACTGGAGCTGTAAGCTAACTCTTTTTCCAGAGAGAGGTAGTGGGAGACAGCCCCCCGTAAAGTCAGAGGTGTAGGTGAAAGCACAAAGCAGAAAGTAGGCAGACTCTGGTTTTGGGGGTAGATGCTCGAGAATTTCCAGGGGGACTCCTGAGGCTCGATCCCGCCTTTGCGTATGCCGAGCCTCCTTCCTCATGACCTTTGTCATGGGCGGAGTGCTCACGCTGGCTCCCGGCAGTGATAGAATTCCAGTTGAGCTATTACAGATCCTCACTCAATATGCAATATGCACTCAATATGCAATATGCCGGCTCCCGGCAGGTTAATATAAAGTGATTTATATATATATAGTCTTTTTCATATTTTCCCCATTATGCTTTATTATAGGATATTAAATATAGTTGTCTGTCCTATACAGTAGGACCTTGTTGTTTTGCCACTCAACATATAATAGCTTGCATCTGCTAATCCCAGACTCCCAGTTCATCCCTCCCCCACCTCCCACACCCTTGGCAACCACAAGTCTGTTCTCTCTATCTGTGAATAAATAAGCTCATTTGTGTCGTATTTTAGATTCCACGTATAAGTGATATCATATGGCACTTGTCTTTGTTTTCTGACTTACTTCACTTCGTATGATAATCTCTAGGTCCATCCATGTTGATGCAAATGACACTGTTTCGTTCTTTTTATGGCTGAGTAGTACTCCATTGTGTGTGTGAGCAAGTATATATATATATATATTCCACATTGTCTTTATTCATTCATCTGTCAATGGATTTTTAGGTTGTTTCTGTGTCTTGGCTATGGTGGTAAATGGTGCTGCAATGAACATAGAGGTGCCTGTATCTCTTAGAATTACAGTTTTTGTGTTTTTTTTTCTGAATATATGTCCAAAAATGGGATTGCTAGATCATACGGCAACTCTATAGTTTAGTTTTATGAAGAACGTCTATACTGTTTTCCACAGTGGCTGCCCCAATTTACATTCACACCAACAATGTAGGAGGGTTCCCTTTTCTCCACACCCCCTCCAGTATTTGTTATTTGTAGACATTTTAGTGATGGCCATTTTGACCAGGGTGAGGTGGTACCTCATTGTATTTATGGTTTGCATTTCTCTAAAAATTAGAGATGTGAAAGTGAAAGTCATTCAGTCATGTCTAATTCTTGGTGACCCAATGGACCATACAGTCCATGGAGTTCTCTAGGCCAGAATACTGGAGTGGGTAGCCTATCCCTCTCCAGGGAATCTTCCCCACCCATGGATCGAACCCAGGTCTTCCACATTGCAGGCGGATTCTTTACCAACTGAGCCACAAGGGAAGCCCAAGAATACTGCAGTGAGTAGCCTATCCCTTCTCCAGGGGATCTTCCCCACCCAGGAAATGAACCGGGGTCTCCTGCATCACAGGCAGATTCTTTACCAACTGAGATTTCTTTTCGTGTGCCTGTTAGCCACCTGCATGTCTTCTTTTAAGAAGTATCTATTTATGTTTTCTGCACTTTTCTACTGGGGTGTCAGTTTTTTTTGCTCTTGTTATTGAGTTGTATGAGCTGTTCGTATATTTTGGAAATTCAGCCCTTTTCAGTCACATCATTTGCAAATATTTTCTCCCAGTCCATTTGTTGTCTTTTCTTTTGGTTTATGGTTTCCTTTGTGGTGCAAATGCTTCTAACTTTGACTAGGTCCCATTTGTTTATTTTTGCTTTTACTTCTATTGCCTTGGGAGACTGCGTATGTACATATTTCTTTGGTGCTAGAAGAATATTAAAGTATAAAAAGATTAAAAACATTAGTCTGTATTAGTAGGCTTGGGCTGCCACAACAAAATTCTATAGACTGGTTAGTTGTTTAAACAACTGAAATTTAGTTTCTCACAGTTCTAGTGGCTAGTAGTCCAAGGTCAAGGTGCCTGCAGGGTTGTTTTCTAACAAGAGCTCTCTTCCTGTCTCGCTAATGGCCTCTCACTGTGTCCCCCATAGGGCTTTATTACCTCTATTGTGCCCCTAAAGACCCCAAAACTAAATACTATCACACTGGAGTTAGGGTTTCAACCTATGAAATTGAGGGGTGGGATTTACAAATACTCAACTCATAACGAGTGGTTATTGCTGGATATTAAATTCTAGTGAATTTTACTTTCCTGATAATTTTATGCAATGTATTCATTTTTCAACCAAAAAGCACACACATATTTCCATTTTTCAAAACAAAATTTTATAATACTATTGTGACTGGAAGCAATAAGCTCATTCTTCTAGATTTTTTTCCTCACACTATAATTTTATGGTACAAATTTTAAAGCTGGTCAATATTAGGCATTTGTTTGTATCTTCTGAGTGGCAAGTCGTTCCTGACATATAGGAGACTCGGGCAAGGACCAGAACACCCAAAATAGTAGCTAAGCACCCAAAGGTTTCTCACTGCCCCCTAGGAGACTCCGAGCCCCTTAAGCATGATTCTGGTGGCTCTGGAAGCATGAAGAAACAAGAGAGATGGCTAAAGAGCTCAGCATACTGAGGATCCCAGGCAGAATGCTCAAAGCCAATGCATGGGCAGATATGAGAACTAACCTTGCTTATCTTTCATGGATTTGAAATATTATCTCTTTGTATACAAACAAGGGGGTATTAAAAACACACAAAAGGATACACCTGTGTGTACAACATAATAATATATTATTATTTATATGAAACCTGATGAAATTTTCAGGCTCATTTAACCAGTTGTCAAGTGACCAGAAAAGCAGCCAGGAGCTATAGACCGAGACATTTAAGGATAATGGACTGCTAAATGGGAGAGACAGATTAGTTATAAGCATTTGAGTCTCAACAGATTTCACACCACCCTCCCTACTCCCCTTCCAAAAGCCATATCTGCTAGCTATTGAATAATGAAGTTTAAATTTTCTTGGACTATTATCATAGCTGCAGAAGTAATCTTTTAACATAGTGCTTGCTCATTCAACTCCTATTATAATTTCCAGTGAAATAAAATATCACCAAGTCATTCAAATTCATAGACCAAAGATATATCTGTAGTGACAAAGTATAGGATAAAATTCATTATCCTGATAAATTGGTGAACGTGGACAGTCGCTCTGAATAATTTGAGCTAAAGGAACTTTACTCTCAATGGTCGGATATTTTTGGCCTGATTTATCCACATAATTGCCTCGGCTCTCCATTTCATTTTGCCCACGTCAATACAACGAAGTCTCCGTGCTTGATTTTGAAAGCTTCACTATTTCATGTCACGTTAGCAAGAGAGACGCACACAGCAAATTCTGGATGGATTCTGTGACAAATGACTTCTGTGGTCTGCACGTGTCTCTTCAATGACAGCTGCTGAGAAGAAACATCACCTCCCAGCTGCACAACTTGATCCTTCTTTCCCGTGTGAATTAGGAGGAATTGAATGTTTGGCTTTAAAGTGGCACTTCACACTCCTCTCATTGAATATCACAACTGTGCCCGGACGAAAGGAAACAAAAACCCCATCATCGGCAACTGATGGAAGAAAAAATAGCTCTCTCATTTCAGAGATAATAAGCAGGATGTTCCCCTGCAGCCTTTCTTCTTAATTCTCCTTATTGTGTTTTATTAAATGATGCAGTTCGAAATTAAGGCTCTGGAAACCTTCATGCACACTCTGCATAAACAAGCAAAACAGAAACACAGTTCAAAGAGCAAGTAGAAGCCCCTCCCAAAAGCCATCTGCTTTCTTTTTGTTACGAAACTTCAATTCATCAGCAAAACTCCAAAGAAAATATTTAGAGCAGAAGTGTAAGCCTGGACTCTGAAGCTGCTTTGAGGCAGCATTAATGGAATGCTGGGAAACTTGGTTAGATTGTGTTAAGTACTAACCAATCTAGAACTGGTCATTTAACCCGCCTCATTTACTCATTCAGCATTGTGTTCACTTATTCATTCATTCAAGAATATCTTTTTAAGACCCTTAATGTGCCAAAAACTGTGGCAGGTGACTCTGTTTCCACATCATTTGATGAACATAATAAATACACCAGCTAGGCCATGCCCTGGTGACTTAGCGGTAAAGAATCTGCCTGCAATGCAGGAAATGCAGGTTCCAACCCTGGGTTCAGGAAGATCCCCTGAGGAAGGAAATGGCAACCCACTCTAGTATCCTTGCCAGGAAAACACCATGGACAGAGGAGCCTGGTGGGCTATGGTCCATGGGGTCGCAAAGAGTGGGACGTGACTGAAGCAATTAGACACACATGCCATGCCTACCTCTCAAGGCTGCTGAAAGCACTGCTATAAACTATAAAACAAATAAAAGCATCTGTGTTTGTTTTCACCAATAAGCCACCAAAAGAAAGTGCAACAGTTATTTAGTTACCAATGCAAAAAATTTAAATATGATTATAACTTAGAGAAGATTTCATTTTATATGTCCACTAGCACAAATGTCCTGCTAATTTTCATTCTGGTAAGTGTAATAAAATACTTCCCTCTCCCTATTCTTATCCACTGCTCTCTCAAGGGAGAGAAACCTCAGGCACTATAAGCTTTCTTAATTACATTAAGTAAACATACAAAAAGTATACCTAGCAATAATCCTGACATATAATCGAACTTTGCTAAACAGAATGTCACTCTGAACTTCCTTTTTTATTATCCCCACAATTTATACCCTTCTGATCTGATGGCAGCTTATAACCACAGTAAAATAAGACAGGACCCTAGAGATTTTGCATGAAGAAGAAAGAAGACTTCATTCTGTTCAAAAACTAGGTTGGGATGAAAATATCTGTTTTCACAGCATATTCTAGCCTATCATAACTAAATCAGAAATTGTACCAGTGCTAAGAGGCCCTAATAAAGAAACCTAAAATGTGCAGCAATGGCTTAGCAATTAGACAGAAAGCAGTGAGGTATCCAAAGTTAGATCCATTTTATGTAGTGGGGGAAAGCATTTGATAAAATTATTTCCTGTGATAATTTGGGAAGCAGACCATATGCTTCCGAGCACATGGTTTAGGGGAAGAACATTGAAAGCAAATTTTGGCTATATTTGACAAACATTACAAGGATAAAATAAGCTCAAAGAGAAATGAAAGGAATGGAAACAGTTCAGAAATTTAGGGACTTGCAAGTCAAAAAAGTGACTACTTCTAGAGCTCGAACGTTAAAAGGAGGGATCTCCAAAGACTCTGCAAGAAAATCACAGTGAATCTTTCCTGCTAGGTGAAATGACTTGGGACAAGGATCGGATTAGGTGTGTGAATTTCTCACCTATTATTCAGACATCTTCAAGGTAGCCACTATAAAGTTGACAGACAAATGCATGGGAGTGTGAAGCAACGAAACAAAAGCAGACTGTAGAACTCTGTCTAGAAAAGAACTTCTGGTGCGATTACTGGCACATGGAGCTTGTTGGAAGCAAATACATCAGAAGCCTACTCTCTGTGAGGGAACTGTGTTGCCAAATAAACCATGAGTCTGCATTTAAAAAACTACTGACATTTTGAGATTTGCAACTCTTGGGTCCCCAGTGCTCCATGAGAAAGAAGGTTGCTGAAAAAGCAACTGTGTAGCTCCCAGGGTCCATGTTTCCCTCTACCCACTTCAGAGGTGCTAAAGAGAATAATGGAAAAGAAGGAACATCTCAGAGGGAAGAGCTTGCAGCCGTGAAGTACAACTGGAGTGCAATTGCTCTCAAGGCTCAGCACTAAGGCCTCATCCAGGAACACCCACCACACGAGAGAGAAGGGGGGCTTCATCATTGCTGCGTGTCCTCAAGTCTTCCCCTTTCCAAGTAAAAATATGTGCCATGACTATCCTGCCCCTTCCACCAATGTATATCCAACAGAGGTGGGAAGGCCATAATTTTCCTTTTAGTTCACAGGTCATCTGATCCCAAAGACCTTTACACAGACCTCACGAAGAGACCCATGTACTCCATAGAACTTGACGTAGTGACTGGATTGGACTTTGGGTTGTCTCACCTAAGACTGGGTTGAGATGTCCTATATGTGTGAAAAAGGAGTAGCTGGAAATTTGATGACTAGCAAGGCAGACAGTGGAGAGACTAAAAGAGCCTACCTAATATTAATGTGTTTCTCTGCATTTCCAAGCCCCACGCACCTAAGTGGGATCATGCAATCAGATCACGCCAGTGGAAAGTAAACCAAATGGATTATGTAGCTTCCTTCCTAAACGTTCTCCTGTTCTTTCCTTTTTCCTGCTCTGGTGACTTTGGAGGCTGTGTGATCCAGATGGTGCAGCTACAAGATGGAGAAGGGGTATAGTGATGATAGTTAATAATATTATCTTACATACTTGAAAGTTAGCTAGAAGGGTAAATCTCAAATGCTCTCACTACAAAAAGGAAATGGTAGTGATATATGATGAAGGTGTTAGCTAATATTGTGGTAGTAATCATTTTCCAAGAATTAAGTATTCAAATTGAAGCATACACTTTAAACTTACACAATGTTGTATGTCAGTTATATCTCCATGAAGCTGGAAAAAATGGAGGAGGACACCAGATTCTGTCTGAGGGAGAAAAGTGTATTATTTGTGTAGAGCCACTAGGACTCAAGGGTTTATATATTATCACAGCAGAACTTAGATTAAATCAACTAATATATAATATAAACCTCATCTTCATTCTCCTCACAAAGTTTTTAGCAGGACCTATGCTGATGACTAAGCTTTTTGGTGTGAACAAATGGAGAAGAATGGGTTTGAAAAGGTTCTGTCAGCGTTTGGGTTAAAGTGAATTGAAAATATTAAGATATTATGTGCAAACAAAAATGCACATTGCAATGAGAAACAGCCGATACCTAAGTGACACTTAAGTAACCACCTCTTGGCTCCCAATGTTCCTCTCTCTGGATACAAGAAGCAGATTTCAAAACAATCACAATCAGGATAGCCGAGCTTCGTCCTGGGCCAGAATTTGAACACATCTGTGTGACCCTTATATGATGGCATGGCAAACTTCCCGAAGTGTATTTACTGGGAGTACAAAGGAAGCTCCCAGGAAAACACTCATCCTTAGAAAGGAAAGAGTTGGGCATGACAAAGTTCACCCAACACCAGAGCTTTAATCATTGCAAGGGAAAGGTGTTCTGGGTGTTACATGGCATCTTCACTCATTCCTTTCTCTGATCCACTCTCTAAGCCCTAGGAAGACAAGGGACAATAAATAAAACCTACAATTTATTTAATTTAAACTTCTTTTAACACATTAGGTCTTTGGTAAGACACAGCTTAAGACATTACAGACTTGATAACCATGTCATAGAGAACAAAACAAACAAAGCATTTCTGTAACTTGGTCACTCTTCCCTCAACAAAGCTTTGGCACCCCGAAGCACTTGTTAATTGTGGCCAGAGTACCAGCTAGTAGTAGCAGGAGGGAGCAGCGCCTGCCACCAGTGCGGTATCCACGCTCCAGCTGGAACAGCAGTGTCCAGCAGAGCTGATGGTAGGCCCCAGGGGGGCTATTTGGCTGACTATTTGGCTGGACTATCACCAGACTTTTCATGAGCACTTATGAAACACTGCCTAAAGGCCCTAAGAAATAGTTGGGGTCAGGAAGAGAGGACTTTACCAGCAACTGAATTCTTGGGTGAACGAGTCAGGGGTAGAGCCAGAGAAATCTCATGCACGAGGTAGTTTTGTATTGTATAAAGATATCCCAAACTTATTGGCATAATACAAGAACCATTTATCATTTCTCACGAGTCTAGGAGTCACAGCTCTGGTGACCTGGGCTGAGCTTGGTTTATCTCATCTGGGCTCACTGATGTGTCTGTGGTCAACAAACAGGTCCGTGGGGACTTGCTGAACCAGGTGGCCGTGGCTGAAATGATTCAGCTTTCCTCCACATGTTTCTCACACAACTCCAGTGAATTCACCCAATTCACCCAGGCTTGTCCTCATAATGAAGGCAGGATCCGAGAGCGAGAGAGGGAGAGCACGCAAAAGAACACAGAACTTCTTGAGGCCTAGGCTTGGACCTGGAATGGGATCAGTTCCACCCAGTATTGTGTATGCATGCGTGCTCAGTCGCTTATTCATGTCCAACTCTTTGTGAGCCCATGGAAGGTAGCCTGCGGGCTCCTCTGTCCTTGAGATTTTCCAGGCAAGAATATTGGAGTAGGTTGCTATTTCCTCCTCCAGGGATCTTCCCAATACAGGGATCGAACCAGCGCCTCCTGTGTTTCCTGCATAGGCAGGCAGATTCTTTACCACTGAGCCACCTGGGAAGTTACCCAATATTGTAAATCAAGGCAAATCACAAGGTCAGGTCATATTAAGGGGTGAGGGTACAGATGCCACCTCTTGATGGGAAAATCTGCCAAGTCAATTGAGAGGTGGCAGATGCTAACAGGGAAATGACTGACAGCATTTTTACAATCAGTCCACTACGGCGTTTACCATGATACTGTATGGGTGGGAGAAACTTAGACTCGCCATCAGTTTCTCAGGACTCTACAGCTGGGAGGGCTGTAGTGATTATTGTTTACTTGAACCCCCTAATTTCAGAGAGGAGAAGTACAAGGCCCAAAGAGGTTATGCAATTTGGTTAATTTCTTATAAGCAAAGAAGGAATAGAAATTACTTCTGATTCAGCTCAGGGCTCTTTGCCCCATACTGTACTATCCTCTCTTCCAAGAAGACCTTTAAGATACAACAAAATTTGGTTCTGTTCTTCATTTTTTTTCCCACCACATTTGCCATGAAACAGTTGTCTGGAAAAGAACCAACAGTAGCCAGCAAAGACTTTGGATCCATCAGCCAAGGTCCTCTCCCTGAGGCGGCGTCCTGCTCTTCTGGGACTTGCGCTCTGCCCATGAATCCACTGCCCAAGCCCCATCCCACGGGGAACTTCCATGATCTTAATTATTTGCCCTGTCACATGACTCTCCCTTCCTACAGAACCAACCTGCCACAGAGGGTCCCAGAATTGGCCCAACAGTGTCTATATTTGCCTCAACATTTTATGCCCTTAATGCTCTTAGAACTAACCTCACAAACAGTTGCTAACCTTAACTTAGTGATTTTGTTCTTCCCATTTTGCATAAGTAGTTATAATTTTGCCTTCCTCAACTATGGTTTTTCTCCAAAATCTGTATTACAAGCCAGAATGTTGAAAGTGCAGTACATATTTCCTACCTCAAAAAAGTATAAATTCATTTTAATGGACAAGCTATTAGAAACACAACTATCCCGGATAAATGAAGGGGACAGAGGAAGAGAGAAGGTATAGCTTTCTGGCAATGGAGTCACGATCCCGTAAGAGTGCGAGACTAAGGGCAGGGTTATGGGTCAAGTACATCGGGTGCTGTCACACTCCAAGGTGAGCACACATGAGAATGATTTGTTACTGAAGAGGCTGCTGCCCACATACAGAGCAGGACAATAGACAGGGATGCATCCATTTTTAGCCATTTTTATGATTCATCTCTGTTTTATGGGCATCCCAGCAGAGTTCACCTCATTAGCCATTATAGAGATTTTAATTCTTGAGTTAATCCTGTGTTCAGTCATCAGAATGAATATTAATATCTTTCTAATGTAATTTTTAATTAAATATAGCATCACTATTATAACACCCCAAAGATCTAAATAGAGTTTGAAAGAGAAGACAGACACTATCACAATAAAAATCAGAAAATTCTGCTCACATTCTTTTTGGGAGGCTGATCATCTATGAAGTAATGAGAATAAATTGTGGGATAATGTAGGGCAGATCTAATTAAGATAATGAGCTACGATTATGGACATGGTTTTCCAGGGTTAAAGATATTAACAAAAGGCAATATATGGATATATTTTAAATATCCTCTTTGGTCTACTTACTTATATTAGCTATGCTTCTTAAAAAGGAAAAGTAATGACCCTGAGTCAGCTGTAGGTGCAGTTTTAACTATTTCACTATTATTTATGCAGGTAATACTTTGACAGATTTTTTTTAATTTGACTGAAACAGGTTTTTTTTTTTTAATTTTTAAAACCATGGCATTCAACGGAAAAGAGACACTAGGATCAGTTTTCTCCCTGTACTTTAAAAGCTGTATTATGAAGATATTTTAATTTGGCACATGCAGATTTAAATGGATATTTTTGGAAGGAACTAACTAATTAGCCTGCCTTCAACAGCAGCAGTGGTAGCAAGACAACCAGGGGAAAGGTGTCACTGAGCTTTGTAGGTATGCCTGGATGCCACCTTTCTCCTCTCCAAAGATAGAATGACAACCACTTAATCCTTGGTCAACAATGATCAATCAACAGAAATCAGTATCTCCTAAGAAGCGTGGAAGTGCTGAAGGAAAGCCCTGGAAGGGTCTGATGGCTGAATTACTTGGTAAAGATTAAGCCACTGCACTTTGAAAATGCAGGCACTTGGACTGGTACCCACTAAAGCTAAGGGGATTTAATCTAAGGGATATTAGGAGCTTTGCCCCCTAGAGTCATCCTCACTGGTATGCCATTCACAGTTGCTGTCATTTACATTAAGTAGCATCATATATTGGGGCTTCCCTGGTGGCTCAGAGGACAAAGCATCTGCCTGCAATGCAGGAGACCCTGGGTTTGATCCCTGGGTTGGGAAGATCCCCTGGAGAAGGAAATGGCAACCCACTCCAGTGTTCTTGCCTGGAGAATCCCATGGACAGAGGAGCCTGGTGGGCTACAGTTCATGGGGTCACAAAGAGTTGGACACGACTGAGCGACTTCACTTTCCAGGTGGCACTAGTGGTAAAGAACTTGCCTGCCAATGAAGGAGACATAAGACACTCGGGTTCGATCCTTGGGTCAGGAAGATACCCTGGAGCAGGGCGTGGCAATCCACTCCAGTATTCTTTCCTGGAGAATCCCCTGAACAGAGGAGCCTGGCGGGCTACAGTCCATAGGATCACAAAGAGTCAGAAGCAGCAGCATCATACATAGAGTGGGTCTCTTTTAGACAATGGAGCAAACTCAGCCCATTACCAGTGAGAAAACTTAACTCTGGTGCTGTGCTGACCGCAGTGCAGTGAGCTTCTGAGCTCCATTAACTCCCCAGCCTCCAGAATCCTTCAGAGAGCCTGTGTGGCTACATCCACGGCACTTAACTGAAATCTTGGGACCCTAAGGATCTTTGAAAAAAAGTTGGACAAAACAAAGGAATGAATGTCTGAAAGACATAAATAATGCATTTGAAAGAAAAGAAGCTCAATTCCCTGGATTTTTATTGGATCTTGCATTGCTTTCCTTTTCTCTGTTATAAATCTTCTCCTTCCCTTTCCATCTCTCTCTCTAAATCTATGAACACACATCACTACATCTGTGTGATATGATGGAAAGAATATTGCTAATAAGTCAAAAGACATACTTTTTCGTGTGTGTGTGTGTGTGTGTGTGTGTGCACATGCATGCATGCACGTGCTCAGTCCCACCGGCCTCCTCTGTCCATGGGGATTCTCCAGGTAAGAATATTGAAGTGGGTTGTCATTTCCTACTCCAGGGGATCTTCCTGACCCAGGGACTGAACCCACGTCTCTTGCTTCTCCTGCATTGGCAGGCAGATTCTTTACCATTGAGCCAATTGGGAAACTGCTTTTTCTAGTACTGGCACCAACTCTACTTAGCTATGTGGGGCTAAGGAAGTCACTTAACCTCTCTGGTCTTCCATTTCAACTCTGAAATTTACAAACCAAAAACAAACAACAGCAACAACAAAAACCACTGTCACTCTGTAGGATGATGTGAGGACTGAATGAGATCATGAAATTTAAGTACATTTAAAATTATAAACCCTCTCATCTAAATACACTTAAAACAGTGCTGTCAATACTTCCCACTATGTTAGATAATTTGGGAAGCAAAGCAACTGGATGGATAGCTTATAATCAATGATTGGTCGACATCTTAACAAAGTAAAATAATGATTTTCAGACTTGGCTTATTTTAAATGCAACTCTGGGAACACTGGTCTGAGATCTGAGGATCTAGGAAGAGGCTTGAATACAGGGACTGCAACAGAAGTTATGAGATCATCTTTTCCAAAGACTTCTAGCCATCAAATGTGTTTAGGTAATATAACCCACTCTTTCCCTTTAATATCTATGTTCATCCTATTAATTGTCTTTTCGTCTCTCATCTCAGAATCCAATATGAGAGAGTAGAAAGAGTACTGTGGATTTTGGGGCAAAGATACCCGGCTCTGCCACTTAGCCAGTTATTCAACTCTCCAAACCTTGGGTTTTTCATGTGTAATATGGGCTCACAGATATGATTGTATCTACCTTAAATTAAAGGCAAGTAGGATGGGGCTTCCCTGGTGGTCCAGTGGTTGAGAGTCTGCCTGCCAATGCGGGGAACACAGTTCAGTCCCTGGTCCTGGAGGATGCCACATGCTGCAGAGCAACTAAGCCAATGCTCCACAACGACTGAGCCTGTGCCCTACAGTCCGAGAGCCGCAGCCACGCAAGCCCGCGCACCTACAGCGCATGCTCCACAGCCAGAGACACCACCGCAATGAGAAGCCTGCACATTGCAACTAGAGTGGTGTGGTCCATGCTCACCACAAATTAAAGAAAGCCCTCACGCAGCAACAAAGACCCAGCACAGTTAAGTTAATAAATTAATTTAATTAAATCTTTGTTTATAAAAGCACTTAGGACATAAATGTCAGGTTCTTTCGACTGTACTCCAATTGTTGAAGATTAGGAACGTTGGCGCAAACAGGAACATCTTTTAAAAAATCCCAAGTGCTGTAACTGGGCTCTCCAAGCTCCCTATCTAGGCTTGTTCCTTCTGAAACTTGGCTTTTATTTACCCTAATCCCCTAATTTGGGTGACATTTGCCCCATCCAGTAATTCCAGTTCTCCTCATATTCCCAAACTAGTTCCTTCCGTCCCCTCCAAATCTAAGATCAGCGCAGCTAATTATTGTTGTTCAGTCTCTCAGTCGTGTCCGACTCTGTGACCCCATGAATTGCAGCACGCCAGGCTTCCCTATCCTTAACTATCTCCCAGAGTTTGTTTAAATTCATGTCCACTGAGTGATGCCATCCAACAATTTCATCCTCTGTCACCCCCTTCTCTTCTTGCCCTCAATCTTTCCCAGCATCGGGGTCTTTTCCAACAAATCAGCTCTTCATATCAGGTGACCGAAGTACTGGAGCTTTAGCATCAGTCCTTCCAATGAATATTCAGGGTTGATTTCCTTTAGCATTGACTGGTTTGATCTCCTTGCAGCCCAAGGGACTCTCAAGAGTCTTCCTCAGCAAGCGCCACAATTCTAAAGCATCAATTCTTCAACACTCAGCTTTCTTTATGGTCCAACTCTCACATCTGTACGTGACTACTAGAAAAAGCAAACATAGCTTTGACTATATGGATCTTTGTGGGCAAAGTGGTATCTCTGCTTTTTAATGCACCATCTAGGTTTGTCATAGCTTTTCTTCCAAGGAGCAAGCGTCTTTTAATTTCCTGGCTGCAGTCATCATCAGCAGTGATTTTGGAGCCCAAGAAAAGAATATCTGTCACTGTTCCCACTTTGTGTATGTGTTAGTCACATACTGCAGTGGGTTGCCATGCTCTTCTCCAGGGGATCTTCCCAACCCAAGGATTGAACCCAGGTCTCCCACACTGCAGGTGAATTCTTTACCATCTCAGCCACCAGGAAAGCCCAAAGGAAGCCACCAGGAGAGCATATCTGAGGTTGTTGATATTTCTCCTGGAAATCTTGATTCCAGCTTGTGAGTCTTCCAGCCTGACATTTCCCATGATGTACTCTGCATATAAGTTAAACAAGCAGGGTGACAATATACGGCCTTGATGTACTCATTTCCCAATTTTGAACTAGTCCATGGTTCTGTGTCCAATTCTAACTGCTGCTTCTTGTCCTGCAAATAGATTTCTCAGGAGGCAAGTAAGATGGTCTGGTATTCCCATCTCTTTACGAATTTTCCAGTTTGTTGTGATCCACACAGCTTTAGTGTAGTCAATGAAGCAGATTTTTTTTTTTTAATTCCCTTGCTTTTTCTATGATCCTACTGATGTTGGTAATTAGATCTCTGGTTCCTTTGTCCTTTCTAAATCCAGCTTGTACATATAGAAGTTCTATTTTCCATGAAGTTGAGAGTGATTGGCAGCCCATTAAACTTCCAAGGGATATTTTTCTTTTAAAAGCCACATTCACTGCAATGCTAGGAGATGGGATTGGCAATGGCACAGAGTGGAAGGAGGAAGCTGCTGCTTCTCCTAAACGTCAGATACAGGTGATGAATGCCTTCCAGAGAGGTACTCTGCCAGCCTTCCTGGCTGCACACTCATCTGCCTTGGAGGTCAATGCCAAGCCATTCCACCCTCTACCTGTCTGCTATGCTATCATTAATCAACCAAGATATCACCTAGGATGACAAACACAGGAAGCTCAAAGCTCAACTAATTGCCTTCTTTCTTAAACCTGTATACCCTGTCCTAGTAAATTAAACCACCATAACTCTAGTCTGAAATTTCGTTGTTACCGTCACATCTTTATGTACTACAACTCTGTCCTATTCAAATCCTGTTTTCTAGCAATGGGCTCCCAATTAACCTTTCTTTCTCTGGACTTGCTTCCTCCAATTGCTCTCAACAGGACAGACAGAATGGTCTTTCCAAAAAGTGAATGGAATGATTGTACACTTCTGTTCAGAATGTTTACATGCGCCCTGCTGGCCCACAGGACAACATCCGAATCTTCAACCTGTCATCCTCAATGAGCGTTTCGGCACCCTCTCACCAGTAATTCCCAGTGTCCTCCTCTGCTTTTTGTGTATCTCTGATCGGTTAAACACCTCCAGGTCTGTGACCTCACCTGCCTCTCTGAATGCCTTTCCTTTCCTCCCTCTCCGGTGAGCTCCTGCTCCCCTTTGGTATTTAGCTCAAGGGCACCTCTCTCTGGGCTTGCTCCTATGCCTTCCCTACAGCCGCCTCCACCTTACCCCTCCCTACTTCCCTGAATCTCTGCTTTGTACAAACCTCTTTTGCACTGAGTGTCCAGTGTGTTTGCAATTATTTGCCAACAAGTCATGGTAACTTTGAAGGAAACAACAATACTTTGGTCACCTCAGTGTCCCCAGCAACTGCTGAGTAGCTGTCCCCTCTTCTGGTAACACATATTAAGGCAAGCTTCAAGCAAGTTTGTAAGGATTTCAGGGTGATGGAAGAAAGCCCATTTGGGTGTCCAAATTTTACTTTGCCCAGCACTAGTCAAGAAATAGTTGGAAAACAGTGTAAAGTAATGGAAATTGTAGTTAGTTTTCCAAGTGTCTGAAGTAGTTGCTTATAATTCAAAAAAGTATTAGTCACTTACATGAGTCTTGGAACTGTTATTTTCCTATTTTCTTTACTGGATGCCTGAGTTTCCAATCTTTGCCATCCTCCCTTTCCTTGCTTCCAAATGGAGCCTATTTAATCATGTGTAGCTGAAGTATGTCTCCATATGTTACAGGGGCTATCAACCTTAGAAATCTTGTTTCAGTCAAAATGAATGTAATCCCAATATTTTGCCTCAAGGTATTTCAATATAGCACAACAGTAATACCTGTCATATGCTGACACCACACAAGGTGTTATTCTAAAGAAACTATAATTTAGAATTTTTTTAACCACTTCTTCTTTGTGCCTTATTCACATTTCTCCAAAGGTTGACCCCCAAGGTGCTATGCCAATGCTTTTTATTGTTTTCACTGCCATTAAGGCACTTTCATCTGAGAATCATTTCTTCATGACATCAGTTTAGTCCTTCCCATTGAGAAACTTTATTGGGGAATATTCTACAAGAATTAATTGGAAACAAAACTACACCCAGGGTTTATTCAATTTATATCAAAATATCAAGTCAACAGCATAAAATGTGGCTGTAGAATATTCACTATTTTTCAAAGCCACAAAATTTGCAAACCTTTTAAACCAACTAGAAAAGTAAATGCACTCTGTATTCCTTTGACCTCCTTTATTATCTGTATTCACCACCACCACATAAAACAAAGGGGGCTTTCTTCCAGAGAGAAATCCACGCACCTATGGACACCTTATCTATGACAAAGGAGGCAAGAGTATGCAATGGAGAAAAGACAATCCCTTTAACAAGTGGTGCTGGGAAAACTGGTCAAACACTTGTAAAAGAATGAAACTAGAACACTTTCTAACACCATACACAAAAATAAACTCAAAATGGATTAAAGATCTAAATGTAAGACCAGAAACTATAAAACTCCTAAAGGAAAACATAGCCAAAACACTCTCTGACCTAAATCACACCAGAATCCTCTATGACACACCTCCCAAAGTAATGGAAATAAAAGCAAAAATAAACAAATGGGACCTAATTAAACTTAAAAGCTTTTGAACAACAAAGGAAACTATAAGCAAGGTGAAAAGACAGCCTTCAGAATGGGAGAAAATAATAGCAAATGAAACAACTGACAAAGAATTACTCTAAAAAATATACAAGCAACCCCTGCAGCTCAATTCCAGAAAAATAAATGACCCAATCAAAAAATGGGCCAAAGAACTAAACAGACATTTCTCCAAAGAAGACATACAGATGGCTAACAAACACATGAAAAGATGCTCAACATCACTCATTATCAGAGAAATGCAAATCAAAACCACAACGAGGTACCATCTCATGCCGGTCAGAACGGCTGCTAGCAAAAAGTCTACAAACAATAAATGCTGGAGAGGGTGTGGAGAAAAAGGAACCCTCTTACACTGTTGGTGGGAATGCAAACTAGTACATCCACTATGGAGAACAGTGTGGAGATTCCTTAAAAAACTGGAAATAGAACTGCCACATGACCCAGCAATCCCACTGCTGGGCATACACACTGAGGAAACCAGAATTGAAAGAGACACGTGTACCCCAGTGTTCATGGCTGCACTGTTTACAATAGGACATGGAAGCAACCTAGATGTCCATCAGCAGATGAATGGATAAGAAAGTTGTAGTACATATACACAATGGAATATTACTCAGCTATTAAAAAGAAAGCATTTGAATCAGTTCTAATGAGGTGAATGAAACTGGAGCCTATTATACAGAGTGAAGTAAGTCAGAAAGAAAAACACCAATACAATATACTAATGCATATATATGAAATTTAGAAAGATGGTAATGATGACCCTATATGCAAGACAGCAAAAGAGACACAGATGTAAAGAACAGAGTTTTGGACTCTGTGGGAGAGGGCAAGGGTGGATGACTTGAGACGGTAGTGCTGAAACATGTATATTATCATATGTGAAGCAGATCGCCGGTCCAGGTTCAATGCATGAAACAGGGTGCTCAGGGCAGGTGCACTGGGATGACCCTGGGAATGGAATGCGGAGGGAGGTGGGAGGAGGGTTCTGGATGGAGGACACATGTGCACCCATGGCTGATCTATGTCAATGTTTGGCAAAAACCACTACAATATTGTAAAGTAATTAGCCTTCAATTAAAATAAAGTAATTAATTTTAAAAAAAAACAAAGGGGGCTTTCTTAGGCAGTAGAGTGCAGTACATAAGATCAACTATATTTGACATTTTGCCCATTTAATTAAATTAATTTCTGAGGTGGGAGAGGGAAGGGAATACTTTCACAGGTATGTGCATAAGTGATGTGTTTGTGTGAGGCATTTGTGGTTGTTGCTGTTGTTATTAGGTATTCCCTCTTATATTTGTTGTTGTTGTTGTTTAGTTGCGAAGTTGGGTCTAACTCTTTGTGAGCCCATGGACTACAGCCCACCAGGCTCCTCCATCCATACAATTTTTCAGCTAAGAATACTGGAATGAGTGGCCATTTCGTTCTCCAGGGGAGCTTCCCAATCCAGGAATACAACCCGAGTCTCCTGTATTGACAGGCGGGTTCTTTACCACTGAGCCACCAGGGAAACCGTATTATATTTTTACCCCTCTTATTATAATTTTATTAAACTTGCTCTTTACCCTGATTTTTTTGCATTCTGATATGCTACTTTATGTTGTATTGATAACTAAGGATTAAAGATTCATTTACAATGTTTGGTTACAAAGGGTAGGTTCTAATCAAAAGAGTACTAATAGGATGGACAATCTTTAGCTTGGATCTCACTTGAAAAATAGTAGCTATGGCAGGTCATCCAGATGTTTTAGTCACGTAGGATTAGTAAACCTAAGCCAGACTGTTTCTAACTTTATAGCACGTTAACCTTTGTTGAAAATATTCCTTAGCCTGAAAATGCTGCCTTTAATAAGGCTTTAAAACACTACTTTGTGGAAAACGCTTATATAGTTAAAAACGAAGTTTTCATAACAGATAATGAAGAATGTACAAAGTCCCAGACTCTTAAAGAGCAAAGAAAGGGAAAAGCTGACTCCAATGTTCAGGTGTCGCTGAATCAACTCAAACGGGATGAAAGTTGGAACCAGAGATTCCCAAAGGCCTTCAGCCATTTTCATGGGAAAATTTAAATTGATTGCTGATCCTTCAGCTCTATCAGCAGTGAAGGATTTTATCTTTCTTTTTTCCCTTCTTTTGTAGGAAAAAATTTAAAGAGATAATACTTCCTAATGAAATAAAGTATTTTTCAAATACTCTATTTTCAGGGACAAAGTGAAAGGAAAGGAGAAGAATGTTTCAAGAAGGCTTAGACATGGTATACATCCTGGGTCAGCCCTCTGCTAGGGCAGGCTGCTATTTTTCTTCTTTCCCAGGGACAGAGGAGCCTGGTGGGCTGCCGTCTATGGGGTGGCACAGAGTCAGACATGACTGACATGACTTAGCAGCAGCAGCAGCAGCAGCAGCATAGGTGATTTAGAGTGTTAGTTTCAGGTGTTCAACACAGCAATTCAGTTATATATATATATATATATATATATATATATATATATATATTCTTATTCAGACTGGTGTCTCAAGACACAGCACAGTGCATATATGTTAATCCCAATCTCCTATTTTACCCCTCCTCCCAGCCCCTCTTCCCCTTTGGTAAGCATAAGTTTGTTTTCTATGTCTGTGAATCTCTGTTTTGGAAATAAGTTCATTCATATCTTTTTTATTTTAGATTCCACATATAAGTCATATCATATGCTATTTATCTTTCTTTGTCTGGCTTACTTCACTTAATATGAGAATCTCTAAGTCCATTCATGTAGCTGCAGCTGGCATTATTTTATCCTTCTTTATGGCTGAGTAATATTTCATTATATACCACGTCTTCTTTATTCATTCATCTGTCATCGGACGTTTTAAGTTGCTTACGTGTCCTGGATATTGTAAATAGTGCTTTCCCTTTTCTCTATACTCTCTTCAGTATTTACTGTTTGTAGACTTTTGATGATGGCTAGGACAAGCTACTTAGTACAAAGTTTTATATCAGTTTTCAGGTGGAATCTCATGCGAATGCCTATTACACAAGGAGATCCCAGCCCAGAACTACTACAGTTAAGATCTTCTATAATGAATATCACTTCAATAAGGCTTCTATAGAACAGAATTATTTCTGTGTACCAACAATTTGTGGATCTGACTTGGCAAATATCTAAAATAAACCTACTCAACAAATGGTATCCCTGGTCCCTGAACACATAAAAGGCCTTCTCTATCATGCCTACATATCTACTTGTCTGAACTATACAATTTAGAACTCGATTTTACTTCTGTGAACTGATTCCCATATGCCATTATAGTCTTTGGAATTAAAAATGAAAATGGATGCTGAGAGGGAGATAGCTTTGGGTAAACTTCAATCACTGTGTTTAGCATAGATAAGAAAGAAGTTTCCATATGCACCCAGACGTACTCTTCACTCACTCCCATCCCGTTACACAGAGTTCTACAATTTTGGCTTTATCCATGCTCATTGCAACCCCAGAGTACAGCCAAAGCCAGCAGGTCATTCTGACCTGGCTCTGTCAGCTCTCTTCACTTATGACTCATCACTTTCCTGCCAAATAGACACCAGAATTTAGTCCTCAGGCTCAGTACCCTTTCTCTCCCAAGGCTGACTTGGAAAAAAACATCTAATTAACCTTTGCTTTTGATAATAGCAGACTCGGTAATCAATACCAATCTTTTCACTGAAGACAAATTGAAGACAAAATGAAATAATTTTAAAACAGCTTCTTAAAAGCACCAAAGAACTAACAAGAGAGTGAGAAATACCCAGGCCAAAGGGGAGAGATGGAGAGTTGGTGGGCTGCTTTTTCCTGTTAACATGTGTCCACCTGGAAGGGACAGCTGAGATGCTGAGTTACACGACTAGCAGCAGTCCCCACGGTTAGAGGGCCAGGCAGGCAGTAGTAAGAGTCCAAGACCCGTTGAGGTTATGAAACTTGGTAAACTACACTCTACTTTAGGCTGGGACCTCAAATGTCTCCACCCTTAGGAAATAGGCAAATCCCAAAGAAATTAAAATGTCATCATTCACAGACAGTATAATTGAGGATGTAGAGAATTAAGAATCTACAAATAAGTTATCAGAATTAATAAGTGAAATTAATAAAGTCACTGGTTATCAGACCAAAATCAGTTGTATTTCTCTGTGCTGGTGTGAAACACTGCAAAATGAAGTTTTTGAAACAACATCATCTACAATAGGATCTACAAGTCAAACACTTAGAAACAATTGTTTTATTTTATTATTTTTTTTAATTTTATTTTATTTTTTAAACTTTACATAATTGTATTAGTTTTGCCAAATATCAAAATGAATCCGCCACAGGTATACAAGACTTCTACACAGAAGAAAATATTATTGAAAGACATTAAGAATCTTATAAAAGGATGTACCATATCTATTTTCAATGCAATTCCAAACAAAATTATAGTAGTGTGTGTGCACTTGTGTGTGACAACTAACACTCAAGTTTTTATAAAATGCAACAGACCAAAAACAAATAAGCATAAGGAAGGCAAAACTGGAGGATTTACTCCACCAATTATCAGGGCTTATTAGAAAGCTCTAGGAATTAAGCCAGCGTGCTATGGATACAATAATAGACACATAGATCAATGGAGGGGTAGAGAGTCCAGGAAAAAAAACATACATATATGATCACTAGATTTATGACAAATGCGGCAGTGTAAGGCAGTAGGAAACGGTCATATTTTCAAAAGACGGTGCTGAGTCAATTGGATATCCATATGAAAAACAATGAAACTTGACCCTCACTTCACATCATACAAAAAAAATCAATTTCAGGTGGATTATAGATCTAAACGTGAAAGGTGAAACCATCAAGCATCTCAAAGATAACATAGGAAAACAACTTTGTGACCTTGAGGTAGGTGAAGATTTATTTAACAACACTAACCATAAAAGGAAGATTGATACACTGGACTTCAATAAAATTAACTATTTCTGCTTACCAAAATACATCACTAACAGTGAAAAGGCAAGACACATAAGAGAACATACTTGAACCACCAGTAACAGACAAAGAGCTGGTATCCAGAAGCATAAGGAATGCCTATCAGTCAATATACCTATCAGATAGACTTGAAAAGACACTTTAGGAGAATACCCAAATGTCCAGTAGACCTACGAAAATATGCGCAACTTTTTAATAACCAGGGAAATACAAGTTAAAACCACAATGGCATATCACTACACACCCGACAGAATGGACAATATTCAAAAGACTAAAAAACGGACAGCACCAAGTGCTTACAAGAATGAGAGCAACCATAACTTTCATACATTGGCTGCAGAAATGTGATCCGACAGAAGCAGTTTCAAAAACTCTTTGACATTATCTACTAAAGTTGCACATATACATATGACCCAGAAAAACCACTCCTAAGTGTATACCCAACAGAAATCTGAGCACATGGATACCAGAAAAACTTGTATAGGATATTTATAGAAACATTCTTAATTACCAGAAATAGGAAAATAGTAAAAAAAAAAAAAAATCCATCAACAATAGAATGGACAAATGGTATAGTTATACAGTGAAATATACCTATCCTTTGTTGAATGATTTTAATTCATTCCTACAAACACTGCCACTAATGACTCATCACTAATCTCAGTGTGTGGAGGGGGTTTTCCCACATCACCGAGCAATTCTCAGACACCACCTGGGTGTTTTACAATTTGACTCAATTCTGACACTACTAACCCGGGAACAGCACCTTGTCTCACAGGTTAAGGACTCAGTCCTATGAGATTGCGCCACTGCCCGGCGTATGTTATCACCTGTGCTTCTGACTAGCTACAGATTGAAGGAAGGTTTCAACAATGCCTTCCTTAGGTTCAGTTACCTTATTAGAGTGGCTTGCAGAACTGAGAGAAACATTTTATTTACTAGATTAATAGTTTATTATCAAAGTAGATAACTCAAGAATAGTCAAATGGAAAAACTGCATATGACAAAGTGGGGGGAAATGGGACAGTGCTTCCATGCCCTCTCAGAGTGCTGCTCTGGCCCAGTCTCCACATGTTCACCAATCCAGAAACTCTCCCAATCCTGTTCTTTTGGGGTTTTATGGAGAAAGAGCAATATTGCATAGGAACCTGGAATGTTATGTCCATGAATCAAGGCAAATTGGAAGTGGTCAAACAGGAGATGGCAAAAGTGAATGTCGACATTTTAGGAATCAGCAAACTAAAATGGACTGGAACCGGTGAATTTAACTCAGATGACCATTATATCTACTACCTTGGACAAGAATGTTTGGGTGAACTCCAGGAGTTGGTGATGGACAGGGAGGCCTGGTGTGTTGCAGTTCATGGGGTCGCAAAGAGGCGGAAACAACTGAGCAACTGAACTGAACTGAACTGTTGGGCAAGAATCCTTTAGAAGAAATGGAGTAGCCATCACAGTCAACAAAAGAGTCCAAAGTGCAGTACTTGGATGCAATCTCAAAAACAACAGAATGATCTCTGTTCATTTCCAAGGCAAACCATTCAATATCACAGTAATCCAAGCCTATGTCCCGACCAGAATGCTGAAGAAGCTGAAGTTGAATGGTTCTATGAAGACCTACAAGACCTTTTAGAACTAACACCCAAAAAAGATGTCCTTTACATTATAGGGGACTGGAATGCAAAAGTAGGAAGTCAAGAAACACCTGGAGTAACAGGCAAATTTGGCCTTGGAATACAGAATGAAGCAGGGCAAAGGCTGAGAGAGTTTTGCCAAGAGAACGCACTGGTCATAGCAAACACCCTCTTCCAACAACACAAGAGAAGACTCTACACATGGACATCACCAGATGGTCAATACCAAAATCAGATTGATTATATTCTTCACAGCCAAAGATGGAGAAGCTCTATACAGTCAGCAAAAACAAGATGGGGAGCTGACTGTGGCTCAGATCATGAAATCCTTATTACCAAATTCAGGCTTAAATTGAAGAAAGTAGGGAAAACACTAGACCATTCAGGTATGACCAAAGTTAAATCCCTTACAATTATACAGTGAAAGTGAGAAATAGATTTAAGGGACTAGGGAATGCAAACTAGTACAGCCACTATGGAGAACAGTGTGGAGATTCCTTAAAAAACTGGAAATAGAACTGCCTTATGGCCCAGCAATCCCACTGCTGAGGAAACCAGAATTGAAAGAGACACGTGTACCCCAATGTTCATCGCAGCACTGTTCATAATAGCCAGGACATGGAAGCAACCTAGATGTCCATCAGCAGATGAATGGATAAGAAAGCTGTGGTACATATACACAATGGAGTATTACGCAGCCATTAAAAAGAATACATTTGAATCAGTTCTAATGAGGTGGATGAAACTGGAGCCTATTATACAGAGTGAAGTAAGCCAGAAAGAAAAACACCAATACAGTATACTAACGCATATATATGGAATTTAGAAAGATGGCAACAATAACCCTGGATACGAGACAGCAAAAGAGACGCTGATGTATAGAACAGTCTTTTGGACTCTGTGGGAGAGGGAGAGGGTGGGATGATTTGGGAGAATGGCACTGAAATACATATAATATCATGTAAGAAACAAGTCACCAGTCCAGGTTCAATGCACAATACTGGATGCTTGGGGCTGGTGCACTGGGACGACTCAGAGGGATGGTATGGGGAGGGAGGAGGGCTCAGGATGGGGAACACATGTATACCTGTGGCAGATTCATTTTGATATATGGCAAAACCAATACAATATTGTAAAGTTATATAAAATAAAATTTTAAAAAAATAAATAAAAATAAAAAGCAAAAAAAAATAATAATAATAAAATAAAAATAAATAAAAAAATGAATGCAGATTTCAAAAGAATAGAAAGGATAAATTTTTAAAAAGGCTTCCTCAGTGATCACTGAAAGAAATAAAGGAAAACAATAGAATGGAAAAGACTAGAGATATCTTCAAGAAAATTAAGAGATACCAAAGGAACATTTCATGCAAAGATGGGCTCAATAAGGGACAGAAATGGTATGGACCTAACAGAAGCAAAAGATGTTAAGAAGAGGTGGCAAGAATACACAGAAGAGCTATACAAAACAGAGCTTCACAACCCAGATAATCATGATGGTATGATCACTAATCTACAGCCAAACATCCTGGAATGCAAAGTCAAGTGGGCCTTAGGAAGCATCACTATGAACAGAGCTAGTGGAGGTGATGGAATTCCAGTTGAGCTATTTCAAATCCTAAAAGATGGTGCTGTGAAAGTGCTGCACTCAATATGCCAGCAAATTTGGAAAACTCAGTGGTGGCCACAGGACTGGAAAAGGTCAGTTTTCATTCCAATCCCAAAGAAAGGCAATGCCAAAGAATGCTCAAAGTACTGCACAATTGCACTCATCTCACACGCTAGTAAAGTAATGCTCAAAATTCAAGCTAGGCTTCAGCAATCTGTGAACCGTGAACTTCTAGATGTTCAAGCTGGTTTTAGAAAAGGCAGAGGAACCAGAGATCAAATTGCCAATATCCGCTGGATCATCGAAAAAGCAAGAGAGTTTCAGAAAAACATCTATTTCTGCTTTAGTGACTATGCCAAAGCCTTTGACTGTGTGGATAAATAAACTGTGGAAAATTCTGAAAGAGATGGGAATACCATATCACCTGACCTGCCTCTTGAGAAATCTGCAGATCAGGAAGCAACAGTTAGAACTGGACATGGAACAACAGACTGGTTCCAAACAGGAAAAGGAGTACGTCAAGGCTGTATATTGTCACCCTGCTAATTTAACTTATATGCAGAGTACATCATGAGAAACGCTGGGTGGATGAAGCACAAACTGGAATCAAGATTTCTGTGAGAAATATCAGTAACCTCAGATGTGCAGATGACAGCACCCTTATGGCAGAAAGTGAAGAGGAACTAAAAAGCCTCTTGATGAAAGTGAAAAAGGAGAGTGAAAAAGTTGGCTTAAAGCTCAACATTCAGAAAACTAAGATCATGGTATCCAGTTCCATCACTTCATGGGAAAGAGATGGGAAAACAGTGGAAACAGTGGCTGACCTTATTTTGGGGGGTTCCAAAATCACTGTAGATAGTGAGTGAAATTAAAAGACACTTACTCCTTGGAAGGAAGTTATGACCAAACTAGACAGCATACTAAAAAGCACAGACATTACTTTGCCAACAAAGGTCCATCTAGTCAAGGCTATGGTTTTCCAGTAGTCATGTATGGACATGAGAGTTGGACTATAAAGAAAGCTGAGCACAGAAGAATTGATGCTTTTGAACTGTGGTGTTGGAGAAGACTCTTGACTGCAACCCTTGAAGAAGACCCTTGGACTGCAAAGAGATCCAACCAGTCCATCCTAAAGGAGATCAGTCCTGGGTGTTCATTGGAAAGACTGATGTTGAAGCTGAAACTCCAATACTTTGGCCACCTGATGCAAAGAGCTGGCTCATTTGAAAAGATCCTGATGCTGGGAAAGATTGAGGGCAGAAGGAGAAGGGGATGACAGAGGATGAGATGGTTGGATGGCATCACTGACTCAATGGACATGAGTTTGGGTAAACCACAGGAGTTGGTGAAGGACAGGGAGGCCTGGCGTGCTACAGTCCACAAGGTCGCAAAGAGTCAGACACGACTGAGCAACTGAACTGAACTGACTGACTGAGACTTCATTACACAGGCACGAGTGATTAAATCATTTACCACTGGCAATCTATTCAATCTCTGGCCCTTATCCCCTTCTCAATGGGTTGGAACATTCCAACTCTCCAATCACATGGTTGGTTCTCCTGACAACCAGGCCTCATCCGTAGGTGAGATCCAAAAGTCACATCATTAACATTACAAAAAACACCTTATGACTCTCAATTTAGGAAGTTCCCACAGTTTTAAGAGCTATGTGCCAGGAGCAGTGAAAGAAGACCAAATGTATATTTCTTGTTATAAATCACAATACAACAGCTACTAAAGCAAGAATATTCAATAAAAAATATTTCCATTAGTGTTAACAGAAAAAATGAATGCATTTTATTCCAATCATATAGGCCCAAATAATATTCACAGATAGAATATGTATCAAATGAACAATGAAAACAAGTTTATATACGTGAAAAAACATAGTTAAAAAGTAGTTTGCACATAAAATATTATGTGATATAAGATTTATTGTATTCTTTCTTTTTTCTTCTTCTACACCAATATTTATGTATTTATTTATTTACTTATTGAAGTATAGTTGATTTACAATATTTTGTTAGTTTCTGGTGATTCTGAAACTAGATCACTTAGCAAAGTGATTCTGAAATATATTTATGTGTATACCAGACCACCTGACTTGCCTCTTGAGAAATTTGTATGCAGGTCAGGAAGCAACAGTTAGAACTGGACATGGAACAACAGACTGGTTCCAAATAGGAAAAGGAATATGTCAAGGCTGTATATTGTCACCCTGTTTATTTAACTTATATGCAGAGTACATCATGAGAAACGCTGGACTGGAAGAAACACAAGCTGGAATCAAGATTGCCAGGAGAAATATCAATAACCTCAGATATGCAGATGACACCACCCTTATGGCAGAAAGTGAAGAGGAACTCAAAAGCCTCTTGATGAAAGTGAAAGAGGCGAGTGAAAAAGTTGGTTTAAAGCTCAACATTCAGAAAACGAAGATCATGGCATCTGGTCCCATCACTTCATGGGAAATAGATGGGGAAACAGTGGAAACAGTGAGAAACTTTATTTTTTGGGCTCCAAAATCACTACAGATGGTGACTGCAGCCATGAAATTAAAAGACGCTTACTCCTTGGAAGGAAAGTTATGACCAACCTAGATAGCATATTCAAATGCAGAGACATTACTTTGCCAACAAAGGTTTGTCTAGTCAAGGCTATGGTTTTTCCAGTGGTCATGTATGGATGTGAGAGTTGGACTGTGAAGAAGACTGAGCGCCAAAGAATTGATGCTTTTGAACTGTGGTGTTGGAGAAGACTCTTCAGAGTCCCTTGAACTGCAAGGAGATCCAACCAGTCCATTCTGAAGGAGATCAGCCCTGGGATTTCTTTGGAAGGAATGATGCTAAAGCTGAAACTCCAGTACTTTGGCCACCTCATGTGAAGAGTTGACTCATTGGAAAAGACTCTGATGCTGGGAGGGATTGGGGGCAGAAGGAGAAGGGGATGACAGAGGATGAGATGGCTGGATGGCATCACTGACTCGATGGACGTGAGTCTGGGTGAACTCCGGGAGTTGGTGATGGACAGGGAGGCCTGGCGTGCTGCGATTCATGGGGTCGCAAAGAGTCGGACACGACTGAGCGACTGAACTGACTAACTAACTGACTGACATATATATATTATTTTTCATATTCTTTTCCATTATGGTTTATTATAAGATTGAATATCTTATTGAATATAGTTCCCTGTGCTATATAGTAGAACCTTGTTGTTTATTTTATATATAGCAGTAACCACAAAGTTGGTTTTCTATGTCTGGATTCTGTTTCTGTTCTATAAATAAGTTTATCTGTATTATATTTTAGATTCTGGGCTTCCCTGGTGGCTCAGACAGTAAAGAATCTGCCTGTAGTGTGGGAGACCTGGGTTCGATCCCTGGGTTGGGAAGATCCCCTGGAGGAGTGCATGGCAATCCACTCCAGTATTCTTGCTGGAAAAACCCCATGGACAGAGGAGCCTGGTTGGTACAGTCCATGGGATCACAAAGAATTGGACACATCTGAGCAACTAAGCACACACACTTTAGATTCCACTTGTAAGTGATATCATGGTGTGTATGTGTTAGTTGATCAGTTGTATCCAACTCTTTGCGACTCCATGGACTGTAGCCTGCCAGCCTCCTCTGTGCATGGAATTTTCCAGGCAAGGATACTGGAGTGCGTAGCGATACCCTTCTCCAGGAGATCTTCTTGACCCAGAGATCGAACCCAGGTCTCTGGCACTGCAGGCCGATTCTTTACCATCTGAGTCACCAGGGAAGCCCTATAACATGGTATTCTGAATCATTTTTTATAGCAACCTTTCAACATTTTGGTGGTTACAGTTTTTGCACTCAAACTGCGCTTATAATTAAGCAAAGTAACATAATTAAGCATAGTAAAACAAAATAGAGAACAAAATAAAGGCTAAAATGAGATTTCTTGGAAGCAAATAGAAACACAGCAGTCTAAAGAGTCATGGGAGATATCACTTCTGCCTTCCCTTCATGTCCATTCAAAACAAACACATTTTGGTTTCATGCAAATATGACAGAAATTTAGAATCTGTCCCATATGACATTCTCTGACTAGGAACAATTGTTCAAGAATTTTGGTGAATGTGTCTGCCTGAAATCAAGTGTTAAAATATCACTTCCTATAGCATATTCATTTAGTATGCTTTAGGGTTGAAAAAGTCATTTTACTGAATAAAAAGAAGTCATTTCAAAATAGTGGAATAAATTTTCAAAATCCATTATAATGAAGAGTTGTTAACTGAGTAGTCATTAGGTAGGGTAAATCAGAACTACAATGAAAATGAATAAACTACTGCTACATGAAAGAACATGGATGAGTATCAAAAATATATTGTTGAGGGGTAGAATGGGGTAGGAGATGGGAGGGAGGTGCAAGAGGGAGGGGACATATATATACCTATGGCTGATTCTTGTTGATGTATGGCAGAAACCAACACAATATTGTAAAGCAATTATCCTTCAATAAAAAATAAATTATATATCTATATATATTGCTGCTGCTGCTGCTAAGTCGCTTTAGTCGTGTCCGACTCTGTGCGACCCCATAGATGGCAGCCCACCAGGCTCCCCCATCCCTGGGATTCTCCAGGCAAGAACACTGGAGTGGGTTGCCATTTCCTTCTCCAATGCATGAAAGTGAAAAGTGAAAGGGAAGTCGCTCAGTTGTGTCTGACTCATAGCGACCCCATGGACTGCAGCCTACCAGGCTCCTCCATCCATGGGATTTTCCAGGCAAGAGTACTGGAGTGGGCTGCCATTGCCTTTGCAAAGCCAAATTTAAAAATTAAATGAAATTCAAAGATGCAAACTTATCTGTAGTGTTAGAAATCAGATTAAAGAACACGTTTGGTGAAGAGAGGTGATATCCTAGCTGGGAAGGGCATGAGGATGACTTCTGGGTCATGGGCAATATTCTGTTTTTTCATTTAAGTAGTAATAGCCAGGGTATGTTTTAGTGATAATTCATTCGGCTGCAATATTTGTGTTCTCTGCATTTTTCTGTTTGAGTGTCATACTTCACTAAAAATTTATTTTAAACAATTCTTTAAATATGGTTGATGATAACACAAAAATATTAAATACCTAAGGAATAAAACTAATAAAAGATATATAAATCCCTTAAACTTTGTTGAACAAAATAAAAGAAGACGTAAAGAAATAGGGATATCCATCATATTCATACATTAGAAGAATCAATGTTATAAAGACTTAATTCTCCTCAAAATGATGCATAGGCTCAACACAATCTTAATCAGAGAACCAACAGGTCATGTGTGTTGTGTGTGAGTGTATATGGAAAGGCCAAGGCCTAAGAATTGTCTATATTCTAGACATTCCGAAAGCAAAGAACATGGTGGGAGGATTTTCCTCTGCTGGGTATCAACACTTAATATAAAACTAAGATAATGAAAGGATTGTGATTCTGGTGAAAGATTATTCAAAACAACTGATGAAACAGAGCAGAAAGAACAGAAATAGACTTGTGCACATAAAAACACTTCACGAGAAAAGTGACATTGCAGAGCATTGAGAATGGCCACGTTTTTTTAATAAATGGTGCTTGGACAACTGGGCAAACATGGGAAAAAACAAAACTGGAAACCATTTCACACCAAACAAAAATCAATTTCAAAAGGTAAAACAATACAGCATTTAGATGATAATATAGAATATCTTCATGATTTTGAGCTAGAAAATGATTTATTAAACAAATGGAAACAAAAGAAAGAAAGAAGAGAAAAGCCACCAAAAATCTTAGGAAATCAGTCTGAATTGAATTAACTTCAGTTTTAGTAAAAGTGAACTTCAGCTCACCTAAAAATACCATTAAACGACAGGCAAGCCACATAGTGAAGAAAACAGTAACTGTAATACCTATGATCAATCAATGTAGGACTCATATTATTTTAAAAAAAAAGAAAAACAAAAACTTTCACAATTCAGTAAGAAAAAGACAACCAATTTAAAAATGCACAGACTTAGGCACTTTACAGAAGAGAAAATCCAAATGAATAAAACTAAATAAAGGCAAAGAAACCTTCCTCATTATGTATCCTTGGAAATGTAAATTAAATCTACAATATGACTGAGCTGCCACTGAAATGTCTAAATGTTTTTTAAACCTGATAATATCAATTGTTTATGAGGATCCTGACCAATAAAAAACTGTCAAACACTGCTGATGATAGTATAAATTAGTATAAGTGGAAAATAATTTATCATTATTGGTAAAGTTCAGGATATAAATATCCTGTGACCTAGTGTTAAACTCCTAGATGTAAACCCAACAAAATATACATGTATGAGAATGTTTATGACATCAGTATTTATAACAGTTACAAAATTTTTTAAAGTGCCCATCAACCGCAGAAAAGATTATGGCATATTGTACTGCAGTGATAATTAATGAACTACAGTACACATCAACATGGATGAATCTGAAAAACATATTGCTGAAAGAAAACAGACACATAAGAGTATGTATTACGTGATTTCATATACATGAAGCGCAAAAGTGTGATAAATAAGCCTTATGGTATTCAGGAATGTGTTCTTCATAGATAAATCTATAAAGTTATTTTAGTTGTCAGTTAATTAACTATTCAGTCTCAGGAAGTTGTATAAATCAGTTAAACTCCTACAACCAGAGTAATTCATGTAAAAATCTAACAACCTCATTTTGGGATTCTAAATCAGCACTTTCTTGCAATTCAGCAGTTAGAAAAATCGACAAAAATTACTGGATTCACCTGGTCACATTTAAACACTCTATGTTAATCAAATTCAACATTAGGAATTGTTCTTTTTTCTTCCATGATGTTACCTCCAGATTTATCAGGGCAACAGGCAAAAAAAGTAAACCTATCTCATTCCCCAGTGACTTAACACTCTACATTTTCCCCTAAACCAGATTTGAGATCCTCTAACCGCCAGATTGGGCTTCCCTCAAGGCTCAGCAGTAAAGAATGTGCCTGCCAAAGTAGGAGACGCGGTTCTATCCCTGGGTCAGGAAGATCCCCTGGAGAAGGAAATGGCAACTCACTCCAGTTTTCTTGCCTGGAAAATTCCATGGACAGAGGAGCCTAGAGGGCTACAGTCCATGGGGTCACAAAGAGTCGTACACGACTGAGAGACTAAACCACAATAAACTCTCAGATTAGTTTCCCCTTGCTTACTGGGTAAAGCTTGTTCTGGCTGGTCCTGCTGGAGCCCAAATATCACTCCTTTGCTTACTCTGATCACAGAGAATCCTTTCCTTTCTATCTCATGCATGTGTGCTAAGTCGCTTCAATTGTGTCCAACTCTTTGCGACTATGTGGACTGTAACCCACCAGGCTCCTCTGTCCATGGGATTCTCCAGGCAAGAATACTAGAGTGGGTTGCCAGGCCCTTCTCCCTTTCTATCTCACCCACCTCCAAAGTACAGCACCCCTTCATGTCCCCCCACCAAGCATCCTTCCAAGTCCTCAATGATGGCCCTCTTCAAACTCCTCAGACATGTATAGTTATACATCATCTTGAATTGCTGGCTATCAGGGGTTTGTCCTCTCTCCCTAACTATAGCTCTTACAAGATAAGGATTAAGCTTCACCCTTGGCCTTAATTTCCCCACAGCTTCTAACATATTTCTCATCACCTAATAGGCCTGTTGAGTGAGGATGGCAGTGTTGGAACAAGACTGTCTGCATCAAACCGCCTGCTGGAACACTGCTAAATGCTAAATGCACCTTAAATCACCCTGTGCCTCACCCACAGAATATCAAAGCAGGTGGAAGGAGAGAGGGAAGCTCCATTAATCTCCTTTGCTGAAGTTCTAAGTTTTACAACATGCACATGGTCGATCTCTTCATCTTTCCCTTGTCTAGGAGATTAAAAAAGGCTATTTATTGTTGGTTCATTCTGTTCCCAGCCCCAGAAGGCCAACCGGCAGGGAACTTGTGAGCAGACTGCCTTCCTAGCCCACTGGCTTTCAGCAGATTAATAGGAAGAGTGAGGTCATGATGTTATTCTTCCACCTTTGTCCCGAAGGAGTCCCCAGAGGAGAGCAGCATCCTTCCACCAAGGGTTTTAACAACCCCCTTCTCACAGCCGCACTGTGTCTAGGTCCTGGTAACCCCATGCCCTCCCCATGAGACCTCAGAGTGGTGATATTTTTCTACTCTGTCCTCTACTATACCCAGGGGTTCTACACCCTGCTCATATATCTGCAAAACTCTCTTCAAATTATCCAAATTGAATGGGTTCTTTCCTTTCAGGACATTGTCTAGTACAGATGGTTTACTTTATGATCTTTCTATTTTAATCCTTATGGCATATTCCTAGTTTCAAGTAAATGAGCACCCATTATACTGTGCCCTTCTCTTAGTAATTCAGGGTCATCAGTGGGACTCACAGAGATGGTACCATTGTTTATTAGCTTTTTCCATCCACAACTCTGCTTTAAAGACACTACCTCAAGCTCCCCTTTCCTCCAAAAAAAGCCATGAGATAATCTGATAAGTACATTTTATAGAACCAAGGCTACGCATCTGTTAAGTGAGAGAATTAGGAATGTGAGCCTGAATGCTTTGTTGCAAAACCTGTCCTTAACTAGTACATGAAACTAGTTCCTCCCCACACTATGTTGTCTTAAAGGGCTAGTGACTCACATTGATATAGTGATTCTTACACTCAATGGTCCCCAATGTTGCTTTTTCTGGGTTGCAATGATGATTTGCATACCTCCTCTATAGGACTGAAAATTAATCTGCATCCCAATACAAATACAAACCTGACAGTCATGGCCCTAGCCATTCACCTGCCTCTAGAAATCAGCCTTGACTGTGTAATTGACTGCTTATAATGTTCTACAGGCCAAGTTACATGAGGTGCAGCCCTACTGGAATTGTGAAATAAGAGAAACAATTTCCTGAATAAGGGCCTAAGAGATTTTGGAACATGAAATCTGTGAAAGCTACTTTCATCATCAGTTGACAGCTCATTTTAATGTGTAATGAATATCAATGGAAAGGACACAGGTAGAAACACCAGTTCACAGTGTCCCAGCTGAGTCCAGCTTTCAAACCCTTCCAGTCCAGGTACCATAACGTAGAGGGAGAAACCTCCAGAAGATTCTTGGCCCTCAGCCATTCAGTCATCCCTAGCCACTCACTTCTTCCCAGCTGGGGTCTCAGAGACAAGCCATTGCCATTGTGTGCTATGCAAACTCCTAACAACAAATTTCATGTATGTAAAAAAAATGGTTTTAGTTTTATGCCACTAAGATTTTAGAAGGTTTTTTACACAGCACTAGATAACTGGCATACTGACTGTTAGGGGGAAAAAAAGGAATTGAGATGTTATGTTATAAATTATAGTAAACTAGGGATAATCAAATTGCCCCAACCAGAGTCTATATGTATATGTGTGTATATATGTATATATATATATAGTTGTTATTCAGTCACTAAGTCATATCCAACTCTTTGCAACCCCATGAACTGTAGCACATGTCTTCCCTGTCATTCACCATCTCCTGGAGTTTGCTAAAACTCATGTCCATTGAGTCAGTGATGCCATCCAACCATCTCATGTTCTTTCATCCCCCTTCTCCTTTCGTCCTCAATCATTCCTTTCTATACACATATCAATTCTTCGGCGCTCAGCCAACTCTCACATCCATAGATGACCACTGGAAAAACCACAGCCTTCATGTATGGATGTGAGAGTTGGACTGTGAAGAAAGCTGAGCGCCGAAGAATTGATGCTTTTGAAATGTGGTGTTGGAGAAGACTCTTGAGAGTCCCTTGGACTGCAAGGAGATCCAACCAGTCCATCCTAAAGGAGATCAGTCCTGGGTGTTCAATGGAAGGACTGATGTTGAAGCTGAAACTCCAATACTTTGGCCATCTCATGCGAAGAGCTGACTCATTTGAAGGGACCCTTGTGCTGGGAAAGATTGAGGTCAGGAGGAGAAGAGGATGATAGAGGATGAAATGGCTGGATGGCATCACCAACTCGATGGACATGAGTTTGAGTGAACTCTGGGAGCTGGTGATGGACAGGGAGGCCTGGCGTGCTGCGATTCATGGGGTCGCAAAGAGACATGCCTGAGTGACTGAACTGAACTGATATAATACATATATATAATTACATACATATATAATTACATACATATATAATAGACTCTATAGTCTCATTTAAATATTTTATATGTATATTTAAATATATGTATATATATATATATTCTGCTATTAGCAGAAAACTCTGGAAAGCTAATTGGATCATGTTCTCATCTCCCCTCCAGGCCCATATCTGAATTTTTAATCTTACCACCAAAAGACAAGCAGCAGCATGAACGGACCAAAAAGAATGAAAGATAAAAGAATTTATCAGTGCTGCAATGTGGAGCAAGAGACAGACAAGAAAAGTACAGACCTCTGCAGAGAGCACACCTATTAATAACCCAACCAGTTGATGGTGTGATTAATAATCTAAATAGCCAATAACAATAACATTCCCTCCTCTTCAATAGAGTTGCCTAAAGAACATCCACTCCACCCTAAAGGCCGTTATCAGCTCAAAGGTAAAATTTTGTTGGACTCCACTTTTCAATTTTTACTAACATTAAGGTGGAAGTTGCCTTCTTAAGCTCATGATGTCCAAATTCTGCCTGCTATGAGGAGGCATAGGTAAGCCTGGTGACAGCCCTCAGCTAGAAATGTTCCCTGGATCTGAGTCAGAAGGAAGGTGCATCTCCAAGGCACAGTTCAAATGTACATCACCAGGACAGACAGGCAGGGTCCTAGTGCGAATGGACAAGGGCATAATCCAGAAAGATAAGAGCATGGGTCCAATGAACAAGGTAAGGGTGAAATGAGAAAATGGGTAGTCGGGTAACTGGATGAGAGTGATGAACAGAACAAGACAAGATGGAACCTCTGCTATCACCCTTTTAATGTGCCACAGCCATAGTGTGGGAAGCAAAACAGGTGAAAGATGATAATTGGGGTCACACTCCCTGCTTGCTTGAATTTGAGAGGTAATTGAGAGAGGTAATTTGAGAGCAGGTGACACCAAAGGAAAAAAAAAAATAAAAGAGATGATTTCTAGGCAAAGGAAGGGCAAGAGCAAAGGCCCTGGATCAGAAGATGCTCAGTGTTCAAGGAAGAATAAGCAGGCCAGCAGGGCTGGAGCAGAGAGAAGAGTAACAAGAGATGAACACAATGAGCAAACAAACGCCAGATAATACAGTGTCTTGAGGCTACTATTTCGGAGAAGGCAATGGCACCCCACTCCAGTACTCTTGCCTGGAAAATGCCATGGATGGAGGAGCCTGGAAAGCTGCAGTCCATGGGGTCGCGAAGAGTCAGACACGACTGAGCAACTTCCCTTTCACTTTTCACTTTCATCCATTGGAGAAGGAAATGGCAACCCACTCTAGTGTTCTTGCCTAGAGAATCCCAGGGACCGGGGAGCCTGGTGGGCTGCCATCTATGGGGTCGCACAGAGTCGGACATGACTGAAGTGACTTAGCAGCAGCAGCAGAGGCTACTATAAAGACATGAGCTTTACTCTGAGTGACCACTGCAGAGTTTAGAGCAGACAAGTGAAATTATCTAACTTCTTTTTAGCAGGATGACTCTGGGAGCTGTATTAAGAATAAACTGGAAAAAAAAAAAGAATAAATTGTAAAGCAGGATGGCCAATCTGGAATCCACTGCATCATTCTGTCCTGGATATACTGGTGGTTGGGCTGAGTAGTGGAAATGGCAGAAGTGACTGAGTTCTGAATATATTTTGAAAGGAAAGCCATCAGAATTTGGTGTCAAATTAGAAGTGAAATCATTCCCCTTTCTTGTGTGATTCTTCTTTATATAACACTTATCACTCTCTGACATAGTACACATTCAATGGTCAGCGTTTTACTGACCTTCCCTCACAAATAAGAGCTTCTGAAGGTAAGGAACTTTTTGGTCCATTTTGTCCACTGCTGACCCCCCAACTCCTGGTACACAGTAGGCACTCAGTAAACAGTTAACTAAATTAACTCATCTGAAGAATTTTTAAAACTTAATTAAGATATTTACACTTGTCACATTTTCTTCCTTTTATAGACATAATTTGTGGTTATACGTTTGATCTCACTGTTCCATGATGAGTCACTCACCACAGTGAATCCACTTTGAATTGATCTACATTGTTTAGAAAGTGCCACCTAAATTACTTCTACAGTTTGGTAACCCTGTTCTGATAACTGGTATAAACAAACAGCTCTTGATGTGCTAGACACAGAATTAGGTCACCGCTGAGTTCTAATCAACTTCATTTAATTAGTGTGGATGTCAGTGAGGCATATTCAGAAAGGCAGATGGTGTAGCAACCACTCTTGTGTTGAGGTAATGTGCCTGTTTTCTATTTTGAGTGTATGATCTGTTGATGAAGCTGCTTTGATGCAGCCATTCTGATGCCAAGATAACATAATGAGACCGGTCTGAGGGAACACTTTGAAACAAGAACACTGTGACACGACCTGAAAACAAACCATCAGATTTCCACCTTTCATGTTCTACCACGTGATGAGCTTCACTCTCTCTTCGAGGGAACTGTGGCTGAAGGCAAGATGGGGCCAAGAAAGAACTGAGGGATGGGCTGAAGTCAGGGTCTATCTTTAAGGACTCATATGTTTGCTACATTTGCATATCTTAGAAAGGGACACCAAGGATTCTAAATGGAATTTCTCTCTCTCTTTGACATTCACCTATACCTTGAATGATCTGCACATTGAATAATCATCTGCTTTTATTTAAATCTCTTTAGTTTCATAATGGCAGATTGTTCTATTTTGCATATGAGAAGACTGACTGAACCCCTTTGATTTTTTGCAGTGCTTCCTCTTGTCAGGCCAGCCAGCCTTACTTGATTAGGTTTCTATCAGACCCCAGAGATGAGGGGGGCAAGGGAGGGTATCAAGGCAAGGCAGATTTCCTATTCTCAGTTTAGATGCACAGAAAATCCTCAGTCGGATTTCTAATGCTTTTCTTAGGGCTCTCAATTATATTTTGTAGATAACATATTTTATGCTGTATGTTGTATATATTTTACAAAATGATTTAATCAAAAAGGTATTGACTGAAAAATATCACACTGCAGACCTAGTTAAATAACTTAGGACACTGAAAACACAAAAGAAGCCCTGAAATACGCAATTATAAGAGGTCAAAACAATTCCTTGTACCCTAATCACATAAATTTGGAATTTGCTTAATCCCAGCCAAGTGCTTACAGTGGATTTAAGCAGATTAAATAATACCATATATTTTATACATTAGCCAAAAAGAGTGAAATGGCAATAATTCCACCAATGGTAAAGTGCACTTGTAAGACCGTTTTGCAATTTATTCAACAAGTATTTATGGAGCCACCTATTAGATGCTAGGCACTCTTTTATAATCTGGGGATATAAAGGTAAGCAGGTAAACAAAGTGTTTGATATCATGGACATAACTCCAGAGTGTGGGAGACTAGAAAAAACAATTAAATAAGTCAGTACATAAGATAACTGCAAGTGTTAAGGACAGAGCAATAGGGATGCAGGAATAAAGTATGAGAGAGGGAGGGGAGGGGGATAAGGTGCTCAGGAAAGGTTTCTCAAAACAGTTTGATTGGTGAGGGGAGAACTACACTAAGATCTGGAGGAAGCGCATTCTCGGCTTTAGTATAGCAGGTTTTAAGACCAGAAGACTGGGAGAAAAGGCCAATGTGTCTGAACAGGGAGCAAGGAGAGCAATTTTAAGCAGTCACTTTGAAGAGAGAAGCAAGAAAACAAGATAATTCAGAACCTTAGAGACTCAAAGTAAAGAAGTCTGGATTTTACTTAAAGTGTAATAAGAAGTAATGGGAGTTTTAGTTATGATATGTTAAAAGCCAAAATATAGCTCTGATTATGAACTTGGACTATTCTAAATGCCTTACAAATATGTACTCATTTAATCATTTAACAAGCCTATGAAAGAGTCGCTACTACAGTTGACCCTTGAATGATGCAAGTGCGAGGGGGCAGACACCCCACACAGTCAAAAATCCATGTGTTACTTTACAGTCAGCCCTCCATATCCAAGGTTCCACATCTGCGGATTCAACCAGTCATGGGTCATATATACTGTGTTAGTCACCCAGTCGTGTCCTACTCTTTGCAGCCTCATGGACTGTATCCTGTCAGGCTCCTCTGTCCATGGGATTCTCCAGGCAAGAGTGGGTAGCCATCCCCTTCTCCAGGGGATCTTCCAACCCACAGATCGAACCTGGGTCTTCTGCATTACAGGCAGATTCTTTATCGTCTGAGCCACCAGGAAAGCCCAAGAATACTGGAGTGGGTAGCCTATCCCTTCTCCAGGGGATCTTCCCGACCCAGGGGTCGACTGGGGTCTACTGCATTGCAGGCGGCTTCTTTACCAGCTACATGTATATTGTTAATAGGTATTTACTGAAGGAAAGCTGCCTGTAAGTGGACCCTTGCAGTTCAAACCCATGTTGTTCAAGGGTCAACTGTACTATTCCTATTTTACAAATAAGGGAACAGAGGCCCAGAAACACTTCGTCACATATCATCACACATACTTATATACAACAGAGCCCTGATTATAACTAGGACAAACTATCTTATTTTTAAAATTCACTCTGGTTGCAATGTGGAGGACAAAATGTAGGAGGGCAAGAACAGTCCAGGCCTGAGATGACAGGGGTTTAGGCCCAGAAATGACAGTAAAAACTGAGAACTGAAGTAAATGCTACAAAGGTAATGAACAAGTTGCTGACATGGAAAAGGGTAAGGGAATGTGCTTAAACGGGGAGGTCAAGGAAGGCCTTTCTGTGAAAGAAACTTTTGACCTGGGACCTGAAGAAGGACAGAAAAAAGATCATTCCAAAGTCCTAGGATAGGAGAGGTTATGTGTAAAAAGACGAGTGTGGATGGGGCTGCATGAATGAGGTTAGAAAGGTGAGTAGAGCTTGAAGGTCAAAGACAGGACTTTACAGTATGTACTGTAATAGTAGGCCCTTAGAGGATCTCAAGCAGAAAGATGGCATCATCATATCCTTTCAGACAGTCAGGGAACAAGGATATACTGACCACGTACCACACGACAGGGACTACTAGGTGCTGGCGTATGCATACCCCAGAATACGGGGGAGACAAAGGCCATCGTCTGTGTCACTGTTGTGTGCTCCAGAATCCATCCAGCACCCCAAGACTATAAAAGAGGAACCTGAATGAGGGGGCGGTATACTTAGAATACAAGTGTAAGTCAATCAAATTTACTTTGACTCCTAAATGCTTAAGAAAATAACCTAGTCTGTTTTATCCTCATAGTAGTTGCTGACTTAAGGCTTACAGGCTCAATGCACAAGTGAATAAATGATAGCAAAGTCAACTGCAGCTCTAAATGCTGCTAAGTCGCTTCAGTCGTGTCCGACTCTGTGCGACCCCATAGACGGCAGCCCACCAGGCTCCCCCGTCCCTGGGATTCTCCAGGGAAGAACACTGGAATGGGTTGCCATTTCCTCCTCCAATTTTCTTCTGCAGCTCTAAATAGTAGACTATAAATGAATCAAGCATAAAATGGTAAGAGTTCCCAGAGTAAATATTTTCCTACAGTCATTGATAAATAATTCAGATTTCTGTTTGCACCACCTGTGGGTGTTTCTGAGAGAACTAAACTGAAGTATACCTGCCTATGACACCACTTCCTGATTCATAAGCCACAGTGAACAAGGATACAGACCAGAGAGAGGCATCCTTCTCCACATTCTCTCTTGTTGAGTCGGCTTTCTTGTCCACAAACATCCCAGAAACCACAAAGAGTAATTAAGGAGGAGCTGAAGAGGAGGAACAGGATAAGCAGGGTTTCACCCATTCAGGAATTATGGCAGTTTGGGTGTGTGGTGGGCTTCCCAAGTGGAGCTAGTGGCAAAAGAACCTGCCTGCCAGTGCAGGAAACTAAGAGTCGTGGGTTCAATCCCTGGGTCAGGAAGATCCACTGGAGGAGGGCATGGCAACGCATTACACTGTTCTTGCCTGGAGAATCCCATGGACAGAGGAGCCTGATGGGCTACAGTCCATGGGGTCACAAAGAGTCAGGCACAGCTGAGGCGACTTAGCGCGTGCACACACACACACACACGAGTGTGTGGTAAAGACCTCAAACTAGGAAGTCTAGAAGTCTGGGTTAGGTTCCTCACTTTGCCCCTTCCTCAGGTTCCAGGACAATTGTCTTAGACATACCGAGTCTTAGGTTTCTCATCTTATATCATAGGGGGGTAAAATAGCTATAAATAATAAAGATGATCACTGCAAATAATGCTAAATGCTATGAAAGAAGAAAAACTGAGCTCTATGACAGAGATTGGGAAAGGTGGGAATTCTGAGTCAACGAGACAGTTTGGGAAAGGACTAAGCTGCAGATGCTGTCACTCTGCACTGAAGGGAAGATCAAGACTTTACACATCAGAGGTTATGAATATTAAATGTGGGGGAACATAGTCAGCATAAGCAAGTGTTCACTCTTCATTAATCCGTGTGTAGAAAATAAGGGTTGTCTGAGAGGAACAGGGATTCAGAGGCAGGGCTGAGGCCCTTACCACCATGAAAGGCAAACCAGGAAATAGTGACAAACAAGCAAAAATCAAGACTTACCCTGCTGCATCTGCATTTCAAAGGGACCCGAATCTAGGCCAGTGGGTTTTCAGCAACACAGGTTCTAAACCAGAGGCTTCCATAGTCAAGGGATGCACTTTAGTTTCTGGATCCCTCCTGGTTCACACAGAAGTTAACACAAGAGTGGGTGCTGAACAGGCGAGAGAATACATTAATTTATTTTTAAATTTAAGCCTTGATGAAAACAAAACAGATCCCAAATGGAGTCAGTTATGTTAAACTCACATCACCAAACCAAAAAGTAACTTATTTACAAATTTGGCTCTCCCAGAAATGGAGTCTAAACCCAGTTAACCAGGAATCCTCTATCAAACCAGGGTCTATCAGCACTAATCTACCTGACAGACTCCTACTACCCTATAAAGAAAGTGACCTCCCAGTGACCAACCCCAACAGTTTTATTGCTTAATATAATGTCCTTGGTACTGCTCTCTTCTGCTTAGATAAGTCTCATTTTGTATAGATCCTAGGTGGTGGTGTTTTAGTCGCTAAGTTGTGTCCTGACTCTTTGCAACTCCATGGACTATAGCCTGCTGGCTCCTTAGTCCATAGAATTCTCCAGGCAATAATGCTGGAGTGGGTTGCCATACTCTTCTCAGGAGATCTTCTCCACCCAGTAATCGAAAGCAGGTCTCCCACATTGCAGACATTCTGTACCACTGAGCCACCCGAGAAGTCCATGGATCCTAGGAGCTCCTTTCTAGCTGCTGGATGGAATAGTGCCTGATTCCAATTGATTTTTGCTCAAAAAAAACCCAAAAAAACAAAAAACACCCTCGGAAGTTTTAACATGCCTCAGTATTCTTGCCTGGAGAATCCTGTGGACAGAGGAGACTGGAGGGCTGCTGTCCATACGGTCGCACAGATTTGGGACACGACTGAAGTGACTTAGCATGCATGCATGCATTGGAGAAGGAAATGGCAACCCATTCTAGTGTTCTTGCCTGGAGAATCCCAGGGATGGGGGAGCCTGGTGGGCTGCCGTCTGTGGGGTCGCACAGAGTCGGACACGACTGAAGCGACTTAGCAGCAGCAGCAGTTTATCTTTTAACGGCCCTGACTTCAGCAGAGGGCACCTGAGGAGACTCCTGAGAACCCCGTGAAGCAACAGGCGAGCAGGTGTCTGCACCTGAGAGCCCCTCGTTCTCGCTGCTCTCTTGCAGGTGGTGAGTGAGTCTCTCCTCCCAGCTCAGCAGCTTTCGTGTCACGTGTCGTGAGTTTTCAAACTTTTCTGGAGGGACTCTTTCTTGCGTTGGGTCCGGAAACCAGCGGGAGTCCAAGCAGTTCTGACTTGGAAGCTGGACTGGGTCCGGGGTCAGCCTGGGTCCAACTGGGAAACCAGACCGGGTTCCGGTCCACCTTATGCCGGACCGCGTCCAGTTCGAGGCCTCACGCGAACTGAATTTTGCTTCAAGGCCGAGCAAGCAAGTTAACCTTATCGAAAATAACCTTGAATGACAGTGACTGCAGCGAAGAACTTTTCACCTGGATAACCTCTGCGTTTCCCAGGTGCCCTGGAGGAAAAGGGTCTGAGCAAAGCACTCGCCATAATGGGCAGAGCGAAAATTCTTTTTCCTACGCCTGAGTTTCTCGTGACCAGGGTTAGAGCCTCTGGGACCCCCTAGTGGCCGTGGCAGATCCTGCACTCAGAATCCTGGGAAGACTCTTACCAAAGTCAGCTCTTCAGATCTGTATCTGTGGTGCTAGGTTAAGAAAGGAAGGTAAAATTTCACGTTCTCTTCCTTCCCAAAAGCAGATCGGTGGGTAGGGGGTTAAGAATTATATTTCGAATTGGGAATTGTGAACTTGCTTTTGGGTATCCGGTGGTTGTTGATCTTTTCCCTCTCAGAAACGAGATCATTGCCTTTTCATTCCTTCTTTCCTTTTTTTTAAAATTTGGCTGCCTCGGGTCTTAATTGCAACATGTGAGCTCTAGTTCCCTGACCAGGGAGGAAACCCCGCCCCCTACAGTGGAAGCAGTCTTAGCCTTTGGATCACCAGGGAAGTCACTATTGCCTTTTGCCTTCTTGTTTGCCTTGTCTTTGTGTCCTGAGAACTAGATTTGGCAACTGTCAGGTGGCAGGGGCCCCAAAATATGCGCAGACAAAAATGCAAAATGCTGGGGTCCTGCAGAGTGTTGCCAGCTCTCAGAGGAATTGTCTTTGGTCAGGACTGCCTCTAGATCTTGGGACGGTAGTATCTTCTGCATCCTCTTTGGAGCTTCCCACATAACTTTGTGGTAAAGAATCTGTCTGTCAAAGCAGAAGATGCTAGAGACTCAGTTTCGATCCCTGGATCTGGTTGATCCCCTGGAGAAGGGAATGGTAACCTACTCCAGTATTCTTGCCTGGAAAATCCCATGGACAGAGGAACCTGGAGTGGGGTCACAAAGAAATAGGCAGACACAATGGAGCACACTTCCTTTCCTTTGGAAGGCCTTTTGCATCCAGGAGGTGGTTCCATACTGCCAGGAATGGTTACTATTTGTCCCTGAGGAAACCTGATTTTTGCTCAGATAAACTCTTGAAATTTTTAATGTGCCTCAGTTTATCTTTTAACAGCCTGCACTGCAAGCAATTGCATGGCAGCAACATAGTCAGAGTCAGAGAGGTGACTCAGAGAAGTTAGCACATTTTTAATAGCGTTTTAGAAAAAAATTATCAAATTTGTCACTAAAATTTTTTTTAAGTTGTTCATTCACGTGCTTAATTATAACTTTTTAAACTCATGCTATCAACAATAAATCAGAGAGCCCAAACCTGAACAAAAAGACTTCCAACTGCCCATTAAAACATCATCAAATGGAAAAGGAGGCCATTTTAAACAACCAGCTTTCCCAAACCCCGAGGAAGCTGTAAGGCTGTTAAAACCGTTATTAGCATATCTAGCCACCAGATGTCACCATTGGTTTTAGCAAATATACTCTACCTAGCTCTAGGCTAATTCATAAATGCTTACCGTTTTGGACCTCAGAGACAAATGGCATTTCACCCGGACTCTTGAGAGTCCCTTGGACTGCAAGGAGATCCAACCAGTCCATTCTGAAGGAGATCAGCCCTGGGATTTTTTTGGAAGGAATGATGCTAAAGCTGAAACTCCAGTACTTTGGCCACCTCATGCAAAGAGTTGACTCATTGGAAAAGACTGATGCTGGGAGGGATTGGGGGCAGGAGGAGAAGGGGATGACAGAGGATGAGAGGGCTGGATGGCATCACTGACTCGATGGACGTGAGTTTGAGTGAACTCTGGGAGTTGGTGATGGACAGGGAGGCCTGGCGTGCTGCAATTCATGGGGTCACAAAGAGTCAGACACGGCTGAGCAACTGAACTGAACTGAACCCGGACAGTTGATGGAACTGAGACTCCGGTTAGTTCCTAGTATTTACAGTATTTATTTATTTTTTAGGATTCAGTCTAGCACCTTCAAATTCCCCTCCTAGTGCTTTCTGTTCCATGTATTTTTATTTTTTAAAAATTGAAACCAGTGTGCTGATGCCCTTTAGGCTAGTAAACTACAATTAAGAATAATTAAATCAAAACAGTTGTCTGTGTCATGGGGCTCAGATCCAGGTAATAGTTTTCACTTACTTGTTCCCTTTTTAAAATGCCACACTCTTGGGTATTGCTAGTTGAAACACACCTTCACAAAGGAAAAAGGAAGAATTTGCCAATCAAAGTCCAATTAAAATGTATTTGTTTTAGGCAGGTGATGTTTAAATAGGATTCCATAGAAGACAGTTCATATATATGAACCTTACAAATGACTTTTTCACTATATATGTGAACCTCGAATTACTTTGTTCCTTAGTTTCTCTATTTTTGATAAGTATAAAGGAGATTAAACGTTAACATCTCTTGTTGCTAATCCTTTAGCTTCTCTCTGTGGAATAGCAAGTACTTCTATTTACACAAATCTATTTTCTCTCCAACAAGACTCCTTCTTCATCCTCACCCTTGTTCAAATATCCCAAAACAAGCAACTTTTTACATTTCTATCTCCTCCTTCCCATTCTCGCCACTTATACTGCCGTATAGGGAGAAATATCTAATAGATTTTCATTTCCTAAAGATACCACAAAGATACCCTGGAAGTTCTTCGCTACATAGAAACCATCATTTTTGCTTTTCCCTCTAAAAATAGAGCCAAGAAACAATACATGACAAGAGCAAGGACCAAAGGGGAAAGCAAAGAAATGTGTGCAACGAAGATTTTATGAAAGAAAATCCCAAGAATTTACTCTTATTCTTATTAAATCACATGATTCTGGCATTGTGGTTTTATAGCTCTATTTTTTTTATTTTTAATTGATATATAGTTGATTTATAATATCGTGTTTATTCAGCTATACAGCAAAGTGATTCAGTTATACGTATTTTTTCAGATTATTTTACATTAAGGCTATTACAAGATATTGAATATAATTCCCTGTGTTATGTAGAAAATCCTGTTGCTTATCTATTTTATGTATAGCAGTTTGTATCTGTTAATTCCATACTCTTAATTTATCCCTCCCACCCCACCCTCACTTTCCCTTTTGGTAACCAAAAGTTTGTTTCCTATGTCTGTGAAATAGGACAGACATACATTATGTTTTGTATATACATTCCTTTGTTTTATTTTTAGATTCCACAAATAAGTGATATTATATAATATTTGTCTTTCTATGTCTGACTTACTTCACTTGGTATATTATCTAGGCCCACCCATGTTGTTGCAAATGGCATTATTATATTCTTTTTTATAATTGGGTTTTCCTGGTGGCTCAGACAGTAAAGAGTCCACCAGCAATATGGGAGACCTGGGTTCAGTCCCTGGGTTGGGAAGATCGTCTGGAGGAGGGCATTATAGCATTAATTTTATAATTAATGTTCCATTTTATATATATATATCTTCATAAAGATGAAGATATATATCTTCATCTTCATAAATCAGTCTGTTGATGGGTACTTGGATTCTTTCCATGTCTTGGCTATTGTAAATGGTGCTGCTGTGAACATTAGGATACATGCGTCTTTTCAGATTAGAGGGTATCTTTTGAGGGTATATACACAGGAGTGGGATTACTGGATCATGTGGTAGCTGTAGTTTTAGTTTTTTAAGATAACTCCATACTGTTTTCCATAGTGGGTGCACCAGTTTACATCCCCACCAACAGTGTAGGAAAGTTCCCTTTTCTCTATACCTTCTCCAGCATTTATTGTTTATAGGTTCTTTGATGATATATAGTCCCATGATTGTTTTTCTTTTAATTGGCAAACAGATTTACACTCACTATTCAAACAAAATAACAAGGAATTGCGTGAGCTGCAATGAACAAAAATGCATAGCTGATTTATTTAAATCCTAGATATAATATTCATTGAGTTTGAGTAAAACTTGCTGCTAAAAACAGAACATTAAAGGTAATTTAAATATATTCAGTGCAGTCATTTATTCCAGTTTCATACACGTTAAGTAGGTTTTTATCTCTAAGGTGCCATCAATGGACCTCTCAGACATTCAAAATACCAGCTTTACATAATTAACACATTCCTGGTCAATGAGTTGGGTAATGTAGAACTTATGACAATATATATATTGCCATTCTCTTTCAAATGAGCTGCATATTACATCTATTAACATAAACTATATTGGTCTAATTTCCTTATTTTCAGTAGCATACAGTTTGGAAATACAAATTGACAAGTGAGAGCCAAATGAGGAAAGGAGTTTTACACAAAAGGTTGTAAATTATAAAGCCTCAGCAAGGAATATCCTAGATAATTGCCATGATGTAAAAGTGTTAAATAGTATGCATTTAGGTTTTTCTTTTTTTAAAGAAAATCTTACGTTGTTTTAACCATTTTATTTCAGCAAATCTGTTGGTGGTAGATAATTTGACCTTCTTTTTAAAGAGGTAGTTTGATTCACCTAAGTATCTATGTTGGGCTTCCCAGGTGAGTGGGTGGCAAAGAATCCACCTGCCAATGCAAGAGACACAGGTTTGATCCCTGAGTCAGGAAGATCCCCTGGAGAAGAAAATGGCAACCCAGTCCAGCATTCTTGCCTGGAAATCCCATGGACAGAGGAGCCTGATGGGCTGCAGTCCATGGGGTCGCAGAAGAGTTGGATACAACATAATGACTTAACAAGAAGTATCGAGGTTACTTTCCACATGGACTGTGCGAAGGTCAAATCTTGGATTCTATTCCCAGAGATTCTGCTTTAATGCTCAGGAGTGGCCTGAGCATAGGAGATTTAAAAGCTTTCTAGGTGATTCTAACGTGCAGACAATGTTGAGAATCACTATACCAAACCTTACATCTTAGGTAAACTGATGTTAACGCATTCCTGCTTTGTTATTTTCAAAGTTATTTATAAGGGGAGTTAGTTCCAGGTTGGGTTTAAAGTGCACTTTTGGAAACCTGTCAAGTTACTGCAAAAGGTGATTGCAAACTGAACATTCTTTACAGCCAAGGGGAGAGGAAAATATAATTAGCAGATGCACCTTCACTCATCTCTGAAGTAATCAATAGATCTTTTACAAAATTCCCAAAAGCAAATTCTTTGGAACTTCCAAAGAACATTACTGGTGTTACCAAAAAACAGTCAAACAAAAAAATCCAATGTCAAATAATTTGGGGTTAAATCATACTTTTCTTTTCTACAACATTTCTTAGAAACACTGTAATAGGTTGTAAATCTGCAAGAGGAACAGAATTCCCTGTGTAGCGTGCAATAAATGTGTTGAATGATTCAAGGAACCATGGGCCTAATGTTTTATGGAGCACACTTACAGAAATGAAACCCAAGGATGTATCTTTTAAGGCAATAAAACCAAAAATGTTGTCCAAAGGTTTCATTCTGCAAGTCTGACATACCACTTGCTTTTTAATATTCTGTTTTGAATATATCATTGTATCAGTAGTGTGTTAGTCACTCAGTCGTGTCCAATTATTTGTCAATTATTAATGAACTGTAGCCCACCAGGCTCCTCTGTCCATGAGGATTCTTCAGGCAAGAAAACTGGAGTGGGTTGCCATTTCCTTCTCCGGGGGATCTTCCTGACCCAGGAATGGAACCTGGGTCTCTTACACAGTGAGGGTGGATTCTTTACAGTCTGAACCACCAGGGAAAAGCTATCTTTGGATTACCTTCAAATATCTGGAAATTTTCTACAACAGGCCCAGCCTAGTAGTTAAGATTACAAACTCAGGAGCAAAAGTTTTTAGGTTCCCATAGAACATTTTTTACTTAATCTCTCTGTGCTTCAGTTTCTTCACCTGTTGAAGGGGGAAATGTATCACACCCCCCTCACGGTATGTTGGGCTTGGTAAACTTAGGTTGTTGACATTCCATTACAATAGCAATTACAAGAGTGCCTTAAAAGTGAGGCACCGAACTGCCATATAAAGAATTTCCAAGGAAATTTCTGAGAAGCCATGCTATAACCTCTGAACCCTGTGACCCACTTTGAGAATATAAGCAGACTGAGAAAGGGAAGGAGAAGAAATAACTTGTGAAGAGAGAGCACTGTGGAAATAGCTGTTGCCTGATGAGTAGGCTCCACCATCTGTCTCTGTTGAGAAGAACTCGGAGGGGTCCCCTTGGTGACCCTGAGTGGTACAAGCATGCATTTTGGGGGCCCCATGTCTGCCATCTGCCTTCTGTCCAGGAACTCTAGAGGGCCATGGATGGTTGAGTAACTGCTCTGAAGGCCGGTCCATCTGCATTGCCAGAGTTTTTCAGGGCATAGGACATGAGAGTGTTTCCTGTGAACCAGATGACAGAGAATCTGGCCCAGTAGAGGCCCAGCAAGAGGCTGGAAATGAGGCCAGATTCTTTGGGTCCAAAGCAGGAGGAACAAGTGGAATCCAGTTGCAAGTTAGCAATAAGGGAACTGAAGGAGGGAGGCCCCCAGCAAATATCATCACAAAAACTCCACAAAAGTGCCCCAGGAAGAAAGAATCGATTTTAAGCCAAAAGGCCCAAGATAACTAAACAGAGGAAAGCTAATGAGGGCCTCTTTCCAGGGCAGACCTACAGGGGAAGCAGGTGAGGGAGGTTTGCCTGTTAAATCAAGGTCAGAGCTTAATAATATCTTGGGCCACCTAAATTTAATTACTGAACTGAGCCGTGTTCATGATCTTAATTAACAGTAGGGTGATCTGTTACTTAAACATGAACAGAAGAATTCATAAACATGAACAGAAAATTTCTGGAGAAATTTTCATCCAGAAGTACCCAGTGATTACTGGAGCAGGTGTGCATGCATGCTCACTCACTCAGTTATGTCCAACTCTGTAACTCCATGGACTGTAGCCCACCAGGCTCCTCTGTCCATGGAATTTTCCAGGCAAGAAAACTGGAGTGGGTTGACATTTCCTTCTCCAGGGTATCTTCCTGATCCAGGGATCAAACCCAAGTCTTCCACGTCTCCTGCACGGGCAGGCAGATTCTTTACCACTGAGCCACCTGGGAAGCCCTCCTGGGGCAGGAAAGATGAAAATAAAGATGATTTGATGGTTTGCTGTTATGATATCATGAGTCTTGCACCAGATACATTATATATTTTAAATATACATCTTATATTTATTTATTTGTTCCAAGTCATGTCGACTCTTTGCAACCCCATGGACTACAGCCTGCCAGGCTCCTCTGTCCGTGGATTTTCTAGGCAAGAATACTGGAGTGGGTTGCCATTTCCTCCTGCAGGGGATCTTCCCAACCCAGAGACTGAACCCATGTCTCATGCATTGACAGGCAGATTTTTTACCCCTGAGCCACCAGGGAAGCCCAATATATATATTTAAATGTTATAAATATACACCATATAGTGTATATAATAATTATACCTAATAAATATGTATACATTTTTTAGGGCAAAAGTTTCATAAATTCTCATGAATTGAAGGGCAATCAGTTCAGTTCAGTTCAGTTGCTCAGTTGTGTGCAACTCTTTGCGACCCCATGAACCACAGCACGCCAGGCCTCCCTGTCCTTCACCAACTCCCGGAGTCTACCCAAACCCAGGTCTATTGAGTCGGTGATGCCATCCAACCATCTCATCCTCTGTCATCCCCTTCTCCTCCTGCCCTCAATCTTTCCCAGTATCAGAGTCTTTTCAAATGAGTCAGCTCTTGGCATCAGGTGGCCAAAGTATTGGAGTTTCAGCTTCAACATCAGTCCTTCCAATGAACACCCAGGACTGATCTCCTTTAGGATGGACTAGTTGGATCTCCTTGCAGTCCCAGGGACTCTCAAGAGTCTTCTCCAACACCACAGTTCAAAAGCATCAATTCTTCGGTGCTCAGCTTTCTTTATAGTCCAACTCTCACATCCATACATGACCACTGGAAAAACCATAGCCTTGACTAGATGGACCTTTGTTGACAAAGTAATGTCTCTGTTTTTTAATATGCTGTCTAGGTTGGTCATAAGTTTCCTTCCAAGGAGCAAGTGTCTTTTAATTTCATGGCTGCAATCACCATCTGCAGTGATCTTGGAGCCCAGAAAAATAAAGTCAGCCACTGTTTCCACTGTTTCCCCATCTATTTGCCATGAAAGAGATGGGAGTACCAGACCACCTGACCTGCCTCTTGAGAAATTTGTATGCAGGTCAGGAAGCAACAGTTAGAACTGGACATGGAACAACAGACTGGTTCCAAATAGGACAAGGAGTATGTCAAGGCTGTATGTTGTCACCCTGCTTATTTAACTTATATGCAGAGTACATCATGAGAAACGCTGGGCTGGAGGAAGCACAAGCTGGAATCAATATTGCTGGGAGAAATATCAATAACCTCAGATATGCAGATGACACCACCCTTATGGCAGAAAGTGAAGAAGAACTAAAGAGCCTCTTAAAGGACAATAATGCCCTAGATTTTCTATCTGTGCTATTCAAAATGTGGTCCATGAACCAGCAGCATCTGTATCATCAGAGAGTTTTATAGAAATGAAAAACCTCAAACCTCATCCCGGACCTGTTGAATCAGAACCTGGATTTTTAACAAGATCCCCAGGGGATTCAGATGCATATTAAAGTCAGAGAAGTGTTCCCTTATACCACCTAGCTGTCCATAAGAAAATCTTTGTGAGATTTTAATATCTACTAATTGTGACATAACCAGTCCATTGAAGTTCATCATAAAGGACTCACAATAACATCGCATATGTTATAGCACTTCGGCATTGTCAAGGCTCACTTTATCTCTGTTCTACTCACAATTAACTGGTTAATTTTTAATCTGGTTTAGGTTTTTCACCTGTGCACTTTATGCACATGCAACTGGTCAGACAAGTGACAAGAAAGCCTATATCTAGCACCTGGTGTTCCCAGGCCACCTTCTAATATGAAAGAAAGATTAGATAGTTCAGCATCTGTTATTGGGTAATATAACACTTATTAGCTTATCTTTGCAATTTAGCCACAGAGCTTCCTTATTCCATGGGTAATACGTGAGACAGCTTTCCAGATTTCCATAGCCTCAGAAAAACTTGCCTGGGTGGCCTTATCAGCAAAAATGAAGACAAATTACCTCCTTTGGCTCTTACCTCTCCTTTAGATCCACCTCTGTCACTAACTGGGAAGCCTGCAGCTACAATCAACAGGCAAATTACCATCTGTGTTTTAGTGGGTGGATTCAAGGACAGACCATAGGTTTTGGGAGAGCCAAATAAAATGCAGCATAGTACCAGAGAGGTACTGATGCTGGGAAAGATTGAAGGCAATAGGAGAAGGGGGGCAGGAGAGGATCAGATGGTTAGATAATATCACCAACTCGATAGACATGAATTTGAGCAAACTTCAGGACTAGTGGAGGACAGAGGAGCCTGGTGTGCTGCAGTCCATGGGGCTGCAAAAAGTCAAACACAACTTAGCAACTGAACAGCAACAACAACCAGAGAAGCACTCAAGACCCATGCCAGCTGTGAGCAGCATGGCTTATGGTACCTGGAGGATAACAAATCAATATTTATTGAACGAACACATAAATCATAAATTAATATTCAACAAACAAATTCATCTGGAATTCATATCTTTTAGGCTAATTTGTGTTCCTAAATTCTCATAGTTCCCTGATGAATGAAATCTTATGCAGTATTTCTTTTTTCATTCCTTCTCATGCCTGAACTCACCTTATTGCTGTGGGGTTTCCATTTGTTTCAGGAGAACAATATCATAATCCAGCAAGGCATTGTCACATGATCACTAGCTATGGTGTTGGAAGTTTAATCTGGGGTCCTCCACTTGTAGGCAGTATAATCTTGGATAGTGACCTAACTTTCAGAGCCTCTCTGTCCTTTCTCGTAAAACAAGACTTGTCTATAGGATTATTTTGTGATTTAAAGAGCATAACATCTGTGGAAGTTCGTAGCATGGGTAGGTGGTAAGTCCTCAGTAACTTATTGTACATCTCTCTTTACCTCACCCCTACCCTAGATACGTTGTTCTGGCTTTGCTTAAATCTTATCCCTGTCCTTACTAGCTTCAACTTCTGAGGGTAATTTAAATTGTCCACTTTTATAAACTGTTCTTAGAGGCAGAGCATAGGATTAGCTTTATTTTGGTACTTTCCAGTCCATTTGTTCATTCATTCATACATGCTTTCAAATGATCATTTTCCAAGTACTTAGGAAGCATCAGGGCTTCCCTGGTAGCTCAGAAGGTAAAGGGTCAGCCTGTAATGCAGGAAACCGGGGATCAATCCCCAGGTAGGGAAGATCCCCTGGAGAAAGGAGTGGCTATCCACTCCAGTATTCTTGCCTGGAGAATTCCATGAACAGATGAGCCTAGCATGCTACAGTCCATGGAGTCTCAGAGAGTTGGACAAGATTGAGTGACTAACACTTTCACACTTTAGCAGGCATCAAATATAACCCCAATATATCCAACTAGAAAGAAGTCTCATTAAAAGAAAATTATATAATGAGTGCAATTGCTATAATCAGAATGCTTGCTGCTTGTTCTGCTCTGAACCTCAGTCCACATGCATAGAACTTCATCTACTCATGATGCCAAGGGGAAAATGGATCAATAGCAAATATCTCAGCACTAGATACATCAGAGTTTCCCTGATGACTCAGATGGTAAAGAATCTGCAATGAGGGAGACCTGGGTTCAATTCCTGGGTGGGGAAGAGCCCTTGAAGAAGGGAGTGGCCACCCACTTCAGTATTCTTGCCTGGGATATCCCATGGACAGAGGAGCCTGACTGGGCTACAGTCCATAGGTCGCAAAGAGTCAGACATGACTGAGTTACTTTCAGATATGTGAAAATTCTAATAGACAGGTCTCTTTACAATCAAACAGGTATATACATCAGGTTATCTTTATGTCCAATTTCTTTTCATTTATTTCCTAGAGAAAAGCTCAAATACTAGACTGATTCAGAATGGGACACTGTCAGCATTTTTAAACTCCATCTGGTGAGAAGTGGCCTTTCCTAACTACAATCTGAATCCCTCAGGATGCTGAACTACAGGTACCTTGATTCTTCTGAGCAACACCATGAAGCACCATACTCAGTGAGCACGCACAGGACATTTTGTTGAATCCTGCTCATATTAGGTACTTTTACATTCACAAGCACTACAAATTCCTCAAAGTCACATGGATCAAACTAAGAAAACTCATACCAACAGTCTGTAGGAGCCAGAACACTATTTCAGGTATCGGATTAGAAACAAGAATGATTTAGCCTCAGTTGCAAGTGACTTTATAACTTGTGTCTTCTGAGGAGTGAAAAAACTAACTCGAGAAAAAAAAATGCAACCTATAAATTTTGTAGGATGTTTTCAACAATAAAAGCAGATATTGCAAGTGGAAAATAAATCTCAGAAAGAAGGTACCCTTTGAAAGATAAAATATTAAGTCCTGGAAAAACCAGAGACTACGAAGATGAATAAACCTAGTTTAGACAGCAGCTGGGAACTTCAAGGAGAAGGTGAAATTTCCCAATAGTAGAGCAATTGGCAAGAGATCCAGCTGAACAGAAGGTGATGAGAGCATCAGTAAGAGGCAGGAGTAGAGTCTGGGCTTCTCTAGTATCCTGCCACATCTCTATTGTTGTTTAGCCGCTAAGTCGTGTCTGACTCTTCTGGGACACCATGGACTGTAGCCTCTCAGGCGCCACTGTCCATGGGATTTCCCAGGTATGAACACTGGAGTGGGTTGCCATTTCCTTCTCCAGGGGATCTTCCCAACCCAAGGATTGAACCCACATCTGCACTGGTAGGTGATTTCTTTACCACTGAGCCACCAAGGAAGATCATGCCACATCTCTAGGTATTAGGGAATGAGCACACTGAAACAGAGACTATCAAATGTTTAAACACTGTTCAGAACTGTATCTCACCCTATTCAGCTGGCAATGGGGTTTCAAGTGTTTCCAATGAGCTACGCACACCTCAAATCTAGCATAAATAAGGCTTCATCCTTGATCAGGATTCAGAGGAATCATCTTGCTTCCCAGAATTCTGCCTGGATCAAAGTAGGTGTTCTATAAATATCTGCTCAGTGAGGCTGAACTGAACTAGAAATTTGTTGGACGTTCCTGTATCCCAAGATTTTGAAATGAATTGTGACCTTATAATGTGGGTGTGTGTGTGCACGCGCGTTTGTTCTAGTAGAATAAACTAACAAAATAGACTTTATTAAAGGAGCCCAATAAAAGCTTCTCTATAAAACCAGTTTAGTTGCTTTATAAGGTACCTCTGCTTTAACAATCCTGGCTGAGCGGAGTTGGCTAAGAGCAATAGCTTCCAATTAAGATATTTGAGCAAACTGTCCATTTTAAATTTATTTTCTATTTTTCCTGATTCTTTTCCCATAGGGTAACCTGTGAAGATCTAAAAACAAAACTTTATTTGAAAAAGGTAACCTTTTTGTGAATGGAATAATTTCAACTTGACTGCCAAGAATTTTTCACATTTATCTAGATTTTTTATGATAGGTGAAATTACTGAGTTGACCACATTGTGGCTGTGGTTTACTCTCTAAGTCATGTCTGATTCTTGCAGTTCCATTGACTGTAGCCGGCCAGGCTTCTCTGCCCATGGAATCTCCCAGGCAGGAATACTGGGGTGAGTTGCCATTTCCTCCTCCAGGAGATCTTGCCCACCCAGGGATCGAACTTGTGCCTCCTGCATCTCCTGCAGTGCAGGTGGATTTTTTATGGCTGGGCCACACATTAGTGCAGAGTAAATGATACTAAGTTACAACTTGTATTTGTTTGTGTTTAATTTGCCATTTCAACTAAAATTATTGCCAGTAAAGGTCATCATGTGATGTTGGAGAAGACTCTTGAGAGTCTCTTGGACTGCAAGGAGATCCAACCAGTCCATCCTAAAGGAAATCAGTCCTGAATATTCATTGGAAGGACTGATGCTGAAGCTGAAACTCCAATACTTTGGCCACCTGATGTGAAGAACTGACTCACTGGAAAAGACCCTGATGCTGGGAAAGATTGAAGGCAGGAGGACAAGGGGATGACAGAGGATGAGATGTTTGGATGGCATCACTGACTAGATGGACATGAGTTTGAGCAAGCTCCAGGAGTTGGTGATGGACAGGGAAGCCTGGCGTGCTGCAGTCCATGGGGTCACAAATAGTTGAACATGAATGAGCAACTGAACTGAAAGGTCATGAAATTTTCTATAACTTTTGCAAATTTCAATGAAATTTTATGTGTGTCCAAAGACCATCACAACAGATATATGATTTCACCAGACAGTTTTAGAATTATCATAACTGCTAGTGTATTTATTTAGTAGTCTTGGCTCTTAAATCTATAAACACACTACACTTCAATTAACTATGCAAGAGAATAAATCAACGTAAGAGTTTGCTTCAAGCATACTTTTTGTGAGCAGCATTAGAAATATAACACAAAAAAGATTGCAATTGGAGAGATACAATAATAAACATAACCTATTAGTATCTGATTAATAATAGGTGCTCAATGAATGTCTGGCTGAGTGAATGGACACAGGGAAGATGCATAACACAACTGTGGGATATGTAATTTTAGAGATAAAGAACTGTAGAAAAACTTTCTGTACAAAGCAGAAATAGAAGAATGTGTTTTTATATTCAAGGTATCTCAAAGACAGTAAAACAAATCATGTTCAAGCTGCTGGTGGCGCTAGTGGTAAGAACCCACCTGCCAATGCAGGGGACATAGAACTGCAGGTTCAATCCCTAATTCGGAAAGATCTTCTGGAGGATCCACTCCAGGATTCTAGCCTGGAGAATCCCACGGACAGAGGAGTGTGGTGGGCTACAGTCCACGGGGTCACAAAGAGTCAAACATGACTGAAATGACCTAGCACATGAATGCTTTCATTCTCCATTATTGACTTGAAATAATAGAAAATATTAAAATCCAAGAACAATTACAGGTTTAATGTATTGAGGAAGAAGGAAATTTTAATTAAATTTTGCAAACAGAATAAATCTCATTTAAGTATGAATGCCTCTTCAAAAAGCAATTAATAATAAAAATGCTAATATAAGTTGAAAAAATCAAGAGCATTGAAAAAATTAAGACAAAAACACAAAATTAATTTATAAAGACAGAGTATTCCAACACAATAAATACCAATAATGCAATAGCAGAGACACATAACAGGAAGTCAGGAAGGAACTAGTTTCACAGTAATAGATTTACAGAAAGAAAAAAATGTCTGAAAGAGCCATTAGGAAATTTCCCAGTATAATGTGGGTTAACAGAATCAGAAAGTGACATTTATTTTATAGAAAATACACGTACCACAGTATAGCCTTTGCATTAAACAAAGGTTTACTTAGAGTTGACATTTGCTTCTTATTGAATTCCTTAAGAAAAATTAAGTCTAAATTAAAAATTGTATCTTGTGATTGTTAAATTGTGTTTCCAGTAATTAGTATATCAAAGATGAAATGTCAAAGGGAAAAATAGTTACTTTTCAAAAAATATGTATCTCTCTATCAAAGTGCTTCATGTTGTTCCAATCTAAAAACGTCTTTAAGATGACACAGTATCAACGAAGATCAAATAATGGAGATTTTATCTTCCTAAGTAAATCCCTTTTCTTTTTTGATAAAGAAGAGAAAATGTAATTATAAAATTCTTCCAAGCTCACTACAACTCTTAACTTTAAAAATTGAGAAGGTGGGGCTTCCCTGGTGGCTCAGTAGTAAAGAATCCGTCTGCCAATGCAGGAGACATGGGTTCGATCCCTGATCCAGGAAGATCCCAAATGCCTTGAAGCAACTAAGCTTCTGTACCACGACTACTTAGCCTGTGCTCTAGAGCCAGGAGCCACAAATACTGAGCCCACACACCACAGGGACTGAAGCCCACAAGCCCTAGAGCCCATGCTCCGCAACAAGAGAAGCCACCGCAGTGAGAAGTCCATGTACTGCAATCAGAGAAAAGCCCACTCAGCAACGAAGACCCAGCACAGGCAAAATAAATAAATACATGAAATTATTTTTTTTAATGTTGGATGCATTTACCAAATATACTTTAAAATAGTTTCTAAAAAAAATTGGGGAGGTGGATCATTTTCTATGGGGCAAATAATTCAAGAAGTCAGAATTTTTTAAAGAAACATTCATTTGTCTTTGTCACTGTGAATGTGACTAATTTACTTTTGCAGCAAGTACTATTTCTTATTAGTACTTGAAATACTTAATGCCTTCCTCCTGCCCAGCAGGTGCTTACTTTTCGTTTCTTACTATCTGTGCTTACACTTGATCTGTTTGCTACAATGCAAACCCAAAATTAACTGGTAATGAACAAAGTGAAACCTAATCTTCACCCACAAGAGAAGTAACTCTTAAACTCAATGACAACCATGCCAGACAAAAGAGACAAAATTTCCTATTTACAGTCTAAAGTTGCTTAAAAATATTTTGGCTTAACTAGTCCTTTAAACATTCAAGGTTAAGGTGTTCCTGGTTGAACTGCTAAACTAGCATTAAAGCAAAATATGATTCTGTTGTATTTTTAATGATGTTGCCTAAACATCTCTCCAGAAGAGTAGCAAGTTGCACTGGTTGCCGGAGCTGAACTGTCTCTGCAGTGTATGAAGAGTAAAAGGAATGAGGGTCCATGGTTGCATTCTCCCTGGCTGACTTTCTCAGTCTTTTGTATTCCTCAATGAATATTTGATTTAAAAAACTGGCGAGGGAATCAGGGTGGGGAGTGAGGAACAAAAGGAGGGAAGAAAAAAAGAGATTTTTTTGTGATTTAAAAGTTCTTGAATTGTCTCAAAGATCACTGGGTAAAACAAGTCTGCTGCTGCTACTGCTAAGTCACTTCAGTCATGTCCGACTCTGTGCGACCCCATGGGCTGCAGCCTACCAGGCTTCTCCGTCCATGGGATTCTCCAGGCAAGAACACTGGAGTGGGTTGCCATTTCCTTCTCCACCAAAGGTTATATTAGTTTTCTGGGATACAGCAGGCAGGCAATTCCCCACCTGAAAAATAAAAGGACTTCCATATATCTTTTCTTAAGGCCTAAATGTCTCATATGTAACAAGGACTTTTATAACCACAATCAGCTTAAGTGTGGATTGTCTGAGTTGCTCTGACTGACATTTCATTTCACTTAGCTGTATTTCTCAAGTATGATCAATTACTGTGATGATTTTCATGGGACAGTGCTGGTTTGTACCTGTCCTTCCAGTATAATTATATATTAGTAGCAACTCACTTCCTTCTCAAAAACTTTCTTGCTTGGAAAATAATTTACATGTGGTCACTCAACCAATGACTAGCTGCCTTTGAAAATCTTGGTTTTTATTAAAAGTTGAGCTTCCTGGGTCCCACCTTGAACCTAATAAATTGCGACCTCTGAGGGGCTGGCCCAGAATATGTGTTTTAACAAGAACTTCCTAGGTAATTTTTAGGATTACTAAGATTTGAGAACAACTTCATTAATATACATTAGAGCTTATTATATTTCAATGAGAATAAAGCTGGAAAGACCAGGAAGAAGGTGACATTAATGAATAATATACCTAAAGAGACCAAGGCATAATTTTATTTATTTGGCAAGTTTCTTTATTCTCTGTATCCGCTACCACCAGAAGGTCTACTTTGGTCTCTGCAGCAGCAGGATTAGTGAAACAGCACAGGAGTGAGGAGGCTAGTGTTGGAGGACTTCATCTGGCTTATGTATTTATACTTGTTTTGATCATCTGCTTGCCTTTGCTCCAAGTCTATGCATCTTCACTTGTCCATCTGACCTAGTTCTCACTAAACCAGATACACTAGGCTACTAATCATTCCAAATGGTGTTTTCCATCCCTCGCCATGCCCTCTCCTCTGTATATCCAAAATTTAACTTTAGAAAAATAAATGTGATTATTCCAGTAATTAATGCGATTTTTTTCCCCAGCCAGAGCTAAGGGAATAAGGAGGGAAGTATAACCCCATGAAGAAAGAGTTAAGTTTGGAAGTCTTCCTTTCTTCTTCACAAATAATGGATTTTTTTCCTTAAAGTTAAGCAACCACATCCAGGATCACTCCATACATAGGTAGTCTTTAATTTCTGTATTAGCTAACTAATGTTCTTTGGTTGTGAGGAACATAAAGCAACTTTGGCTAATTTGGACAACAAAGGAAGATTATGGAAAGGGTTTCAGAGCATTTAATGAACTCCAAAGAGGGGTGAAGGACAAAGGCTCAAAAAGGCAGGAAGTGGGGAGTCTCCAGGGCATCAAGGAGTTTATAAATCTCTCTCTAGAATCTTCCCTAATGTGACAGGAATCAAATGGCTTTCCAACTCTGTGTCTCATTGGTCGAGCTGCAGAACGTGATCAGGTAGCAACTCCCAGACAAACATCCATGGCCAGGTAGACAGAATCACATAGCACAGGGAAAATCTCCGGAGCCCATGTCCATGCACAAAGGAACAGTCTTTCTGAGAAAGGAGAAATCACAACTGACCATACAGATACCCTAAAGCTATCTGCTACAATCCACCCTCTGGCTGCCCATACACATACATGCACACGCACACAAACACACACACACACACACTCATTCATTCATTCTCTGTCTCTGTCACACATTCTTTCTCTCTCTCTCCCTTCCTCTCCTCCCTTCTCTCTCTCCCTCTAATACATACCTCTTCCCCCTTTATCCCCCATGCCAAAATCACTCATAACACATGACCCAACCAGTCCTCACACAACTGCAGTGGGAGACAACCACAGTCACTTCCAGCCACTGCACACAGAGGTAAGATTTTGGCCAGGACCTCTGGCTTCCACCGGCTTGTGTCCATTCCTCTTCAGTTCTGTCACAGTCCCGTTTCAGTGGTTGATAAACTCAACCACTACTTAGATAACATTGTATACCCCTGAAAGAAAGAGGAAAGAAGAGAACAAAAACAATTATTTTAAAATATCATTTATAAAGGAAACAGGAGAATAAATAGCATACTTAGCAAGGAAATACTGGTTCAAGTCCTCCATTCTGCTGGCATTCATAAGAAGGATGCTGACTTACAAGATAGATTCCTCCTCAGCTTGGTCCAAGTTCTCTTGGCTTCCAGCCAACAGCACAGCTTGCCAAGGATCTTTGCCCTGATTGCAAAAAGAATCTCACATATCCAGGTGGCAGTCTCAGCTGTCAATTCAATCAACTTATTTTTTTTTTAACCCTTAGCTGAAGCATCACTTCACTGAATACTGAATTCCTTACACTGAAGAGTTAAAGAAATAATAGGTCTTCTAAGAAGAATTAAAGCAAAAATTCTGAAAGTGAAAAAGTAGGTATAATGTTAAAGAAGTCTTCACCCCCTGGTCCTAGGTTGCATTCTGTCTGTGAAAACAAAATCGATCATATTGATCACTGGTTCTGCTCATGTTCAGTTTCCCACAACAGAGCACACCAATATCACAAGAGGCTACTTCTTAGATAGTGTGTGTGTGAGTCCATCAGTCGTGTCTGACTCTTTGTGACCCCATGAACTTTAGCCCACCAGGTTCCTGTGTCCATGGGATTCTCCAGGCAAGAATACTGGAGTGGGTAGCCATTCCCTTCACCAGGGAGTCTTCCCAACCCAGGGATTGAATCCAGTTCTCCTGCATTGTAGGCAGATTCTTTACTGTCTGAGCCACCAGGGAAGCCACTTTTTCGATAGTATTGTGGCATCATTAGGGTGACTGAGTATCTATACAGTAAGACCAGGCAGTTAGTAGCCTATCACATTTCTCTTTTTGCAATGCAGTGAGCTCACCTGTCAGAAGCTATGTATGGAATCCTATGATGCTTGAGATGCAGGTAAGCAGGGAGAGAGAATCCAAGTCCAGAAAGATGATACATGTTGCTCCTCCATGATGAAAGGGCATTTCCAACTCAAAAAAATGTATCTGCAACAAGGAAGTAGATCAGGTCCCCCTGAGGTGCATGCTAGTCATCGTTGCTAACAGTATAGGAATCAATCTTGAGGAAAGGAAATTTATGTTATTGAATTCAAGCATTTCCTCCATTCTGGCCATCACAACTGTTATGTCCGTGAACTAATAGACTAGCTGGAGAGGAGGAGGGCTGACTCCCACAGAAGGAGTCATTTTGTTCTCCTGGTTATTAAGACACAGTTCAGTCACTCAGTCGTGTCCAACTCTTTGCAACCCCATGGACCGCAGCATGCCAGGCCTGTCCATCACCAACTCCTGAAGCTTGCTCAAACTCATGTCCATCGAGTCAGTGATGCCATCCAAACATCTCATCCTCTGTCATCCCCTTGTCCTCCTGCCTTCAATCTTTCCCAGCATCAGGGTCTTTTCCAGTGAGTCAGTTCTTCACATCAGGTGGCCAAAGTATTGGAGTTTCAGCTTCAGCATCAGTCTTTCCAATGAATATTCAGGACTGATTTCCTTTAGGATGGACTGGTTGGATCTGCTTGCAGTCCAAGGGACTCTCAAGAGTCTTCTCCAACACCACAGTTCAAAACCATCAATTCTTCAGTGCTCAGCTTTCTTTATGGTCCAACTCTCACATCCATACATGACTACTGGAAAAAACCATAGGTTTGACTAGACAGAACTTTGTTGGCAAAATAATGTCTCTGCTCTTTAGTATGTTGTCTAGGTTAGTCATAGCTTTTCTTCCAAGGAGCAAGCATCTTTTTATTTCATGGCTGCAGTCACCATCTGTGGTGATTTGGGAGCCCAAGAAAAGAAAATCTGTTACTGCTTCCATTGTTTCTCCATCTATTTGCCATAAAGTGATGGGACTGGATGCCATAATCTTAGTTTTTTTAATGTTGAGTTTTAAGCCAGCTTTAACACTTTCCTCTTTCACTTTCATCAAGACGCTCTATAGTTCCTCTTCACTTTCTTCCATAAGAATGGTATCATCTGCATATCTGAGGTTAGTAATATTTCTCCTGGAAATCTTGATTCCAGCTTGTGCTTCATCCAGCCTGGCCTTTTGCATGCTGTACTCTACACATAAGTTAAGTAAGCAGGGTGACAATATACAGCCCTGACGTACTCCTTTCCCAGTTTGGAACCAGTCTGTCGTTCCATGTCCAGTTCTAACTGTTGCTTCTTGACTTGCATACAGATTTCTCAGGAAGCAGGTAAGATGGTCTGGTATTCCCATCTCTTTCAGAATTTTCCACAGTTTGTTGTGATCTACAGTTAAAGGCTTTCGGGTAATCAATAAAACAGAAATCAATAAAAGGAATTCTCTTGCTTTTTCTATGATCCAACAGATGTTGGCATTTTGATCTCTGGTTCCTCCACCTTTTCTAAATCCAGCTTGAACATCTGGAAGTTCATGGTTCACGTACTGTTGAAGCCTGGCTTGGATAATTTTGAGCATTACTTTGCTAGTATGTGAGATGAGTACAATTGTGCGGTTATAAAGAACCTCTTCTGCAATGAAGGTGTCTTAGCATTCACATGGACACAGATATTTTCAGATTCTAGTCCCATTCTGAAAGGTCCATCCACCCTTTCCTAAAACCTTCTTGTCATCAGTTCTCCTGTCTTTTTTTTTTTTTTTTTAATTTATTTTTTAATTTTATTTTATTTTTAAACTTTACATAACTGTATTAGATTTGCCAAATATCAAAATGAATCCGCCACAGGTATACATGTGTTCCCCATCCTGAACCCTCTTCCCTCCTCCCTCCCCATTCCATCCCTCTGGGTCGTCCCAGTGCACCAGCCCCAAGCATCCAGTATCGTGCATCGAACCTGGACTGGCAACTCATTTCATACATGATATTTTACATGTTTCAATGCCATTCTCCCAAATCTTCCCACCCTCTCCCTCTCCCACAGAGTCCATAAGACTGTTCTATACATCAGTGTCTCTTTTGCTGTCTCGTACACAGGGTTATTGTTACCATCTTTCTAAATTCCATATATATGCGTTAGTATACTGTATTGGTGTTTTTCTTTCTGGCTTACTTCACTCTGTATAATAGGCTCCAGTTTCATCCACCTCAGTTCTCCTGTCTTGATCCTTCTAAGTCTCTGATCATCGAGTCAGACCAGAACAGCAAAACTACCCAGTACCTACTCGTTCAGCCTTGCATGTCTGCTCAGTCGCCCTGTCGTATCCAACTCTTTGCGACCCCAATGGACTGCAGCCCCCAAGGCTACTCTGTCCTTGGAATTTCCCAGGCAACAATACTGGTGTGGGTTGCCATTCCCTTCCCCATGGAATCTTCCCGACCCCGGGATCAAACTCGCGTCTCTTGTGTCTCCTGCATTGACAGGCAGATTCTTTACCACCAAGCCACCAGGAATGCCCCCATTCAACCTGAAACCATCTCTAAAACGTTGCCACTATCCCAAGCCCCCTGCCCCATTATATCCACCATTGCCAAAGTCACTCTGGTTCTTCCCCCAGAGACATCTCTGACTCCCTATGATCCAGCAATACAAGGGTTAACATCTGGCACCACAGGGAGGGTCTTCAGCCCCAGTTTTACTGCTACATTCCAATTGCCTTTCTTATCACAGATCTGGAATATCACCTCTGTGCCAAATAAAAAGCTCAAGAATCAGCTCAGATCCTGACCTCAGGTAAAGCAGACAATAATATGTTCCTTTCTAGATAGAGTGATTCATAAAATTACTGCTCAAAATTTAACCCTTGTACGCATTTTACTTCTCAGTTGTAGTTCAGGGCCACCCTGAAGACCAGCAGCACTTCCTCTCATCTGCCTGGTGCCAGTGTGTCTTGCAAAGCCATCTGTACACCAGGTTCAGGTTACTCTATCCCTGGTCCACTAGTCATAGGAAACTCCCAGGAGACATAAGGAGGAACGTGTAATGTAGAAGTGCAACTACTTGCTCATACAAGATACCTGTGTCTTTAGGCTTCCCCTGCTGCTGCTGCTAAGTCGCTTGAGTCGTGTCTGACTCCCCTAGACTCAGCCTTATAGGTTTCTCTTCCATCTCAGTCTACTTGATGTGGATTACTGCTGGGAATGACTGACATTATGCTAAGTGTCTGAGACAATATCGTTTCAGGTCAGGAATTGAGGTACTATGGCCATTTTATGCCAGATGGTTGAGTGATTCAGCCTCTATATGAGCCTAGCAATAAGCCAGGAGTCATTTCTCAAAATGAAGACTCACTTGGGAAACTAGCCTTTGCATTTTCCCAAACAGAAAAGGTGTCTTCCATGATGGTCTTGTTGGGGCTTGGCATAGGCTCCATACAGCTTTCAGAAGGGTCACAGACCATTCCAGCTGCACCGGACCCACTAGCTCCCTAGAGCCAAGGCAGAGATGCTTGCCTTGCATCTGGGGCCAGTTAGACAACCTCCTCTGACTCTGGGCCCCACTCCAAATGGGCAGTTTTGGGGGTGGTCAGTGACAAAATATACCAGGGTATGACACGCAAAAGTGGCAATACTACATTGAAAATCCTAAGAGGCTCATCATGCTTGGTAAATTCTCTTTTTAACAATTTGTGAATGAATGTTTCATATAAATTACAATCTCAATATTGAACTTCAGAGTGCTAAAATTTTGAAGTGATGTCTATTATATTAATCAAATTTGGTCATTATTGTTTCCCACTTAATTTCATTCATTCGTTCAGTCCTTATTTAAATTTTAGTTCAGTTCAGTCATGTCCGACTCTGCGACCCCCGTGGACTGCAGCAGGCCAGGCCTCCCTGTCCATCACAAACTCCCAGAGTTTATTTAAATGTATCTGCTTACAAAAGGAATTGAAAGTGTCACGTCATGCCACATTGTTGCTTTTTCCTAGTGGTATCAAGTAGTTACAGAATAAGACAGCATCTTATAAAATTCAAGTGAGTTCATTTAGCAGCTACATTTAGTTTCTATGCTATAAATACATATGCAAAAATATGTCTGAAAAACTAGTTAAAGACCATTAGAAAATTCTTAGAATCTTTAGTTTTTGAGTAAGATAAGCAAAATAAATACATCCCTACCTGAGCAAGAAATCATCCTTCTCCATCCTCTTTCTTTGGAAACCACCATGGCAAAAGCTTTTAAATGTAAATGTCTGTAAGGAATTTTTTTTTAACAAAACACTCTTTTGTTTATTCCTTTGAACAAAAATCAGAAGTAAATTAACATCTATGTCCCCGTGACCTTTTTTAAGTGGTTTCAACACATATTGATTTTGAGTGCACCCAAAAAGTGCTTCGCTCCATTTATTAATACTTTTACAAATATCTATTGATCACCTACTATGTACAAGTTCTAGGTGAGATCATAGAGAAATAAGACTCAATCAATAAACCATCAAAAGATTACAATCGAGTAGGGAATATAAATAAGTAGACAGACAATTACTATATACAAAGAGTCCCCAACTTATAATAGTTTGATTTGTGATAGTACAAAAGTGACACACATTCAACAGAAACTATACTTTGAATTTTGAATTTTGGTCTGTCCCTGTGCTGGCAATATCTGGCACAACACTGCCTTGTGCCCCCAGGCAGTTCCCAGGCAGTCTTGCAATCACAACCATTCTATATCGAGACAACCATTGTGTGTTTTACTTTCAGTACAGTATTCAATAAGTTATGTGAGCTATTCAACACTTTATTATCAAATAGGCTTTGTGTTAGATGATTTTGCCCAACTGTAGGCTAATGTAAGTGTTCTAAGAACATTTAAGGTAGGCTGGACTAAGCTATGATGTTCAGTAAGTTAGGTGTATTAAATACATTTTTGACTTACAATATTTTCAACTTACAATGGTTTCATCAGGACACAGCCCCATCATAAGTCAAGGAAGATCTGTAGTTTGGCAGGGTCTAAGACAGGAATAACAAAAGGGTGCTGGAGTACTGGGGATCAGGGAAGACTTTTCAAAGGAAGTGGTATTGAAACTGAGGCCTAAAGGGAGAAGTAGGAGCCATTCAGATCAAGATGTTAGTAAATGAAGCAAAGACAGTGTGTTTTGGGTAAAGCAAAAGTCATGTGCAAAGACCCAGACACCACAGAGAGTATAGCATGTTTGAATGCTGAAAGCAGTTCGATTAGACTGGCTTTTAGAATTGGGGTGGCAATTATGGTGGTAACAGAAATATATGTGTGGGAGATATGGCTTCTTACTATACACAGCTCCACTTTCTATTCTCTGCTAACAAAGCCTCCAATAACTAGCCCAGGTCCAGGGAATTATGGCCAGCTAGAGAATGAATGAAGGTACTTTTCACTTCACAATCATGTGTCTAGGATTGGGCATGTGATCCAGTGCTGGCCCATGAGATCTAAGGACAAGTCCACTGAGGCTTCTTTTCCAGACTAAAAGGAGACCCTCCCAAGGAGAAAGCTGTTGCCCTCTGCTTTCTTATCAAAGATGCTTACATAAGTCTTAAAGACTGTCTGGAGCTGCTACCACCATCTTGGAATCAAGGAAAGACTCAAATTGCAAAGAGCTAAGGCATTAACGTTTAATTGTTGCTTAGTCACTAAGTCATGTCCAACTCTTTGTGACCCCATGGACTGTAGCCCTCCAGGCTCCTCTGTCCATGGGATTCTCCAGGCAAGAATACTGGAGTGGGGAGCAATTTCCTTTTCCAGGGGATCTTCCTGACCCGGGGATCAAACCCTTGTCTCCTGTAGCTCCTGCTTGGCAGCTGATTCCTTACCACTGAGCCCCCTGGGAAGCCCCATTATCATTTAGTTGAGCTGATAAGCCATTCCCAGCACTATCTTTGTCTACCCTTCTTTGTACGAGAGAGAACAGAATGCCTTGTAAGTCTGTTTGTCTGTGTTCTGTTATGTGAAGCGGAGCTTCTTCCTAAGAGTTATATGGAGATTGTGATTTGATAATCTGGGGCCATATCATGAAGGGTCTTACAAGCCATTATTTTTTTCTTCCTTCAGTTGCATTAATGTTGATTACATTACCAGTCATTAGTTCTTAAGTGCCAATTCTGTATTACTGTAACCTAAGAGGACTGATATATATCCTTTTGTTACAGGGATGATGCTGAAAATCAGGCAAATGATCATGAAAAGGATTAACAGAGTGCTTGTTATGTATCAGGAGCAGTTGTATTTTTCCTTACAAGCTGTTCTAACCAAGACTCTTTTGTTTGCAGGTGACAGAAACTTATTTCTAAGCCTAGGTGGAAGGAGGAACATTATAGGAATGTACTGGGGTATCTTATGTGACACAGAAAGGGCAAAACAAGCAACTTCTGGAAGAACAGGGGTACAGACAAGAGTTGGGGACAGTTTGAACCAGGGCTTCCAACACAAGCAGCAGCTTGCTCCCTCTCTCTCATCTCTGCATCTCTTTGTGGTTCCTGCACAGGGTGAAGAATATGGCCATTGACAGCTCTTGAACTTCTCCTCTTTTAGCTGCCATGCCCTAGGAAGGACTGGCTTATGTGCCCTCTAATATTAAATTTAAGAATCTCATTTAATTTCCATGTGTAATGAAATCATTCCGGATGACCAGAACAACAGAGAACACAGCACAGGAGACCAACAGAAGATTTTAAGCAAAAGGAAGAAATAGCAAAATGTATATTTTAGAAAGATTACCTTAGTCAGACTTGGGCTAGAGAATGGGTTGGGAGGGTTGTTCTGGGACAAGGGGCAATTTCTGTAATTTACATGAGAAGTAACAGAGTTTAAACAAACATAGAGATGATGTGGATATGATTATAGCTCTTATTTAAACAGCACTGACTTAGCCATTATGGTTGGTCCTTTCCAAATCACAATAAAGAGAACAACTTGTCTGTGGAAGCAGGGAGTGGCAGGAAGATGGGCAGAGAGCTGTGTTTATAATTGGAGTTTTATGCAAAAGATTTGGAAAAAGATTAATCCGTTTGTCTGCTCTCATACTGATCTAGGGCTTTCCAGGTGGCACTAGTGGTAAGGACTTCAGCTGCCAATGCAGGAGACATAAGAGACAGGTTTCTATCTTTGGATTGGGAAGATCCCCTGGAGGCGAGCATGGCAACCCACTCTCCTATTATTGCCTAGAGAATCCCATGGACAGAGAGAGGAGCCTGGAGGGCTTCAGTTCATGGGGTCACAAAGAGTTGGACACGACTGAAGCAACTTAGCCTGTGCACACAATCTAACCTTTTTTTTTTTTTTAATCTTTCAAACTTTTATTTAAGGGCACTGATCCACAATGGATTTTAGATCTTGTTGAATGCAGCCACGTCCATAAACTGTATATACTCGTCAAAAGCAGTGATCTGCTCCTCCAGCATGTCTGTCCCAACTTTGTCATCTTCAACTATACACTGTATCTGAAGTTTTTTAATGCCATACCCAACCAGAACTAATTTAGAAGAGGCTCGGACCAAGCCATCCTCTTGAACGCTTCTGATGCACTCCTTTAGTTTTGCTAGATCTGTCTCACCATCCCAAGGTTTCACGTCTAATAAGTTGGAAGACTTGGCAACAAGGTCTGGATTTTTGGCTTTCTTTGACTCATACTGTGCAAGGCGCTCTTCTCATCACCTCTTGGCTTCTTCACTTTTGTCCTCCTCCTCAGATCCGAAGCAATCAATGTCATCATCGTTATCTTTACTATCTGTAACTCCACTTTCTGTGGTGTCTGCCACATTAGCAGGGCCATACTTTCCTAAGGCCTTCTTCACTCCTGACAGGCTGGCCTTTTCCTTTTCATAAGAGGTGATGTGACTATACCAACGGAGGGCATGACACAAGTTGGCAAGTGGTGGGCTGGAGACGGCTTCAAATACTGCCACATCTGCTTTTGATGGCACGTACCACTCAATGTGGCTCTTGTCCGCCAAGCAGTCATTGAGCACTTGGAGGCCTGCAGAGCTTTTTGGTCTCCAAAACCCATGCCGATGGCTAATGGGGAACCGGGCGGCAGCAAAGGGAAAGAAAAGCACGAGCACTCCACAGCAAGCGCTAAAAGGGAAAAAAAGGTGAACTTTTTTTGAAGTCTAGTCTTAAGTTTCTTCGGGTTTCAAGTACTGTTGAGTCTGAAGCTTACTCAATACTGATTTACCGTAAAAATTAATTAACAATCCACAAGTTTCTTTAAGACAGAAAACATAGAATATGAAAATCCAGTGATCCATCCTTATACGTTCCTACCAAGCTAACATATTTTAGTAGAAAATCATTTACTGCACATTTTGCAGAAAGAACACAGTTTACCTGAAACCATAGGCAGATGAAGGCTTTCAGAATGCATTAAAGTGCTGGTGAAAAGTGCAAGTGAAAGTCGCTCAGTCGTGTCCAACTCTTTGGGACCCCATGGACTATACAGTCCATGGAATTCTCCAGGCCAGCATACTGGAGTGGGTAGCCTTTCCCTTCTCCAGGGGATCTTCCCAACCCAGGGATCGAACCCAGGTCTCCTGCATTGCAGGCTGATTCTTTACCAGCTGAGCCACAAGGGAAGCCCAAGCATACTGGAGTGGGTAGTGCTGATAAATGAAAGTAAACAAATAAAAGCATAGTCATGAAATGAAGACAGGTCAAATACAATTATACATAACAGTAAAAATAATTAACACAAGTGAATTATCAAATGTGCTAATGGTGTAATTTAAAGAAGAATTGGGTGTTTTGTTTGTTATTGATGTGATTTCTGATGTAGAGGGTTTTTTATTTGCTTTGCTTTTGTATCCAGGTCTGTTCTAGATGGCTGTTTCCTCAAGAATGGACCACAAACCAACAAACCAAGGGAAAAGACAAATATGGAGAAAGGTCAGGATGAAGGAGGGAAGGAAAACAGAAAGAGAAGGAAAGGGAGTCTTTCCTCATTGTAAACCAGTGCGTTCACTGTGTCTTCTCTGACCCAGTCTCCATGCTGGGATTGGCAACAAAAGTCAGTAGGCCTTAATGCTCAAAGCCTACCAACTGTTGGAAGAGGTCATCCAGAGAACATGACCACCAGTTAACCAGGAGCTGGACCTGCACAACTGGAGGCTTCTTACACCCTCCCTTGCCTTTGGAATGTATGTTCTGCCCACCATTCTAACAGTGGAAACAGTTTCAAGGACACAGCCTTGAGAGAGCTATGTTTAGTGAGACCATCTGGATGGTATACAAGGCCTCTACATAAACTCTTAAGATTCTGGTGGGCAGTTGAGGACATCTACTCATCTTGCAGCCGCCCAAGGCTTCTATGTAAGTTCCTTGCCTATTAACCACCACCTACCAATCTAGATTCGCCTGCCTCTTTCTTTGTTCTCTCCTTGCCCTCTGTCCCTGTGCTGCAGTCCATGGGGTCGCAAAGAGTCGGACACGACTGAGCGACCAAACTGAACTGAACTGCCCTCTGTCCATGGAATTTTCCAGGCAAGACTACTGGAGTGCGTAGCCATTTCCTTCTTCAGGGGATCTTCCCGACCCAGAGATTGAGCTCACATCTCTTGCCCTGCACTGGCAGATGGATTCTTTCCCACTACACCACTTGTGTGCTGTGCTCAGTCGCTCAGTAGCGTTCAACTCTTTGTGACCCCATGGGCCCACCAGGCTTCTCTGCCCATGGGATACTCCAGGCAAGAATGCTGGAGTGGGTGGGGATCTTCCCAACCCAGGGGTCGAACCCAGGTCTCCCGCACTGCAGGCAGATTCTTTACCAGCTGAGCCACCAGGGAAGCCCCTAAACACATGGTTATCTAACATTATTTGCACAAAGGTGAAGCACAGGAAGGAAGAGAACACAGAGTTCCTTACAGAGTTTTGTGTCTGGATCCTATGAGCCCTTCCTTAGTGTCTCTATCTCACCGAAGCTTCCCCAGCCACTTAGTTCCATAGAGCCAATACTTCTCAAAGTACAGTGTTCACTGGAATAACCCAGGCAGATAGCTTAGAATCCAGAATTTTTGGCTTCATCCCAAAGGTTAATCCACCAGGTCTGGATAGAGTATACGTTGTTAATGAGCCTCTCAGGTGCTACCCATGCACAATGAAGCTGAAGAAAGTGATTCTGAAAGTGATTCAGCCCTAGAGAGACAGATTCAGGTCAGCGGAGGACCCACAGATTCTCTGAATTTTTAGAAACGCAGATAGTCATTATAGCCATTAGAAAGGTTGAGTATAAATCAAGAAGGCCAGTTCAGATATTAAAAAAAAACTGGAAGATTGTATTAAAGATCGAATGGTACTGGTAATAAGGAATGGTACCCATACAGCTTCAAAAGTTTTTTGCTTTGTTTTTTATTTTTTTTAATGGCTGCATTGGGTCTCTTTGCTGCTCTCGATCTCTAGTTTCAGTGAGCAGGGGCTAGTCTCTAGTTGTGCTGCATGAGCTTCCCTTGCTGGCAGAGTACCAGCTCTAGGCATGCAGATTCTGGAGCACAGTCTCCGTAATTGTGGCACATGGGTTTAGTTGCCCCACGGCATGTGGACTCTTCCTGCACCAGGGATCAAACCCATGTCCCCCACTTTGGCAAGCAGCTTCGTAACCACTAGACCACCAGGGAAGTCCTGGCTTCAGATATTTTTAAAACTATTCTAAAATTGTTTTCTGCTTACATGATGAAGAGATAGTTCTGACAGGAGAAAAGTAGAACACTTATGACTAAATATCATAGATAAAGCAAAAGGCCTAAACATAAATAGCAGACTCACCATGGTTAGCAACAGGGCAACAGAATGACATGTTTATCTTTATAAACTTGTAGTTGCTGGAGCCCCACTCCAGACCTATGGAGTCAAAATCTTTGAGGATAAACCCCAGTCAAGGAACATGTTGATACACTCTAAGAGCTGAGAACCACTGCTTTACACCAGGGCCACTTGAAGGAAATTTACCTAAATTGTAAGGTTAGCTTTCTGAATGATGGTTTCCTTCACAAGCTGAATCTATCCCACTAAACTGTTGAACTGATCATCACAATTATAAGCACTACAAATATACATATATCTAAAATATTAAAATTATTACTGGCAAATTTGTTTTTATTAAAAATATTTTAAAGCCTAAAATATAATTAGGTTTATATAAAGTTTTATCATTTAGGCTTTGCTGGTGGCTCAGACGGTAAAGAATTGTCTGCAATGCGGAAGACCCCAGTTCAATCACTGCAGTGGGAAGATCAGATCCCCTGGAGAAGGAAATAGCAACCCACTCCAGTATTCTTGCCTGGAGAACTCCATGGACCAAGAATCCTAGACGGCTAGAGTCTATGGGGTCGCAAAGAGTCTGACACAACTGAGCAACTAACACACAAAGTTTTATCCTTTATAAGTATCCTTTATAAGTATCCTTTATATGTATTATATCTTATATAATACATATATTCACATGTATTAATGAGAGTAACATTTTCGAATGGAAGTTATTGTCCACATTTGACTCATGAAGAAACAGAGAGAGTAAATTAGTCCAGTGATTCTCAAGCTTGTTTGTGTGTTGACATCAATCACTTGGCGGGGAAACGTCGAAAAACACTGAGGCCTGTGTCAGAGCACTAGAAAGTGTGATTTAATTGGTCTTGGGTGTGGCCTGGGTTTTGGAATTTTTTAGAGACCCTGTGTGGGCTTTCCTGGTGGCTCAGATGGTAAAGAAGCCCTGTGATTCTAACTGGCAGACAAGTTTAAGAAACACTGAACTAGCCCCCAGTCACTCAGGTGGTAATTAACAAGGCTGGAATTCAGGCATTCTGACATCAGGTTAATGCTCATGGAGTTGTATTTGGCATAATGATCAAAGAGAACCATTAACCTCAATCAATATTTATTAAGTTTCTCAATATAACAGAGTTTCCAAATTTCTCTGGCCAAAAGAATCAACTCAGTTGGGTGTTAAAAATACAGATTCTGAGCGTCTTTCGCAGAACTTTCTGATTCCATAGGTTTGGAAAGGCCCCAAAGGCCTGGAGTATGAGCATGCTTCACAAGCCACCTTAGTCTACTTGGGATGCTGTAACAGACCCTGGGTGGCTTGTAAAAAATAGAAATTTCTCAGTTCTGGGGGCTGGGAAGTCCAAGAGCAAGATACTGGCAGATTCGGTGGCAAGTGAGAGCCTTCTTTCTGGCTCATAAATGGTTGTCCTCCTACTGTGTCTGCACACACAGAGAGAGCTCTCTGGGGTCTTTTTTATGAGGAGAGAGTAGCACATGCATGCTCAGTCATGTCCAATTCTTTTCGACCCTGTGGACTGTAGCCCGCCAGGCTCTTCTGTCCATGGGATTCTCTAGGAGAGAATACTCGAGTGGATTGCCATTTCCTCCTCCAAGGGATCTTCCTGACCCAGGGATCGAACCCACACCTCCTATATCTCTTGCATTGTAGGTGGATTCTTTACTATTTGAGCCATGAGGGAAGCCCCTTTGGTTGTTCTTCAGTCACTGTCATGTCTGACTGTTTACGACCCCATGGACTGTAGCATGCCAGGCTCCTCTGTCCTCTACTATCTGCTGGAGTTTGCTCAAATTCATGTCTGTCGAGTCAGTGATGCTATCTAACCATCTCATCCTTGCTGCCCTCTTCTTTTGCCTTCAATCTTTCTCAGCATCAGGCTCCTTTCCAATGAGTCAGCTCTTCACATCAGGTGGCCAGAGTAGTGGAGTTTTAGCTTCACCATTTGTCCTTCCAATGCATATTCAGGGTTGATTTCCTTTAGGATCGAGGGGTTTGATCTCCTTGCAGTCCAAGGGACTCTCAAGAGTCTCCCCCAACACCACAGTTCAAAAGCATCAATTCTTTGGCAATCAGCCTTCTTTATGGTCCAACTCTCATATCCATACATGGCTACTGGAAAAACTATAGCTTTCACTATATGGACCTTTGTTGGCAAAGTGATATCTCTGCTTTTTAATACGATATCTAGATTTGTCATGGCTTTCCTTCCAAGGAGCAAGCATCTTTTAATTTCATGGCTGCAGTCACCATCTACAGTTATTTTGGAGCACCCCCAAATAAAATCTATCACTGCTTCCACTTTTGCCCCTTTTATGAGGACACTAATTCTATTCATGAAGGCTCTGCCCTCATGACCTAATCACCTCCCAAAGGCTCTACCCCAAATACATTGGGGATTAGATTTCAGCCTACAGATTTGGAAAGACACACACATTTACAGTCTATAGAACAAGTACTTACATGATTTTTAGGATAAAATAAGAGTGGAAGAAACTATAACAAAGAATATCAAACCACACCATTCAGTACATAATAGTACTACTGAATGTCAAAGTTAGGTAACTGGACATGGAACAACAGACTGGTTCCAAATAGGAAAAGGAGTACGTCAAGGCTGTATATTGTCACCCTGCTTATTGAACTTCTATGCAGAGTACATCATGAGAAACGCTGGGCTGGAAGAAGCACAAGCTGGAATCAAGATTGCCAGGAGAAATATCAGTAACCTCAGATATGCAGATGACACCACCCTTATGGCAGAAAGTGAAGAGGAACTCAAAAGCCTCTTGATGAAAGTGAAAGTGGAGAGTGAAAAAGTTGGCTTAAAGCTCAACATTCAGAAAACGAAGATCATGGCATCTGGTCCCATCACTTCATGGGAAATAGATGGGGAAACAGTGGAAGCAGTGTCAGACTTTATTTTCTGGGCTCCAAAATCACTGCAGATGGTGATTGCAGCCATGAAATTAAAAGACGCTTACTCCTTGGAAGGAAAGTTATGACCAACCTAGATAGCATATTGAAAAGCAGAGACATTACTTTGCCAACAAAGGTCTGTCTAGTCAAGGCTATGGTTTTTCCAGTAATCATGTTTGGATGTGAGAGTTGGACTGTGAAGAAGGCTGAGTGCTGAAGAATTGATGCTTTTGAACTGTGGTGTTGGAGAAGACTCTTGAGAGTCCCTTGAACTGCAAGGACATCCAATCAGTCCATTCTGAAGAAAATCAGCCCTGGGATTTCTTTGGAAGGACTAATGCTAAAGCTGAAACCCCAGTACTTTGGCCATCTCATGAATTGACTCACTGGAAAAGACTCCGATGCTGGGAGGGATTGGGGGAAGGAGGAGAAGGGGATGACAGAGGATGAGATGGCTGGATGGCATCACTGACTTGATGGACATGAGTCTGAGTGAACTTCGGGAGTTGGTGACGGACAGGGAGGCCTGGCAAAGGATCTAGTTGTATAAAACTTTTCAAGAAATTGTCTTTAAAAAAAAATTATTTGTGGTCAGGTTTTAGTTGCAGCATGTGTGATCTATGATCTTTGTTGCAGCATTCAGGATCTTTTAGTTGTGGCATCTGGAATCTTATTTCCTGCCCAGGGATTGAAACTAAGCCCCCTACATTGGGAGCTCAGAGTCTTAGCCACAGGACCATCAAGGAAGTCCTCAAGAAACTTACACATCTAAAGCACTCTGGTAGATAAAGACAAATTAAGTCAGAATTTTTGCTCTCAAAGACCTAATTATCTATGTACATCTCTTGTGGGAAAATACAAACTGAGCTGAGTATGGCATATAAGTCCAGGAGTCCTTATTTTCCTGAGAAAGTTACTGTTTAAGATTGCTTCAGCAAGCCTGTAATGAGAACTCTAACAGGCATTTGGGAGATACAGAAAACGTTGTGGTAGTGGCTGTGATAATAATAAAAGAAGGGCCAGGAGGTACTGGGATACCCTAAACTCAGAGTTGAAGGACACCTCCAGTGAAAGTCTGACCTTGCAGTAGGAGACAGTGATCATTCTTGTGTGAATGAGTCCAAGAAGAGGGGAGTGAATGTCGGGACTGATGAAGGAGAGATGACAAGCAGGAATCAGTTGGAAGGTGAGTAAGGCAAATTAGGAATGATAAAAGTTTTGAATTTCTTGATCAGGCATTTGATTTTGATGGGACTGAAGCCAGGAAATCATAATAGTGTTTAATTAAGTTCATACTTTAAAAGTAATTCTGAGACATGGATTCTGTCTTCTATTACTTTACACATCATCACCCCTTCCACCATCACCCAGCACACCCACACAGTCACAACTCACACACATACATGCAATTCTTAGCATAAAGCAGGTACAAAAATAAGTACTAAAAATACTTACATTGCGACCATCTAAACTGGCTTACTATTGAAGTATCAATAAATATACAACCCTAGGTGGAAAGATTTTAAGTCCAGGTAAGAAACACCCAGGGTTGGAAAGACAATGGAAATCAGACTGAGAACAGTGGACAGAAAAAGTGAGCAGCAGCATTAGTTAAGGAAACCGTAGTTCCTTGTATTGAACCATAAACTTAAAGTGAAACAGAATTTAATAGCTAACCGAGTATGAGGTAACCTACTAGAAAGGAATTCCAAATAATTTTGAGGCTTTTCAGCTTGCCTGAACACCTAAGAGAAAGAGCTCTGGAAGGAAAACATCGTTGAGTCACGTCAAATTGGAGGTAATAAGTTCTAATTAAACAAATGATAAACCATCCTAGTAGTGATATCCTGAATCTAAGAGTAAAATAGAAAAGTCCTGATATATATATATGAAAAATCAATTCATAATCCCTGTTCCCACTCAAATCTGGCCTACATCTGACCCCCAAAAAAGCAAGAGATTTTTTTTTTTTTAATTGGAGGAAAATTGCTTTACAATTTTGCATTGGTTTCTGTTGTACAACAATGCGAATCGCTCATAAATATCTGTATTTCCCCTCCTTCTAGAGCCTCAGTCCCCTCCCCCCATCACACCCTTCTACATCACAGAGCACCAGGCTGGGCTCCCTGTGCAATACAGCAGCGTCCCTCTAGCCATCTACTTTACACGATAGAGTACATATGTCAACACTACTCTCTCAACTCGTCCCACCCTCTCCTTCGCCTGCTGTATCCACAGTCTGTTCTCTACATCTGCATCTCTATTCCTTCTCTGCAAATGCGTTCATCAGTACCATTTTTTTCTAGATGCCGTGCACAGGCGTTAATATACGATATTTGTTTTTCTCTTTCTGACCTACTTCCCTTTGAATAACAGGTTCTAGGTTCAGGAAAGCAGAGATTCCTAGAACCACTTCTAGCTTTTCCAAACCCAGTGCTCTTCTACATGTTTTCATAACCAGCTCAAGACTGTCACCCAGGAATAAAATCACTTGAAATAGGAGGAAACTAGAGCCTGAACTAGTGTAAGGGTCTCCCCATTAGGGAGTCTCTAAGATTTACTAAGCAGTTCTCATTTGACGTGGCAGCAGCAACAGCAAGCAGAAGAAAGCCACAGACTTTTAGCACTGGAAGGAATCCTAAGGTTGGTCTAGAGGTCAGAAGCATAAAATGTTAATAAGGAATTTGAAATCAATAAGAAATCATATAACCAGGATTTCCAAACATTTTCAAAGGTAAGGATCTCTTCTATTTATTTCTAGTGTCAAAATTTTAATCTTCCTTATATCTGCAAATTGTAAAATTAAGTATGTACACTATAGAACAAATCCAAGCATTACCACAGAATATAAGTGAAAATGCAACTTCCCCCTCCTCCAACCTCAGCCCAAAGATCACTCCCTAGAGACAGCCTCTGTTAACATTTTAGTGAATATCATTAAAAGCCTATGCTTATATATAAAATATTTACTTAAATAGAATCATATTTCACATGGTGTTGTACAAGCTGCTATTTTCACTCAAAAGAAAAAGAAAGAAAGAAAACATCTTGACCTCATTTTTAAAATAGCTGTCAGTGTTCCAATACCTAAATGTACCATAATTTAGTTAACTAACCCTTCCTTTAGAAGGATAAGTTACTGTTTTTAAAGTTTTAATATTATAAAAAGTGTTGTGATGCTCATCTCCAAATGTTCACTTTTGTACATTCACCTAATTATTTCTGTGGGAAAAAAACCCTAAAAGTGGAAACGTGAGATCACAGGCATGCACAATCAACATTTTTTATATATTGCCAAGTTGCACCCCATAAAACAATGTAAAATTTTTGCTTCTAACCTAAGCGTCCATTAGTCAATATGTGGATAAAAAAGTTGTGATCTATATATATCATATTTAATATATGTATAAATATTATTCTCCCTGGAGTAGGAAATGGCAATCCCACTCCAGTATTCTTGCCTGGAAAATTCCATGGACAAAGGAGCCTGGTGGGCTACAGTCCATGGGGTCACAAAGAGTCGGACACGAATGAGTGACTGAGCATGCACACATAATGTTTTTCAGCCATAGAAAAGGAAACCCTCCCATTTCCAACAACAAGGATGCAGCAGAACAGCATTATGTTAAGTGAAATAAATCAGAGAAAGACAAACAGTACATGATCTCGCTTACATGTGGAATCTAAAAAAAAGGCAAAAACCTCCAAACTCACAGAAAGACAGATCAGACTTGTGGTTACTATAGGCCAATGGTGCGAAAGAAGAAACAGCAGGATGATGACTAAAAGTGCAAACTTTCAGTCATAAGGTAGGTAAGTACTAGGGACATAATATACAACCTGATGACTGTATGATACACAAGACATTTGTTGAGAGAATAGAGTCTAAGAGGTCTCATCATAAGAGAACTTTTTAATTTTTGTTGTACCTGTATAAGAGGATGGATGTCAGTTAAACCTACTGTAATAATCATTTCACAATACACGTAAATCAAACCATCAAGCTATACACTTGAAACTTCTACAGGGATGTATGTCGATTATTTCTCCATAATACTGGAAAAAATTTTGTTTTCATCCTCAGTTTATGAGAGTACGGACTTGTCCACGTCCGATATCTTCAACACTAAGAATTTTGCTTTTTTCATGTTTGCCAGTATGATAAACAAAAATGTTTTTAAGTTGAAAATTTTGTATTGAATAATTCTTTTGAAAAAGTTTACTAGTTTAATTTCTTCTTTTATGAATTGTCTGTCCCTGGGCTTTTCAGTGGGAGTGTTCATGAGAACCCTTCTTCAGTACTAAAAAATTCTTAGACTCTCTCCCACTAAATAGCAATATTAATTACACACATAATATTGACCAATAAAATACATAATACAATGTTACTGTTAACTCAGTAATGACCAAGATAGAGTAACAGGAACCAGATGTATGCCTCTACCTGAAATAAGTAAAACAGACAATGCCATTCAAATATTAGATATTAGGGGGAAATATTTATCCTTCCATCCCTCCACTGAAGTCCCTGGCACTGATTTCTTTTTTCTTTTCCATCTGCATAGTTTTGCCTTTTCCAGAATGTCATATAACTGGAGTCATACAGAGAGGCCTTTTTGGACTGGCTTCTTTCACTTAGCAGCATGCTTTTAAGGTTCCTCCATGTTTTTTCTTAATAGCAAACTTTTAAACACTAATATTTCACCGTGTGGAGGTTTATTTATCTACTCACCCATTAAAAGACATCTTGCTTGCTCCAAATTTTGGACAGTTGTGAATAAAGCTGCCATAAATGTTCACGTGCAGGATTTTGTGTGACATGTTTTCAATTCATTTGCATAAAAACTAGGAAGTGAAATTACAGGTTAGTGTGTTAACAGCATGTTTAGTTTTATAAGAAACTGCCAGATACTGGGTTTCCCAGGTGGTGCTAGAGGTAAAGAACCTGCCTACCAATGCAGGAGACCTGAGAGATGTGGGTTCGATCCCTGGGTCGGGAAGATTCTCTGGAGTGTAGGAAATGGCAACCCACTCCAGTATTCTTGTCTGGAAAATCCCATGGCTAGAGGAGCCTGGCGGGCTATGGTCCATAGGGTCACAGATGTTGGACATGACCTAACGACTTAGCATACATGCACACCAGACTATCTTCCAAAGTGGCTATATCAATTTATATTTGCACCAGCAATGAATGATGGTTCCTTTTGCTTTACATTCTCAACTGTATTTGGTGTTTTTCAGTGTTTTGGATTCTAGTGGGTGTGCATTGGTACCTTGTTTTAATTTGCAGTTCCTTAAGGACAAAAGCACAAGCTGGAATCAGGATTGCCAGGAGAAATATCAATAACCTCAGATATGCTGATTACACCACTCTTATGGCAGAAAGCAAAGAGGAACTAAAGAGCCCCTTGATGAAACTGAAAGAGAAGAGTGAAAAAGCTGGCTTGAAACTTTACATTCAGAAAACAAAGATCATGGTATCTGGTCCCATCACTTCATGGCAAATAGATGGGGAAACAATGGAAACTGACAGACTTTCTTTTCTTGCGCTCCAAAATCACTGCAGATGGTGACTGCAGCCATGAAATTAAAAAGACACTTGATCCTTGGAAGAAAAGCTATGACCAACCTAGACAGCATATTAAAAAGCAGAGACATTACTTTGCCAACAAAGGTCCATCTAGTCAAAGCTATGGTTTTTCCAGTAGTCATGTATGCATGTGAGAGTTGGAACATAAAGCTGAGCACTGAAGAATTTTTTCTCTTGAACTGTGGTGTTGGAGAAGACTCTTGAGAGTTGCTTGGACTGCAAGAAGATCCAGTCAGTCAGTCCTAAAGGAAATCAGTCCTGAATATTCATTGGAAGGACTAATGTTGAACCTGAAACTCCAATACTTTGGCCACCTGATGTGAAGAACTGACTCACTGGAAAAGACCCTGATGCTGGGAAAGATTGCAGGTGGGAGGAGAAGGGGACAACAGAGGATGAAATGGTTGGATGGAAACACTGATTCAATGGACATGAGTTTGAGCAAGCTCCGTGAGTTGGTGATGGACAGGGAAGCCTGGTGTGCTGCAGTCCATGGGGTTGCAAAGAGTCGGACATGACTGAGTGACTGAACTGAAGTAAACTTAACAACAAAATAGGGGAGATGAATTAATTAGGATAAAGGCTGGGCTATAATAATATTCAAAAATATAATGACTTAAACAATATCAAACTTTATTTCCTTCTCACAAAACAATCCACTATGGGCAAATCAGGTGGTCAGGGATCCATCTCTTTGTCATCCTCAAAGTATTTCCCTCATCTGCATGGCCAGACAGGATCCAACCTGTGGGAAAGGGGGAAGGCAAAGGTAAGGGTGTGTTTCTTTCAAAGGGACTACCCGAAGTTACACACGTTTTTCAGTCACATTGTATTGGCCAGAACCTGGTCACATGGCCATGCCATGCCATAAAGGAAGCAAGAAAATACAGTCTTCAGCTGGGCAAAATGTGCTTGGTTGAAATTTGTATTACTGTAGAAAAAAAGAATAAATAGTGAGACATGACTAACAGTATCTGTTACTAGTTACAGACACTAACAGTATCTGCCAAAGAAAGTTAGCAATGGAGTTAAAATTAGAATAGAAGGGGCTTCCCTGGTGGACCAGCGTTAAGAATCTGCCTGCCATTGCAAGGGACACAGGTTCAACCCCTGCTCTGTGGCAGATCCCACATGCTGCAAGGCAGCTAAGCTCAGGCGCCACAACTACCGAACCTGTGCTCTAAAACCTGAAAGCCACAACTATTGAGCCCATGTGCTGCACCTCCTGAAGCCCACGTGCCCTAGAGCCCGTGCTCCACAAGAGAAACCGCCTCAATGAGAAGCCCGCACACCGCGAGAGAGTAGCCCCCGCAACTAGAAAAAGCCCGCACAGAGCAATGAAGACCCAGCACGGCCAATAAATACACAGATAAATTTTTTATTAGAAAAGTAGAAGAGGAAAAGTGCATCTGATTGGGGATTAGGAAATGGGGGTTATAGTCCTAATTCAGCCTTACTCTGATTAAACCAAATTTTGACCCATGTTTCAACCTGAGTTCTTAGTAGAGTCTTCTAAACTGTCCCTGTGCACAGAGAAAAAGACACAGCAAAGACCTTGAGCATGCCTTCCTAGTCTTTGTTAAGTCCTGTTTTTTATTAGACAGTGACCCTTTGAGGTGGTCATTACCCGCAAGTCTGCCAAAACCAAGGCATGGCTATGACTTCTGGGCTAAAATTTGCCCAGATCCCAGTACAGTTCCTAGTGAGAAGCAGGGTTATACTGGATGGCACATGATTAAATAAAATTCTCCACTGGCAGTGAATAAGATGTCCCTTTTTTATGCCATCACCAGCAATTTTTCTTGCAGAAGTTTCAGTGAATGATACTGGGGGTGGAAGTGTAGGGAGCTGTATTATTTATATATAAATCTAAGCTGGTGCAGCAATGAAAATAATTACCTTTCTCTTCAGTGTAAAATAAGCCTTTTCATTGTAGCCTTAATTTTGAAAGGAAAGGAAGTTAATTTTAATTAATGAAAGTTAATGCTTTTAATTAAACATCTGTTCTATTTTCACATGCACATAGAAGTTTGCTTAAAGATATAATCAGTCCATCCTAAAGGAAATCAACGCTGAATATTCATTGGAAGGACTGATGCTGAAGCTGAAGATTCAATACTTTGATCACTTGATGTGAAGAGCCAACTCGTTGGAAAAGAGACTGATGCTGGGAAAGACTAAAGGCAAAAGAAGGTGGCGGCAGAGGATGAGATAGTTAGATAGCATCACTGACTCAATGGACATAAATCTGAGCAAACTCCAGGAAATAGTGGAGGACAGAGGAGCCTGGCATGCTGCAGTCCATGGGGTCACAAAGAGTCAGACACGACAAAGTGACTCAACAACAAAAAATAACTAAATGATGAGAGTAATAATGGAAGCTTTGTTTTGCTATGTAAAGAACACAACTGATCACAAGAATTAAACAAAAATTGGTCAATATATTTAGTACATATCCTTGAGTACATCTAATTTCTGCATTACAAGATACAGTGAATAAACAATGTTATCTCCACCAATAAAATTTAGCTTAATCCTTCTTTAAATTTTGATCACTGATAAAAATTAAACAAATTTAATAATGTTTAAAACATTTTTTTCAAAATTTACTCCTATAGATTATCTAATTTTAATCACCTAGAAACTGAAGCAAAAACATTTTTCTTAATGAACAGAGATTTGCATGTGTAGTTCATATTAAACACATTGATAATAAGAATAATTTAAGCTCTACCTTCAGATCAGATCAGATCAGTCGCTCAGTCGTGTCCGAGTCTTTGCAACCCCATGAATCGCAGCACACCAGGCCTCCCTGTCCATCACCAACTCCCCGAGTTCACCCAGACTCACGTCCACTGAGTCAGTGATGCCATCCAGCCATCTCATCCTCTGTCGTCCCCTTCTCCTCCTGCCCCCAATCCCTCCCAGCATCAGAGTCTTTTCCAATGAGTCAACTCTTCGCATGAGGTGGCCAAAGTACTGGAGTTTCAGCTTTAGCATCATTCCTTCCAGAGAAATCCCAGGGCTGATCTCCTTCAGAATGTACTGGTTGGATCTCCTTGCAGTCCAAGGGACTCTCAAGAGTCTTCTCCAACACCACAGTTCAAAAGCATCAATTCTTTGGTGCTCAGCTTTCTTCACAGTCCAACTCTCACATCCATACATGACCACAGGAAAAACCATAGCCTTGACTAGACGAACCTTTGTTGGCAAAGTAATGTCTCTGCATTTGAATATGCTATCTAGGTTGGTCATAACTTCCCTTCCAAGGAGTAAACGTCTTTTAATTTCATGGCTGCAATCACCATCTGTAGTGATTTTGGAGCCCAAAAAATAAAGTCTGACACTGTTTCCACTGTTTCCCCATCTATTTCCCATGAAGTGGTGGGACCGGGTGCCATGATCTTCGTTTTCTGAATGTTGAGCTGTAAGCCAACTTTTTCACTTTCCACTTTCACTTTCATCAAGAGGCTTTTGAGTTCCTCTTCACTTTCTGCCATAAGGGTGGTGTCATCTGCATATCTGAGGTTATTGATATTTCTCCCGGCAATCTTGATTCCAGCTTGTGTTTCTTCCAGTCCAGCGTTTCTCATGATGTACTCTGCATAGAAGTTCAATAAGCAGGGTGACAATATACAGCCTTGACGAACTCCTTTTCCTATTTGGAACCAGTCTGTTGTTCCATGTCCAGTTCTAACTGTTGCTTCCTGACCTGCATACAAATTTCTCAAGAGGCAGATCAGGTGTTCTGGTATTCCCATCTCTTTCAGAATTTTCCACAGTTTATTGTGATCCACACAGTCAAAGGCTTTGGCATAGTCAATAAAGCAGAAATAGATGTTTTTCTGGAACTCTCTTGCTTTTTCCATGATCCAGCGGATATTGGCAATTTGATCTCTGGTTCCTCTGCCTTTTCTAAACTCAGCTTGAACATCAGGAAGTTCACAGTTCACATATTGCTGAAGCCTGGCTTGGAGAATTTTGAGCATTACTTTACTAGTGTGTGAGATGACTGCAATTGTGTGGTAGTTTGAGCATTCTTTGGCATTGCCTTTCTTTGGGATTGGAATGAAAACTGACCTTTTCCAGTCCTGTGGCCACTGCTGAGTTTTCCAAATTTGCTGGCATATTGGGTGCAGCACTTTCACAGCATCATCTTTCAGGATTTGGAATAGCTCAACTGGAATTCCATCACCTCCACTAGCTTTGTTCATAGTGATGCTTTCTAAGGCCCACTTGACTTCACATTCCAGGATGTCTGGCTCTAGGTGAGTGATCACACCATCGTGATTATCTGGGTTGTGAAGATCTTTTTTGTACAGTTCTTCTGTGTATTCTTGCCATGTCTTCTTAATATCTTCTGCTTCTGTTAGGTCCATACCATTTCTGTCCTTTATTGAGCTCATCTTTGCATGAAATGTTCCTTTGGTATCTCTGATTTTCTTGAAGAGATCCCTAGTCTTTCCCATTCTGTTGTTTTCCTCTATTTCTTTGCATTGATCGCTGAAGAAGGCTTTCTTATCTCTTCTTGCTATTCGTTGGAACTCTGCATTCAGATGTTTATATCTTTCCTTTTCTCCTTTGCTTTTCACTTCTCTTCTTTTCACAGTTTTTGTAAGGCCTCCCCAGACAGCCATTTTGCTTTTTTGCATTTCTTTTTTAGCAGGTACCGAAAGAGTATAGATGATGATGTCAAAGATAAGTCATAAAATAAAAGGATTTCAGAGCTGTAGAAAGCTGTATCTTTCTGGATGAATGGCAGAGAAAATATTTGCTTTATGGTGCCCATTCACCAAGAGGCACAAGGATTCTGCCTCTCTTGCTCTTGTTGGCTGAGAGCACAAGCAGCATTCAGAACATTAAAATATATTACAAACAGTACACTAACATGTATTTTATAATATGTAGATGGATAATTTGTGTCTATATATATTCATACATACATTTTATGCACATATGTGTTGAGATATACATATATGTAATTTTTTCCTCTCCAGCCCTAAGCAAACACCAATCTACTTTGTCTCTGTAGATTTCCCTATCTTAGACTTTATATGAATGGGATCATATAATACATTGACTTTTGTGGTGACTTCTTTCACTTAGAATGTTTTCAAGGTTCATCCAAGACACAGCATGTATCAGTATTTTGTCCTTTTTCACGACCCAATAATATTCCACTGCACTACATTTTATTATTCATTCACTTATAGATAGTTTGATTGTTTTCACTTTTAACTGCTTTGAATAATGCTGCTATATGTGCAAGTTTTTGTGTGGACAGAGGTCTTCATTTCTTGTGGCTATATACATAGGGGTGGAATTGCTAGGTCATATGTTAACTGTGTTAATTACTTGAGGAACTGCCAGATCATTTTACGAAGTGGATACATCCTTCTACATTCCCACCAGCAACGTATGAAGGTTCCTATTTCTCCACATTGCAGCTTGGATTTTTCTTTAAATAATAGCTTATTTGCTAAGAATGGTGGCACAGGAGAGGAGGGCAACACCCCAAGGAGCTAGCAGAGGCCATATAGCCCTGGACAGCCTACTTTCCAATTCTTTTAATGTGGGAGTAAAATAAATCTCTATCTCATTTAATCCACGGTTGATGTGTGTCTCTGCTAAGGGCAGCCTATCACAATTCCTAATTCATGTGGTCCCATTAGCAATGCAGAACCTGGGAAGCACCCCCAAAAAGATCATTGACTATGTAAAGATTTTTTGATCCTATGATTCTAGAAAATGCACATTATTTCTTCCACAATTTCACATTCCAACGTTCAGTAGCCATTCTCTTCTTAGTACCTGTGTTCCAATTATCTGCATTTTGAGGAGATACTGTGAACACACAAGCAGCTTGCCATCCAACTGGCTCTAGATGTCTAAATTTGGCTCATTAACAAACGTATCCACCCCAAAGCCAATCTTCTCAGAAATTGTTTCCGGTTCTCACTAGCACCTTGTGGGTGCTCTGCAAGACTGAAACAACTTGATATACAGAAGCAATGGAAGTATTATAAATGGAACAGTTTTTTAAATGGGAAGGGAAAGCCCTCTCTGTGGCAATGCAGGACAAGCACCAGTTTATTCTTTCTTCCTTTAAATATTATCCCCAATGTTAGGACAACCCGAATAATGATGAAAAGTCATTTAACACTTTATGTTAAACTCTTTATGTTAAACCCAAGGCATTTCAGTGCCATGTTGACTAACATGGCCTTTTGCAAGGTACAAGGAAACCTGAGTAATTAGTTTCACGAATCAGCTTTCTTTCTTACTCCCCCCAGTACCTGTGTTCCAATTATTTGCATTTTGAGAAGATGCTGTGAATACACAAGCAACCTGCCATTCTACTGGCTCTAGATGTCTAAAGCTCATTGATGCCAAAGCTCATTAACAAATGTATCTGCCACAAAGCCAATCTTTAATAAATAGGGTTTCTAACACCTTTTCAGGTAACTAGTAAATAACCATTGGTGGAAAGGAGAACATTAGAATCAGGAAATTTTGTGACCTATTTCTCTCTCAATGCTTTGATTGATACATTCAGCCAACATTTATTGAGCAACTACTATCTTACAAATAACACTTCATTCTATTAAAAAAAGTTTCTATTAAACTCCCTAAGTTAGGTTTTTACAGTAAGTTAATGGTTCTTTGAATCAAATATTTTAAAACAAAATATCTTAATCATCTCCCTTTTGCAAGGAAGTCTTTTTTTCTCATTTTAAAAGGACTTTCCCCCCCTTTTTATAAATAAGACAATCATTTGGCTTGTGTTGTCAACAGATTCACCTGAGTACTTCTTATAAATGCCAGTTATATAGGAGCAATGTTTTTCTCTTCCCAAATTTCTCCTGAACCTCAGCTTCTCATCAATTTGCTGTTTTGTAGATCCTATTCATTCAGCATTTGGTTTATTCACAAACATTTTTTAAGGACGTGATATTTGCTCAGCTCTGTATTTTGTGCCCTACTGGGACAGGCTCAAACCCATCTATGACAAACAGAAACCCCAAAGAATATATCCAGAGAATTATGTCAACTTTAAAGGTTATATAAATTCCTGGAGCTGTACCATCTTGCTGCCGTTCTATTAAAAGATCGACATCTTCTCCTATACTTTTTCTGTTTCCATCTTGGTCAGACACCTTTCTATCATGTGTGTGTTAGCCATTCAGTCTTATCCGACTTTTTGCAACCCCATGGACTGTAGCCCACCAAGCTCCTCTGTCCACTTCCTTCTCCAGGGGATCTTCCTGATCCAGGGATTGAACCCGGATCTCCTGAATTGCAAGGGGATTCTGTAATGTTTGAGCCACCAGGGAAGCCCCTTTCTATCTTGAGATTAAACTAAATCTCTTGGTTCAGACAACCCTGGATTCAAACACGCTGAACATCCTATTGGCGGAATGCCTTTATAGTACTCTAGGCAACGTTTACATCTGTAAAATATGGATAATACTCTACCCATTTTATTGGGTTGCTGAAGGATTACAGTAAAGTGTACAGCATATGCCTAGCACATAACAAGCAGCCCATTCATGTTACCTGTGGATTTCAGGCTTGTTTGCGTCATTACTCAATAATCATCTTTCCTTTCACCCTGTTAAATTGTTTCAATCAGTGACTATTCAATGAACCTTTTAAGAAATATATAACATGAGGGATGAGTCATAGTACATTAGGACTGCTTTTCAGCATAGATGATTTTAGCAAGCAACACCTTTTCTTCATGTGATCACAGTAGGGTACTCAAAAACAAGACGTTGGTTCTTTCCTGTTGACAAAGAATAAGAGAAGATTAAATTACTGTAAGTATCAGTAACCTAAGTAAAAAAAGATATGTGAATATATGGGGGAAAATATATATATATATATGTGTATGTATACAGTTGTTTTTCTTTTCATAGAGCCTTTTAACATTAAGCCCAAACTTGATTCCCAGATAGAGGCCTCTGTAACTTTTTTTGGCATTGGAGTGAAGACGTGTCCTGTCCTCTAAAGCCACGGAAATCTATCGTGGAGGCAAGTAGCAGGCGCAAAGCACTGCACAGTGGGAACCCTGGGGCGTTCGCGGCTGCTCCCACCTGTCGGCCAGGTCATTGTGACGCAAATTCTATGGACACGTGGAACACCTGAGGGAGAGCCGGGGCGGGGTCACCCTGGGCGGTAGATCCAAGCGGGGGACACCCCAGGAGATGGGGGTCGAGGAAGGACCCGAGGGAGTAGAAAGAAGGAGACTCACTCCCCCCATCCCGGACCCGCCCCAAACAAGGTGAGGCCATCGGCCCCTCCCTCCTCTGGGTCCCGGGGTCCTGCTGAGAGGGGTCGCCCGCTGGGCGTCCTCGGAGGGGAGAAACAGGGAGGGGAGGCGACGGCGGGGTCCCGGCCCTAGGAGCTCGCTGGGAGGCGAGGGCGCCCGCTCCCCCCGACCGCTGCGCTGCGCTGCGGCGCGCACGGGCTCCGCCGGCTGCTATTCCGCCGCAGGAAGGACCGGTTCCTGTGCTCCCTCCGCCCCCTTCCCTCGCCTTCTGCTGACGCTGACGTCGGATGAGGGAGCAGGAGGAACGCTCCGTTCGCGGCCGGGAGGCTCCCGGGGGCCGGGGCTCCGAGGTACCTGCCCTCCGGGGCCCGGGCGGGGGCGAGCCGGGCGGGCGGCAGGCTGCCGCGGGAGATTCCTGGCAGCCGGGGCGGTCGGGGGCGCCAGCCTGGGGCTGCCAACCCTGCCCTCCGCGCGCTGGGTGACATACAGGTCGCCTCCTCCTGCGCCCTCATCCCCGTGCGGGCACCGCCACAGCCCCTTCCCCTTCCGCGCCTCCGCCCTGGGGCCTGGGAAGGTCTGGAGGAGGCGCGCGCCTCGAGAGCGCGCGTCCGCCCCGGGGCAGCGGGAGGGAAGCGTTCCCGGCTCCGGCCGCCTCTCTGGACTCCGCGTCGGCAGCACCCTTCCCCCTCCCGCCCGCCCCACCCGCGCCGGGCCTCGCCTCCCCGGCCCTTCCGGCCCCAGGACCCCCGCGGTCCCTCCTGGGCAGGGACTTGACTTGTTGCCGAGTTCACCTGCCGCAGCTCCCGGTGTTCGGCTTTTCTCTTCTCCCCATTCCCCATCTTTGGCGGAGGTGGGAAGGGAGCACTAGAAGCACTCATTCCAGGAGGCCTGAGGTGGATCCCGCCCCCCCTACCCCACCCCGGGTGAGGTGCTCCGAGCCTTGGACCGGACTGGAGCGGGAGCCCCTAAGCAGGCCAGGTCCCCGCGAACCCCCGCGCGCCCTTTTCCTTTGGGTGCCGCTGACGCCGCCTTTCCTGCCTCGCGCTATCCTGCTTCCTCTAGAAACGAACATATCCTGTTATTACGTCTGCCTTTGCCCAGAGCGACTGTCCATTAACCTTTCCCGTTGCCTTTTGACTTGGCGTGCCCCCAAAGGCCCCTCAGCTTCTCTTTGGGCATCTTAAAAACGGTGCGTGAGCCTTTTCCCTGGCGAAAGGCATATAGTTTAGAAAGGGAATTGGGTTCTCTTCTAGATACCATAAAAAATTATCACGAGAAAGGGTGCTGGGTGGCAGCCTTAGTATCTGAGATCTGGTAACTTTATAAAAATTATCAGGGCCTGGAAAATGTACTACCAGCTGGTTTGAAAATGATATTGAATGTAGAAAGAAAAGCACAGAAGGCATTGGCCATTAATGTCCTATAAATTATGACTCATTGCAAACATGTCCATGTCCAAACATTTCAGTAAAAACTCGCCAGAAAAATACCAAGTTGGTTTCTGAAGACCTTTAGTTTGGTTTTTTTGAGATCTGAACTGTTCTCTGGGCTGAGGGAATGAAATAGGAAATGCCCACTAGTTTGTAATCAGTGGTCCAGATTCTGTTTCTTACATTCTGTTCAAGACACACACACTTTTTTGTTGTTGTTGTTGTTACTTTTAAGTAAGTTTTCAAGTCCGTTTTCTTTTTTGTTTGTTTGTTTTAGGTTTCAGGCTTTGTTTTTGAAACATCATGTGTAGAGAATACATACCATAGGGGCAAAATTCTTTGACTGATATATATATATATATATATATATATATATCTAATTTAAGATGTGAGCGACTTCACTTTCACTTTTCACTTTCATGCATTGGAGAAGGAAATGGCAACCCACTCCAGTGTTCTTGCCTGGAGAATCCCAGGGAAGGGGGAGCCTGGTGGGCTGCCGTCTATGGGGTCGCACAGAGTGGGACACGACTGAAGCGACTTAGCAGCAGCAGCAGCTTTCTAATTATATTGTTTTTTTGCATTAAATAGGTAAAGAGTTGTACTGCTATTATAGAGGAACCTTTAGAAAATGACAGTTAAGCTGTTGAATACTAATTATAATAGTGGAGAGACCCAAGGCTAAAAAGCTGATTGTGGACACTTAACCTAAAGATACCAGATAGTAAATGCTTGGGAACTTTATTTTATAGCTCTTTCCTTCATTTGATCCACTTTTGTGTCTATCTGACTGCTTTCTCTGAGCATCTTTATTGCCATGCATTTCTCTCCATGTCAGACGTATGAAAAAGACAGAAAATTTTGTTACTCAAAAAACCTTCAAAACTGCTGCATTTTCAGTGTATTTGACTAAAGAGTACATTTTTTTTTTCAGGTCCCAGCAGGTTTATCAGAGAAAGAGGTGTGGCAACTGTGAAATGACATAGCAGGGTCAACCTGTTTCCATGTGAACTTTTTAAGTTACAGAAACCTCATACAGGAGAAAGTGGTAAAGTTAATAGGCCACAAGGATCAGGAAGAATTTTTCCTCTTTATTGGTTGAGCTGTACACCTGGAAGCCTGAGGGTGGGTGGGAACATTTAGGATCAGTGCACTGGCTACTAATGTCCTTTTTATTCCATCTGCACTTTCAGATTTAAGGGAACCATGGACAAGGATGCTATTTGTATGTTTATGTCCATGAGGCAACATAGATCACTGATTAATTCACCTTTTTCCCTTCTTCACCCCCATCCAGAATCTGCCTCAGTAAAGCCTTTAAACTCAAATACCAGTATAGGAGGAACATTCCCCCCTCCCCCCCACTCAGGCTGTCACATTTTATACCACTGTCATATCTACTGCCGTGGAGGATGGGCAAGGACAGGCTTTGGATCCCAGTGGAGCAGGATTGGAGCCCCAGCTGCAACACATAATTAGCCACGTGACCTTGAGCAAGTTACTTCAGCTTTCCAGGTCCTTATTTGCTTATCAATAGAGCAGGAATAGCCACCTTACATTTATATTTATATATATATATAAGGATTTTCACAGTAAATAGGACTCAAGTTGGGCTTCCTGGGTGGTGCTAGTGGTAAAGAATCTGCCTGCCAATGCAGGAGATGCGATTCGATCCCTGGGTCAGTATGATCCTCTGAAGAAGGAAATGGCAACCCACTCCAATATTCATGCCTGGAGAATCCCATTGTCAGAGGAGCCTTGCAGGTTACAGTCTGTGGGGTCACAAAGAGTTGGACAGGACTGAGCACACACACACAGCAGGACTCAAGTAATAGTAAATTAATTATTCTTTCACATGCTAAACATATGTGCTGTTTACATCTGAAAAGGATGCTGCTGCCTTTCCCTCATGATAGAGAATGCATTCCAGTTGGTTTTGAGTTGTTGCACTGATTTTGTACCAATACTGAGAATTGGGCTTTATGGAATCCTCCCTAAAGTTGGAGAATGCAGTCTGTGGTTGAGGAATAAAGCAAAGCTAGTTTGTTCCATTAGGGGTAGATCTTCTAAACCTCTGACACTCAAATGTGATCCATGGACCAGCAACATTGACTTCCCTGAGAGCTTGTAAGACAGGTGGAATCTCAACCCACCCTCCCCCGACCCCATGTCCACTGAATAAGAATCTCTTCTTAACAAGATCCCCAAGTGAGTACTGTATACATTAAAGTTAGAGAAGCATTGTCATAAGCTGGTAATTATTAAACTTTTCTGTCTGATAGAATCATGTGGGGGCTTGTTAAGTGTGGATTCCCAGCCAGGCATCTCCCATCTGCTATTAACACCTCAGGTAGCTCTGATGCCCCAGGCTTCTCCCACTGATCTTTGAGAACGTGCTCACTCAGTGGTATCTGACTCTTTGTGACCCCATGGTCTGTAGCCCACCAGGCTCTTCTCTCCATGGGATTTCCCAGGCAAGAACACTGGAGTGGGTTACCATTTCCTTCTCCAGGGGATCTTCCTGACCCAGGGATCAAACCCGGATCTCCTGCATCTGCATCAATGGCAGGTGGATTCTTTACCACTGAGCCACCTGGGAAGCCCAGTCTTTGAGAAACACTGCACCAAGCTTTTTATGCAGCAGAGTATACTAAGATGGGCCTCTGCCCTCTTCTTTAACAAAGCATTTTGGCAGATATGACCTTTGATAGTCAATTCCCTTTGAGGTAAATAGGTGTTATAAAGCCCTATCTATCTGCTTAGGAAAATTAGGACTACGGCCATGATTTGCCACTCTGGATAATACATATGGTAGAACTTCCTTGAACCTCTATAAATCCTAGTTGACCATGCTTTCATGATTCTAGAATCCCAATTAATGCACTGAAGTAATTTCAGATTTCAGTGAATCTCTACAGGATACAGATGACTCTAAGGTGTTTTATACACACTTTTAAAACAAAGCCTTCCTTCTGTATGACTCTCAGCCAATTACTTAGGATAAGTAACAAATTTTGAGCTTCAGCCATAAAATGAGGATGATGGCCGCTGGACAGTGTTGCCAGGATAAGCATAGTGTGCACAGAGCCTTCATGTTGGTGTCTGAGAAGTGCTAGTTCCTCAACTAATAGTAGCTACTTGTCTCATTGTAAACCTAGTGAGAGAATGAGTTCTTGGAGAGTTGAGAAAATGGCATTGCTCATGATGAGAAGTCTCTCCTGCTGGTTAGATGATGTCATTCATCAGGCCGTTGGCCAAATCAGAGAAGAAGGGTTGCCACTCAGTTTTCAGCAAGCATTTGTTGCATGTGGCATGTGCCATTCATCGTTCCAGTGCTGGGAATCCCAAGGCGAGACCCAGGCCCTTCACCGCTCTGGAGAAGCCTGCAGCCTAGTGTGGGAGATCAGTGGGTAAGGTGACGAAGACACTTCAGGAAAGGTAGGGAGTGGTGAAGCCCAGGGCAGAGACACCCAACCCTGGTGGGGAAGAGGGTGGAGAACATTGAGAATATTCATGGAGGAGGTGGCCCTTGAGTTAAGCCTTAAAGGGCCAGTAAGAATTTGGCAGGTCAGAAAAGGTGATGAATGGAGGGAGAGTTTCCCACACAGTACCCAGGTGTACAGAGGGAGGGAATACTGGCCCTCAGGCCTGGAGCCCAGTGTGCATGTATGTCCCTTACTGTCTGAATGACCTTGGGCAAGTTCGATCACCTGTGAGTTGAGAGGCTTAAATGTATTAATCAGGGTAAGCACAGGACTCATTTCAATTTTGTGCTATACAGTCATGGAGAGCTGGTGGAGATACTAGTAGAAAATAAGGGACCGATGTTAAAAAGCTATTAGAATTAGAGGAAAGTAAAGGGGTCATTTTTAGAAGACATTTTACAGAAAGTACATAGAATCGAAAGAGGATGCCTGAAAAAGACAACTGAATGCAATGAATTACCATGGGATCGAATACACGAGGTATACGTATTCAGTGATGACCAATGAGTATATAGATAACGGTACATTACTAACCCTGAGAGTCTAGAGAGTGGTAGGTCCCTCTCATTCTGTGGTGAGAGTATTTGTGCAAGAAGTGGTTATAAAGTATTGCAGCTGCTTTCCCAGACCACACATTAAAATCCATTCTGTTGCTCACAATCATCATGATCTCTCACACCCACTTCTCTGTTCCCAGAACAGGGCATGAAAACCTAATGGTACTTAGGGGAAATTCAGCCTTCTCTGCTTGTTTCTGGGATAGTGCCTCCTAGGCCAGGGACCAAGGAGCTAATTGTGATAAATGGCATTCCTTGTTCTTCTTGGTAGGAACCCTGAGAGCTGCCAGGAGTCTTCAAGGTTTTGTTGCGTATAAGCATGATGGCACCTATGGATTTGGGAGTAACATAGCACCTGAGCCTGTGATTAGGAGATATTTTTTTTTACAGAAGCTGAGCCTATTATCCGAGCTTCCCTGGTGGCTCAGTGGTAAAGAATCTGCCTGCCAATGCAGGAGACTCAAGAGACCAGGGTTAGAGCTCTGGGTTGGGAAGATCCCCTGGAGAAGGAAATGGCAACAAACTCCAGTGGTCTTGCCTGGGAAATCCCATGGACAGAGGAGCCTGGTGGGCTACAGTCCATGAGGTCACAAAGGAGACATAACTCAGCGACTGAACGACAAACTAACAACAAGCCCATTATCCAACCCTTTGGTCCAGGAGTAGAGTGGAGTGCTGAAACACAGGATTTCAAAAGTCAAAAGCGGCCTTTCATTTACTAGTTGTTGACTTTGGGCAAATTATTTCACCTTTGTGTCTCACTTGCAAAATGGGCTGTATGCCCTTCTGATACGGGCGTGACTGTTCGATGCTTCACACATGTAAAGGGCAGTACATAATTACCGCCCTTTATCGGGCACATATTTGCCGAAGGCCTGCTGTGTTTCAGATTCTGTGCTTGGCGTAAGGAGGCAAAGATGAACCAGCTAGGATTCCTCCCCTCAGAGGACTTGCAGGCCAGTGCAGGGGCGTGCATGCGTGTCGTGTCGGACTCCATGACCTCGTGGACTGTAGCCTGCCCGGCTTCTGTGTCCTTGGGGCTTTCCTGGCAGGAATACTAGAGTGGGTTGCCTTTCCTCCTCCAGAGGATATTCCTGACCCAAGGATCAAACCTGCATCTCCTGCATTGGATTCTCTACCATTGAGCCACCTGGGAAGGGCTAGTATGTGTGTGTGATTGGGGGGAGGGGCGATGCAGATGTAATCAGCTCATTGCAGGAGAATAAGGGGACTGCACCACCAGTATTGGTGTGGGGCACTTAATTCTCTAGTGGGGAGGGCAGGAGTGGGAGGCCCCTGAGGAGGAGGAGGACAGGTGTTGGGTTGGGGAAGACTTCACTGAGGAGGTGACATTTGTGGAGAGTCTTGAGGTAAGGTTAAGTTGTTATGTAGTCATTGAGCTGTGTCCACTTCTTTGCAACCCCATGGACTATAGCCCACCAGGCTCCTCTGTCCATGGGATTTCCTAGGCAAGAATGCTGGACTGGTTGCCATTTCCTCCTCCAGGGTATCTTCCCAACACAGGGATTGAACCCATGTCTCCTGCATTAGCAGGAGGATTTGCATGTTATACAAAGTGTTCAGACAATGGTGTAAAAGATTAGAATGGGTAGATACAAGGATGGTTTTGCCTCTGAAGGCCTAGACTAAGCCCTGACTGTGAATCTAAAAAGAGGAGATGTGTTTAGTAGCATCTTAGGAGGTAGGATGAAGAGGCCTGGGAGACTGGCTACAAAAGATGAGAAGTCAAGTTTGGGCCACTCAGTAGATTTCCTGCTGGTGATTAGCACTGGGACCACTAGAAGGAGAAAAATTGAGGGGGTGGAGATGGAGAGAGAGAATTTTAGAGGTGCTGAATTTGAGATGCCTGTTGGACATCCGTGAAGATGACCAGAGGGAGTTGGCAATTTAAACCCCTCTCCAGAGCGCCAGCAGCTGCCCTTGTGGCTCAGACTGTAAAGAATCCACCTGCGATGCAGGAGACGCAGGTTCAGTCCATGGGTTGGGAAGATCCCCTGGAGAAGAGAATGGCTACCCACTCCAGTATTGATGCCTGGGAAATCCCATGGACAGAGGAGCCTGGCGGAGCTGCAGTCCATGGGGTCGTGATGAGTTGTACACGACTGAACACACACACACACACACACACACACACACACACACTACCCAGAGCACCAGACCACATTCACAAAGAGTCAGACACGACTGAGCATGTGTACACACACACCCACCCACCCACCCCAGAGCACCAGATCCATATTCAGAAAGAGTCAGAAACGACTGAGCAAGTACACACACACACACACACACATACACACACACACACCAGAGAGCCAGATACACATTCACAAAGAGACATGACTAAGCATGTGTACACACACACACACACACACACACCCCAGAGCACCAGATCCACATTCACAAAGAGTCAGACATGACTGAGCATGTGTACATACACACACACACACACACACACACACACCCACCCACCCCAGAGCACCAGATCTACATTCACAAAGAGACAGACACAACTGAGCATGTGTACACACACACACACCCCCCAGAGTGCCAGATCTACATTTTGATCCTCCCACTGTAGTCTCTGGAGAGGGGTTTAATTTTGGAAGTCATACAGCTGTTGGAGGAAGCCACAGAAGTAAATTAAATCACCTAGAGAGAGCAAGTAGAGTGTAATAGAAGACAGCCAAGGTTTGCGACCTCCAGGCTCCTCTGTCCATGGGATTCTCTAGGCAAGAATGCTGGAGTGGGTTGCCATTTCCTCCTCCAGGGGATCTTCCCGACCCAGGGATAGAACCTGGATCTCCCGCATTGGCAGGCAGATTCTTTACCACTGAACCACCTGGGAAGTCCTGGAACCTTGTAGATCATTGATATTCAAAATGTGCACACATAGAGGGAAAGGAGCCAACAAAGAAAACTGAAAAGTTGCAGAAGTGTAGAGAGTGTTTACTGAGAAATAGAGGAAGGGGAGCTTAGTCAAAGGTCAAGTGAGAGGAGGACCTTCGTTGGGCTCATAGTGAAAACCTTCCTCTGGTGTGGTGGAGGAAGGAAGCACACTGTGGGCTTAGAAGAAGTCCCTCTGTGAAGAGAAGGAAGAGGATGGTGACTGGAGGAAGAAAGAGGTTGAAGAATATGCGTTGAAGGCAGACAGGGAGGTTGACTGACTTGAGAGAGAAGGAATAATAGATGGAATAAGGTGGGAAGGGGCAAGAGGGTGAGACCGGTCCCTGGTGAAGAGGAAGGAACAGCCGTGGCTATGGATGGTCCCCAAAATGAGTAATGGTGAGGAGAGGACGCTGTGGGAGAAAGGGCCCAGTGCCATGCCCCGGGTCATGATTCCCTGTAGAGCATGAGGGGGATCCTGGTCATCGTCTTCCTGGGGAGTTTCCTCTGCCTCCTGCTCCCTGAAGGCCAGGAGCCGAGTGACCTTGTATCTAGTGCTTTTCTCTCCGCGTTGCCAGAGGCAGCGCGGGCGCCACTGTGGAGGAGGTAAACTTGCGCTGGAGCCACACCACCGCCCTCTTTCTGCTTCCTGCTTCTCTCTTCTCGGCACGCCTGACCTGAAGCTCTGTGCCTTTGGGCTACTTGCTGGTGGTTCTTCCTGCTTGCTCCACCTGCCTGACCAGGTATATGCCCAATGCTCCTGTCTTTCCTGATTCCCACCAGAAGAACTGGTCTTGCGCCTTATTTGTTATAATTAATGATTAATAATTCAGATTAGTAATAGCAGTTCTACTGCTGTTATTTATTTCAGTAAACCTCTTCCCTAAGAAAGTAGCAAGAACCTGGAAAAGAGATCTTTTATTAGTTCTTGGATAACACCAACAGATGATCCAGTTTAGGCGAGGCTGGCTCTGCTAATCGAGGCACATGAAAACACAGAGCTGTCTCCTTCTGCTTCCCTTTACTGTTGACTTTTATTTGAAGGTCTCCCTCTTGCGTCTCCCTCCCCTCCTAGGCTGTCTTCATCCCTTGCCCTTGTGCGTGCGTGCTAAGTTGCTTCAGTTGTGTCCCACTCTTCAGGACCCCGTGGACAGCAGCCCACCAGGCTACTCTGTCCATGGAATTTTCCAGGCAATAATACTGGAGTGGGTTGCCATTCCCTTCTCCAGGGGATCGTCCTGACCCAGGGATCAAACCCACATCTCGTATGTCTCCTGCATTGGCAGGTGGTTCTTTACCACTGGTGCCACCTAGTCCCTTGCTCTTAAGCTAACACAAATTCCAGCATGATTTAGGGACCACTACTTCACCAAAGTCCGTGAATCTGTGCCATTTCCAGAGAAAGGAGTCATGCTGGTTTATTTACAGGACCTGTGCACAGTGTAGACATTTTATAAACAACACACTGGTGTCTGTGTGTTTCGGTAATTTAAAACTAATGGAAAAGGCTTACTCTATGCCTTCGGACATTTTCTTCCATCCTGGCCCTCCATTAGCTTATCTCTGAAGGAGAAAATAGGACTGAATAATCTGTAAGTCCTCTGCCCCCTCTGACTGATCTGTGGAGGCCTAAGAAATTACATGGTCATTTCTGTAAGAAGCTTTAAGTTGTGAATTTATCCTTAAAGGACGAGAACTTTATAAACAGTAGTATCTTGCAGATTGTTCTGATCGTTGACATTATGCTTATGTGTAATTTCACGGAGATAGCATCACTGCATTCATATTTTTTGTCTTCCTTCACACTTATAATATTATTAGCCATTCATATTTGTATATGAGTTATGTACATTTCATTTATAAATGTATGCATTTTATATTTGTAGGTATTTATATGTGTGCTTTTGTGTGTGTGTGTGTGTATAGTGAGAGTGATTGATTTATCTTCTCACTTTTGATGATCTAATGGTAGTTCATCCACTTCACTAAATCATTTCTATAAATCTGATTTAAAAGAAATAGTACCTTTTGCATATAGAGTTTGATCTTTTTAAACCAACTTATTGTGAAAATGCAGATTGTAGGTCATTTTAAAAGACTATATAGAAGGTCATTTAAAAAGACTATGTATACATGTATATATACACACACACACACACACACATATATATATATAGTTTATGTACATATGTAAGTGAGATTTTATTTCTGTAATGACGTATCTGACAGGATAATTGTCAGATTCTGGGGAGAAAACCCTTTAAAATATTTATGTATGTATAGAATATTGGTGACCTGAGAATTAATTTTTGGCTCTTTGCTGCTTTACTTAATGCCTTAGACCAAAGCTATGTGATAAAAACGTAAGGGCAGCCACATATCTAATTTAAAACATTCTAGTGGACGCATTGAAACAACTGAAAAGAAGCAGGGAAAATTAGATAATATATTTATTTAATGCAATATATCCAAAATATTATTTCAACATAAAATATAAAAATACGTATATAAAATATAAATAAGTATAAATGTAATTTATAACATATAATATAAATATATATTTATATATAATATAGCAATCTAATTATATAAAATTTAAATATACATACATCAATATAAAATACATATAATTTTAGCAACATAAAATATAAATAAGTATGAAATATAAATTTCTTATTGGACACATTACTTTTGGGATTACTAAGTCTTCAAAACATAGTGTGTGTTTTATTTGAAAGCATATCTGTATTCAAACTAGCCATATTTCCAAGTTGCTCAATAGCCACATTTGGCTAGTGGCTGATGTACTGGACAACACAGTCTTGGATGAGAAAATTTGTCTATCTCAGATTAATCTTTCAAAAAATTGTATCACAGTTTTAAAATGCAGTGTTAAAATTTGAAAAAAAAAAAACATGTGTTCCCATCATTTAATGACACTGTGTGGTGGCAGTTAAGGGTCTAGTATTTCTTTTTTTTTTTTTTAATTTATATATTTGGCTGGTCTTACTTGCAGCTCTTGAGTTCTTTAGTTGTGGCATGCAAACTCTTGGCTGCAGCATGTGGATCTAGTTCCCTGACCAGGGATTGAATCCAGGCCCCCTGCATTGAGAGCATAGAGTCTTAGTCACTGGACCACCAGGGAAGTCCCATGGAGTCTAGTATTTCTTGACAGAAGTTGACTGAGACCTTTGTCTGAGTAGCGTGTTCCTTCATTGTTCACCTTGTGAGGTTAAGCTTTTAGAGAAAAGGCACTATAAATACCATAAATTAAAATCCATTTGCTAAATTGCATTTGAAAGTTACATATACCAAACTAAATAAAATCAAAGGTGAGTATAATTTATACAGCAAGGTCTTTAAAAAAATCTTTTCTTTAGCAAAGATACACTATTTGTTCTTTTTCTGTTTCCAGTCTTCTCATCCATTTCATATTATCTGCTCTTGTAGATTCCCTTGAGGTTTTTTCAGTGCCAGCCTTGTTATTACCATCATGATTTTTGTCACAGCACAAAATTCACCCTTGATTCTCCTATACAAGCAGGGTTGTAAGCAAGAGAAAGAATAGCAAGACCTAGATCATGCCCCTTGTGAGCAATTTGAGTTTGGGGGTTATTTTGTTTTTAGTTTATTTCATGGGGCCATATTATTTTTAACTAAAATTAATATTAAGGATGAAAGACTTTTAGAGAATACGTTAGCTTTTGTAAGTTTCTTTAAGTATGAGATGGTGTATTTGGTATATTCCTTTGAGAGACATCTCTTAGAAGAGAGGAAGAGACTCAGGAGAACATTAGGTTGCTAATTGGCTGACTAGTGTTTGGGGCTCAGAATTCCTCCATGTAAACTTGATCTTTAACCTGACCTCCAAGAAGTCTCTATTTCTAGAAACCCAATTTCCTTATCTTTAAAAAGGAACATGTTGTGTTTATTATCTCTAAGCTTTCTCTTAAGTAAAAGTCACTCAGTTGTGTCTGACCCTTCGCTACCCCGTGGTCTGTATAGTCCTGAATTCTCCAGGCCAGAATACTGGAGCGGACAGCCTTTCCCTTCTCCAGGGGATCTTCCCAACCCAGGGATTGAACCCAGATCTCCTGCATTGCAGGCAGATTAAAGAACCAGCTGAGCCACAGGGAAGCCCAAGAATACTGGAATGGGTAGTCTATCCCTTCTCCAGCGGATCTTCCTGACCCAGGAATCGAACTGGGGTCTCCTGCACTGCAGGTGGATTCTTTACCAACTTAGCTACGAGGGAAGCCCATCCTCTGAAAATAATTAAAATCAGCTTTATGGTTTTGTGATTAAGAGCAACCTAGATGTCAGCTAGCTTCATCTACTGTTTTACAGATGAGCCAAGTATAACATGAGCAAGCCACACTTGAGTTTGGCTTCCCAGGTGGCGCTGGTGGTAAAGAACCCACCTGCCAAAGCAGGAAACATAAAAGACCGGGGTTTGATCCCTGGATCGGGAAGATCCCCTAGGGTAGGAAACAGCAACCCACTCCAGTATTCTTACTTGGAGAATCCCATGCACAGAGGAGCCTGGTGATTGCACAGGGTTGCAAAAGAGTCAGACACAACCGAAATGACTTGGCACACAAGTGGAAGAGGGATAAGCTTGTATCATGATCATGGGCTTACAGGCTTTTATTTTATACTAAGCAGAATATTGGGATACAAGTTATATCGGCATTGGAAATATTTACTTCAGGATGTGATTTTAACAGAGTTAGGGAGTTACTAAGCTTGGTTAATGCCTGGATATAATATTTGAGCTGTTTTGAAACGTGAATGATCGTTTAAAAATATCCTAAGCCACGATTCATTAACAGAAAATGCAAATTTTAATAGAGACTTGCACATGTAGGTTTAAATGAAAAGTCATCCATCTTTTAGCTGCCTTGAATATGGTTAGAATTCTGCTTTCCTCCCATATGATTTGCTGACTCACAAAATTAAAGCATGACTCATAAAATTAAATCATGATGGTGTTTCACATTTGCTTGTGAATTTATGAAATGTCAAAAAATCATTTGCAGGAGACTCAAACTCAACTGCAAACAGAACCCATTTAAAGTTATATGCAGTGCTCAAGTAGTCATAACCTTATCAAAATCTGAAAGGGAAAGCTGGGTGATATCTGAGACATAGGAAAAGCACCCATAAAAACTAGTCAGAATCACATTACTTTAACTAATGTTTGGCTTTTGAAGGGATAGAAGATGATTCAACTTCCCACCCTCCACAGGGAACCCTTTTTCTCAACTATGTGTGAACACATTTTGATGAATCAATATTGGAATAATAACAATAAATGCAGTTAGTTATGCCTGGAGGAATTGCTTTAGTTTTTCCCATTTCTACTGAAACTCTTTAGACATTTATACTTAAAACACTTTTCCTTCTCTATGTGGGAAGGAATCTTTCTAGACGTGAGAAAAGGGGGAAAGTGTTAGTTCCTCAGTACTGTCCAACTCTTTGCAGCCCCATGGACTGTAACTCACCAGGCTCCTCTGTCCATGAAATTTTCCAGGCAAGAATGCTGGAGGTGGTAGCCATTTCCTTCTCCAGGGCATTTTCCCAACCCAGGGATCAAACCCAGGTCTCCTACAGTGCAGGGGGATCCTTTACCATCTGAGCCACCAGGGAAGCCCAAGAGAAAGTGACTAGAGATAAACTTTGGGGGGAAAAGATGAAAAATATATTGAACAAAATAAAAAGGAGGAGCATTATTTTTTTTAACATGGTATGTAGCACCTCTGACAAATGTGTATTTCTTCTGTTCATTTGACGATTCATCAGAAGCCTGTATCTGAGTCCTGGTGCTGGAGCCAATTTGCTTTGTTCTCTCTGGATCACAGGTCCCCAGTTTAAAAGGAAGAGACTTTGTTCTGTTGTTTCTTAATGACCTCTAGATTCTAAATTATACAACTTACATTAGTTCTGTGGTTATATGTCAGAGAAATAAAACCAACTATTGAAAACTGGTAGTAGTTCTAGATGAAGTTGTTCTCTGAAAAAACAGAAAGATGGAATGAGGAGAAAATTATATAAATTAGTACCCTGCAAAATTGGAAGTTACATCCAAGAGACCTGCCACAGGTGTCCATTTGTTATGGAAAGTCTATTAGGAACTCTCTAGCAAAGACAGGACACAGAAGGTAATCACCGCATGTGAAGTAAACCGCTTCAAACGTCTACCCTCCAGGAGCTACAAAGTATATCTAAATGCTGAAAAGCGACTAAAGGTGCTTTCAGAGATTGGTCCCCATATGTCCCCATGTGTCCCAGGTCACAGCTCTTGTTCTTAAAAGTTGTAGGAATGCACAGCTGCTTATGGTTGGTTGCATGCACGTGCGCGCATGTGCACGCACACACACACACCCATGCAGTTCTACTATAGAAGCAGTTTGTTCTTTGCTTTCCGTCTGTCTAGAATAATACCCTCCCAACATACCCACAGGGCTGCCCAGGTGGCACTAGTGGTAAAGAATCCTCCTGCCAGTACAGGAGATGCAAGAGATGAGGGTTCAATCCCTGGGTCAGAGAGATCCCCTGGAGTAAGGAAATGGCACCCCATGCCAGTCAGTACTCTTGCCTGGGAAATCCCACGGGCAGAGGAGCTTGGTGGGCTACAGTCCATGGGGCCACAAAGAATGGGACATAACCGAGCAACCGAGCACACATACCCACACACACTCCTACCTGTCCCCTGGCCAGCAACCACTGATTCTCGGAATCCCAGCCCAGAGGCCAGGTAGGGAGCCAGCCCAGTGCCCTGACCTCTCTTTTCTTCTAACCCTGGGTACCTCCTCCTGCCATGGCACTTACTCCCCATCACAGGAAGTGCTCGGCACTCCTTGACTTCAGATTCCCCTGTTCACTTATACACAAGTATCCCTGAAAGTCTGTGGCGGGTAGTGATGGGTAATTTTACAGGGGTTTAAGTTTAAAGAATTATTCTGTATTTCATCACATATGTGAACTCATTGCTCATGAGGTCTTTCACCATCTTATGTTGCATGAAGAAGAAAAATGACTACCAAACAGTTGACAAGGGATCGATTGTAGGACACATCCCAGCTTCAGGAAGGTTGCAGTGTGAACACATCTGCAGCTGGGATTCAGCGACATGTGGTGCCATGAAGCTGGTGTTTGGGAATGAGTGATCTTACTATGGGATGATTCAGACATACCCCTCCCCGCACCTACATATACTGTAAGACTCTGTTCTTGTCTCTTGTAAAGTGTGTTTAAATGCTGGTGTGCACAACAGAATGAAGCACTTCAAGATGGTGACAGTTTTTAGTTAGAAAATAGAGATTTTGAATAAATCAGACAAATGACAAATTTGGCGGTGGTTCCGATCTGCAATTCAAGAGAATCCGCCGTATGCTCAGTACAGATTAAGGAAAAGGGGATACTGGACTCAGTTTCAGCTAGGACTCCAGCTAATAGAAAACCTGCTCCCTGAGGGAGGAGAAAAACCTACTGCTTAAGTTGGACAAGGAATTAATTTGAGACATGAAAACTGCCCAGGAGACAGGACACACTTAGGAAACATGAGGCAAAAGGAAGCTTACTGTTTTTGTGGGTTGAGAGTATTGGTTTGGTGACATATATCTTACCTTTACTCTGAGTAAGAGTTGGCTCAAGAATTTTAGACTCTTTGCATAATTCAAATATAATCAGCGAACTCCATAAGCTCCTAGAAAAGGGTTGTGGGCCAGAATAAATGTTCAGTGCAGTCGAAGGCAGCCTATATGGAATGAAAATACTTAACGCATGTTAACTTTCCAAGGAGGAGAATCCAGTATCAGGATTTGAGGCAGCTAAAATTGACTCTTTTGGAGCAGGGCATCAAACTTTGCTTAAACCAGGCTTGCTTTAGTGCTCTATGAACCTTGGAGTGATTCAGAAGAAACTTTTGCATATGTGTTGGCCAACCTGTGTGTTCAGAATGTCTTTTCAGTAGCTATAGAAAATAGAAACAAGTGGGACAGCTGTGGTCTGTCCACATGGGAAGATAAAATTGAAGAGTCAACACGCCAAGCATGTAAGAAAAGCGGAGATGAGAATGAGCATAATGATTGCACAGAACCCCTGCAGAAAATGTGAACAAAATATCCCTCCTCCCTGTTCGTCCCGTTGTCCCCTCGTGGCAAGATGGTCTCTCAGCCACATGGGTGTTATTTGAGAACAGCTCCTGTTTTGAATGCCTGGCCTTACAGCCTGAGGAAATGGCAACCCGCTCCAGTCTTCTTGCTTTGGAAATCCCATGAACAGAGGAGCCTGGCGGGCTACAGTCCTTGGGGTTGCAAAGAGTCAGACACAACTGAGCGACTGAGCACACTGGAGCCTGAGCTGGAGATATTTCAACTCTGTCAAAGTGCAGCCTGGGAAAGTCTTAAGAACATTAGGTTGGTAGTCTTGGTGTCACCCTTAGTGTCTCTGCAGCCCTACCTCTGAGCAGGGCTACCTCTTTCTCCTTTATTACTTGTCAGAGACACAGAACCTGCTCTTCATGTACTCATCCCCCCACCCTCAGGGTTGCTCCATCAGAATTAGGAACTAACTTTTCATTGATCTATTAACTCATGGGCTCCTACTTCTTAGAGTAGGTCTTAAATTATTATTGGTTCATCTGCTTTGTCCTCGGGGAGACAGAGTTTAGTGAGACACAAACATACATGTGGTCAGGTGGTGCTGAACTGAACAGTATTGGTGCTTTTATTTTTTTTTATCATGGGACTCAGCGCCCATAAGTAACTTGATACTTGCTCTTCGTTGCCTATCTCCCAAGCTAAGGTGACCACAAGTAGAACTTGAGGAAGTCTCTGTGCTATTAACAACCATTTATTTTGGGTTTCTTTCATAAGTGCCTTGTGGCAGAAGTGGAGAAATAGCTTCCTGTGCAGAATCATGAATTGGAGTATTAGCTATTCTTAGACTTTGTTTTATTTTATAGGGCAAGTGATATTTTTACAGCAGAATTTACAAATTTGGGGATACCTGAAGATTTCTTTAGGTGTCTCTTGCAAATGTCAACAGTCTCCTGGATCTGGAAATTAAGTTTGTATTCATCAGTCTTTCCTGCTCAGCTAGCTTTTCTACTACTATAGCCAATGATCACATGTATTGTTTGAGCATTTAATGTCACTAGTTTCAATGTAGAGTGCATACAAGATTTCAGACTTGATAGAAAATCATGAGTGCAAATATTCAATTTGTAATTTTTAAATTGATTGCATGTTGAAATAATATTTTAAGATACATTGCATTAAATAAAATATATTTAAACTTTTTTACCCTTTTAACTTTTTTTTTTTAATGAATGACTTTTCGTGTTAACCTTTGCTAGGATTGGTATTTTCAACTTTGTGTGTTTGTTTAGAATGTAACCATTCTAAAAGATGTGTAGGATATCTCATAGCTGTTTGTATTTGTTTTCCCTAATGTACAATGCATTTATTTTCTCATAATTCCCTTATTATCAGTGTCTTTGTGTGATTTTGTTCCCATTTGTATGGTGAGGTATCTATACGTGCCCATTTTTTTTTAACCTTTTAACTCCCTTCACCCATTTCTCCAACCACTTACCACCCACCTCTGGCAACCACCAATATGGTATGAGCTTGTTTTTTGTCTGTTTGTTTTTGACTCCACATATAAGAGAGATTAGGATGTATTTATCTTTCTCTCTCTGATGTATTTCACTTAGCATAATGCCCTCAAAGTAAATTTATGTTGTTGCAAATGGCAAGGTGTCAGTCTTTTTTATGTCTGAATAGTATCCCATTAGGGCTTCCCAGGTGGCTCAGTAGTAAAGAATCTACCTGCTGAGCAGATGTGGGTTCGATCCCTGGGTCAGGAAGATCCCCTAGAAAAGGAAATGGTAACCCACTCCAGTATTCTTGCCTGAAGAATTCCGTGGACAGAGGAGCCTGGTGGGCTACAGTCCATGGGGTCACAAAGAGTCGGACATGACTTAGCAATTAAACAGCAGCAAGCAGAGAAGGCAATAGCACCCCATTCCAGTACTCTTGCCTGGAAAATCCCATGGACAGAGGAGCCTGGTAGGCTGCAGTCCATGAGGTCGCTAAGAGTTGGACACGACTGAGCGACTTCACTTTTCACTTTCATGCATTGCAAAAGGAAATGGCAACTCACTCCGGTATTCTTGCCTAGAGAATCCCAGGGATGGGGGAGCCTGGTGGGCTGCCATCTATGGGGTCGCACAGAGTCAGACACGACTGAAGCAACTTAGCAGCAGAAGCAGCAGCAGGAATATCCCATTTTTTATGTATATGTGTTTGTATGTGTATGAATGTGTATATACACACACGTTATAATTTATCCACTCAGGCATCAGTGGACACTGGAAATTTAGGCTATTTTGGTATCTTGGCTATCATAAATAAGGCTGCAATGAACATGAGGGTACAAATATCTTTTTGAGTTAGTGTTTTCATTTCAGATAAATAACCAGAGGTAGAGCTGCTACATCACATGGCAGTTCTGCTTTTAATTTCTTGAGGGACTGCCATTCTGTTTTATTTAGGGGCTATGCCAGTTTACATTCCCGCCAACGGTGCACAAAGGTTCTCTTCTCCACATCCTTGCCAACACTTGCTATCTCTTGTCTTTCTGATAATAGCCCTTCTGGCAGGTTTGAGGTGATATCTCATTGTGGTTTGGATTTGTATTTCCCTGATGATTTAGCATATTTCCATGTATCTGTTGGCCATCTGTATGTCTTCTTGGGAAAAATGTCTATTCAGGTCTTCTCCTCAACTTCTAATCAGATTGCTTTTGCTGAGTTGTATGAGTTCTTTATATATTTTGGCTATTACCCCATATCAAATATATGATTTGCAAATGTTTTCTCCCATTCAGCAGGTTGCCTTACATTAGCTTTTGAGTAAGATGATGTCCCTCTTATTTATTTTTCCTTTTGCTGCTTTGCTTTCAGTGTCAGATTCAAAAAGTTATTGCCAAGACCTACATTAAGGAGATTACTGCCTATGTTTTCTTCTAGTTTTATGGTTTCAGGTCTTACATTTAAGTCTTTGATCCATTTTTAATTTTTGTGCATGATGTGAGATTGTAGTCATTTATTCTTTTGCATATAGCTCTCTACTTTTCCCAACACAACTTATTGAAGAGACTATTCTTTCCTCCTTGTATATCCTTGTCTCCTTTGTCATGAATTAATTGACTGTATATGTATGGGTTTATTCTTTTTATTTTTTAATATAAATTTATTTATTTTAATTGGAGGCTAATTACTTTACAATATTGTATTGGTTTTGCCATACATCAACATGAATCCGCCATGGGTGTACACGTGTTCCCCATCCTGAAACCCCCTCCCACCTCCCTCCCCATACCATCCTTCTGGGGCATCCCAGTGCACCAGCCCCAAGCATCCTGTATCCTGCATCGAACCTGGACTGGCGATTTGTTTCTTATATGATATTATACATGTTTCAGTGCCATTCTCCCAAATCATCCCACCCTCGCCCTCTCCCACAGAGTCCAAAAGACTGTTCTATATATCTGTGTCTCTTTTGCTGCCTCGCTTACAGGGTTATTGTTACCATCTTTCTAAATTCCATATATATGCGTTAGTATACTGTATTGGTATTTTTCTTTCTGGCTTACTTCCTCTGTATAATAGGCTCCAGTTTCATCCATCTCGTTAGAACTGATTCAAATGTATTCTTTTTAAAGTCCGAGTAATACTCCATTGTGTATGTGTACCACAGCTTTCTTATCCATTCATCTGCTAATGGACATCTAAGTTGCTTCCATGTCCTGGCTATTACAAACAGTGCTGCGATGAACATTGGGGTACACGTGTCTCTTTCCATTCTGGTTTCCTCGGTGTGTATGCCCAGCAGTGAGATTGCTGGGTTGTATGGCAGTTCTATATCCAGTTTTTTTAAGGAATCTCCACAGTTCTTTTTGTTTTTTTTTAACGTGACTGTTAGATCATTTAAAATTATTTATATAGCTCATAAAGATCTTCCCTGCTGCTCAGCAGTAAAAAATCCACCTGCCAGTTCAGGAGATGGGTTAGATCCTTGGGTCAGGAAGATCCCTTGGAAAAGGAAATGGCAACCCACTCCAGTATCCATGCCTGGGAAATCCCATGGACAGAGGAGCCTGATGAGCTACAGTCATGACATCACAAAAAGTCTAAAATAAATAAATATAGCTCATAGTATATTTCTGTTGGACAGAGCTGACATAGACTATAGGTTTCTTGAGGCCAAAAATGGTGTCTGACACAGATAGTCAATCATGTTTGATAAATCAAACTGTTGATATGAAGTGAATGAATAGATGAGAATTATAATAATTTTTAAAGTAATGATTTGACACTGTAGATGGATTTAGAAGGTGATAGGTCAGATGAAATGTATTTTGTCAGGAAGTCATTAAATGTTTATTAATTTTCCCCAGTGAATGGGGCTGAAACATACATTAAAAGAAATGCAAATTCTGGCAGCAGCTGCTACTCTTGAGACATTGAGATCTGCCCTGTACAGGCTAACCTGGTTTTGCTACCCACGATTCCATTGTTCTGCATGCTAGATTGTCTCAGTCGTGTCCGACTCTTTGTGATTCCATTGACGGTAGCCCACCAGGGTCCTCTGTCCATGGGATACTCCAGGCAAGAATACTGGAGTGGGTTGCCATGCTCTTCTCTCCTTTGTTCTAGTGCCGTATATAATACAGAAATTTGTTTAGGAGTGATCCATTTCCAGAGAGAATTCTTCCTGTGTATCATTTAGCTGTGGTTCTCAGACTTTAATGTGCCTAAAAGTCACTTGCAAAGCCTGTTACAAATGCAGATTCCCAAAGCCATTTCCAGAAATTCTGAGTCATTAGGTAAGAGATGGCTCCCAGGAATCTGCATGTTACCGCCCCAGAAGATTCCAGCATGACCTGTAAACAATGCCTTGAGGACCACTGCTGTACGGCAGCATAATCTGGGAGTAGCCTGGAGGTTCAGGTAGAGGGGCAGATTGCTTAGTGATTCTTTCCCTTTTCCAGGGGATCTTCCCAACCAGGGATTGAACTGACGTCTCCTACATTGCAGGCAGATTCTTTACTGTCTGAGCCACCAGGGAAGCCCATTCTACTCTAAAGAACTGAAATTGTTAAATATTTTAATACTCAAAAGTTGCAGCAAAGGAAACAGCAGTGAAAAGGCAACCTACCAAATGGAAAAAGATATTTGCAAACCATATATTAGATAAGGGGTTAATATCCAGAATATATAAAGAACTCCTACAATGCAATGACAAAAGAACGTACTCGATTATAAAAAAAAAAAAATAGAGGACTTGAGTAGACATTTCTCCAAAGAAGATATGCAAATTGCCAGTAAGCACTTGAAACTATGCTCAGTGTGCATGCACATGGTCAGGGAAATGCAAGTCAAAACCACAGTGAGATACCCCCTCACACCCATTAAGATGGTTGCTGTCAAAAAAACAACAAACAAAATAATGAGTGTTGGTGGAGATGGAGAGAAATTAGAATAATTGAAGCCCTGTTGGTAGGACTGTAAAATATGCACTTGCTATGGAAAAAAGTACAGAGATTCCTCAAAAAATCAAAAATAGAACTACTGCTCTGTGATCCAGCAATCCCATTTCTGGGTGTATATCTAAAAACGATAAAAACAGGATCTTGAAGAGATATTTGCACACTGATCATTCACAGTAGCGAAGATTTGGAAACATTCTAGATGTCTATCAGTGGATGAATGGATTAAGAAAAAATGTGCTATATATACATGATGGAGTATTATTTAGCACTAAAAAGGAAGGAAAACCTATCCTGTCCTACGATATGGATGAACCTTGAGGACGTTATGCTAAGTGGGTTGCCATGTCCTCCTTCAGGGGGCCTTCCTGGCCCCGGGATCAAACCCACGACTCTTACATCTCCTGCATTGGCAGGTGGGTTCTTTACCACCAGCGCCACCTGGGAAGCCCAAGTGAAAGAAGCCCATCACGAAAAGACAAATACTTTAGTATTCCACTTATCTGAAGTACCTAAGAGAGTCGAACTGTATAGTAGAGTGATAATTGTCAGGGTCTGGGGGGAGGCAGAAATGGGGAGTTGTTCAGTGCAGGTCGAGTCTCAGCCATGCAAGATGAAAACATTCTGGAGCTCTGTTGTAAAACAGTGCACAGATGGTTAACGGTTCTGTACTGTTTACTTAAGATTGTTCCAAGGATAGATTTATTACATGGCTTTTATCATAATACAAAATTAATTAAAAAGTATCAACTATCCTAATAGTTCATGGTGATATCAAACTCAAGGAAAGAATATCATTTGTTTCCTTGGATAATACCTTTTTTTTTGAGAAATTTTGTTGGAAGCCTTGAGCTACATAAAATAAATGTGTGCTTGCTGTGAAGCTGTGTGGGTGGTGAGAGGAATGGAAGCTTGTGACCTCTCCATGATTTATTAAGTAGAAGGCAAGCCTTACTCATCGTGAGTGTCATTCCCAAAGCAACGTGTCCAAAAACCTGGATGCTCTCCAGGAGGAAGAGAGATGCTGATTGTGGGATGCTGTCATCTCAGAGGCATCCGACACTCAAGAAAATGTCATCCTTTCTCTCTCCTGTGCCCATACCTGAAGCCTGGAATATCAGCATCTCGATTGCATTTCCCTTAAAATGTTTAAAAAATTCCTTAGAAACTCAAATCATTTTAGGGATCCTGGTTGCCAGGATCGTTTCTGAGGCAGAGGGAGAAGGATTGGGTTGATGTTATTGGAGCAGCCAGAGCCTTCATACGATGAGCATTCACTCTGGCAGCCAGCAAGCCGTCTGTGTCTGGTCAGAGGCCATTCCTTTAGGTAATGAGTTCTCCATTCATTCTGGTAACTGGCAGGCACATGCGGGCGGGGGGTGGGGGGGGAGGGTGGTGTGTGGGCTGGCTCTTCCCCTCCCTGCGTTTGCCTAGCTCCCATGAGTGGGGCAAATGGTGGTGGTTTAGTTGCTTAGTCATGTCCAAGTCTTTGCAACCTATGGACTATAGCACACCAAGCTCCTCTGTCCATGGGGTTTCCTAGGCAAGAATACTGGAGTGGTTACCATTTCCTTCTCCAGGGGATCTTCCTGATGGAGGGATCGAACCTGGGTCTCCTGCATTGCAGGCAGATTCTTTACCGACTGAGCCACCAGGAAAGCCCAGGGCAAATGGAATGAGGTGCAAAGGCATCAAGTGACTCCTATATTTACTAATGAGATGAAAATACAGTACTGGGTTGATCAAAACTGAAATAATCACATTTTCTTCCTTTGTACCTTTATGGTGTTTTGTTTTGGCTTCTCTTTTTGTTTGCTTTTGTTTTGGCAATGTGCTGGTTTACTTTTCAGAAATATTAATTATGAGAGATTTAAAATCTACAGAGACCTACAGATGCAGTATACTCATGACCTAGCTTATCAAAGACAACGTTGTGGGTACAAAGTCCCTGTATATGCCTCTTAAATTATATTCCCTGTCCCTACAGCAGTGGTAGCTGCTGTCTGGAATTCAGTGTTTGTCATTCACATTTCTTTATGCCTTCACTATATAATGCTTGTATATTTCAATAGTACAGAGTATTGCTTGCATGTAATGGTCTCATATTTTCTGTAGTCTTCTGCAACCTGCCCTTTTCATTCAACCTGCCTGTTTACTTCTTAAACCTCATTTGGGATGCTTCTTCCAGTGTTACTTAGCTAAACTACTCTAGATGCTCTACTACTACTCTAGGTACTACTCTGCTGCTAAGTCGCTTCAGTCATGTCCAACTCTGTGCGATCCCATAGATGGCAGCCCACCAGGCTCCGCCGTTCCTGGGATTCTCCAGGCAAGAACACTGGAGTAGGTTGCCATTTCCTTCTCCAATGCATGAAAGTGAAAAGTGAAAGTGAAGTCGCTCAGTTGTGTCCGACTCCTAGCGACCCCATGGACTGCAGCCCACCAGGCTCCTCTGTCCATGGGATTTTCCAGGCAAGAGTACTGGAGTGGGGTGCCATTGCCTTCTCCAGGTACTACTCTAGGTACAGTGTTACTGTGGAGTGATGTTTGGCTCCTAAAATGGCTTAGATTGAAAAATGTTATGTGTCAAATTAATGTAATAGTAGTACAGTGTGTAACTGCTAAACGTATTTGCTTTATTTCAGGTTATAATGTAACTTATCCTCTCATGCTTTTTCCCTGCCCCTTCTCCCCAAATCATCAACAGTAGAAAAAAGAAGAAGGAGGAACCATGTCAGGACACAAATGGTAAATAATTTGTTGTCTCTTCTGAATTGGGGGAGGCTGTTGAAAAAGGAAAGCATGTAGTATATACTCAATAAATGTCTACTGAATGGAAAAATCAGGAGTCACAATAGAGTAAATAACCTATTAGCCTTCAGCCAGTGTTGAATATGTGCCAGGCTGGGTTGTGCTTGGTTGCTCAGTCGTGTCCCACTCTTTGCGACCCCATGGACTGTATGTAGCCCACCAGTCTCCTCTGTCCGTGGGGATTCTCCAGGCAAGAATACTGGAGTGGGTTGCCATGCCCTCCTCAGAGGATCTTCCCAACCCAGGGATCCAAGCCAGGTCTCCCGCATTGCTGGGGATTCTTTACCATCTCAGCCACCAACAAAGCCCCCATGCTGAGTACTGTCAAGTTCAGTATCCCTACTAAATGTAATATGAAAAGCAATAACCAAAAATATTCTCTGAGAAATTCATTTACATGTACCTTTTTTCTTGGGAATCTAGTGATAGCTTTTCTTACCATCATTTTTTCAGAGTAATGAGTTGATACATTTTTCAATCTCTGTCTTATTTACAACTTTTAATATTAGAGTTATAAGGGAATTTTATATAGGGCAGCTATAAAATAACAATGTAACTGTATAATGACAAAAATAACTCAGACTTATTAATTAATAACTCAGAAGTCATTAATAGTCATGACTTCAACCTTCATGAACATCCAGGAGCCAGTCATTGCTAGAAATAGATGATGCTAAATAAAACAGATGTGGTCCTCACACGGCAATATTAGCACTGCCATTCACATGCCTATAACTCATCTAAGCATCGTGTTAAACTGCTTATAAATTCAGGTCTGCTATAAGCAGTGTTTCTGAACCCTTTTGAAACCTTGATCCACTGGTCAAGGTGATCTTTGTCATGCTTTACCTCCTTTAATTTGTATCATGAAAAAATACAGTGCCTATTTTCATTTTTCAAAGGTACAATTAATTATAATAAAGACTATACTTTTTAATTCCTCCTCTCTCAGTAGAGAAGCATCAGGTCCAGCTCCTCAGTAATATCGAAAGTCACACTTTAAAAGAATTTTGCATGTCTTAAAATGTAATGAGCTTTAAAAGGTAATTAATAAACAGCTAAGGGATTTTGTTTCCCTGAGTATCCCCATTTGACAACTCTCTAAGAGTTGTCAGACTGTTTTTTTAATTATTCCATCTTGCCTCATTAAGACAAACGGATGGCTTCATCCCCTGACCCTCTTAATGGCTGTCATATCTTGGCAGCAGGCGCAGGGAAACAGGTAGTTAAGTCCCCCACTTAACCACCTGGGAGAGCCCCAGGAGGTGGGCCCTTCCCCAGAGCCTTTCTCCCATTTACCTTTTGAAGCCACTTTACCACTTGCTACTGAAATGCGAGGGCTGCAGAGAACATTGAAATGCATGCTGCGCTGGGATTTAGAGGCTTGGATTTTAATCCTGTGTGATTCTGGATAAGATTCTTAACATTTTGAAACCTGAGATTCCTCATTTGTTAAATGACAGGAGTGAAGGGTGTTGACTAGATCTCCAAAGTCCTTTTTTTTCCCCTTCAAAATGAAAAATTTTTTAAATCTATAACCTTTGACCAAAAAAAAAAAAAAAAACAATAGAAGTCCGTCCTACTCCCCACTCTTGAAAATTCCTTTCCCTTGAAATAGCCACAGTTTGGGGAAGTATATTCTTCCCATCTCTTTCCAGCTGCCCTGGGTGTCCGGTGCTGTGCGTGGGCTCTGTCTAGTTGCAGTAAGCGGGGGCCAGTCTGTTGCGGTACGCGGTCTCCTCGTGGTGGTGGCCTCTCGTTGCAGAGCACAGTCTCTGCAGTGTGTGGTGATGGCACGCTAGAGTGTGCAGGCTTCCGTAGTTGCAGCACACGGGCTCAGTGGTCATGGCACACAGACTTCGTTGCTCCGTAGCATGTGGAATCTTCCTGGACCGGGAATCAAACCCATGTTCCCTGCCCTGGCAGGCAGATTCCCAATCACGGGACCACCAGGAAAGTCCTCTTCCCATCTTTTAACACACATAGTATGTAGAAGGATTATCTTTTATACAAAAGTTATACATATTTTCATTTCCTTTTCTCTGATTTAAGCTCATAATAAAACCTTTTAATTTGCATTTAATTTTAAATAATAATTATATATATTTAAGATGTGCAACATGATATTATGATATACATAGTGAGATCATTACTGCAGTTAAGCTAATTAACTTATCATCTCCTTTATAGTTACTGCTTTTTCTGTGTGATGAGTGCACATGAAGAGTAATGCTCCCCTCCTAGCCTGTTTGCAGTGTTCAATACAGTATTATTAAGTGTGGTCATCGTGCCTATACATTTGATATCTAGACGCATTCCCAACTTTGAAATAATGCAGAAAGATATAAACCATAATCCTTCACCTCTTTCCAAAGATATAACCATTGCTAAGGAAGTCATCTGAAACTCTGATTTTTTTAAGAACAAGTTTTTTAAGAACAAAACTTATGAATTTTATCCGGCAAGAGAGTGTAAATCATCAAGGTTTGAGATACATATTTTGGTGCAATTGTATAAAGCCATTTCTGTTTTAGAACCCAAGTCTGGCACATTTGAGTGCTAATAGGATGGGATGGAAGAAGTTACATGTCTGCAGAGGGAGACACCTGGGGGTCCCATGTGAGCTGGATGGGAACCCTAGACACACAGGAGGTGGTGCAGACACAACCAGGAGGGACGGAGCCCCACGACAAGCTTTCTGTCAGTGTTTGGGTACCCTGGGCACTTTTACAGAATTCCACTTCATTCTCAGTTGGGTTTTCTCTAATTTCTTCTTTACACCCCTTTTTAAAAAAAACTTTTTATTTTGTATTGAGATATTAACAATTAACAATTTATTTTGTATCAGGATATTAACAAGCCAATTAACAATGTTGTGATAGTTTCAGGTGAACAGCCAAAGGACCCAGCCATACATATACATGTATTCATTCTCCCCCAAACTCCCCTCCCATCCATATCATTGAGCGGAGTGTCCTGTGCTATGCAGTGGGTCCTTGTTGGTTATCTGTTCTAAAAACAGGCGTGTGTACAGGTCCATCCCAAAGTCCCCAGCTATCCCTCTCCCTCATCCTTCACACAGCAACCGTTAGTTCATTCTCTGAGTCTATTCTTGACACACTTTTTGATGTGATCCTCACTGTGCTGTTCCTGAAGAATAGCTTCCTATATGTATTTTAACCATTTATGTTTAATAATTTAAAGTTTTAATACGAAAAATCCATAACCAATTAAAAAAATTTTTTTCAAAATTTTGTGTGTCTGCAGTAAGAACACTTGACATGAGATCTACCGTTTTAACAAAATTTTAAGTGTAGAATACAGTGCTGTGAACTACAGGCACAATGTGAATTGCAGGCACACGGTTGTACAGCCGATCTCTAGAACTTACTCGTCTTGCACCACTGAAATTTTATGCCTGTCAATCAGTAATTTCCCCTTTCCTCCTCCCTGTCCAACATCAGGGAACCACCATTCTGTCCTGATTCTGTGAGTTTGACTATATGAGGGACCTCTGTGACAGTTTTCAAGTGTGCTATTTTGCAGCCCCTTATCTCTACTTTTCTGCCATCACTTCAGCGTTGGCTGCAGTGCAGACTGGAGAGAACTTTGGTGTTCGGCTTTATCTATTACTCCCTGGGGTGCTTGAGGCAGTCTTGCCTGGCTTGGCTTCCCTTTCTCCATTTCTCCAGTCTTTCAATATCCAAAGTCCTCAAGCTTGAGTTCCTCAGTTTCCTGCCAAAGTTTCTTAATTTCCTCACTAACTTGTAAGGTTTTGCTGTAGAAATTAGACTTGATTAACCTTCTGGTGTAATAACCATGTAAGAACTGTGTTTAGTATTGTTGTGAATGTTTGTATACATTTGTTTGTGTACTGATGTCTTAAATCTTTTTGAAAATCGTGAGTAAAACCTCTCTTTGAATGCTCATGCCTTTTAGCAGTTATCCCTGGGACTTACACAATCGATATCCCCAAGACAAGTCAGTTGTAAATAAGATGCAGCAGAAGTATTGGGAAACGAAGCAAGCCTTTATTAAAGCCACGGGGAAGAAAGAAGATGAGCATGTCGTTGCCTCCGATGCAGACCTGGACGCCAAGCTAGAGGTGAGCGCTTCATGGCCCTTGACCCCCGTATGGCCATCTTGCTAGGGACACAGTCTGAGAGTGTATTCACAGAAGCAAGCATATAGGTGTGCTTTGTATTTGAAAACATATTGCAAACAAAATCGTTCATGAGGAAAATCTAGGATCAGATCAACTGAATTCCAGCATATTTTTTTTAAACCCACAATTCTTCTGTAACCACCAGTATACCTCAGTTAATTCATTTTTTAAGCACTTTATTGGAGTGCATGAAATGTGGTAAATTCTCAATAAATGTTTGTTGAAAAACATTAACTCAAAGAGCCAGCGCTGTTATAGATAGTTGTTGCTGCTGCTAAGTCGCTTCAGTCGTGTCCAACCCTGTGTGACCCCATAGACGGCAGCCCACCAGGCTCCCCCGTCCCTGGGATTCTCCAGGCAAAAATACCAGAGTGGGTTGCCATTTCCCTCTCCAATGCATGAAAGTGAAAAGTGAAAGGGAAGTCTCTCAGTCGTGCCGACTCTTTGTGACCCCATGGACTGCCGCCCACCAGGCTCCTCCGTCCATGGATTTTCCAGGCAAGAGTACTGGAGTGGGCTGCCATTGCCTTCTCCGATTATAGATAGTTAGGGTCAGACAAATGTTTACATTTAAAGAAAAAAAAAAGGATGACAGCAAAAAGTCCTGGAACATGAGTCTAATAAGGTTGTGTTGAATCCTGGAAAATTCAAGAACGAATTAACTAATATTTAGTTAGACTAGTTAATAACACAGTGAGCTGAATTAGTAGCTGATTGACTCTCAAATAACTGGTGAAAGGGCCACTAATTTCCTACCTTGCTGGACATTCTGCTGATACTTTAGATCAAAATTTAAAAAGCATTTGCTATACATCAGAAGCTAACACAACATTGTAAACCAACTATACTCCCCAAAAATTTAATTAAAAAAAATTTTAAAGCATACTTATCATTAATGTAAATGAGAGGGCACAGAGAGAAATAATATGTTACGTGGTCTGATAAGAATTCAGAGTGATATCCAAATATAAGCTACATTCATGAGCTCAACACTTAATGAGAGGAAGGTCAAAAGTTTAAGATTTCAAAAAGCGTTCTGAGAAGGGAGGGGCCAGGATGGTGCAAACCGTGCTTCTTCTGGGAAAGAGAGGCTGAAGGGGAGATGTTAGCTACCGTTTCTCTGGGCTGGGCTGTCACGTGGAAGAGGACAAGGCTCATTCATCCTGTGTACCTGAGGAAAGAACTAGACCCAGGGCCATGATTCCCAGAACTCATCTCTCATGGAATTGTCTCAGGTGTTCGTTTGCCTGCCTTCTCTCCATCAGGGGTCAGATTCCGTGTCAGCCTTATTCACTGTTGTATGCTCAGCCAGACACGGTACACGTTCATAAGTATCCAGTGAAGAAGTATGCACGGTAATACAAGTAACGAGTTCCCAGCCCTCTCTCCTGTCAGTGGGATTGTTCTAACCGAAGCTGGGCTTGACGGAGATGCTCTAATAGAGATTCCTGCAGTGGAGAGGAGAAGAACCAGGAGGCCTCTATTTTTTTAAGCGATAATATACTTTTGCGGGGGCGGGGGGGCCATGTCCCGTGGCCTGTAGGATCTTAGTTCACTGACCAGAAATTGAACCTGCATCCCCTGAACTGGAAGCATGGAGTCTTAACCACTGGACCACCAGGGATGTCCCAAGGCCTCTGTTCTGATTTTAGTATTCTAAATAGAATTGAAATGATGATAAGTTGTATATGCTTCTCACATCTTATAGATTTATTTTTTCCTCATAACAACCTAGTAAATACAAGCACTATTCAAATTTAGTATGTTAATTTCTAGTATGTGAAACAAAATACAGTAATTTTATGTTTATATTTAGGCTCTTGCAGCAGCATTTTCAGGCTTCCCAGGTGGCACTAGTGGTAAAGAACACACCTGCCAATACAGGTCGACGTAAGAGGCACAGATTCCATCCCTGGGTCGGGAAGATCCCCTGGGGGAGGGCATGGCAACCCACTCTAGTACTCTTCCCTGGGAAATCCATGGACTGAGGAGCCTGGCGGGCTGTGGTCCATGAGGATGCAGAGTCAGACACTGAAGCACGCAGAGTCAGAGCCTGAAGCAGCTTAGTATGCACGCATGCATACTCCACGTGACCAAGATTTATCATATTAAGCATTCGTAAGAGTGGTTTTTAATCTTTTCAGTATATATGCATATGTCCATTTTTATTAGAACATTTGGTCATATTTATCACGAAGCCAGTCTTCTGTTTTGACTCAAACGATGAAGTGCTTTGTAACACCAGTTATAACGGCTGCATCAGCATGGCCAGTAAGCCAGGGGAGAGGGAGAGGAGCCTTGCACTCCTTTCCGTGGTGGCTCTTCAGAGGCACAAGGTTTGTCCGACAGGTTTTTTAATTGATACCAGTTTCTGAGTCAGTAGACAGAGGGTGGAGAAAGTGTGATGTCTCTGAACTATATGCCCTCCTTTAAAAAAAAAAAATGTTGTAGTATAGTTGATTTATAACTGTTTTATCTTCTCTTGAACTGTCTCCATTTCTGAAGCAAAGACCAGAAATTAAAATCTAGTTAAATTCTTCCCCCTATAGCCCACCTGCTTTCCCCTTAATTTTCTCTGTTATGGCCATAGCATGACATATTAGGTTTCTTCTACATGTATTTTATGAAATAATTGGGAAAAGAAGGAGTGATAGGGGCTGCTAGCTAAACTCCATTTTACCAGATGTCTTCAAAGCAGACAGAACATTCAGCTGATTGATTGTTGTTTGTTTTTATAGAATTGTTTAAGTATGCATTAGGATCATAGAATAAGCTAGTGTCGTGTTTTAAATATGATGCTTAATTGACAGATCCTCCATTTGGAAAAAAAAAAAAAACAGCAAGTGGTAAAAGAAATAAATTAGATTATGAATGAATATTGGGTCTCTGGTTTACCAAGTCCTCTAATGGGCCCTGCACTTAGGATTTCTGTTTTTCAGCTATTATTTGAGTAGTCTGGAGGAAATCATCTTTCTGCAGATCTTATTTTAGATTGCAGAGATGATGAACTCTAATAAATATAGAAAAACAGAAGCATATTTAAAAGCTTTGGTCACATTTTCTGTTTAGTACATCACATAACACCAAGCATACTTAGGCATATGATCTTGTTTTTAGTGGGCAAATCAGACATTATTGTTATATTCAGTGTAATTGTTTTTTATTTCATTGCTGCCTGTTTTATTTAGCATTTTGTTTGTATTTTTATTATAGCTGTTTCACTCAATTCAGAGAACCTGTCTGGACTTGTCTAAAGCAATTGTACTCTATCAAAAGAGAATATGTTGTAAGTATGTCTTAAGTATAAATATTGACCAAATAGACAGTAAGATATTGGATATTTTGTCTTAATGTATAATTTTATATGTTTAGGAGGCAAGACAAGAAAACAAGTGTTTCGGGGTGTCTGTCTTTGCTCTTTAATTGGTAGGTTGGGGTCTTTAAAAGTTTTATCAGAAATTCTTGGCATAGGCTGTTTATCTCCCAGTGCAAGTGCAATAACAGAGGAGCTTTGCATATAGCCTGCCATGGATAAGTATGTGCCACTTCTTTTCCTAGTTATAAGAAAGTTTTCTCAGTTTTATATCATGGGATTTAAAATTTTGGAGCTGTTGCTATTTGATTGCCTAGGCTCTCTTAGGTCCAGTTTTGTTCCTTTTAAAATGGCCAAATGAAGAGAGAAGGCACATACAGTTAATCCATTGACTATATTTTGTTGACAGCACTTCTTCCTGAACATTTTGTAATGTCAGATACTGGTTTTTTTAGGGAATAAGATCTTCCTATGGTCATCCAATCTCAAAATCATTACCAACAGAGCTGTCTCTGAAATGCTAAATATCAAGTTGTACGTCACTTTGTTTTTAAATTTCCATGTGGAGATCATTGAAGAGTACAGTTTCTGTATTTCTGAGACCAAACTATGAGAAGTTTGTTTCTGACTCCTCAAACCCCTTTCCAGTAGTCACAAATTAACAGTTGGCCATTTTCCTTTATTAGTAATCTTTTATGAAGACTATTTTGTGGAAGTACAAAATCCCAGGATTTAGAGGCAAAATTTGGTAAATTATCTGTGTTACTATTTACCAGATATTTGAGCTAAGATGTCTCCAGCGCTATCAGTCCATAGTCTTCAGGTATGAGGCAGTCCAGACACATGGCACCCTGCCTCCGACATTTCTCTGTCCCACGTCCAGTCAGTCACAGGTGCTGGTCCATTTTGTCAGCTCATTTGCTTTCCAGTTCTCCTTCCTCTACCTCTTCATGGCCACTGCCTTCATTCAGGCCACCGTCATCACTCTCTTCCTTGTTTGGCTGCATCAGCTTCCTAACTGGTCTCCCTGCCCCTACTTTTGCCTCCTCCAGCTCATCATGCACACTGCAGTCAGAGAGCACTCAGCCATCTCCTGGAGTTCCCAGGGGTCAAAGCTGGAGTAATCTGAGCAACAACAAAAATGATGAATAGTATTAGGTTATAACCCATGAAGTGAGACAGTGTCCATCAAGTGTGAGTGTAGAAATAAGCAAAGAAATGGGGGAGAAGAAATAGTTCTTCCTTGTAAAATAATTGCAATTAATCTAGAAAGAATGAGGGAAACACAAAATCACCTAATGGTGATTCTGTCACACCCACAGAAAGAATGGTGACACACGTGATTCCCGGAAAGATGTTACAATTAGTTAGTGAAAGTTTGAGAAGAGACTGCATCTTTGTACAGTCTTCTGAATTTACTCCCAAGACTTTTAATAGTTATGAAAGGAAGAAGAATCTTAATTTTACAGTGGGGAAATCCAATAGACATAACATGAACCAAATGATAGGGGTTAGTTAACATCACCAGTAATGATGTGTGTTGATCTCCTGTAGCCCTGATATCTTACACTAAGAAGGAGACTCCACTTCTGCTGTTTCCGTCCCCTAAATCTATAACCCCAGTCTAATCATGAGAAAGCGAATAAACCCAAATAGAGGACAGACCACAAAACACCTGACCAGTACTCTTTAAGGGCACCAAGGTCATACAAGTAGAGAAAGACAGAGAAACTGGCATAGGTTGAAGGAGACCAAACAGACTTGACAACTCAATGCAATGTGGGATCCTGGAACAGAAGAAGGACATTAATGGGAAAACTAGGAAAATTCACTAAGATTGTAGCTTAAATAGTAATACTGTATCAGTGGTATTTTCCTAGTTTTGATCAGTGTACAACAGTTATATGGATTTCCCTGGTGGCTCAGTGGTAAAGAATCCACCTACCAATCCAGGAGATACGGTTTTGATCTTGGGTCGGGAAGATCCCCTGGAGAAAGAAATGGCAACCTACTCTAGTATTCTTGCCGGAGAAATCCCATGGCCAGAGGAGCCTGGCACGCTATAATCTATGGGGTCACAAAGAGTCAGACATGACTTAGCGACTAAACAGCCGCAACAACAACCATGGCTGTGTACGATGCTAACGTTAGGGGAAGAAGAGTGCACAGGAACTCTGTATCCTATTTACAGTTTTCCTATCAGCCTAAAATTATTTCAAAATAGTTTTTTTTAAAAAAAAGTACATTGGATCATATTGTTCTTCTGCTGAGAAGCCTCCAGTATCACTTAATGTAAGATGTACACTTCCATACCATGGGTTACAAATTCCTACTGGATCTGACCCAGCTCACCTCTCCAACCACTTTAGCTCTTACACGCCACGTGACCTGAGGACTTTTGCACCCACCACTTCCTCCATCTGGGATGTCCCTGCCCTCATTGTCTCAAGCGGCCCCTTATCTCAAAGCTCAGCTTATTGTTCTCCTGCTCAGAGACACCTTGCATGACCACTCAGCCCCAGACAGTTACCTGTCACTCTCTCTTATGCCCCGCACCCCCCCTTCTTACCTGGCATTTTACTTTCTATGTGTTGAGTGTGAGTTTTGTATTTTTTATATTCTGTCTCCTGTTCCTTGAACCTACACTGCATCAGCAGGGTCCTCGTGTGTCTCATCCATCTCTTTATTTCCAGTGGCCAGAACAGTGCCTTGTACAATGAGATCATCTATAAATTTGTGCTAAGTGAATTAATGCTGCCAAGCTAATTGGTTTTATAGTTCTTTGGTTCCCTTTTCAGGGCACATCTGAAAATCTAATCAGCAATTAAATATGAATAGGTTTTTATTTGTCTCTGAATTAAGTCCTCGTTAAGTGAAACCTTATACGTAGGAACATTAGAGTGATCTGATACCTGTGTTGCAGCTGAATTTTAAACTTCGTAAATTTATTTCAGTATTTGGATTTTAAAATTGAAATTAAAGCATGAACATCCCTTGTTAGAAAATGACACGGTCATCACTAAGTCATCCAGCCTGGAGCCTGAGGCCCCTCAATCTTCCCACCACCCTCTGAGCAGCCCTGTCCCATTGATCAGAGTTCAGCTCTTAAAATGAAGCCTGCCTAGCACCCCAAGTTTAATCCTCAAGTGTGTAAAATAACCAAACCTGAATTCTCAAATGCTCCAACCTACTTAGGTTTGTATAGCAAAGAGTACATTTCACCAGCCTTATAGTCCCTGGGTTGGGAAGATCCCCTGGAGAAGGGAATGGCACCCCACTCCAGTATTCTTGCCTGGAGAATCCCGTGGACAGAGGAGCCTGGCGGGCTACAGTCCATGAGGTCGCAGAAAATCGGACATGACTGAGCGGCTAGCACTACTAACACACGTAGTCGTTTAGGGCCATGAACGGGTTTTCTTCCTGCCTTAAGCTCGTGTGTTCATTTGTATGTGACTTGAGGCTTCAAGGTAAAGAAGGTGGCAATAGCCTCACACTGTTGTAAGCAAAGATATGAAATTGTTCCTAATTGTGCAGTTGAGTGAGTCCCATGTTAGTAAGTGGAAAGGAAGAAGAATGGAAGGTAGTAAAAAACATCAACACTTCTTAGAGGAGTGGTTTTTTTTCTTTTTTTTTTTTTGAGGATTTTTTTTTTTTTAACCTAGAACCATGACATATAAGTATCAGATAAACATTTAAAGTGAAGTAAAGTATACAGGGAAAACAAGGCAAAAATTATAGTTAATTCAGTTTCACAAGCATTTAATTAATGCCCTGAATACGACTTTTCTGCTTAGCCTTGGGAATCCATAGTCTGGATGAGGTCCCAGTCGAGAAAGCTGGGATTCTCATGGGAAGAACAGACACGTGCCCGCCCACAGACACTCCAGTGCCAGGTGCCGAGAGGACACTGCCGTCACAGAGAAGCAGGGTCACCTGCTTCACAAAGGAAGTAGCCCTTGAGCAAGGCTTCCACCAATGCACTTGATTTTGAGAAAACAGAAGGGGAAGGAGAGTAGTCGTTCACCATCAGGAAAAATGGATTCGAAAAACCTCTTCTCCATAGAATGTTGAACGTAAACTGCAGTCACAGGTTAATAAGGAAGCAGTAGCAGCTTTAACATTCACCTTGGGGTTACTGGTTCCTGGCTAATGTTGTCTAGTTATTGCTGGGGACATTGTGTCAGGGATGGGGTGCATCCCGAAAGAAGTCTGGATTGTTCATGAAAACGGACAAGAATCCTGGTAGCATTTAGAAAACGTTTTTAGAGACAAGTGATTGGTAAATGCATCAATACAGCGATGTGGAATGAGAGTAATGTTCAAAGTGCATCCCTATCAAAAGCTGTGCTTCGAGAAAAAAGCATTCAAGGAAGCTCGGCGTCACTGCCTGCCTGTGGCTCAGCTGTCAGTGAAAGTGTATTCAGGCCAGTGGCTGCAGAACAGCGCACACATCCACGGAGTGGGTGCACCACGCTGATGGAGTCAGTCCCCATGGTAGAGAGAGAGAGAGAGAGTTTTGCTATTAGAAATAACTGTGCTATGATTATATCTATCTATCTATGTGTCTTTGTGTCCATTTTACTACTTCCTCAGGATGTACTCCTATCAGAAGTACAATGTCAAAAGAGATACACAATTTTGACTTTTAAAAAAATGTTTTGTAGGGAAAAAAAACCTGTACTTTATTTTGTTTTTCAGTTTTTTGGCCACACCTTGTGGTGTGTGGAATCTCAGTTCCCTGACCAGGGATCGAACCCACGCCCCCTGCATCAGCAGCGCAGAGTCCTAACCTGGACTGCCAGGGAAGACCCACAATTCTGACTTTTAAATATTTACTGCCAAATCAGTCAGTAGAGAGCTTGTAGGTGTCCCTTTCTTACCAGCAGTGCCCTCTGAGGTTGTCTTTAAAAATAAGGCCAAATACACAAATGTTGAATCATTTTTGTTGTACACTTGAAATACCTCAATTATATTTTTTAAAAATGTAAGGTCAAAGTTAGGCATAACCAATTCAGATTTGATTCCAGCTCTGCATTTTAAAAATCCGCCAAGTCATCAGCCTGATTACCTACATACCCTCTGTCTCCACCCCCCTCCTCCCACCAAGTACTTGTGCCACGGATAAGATATTTGAATTGCTGTACAATCAAGTGGAATGTTATTCAGAAGGCAGAGATCAAAAAGTCAGCAAGAGGGAATAAAAGGAGGATGCTGGCCCTACACTATAGGCAGCCACAGAAGATTCCCACAGTCATACTCCACAACCCAACTTTTAAATTTCAGCCCAGAGCCGTGCATTATCGGCTCGCTTTTCAGTACAGAGGTCATTTTCTGGTTCTGGTTACAGGGCAGCAAGCGTACTGACAGATGTGCTGAAGTGAATTTGATCTCTCATTTTGTCAATGGAAGAACAGCATGAAAGTTAAATGCAGTGGTAGGGGGTGGGGAGGGCTACCTCACAGCCTGCCACTTGGATTTAATTTCGTCTCGTCTTTGTCTCTGGAAGAGAGAGGACCTTGTGATTTGCCTCTTTCCTTTTCTCTGTAATAAAAATGTTCATTGTTCATGGCTCCTTTTGGTCTTTTCTCCATCAGTCTTGTCTCAAGAAGAAAACGAACTGGGAAAGTTTCTCCGGTCCCAAGGCTTCCAAGATAAAACCAGAGCGGGAAAAATGATGCAAGCGACAGGAAAGGCCCTCTGCTTTTCTTCCCAGCAAAGGTGTGTGGCCTTCACTGGGGTCTGCTGATGGCGATCGAGGGAGGGGGGGTCTCCTGAGGACCTGGGGCCCACTCACTCGTGAAGGGAACCTGCCCCTGGTCTTTAGAGGGCCCTTGTCTGAAATTGAGGGCCTCCTCTGTTCACAGCTGTTGGTCTGTTTGTATTCAACTCTAAGATAGCATGTGTAATCTTTTTCCTTCCCTATCGATTTTTTTTAAATGTTTTCATACCTCTTCTGGTCCATAGTCATACACCAATCCTGTGAGTGCTGTCCTAGGCTTCTAGTTTGACCTCCTGCGTTGTTTGTAGCAATCTGTCTGGTTCTCTTTCAGCAGGAGCCTAACAAGACAGGGCGGAAGGGTTCACTCACTGCTCTCTGGGGGCAGTAGACTTGAGAGGGGTGCTGTTCAAGATGCTCAGACGCTGGGGCAGCAGCAGCCTCATTGGAGGAGAGTTTATTTGAAATGCAAAATCTACCCCCACCCCGGAACTGCTGAGTCCATATCTACATTTTAATGGGTTCCCCAATTGTTTTCCATGTACATTCAAGTTTGAGAAGCTCTGGGTCAGAGAAGATTGTAGTAAATCAGTGACTTTCTTTTTTAACACTATTCTGACTCATGTTCAGGGTCCGTGTAGATTAAACAGGAGCCACTGCAGAGACACACTTGGTATCTGAGGTGGCGACATTCCTTCTCTCCTCCTCCTTCCCCAGTAACTAAGAAGCCCCCTTTCCCCAGTGTCACTCACTAATATTAGGCAAACTTTATCCCGAAATGTTATACCTAAATAAGGCTTGTGGGCAATCTCCAAAAATATTCGGGCTACAAAAATTTCACTCACCCAGCCTGTCCAGCAAATTAACTGTCTCTTGTTAGTTTCTCCTTGCTGCTTTTCTCTCTCAGTGGACCAGGAGCAGACCATCACCTGTTCCTAGGAAGACCCAAGAAAGCTGGGGTAGAAAAAAGAGACCAACTGTGTCCATTTTTCAGTGGTCCCCCCTTGTGGGCATTTTGGTTCTTTCTAATGACATTTGGACCCCAACTTTCATGGCTGAATGGAAAAATTTTCAAGAGTTCTCTACCCCAGCTTTTCAAGAAAAGTGTTTGTTTATAATCTTGAATTGTACCCTTTAACCTTATTTATAACTGTATTCCTTGTAAAAATTATACATACTTATTCTGGAAAAATTTTAAAACAGGAAAAAACAAAAGGAGAAAATTAAAAACTCACATTTTTCAAATAGAGATTGACTCGCTTTTAACCCCTTGATAAATACTCTCAGTGCTTGTATGCTTTCCTCAGTCTTACAAGGATCATTGATTCTTGAAAAAACCTTTCATAAATTCTCATGTATTGTGTATATGGTTATCACTAATTTCAGTGGGAAAAATTCTTATACATACCTTCATGCTAAGATTAACATCCATTTATGGGAAAGAAACCAAATCCTTGGACATAATCACTCTAAGAGTTACCATTACTGATCATATAATTTTATAACATTGCTATCCAATTATATCCTTTCATACTCATGTAGCAAGCTATCTCACAAAGCATATGGCACCTGAAGTTCATACAGTCTAACCTTTGGATACAGACAAAAACATTAAAGCAATGCAAATGATACTGGAAAGTATCATTGCAATAAACCTGTACAGCAATACAGCAGACTGCCCTGTATCCATGCATAAATTACTGCAGCTTGCCCAATGTTGCAATTTGGAAGACGGCCTCCTATACGATGGCTCTGACTGCATGATACTCAAGTGCTCACCAGGCACATGAAATCGAAACGAGTGCCCTGCACATGGGGAAAGAAGGAAGATGATAGAAACTCTCATAAAGTCAAATTCTCAAATGGACATAACTTGGGATTTGCCAGAATATATTTTTCATGTAAACAGCATTAAACCACATAATTTTGTATAGTACTGCATACTGATTATTTAGCAAATTGGTTTTTGACCAAATAATCCTGCTTTTATGTCCATATATACATTTTATAAAACATCCATAGCATAGTATTTCATCATCTGGGCATGTCATCATGCATTTATCCCAGGCCCTCTGTCCACTCTTTGTGTCATTTCTACCTTTTCCTACTAAAGAATAAACATCTTTGGACTAGACTTTTAGGTATTCTATTGATTATTCTCATTGGGTCGATTTTAATGAATGGAAACATGGGCTGGTCTTTCACTGAAGCTTGACATTTAGAGTTATTGAATTTTTTCTTGGTCTAGACTCAGTCCCTTGTACCACAAGTGAATGGGTTTTCACCTTTCTGATTTTATGTGAAACAAGTTACAGAAAAAAATGATGTGATTTTACGCACCTTTTTCTTTTCTTCAAGATATTAACATCTATCATCATGTCATTACATCCTCAAAGGTTTCTAACTTTACAATAGTCCGAGAAATGGAGACTATTTTATTCACAAGACTCTGTATCAGGCAGTTTTGTAAAACTGGCAAACTCTAAAAGCAGAGACAAAGGAGACCAGAAATCAACGGGATCCTTAGAGGGACAGCTGAGGGCTCTTTCTTTAAAAAGAATCTCCAATTTTATAAACCTTCACACCAGCGTTAGTTTTACCCACTTTATTTGGTAGTCATTGCTACAACAGCCCATTCAGTTTGATGAAAAGTAAGTATTAAACTTAATCCAGTGGTGATAAAACACAAGCTTACTTTATGGCACAACAATAAAACAGCCCATGACATCTAGGTAGGATGATGTGAGCAAGCTGTTTTTAGAGAAGTGCTGAATGTTTAATAACAATGCTTTACAGACAAGGAAAACTGGAGAAAATAGTAAAGGGAACCTTTTTCCTTTTGAATAATTTGTTGTCCCATCTATAATCTTAGAGTGCGGTATACAGGTCAGGCACTGTGATGTTGATGGAACTGCCAAGAGCTGACTTCAGCTCACTGACATCATTGTTCCCTTCAGCTTAACAAGTTTGCCCTTAAATTGAGATGTAAATACTAGTCTTTTATTTTTTGAACCTGTACCCTGCAACTTCATGGAGACGACTGTATTTTAAGTGTATAACTCATCTGACATTACTCATTTTGAGGAGGAAGATGAAAGAAGCAGTATCCTCCTCCCCCTCCCAAATAAATATTTTATCCAAATTTTGCTATGCATCCTGGGTGGGGAAGATCTCCTGGAGAAGGGCATGGCAACCCACTCCAGTATTCTTGCCTGGAGAATCCCATGGACAGAGCAGCCTTATGGGCTGTCCATAGCGTCCATAGCGTCGCAAAGAGTCGGACACGACTGAAGTGACTAAGCACACAAATATTTTTTAGCTGAATAAATGATGGTATGTTACGAACAATATATTATTTTATACTCACTTTGTTGTATCATATACATTCATTTCTGGTACAGTATCCTTAAGTTTTTTAAAATGAGAATCAGATCACATAGCATATCTGAAAGCGCCCAACACAGTAGACCCTCAGTAAATGTACTTGTCCCCTTCCTAGACCATTTAATGAAGCTTCTGTTTGTCCTTCATTCTCTGTGACTACTGAAGCAAAGAGCAGACGCCCTGGCCTTCACAGAGTGATCCAGAATGACCTCATTGTGCCCATGTCCATCCCTTCTCAAAGGACCAGGCTTCAGGGAGGCAGAAGGCAGGGAGTGGCCAAGGGCAGAAATGGGAAATGGTCATTCCTTGATGTTCCTCTGTGAACAAAAGATGGGTTCCAGCTTTAAACAAGTACTCTGCCCAGGCATGAGACCAACCCCAATAATACAGATCGAGAGACTCCCCAGTGATACCATTGCTGCTGCTGCTGCTGCTGCTAAGTCACTTCAGTCGTGTCCAACTCTGTGCGACCCTGTAGACGGCAGCCCACCAGGCTCCCCCATCCCTGGGATTCTCCAGGCAAGAACACTGGAGTGGGTTGCCATTTCCTTCTCCAATGCATGAAAGTAAAAAGTGAAAGTGAAGTCGCTCAGTCGTGTCCAACCCTCAGCAACCCCATGGACTGTAGCCCACCAGGCTCCTCAGTCCATGGGATTTTCCAGGCAAGAGTACTGGAGTGGGGTACCATTGCCTTCTCCGAATGATACTGTTAAGTAACAGTAATTAGCTTGGATAACTGTCTCCTGATTGACTTAGAAGTTCCATACATTTCAGTTTATACGTCTGCAGATATTTCTGCAGCCTGGAGTATGTTTCACGCAGTAACGCATGAATTTAAGATCAGTAAGTTGTCAGAGATTCAGATTGCTGGCCCTCTCAGTTTCAAGACTGTGGCCTTACCCTCTGGTCTAGGTTGGCTTTGAGAAACCCTCTGTGCCGCTTTCACCAAGAAGTGGAGACTTTCCGGCATAGGGCCATCTCCGACACTTGGCTGACGGTGAATCGCATGGAACAGTGCCGGACTGAATACAGAGGGGCGTTACTGTGGATGAAGGACGTGTCCCAGGAGCTTGATCCAGACCTCTGCAAGCAAATGGAGAAGTTCAGGAAGGTAGGAATTTCATGGGGGTTCCCAAAAGGGGTACCTGCTGGAAGGTAATGAGACGTGAGTGATTTGAATCCCCTTAGTGAAGAAGACTTAACTCAGAACACCAAGGAGGCAATTAATCATCACTGGTGTCTCTGTATGTGACAGAATACCAATTAATGTGATATGTAATTCTCTAAGGATAAGATAGAAGAGACAGCTGGAAATTGCTGGGATTTGGTAACTGATTTTAATTGAAGTCAGATTTTCATATAATGTGCACTTTTTTGTAAGGCTGTCACTTCTAAATGCTTTTTCATGCATAACTAAAAATCAAGATTAGATCAAATGAAACTGGAAGGTGAGAACAGACTACTGGGGAAATCTTTTTAAATTGCTAATGAATATTACAATTAATAGAATAATAATGTTCCTTTGTTTGGTGAAAAGGTTTGGAAGCAGTGGGGTTGACTTGTAGGATTAAGTAATGTGGCATTGACTCCATCTGCAGTAGACCTTTCACACATTTGTATGAGCAAAATAGTTGAGGAGATGGCTATGTTCTTAAATTTCCCTGAAATGACTGGTAAGCAGCAGAGGGACGACGTTTCATTGGTTTCTAGTGTCCCCGGTCCATTTAGCTCTTTGGAGATTGGTCATGCAAGGATATGTTGCGCCACTAGGTGGCAGTCATACACTGAATATTTATGAAAATACAGAGAGGTTTTTGTTGTGTATAATCTTGGTAGGTCTTTGTTTGATCGACTTGGGTGTATTTCAGGGTGTGAAAGACAACAAAAATCTAGCAACTGTTAGATTTGACATAATATTGTGTCAATTGTCTTACTCATTTCAAATGATCCATTTGTAACTGTGATATTGCTTAAAATCCCTAGATTTCTAAGTACATCATTGCAGAGCAGTGGATGGGAAACCTTTCTGGTGTGCAGGAGGTTAGATGGTAGTGGGGGAGATAGGGGATATATGGAGTGAGGGAAAAGAGGAACCTTCTGTTGCTTAAGAATAGAGTCACCAAATGTTGACCCAGGTATTAGATGGACAAAAATCCTTTTTAAAAGGCAAGTTTTACTGTGGTTTGTCATTTGAAATCCCTCTTTATGAAGGGACTCAGAGACCATTTTCTTCCTGATCATAGATGACATTAGTGTATTCTCAGTAGCCAGCTCCTCAATAGGACAGGTTTCTGAGCTCATGGAAAATCAGACCTGAAAAGTTCCTTAAAGATGAGTTAGTGAAAGAGAAAACCAAGGCCCCAAAATAGTAAATAAAACTTTTCAACGGTTGACGGCTAGATGTTGGCGAGCCCAGGCTACATTTGAAATTTCCTGGCTTTTTAATCAGGCTGGTGATTTGGTTTGTCTTTGACATTTTATTTGGAGATCGGAAGAGGATGGAGTGGAGAGGTTAAAAAGGAAAAAGGAAACAAAAACCCCAACATTATCTGCAGGGTGTAAGCCAGTCACTCTACTACCTCCTTTAAGCCTCACAATAACCAAGACACAGACTTAATTTTACAGAGGAGGAGAGTGATACCTAAGTAACTAGTACAGGATCAATGAAATGACAGGGAAATGAAAAATCAGAATCCTAGAAAATATGCGTCATTTTTTCTTTAAGAGGAGAATAAAGGGGAGTTAAACAGTGTACCTAAGATTGACAAAGGCATTTTCATAGCTACAACCCTCCTGTGGTTATCCATTCAACATACATTTACTGAGCACTTTCTCTGTGCCAGGTAATAAATGTAAAATTATTCCAGAAGGCAGAAGAATTTTCATGTGAAATTGTATTTATTTAGTTTTGTTATGAAGGGTGGTTACTAGCTGTGTAAGGATGAAATAAACCAAGAACGCTTTGTCATTGGTTTGAATGTTGAAACATTACCCACTCTCTAGTGTCATCTATCTGTTGGTTTTGGAAAATATGGGTTTTTTTTTTTTAATTCTTTGCCATGCAGAAGTAGCTGAAGCAATGCCTTCCTCCACAGTCCCGTGTGTCATGGATTTAATAGCTGAACATGGTGTACTTAGAATTTCGGGAAAGAATTAAAAAAAAAAAAGGGGGGGGAGTCTGTATGCAAGTGTGTACTTGATTAGACTAGCCTCTCCATGAGGAACCAGTTTAGTTCTCTTTACAAAAATCCCCAGGTCGGCCCACCACATGACCCCAGTTAGCACCCGTATCAGATGGCCAGATGCCAGCCGTGCCGTTTGTGTGCCAGACTCATGCCTCCTCACACCTGCAGAGCTTTTCCACCACGTGCAACTGACTTTATCATGTTTGGGGAATTGATATATCTGGTTTTGCAAGTAAGAAGTAGCATTATGGGTTTGTGGCTTGCTGCCCTCTTCAGAATGAATTTAAAGTGTGAGGTTGCTGTTCGCTTGGAGTTCCTAATGTGAATCTTAACTTGGAGCCAGCCTTAGTGTTTTGTCCCAGCGGGATTCCGTTTTAAACAGAGTCTCCATTTATCTCTCCGGGAAAGAGTTACCAAAAGGCATTTCTGAGTCCCATGTAAGAGTAGGAGTCACTGTGTGTGTTGGGGGGCTGGGGGGTGTTTAGTTTCCTCAGAGCCAGCTGCATGCTTCCCTTTTTTTTTTTGAGTTCTTTCTTATTTGTGGTTTTTTAAAATTTATTTTTAATTGGAGGATAATTGCTTTACAATCTTCTTCACATTTTAGCTGATGAATCCTGAGTTAAATTCTATTCTTTGAGTTCATACTTTCTGAGGAAACAAAATTTGAATTCATACCTCACAAGTGGGACCCCTCTCTGGTTGCAGTCTTTAGGGTACCCTCATGTTGGACACGACTGAAGCGACTTAGCAGCAGCAGCAGCAGCATGTATTTATTCACTCATCCAACAAATGAGATTGAAGCCCACCTTGTGCCAGGCCACGTGCAGAGGGATACAGTGGGGAGTGAGCAGACACAGGGCTGCCCCAGGCAGTCACCTGGAGACAGAGCAAGTGAACATGGTGTGGTGAGATGAGCTGCAGCCCCTGGTGCGGCAGGAACACCCCTGACCTGCCCGGCTTCCTGGAGGAAGTGGCATCTGAACCACCTGTGAAGGATGAGCGGAAGGGAGCGGGGTGGAGGGAGGGGGCACTGCAGAACAGAGTTCCAGTCTGAGGAAGCAATGTGGACAAAGGCCTTTGCGTGAAAGGAAACAACACATTTCGCTCCTTTTAGGCCCCTGCAACCAGAGGATGAAAAGCGAAGTGGGGGTGGGTCATGGTCTGGGCAGGTAAGCAGACCACGGCAAAAGGGACCTCTCCCCAAGGGCCGAGGAGAATGAGGGTGTTGAGAAGGGGAGACAAGTGGTCCAACCTGTGCTCACATTTTAGTATGGAGTAGGGACCGGAAGTGCCCAAGCCTTGAGGCTGGGCGAGCCGCAGACGAGACAGGGTGCCCAGGGAGTGAAGAGGGAAGTGGACCAGGGACAAATGTCCTGTTCTGACCTCCACCCGACTCCACAACAGCCCCACGGTTAATTACAGAGCTGCATTTTTTTATTTTTAGAAACAAGCAGAATACGTATACATAAATAAATAGTGAGATCAAATGTACTTTCACTTCCAACTGAGGCTTTTTTCCCTTAGTGTTTTTGAGATGCTAAACAACTTTTTTTTAATAACACAGTGAGCATGACCGAAATGATGAATGAAAAACTTAAAATTAAACAAAGCAAATGATCCGTTTTCAGGCTGACCCCCTTTGAGCACATGGGCCTAGTGACAGGGCTCTGGGTGGCAACGTTAATAAGCATTTATGAAGTGCTGTCTTTGGGGAGGGAAACACGAGGTGGGAAAGCCTGATGCTGGCTCTCAAGAATGACCCTGCTAGTCATCTGTTCCCTGTCAAAATGACCATGGTAAACAGGACACCTGGAGAGGGGGGCCTTGTGGAGCTCTTCTGCTAAAGACCGAATCATGGGAAATGGTGGATGCATTTCAGTGGGTAGAGCTGGACTCCTGTTGGAAACCCCTCCTGACAGTGCGATTCACCCCAGGAGGGAAATGGATGGGAGACAAGGCCACAAAGTATTTTATGAGCAGTTACAACGTGTGATATATGTGCCCTTTGAAGGCAGAGTAAAAGGGTATAACTTAAAAATAGAAGTCAGCTTCTTGTAGCAGATTACATCAGCTTAAGTTGTGAGCTCACACAAGAGCTTTTGCAGCCTGGTGCCCTTGAGAGAGTCCTCCTGTGGTCAATTAAGTGTCTTGTTTTTCTTGAAAGTCAGAAATGGGATAGAGAGTAATTATTCTAAATGGAATGAAAGCTGTGTTAGGTGTAAGAAAATAGTTCTGAATCCTCTAAAGAGATGAGATGGAAATGTCTATGCAGGCATTTGGATTAGCTGGAGTCCTTATAGACAAGGACAAGGGAACTGGCGTTTTAATGAGGGCCATTTATTAAATGTTTTAATGAAATCCTACAGTGTTCATCTTGCATTTCATCACCATAATTCAAACGGGTGTCGAAAAGGTATTGTAAAGAGTGTGGAAGATAACACACGGGTATTCTCAGGCTTGTGCCTATTTAAAGAGTGTTAGGTTTTGGAGAACTGTGAATTCACTGAAGTCATATTATCAAAGGATATGTTACCATGAGAAGGTTTATTAACAGGTGGTGGTGGCTTAATAGGTGTCAGGTGCAAGGAGAGACCTTTTAGGGCCATCAGTCAGTGGTGTCCCATGCCATTACTGAAGGTTTGGGTCTGCAGAGCTTGGTCAAGGACTAGTAACGAGCAGTATTGACATCAGAGGGATTTTTCTTCCTGTGGACAAAGACTTGGGTTAATTAATTTGACAGTATCATTAATTACTGCTGAAATCATTGGTCTTTGTCAGAGGTCAGGCTCTTTCAGCAATTGAGGGCAGGTCCCGTGGGATCTGGAGATGCCAAGTAATGCAGGCAAGTCACCGCTCAGCTATCTCCCCGTTCTGTGAGAAAGGCCTTTCCTTGGCCTGAGCCATCCAGCCCTTGAGCCTAAACCCAGCATTCTGCTTCTGTTCAGGGCCAACCTCAGGGCTCCAACGAGTTGTGTTGAGCAAGTGCTGGAAAATGTCAGGATTGGGTCCATACGATAAGCCAGTAAAGGCCCCACTTGGGAGCTTTGCCCAATTCGTACATAAAAGCAGCAGCTGCTGCTGCTGCTGCTAAGTCGCTTCAGTCGTGTCCGACTCTGTGCAACCCCATAGACGGCAGCCCACCAGGCTCCCCTGACCCTGGGTTTCTCCAGGCAAGAACACTGGAGTGGGTTGCCATTTCCCTCTCCAATGCATGAAAGTGAAAAGTGAAAGTGAAGTCGTGTCTGACTCTTAGTGACCCCATGGACTGCAGCCCACCAGGCTCCTCCGTCCATGGGATTTTCCAGGCAAGAGTACTGGAGTGAGGTGCCATCGCCTTCTTCAACATAAAAGCAGAGGGAGCCCTATAATTCGAATGTTGGTGGCTTTAATACTGTCCCAGAGGCCTCTGAGACTATCGTCAGTTGTTTTCATTCCTTTTTCTTTATTCTGTTCTTCAGCAGTTATTTCCACCATTCTGTCTTTCAGCTCACTTATCTGTTGTTCTACCTCATGCGTGATAAGTCGCTTTAGTTGTGTCCTACTCTTTGTGATCCCATAGACTGTAGTCCGCCAGGCTCCTCTGTCCATGGGATTCTCCAGATGCTGGAGTAGGTTGCCATGCCCTTCCTTCTCCAAACTTCTGCCTCAGTTATCCTCCAATTAAGGGGGAAAAAAAAAAGAAAAAAGATTATATTTACCTTTACACTGTGAAAAAATAAAAACAGTTCTTGTGAGGAAAAAAAAAAAAGCAGAGGGAGGCTTTGACCCCTTTTCACCCTGTCTCTTCTGGTTCTAAAATTCTCGGCCCTGGCTTGAGTTCTTTGATGAGGTGAAAGTCCCTTTTGTAAAGCCACCACGTGCTATCCTGTCTGTCTCACAGTCCTCCGTTTTCGTTTGTTGCTTTTTGACGTGTGCTTTGTTTAGCCAGGGCGCCTGTTTTCTGTGGTGCCCGGGAAGGTTCAGTCCAGCGGCTAGTCTCCATTCCCCCACCGGGCTGCTGTCCCTTGATGCTGCCTAAACACCATAGGAAAAAACATGCCGTGTTCACATGGCATGATGCGGAAAGGGTGACAGATTGGGATCCCCTTGCTTTCATTTCTGAATTTCATGAGATGAGGCCTTTGGGGCCCTGAGTGTCTTCATTGAGTTTTCTCCACTGAACTTGAAGAGCAAAAATTAATTCCAGGGTTAGGCCAAGACCATGTGAAAAAAGCAGGCACAAAGCAGCTAACTCTTGGAAAGCTGGGTACTGGCTAACTGCTCCTAGTGGTTGGAAATAGAGAGGACGAGGGAGCGTGACCTCTGAGTGGGGCGGCTCTTCACCCTGGCTCCAGCTCTGCCTCCACCCTTGGTGATGGCCTGGATTGGGGTGATAAGCCAGTGGCGATTTCTCATTCACCAAAGAAGGCACAGGTGTTGGCTGAGCACCAAGCTCTCTTCCAGCTATAATATTTTTTTCCCCTCAAGTTATGAGGCTCTCAAATGGTTAAGCCCATCAGTAGAGAAGTATACCCACTTGAGCAGGGCAAACCTGTCCTTTGTGTCGTGTTTTCCTCTGACAAACAAGTTACGGTCTTGTTGAATTTGTGTACACGGGGTTGCTTCAGCTGTGTCTGACTCTTTGCGACCCCTGGGACCATAGCCCGCCAGGCTCTTCTGTACTGGAATTTTCCTGGCAAGACTGCTGGAGTGCTGGGCAAGGTTGCTATGTCCCTTGTTGAGTTTGCTTGGTCTTATTCTTATCGCTTTAATCTTGGACTCTGGGGGAGGGGAGAGGGAGAATATTTCACTCCTAATTCTTGGGTAGAGGAACTCTTGGTGCTTATAAACTGTTAATATATACCTCTTATTTAGACATTAAAACTTCCGCAAGGGTCAGAAGCCTGTAGCCCGTGGGCAGGCCACCTAATTTTGCAAACATTTTTTATTGTTGACACAGCCACGCCTTCATTTATTTATTGTCTGTGCCTGCTTTCACAATAGCATGGCAGAATTGAGTGGTGGATGACAGAGACTGCAAAGCCAAAATATTTACATTCTGCCCCTTTACAGAAAAATGTCTGCTGTCCTCTGATTTATCAGTACCTGTGAATGTTGAAGATGGTTTTATGTCATAAAATGTACCATCTTAACCATTTGTAAGTCTCCAGTTCAGTAGTGTTAAGTGTATGCACATTGTTGTATAACCAGATCTCCAGAACTTTTCATCTCGAAAAACTGAAACTGTATGCCCATTGAACAACCACCCCACCCGATCTCCCCCTCCCCAAGCCACTGGTACCTAGCATTCTTCTTTTTGTTTTTAGGACTCTGATTACTTTAGATTATCTCAAGTAAGTGGAATCATGCAGTATTTGTCTTTTTGTGACCAGCTTATGTCACTTGGCATAGTGTGTTCAAGATTCATCCATGTCGTAGCATGTGGCAGGCTGTCCTTCCTTCTTAAGGTTGAATGATATGCTGTTGTATGTACATTTTATTTACCTGTTGTTGTTTTTAAGCGTGGACACATTTGAGTTGCTTCCATCCTTTGGCTTCCCTGGTGATTCAAATGATAGAGAATCTGCCTGCAGTGCAGGAAACCCAGGTTCTCTGGGTCGGGGAGATCCCCTGGAGAAGGGAGTGGCAACCCACTCTGGCATTCTTGCCTGGGAAATCCCATGGACCGAGGAGCCAGGCAAGTTACAGTCCATGGCGTCACAAAGAGTTGGACACAACTGAGCAACTAACACTTTGGCTGTTGTAAATAAGGCTGCTGTGAACATCAGTGTGCAAGTAACTCTTTAAGACCACACTTTGGACTCCAAAAACATGATAAATATCTGGTTTTAATGTTATAATTTCTTTTTAGTGTTTTATTTAATCCTGCCATTGATTAAAAATGAGACTCAGGCTATGCAAGCAAGGAGTCATTTGATTTTGATATTATCATCTTGGAAGATACTATCTACACATACTAATTCATTATTTATTAATTTCTACAAGAATCATAAATATTTCTATGATTTTTAAAAATAAATGTATGTAATACCATAAAAGCTAATGTGTCAGTTTAAAGTAGATTTTTTTTTTCCCCTCTGTCTTAAAAGAGGTATCAAATCTTTGCATATGGCATTTCTCTGTTTGAAGGGAAAGCTTGGTAAATTCTCCAAATATACTCTGGACAACAGTTCATTATCAAAGTGTGAACTGATCCAGTCCAGCATAGTTTTCCTTTTGCCGTATTGTCTGGTTTTTCTTCCTAAGACTTAGATGTCTTGGATGGCATATGCAAGCCTGGTCTTGAGAATTTTATGGACGATAGTATGCAAAACATATGGATTTTACTGAGAACCATCAGGTTCGAGATCAAACTCTGATAACCATGGCTTTGTCAGTCCCTCAGCAGCTAGAATGTCTCAGGTGGGTTCGTTATTCCCATGTTTCATCACACTGTGCTTTTGTCTGTGGGGGTCAGGGGGATGGCTGGTGCCCATCATACCCTCTCTCCTTCCCCAAAACACACACTGTTCCATCTGCCTCTGTCTCCTTTCAGGAGCCCTGGAGAAGGTGTCATTTTAGATTACAGATTAATGGAAAATTACTGCATTCAGGTAGCATGGTGTACTAGTTACTGTTGCTATAGCTTCAGTCTCCGAGCCTGTCATGTCTGCATATCCCTCTAGATTACCATCTTCCTTTTGGTTAACAGCTCAAATATCTTCTTTCCCAGCTGTTCCTCTTATTCTCTCATGGTAAATTGGTTGCAGCTTTTACCACCATCTTCAAGAATTTTGTATGAAAGAAGACTGTTGCACCTTGCTGGATTAACTTAACACCCTCTTTTTAAATGTGTCTGCTTCGGGGATCTATTCCACTATGATATTATTTTTATTTTACAAAATGGTTTTCTTAGACACACAAAATGGAATGAGGATTTTATTTAATATCGAACAGCAGTAATACATCTACTATTTCCTGAGTGCCAATAGCTTTACAGCACTGTAGGGTACTTTTATTAAAGTTAAAGGGATTTTCAAATACATTCATCTTTCCAATCAGACTTTTCTGTGACAGAAAAACATAATGATTTGATGGTTGTCTACATTGTCACTTTTAAATCAGACTGGATTTATAAATTGGCTATGGAGAGTTAGTATTTCAGAAAAAAAGCTGAATCACAATTGCTTTATGAAAAAACAAGCAAGCAAACTTGGGTTCTGTGTTAGTTTGTCATCAAGGGATATTGAAAGAATTTGAAAACCAATTTTTAAATGATTAAAGGATTTTTGTGAAGCCCCCAACAAAGCATCCCTGGCGAGATTTAGCCACGCAGTGGCCTCGCAGTGGAGTCGTAGGCTGTCAGTGGTTTCACAGGTCTGCCTGTCTGTCAGTGCAGCTCGTCTTCATCTCAATTCCAAATCCATCCATACATTAGTGTTCGAACTATCACAAGAGTGAGTCCATTGAAAACTGGTGTTCTCCATTCACAGCTCTGAGATTAAAAAAAAGAAAAAGGTATCTGTGATTCTTTGGTCTCCAGGGAACAGATACAATTTTAATCTCAGGGAAATTAGCCAAGCAGGCCTACATATGACCCATTGTATGATCTGGGCATGGTTGCTCTGCTCGCTAAATCATGTACGATTCAACTCACTCCTTTCAGAAGGCTTCCTTTTACCTCCCTTAATGAGTTTTTGGTAAAAGTAAAACCTTAAAACGGAAAGCATCAACGTGTGTGTGCTTACCCTTTTAGCATAAACTTGTTCAGGACAATTCCAGGTAAAAGAATATTATCCCCCAAGTGAAAAAATTCCATTTCCTGTTCAACAATTATCCCACACTTAATCATCACACAAGATAAATGAAAGTCATATATAGGAGCCCTAAAATCTTACACTGGCCAATTTTACATGGACTCAGGGAGCCCTAAGAAGAAGCAGGCCCTTGAAAGGCCATATGTATAACTTTGAAATGAAATTCCCACATGCATTAATCAGGCTTCTGTTGTTCTCATCAAATGAAATATGATTTTCGGGCTTGGTAACACTTCACAGTTGATTGGCTCTTTCTATCCAGCGACCCATCTATCTGTCCATCCATCTATTTAAATTCACTCCCCAGCTGTGATTCTGAGACAACCATTGTCATTTAGATGCTGATTCCTGACTGTGGTTCTTCTGGTGACTGCTGACATTGGAATAAGGGATACCACTCAAGATAGATTAATTATATAAACAAATAAAGGATGGGAGTTTTTTTCTGCTTTGTTCTTTTAAATCTTTTTTTCCCCCTGGGCCTTTAGAGATGGGACTCTGCATTCTTAGGAGCAAAAATAGTTCATGGGTATTAGTTTATGTTCTGAGAGAGGTCCAGGCAAAGAGACTTGGAAAATACCCACATCTAGGGAGGAAGAACCATATGGAAAGCCCATAGATGCCTGTATGGGAAATAAATGAAGAAATTTCTCAAATTGAATGCTGAAAAGAAGTTAGCAGAGTATTACATTTAGGATCTCGTTCCCTTTCAATTTTTTTTTTTATCTTAAATGAGGGAAAGAAAGAGATAGGAGAACCTGGCAATCGTAATTGCTTCCGAGGCAGGGGACTAGATTAGAGAGGAGAGGAGAGGAGATAAACAGAGATGAGAATGAGGTTGGAGTTGTACTGTATTCCTTTTTGTGCCTTTTAGATTTTGTATCATGCGCATATGTTATCCTTAAAATAATAATGTGTAAAAATTAATGAGAATAACTAAGACCAGAATGAGAACAGATAAGATTTGATAGAAGAAAGGAATAATGACAGAAAAGTCCCTTACTTTGACAGAAATGAGGAGGGATTTTTAGTTTGTTTTTCATAATAATGAAGGGAAGAGGGAAGACGTGTTAGAGGCAAAGATGGGAAGCCGACTTCCCAAGGTTATGTCACAGGGCAGCTGGATGGAGGAGGTTGGAGGATGAAGTCATTCTCGAAAGCCATCAGAAGGGAGAGTCATGTGAAGTGGTCAAGTCACTGAGGAATAAGATGATCAAAACCAGCGCCTGAGGGAAACCTACCAAAATTAAGAACAATGAGAATGTTTCTTTTAAAAGCCTTCACTGTTCTAAGAGAACTAGAATAAGCAGAGTTAGGCTTCTTCTCATAGGGTTGGGAAGAGGTGAAGAAGTAGAAAGATAACTTTTCCCATTCTCCCTCAATTGCATCCCAGAAGAAATGAGCTCTGTGTTTTGCACCAAATGAGAACGTAGAAAACTCTTTCCCAAAGAAGAATCAAAGGGAAAGAGGACCTCTCTTCCAGAGGAAAGAGTCCTCCACATTTTCCACCCAGGGTGGGGCCTCTGAGTTGGGTTGCAGCATTGCAGCATCTGTAGGTTGGTGTTGGATCTCTTACTTGGTGGGGGGATGTGGGGGAGGGAGTGGGGTTCTGCTGGCTTTAATGACCTTTCCTGTGTTCTCCATCCACTTCTAATTCTCATCCACACTACTTAACAGGCTCAGACAAAATCTTCCCCTTCAGCATCTCTGCACACTTTTCTCTAAATCTAGCAATTTCATCAGTTCCTTTTTATTGGTCGTCTTCCAGGTTTCAGAAACTAAACCAAGAGTATTTATGCTCCTGTGAGCCCTAATTTTGTCATTAACATTTCTTAAGAAGTAATATCAGTTCTATAAATCCATCACATCCCTTTAGCTTCCTAGTATTTATTTATTCGTAGTTTATTTTCTAATACTCTCACAAGGGCTGCTTCTACTGCTCAAGTCTAGAGAAAAATGGAAATATATACAGATTCTAAACCACACATCTTTTTGTGCACACATTATGGCCTGAGCTCACACTCACACAGTATACATGTCAAAATCAAAAGTGCTGGGGAAGGCATAAGGACATAGTTGCTCCCAGGGCTTCCAGAGTCTGCAGAGCAGACTCAGGTTTCCCTGGAATTTTATCATGGTCACCATAAATCAAGTGTTTGAGAATAATAAGTTGAAACACATCTTTAATTTTAAAGCTTTCCATATCCTCCTCATCCAGGCCATGTAGGCGATACTTCCTCACCCTCCTTCCCCAAGCGCTGCCAGGAAAAGCCAGTGATTTGTAAACTGAAGCTATGTCAGCGAAAGCTTTTATTGCTACTTATTATCTGGGCCTGTGTCTGCTTTTAATTTTAATTCTCTGCTGAAAGAACTAGCTTTGCCTTTAAAAGTGTTTGCACGTCTTCTACTCTCTGATGAGAAGACAACAACTAAAAGTAGCGATGTGAAGCCAGACAATGATTAGATTTCTTAAGTTAGCCCCCTCCTCCCCATCCGTAGTGTATTTTAGATTTGGAGCAAAACCTCTTGTATTCTGTATCGACCCACTTGTCCCTCTTCTCTCCCGGCATGTTCTCGTTTCCCCCACCATTTTGCAGTTTCAGCTAATAAACCGTGTAAGTAAAGTAGACATTAAGAAATGGATGTTAGGAAAGAGGGTTTTGAAAGTGAAGATTTGATCAACTTTTTGACTTATTCTTTAATCAAGAAAATAAGAATAGCCCGTTTTAAGAGAATGTTAAATACAAGTTGTGTGGAAGTCAAAGCACTGCTCATTTTTTGTTTAAAGCTATCTTTTTCATGGTACAAAAGCACAGCAGATATTTAAGCTCCATATTGAACAATATGATAGGTTTATTTATATTAAGATAATTAACATATTTGAATTTTTTCCCAGCCTAGGGTTTTTCTTAGCATTCTGTGTTATAGATAAGATGTAGCAGCAACTTATATATGTATACAGTGCAGGATATTTCTGGTTAAATATTTGTAAGGTGTCTTCGGTTTACAAAGCTGTTCCATGTTCATTACTTGGTTGGAGCTACACAACAGCTCAGTGAGGGCCTGAATTCTTTGTCCTGTTTCATAGCTAGGACCACTGAGGTGCCATGGGCCTGACTGACTTGCCCACAGCCACACGTATAAGGCAGGATTCGACCCAAGTCCTCTGACTCCACAAATCCGATAAATGGATCCTTTAAAGTGCTTAGTCACCACAGGGGAAAATGTTTCTGTGGTGGAAGAGACCAAACCTCACATTAATGTAGCAACCACCTCTTCCAGCACATTCCACATTTTCTGTTCTCATTTTCTCTGACCCCAAGAGCTTATGTTCTGTGTTAGGCTTGTAGCATTTCTCCCACTTCATTTTATTCTATGAGTGCAATTTGCAGTGCAAAATGGCTGGTGTCTCCACATCGGTCCTGGGGGCCAGGTGCCTGAACCCTGCTGCAGTATACTTTTTAGAGCCCCCAGGCCTGAACAGACAGGATAAGGCTCAAGGATGGAAAGCTGATGTCACAAAGGCCAGCACCTGGCTGAGGATCCTGTGTGTCAGCTTATCGGCTTAAAGCCAGTGCATTGCAAAAAGGCTAATACTCGTTAAGAGGAGAGTACCAGAGCTTGCCATTAGGGTGATTCATCAGGGGAAAGTGGCAAAGGCTCTTTGAACATTGCCAGGGTGGAGGAAAGAGACCAGGCATCAACCCAGCCACAGGTTTTAGGGATACACCATGCAAGCCCAGAATGGTCGTGATGCAGCAATGACAAGAAAGGAGCCAGAGGACAGAGGGTGGCTTCAAGGATGCCATCTCCCCTCTCTCTCCAGGACAGAGTCAGCCAGTGCCCTCCTGGTCAGGATGGGGGAGTGGTGGAATTCTGAAAGAGCATCCCAAAAGGGACTACTTCAACCAGAGCGAGTAGGAAAGAGACTTTTGACCAGACTCAACATTTAAAATGGCAACTCAGACTACGTTGGACTCCAGTTTGGCCCTCAACCCAGGGCTACTCCCTGGCAAGCTCACTAACCCACTCCCTTTGCCGCCTTCCTTTTCCTCTCCGCACCCTGAGAGCCCAGGGAAATATTTGTTGTTGCTGTTCAGTCATTCAGTTGTGTCCAACTCTTTGTGACCCCATGGACTGCAGCATGCCAGGCTTTGGTGTCCTTCCCCATCTCCCTGAGTTTGCTCAAACTCATGTCCATTGAGTCAGTGATGTCATCCAACCATCTCATCCTCAGTCATCCCCTTCTCCTCTTGCCCTCAATCTTTCCCAGCATCAGGGTCTTTTCCAGTAAGTCTGCTCTTCATATCAGGTGGCTGAAGTATTAGATTTTCAGCTTTAGCCTCAGTCCTTCCAGTGAATATTCAGGGTTGATTTCTTTGAGGATTGACCGTTTTGATCTCCTTGCTGACCAAGGGATTCCCAAGAGTCTTCTCCAGCACCACAATTTGAAAGCATCAGTTCTTCAGCACTTAGCCTTCTTTATGGTCCAGCTCTCACATCTGTACGTGACTACTGTAAAAACAATAGCTTTGAGCATATGCAACTTTGTCAGCAAAGTGACATCTCTGCTTTTCAATACACTGTCTAGATTTGTCATAGCTTTTCTTCCGAGGAGCAAGCGTCTTTTTATTTTGGAGTTGCAGTCACCCTGCACAGTGATTTTGGAGCCCAAGAAAATAAAATCTGCCACTGTTCCCATTTTTTCCCCATCTATTTGCCTTGAAGTGATAGGACCAGATGCCAAGCCCATGAACACAATGAAAAGGAAAATGTTGGGTTTGCCAAAAAGTTCATTCAGATTTTCCCATAAGAGGGTATGGAGAAACCCAAATGAACTTTTCCCCAACCCAGTACTGGGGAACTGAATTCAGCCCTCCGTTGTCAACTGCATTGCTTTACTGGGATGCAGCTGATCTTATTTAGATGAGAGACAGGCTTGAGAGGCAACCCTCTTGCAAATTCCTAAGCTGGTAGTGGGACAGGCCACGTTCTACCTTTAGTTTTTCCTTCAGTGCTTTCCCTCCGTGGGACAAAGTGGGGCCCACCTATGTCATGGCCCGCTTTCCTGATTGACTTGTCCAGCCCGAGGGGATGGGCAGGCTTTCTCCCTTTCTCTGTCTCATCATTAACCTCCCCACCCCAACCCCCACCACAAGAAAAGTATGATCAAGTCTGTCTACTAAAATGGGAGAGAAAAATGGTATAGTGCTTTATTGTCTGGTAAAGTGAATTTTAAGCTTATTACTTGCTGCAGACTTCAAAAACCTCATTTGGGCTGTCAGGAGCCAGTACCACTTCCTCTCTCTATTTCTCTGGTAACAGTCCACATGAACAGCCTCCCACACATCCCAGGCAGATGTATGCCCCAGGCTGACCTTGGAGAAGGTCAGGTGCATTGAAAAGCAAACAGAAAAACACACTATTTGCAAAAAAGATGACCTTGAATTTCCCACAACTGGAACATAAGCTATGTAGGCTTTCATCCACTGTACTCACTGACCACGGGCATGAATGAGATTTTTTTTTTTTTTGCATTGATAGAAAAGAACAGTGATAAAAATAAATCAGACATGAAACACTTCACTTTAGTCCAAAAGATATCTGCAGTTATAAAAGTAGAAGACAATGCCATCAGCAGATTTCCTGAAAAGTAACAATTAACAGTCACAGAATGACCAATCATGAAAGTATAACTGGACATTTGGTAGAAACACCCAATATCACCAGTTTGGAACTCAACCAGTATTCACACCCTGGCTTAAATCTTTCTTAAGTCATTATGTCCAAGAGTCTAAAATGGCACCCAGTAGATACTTGTTTTAAATCCAATTTCCTGTGTCCGCGTGTTCTTTCCTCTCCTTTTACATTATACCTCATCAGTTTCATCTCTCTGATTCTCAACAAAACCCCTTCTGTGTATTTATCAACCTTCACATGGCAAGTGCAGGCCCCCATATCCCTGCACTTCCTGGTTGTATCACCCAAACAGGAAATCTTTTCCTTAACTTCCTCCCTGTCGATTTGCGGCAGCTATCTTCCCCAAGCCTCACTTAAAACCCAGAACTTCCAAGAATTCACTTTTTGGTTAATACACTGCTTTGTAATTGTTCTAATGTACTATTTTGTACTTGTTCTGATGTATTTTTCTTTCCTTCAACTATGCTGCTGCTGCTGCTAAGTCACTTCAGTCGTGTCCAACTCTGTGCGACCCCATAGACGGCAGCCCACCAGGCTCCCCCGTCCCTGGGATTCTCCAGGCAAGAACACTGGAGTGGGTTGCCATTTCCTTCTCCAATGCAGGAAAGCGAAAAGTGAGAGTGAAGTCGCTCAGTCATGTCTGACTCTTAGCGACCCCATGGACCGCAGCCTACCAGGCTCCTCCGTCCATGGGATTTTCCAGGCAAGAGTACTGGAGTAGGTTGCCATTGCGTTCTCCCATGCTAACTGCTCTTAAAGACGTTAAGAAGCTTTAATTACCCTCCAGACACGTGACACTGTGCTTTATTTCAAATATTTCACAAATCTTTTTCATTTGACCTGCTTTCTTTATTTTTATCTACAGTGTATGAGGGGAGGGTCAGATTGGATTAAAACATTTCTAACCTTATTTCGACTTCATTCCAGTTTTCTAACATTGTTGTCAAAACACTGAATATATGTTTCAGGTTGCGAATAAAAGTGTCTATCTTCTTTATAAAAGAGAAATCTGTAGTTAGGAGGAGCTTTTTTTGAATGTGTATACATGGTTCCCAATCATCCAAATGTGAGGTCTTTGTGAGGCGTGATAAAGGCTTTCTATAATTGAGCTTAAATTATTCATTCATTTTTTGAGCCATGGCTGTGTGCTCAGTACTAGGTATGCAAGTTGACCACTTGAGAGTGATGCTTAACACATGCTGGGTGCTCACTCTGGGTCAGGCCCTGGGCCAAGAAATGTTGCATGCATTACCTCATTAGGCGTCTCAACAATTCTGTGAACCAGCCAGTACCCCCACTTTACCTTTTTAGGTTGGATACAGACTAAATCTGTAGTGAGATGTGTTTGTGTTCCTCCCCATAAAACATTAAGAGATAAGGAGATGGGGAGTTCTTTCTCCCTTGGCGAGAACAGCTGAGGGCAGGGCAGAAGGGTGTGTAAAGCAGGGAGGGTTGGGGAGAGGGGGTCAGGGGACAGGAAGTCCGGAGAAGAACGTGGAGACACGGAGCCACAGCCCATGGCTGTTTGCTTTCTGGTTGCCAGGGAGCCAGGTGCACGTGAACAATATCACCTGTGCCCCAACTCTCGGCTCTCTCAGCAGCTACTTCTCTGATATAAGGAGGTGTATCGGGTAGACACTGAAGGGACAGAGCAGGGATACAGGATCCCTTCCCTGACGAGGTTTCCAGACAGTCGGGAAGAAAGGCAGACACACACATGATTAACACCAGTGCAGGGAGCTACACCCAGAGTCTCAGAAATGCAGAAGGAATGATTAATTTCTCAGCTATTCACTGTTCTGCTTCTTCTGGTAAATTTCCTTTCTCCTTCCCTCATCCCACTGACTGGTGCCTTTCATCCTCAAGCTGATGAGCAGGGAATTCCTCAAAATCTTCCTCAGCCCCTCCGTTCATCATCCTCACATTCTGTGAGCAACCTCATCAGCTCTCATGACTTCACTTCCACAGTCTCAGGGTGGACTGTAGGATTTCTCTCTCTCTAAGCCTGATTTCTCACTTAAGATATCTGAGAACTTCTAGGAAACACTAAGACCTCTTCACAGGCCACACGTAAGTGTCCCAGCAGCTCACCGTGACACCCCCCCATCTCTGCTCCCAGTCTCCTCCCCAGTCCTCTGTTTTGTTTTGTGTTTTTACAGCTTACCACCTTTGTTGAGTGACCCTAGCAATCTTCTGGGCCCCAAACTCAAAACCTGACTCATTCCTTAGCTTCATCTCCTTTGTCCTATCGTATCCTGCTCAGAGACCCTTCAAAAACCCCCTGCAAAGTGGTCCCTTCCTCTTCTCACTGTGACCACCTGATCTTGACTTTTCATCACCTGGGGCTTTAATGAAAGGTCTCCTAACAGATGTGTCTGTCTGTCTGCCTCTCTTTATCTCTCACTCACACACACCCACATTCACATTTACAAACACACTTAACCGAAATTGTACCTTCTCTGAACAGCAGTCTTGTCATGATGTATCTCTGCTTAAGGATCTACCGTGTTTATCTGTTAGTCTGCCAATACTCCGTGTTCTCTGTGACCATGCCCACTTTGTCTATGCGATGCTGGCCCACTCTCCTTCAGAGTAAAGCTGGAACTCTTGGGGCTGTTATTATCAGACCAGGTTGCAGTGTTACTTGATGATAAAGATCCTGAGGAAATTAGCTATCCGTGTAGGAAGAGTCCTAAGGGAACTGAGAAGCCTCCTCTCTTTCTATAGATTTTATAGCAATAAGAGGTAGCCAGGGATTCCCTGATAGCTCAGTGATAAAGAATCTGCCTGCAATGCAGGAGACCTGGGTTCAAACCCTGGGAAGATCGCCTGGAGAAGGGAACGGCAACCCACCCCAGTATTCTTGCCTGGACAATTATGTGGACAGAGGAGCCTGGTGGGCTATAGTCCTTGGGGTCATAAGAGTCAGACATGACCAAGCGACTAACACACACACACACACACACACACACACACGAGGTAGCCACGTTTGGATGTTTTAGATATGGGTGCCAAGTGGTTGGTCTTGTTGTATCCCCTTTAGACCTAAGTGTATCTGTCCACACAATAGTTGCCTTTTTCTAGTGACAAGGTCTGGAAAGCTTTTAGTATTTAAGCCTTACCTGGCTGCAATGTTGCCGCTTAATAATGAGATGTGTATGTTTCGTCTAGATCAGGCCCAATACACCCTATGAGGAACTTGAGTTAGATTAGTGTCTCTAGTTGGTACCCTTTACTGTATTTTCTTTCCCAACTTCTGCTTCAATCAGAAACCTTGTTCTTTTTCATGTTTTCTGTCAAGCATTTTTGTATGCCTGTTTCTGCGTTAGTTGAGAACCCCTTGTGGTTTAGAGAATAATTCTTGTTCTCAAAGCATTTGATGGCGTTGCTGTTACTCATTGTCTTCCTGTGAGTCCAGCAAGCCCCGCCTTGTCCTTTCCATTGTATGTTGTCCCCTTACCAGGTGCAGAGTTCTTCCTTGAAATACTGGTCAGAATTCTGGTATCATTACCCTAATCTAGAAGGAGACTCCCAGAGGGACAGGCTGCCCATTCTATGAAGAACAGGAGCTACAAAATTAATGGGAATGTCAATCAAGGAAGGAATCAGGTTTTTAAAAGGCTATTTTTTTAGATCCATTTCAGCATGAGTGCCTTGATATTTCCCTTCTCTGTGGCAATTTTTGTGTGTTTTACCATTTTGCTTTGATTGTGGAGCATGAAGTCACATTTGCAAAGGAAGCACTCACTTTAAAGATAAATCAACTGACCGTATGTCAGCAGAAAACTCTAGGCTTTCTTTCCATTCTTTGATCTTCCTTCAGTGACTTCACTGGCCAATTACTGAGTATGCCTGTTGTGTTGGAACGGTTGTGCAGTGTAGGTGGGGAAATAAGACGTTTACTCATGAGACAGAATTTGTGTGATGGCTTAGTGTTCAGATGAGTAGCAGAGTCCACACGTGGTACTTCCCTAGGTTCCTATCATCCTGGAACTTCCTGGGGACATGAAGTTTCATCTAAATTGAGAGAAGGTGCCACTTTATTTTGAACTAAATGTATTTCCATCACAATTAAAATTCATAAACCAGATGAGAGAAGGATCTCTAATAATAACTACTCACACTCTGAGGATCCCATTTTCTCCATCTTCCACTTTTTTTAGTCACAGCTTGTGTGCTGAGAGAGAGACATTACAAAGAGGGAGGCAGAGACTCCAGAGTTTGGTTTACTCATGGTCACCTTGGACAGCCTGACACAACCAGACACAGACCCGCCTTCCTGCTCCAGATCCAGTGCCCCTTACAACCTGAGCTTGATTTAGGAGAGAGCTGGTTTCAAGACCAATCATCCCAGCCAACCTTTCTGGCTGGGAGATGCAGGAAAGAAGCTTGATGTTACTGCTGGATACTAAGGCTCTGGTTATTTTTAGGAAGGGTAACCCAAAAAAAAAGCATTATGATGACTACCTCATATGGAGAAGGGAAGGGCTACCCACTCTAGTATTCTTGCCTAGAGAATTTCATGGACAGAGGAACCTGGCAGGCTACATCCAGGTGGCGCTAGTGGTAAAGAACCCACCTGCCAATACAGGAGACATAAGAGACGTGGATTCTATCCCTGAGTCAGGAAGATCCCCTAGAGGAGGAAATGGCAACCCACTCCAGTGTTCTTGTCTGGAGAATCCCCATGGACAGAGAAGGCTGGCAGACTACAATCCATAGGGTTGCAAAGAGTCGGATACAGCTGAAGCAGCTTAGCACACACACACTCAGATGGGAAAGCTAGAGGTACTGCCAGGTTTTGGAGAGATGGTGTGTGTGTATATGAGAGAGAGAGCATGCATACAGCATACACATGCTCAAAACCAACATCGTCTCTGCTTCTAAGGTTTTTCCTGCCTGTCTTTACATGACTAAACCTCAGTTGGAAGCAAAGGGCTAGGCCAGCACTGAATTCCTGCAGGACACTTTAATTCGGCAGCTCTCGTCACAAGTCAGCACGTCTATATTCCATGGAACTTGGCAGCTTTCTACATCTCCTCTATTGCTGTCAAATAATCCTGGGGTTGCTCTGCTTGGGAGGTTTTCATTCTCCCCTTGCAGTAACTCATTCTCCAAACAGGTGTCCATTTCCTCCCGTTTGAACACACTGGTGTGAGGCAACTTTGAGGGCACACGGCTTACTAGGAGACAGCCGTTTAAAGAGAAATGAATCATAGATTTATGTCAGTCATAGGTATAAACATGTAGATATCACCATGTAGCACTCCCCGAAGGCATTTCTTGACTGGCCATCTCATGACATGGTACAGTTTTATGTAAATTGGACAAGCTGGCTTACCTTACTCTTCAGAAGCTTACATTAATAACATCATTCAATCCATTATAATGAAAGAAGAGGAATACTTCAATTAACAAGTGCCATTAGGTGTTAGCATTCAACAACTCTTTTGAGCCCCTAGTCTCTCCACAACACTGGGGACTCAGTGCCGAGCCACACAGGCATGATCCCTGCCCTCAGAGTGGAACTAATAGGGAGGTTGTTTTCATGTCTGACCAAACATGCTAAGTCATGTCTGACTCTTTTGTGACCCTGTGGACTGTAGCCCACTAGGCTCCTCTGTCCATGTGATTCTCCCGGCAAGAGTACTGCAGTGGGTTGCGATTCCCTTTTCCAGGGGATCTTTCCGACCCAGGGATCGAACCCGCATCTTACGTCTTCTGCATTGGCAGGGTGTTCTTTACCACTAGCGCCACCTGGGAAGCCCATGTGGAGGAATACAGAATTTAAAGTTGTGCCATACTCTTTGGAAGCATGGACAGTGTGTTATGAGAGTACATGCCTGGGACCTCATTTAGTTGGGAGAATGTAAGCAGACTTCTCTGCATAGAGTCACTAATCTTACCTAAGAGTTTGAGGATGCTTTGGTGCCAGCTAGGAGAAGTTTCAAGAGTAACTTCTATGGACATCACAGCATATGCAAATTCCTGAGGTGGAAAAAGGTTGGAAGGAAGAGGCCGTGTTGTTAGAGCATAGTCAGAGAAGGGTGGAATGAGTAAGGACCTTGGATTTAAGCTCAGTACCCTGAGAAGCCAGCGGAGGACTGTAAGGAAGAGAATGAAATGGTCAGTTTTGTGTTTTTAATGGTTATTCTGCCTCCTTTTAAAAGTATTCTGAGAAATGGATGAGGGAGGGAGTGAGGGGCATGGATGGACTGAGGGAGAAAATGAACATAGAGTTAAGGTGGCCCGTGGGGTGGCTTGGACAAGAGTGCCAGTATCAGTGTGGAAGAAAGTGGCGGCATTTGAGACCTGCTTTCGGGTTAGCTTCCCTTGTGGTTCAGCTAGTAAAGAATCAGCCTGCAATGCAGGAGACCTGGGTTCAATCCCTGGGTTGGGAAGATCCCCTGGAGAAGGGAAAGGCTATCCACTCCAGTATTCTGTCCTGGAGAATTCCATGGACTATACACTCCATGGGGTTGCAAAGAGTCAGACATGACTGAGCAACCTTCACTTCACTTTTGGAGTTAGTGTGGACAGAATTGGGGGAAGACTTGCTTATGGGGAGAGAAGAGTCAAGGATGGGCTCTTGGTCTCTGCCATGCTGGGGAGAGATTACCTTTACTGAGCCATGGAAAACATGATGAGAGACATGTTTGGGGCATAAGAAAATAATTCATAAATAATACATGTAGGAGATGAGTGTGAGATAATCCCAATGGAATTGTATGTTTTGTTGTGGATCTCTAAGAGGTGCTCACATTTAGGAATTATGAGAACAAATGAGATCCCTTAGTAACAGGTTTGGGAAAAGAAGAGAGAAGGGGATTGGAATTTCAGCTCCTAATGGTCAGGTAGAGGAGAATCCAGAGTAAAGAAAAAGCAAGATTATTTGGTGTCATGGCAACCAAAAAATGGAAGTATTTCAAAGGAAGAATCTGCCAACTCTGAATGTCCCCACTGTTCGGTCACATGTGATGAAGAATAAAAAGTGTTCCTGGATTAAGCATCAGACAAGCGTGTTCTGTAGAATTGTCAAGGAAGGAAGAATGAGGAAATACGAGAAAGAGGAAATACGCGTATAGGAACAAGTCTTTTTGATAAGCTTGGAGGGAAAGTAGAGTGTGGATGAAGAACAAAAGTCTGAGTGACTTTTTTTTCTCTAATAGCAGAAAAGCCTGTTTGCAGATGAGAAATGGGAGGGAGGTGGCATGCAAAGTTGAAGATACAGGAGAGAGAGGAGTATCTTGGAAGACTAGAAGGATTGAAATACAGAGTTCACACAAAGGGACTGGTCTTGATAGGAAGACAAAAGACAGAAAGGATGGGTGTAAATTATAGAAAGAGTGTGGATACGACAGTAAGATAATTAGGGAGTTCCCATATGATGACGGGCTTCCCTGGTGGCTCAGCTGGTAAAGAATCTGCCTGCAATGCGGGAGACCTGGGTTCGATCCCTGGGTTGGGAAGATGCCCTGGAGAAGGGAAATGCTACCCACTCCAGTATCCTGGCCTGGAGAATTCCATGGACTGTAGAGTCCGTGGGGTCACAAAGAGTCGGACACGACTGAGTGACTTTCACTTTCACTTTCATATGATACTACGGGGCTTCCCAGGTGACTCAGTAGTAAAAGAATCCACCTGCCAAAGCAGAGACTTCAGAGATGCAGGTTCAATCTCTGGGTCAGGAAGATCCCCTAGAGGAGGAAATGGCAACTCACTCCAGTATTCTTGCCTGGAGAATCCTGTGGACCAGAGGATCCTGGTGGCTACAGTCCATCGGATCCCTGAGAATCGGACACTACTTAGCGACTGAATATATGATAGCTCCAGTTTTCTTAAAGTAGTGGATATAGATATCCCCTGAGAATAAAGGGAAGAAGAAGAGTGGGCTTAAGAAGACAGGTGAAGGCATGACATATTTGACTAAAACCACATTTAGAGGCATGAGTGCCTGATTGAGGCTAGTCATCAGGGCCACTGTGTACAGCTGTGTAGGCATTGCACAAGCTTGCCGTACCTCAGAGGGGCACTATTCACCTCATAGACATCTCAGATTTATGTATGTGTCATGACAAGTTTCTGATAGATGGCAGTAAAGTATCTTGTTCTTGCAAAGTCAAGACATCACCACAGATTTCTGACAGAGGAGTAAAGTGTCTTGAGGAAGGGAGGTCGTGTTCTAATTCACACGCAAGCATTGTTTGGGATGCCTGTATTGTTACTCATGCAGTTAGAAGATAATACCAGTCTGCCCCAGTGGTGGATTTTTCTTCAGCACACAAGTTGCCACAGGCACAGACACGAGAAGGTAGGAGATGGGTCCCATCCATAGCTGGAGTTTTCTAGGAAGTTACAACCTGAGTAGAAAGAATGACTGCCAGAAGAGCCAAACAGTGTTTGACATGATGTCCATACAATCCAACCTAGATGAAGAGGAAAGTGAGGACAGAGGTCAGTGGATCTGAAGCGTCTGTAAGAATGCAGGCCTGGCTATCAGCTGTTACACTGGGAGCTCCTGAGAAAGTAAGTCTCAAGGATGGGAAGCTGTGATCAAAGAGTCTGATATTTGGTGATTCTGGAGGTAAGAAGTTTCTGGTGATGTTAGGGTCGGCATGGAGCAGAGGTGAGTGTGCTATTGATAGACTTAGTCTTTCAGTTCAGTTCAGTTCAGTCGCTCAGTCGTGTCCGACTCTTTGCAACCCCATGAATCGCAGAACGCCAGGCCTCCCTGTCCATCACCAACTCCCAGAGTTCACCCAGACTCACGTTCTTCGAGTCAGTGATGCCATCCAGCCATCTCATCCTCTGTCGTCCCCTTCTCCTCCTGCCCCCAATCCCTCCCAGCATCAGAGTCTTTTCCAATGAGTCAACTCTTCGCATGAGGTGGCCAAAGTACTAGAGTTTCAGCTTTAGCATCATTCCTTCCAAAGAAATCCCAGAGCTGATCTCCTTCAGAATGGACTGGTTGGATCTCCTTGCAGTCCAAGGGACTCTCAAGAGTCTTCTCCAACACCACAGTTCAAAAGCATCAATTCTTCGGCACTCAGCCTTCTTCACAGTCCAACTCTCACATCCATACATGACCACAGGAAAAACCATAGCCTTGACTAGACGAACCTTTGTTGGCAAAGTAATGTCTCTGCTTTTGAATATGCTATCTAGGTTGGTCATAACTTTCCTTCCAAGGAGTAAGCGTCTTTTGATTTCGTGGCTGCAATCACCATCTGCAGTGATTTTGGAGCCCCCCAAAAAATAAAGTCTGACACTGTTTCCACTGTTTCCCCATCTATTTGCCATGAAGTGATGGGACCAGATGCCATGATCTTCGTTTTCTGAATGTTGAGCTTTAAGCCAACTTTTTCACTCTCCACTTTCACTTTCATCAAGAGGCTTTTTAGTTCCTCTTCACTTTCTGCCATAAGGGTGGTGTCATCTACATATCTGAGGTTATTGAGATTTCTCCCGGCAATCTTGATTCCAGCTTGTGCTTCTTTCAGCCCAGCGTTTCTCATGATGTACTCTGCATATAAGTTAAATAAGCAGGGTGACAATATACAGCCTTGAGTACTCCTTTTCCTATTTGGAACCAGTCTGTTGTTCCATGTCCAGTTCTAACTGTTGCTTCCTGACCTGCACATAGATTTCTCAAAAGGCAGATCAGGTGGTCTGGTATTCCCATCTCTTTGATAATTTTTCACAGTTTATTGTGATCCACACAGTCAAAGGCTTTGGCATAGTCAATAAAGCAGAAATAGATGTTTTTAGACTTAGTCTTTACTCAGTGGGATAATGGGTTTCCCTGGTGACTCAGTGGTAAAGAATCTGCCTGCCAATGCAGGAGATGTGCAGAAGATTCGGGTTCCATCCCTGGTTCAGGAAGATCCCCTGGAGAAGGAAATGGCAACCCACTCCAGTATTCTTGCTGGAAAATTCCATGGACAGAGGAGCCTGGTGGGCTATAGTCCATGGGGTTGCAAAGCATCTGACACAACTGAAGCAACTGAACACATACCACACACCATGGGATAGTAAGGAAACCTTTTTTTAACCTTTAATTGTCAATGTGCTCAAAAATCTAAAACACAAATCATATCCCAATAACTGAAGAGCTTGATTATGTCAACTTTCTACATTTGAGCTCCAAAACATGAAAATAGAAATTAAATTGAAAGCATGATTAACATTTAAAATACAGTTTTATGTATGTGTGCTTTCTTAGCTATTTCTTAGAAATTACTAAGAGGATTTTAATTGTTTTACTCTTTAATCTGAAAAATATTTTAGCTCTGTTATTTAAGGTAAAACAATTTGAATATCTGTTTTTTAAGATTCTGTGCATTAGAGACATTGACGAATACTTCAATGATTTATGATTTATATGATTTATGAATACTTATGATTTATTCTAGAAATTTTGCTGGTAATTCCTCATAGTGTTATTGCCTGTGTTATTTCAGAATTCTGCTCTGGGAATAAGCCCAGTTGTTTTTGATGTTTTCTGGTATGCAGAGGTAGAGATAGTGCTCCTTTCTTGATATCTGGTGACATATTGGTAAGGCTTGTTTTAAAAATAAGTGCTCCGTGTGTGTGTGTGTGTGTGTGTGTGTGTGTGTATGTGTGTTACTGCTCAAGGGCAGAAAAGAGTAGTATTGAGGCTCAAAAAATTTACTTTTGAAAATAGGCTAGCACAATGGAAAGCTATTTAGGTGTGATAAAGTATTAATTATAATAAATGCAAAAGTAGTAAAAAATGTAGAGTTAGGAAAGTATTTGAATAAAGGCCACGTGAGGGATAAAGTTGTGGCTTAGACATAAACATTTAGGGTACATGTAAGCTGAAGTCTGGGAAGTGAATAAAAATGTCTTGTATTCAAGAGAGATGAGAATAATAACTTTCAATATGCCTTATGACTGTGTCTGGGATACAAGGATATCTTGTTTCTCTCTCATGGCCATGTTTCCTTGATTGGATATTTGGATGCTGTTCCAGTTACTATGGCTGAGTAAATTACTCTGAAACTTAGTAGAATAAAACAGCCATTTATCATACTCATAGATTATGTGGGTCAGGAATTCAGACAGGGGACAGAAATGACCCTGGTGACTTCCAAGGCAAAGGACAGTGCAGCTTGGGACTGGCTCTTTTTCTCAGGACACTTGCCCTTGGAACCCAGCCGGCAACCAGCATCAGGCCTGGCCTGAGACAGGTGGGCAGTTTGGGCTTCCTCACAGCTTGGTAGCCTCCCCAGATAAAGAGCCAGTTGGAAGCTTCATCGCCTTTTGCCTTAGAAGTCACACAGAGTCATTTCTGCCTTCTATTCATGATCAGTTCGTTACAGAGCCTTTTCCATGTGTGACTGGAAATAGTACTGTGGCCGTTTTTGCAAAATACACTCTGCCATATACACTTACTGGTTCCTTTAAGCATTATTCAAAGGTGTCTTCCTGAGAGCCAGTGACACAGCCATTTAAAATATATATTATTTCTTGGGCTTGTGGCTACCAAAATGCTCTGAAAAATTAGAGAGCCCCAAATACAAACAGTGCCAACCCTCCCAGAACACCTAAAGAACAGTTTCCTCTCCTTCCTCTACACCTTCATAACCCTCCTCAGCCTATGACCAGACCCCTCCTTCAGTGAGGACTATTGGCTTTCTTACCCTGCCCTTCTCATCAAAACTCAAAACCACAAGAACAAACACTTTTTCACCTCATTGTAATTCAGCCCAGCTAGCTTCCCTGCTGGCTCAGCAGTAAAGAACCCGCCTGCCAATGCAGTTGACTCCAAAATCTCTGTCTCCTATCTAGGGTTTGATCCCTAGGTCAAAGATCCCCTGGAGGAGAAAATGGCAACCCACTCCAGTATTCTTGCCTGGGAAATCCCAGGGACAGAGGAACCTGGTGGACTGCAGTCCATGGGCTCCCAAAAGAATCAGACAGGGCTTAGTGACTAAACAAAAGAACTCTCCTGAAATCTCATGATTTCCCCATGTTCAAAACCTATCAACAATTTTCGGGCTTTATCTTAAGGAATCTCTTCTCTACAGTATTTTATAATGTTGACCACTTCTTCCTGCTTTAAACTCTATGACCTTGATTCTCTGAAACTCTACAACCTAGTCTTCCTCCTCCCTTTGCTCCTTTTCATTGCTGTCTGCTTCTTTGCCCATCATGTTCATGTTGGTTTTTCCCAGGATCCCAACTTTGGATAAATGTCAATTTGTGTTCCTGATTCAACTATAGTTGACTCCAAAATCTCTGTCTCCTATCTAGTCCTCTCTCTGAACTACCAGTTGAGCATCTCTACTTTTCATGAGGAGGTGGGCCAGAACCTAAATGCAGGTCATCTGAAACTAATTTCATCTCCTTGTTTGTTTATATCACTACTCCATCACCTTATTCATTACAACTCATTTCTTTATTCTCACTGAGGTCAAACACTGAGGAATATCTGAATGCCTTATTTTTTTTTTGTACCTTCTGTTGTATCTAACAGATCACCAGATTTGTACATTTGACCTTCTAAATAGTCTTTAGATCTGTACTTTGTGTAAGCCTACCATCTTGGCTCTCCTGGGCTACTAAGCTCTACCACGGCTCCCTGCTTCACGTCTGCCTTCCACACTACCCAGTGTGATCTAAAACAAAACCCAAATCCAACCACATCACGTCTCTGCTCAGTGGCTGCTGAGGCCACAGGCCCAAGTTCAAGCTCCTCAACATCCCACAGAACCCACTGTGGCTTTGCTCCTGTCCAAATCTAGGGCCTTACCTCACACCATTTCCAGCCTCATTCTTTATACTGCAAAAACATGACGATGCTGCGTTTCCTCCAAACAACCAGCTGTTTCTTACACTCATCTCTTTGCTTACGTTGTCTCCTCTGCCGGGAGAGAAACTGAGGTCAATACCAATTCAGCAAGTAGGCAGTTGATAACCACTACTGCCTCAGCCTTGAGAAAGAGAACAGAAGTACACAAGGAAAGTGGGGGGTGTGGGGCAGCACAGCGTGCAAGGCAGGATGGGTGGATGTTTGTGACAATGGGTGACATTTGCTCAAACCACATTTTCTGCCATAGGCCATTAGCTTGTGTTCTACTTCCATATTCTGGCTTGTGGTAGACCACAGTCAGTATTGTTTGTCACATATATAACTTACGGAAACTTTATAGTTTTCAAAAGAAAATTCATAGAAATATTTGGTTCCAGAATATACAAAATCTTCGGCTGACCAAGTTATCTCTTTGGGCAAACACTTTTGGTTGATTCCCTAACTTCCATTGCAACCCAGATGGTTAGTCTTAAGACAGTACTTCTCCAAGTGTGGTCCACAGCTATATCAGCATCACATAGGAACTGTTAGAAATGCAAATTCTTTTTTTTTTAATATGTTAATTTTTATTTTATTTTTCAACTTTACAAAATTGTGTTAGTTTTGCCAAATATCAAAATGAATCCGCCACAGGTATACATGTGTTCCCCATCCTGAACCCTCGTCCCTCCTCCCTCCCCATACCATCCCTCTGGGTCTTCCCAGTGCACTAGCCCCAAGCATCCAGTATCATGCATTGAACCTGGACTGGCAACTCGTTTCATACATGATATTATACATGTTTCAATGCCATTTTCCCAAATCTTCCCACCCTCTCCCTCTCCAACAGAGTCCATAAGACTGTTCTATACATCAGTGTCTCTTTTGCTGTCTCATACACAGGGTTATTGTTACCATCTTTCTTAATGCCACATATATGCATTAGTATACTGTATTGGTGTTTTTCTTTCTGGCTTACTTCACTCTGTATAATAGGCTCCAGTTTCATCCACCTCATTAGAACTGATTCAAATGTATTCTTTTTAATGGCTGAGTAATACTCCATTGTGTATATGTACCACAGCTTTCTTATCCATTCCTCTGCTGATGGACATCTAGGTTGCTTCCATGTCCTGGCTATTATAAACAGTGCTGCGATGAACATTGGGGTACACGTGTCTCTTTCCCTTCTGGTTTCCTCAGTGTGTATGCCCAGCAGTGGGATTGCTGGATCATAAGGCAGTTCTATTTCCAGTTTTTTAAGGAATCTCCACACTGTTCTCCATAGTGGCTGTACTAGTTTGCATTCCTACCAACAGTGTAAGAGGGTTCCCTTTTCTCCACACCCTCTCCAGCATTTATTACTTGTAGACTTTTGGATTGCAGCCATTCTGACTGGTGTGAAACGGTACCTCATAGTGGTTTTGATTTGCAAGAAATGCAAATTCTTGACTGCCCCCATCAGACCTATTCAATCAGAAGTTCTGGGGGGTGGGACCCAGCAACCTGTGTGTTAATAAGCTCCTCCAGGTGATTCTGATGAATGCACAAGCTTGGGAACCACTGGTCTGAGACAGTCTTGATAATTTCATTCTCTCTGACACTAACTGGTTCAATAATTTGTAGGTTACCCAATTCTGACTAGTGAGAGAAAGTTGATCATGTTGGTAAAGAGGCTTCTGTGAAAAATGTCCTTGTTCCTAAGAAGGATACTCAGAAAAAGGCCATGCCTGGGAATTTCCTGGTGGTCCAGTGGTTAGGACCCTGCTCTTTCACTGCTGAGGGCCAGACTTCAATCCCTCATTGGGGAACTAAGAGTCTTCAGGCCACATGGCACAGCCAGAAAAAACAAAACAAAACAAAAACACTCCTATACATACCTGGATGTTATCATGTCTGGTTGTGATCCTGGAATTGCGTCAGCCTTCTGCAAACCATAAAATGAAAAGTGAGTGTTAGTCACTCAGTCGTGTCCAACTCTTCGAGATCCATGGACTCTAGCCCACTAAGCTTCTCTGTCCATGGGATTCTCCAGGCAAGAATACTGGAGTGGGTAGCCAATCCCTTCGCCAGGGATCTTCCCAACCCAGGAATCAAACCCAGGTCTCCTACATTGAAGGGAGATTCTCTACTATCTGAGCCACCAGGGAAGCCCCCCAGGAATCATAAAGGTGCCAGCTAATGGCTAACGCAGTAGGCTCAGAATGGTTACACAGTAGATTGAAATAAATTTCAGTCCTTCAAGGGCTTCCCTGGTGGCTCGGATGGTAAAAAGTCTGCCTGCAATGTAGGAGACCCTCCTTCGATCCCTGGGTTCCTGGAGAAGAGACAGGCTACCCACTCCAGTATTCTTGCCTGAAGAATCCCATGGATAGAGGAGCCTGGCGGGCTACACTCCATGGGGTCACAAAGAGTTGGACAGGGCTGAGTGACTAACGCTCAGTCCTTCAGGCAGCTTTGGAGGCAGTTCTACCTCTTGAGTATGTAGTGTTAATTCACTAAATGCATCATAATTGTTTACACCTGTTTTAACCATTCTCTGATGGCTTGTTTAAAAAAAATAAAAATGGCTGCATATAATTATTCTTTATATATATATACACATGCACTTAGTCATGCCTGAAAGCTCTTCCTTTGTTTTTATAGATGGCACCAAATGGTGATTTTAATTACTTAGCATGTTTGTGAGATTCTTCAAAACCAAGTGAAACCCAGATGTCCCATTCACTTCCATAGTGGTCACACAGCACTTGAACCATCAAATAACGGTGCTCCAAGCCCTTTCCCTATTTTTCCCGGAGGTACAGGCCTTTCCCAGGAGCCCCAGCCCAAGCACCCCAGGGAACCCCCAGGAATGCTGTGCTCCTCCAGTCTGCTGTGCCCGTGTGTCCTCAGTCAGCCTGTCAGCCTCCAGTCTGCCTGGCTGCTTTCTGTATCCCTCACCGGCCTGTAAGGGAGGAGAGTTAGAATGCAGATGTGTGAGTCCTGCTGGAATTCACTCCAGATACGGATACTTTCAGAGTCTACTTCTGGAGGATGCCCCTCTCCTCCAGACCCAGCGGGACCCCTTGTCACAGAGATGGCTTCACTCTCCCACCTGGGAGTGTCAGGGCCCCATTGTGCCCCCCTCTCCCGAGGTTCTCAGAGAGGACTGAAGTCTTACTTGTCGAAGGGGAAACTGTGCTGGAGACACAATCCACCTACCAGGAAGATTAGCACTCACTTTATTTTTGTTTTAATTAATTAATGAATTTTAGTTGGAGGATAATTACACTATTGGGATGGCTTTTGCCATACGTCACTATGAATTAGCCATAGGCATACACGTGTCCCCCACATCTTGAACGCCCCCCACTCCCACTCCCTCCCACCCTATCCCTCGAGGTTGTCATAGAGCGCTGGCTTTGGGTGCCCTGCATCATACATCAAACTCCCACTGGCTGTTTTACATATGGTAATGCATGTTTCAATGCTGTTATTCTCTCATATCATCCCACCCGTTCCTTCTCCCACTGAGTCCAAAAGTCTATTCTTTACGTCTGTTGTCTCTCTTGCTGCCCAGTACGTAGGATTTTCGGCACCATCTTTCTAGACTTCATATATATATTACTTTATAATGCATAGCACTTTAGCTCCTCCTCTCTCCCTTCTGCCTCCTTTCCAGTATATGTTCTTGCTTCTGAATAATCAAAGACCTACTCAAGTGCTTTCCTGAGGTCAAAGGAGCAATTTCTCCCCAGAGATGAATTCAGAACTCACTTTGAAGGCCATTTCCTACTCTTTGGCCGTCCAGGTTTTCCAAGATGTGAAAGTTGCGTTTTTGCTGAGCCAGCACTTTGCACAAGCGTCAGGTGCTCTCTGAGGGGTGGTGGTCAGCGGGGGTTAGGGGTTCCGAAGACAAAGCCGGAAAGAAGAGCACCCATACCGGGCCTTCCACGAAGAGCAACACAACTAGACCTCAAAGACTCTAGAGCCACAGGGTCCCTTGGGGTTTGAAAACGGGCTTATCTCATCTCTCCCGCAGCAGTAGAACTCAGCGGCTTCCTTGGCAACAGCACAGCCACTCTCTGGGTCTGGTCTTATTACAAAGTCTCCCCACTGCTCATTGTCTGTCTCCTTCCACATTCCCCAGTTCAGACTTAAGGAGACAGAGTTTGACTGGCCTAGTTCATCAAAGCCTTTTGTGTTTGAGCTGAGTTCCTTTTATACCAGATGACCTCGCAGGTTATTGACCCGGATGGAATGACTCCCTCGGGTCTGGTGTCAACCTCAGGTCTAATCAGCTGTGTTGACAGCATGGAGGTGGGGATAAGAGGCCAGGTCTCCACAAAGCCACTCCACTTCCGGAAACAGGCAGTGGTTACTCCTTCAGCAGAGGCTGTGAGTAGGGCAGTTTCCCTGAAAGGAGCCTGTGGGGTCCAGTCGGGGTAATTATGTTGCAGTGTAGCTACGTGGTGGCTTTCCTGGTCACTCGGTGGTAAAGGATCTGCCTGCCAGTGCAGGAGACGCAGGCTTGGTCCCTAGGTCAGGAAGATCCCCTGGAGAAGGAAGTGACAACCCATTCCAGTATTCTTGCCTGGAAAATCCCGTGGACAGAAGAGCCTGGCGGGCAGCACTCCATGGGGTCTCAAGAGTTGGAGGCAACTAAACAACGAAGTGGTAGAATGCAGTCCCTTCTACAGGGAAGCAAGGAAGGCTGCCTTTTCATTAATGATTGACATCTACATTCTGACCTCATCAAGCTGTCCTTTCTGGGCCTCTGTTTCTTTTTCTTTCTTTCTTTCTTTTTTAACTTTTTATTTTGTATTGGGGTATAGCTGATTAACAAACAATGCTGTGTAGTTGCATGTATACAACAAAGGGACTCAACTATACATATACATGTATCCATTCTCCCCCAAACTCCCCTCCCATCCAGGCTGCCACACAACATTGAGCAGAGTTGGATGTCAGTTTCTTCATCTGCAAAATGAAACAGTTTATCTTAGTGATTTCTAAATACCTTTCACTCAGGCCTGGTCCCAGTTGTACAAGTCCAGCCTTATACAGTATTTGGAACTCTCTTTAGGAAAAAAAGCCTACAAAATTAGGCGTGAGGTCTTTGAAGGGGCCCTGACTCAAGCTTGCTCCATTTCATATAAATCCATCTCTGTTTAAATGCATTGTCGACTGAGGATATTTTCAACTTATCCTGATAAGAGTTTGTCAGGATGTAACTGCTGTGTAAGTCAAGATTAAAATCTGTATACATTCTTCAAGGTGTATCTATGCTTCAAAGACAGTAGCAGTATATCTCAGCTAATGTGTCTCTTTAGGCCCTTGATACATTGTAGCTTATATCTGTTGAGTTTGTACTTGTTGTTACCATTGTATTGCACTATATCTGCCTCTTCACACAACATGGATCAGTAGCTCCAAAGAAATTCCTGGTAATGTAAAAATTGAGACAAAGATACTGATGTAATAATTCAGGACAACTAACTTTATAAATAATAGTGAACAGAGCTTGGAAGGCAGGGTGGGTAGGAGTGGATTGTGATGTATATTTGCTGGTTGGGTTTCACACCAGCAACCAAAAAGGAAAAGTTCTGAAAGGAAATATGGGATTATGGAAAAACTAGATTTAACCGACTCATCAAAGTCGGGGCAAGAACAATTACGGATTTTTTCATGATATTTTCTCCATAATGTCCAATGTACATCTGTTAAACTTAGGGGGAGAGGGATTTCCCCCAGAATAAGACAAAATGATGCTTTGTTTCTAGTATAAAGTTAATGAATTTTAGTAGCAAAACAGAGGAAAATAGTAGAATGGGAAAGACTAGAAATCTCTTCAAGAAATTAGACATACAAAAGGAACCTTTCATGCAAAGATGGGCACAATTAAGGACACAAACTGTAAGGAGCTGGCAGACAAGATTAAGAAGAGGTGGCAAAAATACACAGAACTGTATGAAAAAGATCTTAATGATCCAGATAACCATGATGGTGTGGTCACTCACCTAGAGCCGGACATCCTGGAGTGTAAAATCAAGTGGGCCTTAGGAAGCATCACTATGAACAAAGCTAGTGGAGGTAATGGAATTCTAGCTGAGCTATTTCAAATCCTAAAGGATGATGCTGTGAAAGTGCTGCACTCAGTATGTCAGCAAATTTGGAAAACTCAGCAGTGGCCACAGGACTAGAAAATGTCAGTTTTCCTTCCAATCCCAAAGAAAGGGAATGCCAAAGAATGTTCAGTCCATCATACAGTTATGTTCATTTCACATACTAGTAAGGTTCTACTCAAAATCCTTCAAGTTAGGCTTTAGCAGTACATGAACCAAGAACTTCCAGATGTACAAGCTGAGATTAGAAAAGGAAGAGGAACCAGAGATCAATTTGCCAACATTCGTTGGATCATGGAGAAAGTAAGGGAATTCCAGAAAAACATCTATTTCTGCATCATTGACTACACTAAAGCCATTGATTGTGTGGATCACAGCAAACTGTGGAAAATTTTTACCAGGCCACCTTATTAGTCTCCTGAGAAACCTGAATGTGGGTCAAGCAGCAGTAGTTAGAACTGGACATGGAACAACTGACTGGTTCAAAATTGGGAAAGGAGTACGACAAGGCTACATATTGTTGCCCTTCTTATTTAACTTACATGCAGAGTACATCATGTGAACTGCCAGGCTGGATGAATCACAAGTGGGATTCAAGACTGCTGGGAGAAATATCAATAACTTCAGATATGCAGATGATACCACTCTAATGGCAGAAAGTGAGGAAGAACTAAAGAGCATCTTGATGAGGCTGAAAGAAGAGAGGGAAAAAACTAGCTTGAAACTCAACATTCAAAAAACTAAGATCATGGCATCCAGTCCTATCACTTCATGGCAAATAGATGGGGGAAAATAGAAACAGTGACAGACTTTATTTTCTTGGGCTCCAAAATCACTGTGGTTGCTCACTGCAGCCATGAAATTAAAAGATTCTTGCTCCTTGGAAGGAGAGCTATGACAAACCTAGATAGCATATTAAAAAACAGAGAGATCACTTTTGCCAACAAATGTCCATATAGTCAAAACTATGGTATTTCCAGTAGTTGTGTATGGATGTGAGAGTTGGACCATAAAGAAGGCTGGGCACCAAAGAACTGATGCTTTCAAATTGTGGTGCTGAAGAAGACTCGAGAGAGTCCCCTGGACAGCACGGAGATCAAACCAGTCAATTCTAAAGAAAATGAACCTGGGATATTCATTGGAAGGACCGATGCTAAAGTTTCAATACTTTGGCCACCTGGTGCAAAGAGCTGACTCATTGGGAAAGACCCTGATGCTGGGAAAGATTGAAAGCAAAATGAGAAGAGGGTGGCAGAGGATGAGATCATTAGGTAGCATCACTGACTCAATTGACATGAATTTGAGCAAACTTTGAGAGATCATGAAGGACAGAGGAACCTGGTGTGTTGCAGTCCATGGGTTTGCAAAGACTTGAACGCAACTTAGTGAATGAACAACAACAAAGTCCTATTGATAAAGGCATTTGCACCATTGTTCATGCTTTTTGAGTAAACCTGGTCCATACTTTATCAACTCAGAACTGAGAAGCTGTGTTCTTTAAGGAATCAATGTGAAGAATGCAACTTGCAATGCCACCTCTCTTTTTTTTTTTCCTCTTGGCTTTTTGCTGCTTTATTGTTGTTCAGTTGCTCAGTCGTTCCCTTGATATCTCCTGTTTTCTTTCCCATTCTATTATTTTCCTCTATTTTTTTTGCCTTATTCAGTTAAGAAGGTTTTCTTACCTCCCTTTACTATTCTCTGGAACTCTGCATTCAGTTGGGTATATATTTCTCTTTCTCCCTTGCCGTTCACTTCTCTTCTTTCCTCAGCTATTTGTAAAGCCTTCTCAGACATCCACTTTGCCTTCTTGCATTTCTTTTTCTTTTTGATGGTTTTGGTCACTGCCTCCTGTACAGTGTTACAAACCTCCGTCCATAGTGCTTCAGGCATTCTGCCTACCAAATCTGATCCCTTGAATCTATTTATCACCTCCACTGTATAATCATAAGGGATTTGATTTAGGTCATACTTGAATGTCCTAGTGGTTTTCCCTGCTTTCTTCAATTTAAGTCTGAATTTTGCAATAAGGAGTTGATGATTTGAACAAGCTGCAGATCTTGTTTTTGCTGACTGTATAGAGCCTCTCCATCTTCGGATATAAAGAACATAATCAGCCTGATTTAGGTGTTGGCCATCTGATGATGTCCATGTGTAAAATCATCTCTTGGGTTGTTGGAAAAGTGTGTTTGCTATGAGCAGCATGTTCTTTTGACAAAACTGTTAGCCTTTGCCCTGCTTCATTTTGTACTCCAAGGCCAAACATGCCAGTTATTCGGGTTATCTCTTGACTTACTACTTTTGCATTCCAATGTCAAATGATGAAAGGGACATCTTTTTTTTTTTTTTTTTTTTGGTGTTAATTTTAGAAAGTGTCATAGGTCTTCATAGAATTGGCCAGTTTCAGCTTCTTCTGCATCGATGGCTGGGGCATAGACTTGGATTACTGTGATGCTGAATACCAAGATTATCCTGTCATCTTTGAGACGGTACTTGTACCCAAGTATGGCATTCAGGACTCTTATTGACTATGAGGGATACTCCCTTTCTTCTGAGGGATTATTACCCACAGTAGTAGATATAATGCTATCTGAATTAAATTCACCCATTCTCATCCATTTTTAGTTCACTGATTCCTAAGGTGTTGATGTTCAGTCTTGCCATCTCCTTGCTTGACCACTTCTTTACTGGGAAACGTGAACAATGGTGCAAATTCCTTAATCATTTATGACTTTGCTCTTTCCCAACACCTAATGAAGGGAACAATTGATATACATAGTTTAGCACAACTTAAAACCGTATTTAAATACTGCAATGGACTGTAAAATATTAGAGCCCACTGTCACAAAAGACTGGATTGGCGTATACTTTCCACCATACCCCAAGTAGACACAGCTCTCCAGCTTTTTTCAGTGTGAAATGCGGTCAGTTGGCTGGTGAGCTGGCTGTGGTCTTCAGTTATAAATATCTCCACAGTGTTGGTTCATGCTCAGTTTGAAAAGGAAGACATTATTTTTGCTCCTCTTCTTTCTTTTAATGTGGTTGGAAAATGGTAGACATAATTTTTGAAGGATCTGAAACATAGTTTTTATCATGTTTTCATGGTTACCATCTTTGTTGTTTTCACCCTTCCCCCAGTGAATACTTTTATTAATGCCCATATGTACATCAGAATTGAAGCAAAAATATGGAGGGTTCCCACATGCCCTCCCTTACCAAACACATAGCCTCCCTCACCAGCAGGGTCCCATATCAGTGTGATATAGTTGTCATAATCAATGAACCAGCATTGATACATTACCAACCAAAGTCTGCCATTTACAGTAGAGTTCACTCTTTGTGTTACAGATTATATGGGCTTGAATAAATGTATAATGTCGTGTATTTACCATTATAGTATCATATGGAATAGTGTCACTAAACCAAAAGAAGAAATCAAATTAAAGACTAATAAAATACAGCAAAATAAAACATAAAATAAAATTCTTATACTAATTATGAACTAAAGTATGACAGAGTTGAGACCAAACATATTAGTCTTATCAATAAATGTAAATGGGCTTAACTCACCTATTTAAAGAAAAGATTTTCCACTGGACTCACCCAGGAAAATTCAACTATATGCTGTATCTAAAATAAAATTGTTAATAAAGGCTAAAAATACAGGGATAAGCAAAGAGTTACCAAGCAAGTGGAAGTAATGTTAATAAGAAAGCAGATGTAGAATATCTATATAACTTTAAAAAAAAAAAAAACACCTTTTAGGTGAAAAAAAAGGACACTTTTTAACGCTAAAAGCCAAAATTTACAAAGGACATAAAACATTTATGGGTGTCTAGGTACTAAATTATTCAGCAACCACTTTTAGAAAGTAAAATTTACAAGAGATGCAAAGGGAAACACAGAAGAAAAAACCTACTAATAGAAAAATTTAACATAATACTCCCAGTGTAAGACAAATCAGGTTAAAAAAGTAAACATGTTGAAGATTTAAACAGCATTATCGATAAGGATATATATCACACTCTACACTCAGACGACAGAAAATATACTTTCTTCTTTTTTAAAAACATTTTATTTTGTATTGAGTATAGTCAGTTAACTGAAGAAGGAAATGGCAACCCACTCCAGTGTTCTTGCCTGGAGAATCCCAGGGACAGGGGAGCCTGGTGGGCTGCCGTCTATGGGGTCGCACAGAGTCGGACACGACTGAAGTGACTTAGCAGCAGCATAGTCAGTTAACAGTGTTGTGATAGTTTCAGGTAGATAGCAAAGGGACTCAGCCAAGCATAGACATGGATCCATTCTCCCCAAAACTCCCCTCCCATCCAGGCTGCCACATAACATTGAGCAGAGTTCCGTGTGCTGTATGGTAGGTCTTTATTGTTTATCCGTTTTAAATACAGCAGAGTGTACATGTCCATCCCAAACTCCTTAACTGTCCTTTCTCCCCATCCTTCGCACTTTTTTAAGTGAACATGAAACATTCACCAAAAAGATCCTGCGTAAATTGAATTTCTTGAAAATAATAATGAAAAATACCACATAACAGAATCTGTGGGATACATATAAAGCAATGATCAAAGGAATATTCAAAGCCTTAAACACTTAATAGAAGTTAAAGAGGGCAATAAGTAAATTCTCAATTTAAAAAGCTAGAAAAGGAACAAGAAATAAACTAGAATACAGCAAAACAAGGAAAAGCATAAAGATAACATTGAAATTGAGAACAAAAAAAACCCAGTAAATCTAATGAATAAATTAATTATATAAGCCATTACCTAACTCAAGAAAAAAGGGAGAATGCACACATACACAAATAATTTCCTAGAAAATTAGTTTACCAAAATTGATCTTTAATTAGATTGGCTTATACCAAAAAAAAAAAAAAAACTTCCTTAGAAGAAATAGAAAAAGTTATTAAAGAATAAGAAAAGCGCCAGGACCAGAAAGTTTTATAGGGAAATTAACCCAAACCTTCAAAGACCAAATGGTCCCATAAATGCTCCATAAATTATTCAAGAGTATTGTGAATGAAGGAAATCTTCTTAATTGTTTTTACTATGGGAATATAATTTCAGTACCTAATCCTGATAGAAACAGTACAGAAAATTATAGACCAGTATCACTTACGAATAGGAATATAAAATTTCTAAATAAAATATTAGAGAATAGAATCTGATAATACATGAAGAAAATAATATACCATGACCAGGTGGGATTTATCCCAGGAATAAGGATGACTCTGCATGAGGTAATCAATTAATTTAATAGCCCTATAAATAGATCTGAGGAAGAAAATCATATAATTGTCTTTATAGATTCTGGAAACCTTTTACAATTGTCAACACTCATTCCTGATAAAGTCACTCAAGGAAAAGGAATTGATGGACATTTTCTGAAAATATATAGTTTTATCAAGTATAAATATTCATTAATCTTAAGACCAGCATAAGGGGGAAACATTAGCACTGTTTCCACTAAGATTAGAAGCAAAGCAAGATTACCAGTTGTCCTATTATCATCCAAAAATGTACTAGAAATATTAGCCAATACAAGTAGACATGAGAAACCAATTAGAGGCATAAGAATGGGAAAAGTGAAGCTGTCTCTATTTGCAGATGATATATATAATTATGGAACTAGAAAGTCCTAAAGAATTAATGGTAAAACCAAATAAAATAAAAAGAGATTTCAGAAAGCAGCAAGCTATCCAAGAATATACAAAGAGAAAACTGTATTTATAATAGCAACAGTCCTTTGGGTCACAAACATGACTGAAGAGACTTAGCGCGCGCGCACACACACGCACACACACACACACGAAGAAGATAAAATGCTTAAGAATAAATTTGACATGAAATATGCAAAATCTTTATAAGGAGAACTGTAAAACATTCCTGAAAGATAAAAATAACTTGACCAAACAGAGGATAAGAAAAAATTTTAATTTCAAATAAGTAATATAATCACAATGAAGAGGGATCGAAGAAGCAAACCCTGATAACTCTGCATGCAGTATTGCAACAACATGCTCTTGGGCTAAAAACAAAATAACTCTGAACAGATACTGAACCCTAGTTAGCAGACCTCTCTTTCTGCAGAAGCATAGGTTGGCAATTCTGAAATCATTTTTTGTATGTTCTAAGGATGAGCAAATAAGTTGTGGATAGTGGGAGTCAGGTTTTGTATTTTGAGAGAGGGAAGCTGCAGTCAGAGTAAAAGAAAAAAATAGAACAAACTCTGCAGTATTGGATTGGAGTTGGAGATATAGGTGTGAACTCGAGTTCTAATACATGTATATACATATGCACATACACATGTAGGAACTAGATACAGATCTGCATGGATTACAGTCTCTATTGTGCACATGAGTGTATGTGTATATGACACATTTGTCTATATGTGTGTGTAAACACTCCCCAGCTCTGTCCTCTGAGAAGGCAGTTGAAGCAGTTGCACCCCAGCTGCAGTGAGCACACCTCGAGCCAAGATCTTTGTTTCTATACACCCAAATTCTCCACTTAAAAGGAAGTAGAGAATAGGGTATATATAGTCCACAAAGAAATGATTGAGGCAGGTGACGTATTAGAACCTTGTTATGCCCCAAAGTAAGAATGTGCTTATGATAGGGATATGTCAGAATGGCAGAGGATCCAGTTTTAAGGAACTCCAGTTGACCAAATCTGGGATGACGTAATCATCAAAATACTAATTTAAGCTCTTTCCTGGCTGGAACTATGGAGGGTGCAGAAGAGAAGAAAAAGAAGGTTCCTGCTATGCCAGAAACCCTTAAGAAAACGCGAAAGAATTTCGCAGAGCTTAAGATCAAGCACCTGAGAAAGAAGTTAGCCCAAAAGATGCTTCGAAAGGCAGGGAGGAAGCCTATCTATGAAAAAGCTAAGCATTACCACAAGGAATACAGGCAGATGTACAGAACTAAAATTCAGTTGGCTAGGATGGCACAAAAAGCCGGCAACTTCTATGTACCCACAGAACCCAAATTGGCATTTGTTGTCAGGATCAGAGGTATCAACGGTGTGAGCCCCAAGGTTCAAAAGGTGCTGCAACTCCTTCACCTCTGGCAGATCTTCAGTGGCACCTTTGTGAAGCTCAACAAGGCTTCATTTAACATGCTGAGAATTGTGGAGCCATACATTGCATGGGGGTACCCAAACCCGAAGTCTGTAAATGAATCGATCTACAAGCATGGTTATGGCAAAAGCAACAAGAAGTGAATTGCCCTGACAGACAACACATTGATTGCTTGATCTCTTGGGAAATACGGAATCATCTGCATGGAGGATCTGATTCATGAGATCTGTACCGTTGGAAAACATTTCAAAGAAGCAAACAACTTCCTGTGTCCCTTTAAATTGTCTTTTCCATGAGGTGAAATGAAGAAAAAGACGACCCATTTTGTAGAAGGTGGAGATGCTGGCAACAGGGAAAACCAGATCAACAGGCTTATTAGAAGGATGACCTAAGGTATCTACCAGGATTATTTTTGTAATTTGGTCAGTTAATAAACAATTGAAACAAACAAAATACTAATTTAAGTAAATAATGATAGTAAATTTAATACTACTGAATAAAGGCTCCATGTGCTACACCAATATGAATGAACAAGTAAACAAATAATGAAGAAGGGAAAGCTTTAGTATAATAGAAAATGCACTAAAAAATGTAGAAGGAATGATGGAATTAGAAAATCACCTTCTGCCAAGTCATCATAAAAATAATTGTTATAAGCAAGAATCATCGTGAATGCTACAACTAACAGATGAAAGTTTGAGACTAGAATAGGCTAATAGAGTTTTGCCAAGAGAAGGCACTGGTCATAGCAAACAACCTCTTCCAACAACACGAGAGGAGACTCTACACGTGGACATCACCAGATGGTCAATACTGCAATCAGATTGATTGTATTCTTTGCAGCCAAAGATGGAGAAGCTCTATACAGTCAGAAAAAAACAAAACCAGGAGCTAACTGTAGCTCATATCATGAACTCCTTATTGCCAAATTCAGACTTAAATTGAAGAAAGTAGGGAAAACCACTAGACCATTCAGGTATGACCTAAATCAAATCCCTTATGATTATGCAGTGGAAGTGAGAAATAGATTCAAGGGATTAGATCTGATAGAGTGCCTGAAGAACTATGGACAGAGATTCATGACATTGTACAGGAGGCAGGGATTGAGACCATCCCCAAGAAAAAGAAATGCAAAAAGGCAAAATGGTTATCCGAGGAGGCCTTACAAATAGCTGAGAAAAGAAGAGAAGTGAAAAACAAAGGAGAAAAGTTATACCCATTTGAATGCAGAGTTCCAAAGAATAGCAAGGAGAGATAAGAAAGCTTTCCTCAGCAATCAATGCAAAGAAATAGAGGAAAACAGTAGAATGGGAAAGGCGAGAGATCCCTTCAAGAAAATTAGAGATACCAAGGGAACATTTCATGCAAAGATGGGCACAATCAAAGGCAGAAGCAGTATAGACCTAACAGAAGCAAGAGATATTAAGAAAAGGTGACAAAAACTATACGAAAAAGATCTTAATGACCCAGATAACCACGATGGTGTGATCACTCACCTAGAGCCAGACATCCTGGAATGCCAAGTCAAGTGGGCTTTAGGAAGCATCACTAAGAACAAAGCTAGTAGGGGTAATGGAATTCCAGCTGAGCTATTTTAAATCCTAAAATATGATATTGTGAAAGTGCTGCACTCAATATGTCAGCAAATTTGGAACACTCAGCAGTGGCCACGGGACTGGAAAAGGTCAGTTTTCATTCCAATCCCAAAGAAAGGCAATGCCAAAGAATGCTCATACTACCACACAATTGCACTCATCTCGCACGCTAGTAAAGTGATGCTCAAAATTCTCCAAGCCAGGCTTCAACAGTACGTGAACCGTGAACTTCCAGATGTTCAAGCTGGATTTAGAAAAGGCAGAGGAACCAGAGATCAAATTGCCAACATCCGTTGTATCATCACAAAAGCAAGAGGTCCAGAAAAACATCTACTTCTGCTTTATTGATTACACAAAAGCATTTGACTGTGTGGATTACAACAAACTGTGGAAAATTCTGAAAGAGATGGGAATACCAGACCACCTGATCTGCCTCTTGAGAAATTAGCATGCAGGTCAGGAAGCAACAGCTAGAACTGGACATGGAACAACAGACTGATCCAAATAGGGAAAGGAGTACGTCAAGGCTGTTTATTTTCACCCTGCTTATTTAACTTATATGCAGAGTACATCATGAGAAATGCTGGACTGGATGAAACACAAGCTGGAATCAAGATTGCCGGGAGAAATATCAACAACTTCAGATATGCAGATGACACCACCCTTATGGCAGAAAGCAAAGAGGAAGTAAAGAGCCTCTTGATGAAAGTGAAAGAGGAGAGTGAAAAAGCTGGCTTAAAAACCAACATTCAGAACACGAAAATCATGGCATCTGGTCCCATCACTTCATGGCCAGTAGATGGGGAAACAATGGAAACAGTGAGAGACTTTATTTTGGGGGACTCCAAAATCACTGCAGATGGTGATTGCAGCTGTGAAATTAAAAGATGCTTATTCCTTGGAAGGAAAGTTATGACCAACCTAGACAGCATATTATAAAGCAGAGACTTTACTTTGCCAACAAAGGTTCGTCTAGTCAAAGCTATAGTTTTTCCAGTAGTCATGTATGGATATGAGAGTTGGAATATAAAGAAAGCTGAGCACTGAAGAATTGATGCTTTTACACCATGGTGTTGGAGAAGACTCTTGAGAGTCCCTTGGACTGCAAGGAGAACCAACCCGTCCATCCTGAAGGAAATCAATCTTGAATATTCATTGAAAGGACTGATACTGAAGCTGAAACTCCAATACTTTGGCCACTTGATTCCTCATTTGAAAGGGCCCTCATGCTGAGAAACATTGAAGGTGGGAGGAGAAGTGGACGACAGAGGATGAGATGGTTGGATGGCATCACTGACTCAATGGACCTGAGTTTGAGTAAACTTTGGGAGTTGGTAATGGACAGAGAGGCCTGGCGTGCTGCAGCCCATGGCATCGCAGAGAGTCGGACACCACTAAGCAACTGAACTGAACCAAACTAAGACTAGGATATTTGCATTGTCTCCAAATATATCGCAGCAAGCTGCCTTTTATTTACAAAGGGTAAAGTAGTAACTAAGTGGAGAAACGTGACAACACCATCCTAACCAAAAGGTTAAGGTTTACATTGCTCTTAATGGGGCCATTATGCACTTCTGAATATACTACATAGAGAAGAAGCCAGAGTAACATTTGTATTATGCTGTCAGAGGTGTGTGACCTTAATCTAATCACAGGGACACAAAGGACAATTCAAAATGTGCAACATTCTATGAAATGCCTGGCCTGTGTAAGAACAGACTCAGGAACCATCAGATTAAAGGAGACTGAAAAGTCATGACAACTGAATGCAGTGTGTGATTTTAGACTTTCTTTTTCTAAAAAATATCATTGGGACATTGGGCAAAATCTCAGTAAGATTTTATAGATTAGATAATATTTCAATGTTAATTTCCTGATTTTGACAAGTTTACATAAGAGTATCCCTTATTTTTAGGAAATGCACATTGAAATACTTAGTAATAAAGGAACATTATAATCCACATTTTAAACAGTTTGGGAAAAATATGTGTATTTATGTGAGTTTAGAAAAAGAAAAGACAGTTTAGCAAATGTTAGCATTATGAGACTCTAGGTGAAGTGTATCTAGGAATACAAAGAATTCTTGCAACTATTCTGAAAGTCTGAAATTATATTTGATGACTTCATGGTTTGAACTTTGGTACACTCCTTTATAATGTTATTCAAATTAAGAAATTAAGCATTAGCATGATGGAATGGCACTGAGAAAAGTGACTATTAATTCTGCATATAATATCGTATTTATATTGTAACCATGGTTGCAGGTGGCACAGTGGTAAAAGAATCCGCCTGCCAATACAAGAGATGCAGGAGACACGGGTTCGATCCCTGGAGTTGGGAAGATCCCCTGGAAAAGGGAATGGCTACCACTCCAGTATTCTTGCCTGGAGGATCCCATGGACAGAGGAGCCTGGAGTCCATGGGGTTGCAAAGAGTCAGACACGACTGAGCACACACTTTTTAAAACATGATTGCAGGAGTCACAATGAAGTGCAAGCATATGTCTTTGCAACTGTAGTAAAACCTGGTCTGCGTCTTTCAGGTGTGATGGTCTAGGGTTAGCTGGTATCAGCCACCTTATGCACCAAGACAGTGATTTCAGTCATTCTCACATAAATTGGAGGAGGGGAGGGCAGAGGGGCAGCTGTAATTCTGCTAGATTATTGGAGCTTACTGAAGTCAGATAATGGTTCCTCACATTTGCTGACTGCTCTGTGGCTATGGAATAAACAACTCTGATGGCCGTTTAGTCATCATTCCACTAGAGTCACGTCCCCGAGGAACACCAGTGCAGTAAAATTTTAGAAGCTAAATGTTTAACTCTCCAGGCTGTCTGTGCAAAACAAAGCAAGGTTCACAGAAGCAAGCTTCCTTGTTCACTAAACACTCAGCCCAGAAGAACTGAGAGATTGCACATGTCACTGTGAACCTTGCACTGTCAGATTTATAAACTTCACAAACCAAAAATAGATTCTGTGGTTGATCCAAAAACCTACAGTCTCACGATAAACGCATGGTGGGTGAAACCTTTCAAATGTTAGTTTTAGTTCCTACTCTGTTCCCCTGCGTGTGATTGAATCAGGTTGAGCTGATTTGAGCCTGGGAGAGGAAATATTGCCTCGGTAGGATTTTCTAGGACCTCTGAAGAAAGATACCAAATAACCAGTTTGGGTAGGTTTTAGGATCCTCCAGGGGGCACCAGAACACTCCAGTGTAGTCGATCCCATTTCCTTAAGCCCAGAAAGGCTAACAGTGTTACCTGTTATAATTGATTCACCCACTGTAACTTTCTCAGTTCCACTAACACTTTTTTTCGTACATTTGCTTTTTTCTTCTTTTTTTCCCTACATTTGCTTTTACAACATTTATGAGTTTATGGAGTGTTTCTGCCTCTGAGGAAGCAAAGGAAGGAAAGAGATCATCTCTTGGATGAGCCTTAGAAACCAGAGCCATGTCTCCTCAGGGTAAATATGAAAGCTCTCAGCCCACTCTCAGTGTAAGGATTTTCCAAATGTTCCTAATCTGGCTGGGGGTAGGGGGGAAACTTGAGGAAACTGAGAATTCATTCACTTTCTCAGCTTCAGGCTGTATATAAGCCACCCTGTTATTATCATTATTAATAATAAACAGTGAATGTCAAATAGGCACTTCATGGTGGATTTTTATATGAATTTTATGCAGAAGTGAGGGGTTGCCTGGCTACTGCATAATATTAGTCAGTTCTGATCCAAGAGCACAAAATTCCGACAGGCCTCCCGAGCCTGTCCCTCCAATTAGTGGCTGCTTCATTACGAATAAAGAACCCTCATTACTGTGGGCCTTCAAGTGAAATAGGATCCCCTACCTCTTGAAATCTGCCTTTCTAAGTACAGACGGTTCCCAACTTACCAACAATCCACTTAAGAACCACCAAGGCATTCAGAGGCTGCCTAGACTCCTGCAGCTGCCGCCCGCCCGGGCCCCCTGCCCAGCCCCCCTGCCCAGCGCGCCTCCCCCCCCTCCATGCCCCTGGTCTGCTCAAGGGAGTTCTGCCCTCCCCCCCTGCAGAGCCAGCTGCCCACCTGCCCGCCAGACTATGGACTCAGAGCTGGGGGTTCAGTGAGGCCTCCGAGCTACCGCTGGTTTTATAGCTGAGCTCAGCTATGGGGTAAATAGGCTTTTGTGGCCTGGCCTGGGAACCGAACCACCATTTATAAAAAAAGAAAAAAGAAAAAAAAAAAACAAACTGTCTCCATGGGAGAATGTATTGTGCATTCCCAACAAGGAGCCAACAAACATTAGAATGTCTGTGGAAACTGCCTCTATGCTCCCAGCAGGGCAGAGACGAGGAGGAAGGGTGGCCGAGTGCGCTGGGTTAGGGTACAACTCTAGCTCTAAGGCCCTCTCTCCCCCAGCACTGAAGAGCCTTGCAAGCCCTTGAATCTCTCTGCAAAACAATGGGATTGGACTAAATGAGTTAAAAACATCTTTTTGGTATGGTTGATCAAAGGTCTATCCTCATTTCATTCCTTCCTTCCTTCCTTCCTTCCTTCCTTCATTCGTTCACTGGCATTTTACTCAGACTGTGTGCCAGACTCCAGACTAAGTGTGGGCTTCCCAGGTAGTACTAGTGGTAAAGAACCTGCCTGCCAATGCAGGAGACATAAGAGACAGGGTTCGATCCCCAGGTCAGGAAGTTCCCCTGGAGGAGGACACAGCAACCCACTCCAGTATTCTCGCCTGGAGAATCCCTTGGACAGAGGAGCCTGGTGGGCTACAGTCCATGGGGTTGCAAAGAGTTGACATGACTGAAGCAACTTATCACACACGCACGCTGTTAGGGATACATTGAAGGAATTCAGATCATATAGATCCTTCCTCTCGGAGTATTGAGTGCTTGGTAGGGGAGACAAATGTCTAAGCAAATGCTTGTAACATGAGTGTTATATGCGATGATCACAGGGTATTATGAGGGTGGTCGGGAGGGCGGCGTCTAAGTTGATGAAGATTTCCTCAAAGCGGGGGGCCTCCCAGATTTTCTCCTGCCTTGGTTTTTGCTTTCATTCTCGCCTCTCCCTGGTTATCAAGTATGGCTTCTTCATCCACTGTTCTGACGGTTGAGCTTAGTCCCTGGGCCTCTCTGGGGGAGTCTTTCCTTGCTTCCTGAATCACTGGGAGGTGGAATGCAGGGGATGGGCCTGCCAAAACCAGAGGCTTGATTCCCATGAGCACTGTCCTCAATCCTGCCTTTTTCCCTGCCCTGATGAGCCACTGCCTAAAAGACTCTCTCTTCCTCTCCTCGGAGCCTTCCCTGCCCTGACCCTTTGGGTTGCCAATAGTTGTGCTATTCCCTCATATAAAAAAGGTCTTCACCCCCCAAAATGCTTCTTAAGACCTAGCTACCTCTTGCTCACTTGTATCTATAATCCCTGAACCGCTTCTATCAAAAATCCCTGACAGGCTACCACCCTTACCCCATTCTGTTGTTGTTGTTATTCAGTCGCTCAGTCATGTCCGACTCTTTGTGATCCCATGGACTGCAGCACGCCAGGCTCCCTGTCCTTCACTGTCTCCTGGAGTTTGCTCAGATTCATGTCTGAGTCAGTGATGCTGTCTAGCCATCTCCCTGCTGCCCACATTCTCCTTTTGTCTTCAGTCTTTTCCAGCATCAGGGTCTTTTCCAGTGAGTTGGCTCTTTACATGCTCACTATTAAAATAATACTAATGAAGGTGATTCCAAAAGGTGGTAGGAGATAATTGTTCAGGCTTGAATCTTGACTGTCTAACATTGTATCTGACCTTAGGAAATTATGTCATTATGAAGGTTCCTAAGCAAGGAGGTGACTCTGGTAAAGCGGTTTGTGGGAAACATTATTTTGGTAGCTCTATGTAAGCTGCTAAAATGGAAAGGAGGAAATAGATGAGAGATTTCCAGGGTAGGAATGATGAAAGTTAGAAACCAAATAAGCGTGTTATTATGTGATATGAAATTGTGGCAGTCTTTTTTATACTGTCTTATTCCTGAGAAGTATTATAGGAATTAGGTGTTCTATTTATTTTTGTACCCATGAAAGCAGTTTGATAATTATAACAGGAAATGATGACCCAAAAGCTTTTCATTTAAATAATAAAATACCCAGGAAAGTTTTAGATAATAGTTGTCCAATCCCAGTTGCATCAAGTTCCGTTAGGATGTCTTTAATGTAAGGAACTGCCTCACACCTTGGTAAGGGACCCATTCTCTTACCACCTAACACTTTCTGCTTTGTATCATGATTATTTGTAAGCTAGTGAAGCTCCTTTTGCAGACTGAGGTCGTGAAAGAAAGAAGCTGCATCTGATGAGCAGTGTTTCTTACAGTATTGAACACAGGGCCTTCCATGCCTAGAAGAATAGCAAGCATCAGTTGCTGCTGCTAAGTCGCTTCAGTCGTGTCCGAGTCTCTGCGACCCCATATATGGAAGCCCACCAGGCTCCCCCATCCCTGGGATTCTCCAGGCAAGAACACTGGAGTGGGTTGCCATTGCCTTCTCCAATGCATGAAAGTGAAAAGTGAAAGTGAAGTTGCTCAGTCGTGTCCGACTCCCAGCGACCCCATGGACTACAGCCCACCAGGCTCCTCCGTCCATGGGATTTTCCAGGCAAGAGTACTGTTACTGAATGCTTAACTCTGCATCAAGCACTGTGTGTTTGATGTACATACACTTGATATCCCACCTGTATGTATTTCCTCATTTAATCCTAATAATAGCCCTGAAAGGCACCATGTCTCTAATTTGGTACCATTTTTATTACTTTGGAAATTAATGCTTGGGTTAAATGACTTGTTCTAAGTCACAGAGGAGGTAAGTCTAAGTGAAAATATTTGAACCCAAATTTCTCTGACTTCGAAGAACATACTGTTAACCTTTTCACTCCAGGAGGCTGGTTCTCAAACTTTAGCATGCAGCACAATCAGTCACTTGGAAGACATAAAAATATGGCCAGACCCCATCGTGCTTTCTGATTCAGTAGGTCTTAGTGCGACCCGAGCCTTGCAGGACAATTGGTCCTATCCAAAATGTCCATTGAGACATTTGGGCCACGATTCATTAAATAATACATTCAGCTTTGTTAAAATTATACTTACATTATTTTTATTGTAAATGAATCACAAGCTGGAATCAAGATTGCCTGGAGAAATATCAACAACCTCAGATATGCAAATGATGTCACGCTAATGGGAGAAAGTGAAGAGAAAATAAAGAGCCTCTTGATGAGGGTGAAAGAGGAGAGTGAAAAGGCTGGCTTAAAACTCAAATTCAAAAAACTAAGATCATGACATCTGGTCCTATCACTTCATGGCAAATAGATGGGGAAACAGTGACAGATTTTTTTTTCCTTGGGCTCCAAAATCACTGCAGATGGTGATTGCAGCCAAGAAATTAAAAGATGCTTGCTCCTTGGAAGAAAAGCTATGACAAACTTAAACAGCATACTAAAAAGCAGAGACATCACTTTGCCAACAAAGGTCCATCTAGTAAAAGCTATGGTTTTTCCAGTAGTCATGTATGGATGGGAGAGTTGGACCAGAAAGAATGCTGACCGAAGAATTGATGCTTTTGAACTGTGGTACTGGATAAGATTCTTGAGAGTCCCTTGGAGAGCAAGGAGATGCATCCAGTCAATCCTAAAGGAAATCAGTCCTGAATATTCATTGGAAGGACGGAGGCTGAAGCTGAAACTCCAATACTTTGGCCACCTGATGCAAAGAGCCAACTCATTGAAAAAGACCCTGATGCTGGGAAAGACTGAGGACAAGAGGAGAAGGGGATGACAGAGGATAAGGTGGTTGGTTGGCATCACTGATTCAGTGGACATGAATTTGAGCAAACTCTGGGGGACGTGAAGGATAGGGAGAGTGAAGGATAGGGAAACCTGGGGTGCTGCGGTCCATGGGGTCACAGAGTCAGACATGACTTAGCGACTGAACAACAACATGACGAGTTTTGGATTTTGCTTTTATTCTTACTCTTCCTTGTTGTGACGTTCAGCAGGGTTACTGTTAAGCTGATGAGCAGTTGCCCTCAAGTATACGTGGACCTGATTATTGATCTGTTAACAATTTGAGTTATATGCGTTCAGTTTTATTGGTATCATGGTGAAGTTGGTGGCCGTATTTGAGTGTGACCAGCAAAAACTTGGGTGAGAGCTTGTTCACCACTTGCCTGTCCTTTAACATTCAACAGAGCTTCAAATTGAAGGACGGCGTACTACTGCCAGCTTTTGAACTCTGCAGTGCTAACCTTCCACTGCGTTGTTTATCCTGTGCTGCTCAGTACAGATGTGAAAAGGGTCAGAGTTTCTGGCGGAAGTCTTGGAGCGTCTGATCTTCTGCCTCTGCCAAGCCTTCCATGGACATAACACACCTCAACATAACCCCCTAGGTCACCTAAATTTTCTTTTGCATTGTCCACAATGTACTCAAAAGTTTCATTTATGTCTTTCAAAGGCCCAAATAGTAGTGCACAGTTAGTGTTACTTTTCATTGTCACATATTCACAAGTTAGACTCAAAGAAGGTATTTTTTAAGATTGGAAAAGTGAAAAGAGCATCCTTTTATTCGTGCATTTAATAGGAGCAGTCAGATTGTATTCATATTTGCAACCTCGAAATCCATCATGCACAATGAATGGTTAATGTCAAGGTTTTGTGTGTACACATGAGGTACTGTGTCTTCTTGCCTTTTCATTTAGTGCCTAAATCAACAGCGTAACATAACCCAGTACTACACTATGCACACTAGGTAATTGCTCAGTGTTGGTGCCATCTTGAAGGCTCTATTCCTGAATATTGTGGTACTAGAATTTAATTGGAGAAGGCAATGGCACCCCACTCCAGTCCTCTTGCCTGGAAAATCCCATGGACGGAGGAGCCTGGTAGGCTACAGTCCATGGGGTCGCTAAGAGTCAGACACGATTGAGCGACTTCACTTTCACTTTTCACTTTCATGCATTGGAAAAGGGCAACCCACACCAGTGTTCTTGCCTGGAGAATCCCAGGGATGGGGGAGCCTGGTGGGCTGCTGTCTATGGGGTCGCACAGAGTCAGGCACGACTGAAGTGACGTAGCAGCAGCATTTAAATATCAAAATATTATCACAAGGTGTGTAAACAGGATTCTGTCATCATCTCTAGCAATGGAATTGTGCATAAGAACTGATTCTCTGCATCTGATCACTTTATGCTGCTGCTGCTAAATCACTTCAGTCATGTCCGACTCTGTGCGACCCCATAGACTGCAGCCCACCAGGCTCCCCCGTCCCTGGGATTCTCCAGGCAAGAACACTGAAGTGGGTTGCCATTTCCTTCTCCAATGCATGAAAGTGAAAAGTGAAAGTGAAGTCACTCAGTCGTGTCCAACCCTCAGCAACCGCATGGACTGCAGCCTACCAGGCTCCTCCGTCCATGGGATTTTCCAGGCAGGAGTACTGGAGTGGGGTGCCATGATCACTTTATACTCCTCTGGAATTTCACTTACATGCGATAAAGTTTGGTTTGGATGCTGATGTCTGTTTTGAATTCTGTTTATTTACTTGCCTCTTTAATGAGTTTCTTTCTGGTAGCATTTGCAAGACCTGTTTATCATGAATATCAGAGAATTCTTCAAAGTACTTGTGATGGTGTTGCATTTGGTTCTTCTCTGTCATTTTAACTGATTCAGGTTTTTCCTTACTTCTCCTTCAGCACAAAACTTGTGCTGAAGTTTTTCTGTTCATCTTGAATGATTGTATTATCTAAATCCTGACCATTTGTCCATGGGGCATTGCAGATTCTCTTCTTTTCACAGCACCAGTACCTTTTTAGTCCTATCTCTGTTAAAGGAATGGAAATGGTAACAGAAGCCACTATTATGTAGCCTTGGCTTTTCTTTTTGTGAGTATAATATTTATGCTATATTCTGCTGAGAGTTTTTAAATAAAGATGTCATATTGCGAAGCAACGGGAGAAGGGATGTTTATTTCTTTTGTAGACTTCTGAGCAGTGATCAGTGGTTCAGTGATAGGGGAAGCCTTACTACTGTGTTATGGATTGAACACCCAATTCAGCCTGGCCGGGTTACTAGCCAGTGGGTAGGCACCAGCCCAGGGTGTGGCACTCCATACCAATTGGTGGGTAAGTGTGGGAGCCATACCCCCTAAAATCTCTCCAAATAGTAGCAGATGCTTCTTGCTGTCTACAAGATGGTACCTCTATGACACTGATTCAAGAGAAACATTGCCCATTAATCCTGGGCAATAAGATAGTTGTAGGTGGATTAATTAAATCTCTGGTATCCCCCTTCATGATGGCTTTTACCCCTGACTACTATATAATAGGGGCTTCCCAGGTGGCCCATTGGTAAAGAATCTGCCTGTCAGTCCAGGAGACATGGGTTCAATCCCTGGGTTGAGAAGATCCCCTGGAGGAGGAAATGGCAATCCACTTCCGTATTCTTGGCTGGAGAATCCCATGAACAGAGGAGCCTGGCGGGCTGCAGTCCACGGGGTCACAAAGAGTCGGGCACAACTGCGTGACTGAGAATGCACACACTATGTGGTAGAAGAGCCACAACTATTCTCATTCCTTCCCAACAAGCAAGACACTGTACAGTGTTCACAGCATCATGTTCTCTTCCATTTTACATCGTGGCTTGATGGAGCTCATCCTTTCGTGCTTCAGCCTGAATGACCCCGCCACATTCAGCCAGGTGTTTAGTGACATATTAATGCACCATGCATCGTGAGACCTCACCTTCGACTTGCCCTCTGCGTTTCCCTAACCTGCAGGATTCTTCCTTAGTACACATAGTAATATAAATCCTGCCCTTCTGCAAAATTTGAACCTTGACCCCTCTACCTAATTCTGTGTTCTGTTACCAACTAGGCTACTGAGGCAAGAAGGGTTATTATTGTCAATACAGCCACAACATTGCTACTAGACCAATAAAACCAATGGTAGTGTTTTATGTATTAATCCTATAAACCAAACGTTTCAACAGACCTGAGCTGTTTGAACCCAAGGACTTTTTCTAAGTGTGAACAGTTTTGAAAGGAACAGATAAAGGACCACTTGGCATGGACTAAATAAGCTCATGAATATTGTGGGGAGGACCAAATATTAAGGACCTTTTGATACTAACCAAATGTCTCCATGCACTTTTTGGACGGGATCAAATGTCCACTAATCAAACCCAAGAATTACATTTCTCACAAGCTGCCAGGTGGCCCTGTTGCTGCTCTAGGAGGCACATTTTGAGAATGACTGCATAATCATAGTCACTCATCAATGAATAAATGGATGCATGATGGATCATTTGATTTAAAGTTTCCTAAGTCTGCTCTGTATTTTCTGCATTGGGTACATCACATATTCAGTTATAATTCTTAAAAAATTAGGGTTAAATTGAGTTTTATTTTAAATGCCAGCTTTAACTGTCTCATAGTATTGGTTAAATTTGAATTTGAGCCTTTTCTATCTTTTTTAACCAAAAAAGAATAGAACTCTTTTCATTTACCCCTTTTTCTTTTCATTTTCTTTCATATGTTAAAAAATATTTAAAATAATGTTAAAGGTGGTTTATAGATCTCACCCCTCTGCCTCCGAGGTGACTTTTATTATCTTCTTCATCTTCTTCTTTGTTTAACACACAATAGGTATTTAATCCACAGTAGGTCATTAGGTTTTTTCAAGTATGAATTATTTCTTCCAACCTAAATCTATTATAAAGGAATTATTTATAAGTAGCCTTGGAAGAGAGAAAGCCATCTTGTGAGTTTTATATCGTGATATATTCCCCAAGAAGTATGATTAAAGCAAATTTCCTCTTTTTCTGCTCTATTTCACCTCTTAACCAAAAAACCATGATATGAATTCAGCTATTATTTCAAAGTAAAGAGTGGAGTCCTTTCCCTGTTGAGCATGTTGCATCTTACTGATAAGAGGTACAGCTGGAGCTAAAGGCAGTGTGTGCCCTTTTTATCTGATCCTCCTGGAACCTAGAAATTGTACCCAGCCTTAATGAACAGGCAGACCTCAGAGGTATTACAAGTTCAGTTCTAGACCACAGCAATAAAGCAAATACTGAAGTAAGTGAGTCGCACACATTTTTTTGGTTTCCCAGTGCATATAAGTTATGTTTACACTATACTATAGTCTATTAAATGTGAAATGGAATGATGTCTAAAGACACAATGTGCATATCTTAACTTTATTATTTTATGATTTATTAATATTTTATTATTTTATTTATTTTACTTTCTTATTAGAAATGCTTACTATTATCTGAGCTTTCAGCCAATCATGGTAGAAACAGCAAAGATTGCCAATCACAAATCACCATAACAAATACAACATTGAAAACGTTTGAAATATTGTGATAATTAGCAAAATGTGGCACGGAGACAGAAAGTGAGCAGGTGCATAACGGGCCTGTGTTGTGCTAAGCATAGGACCCTACATGTGACTCCTAACAGCATTGAATGCCGCAGTTTTAAAGAAATATCTGATATCCATTCTCTCTGTTATTTATCTCATCCTGCTTTATCTCTAGTAGCAGAATCTCAGAAATGTTAAATAACTTGCCCAGTGTTATAAAGCTGAGGAGTGTCTGATTCATGCGTAGAACTCAGGCCTTCTAACCCCAGACCGGATACCCTTTCACTTTACCACACTGCCAGGAGTTTCAGTAACTATTTGTTAACTGAATATATAGAAGTGCACCAAAACTAACCCCCTCCAGGTAAAGAGTCCGCCTGCCAATGCAGGAGACACAAGAGACACGGGTTCAGTCCCTGGGTCGGAAAGATCCCCTGGAGTAGAAAGTGGCAACCCACTCCAGTATTCTTGCCTGGGAAATCCCATGGACAGAGGAGCCTGGTGAGCTAGAGTCCATGGGGTCACAAAGAGTCAGACACGACTGAGTGGCTGAGCTCACACTCACACTACAGACTCCACTTCTCATCAGTGTGTGTGTCTTCTGTTGGGTTGTATGCTGATACGGCCACAGCGCTCAGGCTGCAGAATAGCCCCATAGCTGTCGATGGGGACAGTAAGGGGTGGCGATGGAGGGCAGAACAGGCTTTAAGGGAACAAATGTACAACGAAAGAGGTTTTCAGAATGATGCTAAACAGTCAAGATACAATCTTCATTTTCTTGGGTAGGACTTTTAGGAGCACAGGGAAATTTAGGTTTAGTCTCTGTTCGATGACTGCTAAACTGATCTCCCCTAATTCCCCATAGGAGACCACGAGCTGAAAAAGCAAATTCAATCTTGTAAATCAGGCTAAGTTGTAGCTTCCTTTTCTTCACTGTTTCCCCTTTGAAGGCTTTAGGAAAGCTGTGGCTAATGGGTCCAGTCTATCTTCATTGTGCCCTGGAAAATTAGGCACATGTCACGGCAAATCCCTGTAGATGCCAGTGTTCTTATTCAGGGGCTGTGTCTTAAAGACGTGAGTGGTGATGCAGACAGGGATAAACCGTCCAGGGATATGATCTCTCATGTGGGGCTTCTTATTTACAGTGCCAACCTCGGAGTGACAGTGAGTTGTCTTTCTAAGAGACCTATGTAACACAAAAGTGAAAAAAGTAAAAGTCATGATACAACAAAAACAAAAATTTTAAAGACAAAGCATTTTTAAAAATAGGTCGGGGCTTCCCTGGTGGCTCAGACGGTAGAGTCTGCCTACAATGTGGGAGACCCAGGTTCGGTCCCTGGGCCAGGAACATCCTGTGGAGAAGGAAATGGCAACCTACTCCAGTATTCTTGCCTGGAGAATCCCATGGACGGAGGAGCCTGGTGGGCTACAGTCCATGGGGTCACAAAGAGGTGGACATAGACCTAGCGACTAACACTTACCCTTGGAGTGATTAGGACCTTGCCATCCAATGCAGGGGGGTTGATGTCTGGTCATCAAGCTAGTATCTCACTTGCCTCATGGCCAAAAATCCAAAATATAAAAAAGAAGCAATATTATAGAAAATTCAATAAAGACTAAAATAAATAAATAAAATAAAAATGGGAAAAATCCTGAATGCTAGTTCTGCTGGTTGTTCTAGAAGAATGGTCTTCTGTCAACGTAATCCTTTAATTCATTGTTTACTACTTTATGTTTTACCAACAGTAAAAATTAGGAAGAAATGTAACACCCATACCAGAATTTCAGAGATAATAAGCATTTGCTTAATAATTTCACTTTGAGACAGCCTAGTAGTGGGTCTCTACTCAAGTTTTCAAGAAGGAAAAGACAAGAGTCCCATTCTTCTGCTTTGCCCAAATTTCATGGTAATTCCTTTAAGTATTTATCAGCAATTAATATATCCCAGATACTGTACAAGGCTCTGAAAATAAAATGTGTGTTAAGGCCATTGCTGCCCTTGTCTTCATAGAATTCATAGTGTAATAGGGGAAACAGACATTACTCAAACAATCAAAATGTGGAGTCTAAGCTAGGATAGAAGATCTGAAGAATCTTGCTGAAGTACAACTTAAATATCATACATGATTTTAACTGATAGAAGCACTATAGTAAACTGTGTAGCGTTATCTACTAAAAATAGTCTACTTCTGGGCATACACCCAAGGAATGTGTGTGTAAAAAACATATACAAGAATGTTCACAGCAGTGTTATTCATAATAGCCTCAAAGTGACAACAAACCAAATGTCTATCAACAGTATGATGGATAAATCAATTGTAATGTTATTCAATCACTAGAACACTATAGGGCAATGAATAAGAAATAAACATTCAGTTCAGTTCAGTCGATCAGTCGTGTCCTACTCTTTGCAACCCCATGAATCGCAGCACGCCAGGCCTCCCTGTCCATCACCAACTCCTGGAGTTCACCCAAACACATGTCCATCGAGTCGATTATGCCATCTAGCCATCACATCCTCTGTCATCCCCTTCTCCTCCTGCCCCCAATGCCTCCCAGCATCAGGGTCTTTTCCAATGAGTCAACTCTTCGCACGAGGTGGCCCAAGTACCTCTTTAAAGTTTCAGCTTTAGCATCATTCCTTCCAATGAACACCCAGGACTGATCTCCTTTAGAATGGACTGATTGGATCTCCTTGCAGTCCAAGGGACTCTCAAGAGTCTTCTCTAACACCACAGTTCAAAAGAATCAATTCTTTGACGCTCAGCTTTCCTCACAGTCCAACTCTCACATCCATACATGACCACTGGAAAAACCATAGCCTTGACTAGATGGACCTTTGTTGGCAAAGTAATGTCTCTGCTTTTGAATATGCTATCTAGGTTGGTCATAACTTTTCTTCCAAGGAGTAAGCGTCTTTTAATTTCATGGCTGCAGTCACCATCTGCAGTGATTTTGGAGCCCCCCAAAAAATAAAGTCTGACACTGTTTCCACTGTTTCCCCATCTATCTGCCATGAAGTGATGGGATCAGATGCCATGATCTTCGTTTTCTGAATGTTGAGCTTTAAGCCAACTTTTTCACTCTCCTCTTTCATTTTCATCAAGAGGCTCTTTAGTTCCTCTTCACTTTCTGACATAAGGGTGGTGTCATCAACATATCTGAGGTTATTGATATTTCTCCCGGCAATCTTAATTCCATCTTGTGCTTCTTCCAGCCCAGCGTTTCTCATGATGTACTCTGCATATAAGTTAAATAAGCAAGGTGACAATATGCAGCCTTGACGTACTCCTTTACTAGATTGCAATAATATGGATATATCTCCTGAACGTGGTGTTGAGTGAAAGAAACAGACATCACAGAATATGTAGTATATGCTTTCCTTAAAATCAGACAGAACTAATCCATGGTGATAGAGGTCAAAATATTCTATTTTTGAGGAGGTGTTGACCAAGTAATACAAAGAAGCCTACCAGAGGGCTGAAAATATTCTATGTATTATTCTGGGTGATACTTATGTGGGTATATACATATTTCAAAGTATACAGGGCAATCAGCTTCATATTTTTTCACTCTCAGCTATACCTCAATAAAATAGTAAAAAAAAAAAAAACTGAAAATAAGGAGTTTGGGGAGAGGAAGGGAAAAATATAAGCATAGAGCATATCTGAAAGAAAGCACAGACTGAAATGAATTTTAGTGACAATTATTTATAGGCCTTTTAAAAAGAAAAGGACCATTTTAGTAAGGGGTGTACTTTTGTTTTCATATCCAATTCTATATTTCTTCACCACTTCAAGCATATATCTTCCAACCCAAAATATCAAGAGACCTCTTTTGTATAAAAATATGAAAAGCATTTTTATATAAAAATGTTCCTTTCCAAGGAACATATAATAAGCATTTGGGAGCTAATTTGGGTAACTTGGGCTAAGAGAGTTGGAAGGTCACCAGAGCATCATTTAAGATTTCTCAGTTCTGATGATTAAAGAAGTACCAAAGGATTTTCCAGCAGTTTCCCTCTTCTCAGATGCACCCCACACACACACTGATTGCCCCACCACTGTTGCCTGAAGACCTTTCTTTAAAAAATCAGTGGCATTAAAATGAATTGTTGAACATTTCAGTAGTTTCCTGATGGTATTTACATACTTGTTGATGATCAAATTCAGACTGAAATTGAAGAAAGTAGGGAAAACCACTAGAACATTCAGGTGTGACCTAAATCAAATCCCTTATGATGATACAGTGGAAGTGAGAAATAGATTCAAGGGATTAGATCTGATAGACAGAGTGCCTGAAGAACTATGGATGGAGGTTCATGACATTACACAGGAGGCAGGGATTGAGACCATCCCCAAGAAAAAGAAAGGCAAAAAGGAAAAATGATTGTCTGGGGAGGCCTTACAAATAGCTGTGAAAAGAAGAGAGGCAAAAGGCAAAGGAGAAAAGGGAAGATATACCCATTTGAATACAGAGTTCCAAAGAATAGCAAGGAGAGATAAGAAAGCCTTCTTCAGTGATCAATGCAAAGAAATAGAGGAAAACAACAGAATGGGAAAGACTAGAGATCTCTTCAAGAAAATTAGAGATACGAAGAGAACATTTCATGTAGAGATGGGCTCAATAAACGACAGAAATGGTATGGACCTAACAGAAGCAAAAGCTATTAAGAAGAGGTGGCAAAAAATACACAGAAGAACTGTACAAAAAAGATCTTAATGACCCAGATAACCATGATGGTGTGATCACTGACTTAGAGCCAGACATCCTGGAATGTGAAGTCAAGTGGGCTTTTGGAAGCATCACTATCGACAAAGGTAGTGGAGGTAATGGAGTTCCAGCTGAGCTATTCCATATCTTAAAAGATGTTGCTGTGAAAGTGCTACACTCAATATGCCAGCAAATTTGGAAAACTCAGCAGTCGCCACAGGATTGGAAAAGATCCATTTCATTCCAATCCCAAAAAAAGTCAATGCCAAAGAATGCTCATACTACTGCACAATTGCACTCATCTCACATGCTACTAAAGTGATGCTCAAAATTCACCAGGCTTCAATAGTTCGTGAACCGTGAACTTCCAGATGTTCAAGCTAGATTTAAAAAAGACAGAGGAACCAGAGATCAAATTGCCAACACCCAATGGATCATCAAAAAAGCAAGAGAATTTCAGAAAAACATCTGATTCTGCTTTATTAACTACACCAAAACCTTGACTGTGTGGATCACAACAAACTGTGGAAAATTCTGAAAGAGATGGGAACACCAGACCACCTGACCTGCCTCTTGAGAAATCTGTATGCAGGTCAGGAAGCAACAGTTAGAACTGGACATGGAACAACAGACTGGTTCCAAATAGGCAAAGGAATACATCAAGGCTATATATTGTCACCCTGCTTATTTAACTTATATGCAGAGTACATCATGAGAAACACTGGACTGGAAGAAACACAAGCTGGAATCAAGATTGCCAGGAGAAATATCAATAACCTCACATATGCAGATGTCAGCACCCTTATGGCAGAAAGCAAAGAAGAATTAAAGAGCCTCTTGATGAAAGTGGAAAAGGAGAGTGAAAAAGTTGGCTTAAAGCTCAACATTCAGAAAATGAAGATCATGGCATCTGGCCCCATCACTTCATGGCCAATAGATGGGGAAACAGTAGAAACAGTGAGAGACTTTATGTTTTGGGCTCCAAAATCACTGCAGATGGTGATTGCAGCTGTGAAATTAAAAGATGGTTATTCCTTGGAAGAAAAGTTATGACCAATCTAGACAGCATATTAAAAAGCAGAGACATTACTTTGCCAACAAAGGTTCATCTAGTCAAAGCAATGGTTTTCCCAGTGGTTATTTATGGATGTGAGAGTTGGACTATAAAGAAAGCTGAGTGCTGAAGAATTGATGCTTTTGAACCGTGGTGTTGGAGAAGACTTGAGAGTCACTTGGACTACAAGAAGATCTAACCAGTCCATCCTAAAGGAGATCAGTCCTGAATATTCATTGGAAGGACTGATGCTGAAGCTGAAACTCCAATCCTTTGGCCACCTGATGTGGAGAACTGACTTATTTGAAAAGACCCTGATGCTGGGAAAGATTGAGAGCAGGAAGAAAAGGAGACAACAGAGGATAAGATGGTTGGATGGCATCACCGACTCAATGGACATGAGTTTGAGTAAACTCTGGGAGTTGATGATGGACAGGGAAGCCTGGTGTGCTTCAGTCCAAGGGATTGCAAAGAGTCAGACAGGACTGAGCGACTGACCTGAACTGATGATCAAAATAGCAGTGGAAATACCGAACCGTTGGAGAGCTGATAGTTGTCTGTGGGACTAATAGACTAACATGCTCCCAACATTGTATCTAGCATCTTGTCATTTTTTTTTTTAGATTTAGTATTGTTATTTGTCTGCTGAAAGTCTTCCTTGCTGCCGACAGGCTTTTCTCTAGAGCAGCAGGTGGGTCTACTCTTTGTTGCAGGGTGTGGGCTTTAATTGTGGTGGCTTCTCTCGTTGTGGAGCACGGTCTCTAGAGTGTGGGCTTGATAGTTTTGCAACAGGGGCTTAGTTGTTCTGCAGCATATGACGTCTTCCTGGACCAGGGATCGAACCCTTGTCCCTTGCATTATTCAGGCAGATTGTTAACCACTGAACCACCAGGGAAGTCTGCATCTTTGTCATTTAAACAACCTTGTCTTAAAACCATGCCTATGTTAGGATGAGTAGTTTAGGATAGGCTGTGGTACAAAGGAAAGGAAAAGGAAAGTGAAGTCACTCAGTCATGTCCGACTCTTTGCGACCCCATGGACTGTAGCCCTACCAGGCTCCTCCGTCCATGGGATTTTCCAGGCAAGAATAGTGGAGCGGGTGGCCATTTCCTTCTCCAGGAGATCTTCCCGGCCCAGGAATTGAACCTGGGCCTCCCACATTGTAGGCAGACGCTTTACTGTCTGAGCCACCAGGGAAGTCCAAGGGATACCCCAAATCTCATAATTCCATGGCTTAAACCAATAAAAGGTTTTTTTGGTTTTGTTTGTTTGTGCTCACAAAATAGTACTGGGCAGGTGTCCAGGTTTTTGGAGTGGTTCCTCCTCCGAGTCATCTAGAGACCAGGCTGAGTGGAAACATTTATGAACTGCAAAGATGCACTCAGCCTGATCTCTAAATGACCCACAGGAGCACAGGCAGAAAGGCTTTAGGCCACACCTGGGGGTGATGCACATTACCTCTGCTCACATGCTGCTGGAGAGAACTTTGTCCCACGGCCACACCTGTTGTTGGGGGGCACTGGAACCTGTAGACGGGCGCATGGATATTGATGGGCCACTGGCAGCCACAGTCACAAGAGCATTTGCCCATCAACTGAAAATCCGAGATGTTCTCAGGCCTGTAACAACGAAAGGAATCACCACCGACCACTGACACAAAACGTTAGTGGATTAGACGTGTGCAAAGAACACAAAACCCAAGTTTTTCCAGAAGAGCTGACATAGAACAAATTGGAATGAGATGATTTCCAGCAGGAAGGAGCAAAGAAGTGCTACAGAAATATGTCAAATCTCAACACAGAAAATGTTTTTAAGATTTATATGAATGGGGAATTGAAGGATCTGGACCCATTTCCTTCTTGGCATGAAACTACTGTGACATGTCTTCTTCTTAAAGACACACACACAGACATACACACACATGCTCCTGAAGTGAGAGCTAACATCGGTCATCAGACTATAAGAGTAGAAGCCGGGACTTCCCGGTGGTCCAGTAGTTAAGAATCCACTTTGCAGTGCAGGGGACACTGTCCCTGGGATCCCCAGTCAGGAAACTAAGATCCCACACGCTGTGGAGCCAGTAAGCCCTTGTGCTCCACAGCTACTGAGCCTGTGAGCTCTGGAGGCCACAAGTAGAAAGTCAGTGCATTCAAAAAAAGACCTCACATGAGGCAGTGGAGATCTCACGTGTCAAAGCTAAGACCTCAGGTAGCTAAATCAATGAATAAATAACATTCAAAAGAAATTTTTTTTAAGTAGAAGCTACAGGCCCAAAGCACGTGATGGTGTGTGTTATATTACTATGCACCAGGTTCCCTGGTGGCTCAGCTGGTATAGAATCCTCCTGCAATGCAGGAGACCCTGGTTCAATTCCTGGGTCATGAAGATCCCCTGGAGAAGGAATAGGCTACCCCCTCTCCAGTATTCTTGGGCTTCCCTGGTGTAAAGCTGGTAAAGAATCTGCCTGCAATGTGGGAGACCTGGGTTCAATCCTTGGATAGGGAAGATCCCCTGGAGGAGGGCATGGCAACCCACTCCAGTATTCTTTCCTGGAGAACACCCATGGGCAGCAGACCCTGGCAGGCTACAGTCCATGGGGTCCCAAAGAGCTGGACACAACTGAGCGACTTTCACTTTCGTTCACCAGGTTAAAAACTTTCTTTGACTAGCATTTTTAGCTCTTTCTATTAGTACCAGGGTAACATAACCAAGATATGGTTCCTGCCCCAAGCTCCCTGGAGAATATGGACAAAGATAGTCAGTTAAAATGATAATGACCATGTAATGTGATGTGTCCCATAAGAGGACAGTAAGGTGCCGTTGAGGCCCGGAAAGAGGAGCATGTGCCTTAGGGATGGAAGTGTGGTTTCTAGAAGAAGTGGCACAAGCTGGATTGTGAAGGGCCAAGAAAGAAGAAGAAATATGATATCATTGGGAACCACATGCGAAGAGGAAAAGGGTGAAACCACTTTATAAGCTGAGAGATCACACTGGGAGAAAAGAATTAGGAGAGAGAGGTAAGCACGTGGGGCAGAGCACGAAGGGTGTGCTTGTGCAGGTTACAGAGCCTGTCTTCACCCTCCAAGTTCTGGGAACCAGCAAAAGTGTTGTTATGAGTCGGTCTTTTCCCGATTGCTCAGAGTACCCAGGTCCACCACACTTTGGAACTCAAAGGCAGCCAAATACATCCACAAAGGGAAAGTCTCAATCTTTTTCCCTTCTTTGCTTTATCCAGGACCTGCAGCAGAATGAATGAACACCACTCCTTAAGCAAGGTAGTTCTCAGCAAATCAAGTCACCTGTTAATTTAGGAGTTTATTTGTGTTTGTGCATCATGATTACTTATAGAACCATCAATAAGCATAATGAAAATATACCATAATGTAATGTACCAGCAGGTGTAGCTTGGGCAGCCAGGAGACAACTGGCACATTTGCCAGCCTTTCACATGAAATGTAGACATGAATAAATGATCCCCAAAAAGTAGTAAATAGAAAAGGAATAATGATATATGTTTAAGATCTCAATAAAGTACAAGAATATCAGTGGGATAAAGAGACAGAACTATAGCCCTTTACTCTCTCCTGAAACATGTGCTTCTCAGATTAGAAATTGATAAAGCGGGCACCCTGGGTTTGGTCTTGTGACCTGAGTTAATACTTCCACTAATGACCTAAAAGAGGAAGTGAACCCAGTCGGTTAAATTTTCTGATGACAGAATTGCTTTCTTAAGTTAAAAAACAAAGAAAAAAAAAAAACAACTCAGCAGCTGAGCAAACATTAAAACACTCAGGGCCATGTGGTAACTAACTAAATTAATCTGAACTCTATCGGCGTATTGCAAACTACATAATTGTGACTCATTTTAACCATCTTTATTTCAACTTGCCAAGGCCTTGAGAATAGAAAACCTTACTCTTTGATTCCTGTGTGAATGAACGTGTTGCATGGTGAACAACAGTTTGTATTTTCGAACAAGAAGCCAGAGTCACAGACGTTGAATATGTTAAATTATTTTGACGCAATGAGTCGACAAAGTGACAAGTGAAAAGAGTAGTGGACCAAGTGCTGACATCCACATTTTGGGTGATATGCAGTTAATCTTACTGGTTTGAGATTTGCTACAGTTAGGACAGCAAAGTGTTTCGGTGACATGAGCGTGGACTTTCACATCCTGCCCCTCCCCTGCCAGTCAAGCAAGCTGGGGTGAGTTACCTAATGTTTCTGAAAACCAGCTTCCTTCTCTGTGAAACAGAAACAAAATTATGGTGTAGGAGTATTGTGAGCAGCAAATGAGAATATGTGCCTGTGTATCATCAGTTAGTGGTGGAGAATAGGGGTTGAGGAAGAGGGACGGTGTCTGGGGAAGTCTAATGGTAATTCAGCAGACAGAGCACGTGGTGCGTATCCCATAGCCTGATGGTTCACTCCTTCTGGTATGCTCTGTCCTTATTCATTCAGTGTTTTTTATACCTGCTACCTGGAGGCATGCAGCCTTAGCCTTAAAAAACTGGACAGTATACTTTCACCCTCACGTAGCTTCTAGTTCAGAGGATAGCTGGTCTTACCTGGGGGCAGGTAGCACTTACCATAGCTTTGTGTGCTAAGCCAGTTCGCAAGGTGCCTTGATTATACAGAGGAAGCGGCTGCTAACTCTCCTGAGAAGCGACAGGAAAAGGGTCTCATGGGAGAAAACTTTTGCGTGGAAGCTCTACAGTGTGAGTACAAGTTGCTGTGTGCACAGCAAGGGGAAGGGGACTTTCCAGGCAGAAGAACTCAGCAGAAGCATGGATACGGGTTTGACCTGGTGTAGCTGGAGTGTATAGTGCCTGGCAGGTGATATGGGAGAGGAAGCGGATGGGCTGAAGGCTGGCAGGCAGGGTATGAGTGTGGCATGTGTGCGTGCTAAATCCTTCATTCGTGTCCAACTCTTTGTGACCCCATAGACTGTAGCCCGTCAAGCTCCTCTGTCCATGGGATTCTCCAGGTAAGAATACTGGAGTGGGTTGCCATACCCTCCTCCAGGGGATCTTCCCAGCCCAAGGATCTAAGCTGTGCCTCTTATGTCTCCTGCATTGGTAGGCGGGTTCTTTAACACTAGTGCCACCTGGGAAGCCTGTATGGGTGTGGACTTTGTACTTTATACAAGAGGAGATAACATCTAACCCAGACCAGCCCCTGGCCTTTCTACTTACTGGCTACTTGGTTTTAGGCAAATTACTTTGTACCTCAGTTTTTTTCTTCTATGCAAATGAGGATAATTTTGCATACTTTGAAGAACTGCAGCATGAAGCAGTTGTAAAACAGTGCTATCCAGAGTGTTCATTCCTTTTTCTTTTCCTCACCCAACTTGGAACACATGATCACACGAAATAAACAAAGGAGAGTTAAAACTCTCTTCCCTGGAAACTTGGAAGAGTAGACTATGATATGGGTGCCTGCTTGTCCTGCATCATCAAGATAACTGATGAAGGTGTTCGTACAGTACAGTATCTTATACATCCCTAGTACAGCCTTTTATCCATTCCTAGAAGATCACTTTGAGACATTGGTGCGCTCCATTCTCCTAGGTGACTTTTATACTCATGATCAGAACATTTATAAACTTGAACTTCTGAAGAGCAGGAAAGGGTAGGAAAGAAATTGGCTTTTTTTCCATTAGTGTCTGAAATTGAGTATCTAAAAATGAGTGTCCAAACGATGGTGTTCGTGTAAATGGGTTGAGAGCATGTCAGCCACAGTTATGCCTGTCCTGATTATACAGATGGATCCAAAATTGTTGTCTTGAATAAAGTTTTATTAATTCATGTAAAGGGAATGCTAACCAAAAAATTCAATTTTATCTGTGATTTCAGCAGTAATGAAAAGCTTTAAAATTATCACTACTTATTTATTATTGCTGAACTGTTAAAGTTCAAAACGCATGCTTAGGAAATGAAGTAAGATGACAACTGCATCTTTCTCGTTTTGGACAAAATACTGCTTATATTAACCATCAAGCTGCAGCGTCAGAGACACACAGGTCTTCCTCAACTTATATTGGGGTTATGTCTCAATAAAATCATCATAGGTTAAAAATGCATTTTGAAAAAAAAGAAAATGCATTTGATACACCCAGGATAAACGCCAGGCTCCTCTGTCCATGGGATTCTCCAGGCAGCATTACTGGAGTGGGTTGCCATTTCCTCCTCCAGGGGATCTTCCTGACCCAGGGATCGAACCCGCATCTCTTGCATCAGAAGGCAACTCTTTACCTCTAGTGCCACCCTGGAAGCCCCGGGATAGAAACTGAAATACTGAGCACACCCACAAGACCCTGAGCTGTGCCCCAGCCTCCTCTCTTGCCTCGTCTCATACCACCTCTCTGTCTGCTCTCAGCAATCCAGCCACACTAGTTTTCTGGGACCTGTCTTACTGCCCTCCACCCTGGTCCTTTGCACATGCTCTCCCCTCTGCTGGAGCTCTCTCTCCTTGTATGGCTTCTCATGCTCAGTCCTTCAGGAGAGAGCTTGAGTCCCACCTCCCAGGAGAACAGCCTCTCAATCGGATCTCTGGGTAAATCATTCTTACGGAACTGTGTGACTTTCCTTCAAGTCGCTTCACTCTGTTATTTCCTCACTGATATGAAAATGCCCCTTGAACTAGCATCATGAGGCCTCCATTTTGCTCACTGCTATCGGCGCATGGAAGATATTCAGTAAATGTTTGATAAATGATTGAATAGAGAGAGAGGCAAAGCCATCTCCTAGAAGATAATGTCCAAGTAAGAGTAAGATGGGGAGTTAGCTTTATTTTACTTTTAAAGGAAAGAAAACACTAGGACAAAATGTGAAGCTACCCTCAAATGATGTGGTTGTGGAGTAACATGAAGACCTTTCCCACTGAATGGAGAAGCCAGACTGCACTGAGTATGAATAGCTTTGGCTTCATCATAAGCAGTTCAAGTTGGGGCTAAGAGGTAGGGTTTCAGGTTAGGAAACGTAAGTACAGAGAAAATGCCCTGTTGTTTTAGCATGCAAGACATTACTCCTTTTTCTGGTGAATTGTATTTTTGCAGCCTTGGGAGGGCAGGACCCATGCTAAAGAGGATCTAATATATGTGATCATTCCCTAGAGTTTGGAGAGTAAGAGGACAGAGTGGGGGGCAACAGGAATAAAATTAAGAAATCAGAAAAGATACATTGATTTGAAGATTTTTTTAAAGAACCTTGAAAACCACAGGAGCTCCTCAAGATGTTTATGTAATTGAAAATACTTTATTTGGGATTGAAAGGAATAATAAAACATTGTCACTTAAGTCCTAGTGGAGACACACGATATTAGACTCTCGATGTGGCCTGTGCTCACCTGTGTTCTTGGTGTTTTGTCCTCGGGCAGCAAACTAGGGATGTGTTTTAGAGGACAGACATGGAACACAAAATAGTAAATGAACTTTGCCGCATTCACAATGCCCAGCGGTGTCACATCCTTCTTGTTTGGCAGGGAAGGAGCTCAACATTTGGAAACTCAGCAGTGCATCGAGTATTTTAATAATCATTGTTGATACACAAAGCAAATGGCCTTTCAGAACTCACTGGGTAAAGTGTTGAAGTCTTCTTCTAGGTTTCTAAAATTACTTTACAAAATTCAGACAGAATTAAATTAGGGCACATTTCAGTGTTTAATTCATGAGCCTTGTGTTATAAGCAAAGGAATTAAGTTTTCTTCCAGGATAAAAGAATATCTATGTTTAACTTATTATGTTAATGTAAAGGAAAAAGCAAAATTCACATCCCACCATAAAGTTATTTGCATTTCGTTAGAAAAATCTAGAACCTCTGCCTTAACAGGCCTTGTGTCTACCTGGTAGTTACTGTGTACTCCTAGTCATGACTTAAGACCCAGATATCAGATATACTCAGATATCCCCCCTAATAATGTGGTCTTCATTATCCCCCAACTCACAGTTTATATCAGTGGCTCAGCAGTAAAGAACCTGCCTGCAATGCAGGAGACACAGCAGGAGCCACGGGTTCGATTCCTGGGTAGAGAAGATTCCCCCAGGGAAGGAAGTGGCAAGCCACTCTAGTCTTCTTGCCCAGAGAATCTCATGGAGAGCCCATGGGGTCGCAAGTTGGATACAACTTAGCAACTAAACGATGACAACATGGTCATAGTGATGCTATGAAATAAACAACTGTAACACTCAGTGGCTTAACACAGTGAGCATTTCTTACTGCTCATTGGTCTGTGAGTTAGCAAGGCGCTTCTGGTCTCTGCTGGGCTCACGCATGAGTCTTTGGTCAACTATGGGGAGGGGAGAGGCTCGGCTGATCATAGCTGGCCTCGCTCAGATATCTGGGTATCAGCTGGCCAACAGCTGATCTCTTAGGACCGCTGGGTTTACCTCCTCATGTCTCTTGCATTCACAAGCCTCAGCGTCACTTCAGTTGGCCAGCCCAGGCACATTCTCAGGTTGGCCGGGGCATGTTCTCACTGCAGTCTCAAAGAAGGGAGAGAGAAAGTGGAAGCATGCTAGCATTTTTTTTTTCCCAAGCTTCCAGTTTCATCACATCTGGCCCATTGGCCAAAGCAGATCACACACCATGCCCAGTGTCAGAGTGGGTGGAGACTCCAGGGTCTCAGGGCTAAGGGTGTGGATAGCAGGGAGGCCTGTAGTTGGGGAGACCATCGGTGCACCCCCATCCCTGCCACCCTCAGCATTAATCAGCCCCTTGTCCGTGCTGCCTCTGTCTTCACTCAGTTCTGCTGTACTTCTCCCATTGCATTAAATACAGTCGCTAACTTGTCCATCGTCTCTAAAAGACTGGAGGAGCCTGTGCCTCTGTGCATTCATCCTTAAGTATTTTTTAACCACCTGCCATATGTCTTATTCCTTTACAGACCTCCCAGTGCCTAGCACTGGTCCTGACATAGAAGAAGCTCCCTCACACTAAGTATGTGTTGAATGAATGCATGCATGAACGCTCACACCTGGAGTTATTTCCTCCCCCTTCAGAAGGAAAGGGTAGGACAGATGCCTCTCAGGATCCCTGCTGAAGGGTTCTTCCCAGGTCGAGCCTCGAGTGAACCAGAGGGTACCTGCAGTGGAACTCTCTGCTGCTTAAACATCTTTCCCTCCGCACTCTCCCACTTCTCCCTTCAGGAACTAGGGTTTTCTTTTTTGTATCATCCTTACTCTTCTCCAAGGAAGGCAGAAAATTGCTGGTATTTAACACATCCTAACTTTTTACAGCTTGTGCACTCCCGTAGTTTTCCCTGGAGTCTGTCCATTCCATAGCAAGGAATGATCATGTTCTGGGTTTAAGCTCATGGTGTGGCTTGAGGGGAGCTTGATGACTTCTATTTGCTGGGTTTCCAAACTCTATTGACTAGGAATACAGAGGAATTCTTAGGAAATGCTTTACACAGCTATCGAAACAAGACCCTATTCATATAGGGCATTAATTCTGTCAATATGATATTAAATGGATTGCCTGATTATTTTCCAGTTCCATAGACATCTACAGGAAAACATGTGTTTCTGGGTAGAATCATAATTTTGAGCTTTGACTTTGCAAGAAGTTGTGGAAGTTGTTCGTGGGGCAGGGGACAGATAGTGCAGCTTTGGAGTCAGGCAGGCTAATCTAGAATGCCAGCTCTGTGGGTCAGTTAAGTCTTCTGACAAAGCCTCTTCTTCTCAGCAGTCAGACAAGGCAATACAGAGGCTAACAGAATAAGGTTGGTATGTGATGAGTGAATTGTATTAATTGTTCAGTTGTACCAGTTGTATTCATTGTGAATTATATCTATTGCTAAATTGTTTTCAATGTTATGTTATTATGAATGGTAGCTACTGGATCAGTGGCTACTGTTATTATATAATGCCCTATAATTTTGAAACCTGCAAATATAGATTATTAGTGGGAAAAGTTATTATAATCTAAATCACATGACCTTCATGTTTATTTTTATATAAAAATTATTACTTTTAAGACTATTCTCAAGGTTCTACTTTAAAATGGCACTCAAGCACTTTACCGTTTGAAATGGTCTGGAAATTTGCTTCATTCAGTCACCAGATATCTGTTCAACACCTGCTCTGTGCGAGGTTGCTAGGTGCTAATCATATAATGGCGATTAAGGCAGACATCATCCTCAAGTCCCCACCCCACCCCCTACCCGAGTATCCTGTGATGAAAGAGCTGCCATTCACGAGTCAGCATTATTCCCAACTCCAGTTACCTACCTGGTCACTACATCTGCATGAATTATCTGAGATAAATTAGTATGTGACTAACTTCCCTGTTAAAGTTGGATGTGTTGATGCTTCAGGTTAGCTAAAGGGGAAATTTTGACTCTACTGTTTGTACTGTAACTGTATTTAATTTTTAAAACTTTCTATTTTATTATCAAATAATATGTAGAATAGACATTTCTGAAAGCTCCCTTATCCCCCACTCCATCCCTGAATTACTACTGATACATGGCGTAGGGATGGATGGAAGATTACTTGGGTACATACACAATAATAGAACATTGAAAGTTTATCTGTGGGGATAGTTTTTTGGGCTGCATCACAATTTCCTATGTGGTATCCTAGATTGGATCTCGAGGCAGGAAAAAAAAAAGACAGTGAAACAGCTGGTGAAATCTGAATAACATCTGTTGTTTAGTTAATAAGATGGTATCAGTGTTAATTTCATATTTTTTTAACAAATGTACCACGTTATGTAAGATGTTTATTTTAGAGGAAGGTAATGAAGAGTATATGGGGACATCAGCTTCAAAGAACCACAGGAAAACAACGGGGAAAACATTGTCCTCTCACCACCCTGTGAGTTTCCAGACTTCTCCCCACCACGGTCGGTTTGTGAATGCCTTGAGAGGAGAGGAATTCTAACATTCGACTGAGAAAAATATTCTCAGGATAGTCCATGATATACAGTACTGTCATTTATGTCCTTTGGAAGTAAAGAGTAGATATTATAGGGTTTTCTCACTTGCCTGGAATTTTCAAAAGTGTTTTGAAAATTTGAAAGAGATAATCCTGCTATTGGTATTTTTTCATGGACAAATTTTTATCACTTAAAAATTTGAATTTGAGTGGGTCAGAAATTCTCTTTCTAATTTCTTTTCTACTTTCATAGGTGCAAACACAAGTTCGCCTTGCCAAAAAAAGCTTTGACAAATTGAAGATGGATGTGTGTCAAAAAGTGGATCTTCTTGGAGCGAGCAGATGCAATCTCTTGTCTCATATGCTAGCAACATACCAGGTAACAAAGTGAAAAATGTCTGTCGCAATGAAACAAGAATGTGACAAGCTTTAGATAGCAGAAAAATGGGGTTTGAGCCCCAAGTATGATTTGGGCATGAGGAAGTTCTGATTGCCTTTGTCATAATTTACCTCCCACATCTCTCCTTCTTAGCATCCTGTGCTGTGTGTAAAGTTGCCTCAGTCATGTCCGACTCTGCAACCCTATGGCCTGTGGCCTGCCAGCCTTCTGTATCCATGGGATTCATCCTACAGTTAATCAGACTGAATATTAGCTGTTCCCTGAGCATACACTATAATTCCCCACTTCCCTGCATTTATTTAGGTGGTTCCTTCTGCCTGAGTGCCCTCCCTCTCCACTTGTACCTTCCCAAATTCCACTCGTTTGATGTACCAACAATGTGTTACCTCCTTCAGTAAGCCTCCTCTGAACTCTCGTAGCATTGTTGCCTATAATTCTCATGCCACGGTCACTTCCTCTTAGGTTGTCATAATCGAATGAACTTGCTTTTGTCTCCTTATTGCCTCTGCGTTCCCTCAGGATGGCATTTGCATCTATCAGCTGTACTGTGGAGCACCAACTGAGTGTGGGAGAAGACTCTGGGGGTTGTAGGTTATATACAATGGAGAAGACCAGATTTCCTGTCCTCAGGGAATTTGGAGTTTAGAAAGGAAGTCAGAGACAGTAACATCTGACTATATTTTCTCTGCCTCAAAGACAGAACAGGGTGTGCTAAGTGAAATGAGATCCGCCAAAAATCCAGTGGAGGCTTGAAGAGGGAAACATGGAATCAGGTGAGGGATCACAAAAGTCCATTGTCATTGACCAGCCCTGGGTTTTGGAGGATGGATCGGGTGAGATGAGTACAAAGAGAATGGAGAGGAGAGCCTCCTAAGGGGTGGAGCAGTGTGAGCTATAAGGGGACAGGGAGCCATGATGTTTGGCTGAAATACAGGGTGTGAGTAGAGGTGTGATAGGAGACGAGGCTGCAGAGGTGAGTCAAAATCATATTTGAGAAGACCTTGAAAGCCACAGATGGACACACTTCTTCTAGGGCCCATGACTAGATCTGAGGCATTTCAAATGCTAATGGCTTTACTGTCTTTCTTTACAGACCACTCTGCTTCATTTTTGGGAGAAAACTTCTCACACTATGGCAGCCATCCATGAGAGCTTCAGGGGTTATCAGCCATATGAATTTACCACGTTAAAGGTATGAAAGCTAGAAAGTCCATTAGAAAATCTTATAAAAACTCAAGTCTTGTTTCTATCACCAGCAATGTACATTGAAGCAGGCATCATTATTATAACAGACTCTTAACGTCCAAGAGATAATTATGCCCCCGCCCTTCACCAGTAGAATCTTTTTTATCCCATCAGTATTCAGTACTACAAAAGCCACAAGCATCCAAAGCCACAGGTTGAACCTTGGTACTTGTGACTGGGAGATGAATTGTGGTGACCTGAGCCCAATGATTGGCCCAGCTCCCTTTAAAGTACTTGCTTGGTGTCGCTGAAGAAACGATGATGCAAGCCTAGTACACTGTGTTACCTTTTACTCATTAAAATATATTCACATAGGAAGGTATTTTCTTTTTTCTCCTCTAACAAATATTTTATTCTGTGAGTACCAGCCCATATAGAATATAACTTTTTCCTAACGCTGCAGTCATATTTCCTAACTGAAGCAGCAATATTAAACTCAGTGATTTCTCAACCCAAAAGGAATGCATGCAAAATGTCAGGTCCTCAGCATCACAACTGAAGGTGGAGTCATTTTGCTCTCTGATGGTTGCTGCGGGTGAATGCATATTGAGATAAGGAAGTGATTTAGATTCTAGAAGAACTTTCAGAATGGTGACAGAACACTGGGTGCTTCGTTGCCAGGTCAGATTAATATCTTTGAAAGGAAGAGATCAGGAAAGAACTCATTAAACTTCATCTTGAAAATACCTTCCTTTTAATTTTTCAGGCGGTTTGTAAGTAGGTCTCATCACTTTGCTTAACAAAACATTAAGAAGTTTTTACTTTTTTTCTTTTTATTTGTTGCCTTAAAACACCTCTTTGATTTTGAGATGTTCATAATGTCACCATATCTACAAAAGTACTAAGACAGTAGTAACCCTGTGTATCCCTGGCCTCCTGTGTTGAGGAAAATTCGACTCCTTAAATTTTTCTGTGATATTTTTCCTGCAAAGAGGACTGCGCTGATTATGCTAGAGGATTTCTGGGCAGAGAATTTAGTGAAAGTCTGGTGGCCATGCTTTAGGATATAATTCAAAATATTTGGGGCAGATGATTACCCATTGCCTTTTACATCCCCCAGGCCTTCCTTAAATTACGGTTTAAGTAACAGTTTAATTATAATATAAATTCAGTAGGAGTAATACATATGTTAAGGTGTAATAAGATTATAAGAATGTTAAATGTCCAGAAGTCAACCAAATAAAGTGTGCTTTTATTACCTCTTTAGAAGGCTATTCATCTAAGCTTTCAATGATGACATGTTATATTAGAATCTGAAGCTAGTAGCTAATTATTTTCTTTATAAGGACTCAAACCCATATAATAGAACCCTGTTATTACCCAGCCCATTACTGCCTAGATGGAGGCATGTTGCATATCATATTGTATGCCGCAGACTGTGAGAATGAAAACCAAGAACACCTATGTGTCACACTCAAATATGGACTACAACCTGATTTACCAACCCTCTTGCACTAATAATGTTTTAAAAATACAAATCTTTTATATAAAAGATTTTGACTTGATCAAGTCATCTTTCAATACATATATTGATATATCTACATATATTGTATATACACACACACGTGTGTGTGTGTGTGTGTGTGTATACACACACACATATGAATGGCACTGTATATCGATAATGAATATTTTGAAATTTAAATATTTTCATGATTTACTTGTTCCCTGGATTTATCTAAGCAAATAGCCCCTGAAATGCCTTTTGAGACACTGGCTGGAAAGAAAACAATGTCTTTGGAGAGGTGTGCCAAGCTCTGTTAATGAAAAGCAACTCATTTGCTTTCTTTGCTGCAGGGCATATTCCCAGTGTGTTGGTAATTGTACCATTGCAGCTGTATTTCCTGACTGTTAGTTTTATGCTTGATGAAGGATGATAATGAATGTGTTAAACAGTCGGTGCATCCTGTTTAGAGCAGAGAGTCTTCTGTTACAGAATTACAGGGATGAAACTCACTTCCCAGGAGTTCAGGTTTTATTTCTTAGAAGCCTTTCTCTAGAAAATAGGTGTAATTCTTTCTTATATAATATTTTTATATTTATATTTTCTTTATGAAAGTGAACTGAGTCTCTATCTCACACAACTTGAAAATTTTCCAAGTGACTATTTTGATATTTTAGGAATATTTTGTAGTACTGTTTTATGGAATAACAGCTACGACATTTTTACTCAGGCCTGGTGTGATTATCTTGATTCCATGCTTATTGACATATTCCTTTGTCATTCTAATTTTATGATAAATAAATTTTTGTAGTATTTTAACCTTATGGAAAATTTAGTCTTAAAATTTTATTTTTTAAAAACCCTGTTAATCTAATAATGGTAACAACTTAAACTGAGAGTTGAGAAATTGTCTTTTGAGTGGTTTCCAATAAAAGAAGCAATTCCCTAATCTCATATTTTCAAACAATAAATATTTATTGGTTCATTACAATGTTACTAAACATACATATTTTGCATGAATAATCGTCATTGATGTGTTCATTTTATACTGATTCCAAATCACCTGGGAATGTTTTTTACATGGTAAAAGTTATTAAGTCATGGGGAGAGGAATGGAATGTGACTAGCCCTATCTTGAAAGCTTTTTTAGAGAAAGTAATTTAGACTAAGAGTTTAAAGCTTTTGGGGGCAAAAAGTACAAGAAATGCTGTCTGTAGGAAAGCAGTACCCGTCTTCAATTACCAGCCTTCAGATGTGGTCACGTTTGCTTCATCCTTTCAGGATGTCACTTACTTACACATCTCCCTACAGATCCAGAACAGGCGTCAGGGAGAAAAAAAAATTAAAACATAAAAAAAAAAAAAAGCCCTTAGGAGGCAAGTGGCTTTTCTTTGGGAAATCTGAAATCCTGGCCTTGTCTCTGCTCTCTGGCATGCTGACACATGGACTGAGTCAATTGTCTTTACAGAGAGTAATCGGTGGGGCCTTTGGAGGCATGGACAGGCTCCCTGGGAGATACTGGTTAAAGGGAAGGCATGTCCTTCTGTATTTGTATTTGGGAAGGGCTGAGGACCTATATTGAATGAAAATAGTAGCAGAGTGTATTCCTGTGGTGTACCCCATTCCAGGGTTTTGGGGAGGAAACAGTCTTAGACTCTGATAATGGGATAAAGCAAAGCATGTGGGAGCACAGCCTGGGTCCAGCTCTGCCACTGCCCGGCCATGTGGTGGTGGTGTTGGTGGTTTTCACGAGAGTGGCAGCCTCCATGGTAGCACCAGGAGCCCATGGTGGGGATGGTAGGGATGTACTTATTAAACATTCTTTAATAGGTCCAGAAGGGGCTTCCCAGGTAGTGCTAGGGGTAAAGAGCCCAGCTGCCAATGTAGGAGACGTAAGAGACACCAGTTCCATCCCTGGGTTGGGAAGATCCCCAGGAGAAGGAAATGGCAACCCACTCTCTTCTTGCCTGAAGAATCCAACAGACAGAGGAGCCTGGCAGCTACAGTTCATGGCATTGCAAAGACTCTGACACAACTGCAGAGACTTAGCATGAGTGCACGAATAGGTCCAGAAAACAGCCATTGGCAGTACCAGTACAGAAGGGTCTGCTGCGGTTGTCAGGTTCTATAGCCCAGTTTCAGTTACTTTCTTTGTTGTGTTGTTATTGTCGTTTAGTCACTCGGTCCTTTTTGACTCTGTGCGACCTACCAGGCTTCTCTGTCCATGGGATTTTCCAGGCAAGAATACTGGAGTGGAAATTGCCATGCCCTTCACCAGGGGATCTTCCCAACCCAGGGATCGAACCCATGTCTCCTGCATTGGAGGACTGAGTCTTTACCACTGAGGCCCTAGGGAAGCCCTCAGCTACTTCCTTGCTCCCTGTTTTCACCCTGCGTTATTAGTTTTGCACAGGCAAAGCTGTGAATAGCAGTGGGATAGTAGGCCTCACAGACCTTGCCCAGGGAAACCAACCTCCTCCCTCCCTGCTCCCCTTCTGCCCTGCAGGCCCTGGTCTTGGCTCAGGTCTTTCCCACCAGGAGAGGGCAGGGCCAGCCCGCACCCCGGAAAGGTAGGAGGACTTCCCACCCCTGAAACGGGGCTGATACTAAAAAATGCACTTTGCCTTTGCAGCCGGGCTTGTTCTGTGCCAAGAGTTTAAGGAAACCTGAATTTGAAAACCTAACTGTGCATGTTCAAAAATAACCATTGAAACAGATGTGCCAGTGTTCCCTCCTTTCTCTCCTGGGGTCAAGGACTTAGCATGATTATATGGATCATCATTCTGGAGACTGAAATGCTTTCAGCTCTCACAATTCAAAAAACATCTTTTTCTAAATTTTGTTTTTCTCAAATCTGTATGCCTAACAGCCTTCTTCCACCCACCTCCACATTTCTCAGTTAATCACTTGAGCATTTACTGACAAGCCACATGGCTCTGTAGTTACTTGCTTTGAAAATAAAGCCATAATAGTTTTTATGAAAATTGGGTAAATATCTTTGCGATGCAATTTTAGTTGCCAGCCTCAACATGGCAATTACTCATGGCAAACATCCAGAATATCCTTTTAGACTTTCAAGTATTCTCTCAGTGTCATTATTTTACACAGCATTTAGCAGAATACTGTTTTCCCCCAAGCTGCTCCAGACCAGATCATTGCAAACAGCAAATTGGGATGCAGCTGGGTCACCTGGAGAGGGGGGGCAGAGAGACTGACCACAGCTACCACTAAAATCGGAGATGGAAAAGCCCAGGCGTGCCTGCTCATCCATTCATCCTTCCTATCCTGTGACTGACATTGGTCCTTCCAGGCAGCTGGTAGCCCAGGCCCTGTTCACAACAGCGGGATGTTTCTCCATCCCCCATCTCTTCTCATTTTCTAGCTTTTCCTTGAGGGAAAAGGAAAGAATATCATCATTGTGTGCGTAGTTACTTTATGCCAGGCATTCTACTAAGGGTGAAGGGCAGTAGTGTCTAGGAGAATTTGTCATGGTACGTGTGACTCTAATGTACCAAGGTTGGATCTCATAATGAATAATACTGTTAGGTTCAGCATTGACATATAGAAAGTGCATATATTTCAGTTAATCCTCAAAATAGCCTTGGGGAAGTGGGCATACTTGTTCTTGTTCCCATGTTTCAAATGAGGAAACCGAAGCTCAGAAAGGTCTAGTAATTTGCCCAAGGCCACATGGTCAGTACGTGGTAGATCCTGGGAACAGAGACGCTTATGTTTCTTGCACTCTGTCACATGGTACTTCTTCCAGTTGGCCTTCTGGCCACGAGGCAGGAGGGCAAAGAAAGCAGAATTGCCACTTATAAAAATTACCTCTGTGGGGCTTCCCTGGTGGTCTAGTGGTAAAAGAATCCGCCTTCCAGTGCTGGGGACACAAGTTCGATCCCTGAACCGGGATGATCCCATATGCTGCAGGACAACTGAGCCCATTCGCCACAACTACTGAAGCCCATGTGCCCTCGAGCCCATGCTCTGCAACAAGAGAAGCCACTGCAGCGAGCAGCCCACACACCACAGCTGGCGAGCAGCCCCCATTGCCCACAACTAGAGAAAAGCCCGGGCAGCGGTGAAGACCCAGCACAGACAAATACATACACACAGAGACATTTTAAAGCTTTAAAAGTACAGTACAACATCTTAAACGTACAGTTCTAAACCTTCAATTAAAAATAGCACTTTGAAGTATTCTCTTGAAAATGAAAAGCATCTTTTATATGTCAGTCTTCGGGTGCCTGGAACCCATGGCCCTTCCTTTAGAATTTGGAATGAAGTCCTCTCCATCTCATGGGCACTTTAGATGAAAAGGGAGTTCAGTAAATATTCTTGGCTTGGCCACTCTATATAATTTCTTAACTAGTTGTAGAATTGTAAAGACCTAGATTCAAATATTGTCTCTACTTGCGAATGGTTGACTGGCCTTAAGCAAGTTATTTCACTTTCCCTGAGTCTCTGTGTTCATTTCAGGAAATCAGAATGACAGTGTTTATCTGCATTTTGGGAGATGTGTGAGACATGGAATTCACTTAACACGTGGAGTACAGAATGAAGCAGGGCAAAGGCTAAAGGAGTTTTGCCAAGAGAACGCACTGGTAAAAACCCTCTTCCAACCACACAAGAGAAGACTACACATGGACATCACCAGATGGTCATCACCGAAATCAGATCGATTATATTCTTTGCAGCCAAAGATGGAGAAGCTCTATATAGTCAGCAAAAACAAGACTGGGAGCTGACTGTGGCTCAGATCATGAACTTCTTATTGCCAAATTCAGACTTAAATTGAAGAAAGTAGGGAAAACCACTAGACCATTCAGGTATGACCTAAATCAAATCCCTTACAATTATACAGTGGAAGTCACAGATTGAAGGGATTAGATCTGATGGAGTGCTTGAAGAACTATGGACAGAGGTTCATGACATTGTACAGGAGGCAGGGATTGAGACCATCGCCAAGAAAAAGAAATGCAAAAAGGCAAAATGGTTGTCTGAGGAGGCCTTACAAATAGCTGAGAAAGAAGAAAAGTGAAAGACAAAGAAGAAAAGGAAAGTTATACCATCTGAATGCAGAGTTCCAAAGTATAGCAAAGAGAGATAAGAAAGCCTTCCTCAGTGATCAATGCAAAGAAAGAGAGGAAAACAGTAGAATGGGAAAGGCTAGAGGTCTCGTCAAGAAAATTAGAGATACCAAGGGAACATTTCATGCAAAGATGGGCACAATCAAGGGCAGAAGCAGTATGGACCTAACAGAAGCAGAAGATATTAAGAAAAGCTGGCAAGAGTTATACAAAAAAGATCTTAATGACCCAGATTACCACGATGGTATGATCACTCACCTAGAGTCAGACATCCTGGAATGAGAAGTCAAGTGGGCTTTAGGAAGCATCACTATGAACAAAGCTAGTGGAGGTGATGGAATTCCAGCTGAGCTATTTCAGATCCTAAGATGATGCTGTGAAAATGCTGCACTCAGTATGTCGGCAAATTTGGAAAACTCAGCAGTGGCCACAGGACTGGAATAGATCAGTTTTCATTGCAGTCCCAAAGAAAGGCAATGCCAAAGAATGTTCAAACTGCTGCACAATTGCACTCATCTCACACACTAGCAAAGTAATGATCAAAATTTTCCAAGCCAGGCTTCAACAGTACATGAACTGAGAACTTCCAGATGTTCAAGGTGGATTTAGAAAAGGCAGAGGAACCAGAGATCAAATTGCCAACATTTGTTGGATCATCACAAAAGCAAGAGAGTTCCAGAAAACATCTGCTTTATTGACTACACCAAAGCCTTTGATCACAACAAACTGTGGAAAATTCTTCAAGAGTTAGAAATACCAGACCACCTTATCTGCCTCCTGAGAAATCTGTTTTTCTTTGCTTGACCCAGGTCAAGAAGTGACAGTTAGAACCAGACATGGAACAACTAACTAGTTCCAGGTTGGGAAAGGAGTACGTCAGGGCTGTTTATTGTCACCCTGTTTATTTAACATATATGCAGAGTACATCATGCGAAATGCTGGGCTGGATGAAGCACAAGCTGGAATCAAGATTGCCGGGAGAAATATCAACAACTTCAGATATGCAGATGACACCACCCTTATGGCAGAAAGCAAAGAGGAAGTAAAGAGCCTCTTGATGAAAGTGAAAGAGGAGAGTGAAAAAGCTGGCTTAAAAACCAACATTCAGAACACGAAAATCATGGCATCTGGTCCCATCACTTCATGGCAAATAGATGGGGAACCAATGGAAACAGTGACCGAGTTCATTTTTTGGGCTCCAAAATCACTGCAGATGGTGACTGTAGCCATGAAATAAAAAGACACCTGCTGCTCAGAAGAAAAGCTATGACCAACCTAGATAGCATAATAAAAAGCAGAAACATTACTTTGCCAACAAAGGTTCATCTAGTAGTTATGTATGGATGTGAGAGTAGGGCCATAAAAAAGGCTGAGCGCCAAAGAATTGATGCTTTTGAACTGTGGTGTTAGAGAAGACTCTTGAGTGTCCCTTGGATGGCAAGGAGATCAAACCAGTCAATCCTAAAGGAAATCAATCCTGAATATTCATTGAAAGGACTGATATTAAAGCTGAAGCTCCAATACTTTGGCCACCTGATGCAAACAATTGACTCATTGGAAAAGACCCTAGTGCTGGGAAGGATTGAAGGCAGGAGGAGAAAGGGATGACAAAGGATGAGATGGTTGGATGGTATCACCAACTCGATGGACAGGAGTTTGAGCAAGCTCTGGGAGTTGGTGATGGATAAGGAAGCCTGGAGAATCCCAGGGACGGGGGAGCCTGGTGGGCTGCCGTCTATGGGGTCGCACAGAGTCGGACACGACTGAGTGACTGAACTGAACACAAAATGAGCCTTTAAGACATTGCATCCCTTTTAGATCTTTTAAGTCATTGATAAAACACCTTTTGAGTACTTACTTTGAGCTTGGTACTCTGCAATAGTGTTATCTCAGATAATCAGCACTAGTGGTAAAGATTCCACCTGCCAATGCAGGAGATTCGGGTTCCGTTTCTGTGTCAGGAAGATCCCCTGGAGTAGGAAATGGAAACCCACTCTAGTATTCTTGCCTGAGAAATCGCGTGGACAGAAGAGCCTGGTGGGCTATAATCCATGGGGTTACAAAGAGTCAGACAGGACTTAGCACACATCCACACCCACACATGTCACAAGAATGGATAACTTACCTCCTTTGTTCTGATGGGTAAACAGAGACTCCCAAGATGTAAAGACACTTTTCCATTATGTAGCATGAAGCTTTTTCCAAAGTCCATCTCTTTCCACTGCAGTATGATGCCTTCTTAACACCAGTTTTCCATCTTATTTTAGAGAATAGATTGTGCTTATTTTTCTCTAATTTCACTGTCTAACTCCTTTGTTCTACAATTGGATTCAAGAGTACCTTCTCAGGCTAGATTAATTGTGCCTCTTGTATAGTGCCTTTATAAATTTATAGCTGCATGGGTGGGGAGGACATGTGTGCTAAATATCCATAAATTATGTGCCTTGTACACATCATCATGGCCTCTGCTTTTTATTCCTCAGGTGCTACTAATTATACAAACACAAATGCACACATGCCCGAGTTCAGCATCTTTTCACCATACCTTGCTATTTTGAGCACTTTTATTTCCTTTGATAAACAATTGTTTGGCACCTTTATATACATATCATGTAATTAATGAGAAGTAGCCTAAGAAAATTAGAAGTCATAATTAAAGATTAGAGAAAATGTCACCCTCCTGTCAAACATTACATGTAGGTCGTTAGATGAGGGCTGGCTGCTGGTGTTTGCCTGTGAAATTTGTTTTGCTGAGTAGTTTTTCTTTCATTCAGATGAATGTTGCTCTTGCTTTTATTTTTCTAATACAGGAAGTAGTAACTCCCATTATTGTATTAAGCTGTTTCCTCTCTAAGACACTTTTGCAAGCTCGATCTGTGTGTTTCCTCTGTCATGCTGATCTTACATGTTGTGCGTGCACTTCCTGAAACCATTTAGGCATTGATGGAAACTATTAGCATGTCGGTGTAACCCTAAGAGAGAAAGATTATTTGGTCTAGGACATTCCCTCCTTCACAGAGAACCTGTCTGTCTTGCATGAGGCTGTATCACTTCTAATGGACAGTGCTTTTCACAAGCAATTTTAATGAAGGACCTAGAGGGTTTGGGGTTTAGAAACAGAATGCTTTGACATGTTATTTCTGGATATGGATGGGAAGGTGGCATCCATCAGTGATTCAAACTACTTCCATCTGATGTCTGCCTGGTCAGTAGAGTCAGCCAGGCCTCTGAGATTCCTTTTGCCTGAGCAGATGTTCGTGTCACACAGAAGATGCTGTCACCTCTGACTTTTAAGGATGCTGCAGGGTTAAGTGTTTTCAGCTGAGTTGTGGACTTGAAAATAATCTGAAGAATTCACCTCCAATCCCCTGCCCTCAGTTGGGCCTTTGTCATCAAACCTGGGAAAGAGTCGTGATTCACCGTGTATGTAGCGTATCCTGAATCGAACAGTCACACCCAGGAACTAATTTTGAGAGAGGAGGGCAGGCATGATTTGTCCTCCGAAGTGTTTCAGAGTTCCTCTCAGCCTCTTTATGTCTTCAATGTGTGCCATCTTTTGTAAGAAACAAGTTCCATATGTGGTAGTGTGTGGTTTTTTCCATTGCTCTGTAGAGGAACCTATAGTTTAGTTTGGTCTAAGTCTCTTTCTTAATACAAGAGATTCCTTCTGAAAATGTTCTAAAATTGATGGTGGTAATAATCGCACAACTGGGACTACACTGAAAACCATTGAATTGTACACTTTAAATGAGTGAATTGTTGTGCATGAATTGTATAGAGATAATACACACACATGAGTCTCCTTAGTTCAAAATTCTGGTATTTAATAAACAAGCCCATGTGCTCAGTATTCATTTTGCTTATGATTTTACAAACCTTTTCATATTATTCCCCTGAGCCTTAGAATGTCCTAACTAAAGAGCTCTAATTTTTGCAGTTTAACCTTATGTACATTAATTTATCAACCAACAAGTGCATACCCAGTACCTCTCTTGAGTGACAACAACCAAATTGTTTTAAGGACAATGGTAATAGTAGGAAAAAAGGAGTGATTGTCACAGGAATTATTAATAATAAATTAAAGCAGCAATTGGAACCGCGGCCTTTCTGCGGGTGAAGAACAATAGTGACTTAACTGTGATTGTGGAGACAGGGAGCCAACAATTGAGTCCCTGCTAATGGCCCAACAGGGGCAGGGGCTGAAAAGAAGGAATAAGTGGTTTACATTACAAAGGGATTGTCTGAGAGCTGCTGGAGTGTGGTTCTGAGGGGAGGTCAGGCTGGAGACAGAAAGGATGATAACCGTGGAGCTGTCAAGGGCATCTCAGGGGCTTAGGCAAGCGCTGTGGCAGCTAGACGCGGCGGCTGAGAGGGCCGCCCTGGCCCCGCCAGCGCTGCTGGATACAAAGGAAACGCAGCGAGGAGATAACCGGAGCCAACCGGCAGGCCTGAGCCAGCGCCCCAGAATCTAAAAGCGAGACGTGTAGCCATCAGAGCACTGGCTGGAAATTCTCCTGGCTTCACTTTGACCAGGGTTGAACCACTCTTTGGAGAACAAAACTGCTGGAAGCGGGGTGTGTGTGTGTGTGTGTGGTGTGTATGAATACAATGCCATGATTGGCAGCTCAACTGAAAAGAGTAAGTCCTTGACATCTGTTGAACTCCTCCTTGTGGTTGCACATTTCCACCATACACTTACACATGTGTGCCCAGCTTTTAGCAGACATTTCTGGTGGTGTGTGTGTGCATATAGAGAGAGACAGAAAGAGAGAACGCCCAGCGTGCAGCCCTTATCCCAGTTGCCTCATTTGTCCCAATGCTGCCCTCCACAGCATTCCCCTCCAGGCCAGGGTCGTGGATTCCATTTAGTTGTCATGTAGTGGAGAGATGGAAAAAGCAAACAAGCATGAGGAAACTAATGGGGGGAAAATGTTAAGTAGTGAGGAATGTGAGTAAAGGAACAGTCTCCCTGTGTGACCCCTGTTGACCTCTTTATCCGGGTCTCGCGAGACTCTTCCTGTTGCCCCCTACACTACAGCCCAAACAAGCCAAGCTGTTTACCTCTTGGCCTCTGCACAGGGGCCCCGTAGTCTCCCTGAGCTGCCTGTAGCTGGCTCCTTTGCACCATTTAGCTCTCAGTTGAAATATCACTTCTAAAAGAGGACATTCCTGCAGACTATGATCAGTCAATTTCTAGCCCACTATTTCAGTTCTCTGCCTGGACCCACCACTTGCTGATAATTTTGTCTGTCTTGTGCGCCATGGATCCCCAGCACCCAAAACAGTACCTGGTCCTTGGTATGTGCTCAAACACCGCTAACTGAGTGTACTACTCTAAATGTCCAGGACTAGGGAATCGTTAAAAATGATGGCAGGGCTTTTTGGTTGTAGTTTATGCAAGAAAATGCTTCAGAACCCCAATCAGGGGACATAGATTGAAAGAGAATCTAGATTATTGACAAATGAACACACATTTATATTTTTAATTCAATATTAGTGTTTAAGATATAAAATCTTTCTTACATTCTGCACTGTAATTGCTTTGAACATGAAATGTCTATATAAATTGGTTAAGAGGACATCTCTGCTCTACAAAATATCTGCTATACAAAATAAAAATATCTACTATACAAACAAGGATTCCAATTATGTAAGTAGATGAGTATGAAAATAATCAGAAAGGAAATATATGAAAATAGTAACACAGTTTTAGGGAAATGGAATTATGAATAATTTTTCCTTTTTTCACTTTCCAAACATTCTACATGTGGTTTTGTCATTTTTCTAATTTAAAAAATATTTTTAAGAATGTTTGGCAAAACTAATACAGTGTTTGAGGTTTTAAAAATAAAAAAAAAAAAGAAGAAAAAAAAGAAACAAAACCTAATATAAAATGTATATAATGAAATATTAATAAGACTATGTATCTACAGTTTGGAGATTGGCTGACTTTCTTGAATTTGGCGTGCTCAGTGAATGAGGCTTAATGGAAAATGGTAATGACTGGTCTGGGCTTTGCAAAAACTGATAGGACTTTGAGTATAAACAGGTAGGTAAAGAGAGTTTTTTAGACTTCCCTGGTGGCTCAGCAGTAAAGAATCCACCGCTAATGCAGTTCAATCCCTGGGTCTGGAAGATCCCCTGGTGAAGGGAGTGGCAACCTGCTCCAGTATTCTTGCCTGGAGAATCCCATGGACGGGGAGTTTGGCCAGCTCCAGTCCATGGGGTCACAAAGAGTAGTACACAACTCTTTGTTGTTAGCGACTAAACAACAACAAAAATAAAGAGCTTTTTAGGTTAAAGCAGCAGAATGAGCAAAGATTGGAAGAGAGCGACTTGCACACAGGAGACCAGGAGGGGAGAAGCCTAATTGAATGGAAAGTCTCTTGTGGTTGGTGGGAAGGCATTTGGAAGAGTAGGATAGGAACACATTTTAGAAGATCTTAAAACTTGCTCATGGAAGTTTAGAAATGGAAAGAAAGAAGAAAGTACTATGGGTTTGTGAGAAAAAGAGTAACATGATGACCTGGGCATTATAGGAAAAGTATTCTGGCAGGAGGGGTGACACCAGCATCCATCTGATGCCCATGAAAAGTGAAAGTGTTAGTCGCTCAGTCGTGTCTGACTCTTTGCAACCCCATGGACGGTAGCCCACCAGATTTCTTTCCCATGGGATTCTCCAGGCAAGAATACTGGAGCGGGTTGCCACTTTCTCTCCAGGGGATCTTCCCGGCCCAGGGATCAAACCTGGGTCTCCTGCATTGCAGGCAGATTCTTTACCATCTGAGCCACCAGGGAAGCCATAGCAGACTCCAAAATCAATCCCAGCTCTGCTCTGCCGAGACTCAGCCTTCAAACCATGTTCACCCAGCCCTCTGGTCATCCATTGGTGAATGAGAAGTAATTGCCTCCTCTGTGTGTGTGTCACGCTAGAAAAGTGAAGGATGAGAATGAGGGAGATGGGAACAGAGAGGTGAAGACCCAAAGGATGAGGACTTGGATTTTAATAGTTATAAGAATAGAAGCAGGATAAGTATCTTGAGATACTTCCTTGGTATTTGAATTATAATTAGGGCCAGAAATAGAGATCTTTTGTGTAACTCACTATTCGGTTGTTAACAGGAATGTTTTGCTTTTTCAGGCTTTGTCACTGGTGTACAGTTCCTAGGCACTTGCTTTTTTTTAAAAAAACAAAAACAAAACTTTTCCTTAAATATTTAATAAATTTTAAGAACAGTCACTCAAAGAAATTATTTGCCAAAACAAGATGCTCACCCGTTCTTAATCTATGAAGATTTAGATGTACTTTCTCTGTCCACTCGTGGGAGTTAACTTATCAGACTATGTTAAGCCACTATTTTGAGTTTAAAAAAAAAAAGGGTGGGGCGGGGAGGGGAGGGGGAGTTTGTTTGCTCTTTTTTTTTTTTTTTTAATAAGCTGTTTTAGATTGCAAAATAGCAAACAAAATTAAAAATAAAATTGTCTCATCTTTGAGGGAGAGCAGACTTCTGTTCTGTCAGTGTGTGGGCTGCAGACAGAACAGAGTGTTTATCTTAGCTGCATGTTAAAGATGGAAAATAAAGTTAGCAATTGCCAACAGGCCTTCTTCTGAATAACTTATCACAAAAGGGAAAACATAAATCTAGTGACAAAACAACTCTCCTTTACAAGCTCATATTTCTTGGATAGGTCCGAGAACATAAAATTTCATTCCTGTTGACTTCATTGGTTCAAGGTTAACCTCCCTAAACATCTCATTCAAGGTTTGATGACTGGGTCCAGTGGCAGTTGAGTGTTTAACTGATGTTTCTTTTGCTTTTGTTTTCTTTCCCATTATCACAATCAAGAGCTTACAAGACCCTATGAGGAAGCTGGTGGAGAAAGAAGAAAAGAAGAGGATCGCCCAGCAGGAAAGTGCAGAGGCCGTGGCGGAGGAGCCAAGTCAGTAAGTAACCGCTCCTTCACTTGGCAAACCTTCCTTCACACAGCTAAGGGCTCGCCTCCCTCCCTGGCCGAGTCTGCTGGGGTCTCTGGCACAGGGTGATGGCTTTCTTTCCTCAGTTCTCAGAGTAGATGTACTAAAACAGAGGCCAGACTCCTCCCCACACATATTCCTCTAGGCAGGGACCCACCTGTCCCGATAAGAGACCCATACCCAGGGTCTTTAGGAAGGGCGGCTTGAGAGGAGTTGACTGGGGCCAAAGAGGCAGGAGTGCCCAGGGCTCCTGGCCTGAGCCCCAGGCTCACACTCTCTGGGGTGCCTGGACCCTGTCTGTTCCTCTTGTCACCATCAGTTTTGAGGGCCTGTCCTAGATGGGAAATCCCCGGCTTCTCACTCACAGAAGGAAATAACCCATGAACTTGCTTCACAACACGTATAGCCCTCTGGGGTTCTCCTACACAAGTGTCGGGTTTTGACGTTTTGTTTTCTACATACAGACCTTCCGTTTTCTCTTCTGTGAAGCAGAGAGCAGCTTTGAGGGTAGGAAGTGACTCTCCATCTTGATTTCTTGCCTCTTTGTAGAGAAGGCACCTCCAGTCATTTCAAATACTTTGAAAGATGAACTTTTCCACATACATGGTGCATAATTCCTAACCTCATACAGCAAGGAGGAGGTTTCAATGTGAACCTATGCTTTTTCTGGTGAGATGTCACAGCCCGTGAGAACTGGCTGACCTGGGAAGGCAAAGGAGTTCGCCTGACCTCCATTCACTCTTCCTTGTCCACACAAAAAAGTTTAGATGACAATCTTGTGGTAACACAGGCTTACATTTCTACTGGGTTTCAAAATAAGTTCAGATAGATCTTTTTTGTCCAGCAGAAATATTTGCTGCCTATAGTGGCCCTCTAATTTTAAAGCGAATACAAGAAAATGTGTTTTTTGCAAAACAAAGGCAATTTTTTATTGTAGGAACAACTATAGAATGTGGTCTGAATCTAGTACAGTTGACTCTTTTAGGTGGAAGCAGTTTAACCTATTACTAGTAGTAATGGTAATCTGGGCTTCCCGGGTGGCTCAGATGGTAAAGAATCTGCCTGCCATGCAGGAGACCTGGGTTTGATTCCTGGGTCGGGAAGATTCCCTGGAGAAAGGAATAGCAGTCCATTCCAGTATTCTTACCTGGAAAATTCTACGAACGAAGGAGCCTGACAGGCTATGGGTGACACAGAATCTGACAGGACTGAGCAACTAACACACAATGGTAATCTAACTGCCATTTAGTGAACACCTGCTGCTGCTAAGTCGCTTCAGTCGTGTTCAACTCTGTGCGACCCCATAGATGGCAGCCCACCAGGCTCCCCCGTCCCTGGGATTCTCCAGGCAAGAACACTGGAGTAGGTTGCCATTTCCTTCTCCAATGCATGAAAGTGAAAAAATAAAGTGAAGTCGCTCAGTTGTGTCTGACTCCTAGCGACCCCATGGGCTGCAGCCCACCAGGCCCCTCCGTCCATGGGATTTTCCAGGCAAAAGTACTGGAGTGAACACCTACTGTGTACTAAACACAATGTCGGGTGTTTTCTTCATGTCATCTCAGCTCATTCTCATGATGCCCCTCCGTGTGATCAAGGTAGGCTTTTCCCTGTTGTGTTAATGATGGAAGCGAGGCTCAGAGAGGTTAAAGGTCTGCCCACAGCCCCTGGATAGTAAGGGGTGGGGCCTGGAGTGAGTCCTGGTGCCTTCCTTTCACTTGGTGTTACTGCAGTTAAAATAAAGCATTAACTTTTACTCAGAGAGGAAGAACCACCCAAGATGGTGTTGATTGGTTTTAATTAATTTCATATTTATTCATTATTTTAGTACTTCCTCTTTAAAGCTCAAGAAGTATAACCCAGTAACCATTTTAATGACATTGAAAATTTCATAAGAATTTTGTTCAGAAATGGTAGGTAAAGTGAACCACTGTGCTAGGAGGGAGGTTCAGAGACACCGGCTGGATCTCAGGACCGTGAAGTGTCTCTGCCGTGATCCTACCCATGAGTAGTGAGAGTTCAGTAGGCAACAGTCTTGTGAATTTGAGAGTGATCCTGCTGTTAGCCTTATGTACAGTAATTTAGCTAAACTCCTGAGGTCTCTTCTTCTGTAACTACAGAATCAGAATAAACACTAACTTGTCCATCAGTTTTTTAACTGTGTTTTTAAAAATGATAGTAATTACCTATCTTTGTTATACCTAAGTACCCACTTAGATGTTTATGGAATATGTGCCTTAGCATGAAACCAAATCCAGATGTTAAAATACTACTAACTACCTTTAGTACAGGGACAGGAGAAAGTCAGCAAATTTATTTCTTCTTTCAAAAATGTATAGCATGTAAATGGCTATATGTTCATATTTTATGTGTGTGTAAGTACAATAATAGATATTGTACATAAAATCTGACTCTGTCATAAGTATGACATTTTCAGAACAATATTACTAAACTTTGTTTTTTAATTTTAAGGTTAATTTCACTAGAGGATGAAAACCAGCACAAGGAATCCTCTAGTTTTAAGAGTAAGTTTTGATTTTTTTTTTTTCAGAATTGCTTCTGAAATACTACTGCACAATAGCCGACTCATATTCTTTTCTGTCAAACTCCTTCTAGACCTTTTTATTTCCAACTGAAAAAAATTATGTATTTACTTTCCTTCTTAAGAGTTTAAAGTTCAAATATCAGTGCTGTTGACCCCATAGTATTATGGAGAGAGGCTGTGTATTTTGAACGAAAAAACAGCCATCATTAGTCATTTCAGCAGCAGCCTGTTAGGGGGGCATCACAACTGAGACTCGACAGAGAGATGTTTGCTTTACAACAGGTGATAACATTGCTGCGTTACCATTACGAGCTGTAGCTGACGTTTGGGCTGTGGAGACGGTCGTGATGAGATCACATAATGACATTGGGGGGGTTTGATTTCCGCTGTGTCATGGGGTGGGTGCTGGTCCTTGTTGGGAATCCGATGGGAGGGCTCGGACTCTGCTCTTCCAGGTAGTTCCTGGGCCTGCTCTGTACTAGTGAAGTGTAAAAGCGAAGTGCTAGTCGCTCAGTCCTGTCCAGCTCTTTGTGAGCCCCTGGACTCTAGCGCGCCAGGCTCCTCCTCACTGAGGGACACCAGATGCCGGGGGCGCACTGACCCTCCTCTGATCCTGAGGGATCACAGCGCTTGTGACCCAGACACTGTGCTGGGCAGGGCTTGTCAGCGGCCCCCTCTTTCATCGGCAGTTCTCTCATAAGGAGCACAGAGTCGGGTTGAGTGTGATGGAGCTCTCAGGATGGAAAACTGAGTCTTTCACTGGGACTCGAATCCTTGGAGATGAAGGGACCAGTCTTATATAGTGGGGAGAGATCTGAAATGACCTCAAGTGCCCGTTCAGCCTGGCCCTCCCAGGACACACCTGTCTCCAGTCTGCTCCGTCATCTCCCGGAGACTGGAAAGGCAGAGTACACCCTGGAATCCCCCCTCCCTTCCATCTTTTTCCCAGGCTTTGTCTTCCTTCCATCTTTCTTCCTACTTTTCCAACCACGTCGCCTGCTTTATTCTCCTTCTTCTCCCATTTGACTGCTTCGTTTGCTTTTCCTCATCTGTCTTTGAACAGGAAAAACAAACTGTCACCGTTCTGCCTCCGCAGCTTGACTTCCTGTCATCCTTTCATACTTGTTTGCCTTCCCTTATGCATGTCTTTGTTCATTTGTTCAGCACATGTTTGTCTGTGGCGGGCTCTGGGTGTTCAGTGGTAGATCTTCCAACATGGGGTGAACTATTACACAAGTTACTGGGTAGCTCCAACTTGGGTGAGAGCTACAAGGGCTGTTTACAGGTATTTGTGATTGGGAGCCCTCACCCGTTTGAGGGCATTGGGGAATTATCTCAGTCAAGGCTATTGCAAGACCTGTCAAAGCAAAAGAAACAGCCTGAGTGAAGACTGTGAGCCAGGGAGAACCAGGAGAAGGTCCGAGAAACAAGGTCCTAAAGCATGAGGGAGGGAGGAAATGGTAGAAGAAGGCAGAGAGGCAGGCTAGCCATGTAAGAGTTCTCTGAACAGTATTGATCCACACCCACCAACCTCAGGATCATGCAAGGCCCATAGCCTGAAACCTGTGGGAATCTTTAGTTGAACAGGAAAATTTTAGTTTTGTGGAAGCATGTAAACTCCAGTTTATTATGTTTGTATTCAAGGCATTTATACTACATGTGACAACACAGGGGGATGCAGTTTTCTCTTTGTGGACTATATTCACTTGCCTATGGGAGTTGCGTAATATTTTGAGATTGTACCTGTCGATCACCCTGTTTCATACATACATAGAATGGAAGCCATTATAAAGAAGTGCCATCTGCCTTTTATTCTGGGACTTGTAGAAAGTCTAATGTACATATGAGCAAACCAAGTTTTAAGGCTGTGCTGTTGTGTACACACACTTTGTTAGGCAGAAGGGAAAAGAGTTCCTACATGTTCCTTGCCCCCACACATGTATAGACACCTCCATTAGCAGCATCCCCCACCAGGGTAAATAATCAGTGAGCCAACATTGACATATCATTATTACTCAGGTTCCATAGTTTACATTAGATGTTGTACAGTATGTAGGTGTTCACAAAGGTATAATGGCACATATCCATCATTACAGTATCATGCAGAGTGGTTTCACTGTCCCCAAAATCCCCTGTGACTTCACCTATTCGTCTTCCCCTCCCCCAACTAGCAACCACTGGTCTTTTCACTGTCGCCATTGTTTTGCTTTTCCCAGAACGTCACATGGTTGGAATCTTGCTGTGTAGCCTTTACAGGTTGGCTTCTTTCACCCAGTAATCTGCCCTTTTATTTTAGCCAGGCCCATGTGACTGAGGTTCATTAGCCCCAGCAACTTGTCGTCAGGCACTTAAGTCACACATGTGTCCCTGGAAGGAGAATTGTTAGATCAGTGGCATATAGTTTTTCTACCAAACAAAGCAAGGATTCAGGGCAGTTAACTCAGCATTCATTGAGAGCCAGTTGCTTGAGTAAAATGTCAGCTGAGGACCCCTGCTCCTGCCTGAGGGAGTTTCCAGATACATTTGTTCCTGAAGCATGTGCTTACCTTATACCACGTTAGTATATGAACTGCACACCTTTCTGAAGTGGTGATAACCAAATGCATGTGTTTTATTTACAGCCGAAGATAGAAAAAGTGTTTTATCTGCCTTAGACAAAAGCTCTACACATAATGCATGCTCAGGTAATCCAGATTAAGGAAAACAACTCAATTTTAGTAATTTGACTCAAACTCCTTACAAAATAAACTGACATAATTTTCTTTTCTTTCTTCTCCTTTAATGAACCTGTAGATGAACTTTTAGACATGAAACCCGAGGAAGGTGGTAAGATTTATGCATTTCTATGGGGTTACAATTTTTTTAATATTTTAAATACTGTGGTTACATGCAGGCAAATGCAATTTTTATCTTTTGAATAGCTTTGCATTCCCAAGCAATTGTTTTTAGGTAACTGCCATTTGTCTTTATGAAGTGAAGTAAAGTGAAAGTTGCTCAGTTGTGTCTAACTCTTTCCAACTCCTCTGTCCATGGGATTCTGCAGGCAAGAATACTGGAGTGGGTTGCCATTCCCTTCTCCAGGGTATCTTCCCAACCCAGGGGTCAAACCCAGGTCTCCTGCATTGGAGGGAGATTCCTTACCATCTGAGCCACAAGGGAAGGCCTAGTGACTTTAAATATCCTCATGCACAAAGAGTATGTGCAGATCCATTATCATTATAATGTTCAAACCAGTAAAGCTAAAAGGTGCTACGTCAGAGATTGTATGCGGGAGTAGAAAAAACATGGCTTTCAGAATCAGACAGACCTGACTTTTGAATATGGTTCTCTTATAAATAATCTCTATGGCCTTAAGTAACTTGCTTCATCCTTAAACTCTTTTAGCTCAGTTATTCTCGTTTGTAAACTGGAACCAGTAGCAACAGTCTTGCTGGGTTACTCTCAGGTTCAAAGATCAAGTATGCAAAGGGTCTTTCATATCTCTGACACAGAGACACTCTCTAAATGGTAAGCAGTTGAGATGTGGGATTAGAAATGTTGCCCTGCTGGGACTTCCCTGACAGTCAGTGGTTAAGACTCCGAGCTTCCACTGTAGGGGGCATGGGTTCAATTCCTGGTTGGGGAACTAAGACCCCACATGCAGCACATGGCATGGCCAAAAATAAACAAATAAATAAATAGATTATAAATTATGAGTTTATGTAATTTTCAAAAAGAAAAAAATCTAATTATGAAAAAAATAAAAAGAAATATTGCCATGCTGATGCGCAGTGCTCATCTTCACTGAGCCTTAGTTAAATGCAAAGGGAAAGCTTGCTGGCTAGGTCCCACATCCCAGTTCCCCAGACCTAAAAGTCATTTACTGAGTAGCCCCTCACAGGAGATTCCACAACTGTGGGTCTGGATGAGACATGCCTAGTTTTAAGTGATCCCAAGAAATTGAGTGTTTTCAGCTTGCTCATAGCATTTGCTTTTCATCCTACCAAGAGGCTCCTCCTGATTTACCATGGGTCCAAAATATCCCTGAGATTGTCATCCAAATTCTAGAGTATCTCTTGCCCCAGGGGGTTGGCATACAGTCTGCCCTGGACTGACAGGTTTCTTTCAGGACTAGAAGTGGGCCAAGATATCCTGATGGCCCCAGTTACCTAGGGCCGACAACTTTCTCTACCCAGTCTTTGCTTGATTTGGATTTAGTTCCCAGAGTGTGAGAGGAGAGAGTCTGGGAAACAGAGGACATTGGTTAAAGACTTTTTCAAAATTGGAAAGGCAACACAACTCTAGCATTAAGTTTCCAGGGCTTAAAAAAAAAAGTTTCCAGGGCTAAGGAATATAAACTTCAGTGCAGAAACCTGCTTTCCTTATTAATTTTTCACTCCACTGTGCAATATTTCATGAAGGTCCATGTGTATTTTATCAGAATGTCTACTTATTTGTGAATGTTGAAATCACATAAGATTATGAAAGTAAAAAAGCAAGTAATAATGCAGATTGCCATTACATGGCCTATGTTTTCATAAAATCACTTCTCCCTTGGCTTAAGGATAGAATTTTGATGAAATAAAGGTGTTTTCAAACAAATTAATTTTTGGAGGAGGAAATAGTTCAGTCTTACAAACTGAGATAAAGATAATAACGTAAGAAGTAATAGGTACCTCCTACCTAGTTTTAGCAAGTCTTTACAGTTAACGGATTATTCATACAGAAGCTTCAACTTATTTTGATAGGAATATGCTTTCTCTTATTCCCAACCTCTTGTTTATATAGCTTGTCCTTTGTTTTTATTATCTCCTACTTAATTTCATTATTTTAATAAGCATAATTTTTGAGTAGGTGGTGTCTTCACATTAGTGCAAAAAAACAAAATGATAATAAAAATATATACAGGAAAAAAACAAACCTCTCACCCACATTACTGCTACCCACCCTTCTATCTGTTCCAACATACCCTCCCCTCTTGCATCCCTCCAGTGTTTCTTTCCACAAACACAAGCACATTTGAGTCTACAGTTTCAGGTTTCCCCACTTCTTACAAAAAAATATTCTTGCTTTTGATTTTGATTTTTTTTTTTAACTTGGTCATAGCAGTACATGGCTAACCCAGTAGCCATGCATTTCTTCTCAGAATTTAGTCAGAAATGCTCCTTTCCAAGATACAGTCATGAGCTTCTTCCATCCCATGGGCCAAGATTCACTGGAATAAGATTGCTATCTTTCTCCTTATTTAAAACAACTTCCACACCTCATTGGTTTAAAGGTACAATCTTTGTTTCATCGAATTACAGCTCATAGGCTTTTTTTTTTTTTTTTTTTTTTTTGAGCACTCCATTTAATTCTGAAGATAAAGAGATGAACGTGCTCTTCCTCAAACTGTGTACTCATTCTCAGACATAAAAATGTATTTACAAGTTTTCTTGGTTAAATGCAGTTTGACATAATTTCTCCTTTCCCTGTATCACTGCCAGCCCACAAAGCCCTCCTTGAGTCACGAGCCATTCTTTCCCTCTATCTACTTCTTCTGCATCTGCAGCCCCTGGGGTAGCATCAGCTTAAAAATTAACATAGCCCCAAGTATAAAAATATTCCCTCAGTGTACAAAGAACTTGAGGTGATGGAAGAAGAGAATGCTCTTAATTAGTTGACTTCCAAATATGTGCCCTTTGGAAAACTGCCAGAAGAACCAAATCTCAATTTAAAATGCTGGTTGTAGTATGTAAGACATTAAACAATCAAGAGTTAAAAAGAGCTTAATCCAGGGAAGGCTGACTTTATAGGACTGGCGGTGGGGCGGTAAGCTCTAGCACCCTGCTACATGGGGGCCCGTTCACTCTCAGTGGTGATTCTGTTCAACAAGTCAGTCCTGGTGCAATGTTGTCAGAGAGCAGACCGCTTCTGACAACAGCAAGGACGCAATTCCCCAGGAACCATGGCCCAGAAAATCATTCTGACTGAGTGTCATGGTGAAATGTGTTTTCTCCTATTAAATAGATAATGAAATTAGAAGATGCTTGCTCCTTGGAAGAAAAGCTATGACAAACCTAGACAGCATATTAAAAAGCAGAGGTAACAATTTGCCAACAAAGGTCCATTAGTCAAAGCTGTGGTTTTTTCAGTGGTCATGTATGGATGTGAGAGTTGGACCATAAAGAAGGCTGAGCACCGAAGAATTGATAGTTTCAAACTGTGGTGCAGGAGAAGACTCTTGAGAGTCCCTTAGACTGCAAAGAGATCCAACCAGTCAATCCTGAAGGAAATCAACTCTGTGTATTCACTCTAAGGATTGATGCTGAGGCTGAAGCTCCAATACTTTGGCCACCTGATGCGAAGAGCTGACTCATTGGAAAAGACCCTGATGCTGGGAAAGATTGAGGGCAGGAGGAGAAGGGGACGACAGAGGATGAGGTGGTTGGATGGCATCACTGACCCAATGGACATAAGTCTGAACAAACTCCAGGAGATGGTGAAGGACAGGAAAGCCTGGCGTGCTGCAGTTAATGGGGTTGCAAAGAGTCAGACACGAGTTAATGACTGAACAACAACAAATAGATAATGTAATGGAAAACCAATATTTGGCCGGTTTATACAAACATTTCAAGTGAAGAAGAACTGAGTTACAGTTTGAAATACTTGGAAGTGGCTCTGAAATCACCTTGTGACCACATGTGACGATCCTTAGCCTCAATTCATGGGTTATAACAGGTAGAACTTCCAGATGTTCAAGCTGGTTTTAGAAAAGACAAAGGAACCAGAGATCAAATTGCCAACATCCGCTGGATCACCGAAAAAAGCAAGAGGGTTCTAGAAAAACATCTATTTCTGCTTTATTGACTATGCCAAAGCCTTTGACTATGTGGATCACAATAAACTGTGGAAAATTCTGAAAGAGATGGGAATACCAGACCACCTGACCTGCCTCTTGAGAAACCTATATGCAGGTCAGGAAGCAACATTTAGAACTGGACATGGAACAACAGACTGATTCCAAATAGGAAAAGAAGTATGTCAAGGCTGTATATTGTCACCCTGCTTATTTAACTTCTATGCAGAGTACATCATGAGAAACGCTGGGCTGGAAGAAGCACAAGCTGGAATCAAGATTACCAGGAGACATATCAATAACCTCAGATATGCAGATGACACCACCCTTATGGCAGAAAGTGAAGAGGAACACAAAAGCCTCTTGATGAAAGTGAAAGAGGAGAGTAAAAAAGTTGGCTTAAAGCTCAACATGCAGAAAACGAAGATCATGACATCTGGTCCCATCACTTCATGGGAAATAGATGGGGAAACAGTGGAAACAGTGTCAGACTTTATTTTTCTGGGCTCCAAAATCACTGCAGATGGTGATTGCAGCCATGAAATTAAAAGACGCTTACCCCTTGGAAGGAAAGTTACGACTAGATAGCATATTGAAAAGCAGAGACATTACTTTGCCAACAGAGGTCTGTCTAGTTAAGGCTATGGTTTTTCCAGTAGTCATGTATGGATGTGAGAGTTGGACTGTGAAGAAGGCTGAGCGCCGAAGAATTGATGCTTTTGAACTGTGGTGTTGGAGAAGACTCTTGAGAGTCCCTTGGACTGCAAGGAGATCCAACCAGTCCATTTTGAAGGAGATCAGTCCTGGGTGTTCTTTGGAAGGAATGATGCTGAAGCTGAAACTCCAGTACTCTGGCCACCTCATGCTAAGAGTTGACTCATTGGAAAAGACTCTGATGCTGGGAGGGATTGGGGGCAGGAGGAGAAGGGGACGACAGAGGATGAGATGGCTGGATGGCCTCACCAATTCAACGGATGTGAGTCTGAGTGAACTCCGGGAGTTGGTGATGGACAGGGAGGCCTGGCGTTCTGCGATTCATGGGGTCGCAAAGAGCCGGATATGACTGAACGACTGAACTGAACTGAACAGGTAGAAATCTTGTGTTCCTTAAAGTTGGGCCAAGAAAAATAACTCTCAGATAACTGAACAGAAAGTGATGGCATAAAGCAGAAGAGAGTTCCATCCACTCAGCTCACCTAAGTCTCCTAACTTGGTTTCATCCAAAAGATCCCTCTCTCAGATGGGACTGGCTGAACGAATTTTAGAATTTTTTGATTGTTCATATTACAGTTAAAATGTTTGTCTTCGGCTGCCTCCTCAGTTTCCATACCTGATCCTTGCGATTCTGAATTCTGGCCAAACTTCAGAATGACTGAGAGCCTCACTCAGTAGGTCTGGATGAGGAGCTGTAGCCTGAATCAGTAACACGTGTTTCTGTCCCTGCCCCAGGTCTTTCCCAGTCATTCAGAAGGGTCTCCTCTGTGCGTGTGTGTGTGTGTGCATGCGCGCGCCAGTCGTGTCTGACTCTTTGTGACGCCATGTGCTGTCGCCCACCAGGCTCCTCTGATGTTCCAGCAAGACTACTAGAGTGGGTTGCCATCTCCTTCAGGGGATCTTCCTGACCCAGGAATTGAACCAGAGTCTCTTGTGTCTCCGGCATTGGCAGGCAAATTGTTTACCAGCTGAGCTTCCTGGGAAGCCCCTCCTATACTTACCCATGTATGTGTAGCTGTCTAGGGATCTGACTGCTTCCTCACAGCTATGTCTTTTCTCATAAACTTTCCCTTCTCCCTGTCTTCCTCAGTATCCTATGGAGAACTGCTGGATTGCTTCCTTTCATGAGCTAATGGTGCACTTTTTAAACCAAGTGCTGTTCTTATTTGATCACCTTATAGTCTGGAGTGTTCTGTGTAGATTTACCCATGCTCCAGGCATCAAGTTTTCTAGTAAGATTGCTTACTTGTTAAATTCTAACTTTACAATGGAGGACCAGGCTTGGGGATCATGAAAAAGTATTTCTGAGTGTCTACTCAGGGTCTAGCATTGTTGGGGTTTTTTTTTTTCACTCGTGGAGGAGGGATTTTTTTTTGTTTTATTTTTTGTTTGACATGTGTGTGTTTGTGGGTGTGTGTGTCCCAGAGAGTGGGTGCAGTGGATTTTCCTCCATCTGCTAGCTATTATTATCCATGTCTTTTTTCACCAGAAGGGAGATTTTAGAAGTATTCTTGAATTCTAAGCAAGTACAGTTTCTTCCCAGAGCCTTTTATAATGAAGACTATTTTTCTTGTTAGTTTTCTAAGGTGGTTTCCTACCCATCTTCGTCCCGTGCTGTCTTCTGGGTGATGTGAGGATAGTGTTGGTGTTTGGGGTTTTTCATGTGTGTTTCAAGCGTGAGGCCTTTACAATTAGTCATAACGCTGAGAGCGGGGAGCCAGGAGCAAACCCGAGCGCCTTCCTGTTTCACACGCAGATGAAGGGAACTGCCGTGACATTTATCTGTTTGCTTTCCTGTGCTCTCATTTTGGGTCTGTGTACTCATGTTTCCATCTTCTGTGCTCCTAATTTCTGCTGAGGTCATGAAACTCGGTATGATTTCATAAATGTCACCTGAGTGGGCGGTCACCCTTTTCCCACCTTAGTTTTCTGTCACCCACAGTCTGAACACTAGCGCTGCCTCTGAATGTCAGTTTTCACTCGTTGAAAACTCACTGGGTCAGAATCAGTGTTCCTAAGGAATGTTTTTGCAGAGACATGGGGTTTGATTTTTGAAGCCTTGGGCAGAGCAAGGCAAAGATGACGAGAGGGTCTGTCATCTTGGCCATTCTGTCATGATACCTGCAGCCAAGAATTTTGCCTAGCAGCCAGTGGAGCTATATGACCTTAGAAACCCTACAGACTTGATGAAAATTTAAATATTTCCTTATATATGGGATCCTTAATAGGCTCTGAAGTGTGCAGCACTGAGAAAACATCTTGACCTGTGAGCCAGGGGTCCCCAGCCAGATAATCCATAACTAATAAATTATATGACCTTGAGGTCATCTAGCCTGGGTCTCTCTTTCCTCATATATAAAATGAGTTTGAGGAGATGATTTATAAGATCCTTTCAGAGTATGACTCTTCCCTTTGGGCATTTCACTGGGAAAACAGCAGGTTCCTAGATGGGAAGATGGGGGAGTATGTGTGAAGAACGGCAGACAGAAGAGTGTTGCTGAACCACAGGCTTCCCTGAAGGCAATGTTGGTGAGCTGTGGAAAGGGCTACCTTAGAGCTTGACTGCAGAGGTCCTGAGCCCACGATAAGGAGCATCACTTCACTCAGCAATCAGAGGGGGCCATGGATGTTATTTGAGGAAGGGAGTAATAACCTCACAGCTGAATTAAGCAAAAGTATACAGCCGGAGGGGCTTCCCAGGTGACTAGTGGTAAAGAACCTGCCTGTTAATGCAGGAGACACAAGAGACCCAGATTTGATACCTGGGTCAGGCAGATCCCCTGGAGGAGGGCATGGCAACCCACTCCAGTATTCTTGCCTGGAGAATCCCATGGACAGAGGAGCCTGGCAGACTATGGTCCACAGGGTCTCAAAGAGTCAGACGTGACTGCAGCAACTGAGCGTGCACATACACACATACAAAGGGAGAGTGTCTTTTATGGAACCCTACCAGGCTCAGCAGTGGGCCAGCCCCTAAAGGCCCCCAGGCTGGAATCTGTCATCAGAGTTTCAGGAAAGCATTTGGAATTGGAGACAGGGGCTTGAGACTGTTCCCAAGTGACACTAGAACCAGGAGAACACATAAGATCTTCTATGCAGAGAATGTAGGGAAGAGAGAGGTGATTGCTTAGGAGGAAGTCTCAAGGGCAACCAGAGTAGGACGAGGCGGCAGGGAAAGTATAGTCAAGAAGACAGGAAGACATCCAAGAGAGCCACTTCCCGGGGACCCCAGGAGACGACAGCATTTCCAGAGCGGGCAGTAGTGCAGAGTGCTGAAGAGACCAAAGCAGCCTCAGAATAGGGGCTTGGAACTTGCCACGAGGGTCTCACTGCTAACCTTCAAGAGGGCCACCTCAGTGTAGAGCAGGGCCAGGAACTTGATTACAGATAGACCCAGAAAAGGTGCTAACAAAGTCATGCGGGTGGCTGTAGAAGGAAGAAGAAACTTGAACAGTGACTTGACAGGAGGCGGTGGGTAAAAAAGTGAAAGTGGAAGTGTTAGTCTGCTCAGTCACATCCGACTCTTTGTAATCCCACGGACTATAGCTTGCCAGGCTCCTCTGTCCATAGGCTTCTCCAGGCAAGAATACTACAGTGGTTGCCATTTCCTTCTCCAGGGGATCTTCCTGATCCAGGGATTGAACCCAGGTCTTCTGCATTGCAGGCAGATTCTTTACCGTCTGAGCCACCAGGGAGGTGTTGGGGGAGACTGCAGTATCAAGTGAAGATTGACACTGTTGGAGTGTGCACAGACTTGAGGCCAGGGAGAAGCCTTGGAGGATGAATGAGTACAGATGCTAGAGTTGGAATAATGCTGGGGTGGAGCAGGCTTCCCAACACGGGGAGAGTACAGCGGGGGCAGATGTCGCAAAGGAAGAGGGGTGCATGAGGAGTCATAGAGTTGGAGGCCAAGCAGTGAGAATTGGGGTATGTCACGCGTGTTGGCCTTTATGTTTGTAGTCGTACCTGTTTACTGCTGGGAAGGTAAACATGGAGACTTGAGGAGCTAGCAAGGGCATGAAGGGGGCTTGGAGGCGTATCTGTGGATTTGGCACCTGCGATCTCCACCACCTTTGTTCATTCTTTAAGACAAAGGCAGATAGCCTTTGTGGCTCAGTGGTAAAGAATCCACCTGCCAGTGCAGCAGACACAGGTTCGATTCCTGGTCCAGGAGGATCCCACATGCCGCAGAGCAGCTCAGCCTGTACACCGCAACTGCTGAGCCTGCGCTGTAGAGCCCGGGAGGCGCAAGTTCTGAGCCCACGTGCCTAGAGTCTGTACGCCACAACAAGAAAAGCTACTGCAGTGAGAAGCCTGTGCATTGCAACTAGAGATTAGCCCCTGCTCGCCACAGCTAGAGAAAAGCCCGCACAGCAATGAAGACCAAGCCAAAAATAAATAAATAAAATCATTAAGAAAAAAAAAAGACAAAGACAGGATGGGGCTCAGAAAGCCAGGACTGGTACTTGCTCGCCTGCAGGGGCGGAAGCTCTGACTCCAGCTGTAGCCCTCACCGGCTTCTTCTCGTGTCTAGCTGTGTTCTCATTTTCTCACAGTTGAGTTGAATTATTTCCAAAGAAAATGATAGCATGATTCTTAAGAGCCGACTGACTAGTGTTATTTTTCAAGTCTTGACTTGTCTGGTTACAGACCTAAACCTGAACTTTTCTATTGGTAATTATGTTTTTCTTACAAGTGATGTATAGTCATTTCAAGCGTCTTAATTATCAGGGCAATAATTGGGAGGTTTCCCTGCTTTCTGGTTCAAGTCAGTGTCAGTTTCATTGCTTTCAGCTAACAGATTTTCTTAAAAGAGAAAACAGCCACAGTATAGCCTGCTATAACTGCTAAATAACCAGGACACTAAGTAACAGGCCACATTCAGTGGTTTGCGTGTGTGTGCGTGTATGTGCATACTCAGTCATGTCTGGCTCTTTATGACCCCATGGACCCTCCAGGCCCCTCTGTCCGTGGGATTTCCCAGGCAAGAATGTTGGAGTGGGTGGCCATGCCCTTTTCCAGGGGATCTTCCCGACCCAGAGACTGAACCCTGGTCTCTTATGTCTCCGGCATTGGCAGCCGGGTTCTTTATCAGCTGAGCCACCAGGGAAGCCCCCTTTCAATTGAAGAGCTCTATTCAAAACCAGTTCTGGACAATAACATCCTCCCCATGGGTCCTTTTTTCATTTAGTCACTAAATTTGCGTTGGATAGGATAGATTATTAGTCAGGAATCATTTAGTTGGAAGTAACAAATTCTTCTTGGAAGAGTTTAGCTTTAATATGAAAAGAAAATAGAAGAACATATGGATATTGGTCCATGTAGCTGAGGATACACAGGGGTGGATTGACTTCAAGAAAGGCTGGATCTGCCTGGATTGGGAGGGAAGTTTGGGGAGAATGGATACATGTATATGTATGGCTGATCCCTTCACTGTTCACCTGAAACTATCACATTGTTAATCGGCTATACCCCGGTACAAAATAAAAAGTTTTTAAGAAAAGAAAAGCTGGATCCAGGGGCTTAAAGAGTGTTGTCAGGATTCTCTTTCTAATTCCCAAAGTTTCCATCCCTGTTTGGTTCCATCATCACTGAGAGCCTCAACTCTGCATCCCTAGAACTTAGAATCCCAAAGAAGAGAGCCCGTCTTCCTCCCAGCTTCCATCTTCCAAACTCAGGGAAGCCCCTGGCTTGTGCCCACCCCTGAGCCAGTCACCATGGCCTGAGCAACAAAGAACTCTGCTGAGCCTAGGTCACGGGTCCACCTGGGATGAAGCGGTGAGGCATCTTACGTGGTGTCTCACCAGGATGAGGAGGAGCAGGGGTCTCCCCAGAGAGAAAGTAAAGAGGGGGAGGAAAGGGATGCTAAGTTAGCAAAACCACAGAGGGCTACTCTAGATACCATCTCACACAGCATAAACAGTAAACACAAAGGTAGAGCTTTTCCAGGCTGTGGTTGGGTTTTTTTTTTTTAATTGGAGAATAGTTGCTTTACACTGTTGTGTTAGTTTCTTCTGTATAGCAAAGTGAACAACTATGTGTATGTGTAATATATATATATATATGTGTACATATATATATATCCCTCTTCTTTGGATTTCCTTCCCCTTTAGGTCACAGGCTGTAGTTATTTTCGAAAGGCTCTCCAAGTGTATTATTTGTTGTTGCTCATGCTGGTCACGATCTTCCCTGAATTGACATCTAGATGAAAGCAAGGGAGGCTGTAAAGTGACTTTGGGAGGAATACGCACAATTCTGAGTGCTCCCTTAAAGTCCTCTCTCCCTCTAGGGTCTAGACATCACCTTGAATTGGTTCCAATAAAGGGGATTTGGTTCAGCAATCATCTGGTTTCAGTCAGGCCAGAAAAGAAACCATGAGAAAAGGTTCGGGCAATTAGGTCCAACTGAAAGTAGGAAGTACTGAGCTTTGCGAAGTGAATGTGTGTAACAAGGGTGATGCTGAGAGAGACTGAAGAGAGAAGTGGGAAGGGACGCCCAGATGAGTGTTGGCGGACACGCCCTGTCACAGCCAAGGCTCCTTCCTCCGCTCCCAGCGGTGAGGCCCTCGCCTCTCCTGCTGGGCCCTTCCCACCTTGAGCAGGCCTGGGTGGTTCCTGAGCGCCCCCGTCGCCACAGAACCATCTCGGAAGTTGGCATAATAAAATGCCATCTTCCTCCTCTTCTCACCACCACACCCACAGGCTAGATCTTGGTGCAAACCTCTGTGATAACACAAACAGGAGAATGCTGAAATTAGACAGCTGTCCAAATATGGTGATCCTTCGCCACTATTTTTAAACCACACTGATATGAAAGTGCCTGTATTCCTCCTCCCCCACCCGCCATGTATAGACAGTCTGCTCAGCACACTCCAGATCTCCCCAATCTTTCTACAAAGTGTGGTTGCAAATAGATCCAATAAAACCAACGGAGATAAGAGCTTTATTTAATTCACAAGTGAAGACTTTAAAGAAGTATCTCATATATTTGAGGAAAACCTCTTAATCTCACTGTGACAGTATCAGCATTAAAATCTAGCTCAGAGAAAATATAAATCATGATTGTTCCTTCTCTTCATGACTTACAACAGAAATGTTTATAGTTTCCAAGTGGCAGTTAGATATGACAACATGGCCAGAGTTAATAAACCTATCAGTTCTTAGTTTTTAAACTATGTAGAAAACTCAATGAAAAGTTATAGGATTCATGATCATTAATGCCTCCACTTTACCTGTGCTCACGATTTAGTATTTTGTCAGTGTTCATATGGTAAGAATCAGTCTCTTCTTTAAAGTCTTTCTTCTGGACCAGGAGTGAGGTTTAAGATATATTCCTTGTGATCTTCCTGAGGATATTCCAAAGTGGACATTATTAACATTATAATTTTACAGATGAAAAAACAGAGGCCCAGAGGGGGTAAGGATCTCAAGCGAGTCGCACAGCAAGGAAAGGGTGGTCCAGTGTCCACCCCTCTGGTCCAGCCAACCCTTCCGGGCTGCGTCTTTGGCCTGTGAAACTCATCCTTTACTGCTTTGCCCTGTTTTCCTGTCATTTTCACTGCTGCCTTCAGGCAAACCAGATTCACCTTTCCTTTGCTTTATGCAGTTGCGGTGCCACAAAGGAGACGGGAAGAGGACGTCTTTCTTGGTCACTGTTAGACTTCCTGACACCTCTGCTCCCCCCGCTTGCCCCACTTACACTAAAACCAGTTTACTGACACTGGATGTGGTAAAGGAAAGTACAGTGTTTATTGGAGGGCCAAGCAAGGAGGATAGGCAGTTCATGCTCAAAAGGCCCAAACTCCATGATCCCTTTTAGGGAACAGGTGTGGGTTGCAGGGTGCCTCTGATCATCCTGTCTGCTGGTCGGTCTGGGCTGTGATGCGGCTCCCCTCCTCAGGCCAGATGGCAGGGCAGGCTTCAGCTGTGGATGCAGGGCTTCTGTGGGAAGATTCAGGAAGCTACAGAAACCAGAACTAAGATCTCCAACATGCCTTCAGGCCTGGCTTTGTTTCATATCCAAGAAATGTATCGATAGTAAGTTTGTTTTTTTCTTAAGGAGACACCAAAACTCTATAGAGTTTTTATGGAAACTATTTGAGCTTCCCTGATGGCTCAGCTGGTAGAGAGTCCACCTGCAATGCAGGAGACACAGAAGATGTGGGTTTGATCCCTGGGCTAGGAAGATTCCCTGGAGGAGGAAATGGCAACCCACTCCAGGATTCTTGCCTCGGAAATTCCATGGACAGAGGAGCCTAGTGGGCTACAGCCCAGGGGGTCACAAAGAGTTGGATGTGACTGAGCACATATCCATGCATCTATTTCAATGCAATTCTACTGATGCTCAGAAATTGGACTTGCTTTGAAGGAAAGGAAATGTGGGAGAACTAAACAAGGATCTTCTTGCTCCACTTGCAGTAAAGCCAATTTACTGACACTGGATGTGGTGAAGGAAAGTACAGCATTTATTGGAAGGCAAAGCCAGGAGGATAGGCAGCTCATGCTCAAAAGGCCCAAACTCCATGATCCCTTTTAGGGAACAGGTGTGGGTTGCAGGGTGCCTGATCAGCTCGTGTACAATTGTCTGATTGGCTGATGGTGAGGTAACAGGGTGATGTTTCAGGAATCTCAGTCATCATCTGGTTCCAGCCTAAGTGCTGGTGGTCAGCACGTAGTTAACTTCCTCCACTGGGTGGGAGTTTTAGTATCTGCAAAACAACTCAAGGATATGGCTCAGGATATTATCTATATAGTCCTTGAGGATAAACTGAATGTCCTTGACTTTGTTTTATGACTAAGCTATTATGATTGGGTTGACTAAAAAGTTGTTCAGGTTTTTCTGTACGACAGTATGGAAAAACCCAAACAAACTTTTTGGCCAACCCAGGGTCTTGTTTCATTATTCTTTGTTTCTGTTTCATTTTTGTGTTTTTTAACTTCTCTGGTTAAATTTGCTCTTTGGTGCTCTGGGAAGGCCTTGGAAGCGTAAACTTTTTTACAAGCAAGAGGCTTGGGGGTCATAGGGGGAGAGGGCGTTGTCTCAACAGGAAGGCCGCACAGGATCGTGCTTGCTTTCAGTGGGAAATTTCTCAAGGGCTGTAATAGGGTTAATTTATATTTTGATTAACTTAAAAAAAAAAATCTAGCTGGTCTGTCTCAGCCCAGCACCTACAACATCTGTTCCCTAGAACCCAAGCCTGTGGGAGTGATGTGTTTTGTGCTCTGTTACTTCAATCAGCTTGCCTGGGCCCAATGGCAGGGACCCCAGAACCTGAAGGTGCTGACAAAGATGACCTGCTGCTGTTGAGTGAAATCTTCAACGCTTCCTCCCTGGAAGAGGGCGAGTTCAGCAAAGAGTGGGCTGCCGTGTTTGGAGACGGTCGGCTGAAGGAGCCAATGCCCACTGCGGCCCCAGGAGAGCCGGACCCCAGGCCCCAGGCAGGCTCAGGATTCCTTCCTTCACAGCTTCTAGATCAAAACATAAAAGACTTACAGGCCTCGCTGGAAGGTACGGACCACAGGGCTTGTAATGGGGGTGGGGGTGGTGGGGGTGGTGATATAGTGTTTGTTAATCCAAAGACCTGTTTTTCTTTTTTTATTTATTTATTTTTTACTTTACAATATTGTATTGGTTTTGCCATACATCAACATGCGTCCACCACGGGTGTACATGTGTTCCCCATCCTAGATGTCCATCAGCAGATGAATGGATAAGAAAGCTGTGGTACATATACACAATGGAGTACTACTCGGTCATTAAAAAGAACACATTTGAATCACTTCTAATGAGGTGGATGAAACTGGAGCCTATTATACAGAGTGAAGTAAGCCAGAAAGAAAAACACCAATACAGTATACTAACGCATATATATGGAATTTAGAAAGATGGTAATGACAACCCTGTATGTGAGACAGCAAAAGAGACACAGATGTATACAACAGTCTTTTGGACTCTGTGGGAGAGGGAGGGGGGGATGATTTGGGAGAATGACCTATTTTTCTTTATCTTCTTTTTTGTGTTTTCTAACTTTTATCTTATATCCAGTGTCTTTTATTTTTTGTTTTGTTTTTGTATTTTTATGTCCATTGACTTTAGCTGAAGCTTCAGAATCACATTCTAGCCTTAAGATACATATTAGGGTTTAAAATCCTCTTCTTTGCATAATTTTCTCTCCATGGTAACACTTCCTATTAATCAAAGGCTAGAGGGGTGGTCCTCAGTCTTCCTGTCTTACTTTGATTTTAGGCTTTTTCATGGCACCCTTGAGGGATTCAGAGCGCCTTCACAGTTGTGGCCTATTCACGTGGCCATTCCTGCCTGGCCAGTGCCCTAGCTGAGTTCTCCCATATACTCGTGAGACAACGTTCCCATAGACATGGGGCTTTCTGGGTGCTTCTTCCCTCTCCCACCATGGCCCACCCCTTTCCTGAGTATGCCCTCAGCTCAGCCATTCCTGTTCTGCCTGAAACACATGGCCCAACAGAAACAGAGTTTTCACACTGATCAAAAGTGATGAGACACCTTGGTAAGGATTCAAGGTACCCCAAAGCTCACCAGCAGCTCACATGCTAGTTCAGAATTATTGATGTGTGGAGCAGATTGATTTTGAGTGCAGAAACTAACACTCAGGTTGAAAGTTAAATTTTTAAGTTGGAGTTTCTAAACAAACAGACCTTGAGAAGGAAACCATTTTAGTATCTGAAGGCTTTTTTGCTCTTTCCATGTTTTAATTATAAGGCAAGAATTGCTGTTCAGAAGTTCTCAAATTGTTTTGATTTTTCCATGAATTTAGGTTATCTCCTTAATACAGCATGTTTATCTGGCACTTAGAGATGAGAACAAACAGCAGAGCTGGAATGATTAAGTAATTATGGGCTATTATAAAAAAAAAAACACTCAGGTCTTTGGAGATGAGATCATGGACGTGGCAAAAGTTGGTGGGCAAGACCAAAAGAAAATCTTTCCTCTTTTTTATGAAATACGTGTTTCCTTTCATCTTCCTTTTTGAGTCCTATTTTGTAGCCGTCTCATTTATTCTCAGTAATGAGGTTAGAGATGAGAGGGATAACTGCAATCCAAAACTACTTCTCTGCCCTGAGTCTCACCCGAGTTTCACCACCTCTTTTGCCGGAACCCCAGATGAACAAGGTTGCCAGAGACCAGGTTTCACCCCCACCCACCTGTGGTGGAGGCGCTAGCTAACAAGGCGTGGGAGAGTCGGGAGAGGCAGGGCTGGAGCGGGATCCACGGCTCAAAGCTCAGGGCTGCTGGAGACCCTCCAGCCGTGCTGCAGGGTGAATGCCGCCCCCCCCAGAGCCCCCAGCTTTGGAGACACCTGGGCGCCTGCTGCCACCAGGATCACTGGTGGCCTCCTTAGCTGGGGTGGCTGAGCATCACTGTCTCATGGGCACCTTGGGCTGACAGTGAGAACTCAGCTTCACATCCTCTTCCTGAGCGGGTGGAGCAAGACCTCAGCTCAGGCCCAGAGCACTGTCCCCGGAACTCTGCCCAAGAGCTGAGACAGAAGCAGCAGCCATGGGCTTGGCACTTCAGCCTTGCCCCACGGCCAGGAGAAAGGCCCACGCCACACTTGGGGCTGAGGAGGGAGTGGGTCACAGCACGAGAGATGCAAGCTGGCACTACGGAAAGAGAAAGAGGTACTTAAAAGGGAAGCCATTTATGTCTCAGGCAAACAATTTCACTGGAGGTTGCCACCCTAGTAGCACTGAAGCAAGATTCTTATTTGTCCAGCAAATATGTATTGAGTCCTCTGGGTGCCAGGCACTGGGGAATCACCTGAGAACAAAACAGGCAAGGCTTCTGCCTTCCGGGAACTCACATTCTAATGGAGAGGAGATAATTATGGTGCTGGAGAAGACTCTTTAAAGTCCCTTGAACAGCCAGGAGATCAAACCAGTCAATCCTGAAGGAAATCAACTCTGAATATTCATTAGGAGGACTGACGCTGAATCTCCAATACTTCGGTCACCTGATGTGAAGAGCCACCTCATTAGAAAAGACTCTGATGCTGGGAAAGATTGAGGACAGAAGGAGAAGGGGATGACAGAGGATGAGATGGTTGGATGGCATCATTGACTCAATGGATATGAGTTTGAGCAAACTCCTGGAAATAGTGAAGGACAGGGAAGCCTGGCGTGCTGCAGTCCATAACGTTGCAAAGAGTCGGACCTGATGAGCGACTGAGCAACAGCAACAAAACATAATGAAAAAGCAAATCACATTGTAGGTTAGAAAGTTACCAATGATATGGAGAAAAGGAAAAGCAGAGCCAGAGCTATTGTTGGGGGAATGGCAGAGTAGGTCAGGGAGAGAACTAAATGGGACTCTTACTGAGAAGATGAGGTCTGAGCAGAGACTCGCAGGAGGCCAGAGAATTAGCCATGTGGAGATCTAGGCAGGGAAACCCCTGTGCCCAAAGGGAGGGTGTGCCTGATACAGTTGAGGGTCTGCAGGAGGAGCACTGGGGTTGGAGTGAGAAGGAGCAGTGCTCGGAAAGGAGATGAGCTGGGCCACATAGGCCTTGTAGTTGTTAGAACTTAGGAGCCATCATAGCATCTTGGACCAAGGATGGACAAGATCTGGTTTACCATTTACAAGACCCATTCTGGCTGCCAAAAGTTTCATTTCCTCTGCTGAGGTTCTGTCAGGATCAATGTTAAGGAAGTTATTCTGTAACCTCTGAGTTATCCTGTTTTCTTTGCATGTGTGTGTGTGTGTGTGTGTGTGTGTGTGTGCTTAGTCGCTCAGTTGTGTCTGACTCTTTGCGACCCTATGGACTGTAGCCCACCAGGTTCCTCTGTCCATGGGATTCTCCAGGCAAACATATTGTGGGTTGCCATTTCCTTCTTCAGAAGATGTTCCTGAACCAGACATCAGACCCACGTCTCCTGCATTGGCAGGCGGATTCTTTACCACTGAGCCACCAGGGAAGCCCAAATATTAGGTATTAGACTCACTAAATAATTCTCAGGAGAGACTCAAGTCATCTGAAGGAGCTTTCTACTTCTCCACAGATGTTGTCTTCTTATCCGTGGGTTAGCCCCCACTTCAGAAACACCGAGGTCTAAAACTGATTTCCTTTATCACGGTAAAATGACAAGAACGAGCTCTGCATATGGCACGTGCGGTGGGTCGAGCTCTGCCCCACGTGCGTCAGGTGTGTTATTTCATCCTCACCACACCCTTCCCAGACAGGCAGGCAAGCACTGGTGTCATCTCCAACGTGCAGCCTGGGAAACAGAAACAGGGAGTAAGTAATTTGCCCCAGATTAGAGCTCTGGTAGGAGGCAGGCCGGATTGTGGGCCTGGGCCACTAGACTCCAGAGCTCATGCTTTTTGCAAACCTGTGCTGTTGCCACCAAGTACCACATCTCTGATGGCAAACGTGATTCCCCGACGGGCTCCCTCGGCCTTGCCTTGGGCGCTTCCAGAGGAGCCGGAGTTGTAATGACTGTAACCGCGGTCCTAGGCATCCCGGGTGCATATAGGGACCAAGGCAACCACACGGTCATGGAAGAGAGATGTGGGTGTGGGAAGGAAGGGTTGTGTCGACCACAAAATGTGGATGATGTTCCAGAATTTTGTTGTTTTCTTCGGTTGTTCAGTCTTGTCCGACTCTTTTGTGACCCCATGGACTGTACTCCACCAGGCTCTTTTGTCCATGGAATTCTCCAGGCAAGAATACTGGAGTGGGTTGCCATGCCCTTCTCCAGGGGAGCTTCCTGATCCAGGGATCGAACCCCTGTCTCCTGTGTCTCCTGCATTGAAGGCAGATTCTTGACCTACTGAGCCAGTGGAGAAGCCTGATGTTTCAGAACAAATATGTGAATTTGAGATTATCTCCACAGCCTTTGCCGGTGCCTGCCGTCGCCCCTCGTTGACTCTAGCGCTCACCTGCTCAGTCTGGCCACCACCGTTGTGGCTTTCTGTGAGGACCAGGTGGAGCTGCATCCTCGGGGTCCGAGGGTCCGCAGGGCAGAGGTGGGCAGCTGTCTGGAGGCAGGCACAGACACCTCGGGATCTTTCCCCTCTCTGCCCCCTCTGCACTGCCCCCTGCCTTATCCACCTTCACCTCCTCAGTCTCTCCGCTTCTTACCTCTCCGTTCTCCTCTGCCTCCCTCTCCTCTTCGGCCTCCCTTTGCCTTGGGGAAGCGGAAAGAAAAGGGGAGCAGTGGATTTCGTAAGAGAACAATTATATCTTCCTTCCCCACCTACTTCAAGCTCTAGAAGAGCAAAACAAAGGAACTTACATTTCGGATCAAGTTGTGCTGAAAAATGTGAAGGAGTCAATTTTAGTAAGGCTTTCTAAGAGTTTCTGAAGTTGCCAGCATGATAGGGGTCAGGGTTTTCTGTGTCACCCAGCGATGAGAAATTGTACCTTCCTGAGGTCTCTTCCAGTGAGGAGGATGGGGCCACCCAGAGGCGCGGCCTGAGGCAGAGACCCGGCCAGGCCTTCTTAGACATTCTTCTCCATTCCCACCAGCATCAAGATTTAATTTAGAAACAGACACTGATACTGAAAAGATAACCATCTGTTCAAAATAAATCCACCAGGACATCTTTTAATTTAGGATCCTGCCAACCACAGTTAGGCATCTTGTTCCAGAATCTCACAAACATACAGCCCTTTGTTCCTTCTGGATGTTCTTCTGTTTCAGCTAATCCTGAGGTGCTGTTGCTATCTGGGTGGGTTTCTACTTAAAGCCAATGTCATGTCAAGCTTAGCCTTATCTCAGATTCACCTTTCCTTGACCAGAGCTCACCTCTTGCTGTCTCTGGCTTAGCCTGACTCTGGGTAACTGATGTTTCCGGGCCTCAAATGGAATAACGTGAAAGAAAAGGCTGTGGGCTGCATTTAAACATAATTTGAACAGAGAGTATGAGGCACTGGCATTTTTATTTGTTCCATCAAAGCAGCAGCACTTTCTAAACCTGTTAGGGCTCATCCCCAGGTCTTGGCTAAATTCTTGCAGAAATTAAGTTGCCTCTATTAGTCCATAGAAGGAACCTTGGTGACCATCTCCTCCACCCTCATTTACACATGAAGTGAGGTGAAGTGAAGCTGCTCAGTCGTGTCTGACTCTTTGCGACCCCACGGACTGTAGCCCACCAGGCTTCTCAGTCTATGGGATTTTCCAGGCAAGAATACTGGAGTGGGATGCCATTTCCTTCTCCAGGGGATCTTCCCGACCCAGGGATCAAACCCAGGCCTCGCGCATTGTAGGCAGACGTTTTGCCCTCTGAGCCACCAGGGAAGCCTTGAAGGCTTACACATTTACACATGAAGGGTCCCCAAAGGGGACCTTCTCATGACTTGCCGAGTTGCTGTGGTTTTATCCACCATCCACATAATGTTTAAACTCTTCTGCTGCTGTTCAGTCGCTGAGTCATATCAGACTCTTCTGCTTCCTGATGGACTGTGGCTCGCCAGGCCCCTCTGTCCATGGGATTTCTCAGGCAAGAATACTGGAGTGGGTTGCCATTTCCTCCTCCAGGGGATCTTCCCCAACCAGAGATGAACCTGCGTCTCCTGCATTGGCAGGTGAATTCTTGACCATTGAGCCACCTGGAAAGCCTCAGCTTGGCATAAATAAACACAAGCTACACTCAACTCCTCAGCTTGGCTTCCGAGCTCCTTCAGGGCCTGACCCCAGTGTCATCACTGCCCATACCTCCCGTGCCTTCTCTGAGCGTGACTTAATGACACTGCTCTGTGGGGACCACGTGTCATGTCTAAGCTGGACTCCAGGGAACCCGACTCTCCCCTCCCCCCAGAGCATTCCACCCACTTCACACGTGATGTTCTGCCTGGCTAACTCCCCACCCTTCAGGCGCTCATGTTCAGCATATCATCCAGGGGCTCCCTCAGCAGTCAGTGCTGGCTATTTCTGCTCTCCATTCCCTTTATACCCAGTACTTAATCATTCCTCTCATTTCGCCTCATTGTAAAACGGGCTGAATTTTCTGTCTTGCTTCACGTTGTCACGGGCAGGGCCCATGTTTGTGTTGCTCACTATCATATTTCCCAAACATAGCTCAGTGCCTGGAATCAATGTTCCAAAAAGACATCTGGGTGGATGGGCTGATGGATGAATGGCAGACAAGAAGGGAGGGAGGGATCCAGCTGACACTGCATCACTAATTGAAGAGAAAAAGGTCTGAAGACAATCTCAGGGGTTGGTTCTCATGTGTGCTGAGTGATAGCAGAAACCCAGAATCATTGGATGTACTGAGCGCCTGCTCTTCAGCCTCTGTATGCCCTGGTTTCACCCACGAGCTCCCATTTTATCCATACAACAACCTAATGAGGTAGGAATTTTTATCCACCCTTTGCCAGTATGGAAACTGAGGCTCAGAGAAGGTGTGGATGGCAGGCTGGTGCCTGGCCACAGTGGCCATGGTCTTCCCACATTCCCCTTCATGGCCAGCCCTGTCCCAGAGCGCCCAGGGCTCTGCTCATCAACCCAGCCTGGGCTTCTGCTCTCCCAGTCAGTGAAATTACACTCATGGTAAACTGCTACGCTGGGTGGTGTTACTTTGGCCTCACTTGCTGCTCTAGCTAGCCAGTATTATTTCTGGCCGATTTATATTTTCCCTTATGTCAGTGAAGGGGGCAGGATTGCTCCAATAAAATTTTATATGTTTCCTGCAGACGGGTAGCGCAGTTGACATATCAAAGGGACCGAGAACTAGGCTCGTCAGCTTGCCCCCAGAGCTCTCAGTCTCATCTTCCCCCACGCTGCACCACCCCGTCTCCTGACACAGTTTCTCTGAGATGGGGAAGACCTCCTTCCAGACACACCTTCCTGTTAAAAACGCCTCAGCCAACAAACACCAACTGAAGAGCAGTTGATGGCAATTTTAGGAATATTAGCAACACTGAGTTCTCTGTAAATAGCATTTTTTCCTGACAGAAGCCAAGACATTTGAAGTCTGGCTTGGCATTCCATCCATAATTACCCCAGTTGTACCCCTCCCCTAAAGAATTCCCAAAGCAATATGAGTGAGAGTGAAACTGCAGCTCAGCTTAGTATTTGCTTAAAACATATATATGGGTTTCCCTGGTGGCTCAGTGGTAAAGAATTCACCTACCAATGCAGGAGACATAGGTTCAGTCCCTGGGTTGGGAAAGATTCCCTGGAGAAGGAAATGGGAACCCACTGCAGTACTCTTGCCGGGAAAATCCAAAGGAGAGCGAGCCTGGCGGGCAACGGTTCACAGGGTTGCAAAAGAGTCAGACACGACTTAGCAACTAAACAACAATGACAATATATACATATATAGCTGGGGTCACAACCATAATATTTCCTCCCCTCATGTGCGAATGGTTGGACTATTAGATTTATGCTTAATAGGTGTTCTGAAGAGAAATTGTGATTTGGCCAACTGGCTGTTTCTGCTTCACATTGTGGGACAAAAGAACAGTGATACACCGTGTCTTTGGGAAACTCTGAGGTCTACTTTCCCCATCATCTATCATCTTCGTCCCCAAAGGGGCAGTGTGTTTATGCGTATCCTCCTCTGTGTCCTTTGCAGCAGAGAAGCCCCCAAGTCTGTAGATTATCCATGTCGCTCTTATGGTTCCTGAGTGTTTAGGTGAGCAATATTCAGAACTCCACACTTACAAAGGGATCCAATTAGAAGACATTGTCTTTATAAAGACAAGGCTTCCCTTGTGGCTCAGCTGGTAAAGAATCCACCTGCAATGCGGGAGACCTGGGTTCGATCCCTGGGTTGGAAAGATCCCCTGGAGAAGGGATAGGCTACCGACTTCATGAGAATTCCATGAACTGTATAGTCCATGGGGTCGCAAAGATTTTTGGAAAAGGAAATGGCAACCCACTTCAGTATTCTTGCCTGGAGAATCCCCATGGACAGAGGAGTCTGGCGAGCTACAGTCCTTGGGGTCACAAAGAGTCAGACACAACTGAAGTGACTTGGCACAGTCTTTATAAAGGAGCCTGCCGTTACAATCCTTTAAATGATAGGCTTTAAAATATGACTTGTATTTCTGGGACTCTAAAAATATGACTTGATATACAGACATTCTGTTTGTTTATAACCATTCGGGAATATGCCCATCACATATAGCGAGGGGGTCTGTGTTTTGACGTGTGCATTTATTTCTGCTTCCTTGAGGAATGTGTTCTATCTTATACTCTGAGAAAAGACAATGATTGAACCTGCCTCTTTTCCAGCATTCTCTGGAGCCAAATGTTGTGCATGTTTTTGAAATGGGAAGAATTATCTCGTGTTCCCACTGTATCAGCATTTAGAGACGGGGGAGGGGTGGCCTTCCACACCTCTCAACGTGCCTTTTCTCTGCATCCATTTGGATTCTGTCTGGAAGTGTGGACCTCCCTGAACTCAGATAGCCCAATGGGGTCAAGGAGCTTAAAGCTGTGGGAGCTGGGAGGTGGATGCTCTCTGTTTCCAAGGAGGACTTTGCTCCTTGCCCCAGCTCTGGCTTCAACAAGAATGAACCTGATCCTGCCAGAGATGGTGGCCACGGCAGCTCCTTGGGAACCATCTATGGCAGTGCCTCCCACACTACACTCACATGAGGGTTGCTGAGGGTTTGCGGTTCCTTGGACTCCACCCTGGGGATTCTCATTCAGTAGGTGATGTCCCAGCTGCTGGGGCAGGCATCACACTTTGAGAAGCCCTGCCCTAAGAGACAGGGGCCAGGCTGCTAGCATTGAGAAAAGGTTGTGTGAGGTTTCTGCCGAGCACAGGTGGATCCTGACCCTCAGTGTCCAGGAGAGGATTGTAGGGAAAGATGAAATTGACCCAGTTAGATGCTACCTCTTTCAGCGTTATTTGGCACTCAGCGAGACTGCGATTTTAACTTTCCACATTTACCACTATTTATGTGATTAGGGTTTGGAAGGAAAATGCCGATGGGCCAATTTTCTAGGAACCAGGGAGGTTATGTTACTCCTGGATTACACCAAATACTGGTCATTTTTTAAGAACGGCTTTATTGAACTATAATTTACATACCATGATAGTCATCCATTGTAGGGAACAGTTCAAGGACTTCTGGTAAATTTATATTATGTAGCCATCACCACAGTCTAGTGGGAGAACATTTCCATCTTCCGAAAAAGTTCCCTTAAAATCTGGTGCCTTTTTTTGTTTGTGAAATATGTGAATAACATGTTCAAGTACCATCCCAATGAATAGCAATACTTTTTAAACTCTCTGTAATTTTTCAATATTTTAAACCCAATAAATAGGTCACAGGCAGCCTGTTTCACTTGTCCTTGGTTAGTCTTTATGGGGTTTTCAATGTGCTCAGTGGTAAAGAATCCACCTGCCAATGCCAGAGCTGCAGGAGACTTGGGTTTGATCCCTGGGTCAGGAAGATCCCCTGGAGAATGAAATGGCAACCCACTCCAGAATTCTTGCCTGGGAAATCCCATGGACAAAGGAGCCTTCATGAGCTCCAGCCCATGAAGTCACAGAGAGTCAGACATGACTGAGCACACACGTACACAGTCTCTGTTTGTACGCTGCTTGCCTAAAAATAAATAATTCAACCACTGAGTATTATGGCATCTCCAGTGGCAAGCACTGCTTTCCCATCTCTCAAAATAATGTTTCCTAAGTGTAGTTCTCATGATTTAAGAGTCCTTTGGTGGTTATCTTAATTTCAACACTCGTCATGTGCCCAGATAGTGCCCTAAAGAACGTAAAGATGAATAATACGTGGTCCCCGCCTTCAAGGGGCTCAGAACTCTAGGAGATGAGACAAAAGTAGCAGCTAATCAATATCAGTTCAGTTAAGTCACTCAGTCATGTCTGACTCTTGGCAACCCCATGGACTGCAGCACGCCAGGCTAATCGATATGCTATGATTCTAAAGTGGGTACCTTATTACAAATCTTAAGTATAGGGTAAGCAAATAGTATTGCATCTTCTCATTTCTGTAGCATATGCCGAGTGAGTTTCTTGCCCCCGAAGTTGGTTTCACTGCCACCAACTTGGTGACAGCTGAACTCTGCCATCCAAACATAGCATCCTTATCAGAGACAAAACTTTTTCTGTAGAAGACACTGTGAGCAGAGCATCCCAGGGAAAGGATATGGTCTGTGTTTCACAGTGAGCATCACCAATGGACTCAGTCCACACACACCTACCTGTACCACATTAGATATTATGGAGCACATTGAAGAAACAGTTTCTTGTCTCTTGGAGAAGACAGGACTTACACATGAAGAATTAAAGCAGATGTGCAAAGAAGTATATGGTAAAGTTCTAAATTAAATGAGTTATCCTGAGACATCCACCACAGGCAGTAAATGCTGGGGGGAACTAGGCTTGCTCCCCACCCCACAAAACAGGACTGCTGAACACCTCTTAATCATTAGCAACAGGAAGAGCCCAAGGGGCCTTCAGAACATTGCGTTATACAAGATCAATGCTATCATAAGGATATGGCGTCAAGTTAAGGTGGACATTCTTCCCTCTTATATTTGGACTGGGCTGCCAATTATCTGTATTAACTAAACTTCACAATTTAAATTAGCTGTATGGAAAATAAATGAACTGGATCATATCAGAAATAGAGAAGACCAGTCGTTCACTAATTCTGTCACTGCATTTAACGGTGCTCACTTTTTGTGACATGGGCACGAACGGTGCCCGTTTGTAACAGACAAACAAGGCGCTTGATTTCCTAGGAACACTGTTGATAATCTTTGGTGTGACCATGAAATGATGTCACTTGGTAAGAAAAATGGGTATAAAATTGAAAGCAGGAATGCTTTGACCTTAGCAATTTCTCATTTGCAGTCGTCCCCCTAATTTTCCATACTTTCAAGTTGGTGTTCGTTAGTCACTCAGTCATGTCCAACTCTTTGCCATCCCATGGACTGTAGCCCACGAGGCTCCCCTATCTATGGAATTCTCCAGGCCAGAATACTGGAGTGGGTTTCCATTTCATTCTCCAGGGGATCTTCCCGACCCAGGGACCGAGCCCCAGTCTCCTGCATTGCAGGCAGATTCTTTACCATCTGAGTCACCAGGGAAGCCCTTTTGAAGTGGGCAAGATTATACATATCCACTCTCCCCTGAAACGTATTCCAGATATGAGGCACAAGGAAGAAGGGTCCTGGCACACCAGCCTCCTCTCTCTTTGGAGGCCATCCTAGTTGAGAGCCGTGTGTGTGCCTCACATGGAACTGACGAGACAGTGTGGCTGCTCTTCCCTAAGATCTAACGACCTCTGGTTTTGAACATTAGGCTGGTCAGAGAGCAGTGTCAGTCCTTCTTCTCCTCCATGGCCAGTACCCAAGGCAAGCAGTCCAAATGTCAACTACCCTGCAGTGAAAGGTAATATCATTCTCTCCCCCTTAAGTGACGGTCACCTTCCTTTCCATCGACCTAACACTCTTTGCTTTATCTCTTTACTAATTTCCACTGGAGCACCTGGGATTCAGAGGTGGGGCTACAAGGGCTGAGAGCCGTGCATGACCCTAGGAACTAACATTTTAACTTTTTCCTGGCTTAACGTCCTCATTCATAATTGGCTCTATCAGATCTAATGAGGAGGACTCAGACATCTGTCTGTATGTGACCGGGTGTTCCCCAAGACTGGATGACAACAGTAAGGGAGAAAATGGCCTCTGAGATTGGGATCCTTAGCTGAAAATACCATTGCTTCCACCAGACAAAGCATTTGATTAATGCTTTTTGCAAAGAGCCAGGTGCCTTAGTTGTCAAAAAAGGGCCTTTCAAGCTTGTGAAATCTACTCTCTTTTGAGACAGAACATCTGCCTGAGGAAGATCTCATCTGTCTTTGCATCTCTCTCTCTTCCTTTGGTCATCACGTTCCCTGTGTTGACCACAGGACATTAAAGGAAGTGTCAGTTTTATTATCGTCAGAGAGCGTTTCCCTTGATGTTCTTTTGGGTGTTGCGCAAATAGTTGCCCCTGGTTTTCCCTCCCACAGGGGAGGTCTGGGGAATGTGAGGATTTCCCTCCCCGCAAGTATAATCACCTGGCTACTCACAGCTGGCCCACACCCACCACCGGAAAGCCCCAGGGAGGGGAGAGGAGGGTGGAGTGTATTTCACTGGCCTATCACTAAGATATCTTGATACTCTATCAAGAACAGACTAATCCTCCAAAATCAGTCTTGCTCCATACAGTTTCTTTGTGTGACCTCCTACAGGACTAAAGAAAGACAAGTTATAGCCCCTTAAAAAAAATTAAAAAAAGTCTCCCTCACCCCCACCAAGCTATATTGAGCTCTCTGTAAAGTCTCAGTTTATCATATCAAAATAAACTAAGAGTTTTAGGGGCTAACTGCATGCTGTGAAATTAATGTTACATAGTAACAGCTTGCATATTACTAACTACTCTTGTTTGCAATAGCTTATCTCTGTAATAGATGCATTGTTGTCTCATTATAAAGTAAATATTTACAAGAGACTGGAAAAAAACGATAAAGGGAGGAAAAATCAGAACTATAAAGGGATCAGTACACTGTCTTTATGTTTAAGTGCCATTTTAGTGAAAAGATCAAAGGCCCTGTGTATGTTGGCATAATCCCATCAGTACTCACCATCACACTATTCATAGAAGCACTTTTAGCAACTCCTCCTACCAGTATTTTTTGAGATTCTTCTTAACCAGATGGCAAGCACATTCCTAGCTGCTTTTGGTTAGAAGGATAACCTGTCAGACATTTTATTCATGTTTTTGATGGTTCCACCTGTTGGAGAAAGAAAAAAAGCATAGGTCATCCAAGTCAATGAACTTAGATTCTCATGTGGAACGATTTATATAGAGAAGAGCCCCCAACTTCTTTGTAAATCTCTTGCATCAGGCACTCTTTTGAAAATGCCTTCCTCATCTGGAAAATAATTGGGGTCTGTCATCGTGGCATTCAAGAAGTTAGGGCAGGTGGTTCAGTAAAACAGCACTTAAAGGCAGGACTCTATGGAGCATGGAGGGTGAGGGGCTTGGGGGCAGTTTAGAGCCCAGTGGGGAAGGGGAGGCATGTCTAAGGCCCCCTTCCTCTGATGGGAGAGGGTTAAAGAAGTCTGAAAAGAGTAATCACCCTATTTCTCTTGACCCAGCAGATTTGAAGATTCCTCCAGGGGACACTGGAAGGCACCTTACTTCCTGAGTCATTCAGTCTGGTTTCTGAAATGATTGCTATTTCCCGGTGGTGCTGAAGCACAGGGTCTGGGGTTTTAGGCAGCTCTGTGGGCTTGTGGCCATCTGCTGGGTAGGGGTGCCGATTGGGGATTAACACAAGAGCTCACTGTGCAGATTTATAAAGACCATGGTATAGAAATGTTACTCAGCCAACCAGCCAACAGTGGGGCATGGAATATCCTAACAAGGCTTAAAGACCAAAAGCAGCAGGGTTTGTCCGATTGAGCGTCTTCCCTCTTGAAGATGCTCCTGGCCCTGAAGCCTGGCAGAGATGGGAGTTAGCAAGGAGGCTGTGCTAATGTGTCCTCTTCTCTCCCCAGAGCCTGCCAAGGCCTCCTCGGACCTGACTGCCTGGTTCAGCCTTTTTGCTGATCTCGACCCACTATCAAATCCTGATGCTGTTGGGAAAACCGATAAAGAACATGAATTGCTCAATGCATGAGTCTGCTGCCTCCGTCTGGGAGGGAGCCCACAAGTGTCTCCAGATCAACACACCGGGGGGCTCGTGGATGTAGGAAGTGATCAGTATGCTGTTTTAATATTTACGTGCCATTTTAATAAAATGAAAGGGTCAAAGGCCCTGTTTATATTAGAATTATTTACTCTCATTTGGTGTAAAGGGTGTTCGTGTGTCCTCTACGCGGACCTGATAGTGCCGGATGGTCTAGGAGCTGTGTCCAGGCCCCTCAGCTGACAACTCCCTCTGCTGAGTGCTGCTGTGTCACCGGGTTGCTACAAGGTCCAAGTTCACATCATAAATCTGCTTTGTGTTAGGTTGAAAGAAGGTGTCCTCCAGTCTCAGAGACAGCGGGAGTCTTAGGAGGCTTAAATGCCTCCTTTTGTACCCCTGGCCCATGTCCCTCTTAAAGGGGGGCTGCAGGGAGACTCCCTCTTCCTGCCCAGCCACCTTCCAGCAAGCTACAGGTGAAGCTCCGGCCAAAGACGGCCCTGACCTTGCCTCCTGGGCCGCGGGTTCTCTCATGGGCAGAGGGACTGAGCTGGTCAGCGCTGCACAAACTTGTCTGTGGAAGCCAGCCATGTCTGCAGATCTCAGCTCTCCAGCCCTCTCCTTGGCTGGAATTCAAAAGCATGTATTTCTGGAGCCCCGTGTGACATTAACTTTTTTTTTTTTTAATTAAATGGAAAAGATATTTGACACACAAAGTTAATGAGTCTGTTGGGGGGAAGGAGGGACTTGGCAGGGGCTGCTGTGGGGTGAGGGGCTGGAGAGAGAGGAGACAGGTCCCACCTGCATGAAACTGCCAATATGACCCAGACCTCCCCCAGATACTGCAGTGGAGGCAGCAGGGTGGACCCTTGGCTTACAGGGGAGAACTGCAGTTTTGCACATGGGCACAAAACCCTGAATATTTGAAGGACTGAAGCTGAAGTTCCAATGCTTTGGCCACCTGATGCGAAGAGTTGACTCACTGGAAAAGACCCTGATACTGGGAAAGACTGAGGGCAAAAGGAGAAGAGGGTGGCAGAAGAAGAGATGGTTGGGTAGCATCACGAACTCAATGGACATGAGTTTGAGCAGACTCTGGGAGACAGTGAAAAACAGGGAAGCCTGGCTGCTGCAGTTCATGGGGTTGCAAAGAGTTGGACACGACCCAACAACAACCCAAAAGCGACTCAAATAGGCCCATTCCAGTCAGAGACTCCAGGGCTAGCGTCTCGCCTTCCCTCCCACGTCCCAGGTGATGCGCTGCGAGTCCACACAGGTGCACAGAAGCCAGCCTGCCGGATGCGTGGCCCACGTGGGGGGTGGAGTCCGGGACCAGCCCCACCGCAGTTCTGAGAGCTCAGCTAGGCCGGGAGGCGTCCTGAGTCCCGGCCCGCTTCTCCAAGGGCACAGAAACGCTGGGACTCCCCGCCCCGGGGTGCGCGGCCCCAGCAGCAGCCTCAGGGGAACAGCCTGGAAGCCACGCTGCGGGCAGACGGAGTCCAGCCCTCCGCGCATGCGCACTGTGGGTCCCGCGCTGCTCGCCTCTGGGCCAGACCAGCATGGCCGGCCATCACTTTTGTTAGAATCTCATTTTAGTAGATTCCTCAGCCTGGCATTTGTGGTCTTTGAGATGAATATACTGCCCCAGGGGACCCCCAACCCTCCCCCCTGCACACACACATACGCAGGAAGGCTCGCTGGACCCTCGGACCACTCTCCTCTCTAGGGCTGTGCATTTGCTGTTCACTGAACCCGGGACGCCCCGTCTCCTTGCCCTCAGCAGCCTTCACGATGCTAGACCCCAGCTCTCCCACTGGGACGGCTCAAAGCGTAGCCCTCAGTTTTCCTTTGAGGAACTGCTGCTCCTCTCTCGCCCTGGCCTCCCATCTCAGAAGACCTGTGCCTGAGTTTACCACCGGGTGTTGCCACCCCACAAGACGAAGTCTCTTACCTCCCTAAACCGTCTCCTCTCCCCGGTAATCGGCCCTCTGGAGTCACCTTGTAAGCACAGGAACTAATGACTGCCGAGTGAAGCTGCCCTGTGTGGGATGTTGATTACGGCCTCCTGGTTTTGTACTGGGTCCCATTTGTTTGCAGCTGTAAGGAGTTAAAGCGGGAGGGCCTGACCACCTCATCCAGGCTAGAGGCCCAGGGAGCTCGGTTGTCCAGGATCCCAAGGGGTGCAGCGGTTCTTTTCTGTTGAATGGATCACTGTAAATACTAACAGGTTGCATTTTTAAAGTTTGATCTGTGGGTGAAGGGGAGAGGAGGATTATGGTCATCGGACAGCCGTTGCTACAATTTAAAAAAAGGAGGCAGTTTTCTCCCTGGATTTCTACATTTTTGCTAAAAAAAAAAAAAAACTCATTCCCTTTTCTGTCTGCAGTCCATTTGTCCAGGCTCTTGATCCCTCTTGATAGGCGTGTTTTGATCCAGGCTCACACAAAGCCCCTTCGACCACCTCTCCAGTCTAAGGAGAAGCAGCTGCTGCCTAATTCTCTTTTAAGTGGCCCCTGTGCCGGCCCTGCCCCGGGGCTTCCTCCAGGGTCTGCCTCAGGCTGGGCTGTCTCATCGGGAAGTCGAAGACGCCTCACCTCTTCATGCGCCAGTCTTGCTTCTCCTTAATTTTCATCCTGTGTCGTGAGGCTGCTCTGAACCCTCGGGGACACCAGAGAGCACCTGGTTCTTGGGAACTTCCCATCCCTTGGACATGTTCCCCTCCCCTCTCCCCTGCCCCCACCAATATAGAAAGAATATTCACATTTAGGGGAGGGAGCCAGGATGTTTCTATTTTCTCCTCCTTTGCCTGGCTGGCTTAGGCTTTGGTGCACGTTACAGACTCATTTGCCTTCAAGATGTGATTTGAGAAACGTCAGGTTGATTTTGAGTTCTGAGGGAGGCAGAAAAGCATCCGTCAGCTTGAGGATTAGAAATGCTCCAGCTTAGAACCAGCACTTATTGTTGTCAGAGGTTGATGCCCAAGAAGACGTCACCTGCTCAGAATTGGCAGCCGTGGGAGCCCGGAGTTGCCAGTGGGCATACAGGGTGGTCATGTTGTGGCCACTGTTGACACTGGGCATGGGCCAGGGCTGAGTCTCCCACCCCGACCCGAGGCTACCATGTGAGGCCGCCTAGCCCTGTGGGCTAAGCCCCTAGCAGTGGCTTGGGGCTACTTATTAGCACTATTTGATTTTGCCAGTATGGCAGAGTTGCTTCTGTCTTTGGGATCAACGTGTCCTCCAGACTGGCCATGGTGGTTAATGCTCTGCTTTGGTTTAAACCATCTCCCAGTCCTGGGACTGGCATCAGTCACAGTGTAGTGCTCTAGGGGTCTTTATTGTTGTTCAGTAGCTACATCGTGTCTGACTCTTCACGACCCCATGGACTGCAGCACTCCAGACCTCCCTGCCCCTCACCATCTCCCGGAGTTCGCCCAAGTTCACGTCCATTGAATCAGTAGGCGTCTTAGCTTTGTTGGAAATAGATTTCAGGCTGGAGTCAACTGCAGGTGATTAGCAGTGGGTGCCAAGAATTCTGCATTGAGAAGAATTCTTATAAATGAGTGATATTTTTGATGGGTACAGGGCAGGAAGTGGTAACAACAGTGCTATATATAATTACCAACAGTGCATTAGACCTTGCCTTTTATGCAGCTTTTAGATTTAACAACTTCTACTTCTTATCCTTCTCTCTCTCTCTCTTTTTCTGCTGCTTCCTCCCCCTCTTCCTCCCCTTCCTCTTCTTTTAATCAGAAAAAACTCAGATTTGGCAACATTGACAGGCATGCATGAATGAGAAAAGCAGAAAGTTCAAAGAACACTTTATTATTGACACCTAATTCAATTCAAATTCCCTTCAACAACAAAAAAGTGGGAATGGATTTATTTGCTCAGGTAACTGAAAGTCCACGTGTAGGCTTTCAGGCATGGCTGGATCTAGGGGCTCAAATGTTGTTCTCAACAATTGTCTCCTCTTCAGCTCCCAGCTCTGATTTCTTCTGTGAGACTTCATTCCATAAAGAAGACAAAGGCCTCCAGCATCTCTGGCCGAAGTCTTGATTTGAGTCTGCCTTTGTCCTTTATCCCATCATCAGTCAACCACCGAGGTGGAAAATAGGCTATTTGCCCAGCTTTTCATGAGCCTGTCCCTGGAGCTCAACCCTCAAGGACTGGCAACAGAGAAAGGACAATTCCTTAAGGGAAAACTAGGGTTCCATTATTAGGGAAGGAGGGAATGGGCCTTGGAAGAAGAAAGCAATAACAATCCACTCGAATTTCCACTGACAGGACTTTGAGGAGACACTGTGTAACCTTTCCAGAGGGCTATGGCGTGAGCTGGGTGAAAGAACTGGAATGTTTTCCAGAAACCCCACTGGAGTTCCTTTTGAGGTCAACCCCTGGCACTGGGGCTAGAAGGCTTGGTGCTCTTGGTGACCTTTGGAAGACCTCCACCTTGCCGCTGTCCTTGACTGTACAGAGAAGTCAAAGGCATCACAGAGCTCTTTGTATCCAGTCCCCTGATATCCAAGTGAGGAGACTGAGGGAACTGAGGGACACAGAAAAACCTACATGTTAGTGGAAAACCAGAAATAAAAACCAGATTAAAAAGCAGAGATATTACTTTGTCAACAAAGGTCCATCTAGTCAAGGCTATGGTTTTTCCAGTGGTCACGTATGGATGTGAGAGTTGGACTGTGAAGAAAGCTGAGTGCCGAAGAATTGATTTGAACTGTGGTGTTGGAGAAGACTCTTGAGAGTCCCTTGGACTGCAAGGAGATCCAACCAGTCCATTCTGAAGAAGATCAGTCCTGGGTGTTCTTTGGAAGGAATAACACTGAGGCTGAAACTCCAATACTTTGGCCACCTCATGCTAAGAGTTGACTCATTGGAAAAGACTCTGATGCTGGGAGGGATTGGGGACAGGAGGAGAAGGGGACGACAGAGGATGAGATGGCTGGATGGCATCACTGACTCAATGCACATGAGTTTGGGTGAACTCCGGGAGTTTATGATGGACAGGGAGGCCTGGTGTGCTGCGATTCATGGCGTCACAAAGAGTCGAACACGACTGAGCAACTGAACTGAACTGAGTGGAAAACCAAGACTACAGGGCACCTTGCCTCACGCCTGGACCAAGGCTTCTTTTACTTCAAGGTGTTTGCTAGGGTTTGAGTTCTGAAGCTGGGAAAATCTGTAGATACCAACATTACATTGAAGCAACTGCAAACTGTTTCTGGTTACAAGTATCGCATTGCTCTAGAGTGACTGTGTGTTGAGAGCGATGGGACACTTGTAATCAGAAATGTGGAGCCAGCAGGAGCAGAGAGGTACAGAGCAGACTGGGCAGAGTGGGAGAGAGGGTGAATGCTGGCTAGACCATCGAGCAGCCCGGGCTGTTCCAATGCTCTCAATTAAACTTCTTCAACCAATTGAATGAACCTCTTTGAAAATAGAATCTTTGCCCTTAATACAGAATATGTGTTGACGTCTGATAAGCAATCGATAAGAGACTGACCTGAGGACTCTGCTGCTCTCAACAGGCCCAAATGCTGGCTCTTGAGTTCTCAAGAGGAGCCACAGTTGTTGAGCGCAAAAAACATGATTGGAGAAAAACATGATTGTTCTCAATGGAATTCTGGAACCTCCCCCCCCACCTTCAGGTGCTCTCATGTCTCTTTCTTTCCCGTCTGATCCTATGGCCTGACCCTCTGGTGGCACTTCCCGTATGTTCAAGGGCACTGAAATGCTCCTCCTTCCACTGCTACAAACCCTGCCCCCCCACCTCCCCACCCACTGGTGGGAACACTAATCTCAGTGTTGCATGACTGCTGGCTTTGGCATTAGTGTATCTTCCCTGGTGGCTCAGCTGGTAAAGAATCTGCCTGCAATGCAGGAGATCTGGGTTGGGAAGGTCCCCTAGAGAAGGGAGCAGCTACCCACTCCAGTATTCTGGTCTGGAGAATTCCATGGACAGAGGAGCCTGGCAGGCTACAGTCCATGGGGTTGCAGAGTCAGACACGACTGAGCAACTTTCACTCTTTGCATTAGGGTGGTGATCGCGTGACTTGGCAGAGAACTAGCTGATCCGAAGTGCCCTGGAAACCTCTAACACCTGACAGAGGCCACCTCTGACAGCCAGGGATGCGGCAGTTGATTTTAGAAATGCCTCATCGGTGGAGGCTGGATTATATATCAGCTCTCCGGGGCTTTCTTCTCCAGCTGCTTCCCAGGGAGCTCTTCTATCGATTTGGATCCAAGGTATCTCCTTACTATTTCTGGTCCTGCGCTGTAGTGCCCAAGGGTCTGTCTCACATTTAGAGCATCCCCCACTGCGCCCCATCCCTGGTGCAGACAGAAGGATTCTCAGGATGGGGATCAACACCATAGATTAACACCATTGCTTCCACCCTTTTCCAGCAGCTTAATGCTATTTCCAATGGCTGGCTTCTAAATCCTTTCTGCTCTGCTATAGTGTCTGTTCTGGCCCAGGGAATTATGGACCTCTTAGCATCAAGAGTTCTGTATATCCTCTGAGATTGTCTGTAATTTTGTGTGAAAATACACCTCTATGGATTTTTTTTTCCCCCTGAGAAAATGGTCTGGAGCTCCCGTAATTCCTCGAAGGGCTTGATGAACAATAAAAGAAACATTCATGCTCATCATCAAGGCTTTATCCCGCCTCATCCATGTGTCAGCAAGCAGGGAAGTCAGCGCCATTCCGCCCTGTTTGCTCTCTCCTGGCCTTTCATGGCTGAGTTGGCCATGCATGGGATCAGTAGACAAACCGAGGGGTATTTTTATCCTGCCGGCAGGAGCTGCCCTCCTGGGTGAGCTGTGACTTTGGCTCCAGCGTGAAGGAAGAAACTAGCAGGAGAGAACAGATCCTGATGACTCTCTCCTGAGCTCTTGCTCCCTGCAGCCTGCCACCCATCTGTTAGCCACCCTCAGAACCTGCCCGGGCCGGGGGTGGGGGCACCCCAGCCTCCTCATCTTGGGTCTCAGTGGTGAGCCCATGTGAGAGCAACCCAGGGCCAAGCAGGTTTTCCCACTCTAGAAACCAGGCCTTTGGTTAAAGATGAAGCACCTGGAGAGGAGAGAGGGGTGGGCTCACGCTAAAGCCGGAAGTGTCCTGGTCTCGCGGTCGTTTTCTGGGGGTGGGCAGGGCGAGCGGACAAGGGGGAGAGGCCTGAGCAGGGAAGACGAAGGGGCGACGAGGTCTGCAAGAGGACAAGGGTGGAGGTGCACCTCGGGCCTCCTGCCTGAAGAGCCCCAGTGGTGGAAGCCGGACAGTCCACCGAGCTGAGAGGCAGGAATACCAGGCAGTGGACTGCAGAGGAGGAGCGGTGAGTGTCCCTGCAGACATCAGAGGCAGAGATGTCAGGCTGATGTAACTGTGTTTATGGCTTTCCTCCCTTCACTCTTTCTGACCCTACGTGGACTATGGAAAAAAACTCATTTTTATTTAAAAACAGCTGTTTTGCGGAGGAACTCTGTGCTGGACACTGTGCCTTGTACACATAAGCCCAGGCATTTTCTTAACTGTCCTACGTGGTAGGATTTGTGTGTGTGCGCACACACAAATTGGATTTTTAAAAATTGAGTTACAATTCACATACCACAAAATTCACCCTTTTAAAGTGTACGATTCAGTGCTTTTTAGTATTTTCACAAGGTCATGCAACCGTCACCATTATCTAATTCCAGAGCATTTTTTATTACCCCCCAAAGAAACTCTGTACCCATTATCAATGACTCCCTATTCCATCCTACTAATGGCAACAACTCATCTGCTTTCTATCTCCATGAATTTGCCTATAATGGACAGAATGGGATCTTATAATACATAGTCTTTTGTAACTGACTTCTTTTGCTGTTCAGCCCCATGTGGGTCCACTCACCAGTGCAGCAAAGCCAGTCTACTTACACTGGCTTGTGGTGAAAGAAAGTCCAGTGTTTATTGCAGGGCATCAGGCAAGTAGTACCAGAAACTAACGTCCAAAGGAAAAGGCCTGAATTACCTGATGACTTTCGGGGAGGGGTTTTTAAAGGCAGGGTGAGGACGAGGGTTATGGGATCAGCTGGTGGACAGTCTCCTATTTTTGGTCGGTGGTGAGGTAATCAGGAGTCAGCATCAACCTTCTGGTTCTAATCAGTTTGGGGTCTACATGCTTGTGGTCAACATTCAGTTAACTTCTTCCACCTGGGAGGGATTTTAGTAGCTGCAAAACAGCTCAAGGATATGGCTTGCTGCTGCTAAGTCGCTTCAGTTGTGTCTGACTCTGTGCAACCCCACGGACTGCAGTCCACCAGGCTTCCCTGTCCCTGGGATTCTCCAGGCAAGAACACTGGAGTGGGTTGCCATTGCCTTCTCCAATGCATGAAAGTGGAAAGTGAAAGTGAAGTCACTCAGTCGTGTCCGACTCTTAGCGACCCCATGGACTGCAGCCCACCAGGCTCCTCCATCCATGGGATTTTCCAGGCAAGAATACTGGAGTGGGGTGCCATTGCCTTCTCCCATAAACAAGAGGTAGATGGAGAATATGGGGAATCTGTTCAGGAAGAGCCGCACAACGTTCTACTTGATTACAATCCCTTCTTTTCTTTGATAGTCCTCAAACTTGACAGGGAACATGTACAGGACAAGAAAGGGAATAGTTTTGGTTAGAGAAGTTCATCATAAACTTGGCCAAGGAACTCACTTTTAGGAGGATTTGGTTTCAGCCTCCACCCTGTTTCAGCTTTCCCCAAATCTTAGAGGGAATGGGGCTCTGGGTATTTCCTGCTGAAACGGGGTATAGTCCTTCCTCAATGTGAGGAATGGATTCAGAATTGGTTATATGCCCCAGTTTCAAGCCTAGCACTGATATTTTGTGTTATGAAAACATTACCTCTCTCTTTGATTGCTTTGTCATAGTACATGTACAGAGCTTGGAAAATTAGCAGACATATCACAATGAGGATAATGATTAAAATGCATCTTGCAGTATTCCTCCAAATAGTCCTCCTATTTTAGATGGAAAATAAGTTTTGGAGTGGGTTCTCTTTACATATATCCAGTAAACGAGCAGCTTTTTGAATTGCTCTGTATTTGCATTTTAACTTCTCTAAGGTTTTCTTTTTAATTGAAGTACAGTTAATTTACTGGTTAGTTTTAGTTTGTGTTAGTTTCGTTGTGTACAGCAGTGATTCAGTTATCCATATGTCATATATATGGGGTTGATGTGCTTGCGGTCAGCATTCAGTTAACTTCTTGCACCGGTAGGGCTTTCAGTAGCTGCGTTAGTCTCTGGTGTATAGCAAAGTGGTTCAGTTATCCATGTATAACATACATACACACATACATGTATTCTTTGGGGGGGCTTCCTTTGTGGCTCAGCTGGTAAAGAATCCACCTACAATGCAGGAGACCTGGGTTCAATCCCTGGGTTGGAAAGATTCCCCGGAGAAGGGAAAGGCTACCCACTCTAGTATTCTGGCCTGAAGAATTCCATGGGCTGTATAGTCCTTGGGGTCACAAAGAGTCAGACATGACTGAGCGACTTTCACTTTCACATATGGTTTTTTAAAATTCTTTTCCATTATAATTTATTACAAGATATTGAATATAGTTCCCTGCATTACACAGTAGGACCTTGTTGTTTATTTAATATATAGTAGTTTGTATTTGCTAATCCTAAACACCTAATTTGTCTCTGCCCTCTCTTTCCCCTTTGATAACCATAAGTTTGTCTGTCTTTGAGTCTGTTTCTGTTTTGTGAATAAGTTGACTTGTATCTTTTTTGTGGTAGCCATGATATTTGTCTTTGTTTGACTTAGTATGATTTCTACGTCCATCCATGTTGCTTCAAATGACATTATTTCATTCTTCTTATGGCTGAGTAATATTCCATTGTATTTGTGTGTGTATACATATATGCCACATCTTTATCCATTCATCTGTTGATGGACACTTAGGCTGTCACCACGGTTCTTTGTCTTAGCTACTGTAAATTGTGCTGCTTTGAACATTGGGGTACATGTATCTTTTTGAATTAGAATTTTTGTCTTTTCTGAATGTATGTTCAGGAGTGGGATTGCTGGCTCATATGGGAGCTCTATTTTTAGTTTTTTAAGCAACCTCCATACTGTTCTCCGTAGAGGTTGTACCAGTTTACATTCCCACCAACAGTGCTCAAGGATTCTCTCTTTTCCACACCCTCTTTAGCATTTCTTGTTTGTAGACTTTTTGATGATGGCCATTCTGACTGGTGTGAGGTGATCCCTCATTATACTTTTGATTTCTATTTCTCTAATAATTAGCCATGTGGAGGATCTTTTCCTGTGCCTGGTGGCCATCTGTATATCTTCTATGGTAAAATGTCTATTTAGATCTTCTGCTCATTTGTTGATTGGGTTGTTTTTTTTGTTGTTGTTATTGAAGTATATAAGTGCTCATATATTTTGGAAATTAAGTCCTTGTTGGTCACATCATTTGCAAATGTTTTCTCCCATTCCATAAGTTGTCTTTTCATTTTGTTTTACTTTGTGCAAAGCTTCTAAGCTTAAGTCTCATTTGTTTATTTTTGCCTTTATTTCTAATGCCTTGGGAGACTGACCTAAGAAAATATTGCTGTGTTATATGTTAGAGAATGTCTTGCTATGTTCTCTTACAGGCGTTTTATGGTGTCACGCCTTAGATTTAAGTCTTTTAGCCATTTTGAGTTTATTTTTGCGTATAGGGTGAGAGACCATTTTTACTTCATCGATTGACATACAGCTCTCGAGGCCAGGGATACGAATTATACATAACAGTTGTTGGTCACTACACACATCTCCCTTTTTGCCAAAATATTATTTAAAGCAATTTTATTATCTAATAGTGTCCTGGCTAAAGAATCTAGTGCCCACCTGGGAGGCTGTGGCTTGAGCCACTTTGTTTTCCACTGTATTCCTAAAGTAAGATAAAGGTTTCCTGGCTCCAAGAGGAGACCTTGAGACCGTAAGGATGCCGCTGGCAGCTGTGAGCAGATAGTCGTTTGAGAATATCTGGTTGTGTCCTTGAGTCGGATACTATTTAGAAAACTCGAGTGCTCAGTAATACAGAACTGTGTCTGAAACCACATCCACAGCATCTACCTGGCTGTATTTTGGATTCCGGAACAACGAGGCCTGGTGTGCTGCTGTCCCTGGAGTCACAGAGAGTCAGACATGGCCGAGCAACTGAACTGAACAACAGTTATTCTATTTTTTTTAATGTATTTTTCAGTGGTTAAAACAGATGTAGAGTGTATGTTTAATAGGCCACAAATGGGCTGTTCTGGTTAGCCTAAAGTTCAATTTAAGTCATGTTATAAGCCCGAATGACTTTCCCAGACCTCAATATGTGAAAATTTCCAGCACATTTCCCACTTAGATAGAATGCATGAATAATCAAAGTAATTGTCCCTTGTTGCCATAATGGTAGCTGCCTGCCCTGGGTCAGTGACGCCCCTCAGTGCTAGGGCTATAGTTTGTGTGTATGCATGTGTGTGTGTGTGTGTGTATAATTTGCCTGCTTATCCAAGTTGGGGGAAAATAATGAGACAAAATGAATAAGCACAGAGGCATGTGGATGGGGAAGCACTTTGCAGGTTATACACATTATCAGTTACACTGAATTTTCATACAAACACCATACACGCACTTCAAGCCACAGGCCTGGAGCAAGGAGTGGTACATGTCCTGCATAATAATACCTTGTGACAACTTCATTAGAGAATTTTCTTTCCATCCTAAACACTAGGATGGAAACAGTATGGTTACAGGTGGCAACAGTATGGTTAGAAATAAAACAATAACTTTCAATGTTAGTAGGGAGACAAAGTTTTGGGAAAAAGTTCAATTGAATTAGTGGGATAGATCTTATTGACCTGGTCTGGATTCTTGGGTTCGCTGTCTGCCATGGCTATCATCCCTTTTTTGTCCTCTTGCGGATATCACTTGGAATCAACAGACCTTTCTATAGACCAGTCCAATTCGGAGGGCTTTTTTAAGTGATAAATATGAATTAGAGAGTTAAGTCCCTTCAGTTGTATTGTGCATGAGGTATTTAAGAACACCTGATAAAAGTTGTTTAAATGATGCCTTTTCCAGTAAGTATAATCACCTGGTTGCAGGTCATGGGGCATTTTACCTTCATCCAGACTTAGAGTACTGTGTTTGACTTCAGAAAAAAAGCTTAGAATATTGTCTTAATGACTCAAACTTTACTGTAAAGTAACGTAGTAACAAGGAACTACTTGGGAGTGAGTCTTAAGCAGTAAATACTGACTTGAATCAACAAAACTAGAATTTAATATCCATTGAAACATCTTTTTATTTCTAAAATTGCCTTCATTTTTATTTATATTTTTTAATCCAAAAATAGACAAATTACAACTAATTTGTTGACAAAGTAAGTCTGATTATAGTTGATTGATCACATAAGCTCTTTTAAATTGGTTATGCTGGAACTCTTCATAAAGAACCTCATGAACTAAAGGCCAGGAAAGCTATACCATTGGCTTGTCATCAGATTGTGCCTATAATCTATATATTTGGGTGATTTCTCCTCTTCTTGAAGTCCCCCAGATATCTTGATGTTCTTGTACCAGTCAGGAGGTGACCTTCTTATTCATCTGATAAATCTACAGAAAACCTAAGAGTTTCCAGTTCCTGGAAGGATCAGGTAGAGGGAGAAGAGAACTGTTTGGATTTCACTTACAAAATTACACAAAAGTGTAATTTCCCAAGCTGTTATAAATTATAATTAGGTTAAGGGGAAAGAGTTCCTTATATCTGGAAAACAGATTAAAAGTCAGTAACAGATTTTGAACAAGATGGTGGAGGAGTAGGTTGACATGGAGTACATCTCTCTCCATGGATACATCAGGAATACACCTTCAGACACAAAAGTGCATGCAGAACACCAGCTGAGAGCAGAAAGGAGACCAGTGCAAAAGAATATATAAACTTACATATTCTTATAAAGTTATAAATATTAAATATAAAATATATACATATATTTATATTATAAATACATATGAAATATATACATATATTATTTATATATTATAAATATATATGAAATATATATTTTATATATTATAAATATATAATATATAAAATATATATATTAAATAAAGTTATATATTTATAATATAAATATATAAAGTTTTTGTGAGCTACACAAAACTCAGCAGGATGAAGGAACTAGTGGGAAAAACAGGAGTGTTAGTAAGACTGGACCTGCCCTCAGGGGTGGGGGAACTGAAGCAGGGGTCCAATCCCCACATCGGGCAATTATCTGAGTCAGAGGAGAAACATGTAAGGCTGAGAGGGAAACAGCTGATCTGCGGCAGCCTAAATGGAATGAGAATCAGACAGTTCTTGCTGCTGCCACACGTACCCCGGACAGGGACGCAGGTGCCCTGGAAGGTACTGCAGCTGGGAGCTGGAGTTTAGGGATGGGAGCAATCCCGGGGTGAGGGCTGCTGCTGACTGCGTAGAGACGGATCAAGGGGATGTGAGGGAGGAGATCATGGGGGGAAATGCCCGTGGAGGAAAGCTGGGCAGACTTGGAAGCAAGGCGATACTGCTGAGTCATGCATAGTGGGGTGGAACCATCATCATAGCCTCTGTCTCTCATTGGCAGCTGAACAATAGAGAGACTGACCCACCGAATGCACTGAACTACAGAGTAGGACCCCAGCCAGGGGGGCCCCTCTATGTGTCTGACAACAGAGAAGGACCCAGGCAAGGGAGCCCTCTAAGTGCCTGAACAGGCAAAGCTAGGGAGAAAGACTGTCAAAGAGGACTTCTGATCACCAGCTACAAGAGGCTCGAAAAAAGACTCTGATGGGACCATAACTTCTGCAGTGGAGGCAGTCCATGTCCCTGCAAACTTGGCGCCACCAGGGTCCCCACAAGCCAAGCAGCTGCACCACCTTCACGCTCAACACTCATGGGGGCAGAGCTGCCACAGGCAAAAAAAAAATGTCTTCTGTCTATGAATGCAGGGTCACTTCAGTCGTGTCCAACTCTTTGCAACCCTGTAGACTGTGGCCTGCCAGGCTTCTCTGTCAGGGGGTTCTCCAGGCAAGAAGACTGGAGTGTATTGGCCAATACTGGTTGCCATACCCTTCTGCTGCTGCTGCTAAGTTGCTTCAGTCGTGTCCGACTCTGTGCGACCCCACAGACGGCAGCCCACCAGGCTCCCCCGTCCCTGGGATTCTCCAGGCAAGAACACTGGAGTGGGTTGCCATTTCCTTCTCCAGTGCATGAAAGTGAAAAGTGAAAGGGAAGTCGTTCAGTCATGTCCGACTCGTAGTGACCCCATGGACTGCAGCCCACCGGGGATTTTCCAGGCAAGAGTACTGGAGTGGGGTGCCATTGCCTTCTCCGCCATACCCTTCTAGACCACTATATATTTCCTGCTGCCCTAGCTGCCAACTCCCCTGAGTACCTGGTGCTGCCAGAACCCCTGTGACCCAAGCAGCTGCATCACCTCCACACCTGGCCCTCACAGGGGCAAACCCAAGTCCTCCAAGGCAGCCTCAGGAGCAAACCCCAGTGGACGACCCACGTGCAGAGGTGGAAATAAAACCACAATTGAAACCCAGGGGGCAGTGTGGCTAAGGAATAAGACCCAAAACCTTCCCACCAAATGTATAAGCTGCAGGTTAAATCCACACAATCAACTCGGAGACTCCATGTCTAAGGAATTATAATAGGACACTGAGAGCCCCCACAAAAGAAAGCTCACTAGTTCTGATAGCTGTGGACATTGGAGGCAAGAACACACAGGAGTAGGACCAGATCAGGATCTGAGCTGCCCCCACAGCAGGTCCAGGGATCAGCACAGTGTTGGAGGGCATCCTAGGGAGGTGAGGTGGACTGTGACTCCCAGAGAGGGAAAGGACTCTGACAGCAGTGACTCAAGAAAAACATTTATTATTATTATTATTTTATTTATTTTAATTGGAGGCTAATTACTTTACAATATTGTAGTGGGTTTTGCCATACATTGACATGAATCAGCCATGGGTGTACATGTGTTCTCCATCCTGAACCCCCTCCCACATCCCTCCCCATCCCATCCCTCTGGGTTATCCCAGTGCACCAGCCCTGAGCACCCTGTTTCATGCATCAAACCTGGACTGGTTATCTGTTTCACATACGATAATATACATGTTTCAATGCTATTCTCTCAAATCATCCACCCTCACTTTCTCCCACAGAGTCCAAAAGACTGTTCTATACGTCTGTGTCTCTTTTGCTGTCTCGCATATAGGGTCATCGTTACCATCTTTCTAAACTCCACATATATGTGTTAGTATACTATATTGGTGTTTTTCTTTCTGGCTTACTTCACTCTGTATAATAGGCTCCAGTTTCATCCACCTCATTAGAACTGATTCAAATGTGTTCTTTTTAATGGCTGAGTAATACTCCATTGTGTATATGTACCACAGCTTCCTTATCCATTCATCTGCCGATGGACATCTAGGTTGCTTCCATGTCCTGGCTATTGTAAACAGTGCTGTGATGAACATTGGGGTACACATGTCTCTTTCAATTCTAGTTTCCTCAATGTGTATGCCCAGCAGTGGGATTGCTGGATCATAAGGCAGGTCTATTTCCAGTTTTTTTAAGGAATCTCCACACTGTTCTCCATAGTGGCTGTACTAGTTTGCATTCCCACCAACAGTGTAAGAGGGTTCCCTTTTCTCCACACCCTCTCCAGCATTTATTGCTTGTAGACTTTTGGATTGCAGCCATTCTGACTGGCGTGAAATGGTACCTCATAGTGGTTTTGATTTGCATTCCTCTGATAATGAGTGATGTGGAGCATCTTTTCATGTGTTTGTTAGCCATCTGTATGTCTTCTTTGGAGAAATGTCTGTGGTTCTTTGGCCCATTTTTTGATTAGGTCGTTTATTGTTCTGGAATTGACCTGCAGGAATTGCTTGTATATTTTTGAGATTAAATCTTTGTCAGTTGCTTCATTTGCTATTATTTTCTCCCATTCTGAAGGCTGTCTTTTCACCTTGCTTATAGTTTCCTTCGTTGTGCAAAAGGTTTTAATTAGGTCCCAATTGTTTATTTTTGTTTTTATTTCCAATATTCTGGGAGGTGGGTCATAGAGGATCCTGCTGTGATTTATGTCAGACTGTGTTTTGCCTATGTTTTCCTCTAGGAGTTTTATAATTTCTGGTCTTACGTTTAGATCTTTAATCCATTTTGAGTTTATTTTTGTGTATGGTGTTAGAAAGTGTTCTAGTTTCATTGTTTTACAAGTGCTTGACCAGTTTTCCCAGCATCACTTGTTAAAGAGATTGTCTTTTTTCCATTGTATATTCTTGCCTCCTTTGTCAAAGATAAGGTGTCCATAGGTGCATGGATTTATCTCTGGGCTTTCATTTATTCTTATGTTTTGGCTTGTTTTGTAGATTCTTTTCTCTTTTTTTTAATCCCTTCCCCCCTGCTTCTCATTGTAGTTGTCAATTTTATTGGCACTATGAAATCTAATTAAGCTTTTTTTTCCTCAGTCACATTTTTTACTGTTGTTATAAACCTCTGCCTCTACATAGGGCTTTTCCAGTTCTCTGGAGTTTTCCTTTTTTTTTTCTTCTTTTTATAATTTTTAACTTTTTAAACCTATTATTATTTTTTCTACATTTATTCCTTTGTTTGCTTTTCCTACTGTTCTTTTCCCCTTGCAGTTAACCTTTAATGTATATAAATCTTCTTTATCTACCTCTATTTAACTTCGCATGTCTATTCTTTCTTTCTTTCCTTTCCTCTTAACATATTTGTTTTATTTTCATTGCTTTATTCCCCAACTGGCACCTTGCTTTCATTTTTTTTTTCCAGTTTGTGCTTTAGTTTGTTTTGTTTTCAACTGGTAGATATAATTTTGGTTTCCTTTATTTGAGAGGTCAATCTATTGTAATTTATTTTTGTTGGACTGTTTTGACTTTGCTTATGGGGGTATATGTGTATGTTCCAATATTTTAATTATTATTTGCCTGATTTTGTAATTGCCATTTGTCTGGGGTTCCTGTTTGGTTTCTCAGTTTTGGGTATTTGTTTTAATCTCACTTAATGCCATAAAAAACCACTTGTGGAATCTTCGTTCCTGACCAGAGATCAAGCCCTGAGCCTTTGGAGTGGGAGCACTGACTCCAAGACTCTAGACTACCAGAGAACTAACCCTGCTGCTGCTGCTAAGTCACTTCAGTCGTGTCCGACTCTGTGTGACCCCATAGACGGAAGCCCACCAGGCTCCTCCATCCCTGGGATTCTCCAGGCAAGAAGACTGGAGTGGATTGCCATTTCCTTCCCCAATGCAGGAAAGTGAAAAGTGAAAGTGAAGTCGCTCAGTCGTGCCCGACTCGTAGTAACCCCATGGACTGCAGCCTACCAGGCTCCTCCGTCCATGGGATTTTCCAGGCAAGAGTACTGGAGTGGGGTGCCATTGCCTTCTCTGGAGAACTAACCCTAGGGAGTATCAAATAGTGAGAAGTTGCACAAAGGAAACCACTTGAATACAAGACCTGGCATCACCCAACCACAGTGCCCTGTGCAGGACGCCTCATCTAAATAACAAACAAAACAAATATACAAACTCAGTCATCAGCAGACAGCATTACCACCTCACTCACCCTTGCCCATCAGAGGAAAAACAAACAAACAAAAAACTCAGCACAAATCCCAACCTATACAAAGCTTACACAAACCACTGGACCAATCTTAGAGGGCAGAAACCAAAAGGAATAAAGAATTCAACCCTGAAGCCTGGGAAAAGGAGACCTCAAATACAATACGTTAAAAAAAAAAAAAAAAAAATAATGAAAAGGCAGAGAAATACTACACAAATGAAGGGACAGACTAGAAACACAGAAGTCCAAATAAATGAAGAGGAAATAGGCAAACCACCTGAAAAAGAATTCAGAATAATGATAGTAAAGATGACCAAAAACCTTGAAAACAAAATGGGGAAAATGCAGGAATCAATTAACAAAGACCTAGAAGAATTAAAGAATAAACATACAAACAATACAATTACTGAAATTAAAAATACTCTAGAAGGAATCAATAGCAGAATATCTGAAGCAGAAGAGTGAATCAGTGAGCTGGAAGATAAAATAGTGGAAATAACTTCTGAAGATCAGAACAAAGTAAAACAAATGAAAAAAACTAAGGATAGTCAAGAGACCTCTGGGGCAATATCAAATGCATTAACATTTGAATTATAGGGGTCCCAGAAGAAGAAGAGAAAAAGAAAGAGTATGAGAAAATTTTTGAAGAGATGATACTTGAAAAGTTCCCCAACATGGAAAAGTAAATAAGTCAGTCAAGTCCAAGAGGCACAAAGAGTCCCACACAGGATAAACCCAAAGAGAAACATGCCAAGACACATATTCATCAAACTAACTAAGACTAAACACAAAGAAAGAATATTAAAAGCAGCAAGGGAAAAGCAACAAGTAACATACAAGGGAAACCCCATATGCTTAACAGCTTATCTTTCAACAGAAACTCTGCTGGCCAGAAGGGAATGGCAGGATATATTTAAAGTATGAAAGGGAAAAATCTACAAGATTACTGTACTCAGCCAGGATCTCATTCTAAATTGATGGAGAAATAAAAAGCTTGCCTGAAAAAGACAAGCAAAAGTTAAGAGAATTCAGTTCCACCAAACCAGTTTTACAACAAATGTTAAAGGGACTTATATAGTCAAGAAATACAAGAGAAGAAAAAAGATCTACAAAATCAACCCCAAACAATTAAGAAAATGGCGATAGGAACATATATACCAATAATTACTTTACATGTAAATGAATTAAATGGGTTTATTAAATTGAGTTTATTCCAGGGATGCAAGGATTCTTCAATATACACAATCAATGTGATACACCATATTAACAAATTGAAAGATAAAAACCATATGATAATCTCAGTAGATGTAGAAAAAGCTTTTGACAAAATTCAGCATCCATTTATGACTAAAACTCTTCAAAAAATATGCATAGAAGGAACCTACCTCAACATAGTAAAGGCCATATATGATAAGCCTATAGAAAACATTATTCTCAATGGAGAAAAAATGAAAGCATTCCCCCTAAGATCAGGAACAAGACAAGGGTGCCCACTTTCACCACTGTTATTCAACATAGTTCTGGAAATTCTAGCTACAGCAATCAGAGAAGAAAAGGAAATAAAAGGAATCCAGATCGGAAAAGAAGAAAAGCTCTCACTGTTTGCAGATGACATGATACTGTATAGATAAGCCTAAGGATAGTATCAGAAAATTACTAAAGCTAATCAGTGAATTTAGCAAAGTTTCAGGATACAAAATCAATACACAGAAATCATTTATATTTCTATATACTAGCAATGAAAAATCAGTAGGACAAATTAAGGAATCAATCCCATTCACCACTGCAACAAAAAGAATTAAATATCTAGGAATAAACTTACCTAAGGAGATGAAAGACGAGATATTCCATGTTCCTGGGTAGGGAAAATCAATGACGGTACTACCAAATGCAGTCTACAGATTCAGTGTGATCCCTATCAAATTACCAATGACATTTTTCACAGAACTAGAACAAAAAATTTCACAATTCATATAGAAACACAAAAGACCCTGAATAGCCAAAGCAGTCTTGAGAAAGAAGAATGGAGCTGGAGGAATCAACCTTTCTGACTTCAGATTATACTACAAAATTACAGTCATCAAGAAAATTTGGTACTGGCACAAAAACAGAAATACAGACCAATAGAACAAGATAGAAAGCCCAGAAATAAATCCATGCACCTATGGGTACCACATTTTTGACAAAGGAGTCAAGAATATACAATGCAGCAAAGACAGCCTCTTCAATAAATGGTGCTGGGAAAACTGGACAGCTACATGTAAAAGAATGAGATTAGAACACTTCCTAACACCGTACACAAAAATAAACTCACAATGGATAAAAGACCTAAATGTAAGACCAGAAACTATAAAACTCTTAGAGGAAAACATAGGCAGAACACTCGATGACATAAAGCAAGATCCTCTATAACCCACCTCCTAGAGTAATGGAAATAAAACCAAAAGTAAAGAAGTGGGACCCTATTAAAGAGCTTTTGCACAGCAAAAGAGACTATAAGCAAGGTGAAAAGACAACCCTCAAAATGGGAAAAAATAATAGCAAATGAAACAACTGACAAAGGATTAATTTCCAAAATATACAAGCAGCTCATACAACTCAGTGCTAGAAAAACAACCCAATCAGAAAGTGGGAAAAAGATCTAAACAGATATTTCTTCAAAGAAGACATACAGGTGGCTAACAAACACATGAAAAGATGCGCAACATCACTCATTATTAGAGAAATGCAAATCAAAACCACAATGAGCTATCACCTCACACCGGTCAGAATGGCCATCATCAAAAAATCTGTAAACAGTAAATGCTGGAGAGGGTGTAGAGAAAAGGGAACACTCTTGCACTGTTAGTGGGAATGTAAATTGATACAGATACTATGGAAGATGGTATGGAGATTCCTTAAAAAACTAGGAATAAAAGCACCATATGACCCAGCAATCCCACTCCTAGGCATATACCCTGAGGAAACCAAAATTGAAAAAGACACATGTATCCCAATGTTCATTGCAGCACTGTTTACAATAGCTAGAACATGGAAGCCACCTAGATGTCCATTGATAGATGAATGGATAAAGAAGTTTGGTACATATACACAATGGAATATTTCTCAGCCATAAAAAGGAATGCATTTGAGTCAGTTCTAATGAGGTGGATGAACCTAGAGCCTATTATACAGAGTGAAGTAAGTCAAAAAGAGAAAGATAAATGTCATATTTAATGCATATATATGGAATCTAGAAAAATGGTACTGAAGAATTTATTTACAGGGCTGCAATGGAGAAACAGACATAGAGAATAGACTTAGGGACATGGCGAGAGGGGAGGAGAGGGTGAGATGTATGGAAGAAACAGGGAAACTTACATTACCATCTGTAAAATAGATAGCCAATGGAAATTTGCTTTGTGACTCAGAAAACTCAAACAAGGGCTCTGTATCAATCTAGAGGGGTGGAATGGGGAGGGAGATGGGAGGGAGTTTCAAAAGGGAGAGGATATATGTATACCTATGGCTGATTCAAAAGCAGAGACATTACTTTGCCAACAAAGGCCCGTCTAGTCAAGGCTAGGGTTTTTCCTGTGGTCATGTATGGATGTGAGAATTGGATTGTGAAGAAGGCTGAGCACTGAAGAATTGATACTTTTGAACTGTGGTGTTGGAGAAGACTCTTGAGAGTCCCTTGGACTGCAAGGAGATCAGCCCTGGGATTTCCCTGGAAGGAATGATGCTAAAGCTGAAACTCCAGTACTTTGGCCACCTCATGAGAAGAGTTGACTCATTGGAAAAGACTCTGATGCTGGGAGGGATTGGGGGCAGGAGGAGAAGGGGACGACAGAGGATGAGATGGCTGGATGGCATCACTGACTCGATGGACGTGAGTCTCAGTGAACTCCGGGAGTTGGTGATGGACAGGGAGGCCTGGCATGCTATGATTCATGGGGTCGCAAAGAGTTGGACATGACTGAAAGACTGAACTGAACTGAGTGGCTGATTCATGTTGAGGTTTGACAGAAAACAACAAAATACTATAAAGTAATTATCCTTCAATAAAAAAATAAATTTTTAATAAGTCAACATTTCAGACAAAAATCATAAAATTTTGATCACATTTATCAGGTCACTCAGTATTGTATAACTAATCCTTTCTGTTAACAATTTTATGAACCATCAAAGTTGCCATTAAAATTAATTTTTTACCCAATTCAGCAGTATGATCTTAGTTATCAGAAACCTATACTTTTCAAAAAGTTCTTTCTATGAATCTTCTTGAGGTTGAAGCACTTCTGCAAAAGCATCCAAGTGAACAACAACTGTCTATGGATGACAAAGCAGTTCAGAAGTCACGGTTATGGCTCAGAGGTAAAGAATCAGCCTTCCAATACAGGACACACAGGTTCAACCCCTGGGTTGGGAAGGTGCCCTGGAGAAGGAAATGGCAACCCACTCCAGTATTCTGGCCCATGGGAAACCCCGTGGGCAGAGGAGCCTGGCAGACTACAGTCCACGGGGTTGAGAAAGAGCAGAACATGACTTAGCGACTAAACAACAGCACCATGGATCATAAACACAACAAAATCAAGAACTGTTTGGAGTAACAAAAAGAAAAAAAAAGTATTCTGTCAGTTTGATTACATTCTGCTCTGCAGAAATTATAATCATTTTCATCATGTGGTTCTGAAAAAAAATCCTTCCATGTTTATGGATATACAATGAAAGAGCATAATTTCCTCATGTTGTGGCTTAGTAGCGCTGGTATAGTCTTATGTCCAAGATTTTCTGCCATTTCACTGAAAAAGAACGTTGACTGAATAATTGAAAGTATGCCAGCTCTTGTAACAGTTCTTGCTTTATTCACTTTCATGGCGAGGCCAAGGAGTCTTGCTAAATGGAGATCAGGGAGCAGGAGCCAGACTCTCCAGGGAAGGACAGAGAAGCACCAAATCTCTGTTCGCTGAGAACTTAGTAGGTGGCGAGCAGGGCAAAGAGCTGACACTGACAGACACAGGAGGCTGTCATGAGATTAGACATTTGCCCAGTGCTTTTGGTCTCTGAAAGTATATACATACATCATGCGTGCATATGCATACAAAGCATATGCATATACTTTCTGTCTTAATCCCAACAATAACCCCCAAAGTATAGACATACACCAGACATACACACACAGCATCTGCATACCCTGTCTTGATCCCAACAATAACCCCCAGAGGTAGGCAGAGGATTCTTTCCATCTCAGAAATGAGAAAATGGAACAGGTTAGGGTTAGAGCCACAAGAATAACAAACAATGGAATCACAAGTAAATTAAGCAAAGAAAAAAATTGAAAACAAGGAATTTGGTAAGGTGAAGTCAGAAGACAAAGAGATCGGGTATGAACAAAAATTAGTCTCCATCCCTTGATTGATGAAGAGGGAGGTGAACAGTGTGGCTGATAGAGGGGCCTTTGGCTGAGGAACACACAGGATTGGGCAGAGAGGGAAGGATGACACCAGGATGAGCATGGAGTTTGGACTTAATGTGACTCTAATTAAGTTACAGAATTATTTTTAAAACATACCCTAAACTGCAGGCAAAATATAGTACAGACAACATCTTTGTACTCTCTCTGATCTTTATGAAGTACTAGGAACTGTTCCTCCAACAACACTAGGTCCTATTATTACTATTCCCATTTTGCTGATGAGGAGACTGAGACACAGAGAGGTTAGGTAACCTGGTCAAGGTTGCTAAGATAGGAAGGGGCACAACTGGCATTTGAGCCAAAGCAGGCTGGATTCAGAGTTCATGCTCTTAACCATGGCAGTATCATATTCCTCTAAGCAAAAAGAAGACTCTTCCAAAAATGTCTTCTGAAGGTTCTCCTGTGATTTACCTTGTATATTACTGAAATAGCCAGCCTTATCAGCAAAGAGGGTTAAAGTTGTGGATTATCCATCTTTACTTGACTATTAAGTGAAACCCAGAAAGAGCCAATATAAACAATGTTGTAAGCAGTAGATGTAACATCAGAAATATTCAGGGGCTTCATAATATATGCATACAGTAAAACCTGTGAGAAAATTAAAAGGCATCTAAAAAAAGTTATGGTGAAAGATCTGACTGCCATGCAAAAGGACTTTGGGACTTAACCAAGTTGCTGAGACATACATTTTGAGGTAATAACTAGAATTATGACTAACAACATCATATCAAAGCATATTTAAATTTTTGGAATTTCATATAATTTCTAGAACACTTTTATTAATGACATCCATACAGTATAACCTAAGAAGGTTGATCACTGCTGTGATAATGCCCCCCATGCAATTTAACATACAAAACAATGCTAGTTAGTTTAATATTTCTCTCTCAGATGCTTTAGGGGCTCTCTGAAGTATTCCAAAATTAGCTGGAGATCAAAAGAACTTTAATTAAAATTTGATATTTGGGGAGCTTGTCAAAAATACCCAAAATTTTTCAGAATATTTGGATGAATAAGAGCATAGATCACTGTGAAACAATACTTTTCACTTTAACCAAAGTGACAGAAGATTTGAAGAGCAAATGCCCATCATTTAGTCTGCTCGAGGAAGTCCCCATAGGCTCCTGCTTGGTTACACTAAACTTTGCATAACATATTAAAAGTTCATCCATGTTGTATCATATACTTCATTCCTTTTATTGCTGAATTAGTAGTTGTAGGGATATGACTCATTTTATTTACCTAGTCATCAACTGATGGATGTTTGAATTGTTTTCACTTTATGTCTATTATGAATAATGCTGCTATGAACACTTCTGTGCAAGTTTTTGTGTAAACATTTATGTTTGTCTTGGGTGTATACCTAGCAGTGGAATTGCTGGGTCATATGGCAGCTCTATACTTAACCTTTTGAGGAAATGTCAGACTGTTTTCCAAAGTGGCTGCATCATGTTATGCTCCCACCAATAGTGCATGACAGTTCCAATTTCTCCCCATTATCAGCAACATTTGTAATTATTTGTCTTTTGGGGTATAGCCTTCCTAGCAGGTTTCAAATGGTATCTTATGGTTCTGATTTTCATTTTCCTAATGGCAGTAGGTGTTTGCTTGCTGTAAATTGTGTCTCCCCAAAGATTCATGTTTTGAAGTCCTAAAGCCCTAGTGTGGCTAAATTGCAAATATGACCTTGGGAAGTAATTAGGGTAAAATGGGATCATAAGGAAGGATGGGGCCCTGACCTGATAGGATTAGCATCCTGAGAAGAGACAGCGGTGCAGAGGAAAGGCTCAGTGAGGACGAAGTAGCCATCTGCAAACCAGGAAGAGTCTTTACTAGAAACTGAACTCTGCTGGGCCTTGATCCAGGACTTGCAGTCTCCACGAACATGAGAAGTAAATGTCTGTTGTTTAATCCACCTATCCTGGAGTCTTTTGTTACAGCAGCCCAAGCATATTGAGAATTATTATCTCTGTTTTGCAAACCAAGACTCTCAGGGTCACAGGGTTACCACTCACTCTTGTCTGATGCCAAACCTGGACCACATCCCCTTATGCCACTCTGCTTCTGGGTCCCAGAATGTGGAAGAGACATGGTTTTCTACCATGTAGCCAGCCAGCTGACGAAAACTACAAATGACAAAGTGTGAAGACTCAGTCTGGAGAATAAGGGGCAGGAACTGGCCAAAAAGTAGAAATAAGGAAATGTCCCAAGTTACTGTCCACACCATTGGCTTATGCCAGCTACAGGTGCAAAGACTAACAGGAGGGACCAAGTCCTCCTCCACTGGTGATTCTCAGGCCAAGGACTTCACCGCAACTTGTTTAGTGCTTTGAGTCCCAATCTCCTCCAGTTCAAATCCTGGTTGGCCTCCATCTCACATGTACCCACTTTGTGCAATCTCTATAAAGCTAGACTGAACAACCCTCCAGAAAGAGTGTGCTAATAAACAGGAATCATATTCGGGAACCATCTCTTGGCCACTTGCAGGTTTCTGTAGTTTGCTTGGGGCAGGGAGTTCTTTTCGGTTTTTCTTGACGAGGTAGTTCAAGAAGTTTAAACAATGGAATGGACTGCGGAGCCCCTGGGTGCCCACATCACAAATCCATCTCAGCTGAGTGGGCGGCAGTTAGTGTGGTCCACGCTCCGGGTGATGCTCTGTTCTCAGAACTTAAGATGCAGCCTTCTGCAGGTGAAATGTACCTCCAGTTCCAGTCCAGGCTTAAATCGTTTTTTAAATGTTTTGTTTTATATTGGAGTATAATTGATTTACAATGTTGTGTTAGTTTCAGGTATATAGGAAGGTGATTCAATTATCTATATACATATTATCTATTCTGATTCTTTTCCTATTTAGGTTATTATGGAATATTGACTCTAGTTCCCTGTGCTATACAGTAGGTCCTTGTTGAATATCTACTTTGTATATGTGAGTATGCGTGTGTGCTTGCTAGGTTGCTTCAGTCATGTCCAACTCTTTGCACCTAGGGACTGTGGTCTGCCAAGCTCCTCTGTGGGATTCTCCAGGTGAGAATACCGGGATGGGTTGCCATGTGCTCCTTCAGGGGATCTTCCCGACCCAGGAATCCAACCCATGTCTCCTGCATTTTCAGGTGGCTCTTTACCACTTGGGAAGTAGTGTGTAATGTCAATCCCAAGCTCCCAATTTATCCCCCCACCCCCACTTATATAATTTAATCCTCTTTACCTGGTTATGAAGCTGTTGGGGGCCATTTTTTTTTCTCCCTAAGAGGAAAAGGCTTGAAACTCTGTCATATTTGGACTCTTCCACTGAGCCAAAATCCACTGTACCAAACCTTCTCTCAAGCCACCTTGCTTTTAAGAGATCTGTGGCTCATTTCTGTTAAAACTAAATCTTTTCTACCATTTCCTTCCTCTACTCAATATTTTTTTCCCCTTCTCTTGATATTTAGAAATTAACACGCATTTTCTCCCAGGTGCTAGGACTAACAGTTGCTGCTAAAGAAAATGTAGAAAAACAGAAACACAAATGTTAAAGAGAGATTATCTACAACCCAGACACAACCACTGTTAATTTTTGTCCCTTCTTCATGTCTTTTTTAAAATTCACATATATATTTTTATAAAACTACAGATCACACTGTTTTGTGTAAGTCCTGCCATGCTCTTCTTCAGAAAGGTGGACCAATGTATTCTTCTAATGGTATACATGACCATATCCCTGCTACCCCACTGTGAAAGTGAAAGTCGCTCAGTCGTGTCCGACTCTTTGCGACCCCATGGACTATAGAGTCCATGGAATTCTCCAGGCCAGAATACTGGAGTGGGTAGCTGTCCCTTCTCCAGCGGATCTTTCCAACCCAGGAATTGAACCAGGGTCTCCTTCATTGAAGGCAGATTCTATATCAACTGAGTGCTATCCCCATTAAACACTGAATATTATCATTCCTGTTAATCTTCACCAGTTTAAAGGAAACAAATTGATTCCGTTTGCATTGCTTTGATCATTAGTGAGGCTAAACCTTTATTTTCACATTGATCACTCCCTTGAACTTCACCCTGTCTTTATATCAGGAGTGTGTGAGGCAGTTCAGTTCAATCACACCCAGGTCAGCCCTGTGTGCTGCAGGTCTGATGAATGGATAGTAAGAAGGGGGTCGCAAGCAGAAGGAAGAAGATTGCCAAGGGCTCTGCAAAAATGAAGATCATGTTCCTTTTCTTCTTTTAGAACACATTACTAAAGGAATACATGCTCATTGTAAGCAGAAATCAAGTATTTCAAAAGGGCTTATGAATATTGTGAACGCTCACCTCAGCCCTCTTCTTGCACCATCCGCAGATCCTGTTCCCCTGGTTTAACCATCTTTGGTCTCCTCCTCCCAACTCTTTGTTGTCTTCCTGCGGGACTTGAATTTAGCAGAGTGACCAGGAGAAAGGGTCAGGAATTCAAAACGAAATGGGTTCTTCATACAAAGCTCCCAGGGTGGTCAGTTGGGAAGGGAAGCAGGGCAGACCACCCCAGGGGTTTGTCTGAAATCAAACGGGCAGATGAATGGAGAGCAAGCTAAATTACCCAGCTTGCCTTGATTTCAGTCTGTTGGAGAAACGGCAGGCTGTCGACTGTAACACACAAGCAGTGGCCTTTGTTAAGTTGTTTCCCTTGAGTATAACCCTTTCCTTTACAAAGCAGAATGGAAAACCTGAGAAATGGTTTGCCTTTTCCCTCATGGACCCTTTGCTCCGTCTGGAGGTCCTTGTGAAGCCCTCCATCCACCTTTGATCCAGTCTGCTTCCCCACAGTGGTTTGAAATAACATCCAGTGCCTGCAAGCCCACACCCAGGTCTGGCTTAAGGGATGTCATCAAAGTCGTGCTTAAAATCTATGCCAAGATCTAAGTAGAATCTGTAGTGTGAAATGTGACCCATTTCTTATCATCGGAAAATCTTTTGGAGGGAAAATGATCTAATTATTCAAATTCTTAGTCATTTTTAAGAAAATGACTCTCTTGAATGAGAGGGGGTCATCACCCAACTGATCTGGAACCTTTGAAAACACTTTCCTCTCCTGAGCAATGCAGATGCCTCTGGAATGGAATAGCCATTAGAATCAATGGATCACCAGCCCCCTGTTCACTAAAGGAAAAAAAAAAAGACATTTGAGATGAAAATATTTCCCGTTATTTTTAGAGATTCTGCTTTTCTTTTCCACTGATCATCTATCCTCCTCTCTTTGCCTCCCTTCCCACAGGGAATCCTTTCCTGCAAGGATTTAATTTTTCCCTCCACTGGATTGTCTTAGGTATGATGGTTTAGTGTTAGAAAAGTTTCCGTCACAATCTATTAATAGTAGACTTACTATCATGTGAGTTGTTCAAATAACAAAATTATATATGAGAAAGCTTTGCCTTGAACTTAGTCCAAAGGGCCTTCATTCAGGAAGTGTCCATTCCAAAAAGGCAAGCATCGTTTTCTGGACCCAGAGGATGGAATGATACAGTGAGACCCTAGGTGATATTGGTGGCAGTAAGAATCTGCCTGCCAACATAGGAGATGCAGGTTCAATCCCTGGGTCGGGAAGATCCCCTGGAGGAGGGCACGGCAACCCATTCCAGTATTCTTGCCTGGAGAATCCCATGGACTGAGGGGCCTGGGAGGTTACATTCCATGGGGCTACAAGGGAGGCTGGAGGGCAGCTGCTGTATTGTATATTAGTTCTCTAGCCCGATATGACAAATTACTTCCAATCTTAGTACCTTGAAACAGCAACCATTCTCTCACACGCTTTCTGAGGGTCAGGAGCCCAGGAGTGATTCAGCCGGCCTGGCTTGAGGTCTCTCATAGGAGTCAACAGTCAAGCTGCAAGCACCTCAAGCCTGACCAGGGCTGGAAGAGTTGTTTCCAAGCTCACTCGCATGGCTACTTGCAGGCCTGTTCCTTGCTAGCTGGCAGCCAGAGGACTCTGCTGCTTGCTGTGTGGGCCTCTCCATAGACTCCCTGAGTATCCTCACAGTGTAGCTTTCCCCATAGCAAGTGATCCAGGAGTGCACGTGCAAGACAGAAGCCTGTCTATGCTGTTGTTGTTCAGTCGCTGACTTGTGTCCGACTCTGTGACCCCATGGATTGCAGCGTGTCCGGCTTCCCTTTCACCAACTCTCAGACTTTGCTCAAACTCATGTCCATTGACTCAGTGAAGCCATCCAACCATCTCCTCCTCTGCTGCCCCCTTCTCCTTTTGCCCTTAATGTTTCCCAGCATCAGGGTCTTCTCTAATGAGTCGGCTCTTTGCATCAGGTGGTCAAAGTATTGGAGCTTCACCTTCAGTCCTTCCACTGAATATTCAGGGCTGATTTTCTTTAGGATTGACTGGCTTGATCTCCCTGCTGTCCAAGGGACTCTCAAGAGTCTTCTCCAGCACCACAGTTTAAAAGCATCAATTCTTTGGTGCTCAGTCTTCTTTATGGTCCAACTCTCACATTCATTCTTGATTGCTGGAAAAACCACAGATTTGACTACACGGTTATCTTTCTGTAACCTAAGCTTGAAAATGACAACCTGTCACTGCTGCTATTTGCTATTCTTAAGCAAGTCCAGCCCACACTTAAGGGGAGGAAAATTAAACTCTACCTCTGGAAGGGAGTAGTATAAGAAAATTTTATTTACACTGTTGTATAAATTTCTGGTGTACAGCGAAGTGTGTGTATATAATTCTTTTCCATTATAGTTTATTAAAAGATATTACAGTTCCCTGTGCTATACAGTAAGACATTGCTTATCTGTTTTATACATAGTGAAAGTGAAGTTGCTCAGTCATGTCTGACTCTTTGAGATCCCACGGACTGTAGCCTACCAGGCTCCTCAGTCCATGGAATTCTCCAGGCAAGAGTACTGGAGTGGGTTGTCATTTCCTTCTCCAGGGGATTTTCCCAACTCAGGGATCAAACCCGGGTCTCCTGCACTGCAGGCAGACGCTTTACCTTCTGAGCCACCAGGGAAGCCTTTATACATCATAGTGTGTATCTATTGATCTCAAGGTCCTAATTTATCCCTTCTACCTCTTTCCCCTTTGGTAATCTTAAGTTTTCTATGTCTGTGAGTCTGTTTCTTGTTTTTTTTTTTTTTTCTTTTTAAAGAAAATTATATCCATTCATCTGCTGATGGGCACTTAGATTGCTTCCATGTCCTGGCTGTTGTAAATAGTGCTACTATGAACATTAGATGCATGTATCTTTTTAAATTAAGAGTTTTTGTCTTTACTGGATATCTGCCCCAGAGTAGGATTGCTGGCTCATATGGTAACTCTATTTTTAGTTTTTTAAGCAACTTGTATACCGTTCTCCACAGTGTTTGGACAAATTTACACTCCCACCTACAGTGTAAGAGCATTCCCTTTTCTCCATACCCTCTCCAGCATTTATTATTTGTAGACTTTTTGATGATGGCCATTCTGATTGGTATGAGGTGATACCTCATTGTGGTTTTAAATTACATTTCTCTAATTAGCAAATTTGAGCATCTTTTGGTATGCCCATTAGCCATCTGTTTGTCTTCTTTGGAGAAACATCTAGGTCTTCTGCCCATTTTTTGATTGGGTTGTTTTGTTATTGTGCTGTTTTGAGTGTTTGTATATTTTGGAAATTAAGCCCTGTTGGTCTCATTGTTTGCAAATATTTTCTCCCAGTCCACAGGTTGTCTTTTCTTCTTTTTTTCTGTGCAAAAGCTTATATTCTGCACAAAATCTTATAAGTTTAAGTCCCATCTGTTTATTTTTGGTTTTATTTCTATTTCCTCAGGAGACTGATCTAAGAAAACAGTTATGATTTATGTCAAGAGAATGTTTTGCCTACATTCTCTTGTAGGAGTTCATGGTGTCATGTCTTATATTTAAGTCTTTAAGCTATTGTGAATGTATTTTTGTATATGATGTGAGGGAATATTCTGACTTCATTGATTTGCACATGGCTTTACCAAAACTACTAGCTGAAGAGACTGTGGACATATTTTTGAAACAACCACATTTATGACACAAGTTACCTAATCTAGCTTATTCTTTGGTCTATAGCAGAGGTCAGTAAATGTTTTTTCTATAAGGGCGGTTGTTGTTCAGTCACTCAGTCGTGTCTGAGTCTTTGTGTCAGACTGCAGCACAGCAGGCTTTCCTGTCCTTCACCATCTCCTGGAGCTTGCCCAAACTCATGTCCATCGAGTTGGGGATGCCATACAACCATCTCATCCTCTGTCGTCCCCTTCTTCTCCTGCCCTCAATCTTTCCCAGCATCAGGGTCTTTTCCAATGAGTCAGCTCTTCGCATCAGGTGGCCAAAGTATTGGAGCTTCAGCTTCAACATCAGTCCTTCCAATGAACACCCAGGACTGATTTCCTTTAGGATGGACTGGTTGGATCTCCTTGCAGTCCAAGGGACTCTCAAGAGTCTTCTCCAACACCATAGTTCAAAATCATCTATTCTTCGGTGCTCAGCCTTCTTTATGGTCCAACTCTCACATCCATACATGACTACTGGAAATATGATAGCTTTGACTATACAAACCTTTGTTGGTGAAGTGATGTCTCTGCTTTTTAATACACTGTCTAGGTTTGTAATAGCCTTTCTTCCAAGGAACAAGCATCTTTTAATTTCATGACTGCAGTCACCATCTGCAGTGATTTTGGAGTCCAAGAAAATAAAGCCTGTCACTGTTTCCATTGTTTCCCTATCTATTTGCCATGAAGTGATGGTACCGGATACCATGATTTTCATTTTTTTGAATGTTGCGTTTTAAGCCAGCTTTTTCATTCTCTTCTTTCACCTTCATCAAAAGGCTCTTTAGTTCCTCTTTGCTTTCTGCCATAAGGGTGGTGTCATCTGCATATCTGAAGAACTAAATGGTAAATATTTTAGACATTGTGAGCCACACTGTCTCTGTGGTAGCTACGTAATTCTGACATTGTACAGCAAAGTAGCCAAAGGCAGTACATAAGGAACTAAGCATGGCTTTGTTCCAGTATGTATGTATGTGTTAAGTCACTCAGTCATGTCTGACTCTTTGCAACCCCATCGACTGTAGCTCGCCTGGCTCTTCTATGGGGATTCTCCAGGCAAGAATACTGGAGTGGGCTGCCATTTCCTTCTCCAGGGGATCTTCCCAACTTCCCAGGATCAGACCTGGGTCTCCTGCATTACTGGCAGATTCCTTACCATCTGAGCCACCAGACAGTATAAATGTAGACATTTATAAAAATAGGCATTGGGGAAGATTTGGTCCATGGGCTATGGTTGGTTGACCCCTAGTCTACAGCTGAAGAGATTTTTGGAAGTCCAGCAAACTTATTTTTCTTGCCATTTGAATCCTATTTCAAAAGAAACTCATCCCCATGGCATGGCTGTATCGACCGCCACCACAGCTCTAGCAGCTTGGTAGTTTAGTGGTGAGATAGTAGGAAGACAGGCAATTTTGATTTAGGTGAAGAAAATGTCAGAAAATAGTATTCTAGTCCTTGTTTTCTGGGAAACAGAAGGAACGTAAGTGTGAAGGAGAAGGGCTAACTTGGTGTGACAGGAACAAGAGTGTCTTCATTCCGTTTAATCACTGAAGTTGAAATGAGGCAAGAAGTCCAAGAGGAGATGCTTGCTAGATATCTGGAACTGTGGGGCTAGACTACGGCATTCAGCTTTTGACTCAAGGTGTGAATTATGGGATCTACCTTCACAGAATTCCTGTAGCTCTAAGGAACCCTAAGTTCACCAAAATGAGTTTACCAGGGAAGACAGACTTGCGCGGTCCAAAGATGGGGTAGCAGATAGAAGCTGCTTATAGGGAGTAAGTCGGGGATAACCAGACTTCCGAGCTAGAGCTTACCTCACACTGTGGGTGGTGGTAAACATTTATTTTGTGATATTCATACATAACCTTTATTTCTAGTAACATAGGGTTAAACATAAAACAAAATTCTTAGAATTTCTCCTTCCTTGTTCCTTAGGTTTGATTTTGCAAATACTAACTTGTCTCAGGGCCATTTAATATTAAGCTTATATGATCAAGCAGAGATGGGGCTAAAATTCCACTTTTTCTCCACATTCATTTGCAGTGGAATTTTTAACTTGTATACAGTAGATAATTTCCTGCCTAAATCATATATAGTCCTGAAGAAGACAATTGATCAAACTCACTCTTAAAAAATTATATTTATTTTTTTAAAGCCCCAAACATAATCATTTTAGGTTCAACTTAAATCTTTTTTTTTTTAAATAAATAAATAAAAAGAGAGGTGCTTTGGAAATGAAGACTACGCTGCTGGCAAATTATTTCTCAAAGCAGTTAGTTTTGCTTTCAAGCCACCACGTGGCCTATGATGACCATATTTAGGTAACTGGGAAAAACATCAACACTCTTTTGCTCTGTAAATAAAAAGAGTGCTGCAACTTCCTTTGTGGCGATTTCATTAAACAAACTTATTTTCATAAATAATTCTTAGGCATAAAGTGTCTTCTCTTTTTAAGGTGCTCATTGCTGGGAACAGAAAAAAGACTTGGATGGAACTTCAGACATCACGTTTCTTAGCTTGTGATGGAAAGTGTGTAAATTAAATGTCAAGAGGAAACCAGGCTGTGGAAATCTAATCCAGTCAGTGTACCTCCAACCCGAGAGCTGAATTCATCCTTGTCAGGTAAGACGCTAAAAGCCCAGTCTTTCCAAAAACATAGTGAACTATTCCAGTTTTACTAATAACTTTATTTAAATAAGAAGACACAGGAACTTCTATACTGAAAAAATACAAAACAAAAGCCACACATTTCCTTGTGTAAAGCCATATTGTATGGTAACTCGAATACTGTTCAGCGCAGTGTAGAATTAAACAGTACAACTATATACAAAATTTAAACAATCTCTGACAAATTTCTACAGCTGGATGTAGGATACATTTGAGCTCAACAACTTCTGGGAAATTTACATGGCAAAGCATAAGCTTTAACACATTTGGTTCAAAACTTTAATATATGCTAAGAACAAATGTACAACACAATATTTAGTTTTCTCATGAGAAAATAAAAGCACATGTCACTATAAATATCGTACATCAGATTTCATTACCAAAAAAAGCATATTCAGTCCATCGTTCAGAAATTGATATTGATACTATTGCATCTTATTTGGACAAAAGCAGAGTATAAGATCAACACATTATGTAATGCTAAACCAGATATCAGAAGTTAATGGAGCTCATATTTATCTTACAGAACTAATAATTTTCTCCCTTTAACCATAATCTACAAAATATAGTATTTTCATCAAGGCCTGAGATTATTAGGGTTAAAGGTGTCTTCTGCTGAATAGATTGTTTTAAAAGGTTCCCCTGTGAAAATGGTGAAGTAAACTGAGTCCTTTCCCATGACAGTCTCCTACGATATAACACTGACTAATTTAAAGGAGCCAGAATGCACCTTCAGGAGAGAATATTACTGCAAACTTTGGTGGAAAGAAGATAACTGGGATCATGACAAAATAATACACTGAACACATAACACAAACATATACACACACATATATATACCATTTCTTAAAAAAAAAAAAATCAATGGTGTTGCTTTCTTCTTTATCACATCTTCCTTCTTCAACCTCCTTAGAAAATAAAACAAAGGAAAACCCAGGAATGACTGAAAGGAACTGAAACGCTCCTGTAACTGTAGGCACCTTGTTCCCCTAATTCTTCAGAAAATTGTGCCATACACTTTAGGTGCAGATCAAACAACTGTTTTATGGAACTGAAGGAATAAAAACACAGAAACTTCTCTCCGCTTTTGAACATACTCTTTGTGCTGCAGAAAACAATGTCAGAAGTTGGGCTCTTTCGCTGACCAATCAGGAACATCTAGGGCTCTCTTCACACTTCAAGAAGTTAGGTCAAGTCTGCAGGTTCAAGGCTCTTTACTTGGGTTTATGGTCTACCCCATGCTTCCAAAATATGAACAGACGTATTCATGGTATTATTGTGAGAGGCTTAAATGAAACCGCTCCACACTGCTTGTACTTGCAAGTCACCAAATAACCTATTTTGAATTCTGAGACTCACATATGCTCTGTCTACATTAAAACAACTCATGCACCTGAACTGCTTGAGGAAAATAACCAAAGGGTGTCATTTCTTAACCTGCAGATTCAAGAATTTCCAAAAGAGAAACGAAACGTGACTATGCCTTTAGATAGATCAGTAGCATTTCATGACCCTGATGGCCAACATAAACAAAAAACCTCAGCCATCCTCTGGGAAAATGACACCTAGACATTCTTGTCCTTAACATCCACACACACACTGGCGGAATGTTTGTACAGCCTAGTACCTGATACTTCATTCGCAACATCGTATCAGTCATTAACTGAGCAACACCTGAACTTGTTAAAAAAAAAAAAAGCCACATGTACACATGTTGAAACAGTGAATGCAACAGTTGTTTCACTTGTAACTGCGTGACAAAAGTGATGTCAGACACCACGGATTTGCTGGTTCTCCTCGCGTTCACCCATGTCCAGGATTTCTGTTCTCCTAGGGTTGAATGCACTTCTTATTCTAAGAATGTGGAATGTAATGAGGAAAGGGAAATGCATAAAAGAAGAAAAGGCAAAAGAGTGCTGTTCCCTCTTTAGCTTTTTAGCTGTGAAATAGTTAATATCCCAATATGATATACATTCCAAGTTACCTGAGTTTAGACTTCAACTGAAGTACCTGAAGCTAGGCCATAGGGTGGGCCCTGTGCAACTGTTGTGGCCATTTATTTATTTTTTGCATTGTATGTATTACAGAAGTTAGAAACAAACACCTGGATCAATTGTAAACATAATCCTGAAGTACAGTATTTTTCCATAGGACAAAACACAGCAAGACATTTTCTATTTAGACAGGCAACTTTCTGATATAGAGCTTATTTATACTGAAGATTTGGGGACAGAACACAGGACACAGGACTAATCTGTCAAACATACTATGAAATGCATAGTCTCCACTTAGAATGCTGAATGATACACACGTTTTGCAAGCATTACTGCTTTCCACAAAAACTGCTGAAGGGGAGTTCCGTCCCTGCCAAGGTAAGTGTTGAGACACTTGATTCTGATTCAGTATTCTGTTGGTGGTGGTGGTGCTGTCAGAAAGTCGGTCACTCCATGCAGATAGGTGTCTGAGCTCTAGTTCTAGTGCGTGGGACACAGGGTGGAGGCCAGCTCCCCCTTCACCTTAGATGACCACGTAGTTGTGAGCGGAGATGTGGTCCTCACCCGGCAGCTCCTGCAGAAACTGCTGCTGCTGGGATGGCTGCTGGACAGAGGCCTCAGCGGAGCCCGCTATGCTGGTGTCGTCGGAAAGGGATGTGAAGGAAACCCGGGAGGAGAGCTGTTCGACGGTCAGGGTGGCCAGAGCCGAGCTCTGGCCCGAGTTAGGAGAGTTCTTGAGCATCAGGTCGGAGGCAGGGAGAAGAGGGCCTAGGAGTTTTACAGGACAGAAAGCTGATCCGGTTGGGATGAAATTAACCTTGTTTTTGTCAGGACATGAAAAGAGAGGGGCTGAGATAGGCTGACGAGACCTAAAACCATAAAACAAAATTAGGTTGTACAATTATTAAAAAAAGTCAAGCATTTTCCAAATTAACTGGAGTTCTCTAAAACGGCTAAAATGTGAATGGCAGGGAATGGATTCAGTGCACACAGAGGGATAAACATCTTCCATAGCACAAGTCAGCTGGCATACTACTGACGTACACAGCACTGAGGTGATATTGAAAACAAAAGGATTTTCAAAAGGATTGGGCAGACGAAAATGTTTCTGAGATTAGTTTGTTTTCATTTATTTAGAAACGTGGATTATGCAATGCTAAATGACCTCTTCTGTTAAGTACATGGGAGAGGGATTACCCCATCGGATATTTGGTTTTAAGTACTTCCTGCTTTTTCTGTATCTCTATATGTACTTCTACTAATACAGATCAGGAAAAATAAGAAAAAGTTTCAGTAGTTTCTTGTAGAGCCAGCCAGTCAGGCCAACAGAGCAGCGTCCACAAGCCCTTCATCTCCCCCCGTTCCTGGGAACTACGCCGTCACCTCCTACAAGACCGGTCTCTGTCCCCTTTGAGGTTACAGGAGTGCAGCAGCCTCCACCGGGATAGGGGGATGAGCGAACCCAAGAGCTGCACACTCTTTTTATTTTGAGCTGTTCTGCCAAGTATTTACAACATGAATCTCTTTTCCCTTGAATTTTTCTATTTTATACATACTGAACTTTCAAAAAGAATTAAAAAAAAATCTGTGAACAGGAAGTCTGAATTCAATGAATACACATGCTAGATGTGTCTACAGGGAAGGAGACAGTCCCTCCGGCTGGTGGGGTCACTGTCGTGAAGGCTACACACACGTGGGTATTCACTGTGCTGCTATGGCTGTCTGTTTTCTTTAACCATCTAAATTAATCGAGCTTATGAAAGGAAAATTCTTAGAGATTCAAAATTGATCTTGTAGGTAGTAGGGATGAATTTCCAAGTTTCTCTGTGTTAGCCTATTTCCAGCACACAGACTCTTAATTCTCCTTAAGTCAGATCTCTTTGGCCTATTGAATTCTCTTTTCATAATTTGCTTCTGAAACACATTATCAGCTGGATGGAGTAGTTGATTCATCTGTAATCAACTGGTCTCAGTAAAAAGCTTTACAGCTTTGCAGATCCCAGCTGATAGAAAAGACATTACTTACGCCATTTCCTCAAAGACCTTCACTCGCTCACATCCCTCTGGGGGCTCCCGTTTGAACATGTAGCTGTTGTTTGGTTTGGGAGATGAAGCATACTTGGGTAGCGGTGAGCTACTCCCACTGTCTGTAAATTTAAAGCAGTTACATTAACTAGTGATTGAAAGTTCTTTTAAATTAAATGTGATTTCCAAACAAGCAGCCTTTTGCACAATTTATCCACTGTTGCCCCTTGGCTTCCACCACAGAGCTTCCTTTATTGCAAAGCTATTTCTAACATCCTTGTGTTGTACATTTCTTATAAATAAAAGCTTCAATGCAACAGAAGTCTGCCATACCACAGAACACAAAAAAGCTGATAGTTTGGTCCAGAAAACGGCATTTTGAGTAAAGCAGAGCTGTAATCCTGAAAATAAACACATCATTATGTATTTCAAAAAGGTAAACAGATGGGGTAATATGTATAAGTCATGCAGAAGAATTATAAGAGATTAGGATACAGGGTTCTCTATATTTTCTCACTTTTCAGCTGATTTAATTGAATATCTTAATTTGTGGTATAATCTTCATTACAAAAGCTGTTAGCAGAAATGTTACTAAGTACTATGAATGACATGTATGCAGGAAAAACAGGCTTATAAGACAACAGACTTTCCCTTGGCCCACAATGAAAAAGGTAATGCTCAGAACTCTGCTTTGTAAATGTCTATATAAAAGAACTTTTTGAGCACTATTTGTATTTTTGCTGCTGGAAGCATGAGGAATCGAAAAGCATCTTCGTATTTTTGACCAAAAAGAAACGGTCTATTCATGAAAAGCCATAAAACCTATATGCAATTTCTTCCTTTCCTACCTGGCAAAGGATTTTGGAAATTCAAATCCACCAATATGTGTCATTATCTTTTTAAGATGCCAAGTTGTAAAGCCAGTAACATACCTGCATAAATACAGGAGTCCTATTTAAACAAATTCTGACTTAAAGCAAAACCAACCCTCAAGGCTAAAATACTAAGCACATGGCCTACTGAGGATGTACTGTTTTCATACATACTTTGAAAGATGGCACTGGTACCATAATCAGAGGTGTCACAATTTTGATAAGTTGCTGCAGTTTAAGATTCCGTGCACAGTCCAACATTCATAATCTGAGTAACAGGTTTTGTTTTTTTTTGTTTTTTTTTTTTAAATCATCATTTATGAAGTATAGTACATGCTTAAAAAGTAGACCCTTGAGGCACACTTATAGTGTATTTGGTGAATAATTCAAAGAGCATCTATGTAAGTCGTGGGAGTGCAGATGCGTGCTTGTGGTTGTATATGGCAGTATCTCTGGCTGGGAAATTGTTGCCTGCAAAAGAACAAGGCCACATTACTGGGAAACCTAAGAGAACCACAGGGTCTCTCCATCACTACTGTTACACATGTCCACACAGATTATGTATAGTCTCTTGGAAGAAATGAAGTTTTGGAATTAAGCTGGGTTTCTTCAGACTTGAGGATTTTCTTAGATTCAGCATTTTTTTTTTTTTTTTTTTTAAACTGTTTGAACAAATGGGAAGGGGAAGACAAGGAATATTTTTTCTCTTAGGGAGATGCAAAACATCACAAACCTGACTAGAATCTGGGCTTCCTGTTACTTGAGCTAGGCTAGACACAACAACTGGTCTACCTCATGGTCTACCATGAGACCTTGAATTCAGTGTGATACCAAGATTACAGGTTGATCTTGCTTTACTGTCCAAATGACCAGCCTTGCCAAGGACCTACATGAAAAAAGCTGTGGCATGTGGTGCCCCTTGGAGAGTACTGGTGGCAACATGCCCCACTGCCTGCAGGATAGGCTCAAAACCATGGGCTCGACTAGCCTTTTCTGCCATCAGCAGAGGTGTGGCCATGTCAGCAGTCAGGCATCCACCCTATTATCATGTAGGGAAAGTCATCCTGGCCACAGTCTTTTGTCTCCTATTTCTTGCCACATCACCAGACCTACTGCATGATTTCTCTCATAACCTCATTGATGGTTTCAAGGGACCTTCCCAGAATGGAAAGCTAGCTGCTGAGCTGGAAGCTGGATAATCTGCAAAACTGTCTTCCTATTAACAATCTACAGTGAATTACGGAGTAAATGGTTTTTCTTCTTAAGATTTTTCTAGTATCAGAGGCTTATATTTTTACAGAGCTTTACCTGCTTGAAAATTCTTTTTTGGGAGAGGGGGAGGGTGATTAATGTTTAAAGAAACACAGTATACCGTTGTCCCATAAAGATGGTATTCAGTGCTATTATATTACCTTGCCTTTTCAATAAAAACTATTTGTAGAAAATACACATGCACAAATGCAGACACACACACATATGTATGTGTGCTTGTGTATTACATCTAATGTTTGGTGCTGGAAAGACAAAGCTTGAAAGAAAAAATATTGGTGCCATAAACAGATTTCTTAAATCTGTTTTTTTCCTCCCTAAGGTAAATATGCAATCTGATAAGAGTATAAACAGGAAAAAGGAATAGAGATAACTTTCTGTGGTTTTAGCTCTGTGACTAGCTGCATAGTTCTATAACCTTCAACAAGCTGTCTCTCTCTAAGTTTCTATATAACTACAGGAATTGCCATTCCTACCTAAAATTCTGTGATTTGGGGGAGGGATAGTTAGGGAGTTTGGGACTGACATGTGCACACTGCTACATTTAAGATGGATAACCAACAAAGAAGAGGGATTCCCTGGTGGTTCAGACAGTAAATAATCCACCTGCAATGCAGGAGACCCAGGTTTGATCCCTGGGTTAGGAAGACCCCTTGGAGAAGGGAATGGCAACCCACTCCAGTAGTCTTGCCTGGAGAATTCCATGGACATAGGAGCCTGGTGGGCTACAGTCCATAGAGGTCACAGAGTCGGACATGACTAAGCAACTCACACTTTCAACCAATGAAGACCTACTTCTAGCACAGGGAACTATGCTCAGTATTATGTACGACTCTAAATGGGAAAGGAATTTGAAAAAGGATAGATACAGGTGTATGCATAAGTGAATCAGCCTGCTGTACACCTGAGCCTATCACAACACTGTTAATCAACTATACTCCACTATAAAATGTTCTTAAAAACAGGTTCTAACATACAAAAGAGGGGAGGTGTACCAAAATATTTTTTTGCTTTATAAATGGCATGCTTTAAAAACAACTCCCATGAACAACTCATTATACCCATTCTAGACTTGGTTGTCTAACTTCTGCATGTAGATGCCTGTGTTGAGTTTGAGCCACATTTCAGTAACTAAACGTGAGGTGAGCATGCCTGCTCAGGAGATTCGGGATGAAGTCTCGTGGTTATCTGTAGTCAATCCCTTTTGTTCACAGGCATGATACATTTTCTCATTCTGTTATCCCATGTTAAGACAGTAACTAGACATGTTATTAAGTTAAATGATACCTTATGTTCTTATAACTTCATAAGCCATATGAATTATGACATTAAATGTGATGAATATGATTATTTATATATCTGTCTGCATTCACAATAGTTTCATCTATATTTATAATAAAATCACCCAGATCTGGAAACATTTTATTGACTATTTTATTATAAAAGAGTATACTTAAGCATGTACCATACTTACAATTAAAATATAAGTAGTATTTTTAAACACATGATAATTGGGAACTAAAACTTGGAAAAATTAAAGATATTATTGAAGTCTGAAATTCCATATAGAAACAAAACTCATTAAACTTTGTGTTTTTGTAGTTTTCTGAATTTCTGCTTATATACAGCCTCATTACTTCTGGTGTGTTAAGTTGTATGGCCCACAATTCTAGTATTAAAGATTGTAGATATAAAGTTGCTTCATTTATGTAGGAAGGTATGTAAAATCTTTGCCGTGGTTCTACTCTAGCCCTAAGTCTTTACATGTGCTTTATCTGCTACTATCAGATTACTTTATCAAATTAAGTACAATTAATTCTAATATAAACAGTATAATTATAGGGCAGTGGTTCTCAACCCTGGTTTCACATTAGACTCATCAGAAGATGTTTTAAAAATACTAATAAATGCCAGTGTTGAAACCTCATCCCTATAGAGGTTCTGATTTAATTAGTCTGGGGCCCCTTTCCCAGGCATGTGCTGTCCCCACCCCCCATTTTTTCTGGTAAAGCTCCCAAATGCTTTTGAAGTATAGCCAACTTCGAGGACCAGTTATGAAAAGGTTAAAACACTGGTTTGGAGTCAGGCCACCTGACTTCTCTCTAGGCCCAACCGCATGGCTGAGGAACAGTGTCATCCTTTGTGCTTTGATATACAAAATAGGAATAACTACCGATATGATGGCTGTGGAAAAAACCTGTGTCCCTGAAACACAGCAAGCTCTCAACAAATACTGCTACAATAGTAGAAAGAAAACATCGTTACCAATTTACAAATTAAACAAAGGTGAACCATTCAGAAATTAAATGCCTGTTCCATTCTGTTGGCAGAAGACAGTAACAGAAATGTCCTTTTTAATAGAGCTGCACACTAACTTTATTATGTTATATAAAAGATAGCATCTTTTAGCATACAGAGATTTATCATTCTGAAATTTAACAATAAGGCCTAAAGTATACAGATTCTATAGATTCCTCTACAAAGAAAATATTTATTATATGTGCAGCAAGAGCCAGTAGAATATAATTGTTATTTTAATTCTAGTATGAAAATGACTTCTTTTACAGGAGATGTGGTACATATATACAATGGAATATTACTCAGCCATAAAAAAGAACGAAATAATGCCATGTGCAGCAACATGGACGGACTTGACTTGGAGGACACTATGTTAAGTGGAGTATGTCAGAGAAAGACAAATTCTGTAGGACATCACTTATATGTGGAATCTAAAAAATACAACAAAGTTGTGAATTTAACAAAAAAGAAGCAGATTGATAGATATGGAGAACAACTAGCGGTTACCCGTGGAGAAAGGGAAATAGGGAGGGGCAACACAGGGGTAGGGAAATGAGAGGCACAAACTATTAGGTATGAAATAAGCTACAAGGATATACTGTACACTGGGGGTGTAGTCACTATTTACAGTAACTGTAAACAGTTAGAACCTGTAATAACTGTCAATATTACATACCTATAATATATAACAGTATACGGTTACTATGCTTCAATTTTAAAAATTACTTATTGTGCATTAGGAAATGAAATCATCAGCAGTAGTGTGATTTGATGGCCTAATGGAATCAACAGAAACAACTGTATAAGCACGTCTTGATGACACACTTGGGCACTAGTTGGCATTACCTATTGTATTGAACACCTTCATTTTCAGTGAACTCCAAGATCAAACTGTGAAAGAGCAAGGAGAACATCTGACTTTTACAAATAGTTTCTAAGATTTCTCCATAATTTCAAAGTCAACCTTTTATGTGAAGGTTTGTTGTTGTTGAATCGCTAAGTTGTGTCCGACTCTGTTGCAACCCCATGGCTCCTCTGTCCATGGGATTTCCCAGGCAAGAATACTGGTGTGGGTTCCCACTTCCTTCTCCAGGGGATCTTCCCAACCCAGGGATTGAACCCATGTCTCCTGCATTGGCAGGCGGATTCTTTACCACTGAGCCACCAGGGAAGCCCTTATGAGAAGGTTACACAATTAAAAAAGAAAAAACAACACAGCTATAGACAGCTAAGATCTTTCTTAGATCAGCATATAGCAAAAGGTAAGGAGGAAAAAATTAACATTATAACCCTTGTCACTTGTATTTTTGAACTTTGTTCTCAAATAAGACTGTTTTGAATTAACTGGGACTTAACTTACATTCCAAATGTTAGGCCTGTGTTTTACATTTTACTCTGCATTCATTGAATTGATAATTTACAAATTAAGCAAACAAACTCTAGTTGCTCCTTTGTTCTTGTGTACTCACAATACACGAGAGCTTCTTTTGCAAACATAATCCTGATAGGCAGCACAACTGCTCAGTGTTGCCTTCAAATGTGACTTGTCGTCACCAACATACTAACTAGTCACTCAGACCTGTACACGAATGTGAACAAGTCACTCTGAATCTATCTGACATGGCAGTTAAAAATGAAAGCAAATCACCCTATTGAAGACAGTCTTCAAACCGATTTATAGACTAAAATCATGCCTCTTATTAATCACAATGGTAAAACTAAACTGAAAATAAATTTCAGATTACCCAGAATATTTTATATCTGGAAAAGTAATTAAGGATCTTAGGAGAATTCTTCTGCTAGAACCTTAGTTTTCACATTCTTGAACTTTTTAGATGAACAAATTTCCAGGGACATCAGTTTTCAAAAATCTGAAACACAGTGTTTCATATTAAAGTGCTCCAAAAGTGTCCTACAGAAGGAAAAAGTTTCAATATAATTTTAAATGTGCACTTAAATATTTACAGAGTGAAACTGAAGGCAAAACAAAATGTTATGTAAAAATTCAGTATTTCTCCTCTCTCCTCATTCTTGCTTAAAGGGAAATGGCATTATAACATCTGTAAGCAGATAACCAAATGTAATGTTAAACTTATATAATAGTCACCTGAAAGCCTGTTCCTTCTCTGACATTCACTGCCTTATTCACAGTGGTAACTGTTTTCCCATGTTCCAAGCTAGAACCTTGGTAGAACTCTGCCTTTATCCTCATTTTTCTAACCCCTCACCTTGTCCATCTAATCAACCACCAAATGCTGCTGACTCTTCTTCAGTCTATTTCTTCCAATTCCTCTGCCTGTGCTATCCGTCCTCATCTTTGCCCAACACTTGTGGTTTCCCAACTAGAGTGCACTAAACAATCTGCTGACATGCAGGAGGAAATCGGGAGAACATTTATACGCATTTACTTTTTATCCCTAAAAATAAGAAAATTTTACCAATACATATTTTGTATATGCATTGAACTATGTACTTAGATAACTCAGAAATATATAAATTCACATTACAGGTATAGATTAATAACTGCTGAAAAAAGTGTGTAATAAGCCAAGTTTGGAGATTCAGGACTAGACTATCTAAATAGCATCTTATCTCCTCCTCTTAAAGTCTCTCTCCACTTCTGTAGCTTTATCCTTAGAGCTGGTCATGTCCTTTAGCTGGCAAAAGTTCTTCACTTAGTTGTCTGTTTATTTTAGCAAGGCTACAAGGCCCTTATGAAATAGTGGCCTTCCTACCTACGTCTCCACTCTTACTGCTTTCTCCTCCCTACCACTTATCCCTGTGCTCCAGCCATACGATTTTGTACTGTTCTCCACACAACAGGCTCTTTCACAGCTGAATGACTGTGAAATGGCCATTCCTCTTGCAAAGGCGGCAACAAGTAGTGTGAAGTTCCTACAAAAGATTTCTGCTGGCCTCTGGACTCCATAGACTTTAGAAAAGTTCACTTCACTTTTCTATGCCTTAGGCTCCCTAGTCTTAAAATAATGACACTGTCCAGGATTGTGGTAATATTACAGGAGATAAAAAAGGTAAAGGCACCTGAGCACATTTAATCATCATAACAATCCTATGAGGCAGTGCCATCATTTCCCAGAAAACCAAGATACAGAGAACCTGAGTAACTTGCCCAGAGATACACAACTAGTCAGTGGAAGAGCAGAGATTCAATGGCTGCGGCCGAGTCAGAGTCCATGATCGTCACGCTATCTGCATCACTGTTTTGATCTATCTCAACTGTAGTGTCCTCATGAGACTAGATGATCAAGTTCCAGTCTAACATTCTAGGCTTCTACTTAAGGTCTTAGAGCTTAGGTAACAGCTCTACTGGGTCTGCCTTCTATTACAAAGGCACAGTGCAAAGAAGAGCTTCAATGCTTCCTATTTCTTCTTAGAGGAACGTAACAGAAAGAAAAAATTCAACAGATTCTCCTTTTCTCTAGTCTACTTGATACCCTATTTTTTTCCTAGTCATGATCAGAGTATAAGATGAGATAGATTTTAGCAAAGTTACTTTCTTTTCTGTAATTTCAATAGGAAATCTGAACTTTATGGCTTCTTTCTCACCAAAGACCTGTATCACTGTTAGCATAACCTTAGAGTGGTTACTCTCTACTGTCTTTTTTTTTGGGTAGCAGGGAGCATTATCCTACTCTTCCCAAAGATTCAAAAACCTAACATATATAATTAAATAACTTAAAGAAAAGGATTTTATTGTTTTTAACAATATATTCTTTAAAAATGGACATACCATGAAGAAAGAACACTCATATACAGGGTTATTGTTACCATCTTTCTAAATTCCATATATATGCGTTAGTATAGTGTACTGGTGTTTTTCTTTCTGGCTTACTTCACTCTGTATAATAGGCAAAAAAAAAAAAAAAAAAAAAAAAAAAACAACTCAAAAAATCTCCACTAATCATTACTCTATACTAATGATAGGCAGCACTGTAGTTGTTGAGGATAAAGTAATGAGCAAATTAAAGTTACCTGCTCTTGATGGAGCTTATATCATAGTAAATAGATAACTGGAGATTAAGTGAAATTATATATGCATCCATGCTCACTAGTGTCCGAGTCTTTTGCAACCCCATGGACTGTAGCCCACCAGGCTCCTCTGTCCATGGGATTCTCCAGGCAAGAGTACTGGAGTGGGTTGCCATGCCCTCCTCCAGGGGATCTTCCTGGAGATCTTTTGATATATACCAAATTATATATGCAGGCATATAAATAACTTTTGGTTTGCTTTTGTTTTAGACTCTAGGCTGTAAATGCTAGAAGTGAGCTGTATGCTGCTGCTGCTGCTAAGTTGCTTCAGTCGTGTCCGACACTGTGCGACCCCATTGACGGCAGCCCACCAGGCTCCCCCGTCCCTGGGATTCTCCAGGCAAGAGCACTGGAGTGGGTTGCCATTTCCTTGTCCAATGCATGAAAGCGAAAAGTGGAAGTGAAGTCGCGCAGTCGTGTACGACTCTTTGCGACCCCATGGACTGCAGCCTACCAGGCTCCTCCGTCCATGGGATTTTCCAAGCAAGAGTACTGGAGTGGGGTGCCATTGCCTTCTCTGTGAGTTTTATACTTACTAATAATTTTGAATTAAGAATAGTAACTCATCCACAGAAAGTTAGCACAGCAATTGCCATTAGTACAATTGTAAACGGAGAAGGCAATGGCACCCCACTCCGGTACTCTTGCCTGGAAAATCCCATGGACGTAGGAGCCTGGTGGGCTGCAGTCCATGGGGTGGCTAAGAGTCAGACATGACTGAGCAACTTCACTTTCACTTTTCACTTTCATGCATTGGAGAAGGAAATGGCAACCCACTCCAGTGTTCTTGCCTGGAGAATCCCAGGGACGGGGGAGCCTGGTGCGCTGCCGTCTATGGGGTCGCACAGAGTCGGACACAACTGAAGCGACTGAGCAGCAGCAGCAAACATTCCAGAAAGAGTGTGGAAAGGCATTTACTGGATGATTAAACACATCAGATAATGTGAATATATATAATTTCAGATGCAATCTTGAAAAAGCAAAACAGAGAAGATGAACTTAGGGACATAATTCTCCAGAAGTTCAGTTTTTAACCTATGGAATAACTCCTTTGTGGGGTAAGAGTTCTACACTCTTTGTAATTTTACCACGGAGAGGTTCTTCTAGGATAATAAGCACCTAGAATCATGTGGGGATAACCTATTGTTCGAGAAACAGATCAAAGCTCAAACGAAGTGATTTTCAAGGTGTGGTGGCTAAAACAAGTATATCTAACATACCTATTTTCACAATATAAACCACAAAGAAAAGTGCCACAAAATCTTGGCTGATGAGGCTGTCTAGAAGATGAAGGGTTAAAGCATGTTAAGGGCAAACGTCAAAGAGTGTTAAGAAACAGAGCCCTCAAGATGACTGCAAACAGAGTTTAAAATGTATATAGAAAGGAATAAGACATCAAAGAGAGTCTTTTTCAAAAGTCTGGCTAGGGTCAGCCCTAGACCCTGAAAAGATAAAACTGTTTCTTTCTTTCCTGCAACTATGGACTTCTCAGTCCTAATACCTACAGTTCAGAAATATAAATGAGTTAAATCATGGTATGAGTTAAACAGACTGATGTGCACTGGCCCTTGGAAACTCCATCCACATGATATACATTGTTCCTGTTGGGAAACCCAGTTTAAGTTCCAAGTAGCCAATTTATGGAATCTTGGAATACAGCTCCTAGTGGTTGGCCTGAGTAGAATGGTTCAGTTGACTTCATGATTAGAATAATCAATGTTTCCACAATATCTTGCAAAACTGCAGAATTTTATGACAACTGCCTAAGTGAACTGTGCCAAAGATCAACTATAAGTGGCAGACTGAAGTCTAGATTTTGTGACTTGGTACCAATAAGGAAAGCTGGCAGAGCTGCTGAAAGAAATAATATTTGACACTGCCATTTACATTATATAAATGGCTGTTTTTCTCCCTTGCATTTTGGGCGTGATAAGGTAGAATTTAGGCTAAATAATCATAGGGTATATTCTGGAGATGAGAAGATGAGAACTCTTATTCTGGATCCCTGAATTCTCCACAGAAATCATTGTGTAGACCTGTGGCTGTTACTCGGTTAGTTAGCCAAGCAACTTTACACATGATAGCTGGCTGCCTTCACCCTTTAAGTCACTGGAAAAATCTGTCCAAAAACCACCCAACTCAAAAAAATAAAACCTGAAAATAGTCTCTTAAAGGCTAGACTTTTCTTAATAGAGTGTTTTTGTCCTGGCACTGCAATCTAAAGAACCAAAGAAAAACCAACATGCTAATCAACTAAAATTATTTTATAGGTCTCAAAGTATACATGTGTCATGGAGAAAAACAGATGTTAGGGATAAGCAGAAATAACAAAGTCAGTAAAAGGATAAGTATATAGCAGATGAACACTAGAAAAATAATCACACCAGCCCATCTCTCATTAGAGCAATAAACTCACATGCCTATCCCTCTCCCCTGGGAGCATGCCAATTCTGGATGTCTAACCTAGCTATTCCACAACAGCAACTTCAGAAGAGGTAGGTACTCCAAATCAATCCAAACCTCTTAGAAATCTATAGCTTCCCTTTTTTCTTTACAGGAAATAAATATAAAACAAAAGATCAATTTAAGCTTTACTGTGGAAAAGTGAAAATTATAAGCTAGACTTAGTATTGTAAAAAAAAATTGGGCTGTTCATAGGGAAGCAATGAGTTAGAGATTATTCTATAGTTTGAATTACTTAAATATGTAAGTTTCAGAAACCGCAAAACTGACAACTCCCTCTCCTTTGTCCCTTTAGTATTCTGAATACACTTGTGTAATAGTGTATTATTTTTTAACATTACTATTAATCCTTATTAGAGTATAAAGCTCTTAAAAATAGGTATCACATCTTCCTCTTCTCTATTTCCCACTGTGCAGTACAGTGCCTGACATACAGTAGATGGCTAAGAAACATATCTTGAATAAACCAGAAGCATCAACTCAGCTGAAATACATAAACCTCCACTCCCAATCCTAAAATACACGTATATGTATGATACAGACACGTATACATATGTATGTAAAAGAGAGAGATGCTTTTTAATTTTCCTTCACAAAGAAGGTAGTTGATTTGAGAACTAGAAACTGAACATTGTAATAGGTCACACAGTTTTCCAGAAAACAGTAATGTAAACTTGATCTTAATTACAAAGTAATGCCTCAAAGCTACATTGGTAAGTATATTAAGAAACTTATGTCATGAGGTCTTAAATTTCCAAACTGAGGTAGTTTTGTAGAAAATGGAAAAGTGTCTTAATGATTCTGCAATCTCCTTAGTTTCTAAAAAAATTTTTTAAAAAATGACTATTAGTCACACCCAACACTATTTATTCAATGTGTACTACATACCAGGAGTTGTGCTAAGCACTTTGGTCCAATATCTCATTTAACCCCAACAGTGGTATGAAGTATAAAACAAGTATTATCACCCTGTTTTACTAAGAAAACAATTTTTAAAAAAAAACTGTTGGCCTTAGAGATGATCTGGACCAATGTTCTCATTTTACATTTTAAAACAAAAAACAAAAAAACACAAGAGGAACAGAACATTAACAGGCAGATATCTGGGAAAAAAGAATAAAAGGGTATAGAAAAACTATATACAACCAAAGGCAAAGTCTTAGGAAAAAGTCTAACTTCCCTAAAAAATCGTCAGAATTCAGATTACTATACTATCTCAGAGAGATACGTGTGTTTTTATGCTCACTGTGGTGTTATTCACAATATCCAAATCATGGGGACAACCTGCATGTCCATGAACAGATAAATAAAGAAAATGTGGTTCTAAGTGGCTGTGAGACTGCCTCAACGGATACACTCCCATAGAGGCCGGGAAGGCAACCTCACAAACAGCAAACCAAAATGGAACTCATCTATCAATTTCCTAATACATCTCCCTTTAGGTTCAGCATCTCAATTACCCATAGGATTATACTTAGAAGAAAACAAAACTCCAGAATCTACTGCCTAGCCTTGTATCACTGTTATTTTTACTTTTCCTTTTAACCCAACTACAAGTGCTAATAAGTAGCAAAAGTGATCTGCACTTATCCTTTTTACTGATATAACAAAAAATACAGGTTTTGGAATCAATCAAACAATATTCGCTTTACCATTTACTACCTGTGCATCCTAAAACAAGATATGATTATTAACCTTCAAAACAAACCCTCCTACTAGAAGCAAGGTGTCGTCTTGTTTGTTTTATTATGAAACATCCATATTAAAAATGTGAGGAATTGATTGAACTGTCTGCTGTGGTAGGACGCCTTAGTGTATTGGAAGTTCCCTAGTCTGACATTCTTTGAAACAGACATTCCAGCTGAAGCAGAGAGATGCCTAACTAAGGTTCTGCTTTCAATACATTCTTAATGGAGGAAGAGAACTCCAAGGCTTCCAGTAAGGCAAGGGTGAAATGAAAACGGACAAGCACTGATATCCACCCACAGAAATAAAAGCAGACGACGAAGTCCAAGGGAGCTTCCCTCTAAAATCTCAGCAGAGAGTCAGGTATAATGATGACTGAAACAAGCCAGACCAAAAGAACATAGACTGCATCATTTCATTTCTGCGAAATCCAGTAATGGGGAAAAATTAGGCTACAGTGATGGAGGAGAGAACAGTGGTTACTTCCAGGCAGAGAGCAGAAGGATTCTTTTTGGAAAGGGAGCTAAGAAGCCTTCTGGGATGCAAAATATGTTCTGTATCTTGATCCAAGAGGTAGCTGCATGAGTGCAAATGTGTAAAACTTCAGGGGGCTTAGCACTTAATATTTGGGCACTTTAAATGTATTAATATCTCAAAACAAAATGAGGGGACTTGAGGTCAAGCCAGGACAAGGCCCATAAAATCCTGTAAGATTTAGTAAACTTTATTTTTTTCATGTTTTTAAAATTTTGTTGCCTATGATCTGTTTTTCTGTGGTGACAAGCAGTAAATGTGTTACAAAGGAAGTGCAGTATTCCTTTGTAAGTAGCTAGGAAGGTGGCAGTTGGGCAGTCTTTGGAACCGTCTTTGACTCAGGGTCCAGAAATTAAAAAAAGAGAGTGAACACTAGCAGTCAAGTGCCTGACACGAGGACAGGAGGACACGGGCAGTGAGAGCCTGACAGGAAGACACGGGCGCTAAGGGCCTGACTGAGGACAGGAGGACACGAGCGGTGAGGGCCTGACAGGAGGACACGGGCGGTGAGGGCCTGACTGAGGACAGGAGGACACGAGCGGTGAGGGCCTGACAGGAGGACACGGGCGGTGAGGGCCTGACTGAGGACAGGAGGACACGGGTGCTGAGGGCCTGACTGAGGACAGGAGGACACGGGCAGCGAGGGCCTGACAGGAGGACAGGAGGACACGGGTGCTGAGGGCCTGACTGAGGACAGGAGGACACAGGCAGTGAGGGCCTGACAGCAGGACACGGGTGCTGAGGGCCTGACTGAGGACAGGACACAGGCGGTTAGGGCCTGACAGGAGGACACAGACGCTGAGGGCCTGACTGAGGACAGGAGGACACAGGCAGTGAGGGCCTGACAGGAGGACATGGGCGCTGAGGGCCTGACTGAGGACAGGAGGACACAGGCAGTGAGGGCCTGACTGAGGACAGGAGGACACGGGCAGTGAGGGCCTGACTGAGGACAGGAGGACACGGGCAGTGAGGGCCTGACAGGAGGACACGGGCAGTGAGGGCCTGACTGAGGACAGGAGGACACAGGCGCTGAGGGCCTGACTGAGGACAGGAGGACACGGGCAGTGAGGGCCTGACTGAGGACGGGAGGACACAGGCAGTGAGGGCCTGACTGAGGATGGGAGGACACAGGCGCTGAGGGCCTGACTGAGGACAGGACGACACAGGCGCTGAGGGCCTGACTGAGGATGGGAGGACACAGGCGCTGAGGGCCTGACTGAGGACAGGACGACACAGGCGCTGAGGGCCTGACTGAGGACGGGAGGACACGGGCAGTGAGGGCCTGACTGAGGACGGGAGGACACAGGCGCTGAGGGCCTGACTGAGGACAGGAGGACACAGGCGCTGAGGGCCTGACTGAGGACAGGAGGACACGGGCAGTGAGGGCCTGACTGAGGACACGGGCGCTGAGGGCCTGACTGAGGACAGGAGGACACGGGCGCTGAGGGCCTGACTGAGGACAGGAGGACACAGGCGCTGAGGGCCTGACAGGAGGACACGGGCGCTGAGGGCCTGACTGAGGACAGGAGGACACAGGCGCTGAGGGCCTGACTGAGGACAGGAGGACACGGGCGCAGAGGGCCTGACTGAGGACAGGAGGACACGGGCGCAGAGGGCCTGACTGAGGACAGGAGGACACGGGCGCTGAGGGCCTGACTGAGGACAGGAGGACACGGGTGCTGAGGGCCTGACTGAGGACAGGAGGACACAGGCAGTGAGGGCCTGACAGGCAATAAGCCCCACGGGTTCCGCACTCTTATTGGTGTTAATAATTCATCTACATACCATAATATAATCTGTGATGTGCTGCAGGTACTTGTTAAACTTTATCTTACTTGGTTAAAGATATCCTCGTTTTCCAACAGAATTTTTAGAAATTATTTCCTTTCAAATTAATATTATTATGAAATCTAACCTCAGGCATGAGAACCCTAAAGTCTACCATAACCATCCTTAACTCTGGACAATACCGAGGAAAAAAACTGTGTGTTGTATTATGTGAAGCTGTCCACACTCATTTGATAGCTTTCATTAACTGTTAGAACCATGCGCTGTGCTCCTCTGACACATTTATGGAAGATGTTTGCGAAAGTCACAAAGAAGGGGGTACGTGAAACCAATGAACAAACAAACCTAGATCCACCGATCCTTTACAGTCCCACCATTCAACAAAAGAAAAAAGGTGATGTAATGGTCTAAGACAAAGGAAGTATAATGAGCAAAGCCCTGTAACACACCCGCTACCTAAGTGGATGATCCCATTCTCACCTTTATCACGATCATAGAGTAAATCCTCTGTTGAGCAAGGGCTGCCGTCCTGGGATTCCGGGGGGCAGAAGGGAGAGGCGCAGGGTGAGTGGCTGCTGCAGCTGCTGCTGCGCTCCTGCACAGACGGGGTCTGTGTGTCGATGCTGCGAGTGCTGCTGCTCCGGTAGTGAGCAGGGAGGGGGGCTCTCCGACCATCAGGGATGTCCAGAGGCTGGAAGAGCAGCAACCAGCGCACAGTCAGTGACGGTTCACACGCTTCATCCATACAGAAAGCACATGCTGTTTCTTTTGATTTCACTTTTCACTATTATTGCCAGCATAGCTGATTCTTCAGAGAATAAAGATACCTATCTTAGGTCATCATTTCTGCCAGTTACCTTTAGGTCAGTACTCCCAGGAATACTCCTCTAGGACAGGGGCGTCTTTTAACACTGGATCCTAACTGTGCCTGGCAGACAGCAGACACTCAGTAAACATTTGTCCAAAGAATTAGTCAAACTGCTCCAGAAACCACTTTGACTTGCTAATAAGAAAAGAGAAATCTCATATTCACAGGTATGGATTTCCATTTTTCATTCTTTCTTTTTTTCCTTTTACAAGCCAGGAACAGGTTTTGCAGGTTACCCAAAGTGTCTAATAAACAGACTTATTCTAGTAGAACTGAATGGAGGATATTAATGTAACTGAACAATTCTACTAATTTGGTATCCAACTGAGTAGGACTACTAATGGATTTTGCCTAGTTCTAATGCATTGTTCTGAGTGACAAAAATAAACAGAAATGAAATTATAATTGTAGACTCATATATGAATCATATATTTTCAACCTAAGAAGACCCTAGACCTCATCAGTACAGTATCTTCACCAAAAAGGAACTTATACAGCTCCGGCTGACATGATCATTTAAATGGCATCAGAGCTTCTGACTCTCTCTACTCCGCTTCTGCTGTAAAGATGTATCTTACTCATCAGCAAGCTAACAAAGTGAGGTCAACAAATACAATGTATATATTAACCATTTACAGTATTTTTGTTATTATATAGACAAGGATGAAATGCTGGGAAAAAAGAACCAGTATATGCTTAGTTTATTTACAACTTATTTTTACTATTTATAGGCTATCAATCCTGAGGTTTGTCATTTCAGAGATTTTAGAAACATTTCAGAGATTTTAGATTTAGAAACATTTGTCAGATGGAAAATGAATTAAGGTGCAACATGAGACTCAAAGAGTATCAGTTTTTTCTGTAACAAGTAAAGGCCAAAACCTAAAATGAAAACTTCATTTATCTATGCAAAGTTGCTAAACCAAATCTATACCATCTTTACAACCTGACAATGACCATGCTACTATAAAGAATATAGTCACTTATGGAACATTAGTTCATTTTGTAACATAACAAAAGTAAAATTTTCCAACTTAGGAAAGAAATATTCCCAAAGATATATTAATGTACTTGGTCAAATGCTAAGAAAATAATTATTTTATTACATTATTTTCTTTTACTTAACTAAATTTAGATTTTAATTACAACTCTGCACTAAATTCTAAGAAATCACTGGTGCAGGGTTTTTTTTTGTTGTTTTTTGTTTTTTTGACAAAATTATATGATAGCTGTGGGAGTTTCTCAGAACAATCCATCAAGAAAGATCATTTTGGAAAATACATGAGGCCTTTATGACAGAGGTCTTTCTTAAAACTTATATATTTAAGTTGACAACAATCTTACTTTAATAAAATGTCAATATTGGTAATCAGTAAAATAATAATGTATCAATTTGTAATTTAAAAAGTTTAACACCCTGAGTTATCTTTTATTCATGTCCTATTTGATAAACACAATTTTTCTGTAGTCCCACTTCTGAATCTGTAACTGGATAATATATACCAATTTCCTTAACCAACTTCTGTTTTGTTGGGGAGAGGGTTCAGAGAATTAGAATAACAAGACAGATTTTAGAGGTTTACATAGTTACACAAAATAATGATGGAAATTATAAAGGCTTAGAACAAAGGTCCGTCTAGTCAAGGCTATGTTTTCCCAGTGGTCATGTATGGATGTGAGAGTTGGACTGTGAAGAAAGCTGAGCACCCAAGAATTGATGCTTTTGAACTGTGGTGTTGGAGAAGACTCATGAGAATCCCTTGGACTGCAGGGAGATCCAACCAGTCCATTCTGAAGGAGATCAGCCCTGGGATTTCTTTGGAAGGAATGATGCTAAAGCTGAAACTCCAGTAGTTTGGCCACCTCATGCGGAGAGCTGACTCATTAGAAAAGACTCTGATGCTGGGAGGGATTGGGGGCAGGAGGAGAAGGGGATGACAGAGGATGAGAGGGCTGGATGGCATCACTGACTCAATGGACGTGAGTCTGAGTGAACTCTGGGAGTTGGTGATGGACAGGGAGGCCTGGCGTGCTGCGATTCATGGGGTAGCAAAGAGTTGGACATGACTGAGCAACTGAACTGAAATGGAGAACATTGATATACTTAGGAAGCTACTGGCAGGCTCACCTGCCAAAATGATAACATTTTGATTTATTAAAACTTTGAGGCATGCTTAATCATAAATCTAAAAATTCTTAAAATTAATATTTTAGTTATTACTATTTAGTTATTACCAAAGTAATTCTGAAATGTCTACTGTGAAATTAGAATATGACTTATTTAAAACCAGAATTACATCAGTATATTTAATTTTCTAATATAGTTTTGCTTAGCAGTTCTTAAAGAATTAGCAAATGTGACTGATTATCTCATCCTGAAAAAATTAGACCAATTTTACTTCCTTACATTACTGTTCTTAAATGTCACATAATGTATAAAGGAAACATTTTAATGGTATGCACAGCTAAGCTAAGAGCACAATTTCTAAAGGGTTCCTTTCTGGCCTAATGAATATAACGTAAAAATTTAACTCTTAGGGAGAGTAAAATGGCACAACCTTTTGGGATGGTAATTTTAGCAATATTAATCAAAATTTAAAATGTGCAAATGTTCTGACCTAGCAATTTCACTGCCTGGAAACTGTCTGCCAAGAGTACACCGTGTTTTCTAAAGCACTGCTTATGACAACAAAAACTGACAACAGTCTAAATGTCCACCAGTAGGGGACTTTTAAATTAAGGTACATTCATACAATGATTCAACATATATTAGCATACAGGCACATATCTGGAAGAATATACAATAAATTATGATTCGTGCTTATATTTGCTAAGCAATATTGAAAGTTGGAAAAAGGTTTTTTCAATCAATTTTATAAATATAAAATTATGTGAATTTTGAGATGAACTCTCAATCAGTGTTTAAAACCTACACATTATTTGAAGGAATCAGATAGACATTTGACATAAATCATATTTTAGTTCTAAAAAACCATCAGATAATTAAGCCAAAAGCTACTTGATGTTTTCTTTTGTTGAATATACCTTTAAAATGTGGTCAAATATAGGTTCATGTGCAGGAGTGTCCAGATTTCTATTCTGGGACAGAGATAGTTTATAAAGTATTTTTGATTAATTCAAATGGATGCAAGACTTAACTATATGTGAAAACTAACACCATAAAACCCTAAGAGGAAAACACAAGACTAAATCATTGTGACCTTAGATTAGGCAATATTTTCTTGGATATGAACAGTGAAAAAGACAACCCACAGAATGGGAGGTATTTTCAAATCATCTAATAAGGACTTCTTATCTAGAAAGTAAGAACTTTAGACCTTTTACATTTCAATAGTAAAAGGACAACCTAATTTTGACATGGGGCAAATGGTCTAAATAGACAGTTTTCCAAAGAAGATATACAGTGGTCAACACCATAATGAGGTACCACTTCACACCCATCAGAATGGCTATAATAAAAAAGGTAATTATAAGTATTGCTGAAGATGGAGAAATTGGAACTTTCATACACTGCGGTTGGGGATGTAAAATGATACAGAGTGGCTACTTTGGAAAACAATCTGGCAGTTTCTCAAAAGGTTAATCAAAGAGTTTACCATACTAGCAATTCCACTTCTAGGTATATACTCAAGAGACATGAAAACGTCACGTTCACCCAAAAACTTGTATATGAAGTTTTTTTCATGGCAGCATTATTTTTAACAGACAGAAAGTAGAAATAATACAAATGTTCATCAATTAATGACTGGATAATAAAATCTGTATAAGCGAATATTATTTGGCAGTAAAAAGGAATAAAAGTACAGATACATGCTACACTATAAATGAACCTTAGTTCAGCCTTAAAAACATTAGTCTGAGTGAAAAAGGCCTGATACAAGGGCCCTGTATTGCATGACTACATTTACATGAAATATCTAGAACAGGCCAATTCACAGACCAACTACATTAGTGGTTGTCTCACTGGAGGAAAAGGAAGAGATGACTGCTAAAAAGTACGGAGTTTCTTTTGGGGGTGATGAAAAAGCTGTAAAGTTGACTGTGGTATTGACTGCATAACTGTGAACATGCAAAAACCACTGTACACTTTTAATGGGTAAATTGTACGGTATGTGAATTATATCTAATAAAGCTGTAACAAAAAAGACTGAGATAGTTCACAGTATTAAAGAAAAAAGGGATTCAAACATCCCGTATACCCTTACCTTGGACACATCCTCCTTCCCATTATTTTCTTTAATGAATACCTTTTCTAATTCAGGACTTATTCCTTCTACATTGCAGGGCACACGTGAAACAGATGATTTTGGCACAGATATATTTGACAGCGGCATAGGGACTGATCTTGATCCAGTAGCCTACAAAACACAAGGTAAGGTGGTATCGAATTATTTGTGGATGAAGAAATTATGAACTAAAAAGCAAGGTAAATCTTAAAACAGAAACTCAGTGAGCAGTTATTTTGACATTTCAGATAACAATATAAATTCAGGTACACATACAGCAATTTAGGTTCCAAAGTAAGAAGGTAAAAATTACAGAGTCAAAATAATCCTTTATGGAAGTGTAAAGCTATAATTGTAAACTGTATACATTTTTTCAGCAGAATATCAGACAGAATCCTCTGTACTGTTTTTTCATTCATTTTTCTGTTTTTACTGAAAAAGCACAGTTGAAATCATGTAAACTGAATATATCCTGTGACTCTTCAGCTCTGCTCTATGCTTACGTGTGTGTGTGTTTAAACGATTTGTTCCCCACACTGTGACAATCCCCATCTAGTATTTTTCATTTATACTTTATCCACAATTTAAGAAAACCTTTTGGATTACTAAGTAGTATGGCAACAATATCATGATAAGTTCTATAACACTCACTTAACAGCTTTAAGGCTGTTTTCAAAAGTCCTTTGGAGGACTTTTAAAAATTAATACCCCTCATAGCTGTCCTGTGGGAGGTACCATAAAGTGGAAGTCAAGCCTGTTGATTCTCAAGGAACTTAAAGAACACAAAGGAAATTAAAAACATAAACATGAACAAGGAAAAAAGAAAAATAATATGATCTGTACCTTAATCTGAATGGTTAAAGTTGATACATATGATTCACAATGAAGTAGACAGCTAGGCACTGATTAAATGAATATTTCCCATACATGCTATGCTCCTGCCATTTGTGAATTGCTGCCTGTGAATGTCCTTTGTCTTATATTAATGTATGAGCTTTTTTCATATTGAAGTTGTAACTCTTTGTCATCCATTTGCTGTTTACTTTAGTATGAAATATCTTTCTTCCAGTACTTTTATGGTTTTTCATATTTAAATATTTAACCTATTATGATTTATTTTTCTGTATGTTATGAAGTAGCATTTTTTCCCACATGGTAACAAAACTGCCCCAACATTTCTCTTTGGATTCTATATTTGATTTCCTTAAAGTGTTATCTGACAATCTCTATTCAGAGATCCACTTTAACTGCTATAATTGTACAACAATTACATTTTGCATTCTGGTATCCAGTAGGGAAAGCCTTTTCAAATTTTCTTTTTAACTGACATTACTTTTCCACATTAACATTGAAAATAACTTTTAAAGTAATAAAAAAATTCCTTTTACATTTCCATTGGAACTCAATTCATACATTAATTTTGGGCAAAAGACTATTTGAAAAATACTGAGTCCTCCCATGTATGAATGACTTCCCATTTATCTCTATTTTATATTTCATATCCTCAATAAAGTCTTAAACTTTGCATATTTCTTTTAAGTTTAATTCTGGGCATTTTATATTTTTCACCAGATATATACTAACATGCTATTTCTAGTTGTAACATAGTAAGAAATATGTATTTGGTTTCCACCCCTGGTTCCTGACACAAAGTTCCTGAATTCTTGTAATTTCCTGAGGGATGGGGGCATTAGGAGCATCTTTTGTTCAGATATTTGGTTTCTGACACCGATCCTGACAGATAGCTCCTAAACCCCTTGGAATTTCCTAAGTGATAGGACCAAGAGTCTTTCGTTCTAATGAGGTGACTCTTAGTGGGTTCCTGAATAGGTTCAGAATGGGGTGCTGGTCACTAAAAAGAACCCATGCCTAGAAGCTTGGAACTTCCAGTCCCACCTCTGATGAGAGGAGAGGGAGCATGCCTATGTGATGAAGCCTCCAAAAATCCCAGCACTGGGGGTCAGAGAGTTTCCAGGTTGGTGAACATATATCCATGTACCACAAGGGCGGTGCACACCAACTCCATGTCAGCAGAAACTCTTACATGTGAGTTACCGCCAAACTTTGCCCTGTGAACCTCTTCATCCTGCTGTTCATTTTGTTGTTCAGTCACTGTCATATCCGACTCTTTGCAACCGTGTGGACTGCAGCACAGCAGGCTCCCCTGTCCTTCACCATCTCCTGGAGCTTGCTCAAACTCATGTCCATTGAGTCAGTGATGTCATCCAACAGTCTTGTCCTTTGTCCCCTTCTCCTCCTGCCTTCAATCTTTCCCAGCATCAGGGTCTTTTCTAGTGAGTCGGCTCTTGCATCATGGGCCAGAGTATTGGAGCTTCAGCATCAATCCTTCCAATGAATATTGAGGATTGACTTCCTTTAGGATTGACTGGTTTGATCTCTTTGCAGTCCAATTTGATGCAGTCAAAAGCATCAATTCTTTGGTGCTCAGCCTCCTTTATGGTCCAACTCTGACATCCATACATGACTACTGGAAAAACCATAGCTTTGACAAGATGGACCTTTGTTGGCAAAGTAATGCTTCTGCTCTTTAATATGCTATCTAGGTATTTCATAGCTTTTCTTCCAAGGAGCAAGCATCTTTTAATTTCATGGCTACAGTCCTTATCTGCAGTGATTTTGGAACCCAAGAAAATAAACTTTGTCACTATTTCCATTTTTTTCCCCTTCTGTTTGCCATGAAGTGATCGGACCAGATGCCATATCTTTCTTTTTTGAATGTTGATTTTTAAGCCAGCTTTTTCACTCTCTCCTTTCACTTTCATCAAGAGGCTCTTTATTCCTCTTCACTTTCTGCCATAAGGGTGGTGTCATCTGCATATCTGAGGTTACTGATATTTCCCCTTGCAATCTTGATTCCAGCTTGTGCTTCTTCCAGCCCAGCATTTTGCATGATGTACTCTGCATATAAGTTAAATAAGCAATTGACAATATACAGCCTTGTCATTTTCCTTTCCCAATGTGGAACCAGTCCATTGGTCCATGTCCAGTTCTAACTGCTGCTTCTTGACATGCATACAGGTTCCGCAGGAAGGACGTAACGTGACCACAGGCAGGTATCAGACCTGCCTCCTAAGGTCTGATATTCCCTCTCTTGCAGAATTTTCCACAGTTTGTTGTGATTCACAGAGTCAAAGGCTTTAGCGTAGTCAATGAAGCAGAAGTAGATGTTTTTCTGGAATTCTCTTGCTTTTTCTGTGATCCAATGCATGTTGGCAATTTGATCTCTGGTTCCTCTGCCTTTTCTAAATCCAGCTTGAATATGTGGGAATTCTTGGTTCACATACTGTTGAAGCCTAGCTTGGAGAATTTTGAGCATTACTTTGCTAGCATGCGAGATGAGTGCAAGTGTGTGGAAGTTTATTCTTTGGCATTGCCCTGTTCCAGTCCTGTGGCCACTGCTGAGTTTTCCAAATTTGCTCATCTGTATGGACCCGTTATATCCTTTGTAACAAACAGGTAAATGTATTTCTCTGAGTATTTTGACCCCTTACAGCAAGTTACTGAACCTGAAGACAGGGTTGTCAGAATCCCTTCTTTACTACTGGTAGGTCGAAAGTACAGATGATGACCTGGAACTTTCAACTGGCATCTGACGAGGGGCAGTTTCATGGGGTGGAGTTCTTAATCTGGGGGGTCGGTGCTAACTGCAGGTAGTCAGTATTGTAACTGAATTGTAGGATGCCTGGTTGGTGTCTGGAGAGTCGGAGAATTCATTAGTTGGTGTGGAAAAAACCCCACGCGTTTGGTGTCAGGAATGTTGTAAGTAGAAGGAACAATATTTTACCTTTACTAGTACAGAAGAAAATAATAGATTTGTATGTGTTTATATCTTATCCATTTATTAAGTTCTCAATCTTTTTATTGTGAAAAATTATAATCATAATTAACAGAATAGGTGTACATAATCCAGCTCCAAAACTTAACATTCTCTAATCTTAGTTCATCTAAACATCTACTTGGTTTTTTTCTTGGAGTATTAACACACATTCTAGACTTCATATTTCATCTATAAGTATTTCAGTGTGTATAGCAAGATAATTATTTTTAGACATAACCACAATGCCAAAAAAATCAATGTAAATTGGGAACAAGTGTATAAAGCTTTTCTTGTTAATCAGTAAGTCAATAGATATGCAGGAAAGGTGCCTGAAATAAACAAATAAGAATGAATGGTATATTAATTCTATCAGATTAAGAAAAAAAGGAAGGCATATGTGAATTTTCTCTTGAAATGTCTGCCATGTTGGTTTTACAGCTCTGATGAGATGTAACTGGCATACAATAAAATCCTCCCATTTTAAGTATGCAATTCTTTGAGCTTTGTAAATGTATACAGTCATCCAATTATCAGTATAATCACACTTTAGAAACTTCTGTCATTCAAAAAAATGTCTCTAGGGCTTCTCTACAGTCAGCTTTTCTAATACTTTTCAAAAAGGCAACATTTTGCCTTTTTGAAGATGTAAGGTAATGTAGCCTTTTGCTTCTGACTTCTTTAACTGGCATGATGTTTTGAGATTCAGCCAAGTTGTCATAAATACCATCAGTTCCTTCTTTTTACTGCTGAATAGTATTACACTGTATGGATGTATGAAGTGCTGTTTATCTATTCACCAATTCATGGATATTTGCTGCTTTCCATATTTTGAGTTTATAAATGCTGCTGCCATGAACATTGATATAGATGTCTCTGTGTAGACATTATGTTTTATTTCTCATGAACAGATACCAAAAAGTAGAATTCCTGAGCTGTATGGTCAGTGTGTGTTAGCTTCTTCAGAAACTGCCACACTTCTTTCCACAGTAGCTGTACCGTTTTGTGTTCCCACCAGCAATGTGTAGTTGTCAGGCTTGTTTCACACCCTCATCACACTTGGTATTGCCAGTATTTTCCATTTCATCTTATCATTAGTTTTAACAGTTTTAACAAATTCACTTTAATTTTCTAAATATACAACAATATCACAAATAGTGATAACATTCCTTTTTCTTACTGCTCTGTCTAGAACCTCTAAACTACTAGCAAATAACATCAATAATTACAGACATCTATGACTTAACTTTTATTTTTAACAGAAATACTTTCAGTATTTTACTGTTAGGATCTCACCATATTTGCAGGTAGTTACATTAGGAAGTATCCTATTTTAAAATAAGTTTTTAACACATATGGATACTGAGTTTTTATCAAGTGTTATTCAGCATCTGCTGTGACTTTCTAATGCAATGAACTAACAATGCATTTCCTAATGCTGAATCATCCTTACTAGATTTGTGAAAAACCCCTAATTAAAAATTTTTTTGATATGCAACTTGGGTTGCTTCTGCTATATTACTATATTTGATTTACTAAAATTTACATTAATATTTGTAAGTAAATTTAGAATATCATTTCCTAAATTTTGTTCCATAGGATCTACTAGTACAAGTTTGGCAGGGTGGGGGGACAAAAACACTAATTCTCAATTTCTTCATAAGTAAAGTGGGGTAAAATATACAAAGCGACACAGAGATAGATGGGTTAAGGTACTATTAGAAGATTAAACAAGAAAATGCCCAGAGTTGCTTAGTTAGTGAATGAACTAGGATTTCAGTCCAGGACAGTATAAATCATCCTTGAGACCATTACACTCTGTTATGTCTATTATTAAAAGATTATACATATGGCTAAAACAAAAACAAACATTTTTTTATAAAAAAACACTATAATTGATTTCAAGTTAGAGATGTACATTAATTTTTTTTTTAATCCTAAAAGGATGGATTCTTCCTTACAATGAACCCTTTGAAAGGAATTATTCCAATGCACAGCGAGTTGTGAGCCTACCTGAGTGTGACTGATGGCTATATGGTTGCCATGGAGAGGTGACTGACGATCTTTCTCCTTGCTGTGCCGACTGCTCTGTTTACTACGTTGTAGTTGCTGCCTCAGTTTGGCAATCTGCTTTGGGGAGAGGGAAAGAGAAGGAAGAAGAGAACAAAAGTGAATATCAAGCTTTAAGCATTTATTTTTTTAAGTTTGGATATTAAAAAATAAAAATTTTATCAAAGATCTCAAGAGATATTTCATTACAATGATTTATTCTCCAATTTTTGATAGTTGAAACCACTGAAAGTAAGAATATGTGCTACAAATGCTTCACTTATACAATTTAAATAGCGTTGTTGGTAAATACATTGACTAAATTTCCCCAGATTATTTCATATTTTACCTTTGTAACACCAGAGACATTTTCCCTTCTAAGCACTTTTTCTAAGGTGTAAAACTAGTATTTCATATGCCTACTGATTAAAGTCAAGCCCAATCTCTTAATATATAGGGATCACATTAGTTTCTAAGTTCCCATCTTATACAAACAAAATTGATCTGGTATACTAATTTCTGAACATTAAAAAAAAAAAACAAAATCCCATGGTGTAAATCCTTATGGCATTTATTTAGCATTAGTCACTTGAATTTAACATCTTACTATATATTACTTTTAGTCACAAAATTTTTATTTTCCAGCTTTTTTGAGATGTAAGTGACATGTAGCATTGTGGAAGTTAAGGTGTACAGCATGTTGATTTCCTGCTATTGTATACTGCAGAATGATGCTACTACAGCATAATAGCTCTACCCCATTACATAACTTGAGATTTATTCTCTTAGCAGCTTTGAAGTAATAACACTATTACTAACCGTAATCCAAATTCTATACTTTAGGTCCCCAGAACTCATCCATCTTGTAACTGAAAGTGTGCACCCTGTGGCTACTCCCCATCTCCTTTACCCTTCAGTCACTAGCAACCACCACTCAACCCTCAGTTTCTTTGAGTTTGGCTTTTCTTCTCTGGTATCACAATGAAGTGATACCATACCATATTTGTCTTTCTCTAACTGATTTACTTCACTTAGCATAATGCCCTCAAGGTTCATCTATATTGTTTACAAAAGGCAGGATTTCCTTCTTCCTCATTGCTGAATATATATGCCACATCTTCTTTATCCACTTATTCACTGACAGACACTTGGCTATAGTGACATACATTTAAAAACAAATGTAACTTAGGTATTTTCCTAAGCGGAACAGTAATACTCCAAGGCTTAAGAGAAAAGTCATTTCTATAATATGGCTTGGAATTCATCAAACTATTAATATATTTTAGGTGCTATACAATCGTCTTAAACTGTGCCAGACCAGGAGGAAAACTTGAGCATTTTCAAAGGGAATCATTAGCAATTTGGGGCAAGTTACTTAATATTTTCCTTGTAGATGATGACATGAATCAATTAGTAGGTACTCCTTGAACACCTACAATGAGCCCAATTTTATGTTACTTACAAGGCAAAGTGCCAATACAAAGTAAAGTCTGTAAAATATATTGATTTTCTCAAAGAGATGTTAGCAAAATGCTTACCTTGAATAACCATGGCAATAAAAAGCAAAATAGACAGTTGCTATTAAAGCCTATAAATGCTCAAGGGGAAAAGCATATGGGTTGCTGGGAAAATTTATTTTTACCTGTGGCAAACAGAAGAGAAGCAGCATGGAAGAAAATAGAGAACCTAAAAGAAAATCTATATTTTTCCTTTTAAGTAAGATCCTTAGTCTCCTCTAGTGTTTTGAAACTCTTTGTAGCTTTAAGGACATCACATACAATTTCCTTACAAAGGTATACAAATGAGATAATCTGTGTTAATATTTGTGTTCCTTGCTCTCTGTTGAAATGACATCATTTTCTTCCAGAGAATATTAATTTTCATGAGAAAAGGAATCAAAATTAGTTGGTAATCATTATAAATCAAGCCAGACTATGATAAAACATAAATAGAATTTCAAATTGTACAAGTTATTTCATTAGGACAGGGGTAAAAAATTAAGTGTTTTCTGAGTATTAATGATGTTTTAGTGGTATTTCACGGAGAAGGCAATGGCACCCCACTCCAGTACTCTTGCCTGGAAAATCCCATGGACGGAGGAGCCTGGTAGGATGCAATTCATGGGGTCATGAAGAGTCAGACATGACTGAGCGACTTCACTTTCACTTGTCACTTTCATGCACTGGAGAAGGAAATGGCAACCCACTCCAGTGTTCCTGCCCGGAGAATCCCAGGGACGGGGGAGCCTGGTGGGCTGCTGTCTATGGGGTCGCACAGAGTCAGACACGACTGAAGTGACTTAGCAGCAGTGGTGTTCAAAACTAGCTTTTTAAAGAGCTTGTAGAAAAGAGCCCGTAATGCTTACAGATTAATCAAAGCAGTGTGTACTTTTTCATTTTTAAAATAATCTTTAAAAAAATAAATAAAAATAATCTGAAAACTGATCAATCCTAATCACTCTCTTTTTAAAGGGCTTTGAGATATCATAATAAACCAGAAGTTTTTTTCTTTAACATACCACTCTTTAATATGATACACACCCTAGTTTGCTTGGAATACCAACTTAGACTATGCAACCTTATAGTTTCCACATAATACTGTTTATCTCTGGATTATAATATAGTTATGCTTTTGTTTACAAATTAGAGATTAGAGTAAAAGGAAAGCCCATCTTACTAGATATATAATCAAAACATTACAACTCTTACTCAGGAACCATGTAGAATGAAAGCAGGGTATAATAAATCTTCCTTTGCTTCAGAATATAAGAGATTCCCGTGTTTCCTTACACGACATTCAGAAGAGTGGCTTATGTATATAACAACTGCAAATATTCTTGCCTTCCATACTTTCACTTAGAATTCTCCTTCTTTTCTCCCTTGGATGCTCAAGAGCCCATGGTTATCCAAAGTCATCTCTTCTCCCTAACCTCAGTACTAGTAGACACAAAGCTATCTCTGGGAGGAAGGCGCCGATGTGTGTGTTAGTTACTCAGTTGTGTCCTACTATTTGCAACCCCATAGACTGTAGCCCGCCAGGCTCTTCTGTCCATGGAATTCTCCAGGCACAAATACTGTAGTGAGCTGCCATTCCCTTCTCCAGGGGATCGTCCCGACCCAGGGATTGAACCCAAGTCTCCTGCGCTGCAGGCAGATTCTTTACCATCTGAGCTACCAGGGAAGCCCCAGGAAGGGGCTGAGGAAGTTGTAATTTCCGATCTAGTCATACACACCCTCCTGCCTAAGGCACCCTCTCTAGTCAATCTCACGTTCCAATGTATCGCACAAAGCTCTTGGTTCTCACTTCAGTGAGTCTATTCACCCTGGTTGCTGCTGCTAAGTCGCTTCAGTCGTGTCTGACTCTGTGCGACCGCAGAGACGGCAGCCCACCAGGCTCCCCCGTCCCTGGGATTCTCCAGGCAAGAACACTGGAGTGGGTTGCCATTTCCTTCTCCAGTGCATGAAAGTGAAAAGTGAAAGTGAAGTCGTGTCTGACCCTCAGGGACCCCATAGACTGCAGCCTTCCAGGCTCCTCCGTCCATGGGATTTTCCAGGCAAGAGTACTGGAGTGGGGTGCCATTGCCTTCTCCGATTCACCCTGGTTACTACAGTGAAACTCGCATACAACCTTCCTTTATAAAGGGAACCCTGAGTTATACTAACTGGATTTCTTAAACTATAGATGAATCTTACTTGTGTTTCTAAATATTCATTAGCAATGCTTAAGAAAAAATTAAGAATGGACCTTGAGGGGATTATACTAAGTGAAATAAGTCAGACAAAGAAAGTTAAATACTGTAAGAGCTCACTTATATATGGAATCTGAAAATCAACAACAACAACAAAAAACAACTCAGAGAACAGCTTCGTGGTTGCCAGGGGCAGAAAATGGGTGAGAATGGTCAAAGTGTACAAGCATCCAGTTATAAGATGAGTAAATTTTGGGGTGTAATGGATAGCATAGTGACTGTAGTTAATAACACTCTATTGTATATTTGACAGTTTCTATGAGGATAGATCTTAAAAGTTCCTATCTACACATACAAAAATTATAAAATTATGAGGTGATGGATGTGTTTACTAACCTTCTTGTGGTATTCACTTTACAATATATACATATATCAAATTATGCTGCATATACCGTAAACTCGTATGATGTTATATGTCAATTATACCTCAATAAAACTTAAAATTAAGAGGGAAGAAGAGAGGAGCATTCTCTAAACATGAAAGGGATCTTAAGCACATATACTCTGACATTTTAAAAAGGGAATAAGAACCCCGAGGTCACAAAGAAGAAATAATAATTGTAGGGAGATGAATTATCATAAATATTCACTAAGAAATGACTAAAATATTTGTGGAATTAGAGAAAAATCGGAGACTGGTCCCACTTAAAATCTAAGAACTGGGAACACATTTTACTGTACATTTTTGGAAACCTGGTCATATCACCCTTGTTTATTTGTAATTTTTGTCCTGATAGTTCTCCCATATTGTTAACACTTAAAAAAAAAACAAAAACCCTAAACTCTAAGCCTCAAAATACTAGTCGATTATTTTTGCCTCAGGTACTGAAAAGGAAGGGACAGAGGGTGATATTTCTCAGAATGAATTCTATTCTATAGTAGGCAGGGAATTGAGAAATCTTAACCAGACTAAGTAGATGCAGTAGGAACGGAAGCAAGATCCAAAGGAAAAAATGAGATGAGAGCTAGATTAACACTAGGAAAACGGCACTTTGCCACTCGTATTTATATTATTATAAAATGAAATATTTTCTATTTTGTTCTCATTCATTTCTCAATAAAAACATATGAGATAAATGCTATTATTATCCTCACTTTAGAGGTGAGGAAACTGAGGGGCGGGAAGGTTAGTTTGTTGAAAGCCATTCAGTTAAGTGGTGAAACAAGTACATGAACTTAGGGAAGTGGAATTCCAGAGTTTGCTCTCTTAATCACTATTCTATATTGCCTGAAGAATCAAATAAATAACTCACAAGGAGAGAAAGAATCTTACAAAAAGTAAGACAGACATATAAATAGGAAAACATACAAATGACAACAGCTGAGCTGTTAAAAGACCAAAAACAATTACTAAAGTTATTAATCCAACAAAATTTCCTGAAAATATAGCTTGAGAAGTTGTAAATCTCAAGCTGTTATTCCCTTTTATAAGAAAAAAGAGAATACGTGACAAACTTGAGTGCTTACAAAGATCAGTGTCTCAAAAGAAAGGTTCTGCAGTATGAAAACAGTTTACATACTATATCCTTTGACAGTGTTCAAAGGAATTTAAAGTGCAACAGTACCTACTATAATACTAAAATAAAATTTAAAACTTTTACTTAACATAAATTTGAGCAAATCATGCTGTTTTACTTTTTTCTTTCATTTTCCAAAAGACAAATGCTAATGAAATAACTGGGGCTTCCCTGGTAGCTCAGATGGTAAAGAATCTGCCTGCAATGAAGGAGACCCAGGTTGGATCCCTGGGTCAGGAAGACAGTCTGGAAGGGAGAAGGGAATGACAGCCCACTCCAGTATTCTTGCCCGGAGAATTCCATGGACAGAGGAGCCTGGTGGACGACAGTGGGACAGGGCTATTCAGTCCTCTGATACCCAAATGCACACACATAGGCATATGTGTGTACAAACTGCATATACAAAGAACACACAGACGTGTAAGCACACGCATATGAATAGAGAGCTGTCACCTGCACACACATCACCGGTACACATGATGGCCACGTGCAGACTCACAGAAGCCCCCACCCCAGAACAAAGAAATAGATATTTCCATATACAGATTTATCTCCACAGACATAGCTAGCTTTGGGACACTTTAGTTTTTGATACAGAAATTTATTTACCAATAAGGTATATTTGCCAATAGAGGAATGCTGACAATAATATTAGACTAACATTGAGAAAAAAGTTCATAAAACTACTAGACTGCACGGATATACTGTAACCGCTTTACAGATGAGGAAGCACTTTAAAAAGTAAAGTATCTTTCCCAAGGTAACACAACTAATAAATGGCAGACCCAGTCCGTTAGCCTTTAGTCCCTAACCTCTTTCTATTAGCTACCAGTGCTGCTGAAAGTAGTACTACATTAGAGTTCACAAATAACCACTAATACCTCGCTATGTATTGGCTCATAATCGCAACCACTTTAAAAAGTAACTTCCTTTCTTAATGTTAGAGATATTGCAAGATGTGAAATTGCAGTAAAGATGAACAAAAATTTGATGTAGCAATTAACTGACTACATACTAACTTACTGATATATTTCTTTTTCAATAAGCAGTTTGATGACCCTAAACACCATTCTTATTGGTCCAATTTTAAATAATGAAAATATGACATCTTTACAATTCAATTTAATTTGAACTCAGAATTTACTTACTGGATGAGTATTTGTGCTTTTAAGGTTTTACCATATAATTAAATAAAAATTCTTCAGAATGTTGTCTTTTAGGTCCAGAGAAAATATTACTGCAATTATTTTCCTCTACTATGGTATGATAAAACAATTCTTTTTAAATAGCAAAAGTTAACAGAACATTAGGGCAGTTATACTCTTAGTAATGATTATGAGGAAACTTTTATTTTTCTTACTGAAAAAAGAAAGACCCCAACAATATCTGTTAATCACTATTTGATCAGAAACAAGAAATGTCCCTAATCATTTCACTTAGAGAAAAACTATCCCAAGTAGTAAGAGAGCTTATTGATGAGATAAAGAAGCAACCTATGATTTTTTTTCTTATATCCACTGAAGAACTTAAAAATACTCACTTTTTAAACTTATATTTATCAAAGTCAGAAACAATATAAAAGTCAAAACAACGATATAGTAATATTATTTATATTCTGTCTGGGAATGTCACCCTCTGGGATAAAGAGTAGGTTTACTTACTCCTTACTATTAATATAAAAACAGTGGATTCTCCAACTTCTGTTTCTCTCCTGTAATGTGATCTATTATTTGTGCAGGCATCCACTTAAGACCCTCTCCATCACCCCCACTGGGGTTTACAGGAACTAATGCAAACTCAGTAGTCTTGTTACTTGCTATGCTGTGAATAATAAAGTCCACTGCCTCTAAACCATGAGCCTCATGGCTTCTGCTAGTGTCCATGAACTAGTAAAAGGCTAACTTATTAGGCTATCAATAGAAAAAATAAAATCCAAGATGTGAACCAGTGTGTTTCCTCTTCTGCTTCAAATGAAGAGAAAGGAGTTTTAATGGAACATCTTGGAAAGACTGATTGTTCCTCACAGATAAAAGGACATGACAGACTGGAATCTGACTCCCACTCCTGATACCGATAATGCTGAGCTAGGATGACGGAGATTTACTGTTGCATCAGAGTCAGCCTCAACTCCCAGATATTAATCAGATTTTTTAAATGTTCGAGTTTCTCAGTAACCATCTGGGAAATTTGAAAGTGAGAGTCCCAGTGGAGGGCTGGCTTAGGTTCTACCTAGGAGGGCTACCCCAAAGGGTAAACAGAGCTCAACACTGGAGAAACTGAACATTATTTCTAGAATTCTAGAGTCTTTGGAGAAAGTAAGCTAGAACCATAGGAAAGAGATGCAGCAACAAGAGATGTCCAAAGAAGCCAAGACATTTCAAAAGAAAGTCAGTTTCAAAAATCTGTCAAGACCAGGCAATAGAAAGGTACTTTATTAACAGTACCAGCAAGTAGGAACATTTCTGTTCCCCTTATCTCCCCATAGGGCTTCCCTGGTGGTTCAGATGGTAAGAATCTGCCTGCAGTGCAGGAGACATGGGTTTGATCCCTGGGTCAGGAAGATCCCTTGGAGGAGGGCATGGCGACTCACTCCAATATTCTTGCCTGGAGAATTCCACGGATAGAGGAGGCTGGAGACCTACAGTTCATGGTGTCACAGAGTCAGACACGACTGAGCAACTAACACAACACTACCACTCCATCTCTCCCTTAAGCTCCAACTCCAGAGGCTCAGACGCAGGAGCTATGGAGTTAGGACAAAGGTAAGCAAAAAAGACAAATGGAGCTTTCAGGTTCCCTTCCCCCAGGAAGCCACTCAGGGGTAGTATGCCCTAGCTAGAAGAGGAGCAACCACAACCGTGAAATAAGGAGGAGCTTTCCGAGAGACTGGAATGCATGCTCACTTAAAGGAATCACAGGAGTGAAAAAGCTTCTAGTTTTGCACTGAACTTCTCTCACCAAATAAAGGACAGTGAGAGTTAATATAAAGTCCTTTTATTATCCCATAAAGCCTTAGTTGCCTTTCCTAATATGTAATTAAGCTCTTTAAAAAGTAGATTTTACCTACTGTTTCTTTTGAAATTCTACATGCTTTTACACAATTTTGAGCATACAGTCTTATGCATTTGATGCTAATCCATGAACAAATGCAGTGCCACTACAGGCTGATAATGTATGCTAAAAATTATCTTTAAAATTTTCCTTTTTTCTCTTTTACCTCTATTAAATGTATACAAATCAAGTACCATAAAAATAGAAATAGAGTCACAGATGGAGAAAACAAACACAGTTACCAGGGGAGAAAATGGGGTGAGGGGGATAAATTGGAAGACTGGGATTGACATAGACACACTACTATATAAAATAGATAACTAATAAGGACGTACCCAATAGCCCAGGGAACTCTTCTCAATATTCTGTAAATAACGATATGGGCAAAGAATCTGGAAATGAGTAGCCATATGTATATGTATGACATTCACCTTGCGGTATGGTAGAAACCAACAAAACACTGTAAACCAACTCTACAGGTCACGCGACACAGCCCATCACTACACTGTACACGGCTGTCAGTTACAGGTTCTGATACATGAGCTGATAATCTGATTCCCAGTTTTTTCATAGGTAATCTGCTTTTTTCTAATTGCAAGAATGAGTATGTGTGTGTGTGCTTGATCTACAACTCACCAGACCTAGAAGTGGAAATTTTTGTTTTGTTTATCCTCCAAAGAATTGGTGGGCTTTTTCAATCTAAAGACCCACGTCACTCTCCAAATCCAGCATATTGTCAAACTTTAAGGAATATCTCTTCCCTGATACCTACTATTCTTACCTCTGGAAACTCCTTACTCAGTCTGTTTTCCATGTTTCTTAACTTCTCTTTCATATTTTTAACCTCTATCTTTTTAAAAATTATTTTTTATTGAAGTATAATTGATTTACAATGTTGTAGTAGTTCTTGGTATATAACAAAGTGTTAAGCTGTAGCTCTATCTATTCTTTTTCATTGTTTTTCCATTATGGTCTACTACAGGATATTGAATATAGCTTCCTGTGCTATACAGTAGGTCCTTGTTGGTATCTACTTCGTATATAATCACTTGTACCTGCTAATCCCAAACTCCTAATTTATCTCCCCCACCTAGTCTCTTTCTACTTTGGTAACCATAAGTTTGTTTTCCATGTCTGTGAGTTTGCTTCTGTTTTGTAAATAAGTTCATTTGTATCTTATTTCCCTGGTGGCTCAGAGGGTAAAGCGTCTGCCTACAATGTAGGAGACCTGGGTTCAATCCCTGGGTCGGGAAGATCCCTTGGAGAAGGAAATGGCAACCCACTCCAGTACTCTTGCCTGAAAAATCCCATGGACGGAGAAGCCTGGTAGGCTACAGTCCATGGGGTTGCAAAGAGTCGGACATGACTGAGCGAATTCACAGTGTATGAGTAACATCATATGGTATTTCTTTCTGACTTACTTCACTTAGTATGATAATCTTTAGGTCCATCCATGTTGCTGTAAATAGCATTAATTCATTCTTTTTTATGGCTGAGTAAATCTTTATCTAGTGCTGCGATGAACATATGGGTGCATGTATCTTTTTGAATTAGAGTTTTTGTTTTTTCTGGATATATGCCCAGGAGTGGGGTTGTTGAGTCATATGGTAGCTCTGTTTTGAGTTTTTTACGGAACCTCCATACTGTTTTCCATAGTGGCTGTACCAATTCACATTCCCACCAACAGCACACACAGGAGCATTTCCTTTCCTCCATACCCTCTCCAGCATCTACTGTTCGTAGATTTTTTAATGACAGACATTCAAACTGTCAATTTCTATCTTTTTATTTTATATTCTAGATGATTTGCTCATCCAGACTTTCTCATTTGAGAGTTTTGATTCACTAATTCTCAATTCTGCTATGTCAACTTAATCCACTGAAGAGTTTACTTTCAGTTTCACCAACTTTTCAGTTTCACCAATAAGCCTTGGAAAGGACCCTTTATCATTCTGCCTAGTCTTACTTCTGTTCTCATTGTGAGTTACTGTTTCATTTGCAATTCTTAAATATTCTAAGTTCTTTTTGGGGATTGTGTTATTTTCCCAGATATACCCTATTTAATGTATCCACTCTCTCTTATAGCAATACATTTCCTTACATACTCTAAAACACTTACTTGCAAGTCCTCTGTATGTGGGAGTTTTATCCTTTGTAAACTCTTTACTTTCTGTCTTGCTCACAGTTCAACTGATAAAAAATCTGCTTTATTGCCATATTATTTCATGGTTGCTCAAGACTATGGTGTTTCAAAGGTGCATAGCTTCAGAGCAAGATTTAAATGGGGAAGACTGGGGCTTTGCCCCCACATGAGTACAGCTCTATTCCAGACACCATATCCACACATAGCATATGGTTACTATTTCCATTTTTTTTTACAGATGTTCTTTTTACACAAGAACACCAACAGTGTCAGGTGAAGTTATTTCAGATCTAGTTTAACTGTTTAGACACATGGTCCTAGTTCCCTGCTTTAAGCTTATAGCCCAGTTCCAATCTCCCATTTGCAAGACACATTTTACCCTCTTAAAAGGTGCTGCTGTTGTTCAGTCGCCCAGTAGTGTCCGACTCTTTGTGACCCCATGGACTGCAGCACGCCAGGCCTCCCTGTCCCTCACGATCTCCTGAAGTTTGCCCAAATTCATGTTTATTGCATCGGTGATGCCATCCAGCCATTTCATCCTCTGACGCCTATCCTATTCTCCTTCTGCCCTCAATCTTTTCCAGCATCAGGGACTTTTCCAATGAGTCAGCAGTTTGCATCAGATGACCAAAATGCTACAGTTTCAGCTTCAGCATCAGTCCTTCCAACAAGTACTCAGGGTTGATTTCCCTTAAGATTGACTGGTTTGATCTCCTTGCTGTCCCAGCAACGCTCAGGAGTCTTCTCCAGCACCATCGTTTGAAGGCATCAGTTCTTCGGTGCTCCTCCTCCTTTATGGTCCAGCTGTCACAACCATATGTGACCACTGGGAAGACCAAAGACCTTTGTCGGCAGAATAATGTCTCTGCTTTTAAACACATTGTCTAGGTTTGTCATGCTTTCCTGCCAAGAAGCAAATGTCTTCTGATTTCATGGCTGCAGTCACCATCTGCAGTGATTTTTGGGCCCAAGAAGAGGAAGTCTGTCACTACTTCCACCTTTTCCCTTCTATTTGCCATGAAGTAATAGGGCTGGAAGTCATGATATTAGTTTTTTTTTAATATTTAGTTTTAAGCCAGCTCTTTCACTCTCTTCCTTCACCCTTTATCAAGAGGCTCTTTAGTTCTTCTTTGCTTTCAGCCATTAAGGTGGTGTCATCCATATGTCTGAGGTTGTTTACGTTTCTCTCACCTATCTTGATTGCAGCTTATAACTCATCCAGCTCGGCATTTTGTTCATGACGTGCTCAGCATACAGATTAAACAAACAGGGTGACAGCAGGCAGCCCTGTCAAACTCCTTTCTATCTTGAACCAATCAGTTGTTCCATCCAGGGTTCTAACTGTTGCTTCTTGACCCGCATACAGGTTTCTCAGGAGACAGGTAAAATGGTCTGGTATTCCCATCTCCTTAAAATGTGTAGTAATCTACAATTTCTTAAATTTGGCTCAACTCAAGAGAAATCTGGCCAACACGATCCAGATTTCTATGAGTCAGATAACATCAGCATCTACTCATCATTAAGGATTTCCCTTCTATTCATGGTCTGTAGGGGGTTCTCTTGTCTTAAATGTAGCTAAAATATATTTAGGTATTTCTTTGAACACTTTTCACATTGTAGTCTTATAAGCTTGGAGCAAAGCAGAAGTAGACTATACAGGTGCTTTCACTGACATTTAAGTCAGAAATCCAGATGCAGATTATCTGAGGTGGGGAGCATATCTCTGACTCAGAAAGAATGGATGTGATACAGCTGAATTTTATACCATGACAAGGAAGCAGGTCAAAGTTATTTAAAAAAACACACAACGAATTTTAGTAGCATATAATTTTAAAAATATTACTGTTTCAATAACATTAATAGTTTTGGCTTTCGTAATTTCCTCAGATCCCAGTTTTGTCATCTTTTATAAGTATTCTTAATATTTTATGTAGTCTTTACCCATATACTCATTTTCCAGGCTCAGTTATATAAAATCTACCATGAATATGCCATGCAAAGCCTACTAGTCTTTTATGTCTATTCCTCTTTTTTTTTTTTTTTTTCATCTTTACTGAAGTATAATTTACATTGCCTTAACTTCATCCATTGTAAGGGTAAAATTAAATAAGTTGTAATCACTTTGCAGAGTTGCACAAAGTAATCACGAATCAATTTTTAGGACTTTTTCATCCCCCCCCATATTTGCTTTGAGTCTAGCCAATCACCACTGCCTCCACCCTAGTCCCAGCCACATGCAACCGCTAATGGGCTTTATTTCCTCTATAGATTTGCCCTTTCTGGCATTTCAATATAAATGAAACCATATAATATGTAATCTTATTCATCTGGCTTCTTTCACTTAGCAGGGAGTGGCAAGCTACAGTCTGCAGGCCAAATCTAGGATGCCACATGTTTTTGTAAATACAATTTATTGGAACATAACCACACTCCATACTGTCTGTGGCTGCTTTCACCTACAGCAGTGGAGCTAAGCAGCTGCAGCAGAGGCTCTGTGACCCACACACCATAAAATAGTTACTATCTGGCTTTTCATAGAAAAACAAAATGTGCTGACTCTTGACTTAGTAAAACGTTTTTGAAGTTCATTCCCACTGTAGCATGTATCAGGATTCATCACAGTGTTCCTTTTTATTGCTGAACAGTCTGGTATTGCATGAATATACGACATTTTCTTTATCCATTTACCAAACAATGGCTATTTTGATTTTTTTGTTTTTAGAGGTGTTTTCAAGACTCTTAAAGAGTCCCAGAAATAGAATTGCTGGGCTATATGCTAAATTTCTGATGAAGTTTTCATTTATTCATTTTTGGCTGCACAGATTCTTTGCTGCTGTGCAGGCTTTTCTCCAGTTGCAGCGCGGGGCGGCCACTGTTTGCTGCGGTACACAGCTTCTCCTTGCGGAGGCGTCTCTCGTTGTGGGGCACAGGTTCTAGGTGCATGAGCTTCTTCAGCAGGTGCAGCACGCAGGCTCAGGAATTGTGGCTCATGGGCTCCAGAGCACAGGCTCAACAGTGTGGCACACAGGCGTAGTTGCTGAATGTGAGATCTCTTTGGGTCAGGGATTGAACCTGTGTTCCCTACACTGGCGGGCAGATTCTTAACCACTGGACCACCAGGGAAGTCTCTCTGATTATCTTTTAAGGAAACTGTCAAAACTGTTTTCCAAAGTTGGCTGTAACATTTTATTTTCCCAACAATGTTGAGGGAGCCGGATGCTCTTCATTCTTGCCATCACTTGGTGTTATCTGTCATTTAAATTACAGTCACTGTAGTAGTGTGTAGTTGTATCCTGAGGTTTAAATCTACGTTTGCCTAATGTCAAATGATGTTGAATACCTTTTCATGTGGTAATTTACCATCCATACATCTTTGATGAGAAATTTCTATCAAAGTATCTTACCCTTTTTTTAATGGGCTGTCTTCTTATTGATTTTTAAGAGTTCTTTATATATTCTGGATGTAAGTCCTATATCAGATATTTCTGTCTGGTTTTGTCTTTTCATCCTTTTAGTCATGTAGTGTAAATGTTCATTTAAATGAAGTTCAATTTTTTTTCTTTTATGGCCTTACTACTGGTACTGTATCTAAGAATGTCTTGCCTAATCCAAGGTCTTCTAGAAGATCTAAAATTTTAGAGCTTATATTCAGGACTATGATCCATTTTGAGTTCATTTCCCTCTATGGTGAGTGTCAAGGATCTAAGTTTCTTTTAATTTTGTATTGTTTGTATAACAAACAATTTTGTGATAGTTTCAAGTGAACAGCAAAGGGACTCAGCAAATGGACTCATGGATCCATTCTCCCCCAGTCTCCCTTCCCATCCAGGCTGCCACACAACACTGAGCAGAGTTCCATGTGCTATACAGTAGGCCCCTGTTGGCTATCCATTTAAAATGTAATAGTGTGTACATGTCCATCCCAAACTTCCTAACTATCCTTTCCCCTATCCTTCCCTCCTGCAATCATAAGTTCATTCTTTGTCTGTGAATCTTTTTCTGTTTTGTAAGTAAGTTCATCTGTATCATTTCTTTTTAGATTCTATATATGAGCCATATCATACAATATTTCTCTGAGTTTCTTCACTCAGTTTGACAATCTCTAAGTCCATCCATGTTGCTGCAAGTGGTACTATTTCATTCTTGTAAATGGCTGAGTAATATTCTATTGTGTGTGTGTGCATGTGTGTGTGTACACACATATACCACATCTTTATCTATTCTTCTGCCAATGGACATTTAGGTTGATTCCGTGTGCTATCATAAACAGCTCTTCAGTGAATGCTGGGGTACATGTATCCTATCAGCTCATGTTGTTCTCCAGATATATGCCCAGAAGCGGGACTGCTATGGATATGTAATTATTCTAGTACCAGTTGTTAGAAACACTGTCCTTTTCAACTGAGTTGTGTTGGCAGCTCTGCTAAAAACCGACCATAAAATACAAGGATTTATCCTTGGGTTCACCATTTTAAATCATCTATATTTTTTCTTTATGCTAGTATTTTGCCAAATTCATTAATATAGATTTACAAGAAGTAGTGAAATTATATAAGAAGTAGTTCTCCAAAATTTTCCTTGTTTTCAAAATTACTTTTGCCATTCTAGGTCCTTTTCATTTCCACATACATTTTAGGATCATCTTGTCAATTTTTACCAAAAACAAAAACCCTATGAAAAAACAGGGATTACACTAAATCAATATGAGGAGAATTACCATCTTAATGATAATATTGAGTTTTCCAATCCATGAACAGTCTTCTAGTTATTTAAATTTTTAAAAACTTTATCCAGCAGTTTTGTTTCCAGTGTACAAATTTTGAACTGCTTCTATTATATTTCTTCTTAAATATTTTAATATTTTTGATTCAACTATAACAAATTACTTTCTGATTTGGGGATTGTTCACATCTGATACCTAGACAAACACTTGATTTCTGTATGTTGATGTTTTTTTTCCTGCTGAACTTGTATTAGTTCTAGTAATTTATGTATTTGTATGTTCCCTAGGAATTTCTATATATAGGACCATATATCTGTGAATAAAGACAGTTTTGCCATTCCCAAATGTCTTATTCATTTTTTCTGCCTGACTAGAACTTCCTGTACCATACTAGGAGAAGTGGTGACAAGGTGACTGTAGACATCACTACCTTGTCTTAGGAGGAAAGCATTCCGGCTTTCACCATTGAATATGATGATGTCTGTAGGTTTTTCAGAAACGGTCTTTATCAGGCAGAGAAAATTCTCTTTTATTCCTGGTTTATTTAGAGATTTTTTTTTTAATCATGAATAGATACTGGAGCTTGGCAAATGCTTTCTCTGACTCTACTGAGATAATTATGTGGTCCTGTTCTTTAGTTTATTAATATAGTGTATTTACATTAATTGAATTTTGGATCTTAAAACAACTTTGCATTTCTAGAACCAATCTCACTCGCTCTTTGTGTATAATCCTTTTTATAAGCTGATAGATTTGGTTTGCTAATATTTTGTTAAGGATGTCTACATCTATGTTCAAGAGAGAAACTGATCAGAAATGTTCTTTTCTTGAGATATCTTTGCCTGCCAACATCAGATAACTCTAGACTGATAAAATACATTGGGAAGTGCTCCCTTCTCTTTTATTTTCTGAAAGAGCTTTTGAAGGATTGTTTCTTCTTTGAATATTTGATAGAATTCACCATATCAAACCTTGGGATTTTCTTTGCAGAACATTTTTAATTCCTTACTTAATTTCTTTATTGCTACAATTTATACTCATATTTTTCTATTTGTTCTTAAATCAGTTTTGGTAATTTGTTTCTTTCTAGTAATTCTTATCCTGCTAGAATTTTATCCATTTCATCTTATGTTCTATTAATAAATGATGACATACATTTGATTATAAGATTCCTTTATAAAACCTTTATGTTCTAAAAGGTTGGTAGTAATGGCACCTCTTTCACTATTCATTTTGGTAATTTGTATATTTTCTTCCTTGGTCAATCTAACTAATGGTTTGTCAACTTTGTTCATCTTTCCAAAAAAACAACTTTTAATTTCATTGACTTTTCTCTTATTTTTCTGTTTCATTAGTTTTTGTTATATTCTTTATCATTTCCTTTGCTTGCTTTCAGTATGATCTTCTCTTCTTTGTCTGGTTTCTTAAGATGGAAGCTTAGGTACTGATTTGAGAATTTTCTTTTATATGTGCACTTACATATAACTTTTCCTTGAAGTACTGCTTTATCTGTAAACACAAATTCTAAGCTGTCTTTTTTGCTTTCATTTATTCAAATATTTAAAATTTCATTTTTGGTATTAGGTAAATGTTCTTTAAATGACAAATATTTGGGTTTGTTACAAGATTATTTTCTGCTATATGATTTGAGTCTTTCACAACCTATTGAGTCTTGTTTTATGGCCCAGTTTATGGTCTAACCCAGAAAATGTTTCAATTTGAAAAAAATGTGTATTCTACAGTCAATGGGCAGTTTTCTATGTATGTTAGGTCAAGTTGACTGATTACACTGTTTAAACTCTTCTATCTCCTTGCTGGTTTTCTACCCAGTTCTATCAAATATTGTTAAGCAAAATGATTTCTTCTTCCATAGTTGTGCTTCATGCATTTTGAGACTGTTGTTAGATGTATGAACAATTATGAAATGTCTCTGTCTTCAGTAATATTTTTTTCTAAGTCTATTTCATCTGATAAGAAAGCATCATTACTCTTTTCACTGTGTAGCTTTCCCCATCTTTTTATTTTCAACCTACCTATTCATATCTTTGAATATAAGGTGTGTTTCTTATAGACAAGATATAGGTGAGCGTTGCTTTTTTATCCAATTCGACAATCTCTGCCTTTTGAACAGAATGTTCACTCCATTCACTGAATGTAATTAAATAACTGGATTTATTCCTGTCATTTTGCTATTTTTCTACTTGTGTCACATCTTTTTTACTCGTCTCTTCCTCCTTTAGGTGCTTTCTTTCATGATATTTTTTTATTGTATTGTTTTATTCTACTTTTGGGGAGAAGGCAATGGCAACCCATTCCAGTACTCTTCCCTGGAAAATCCCATGGATGGAGGAGCCTGGCGGGCTGCAGTCCATGGGGTCACAAAGAGATGGACATGACTGAGCGGTTTCACTTTCACTTTTCACTTTCATGCATTGGAGAAGAAAATGGCAACCCACTCCAGTGTTCTTGCCTGGAGAATCCCAGGGACGGTGGAACCTGATGGGCTGCTGTCTATGGGGTCACACAGAGTCGGACACGACTGAAGCGACTTAGCAGCAGCATCAGCATTCTACTTTTGATATTTTCTATTCTTATATAGAGTTATTTTGTCAGGAACTGCTCTAAGGATTATAACAAGAATTTTAATTTATTATCAGATCAGATCAGTCACTCAGTCGTGTCCAACTCTTTGCGACCCCATGAATCACAGCACGCCAGGCCTCCCTGTCCATCACCAACTCCTGGAGTTCACTCAGACTCACGTCCATTGAGTCAGTGATGCCATCCAGCCATCTCATCCTCTGTCGTCCCCTTCTCCTCCTGCCCCCAATCCCTCCCAGCATCAGGGTCTTTTCTAATGAGTCAGCTCTTTGCATGAGGTGGCCAAAGTACTGGAGTTTCAGCTTTAGCATCATTCCTTCCAAAGAAATCCCAGGGCTGATCTCCTTCAGAATAGACTGGTTGGATCTCCCTGCAGTCCAAGGGACTCTCAAGAGTCTTCTCCAACACCACAGTTCAAAAGCATCAATTCTTGGGTGCTCAGCCTTCTTCACAGTCCAACTCTCACATCCATATATGACCACAGGAAAAACCATAGCCTTGACTAGATGAACCTTTGTTGGCAAAGTAATGTCTCTGCTTTTGAATATGCTATCTAGGTTGGTCATAACTTTCCTTCCAAGGAGTAAGCACCTTTTAATTTCATGGCTGCAGTCACCATCTGTAGTGATTTTGGAACCCAGAAAAATAAAGTCTGACACTGTTTCCACTGTTTCCCCATCTATTTCCCATGAAGTGATGGGACCAGATAATTTATTATAGTCTACTTCAAAATAATATTTAATTTCAGTAAATGGGAATCTATATTCCAAAATATGTCTTTTCCCTTGTCCTCTTTTGTGTTATTACTGTTATATTTAATGTATATGTTATACACCCAGCATAATAGTATTATAATTATTGTTTCATGTAATCTTGTGTTTTAAACAGGTAGAAAAATGAGAAAAATGTATCTACAGATTGTTTTATATTTACTCACATATTTGCCATACCCAACACTCTTCAAATTTTCCTATCGATTTGAATTAAGCTGGAGTCAGTACCTTCAGTATTTCTTGTAAGACAGTCTCAATTCAGTTCAGTCGCTCAGTCTGACTCTTTGCGACCCCACCCAAGACAGGCGGGTCATGGTGGAGAGGTCTGACAGAATGTGGTCCACTGGAGAAGGGAATGGCAAACCACTTCAGTATTCTTGCCTTGAGAACCCCATGAACTGTATGAAGAGTAAGACAGCCTAGCAGCAGGAAATTCTGTGAATCTTTATCTCGGAATACTTTATTTCACCTTTATTTTAAAGGTTTTCTGAATATAGAATACTTGGTTGATATTTTTTCTTTTAGCACTTTGAATATGTCCCGCTTTACGGTTTCTAGTGTTCTGATAAAAAAAAAATCAGCCATTACGGTATTATTGGTCCCCTACTGTAACGTGTCATTTTTTTCTTCCAGTTTCAAGATTTTATCTTTTCCTTTGGCTTTCAGCAGTTTAACTATGATGTGTCTATGTGTAGTTTTTTGTTTTCATACTTGGGGTTTGTTGAGCTTCTTGAATTCATAGATTGTTTTTCATCAAATCTGCAAAGTTTTCTGCCATTATTTCTTCAAACTTATCTCCTCTCCCCTCTCCTCTCCTCCATCTCCATTTTGTGTATACATATGAACTTAATGTTTCCCCACAGGAATGTTTCCCTTTGAGGCTCTTCTGACTTTTCTTCCATCTTTTTCTCTGCTCTTTGAGAGTATTCTATTGACCTGTACTGAAACTCACTGATTCTTCTGCCATCTCAAATTTTCTACCAAGTTCATCTAGTGAATTTTTAATTTTAGTTACTATACATTTTAGCTCTATAGAGTTTTATATATTTTTTCCTAATAATTGCATCTTTGTGGATATTCTTTATTCATTGAGTCATAGATGTCCTACTTCCCTTTAATGCTTTAAACATGGTTTTCTTTAGTTCTTTGAACATACTTATAATAGGGGCTTTGATGTTTCAGTCTGCTAAATCCAACATATGGAGACATTTAGATACAGTTTCTACTGACTGTTTTTTATCCCTCAAGAATCAAGTTTAGTTTAGTCACTTACTCAAGTCTGACTCTTCGCGACTCCATGGACTGCAGCATGCCAGGCTTCCCTGTCTATGACCAACTCCCAGAGGTTGTGCAAACTCATGTCCATTGAGTCGGTGATGCCATCCAACCATATCACCCTCCATCGTCCCCTTTTCCTCCTGCCTTCAATCCTTCCCAGCATCAGGGTCTTTTCCAGTGAGTCAGCTCTTCACATTAGGTGGCCAAATTATTGGAGCTTCAGCTTCAGCATCAGTCCTTCCAATGACTACTCACAATTGATTTCCTTTAGGATTGACTGGTTTGATCTCCTTGCAGTCCAAGGGACTCTCAAGAGTCTTCTCCAACACCACAGTTCAAAGCATCAATTCTGTGGCCCTCAGCTTTCTTTATAGTCCAGCTCTCACATCCATACATGACTCATGGAAAAACTATAGCTTTGACTATATGGATCGTTGACGGCAAAGTAAGGTCTCTGTTTTTTAATATGATGTCTAGGTTTGTCATAGCTTTTCTTCCAAGGAGCAAGCGTCTTTTAATTTCATTGCCTCAGTCACCATCTTCAGTGATTCTGGAACTCAAGAAAATAAAGTCTGTCACTGTTTCCCCATCTATTTTCCATGAAGTGATGGGACCGGATGCCACAATCGTTGTTTTTTGAACGTTGAGTTTTAAGCCAGCTTTTTCCACTCTCCTCTTTCACTTTCATCAAGCTCTTTAGTTCCTCTTCACTTTCTGCCATAAGGGTGGTGTTATCTGCATACCTGAGGTTATTGATATTTCTCCCTGCAGTCTTGATTCCAGCTGGTGTTTCACCCAGTCCAGCATTTTGCATGATATACTCTGCATATAAGTTAAATAGCAAGGTGACAATACACAGCCTTGATGTACTCCTTTCCCAATTTGGAACCAGTCCATTGTTCCATGTCAAGTTCTAACTGTTGCTTCTTGACCTGCATACAGATTTCTCAGAAGGCAGGTTAGGTGGTCTGGTATTCCCATCTTTGAAGAATTTTCCACAGTTTGTTGTGATCCACACAGTCAAAGGCTTTAGCATAGTCAATGAAGCAGATGTTTTTCTGGAATTCTCTTGCTTTTTCAATGATCCAATGGATGTTGGCAATTTGATCTCTGGTTTCTTTGCCTTTTCTGAATCCAGCTTGAACATCTGGAAGTTCTTGGTTCATGTACTGTTGAAGCCTAGCGTGGAGAATTTTGATCATTACCTTGCTAGCGTGTGAGATGAGTGCAATTGTGTGGTAGTTTGAACATTCTTTGGCATTGCTTTTCTCTGGAATTGGAATGAAAACTGATCTTTTCCAGTTCTGTGGCCACTGTTGAGTTTTCCAAATTTGCTGGCATATTGAGTGCAGTACTTTCTCAGCATTATCTTTTAGGATTTGAAATAGCTCAGCTGGAATTCCATCATGTCCATTAGCTTTGTTCATATTGATGCTTCCTAAGGCCCACTTGACTTCGCATTCCAGGATGTCTGGCTCTAGGTGAGTGATCACACCACCGTGGTTATCTGGGTTTAAGATCTTTTTTGTATAGTTCTTCTGCATATTCTTGCCACCTTTTCTTAATATCTTCTGCTTCTGTTAGGTCCACACCATTTCTGTCCTTCATTGTGCCCATCTTTGCATGTAATGTTCCCTTGGTATCTCTAATTTTCTTGGAGAGATCTGTAGTCTTTCCCATTCTATTGTTTTCCTCTACTGATCACTGAGGAAGGCTTTCTTATCTCTCCTTGCTGTTCTTTGGAACTCTGTATCCAGATGGATATATCTTTCCTTTTTTCCTTTGCCTTTTGCTTCTCTTTTTTTCTCAGCTATCTGTAAGGGCTTCTGAGACATTTTGCCTTTTTTGCATTTCTTCTTCTTAGGGATGGTTTTGATCACCTCCTGTATAATGTTACAAACCTCCATCTGTAGTTCTTCAGGCATAGTTCCTCAAGTATGGGTCATCCTCTTTTGTTTCTTTGCATATGTCTAAATTTTTTGTTGAATGTGGACATTTTAGATAATATATTGAAGCAACTAGATTCTGATTTTGTTTGAGAGCAGCTGATAGACTAAAAGCCTGTTTTCCCCACAATATGTGGCCACTGACATCTCTCCTCCATTTCTCCTGCCCCTTCATTTTTCTAAGACTGGCTTTTTCATACCTTTTTAAGTGGTCTCCAGTGTCATCTTGCTGCTGCTGCTGCTGCTGCTGCTGCTAAGTCGCTTCAGTCGTGTCTGACTCTTTGCTGCTGCTAAGTCGCTTCAGTCGTGTCTGACTCTTTGCTGCTGCTAAGTCGCTTCAGTCGTGTCCGACTCTGTGCGACCCCATAGACGGCAGCCCACCAGGCTCTGCCGTCCCTGGGATTCTCCAGGCAAGAACACTGGAGTGGGTTGCCATTTCCTTCTCCAACGCATGGAAGTGAAAAGTGAAAGTGAAGTTGCTCAGTCGTGTCCGACTCCTAGCAACGCCATGGACTGCCGCCCACCAGGCCCCTCCGTCCCTGGGACTCTCCAGGCAGGAGGACTGGAGTGGGTGCCATCGCCTTCTCCAGCAGTGTCACCTTACTGTTTAGCAAAACACTATTCAGACATTTTACTCAAACACCTCAGTCCAATAAAGCTTCCACTCTCAGGATGTGTGTATATTTGAATGAGGTTTGTGTGTGGAACGAGGAGTGCATTCAAAACGTGGGCCTTTTACAAGCTGGCCTCAGATTTTATTACCACTGGGCCTGTTTAGTCTCATTTCCGCTTATTCTTAAGCTATACTACCCATTGAGAAGTGGGTGACTTGGGCCCATTTGATATTCTGCTACACTATTCTACAGCCTCCAGTCAACCTGGGATATGGGGTGAACTTATCAAGCCTCCAAGACTGTCTGACTTCCTAGAACTCTCTATAAAATCCTGCCACTCTGTGAGTCTGGGCTTGCCAGAAATCACCCCACAATCTCAGATCAGCAGAGCCATAGGTCCTTCCTACTTTGCAACTAAGAACGTTATTTTACTCTGTAATACTCCCTTAGCAAGGTTCTCTCTCCAGCAGGGGCAGCAAAGCTTCTGGTTTTCAAGGCCTGCCCCGTCCTGGCTGAAATACCACACCTGCAAAGCTGGAGATGAGGAATAGGGAAAGAAGCGTAGCACCAAGTAAGAACACCACAAACTTGTGTTATTCTTACCCTCAGGAGTTCAATACTTTCCATGAATAAGGTTTCTCAATTTGATTGATTTCCAGAGTGCTGAATTTGTTTTGATTATTTTGTCCAGCTTTATTATTCTATTGTGAGGAGAGTAGTTAAATCTCTCACTCCGTCATGCCAGCCATTCCTTTTTAATAGGGTATATCATGAACTGCTGTTGTCCAAAGTTCAACTACACCAAATCCTGGCTATAGCTTTAAGATTATATTTACCTGTGAGATAAAAGAGCAAATTTACTTTTTATTCAATATCACTCAATAGTCTATGCATGTATATATGTACTCAATGCCTATCTTAAACTAGATATACTGGAGACAGCTTCCTTTTTTGTTGCTGTTGGTAAAAATTGATTTTGTGCATGTGTGTTTGTATGTGGCATGGATAGGAGCTGAGGATTTCTCTACATCAATAATGTAATGAAGCAACTAAAAATGTAACACAGTCATAGGCAACAGACTATGCGAATAGACTACTGTATCTATTCAGTCCAGATACCATGGTACATGAGAAATACTGATACCTAAAGTATATGAAAATGATACTAAGAGGTATGCAAACTATCATATGAAATGTACTTGAGAGAAATGTCAATGTTTATCCTGGAGGAAAATGACATACTGCAAGCCTTTCAAATATTTAAATTATACTTTTTCAATATTGATACAGAGGGCAGAGTCAAAACTTAGGGGTATAATTTTAAGTTCAATATACAAAATAAACTAGTTAAGAACTTAAGCTGCAACAACTGAACTGGTTTGGTTCCCCTGCAAAGTGATGAGCTTTTTCACTGAGAATGACTATAATAGACCAGATGAACATTTTCTAAGAAGTGCTTTGTTCTTTTTTATTTTTGATTGGAGGATAATTGCTTTATAATGTTGTGTTGGTTTCTGGAGTACAACAATGTGAATCACCAGAAGTATACAAGTATGTATATAGGAGATGGACTAGATGATCTTTCAACTTTAAGTTTCTCTAACTTTATCGTACCTTTGTAAAAACTGTGATCTATAGTTCTAGTTGCTGTAATTCAAGAACAAGAACGCTGAAATGGGGAAAAAAATAACTAAAATGAACAAGATAAAATTACATAAAATCAGACTTCATTCTGGAAAGGCAAAAAAAGCTCAGTGAGTACATAAGAAATATTCATAAAAATATGAAGGGCACAAATCATGTAATCTCAAAATTATTCACCAAAAAGTGGAAAGCAACCCTTAAAACTCTGAAAGAGGTAAGTTTATCACAAATACAGGAAGTATCATTATATTCAGGAAATAGTTAAGATAATTTGCTAGGACCAGAGCATGTTACAGACTGGAAACAGAAGTAACTTACCTCTTTCAGTTGATCAGCACTCCCCCATGATGCAGAACGCTGATGTGATCTCTTTTCTGCACCTTCTTCTGCCCAACAACTAGGTGTCTTTAAAAAAAGAAACAAATAAAAAATGAGGAATTTTGTCTCTACTCCTTAATCTCATAGCAACTCAAACATATTAGCACATACCAATTATGGGGTTATACTAAATACTAAAAACCTTAAAAGCTAGAACTTTCATGACCCTGTGAAATGTTTATTATTCTAACTTAGATACAGTCAATCTAAGATGTCTCTGAGTAATGTTACTCAAAACATTTGGCTTTTTACATCAACATTAATAACTTAACGGAGAAGGCACTGGCTACCCACTCCAGTACTTTTGCCTGGAAAATCCCATGGACGGAGGAGCCTGGTAGGCTGCAGTCCACAGGGTCGCTAAGAGTTGGACACGACTGAGCGACTTTACTTTCACTTTTCACTTTCATGCATTGGAGAAGGAAATGGCAACCCACTCCAGTGTTCTTGCCTGGAGAATCCCAGGGATGGGAGCCTGGTGGGCTGCCGTCTATGGGGTTGCACAGAGTCGGACATGACTGAAGCGATTTAGCAGCAGCAGCAGCAGCAATAACTTAAAGTTATCAAATTCAAAGAGAACTGTGAAATATGCATATTGGTATTTTTTTTTTAAAAGAGAAAAGGCAAGCTAATTATGAAATGGTATTTTTATTATATAAAATACAAGTAAAATCAACAGCATGTGTTTAGAAGCAGTGGGCTTACAGATTACCTCTATGTCAAATATCTATTGATAGGTAGTACCGTTTTTTGAAAAACATCAAGCATGTTTATATAAAAATATGTTATTATAAAAATAGGAAAAGATTAGGCTAAATTGACTATAATATTTACTCTTGTTTTTGCTAAGAATAATTGCTTTACAGAATTTTGTTCTTTTCTGCCATGTATCAACATGAATCAGCCATAGGCATACACATGTCGCTTCCCTACCACCTCCCTCCCCATCCCATCCCTCTAGGTTGTTGTTACCACAGCCCCTGTTTGAGTTCCCCGAGTCATACAGCAAATTCCCATTGGCTATCTATTTTACATATCGAAATGTAAGTTTCCATGTTACTCTCTCCATACATTTCGCCTTTTCCCTCCTCCCCAAACCCTGTGTCCATAAGTCTCTTCTCTGTGTCTGCTTCTGCACTGCTGCCCTGTAAATAAATCCTTTGGTACCATCTTTCTAGATTCCATATACATGCATTAGTATATGATATTTATCTTTCTCCTTCTGACTTACTACACTCTGTTATATAGGCTCTAGGTTCATCCACCTCATTAGAACTGACTCAGATGTGCTCCTTTTTATGGTTGAGTACTATTCCATGTGTATATGTACCACAGCTCTTTATCCATTCATCTGTTGGTGGACACCTAGGTTGCTTCCATGTTCCAGTTATTGTAAACAGTGCTGCAATGAACATTGGGGTATATGTGTCTTTTTCAATTTTGGTTTCCTCAGGGTATACGCCTAGGAGTGGGATTGCTGGGTCATATGGTGCTTTTATTCCTAGCTTTTAAAGCAATCTCCTAGTTTTTTAAGTCTTCCATAGCGGCTGTATCAATTTAAATCCCACCACCAGGGCAAGAGGGTTCCCTTTTCTCCACACCTTCTTCACCATTTATTGTTTGTAGACTTTTTGATGATGGCCATCCTGACTGGTGTGAGGTGATATCTCATTGTGGTTTTGATTTGCGTTTCTCTAATAATGAGCGATGTTGAGCATCTTTTCATGCGTTTGTTAGCCACCTGTATGTCTTCTTTGGAAAAATGTCTGTTTAGGTCTTTTTCCCACTTTTTTATTGGGTTGTTTGTTTTTCTGGTATTGAGTTGTATGAGCTGCTTGTTTACTCTGGAAATTAATCCTTTGTAAACTGACTATAATTTAAAGCAGTGCATCTTAAAAAACAAAAAGAAACTGAGCTACATGTCAGCAAACAGAATTGCTTTTACCTAAAACATTTTGAGTGATTTAATCCATAATACACACTTCATCCAAATACACCATAAAACATTAACTGCCACATAGTAAGGTCGTTTACTGGTTGTATTAAAAATGAAAAATAGTAAAACTATCATCTTTAATATATGAGAAGATTTTTGCAACTTAGGGAACATTAAAACCACTATTTTAAGACAGACAAAGGGCACTGATTATCACACATAAATATAAATATATATAGCTTTAAAATTATTTTTTATTATGTACCTAAAATTCATGATTTATATTGAGGCTACATCTGTGACTCTACATAATGCACAACTTCTTATGAGGAAGCCATCAGTTCTATACAATTCAAAATGCTTGTGGACAACTTTTTAAATAATTACCAGCTCTTAAAAGTAATGATACTCCAAAATAAAACCAGTAACAACTGAATGCTAGTTGAATAAAAACACATATAAACTGCTTTAAGAGTTCAATACTAAAGTGAAACTATTTAGTCATATTATTGAGTAAAATATTTTATTTAGTTGGCATGTGCAAAGAGGTATTATTAATATATTAAATAAGCTGCTTGCAAATAACTGGTTATTAAAATTTCCTAATCTCAGTGTTTGATAAGAAAAACTACTCTGAAATTAATCCCTAAGTAGTTATATCTTTAACAATTTATTCTAAAATTATTCAATTATGATAGTTTTAGTCAAACTTTTCTTTTGAGAATCTATATGCCTTAATACTTTTGCCTTTCTACCAAACATAGGCATTACTCTAACCTAAAATCAGATGATTAAGGATCATCTGATTTTGGATCAAATGACTAAGGATCAATGTTTAAAACTCAAGAGTATATTTGCAGAAAATGAGTCAAATTTCTGATATGTTCCATAATTATTTAACAATAACATTATAACACTATTTTCATTTTGTAAGCTCTAATTTTTTCAAAGGATATTTATATAAACTGTATCTCCAACTTAGAGATAAATCAATAACCAGAAAAATTCTGCAGATGCCTCAATTCTGGCCAGCACACCAATGGCAAATGAAACTAAATCCGAGGTCTCATCTGAGGGTACCTTCTTTCTTCCTATTGTCATTCTTTTCTTAAAACTGAATGTGAAACCCTTTTGATCATTTGGAATGTAGTACTGCTTATACAAAAGAAATACATAAAAACTAACTGTAAAAAAATATTGTCCTGAAATCTATCTAGTAAATTACATATTTTTTTTTTTAAGTACAAAACCACTGGGAGAAATTCTTTCAATCATGTGGCTATAAAATGACATGAATATAAATTATTTAAGTATATTCATCAGTTTCAACTCTTCCAAAAAAGATTTCATTTTAATTGCACATATATACAAATATATTCTAAAGACTGCACTGTCCAAAACAGAAGCTACTAGCCACATGTAATAATTTAAATTAACAAAAATAAAACAGAAAATTCAGTTCCTTGGCCTCACTAGCATATTTTACATGCTTAATAACCACATGTAGCTACTGACTGCCATACAGAACAGCACAGATATAGCACATTTCTACCACTGCAGAAAGTTCTGTTGAGTGCAGTGTTTTAAAAATCATTGATTTTTAACAAGTTATTCAAATCAAACCAAAACCAAAGATGGCTACTTGGTCTTCTAATCTATAATTATGCTTCTGAAGCCACAGAGGATGAGTTAATTTGTATCTAATTTGTTAAGTCTGAGTACATGAGAAGTATTTTACCATTTGAATTAGGAAAACAACACAAAGTAGCAAAAGTTATTTGCTTTCATGCCAGCAAGAGATTCTTTTCCAACTGGCCAGTTATTCCGTCCATTAATCTAGAGTATAATTTTATGAACTGTCCTACTTATGTCCCGGATTTTAGTAAAAAAACTTATGAAAGAAGAATCCCATGGTCAAACAAATTTGGGAAATATAATATACTATATCTGTCTATTCAGTGTAACAATGCTATTAGCATTTCAAAACTCAAATATACAAACACACATACACAAATAACTTTTTTTTAAACCTGTTTTACTCTCTCTTACGGGCTTGCCTTGTAGCTCAGCTGGTAAAGAATCCGCCTGCGATGCAGGAGACCCCTGGGTTTGATTCCTGGGTCGGGAAGATCCACTGGAGAAGGGATAGGCTACCCACCTGAGTTGGGCTTCCCTGGTGGCTCAGCTGGTAAAGATTCTGCCTGCATTGTGGGAGACCTGGGTTTAATCCCTAGGTTGGGAAGATCCCTTGGAGAAGGGAATGGCTACCCACTTCAGTATTCTGGTCTGGAGAATTCCATGGACTGTATATCCATGGGGTCACAAAGAGTCAGATACAACTGAATAACTTTCACTTTCACATACTCTCTCTTACTTATATGATCCTAGAACACTTATTTTACACTTACTAACATTTCCAGGCAACCTGGAAAGAAACAAAAGAAATATAATCCTCAATGAGTGGAATCATATATAACAGCTTGCTTTTCAGCCCACATACTTAAGAGGATTCTTCCTTGCTAGCTACCTCCACTTAAACTACTAGGGAAGAGAAAATGAACCTTGGTTGGCAAAAAAAAAAAAAAAAAAAATCCCCTCTACATCAAAAGTATATCTATAGGTGGAAGAGGCCATTTTAAAATTTTACCTCTCAGAATCACACAAAGTCCAGCCCATGAAGCTTTAAGGACCCCCTTAGCCGGCCTACTATCTTGGTTTCCTGTGTGACGAATGTTGCTTCTCTGAGTGAAATAAACAAAAAATAATCCTACTGCACAGGACTACACATTTGTATTTAAGACTATTTTTAAAGACCAGTTTTAGGCTAATAGACAGACTGAGAGACATTACAGAGATTTTCTATATACCCTTCACCTCCACAGATGCACAGCCATCCCTACAGAGTGGGACATTTGTTATAACTGATGAACCCACACTGACACATCATTATTACCCAGAGTCCATAGTTTACATTTAGAGTTCACTCTTGGTGATGTGCGTTCTATGGGTTTGGAAAAATGTATAATGACACATATCCATCATTATAGTACCATGCTGCTGCTGCTGCTGCTGCTGCTGCTGCTGCTAAGTCGTGTCAGTCATGTTCGACTCTGTGAGACCCCATAGACGGCAGCCCACCGGGCTCCCCCGTCCCTGGGATTCTCCAGGCAAGAACACTGGAGTGAGCTGCCATTTCCTTCTCCAATACATGAAAGTGAAAAGTGAAAGTGAAGTCGCTCAGTCGTGTCCTACTCTTCGTGACCCCAGGGACTGCAGCCCACCAGGCTCTTCCATCCATGGGATTTTCCAGGCAAGAGTACTGGAGTGGGGTGCCATTGCCTTCTCCATACATATAGAGTTATTTTCACTGCCCTAAAAATCCCCTGTGCTCTATTAATTCCTCCCCATCTCCAAACCCCTGACAACCATTGATCTTTTTACTCTTTCCACTGTTTTGCCTTTTCTAGAATGTCAGGTAGTTAGAATCATATAGTAGGTTGCCTTTTCAGAGTTGCTTCTTTCACTTAGTAATATACATTAAAGGTTCCTCCATGCTTTTTTAAAAAAATATTTCTTGGCTGCATCAGGTCTTAGTTACAACACACAGGATCTTAGATCTTCGTTGCAGCATGTGGTGTATTTAATTGCGGCATGCGAACTCTTAGTTGTGGCATGTGGGATCTAGTTCATTCATTCATTCACCTACTGAAGGATATTTTGGTTGCTTCCAAGTTTGGCAATTATGAATAAAGCTGCTGTAAACACCTGTATGCAGGTTTTTCTAAGTTTTCAACTTCTTTGGGTAAATACCAAGGAACATGAATGCTGGCCTATAAGCTAAGAGTATATTTAGTTTTGTAAGATACTGCCAAACGTCTTCCAAAGTGGATGTACCACTTCTTTTATTTCCACCAGCAACATATGACAGTTCCTGTTGCTCTGCATTCTGCTCAGCATCTGGTGCTGTCAGTACTGGGTTTTGATCATTCTAGTAGATATCTGTGTGGAGTACCTCATTTTAACTGGCATTTCCCTACTAACCTATACTGTGGATGCCTTTTCATATGCTTGTTCACAGTGTGCACATCTTCCTTAGTGACCTGTCTGTTAAGGTCTTTGGCCCATTTTTTAATCAGCTAGTTTGTTTTCTTCTTGTTGAGTTTTAAAAGGTGTTTGCATATTTTGGATAAGGGTCTTTTATTAGATATGAACAATGGGTACTTTTGCTATTCATATCTGTATTCACAGACTATCAAGGGTGAATATGCTTTCCTGCTTTCTCAACTTCAAAATGGATCAAACTAACTCCTAGCAAAATATTCTTTTTCAATATGCAAGAGCCTAGAGTCAGTTCCAAAAATCTCACAAAAAAAAAAAAAAGAAAAAGCGAATCACTTCAGAAAATTCTCTTAATCTTACTTAAAACTTACTTTAAGTCCTATGTAAAACTTTAAAATCTGTATTTTTTGTGTGGTTTAAATTTAGTCTTAAAAATTTACTATAGTTTAATTGTTTTTACTTTACTTAAATAGATGATACTTAACATTATGGTACTAATAAACCTGACAAGAAAAGAAATGGAATTACTTGAAAAATCAATGATAATTAAATTAATAATTAAGAGTATAATCTGATTTTAAGGTACAGAAAAGTTTTTAAAATAGAAAATGACAAACCTCTCATTCTTCATAAATATGTCTTTGAGAGATTTGGTTTTCTTTTGACTAATAAATTTTTTTAACTTTTTAAAAACTTTGAAAAGACTATCCTGATGAAGCATTAAAAAATAGAGCACAAAAAGACTGTGACTATAATATTATGGTTCACTTTCCTGGTAACTGTATATAAGCTTATATAGTTTTATAACCAAATATAAACATAAATAGTCTCTTCACTAGTTAAGAAGTGTACAAAAGGAAGAGTCTGGCTAAAAACAAGAGCTTTAGGAATTCAGTGAGAGCAGTTACACACTCAGATTTTTTCATCATGCTCCAGCTACATACTAAGTTATGTGCTCATTCTGTTAGATTACAAAAATGTATAAAATCCATGTCTATTTAGGCTTAAAAGTGTTCCACACACAACTGAATAAAAGCCTGTGTAGTAATGGTTTGTGATTTTCTAGATTATTAGCCAGGGAACTTATTCAGAAGAGTTAAGAAGTTATATTTCTGTTTCAAGTTCTTAAGATGATGGAGGTGTTGGGGGTACATCTCTGGATTGCAATTTTTAAAAACAGGAAATACCACAGAAATCAACTATTACATCTATGTTATACATGATAAAGGTATTTGCCTGATCTGTAAGAAATGTTAATTTGAATAAAAGCAATCATAAATGTGCCCAAAATCTTAAGAATATTCATAGTAAATGTACCTCTAAAAACTAATCTGAAATGCACACCAAGAGAAGCAGTGGAAATAAATGTCTGCAAACAGAGAAAAGAAAAATTGTGGAACAGTCTTACAATACAAGAAAACACACTATACAGACTGTAATCCCACTTTAGTAACCAAATACACACAAAGAGAAAAAGACTTTAAAGAGATATTTCAAAATATAAATATGTTAAGAATTCTAGATAATTATAAATTCTTTTTTTCAACTGAGAAAAATCAAGATTTTAAAAAAGAGACTTAATACTTAATGACATAAAATGTTATGATTTATTAAATAGGTTATAAAACACTACCTGCAATATCATCTGAACTCTCTATTTTTTTGAACTCTATTGTTTAAATGGTCTGCAATTTAAATTTTTTTCTCAATGTAAATAATCAAAATATAAGAGAGTATACATCAAAATGTTAGAAACAGCTATCTGGATAGTAGAATTATAAGTAGCTTATTTTGAGATTTTGGGTATTTTCCAAATCTTCTGCAATGACTACTGTTTCAAAATTAGAAGTAGGATTTAGAAAAAATAAGAGAGCTGTGTTATAGAATTTGTAAGTGTGGATGTATATTCTGAGAAAGTCAAACACAGAATTTATAGAAATTCTAACTTTAGATGCAAACCTCAAATCTATCTTGGAAGACACATTACATGTTAAGTAAAGATGTTAGTATACATCACCATAAAATATTTTTCACTACACAGAGGTCCCTCTGACTAATAGGTTGGGGTTCTCTCACAACTGCAAGTGCCAGTATGTAGTTTATCACTGGCTGTGGGAATGGAGTTGGAGACTTTAGAAAAGCCAAAATATTTAGGTGTTTAGAGTAACTGAAAACTGAAGATAACTGAAATGTCCAACACCCAGAAATATTAGTGGAAAGTTACTGATGAGAATATTGACAGGAAATTGTAATTCAGTTTGGATATGTCTTTCATGTTATACTTTAATTATATGGAGGAAAAAAATATCTATAAAAATGTTTTCCTGAAAAAGTTTAACATAGAGCTTCCATATGCTCCAGCAATTCCTAGAGAAATGAAAACATATGTAAACATAAAATCTTGTATGCAAATGTTCAAAGCAGTTCACCAAGTCAAGAATGTACAAATAAACTGTAGCATGTCCATTCCATGAACACTATTTGGCAATACAAAGGAACGAAGTGCTAATAACTGTGCTACTGCATGGATGAAACGTAAAAACACCATACTACATGCAAAGCGCCAGGAACCGAAGGCTACAAATTGTATGAGGCTACTGACTGAAGCAACAGAGCATGCGCGCATGCACTGATATGCAATGTTCAGAACATGCACACACACACAGGGAGGAAGGAGACGACTCGGTGCTGTGTGTGGCTAAGGAAGGAAGGCTGGGGCCAGACAGTGAGGCACTGCTAATGGGCACAGTGTTTTTTCTCACTGGATGGAAATGTTCTAAAATTGATTATGGCAATGTTTGCACAACTCTGAATATATTAAGAACCATATATTATACACTCTAAATAGATGAACTGTATAGTATATAAATTATATTTCAATAAAATGGTTATTAAAAATAATTATGTAAAAGAGAAATTATAAATCAATCTCATTTTTCAATTTTAAAAAAGCCCTGTATTGCTAAACCTGAAAGTCCCAAGCATTGCTTGTATTTTCTCAAAAATAATTAGTATTTTCTATCATACTCTTCTTGCCAAGTTTCAAATCACACTGAGGCACTAGTAATGTCATAGAAAAGGGTAGGAGGAGTACATTAGTGTTCTATCCAGTCAGGTTTCTCAAATCATTGTAAGAACATTTCTCAAATCATTGCAAGAACATTTAACAAAGGAAATAACGTAACATAAAGTAAACTATATATCAAAAATGCTAATCTCTGACTTCTTACAGAAACAGTTACTAAACAGACTCTTGATAAACAACCAGTTTCTGCTTTAACCAAAAGGAGACAGTCATATGAGGAATTAAAATTATAAAGAATATTTTAACTTATTATTTGGTATTTATACTTAATAATACCCATTGTGACAAGTTTTATTACTATTATTGTGGATAAATTTAAAGCCAAACTAATTTTCAGTTTTTAGAGAGCATTACTAAAACATTCATTCTTTACTGTTGCAATTTTTTCAGTTGCAATTTGCTTTGGTTGCTGAGTTTCAAAAAACTGATTCCACTTGTAAATAACGAGAGCAATTTTACTTTTTTAAAAGTAGTTATTTCCAAACACTTAAAAATATATATATTTGACAAACATACTTGACTATAAGTACCTCAGTATTATCCAAGAGATAAATAACTTTTATTGCTTTTTAGTATCTTTTAATGTTTTTTAATCTCTTATACTTGACAGAAAATCAGCAACACAGATGACTGACAAGATATATCAGAAATACGAATACTGACTAGATACCTGCCAAAAATATTTCCATACCATTCTGAAGTCATAAAAGCTAATAGTGCTCAACCAATGATGACATGAATATCACCAACGGAATACATTAGTAATGAGAAAGGAAGCAGGAGTTTCTGTAGCAATAAAAGTCTACTCTCCCATACCTGGACCTATAAATCTGAAATACCATTTCTTACTTGTAAGACTGCACAGGAGAAAACAAAAGCTGACTGAATGAATCCTGACCTACCAGGAACTGCTTACTGAGTTTGTGAGTCTGAGCATGCCCTGGAGTTAGTTGCATCATTTCTATGCCATTTCTGACCAATCCAGGCTTAATGTTCGTAACTGCACAATCAACTATTGACACTAGTAATACTGTCCACTCAATTCAGTATCATTATATTTAAAGAATGAAATACTATAGATTCCAGTACAAAGGCAGGTAACATTGATCAACATCTGCTATGTCCCACTTACTGTGCTTCACCAACTAGTGCTACCCCCAAAAGCTTTAAGAATCTCAACAGCATAAAAACTTATTCTCACTTGGTTTACACTAATGTTTCCTACAGGAAACATGATGTATTTTATGCCAATCGTTTATTAAAAAATGTATGCCAAGTTATTAACAACTTGAAAGGCATACTGCTTTCCCATACTACATACACCCTTAACTATGACCCAGTTCTTAAATTCTTAACTCTTAATGTCTCTAATAAATGTCTTTCTAATATCATAGGATTTTTGATAGGAAATTGATGGGATTTTAGGATATAAAAAGTTGAGAAACAATGTACCAGACAACAAAGGACAAGAAGACAGGCTAAGAAGGTTGTTTCAAATAAATACGACCTATTTCACAACTCTACCTAGAGCTAGTTTAGGGGTAAAGGTAAGGGAAGAGATAAAGGGAAATCAGTTGATTTGTTAACTGTTAAACATTTCTGGTAATGGGAAGAAACTGGTACATGGGCAACAGGAGTATGGGGAAGGTCTTTGCTATTTACCTTGTACTTCTGATTTAAATGGATACATTCTTAAAAATTAATAAGGAGAACTTTGAGTTTCTGTTAATTTTAGTGGTAGTATTTGAAATTGATGAGTAAAATAGTAAACATTGTTCAGTAAAATAGTAAATACTGTATTTTAGCTATGTATTTAAATTTTTCATCAATACATATGAGTATATTCCTTTGGCAACCAAAAATATTACTCCCTCAACTAGGAACATGACTCCTATCATGTGGACAGTTCAACTCTAGGATTAGAAAAATCATCTTTTAATTACCTAATGGCTGAAAGAAAAAGTAATGGAGATCCTGAACAAGATAGAATCTTTATAAACTTACTCAAGTGCCAGTTGGGGACCAGCTTCATAAAACTTAACAGTTTAGGTCCCTGGAATGCAAACTAAGAGGCCAAGATCTTTAGACTTGCTTCCATTTCAAGAAAAGCTTCCCCTGTCCAAAACTGTTCCAACAACTACCACTTCTTAAACAAACTTCAACAGCGAGCTCTTCAACAAGGGCACAGGAAACCCAAAGAGCTGTACAAAGTATGACTTTTGGTCAGGAAATGAGCTTCTGATCAGAGTGGTAAAACTGAAAGTTCTCTTTTATATCTATTTACTATTTGAGATGTATCACCTACTCCTTTGATTAAAGTCCTCTCCACCCAAACTCCTTTCATAAAGGGAAGAAAAGGATAGTGTTTTAAATGTGTATTTTCAACAGCAAAGAATTAATATATTTTAGTTGAGTTGTTGACTTTATCATACATTGGCTCAAGTCAACAATTAGTACCTACTCCAGATCTGTTTCTTAAAAATAAGTATAAAAAGGATTTTTAGTGAAAGACGCTAGCATAAGACCATGAAACTCCATACACTCAAACTTAATGAAATGAAGAAAAATAAAGTTTATCTTATGTATGTTTTGGACATGTTTAAATGTTTCACACTGTGAAATTTGAAAATTAATTAAAAACAATAAAATATCAAAGAAAAACATCAATCTGGAGAAAAGAAAGAAGTATGCAGAATTTCATTTAAAAATCTAACCATTCCATTTCTTACCCTTCAAAGAATACAAGAGATAAATGGGAAGTTCTGAAATCTTCCTCTGATACCAACTTTGCAGAGAAGACGAATAAGGGGGATAGACCAGAATTCAAAGAGGAAGGACTCAGAGAGAAGGAAAAGCTACTCTCACCTCAACTGGCCATCAGACATTTAAAAACCATCAGGCTAAAAAAAAAAAAGTCAGACTTACCATGTCATTTTTCCCTAACAAAGAGATATATGGCAGATGACTCAAAAAATATATGTAAATAGCTCAAAGCTAATTATTTCCAGCAATAAGCAGGATTTATCAGACCAGAAAGACAAATGACAAAAACACTGAAAGAAAAACCATGGAAAACAGGAGGGAAAAAAGGAGGAAGAAATTGCTACTGGAAGTTCCCCTTTCTAGTTGTGAAATAAGAGTGCCATAGCCAATATCCAAACATCCACCTATTTTTTCCCTCTGCTAGTAAATGTAAGTAATGTGAAATGCAGGCTGGATGACTCACAAGCTGGAATCCAGATTGCCGGGGGAAATATCAACAACCTCAGATATGCAGATAATACCCCTCTAATGGCAGAAAGCCAAGAGGAACTAAAGAGCCTTTTGATGACGGTGAAAGAGGAGAGTGAAACGAAAACCATGGTATCTGGTCCCATCACTTGATGGCAAACAGATGGTGAAAAAGTAGAAACAGTGACAGATTTTATTTTCTTGGGCTCCAAAATCAATGCAGACATTGACTGCAGTCACAAAATTAAAAGACGTTGCTTCTTGGAAGAAAAGCTATGACAAACCTAGACAGCATATTAAAAAGGAGACACATCACTTTGCTGACAAGGGTGCATATAGTCAAAGTTATGGTTTTTATAGTAGTCATGTATGGATGTGAGAGTTGGACTATAAAGAAGGCTGAGCACCAAAGAACTGATGCTTTCGAATTGTAGTGTTAGAAAAGAAGACTCTTGAGAGTCCCCTGGACTGCAAGGAGATCAAACTAGTTAATCCTAAAAGATATCAACCCCGAATACTCATGGGAAGGACTAAAGCTGAAGCTCCAATACTTTGGCCACCTGACACCAAGAGCAGACTCACTGGAAAAGATCCTGATGCTGGAAAGGATTGAGGACAAGAGGAGCAGAGGATAAGATGGTTGGATGGTATCACTGTCTCAATGGACATGAGTCTGAGTGAACCCCAGGAGATACTGAAGGACAGGGAAGCCTGGTGTCCTGAAGTTCATGGGGTTGCAAAGAGCTGGATATGACTTAGCAACTGAACAACACTAACTTATTGACACTTAATACACCAGTCATTATACTTAGCATTTTAAATTCATTAACCCAAATTAACCCTTACAACAATCCTGTGAGGTAGAATACTTCATTAATAAATGAGGAAACAGGCAAAGTGGTGATCTGCCCAAAATTACAAAGCTAAAATGCTAGAGCCAAGATTCAAAATCAAGTCACAGTACTCAGTCATAGAACTCTGTGACAACCTAGATGGGTGGGATGCAGTGGGGCGGAGGTTCAAGAGGGAGGAAGCATATGTATACCTGTGGCTGAGTCACGCTGATGTACGACAGAAACCAACACAACGTCGTAGAGCAACTGTTGTTGTTATTCAGTTGCCACGTCACGTCTAACTCTCTATGACCCCACGGACTGCAGGATGCCAGGCCTCCTACTGCCATCTCCTGGAGATTGCCCACCTTCATGTCCACTGAATCAGTGATGTCATCCAACCATCTTATCCTCTGTCACCCTCTTATCTTTCTTTTTCGTACTTTTGTAAATTTTATTTTCAATTGTAAAGCAGTTATCCTCCAATTAAAAATAAAATTAAAAAATACACAAAAAAGACAATTCCAACTCTAAATTTTAACAACAACAACAAAAACCCAAGCTATCAGGTTTCCAAACTGCAGCTCCTGGCCAATGAAAATCAGTTTACAGTGTTAATTTATATCATAAAAAGGTTATATTCAGGGAAAAACATTAATCAAGACATTGAATCTTCAGTAACAATAAACAGTATCAACCATAAGAAAGACAGAACAGATATACATCTTTAAAACATCTGTATTATCATCTTTAAGGCAATGACCACTGGAAACAGAAATCAACAAAAATTTTAACAATATCCAGCTCATGATAGAACAGACAGACATAAAGGGGGCTATATGGAAATTGAGTAATATAATTAATATGGTTGAATTAATATGTAATGAGGGATTCCCAGGTGGCACTAGGTGCTAAAGAACTCTCCTGCCAATGCAGGTGATGAGCGGGTCATGGGTTCAATCCCTGGGTCAGGAAGATCTCCTGGTGGAGTGCATGGCAACCCACTTTAGTATTCTTGCCTGGACAATCCTATGGACAGAGGAGCCTAACGGGCTATAGCCCATAGGGCTGCAAAGAGTCGGACATAACTGAAGCAACTTAGCACTCATGCCAATATGTCATGAATTTTTTATCTAAAAGACTGTATCCTCATTTTCAAATACAGAGAAGTAAGAAAAAATAAATCATATAGTAAGCTACAAGGAAAATCAATGAAGTTTCCAAAAACTATTAGTCTATACTATAATGCAATAAAACTAGAAATTGAATTTTTATTAGGAAAAGAAACTTTGACCATTTAGAAGTTTAAAACAAAGCAAACAAAAACTCTCATATTTTAAACAGGATATCAAAACTGAAATTGCATAATCTCTTGAAAATACAAATAATGGAAACATACAAGCCAAAGTTGAGCTCAGAAGGTAAATCTTGGCATAAAATGCATAAAACACTTACATTACTAAACAGTATCATGAATAAAAAAATTAAGCATTAATCTTCAAAATCCAGAAAAAGAACACAGCATATGCCAGGAAGGCAGAAGAAAGGCAAAAACAGATCAAAGTCAGAGGGCAAGGAACTCAAAAAAAGAAAAACAGGAAAATAAATTCAACACCTTAAAAAATTTAATATATAACCTAGTAAACTGAATTACTCGAACACAAATATATACAGTATTAAAAATGAGAACAGAGAAATAACTGCAGATAAACAAAAAGTTGAAAGAATTATAGAAAAGTACTTTGTGAAACTCTATTAAAATACACTTGAAAATTTGGATGAACTAGATTATATTCTAGGAAAACAAATGAAAAAACTGAACAAAAGAGACAGAACTCAAAAGAAACTAACAGCCATGGAATAAACTGAGATTTACTAAAGAGCTATAATCCAAACACATACTAGTCTGCTTCATAGGGGAAATTCTTTCAGATCCAAGTAACAGATAACCGAGATGAAATTTACACCATGCCAGAACAGAGAAAGGAAATCTCGCAAAATCTTTTTTATGAAGCAAATATAACGCAGAAATCTAAGGATTACACTATAGAAAGAAAAAGTTTCAGGCCTCATTTCTCAATATTGAAACAAATATAGTTAAATATTAAACACTTCAGTTGCTACTGTATATTTTAAACAAAGAACTCCATAAATGAATAGTATTCATTTCAGAAGTGTAACTATGATCAATTAAGTATTAAAAAACTCACCAAATTATAGGTTATGAGTTAAAACAACCTTCATTTCAAAGATGAAATGGCATTTCACACCTAATGAATCATTCTTGATTTAAAGAAAACAATTAGTAACATATGCATGTATGTTTGATATTAGTCTTGTTCAAGTGAGTGCTCCAGCTTTTTTTTAAATTGAGGTATAACTGACATATGACATTATGTTAGTTTTGGGTATACAACATAATTCAATATTTGTATATATTGCTGAATGGTCACCACAATAGTCTAGTGAAATCTGCCACCATACATAGTTACAGAAAGCTTTTTCCTTGTGATGAGACCTTTTAAGATTTTCTTTCTTAGCAACTTTCAAATATACAATGAAGTATTGTCAAGTATACATACCATACTGTGAATTATATCCCCATGACTTTAGTACTAGAAGTTCGTGCTTTTTGACTCCCTTCACCCATTTTAACTACCCCTAACCCCCTCCACCCTAGCAACTACCAATCTGTTCTCTGTATCTAGGAGATAGTAGATTTTTGTTTTTGATTCCATGTATGAGTGATAAGATAAAGTATTTGTCTTTATCTGACTTATTTCACTTAGTATAATACCCTCAAGGTCCATCCATGGTGTCACAAATGGCAAGATTTCCTTCTTTTTTATGGCTGAATAATAGTATTTTTTATCTATTCATTTTCTTGATCCATTCATCTATCAACGGACAGTTAGACTGCATCCCTATCTTGGTTAAGTAATTCCATAATGAACATGAGGGTGCCTATGCTTTTTTCAAGCTAATGTTTTCATTTCTTTTGGATAAATGCCCAGAAATTGAACTGCTAAATCATATAGTAGTTCTATTTTTAAATTTTTTGAGGAAATGCTATGCTGTTTTCTGTAGTAACTACACCAATTTACATTCCTACAAACAGGACAAGAATTCCCTTTTCTCTACATTCTCACCAACACTTGTTATCTCTTGTGTTTTTGATAATAGATTTTCTTGAAGTATGAGGTGATAGTTCATCATGTATTTGATTTGCATTTCCCTGATGATTAGTGATATTGAGCATCTTTTCTTTGTCTGGTAGCCATCTGTACGTCTTTGAAAGAATGTCTATTCAGGTCTTCTGCCTGTTTTTTTAGATTGTTTTGCTATTGAGTTGTCTGAGTTCTTTATATATCTTGGATATAAACCCTTTATAGGATATATAATTTGCAAATATTTTTTTCCCATTTAGTTGTTCAGTTGCTAAATTGTGTCCAACTCTTTGTGACCAGGCTTCCCATTTAGTAGGTTGCCTTATATTTTGTCTATGGCCTCCTTTGATGTGCAGAAGCTTTTTAGTTTGATGTTGTTCTGCTTGTTTATTTTTTATTTTATTGTCTTCATTTTAAGTTTTAAATCCAAAAAAATCATCACCAAGACTCATGTCAAGGAGCTTACCACCTACGTTTTCTTTTAGGATTTCAATGATTTAGATCTTATATTCAAGTCCTTAATCTTTTTTTTTAACTTTGTTGAATAACATCAATTATTGGGTCTTTTACTTTCTTGAACTAGTTGCTTGAACCTAATATACAGAGGAAAAAAACGCCAAATGATGCTTTTGAAAAACAGGTCTTACATTTTTTTTAATTGAAGTAGAGTTTGATTTATAATATGGCATTAGTTTCACATGTGCAGCAAAGTGATCCATACACACACACATACATATATGTTCTTTTTCTGATTCTTTTCCGTTATAGGTTACTACAGATATTGAATATAGTTCCCTGTGGTATACAGTAAGACCGTGTTTATCTATGTTATATATAGTAGTTTGTATCTGTTAATCCCAAAGTCCTAATTTATCTCTCCCCCCTTTCCTCTTTTGTAATCACTAGTTTGTTTTCTATGTCTTTGAGTCAGTTTCTGTTCTATAAATTCATTCGTATCATTTTTTTAGATTCTACATAAGTGATATCATAATATTTGTCTTTTATCAGACTCACTTTACTTAGTATGATAATTTCTATGTATATCCATACTGCTACAAATGACAATATTTGATTCTCCTTCATGGCTAAGTAATATTCCATTATATAACAGACAGCACATCATGTGTTGACGGCCACAGGTTGCTCCGTGTTTTGGCTCTTGTAAACAGTGCTGCTATGAACACTGGGCGCATGTATCTTTTTGATTTAAGAGTTTTTGTCTTTTCTGGATATATGCCCAGGATTAGGACTGTAGGCTCATATGGTAGCTCTATTTTAAGTTTTTTAAGGAACCTCCATACTGTTTTTCATAGTGGCTGTACTAATTTACATTCCCATTAACAGTGTAGGAGGGTTTCCTTTTCTCCACACCCTCTCCAAGATTTATTATTTATAGACTTTTTGATGACAGCTTTTCTGACTGGTGTGAAGTGATAACTCATCATAATTTTGATTTGCAATTCTCTAATAATTAGCGATGATGAGCATCTTTTCATGTGCCTGTTGGCCATCTGTATGTCTTCTTTGGAGAAATGTCTAGTTAGCTGTCCTGCCCGTTTTTTGATTGAGTTGGTTTTTGATACTAAGCTGTCAGAACTGTTTGTGTATTTTGGAAATTAAGCCCATCTGTGTCAGTTGCATCATTTGCAAATATTTTATCCCATTCCACAGGTTGTCTTTTCATTTTCTTTATGGCTTCCTTTGCCGTGCAAAACTTGTAAGTTTGATTAGCTCCCATTTGTTTACTTCTGCTTTTAATTCTTTTGCCTTGAGAGAGACTGACCTAAGAAAACACTGGTAGTATGATCTATGTCACAGAATACGGAACAATTTATGTCACAGAATGTTTGCCTATATTCTCTTCTGAGAGTTTTACTCTTTTTTCCTTTTTTGGCCCTGCTGGCTCTTTGTTGCAGCACACGGGCTTTCTCTGGTTGTGGTACACAGGCTAAGTTGCCCAGTGGTATGTGGGATCTTAATTACTTCACTAGGGAAGGAGCCTCCACATCCCCTGAATTGCAAGGTGGATTCTTAGTCACTGGACCACCAGGGAAGTCCCTCTCCTAGGAGTTATACACGGCATCACATCTTTATTTAAGTCTTTAAGCCATTTTGAGTTTATTTTTGTGTATGCTGTGAAGGTGTGTTCCAACTTCACTGATTTATATGTGGCTGGCCAGCTTTCCCACAACCACTTGGCTGAAGAGACTGTCTTTTCTCCACTGAATATTCTTGCCTCTTGTGTCAAAGATTAATTGACTGTAGGTTTGTGGGTTTATTTCTGGGCTCTCTATTCTGTTCCATTGATACATATACCTGTTTGGGGGCCAATACCGCACTTTTTTTTATTCCTACAGCATTGCAGTATTGCCTGAAATCTGGGAGGTTATGCATACAGCTTTATTCTTTTTCTTCAGGATTGCTTTGGCAATTCTAAGTCCTTTGTGGTCTCATATAAATTTCAGTATTATTCGTTATAGTTCTGTGAAAAATGTCATAGGTAATTTGAAATGGATCACATTAAATCTGTAGATTGCTTTGGGTAGTATCACCATTTTAACAATATTAATTCTTCCAATCCAAGAACCAGGGATACCTAAACATCTTTTAGATGTCAATATTTATATTCTATATATTAAAGTTAAGTTGTATGTTAGAATGCACAAAGTGTATGCTTGTATAAGTTCTAATAAATATAATATATCCACCCTTGTAACCAAACCTCTGTCAAGATATATAATTCTACTATCCCGGAAAGTTCCCTCACTTTGGGCCTTGATTTGAACACAAGATTTGTCTCTAAAGTCCATAGTCTTTTTCATACTATGCAACTTCTTTTAAAAGGGCCCAATGTGCAAATATATTAAACAATAAGAATTCTATTTCTAACCATCAAATTATTAAGGTAGCTGAAATATGGAAAAATGAAAGGTGGAAAATACTTGAGATTCCCTCCACTAAAGTCAGACAGCCTAGGTATTTAATGTCTGTAGCAAACGGACTGCACCACTTTCTCTTTACTGATTTCCACTAAATAAATAAAAATAATCTTCTTCCTTCCCCAAGAGTTAAAGAATTAATAATAACCATCTCCTATGTTCATCTCTTATATCTTCAATTAAACTAAAAATGCTCAGGGCAAGACCATTTCTTACACATGTGAGGCAAGCACTGCACACTTCAGTGATTACTATGGAAGGCAGTGAGGAACTAGAGAAAACAAAACCTTTGAAATCAGCCAAATCTGGATTCAAATCTCTTCATATTTATTAGCTATATAACAAGTTACTAAACTTCTCTAAGCCTCAGTACGAGGCCTGTATTTTCCCTTCCTATCAACTTCTGGCTTCTCAAATAGACAATCTACAGGAAGACCCAGGCGACAGAAGGCCCTACCTTGGACCTCAGGCTTTTGGGGGAACTGCTGTGGCGCTCTTCCAGCCATGCCTCTTCCCAAAGGGTGAAGAGACCCTGGGGCCAGAAGGGCATACACATCATGAGTCCACATCTCTGCCATCAACTTTGCTCTGGGTAACCTGGACTCATGAGTTCGTTGTTCAAACCATGCCAGATCTGATTTCCAGGGTCTACAAAGACCTACTCCTGGTCTCACTCCCTGAGAAAGTATATACGGAGCATGAAGGGGAAGACTAGGGGGTTGACACATACGCATAAAGCCATCCCTCAGAGTATAGAATGGTGTCAGTGACAGGAAGAGTTATGGGTTCAGGCTCAGAGGGTAGGGTGGGCTCAGCATCATGCAGACACATTCTGGCATTCAACTCTGAAAAATCCAGGACTTCATTCAAACATGAACCTCAAGGTCTATAAGAAGGTTTATATATCAAGAATGAATGGATAGAACAGATTTTATGTAACAGTTTGCTAATTTAATTTAGTATGTATATGGTATGTAGGTGTACATTTTGTATTTGCTCCAGACTCTGCAAATGTTCCAAATGGGCCTGTCTGTATCCACTGCTAATAACCCGTGTATTGCATATTCACTTTCAAGTAGTTAGTCAGTTGTGTCCTACTCTTTGCAGCCCCATGGACTGTAGCCTACCAGGCTCCTCTGTCCATGGAATTCTCCAGGCAAGAATACTGGAGTGGGTAGCCAGTCCCTTCTCTAGGGGATCTCCCTGACCCAGGGATTGAACCAAAGTCTCCTGCATTGCAGGCAGATTCTTTACCACTGAGCCACCAGGGAAGCCCATTCACTTTCAAATATTATCCTAGTCATCCAACATTATCGCGAGTTAGGTTTCATTCATCCCACTGCACAGGTAAAGAAACAGATATGGTTAAGAAACCTACCCAGCTCCTTTTTCTGTTATCTCCATATCACTCTCTTCTTAACTCCCAAGTATCCTCCCCTCTTAGCATATTATCAGTATTTCACTCTCCAAGACAATATGTATGCCCCTAATCCCTATATCTAGTGCTTATCTTCTATGACCTCAGGATAGTACCTAATACTGTTAATAATCTTTTCTTTTTTAAAACAAGTTTCCCTTTGGTGTGTAAGGCTACACTATTTTAGTTTTCTCTAAGCTTTTGCTTTTTTTCTCTTTCCTCTTCTTTCTCAGAATTTTGGTGAAGAATGAGTAAGATAATGTTTTTGGAGACTGTCAGCATCAAGCATATATATTCAACAAAAGATAGGATTTCTTTTTAATATAAAAAGAATACCTACCATTTTTAAGTATAGTGCCAATTACTCTACTAGGTGACACACACACAGAGTATTCCATTTATCCTAAAACCCCTAGAAAATTGAAGTTTAGATCGGCTGACAAATTAACCTGTATTAGAAACCTGGCTCCAGCACTTTCTAGCTTTATGATACTGAGTAAGTCACTTAACTTCCCTGAATTTCTGCTTTTCCATTGTGTAATTTTATAACGTCCTTATAAATGAATTAAATGAGAATGAAACACAGATATAAAAACACAAAGTACATGGTAAATAGTCAGTAAATGTTAACTTTCTTCTCGTTGCTACCAGGTGAATACATTAATTTTTTATCCTTGTGTGCATTTCTAAAAACTGAGTCCTTGATCTCTTGACCTTCTTTCTTTTTATAGTCTATACCTATACTCTATCACACTTCTGAATCCAGCTCCTCCAGAAAGATAGTTTTGAATTATCCATGACCACGCCTAATGGTCCAGGCCCACATCCCAGGGCCTACTGTATCAAACTGCTCTTTTTCCTCATAAAGAGTGGAAAGCAAAAGACTTGGTATGGGAGACGTAAAATATTACACAGACAAAACTGATAGGATGGATGATAAAAAAACTAATTCCATGGTTTCAAGCTTGCCTGAGAAAATTACAAAACTGGAAAAGATTTCCATAGATCATAGATCATGTCCAAAATTTTCTCCCCTTTCCCTCATTCTTCAGACATGAAACTCTAATCCTTCTATTTCCCTCATCCACAAGGCCAAAAATGTTCCCATTCCTCTGAATTCTCTTACATTTAAATGCTCCATTCATCTAATACCTAATTATACTCTGTCTTCTATTACCAATTTCCTTGCATTTAAATCTTATCTTCCCAACTATGCTGTAAGTTCCTTAAGGCCAACAGCCATCTCTCATACTCTTAGTACTTCTTCATAATGCTGATTGACTAATGCTATACAGATACGGTCAGGAATTCAGAAACCATATATTAGGATGTTTTCAGATATCTTCCTGCCATGGAAGGAAAACTTTTCAAATCAAAAGGTTCGGAAATCTTCCACAAATAGGCAAAGTGTGACAAACAGAAAATTTTCTATTTCTTTCTCGAGGATTTCAGTTTTGGTTTTAAACAGGAAAAAAATCCTTTAACATAAATTTCCTTAGCCATGTATTAATACTTTATAAATTATTTCCAATAACTACACAAGGTTTTCTTCAAAAATTACTTATGCCAGCATACCTTGGCGATACTGCAGGTTCAGTTCCAGATCACCACAATAAAGCAAGTCACACAAAATTTTTGGTTTTCAAGTGCATACAAAAATTATGGTTATTCTATTACTATCATCTATTAAATGTTCAACAGGATTACATCTTAAAAAAACAATGTACATACTGTAATTAAAAACACTTCATTGCTAAAAAATGCTAGCCATCATCTGAACCTTCAGCAAGTCATAATCCTTTTACAACAGTATCAATAAAGATCACTGGTGATGGATCACCATAACACATATAATAATAAAAAAAGTTTGAAATGTTGAAAGAATTGACAGAATCTGACAGAGAGACATGAAGTGAGCAAATGCTGTTGGAAAAACTGATGCTGACAGACTTGCTCGGTTGAAGACTGCCGAAAACACTGAATTTGTATAAAAAAGGCAGTATCTGAGAAGCATAATAATATGAGATATGCCTGTATTTTCTAATATAGTTACTAGTCATTATATTAATTTCTGTAGGAAAGTTAATTCTTAAAACTGTAAGCCTCAAAAATCACTAATACAGACTGATGTGTTACTTATTAAATACTAAATAATTCAAAAACCCAGGTGATAAAAGTTTTTAGTTTAAAGTTTATTAAAGATATCATTTTCTTTGATATATTTAATAATTGGGAAAATCTGATTAAACTACATTTTTACTGTGATCAAAATAGAAGAACTATAGGGTAATGAAACTGATTTGCTTATTTTACCTGAGTAGCTTTATCTTTCATGCATGAAGGGTAATGAACATGAGGATCCCGTGGCCACTGTCCTGTGAGATAAGGTCCTGTTATGGTATCCAGGGAAGAGGTTCGCCTTATTGTGCTAGAGGTTCGAACTTGCTGAGATTTGGGCCTGTCCACTATAAAAAGTGAAGGAAAAAAGACATTAGTCATAAGAATAAAGTGAAACTTAAAATTATCTAAACTTCATAGTTTGTAAAATACCATTCTGCCAATTGTCCCCACAATGTATATTTACCCTAAAAGCCATCCTGTATGAGCTGATGAAATTTATAGACCAAAGGGAAATACATTCACATATTAAATTTTGCATATACTGTCACACCCTACAAAGCTCATTCATTTTAGAGACCTATTCTTAACCCTCTATATCATCTCCACTGCCATTATTTTAATTACGACTTCATCATGTCTCAACTAAACTGCCAGTTTCCTAACTGCTATCTCTGAATCCACACTAACTTTATCTTACAGGGCCACCTCCCTCCACTGCTAAAAAAAACTGCCATGGTTTATTCAGTCTTTCACTCAAAGTCCATTATTTTTCACAGTTCAGCTCCCATATACCTCAATACGTAATGTCTTGCTACCACCACTCCTCCATAAACCTCTGCTAACTACTAACAACCATAACAACTACTAATAAACTCCTATTTCCCAAGTGTGAAGTACTCGCTTCTCTGCCTCTATACTTTCTATCATCTCCTGCATCTAAAATATTCCCCTTCTCTGTACACTTGGCAAAAACTTATCTTCAAGACCAGCTCAGGTGTCACACTGCCTCTGTGAAACCTTTCCCAATGCCCTTCTTTTCTTCATCTCTGTCCTTAAAGATATACACACTCTCCTCTGCTTGCATAAAGCCCTAAATTTGTCCTTCCTTCCTGACCAGAGGGTAAGTTTGGTCCCTACAGATTGAAAAGGAGTTGATACTCAATACTTAGAAATGAATTTATTCAAGGCTACACGTGCACAAAAAATCATGTATACAGAATCTTATTTTAATTGTTTCCTCCTTAATGGATGAAGAATTTGAAGCCCAGAGGGATAAAATTAAATTGTCCAATGAAACAGAACTGCTAATAAGTGACAGAGGTAAAAAGGAACCAAGATCTCTGGACATTCTACACCGTTCAGTCAATCTACTCTAATGATCTGTTTTACCTCTGCTGCAAACAGAGATGATCATACTGAACTCTATAGTTTCTTTACAATGAAAATATAAAAGATTTTTCATGTATGCATCTCAAATGTGCATACTATAATAAATTCCAGTGGATTACAAGTATCCAAGGCTTAGTCTTATTCAGTTATATTTCACATCAAAGAAAATGCCTTGCACATTACAGAGGGTCAAGAAACATTTGTTACTGAATATTGTCCTTTATTCTTCTGAAAACAAAACACAAAATTGTTTTCCTTTTTTTAAAAATCAGAAGACAAAAGGAAATGCAGCACAGCGTGAACTGTCACGTTATTCACACACAGCCATCCTCAGTTCTGTAGGAGACTGGCTCTTCGTTCAGTCAGATCAGTCACTCAGTTCAGTTCAGTTCAGTCGCTCAGTCGTGTCCGACTCTTTGCGACCCCATGACTCGCACTCAGTCACGTCCAACTCTCTGCCACGGCACGGACTGCAGCACGCTTCCCTATCCTTCACCTTCTCTTAGAGCTTGCTCAAACTCATGTCCGTTGAGTCTAGGACTCGCATGAATACCAGAACCTGAGAAAGCTCAAGTCTCTTACAGTTGGTCTTCCACCTCCCTGGGGCCCACCTCGCTGGACACAGAGGGCTGGAGGGCCAAACTGAATCTTACAACTGCAGTTCTGCTTTCTTCTTTGACCCAAGGGTGTTAGAGAAGATCTGGAAATTGTCAGGTTTCCTACCTATCTTGATTACTTAGCTCTCATTTTATTTTGTGATAAGCAAAGTCTAGGATAATCTATTTCTACTGTTTGGAGTCACCTGAAATTTTATTTGTGACCAAAAATCATAGTCAATCTTTATAAATATTTCATCAGTCGTGGAGAGCATGTATTTTCTGTTTTCAGCATACAGTTCTTTTTCTTATATACTAACTGAAATAAAAATACAGAATATAGTAATAAAATAGAACCATGATCTGTCACATATTTAGAGAACTACTCCAAAATTTCTAAACTACTATTGAGATACGAAAATTCTCTTTATCTCTTATAATTTTTATCATTTAAATTTAGTTCTGGGGGCTTCCCTGGTGGTCCAGTGGTTAGGACTCTTGCACTTCCACTGCAGGGGCATGGGTTCAATCCTGATGGTTGGGGAACTAAGATTCCACAAGCTGTGCTGAGTGGCCAGAAAAAAAAAATTTTTATAGAAATTTAGTTCTGTATAATTTGGTTACATATTGATCCATGACATTATTATTATGACATATGCTTTACCATTATAGTCTGTTCCATTTATTGTTTTTTACTTTTAAACTCTATCAAATTTAATTTTATCCCCCCTCTATGCTTTCTTTCTATTATACTGTATCTGGTATGCCTGTTCTTTCACTTTCCGTTTCTTTCAATCATGCTATTTAGGTAACACTCTTGTATACTGTACATAATTAGGCTTTTGAAAAAACTTATAGTAAGCCTTCTTCCTGAAAAACATATGTTATGTTCATCCCACTTATATTTATTGTTATAACAAGTCTGATTAAATCTGTAACTCTTTCATCGAACTTTTTCTTTCTCTTAGAATGCTTCCTTGCTATTTGTTTTCTATGACTTACTTTTTATTTCTTTTTCTCCTCCTTATCACGCCCCCTACCATAAGCAATTCAGAAGACATGCAGACTGTTTTTAGTTCAACTACCAGGAGCTATTTCTATTAATTCTTTTTAAAAAATGTGGTTATAAAAGCAATACGTACAAATTTTAGCAACTTTAGGAAGCAGAGAAAGTTAACACCTCTCATAATCTGATTTATAATAATTTATTTAAAATTTTTTAAAATTACGTTCTCTCCACCAAGAAGAAACAAGGACAAAAACAGATTATCCCTTGAAAAAGAACCATTTTTAGCAATAATAAAGGCCTACATAAAGGTCAGCTACAACCAGAAAATGGAAAGCCACTATATATGAAAAACTCGTGTCCCAACTTTAAGCCACATGCTAGCCTTCTCAGTTATTCAACTGACTGTCCTGGTATCACAGTATTTGTAAGTAACAACTATTTCACTTAATAATGGCTCAAAGCACACGAGTAGTGATGCTGGCAACCCGCTATGCCGAAGAGATGCTGTAAAGCGCTCCCTTGAAGTGAAAATGTGACAGTTCTCAGCTTAATAAAGGAAGGAAAAAAATATTAAATGCTCAGGTTACTAAGATCTATGGTAAGAACAAATCTTTTATCTGTGAAATTGTGAAGAATGAAAAAGAAATTTAGTTTCTTCTGCTGTTGCACCTCAAACTGCAAAAGAGCCACAGTGTGTGATAAATACTTAGTTAAGATGGAAAAAGGCATTATATTTGTATGAGGTATTTTGAGAGAGAGCCTATGCTCACATAACTTTTATTACAATATATTTAAAAAAAATGTTTAATCTGGCTTCACTGGGTCTTAGCTGTGGCACGTGGGATGTTTGGTATTTGTTGCAGCATGGCAGGATATTTGGTTGCAGCATGTGGGATCTAGTTTCCTGACCAGGGATCAAACCCAGGCCCCTTGCATTGGCCCAATAGGGAAGTCCCCATAACAGTATATTCTTACAACTTTTATTTTATTATTGTTGTTGTTAATCTCTTTACTGTGCCTAACTTATAAAATAAGCTTTAACACGTACAGGAAAAATACAGGATATACAGGATATAATAGTATCTGCAGGTTTAGGCTCAACTGGAGGTCCTGATATGTGGTCCTGATATGGAGGTCCCTGTGGATAAGGGGGGGTCTACTCCATTTATATAGGCAACATAATAAATTGTTTATTTCATGATTACAGCTGTGATTAGAATATGTATTTAGTTTTGAACTGGGTGATCACAACATTTCTCAACTAATTATTACAAAATTACCTCAACTCAAGTAAATCAAACAAGAGGACACCTATCCACTAAAACATACATTAGTATACTTAATCTTTAAATTTACAAGCGCTTAAATAATAAAATTTAATTAAAATTAACAATAAAATTGCTAAAATAAATATTCTAAAGTATGAAAGAAAATAAATACTTATTATCATTACTTAAGCTAAACGGGCATCAGAAAAATAGTAACTTCATATGTGGTGAAACCAGGTAATCACCACCACTGATTAAAACTTGATGAATGTCTACTATTTGGAAAGTACTGTTTGACGTACCAAGGAGAATGACAAAATAAATTTTATATTCTCCTCAAGGAATTTACATTCTGGTTGAGGGAGATATAATATGTAGAATTATGCTATAATATAAAGTAGTATTTCATGGCACATGCACGCCAGTGAAGGACAAGAAGGCACACAAGGCAAAAACTAGGTAACAGACAGCTAGAGTGGTGTGCTCTAACCACGTCAAGGGCAGCTGTCAGGCAGTAAGATACAATATTGTAAAGTTAGAAAATAAAATTAAATTAAAAAAAAAAAAGACTCTTAACATGCCACTTGTAGTCCTGTTGCTAACATCTGCTACTTAAATATTTGAGGGTAAAATGCAGAGTAAGTAAATTCAGCAATAAAATATGATGGTTGGAAAAAAATCACATCTGTTTCCAGTACCATCATATTAGGACCAGAAGATGACTACTCATGCAGCATTCTATAAAATGATGTCCTCATTATAATCCATCTACAGGTTATATTAGGTATCCCTGGTGACTCAGACAGTAAAGAATCTGCCTGCAATGTGGGAGACCTGGGTTCAATCCCTGGGTTGGGAAGATCCCCTAGTGAAGGGAATGGCAACCCACTTCAGTACTCTTGCCTGGAGAATCCCACGGACAGAAGAGCCTGATGGGTTGCAAAGAGCTGGACAGACTGAGTGACTAACATACACACCACACACACCACACACACACACACACACACACACACACACACACACACACACACCACACACACACACACACACACACGCTGTACTATCCCTCTCCTCTTATCTTCCCTGAGGATGGAGCAGTGTAGGCCTGGGGTTCCTCTGGGATACCTGCTGAGGATTGTACAAAATAATTATTGCTTTCTAACAGCCAATTGGAAATTTAAGGTGACTTGATCATAGTATAATAGGTTTAAATGCAAGAAGCTATATTAGAAACTCTGAATCCAAATAGCATACAAGGCATTGTTCTAAACAGGCAAAAGACACTTAAAGTCTAACTGCCAGAGAACTGTAATATGATGTTAGATTAATTAGTTAGTTCCCAACAATTTTTCATTTAGAGGCAATACCTGAAGATTGACTGACTAGTGGGTTTGGAAATCTGATGTATTAAGAAACTAATCTGAAGTAGAAAATTAACAAAGTTAAGTGCAATTTCTACAAATTAAAAAAAATTGTTGTTAGAAACTTTAAGAACTTTAGCTACAGAGTATCATGAAACAAGCCACCACACATTCTAAACCAACTTCACCAGGTGATAAAAAGGATGCAGTATTTTTGAGTGCCATAATGTAGACATACAGAATACTAGAATGTACACTAATACACATAATAAAAAATGCTCACATTCTTTTCTTAAAACTTTAACATACTCCAACGTTTTCATAGGTTCAGTCTGCATAAGTAAAAAAAAAGTAAAAATTGTTGATTCTCTGTGTTTAGCTCTCAATAAAGATTATAAGCCAAGCTATTAACACTGATGTTACAAGCAAAGCACATCTAAACTTAAAGAAAGCATTTCAGTGACCACTTATTTAAACCTTCTGAAAAAGAGCTACTGTTCCTTCAACTGCTGTGTAAGGACTATAACTCCATGAAACTTTGCTATTGTAACACCACCACCAAGAATGAACTGCTTCTTACTTGATTCAAAACCCAACACTGATTACAACTGTAAAGAATCCTCAAGTCATACAATTCAGCAGAATGCTTAAGATAACTGAGTAACAAGTACCAATTTTTCCAGATCTTTCTACACAGAACTCATATTAAATAACTAGTTTTACACATACATACCACATTAACAATGTTAGTCAATAGTATCAAAACACAAGTGTGTAAAACCTTTTTATCCTTTAACAGTTATATTCAAAAAGAAGGAGCCATTAAATCCCATAAAGTGTGTGTGTGTGTGTTTGTGTGTGCACGCACGTACACACACACACAAGCCTTAAATCACCTAGTATTGAATAAAAAAATGTAAGGCAATTTTAGTTATGCCCAATGCAACATCTGGGCATGTCTGAGAAGTAACAGCAAGAGCTTTCTAACATAGCATTTCACCTAGAAATTAGATCTTGGGAGATCCCTAGAACATAAAGGTACAAAGCCCTCAGGCACAGGTGAAACTAAGCAACAGATCTCAAAGATGCGAGCCTGAGATGTGGCTTTCTGTCTAAGCATCATCAGGCAGCTTGTTAAAAATGCAGGTTACTGGACCACAGTCCCAGATAGTCGAATGTAGTAATCAGGTGGACCAGGTATTAACATATTTTTTAAACCAAACCAGATTGATTCAAAAGCATCCTCAGGCTTGGGAACCATGGAGGTCCTGAAGTAGAGTTTCTCCAAGTGTTGGACATTTGCTAAGTATGCTCATACCAGGCCCAATTTGTTGTCAACAATGTGAGACTCTCTGCTAGGGAGACCAGAAAATTCTGAATTTTTAATAAGCATGTGAATCTAATGCTACTAAAAACTTAGGAACTTATGTCAAAAGGATTGGGACTAGATCCTTTAGGGTTGCAGCTGCTCAAAAAAAAAAATCATTTTGTTGACTATAAATCTACTCCATTTACACAGGCACTGAAAGTCTGAATATAAATCCAAGAAAATATCCTGCTGCAAAAATAGTCAACCAATTCTTTAAAATCTGCACCTAGCAGCTTACCTTCTAGAATCTAGTACATTTAAACTTTTAGTCATCTCCTTCAAAAGGTCACTTTCTAAACTGAGTGCCAGTCATGAAAATAAGAACCTTCAAATCTAAACACAGAGCACTCCAGGCAGAATGCTTAGGAACACTAGAAAGATGAGATAACTGACAAAAAGTAATACAGCTTCTTTGGAAAGATTGCCTCCCACCCAAACAGGGCATTTTGCACAGAAATAAAAGTTAACTACAATAAAATTCACTTCCCAAAAAAATACAAGAAATTCTGAAAAAATAAACTAAGTAGGTTCCTTTATATAAAGTGCTAAGGAAAAATTAAATAAAATATATAAACAAAGTAAAATTTAGATTTTAATCATTAACCTGAATAAAGAATTTAAGCTTAACTCTCAAAATATGACAATATTTTATAGCTAGTTTATTTAAAACCTTTATCTTTTAACAGAAAAGCAGTGAGTTTTTATGATGTCTAAATTAGCTTCTTCATATTATAATTTCAGTCCTCATCACTGAAATCAAAATAACAAAATCACGAAGCAGAGCCTGAATATAAGACATTAAGTTGTTTTTTCTTCAACTTCAAAATAATCTGAAATGATACAGATCCTAGTGATCAAGAATAACCAAAAGTAGATGCAGGTAGGGAATATTCTTTCTATTGGTTCACTGAGCTTAAGCATGAACTACTACAGGTCTATTCTGTTAATAGAGATTTGCTTCAGTATTTCTATCATGACAGCTCTTTCCTTGAAAGTTATAGTTTTAAATTTATTAACACTGTCAAAGTGTCTCTTTGACCATACTTTATCCAGCTCCTCTAAACTCTTCCCAGTTAGGCCCTAATTGTAGGCTTCTGTGTTTAGCTCTGAATTGTCTGATTTTAGCAAGTATCCTACGATGTCAGTTTAACCAGAATCCCCCACCCTCAATATTGATCACCCTGGATAAGTGATCAGATTCCTCATCTCCACCAGCTCCCATGTAGTATCTTGCTGCCCTGGCCTGTCTTCAGTAATCCTTTTCAGATCTGTTTAGCCAAGATCCCCCTTATTTGGATGTTTCCTTCCAAATCACTCCAGTACTCTTGCCTGGAAAATCCCATGGACTGAGAAGCCTGGTAGGCTACAGTCCATTGGGTCGCAAAGAGTCAGACACGACTGAGCGACTTCACTTCACTTTTCCTCTTAGTAATTTTTCATCTATTCACCCCCATCCTTCTTCTTAGCCAGCTATACAGCCTCACTTTTTCTACTTGTATTCTGAGTTTGAGCCCAATCTCTCTGCATTTACTTCTGGTTATTCTCTCTGCATTGCAGTGGTGCCTACACCTATCCCAATGGTCTCCCTGAAAATAGTCTGCTTTACTATTCTTTCAAAAGTGTCATGAACAGTTTTTTCTTAAACATCACTACCAACATTGTGAGTAATTTTCCTCCTTACCTCACAGTTACAGAGAGCAATTTCCAAAATAAATCCCACTACCCACCAAAAAAAGAGCAATTTAAAGAATTATATAACTAAGAATAAAAAATGTAGAAAAGAGGAGATTGGTATACCTCTCTAGCCAATCTAATGCATATTAATACTGATCATCTAGCAGAATTATTGTTAGATTCAGCTTTCTAAAATCGGCACTGTCTAGGCACTTCACAAATGGCCTTCATGGGCCTTTCTTGCTTAACATATAAGAAGATGGAAAGTAAGCCAAATACATGGGCCACATAAAATCATCAAAATCAAATGAACTTCCGATAACAGACAGGAAGGACACCAGATCTGAATGTGCTATCTGAACTAAAACTAAAGGGCAAAAACTAAAGCCCTCTCAGTGTGAGTAGTTTCTGAAACAGTAATCAACCAGACCTGGAATCCTGCCACAGAAGCAATCTAGAAAATATGCTGAAATGACCATCTGGCTGCCCTGCAGAAATCTGGAAAGGAACCAGTCAAGAAGCTGACAAGAGAAACAAACATGCGTCTGACCCAATGAGGCCTGACACCTGTAACCTGAGGTCTGTCAAGAAAAACAAACAGGAAAATGGAGTCAAGCAGCCATTTAGGAATGATTCTCTAGGTTATAGCTCACTCAGATTTGTGTCAAATGATACATAAGTTGAGATAAGACATTTGGAGGAAGGCCTTCAGCCTATTTTCAAATAAAATTCAAGAGAGTGTCTTTTTGTATTAAGGTTGTAAAGAAAACTTCACCAAGATGGTCATGAAGGCAGGTGACAAGCACTGGAAGAAATACACAACAAATTACGATGGAGTTCTGACATTTAGAATACATCTACAAAGAATTACGGGTATAGCAGCTGAGATGCTAAAGATTTTTAAGTTCATTTTTTTTCTGGTGGCAAAATGGTATTTCTTTAGGGAACCTCGGCAAAGTCATAATTAGCAGAAGAACATTCTATAAACTTTATGAACTTCCAATGAATTCAATTAATAGAGATTCCAAATATCCAAAATCTCACGTGACTAATGGGTTCAAATTTTAAAGAGACAATCACAAAGTATTAGCAACTATAAGATAATATAAGATGATCAAAGATGGAAATTAATATAATGAGAGGAAAGCAGATATTCCTTAACCGGAAGATGAAATGCTTCATAAAGTTTTGTTTCAAAGCACTTAACTTTCAGTTAAAGCCATGGTAGAGCTTAGAAAATTTTTAACCAAATAAGGCAGATCCACTATTATACCCCAATTAAAAATAAAAAACAAACTAACAAAAAAGACTACAGTACAATAAAGGCTACCGAATGGGCTGTATCTTTACCACAGTATGACATCCAATGTTAACTGATGAAACCCCCTGATTGAAAGTAGGGAAAACTGTGATCTCATAGTTCAAAACATGCTAAAAATCTACTTTAATTAAATGTGAGAAGCAATGAAAAACCTCAAAATTAGAAACATTCAGAAATGATGTGTTTGCAGGCAAGGAAGATATGAAAAGAGAGGTGATCAAACTCAGGAAATATTTAGAAATAAAAGAAAAACTTATTCTAGGAATGAAAACTTTAAGTTACAAGAAACAGAGTGGGTTAATGCATTGCCTAAGGTAGAAAATAGAACATAACACAAATTTTAGAATTTAAAAAAAGAAAATTTAAATTTTAGAATTTAAAAAAATTTTAAGAGACAATAGTTATTACGTAACATAAGCAAAACTGTCCAACATGTTTAGGAGGAGTCCTTGAAGAAGACCAAGGCAACAAAACAAAACATACTAAAAACTACAATTTAAGAAAACTCTCCTAGAATAAAAGATAACTTCAAACTACATACTGAAAGACCATATATGGATCTGAGAAAAATGATACAGCCAATACAGTCCATATCAAACACACTTTAATGAAGCCAGTGACCTTCAAGTATAACAAGCCATAGATTAAAAAAACTTAGTTCTTGCTACATAATATATGTAGAATTCAAGGAATATTGTTCCCATGAGTCTTTCCTGAAGAATATACCAGAGAATAAGCTTCATACAACCAACAGCTTGGAAAGGAATTAACATGAAGACTGCTGGAATGTGTGAGCCATTCATGCAGTAATTTTCAAAGGAGAAAACAGCAGAATGCTCAGTATCTCTAAGGCAAGTCTTTCATCAGTACATGAAAGAAATAACCAGAGAAGGATTGCAAATTCATATGGTTATTCTCTCAGCACATCTGAATTTAAGACTTAAGAATTTCCAGAACATCTGATAACCAAATTATTAAAAATTTTATATAGCCATATTTATATTAAAATTTTTAATATTTCTCCAATATTTATTGCGTTGACTCAGAAAAATACTAGCTCCAGAGAGGTATACTTTCTTCCTAGGTAACCTAGTAAAGAAATGAGCTCCTGCTCAATCTACTGAAGAAACTAACTGAAATGGAGCATCCATAGTCACTCCATTATTAGAATTTTTGCCCATCCCCTTCCTCTAGAGGTGGCAGTTACAGAGTCAAGTTTGAAAATACACCCTACAGAAGCCTGTAGCAAGAACCAGGAATGGATCAAGGAACAGGAATTCCTTTTATGGGGAAAAGTAGAATAATGGGCTGAGGTGCTTAGAGAGAGAAGCATTTGGAAAAAACAAGATGGAAAGTCTGAAGAGGACCTTCACCTTGCAAGGGGCTAAATCTAGAAGGACCTGCTTTTCGAAGGAACAAAAGCAAGCAGCCTCTTTCCACATCATCCTACTATCTATGGGACAAGTTAATAAAGAACAAAAAGTCCTAAAATAATTTTCAAGGCCAAGAAAAAAATTGACTATTAACATTATGGAATCAGGATCTTACCACTATTACAAAAGAACAATCAAGTTATACCATGAAAAACAAGGTATTTAGAAATCTGTATGACTCCTATAGTTCCTCTGATTCTGAAAAAGAACCTGAAAATGACCATCTTTCTCATCTCTTATTTGAATAAAGAATAATGACTAAATATGGCACAGAAAGCACAACAGTCTCCTAGGCAAGTAAATATCTCTTCTCAAATCTACACTGAAAATTTGCAGAATTCTAAATCCAAATATATTTTAACAACATACAATTTATAAATGAAAGTAAGATTCAAGCATTTAAGTCTTAAGTTTGAAACATTTTGTTTAGGTAATAAAAACTACAGATTAGCTCATAATAGCATGATAATAGCTCATAATAGCATAATAAGAGGGTAAATAGTTAACTCCATGGTTAAACATAGAAAAGATTAAGGAGAAAGGCTTAGGAAAAGAAAACTGTTTAGTTTCATTAAGATCTGACTGCTAGTCAACTTAATTTGCTGATGGTAGGCAAATTATAAACAGAAGGCTGTACTGCAATACATCTGGATGCCACTGATTTGCTTCATGAAAAAGAATCTAATTAAATCTACCCTACTAGTTGTATTTTTCCCTTCAAAAATTGTATTTTTCCCTGTGTCCCCAAATCCAGCAATGGTGAATACAGAACTAACTACACTTCTGTAGATGAAACCCAGAATCAGTAGGCTCAACAGAACGAAGGCTTCAGAAATAAGGAAACACAGATGTTTATTCTAGCATTTACTTTCATAAATATTGACATCAAAGAACCAAATATGTACTATGAAGCAGTAGTTTATCCAAAATTGGATGCTTCATTAAAGCTGGAAATGGCCAAAAGCTGCAGGAAACATCCTGAAGGAAAAGGTCTTATATAAATGATACCTTTGTAGAAACCATGGAGTAAAACAGAACATGGTAAAAACTAGTTCTGTGTTTGCATACACAGAACACCTTCCACCTCAACAATTCTACAAATATTATGCATAGAAGGTTGCCAGGAAACGTTGCCAAGGACTGGGAGCAACTTCAGAAAAAATAAAATAAAACTACTAGTGGCATGACTAAGTGTAGGGAAAAGTGTCAAAAGTATTTTAGAAGAGCATCATATTTTATTCCTCCAGAATAGACCCCAAACTGGTCATTATAATCTTAGTCAAAAACAGTCTATTGATATTATTGATTGAACTGTACTTAATCCAAAATGGCACTGCCCGGGAGCAATAAATGGACTGAAGTCACAAAGTTTCAGAGTTTGTTATTAGCATCTAAGTTAATTTTTTCCCTTAAATGATAAAAAGAACATTGTTCAAACTAACCGCCCAAGAAATGAGTGCACAAATATCAGACTATACTTTTTGGAAGTAGCATAAGTCAATCATACCTAGAATAGCTAGGGCATTTGTCATAAAAACCTGAACAACACTTTAAGATGTACTAAAAAGATTCATCTCAACAAGGGAAAAAAACAAAACCACATTTTTGCCAATTATACAAAGGAGATGAGTCGACTGGATTTTTGTCTGCCCTTTTCCTCCATTCTTTCCTCCTTCACCTCTGACCAGAATTTTTTAAATATCTCCTGTGTAGTTTTTGAGGCAGGACAAGCACTGAACAATGTATGTTCAAACATTACAAATAAAACCATTTTTCATGAATACATCAAATCAATCATTTATCCCTCTCTCTTCCCCCATATTATATTTTAGCTATTTTACTTTCACTTAAGAATGAAATAAGAAAGCAAAACCTAACACAATTCACTAATCTGTTTAGTTTATACTTAAAACATAAACATATTTGCCAGAGGGTGGGCTCCTTTCCTAAAAGTTAAGGCTGTCTCTTTTTTTGTTTCTCTAACAACTGGCACAACTTCTCAAGTTTTGTTAAACCTGTGGATTTATTTCAGTTATACATTCTTTCCTTATTCTTAATGTAATAAATTACCCCAAAACTAAGATGGAACTCATTACCAAAGGACACTTTTTGGCAGGGCCTCAATAGAATGGCTCCTATTTTTTTTAACATTCTGCATGTGGAGCTCATCTAAAATCATTGTGACTAGGGTGCAAGACGGTGACAAAAGGAACTTGAATTCAGATCCTATTATCATTCTGTTTTCAACATGTACATAAAAGGCTGTATCTCCATGCTTAGGTATTTCACAAGCAGGTCATTAGGTTCATATAATAAAGAACTCTTCCATTTTCTGCATGCCCAAGACAAGTAACATTCATATAAAATAACAAGATCACTAAACTTAGCGCCCTCACAGGCACTCTGCGAGACCATGGACTGATTTCCACAAGGCTATCAATGCTTAAAATATCTCCAAACTTTTTCAAAAATGGTTACAAGGTCTTCAGTTAATAAAAATAAAATAGCAAATTATATAAAAATAAATCCATTCCACCCAGATCACACAATCTTGGTGTGTGAACTTCATGTAGGGTCTCCTGCATGCTGACGGAGGCACTGACAACCACGAACCACACGTGCCTATGTGCTGGGTCACGGGAGGAACAGTGACACTCCCAAGGTGAATTTTCAAAGCGGCTCCAGGAGAAGCAGTTGGCAGACCACATTTCTTTAAACTGTGAAGTGCAGCAAAGTTGCTAATGCTAGCAGCTACCATTTTTTTAAATTTGTGGCTTAGCACAATAAAAACTCAATGTATCTTCCTGGCTGACAGATGGCCTTCCGTATAATCATTCATGGATTCTGACTTCCTTCATTTCATGGCTCCATCATTCCCCCAGGGCCTTGGTTAGACTCCTCTCCTAAATTCTTTGCATCCAGCTGGCAGATGAGGAAAGAGAAAGAATGAGGAGGATCAAACTAGTGCTTTTTCACTGAACACAGATGAAAGTGCTGTTGTGTATCACAAAGCTTTAACTAATTGCAAGGAGTAGGAAAAATAGTCTAGATGTGGGCCAAGAGGGAGACAAAACAGGATTTGGTGAATACTTAGAAGTCTCTACAATAGAAAGGCAGTTTGTCTGAATTACCCTCGTAGATAGTTTGATAGCCAAATTTTAGAGTGTGTCTCACTGAATTATTATAATCATTACCACAAATAGAATAATTAATTTTATTTACAGTAATCAATAGATTACCTTAACCTGATAAGGAATCCTTACCCTGACAAGGAAAGAAGTATGGAGCTACTGAAAGATAACAGCATTTTCAATACAAAGTGAGTTCAGTTTACAAAGTACTCGAGGTACACAACTGTGGATGCTAATATGAGTCATTTATGTCAAGGCAAGGATTGTGAACTTCAGAATTTTTTTTTTTAAAGAAAGACTGTGTTTATAACAATGCCAGTGGGTAAATTAGAGATGGGGAACTAATGGCAGGGGAACCACTAGAGAGGCGGCAGTTCTAGCAAAGCAATAAGCAGTAATGAAGCCATGAGGTGATGGAAAGAAGCTCCCAGATTCAGAATATAATTCTATGGAGATGGGAGATGGGATAAGACACAGAATGGGATAAATGAGGGACGAGGAAAAGTTAATAATTATGCTATAAGGAAGTTAAGAACCCAATCCAATGATGCTCTGGGTCGGAAAGTCTTAACCGAGGCTGCTGTGTTTCACACTGCCAGTAAGCAAATACAAGAAACTATTCAGCTCTGTTTCTGTACCAGATCTCTGAGTTTAAATTGGTGGCTCAGATGGTAAGGAGTCTACCTGCAATGCAGGAGAGCCAGGTTCAATCCCTGTGTCAGGAAGATCCCCTGGAGAAGGAAATGGCTATCTACTCCAGTGTTCTTGTCTGGAGAATTTCCATAGACAGAGGAGCCTGGTGGGCTACAGTCCATGGGATGGCAAAGAGTCAGACACGACTGGGCAACTAACACACACACAGTGATAATATTTCTAATACTATCTTATCACATGTGAATAACTAAAGCACATTACCTAAATTTGAAATTACACAGAGTAAAATGTAGTAATAAATCATTGCTTTTCTGTCAGCACAGAAAAATACACTAGGCCACCTTTTCAAAGCATGTGATATATTCTACTGTGTGAAACACAGGTGGAGTATACTTTAAGGGAAAACTTTATATATAGATGGTAACAAAATCAGCAAGGAGGTAATGAGCATGAGCAAAACATCCAAGGACAATTATAATGATATTTTAAAATATTTGGATATGTAAACTTGCAGGATGTCAGCATCATGTCTGTTTTAATTTGCTATATACAATTATCACCTTTAAGAATACCCATTCCAATCAGTGGAAATGCAATAACTACACCTTTCAATGCTTGTTTCAACTTTGAATTTAAATACCAACATAATCTTCTGCTCAAAAATCACAAAGCCAATTCCAGCAGAGAAAATTATCATACACTTGTTAAGAAAATTAAACTACAGATAACTGAATTGTCATTCCAAATTATGTTAGTTGACTCAGAAAGGGGAATTTATATTTAAACCAATCAATCTGTATCTAAAAACCCATCCAACAAACTCATTTTTACCAGAGTCCTGAAGTAAATACTACAAAGAATCCAGCTTTTAAGACATGCCTCTAAAAAGAAATATAATTGTGTTAGAAATAGTAAATTTCTCTATAACCACAAGGAAGATGTTCAGAATTCTCCTCTAGTTAGATGTCCACTGGTTTTATCTTACATGGGGCAAGTAACATAGAGCTCTAAGTAACTAATACTTAGTGTAAGTCACTACCATTTAGTATATTAAAATTACTTACAGCATTATGAGAAGATGACCATGAATTTCTACTCTACATAGCAAGTGTCAGGAGCCAGTGACTATCCAGTGACTGATGAGAAAGGAATGTGACCTTTGCAGCATTCTCTCTCTTGTATACATACACACCACACTAATGGATACTGTGCAGACTTCAGGTATAATCGGATTAGGTGACCAGTTAATTTCTTTTTAAAAAAAAAATCTGTACACAAATTTTTGTAGCATTTTATAAAACAGATTTTTATTTGTAATAGCCCCAAACTTAACCACAATGTACTCCAACAAGTGGTGGGTTAAAGAAACTGTGGTACATCCGTGGATCTTGGAATTTTGCTTGGCAATTAAGGGGAACAGACTATGGGTACTCTCAACAACTTTGATATATGTCGGTGGCATTATGTTGAGTGAAAAAGAGCCACACTCAAAAGGCCACATAGTGTATGATTTCTTTTATCTAACGTTCTCAAAATGACAAACTTATACAGACTGAGAACAGCCTGGTGACTGCCAGGAGTCAGGATGGGGGGGGGGGGGAGTGGCGTGACTGCAAGGGGCAGCACAAGAGGGGGTCCGCGTGGCCTCCCCGTCTGTGATAGGGCAGCTCTGCATCTTGATTACACTGGTGGTCACTCAGATCTGCTGCACACGCGATGAGACTGATACACACGTATAGCGTCAGGCACACCAATACAAAAATTCTGGTTTGGTGCCATACTTTAATTTTGTAAGATATACTCATTAAAGGAGAGGTTGATGGAGGATGCATGGGACTTCTCTGTACTGTCTTTTCAACTTCCTGTGAATGTTTGTTTATCTTTAAATTTCTATTGGGGTGAGGTTGATTTACAATGTTTTGTTAGCTTCAGGTATACAGCAAAATGAATCTGTTATACATATATCCACTCTTTTTTAGATTCTTTCCCCATATAGGCCATTATAGAGTACAGAGTAGTGTTCCCTTTGCTATACAGTAGGTGCTTGTTAGTTAATAGTGTATATATAGGTGAGCAATTAATTTCTTAATCCTTAAGTATATACAGAAACTTTAAGTTAAAGTCAGACTATAGGAATATACAATTATAAAGATCATAATCCACAGTGTTAATCATATTTCTAGTCTAATTACACTGACTTATTGCCTTGTCCTCTTGATATTAATAACAGCAGAAGGTTTGGTGAAAGTTTTTCATGAAGGAAGAAATATTTCCTCCATGAAACTGGTTAGGAAAGGTTTGGTAGGAAATTATAACTCAAATAATAACTTTTTTTATAAGGACAAAATAATCCGGTAAAAAAACCTGGAATATTTATTGAATTTAAAAGCATACCTTTCCACAGAAAAATGTGAGAAATAGAATCATTAGTGCATATGAATTCTTTCCCTTGTAGGAGTTATCTGAATACAAAATCTCTTATAATTTTAATACTCACACTAGAAAGGGAATGGAAGAGATCTATTCATGTTCATTTATAACTTCTTAGGATATTAATTCTGCTAAATGTCAGTAGAACATTTTATGTAGCAATGAGAAATTACACTATTCAGTAATATATTTTTACAACCGCAGATGAACCTCAATCTTGTGTAACTGACTTCCTAAAAAGTTTGTATAAATAACACTTTGGTAAACTGAATAATTTTACTTGCACATAAATTGGATATTCTCTTAAGCAAATAACCACCCCAAAATCTAATCTTTACTTTAAAATTTTTACATTATAATAAAGCACAAATTAATATGTAATTCACATTCTCCTATTGGGAGCTTAGAATAATCATGATCTTTATGACAGATCTGAAAACATTTAAATTTTTAATTGAGTATGTCCACAGTTTTTGGCATGATGGTTTTTTAAGTTTCTCCAAGTAGAACAGCTTCAGAAGCTGATTTCATGTTAATTCCACAAGGCTAGGCCAAACTTTAGCAGAATATTTTAATATGTCTAGGCAGCAATACCGGAGAAGGCAATGGTACCCCACTCCAGTACTTTTGCCTGGAAAATCCCATGGATGGAGGAGCCTGGTAGGCTGCAATCCATGGGGTCGCTAAGAGTCAGACACGACTGAGCAACTTCGCTTTCACTTTTCACTTTCATGCATTGGAGAAGGAGATGGCAACCCACTCCAGTGTTCTTGCCTGGAGAATCCCAGGGACGGGGGAGCCTGGTGGCTGCCATCTATGGGGTCGCACAAAGTTGGACACGACTGAAGTGACTTAGCATAGCATAGGCAGCAATACAGCTTAGACCTAGATACATTAGAGAAGCCACAAGATGATGCTCTCCTAAGCTTCATCTAGTAAGGGAAAAGCACATGGAAGTTAAGTATTCAGTATTCAAAAAAGAATACCAAAAAGCTCAACCTAATCTTGAAAGAGAAGCATAAGAACATAATAATTCATACGTGAAGTTCAAAGCTCAGAGAAAACAGTGGGTCATATTCTTGGCAGATTTTAAATAACCTGAGTTTGTTGAGAAATATAAATGTGAACACCCCAACTGCATCTAGAATATGTATTCTTTAAGGGTTAAACAGCTCTTCAGACATAGTAGTCTCAATAAATATTCATTGTGTGAAAGAGAGAGAAAATCCACTAGTTTTACCCATCAACATACTATCAACAGCTACTGCAATACCCGAAAATAAAAATTTCTTAAAATGAACACTTATCACTGAAATTAAAGCCATACTCATCCTCTTTGTATTTTAACCAAAAAGACAAAGAGTGAACAAATGCGATCAACTGGCCAGGTGTTTTTCAATAATGGGTCACTTAGATATGTAAAGAATGACCAGAATTTTAAAATAAGGTTTATTTTAAGCTCTCTGATCAAAATATTGCTGCATATTTTAGCTTTTCCTCAAAACATTATTTCTGAGCACAATCTCCCTAATTCTACAACACTAATGAAACTGCGTTTAGCAGTATTTGCTAATCCCTGCTTAGTAAGTATTAGACACTTAAATGAAACCACCTGACTTTAAACAGGAAACGGACAGTTGATTCTTTTCAGAGTACCTTCAAAAACCCTTCAGTAGAAAGAAAATGACACTGTCAGAAAACTCAAAACTATGATAAATATAATTTGTTTATAGATTACCAGCTAATATAGAGAAAAATCACTATTTTACCATGATCTTTTGTACACGTTTATGGAAAGATCATTTCACAGGTTACATGCGCACAGCAAACAGTTTTTAAAGGTAACTAAGCAACTGAGCTCTGTAAGTTTTTTTATTATTTTCTAAGATACAAAGATTACTTCACTAATCCAACTTATAAACTGATGTATTTAACTAGGAAACTAATTACAGAAGAAATGTCATGAGAAACTTCATCACAGACTCTATAAAACACTTTCAGTATCAGAACAACAACAGAAATGCCATGTCTAATGTTACTTATGAAAGGATCCATATTCCACACTATCAAAGAGAGCGTACAGTAAGCACAAGGCACACTGAAAAATGCCACAACATCCTGAAAGAAGTTGTTAAAATGGAGATTGAAATATCTCTCTATATCACATCAGCAAACCTAGAAAAAGGAAAAGAGCCCAAGCAGGCATAAACTGAGAAGACAGCACACCTTACTTTGCCATGAGAATGAAATATAAAAAGATACTATTTTGAATGCTGCTGAGCTGTCACAGAACGGTGGAGGTTAAAATCAGTGTTATGCTTGAATGGAACCTTATGATGCTTTATTACAAATGCAAAGGTTACATTATCAAATATGAAAATACAAAAGACTCATTCTACCCAGATTTTGAGATTTCACGTGAAATCTAAATTCTGTCTTAACAAAGTATATTTTAAGGACCAAGGGAAAGGCCCACTAATGACATAATAAAGTTCTGAAGTGCTATGGCATTCTTATATACATATCTGAGGCCTGAATCACTGGGAATACTTGCAGCTATTTTAAGTTCTGTGGACCCTAGAGTTTAGTCCCATTTAGCTTTCTCTTCACCCAACCCCCTGCCAACACTATTTTTGGCCTTTCTGTGTCTTAACTATATAAGCAATGGGATTACCCATTGTGCATGTTTTCCTGTCCCATAATTAACTGGGTTCCAAAAGCAACTTCCAGCTAACCTGAAGTCAGGACTTAGAGAGTTACATGGCCCTGTGGGCCTTCTGTGCATGCCACCTGACCCTGAGCAAATTACTTAACCTCTCAAGAGAGAAGTGAGAGAATAAAAGTTATCTGTGAAGAGAGACTGTAAAAGTATTATAAAAGTATTCTACACCGAGTTCTGGTTAAGACTAGTTGCTCAACACATAACTAGCTGTACGAAGAATCATCTAGTGTATACAGTGCTATAGCAGTGGAGACAGTATGGTACTGGCATAGAAACAGACACATAAACCAATGGGTCAGAGGGCCCAGATAAATAAATCCACGCATATTTGTTGTTGTTCAGTCATTAAGCTGTGTCCGACTGTACTGCATGGACTGCAGCACGCCAGGCTTCCCTGTCCTTCACCATCTCCCAGGGTTTGCTCAAACTCAGGTCCATTGGGTCAGTGATGCCATCCAACCATCTCATCCTTTGTCACCCCCTTCTCCTATGCCCTCAACCTTTCCCAGCATCAGGGTCTTTTCCAATGAGCTGGCTCTACACATCAGACCAATGGCACAGAGGGCGCAGATATAAAAATCCACGGATATATGGTCAACTGATCTTTGACAGAGGTACCAAGAATATACAATGAGAAAAGGATAGTCTCTCTATACACGGTGCTAGGAAAACTGGATATCTATGTGCAAAAAAGTGAAACTGAACCCTATCTTATACCATGCACAAAATTAACTTGAAATGGATTAAAGACTTAAATATAAGACCTGGAACTGTCAAACTCCTAGAAGAAAACGTAGGGAAAAAGCTCAGTCCTGGCAATGACATTTTGGATATAATACCAAAAGCACAAGCAACAAAAGCAAAAATAAACAAGCAACTAAAAAGCTTCTGCGCAGCGAAGGAAACAATTAACAAAACGAAAAGACAAGTTATGGCACAGAAGAAAATACCTGCAAACCATACATCTGATAAGGGCCTAGTATTTTGGATATATACATTTGCTATACCCAAAATATATATATGGAATTCATGTAACTCAATAGCAGAAAACACAAATAAGCTTATTAAATAATAGACAAAGGAGCTAAGTAGACATTTTCCAAAGATGACATATAAACAGCTAATGAGGGCACATGAAAAGGTGCTCAAACAGCACTAACCAGAGAAACACAAATTAAAACCACAATGACACACCATCTCACGCTGGGTAGAATGGCTACTGTCAAAACGACAAGAGAATAACACATGTTGGTGAGGATGTGGAGAAAAGAGAACCCTCGTACACCACTGGCGAGACGGTAAACTGGTGGGACTGGGAAACAGCATGAAGGTTCCTCAAACACTTAAAAACAGAACGAACATATAATCTAGCAACCTCACTCTGAGTATACGCTTATAGGAAATAACACCAGGATCCTGAAAAGATACCTGCACTCCCATATTCAATGCGGCATTATCCACAATAACTAAGATACGGAGAACCTCTGTGTTCACTTATGGCGGAATGGACAAAGACAATACATACGTATATGTATGTGTACACACACACACACACACACACAGAATATTACACAGTCTTTTAAAAAGGAAATCCTGCCATTGGCAACAACATAGATGAACTTGGAGGATATTTTTCTAAGTGAAATATGCCAGACACAAAAAAACAAATACACAGGGAAAAAAACAATTATGATCTCACTTATGTGCGTAATCTTAAAAAGTAATTCACAGGAGAGAGTAGAATGATGGTTGCCATGGCCTGGCAGGTGGGGAAAATTGCTGGAAGGGTACAAACTTGAAGTTGTAAGACAGGTTAGTTCTGGGAAACTAATGTACAGCTGGTGACTGCAGTCAGTAATACTGTATTGTATACTTGGAATTTGCTAAGAGTATATCTTAAGTGTTCTCATAACATCAAAAAAAAAAAAAGTAGCTCTGTGAGGTGATAGATATGCAGTTATCTTGATTATGGTAATCACTTCACTTTGTAAATGTATACCAAATCATCACACTGTATACCTTAAAATATATACAACTTTGTCAGCTATACCTCAGTAAAACTAGTTTTAAAAATTCAAAAGAATCATCTAGTTTAATAAACTTACTTTTACTTTTCCTTTCCATAGTAGACTCTTTTCCTTACCCAACTAAACTCTTAAAAGGCCCACTCATTTTAAAGAGAGAGAAAATAAGATGAAGATTTAAGGACATACTGTAAGTCAAACGTCACAAGTGGATAAATAACTCAAGTCTCTTGACTTCAAATCTAGTTATTTTTCAGCATACCTTTTTGTTTCTAAGGTTCTTTTATGGAACCATTTGGAAAATAATTTTTGGTCTTTAACTTGATAAGAGAAAAAAGCCAGGTTATTCTATTAAGGAATAAATGTGGCCACACACTGTTTCATTCCACATTTATCAGAAAAAAAGACCCTTCCCAAAGCAAATTTATATGATCAGCAATAGGCCATGCTCATTCAATCTTATATTCAATAGTATCTATAGCAATTATTTTAAGATATATCATAGGTATTAACAAAACTAATTAAGCCACAAAGAGTTCATTGAGGTTTTGTTTGTTCTGCTTAAGAAAACAATTGTATAATGATTTTAGAAAGCCTTTGTTTCACCAAATAGTTAATATTTTAGTAATCTAAAAGTTAGCTATGTGAAGTTCTCCCTGTGGCCATACTGGCTAAATAAGGGGCTATTTCTGTCAGCAGGAGATAGATACTTGATCTTTAGTGACACTAGGCAGCAATCTGTAGCAGTTTTTGCATTCTTGTTATGAAACACACCCAGAAGTTTAGTGAGTTTCTTAATTCTAATATCTTGGAAGACAATTTTGGACACCAGTCTTCCCACACAATAATGAGTCTCACAAGTTTAACTCATCCTTATTTTTGGTGAGCCATCATTAAAGTACACCATAGTGGCATTTCATTAAGTTACAAACATTCAGAGTTCAAACCCACAAATTGCAGGATAACTATTAGCTTCTTAGGGGTGAGGGGCTGAATTAATCCAGCACCAGTTGCTGGGACTATCACCTGAGAACAGAATCTCTGCTTAGTGATTCCTGAAACATTTACCAGTTTATCACCACATATAACTAACTTTTAATAATCATGGGGAAAAGTACTTCTCACTATAATACAATTCAGAAAGAGTACAGATTCTAGAAGTACACAAGGCCAGATACAGCCAAGTTCATATCCTTGACCCTTCAGGAACCAGGATTTCTCACACAGTCACTTATACCTGACTTCTCTCTGTCTGTCTGTCTGTCTGTCTGTCTGTCTCTCTCTCTCTCTCTCTCTCTCTCTCTCTCTCTCTCTCACACACACACACACACACACACTTACACACACATTCTCAGGCTTTTACATGACAAAGAGATACGACCAATCCAACCATATTCTATTTCAGTTACATTCACTAACCTAGGTCTTACATTTTTAGACATTCTGAAAATGTCAAAACATACTCCAGCACAGTATAATAGTGCTGTGGAAGCAACAGAAAACCTATTCATTAGTAATTTTTACAGCTCAGAAGTCACAGCTGATGACCAGTATCAAAGTCTTCTTTCAATTAGGAGCAACAGGATAATCCTGTAGAGTGAACACCACATCTAGAATCAAAAATTCGATTTCAAATCCACTTTCTTGATGAATGAAAGTATATATTGCCTTAAGCACTCACATGTTTTCTTCCTTTCTGCCTACATCTTTAGAGATACAACTTAATATTGGAGAGGTTATTGAGGTATCTGGGGCTTCCCAGGTAGCTCAGTGGCAAAGAATCTGCCTGCAATGCAGGAGATGCCAGAGACGTGGGTTCAATCCCTGGGTTGGGAAGATCCCCTGGAGGGGAGGAAATGGCAACCCTCTCCAGTATTCTTGCCTGGGGAATCCCATGGACAGAGGAGCCGGGAGGCCACAATCCATGGGGTTGCAAAGAGCCAGACATGACTGAGCAACTAAGCCTGCAAGATTGAGGTATCCATGAACTTGCCTCGTCCCGCCAGCTGCCACAGTAACATTTACCTGCGGTAAACATCACAGCTTAAAGGTATCTGGCATGCTTGCTCCTACAAAAATGAAATACTTTTTTCCATAATTTGTTCATAATTAAGAATAATCCTATATTCTTCAGAATTACTATAAACCCATTATATGTATCACATATATATATATATTATGTACACACATATATGTATATATATGTATTTTTTTGCAGAATAAACACAAATCTTGTTCTTCTAGAATGAGCCGGATGAGTGATGAAGTCATAGTCAGTTCCAGGGACTCAGATGAGGGGTAGAAAGGGAAAGCAATATGGCTTCTGGCTCTTCCATCAGTTTCTCAAGTTTTTTACATCATGGATGATAGTGTGCTTTCTGTCTTCCACTTGCTTTAAGTAAACCCAGTTAGCGACAATTATGAGATAAGCTCAACTTCTTGTTAAAAAAGAACACAGGACAGAAACAGCACAGTGATTTGGTCTCTTAGACATTTAATAAGAGAACAAAATTATATATTGAAGACAAAAAACAGCAGCAGCAGGCACAAACCCCAGACAGGTGCTAAGGAAAATCCTATCAGGGGATTTAAACTCTGGAGAAAAGACTAAACTAAAATTAAGAATAACAAAGTCATCAGTAGATACGTCTTGGCAGATTATTAGCTACGTGTGAAAGCTTTGATAAAATGGGCTTTTAGCAATGTTTTAAATTTCAGATTTAAGAAAAATCCTCTCCTACTTGCCATTCGTTGAACATTGCCATTTATTTCCATTGTTATTCATTGCCATGGAGCCCAATTATTCCTTTATTTTCTTCTTCACATTTAGTCTGCATTAGCACAAATAAAAATCACAAGGATACCATTACCCTTCAACATTTCCCCAATATATAAATCCTAATTTGCATTAAATCCTTGAGGAAACATACACTGTGGTGAATGAAATGTCCTCTGTAAAAAGGAAATAATGAAGTAATTTTTAGCTAAATATATGTACACACAACTTTACATACGGTTAAACTGATCAAGGCGCTTTAATAACACTAGGTGTATACAATAGTCAATATGCTTAGAATAATAGTTATTTGAGAGGAATGTAATCTTTGAGCATGAAAAAGTTTAAGAATATAAAACTTCTATAAATTCACTCAGATCCATTTTGCTATTGACCCACTGATGTAGAAGTTTTATGTACCATAATTAATGGGAAAAATTAATGAATGCTGCTGATACTTAGTATAGTTCTCAAAAGCTAAAAATCTTTCCCCAAAATCAGTATTTGAAAGTTATCTCTTTAGGGAAAAAAGTCAAAGCTTTAACTGTCAGTATATTTTTCAGTCTAGATTAAGAAAGCTTTGAAACAAGGATCTAAGCACTCTAGGAAAACTAATTTTAAAAGTGGGGGGCACAGGAGTGGGGGACCATAATTTTCAAAAATATTAGCCTGAGAAGTAACTTTATAATAAGAGAATGTCTGAATATCTTTAAAATGGGGGGAAAATGTAATTAAAAATGCTGGAATTCTACAAATTGAGCACAGCACTAAAAATGACTCAACAGGGGAAATTTAATGAAAAGATAAACTGAAAGCAAATTGACTGATTAAAACACACACACACACACACACATTCTGAAGGCAGTCATTCAGGATTATATGTTAGTTGGCTTTGTATTTTCTTTTAAATTGAATAACTTCTTAATGTATAAAACAATAAAGCTCTCAAGACATTCATGAAAAATTCCTATCAAATTTCACTCTAGAGTTAATAATCTGTTAGACTACTAGGCCTAAATAAATCTATTATGTTAAATCAGGAATTAACACATGCTGTTTTCCATAGCAGGAAATATATAAAATTATAAGCTCTTCATGTTTTTGTTATTAGGTTTGGTACCCTTAAAAATAAGTAGTATTCTACATCCAGAGTGCTCTTACGCAATTGTCTTTATATCTTTTAGAATTTATAATTCATCTCAATGCTCAATCCTTACAGAAAACCACAAAAGGACGTACAACTGCTACTTACTATCTTGAACAGTAAAACTGTATTTGTTCTGTTTTTGAGCCCATAGGTTTTGCTTTATGACATTTTCAGAATGAAGCACATTTATTCTATTTTCTTTTCACTGTTACACATGATTTCTAAGATCATTAATTTTAACACTAACATCCTGTTACATTCTCATTTGAGTTTTTCTATTTATCTCGAAGGTAGACTTACATATTACCATTACAAAAAATAACTATTTGCATAATACTTTATGATTTTACATCTATTACAAACACATCACAGGGAGCCTGAGGATGCATTCAGTAGCTTGTCATTCACCACTTCAAGACCCTTCAGAACTAAACAAGGGGGAGGGTGACATTTTGCTAATGGCAGAAGTAAAGAAATGAATATAAATAACAAACTTTGAAGTTTTAAAAATGCAAACTAAAATTTTTAAAAATGCAAACAAAAATATGATCCATATGCATAAACAAGATAGTTTCAATTTATAAAACTTGGTGATATCTGTAGAGAGTAAGGTGTTTCGAGATTTATGTATCTTCTATTATGACAGCCATTTAAATTATCTAAAACTATGCTACAAAATAAAGAAAATTAACATCTTGCTAAATTTTATAAATTATATCATATTAAAATTGTACCTATCTACATAATTCAGCTTTTTCTCAGCCTTGTGAAATAATCTGATTATCATTTATTACTCTAGACTTAACCCTATAAATGCATATTAAGAATGTTTCAGAGGGAGATAATAATGATCTAACATGTTTAGAAATCATGTTGTTTCATAACTTCTTGGTAAAACAACTACAAAGAAAACTGTTTACAGCTTCTGTATTTTCTTCCATAGCTACCAGTGCAGATAAAAAAATACCGAATGCTGTTATGTCACCTCTAGTCTAAATGCTCATAGCACTTGAAGCTTTTTGTAAACAATATGCCTCTATACTAAATGCCTATCCCTGAGCCACTAGCTACCTAATTTAACATTTTTAAATGTAGTTTTAAATGCAGCATAATACCGTCTTAAACACACACACACACACACACACACACACAGGAGTGTGCAGAAAAGGAAGGAGGTGGAAAGCAAGAAATGGAGCACGTTGTTGTTTTTCATTCATGCAGTATAGTGATGTCAGTGTCTGCAGCAGCAGCGGGAGGAGCCTTGACCTGTGGAGGCTAAAATCCACTGAAGTCAGAACCTTGCAGAATTCAAAAGAAACTGAGTAGATAATCGTTTGAAAAAATTGTTCAACTGTTCATAGTATGAATTTTAAATAGCAAAGTAAACAGAAAAGATGAGCTCTATAGTTTTAACTTGAGTAGAGAGGAACAAGGCGGGATGCGGAGAAGTAACATAAACGTAATATCATCAGGGAACTGGGGGCAGAAGAGCCTACATTCAAAATCACTTCAATGTAAGAAACTGACAACCCACTTGATGTTAAAACCAACAGAAAGGCCTCCTCTAGTCCCTGTACAAGCTCTCTGATGATGCAAATCTGTCTCCTGCACAACCAGACTCAGAGAGTGTTTTCATCATGATCGTGTTAAAATTGCATTAAACTCAGATGTGCCGTACTACAACAAAGAGGACATTTTAAGTCTGGTCACAAATTTTATTAAAACTACTTGACGATGGACCTTGTAATTCCTAATCAATTAAGACTTTTGAAAGATGCAGAAAAAGCAAGTTGTACTACGATCTATTGTAAGATGTTAGTGGTTATCAGCAAAAGGGGAGGAGGTAGTAGATGGCCATCATATTGTTGCAGCAATTGCTCAAACTACTCTTACTATGCCCACAAAACCCTCTGGACAGAATCTTTCTGCAGTGCTTATTTTATGGCTCTCATATTAGTCCTTAAAAGAAAGTCCCCAAACCCAATGGACGTACTGTTGAAGCGAAATCACTCAAAAATGTATGTTTTTTTTGAAACTGCTGCCGTCTTTTCATTCTGTTACCTTTCCTTTCATACAGTTCTAGAAAATGAGCAAGGGAGTCGCATATGGCATTAATCTGTTAGAAAATGGTGGCCTTTTCTGTAAAATACAGCCAAAGATGTGTGTTCAGTTGTGGTCATTATTAGGGCGATCACGTTGTTTTCATTCATTCATTCAGGATTTGCTGGAGGATGTCAGTTTCTGCAGCTGGCTTGACCTGGGGGAGGAGTAGGGGAGCAAATTCCTTCTGGTGCATACAGATTACAGGATGTGTTTCTTGGTGCTCCTGTACACATACCACTGTACTACATCCTACCCTGCCTTCACCATCAAGTGGTCTGAAAACAAGGGCCTTAGCAACATGCAAATTACAGGTCCGAAACACTAAAACAAAAACACCCAAACTGCAGTCTATCTTATTAACACAATCACTTTCTCCAAGTCTAAGACCCTCATCGAGAAAACTCCATGAAAAAAATTCCACATACCATATAAAACACCATACAGAGCTCCACAATGTTTTCCTCCCAAGCAGAGATTTTTCCACTCTGTTACCGGTATGATAGGGTCTCTCCACAATGCAGAAGCAGCAGCAGCAGCAGCATCTGTAGCCCTAACCCGGTATCTAATCACAGGAGCTACTACTCCTCTCTTCCTTATGAGCTTTACATCCCTGTTTTGGCTTATCTCCCTCTTCTCCCCCAGGACTCAACTAGTTCGTGCACTATGTCCCTAGAGATAAACCAAACCACACCAGAACACAAAACATTAAGGGAAGCCGACAGCATCCACCAGGTCTCCATTGCCTTTGACAACTAACAGAAAAGAAACTCGAGATCCTTTAATAGCTCAACTGAACTGTTAAGTGTACTTACAAATGGAAGGAAAAAAGTGAGCACACTCTACAAATAGGTCCTTAGAAATTTACCATGCAAGTCTTGAGTTGGGCATAAACTGTTTTCAGTGCAGTACCGCCCAGATGCATATGACTATATAAAGTAGAGAAAAGGAGACCAAAAAAAAAAAAACAAAAAAAAAACAAAAAAAAACCCCAAACACTATACACTTCAATTGCACATCCAAAACTGTCCCCTCTACACACCCAACAGGATATCCTTACATCATAACTAGTGCCTCCACCCCTCCAAAAAAGAAAAAAATTACCCCTGTAGGCATAGACACATTATGGGAACTTTGTAGGAAAGCACAAAGAGGCTGTAGAGATTACAACCACCACCTTATCTGCTGCCGGAGTTGGTGTGCGTGTTTTTTTTAAAGTGTTTCACCCAGCTACTCCTTCCCCCACTACAAACAGCAAACACAGGAGTGAGCTAATCAGCTCTTAAACTGAAAAACCTTTCGATGCAGGCGTGTGATGGTAGATAAAAGCTGAAGGGGAGGCAAAAGGGTCAAATAAAAGTTGCTCTGCAGTCCGCTCCTCCGAGCCCCGCAGCGACCGCAGTGGGGTGAGGTTCCCAAAGCCACTTTCACACCTTCGATAATGCACTAGCAAAGAGAAGCCCGGAGAGACTGAAGTTTCCACGGAGGGCACCGTCGGGGAAGGGAGACGTAGCCCGGGAGGACGGAAGGGTTGGGCTCGCTACCTCTGCAGACGGGCGAGCCGGGGCTCCGTCGCTCAGGTGAGTTGCTCCTCCGGTGGCTCTCGGGGGACCGTCTCTGGCGGCCCTTGGCCCGCGGCGCCTGCTCGGTTGGGGCCGCGGCTGGCGGCGGCGTCGGGCTGGGCGGGCTGGGGCCGCGGGCCGCGCCGGGCCCCGGGAGGCTGCCCAGCGAGGCGGCGGCGGCGGGCGGGCGCGTGGGACTGTGCTGGCTGCCCCGCAGGAGTTGGTAGGGCACCGTGGCGCGGATGGGCTGCAGCAGCCGGCCGGCTCCCGCAGCTGGGGCGCAGCCCACACCGCCGCCGCCGCCGCCGCCGCCGCCGCCGCCTGCACCGTTCCCGCTGCCGGCGGCGGGGGCGGCGGGCGGGGAACCCGCGGCGCTGCGCCGCATCCTCTGCGGCGGGGGATGAGGGGTCTGAGAGGAACTGGAAGAGGAGGCGGCAGTGGACATGGTGGCTCCGCGGGCCTGGGACGACGCCGGCCGACACCGAGGCGCGGAGCGGGAGGCGCGCGAGCGTGTGGGAGCCGGCGCGATAGTGCGTGCGAGTGTGTAAGGGGGAGGGGCGGGGGTATCGGGGAGGGGGAGGAGTCTCCCGGCTCCCCCTTCCCAACGCGCACCCCCGCCGCCTCGGCGAAGGGGGAGGGGAAAGCTGCGAAAACAAACGTCCAACGGCCCCAACCGCCCGGCCGGGCTCGCTGTGGCGGTCACGGCCGGGGCCGCAAGGAGCCCGAAGCCGCCGCCGCCGCCCCGGGCATCGCGCTGACAGAGGAGAGGGGCAACCGGCCGGATCACGCCGACTCGCGGTGCTGCACGCGCGGGAGAGACCGGTAGCTGCAAAGAGGGCCTGGACCCCTGCTTCTGGGGACCAGGGTAGGGGGAAAAGGGCCTCGAGGTGCCCGGCTCTCCGCGGAGCCGCGCCACCGCAAACGCCGCCGCCGCCGCTTCTGCCCTCTCCTCACTCCAAATGGCAACTAACCCCTAAGCCGTACTCCGCCCCCGGCACCGCCTCCCGGCGCTCGGGACCGGCAGCTGCCGCAACGAGCATTCCCATTGGCTCCGTCCTTCTCCACCAACGCTGTAGTGATTGGTTTCAGGATAGGAGTGAGAGGAGCATCTGCCAATGAAAGTGGGTGTCCTACTCTGGAGGCGGGATATGAAGGGGTGGAAGAGGGAGGAGGGGGCTGTGTGCGCACGGAGGGGCGTGAGAGTTGACAGCCTTTGAGGTGCGAGGGGGACTTTGATTGGGCTGCTTTGGGAGAGTGGGTCCGTACGTGTCCTGCCCCAACACCCACAGACACGCGTACACCCGAGGAAGCAGGTTACGAGAGCTCCACCCTCCAGGGCCGATTGTACAATATGAGACAGAGGATACATCAGGCAAATTTGACTTTACAAGTACACCTGTTCTGATAGTGGGATGTTTTAGAATCCATCCCTTTCTCTCTAACTTGAGCAATCTGAGGTTTTGCAGCGAGCAGACTAATCGAAAGAACTTCAGGCCATCAGAAGCAATGTGTGGGAGTTGGATTAAACACTGAGTGGATACTTTTACAGTTAACCTATGGAGTGAAAAGAGTCAAATCTTCTGTTCCAAGATAATAACTTGGAACTGCAAGAGTCAACAAGGAGTTGTACATCATTACACCATCAGTTAAATACATTAATGGAGGGTACGCTGTTGTCTTTCCCAGAAGCAGATGCCCTCTTGGGAGGAGTAAGTACCAGACTTGATGTAACAATACACTGTGGTAAATTTCGTTTTTATTCTGCAGTGAAACTGAAGGGATACAAAGATTTTAGATGACTACCAGGAACCTAAGTTTACCCCTAAATTGTTCCTGCTTAAACCTTAAGGAACAATTGATTGATGGGTCTACATCAGATAACCTCCCTTAGTTTCCATGAGATAAGAAAAGCATAACTGGGGGGTCAGATTGATCTACTCTTGGTGTCTGCCCACAGTGACACGCTTCCTCTGATTTTCGGCACTAAATGCAGAGATCAGTTTCACTCAGAGGGGCCATCCTTCTCAGCTTCCTTGTGTCCTCAGAAAAGAAAGTATACCCGGTTCTGTAAAAAGTGGATGAAACCCACTTTTTCTGTAAAAATGCAAGAATTGCACCCATTAAGACTAGTGATAGTTCCTCACTTTATCACCTACTAGAATAATAGTGAACATTTATTGAACATTTCATGTGTCTGTCATTGTTCTAAGACTGTTGTATGTGTTAACGCCTTCAATCCTTCTATAATGCACAACGTAGATACTATTATTATCACCACTGTGTTCATATATGTTTGCTTTCCAGAATAATATATTAATTATGAATACAGTAAAATTTTTACTCTTTAAAACTTGGTGTAATTGACCTATAGTAGTATTTTTTTCCATCTAAAATAAAAGATTTCCTCATTCATTAGGAAATTGAATTCCTTCATGAGGAAAAAGAATGATAAATGGCTTCTTTCTGATGACTTTTTTGGAATATCAAGAACAAAAATTGACAGATTAAAATGAATAAAGTTTTTTAAAAATTGCTGGTAAATATCCAAGTTGTTGATTTAATTACAGCATGGTTTCATTATAGAAATGTTATCTCTGGAAACAAACTCAATGCTTTAGATTACAATAATTCTAAATTTATACCAAGCCACAGCCATAACGATCAATAGTTCAGTTCAGTTCAGTCTCTCAGTTGTGTCCAACTCTTTGCGACCCCATGGACTGCAGCACGCCAGGCTTCCCTGTCCATCACCAACTCCCAGAGCTTATTCAAACTCATGGCCATAGAGTTGGTGATGCCATCCAACCATCTCATCCTCTGTCGTCCCCTTCTCCTCATGCCCTCAACCTTTCCCAGCATCAGGGTTTTTTCCAATCAATACTTGATTTGGATCTAAAACAACATACCTTTTAAAGGCTTTCTGTATTTGTTCAAAACTATCATACCAAGTTATATATCCAAAACAAATCTAAATGACACACAAAGAGAACTAGTATGATCTTAAAATACTATTTTTAGTTGCTGGTAAGTCATCAAGTCATCATGACCTACTTAGATGTTCAGTCACCTCTTTACTAAAGATACCTTGGTCATCTCTTAAACCTTTGTTCTCATGAAATAAATATGGATCTTTATGTGTTAGGAATCGAGTCTCTAAACAAATGAAAGGTGGGTTAAAATAAACTAAACCCAGCATCTGCTTTCAAATGTCCACATGTTGAGGTCTTAATAGCATTTTCTTCTTAGTGAGGATGGGAGTGGGCTTCAAGGGTATAAATTTAAGTTTTAGGAAAACATACTCCCCAGTAAATTGGAAACCCCTTAGAAGGAAGTGTGAATTTCTAGGCTAGAAGAGCATTGTTGTTATCGGACTGTGCTAGGTATGGAATCATACACCCAGTATGGATTATCTCTGTTTGTTGAATGTAAGTGTAACAATCCCTGTAAATTCTGTAAATGTTAATATTGATAATAACCTCTTTTTTTGTGTTGTCCTGCCTGGAAGGAGACACCACTGAAAGCACAATCAGGTGGCAGGGGAAACATCTTTGTCCTCAGTAACCTGTGTCTTAGTTATTCGTGGAACAGATCTCACCAATAGCTTATCTGAGGTAGAACTCTGTTACACTTACTTCTTGATTCATATATGGTAATGGGCTACAATACCCATTAGGTTACATTAAAACTTGGAATCATTGGCTATGTCTGATTAATATGCAGTCCCGTGTGAAAAGAGAATGAGATAACCATCGGGCCTACAGAGCTACCAGAACCCCTCTCTTCTAGTTTCGTCCACGTTTGCCAGGCTGTGCATCCAAGGCCCAACCAAATGTAAGAGGCAGTCCAAGCTGTCAGCGTTAGAAATGAGGTCATGGCTGAGAGAAAACACTAAACAGATCTGCACTGATGTTCAGCTTAAGCTGATTAAACTCTCTTGTAGGTGGATTCTTTATAGCAACAACAAAAAGAGCCTTGCCTGAATGTTTGTCCCTGGCAGATGCTTACAGTAAAACTCCTTACCGCTTGTGACAGCCTACGTGCGCCTTTGCATTAGGTGCTCTCTCTGCCTGAGGAGTTCTTGCCCCAGTTACCCACATGGCTTGCTCCCTCAGTTCCCCCAGGTCTCTACTCAGATGTCATCCCCTTCACAATGAAAGCTTTTCTGAAAACTCTTTTGAAAATTGCAAGCGCCCCCGAGATGGTCCCTACTCTCTATCATACTTTTCTTTCCCAGATCACCATCCACACATTATATATTGTAATTATTTTTTATTCTGTCTGTGTAGAATACACCATGAAGGCAAGACTTTTTATCAGTTTTGTTATTGCTGAATCTCCATAGTAGTGCTTGGTACACGGTAGACAATATTTGCTCAATGTTTTTAAAAGGGTAGCAAATTTTAATCAGTGCTTGTTCCAAAGACTAAATTGCAACTTTCATCAGAAAACAAAATTGACAATAACAAGTGTATGTGTATCACTGTTGTAGAGGCATAGCCACAAGGTAGAAGAATGTTCCATGTGGCTTCTGTAAACTATACGGATACTCACATTGGGGCCAGCATTCAAAAGGAAAGCATATCTTGTATTGTGATCGTTATAAAGGCAGAGTAAAAAATACTAGTCCTCGTGGCTCTTGTAGGCTCATCTGGTGTTGAAAGTGGAGAATGAAATTGATAATGGAGAAAAGGCAGTTGAAATCTGTAGAAAAAAATAACCAACTGAAATTGACAGAGGCCAGTTGAGGAGCATCAGTTAGAGAATGACATCTGCTGATATGTAATTAGTTCTATCTCTCTATTGGGAGCAGTTATTCTCAAGAGGCCTGTGTGAGGGAACTGAAAAATACATATATTTAAGCAGAAAGGAACATTTCATGAAAATAATAAACATCTTTGTTTCTTCCCCCCAGGCCCAGCTTTATTGACATGTAATTGACATAAGGAGAAGGCAATGGCACCCCACTCCAGTGTTCTTGCCTAGAGAATTCCAGGGACGGGGGAACCTGGTGGGCTGCCATCTCTGGGGTCGCACGACTGAAGCGACTTAGCAGTAGCAGCAGCAGTAATTGACATAAAAGATTGTGTAAGTTTAAGGTATGTAATGATTTGCTACTTAGTGAAAAATAACATCATAAGGTTAGTTAACACATCCATCACCTCACATAGTTACAAAATTTTTTATGATGAGAACTTTTAAAATCTGTTCTCTTAGCAACTTTTAAATATTCAATTTAGTATTGTTAAAAAATAACCACTATACCTCACATTATATCCCCAGAATGTATTCATCTTATACCTGGAAGTTTGTACCTTTGACCATCTTCACCCATTGCCTTCCAGCCCCTGTTCCTGTTCTCTATTTATACAAGTTTGGATTTTTTTTCCTAGATTCCACATATAAGTGAAATCATATAGTATTTGTTTTTCTCCATCTGACTTACTTAACTTATAACGCCTTCAAGGTTCATCTGTGTGGTCACAAATGGCAGAATTTCATTCTTTTTATGACTGAATAATACTCCTTTGTGTATATATGTCACATTTGTTATCTGTTCATTCATTGATGGACACTGAGGTTGTTTTCATATCTTGGCTGCTGTAAATAGTGCAAACATGGAAGTACACATATCTCTTGGAGAGATTGATTTCATTTCCTTCAGCTATGTACCCAGAAGTAGGATTGCTGGATCATATGGTAGTTCTATTTTTAAGTTTTTTGGTAACTTGTAATGTTTTAAGTAGTGGCTGCATCAATTTACAGTCCCACCAACAGTGCACAAGGGTTCCTAAGTCTTTATATCCTCCACAGTACTTATTCGGAGAAGGCAGTGGCACCCCACTCCAACACTCTTGCCTGGAAGATCCCATGGATGGAGGAGCCTGGTGGTCGCAGATAGTTGGACACGACTGAGCAACTTCACTTTTACTTCTCGCTTTCATGCATTGGAGAAGGAAATGGCAACCCACTCCAGTGTTCTTGCCTGGAGAATCCCAGGGACGGGGGAGCCCAGTGGGCTGCCGTCTATGGGGTCGCCGCACAGAGTTGAACACGACTGAAGTGACTTAGCAGCAGCAGCAGCAGTACTTATTATTTCTTGTCTTTTTCATAATTCCCACTTTAACAGTGAGATGGTAGCTCAGTGTGGTTGTAATTTGCATTTCTCTGATTAGTGATGTTGAACACCTTTTCATGTACCTGTTGACCATTTGAATATCTTCTTCAGAAAAAAATCTCTGCCCAGATCTTTTGCCCATTTTTAAGTGGATTGTTCTTCGTGTTTTTCTTTCTTTCTTTGCTTTCATATGAGTAGCTTGTATATTTGCAGTATTAACTCCCATTGAAATATGTTATTTGCAAATATTTCTCCCATGATCTAGGTTGACTTTTCATTTTGTTGATTGTTTCTTGTGCTGTGTAGAACGCCTTCTAGTTTGATGTAGTTTCACTTGTTTTTTCTGTTTTTGTTGTGGTGCTTTGGGTGTCATATCCATAAAAATCCTTGCTAAGACTAACGTCAAGGGATTTTCCCTTATGCTTTGGTTTTTAAAAGTTCAGAAGAAGCAGTAAAAGTCAGGGATATTTTCTTTTTTAACTGGTAAATAACAAAAGAGTAAAGGATGCAACTATTATTACCTGGATAGAAAATAGTGAGGAGGACCACCAGTTTTTCAGCTTTCATCTTCACAGCAATTCCTGTCCCCATATATGATGCCAGGCACACATCCCCTAAGCTGGTATACATAAGTAGGATTTTATCATTTAACTAAGAGATTATATTCTACAAACCCAGCACATTCAGAGGTTAAGTAGACTTTGGGACCAGGAAACTGGAAATATTCTCTCTTTGCTGTGACATTTCATTTGTTTTAGTTCCAAACACAGTGTCAACAATATATGAGAGCAGTTGTGATCCTATGAAAAGACTGTACTTGATTACCACAGTACTATTTTTTTAATGAGAGTTTAGAGTAATTAAAATTTGTCATTGATTAATTTCCTCCTATGTGGCTGAAGCTTACTTTTTACCACATAAGTATGTTGAATGACTGTTGTTAAAGGGCCATCAATTCATCAGCAGAGAAATTTTTTTAATTATTAAACAAATTTTTGTAACGCATAATTTCCAGTGGCCTCCCCAGTATCCTGTTGAAAAGGTTCATATTAATATATTTAATAAGCCTGTATGAGGATTTAATAGCAATAATACTAGCATCAGGCCTTAGTAACTCCTCATCAAGTTACTTATTAAATACCTTCAAAGTAAGATACTGTTGTTTTAAATACCTTCAAAGTAAGACACTTTTGTATACTCTGTAAGGGCTGCACCTGTTCTCACACTTTGGTAAATTGAAATCCATCAGAGGCAAAATGGAGAAGGCAATGGCACCCCACTCCAGTACTCTTGCCTGGAAAATCCCATGGATGGAGGGCCTGGTGGGCTGCAGTCCATGGGGTCGCTAAGAGTCGGACACGACTGGGCGACTTCACTTTCACTTCTCACTTTCATGCATTGGAGAAGGAAATGGCAACCCACTCCAGTGTTCTTGCCTGGAGAATCCCAGGGACGGGGGAGCCTTGTGGGCTTCCGTCTATGGGGTCGCGCAGAGTCAGACATGACTGAAGCGACTTAGCAGCAGCAGCAGCAGAGGCAAAAAGATATTTCTACAGATAAAGGAGAAACCATGTCTAAACTAACGTGGCTTCCATAGGAGCTATGCAGATAAAGCAAATAGAAGTAATGGGAGGGAAAGATCACTTTTGAGGAACAGCTTCATGAAAGAATGTGAAGAAGTCTTGTCACCAGGAAAACAGAGGAGGTGTTAGGAGATGATCGAGCAGCCTGCCTCAACTGATTGAAGATAAGGCTTGGTGTCATGTCATGTCATGTCATGGAGGTTGCACTTTATTGAGTTTGCAAGGGGAGCTGTTAAAGATTCTTGAACTGGGGGGTGGGGGAAGACATGAAAGAGGCTGGGCTTTATGAAGATTAATGCAAGAAGAGTCTACAACTTGGATGGAGACTGCAAACTGGAAGATGATAGTAGACTTTGAGAAGAGTCTGTGGAAGTTTAGGTAACAGGAGTTAGGGGAATGAGAGGGGACATGCAGAGGGGGAAAAGGTGCAAGTGATACTCCTTCTCCGCTGACGGACCTTGAAAGTAGGAGGTCAGACAGCTCTGAAGTTTCAGGCTTGGATGCCTAAGAGGATAGTTGTGGCTTTAATAGGAACAGGGAGCCAAGAGAAGGAGTAGGGTTGGGAAAAAAATAATGAGTTCAGTTATAAACAAGGGAACCAGAGGACATTCATGGGGAGACAGTTTTTTCCTTTGTATTATTGAGATATAATTGACATACAGCACTGTATAAGTTTAAGGGTTACAGCATCCAGACTTGACTTGCCTATGTTATAAAGTGATTACAGTAACTAGTTTAGCTAACATTCATCATCTCATATCGATACAAGGGTGGGGGGAAGAATATTTTAGAGTTCTTAAAGACAGTTTTTAAATGATAGTTGAGAAGAGCAGAGGTTTGGTTTGGGGTCGGGGAGAGGTTATCCACGCACATTTTGTAGTTGAAGCCATGGACACAAATGAAGTTGGCAAGGCAACAAAATATAGCAGTAAAGAAAAAGAGGATTAAGGACAAAATGTGGGGAAATTATGCATTAGTGGAGGAGGATATGTAAACAAACAAACCAAAGACAGCAAAACTAGGAAGCACTTCTTAATTAGAGTTTGGGGTCTCGGAGGATGTTTGGTAGATGCCTCTGGGGATCTGGCAGCTCACAACCCCTTCTCTAAGAACCAGTCCTCCCCCAACACAGAGAGGGCTTAGGCCTGACAGCTGTGTTTGTACACAGTGACCTTGTTCTTCTGACCATGGCTGGCTTGACCTGAGTTCGATAACTGACCAAACCTGGACCAATCAAATTTTCTCCCCTGGAAATTTGGAATTAAGAAATACAGTGTTATTCTATTAAGGGCATGAACTGGGTGATCACAGAGACTTGTGCATGGGGTAGCCATCTTCTTTCACAGAAATGGAGAAGCAGAAGAAACCTGACTTCTGAAAGAAAAGAATGAAGTGACTTGCAGAAAATAGAAATGAGAACAGGGGACCTGAGAGAGAGAGAGACTGAGAGTATGTTTTTTTTCCCATAATGACTTGTTCAATGTTCTAAAACCATCCCCACACCTGCCTACCTCTAATACAACTCCAGTATACTCCTACCATCAAATCTACAAATCTTTTGGCACTTGGACCAGACCTTCCTTTCTGTTACAAGTGATATTTTCTCCTCTCCTATCAAAACCCATTCCTCTACTTGTGATTTAAATCCCTTCCCCTCTTTCCTTCTTAGGGGCTTCGTTTCTTCAGTAATTCCCCTTCCTCTTGTAAATAATCAGATTCTTGATTATCCTGAACATGTATGCATCTGTGCTCAGTCGTGTCCAGCTCTTTGCAACCTTATGACTGCAGCCCACCAGGCTGCTCTGTCCATGAAATTTTCCAGGCAAGAATATTGGAGTGGGTTGCCATTTCACTCCATCCACTATGTATGAATATGCTCTATCCCAACATTAAAAAAAAAAAAAAAGATTCTTATGCTGTTCCTCTCCATCTATAGTACTAATTCTCTGATTCCTTCACAATAACCATTCTTGAGAAAGATGTTGGCAAGTTAACTCAGATTTGCTCTTCAATCTACTCGACTCAGACTTTCACTCCTGCCATGCCAGTGGAAACTGCTAATCAGGGTTGTCAGCAGCCTCCTTAATGCCAGGCCCAATGGGTATTCCTTGAACCTTAGCCTCCTACTCCAACTTTTAGCAGTTTTCAACACTGTTGGTCAGGTTCAACTTCTTTTTTAAAAAATTGCTTCTGTCAGCTGATCTGTCTCCTACTTCTCTAACCACTGCTGTTAGTGACCTTCAGGGATTTTTCCTCCTCTGTGTGTGTGTGAAGTCGCTTAGTCATGTCTGACTCTTTGTGAGCCCGTGGACTATAGCCCACCAGGCTCCTCCATCCATGGGATTCTTCGGGCAAGAATACTGGAGTGGGTTGCCATTTCCTTCTCCAGGGGATTTTCCCAACCCAGGGATTGAACCCAGGTCTCCCGCATTGCAGGCTTTAACCTCTGAGCCACCAGGGAAGCTTTCCTCCTCTAGTGGCCTCTAAAAACTGGGCTCCATTCTCTGCTTTCTTCTCTATGAACTCACCTCCTTGGTGATCTGTGTCCTTCCCATAGCTTTAAATGCTATGAAATGGTAACACACTCCCAAATTTATCTCCACAGTGTAGATATTTCCTCCAAATTCTGTTTCCAAGTACTCATTTGCCTATATGACATGTCAAGTCTCCATGAATATATGAAATTAATGTATCTGAAATAGAACTAAAACTCTAAATTTCTGTATCCCTTTCCTCCCCTCCCTATCTTCATTTTTTCTCCACTTCAGTACATGGTATCACCATCCACTCAGTTACTCTAAGCAAGACTACCCAGGCAACATTCTTGATTTTTTTTTTTTTTACTCTCCTTCCCCAACTCTAACCCATCAGCTGGTCCTTTTATTTGCTCCTCATGAACAGACATCTAATCCATCCAGGTCTATCCATCTTCTCTGCTACCACCTTAATCCAAACTGCCATCGTCTTTTACCTGAGTTATTGTTGTAGCTGCCAACTGGTCTACCTTCTACCCTTGCCACCTTTAATCTGTTTTCTGCTAATTAGTCAGGGTAAACTTAGAACTACATTGGACCCTCTTATTTCCTACTTAAATCTGTTTGATGTCTTCCAATTACTTTGCACTGAGATCCAAATTCCTTTAAATAGCTTTAAAGGTCTGCCTCCTTCTCCAACCTCACCTTGCTCTATTCTCCCCCAACCCTTCAGATTCCAGCCACAGTGGCCTTCTTTCATTTCCCCTGAAACACCCTTGCAGGACCTTCACACATGTATCCTCAGCCTAAAACACTCCTTCCATAATCTGGCTTCTCAGCTTCCCTGACTGGCTCCCTCATGGTCTTCAGATCTGTTTAACTGCCATGTCTTTAGAGTGTCCTTTCTGAGTTCCCACCTACCAGTAATAACCTATAATAATCTATCACGAGGTCAGTTTGTTTCATCTGTAGAGCTCATTACACGGTGTAAATACATATTTGTTTACCTGTTGATATAAGCCTTCCCTGCTGCTGCTGCTAAGTCACTTCAGTTGTGTCCGACTCTGTGCGACCCCATAGACGGCAGCCCACCAGGCTCCTCTGTCCCTGGGATTCTCCGGGCAAGAACACTGGAGTGGGTTGCTATTTCCTTCTTCAAGGCATGAAAGTGAAAAGTGAGAGTGAAGTCACTCAGTCGTGTCCGACTCTTAGCGACCCCATGGACTGCGGCCTACCAGGCTCCTCTGTCCATCGGATTTTCCAGGCAAGAGTACTGGAGTGGGTTGCCATTGCCTTCTCCACTAGATTGTAAAGTGTCTAAAGGCAGAGACCTTGTCTCTTCTATTCACTACTTGGTCACTTGACACAGTGCCTAGAATACAGCAGGTGCCCAAGAATTCTTCGTTAAAACTTTATTGCTTACTGATAGGTTCCCTGGAGGAGGACATGGCAGTCCACTCCAGTGTTCTTGCCTGGAGAATCCCATGGACAGAGGAGCCTATAGTCCATGGGTTTACAGTCCGTGTAGACTGTAGGAGGGCTATAGTCCATGGGGTCACAAAGAGTCAGACATGACTGAAGTGACTTAGCATGCATGATAGGTTTCCGGTTCCTAATTCTAAGCTTGGTGCAGTGATATTACACTTTCTGTAAGAGTTTCTGTGGTCTTAAATTACCCTGCCCCTTATTGTTTAAATTATTTGAATAAGATTCTGTCCTTACAATTCCATGATCACTAGTTGATTAGTGTTTTTTTTAAAGGATACGGTGATCAGCAATGTCAAAAGCTGTTAGATGGAGAAGAATGTTAGGGGCTAAGGAAAATCATTGGATCTCATCACTGGTAATCTTCACACAAGCAGTGTCCATAAAATGTGGCTCTGCAGGAGCCAGGGTACAGTTGGGTTGATGAGAATGGTGAGAAAATGAATGCAACTAATATAGAGTTCTCTTTCTGAGAAATTTGACAATAAACATAAGGTATGAAGTAAAATGAGATCTTGAGGTTCAGTGGAGTCCAAACAAGTATAAAAAGCTTTAGTTTAAAAAGAATAGGGAATAAACATCTATTGATGGGCTAATGGAAGCCAAAAGAGAAAAAGTTTGAATGAGGAAGATTAAGAGATTTAGTTTCTATGAGGCAGTAGAGGATTTGATCAACAGCACAAGTCTGACAAAAATAGAATAGTGTTTTCCCTTCCATTACAGGATGAAGGGAAGATAAGAGAGTGAAGGGAAAGAAAAATTTTATTTAGCAAAAGGGAGGTTGAACATGGCCATTCAAGGAGGTAGCAGTGTCTTCTACAACTGGTTGTCAAGGGGAGTCTCTGGGAAGACTTTTCTAGACTACACTTCTATCCCTTTGCTCCATCACCTCCCTCCCCAAGATGGTTGATGCTGTCCACCACCACTGCGGTGGGGACTCACTGCTGAGGGCCACAGTGGTTGGTGGGAATGTGCCTTATCTCTTAGGTGGGGTAGGATAGAAAAAAGCCTACAGTCACTGAGGAGCGGGGTAGGCAAAAGGGAATATTGGGGTCTGAAGAGTTCTAACATCATCAGGAATACAACAAGGGCACAGCTATTTTTCAAACATATAGCTCATGAGGCATTCTTGGGACCTTCCTAAAAAAACAGATTTCAGACTTGTTCCCTGTAGAGTCTAAATTTGGCAGGTCTGGGAGCAGGAGAGGTAGAAGTGTATAGTTTTTTTACAAGTTCCCTGAGTGATGTATATGATTAGGCAAATTTGGGGAACTGTTGATTAGAAATGAATAAAAGTTCCCCAAATCTAATCACAGGCCCTAAATATTAGTGTTTAGCAAAATATAATTCAAAGAAAAATAGATAACTACATCAATTTATGGAAATTACCCAAATAAAACTGTTTTCAAAGGATAGGTATCTAATTCTATGGTTCTGAATAATCTACAGCAGTATTTAAATATAAGAGTAGTTTATGGGTATTTCTTTATTATAGAGAATTTCACTGAGGAAAAGGTAAATGGAATAAACCAGCTAACAGTGATTACTCATAATACAGTAACAAGTCAGGTATTTTAAAGCCTGTTCTGCTTCTAGTTTGCTTAGCTCCCAAATTAATAAGCTAAACATAATAAAAATCTAAGAAAGTAACTTGATCTTACCCATTCCTAGCATTCTTAAAGGAGATCTTTAGCCCGACAGCAGTAGAGCCGTTAAGAACAGATTCAGATCTGCTTAAAATATTTTTTCCATTCCCTCCCAGAAAGGGTGATTTGTATTGATATACAACATTCGAGCCCCAGACCACTTTCAGGGACCACAGGGCCTCACTAATTTGTACCAGTTTTCCTCTCTCCTAGTTGACTCTGACCATCAGGTATAAATTAGTGCTAAATCAATATTAGCTGATACTTCCCCAGGTGTGGGAAGTGTGGAAACTGGATCACATGAGCAAACACAGCCCTTCTTGGCTACATTTAAAATAAGACAGTTATTATTACACTGCATGGGGAAAAGGCTTTTTAAAAAACAAATCTCATGCCACCTTAATTTGCATTAACTCGATAGACTGCCATCAATAGTCAGAATCAATTTTCAGCTGTTAGTCTCCCTGTCACCCTTCACACTTCCTTCATTCATTCAGAGAGGCTTCTCCTGCCCTTGTATTCCCACCTTCAGCCATGCCACGTGGCCCACACTGTTCTTCCTTCCTAGTACTACTTACTCAGGGTTGAATGGAGAAGTCGACGGGGACTTAGATTCCATACCTAATCGCTCGCCTTGGGTGGAGCAGTGTCCTACATAAACTCCAGTTTTGCCACAGCACCATTACTCAATAAGGTATTTATACAAATGTCACTTAATCACATGAAAATAAACAAGGCACTTAAATTTGTTGCTGAGAAAGAGGCTTTAGGCTTTAGCTGCCCCCTTTCCTTACTCAAGGGCCAATCTCACCTCACTTATTCTTGCAAAACTTTTAAGGAGTTTTCCTTGAAGAAAATCTAAGAAAAACCAGTCTGAGTAGAGAACTGTGAGTCAGATCTAAGCTACCCTTACCTTTGAAAGAATTAGTTCCTTTGTTTTAATTATCAATAAGAAGACATCTTGTCATTTCTCTCAATATTTCCCAGTCATAGCTATTCATAGTGGAGCTGGGCATTCAACAAACTCATAAATGTCAAAAATATATATGTTCAGTATTCAACTAGAGATGAAAACCAAAACAAATATTCAGCATTCCAAAGAAATGGTGTGATTCTCCATGATTTTTTCTTTTCTAGAAATTTCATAGTATTTTTAAAGACCTTTTGTAAGTAGGACCTTTTTCTATGCAATCCTTGTGTGAAGTAGTTATATGACTTCCATTTTACAAATGGGGAAATTGTTGAGGCTTGAAGCCTTGGCTGGGGTCACAGCTCATGAGAGATTCAGAACTGGAAATCAGCTCTCCTGATTGCAGGCCCAGTGTTCTTTCCTCTGAATAAAAACTGCCTGTATAGGAAGAGAGTCAGGGATATGTTGAGTAAATAACAGAGAAGCATGGATCTTTTCCACCCCTGGTCTTTGAAGGACCTATCAGCTGATCGTGTATGTGAGAGCGGACACTTCCTGCCTGAGAGATTGATTACCTACTTGCCAAGCAACCTGATGATGCACCCTGATAGGAGAAGGGCTGTCTACAAGGTCCTAATTTGCTTTAAACACCCCGAGTTCCTGATAGGAAGACAGGGTGTGGTAATTATATATCTTGCTTTTGGCTTATCTTCTCCATATCCTCACCCTCACAGATGTCTTTCAAACATTGGTAATTACAGCTTTCACAGCCAAAGCCTACAGACTCCTAATCCACACAGATGACATACCAAAATCGACTCAAACATGTAAGGCTAGAGAAACTCTCAGCTACTGGACTCACATTAAAAAGCAAACTGCTTCCAAAAGAGGCAGGCTTTATTTCTGTGTCCCTACTCCACTGCATAGATGGATAAATGGCTTCTTGTTGAACTGTGAGGGTGCAGATTAACTCATTTGCTCTGAATGCAATCAGCAACTTAAGAATAGAGTATAGTACATGTGCAGATGACATGGCCATACGATTAAAACCAAATAGTCTGACATTGGAAAACAGACCCAAATGAATGAAACTAACTTGAAACAAGGAACTGCTTCTAAGCAAGAGGAAGAATCAGTATCAAGAAATAAGTACAACACAGGAAAGCAGTTATCCTTTTCATGCTGACCTATAAATGGAACCCAAGTGAATAACATCAGAATCTCTTAAGAATTCAGTGAGTTCTTTCTATAATGGCAGTGAGACAATATATAAAGAATGGTGAAATTTCCCACCATCTGTGTCACTGGCCAGATCAATGGCAATATCTCCTGTATAACTTCAGTTCAGTTCAGTTCAGTTCAGTCGCTCAGTCGTGTCCGACTCTTTGCGACCCCATGAATCGCAGCACGCCAGGCCTCCCTGTCCATCACCAACTCCCGGAGTTCACTGAGACTCACGTCCGTCGAGTCAGTGATGCCATCCAGCCATCTCATCCTCTGTCGTCCCCTTCTCCTCCTGCCCCCAATCCCTCCCAGCATCAGAGTCTTTTCCAAAGAGTCAACTCTTCGCATGAGGTGGCCAAAGTACTGGAGTTTCAGCTTCAGCATCATTCCTTCCAAAGAAATCCCAGGGCTGATCTCCTTCAGAATGGACTGGTTGGATCTCCTTGCAGTCCAAGGGACTCTCAAGAGTCTTCTCCAACACCACAGTTCAAAAGCATCAATTCTTTGGCACTCAGCCTTCTTCACAGTCCAACTCTCACATCCATATATAACCACAGGAAAAACCATAGCCTTGGCTAGACGGACCTTTGTTGGCAAAGTAATGTCTCTGCTTTTGAATATGCTATCTAGGTTGGTCATAACTTTCCCTCCAAGGCGTAAGCATCTTCTAATTTCATGGCTGCAATCACCATCTGCAGTGATTTTGGAGCCCCAAAAAATAAAGTCTGACACTGTTTGGTGTCTTGCAATTTAGGAAGGTCTGAATGTTTAAGAATTATGAAAGCAGACTCTAGAAAACATCAAACCAGTTTCAAGGACTTAGTAATGATCTTCAGAAATATTGCTTTGTGTTTACTTGAATTGTAGAAAAATGCAAGGACATCTTACAGCTTTGAGAAATGCAGGGTAAATAAAATGTTCTAGCATATGTTCAGCATCTATACTGTGCAGGACAATCTATATACATTATCTTCTGGAATCTTTCAAAAACCCTGCAATAAAATCCTCATAGAAACAAAGTAAATGAGAAAATAAAGTCCAAGTCAAAGGTCAGAGTCCTTTATTTAGTATTTGGTCCAGGGTCAAAGCCTATGCTCCTGACACCAAGTGTCCATAATATTATACTTCCCTCATTAAATTCAAGATAGTTTCTAGAAAGATATATCTGAGACAGTGATATATTCCTATGTAGAAGTAGGAAAATTGACTAAATTCCTCTGAAGTTGCCTTTAACTCTGTAGTTTTAGATTAAAATTAAAATCTATAGAAATTTGGTTCAATGCTTTTATAATCATGAAAGGTCTAAGACCTGTAATGTGGGGAAGACTTTAGGAATTTATATTTAAAATTTTCCCACCTGTACTTATGTTCAACAATAAGGGCTTGGTCTAGTTATTAAAGTATAACCATGCAATGGGATTCTGTATTTCAAATTATGTAGGAAACTTTAATGATTGTAAGAAAACATTTTGATATACTATTATCAAATGAATTTTTAAAAATCAGTAAAATCAAACCAAGCTATAAAGTATGTTTCCAGTTAAATTTGAATATATTTTTATATACACATGCATAAAAGCAACTTGGAGAATATACACCAAAATGTTAACAATGGTTCCCTGTGGGCACTGGCATAACTGATGGCTTTTATTTTCATATCTGGGTGGCTTGACATTCCTCTATATGTAGAAAAAAATAGGTTTTACACATATTACTAGAAAGAATGCTTTACCATCACACCTGTGCCTGTGCACAGCCTCCCACACACAAACATGACTTTCTGCAAACATCTTAAAATTTAGAAATAAAACAATATATCAGGAATTATGCAAATGATAAGGGATATTTATTACATAGCATCAAGCCCATTGGTGGCAGCAAACTGTGTTCTTATCACTGCAAATAAAATTGATCCTTCAAGTAATTTCTTATTATGCTAAAATTATTACATGGAACTTCCAGAGTTTAGTTCCCTGCCTAAAACTAACATGGCACAGAGAAAACATACAGTTAAGCTTATGATACCGTGTGTGTAAAATGGAGATAATAATCACACCTAGCTCACAGCGTTCTCAAAAGAGTTCAGTAGATGATACTTCTAAAGCTCCTAGCACAGTGCCTGGCACATAGTAAGCACTCAGTAAAAGCTGGCTATCTTGGTTATTGTGTTCTACTGATAAGCTAAGGAACTGAAGAATTCACAAAGGAAGATGATTGTTGATCTTAGAAGTCCATATCCATTACCTGGCACACATATTTCATTTAAAAACACCTTACAATTAATGTAGGTTGTGTCCAAAGGAATCTCTGGCACACTGTAATTATGTAGTACATTTTATTCACCACACTTATCAAAGTTTTCATGAGTAATGAAAACAGGAAATGAAGCCATGAGATAATTTCATTTTTCTTTAATCATACTGCTTATGTTTATATTTCCAGAAATAGTTGAAATGCAAAGAAAACATCAGCACTTGATAGCTACATTATTATTTGAACCTGCATTTACAGTTTTTATTTGTGATTAAAACCAGTTTTGAATTTAGATCAGCCCTTTATTATATAATACAAACAAAAAGACGTCTAAAATTCTTTTTTGAAGATCTCGTCATCCCACTTGGAAGCTATCTTCCTTCAGACTGCTGTAACAAGAATACCATAGACTGGGGGGTCAAACGACAAACGTTTATTTCTCACAGTTCCGGAGGCAAGGAAGTTCAGGATCGAGGTACCAGCAGATGCGGCGTCTTGGTGAGGCTCTGCTTCCTAGTTTATAGAGAGTCATCTTCTCACTGTGTCCTCACAGTGTGAAAGGGCCCAGAAAGCTCTCTGGGGTCCCTTTTGTAAGAGCCCTAGGGCCATTCCTGAGAGCCTCACCCTAAGGACCTAACCACCCCCCGCAAAAAAAACTTACCCCCTAATACCGTCACACACTGGGGGTTAAGATTTCAACATATGAGTTTTGCCAGGACACAAACATTCAGTCTGTAGCAGACACACAAACACTTGTTTAAATGTATTTTAATCATCTGTGTTAGATAAAATTGGAATGGTTAAATGTCCCACAATTTTTGAGGGAAACCGTTTTAGGAGTTATATTTCTAAATGAAGGAACATTAACCCCGTGATGATATCACGGAATACGGCCTGGGTCTGGCATCACATTTCAAGACCAACAATTAGAACCTCAGTTACTTACTGAGGTTATAAGTGAAAGATACAATTACAATCAATAAGAAAGCAGCTCAGCAATATGAGTGGGATTTTTAAACAACTAGAGTTGTTTGTCTCCCACTCTGATTGGATCCAGAAGTATTTATTTAGGGGGAGCAAAGAATCCAGATGACCTGGAGAGAAATGTTTCTGTTCATTGAAGAATAAGGATGTCTTTGCCCAATTCAGCCACTTCCAAAGAGCAATTATGGCCTATGCCTCACATATCAGTCCTGCCCCTTGCTGTCTCAGCCCTTAGTCTCTATCTTCTCTGAATTCCCTTGGACATTTCCCTTCAGGACTGTTGCTAATTAATGCCTTCTGGAGTCCACCTTCCTCACAGTTATTGGGGATTTTCCTGCCTTTTCAGGAAAAAGTTTGCCCTAGGTGATATAAATCTTTGCTCAGCCTCCTCCAGCTTGTTTTCTAGCTAACGGGTTTATTTGTGGCCCCGGGGAGCAGCCTAATGGGAGAGAGGGGGCTCAAATAGACCATTAATTACCCTTCAGTACACAGCTGGTAAACTTATTCCACCAAAGATCACCAGTATGTATATTTCCTTAAAATATGCCTTTTTAAAACTCCATCAAAATTTCACATTTTAAATATTTTTAATGTTTCTATCTTGTGCTTTAAATATAATCATTTTAAAGCAAGAAAAGGAGAAAGGGTAAAACTCAAAGAGGAAAGGCTGGGAGCAATACAAAGTTGTTCCCTTACTGTCTCAGCAGATTCTCATTTGACGGGCTAGTGGCTCTGTGTTTATATCCCAGGTAGCAAATTACTCTTCTGTATAAATAGGGAATGCCTCTTTCTCTCCCTAAGGGGAAACCACATGATTCTAGATTTGGATACTAGAAAGCAGCTGCCAACATGGGGCAGAATGATTTAAAAGAAGATGGAAATATGGACTTTGGTTACAGAAGCTTTGGTGGCGGTGGTTTAGTCACTCAGTTGTGTCCGATTCTTGTGACCCCATGGACTGTAGCCTGCCAGTCTCCTCTGTCCATGGGATTTCCCAGGCAAGAATACTGGAATAGGTTGGCATTTCCTTCTCTAGGGGATCTTCCAGGACTTAAATCCAGGTCTCCTGCATTGCAGGAGATTTCTTTACCAACTGACCCACCAGGGATGCTCAAGAGAAGAGATATCTTAGGCAACTAAAAGAACATATTTGGGTCTGTAAGATTAAAAGAGCCTGAACAAGACTGTACTTTGTGTTGGACAGACTTATCTAGACAAAAAAGAACCTCCCTGAATGCTGAGGGACAAATCAGTTAAGTGGCCTGAGTTTCACTTTCTTTAAGTATTAAATCTGGTAATTAAACTGGCCAAACAGAGGATATGATAAATATAGACTGGAATAAATCTGCATTTTCCAAACCTGATGAATTTTTTAAAAACTGAATTAAGTGACTAGCTGGTATCTTGAAGCTGAAAGAACCCAGACATGCTTCTTGAACTGAAAAGAGGTCTAACTTAAAGTTTTGTTGTCTCTGAGGATACATTACAAAGAGATAAAGAGACTCAAGACCATATGGATGGCCTCTGCTCCCACTCTGAGGCCATAAAGTTAGGTCTGGAAAAATGAGTATTCTCTGTGGAAACATAAACGTTAAAATATGAACATTTTGCTTTGATTTCAATCCAAAAAAATAAACAAATGAAATGTCAAAGATATCTATTCTAATTTTAAATGTTCTGTACATAACCTAATATGTAGTAGGCACTAAAAGTCTGTTCATGGTATGTGACTGAACATTCTTTATGCAGTGTGTGTTATTGTTGTTCAACTACTAAGCCGTGCCCCATTCCTTGTGACCCCATGGACTGTAGCACGCCAGGTTTCCCTGTCCTCCACTGTCTGCTGGAGTTTTCTCAGATTCATGTCCATTGAGTCAGTGATGTTGTCTAACCATCTCATCCTCTGCCACCCTCTTCTCCTTTTGCCTTCCATCTTTCCCAGGATCAGAGTCTTTTCCAATGAATTGGCTTTTCATATCATGTGGCCAAAGTATTGGAGCTTCAGCATCAGTTCTTCCAATGAATATTCAGGGTTGAGTTCCTTTAGGATTGACCGGTTTGATCTCCTTGCAGTCCAAGGGACTCTCGAGTCTTCTCCAGCACTGCAATTCGAAAGCATCAATTCTTTGGTGCTCTGCCTTCTTTATGGACCAATTCTCATATCTGTACATGACTACTGATAAAAATATAGCTTCGACTATACTCTTTTGCAGGCAAAGTGATGTCTCTGCTTTTTAATACACTGCCTAGGTTTATCAGAGCTTTTCTTCTAAGCAACGTCTCTAAAATTGCATCAAATGTGAAATTAATGGCATGTCATAATGTAATTGGCAGCATCTTTTTTCTTAGCATCACTTTAAAATAATGGTACAACTTAATAGTGTCTTCAATCTGATGGAATCCAATATTCAATACAGTGTAAAAAGTCAAAACTTTGTCTAGGGTTCCAAGGACTTCATAGATATTTCAATATTTGAGACTTAAGAATAACCTGAAAGATGTTTTAAAAAATACTCCTGAGAAGCTCTGTTCTTGGGAGCAAAGATGATCTGCATGGTCGGGGAGGTAGGTGGGCAGAGAAACGAGCCTGATACTGACATCAGTCCTTTAGGTCTGATATCAAACTCCTGCCCCCCTTCCCTTAATTCCCAAAGCTGGGTTTAGGCAATGCCAGTCCCTCTGCATTGTGTTGCAGGTCACTGATACACACTGAAACCCATGGAAGGGTTCAAATAGACTCATACTGAGCAGAATAATAGGTGTTATGTATTTTCTAGGTATTTATCCAAAGTTTGGCTGTAGAAGGTGTCTTGTACTTTTAAAAGATTTCAAATCTCATGGGAGTCCTATAAGGTAGATATATTACTGCTGCTGCTGCTACTGCTAAGTCGCTTCAGTCGTGTCTGACTCTGTGTGACCCCATAGACGGCAGCCCACCAGGCTCCCCCATCCCTGGGATTCTCTAGGCAAGAATACTGGAGTGGGTTGCCATTTCCTTCTCCAATACATGAAAGTGAAAAGTCAAAGTGAAGTCACTCAGTTGTGTCCGACTCTTAGCAACCCCATGGACTGCAGCCTACCAGGCTCCTCTGTCCATGGGATTTTCCAGGCAAGAGTACTGGAGTGGGCTGCCATTGCCTTCTCCAGATATATTACTCAAAACTTTTAATTAAAGCATTTTTCACCCTATTTAGATCAGTTCAAAACAGCATCAGTTTTCCCGTAAGAGCTTCAGAGATCTTAAGTTAAAGGAACAAAGAAGTATTATTGAAGATTAAAACCAATAACTCACTGTTTTAAAAAAGATGAATATATACACATATTATATATAGCTATGTAGATAAGGCAGTAGGAGGGTGTGTCAGAATTGGTTACTTCTAAATAAAAACTATCGTTTTTATTTTTTTTTTTTTCTCATTGTATTTTTAAACATGTCGGAGAAGGCAATGGCACCCCACTCGAGTAGTTTTGCCTAGAAAATCCCATGGACGGAGGAGCCTGGTAGGCTGCAGTCCATGGGGTTGCTAAGATTCGGACACAACTGAGCGACTTCACTTTCACTTTTCATTTTCATGCATTGGAGAAGGACATGGCAACCCACTCCAGTGTTCTTGCCTGGAGAATCCCAGGGACGGGGAAGCCTGGTGGGCTGCCATCTATGGGGTCGCACAGAGTTGGACACGACTGAAGTGACTTAGCAGCAGCAGCAGCAGCAGCATAGTAAACATGTATTGCATTTGTAGTACTTTTTTTTTTTTTTAAGCAATAAGGGTTTGCTTTTTTACCATTAAGTACTGGCTATGAAGAAACACAGCCGGAATCATCATGGGTGCATCTTCAAGGGAACACTGACTTAGTAATGTCTTGCAACAAAGTTACAGACCATCAGTCTAGCCACAAAGTACAATTTAGAGTTAGTTACACATGAGACAGGGAGGGCCCCGGAGCTGACGCATAAAGAATAATTCTGCCTTCTATCTTAACACTGATAGAGAAGGAATAATTTTGCCTTCCATTTTGATAGAGACAGGGATTTTTGCATGTTTCTGTGTGTTGACAGTTTATATGTGCACATGCAATTTGCTTTCTCTGGCCAGGCTACAGAAAGAAGCAGTTTACTTAACAGCATACATTTCTTGATGTGGATTTTGTTCAAATTTCTGGCAGTTTGGATGTTGCTTCAATCCCTTATGGCATAAAACCCTTTCAGCATGGGTCTTTCTCCTACTGTAATCCCATTTTTGCCAAATTAAAAATATTGATAAGCACTATCTGAAAATTAATGATGCAGTCAATACCCTCTTTTGCCTAGCTGTTAGCACAATTTTAGGATATTGTGCCTCCTTTACCATCTATTTGGTAGAAAATTATATTTCTGCTTTCTAAATTACTCAGAAAAGTCAGTATTATTCAGGTCCTTTGTTTCTTCAAATCATGCAGTAAACATGTATTGACATATATAGTTCTTCTTTTATCTTAGGTGTATATAATTTTATCAACTTTGCAGGAAAAACAGATCCCCTCAGGGTCTGAACTGGTATTTGAAGAGATAAGCTCACTTTTAGCTCATTCCTAATAACATTACATTGTTGTTTAGAAGGAGATAGCAGCCTCTGTGTTATAAATTTTAATATACTCTGTCATCAAATAACAACTGAATTATATTGCAGATAAACCATAGGACTCCTGTTGAACTGTGAATGACGTCTAGTCACTCTGTTTTTGCCAACTAAGAGCACAGAGAAATATTATGCAATGACCAGAGCCCCAGTGACTTTAGGAACCTGTATGCAGTTAGTGCCTGCCTTTTCACATATTGCTCATGGAGCATATTTTCCAATGATTTCAGGAGAAGAACAAAAGGGAATGGCAAGGAGAATTAACTGAGTATTTGTGAAATTGGGCAATGGAACTTCTCTAAGCCTCAGTTTCCTCCCTGGTAAAATAAAGAAGATAATTTCTTTCTTACAAGGTGGTTGTGACTGTTACGTGTGTGCATGCTCACTCATTCATGTCCAACTCTCTTTGACCCCATGGACTTTAACCCACCAGGCTCCTCTGTTCATGGGATTCTCCAGGCAAGAATAATGGAGTGTGGTGCCATTTCCTCCTCTAGTGACTGTTAAGTAGTAGTAGTTGGATGAAAACAGACCATAAAGCATTGAGCTAGTTATTATTGTTGCAGACATATGAACATTGAGCACATTAGGAAAGACCTTTTTAAATGTGGTGCTTTAGCACTCAGGGGAATTAGGGGACAGGTTGGAACACTGTTGACCCTAGCACTGCAAAATCCACTCCCCAAATTTCCTGGTTGGCAGTGACATTCAGTTTGTTCAAGGTCTGTCCCTCTCATAGCAGGGGAACTGCCCCTCTGGCCAAGGTGTCCAGTGTGACTATGTCGTCCTCTTTAGCAATCAGGAAACATGGGAGCATTAATGGAAAAGAGGAGGCTAGCTTTCCCTTGAGGGAGTTCAAGGAAGCTTTTCCAACTGAGGATTGAGATGGGCAGCAAACTATGATTTAAACAGTTAATGGGCATTAACTAAATATGCCACAAGGAAAGCTGGTTGGATGAAATACATATTACCTCTTCCTGTCTCTACAAACACACCGAAGTCCTATTAACACAGTAGGTCCACACCCAAGTAAGAGAGTGAAAGATAAGAGACTGGGTGACGCCAGTGTCCTGGGGGCAGGAGAATGCCTGGTGGCTGAAGAGGTCCACTTTGTTTGCTGTAAGCAGAGATTCTACTTCCATCATCTTCTTTTGCAACAACAGAGACAAACAAAGGGGATTTTCCTGAGCAGCCAGAGTGACAAAGAAATGAGGCAAATTATTGAGAAACCAATTGGCATTCATCTAAGAGCAACAAACTTGATTGATCAGCCTGAAGGGACTGCCTTCAGAGGGAAGATGAAAGAGAGAAGTCTCCCAGCATGACCACTGGCTCTCGCTAAGAGGGACTGGCTCATTGGCCATAAGAACTTGAAGGGTGTAAATAGCAGGGACGGAGAGGAATAATTTAGTGTGGTCCAAGGGGACGGCAGGAGGAGGGGTGGAAATGAAAGTCAAAACAAAGATTATTTACATGGCTGAGCAGGTCTCATGCCCTAATGGAGAGACCTATTATAGACTGAGCTGCGCTGTCCCCCAGGAAGGCACGGAAGCCCCATCACTTGTGCCATTTACAATTGGAAAAGGCACTAAAAAGTAGATCAGCATATTGGAGAGGGAAAAAACCACCACATGCCCTCAGAGAATCAATAGGATGACTTAATAGGTCTTTCCCATCTCAAATTACAGTGATGTGGCTCGTGTACATGGGGACCTGAGTCGCTGGAATAATTTTCCATCATCTGGGCTTCTTTTCTGTTCCTACAGGGCCCCAGTGAAGAAATGAGAATAGGTAATGGAGAGCCGTTTCTGCATTATAAATAGAAGCCTAACTGCACTGAGGCTTTAGTGTGACGGCAGAAGTGAGTCGGTTAAGTTTCTCATTGTGATGTCAGCGTAAATAAATACCACACACATCCTGTCTGAGACTCAAAGCAACATCCATATTGACTGAGACCCAAGACAAAGGAAAGGGGCTTTGCCATGTTTGCATGGGGACTGCTTCAGTGCAAGTTCAAGTAGCTTATTCTCTAACCTGGGGAAACCAATGCCCAAACACTTGCATGCTATCTTGAAATTATCTGGCCTTCAAAAACTATTAAACATTTACTGTGTAGGAAGTTTAGGACCCATGTTTTGGATATGATTCTGTATTTCTGTCTACAGCTGCAGTGGTATTAGTGACTGACACATTCTGAAACTCTCAATGGCCCAGAAGGGCACATGCAGGCATGAGGCCGTGCTAACCTGGGTAACAACTGCCAGTGCCAGGGATGGGCACACTTGGTCACATGGAAACTGGGGCAGGCAGAGAAGGGCCCGTGTGACCGTGATTGCTAGAAGGAGCACAGCTGTGACCATCACAACCTCTCCCCACCAGAGGATGACACAGATGCAGGGGGACAAAAGTGGTCACAGGGCAACAGGAGGGAGAGAGGCAGTGAGAAAGAAAGCAAAAGAATTGAGGTGGAGGGGGGAACCCACAGATGTTAAGCTCCCCGCAGGTGGAGGGTATCACGGTTCCTGATAAAAATATTGTATGTGGTCAAGCACAAGGGAAACTTGGCGTTCTGGAACACTGAAGTTTGCTACAAACAAATTCAGGGTTTGCCTTCCACCCGACAGATATAGGTCAAGCCTCATCCTGCTGTTCGTAGCAGCTGTGGCCAATGGGAGACGGAGCTGCCCAGCACGCCAGTTTAAGCCGCTGCTAATAGATGGAAATCAACCTAACCCCATTTCCTGCCTCTCTGCTGTCCTCACTTGTGTGTTCACGGCCCATGTAGGCACAGGCTGAGCTGCTGGATTGCTGTAACTGCTGGGAGACTGATGGGATAGTATCTGATGCTGGCAAATACTCCCTTCTTATCTAGGTGAAAGGTCTGTTTGTAAGCCCTTAAAACAAGAACGGTGTAAAAATACAGTGGTATTAGCCTGAAAGTGAAGTCGCTCAGTCGTGTCCGACTCTTTGCGACCCCATGGACTGTAGCCTACCACGCTCCTCTGTCCATGGGATTTTCCAGGCAAGAGTAATGGAGTGGGCTGCCCTTTCCTTCTCCTGAAGGCTATGCTAAATTTATAGATTTTCCTGATCTTTCATTTCAAGGAAACCCTGGAGATGTTGAGATAGAGGAAAGTCCATGGCGGAGCCTCTCTCTGAAAGGCTACAGCAGAGGTTAAATGACTTGTCTAAAGTTACTCAGAAAGGTGGAGAATCAAACGGGTGGTCTGAGAAAAAATGGGGAAAATGATCAAATTAAATCTGGAGGAAGAACATTGTCACTGATACTCATGGTTAAAGATCTGTTGGAAGTCCCAGTTCAGTAACACACATTCCTTAATCTCAGGTGTTCAGGCTCTTCACTTAAAAGTGAGTTCAGATGTTTTCCTGTGCTCATGTTTTTAAAACTGGCCTGCCTGTTCCTCTCAGCAAAAGCGTCGGTAGACCCAGCTCAGTCTGGTCATGTGACTTTGACTGTTTGCGCACTGAGGCCTATAGCCAGGCGCCTCTGGAGCTGAACTAGAGCATGGATTAGAATAAACCTTGTGCTAACTGTTGTGTAGATAGCTACATATCTTTCTGCAGGATTTTATGACTTGTTTCTTTTTCTTCCCCCACTGGATTCTGCAACCTGGAATCTTTGATTCAGATAGATTGTTGTTTTCTTTTCATCTCCTTAAGAGAACAATGAAACCTTGCCACTGCTTTTCCCACTGCTTAAGCTTTCAGAGGATATTTCTGACTGAAAGTGGTCCATGTTCTGAAATAACAGGTTCCTTCATGTTATTTGTGTTTGAATAAACAAAATTAGGCTTGTTAAAGAATATTTGGAAAATATTTAAAAGAAAATAAAAATTACCCATAAACTTGCCAGCCAGTAACAACCACAAGAACATTTTTGTGTTTCTGTCTTATTTCTACACGCATGCATGCTTTCCAAAATCTGTCATAAATGTTTTCAAGGTTTTTCATATATTGCCAAGTTGCCCTCCAGAAAGATTCAATCAATTTATAAGCTGTTTTTAATGAATGATAATTTTGTACAGTTCAAGCAGACTTGAAGTTTGCAAGTTGAACAATGACACCTCACTGCTGTCCTTGTTTTCTTGTATCTCCTTCACTCCTGAGGTTGACTGCTTCCCCCCATGGTTGGCCAGTATCAGTGAACTTTGTATTTGATTCCTCAGCAACATTGTGGTTTCTGGAATTGACCCCAGTGCCAGGAATGGGTCTCAATTAATACAAACCAAACGTGCAAATCCAATCTCTCTTGCTAGCGAATGGTTCAAAATCAGAATATGGCATTCCTCTGATAGCAGAATTGATCGAGCTTGGTCTGAAACTGACTCAGTGAAGCTAAGGAGAAGGGCTTATATTGTATTGTTAGCGAAGAGACTCCATTTCTCTTCCAATGAATGTGAACGAGAGAACATGTTGCCCTCCCCACACCCCACCCCAGTGACTGTTGGGTACCATCTTATGATCCTGAAAGAAGCCAGCCTCTCCTTTTGGCTCCACGAGATAGTATTTCCTTATTTTTTAGGTCACTTTTATTTGGAGTTTCAATTTCTTCAGTGAAAGTTTATCATAACCCTTTTTGTTCTATGGGCTTTTGTTGTTGTTGTTGTTGCTGTTTTTTATTTCATTTTGTCAATTCTTGTCGGGTATTCTTAGCATCTGTATTGCTGATGTGGCAAGGACTCTACTGAGAATATAGTCTTCTTGCCTTTCTTTACATTGTGAATATATCTCCAAGTTTATCACTTATAATTTATTCTTTACTTTTGTTTAATATAGGTAAGAATGTAATCTAAATCTATTAAATCCATCAGTGGTTTTTTTAATGATATATTCCATTGCTTTTACTTTTATTCATTCATTCATTAAAGAGTGTGTATATGTGTCTGTGTGTGTGAACTATAAGGTGCCAGGCATTATTAGAGACAATAAGACTATTGTGAGTCAAGAAAGACACAGTCCCTGTCCTCCTGGAGTTCATATCCTGGTGGGGCATTAGTGTATATTAGAAATTAACTGAAAAGCCACATAAATGCATGTAAATATTAATGGATGGGTCCTACGACGGGAAGGACACAGTGTAGGAGAGCTTTCAAAAGAGGACTAGAGTTAGGGAAGTCGGGGAAGCTTTCCTGGGGAAGTGGTGACTGAGCTCAGAATGATAAAGAGGAATTAGGTAGTTGGGTAAGAGCATTACAGGCAGTGGAAAGAGCAGGTGCAAAGGTCCAGCTCAGGGGCAAGCACAGGAAACCGGAAGGACTGAAAGAACGTAAACAGAGTCCACATCCTGAGAAGAGCCTGGTGCAAGATGAAGGTGGAAGGTTGAGGGTGGGGGGTGGCAGATGCTGACCACACAGGGCCAAGAGTCCATGTCAAGGAGTTGTGTCTCCTTCATAAGATCCATGGGATGTCACTGAAGGTGTCATCTTTGAGAACCACATTACTTTTACCTCCAACATCCATTCTAATAACAAGTCCTAAAAATTTTATTTCTAAACATCTCTTCAATCTATCTACTTCAACCTACCCACTTGTGTTCATCATTTCCAAAAGTTCCCTGGTTCATCTAGCATCACTTCTGCCTGGACTAATGGAATAGCCTCCTCAATGATCTATCTGCACCTACTCTTGCCCCAATCCAATCCATTCCTACACTGTTATGAGATACAGACCTGACCTTGATACCCTTTGACGACACAGAAAGCACTGAAAGAGGGTCAGTTTGTTTTCTATTAGTTTTGTTCTTGAGAGCATGTGGAGTGGGCAGTTCATGAGTTTAATCTTGGATGTGTTGAATTTTAAATACCCCTGCATGTCCTAGAGAAGAAGCCAAGTAGGAGGTGAATAGATCTCTTCTGCCTCCCCATCTAGAGCCAGTCTCCACCATCTCTACTCTGATGCATGTCCAGAGACTCTGACCTGTGTGGGAGGTGTCAAGAGTCCATGTGTCCCCGGCACATGGCTCACATGTGCTCTGGCTTCTAGTTGCATTCAGTCAAGGGGAGGTATAGGCAGATTAGGAAGAAGAGTAAAGACTGAGTGTTTGTATTGTCTACATCCTGCATCATCTCTTCCCCTTTCCCATCTCCTTCTCTTTCCACCTTGACGCCTTCAAACCCTCCTCCTTTGCCTCCTGCTTCTCCTGCTCTTCTTCCTCCCATCTCTTCCTGTTTTTTTCTCTTTGTAATCCATTAATCACTTCCATCTCCTACTTAAAGTCTAGGCAGGAAAAGTTCCCTGAGATGCTGGAGCATAGATTCTCTATTGTTTTCCCTAAGCCCTCTGCAAATGATCTTGTGACTACAGTCTCCTTAATTATGGTACATTTTGTTGTGCCACCTGTCTCTTTCAGCGATCTTGACCTATACTAATAGGAAAGAAATGGCTGGGCTAGAGTTAAATTTGAGTCGCTTGAGTAGAGGTGGTAATTGGAGCTGTGGGTATAGATGTGAATACCTTGGGAGACAGTGTAGAGAAAGAATGGGCTCTGAGGAACTCAAATGTATAATGGCTTTTGGAGGAGGATAATCTTACAAAGGAATTGGAGAAGTAGCAACCAAAGTGGGGTGAAAAATCAGGGCATTGTATATTGTAGAAGTCAAAGAAAGCAAAGGGAAGAAAAAGAAGGTTGGTAGTCAAGACTATCAGTTGGTCCTGCAAAGTTATTGGATTTAGTGACATATTAATACCATCGTGAATATGTTGCGTATTTTCTGTTTCCTCTGTATAATGATTTAAAATTTTCACATTAATTCATCTATAATTTAGATAAATACAGTCAAATTTGTTTTAGAATATATTTTAAGGTAAAAAATTAACTATCCTTCCTTAGCCATTCAGTTCAGTTCAATCACTCTGTTGTATCTGACTCTGCAACCGTGTGGACTGCAGCACGCCAGGCTCCTCTGTCCGTCACCATCTCCTGGAACTTGCTCAAACTCATGTCCATCAAGTCAGTGATGCCATCCAACCATCTCATCCTCTGTTATCCCCTTCTCCTCCTGCCTTCAGTCTTTCCCAGCATCAGGGTAGTTTCCAATGAGTCAGTTCTTTGCATCAGATGGCCCAGGTATTGGAGTTTCAGCTTCAGCATCAGTCTTTCCAATGAATATTCAGGATTGATTTCCTTTAGGATGGACTTGTTGGATCTCCTTGCAGTCAAGGGACTCTCAAGAGTCTTCTCCAACACCACAGTTCAAAAGCATCAATTTTTCACCGTTCAGCTTTCTTTATAGTCCAACTCTCACATCCATACATGACGACTGTAAAAACCATAGCTTTGACTGAATGGACCTTTGTTGGCAAAGTAATGTCTCTGCTTTTTAATATGCTGTCTAGGTTGGTCATAGCTTTTCTTCCAAGGAGCAAGTGTCTTTTAATTTCATGGTGCAGTCACCATCTGCAGTGATTTTGGAGCCATTATTCCAACATTATTTATCTTCTGCTTTCTCTATGACCATTATTTCCTCCAACATTCACTGTTTCTAAAAATACAAAATGATGTTTGAGCACTTTGTACTAGCTATTAAAGAGCTTCCTATTTGTATCATAGTGGTTCAGTAGTTGTTGCTTCATCATTAATTTTACTTATTTCTTAAATAGTTTTTAAAGTCTTTATTTATTTGGCTGTGCTGAGTCTCAGCTGCAGCATGCTAGACCTTTTAGTCATGGCATGGGAACTCTTAGTTGTGGCATGGTGAGGGGGGAGGGACTCTAGTTCCCTGACCAAGGACTGAACCAGGGCCCCCTGCGCTGGGAGCACAGAGTCTTAGCCTCTGGACCACCAGGCAAGTTCCTATCATTCATTTAAAAATGTATCCATTAGAACAAATCTAACCTCTTAATTTTTAATTTTCAGAATTCTGTTGTCAATATTTCTTTCTTTCTTTTATTATTCTGTTGTCTCATTTATTCTTCCAGATAACTTTAGAACTGTTTTATCAATTAGAAAAATTACTTCACTGGGATTTTGTTTGGGATTATTTTAATCTTGTAAATTAAATTGAAAAGTTAAATCTTCATGATATTGCCTTTTAGCCAGAAACTTGATGGATGATAGACAGATGGATCCATTTATCTTCAAATATCATTTTTTTTTACCTCTAAGAATAGTGTTATAATTTTCTTCAAATAACATGAATATTTTGTGAAGGTCATTTCCAAATATTTTATGTTTACATTCTTCTTTCTAATCTTTCTCAGATATTTTTTGTTACTCTTTCTCTGACTTCTTTTGGTATAAGAGTAATAATGTTTCTGGTAGAGAAAAATGAGAGGAAATCAAAAGGAAAAGCACTAAACGTAATTCTAATAGCCAACATCCAGATCCCAGCACAGTTAAGTTTTTGATGCACTAACTAAACACTGAATAGTCTTATGTATGTGTATTTTTATGCTTCTTATGCAAATGAGATATTGTATTATTCTGTAACTTCTTTTACCTACTATACAGCTTTTCATGTCACTATATGCACTTCTGACTCATAATCCTTCATGACTAGATTCTGCTCTGTGTTATATATGTACCTTAATTTATTTAACCAGACCTTTATTGGGGATCTTAGTTGTTTCTAACTTTCCAGCATGAAATCATTCTGTGATAAACCTCTTTTTACCTCCTCAATTCCAAAAAAGCCTTGACATTTTATTAAGTATTGAATATGTACAAAATAATATTTATAAAATGTTTAATGATTAAAAAAAGTAACACTACAGTGATCACTTATGAATCTACTGTCCTGTTTAAGGTATAGAACATTTAACCCCCTTTGTGTCCCACTCCAATCTCATCCTTCCTTCCTAATCATTCTGTATACGTATGTGTATATGTGTGTGTGTCTGTGTGTGTCTGAATTTGCATGCTTTGAACTTCATATAATTGGAATGTTACCATATGGGTCTTTCCGGGACATGCTTTTTCCACATAATAACATATTCCTGAAATTCATCCATGTCATTGCAAATAACTACAGTTTACTCATGGTTTTTGCTCTATAGTATTCAATTATATGAATGTACCATAATTTTTAATCCATTCTATTGTTGGTGGATACTTTGGTTATTTCTAGTTTTTGCTCTTACAAATATGCTACTGTGAACATCTTGTACTTATTTCCCATGCTGTGTGTACAAGACCAAACATCAGAGAATAGAATTGCTAGGTCAAAAGCATGCAGTGCCTTCAACCTAATAGATAATGCAAATTGTTTTCCAAAATGGTTGAAATAAATTTACTCTCCCACCAAGCAGTATAAGAATTCAGTGACTCTACATTTGTAATTCTTGGTATTTCACAATTATAAATTTTTGTCAATCTGATCAGATTTCACTGATCACAAATGAAGTTAAACATATTTTCATATGTTAATTTACCATTTATGTTCTCCCTTCAATGATGTGCCCATTCAAATTGTTTTCCCATTTAAAATGAATTAGCTTGTATTTTTTCCTTAATGGTTATAGTTTCTGTATGGTCTGGATACTAACCCTTTGTCACATGCAACGCCCTCTCTCAGTGTGTAGCTCATCTTTTCACTCCTGTTATGGTTTCTCTGGATGAACAGAAAAAAGTTCATAATGTATAAGTTAAAGAAGTTTTAATGTAGTTGACTTTAATAATAATTTCCTCTACTGTCTGTGCTTTTCTGTCCGGTAGGTAGGTTTAGTTGCTTAATGGTATCTGACTCTTTGTGAAACCCATTGTCTGTAGCCTGCCATGCTCCTCTGTCCATGGGATTTCCCAGGCAAGAATGCTGGAATGGGTTGCCATTTCCTTCTCCCGGGGATCTTCCTGACCCAGAAATTGAACCTGGGTTTCCTGCATTGTAGGCAGACTCTTTACCAACTGGGCCACCAGCGAAGACATAGAGAATCTTATGTTCCTTTAATTGAAATGATCATTTTCTTCTATTTCAAAAATGTTTAAAACTATACCAAATTTTGAGTATTTTATACACATAGAACTGATTTTTGGCATGTGGTGTTACTAGGAGTTCAGATTAATTTTCTTCTATATGAATAACCAGTTTTCTCAGCATCACTTTAAAGCTTATACTTTCTCAACTGATTTTCAGTGTCAGCTGTGACATACTTGAGAATCAGCTTACCAAAATCCACTATCCATCCCTCAGTGCCCACCAGTCAAAATAAATACTTTGTTGGGATTTTAAATATAATAAAATAAATCTGTGGATCAATCTGAAAAGCAATGACAACTTTATAATATTGAATCTTCCTATCCATGAACATAGTATCTCTTTCCATTTATTTACGTTTCCTTTAATTTAGCTCAATCTTTTTATTATTTTATGTATACAGGCCTTACTTGGATTCTGTTAAGTCTCTTCCTAGGTAATTAATATTTTTGATACTACTGTAAGCGGCATCTTTTAATTACATGTTCTGATTATTTGTTGCTGGTATACAGAAATGCATTTTTAAAATATTGACCTTATAAGCATCCGTTAAGATTTAAAGAATTAAAAATCTTAGTTCTATTTGATATATAGATTCTGTTATACTTTCTATGTAAAAATCTTATCTCCTGCAAATGATGACTCCCTATTATCTGCCTCTCCAATCTTTATAAATTGTACATAAATTTTATACTATTTGATATTTCCAATACCTAACGTTTACATGGGTATTGTGAGTTTCTTGTTGTTTTGTTGGGGTTCACTCATCATGCCTTTCTTTTTTTAATTGTGGACACATGTTATATGGGAATTATTTGAAGTCAAGATTAAAGGGAGTTCATTTAAAAAGGATTTGTGTGTGTTTCTGGCAGATGCCCATGGCTACTGCTGAAAGGGGGCCACTTTAAACTGAATTCTCAGCTTGAAGTTTTGAAGACTACTGAGGTAGAGCTAGTCCAGTAAGAAAACTCACACATGAGGGCTAGCTTGTACTTAGAAACTTTCAGGAAAGATTTTTTTTTCCCTTTACCAGTGCCAGATTTTAAGATAAGTAGATATCCTTGTTGTCTGCTATGGGAACAGTTTTATTTCTAGTATACCCTTTTGAGCTTTATGTAGGATTGTCTTTGAGACTGCCCTCTTTTGCTTTGTCAAATATCATCCATATCTCTAAAGGCTGTGAACACTGGAACTCAAGATCCTCTGATTTGTCAAAAGCCCTCAGTCCTAAGACCAGTATCAGTGCCTGGGTCATCCCACTAGGACCTCACTTTGAGTTCATTTTGGCCTTACTTTATTAGCAGGTCATTGATGCATTTTAAAATATAATTATATATTTTATTCATTGTTTTTAATTATTCCCAATGGGAAGTTTGTTAAGGGCATCCAGGTTGTTAAGCATCCTCCACCTCATTTCAGATATAACCTCTCATATTCTAGATCTTTTCATTTCCGATACCTGTTTCACCTCCTAAATCTCAATTTCTGATATCTTCTCTGTGGCCATCATCTCCTGTCTTTGGATGCCTCTCATTTACCAGTCTCACCTTAATGATTCTTTAACTCTGTTAGGGCTCCCAGTTCATTCACTCTCCCAAATATTTACTGTCCATTTACCTAGGTTCTCCCTCATCCATGTTAGAGTCTATGCAGGATCCCTGTATTGCAGAATACAATGTAAACAGTACCTTCTGGAGCTGTGCCCTGCTGTGTTCCATCATCATAATCGCTCCCTTAGACACACTCTCATGTCCTTTTGTTTTTTCCCCTCCTATCATCTGACATTGCACAGTTATTGATTAAACCCCCGCTTATCTGCCTACTTTGTACCTGGTTCTGGAGGAAAGCAAGCAACCATGCCAACTAGTTTCCTTCAAAGTTCATGTAGTTTCAGGATGCTTAGCAATCCTTCTGTATTTCTCTAGTCAGTTCTCTCTACCATTTTTGAAAGCAGATTCTCTCTGCAAACCCCAAGGCTTCCCTTTCTCCCTTATTCCACTGAGACAATGGAGTCTAACACTGAAGCGCATCCTCATCCACCCACCACCAACCTCCCTGCATTTGTAATAGATTCTCAGCTTTCCCTCTTGTGACTTCAGATGAACTATCCATTGTCATATCTAAGGCTAACCTGTGCACAGGATCGCACCCTTTCTTCTCCCTCCTCCCATCACTACCAGTGAGTGATTCTCTCGTCATTCTGATTCTGTTCCTGCCCTGAGAATGAACACATCTGTCAGATTATATTTTTCTTGAAATAAGAGACAACTTCTTCTCGGAAGATGAAGTTGATGTACTTTCCCATATTCTTCCAGCTAAGTAAAACTAAAAACCCTTGGACATTACGTATAGAAGAAACAGGCTGAGAGGTAGAGAGAAGAAGGCAGATCAGCTAGGGGCTTTGAGACCTGAAGAATGACATATGGTTAGTTCCTATGTTGGTTGTTTGTTTGCCTCAAAAAATCCCAGACTTGGAGCTGAAGAAGCTGGCAACCCACAAATACCAACAGGAACAGACAAAAACAAAACAAAACAAAAACCCTTAACCAAAGCCTACTTTGCCTAGACAGAGAACCAGGAATGGGTCATCCTAGTGAAACGGAAAACTTTTAGAATTATCTAAACAGTTCTGGGCTTCCCAAGTGGCTCAGTGGTAAAGAATCTGCCTGCCAATGCCAGAGATATAGGAGATGTGGGTTCGATCCCTGGGTCAGGAAAGATCCCTGGGAGGAGAGCATGGCAACCCACTCCAGTGTTCTTGCCTGGAGAAGCCCATGGACAGAGGAGCCTGGTGTGGGCTACAGTTCATGGGATGGCAAAGAGTTGGACATGGCTGAGTACGCATGCACAAACAGCTCTCCTCTAGCCAAAACCACAGAAAACCACTGACCCATTCCCACCCATGCCAGCAAAGTCTTAGGGGGAAGCCTTGACTTCAGCCTCTGCTAGGCTGTACCAAGGCACCCCCACATGCCTGCCAAGGTGGTGACAGAGAGGGATACATAGGGAGCTGGGATTTTCCTCCCCACCAGGCAGGGATGGCACTTGCTGTCCTCCCTTCCCTCCTCACTGTACCAGTAGAGAGGCTCCACAGGGAGCCTGGACTTCCAGCCCCTCCTGGCAGCAACAAGGCCTCCCTCCCTATCCTAGATGGGGTGCTGTTAGAGAAGGCCTAGCCTGGAAAATCCCATGGATGGAAGAGCCTGGTGGGCTGCAGTCCATGGGGTTGCTAAGAGTCGGACACGACTGAGCGACTTCACTTTCACTTTTCACTTTCATGCACTGGAGAAGGAAATGGCAACCCCACTCCAGTGTTCTTGCCTGGAGAGTCCCAGGGACAGGGGAGCCTGGTGGGCTGCCGTCTATGGGGTCGCATAGGGTCGGACACGACTGAAGCTACTTAGCAGCAGCAGCAGTGGAGGTTCATGGCTTTTGCCACCACCCAGCAGCAAAGAGACACTTCTGCTCCTCCCAGCCAGGAAGGCATGGTGCAGTCCTCATGAGGAGCTCACAACTTTAAGACAGCGTGGCCTTTACCTTCTAGGTCACTGTGTTACCCCAGTGCCTGGAAAAATAGGGACTCGTTAGGTGATCTTGCTCAAATCACTCATCCTTCCTGTGTCTCAATTTGTTTCTCTGTAAACTGAGAATGAAAATAATAGTGCCTGCCCGTAGGTTGTCGTGTTGACTCATTTAATCCTCACATGTAGAGCTCCTAGAATAGAAAGTGGCAGCCATTGCTGGTGCTGCTTGCCTCGTCGCTGTTCATTCCTCACTCATTTATGTGCCTCTTAAATATAGCTTTAGTCATATTTCATGAGTTTTGATTTGCATGTTTTCGTTTTTTTATTTTCTAGATATTCTATGATTGCAAACATATTTCCTCCTTTATGCCCAAGAGATATATAAAAGGGTATGTTTGAATTTCCAAGTGGGTGGGAAATTTATCCTTAAATGTTCCTAATTTATAGTTTTATTGTTCTGTGGTCAGAGCATGTCTGTGCACTTTGTGCTTTAGGAGATTTATTGATGTTTTCTTTTCAGTCTAGTCCATGATCTATTTTTAAAAAATAATTTCTTCAATTAAAATTGTTTTTCCCTTTTTCCTCATTGTGAAGGCTTTTATGCTAGGGATATATCCTATAAACATACTTTCCAACACACCAAACTAGACAGTTAAATGAAATATTCAATAAAAGCCTCAATCATGTTGAGTTAAAATGCTTTATTCCTGTTCAATTTGCAGTAAGCACAGATTGCAGATTCCCCAGAGGAAGAGAAATGGGAGCAGGCATACTCAGCCTTCAGGTGTGATTTGTTAGTTGTTTCGGCTGCTTCTTTTCTCCCTCTTTTTTTTCCCCTGTAAAGAAGGTCTTTAATTCTAGTTGCAGAAGATGGTAATTTCCAAAAGTGGCCACAGCAATATTTCTGGCCCCACATTGCTGTTCCAGGACCTTGCCAGCTCCCATCAAGGGGTGAAGATCCATCTCCTTCCCCTTGAAGCAGGGTAGAACTTGATGCCTGCCTCAACGAAAAGAGGAAAGGTGGATGTCCTGTTGGGTGTTATGTTGTGGACCTTCCCAGCTGGGTCATAAATGGCAGTACAGCCTCTGCCTGACTCTCTTGTGATGCTCACCCTTGAAAGCCAGTCACCATGCTGTGAAGAAGCTCAGGCTGCTCCTGTAGCGCAGGAGGGGCTGCTCTTAGGTATTGAGGTCCCAGCAATAGCCACCATCAGTCAGCAGCCATGTGAGGGAATGACTTCAGGAGATCCCAGCCCCTAGTCATCCCCAGGGTCTCCTGCCTGAATTGTGACCCACAGACCCAGTAAGCCCTATGCTGCTGCTGCTGTCGCTTCAGTCGTGTCCGACTCTGTGCAACCCCATAGATGGCGGCCCACCCACACTCCCCCATCCCTGGGATTCTCCAGGCAAGAACACTGGAGTGGGTTGCCATTTCCTTCTCCAATGCATGAAAGTAAAAAGTGAAAGTGAAGTCGCTCAGTCGTGTCTGACTCTTAGCGACCCCATGGACTGTAGCCCACCAGGCTCCTCCGTCCATGGGATTTTCCAGGCAAGAGTCCTGGAGTGGGTTGCCATTGCATTCTCCAAGTAAGCCCTATAAATGGTTGTTTTACCATTGGTGGTTTACAAATAGTATTTTATCACTGAGTTGTAGGATAGTTTGTTCCTCAGCTGTAGTAACCAGATCTCTAAGGATGAAGTGATCCCAGCTACTCAGAAAATTCCAGTAAGAAGTAGGGTGCTATAATAACAAAAACATGAGGACCTGGGAGACCTAGGTCATCAGATCAGATCAGATCAGATCAGTCACTCAGTCGTGTCTGACTCTTTGCGACCCCATGAATCGCAGCACGCCAGGCCTCCCTGTCCATCACCAACTCCCAGAATTCCCTGAGACTCACATCCATCGAGTCAGCGATGCCATCCAGCCATCTCATCCTCTGTCGTCCCCTTCTCCTCCTGCCCCCAATCCCTCCCAGCATCAGAGTCTTTTCCAATGAGTCAACTCTTCGCATGAGGTGGCCAAAGTACTGGAGTTTCAGCTTCAGCATCATTCCTTCCAAAGACTCATGATTGACTTTGGGACCTTGAACACAGCATGTAACCTTTCTGAATCTTTTTAGCCCCTCCAAGTTCTACTATTGATTAATGTCTTGATATAGAACATTGTGTATTATAAAAGGTTTCATATCAGAAGTACTCTGTCTCTTGAGAGATGGTGTATCTATATTTAATCAATGACATTCTTGATTTTGCAGTTAACTCTTACAGGGAAATCTTATTTCCCTTGTTTCTAAACTATTGGAAATAATTTTCCAAAGTATTGACAGCAGAGAATAGAATCATTTTTTGTTAACCTAATCTTAGCATAGGAGAAGGCAATGGCACCCCACTCCAGTACTCTTGCCTGGAAAATCCCATGGATGGAGGAGCCTGGTAGGCTGCAGTCCGTGGGGTCGCTAGGAGTCGGACACGACTGAACGACTTCACTTTCACTTTTCACTTTCATGCATTGGAGAAGGAAATGACAACCCACTCCAGTGTTCTTGCCTGGAGAATCCCAGGGACCGGGGAGCCTGGTGGGTCAGACACGACTGAAGCAACTTAGCAGCAGTAGCAGCAGCAATCTTAGCATAAAATAAATTAGAACACTGACTAGGCATTTGCTGCAAAAGGTGGGCTCCCCAGTCTCAGTTCATGGAAACATATTAACCACTGCTTTGATTACCGACTTTTATATTGTCCAGTGATCTTTGCGTGCTCTTTTGGGTATTCTTTATTAGTTACCAGGTGACTTGCTGCCAGAATATGCTTACTGAGATGGTACTGTCTCTGTCTAGATTCAGCAGTTTGAAAATGTTAACTATGCCTTGCAAAGCTAAATCGGCTAGGTGATATATAAGGCTGGTTTCTTGGCAGTTGTAATTCTCTAGTAGTTTCATTGTGAAGAGGAGTCAGCTGTTATTCCACATACTACATTTTAGAAGAAGCTAAAGCAAGTGTGCATGGCATGCTTTCCAATGCACAATAGTGCACAGTCCCTAGGGTGTGATGACTTGGGACAACCGCCCCAAGTCAATATTCAGGGGACCCAGCCAGGCTGGCAGCTTGTCAGTGACTCAGTAAGCGCCAGCTGGGGCCCCATTACAGGCTTCTACTTCCCTCACAGAGAAACAGTCTTCACTTAACTCCCTTTCCTGGATTCACCAGAATCGCTGCCCACTCCCTCTATCCCCCAGCATTCCCACACACAGAACAAAGTAGGTTAGCCTCTCATATGAATTGTATGCTCCCTGAGAAGCAGTTGTTTCCCACATCTGTTTATGACAGTTGCATTTTGTTATTTTAATGATGTGGTTTCATTAAGTATTACATAAATAGATGGAATACAAAGACAAAAAGAGTTGTTTCTATGCATAAGTCAAAAGCTTCATAAAGTGTGAGTGATGTAGCTGCAATAGATTGTGGGAAAAACTCTAGAAGAATTCTGCACTCAGGTCCATTCCCCTTTCTCTGCAAGTTTTCACTCTCTTTGAAAGACACCCATATTTTAAATCTCAGTTAATATGTTATGTGCTGTGCTTAGTCGCTCAGTCGTGTCCAACTCTTTGCAACCCCATGGACTGTAGCCCACCAGGCTCCTCTGTCCATGGCGATTCTCCAGGCGAGAATACTGGAGTGGGTTGCTGTGCCCTCCTCCACGGGATCTTCCCAACCCAGGGATCGAAGCCAGGTGTCCCATACTGCAGGCAGATTCTTTACCATCTGAGTCACCAGGGAAGCCCAAGAAAACTGGAGTGGGTAGCTTATCCCTTCTCCAGGGGATCTTCTTGACCCAGGAATCGAACTGGGGTCTCCTGCAATGCAGGCAGATTCTATACCAACTGAGCTACCAGGGAAGCCTTAATATGTTATGGGTGTGCTTTATTCAAGAGTAATGCTCTGCGCTCAAAGACCTTGCCCTTATGTCAAAAGATTGGTCAACTGATACACACTTGTTTTCAGTTAAACAAAATATTTGTGGAAATTTTCATTTTTTGACTTGTTGCTTTAACCTACTTTTGAACAGAGCAACAGAAGCTCCTAAGGAAGAAGTTGGCTTGAGCTGTACATGAATCCAGCTCATCTCTGCTCTCTGTTTCATCACAACAAACATAGAGCTGTGCAGACTGCCCTTTCCTGCTGCCAAACTACAAACTGCCACTCTGTGACCTTGTTTTCACATCAAGGATCCTCTTCAGCTTTAGCCAGATGCCCACAAGCCATTTTTCCCTTACTCCCCCAACTCATTCTAGAAGAATGTGCTCTATCCTAGCCTCCACAAACCTTACGGAGATGGTTCCCAGTAAGTTCATCTACCCTGGCCATCCTCTGCTATTGACCCAAATCTAAAAAGACCTCTTGCTCCAGGCAGCTCCCTAGTGCAGCACCCTAGTACAACACCTTCTCTTCTTTGTCTCAGCAGAAACATATGGGTGTTTATTGGGCATCAGAATTTACTGGGCACCTATCACGTGTCAGGCTTAGCACCAGGCACTAGTTTTGCCATAGTGAATAAACTGTGTTTATATCATGAACAATATACATATAGTATGAGCAGAAGAGCAGTAGCTAAGTCCTTTTTTTTTTTTTCATTGATAAATTGTAAATGAATGAGGGAGAGTTTCCATAGTACTTTTGACTTGGGAAATTGTTAGTTTGTCATTATGTATGCATTTATATATCATATGTATTTATATGTATTTCTGTGGAAATTAAATGGGCATGTAATACTTTAATCCAAGGGCTTGCAAATTTTTCTCTAAGGGGGGCAGAGAGTAGATATTTTTGGCTTTGTGTCATAGGGTCTCTGTTACAACTACTAAGCTAAGTAAGCTCTTGTAGTGTAAAAACAGTTATAGATAATACGTAAGTGGATGGCAGTGGCTGGGTTCCAATACAATTTTATTTACAAAAACAGGCAGGAGCTCTAGTTTGCTGACCCCTAGAATCTATCAAAATACCTTACTGCTTCTCCTAGTAGCAATTAAACTTCCTCAAGCCTCTTCCCTAAAAAAAAAAAAAAAAATCAAAATCCCACGTCACTGCAAGAAATTGTCTTGTACTTACCACCTCTACATCCCGACCTCTTATTTACCCCCAGTGCCAGACAATCTGACCTCTGTGTTCACCGCCCTCTGAAATTGCTCTTATCAGAGTCACCAGCAATCTCCGGGTTGCTAAATACCTCAGAGACTCCAGTGCTCTCTTTCTTACTCACTCTCGCCACAGCTTACAACATAGCCAGCCACTCCTTGCTCCTGGAAACACTCCCCTCTCTTAGCTTCTGAAACTTCACTGGATGGGTTTGCCTTGTATGGCAGTAGCCACTCTTTCTGCCATCAGTCTTCTCTTGACAATCTCTACATGATGAAGTTACTCAGGGTTCCATCTTGGGTTCTGTTCTTCTCTCCTTTGGGGACCTCATCCACTCTTTAGCTTTAAATGACTTGCTGAAAACTCCCACCTTTATGTCTTCGGCCCAGATCTTTCCCCCACCTACCCTTTTCCTGCCTCACATATCTAGTTGCTGACTTGACATTTCAAGTCTCTCAGGTATCTAAAACATAAAGTACTGAATAAACATGACTGAATAAATAAATGAATTTACCTGGTTGCCCAACAGAAACCAGAGCCTCATCAATAACCCCTCCCTTTTGCTCACCTCATGCATTACCCAAATATAAGCCTTCTCTTTCCTAACCATCTCCTGGATCTTTCCTGGCTCTCCATACCTAATTCCCAGGCAACAGATACAGCTGTATCTGTTGCTGAAACATTGAAATATCAATTCTTCCATACTGGCTGCAAAGAGCTGCTAGTCTAAGCTCCATTTGTGTTGACCTCACCTCTGGGTGCCAGCTGTCTATCCAGCCTGGCCTGGCAGAGAGATGTCTGCAGACCCTTGTTTTTGATTAGTCACTCAGTCGTGTCCAACTCTTTGTGACCCCATGAACTGCAGCATGCCAGTCTTCCCTGTTCTTCATTATTTCCCATGGTTTTCTCAAACTCATGTCCATTGAGTTGGTGATGCCATCCAATCATCTCATCCTCTGTCATCCCCTTTGTCCTCCTGCTTTAAATCTTTCCCAGCATCAGGGTCTTTTCCAAGGAGTCAGCTCTTCCCATCAGGTGGGCAAAGTATTGGAGCTTTGGCATCATTCCTTCCAATGAATATTCAGGATTGATTTCCTTAGGATTTACTGGTTTGATTTCCTTGCTGATGAAAGGACTCTCAAGAGTCTTCTCCAGCACCACAGTTTGAAAACATCAATTCTGTAGACACTGCTCAAGGCTAAAGCTACCATCCATCCTGATGAATTAATGCTCATGCAAAACTGATTGTTAAAGATTTTAATATTACCCTTACTTAATACACTGTCACTAAAATATTCTAGGACTAGGAAATCATCTCTCACCCAGTTCATTGGAAAAGCCATCTAACTGAGATCCCTACCTTCTCCTCCTGCCTCCTCAAGACTCTGCACAGCAGCCAGAGTGATTTGTCTAAAATACAAGTTGATTGCATCTCTCCTCTACCTAAAACCTTTAAACATGGATTGCTTTTGCTCTGTTACAAGCTCATGTCCGACTCTTTGCAACTCCATGGACTGCAGCACACCAGGCTTCCCTGTCCTTCCCTATCTCCTGGAGTTTACTCAAACTCATGGATAACCATAAAGATAAAACCCCAACTCCCTAATAAAGTTCACCAGGCCCTTCATGATCTGACCCCTTTTCCCTTCAAACCTCACCTCCTTGGAGACATCCCCTCTGAAACCACGTTAAGTAGGCTCTTTCTCTTACAGTTGCACCCGTTTGTTTTCTTCATTGCATCGATCACAATTTGACATTATGTTGATTTGTAAAAGTCTGTTTCCCCTACTAAAGTATCAGCTCCTGAGGGCAGATGCCATGTGTGGCTTATGCTCTGGTAGACCCCTTGCCCTTATGTATTTGTGAAGCTGATAAATCTGGTTCCCTGAATCTCTTCTAGCTTTGTCTCTTGCCCCTTTCTCCCTTGAAATCTGTGGTTTAGCTGTATGCAGCCAGCAAATATTCAAGTATCATTTGATCACAAGCTGTTCTCAGTTCCTTAAATATTCCAGGGTACCCTTTGCTTGGGAGACTTTGCACCCTGCTGTCCTTTCCCCTGAACTCCCGCTTGACTTCGAGGAATCAACACTGTCATTATACCCTCCTCTTCAGGACGTTTTGCCCGCTAATCCCTCCAGATCAGAACCCTCAATACTACCATTTAAATGCCTGTTTCCCTTTCTGCTTTCCTCACTAGAGTCTGTCATTTTTCATAGTTGCATCTAAGACAACCTGCTTAGTGCCTGGCAAACATTTAGCGGGCCAGTTCAGCCCAAAGCAGACTCTCAAAGTCCTGAGAGGGAGTCAGGGAACTTATATCCATTTGGGTGTTGATATACTATTTGTAAGTGGGTTATCTTCCCCCAGTAGTAAAGGGTTTTGTTTGTTTTTCCTAAGAATGAATTTTCCATTAGTGCTTCTGTGATAGGCAGTGACTTCACCTGGAACTCACTGTTTGGCTTTATGGGAAGAAAGTGGTTCTTAGTGGGAAGTACAAAATATAGGTTACTAAAAAGATCTTTAGTGAGACTGGATTTTGTAATGTCTTAGAGGACACCAGAAGACAGCAGTTACCCTTCTTTGAAATAATTTTTTTGTGTGTTCATCCTGAATTCATGTAATTCAGTTAAAAAAAGAATCTCTTTCCTCTGCTTGTTAATGGTGGTTTTATGGTTTCATTTTGCTGGGCACATAAATATGTTATAATATAAACAAGCCAATGGTGTAATGAATCATTGTAGTCTTATTGTGTGTATGTTTTTACTACAAATCTTGGGGGGGGGGAAAGCTACTCATGCTTTGCATTTTTAAATTATGCTAATGTGATTAGTCATTATGATCCTACTTACTCTTCATGATGGATGAATGATGTCTAAGAATCCGATGTACTTGTGAGGGACCTGATTAGTGCTTGAGACCCAATCAAGAAGCTGATGATGAATTCACATAACACATTAAAAAGTTACTTAGGACAGAGGAGTTGATCATTGCTTATATAAGATTGTATAGAGGAATAAAATAAGTGTAAATTATTGTAACATGCATTTTTTTAATGAAAAAACATTTTTCTGAAATATATTTGATTTTCATTGTTCAGGTATACAGCAAAGTGCTTCAGATACACACACACACACACACACACACACACATTCTTTTTCAGAATTTTCCACTCTAGTTTATTACAAGATATTGAATTTAGTTCCTAGTTCTATACACTAGGCCCTTGTTGCTTATCTGTTTTATATATAGTAGTGTATATCTGTTAATCTGAAACTAATTTATCCCCCCGCCTTTGCCCTTTGGTAGCTATAAGTTCTAATGTACGTTTTTATTCTTCCATGAAAATATCAGCTGTTGCCATAACCTTTGAATATATTTTGCCAGGATATGTCCAGGCCACCTTTTTTTTTTTTCAATCAAAGTGTGAAAAAGCTACTGTCATTGTTTAGTAGGAAAATTCACACACTCACATCTGTAAACAGGTGTTTGCAAAGCCCAGACTTCAAAATACTTCACCCATTCTTGCATTTTGATGTTGCAGTCAATCAAAATGAAAAACAGAAGAGACACATTTTTGTTGATTATTATCCTGCCAAATCAGATTGTTTCTGTTATTGTCTTACACTAGTACCAAGCTCAGAGAGCAAAGTGGGGAACAGAGAGAAAAAGATGGATGTGTGTGAGGAGAGGGAAAGGCGGGGGCTAGAATTTTAAATGAGTCCAGTAAATCAAAGACTTGCTTAACGCCCTCAGAAATAAAAGTCCCTAGAAAAAGAAGTAGTTTAGAAAAGTAGAAAAGAAGCACTTTACGTTCAGTTTTTTAAAAGACTATTTTAGAAGTAGAACCCTCTTTTCAGAAGAAATCGTACGAAGAGTCACACAAATATATAAAATAGACAGGAAGAATATTTTTAGTAAACATGTATTAGTTCAAATTTATCACATTTTTTTCAAATTCACTGAAAAAACAAGACTGTTTTGATAATACCTAAAATTAAAATTAGGGGATTAGTAAAAATTATCATCTTACATGAGCTTCAGCAACAAACTTATTTCTGTGATTTCTTCTTGTGTATTATCAAGATTCTTCTTGATCACAATGCTGAACTGTGGGAAATAGAGTTCTTAAACAAGTTACCTGGTGATCTCAGGTCAAGAAGGAGCTTCACTTGTCCTGCGGGCTGCACCAAGAGATTTAACCTGAGGAGGCCGTGAAGCATGTTGCTGGCCTCTATTGGGTTACCATTTTGTACTTGACACTTGAATGTGCCTGTTTTTCAAAATATTGTTTTATAGAGGTTAAAAATTATGTAAAATTCCAATGGAATGTTCGCTGACCCCTTGAGTCTCCTCAGGGCTTCTCTGGTGGCTCAGACAGTAAAGAATCTGCCTGCAATACAGGAGACCTGGGTTTGATCCCTGAAGTTGGGAAGATCCCCTGGAGGAAGGCATGGCAACCCACTCCACTCTTCTTGCCTGGAGAATCCCGTAGACAGAGGAGCCTGACGGGCTATAGTCCACGGGGTCGCAAAGAGATGGACACGACTGAGAGTCTCCTCAAGGACATAGAAGGGTGGGGCTTCTGGCTGACCCTCTCTGAGTTGGAGATGTCTCCACTCTACAAGGAGGATTTTAACAGATTTGCTGGCCTCATCTGCTATAGGCATAAATGCTGTATTCTTTTTCCAGTATTTTCTGTCTCAGTCAATGGCATCACCATTTTAGGAGCTGAGGCCCCTTCAACTTTCCCTTTTCCTCATTCCTAACATTTAATACCTCATGAAAGTCTATTCATACCATCTCCAAAGTGTCTATGAAATCCATCCTCTCATCTCCTCGCTCCTCTACTGCAATGACCTCAAGACTTGAGCTTTACCCTACCTCTCACAGCTAGAGCTTCTGTTCTGAGACACAATTAGATCTGGTCATCCCCCTGGTTCAAAGCTAGTAGTGCTCTTTCTCTTACCTGGTTGAGACCAAACCCCTCAGCATAGTACAGGAGGCCCTTCACTGTCTGACCCCACCATTCTCCAACCTCACAGGCCCTGAACGCATCACACTAGATGTACCTTATTCTTTGCATCTGATTTCTTTGTGCCCAGAGAACTCTTAGTCATCCTTCAAGTTCCAATCCAAACATTACCCCTTTCCAAAGCATTTCTTGAGGCTTCCCAAGTGGCTCAGTGATAAAGAATCTGCCTGCAAATGCAGGAGTTTCAGGAGATGTGGCTTCGACCCCTGGGTCAGGAAGATCCCCTGGAGTAGGAATGGCAACCCACTCCAGTATTCTTGCCTGGAAAATTCCAATGGCAGAGGATCCTGGTGGGCTACAGTGCATGGGGTCACAAAGAATCCAACGTGACTAGCGACTGAGCGCACACAAAACATTTCTGATTTCTTCAGGCAAAGCAACTTGTCCCTCTTCAGCTTCCTTTACACTACTCATGCTTGTAGCATGTGCTCCATTTCCTTTTACTGGGATTATCTGTTTATGTCTCCCACTTCTCTAATATATGGTGAACTCTTAATGAGCAGACTGTCTCTCATCCATTTTTTTATCCCGAACACCTACCATCACACTTGACATGTGCCTGAGATACGGGAAACTCTCAGTGTGTATTTTTGAACTTTTCATTACAGCACTTCATGGGGAGTTTGTTCCTGATCTGTACAGTGATAAACTAGCAGAAACCACAGCGTATCCTGTAGACTCCCTCTGGTCTAAATTGTCAGTTTCTTTTCTCCTTCAGGCTCTCCATGCCTTTGGACACCTAAATCTTTATCTTCCTCCAAATGTATTAGCATATTTCCAACTTGAATTTCAGTTCAATTGAACTGAATTTCAAAACATCTTTTCTCTATGGTGTTTGCTTTCCCAAATTTATTTATCCTACTCTCTCCCACCTGGTGTGATACTTCCCTGGTGTTTGGAATTTCAAAAAAGAACTGATTTATCCTGATTTTAGCAGGTCAGACTTTGGGGGGAGGATTACTTATCCTGCTCCAGGTAACTTTGGTGTAGAGACTCTTTCATTTTGTTTCCCCACTACATTTTATAATCCTTCCCAAGAGAGCTCACATGCAAGCTATTGCTGATTTGCAAATATTAGGTCCCCTGCCCCCATATTTCTTAGGCCTTGAAGATGCTGAAATGAGGTTGCTATCTGAATCAGTTTTGTATATTCACGTGAATATGCATCTGTTAGATTCTTTTCCTTGTCTGTCTTTACAATTCAATAAAAATTCATCCCATGATATCATTACTGCTTACAAACTCAGTTGTTATTCCTGGTTATTTGGATATTTTATAGGTTTTTTTTTATCATCTTTTATTTGCTTCATGATTGTACTTGAAGAGAATTCAATAACACCTACCAGGATGGGTATTCTTTCTCAGACACTCAGTGGTATCCACCCCTTTTCAAGGCATAACATTTCCTATTTCCAATCCTCTCTGGGTTTGAAAAAAATAGCCTGGCAATGGTTCACTAAGAATTGTAATTTAATCCTTTGGAATAACAGGCTTTTCATCTGTGCTCCCTGCAATGATCCGAGATCTGCCACACAATCAGTTCCTTAGAGAAGAACAATGCTACTCAGAAGGAAAAAAAGTACTAGCAACATGAAAAAAAATACATATATATATAGCTGGTAAAATATGTATATATAATATATATGAGGCCATTTATAAAATTTATAAATTTAAATTAACCTTGAGAGTGAATGGCATCAAATTATGAATTATCACTGCTTTTCAGAAGAGGAATCAGAACATTTCTGACAGCAAATGAACTCGAATGAATGTCTGTGCTTTTGATCCGGACTGTGTAAACACAGGCTCATAACTAGGTAGTTTTGTGTTTATGTTGGTGGAGTCTCTAAAGTTATGCTTACAGGTCCAGGAACAATGTAATATTTAAGAAAAGACAAACACAGACCTAATTCTTACCTCTCATGGTCCTCGACCTCAAGAGTGTTTGTCCAGGTTGTTTGGAGTCCCTGTGTTTTATGGAGCAGGTTACTGTAAAAAACAAACAAACAAAAAAAAAAAAACAAAAAAACTGCACAGGTACAGCCCTGTATGTCTATAATGTTGCATGTATATTTGTTTAAATGCGATAGGGCTGATGCCCTCCTTCTGAGACAATCATACGTCATCAGCAACCTGCATAGTAATTTATCACCTCGTTTTCAGTCTTTATCACTGTTAGTCAACCGTGTGCTCTACAGCCTTCACATCACAGATAGTTCACTGGAATTAGATGTTTTAAGATTCATTAACATCACCAGTATTACTACAAACCACACCATTTGTTTAGCACCAACAATGTGCTGAAGAAAGCAAGTTGGCACAATCTAAAGTGGGTAAGAAACAACCCCAAGTGTAAAAGGAGCCTGGGACTTGAGCTCTGGGCAAGGATGAGTGAGGGCAGATGACTGGCAGACTCTCAGGAAAAAGGCTATTGGAGTTTCATACACATTTTCATACCCAGAATGGAGCCTCCTGGAAGGACAAATACTTTGCAAAAATCCTTTTCTTTCTCCCAGTGGCCTGATAATCCATAGAAAGTAAAGATAGCTGACCAGAAGGCATATTTAAGATGAATTTGGGCAAACTGCTCATGTTTATGGCACATTTTTTTTTTTTCTGCAAAGCCTATTGGAACTAGAACTCTCTTGAGCCTTTCTGAGCTGAAGTTGGTGTCCGAATTCATGTGTCTCAGGCTCCCTCCTCTATCAACAAAGGCTACCAGATGATGTCCAGGGAAGAGATCTGCTTAGTTAGTTGAGGTGGGGTGTGAGAAGTTGAGTCTGAGTTTAACCCACAGAATACCGTATAATACAAAAGGAGGCATTTCCTTCTGATCTAATTATTATTGCAATCAACTTAAGGTTCTACTATGCCTTATTTGCCATATAAAGGACAAGTCTAATACTCCTTTTCCTTTCTATAAAATATAGACATTCAGAGTTTGGTGACCCTAAACGTGATTATAAAATTTGGCTTGGAAACTAAGTTAAAGAAAAAGCAGAGAAAGAATTTTTACTTGTCTTTCATGGTATCAGCCCAAGCTTTGAACAATGCTTAAGAATGAAATAAATCATTTAGAGAGAATGTTTGTGTTCCTCTTTTATACATTTATTTAATACTTTTATAAATTTTGAAAGTGATACTGTTAGTTACTCAGTCAAGTCTGACCCCTGGGGCCCTCATGAATTGTAGCCCACCAAGCTCCTCAATCCTTGGGATTTCCCAGGCAAGAATATGGAGTGGGTGGCCATTCCCTTCTCCAGGAGATCTTCCCAACCCAGGCATTGCACCCAGGGCTCCTGCACTGCAGGCAGATTCTTTACCATCTGAGCCACCAGGGAAGCCCCTAGTAAAATAAAAATTCATATCAATAAAAATTCACTTTATTTTTATTGAGAATCAGTACATTTAAAGCCATCTTATATTTGATAAGTAAATCTGAATTATTAATGAAATTTTCAGTTTGCATGAAAAATCATACATTTTTCCTTTTAAGAGATGTGATATAATTTTTAACATTTTATAAAGAGTTATAGGATAAACTATTATTTCTGGGGTCTGATTTGCAATAAGATAATTATTTGATCTTTCATATATCCTTTTGACTTCTGGTTATAAAATTAAGGCTAAAGACACTCCATATTTTAATAGGCCCAGGTTTTCTATAATGTCTAAATGTTCATAATCCCTTTACTATACTCCAGTTAGCATCTGTGCACATAAGTGTAACTGAGAAAGAAGAAAAAATACCCTTTTCCACTTGAGTATTTCAGTTTGGTATTCTTAGTATGAGATGAGTACATTTTTATAGAAAATGGCTGCAGAAGAAAAAAGTAATATTTGAGAAGATAGAGTCCAAGAATTCTTAAGTACCTGGGAAGATTTTTTTAAGTAAATAAAAAAGAAAAAAAAATGGTGGGCTTTCTCAGGAAACAAAGTGAACCAATATATCTCATCACTTATTTATTGTTTTGGAAAAACTATCTACAAACCTGTACCAGCTAAAACACCCTTCCCACAATGACTGATGCCATTGGCAAGGTTGCTATGTGCAGAAAGAAGACTGAAAATGATAGAGTACAAATATTGTGGGTTTTCATTGTCATTATGAGAAACTAATGTTTTTAGACCTTGGATCTGAGAGGTAATTTACATGGGCGATTATGAGAACTCTCATGGAATGATTGTGCACCTGCATTTGGTCAAACAGAAAGAAAACTCTCTCGCTGAGTAATGTACCATATGCAAATTGAGGGATCAAAGGATCAGAACAGCTGGCATGCAAAGAATATTTTACAGATTCTTAGGGAGCACTAGTCTGGAGCCATTCAGACCTTCCACCAAGCTGGCAAAAGTGTAGCTTAGGTAACCTTAACTGGAGTCTGAATGAAAATGGCTTTTGGAGAAAGGGAAAAATGTTACGGCCAAAGTCCAAAACTCACTAGCATTGATAACAGCATCCAGAAAAGTGAGAAGAGCCATTAACAAAGTCATTAATTAGAATGTTTTTTACATTCCTTCCATCAACTGAAAACATGTTTAATATGCACTTTTCTTAATTTTTTTTAGTCTTTTCTTTCCTATTTTTAAAAATTTATTTTAGTTGATTTACTGTGTTGTGTTAATTGCTGCTGTATAGCAAAGTGATTCAGTTATATGCATATATACATTCTTTTCAAATTATTCTTTTCCATTATGCTTTATTACAGGATACTGAATATAATTCCCTGTGCTAAACAGACCTTGTTTTTATCCATTCTGTATATAATAACTTTATCTGCTAGTCTCAAACTTCCCATCCCTCTCCCATACACTCTCCCCCATGGCAACCAGAAGTCTGTTTCCTAGGTGAGTCTGTTTCTGTTTTGTAGTAAGTTCATTTTTGTCATATTTAAATTCCACATATAAGTGATATTATATGGTTTTTGTCTTTCTGACTTCCTTCACTTAGTATATTAATGTTTAGGTCTGTCCACGTTGCTGCAAATAGCATTATTTCATTCTTTTTTGTGGTTGAGTAGTATTCTGCTATATATGTGTATGTCACATCTTCATTATCCCTTTGTCTGCAAATGGACATTTAGGTTGTTTCCATGTCCTGGCTCTTGTTTATATTGCTGCTATATTTCAACATTTATTGCTAGAAAAAGATAACCTGCCTGAATTTCATAAAGACACATTGGTGAATTTCATAAAGACATATTGATGAATATAATAAAGACATATCAGCACACTACTTATGTTTCCAGGGCAGAGTGGGCACATCTTTGGCCAACACATAGATTAAATGGGAGTAGTGCTTGAAGGCTCAGCTGTTACTTGAGCAAAGAAGTTATTATTCATCAGAAACAGACTGCTAACAGGACTTGAGAGACGGTGTGGTCTATGGAAAGAGTTCTGGACCATGTGCAGCTTCAACTTGCTCATCTGTTAAGTGGGGATAATAACACTTGCCCTGCCCAGGTCATATTTGTTGTGAACATCAAACAAAGTCTTAAGAGGTGAATGCATTCTGTAATGTATGATATGTAATGTACATGATGCAAGGGATTATTCTTAATGAATGAATTCACTAATAGCTATTCTTTTATAGGGATTAGAGAGGTCCTAAATCCCCAGAGATTGATGCAATTATATCAATAATTATTTGACCCTTGTATTTATTTTAGTTAATAATCACATGCATCTCTTATTTAGGCAAGAAAGCTGAATTTCCTGTGTGAGCCACCCTTCTGCCTACATTCAAGTCTGCTTTCTTTGTGTTTGCATAACTCAGTGAACTCAGCCAAGATGTCAACAGGGAAGTCCTCTTTTTGATTAAAATGGGTTATTTTGGCATGTATGTCCTAACTCTAATCACTAAGACAAGACCAAAAAAACCCCCAATGTCCCATTCCATGTGATTCCAGAACCCTGGGCTTCCCTCATTCTTGGTCCACTGACCAAAAAAAGCTACCATTTTAGCAAAATTTACACACCCCACTGCTCTTCTATGTAAGTTTTAGAACAGCACATTCATAATACTATACTAAGAAGCATCAGAAATAATCAAGGCTCAACTGTACTCACAGAGCAGCCCTTTATTTTTCTCTCTTTCTAGAAAATTCACAACTTGGCATCTGGTCACAAAATTTTAGAAGCCCTTGGCCATGCCAGTAAGCTTTGAAGTATAGAGGTGGATAAGCCCTGGGACAGAACTTTCTTGACCTAAATTTTACATGCTTATCATTTGGTAACTAATTTTTCTTGCTTTTTTTGTTGTTGTTGTTTCCTTTGAAAGAGGAGAAGGCCTTGTAACTGAATGTATATTTTGCAAAGGATTGATAGCCTTTTTAATAATAAGCCTGAGTTATAATAGGGACCATGTGTAATACTCTTTCTCTACCTCTCTGGAAGTGCCTCTAGACTTGCAGTTCTGGAAGGGCCCTCTTCTTTGCTGTTGTTCAGTTTCTTCCTGCCCTCAATCATTCCCAGCATCAGGGTCTTTTCCAATGAATCAGCTCTCCTTATCAGGTGGCCAAAGTATTGGGAGCTTCAGCATCAGTCCTTCCAGTGAATATTCAGGGTTGATTTCCTTTAGGATGGACTGGTTTCCTTGTTGCCTTCAGGTAACCCGGCTGTCTTAGTTTGTAACCTCAAGGCTCAAGGCCAACTCTGGGACCAATTTTTTCATTTGTAAAAAGCATTAAATTGAGGATCTCAAAGCCCCTTTCAGCTCTGAGCTACACCTTCAAAGATGATCCAGTTTAGTCAGTCCATAAGACTGAAGCGACTTAGCAGCAGCAGCAAGCCTGAAAAACGCACTCTTAATATTTGGAACCTACCCTCAACATCTCTCATGAAAACAATTCTTACCTCCTATATTAACTTGAGTTTTCATTCAAACTTCTACAACTGAAACCATCTATCAACAACAAAACCCCACAACTAAAATAATGTTGTTGTTGTTGTTTTTTTTTTAAGACCATTCAATTTCAACTTATTGGATTCATTTGTCTACTCTATGGGGAAAATGTATGGAGTATTTCACTGTGAACAATTACACTTTGACAAACATTTACTGTGATGATCACTGGAAAAGCAATGCTCATTATTGGTTAACCACTTAGCTGGCTAATACCTAATCTAAGCTCTGTCATTAACGGGCCAAGTGGCCTAGAATAAACTTCAGTTTCCTTATCTGCAAAGTGGGAACTGAGCCAGTGACCCAACTCTTGAAAAGTACTTGTAATCACTCTTGAGTCTCAGAGGGCAGATGACCATGGCACCATCTGACACTCTTTGGAGGGTGCATTTACTCTTTGAGGCCATTAAGGGAACCATTTAGTACTGTAGCAGCGACTTACAGATGTTGCCCCCGTGGTCCCAAAGACGTAACGCACCGTCCGTATACCTCTTGCTTCCTTTGTGTGTATCAACTAATCTATCAGATGGTACCTTTGATAGATCCATTTGCTAGACACAAGTGGGTGGGCATTTTACTCCCAGACAGTACTTGCCTCTTCCCTGCTCTTAAAAGAATCAGAGACAAACCCAAACAGGCATCTACCCAGCACTCCTACAGAGAACTTTGGGGTTATTTATGAAACAGAGCTGCTAACTGTTGTAACCTCCCTGTGGCACTATTGTATTCTCTGGTGTTAGGAAGAACCACACTGAGTGGGAGTGTTGGAGGTACTTTTTTGATTTTAACATTATTAATAATAGCTCTAGGGTATGAATGTCTCTCCGCTTGCTTGTCCTCTTCTCTTTCCATCTGGATTCAGAGAAAGAGGAATTTTGAAGAAGGTAAATCTACTTAATTTCTGGATCACTTCCTATCTGCTGTCTCCTCAAGTAGCATTTTGATCAAATATTCATAGTCTCTCCTGTGTCATTAATTTTTCTTTGGTTACTCTTTTCTTCCAAACTCTGTAAAAATCTCTAATTTAAAAATTTTTTGCTGGAGTAGAGTTGATTTATAATATTGTGTTAGTTTCAGATGTACAACAAAGTGGCTCAGTTATACATATATTCATTCTTTTTCAGATTCTTTACTCACATAGGTTATTACAGAATATAGAATAAAGTCCCTTGTGCTACACAGTAGGTCATTGTTGGTTATCCATTTTATATACAGCAGTGTGTGTATATTAATCCCAAACTCCTGATTTATCCCTCCCCTCGGTGTTTCTCCTCTGGTAGCATAAATTTGTGTTTTCAAAACCTGTGAGTCTCTTCCTGTTTTGTAAATAAGATCATTTATATCATTTTAAAAATTAGATCCCACATCTAAGTGATATCATATGATAAATTTGTGTTTCTCTTTCAGACTTACTTCACTTAGCATGGTAATCTCTAGGTCCATCCATGTTGCTGAAAATGGCACTATTTTGTTCTTTTTTATGGCTGAGTAATACTTGATTGTTGGAGAAGGCAATGGCACCCCACTCCAGTACTTTTGCCTGGAAAATCCCATGGATGGAGGAGCCTGGCTGCAGTCCATGGGGTTGCTAGAGTTGGACACAACTGAGTGACTTCACTTTCACTTTTCACTTTCATGCATTGGAAAAGGAAATGGCAACCCACTCCAGTGTTCTTGCCTGGAGAATCCCGGGGACGGGGGAGCCTGGTGGGCTGCCGTCTATGGGGTCGCACAGAGTCGGACATGACTGAAGCGACTTAGCAGTAGCAGCAGCAATACTTGATTGTATATATGTATCATATCTTCTTTATGCATTTTTCTGCCGATGGACACTGAGTTTGCTTCCATAATTTGACCATTGTGAACAGTGCTACAATGAACACTGCGGTGCCTGTATCTTTTCAAACTATGGTTTCTCTGGAAATGTACTCAGGAGTGGTATTACTGGATCAAATGCTAGTTCTATTTTTAGTTTTTTAAGGACCCTCCATACTGTTCTCCATAGTGGTTGTACTAATTTACATTTCCACCAACAGTATAGGATGGTTCCTTTTCCTCCACCTCTATTTCCAGCATTTACTATTGGTAGACTTTTTGATGATGCTTTTCGGATTGGGGTGATGTGATACCTTGTTGCAGTCTTGACTTGCATTTCTCTGATAATAAGTGATGTTGAGCAGAAAAGCTCTAATCTTCAATAAATCATACTCTCCCTGGACTTTATACCCTTGTTTGCCTCTCGCCTGCTCTTTTGTTTCTTTCCTAGTTATGCCTGTGAAAAGGAAATCCACTCAGAGTGTCCTCACTTCACTCACTCACTCCATAACCCACCATAGCCTGTGAATGTGGTCATCATTGATAATGGTCCTCTGGGTTTTCAAGAACCTGTAAAATGTTTGTGATCTACAGAAAAGTTGATTGGCTTAAATACAAAAAAAAAAAAAATTAACTAGTACAAACTTCAAAGGGAAAATTTTTATGAGATGAATTTAATGTGGAATTTGGCATGTAAAGAATCTGCCCATAATGCGGGAGACCTGGCCTTGATCCCTGGGCCAGGAAGATTTCCTGGAGAAGGAAATGGCAACCCACTCCAGTATTCTTGCCTGGAGAATTCCTTGGACAGTGGAGTTCATGGGGTCGCAGAGAGTCAGACACAACTGAGTGACACACTTTCACTTTCACGCCAGAAATGAGTGTGTTTAGGATCTAGGAGAATTTTAAATGATGAGTCTGCGTTTTCTTTCATGTCCCTAGCTAAGTAAAGAGTACATATCCCTTCAACAGCTCAATCTAGAAATCTGGGAGATGTGTTATACCTTTTTCCCCTCACATCTTATATCCAGTCAGTCACCAATTCATTCAATTCCTTTACTTTCTTGAATATGTCCACTTCTCTACATCTTTTAAAAACACAGTTCTGGTCTTGCTGCCCTCATGCTTCATCCTTAGTGATTCCCATTAACTTGGGATGAAGCCCCCAATACTACCAGGACCCCTAAAGCCCACCATACTGGCCTCTGCCTGCTTCTCCAGCTCGATTCCAGTCCCGGCCCTCTTCCCTCTCAGTACATTAGCTGTAGCCAGAACGGTGTGCATCTTAAATCACTCTGGCAAGAATCCTCCCCTTTCACAAGGTATTTATCTTAGAACATCTTTCTACCCACTCCCCCGAACCTCCAGATTGTGTCGGCTGCTCCTGTGCCTGTCACCATCCACCACAATGACATTCTCATTGCAGTCTGGGCTGCACCTTCTCAGCTCTCCAACACACTTTATTTTTTAAAATGTTATTGGTGTATAGTTGACTTACAATATTGTGTTAGTTTTAGGTGTACAGCTTAGTAATTCAGTTATACATATATTCATTCTTTTTCAGATTCTTTTCCCATATAGGCTACTACAGAATATTGAGTAGAGTTCCCTGTGCTATACAGGAGGTCCTTGTTGGTTATCTATTTTATATATATGGTGTGTGTGTATATTAATCCCAAGCTCTTAATTTATCCCCTGCCCATGTTTCCCCTTTGGTAACCATAAATTTGTTTTTTGAATCTGTGAGTCTGTTTAAGGTTTTGTAAATAAGATCATTTTTTAAAAAGTAGTTTCCACATATGAGTGCTATCATATGATATGTGTCTTTGTCTGACTTACTTCACTTATGATAATCTCTAAATTCATCCACGTTGCTGCAAATGACATTATTTTGTTCTTTCTTTATGGCTAATACTCCCTCATATATATGTACTGCATCTTCTTTATCCATGCATCTAGATGGACATTTAGGTTGCTTTCATGTCCTGGCTATTGTAAATAGTGCTTCAGTGAACCCTGGGGTGTGGGTGTGTGTATCTTTTTGAATTACAGTAGGTTCCAATAGACTTTAAATTCTTTGTTCAATGTGTTCAGTGTTTTCTTTTCCCCAATACAAGTGCCTAGTATTTGTTAAGTACTTCCTACGTGTGAGGCCTTTTTATATACACTATCTCATTTTAATCATTACAACAACTATGTGAAAGTGAAAGTGTTAGTCGCTCAGTTGCGTCTTGATTCTTTGCAACCCCGTGGTCTGTCTGTGGAATTCTTCAGGCAAGAATACTGGAGTGGGTAGCCATTCCATTCTCCAGGGGATCTTCCCGATCCAGGGATTGAACCTGGGTCTCCTGCATTGCAGGCAATTTCTTTACCATCTGAGCCTATTCCCTGGTATATATGTACCACATCATCTTTATCCATTCATCTGTTGATGGACATTTGGGTTGCTTCCATGTCCTGGCTATTGTAAACAGTGCTGAAATGAGCATTGGCGTGCATGTATCTATTTGAATTATGGTTTCAACACACTTTAAATTCTTTGTTCAGTGTCTCTTTTCCCAATAAGAGTGCCTAATATTTATTAAGTACTTCCTATGTGTGAGGCATCTTTATATATACTATTTCATTTTAATCTTTACAACAACTATGAGGTAGGTTCTATTATTACCCTAGCTTTACAAGTAAAGAAACTGAAGTTCTAAGAAGCTGAAGGCCACATAGCTAGTGAAGGATAAATTAAAACTGGAACCTAAGCAGTCTGTATCCAGAGCTCATGTGTAACCATGATTAATATGCTTCAGAGAAGCAATAAACTCCATAAGGGCAGAGGCCAGATCTTATACCCCCAGAGCCTAACACAGGATTGGCATATAGTAGGGGCCAACAAGGACTTGCTGATATACTTAATGCAGTGCCAGCTCCTAGAGTGGCCTATGGTCCACCACATTCTTCCCCTCATCTACCTTTCTAGATTTTTCTCCCAGTGGGCCTGTCCCCCTTTTCCCCATGCCCCATCTCCTAGCCATATAAGCAGTTCCCTGTACAGGCCATAGTGGTTCACACTTCTGCCTTTTGTCTGTTCATTATTTCCCTCATTTGCTCATCCATTCATTCACTCACTCACCATGCATCTGTTTACTGAATACCTACTGAAGGCTCTGTGTGTGTGCACGTGCGTGTGTGTGTTCAGTCACTTCAGTCCTGTCAGACTCTTTGCAACCCTATGGACTGTATCCCACCAGGCTCCTCTCTCCATGGTGATTCTCCAGGCAAGAATACTGGAGTGGGTTGCCATGCCCTCCTCCAGGGGATCTTCCTGACCCAGGGATCAAACCTGAGTTTCTTATGTCTCCTGCACTGGCAAGCAGCTACTGCCGCTAAGTCACTTCAGTCGTGTCCGACTCTGTGCAACCCCAGAGACGGCAGCCCACCAGGCTCTCCCGTCCCTGGGATTCTCCAGGTAAGAACACTGGAGTGGGTTGCCATTTTCTTCTCCAATGCATGAAAGTGAAAAGTGAAAGTGAAGTCGCTCAGTCGTGTCTTGGCTCTTGGCGACCCCATGGACTGCAGCCTATCAGGCTCCTCCATCCATGGGATTTTCCAGGCAAGAGTAACAGAGTGTGATAGGCTATGGAACACTAAAAAGGATGTCTAAATGAGACTGGGGAGTCAAGAAAGGCTCCCAAGAGAGGTAACATTGAAATTGTGTCAAAGGCTGTGTGGCAGAGCTGCACGGCAAGCCCCTGTTCACCTTTCAGGACTCTGCTCTGTCTCTTCCATCGCTCTCTCCATGGCAGAGCATTCAGGGATATTGTACCGCATGTCTTTAGAGGACTGCTCCTCCTATCAGTGAGGTCCTCTTACTCTCTTTGTGTATCATCTCAGCACATGAGTTCCTGACACAGAAGAGACACCCAATAAAGCACCGATGAATGAACAAGTAAAATCATGGTTCTTTTAGTGAAAACATTCCTCTTAAATTCATTGTACAACTCTGTGCATTTACCTGAAACCATAGAATTTGGGTTCATTTACAGAATATAAATAGTCAAAGCTATGGTTTTTCCAGTAGTCATGTATGGATATGAGAGTTGGATCATAAAGAAGGCTGAGAGCCAAAGAGCTGATGCTTTTGAACTGTGGTGTTGGAGAAGACTGTTGAGGGTCCCTTGGACAACAAGGAGATCCAACCAATCAATCCTAAAGGAAATTAACCCTGAATATTCATTGGAAGGACTGATGCTGAAACTGAAGCTCCAGTACTTTGGCCACCTGATGTGAAGAGCTGATTCATTGGAAAAGACCTTGATGCTGGGAAAGACTGAGGACAAGATGAGAAGGGGGCAACAGAGGATGAAATGGTTAGAAGGCACCCTTGACTCAATGAGCATGAGTTTGAGCAAGCTCTGGAAGATAGTGAAGGACAGGGAAGCCTGGCATGTTGCAGTCCATGGGGTGGCAAAGAGTTGGACATGACTGAGCAACTGAACAACAGCAACAATAGAATAGACATTTTCTTAACATACAAATAAAAGGGATTTGGGGACCACTGACACCTGGCAACATGGTATCATTTTAGACACAGATATATGAACTCCATAAAAACACTTCTGTAAATTCACATATATACACAGCCATATGGTTTTGTCAAATTTGTGAGTCTAATACCTTGAGGAGAGAATTCACACCGTCAGGCACATTCTCCTGAAAGCTCTGGATACTCGAGAATATTACATGACAGAATGTTAGTACATTTTATGGAAGGCAAGATGATCCTCATGATTCTCCCATCAATGAGAAAGACTTTCTCATTATTGAAATGGGCCCTAAATGTTAGGCAGTTAATGTGTTTTGTGCACGTGTGAAAAAAAAAAAAAAAATGATGCTGTTATACATCCTGGACTAACATCAAAGCACACATATGTCACACTGTTCTTTTTGGGTTTGTCATATACAGGGCTCTTTAAAAATTGTAATGAGATGCAAACTTACCCCAATGTCCCCTTCTCTACTTAATATATGCGGGACTGCGATGACTCTCTGGGGACAAAGCTCTTATAGGAACTGTTGAGGATGACGCCTGGCATTCTGCAGTCCTGTGTCTCTTTGAATGTATTACATTGAGCTACCACTTTCTCTCTCAGGATGAGTTATCTCACCTGCCAAATCAGTAGGCTGGACTAGAGCCGGGGTCAGCAAACCTTTTTGGTAAAGGGTGAAATAGTAAATATTTTGGCCCTTGAATCACATGGTCTGTGTTGCAACCACTTAACTCCATCACTGAAGAGTGGAAGCAGTCATCCAAATATGTAAACAAACAGGCATGCCTACTCGCCAATAAAATTTTATTTACAAAAATGGTGGGCCAGATTTGGGCAGCGGGTCAGAGTCACAGATGCCTGGACTAGTTGAATTCTAGCATCCCTTTTAAGCTTTTTTTGTGCCGTGGTGTTTGGTTTCAGTCATCCCAGGAGAGAATTCAGGGACAGCTGAGAAAAAAAGAGAAGCACACTTTAAGAAATCATTGGCTGGATGAGATGACTATATTTGACTTATCTTTTCACTTGAAATCTTTTAACTTTGTAGCATAATGCCCCTATTATATTTAGCAATTAGAGTGCCATCACAAAGTAAAATGTAAAACCATTATTCCTTGAAAAGAGAAAAGGCTTGTGGTATGAAATGATGCATGCAAGGAGTGTGGGTGATAATTTACTCATATAATCATTTCTATTTCAGTTCTATGGCAAGTATTTCTGGAGATGGCTCACACAGCAAGGAGATCTTTAAAGATGTGCACACCATAATTAACCTTTTTATATACTCTGATAGAAATATCAATAGTCTTTTCTCTGGTTGCAGTTTTAACTTTACTTATGGTCTACGGAATGGTTTGAATTAAAGAATGACGATTATAAGGGAAAAAAAAAAAACCTTTATATACTTTGAGCTTAAAACAAAACATGCATATTCTTCCCATTACTTTTATTTCATAGTTAAGTTCTAGACAATGAAAACTCTGTTTCTTTTTTCTCCCTGGCAGAGGAAATTAGATAACTTAACTGACTAGTACTTCTAAGCATGGTGTCTGGACCAGCAGCAGCCTTACTAGGGACTTAGGAATGCAAATCCTCCAGCCCTCCCCCAGACCTACTGAGTGAGAAACTCTGAGGTTGGGGCCCAGGAGTCTGTAGTTTAACAGACCCTCTAAGTGATTCTGATGCCCAGTCAAGTTTAAGAACCACTGGCATAGATGATCACTTTCTAGAAACAAAAGTTAAAGGGAAGACTTGACCTCATGCAAACAGCAGAATGACCCTAGAGTAGGCACACTCAAAAAGTGCAGAATAAGGACAATAAGGCTAGCATATATTACAGGCTTCCCCCATGGCTCAGTGGGTAAAGAATTTGCCTGTAATGCAGGAGACACAAGAGACGCAGGTTTGATCCCAGGTCAGGAAGATCCCCTGGAGAAGGAAATGGCAACCCACTCCAGTCTTCTTGCCTGGAGAATCCCATGGACAGAGGAGCCTGGCAGGCTACAGTCCATGGGGTCACTAAGAGTTGGATATGACTGAGTGAATAAGCATACATACAAATAAATTACAGGAAGAGAGAGTCTGGGAAAGAAAAACAATAGGTAAGAAGAGAGAGAGAACTTGGATGAGTAAGAACTAGAAAATCCCAGAGGTTCCATTTGCAGCTGAAGCTGAGCTCATAGACATTACCATCCCTTCCAGTCTCAAAGTCACCCATTCAACAACCCAGCCCATGACTGATGGGTGAGGACTATGCTAGGTGATGGGGACATGGGAATGAAGAAGATAACTATTCCTGTCTGCGAAGAGGTCATGGTCTTAGAGTGAAAATGAAAAGAAGCAGCTCCCCCGAGAATTTACAAGTACCTAATGGTCAAAGTCAGAGGAGAAGCAGGATGGCGGGAGAGGAGAGACAAGGTGAAGAGAACAAAGATGAAAGAGGATGAATACGAGGATGAAAAGAATGAGCATCAGACGATTTTCTTTGTGTTAGGGCTTTGAGGAAGCTGTCCTTCTAATCCCCCCCATGACTCAATGGCAAGTTCTGCTGTGACTTGGAGATACGGATCTCTAACAATTCTTGATGCCTCACTGGTCCACTGATCAGAACTGCAAAACTGCAACCAAGAGCCTTCCCTTCTTGTCCTTTATGATGCTTACAGCTGGCAAAAAAGCAAAAGTAACACAGACATGTAGAATGTTAAGTTATGTATGTCAAAAACAATATGCTCTTACTCCAACATTACCTGGTCATTCTTCTAGTTCTGTGGCATAATGTTAATAAACTTAGAGCCTCATCTTAAAGTCACCTTTAGGTTCACAAGGAGAGTGTTAACAGATGAAAGCATGTTATTAGAAACTAACATCAAATCAAATATCATAGTGCTTTTAGCTTTGGATAATTTCTAAACGTCCCCTTGTCAAACAGACTCAGATGTTCTAAAGAATGACTTTATTGTTTTATATAATAATGTCTATTATTGTTTTAAAAAATTCAAGAAATACAGAAAGGTACAAAAGAAGAGGTAAATAATTTCCCAAAGTAAAGATTACTAAATTTGGTGAACAAATATAAATACAATGACAGGTAATTAGATATGGTTTGAGAAAGAGGGATCACACAATACCTGTTATCATTTGAAACCAAGTTTTTATTTTGGTATAATTTTAGATTTACAGAAACATTATAAGCATACTACAGAGTATTACCAGCTTCCTCTCCTTTTAACATATTCCATTACCGTGGTACATTTAACACATTTAAAAATCAACATTGATACATTATGATTACCTAAATTCAAGACTTTGTTTGAATTTTGCAGTTTTTCCACTAATCTCTTCTTTCTTTTCCAAGTTTCACATTGCATTTACTTGTCAGGTATTTTATTAGGCAAGATCCTCCAGAGAAGCAGAACCAATAGGATATGTGCATATATTGCATAAGAAATAAATAATAATTATTTATTTAAAGAATTGGCTTGCTTGATTTTTTATTAATTTTTATTGGAGTACAGCTGCTTTACAATGTTGTATTAGTTTTTGCTGTACAACAAAGTGAATCAGCTGTATGTTTACATATATCCCCCCTTTTGTGGATTTCCTTCCCATTTAGGTCACCACTGAGCACTGAGTAGAGTTCCCTGTGCTATACAGTAAGTTCTCGTTAGTTATCTATTTTATACATATTAACAATATCAGTAGGGTATATACATCAATCCCAATCTCCAAATTCATCCCATAGCCCCCTTCCTCCTTTGTTCTCTACATCTGTATCTCCATTTCTGCTTTATAAATAAGATCATCTATACCATTTTTCTAGATTCCACAAATATGTGTTAATATACAATATTTGTGTTTCTCTTTGACTTACTTCACTCTGTTTGACAGTCTCAAGGTCCATCCACATCTCTGCAAATGGCACAATTTCATTCCTTTTTATGACTGAGTAATATTCCATTCCAGTGTATATGTATCACATCTTCTTTATCTGTTTATCTATCAATGGACACTTAGACTGATTCCATATCATGGTTATTGTAAACAATGCTCCAGTGAACACTGGGTGCATGTATCTTTTTGAATTATGGTTTTCTCTGGATATATGCCCAGGAGTGGATTGTTAGGTCATATGGTAGTTCTATTTTTAGTTTTTTATGGAACTTCCTTACTATTCTCCATAGAGACTTTATCAATGTACATTCCCACCAACAGTGTCAGAGGGTTCTTTTTTTCCTCCACACTGTCTCCAGCATTTATTGTTTGTTCATTTTTTGATAATGGTCATTCTGACTGGTGTGATGTAATACCTCATGTAGTTTTGGTTTGCATTTCCCTAACAATTAGTGATATCGAGCATCTTTTCATGTGTTTGTTGGCCATCTGTATGTATTCTTTGAAGAATTGTCTATTTAGGTCTTCTGCCCATTTTTTGATTGGATTGTTTGTTTTCATGATATTGAGCTCCATGAGCTATTTATATATTTTGGAGATTAATCCCTTGTCAATTGCTTTTCTTTGCAAATATTATCTCCCATTCTGAGGGCTGTCCTTTCATCTTTATGGTTTCCTTTGTTGTGAAAAAGCTTTTAAACATAAGTAGTTCAATTTGTTTATTTTTATTTTATTTTCATTTCTCCCGGAATTGGGTTAAAAAATATCTTGCCGTTATTTATATCAAAGAGTTTTCTGCCTGTGAATTTTCCTCTTTGAATTTTATAATGTCTGGCCTTACAGTTAGGTCTTTAATCCATTTTGAGTTTATTTTTCTGTATAATGTTAGGCAGTGTTCTAATTTCATTCTTTTACATGTCCAGTTTTCCCAGTACCACTTATTGAATCTCTTTAATTTTTTATTCTAATTCTGTGAAAAATGCCATTGGTGATTTGATAGGGATTGCATTGACCGTAGATTGCTTTGGGTTAGTATAGTCATTTTTACAATATTGATTCTTCCAATACAAGAACGTGGTACTGATATGAACATGCTGCTGCTAAGTCATTTCAGTCGTGTCCGACTCTGTGCGACCCCATAGATGGCAGCCCACCAGGCTCCCCCGTCCCTGGGATTCTCCAGGCAAGAACACTGGAGTGGGTTGCCATTTGCTTCTCCAATGCATGAAAGTGAAAAGTGAAAGTGAAGTCGCTCAGTTGTGTCTGACTCTTAGTGACCTCATGGACTGCAGCCTACCAGGCTCCTCTGTCCATGGGATTTTCTAGGCAAGAGTACTGGAGTGGGGTGCCATTGCCTTCTCCAGATATGAACATGGTACTGATATATCTCTTTATCTATTTGTGTCATCCTTGATTTCTTTCATCAGTATCTTATAGTTTTCTGAATACAGATTTTTTTGCTCCTTCAGTTCAGTTCAGTGCAGTTCGGTCACTCAGTCGTGTCCGACTTTTTGCACCCCATGGACTGCAGCACACCAGGCTTCCCTGTCCATCACCAGTTCTCAGAGCTTGCTCAAACTCATGTCCATTGAGTCTGTGATGCCATCTAACCATCTTACCTTCTGTCATCACCTTCTCCTCCTGCCTTCATTCTTTCCCAGCATAAGGATCTTTTCCAAGGAGTCAGTTCTTCACATCAGGTGGCCAAAGTATTGGAGTTTCAGCTTCAGCATCAGTCCTTCCAATGAATATTCAGGACTGATTTCCTTTAGGATGGACAGGTTGGATCTCCTTGCAGTCCAAGGGACTCTCAAGAGTCTTCTCCAACACCACAGTTCAAAAGCATCAATTCTTTGGCACTCAGCCTTCTTTATGACTCAACTCTCACAACCATACATAGCGACTGCATAAGCCATAGCCTTGACTAGATGGACCTTTGTTGGCAAAATAATGTCTCTGCTTTTTAATATGCTGTCTAGGTTGGTCATAGCTTTTCTTCCAAAGAGCAAGTGTCTTTTAATTTCATGGCTGCAGTCACCATACGCAGTGATTTTGGAGCCCCCAAAAATAAAGTCTCTCACTGTTCCATTGTTTCCCCATCTATTTGCCATGAAGTGATGGGACCAGATGCCATGATCTTCTTTTTCTGAATGTTGAGTTTTAGGCCAACTTTTCACCCTCCTTTTTCACTTTCATTGAGAGGCTCTTTAATTCCTTTTTCCTTTCTGCCATAAGGGTAGTGTCATCTGTGTATCCAAGGTTATTGATATTTCTCCCAGTAATCTTGATTCCAGCTTGTGCTTCATCCAGCCCAGCATTTCACATTATGCATATAAGTTAAATAAGAGGGTGGAAATATACAGCCTTGACGTACTCCTTTTCCAATTTGGAACCAGTCTGTTGTTCCATGTACCGTTCTAACTGTTGCTTCTTGATCTGCATATAGGTTTCTCAGGAAGCAGGTAAGGTGGTCTGGTATTCCTATCTCTTTCAGAATTTTCCACAGTTTGTTGTGATCCATACAGTCAAAGGCTTTGGCATAGTCCTCCTTAGGTAGGTTTATTCCTAGTTATTTTATTACTTTTGTTATAAACAATCCCAATGGTAAATGGGATTGTTTCCTTAATATCTCTTTCTGATCTTCTGTTGTTAGTGTATAGGAATGCAAGAGATTTCAGAGTATTAATTTTATATCCTGCAACTTTACTAAATTCATTTGTTAGCTTTAGGAGTTTTCTGATGGCCTCTTTAGGATTTTCTATGTGTAATATCATGTCATCTGAAAACGGTGACAGTTTTACTTCTTTTCCAACTTGGATTCCTTTTATTTCTTTTTCATCTCTGACTGCCATGGCCAGTACTTCAAAAACTGTGTTGAAAATACAGGTGAGAGTAGATACACCGTTGTCTTGTTCCTGATCTTAGAGGAAATGCTTTCAGTTTTTCACCACTGAGAGTGATGTTTGCTATGGGTCCGTCATGTTACAGTAGTTTCCCTCTATGCTCACTTTATGGAGAATTTTTATCTTGAATGGGTGCGAATTTTTCAAAAGCATTTTTGCATCTATTGAGAAGGTTGTATGGTTTTTATTCTTCAATTTGTTAATATGGTGTATCACATTGATTTGCATATATTGAAGAATCCTTGCATCACTGAGATAAATCCCACTTGATCCTGGTGTATTTAATGTGTTGTTGGATTCTGTTTGATAGTATTTTGTTGAGAATTTCTGTATCTATGTTCATCAGTGATACTGGTCTATAATTTTCTTTTTCTGTGCTATCTTTGTCTAATTTTGGTATCAGGGTGATGGTGGCCTTGTAGAATGAGTATGAGACTGTTACTCCCTTTGCAACTTCTTGAAAAAATTTGAGAAGGATAGGTGTTATATCTTCTCTAAATGTTTGATAGAATTTGCCTGGTCATTTGATAGAATGGTCAGAAGTCATCTGGTTCTGGACTTTTGTTTGTTGGAAGATTTTTAATCACAGTTTCAATTTTATTGCTTGTGATTTGTCTGTTTAGATTTTCTATTTCTTCCTGGTTCAGTATTGGAAAGTTTTATTTTTCTAAGAGTTTATCCATTTCTTACAGTTTATCCATGTTATTGGCATGCAGTGGCTTGTAGGAGTATCTTAGGATCTTTTGTCTTACTGTGGGGTCAGTTGTAACTTCTTTTTCATTTCTAATTCTATTGATCTGAGTTCTCTCCTTTTTTTCTTGATGAGGCTAGGTAAATGTTTACATCACTTGGTTTATCTTCTCAAAGAACCAGCTTTTAGTTTCATTGATCTTTGGTATTTTTCTCTTGTTTCTATTTCATTTATTTCTGCCCTGATCTTTATTTCTTTCCTTCTAGTAACTTCGGCTTTGTTTACTCTTCTTTGTCGAGTTACTTTCTATGTAAAGGTTAGCTTGTTCATTTGAGAATTTTCTTGTTTCTTGAAGTAGGATTTTATTGCTTTGAACTTAACTCTCAGAACTGCTTTTGCTGCATCCCACAGGTTTTGTTTTCATTATCATTTGTTCTAAGTATTTTTTAAAATTTCCTTTTTGATTTCTTTAGTGACTCTTTGTTTTTTAGTAGCAATATTGTTTAGTCTTCATGTGTTTGCCTTTTTTTTTTTTTTTACAGTTTTTTCCTGTAATTGATTTCTAATCTCATAGCATTTTGGTCAGAAAATATGCTTGATATAATTTCAATTTCCTTAAATTTAGATGTTATCTATCCTGGAGAATGTTCTGTGTACGCTTGAAGAAAGTGTATTCTGCTTTTTGCTTTTTTGTTTTGGTTGGAATGTCCTATAAATACCCACTAAGTCTATCTGGTATAATGTGTAATTTAAAGTTTGTGTTTCCTTATTAATTTTCTGCCTGGATGATCTATGCATGTGTAAGTGGTGTTCAAGTACCTCACTATTATTGTGTTACTGTCAATTTCCCCTTTTATGGCTATTAGCATTTGCATAATATATTGAGGTGCTTTTATGTTGGGTGCATAAATATTTACAATTTTTATATTCTTGGATCGAATCCTTGATCATTACATAGTGTCCTTCTCTGTCTCTCGTAATTGTCTTTACTTTAAAGTTTAGTTTGTCTATGGCTCACTTGATTTTGGAGGCTAAGAAGTCCTAAGATTTGCATTTAGCCAGCTAGAGACTTAGGGTAACCAGTGTGTAGTCTCACTCTGAAAGCAATAAGCTGAAGCCCCTGGACAACCTGATGTTTCAGTTTACGTCCAAAGACTAGAGAAAACAAAAACAAAAACGATGTTTCAGAGCTCAAATCAGTGAAGCAAAAGGAGTTCCTCCTTATTCAACCTTTTCATGCTGTTCATGTTTTCAATTCATTGGATGAGGCCCACCCACATTAGGAAGCGCAGGCTGCTTTGCTCAGTCTTACCATTGAAAGGTTAATTACATTCAGTAATACCTTCACAGACATACCCAGAATAATGTTTGATCAAAAGTCTGGACATCCTGTGACCCAGTCAAGTTGACACACATTAATCACCACAGGTACACATACTATTTGTAATATATTCATTTTTATTATTAAAATTATTTAAACTTCCTGTTAGATCATTTCTTAAAATGCTTATGGTAAACAGACAGCTCTCTAACTTCGCCTACTCATTAGTTCAACTGGATCCTTTCCAAGAGTCAACTGTATTTGAACCCAAACCTTTAAAGTCATATAACTTTATTGAATTTTATGAAAAAAATGATAAAAATACCAATGCAAAAAAGAATGAATCATTGTTTCATAAAGACTAGACTGAGCATCCAGAAGACTAGGTAAATGTAAGGTTATTCAAAACTTGCTCTAAGTTTAGCTGGTAAACTATTGGGAGGTAGCAGAGGATCTGAGGGGAGGATGCAGCACTCAGATTCTCTCCCAATGTTTTTCGGTTCTTGTTTCATTTTAAAGAAATCGAAACTGAAAATCCTGGAGAGTTTGTTATTAGTGTAGTTCATGCAAAAAAGATGGCCAGGGGGAATTCCGGTCAGGCAACTGCACTCAAAGAAAAGATCTTGGCCCCAAATCAAAAGATTGGCAAATGGCTATATACATGTTATATAAATATGTTAATATATGCATTTAGGGAAGATAAAATAGTTCCAAAGATAAAGAGTGTGATAGTTGTACAATGATATGAATATTTTTGTGTCATAGAATTGTACACTTAAAAATGCACAATACATTAAACTTGATATTATCCATTTTTTATCACACTCAGAAATATTAAATATGAAAACTAGGTTTATTTTTTCATATTCTGTGTTTCAACAAGTTTTTTTAAACTTACAAATGATTATATTTGATAAGAGGGCTTATTCTGTATTAAGTTGACTTTTATTTTAATTCAGTAGAAGAAAGGGATAACAATATGAAATTGAATGATTTGATGTAAAGGATCCCTTCTGTGATTTTTCAGTAAGGAGACCTTAAATCTCCAACATTGCTCTAAATTTGAAGAAAAAAGTGCTATAAAAAAACCTATAAGAGGTGAGTAGTGTTTCTCAATCTAATGCAGTGCCAAGTTCTTAGGATACTTTTAGAAATGCAAGGACATATTTTTGGTGGTCACAATAACTGGCGTTTAGTGACTGGGCTGCAGAGATGCCAAACATCTTACAGTGCACAGAACCTTCATAATATCAAAGACACGCCCCTCCCAAAAGTCACTAGTTACTCAGTGATCAATACTGAGGTCGAGTCAATATAGTTTTAAAATTATGCTTCAGTTTTGCATCCTATCTGTTGACTTTCTTATAAAATTTGAAGAAAGAAACACTAGTTTACTTTCTCTCACCTCGCTCCTTCTAACCTTGGTTTTGATTCGTTTTACTATTCTGTAGAGTGCTTGGGTTTATAACACTCATCTCGTGTTCTGAAACCATCATTCAAACAGTTGTTTACTCTTGATCCTCTTTTAAATAATTTGGTGCTCAACATCAGATCTTTTCATGCCCTGGCTTTTCTATTTCTGCACTCTTTACTTTGATTCATCTAGTTGGTTGCCTTGAGTTTGCCATACAATATATATTTTCTATAATTGGAGTATCATTGATTTTCAATGTTGTGTTTCAGGTTACATATCATACAATAGTTTAAAATTTTTATTCCAAGAAAAGCTCATGGATTTTTATTTCTTTATGTTCTTTCATCTTATTATCCATTTGCATTTATTTTAGGAGGTAACTTGATTGGGTTTAAAACTTTCAAGTCATGCATTCATTTCCTCAGAGTTTTATAGACACTGCTGCACTGTCTTTGGTTTTCAGAGTGGGGTGGGAAAATAAAATTTGAAATTTAGTCACTCAGTCACGTCTGACTCTTTGCAACCCCGTGCACTGTAGCCCTTCAGGCTCCTCTGTTCATGGAATTCACCAGGCAAGAACACTGGATTTGGTTGCCATTTCCTTCTCCAATACCTGTATTATCATTTTAAAGATTTTTAAGTTTTGTTATAAGTAGAACATTAGATTCAAAGAGTAAATATAAAATATGTAAATTATAAATAATCAAAATGAAAAACTTTTAAATAATCAGTCAAGAACTAAAACAATCACCAATATGCATCTGCCTATGGATTCCTCCTCTGTTCCATTTCCTTCTCTTCCCCCTGAGGGAGCAACTTTCCTGTATGTTTATCCTGCCTTTGCAATATTCCAAATAGTTTTATCATATATGTGCATATCCATAAATAATCAGGGCTTCCCAGGTGGCCCTAGTGGTAAAGAACCTGCTTGCCAATGCAGGAAATGTAAGAGACTCGAGTTTGATCACTGAGTTGGGAGATCCCCTAGAGGAGGAAATGGCAACCCACTCCAGTATTCTTGCCTGGAGAATCCCATGGACAGAGGAGCCTGGCAGGCTATAGACCACAGGGTCACAAAGAGTTGGAAGCGACTTAGCATGCATGCATAAATAATGTATTATTTCACTATGCCTTTTAAAATTTCACTTAATATTTGTAAAGATTCATCTCTGTCACTTTGTATTACTATAGAGCACTCTTTAATTGCATTATTGACAATTAATTTACACACCATGAAGTTCACCCATTTAAAGTTTATAGTTCAATAACTGGCAGTATATATACAGACTTATACAACCATCATCATTTTCTAATTTTAGACTCATCACTTCCCCAAAAAACTGTATGCCCATTAGCAATCATTCCCAATCTCTTCTTCCTTTTTTTCCCATATTCTGGCTCACCACCATTTATGTGTTATACCATCTGTATTACATATAAAGCTTCCATGTATTTTTGGGTTACTCTCTGTTTCATTCTGTCACTCTCCTTTTGTCGACTTTTCTAACTATCTGCCAAAATCACACTGTCTTAATTATTACAGCTTTATAGAAGATCTTCGTACCTGGTACAAATTGTTACACTCAAATTTTTTAGGAGATTCAGTTTTTCTTAGGTTTCTGTCTTTCCTTTTACATTTTAGAATTAGCTTGCCCATTGCATGAAAAATTCTTCTGAGATTTTAAGACTGTAGGCCAATTTGAGAGAATATCCATCTTTAAAATATTAAGTATTGCTATCCATAATGTGGTACATCTTTTCATTTATTTAGGTCCCTAATGACTTTCAAGTTTTATTATTTTCTCTAGGTAAACCTTGTATGCCTTTTGTTAGATTTATTCCCAGATACCTTATGTTTTTTCTGGAATTATAAATTGTATCTTTTAATTATTACATTTTAAAATGTTGATGGCCACTGTTTGGAAAGGCAATGAATTTTTGTGTGTTGGTCTTAGAGCTGTATACAATAGGAGAGTAACATTGCTAAACTCTTCTGTTATTGCTAATATGTTGTTTTTAGATTGTGGTTTTCTGTATATGTAATCATAGTAACTGCAACTAATGTTGGGTTTGTTCCTTTCTAGTCTTTGAAGTCTTTATTTGCTTTTCTTATTGTCTGGCTAGAGCCTCCAGCTTTAGTGATGATCAAAACATGATAGCAAGCAAATGTCCTTTTTCTGATTTTAAATGGGATGCTTCTAACTTACCATCATTAAGAATGATGTTTACTGAAGCTTTAGTAGATATCTTCATTCAAGTAAAGTAAATAAAATTCTCTTCCCCTCAAAGTCTGCAAAGACTTTTTATGCTGAATCAAAGCTTAACTTTATCCAATTTTTTGAGGGGGAGGGTTCTATTGAGATTATATATTGGTTTTTCTTTTTAATCTATTATAGTAAGTCACAATTCTAGATTTTGTAATGTTAAACTACTCTAGCATTTCTGGGATAAACCCAACTAAGTCATGATAAATAAACTAAAAAAAATAAAAAACTGGATTTGATATTTTGTTTAGCTTGTTGAGTGAGATTGGTCTATAATTTCTATTCTCAGATTGTACTTGTCTATTTTGGGTACCCAGATTATGCAGAATGATTTATAGAGCAGTTCTTATTTTTCTATTTGCTGAGTAAACCCATAAAAGATAGAAATTAGCTGTTGAATGTTTAGTGATTTCCTTAATCCTATAAAATTTCCCCGGAGCTGGTCTTTCCTTGTAGGAATTTTTTAAATTATTGATTCAATTGCTTTAATAGTTTTAGGACTATTCAAGTTTTGTAATTCTTAAGTCAGTCTTTAAGTTATGTTTTTCTAAGAATTGTTTTATCTAGGTTTTTAAATTATTGGCATAAAATCGCTCATGGTATTTTCTTTCTGCACTCTATATTTACATTCCCCTTTTAGTCATTTTGTATTCTCTTTTTTCTTAATTGGTCTTGCAAAAGGATTGTCTCTTTCATTAGTCTTTTCAAAAAGTTAAATTTTATCGATGTTTCTATTGTACTTTTGTTTTCAATTTCATGGAATTCTCTTATTTTCATTGTTTCTTTTGTTCTCTTTGTTTATTTCTTGTTCCTTTCTAAATACTTAAGATGGATGGTTGGTTCATTTTCAGATTTTCCTATTGTAAGCATTATGGCTGACAGATATCACTCAAAAATAGTAGTCTTGACATGTTAATTTTCATTATAATTTAGCAGTACTTAAAAACTTCATTGTGATTTCTTTTTCAAAAATTTTATCAGAGTATAGTTGATTTACAAAGTTGTGCTAGTTTCTGCTGTACAGAAAAGTGAATCAGTTATACATGTACATATATCCACTCTTTTTTAGATTCTTTTCCCATATAGGTCATTATAGAGTACTGAGTAGAGTTTCCTGTGCTTTATAGCAGGTCTTTATTAGTTATCTATTTTATATAGTAGTATGTATATGTCAATCCCAGTCTTCCAAGTTATTCCTCCTCCACCTTCATCTTTCTCTACTGGTAATCCTAAGATTGTTCTCTACATCTCTGACCCTAAATAAGTTCATTTGTACCATTTTACAAGATTCCACATATAAGCAATATCATGTATTTGTCTTTCTCTGTCTGACTTCACTCAGTATGACAATCTCTAGATCCATCTATGTTGGTGCAAATGGCATTATTTCATTCTTTTTTTAATGGCTGAGTAATATCCCATTGTGTATATGTACTACATCTTCTCTATTCATTCTCTGTCAGTGGATATTTAGGTTGCTTCTATTTCCTGGCTGTTGTAAACAATGCTGCAATGCATGCTGGGTGCATGTATCTTTTTGAATTAGTTTTTTGAATAGTTGTCTCTGGCGTGCTGTGGTTCATGGGGTCGCAAAGAGTCGGACACGACTGAGTGACTCAACTTGAACTGAACTGGATATATGCCCAAGAGTGAGATTGCTGGATCACATGGTAATTCTTTTTTTCTTTCTTAAGGAAATTTTTACTGTTCTCCATAGTTGTTGTACCAATTTACATTCCCACCAACAGTGTAAGAGGGTTCCCTTTTCTTCACACCCTCTCCAGCATTTATTGTTTGTAGATTTTTTGACGATGGCCATTCTGACTAGTGTGAGGTGATACCTCATTGTAGTTGTAATTTGCATTTCTCTAATAATTAATGATGTTGAGCATCTTTTCATGTGCTTTTTGGCTATCTAAAAAATGTCTTTGTTTCACTCTAAGATTTGATAATACCTATTTCCTCTCAAAACTGAATATATATATGTGTGTGTGTGTGTGTGTGTGTGTGTATATATATATATATGATTCTATTGCCTCTGTTTCCTGTAATTATAGTGGAACAGTCTGCGGTCTATAAAATAATCATTTCTTTGTGGTATCTTTTACTTTGGCCACTTTAAAAAAATTTGTCTTTGTTGCTTTACAGAGTCACTAAGAGGTGACATCTAGGCATTGATTTTCTTGTTGTTTCTCCTGCTTGGGAAACTATGCTTTCCAAAAATGTAGATTAATAGCTTTCAGCATTTCTGGAAACTTCTTAGCTATTATCACTCCTTGATTAGCTTTATTCTCTCTTTTCGTGAATCTTACTTGACATATGTTTGAGTCATTTTATCCTCAGTATTTTAAATTATTCTCTTATTTTTCCAGTCCTTGTTCTTTCTGAATTACATTTTGATTAAATTAAACTTCTTCCTTCAAGTTGACTAATTCTTTCAAATGTGACTAATCTGCTCTTTAAAACATTTTGTTTGTTCTTTCACCATTTACATATTTTTGTTTAAATACTCCATTTAGTTATTTTTCAGAACTGCCTGATCATTCCTGATAGTTTTCTGCTGCTTGTTCATTCTTCTGATTCTATGCTTTATTTCTTTAAGTACTTCATAAGCAGCTATTCTGTATTTGACAGCTGTAACATAGATGGCTTACTTCCTCATGTGCTTGGTGGCCTTAGCTGTGAACCAATATTTGCCCACTTATAAATTGTGGGAATCTGATGGGTTATTCTGTAGGATGTATTCCTAAGGAAATCTTGTTTGTTTCTGCTGGGACTGGGAAGCAATCTGGGGCCATTTAAGCTCTCCTGGAGAGTCCTGGACTAATGCAGAATCTCAGGTTCAGTGCCCTTTCTTTGCTGTTAACTCTAGATTTAGTGTCAAAACTGCAATATAAATATAAATAACTGGCATTTTCTCTCAGAATTACCCACTTTCTCTCCTTTGCTTTTTGTTCAGCGTATTTATCTGTTCACTGCTCCAAGCTCCACTTTTCACTCAGCTTTGTTCATTTGGGATGTGGGAGAGAGGAGGACTGGCCTTGGAGATTATTTTTCCTACTTCTAGGGAGTACAGCAATGAACCAAAACGTTTTATTTAGCATCTAGTTGGTTTCTACTACACAGTAGCTTGTCTGCCATTGATGCTGGAAGTGGCAGTTTTATTCTGAATCTAAGTTCAATAAATAAAACTCGTGTGCTGATCATTGTGTCTTGGTTTTCCCAGCACAAGGTTCCCTATTATGATTTAAAGGGTGGTATATCTATAATTATTTTTATATTTTCAATTTACAAATAAGGGAATTGGGGTTCTAAAAGGGTAAGTGACTTACCCAATTCATGATAAAGGGGGACTAGAAACTATTTTATGTCCAATCTAGTAGACTTTTCAATAACTCCTACTACTTTTTAGACCTGATTTTAGAAGACATGTTTAATTAAATTCCACTTGTAAGTGTTTATATTATAACCTGGTCTATAATTTTATTTTTTTATGTCTGTGCATAACCAAGTCTAGATACACATGTCCATGTTTAATCTCATAAATATATAAATCAAGCCTAAATAGAAACTATTATAAATACAATTTAATCTCTATAGAGGCATGACTATAAGGGAAACACCTTGGAGACCCAAAAGGAAACTACAGAATCCCAATCTTGTCTCTCTGTAATAAGCATGGCCTTTAAGATCAAAATAATTGTACACACAGAACATTTGTTTTTACTTATACGCAAAAGCAAACAATTGCTGGTGGAGATGAGAATGACTTGAATTAACTATGTTAATCCACATTATGCTATGTCTCAAGTAGTTCTTTGAAATAATCTTTCCACTAATTCATAGGGTGAAATTATAAATTATATGGATACACCAATGAAGAAAAAAATGTGGGATTCCTTGTGGACTCATCATCTGTCCTCAGGAAATCTGTCAACATAAACAATTGCTAGCATAGCACAAAATTAATAATGATTAAGAATCCCTCTCCCAGCTCAGGGAGAGCAAGTGTGAAAACTGGAGGCAATCACTGAAGCAGTCCTTTCAATTTAGGGCAGTCTGCTATCAGAGAACCTGGGAGGAAAGGATTAGAAAAACACCCTCTGATCTACCAGCATTCCAACAAAGTTATGAATAGCTGCCACAAGTGACCTTGGGATTTTTTAAATTCCATCTGATAGTTTCTATTTTACTAATTTTGTTTAGAAGTATTTTTAAAGTTAAAATAATAATGAGTTAATATCCTAAACTTCATCTTAGATATTTTGAGGATTAAGGGTGGAGAGAGAATATTTTTTAAAGTACTTTTCAGGTGACTTGGCCATATTACTTATCCCTTTTCAAAAGTTTTCAGAGATTCCCCCCACCTCCCTGTCCCAGAGGTATTTAAGTGAATTATTTTTTCTGTCCTTGTTGATAATGTACCTATAAGTTCCTCCCCCTTCTCCTCCTGGCCTTTGGACTTTCCCATTCAAGTTTTAATTCTCCATCCCCTCCCCCCCCCCACCAAAAAAAAAAAAACCCCAAACAAACCAACAACACCCTCTGGCATGAAGCTCTACTTGTCAAAACCAGGTATTGTTTTAATCAAACATGACACTAGTTTGAACACAGTTAGGCCGAGGCATTTTCTTTGGGGGTGGGACTGTAGCCTTTTAAAATCTGTGTTGCTAAGGTTGTTCCCAGCACAGTGCACATCTGCTATTACTCTTGAAAAACACTAACAGATGAAGATGTTTATTAATTCAGTGGGTGAGAATTGAGAGGCGGAGCTTGGAGTGGCAGAGCCTGTATCAGCCCTTGAATGGTGGGAGACACTAAGAGAAGTCAATTTGGAGGGAAGGGGACACAGAAGAAGGTGGTTTCAACAAACCAAGTCTGTAATTGGCATCTCCAGAGTCAACTTCTAGTTTTTTTTTTCCTTCCAGTTTGAGATTTAATTGACCTCCAGCACTGTACAAGGTGTAGAGCACAATGAATCGAGTTACATGTACGTGATGAAATGACGACCACAATAAGTGTAGAGAACAGTCACCATCTCATATAGATACGTAATTTTGTATGTATATAAATAAATATACAAAATATAAAAAAATATTTTCCTTATGATGGTAACTCACAGGATTTACTCTGTTAACAACTCTGCTTCTAATGATTATTCATTGATTAATAATCTGTAAATGATTATTAATTTAGTGAATTTTTCAGGGCTTTTGTTTCTTCTTTTCAACTTCTACCTTATATAATAGCATGGAACTTCACAGGAGATATGCTTTTTTCCTACACCAGGGGATCTTCCCCACTCAGGGCTCAAACCTGTCTCTTGGATTGGCAGGCGTGTTCTTTACCACTAGCGCCACCTGGGAAGTCCATTTATATTACACATACTTTCAAAGGCAGGCTTCCACGGTGGCTCAGTGGTAAAGAATGCCTACAATGCAGGAGACTCTGGGTCAGGAGGATCCCCTGGAGAAGGAAGTGGCAACCCACTCCAGTACTCTTGCCTGGGAAATCCCATGGACAGAGGAGTCTAGCGGGCTGCTGTGCATGGGGTCACAAAACAGTGGGACAGGACTTAGCGACTAAATAACAACAATACCTTTCAAATCTGCTCTAAAGTTTAAGCGTGAAATTACTGATTTATTTTTACCTGAAATATCTAACAAAGCCCTCCCCCTTCCCAGGGGAGTAGTCCTTGTATGTGGGTGTGAATGAGTACTCCAACCAATTCACTGTGCCCAGAGGGTTTAAAAATGACATCCTGTGCATTGTAAGTTGCCTAATAAGTTACAGTATTTTTAATAGCAGTGATAGTTTCACTTGTTAAGGAAATCAGCCAGTTCTGTCTTAACAATGGGAGTAGTTGGTATCTCGTAACACAAGTTGGAGAAGGAAATGGCAACCCACTCCAGTGTTCTTGCCTGGAGAATCTTGGGGACGGGGAGCCTGGTGGGCTGTCCTCTATGGGGTCACACAGAGTCGGACACGACTGAAGCGACTTAGCAGCAGCAGCAGCAGCATAACACAATCATTTCTGATTGCCTGAGGAGATGTTAAATCTCTGGAGTCAGAAGTTAGGGCAGTGAGAGAAGCTGGTTACCCCTGGAGCCCAGTGGGAAGCAGGTGACAGTTGGCATTTTCTCAGGAGAGCCAGTTTACTCATTATTTCAGTGTTTGTGTGCGTGAACACCTTCAAAGCGAAATTAATTTCCCTTTTGGATTACTTAGGATATTATTTTTAATGCTGAAGTTTTCCACATCATCCTGAGCATCTTTTTTTTTTCCCCTCAGAATGATTAAGTAAAGAAAAAAGTCACATGATTGTTTCTAGCAGCACATAAAAAGTAAGATTTTGAGACATTTTATTATTTCCTGTGATTTTGTATAGATATTCTGTGATGCTTGTTCTCCAAGGAGGAAAAAAAATGAAACAAAAACATTTAGTGTTATGTATTAAAATGAAATTTGTTTTATTGAAATGAGGGGGTGAAGCTCTGCTTGAAATATCCAAAAATGAAATACCACCTACTTTTGTCTATAGCCGAGGTCTCCAGCCTCCAGGTGGCAGACCCATAAGTCCTGTCAAATCAGCAGTGGCATTAGATAAGAAATAAAGCGTGCAATAAATGGAACGTACTTGAATCATTCCAAAACCATTCCCTGCCCCCACTCCCGGTCTATGGAAAAAATGTCTCCCAGGAAATCAGTTCGTGGTGCCCAAAAGGTTGGGGACCACTGGTCTAAAAAAATCCCAAACAACTAAAACCTCAATCTTGCTAATCAAGAATAAGCTCAGAATATCGAGGTCACTCTGGACCTGCCTGAAGTCCTGTCTATTTTACATCTGTCGCCCCATCTCTGGTCTGTGAGGGAATGGAGGGACAAAAGGCCTTTCTTCGTCTATCCAGCTGCTCCCACTCCTGCCAGAGCATCTCTGGGCTGTGCCTAGGGGACAAGAGGCAAGTCAGAGGAGCATGAAATCAGCCCCAGTTTCCACTTCCTCTTCTTACCACCCCCACCCCCAACCCATCCCATCAAGACCTCCAATTCCCAGTGGCTGGAGGAGCTTCATACCTGTCTAGGTCCCCTCCGCCAACTGCATGTGGGCAGCCTCTTGAGAACACATTCCGAGCTTCCAGACATTTAGTGTCACTTCCTCAGCACTAAACTTTTAGAAGATTTTCCAAGCTTTAGGCATGTTTGGGGAGAATTTTGCTGTCACTTCCTTAGGAAGGGCTTACTAGAAATGGGCTTTTAATATCCTTACAAGCAGCTGTGTTTAAGCTCAGTTTAATAAGTTATTATTAATACATAATTATTAAGTAATTAAATAAATTATTCAGTAACTCTAGATAAGAGGCACTAGGACAGTAAAGGGTGGAAAATAATATTTCAGCTTTTTTTTTATTTTATATTGGAGTATACTTAACAATGTTGTGTTTCAGGTATACAGCAAAGTGATTTAGTCATACATATACAAGTATCTATTCAAGTTATTTTCCCATTTATGAATTAGCCATGCATTGGAGGAGGAAATGGCAACCCACTCCAGTGTTCTTGCCTGGAGAATCCCAGGGACGGGGGGAGCCTGGTGGGCTGCCGTCTATGGGGTCGCACAGAGTCGGACACGACTGAAGCGACTTAGCAGCAGCAGCAGCAGAGCTAGGTCGGAGAAGGCAATGGCATCCCGCTCCAGTACTTTTGCTTGGAAAATCCCATGGGCGGAGGAGCCTGGTAGGCTGCAGTCCATGGGGTCACTAAGAGTCAGATTTGACTGAGCGTCTTCACTTTCACTTTTCACTTTCATGAATTGGAGAAGGAAATGGCAACTCACTCCAATGTTCTTGCCTGGAGAATCCCAGGGACGGGGGAGCCTGGTGGGCTTCTGTCTATGAGGTCACACAGAGTCGGACACGACTGAAGCGACTTAGCAGCAGCAGCTTTATAAAAAGTATACTTAAAACGTAGTGTATGTTTTATTATATGGCTTTTAACTAAAGAGTGCTCCTTTATGTTTGTATTTATATGATACAATAAGGTTTTATTTTAGAGGAGAAAATAATAATTGTTCTTTGGCTAGGTTCAAACATGCCATAAGAAGTCCTAACCAGAATCATATCACCCAGCATGAGCATCCACCAGGCAGAACTCAAACTTCATAGTATGTCAAATTATATAAGACATGGGAATAAAGCGAACAGTTTGAGGAGCATTTATTATTACATTTAGGAGATATTTCCTGAGCATCTCTATTCATTCTGCTCCATCTCAAAGGCCAAGATTCCTTACCGCATCCCAGAAACCAAAGGGGATGAATAAATCTAGACAAAGCATTTCATCTAGGTCTAAAGAAATCCACCTCAAATTTTATGAAATTTTTGTGTGGGGCCCTATATTTTTCTTCTTCAATATAAATCATTCCCAACCCCATTGAGACTTAGAATAAAGGAGTGAAGGTAGAAAAAAAGGAAAAAAAAAGAATCAGAAATTCTCAAGTAAAAGAATTGCTTGAAAACAATCAGGCAAAAACCAGGGATCCAAAAATTAATGTTTTCCCATAAAGGATGTAGGATGACTAGTTGGGCTATTAAATGGATACTGGAGGATGCAGAAAGGGCCATAAGAAGGATTTATTGTTGTTGGGAGAGTTTTCACCTAGCATTTCCTGACTTTTGTGCTTTCAACTTTATAGTCAGATATTCCACTCTGGCAGTTAAAAAAAAAGCTTATGTGATAAAATTAATACTATGAAGAAATGAGTTGTTCAGTCACTAAGTCATGTCCAACTCTTTGAAGCCCCATGAACTGCAGCATACTAGGCTTCCCTGTCCTTCTCTATCTCCCAGAGTTTGCTGGAACTCATGTCCATTGAGTTGATGATGCCATCCAACCATCTCATCCTCTGTCGTCCCCTTCTCCTCTTGTCCTCAAGCTTTACCAGCATCAGGGTCTTTTCCAGTGAGTTGGCTCTTCGCATCAGGTGGCCAAAGTACTGGAGTTTCAGCTTCACCATCAGATCTTCTAATGAATAGTCAGGGTTGATTTCCTTTAGGATTGACTTGTTTGATCTCCTTGCTGCCCAAGGACTCTCAAGAGTCTTCTCCAACACCACAGTTTGAAAGCATCAATTCTTCAGCACTCAGCCTTTTTAACGGTCCAACTCTCACATCTGCACAAGACTACTGGAAAAACCATAGCTTTGACTATGTGGACCTTTGTCAGAAAAGTGATGTCTCTGCTTTTTAATATACAGTCTAGGTTTGTCATGGCGATTATTCCAAGGAGCAAGTGTCTATTTTAATTTTGTGGCTGCAGTCACCATCTACAGTGATTTTGGAGCCCAGGAAAATAAAGTGTCACTGTTTCCACTTTTCCCCCCATTTATTTGCCATGAAGTGATGGGACCAGATGCCATGATCTTTGTTTTTGAAATATTGAGTTTTAAGCCAGCTTTTTCACTCTCCTTTTTAACTTTTTAACTTTTAAAGAGGCTCTTTAGTTCCTCTTCGCTTTCTGCCATAAGAAGAGTGTCATCCGCATATCTGAAGTTGTTGATATTTCTCCCAGCAATCTTGATTCAAGCTTGTGAGTCTTCCAGCCCAGCATTTCACATGATGTACTCTGCATATAAGTTAAATAAGCACAGTGACAATATACAGCCTTAATGCACTCCTTTCCTGATTTTGAACCAGTCTGTTGTTCCATGTCCAGGTCTAACTGTTGCTTCTTGTCCTGCTTACAGGTTTCTCAGAAGACAGGTAAGGTTGTCTGGTATTCCCATCTCTTTAAGAATTTTCCACAGTTTGTTATGATCCACCTAGTCAAATACTTAGCATAGTTAATAATGCAGAAATAAATGTTTTTTTTAATTCCCTTGTTTTTTTTTTTTTATGATCCAGCAGATGTTGGCAATTTGATCTCTGATTCCTGTGCCTTTTCTAAATCTTGCTTGTACATCTGGAAGTTCTTGGTTCATGTACTCTTGAAGCCTAGCTTGAAGGTTTTTGAGCATAGCCTTACTATCATGTGAAAGTGAAGTTGCTCAGTCATGTCTGACTCTCTGCGACCCCATGGACTGTAGCCTACCAGGTTCCTCTGTACATGCGGTTTTCCAGGCAAGAATACTGGAGTGGGTTGTCATTTCCTTTTCCAACTAGCATGTGAAATGAGTGCAATTGTATGGTAGTTTGAGCATTCTTTGGCATTGCCTTTCTTTGAGATTGGAATGCAAACTGACCTTTTCCAGTCCTGTGGGCACTGATGAGTTTTACAAATTTGCTGGCATATTGAGTGCAGCAATTTCACAGCACCATCTTTTAGGATTTGAAATAGCTCAACTGGAATTCCATCACCTCCACTAGCTTTGTTCATAGTAATGCTTTCTAAGGCCCACTTAACTTCACACTCTAGGACGTCTGGCAGGAGGAAATGAGAGAAGAGGTGAATTAGGTTGATTTGAAGGAAAGTGTTTCAGAAGAGAGGAATACATACATTCAATTATGTTTTTGAGATGATGGCTAAAAGGCAGTAAGAATTCCAAGCCCAATAGTTGAGACCAGCAATGATTTCAAGTTAGATGCTGGGACAATTTATAACAGTAATCTCTAGGCAAGAGAATTTCTTGAAGGAATCTAGTATAGTGTCAAAGAAGATAAATCCAGTGCTCAGCTATGAACATATTATAAGATTATCCTATGATTCATGTGATGGAATTAATAGCAGTTCCCTAAGCCAAAATTTAGTCTAGAATATGTGCCTTTCTAGCAAATAGAGTGGTTAGTAGTAGTTATAGTGATTCTAAACTAGTGTGGTCAGTATAAAAAGTGACTGCTATAATCTGTGAGCCATTTGCTTTATAGCCAGATGAAGTCACAAACATAAAATAAAGCTGTGGATTATTTCTTGTATCTTCTTCACTTTAATATCTCACATATATTTTAAAAACTTGAAAAAAGTGTCAGAAATATAGGGTTTAGAAAGAATTGCACAGAATCTCTCTCCCAACCCCGTCTACAGCTTTAGTAACCCTAAGAAGACATCCTGACCAAATAGTGAACTTATTTTCAGGGAAGGAATTTAAAAGATAGAAGCAATAGCTACTTTCCCAAGTCATCCTATTTCCACCTCTACCTGCCCCATTATAAAAAGCATCTATCCTCTGAACACTTTATTATCCAAAGTCAATAGACAACTGAATTATGAACCCAGGAGCATTAGCGAGTTCTTCATACAAACCACCTACTTCAGACACCCAGGTAACAATGAGCACCCATTTCCTTCAGGTCATCAGTTAGCATAATACTGCCAAGGTGCATTTTAAATTGATAATGTTTTAGAGAATAACAAAACAACAAATAAATGATTGTTGTTTTTTTTATGTTTTCCTATGTGTTAAACATTAAGTAAAGGGTTTATTTTATTTGAAGGATAATAAGGATATTTATTTTATTAGAAGGATAATTTTATTTGAAGGCTTTACACTGTTACATTGGTTTCTGCCATACAATACCCTGGATGAGTCATAACTATGAGATATATATATATGTATGTATGTATGTATGTATATATCCCCTCCCTCTTGGGCTCCCCCCATCCTGCCCTTCTAGGTTGTCACAAAGCCCCAGGCAGGGTTCCTTGTGTTATATAGCAGCCTCCTACTAGCTAGCTGTTTTGCACATGGTAGTAAATATATGTCAATGCTCAATTTGCCCCTCTCCTCTTCTCCCACTGTATCTACAAGTCCATTCTCTACATCTGTTTCCATTCATTCCCTGAAAATAGATTCATCAGTCCACTTTTCTAGATTCCATATGTATGCTTTAATATACAATATTTGTTTTTCTCTTTCAACTTACTTCACTCTGTATAACAGGCTCCAGGCTCATCCACCTCATTAGAACTGACTCAGATCAGATCAGATCAGTCGCTCAGTCGTGTCCGACTCTTTGCGACCCCATGAATCGCAGCACGCCAGGCCTCCCTGTCCATCACCAACTCCCGAAGTTCACTGAGACTCACGTCCATCAAGTCAGTGATGCCATCCAGCCATTTCATCCTCTGTTGTCCCCTTCTCCTCTTGCCCCCAATCCCTCCCAGCATCAGAGTCTCTTCCAATGAGTCAACTCTTCGCGTGAGGTGGCCAAAGTACTGGAGTTTCAGCTTTAGCATCATTCCTTCCAAAGAAATCCCAGGGCTGATCTCCTTCAGAATGGACTGGTTGGATCTCCTTGCAGTCCAAGGGACTCTCAAGAGTCTTCTCCAACACCACAGTTCAAAAGCATCAATTCTTTGGCGCTCAGCCTTCTTCACAGTCCAGCTCTCACATCCATACATGACCTGAATCAAGTGTGTTCCTTTTTATGGCTAATATTCCATTGTATATACATATCACAACTTCTTTATCCATTCATCTGTTGATGGACATCCAGGTTGCTTTCATGTCCGACTATTGTAAATATAAGCAAAGGGGTTTTAAAGAAATAAGACAACAAATGCAAACTCTGTGAACAGGGACTGTGCCTTATGCTATCTTTCAGGGAATAGGTATGCATGAATGAGTTCATTTACTCTCCACCATCTTATGAGGAAAGACGGGCAGGTCCCTTCCTCCTAATCGTTAAAGGAGGATGTTGATAAACAGATGTTAAGTGACTTGCTGAGAGTGGTGGACAGCATCAGCTCGAGGGAGGTGTACCAGGGAGACAGGGTCCAGTGTGGCCCTTCTCCTGCCTGAACATTAGGCAGCTTGTCTTTATGCTCAGCAGGAACCATGACTAAGTTCAGAACAAGTAGACTCAATCCTGGCCGACTCTCCTGAGCCAACCACTGAGTGATGAGGAATCTCTTAGGTCACTTTGATCTAAATCAGTCCATTCTCATACTACCATCTATTTTTTCTATCAGAAAAAATTGCTTTACTCAATATTATTTACACACACTATTGCCAGTAGTTGCCACATATTTGCCATTCACTACTGGCTAGGCTCTCTGCTAAGCAGTTGACATATAATAGCTCCTTTAATTCTTATCTCAACACTATCTCAAACATCATGCCCATTTCAAAGATAAGAAAACGGAGGTTCAATGAGGTCACGTAACTTGTCCAACATCAAGGAATTAAAGCTAGAGCTACTAAATTTCATGGTTCGTAAACATGTCTTCCTCACTATATTTACTAGCTATTCTATGATGTGAGTAATCAGCTGATGATGCAGACACGTTTTTAATACTGTGAGTGTATTTCTAGACACTTTTATTTCTTACAGAAAACAGATGCCTCTTTGAATAATGGAGACTGAAGAAAAGGGAGGAAATTCACTTGTTGGGAGGCATGTTCCATCGAAACTAATGTGGCAAAAAAAGGGAGAAAGATAAAAATGTATCACATTCATGAATAGAGAGACATGAAACTGAATTAACTGGGATGACTACTGACTGCACCAATAAAAGGATGCAGCTAATGAAAACCCCCTTCACATTCTAGAGATCCTATGTTATCTCATTTTAGGTAATGATATTTCTCACCTTTTCAGAAGAAAACTGCTTGCTCCACCTAGTTCCTTAGGCTACAGCAATGTTTCTCAACCTTATTTTTTTTTTTTCATTATTGCTCCCTCAACAAGAAGAAAATAATTTAAATACTCCTGTATAGAGAAATTAAATACTGGGATAAGATCTGTTGGGTAGGGCTGAGTTTTAATATCTAAGACATTTTTGCGCTGTTGAAAATGTTTGGGTTATAAAGCTACTTGAACCTTTCTCCATCATAAATACATGCTATGACTTCTAAACTGCAAGGGATTATGTCTAAATAACAAGCACTCAGGAAATGCATGTGGATGGTTGGCAAAGCATTTCATGGGTGTCTCATTAACTCAGTGTACAGCAAGTTAGTCTGCTTGATCTATAGCTCCTGTTAACTATAAGGCCATTTGTTCAATGGCACAGGCTGCTCAGATGGTGGCCAAGAGGAATGTAAATTCAGGTGTCTGGATTGAAATCTCAGCTCCACCACTTCTCAGCAACGAGACTTCATATTTTTTTTAATTAATTAATTTATTTATTTGGCTGTGGTGGGCCTTAGTTGTGGCATGTAGGATCTAATTCCCTGATCAAGGAAAAAACTCAGGCCTCCTACATTAGAAGGGCAGAGTCTTAGCCACGGGACCACTAGGGAAGTCCCAGCAATGAGATTCTGGCCAATCATCTAACCCAGTGGTCCTCAATTAGGGACAATGCCTGGAGACATTTTTGATGATCACAACTGGGGGTGGGGTGCAGGGTGGAAGACCACTGTTATCTGATGGGTAGAGGCAAGGGATGGGGCTAAACTTCCCATCAAGTACATACCAGCCCCTCACAACGGAGAATTATCCAGTCCAGAATGTCAACTGTCAGGTTTGTTTCCAGCGGAGGAAACTCTGCTTTAACCTCTCTGTTGCTCATTTTTGTCATTGTGCCAGATGGTGTGCTTTCCTTAACAGACATTTCCAATCCATCTCCTTGTTGCCTCCTGGAGGAGGCCTGCATGCTCTGTTGTGTCTGAGTCTTTGTGACCCCCAAGTACTATATAGCCCTCGGGGCTCCTCTGTTCTTGGGACTGCCCAGGCAAGAATACTGGGCTGGGTTGCCATTTCCTCCTCCAGGGGATGTTCCTGACTCAGGGATCAAACCCACATCTTCTGCATTGGCAGGCCAATTTTTTACCACTGAGCCATCTGGGAAGCCCAGCAGAAGAGGCTGGAAACCCTAATCACTTATTTAGCCAGGCTTCCTGGCCTTGCGTCTAAGGACAGCCTGGGGGCACAGTTCTGCCTAGTCAGGTACAGTGGAAATGTATTAGAGGTATAAGAAAAACTTCTATTTTTTTCCTGATACAAGAAAAAGATTAGACAGGTGTCATCCCCTTCTTATCCACTTCCTACCTCAAACACGGAAGCAATATGTAGAGTTGTAGCCATTTTCTTGCTATCATCAGGAAAAGGCAAGAGACTCAAAGAGGAGATGGCCTCGCCATCATTGAGGCCGTGAACCAACGCTGTATCTCCTCCTGTACTTCTTGCTTTGTCAGAATATATAACTCAACATTTGTTTAAACATTCCTGTTATATTCAGATTGAAAATTAGGCTAATAATAGGATTTTTTCCACTAATTTTTATTGAGGGGCTTTCCTTATGGCTCAGACAGTAAAGAATTTGCCTGCAATGCAGAAGACCCAGGTATGATCCCTAGGTTGGGAAGACCCCCTGGCGAAGGGAATGGCACCCCACTCCAGTACTCTTGCCTGGAGAATCCCATGGAAAGAGGAGCCTGGTGGGCTACAGTCCATGGGGTCACAAAGAGTCGGACATGACTGAGCAACAAACAAGGTTTTGCCCCCTAACTTTTATTGAGGTAAAATATATAATAAATACGTTGTTCCAACCATTGTCAGTGTACAGTGGCGTCAGCTACAGTCACAGTGCTGTGCAACCGTCACAGCTGGTTACAGTCTTGATCAACAAAACTCTGCTCCCTAAGCAACAACTGCCAGCCACCTTCTCCCCAGCCTCAAATCACTGCTAACCTCTACGCCACTTACTGTTCTTATGAATGAATCTATTCTAGACAGTTCATGTAAGTGTAATAGTGCAATATTGTCCCACAAGGCTCAATTCACCTCAGATAAGGTTTACAACGTTCATTCATGTTGTAGCAGATATCAGCACTTCGTTGCTTTTCATGGCTGAATGATAGTCCAATGTTTTCATCATTTTGTTCATCCATCCGTCTGTTGATAGGAGCCTAAGTTGTTTCCATCTTTTGGCAATGATAAGGTTTTAAAAGATTCAGTAAAATAATATACCTAAAGCACTTAGAACAGTGCTTGATACCTAAGAAGAACTTAGCAAATGTAAGCTAAAATTATATCTGCTATTACCATACACCATCAGGTTACATCCACCCTGTCAACGGTGTTTTTTCCAAGGAGGAATGGACAAGTATGTATGTGCACTGGCATAAAACAATGATCAGAACCTACTGTACAATTCAAAGCAAATGATACTCTCATGGATCTGTGACCATGTGCAGGTGTGATGGACAACAACCCACTTTCATTGTTCCATTCATCCTTCCATTGTTGTTATTCAGTCGATCAGTCATGTCCAACTCTTTGCAACCCAATAGACTGCAACAGACCAGGCTTCACTGTCCACCAACTCCTGGAGCTTGCTCAAACTCATGTGCATTGAGTCAGTGATGCCATTCAACCATCTCCTCCTCTGTTGTCCCCTTTTCCTCCTGTCTTCAATCTTTCCCAGCATCAGGGTCTTTTCTAATGAGTCATCTCTTTGCATCAGGTGGCCGAAGTATTGGAGTTTCAGCATCAATCCTTCCAATGAATAGTAAGGATTGATTTCCTTTAGGATTGACTGGTTTGATCTCCTTGCAGTCCAAGGGACTCGCAAGAGTCTTCTCCAACACCACAATTCAAAAGCATTGGTTCTTTGGTGTTCAACTTTACTTATAGTCCAACTCTCACATCCATCCAGTGGTAACTGGAAAAAACACAGCTTTGACTATACAGACCTTTTTGGCAAAGTAATGTCTCTGCTTTTTTAATATGCTGGCTAGGTCTGTCATAGCTTTTCTTCCAAGGAGCAAGCCTCTTTTAATTTCATGGCTGCAGTCATACATCTGTCCATTCAGAATTTACTGAGCATCTGTTACAGGAGAAATTCTATGCTTCAAACCTAAGCTGAAGTGACGCATAATTGATTTATTTACAAATGCAAAGAAGAAAAAGAGGTGCTTAATGAACATTTCTGGTAATGACAGAATAGTTCTACACTCAATCATGAGCTTCAAAAACGTCTCTAGGACTGGAATGTGTTATTTCTCCAGGGTTATCAATGAAATAGACACCTGCCTTATGAAGTCCTCATCCTGCTAAATACATTTTTTAATGGATTTTATAAATATTGTTGACTTGCATCCTTTGCACCTAATGTCTCATTTGAGAAGGTACAAAACAAAAACTCCATATAGTTACTGTCATGGGTGGTACCAGGGAGAGTGCTATTTCTTAAGTGAGAAAAACAAATTTCTATCTCCAAGTAACACGGATAGGTAGGGAGTAGAGATGTGTGCAGAGCAGGCCATTGTTTTAGCTGGTGGGAGATATAGTTTGGGAAGAGGATCTGGGGTCGGGAGGGGGCTTATACTGAAGAGCACGTGAAAACGAGGAGGAGGAAAAAGTGTGGAGGAAGAAATGACAATAAATCTGAAGACGGTGGTGATAGCAGATCTTACTTGGGCACAGCAGACCTTTTGGGTGAGTGTGGATGGTTGACACTTAAGATGAACTACTGGAATGTTGGAAGTGAGGCATTCAAGGAGCTCCTACCGTGTGTAATGTGTCCTATAAAGTGATTATCAGCCCTGGTGTAATTTACAGTGTATTTAAGAGAGTCAAGATTAACCCCCACAATATCATCAGAAAGCAAGTGGAAGAAATAGAAAATCAGAATGCCATTGAGGTTCTGAGATGTATGTGAACTCCATGCATAGAGAACTTTCAGGAGGGGGCTGGAAACTGAGCTGCACTGAGTAGTTGGTTTTTTTTCTTATTTTAATTTTTTATTTTATATTGGCATATAGCTGATGAACAGAGTTGTGATAGTTTCAGGTCAACAGCAAAGGGAATCGGCCATACATATACATGGATGCATTCTCCCCTCCCATTCAGGCTGCCACATAATACTGAGCAGAGCTCCCTGTGCTGTACAATAGGTCCTTATTGGTTATCCATTTTAAAGATAGCAGGACATCCCAAACTCCCTAACTATCTCTTCCTCTCATCTTCCCCAACTGGAACCATGAGTTTGTTCTCTATGTGTGTGAGTCTGTTTCTGTTTTGTAAATAAGTTCATTAGTATCATTTCTTTTTAGATTCTGAATATCAGGGATGTCATATGATATTGTTCCTCTGTCTAGCCTTCACTCACTATGATACTCTCTAGGTCCACCCATGTTGCTGCAAATGGCATTATCAGTGGGTGGCACGCTTACAGGCAGAAGAGAAGATGGAAAGAGAATAGCATCAATAGAGGACCGACAGGGCACTGGAAAGGAGGTGGGGGCTGAACAGGCAGTGAAGAGGGAGGTCGGCCTGGTTGGACCCCCACAGGAAATAAGGCTCAGTGGGAGAGTGGGGCCCAGGAAGAGAGAGGCAGTAAGAAACTGGTTACTGTTAGGTCCCTCACGAGAGATCAGGGGCCTCCCCAGTGGCTCAGACAGTAAAGAATCTGCCTGCAATGCCGAAGACACAGGAGACGTGGGTTTGATCCCTGAGCTGGGAAGATCCCCTGGAGGAGGGTGTGGCAACCCACTCCAGTATTCTTGCCTGGAGAACCCTCATGGACAGAGGAGCCTTGTGGGCTACAGTCCATAGGGTCGCAGAGTCACAACTGAGCGACTAAACACAGCACAAGAGAACACCGCTTCCTTTCTGCATGCGGGACACTCATTCCGTTCCACTACCCCCTCCCCTGCCTACTTCTCTCATATCTTCTTGTGTTTCACCTTACACACTCTAGGCAAGGGGGAAAAAAAAAAATAGCTCCCACCACATTGTCCTGGGTTCCTCTGAATAACTCCCACACACCCTCCCAGTCTTTCCAGGAGTTTCATTTAAATTGGCTTACTTACCCCGCATTTGCTGATGACCTAAGCTGTCACTGGCTCTTGAGGAGATACTGCGATTGCTGTCAGCTATGTCACATTCTGGAATGAAACGTGGTAGCCTTCCAGCCTCTTCTGTCTTTTGTTCTGTCAAGTGCTGGGTACATTTCTTGCACTTGGTACCTAACAAGTGTGACAAAGCAGGCCTGGGCTGAGGGATCTGGCATCAGATCCACAACAAAGGCAGCGAGCCCAGTGGTCTCCGACCTGTAGGGTGGAGAGATTGCCCTGGGGAATGAGGCTCTTATCACAATCTACGTGAAAAAAGAACTTGTGCCTCCAGTGTATCTCCATGAACACTCGAAAACCCAAATGGAAATAACCTACACCCAGGAGACTAGTACTTTGCTTAATCAGGGTTTTATTCCTACAGTCACTCTCCAATAGGTGTACATTGCTAAGCATAGAAACTTAAAGTCACCTAAAATGACTAGGGTGGTAAACCTCAGATGAGCAGAGAGTTTTGGGAGATAGTCTTTCCATTAGAGGGAAAAAAGAAACTGTTGACCCTTGATACTCATTTAACACAATGTTTTAGTCAAGAATAGGAAGGTAATAAAGATTAAGGACTTTGTTTCAGATTGAATTTGGGAGACTATTTTTGCCCAAAAGCTTGTCTAATGGAAGATTTTATTACTTGTTGATGTTAAAGTATTTGCAAGTTGTTATTTAGACAATAGAAACATAGAATTGTGTTAACCAACATAACAGGGATTTTTGCCTTTTGCTTTTTATAAACTAAATCTAAGTTTTAAGAGATTGGCTACTATTATTTTCTCCATCTGTTGAAAATGATGTATGTCTTCATCTTTGCATCTAGGGAGAAGGGAGTATCCATAAAAATGAGGAACTTTAGAGATTGTAATAATTAATGTGGTGACCAAACTGGTTAGAAATGTAATTGATTAATAATGTATAGTCATTATAATCCATTATAGAAATTAAGGTGAATTTACACAGTAAACTGGCTACCAAGTGAATGGACCAGTTAAAGAATATTTTAGAATCTGCTTTGATTACATGAAAAATCAACATGATGGTCTTTCCTCAGATAATTATTTGTTTCTCCTCAAAAGTAAAATGAGCTTGTCCTTCCAGAATGTGGAAGGGTTAATATTTCCAAAGTCTTCAGTGAGGTTAGGTTACATAAAAACAAAATGCCACAACCCATTAAAAAAGCAGGCATTCAATTTTTATGGTGTATGTTTAAATCTACACAGATATATGATTTAAGAAGAGCCATGTAATTTAATTAGCAGTAATCAATGTTGATTTAATAGAATACAGAAGAAAGTTCCAGCTTTGTGTACATTAAGAGAAACTGAAATATAAAACCCAAGTTATGACAGATGGGTTCACAGTCACTTAAACTCCCCAATTTTAATCTAAAGACTTAATCAACACTGTCTGAAAAAGGTGATAATAAACACAAAAAATTCTTTTGGTATTTATTACATTTTGTATCCAATACTAAGAAGTATTAGTACTCCTGATACAGCTAACCAAACCAAAGGTAGATTTCTACTTTCAAAAAATTTAAGAGCTAAATTATGTAGGATACAAGATAAGTTTAGGGCCATTAATAAATTTAGCATATTCTAGTACAAACATCTAGAAGGATGCTTAAAGGCTTCTAAAAAGACACTCAAAGGCAAATTCTACTGTAGATGAAAAATAACATCATACATTTCCTTGGATCAATGGTGATTCCATCATGTGTCCATTCAACCAACTTGTACTGAGCACGCAACTATGTCAGCAGCATGTTAACCATGGTAGCACATACATGTTAGGGTCCACTCACAGAGCTGTGCAGCAGACAAGTGAAGAAACAATTACAATATTGTGGGTCAGGGGCCTTGAAAGAAGCGCACACAGGAGTGTATACTGTGTATACGACCCACGGCAGGACTGTGTCAGGAAATCCAGTCCTGCTTAGGAAGAATAAGGAAAGGCTCCCAGAGGAGGTGCTACCTGAGTGAAACCTTGTAACAACATTTATCACACATTGGGTCACTTGAGATCATGGAATGAATACTTTCTGCAGGGTGCAAAATACTTTAAAAAATGTCTTCTGGTCCTCCATTTCAGTGTGCTTTTCAAGGACAGGTTCTTTTTTTAACCCATTTTGTGAGCCCTCTTGTGCTTCTTTCTGGTGTTTTCTGAAGCTCACCACTAGTGACTAATGAAAAAGGTACGCATGCATTGTTGCTGCATAAGTGTAATGTGATGTGGTTTGGCACTTAACAGATACTCTTGTGAATGTTCACAAAAAGCCTCCTCTGTGACAAAGTGCTTTCAGTGAGTCTCACCAGTGGTTTTACATCTGCAGAGCATTGAGGGTTGGGCTGACTTTTGAGAGGATTGAAATTGCTTCATCTTGTGATCCTAAATTTCATATCCTCTATATTCCATAAAGCATCCCCTAAGAGATGTTTTTGACTGGAAAACAAACAACAACAAAACAAGAAGAAGGAAGGTCAGGGTGGTACAAGCAAAAAAGAAGGAAATGCAAGGATGGTGAGAGAAGGTAGGGCATGCTTGGGGACAGGGCATCGCTTACCAGGGCAAGAACGCAGAGGCCCTGAGTGAGAATAGCATTAGGTGAGGCTGGAAAGGCAGGGTTGGTTTCGGGAACCTGGAATTAATCAACAGTGATAAATCGCCACTAGGGAATTGAGGTAAGGCCTTTGGCAGGTTGGAGGTGGCTCTTGTATGAATCAGCTCTCTGGAAGTTCTAAACAGGGAATGGAATCAGATTAATCACAGGGTCAGTGAAAGACTAGAAAGAAGTGGAGGCACAAACTATTCTCTCAAGAAGCTGGACACTAAAGAGAAGGAAAAGGAGTTTATAGCTGGAGGTGGAGGGGAGAGATCTGAACACATTTATATGAGGAGGGAAGAGCTGGCTGAGTAGGAAATGTGAGACAGACACTGACGAGTCCCAAAAGAACGTGCACTACTGCTTCTAGAAAACTGTTTTCCCCTAAAACCTGGTCGTTTAAAATATCCAAGTGCGCTCAAAGGAAAATATATGAAAAAGGAAACCATTCTGAAGAACAGGTCAGGCAGGATTAATAAACTCTGTGACATGAACACACACAAACATAACCAAAAACACACAAGGGAGAGTAGGCTGCCAGACAAAACCTCCAATGCGAATCCACAGCACCAAAATACCCTGTGTTGTCTAGAATCAGGCCTCACTCATCAAGAGGATGTACACAGTTATTATGGGCAGAGGAAAACACAACCAGGAAAACACGGAGAGTACCCGAAACAGACAAAAGGCACAATTTGTAGACGCTTGGTAAACTAAGCATTACTTTCAGCTGTGTAAACACAGCATGATAATTTGGGGAACTTACTGGGGCCTGAAAAGTGACAAAAGTTTTGAAATTCTATTCCTTTGCTTTTGGGAAGTCTCCCGTACTGATAATGTGGTGATTTATTATACTGGTTGACTCAACCATTCAACAAATGCTGATCGAGGATGTATTTATGTGCTAAGCATAGACTGATGGAACATCAACGAGAGCATAGGTTCTCAAGGAAAATGGGGGTAGTGGCTGTGCTTGGAAAAAGCATATTCAACTGACCTGCTGTTTTTGGAATAGAAAATACACAATAAAACCTGTTAAAAATTTTCGTGGCTGGTGAAATACTTAGAAGGCAGTATGGAAAACACTGTAGGGCACATTGGTCTTAAAAGATGGAGAAGCCCTGGCCTTAGGATACAAGCATTTCTCTTTAGAAAAGACTCAGTAAGATGAAATCTGAAGATTCATTCCTACTCCATTAAATTCAGTGTCTAAATACAAGCTCTGAAGCAGGCAAACCAAGGGGAAAGTATATGTTTAATTATGGAAATACAGATATAAATGCTCTTGAATATTAGCTCTTCATAGTTCTTACCAGTTTAGTTCCCGTCTCTTAATCATCCATTTCTGCCACTGCCCAAATCTTTAGGGTTCAGTTCAATTTAGTTGCTCAGTCGTGTCCGACTTTTTGGAACCCCTTGTGTTGCAGCACGCCAGGCCTCCCTGTCCATCACTAACTCCCGGAGTTCACTCAAACTCACGTCTATCGAGTCGGTGATGCCATCCAGCCATCTCATCCTCTGTCGTCCCCTTCTCTTCCTGCCCCCAACCCCTCCCAGCATCAAAGTCTTTTCCGGTGAGTCAACTCTTCGCACGAGATGGCCAAAGTACTGGAGTTTCAGCTTCAGCATCATTCCTTCCAATTAACACCCAGGACTGATCTCCTTTAGAATGGACTGGTTGAATCTCCTTGCAGTCCAAGGGACTCTCAAGAGTCTTCTCCAATACCACAGTTCAAAAGCATCAATTCTTCGGTGCTCAGCTTTCTTCACAGTCAGTCCAACTCTCACATCCATACATGACCACTGGAAAAATCATAGCCTTGACTAGATGGACCTTTGTTGGCAAAGTAATGTCTCTGCTTTTCAATATGCTATCTAGGTTGGTCATAACTTTCCTTCCAAGGAGAAAGCGTCTTTTAATTTCATGGCTGCAGTCACCATCTGCAGTGATTTTGGAGCCCAGAAAAATAAAGTCTGATACTGTTTCCACTGTTTCCCCATCTATTTCCCATGAAGTGATGGGACCAGATGCCATGATCTTAGTTTTCTGAATGTTGAGCTTTAAGCCAACTTTTTCACTCTCCTCTTTCACTTTCATCAAGAGGCTCTTTAGTTCGTCTTCACTTTCTGCCATAAGGGTGGTGTCATCTGCATGTCTGAGGTTATTGATATTTCTCCCAGCAATCTTGATTCCAGCTTGTGCTTCCTCCAGCCCAGCGTTTCTCATGATATACTCTGCATATAAGTTCAATAAGCAGGGTGACAATATGCAGCCTTGACGTACTCCTTTTCCTATTTGGAACCGGTCTGTTGTTCCATGTCCATCCAGTTCTAACTGTTGCTTCCTGACCTGCGTACAGGTTTCTCAAGAGACAGGTCAGGTGGTTTGGTATGCCCGTTTCTTTCAGAATTTTCCACAGTTTATTGTGATGCACACAGTCAAAGGCTTTGGTATAGTCCATAAAGCAGAAATAGAAGTTTTTCTGGAACTCTCTTGCTTTTTCGATGAGCCAACAGATGTTGGCAATTTGATCTCTGGTTCCTCTGCCTTTTCTAAAACCAGCTTGCACATCTGGAAGTTCACGGTTCACGTATTGCTGAAGCCTGGCTTGGAGAATTTTGAGCATTACTTTACTAGTGTGTGAGATGAGTGCAATCTTTAGGGTTAGGACCTCAAATACCTAAGACAGAAACTTCTAGATTTGCCTCAGAAGCAGGAGCAAGGGGAAGAGGAGAGCTTAGTTTTACAGCTTTAAGTGTGTTAAGTGATGGGTACAGCTCATGCTGTGTGAAATTAAACCTAGATGGTCTGTCCCAGATTCAAAAACACATTGATGAGTACAAATTCTCATGAAGATCCAGAACAAGGATGGCAGGGGATATAGGAAGAAAATAAATATTTAGGTTCTGTGTTTGCCTGTTGGCATTTCTGCATCCATTTCTGTTGGTTTTTTTTTTGCTCCAGAGAAGACCTATTCAAAAGACTAAGGCAGCAATGCCACACGCAGCCTGTGCGTGTGCGGCCTAACCTGTAGGTGTAAGAACGGCTTTGTTTTGCCCTTGTTCTTGAACAAAAGCTTCTTCTTTGTTAGTTTCCCAACTCTTCCTTGCCATAATGCAGAAGTACATTAATTTTGAAACAAACAAACAAAAAATCATGTGCCTTTTGGAAAGCAAAATGAACACACACACTTACAAATATACATGTGCATAGTGCAGCTGACATTACTCCGCTACTTCTTCCATGTGTCTGAGAGTTATAGCCAACACCTGTGGCCACACAAGGGCAGGCTTGGCAGCTGCAGAACCCAGATGTCAGACACTGGATTGTAGGTCCCTGGCAGCAGTCCTAAGTGGGAGGCCGTCTCCTTAACTGACCTCTGAAATGGTCTATTGTCTGTCTCTCTCTCTGGCCTGGGTGGTAACTAACAAGCTGTCTGTGGGCCTGGGTCAGAGTTAATGTACTGATGTGTTGTTCTGGATGCAATTATCCTTGGCCTTACCTTTGATTATAAGGAATTTATTTCCTTTGTGGGGGTGAAAATTGGGACTGAGCAAATTCTTGACAAGGAACTATATTCAGCTTTCTTCCAAGGACAAATAAGACGCTTTTTTGCTTTGATTGATATTTTTCCTTGCAGAAACTGGATGAGATTAACCTTGTTTTAGCACACAGTGTTTTGATTAAGCAGAAGTAAAAATAAGAGTTTCTTGGGCACCTCCTCCCTCTGATAAAAGACTGAGTTTCCTTATACTGTTTCTTAAAATTACTTCCCAAAGGTTGAAAATGAACCATTTCTTTCTTTAGAAACTTAAGGAGCTATAGCTTGTCTTTGCTGTGACTAAAACAAACAGACAAAAAATGGTATCTACTATAGAGAAGAGATCATGAATTCTCTTGGTTCTATAAAGAGGAAAATGGTTACACTATAACCTTGCCTCCACATCACTTGCGGAAGAAGGTCATTATGTGTAAGATGCAATCGTCATGGGAATGAGGTGGGGAAAAGCCAAGTATCTTAGAGGGCTCCACTCACAAGGCAACACTTATAGCCTTCAGGGAATGTCTAGGGTGAACACGGAGTCATGGCAAGTGAAGGAGAAACACATCTGATATTTATAGAAAGATGAAGTCTGGGGAAATTATAGAATATATTATACCCAATGTCAAATAGTATTCATCAGCACCATGAAAAATGTTCCAACTTATCTTTATTAACTTTTATAAAAATGTAAACATGTCTCTTGGTCACCATTGATTTGTATTTGGGGGGAAAAGGGATTGAATACTCATGAGTTCCAACTTAAAAAACAAAGTGATGGAGAAATAAATAGGAGAGAAGAGACATTTCTCTCATAAGCAAGGACTCCAAATAAGTTATGTGGTTACTCAGCCCACAAGGAGGTGAAGCTTACTTCCCTGTCCCGTGAGTGTGGGCTGTGCTTTGTGATTTAACTCCAAAGAGTAGAGCATGAAAAGAATAGGGAGAGAGTTACTTTACAGTGGAGAAAACTGGCGAACACACCTGGGCCAGATGATCACGGTTAGCATCAGGCTGTCATGTGGAGAGTATGCATCCTTGATATGACACGATCTCATCAAAGGGCACTTCACCTTTGCAGTCTTCCTCCCATAACCACAGTTTCACCATTTGAAAATATTAGATTAAATCCCAATTGAGGCACATTCTACAAAACACCTGACCAGTACTCCCCAAAACTGTCATGGCCACTGTAAGCAAGAAATGTCTGAGAAGCTGCCACAGCCTAAAGGAGGCTAAGGAGACATGATAATTAATGTAATGGGTTACACTGGATAGAATGCTGGAAGGGCAAAAAAACATTAGAAGAAATCAAGTCTGAGTAGAGTGTGGACTTTAGTTAATAGTAATATCTCAATAATTTAGTTATAGCAAATGTATCATACTAATGTAAGATGTTCAAAATAGTGAAAGCTGGGTAAGAGGGATATAAGAATTCTGCATTATTTATGTAGCTTTTTAATGAATCTGTAAATAAAACATTTCTTTAAAAATGATTAACACATGACTACATTGACTAGCATGGCTAGTAGCAGAGTTCCAATGCATCAAGCATTACATCATTTTCTCTTTTTCACCCCACCTATATGGGGTGCCACTGAACTATATGGCATAAAGAGTCATCTTCCTGACACATAAGGATTTTCTGTGTTTCAGACCAATGTGTAAATGGCGTCAAACCTATTCTGAGAATTTTAGGTTTTCCAGTAATATTTAGGTCGTGCCCTTAGTAACATGATACAAATACTCAAAAGACAATATCCACAATCCCATATTTCTCAGCAGCTCTACAGGTGTAACATCATTCAGCCGTATATCCAATGCGCTGCATGCAAATATTAATGACATTATTAAGACAACATATTCACCTCTGAAGGTATCATATTGTTAGACTATGCTGTTCATTTGTCAGTTGTTATCATGCGAGGTAAGAGGGTAGGCTCCTTATGCCAGTTTTAGAACATGAATGAGACTATTTCTTTGCTACTCCATTCTGTACTTTAGAATGAAAATAAATCAGGTCTCTAGGAGTTTTAGAAGGCATTTCTTTCATCCTGTTTTCTTTCTGTTCTTTTCTCCTGACTTTGCAAGACTGAAATTGCATCAGCCAAATAGTTACTATTATAAGATGTTATTAGGGAGTGTTTTTTGTTTTTGTTTTTTTGGATGGTTAGCATTTTTTTAGCAATGTAGTATTTTTAATTATTATTTTTAATTTTCATTTTATATTGGAGAACAGTTGATTAACAATGTTGTGTTAGTTTCAGGTATATAGCAAAGTGATTCAGTACACATGTATCTATTCATTTTCAATTTCTTTTCCCATTTAGATTACAGAATATTGAGTAGATTCCCCTGTGCTATACAGTAGGTCCTTATTATCTGTTTTATACATAGTGGTGTGTGCCTGTGGATCCCAGTTTCCCATTGACCCCTCTCCCCTTCCCTCCTGGAACTGTAAATTTGTTGTCTACATCTGTAACTCTATTTCTGTTTTGTAGGTAAGTTGATGTGTACCATTTTTCTTTAGATTCTACTGTAAGTGATATCACATATTTGTCTTTCTCTGTCTTCACTTAATATGGTAATCTCTAGGTCTATCCATGTACTACAAATGGCATTATTTCATTCTTTTTGAAACAGCTGAGTGAGATTCCATTACACACCACACACACACAGACTCACACACATACAACCCCCTTATCAGTTCCTCTGTTGATGGACATTTAGCTTGCTTCCACCTTTTGGCTGTTGTAAATGGTGCTGCTATGTTTTTGAATTAGTTTTCCATTTATACTGTTCTCAATGTATCATTTTACTTTGATAAAGAGAAAAAAAGTATATCCATAAATGTTTACTTAAAAAACTATTTGTGTTTCTAGAAATGTTAACAAAAAAATGCTCTCTTGTTAACATTTAATGGTACAGTTTTAAAAGTTCAATTACAATTTAATTAACCACATTAATAAATTGGTCAGAATCACCTCTCTAAAGAATGCGTAAAGAAGCTGAAAAAGAAATATGCAACTTCCTGAATATATTTTAAGGTTAAAAATTCAGTAAAATTTCTTGTACATTCTGTATCAACAGTATTTTATAATGATTACTTATATTGAGGAAAGGGGCCATGATGCTTGATAAAGTGAGGAATAAAAAAAATGTTCCCTGTGGAAGTCGTAACTAAGGAATTACAGAAGAGTCAACCAACCTATTTTAGCAATGTTTTCCTTAGTAAGGTATTTAATAGAAAAAAATAATGGTGTGGGAAGGCGCTACAATAAATGTAGGCAGCTATTTTTATATTACACTTTAAGCAGGTCAGTTAGTATGTATTTTGCATTTTATCAGACTGCTGAGTGTGTGTGGTTAGTAATAAGAATTATAAGAGCTTTGTTTCCAGAACTCCTATGTTGTGTTCAAGCTTTCTGTTGTTAGGCATTTAACATACCCCATCTAAAACCCTAACCAACCCTGTAAAGTGCATACCATTATTATTTATAATAGGAGAAGGAACTAAGGACTCTAGAAATTAGGGGACTAACTCCAAATCTCACAGCTTGTTTAAGTGTAAATCATTACAACCTCTGGCTGCCTCAAATATACCAGAGCATACAAACTTTGTTACAATTCATATCAAAACTATTAACACTATTCAAGTAAATATTTATCACTAATGAGGTGACTTAAATCACTTCACCTTTCTAGGCTTCAAGTTTCTCTTGGGTAAAATGAAGTTGGATAGTTGATTTCTAATGTTTTTTCAGTTTTAGAAGAGTAATAGTTGATTTATATAGAGAGTAAGAAAATTAAAACGGCCATGTTTACAATGTTTTGTTAAAAACAGGACAGTAACACTGGCCTTCACTGAATTTTGTGATGATGGAGATCTACCTTGAGCTGTTCATGTGATTTCTCCCAAATCTCTGTAGTCTTAAGGATCTAGGACTAGTCATTTTACCTGTATATCAGAGGAAATTTCATTTTCCTCTGCACTACAAAAACTGTGTACTTAAATCTTGGCCTCTCAAAGAATCAGTAATTTGCACTCAGAAAACCATTATTTCTGGATCTGAAAATAGTAAAAAAAAAAAAAAAGTATCAGTTTTTTTTAATTCATGTTTATTTATCTTTTATAGACAAATTAAAATACTTATAATAATTAAACATGGTAGACATACACATAAATGAAATGTATAAGTACTTCAGACAAAATTTAACACATATTAGACAAACTGATGACTTGCTTACATTTGGTGTTAAGGTATATTTACATGAATATTGAAAAAAATGTTTTCACAAAAACTGCTATAAAATGTTCACATTTGTCTTAGTAATAAATTAGATTTCCTAGACTGATGTTTTATGAAAACTATGTAAAGATCTGATTTAATCATTCACCTCATATGGTATCGTTATTTGTAAATAAAGCATGTTTTTGTCAGTATAAATGTACATTTAACTCTTAAATCATGTAACAGTTTATCAAGACCATGCCACATTTATTAAACAAACATGCATGCCATATTAAAACTTAATTCATGTATTATTATGCACAGTGTTTAGTTTTGCTATGGCACTCTATTTTCATGAAAAATATAAGATTTGGCACAGAATCAATAAATTGTATTGCCACTAATCAGAACAAATGTAATTTAAATTTTCCATGGCATAGAAAATACTCTGTCGCATCTCTTCCCTTTATAGTTTATGGACCAATGGCAGTTTTCTATGTCAGTCAGAAGAAACAATGGATATTCACAAACTAAAAGCCCGATCTAGGTGCTCTACCTGCACTCTAGCTGGAAATGCATCAGCTGTTGTTTTTCTGGCAATAGAACATTTCAATCTGTGTTGTGGGCAACAGATGTCTAAATAAGGGCTTTATCAGCAATAATACGTATCATCACAAGCTCCTTTTCTCTGGGAGACAGAGAGGTTGGAAAGGAATGCGGGTCTCTTCATAAATCAGAAATACAGGAGGTATGGAGGGAAAATGCCAACTGAGCCAGAAGCAGGGGATGTTCTTGTAAAGCTGGTGAGAGAGCAAACCATGAAGTAGCAAAAAATAAAGACAGGAACCTGGGTCTCCATCGAGGTGAAGACTGCCATGGGCTTAAGGAGAATCTGTCATTCAAAAGAAACAGTATCCAGAGCATTCTTCATACAGCATTCTTGTCTCAGCAAACTACTATTGCTTTCTAGGAAAAGTTGTAAATTTCCACAACTTAATCAATGTCTAAATTAAGACTGAAGACATTAAGCTAACTAGCAACTTTTTTTTTTTTGTCTGAATTCATTCATAAACACAGTGGAAGGAGAAAGAGGATAACATTAAGTTTTCCTCCAAACCAGAGAAGTCACACTCTAAGTAGAGATTTCAGAGTTGTGCCAAAAAAAAAAAAGCCTCAGTTCTTTTTCACAGTTTTTCTAAGATACATGTGAGGTGCTATATTTTGAGAGACTGGTTGACAACATCTTTCAAAAAACCTGGATAAATTAATCTTTCTTTGTATTTATTACTAGGGGAAAAGGAAGTAGATCTTAGGTTTAATTTTTATACAAATATGCTTTATTCTAAAAAAATAGAGCAATGAATATATTATTATCTGCTTCATGATCCTTGCTTTCTGAGGACCTTTAAGGGCCTTTACAAAAAACGTCAGACAAGTTAAATAAAATTGGCAAACTTTTGTTTCAAAGCTTGTTAAGGTGCACACAGACATAACGATTATGAACCATAGAGTACTGAGTTTTCAAGAGTGAAATCATACCAAAACCTTGATAAGTTTTCGCTGACATCATAGGAGAGTAAGTGGTCGGGAAGGTCACTGATGGTGCCCTGCACGGCCAGCACGTGTGGGGCCAAGGTGAAGGGTACGTCGCTCAGGAGCTCGGCCATTAGTGAGCTGTTCTCCAGGGTCTGGCCTGCCTTAGTTTCCGTCTCAGGCCCTGCTACAGTCACACTGGATGAGTTTTCTTTGCCAGTCTAAAAATACATATATATGTAAGTCATTTCGATCTTACAGACTTTGGCATTAATATATCAAAACGTGGCATTAACATATCAAGGTGACTGAGAAATGCAGAGTATATAAATAGTCCCAGGTTGTCATTGTTTACTTGCTCAGTCCTGTCTACCTCTTTGCGACCCTATGGACTACAGCCTGTCAGGCTCCTCTGTCCATGGGATTCTCCAGGCAAGAATACTGCAGTGGGTTGCCATTTCCTTCTCGCTAGGATCTTCCCAACCCAGGGATTGAAGCCCCGTCTCCTATAGCTCTCCTACACTGGCAGGCAGGTTCTTTACCGCTGAGCCACCAGGGAAGCCCATTCTCAGATTAGAATGCCGCTATTTACTTACTTGAGAAACACATCCATCTATATATCTCCTAGGTGTTAAAATGAATCCGAAGCCCAGCCTTACTCAGATGAACCACCCACAAGCCCCTCAGATACAGACACGCACTCTTGCCGTTTCCCTAGCCCAGATCATGTCCACAAAGTCTCTCTTGCTGCTTTTCCAAGTCTGACGTCAGCTTTCAGGCTCCACAGAATCCCCAGCTTCTTTCTGAAATCTTCTATCAACACAGCCAAAGTGACCTTGCCTGCTTCAGCACGGTTACAGGGCAGCTTGCCCGGGATAGTATTTGGTGTTTCCTTTACGTGTCTTTGCTAGTTGTATTTTATTGTGCTTATGTCTTAACCCCAAAGAGAATCTAGGGTCCTTGGGGGCACACAATCCATTGTACCCATCTCTGTATTCTCTGCCTTTCATACGTTCCTGCTTTACCCTCATGTGTACTTGGGAACTGACTTCTAACATGCACCGAACTAGTGACTGATAAGCTGCCTATGATGGAACTAAAATGCTATGTTATTATGAGAATAATAAGAAGAATTGATATATTTTGTTTGATTTATTTAAAATGGGTGTCTCTTACAGAAGTTTACCAAAAGACCTGCAGCACGAGTTCACAGTAGCACTGGGCGCAAGCCCTGAGCTTGTGCAGTGAGCTGGCGCCCGTTCACCAGTAGCAGCATGGACAATGAACAGAAGTAGATTACAGCGATGAGAGTGAAGAGCCTCCCGCTGCAAGCAGCTGACCCTAACCAAACCAGGTCAGGCAGAAGTTTACTCCCCATTTCGCAAGGTCTCATGCAGAATCAAACTCCTGAGCCTTTACAAGGCCCACGGTGATCTGGCCACAGGCATCTCCCTGACACTAGCCTGGCTGGTCTGTCCTTGTTCGGACTCCTCTAGTCCCTCTATTCGTGCCATGGCTCTTGCACAGTCAGCCCATTTCTGCCTCAGGCTGGACCCTGCAGACTCTTCTCCCGGATACACATGGGGCTCCTTCCCTCCAATCCTTCCCAGTGTGGGCCCAAACGTCACCTTCTCAATGAGCCTTTCCTGGCTGTCCCATGAGCCCTCACCTCTTCCCCTCCAGCATTCTCCACCCGCCTCTCCTGCTTCTGCCCTCTCTTGGCACCCGGTGATATGTTCTGTACTTTATTCTGATTATCATCCCTCAGAAGCTTAAGCAGTTTTTTTCTTTAATGTTCACCACTGTATCCCAAATGCCAGAGTCAGTGTCTACTGCTCGGTAAATATCTGGTGAATAAAAGAGAGTGGACAAGACTTTTGCCTGAGGAGGCCTTATAATGGCTATAAATGCTGATAAATTCCTCTTTCTTAAGTCTAGAAACAAATGATTTTCTGTGTAAGAAATAACAATTTTATAAAACTTTTTATGGAAGTGCAAACTACAGAAAGGAGTACATCTTAAGTGTATAGCTGGTACATTTTAACCAGCGAAATACTAGAACCCAGATAAATAGAAATGGCCCTCGTGGCGTTCTCTTTCTTTCACAGTCAACTGCCTACTCCCTCAGTCACCATCCGACTTCTTACTGTATAGACTGTTCACCTATTTTTTATGTTTTAAATGAAGGTAACCATACAGTATAAACTCTATGTTTGTGGCTTTTTTTATCCAGTGTTGTATTATAAGATTCATTTATATTGTTGTATGGGCTTCCCTGGTGGCTCAGAGGTTAAAGTGTCTGCCTCCAATGAGGGAGACTGGGGTTCGATCCCTGGGTCAGGAAGATCCCCTGGAGAAGGAAATGGCAACCCACTCCAGTATTCTTGCCTGGAGAATCCCATGGATGGAGAAGCCTGGTAGGCTACAGTCCACGGGGTCGCAAAGAGTCAGACACGACTTCACTATACACTATATGTGGGATTATAATATTTTTTTAAGAATGTATTCGGCAGAAGAGATACTCTGGCATCTTAAAAGAACTGTTTTGTTGCCATGTTGATAGCAGGCAGTGAGGGGTATAGGGGTCGGGGAAGGAAGCAGGAAGACCAGCTGGGAAAGAGGATGATAGTGATGTAGATGAGGGCTGTGATAGAAAGCGGTTTGGAGAGACCTAAAGGCTACAGTCAGGAGGATGTGCTGATGGAACAGATGGTGGACTGGGAGAGAAAAGTGGAGTCAAGGGTGAAGCCAAAGTGGACAGACATTTAAGTGGTATGGTTAGAAGGCAGGGGGGCGTGATTCAAGCCTGGAGCTAGTGTGATCTGGTGGAGAAAGTCAGCTTGGTATGTATTTAGAAGACAGTAGCAGGAGAGAAAGTGAAGACCAATACAAGAATAGGCTACTTTCTAAATATTATGCTGCAAATGGGAAAAGAGACATGGCCAGTAGCTGGAAAGGATAGGGTCAAGACAACTTTCTCTTGATTTTTCTTTCTGTTCTGGAAGTTGGGAGCAATAATGGTAGTTTATATGCTGAAGAGAAGAGGCCCCTAAGAAAAGGAAACTCCGTGGAGACTCTGTAGAGAAGGAACTGCTCTCTTCACTGGCATCCCCCCAGCATCCAGAACAGAGGCTCTCAAGAAGTACTTGGGCAGTGAATGAATGAATGAAGGTACCAAACACATCCCTATCAGGGTTGTTTTACAGCTTCATGTGAAAATAAATCACCAGAGTACTTTCGTAGGATGGCAACTAGAACAAACGTAACGTCACCCAGTGATGAATCTTATTAGACAGGTCCATGTATGCACTGACCGAGCAGAGTCTGCCTCCTGAAACCTAACTGGGACTTAAGTATTACGTGTCCTTGCATCGGCCAAGAGTACAGGCATTGGTGAGCAACAATGCCAGGATTCTAGCCTCTTTAAAGGGCATCACTATACACTGGTTTCCTCAATAGTATGCAAACACCAGGGCTGTGGTTACCATGGAGCAGCATGGCAGAGTGTTTAAGAACACAGATTCTAGAGTCAGACTATTTGGGTTGGGTACAAATCCTCCTTAAAAATATACAAATGGCCTGGGACAAGTTATTTAACTTTCTGTGTCTTTTTCCTTAGCTATTAGGAAACCAATATTAGTGCCTATTTCATACAGTCGTTATGAAAATTGTATGAATAATCGTAAGTAAGTAGAATAATCCTGAGCACATGCTAAAGTCAATGATAAATAAAAACTTTACAAATGTCAGACCCCTTTTGGCTTTAGGTAAAGACCAGGATTCATCCAGTCCTTTTGTTTTTGACATTCACGGATGGTTCAAACAATCTTGCCTTCCCCTCTCCTCTTAGAGCTTGTCTTCTCTCTTAATCTCACAGGCAAATGTTCCCTAGGTCTGCTGATCACATCCCATACTTGAGCTTTCCTCTCTTCCTCCCTTGAGTACCGAACGTGTTCTACAGTTTCATTAGCCAAATCATCTCCTTTCTTAAACAAAAGCATTCCTAAAATCTCACCTTCCCACTAAAAAAGGAGGCATGTTACCCAGAGCACTTTCTGCTTTCTAAACATACGAGCTTCTAAGGTTTACCTCTGGCAGCGATATTTATTCCTTTGTTCATGCTGCTATTAATCCTCTTCCCTTTCCTTTACAAATCATTCTTGCTGTCAGAGCATAATTCCTTGAGGACAGAGCATATCTAGTATAATAAAGGAACTGAGACATGTGGCTTCTTGTTCGAATTCTTCTGATAAAACTGCCATCTGACCTGAAGGAAGGAGGCTGCTTCATCCACCTGGGCCTCAGTTCTCTGTTCTGTCAAATGAACGGTGAGGGGCAAAAAACGATGGCGGTGGTGACGGTGATAGCAACTAGCACGTATTAAACACTTAAGAATATTAACTCTCTCAGTCTTACAACAGCTCTGTAGGGCGTGTCCTGTTACCACCCATATCACCCTGAAGCGGGCGCCGTCTCATCTGATCTTGGAGGCTAAGCAGGGGCGGGCCTGGTTAATACTTGGATGTGAGATGAGTTTCAAATTCAGTTATGTTGAAAAAACCCTATATTCTAAGCACACTTCAGCCATGCTTTGGTAGACTGAGTAACTGAATGAACAAAGCCTCAAAAATTTAGGGGAAAACATGATAGTTACTTGGCTTAGTAGCATCTCGGCTTAATTTAGAAGGAAAAAAAAAAAAAAGAGACTCTAATATCTCTTACCTTTGGGAAGAAAGGATTGAGAAAATCATTGAGGGGACAGATCTTAGATTGAAGAAGGATGGAAAAGAAAGCATGATTTAAGAAAAATTTATCCCTGGAAACAAATCTCCCGGTAGCCTGGATAAACCATGGGAAAACAGCATGGTCAGTGAAACAAGACAGTCTGTGTGTTGATGACGGGTGAAGAGGAGGGACAGAAAGGTACGTGGGCATGTACTACAGTATTCTTTCTCCCTCGGTATATGTTTGAAGGCTTTGCATAATAAAAAGTTTCCAAAATTTAAATTAAAAAAATACCATGCACACAGTATTCCATTAAATGCCCCCTAGAAGGATCTGAGTATCAGTGGTCTGTATGTCTTGACTCCAGCATCTCGCTCTTAACAGTTGGCTAGAACGCACAGTACAGTCTCCAAGGAGGCTGCCTGCCCTCTTGGCAGCAGGGCAAGTGCCACGATGCAGCTGCTGCTGGCATGCTGAGAGTTGGAAGGGGAGAAACTAGACAGCGGAATAAGAGTAAGTCACAAAGGGAATGGGAGTCAAAATTCAAGGACCCCACACCTACTAGCCCTGATCACCAAGTCCCGGACTTGGCAGCCAATGGCAGCAGCCGTGGGGGCTGAGGGCCGAAACAGGTGCACGAGTCCCCCTGCAAAAAGCAGCCTTCTCTCTCCCACACAGAGTCTTTCAGTTTTTTTCCATTTGCATAATAAAATGGGTCTTTAAAGGGAAGAATGAGTATGTCAACCACAATAGAGTGGGAAGAAAAGAATCAATTAACCTTGCGGTTTATAGCCAAATTTTTAAAAAATTACTTCAAATATTATGCTCATAAAGCATAGTCATTTTTGTGACTAATCTTGCTCACAGAATTACTGATATGATGATACTCTTGAATATAAGGTCCTTCCTATAATGTAGCTTTCATACTGCTTTTTCAAATTAAGTTTGCCCTTACAAGGGTAAGTGAGAGTATACCATGTCAGAATCATTTTTTAATCTCAGGGAGAAAATAAATTTCCTTATCTACATCATTTACAAATAACCAGGTGTTTTCATGTCTGTATAAAAATTACTTCTTGTTCATCAGTTAACCTGTTAAAAATGAGCTAGCCAAGTGTATCTTGGGTTCTTTGCATTCTCTTATCTTTGTCTCGAATGATTCAGAGTGGTTTATAGGCTCTATTCCTCCCTTTCTTGCAGACGGGCTGTAAAAATTCATGAGGCTCAATCTGTAAAATCTTCTCAGAGCTTAAGGAAAAACACACTCTGAGAATACGAGGCACGTAACACTTTTTAGTCAAGGCTCAGAAAAATGAAGTCACCTCTCCAGAGCATCAGAAGGTTAGTGGTGTCCTTCTGAACTTCATTCTTGGGTGTGTGGAAGCAAGAAAACGCAGGTTTAAGAGCAGACTACTACTACATTTTTCCTGGCACAAAGGCCCCACTAATCATCAGGAAATCTATTAAGGGTTGCCGACTTTGCAAACCCACTGACAATTTGGAGACTTCATCTGCTTAGCCATACCCGACTTAGGTATAAATAAGTTTATTAATATGAACAGCACCTGTATTTGGCATCTTTTAAAACCTCCTGCCTTTTTCAGTAACCTGGTGCCTCAGAAAAGTACAGATAAAATAGTATCCTATAAAAGCAAAATACTGAAGCATTAAAATTTAGAAAGCAGCCTTAACCCCAACAGTAATAGAACCTATTAAAAGAACATGAAACCAGGTATAAAACATTCATCTAACACATTCAATTTACATACAAAGAAGGTAGCTATATCAAGTGTATTTCTAGGAAAAGAGAGGAAAAAGAGGTAATATCAAGCTCTGGCTGTCTATGCCTTTAAATTTTATGTTTATAAATAAAAGACACATTCCTTTGAACAATAGCCTGAACAGGGAACACGGTACTCCTGTCACTTTATCTCCCCAGATAACTGTCCATTCTATTTTGGCTTCAGCTGGTATCCGCTTGCATCACATCAGTGTCTTGATTGGGGGGTGGCGGGGGGCAAATCTGAGTCAGAAGTATCAGGTGATGCAAGCAGGGCACACTGCACGCAGGACCCAAACTTTCTTCTAAGAAGCTACTTGCCAGTAACTGTCTGGCTAGCTGATCAAAGCCAGAGGATTGGGCTCTTCTACCTACCTGAGTCCTAAGCAGTGGTCTCCTTTCAACTGGGAGAAATTATACTGCAAATGTAGAGACTACTTCCTATTTTTCTGCAAATCCCCACTACCCAGAACAGTTGTACCTGCACGTAACGAGCACCCGTTAAATACTGTGAATGGAGCGGAATCTGGCCCCATGTTTCTGATTCCCTCGACTTAATTTTTAAATTAAGGGGTTGGTCCAAAGAAACAAACAAAAGCCCAGAATACTTCATTGCTGATGCAAATAAATGAGGTAGAAGAGAGCTAAAGGCAAGGAAAGTGGCTGTGTTCCACGTGACTTGGGCTCCCAGATCAAGGATACTAAGCATTTTAGTAGCAAACTAAGACGCTGGGTTAGAAAGCAGGTATTTTCTTTGCTCGCTCTTCTCTCTGATCTAGGACACCATTTCAGTTTACATTGTGGTTTGATACTCTTGTTTCCATATTTGCTCCCTTTTTCTTGCTTTTTTCCCCTCAGTGTTTCAACCTGCCTGTGCTTCCTGCTTCTCCCATCTTTCTTTAAAAAAGAAAAAAGTTCTCTTGACTTCCTCTTTTCAGAACTCCAGCTGAACGTATACAAGTAAGTGAAGAAGGGGAAGCAAGCTGGCTGGCGCTTGCCTCTGTAATCTGTTCCATGTATTCTTGGAAAAGTGGCTTGACTAGAGCCGGAAAATCTTTAGTACCAGCCAACTGGAGTGGGGGAGAAGTGGAAACAGGGAAGAGGAGCACTTTAGGAAATGAACCAGCAAGAAACAGCGTGTGCAGTAGGGGATCCTGTTTTATACTGGTTTTGAAAATATAAAGGGCTTTTTCAGTGATTCTTTTAAAAAAGACATTTAAACAGTTTATTAAAAAAACAAATTGTGATCGTTAATCTTAAGCTGCCAGAGATCTCCTATTTTCCCAGGACGTTTTCCCCACGCCTTGACAGCGTGGATTTCACCCTTTCTCTTCTCTGGCCCAACATCATCACCTTCCTCCCTGCTGTGAGCAGGTGGCTAGCCTCCTTCTTATCATAGAGAAAACAGGAACCATCCCCTGAGGATCTCCCCTACCTGCTACGTTCACAAGCCTCACCCGCCCTCGTACCCACCTGTGCCCCCCTCCTGCCATAGTGGGCGAGCTGCCCTCCTCCCGCCCAAAGCAGACCCTTTCCTGGTGCTGCACAGCCATTCTGTCCCCACTCTTCCTCCATCAGAAGGTGGCCTCGAATTGCTCATCTTTCATACAGTCAGTTCTGCATTTACAGAAAATTCTCCCCGCGCCTCTAGGGCCCCTGGCGCCTCGCCCACTGACCTCCCCCGCTCCCCTCTCCACCGCCACTATCGCTCTACTTTGTCTCCCAGCCCGGCTGACACCGGTGCTGACACTCGCTATCTGCCTCACTCCTCACCCGCTGCCGTCTGCCTCGCTCTCTGCCCTCTACTGCCACTGATTTCTCCAAGGTCACTCATATCATCATTCTTTCACTACGTTCAGAAGATGACTTGACGTGCTAAAACTTCCAGAACCTCTTTGTTGCACTTAAGGCTGGTGACTCTGAGTTTTTATTTCTTGGCTTCTGTAACACTCGTTAGGTTTGCCTTCTGTCTGTTTTTTTTGCCTGTTTCTGAAGTGGTATTTTCCAGGGCCTCATTTCTGTTCCTTTGTTCTTAGCCTCAACATACTTCCCTGGAGGAACTTATCCATACGTAAGGTGCCTACCGCCCTACTCCTCCACCCAAAGTGAATATGCAGACGCGTGCACGTGTACACACACACCCCGATCTCAAACCCAGATTTCTATCAAGACTTCCTAACCCATATGTGCAAACCCTATTATATACATCAATCTTTCGGACACTCAATAGGGAACTTAACTCCGTGTGTTCTAAACCTGGCTTTCAGCTTCCTCCCAAGTCTACCCCAAACCTAATGCTCTCGGGATATGTTCTTTATTGGTGATGGGTGCCAACACGGTTGCCTGACTCAGAAACCTGAGTTATCTTTGACTTCTCTCTCCTTCTCACTCCCTCCATCCAGTAAATGACTGAATCCTACTGACTTTGATGTCTTTGATGCCTCCCTGAGTCCATCCATGGCTCTTCAGGTCCACTGTCATTCTCTCAGTGCAGACCACCAAGGTCTCCTGGTGTGAATGTCACCAGGGTTTCCTGAGCTGGTGTTACTCCCTCTATACTATTACACATTCTCCCCATCCCTGGTGATGGCTGAGACACATGCTCGTCCTCGCTTACAATGCCTCCACGTCTTCGGAAAAAAGCACAAAGGCCTTATCATAGCACATTCGGCATAAGCTGGCCTCGATCATCCCTCGCTTTCTGTTATTACCATCCTCTAAACTCTTTACTCCATCTTTACTCCACTGTTATTATCTGAACAGGCTGGGCTCTTTTTAGCTCTGAGTCTTGTCTTCTTCTTTTCAATGATTTTTGCCTACATCTTGCTCTCTTTTTCCACTCCCTTCACCTTGCCTATTTCAGCTTGCCCTGCATGCTGCACATCAGGACTCTTTCAGGAAGACTGCCCCACCTAACTCCTCAAACCTCAGCCACGCCCCTGTCCATGCATTCCCTTAACAGTCTGTGCATACCCTTGAAAAACTGTGGAAAGCTCAAAGCCAGGGACAATAGATTCCTCTCCATTTCCTTGAATGAGAGCAGTGGCTGGCTCAAGAGAGGTGATTATGTTTGTTTCTGTGCAGTGGCTCAGTTGTGTCTGACTTTTTGCAGACTCATGGACTGTAGCCCGCCAGGCTCCTCTGTCCACGGGATTCTCCAGGCAAGGATACTGGAGTGGGTTGCCATTTCCTTCTCCAGGAGATCTTCCCAACCCAGGGATCAAACCCACATGTCCTGCATTGGCAGGCGGATTCTTTACCACTGGGCTACCAAGAAGTCCAAATGAGTGACTAAATAATTTAAATTTCTTCATATTATGTTGATTGTGGATTTTTGCATTTGTTTGTTTGTTTCCTAATAAGACTTGACCCACTCTTTTCCATATCATCACTGACATGTATCACATATCAAGGAGAACTTTAAATTCACTTGAGACCCCAGCTACATCTATTTCCTGAAGAAAGAGATGGGTTGTTCTTGACTTGCCAAGTAAACAAGTTCACAGATACGTCTCCCAAAGGATGTTCAATGAGGCACTGCCGCAAACTTTAGAGAGGAAACCGTTTGGGAAATATTTTTACCAGAGACCTAACTACCTACCTTTCTTTCACTGAAAGAGCAACAGAAGCTAACCTCAGCTACTCCAAACTCCCCTTAATCAACCATCTTAGTCTGTTCAGGCTGCTTAGACGAGGTAGCTTATAAACAACAGAAGTTTACTTCACATGGTTCTGGAGGCTGAGAAGTCCAAGATCAAGGTGCTGGCAGAATCAGTGTGTGGGAAGGCCTGCTTTCTGGCTCACAGACTGCCCTCTTTTCACCGTAACATCACATGGCAGAAGGGGCAGGGAGCTCCCTGGGATCTCTTTTGTAAGGGCCCTAATCTCGTCCATGAAGTCTTTACCCTCATGACCTAATCACCTCCAAAGGCCCTACACCTCCACATACTCTCACACTGGAGATCAGTTTCAACATGAGAATCTGGGCGGTGCGGGCACACAGTCAGTCCGTAGCATCAGCCTGCCTTGCCTGGGAGTCAGGATTTGTCCACAGCTATGCGGTCCAGTCTGACGGGGCTGCAGGGAAACCTGTGCTTGGGGGTAGGGGTACGGGGTACAGGACCAGCAACAGGGTGGCAGGACTAGGGAATCACTGGAGGAGGAGGAGAGCCTCAGAGATAAGAGCTGAGGAAGTGGGTAGGAGAGGGGATGGATAAGTATAAATGCCACTTATTTAATTTCTGTTCACCTCTGTTCAAGAGAAAAGCCCCTTTCTTCTTTGACTTCCATAAAGAGGGATTTTTCTTTAAGCACCCTGGCCTTCTGCCCACCCCCTACTCCTCCCAAAGGAGGGAGAATGAGTTACCTCGTTGGTGAAAGATGGCCAAGGGTCCATGTTTCTAGATGGGGGCAACTGAACTGCCCAAGATCCTGAGGCCTGGGGAGTCTTTCTCCTTCTGACTCTACTTGGAATAGAGGAGACAAGGAACCAGGGTAGGAGTGTGTGCTGTCCTGACTTAACCCATGTCCATACCAGTGGGGAAAGTTTATTGGAACAAGGAAGTCCATTTTAGCTGCTACTCTGAGCCACCTCCAACTGAGGCTCTATCGGTCTAAAGGGTGAGCACCATTTTTGTTCCTCTGTTTGTGGGCTCTTCGGTCTTAACTTCTCCATTGGCTCAAGATGCAGGTGAGGAAAAGGGATGCCCTTTATTAGGAGATTAGAACCCCACCAATTTCTACTTTCCAAAGCAATTCCATTTACAATTAAAAAAAAAAACAAACAGAGAAGCATCGTAAACACACCAAAAAATCAAAACAAATATAGCAAAATCATGCAGACACCACATGATCGGGAAATCTAAAACCTAACAAAGTCATGGTTTTTAAAATGTATGTGTCCTATAGTGCTCTCTGAAACAACTTATTGGTTTGGTTTTATCAGTTTCACAATTCAGTTAAATCTAGATCTGAAAAGTTCTGATCAGAATCAGGGAAAATGGCACCTACTATTTGTTTTGTGCTTTACAAGGCTTTTGAAGTTGTCTCACATACGTTGCTGCATTTGAACCTCACAACCCACTAAATCTGATAGGGAAGCTGTTGTTCTTATTCTCATCTTCTGAGGCTCAAAGGGTAGTGATTATCTAAGGTCACACACTACCTTCCGGCAAAGACTTGTACCCGGGGTCTCCTGACTTAGAACCCCATGCTCCCTCTCCAACATAAAGGCCATCATCAAGAGAAACAATTTTATAGAAATCATTCCAAGCATCTTTTCTGACCACAATGCAGTAAGATTAGATCTCAATTACAAGAGAAAAACTATTAAAAATTCCAACATATGGAGGCTGAACAACATGCTGCTGAATAACCAACAAATCACAGAAGAAATAAAAAAAGAAATCAAAATTTGCATAGAAACGAATGAAAATGAAAACACAACAACCCAAAACCTGTGGGACACGGTAAAAGCAGTCCTAAGGGGAAAGTTCATAGCAATACAGGCACACCTCAAGAAACAAGAAAAAAGTCAAATAAATAACCTAACTCTACACCTAAAGCAACTAGAAAAGGAAGAAATGAAGAACCCCAGGGTTAGTAGAAGGAAAGAAATCTTAAAACTTAGAGCAGAAATAAATGCAAAAGAAACAAAAGAGATCATAGCAAAAATCAACAAAACCAAAAGCTGGTTTTTTGAAAGGATAAATAAAATTGACAAACCATTAGCCAGACTCATCAAGAAACAAAGGGAGAAAAATCAAATCAATAAAATTAGAAATGAAAATGGAGAGATCACAACAGACAACACAGAAATACAAAGGATCATAAGAGAGTACTATCAACAATTATATGCCAATAAAATGGACAATGTGGAAGAAATGGACAAATTCTTAGAAAAGTACAACTTTCCAAAACTCGACCAGGAAGAAATAGAAAATCTTAACAGACCCATCACAAGCACGAAAATTGAAACTGTAATCAAAAATCTTCCAGCAAACAAAAGCCCAGGTCCAGACGGCTATACAGCTGAATTCTACCAAAAATTTAAAGAGCTAACACTTATCCTGCTCAAACTCTTCCAGAAAATTGCAGAGGATGGTAAACTTCCAAACTCATCCTATGAGGCCACCATCACCCTAATACCAAAACCTGACAGATACCACAAAAAAAGAAAACTACAGGCCAGTATCACTGATGAACATAGATGCAAAAATCCTTAACAAAATTCTAGCAATCAGAATCCAACAACACATTAAAAAGATCATACACCAGGACCAAGTGGGCTTTATCCCAGGGATGCAAGGATTCTTCAATATCTGCAAATCAATCAATGTAATACACCACATTAACAAATTGAAAAATAAAAACCATATGATTATCTCAATAGATGCAGAGAAAGCCTTTGACAAAATTCAACATCGATTTATGATAAAAACTCTCCAGAAAGCAGGAATAGAAGGAACATACCTCAACATAATAAAAGCTATGTATGACAAACCCACAGCAAACATTATCCTCAATGGTGAAAAATTGAAAGCATTTCCTCTAAAGTCAGGAACAAGACAAGGGTGCCCACTTTCACCATTACTATTCAACATAGTTTTGGAAGTTTTGGCCACAGCAATCAGAGCAGAAAAAGAAATAATAGGAATCCAAATTGGAAAAGAAGAAGTAAAGCTCTCACTGTTTGCAGATGATATGATCCTCTACATAGAAAACCCTAAAGACTCCACCAGAAAATTACTAGAACTAATCAATGACTATAGTAAAGTTGCAGGATATAAAATCAACACACAGAAATCCCTTGCATTCCTATACACTAATAATGAGAAAACAGAAAGAGAAATTAAGGAAACAATTCCATTCACCATTGCAACGGAAAGAATAAAATACTTAGGAATATATCTACCTAAAGAAACTAAAGACCTCTATATAGAAAACTATAAAACACTGGTGAAAGAAATCAAAGAGGATACTAACAGATGGAGAAATATACCATGTTCATGGATTGGAAGAATCAATATAGTGAAAATGAGTATACTACCCAAAGCAATCTATAGATTCAATGCAATCCCTATCAAGCTACCAACAGCATTCTTCACAGAGCTAGAACAAATAATTTCACAATTTGTATGGAAATACAAAAAACCTCGAATAGCCAAAGCGATCTTGAGAAAGAAGAATGGAACTGGAGGAATCAACCTACCTGACTTCAGGCTCTACTACAAAGCCACAGTTATCAAGACAATATGGTACTGGCACAAAGACAGAAATATAGATCAATGGAACAAAATAGAAAGCCCAGAGATAAATCCACGCACATATGGACACCTTATCTTTGACAAAGGAGGCAAGAATATACAATGGATTAAAGACAATCTCTTTAACAAGTGGTGCTGGGAAATCTGGCCAACCACTTGTAAAAGAATGAAACTAGAACACTTTCTAACACCATACACAAAAATAAACTCAAAATGGATTAAAGATCTCAACGTAAGACCAGAACCTATAAAACTCCTAGAGGAGAACATAGGCAAAACACTCTTAGAGGAGAACATAGGCAAAACACTCTGACATACATCACAGCAGGATCCTCTATGACCCACCTCCCAGAATATTGGAAATAAAAGCAAAAATAAACAAATGGGACCTAATTAACCTTAAAAGCTTCTGCACATCAAAGGAAACTATTAGCAAGGTGAAAAGACAGCCTTCAGAATGGGAGAAGATAATAGCAAATGAAGCAACTGACAAACAACTAATCTCCAGAATATACAAGCAACTCCTACAGCTCAACTCCAGAAAAATAAATGACCCAATCAAAAAAATGGGCCAAAGAACTAAATAGACATTTCTCCAAAGACGACATACAGATGGCTAACAAACACATGAAAAGATGCTCAACATCACTCATTAGCAGAGAAATGCAAATCAAAACCACTATGAGGTACCATTTCACACCAGTCAGAATGGCTGCAATCCAAAAGTCTACAAGTAATAAATGCTGGAGAGGGTGTGGAGAAAAGGGAACCCTTTTACACTGTTGGTGGGAATGCAAACTAGTACCGCCACTATGGAGAACAGTGTGGAGATTCCTTAAAAAACTGGAAATAGAACTGCCTTATGATCCAGCAATCCCACTGTTGGGCATACACACGGAGGAAACCAGAAGGGAAAGAGACACGTGTACCCCAATGTTCATCGCAGCACTGTTTATAATAGCCAGGACATGGAAGCAACCTAGATGTCCATCAGCAGAGGAATGGATAAGAAAGCTATGGTACATATACACAATGGAGTATTACTCAGCCATTAAAAAGAATACATTTGAATCAGTTCTAATGAGGTGGATGAAACTGGAGTCTATTATACAGAGTGAAGTAAGCCAGAAAGAAAAACACCAATACAGTATACTAACGCATATATATGGAATTTAGAAAGATGGTAACAATAACCCTGTGTACGAGACAGCAAAAGAGACACTGATGTATAGAACAGTCTTATGGACTCTGTGGGAGAGGGAGAGGGTGGGAAGATTTGAGAGAATGGCATTGAAACATGTAAAATATCATGTATGAAACGAGTTGCCAGGCCAGGTTCAATGCACGATACTGGATGCTTGGGGCTGGTGCACTGGGACGACCCAGAGGGATGGAATGGGGAGGGAGGAGGGAGGAGGGTTCAGGATGGGGAACACATGTATACCTGTGGCGGATTCATTTTGACATTTGGCAAAACTAATACAATTATGTAAAGTTTAAAAATAAAATAAAATTAAAAAAAAATACCAAAAAAAAAAAAGAGAAACAATTTTAAAGCTTACCTGTCTGGGTGTTTTATTTCTTAAAAGAACTTAAATTTAACAGTTTCTCTACAGATAAGTGTTATCTGGGGTAGAGGACGAAGTTCCTAAAATACAGACTGAGTGACTAAAGAAAACAGAGGTTCAACTAAGCATCTTATTACCAGGTTAAACCTACCAAGCTGGATGAAATATGTAATAGCTTAGAAAACTATAGCATCTGATCACCACCAAGGTTACACAATAGCTTAGGCTTTTGTGTATGGATTCTTCAAGCTTGCTATGTACACCACAGTTCTGAAGAATCTGATATCCCTTGTTAGTCACACTGGAGTCCACTTCCCATTTACATAGCTTTATTTATTTTAAATATCTATTCAACTTTTTCAGAATGCAGTGCAACAAGATCATATTTTTTCTAGTCAATTTCAAAGGAACACAATGAAAACTGATCTTGCACATTTCCTCAGCACACTGAATATTAATTTCATCCTAATGATTTTTTTCATTTTGTAAAACAATAAAGTACTTCAACCGTCTGCATATACAATCAGAAAGCAAATGAAATACTCTTCTATTTTTAAAGCTGATAAGAGAATATATCTGTTTTTATATGACTAGATGTTTAAATGTATATCATTAGATGTTTATAATTAGATATAACAAATGTTTTATGTGATACTGATTGAATGGAAATAATACCATAAGATACTAGTAGAAAATACCTCCAAAAAAGTAAATCTAAAAATATTAAATAATAGCTATATGCTGGCTTTTTTGGAATGTGCTTTGATGAAATGAACATTTAGTAAATTCATAAACCTAAGATAATATACATTTTTAAGAACAGACATTTAGATTTTAATCAATTCATGTTAAAGTTGTTGTTTGAAGACAGCTAATCTGTTTTGCAGTTCTTTTAATTGCAAAATTTGTATTCTGTCATTGTTTTACCATTATTATGTAAAAACATAAATACATAATTTTTAGGATGCACTTCAAATTGTTATCTCCATAGCCAGAATTCAAAAACAATTATCAGTAGGAGCTCATGTTCATGCTGCATATAAACATCTTTCTAATCTCAGGAAACAAACAATTTTTTGAGAAATAGGAAAATACTAGTTAAGAAAAGCCTTAGTTTCCTTGCAAATTGACATGTGGAATGGTCCACACACTTGAAAATACTATAGTTGGTGAATACACAATTTTATGCTTTCACATAAAGATGCAAGTGAGACAGAAACACATCATACCAAGCTGAGCACAGAAATCATGAAGGTAGGCTAGTTAAATTCCATCAGAGGGCACGGGAGTGATAGTGTTACCTGGGTGTGCTGCACCTAACCACAACTCCACTAGGCCAACAGTAAACAGTGTTTGGAAAACTGAAGAGGGGAGCAGAAAGCTGTGTCACTTGACTTTGGCTCTCATTTGCGAAAAGGTTGTATTTCAAAACAGAAGATGGGGTTGGAAAAGTAAACACAGCTGCGTTTTCTCTACCCCAGTGTGAGAATGAAGAGGCTCTTAGGAGTGGCAGGAGGCGGGGTCCCTTCTCGGTGCACACTCAGAGCCCCAAATGGCATGCTGTTGTTTCACTTCATGGCAAACTCAGGACAATATTTTTTACTGTGGTAAAATATACACAATGTTTATGACCCTAATCATTTATAAGTGTATAATTCAGTGGCATTAATATAGGCATGTCATGCAATTGACACCATTATCCATCTCTGGAACTTTTCTTGTCATCACAAATAGAAACTCTGTACCCATTAAGGAACTCTCCATTCCTCGCTTCTCCAGCCCCTGGTAACTTCTATCTATCATATCATATTCCATCAACTTGCCTGTTTCAAGTATCTCATATAAATGGAATCATACAGTGTTTGTCCTTCAGCGTTTGACTTATTTCACTCAATGTAATGTTTTCAGAGGCCATATGCATATATGTTGCGTCATGTATCAGAATTTTTTACGGCTATTACTCTATTGTATGTATATACCATATTTTGTTTATCCATTCATCCACTGATACACATCTGGGTTGTTGCTACCTATTGCTGTGTATTGCAGCACAATACTTTAAGCTACAGTAAAATCAACTAGTGGAAATCTACAAATTAATGCTAAAAGGATTGTCAGGAGTCAATGAATATACGAGTACTATTTAGGTATGTAGAGTTAGAAAGAACTTGAACTAAGGGAAACAAACTATAGTTCCCGCTTATTTTGAATTATAAATCTATTTAGGTATAATAAATTTGTATGCTTTACTATTATACACTTTGCTTGGCTTTAAAAATCATAATCAAAAAGAGCCTTGTCAATTTAATATTTTATGAATTAACATCTGAGTATAACCGATGTTATTTCAATCCTGTTTGACACAGCTCCATAATTTCTCAAAAACCTTTCACCCACACTGGAACTCTACACTGTAATTCTTTTGTGTATTTTTGTAAGGGTGCAAGATGTCATTACCTGCTCTTGGGAAAAGTTTGCTCAACAAACTTGAGAGTGAGTAATGCTAAGAAATGATTAAAAATGAAAAGCCACAGTTGTATCCAAAAATTCATCAGAGGAAAATCTAAAATTCATATAGCTTAATAAATTTAAATATAGTTTAAATGCCTCAGCAGAGTAACAAACTTTATCCAAGTCATCTTGGAATTTCTCAAAGAACAATACACTGTGTGGCTGAAAGATGCTTTCAAGATTGACATAAAAGTTGATTAATGTATAATCGATTCTTTGAGCCATCCTTTTTTAGGATTCCTAAGTTTTTAAGGAAAAAGAAGGTACTTGTCAGACTATACACTGTTTCTGGTACATCAAGTTGAAAATTAATCTGCAAGACTGAGTAGCAACAGCACTAGATCAAGTCCCAGGGACTCCTGCCTCTGCCTAAACCATGTGACCTTCTGTAAATCATTTGGCCTCTCTGTGTTTCAGTCAACTCCTCTGAAATAAGAGGTAATTGGATCAGATGATCCAGCTCTGGAGTGCCATGATTCCAAGTAGACTTAGACCCTAACTCTTCTGTATTAGTAAACGCTCTTAGGGAAACACCACTGAAATCAATACAAATGATAACTGTAGAAAGTATTGACACTATCTGGAGAAGAGACTCAGAACTCCAATGGTTATGAAAAGGATTCCTACCATGGAAGAATACTTAATTTCATTCTGCTCTTGATAATGAGAAACATTTAGGAGTCAAGTAAGAAAAATACAGGCAAGTACTAATCTTCTCATAATTCACCTTATATTAAGAAAGCAGACTGTATTTTCTCAGGCCAGTGAGTCCATAATAGAGAGGAAATCTTATAATTATAAATAGATGTAGGAAAATTGTTATAGTATTAGCATTATCATTAGAATAATAATAAATTATTAATAGATAAAAGGCTTCCCAGGTGGCTCAGTGGTAAAGAATATACCTACTAATGCAGGAGACATGGGTTTGATCCCTGGGTTGGGAAGATCCCCTGGAGAAAGAAATGACAACCCACTCAAGTGTTCTTGCCTGGGAAATCCCATGGACAGAGGAGCCTGGCAAGCTATGGTCCCTGAGATCACAGAGTCAGACATGACTGAGTGACTAAACAAATCAGATAAAATATATTAAAGTTATCTTAAATGTGAGTACTTGAAAAAGGCAAATTAAGTTGTATGAACTGAACTTTGGTAGGAATCTGGAAGGTACTTCAGAGCACTCTCAAGATTGCTAACCTAGATTTGTAGTGGAGTATTTTAATTAGAAATATCTCTAGGAAATTTGGAGCACTATAGTCCTTAAGATTTTTTGTTTTACTCTCCTAAACAGTAAGGTGATGAGGTAGAGTTTTTCCTGAAGTGGGAAAATCTGATAGAAGAGGGATAAGAAAGTTGTATGTGCATGAAAGAAGGTAATTCATTGGAAGTGAGAATAACTGGTCCTCAGAGGTGAAAGTGAGAGTCCATTTTCAGAACACAATACAAATTTTCCTTTAGCCTTCTAGAAATAAGTGCTATGGCTTCAGTGCCAAACTGGCCTGGAAATGAACACCTGTAATTTCCAAAAGTGTTCTTAAATGTACAGATTCTACACTCAGAGTTCACCAGAGCTCCGTGTTTCCCTCCTGTGCTTTCTTTGCAGGTGGGTTGATGGGAAGTCTCTGAAGAAACTAGATAATTTATGGCCTACCGATGAGGATGGAAATAAGGGTTTAGGTTATGAGTTCTGATAAATACTGAAAAGTAAATTATACTAGTTACTAGTGATTCTAACTGTATTAACTTCATTTTGGTTCGGTCCTAATGTTCTGATAGTGTACACTCCCAGAGATCGTTCACATTTCATGAGCGTTTATTTGCGAGTCACTATTCTAAGATTTTTTTTACCTGTATTATCTCAATGTTTCCATTTAAAAGGTGGAATACACTAAAACACAGAGAATTTGATCTAACTCTGGAAGTAGACTTTTAGCTGCTAGACTATTCTGCCTCGAAAATACAACCCAGTCTAAGGAAACTTCACTTCATGCCTTTTAAAATGTGGTGTCATTTCTTCTAATGACCAAAAGAGCATCTTCTCCTTGAGAAAGGGCTGTAGGATACTTTTCTAATAATCATACTTTCTTTTTTTCTCAAAACCAAAGCACAAGGAATGGTAAGATACCAACTTAACCAAAAAAAAAGAAAAAAACATTGGATGTTGTATTATGACTCATTTTTATATCCTGCTGGATATTGCTAATTCTATGTGAATTAGAAACTCTAAAATTATAGACTCTTTAGACTATTTTAATCTGTAAAAGCACTGTTGTGAAGCCTCAGTGATATATTTTGAAAATAACCTTTTTACCTTAACCAAATATATTCCAGTTAAATTTAAGAACTTAAAGTAACCACATATTGTCTTTTGTTCAATGAAGAGGACTCTTCCTGAAACACACCCTCTGTGGTCAATTTTCCAGGGACACACACAACTGACTGCATTCAGCTGCTCACATTTCCCAGCTCATGGCACTTGGTGAGCAATGGCAAAAAGGTGCCAAGTGGCTGGAACCTGGGTTGCAGTTTATTTTTAGGAAACAAAGAAGATATGTTGCCTTTAACAGGCCCAAACCACATGATCTGGGTCTACTTAACATTATTCCTGAACCAACTATGCTAAGAGGATTATATCACTGGCAAGACAAGAGAATGAGAACATTTCCGGGACTCAATATAGTTGCAAGCTTCTGGGTGGACTCTTAAATGTAGAAAAAAAAGGGAAGTACATCATCACTATTTATGCCCAAAGTAGCACAAATAAAAGTGGTGCTTTCAAGCTCAAAGTGTATAGCTGATTTTAAAAAGGCTCACAAGTGCATTTTTACTTCCTATTTATTTAACGGCTTTGAACTAAAACCTAAACAAAAATTGATTAAAAGGACACTATGCTTCAAAGGATACTATCATAAAAGTAAAAAGGCAACCTGCAGAATGGGAGAAAATATTTGCAAATCATATCTGATAAGGGCTATGAATCTAGAATATATACACTCTTATAACTCAGTAATAAAAAAGATAACCTATATGAAAAACAGGAGAAGGATTTGAATAGACATTTCTTCAAAGAAGATAAATGGCCAATACACACTGAAAAGATGCTTGACATCATTAGCTGTGAAGGAATTGCAAAAAGAAAAAAAAAAACAAAAAACCCTTAAGATACCTACAGTGAGATACTACACACCCATTAGGATGGCTATAATCAAAAAGTCAGACAACAACTGCTGGCTAAGATGTGGAGAAAATGGAACCATCACACATGGCTGGTGGTAATATCAAATGGTGCAAATATTCTGGAAAACAGCTTGGCAGTTTCTCAGACATTTAAACAGAGAATTACCATAGTGCCAGCAATTCCACTCCTAGATATATATTTAAGAAAATTAAAAACAGGTATTCAAAAAAATACTTCTGTATTTGTATAGTAGGGTTATTCACAATAGCCAAAAGGTAGAAACAACCCAACTGATGAATGGATAAACAAAAGGTGATATAATCACATTATGAAATATTATTCAACAATTAAAACTATAAAAAGAAATGAAGTACTGATACATGTTTCAAATGGATGATGCTTGAAAACATTATGCCAAGTGAAAAAAGTAAGTCACAAAGTGAAGTGCAAGTCATTTAGTCGTGTCCGACTCTTTGTGACCCCATGGACTATACAGTCCATGGAATTCTCCAGGCCAGAATACTGGAGTGGGTAGCCTTTCCATTCTTTAGGGGATCTTCCCAACCCAGGAATTGAACCCAGGTCTTCCACACTGTAGGCAGATTCTTTACCAGCTGAGCCACAAGGGAAGCCCAAGAATACTCGAGTGGGTAGCCTATCTCTTCCCCAGCAGATCTTCCCAACCCAGGAACCAAACCCAGGTCTCCTGCATTGTAGGCGGATTCTTTACCAACTGGAGCTATCAGGGAAGCCTGCATGTAATTCTACTTATATGAAATATTCAGGAGAGGCAAATCCATTGAGACAGAAAGTAGATTAATAGTGAAAGTTCACCTTTACTTCCAATAGGTCAAAGCTACATCTTCAAGCAAAAGGACGATGTATTGATCATAGTGAGTGTTTTTTATTTTCTTAAACACTCAATCAGACTCATAGAAGAAACACTTTCATCCTTTTGCCAACGTATTTTGAAAATCATAAATCTATGATGATTTTTAAATTTCATCTACGCAGTATATAATATTTAGATAAACTTCAGAGGAACACTGTAGATTCTACTATACTAATGCACTTAAAAAACACATACCTTTATAAGCTCTTCCCCTCCATTGTAACTACCGTGGCCCAATTCCTTCTCTTCATTTTACTGTTAGCTTTATTGTAGTAATAATCATCCTCAGACACATGAATTTATTACAGGAAAAATTAAGCTCTTCTATTAAGAGATACCCTTCTACAAAAATTTTAAAGTAATTATAAAAATGTGTAATATATTTATATTGTTTTGGTTGATTATCTACTACAAATAAATAATTCAGAAGAAATTTCTAACACTTGGCCTGTGGTCATAGTGTATATACACACACACACACACACACACACACACACACACATACATGCATATATATATATTTAATTCATACTAATTTTTTGTTGCCAAGAAATATAGTACAGTCATCAATAAAAGATCTTCATGGATAGAAATCTGAGTTCAAGTAGAAAAAGGAATGATGCAAAATTTCTGATTGATAAAGAGCTTGTTCATGTATTTTTTTAGACAGATGATGTCATGTGTCAAACTGCTATGGGATTTCAATTTCATTGGATAAATATGAAAGAATGATGTCATAGTTTTATGTTTAAATGTCAATATTTACAATATGTGGGAAACTCCATCCTTTGAAACTGTTCAAGTTGTGATAGAAAATTTCCTATGACATCTTAGTATAAGAGGATACATTATTGGAGTATATATACAAAATTGTCTTCACATTTGAGAGATAATGCCAAATCGCTCTCTAGAGTACTTGTCTTTACTTATACTGGCTCTGAGGGCTTTCTTTTTCTCACATCACCACCAACACTTGGTGATTTTCAGGTTTTTTAATCTTTCCCAATCCGAATGTGAAAAGGTATCATATTTTAACTTCCTTCTCAGTTCTAACACTCGGCTTCAATTCAATGTCTCTCATCTTAAATACCATTTCCTTAGAGAGACTTGCTCTGTTCACCCCATCTTAAAGTATATCCTCCCAAGTAAATTTACTTGCTCTCTATCTCATTCCATGGGTTATTTCCTTCACTAAACTTACCACAACTTGATATAATTTTGTATGTTTGTCTGCTTTTATTTTAGACTTCGTTTTCAGTCTTTATCTCCTGCTAAAATTCAAACTCTGGGAGGAGGGTCCCCATGTAGTAAATTGCACATGTGGTATATAGCAGACACACAATTCAGCAGACATACTGAATGAACAAACATTGCTGAGCTGAGTAATCAAGTAGTCTTCATTTTCTAGTTTTCTTTTTTTTTGGTTAGGTTTGATGACTGGATAATAAAAGAGCCAGTAATAATTTTTTATAATTATTTCCTTGCTTCCAAACTCAAGTGGTATGGATCAAGGCAGCATTCCTGTCGAGATTTCACCAATTTCTCCCCTTCCTTTCCTGTAACAATGCTCAGAGAAATAACTTCTAGCAAGCATTTCACTAATAGTAACTTTTATTCAGCATATTATCTATTGTCATTGTTGAGACCACCAGAAGTGTCACTTGACTATGCCTTTCTTGGTGAAAGGACTGCATTTGGTCCTGAGTATAAATTTAACAAAACTGTGAACATTTTAGACACCAGACCAACTGCTGACGTTAGGATTAGAGACTTCCCGGAGTCAAAGCACACATTCAACCCAATTACCAAACTCACTGGGATGCATTAAAAATCGCCAAAACGCATTCTCTTTTTGAAAACATTAATTACTTGTCACTCTATCTTGAGATGGCAAACTGAAACACAGATTTAGCATGAGGTTTATTTTGATACATTTAGTAGCATAACAGATTCTGTTAAATTCAGTTAAAGTCACTGTGGAGAAATAAATGACACCGAGGCTTGTCAAGTTGCAAGAGGCATCAATTTATAATCATATTAAAAAATGTTAAAAATAACCTTTAAAAATTATATGCCAGATCGGACATCATTGATTTCAAACAGCTTTGAATGGTGCCTGAAATGTTTCAGAATTCTTTTCCTTATTTAGTAATATGTTAAAAAAATTTCTAATTGGCTTAATTCATATTGGCTCGAATAGTCAAAGCATCAAAAGATGATTACCAATTAAAAACAGTTTAAGAATTTTGTAACTACATGTAAAGAAACCAAATGGCTTTAAGGAACTTGGCCAAAAGAGTATAAATAATGACCTGCACTTTTTCCATTAAAAATGCACATCCTAATTATAAAAATGACAAAGGTAATATAATACAGAGGAAAGAAATGAATTAGGAATCAGAAAATCAATTGCATTCATCTATTTAAAAAAAATATTTGGGTCCCTATAGTGTGTCTGGCACAAGACTGGGCAACGGATAAAGTGGGGGATAAACAGCTGAGGTGCTACTTTGGTGAGGATTACAGTGCAGAGGGGAAACTGGGCAAAATGCAGGAAAAGCAACTGTGGGAAGTGCTGGTTGCAAGGAAGGAACAGCTGGCGATGAAAAGAAATGGCATGGGCAGTGGGCACGAAGAAGATAACAAGAAGATAACAAGTGCTGACTACACATACGATGAAATAATTTTAAGTGAAAAACCTTTAAACTTATATGATTCAATTGCCAAACTTCAATGTTAAAATATTTGAAATTTGGCAAAAATTTGTTGCAATATTCTAACTCAATACATATCAAATTTTAAAATCTACTTCAATGTTATGATAGTGTCTGGTGTGGTTACTAAAACATAAACAAAGATGATAAAAATTCCACCATGATTTTGAAAAGCCAGTTTTAAAAAACCCTACTATTTGGATGAGTGTTTTTTTTTGGGAATAGGTCAGCAGACAAATAAGTAGTGACCAGGAAGAGAAGGATATTGGCATGTCCAGTGCCTTTTTAAAAACTGAGATATAATTGACATATAATATTTATTAGTTTCAAGTATATAAGAAATATTTGTATGTATTGCAAAATGGTCACCACAGTAAGTCTAGTTAACATCTATTACGACAGAGTTGCAAAAATAACTTTTTTCTTATGATAAGATCTACTCTCTTAGCAACTTTCATATATACAAATAGAGCATTATTAACTATATTCTCCATCCTGTACATTACCTCCCCAGGACTTACTTGTTTTATAACACAAAGGTTGTATCTTTTGACCACTTCCACTCATTTCTCCTATTTGTGGCAACCCCCACACCTCTGGCAACCCCCAATCTGTTTTTGTTTTAGACTCCACATGTAAGTGAAATCATATGGTATTTGTCTTTCTCTGCCTGACTTATTCCCCTTAGCATAACACCCTCAAGGTCCATCCATGTTGTTGCAAGTAACATTTTGTATATACATGAATACATACATATTATACACACACACATATATCTATATATATAGATACATATATGTCTCACTTTGGCTCTACCCATTCATTCACTGATGGACACTCAGTTGCTTCCATTTTTGGCTGTTAAAAATAGTCCCACAATAAACATGGGGGCACATAAAACCTTCTGAGCTAGTGTTTTCATTTCCTTTAGATAAATAACCAAAAGTAGAATTGCTGGGTCACATGGTAGTTCTATTTTTAGTTTTATGAGGAACCTCTAGACTTTTCCATAGTGGGTACACCAACTTACATTCCCATCAACAGGGCACAGGGTTTCCTTTTCTCCATATTCTTACTGAAACTTGTTATCTCTTGTCTTTTTGATAATAGCCATTCTTCGGGTTTTAGGTGAAATCTGATTGTGATTTTGATTTCCATTTTGCTGATGATAAGTCATCCCAAAGAAAGGCAATGCCAAAGAATGCTCAAACTATCGCACAATTGCACTCATCTCACATGCTAGTAAAGTAATGCTCAAAATTCTCCAAGCCAGGCTTCAGCAATATGTGAACCGTGAACTTCCTGATGTTCAAGCTGGTTTTAGAAAAGGCAGAGGAACCAGAGATCAAATTGCCAACATCCGCTGGATCACGAAAAAAGCAAGACAGTTCCAGAAAAACATCTATTTCTGCTTTACTGACTATGCCAAAGCCTTTGACTGTGTGGATCACAATAAACTGTGGAAAATTCTGAAAGAGATGGGTATACCAGACCACCTGACCTGCCTCTTGAGAAACCTATATGCAGGTCAGGAAGGAACAATTAAAACTGGACATGGAACAACAGACTGGTTCCAAATAGGAAAAGGAGCACGTCAAGGCTGTATATTGTCACCCTGCTTATTTAACTTTTATGCAGAGTACATCATGAGAAACGCTGGGCTGGAAGAAACACAAGCTGGAATCAAGATTGCTGGGAGAAATATGAAATAACCTCACACATGCAGATGACACCACCCTTATGGCAGAAAGTGAAGACGAACTAAAAAGCCTCTTGATGCAAGTGAAAGAGGACAGTGAAAAAGTTGGCTTAAAGCTCAACATTCAGAAAACAAAGATCATGGCATCTGGTCCCATCACTTCATGGGAAATAGATGGGGAAACAGTGTCAGACTTTATTTTTGGGGGCTCCAAAATCACTGCAGATGGTGACTGCAGCCATGAAATTAAAAGACACTTACTCCTTAGAAGGAAAGTTATGACCAACCTAGATAGCATATTAAAAAGCAGAGACATTACTTTGCCAACAAAGGTCCGTCTAGTCAAGGCTATGGTTTTTCCAGTAGTCATGTATGGATGTGAGACTTGGACTGTGAAGAAAGCTGAGCGCCAAAGAATTGATGCTTTTGAACTGTGGTGTTGGAGAAGACTCTTGAAAGTCCCGATTGCAAGGAGATCCAACCAGTCCATTCTAAAGGAGATCAGTCCTGGGATTTCTTTGGAAGGAATGATGCTAAATCTGAAACTCCAGTACTTTGGCCACCTTATGAGAGAGTTGACTCATTGGAAAAGACTCTGATGCTGGGAGGGATTGAGGGCAGGAGGAGAAGGGGACGACAGAGGATGAGATGGCTGGATGGCATCACCGACTCGATGGACGTGAGTTTGAGTGAACTCTGGGAGTTGGTGATGGACAGGGAGGCCTGGTGTGCTGCGATTCATGGGGTCGCAAAGAGTCGGACACGACTAAGTGACTAAACTGAACTGATGATAAGTAATGTTAAGCAGATTTTAATATATCTGTTGGCCATCTGTATGTCTTCTCTGGAAGAAAGTCTATTCAGGTTTCTGCCCATTTTTTAATCAGACTGTTTTTGTGCCATTTAGTTGCATAAGTTCTTCGTATACTTTGGCTATTAGGATATTAGCCCTCTATCAGATAAAAGGTTTGCAAACGTTTTCTCCGACCCTGTGGGTTACTTTTTAATTTTGTTGAAGATTTCATTTGCTGTTCAGGAGCATTTTAGTTTGGTCCCACATATTTATTTTTGCTTCTGTTGCCTTTGCTTTTTGGTGTCAAATCCTAAAATCATCACCGTGACCCATGGCCATGAGCTTATCATCTATGTCTTCTTCTAGAGTTTTATGGTTTCTGGCTTGAGGTTCAAGTTTTTAATACATTTTGGGTTAATTCTTACGTATTGTGTAAGATGATGATCCAGTTTCATTCTTTTGCATGTGGCTGTCTAGTTTCCCCAATACCACTTATTGAAAAGACTGTCCTTACCCTATAGGATATTCTTGCCTCCTTGTCGAAAGTTAACTGACATAAGTGTATGGGTTCATGTCTGAGCTCTCTATTCTATTCCATTGATCTACATGTCTGTTTTTATGCCAATATCATACTCTTTTGATTACTGCTGCTGCTGCTGCTAAGTCGCTTCAGTCGTGTCTGACTCTGTGCGACCCCATAGACGGCAGCCCACAAGGCTCCCCTGTCCCTGGGATTCTCAAGGCAAGAACAATTACTACAGATTTGTAAATTAGTTTGAAATCAGAGGGCATGATGCCTCCAGCTTTGTTCTTCTTTCTCAAGGTCTTGTGATTTCATACAATTTTTCACATTTTTTTTTTCTCTGTCTGTGGAAAATGCCATTGGAATTTTGGCAGGGGCTGTACTGAATTTATAGACTGCTTTGGAAAAAGTTAATTCTTGCAATCCATGAACACAGAATACCTTTCTATTTATTTGTGTCTTCAACATCTTATACTTTTCAGTGTACAAGTCTTTTACCTCCTTGGTTAAATTTATTCCTAGGTATTTTATTATTTTGGTGAAGTTGGAAAAATATCACTATTTTTTAAAAAATTTCCCTGGTGGCCTAGGGGCTAAGACTCTGCATTCCCAGTGCAGGGCACCCGGGTTCTATCCCTGGTCAGGGAACTAGGTCCTGCATCCTACACACTAAGACCCAGACACAGTCAAATAAAAATGTGTGTGTGTGTGTGTGTGTTACTATTTAGGTAAGCATTTTAATCAGGCTCATCTGGTTATATTTTATATTCTAACTGTGATATTCTGTGCCTATTGTATTTTCAATGGGAGTATTTCCAGCTGTAAGTATTGTATGGAGTGTGATATCTGTCAGAAATAACAACTAAAAATCTTTCTGTGAAAAAGAAGATGTCCTTGATAAGCAGGTTTGACCAAGAACGCTTACTTCAATGGGAAAGAGGAGGAAGAAGCTAAAAATATTTTAAAGATAACGAACACGTGCTCTTCTATCTTCTCTTTGTACTAAAGAAAAACTGAGAGTATGAGACATTATGGGACACTCTGCCACATGTGTGTCATCCGAACCTGCGCGGCCACCCTGTGGATGAGCAGCAGCGTCCCTAACGTAGAGACAGGGAAAGTGAAGCACGGAGACAGTAAATAATGGGTCCGAGGCCACAGTTCACACACCACAGAACACCACTCTACACTGCTCTTCAAAACTGAACTCTGGATGACTTTCCTACCCATGAGCAATTCTTTAGCTCAAATAAAGGCTATTCTCACAATACTAACACAGAGAGTACTAAAGCTTAGCAAGAGAAAATAACTAGTTGCCTTGCAATTTACCAATGAAATAGATAGCCTGGAGGCCTCACTCTTACTAGCATCATTTCCCAGGAATATGCTTAAATGATACTGTGACTGGAGCATACCCAACAAAAATGTGCAATTTATGACGTATCTATATTACAGAAGTGCAATGAGATTGAAAATTCTAATATGGTATTTACTGGCTCTTTTAAAATAACATTTCCAATGCCTAACGTGTTCTGTTTGTAAGATTTTCATAGGGAAAACTACCTCCATCTTAAGAAAAGCTAATAACTGAACAAATTCATTAAAAAAACTAAAAGACTTTTTTACTTGCATTATAGGGAAAAATGAAAAAACCTTTGCTCTAACTAAAGGGTTCAGTGAAAAATTCTGAAAGGTAGACGCTTCCTCCTATATAAAAAGTATCAGAGTCGCAAAGCACTGATATCACTGAAAAGGACACTGGCCTTAAGATTTGAGAGGAATTTCTAGTCACAAGCTTTACTACTATACTAAGATGCTTTGTGACTTAAATAAAGCAAGTCATTTAACTTCTCTGAATTCTACTTGGCTTTCTTATCTCTAAAATGAAGGGGCGGGACTACAGGATTTTTATAGACCAGTCCTATTAAATAGAAATTAATAAGAACCACCTATGTAATTTAAAATTTTCCACTTGCCACAGTAAAAGAAAAAAAAAAACAGGAAAAGGTATAAATAATTTTGTTGTTGTTGCTGTTCAGTCGCTAAATTGTGTCCAACTCTTTGGCAACCCCGTGGATTGCAAGCAAGCCAGGCCTGCCTGTCCCTCGCTATCTCCCAGAGTTTATCCAAGGTCATGTCCATTGAATTGGTGATTCTATCCAACCATCTCATCCAAATAAGTAGTTTTAACAACATATTTTTGTTTAACCCCTTATATCTAAAACATCAGTTCAGAAAAACAATATAATAAATTACGATTCTTCTTTCCAGACTAAGCCTAGTATGTATTTTACTGAATCTGGTACGTATTTTACTCTTAGAGCACACAACTCAGATTCAGTACAATGCACATTTAACGTGCCCCAAAGCCACATGTGTGTAGAGGCAGTTACACAAGTTCATTCTCCAATAATTAACGTACAATGTTTCAGGAGTATTCTATTATTAAAAGGAAGGCACACCAGCAGAAATCAGGCTTAATGAAACTAGCTGTTCACACAGTGTGGTTGAACAGCAGCACCGTCCTCAACTACAGAGGCTCGAGAAGCTGCCTCAGGTGGGCACTGCTTTGGGGTAAACAGAAATCATCTGTGCTTTTCAGTGTTTTTAAAATATAAATCACAGAAGGACAACAAATTGACAAATTAAGTTTTTATGTCGTACAACTGAAAAATCTTTTAGAAGCAGATGGGCTGTAAACAGCACATTAAAGGGTCCTCACTACTTGATGTGGCTGTGAGTTTTTCCAATCAGCTGGATCATTAGCGTCTAACAGGACTCTGGGGGAGTAAGAATCAGAAGCCTGCGGAGGGTAGATACCTAAGAAAAATTTTACCTACTTACAACTTAGTGTTGTACTCTTATAGTCTAACTTTAATGGGAACTTACAGTTCGAACTAAAACAGGATAAAGACCAAAAGGAAATCTAGATAGTCATGTGCTAGACAGAATCATGCCCAAAGAAAGGCTGCCATTTAAGCCTGCGCATCAGTTGATAGCAGCTGTGGTGGAGTGACACCGGTGAAGAATTAACACCAGCAGCGCTGGAAAACGTCCCCAGGCTCCTCTAAGAAGATGTATTAACAAGACACATGAAAAGTTATTGATAGAAGCATAGTTAGGCAAGCCACTTGAAGACAAGTGGGTGCTAAATGACAGATGAAATCTAAACCTCGAGCTGCACCTTGAGAGGAGAAATGGGAAGACTGTGGCACAGAGCTTGTTGAAGGCAAACACCTGGAGAATCTGTGTCCTCTCATCAACCAGTTCCCACTTTGAGATTCACATGGAGATGCTACAGAAATCACAGCTGCAGATGACCACACAATAAATACGTGAGAAGGCCCTGCCAGCCTCCTGTGAAGAGGAGGAGGAGGACAGGGTGGTTACCCACCAACTTCAGCCATACATTTTTATTCAGTCAAGTGCATGGAAGCTATGAATTTAGGACAAGGATTCAGGCATTACAGGAACATGTTTACTCCCTCTCACTAGCAAGGAGGAAAGTATGGCTTGATCATAAACCAAGAATTAGTATCTCAGTTTATTCTTGTAAGCAAACCTCAGTGCTGAACTTATGTTCATTATGTGTGACATTATGTGTGAGGGAGGAAGAGACTCCCTGTTAATTCTTGAGACTGGAGACACGAAGAATTTGGGGGGATCACATAAATGGGATGGTAACCTAGCTCAGTCCGGCTCCAAACCTAGAACTTCTTTCCTAGATAGAAAATATTTTTATCCGAGAATCCCCACTGTGGAAAATATGCAAACAAGATGTATTATTAAATCTTCCTCCCATAGGCTCTTAAGGTTATCTCCAGCCTACGAGTGTCATGTTTATGAACAGGTTTAAACTCAACTCAAATATACAGCTGGATAAAGCAATGGCACCTCATTCCAGTACTCTTGCCTGGAAAATCCCATGGATGGAGGAGCCTGGTAGGCTGCAGTCCATGGGGTCGCTAAGAGTCGGGCATGACTGAGCGACTTCACTTTCACTTTTCACTTTCATGCATTGGAGAAGGAAATGGCAACCCACTCCAGTGTTCTTGCCTGGAGAATCCCAGGGATGGAGGAGCCTGATGGGCTGCCATCTATGGCGTCACACAGAGTCGGACACGACTGAAGTTACTTAGCAGTAGCAGCAAATATACAGCACAATAAAAAGTTGGATAATATTAAACACCACAACTATAGGCAGTTTGCTTGATTCTCTTTTCATTTATTCTCTAAGAATAAGAGAAGGACTCTTCATTGCCAATCCATGCAGAGACTGGCTAAATGAAACTGGGGTGTACACAAAGTTCTAGAAGCAATCAAAGGAAAGTCCTCTGTTTTGAGAAACTTTCATTTTAAAATAAGGTTTACCATTCCTCATAGAAGACTCTGCCAGTTTTTAAGCAATCATTTTAGTTAGTTCTAGAAGCACCCAAGAACAATTGACTGGGCCCAGAAAGAGGCTCATCTTGGCAGTGATCTCAAGAACAGACCAACTGTGAGCTGTGACAGGGACACCTCCATGCCAAAGCCACTGACCTCTGACAGACTTCTCAGTCAAGTGCTCAGAGCTTTAAAAGCAGGGGGCTTAATACAGCATCTTGTGTTTTTCTTTCTTAAAGTGGAAAGGAGACTTCCATTTCTGCAAAGTAAGTTCACTAAACAGATTTTTAAATCTGTGCATCCGGGCTGCCGTTTGGAGGGCTGGCAGTATGGGATGGGCCATCTTACACAGAATCATATTTAAGAAATGGTGCGATTCTCCAGCTGGTAGAGACGGCTCATGGCACCCCCCCCCCCACCCCCGCCCTGCCTTCACTGTCACAGAACAGACTGCCCAAGGCTTTCTGTAACCACCTTCATACCCTAGGCTCTGGGAGGAAGTGGACCACGTCTATCTCTTCATAATTGTACTCTGTGTCCAACCCTGAGAAGCATGTCTGGCATGGGACAGATGCTTAGGAAATATTTGTTGAATGGGGAAAACAAAAATTTTCTCAAGGACGCTAAAAGAAATGACAATGAAACTCCAGTGACCAAGATTTCTGAAGAATATGTATCAAGTTAGAGATGTACTCTTTATTTTCTCCCCTAGGGTAATATTATTTTCTTCAGACAGTGAACTTTGATCTCAATAAAATATTAATGCAATAGGAGTCCAAAATATCAAAAGGCAGTTTGATTTGCTTTGCTATAATTTACTCAGCACCGTCAGGAAAATGTCCACAGGTCATCAGAAAACATAAAACTACTTTTCTTTTAGACCTTAAGAAAGCATTCTAAATTTCTGATGGCTTACAATAAAAACTTTGAAATGCTCTAAGTTCTTATGCTCATAATGGTGATGCCAAGTCAGGTTTTAAACCTGTTTAGGTCTTGGTCATGCTTATCAAAGTACCTTAAGGTCCATCTTTTAGACCAGAAATACAGCAATGACAGCAACGAAAACTGAATCACAGTGACGGCAAAACCAGTACATGCAGCAATTTCTAATGTACAAAGTATTCCACATTCATACCCTCATTTGCTTTCAACAGCACCCCTGTGGAGAAGCCAGAGAGAGTCACCCTTGTTTTTACAGAGGAAGAAACGGCGCTCACAGAGCTAAGTCAGTGTCACACAGGCAGTAAGTGAATAGTTGGGAATTTCAGGTGCGAGAGTCGGACAGAAACACAGCTGAAATATTTAAAAGATGACTGATTTATAAAACAAACTTTAGTTCACTGTCTTTGTTAAAAAAATATGGACCATTTTTAAAGTTTTTATTGAATTTGCTGCAGCATCGCTTCTTTGGTTTTTTGGCGGTGAGGCATGTGGGATCTTGGCCCCCGACCAGGGATTGAACCCACGCCCCTGCACTGGGAGGTGAGGTCTTAACCACTGGACCGCCAAGGAAGTACCTAGTTGAACTACTTTTGCCTACCTAACACACCCAATAGAGACACTGTACAGAAATGACATTCTTTACTGAAAAGTATCATTATCCAGCCATGTCATCATTATTGTTGCTTTATACAGGGCCAGAGAGAAAAGTGAATGTCTTCCTGTATCAAGTGATGGGTTTTTTAATTAGCTCTTTTATTCAATTATAACACAAGCTGATCAGAGCTATCATGGAGGACAGAGAGGACTGGGAATAAAACATAAGAGGTTATGTCTCTTTATAGCAAACTAAAATCTGGTTGGGTATAAAGGGACAGATGTATCTTATTCTTCCTCAAACTAGAATAGAACGAATCTGGAATGTTCCAGTTGGGAGTATTTCCCAATCCTTTCTCTGACATTATCTTTTCTAACGTGTTTGCATGCCAGCTTTCCCGATGAGCCAGTGAATCTACATGAAAACATGCTTTCATGTGCAAAACCACAAAAATAAGATTATTTCTATCACATTGTTCGTTTGTACCTAGTAGAATTCTTTGCCTTCTTTACCGAGACTACATCTTGAAGAGGCACTAAAATACCTGCGAGTACACACGAGCTTTGAACAGTACTGCTCAGCCTGACTGGAAACACTTTCTTTGAGGAGGAAGGGACAAGACTGCAAAAGATGCCCAGAAAGCAATCTGAAAATATAAAATATTAGTGTTAGATGTTTAATGCCTGTCTCCTCTCCCACTCTGTGCTCTGCGACAGGAGCGCTGAAACAGAGCTAAGGCTTATAGGTCCTTGTCAGTACTCAGCTGTCTCAGCCTTTAGGTTTGACAAGAGAAAAGAAGGTCTACTAGGCAACTGTTTGGCTCCCGGGGCAGGAAGCTGCATCCAACTCCGGACCAGCTGGCTGTGGATGCCTGCGGACTGCCAAGTCAGCAGTGACGGGATGGAGCGCCTTCTTGCTTTAGTATTACTCTGGAAGGTCAATTAACAGTACTGCCAGCCTCCAAGGTTCTCTTTCCAAACTGTTAGGAATTCTCCTTGATGATCATCTAAACATAAGTGGGCTTTAAGCTTTGGAGGGACCCTTTGAGACTTTTCAGATCTGGACTCTTTTCCCTGGATGATACTATTGCTGTTGCCACTGTCAATAATGATGAGGATTGTGGTAATAACAACAAAACACCAGCGATCCCATTTATTGAGTGCACACACTACAGGAAATGACTTGAGCTCAATGCCTTTCAGGGAGATTCTTACCCTTGGAATCATCCTTCGTTCCTTCCCCTGCTCACAATACTTTCCCCTACCACTTCTCTTATGATCATTCTTGGCCAACATTCATATTCGTGGTTCTCAACCCTGAATGCCCATTATAATCATGAGGAGCTCTTAGGAAATGGCAGTTCAGTTCCCAAGAAACTATACATAAAGATGCTGATTTAATTCATCTGGGGAAGGGTCTGGGCATTGACTGATATTCTTTGAAAGCTCCTCAGATTATGTGCAGCCAGGACCGAAAACCATGAGTCCACAACCCAGCCAATACTCCATCCTTTCCATTCCATGACCTCCGAAATCCTTTCTGTTCAACCACAACAGCCAGGTACACGTCCATGGTCATCTTAGACCCTGAGGTTAATAATGAAAATACTAATTCCAGAACTTTATTTCATGAATCACACACATTCACGCCTACCTCCTGCCAATCTGCTTCACACACTCTAGAAGCTGTACTCTGGCAATTCAGTGACCCACAAAGATGGCCAAGCCACTTTCTCATTGTCCATGATATCACTGTACCTTTTCCTTCTCTCCCCAGCCTGGATCCTGTGTTTCATCACTGTAATTATTTCACTGCGCACACCTTCAGCTCCAGCGCCTTGTTTGGTCTATGTGGTGTCTTCATTCAGTAAAACCTCGAGCCCAGTAAAACCCAATTCTATGCCAACCGCAAACCTACATGCACTTGAGTTGTTACCTGGATGCGGGCTGAAGGAAAGTACAGAATCACGCTGACTAGTTTTATTTCAAATTTGTGACCAAAAATCTCTAGAGGTCATCTTTGTTTCCCATCAACAAATTTACCAACCTACTTTTAAGGGCACCATATAGTTTCCCCCACTCCCCATTAAACTGGATAAACTGTCCCGAAGACCAAACCATCTGTATACCACATCATATCTCAAGGAGTTGGTTCTTGAAATTACCACCCCTTTCTTATTTTGATATTTCACCTCTTTTCCAGATCACTCGTATTAGCCTCCAACATAGTATAACATCTGCTACTTTTCTTTTTTTTTTTAATTTTTATTCATTTCTCTCCTATCGTTCCATTGCTCTGTTCTCCTGTGTGGTAGAATGCATGGAAGAAGTCTCCATCCTCGCTGTTTGCACACTTCCTTCCCCTATATTCCTGTGTATTTTATTTCATTTCTTAAACAATTACAAGATAATACATTAAAAGTATGTGTCAGGCACAGAAGATTTGTATTTTACCCTTAGTTTAAGGAACAGACAATTACTAGAAACGCTGAAACCTACTGTGTCTCTCCTGCCCATCCCCATTCTTTCCCCTCCCTCACCAGGAAGTAAAGGCTATTCTTATTTTTCCAGCTTTTGTGATTATTTGATATATATTGTGAAATGATTATCAGAATGAGGTTCATTTCAGTCGCTCAGTTGTGTCAGACTCTTTGCGACACCATGAATCATAGCACGCCAGGCCTCCCTGTCCATCACCAACTCCCGGAGTTCATTCAAACTCATGTCCATTGAGTCAGTAATGCCATCCAACCATCTCATCCTCTGTCGTCCCCTTCTCCTCCTGCCCTCAATCTTTCCCAGCATCAGGGTCTTTTCAAATAAGTCAGCTCTTTGTATCAGGTGGCCAAAGTACTGGAGTTTCAGCTTCAACATCAGTCCTTCCAATGAACACCCAGGACTGATCTCCTTTAGGATGGACTGGTTGGATCGCCTTGCAGTCCAAGGGACTCTCAAGAGTCTTCTCCAACGCCACAGTTCAAAAGCATCAATTCTTCGGAGCTCAGCTTTCTTTATAGTCCAACTCTCACATCCATACATGACCACTGGAAAAACCATAGCCTGAACTAGATGGACCTTTGTTGGCAAAGGAATGTCTCTGCTTTTGAATATGCTATCTAGGTTGGTCATAACTTTCCTTCTAAGGAGTAAGTGTCTTAATTTCATGGCTGCAGTCACTATCTGCAGTGATTTTGGAGCCCCCCAAAATAAAGTCAGCCACTGTTTCCACTGTTTCCCCATCTATTTGCCATGAATGAGGTTACTCACACCGTAACCACGTCACATTATTACCATGTGTGTGTACCGGGTGGGGGATGTGGGTGTGTGCTGAGCATGTTTAAGGTCTACCCTCCTGGTAATGTTTAGGCGTGCGCTACAGTGCCCTTTAGTCACCACACTATAGTTGAGAGCCCCCAAACCTATTCATCTTCTAACTAGAAGACTGTACCTCTGGATAACATCTCCCCACTTCCCCTACTCCCTTGGCAACCACCAATCTACTCTACTTCAGTTCATTTTTTAAAAAGAGTTTTTTAGATTCCACATATATGAGATCATAGTATGTTCTTCTTTGACCTACTTTACTTACTATAAATGCCCTCAAGTTTCAGCCACACTGTTGCCAGTGGCAGGTCTGCCTTCTTTTTTACGGCCGAGTAATCATACATCATACATACTTTTGACCCTTGAGCAAGATGGGTTTGAACTGCATGGGTCCATATAGATTTTTTTCAGCAGTAAATACTACAGTACTGCAAGATCCGAGGCTGGCTGAATCATGCACATGAGGGCCCACTATAGGTTACAAGCAGATGTTTGACTTTGCAGTGGGTCAGCTGTTCAAGGCTCAACTGCACATGTGTATTTATATTGATAAAAGTCGTATTTTCTGTATCCATTCATCCATCAGTAGACACTTGGCTTGTTTCCATACCTTGGCCGTTGTAAACAATGCCACAACAAACAGAGGGGTGCAAACGTGTCTTCAAGAGATTGATTTCACTTCCTTCTGGTATATACCCAGAAGTGGGATTGCAGGATCATATGGTAAGATTTCATTTCCTTCCGGTATATACCCAGAAGTGGGATTGCTGGATCATATGGTAGTTCTATTTTTAATTAAAAAAAAAAAAAAACTCCATAAAGTTTTCCATAATGGCCATACCAATTTTTAACAGCAAGCTTTTGTTAACTTACACATATTTAATGACTAATCTGCATTTGTTCTACTGTCATATGTGTGTTCTTTCTCCTCTTTTACTTTCTCATGGGTTGACTGAATGTTTTTATTCCTTTTAAAATCTCCACTATATTTAGAAATTACACCATATCTTTTTAGTGATTACCCTAGAAATGTTAACATGCACTGAACAGAGAATGTCAGTAATTTTACCATCCTCCTACATAAATCAAGGACCTTAGAATACTTTAATTTCAGCTACTTCCTTCCTAAGTTATTTGCTATAAGCCATTACTATTTTGGTGTTATAAATCAATTTTAGCTTTATTTTAGATTTATTCTCATGTGAACTTTCTTAGTTTATCATTCCTTTCTGCAGCTAAGGTCTTCCATCTGGGATCATTTTCCCTTTGCCTAACGTACATCAATTAGAATTTCTTTTAGAGATGGTCTCTTGGTACATATTCTCCCAGGTTCTATCTATCTGGAAAGAACTTTATCTACACTTATTCTTAAAATTTTGCTGAATATGGAATTCTAGGTTGGCAATTATATTGTCTCCCCACTTTGAAGATATTATTTCACAGCCTTCTGGCTCCATGGTTGTTACCGGCAAGTCAGTTTTAAGTATACTTTCCTTTGAAGCGATCTTTTAAGATATCTTATTTGTCTTTGGTGTTGTGTAGGTTCACTATGATATGTCTAATGTGCATTTATTTCTATTTATTCTTTTTGGAATTTTGGGAGGCTTGCTAAATCTGAAGACTGATGTCTTTCACCAGTTTTGTAGAGTTATTAGCTCCTATCTTTTCAAATTCTGACTCTGCTCCATTCTCTGATTCTGACTCTTCTGCTTCTGGAATTCCAGTTAAGAGGCATGTTACACCTCCTCACTTCATTATATTATAACATTATGTATTATATACTAACATAGTATATGTTATAATAATTACTTATAATTATTATAATATTTATATTGCTGGTTTATATATATATATATATTAGTATATATTATGTTTTAGTATTTAATTACAGCCCTCTATATGGGCTTCCCAGGTGACTCAGATAGTAAAGAATCCCCCTGCAATGCAGAAGACCCAGGTTCAATCCCTGGGTTAGAGGTATGGCAACCCACTCCAGTATTCTTGCCTGGGTAACCCCATGGACAGAGGAGCCTGGCAGGCTACCACCCATGGGGCCACAAAGAATCGGATGCAACTGAGTGACTAACACTTTCAATTTCTACATAATACTAGCACCTTCCATGCAACAGTTTTATATTTCTGTATCTCTCTGTGGTGCATTATGAGTAACTCCTCTGGATGTCTTTTAACCCATGAGATCTCTCTTCATTTATGTATAGTATGCTAAATGTCAACCTGTGCGTTGCACGACTATTTTTAATTTCTAATGACTCATTGTGTTCTTTTCCAAATATGGTGATCTTTTAAAAAAGTCTCTTGATCCTTATATTTTCAAGCCTGTTCCTTACTCTTTAAATACATAAACATAATTATTTTACATTATGAGATATACCAGTATCTGAAATCTCTAGATATCTGATTCTTCTATTTTTTGTTAACTCTCACTCATTCAGCCTTGTTTCCTTGTGTATTTTATGATTTCTGACTGAAGAACTAATATTCCTCGGAACTCTATCTGCGAGACTCTTTTGGCTTGATGAAAGGGGATTCCTCCAGAAAGGATTTGTGTTTGCTTCTGCCTGAGCCTGAGGACACTAATAACTCAGCTTAAGTTGCCCGAAGTTCTAGACTTTGGGTTTCTTTGAATCTTTTATTACCAAGTAACTGAAAAATGTAATGACAAAATTTAAAGAGAGACCAAATGACAAAGAGTAAAAAGGGAAGAGAACTGAGATCTAAACTACTATACTAAAGGATATTTTTGAAAAAGAAATGCTTGAGACCCAGATATTATGCTGCTGTTGCTAAGCTGCTTCAGTCATGTCCGACCCTGTGCGATCCCATAGACAGCAGCCCACTAGGCTCCTCTGTCCCTGGGATTCTCCAGGCAAGAACACTGGAGTGGGTTGCCATTTCCTTCTCCAATGCATGCATGCATGCTAAGTCGCTTCAGTTGTGTCTGACTCTGTGCGACCCAATGGAGAGCAGCCCACCAGGCTCCTCTGTACACAAGATACTCTAGGCAAGAATACTGGAGTGAGTTGCCATTTCCTTCTCCAGATATTATACTATATATGATAAATGTTTAAATTTCAAAGATAAGGAAAATAAACTGAAGGATGAAACAGAAAAAATTTACCTATGCAGAAGACAGTGGAGTGATATACATAATCTTGAGCAAGGAGGGTTCAGGATGGGGAACACATGTATACCTGTGGCGGATTCATTTTGATATTTGGCAAAACTAATACAGTTATGTAAAGTTTAAAAATAAAATAAAATTAAAAAAAAAAAAAGAATTTAACAGTCAGTAAAAGTACTGTTCATGTATAAAAACAGAAACAGTATTAAATATGCAACAGCTTAAACCTATATTCAAACCATTCTTAAAGCAATTTTCTAAAGATGTTTAACATCATAATTAAGAAATTTAGGAAGATAAAATTTTGTATAAAGATTGATGGTAAGCATGAGAAGCCATTAAATATGGACATGTCACTGTAATTGCTATAGATATGAAACCACATAGAGAATAGTTCTTTAATACAAGTAATAGAATTTAACCCTTAAGATTAAGGGGACGACAGAGGATGAGGTTGGATGGTATCACTGACTCAATGGACATGAGTTTGAGCAGGCTCTGAGAGCTGGTGATGGACAGAGAAGCCTGGCGTGCTGCAGTCCATGGGGTCTCGAAGAGTCGAACACAACTGAGTGACTGAACTGAACCCTTAAGATTATATTAATAAAGACTATTAAGTAAGAGTGTGAAAGATTACATTTTACATGTTGCAAAGGGGAAAAGGGACAATTCTTAGATTTGACAGGCAAAATTTAGAGAATGTTTTAAGGGTCTATGAAAATAACCACTTACGTAAGTAAGAACAATAACATCTTCTATATCATTAGAGAGAAAAACAAAGCCAAGATATTATCCACAGAAATGAAAAGAATATAAACTAAAAGGAGACAAGAAACTCCAGGAAGCCTAAAATAAAATCTAATTTATTTTAAGATCAGACATATCAGCTATTTTGATAAATGAGTTTTACATCTCTTTATTGAAGGACAAATATTCCCCTCCATTAACCAAAATATAAGACTTGTACTTTGTCATGCTGCCTATCATGCTAGCACAAAATTCTATTTTATTTTCTTCACAGCGCTTACTATTATTAGAATTATTTTCTTGTTTATTGCCCAGTTCTCTGCACTAGAATATAAGTTGCATAAGAAAGGACCATGGCTGTCATGTTCATGCCTATATTGTTAGGGCGCTCCATAAATATGCGTTGGATCAATCAGTGAAGGAGTGAATGACTAGACATCACACAGAAAGTTAAATATAAAAAGTCAAAGAAAAAGAAAATAGAGGTTACAATTAAAAATGTCATGTAAAAAGGAATAGCAAAATACTTTTAAAATAAGTAGAAGAAATATACTGTAGGGAGAAAAGAGTTATTATGGGATTATACAATATGTGTGTAAAACTTCTGAAAATTGTAAAGCACTGTAGAATTCAAAGAATCTTTCATTCAACTGTAAATATGTTGTTGAATGAAAAATAAGAAAGATTCTCTCATATATATATGTATGTGTGTATATATATATAGAGAGAGAGAGAGAGAGAGAGAGAAAATATATTTTTGTTGTTAATGAAAGACAAAATCAATAATGGAATTTAAGTCCTAAAACCTTGATATATCAAATTCTAGGATTTATATACATACAAAGCAAAATAAAAACATAGAGATTCAGACAGAAAATGATAGAATTATAATGATTATGAGTGACTAACAGTCACAAATACACTCTAATAGTCTAATAGTCTTTGACAGATTAGGTAGATAAAACATAAAAATAGAGTCTATCTGAATAATTGACCCTATGAATGTATACGTGTGTTTATTTTACATGCACATAAATAGTTTTCTAAGTATACGTATGAACTTCCCTAATAATGCAGTGGTAAAGAATCTACTTGCCAATGCAAGAGACATGGGTTCAATCCCTGGGCCGGGAAGATCCCCAAGAGGAGGAACTGGCAACCCACTCCAGGATCCTTGCCTGGGAAATCTCACGGACAGAGGAACCTAGGGGTTCTATATAGTACATGGGGTCACAAACGACTTAGTGACTAAACAATAAGGATACATATATTATTTAAATTAGAAAATAATCATTACTAAAGTACTTGCTAGATTGCATGCGGAAAGTTTTTGACAAGCTTTTCTTACCCAAAAGCTGTTAGAAAAATAATTCATGGGATTGAAATAAAAATTTATAATAAATGTAAATTTTTCTAGATGGAAAAAAATTGAAGTCTAAGTGTATGGAAACCATTTCTGCAACTGGTCTATCATTTTTGTAAATGTCGTATTAACTAATACTTTCTAAGTAATACGATCTCAAACAGATAAGTGCAGGGAGATCTCATAAGCCTGAATGGGTGGAGAGAAAAACTGAAAAAGGCCTTCTAAAGCCATGAGTGCAGTACAGTTCTATAGTCACAAGTAATGACTTTTCTGCATAAAAACTATGTTAAATTTGATTTCAGAATGTTGTGTGCAATTCCATATACTATGCCTTGAGAAATGAAAGGGAAAGAGTGAAGGTAACATTTATTGAGCAAATGTGTGTGAGGTATAACTTCATATAATAATTGGTGCTTAAAAGTATGGCTGTTTTCATCCATTCAACAAGTACCTCCATGGAGAAGGAAATGGTGACCCACTCCAGTATTCTTGCCTGGAGAATCCCATGGACAGAGGAGCCTGGCGGGCTATCGTCCATGGGGTCACAAGAGTCGGACACGACTTAGTGACTAAACCACCACCAGCGTGACGAGAAGCCTGCACACCACGATGAAGAGTAGCGCCCGCTCACTGCAACTCGAGAAGACCCACATGCAGCAACAAAGGCCTAGCATAGCCAAGAATAAAAAGTAACTTTTAGAAATCCTGAAAAAAAAAAAAATAGTAAGTACCTCCTGAGTCCCTCCACTACGCCAGGCAAAAATAAGCACTGGGAGGGACATAGAATACAATCATGTGAAACAGATCATCTAATAGTAGATGGTGATAGCTAATATGAGAAAAATAAAGCAGAAAGGAGGGATGGAGAGATCTGGGGAGTTATAATTTTAAACAGTCAGGAAAGGCTTTCCTGAGAAGATGTTAACTGAACACTCACTCACAGGAGATGAGGGAAATGTGTTCCAGGCCAGAACAGCCAATGCAAAAGCACGGAGACACAAGGCAACAAGGCTAGAGTAGCCTGAAAAAGGACTCAGAGTGGGAGAGCAGCGACTGGGAAACAGACTGCGCGGGGCCTTAAGTTTATGGTCAAAGACTTGGGCTTGTAATTGAAAGTTATCTGCCTTATGCTTGAAAAGAATCACTATGTCCTTTGGGTAGCTGAGAACAGGGCGCCAAGGATGGAAGAGAGAATGAAGAAGCTACAGTAGTAATCTAGATAGCAGATGGCGGTTGCCTGGCCAGAGGTGGCAGGGAAGGGACAAGAAGTATAGATTCTGGATGGAACTGAAGGTAAACTCAGCAGAATTTGCTGGTGTGTTAGACGTAGGCACGAGCGATAAGAGGAGTCAACGTAACTCCAAAGATTTAGTCTGAACAGATGGAAGGATAAAGTGTCATCATTTGCATTAGTTATGGAAACGGTGACTAGTATTACTCCAAAGCTCACAGTCTTTCCACAATGCCTCAGTACTAGAGAAAAAAGGCAACCAAAATTATGTGCATAGAGCATCTACCATATGGATTATAGACTTTTTCATTTTACAAATGAAGGTTGAGAAGACTTTTTCTCAAAATAATTGGTATTTCTCATAATAATTAGTTTCCTGAATTATGAGATTTCTTGTTCAATGACATGGTGAAGCCTGAAAATGTTAAAGGACTGAAAAAGGATAGGAAATTTATGGATGACAGAATCGTATCAGGTTATCCAGGGATGTTAGGGGTATTTGGGTAAATCTCCATATTCTTGAGGGTGATAGTAAGAAAAATGGTCCACAGGACCTCCTTAAAAACAGTGTTTGACAGAATAAGATGGAGCACAGACTTTTCAAAGATTAGATATGAGAACACTATTTTGCTCTGGCTTCTTCATTTTAAGTGTTTCAAACAGAAACTTGAATAACTAACCACCAATGTCCTAGCTGCTTTCAGTGACTCAAGATATTCTTTGAGCATACACACAGAGCTATGTTTTGGACATTTATCATGTATGTATAGCTTTCCAATTCATTTTTCGTAGGATAAAGGTTAATAGGCTCCAAGAAATGTACTTGTTTAATTTCTTCAAGCTTTCTGTTTATATTCTCTCATTGGCCGTGTTCATAGGTTGCCTCAGCAATACAAGTTGATTCTGTTGTTGAGATAAAATATAATTATTTTCCACTCGTCTTAGTGGAAACATTACACTGGATATCTAGAATTAATCTTCTTCTGTCCTGCTATCTTTGTCTATTTGTATAAACATGCCATCCTGTGATAATTCCCAAGAGTGAGTTCTCTTCAATCTCCCCCACTCCTGACATCACTGTTTCAATGAAAGCTACTTCCTTCTTTCTTCCCAGTCATCTTGACCTAGCTCCTTCCTGTGTTTCAACTCTGTCAGGACAGCTGCCAAGATCAAGAAATACTAACTCATGCCTCATGTATATAAAAACTCTCTCTTTCAGTCCCAGTGCTAACCCTCCAGAGACGACTCTGGTCTTAATTTTGGCGACACCTCTGAATGCATCTCCTCTTCTTTAGTCTGTCCCAGCTGTACTTTGTCTAGCATGCTGGGACTGGCTTAATTTTAAACCATGGCTCTAGTAAGTTCACTATCAAGACCATGCAATGGCTTCATGTCTATAGCTGAATTATATGTCACTTTTTTTACCTACCTTTCAGGGCCCTCCACAATATGGCTCCAGCTGTCTTTCCAGTTTCATATCGTACTATTTCCCTTACAAGATCACTATAGCTATAGCAAAATCAACCACTCTTCCCTGAACCTGGCTCCATTTTACCAGCTTGGTGCTGGGCTTCCCAGATGGCTCAGCAGTAAACAAACAAACAAAAAAACCTGCCTGCTGATGCAGGAGATGTGGGTTTGATCCCTGGGTCAGGAAGATCCCCTGTGGAGGAAATGGCAACCCACTCTAGTATTCTTGCCTGGAAAATCCTATGGAGAGAGGAGGCAGGCAGGCTACAGTCCATGGGGTCGCAAGGGAGCCACTAAACAACAACAACAAATCTCTGTTTATACAAAAACTTCCCCTCTTGTCTATCAAACTTCCCTTCTTGTCTATCAAAAGTTGACCTGTCCTTCAAGACCCAGCCCAAATATGGCTCCTAAGAAGCACGTGCTGATGCCCCTGGCCTGATCCGTGTGATCACCACATCCCCCGCAACTCCATCCCCAAACCCCAAAATGTAGACTGCAGTTTGCCGACCTGAGCACCTTTCTGAGCACCTTTCGTATCTTCAACACATAATTCTAAGCTCCGAGAAGATAGATAGCAAGTGTCTTGCTTATCTCTGAATCGCCCATGGTGGTAGGATCCTGCCTTACATAAAGTTGAGTTCAAGGATAATCAGTGACAAGAAGTGTTAAAGAGTAGATATCTTTTTAAAGGCTGTTTTTAAACTTACCATTAAAAGCTGTGAACACTCCCCTCTCACTTAATAACGGGGGATCAGTGGAGACAAACAGATATAAGAGTATCTCCTTGGTCTCTTGAGTAGTCTTTCTACTCTCCTGTATAAATAGAATTTACATTACAGTCATTAAAAGTCCACTGTAAAATGCTGTCACAAGGCCATATCTGGGAAGAGAGGATGAGTGCTAATCTGTTCCTGACTCACTCTTTATTGAGTAGGGACAGTATGAGATGATCTGTCTGGATTAAAGACAGAAAGGAAATGGAGTTTTCAAGGCAGGAAAAAAAAAAAAAAAATTAACCTCCCCGCCCCACAAAAAAAAGCTGCATCATAAAATGTAGTCTGTGGAAAATCTTTCAGCTGAATGACAAGATTAAGAAAAATCAATAAAACCTTTGAAACCTGAACTATGTGAAAGGCTTTTTAGGCTTGATGGCAAAAGACAAAGGTACGGCTTCAAGAACATAAAATCTTTCTCTAGCAACCGCAAAGCAATTCTTCAATATTCAGGAGCCTTCATGGCCCCAAAATATGCTTAGCACAAATTGCTTATTACACAGATAGGGACAGTCGAGATTCAAAGGGCCTGCATTTCCAAAAGGACTTTTACCAAGGCCGTAATTAGTTGTTCTGGCAAAAACTGCGTACAAGTCTAATTGCACACACAATTTGCTAATTGTATCTTCAAAATAAAGGGTGAAGGGTTAATTGTATCCACATCTGGCCACAAAGAAAGAGATCGTCCTTTGAAAATATGACCCTACACTCGGATGAAAATTTGCATTAAACAACCATCCCCATTACTACTAATAATTATAATAATATCACATGCTTACAAATTGATACCTTTCATCCTGATCCTGAAAACACTTTACAAACATTAATTAATGTCACAATACTCTTATGAGGTACGAAAGGCAATTATCCCAACGGTGTCAAGGAGGAAATACAGGAAAGTTAGGTAATTGTCAAACAGACACAAAGGGAATTGGAATTCTCAGTCTCTGGCTCTGAACACTGACCTTGGTCACCAGGGAGGTTCCATGGTTCACATAAATTAGCAAAAATGAGCCTGAAACCAAAGGCAAAACCAAGTAACCACATTTCAGAATAGTGAAACAAGTCTTTGATTTAAACTCTACTTTGACTTCTTTTTTATCCAAAGGAAAATAGAGAGCATCTAGAATGGAGCCAACAAGGAGAACTTTTTGGTTTTATAATCATATATTTCAGATAATCAAAACAGAGTCCAGATAATCATATGATGCGTCCCTAATGAATGATACATTCAAAGCTACGTAAGAGGAATAAGTTCCCACAAGGGATGGGTACTTAGAATGTTCTGGTTGTAGTAGCTGTGAGATGAGGACACGCTGGACCTAATTAATACATAGGGTGAGGGACTAAAACAGAGTAAAATTAACATTACCTTAATTCTAACTGTTGTGAATTTACATCAAATTACTAGTTAGGAGCATTCAATTTATACCAGCCTGAGTACAAATAGGAAAAGGAGTTCGTCAAGGCTGTATATTGTCACCCTGTTTATTTAACTTATATGCAGAGTACATCATGAGAAACACTGGACTGGAAGAAACACAAGCTGGAATCAAGATTGCTGGGAGAAATATCAATAACCTCAGATATGCAGATGACACCACCCTTATGGCAGAAAGTGAAGAGGAACTCGAAAGCCTCTTAATGAAAGTGAAAGTGGAGAGTGAAAAAGTTGGCTTAAAGCTCAACATTCAGAAAACAAAGATCATGGCTTCTGGTCCCATCACTTCATGGGAAATAGATGGGGAAACAGTGTCAGACTTTATTTTTCTGGGCTCCAAAATCACTACAGATGGTGACCGCAGCCATGAAATTAAAAGACGCTTACTCCTTGGAAGGAAAGATATGACCAACCTAGATAGCATATTCAAAAGCAGAGACATTACTTTGCCAACAAAGGTTCGTCTAGTCAAGGCCATGGTTTTTCCTGTGGTCATGTACGGATATGAGAGTTGGACTGTGAAGAAGGCTGAGCGCCGAAGAATTGATATTTTTGAACTGTGGTGTTGGAGAAGACTCTTGAGAGTCCCTTGGACTGCAAAGAGATCCAACCAGTCCATTCTGAAGGAGATCAGCCCTGGGATTTCTTTGGAAGGAATGATGCTAAATCTGAAACTCCAGTACTTTGGCCACCTCATGTGAAGAGTTGACTCATTGGAAAAGACTCTGATGCTGGGAGGGATAAGGGGCAGGAGGAGAAGGGGCCAACAGAGGATGAGATGACTGGATGGTGTCACTGACTCGATGGACGTGAGTCTGAGTGAACTCCAGGAGTTGGTGATGGACAGGGAGGCCTGGCGTGCTGCGATTCATGGGGTCGCAAAGAGTCAGACACGACTGAGCGACTGATCTGATCTGAGTACAAATAAATTTCCTTAAAAACGTGTATCATTAATAATATCTTCTTTAAGAATTAGAGAGATATGAGGATTCATTTTTAATGGCCACAAAACATATATTTTAAGGATTGATTTATAATTTATAGTTATTTTTATAAATAATATAGCAGGGGGGATGAGAATTCAAGTTTTTCTTTCTTTCCTTTTTTTTTTTTAAATGTAAAGCTCTGACACTGTGTAAGGAACAGACCAGGAAGGTGAAAATCAGGAGGCAGAAAGATCTGTCAGGAGGGTTTGTAATACATCGGATGAGGATGGAGGAGGGTCTGCTCTCTGATCTTGGCATAGGAGAGGTAAAAGAGAGGACAAACAAGACAGTCTCTGACAGCACCTAGTGAAGAATTAAACATGAGGAAAAGGATGTGCTGCACATCTGACCAAAGGCAACCAGAGGCTCATACTGCATGTTTGCTCTACGGTCATATTAGCACAAGTACCAACAGGGTTAACATACTATAAATATTTTTCATAAATGTCAATCGTGTGTTGCATGTGTGAACACTCAGTTGCTCAATTGTGTCCGATTCTTTGCGACCCCATGGCTGCTGCTGCTGCTAAGTCGCTTCAGTCCTGTCCGACTCTGTGCGACTCCATAGACGCCAGCCCACCAGGCTCCCCCGTCCCTGGGATTCTCCAGGCAAGAACACTGGAGTGGGTTGCCATTTCCTTCTCCAACGCATGCAAGTGAAAAGTGAGAGTGAAGTCGCTCAGTCGTGTCCGACTCTTCGCCACCCCATGGACTGCAGCCCACCAGGCTTTTCAGTCCATGGGATTTCCTAGGCAAGAGTACTGGAGTGGGGTGCCATTTCCTCCTCCAGGGGATCTTCCCAAACCAGGGATCAAACCCTCATCTCTTGCATGTCCTGCATCGGCAGGTGGGTTCTTTACCACGGCGCCACCTGGGAAGCCTAAATATTTTTCATCAGTAAATATTGTATCACAAATATTTTTCATCAATGAAAAGCATAAAATATTGTTTTTTAAAGTAATATCACAACACGAAATGTATCTTTTTTTAAATAAAAATGAAACATATTATTTTTCAGCCAGACTGAGGATATGAGAGTAAGATTATGTCTCTAGCTCAGGTTTCTGCATTCTCTTTGCTCTGTTCATTCACATTTATAAAAAGGAAAACAAGCTTTAGTTTTTTCTTTCCCAGATATTCAAAGGATCTGTACCCACTAAGGTCTTTATATCTCCCTCCCACATTGCCAAAAATAATGTAAAACCCTGACAAAAATAGATGCTTAAAAATTACTGATTAAATGAATAAATTTAAAAATTAAACAAAAATTTAAGTCAAATATAAATCCTCCAAACATGGAGAGAAGTATTGCTGTTAGTGTTAGACTGCCTGTTAAATGGTATGTTAGTGATGGCTGTTGTTTATTAAATGACAACTTAAACATTTCACCAGGAAAAATCCATTTCCCAAATAACTTACACTGATCACCACACTTGTTATAAAAAATTGCTAGCCACTATATCCAAAGACAAATCCTCATTAGCACTAGCGCTGAGAACTGCTATTGATAGAAAAAAACAAGAAAATGTTTGGGAGACATTACACTGCACTTAAAATGTTTCCTTAGGAAATGACATGACTATATAGTCAATGTTATATAATTAGAAATTTCTCCCCTTGTAACAATGTTCCATCTTTGTGTTCTGAAGAGAAACCACTGATTTTTATCTACCCTAATTTAAAGATATCATTATTGTCAGTGACATCCTAGTCACATACAAAATTGAGGTCAAGGTTTCAGATTTGACATCCAAAGGCCTGGATGATATGGACCAATGGACTTCTAGTCATAATTCCCTCTGATACGGTCAGTGATTCCTGAGGAATGAGGATTTGTACCACTGGCTGTGCAAGTGCTGAGGAGGAGGGCGCCTAGAAGGCTGGGGTTCGGGTTCAGGGGGGCTTCACGGGCAAGAAGACAGGCAGAGCAGAGGGCAGGGCAAGTCAAGGGCCATCTCCTTTCTTTTCTGGATCTAAGCCTTTAGGGGCAGCCCCTCAGCTCCCACCTGTGCGAGCACGTGTGTACACACAGGTCAGCATGAGCGGAGTCCCTGGGGAGCGCTGGCTGCCGTGAGCTCAGAACCAGGGGCTCTGGGGCGGCTCAGGCAGAGCTGCAGCCCCAACTGTGACTTACTGACAGTGATTCGGCACCTAAGTGTTTGCACTGAGTCAATCTGAATTCAAGTTGGAGCCACATATCAGCTAAGCGGCCTGCACAAGACATTTCACTTTCTTAAGTGTCAGTTTTCTCAACTGTAAAAACAGGGAGAATTAAATGATATATACTGCTTAGTACAGCACCTAAGCGTAGGAGAAGAGCAATAAATAAAAGCTTTTACCATTAGGACTGAATGTGAATCTAGACCACCAGAGCCATAGGCCGCAGTCTTTCAATCTCATCCATCCTTTTACTCAAACAGCAACTATCAAAAACCCCTATGCTTCTTAAAACACTAGGTTGAAAATGTATTTCTACATTTTCAAATACATTTCAGGAAATGTATTTCTGAATTCTAATGTAGAATTCAGTGAAAATATTTTGAATTTGATAAAGGGTTTTCAAAAGTACTTTCCCCAAAAGATGGCAGTGGTGGATGCCAAAGAAACACTTTTTTTATTCCACCACTTTTAGAACACTATTCAATAATCTGACACATTCAAAAGAAGAGGACAACAGCAGAAATGGCCACACAGCTTCCTGAAACAAACGCTTTTCAGAAAAGTCATCTATACCATTTTGCTTAAAAACTAGTTCTATATATCTTATATACTTATTTATTTAAATATTTTTAATTTAAATATTTATTTATAGTTTAAAAATTGACCTATGTTTTTAACTCGATACATATATTTGAAGAGAAAATTTCACACCAGTATCATAAATGTAAAACCAACTTTCCTTGCCAGCTAAAAGATAACTTAAGAAAATGGTAATATTAATGTTTTGCAATCAGTGAGCAGTGAAGGGATATTTGGCTCAATGGATTTGGTGTTTCAGACAGACTGGAGGTTCTACATCCAGTAAGATAATTGGCTTTTAGTTGCTAAATCTGGTTTTTAGTGTTACTGTGAGCAAGCAGGAAAAACTTCAGTCCACACGTATATCAAGTTCTGATCACAGAACATTGCATTTTCCCTCTGAAAAACTTAATCTGATTTGGACTTTTCTACTTCATTATGGATTTTAAAATTTTAGTATCACCCTTTCCTTACATTACCTTTTAGTTGGCAAGGAAAGCTGGTTTGACATTTATGATACCAGCATGAGATTTTCTCATTAAATACATATATACATTGAGTTAAAACTTGCATCAATTTAAAATACTAAAAATATTTTAATAAGTATATAAAATATATTAATGTAAGTGCCCTAAAAACAACAGGTGGTACAGGCTGGGGGTGGGCAGGTGCTGTCTCCACCATTCTTGTTGGCCTGTCCCATTCTATTCATCTCCCACTTTTTGCAGAAGGTCCTCCTTGGCCCCTGCAGCCATGGTCACGACTCTCTGAAATGTGAACGTCTCTAGAATTTAGTCTCTATTATATGATTTCATCTTTACCATATGATTAGCACATAATCATAGGCTCTAATACAGCATTATTTAAATGTTCACGTGTCTGTGTCCTGGACTATTAGACTGATAAACGACTTGTGGGCAAAAAGAATTCATTTATCTCTGTAGCACTGAGCAAACAGGGGCATGCTGATAAATATTTCCTGAATAGTCTTATAATTCCTTATGTTTATATTTAAGTAACTGTACTTCAAAGGCAATTCTATTATAATATTAACTAAATTAAACCAATTTTTAGTTCTATGTACCTATCTGAATGATCCCATAAAGGCAAGAACTAACAGATTATTTGCCCTAATCTGGACTAGTGTAAGATTACTAGTTACATACCTTTCTTCCTTAGTTACAGATAATATATCACGGCAATGTGCCTAGCTCCCAACATTTCCCCACCATTCCTGCTGGTAGAGATGGTCAATGAGATGCTGTTGGATGAGGCTTTTGGAAAAGCCATTTAAAAGGAGCTTGCATTTGCTTCAATCCCCTCCTTCTGTGGCTGGAGATGCATGGCCATACTATAATCAAGAGGCAACCTGGGTTATGGAAGCCACATACTAAAGGCGGTAGAGTAGAAAGAGAGAGTCTAGGATATTTACAGTGTGGTGTAGTCATTATACTGGCTCTCAATTGCCTAATTTAGGACATTCTCCGATGAAGAAAAATATACACCTAATTTGTTTAAGCCACAGAGTCTCCATTGCTGGCAATCAAATGCAATTCCTGATACATGCATATGTAGAATCATTACAGACAGCCCTGGGTAATACTATCTCGTGGTGGGTGGGTGGTTTAGTCGCTAAGCTGTGTCCAACTCTTGTGACCTCACAGTTTGTAGCCTGCCAGCTCCTCTCCTCTATCCATGGGATTTTCCAGGCAAGAATAATGGAGTGGGATGTCATGTCCTTCTCCAGGGGATCTTCCCAATCCAGGGATCGAACCCGTGTCTCCTGCATTGCAGGTGGACCCTTTTACCACTGAGTCACCAGGGAAGTGCCTATACTATCTGAGGGGTGATTAAAAGTTCTCCTGCTTTCTCAAAAACATCTTTTCCTTGGTACTATCAAGTACAGATTTCCAATAAAGTATATCATGTCAGTGTTATTCATTCTTTGGTATTAGGAGTTGAAAGCATCTGTTAAAATGAAAATATTGTTGGAGGAGAGTTACACTTTAGGTTATCAATATAACTGAATATCTCATTGTGAATTAATTTATGAATTAACTTCCATGATTTGTTAGGCCCTGAGGGGATGGAACTCAAGATAGGTGAATTTTCCTATAGGGAGACCAGTCAAGAAAGGAGCAACATCCGGCTACTACATCTCTTCTTCCCTCTCCTGGCCCCTGGAGCCATCCTCATCCTCTGACTGCAGTTGCACCCCAAAGACATGGACAGGCATTGTGGGGGGGTACAAAAAATGAGAGATACAGGACCTAATGGGAAAGGGTCCCAAAGGCAAGCTCGCGTTTACTACACAAGGCTGCCGATAACCTCCCCTTTCTATGGGAGTACTTTATTTATATCAAAATTCCATAGCTAGTAAATAGCATTGGTAGATTAGCTATTCATTTGAAAATTAAGAACTGCTCTTCTTTTCACCCTCTGGTTATGGTTGCCAGAGTAAATATAGGTGATTTTTTAAAAAGTCTAAGTATGATACAAATATTACATAGCACAATTCCCTTTCCAGAGGATCTTTCCGACCCAGAGGCTGAACCTGGGTCTCCTGCACTGCAGGTGGATTCTTTATACCGTCTGAGCCCCCAGGGAAATACATAGGACAAACTTATACTGAAAATTCTGTTGTTTATCTGAAATTCAAATTTATCTCAGCATTCAGTATTGTTATTTGCTAAATCTTGCAGTTCTGGTTATGGTAGTACTTTAAGGGGAGAAAGATGGCTGAGTTATGGTCTATGCATCTTATTTGTGGCATTCTGGTTCTTTTATGCAATAGGAATAGCTATATGTAAGGGAATTCTGAAACACAACAGTATAAAAATGTGAGCATGAACGGCCAACAACTTACAAACACCTTACCAACAATACTGGAAATCTCATCTTGGTTGTTTAAAACAGCAAAGGAGGAGGACTTCTAACTAATGAAACAGTACATTACCATTTTTAAAGAAAGAATAAGTAATATTCACTGACATAAATATTACAACTTCAAAGACAAGTATTTCTAAAAAGCAAACCCACAAGAATACAGAGGCATAAAAACTTTTCAAGAGATAACACTGAGGGGGAAAAAAAGTATGTTAACAAAGCATACTTTCATGATAAATGACAGAAAAGAGATCCACCCCCGAAAAAGTTTTTCATGTTCAGGGAGGTCTTACTAATATGTCCTCAATTGACTGCCAGGAAAAGAGAGTGACAGGGCCATCTTTGGAATCCAGGGCAAGGTACAGAAGCCCTAAATGCCCAAACTGGGAATCTTGGAGCACTGCACTCAGGCATTGTGGTTTTTCTTTTTTTCCCCGATGCACTCTAAGCTCACTTTTATTACTTCCAGACCTCCTTCCTCATTAAGGCACAGATATAAAAACTGGGAGCTACTTATAGAGTAGATACCAAATAGTCCGTCTGCTGGTGAGATACAGACCGCCACCTTGCATGCAGAACAGCTGGAGGAAAAAAGAGCCCTTATTCATCAAATTTAAAAAGCACTCTCTCATTTCATGCTAATTGTATGGCCTTTTGCATGATATACAAAAGATGGCCTAAGATGAAAGGAATTGAAAAGAAAACTACCAGTCTCAGAGGTTTTTTGGGGGAACAAGATTAACTTATTACTTTTTGAGAGAAAGTAAATGACTGAGTAATTTAAGTATTACATTTATTTTCACAGAATGACCTTTACAGGTTTTATTATTATCAACATCTATCCAACTGCTGCTTCCTGCCTAACATAATGTGACTTCACTCTACTAATCTCAGTGCTCCGAAACCCTTCAGGTTAGTATCAAACAGTTCATAAATTAGAGAATTTAAAATAAAATGCATACAGATTTTTTATGATTTTTTTTTTTTTTGCACAAAGGAAAAAGGCTGATTATTCATAAATGTTTGCTTCCCAGATCCTGCAACATGTAGGTTCTGCTTCAACTGGTTTCTTACAAAAGAGTGATCACAAAATCTCATTTGTTGTTATAAATATTTTTGATCAATAATAACATGATAATAAGTGACAATATTATTCAAAGGCTGTAAATAAGATGATGAGGTGTGATGATTTATGACATATTGTAAATTATGGTATAAGGTGATAATATGAACTGGGTCTTTGAAAACCTGCATGAATTTAGATCTATGTTACTATAAATATCAGTCCGTTAGGAAAAACCATGTAAAAGTCATCAGGGGAAAAGGTGTAAAGCAGAGAAACAGTAGGTGCAGTTCATTCATTTGGACACAAAGCAGCACTTATTCCTTCTAGAACTATCTACCAATTGGTATCAGTCAACTGAACCAGGGTTGGCAACTGCAAAGAACAGTGGCTTCAATGTGCAGCCCTTGAAAAAAGCAAAAGAAATGATCGGGCTTCCCAGACTTCCAAAAGCACTGACTATTCAAGAGGTTGAAAACTGAGCTAAACATACTAATAATTAATATTTACTACACAGACTAAGACTTTTTTAGTCTATTAGACTGGCACTGTCCAGTAAAACTATAAGGCAAACCACATTTGTATTCTAAACTTTTCTAGTAGCCACAGTAACAAAGTTAAAAGAAACAGGTGAAATTCCTTTTAATACTTTTTCCCCCCAATGCAATATATCCAGAATGTTATCATGGGAACCTGAAATCCACATAAAATATCATCAAAATATTTAACAATCTTTCCTTCGTATCATGTTTCTGAAACCCAGTTTGTATTTTACACTTACCGCGCATCTCAGACTACGAGTCACATTTCAAGTGCTCAACAGCTACATGTGGCAAGTAGAGACCACGTATGGCAGCGCAGTTAAAATTTCACAACTTTGGAGGGGAAAAAGGCTGTGTTCTTAATTACTACCTAATGTTTTCCTGCAAGTCAAATCTCTAGCCACTAGTGAGCTTACTTATCCTTTGTGTTAATGAACACAGTAAAAACACAAAAAAGCTATACCACTAGAAACAGGGATTGTAGTCTAAGAGGCTATGCTTAATTTTTATTAAAAACAAGTATTTCTTAAACTACTCGCTTTCTCTGGCCACATTTCTATTTCTGCCACAAACTTCAGGAGTCTGGTTTTTCTCTGAGGATCAGCCACATCACCAAAGATGAAGTGAGACTTTGCCATCTTTACATCTGCTGCTTGAATAGTGTTCCAAAAAGGTAAATTATATAATTCCTAACTGGTTTATGACTAACTGTTAAGAACCATGGAGTTTCCTCATGAAAAGAGTTCCAAAAAATCAAGAAAAGAAAAACTGAAAACAAATAAGTACTAAAGTACACTAAATTCCAGACTAACAAGCATTTGAGCTCTTGTGAAACTACAAAGGACCGCTTAAGGGCTTGCATGCAAAACTGAAACTCAACAAGCCATTTTCAAGAGCTGAGTCAGGGTTGATCGTTAGTAGAAAAATAAGCGACAGAGAGGTACCAGTATTTAGTCCTCAAAAATGAATATTCAAGATGCAACATAATTAATATCTTAATTTAAACAATGAATGACAGTTTATACTTTTCTTCTTTCACTTTTTTAAACTGATTTACTTTTTATTGAAGGATAATTGCTTTACAGAATTTTGCTGTTTTCTGTCAAACCTCAACATGAATCAGCCATAGGTATACATGTATCCCCTCCCTTTTGAAACTCTCTCCCATCTCCTTCTAGCTTGATACAGAGCTCCTGTTTGAGTTTCTTGAGCCATACAACCCTCTAGGTTGATACAGAGCCCCTGAGTTTCCTGAGCCATACAGCAAATTCCCGCTGGCTATTTTACATATTACTCTTTCCATACATCTTACCTCTCCTCCCCTCTCCCCATGTCCATAAGTCTATTCTCTGGTTCTCCACTGCTGCCCTGTAAGTAAATTCTTCAGTACCATTTTACCCGATACCATATATATGTGTTAGAATATGGTATTTATCTTTCTCTTTCTGACTCACTTCACTCTGTACAACAGGTTCAGGGTTCATCCACCTCATTAGAACTGACTCAAATGTGTTCCTTTTTGTGGCTGAGTAATATTTCATTGTGTATATATACCACAACTTCTTTATCCATTCATCTGTTGATAGACTTACCTGTTGATAGACATTGAGGTGCTTCCATGTTCTAACTATTGTAAATAGTGCTGCAATGAACAATGGGATACATGTGTCTCTTTCAATTTTGGTTTTCTCAGGGTATATGCCTAGGAGTGGGACTGCTGGGTCATATGGTGGTTTTATTCCTAGGTTTTTAAGGACTCTTCATACCGTTCTCCATAGTGGCCACATCAATTTACATTCCCACTAACAGTGCAAAAGTGTTCCATTTTCTCCATACCCTCTCCAGCATTTACCGTTTGTAGACTTTTGATGAGGGCCATTCTGACTGGTGTGAGGTGATATCTCATTGTGGTTTTGATTTGCGTTTCTCTACTAATGAGCAATGTGGAGCATCTTTTCATGTGTTTGTTAGCCATCTGTATGTCTTCTTTGGAGAAATGTCTGTTTAGGTCTTTTGCCCACTTTTTGATCGGGTTATTTGTTTTTCTGGTGTTGAATTTTATGAGCTGCTTGTATATTTTAGAAATTAATCCTTTGTCAGTTGTTTCATTTGCTATTATTTTCTCCCATTCTGAGGGTTGTCTTATCACTGTACTCATAGTTTCCTTTGCTGTGCATAAGCTTTTAAGTTTAATCAGGTACACTTCTTTACTTGTGTTTTTAAAACCTGTGTGACAGGTTTTCTTCTTTTGGGCTCCAAAATCACTGAGAATGGTGACTGCAGCCATGCAATTAAAAGACACTTGCTCCTTGGAAGAAAAGCTATGAAAAAATAGACAGCATATTAAAAAGCAGACATCACTTTGCCGACAAAGGTCTGTCTAGTCAAAGCTATGGTTTTTCCAGTAGTCCCACATATGGATATGAAAGCTGGACCATAAAGAAGACTGAGTGCCAAAGAATTAATGCTTTCAAACTGTGGTGCTGGAGAAGACTCTCAAGAGTCCCTTGGACTGCAAGGAAATCAAACCAGTCAATCCTAAAGGAAATCAACCCTGAATATGCATTGGAAGGACTGATGCTGAAGGTGAAGCTCCAATTCTTCGGCCACCTGATGCAAAAAGCCAACTCATTGGAAAAGACTCTGATGCTGGCAAAGATTGAAGGCAGGAAGAAAAGGGGGACGACAGAGGATGAGATGGTTGGATGGCATCACTGACACAAGGACATGAGTTTGAGCAAGCCCTGGGAGACAGTGAAGGACAGGGAAGCCTGGTGTGCTGCAGGCCATGGGGTTGCAAAGAGGTGGACACGACTGAGTGACTGAATAACAACAGCAATAATAAATAAGACAGAGAAGATCGCAGCTTTTAACAATCTCAGATTCTTTCAGTTACTATTTGCAACTTGTCAGATATAGCACAATGTAAGGAATTTTTGAATGTTAACAGTATTTGATAGATAATATTACAAACTAGGAATTAACATTTTAAGGACTAGCAATAATACCCACAGTTTGAAGAAAAATTTCAGATGCTTATCACTTACTCATTTTGCCAACTTCTTAATTCTTGTGAAGGAAGGTCCTGTACTATTTTAAATGGCTAAAGAAGGCAACATACATACCAAAAAACCACTTAGGAGTCACTATTTAAAAAAAATTTTTTTTTTTTGTATTTTGGATATTTATTACCAATTTTACATAGGTAATTTGGTGTTTATCCATAGTAATCACATATGAGGAATTAAACTTTCATCCTGTTTGAAATAAATATTAAGTTCATTATAAAAAGTTAAAAGCCCAAATATGGACAGGGATAAAGCTTTATCCTATTAATTTTTTTTTCTTTTTTTTTAAATTTTATTTTATTTTTAAACTTCATATAATTGTATTAGTTTTGCCAAATATTTTAAAAATCATTTTAAAAGTACCATTTAAAATGTGTCTTCAGTCAGGAATGGATGCTGAAACAGCCAATACAAAGGAGAAACATCCCAAACACAACTGAGTTTTGGGGAAAGACATTAAAACATAACAGAACTAATATCCTCTTCAGGATCTGGGAATCAGAAGCACTGCTGAGCTGGCCTAATGGGACTGATTAAGACAACCTGAAAAACTAACAGAAACTGTGGCAGAACCTGATGTAAATAATACAATTTGGAGAGATGGAATACTTTTACACATATACTCCCATTAATCCAGCACTGAAAAAATAAGGACTTTGTCCAAAGTTAGGCTGTTCCAGTCCTTAGGTAATAAGGTGAACAAGTTATTCTGCCTTTGGTCTAATCCAAGCACTCATTCCTGCAAGCAACTAACATTATACATTTACTGAGTGCCTGACACATGCCATGCACGATGCCCTGACACATGCCATGCACAACGCCAGGCACAGAGAACGCAATACAGAATCAGCCAGGATCCCCCCAGTCAAGACGTTTCTGGTCATGATACAGGGAGCCAGAACACTGGCATGGACGGTGCTGAGGGAGCAGAAGAGAGGTCTTTATGCTGCCTAAGAAGAGGGTGACAGAGGATGGGATGGCTGGATGCATCACCAATGCAATGCACGTGAACTTGGGCAAACTCTGGGAGACGGTGAGGGACAGGGAGGCTCGGCATGCTGCACTCTATGGGGTTGTGAAGAATCAGACACGAGTTGGTGACTGAAGAACAGCAACAACAAGCAAGGGAGACAAAGTTGGCACCCAAGAGGCCAAATATTCGAGCAGGCGTTTGAAGGGTGAATGGCAACACTCAAACTGTTCAAAAGCGGGAAGGGATAAAGAAAGCATTCCAGAGTCCCGCTGCTGTCCACTCAAAACCATCACAGCACTGTTAATCAGCTATACTCCAAAATAAAAAGTTGAAACGATTTTTTAAAAGTGGAAAGAAAGCACTCCAGGAAAAAAGAGAATTGCACGTATAAACTCCAGGAGAAAGGAAGATGTTCACAGCATGGTCAGAAACTCTGTATAGTGACACAGGACAGACCCGGAGGTTTACACACGTGGCAGGGCCAGATCATGAAGAGACACGCACAACAGACAAAAGTTACTGGATTTTATCCTGCAAGAAGCGAAGAGCCCCAGATGTGATCAAATAAGGCAAGTACATGCTCAGATCTGTGGTGAATGGGCTGAATGAACGTAAGACTAGGGCACAGAAGGCTCTTTCAGAAACTCTGCAATAGTCCACGTAAGTGGACCGCTCATGGGACCGCTGCAGGTGGAGTGGGGAGAGAGAGGACAGGACAGATAAGTGAGGCAAAAACACAGTGACCTGGTGATCAGCTGGGTGGAGCGTGGTAAGAGGGAAGAAAGCAAAGATGATGCCCTGGCTTCTGACTTAAGAAGATATCCATCTTCAAGCCAAGCCTTCTGTCAGCTTTTAATTTTGGATTCTGACCTCTTGATATTGGTTACTGCTGCTCTGTCTCACTCTCTGTCCTGAAGAATGTGCTCCTGACTCCAGAGGCAGAAATCCAGGGATGGCCGCCAGCCCCTCTGAGAGGGAAGCGCCACCACCTGTTCCTCCCTGCCTGGTCTGGACAACCTTCAGCAGAGATCCTTTTTATGGTGCTCATTTTAATTCTGTTCACAAATGATTAGGTTAAAATATAGTTACTATGGGCCCCAGGAGTATAAGGCACTACAGAAAATAAGAGCAATGTGCAATAACAGTTTCTCCCGAGTTACGCAGGAAAGCAATACAGTGCACAGCAAAGGTTTCATGGTCATTTGGGTGCAAGTCTGAATTCCAGCTCCATTACTGTCACTGGTGACATGACTTTGGGAAATTGATGTTCTTGAGCCTTGGTTACTTGATCTATAAAATCTAGATAGTACAGCCTATCTCACTGTTTAAAGTTAATGAGGTGATATATGTAAATTTCCTACCAGTACCACTAACTTACTATAGGTTCAAAAAATAATAAGTAAATCCTTATTTTTCCACCCCTCTTGGACTACTCAAAGTCTTTCTGCCTCCAAACAGATCCTATTATCACCAATGGGTGTTTCCCTCTATTTCTCCACGTCTATTGTTGGGAAAATGAAGCTTCTAAAATCGAAGCAGGATGGTATCTGTATCAAAGACTGCTTGCAGCCTATCCAGTATTCATCTTCCCTTTCTTCCTTATTACTGGACCCTGATTTTGCTGAGGGTACTAAACAAAAAACATCCCCCAGGGTCCCCTGCCACCAGCGATAGCCTAGTGTGTGACACAACAGAGCCAGTAAAACCCTGTTAGAGACTATTTGGAAAGTTTCTGGACATAGGTATTCTTATTCTCCCTCAGCTATCTTCCTTTTTCCAACTTCCTGGAAGTGAGGTATGATGGCTGGAGTTGCAGTAGCTATGTTGCAACTATGAGGAAAAGACCAAGACTCATAAAACATCAGCCTGGCCATACTTGAGCTCCTGAAACAATGCTCCCACCACCTTCCACCAGTCTTCCCATCACATGGGAAAAATAAAATCCTAAATTTAAGCCACTACCTTCCATGTCTCTGTGACTCTTTTCTGAGCCCAATTCCTAACCGATTCAATCCCTTCAATCCCACTTGGGTGTGAGTGGGAATCATCAACCATGATTTTCGTCCAATTTAAAAAGAAACTCTTATTGAGTATCTGGTATGTCAGATACTGTGTATACAGACATGCTGCAAAGTAAACAGTATCATCATGTTACAGCAAAGGCACTTAAAGTTTTGAAAGCCTAAGTACTTTATCAGAGGTACCATAGTGCTACATGGAGAGCCAGGATTGGAGCTCCATGTCTGTCTGAGGATGAAGTTCAACACCCTGGCAGCTACTGAAGCTACTGCAGGGCTTCTGTGAACCATGGCTCCCAAGACAGTGTCTCTCTAGGTCCTCCTCCTGATACCTCAGATTCCATAGGGAAACCACCTAGAGCGTATCTAGAGCATGAAAAAACAGTGTGTGAAGTAGGAGACCTCGGAGTGGTAAATGTGCAGGGCTGAGGGTAGCGTGTGCCTAAGGCACACGGCCTGACTGCAGCTGGACAGAGCTGATCATCTCCAGTCAACAAGGACCTGAAGAAATCATGTTAAACTGGAAATCAGAATATGAGCCTGAGGCATGGCAGAGAGAAAGCAAGGTGCCCAGTGTCACACACATTCTCACAGTTTAAAAAGCTCATGCTTTTTGTCACATATAATTTTTAAAAAGAAGAGTGAGAGAATTAAAATTGGGAATTGTGTATGTATCTTGCACTTCCCTGGTGTCTCAGATGGTAAAGAATCTGCCTGCAATATAGGGAACCCAGGTTCGATCCCTGGGTCTGGAAGATCCCCTGGAGAAGGGAATGGCAACCCTCTCAAGTGTTCTTGCCTGGAGAATTGCATGGACAGAGGAGGCTGGCAGGCTACAGTCCATGGGGTCACATATATTTTTTATATATATATACACACATACATACACACACATACATATATCTTGTAACTTGTATCTCTTATAACCTATTAAAAAGCACAATTTAAATATATACTTGTTTATATAACTAATACATAAATATACAGATAAATGCATATGTTAACTCTTTCCTCTTTACAATGAACTTGAAGCAGCCAATAGAAGACTCACAATAAATTTAAAAATCATAACCAGGAAAAATACAGGAGCATGAGATAAGAAGAAGAAAAAGAAAGCTGATGTATATTGTATACAGTTCTAAATAATAACTAAAACTGAGCTGCAAATTTAGGTCTGAGCTACCTCCTGCCAAAGCACAATGGAAAAAAAAGTGACTAGGTACCAAATTCACAGTGGCCATGAGAAAGAGTATTACCACCTCAGGAGAAACAAAATATTTTCTGTTAGCATAAAAGCAGTAAGAAATCAGAAGACCTAAGTGGGACTTCACACAGGGGCAACTATAGAAGAGAGCAGACAATGTCTCAGTAATTCCTCCATAATAAATGTCACAGTGTATTCCACACAACAGTTTCTCACAGAGTTATTCAATCAAGCTGAAAAACAGCTCAGGGAAGGCAATCTGTGCTGCGCTGAAGCAATGAGATAGGAATACACAGCTCTCCAATGGGCCAGCTTGATCTAGTAATAAATCCCGGAATATCTACGTGAACAAAGAGACAGCATGTTCTTCAAATTATTCTCCAACCGAAACCAACTTAAGAAGTAGGATTATGCAACAGTTTACTGATTCTTTTCAGTTCAGAAGTTCTGAGAAAGTTTTCAGGGGCATTTTATTATTATGTAAATTGTACTCGTCCACTGGCACTGGGCTCTTAGGTATAGTATTTATATGCCAATCTTTTCTCCTTCTCCAAGAACAAAAAGGCACAAAAAGGCAGAGAAAATTTGGGTTGCATTTCCCTAAAAAAAAATTATGGCCTTTTGCTTTTACATTAGGAGGCTCTAGTCCACACACTTTCTATTACATAACTAGTATTAGAGAAAATTTAGGAATTCAAACCCATAATGATTTCTTAACTAATTTAAAAGGTAATGTGTGAAAGGCATGTACTTAACAATATGACATTCCAAAAGTGGATATTAAACAGTCCTTGAACAGGTAGAAATTAATACCAATTATTTAATAAGACAGGATGAACATAGGAGTTCATTTTTTTAAAAAACCTGATATACAGTAAGAAATGGGGCCTGTTAGGTCTGGGAAAAAAATGTAAAACCTATGTAAACTTAGCTGAGCTTAGCTAAGGTGTGATTTTTCTTCCCCTATGTATTCATGTTGGTGCACTCTCATAAGCATATTCACAAGAATCCTCAGTAAGGTACAAAGTGGAATATTCAGAAAATGCCAATTAGGCCAAGTACATACCTGCAGGCCAGTTTTTCACTGCATAGAGTCAGGTGAAATTTATCCTTCTGAAAAAGAATCTCTAGTTGTGTGTGCAGACAACATAAATAGGGCTGTGCTTTAATCTGAACTCCCTATAGAGTGACCAGGTACGACTGTAACTGGAGCCAAAGGAGAAAAAATAAGGACCATTTGTTACTAATTAAAAAAACAGGGGATTAGAAAAAAAGATGGCTCTGGGAAATAGGGAACAGTTGTTCTCCCAACATGGACCTCCCACCCTGCTGATTCTGTGGTTTTTTAAAACTACAAAAGTGAAAACTGGAAAAATGACTACCAAATGACTACCAACAGATACACAGAATAGCCTCTCTGGTTTTGAAAATAATTCCTCAACTGGAGATAGCAAATCTGGTTTTCTCAGCAAAAAGCCAGCATTTCCACATTTCAGTTCCTCCTTTGAAACATACTCAATAAAGACACATATTGGATCTGATGTAGCTCTGTGCAATGCAATTACAGGTTCCGGTTCTTTGGTTCTAATTGCAATCAATTGTGAAGAATCAACAGAGGAGGCAGGTGGTTACAGTTACATAACGTTTAACAAACTAAGACTGCTCAAGTTGAACAAATGGCGTTGTGGTCACTTTAAGCTTACCTTAGCTTCATCAAGTGGAGCTACAAAAGCAGCAGGTTAGCAGGTTTCTGGCAAGGAGTAACTGGTGCTGAGCAACAGACTGTGTACATGAGCTGAGACACTGCGTAAAAGTCCCATTGCCGGCTTACCCACACCATATGTGCATTTTGGATGGAAGCGGGGCACCTCTCACACACCTCACATAGTTTGGCCTTTTCTGGCCAGGATGAATGAACATAATGTTTCAGTGCTTGTTAACCCAACGGAAGCCAGAAAGTATCAGAATTATGACCTCTCTATTCGAATTTTTTCCAGCAAAACTGAACTAGGACTGAGATGTAGTGGTAACAAAAACAAACAAGCCTGAAGTGATGGAAAAGATCTTCACAAACTCTGAGGAGCACGCCTCAAGCTAATTCATCTTGCCAGTGTTTCGAGCAATCAACAACCCATGCTAATCTGGCAAATATAAAAGTACAAAGTTTATAGTTTTAAAGACATAATCATGAGGTATTTTAATTGTTCTTTACCAGTGGCCAAATTTATCATTTTCCCAAACACACTCTGCAAGCAAGAGCAAGGATCTTGGAAATGGTTTTAGCAGTCTGACAATTTACCTGCAAGGGTAATTCCTTCCTAGCCAGCACAAAAGCCTGATTAATCAATACCTAAAATCTTCATTATGCAGCAGGTTTCCCGCCATCCCCCTTCCTCCACCCTCCAATCAAAGAAGCAGTATAAAGGTTGGCATTTGGTGGCAAAATTCCAGTTCACTTTCCAAAGAGGTAAAGAGCCAGGACTTCTGGGGAGGAAAAGATCTCAGACACTGCATCTAATCCCTCGACTTCATTGACTAAGAATTGAAGTTGAAGAGAAGCTTAGCAACTTGTCCAAGATCAAACACTTGGTGAGCAGAGGAATCCAGTAAAAAATGTACTTTCTACTGTATTATATGGCCCACTAATTCAAGTGAAAACAAAGATTGGAGAGATGCGCGCTACAAAATCTTTTCCCAAAAGGTATCTTGCATAGGAGGATAAACACATCAAAGAATTAAATTTACCATTTAAATGACATAAGCACTGCAGTAATCCAACTGTGCTTCATTTCTCAGTAAATCAAAAATTTGAAATAGTTCTATATAAGGAAAACAAAACACAAAGATCCTTTCACTCATCCTGGATAAAATTATATTCCCAGAAACTGTTATAAAAGGAGAAATTAATATCTTCAAACTAAGAGTCTCAGATTCATAGATACAGAGGAAAAAACAAGGTCTGTAGGTAAATACGTGTTCAGGCCAGTAACCCACAATCTCTAAGAGGGAGGAATATGACTTTAAAACCAATACAATGAAATAGACAGTCAAGTAGATCAGCGAGAAAAGTCTGGGCCCTGTGATTATCAATGATAGGTGAAAAATAACCTTTCAGTCACTCACTCTTCTCCCTGCTGGAAAGACCCCTAGGTGAGAGGACAGGTGTTTTGACAAGCCGCGATCAGATGTAATGCTCTGTGATCAAATAACTAAGAGATCATAAATAAGCCAAGGTAGGAAAGTGCCTGCATATTTCCCAAAGATCATCCTCAGTAGACTGCTCCGTAGCCTCAGCTCCCATCCAAAAAAGTTCTTCTGTTAGGCAAAATCCTCACCATTAAACCTACTATCATTTACAATTAAGATATATTCACAGACAAACAGGAAAATGTGAACACTGGAGAGTGTGCTTTAACCCATTCATCTAACATTCCCAAGGCAATTACTCTTAATGTTTTTATGCATTACATCATCTTTTTCTGCACAGTTTTAAATATAATTTTGCACCTCAAATTTTCTAACTGAAATTATGAAACCAAGAGTCTTTATATTTTATTGAAAACTAAAAAATATTCCATTAAGTGGACTGCCATCTTTCTGCACATACAACCTCTTGCGGATTTAAGAGTATTTTCTTAGAATCCTAAAAGTGGAATTACTGTCAAAGTATGTTAATGTCTTTATGGTTCTTGATACTTATTGCCAAAATGCTTTCAAAAATGGGTGTACCAATTTAAACTGCCTTCAATAGCGATTTCCACTGTACCTGTATTTGGATTATGAATATCTTGTGAGAATAGTTTCATAATCATCATTATAACCACCATAATGTAAATTTATGAACTTATTAACATGTATCAATTTTATACTTAAAAAATCTTAAAATCAAAATTGTGATAACCAGGGGATGAATATTTGCTATTCCTGAGAATCACTCAAGTTTCCTTTTTTCTGTAGTACCCAGTCTTAATTTTTTTCTACACAGAATTCAGTCTTTAATTAGATAATCTTATACCACTTTTTAAGGAGTGGTAACCAAAGTCTACATCATACGGAATTTACAAACTTCAAGGATATTTTCATTCATTTTAATGACTATCTAAAAAAAATAAAAGAACAAGAAAATTCATCCCTACAGAATCTGAAGGCCTATAGCTCTGTCAAAAGACATAAAGCAAAATATACAAACACTTTAAAAAAAGAGTGAACATTTCATTAATACATGTCCATTCTATGCCTTTTTCAAAAGATCAACTTTTGTTCCCTAAATTACTGAACTACGAATTTCACATGTAACTCAACAATCCAGAAAAATGCAAGTAAGAAAATACAAAAACTGGGCCCACTGCACTAGACTGAGATGTGTAGTTCAAATGACATGAACAAACAGAGTCCCCCAAATCCTTACCTCACTCTCTGGGGATTCTACTATTTGGCACTTAACGATCTTAGCAAATGTTTTGTTGTTGTTCTTACTAATCTTACTGTTTTTACAACTGCTGTCTATTAAATTCCCTAGTACAAACTGGCTGTACGATTATTTTAGGTCTTCATTAAAAAGTTTGTATTAAATATGCGGTAAGGTACTTTGGTTAACAGAAGTTGGGGGGATATTAGTGTCACAGTTTATTATTATAAGCAATTTTTGTGTCTTCTGTCAGTTTAACCACAGTATCTCAGTACCACCAGCTGATAATAATCTTTATAAATCCTACTTTGCAGCTATACCATCTGTTAGTTATTATTTTATATGTGTCTCCATATGTATATATGAATTAGTTGTCGCTCAAGACAAACACACAAATGGAACTGTGGTTTTGTGGGGACTTTTTTATTGGCTTGTTTTGTATTTTGTTATCTTTAGGTTAGTGAACTAAATAAATAAACATATTCCTCAGTCTTGGAGACCAAAACGAAATGCAAATTGCAGTTATAGAAATACAGACTTTCAGTTATAAGTCATGAGGATGTAAGGTACAGCATGGGGAGTACAGGCAATAATATTGTACTAACTTTGTATAGTGGCAGATGGTAACTGGACTTATTGAGCTGATCATTTTGCAATGTGTACAAATGTTGAAGCACTATGTTGTACACATGAAACTAATATACTATTGTATGTCAAATGTACTTCAATAAAATAAAGAGGATAAAAAAGGCAAATTAAAAAATAATTTTTGTAGTACAAATAAATTTAAGTTCAACAAACGCAATCTAAAAGTATCTGCTAAAACTGATTAAAATTAATAGTCACCAAAATTGATGCAATTCTATTTAAAAAACTGATATTTCTATATTCACAGGTCTCAGAATATACCTACTGACCAAAAAACAATCAGTAGTAAATCAGTAATATCGTTCTAGTTTTCACAATATGAAACACTTTCCACAACTGAAGATTAGAAAAGAATGATTAATTACTTACTTATATTGTTAATTCCTTGCAGAGATGAATCATGACAAAAATTCAAAACCAGTTCCCCCATTAATCTGTGGGTTTATCCCCCTGAGCTGTAAATACCCTGGCTCCTACAGCGGCACAAAACAGGAAGTTGTTTTAATGTCATTACAACTCACCACCAAAATGTACCCAGAGAGGCAGCCACAAAAAAGAGAAGGAGCAGAAGGAGGCAGATCAACTTCCAACTGGATAATTAGTTCCAAATTATCACTTTTTCCTCAAGTACTACAGTCTAATGACTTGATTTTAATAAGCTCAAATACAAGTTTACAGGAGCTTATATGCTACAAACAAAAAACATGTGAATTCTGTAAAGAGTTACTAACGGAAATTAATACACAGACAAAAGCACAACCTGGGAGAAACCACATTTGATAACTAGATAGTTCACTGTCTCCTTAAGTTACCCTATTTTAGGGAACGATACTTTAGGATTACATTCAGGGAAAGCCAAAGTACAAACAGTAGTAAATAAAGTCATAATTAAGAGAAACCTAAAATATTTACAGGGACGGGGTAAAGAAGAGACAAACATACTTGAGAAAGTATGATTTCCTGGAATGAATGCTGCATTATTTTCAGTTTCATGAAGTAAAAAATCCCACATATTATTTAATACAAATAAACATGCTGCTTTTCATAGAGTCTTCTGTGCATTAAAATAAGTCCTACTCCAACTTTGTAAAATGTAGCTTATTTGATGCCCAAACCAGATCTCCTTTTTTCAAATATGTTTCATCTAGAATTTCCATGATGTCTGTGGGAAAGCTGTACTTGGAGAGTTTTTGAAGTATACTTGGGCTATAAAGTGTAAGGGAAAATAACACAGACTACTTAACAAAATATTGTAACTGCCATTAAAACTACAGTATAGCATAGGCCAAGTTCCATTCGTTTTTTTTTATTATCTGTCATTGAGATCCATGTGTGGAAAGTAGTTTCAATCCTTGATTTGCTTCTGTATGTCTAAAATGTTAATGAGGAATTTCATTTCACAGGAATTTGTATTAATATAGAAAATTGCATAAATCGTAAAAAAAAATTTTTTTCATAGTTCAAAGCTCACCTAATACTGAAGCCTTTCTTAATTCTCACTAATGATGTTTCTTCCTCCACTGAAATCTCAGTTATCTTTATAATTATGGAGTTTAAGAAATGTGTTTATTCCACCTTATATTATAATGACTTGTGGAGTTGTCTGATGTTCATGAATAGACTGAAAATGTAAGTAAGAATCATGAAGTCTTACATAGCTTTATATCCTGTTTGCCCCATGTCCAACCAAATTCCTTGAAAATAGTACTCAATCTACATGCTTATTTGAATTCACTGAAAAATTCATTTGGGGACACTAAAATATACCTTCTCCAAAGGGTTCTTAGAAAAACAACGTATATTTTGGTAACTAAGAGTGTTATTTTTAAGCTCTAGGGAACCTATACAAACTGATCAAATATGTTTTCATTATAAATAATATTTCAACATTTGTTGTATAGCCATTAAAAAGGAAACTAATGAGAATATTTCTTGCTAGGTACAATAGTTACATTTTAATCAGATGTATATCTTTCAAAAACCCAACTGAAATCATAATACTTCATCCTGCTAATGTACTGAATGTCAAAAATAATCTAAATTAATAGATTTATGATAACTCCTAGGGCTTCCCAGGTGGTGCCAGTGGTAAAGAATCCACCTGCCAATTCAGGAGATGCAAAAGATGTGGGTTCAATCCCTGGGTTGGAAAAATCCTCTGGAGTAGGAAAGGGCAGCCCACTCCAGTATTCTTGCCAGGAGAATCTCATGGACAGAGGTACCTGTGGGCTAGCAAAGGGTTGGATACAACTGAGCAACTGAGTCCACACAGTGGGTGGTCAGTGGGCTTGAAGTCAAGGAGTGATGTGATCTGATCCAATTTCTGTCTGCTGTGAAGAGAACAGACTTAAGGGGGAAGAATGGAGGCAGAGAGTCCAGGTGAAATTGGTGGCTTAGGATTCTAGCAGTGCCCACACTGAGAAGTGGCTAGAGTCTGGATGTATGCGGAAGGGGAGGAAACAGGACTTAACTGGTGGAAATGCATGTAGACTGTGAGGGAAACAAAGGAGCCAGGGGTACCCCAGGGGTGTGATTCTAAACCATTCTTCAGAGGGTGATGCTATTTAACACCGATGGTGAAAACTTCAGCAGAGAGAAGCCTCGGGGTGGCAGGGCCAGGGATCAATAGTTCTTTGCTCAAGTAAACGCTGAACTGTTTAGAAACTTGTAAGTGAAGTAGCTCCAATGAGCTAGTTTCAAATCTCAGAGGATCTATTCTCAAAAGCTTCTTTCCTTCAAAATTAATCTTGGAATTCTTCCTATCAATAAATCGACTTTTAAAAATTATTGAGTTCGGCAGACATTTCCACTGAATCACATACATACCTAAGCAGTAAAACTGAAGTAATCATGGATGATTTCTAAACCATTTTGGTGGTTCTTTCCTAAAGCTCAAATACATCAACCTTTATTTCCTATCAAAGATGCTACTACCTAAGGTGGAAGGGAGATCTGAAAGGGAGGGATATATGTATATATATAACTGATTTACTTCACTGTACAACAGAATTAACTCGATTAACCCCCAATTAAAAAAACAAAAAGATGTTACTTATGTTCAGTATTCACTAAATATCTGGGTAAATAAAAGAGATCAAGATGTTTCAACACATATACTGCAGATTTTCCTTTGTCCTTGTATCTTTTTTTCCACCACTATATACTCAGCCCCTCGCACACTGCATTGAACACAGTCATTGCTTAATGAATACCACTTGCATGCATTAACAGAAAAAAACAAATGCCAGTTTTATTGGAAATATGGCTCTTTTCTTTTTCTACATCAATTTTACTTCCCAAGTAACTGCTTTTAAGTTTCTCTCTTGATTATAAAATATTTACTCACTATGGAAAATCTAAACCCCAAAACCTTTCTTCTTAAGATGAATATTGCACTCTACTTATAACTCATGATTGTATTCATTCATTTAACAAATACTTTTGACCTCCTTTTCTGTGCCTGGCTTTGTGGATACAGTGATGAGTCAAACAGGCCAGGCGCCCTGACCTCACTCCAGTTGTATGTAACACCCTCTCTCCAAAAAGTGGAGGTGTGGCACCACGCAGAACGTTTCAAAATCCATGGATATCTCTTCCACTCCGATAGTCACCATTCTCCCAGTCTCTCAGTGATTCAATAAGGTCAGCATGTTTCCACATAGACTATGAAAGGAAGTGAACTACACTCTCAAGTACTCAGAAGCAAATAATTTTCTTATGTGGAAAAAGAATAAAAACTGTAGTCTTTTTTACTGAACAATGTCAAAGCTGTGGTGGAGGAACAATGTCAACTGTGGTGGTGGAAATGCTAAGTAAGACAGTTCTGAAGAAGTTACTCTCAAACCTTTCTCTATAGGTTCATATATTACCTATTTATTCAAACATATTAGAAAATAATCACTCAACAAAAATAATTTCAAATATTTTAACTTCGGTGTTCTATGCCTCTGTTTCCAACAGGAAGCTTCCATTTCCGGCACTAGGAAAAGCTTAGTACTTGGGAAGTCACTGCCGCCCACCATGCCTTGATTTCTGGCAGCTCACCTGTTCTCCTGGTACCTTGGCACCTGTCTGCATGGCCAGAATGAAGTGACTATTTATCCTCAGAGGACTCTATTATCACAGTGACTTGTTTGGATTTACCCCCAAAGGGCTCACTGAGCTTCACTTACCTCCAAAGGCTGGTTGTCTTCTACGTCTGAGGTTGTGCCTCTTGCTGCCACTCTTTGTTCATGTGCTGTATCTCCTAATAGACAATGAAAAAAAACACAAAACTTTATCATGCCATTGAGGCCAAACTGTCTACTACTTATTTGAAATATCTTCTGTTACTAAACAATGAACACTGGAGAGGGTGTGGAGAAAAAGGAGCCCTCTTGCACTGTGGTGGAATGTAAATTGGGGCAGCTACTGTGGAGAAGAGTATGGAGGTGCCTTCAACAGTACTAGGAATAAAACCACCACGTGACCCAGCAACGCCACTACTGGGCATATACCCTGAAAAAACCATAACTCAAAAAGACACACGTACCCCAACGTTCACTGCAGCACTATTTACAACAGCCAGGACGTGGAAGCAACCTAGCTGTCCATCAACAGATGAACGGATAAAGAAGCTGTGGTACATACACACAATGGAATATTACTCACCCACAAAAAGGCCTGTTATACAGAGTGAAGGAAGTCAGAAAGAGAAAAACAAATACTGTATATTAACACATACATATGGAATCTAGAAAAATGGTACTGATGAACCTATTTGTGGGGCAGGAATAGAGACACAGACATAGAGAACAGGCTTGTGGGCACAGCGGGAGAAGCAGAGAAGGGGATGAACTGAGAGAGGAGCACTGAGATATATATAACACCACGTGTAACACAGGCAGCCCAACCTGCTGCTCTGTGGTGACCTAGAGGGGTGGGACGGGGTGGAGGGAGGCTTGGGAGGGAGTGGGTGTACATATACTTATGGCTGGTTCATTGTGTTGTACAGCAGAAATCAACACAATATTCCTCCAATTAAAAAGAAATTTAAAATAAAGAATTTATAGGTAAACAGGTATTTTTACCTATAAGTTTTCACTGAAAATTTTCACTGAAAATTCAGGATTTTCACTGAAGGACTAATTTTAATAGAAGAACATGGGACATCTTTATTATAATTAAATACAGAATGAAAAATTTTCAAATAACACAGAAAATGAGATTTAAATAAAATTTTGTTTGATGTATCAAAACAAAATGAAGTATCTTCTGCTATTGTATGTTCACACTGGGGAGTAAACAGTTAATATTTAAGAATAGTAATTTTATAGAGGTCACAAAAATCATAAATACAGAGACATACAATTTGAACCAGAAATGTATCCTGCTTTATACAGGTTTACTCTGGAAAAATCAAGTGAATTTATATTTTGTAAATAAAGTTATATTTCAAATAAACTAGGAAACCTTATAACTTAAATGCTGCTGCTGCTGCTAAGTCGCTTCAGTCGTGTCCAACTCTGTGCGACCCCATAGACGGCAGCCCACCAAGCTCCCCCGTCCCTGGGATTCTCCAGGCAAGAACACTGGAGTGAGTTGCCATTTCCTTCTCCAATGCATGAAAGTGAAAAGTGAAAGGGAAGTCGCTCAGTTGTGTCCGACTCTAGCAACCCCATGGACTGCAGCCTTCCAGGCTCCTCCGTCCATGGGATTTTCCAGGCAAGAGTACTGGAGTGGGGTGCCATTGCCTTCTCCTGTAACTTAAATAGATAAAGCAAATTACTTTCAAACATCAGACATCTTTCTAACATGAATAACTGTCCTCTAAATGTGTCTTTTAAGAAGTTTTACTCTTTTTTTTATATTATTTTTTTTCAATTTTATTTTATTTTTAAACCTGAAACACTGTATTAGTTTTGCCAAACATCAAAACGAATCTGCCACTCTTTATAAGTGTTTATTTGTGTCTCTGTAGATCTGCCTCAGAGTATGTATGTCTGTATGTAATAATTAACCATATGTCAAACCATTTTTACAACAGGAAAGAACAATGAACAAATTCATAAATGAGCATTCAGTTAATAGCCTAATTCCTAAAGGTGGTGCCTGGGTGGGTTATATTACTAAACCAAGCTGGTGACTAGGCTGCCTCTAAGGACACAGGACAGACAGAAATAGAGTTAGGTCAGTACTTACATAATTTAATGTATTAATAGTCTATGTTAATTTATTGACTAACACTAATCATCTGTGATTAACACATGGTAGGTAAAGAAACCATTAATCTACTTGTTAAAAGCACAATGAGAAGTTAATCTAGTAATCTGCTCTTCCCATAAAGTTAGGCCAGCCCAGGAATGTCCACAAGAGGGAAGATTACAAAATCCACACACGATGACTTGGCTGACACTAAAGGTTAGGAATTTGTTAACGTGGGGAAGGTCACAGTCTTCATTGGAGGCAACGAAGTATCTAAGTCTGGGCTGGGTTTAATTTTTCCACAGTGAAACACAAAAGTTTACCAATGGCTATCATCAAGAAAGAGCCCTGTAAAATTTTAAAGAATTAAATAAAATTCTGTTAAATTCTAAAGCTATTAAGCAAGGATTAAGTTGGTAGTTTATTGACATAAGATAAAGTAAACCACTAAATGTTTAAAATCCAAGCACGTCATGCATATTCCAGCCTACAAGCTGTTTTCTCAGCTAAGTATGGCATTCATACTGTTGGTCAGAACCCAGCATATGGTAGGTGTTTCATAAATACTAGCTGAGTAAATTAGTGAACGTCTATCTATAGTTTCTAGTCTATAAAACTGTGATAATACTGTGCATGTGTGCTTAGTCACATAGTCAGGTCCAACTCGGCAACCCCACGGACTATATAGCCCGCCAGGCTCCTCTGTTTGTGAATATCAGCATGGGTTTCCGTTTCCTCCTCCAGGAAATTCACTCAGGGATCAAACCCACATCTTCTTCATTGACAGGCAGATTTTTTTACCACTAAGCCACCTGGGAAGCCCATGACAATACTAACTAGTATGTAATAAAAGCTTTATCTGAGCATATAATTAGTCTTTTTCCTCTAAAACATATTTGTGAAACTTAAAAAGCAAATTTATTAAATACCATTCTGATATATTGTTACCAGTGGTTGGTAATTGGGGCATAACTTGTTAGATTTTAAAAAGTTAATGATTTTTTAAAAATCATGCTGAAACAAAAGCAGTAGGAACTTAAACTACATCTATAGGATAATAAAGTTAATAGTCATTAAGTGAAAAATTATGTCAACTTACTTTTATTAGTAATTTTGATTGATTTTTTAAAACTTACTATCTAAACCAACCATTTATTTGCACATCGGGGAGAGTCTTATTCTCAGAAATCCACCTTCTCTGAAAGTTAGGGATGAGCAAATCAAGCCCCAGTTCATGGATGGCAAAGCCAATCCACAAGTTGTTTAGTTTGCTTGGGTAAAGGAATGAGACCACTGAGACCCCAGCAGCATACGCAGCCAAGGTCATGCAAGTCCCTGTACACTGAGTCAGGTGTTTAATAACTCACACGCCTGAGGTTTAGAAGAAAGTATGTGTCATCCAATATGAAACGGCATTTACTCTACGGTTTTTTTTTTTAACCTTTTAAAATGATTATAGGGCCATCCCCTAGCCATACAAACACTGTATTTGGTGAAATCATTCAAGTCTATGCTTCCTTTGCCAATTTCTGATTTCAAGGCAAGTATCTGTACCAAACTTTTTATTTATGTATGTATGTAGTTTTGGCTGCTCTGGGTCTTCATCGCAGTGCAGGGGCTCCTCTAGTTGTGGCGGGCACGGGGGCTACTCTCCAGTCGTGCTGCGTGGGCTTCTCTTGTTGCAGAGTGCAGGCTCAGTAGTCGTGGCGCGTGGGCTTAGTCTGGGGTATGTGGAATCTCAGTTCCCGGATTCCGGGACTGAACCCACGTTCCCTGCACTGTGGGGTGGATTCTTAACCACTGGGCCAGCAGGCAAGTCCCGACTTTCTCAATATCTCCCTGCTGCTTGAATAACCAGAAAGGCTGTCAGCCAGTGCTCTTGACACCACACAACACATCTGCCTGGAAGCAACTGTACCACCACCGTTTCCTGAAATGCCATATTTGGCGATGACTCAAGACAGTAACTGATTATCGGGAAAAATGCAACCTGCAAGGTTATTCTCTACAAACAAAGGCACAAAATGAAAACTATACAAACAGCAAACAGAAAAGAACAGGTCACAGTGAAACAGAACCATTTTCCTGTCACTGAAGAATTATTTTATCACAGTAAAAATTCAATTAGTTTCTCTAACTTGTAATAACCCATATGAATGTAAGACACTTCAACAATAAAAATAAAAATGCATGTGATGAATGTGAAATGATGCTTCAGTTTTCAGACATGAGTTAGTTCTCATTTATGTGCTGTATAGATTCAATAGGACTTCCCAGGTGGCTCAGTGGTAAAGAACCTATGTGCCAATGTAGGCGACACAGGTTTGATCCCTGGATCAGGAAGCTCCCCTGGAAAAGGAAACAGCATCCCACTCCAGTATTCTTGGCTGGAAAATACCATGGACAGAGAAGTAGCGGGTTCATAGGATCGCAGAGAGTCAGACATGACTGACTGAGTGAGCATGCACCCATAGATTCAAAACTTTCGTTTGCAACTCAGCTGTTTAAGAGGAAAAAGACAACAAAAACAGACTCAAACTATTACATGGAGAATGGATAAATACCAAGGTCCTACTGTATAGCACAGGGAACTGCATCCAATCTCCTGGGATAAACCATAATGGAAATGAATATTGAAACAGAAGGTGTATATGTATATAACTGAGTCACTTTTCTGTACAGCAGAGACAGGCGCAATACTGTAAAGCAACTATACTTCAATTAAAAAAAAGAAAAAACTCATAGTATTAACACTTCATAAAGTCTTATTTATAACACCACAATTGATTCTTATCCCCACTTCCCTCCTCCCCGACTTTACTGTGTGGGCTTCACTATTGGCTCAGACGTTTAAGAATCCACCTACAATGCAAGAGACCCAGGTTTGGTCCCTGAGTCAGGAAGCTTCCCTTGGAGAAGGGAATGGCTACCCACTCCAGTATTCTTGTCTGGATAATTCCAAGGACAGAGGAGCCTGGGCAATTTAAAGGAGAAAGGCTTCATGCATATTAACAAAGCTCTTTCAGAACTTAAAGGACTGAAGTGAAATTTCATGTGTATTTCAGCTTAGTGAGGCTAGACAGGAAATATTTTTGGCTTCTCTGTCAAAACTTCTCCAGTCTACCATTGTAGCTGGGAACAGCCACAGATATATAAACTGCTGAGTGGAGCTGTGTTTCGATGAAATTTTACTTACAAAAGTGGGTTGAGTCAGGCTGCAGTTTCCAGATCTCTATTTTAGAGCCTACCTCTTCTAGGATAAAAAGCTGAATTATGCTATATAAGGAGATGAGAAAAGGCTGGTGATGAGCATGTCTTCATGATCTCATTCTACTGGGTGACCCGGGTGGAGGGAGAGGAGAGATGTGATGAAGAATGAGCACCAGGCACAAGGGAAAAGGAAAGAGGAGATGCTGCCAGTGATGCCAGGGGAACCTGAATGCCTCTCTGGATCACCCAGAGGAGATCTCTTTTGGGGAGGGGGTGGTGGGTGAGTCGGGAGTACTCTCACTCTTTAGGCCTCCTTCATTGTGGAGGAAACCCTAGTTACGAACCTCCCCCCAGTCTCTCCCTCCATTCTTGTCACTGGGCTGGTGACGTGGGAGGGCAAAGCTAACAGGGTTCTTCTTGTCCTACTCCCCTCCCCGCTCTCCTGCTGCTGCTCACTCCCCTCTGCTCTGACCCTGCCCAGGGGCCCTCCCACTGGAGCAGGGCTGCCCCAGCCCAGCACACTCTGTAACAGGGTGGAGGTCAACCTAATGGGGTTCAGAACACGAAACCCATTTGCTTCTTGACAGAATCCACGTTCTTCAACACCAGCTCGACAGGCAATAAAAATGAGAATCTGTTCTTCATCTGTCTTTATTTTTTTAACTAAACTGTCCAGATCTTACCTGGGTAAGGAGGGTGTTATTACTGGAACAACCTAGAATCCAACAGGACAGGGAATGGCCTGGTGTGGAAAGCACTGGAGCCTGCCTACAGATGAACAATTGTGAACACAGAAACCTGTTTTCTTTCTTTCCTTTTATTAGAGAGGAATTATCTAGAGCTTCATATCTGAGAATGCAGTCTTCAAAACACTAATTTCAAGGGGTTCCCATGGAAAAAATAGCTCTCTGATCACAAGTATGAGGAAAAACCTACCGAATGCATTCCCTTCTGGTTGATTTTCAACGTACTCTGACATAGTAAAGGCTCTGAAAAATTCGGTAAAGAAACTAAAAAGAAATTTTCACCATGTTTTTGACTAGAAAACCACTTTATTCACTCTATTAAAATACTGCAGAGTGTCACACTACAGGAAATGCTACTATAACATTTCTGAAGTTAAAATGAATATGAAATATTTTTTACTGACTTTTAAGATCCTCCACACTGTCAAATTTGTTATTTAGTTCCTGAGCATTCATTTTATACAATGTTAACTCACACTTCTTTTCCTTTAGATGATTCTTTTTACAACTCCCTGTTAATTCATTCAGTTGCATTTGGGGCAGACTAGCAGATTGTGACTGCATTCTACTGCATGATTCTGATTCCAGAATAGCTGATCGTCTACCGAGGAGAAAAGGATAGCCAGACACCTTGAAGACACAGGAGAAAGCCCCAGTGCTCAGAAACATCCCCCCCACAATTCTACCAATTAGAGATTCATTAGGGTTAATGAGCTCCTCTTTTAAAATGCAAATACCCTGTGGGAGTGTTTGCTTATTAGTCATTCACAGAGTGAAGTAGTGGAAAGAACAGTGGAATGGCCTCTCCATTAACTCCTTTTCATTCCTCAGTCACACACTCATTACCCAAGGAGGCCTGGCACGGTGGCAACCAAATGGCTTTGGAACTGACAGAACTCAACCCAATGCCTTTGCCAAATCCACGACCTTGGGCACATTACTGAATTTCTCAGAGCCTCAATTTCTTCATCTGAAAAATGGGAATCATGACATATAATAAGGCTATTATGGTGGCATTAGTGGAGACGGCGATGGTACCCCACTCCAGTCCTCTTGCCTGGAAAATCCCATGGATGGAGGAGCCTGGTAGGCTGTAGTCCATGGGGTCGCCAAGAGTCAGACACGACTAAGCGACTTCCCTTTCACTTTTCACTTGCATGCATTGGAGAAGGAAATGGCAACCCACTCCAGTGTTCTTGCCTCGAGAATCCCAGGGACGGGGGAGCCTGGTGGGCTGCCATCTATGGGGTCGCACAGAGTCGGACACGACTGAAGTGACTTAGCAGCAGCAGTGGTAAAGAATCTGTCCACCAATTCAGGAGATGCAAGGTTTCGATCCCTGAGTGGGGAAGGTCTCCTGGAGGAGGGCATGGTAACCCACTCCAGTATTATTGCTTGGAGAATCTCATAGACAAGAGAGCCTGGCAGGCTACAGTCCACGGGGCTGCAAAGAGTCAGACACAACTGAGCGACTGCATGTGCACATGCAGATTAAATGAGAAAACATGCTAAACACTAATGGCAGAGAGGAAGAAGGGAGAGCAGCTGGGGCAAAGATAAACATTGTGAATAGCTGTTGCCATGATCTTCAGCACAGCAGAGGTCAAAGAACCGCTCTCCTGTAAACGCGTTTAGTGCCCCATGCAGTGTGGTGAGTGAGGTCCGCTTTGTAATATCCATTTAAGGATGGCAGACCTGGTGGTGGAGTCCAAGTCTGCTGACAGTGCCAAGTCCTCACGTAACACCACACAGCTTCTCACTACTCCTCAGACAAGTATCCAACTTGGTTTCATACACATTATATTTAAGTCTCCTCCAGTTCCGTTCTGTTTTCTTTTCCACTTTTGAGAATATTGTCCACACGCTCCCTGTTTCCACTATAATGAAGAAAGGAAGGACAGAGAGAAAGCAGAAGGACTAATTGCCAAAGCTGTACCTTGCCCAGGAGCCTGCTGCTGTCAGGCCAGGACTCTTGACGACAACAGCGACCCCACGAGAAGCCAAGAATAAGGACGCCTAAGCTGTGCGGAGAGGACCGCAGTCAGCAAACACACGGAGGGAAAGGTTCAAGCCAGCGAGGAGTTAAAGAAAAGCAAATGAAAATGGTGCCAAGAATATATTAAATGAGCATACCAAGATTATGACACCCAAATTAGCTAAGGATGCTTACAACTGACACACTGGCATCATTCTGATAAATGAAGTTAACACTGTTCATTCAACTGTATGTGAGAGGGGGATAGTTCAAAGATAATCCTACGCACACACAAAGAGCTCCTGAAAAGAATTATAAATAACTGTTAAAATATGGATAAAAATTAAAATTAAGGGTTCAGAAGAACACGCAATGCATTTTATAAGATATTAGTGTGACTCTCAGTGGTAAAGAATCCACCTGCTAATGCAGGAGACTGGGGTATGATCCCTGGGTTAGGAAGATCCCCCAGAGAAGGAAATGGCAACCCGCTCCAGTATGACTGTTTGGCAAATTCCATGGACAGAGGAACCAGGCAGGCTACAGTCCATGGGGTCACAAAGAGTCAGACACAACTGAGCAATGGAGCATGCACTCACACACACAGTGTGAATCTTAATTTTAACATATATTTCATACAACTTTTAGGCAACATAACAGGTTTTAATTTATGACTGCTATTAAAATCATACAGCTAAAATTTTGCTTACTGCGCTGCAAGCTGAGGGTCACACTGGACACTTAAGGACATCTATTTAAGGAAGTAAGAATACCCGAAAATCCAACAGAAGTCAGACTCGATCAGTCCTCCTGGCCTGCTCTTAATTAATTCGTCCTGCGATTCCAGATTTCTTTAGTTCTGAGTCTTGTTACTATGTAGCTATGGGTAAAAATTTCTCTGGAAGATTTCAAGCAATCCAAAACATCAATTAAGTATTTAACACCATGTTAAACACATAAGCCCAGGCATTTTTTTAGACTGGAAGACTAGACACTCAAAAGGCCAAAGTAATTTTGTATTTGTACATTTGTAGAATATTGTATCATGCTATACCAATATGCCTTCAAAGGTGGGTTTTTTTTTTATAGCTTTCCTAAATCAGAGTAAATTTATACCCCACAAGAGTATGTTGGGCAGCTCATCATTCCTGACCCTGGATCCCAAAATGCTGCTGAAAGAACCTGCTACACAAAGGCTAGCCCTGAGCAGGCCACTGACAACATGTCTACAGGGCCTGTTGCAAACAAAGAGGACTCAAATAAGAAGGACTTTCAATGTGTAGGGCTTGAAACATAAATCTATTAACAGAAAACAAAACAAAACAAAACAGGCTCACTCTACCAGTTTATCTGGTATTCTGAAACAAAGACTCAAATGTGCTGCCTGTTGTTGGGGAAATTGATGGCACTGATCCATCACCAATAATGCAACCGAGGCAGAGATCACTGGCACCAAGTCACTCACGCTCAAGAGTCTGGTCTCCTTTCCAAACAACAGAATAAAATTGTAGAGTTACTGGCTTGGATCAGAAGTTCTGCTCAGTCAGTTTTCCACATAGAAATAAGGGATACCATGAGATCAAATGTGTGTTTCCACCTACAGCATCCATTGGTCCAATCAGAGATATTAGGTAAGTAAGCTGTCAGTGTCTTGAAACTGAGTTCTGATAGGACCAAAGAGTTGTAGTGTAAGAAGTAAAGCTGCTCAGTCGTGTGCAACTCTTTGCAATCCAATGGACTGTAGCCTACCAGAGTCCTCCGTTCATGGAATTTCCCAGGCAAGATTACTGGAGTGGGTTGCCATTTCCTTCTCCAGGAGATCTTCCCAACCCAGGGATCTAATCCAGGTCTCCCTGTAAGTAGTGTAAGAGAACACTGCAAAGAAAATTTCCAGCAGAAACAATAAAAGCCGAACATGAAACATACTACAATCAGCTTCATGTTGTTTCATTCATTCAATAAATATTTGCTGAATATCTATTACGTTAGATAGCATCACTGACTCAGTGGACATGAATCTGAGCAAACTCCAGCAGACTGGAGGACAGAGAAGTCTGGCGGGCTACAGTCCATGGCAAAGAGTCGGACATGACTTAGTGACTGAACACAACAACAATCTATTATGTGCCACATATCATGCTGGGTACCATGTGAACTACAGCGATACCATTCCTGCCCTCAGAGCATTTACATCCTCAGTTCAGTCGCTCAGTCGTGTCTGACTCTTTGCAACCCCATGGACTGCAGCACCCTAGGCCTCCCAGTCCATCACCAACTTCCGGAGTTTACTTAAACTCATGTCCATTGAGTCGGTGATGCCATCCAACCATCTCATGCTCTGTTGTCCCCTTCTCCTCCCGCCTTCGATCAATTTGCATCCTAGAGGAGATTTTTCAGCCAACAAAATGTAATCACAAAAGCTGGTTGTAGAAATTAGCCCCAGACTGAAAATTATGGGAGTATCAAATCAATCAAGGAATAGAAATTTCATTCAAAGCACACCGTGGGAAAAGTGGCCAGTCATAACAAAAGCGAGCTCCGTATTAGGGCTTTCTTTCCCCCTCAGCTCCTTTCACTAAAAATAAAGTATATATTTTGTCAGCATCATTACTTTTAAAGGAAGAGAGTATTTCTGAAAATATACCACATTATTTGAAGAAAAGTTGATAATAAAAATGAATCACTTGCAAACCACAGATCACAACTTAGAAGCAAAGCCACGTGTGATGAATGTGATGAGGTGGTGTGACGTTATCCCAGATGAAGAACGGGAGTTTGCTTACAAAATGCAAAAGAAGACGTCACACTTCTCATGGGATTATACAATATGAGCATGTGACACTGCTGTCCTGAGGATCACCGCATGTCACATTTAAAATGTTCATATGGGGGCTCCCCTGGTGGCTTAGTGGTAAAGCATCAGCCTGCCACTGCAGGAGATATGGGTTTGATCCCTGGTCAGGGAAGATCCCACGTAACATGCAGCAACTAAGCCCGTGTGCCCCAACCACTTAGCCTGTGCTCCAGAGTCTGAGCTGCAACTACAGGAAGCCTGTGTGCCTAGAGCCCAAGCTCTGCAACAGGAAGAGCCACTGCAACGAGAAACCCACAGCTAGAGAGTAGCCCCCGCTCACCACAACTAGAGAAAAGCTTGCACAGCAATGAAGATTCAGCACAGCCAAGAAATTAAAAATAATTTTAATGCTCATATAAAGAGGGAGGGGACATATGTATAGCCATGGCTGATTCATCCTAATGTATGCCAGAAACCAACAACGTATTGTAAAGCAATTATCCTTCAATTAAAAATAAATACATTTTTAAAAAATGCTCATATAAGACAAGTGGTTTGGCCCCTTTGCTGCTACTGCTAAGTCGCTTCAGTCGTGTCCGACTGTGTGTGACCCCATAGATGGCAGCCCACCAGGCTCCTCTGTCCATGGGACTCTCCAGGCAAGAACATTGGAGTGGGTTGCCATTTCCTTCTCCAATGCATGAAAGTGAAAAGTGAAAGTGAAGTCACTCAGTCGTGTCTGACTCTTAGCAACCCCATGGACTACAGCCTACCAGGCTCCTCCATCCATGGGATTTTCCAGGCAAGAGTACTGGAGTGGGGTGCCATTGGCCCCTTTAGGAACTCAGGTAAAATTCAACACCACAAGGTCTGAGGGAGAAAGTCCTAACCTGTACACTCGTCTATGAACTAGAAGCAGGTAAAGAGCCACAGTGAATCACCAATTAGCCTCCTGAGGATGGAGGAGCCCAACTGGGAGGCGATCAAAGTTTAGGATTGTAAACTCGGGCCTGGCCATCCTCTTCTATTTATGGAACTTCTAGTTGGACTGTAACATACAGACAGGATGGAAAACAGAGTGTATCATGGGCGAGCCTGGGACAAACGTGCCCTAAGGGAAAGCAGGGCTAAGAGCAGCAGAGAGCAGGGCCTTCAAATGCTCGACATCTCCCACAGGCCCCGCTGGGGCACTGCATCTCACATCAGAGTGTGTGACAATCACCGGGGTACAAATTCCCGAGTCTCATGCGAGATGCAGACTTGCTCAGTTCAGTGAACAGCCAAAGAGTCTAAATTTTTAGCTAGCATTCTAGGAGACTCTACTAGAGCTGACTCACAAACAATACTCTGATACGCTGACAGAGTATCATCTGCCTGATTTTGGGAGTGACTGTCCACTCCTTCATTTCTCCTTCCTGCCCATATCGTTTAAATGTTTAGACAGTGAGTACATAGCTCTGTGCATAGCTCTAAATCACGGCCCAAAACATTCCCAAAAGAACTGAAAGCAGGGAAGGTCTTGAAGAAATATTTGCATGTCCATGTTCACAGGAGCATGATTCACAAGTCAAAAAGCTGAAGAAACCCAACTATCCATCAACAGATGAATGGATAAACAAAGTATGGTATATACATACAAGGGAGTATTATTCAGCCTTTCAAGGAAGAAAATTCTGACACATGCTATGACACGGATAAATCCTGAAGATGTCGTGCCAAGTAAAACGTCAGTTATGAAAAGGTACATGCTGTATGATTACTCCTATATGCGATGCCTAGAATGGTCAAATTCATAGAGATAGAAAGCAGAATGGTGGTTGCCAGGGGCTGGAGGAAAGAGGAAACGGAAAGCTGTTGTTTAATTGGTAGGTAGAGAGCTTGAGTTTTCCAATATAAGAGTTCTAGAGACTGATTTACAACTTTGTGAATGTACTTAAGGGAACTGTACATGTAAAACTGGTTAGGATGGTAAAACTTACAGGTACTTTACTACAATTAAATATAAAAATTTAAGATGTGTTATTGTCTATTTAGAATAACATGGTAGAAGTTAAAGGTAAGTCTACCGCTGATCAATACTGTACTTTACAATTTGTTTGAGCTTTGTCCTAATAAGTGTTTCCCTGGTGGCTCAGATGGTAAAGAATCCACCTGCAATACAGGAGACCCAGATTTGATCCCTGGGTTGGGAAGATCCTAAGGGCATGGCAACCCACTCCAGTATTCTTGTCTGGAGAATCCCAATGGACAGAGGAGCCTGTCAGGCTATAGTCCAAGGGGTTGCAAAGAGTCAGACATGACTGAACAACTAAGCATAGCACAATAAGTGTTTACAGTTCATGCTGTTAAAAGGAATCCAGATGAGAAAAGACGAAGTAAAACTCTTACTGTTTGAAGCCAACATGATACTATACATAGAAAACCTTAAAGACTATCAGAAAGTTGCTAGAGCTAATCAGTGAATTTAGAAAATTGCAGGATACAAAATCAATACACAGAAATCACTTGCACTCCTATACACTAACAATGAAATATCAGAAAGAGAAATTAAGGAATCAATCCCATTTACCATTGCAACAAAAGAGTACAATACCTAGGAATAAACCTACCTAAGGAGACAAAAGAGCTGTACAGAGAAAACTATAAGACACTGATGAAAGAATTCAATGGAGAGATATCCCATGTTCCTGGGTGGGAAGAATCAATACTGTGAAAATGATGATACTTCCAAATGTAATCTGCAGATTCAGTGTGACCCCTACCAAACCACAAATGGCAGTTTTCACAGAATTAGAACAAAAAACCCTCACAATTCATATGGAAACACAAAAGATCCCAAACAGCCAAAGCAATCTTGAGGAAGAAAGATAAAACTGGAGGAATCAATTTTTCTGACTTCAGACTACACTGCAAAGCTACAGTCATCAAGACAGTACTGGCACAAAAACAGAAATATAGACCAAAGGAACAAGACTGAAAGCCCAGAGATATACCCATGCACCTATCAGTACCTTATATTTGACAAAGAGGCAAGAATATACAATGGTATAGTGTAGTCTCTTTAATAAGTGCTGCTGAGAAAATTGGACAGCTATGTGTAAAAGAAAGAAATTAGAACACTTCCCAACTCCCCATACAAAGATAAACTCAAAATGGATTAAAGAGCTAAATGTAAGACCTGAAACTATAAAACTCTGAGAGGAAAACATAGGCAGAACACTCTATGACATAAATCACAGCAAGATCCTCTATAACCCACCTCCTACAATAATGGAAATAAAAACAAAAACAAACAAGTGGGACCTAATTAAACTTAAAAAGCTTTTGTACAGCAAAGGAAACTATAAGCAAAGTGACAAGACAATCCTCAGAATGGAAGAAAATAACAGCAAATGAAACAACTGGCAAAGAATTCATTTCAAACATATATAAGCAACTCATACAAATCAACACCAGAAAAACAGTCCAATCAAAAGGTGGGCAAAAGACCTAAACAGACATTTCTCCAAAGAAGACATACAGGTGTAATAAACACATGAAAAGATGCTCAACATCACTCATTATTAGAGAAATGCAAATCAAAAGTACAACGGCACCTCGCATCAGTCAGAATGGCCATCATCAAAAAAATCTACAAACAATAAATGCTGGAGAGCGTGAGGACAAAAGGGAACCCTCTTGCACTGTGTGGGAATGTAAATTGATACAGCCACTATGGAAGACAGTATGGAGATTCCCTAAAAAACTAGGAATAAAAACACCATACGACTCAGCAATCCCATTCCTAGGCACATATGTTGAGGAAACCAAAATTGAAAAAGACACATGTACCCCAATGTTCATTGCAGAACTATTTACAATAGCTAGGACATGGAATGTACATCAACAGATGAATGGATAAAGAAGTTGTGGTACATACACACAATGGAATAATACTCAGCCATAAAAAGGAATGTGTTTGAGTCAGTACTAATGAGGTGGGTGAACCTAGAGCTATTATACAGAGTGAAGTGAGTCAGAGTCATGTACTAAGGTATACATATGGACTGTAGGAAGACAGTACTGATGAACCTATTTGAAGGGTGGCAATGAAGACAGAGAAGAGACTTATGGACATGGGGGGAGGGAGGACAGGGTGGGATATATGGAGAATAACATGGAAACATACATTACCATATGTGAAATGGACAGCCAATGGGAATCTGCTGTATAACTCAGGGAACTCAAACGGGGTTCAGTAACAACATAGAGGGGTGGGATGGGGAGGGAGGTCCACGAGGGAGGGGACATAAGAATATGACTGATTCATGTTGATGTTTGGCAGAAACCAACACAATACTGTAAGTATCCTTCAATTAAAAATAAATAAATTTAATTAAAAAATAAAGTAGATAACCAACAAAGACCTGCTGTACAGCACAGCTGCTCAGTACTGTTGCTCAGTGTTATATGGCAGCCTGGATGGGTGAGGAGTTTGGAGGAGAATGGACGCGTGCATATGTATGATTGAGTCCCTTTACTTTCCACCTGAAACTGTCACAAAATTGTCAACTAGCCATACTATAATACAAAATAAAAAGTTTAATAAAAAAAAGACATAGTTTGCCCAACTGCACAGTTACAATGCATTGCATTAATTAATAATAACAGCAGAACACATTTTGGCCACTCGGTAGTAGTACAGTTGTAGATGTACATCCACATACTTGTTTGTATAAACATTACCAGATAACAAGGTAACAACACAGTGTTAATAATACTGAGTATCAACATGCTATACTTTAAAAACATCTCAATTGCTGGTCAAAGAAATTGAAAATTTCTAATAACTTGAACCAAGAAGTCTACAATATAAAGTACTAGATAAATAAAGCACAATTATAGATCATGTAGAATTTCAGAGCTAATATTCCTATCTTTTAATTATCTAATGCAAAACACCTAAATGTCCTCTTAGGAAGAGAGAGTTTTCAAGCCCCTAAGCCTTAATGTCACTAGGATGGGGAGAGGAGGTGGCTGACAATGAAATCCAGGTTTGTTGGAAGAGATCACTATCAATAAATTAATTGTAAAGTCCCCAGATTGTGGCTTGAATTTCTTTCCCACAGAAATCCCTCCACATATGAGAGATTAAGGGAAGAAAAAGAAGAAGAGACTAAGAGGGTAGGAGTCAGTGGACAAATCAGACTTGGGGAGCCCACTACTGGTAGGTCCTCAACTAACAACGAGGGGACACTGACCTCTGGAGCTCCAAAACAGACAGAACACACAAATCAGAAAGCTGAAAGGGCAGAAACGCATTAAGGAAGAAGTTCCCTGGTTAGAAGGAGTCACACAGCTGAAGTATGAGAATTTACTTGATGACAAGGTGAAAAGTGATGATAGACAGAGGAGCACTCTTGGCCTGCAGTGCTCCTCAACCTAGACCCCACCAGCTGACATGTACTCCCTCCTCACATCTCAGCCCTCCAGACCCAGGAGAGCCCACGCCCCCATCACACGCTCCCATTCATGCCCATCCTCCAAAGCGCGCTCCACGTTCACAATCACTCAGTGATTTGCACTCACTCGTTTAATAGCTTTTGTTCCCACTAGTCTGTCAGCTCCACCAGGACAAGGGTGTGTTTCTTTGCCACAGTATTTCCAGCACCTACTACAGTAGACGGCACCCAGTATACACCGGGTAGACCCTGATGAAATAACTCTGTTTGATATATTACAGCAGAAGTGGCCTTGTCATGAGGAGGGTCACACACAGTCTCGGAAACACGAGTTCCTGATGAAACGATGGGATAAACAAAGAAAGCTAAAGAGGAGGCACTCTGACTGGTAAAAGGAAATACGTTTATTAAGGGCACTTAGAAGTGAGTGGAGGGCAGAGTCTGGACAAAAAGGCTTTGGGAGAGATCAATAATCACAGCTCTGTCATCAAGTTTGGACAGGATTTCAGCAATAAGGAAGGTCAGGGTAGACCAGCTGTAAGACACTTAGAAACACTTCCCAGAAGGTTGTTAAGGGTAGATGAAAAACGCCAAAGAGGTAACAGTGACTCTGAAATCACAGAAGAGATCTCCCTGGGTTCTCTGTCCTTACAGTGAGTTTGCGAAACAGAAGACATGGCTAAGATTCCAAAGGAATTCTGACAAAGTATTTTTATTTATTTTATTGAATTTAATGCTGCATTTCTAAGTTTACTACTAACACGTATTTGGCAAATTTTAAATGCCTTCTTTAAAAAACATAGAAACATTAGAAATATGTACTAACATTTGTGATTTTTTTCAAAAATTTCTCTCTTATCACTTAAAAGTTATGAAAACTGTATAATGCTTATGTACTTAAAATTCCTAATTTATTACCACTGAATTCCACAGTATTGCTCCGCCTCATGAATTCAATATTTTTGAAATTAGAATCTGTTGCTTAAATCCCTATTATATACTTCATGACACAGCAATTTCAAATAAATTCGGTAGTCTCCTATGGGCTGGCTCAGTGAAATTAGAATTCATCTAGACATGTGCCTAATTCAGTTCAGTCGCTCGGTTGTGTCTGACTCTCTGCGGCCCCATGAATCGCAGCATGCCAGGCCTCCCTGTCCATCACCAACTCCCGGAGTTCACCGAGACTCATGTCCATTGAGTCAGTTATGCCATTCAGCCATCTCATCCTCTGTCTTCCCCTTCTCCTCCTGCCTCCTATCCCTCCCAGCATCAGAGTCTTTTCCAATGAGTCAACTCTTCGCATCAGGTGGCCAAAGTACTGGAGTTTCAGCTTCAGCATCCTTCCTTCCAAAGAAATCCCAGGGCTGATCTCCTTCAGAATGGACTGGTTGGATCCCCATGCAGTCCAAGGGACTCTCAAGAGTCTTCTCCAACACCACAGTTTAAAAGCATCAATTCTTCAGCGCTCAGCTTTCTTCACAGTCCAACTCTCACATCCATACATGACGACTGGAAAAAACAGCCTTGACTAGACGAACCTTTGTTGGCAAAGTAATATCTCTGCTTTTCAATATGCTATCTAGGTTGGTCATAACTTTCCTTCCAAGCCTAATTAGAACATGTTAAAAAAAAAAAAAAGAATTCCAATCTTCAGTAACATTTTTCCTAAGGCTTAAAGGATGAGGATAGAAAAGATGTACATATTAAGTAACCAGTTCCGTTATGGTAAGTTTTCTAAGAATAGTTGCTTCATTCAAATCAACCTGTCCCAATCAAATTTATCCTCCTCTCCACTTATCACTTTAACCACCTTCAGACCTCATGAAGCAAACCTTCCTCCTGCAGCTACCAGATTCCCCCTCTTCACCCTGAAAGAAAGCACATCAACCTACTGAGGGCAAGGCCCCTGCAACCGAGCCCGGCGGCAATAGACAGAGCACCTCCATCTAAGGAAAGAACAGGTGACTCTCCCCACGCAGCTTCCTAAGGGAAAAATGCTAAACGCTGACTCTCTGCACAGTGCTGACTGATCTGTAGACCATGCACCTACCAACCAAGAAGTGCATAGAGAATATTTTGTTGTTGTTGTTAAGACTGAGTCTAAGATGACAGCAAATAGTGTGCATAAGATGTTGTTTCTCAGACTGGGAGACAGTATGTAGGAGTGGGATAAAGAGCTGGAGCACTTAGATTTAGGCCATGAGTTCTCAAAACCATAACCAGACTCACTCATATTCAAATACCAGTAGAAGAGAACAACACTGTGGTTCTGTTGGAAAAGAATCTGCCTGCAATGCAGGACACCCCAGTTAGATTCCTGGGTCGGGAAGACGGCGGCTCACTCCAGTACTCTTGCCTGGAGAATGCCATGGACAGAGGAGACTGGCAGGCTACAGTCCATGGGGTCACAAAGAGTCAGACACGACTGAAGTGTCTTAGCACGCACGCACGCACGCACATTCATTAGCTAGTGAGTCTCTGATCATTTGTCATAGCAGGTGCAATGGACTAAGACACATTCTAAAATCAAAATAAATACATTATTTGGGGCTTAGCCATCACTTATGGTTATCCAAATATCTGTTTCCTTACAAGATGGGTGAGCTTGTCTTTTTATTCCCAAATTTCTACGGGCAGATTTTTAAGTCAGTCATCTAGCTTACTAGCTATCTGGGTCTTTCTTCCTTTTTCTCTCTCTTCCGAAGTAACTGAGTCCCAGAAAGGAAGAGGTGGCAAGACGATACAGAGCAAGTCAGGAAAGGAGGATATAGGGGAGGCCGTGGCAGGACGGCCTCGTTCAGGGTGTTGAAGATAGGCCTAGACCATCTCACTGTGACATAAAGCACTCAAAGAATGAGGAGGACAATCTGCAGGGGCTCCCACAGGCCAAAACTAGGACATTTCAAGCAGCAAAATAAGTGACACTAATAGATTATAATCCATTAAAATATCCGTAAATAATAAAATCATTTACAAAATCCATGAACTCACACTAATATATAAAAAAAGAATGAATACATAGAGAGGAGGATGCTTTGCTTTGTACTGGAATGCCAACTGATGAATGGAGGAGTGAAGGAATTAGAAAAATCACCATTTGGCAACTACTATCACAATAATTCAGCCAAAAAACACAGATAGATGCTAAAGCTATCTAAGTTTGGGTGGTTGATAAGGAAAAGTATATTATATAATCTCAAAATGCCGTGCTGTGCTTAGTCATGCCTGAATCTTTGCAACTCCATGGACTGTAGCCCGCCAGGCTCCTCTGTCCATGGAGATTCTCCAGGCAAGAATACTGGAGTGGGGTGCCATGACCTCCTCCAGGGCATCTTCCCAACCCAGGGATCGAGCCCAGTCTCCCGCATCACAGGTGGATTCGATTCCCAAATACTGATTTTAAAGGGAGAATGAGCAGTTTATGGCAGAGAAATCTGGTAGATACAGTCTTAAGAAATGATGATTAATGGCCCTAGAGCTTCTCTGGTGGCTCAGCTCTAAAAAGTCCACCTGCCAATGCAGGAGATGTGGGTTCCCTGGAGAAGGAAATGGCAACTCCAGTATTCTTGCCTGGGAAATCCCATGGACAGAGGAGCCTGGTAGGCTACAGTCCATGTGGTCACAAAGAGTTTGACACAACTGAGTGACTGAACAACAACAAAAATGTAGCAAAGGAGAACTGTGTCCTACCCAATATGATACAGTAAGAACAACACATCATTTCTGTGATACTCCTGAGAAAAAAGCATAATCCAAATCTAATTTTGAGGACATGTCACCCACACCCAAGTGTTAGTCACCCATTCATGTCTGACACTTTCAGACCCCATGGACTGTAGCCCACCAGGCTCCTCTGTCCATGGAATTCTTCAGACAAGAATACTGGAGTAGGTTGATATGCCCTCCTCCAAGGGAATCTTCCTGACCTGGGGATCAAACTCAGGTCTTCTGCATGGCAGGCGAATTCTTTACTGCCTGAGCCACCAGAGAAGCCCCATCACACAAACTCAAACTGAGGGATATTTTACAAAATAATTGGCCTGTAATCTTCAAAAGTGTCTAGCTATTTAAAGTCAAGGAAAGACTAAGGACTATTCCAGACTGAAGGGAATTAAAGAGACAAGACAACTAAATGTAACATGCGATACTGAACTGGATCCTTTTGTTATAAAGTACATCATTTGGACAAAACAGAAATGAAGCATCCATGGCTTTGATGGTTAGTTTCCTGATTTTGATCACTGATGTAGGATATATCCTTGCACACTCAAGTGTTTGGAAGTAATGATACATAATATTGCTAATTTACTATCAAGTGGTAAAACAAAGAGATCTCTGTATATTTTTGCAAACTTTCTGTAAATTTAAAATTATTTCAAAATAAACAGAAAAGAGAGGAATAGTTAGGAAGGTTAGAGTACAGAGATATGATTTAAAGATAAAGACAGAGACAGTGGTAGAGATTTCAACGGTCCCTTTAACTCATCAACCAAAAGAGAACTAACTAATCCTTTATCCTTTTCACCATTTTTACTCACAAGTGAGTGAATGCAGTATGCGCAGTTACCCAGGGATGTTTTTACGTAGCAACAAAAACTCTTAACACAGTTTAGATAAATAAGGAATCTTTCTAAGGAGGAGGAGCAGGAACAAATTTTAAAATACACTCAGAGAATACAATAATGTGTCACCAGGCTAATCTCATTTATTTTCTTATACAGAACTTTTCCTCAGATTTTAAGCAAAAATGATTTTCTTACTTTTCAATAAAGCTGTGACAGTTTCATGAATGGAGAGGCAAACTTCTTCGCAACAGCTAGAAGGAATAATTTTGCTTATTTAACAAAATAATAATGAAAAAGATATTTCAAACTATAAATAATGAAAAAGATATTTCAAAGTCCTGAGCATCACAAAATGCCTAAGTGGTGGGACCAGTATTCAAACTAAACTCTGGGTTCAAGACCCACAACCCTACTCCAGACCCATATTCCTACTCAAGACCCACGCCCCTTCACACAGAATTAGAAAGAGTTAATTCTGAATTCTCTCCATGAACAATATCCACCTTTAGAATGGCGTACTCTCACAGGCAAATAAGATCCATTTATCATCTTAAATTTCTTCTTTGTTTAGCCCCCTTTTGGTGAATGTACTGAATGAGAACAGAGTACAGTGTCTATTTCTGGCTTCATCCTGCTTAACCAGAAGTCCTGACCGAGTTATACCACTGTGCACAACAAGGTGAGTACCGCAGGGCGCTGCCCGTTGGAGCAGTTTTGTTACCGGTTTTTAAGCAGATGTTTGGTGTGACTGCTTCTGGTTCTGATGTCTCATTTCTATTTTCTCCTTCAGGACTGAGAACCAGTTTTACATCTGTCTAATGAAAGCACATCACTTTACTTCTACAATTTACATGAGTTCATCTTTCAAACTAAGATCTGGTAGTTAAGACGTGAAAGCAACCTTTGAGACTGTCCTGGCTACTGCCCTCCACCTCTGCCTTCAATTCCATTTTACAAGTGAGACCAGGAACATGATGTCCTTATCGTCCACTCTATACTCACCTCCCAGCCCCAACGCTTAAAAAAAACACCCACAGAAACACCCCTAACAGAATTCTGCCTTTTTAAAAAGATCATTTCTTTTTACAAAAGGTCGGGATTCTTACTTCTTAATGTTCCAATTCTACTGTCACACAGAGAGGGTGAATTTTTTTTGACAAAGGAAGTATATAACACCATATAATAATAACACCAGCCTTGGCTTACAGGCCAGAGTGCATTATAACTATCTGTAACCGACCTGACCTAGTTTCATCTTATAAATAAGACAAGATACTACAACCAGCTTCTCTCTTACAAGGGTGAAATGAGACTCTACATTGGCTCTTCCTACATATCAGCAAAATTACCGTCTCAAAAGAGAACACTTCATTTCTAGATTAGGCTTTGCCTGTGAGTCTGTGTCCACACAAGAGATTATATGCCAGACATTCTGTGATTGTTGCTGATACAGGCACAGAAGGACAATAATGTGGATTAACTAGGATTAATGTGTTATTTTCTGATTACAGTGTGGCTCAAGTTTCAACTATTCTTAAGAGTAAACAAAAACCCTACAGTTTAAATTAATAAAAAAGAAAATAAAACAAATAAAAGGCTTAAAAAATTCAAAGTCAACTATTCAACTGAGAAATTTCTATTTTCATTGTATATGCAATAGCTTCTATATACATGACCTAGACATACTGTCTCACCTCTAAGGAGGAAGTGATACGTAAGATCCAGTTTTCAGGGGATCTTCCTGATTCAGGGGATCAAACCCAGGTCTCCTGCATTGCAAGCAGAGTCTTTACTACCTGAGCTACAATGGAAGCCCAGACATACTGTCTTACCTCTGAGAAGGAAGTGATATAAAAGACAGCCTGGGACATAAATATGTGTATCACACATGGACACGTCTTAAAGGTTTCAGATAGATAAATGGTATAAGGAGACAGAGGATCATGAGAATCATCCATTAGAACAGAAAGGTATTGAGAAAAATACATAGGAAAAATACATGAGAAAGGTACACAGGAAAAAATCTGAAAGCAAAACTGAAAACTTTCCTTTTTCCCTTGTTTACACCCTAGTTTATTTTCCATTAGTGTTAAAAAAGATTTCTTCCCTTCTTCCCAAACTACTATATATCTAAAAAGAAACAGAGAAGCAAAACAAAGAACAGATAAGGGGAAATTTTTTAAATGAAAGAATGGAAATAAATAAATTCAGAGTAACACAAATGGTAAATGATGTGGTTTTCATCATACAAGTAATGTGCCTAAATGAGAGATTTTCATGTTTAAAAATTTTTTCATTAATTTTATGTTTAACTTTGTAATCGGCTTCTTCATTCAAAAATGTAAGCTTGAGATAATAGTTTGAATTTGACAAAGACAATACCTCAATGCATGAAAAAAAATGGGAGTTTTCCAAATGACCAGAGTTCTACAATTCTATTTTAAAAATAGTTTTCCAGATTACTGTTTCTATTTCTTTATTCCAGGTATCAACTTCTCCTTTTCTGAATTTAGAAATCAAATAGCCCCAACCCCCAAAGCATTTATGGTCCTAAACTCAAACAAAAACTGTTAGTATTAATAAGAGCTCAGTAAAGAGGAAGAAGACAAAATGAATATATAAACTGAATAACTTTCAAAATTATTTAATCCCAGAAAGTCACAAAATATAAAATATTTGAAAGTAACTTAAGAGAAGAGATCCTGTAAGAATAAACCTATAAATTTTACTGAGTGACATTTAATAAAAATACTTGAATGTGCTCGCTTCGGCAGCACATATACTAAAATTGGAATGATACAGAGAAGATTAGCATGGGAAAGTTCATAGCAATACAGGCACACCTCAAGAAACAAGAAAAAAGTCAAATAAATAACCTAACTCTACACCTAAAGCAACTAGAAAAGGAAGAAATGAAGAACCCCAGGGTTAGTAGAAGGAAAGAAATCTTAAAAATTAGGGCAGAAATATATGCAAAAGAAACAAAAGAGACCATAGCAAAAATCAACAAAGCCAAAAGCTGGTTCTTTGAAAGGATAAATAAAATTGACAAACCATTAGCCAGACTCATCAAGAAACAAAGGGAGAAAAATCAAATCAATAAAATTAGAAATGAAAATGGAGAGATCACAACAGACAACACAGAAATACAAAGGATCATAAGAGACTACTATCAGCAATTATATGCCAATAACATGGACAACGTGGAAGAAATGGACAAATTCTTAGAAAAGTACAACTTTCCAAAACTCGACCAGGAAGAAATAGAAAATCTTAACAGACCCATCACAAGCACAGAAATTGAAACTGTAATCAGAAATCTTCCAGCAAACAAAAGCCCAGGTCCAGTCGGCTTCACAGCTGAATTCTACCAAAAATTTAGAGAAGAGCTAACACCTATCCTGCTCAAACTCTTCCAGAAAGTTGCAGAGGAAGGTAAACTTCCAAACTCATTCTATGAGGCCACCATCACCCTAATACCAAAACCTGACAAAGATCCCACAAAAAAAGAAAACTACAGGCCAATATCACTGATGAACATAGATGCAAAATCCCTAACAAAATTCTAGCAATCAGAATCCAACAACACATTAAAAGGATCATACACCATGACCAAGTGGGCTTTATCCCAGGGATGCAAGGATTCTTCAATATCCGCAAATCAATCAATGTAATACACCACATTAACAAATTGAAAAATAAAAACCATATGATTATCTCAATAGATGCAGAGAAAGCCTTTGATAAAATTCAACATCCATTTATGATAAAAACTCTCCAGAAAGCAGGAATAGAAGGAACATACCTCAACATAATAAAAGCTATATATGACAAATCCACAGCAAACATTATCCTCAATGGTGAAAAATTGAAAGCATTTCCCCTAAAGTCAGGAACAAGACAAGGGTGCCCACTTTCACCATTACTATTCAACATAGTTTTGGAAGTTTTGGCCACAGCAATCAGAGCAGAAAAAGAAATAAAAGGAATCCAAATTGGAAAAGAAGAAGTAAAACTCTCACTATTTGCAGATGACATGATCTTCTACATAGAAAACCCTATAGACTCCACCAGAAAATTACTAGAACTAATCAATGACTATAGTAAAGTTGCAGGATATAAAATCAACACACAGAAATCCCTTGCATTCCTATACACTAATAATGAGAAAACAGAAAGAGAAATTAAGGAAACAATTCCATTCACCATTGCAGCGGAAAGAATAAAATACTTAGGAATATATCTACCTAAAGAAACTAAAGACCTCTATATAGAAAACTATAAAACACTGGTGAAAGAAATCAAAGAGGACACTAATAGATGGAGAAATATACCATGTTCATGGATTGGAAGAATCAATATAGTGAAAATGAGTATACTACCCAAAGCAATTTATAGATTCAATGCAATCCCTATCAAGCTACCAACGGTATTCTTCACAGAGCTAGAACAAATAATTTCACAATTTGTATGGAAATACAAAAAACCTCGAATAGCCAAAGCTATCTTGAGAAAGAAGAATGGAACTGGAGGAATCAACCTGCCTGACTTCAGGCTCTACTACAAAGCCACAGTCATCAAGACAGTATGGTACTGGCACAAAGACAGAAATATAGATCAATGGAACAAAATAGAAAGCCCAGAGATAAATCCACACACATATGGACACCTTATCTTTGACAAAGGAGGCAAGAATATACAATGGATTAAAGACAATCTCTTTAACAAGTGGTGCTGGGAAAACTGGTCAACCACTTGTAAAAGAATGAACTGGAAATAGAACTGCCTTATGATCCAGCAATCCCACTGCTGGGCATACACACTGAGGAAACCAGAAGGGAAAGAGACATGTGTACCCCAATGTTCATCGCAGCACTGTTTATAATAGCCAGGACATGGAAGCAACCTAGATGTCCATCAGTAGATGAATGGATAAGAAAGCTGTGGTACATATACACAATGGAGTATTACTCAGCCATTAAAAAGAATACATTTGAATCAGTTCTAATGAGGTGGATGAAACTGGAGTCTATTATACAGAGTGAAGTAAGCCAGAAAGAAAAACACCAATACAGTATACTAACGCATATATATGGAATTTAGAAAGATGGTAACAATACCCCTGTGTATGAGACAGCAAAAGAGACACTGATGTATAGAACAGTCTTATGGACTCTGTGGGAGAGGGAGAGGGTAGGAAGATTTGGGAGAATGGCATTGAAACATGTAAAATATCATGTATGAAACAAGTTGCCAGTCCAGGTTCAATACACGATACTGGATGCTTGGGGCTAGTGCACTGGGACGACCCAGAGGGATGGTATGGGGAGGGAGGAGGGAGGAGGGTTCAGGATGGGGAACACATGTATACCTGTGGCGGATTCATTTTGATATTTGGCAAAACTAATACAATTATGTAAAGTTTAAAAATAAAATAAAATTAAAAAAAATAAATCAATAAATAAAATGTTTAAAAATAGTAAAAAAAAAAAAAAAAGAATGAAACTACAACACTTTCTAACACCATACACAAAAATAAACTCAAAATGGATTAAAGATCTAAACGTAAGACCAGAAACTATAAAACTACTAGAGGAGAACATAGGCAAAACACTCTCTGACATACATCACAGCAGGATCCTCTATGACCCACCTCCCAAAATATGAGAAATAAAAGCAAAAATAAATAAATGGGACCAAAGGAAACTATAAGCAAGGTGAAAAGACAGCCTTCAGAATGGGAGAAAATAATAGCAAATGAAGCAACTGACAAACAACTAATCTCAAAAATATACAAGCAACTCCTGCAGCTCAATTCCAGAAAAATAAATGACCCAATCAAAAAATGGGCCAAAGAACTAAATAGACATTTCTCCAAAGAAGACATACAGATGGCTAACAAACACATGAAAAGATGCTCAACATCACTCATTATCAGAGAAATACAAATCAAAACCACTATGAGGTAACATTTCATGCCAGTCAGAATGGCTGCGATCCATAAGTCTACAAGTAATAAATGCTGGAGAGGGTATGGAGAAAAGGGAACCCTCTTACACTGTTGGTGGGAATGTAAACTAGTACAGCCACTATGGAGAACAGTGTGGAGATTCCTTAAAAAAACTGGAAATAGAACTGCCTTATGATCCAGCAATCCCACTGCTGGGCATACACACTGAGGAAACCAGAAGGGAAAGAGATACGTGTACCCCAATGTTCATCGCAGCACAGTTTATAATAGCCAGGACATGGAAGCAACCTAGATGTCCATCAGCAGATGAATGGATAAGAAAGCTGTGGTACATATACACAATGGAGTATTACTCAGCCATTAAAAAGAATACATTTGAATCAGTTCTAATGAGGTGGATGAAACTGGAGTCTATTATACAGAGTGAAGTAAGCCAGAAAGAAAAACACCAATACAGTATACTAACACATATATATGGAATTTAGAAAGATGGTAACAATAACCCTGTATACGAGACAGCAAAAGAGACACTGATGTATTGAACAGTCTTTTGGACTCTGTGGGAGAGGGAGAGGGTGGGATGATTTGGGAGAATGGCATTGAAATATGTATAATATCATGTATGAAACGAGTCGCCAGTCCAGGTTCAATGCAGGATACTGGATGCTTGGGGCTGGTGCACTGGGACGACCCAGAGGGATGGAATGGGGAGGGAGGAGGGAGGAGGGTTCAGGATGGGGAACACGTGTATACCTGTGGCGGATTCATTTCGATATATGGCAAAACCAATACAATATTGTAAAGTTAAAAAATAAAATTAAATTTAAAAATAAATAAATAAAATAAAAATAAAAATAAAAATACTTGAATAAAGAATCATTCCTAGGTAGACTATATACACATAAATGTGTCAGTTCTTCCCAGTTAAGTGTATAGAAATACCAATGAGGTAATTCCATGAAATATCTACTGAATTCGGCAATGTATTTTAAAGTTTGAACCAGTAAACATTAAAGAAGAAAAATCAGATAATTTCTGGGGGAAAAAAATAAGAAGGAGAGGAGGATTTGTGCCCTATACACTGTTAAATTGTTAAAATCTAAATTAATTAAAACAACATTGAAGTGTAAAGACCAATGAATGACAAAGAAAACTCAGAAATAGATCCTGGGATATAAAAGAATTCAGTGAATTTAGTTCAGGTCAACAAAATTTTATTGAATACCTATCTGTCAATACTGTGTTAGTATGAAAGGAAACCAGTAAAATTTTTCTTGAAAGCTATTTGGCAATAGGTATCAAGAACATTTAAAGAGTTTACATTCTTTTAGATAGCAAATGCACTTGTAGAATTTATTCTAAGGAATGGTTATTTATACAAAAATATTTTGTATAAACAATTATTTATAAGTTATTTATACAAAAATATTCATTATAGACATTTTTAATAGTGAAAAACTAGCCAAAATAATAGAATAAATAATATTCATACAATGGAATAATATATTACTCCAAACATTGTTTTAAAACTTATTAATGTATATTCACACAATAGAAAATTTCATAACAAGAATAATGAGCTACAACTGCATGTATTATGGATGAATTCACAAACATAATAATTTTTAGTGAAGGAGCAAGACACAAAATGTACACACCATATGATTCACTGACACACATTTCATACACACGAAACAATCTGTGCTGTTACATGTCAAGATAATTTGGGGGAGTAGGGTGAAGTGGCTAAAAGGAGTTAGTTGGGAGGGGGGAGATTCTAGGACTTTATCATTTCTATTTCTTGATGTGGATGCTAACAACATTTTATGAAGTCACTGAACTCATCATTTGTATATGTTTCTGTAAGTTATTCATCAATAAGAAACTCTTCAAAATTAATGACATGAGAAAAAGTCTATTAAAAAGGAAAAATCAGGGTACAATACTGTATATAAAATAAGAGTCTTGGTTTTGGGAAAAAAAGAATAGCAAAGAACAACTGCTAGAAGGAAAACAGGTTGGTATAAGTTGGGGGGCTGGGGAGGATTTGAGGAGCTAGTAAGAGACAGGAAAAGACATCTCCCTATGGTGTCTTGTAAGAGTCATGTGTTAGGAAAGCTTGGGGTGAAGATATGGTGGTGAGCAGGGTGTATGTGGAGTAAAGGGGAATGAGTGGTCTCAAGACAGGAAAAGCCTAAACCTGTTTAATCTCTGATGGAAAAAGAGTCAGTAGAGGGAAAGGGACAGAAAACATACAGAAAACAAGCAGTAATGTCCCTCAGAAGACTGGTAAGTGTACACAGAAGAGGCAAACCCAGAAAAGGAGTGGGAAGGTTTTGACTGCTAGTATGTACACAAAGCTCTCCTTTTTCATAGAGCTTTTCAAATTACTGTGTCAAGAAGGAGCTCAATTTCCCTCTCCATGTTTCCCCATTTGTAGTCTTTCAAGAGGCCTTCAGATTATCATGCTATCTGGATCAGTCAACTGTAAGAGTTTCAGCCAGAGGACAACCTATCTCTCACTTCAAAATACTTCAGGCCAAAATAAAGAGCGACTGGGTCAAGCGAGGTCCAGGTCAAGTATAATGATAGCCAGTCTGGTTGCAAGGAGCGTTTCTATCACAGGCGAGCTGTGTGACCGGAGGCAAGTGATTTAATCGTACAGGCCCTGAGTGGCCTGATATGAAAAATGAAGAGGGTAATAATAGATTGATAAGAGGCTTACACGAGCTCGTCCACATAAAATGCTGAGCCCAATATGTGACACAGAGGAAACGCTCAATAACTATAAACTGCTAACATCACAATTTTTTAAGTCTAGGGGTGGAGTTTCTAAGACGTCTTCAGATCCAGAAGCAGGAAAACAAAAACAGAATGTAACAGGTAATGCAGCAGTCTCTCCTGATTCACAGCACACAATCTCGGCAACTTTTGTATTTTGAAAAATATTAAATCTTCAGAAATTCTGAAAGAACAGTACAATGAACATCTTTGATTATCCACCTTCATCTGTTTTCACCAGTGCTAAATCTTGCCATGTTTACTATCTCCTGCTCCCGGGCTTCCCTGGGGGCCCAGTCGGTAAGGAATCAGCCTGCCAATGCAGGAGACGTGGGTCAGGAAGATCCCCTGGAAAAGCAAACGGCAACCCACTCCAGTATTCTTGCCTGGGGAATTCCACGGACAGAGAAGCCTGGAGGGCTACAGTCCATGGGGTCGCAAAGAGTCGGACATGACTCAGCGACTACACCACCACCACCACCACCATCTCCTGCTCACGCACAAAAACTCACAATCAGTGTTAGAGAATCCAAGACTCCAACTGGCTGACTCACTGTGTAGAAGGACATACTTGCCATGTGTACAAAGAAAACCACCTTTTTTCAGAGAACATGATGTCAAAACCTAATGTCATGATACTTAAGCTGCAATAATTACAAAGCACACTGGAGGCTAACACTGATAGTGGATGAAAAGGTATTTTTTGCAATGCCCCTTAGGGAAAGAAAAAGGGTTACAGAGCTCTGTTCTTAGGCCATTAATAAGGAGAGAGTAAAGGCTTTCATTTAGAGGCAAAGAAGCCTGACACAGCTGGATCAGGGTTAGACGTGTTACTTAATGAAGTTACTGCAGAGGGCTTAGAGAAGTTTTCCCCTTTGGTATACTGAATGACACTTAAGTGAAGGTTCTCCACTCCCTTTTTTAAGCATCCAATAATCATGCATATCTGGCAGTGGATCCAAAAATCAAAAGGACACGAGACACTTCATCTCAAATAATTACACACCTAAGAGTGTATTCGGCAGATTTTAGGTTAAACCATATAAGATTATTTTTCCAGGTTAAGAAGTCAATACTGGAAATTTCATATATTCGCATATATTTGTTCAAGAGGTTAATGACATACATGTAAGGTATTCACTATAATATTGTTTACAGAAGTGGACGTCTGGGAATAATCTAAATGTCAACATGTCAACAGGTAGAGGACCAGTACATAAAGTGCAGCATGGCCATGTAGTGGAATATTATGCAGCTGTCAAAAGAAGAAGAGTTAAGAAGATATGTACCAAATGGAAACTTTCCAAAGACATGACTGTGAAGCAAAAAAATGTATGGTGCAAAACACTGAGTAAACTACCTTCTATGTAACAGCAGGGAGCAAGGTTAAAAAAAGATATATTTACTTGTACAGACAAAAGGAAATTCTGAAGGAATATGCAAGAAATTAATAGTATACAGTTGTTTAATTTGGGGGGAATATGTTGTGGATGGGAGACAGATGATGGACAAGACTTCTCAGTGTATCCCTTTTTATGTATGTTTGAACCATCTGTATCTATTATCTAGTCAGAGAAATAGAAATAAGAATCTCTGAGAAAGAAAATGAAGGCATTCAATATTCGGATAGGGAACCAGAAATTGAAAGTGATTCTTGCTATGTCTTCTATCTGCAATGATGCAATGTTAAGCCACCATCATTTCCATAAAAGCACAGTTTCTAGTGTTTGCATGGTAACCATTAGTAAGATCTAAAAACTTGATCACTTTAGGCATGTTATTTTTGTTTCATGTTAGGGAACACAATAATATCGAAAATATTTTTTTAAAGAAACTCTTTAATTTTCTGATAACTATAGATTCATTAATTATGTATTATATAGTAGCAGAAATAGGACTGAAAATTCCTGTGTAACTTTCACCTATCTTCCCCCATGGTTTCCAACCCTAAACCCTGGCAGCACTAATCTGTCTTCCATCTCTGTAACTTTGTCATTTAAGGATATTATCTACATGGAATCATACAGCATGCAACCTTTCAAGATTAGCTTTTACAAGTATTTTGCAGCTTTAATCCCCATATTTCATTTTCCCTTTTTTTTTTCTTTTTTAAGTCAGGGGCACTGAGGGGTAATTTACATGCTGTAATATTCATCCTTTTTAATGAGGTTCTATTAAATGTTTTAACGTGATATAAGTAATGTATTACAAACTCACATTTTCAAGCCCCAGGTCTGAATTCTGACGTATGTATGTATTTGTTAAAGCAGCATCACACTCAGCACCATGAACACACCCTCCACCTCACGTTTCCTCGTGCCCCTCTGTAATCCATTCCTCCTCCACCACACTCCCATCCCCAGACAACGACTTTGCTTTCCATCACCACAGGTTTCAGTTTCTAGATTTTTATATAAATGGAAACAAACAGCACCTCCTTTCATTTCTCTTGGGTAGAATACCTAGTCCAATGACTGGGTCATGTAGTAGATGCATGATTAACTTTTTAATAAACTGACAGAATGGCTGTACCATTTCCCATCCTCACTACCAATACAAGCAATTCCAATTCTTCCACACCCTTGCCACCTCTGGCATCGTAATTTTAGCCTTTCTGATGGGTACAGTAGTAGCTCATTGTGGTTTTATTTTCCATTTCCCTATTAACTAATGATACTGAGCATCTTTTCATGTGCTTGTCATCCTTATATCCTCTTTAATGAAGTGTCTATTCAAATCTTTTGCCCACTGCTTAAAACAAAGCTGTTTCTTACTATTAAACTTGGAGTTCTTTATATTTCAGATACAAGTTCTTTATCAGATAAGTTGTGCAAATATTTCCTCCTAATCTGAGGCTTTTCTAATCTTAACAATATCTTTCTAAAAACAGAATATATAATTTTGATGAAATATAATTTATCAATTTTTTCCTTCATGGAGCATGCTTTTTATATCTAAGAAATCTTCATCCAAGGTCACAAAGACTTTTCCCCTATCTTTTAATTAATCAGTTTTATAGATTTGGATTTTATATTTAGGCCTATCACCCAACTTGAATTAATTTTTGTATATTGTGGGCTTGGTATGGAATCCTAGGGAATATCTATTCTTAGGGGTGGAAGCAAAAGGAAAGCAGTCAGTGACAGTTGGAAGAGAAGGAGCAAGGTACTGACACAAAGGGCCAAAGAGGAAGATGGCTGCAATTAAAGGAGAGTTAAGGCTGTCAACATCTACGTGGAACTTTGCCCAGAAACCAACAAATACAGAGCAATGGTCACTGGATTTGACAATGACATCAGTGGTGGCCTTCAAGACAGGAGTTTCAATACAATGAAATAGAAGTCATATTTGAAATAGATCAAAAGAAGGTATGGGGAGTGAAGAGGGAAAAGGCTCAAATCACTCTTAAAAATTTTAGGAATGAAAATGAACAACAACAACAAAAAAACCACAGGACACTGAACTCAAAGAGTTTCCTGGCCATGGAGAAAGACCAGATAGTGTTAGTTACTCAGTCTCCAACTCTTTGCCATCCCATGGACTTTGCCCCAGGCTCCTCTGTCCATGGAGTTCTCCAGGCAAGAATTACTGCAATGGGTTCCATTCCCTTTTCCAGGGGATCTTCCCCACCCAGGGATTGAACCTGGATCTCCTGCATTGCAGGCAGATTCTTTACCACTCTGAGCCACCAGGAAAGCCCTTCTGGCAAAGTAGGGGAGGAGTTTATCTACTGAGACTGAGAAAGGAGGGGCAGAGGCTGGGTCTTAAGAAGGTGAAAGGGTTTGGAACTGGTGTTGCAGGGGGTACTGATCCATCAAGAACCAAATAGAGAGAAGTAATGGGATCATCCAGGAGCTCTGAGAACACTCACAGAGAAAGGACCCACGTTTGTAGTAAGATTTAATCCTTGCTGCATTCCCATTTCTTGGCTGCCAAGATCTCCAAAAAAGAAAAAAAAAATGACACAAAAGGGTCTGGGTCAAGTGATTCCACAATTACACCCAGGAAACAAAATTCTCACTCTGGGTTTTTTTTTTGTTTGTTTGTTTTTTTCCCTCTAAGATTCACAACCTGCTGGGTACATGGAACAGGTGTCCCAGTTCCACTTTGCTCATGAAGAAATAGAAGCTGGGAGAACAACTTTCCCAAAATACTTGGCTAGCTGGAACTTGAATTCAGATCTTTTAATTCCAGTAATTAAAAGAGCTTAGAAATTCCAGTAATTCCCTCTCTGCACCATGCTGCTCTCTTTTCTCCGATGCTCTTCATCATCATTCTTGTCTTAAAACCTGGCCCCAGACATTCCTTGATAGCTAGTCTACCTTTCCAGCCCACCCTTCGCCCCTTTGCATTGACTTTCCCCAACTCGGCTTCTCTCAGGTTCATCAGAGGCAGGAGCCGCCAGAAGAGTTTGGTGCACACGAGGGTTCAGGGTGCAAACAGAACCACCAACTCCCAGCTGCAGTCATGGTTTGCCAATATTTAGAATGAACTCAAGCCTGGTTCTCAGTGTTTTCTTAGGGCCTCTGGGGAGGAAAGACACAAGGAATCAGGAGAGAGCAGTCACTAGAGAGTGGGGGCAATGACAGTGGGGTTTCTTCCTGAAAACACCCAGTGTAGAGTCCTCCTCCCAAATTAATCCCCAAGATGACAGCTGTAAAGCCAGAAACAGGCTTCAGGGTAGTAACTCCTTGCCCATCTTCGACTGGAAATAAAGCCCAAGAGTCTCCACTAGAAAATCATCAATACAGGATAAACTCTTAGAGCAAAACGCGATCCTGGCACCCTTGTTTTGTCCAGGGTGAAAATTTTGTTTTAGTATTTGGGTAATTAGCATAAAAACTTAGAAATGGATGAGTGTTTAGTACAATCTCGGTCATTTGTGAACACAATTGCTTCTGTTGTTTTTTTTTTTTAATTCATCCCCCTCTGACCTTGCAACAGTTATTTTGCTACTGTGACGCAAATTAAGGCTTTTCTATTCTTATTTCAGAGTCTGCCCTATAAAATAAGTGTCTGCTTTTCAAAGCTAACTGACAGTCTAATGTTCCACATTTAACTATAACAAGTCAACATGTTGCCACATTATTTCATCACTATAATGACTAGTTCATTAAAACATTTATCAAGAAAAATGTAATTTTCACCTTTCGTAGTTTCTGGTCTTAAAAAAGAGATTATCCTCCTTATGTTGCAACTTGTATATAAAATTAATTTTGAAAATGGCCTTAACTTTTTCCTACAAAAGTAAATTACTAACTCTTTTAATGCATTAGGGTTGACATAAAACTGTGCAATCTCTTATTAAATATTATTTGAAAAGCAAATCTTTGATGAGCTAAATCATCCTAAAACCCATACCTTTTAGCTTGTATCTGTTACAAAAACAACTACCTTATGGTAGAATGCCTTATATTTCCAAGAGCTAAATGATACTGTGAAACAGCAAAATCTTACAGAGCAGTACAGGGACATTTCAGCTTTTAAACATTGAAGAAAAAAATGAATAAATTTAAGGTGAAACCTCCCCCCCTTAAAAAAAAAAAAAGGCTTCTTCTGTTATATTTAATCCATTTTCACACAGTTTTCCTTAATTACACTACAGCTGTCTGGTACGGCACAACTGACCACTTCCATCATGAAAACAAACTGTACCCCACCATCCAAAGTTCTTGATTAAAAAGCAAATGCTTCTGTGAGCCCGCAGAAAACGGGTGCAGCTGCTGCGTTTCACGAGGCAGGCACCTCTCCTCCATTCAGCTGTGAAGAATGGCGGTGACTGTAAATTGTTCTTCCTGATCGGTTCCACAATAAAAACAAACCACCCTACTTTCAATTTTTCAAAGCCAATTTTTGTAAGCCTCTACTACGCTGGAAACAAGAGTTGTGTTCTTCTGATTCATGGCCTTTGATTTCTACAGAAACGTCCCTGTATGCATGTAAAAACAGGTCCCGGCAGGATACTCACGGAGACTGTATAGATTAACTTACCAGATGTACCAGAAGATAGAAACGCCATCAGCCTACCTTTTAAAGAGAGATACTATTTAACAGCTTCAACTGCCTGTGACTAAAGGGGGACTGTAAAGAACACACTGTATGTGGAAGGGCACTGGGCAGCTCCTGAGAAAGCAGCAATGTGTTCACGCAATGTGCAACCAAGGGTTTTGAGCTTGCGTTTTCATGCGCTCAGTTAAAATCCAAACAGTGGAAGGAAGGTAGAGTCACACATCTGCATTTGTGACTCAAACGCTGGGACTCTAGATCACAGCTAGAGTCCTTAACAAATTGTGATAAGAAACCTCTGAATGTTCCTAGTTTATTCACGATGCCCAAACAGTTACCTATGCTTTCAACTTGAGGTCTCCAAAGTATATTCTCAAACAAGCACTTAATCAATTAAAAAATGTTTGCACATGCCTCCCCTGCATATAAAAATATAATTTATTTACAAACACAGAGCACTGGACTAATACCTAATGCACATTCAAAAACATACACAAAAATAGACAGCTGTTTGTTGAGGATGGGAATAAATATAATTCATAAATATGAACTGTCTTTGCACATCTCCAAAGGCCCCTGCTGGATGGCTCTCAGGGGAATGTCCACCTCCTCCTCCACCCCCATGGAGACCCTAAGGGGGCCAGGGCTAGTGTGAGGCCAAGCTAACTTGTTAGTAACTCTGGACAAATTAATTGCTGTAAATTTCGACTCCTGTTCCCATGAAGATTTTCCATGGAAACAAAAGTATATATAGTTTCCATGTGCAGGCTCAGTAGCTCAGTCGTGACCACCTCTTTGGGACCCCATGGACTGTAGCTACCTCTGTGCATGCAGGCTCTCTGTGCATGAGATTCTCCAGGCAAGAACACTGGAATGGGTTGTCATGCCCTCTTCCAGGGGATCTTCCAGACCCAGGGACTGAACCCACATCACCTGCATTACAAGCAAATTCTTTACTGCTGAGACACCGGGGAAGCCCATGAACTAGTTTAGACAGCTTAAATTCTGAGTCATGACCAGAGTGGTGCAATGGAACTTAAATGTGAACAGAGATAAAACAAGAAAATGCTTAGATTCCCGACCTTCCACTTTGGTGGCAAAGCTGCTGGCATATGTTATCAGTGATTCCTAACACAGGACAGCAATCAATACCACCTCCACTGACAAATGGTTTCTACTGGAAGTAACACCCTGGGCTGCTGCAATGACTGGATCTCCTAACCATGCTAGTCACCCAACCTTTCCACGTGCCTCCTATCAACGCTTTGCCTTTCCAGCTGTCTGCTTTACAAACCTGTTGCTTCCAAATCCCTAGCAATATGTGATTTCAGGCAAAGGAAGTTCCACCAAGAGATAATTGTTTTCACTGAGCCCTGTCAATAACAGCATGTCTTAGACTCAACAGTCTACATACTTTTGCCAGGTTTTTCTAGAAGCTGGTAATACAAACATCCTTGTCTTCTTGGAGGTTAAAAAAAAAAAAGTAACAAGAATTGCATGCACACACACGCATACACATACACACACCCCCTCATACATGCCTGTTTTCTCTCTGGCCATTTGCTCTCAGTTTCCTTCACAGGTTCTCTATTCTAACTCTTCTGTTATTCCCCAAGGTACTTCTCTTCCCATTCCATTCTTGGGGATCTTATTCCCAGGATACACCAAAAATATACTGTGAAGCACACCAAAGTGTCTTTGACTAACAACATTATTTCTAAAGAACGTTTTTCTTGAGCTAGAGCCCATGCTTCCAACTACTTACTTGACTTCTCCCAACTGAATGCCCCAAGAGCAGTTCACTTCAACACTTCCAATAGGGAGCTCACCACTTTCTCCCTGACACTTGCTCCTCCTCCTGCATTTACTCCCTCAATTCACGAAAATCATTATGGATTTCCCCCTCTCCCTCAAATCTCATATCCATTCAATTTCAAGTCTGGTCCATTCTACCTCCTCTATGCCTCTCAAACTTGTCTGCTCCTCTCCATGGTCACGACTTCAGCTCAACACACTCCTAACTGATCCTTCCTTCCAACTCCTGTCCTTGACTTCCTCGTCCTCCTCCACACCACAGCCAGTGTAGTCTTTCTAAAAATACTCTGACCATCTTCCTTGCTTAAATAAGGAGAAATGAGGGACATCTTAAGGAACAAACAAACAAAAAAAGAAAGCAAAGAATGAAGTTTTTAGCACACAAGAGATCTGAGGGTGCATATTAGCTGAAAAGTAAGAGCCTCTATTAAGGAAGAAATGAAAAAGTAGGTGATAAATAGAGCAAGGTCCCCGAGTCCAAGGTAAGCTCGAGAACCCTGGAGGAGATACACAGGAAGAAAGATTATAAGGATGGCTGGGGATGGAGGTAAGTCTGGGTGTGGAGGGGGGTCAAGCTGAGGGGGTAGATGCCAGATATTTACTTCTTTGGGAAAATGACAAGGGAGGAAGACCTTTACTTCAAAATGAGACAGTCGTGAGAGGTGAGTTCCTGAGAAAAGCTGTTCCAGTTTAGAACAGTCACTATGGATAATGGAAAATGCAGTTGATTAGGAATAGATTGGAAAAAATTAGAAAACAGTGTGCTGATCTAAGACTGGCGATCGTAAATCTGAACCAGTTAAAGGAAACCAATAGAAGAATGCCTGGTGCAAAGGTGATGGGCAGGAGAGGGGGGAAGAGTGGGGTTATGACATTCACAGGTTTTAAATCACCATCAGCTCTCATCCATTCAGCTCAGTTCCCCCTGGGCTGATGCCATCTCCTTCGTCTTCCTCTCCTGGAACCTATGTTCCAATCATAATGAACAAACGCTGCCATTTCTAGAACATGCCCTGCTGTCAGAACTCTGTCTTAGGACCTGTGCTTCCTCTATGTAGATGTGCTCCCCTCTGCCCTCCTTCACCTCCCTCTACTCTTTATGGAACAAGAAAGGAACACTCCAAAATAAATCTGAATGGCCAAGGGTAGCAGGCCATCAAGCGAGGGAGCTCGGAACTCAGTAAGCACTCTACAAGCACTCGGTCGGTTGAAGGCATCATACGATGTGGAGTGAGGCAGGGTTTCTAAGGCATGTAAAGAGAAGGGGAAAATGGGTTCCTTGTCATTAGGTACCCCACCCCGAAGGTGTAATAAACTTAGATATTCCTCTGGTCCATGTTTCTATAACTCATTGAATTTTAAATGTAAGGCTTAAATATAATACATAATAAATACAATAAACAATTTTAGTATTGTTTAAATACAATAAATAATAAAGTTCTTATGTCTTAAAAAATGACAACGGAGGGCACATTTTTTTTTGAGATTTCTGTGGAAGGTAATGCCACTTAAGTCCCCCTAACTGACAGAGTAGATTTATGGAGTTTTCATTCCTATCTCTAGAACTATTTTCCTTACCATTTTACCCTGAAAGACAAATGGGTCTCTGGGAATTCATTTTGACTGATATGTCCAAATATGCAAACAACAGACATGAAGAAACTGAACTTCTGGACAGAAGAATAAAAGGGGACATCTGTTCTTGGTGTTTCTGCACCTCCTTTCTTAATTCAGAGTCAAAAATTTCTTAATGCGCCGGTCCTTTCGGTCAGTACCCATCCTTGCCCCTCTTTAATCATCTCCACCCAGTACCACAGAGATGTAAAGATATTAGTCATTTATTCATTCATTCATTCGATAAACATTTACTGACTACCTATTTTGCAATATAAACATAGAGGAAAATACAAATACAAAATGTGAAGCTTACAGTCAGTTGAAGGAGAAGAATGTATAAAACAATCAAATACAATACAGTGAGTGCTATAATAGAGGTATGCATCCATTCAATGCATGAAGTGAAGTGAAGCCAAAGTCCCTCTGTCGTGTCCGACCCTTTGCGACCCCGATGACTACACAGTCCATGGAATTCTCCAGGCCAGAATACTGGAGTGGGTAGTCTTTCCCTTCTCCAGGGGATCTTCCCAACCCAGGGATCGAACCCAGGTCTCCCACAATTGCAGGCGGATTCTTTACCAGCTGAGTCACCAGGGAAGCCCATTCAATGCATATCAAACACCTAATATACACCGGCACAATGGCGCTGAGAAGCCAGCAGTGAAGAGAGAAAGAACAAACCAAAAAAAACCTGTTGTCCTCAAGGAGGATTTGTTTATTTAATTAATAAACAAATGAGCAAAGAAAATGAAGGCAGCACCCTGAAGAAGATAGCTCCTCCAGATCGAGAGGAGAGCACAGCCTTGTCAGAGAGGCCGCCGCCAGCGGACATACGAGGATGGGCAGGAGAGGCTGGGTGAGGAAGCAAACATCGCAGGTGGGGAAGAGGACAGGGCGGGCAGTTAGAACGGCAGGAATACCCGCTCCAGCCAAAACCCACTGGGGGCAAAGCAACTCAAAATACTGCGGTAAGAGAAGAGGAAATTTCTCTCCAAACTTGCGCTCTTTCTCTTCAAGGGAAAACCCAACCTGCTTTTCTGTTTCCATCGTTTTCCAGAGGTGCAAAAAATTTTGTATGCAATGAATTTGACTAAATTTTCATTTTAAATTTGACAAATCTGTCAGGGAACTGGGCTTCCCAGGTGGTGCTAGAGGAAATGAACCCGCCTGCCAATGCAGGAGACATAAGAGATGTGCGTTTGACCCCTGGGTGGGGAAGATTCTCTGGAATGGGGCATGGCAACCTACTCCAGTATTCTTGCCTGGAGAATCCCATGGACAGAAAAGCCTGGTGGGCTACAGTCCAGGGGGTCGCAAAGAGTCAGACACAACTGAAGCGACCTAGCACACAGCACAGTCAGGGTACTAGGCATCAGGAAAATAAATGTATGAATTAATCAACAGATCAGCAAGCAAACCCAATTAAGAACAAAAACAAATGAACTTCCAGATTACTATCTGCTGAACTCACAATAAATGAAAAACAAAATGATTTCAAGATAGGATGGTGATGAGTATGAGGAAAAAATAACACAGAATGCTCACTTTCATATTCAGAGTACACTGCGTGCGCTACACAAATTCATATTTACATATTTCAGAGAAAGCAAATCACTGGGACATAGAAACAGGCAAGAACGGTCATAAGAAAGCATATGTTTAAGTACAAGTTGCAGCAGAGCATAGCGGCTGAACGCCAGACTGCCTGGGATTCCACCTTGGCCTTGCTTCTAGCTAGCTTTGTAACCCTGGCCACGTTACTCCACTCTGAGCTTCTGCAGATGCCATACAGAGATTATAGTAATGGTATCTACCTCAAATAATTATTTTGAGGGTTAGACTAGTAAATTTATGTAAAATTGTTAAAATGGCACTTGGTACCTAAATATCAACCAGTATTATCAGTGTGTGTGTGTGTGTGTGTGTGTCAGGGGGTGGGCAGGTGGAGGGTATTTTTATTATGATGACCTGGAGCTGAGTACTTTACTGTAGGATTCATATTAGCCTAACACTGATGAACTCCTGGAAAATGTTTATTGCCTTACTAAACTGTGTGAAATTACTGCTTCATTAATGAAATAATTCCAATCACTAATACTCTGGAGTTGAAACTTGAATAAACATGCTTAGCAGTGGAAACTGTTTAGTCTTAATTTTGGTTGAGAGCTTAATTTCTTGAAATGTTCACTATTCACCATGAATAGTTAACAGCTATCTAAAGCAACGTGTTCATGCCATCTTTTTAAGGTGAAAGGGTTTTAAAAGACAGAATTTGAAACAGTTGCCTAGTTTCCATTGGACCAGCGGTGTGAATAAATGGATATGGTTAAACATGAACTGTTCAAGAATGGCTATCATTACAAACTCTATGAATAAAAGCTGGAGAGGATGTGGAGAAAACAGAACCCTCCTACATTGTTGGTGTTGGTACAGTCACTATGGAAAACAGTACGGAGATTCCTCAGAAAACCAAAAACAGAATTACCAAATGACCCAGCAATTCTACTCCTGGGCGTGTATGCAGATAAAACTAATCCAAGGAGAGACACGCACGTCTATGTTCATGGCAGCCCTATCACAACAGCCCAGACACGGAAACAATCTAAACGCCCCTCGAAAGATGAAAGGACAAAGAAAACGTGGTGTATCTACACACGATCTTGCCTTGAGAACCCAGGATGGGTATGATCAGGCAGTGGAATACTACTAAACCATAAAGAAGGAAGCAATACCATTTACAGCAACATGGATTCACCTAGAGAGTATCATACTAAGTGAAATAAATCAGAGAGAGATGAACACCACGTGATATCACTTACATGTGGAATCTCAAATATGACACAAATGAGCCTATCCGTGAATCAGAAACAGAGAAACAGGCATCGAGAGCAGGCTGGTGTTTGTCGGGGGAAGGAGTTAGGCGAGGGATGGAGCGGGAGCTTGGGGCTAGCAGATGTACGCTATTATTCACAGAATGGATAAACAGCAAGGTCCTACTGTATAGCACAGAGACCTAAATTCAATATCCTATGATAAACCATAATAAAAAAAGAATATAAAACATGTATATATAGATATATATATAACTGAATCACTCTGCTATACAGCAGAAATTAACAACACTGTAAATCAACTACAATTAAAAGAATAAAAGTAAAAATGAACTGTCCAAATCTTAAGTAAATGATCAATTATACATCTGTAGGAAATTACATCCATATTTAAATCATGAAAAAAGGGAGTATTAGGTAAGCCTTAAAACAATCACACTTTTGAGCTTTAAATGAAATGCTGAGCTTATCCTCACCACTAACCAGGTCACAATATAAGGGAAGAAATTAAGCACCTCAGAGTACCCGTAGTTTGCCTAAAGAGGTTTGTGTGTTTTAAACCAAAGCAGCACCTGCACCATTTAGAAGAATAAATTCAACAAGAAGTGGTTATGAATCTATAAATTATAAGGCTTTGGTGGTTCCTTTACTATGTGATCAACAGCAAGTGTTTTCTGGACTTGCAGCTGGTACTCTATTTTTAAATAGCATGAGGACCTATTTTATTCAGACAGAGTTTGAGACCTGAGGCAATATCAGTTTATTAATCAGATTAATGTTAAACAGCAAAAGTTTTACTTCCTATCATAAATTGTTGGCCTGCAGATATAAGAACAAGTAGTATGTATGTCATTGGGTTTGCCTGTGATAAGCTATAACTTGTAGCAAAAAAAAAAAAAAAATTAAATTATATTTAACTACATATGTATTCTGGAAGAATAAATAGAGAAGTAAATTCTGCTGCTTACGGGCAAGGATGCACTACTATAACCTGATGAGCTGGTGTAATCAAAGTTTTATTACAATGAGAAAATTGCAACATAAGATTCTACACTGAACAAATGATCAGAGGGCTAATTCTGATTAAAATTATTATTCCATTATTAAAGTAATGTGTAATTGAGGAGAACTGTTCTACCACTTACACACACACACACACCACATACTACCCTAACTAGGCATTTAACATAGAAGGAAGATAATTATTTCTAAAATTTTGGATAGGCCATCTTATTTCTACACATTCAGCTGGACCTGTGTGCTTATTAGATAAGCCTGTAAGAGTCTCAGGTTTTCCTCTAGCTACTGGCCCTCTTCTTTCCTCTAACAGTCAGGCTCACCGGTTCCCAGCTCCATCTATGGTAAATTCTCAGCACCCCTCTTCCAAGTCTACAAGCCCCTGTGCTCTGCAATATTCTTCCCCAGAGTCACCCCCGACTATCCTTCTAGTCCTCCTCAAACACCTGTTATGTTAAGCATGCCTGCGCATACAGCGCCTCTCAACCTCCCATTGTATTTAACTTTTTGATGGTCTGCCTCCCCAGCTGACTGAAACCCATGCAGGCAGGGATCTTATGTATCCTGCTTCCCATATTGTATCCTCAGATAATTCATATGTATTAAACATATGAATTAAACCAATCAACTGAGGTTGGTTCCTCAACCAACCAAAATGACTGCCCATAACGAGAGTGTGAGCCTTTTAAGACCAAAGAGCACAGATCAGTCATCATTCTCTGTGCACGCCTAGCTCAATCCTGACACAGAGATGGGACTCAAGACATGACTGATGGTTTGATGAAAGTTAACAGATTCAATGACCGAACAACTTGCCATTTTGAAAGGCAACTTTTAGGGCTTTAGTACTAAGCTACAAAAATTTTTAAGTTGACTAAATATGATTAATTCCCTTTTCATAAGTTCTGAAGTAAGAAAATATAGAAACTTAAAAGTTTTTTTTATAAGTCACCAATAGTTTTTGAGGTAATGGTGTAATTTTATTAAATATCATTTATTAAGTATCATGTATATATTATCATTATTACTAAGCACTGGTATATTATGTTATAAACAAAAGGAATCTTTTTAGAGAAAGATCTCAAAGCCAGAGTAAGAATTTGGTTATCGGAGGAAAAGGAACAGATACATAAAGAGTAAAGTGGGGAGAGACAGGATACGAGTGAGGGTTAGAAAGAGTTCGAGCATTTTGATCACTGAGATGCTGTCCTCCCCAGCCTACATGGAAAGCAGTGTAGCTGCAGGATTTGGGAAGGGAAGACTAGGAACAGGGCTTCAATAATTTAAGTGTGACAAGCCAAGACAACATCTGATTTGATGTGTCCTTATTAATGATGGTAAGAATGAGAGCAAAGAGGTGCCATCGGTGGTAGACAGTGGCGGCTGAAACACACATATGGTCAGTGCTAAGACAGGACAGCAGGTATATTTAGGGAAGGAAGTGCTTTCAAAATGGGAGCGATAAAGGTATCCAATCAAAGAAATTCAAAACCAGGATCAAAAAGGGTGCTAAGAGAAAGGACAGGGTACCCTGGCAAGAACATCTGAATGGTCCTAAAGCATAAACACTGAACCACAGATTGTAAACAGTGAGGCAGAGTTATCTGACCAGTAGAGACAACTGTAGAAATATGATTGTATTGTTAAAACACACTGCTTCCAGTCGGTCCTGGAACTGTTCCTTAATGGAGTTCTTCATGAACTCCAAACTCACCTCAAGGGATCCAGCTCCCACCACTGTCTTATGGTGCATCTTTTAAGATGCTGAGAAGTGCCTATAAGAGTGTTCACCTTATTTCCAGATGTCCGTGGGCTCAGTCTAATCCAAACACATCTGTCTTCCAGCAAGGTGCTTATATCCATTCTCTCACTTCATATTGTTTTATTACTTGACCAAAGAGAAGGCATTGTAAAAAGTCATATTTATTAAGCAAATTCTTCCCTATCCTAAGCATTATAGTTTTTATTTTCCAAATTATTTGAAATACTGGGAGCTACTGGCTTGGCTGTTTGTGGGTTGTCCTGTAGGTTGGTGGGAGCTTTCTGCTTCCTTGTTATGAGTCTGCAAAATGATTCCAAATGGCAATGGCTCTCTGTGCCTGCCACAGCCCACTGCAACCTCACGCCCACTTTGTCATCTATCACCTAGGCTGCTTCTCAGTACTACTAAGCATTTTCTCCCATTGAATATCTATTTCAGATGATCTGCTCTTAGATGTACTAGCTTGCATTTTCTTAGGCTGAATCTCACTATTTCCTGTGATATTTCCAAACCTTTTCAGGTATCTTGTTGCTACTTCTATTATTTCGCTATTTGAGATGCTTCCCAATTTACTATCATATGTAAATTTGGTTGACATACTTTTCATTTATGATTTTATATTTTTAATGAAAATGCACAGGAAAATTAGGCAATATGCCTCCATGAGAAAGCTGTATTTCATCTTTTAAGAAGAATGAATTTACATAAAAGTTGTAAGTCATCATGTTATTAAGGAGAAGGCAATGGCAACCCACTCCAGTACTCTTGCCTGGAAAATCCAATGGACATAGGAGCCTGGTAAGTTACAGTCCATGGGGTCGCTAAGAGTCGGACACAACTGAGCGACTTCACTTTCACTTCTCACTTGATGCATTGGAGAAGGAAATGGCAACCCACTCCAGTGTTCTTGCCTGGAGAACCCCAGCGATGGAGGAGCCTGGTGGGTTGCCGTCTATGGAATCACACAGAGTAGGATACGACTGAAGCGACTTAGCAGCAGCAGCAGCAGCATCATGTTATTAAATCAGTAAACCCAAATTGTTTACTTTTACACAAGTCATATACTTAATTTTATGACCAATTATACAAAAGTTAAAATGATTTTTAGTCGCATTTATTTTTGTACATTATGTATATGTGGTTCGATTTCACCCGAACATTTTTTTTGAGATTGAAGCAACAATTATTTAAGAGGTAAAAGGAACATTTGTTTAAATTTCAAATCTTAAATCTATTTACATTTAAAAAATCCAAATGTCTTTGGTTCCCTAAAAATTATAAAAATGTCCTCAGTTTTAATAAAAGACATCTTAATTAAATAATAATGATCCATTCAATATTTGAAATACTACCTCATTATATTTATGACAGTTGTATTTATTCTCTCCTACTATGCTGTTTTATAACTTCTTCCTTGGGTTCAAAACATATTTTAAAATATAACTTGGCTAGTGAATTTCAGGATATTTATTTCCTAAATGCTAGGCTTATATAAACATAGAACTCCTGTTTTATATCCTTGTTTACTTAGGATCTCTCTAGTTTTGTCTAGCTTGACAGTGCCGACAAATGCATTTAAAAAGTCTTCTAAAATTAATGTTACTCCAATGCATTTTCAGTTAGCCTAATTATCATAGTGCAGTTTTGACTCCAGAATCTTCCAAGAAACACATTCCAATCCAACCCAGGAAAGCGAAGAGTTAAATGTGCAGTTTAGAAAAGAAATATGGCAAGTCTGTGTATGTGGCTCGGACTTAGAGCGATGTTTACACAGGGAATCCTGGCTCTGTCTGCACTACATTATGACCCTTGTCATCACCTGCCCTGGAGCAGTAACACATGCGTCTCCTTCGCCCATTAAGCCAGGCTATCCTGAAGGGCAGAAGCAATCTGAAACCTCTGTATCTTCCGTGAGGTCGCCCATAGCACTTTGCACAAAGCAGCTCCACAATAAATGTGTGTGAGGTTGTACCAGAAAAGAGCAAAGTTCTTGGGTTTTCCTTTATACACACGTCCCATGAAAAATGAAAGCAAAAGAAACCCAGGTGAATGGGTGGCAAGAGGGGATGGCGGTGGTGGTAAGAATGTTAGCAAGTAATTGCAAATGAAAATATTTAAATGTGATCTTACTTAGTGTTTCACTTCTGTACTTAAAAAAAAAATCTCAATTCATGTTTAACTTTTCATCCTTTCCAAGCTAAAAGCTGGGAAAGCTTATTTTATTTGAAAGCAAAGTCTGAGTTAGACACACCCTTATGAGACAGCCAGTGTAAATAATTTGTTCTCCTGGTATGCCAGTGCTAAACAATGATGAACAGATCAACAGCACAGGGATTCCCCAACAAAGAGTGACCCATTGTATAGAAAATGGATCCTAAAACAAGGAAGTATATTTAGGATAGGTTTCTACATTCCAAATTCTGGCACACCCTTAGTCCCTGGTGCCTATGACTCAGTCCCCTGGTCAACCTGAAACTGAAATTCCAAAGACCATGTAATTCAAGAAATTGTGTGCACCCACTGTACACAAAGGTACAAGAATGTAAACCTGAGAAAAGAGGGCGTGCGAAGGAGACTGAGGGCTTCCAAGGTGGTGCTAGCGGTAAAGAACCTTCCTGCCAATGCAGAAGATGCAAGAGACTCAGGTTCAATTCCTGGGTTGGGAAGATCCCCTGGAGGAAGGCATGGCAACCCACTCCAGTATTCTTGCCTGGAGAATCCCATGGACAGAGGAGCTTGGCGGACTATAGTCCATCGAATCGCAAAGAGTCAGACACGACTGAAGCCACTTAGCACAAAGGAAATTTGAGAAAAATCAATGATCAGGGAAGAAGGGAAAGATATAGGAGAGAGGGACTTACAGAACTCAAAAGGTAAGACAGACTGGAACCCAAAAGAAAGATGAATTTGTCAACATTCTCAGATGTCACAAAAGGTTGGAAAGCTGAGACTCTAGAAAATAAAATTCTTACTGAATAAATGCAAAGTACTGGGATCAATGAACAAAATTATCAACATCTTGAATTATTTATGCTTAGAATAATTTTGCTTTGTGAACATATTTGCTAAGAGTAAGTTTCGGTTCTATTAATTGTATTACCAACTTCCCTACCATCCAGAGTTGATTTTTTTCCTTCTCCTTCTGAAAAATAAGATAATAATTTACCAAGTCCGACTGCTCATGATTGTGGTTGTAGGCATGGTTGTACAGGTTGTGTACTGCACAAGAGTGTCATAGCTAGGGGGAGGAGCATTCACACTGGGGATGTGCAGACTTCAATTCCCAGTAGGTGGCAGTCAAGTGTCTTATTCCAACTAAATAAACATATTACAACAATTTTCTACGAGATGGAAATAAAAGGTCTTAAAGAAGGACCAACTTTTAAATTCCCAGAATGCACTGAGTGGGTTAATGAAAGCCCAAAATGTCTTTCATCTACTTCCCAGTCTTCACAAACCAGACTCACGTAACATCTTGCTACAATAACTTCCCAACGGATCCCCTAATTTCTCCACATTTGAGTCCAGAAGTAGAGTCCTACTAATACAACTTCTCTTTCCAAAAATTCTTCAGGGGCTCTATGTCATACAGTCTTTTCAACCTCATATTCAAAGCCCTTTGTGACCACACCCTAACCTTCCTTTCTACTCTTCCCCTAATCCACAAGAGGTCCTCCACTTCCAGTGCTGTGCTTTACATATATCCCGTCCTCCCTTCCCTTCCCTAATACCTTAGCTCACTTCTGCCCGGAATTCTCTCCAAACTCAGTCCTCCTGCTGCTGCTGCTGCTAAGTCGCTTCAGTCGTGTCCGACTCTGTGCGACCCCATAGACGGAAGCCCACCAGCCTCCCCCGTCCCTGGGATTCTCCAGGCAAGGACACTGGAGTGGGTTGCCATTTCCTTCTCCAATGCATGAAAGTGAAAAGTGAAAGTGAAGTCACTCAGTCCTGTCCGACTCTTAGCGACCCCATGGACTGCAGCCTACCAGGCTCCTCCACCCATGGGATTTGCCAGGCAAGAGTACTGGAGTGGGGTGCCACTGCCTTCTCTGAGAGTCCTCCTGCTAGAAGTTATAAATTACACTAAGCATTATACTTGGGGGAGAGGTTTTGCATGACTAAGTATTGTCTTCAGCAAGCATCCGAAAAAAGGATTCCCCCTTCTTGGCTTTGGTTGCTTTTCTCTTATTTACTGGTGTATAACAAGCTATCCCAAACTTATGAGCTGAAAAATGACTGTTTGTTTTCACACCTCTGGCTCAGCAGGTAAAGAATCTGACTGCAATGTGGGTCTCAGAGCTGGGTTTGATCACTGGGTTGGGAAGATCCTCCGAAGGGAAAGGCTATCCACTCCAGGGCTCTGGCCTGGGGAATTCCATGAACTGTATAGTCCATGCGGTCACAGGAGTTGGACATGATTGAGCGACTTTCACTTTTCACACCTCACATACTTGAGGGCCAGAAATCTGGGCAGAGCTGAGTGGTCCTTCTGTTCCGTGTGGTCACGTTAGAGGCTTCGGTGTTGGTAATCGGTGATCACTAACTGCGCTAATCCAGAGGGTTCTCATTCCTTCTCCTCGTCACAGACCTTTAAGGTCTTCACTCTTTAAGGCCCAGCTTGAATCCCTCTTCCTTCTAAGAATCCATTCCAGGTCTTTCAGTCATGCTTAATCTCTCACTGTTTCAGATTCTCTGGTACTTTTTTCTTCATTACAGTGCTTTTCCTACTAATTATCTTACATTAGGCTTTCATTTAAGTAAGACGAAAAAGACAGAGAAAGCCAAAGGGAGCAAGAAAATGCTGTGACCCTATAAATTTCAACCAAACTTAAACAATAGACACAAAATGCTCAATGTGACTGGAACTCTTTGTAAAATAAGTGGAGAAACAGAGTTTTATATCTAGACTGAGGCCAGAAGAGGCTGATCGAGCAGAAGTAGACAGCCTACTTCACACAGGTATATAACTATGCCTATTCTAATTATGGACTTCTCGGGTGGTGCAGTGGTAAAGAATCTGCCTGCAATGCAGAAGACATGGATTGGATCCCTGGGTTGGGAAGATCCTCTGGAGGAGGAAATGGCAACCCACTCTAGTAGTCTTGCCTGGAGAATCTCATGGACAGAAGAGCCTGGTGGGCTACAGTCCATGAGGTGACAGAGTCAGACAGGACTGAGAGACTGAGCAAGCGCATGCAGTTACTATAAATTCTAGGAAAGACAAGTGAAATCGGGGGGAACAAGTTTAGTGTTTTCTGCCATTATACTTAATGAACATTTCTAATATTGCATGCATTTTTGTCCTCAAAAATGTTGAAAATGGGAAAGTAAAATCCACAGCTTACAGAATGACTTGAAGAGATACACTACTGGAACTGTGACATTATCCTAAGAACAAAATCCAATATTCATACTACCCAGGTCACACAACCTATATAAAAATGAAATTTTGAGCCAGAAAAGGTAAGTCTTCCTCAACTTACAATGGGGTTAATTAGAAACTATCCTAAGTCATAAATGCATTTAATATACTTAACCTACTGAACATCATAACTCAGCCTAGCCCAACTTAAATGTGCTCAGAACGCTTATTTTGCCTACAGTTGGGCAAAATTCTCTAACACAAATTCTATTTGATAATAAAGTGCTGGATATTTTCTGTCATTTACTGAAGACTGTACTGAAAGTTAAAAACAGAATGGTTCTCAGTGGATCAGCTGTTTACCCTAATGATCATACTGCATATTGCTAGCCCAGGAAAAGATCAAAATTCAATATTCAAAGTATTGTTCCTTTGAATACATATTTCACCGTTGTGAAGTTGAAAAATTGTAAGTCAAACCATAAGTTAGTGTCTGTAGTTCAATCTTACTATCTTTACAATGAAAAAACTGAGACCCAAAAATGTGGCTAAAAAGAATTCATCTCTTGTATAAAAATAAACAAAACTAAAGGTACAAAGTTCTGTGAAGCAAAACCTGTACTAAAATGTTGATGGCAGCTCTGTCCGTGAGACAGGCCGCAATGCCTGCTGCGAGGAGAGGGGCAAACGAATGATGTTATCGTCAAGCAAAGAAATGCTATACAGTGGCTAAAAGGAATGGATCAAATAAATATCAACAAGGATGAATCGGGCAAATCCAACACTGACTAGAAAAAGCAAATTGCAGCAGAACACAAATAAAATGACAGTACGTCTATAAACTTTCAAAACAAGCACAGCAATACAACATATAATTTGGAATTTCATAGCATATGGGTAGAAGTGTAAGACAGGGGACTGAGTGGTGACTTCTATGGGGGTTGCACGGTACCCAGGCAGCTTCCACGGTAGCCATCCATTATGTTTTGCTTCTAAAAGCTGGTGGCAGACCCATGGATGCTCATATTATGCTTCATAATTTTCATGAAGCTTCAGTTCAGTTCAGTTCAGTCGCTCAGTCGTGTCCAACTCTTTGCAACCCCATGGACTACAGCACGCCAGGCTACCCTGTCCATCATCAACTCTCAGAGCTTACTCAAACTCATGTCTATCCAGTTGGTGATGCCACCCAGCCATCTCATCCTCTGTTGTCCCCTTCTCCTCCTGCCCTCAATCGTTCCCAGCATCAGGATCTTTTTAAATGAGTCAGTTCTTCGCATCAGGTGGCCAAAGTATTGGGGTTTCTGCTTCAGCATCAGTCCTTCCAATGAATATTCAGGACTGATCTCCTTTAGGATGGACTGGCTGGATCTCCCTTGGACTCTCAAGAGTCTTCTCCAACACCACAGTTCAAAAGCATCAATTCTTTGGTGCTCAGTTTCCTTTATCATCCAACTCTCACATCCATACATGACTACTGGTAGAACCATAGCTTTGACTAGATGGACCTTTGGTTAATTTAACATAATAAAATTTCAAGATAAGAAAAGATGCATTAGGACATCTCTTACACTTTCGTCATTTGAGATATTCACTATCAAAAATAAGCACAAACACAGAGATATAAAAACTAGGCAGATGTTGAGGAGCTCAAGACCACTGACATAAGCTATGTGAGACCAACGAAGAGAATTCATCTCTGGTTCTCAAAATAAGATAACAAAAATCACCACAACAAAAATCCAACTACTCAAGCATACTTAAAAAAATTTTTTTGTACATCAATCACACTCCAGATCCTTGCCTCAACTTTTGCGTGTTGTAAAGTGACCACCATCCTCCCACTGTGAGGGGCCATGAGCAAAGAGGATAAAACATAACACAGACTGCTGCAGTCTTTGGAAGGGTGACGGAGGCAGAACCAAGGGAATAATGACGATTTAGTGAGTACGTACGACACCCCAGGCATTGACAGCTTTGAGAGTTATCTGCATTGTCTACATTTTCTGTTTAGCCCACACAATGCCTATGAGGTAAGGATGACTGTCATCTTCATTTCAAAAAGGTTAAAGGACTTTAGCAAGTGGTGGAGGGAGGATTCTAGCCAGAGCCAGACATGTAATCAGTGTGTTGCTGCCTTCCTGCCAATCCGAAATTATAATTACCAAACATCTGTAAAATAAACTGGAGTAGGAAATGGCAACCCACTCTAGTATTCTTGCCTGGAAAGTTCCATGGACAGGAGAGCCTGGAAGGCTACAGTCCATGGGGTTGCAAAAGTCAGACACGATTGAGCGACTAACTGAGCACAAAGCATCTGTAAATTAAAGCATCTTCCAAAATATGTTACCTAAGTTACATCTGGCTCCAAATCACATTTAATTCCTTTTAAAGCAGTTTGCTTTGGTAATGTGTAAGTATTTCCCCTTCTAGCACAGTGCGAAGAACTTTAGAGCTCACTCTGACGAAAGCACCTGTACTAAGTCCACATGGCTGTCAAGGTTTAGAAACGAATACAAATAATACCAGAAACAACTCCAAGGGGAATTTTTCTTTGGGGGAAAGAATTAGATGGAAACATTCTAAAAAGTGACTATGGAGCACCATCTCAAATAACTGTTTTCTCACATCTTGGATACCTCCTTATATGTGCAAGGATGTCCAAATCAAAGGCTCAAGGAACCCTGAAGTGTCTCAAGGACTCAGAATCCAAGATGGCACCCTGAAGAGATCACTGACTGTCCTTCACTTGCTAACCACGGACACATTCACATCGCCCACCTCTTAACAAAAGTAGCAACTCACCTCTCAGAGAAAGGCAAAATCCTATTTGTTAAAAACAAAAAGATTTTATGCATATTTAGGTTGCCACAAAATAGATCAACATGGGTGTTCCCTCAAACTGGTCATCTCCTCTGGGTGAGCAGGGACCCCATGCTGTGGCTGCATCCAAGAGTTTTGGGAAGACTCTTAGCATCATTCAAGCCAGTGATCCTAAACCCTGGCCACACCGTAGAATCATCCAGAAACTTTAAAAACATTCTGAGCAGACTATTGCTCTGTATTATCATGATTGGTAAAACAACAGTGACTAAAAGAGAACATAAGAGAATGCTCTTTTGATCTTAAAGGAGGCAAAGATTACTTGCACAGATCCAGAAAGTGTTAAGCAAAAGGGGAAAAAATTGATCAATTCAACATTAATGTGAACAATTAGTAAAGACACCCTGAAGAGAGGGAAGGCAACCCCTAGGATGGAGATAAAACACATGTCAGAGAACAGCCATCAGACTGCTGGGGACATCGTGCCCATAGAGGAGGGACAGCCAGCCAGAAGGCCAGGCTCTGGGTCAGGAAGATCCCCTGGAGAAGGAAATGGCTATCCACTCCAGTATTCTTGTCTGAGAATTCCATGGACAGAGGAGCCTGGCAGGCTATAGTCCATGCGGTTGCAAAGAGTCGCACATAACTGAGTGACTCACACTTTCACACACAAGGGGGACATGCAAAGACAAAGATCCTGGGCCCTCTTTAGAACCTCAATCAGGGCATGCCTAAGGTCAGCCTAACTCATCACCATCTGCACAGAAGAGCCGATAAATGTCCCTTTTCATGTAAGCCAGGAAAAGTCAGATCTGTCACTTTCTTCATCAACAGTCTCAAATAATACTCAGTTCAGATCCATTTTCACTGTAATTCTCAACTTCTCTGAGAAGCTCATTTTTGGGCCATCCACCGCAGAGAAGTCCAACACCACCAAATCGGGGTGGTCACTTCCCTAGTCTCGGGCACAAAAGGCCATTGTTCTATTTCTCAGTAATCATCTTCTCCCTTTGGCGACTTACTTCAGGGCATCCTCAGTTTTAGAATTTATTAAAGCTCCTCAGCCAGCTCTTCAGATTCTTTTCTTTTTGCTTATTTTGCCCCTGATTTCTTCAGTCCCATGGCCTGGACACAATGCTCTAACAAACATCACTTACTGAGAGCAACATGGTCCTCCTGTTCACTCACTGTGCCCAACCAAGACGTTTATCAGTGATACATGTGTGCCAGTCCATGGACTTACAGCCATCACCATACCATGCTTTCTAATCTCTTCAGCTGTCCATAATCACAAATCCTCCAAAATTTTGCACTCTTAAATGTAAAGTTTAAACCAATCACGGGAGCCTGCTTTATACTAATGGCACTAGAAGACTAACATTATGTACACACAGAACCAACAAGTTTTCAATTTCATTCTTTAATTAAAACAAAAAAAAAGTTTCACATTGTACCACTCCACCTTAAAAAAAAAAATCTTACATTTTACTGCAAAACTCTTCCTCTACTTTTTCATAAGCTTGGAAACCATTTTGGTGTATCCTTGCCAAGGCAAAAGGCTTTTCCTTAAAGCCTGGCATAGGCTGGACTGTAGTGACGGCATGGAGACACGGCAGACAGATTTTTCTCTTTCTGCACTGATTAAAAAAAAGTGCCACCAGATGTGAAAGGGAACATTTAGACTCTAAATTCTGAAATTTAATCTAGCAATAAAGAAGCACCCAAGTCTGAAGACACGGTGTACGTCAGCTATCTTCCATTGCACCACTTCCTCTTTCAAACTCCTTAAAATGTGCTCTTGATTACAGCGAGCCTGCAATAATTTTTACTTGGTCTAACAAGGTTTCTTTTACTTCAGCAAGTACTACTGGTGCAGCAACACAGGATTTCTTTGCTTTAAAAGGAGATGGTGGTGCTCAGATAAGTGAGAAACTCCAATTTGTAAATAGAGAGCTTTTTACTTAACTAGTGATATTTCTGATGGAATTATTTTTTTAATTTATTTTTCTATTGAAGGATAATTGCTTTACAGAATTTTGTTGTTTTCTGTCAAACCTCAACCTGAATTAGCCATAGGTATACACATATCCCCCGTCTTTTTGAACTTCCTTCCCATCTCCCTCCCCATCCCACCCCTCGCAGTTGATATTGAGCCCCGGTTTGAGTTTCTTAGCCATACAGGAAATTCCCATTGCCTATCTATTTTACATGTGGTAATGTAAGTTTTCATGTTACTCTCTGCATACATCTCACCCTCTCCTCCCCTCTCCCCATGTCCATAAGTCTATTCTCTATGTCTGCTTCTCCACTGCTGTCCTGTAAGTAAATTCTTCAGTAGCATTTTTCTAGATTCTGTATATATGTGTTAGAATATGGTATTTGGCTTTCTCTTTCTGACTTACGTGACTCTGTATAATAGGTTCTAGGTTCATCCACCTCATCAGAACTGACTCAAAGGCGTTCCTTTTTATGGCTGAGTCATATTCCATTGTGTGCATGTACCACAACTTCTTTATCCACTCATCTGTTGATGTACATCTAGGTGGCTTCCATGTTCTAGCTATTGTAAACAGTGCTGCAATGAACAATGGGATACATGTGTCTCTTTCAATTTTGGTTTCCTCAGGGTATATGCCCAGGAGTGGGATTGCTGAGTCATATGGTGGTTTTATTTCTTGCTTTTTAAGGAATCTTCATACCATCTCCCATAGTGGCTGTATCAATTTACATTCCCAACAATAGTGCAAGAGTGTTCCCTTCTCTCCACACCCTCTCCAGCATTTATTGTTTGTAGACTTTTTGATGATGGCCATTCTGACTGGTGTGAGGTGATATCTCATTGTAGTTTTGATTTGCATTTCTCTAATAAGGAGCGATGTTGAGCATCTTTTCATGTGTTTCTTAGCCATCTGTATGTCTTCTTTGGAAAAATGTCTGTTTAGGTCTCTTTCCCACTTTTTGATACGGCTGTTTTTCTGGCCTTGAGTTGTTTGAGCTGCTTGTATATTTTGGAAATTAATCCTTTGTCAATTGTTCCATTTGCTATTATTTTCTCCCGTTCTGAGGGTTGCCTTTTCACCTTGCTTATAGTTTCCTTTGCTGTACAAAAGCTTTTAAGTTTAATCAGGTCCCACTTGTTTACTGTTGGTTTTATTTCCATTACTCTAGGAGGTGGCTCATAGAGGATCTTGCTTTATGTCATCGAGTGTTCTGCCTATGTTTTACTCTAAGAGTTTTATAGTTTCTAGACTTACATTTAGGTCTTTAATCCATTTTGAGTTTATCTTTGTGTATGGTGTTAGGAAGTGTTCTAATTTCATTCTTTTACATGTAGGTATCCAGTTTTCCCAGCACCATTTATTGAAGAGGCTATCTTTGTCCCTTTGTATATTCTTGCCTTATTTGTCAAACATAAGGTACCCATAGGTGCATGGGTTTATTTCTATCTTTCTATCTTTATTTCTAACAAGACTTTCTATCTTGTTCCATTGGTCTATATTTCTGTTTTTGTGCCAGCACCATACTGTCTTGATGACTGTAGCTTTGTACTATAATCTGAAGTCAAGAAGGTTGATTCCTCCAGCTCCATTCTTCTTTCTCAAGACTGCTTTGGCTATTCGGGGTCTTTTGTGTTTCCATATGAATTGTGAAATTTTTTGTTCTAGCTCTGTGAATAATGTCATCGGTAATTTGATAGGGATCACACTGAATCTGTAGATTATATTTGGTAGTATAATCATTTTCACAATATTGATTCTTCCTACCCAGGAACATGGAATATCTCTCCATCTGTTTATGTCATCTTTGATTTCTTTTATTAGTGTCTTATACTTTTCTGTGTACAGTTCTTTTGTCTCCTTAGGTAAGTGTATTCCTAGATATTTAATTCTTTTTGTTGCAATGGTGAATGGGATTGACTCCTTAATTTCTCTTTCTGATTTTTTCATTGTTTGTATATAGAAATGCAAGTGATTTCTGTGTATTGATTTTGTATCCTGCAACTTTGCTAAATTCACTGACTAGCTCTGGTAACTTTCTGATACTATCTTTAGGGTTTTCTATTTACAGAATCATGTCATTTGAAAACAGTGAGAACTCTATTTATTTTCCAACCTGGATTCCTTTTATTTTTTTCTTCTTCTCTGATTGGTGTAGCTAGAACTTCCAGAACTATGTTGAATAACAGTGGGGAAAGTGGGAACCCTTGTCTTGCTCCTGATCTTAGAGGGAATGTTTTCAGGTTTTCACCATTAAGAATAATGTTTGCTATAGGCTTATCATATATGGCCTTTACTATTTTGAGGTAGGTTCCTTCTATGCCCATTTTTGGAAGAGTTTTAATCATACATGGGTGCTGAATTTTGTCAAAAGCTTTTTCTGCATCTATTGAGATGATCATATGGTTTACATTGATTGATTTATATATATTGAAGAATCCTTGCATCCCTGGAATAAACCCAACTTGATCATGGTGTATGAGGTTTTTGATGTGTTGCTAAATTGTTTGCTAAAATTTTGTTGAGGATTTTTTCTTCTATGTTCATTAGTGATATTGGCTTGTAGTTTTCTTTCTGTGTGTTGTCTTTGTCTGGTTTTGGTATCAGGGTGATGGTGGCCTCAAAGAATGAGTTTGAAAGTGTTCCTTCCTCTGCAATTTTTTGAAAGAGTTTTAGAAGGATAGGCATTAGCTCGTCTCTAAATGTTTGATAGAATTCTCTGGTGAAGCCATCTGGTCCTGGGCTTTTGTTTTTGGGAGATTTTTCATCACAGCTTCAATGTCAGTGCTTGTAATTGGGTTGTTCATAATTTCTATTTCTTCCTGGTTCAGTCTTGGAAGAGTGAACCTTTCTAAGAATCTGACCATTTCGTCCAGGTTATCCACTTTATTGCCATATAGTTGTTTATGATAGTCTCTTATAATCCTTTGTATTTCTGCATTGTCTGTTGTAACCTCTCTTTTTTCATTTCTAATTTTGTTTATTTGATTCTTCTCTCATTTTTCCTTGATGAGTCTGGCCAAGGGTTTGTCAATTTTGTTGATCTTCTCAAAGAACCAGCTTTTAGTTTTATTAATCCTTACTATTGTTTATTTTCTATAATTTTTTTTAATTTTTAAAAACTTATTATATTTTTTCTACATTTATTCCTTTGTTTGCCTTCCCTACTGTTATTTTCCCCTTGCAGTTATCCTTTGATGTATATAAATCTTCTTCATCTACCTCTATTAAATCTGCATATCTATTCTTTCTTTTCTTTGTTTCCTTTCCTCTCAACATATTTGTTAGTTTTGTTTTCATTGCTTTATTCCCCACTTGGCACCTTGCGGTAGTTTTGTTTTCCAGTTTGTGCTTTAGTTAGTTTTGTTCTTAACTGGTAAATGTTATTTTTGATTTCCTTTGTTTGCCGGATCAATCTACTGTACTTTATTTTAGTTGGACTGTTTTGACTTTGCTTATGGATGTATATGTATGTGTGTATATTCCATTATTTTAATTATTATTTGCCTGATTTAGTAACACCAATTGTCTAGGGTTCATTGTTGGTTTTTCGTTTTTGGGTATTTGTTTTAATCTCACTTAATGCCATAACAAACCACTTGTGGAATCTTTGTTCCTAACCAGAGATCAAGCCCTGAGCCTTTGTAGTGGGAGCACTGACTCCAAGACACTCGACTACCAGAGAACTAACCCTGCAGAGTATCAAATAGTTCACAGTAAGGAAACCACTTGAACACAAGACCCGGCATCACCCAACCACCAGTAGCACCCTGTGCAGTACACCTCATCTAAACAACAAATGAAACAAAAATACAAACCCAATCATCAGCAGACAGGATTACCACCTCACTCAGCCTTGCCCATCAGAGGAAAAACAAGCAGGGAAAAAAAAAAACCTCAGCACAGATCTTGCCTTTTATGAAACGTACACAAACCACTGGACCAGTCTTAGTAGGGGAGAAACCAAAAGAAAGAAAGAATTCAACCTTGAAGCCTGGGAAAAGGAGGCCTCAAACACAATAAGTTAAAAAAAAAAAAAAAAAAAAAACCATATATATAATGAAAAAGCACAGAAATACTACACAAATGAAGGAACAAATTAGAAACACAGAAGTCCAAATAAATGAAGAGGAAATAGGCAAACTACCTGAAAAAGAAGAATAATGATAGTAAAGACGATGAAAACCTTGAAAACAAAATGGAGAACATGCAAGAATCAATTAACAAAGACCTAGATGTATTAAAGATTAAACACACATAGACAAACAACACAATTACTGAAATTAAAAATACTCTGGAAGGAATTAATAGCAGAATATCTGAAGCAGAAGAACAAATTAGTGAGCTGGAAGATAAAATGGTGGAAATAACTCCTGAAGAGCAGAATAAAGTAAAAAGAGTTAAAAGAACTGAGGACAGTCTCAGAGACCTCTGGGACAATATCAAACACACCAACTTTCGAATAATAGGGGTCCTAGTTAAGAACAAAACTAACTAAAGCACAAACTGGAAAACAAAACTGAAGCAAGGTGCTAACTGGGAGATAAAGCAATGAAAATAAAACTAAGAAATATGTTGAGAGGAAAGCAAAGAAAGAATAGACATACAAAGTTAAACAGAAGTAGATAAAGAAGATTTATATACATTAAAGGTTAACTGCAAGGGGAAAAGAACAGTAGGAAAAGCAAACAAGGGAATAAATGTAGAAAAAATAGGTTTAAAAATTAAAAATAAAAAAAAAGAGAGAGAGAGAGAGAAAAAAAAGAAAACTCCACAGAACTGCAAAAGCCAACAAAGAGGCCGAGGTTTATAACAATAAAAAATGTGAATGAGAAAAAAAAAGCTAAAAAGCTTAATTAGATTTCATAGTGCCAATAAAATTGACAACTACCACAGAGGGGGTAAAAAAAGGAAAAATAAGAAAGAAAAAAAAAATCCAAAAGAACCAATAGAATAAGTCAAAACATAAGAATAATAATGTTTTTCTTGAGTCACTGCTGTTCAAGTCCTTTCCCTTGCTGGGAGTCACAGTCCACATCACCTCCCTAGGATGCCCTTCAACCCTTGGCTGATCTCTGGATCTGCTGTGGGGGCAGCTCAGATTCTACTCTAGTCTTACTCCTGTGTGCCTCCAATGTCCACAGCTATCAGAACTAGTGCGTTTTTTTTCTTTTTTTGTGGGAGCTCTCAGTTCAGTTGCTCAGTTGTGTCCGACTCTTTGCGACCCCATGAATCACAGCACACCAGGCCTCCCTGTCCATCACCAACTTCCAGAGTTCACTCAAACTCATGTCCATCAAGTCCATGATGCCATCTAGCCATCTCATCCTCTGTTGGCCCCTTCTCCTCCTGCCCCCCATCCGTCCCAGCATCAGAGTCTTTTCCAATGAGTCAACTCTTTGCATGAGGTGGCCAAAGTACTGGAGTTTCAGCTTCAGCATCAGTCCTTCCAAAGAAATCCCAGGGCTGATCTCCTTTAGAATAGACTGGTTGGATCTCCTTGCAGTCCATGGGACTCTCAAGAGTCTTCTCCAACACCACAGTTCAAAAGCATCAATTCTTCGGTGCTCAGCTTTCTTCACAGTCCAACTCTCACATCCATACATGACCACTGGAAAAACCATAGCCTTGACTAGATGGACCTTTGTTGGCAAAGTAATGTCTCTGCTTTTCAGTATGCTATCTAGGTTGGTCATTACTTACTCCAAGGAGTAAGTGTCTTTTAATTTCATGGCTGCAGTCACCATCTGCAGTGATTTAGCAGCCCAAAAAAAGAAAGTCTGACACTGTTTCCCCATCTATTTCCCATGAAGTGATGGGACCAGATGCCATGATCTTAGTTTTCTGAATGTTGAGCTTTAAGCCAACTTTATCACTCTCTTCTTTCACTTTCATCAAGAGGCTTTTGAGTTCCTCTTCACTTTCTGCCATAAGGGTGGTGTCATCTGCATATGTGAGGTTATTGATATTTCTCCCGGCAATCTTGGGATTCCAGCTTGTGCGTCTTCCAGCCCAGGGTTTCTCATGATGTACTCTGCATATAAGTTAAATAAGCAGGGTGACAATATACAGCCTTGACGTACTCCTTTTCCTATTTGGAACCAGACTGTTGTTCCATGTTTGGTTCTAACTGTTGCTCCTTGACCTGCATATAGATTTCTCAAGAGGCAGGTAAGGTGCTCTGGTATTCCCATCTCTTGAGGAATTTTCCAGTTTGTTGTGATCCACATAGTCAAAAGCTTCAAGGACTCCACAGCCCCATGTGGCTATCAAGTACCTTACTGGACAAAACTGATCTAAAGAACTATAGAAAACACACAGGAAAGTTCTGGAACTTAGAACTGAGGACAAGGGAAGGGCTTTCTCCCTCTCATGTGATGCCTTCTGGAATATATATGCCAACTAAACTTTTTTTTTTTCCCCAAATTAAGAAGTATTAACTATGGACAGGGGCAGATCCAACCTGTAAGGGATCTATCTGAAGCTTATACAGCTTTTAAATCCCTTTGAAAGAAGTCAAATACAACATTATGAAATACAAAATCATATAAAAAAGTGAAAATGCATTTAGAAATTACCAAATTCACAAATTTTATAAATACCTGAAAATACCACAAACATGATAGAATCCAGAATATCATCCTATCTTTATTAATTAATCACCTAGCAAAATTCTATAATTCTTTCCCTAAAATTTTTGACCACCACATTGTGACAAATGACAATTTTATAATTTTCCATATATATATAAAATTAAAGAATGAGCTAATGTTTCTTCTAATTATGGTATAGCAACATAGTTGTTTAGAAATATATGTCTAGGAAAGGTTCATTTAACTTCACAACTCATGTTAAGTCAATTTTTAGGATCATTGCTGAGTTTGGAAAACCTTCTGTAGACTTTCTTACATATGTAAGCTGCAAAATGTCAGGGCTTTCCAGTTTCTTATGTGATGACTAACCCCAAATACCTTTCAAACTGCAGGCATTTTTTAACTATAAAGCTCATTGCAGCATCATATTAATAAGGTTTTTTTTGTTCTTTCTCCATATTACTATACTGTGGTCAAACCAGCAAGAAACATAACTCTTTTCCCAATGTATCTCTATCATTCATCGCTTTTCATTAACTGAATTTTCAAACAATCATCATGCCTATTTATTATATTTGAAATTCTGCTCTTCTCAAATGAATTACAGCTTTGAGGATAATCTGAAATTTATTTTTACAATATACTTTGTGTCATCAGAATAGTTTTTCATCATTTATTTTTGTTTCTTTAGTTTTATGCTCCATTATTTGAATTTACTCAGTTCTTTAATAAAAAAAAGGTAGTAGTGGTGAGAAAAGAAGTAACCCTCCATATATGTTTACTTTGGGAATCTAACTTCTCAGTTTGTCTTACTGAAACGCTCTTGAAACATCTTTCAAACTGTACTTAAAGCTCTATATTCCCAGCTCAACTTTCCTCTAAGCCAGGTCCTCAAAAAAATGCCTGTCATTAGTCCGGAGCAATCTAACATGTGAGGAAATGTGATGGAAGGAGGGTCAGGGCAGAAAAGAGACAGCAGTCTTAACTAATTATGGTTTAAATATCTTAAAATTCTTCAAATCTTGCAAAACCATGTGGCCCTGTGACCACAAAGCTAGGGATCTTCCAAGGGCCTTGGAGGGGGGTCTGTGCAAGGAAGGGGCCCTGAAACCTAAACCCCCGTCGATTTAGCTCCTGGTAAACTTCCTCTGATTACAGGTAAACAGAGGAGTCAGAAGATCCAGCTCAAGCCAAAGGTCCTTAGCTTAAGGAGTTAGGTGTTTGTCCCTACCTGCCCCTCCGCCTTCAGAGCGAATATTCTATTTCAGGCTGAAGTACACTTCTAGGAGGTCAGACAGCACATTCTAACCTTCTTCCCCACTTGACACAGCTACAATCACTCCATCTGAGTTTCTGCCAAAGTTGAGGTTCATACAAGTTGAAATCTTAAATGACCAAAAATTTCTATTTTTCAGAAGCTTCTTCAGTTTCAGTTTCTCCCAATCCATTGTTTGGACAGATGCTAAAGGGCTCTCTAAAGCCCTATTTTAACATAACAACTCTGAAAACCTCATTTGCCCCATAGGTCAATGAAATAAAAACAAAAACAAAGTCCATTATACGGGCTAAAGCCATGACACATTACAGTTAGGGTGGGCAAGAGTCATCACAGAGATCAATACTTCATTACTGGAAGTAATGAAACTGGTGGTTCAGCGAAGGCCAGAGTAATGATGACGCTGTAGTCACCCTGCTCAGCTACACGCACAGGGCGAAGCCTGCACAACATCGTGTGTGGACATGCGCGTTCAGTCGTGTCTGACTCTGTGACTCACAGGCTGTAGCTCACCAGGCTCCCCTGTCCATGTGGTTTTCCAGGCAAGAATACTGGAATGGGTAGCCTTTCCCTTTCTCCAGGGTATCTTTCTGACCTAGGGATCGAACCCATGTCTCTTCTGTCTCTTGCACTGCACCTCCCAGGAAGTCCCTTGAACATATCTATAAAGTAGGAATCACAGCTGGCTTTTAACACAAAAGAAACTGTTTTCAGTTTCTCTTTATGACTCATCTTTTATTTTTAATAAAAAGTCCCAAGGTCTCATTATGTTATGTTAGTCCCTCAGTCGTGTCTGACTCTTTGTGACTCTGTGGACTGTAGCCCGACAGGCTCCTCTGTCCATGGGATTCTCCAGGCGAGAATACTGGAGTGGGTTGCCGTTTCCTTCTCCAGGGGATATTCCCAACTCAAGGATGGAACCCGGGTCTCCCACATTGCAGGCAGATTCTTTACTGTCTGAGCCACCAGGGAAGCCCAAGATCTTATTGGGGGTCATTATTTCTTAAATACTTTATTGACACTATTTATTATCTAAATTTACTCTCACTCTTGGAAGTCCAGCAACAGGTTTCAGCTGCTGCTTTCATAAAATTCTGTCAAATCTGAAAAATAAATACTTAAGAGCACAAACTCATTGCCAAACTGAATGTGTTCAAAACCCAGCTTAGCCACTTTCTACCCGTAGTTTTGAGCAAGTCATTCAACTTCCCTGTGCTTCAATTATCTTATCTCTAAAACAGGGATAAAATGAGATAGAGATGCTGTGAACATTAAATGAAAATTTGTGGTTATAAATGCTGAGAGCAGCACGTGATACACACTAGGGCTGTATACATGTTTGTTAAATATACGAAAAATATGAACCCATGTGTAATATGAAATGGGAGTGATCAGAGAAGCTAAAATCAAGATATTCATACTAGTCTGAGTGGAGTTTTACTATCTTCCATCATGTTGTAAACTTCAAACTGCCAAAGACAGTTAACTCAAAAGAAAACAAACACAATTCTGAGCCAAATAAACAACTTGTACACTCTCAGTCCTTTATCTATCCCTGATCACAAGGTAATCAAACATGGATAAGCAGCTTGGGCTAACAGAGTCTGAGGTATATGAAATGGCCTCTAGCTAGGAAGGTGGAAAGTAAAGTGTTAAGTCACTCAGTCATGTCTGAACCCCATGGACTGTAGCCCGCTAGGTTCCTCTGTCCATGGATATTCTCCAGGCAAGAATACTGGAGTGAGTAGCCATTCCCTTCTCCAGGGGATCTTCCTAATCCAGGGATTGAACCCGAGTCTCCTGCATTACAGGCAGATATTTTACCATCTGAATCACCAGGGAAGCTGTAAGTACATCATTTAATTTCTTAGAACTTCGTTTTCTGTATTTGGGCAATGGGTATAATGCTGTCTGAACTTAAGATATATGCTAAAATCACATTATATAAAACATAGATAAAGAGCAATTATGTAGTCCAGCCATCTAGCAGATGCTTAATAAATAGGTTATTATTACTATTGCAATCAACCATTATGCTGTTCCATTAATATACCTCTTTCTATATTATACTATGTATTAAAGATCATTGCCCCTCACCATTCTAGCAATATAATTAAGAAAATCTATCTTCCCTATTCACTTTTGTTACAACTGTCAAACATAATCAATGTCTGACCTTGTCCTGGACTAAGATTGAATAACATGGGTGAAAGAGATCCTTCATGGGTATTTATGAATGCAAATGTGACACACAAGGTCCTTTCATTAGCACTTAATGTTATTAAAGTTTTTACAGAACTTAGATCAACTATCACAGAAAAGAATAATTGTATCTTAGATTTCTTCATAATAGCAGTTTCAGTTTATGCCACCTTTTGTGAGAACTTTCAAAACCTTAATATATGCCACTCTGAATCTTTTCATTATATCTGCATATTAGATCACAGCAAATATCAATGCCTGGTTTTATTTTAGAAAAATACGAGGCTAAAGATTTATGACTTGCCCTCCTAAACATACCAAGAAGGGAGTTCACATAATTTCTCACTATTTCTGGAGGAAGTCTTTGCCGCCAGTACTGAGAATGTTATAAAATTAAATATTAAAGGCTCAGATTGCTAAATATTCTGTAAGTTATGAAAAAAATACTTAACCCACTCCCACTTCTGGAAAATGAATTAACTAATGTCCCTCAAATATTTTCCCTTGCATTAGATGGAAACAGTTCAAACCCAAAGAAGACACATAGCTTTAACTTGGAATGTTGCTTGTTAGTGCGTGCACCGCTGGAAACTAATTAAATTGCCTTGTATGCTCATTTAAGTGAGATTATAAAAACTCAGAAAAGAGTCCTTCAAGGAAAAAAAAATGTCAGAATAATTTAAATTAACACATTAAATCTCACTGCATTTATTGTGGAATTGTTAGAGCATGCATGTTAATTTCAGAAAAAGTAACTGATAAATATTTTCCTTGGACTCCCACAAAATTTTGCTTCAAATCTGTTATAAAACACCAACGCCAAGAGTGGAAAGGCTATAGGCTAGAATTTTTAGAAGCACTGGCAAGGGCAATTTTTGAAAAACAAAAGAAAAAAGTTAACGTAAAATGAATGCAATCACGATGAATTAAGGGAAGAGGAGCCCAGGGTAGAGGAAAATCTTGCATGATGGGGCTTTTTCAGCACGGCAATAGAACGGGGTGCAGGGCCTTCCCTGGTGGTCCAGTGGTTAAGGATCCGCCTGCCAAGGCAGAGGGTGTGGGTTCCAGCCCTGGTCCTGGGACATCCCACGTGCCGTGGGCCAACTAAGCCCTGTGCCACAACCACTGAACCAATGGGTCCTAGAGTCCGAGCTCTACAACAAGAGAGGCCACAGCAGCGAGAAGCCCGTGCACCGCAACCAAGAGTAGCCCCTGCTCGCTGCAACTAGAGAAAACCCGCGTGCAGCAACGAAGGCCCAGCATCACCAAAAATAAAGAAATACATTTTAAAGATTTGTTTAAAAAATGGGATGCAAAGGGATATCTGGAGTGTATGCAAGCTGGGTGTTAGACTCATTGATGACCACGCCTGGTTCTAGGCTGACAGAGTTTAATTCCAAAGTATTACTGTACTAAGTGTTAGATTCTTTCCCCTACATTTTTCATCTTGAAAATAACAGGAAAAAAAACTTAAAACTTATATATTAAAATGTACTACTATTTTCAGAAGAGCAACATGATATACAGCATTTAAACAGTTTTGAAAATGTAAAACCTATTTCACAAACCTTGGTAAACAGGTGCACAGCACGACTGTGTTATTAAAACACACCACAGCACAATGCTGATTGTGTGTGCATGCGAAGTCGCTTCAGTCGTGTCCGACTCTTTGAGACCCTACGGACTGCAGCCCACCTGGCTCTTCTGTCCGTGGGATTTTCCAGACAAGAATACTGGAGCGAGTTGCCATGCCCTCCTCCAAGGGATCTTCCCCACCCAGGGATGGAACCAGAGCCTCTTATGTCTCCTGCATTGGTAGGTGGGTTCTAGTGCCACCTGGGAAGCTGTAATCAATGCTGATTACTTTGCTGTAAATGTAAAACCAAGGCAAAGATAAGTCCTATCTCACTTGCTTGTTAAAAAAAAAAAAAATGATAGCCTCTCTAAGAAGAAGATTGAGTGATTAATTCATATTCTAATTCTGGGATTGGCCATCTAGTTCTGTAGCATCAGCAATTTCAAAATCCCATCATTAGCTCCAAAATATTTCTATAAATCTTTATTTTATGAATAGGTACTCAATTTATATTATGCCCTAATCCATGGAACAGAGTTTGGTTTCACCTCATGACAGACAATTTCATATTAAAAGGTAAACATTAACAATAAATAAAATATTAATTTTATATATAAAATAAGACAATGCATATAAGAAAACATATAATGCCACAGAAGAAGATTATACTTTGTTCCCCTATTTTTTGACCCAGAAACAGCACATTTTCTAATAATTTAATGGTGCAGATTTAATTCATATACTTTCTACCAAGAATTCAGGCAAACTATCCTTTTCCTTCAAGGGAAATTACTGGTTAAACTGAAAATAATCACAGCCAAATTTTCAGTTATAGAGAAAAATAGTTACAAAGAGAAACTCAGCAAACAGCAATGAAGGTTTTCCCATTTCTCAAAATCTTGGCTGAGTGGGGCTCTGTGTTTCAGAGGAAAGGACCAAACCCCTCCATCTCTGCTCTGTTTTGAGTTACTGCTCTCGCAGACTTTCTGGCAGTTTCAATTGGTTAAAAGATTTTTTTTTTTTAATTTCTGGGCAAAAATGTATTTCATAATTGTTCACTATCACACTAACCCAAGATTTGAAGATCTCTGAGTAGCACAGCAAAGCGGTGGAAAAACAAAAGAAAACATTCTCCATTACCTGGTGACCTTCCCAACTCACTGGGTATTTTGAGATGAGCTTTCCTCATCTACAAACTGGGATAAAAGCATCTGCTCTGCCTTGTTCTAGAGGTTTCTGAAAGGACTGAATAAAGTAGCAGGCATGAATGCTCTCTAAGACAAAGTACTCAACAAATGCAGCAGTATTAATAATAGTAGCAAAAATAAAAGTGATTATTAGTGAAAAGAAACATTTAACTGTAATTGGGCTCTCTAGGACTAGGACGTTTTTAAAGAATTTTAAAAATTATAAAGGAAAAAGGGTGAGTGACTTTTCTAAAAGGTAACTTAAAAAAAAAAAAAAAAAAACAACCACCAACAATTCTGAGCAAAACAAGGCTAGAGTTGTCCTCTACCCAGGGACAGACATCAAAACATCACTACGTAATATCCTCCCACAGCAGTGCCAAAACAACAGTAGAATTTATCAACCTCTTGCATCTCTATTATTTAGGAAAAAAGTCCTCATGGCCTAGGGGCTAATGACGGTATCTCATTTTCTCACCTCGCACTTGAAGGCCACTTTGCCTACTGAACAATCAACAAAGCCATTTCTAATTAGATATATGAAGTATCAAAAACATGGTAATAATTTCCAGTAACAATTTATACACACACAACACACATAAACAGACTCCATTTTTAAAAAGGAATATAAACATCTTAAAGCATTCTTTTAAATCTACAGGACCTTAATCCCTGAAGATAGCAATAAAAAGGGGGATTGTTTGTGTAAATTGTACCAAAATAATGAGAGATTTCCAAGTTTGTGTTTGAAGTTCTTTAAACAAGGTGGTCTTTTTAGGGAGTTGAGATAAAGGCTTAAAACATTTTTAGGGACAGAGCATTTGGTTGGCATTCTGCCACTTTCTACACCAGATAATTTCAGTTGCTGCTGTTTGTCTCATATGTTTTTTATTCTCCCTCTAGGGAAGTCAAGGCCTTTTCACTTGCAGGCAAATTTCACTGTAGCTCTGCTAACTACTTTACAAGGTGATAAGCATTCACAAGAGGCTTTTATTAGACCAGTAGCAAAAGCAAAAACTATGTGCACATATTTAGACAACATGTGTGAAATGGAAAACTTTAAACGTATGAGAGTTCCATGTTAACCTACTAAAACTGCATATCCCATGAAAAATCTGGGGTAGAAAAAAGAAACATGCTAAATAGCCTCAAATATAAACTGACTGTGTATTTTTCTTGCCTTCAACTCAACATAAGAGCTTGTTTAATTAACCACGTCAACTCCTGCATCTGCTAACCCATTGCCATCTGATTTTGTCCAGATTATGTTCCACCGCCCCTCCCACATCACTTTTCCAAATGAGTTTTACCAAGCCAGAACAGAAACCCTTGCTTTTATCATGTTTCTTCCATTTGGTTCCACAAGTAGTGTCCCAAAGAAATAAATGGTCTGAACTCGACGGTACACTCAAGCTATAAGAGCAACTAAGCATTCAAATATGAGACCATTAGTTAAGATACAACTAAAGTTCAAAAGTATTATAGCCTATCCCTTCTCCAGCAGATTTTCCCAACCTAGGAATCAAACTGGGGTCTCCTGCATTGCAGGCAGATTCTTTACCAACTGAGCTATGAGTGATGCCCTAATCTAAGAAGGAAAAGAGCATCAGTTATCATAAAGGTACCGGTCATGAAGGTACCCAGTCATGAAGGCTTTGAGGTAGGCCCTGGATTTCAGGTAAGACTTGAATAAGAGCAGAAAAGGAACGGTCTGGGAAATGACAATACTGATCCAACATGACCAGCTTCTGGGGCTCAAAGAGACTGAAAAAGAGCTCTCTGATGAGGGACAATGGAAAGTGCAGGGACATGGAGTATTTGTTAGAAATCACTGCCCCAGACTAGCTTTTACACATCATGAAGTCAAACAGACTCAGAGATGTTCAAGTCTGCTTCCTTTACTTGCAAGTTTATATCATAAATCTAAAAAAATAAACTCTGCTTGCTTTGTGAAGATACAGCGCTTTTCCTGACAATATAACTTTTCCTGACCTGTCCACTAGACTATACACTTATTGAGACTGAGTTCCACCTTATACCTCCCAGAGGTTGGTTCTGGTGTCCAGGACAACAGCAGGATCCAAAATAAACGCTTCCTGAATGCTATGGCACAGAGTGTAGGACTAGGAAATGGACTTTGTTGGCACAGAGTGATGAAAGTATAACCTTTCTTGGCTTGTCACTGACATGGACATCCCATAAGGAGACCAGAATTTCTCAAAATAACATCACAGTGTAATTAGAAATCAGAAAGAAGCAACAGACATGAGTCTGAGTAAGCTCTGGGAGTTGGTGATGGACAGGGAAGCCTGGCGTGCTGCAATCCATGGGGTTGCAAAGAGTCGGACACAACTGAGCAACTGAACTGAACTGAAGAAGCAACAGACTCTCAAAAGAAAGACTTATGAAAAGCAAGCTACAGAATGGGAAAAAATAACTGCAAATCATATATCTGAGAGACTTGTATCTAGAGTATATAAAGAACTCATAACTCAATAATAAAAAGATAAATACCTATGTTAAAAACAAGGAAAATACCTGAATAATCATTGGTCCAATGAAAAGAATAAACAAATGGTCAATAAGCACATGAAAAAAATGCTCAACATCATTAGCCATCAGGTAAGTGCAAATCAAGCCAAAATGAGCTATGACTTCCTATCCACTATGATGAGTACAATCAAAAGGATAGATATTAACAATTAATACTGACCAGGATAACTGAGAAATTGGAACCTGCACACTGCAATTAGAATTGTAAAATGAGCCAGTCCCTTTGCAAAACAGCCTCAGTGAGTGAGTGAAGTCACTCAGTCGTGTCTGACTCTTTGCAACCCCATGGACTGTAGGCTACCAGGCTCCTCCATCCATGGGATTTTACAGGCAAGAATACTGGAGTGGGTTTCCATTTCCTTCTCCAGGAGATCTTCCAACCTAGGGATTGAACCTGGGTCTGTGGCATTGTAGGCAGACGCCTGAGCCATCAGGGAAGTCTGAAAACAGTAAAAGAAAAAGAAAAAAAAAAAAAAAACCAGTCTGGAGTTTTTTCAAATGGTTAAACACAGAGTTACCATATGACCCAGCAAATCCACTGCTGGGTATATATGCAAGAGAAATGAAGACATATCTACTCCAAAACCTGTACACAAATATTCATAGCAGCAGTATTAATATTAGCCAAAAAGTAGAAATAACTCAAATGTCTATCAACTGATGAATGAATGGACAAAATATGGTATAGTCATAAGACAGAATATCATTCAGTAATAAAAAAGAATGGAATAACAATACATGTCCCAACGTGGATGAACCTTGAAAAGTAAAAGCAAAGGAAACAACCATGGTAAAAGAAGCCAGTCAGAAGAGACCAAATAGACTGCACGACTTCATTTATATGAAATGTCCACAAAATAGAAATCTATAGGGACAGAAAGTATGGGGGAAATGAAAAGTAACTGCTACTGGGTATAGAGTTTCTTTTTAGAGTGATGAAAATTTTCTAGAATTGATTGTATAACTACACAACAACTGCTAACTCTGTGACTATATTAAAAGCCATTGAACTGGACACTTAAAGTAAGTTAATATTATAGTATGTGAATTATATCTCAATAAAGATTTTATTCAAAAAATATAGTTTCTGTTTCAGGTGATGAAAGAGTTTTGGAAACAGTGGTATTGGTTTCACACTATAAACGTAATTAATAACACTAAATTGTATATTTTAAATGGCTAAAATGGAAAATTTTCTGTCATATATATTTTACCACAATAATTTTAAGAAAACACTGCAGAATGGAAAAAAATAACTTTCTCCAGTTTTAATTATGAGTAGCTTCTTTCTTCAGTATAATCACTTTGTCCAAAGTAGGAAAATCCCACATCTAAAATATTTTATCAGCCCATATATATATAGAGGGAAACTCCTAACATGATTTTGGTGATTTTATTGAAATAAATCAATCAGTATAACATTAAAAAATTGTAAAAGACATCAAAATCAAATGCATTCTTTTCAATTTTATAATTTATGAACTTTTTATTTGTGGTTCTTAAACCTTTAACACTTTTTGACAGATGATGCTTGCTAACTGCCTTACTATTTTCTGTTATGGGGAAATAACTGACTATTACACTTCAGGTTTTAAAAGACAGGCATTTCTACTAACTATCCTTTGCTAATTACGTTGTGCTGGACTTTGTGTATCATTTCACACTACATTTATCCTCCTACTTGGATTTTAGAGCAACTTATTTGTAAGTAGGTGAACTTGTATATATTTCATTTTGACTTACCAGCGAAATCTGATTAAGTTGCTCCTAATCAATTCTATTATAAACAGAAATAAACAGAAATGCACATTGATGTGAGTAAACTAAAGATAATACTTAAGCACCTCTTTCAGATCTCAACAGGTATGTATCAACACATACACATACATACAGACAGACCAAGCAAAAGTAGCCTAATGCATCCACTGTAAAAGTCATGTGAAAGTGAAGTGAAAGTCACGTCCGACTCTTTGTGGCCCCATGGACTATACAGTTCATGGAATTCTCCAGGACAGAATACTGGAGTGGGTAGGCTTTCTCTTCTCCAGGGATCGAACCCAGGTCTCCTGCACTGCAGGTGGATTCTTTACCAGCTGAGCCACCAGGGAAGCCCAAGAAGACTGGAGTGGGTAGCCTATCCCTTCTCCAGGGGATCTTCCTGACCCAGGAATCTAACCAGGGTCACCTGCATTGCAACCAGATTCTTTACCAACTGAACTATCAGGGAAGCCCTTTACAATAAATATTTCTCTGCAAGTCTTTTCCAATACACTGAGAATTCCTGTTTTAATATGACTAAATTTGAATGTAGAGTACTTTGATGGGTTTAGTTTCAAAACAAGCCTATGATGACAGAAAGAAGAGTAAATATTCTACCACCATATCGTTTTAAACAAAATAAAGCATCAATATCAGAGCTGGAAAAATTAAAGCACCAAACAACAGTAACTTTGTCACCAATCAAGCTTATCTTGGATAAATGAATACAGAATTTCAAATTTGTGATCACTCATATCTATATTCTTTTCACCTGACCATCTTGAAAACCACTTTACATAAAAATTTGGGTCCCTAATGTTAGGCTCATTTATTAAAAGAATTAATCAATTAATCCTTCTAAGAAGTTGCGACTTACAAAAAGCACCTTGAGAAACAGAGTAAAAATACTGATATAAATTATGCCTTGATTAAAAAAAGTTTTTCATATTTATGAACATTTAAAAAATATTATATATGATTTTTTAAAATCTCATTTTCTATGATAAAAAAGAAATGCTAGTCTTTTTCAGATGAGAAAAAAAAAGACTGGTAAACACTGGATGTAAGGGCCAGGAGACTCTATAAATAACATTTTAGTAAACTTTTAAGAAATACATGTATTAAGTGCACACTCTCTAAAAGATATTTTCTTAATCATTTTACATACCATTTTACATCATTTCATTTAATCTTAACAAAAAATTTGTGCAGTAGGTATTCATTATGTACAGCCATTTCAAACATGGAAATCTAAGGAAGAAGAGATTAAGGAGCCTGAACAATTGTGCAGGAGTAAGAAATAGAACTGGGACTGGATCCAAGTCCATGCTCTTTCCATTACACCATTCTTTCTTCCACCGGTAAACACTCTATCATTTACTAAGCTAATTCAGTAGCATCAGCTATTACAACTGCAAACAGGCTCAGGGAATACCACACATTTTCCTGAAGTCTAATGGGCTCATCTATATTTACCCAGCTAGGAAGGGGAAAGGAGAAGGCAATGGCACCCCACTCCAGTACTGTTGCCCGGAAAATCCCATGGATGGAGGAGCCTGGTAGGCTGCAGTCCATGGGGTCCCACAGAGTTGGACACGACTGAAGCGACTTAGCAGCAGCAGCAGCAGGAAGGGGAAATCACACTTAGGCACAGTAATCTTACTGTTTCAAGTTTGACGCATCAGAACAAAGAAGTCAACAAAACTAAATTAAACTCAACCTTTTTAAAATTAATAATTTTAATTGGAGGATAATTACTTTACAATATTGTGATGGTTTTTGCCATGTATCAACCAACATGAATCAGTCACAGGTATAAACTCAACCTTAATATTCATATTTCTTAACATCCTACTAATCCAAGCAGCAGAGGCAACTTAATAATAACACATGGAAAACAGGATGCCAATTTTATAAAAATAATTTCTACTTGGATTCTGCATGTTGTATATTTCCCATTCTGTGTGAATTCTGTACACATATTTGAACAGGTCTTTTATTAGGTGTTTGTTTAAAAAACTGACTCCAAAAGGCCATCTCATTGGTTAATTTCATTTTTAAATTACAGTGAGATTTATTTTTTGGATACAATATATTAAGAAGGCATTTTCTAGGGGAAAAATATATATGTATATTCATATATAATGGGGCTTCCCAAGTGGCTCTAGTCGTAAAGAACCCACCTGTCAATGCAGGAGATGCAAGAGACATGGATTCAATCCCTGGGTCAGGAAGATACCCTGGAGAAGGAAATGGGAACCCACTCCAGTACTCTTGCCTGGAGAATCCCATGGACAGAGGAGCCTGGTGGGCTACAGTCCATGGGGTCACAAAGGGTCGGACACGACTGAAGCAAATTAGCAGGCACGCATGCACAAGTGTATACCCCAACTATACAAGAATGGGCCTAATTCTTACTGAAACATTTTTTGCTTTCACAACACCTATTCTCCTCAGTATCTTCTCTTGACACTGGCTCTTCTTTCTTGGTCCCTTCTGTGAGTGTCCTCTATTATAGTAAAGTGGGAATTATTAGAGCTCGCTCGAGTCAGGTCCTGGGTTCTGTTTCCTCAATATTTCCGCTGTAGGTGATCACATTCATTCACAAAGATGTAAATACCATCCAAACCCCGATAATCCCCAGATTTAAACTATAAACCCAAACCTCCACCACTATCTAAAAGCTACTTTGTCCAAAAGCTGATTTCTTGATCTTTACCCCAAACCTGCTCCTTTCTCTAGACTTCTGTATGCTCTACCCTGAGGCTCATGTCATCAGACACTGGTTTAATTCTAGGAACCTCCTGGTACCCATATATAATTCATCAGCATTTTCCCAGTGCAGTTCAGTCGGTCAGTCATGTCTGACTCTATGTGACCCCATGGACTGCAGCTCGCCAGGCCTCCCTGTCCATCACCAACTCCTGGAAAATTTGCATTTTCCCAAATACATTCTAAATGTGTCCGCTTCTCTCCCTATCTACTGTCTGCCCCAGTCCAAGTCACCACTGTCTCTCACTTAGGCTTTTTATTACTGCTCTAGGCTCAGGTGGCTCAGTAGTAAAGAATCCGCCTGCCAGTGAGAGACGCAAGAGACACGGGTTCAATCCCTGGGTCGGGAAGATCCCCTAGAAGAGGAAACGGCAACCCACTCCAGTATTCTTGCCTGGGAATCCCACGGACAGAGGAGCCTCAAGGGCTACAGTCCACAGGGTCACAAAGAGTCAGACATGACTTCGTGACTGAGCATGCATATGCACACACATATCCAACGGATTCTCCTCTCCAACAACCAGTGAGCTCTTTAAGTTAAAGCAAACAAAAAATCAGATACTATCATTCCTCTGATTAAAAATCCTTCAGTACTTTCCCCTTGCACTTTAGAATAAAATTCAAATGGCCAAGTCGTGTATATTCTGACCTGCCTGTTCCTCTCCATCTTCATCCCAGTTCTTTGTTCCTATCTGTACTCCAGGATATACTGGTCTTCTTTCCGTTCTTCCAGTAAGCCAAAATCCTTCTTGCCTCAGGGCTTTTGTACACACTGGTTCCTCTACCTGGAACCCTTTCCTCTACTTTTTGCCCAGCTAACCGATTTATCTTTCAAATTTCAGCAAAAATATCACTCTCCCTGAACTGCCTTCCATCCAAATTAAATTAGTTCTCCCTAGTGAATTCTCTCCCATAGCTTCCTTTTCTTCTGTATATCATTCATTATAATTTTTAAGTAATAAATCTGCATGTGTATGAAAGTGAAAGTGAAGATGCTCAGTCGTGTCTGACTCTTTGCTAGCCCGTGGACTGTAGCCTACCACGTTCCTCCTTCCATGGGATTTTCCAGGCAAGACTACTGGAGTGGGTTGCCATTTCCTTCTCCAGAGGATCTTTCCAACCCAGGGATTGAACCCGGGTCTCTGGCATTGTAGGCAGATGCTTTACTGTCTGAGCCATCAGGAAAGTATGTCTATGAACATATGTGTATGAACACATGTATATGTATGTGTGTGTATGTATGTGCATATTAAATGCCTGCCTCTTCCACTAGGTTTTAAAATTCATGAAGACAGGGACTATGTCTATCTTGGTCACCTCTGCATAGCCAACACTTTGCATGGTACTGGCATATAATGCATGCTTTATAAATATTTGCTGAATTAATTAATTAGTAAGTCTCCTTCTCCACCAACACTCTGTTCCTGAAAGCAACCACTGTAAGAGTTTCTTTTTTATCTTTCCAGATATGAAAAAGTGAAAGTTACTCAGTCATCCCCAACTCTTTGTGACCCCATAGACTGTACAGTCCATGCAATTCTCCAGACCAGAATACTACAGTGGGTAGCCGTTCCCTTCTCCAGGAGCTGTACCCAACCCAGGGATTGAAACCAGACCTCCTCCATTACAGGTAGATTCTTTACTAGCTGAACCACCAGGGAAGACACGATTAAAGGGCAAAGAGTTCAAACATGAACGCATTTTAGTATGTTTTCCTAGTATGAATTTTTACACTTGAATTCAGTTCAGTTCAGTCGCTCAGTCGTGTCTGACTCTTCGCGACCCCATGAACCGCAGCACGCCACGCCTCCCTGTCCATCACCAACTCCCGGAGTTCACTCAAACCCATGTCCATTGAGTCGGTTATGCCATCCAACATCTCATCCTCTGTCGTCCCCTTCTCCCGCCTTCAATCTTTCCCAGCATCAGAGTCTTTTCAAATGAGTCAGCCCTTCGCATCAGGTGGCCAAAGTATTGGAGTTTCAGCTTCGATATCAGTCCTTCCAATGAACACGCAGGACTGATCTCCTTTAGGATGGACTGGTTGGATCTCCTTGCAGTCCAAGGGACTCTCAAGAGTCTACTCCAACTCCACAGTTCAGAAGCATCAATTCTTCAGTGCTCACCTTTCTTTATAGTCCAACTCTCACATCCATACATGACTACTGAAAAAACCATAGCTTTGACTAGACGGACCTTTGTTGGCAAAGTAATGTCTCTGCTTTTGAATATGCTATCTAGGTTGGTCATAACTTTCCTTCCAAGGAGTAAGTGTCTTTTAATTTCATGGCTGCAATCACCATCTGCAGTGATTCTGGAGCCCAGAAAACACTTGAATTAAATCTAATAAAAATAGTTCTAGAAAGATAATTAAAGAGAAGTAGGGCCTATATAATAACTAAAAGATAGTAAAAGAAAAAAAAAAAAAGAAAAAGTTGAGATTTGAGTACAAAAAAGTACATGTTACATAGAAAGAAGCCCTACCATGTAGATGTTCAACACAGCAATAGAATTTTGCTGAGTATCTATTATTATGTACCAGGTCACGTGGCTCATGTCCATAATGGTTTACCAGCAGCATTTTATCACTAAGTTTTGTTTTTTTTAATTTTAAATTTATTTACTTCTTTAATTGAAGGATAACTGCTTTACAGATATCACTAAAAGTTTTAAAAGGAAGGCGGTAAGAAAGATTTCTTCAATAAAACTGTATTATTAAGTGGTTAACTGTATTACAATAAAAAGACAATATTTTCTTTAGGAGTATAAAAAAAAAAAATTTTGTCATTTCACAAAGGTGCTGAATTTTTAACAAGTTGATTTTAATGCCTTATACTTAGTAGTCTCGCTTTCAGAAGAAGAGATGCATGTTTTACTCAGTCCTTATATCAAAGATAATTAACTGAAAAATCCAAAATTGTTTTTTAGCAAGCCAATAGTTTCACATTTATTCAAGTTAGCACCATCTCCACAGGCACAGAGAATCTGAACTGTCATTCTAATGTGTTTTGTTTAATTGAAGTATATTCTAATTTTGTTTTAATTCACTGCATTAAAAAATCTTTAAAAAAAAAAAAAAAAAGGAAAACCTCCCACTTTATTTGTCCTTGCACTTAAAAGGAATTTAAAGTTCTCCTACCAAGTTCAACACCTGGGGAAACTTCATTAAGCGCTTTTCCCTGAAATTACCACTTCATGGGGCAAAATAGAGGCTTTATAACCTGAAGAAGTTAATGTAATGTGCACCGCTGCTCAGGGACTCACAGTGGCACCAGGGAACGTTGCTGTACTATTAGGTTAATTAATGTTTCCATCAAATGAATGGAGTGCAAAAAAAGAAATCCTGCCCAAAAGTCAGTGTTTAAACAATTTGGAGAAACAATGACTTATTGATTTCGATATTAACTGAGCAATACTTTTGATTTCTACTCTCAAACTGTCTTTAATTCTGACAGCTACATGTCAAAACACAAATGGACGCTGGATAAGATTCAAAGATACTAAAATGATTAAGAAATCTGTTGGTTGCTATATACCATCAACTGTAAAAACTGTTAGGACACTTGAGGATGGAATGGGAAATGTAAAAGGCAGCTTATAAGAGTATATAATGTTACGAGCTGTTATGAAAGGTATGTCCTACTTGAACTTGGCCACCAAATTTCAAAATGATAGAATTTAAGATCTTTACAACAAGGAAAATACCAACTTAAATTCTGAAATAATTTCAGACAAAGTATTATTCTAAGCTGTGGTGAGAAACCATCAATCTTGTAAGAAGCGGTATAAAACTAAATTTATAATAGTTTGAAGGAGGATTTTGGTAATTTTTATACATTTTGTGGACTTAAAAGTAATCTTGAACTGTTAACGGTTGTTATTACAAACAATAGTCATAAATTCACACAAAACATCGTTTGAGGTGAATGCAAAAAAATATAGGTTTGGACCAAACACCAGAATTCTTTGCTTCCTGTTAAGAAGGGGCTGCTGACCAGTTTTCAAATAAAAGTTTTAGCCTCCTGCTCACAACTTCAAATCTGCCTTCTGCCTTGAAAGTAGGAGCAATTCTAGGTTTCAAGAATTTTTGGCAATCAAGGGCTTTTTAAGCAAAAGAGGGGGTTCACTGTATAATAATGAGATGCTAAACAGTCTCGACTTCTTTAAGCTGCCAGCCTATTTTTCCCATTGACCCAGGAACTATGAAGTTTACTCAGATTTCTCTTGGGGCAAGTGCTGGCTAACCTTCTCTGCTTCCCTTTGTAGAGACAAATATATAGAATATGAACATCTTAACTAAGTTTCTTCAATCAATCAATGGCAAGCCAGATCATTTCTTCTACTCTTCATGAATTCATCATCAATCCAGAGTGGCAATTTTAAAAGTCCTATAACTTCTCTGAATATATAGACATATCTTGATTCATAAAGAATGACAGTTTTCCTTTGTTATGCATAAATTTTAAGAAAAACTAAGTGTTTTTTAATCCTACTGTAAATATCCAGGTTTCCTAAAGGTACTGCTTGACTCGCTATGTCATTAGGAATACCAATCTGCTTCTTTGACAAAACTGATCTTGAAGAATCTAAGTTTTGACAATATTTCTGACTGTTTTTAGATAGCAAAGGTACCAAGGTCAAACCATACAGCCTAAGAGTAAATAATCAGTTACTTTAAAGAGTATTTGTTGAGCTACTGATGCTTGCTACAAAGAACTGTCTCATTTTTTTGAGCACGATATGAAAGGGCAGGTATTAAGAATGAGGACAAATGCCACATCTCACTTGAGGGTATAGCAGCTGGCTGACAATATGGTGAATGTCATAGGGACCAGGCAAGGCAATGATCATGAGATACAAACTGACTACATGATTTAAACTTACATGCCTGCTGAGACAGCAATTCATTACCAAGTATTTACAGGGTCTCACCTGTGGTCTGTAAAATTAGAAGTTTGATATTTTAACAAACCACACTAACTTTATACTTTAAAAACCCATTAATCTAAGCTATTACTCTAAGTTATTACATAGGTATTCCTATTAACTATGTAATAACTTTAGGTATGCCTTAATACCTATGTAATAAACAATATTTTATTTATTTTAAAAGTTTATGATTTGCTCAGATATTGTGCCTGAATAATGGTGCTTAGAAGTAAAAATAATTTCTTACCCTTTCCCCTAAAAGTTCTGCCAGTTATTTTAGGAATCCAAACAACAAGATTTTATTTTCTGTAACCTCTCTCCTCCTTTTTAATTGCTTTCTCTGTCCCCTATCTCACCTGGGATTGTCGACCCTGAAGCCAACAGCTTGACCTTTGGCAGCTACCAGCTAATTCCAAATGCGTCATATCAGGGCAACTGCCCACAGCAGGTGTACGAGAAACACCAGCACTTTACCTCAAGGGTAAAAACAGTGTCATTGTTAGGCATTAGCACATCCCAGGGTAGATTAAGAGCCAGTGGTTCTGACCTGCAGAAAAATAGGAAAGCAGGAAAAACACATAAAGAAATGCCCATGTGCTTTGTTGCTGAGTAGCTACAGCTCTAAGAGTCACTCAGAAAAAGGGCAATTTATTGCTAAAGCTAAAGCAAGGAAATTTTCTTGACGCAGAGCATTTGGTTGCATAACCATAAACCATAGCATATTTGGTTACAAGGACAAACAGAGTTCATTTATATTCAATGCTTAATGGAAGTTTTTATATATCCATATCATTGTGTAATACTTTAATACTGATGCAACAACCCAGTGTTGATTGACCTTGAACAACAGTCCATTAAATATCACCAGGTCCTGCTTGAATCAGTGGTTAGCGTCAAATACTACCCTGGGGTGTCCAACTCAAACAGAGATGATTTAAACTTTATGGCTTGATGAATACAGCAATGGTTTATTTTTTGGCACTAAGGGCACAAGGAGAACAAGCTTCTGTTTTGTTTGTTTCATATTCAGCAAGTCAGATCCCATACTGGAAAAGTTTCAAAAAGTGTATTAAATTCTTCCAGTGCTTATACTTGGCCTTGGTGAGATGTTAAACATCTTCAAGAAACCAGATTGATCATTTCAATAGCTAACTACTATTTAACATTCTATAGAGCCTTTTATCAATTCAGATAACTATAATCTTGTATGTTTCAAATACATTTTTTCTATTAGTTTGGCTTTAGAATCCATTATCCCAATTGACAACAAGAAAAACTGGGTTAACACTGTCTCTGTGTTTTAAAGTGACAAATTAAGACAAACTTTTATTAACACTGGATTTTCCATCACATAAGTTCCTTAAACTCTCAGTATATGCAAGTGCTAGTCTGTTTTTGACATATATTATCTCATTCAATCTTTACAACAATCTGATGAACTACACATTACTCTTTCACTTGACAGATAGGAAAACTGAGGTATAATGATAGTAAGTGACTTGCTTGGAAAGTGAAGTCACTCAGTCACGTCTGACTCTTTGCAACCCCATGGACTGTAGCCTACCAGGCTCCTCTGTCCATGGGATTTTCCAGGCAAGAGTACTGGAGTGGGTTGCTATTTCCTTCTCCAGACTTGCTTAGATTAACAACTAATTAATGTTATGTGAACTAGATCTGGACTCAAGTCTAATGAGCTCCAGAGGTCGAGATCCTGGTCATTAGGGTAGACTGTTTTCACTTGACTCTCCCAACCACAATTCACCACAGAGAACTGCAGGAAATTATTCAATTAGCCAAAAGGATTACTCAGGTTAGGTCTCTACCGAGCATGAAGGACCATTCAGTAAGGAAAGCCTGGATTGAACCCCAAGATGAGTTCTGTAAGTCAAACTCATAGATGTTTACTGAGCGCATGCAAAAGAGGCATGAACCAAAGAAACAGATCTCATTTCAATACAAAGAAAATATTCAGGATTAGTTTTAAAAAAGCAAATGTACTAATCTTTTTGTATGTTTCTACATTTTATCTTAAAATCTGGCTACTATCAAATGATGCTCCCTGTCCACACTCCTCATTCTAAAGTTATTATATAGAAAGAGACAATGACCAGCTTTAAAGAGACCAATTCAGCAAAAACTTACAAGTCAACAAAACAAAAGCAATTATTTTCCGACAGATGAAAATTTAGGCTAATGAAAACTTAATAGATCTGAGTGTATACATTCAAATAAAGGTACAACCATTAGTGTGTCATCAAAAAAAATAAGTAAAACTGTCACAGGAGAAATCAAATAATACTGAGTATTTCCTGCTGATTTTGTTTTTCATCTATACTGGAGTGGTGGTTGTTTGCTCCAGGCTTTTGAGCCAACAGCATGACTTGAACATTATTTATTCTGGAGATTAAGTCATGGACAAAACAAAGGCCAGGTTCAAGAACTGGTGGGCTTGGGCAGAAACCTTGGCCTTCGGCTGGAGAGAAGCAGAAATTGTGACTGAGTGAGCACCCATTCTGTGCCCAGTGCTGGGCTGAGTACTTTACATTAAGTTATTGGGTCTAAATATCTCAGCAGCCCTTCTGAGACCACGTCATCATCCTCCTTTCACAGCCGAGGAAACTGAAGCCCAGAGAGGTTCATTATCTTACCACTGTCCCAGTGGGCAAACAGCTGAGATGCAACTTCAGATGTTTGACTCACTAAAGAAAGGGGTTCCCCCAGGGGAACATATAAAAATTATATATATATTTCAATAGAGTCCCTTGGACAGCAAACAGATCAAACCAGTCAATCCTAAAGGACATCAACCCCAAATATTCACTGGAAGGACCGATGCTGAAGCTCCAATACTTTGGCCACCTGATGCAAAGAGCCGACTCATTAGAAAAGACCCTGATGCTGGGAAAGATTGAAGGCAAGAGGAGAAGGGGACGACAGAGGATGAGATGGTTGGATGGCATCAATGACACAATGGACATGAGCTTGAGCAAACTCAGGGAGATAGTGAAGGACAGGGAAGCCTGGCATGCTAAAGTCCATGGGGTTGCAAAGAGTCAGACACAACTTAGTGACTGAACAACAACAGTACACATATACATTTTGTAAACTTAACTTCTTTTTCTCCAAAAATGATAGGATTCTGCTTTATAGAAGCTAGAGGGCGGGGGCAGGACACAGCCCACGGAAAGGAATGCCCTTGGGAACGAGGCAGCTACCATGGCTGGATGAGTGGTGGGGTCTGCTGGGAAACTAGAGACCTGATCATCTCCAGCCACCCTAGCTGATTTCAGTTAGGGAATGGAAAGTTACCAGTGCTGTGGGCGGCCACTGGAAGCCAGGGTCCAACAGTCCTGGGCGCACTGGTGGAGGATGACTTTGCCTTTTGAATTGTGGGAAAGCTCAGAGACGCGGTGACTCCCACCTTAACACAATGAGGGATGAGTCTACTGCTTCCTGTTTCACCCTGTCACCCTACATGAAGACATTAAGAATTTTCGATTCTGAGGAAGAACTCTTCCAAAAAAAAAAAAAAGAAGAATATTTGGAAGAGACATTGACAGGAACCAGATTAGATGAAGAAAAATATGTTCTGTGAAATGAAAACAAGTAAATGAGAACTATCATGCACATAGATAAGATAATTTGAAAAGCACAATGGAATAAAGACAACCAGATGTTTGGAAGTACTGAGTGAACGTATGCCATGTAAATAAGCAGAAATCCTCCATCCAAGGATATTTAGAAACTCAGCAAATGAAGAACCATTTAAATCCACCTCCATCAAACTGGGAGGTGGGAAAACTGGAGCTATAAGCTAGAGACCCATGGTTTAGCACAATAGTTGGAACTTACGAGGAAGAAATGTAGAAGTACTAAAACTGAACTACAAAATTCCAAAGCGATTGATCTCAGAAAGAAGATGGAACCAGAAGACATGGCTTCAAAGACCAAATTTTTCACCTCAGAGTGAGCCGGATTCACCTGGGAACTAAGCAGAGATGACTAACTGGTATCAGGACTTAAGTGCAGCCTGAACCACTACAACATTGAAAACTCCAACTGCAATCGGGAGAACCTTCAGCCCAAGAGAAGGCACTGAAGTCATTGGGACGCAATGCTCAGAAGACAATCCTCTCTCACTCAGGGACAGAGCACTTGGTAATAAGGATCACAGCTTCGCCTTTCCCAGGAGATACAAAGGTTTTATCTGAGAAAGCAATCCTCCAATCATGGAAAGATAATGAGAGAGTTACTCCTAATGACCAGCACAAATTTTCAGGAACACGACTCCTAGGGCAAAAATTCCATGGGAGCTAATTCATGGGCATTACCACGTCGTCCTAAACCGAGTGAAACGAGGCTTTAGGGAGACTAGGAGCAAGACTTCTGGGGTCAACAAAACCAAAACTGACTTTGTAAGAATTCTGAAGACATTCATATATGATTCATATCGGATTCAATTCTGGAGATTCATATCTGCAAAATCTTCCCTACTTGTTCTCTAAGAAATGTGTACAGCAAAGTGGACTTGGACTAAAAATTTATTGAAATCTTTAGCCTTCAGTACAGATTATATATTTTTATTATATATTTTAAGGTACAATAGGTACAAGTATATTGTCCCTTGAAAAACTACCTTTTCCAATCTGATGCCTTGATAGGTTATTTCCAGCTATAACATCTGTGCCCAAGAGTGGTATGCTACCAACCACCCAATACCAACTCTCCACTGTGACTGACCTTGCAAAAAGATTCATTTAAGGTATAATCCCTCTTCATGGACAAATCACTGTCTATCAAACTGTAATTTATTTGATGTGTTCCTGGAATTTTTTTTTTTACATTATTGGTCTTATGAAACCCAAGTGTTCTATGAAAGAAACTACAAAAATAACACCACCCTATTCACAACATACTCATTAAGCATACTTTTATGAATATAAGTACAACATTTCATAATCTTATATTTACTATGTAACACAATTCAAACTGAATTCAAACACTTTTTGAAAGAGTCTTAGGTCTGGGGGGACAGCTTGGGGTAGAGCATTTGACAGCAGACTCTTAGGTCTTAGCTATCTCCTAAACACTGTGGGAGATTGCAAAGCGTTTTTAGTTAATGCATTTGGGATTTAAACTATTGCTTTTTGGATGAAAAAATAAACGGGCCTATTTTGCTTTAATAACCAAAAGATTTATCATAAGGGGTGTGTGTGTGGGTGTGTGTGTGTGTTGCATGCTCAGTTGCTCACGTCGTGTCTGACTCTTTGTGAACTCATGGACTGTAGCCCACTAGGCTCCTCTGTCCATGGAATTCTCCAGCCAAGAATATTGGAATGGGTTGCATTTTCTTCTCCAGGGGGCCCAGGGATTGAACTCGTGTCTCCTAGACTGGCAGGTAGATTCTTTTACCACTGAGCTACCTGCTGCTGCTGCTAAGTCACTTAAGTCATGTCCAACTCTGTGTGACCCCATAAATGGCAGCCCACCAGGCCCTTCTGTCCCTGGGATTCTCCAGGCAAGAATACTGGAGTGGGTTGCCATTTCCTTCTCCAACACATGCATGCATGCTAAGTCGCTTCAGTCATGTAAGACTCTGTGCGACCCTATGGACAGCAGTCCACCAGGCTCCTCTGTCCACAGGATTCTCTAGGCAAGAATACTGGAGTGGGTTGCCATTTCCTTCTCTGACTGGGAAGCCCCATAACATAAGGATTAATGGAAGAACTAAAAAGCCTGAAATCGATGGAAGTAATAGGTAACTCTTGTGTTTTTAATGAGGGAGAATGGAAAAATAACGATCATTAAATCCTTTAAGGCTAGGCATTTGGCTTCAGCATGCTGTGGTGCCTGCTAAGTTGCTTCAGTCTCGTCCAACTCTGTGTGACCCCATGAATGTAGCCCACCAGGCTCTTCTGTCCATGGGATTCTCCAGGCAAGAACACTGGAATGGGCTGCCATTTCCTTCTCCAGGGGATCTTCCTGACCCAAGGATTGAACCTGTGTCTCTTACATCTCCTGTACTGGGAGGAAGGCTTTTTTTTTTTTTTTACCACGAGTGATACCTGGAAGCCTCAGTGCTGTGGTGAAGAGCTTCAATTTAACCATATTCCTCATGCTTTTGAGTATTTATGCTGAAACTTCAAATATACGGTAATGTTTATATATGTTTACATATAATGAAGAATAACAAATCTTTTGAATTTACTTAGATGAAAGCCAATTAGGAGAGAGATTTAACTCTGGAAAGTAAAAGCACCAAAATGTAGCTTAGTTGAATATGGAAAGTAATTTTCAAAGCATAATCTTCCTACTTTCATGAACTTCGTAAAGGTTCACCTCTAAAGGCCTTAAGTTAAAATTAAAAAAAAAAAAAAATCTTAATGATAATTAAGGCTACCTACAACTCCAAGCTACAAGAACCAGAGAATTTCTTGGAACTGAAAGAAGACTCACACCCACACTAGGGTAAATCTAATGGTTCAATTTGACCCCACCTTCCCCAGATCTCACAAACACAGACTCGCCTCAGAGACTCCCCGAGCTAACAACAGAGGTTCCCTAGAATTACAGAGCAAGGGACAGTACCTCAAAAGTAACGCTGTGCTCTGCGCAGTCGTGTCTGACTCTTTGTGACTCCACGGACTATAGCCCACCAGGCTACTGTGTCCATGGGATTTTTCAGGCAGTACTGGAGTAGGTTGCCATGCCCTCCTCCAGGGGATCTTCCCGACCAGGGACTGAACTCATGTCTCCTGCACTGGCAGGTGGATTCTTTACCACTGCGCCACCTGGGAAGCCCCTCGAAAAGAATGCTGTAAGTTAAGCCAACAGTTCTACAGTAACTTTATAGTAACGTTGATAATAACAACGTGGATCAAAAGGGTTTTTTTAAGGTAGAGAAGAACAACCCTACCCTTTGGAATTAAAGCAGAATCGGCAAAATCTTAACTATTAACACAGCAAAAAAGAAAGAAAGAAAAAGGTAATTATAACTCTTAGAAAATGCAAGGAAATGAAAAGCTCAGAATTATCTAAAAGAACCAGAAATTACACTCACATTTTCTTCTCTAAAGAGAGATATTCATATTATGGATGATGGAAATTTCTATTTTTATCAAAAAGTGGGAAATCTGCCTTGGTCTGTTATATCTGAATTCAAGATAGTTTCAAGCTACTCACACAAATGAAATATATTAAGCACATAAAATACATAAGTATAAACAATTCATATGTTTTTATAAAGATTTTTAAGAAAGGTTCAGAGACAGAGCTGAAAACTATGAAGGTGTTACAGCAGAATATCTAACTTCAACTGACATGAATGGCTAGTGGTAAAAACTGCACTGGGATTAGCTCTGCACAGTGGGTGGTGACAATCCAGCCTACGTATGCACAGTTAACACACACTGCTCTGTTTTCTGTGTAGCGTCTATTTCGTGTGACCACCTTAATCTCAAAACATGAGCAATGTCTATTACTAACCACAAGTCTAATTGAGGAATATGAAGTTTATATTGGTATGCTCTGTTTTCCAGAACAGCAATTGGCATGACTGGGGGAAAGATGTCCTCACTAAACCAGTAAATAAAATCAGCAAAGAAAATGCATCCGTGAAGCAACCAAAATGTCAGCCCACATATAGCTTAGAAATGTCTTCAAAATTCAACACCAAGACCAACGATGTTCTTTCTGAGGTTTAACTTGGCATTGGGCTGATTACCCGGGGACTGGAGTTTCCTGCCGGATGAAGGACAAACACACCAACTGGGCATGGTGCGCTACTTGCTGCTTTGTTAAAAAAGAATGCCGATTGCAACATTCTTTGTCTCCCCCCACCAGATGCCTGACATTTCTGGCTTAAGACCTTTTGGGTCTAATAAATAACTCCATTTCTAACGACAGAGGTTTCTTTCATTGACGGATTTATTAAATAAATAAGCAGTTCATCGGTTTACAGAATGTGTTATTTCACACAATTTAATATGAAAGAACTGGCAGGTGGTACTGTAAGAACCATCAGTAGTAGGAACTGTTTCATAGATGACCAACCTAATCTACATCTGGAACACTGCCACCCTTTATGAGGTTTTTCCATATAACACATTCAGAGTTTTAGTGATCGTCTACTCAGGGTGTTTATGAAATCCTTGTGCAACTTTCGGCATGACCTATCCCACTGAACTATATTTTATGGGACTGTGTTAAAACTGCTGTGTATTCATCCGGACCACATTCTTTAAAGGAACTTCAAGCCAGGACCATGAGTGCAATTTATGAAATCACTCAGCAGCAGCTGGAGAATGTTTTCAATGAGGTGGAAAATCAGACTGAAGGTTGATCACCAAAAAATGGTGGCTATGTTGAAGTCTATAAATTAAATGGCAGAGTTAAAGTCTTACTCACACTGATTTAAGTAATTTTTATTTTTTTTTCTGCTACAAATACAACAAAGATAAAGGTTTAATGTTAACGTGGAAATTTTTTTTAAATATCCAATATGGCTATGATGTTATACATTTCTATTAGAAATTTTATTGTTTTTCCCATGTCAGAAGACTAACAGCAACTCATTAGAAAATATTTTACAGCATCCTAAAGAGCTAAAGTATATTTTAGAGATCATTGGTTCTCCAATTGACCTAGACCATATCTATAAAAGTGTACTATTTATAAAGATGCAGTTTTATAAGCAAACCATTTCCTAATGGGTTGTGAAAGGAGAAAAATCAATGCAAGAGAGAGACTGGTTAACATGTTAGAATGTGGCTTGATGCAACATAGGAACCTGGATTTGATCCTGGAACAGAAAAAGGACATTAGGGGGCAAAGTGGTAAAATCCAGATAAAGCCTGTGGTTTAGTTACTAGTTTTATACCAATATTAACTTGGGGCCTCCCTGGTGGCTCAGTCGGTAAGGAGATTGCATGCAGTGCAGGAGACCTGGGTTCAATCCCTGGGTTGGGAAGATCCATTGGAGAAGAAAACAGCAACCCACTCTAGTATTCTTGCCTGAAGAATCCCAAGGACAGAGGACCCTGGTGGGCTACAGTCCATGGGGTTGAAGAGTCAGACAAATCCAATTTGTATCCACAGTTCAAATCCTTCTACCACACTTCTGATTATGATATTTTTATCCCTAAGGCTTCTTTCATACATTCTAACAGACCATTAAGAAATATTCTGAATCACTAATCAAATAGTATACTTTAAACTTGGTCTAACACACCATTCCATAGAAGATAAATAGTCTTTAAAATTTTTTTGCTGAGAAGCCTTTTTTATATTGGGCCAGTTGCTATAAGCCACGCGGGGTGATGGTAATTTTGTTGTAGTGCTAGCATGGACTAAAACAAGTAGCTTATAAACAGGCAATTGAGCAGAATTCTGGGTTCAATTACTATGAACAAATTAAACACAGTACCTATGGGTCTTTACATAATACTCTAAAATGTGAAATGACATGATCCTGGTTCCACCTCTATCAGTATCTCTAGAAGCAGTTTCTTCTCCTTTCACCTTTGTTTTTCCTAGGCTCATCCTGATTCATTACTGCCTGACTAGATTATTGCAAATGGCTTCCAAAAATCCTTCATGTCTTGAACCTATTTCCTCTACAGACCATGTCCTATATGGTGACCATAATGCTGTCCTTAAAACGTGTTTGGGACTTCCCTGGTAGTCCAGGGGCTAAGACTCCACACTTCCAATGCAGGGGACCAGGGTTTGATCCCTGGGTTTTATCCCTGGTCAGAGAACTAGGCAATGGCACCCCACTCCAGTACTTTTGCCTGAAAAGTCCCATGGACGGAGGACCTGGTGGGCTGCAGTCCATGGGGTCGCTGGAGTCGGGCACAACTGAGCAACTTCACTTTCACTTTTCACTTTCATGCATTGGAGAAGGAGATGGCAGCCCACTCCAGTGTTCTTGCCTGGAGAATCCCAGGGACGGGGGGCCTGGTGGGCTGCCGTCTATGGGGTCGCACAGAGTTGGACACGACTGAAGCGACACAGCAGCAGCAGAGAACTAGATCCCACATACTACAACTAAGACCTGGGGCATCCAAATAAATTAAAAACAAACAAAAACATGTATTTGATCATTTCACTCTGTGCACACAGGAAGAAAAGACTTTCTAAGTATTTGAAAATCAAAGTTCAACAACTTTAGTAAAATATTCAGAGACCCAACGCCCTCTCCCACTGCTGCCCCTCGTCTGGTCCCAACCACCTTTCAGGTAGCACTTCTCAGTATATTTCATCATTTGCTCTGAAAAGCATAAGCTTTCACTTATCTGCTTAATATTTTTAAGCTTTGAACTGATTACTTTCTCACCTAGTTTTGTTTTCAAGAGAAAATTCATGCTTGACAGGATGATAGTGATCCCATCACTTCATGGCAAATAGGTGGGGAAACAATGGAAACAGTGACAGACTTTACTTTCTTGGGCTCCAAAATCAGTGCAGATGGTGACTACAGCCATGAAATTAAGACATGCTTGCCCCTTGGAAGAAAAGCTATGGCCAACCTAGACAGCACATTAAAAAGCAGAGACATTACATTGCCAACAAAGGTCTGCCTAGTCAAAGCTATAGTTTTTTTAGTAGTCATGTATGGATATGAGAATTGGACCATAAGGAAAGTTGAGAGCTGAAGAATTGATGCTTTTGCATTGTGGTGCTGGAGAAAACGCTTGAGAGTCCCTTGAAATGAAAGGAGATCAAACCATTCAATTATAAAGGGAATCAGTCCTGAACATTCACTGGAAGGACTGATGCTGAAGCTCCAATGCTTTGGCCACCTGATGTGAAGAACTGACTCATGGGAAAAGACCTTGATGCTGGGAAAGACTGAAGGCAGGAGAAGGGGACAACAGAGGATGAGAAGGTTGGATGGCATCACTGACTCGATGGACATGAGTTTGAGCAAGCTCTGGGAGTTGGTGATGGACAGGGAAGCCTGGTGTCCTGCAGTCCATAGGTCACAAAGACTCGGACACAACTGAGAGACTGAACTGAACTGAACTGAGGATGATAGCACATGTCTACATTTTAAGCCCAATCATTCAGAACAGGTCATCAGCTCTGATCAGGACTGGAGGAGGAGGAGGAGGAGAGAGACTGACATCCAGTGCACCTTTGAAGAGGTCAAATATGACAATGTAGGCAATTTTTTTCTCTATAACAGGAATGAACTAGCTGAGTATGGATGCCATTAAAAATAAGTAGGTCTAAAGGTAGAGAAAGGAAAAGAAGTTGGGATGAGACAAGATCGTCTGCTTAGCAAGAGGGCTAGGAGGAAGCTCAAGAAGAGGTGAGTCAGTCCGTCAGTCTCTGTGGGCACATTAGCTCAGTGGTTCTAACCTTGGCTGAACACTGGAATCACCTGGGAAGTGTCTCACCAAGTGAAGTGTACTCTAGGATAATCACATCAGAACCTTTCGAGGTAGAATGAGGGTCGGAGCATTCCTTCCTCTGCAGTTTTTTAGAAGAGTTTCAGAAGGAGAGGTGTTAACTCTTCTCTAAATATTTGATTCAATTCACTGTGAAATCATCTGGTCCTGGACTTCTGCTGCTGGAGACCATATGGCTGAGTAATCCCAGTCCTGGGCATATATCCAGAGAAAACTACCATGCACGCCAATGTTCACTGCAGCATTCTTTACAATAGCCAAGACAGGGAGGCAACCTAAATGTCCACTGACAGGTGAATGGATAAAGATGTTGAGGTACATATATATATATACACAATGGAATATTACTCAGCCATGTAAAAGAATGCCATCTGCAGCAACATGGGTGGAGCTAGAGATTATCATACTAAGAGAAGTAGGTCAGACAAAGACGGATACTATACGATATCACTTATATGTAGAATCTAATTAAAAATGATACAAATAAGCTTATCTACAAAACAGAAACAGAGCCATAAATGTTGAAAATAAACTTACAGTTATCAGAGGAAAATGGAGGAGGGATAAACTGGGAGACTGAGACTGACATATACACACGACTATATATAAAACAGATGACTAGTAAGGACGTACCGTATAACACAGGGAACTCTACTCAAGACTCTGTAATGACCTACATGGGAAAAGAATTTAAACAAGAGTAGATATATGTGTATGTATAACTGATTCACTTTGCTGCACATCTGAAATTAACATTGTAAATCAACTATATTCTAATAAAAAACAATTCATCTTCAAAAAAACCCCACTGTTTATGGGTGGAACCAAGGCAGTGGTACATTTAAGAACACCTTCAGGTAACTCCAGCATCTAGACAAAGTTGACATACACTCTGTTAACATAAAGCTGATGAGAAAGGACCAAAAAAGAGAGATGACATTTCAGATGATTCGAAAGCAACAATGCATTATAGTTCCCATACACATAGCTAGAATTTTCTTCCAGTACTCTTAGTAGCCTGAGAGTGGGGGCAGATAAGGGGAAAGGTTGACTTTATCCAGAGCTGAAAACAGACAGAGATCAAAATAACTGGGAGACTTAATCTCACAAGACTGCAGTGATTGATCACAGGGTTCAAGCTAGATAAGAAGTTAGGAAGTCACTGAAACAGAGTTTTGAACCAGTTAGATGAGCAAGCAGGAACAGTGGCGTGAAACGGGGACAACACAACATCAAAGAAGAGAATTCCTGGGTTTAAGATTTAAGATTTCTTAAATGATCACTCAGAGTGATGCATTTAAGAGGATGCATCACTCTGAGTGATCATATAATCGAGAGCAAGGCCACAACAGAGAACTGCTGGAGTAGAAAAGGAAGGTCATCAGCATACAAAGTCTTGGAGAACAAGGGACTGAGGTGAGGGTGTTAGCTGGGGCCTCACCATGACCGTTAGACTTACCTAAGCTGACTACAGCCAAGTCCAAGGGCCTTGTCAATCTGGAGCACAGTCTGGAGCGAGTGGAGGATGGTGCTTTTATTGATGAGGTAGAAGAGAAACGGACTGAATGGTAGCTGCAGAATGACAACTCTGATCACAGAAGCCAAGTCCTAAGTGCACACACCAAGAACAATCAGGTTCCATCTGAGAGGGCCAAATCATCCCAGAGAAAGGAAAAAAACAGAGGAGCATCTTTTCATATCTGTATTTGTTTACGTCATCCACAGCCATTGTTCATCAATGGCTCCCTCTGCTTTTGAGACAAAGACAACATCAGGGCCCACAAGGTCCAGCATGGGCTGGGTCTGCCTAACTCTCCATCCTCATCAAGATCCCCCCTCCTCCTGGCTCCCTGCACATCAGCCTAAGGGTGTCTTTTGATTCACCAAAAGTGTTACACACCCTCCCACCAAAGGGATATATTGATTTGCTGTTCCCTCAGTCTAGAACCATCCCACAGAAAAAGAAATTCAACACAGCAAAATGGTTGTCTGAGGAGGCCTTACAAATAGCCAAGAAAAGAAGAGAAGCTAAGGAAAAGGAAAAAAGGAAAGATAGACCCATCTGAATGCAGAGCTCCATATACCAAGGAGAGATAAGAAAGTCTTCCTAAGGGAACAATGCAAAGAAATAGAGGAAAACAGTACAACTGGAAAGACTAGAGATCTCTTCAAGAAAATGAGAGATATCTAGGGAACATTTCATGCAAAGATGGGCTCAATGAAGGACAGAAATGGTATGGACCTAACAGAAGCAGAAGATATTAAGAGGTGGCAAGAAAACACAGGGGAACTATTCAAAAAAGATCTAATGACCCAGATAACCACGATGGTGTGATCACTCACCTAGAACCAGACATTCTGGAGTGTGAAGTCAAGTGGGCCTTGGGAAGCTTCACTACAAACAAAACTAGTGGAGGTGATGGAATTCCAGCTGAGCTATTTCAAATCCTAAAAGATGATGCTGTGAAAGTGCTGCACTCAATATGCCAGCAAATTTGGAAAACTCAGCAGTAGCCACAGGATTGGAAAAGGTCAGTTTTCATTCCAATCCCAAAAAAGGGCAATGTCAAGGAATGTTCAAACTACCGCACGATTGCACTCATTTCACATGCTAGCAAGATCATGCTCAAAATCCTCCAAGCTAAGCTTCAACAGTATGTGAACCAAGAACTTTCAGATGTACAACCTGGATTTAGAAAAGGCAGAGGAAACAGAGATCAAATTGTCAACATCTGTTGTATTACAGAAAAAGCAAGGGAATTCCAGAAAAACATCTACTCCTGCTCCATTGATTATGCTAAAGCCTTTGTGTGAATCACAACAAACTATGGAAAATTCTTTTTTTTTTTTTTATTTTATTATTATTTTTTTTAATTTTATTTTATTTAACTTTACAATATTGTATTGGTTTTGCCATATATCAAAACGAATCTGCCACAGGTATACATGTGTTCCCCATCCTGAACCCTCAAGATAGGAATGCCAGACCACCTTAACTGCCTCTTAACAAAAGTGTACGCAGGTCAAGAAGCAACAATTAGAACTGAACATGGAACAACAAACTAGTTCAAAACTGGGAAAGGAGTACGTCAAGGCTGTATGTTGTCACCCTATTCATTTAACTTATATGCAGAGAACATCATACAAAATGCTGGGCTGGATGAAGCACAAGCTGGAATCAAGATTACTGGGAGAAATATCAATAACCTCAGATATGCAGATGATACCACCCTTATGGTAGAAAGCCAAGAGGAACTAAAGAGCTTCTTGATGAAGGTTAAAGAGGAAAGTGAAAAAGCTGGCTTAAAACTCAGCATTCAAAAAACAAAGATTATGGCATCCAGTCCCATCACTTCATGGCATATAGATGGGAAAACAGTAGAAACAGTGAAAGACTTTATTTTCTTGGGCTCCAAAAATCACTGCAGGCAATGACTGCAGCCATGAAATTAAAAGACGCTTGCTCCTTGGAAGAAAAGCTATGACCAATCTAGACAGCATATTAAAGAGCAGAGACACTACTTTGCAACAAAGGTCCATCTGGTCAAAGCTATGGTTTTTCCAGTTGTCATGTATGGATGTAAGAGTTGGACCATAACAAAGGCTGAACGCTGAAGAATTGATGCTTTTGAACTGTGGTGTTGGAGAAGACTCTTGAGAGTCCTCTGGATTGCAAGGAGATCAAACCAGTCAATCCTAAAGGAAATCAACCATTTCTATTCATTGGAAGGACTAATGCTGAAGCTCTAATACTTTGGCCAAACTTGATGCAATGAGCCAACTCACTGGAAAAGACCCTGATGCTGGGAAAGATTGAAGGCAGGAGGAGAAGGGGACAAAAGAGGACAAGATGGCCGAATGGCATCAGCAACTTGATGGACATGACTTTGAGCAAACTCTGGGAGTTGGTGAAGGACAGGGAAGCCTGGTGTGCTACTCCACGGGGTTGCAAAGAGTGACTGAACAACAACACAGTCTGGAACCCTCCCCAACCAGTTGACCTGTACACGTTTTCACCTTCTTTGAGGGAAGACTTCCTCAAACTTCCTCACTTGGTTATCTGTTATAGTACTTACTGATGCTATAGGTTTACACTTAATCAGCTGATCATACAATTAATGTTTATCTCTCCAACTGGACTGTGCGTTCTGTGAGGGCAGAGCCTGTTTTCTACCATAATCACCATTTATTCCCAAATGCCTAGCAAAGTGCCTGGCATATAGTAAGCCCCCTGTGGATGCTGTCTGTCTAATTAGTAAGTGAATAAATATATGAATGAATACGTAAATGAACATAGTGAAAAGGTCGATGGGATTTTGATACTATTCTTATACAGCCAGAAATATCATTTTTCAAGGGCTTCCTATATGCCATCTATGACTACTCATTTCATCCATGCATCAACCTCAAAGATAGGTTTTATCACCTCAGTTTTATAAATAAGGAGATCAACCCTCAAAGAGATTAAATGACTTACCTTCTGTCCCCACCAGAGAAGTACCAGAGCCAAAACATTCTTAGGCAGAGGTACTCTATCTGCATGTAGAGCTGACCTTAGGGGTTCAGTTCAGTTCAGTCGTTCAGTCGTGTCCGACTCTTTGCAACCCAGTGAATCACAGCACGCCAGGCCTCCCTGTCCATCACCAACTCCCGGAGTTCATTCAGACTCACGTCCATCAAGTCAGTGATGCCATCCAGCCATCTCATCCTCTGTGGTCCCCTTCTCCTCCTGCCCCCAATCCCTGCGGATACCTTCAGTTCAGGCCAAATTATTTTTCAAAGAAAGCAACTTCAGATGTGCACACAGATGTGACTATGTATCAGTTTGACTGGCTTCGAGCTGGTGCTCTTCACCCTGACATTTTACAATAGAATAAAGGCCCTGAGAGCTGGACACTGGGTCGACAGAAGATAACTAACAGATTTCAACGGAAAGCTCGATAACAATTACAGTAAGGACAGTAGCCAAAATTCCAGTGGGCAGTCACAGAAGATCAGAGAGAGGAGGAAGCAGCAGCACCAAAGGCTGATTCACTCACTCTGCAGAGATCTTTCCTGAAGTGGAAGGGGATTTTCATTCCAGGGGAGACCAGTTCTTGCTAATGATAAAAGTCTTCCTTATCCTCTGGGAAAAAATTCCTACATCGACATTTAGTACTTAAATAGATGGGGTTTCCCAGGTGGCGCTAATGGTAAAGAACCCATCTGCCAATGCAGGAGACATAAGAGATGCAACCTTGACCCCTGGGTCAGGAAGATCCCCTGGAAGAGGTCATGGCAACCCACTCCAGTATTGTTGTCTTGAGAATCCCTTGGACAGAGGAGCCTGGAGGGCTACAGTCGCAAAGAGTCTGACACAACTGAAGCAACTTAGCGCGTGCACACACACACACATGTTCAAATACATGAACATATTTTTAAGGAAAAGCTGGGTTCTAATGACAGGAACCCCTGTGGCTCACAGTCCTGCACAAGCAGAGTGGTTATTATCTGGTAACACTACTAGACTGTCTCCTTGACCTTGCAAACCGAATCCCAGCTTGCCACAATGGCAGGTTCAAAGCACATGAACCTCTATATACACGCAGAATACATGAGAAAAGAACTTTCACATTTTTCTTCTATCTACTTTTGATCAAAAATCTAAATAAGAGAAGAGATAAAAAGTGCCACAAACTTAGTGGGTTAAAATAATGGAAATTTATTCTCTAACAAGAATCCGCCTGCCAGTGCAGGAGATATGGGTGTGATCGCTGGGTCAGGAAGATCCCCTGGAGAAGGACATGGCAACCCACTCCAGTATTCTTGCCTGGAGAATTCCATGGACAGAGGAGCCTAGTGGGCTATAGTCCACTGGGTTGCAAAGAGTTGGCCATGACTGAGCGCGCACACACACACACTTCTCTAACAATTCTAGAAGTTTGAAGTCTGAAACCAAGTGTCAGCAGGGCCCTGCTCTCTCTGGAGTCTCTAGGGAATGACCCTGTCTTTCTTCCTCCCAGCTTAGAGTGGCTGCTGGCAATCCCTTGGGGTTCCTGCATTGCTCCAACCTCTGCCTTCATCATCACATGACGTTTTTCTCTCTGTATCTGTCTCTGTGTTCAGATTTCCCTCTTTTTTTTTTTTTAAGGACACTGGTCACTGGAGGAAGGCTCACTCTAATGAGTATGAGCTCATCTTAACTTGAGAGCTTGAGTACATCTGCAAAGACTCAATTTTCAAATCAGATCACATTCAGAGATACCAGACGTTAGGTCGTATCTTTTTGGGGGACACAGTCAAGCCACAACATATGCTAACCATTAGTTCTTTCCGAGTTTAAATGCTACTTCTCTGCAAATGGAGATTACTAGAAGGCAGCATACCTGCACCCAGTCCACCCAATTTACTTTAGTGAAGGCTTTTAGTCCTTTGGTAATATTTCCTTTATTTATATCAAAAGTTTAAATAAATACATGAAAAATATTAACAGCTTCTACAAAATCACAACTGAACACAACAAACATTATATTTTTTAAAAAAACCTTTTAACAATTACCATGAGAACAGTCTATTTCTCCTGATGACAATGAAGAGTTTTCTTTTGTTCGCAAGTTAGGAAGCTTAGCAGTCTGCATTCTAGTGGTCTGCTTATAATCAGGGTGTGTGTGTGCGTGCGTGCTTAGTCGCTCAGTCATGTCAGAATACTACTCTAGTCTGGGGCAGTATTTCTCAAATGTTGGTGTGTGTAAAAACCACTGGGTGAGAGGGTTAGGGAGGGAGATGAATAAAACCCCAGGTGCCTGGACCCCACTCCAAACCAACAAAATGAGAACTGGTGGGGATGAGACTCAGGCATGTGTGCTGGTGACAAGCGTCCATGCTAACTGATGACCACTAAGCTTGAGTACTACCAGGCAGGGCGTTCACACCCCCTTTCCCCCTTTATTCTCAGGGGTGAGTTCCTGTCCTTTATTGCAAGCCATTAGAGACCCTATGTTTGCATTTAAATTTAAGATTAACAAGCAATTTCTAAGCATTCTACTTTTGAACTACTCATTCGAAATGGAACGTCTGACTGTATTTTAGGTCCTGCAGCACTTTTTCCCCAAAGATGACATATATTCTCGAACAGATGGCTCTATCTATTTCATCCTCTCCATGTCCCTCTGTGGTACACTGGAGGAAGAAACTGTTTCTCCATTCAAAGATGAAAAATAAAGGCTCAGATCCAAGTCAAACTGAGTATTTATTAAACACCTTTCGTATGCAAGATACTGTTAAATGTCACCTCACCAGGACACACTAGGACTTGGGAGGCAGATCCCTGAATCCGGAGAGGTTAGTGCAGCTCTGCAGCACTTACTAGCCCACTGATCCACCAGCTCCTGTTTGCACAGAATCAAACAGTCTAGACAGCTTAATTATTTTAATTGATCAGTATAAGTTGTCACGAACAATTCTGAAAAGGAGCTCTAAGTTCAAGTACTTTCTCCTTTCCACATTATTTTTCTCATCTTCATTGCATATGTAAAAATTAACTAAAACCTCTCAACTTGAAGATAATAAGGCATTATAAGGTACTACAGTCACTAAAGGAAAAAAATTAATATATATATATATATATATATTAGCTCCTATGGCTTTCTATAGTTGAAACTATCTGAAAAAACCCTAGAGTTGAAGTCTTTTGTGAAATCCCTTGTGAGACTCAACTGTTGACTGTGGTTAGAATACATTCAAAAGTATAATCAGATTGCGTCACCACCATCACCTGCTGGAGGCGCGCTGAAGGCACATGTGCCTGGGAGGCTAAAGCTGGTTCATTGTACTACACTCTCATGTGGGCTTGCCAGAGAGATTAGTCACCATTTTGCAGCTGGTTTCAAATTCAGTTGCTGCGATACAAGTGCAGATGCAATGGCTTACCCTAATTATGTTGCTCCAGTTTAATCTTTCCATTTGTAGTATACATACTATCTACTGGATCAAATTCAAGACTCTGAAAATTGGTTTCAAACAGAAGAGACTTCAAAATCACACATTTGTGACCCTCCCCTCCAGCTTGCTAATCACATTGCATCATCGTGTCTTTTGGATCCTCTGAATCCATCCCAAAGGTGTTTTTAGCTAAGCCATTACTGAATCTTGCTAGCAAAAAGGCAGGAAAAACTCTCCTTAAAAAACATTTGTTTTGGTTTAAAAATAAAATAAAATTAAAAAAAAATTAAATTAAATAAAAAAAATAAAAAAAAATAAAAGCTTATAACCTATCATAAAAAAAAAAAAAAACACATTTGTTTTAATAAAAGTTATGTTATCTCCAAAGACACTCTTTGACGTTAAAAAGTTCTTTCCACTTTCTCTCTGCTTGGAACGAACATACTAGCAAATCCTACGGAAGTTCATCTTAATCAGTGGTTTGTAAACTTGACTGATAATCAAAGACACCCTACAAGATTTAGGGGAAAAACAGATTTCTCGGCTTCATCAACCTACTGAGTCATGACTTAAAGAGAGTTAAAATTATCTATAAGCTAAACAAAGCTTATGCTGGTACTGCTTCTGAGAATCATATTGAAAGAAAGAGATGAACAAGCTTCTGCCTATTTCAGGCAGGTCTTTTTGCTGCTTGTTATTATAAGTAATAAAGGCCTTGTGTCAAGAATGATATCTAGACACAAAATAAATAAATTAGAAATTTGGGAGTAACATTTACACACTACTACATATCTAAAACAGATAAACAAGGACCTACTCTATAGAGCAGAGAACTGTACTCAGTATTTTCTAATGAATATAATAATCTAAATGGAAAAAGAATCTGAAAAAGTACATATATATACACACATATATATAAATGTGTGTGTAACTGAATCACCTTGCTGTACACCAGAAACTGACAGGCTGTAAATCAACTACACTTCAATTTAAAAAATTAAAGAATAAAGAATATCTATACAAAGATTTGAGGTCAACTGGAACCTTCAAAACCAAATATTAATAAAATACTAGAATCATTAGATCCACAGAAGATAATCAGACAAGAGGCACCAAGAGGATATTTCTGGAAAGTGAACAATAATGATGAGGAATAAAACACCTATTTCTAAACAGTCTTAATTTCCTAGACATCTATTTCACCTTGCTGGATGCATATAGTTTTTTTTATCAAGATAACTTAAAAGTATGACTTTGAAGGTATACATTTTAAATTTTAGACTATTCATCTCTACTCTCCTGTTTCTTAGTAATTCATTCATTTCACACTAGCATTGTGAAGGAAGTGCTAAACAAGAATAAACAAATTATGTGCACACCATGTGTACCATACCACATATGACATTATAAAAAATTAAAATAGTTTTATGATTATTTAAGTATAAGAAATTTGTATCAATGTATTTCAAAATCCATTAGGGGGCTTTCCAGGTGGCTCAGTAGTAAAGAACCCGCCTGCCAATGCAGGAGACCCCGTTTCAATCCCTGGGTCAGGAAGATTCCCCTGGAGAAGGAAATGGCAACTCACTCTAATATTCTTGCCTGGAGAATCCATGGACAGAGGAGCCTGGCAGGCTACAGTCCATGGGATGGCAAAAGAGTTAGACAAGACCTAGCAACTAAAACAACAAAATACTATTAGGGATAAAGATAATACAATTAAGTTAGAATGGACACATTATTTGGAAAAATCACTCAAGTTCCAAATATTTCTCTTCCCTAAATGAATGATGCCAGTTTTACTTCATTATTTGATCTAAAATTTATAATTACGCAAAAATATGAAGTTATTAATAAATGTTCTGTTACAACAGGTTAGTCAACACACTGCTTAAGTAATGCAACAGTGTTAATTCTAAAAACTAGATTTCCCCAAAGACTAAAAGCTATACAACTATGCTAAATAGAACCTTTTACTTCCTCTGTTTAATTTTCTAAAATTAAACCATTAAACAAGTTTAATTAATACAGTTTTCCTAAACAGACTTTCATATGAATGACAAAATGTTAATCTGATAATTATTTATGACCAGTTATAAACTTATGCATACACAGAAGTGGCAGAATTTAAACAAAATCCTGAGGTCAAATTTTTAATTCACCCTCTCATCTAGATCACAGTTCCTGATCCATACAATTACAAATTAATATACAAATGTTATTTAACATTTTATTTGTTCAAAATATAAATTATTTTCCAAACACGTCATATTGTCTATATCCTAGAGTGGGAAAAATAAATGAATTTAATACAGCAGAGGCCATCTTATCCAGTGATTGGAATTATTTCATTTAATAAAAATATAGATAAATAGGAAATCATTTTAAAAAAAAGCAAGCACACTTTAGATATTACATTTTTCTTTAAAATAAATAAATAATGTCCATTTAATAAAGTGGATAGTTTGAATTTCTTTAGAAGAAATACAATTTTCCTGGCACTGATCCTTCCTATATATTAATACTGAACGCTGTTGTTCAATACAACACAGTGCTATGTCTAGGGTCTCTCCACGATATGAGTAATTTTTGGCTCTGGATTGCTCGTATATCCTCCTCATCATCATATTGAATCCATTCTTTTCTGTCACAACCTATATGGTTTCTACATCATCCACAATTTTATCTAAAAAAACTCTATTGGACAATCAGTCTTTTACCAATTGACAAAAGTCTTCAATTTGAAATAATTAAAAACATACATACAACACCACCAAACTATGTCCTTCAGAATCTCCTTGTAATTCAGGATATTATTAGGTTACAGTTTTCACCAAGGTTCTGGAAATGCTTAAATGGAAATTTCACCCTCTATCACTATACTATTTCTCAAATGTCTGATGTCACCTATTTTATATGACTGCTTACTCTGTCTTATACTTTTCTCAAAATTCTTTTTACCATATATACTCTTTAAACAATCCAAAAATCTGATTCAAAGGTCAGAGCAAGAACATTACATTCAATGGCAAAACTATGGCTTTTAGGTCACTTTCTCTAAGGTCCTCCCTAGGACAGGGATGAGAAGTAACTTAATGTGTCATTTCAGGTAAGTTTATTTACAAGTGTTTCTATGCCGATGGTACATATTAATGGGGAAAATTCTATAACTAATTTAGAATCCATCTGGCTGAAAAACTAAAAAAAGAAGTATAATGTATATTTCTCTAAAGTTTTAGCATTTGTGATTTGCCTATAAAAAGAAGCTTTAGCTTGTTAATTCTAGTTGTACTGCTGCCTACAGCAACTGTAATTCCCTTTCAATTTTTTTTACTCTATTGCCGCATGCTCCGCTTTTTTATATCATTTTTGAGAATGGTTTCAACTATCTGGTACAATGAGCCTGCAATAAAACTGTGCTTATCAATAAGGACGAAAATCATTTGTAAGGTTTTGAACAACAGGTTGATTAGAAGAAAATTTCTCCATGCAAGTGCCCAATACCCCAACAACTGACTTTTCCCCAACTTTCACGCATCTGGTAGTTGACTTAACTTTCGCACGGGAGAAGATTGGAAGCCAAGGCCTTTATTTGCACAAGACCCACACATTTGGAGAAGGAAATGACAACCCACTCCAGTGTTCTTGCCTGGAGAATCCCAGGGACGGGGGAGCCTGGTGGGCGGCTGTCTCTGGGGTCGCACAGAGTGGGACACAACTGAAGCGGCTTAGCAGCACTCATTTGAGTTCTGAGACTTCCTTAGTAAGCCCATCGTACAATTCACTACACACAGTATCCAATTGTTTTTAAGCAGATGAGAACTTAAGAGATATTTGCAAATCAGTCTGATGTAGATCCCTAGATTCTATTAACTCGGCCACGCCTAAGTTGACAGTTTCTTTTTTTTTATTTTAGCAATTAAACTATAATGATTATTTTCAAAATATTTAGCAGTGTTTTTGTAGAAACAGTAACTCCTTTTTTATACTCACATATTTTTAATTCAATTGTGCAACTGTAGTAACAAACACACATATTTAGGAGCAAAGAGGGTGACATTTAGACAGGACACCACGCTGAAGAAGTGATGAAGGAGAAATGAAAAATCCTTTCTGAGTTTACAAATCTTTGTCAAGGACCAATCCTATATTTCCAATTCTTATTTCAAAGATATACTTGTATCACAATGTTTTGAAATAAAGGTTTCCAAAGAAATCTGCCAAGTACTGATCTTTTTTGACTTATGATGGGGTTATGGCCCAACAAACCCCTTGCAAATTGAGAATATCATTTGCATCAGAAGCGCATTTATAATACAGCTAACCTACTGAACATCACAGCTTAGCCCAGCCTACCTTAAATGTGCTCAGTACACATTTAGCTAATAGTTGGGCAAAATCACATAACACAAAGCCTGCTTTATAATAAAGTACTGAATTTCTCATATAATTTATTAAATACTATACTGAAAGTGAAAAGCAGACTGGCTGTATGAACACAGGATGGTTGTACGTGGTTGTTCACCCTCATGATCGCATTGCTGACTGGAAGCTGAACGGCTCACAGTCACCCAGGATCAAGGAAGAGTATCATGTTGCAGCTCTTAGCCCAAGAAAAGGCAAAAATTCAAAACCTGAAGTTCTGTTTCTACTGACTGCCTGTCATTTCCACAGCATTGTAAAGTCTAAAAATCCTAAAATTAGGGGCTGAATCTGTGTATAAGAAAAGTCAACAATGGAATTTTTAAATATAATTTTTACATAGTGAAACAAAACTCATTTTTCAAATACATTATGAATGCAATTTTTTCCATCTGGATACAGATAATATTGTTTCATTAATAATTAAAACTGACAATCTGAATTCTATCAGTTTAAACTAAAATAACTAATGCTGACCACCCGCAAAACTGTAAGCAGAGTAGGAGAACCTGGAAATGCTAACATAAACAGGTTAAAAAAAAAAATTCCAGTTTAATTGGATTACTGCTTTTTCTTTAACGACAACAACAGGTTTCATCTAATGTGTTACTTCAATGAATCAACAATGAAGATGGAAAGAATTTAAACAATAAAGTTAAGAATCCCCAAATGGAATTTCTAGCAGCATTTATAGAACAGGCATATTTAACTCCAGGCTTCACTGATACACAAGGACTCACTCAAGTAGCCAACCCACAACTGTACAAGGCTGTTCTGAAGACAGAACAATACCAAATAGGTCACTGTGCTCTGAAATCCTTACAGCACCAAACGTATTAGGCATTCTTACTAATACATATTAATTCTAATGTAAACCTTTTTCATTAAAGGTCTCATAATTTCTATTCCCAGGATTTTCCCAAATTCTTAATGACCAATGATAACTTTCTGAAAAGTATTCTAAGTAGTATTTCAATAAAGGTGGGTTCAGTAAAATATTCACTTCTGTAAACTCCTCCATGAAAAAAGGAGTTTTAAGCCAATCTAGAAAACATTAAATACTAGGAATCTAAATTAGATATTTTCTAGACACAGTAATATATTAAAGACTAAAACACGCTTATGAAATGTTCTCAATCATTTTAAGCCAAGCATTTCCCATACTTAAATTGAAACATGATTCTCCTTTATTACCAACTACTAACATCTTAAAAAATTAGTAAATGCTTATGTTTCCAATTTAACTTAAATACTAAGTTGTCTCTTATTCTGTCCTAACGTGAAAATGTTATGACAATTTTACATTTGAGACCCTTCGTCTTCCATGTTATACAAAACATGCTCTCACTGCTAATTCTGGGTAAACCTATATTAAGCTACATGGGGAACAACCAGCAATGGAGTCATCTAAAAACCAATTAAATAAACACAAGGTAATGCTCAAGTGTATGAAAGAAATGAAAACCAAACACATCAAAATTAATAGTATTCATAACAATAAAAGTTTTCATACAAAATATTTGAGAAAGGTCACAAAAATGTTAACAGAGGATTATGAAACTAAAACAACACAAAACAACCACTGTATCCTTGTGGTAAAAACTAATAATTTTGATCTTGAAATGAAAGTATCCAAGACAAAAAATGTGGCCAGGACTTACAAAGCTTGAGATGCTGAAAACATAGCTTTTGTAACATAAATGTGGGTTCAGTAAAATATTCACTTTTGTAATAGTGAATACAATAGTGAATCTACTGTGAATCTATTGTGAATTGAATAGTGAATACAATAGTGAATCTGAAAACAGCAGATTTTCCTAACAACTGTCCATTTTCTAAAGTACAATGAATGTAAGTGGAGTGTAGAAATCTAACAAAACAGAATTTATTTTCAAAAAACTTAAAAATTATCTCTCACCTACAAATGTTCCATAAATGTTATGTACTAGGTCCATCTAGTCAAAGCTATGGTTTTTCCAGTAGTCACGTATAGATGTGAGAGTTGGACTATAAAAAAAGCTAAGCACTGAAGAATTGATGCTTTTGAACTGTGGTGTTGGAGAAGACTCCTGAGAGTCCCTTGGACTTCAAGGAGATCCGACCAGTCCATTCTAAAGGAGATCAGTCCTGAGTGTTCATTGGAAGGACTGATGTTGAAGCTGAAACTCCAATACTTTGGCCACCTGAGGCGAAGAGCTGACACATTTGAAAAGACCCTGATGCTGGGAAAGATTGAAGGTGGGAGGAGAAGGGGACGACAGAGGATAAGATGGTTGGATGGGCATCACTGACTCAATGGACATGAGTTTGAGTAAACTCCAGGAGTTGGTGATGGACAGGGAAGCCTGGCGTGCTGCAGTTCATGGGGTCGCAAAGAGTTGGACAGGACTGAATGACTGAACTGAACTGAGGCTGTGAATCACATCTCAACAAATGTAAAGACTATCATTTGGGCCATACTCTCTGATCACAATGTATTAAATTAAAAATCTTCACCAAAAAGATAACCAAATCAAAATATTTCCTATACTCGGAAATCTTAAGATATTTTTAAATAACTCAACAAACAATTACAAATTGAAAAATTTTAAACCACAAGCTAATGGAAATAACACAAATTAAAAACTGGAAAGTGATAATTGGCAGCAAATAGGAAATACAGAAATTTTAATAAATATATTAGAATATTAAGCAGTTTAAAAATGATGAGCCAAAAGTCAGCAACCAACTTAAGAATCTAAAGGTGAATGATTAGCAATAAAAACTCTGTAAAGATGGCTGCTACAAAAATCAACTACATGTTTTTATATTAGCAACAAAATAGAAAATGTAGTCTTTGAAAACATTTTTAGGATGACTATGCAGTGAACACCTCTCTCTGTTCCCACCACTCAATCTAAGAGATAGAATTTATGGTTAACCTTGAAGTCCCTTGATCTCACACTTCCTTACTCCCTCCTCAAAGGTGAATTCCACTCCCTAAATTCCATGTTTCCCATCTCTTTTTAGTGTATTATTATAGTCATTTTAGCTTAATACATTTTAGAATCATGTATATATGGAATGACAATCACAACATACATACAAATATTCTACAATTTGACTTTTTCATTGAACACTGTGTATCTGGGATATTGCTGCACATACCTTTAGTTCTTCATTTTTATTTGGCATTCCATTTTGTAAATATACCACAGTTTACATGATGATGAATATCTGGAGCTGTTTTTATGTTTTATTTTATCATTAGAAGCAATACTGTTATTGGACACTTAAAGGCAGAAAAAGAAAAAATAATAACCTTGGCCTAACACTTTGCATAAAACTTACTCAAAATGGGGCTTCCCTTGTGGCTCAGTGGTGAAGAATCCACCTGCCAATGCAGGAGATACGGTCCAGAAATATCCCACATGCCTTGGAGCAACTAAGCCCGTGTGCCACAGCTATTGAACTTGGGCTCTGAAACCTAGGAGCTGCAACTGCTGAACCCACGTGCTGCAACCACTGAAGCCTGTGAGCCCAGAGGCTGTGCTCAGTAACAAGAGAAGCCACAGCAACGCGAAGGCCATGCGCAACAACTGGAGACTAGCCCCTGCTCGCCGCTACTGGACAAAAGCCCGTGCAGCAATGAAGACCCAGCAGAGACATAAATAAATAATTTTAAAAATTACTCAAAATGGACCACCTAATTTATGGTATTTTTGTTAAGCAGCCTAAAGGGGCTAAGACAGCAGCACAGGAAGAGCAAAAACAACATTCGGTGAGACACGTCACTTTTATGACCTAAGCCCTCAGCTGGTCACAAAACATTACAAAATGTAATATCTGGACATATCAAACAGACCCTTGTTAGGAACAGATGGCTTCTGAGCAAATCCCACTCATCCCACAAGCCTCGCTTATCCCCATAGGGTCAAAGCCTGACTTTCCTTTCAATTGCAAGCCTCCCAGTGGTTCACTTTCTCTAGTTTCTTCTGCTTTGTTTTACAGTATTCTGTCCTCCGAGTTGGCACTCCCTGAAATGATCACCAACATCTGACCTGTGCAGTTTATCCTCTGGACTCATCCTCACAAAAACAGTGAGCTAGGAGAGAGTGAGACTTCTTGACTCTTACTGGTGAAGATCCACAACTGAGCAAGTTTCTAATGTTCACATATTCCAAAACTGATCTAGCATCTCACTTAAATCTATATTGGATATTTGGCAAAACTAATACAGTTATGTAAAGTTTAAAAATAAAATAAAATTAAAAAAAAATCTATATTGGACATACCCGTGCACATTATATAACTATTCACACACACACGTGTCTGTGTGTGTAGATATATATATGTATGTATGTATGTGTATATATATGTGTACGTAATTCAGACAATTTGCGAATACAGATAGAAAAAGAGACGAAAGTTCCTTTCAGACGAAGAGGAAATAAAATTCCTTAATGGTGACCAGAAATTTGAAAATATGTAAGAAATTATTATGCAAGGCACCAAAAGACTAGGTATTGAATAATTAGCATTTCTGATGGTTAGGACTCTTTCTCCTCCCTTTCCTTCCCCTCCTCTCCCTTTTCATTCCCTACACACACACACACACACAGTTTTTGTTGATAAGCAATTCTTAAAATAAATCTATACAACATAGCCGCCTGTATTTATACAGACACAAAACACACATGTATATTTGCTATTTTGTACTGTTTTTCCTTTGACTTATAAATTATTGGCACAAAAGTTCTAATATTTATGTCCACTATATCTATTCAAACACTTTGTCTCTAGAAACCACAGTGGCTCATTTCAGTCAAACCAGCTTAGTTAATATTGATTATAAAATGTAATTTTAAGGTGGCCAAAACAGGGTAGTTAGAAAAGTACATTAGTGTTTAAGTAACAGAATTTGCTTCAATTTTGAATTCTATTCTAACAGAGGACAAATATACTGACTCATTTTAAAAGGTTTCCTTTAAATGTTTCAAGTTATAAAGCACTGCTGCTTTTGTAAAAGATGCTATTAATTTCTTAATAAAGTGTTAAACCTGGTCCCATTCTATCCAAAATGGTAAATGCCCTCTAACAAGTATACGGGTGATTAAATCAGGGTCACTGTCACCCGGTTAACTATTTAATACATAAACAACTCATAATATATATACCTCTACAAAACTAAAGCTGAGCAATCAATAACTTTGTCTTCTTTCGTCTACAAGTAGCTTATCCAACATTAACTAGTAAATCAAGAATGAAAGGGAGGGTTTTAAAACACAAAGAAAAGATTCATTTTATTCTTCATTCCCACTTGAATCTATGTAAAATGTTAAGTTACAGACAGCTAAGGAGACGTTGTTGTTTTGGAATATGTAATTGCTATTTAGATGATAATGGCATGGATGTCGCAGTAGAACCATGATCCAAATTTGAATAAGGTCTTAATGAAGGGGGCTAAGGAGAAAAATGAGGAATGAAATACAACAGTGTCAGCAACAGACCTTAATGAAGCAAATTACTTTCAGCACCTTTGTAATTCAGGAGGAGCTGCATTTAAAAAAAAGTGACAACTAAAGGATGAAAAGCAGGACCTTTGCAAACTAAACATGCTTACAACATGACATCACTGTCTGGGCAACAAGGCATTGTGGAAGGCAGCCTCAATGTTTGGGTTTTACAGTTCACATCACAAAATCACTACATTATAAGATCTGGCTGGGCAACCTAGTTTCCTTAGAAAGCATCTTTATATTTCAAGTTAATGACATTTCGGAACAGAAAAAGAATTTAAATGTCCAAAGATACATTAACGGGCTTTTATAAAGCACTAGATATTAACACTAAGAATAGAGGGTAAAATTAAGCTAGATTATGGATCATACAAAACTAAAGAGGTCTTTAAAAAAAAATTCTAAAATATCATCCATTTTTAAATTGCTAGATTTATGAAGCATACAATGCATACTACTTAATAAGTGATGGAATCACTTTACATATTCATATTTTAAAATCAGTTTCACTTTTGCAAAATCACACTGAGGCAATATGAGAGCATATGGCATTCTCACTGCCAAATGGAACATACGTTTAACATGTTCAAGTGATTTACTGAAGGTAACATTGATGATGGTGCTAGAAATGGAACACAAGGCTTCCAGCTTCCCAGGAAGCCATTCAAGGCAAGTAAAAGTGCCATAGTTACAAATGTAATTTGATACCCAAAGGACATTACCGTAAGTCTTCTAAGTTACAATAAAGTAATGGTAAAACTCATTCCTTAATATTTTAGACATGTCAACAAGCTTACTGCCTTGATGGATATAATTTTCGCTGCACATACCAGGCAGTACTCACAACCACAGAAACTGATTCTGGCCTATTTATCTCAACATATAAGTAATTCTATTATCCAAGTAATGCTAGTACAATCGTTATGTGTTTACAATGAGAAAATAACTCCTCAACATTAATTAGTGAGGGCCCTGACACACTTGTGTACTGCTTCTAGGGACTGACTTCAGATGTTTTTTGATAAGAATGGGACAAGATTGTAAACCTGGTGTTAAGAAAGATTCATGGGTGGTGGTAAGGAATAGTTAGGGAGTTTGAGATCGACATGTACACACTGCTATATTTAAACTGGATAACCAGCAAGGACCTCCTGCACAGCACATGAAACTGCTCAATGTCGTGTGGCAGCCTGGGTGGGAGGGGAGTCTTGGGGGAGAATGGGTACATGTTTGTGTATGGCTGAGTCCCTTCATTGTTCATCTGAAATTATCACAACATTGTTAATCAGTTATACTCCGATATAAAATAAAAAGTCAAAAAAAAAAAATTTGCCATTACCCTTCCAGGTCACTATTAGGATCTTAGGCATCACTGCAAATGTTTTCCTATATTGGATTATTTTTAAAATCTAAGTGAAGATGGTCTATCCAAAAATAGCAGAAACAACCGATAGAAAGTATAACATACTGGTTAAGAGCACAGACTCCATTTGAGTTTAAAATCCCAGCTCTGGCACTTATTAACTGTGCAATCTTGGCCAAGTTATCCAACTTCTCTCACAATTAGCCTCCCCATCTGTGAGCTGGGGATAACAGTGCTAAGTTCTTGGAGCTGCTGTGAGGATTAAATAAGTTAATATTAACTTTCAACACTAATATTTTTCCTACTTACTGGGGTGCATCTTTGAATGGATTACTTAAGTAATAGTGTACTTCATTTTCCCCAGCTCTAAAAAGACAATAGTATCTGAAGTTTTTAGTCATAATATAAATGAACCTTCATGCTCAGTCGTGCCTGACTCTTTGAGACTCTTTGGACCGTAGACCACCAGGTTCCTCTGCCTTTGGGTTTTTTCAGGCAAGAATACTGGAGTAGGTTGCCATTTCCTACTCCAGGGGATCTTCCTGACCCAGGGATCAAACCAGTGTCTCCTGTGTCTCCTGCACTGCAGATGGATTCTTTACCTGCTGAGCCATTGGGGATAATTCAAATGAAGCTTTGGAAAGAGCTAAAAAAGACCAAAAATATTACATATGCTGTTAGTACTGTTCACAATAAACTGTGGAAAATTCTGAAAGAGATGGGAATACCACACCACCTGACCTGCCTCTTGAGAAACCTATATGCAGGTCAGGAAGCAACAGTTAGAACTGGACATGGAACAACAGACTGGTTCCAAATAGGAAAAGGAGTACATCAAGGCTGTATATTGTCACCCTGCTTATTGAACTTATACGCAGAGTACATCATAAGAAACGCTAGGCTGGAAGAAGCACAAGCTGGAATCAAGACTGCTGGGAGAAATATCAATAACCTCAGACATGCAGATGACACCACCCTTATGGCTGAAAGTGAAGAGGAACTAAAAGCCTTTTGATCAAAGTGAAAGAGGAGAGTGAAAAAGTTGGCTTAAAGCTCAACATTCAGAAAACTAAGATCATGGCATCTGGTCCCATCACTTCATGGGAAATAGATGGGGAAACAGTGTCAGACTCTATTTTTGGGAGCTCCAAAATCACTGCTGATGGTGACTGCAGCCATGAAATTAAAAGACGCTTATTCCTTGGAAGGAAAGTTATGACCAACCTAGATAGCATATTAAAAAGCAGAGATATTACTCTGCCAACAATGGTCCGTCTAGTCAAGGCTATGGTTTTTCCTGTGGTCATGTATGGATGTGAGAGTTGGACTGTGAAGAAAGCTGAGCACCAAAGAATTGATGCTTTTGAACTGGGGTGTTGGAGAAGATTCTTGCGAGTCCCTTGGACTGCAAGAAGATCCGACCAGTCCATCCTAAAGGAGACCAGTCCTGGGTGTTCATTGGAAGGACTGATGCTGAAGTTCAAACTCCAGTACTTTGGCCACCTCATGAAAAGAGCTGACTCATTGGAAAAGACTCTGATGCTGGGAGGGATTGGGGGCAGGAGGAGAAGGGGACGACAGAGGATGAGATGGCTGGATGGCATCACCGACTCGATGGACATGAGTCTGAGTGAACTCTGGGAGTTGGTGATGGACAGGGAGGCCTGGCATGCTGTGATTCATGGGGTTGCAAAGAGTTGGACACGACTGAGCGACTGAACTGAACTGAGCACTGTTATAGTAGTTCCCATTTTTCTTATTAGAATCATTGTGGTTATTTCCTCACCTTGCCCTGCCCTCCTCCAATCACACAGCCTCAGTCCAGCAGACACAGACTCATGTGGTAACACCCACTGTCTACTCCTCTTCTAGACTTTTTTCAACCCTACACCAAGAATTAATTTTTTTAGGCTTTCTAAAATTTTTTTCTTCTCAAAAGATGATTATCCATTTTGCTCTGCTTGAGCAAAATTCACGTATTTTCACTAACCTCTACTCTTTTTCTTCGCCAAATGACCCAACATACACAAATACCACTGAGCGTCACCTCGTGTCTTGTCAATAACCAGACTCCATGATAACTTTGAGGACTTTCACAGCTTCTTCTAGGAAACAGTGCTTTCATCCACATTTTCCTCCATGCAAAAATACAAACCATGATTTCTAATAAAGAGTTCTAATGCAAGGCTGTAGATCACATACACTTTTCTGTTTTTAAATAATTGCAAAATTTCAGCCTGAATTATAATTCATTACCTTATAACAGAAATATTCAACTATCAAAATAAAGGATTAAGTAAATTAGCACTTAGAGCCAGATGATTAAATAAGATATGTATTATGTACTCTGTGACAACACAATGAATAGGAAGGCTGGGTGTAGGTTACACAGAGCATGTGACCCAATTCCATTATATTTACTTAATCCAACCTGATTTTATTATGTGTACATCATGACTTGAGTGAGTACTTTCCAAGACCATTTAAAATTACTTCTGACTCGTTTCACTCATTGGGATATATGTACTTCAAAACACTCTAATAATGTAAGTGGTTATTATGATTAAAAACTGTGAAAATTCTAGTTTTTATAAGCCAGTTATAACTCCAAACACAATCTCAATAATGACAAAAACTAAACTGCTGTGCATCAGTTATCCAAACTTCATTACAATCATCTCAGAAGTTTATAAGCTCATTTCCAATTCTATGCAGTTAGGTAAGAGTTGATTTAAGCTGGGATCTCTTCTACCACCATTGCATAAAAGGCTTTAAAAAACAAAAACTGGTTTACAACATGTGAGAATAGGAGCTCTGTTCAATTCAGAAGAATAGACACATATGAAGGAATGTCCGCCATCTTCTATTTTATGGATGTCAAGCAGCGCCCTGGTTCCTGGGGTGTCATTTCTCTCTGGGACATGCACCCATGTGCTGAGTTCATTCAGAAGCTCTTTCCATTCAGTAAAGAGTACTGTTTAGGATCTTCCCATCTTCCTTGCCTTTTTCACTTCTACCCCTAAAATTCTTTTTTAATTCATGACTCTTTTATGATTAAGAACTCTAAGTTAAACAATATCTTGGTACAGAAGCAAGTCTCTAAGGCAGCAAGTCTTAAACTCGGTGACTCCAAGACCTCTTTACACTCTTAAAAATTGAAGCCCTCAAAGGATTTTCATTTACGTCACTTATTTCTCTCGAGGAGCTTCCTGAGTGGTTCCTGGTATAGAATCTGCCTGCCAACTCAGGAGATGCAGAAAATGTGAGTTAGATGCCTGGGATGGGAAGACCCCCTGGAGGAGAAAATTGCAACCACTCCAGTACTCTTGCCTGGGAAATCCAATGGACAGAGGAGCCTGGCGGGCTACAGTCACCGAGAGTCAGACACAACTGAATAACAGCATGGCAGCATATATCTCTTGAGGTTTTAGCATAAATTGAGAAATTTTTCATTTATTAATTCATGGAAAATTATATTTTACATGTTAACCTAAATAACATGCTTTAATGAAAAACAGCTATATGAAAAACACAAAAATGTAGTAAAAAGAGAGGCACTGTCTTGTATTTTTACAAATATCCTTCCATTTTTGGGTTAAGAATGGGCACCTGGGTTCACCTATCTGCTTCTGCCTTTAGGCTACTGTGATATATTGCTTCACTGAAGAATAAAAAAAAAAAAAAAAAAAAGCAAGATCGCACATATGTAGTTGGAAAAGGGAACACTTCATGGATCCCGTGAAAGTATCTCTTTGAGGCCTGCCACTCTAAAGTATGTCTGTTTCATAATTAAAACATCTTATTGGCCAAAGAAACAACTAGAAGTGAAAACACTTGCTAGGGCTTCAAGCTCAGCCTCTGAACTGGTTGGACAGTTGACAAATGGATGACAGCCCTTGGGGTGGTATGCACCTGTCTCCTGAGGTAGTTTAAACCTGAATCGGGACCTCTGGGATTCAATACAGGTTAGGAAAGATGTTTTTTAATGTTTCTGCCATGTGTGTTTTATATCCATATAATGGACAAAGTTTATTTTTCTTTTTATTTATTAAAAGAAAAATTAGAGTACTAATACAATGGTATTTCACATTAAAAAGTTAAAAACTCTAAAGGTACAATAAATTGGAGTGTTGACTTACTATTCTAAATTTTGATAAAGGATCATTTAAACAGCAACCTGAAAACAGACAAATTCAATTAATTTGAGGCACTGATGTAAGTCTTATTTCAGAAGCCTCAATTTTAGCATATTTTCAAAATCTTAGCAAAAAGGGTTACAAACATCGAGGCGGGTTTCATCACCATTTTAGTAGGCAAAAGGAATTATTTTTGGCAAATAAAATAAATTACAGTGGAAGTCTGGCAAGCAAGAATTTTAAAAGCAGGCAGTAAATTCAGAGTGGTGCTACTAGAAGAGTGGCCGATGGCATTCTCCTGAAATTCTGCTGTGGCCGGTCTCAAGGCTTCAAAGACCACAATAAATTTACATTGCAACAGGACTAAAGAATGATGTAAGTGAAAATCAAGTGCTCTTCCCCTGCAGCTATGACAGTGCAGTTGAACAGGTGGACACAGCAACTGTTCATCAATACACAAACTAGCTGGCTTGAATCTCAGCAGTTTTTAGAAAAGAGCCAACAAGGTACTCACAGTCAGGTCAGAGGAATAGTCTAGTAGCTTTACTATGCATCAAATTTTACTCATGGGAGTGCATTTCGGAGATTACAATAGATATGAGTGGAAAAATAAGATTCAGCGTCTTAAAAGTCACTTAAAAGAATTTATGTGCCCAGTTGTGTCTGACTCTTTGCAGCCCCGTAGACTGCAGACCGCCAGGCTCCTCTGCCTATGAAATTTTCCAGGCAAGAATACTGGAGTGAGGTGTCATTCCCTCCCCCAGGGGATCTTCCCTACCCAGGGGTTGAACCCACATCTCTTACATCTCCTGCAGTGGCAGGAGGATTCTTTACCTAGGAACTGGAAAGCATTTGTTTAATACATTAAGAAACATTTGCATCTTCATTCTTGAGGGTTGTGTTATATATTTATACATACACACACACACACACACACACATATATATATATATATTAAAAAGCATCAGGAAAAATATAGGGACTAGGAATTAAAATGGGAATAGCTGTTTCAAGTATAATATTAGAGAAGAATACTCGAGTTTTAGATAAGAGCCATTTGAGAGTGGCTGAAACTCAGACCAGAATTCTATCTTACTTCATAAATAAAATACCACATTTTAAAAATAAACTCTAATAAAATATATATAACATTAAAGCTGTCTGAACTATTTTCTGTCTTTCTTTAAAAGTCAGTTTGGGAAGCACAGGAACACCAGGCCCTGAAGAAGAATATGAATTATATTACGAAGTTGTGGAAGAGCTAGTTAGTAGAAATTTAGACTTGTAAAATGTGAAACAGTCTATTACTATACTTACATTATCAAATGCCATATTTTTAAAGCCAAAGTATGAAATAATTTATCCTGTAAAATTAATCCCTGGTGGGGAAGATCCGCTGCAGGAAGAAATGGCAACCCACTCCAGTATTCTTGCCCGGAGAATCCCACGGACAGAGGAGCCTGGAGGGCTATAGTCCATGGTGTTGCAAAGAGTTGGACATGACTGAAGCGACTTAGTACTCACATAAAATCTAGCTTTCAATCACAAAAATAATGGAAGGAGATGACTAGACATCTCTATATTAATTACTTCTTTCGTTCGAGATCCCTTCCATAAAACCCAACTGTGTGTAAATCTACTTCTTATACAACTTTTCTGCCTGAACTTCAGTGTGAATTTCACTTCTCTGTTTTACAAATCGTGACCTTCTCTTGTTGGAGAAATTCATAAAAGAAGAGAGATCAGAAATAGAAAAGGGAAGCAGAGTTGAGGGCAAAGAAATAGCAGACATGGTTACAGTGGTAATCTGAAGGAAGATAAAAGGAGATGGCAGACAGGAAGTACATCCAGGCATCTTCAGAGAGTGAGGGAGCAGACACGTGGGTAAAGGGGTCTGTGATAAAGTAATCCTGGGGATATCAATCCTGGGGACATCAACAGCTGTATCCTAGATACAACCAAGGGGGGCTGATAGGCAGACAGGGAGGTATGTACAGGTTAACACAGACACGGTCCATTAATCCCCCTAATCAGCCTCTGAATGACGCTTCTCTAAGCCAGGAACCGGAAGGCAGGACACAAAGGCCAACTGTGAACCAGAAAAGCAGGAAGACAAGAACATTTCAATGGAGGGGAGGCTCAGAAAAATGCTTCTTTTATAAATATTTTATCTTCAGCAAAGCAACACAAATTCACAATCATGGGACACAGCAAGAGGGATGGTACATGGAATCGAGCAGTAAAGTGTCTAAAAAATCAAGTGGTATCCCTAATTCAAGGTGTATAAAATATCATGTAGATTGCTGTTAGCATGCTTTACTCTTTTCATTTGGAAAATGTAAAAACTGACACAGATACACCTCCAACTTAAGTTCCCCAACCTAAGTTTCCTCTGAAGCTTTTAAGTTGCTGGCCACAACTTCATTTTCACAAGTTTGGGGGTCCCTGAGTCCTGCTGCTGCTGCTGCTGCTGCATTGCCTCAGTCGTGTCTGACTCTGTGCGACCCCATAGATGGCAGCCTACCAGGCTCCCCTGTCCCTGGGATTCTCCAGGCAAGAACACTGGAGTGGGTTGCCATTTCCTTCTCCAATGCATGAAAGTGAAAAGGGTAAGTGAAGTCGCTCAGCAGTCATGTCCGACTCTTCACAACCCCATGGACTGCAACCTACCAGGCTCCTCCACCCATGGGATTTTCCAGGCAAGAGTACTGGAGTGGGGTGCCATTGCCTTCTCCATAAGAATACAGAAATTAAATGCCTGATACACAAGTGATGCTTCTGAACTGTGGTGCTGAAGAAGACTCTTAAGAGTCCCGTGGACTGCAAGGAGATCAAATCAGTCAATCCTAAAGGAAATCAACTCTGAATATTCAATGGAAGGACTGATGCTGAAGCTGAAGCTCCAATACTTTGGCCATCTGATGTGAAGAGCCAACTCAATGGAAAAGACCTTGATGCTGACAAAGACCGAGGGCAGAAGGAGAAGGGGATGACAGAGGATGAGATGGCTGAATGGCATCACTGATTCGATGGACGAGTTTGAGCAAACTCCAAGAGATAGTGATGGACGGGGAAGCCTGGCTTGCTGCAGTTCATGGGGTTGAGTCGGACACAACTCAGCAACTGAACACCAACAACACAAATTTTAACCAAATCTCTGTAGACATCCAAGTGTGAATTATATGATTTTTTTCTTAGTATAAACTTTTGAATTTGGGGGTTTGCCCCCCACCAAAGAATGAGTTAGTTAACTGAGTGAGCACCTTCCAAATATTTAAATGGCTTATTAAGTGGGTAAAGCATCACTTTGAGAAAAAAATACTTTACTAATATTTAGAACTTTTCCTATCTTTAAATATAGTTTTCTAGATGTAATCTGACTAGAAGCAAACAAAAGACTGATTTCCACTTATGTAAATCATTTTATTTATAACCCAAAGCTCAGTTTAGAGGTTTTGCCATGCAAATTCATCCACTCCCCTTAACTCAACTCAAAATATGTATTGAACACCTAATAATACTTGTAAGGTATTACATGAGCTCTGGATTCCCAAGTGGCTCAGTACTAAAGAATCAATCTGCCAATGTAGGAGATGCAGGAGACACGGGTTCGAACCCTGGGTAGGGAGGATCCCCTGGAGGAGGAAATGGCAACCCACTCCAGTGTTCTTTTTTTCCCCTTCTTTCTTTCTTTTAATTGAAAGATAATTGCTTTACAATATTGTGTTACCTTCTGTCATTACATCAACATGAATCAGCCTTATGGAGAGAGGAGCCTTGCGGGCTACAGTCCATGGCTTTGCAAAGAGTCAGACACAACTGAGCACGCACGCATATGAACACGAAGGTCATAGTGACTCACAAGTTACGGTTCCCAAGAAGTGGTGGAATTGAAAAACAGATCTGCCCTCATTCAATACATCTTCTGGGCTAAACGTGAAGAGCCTAGAGGAAGGAAGCAGTCTTTCTGGTCCCAAACTTAGAATTGAATCTATTTCCAAGATGACCTTACAGATGGGAACATCATATCCACTGACCACCCTAGGGATTCACAGAGTTTCTAAAGTGAAACTTTCCAGTGCTCCTGTTTAGTTCAGCCTGGTGCCACTATTTTTAAACAGTTTAATGATTTCCCTATTTTTATGGAAGTAAAAATAAAACAGATCTGTCCAATTCATAAATTCCTGTAGAATTCTAAGGAAACCAACATTTTGACTTGAGGCCCAACTTTATAAATGGGTAAAGCATAAACAGCTTTAACTTTTAAATCATCACTTGGAAAAGGAATCTAAAGAGACCTAAAAACTCATTCTATTACCTTTAAAAAAATCAGTCTGATAAGAAGGAAAAACACAAAACCGTTCTAAGAAAGGCTGATGCTCTTGTAAATCGATGGAGCCAGTGCCCCTTAGGGTTGGAGAACCAATATGCACAGAAGCCAGCATTACTTTGCTACAGGAAAAACCAAGGGCTACTTTTCAGCTCCAAAGCACTTTGAGATGAGTTGATTTTAAGACAAGATTCCCACTCCCCTTACCATTGAATAACCACAGAGGAAGAGGGGAGCTAATAAAACAGAGGGCTGGAGAAGGAGGGTGAAAGGGGTCACTGCAAAAAAGAACTGGAAATGCTAACGCCGCAGCGCTCACCCAGAAAACTAGGCTATTTGATAGTCAAAAGAGTGGACTGAACTGCCCAGACAGGATCCTGGTTATATGATATGCTACAAAACAGGAAAAATATTTGGACAGAATGAAATCTGCAATGGTTCCATCTCAAACACTTTGTAAGTCAGGTGGGTCTGGTTCAAGAAGTGATTTCAAAGGAAAAGGCTAAGTTCTAAACACATTGCAAGTAGACTTACAGCCATTTCTCACTAAAACTTCTACAAATTGGGTTGAAATTGATAGCAGAGATGGAGGGGGAAATGCACTCACATAATACTTCTAAAAATACACTGAAGAAGTAAGTCTTTGTAGGTGCTTAAAAAATGAAAATTGTTGTATTTTTCAACCTTTTCACAGAAATAGATCTGACCTATCTTTAAATTCATTAATTTCACCAAAAGACCTGATAAAGTGTACATAACTCATAATAAATAAAATCTCTTCAGAAATAGAGATAACTGTTTTTCTTCGTGCCTACCAGCATGGGGTCTAGCCCTTGGGCATAAGTGTTTGAGTAGGCACTCAGTGTTTAGTGAATTTATTGAATAAATGAGTAACTTACTAGAAATCCATGAACGGATTACCAGGATTCTATGACTCTCCTGAAACTGTACGCGAAATATTGGGCCCATGGGTACATGGGCATTTTTCATCCGATTCTCACACAGTTCATAGCCAAAAAAGGGTAGGACTTATTTTGAGTAATGGAAGAATTATTTCTCTTTCAGGCAATCCACTATTAAGACTGCTTGTTATTGAAGTTTGATAAGAACTCGACAACAAAGAAGGTTCAGATAACACACTTCCTGGCTACAATCTGTAGTGCAGAAATTCTCTACTTCTAATTAAAAGAAGAGTTATATGTTCTGACAGTCAAATGAACAGAGGGTCAGACTGATAAGGAATCCACTCCAAGCGACTCCCCAAAGCAAAGGCCATTTTACAACCCCTTATGACATGGCCTGGAGAAATACCAAAATTTTCCTTCCAAACACTTCTGGTCTCTTTATACTGAGTCACTCAAGCAACTGAGGAACTCTGATTTATACTTCTTAAAGTGGGAGATGAGTGTCCCCAGGAAGACACACGATGACAAAGGAGAAACACAGCAAATCCCCTAGCATCTAAGTCACTGCTCGATGCTACACAGTTTTAAAGCATTTTATGTTAAAATAACCGTCACCATATTTTGCACTGAGGGTAATATTCACATGAGTTTGAGATAACACTAGCTCAGAAGGAAATAATCCCCTAAAGTCACATGCCTCCCCCCAGAGGCTTTAGGGGGCACACATTCATACCCCTCTGTCACTGGGGTACTTCTGGAAAAAAAAGTTTGAGCAGAACTGCCACAGAGAGAGGCCACAATAAATTTTCAAATTGAATTTTCCATTATTTGTTTTTAAAACTTTTTTTAAATCTCTAAAAGTTACCCATAAAATATCTGTTGTAAGCAGATAACTTTAAATGCCTCAAGATGAAATGGATAAGTTATTTGCTTCTTAAGTCTTTCAGAGATAAGCAAGTTAAATATTGTAAACTGCCTGGAAAACTTGATGACTCTGATGTTAAAGCAATAAACATTAAGCAGTTCTATTGGACAAAAATTAGATAGCAGAAGTACTATACAGTGAGAGACCTGTCCAAAAAAAAAAAAAAAATATATATATATATATAAAAAAACCCTATACCATCAGCATTGTTGTAGAAGATGTTACTCTCTTTATAGCCCAGCAAAGGGTCAAGAACGTACTTCATGGAGAAGAGGAATGTGTTCATCAAGATTTCAATGGGTGAAAAAAATAATTTTAAAAAATAAGAAGAAAAGCAAAACAATCTAATTCACCCTTGCTGAACATGATTTGATCTACCACCGACCATTCCTACTGACTCCGCTTGGAACACATACCAATACTGAAGTTCTACAGAACTTGGAATAGGGGGAGGGTGTTTACTGAGCTTGCAAAGCTTAGGTCATAGATGATTCTGCTTCCCATAGTCCAATGCCCAGGAAAAATCAATAAATCTGTGACGAGTCTTATGTTGTTCTTAACAGATTTCAGATGGAATGTCTGAAAAGGGCAGTCTTTAAAAAAGAAAAAAGAAAAAAAGGGAGTGTCTACATCTGAGTCTGGGCTGACAGGGCCCTAGCCATGGAGTTATTAAAGGTAAGCCAGTTGGCAAGGACCACTGCCCACTATTCAAAGGCAACTTTGAACGGTTTGAGAGGGAGAAAATCTTTACAGTGTTTCATTTAGCTTGAGCTGGTGAGTCACTTGTTCAGTATGAGAGAGAGTTACTGGCAACAAATGAGGAAGAGCCTTGAGATCGATAAATTTCAAGCAGTTGACACTGGTTAATGGCTGGGGAAAATATGCCTCTGCACGATCAACTGAGATCTGAATTTCCATAATTTAACTTCCAAATTCATACCACAAGTTATTCTATTTCCAAATCAGACCTCGTGGCCACTTCTAGTGGCTACACTCATGTCTTTTAATAAGTTTTTCTTTCCTGGAAAATTAAAATATTATACTAAGACACATCTAAGATTCCACATTGTTTTCCCAAATTATCTTTATTTTATGTACCTCACAAATCAAATCATGTTTGTTTAACGTACCCAAGTGTACCCAACATACCCAACTCTTCTAATCAATGTTGACTTGAACAGAGTGAGTCTCATAAGAGCTCAAGCAGAAAACAAATCATAGTGGTAACAGTGTTGTCAGAAACCCATGGAGATAAATTGTGTTTAAAAGAGCCTGGTATTGATAAAGATGGACAATCTACCTCACTCCTTCACACTCTTGCCTTACTAAATCCAACTGCGAGGGCATAAAATGAAATGTGAATAATGCCGCTTAATTTATAGATATCATTTATGATCATGTGAGAAGACAGATGTGGAAAAAATAAAGAACCTAGAGGAGACCTGAATGATAATCCCAATATACACAGATATAAAAGATGCGAGGTCTACTCAGAAGGAGAGGGGAAGGGCCTTGCTTAGGGATACATGCCCAGAAGCAAGGCTTCTTTATTCAAGGCCATGGAGCAAGGGGTGAGATTCTGTCTGTAAAAATTCCACTGCCAGAAATTCAATGGGACAGCCGCTAATGCCAGAGAACATGAAAAGCATGAGTGTTCTTGCTCTGAGACTAAACATTTAGGAAGTTCTATGCCTAAAAGTAACAAGGAAGGGACATGGTTGAGAAGCATGTAACCAAAATTAAGCGGGCAAAATCAGAGTAAAAATCCATTTTCTATGTCTAGAAAAAGATGAAGGGACAAAAGTTAGCAGACTTTTTTCTCTTTTCACACCCTTTCTCATCTAATAGAACATAACCATTCTTTGTTACAAATAAAATCCTAAATTGGTGAGGTTTGAAAATTCTGCCTGAGATAAACTGTGGTGAAGAAAATGTTCAAGACTAGTAAATAAACTATTGTATGATTACCAGGTGAGAGGCAAGGGGGACTTCTCTACTTGGAAAATATGCTTAAATCCTTCTTCAGGATGTTGAAATATGACTCAGAGGTAAACCTCCAACTACTTAATAGTGCTCCTCTATAAGTATGGAAAAAAGATAAGATTTTTTAAAATGAAAGGTTCTTATATATTTGATCCAAGTGCCTAATGACTCAATTGAAATTTTTAAAAATCCAGTTGCTTTCAGTGAATCATTAACAAGACATTCCAAATCACCTGAAAATAATGACAATTAAAAAAAAAAGATCTTATTCTTCAGAGAGAAAAACCTTTTTAACATCAGTCATGCAATTATTAACTAAACAACCAATACAACAACCCACTGTAAAGAAAAATTATTATATATATATTCATGGTACGATTAGAGTTTAAAAGTCTAAACTTCAAATTTCAGAGATATATTATGCAAAATAACATAAGATAAATATAAAACTTCACATTAATATTATGAAGATTTCCAAGTACGGAAAAATAAAAATAGAATTACAATTAAGAATCAGAATTATGATCTGGCAACCCACTCCTGGGCATATAACCAGACAAAATCCTAATTCAAAAAGACACATGCACCTCTATAGTCACAGCAAAACTATTCACAATAGTCAAGATATGGAAACAATCTGAAAGTCCATCAATACATGAATGGATAAAGAAGATGTGGTACATATATACAATGGAATACTACTGAGCCAAAAAAAAAAAAAACCAGAATGAAATAATGCCATCTGCAGCAACATGGATAAGTCAGAAAGAGAAAGACAAATACCATATGACATTGCTTATACGTGGAATCTAAAATATGGTACAAATGAGTCCATCTACAAAACAGAAAACAGACTCACAGAACAGACCTGTGGTTGCCAAGGCAGAAGAGGCTGGGAGGAGGATGGCGTGGGAGGCTGGGATTAGCAGATATAAGCTTTATATATGGAATGGATAAACAGCAAGGTCCTCCCATACAACACAGAGAACTGTATTCAACATCCTATGATACACCATAATGGAAAAGAATATTTTAGAAAAAGAATATGTATGTGTATAACTGAACCAGTATGTTGGAGAGCAGAAATTAACACAACACTGTAAATCAACTATACTTCAATTTTTTAAAAAACTGCCAAGAAGCAGACTATACAAAATTAAACAGGATCCAAGTTTATGAAATCCACTAAAAATTACATAGTTTACATAAGTTATTTATAAAATACAGTGAAATTTCACTTTAAAATTGACTTCAAAGTTTAAAGGATGTCTCTTGATACACTGCAAGTTCTGGTTGCATAAAGGTGTTTAGGGAATAAAAGGATTATCTACATCCAGGAACACAGGTGAGAGAAATTCAAATAAGTGGGTGACTATCTTGTCCCTATATGTTGTTTCCTCTAAGAAATGCAATAAATTATTAAGTTACTGAAAAATAAAAACTAAGATGATGATATATATACTCTGGCCTCAAGTCTGTTAAAATAATATTTATAATTATTTATTAAATATGTTAACAGAAACTAACAGTATTTGTATTTACTCGACCGATGTTTGGTGAACTGGAAACAAGAGGCACAGTGAAATTACAGTAGTAAGAGGAAAAGGCACTTCTGCTTTTCGGAGAACTTCAGTTTTCATGAAAGAATCCAGGATTCAGGGACATACATCTTGGGGGCTCTCTTTGACTTTGGGGGTTTACAAGTAATATGTTTGTTGCAATAAATGTAAATAACCAAAATATGCAAAAATAAACAGTCAAAAGGAAGAAAAAAATAAATCACCTGTAATCATAAGGTCCACAAATAAACGTTTTTCTTTCCAAAGAATTTTTAATCACACAAAATATGTAATTATATAACAAAAAGGTTTATGCTAAACATACCATTGTATAAACTGCATTTGTTTACATTTTGATGACAAATTGGAAAAGAAAATGGAGACTCACTCCAGTATTCTTGCCTGGAGAATCCCCATGGATAGAGGATCCTGGTGGGCTGCAGTCCATGGGTCACGGGGAGTCAGAGACTACTGAAGCGACTTAGTATAACACAGCATAAAGCAAAGAGAATCTACTTGTTTAAAGCTTCGGATACTGCCGCTGCTGCTGTTCAATTGCTAAGTCATGTTCGACTCTTTGCAACTTCATGGACTGTAGCCTGCCAGGTTCCTCTGTTCATGGGATTTTCCAGGTGAGAATACTGGAGTGGGTTGCCATTTCCTTCTCCAGGGGATCTTCCCGATCCAGGGATTGAACCTAGGTCTCCTGCATTGGCAGGGGGTTCTTTACCACTGAACCACCTGGGAAGCGTCTGATACACATTGCCAATCTGTCTTTCATAAAGATTGTTCAAAGATAAATTCCCACCAGCTGGAAGCAGGCCAGTACACACAATCTATTTGCATCTTTTTCCTAGGCTTCCTCTCAGTGTAACTCTTCTCTCTTGGAATGTCCTTTTCCTCCAATTGCTACCTCTTGGTCCTTATAAGGACATTAAAAGAATAAAAATAAAAATTTAATCTCTATTCTTGCCTCCATTGTCTTACTGGTGCAAACTCTACCCCCGGTAGGTCTCCATCATCACAGTGCCTCTTCTGCTTGCTGACCAGCTGTTTTCTGGAATGAAGAAAGATAGTGATGTGTGGGAGGGACGTGCAGAAAAGGAACAAAGTCCTTGCTTCCTTCACAGAACAGAATCCCAGGGATCGAGTAGGATGACCACCAAGCTCTATGTACTTAGGATGTAGGACTCAACATCCTGTGCCATGTGTAGGAGATTAGCTAGTTTCTTCTCAGTCTAACTGCACCCCAGATTCTGGCATTAAGCTGTCACCTTTGCATCTTGGTATGGTTATAAGATGTTCCTTCTGTTTTCAGGACTATTTTAATAAAACATGAGTCAGGCTAAATTGGGGCTATTAGCTACATAAAATTTCAACTAAAAAAACTTCACACTGACTTTTGATTGGCAGCTGGTGGACTGATTTCTTATCCTCCTGAGAGAGAACTCAAAGTATCAGAAAACACTTCAGTACCAACAATTTACTCCAACAGAGATGAGAAGAACTTGAGGGATCTGTCAGTTGCCTTAAATACAGAGAACCCAGAAGGTATCACTGAACTGTTAAGCTATTAAAAACAAACCACAACTTCAGAGATAAAAGTCTAGTTGACTTGCTCATTCACCACATGAAGAATCCGTGCCCCAGTAAAGTGGTCTGAGTTGCATGTGATGAGGAAGAAAATCAGCAGCAGAGTTGCCTTCCCCTTGGAAATCTTTTCCACAGCGAAGGCCATGAAATGTCTGGAAGTCTACATACTCTTTGCACAACACGATGAAATATTGGTATTTCATATTCTACCACATAAACTATAATTTTAGACAAAACTTTACACTTAATTAGTCTAAGTTTAAATTGCCATTAGGTGATACTGGTAAAGTGCCCGCCTGCCAATGCAGGAGACGTAAAAGACACGGGTCCGATCCTTGGGTCAGGGGCACGGCAACCCACTCCAGTATTCTTGCCTGGAGAATCCCATGGACAAAGCAGCCTGCAGAGCTACAGTCCATGGGGTCGCACAGAGTTGGATGTGACTGAAGCAACTTAGCACACACACAATGTTCAATTTATTTTAGGCTATAAAATAAAATATAAAACCATGACTATGACTACAAATGTTCAAAGAATAAAACAGCTACAGAAGTAAATATGATTTTCTGTTGGCAGGTTCTTCCTTTAATAACCCTTTGCGCCTTCTTCATACGTGTTACCTGCCCACCTTAATGTTGGCTCTCTCTTGAATTTAAGAAAAATTTCAGAATGAAAAAACTGCAATTCCATCAGCTTCCTTTTCCCCACTAACTGTGAAGAGAACACTCTTATCCAGTGTTGGGGGGGTATAGCACCCCTGCCCAGCTCCAGGAAGGTGCACGGGGAACGCAACTTAGAAGTAACAACACACTTGTGCCACATGCTTCAGAGTCCTGTAATTTTGGAGACATAAAAGGAGCTGGAACTGCTCTCCCTTAGGGAATGGAAACGTTTATCTGAACCGAGCACATTAAAATATATTTGGATGCATTTGCTTATTTTCCTAAGAGGTAGAAATCATAACTGAATTTTTGTGGTGGTAAATTTAACCCAACTTTAGCAATAAAAAGATGCCCAGAGGCTAGAAAGGCATTTATATCTCACCGTGAAGGGAATGCTTTTACGATAATTGGTTCCTATCATAATTTGGTATTTTCTATAAGGGAGCTTCTATATACTATTTACCTTTCTATCTCCCCCCCACCAAAAAAAAAGAATGTATGTATCTCAAAGTATTCTGAATATACAACTCTCACTCAAAAATACTTACATATGAGGCTACATAAAACTATCTTTAAGATCTCCTTCCAGCACTAAAAATTATATGCTGCCTCACTCCTACTCTTTAATAGCAGAATGTTATAAATTATAAACCATAGCTCAATTTATAATTTCAAAATGTAAACATTCAAAAATAAGATTAATGAAAGTTTTACCACTGCCTTTAAAAACTCTTCTTAAAAATCTGATGTACTGAACATAATTAATGTGCAATTCAAGTAAAAATATAATATATATTGGTTTTTAAGCTTTAAAAAATGACTTTAGAATTATTGGGGATGACCAAAGGAAACATATACATTTCAATTTTTTTCCCAATTTTCCAAGTTTAAAAAGAGAATTATGACTTCACTTAATGCCTTCAGGATTTTTGAAAATAGTACATTCTAAATCTGTAACACACAAAGCTATATGAGTCCTAGAGGTGAGTTGCTTAAGTTTATATTAAGTTTAAGACCATATTATCATTAGCAGGACTGCTGACTTAATAAAATAGTTGGTTCATATTAGAAAAGAATTGCCTAAGTAATGTTAATAATCCATTCCTGAAAACTGGACATGTAGGAAAATGCACCAGGGAACCTATTCCTCATTACTTTAGATGGGACAAATTACAAAGTGTTGCACACCAATCTAGGCCTACCAACCAATTTCTTAAAATATAACTAAGACATAGTAGATTGCCTATGTATATTAACAAGTGATGATGTTAGTATGTTGAACTCCTTTTCTGATCTCCCAACAATTAACATGATTGTTCACCAGTTGCTGTGTAGCAGAGGCCTGGCCTCCCTTGTCACTAGCAAAATCAAGATACAGATCCTTCTGATGCAGACCTTTTGAAATATTTACACATAATTCTGGCATCCGGTCCCATCACTTCATGGCAAATAGATGGGGAAACAGCGGAAACAGTGTCAGACATTATTTTGGGGGGTTCCAAAATCACTGCAGATGGTGTTGCAGCCATGAAATTAAAAGACGTTTACTCCTTGGAAGGAAAGTTATGACCAACCTAGATAGCATATTCAAAAGCAGAGACATTACTTTGTCAACAAAGGTCTGTCTAGTCAAGGCTATGGTTTTTCCTGTGGTCATGTATGAATGTGAGAGTTGGACTATAAAGAAAGCTGAGTGCCGAAGAATTGATGCTTTTGAACTGTGGTGTTGGAGAAGACTCTTGAGAGTCCCTTGGACTGCAAGGAGATCCAACCAGTCCATCCTAAAGGAGATCGGTCCTGGGTGTTCATTAGAAGGGCTGATGTTGAAGCTGAAACTCCAATACTTTGGCCACCTGATGCAAAGAGCTGACTCATTTGAAAAGACCCTGATGCTGGGAAAGATTGAGGGCAGGAGGAGAATGGGGATGACAGAGGAAAAGATGGTTGGATGGCATCACCAACTCAATGGACATGGGTTTGGGTGGAGTCTGGGAGTTGGTGATGGACAGGGAGGCCTGGCGTGCTGCGGTTCATGGGGTCTCAAGGAGTCGGACACGGCTGAGCGACTGAACTGAACTGAACTGGCAGTCTAGTCCTTTCATTTGAAATGTAGCTCAAGATTATTTTCACACACTGGTCTGTTAACAATTGAGTCCTGCAGGACATAGATATAAACCTTGCCTATATAAGAATCAACTGAATAACCTGACTGAAACATACATGTAGTCCACAATGTCTGGACAACAAACACTAAGAGGGGCTCTGCCAACAGAGACTGAGCCAGGAGGATGCATCACTGCAAGCACATCTTTCAACATCAGTCCAGACATTTCAGCTGCAAGTTACAGAAGTCAATCCCAAAGTGGCATAAACTTTAACCAAGGAACTTATTATCTCACCTAACAAGAAACCCAGAGGCTGACAACTCCCAAGCTAGTAAACAGCAATGTCTTCATGGACCAGGTAAAAGTGTGAAAGTGTCAGCTCCTCAGTCATGTCCGACTCTCTGCAACTCCATGAACTGTAGCCCCCCAGGCTCCTCTACGCACGGGATTCTCCAGGAAGAATACTGGAGTGGGTTGCCATTCCCTTCTCCAGGGGATCTTCCCAACCCAGGGATTGACCCTGGGTCTCCTGCATTGCCAGCAGATTCTCTGCCATCTGAGCCACAGGGAAGCTCATCAGTAAATAGACTAGTTCAGCAGCATCATCACAGACCAGGTGGCTTCCACATTTTATTCTGCCATCTTCAACATGTTCCCTCTGTCTCAGGCTACCTCTCCTCAGCAAAGGTAGCAACAATGGATATAAACGCATCAGGCATTTCATCGAGATAAAACAGCTGCCAGGGGAGGGGTGGCTGTCTCTGCAGGGTCTGCCTATGAGCCCTTCAGGTCCAACTAGTGAAAACGGTCACAGGTGCCCAAGCTGGCAAGGTGGACTGGACCACCCTGACTGGCAGAGACAAATTGGAACCGCCCTCCCATGGGTGGAAGGAAGGCCAGTCTCTCTTGAAACACATGACAACACAGAGGAAAGAGCATCCTTTGAGGTGTGGAAGAAGGGGGCATGGATTTGGGGCAGGCAAAACTGCTCTGAATACTTAATCTCTTTTGCAGTAATAACTAAAACTTGTAAAATTTAAGTCCAGGAGATGGGTGGCAGAAGCCAAACAAAGGTATATTTTCACTGGAAAAACACCTTAATAGAAGTCATTACCAAGTTTTCTAACCAAATACCAAGTGATTTAGAAGTTATTCCAAAACCTGTTTTGGGGTTTCCTTGGTGGCTCAGACAGTAAAGAATCCGCCTGCAATGCAGGAGACCCGGGTGTGATAACTGGGTTGGAAAGATCCCCTGGAGAAGGGAACAGCAACCCACTCCAGTACTCTTGCCTGGAGAATCCCATGGACAGAGGAGCCTGGTGGGCTACAGTCCATGGGGTCCCAAAGAGTCAGACACGACTGAGCGACTAACACTTTCAAAACCTGTTAACAATTTATGGATGGAGGATATATTTTATGGAAATCCTCATGCTGACTATTATGTAAGATACACAGTAGACAAGGGATCTGTATGGCTACCATCTAAGTGGCAAAACATTAAAAAGTTTAAATAACATTACAAAACAATGATATAGGAGCTGCTATGTGATTAAGAAGCAAATAAGTGATGGGAGAAAATGTACACCATGAGATCAAAGGCAGAGCTCTCTGGAGACTGAAAGGCAAGGTTTCACGTGGGATCTGACTGTAACAGGATACAGACAAAGCGGACCAGGCCGGGCATCTGCACAAAGGGAACGCTGGGCCCTGAGCCTGGCAGCAGAAAAACATACTGGTTCAAATCGTGAGAGGTCCACGTGGAAGTAAACCAAGAGCAAACTGTCATTGCTAGCTACTAATTACACGTTTAAGATAACAAGTAAAAACATTCCCCAACCACAGTTTGGGAACTATACATATCCATTATCATTTGCCTATTTTTTTAGTTCTTTGAACGAGAAAAACCTAATCACAGCACCATGTCCTGAAGGCATCCCTGGAAAAGTAAATATACTCACACTGAGTGTAACTGACAGCATAAGACAGAGAAGCAATGTCAAATTAACGCACTGTCTGAGACCACCATGGTATAAGTCATTCTATCAGTTTCTTAAGTGTTTGATGTTACTGTTTTGTGATGTTACTTGACTTTCATTTTTGTACCTCTTGTGATATAGATTGTAACCTCCTTACAGACATCTCTCATCTGCTATATATCTTACTAGTAGTAATTATTCCCTAATTTTTATTTAGCTGCTCAAAAATCATTCTATTTTGTGAACCCAAAGTAGTAAAAGCAGCCAATAGGATGTAATCTACCTCTGACATAAAAAAATCCCTAACATACCACAGCCCAAGTGGCTAGTAAACACTGGTATACCTAGCCATAGATAGAAAAGTCACTATTTAACCTTTTTAGGGTCACAGATCTTTGACAATCTGATAAAATTCAGAGACCCTTCTCACCCAAAAATGCAAACACAGTATCTTGCTTGTAATTTCAGGAGGCTTCCAGAGCACTCCACTCAGGCCTTCAAACTCATCATGGCTAAGACCCCCTAACACAGTGATAACAACAAGGGCAATAACTGGTTATCACAGTTATCAATTCCTTTAAGCAATCCATCAAACTATTTTAAGGGTTACAGTTTTCCTCCGGCGCTGCCAAGCATATTTTCAGCTTGTGCATCAGGAAATAATAGATGCCAGAAATAAAAATAAGTCATTTCATAACTTTAGGGCTGAGCTGTTTGACTTTGAATACTGAAAAAAATCTCAGAACAATGATGCTTTTAAGTCATTAATACTACCATATAAAGCTTTAGTATTCTTAATACTTCTCATTAAAAATATCATACACACACACATATGCATGGCCATAAAAGTATATGCCATTTTTGATGGAAATACTGATAGCAGGGAATGAATCAGTTTCTAACTTTCTGATAACCAGAGTGTAGCAACATTTCTCAATTCTTTAATAACGTTCCATTAGTTAATGCATACTTTATAAACATTTCAGCGTTTAACGGATATGAATGGACTATTTGCTGGACTCATTGCAGAAGCATGCAATGGTCTTCCAGGGTGAGTGGAAGAAAGACCTATGGGTCATAGGGTGCTTACCATTCCCTTGCCTACAATCTACAGTACTAATGATCACTGCATTCTCTCCAGCTGAGCCCGGAGAGGCTGGCTCGGAATCATTCTCCCTAGCATGTCGCCGAGCTCATCAGGATTAGCAAGTGAACTTCTTATTCTCACTTTTGTAAGTGAAGAAATCGGTGTGAAGTTTCCTCTCATTCCTCTTCTCTAACAACGTCATGAGGAAGCCATAATGCTATTAACTTTTTATATGGAAGGAAAATGAGGCTGAAAGGCTAAGGAGCCTGCTTGATCCACAGCAAGAAAATGATAGAACTTGGAATCTGAATATTATGGTTTCCAGTTCAGTACCTGGGTTTGGTCATCTGCAGATGACAAAATAAAATAGTGGCTCACACAGAAGTTTATCCCTGTCTCGCATAAAAGCAGTTCAAAGGCAAGCATTATGGGGTTGTTGCGGCAACTCCACAGTCTTTTTAAGGACCCAGGCTCTTCCCCACTTATTCTTCATTTATCCTCACAATGCACTCTAGTCTTCATGATCCAAGATGGCAGCTTGTCCACCATCAAACCATCATATCCGTACTCCAGCATGAGAAAAGTTAGGGGCAGGGGAGAGGTGGAAGGTACACACCAGCTGTGCGTTTAAAAGGTTCCATAAAACCTGCAGTACAATGTTCCTTCTTATATCACGTGGGCCAGAAATTTCATCAAAATTCCACATCCAACCACAAAATGGCCATGTGGCTGGATAAAATACCTCTAGCAAAGAAGTAGAGAGAAGCAGATATAGAAGGAAAACTAGTAGCTTCTATTCCTATCTACTCCTACCCTGTGTCGAAACGAACAGATGTGGAGAAGGTGGAATTGGAAGTGTCTGAGAGAGTGACTTGCAGCCTGGCGGCCCCACGCACTTCACTGGCTGATTGTCTCCTTGTCACATCCCGTCCACCTGGCATGAGTGTGTGTGCACCGTCTCAGCAATGCATTCAAGAGGTGATCATGCCTTCCATTAAAAAACAATTCTCAACTGGATGAAATTATTAAATTAGCTCCATTTTTTTAAATTAACAGATTTCCAATAAAATAAAAACCCAAACAATACTTCACTGTTTTAAAATGGTCAGATATCTGATAGTTCATTACTGACAACAGGAGAGAATTCTAATGTCCCAGAATGGCACACAGGCCCAGTGCAAATCCCAGTTCTAGACTCGTTCCTCACCAGTGGCCCTGACATACCCTCTCTCTGAAGAATTGCTTACTGGCCCTGAATATGTTCCAGATTCTTCTGAATGCACATACTTTATAGCCTTTCCCACCACCTGAAAATGTTCTGCTCTCCTACCACACGTTATAAAAGAATTATTTCAGTGATTCTCAATATTTGCCTGCATAAAAATCACCTGCAATGCTGTTTTTAAAAATGCTGATTCTTAGGCTATATTTACAAAGATTCTGTTTTACTGGCTATGGGTCAAGCCCATAAATCTGCATTCTTTTTTAAACAAGGAGCAGAGTGTCCAGAACAGAAAAGTGTTCAAGAATGTTCACCTGATGACTACCACAACAAGAAAAGACCATCTTACACTAATTTAAGATGTTTTTCTTGTAGTATGAGTTTTAGTAACTTCATCAGATCTCCGAGGCTCCTGGGAGAATCAAAGTGAAGTATGTTCTTGAAAGAACTGAATTCAGTGACTGAATAACAATATATAATGTAATATAGTGTTATTAACCAATGGCTAAGCTCTAAACTTATGTACTAAATATGAAAAACAAAAACAACAGTTTAAAAAAGCTTTTTCTTCTGGCTTAGTTTACTAGAGAATGCTATTTTGAGGTACCACCATAATTCTATCATGATATAATGAAAGAAGACACATTCTCAGAAATTCACATTTGGAAAGATTAATGTGTGACCTCAGTAAGAACTCTTCCTTTCATAATATGCTTTGGCTGCATACAATGGGAAAAAACAGATACTGAACAAGACAACCACTTAAATATAAAACAATATTGCAGCATTATTAAAATTACTAGCAAGACAATATTTAGGACTTCCAACCCTATCTAAATTACTAGTACAAACTGCAATGCTCATAAGTGTACATTCTACTTAGATTCTCATCCCTATTATTTCCTTAACAGAATGAAATAAGAATAAACTTTAAGTGAAACTATCAAAGCTATTCATCATAATTTTTCAGTTAAAGTGGTCTCAGATGTGGAAGATATAACATTATGAAAGCCTCTGAGTAAATGCTAGAGGAAACCCATTTATGGTCTATGGTGAGCACACATAAATTTTTTTGCCTACTGAAGTTGTGCTGAAAAAGTGTCCTCCAGGAAACAGTACCATAGTAAACTGGTCAACTACACCAAAGAGTGGACTAAAAATCTGACTGCCTGATGGCTTCAGTTCAAATAAAAAATACATCAGAGTGGCTCTGAAGAGCTCACAGATGTTAATTTGTCAAATAAATTTACCTAAAGTTACTCTAGATTAGATACTCTATGGCCAAAGACAGAAAGAGTTACAAGCCACTTGGAATTCATATTTGTATAATTAAGTTGACAAAAATGCTTCTCAACTGCTTTACTGATTAAAAAAAATGTTTTAAGTTTCTAAATATATTTAAGAAACCAATTTCATTCCTTAGAAATCTGAATCTTTCTGCTATTTATATAATGTTTGAAAAGATGTTCTACCTAGAAATTTTGTCGTTTTTTTGTTTATGGCTCAACTGCAGTGGAAGAGAAACTGTAACTTTTGTATTTTTATGAGGTCTTTGTCAAAGTGTTTTAACACATGATTTGATGGTGTCCATAACTAAATTATAAAGAGTGAACTGCAGCAGTTCTCAGCCTTGCATGCTCACAAGAACTATCTGGGGAAACTCTGGGAAAAAAGTCAGTGTCTGGGCCAAACCCCACGTGTGTCTAATCAGAATGGAGGGATGAAGCCCCAGCACCAGCACTTTTGCAAACTGCCCCCTAATTCAAAAGAAGGTTAGACTCACTGAGTCAGGGAGACAGATCCTTAACTCACATTTGAGTCGGCTGAGTCTTCTGAGCCCCTTTCTCACAACTCACAACTGACTGTGTGCCACGGAGGGGCCTGTGCTGCCTCTCAGCTCGTGGACATCTCTGCCCCGCCCCGTGAAGCCCCCTCTCATCCTGCACCCTTCAGGAGACAAGGCAGGGTGGTACATCCCACAGGGCTCAGCCTGGCCTCAACAGTTTCACCTCTGAACGCCACGAGATGAACCAGAATTAGGAAGCAACGAATGTGCAAATTCTGTTCATTTTTATCCATTATACACACAACTCACCATTTCTCAATGGGAAAATAAACAACTGCGCTATGAGTTCAGTTGAAAATCCTGGCATACTTCCTTTAGAACTGAAAGGTCAAGAGAAAAAAACAGAAAGACTGCCAAGTAAATTCACTGTAATTTGACTTTTTCTGAATAGCACAATACACGGGTAAGCAGATATGAATAGGGTCGGCTGCTTTTTTAACCCATAAACACTTTCTTTTGAAGATGTTATGCTTCTCTTGTAAGGATGGGGAAACACATGGTGAAAATCTGTTTAGTTTCTGTCACTGCTGTTTTCATTAAAGCCTTCAGTCCTACACAGAATCAGAGTGACTTACTGTCCCTTATTCTCTGGAATGTACATTTTTATTATACACCACTAGATTTCCACTTTTAAATAAAGGCCACAGTACAGAGATGAAGACACTACCTAAAAAGTTCCACATAAAAATGTGACAGTTCAACTTTAGTGTGTATGCATGGTTTCAATGATTCCCACCATGGGGAATTCAGTAGGAGACAGTCTTAAAACTAACACACTATTTCCCAAAACCTGATTTACCATTTAAACTGGCAAACAGAGGTGAGACTCAAGTACATACTTCAGTGTCAGTATTTAAAAGATGAAATCCAAGCTGTGGTGAATTACTAAACTGATTCTAAATTCAATCAGTTTTACAAAATAATTAGCTTAATGGGAGCTAGAAGTTCTTAGGCTATAGTTTTAAGAAGCACCTGCATATTCTGAAAAACACCATGAACTTTAGTTTTACTGTAACCCAATTCCTTTACTCTCTTTAATGGTGTTTGCCCAATTTCATTTTGCCTGCTCCAAAGTTACATTCACTATTTGGTCACCAATGTTGGTGAACATACAATAATCCTTTCCACTTTATTTTCTGTGACTTTTCTTGGTTGCTGATATTTTTCTTTTTTTCTATAATATAATAAGCTAATTCATGCCTTTGTCTTCGTTTTGTAAGGATTTTATGCCAACATCTAGGCAACAGATACTCTTTTCCTTAATTTAAAATAAGAGGTTTCATACTACAGTAGTAAATTTGTAATCAACCTAAAGATAATGTCTTGAAAGCACAATTAAACATGTCATAACAGAAGAAAACCCTGGTAATTACAAATAGTACCAGGCTTGCTGGGGTTTTAAACAGTAGTGTAAGACTAAGAAAAACCGCCACCCAGTGATACAAAAGAAAACTGCAATTTGTTTTTGTGTAAAATGAGTACCCTAGAGGATTACTTCGATTTCATTACTGAATGAACGAATAGTTATTACCTCCTTATGAGAATAGGAACTAGTTAAAGCGAAAGGATGTTTTTCCACCAGGCCTTTTTGTTTTTAATTTCCTTACTATTATTTAGCACACTCGACATTTTACAAAGGCTAAAAGCTTTGGAAACCCTAATGGAAAAAGCTTTCTGTCCAAAAGTGAGCTAATTTTGTACAAGCAGCCCATATATCCCTATTATCAATAAAAGAGCCTAGGGTCTGCTTAGACCCTGAGTTTCAAGTCATGGGTGTTGACTTCAGCAACACCATCTAATAATTGTGACCTCAAACCTATTTGTGCTAAGTTGGAAGGCACGTCTAGGGGAAAAGGTATTGTCAAGGAGGGAAATACAGGTAACTTATACCCTTAACAAAATAATTTACTCTAACCTCTAACCTTTTTAGAAATACGTTATAAAGGCCAAGTAAGATAACAGTCTTAACAAATTCTACAGAATCCATACTGATAAGAAGTTGTTGAGAAATCTGTATTCAGATCAAGAGGCAAGAGTTAGACACATGGAACAACAGACTGATTCCAAACTGGGAAAGGAGCATGTCAAGGTTGTATATTGTCACCCTGTTTATTTAACATATATGCAGGGTACATCATGTGAGATGCTGGGCTGGATGAAGCACAAGCTGGGATCAAGACTGCCGGGAGAAATATCAATAACCTCAGATACTCAGATGATACCACCTTGAAAGCGAAGAAAAACAAAGAGCCGCTTGATGAAAGTGAAAGCGGACAGTGAAAAAGCTGGCTTAAAGCTCAACATTCAGAAAACTAAGATCATGGCATCTGGTCCCATCACTTCATGGCAAACAGATGGGGAAACAATGGAAATAGTGACAGACTTTATTTTCTTGGGTTCCAAAATCACTGCAGATGGTTACTGCAGCCATGAAATTAAAAGATGCTTGCTCCTTCAAAGAAAAACTGTGACCAACCTAGACAGCATATTAAAAAGCAGAGACATCAGTTTGCCGACAAAGGTCTATCTAGTCAACGCCATGGTTTTTCCAGTGGTCATGTATGGATGTGAGAGCTGCACTATAAGGAAAGCTGAGCACTGAAGAATCGATGCTTTTGAACTGTGGTGTTGGAGAGGACTCTTGAGAGTCCCTCTGACTGTAAGGAGATCCAACCAGTCCATCTTAAAGGAGATCAGTCCTGAGTGTTCATTGGAAGGACTGATGTTGAAGCTGAAACTCCAATACTCTGGCCACTTGATGCGAAGAACTGACTCATTTGAAAAGACCCTAATGCTGAGAAAGATTGAGGGCAGGAGGAGAAGGGCATGACAGAGGACGAGATGGTTGGATGGCATCACTGACTCAATGGACATGGGTTTGGGTGGACTCCGGGAGCTGGTGATGGACAGGGAGGCCTGGCGTGCTGCGATTCATGGGGTCGCAGAGAGTCAGCCACGACTGAGCGACTGAAATGAACTGAAGAAGTTGTTGGTATAGACATAATCTAAGTCTTCACTTAGTTGTATCATTTGTAAGTTAGTAAACACACAGAAACACGTACATACAATTATTTTCCTTCAATCTATCTTCTGCACAAAAGGACCAAGCAAGATGAGTGGACACATGATAACCAAAGCACATATGCCAAAGGACGGAGTCATGTTGATAAAAGTAGTTCATAGCTATCATCTGACCTATGTGATATTTTTCAAATTTTTTTACACATACATAGAGCATGCTCTGAGAGTAAAAGTAGATATTATATAAGTTAATGTAGAACCATATGATAAAAAGAACTTAGACCAGTTTCTAAAAGCAGATTACCATTCTATTTTTTAAGATAATTTACTATAGTCCCAAATAATCTATCCTGACTTTTATTGGTCAATTCTCAGTTAAGGCTTTAACTGCAGAAGGATACTTCACTAACTCAACAGTGTATAGCTGTCCCTAGGTTTCTGCAGTACCCTTACTAAAATCTGCAGCGGCTCACCAAGCTCCTTAAATAAAACAGTTCAGTATTTGCATATAAGCTATGCATACCCTCCTGTATACTTTAAATTACTCATCACACCTGATACAATATAAATGGCATGTAAACAGTTGCTAGACACATGGCAAATTTAAGTTTTACTTTGCTGGACCACTCTGGATTTTTTTTCTTTCAATATTTTCAATCTGCAGTTGGTTGAATTCATAGATGTGGAACTTTGTGGAAATAGAGGGCTGACTCTGTCTTCCAATCTCAACTTCATTAAGGAGATTATAGTTTATTGTAATATTTTTAAGTATTTAAAAATATTAAATAGTGGAAAGTCTGAGGCAGCCAAAATTAAACCCAAATTTATGTATAACACAACCAACCCTGTTTTATTAAAAAAAGAAAACAAAAAAGCATAGCACTTTGTCTTTTAAAAATTAATTGTCTAGGGAACTCAGGGAAAGTTAAAACTGACAGACATGATATATTTATACTTCTCTGGCATTTAATCGTGTTCTCCTTTGCACTATATTTTAATCCCATTCAATAATAAAGTTACTTAAGGAATATTTGAAAATTATTGAACACAATTTAAATTTTTATTTTTTTATTTATTTTTTATTTTTTAATTTTATTTTTTTTAATTTTATTTTTAAACTTTACAATATTGTATTGGTTTTGCCAAATATCGAAATGAATCCGCCACAGGTATACATGTGTTCCCCATCCTGAACCCTCCTCCCTCCTCCCTCCCCATACCCTCCCTCTGGGTCGTCCCAGTGCACCAGCCCAAGCATCCAATATCGTGCATCGAACCTGGACTGGCAACTCGTTCCATATATGATATTATACGTATTTCAATGCCATTCTCCCAAATCATCCCACCCTCTCCCTCTCCCACAGAGTCCATAAGACTGTTCTATACATCAGTGTCTCTTTTGCTGTCTCGTACACAGGGGTATTGTTACCATCTTTCTAAATTCCATATATATGCGTTAGTATATTGTATTGGTGTTTTTCTTTCTGGCTTACTTCACTCTGTATAATAGGCTCCAGTTTCATCCACCTCATTAGAACTGATTCAAATGTATTCTTTTCAATGGCTGAGTAATACTCCATTGTGTATATGTACCACCGCTTTCTTATCCATTCATCTGCTGATGGACATCTAGGTTGCTTCCATGTCCTGGCTATTATAAACAGTGCTGCGATGAACACGGGGTACACGTGTCTCTTTCAATGCTGGTTTCCTCAGTGTGTATGCCCAGCAGTGGGATTGCTCAAGTGTCACTACTGTCTCAAAATTTAAAATGATAATGTGACTTAAAAAAAAAAAAAAGATGGATAGCTTAGTGGTTAAGAGGACAGGCTCTGAAGTTAGAAGGCCTGGGCTAATTCCAGATCTGGCCCATGTAAGCTGGCAAACTTTTTCAAGTCCTCTTCTGTATATGGGGGCTTCCCAGGGAGCTAGTGGTAAAGAACCACCCTGCGAATGCAGGAGACGTAAAAGATATGGGTTTGATCCCTGGGTTTGAGCCACCGGAGAAGGTACAGCAACCCACTCCAATATTCTTGCCTGGGAAATCTCATGGACAGAGAGCCTGGCAGGCCACAGTCCATGGGGTCACAAAGAGCTGAACATGACTGAAGCAATTTAGCATGCACTGTATATGGAGATAACATGACCACCTCACTCAAAGTGTTCTCCTAAGCATATTACACACATTAACTCATTTAATCTCCTCAATAACCCTATTGTTATCATGCTCATTTTCTAAATAAGCTAAATGATACCTGGGAGGTTTTGTAACTTCCCCAAATGGTGAAGGGTGGCAGATATACCAACCCAAAATATGCCACTTTGGCATAAAAATTATTCTGAGCTAAACTTAAAAAAACACCAGGTGCAAGAAGGGCACTCTGTCCTCTCCTTTTCTTCCTGAAAGCAGGAGATAAAAACAAAACAAACAAACAAATAAAAAAAACTTTCTGGAAGATTCTAGGAGGAAAAAAAAATCACAACAGTAGGTAACCCAAGGATTTTTCATGGAAAATGGTGGAGGGGTTGGAGCTTTACACCTGGGGAAAAAAATGGCACTAAACCAAGATAAGCATCAGTAGACACGGCAGCTGAAGGACCAGGAGGCCTCAGTCAACATGTGGGGGTCTGCTCTTGTTTGGATCATTTGAACAAGGGTGTGGGACCAACCGCACCTGAAATTAAATTGCAGTCCTGAGCCTGGGGCAGGATGAAGCCTCATTGTGACTGCTCAACCGCAGGACACGTGGTGCAGGAGCTAAATCCCACTCAGGCCAAGATGGCCCTGCAAGAACGCCCTCAACACACAGCGTGTCAGCTTACGGGAAACAGCACGGTTAGAGCTGAGAGGTATCAGACGGAGCAGCTGGTCTGTGAAACCATACTAGAGGAAGTAATAGCTGGAGATTCCCTCAAGAAGTAGCAACTCTTGGCATTTCTGTCTTCTGAGCCTCAGGTAAAGACCACTACTCAAACTACTCTTTCTTAGAAAGGTAGAGTCCACAACAGAAGCTTCACCAGTTGGGGGCAGAAACCCCTGCTGGGCTAAGACAGGCAGTGAAATATCTTCAAGCTACCAGACACTGGAGGAGATTTTAGAGACAGCAGCCGCAGCAGCTTTTTCAGCTGTGGTTAAAACTTGTCTCTGTGATGCTGCAAGTGGCAGGCCACAGAAGAAGGCAAGACGGATCGAGTTCTTCAAGTACACTGCAGAAGCTGTGTGCTCGCAGACACGCCAGTGCACTATTTCTAATCATGAGACAGCAGGAAAACACAGCTCTCTGCATGTGCATTAGAGCCGTGTGCTGTCACTTCTGCTGTGTCACTGCATGGGACCCCCGGACTGTAGCCCACCCGGCTCCTCTGTCCATGGGGGTTCTCCAGGCAAGAGTACTGGAGTGGGTTGCATGCCTTTCTCCAGGCTACAGAGGTATTCTAAAACAAGAAATACAGAGCAGGGTTTGGAGAACCAGGCATTGCTAGAGCAAATTTCTGAAAGAACTTATTGTGAAACTCCTGAAGAGGCAGAAACATCAGAGGAGACCAGAGGCACCCCTGAAGTTTTTTCCGTTAATTGGGCTAATTCGGCAGGTCAGAGGGAAGCAACACTGGCAGCCCTGGAAACAGAAGTGGGGGATGACAGAGCCGGTTCTGTCTTGGAAGCCAAAGCACAATTTCCTGACACTGTAAGAAGGGCCAGGGAAGCAGCGGGGTTGGTGGCACCCCACTTCATCCCTGTCAGGAGGCTCCCCAGAAAAACCAGCAACCCTAGTCAGACTATGCCCTGCTAATTTTCCTCAGACGCAGCAGATCTGGTCACAGAGAAAACAGCTCTCACCACTTTCACCTACGGCCCCTGTTCCAGGCCCCAGGAAGCAGATCCAGGAAACCCACAGGCCTACCAGAACATGACTGTGGAAAAGATAGGATATTTTATGGTAGCATTTAACTACAAGGAAAACTCTCCTCTGGTCTCCCAGAAATTAAGGCCAAGAAGTGGAAGAGGGCCAGAGGGGTAAAACCCCCGTGTCCTTACTGCAAGAGACCAGGTCCTGAAGAGAAGTGCTGAAGAGGCAGAGATCCACCCACCCATTCTGAATGTGTGGGGTCAGAGGCATGGTGTGAGCCTGACTCTTAGAAGGCCTAACCTAAAAGTTCAACATAACCTGCAAACCCAAAAAGCTGTCTTCCACTTGTCAAGACACACAGAGCCTTTGCCAATGCCAGGGGACCTTGGACTGACTAGGCCAAGCTATAGAGAGAAGAGGTAGGGAACCAGAATCTACAAAGGGAGACCCTGAGAATATACTGTCAAGAGCAAACACTCTATGAGTTCATGCAAATCCTCAGATAAGGAGCTGACTCTAGCAGAAGGAAATCCAGGTGGAAGAGGACGCATGTCCCCAGGGGACACTGGGTTTTAGCTCCTCCTCAACGCCCTATGAGAAGACAACAGCTGGGAAGAACCAGCCAAAGACTGCCAATCCCTTCTTTGGGACTGGCAAATGACATGATGGAAATGTCATGTTTCAGAACTCCCCTTGGGAAGAGCATAATATCTGGTTGAAAGGAATATTTTTTAAAGCCACTAAAATCTTAACAACTAGGAGGGATTAATTTTATAATAGAAAATAAACTAGTCTTAAGATTCAGGAGACACTATTTAACATATTTAGATTTTAAAGTGTACTTCAAAACTCTTGATGGGAATGTAAACTGGTATAGCCACTATGAAAAACAGAATGGAGGTTCCTTAAAACACTAAAAATGAGCTGCCATATGATCCAGCAATCCCACTCCTGGGTGTATAGCAGGAAAAAATGAAAACACTAACTCAAAAAGATACATGTACCCTAAAGCTCACAGTAGCACCATCTATAATAGCCAAGACAAGAGAAAACCCAAGTACTTATCAACACACGACTGGACTAAGAAGATGCAATGCACGCGCACACACACACAGAAAAAAGAATAAAAAGCCATAAAAAAGAATGAAATTTTGCTATTTGCAACAACATGGATGGACCCAGAGAGCATTATGTTTAGTGAAATAAATCACAGAAAGACAAATACTGTACGACATCACTTATATGTGGAATCACAAAAATAATACAAGTGAAGCATATGCAAAATAGAGACAAACTCACAGATACAGAAAACAAACTAGTGGTGACCAAAAGGGAGAGAGAAGGGCAAGTTAGGGGTATGGGATTAAGAGATACAGGCTACTATATACAAAAAAAGATAAGCAACGAGGATGTACTGTACAGCACAATTATAGCCATTATGTTATAATAGTTCTTATCTTATAATAATTTTTACTGGCACTTAATCTGTGAAAATATTCAATCACTATGTTGTACCCCTGAAAATTAATGTAATATTGTAAATCAACTCTACTTAAATAAAAAAATAAATGTACCTCATTCAGCAACTATGTACTGGATGCCTAATTTAATTTCAGAAGCTGATTTATAAACAGCACTAAGCCCTGCTTCTTCAAACAGAACTTGAATTTATCAAGAATTCTTCAAGACTTCTGGTTTTTCATAATTAAAAAGGCTGACTCACTTATGGGATAGAAAAAAACGGGATGATTTTATAAAATAAACCCGAAGGACGCTTCCAAACTGATATACAAGAAAAGTCAGACTTGACAACAATATTTCAAGTGATTAATGATCCATATTTTTATACATTTCATATACATAACTTATTCTGGAATTAGTAGAAAAATATTTTTAAATCAATCATATAACTTTTCAAGTAGTCTTTTAAAGCAAAAATGATTCATCTAATAATGTGGCTTCAATCCCTGGGTTGGGAAGATCCCCTGGAGAAGGGAATGGCAACCCACTCCAGTATTCTTGCCTGAAGAATCCCATGGACAGAGGAGCCTGGTGGGCTACAGTCCATGGGGTCGCAAGGAGTCAGACACGACTGAGCCACTAAACAACAAAATCCAAAAACCGCTCACCTAAAAGGACAAAGCCATCTGCCTCTGTCTCGGGTACTGACGGCTTCTTAGATTCCAGAGGCTTCCTGAAGAAGTGAAACATTGCTGCTTCTGCTGTTACCTGAAACAGAAGCAAACATGGTATTATGTCAAATTCAGATGAAACTTTCACCCTTCTTACTAAAAAGCCAAATGTAAAGAGATCACAATAAGGACTTTTAGGAATTCTATCCCCAAACTTAAGAACACGAGCCCACTCTAGGTAACATTAGTATCAGAAAGCAAAACCAGAATATCAGGAGATGGACTTCCAGTTTGACACCCTGTGTGCCTTGAATCCTGCAACCTCTCTCGACTTCTAAACGTGTAGGAAATAATCCAAGAAATCACTACAAGTAAAACTAAAATCAACAGATAACACCAAGTCTGAAAGGATCCCAGGAACCATTAACTGCACACTGGACTGAGGAAAGGAAAAAAAAAAAAAAAAACACACCTCTCCAGATTTCTTATCATGCCGCATGAAACTGAGGCCACCTGAGAAAAGAAGAAGGCACAACACACACCCTCCAGAGCTGGTTATCTGATTCAGACACTCAGGGCTGTATTCATAGTAAAACTGCAGCCAGATTTAAAGCCCTATCAGGCAAATATCTGTATTGGTGAGATTACTGTGCCCTGCCCCCTCCACACACACACGGCTTCTGGCCTCTTTGTCCTTCCATCTTTGTACATTCCAATCCCGAAGAAAGGCAATGCCAAAGAGTGCTCAAACTACCGCACAACTGCACTCATCTCACACGCTAGTAAAGTAATGCTTAAAATTCTCCAAGCCAGGCTTCAGCAATACGTGAACCGTGAACTTCCTGATGTTCAAGCTGGTTTTAGAAAAGGCAGAGGAACCAGAGATCAAACTGCCAACATCCGCTGGATCATTGAAAAAGCAAGAGAGTTCCAGAAAAACATCTATTTCTGCTTTATGGACTATGCCAAAGCCTTTGACTGTGTGGATCACAATAAACTGTAGAAAATTCTGAAAGAGACGGGCATACCAAACCACCTGACCTGTCTCTTGAGAAACCTGTAAGCAGGTCAGGAAGCAACACTTAGAACTGGACATGGAACAACAGACTGGTTCCAAATAGGAAAAGGAGTACGTCAAGGCTGTATATTGTCATCCTGCTTATTTAACTTATATGCAGAGTACATCATAAGAAATGCTGGGCTGGAAGAAGCACAAGCTGGAATCAAGATTGCCGGGAGAAATATCAATAACCTCAGATATGCAGATGACATCACCCTTATGGCAGAAAGTGAAGAACTAAGAGCCTCTTGATGAAAATGAAAGAGGAGAGTGAAAAAGTTGGCTTAAAGCTCAGCATTCAGAAAACTAAGATCATGGCATCCAGTCCCATCACTTCATGGCAAATAGATGGCGAAACAGTGGAAACAGTGTCAGACTTTATTTTTCTGGGCTCCAAAATCACTACAGATGGTGACTGCAGCCATGAAATTAAAAGACGCTTATTACTTGGAAGGAAAGTTATGACCAACCTAGAAAGCATATTAAAAAGCAGAGACATTACTTTGCCAACAAAGGTCTGTCTAATCAAGGCTATGGTTTTTCCAGTGGTCATGTATGGATGTGAGAGTTGGACTGTGAAGAAAGCTGAGAGCTGAAGAACTGATGCTTTTGAACTGTGGTGTTGGAGAAGATTCTTGAGGGTCCCTTGGACTGCAAGGAGATCGAACCAGTCCATTCTGAAGGAGATCAGTGCTGGGTGTTCTTTGGAAAGATTGATGTTGAAGCTGAAACTCCAATACTTTGGCCACCTGATGCGAAGAGCTAACTCATGTGAAAAGACCCTGATGCTGGGAAAGACTGAAGGTAGAAGGGGGCGACAGAGTTTGAGATGGCTGGATGGCATCACCGACTCGATGGACATGGGTTTGGGTGGACTCCAGGAGTTGGTGATGGACAGGGAGGCCTGGTGTGCTGCAGTTCACAGGGTCGCAAAGAATCGGACACGACTGAGCGACTGAACTGAACTGAACTTTGTACATTCAGCTTTATATATTTGGGCAGGGCAAAAACTCCTAGAAAACAACTGGGAAAGAAGCTAAAGGGAACTGGGGAGAACACGTACCATTCTGAGGACAGTCCCTATTAGCAAAGCGATACAAGAGACAGCAAAGCAGAATTCCTGGTGGCATCAAGTGCCCCACATTTCAGTTTCATATATTCTGCCCATATCAGAATATCCGAGGCCAAACTTGCCTGGTGTAACAGGCAAGTGTGGCTTGGAGTACAAAATGAAGCAGGGCAAAGGCTAACAGAGTTTTGCCAAGAGAATGAACTGGTCATAGCAAACACTTTCTTCCGATAACACAAGAGATGACTCTACACATGAACATCACCGATGGTCAATACTGAAATCAGACTGATTATATTCTTTGCAGCCAAAGATGGAGAGGCTCTATACAAACAGCAAAGACAAGACCAGGAGCTGACTACGGCTCAGATCATGAGCTCCTTATTGCCAAATTCAGACCTAAATTGAAGAAAGTAGGGAAAACCACTAGGCCATTTAAGTATGACCTAAATCAAATCTCTTATGATTATACGGTGGAAGTGACAGATTGAAGGGATTCAATCTGATAGAGTGCCTGAAGAACTATACGAGGTTCGTAACACTGTGCAGGAGATGGTGATCAAAACCTCCCCAAAAAAGGAAATGCAAAAAAGTAAAATGGCTGTCTGAGGAGGCCTTACAAATAGCTGAGAAAAGAAGAGAAGCGAAAGGCAAAGGAGAAAAAGGAAAAATATACTCATTGAGTGCAGAGTTCCAAAGAATAGCAAGGAGAGATAAGCCTTCCTAAATGAACAATGCAAAGAAATAGAGGAAAACTATATAATGAAAACAATAGAGGAAAACAATGGGAAAGAATAGAGAGCTCTTCAAGAAAGAGATACCCAGGGAACATTTCACCCAAAGATGGGCACAATAAAGGACAGAATGGACCTAACAGAAAAAGATATTAAGAAGTTGGAAGAATACACAGAAGAACTATACAAAAAAGTTCTTAATGACCTGGACAACCACAATGGTGTGCTCACTCACCTAGAGCCAGGCATCCAAGAGTGCAAAATCAAGTGGGCCTTAGGAAGCATCACTATGAACAAAGCTAGGTGAAGTGATGGAATTCCAGTTAAGCTATTTCAAATCCTCAAAGATGATGCTGTGAAAGTGCTGCACTCAATATGCCAGCAAATTTGGAAAACTCAGCAGTGGCCACAGGACTGGAAAAGGTCAGTTTGCATTCCAATCTCAAAGAAGGGCAATGCCAAAGAATGTTCAAACTGCTGCACAAACGCACCCATTTCACATGCTAGCAAGACCATGCTCAAAATACTCCAAGCTAGGCTTCAACAGTACATGAACTGAGAACCTCCAGATGTACAAGCTGAATTTAGAAAAGGCAGAGGAATCAGTGATTAAATTGCCAATATCCTCTGGATTATAGAAAAAGCAAGGGAAATCCAGAGAAACATTTACTTCTGCTTCATTGATTACGCTAAAGCCTTTGACTGTGTGGATCACAACAAGCTTTGGAAAATTCTTCAAGAGATGGGAATACCAGAACACCTTACCTGCCTCCTAAGAAACCTGTATACAGAAGAAGCAACGTTAGAAGCCGACATGGAACAATGGACTGGTTCAAAATTGTGAAAAGATTACATCGAGGCTGTATACTGTCACTCTGCTTATTAACTTATATGCAGAGTACATCATGAGAAATGCCAGGCTGGATGAAGCACAAGCTAGAATCAAGATTGCTGGGAGAAATATCAATCACTTCACATATGCAGATGATATCACCCTTATGGCAGAAAGCAAAGAACTAAAGGGCCTTTCAATGAAGGTGAAAAAGGAGAGTGAAAAAGCTGGCTTAAAATTCAACATTCAAAAAATGAAGATCATGGTATCTGATCCCATCACGTCATCATAAATAGATGGGGAAACAGTGACAGACTTTACTTTCTCGGGCTCCAAAATCACTGCAGATGGTGATTGCAGCCATGAAATTAAAAGATACTTGCTCCTTGGAAGAAAAGCTATGACCAACCTAGAAAATATATTAAAAAGCAAAGACATTACTTTGCTGACAAAGGTCTGTCTTGTCAAAGCTATGGTTTTTCCAGTAGTCATGTATGGATGTGAGAGTTGGACCATCAAGAAGGATGAGCACCAAAGAACTGATGCTTTTGAACTACGGTGTTGGAGAAGACTCTTGAGAGCCCCTTGAACTGCAAGGAGATCCAACCAGTCCATCCTAAGGGAAATCAGTCCTGAATATTCATTAGAAGGACTATGCGGAAGCTGAAACTCCAATACTTGGACCACCTGATGCGAAGAACTGACTCACTGGAAAAGACCCCGATGCTGGGAAAGATTGAAGGCAGGAGGAGAAGGGGATGACAGAGGATGAGATGGTTGGATGGCATCACTGACTCGATGGACATGAGTTTGAGCAAACTCAGGGAGACAGTGAAGGACAGGGAAGCCTGGCGTGCTGCAGTCCATGGGGTCACAAAGACTGAGTGACTGAACAACAACAAAACCAGAACATCAAGCAGGGAGGGTAAGTCAAGATTTTATCTGATCAAAAGCCTTCTAGAAACTGCGATTTGTTTGGGTACTTGTGTAGGTCAGCCTGCCCTGAGTTGTAGATCAGAGTAGATGGTAAAGGAGTCAGTTTGTTGGAAACATACCTGGCAGGTTTCACTTTCTAAAATTAAAAAAAAAAAAAAGGAGAAGAAAAACACAAGCTGTGTGAAAAAGAAAATATTTCAGTAAAGGAAAAGGAAGAGCCTATGAAATCTGCAAAGACAGAGCTTACTGGATATAATGATAGAGCGATAAGGGAAGTCTGGAAAAAGTTAGGCATCCTCAAAACAGTATAAGGACACAAGGCCTTTAAATCTGGCAAAAATAAAAAACAAGATTAAATGGAAAAGCAACAGGAAAAGATGAAAAGACAAGGAATGAGATAAAAAAAAAAAAAAACCTGAATAAGATAAAAAAGAAACCGATTCAAGAAAGAAATGATATCAGAAAAGAACTGGCTGGCTTACAGGCAGGAATTAAGAAAATAAAGTTCATTCAAAGACTTAAAAGGCTGGAAGAAGCAACTAAGTTCTCAACCTTAACAGCTAAAACTAAAACAGAGAACGCCTCTGAAGGAAGAGCAGATAACTAAATCTCAGTCTTGGTAAGGGACAAGTCAAGGATATAATCATCAATCTGATCCTAAAGCCTCAGCTGGCATGAATATGTGTGCGTGTGTGTTAGTTGCTCGGTTGTGTCTGACTCTGAGACCCCATGGACTGTCGCCCACCAGACTCCTCTGTCCATGGGCTTCTCCAGGCAGGAATAGTGGAGTGGGTTGCCATGCCCTTCTCCAAGAGATCTTCCCAATGCATGGGTCAAACCTGAGTCTCCTGAATCAGCGGGCTGATTCTTTACCACTGAGCCACCAGGGAAGCCCTTCACTTGGGACACAAAGGGTGAAGTTATAGAGATGAAGCAGGCTAGTGTCCAACTGGAGCCTCACAGAGAAAAGACACCTTTGAATAAATAAAGGGGGGCACATTTAAGGGTGAAAGATGAGAAATGCAGCAGATCTAAGAGTTACAGTTACAGTTATATAACTATAGTTATATTTATATATATTAACTATATAGTTACAGTTAGCCAAAATTGTAGATCTAGCTACAGATACATGAAGCTGACTACAATCAAATAGATAAGTAACCAATAAAATTTTGGAGAGCTGAGCTACAAAAGTGACTACTAGTCTGGATTAAAGGAGGACTATGACTACTGGATACTTACAACAACCCTACAGACAGAAAGCTGCCAGAGCAAAGTGCTAATCCGCCAAGGAGGGTCTACTCTCCAGTGCTTACTTCATTGGTAGCCAAGGAAGTTACTGGAAAAGGAAGGAACTCCAAGAGGGTGGAGCCAATGGGGTTGGAGACCGCTGGGGAGGTGGGGTGGCCTCCCGGGAAGCCGAATCTGGGCATAATTAGTTAACATTCTCCAACCCAAGGCGGGGGCTCCCCCAGGATGCCTGCTCAGTGGGATGCCAGAACAGCCCTCCTCTGTGCCTGCCGTCAATCCCCCACCCCCTCCTTTCTGGGTGAGAGCGGTTTGGGCATCACCTTTCCCAGTTACAGGACGGGACAGGACAGACTGCGGGTCTCTTTAGTTCACAAAGTTGCCACACCAAGAGCGCCACATCTGAACCTGATGAAGATATACTGACCTTAGAGCATGTTGCTATGAATGAATGGGACAAAAGGTTAAAGCACCTCCTCGGGAAGGGGTGAGTTGTTTTGCCTACAGTAGGGAGAGAGACCTGAGTACACAGTGACCACAGATGAGAACCGTGGAACCATCAGGCTCTCAACCTTCTATCAGGAGACATATCAGGACTGCAGTTTTCTACCCCTTTGGAGGTCAATGTGGCAATGTCCCTTGTTCAGTTCACTGCCACATGCTGTTAAAGTTCTAGAACAAGGAGCTTTGTGGACAAAGAGAGAGGTGCTTCAAAAAGTGTTTCCTGATTTTAGCAAAAAGAATTCAGCAACACATCAAAAAGCACATACACCATGATCAAATTGGGTTTATTCCAGGGGTGCAAGGATTCTTCAAAATATGCAAATCAATCACTGTGATACACCATATTAACAAATTGAAAGATAAAAACCATATGATCATCTCAAGAGATGCAGAAAAAGCCTTTGACAAAATTCAGCACCCATTAATGATTAAAACTCTTCCAAAAATGGGCATAGAAGGAACCTACCTCAACATAGCAAAGGCCATATATGATAAGCCTACAGTAAACATTATTCTTGATGGTGAAAAACTGAAAGCATTCCCTCTAAGATCAGGAACAAGACAAGGGTACCCACTTTCACCACTATTATTCAACATAGTTCTGAAAGTCCAAGCTATAACAATCAGAAAAGAAAAAGAAAGAAAAGTAACCCAGATCAAAAAAGAAGTAAAGCTCTCACTGTTTGCAGATGACATGATACTCTATGTAGAAAACCCTAAAGATAGTATCAGAAAATCACTAGAGCTAATCACTAAATTTAGCAAAGTTTCAGGATACATATCAATACACAGAAATCAGTTGCATTTCTACATACTAACAATGAAAAATCAGAAAGAGAAATTAAGAAATCAATCCCATTCACAATTCCAACAAAAAGAATTAAATATCTAGGAATAAACTTACCTAAAGAGACAAAAGAACTGTACATAGAAAAATGTAAGACACTAATGAAAGAAATCAAAGATGATATAAGTAGATGGAGAGATAGTCCATGTTCCTGGCTAGGAAGAATCAATATCGTGAAAATGACTATACTACCAAATGCCATCCACAGATTCAATGCAATCCCTATCAAATTACCAATGGCATTTTTCACAGAACTAGAACAAAACATTTCACAATTCATATAGAAACACAAAAGATCCCCAACAGCCAAAGCAGTCTTGAGAAAGAAGAACGGAACTGAAGGAATCAACCTTCCTGACTTCAGATTATACTACAAAACTACAGTCATCAAGACAGTATGGTACTGGCACAAAAACTGAAATATAGACCAATGGAACAAGATAGAAAGCCCAAAAATAAAGCCATGCACCTATGGGTACCTTATTTTTGACAAAGGAGGCAAGAATATACAATGGGACAAAGATAGCCTCTTCAATAAATGGTGCTGGGAAAACTGCACAGCTACATGCAAAAGAATGAAATTAGAACACTTCCTAACACCATACACAAAGATAAACTCAACATGGATTAAAGACCTAAATATAAGACCAGAAACTATACAATTTTTAGAGTAACAGAACACTTGAGACAGAACATTCGATGACATAAATCAAAGCAAGATCCTCTATGACCCACCTCCTAGAGTGATGGAAATAAGAACAAAAGTAAACAAGTGGGACCTGATTAAACTTAAGTTTTTGCACAGCAAAGGAAACTATAAGCAAGGTGAAAAGACAACCCTCAGAATGGGAGAAAATAATAGCAAATGGAACAACTGAAAAAGGATTAATTTCCAAAATATACAAGCAGCTCATAAAACTCAATGCCAAAAAAACAAACAGCCCAATCAAATAGTGGGGGAAAGATCTAAACAGACATTTATCCAAAGAAGACATACAGATGGCTAACAAACACATGAAAAGATGTTCAACATTGCTCATTATTAGAGAAATGCAAATGAAAACCACAATGAGATATCACCTCACACCAGTCAAGATGGCCATCTTCAAAAAGTCTACAAACAAATGCTGGAGAGGGTGTGGAGAAAAGGGAACCCTCTTGCACTGTTGGTGCGAGTGTAAATTGATACAGCCACTATGGAAGATGGTATGGAGACTCCTTCAAAAACTAGGAATAAAACCACCATCAGTTCAGTTCAGTTCAGTCACTCAGTCATGTTCGACTCTTTGAGACCCCATGAATTGCAGCACACCAGGCCTCCCTGTCCATCACCAACTCCCAGAGTTCACTCAAACTCACGTCCATCGAGTCGGTGATGCCATCCAGCCATCTCATCCTCTGTCCTCCCCTTCTCCTCCTCCCCGCAATCCCTCCCAGCATCAGAGTATTTTGCAATGAGTCAACTCTTAGCATGAAATATGACCCAGCAATCCCATTCCTAGGCATATACCCTGAGGAAATCAAATTGAAAAAGATACATGTATCCCATTGTTCTTTGCAACATTGTTTACAATAGCTAGAATAAGGAAGCAACATAGATATCCATCAATAGATGAGTGGATAAAGAAGTTGCGGTACACAGTGGAATATTACTCAGCCATAAAAGGGATGCATTTGAGTCAGTTCTAATGAGGTGGATAAACCTAGAGCCTATTACACAGAGTCACATAAGTCAGAAAGAGAAAGATAAATATCATATTCTAATGCATATATACAGAATCTAGAAAAATGGTACTAAAAAATATACTTACAGGGCAGCAATGAAGTCCGAAATGCAACACTTGGAGGCAATCTCAAAAACAACAGAATGATCTCTGTTTGTTTCCAAGGCAAACCATTCAATATCATGGTAATCCAAGTCTATGCCCCGACCAATAACGCTGAAGAAGTTGAAGTTGAACAGTTCTATGAAGACCTACAAGACCTCTTAGAACTAACATACAAAAATGATGTGCTTTTCATTACAGGGGACTGGAATACAAAAGTAGGAAGTCAAGAAACACCTGGAATAACAGGCAAATTTGGCCTTGGAGTACAGAATGAAGCAGGGCAAAGGCTAATAGAGTTTTGCCAAGAGAGCGCACTGGTCATAGCAAACACCCTCTTCCAACAACGCAAGAGAAGACTCTAGACATCACTAGATGGTCAATACTGAAATCAGATTGATTATATTCTTTGCAGCCAAAGATGGAGAAACTCTATACAGACAGCAAAAATAAGACTGGGAGCTGACTGTGGCTCAGATCATGAACTCCTTATTGCCAAATTCAGACTGAAATTGAAGAAAGTCTAGACCATTCAGGTATGACCTAAATCAAATCCCTTATAATTATACAGTTGAAGTGAGAAATAGATTTAAGGGACTATAGATCTGATAGAGTGCCTGATGAACTATGGACAGAGGTTGTGGTATCGTATAGGAGACAGGAATCAAGACCATCTCCAAGACAAAGAAATGCAAAAAAGCAAAATGGCTGTCTGAGGAGGCCTGACAAATAGCTGTGAAAAGAAGAGAAGAAAAAAGCAAAGGAGAAAAGGAAAGATATACCCATTGAATGCAGAGTTCCAAAGAATAGCAAGGAGAGATAAGAAAGCCTTCTTCAGCGATCAATGCAAAGAAATAGAAGAAAACAATAGAACAAGAAAGACTAGAGATCTCTTCAAGAAAATTAGAGACACCAAGGGAACATTTCATGCAAAGACCAGCTTGATAAAGGACAGAAATGGTATGGACCTAACAGAAGCAGAAGATATTAAGAAGAGGTGGCAGGAATACACAGAAGAACTGTACAAAAAAGATCTTCACGACCCAGATAATCACAATGGTGTGATCACTCATCTAGAGCCAGACATCCTGGAATGTGAAGTCAAGTGGGCCTTAGGAAGTATCACTACGAACAAAGCTAGTGGAGGTGATGGAATTCCAGTTGAGCTATTTCAAATTCTCAAAGATGATGCTGTGAAAGTGCTGCACTCAATATGCCAGCAAATATGGAAAACTCAGCAGTGGCCACAGGACTGGAAAAGGTCAGTTTTCATTCCAATCCCAAAGAAAGGCAACGCCAAAGAATGCTCAAACTACCGCACAATTGCACTCATCTCACACGCTAGTAAAGTAAGGCTTAAAATTCTCCAAGCCAGGCTTTAGCAATATGTGAACCATGAAATTCCAGATGTTCAAGCTGGTTTTAGAAAAGGCAGAGGAACCAGAGATCAAATTGCCAACATTCGCTGGATCATCGAAAAAGCAAGAGAGTTCCAGAAAATCATCTATTTCTGCTTTATAGACTACGCCAAAGTCTTTGATGGTGTAGATCACAATAAACTGTAGAAAATTCTAAAAGAGATGGGCATACCAGACCACCTGACCTGCCTCTTCAGAAACCTATATGCAGGTCAGGAAGTAACAGTTAGAACTGGACATGAAACAACAGACTGGTTCCAAATAGGAAAAGGAGCACGTCAAGGCTGTATATTGTCACGCTGCTTATTTAACTTATATGCAGAGTACATCATGAGAAACACTGGGCTGGAGGAAGCACAAGCTGGAATCAAGATTGTCAGGAGAAATATCAATAACCTCAGATATACAGATGACACCACCCTTATGGCAGAAAGTGAAGAACTAAGAGCCTCTTGATGAAAGTGAAAGTGGAGAGTGAAAAAGTTGGCTTAAAGCTCAACATTCAGAAAACTAAGATCATGGCATCTGGTCCCATCACTTCATGGTAAACAGATGGGGAAACAGTGGAAACAATGGCTGACTTTATTTTGGGGGGGGGTCCAAAATCACCGTAGATGGTGATTGCAGCCATGAAATTAAAAGACACTTACTCCTTGGAAGGAAAGTTATGACCAACCTAGACAGCATATTGAAAAGCAGAGACGTCACTTTGCCAACTAAGGTCCGTCTAGTCAAGGCTATGGTTTTTCCAGTAGTCATGTACGGATGTGAGAGTTGGACTATAAAGAAAGCTGAGTGTGAAGAATTGATGCTTTTGAACTGTGGTGTTGGAGAAGACTCCTGAGAGTCCCTTGAACTGCAAGGAGATCCAACCAGTCCATCCTAAAGGAGATCAGTCCTGAGTGTTCACTGGAAGGACAGATGTAGAAGCTGAAACTCCAATACTTTGGCCACCTGATGTGAAGAACTGACTCATTTGAAAAGACCCTGATGCTGGGAAAGATTGAATGCAGGAGGAGAAGGGGACAATAGAGGATGAGATGGTTAGACGGCATCACCGACTTAATGGACATGAGTCTGAGTGAACTCCGGGAGTTGGTGATGGACAGGGAGGCCTGGTGTGGTGCAATTCATGGGGTTGCAAGGAGTCGGACATGACTGAGCAACTGAACTGAATTGAATGAAGAAACAGACATAGATAAAAGACTTGTGGACATGGGGAGAGGGTGAGATGTATGGAAACAGTAACATGGAAACTTACATTACCATATGTCAAAATAGATAGCCAACCGGAATTTGCTGTATGGCTTAGGAAACTCAAACAGGGGCTCTGTATCAACCTAGAGGGGTGAGATGGGGAGGAAGATGGGAGGGAGTTTCAAAAGGGAGGGGTTATATGTATACCTATGGCTGGTTCATGTTGAGGTTTGACAGAAAACAGCAAAATTCTGTAAAGCAATTATCCTTCAATAGAAAAATAAATTAATTTTTTAAAAAAAGAAGGTAGGGAACAAAATAATTAAACTTTAGAGCTAGAAAAAAAAAGGAAAGTGGTTCCTGTTCTAACAAACAAAGGAAAAGCCTTTAAGAGAAGGACTCAAACTTCAATACATTTTCATGTCTGGCCATAAGACAGAAATGGAACAAACATAAAAATGAGAAAAGTACTTCTCATGAGTCATACTCAAGCCCCCAAAGTTTAGAAACATTGTTATAAATCTCAGAGCAAACTCAGCAGTAGTGTAAGAATCTTTTTAAATTCAAGTATTTTGTACAGAACTTATAATTCAAATAATTAAGTGAAGCAGTTAAGCTCTCCATAACCTATAAAAAAAAGTTAAAACAATACACAGGCTTAAACAGGCTGCTGCGGGTTGTCAACAGTACGACTTCTGTGGCAATGGATACTATCACAGTTTGCCACTCTAGAACACTAGAAAATCCCAAACATTTCAGAGGAGAGAGAACATAGCTTCCAAGAAGTCAACAACTATCCAAGTATGGAAGAAATAGCTCAGGAATAGGAAAAGGGTAGTAGAGACAGCATAAAAGAACTCAGAAGGGCAGCAAAGACAGTTTGCTACCAAAAGCCACTGGAAATTGCTCTAAAATTGCTACAAAAGTATCCATCACCCTCACCCCTGTTATTCTGCCTACCTGACCACTGTCTTAACTCCTTTAAGATGTTTTTCCATGGGAACGTGGTGCCAATTTCACAATCCAACTCTTGGGATTCCCTTGTACCATCAACGCTGCTGACATTAGTGATTCATTCATTCCACTAGGAACCTAATTCAGTCTAACTATATAGCTTTACAGTAATCACTCTGTGCATGAAAAGGCTATGTCCTGAGACACTAAAATCTACAACAAATTACCTTTATCCCATGGTATTTTTTGTGTCATTAAAAACACAAAGTGGTATAAGAATTTATCCTAGCAGAGCTGGCAGTACCCTTCTACCATCTTCCCTCTACGAGCTAGTCCCACAGCAGGAAAGTTACACGGCTAGGTCACCACTCCAGCAGCCAGATTTTCTGACCCCACCTAAGACCAGAAACTGGGCAAGGGGAAGGGAGTAAGTAAAACCCCAGTAACATCTGCCAGGCTTCTACAACGTGTCAAGCACAGTACCAAAATGCCTTAAAGACTCTTATCTCCTATAATCTTACCATCACCCCACCACGTACAAATAATTATGCACATCATGTAAATGAAAGAATTGAAGTTGGTTACATATGGATGCAAGTGTATATGGCTAGTACACAGCAGAGTTAGAATTTTAAACCAAGTCTCTTGGGCACCACAACTGAACGTTTTTCATCAACAAAGCACCAAAGACAAGAAGCCCTTAACAAAGCATTTGTGTTGGACTTCAAAAGAATATTTCCTAATATTAGTCAAAATACATTTGATCAGTTTCATGATTATATTTCTAAATCCCTACTTTTCCAAACCATGCTCTGCTCTGTGTTCTGAAGACACCTGCTAATTCCACAACATCCATGTTCGAGACTTTCACTTAAGAAATAGTCATAAAATATAAAGTAAGTGCTTAGGCCAGATACTAACCGGGCACTAAAACTGCAGCTGCTGCCGCTGCTGCTGCTAAGTCACTTCAGTCGTGTCCGACCCTGTGAGACCCCACAGATGGCAGCCCACCAGGCTCCCCCCTCCCCTGGATTCTCTAGGCAAGAACACTGGAGTGGGTTGCCATTTCCTTCTCCAATGCATGAAAGTGAAAAGGGAAAGTGAAGTTGCTCAGTCGTATCCAACCCTTAGCGACCCCATGGACCGCAGCCTACCAGGCTCCTCCGTCCATGGGGTTTTCCAGGCAAGAGTACTGGAGTGGGGTGCCATTGCCTTCCTCGAAAAATGCAGCACTCAACTTATATGTAAGGGGACAAACAGCAACCTGAACCTACACGATTTCAAAGGCAATCCTGAGCAAAACTAAGAGGGATTTAGGAGCCCCACCCCCAAAGTGCAGAAGGCCTGTAGCAGCCCTGGTGCCCCCAGCCAAGCAGATGGGAAGCCCCAAGCATGCATGCTTCTGACATACATGGCTTTGACAGTGGCCTTCTTCTGCTTGTTCCAGCATGTTCCAGCCTCATTTCCTTAGATATGATTTCAGCATTGTAGAAATTGTAAACAGTGAGCAAATTTTACACTTACAGATGGGAGAAATATCAAAATTTATTCTTAAAAAGCCATTATCCCCGGCAGCAACACTACAGGCTGGCTGAGCTGGGACCCAGCCCAGAAGGCCTCCTAATCCCCAGACGCTGGGGTCCTGGGGCTGCCTCCACACAGAGGGGGATGAAATGCTCACTGCCCAAGACACAGGTTGGAAGAAAATCCTTGCAAATCACAGATCTGAAATAGGACGCGTGTTTAGAACATATAAAAAATTCTTAAAATTCAATCATGAGAAAAAAATTCAATAAAAACTGAGCAAAAGCTGCAAAGAGGCATTTTCCCAAGATGATATGTGATGGCAAAGAACCACATTAAATGATACTCAACATCATTAGTCAACAGGCAAATGCAAATTAAAATCTCAATGGGTTAACACTATATATCCTTTAAAATATTAACACTGTAAAAGGCATGCCATGCCAACTGTTGACAAAAACATGGAGCAACTGGAACTCTTGGATGCTATGGTACAACCACTCTGGATAACGGTGTGGCCGTTTCTTAAGACAAAGTAAAGATACACCTACCATATGACCCAAACTGTCTCCTTTAAGTATTTACCTAAGAAAAACAACAGTGTATGTCCATATTTATATGCAAACTTTATACAGCTTTTTAGGTAACAGCTCCAAACTGGAAACAACCCACATGTTCAACAATAAATAAAAGAATAAGCAAATTGTAGCATACCCATCGGAGAAGGCAATGGCACCCCACCCCAGTACTCTTGCCTGGAAAATCCCATGGACGGAGGAGCCTGGTAAGCTGCTATCTATGGAGTCATAGAACCGGACATGACTGAAGCGACTTACCAGCAGCAGCAGCAGCAGGAGCATACCCATAATACTACTGAGCAATAAAAAGGCATGAAGGCCTAAGATATGCTACAACATGCATGAATCTTAGGAGGGGGGAAAAAAAAAAACAGGCTGAGTGAAAGAAGCCAGACCACAAAAAACTTCTAGAAAATGCAAACTAACATAAAGTGACAGAAAACAGATAAGGGCCTGCCTAGGGAATGGGAGGTACAGGGAGGGAGAGTGGGAGGGAGGAACTACCAGGATCACAAGCAAACTTTTGAGGGTGACAGATATATTCATTACCTCAACTGGAGTGACGGTCTCAGGAGATATAAACATGCCAAAACTGATCAAACTGTACACTTTCAACATGTGCACTTCATCCTATGTTGATAATACCCCAATAAAGCGCTTTTTAAATTCATTATTAGCATGATACTCTAGGTGTTATATAAATCCAGTGTGCTGTGCTGAGTCTCTCAGTCGTGTCCGACTCTTTCAGACCCCATGGACTGTAGCCCACCAGGCACCTCTGTCCATGGGAGTCTCCAGGCAAGAATACTGGAGTGGGTTGCCATGCCCTCCTCCAGGGGATCTTCCCAACCCAGGGATCAAACCCAGATCTCCCGCACTGCAGGCAAATTCTTTACCGTCTGAGCCACCAAGGAAGCCCATAAATGCTGCAGTTCACAGTTATTCATTGTCTCAAATCTCTTAAACCACTTTGTGTGGTTACAGGTGCAGCCTTCATATACAAAGCAAGATGCTCCTTTCTCTATGCACTCACATAAAACTGAGAAGTGAAAGGACAGTGTCTTCACTTTTAATGATACACAGACTGCATATAGAAGGCTACTCGGATCGCTAAGCAGGACAGACTTTACTGCTCTGAAGGGAAAGTGGGTAGCACAAGTAATGTATTTATTTTTCCTATTATTCTAAGATTTACCTTTTAAATAATATTACCCATGACAAAAGGACTAAAGGTAACCTGATTTTCACAATCTGATCATCTTGTTTCAACAGACTTCTTGATAATGTAAATACATTAAGATAATGTAAATATACTAAGATGTCTATGTAGGACTGATATAAATCAATCCAGGAAATTTTATACTGCTGAAAAACTAAAATCCTGAACCATGTTTAATCTTCCTCTTCTGTATGACGAGTTCTAAACTGCATGGTTACACAAAAGTAATAAAATCTAAATAACAAGTTTCCTAATTTATTCCAAGAGACACCAAAAAAGACAAAAGTCCATGCTTTGGATAGTTTAATCATAAAAGATTATATTGCCCCCAAAAGCGTTAAACAGTCCAAAACATTCCAGAAGGCTCAATGAGAAGAGCCCTGTTACATTTGACCAACAGGTAGCCTTGAGTTTAACTTCATCTGATGGGCACAGATGTAAACCAGGAAGAAAAGGGAGGACTCTCCTGTTAGAAGGGTTAGCGGGTACAAAGAGCACAGCGTGCTGAAGGGCAGCAGAGGGACTCAGCTCACTGGAGGCACAGAGGTAAACAACAGAAGACTCCAGAAGCAGAGCAGAGGGGCTTCCCTGGTGGCCAGGTGGTTGAGAATTCAACTTCCAACACTGTTCAGGGAGCTAAGACCCCAAATGCCCCATAGCCAAAATACCAAAACAAGAAACAGAAGGGATGCACAGCATTGTGAAATAGGATTTAGTCACTCAACTCTACAAATACTGATGGAAAGGAATCAATAAAAGATGATGGAAGTTTAAAGCCTGAGGGAGCAAAGAAAGTGACATTAAGAATAAGAAAAAGAAAGTAGGAAAAGGACGGTTAAGAAAAAAATGATGAACTCCATTTCAGACAAGTTTAGATATCCGGAAGCAAGGACTGGTCCACACGGAAATATGTAAAATGCAGCTGGAAAATAGGACCCAGTGCTCCAACGAACGGAGAAGGCATTGGCACCCCACTCCAGTACTCCTGCCTGGAAAATCCCATGGACAGAGGAGCCTGATAGGCTGCAGTCCATAGGGTCGCGAAGAGTCGGACACGACTGAGCGACTTTTCACTTCCACTTTTCACTTTCATGCATTGGAGAAGGAAATGGCAACCCACTCCAGTGTTCTTGCCTGGAGAATCCCAGGAACGGGGGAGCCTGGTGGGCTGCCGTCTCTGGGGTCGCACAGAGTCAGACACGACTGAAGCAACTTAGCAGCAGCAGCAGCAGCTCCAATGAAAGGAGTAAGTTGGAATTAGGGAGTTGTTGGCATGTAAGTGGTAGCTGAAATCACAAACATCAGTGGAATTTCAAATGGAAAACAAAAGTTCAGGGATTGAAATCATGATTTCTAAGATCTCAAACTATACTATAAAAAGCATCCCTTTAATTATCAGCAAATGGATGTGGATACTACCATTTCTTCATCATTTTCCAACACACAATACTGGCTGCCATACCAGGACTAAAATATTAACTTGACTTTATTGTTACACATTTCAAAACTGCAGAAACAACTGGCCTCTTCAGTACAATCCAGGGGGGGAATTCAAATGTCAGGCAGATAACCAAGGGTGAAACCAGCCCAGTCTGAGACAGGAGGGAAGGAAAGTGCAGGCCTGCTCTAAAGATAGCACCTCCAGGGAGCGGGGAGATGCCCGGGGAGCCACAAGGAGGAGCCCGTCACCAAAACAAGGCTTGAAGGATTATTCAGGGAAGAGCTCTGGAAGGCTTTGAACTGGGAAAGCCTGGAATCAGATCTGCATCTGCAGTTACAGCCAAGGCAAAAAATAAAATAACCACCACCAAAAAAATTAGGAACAGGCTGAAGTTACATTACGCCATCTCCCCAAGGACTCCCCAAGGAGTCCCCTGACTCCTTGTGCCCACCGCACGAGATGATCCCAATGCATCTAACCTCTGGGGAATATAAACTGAAGGTGTATGGTTGCATGGATGTGAGAGTTGGACTATTAAGAAAGCTGAGCAATAGATGGGGAAACAGTGGAAACAAAGGCTGACTTTATTTTTCTGGGCTCCAAAATCACTGCAGATGGTGACTGCAGCCTTGAAATTAAAAGACACTTACTCCTTGGAATGAAAGTTATGAACAACCTAGACAGCATATTGAAAAGCAGAGACATTACTTTGCCAACAAAGGTCAGTCTAGTTAAGGCTATGGTTTTTCCAGTGGTCATGTACGGATGTGAGAGTTGGACTGTGAAGAAAGCTGAGCACCGAGGAATGATGCTTTTGAACTGTGGTGCTGGAGAAGACTCTTGCGAGTCCCTTGGACTGCAAGGAGATCCAACCAGTCAATCCTAAAGGAGATCAGTCCTGGGTGTTCATTGGAAGGACTGATGCTGAAGCTGAAACTCCAGTAGTTTGGCCACCTGATGCGAAGAGGTGACTCATTGGAAAAGACTCTGATGCTGGGAGGGATTGGGGGCAGGAGGAAAAGGGGACAACAGAGGATGAGATGGCTGGATGGCATCACCAACTCGACGGACATGGGTTTGGGTAAACTCCGGGAGTTGGTGGTGGACAGGGAGTCCTGGCATGCCGCGATTCATGGGGTCACAAAAAGTCAGACATGACTGAGCGACTGAACTGAACTGAAGATTGCCTCTGTCTGAAGGTCCCTCCCTTTGGGACCATGGGCCTTGGACTCAGAACTGCTGCTCTGTCACCCAGGCCTCTTGGAGAGACAACCTTTTAGCTGAAGTATCTGTTTTCTACTATTTCATCCTTTCTAGTACTTTTTCTAATTTGGTTTTTCAAATTGAAACTAGCAGACTTTTATTATAAAATTATTTTCTATTGTATATGTGCAGGTAAGTTTTGTACATTCTTAGGAAAGAAATACGGAAAAATATACACCAAACGTAATAGCTGTTGTTACCAGGAAGCACGACCAGTTTATATTTATGTTATGATTCTTTTATAGTATTTGCTTTTTTCCTAAGCCAAATATCATAGGAAATCAAATAAAAACGTTTTTCAATTTTTAATTGAAGTATATTTGATTTACGTTAGAATTTTTCAGCATCTTTTCCACTACAAGATAGTGAATATAGCTCCCTGTGCTATATATACCAGGGCTTCCCTAGTAGCTCAGACAGTAAAGAATCTGCCTGCAGTGCAGAACCCGGGTTCAATCCCTGGGTTGGGAAGATCCCCTGGAGAAGGAAATGGTAAACCACTCCAGTATCCTTGCCTGGAAAATCCCATGGACAGAGGAGCCTGGTGGGCTCCAGTCCATGGATTGCAAAGTCGGGCACAACTGAGAGACTAACACACTGTGCTATATATTGGTCCTTGTTATTTATTTTACATACAGTAGTGTGTATATTAATTTCATACTCCTAATTTATCCCTTGTCTTCCCTCTTTTAACTTTTAATTAATACTTAATACTTATTAAATACTTAATATTAAATAATTAAATATCAATTTAATAATATTTGCTGTTATTTAATATTAAATTAATAATATTAAATAATTAATACTTATTTTAATTAAAACTTAATACTTTTAATTTAAAAGTATTTTTAACAAATACTTCTCACTGCAGTGGCTTCTCTGCAACGAGAGCTCGGGCTCTAGACGTACGGCTCTAGGCACATGGGCCCGAGGTGCACCAACTCAGCAGCTGTGGCATACGGGCTTTGTTGTTCCACGGCATGTGAAATCTGCAAACCCAGGGACTGAACCCACGTCCCCTCCACTGACAGGTGGCTTCTTATCCACTGTACCACCAGGGAAGTCCCTCCCGTCCCCTGTGGTAACCATGATTCTGTCCTATGTCTGCGAGTTTTTCTGTTTTGTAAATAAGTTCACTTGTATCATTTTCTTAGATTTCATAAATAAGTGACGTCATACGATATTTGTCTTTCTCTAGTTTATTTCATGTAAAGGTATGACAATATTTAGGTCCATCCATGATGCTGGGCTTAAAGCTCAACATTCAGAAAATGAAGATCATGGCATCTGGTCCCACCACTTCATGGGAAATAGATGGGGAAACAGTGGAAACAGTGTCAGACTTTATTTTTCTGGGCTCCAAAATCACTGCAGATGGTGACTGCAGCCATGAAATTAAAAGACGCTTACCCCTTGGAAGGAAAGTTATGACCAACCTAGATAGCATATTCAAAAGCAGAGACATTACTTTGCCAACAAAGGTTCGTCTAGTCAAGGCTATGGTTTTTCCTGTGGTCATGTATGCATGTGAGAGTTGGACTGTGAAGAAGGCTGAGTGCCAAAGAATTGATGCTTTTGAACTGTGGTGATGGAGAAGACTCTTGAGAGTCCCTTGGACTGCAAGGAGGTCCAACCAGTCCATTCTGAAGGAGATCAGCCCTGGGATTTCTTTGGAAGGAATGATGCTAAAGCTGAAACTCCAGTACTTTGGCCACCTCATGCGAAGAGTTGACTCATTGGAAAAGACCCTGATGCTGGGAGGGACTGGGGGCAGGAGGAGAAGGGGATGACAGAGGATGAGATGGCTGGATGGCATCACTGACTTGATGGACGTTGAGTCTCAGTGAACTGCGGGAGTTGGTGATGGACAGGGAGGCCTGGCGTGCTGCGATTCACAGGGTCGCAAGGAGTAGGACATGAACTGAGCGACTGATCTGATCTGATCTGATGATGCTGCAGAGACTTCCCTGGTGGCTCAGACGGTAAAGCGTCTGCCTACAATGCGGGAGACCCGGGTTTGATCCCTGGGTCGGGAAGATCCCCTGGAGAAGGAAATGGCACCCCACTCCAGTATTCTTGCCTGGAGAATCCCATGGACAGAGGAGTCTGGTGGGCTACAGTCCACAGGGCCACAGAGAGTCGGACATGACTGAGCAACTTCACTTTCACTTTCTTTCTATGATGCTGCAAATGGCATTATTTTACTTTTTTTTTATGGCTGAATACTCCATTGTACACATATACCACATTTTCTTTATCCGTTCATTTAGGTTGCCTCTATGTCTTTACTACTATAAATAGTGCTCCTATGAACATTGGAATCTGCCTGCAATGCAGGAGACACTGGTTTGATTCCTGAGTCGGGAAGATCCTCTGGAGGAGGTCATGATAACCCCACTCCAGTATTTTTGCCTGGAGAATCCCATGGACAGAGGGGCCTGGTGGGCTACAGTCCATGGGGTCGCAAAGAGTCAGATACGACTGAGTGACTAAGCACAGCATGGCACTGCTCTGTAAACATCACCCACCGAAGTCTCTATCAGAATTAGAGACGTTTTGTCTAGTTTTGCTGCTGCTGTTGATGTGGGGGTGTAAGGGGTTTTGTTTTCATTTCAATTCATTACTCTTACTTGATTTTCAGAATTCATACTTGATTTTCAGAATCAAGAATGGTAGCTTTGTCAACTACAAATGGGCACTTGCCATCGACCTCCACAAGGGTTAAATCCCATGCTGCTGCACTTGCTGACCTTTAAAATTCCGTGAAAGGCGTTCAGGGTACAGAGCAGAAATGAGGCACTCTGTGCTCTGGAAACACTGGCAGAACAAGTCTTCTGAGAGTTAAATATTCTTAGGAGCTGATTTTACAAGCCCAATTCTTGCATCTCCTCACATCTAGAAAAGCACTAAATTCCTCCATGGTGACCACTACCCGCTCATGACTTACAGAAACCTGCAAAAATACATGCTTGATTGCACATACTCCCCTTTCACCAAGATCACATATACACTGGTCCTCCCCTACCTCTTTGGAGCAGCTTCTCAAGAGTATCTGAAATGCCATCTCCTGACTTCTAGTCCTCATTTTGTCGCAAATAAACCTTAACTTGCAAATCACATTGTGCATTTTTTTTAAGTCAGCAACCTGACAATGATAAAGACTGATTGCTTTTTCCCTCTACTGTCTCTTACTGATAAAATAAAAAACAGGATAGCACTTAAAAAATAAGCCATCACTGATTCTACTAATTTAGGGGGGAGGAAATCACCCATTACATTAGATTACATTAGACCACAATTTCTCAATCTCTTCACCGTTAGTATTTTAGACCAGACAATTGGGTGTGATCACTTAGCATGTGATGCATTCTAGCCATAAGATATCTTAATTTCAAGAGGTGCTATTAAAACAAACAAAACTTTCCTCTTTTTAATGCAGGATGTGTAAAAACCGTATCTTTCTTTTCCTAAGGAAGGATGCTGAATAGTGTGAAGAGACACATAAATTTAGAAGATAAAGTTGCTGCCTTTGAGAGGCTTATAACAAACTGCACTCATAATTTGTATCATTTTGGTCTCAGTCATTGACCAAGAATGTAATTGAAGCTTCAGTGTTATATTGATTCTTATAAGTTAATTATACAATGATGTATTTTTATGTTTTATAAAAGTTACAGGCATAATTCTATATAACTAACACAAAAATTTCTGATTTTAGATTAAATAACACCAATACCTATTAAGAAAACACGAATTGCTAACCACTGCATTTGATGGTACAACTCTAAAATGAAAGCACAACCTGGAAAAGACCCCACAACAACTCTAACAAAAGCATCTCTTCACATGAAACAAGTATTTTGGTGATTGATTTAAATAGGTGATTTATTTAATAATGTCCTAAGGGAGAATAAAGTAGACCAATGTGAGGTTACCCCTGTTTACAACTCTATAGCATAGAGAAACTGAGAATGAATGAAATAAATAAAACATTATTCAGTGTGGGTCTTTATGTTTCTATTTGCTTACATCTACCACACAACAGGAATCATTATATACAACTTCCAAAAATTCAACTGCCCATTCAGATCAGATCAGATCAGTCACTCAGTCGTGTCCGACTCTTTGCGACCCCATGAATCGCAGCACGCCAGGCCTCCCTGTCCATCACCAACTCCCGGAGTTGACTCAGACTCACGTCCATCGAGTCAGTGATGCCATCTAGCCATCTCATCCTCTGTCGTCCCCTTCTCCTCCTGCCCCCAATCCCTCCCAGCATCAGAGTCTTTTCCAATGAGTCAACTCTCCGAATGAGGTGGCCAAAGTACTGGAGCCTCAGCTTTAGCATCATTCCTTCCAAAGAAATTCCAGGGCTGATCTGCTTCAGAATGGACTGGTTGGACCTCCTTGCAGTCCAAGGGACTCTCAAGAGTCTTCTCCATCACCACAGTTCAAAAGCATCAATTCTTTGGCACTCAGCCTTCTTCACAGTCCAACTCTCACATGCATACATGACCACAGGAAAAACCATAGCCTTGACTAGACGAACCTTTGTTGGCAAAGTAATGTCTCTGCTTTTGAATATGCTATCTAGGTTGGTCATAACTTTCCTTCCAAGGAGTAAGCGTCTTTTAATTTCATGGCTGCAGTCACCATCTGTAGTGATTTTGGAGCCCGGAAAAATAAAGTCTGACACTGTTTCCACTGTTTCCCCATCTATTTCCCATGAAGTGGTGGGACTGGATGCCATGATCTTCGTTTTCTGAATGTTGAGCTTTAAGCCAACTTTTTCACTCTCCACTTTCACTTTCATCAAGAGGCTTTTGAGTTCCTCTTCACTTTCTGCCATAAGGGTGATGTCATCTGCATATCTGAGGTTATTGATATTTCTCCCGGCAATCTTGATTCCAGCTTGTGTTTCTTCCAGTCCAGCATTTCTCATAATGTACTCTGCATATAAGTTAAATAAACAGGGTGACGATATACAGCCTTGACGAACTCCTTTTCCTATTTGGAGCCAGTCTGTCGTTCCATGTCTAGTTCTAAGTGTTGCTTCCTGATCTGCATACAAATTTCTCAAGAGGCAGATCAGGTGGTCTGGTATTCCCATCTCCTTCAGAATTTTCCACAGTTTATTGTGATCCACACAGTCAAAGGCTTTGGCATAGTCAATAAAGCAGAAATAGATGTTTTTCTGGAACTCTCCTGCTTTTTCTATGATCCAGCGGATGTTGGCAATTTGATCTCTAATTCCTCTGCCTTTTCTAAAACCAGCTTGAACATAAGGAGGTTCACGGTTCACATATTGCTGAAGCCTGGCTTGAAGAATTTTGAGCATTACTTTTCTAGCGTGTGAAATGAGTGCAATTGTGTGGTAGTGTGAGCATTCTTGCCCATTATATCTACATTATTTGACTTCCAATACAATCTAACTGCATTATCAAAAGTACTTCCTCCCTAAACAAAAACAAACTTCTAAAATTCAGTCGTTTGTTCACTTGCTCACTTTTCATTCACCAACAAGTGCTGAAGGCCAGATACTGGCCAGGCACACTGCTGTGAAAGCGCAGTCGCTCAGTCGTGTCCGACTCTTTGCGACCCCATGGACTGTAGCCCGCCAGGCTCCTCTGTCCATGAGATCATTGTGGCAAGAATACTGGACTGGGTTGCCGTTTCCTTCTCCAGGGGATCTTCCCAACCCAGGGATCAAACCCAGGTCTCCTACATTGCAGGCAAATTCCTTACCATCTGAGCCACCAGGGAAGCCCACTGGTGGGCCCTAGAAAATCAAACCAAACAAGGCACTTTCTCCAAATTCAAGGAACTACCCATATATATGCTGCCTCTGGGCTGCCTCCCTACCACCTCTCCCAGGACCAGCGGGCCCAAAGCATGCTGCCGAGCCCTGTTAAAACCAGCACCAGCCAAGCAAGTGGCTGACAGGTTGCTAACAGTCTAGTCAAACACTGCTCTGTCTGAAGGCTTGCCTCACACTCCTAAGTACATAAGAAAGCTGACTATTTTACCTCCCCTCAATGTTTCATCAAAATGCACAGAAAGAAACACAAGACAAAATCTGGCAATAACTCTATCAACCATATGCCAAAGTCTACCCACCATATGCCATAGTCTGAGTCAAAGGTTCATCAACTGCACAACCAAGAAGCTCAACTGACCCAAGAGTTCATTACCATACTTACTGTCTTGTGCTTCATCCTCCGAAATGTTATCCAAGGATGGGTGAATAAGTGAAGAGACAAGCAAATGGCAGGAAGAGGGTGAACCACAAAGATGGGGAGAACAACACGTCAACCATCCTCATCGCCTGAACTTAGTTCTGAAACACAGGAGCTCTACCTACCAGAAAAAGACAGGCTGCCGGACAGGTCACTGCATGGGAACTCCTTCCTAAGTTTGGCAAAGTTGGATTCCCTTTCTTAACCCTCCCCCTCTCCTGGGAGATCTACCTCATTCCAAGATAATAATTATTGGCCTGGGCAAGCAAGAGGGAAAATTAAGGAGGGCGATGGTTCATAACTGCCCAAGGACGACTCTGTAAAACAGGGTCCCAGAGAGAAAAAGCTCCATGAGCAGAATGCAGGAAAGTAACAGATACTACTTTCATGGCTGAAGAATTATGTGTGTGCATGCTAAGTCGCTTCAGTCATGTATGAGTCTCTGGGACCCTCTGGGCTGTAGCCCGCTGGGCTCCTCTGTCCACAGAGATTCTCCAGGCAAACTGCTCCTAATTCTCTAACTCATTCGGAGACCTGGACAGTCTGCGCCATGGAAATTTCCATCTCAGCCTGGCAGAGTCACACGATGAATGCCTGTTAGCCCCTGGGAACAGAACAAGCCAAGGAACACATGCAACCATATATCTTCCAGGACTAGACACAGAAACAAGAAGCTGCCTGCAATAGAAAGTTCAGTGAGGAAGACCGAAGAAGCCACACTCACCCACTTCAATGAAATCAACAGAAGGAAGGGAAAATACAGACCCAAGGATCAAGAGGAAGAGTATCTCTCTGATGAAAATTCTCTTGAAGCTCTTGAACAGTACAGACAGTATCTTGGCAACCCTCAAAATGTTCTAGGAGGATACAGTCTCCTCCATCCAGGCTGCTGAGCGGAGCTGGGCAAAATATACCATCACCCAGATGGCTCATGATCTCAGCTCTGAGACAAGCCTACATACTTCCCTCCTTTGGGGAAGCACCCTGGGGTTTTCATCCCCCTTCATTATCTTACTTTTCATCATCAAGATGTCCAACAGATACTTTAGGAAATTTGGTCACGCTATTAACACTTAAGTCACAATCTGTTATTTAAATACTTAGTGTAACAAGACACTGTGCTCAGGGCTTTACATATGCAAGTCTTACTTAATGCTTAAAATAACCACATGAAGCTTTTTTATCTCCCATGTTTATGTCCATGTTTTTATCTCCCATGTTTACAGAAACTGCAGCTCTGGAACGGATGAATAATTTTTCCAAAAGTCACTTAGGTATCAAGTACCAAGATTTAATCCAGGTCCGTATCCTCCACTCTGTGCTGTATTGCATCAGTGTTCAAGCCTGAGTCATTCCCAGCACACATAGCTCAGCTGGTAAAGAATTCACCTGCAAGGCAGGAGACCCCGGGAGCATAACAGTCAGCCACGACTTGGCCACTAAACAGCAGCCTGCCAAAGTTACTGTGTGTCAATGAAGTGTCCTACTTCATCAGATGTTTGCTGAGCACCTGATGAGGCAAGTGCCATCTTGGGGTAGATGGGAAATAAACCTGCTTTGAGATGTTTAGAGTCTTAAAAGCGTACAACAGATGTTACTTAGCCTTTCTATGATACTACCTCCACAAGCATGTAAGATTTGTAAAGGGGCAGGGGGAGTTGCTTATTTTTGTTTATTCCAGAAATTAACAGCATTCATGGACCACTGTTGAATATTTTAAAAGTTTACAAGATGTGCACTCTTTAAATATAGTGTCTAGTTTAAAATTAGCAAGAAACAATCTATAACAGCAACTGAGAGGTAATATGTTCATAGCCTTTTAATAATTCACATTAAACATTTATTCTTATGTATCAGTGTATTTACCAATTCAGATAATTGTACACCAAGAATAAGATATGTGAAGTGCACAATCTTTAAGTATAAAGCTTGATAAATTTTTGCAAAATGATCATATATATGTATCAGTCAGGGTCCAGTCAGGAAATAGAAATCACACCAGTTGTTTGAGCAGGGAAAATGTAACACAATGAATTGTTAACTGGAAGGCAATGGCACCCCACTCCAGTACTCTTGCCTGGAAAATCCCATGGACGGAGGAGCCTGGAAGGCTGTAGTCCATGGGGTCGCTGAGGGTTGGACACGACTGAGTGACTTCACTTTCACTTTTCACTTTCATGCAATGGAGAAGGAAATGGCAACCCACTCCAGTGTTCTTGCCTGGAGAATCCCAGGGACGGGGGAGCCCGGAAGGCTGCAGTCCATGGGGTCGCTGAGGGTTGGACACGACTGAGCGACTTCACTTTCACTTTTCACTTTCATGCATTGGAGAAGGAAATGGCAACCCACTCCAGTGTTCTTGCCTGGAGAATCCCAGGGACGGGAGAGCCTGATGGGCTGCCATCTATGGGGTCGCACAGAGTCGGACACGACTGAAGTGACTTAGCAGCAGCAGGAAGTAAATATTCAAAAGGAATAAGATTTCAAAGAAAAATAGCAGTGCAAACTCTGCCCCCCTCCAAAAAAAAGTTAGCCACTATCTCTAGGCTGTAGAAGAGTGGACCGTAAGGTAGTTAAGCACCCCACCCCACAAGATGAAGATTGTGGGGATTCAGACCTCCTTGGAGGGACAGAAACTGTATCAGGAGCAGCGGAGGAACTCGGCAGAGAGCAGGCTGGAGCTGGGCCGCGGGCAGGGCGAGGCCTCAGGGTCACAACCTGACCTCTGAATAGGCAGCTGGGCTCCCGCTGAAAGGTCGCACCCGGGACTGGAGCCTGGGAGGAAGGGGTCTTCCGGACACAACAGCCTTGCAGTGTACCTTCAGGGCCCTCTGCTGGGAATGCCTAATATTCCAAAGGAAAATGGTTTACAGAATCCAGCTTCATGTCACACAGCTGGGCAAGCAAGACTCACTGTGGAATTGAGAGATGATCAGTTGGCGCTGGACTTCCCTGGTTGTCCAGTGGTTAAGAATCAACTTGCCAATGCAGGCCACGTGGGTTCAATCCCTGATCCAGGGGGATCCCACACGGCACAGGGCGACTGAGCCCTCGTGCCACAACTACTGAAGCCTGTGCGCCCTGGAGCCGCTGCTCCACGCCACCCCAGTGAGCAGCCGGCACGCCGCAAGTAGAGAGCAGCACCAGCTCGTCGCAACGAGAGAAAGTCTGTGTGCAGCAACGAAGACCTAGCACAGCCACAAGTGGGTAAATTGATTAATTTTTTTAAAAAAGAGAACGAAGACATCCTGGATTCTGAAAGCTTACCTATTCATGGTTCCGGTCCTTTGTGAGGCTAATAATTTTAGGCCAGTCAAGCTAACCCGAAGAAGTTCTAATCAGTTTCCTTTTGATACATGTACCCCAAAAGAAGAAAGGGTAAACAAAATGTAGTATTCACTACACACAGTGGACTATAATTCAGCATGAAAAGGAACGAAACTCTGATACCTACTACAATATAGAACCTTGAAGACATCAAATGAAATAAGCCAGACAGGAAAGGACACGTGCTGTGTCATTCTACTTACAGGAGGTTCCTAGAGTAGTCAAACCCATCAACGGTGAGATGAGCACGGAATTTCAGTCTGCATGACGACAAAGCTCAGGAGCTGGGTGACAGCAGTGGCTGCACACGTGGACACGCCCAATGCCACGGAGCCAGCAATTAAAATGGTTAAGATGTAAGATCTTGTTACGCACATTTTACCACAATTCATCACAAAAAACAGTTTAAGCTGGTTTAAAGAGGTCATGTTATTTGTACCAAAAGCACCTTGATTACTATACTTCAAGCCATTCATCATCATGAACGCAGAATACTCAACTTAAAATGTCAAACTTCACGCCCTTGGTCCGCCAGCCTCACTACTAAGCTCAACCCCTCCGCATGGCATATAAGGAGGACATTCCAAGTTCTTGTGTCTACTCCCCTTTGTTAGGTAGTTAAGAGTAGGGAAGGAGCAGTCCAAAATGGTAGTTCAAGAAAAACAGTGACTAGAAAAAGCCCCCGAAAGGGTCAGAGAAAGGGAAAAGCCCACAGAAAGGGGAAGCCTCAGACTGGAGCAAGAAACTCTGGTGAGAAAACACCCAAACACGGCCCCTTCCCTGACTGGCCTTCAGCACTCACCCTATTCGGTTGCGGGTAAAAGCCCTACTTTGCACCAGCAAAACCAATCAGGCTCCAGGGACTATAAAGGCTCAAAGACAAAAGACATAAAAAGGGAAGCCAAAGGGAGTGGAGAACACTCCTATGGGAGTCGCTTGGCCCCTCTCACATCTAGAGACGTGGGAGCTCTAACTGAGCTGTAGATAGTCTGCCCTTCCAAGTCTCTGTTACAACAAGACAAAACCTCAAGAAAATACTGCTGCTGCCTGCTTAATAAACCATGACTGTTTGAGCGGTGAGTAGTCTGTCGTTTCAATTCTCTGCAACGACGAGACAAGACCGAGGGAGAAAAACCAAGCCCAGCCCTTCATCCTGAATCCTTGCGCCCCTTGGCGCACTGCTACACTTCACTGACACTTTGTCAGCCCTAACAACCAACAGAATCCCCACAGTGGCTCTCTAAAAGGGCGCTTGTGGTAATGTTTTAAATATAAATATCTATTTTTAATGTATGACTAACCCAAAAAAAGAACAAAGAAAATCTATAGAAGGCAGAAAACACAAGAATCCATAAATCCACAAGGTTATACGCAAGGACTACAGTTAACATTTTCCCTGCAGCCATTACTGATTGCTAATGGCTAAAAGCCTGGGTTTTAATTATCCAGGTCCCACAGGGAGAAGCCCGTGGACAGAGGAGCCCGGGGGGCTACAGTGCATGGAGGCGCAAAAGCTGGACACGACTTAGCGACGAAGCCGCCACTGCCACCGCAGGAACAACGACAAAGTCTGGGAGCCAACAACTTGGAAGGAGGAAACACAGATCTCTCTGGAGGACAACGCCTTCAAACTAAACCTCAAAAAAGTCAACAAAAAAGTTTCAAGAAACGTGAATTCATAATAAAAAAAAAAAATACTGTACAAATAAAGATACAAGCCACAGTAAGGAAGACTCAAACAGAATCAAAAACCTCTACAGAATCAGACCCATAAAGACTGTGCATATCAAAACCAGGCTCTAAACAGACTCACCTTACACTCTGTGAAATATGAAGAAATAAAGGGAGGCCTGAAACTATGACAAAAGAGCATCAAATAACAATTAAGATGTGTATAAAGAACCAAACAGAACTTCCAGGAAAAAAAACTAGTATTGAAATTATAGCAGATGAGTCACAACTGCATAAAGAATTAGTAAACTGGAAGATCTGAAAAAATTATCCAGAATTCAGCACAAAGAATCAAAACCACTGAATCATAAAACAAAGGTAAAAAGCACACCCTTACTTCTTACTTCTAACTGGAATTCCAGAAGGAGTTAGAGAATAGGAGAGAAACAATATTCAAAAATATAATGGTTGAAAATGTCCCAGTGCTGATCAAGACAAGATTATCAGATTCACAAAGCACAAAATATTCACCACAAAACTAAAAGAACTCTTCATCAGTACACATTACAAACAAACTGAAGATCAAGCAGATAGAGACATGAAAACTTATAACAAAATCACAATTTAAATGAAAAGCAAATTAAGAGTAAAATAGTACCAGAGTAGCCTTAAGAGATGGAGAAGGCAATGGCACCCCACTCCAGTACTCTTGCCTGGAAAGTCCCATGGACGGAGGAGCCTGGTAGGCTGCAGTCCATGGGGTCGCTAAGAGTCAGACACAACTAAGCGACTTCACTTTCACTTTTCACTTTCATGCATTGGAGAAGGAAATGGCAACCCACTCCAGTGTTCTTGCCTGGAGAATCCCAGGGACGGGGGAGCCTGGTGGGCTGCCGTCCATGGGGTCGCACAGAGTTGGACACGACTGAAGCGACTTAGCAGCAGCAGCAGCCTTAAGAGAAATTAATTGTCCACTTAGAATTCTATATAGATAATAAATCTGCCTTTTGAAAACAAAGATGAAATCAGCATATTCAGAGAAACACAAACTGTTGTACATACTACCAATGATTCCCATTGAAGAAACTTCTAAAGAAGGTACCTCAGAAAAAGGCAGGGGGAAACAACAGAAAAAGAGGTGAGATGTAAAAATAAAAAGTAAAGACAGATTCTTTGTCTTAAAAAATAAAAAGAAAATGATACATATGAACAGTTCCAAACAAGTATTAACTGCGTAAGATAATGTGTTCATGCTTAGTTGCTCAATCGTGTCTGACTCTTTGTGACCCCATAGACTGTAGCCCACCAGGCTCCTCTATCCATGTGATTTCCCAGGTGAGAATACTGGAGTGGGTTGCCATTTCCTTCTCCAGGGGATCTTTTCAACACAGGGACTGAACCTGCATCTCTTGCATTGCAGGCAGATTCTTTACCGCTAAGCAACCATATAATAACACCTAATCAAAGTAGAATTAAAACTGTAGACAACAGCATACAATTGAAAAAAGGGCCGTGGAGTTTCAGGTTCTCATCTTGACACAGAGAAAAGTAACTTTAGGCTTTAATGTGCTCATTAAAGGGTGATCACAAAGTTTTTTTGAAGAATATATAACAGAATATATAATACAGAAGAATAAAACAGAATTACAGAAAAAATTTAAAAAGTCAAATCTAAAGAAGAGAGGAGAAAACAACAACAAAAAGCAGAATACACAAGAAGTGCAAAATGACTGCCAAAGTGAATCCAAAAACATTAGTGACGACAATCAATGCAAATGGACAAAAGGTATAAAAACTAAACCTCAAGCTATATGCACTATTTACAAAAGATACACGTAAAACATAAGGACACAGGCCAACACCGACACAAATACCACAAGGTCACAGAGCATAAATTTATCAAACAAGGTATATGGGGAAAACCATAACAAGCAAAGTGGCAAAGAACCTGTGATCCACCAAACACTAGTGTTCTCAGAAAAAAAGAATCCAGCTTCCACATAACCTTTCTGCTGCTGCTAAGTCGCGTCAGTTGTGTGCGACTCTGTGCGACCCCATAGACGGCAGCCCACCAGGCTCCCCCATCCCTGGGATTCTCCAGGCAAGAACACTGGAGTGGGGTGCCATTTCCTTCTCCAATGCATGAAAGTGAAGACGCTCAGTTGTGTGTGCAGCCCACCAGGCTCCTCCGTCCATAGGATTTTCCAGGCAAGAGTACTGGAGTGGGTTGCCATTGCCTTCTCCAACATAACCTTTCTAGACTTTGCATTATACTACAAAGCTACAGTAATCAAAACAGCACAAAAACAGACATGTAGATCACTGGAACAGAACAGAGCGCCCAGAAATAAACCCACATCTACAATCAATTCATCTTCAATAAAGGAGGCAAGAATATACCATGAAGAAAAGAAATTCTCTTCAACAAATGGTGATGGGAAAGTTACATACAAGTCAATGAAATCAGAATAATCCCTCACACCATATACAAAAATAAACTCAAAATGGTTTAAAGACCTTAATATAAGACATGATACCATAAAACTCCTAGAACAGAACATAGGTGAAACATTCTCTTATATAAATTGTACCAATATTTTCTTAGATCAGTTTTCCAAGGCATAAGAAATAAGAGCAAAAATAAACAAATGGGGCCTAAAAAAACTTAAGAACTTTTGCACAGCAAAGGAAACCATAAACAAAAATACAACATATGGAATGGGAGAAGATATTCGCAAACAATCTGACAAATAAGGAGTCAATATCCAAAAAATACAAACAGGTCATACAACTCATATTGAAAAGACAAATATCCCAATCAATAAATGAACAGAAGACCTAAATATATATTTTTCTAAAGAAGACATACAGATGGCCAAAAGACACATGAAAAGATACTCAACACTGCTAATGTTTAGAGAAATGCAATTCAAAACCATAAGGCGGTATCACCTCACACCAGTCAGAATGGCCATCATCAAAAAATCTACAACAAACTAAAATGCTGGGGAGGGTGTGGAGAACACAGTTGGTGGGAATGTAAACTGGTGCAGCCACCATGAAAAACAGTACAGAGGGTCCTTAAAAAAACAAATTAAAATTATCATATGACCCAGCGATCCCACTCCTGAGCATATATCCAGAAAAGATGAAAACTTTAATTTGAAAAGATACATGCACAGCAATGATCACAGCCCCACTATTTACAATAGGAAAGGCATGGAAACAACCCCAGGGCCCATCAACAGATGACCGGCTTAAAAAGAGGTGGTGTGCGTATGCACATGTACACACAGTCGACTATTACTTGGTCACGAAACAAGAATGAAACGTTGCCACTAGAAGCAACCGAGATGGACCTAAAGAACATTACACTCAGTGAAGTCAGACAGAGAAAGACAAATACTATTTGACATCACTCACGTGCAATCTAAAAAATAATCCAAAATTATAAACACAAGATTCACAGGCATAGAAAATGAACTTATGGTTAACAAAGGGGAGAAGGGAGTGAGTCAGGATAAATTAGAAATATGGGATTAACAGATATAACAGAGATTTACTGTACAGCACAGGGAACTATGGGCTTCTCTGGTGGTTCAGACAGTAAAGAATTCGCCTGCAGTGCAGGAGACCTGGGTTTGATCCCTGGGTTGGGAAGATCCCCTGGAGGACGGCATGGCAACCCACTCCAGTACTCTTGCCTGGAGAAGCCCCACGGACAGAGGAGCCTGGCGGGCTGCTATCCATGGGGTTGCAAAGAGTCGGACACAACTGAGTGACTAAGCACACACACGCACAGAGGGAACTGTATTTAATATCTTGCAATAACTTACAACAGAAAAGATTCTGAAAAGAATATAAAACCGAGTCACTTTGTACATCTGAAACTAACAATACTGCAAATCAAGTATACAACTACAATTTGAAAAAAATAAAAAGAATCCAACCTCCACACATTTGGGAAATTCCGTCCGAATGGAAGCCTACTGGTCAATGAAGCACATTGTTAGGGAGGAACTGCTGGAGCTGACAGGCTGGCATCAACTTACTGACCAGAGACATTAATATGTCTTTGTTACCTGAATATTATTGACTGGAGATGCTCCAATATTTACTTACATAAATTGCCAGCCACAGACGTTAGTTTCTACAAAATCCCCTTGTCAGTAATGTGCTATCAACCTGCTCCCTCTTTGAGCTAAGACTTACCAGGTCAGCACTCCAATAAGCCACCAAAGAGATGAGGAAATGAACGCTAAAGCTCAAAAGTCTTGCCTCCCTTAGGTGAAGTATAGGACAGAAAAAGAGATAACAGAAAATTTAACCAAAAGAAAGCCGGTGTATCAACAGTATTAGCAACAAAATTAACTTTAAGGCAAAAAGCATGACTGGAAATAGTCACTACTTCACTGCACCATTTTCCTTCATAATCTTCATCTGTGTGTACTGAAAAGCACATCTTCAAAAATATATAACACAAGTTGTCAGAAGTTCAAGCAGAAATTGCCAATGCTACCATCTGCAATTATCTCTATAATGAGACATTAATCAAACAAAAGTAGAAACAGCTGAACACTGCAATTAACAAGCTTGATCCAGTAACTGGAAAACACAAATTTTTCCCAAGAATACATGAATCATTTGCAAAAAGCTGTCCATATACTTCATAAGTCTTAAAGCAAGCCTCATACTTTCACAGTATCAGACCATACCATTTGAGGATAATGCAATTCACACTATAAATTAAGAACACAACGACTTTAATAAGTAAAACTTTTATGTGTGTGTTCAGCTGTTCAGTTGTGTCGAACTCTTTGAGACCCTATGGCCTGTAGCCCACCAGGCTCCTCTGTCCATGGGATTCTTCAAGCAAGAATACTGGAGTGGGCTGCCATTTCCTCCTTCAGGGAACCTTCCCCACCTAGGGATGGAATCCAAGTCTCCCTCATTGGAAGCAGATTCTTTACCACAGAGCCACCAAGGAAGCCCAAAATCTATATACTTGGAAACAAAAACAGCCCTTGAATCAGAGAGTATGTAAGACACTAGAAAATACTTAGAACTTATTGAAATCTACTTAGGAACATTTGTGGGCTATGCCCAAGGCAGCAGGTACAGTTAATTATGGGCTTCTCTGGTGACTCAATGATAAAGAATCCACCTGCCAATGTTAAGATAATGTGGGTTAGATCCCTGGGTCAGAAGATTCCGTGGAGGGGAAATGGCAACCCACTCCAGGATTCTTGCCTTAGAAAACCCCATAGACAGAGAAGCCTGGTGGGCTACAGCCCATGGGGTCACACAAGAGTCAGATATAAAAACTAAGCAACAATAGAAGATAACTATACCAAACCCAGAATGTTTTACAGGTGAGTTCTGCCTAACATCAAAAAACAGGTGTCTCCAGTTTTACATAAAACCCTAGAGAATACAAAAAACCATTCCACAACTTATTTCATGAGACTACTGCTGCTGCTGCTAAGTCGCTTCAGTCGTGTCTGACTCTGTGCGACCGCAGAGACGGCAGCCCACCAGGCTCCCCGTCCCTGGAATTCTCCGGGCCAAGAATACTGGAGCGGGTAGCCATTTCCTTCTCCAATGCATGAAAGTGAAAAGTGAAAGTGAAATCGCTCAGTCGTGCCTGACTCTTAGCAACCCCATGGACTGCAGCCTACCAGGCTCCTCTGTCCATGGGATTTTCCAGGCAAGAGTACTGGAGTGGGGTGCCATTGCCTTCTCCATTTCATGAGACTACTGTAATGCTAATATTAAATAATACAAAAATCTCGCAAAGACTACACGAGAAAGAAAAACTGCAGGCCAATCTCATTCATGAACATGAATGCAAAAATCATTTTAAACAAAACAATAGCAAATCAAACCCAAGAATACAGAATAAAAAATAATGTATCATAACCAAGTTGTATTTCTTCCAGGAATGCGAATGTTATTCAACATTGAAAATACATTCAATCATCTCAATGCAAAAAAAATTCATTTGATCAAATTTCATAACCACTCAATTAAAACTTTTATCAAACTAGGAACAGAAGGAAAAGTCCCTAACCTAGTAAGTAGAAAGTCAAGTTGTGAAGGACTTCCAGGAAGGCTCTTTAAAGGAAGCTGAGTCCATGAAGACAGACCCTTTGTGTGTCCACTTCTTTGGATTTGGAATGGGGACTACATGGCTGATTTCCCAACATCTACTCTGGCCTATGAGGTGATGTGGATCAACTGGAATTCTCCTACACTCCTGACAGGAGGATAAATTGGTACCACACTGTTTAGAAACAGCTACATGTATGATAAAATTATATAGAAAAAAAGGGTGCTTAACTCAAATTTCAAGATAGTGTTTATTTCTAGCTGGGTGAGAGAAGGACTTCAACTGAGGAAGTGACAACCCCTAACTGGTAAAGTTCCATTTCTTTAGCTAAATGAGAGGTCCAACTGGGTTCATTTCATTTCTCTGGAAACTATACATATCAGTTGGATCTACTCTTCACTGTGCATGAGATATTACACAATAAATTTTAAATGAACAAAAAAATATCCAAGAAGCTATTTGAAAATATCTTCTTGCTCATCTCCCTATTTAAAAAAAAAATGCTCTTGGTAGGTAAAAGTGGTTTTTTTCATTGCTATAAAAGTGCTATTGAGATCTGGCACTTTAGGGGCTGCTCTTTAAAAAAAAAAAAAAAATTGCTATTAAAGACATTTATGTGTACTCCTCCCTGTATAACGCAATCAACTTGGTTTCCAAACATCACTGAAGTGCAAAAGATGTGAAAGCTTTGCACAGACTCTACTGACTTGCAACCACTTCTTTTATACCCACTGACATGCACCGTATTTCTGCTAATGAAATCCTTTAAACTTGTCTTAGTAACAGCAACATTAAAAGGTAAGAATATGTACATAAATACTAAGTTGCTAAATAGAGAGGCGAACTATCCTTTAATTAAGATATCAGATTTCCATCTTAAAGTGCTGAGTGGCATTTCAAACAGGATCTTCTTAGCTTAGGCAACTGTGGGACTAAACCCGAGACCCTAGATAGGTATCCGAATGGTTTTAGGCTAATTTATGGATTCGGTTTCCTAAAAAATAATAACATCCCAATTAAAAAAAAAAAAAAAAAAAAACTTCTCCAACTTCTGGAGCAGCCTTGGCAGGTATTTTTATGAGCACTCATTCTGAAATATCCCTAGCAAGGCAGGTACCAAATCCCGTAGGATAACGGCCCGAAAATCAACAGCGATATAAGCCAACAACAGATTCAAGAATCCACCCCCCCGCCCCAAATCTCCTGGAAACAGGTTGTCTTTCACACGCGATCTCCCCTCCAGAATCCTGAGGTGTGAAAAGCAATAGGGAAAATTACTGGGAATTACGAAAAGAGAGTCCGTGAATCATATGGACAAAACTTAAATCAGCTGGGACTTTGCAATGAAAGTTACCTAACCTCATTCTGCGGAGAGGGAAATCGTGTTTCTGGAAGAAGCGCACCTGCTAAGGATCTAAGAGTCATTTGAATCCATCTCCTCTCTCAGTCCAGTGACCGTTCCCTCACCCACTCCCAAACGCTTCAATTCGCTCCTGACACGGAGGTGACGTGAGAAAACCCGCACCTCCAGTGGGGCCAGAATGTCGAGACCAGAAAGGGTCGCGGCCCCTTCTCTCACAGGTGGTGAAACGGACGTTGGAAAGTGACGCAGCTGGGGCAGAAAATCAACGACCCTCGGCCACCGAGCTGCAGGAGCTTCCCGCAGGGCGATGAGAATCACTGGGGACCCCACTTCCTAGCTCTAGGACAGAGAGGGTCAAAATGAGCCCGGCTCCCTAGATTTCAGCATGAACTCCGAGTTTCCCTTGCAGGAGAACTGGGGAAACACAGACAGCTAGTGGCGCAGCTCCGAAACAGGCACCGATTCCCGCCCCTCCCGCAAACGTCCGTGGGGAGAAATGGCAACCGGGAGGATGCGGCGACTCCCGCGAGAAGAGATACCTTATGCTCGCGCCGCAGTCCCCCGTCGTACCGGCACCTGAGTCCGCCACCTTGCTTCCGGGGTTCAGCCGCAGCAAGGACCGAGGTCTCAGAAGGAGGGAGCCTCAGCCCCGCCCCATCCAAGCCCTGCCCCTACGCGCGCCTCGCAGAGGACCCGGGTAACTTCCGGGACGCCGCGCGTCACTAAGCAGCCGGTCCCCACTTCCGGACGCATCCTTGCCTTCCTCGTTGTCCCAGACTGCGCGAGTGCTATGGAGATATCGGCACGTTTGATTGGCGGAGAGAGAATGCTAGTCTCCGCCGATTGGATCCGGGGGAATCCGCCCCGTAGACGTCAGCTGGGAGCACAGTCTCAGTGGTCGGCTTGTTTCCCGCCGGCTACCTTCCTTGCGTTGCAATCATGGTGGACGTGATGGAGTCGCCCAAGGCGCGCATCAACGCCAGCATGCTAGCTCAGTTCATCGACCAGCCGGTCTGCTTCGTAGGGAGGCTGGAGAAGGTGCGCGCGCTCACCGCCCTGGGCTTTTTGGGTGGAGGGGCCCCATGGCCGTCGGGCTGGCGGCCCCGGGGTAGGTAACGGAGGGTGGAAGAGAGCATCACTGCGCCCCGAATTGCTTTATTTCTCGCAGCGGAACTGTTTGCACACTTTTTGACCACTGTAGCCCAATGTTGGGCTCTTAGCGCGCGGAATCGCGAAGTTTTCGAACGCACTCCGTTCTACTGTCCCGCCCTCGTTTTTTACTTGAAATTATAGACAAAACTCCATCTGTTTTCTATTAGCCGGCCTTGACAGCTAGTCCAGTTTTCTTGTTTCCTTTTCTGCTGTTTCCTCTTTTATCAAACCACGTTTTATCGTTGAAGTCGCTTTTCTGTGAAACATTGCTTGATTGTATTTTACTGATCCAGTGCCAGTTTGTTATCTTACCCAAGTGTTAAGAGCGCAGCCCCTCATCCTACTGGTGAGAAACAGGGCCAAAGGCTCAGGATCAGGGAACCGAGGAAAAACTTCTATATGAAAGTTTACTTACTAGTTTATTTCAGTCACATTATCTTCTTGCAGTAGGTATATTTGGACTTCACAGTTATGGAAATTGTGTAGGAGTGGCATCTGGTTAAAAAGTGCTTAAGGCCACAGCAAGTAGCAAAGCTGGCATTCAAACCAGATCTGACTGCACTCTTTGCAGCTGTCTCTCGGGAGTAGAACCCAGATGTTCTAATAACCAATTTCTCTTTACTTCCTCATGTCTAATTTTTTAAAACATACCCTCTGTGAGATATATACTGTTTAAATCATGGATGCCAGTAGATCTCACTTTTAGATAATATGAACCCTCCTTAATTTGTTCTTACTTCTAATTTGTTCTTAGATCTAAATCTGGGTTGCCAGATTTAGCAAATAAAACTAACAGGACACATTTGCACTAAAAAGGTGGTGGTTTATCTAAAATTCGAATTTAGGCATCGTTTGATCAGGTATAGTAACACAAGACAATGTGAACTAGTTCAACTGCTCAAAAAAATTGCTTTGTGTGCACTAATTAAGTGTGGGTCAATTTGCTCATCTTTTGTCAAACTTCTAGTCTTTTTAAGGGGATTTTAAACAGTTTATATGGACTTTTAAAAAAATTATGTGTTTCTTTTTCAGATTCATCCCACTGGGAAAATGTTTATTCTTTCAGATGGTGAAGGAAAAAATGTAACTGTTGAGTTGATGGAGCCTGTATGTTTAAGTATTAATTCTATGTATATTATAATTAATTCATCTTATTTGGTTTGTTGCTGATGTTTCTTATTCTTGGAGTGGACATATAAAGGACCAGCTCATCAAACTTCTCTCAAATAAAATTTGTGTCCTGCTTTTACATTTCCCTTTACTTTTCTAACCAATGATTTTGTGGGCTCTGTCATTTTTAAATAAATGCTGACAACTCTCATTCCTTATGAAAGACCAGAAAATCACTTAAGAAAAAAATTATTTTTTAAATCACTTTTCCCTTCCTCTGTAGTTTCACATTTTTTTAATTCAATTTTCTATTTTTATTTACATTTATTTTCAGTTGTCACTTGCTTTTACGGTTTATGTTTATGGTACACTTTCTTTGTCTTTTATGAAGACAGATATGTGTGCTGTTTGGTTAATGCATACAGAACTCACTGGACAAATATAGATAATAGAAAGTTCCTTTCAATGAGTCCTTTTAAACAAATTACTCCTTGTGGAAATACTGGACAGTCTCAGTATCTTTAAATGATTTTTGTCTTCAACTTAAACATTTAGCTGTCGCTTTAGACCTGAAGCCACGACTAAAGGTTCCTGGACTGGTGACATGCTGACACCAGCATGTTGGAGTGATAAGCACGCCAACATTTTTAACAAGTGACAATTCCATCTTTGCATTGATAAATCTTAAAATTATTTTGCTACATGAAATGAAAGATTAGTAAAATCTAGAACAGTTTTCCAAGTTAATTATTTTGTTCTTTGTGTTAGCTTGATGATAACACCAAGTTGACATTCTGTTCTTTGTGTTAGCTTGATGAAGAAATCTCTGGAATCGTGGAAGTAGTTGGAAGAGTAACGGCCAAGGCAACCGTTATGTGTGCATCTTATGTCCAGTTTAAAGAAGATAATCATCCTTTTGGTAAGTAAAACATTCTGTAATTCATGTAATTAGGAGGAAAACAACTTTATTTTTAACTTGCCATGTCTTGGCCTTGAGTTTCAGTCCTGCTACACTTTGAATTTCTGTATCACTTTCTGATCCCAAAGGAAAATGCTAGGACATTTTGGCCCACTTCTAAATAATGCTTTTGTATGTAAGAAACACAATGAAGATTAATATTTGTGGAAAGAGAATTTTTTAAAACAAAGTAAACAAAACAAAAATACTGTTAATAGTTTTTTTATTTGATTTTAATATATAAAGGCATCAAATAATGCACAACACCTAAATCACAACCAGGCAAGAATGGTGCCTGTACGATGGAAGTCAAAATGGAAGTTACACTCCATGAATTTTGGAAATCATGGAAGTTCTACAGCATGACTTTTATTTTTTGGAACCATACTTAAATAAATGTGACCCATATCACAGTTTTAGCAAATGGATTGTGAAAATAAGTTCTCTCCTCTAAAAGGGAGAGGAAAGAGAAACAGGTAGAACTCTTTAAATAATAATTGATGTTACAACTTTCCACTGTAGATTAAATGTTTGCTAACCTATTTCTTTCAGATCTTGGACTTTACAATGAGGCTGTGAAGATTACCCATGAGTTCCCTCAGTTTTTTCCTTTGGGAGTTGTGCAGTATGGTTGAACTATTTTGATGATTGCCCATGAGCTACACTGAAGACTATTAAGAGGCCCCTGATATTTGAAGGAGCAATTCCTGTGATTTTTAATATTTGTTTTCTTCTTAATTTCATTTACCTAACTTTATTAGATATTCCAGTGTGCCATTTTTGACAGGACTGGCTTATTGACAGTTCTCACCTAAGTTCTCATAAAGAATAATTTCTCTGGCATATAGTCAGATTAAATGCTTTTCGTTGAACTTACATTTTCTGCTTTATTAATAAAAGCTTATGTGCTGTTGGTCATATTGTTCTTCTTCTTTCAGTCACCTGTTCAAGCACAAACTTGGAATTTAATAGCTGTCAGGTCAGGACTTAACATTTCCCAAATGAAACCCTGGGCCAACCGTGTTAAGAATGTACTGCTACCTCATGAACTACACCAAGTTAATCACTTCCTTGACACTGAAAAAACGATGATACTAAAGCAAACAGAATCCAACATCTGTAATTTTTGAATACTTGTATTAGGGCATTCTACAGAATCAGAACCAATAGGGTATATGTGGATATGTATATGTAAATGAAGTGTTACACAAGTTGGTTGACATGGTTATGGAGGTGGAGAAGTCACCCGATCTGCAATCTAGAGAACCAAGATCTGCAAAACTGGAGAACCAAGAAAGTCGGTGGTGTAGAGTGCAGGTCCAAAAGCCTGAGAATAAGGGAAGTTGATGGTGTCACTTGCAGCCCACGTTCGAAGACCTGAGAACAGGGAGGATGCTGCTGTAAGTCCGAGAGTCTAAAGGCCCCAAAACCAGGAGCTCCAGTGTCAGAGGGCAGTTGAAGATCAACATTCCAGTTTAAGGAGAGAGCAAATGTGCCCTTCGCCTTTTTGTTGTATTTTAACTTTATAAACAGATTGAATGATGCCCACCTACTTTGGCAAGGGCCATCTTTACTCAATCTACTGATTTAGATGCCAATCTGTTCCAGAAGCACCCTCACAGATATACTCAGAAATAATGTTTTACCCGCTATCTGGGTATCCCTTAGCCCAGTTGTAACTGACACATAAAAAGTAACCATCATAGCATCTCTTTCTCAGGATTTTATTAATAACAACTGTCCAAATTAATTTGAAATTTCTGTATTATTGTACTTCATACCACCAACCCAGGTGACATGTTGCAAGTGTACAACAGTAATTGGTGACCTGTATAGCCACAAGTTTTATGGCTTGACCCATTTTCTTCAGTGAGGAAATAAATTCTAAATCCATTCAGGTTGTAGATCATGCCAAGAATATTTAAATTGGTAACATCTTCAATTTCATCCCCAAATATTCTACAAATTACTTAAGCAACAGAGCTACTCATGGTAAAACATTTTGTTACAGTAAGGAAAGACAATTTTGGTTTTCCCAGGTGGTGCTAGTGGTAAAGAATCTGCCTGCCAATGAAGGAGAGGCAGGTTTGATCCCTGGGTCAGGAAGATCCTTTGAGGTCCCTTGGAACAGGAGATGGCAATGCACTCCAGTATTACCAGGAAGATCCCATGGACAAGTAGAGCCTGGCAGGCTACAGTCCATGGGGTTGCAAAGAATCGGACACAACTGAGCACACACATACTCTGACCCCATGGACTGTAGCCTACCAGACTCCTCTGTCCATGGGATTTTCCAGGCAAGAATACTGGAGTGGGTTGCCATTTCCTTCTCCAGGAGATCTTCCTGACCCAGGGATTGAACCCAGGTCTCCCGCATTGCAGGCAGGCACTTTACCATCTGAGCCACCAGGGAAGTCCCTACATAAAGACAACTGTAATTGAAATTCAGGTGTAGGAGGGACATCAGCCAATCTCAATAACACAGTGTTGTCTTCAATGCCAGAAAAGGGGTCAGCCCGCAATTGTGTTAACCTCGGAAAACACTAAATGTTAAAGGTGTCCTGTTTGAAACCCCTGAACAACTATGTTTAGTAAACTGGACTAAATGACAAGGGTACTTCTGACAAGTGAATCCTTTATACTAATGATTTATGGTGCCATTTCTCTAGCCCCCGTGTTACCTATGAACTTTGGCTTGAAAGAGTGTCGTTTGAACAGATGCAGCTCCCCTGCCGTGTGTTGCCTGACATTTAGTAATAATTTTTTAGATATGATTCACCTATTTCAAGTGTACACTTCAGTGGCTTTTAGTACACAGAGTTGTACATCCATGACTACAGTCAATTTTAGAACATTTTCATCATGACTTACCTGTCATGGCCCAATCCCTACACCACCACCTTGCCCTTAAGAAGGAGCTAGTCGACTTTTCTGTCTCTGTAGATTTACCCGTCTGGGATATTTCATATAAATGGAATCATATATGGCCTTTTGTCGCTGACTTATTTACCATAATGTTTTCAAGGTTCATCTGTGCTATCAGTGCTTCATCCCTTTTTATGGCCAAAAAATACTCCACTGTATGGATATACCACATTTTTTTCATCCATTCATCAGCTGCTCTACATCTGGATGTTTTCCACCATTTAGCTGTAATGAACTATGAATATTCATGTATGAACATTAATAACCTCATTCATGAACTATGAACATTAATTTCAGTATACACCTGTGTTTTTATTTCTCTTTATATACTTAGGAGAGGAATTGCTGTATCAAATGGTAAGTATGTTTAACTTTCTGAGGAACTGCCAGACTATTCCAAAGTGGCTATACCATTTTACATTCCCAGCATCAGTGTTTGAGGATTCCAATTTCTCCACATCCTCAACACTTAATATCTTTTTGTTCAGAGTTATCCTAATGGGTGTGAAGTGATCTTGACTTGTCTTGTTTCTTTCAAAGCTACCATAAGCCACTCTGTTGGCCAGAAAAGCTTGAATGCCTCTCCCCCTTTTCACTGTCACTGCCACTGGAAGTGCAGATAGCTGTCATTTCTCACTTGGAGCTATCCCAACAGCCCTAAATATATGACTGGCCTTACTGCTTTGAGTTGCATTAGACATCAATTATCGATAGGAGAAGGCAATGGCACCCCACTCCAGTACTCTTGCCTGGAAAATCCCATGGACAAAAAAAAAAAAAAAGAAAATCCCATGGACGGAGGAGCCTGGTAGGCTGCAGTCCATGGGGTCGTGAAGAGTTGGACACGATGGAGTGACTTCACCTTCACTTTTCACTTTCACGCATTGGAGAAGGAAATGGCAACCCACTCCAGTGTTCTTGCCTGGAGAATCCCAGGGATGGTGGAGCCTGGTGGGCTGCCATCTATGGGGTCGCACAGTCGGACATGACTGAAGTGACTTAGCTAGCAGCAGACATCAATTATAATCAACATACTACAAATTTTAAACACCAGAGAAGTGTGAAAAGGGGAAAACTTCCTGGGAAGCTTAACAGAGGAGAAACCTGGCCAATATGACTTTAATGAAGTGAACAAGGTTAACATCACCAGTGATGACATGTGGATAATCATGTGCCCACGAATAATGGGATAAAAAAGGCACTTCACCTTTGTGCTATTTTTTCAAAAACGGGTTATGCCAGTCTGACCATGAGTGAATATCAAACATACTCAAATTGAAGGACATTCTACAGACTGATCAGTTCCCCTCAAAACTGTCAAAGTAATGAGGGAGGAATGTCACAGAGCACGAAGGAGACATGACTAAATGCAATGTGGGATCACAGACTGACTCCTGGAACAGAAGCATGTTGATGGGCAAACGGGTGAAATCTGAATAAAACCTGGAGCAAAAGTGATGGGCCAGTATTGGTTTCTTAGTTTTGATAAATGTACCAGGAAACTATAAGGTAACATAAAAGGAGACTCCTGGGGTGAGGGGAGGAACTCTTTCTTTGTAACTTTTCTATAAATCTAAAATTACTCCAAAATAAAAAATGCACTTAATACAAAATCAACAACCTCCAGAGGCTCCCCAGTGACTAGTCAAGTCCACAGCTCTAATTAGTCATCCAGACCTTCCCACATCTCACCTCAGACTCAAATCCTGGTCTCCCCTGAAGCAAACCCCCAGCACTGCTCTGCTGTTGCCAGAACACACTAGACCCTTTAAGATCCAGATGTTGTTGAGTTCGCTCTTGGCTCTGATTGGGATGTCTGTTCCTATGCCCAAAGGAAAACATTCTCTAAGCTTTCCCAAACATGAGCAAGCAGAGTTAGTTACATTATGTTATAGTCCTCTCATCACACTTAACTTGCTCATAAGCTTTTTTCTTCTTTTTTGGATTAAGAAATTATATATACATATGTAGTTTTATTATATTTGTAACACTATAAAAATCAGAAAGTAAATTCCCCACTGTCTCCCCAAAGATGCTACTATGGATTGGTGGGCTGCTTTCCAGAATTTCCTCTACATAAACTATCTATAGGACCTCAATATCCTGCCCTACAACATGCATTTTTCCTTTAATAAGTATTGGAAATTGAGATATTGAGCTATCTCATCCTTTTTAATGGATGAAAAATACCCATGTGCCAAGTGTTTCTTAATTTATTAAGTCAGTCCTTTACTAGTTGCAGAGTCAGATACAACTGAGCAACGAACACACACATTCTACTAGCCTTCCCCACCAAGAGGCTCTTACAGATGAACTTGTAGTTTAAAAACCTGTCTTGTCTGTGTTTCCCAATGTCTAACATTTGTTGTTATTCAGTCACTAAGTCGTGTCTGACTCTCTGCGACCACATGGACCACAGGACACCAGGATCCTCTGTCCTCCACTATCACCTGGACTTTGCTCAAATTCATGTCCATTGAGCTGGTGACGCTATCTAGCGTACAAATAAATTAGTCCACGCACCCTGGTTTGAGAAGCCACAAAGCTGAGAAGAGAGGCAATGAAGGCCTGAACCATAATTCAGTGAAGTGACAAGGGACAGCAGGCCAAGAGTTGAGGATATATTATAATGGATTCCACAGGACTCAGTGAGAGATGATGCTAGGAGTCAAACAAGGTAAGAACCCAGGATGAGATCAACAGGTAAGGAGGCAATATTTTCACTTCAATACAAATTTAAGTATTTAATAGGCCCTTGTGTGAAGATGTCCACAAAATATTTAGAAAAGTAGGACCAGACAGAGATTTGAGATATTTAGTGTTTAAGAGATCTACCAATCCCTTATCTGCAATTTCAAAATTTCTTAACAGTTTGAAACCCACTTTTCCCAAATTGGGGGCTAAATGCATTTGGCAACAAAACCTGGTAAGAACTGTAGTGAGGCTACTTCATAGTCTTTATCAGACTTCCTGGAAATATTCCTAAGCTTCACTGCAGAAGTATTACCATGTTTGATTAGAGAGTACTGCCGCTCTGGGAAGGATGTTTCATAACATATAGTAAATATACCCTCTCTGACTTTTCTAAAATAAAAAAGCTCTGAATCCTGAAGCATATCTGGCCCCAGCAGTTTCAAGTAGGGGAATGTGTTCCTAAATCAGGGACAGCATCCTGAGGAAGAAAACCACAGAACCCGTGACAAAACCTGGGGGAACGTGCACTTATGGAACAGCAGTGTGAGTCAGGAGAAGGACCCCAATAGTGCCTGACACCTAGTAAGCGCTTGCTAAGTATTTATCCACTGAAGGAATATCATAAACTACTAGGGAAGAGTTTCAAAGAGAAGTCAACGATGCTGAAAACTCAAAGAAGAACTGAAGATGAGGACTGAGGATAAAAGACTGATATTACTAACATATATCACACATTTCTAAAAAGAACGAGGCTACAAACATAAAAAGGGAAAACATATCAATAAAAGGAGGTAACAACTATTAAGAACACTCAACAGGAAATAAAATTAGACTTTAAACTTAGCTCCAAGTGTTCCTGAGAAGCCAGGAAAAGGAAGAAATAGGCCACAGAATTTTGATAACTTAAATTCATCATGACAACCAAATGTTTCTCTAAAAGGAATATCACCCAGAATCTACCGTGAGGAATAATGAGCTATAAAAAGGTTGTCGTCAGTCATAATCTTACAGATGTTTTTCAGATGATTTTTTTTATTTTCATCTGATAAAGACAAAATTAAAACAACTCTGAAAACATCTCTTCACTGGGTGAGTTAAGCACTTTGAGTGATAAACTAGTATTACTGACTTTAAAGAATTTTGAGTTGTTTTTTAAGGTATTAACTTAATATTCATTAAGTCACTCAATAATTATTTTAGTCTTGAGCCAATTCCTAGAGATACAAAGTCCTTGCCTTCTGAAATTTCAATCCATGGCAGTTTAGCATAATTTCCAAAGATGTCTCAACTCAGAACTAGTTAATATTTAACCGGCCTAAGGTTTTAAAGAAATCTACTATGATTAAGAACAATCAAATTCTGTATTTTCTATTTAGTGAAACTCCAATTTGGTTTCCTCTCTTAATTAATTCACATGGAATTTGATTCTGATCAATTCCATGAACGAAAGAAAATTAAGAATCCTAGTACCACAGGTTCTCATTCATAAAAAGATGCTAAATCTAGAGTATTTAATAAAGCATATGTTTTGAGTTACTTTCTAATTGTGATGTTGGTTTAAGTTAATCCTCTTATGTTATTTATGACCTCAGTTGACCTACAGTATAGGGTTTGAGATGGCTAATTAAGACCAGAGGTGTAGGCTATGAACAATTTATGGTGTAATACATTCATCTTGGGGGAAAGGATTAAATTTGTTATTAGCGTGCCATTGTTTCTTCTTTACCTATTACCAAGTGTCAGAAGCAGGTCTTATGTTCTAGTATTTCCTCATGGTTAAGATTTGGACTGAAGAACCCGCCTGCCAATGCAGGAGACATAAGAGACATGGGTTCGATCCCTGAGCCTGGAAGATCTCCTGGAGGAGGGCATCGCAACCCACTCCAGTGTTCTTGCCTGGAGATTGCTATGGACAGAGGAGCCTGGTGGGCTATAGCCTACGGGGTCGGGTTGCAGCAAGTCAGACATGACTGAAGCGACAGCACACACGTACGCGGCGCTTTCACATACGAAAAATGGTTCTTTAAACCGGATTGTTTCTGTAGGTGGGTGCGTAAAGAACAACAATCCCTGCGGACTCTATATAATACAGTATTTAAGATGCAAAACTGAGAAGGCTTTGAGCCAGTTCTCAAACTCTTGAGCGCTGTGCTGTGCTTAGTCGCTCAGTCCTATCCAACTCCCCGTGATCCGATGGACTGTAGCCCACCAGGCTCCTCTATGGGGAGCCTCCAGGCGAGAATACTGGAGTGGATTGCCATGCCCTCCTCCAGGAAATCTTCCCAATCCAGGGATTGAACCCAGGTCTCCCATATTGTGGGCAGATTCTTTACTGTCTGAGCCACCAGGGAAGCCCAAGAAACATAAGCTGGAAGGAAAATAAGTAAGCAGTGGAAAAAGTTTTGGGCAACGCCACTGATGGCACTGTGACTTAAGTAGCCCCTTTAAAAAGACTATTCACTTTTCACACAACGTTAAAATATTCCCCAGGAAAAGAAGGCCGTTATCTTGGCTGGTAAGAAGACTCTCTCACCAGAAAATGTTATATTGAGGCAATAAAATTTATAATTATAAATTTTATAATGATAGGTTTTAAAAAATAGTTTCAATGAAAGATCTTGGTATCTTGTCACCCTGAATCTTGAGGGATAATCAGTAAGGAGAAATTCTTCTACTGAATAAACGCTAGTTAAAAAGCTAGATAATTTAACATTATTTTTACCTTAGATATTCATTTTGGAAATTAATATTATTTAGATCTTAACATTTATTTTCATTAATTCACTTAATATACAATGATTATTTAAAGCCAAACTGCATTAAATGAATTTAGCATAACTCTATAGAAAATCAAAAATACTATCGCATTTCACTTAAATATTTTAATATTTTTCTTTAGCTTTTGAGGAAGCTTAAGTGTTATGAAAACATTAGACCTGATGAGAAAATACATTTCTTTAAAGAGATTCATCTTTTAAGTGATCAGGGTCCTAGTGAGCCAATTGTTTTTTAATTTGGCTCAGAGATGGTAAGCCTTAGTCAGTCAAGTATTTGACCATTTATGAAAGGCAGACAGTGGTCTAGGAGCTGCCTCATCTTGAAATCTCCTCAGAAATTATTAAATGTTTTCCATATGAACATATTATGGATCAAGGGAGGACCTAGGATTTAGAATCTCGGCCTCCAAACCAGGGGAATTTGTTGACTTCTCTTTCTTTTAGAACTCAGTGACCTAGTGGAACTGACCCACTGGGCAATTTCCTTCACTCTCAGTGGTATGATTAAGCCATGAAAACAACTCAAGATGAGATATGATCTGTATATATTTTTACCCCACTTGTTTCCAAAAAAAGAATTTAAGACAACTGCAAAGCCTTCTATTCTTTCCCTGTTTTCTCATCATGAACTCATACAATGTGACTTTCCTAAATGTAAATTTCAGTGGAGGTAGAACGGGACAGTCAATTGATTACCATCATTTGTCACAGGAATATTAACCTGCTAAAAATGGCATTAATATCCTACTTTATCCTTTGTAGAGAAAACGTTAAAATATCATTTCAAGATGAATAAAATAGGTTCTGTGTTGCTTTCTTCCTTCTATTTTATAACATAAACCTATTTGAGGTACAAATGTAAGAACATAGTTTAAGCAAAAAAAAAAAAACAGGGAAAATACAATTGCCAGTACATTTGAACTCAAAAACTATACCTAAGATAGCTTAAACAAAAATAATGTTTCCCTGTTTGATTCTTTCAGCGCTTAAAGAAAAAAACAGACCAAAAAAGGGGTAGACAAAGAAACATTTGTAAACTTCATCTGCAATAATTGGTAAAAGAACCAGTTACATTTACATCTATGATTCCTTAATCAAAGGGCTAGAAAGGATTATAAAATCATGGCATGCTTCTAGGTGTGGACTCCTTACAAAGTCTGGAACCCATGACATTTGGCTTCTATAATTTTAAAAACAGAATCTAGAGATAAGTAGTCTGATAAACTGTCTCACTGGAAACGTTAGGAAACTGCAGAGACTTGGGAAAATAAACTAATGCATAGACAACCATTTCCAACAACAGAACACTGCTGAATTTATTTAAAGTACATTTCAGAAATTAATAATTTGGATTCATGCATTTGAACTTTAAAATTTTTTATGAGTTAAAATCATTAAATCAATGACATTTAGAAGCAGTCATGCTGCCTTCTGTGTTCTCTTCAGATTCTAAATTCAGCTACATGTGTCTTGTGATCACAAGATCTGGTTACAAACAGCAATAATTGTTGCAAAGCAAATTACATGGTGGCACAGGAAAACATTCCCCTTTCCAGTAAAGGAGAAAGTGGCTACCTCACTCACAACCTGCAGACTATATATAATGCAGATTACAGACTTCAAAACTGACGTATGCTAAAACAGAAAAACTATGTCATGAGAAAGACAAAGACTGCTTTGTTTAGGGAAAAACTTCTAGAGCACTGATGAGAAATACTTAAGTGTTTATGAGCTATGGAAACTTGTTCTTAGGAAACAAATTTATTCATTTCCATTCATAAGCATGCAGGCATGCAAACAAGAGTTTAATTGAATATATTAAACATATTAAAATACACATTGTAAAATAATATTTTATAACAAACACTGTATAACATTTATACAATATTTTTTATTTACAATGTATTACATTTGTATATTGTACATATAACTGTAATAATATGCTACAATTATATATACTATATATACTACTACAACCTGGAAATAGGTAATTTCTACTTAGCTGGACTCAGTACACAGACAAAAATGACTCATGAAATATTTAAAATCATGAATTGTTAGTCTTAACTCACACATTTGAATAAAAATTGGTCAGAGCATACCAAATTTTGGAGCTAAAAATGGCAAACCAGTGAATGACCAGTTGGTAGTTGATGCCTCCAAAACAAAGCAGAATAAGTTTCTGAGAAAAAGAGCCTAATTGATAAGCAACTTGTGTCAGGGTAAAGAAGGGTGTGGTCACGCACCCATCTCCAGCTGGAGCACACCTGAGCCTAATCTGTTCATCTCAGTTCATGGTAACTGAGAGAGTCACTTGTCAATGGTGAATTTTAACATATAAAGGAAGTTTTGCTATTGGTCCACTTGCATAATTCATGTTCCCATGTTTTTTCATATCACAAAATTGTTTCCTCTTACTGTAACCATATTCTGCCCACTTTCCAAAATATAAGTCTCATTTATATCAATCTCTTGTTAGGTAAAACTGTCCTCTACTTAGCAGAACTCAAAGCTGCCTTTTCCAGCTTCTTAAAATCCAGAAAAAAGATGAAAACTCACAACACCATCGCCCACAGCCGAACTACTAGAATCTTAATCAGTGTAGGCTGAAAGCAGACGGACTGAGGAAAACCAGTGACGGCTACATTTCATCGTACAACCCGTTTCAGCTGTAAAGAAAATGGGCGTGCGCTTTGATTGGGTGACCAATATAATTTCAAGAAGTTGTCTTAATCCGAAAGAAGATTAAACAGTTGGTCTCATGAAAATCAGAAGAGAGCAGAGACAGGAAACAGTGGGAAAATATAGGGGAATGAAGAGAGTCATATGCTGTAAGACAAAAGCAGCTGAGGGGGAAGTTTAAATTCAGTAATACTGAGAACTCTCAGGCAGTTATTCCAAGAGTGGACGGAGATGCCAAACTAGAAGTTCTGAGTTTCAGCTGTTTGCTTTGGGTATATCGCTTTACCAAAACTATAAGCTGTCACTTTTTTTCTAGGCCTCTACAGACCCTCATGCTCTGCCATCTGTTTTAGAAATGAAGACATCATCAAGACACCTGAATTACGATGCTCTTATCTCCTCATTCTCACATCTGCTTGCTCAAAAATTAGAAAAGTTTCACTTCACTGTATCTGAGTATCATTTGTCAATCTCGATCCTCCAACTTTTTTCTTTTCTGGACTAACTCTGGCCTTTCAAAAATGTCTTTACCCCTTCACTTTTTCTCTAAACACAATACTTTGCCAAGTTTATTGTTCATCATTTCATGCAAGTTGCATAATTTCATAAATGTATTTCATACAACATGACAATGATTAATAAAGAGTGAAAAGTGTGGAAATCTTACTGCGATGTACTCAAAACAAGAACAACTCAACCTCTATGCCTTTTTCCGTCCGTCTTTGCTCCATCTAAGGTTTTACGACGGTGGCTGATCAGCAAAAACAAAACAGAACAACCTTATCAGGTGTGACAGAGTGACTCTGAAGGGATAATTTTTTTTATTTTTAATGCCATAAGTTAATTCTTTATTTAAATGCTAATCTATTAGTCTAGTATAACCCTCTCAAGGCACAGTCAATTTCAGTAATGACGCTGATGGCTGCAATATAATCAAGGGAAGCCTCTACCACTTGGTACAAAGGAGTGGAAATGACAGACAGCTCATTAATCATTTACCCTGGAGATGAACACATTCATTTCCTGACAGGGGGCTGTAGGTGAATGCTGCCAAAATGAGAAATGTCAATTGTCAGGCCTCATACATAATAACAGTGTAGCTATTTTTAAGCTTTATTGAAAATTAGAGTTAGGCTCTTTTTCCCTACAGTTCCATCACATATGCTTGGCAAGTTTTGTTCTATGAGAATTCATTCTCACTCTGCTCAGACATCTCTGTTTGAGAAAATATATACTTCTCAGACTTTAACGTAAGATATTGGAAAGGTTATTTAGAAATCTGTAGAATCCTGAATATTGGGAGTGAACTCTGAAAGAACTGAGAAATAAAAGAGGCAAAGCAGAAAAGGTATTAATAACTTCTTGGTTCATTTATCTGCACAGTATATGTTTTATCAGCAGTAAGGGTAAAACACATTTTAAGCTCCTCAGATCTCTAGAAGGAACAGCTGTATTCTATAATTCATGCAACTATTTTCTGAAGACACAGGTAAACAGAATTCAATGAAATAGACTTAAAAACATTGTATGTTCACCAAATTAGGTGAACAATGTTACCAAAAGAAATGACCTTCAGAACCTGCCCCAGCCTATCTATAGTTTATGTGTTATGCTTCCAGTGGAAAATAATGTTCCCAGACTTAAGAAATTCTCTTCTGGAAGCCAGCACCATCTTAAAATTCACTGGGAGAATTATATACACTTTTTCAAAAAGAATTCCATGTATTTCAGAAATTTATCTATCTTTTAAAAACGGTGCGTTTGTCCTAAGAGTCACAACTGACCTTGCATTCCATTTTTGAAGAATGGAGAGGATCAGAATATTTAAGATGAGAAAACATACTAACTTCCCCACACTTATCAAGCTGCTGAATATTTTGCTCCACAAATTAAACATCTTCATCGTACTTGGGGGACATTTATGTGCCATAAAGCTACACGCTCATATTGTACAAATATTAAGTATACCTGCTTAATGAATAATATAAATTCCAAAATTGATGAGGAAAGTACTTTTCCTTTGATATAACTAATGTGTAGCACAGGAACTCTGCAACAAATTTTTAGTATAAAATAATCAGCTATCAAATTACTTGATACTAAGGATATTTAGTTTTACCTACCACGTTTGGTAGTGGCAACTTCTTAAACTGTCATCAACGAAGTTATCTGGCTGCAATGTAATAAAATGTGAACAAACATGAATTTTGACATTTGCCATCTCAAGCTCCAGACTTACTTGCAAACACATCCCCACACACTCCCACTTACCCTTTCTCCATGTATGTGTGTGTGTGTGTGTGTATATATATATATATACATATATATATGTGGAGCTAATATTACTCATGCAAAAAGACATAAGACTAACAATTTGCATGCTTTTCTATGAAAATGCCTCTTTCAAATTTATAATACATTACTCCCTTCAAATGCTCTTTAGACTACTCTTGTCTTTATGACTTTATATTTTAAGAGCCTAACTAGATTCCTATATCAATTTGCAGTCATGAAATTAAGTTATGGCAACATGCTTTTCACAAATTGAATGATGAAAGAACTGTATTCACTGAATTACTATTATTGCTGCTATTTCTGACATTACATAAATTATCCTTTAATCCTAAAATTACCTTCTTAGTAAAACATTTAAAAATACTATGCTATTAATAGATCAGCAAGAAAATTGCATTTTTGAAAAATGTAATGGACCTCTACTTCCTCAAATTATTTCTAATTAGAAAATAAGTTTGAAAGTTCAAAATTAGAAAATTAAATAAACTGACATGTATTTTGGCCTACCGAGAGAGACAAGATGCTATTATGATACTCTTTCTAGCAATTACAAATATTAATCTGAGTGAATTTGAGTCTGCTGAAAACAATGCTCATGTCTACCTCGTCCATTAGACAGCTCCTCCAAGGCAACGGTGGTGCCATCAACCCTTTGAAATCATAACCTTTGAGTGTCCAGCACATGTAAGCATGCTAATGCCTGGTTGTTTGCTGGAAGCACAGACATGCAGGAATGTCCAGAATTCAACACTTGAATATCAGTATCTTCTTAAATTACTGGAAATAAGTTGAGTAAAATGCACTCTAGCCTGGATTGGACAATAATCATCTGATTTCTAAATACAAAAGACAGATGTACAGCCACAGGCCCAGAGCCAAAATACAGGAGTCAGGAAACATCATGAGGAACATCTAGGAGAGATAAGATTGAAATAAAGTCATTAATGATATAGCACTACCTCAGCAACAGTTAGAATTGGACATGGAACAACAGACTGGTTCCAAATAGGGAAAGAAGTATGTCCAGGCTGTATACTATCACCCTGCTTATTTTATTTATATGCAGAGTACATCATGAGAAACGCTGGGCTGGAGGAAGCACAAGCTGGAATCAAGATTGCCAGGAGAAATATCAATAACCTCAGATGACACCACCCTTATGGCAGAAAGTGAAGAAGAATTAAAGAGCCTCTTGATGAAAGTGAAAGAGGAGAGTGAAAAAGTTGGCTTAAAGCTCAACATTCAGAAAACAAAGATCATGGCATCCGCTCCCATCACTTAATGGCAAATAGATGGGGAAACAGCGGCAACAGTGGCTAACTTTTATTTTTTTGGGCTCCAAAATAACTGCAGATGGTGATTGCAGCCATGAAATTAAGACACTTACTCCTTGGAAGGAAAGTTATGACCGACCTAGACAGCATATTAAAAAGTAGAGACATTACTTTGTCAACAAAGGTCTGTCTAGTCAAGGCAATGGTTTTTCCTGTGGTCACGTATGGATGTGAGAGTTGGACTATAAAGAAAGCTGAACACAGAAGAATTGATGCTTTAGAACTGTGGTGTTGGAGAAGACTCTTGAGAGCCCCTTGGACTGCAAGGAGATCCAACCAGTCCATCCTGAAGGAAATCAGTCCTGGGTGTTCATGGGAAGGACTGATGTTGAAGCTGAAACTCCAATACTTTGGCCACCTGATGCGAAGAGCTGACTCATTTGAAAAGACCCTGATGCTGGGAAAGATTGAGGGCAGGAGAAGGGGACGACAGAGGATGAGATGGTTGGATGGCATCACCTACTCAATGGACGAGTTTGGGTGGACTGTGGGAGTTGGTGACAGACAGGGAGGCCTGGCGTGCTGCATTGCATAGGGTCGCAAAGAGTTAGACCTGAGTGACTGAACCAAACTACCTCAGGAAAGTCAGAATTACGTTATGGACCCATTTTCCACTGTGTTAAATGGAGAACTAAATGCACTTTTTCCAAATATGATGAAAGAGACAATTAAGAGAAAGAAGTGCATCTGTTTATTATTCCTATATATTACTGTAGAATATGAAATCTAGAAAAATGTTTTCTAAACAATTAAATGTTTTGATTTTTTCATAATACCTTATAGCAAGTGTCTTCACCTCAGATAATAATTTGATTGTTTATTATGGTAAAAACAAGATACCGGTCATGGGTAATTTTTATAAAAGCCAGCAAGGTGTGTGTGATGGGGTTTCCCAGGTGGCACTAGTGGTAAAGAACTGGCCTGCCAGGGCAGGAGATGCAAGAGATGCAGGCTTGATCCCTGGCTCAATCTTCCCAAAGATGCCCTGGTGCAGGAAAGGGTAACCCACTCCAGTATTCTTGCTTGGAAAATTCTATGGACAGAGGAGCCTGGCGGCCTACATTCCATGAGATGGCAAAGAGTCAGACCCGACTGAGCGACTGATTACACAAAAGGTGCTGTGATATACATATTTATTTATATATTCATCCTTATTGCAGAAAAACTAGAAGGTGCAGATAAGAAAAACGCCACTTAAAATCCTACTCTTGAAAGATGACCACTGTTAAAATTTTGTAAATACCCTCCTACAGTGTTCCATGCAAATATATTCTATACAGACTATCCTGTAACTTGCCTTTCCCTCCACTTATAAATATGTCATTCTTTGTCAATAAAAACACCCATACTATTTGAATAGTTTGTGAGTATCCCTCACAAACAATAGCTTATATGTATGTGACAATTTCTTTACTCTTATTATTGAACATATAGATTTCCAATTTATTATAAACAATGTGATCATTGCATAAAAACATATACTTTTGTGCACTTATCCAATTAATCTCCCAGAAAATATCCCCAAATCCATCTGTCAAAGGGTATGAAGCTTTTTAAGACTTTTGATATATATTACTCATTGTCCTCAGGAAAACTTGTACTAATAATATACTTTTACAAGTTATCTGAGAAGGTCCCTTTCCTGTATGAAAACACATGAAAACGCATATTATTCTAATCCATACTGGCAAGTGAACAGTATCCTTTTGTCATTTTAATTATCATTACTTTATTACCATCTTAATATTTATTGGCCATTTTGACTGTACAAATCCTTGATTAAATATTAACCACTTGTGTCTTTTCCTTATGGACTTGAAAACATTGTGAATTAAGGGTCTTATTCGTATGCATGTTGCAGCTTGCCAGTTTGCTCGCGTTCTCAGTTTCTGGTATTTCTGCTCACCAAACCTTAAGGACTTGGAAAAGAAGCTGTGCCTTCACCCACTGTCCTCTTCTGCACTGCTGCGTGCAGAACCTGTGGGAACCACATAATGCTTGGTTTATGCTAGTCTATAATGGGAAGGATTCTAGGATTTCCTCACTATGTTGATACTGGCTATTTGAGACAGACAATAAAATTGGACAGGGAAAAATGGAGGAGAAATATTTCCTTTTAATGATTAAAAACAAAATGAAAGTACAGATCGGGAACCAATTTTTAGATTTTACCAACGGCTTTTTGTATCCAAAACGCCACTGACATGTTTGTTTTTCTCTTTGGGTGCATAAATACTAAATATAGTAAACCCTCCTTTGTCGTGGTGGATTATCTTCTGACACACAGCCCATAAAGTAGGACAGAGAAGTATAAAACATGAGAAGTGCAGACTGGAAAGTCAGACTACTGGAGTCTAAGTCTTGGCTCTGCTATAATTAGCTGTGTAACTCAGGACAAGTGACCCAGCATCCCTACCCCTTAACCACCTCATGTGTAGAATGGGGACAGTAACAGTGAATCTGCCTCACAGGGCTCCCGTGAGGCCTAAAACACGACAATGTGCATGGCACCCGGCATATAAAAAGTACCAACAGTAACTACTATTCTCAGTAATATACTGTGGGATTAGATATTCACTTGGTGGTTGTTGCTTTGTCACTGAGTTCTGTCCAACTCTTTAGTGACTCCATGGATGGCAGGCTGCCATGCCAGGCTTCTCTGTCCAGATTTCCCAGGCAAGAATACTGGAGTGGGTTGCCATTTCTTTCTCCAGGGGATCTTCCCAACCCAGGGATCAAACCCACATCTCCTGCATTAGTAAGCAGGTTCTTTATGACTGAGCTACCAGGGAAGCAGATATTCACTTTATTTATGAATTTATCATAAATATTCCTAAGTGAAATCAGTTGTTTTAGCAATTTATATTCATTTGATACCTGGATTATGCTAGCTTTTAAAAATATTTGGGAAACTTTCCTTCTGTCTATATACTCTAGAAAAAAATCAGTATTTTATAAAGATTAATATTTTCATAAAATGTTTTATAATCAGCAAAGTAACCTACACAATTGTGGGGGAAGAGGGCAAAATAGGCAGATGATGTAATGGAAAAGGAGTGGCTAGGAGAGCTAGCCCCACCTCTGCCATGGCCCTGTGGTCACAGACCCTCATACGGGGATGTTGAACCAACATCCAACAAGCCTTCCCCTTCTCTTGGATGCCTCTGTCTCAACAGATGTTAGACATGTACAACTGCTCAGTGCCCACATGTTTTAATTATAGCTATCCCAAGGGAAAAGAGACTTCACAATGTACTTCCTTATTACCACCACTATCCCAAAATTTTAACTTAAATGAACATCAAGTATAAAAGAATGGCAGGAAATAAAGGATTATACTGAGAAAATCCTGGATATTTTCTCCTATGAAGGCCAGGATTTAAGAGTTGAACATAGATATGAAAACAACCTCAAGTTTTCAAGAGTTACCAGTTAGCTGTGTAGATTGACCCAAATCTTAATTTTCATCCCTGGGTTCCCTCTTCTATCACACTAAAATCCTAGGTGGTTATTCAGAGGACTTCTTCATATAGGGAAGAAGTAATATTCAAAATACAGGATAAACAAAAGTAGTGAAGTTCTATCTCAAAAGAAAGATTTATATTGATTCAGAATTGGAAACACAAGCCCTTGGGAAATTTTCACTACTGAGAGGAATGTAGATTCTTTGTTTAAAGTATACCACATTTAATTAAAATGTACTGACACATGCTTCTGCTGACGCTGCTGCTAAGTCGCTTCAGTCGTGTCTGACTCTGTGCAACCCCATAGATGGCAGCCCACCAGGCTCCCCCGTCCCTGGGATTCTCCAGGCAAGAACACTGGAGTGGGTTGCCATTTCCTTCCCCAATGCAGGAAAGTGAAAAGTGAAGTCGCTCAGTCGCTCAGTCGTGTCCAACTCTTCGCAACCCCATGGACTGCAGCCTACCAGGCTCCTCCGCCCATAGGATTCTCCAAGCAAGAGTACTGGAGTGGGTTGCCATTGTAACCAATAAAGATTAGGTAACAATGACTGTTAAGCACTACTTTTACAGAGCATTCTGTGACAAAGATATAACACTCCATGTTTATTTCATAACCTAACACTCCCAATTACCCTATGAAGGAGGAATGTATTAGGAAATTAAAGCTCAAAAAGGTTAGGTCACTTAGCTAAGACATTGGGGCTAGGATTATAATTTAAATTTCAAAGCCCATACTTTGAATATCTGCAAATGAGTGACTGAAATTACATTCAGCCATGCAATTAAATGCAGAACTACATTGTTCCTAACTCTAATACTTACTGTGTGTAGCACTGACAATGGAAAGATACTTTTAAAATATACCATTTTAAAGAATCATCATCATTCTGGAAAGCTGAAAAACAGAGTTGACAAAAAGTTACTTCTAATATTAAGTATCAAATTTGCCACCAAAATAACAGATATTATCTTACTGTATTATTTGCAGAGTGGTCATACACAATTTCTAGATTAGATGTGTTGACTTCAATTTTTTAAATAATAAAAACATCTTTATTAAACACCTCTATTTAACATGTTTACGTAAAATCTTTCATTTTCTAAACCCAAATATTAGTGAACTACTAATAAAAATGAAAAATTAACCTATTTTCATGGTCCACATACAATGAGATGCAAAATAAGCATAATAAACATCTTACAGGAATATTTGAGATCATAGAAAATATTAGGAGACTGACACATAGGTTTAAACAATTATTTGTAAAAATGTCACCCTTTGGTTATAAACAAGCATATTATATAACAGACTTTATGTCTTATATTGTATTTCCAAAAATTACACATATTTTAGATATAACCCTATCCTTAACGTCAACTCAAAAAATTTACCTTACTTTAGCTACGGAGAAATAAAAATGTATATGACAGTTTGACATTTAAGCCAATTTTTCATACTATGAACAGAGTAAATTTGAAAGAAACACTTCAACTGAAGCAACTTTAAGGGTAAAGGTAATATTTTAATAAAGTGAAATCAGGAAGACTTGCTTAGAAGACTAGAAAAAGTCCCCTTAGTAACAATCTTTGTTTAAAAAAACCAAATATATATATATACACACACACACACACACACACAACAACTATTTCCAGTTCTTTGATTTAAACAAAAGATCATCATCTTGATGAGATGTTTACTGTAGATATGCAATTTTTTCCTAGAAAAGGACCTTTTATAAAAAGACCTCAAAACAAAAAATAAATTTAATCTGCCTTTGTTCAGGACTTAGGTCTTATCTCAAATTAATCTAATAGATCTTAGTTTTACCAGGTAAAATTGCTAACATAAAAGCTTCTAAAATTCTTAAAGATACTTCTTCTTCAAAATCTAAGTTTCAGGCTTACTTTCTATTTTTGTAAAAGTACAATTTCAACTATGAAATTCAGTCCTCTGCATATGTCAGATGATGCTATAAATCTTTGTATTTCTCTTTTAACTATCTAGCTGTGAAAAGGGAAAAAATAAAATTTTTAAATGAAGTCCCTGTTTTGGCCCAGATACACTTACTTTTAGAAATGTAAAAAGATGAAATTGTCTCCAAAGTGACTCTGTTTTCCTCAACATCTCCATCTACCTTTGAAAAAAACAGAATATTCTACAAGAGGGGCTCTCACAGTAGGGACATATAGATTATGCTGAATGGTTGGTCACATAAAACCTTGTACAGGCTCTGCATTCTGCACAATGCTTCCAGATGACGAGCATAAGTTGATGAATTAACAGGGAAAGAAACCTTAGAAGACATATCAAGACACTGGGAAAGCAAAAGGTGGAAATGGAAAATTTTATACACTCTTCCTTAAAATGGTGCATATTTTTCTCCTCATATGAGAAAAAGTCATACGATACATTCTCAATTTTGACCTTTCTTAGGAAGACAGTAAATGTCAGTGCCAAAAGATTTATCTTAAAATGAAAGTGTATGAGAGAAAAGACTCCTTAAAAAATATGTATCAATCATACATTGAGAAATAATTCTCCAGTGTAGGGTGGGGGGGGGGTGGTCTTTCTAATTCTAAAAGTAAAAACCCACAATATTATCTGAAAGGAAACTAAGCATGGTTGAGCTTAAACTACTGTCTGAACCACTAAATTATTCATATTATTCTATTTCAAAAGTGTGCAGATTTTACTGAAAGATATCCAATTTCAACATAACAGGTATGGTTCAAGGTCTGTTCTTAGTGATTCCAGAAACTGCTTGCAGAACATTCATAATTTCAACAAAACCCGAGGAAGTTCTTTCCAAAATGAACATCTTCAACCTACTGAACAGAATTCATGCTCACACTCTGAGGTTCATTTCAGCAGCATTTGTCTCTGTGTAGTACATCAAAATCACTCAAACATCAAATTGCTGATTTGATAGAATGATTTATTTTCCCATTACAGGAAAGTCATGAGTGACTTGTTCTGAGGTATGTTTCTGAGCTATGAAGGACATCTATTAGGAAGCTCTGCACTTGAAGGTTCCTCTTTAGGTGACAGCATTTTATGGCTGGACAGTCTCTGCGGGAACCAGATTCCCTGTTGTGTCCAACTGCATACATTTACACGTGCATGCAGACACGGGACACTCGGCGTGATCCCTGAAACACAAGTCAAGTCACAGTTAAAAATCTAAACTACACATACGTACACACATTTATCATATAGCCTATTCATATCTATAATGCAATTTTTCAAAACGGCATCTTGCAAGATACAGGAATTAAAACCTGAAGACCAAAAGCATTAAACTAGAAATAAGCACCAAGCTGAACATGGGGGAAAAGTTACTGAAAAAAGAACAGCTTTACTTTCTAAATATATCTCATTTACAGTTATGACCATAACAATCTGTGTTCAGAGTTTAGATTTAAGCCAATGTGACAAACTGGGTGCAAAAGTTATAGCAATGAAGCGTACAGGGCCACTGATACCACTCAAAGTGAAAATGAAGGTCGCTCAGTGGTGTCCGACTCTTTGTGACCCCCACGGACTTTGGACCCCCATACAGTCCATGGAATTCTCCAGGCCAGAATACTGGACTGGGCAGCCTTTCCCTTCTTCAGGGGATCGTCCCAACCCAGGGATCTAAACCCAGGTCTCCCACATTGCAGTCGGATTCTTTACCAGCTGAGCCACAAGGGAAGCCCGAGAATACTGGAGTGGGCAGCCTATCCCTTCTCCAGGGGGTCTTCCCGACCCACGAATCGGACCTGGATCTCCTGCATTGCAGGCGGATTATTTACCAACTGAGCTATAAGGGAAGCCCTCAAAGTAAACGTTAAATACGATCTTGAGTCTCCTTTGTATGAAATGTTTATTTTCTACATAACAAGCTTATATAAAAGATAACTATTACAGGAGTTTGACAAGGATTCTATCATTTAACTCACATACATACTAGACATTATATATGATGGGATATTCAGTCAGTTGTAAAAAACTGTAAATATATCCTCTCCCCAAATAAAGTTAAATAATGCTTTTCATACATTTAACCCGTACATTTATTAAAGTTTCTTAAATTGTAAGCATTAATTTTATAGTTTAAGATTACACAAACTAGTGATACAAATGTCTGCGCCATCTGTGTTAACTTAAGTGACAGTAAAAAACAAATCCATCCATCCTCTGGCTGTATAAAGCTGAAGTGTTTAGAAGGCCCTCTGCTTTGCCTCCTGTAACCCCAAGCCTACTGAAGAAGGAATGTACCGATTACCTGAACCAACTAAGCATGTGTCCGGCATGTCCACCGTGCCTGCAATTGTGACACCATGTAAACCAGTTGTTAAACTGAGCTAATTTTTTGTCCTTGCTCAAGTCTACTTTTTCATCTGATTTGGATCCTCCTATGGGTGAAAAACAATGATCTTCATTAACTCTTGCATAATACTTGATTCAAAATTTCTTAAAAGGTAAATCTGAATTTATGTCAAAATACAAATCACACATCATATTGAAATACCAGTTTTAATGTTAGAATGTAGTTTAGATTGAAAAATAATAACCAGAATTTCTTGTATTTTTAATAGTCAATAATAAGTGGAAAAACAGACATTATGAAACCTACTAGGAAGTAATCCGGGCCCTCGCGTCTAGTTTGTGGAGTGGCCTCCCGCTTTTTCTTATGCAGATGGGGTCTGTGGCCTAGCGCCCCCGTGCCCACTGTCCGTGATCTTACGCCGAGGCCCTGGAGGGGTCGCCGCCGAGGTTTCCACCAGCCCGCAAGCAAGAGCATGGCAGCCATCCCCTCCAGCGGCTCGCTCATGGCCACCCACAACTACTACCGGCGCCGCCTGGGCTCCACTTCCAGTAACAGCTCCTGCGGAAGTGCCGAGTACCCTGGGGAAGCCATCCCCCACCACCCGGGTCTCCCCAAAGCAGACCCGGGACACTGGTGGGCTAGCTTCTTCTTCGGGAAGTCCACTCTCCCGTTCATGGCCACAGTGCTGGAGTCCCCAGAGCACTCGGGAGTCTGCCCAGGCCTCCACCAGCATGATCACATGTGACCTGGCTCAGGAAGCTGTGGGGAAGCAGCAGCCCAGCAGCCAGCCTGGCAAAACCAACTGCACGCCCCCGTCCTGAGTGACCACCACCAGCTGCCAGGCTTCCTTTCAAGGCGCTAGGCTCATTAGAGCCCTCTTCCTCCCCCTGCCCTGTACCCTCCTTTCCCCTCCTCTCCCCAAGACCAAGCAGGCTACAGTCAAGGGAAGCAGTTCACTTTTTAATAGCAAAACAGCAAAACACCAAAAAGGAAGTTGAGAGAATCCCACTCTCTGCTATCCGAGCCACACGAATGCTCCTTCCTCACACCCCATGACCCTGTGCCTTGCACCAAGTGGACAATAAACTCCAGGAGTGAGCAAAAAAAAAAGAAGTAATCTGAATTAACAATTTTAGAGAAATAATCAGTAGTTTAAAAATCTTCTCATAGAGAAAACACCAAGTTTGGTTTACAGGTGAGTTCTACCAAACATTGAAGGAACAGGTAATTTTCATCTACACAAACTTCAGGGCTTCCCAATTGGCACCAGTGGTAAAGAACCCACCTGCCAGTGCAGGAGACATGAGAGACATGGGTTTAATCCCTGGGTTGGGAAGATCCCCTGGAGGACGAAACTGTAACCCAACTGGCAGGGTACAGTCCACAGGGCCACAGAGAGTCAGACACAACTGAAGTGACTTAGCATGCACACACATCTTTCCAAAGTATAGGAAAAGAGTGGAAATTCCCCAATGCCTTTCATAAGGCAGGTATAACTTTGCTAACAAAACCAGACAAAGGTAACATAAAAAAGAAGATTATAGGCCAATCTCCCTCCTGAACAGACATAAAATCCTAAATAAAACATTAGCAAACAGTATGACTCAGCAACTCTCTGGCGATTTAGTCACTGAGTCCTGTCCAACTCTTAAGACCCCATGGACTGTAGTCTGCCAGGCTCCTCTACCCATATATTCTCTAGGCAAGAATACTGGGATGAGTTGCCATTTCCTTCTCCAGGGGATCTTCCCAGTCCAGGAACTGAACCCACGTCTCCTGATTTGCAGGCAGATTCCTTACACTGAATCGTGAGGGAATCGCTTGGCTTCCATGAAAATGAACTAAAGAAACTTCTGTGCATAGTGAAGGAGAAATATGCAGGAATGTTCATAATAGTAAAAATCTGGAAAGAAACAAATGTCCAATGGAAGAATTTGTGTTACAGTCATAAATGGTAAGTAGTAATAAAAATGAATAAATCACAACTACATTCATCAGCACAACTGAAACTAAAAAACAAGAAAACTCGAATGCCAAGTAAAAATGGCAAGTCAAAGCATATATGCCATTTGATTCATTTATAGAGTTTAAAACACAGACAAAAGTAAATGCATGATAAAACTACACAGACAAGCAAGAGACGAAATTAATAGATGATTTAGGACAGTAGTGACCTTTGAAGAGGAGCCCATAGAGATGTGAAGAGGCACGGAGAAATGACCCAAGGCACTGGTACAGACAGTATTATCTTAAGCAGGGTGGGAGACTCACTGATGACTGATTTATCACGGTACGTGATGAGTGCATTTCTATACATTTGTACTAGAGTCCACAAGAAATTGAAGAAAAATGTTATTTACACATTTACATTCACACACACACATTTATGTAACTTGCAATGCTTGAAAAATCCTCATTCTATTAATTTTGGCCACCTTAATATGTTTCATTTCATTCTAAAACAGCAAATCACAATATTTTATGACCATATATAGAGAAAAGGATAGAAAGACAAGTAAAAATATTAAGCTTAAATAAGCAACTGTGTACCTATTAAGACATAATGCTATATTCAGAAGTTCACCTGGGTCATTGCTGATCACACTACTGCTGGGACAGCCTTGCAAACAATTTTTTAATATACTTATCTCTTTTTGTAATGGTATGAAGATGAAAGGATATAATGGTGGTTCAAGGATTTAAGATATATACACACTGAAATTCTTCCTAAAAGCTTAACAAAAATGATTAATAATGAAAGGAAGGAGAAGAGGGGAGAAAGAAAATAAAGACCTTTAAGGATAAAGCATTTTATACTTTTGTGTATAGTTCTCACTGGTGATTTCCTCTTTGTTTTTGTAACTTCTAATCCATAGAGAAAACAGACTGAATCCAGGACAGATTAAGTCTTGGCTTCTGATAAAGCTTAAAATAACAGCACTACCTCACTGCCCTGTGAGAAGGCTTTTAAAGATCAAACAGCTCTTATTTTATTTTTCAATTTTTAAAAATAATTTTTATTTTTAAATTTTATATATTTGGTCATGCCAAACAGCATGCATGATCTTACGTCCCCACCAGGGATGGATCCTGCACCCCTTGCAGTGGAAGCAGAGTCTTAACCACTCAATTGCCAGGAAAGTCCATCAAACAGCTTTTAAATTTAAATGATTTATAGTAAATCATGAAGGTAAGTGCCACAGAATAGGTAAGGGGAAACCAGAGTTTCACTTAGGCACTAACTAGAATAACAATAACAATTGTTGATGATGACAGTAAGAATAATAATAAACTAATCTATAATCTAACATTTACAAATGTATCACACCGAAAAGTTAAGCTCTATAAGGGCAGGGATTTTTGTCTGTTTTGTTTACTGTAACATTTCTAGTACTTAGAAAAACAGGCACTAAAACACTGTTAAAGAGATAATGTTTATATAATGCTAAATATTAGTTTATAATTTGTAAACATAACTAAATATGTATACTTATAAATTCAATGAGACACTTCAAAAGAAGTCCAACTTTGAAAGCACAACTCCGTGTAAAACTTTGCAACCCTCAGTTAAATAAACTTATGGAAACTCTGGGCAGTTGCATCACAAAGCATGATGGATGGATGCCATCTCTAACTGCAGACAGAGCTACAAGGAGGTTTGGACACCTGAATCTTTACACTGCCATGAGCCAGTATTTGATTTCTATTAGGTCCTATTTTATTTCAGAATTCAAGAGTCTTCTGCTTTTACAGAATAAAAAAAGAAAATGCTTACTACTCCGTAATTAACTCAGTCCAATCTGCCTTTAAAGATCAGAGTCAGGCTCCCCTGATTTCCCTACACTGTTTCCCAGACCCTGTCACACTCATCTACTCAGTGGTCTCCACAGACTCGCGGTAATTACCATCTTTACCAATCTCTTTACTCCAGTACATACTTTGTACTCTGTCTACAACCTGGGCAGGCTTCTCTAAAATCTTCACATATTTAAATCTATCAAACTTTAGAGGACTAGCTTAAATGGCATCTTTATTTTTTTTGGGGGGGGGGTGGTTTTCAGATAGAACCAATGTTATCTTCTTTCAAAATTCCTAATATTTTCTTTATAAAATATCTAAAATACCCCTTATTCACCTTAGAGAGACAAGTGTATTTCAGAATTTGAAATATTTAGGGATGTTAGAAAAATAATGAGCAAATATTAAATTACACCCCACAGAAAACCCTGTAGGCAGCATCCTGTAATTAAACACATTAGTATTTCTGCAACGAAATATACAAATGTTCACAAAGAGACATAAAAACTTTAATAACCTCATGTCAATTCTGAACAGATTTTTTTCTTTTGCCAAATGAGATTTTGAAAATTCAAAAAAAAAAAAAAACACCCAAACAAACCTAAACTTTGGCTTTTCAAATCTTACAGAGATTTGGGAATGACAGATAAAAGGACCTGTGGACAGGCATGCTCAGTTGCTCAGTCGTGTCCAACTTTTTACAAGCCCATGGACTGTAGCCTGCCAGGTTCCTCTTGTCCATGGAATGCTCCAGGCAAGAATACTGGAGTGGGTTACCATTTCCTATCCCAGGGGATCTTCCTGACTCAGGGTTTGAATCTGCATCTCTTCCATCTCCTGCACTGGCAGGTGGATTCTTTACCACCGGCACCAGCTGGGAAGCCCCAAAGATTCTGAACTAGTATTTATTTTCTAGAACATATCATTTATTTTATGTTAGCTATCCATGCTCATTTATACATTTATATACCATAAGCTCCACGAGGATCTTTGAGTCATCCTAGCAATCAGCCTTAACTTAGTGCATTAAACAAGTATTCAAATTTATATAAAGAAATTATTTCTGCAGCAAATTTAAAAAAAAAAACAATTGAAGCAAATATGAGAAAGTTTTAAGACTTGATAAACCTGGGTGTTGAGTTTTCATTAAATTAATAGCCTCTATGATGCTGCTGCTGCTGCTGCTGCTAAGTCGCTTCAGTCGTGTCCGACTGTGCGACCCCATAGACGGCAGCCCACCAGGCTCCCCCATCCCTGGGATTCTCTAGGTAAGAACACTGGAGTGGGTTGCCACTTCCTTCTCCAATGCATGAAAGTGAAAAGTGAAAGTGAATTCACTCAGTCGTGTCTGACTCTCGGTGACCCCATGGACTGCAGCCCACTAGGCTCCTCTGTCCATGGGATTTTCCAGGCAAGAGTACTGGAGTGGGGTGCCATTGCCTTCTCCAATAGCCTCTATAACAGAGCTTAAAATGCTTTATGGTTTAATTTTCTTCAAATTCTAGAAAACTGTTATATCTTTTCTTACCTATTTCAAAAATAGAAAAATCTGAAAAGCTAGTATCTAGCAAAAAGCAATAGCACTCTAGCCAGTACAATTTGCTGAGACTTATGGTCCAAACGACATATTAAGTTCAATTATTTCTAAGTATTTAAGTTCACATAGAACTTACTAGACACCATATTTTGTTTCCTTGTTCTTTCATTGTAGTAGATTTTTATTTCAAATTGTTATTTTCTATTTATTAGTAGCAATGCCTTCCCTGGTGGCTCAGATGGTAAAGAATCGGTCTGTAATGGGAGAGACTTGGGTTCAATCCCTGGGTCGGGAAGATGGAGAAGGACGGCAGCTCACTCCAGTACTCTTGCCTGGAGAATTCTATGGACAGAGGAACCTGGCGGGCTATAGTCCATGTAATCATAAAGAGCTGAACACAACTGAGGGACTAACGCTTTCCTTCAAGGCCATAAAAAAAGTGATCAACATGCAGTGTAAAAAGTGAAAGTCCTTGATTAAAACAAGTCAAGACTAATGTGCATTTAAAACATTACATACTACATTTGTTAAAAAAAAAAAAAGGCGGGGGGGACTTCCCTGGGGCCCAGTGGTTAGGAATCAACCTGCCAACGCAAGGGACATGAGTTCAATCCCTGGCTCCAGGAACTAAGACTCCACGTGCCACAGGGCAACTAAGGCCATGCGCCACAGCTGCTAAGCCGCACGTCCTGGGGCCTGTGCTCTCACCACAGTGAGAAGCCCGCGCACTGGAGTAGCACCCGCTTACTGCAACTAGAGAAAGCCCATGAGCAGCAACACTGCTAAAAATAAGTAAAATAGATAGAAGAAATTCATGTTTTTAAAAAAGGATCTATTTTGAAATGATACTAGCAAATCTCTTTCAGATGTTAAGGTAACAATAAAACAGTCTACTTAGAAGAATAAGCTACAGAAGAGAATTATAAAATTTCATAACTAGGAGGATCTCCCAGTCCAACACTCTGTATGTAAGTGGGTTAAAGTGACTTTCAATCTCACAGACTAAACATTACAGAGCCAGAACTGTTAAAACAGGCATTCTGATATCAGATGCAGTTCTTCATTCCTTATTCATTTACCATTATGCCAGATATTCAAGTGTTTCTAATTAAAATTTTTGCTTTAGTATGATTTTCAACTTATATAAATAGCTGAAATGCCTCCAGCCACTAGGTACATTTATATTCGATTATCTACTGTTCTCAAAAATTTTCTCTATATGTTTACGTTAAGCAATATACAATAATTCTAATATTTTTAACCATTAAAAAAGTACATATATTTATAAGATAGCTGACAGACATAGCAGAAACAACACCAAAACTTAGAAGGACAGGACTCTGATTGCTAGGTTAATACTTTCCCTATATATTTTCACAGGCAGATTTTGAAGATGAAGTAAGAGAAAATGTCAAAGTGGTTTGAGACGATCAAAAGTTCTTTATGTACACAAGATATCTGTTACTAGATGAGGCCACAGGACTTTTAAACATAAAATCTGAGGGAGCTCCTCTTAGAAAAAGTGGTAAGAAAACAGTATATGATTATTTAATATTTAAGCTCTTCTTACAAACTTTAAACTGGTAAGCATGTGAGATTAGAGATACTGTGGATAGAGATTATACTTTTAATGTATAGATTTTATAAATTATAGAACACAAAAACTGCCAAGCCAGCAAAGTGGCTTGCTCTTAGAAATAATATAAACCCAAGGTGGTATGTCTTTTATTTACAACATTATTAAATCAATTATGTAGAAACAATTTCAGCTCAAAAAAGTATACTGAATTATTATATAGAATTATGTCATACCAGGACAACTAGAAACAGGTGTTCCCATATTAATGAGGCAAAGTGCACAGCGAGGAAGGGGTTTTCGACAGCCAGGGCAACTTGTGACTTTAGATTTCGTTGGTGAGCCACTGACACCATACTGACTGAAACCTCGGCCCTGATGGGGAACAGTGGAACAGCTGTAGGAGATAGACTTTCCACAAAAATTGCAACTCACAAACACCTAGAAAACAAATGAAAGGAGAAATAAATAAAATGCAAACTTCATGAATAAAATTTAAAATAACTAAAGTTTGATCCTAACAAATTATTTTTCAATAATTTTCAAAATTGTATACTGTAAGTTATCTGCTAAGCTGGTTAGTTCTAAGACTTCTACTTAGCAGTTACATTATTTGAATACTTCTTCTTGTTACTTTGTTTAGTTATATTCTTCCTAACATCACTGATAGGTACAGAAAAACTCAGAAGCATTAGATTCCAAATTTTAGGAATAACAAAGACTAAATAAGAGTTCACGCTGGGACATTACAAAATATCCTAATATGACTTCTGATACAAATTTCAAACATATAATATTCTGAACAAAATTTTCTTGTAAAGAAAATACTCATTTCCTAAGATAAAAAGGAGTTAGGGAGCCTATAACAGTAAATAGCTAAAACTTAGGAATAATAGCAATATAAACTATTCACTTTACCTTTATATTAAACACCTAGACTCTCAAACACTTATGATACAGAGCAGTAACAAATATCATGTAACACTACTTTATTAATATTCAGGTTGTTTTAATACAAACAGAAATTTGTCAACTTTCTAAAACAGGAAAATAGCACCATCCAGTGCTCACATCGAGGATATACCTGACTGTTAATGAGATATAATGCTTGGAATCAGATACAGTGATCTCATGTCAAGTGCTTTATGTAATAATTGATCTCATGCTGCTTTGTTTAAGTCAAAGTACAGTTGATCTACAATACTGTATAATTTTAAGTGCACAGCAAAGTTAATTCAGTTTTAGAGTCTTTTGGGTTACAACAAGACAGTGTGCTACACAGTACATTCTTGTTTATTTAAATAGTGCTTATTTCATGTTTTTTAAACTACTGCTTGAAAACATAAATTTCTATGTGTAATTAGACATATAGATATGTATGTATGTACCATTAAACAAATCCTGCCTTATTACATATAATAGTGCATAAAACCACAATACCCAAGTGCAAAGTGTTAAGAACATACAGTAGTTAAAATTTGAAAGGTCTTGGAATAGACTAGAAAGCCTCACTCAGTCAGTCTTAGGACTCAGTTAGGTTTGCCTAAGATCCTCTAGGCCTGCTGTGGTTTGTTCTGTGTTAGATTAAAGTGCAAGACACTGAGAGGACTGTTAGAAAGTGTAGGATCAAAAAAACACGAAAACTAAAGACAAAGTATAGTCTAAGACATCAGTGGGAAGTCAACATGAGCAAAGAACGAGTTTATTAATAGCAATTTATTAAATTGAACCCTCAATTCACCCTATATAACATGCTGTAAACACTTCTCTTTTTTTGGCTGGGCTATTAGGTACACGTTACAATTTGATTCTCTTCAAAACAGTACACTTACCTGTGCTAAAGGCTTAGAACTGGGATCCAACTTACTCCTGTGAATATCAAATTCAGCTCGTTTGTGCCAAAACCTCCAGGCATCTAACAAATTTCTATAATTCTCAATCCAGTACTGAACTCTTTCATCTTTAAGAACATCTAAAGGAGAACCCTAAAAAGAAAACATAAATTATTTCAGTTTTTAAAATTTTCCTGGCTTAGCCTGAAGATTCTAGGCAACATGTGAGTGTGAGTCACAAGGGAAGAAACAGGCCACCTTTTTGCCAAAAGCCAGCTCCTAATGAGGATACAGATAAAATAGTTGATGGAAGCTCCATTAATTTAAACTGGCTTCTACCAATGACATACATACGCACTGTGTACTATTATGCCTGGCCAGGGAAGTGTAATTCTCTCTTACTTAAGTTTAAAGACCTAAGAGCAATCAATTCACCTCCCTGGTTGAATGCAGTAAAGTCAAAAAATGATGCAAATATTTCTTTCTCCCAACAATTAAAACTTCTAGGTTGACAAAATATATTTACTCATTCCAAATACACACCAAAACTGCTCAATCACATTTAAAATAATACTGAGCTTGGTGCTTCCAATCTAGCACTGCACTGTGAATTCAGATGCCATTTTAGTATACCTATCTATCTGAAAATTAAAACCGCTTATTCTCTGCCTGGCCTTCAACTAAAACATGTATTTATTTCCTTAAAAGTAAAAAAAAAAAAAAGGCAAGAAAGAACCCAAAACTGAACAAAAAATGCTTAGTTCTTTTACCCCTAAGCCATGGTGAAAAGGAATACTTTCTTTCCCTTAAATTTACTTTAGATTCCTTCTCATTAACAACTTCAATTTCCTGCCAGACTTTTCCGAAAGCTGTATTTTCTCTGGCAGCTGTGACGTTCCACATTTCACCTATGCTTGCTTTGAGTTTTCATATATTGCTTTTAGCTCTGTTCAGGATACCATCCTTATCTTCACATGAACAAAGCAGAAAAAGCCTCTATCCTCAGTGATCTAATGGGCATTAATCTGAAGCCAAGGTTTTCCAGTTTTGGGGCCACAGAGAAAATGAAATGTCAGAGAGCAGTTCGTATTCATCTTATGAAAAAAAGAAACCTATAACAGCTAATAAAGACAATCTACCTTTAGACAACTCATCAAGACAGAAGAAGCACATCTTTCACCTAGTAATTAAGTATTAATTTCAATTACCAGAGTTAAATTTAGCTAAAAGAACACATGAAAAACTAATAGCTGACAATTTCACTTTTTAAAAAAGTAAACATCTACTGTACTCCTAATTATGACCAACCAGCCAGAACTAATGGAGAAGGCAATGGCACCCCACTCCAGTACTCTTGCCTGGAAAATCCCATGGTCGGAGGAGCCTGGTGGGCTGCAGTCCCTGAGATTGCTGAGAGTCGGACACAAGTGAGCAACTTCACTTTGACTTTTCACTTTCATGCACTGGAGAAGGAAATGGCAAGCCACTCCAGTACTCTTGCCTGGAGAATCCCAGGGACAGGGGAACCCGGTGGGCTGCCGTTATGTGGGGTCACACAGAGTCAGACACGACTGAAGCGACTTAGCAGCAGCAGCCAGAACTAAATCCCTGATTTAAAAAGACGACTCACAGAAAAATCAGAAATTTTCCTATCCCACTCTTTCCCCTTCTGTGGGACTAAGGATAAACTAAGAAAGAATCTGGTCAATTCGTATTAGTAAGTCTTCTCTAGAACCATTTCAATAAAAGTTAAAATCAAATTCTGAAAATGTGTGCAGAGAAAACAGTTCAGAGGTTAGGTCTGATCAAATCAGAAGGACTTGGGAAATATTATGGGCTTCCCACAGTAGTAATATTTAAGACCAAAATGATCACTAAGTAACCAAACTTCCAAAAGCATTAACCAATGTACTTCAGCAGGAAAGAAACCAGACTTCTATAATGGACTGCAAGCAATGTCCAGTACTGAACAATAAAAAAACACTAGACATATTAGAAACAGGTAAATCATGGTTCAAAGTAAAGGAAAAAGAAAGTTAATAGAACTAAACCTTAAACAGCCCTTATGTTAGAGTAAGCAAAGACCTCAATGCAACTATTAGACATGTATTCAGACTTAGAAGAAATAGGGTTTTAATTATAAACGGACAGGGAACTGAACTGAAAAATGTAAACAAACAAAAAAAAAATTGAGACTCTAGAACAAGTACAATAACTGAAATTAAGTATTCCCTGGAAAAACTAACATCAGATAGAAGGTGAAAGAATAGCCGATTAACACACCAATAGAATTTATCCAGTTTGAAGAAGCGGGACAAATGGAAGGAAAATGAACACAGCTTCAGATGCCCGCGGGACAAAATCAAAAGGTTTAATACATGTGCAGTAATAGCCCACGAAAGGGGAGAGAATGAGACTGATGTAAAAAAAGAAATACTTAAAAGAAATAATGCCTGAAAACTTCCTAACTCTGATGAAAAACATTGACTCGCAGATCCAAACGCCTGAGTGAATCACGAGCAGGATAAGAGAACCACAACTAGGTTCAAGGTTTAAACTGCTACGAATCAAAAAGAAAATCCTGAAAGCAGCCCAGGAGAAACAAAGACAGTAATATCTGATTTCTCATCAGAAAAAATGGAGGCCAGAAGACCGTGAAACCACATCTTTAAAGTGTTGAAAGAAAATGAATAGAACAGATATTTTCAATTAAAATTAAGCTATGAGAATCTGTCACCAGCAACTCTGAAGAGCTAGGCCAAAGAAAAAAAAAAAGGCCAAAGGGAAATGACAAGAGATGAAATCTGAGTCTACTGTAAGGAATAGACAGTAAAAAAAAACAGCATGGCCAATAAACAAATATAAAAGCCCGTATTTTCATTCTTCACATAATTTACATAAAAGACAACTGACTATTAAGAGCAAAAATACTAAACTATAAGTTGGAGTTTATAATGTATGTAGAAACAAAATATACGACAACAGGAAAAAGGACGGAGATTTGTAAATGGAATTACACTGTGATAACATTTTTGAAGTATGAAATATGAAGCAAAAAGCAGAAAATGTCAGGTGTGAGGAGAAAGGGTGAAGTAGGAAGCATGATGTACCAGGTGTGAAATGTAAACTGCTGCTGCTAACTCGCTTCAGTCGTGTCCGACTCTGTGCGACCCCATAGACGGCAGCCCACCAGGCTCCCCCGCCCCTGGGATTCTCCAGGCAAGAACACTGGAGTGGGTTGCCATTTCCTTCTCCAATGCATGAAAGGGAAAAGTGAAAGTGAAGTCGCTCAGTCGTGTCCGACCCTCAGCGACCCCATGGACTGCAGCCTACCAGGCTCCTCTGTCCACGGGATTTTCCAGGCAAGAGTACTGGAGTGGGTTGCCATTTCCTTCTCCAAAATGTAAACTATGAGGAGTTAAATTGTTGACTGATGAGTTAAGGATGCATATTGTTAGATCTGGAGCAAGTACTTAAAAGAAGAAGAAAATGAAAAGGACTATAACTAAAAAGTCAACATATGAAATAAAGTAAAATACTAAAATACTCAATTAGCCCAAAACAAGGCAGGAAAGGAACACAAAAACAAAACAGAAAACAAACAGCAAGATGGTAGACTAAATCTTGACCATATAAATATAAATGGAGGAAACTTCTCAATTAAAAGGCAGCTGATTATCAGACTAGATTTTTTAAAAGCAAGATCCAATTATACACTGCATTTTAAATATATTTTATAAACTTGTTAAGAGATTACCAACCATTTGTATTTCATAGCCATATATCTATACCGTGATTTAATAGATGTAAACACATTCTGGTAACAAAACAACGATACCTTATGCTATAGAAGGACAGTGGCCTGATACCTTATGTAAGTTTACTTTGTGGTTTGTGGGCCAATATTTACATTTGTTCTTAGAAGGTGGGGTCGGGGGAGGAGGCATTTTACTTTGTTTACCCAGTATGCAGCATGCTACTATACTGCATAGACGGATAAGAACAGGAAAGAGAACACCAAGAAAGGGTAAGATCTGCTGGAGAGCTAAGGAAATCTCAGGAAAATGCTCTAAAATGTCACCATTTTTCCAACAAAAGCAAAGTTATAGGGAATCTTCGCCAGGAATCCATTTTTAATCAGTGGGCAGTAAAAACTGAGAGAAAAACAGAGGAATGGTTACTCCGAGTCATGCTCATTTAGTAAATGAGGAAATGAGAGAATAAAAGGGAATAATGAGAACTGAGAGCTGAGTGTAACTTGCCTTCTGTACTTCAAGAAAGAGGTACTGTAATTCGGATCAGGGAAAGGCAATCTCTTTGTAGACAGTGTTGTTCTGTCAACAATCAGAGAAATCGAAGAGAGGTTTTTCTGCTTCGTTTGAACTCTACATAAACTCAAGACTGACACTTCCCAAAGGGCAAGGAAAACTGGCTAACCCAATGCAGGAGGCTTCAGTTCAGTTCAGTTCAGCTCAGTGGCTCAGTGTCTGACTCTTTGCGACCCCATGAATTGCAGCACGCCAGGGCTTAGGGACAATAAAATAAGGCAGAAGTCTTTTGCAGATCAAGTGATTAAATTAAAGTTAAATGTCTCCTAAAGATCCTTAGTAAGCAAACGAGCATACCCACTCCATAAGGGAAGAAAACAGAAGGCTAAGCATTTCTTTTCTCCTTAATACACCGCTGCTGCCACAGTGCACTGACCTGCAACATGCAGTAGCTCGCTGTTTGGACATCTCCAGTTCTGTCGACATAACTCTCCATTAAGTCCACTCCATCTTTAGTGAGGCCCGTAAGCAGTATTCCTTCCAAATTTCCAGCCTCTTTCATTTCATTGGTCAACTTTTCGATGTACCTATTTAACTGGAAAATTCAAAGTGATTTTTCTAAAGCAATCCATTTCACTATTGGTATTTTCTGCTTCATAAACTCTACATTTGGAACAATTTTACTCTTAATGGAAAACATTTTAAAACAAAAGCCTTTGTAAAAACCTATAAGTGTACATCTATTATAATTACAATACAGCATCCATGATCATTTAAAATATGTTTTTAAAAAGGAAAGGTATTTACTATGTTCTGTTAATTGTTCTATAAAAGATCCACAGACAATTTACTGTTTTAAATTTAAAGAAAACTGTCCTTATTATTGAGCTTCCCAGGTGGCACTAGTGGTAAAGAATCTGCCTGCCAATACAGAAAGAAGACTCGGGTTGGATCACTGGGTCAAGAAGATCCCCTGGAGGAGGAATGGCACCTCACTCCAGTACTCTTGCCAGGAGAACCCCATGGACAGAGGAGCCTGGGGGGCTGCAGTCCATGGGGTTGCTAAGCACTGGAAATGACTGAGCGTCTGAGCAACAACAGTCATTATTATGCAAAGTTCTTGATGGCTATAAGGATGTAACAGTCATGGAATCTGAACTGGAAGAGAACTTCAAGATTACCAACAACAAACATTTCTTATATTATATGTAGGATGGATAAACAAGAAGGTCCTATTGTATACCACAGAAAACTATATTCAATATCCTGTGATAAACTATGATGGGAAAGAATATGAAAAAGAATGTATATAAGCATAACTGAGTCACCTTGCTGCACAGCAGAAATTAACACAACACTGTAAAACAACTACACTGCAATAAAATTAAAGCAAAAAAAAACCCTTGAAAATCTCTTTTGGGATTTTGATCCAGTAAAGCTCATGAGTCCTTTATCTTATCCTAAACAAACAAAAAAACAAACCATTTCTTATAAGGTCTTCCCTGACTTTGTGCTGCATGCATGCTCAGTCTCTTAGCTGTGTCGAACTCTTTGCAACCCCATGACTTCATCCTACCCCAAACTCTAGCCAAGACTGCTTTATGTTCCCCTAGCACTGTCTCACTATTGCACTTAGCACACTGTATTACTAGCTAGTTATGTACATTTCTGTCTCACTATCTACATAGTATATTCATGTGAAAGTATTGGCTGCTAAGTCCTGTCTGACTCTTTGCAACCACATGGACTTTGGCCCGCCAGGCTGCTCTGTCCACGGGTTTTTCAGGCAAGAATACTGGAGTGGGTTGCCAAACCCTCACATACTACCTGTTTATTGTATTAGAAATGAAGAAATTCTTTAATGTAGCATTACTAAGAGATGTTAAACTAAAAAGTTTAACATCTTTACCTACTGACTACTTTGACTCATCACGGCAGAAACAAACTATTAACTCAGATTCCTTTTTTTAAATTGAAGTATAGTTGGTTTATACTGGTTTTAGTTTCAGTCATGAATCACTTTGCTGTTTTATATCTACATATATGAATCACTTTGCTGTACATAAAATATATATACATATAGACAACATTCTTTTTCAGATTATTTTCCCTTACAGATATTACAAGACATTAAGTATAGTTTTCTGTGCTAAACAGTAGATTCTTGTTAAGTCAGCATTCTTAAATGAATACATTTAGGTATGATACATGTTTATGTCTCAATCTAAAAGAAATTACCTCATTTTTTAGAAGAATTTTTATATAAACCTCATAGACACATATTTACACATAAAGATTAGTTTTTAAGCCACTGACAGTAAGTGGTAATCAATTTAAATATCAAATTAAATTAGTTGTTACCTGACTATCACTAAGGAATTTACAAGCAAATGCCACTCTGTCACGTACAGCAACCTTGTTTTCATACTGAAAAAAGAGAAGAAGCAAGGAGTTACTTTCAGGTGTTGTGAGTTTTAAATTTTTGCAGACTAGATATTTTGTACCTAATATACAACTTGATTTTCAAATGTATTAATAAGTTACTGTGTATATACTGGCAGAGCCATGAACTGCCTAAGATGCCTTTCTTAATGTAATGCTCAGAAAACTCAGTGCTAAGGTTATTCATACAAAGTAAAGATGTACCTCCTAAACTGACCAATTTACTTAAAAAAAAACTGAAACTAGTTCAGTCTTATATAACTTTAACATAAAACAAAAACAATGGCGTACAGTTTATCAAATTTAAGATGCCAATAATCCTTTCATCATTGAAATTTATTCAGGAGAAACTGAGGAAACCTTTCCTTGGCTTCTAAGTTAATCAGCAAGTTTAGGAAATCTGTGACTTATCAGTAAATATACTAGCACAGGATTTAGAAATATCAATACATGTTTCTCAACTCAAAGTTTTAAAACATACTCTAATAAGTAAACAGACAAACTTTTGTGGCTATAGTAAAATACTGTCATATAGGTAGGTGGCTTGTAGCAAAATAAGAGGCGTTACAATACATTCTTAAGTTTTTGTATACTTATCAATATTGTAAAATACTATTTTGAAACGTGTTTACCATAAATGTAGACGGTACAATTAATTTTGTGATAAGTAAAAATACAGTTTAAGGGTGGATAAAAGATCCTATTTCTATTGAAGTCAGTCCATGAAGTACGGTTTTCCTCCTTTAAACATAGGTTCATTTCAGTTGATACCTTAGTTGTGTTTTCTCAATTATAAAATATGGTTCTGCCCTAAAGAGGAGACAAACTAGACAGACAAATATTTGGTATAAACTAGATTTAACTCTTGAACTATGTTGCATGTGTTACTATTTTTGATCTGGAGAGAGTTATAAATATTATGTGTCCCATTTTACAGATGAAAAAACTAAAACCTCGAAAAGTTAACTGACTAGCTTAGGTAACTGAGAGCAAGGACTCAGGCCTATATCTTCTGATTTCCCAATTCAAAACCATTCACGAGATTACTGTAACTTATAATTTTTTAAAAAAAGAACAATGATAATTATTACTTACATATAAAGTTTAATTAGGTACACTCTTGACACTGTTTGGAAATATAAACTTCCTACTCAAGATATGATATCCCTTATTTAGGTGTAAGAAAAGAGGGTATTTTTAATAAATCACTTAATTGGAAACACAGAAGTTTAATAATTAGACAATATATTTCTCTATCAATTTAAACTCTAAACAATCCACTTCTTTTTCTAGTCTTCATTATCTTCTACTACTTCCTAAAAGTATTTTATTTTCTCAAGATGCAACGTTTAAAGTCTTCTATTTAACAAAAAGAGTAGTAAATAGTAAAAACAAGGCAAAAAAACCCCAACATGCTCTTGGATATTAATATGAAGTAGTTAAAAAAGTTCAATAGTAATCTGCTAAAAGTAAACAAAATACATAAACTAAATAATTGTCGAAAGGAACACCAACAACATTTATTAACATATTCATTAAGATATCTCAATAAAATACACGTTTTTAGAAATTCTTATGACCTGACATTTAAATCAATTATCAATGTGTATTTTTAAAAGTGCTACAACGGCAAAAAAAAACAAAACAAAACAGAAATACGTTTCACATTTGGCAGCTCTTCTCAGTGCTAGAAAGAAGCCCAACAAATGCCAATAAAGTTGTGGTAATAAGGTGAAGCTTAAAACCCAATAATAAAACTGATGAACACCACTCACTTCTTTCTTTCTTTTCCCACTTTGTGATAAAGAACCTATTTAGTGATGTGGTCATAAGGGTTAAAGCAGGAGAGAGAGGAAAGAAAAAATAGCAATGAAAAGACCAAATAGTGAAAAAATAAAAATAAAATCGTCCACTGTAAGTAGTGTGATCATTTATCTTCCAAACTGGAACATGTCTGCATGTCTGCAAAGGACAAACACTCAGACAAGACACTTGGACATCCTGACCATCAGTGATTGTGCACTGATTCACCCAACTAAAAAAAGAAAAAACAGTATACGCACATTTAAAAGATTATATTTCAATATAAAATATATGTAACTGGAGTTGTAGAGTGCCAGAGCTCAGTTCCTCAGCTAAAGTATAAAATCTTAATCCTTCTATGTCTCTAAATTTTATTATTAAAACCACTAAAAAAATCAAGTTCAGTTTGCTATCAACGAACTCCAAATTTTTAAGATACCTTGTTTTAAATAATATAAATGCATCAAAATGGAATGTTACTTTATGCAAGTGACATTTGCAAATTTTAACAAAGTTATATTAAAAACTCCTATCTGAAAAGAAGAGTCTCACGAAACAGAAATCAGCTTAGCTTACCAATACTCCGTCGTAAGATCCTGCTTCACTTGTCAGAAATGCAAACATGACGCACAGATACGGGTTGTTTAACTGTAATCGTAAAGTGCTGCACATTTCCCTCCAAAGCGAGTTCTTCTCATCCGTATAACCCGATAAAGCCATTGCTACCACATTAAGATTCAGATCGCCTGCGTATTAAAAAGAACTAGCTGATCAAAGTAATCACAAGCTTAACGTTCCTTCTTCGAGTTCTTCAATCATAAAACAAATAAAGATCAGAGGGTGACTTTTAGCCCTCGGGAAAATAAACCCATTAGAATAAGGGTTCTGACACATGCTAGATAATTTGGCAAGGATCACAAGGAAAACCTTCCACTATTATAAAATTTCTACCCATATTGCAAACCTTGGGCAGGACAAGCATATCTTTTAAGTCTTGAATTCTCATTCCAGGCAGATTCCTATACAGTATGTTACTGCTTAAGGACCTAAATGCAAAGTAGCAAACACACTGCCAACTTCATCAACAAGGTCATTTACGTAGAGATGTTTCAAAGTGTTGACAGTAAGTATTATTGTATCTCAGCACTACAATTTTCAAAATCATCTTGTTTTCCTATTTCTACATATATAATACCCATGCTTATGTATGTGTTTTATCAGCAAAGTACTAAAAGTCAGTATTTCAGCATTCTTATTATAGTATCATACTTTTAATTTTTCTCTGGCAAAATTAACTACCAGAATGACCACAGAATTGTATTTAGACATACTTGCAACAAAGTATTTGTTATCAATTTAAACATTGTTCTCAGTAGTTCATATGGGCTGCTGATGAGTGGCTAGGCTGGCAGTCAGTCCTATGGCTGCCTAGCCATCTAACCTAAGTTTAGCTTCAAAAGAGAAAATTAAATTCACTATTAACTTAACTCTTAAGCGTTTTCTACATTTATTATAGCAACTTTATTATGTTTCTTAATTCTAATCATTTACTTCTTTTCCAAATAAAACAGCATTTTCCACTGTATGTTCTTAATAGCCTGCTCCTCATTTCTAGAAACATTTTCCCCAAGTTATTTTGTGCCTGCTTCCTGTACTACCATCAGCACAACAAAGGAGTATCCTCTTTGAATTCTGGTTAGAACAATCCATCTCCAAATGGAAAGGACTATTTGATTCAGTGAAATTTTTTCTCCAGTCCTCAACAAGGTTATTCAAATCACTGAAGATACTTTTCCTCTATTGTTAAGATAGGTGTTTAACACCAAATTTTCCAGGTACAGATGACAAAAATTATCATGCTCTCAGGTCACAGTAAAAGTATAATTAGAAATGGCTTTAAATATCAATTCTTTCTTCCATCACCGCATATCTTCTACTGCACTCTCAAACGGGGCAGATATATGTTAGAGTAAAAGTGAAGGAAAAGAGGCCAATCTGGGCAAAACATTAGCTTTTTCAACTTTTAGACTATATGCAAAATTAACATATCATAGCTAATTTCAAGTGTTTTTCCTATGGTAAAACAGAACTGTAATAGTTATGAAATGGACCACCAAATATTCTGAATACTCATACATAATTTAACAAGGTGTATTAAAAATTGGTGTATTGAAATGAAATAGTCCCAATAAGAAAAAAAAACTGAATTCTTGGATTAAGATTCATTTCTCTGAGTTTTCTCTTGCAAAATGTCAGAGTGAAAATTTTATCATACTTACCTTTGTTTCTTCTTTTAAAAAAAATATTAAATGGACATGATGTTCAAATAAGCAGACTCAAGCAGAAACACTTTTGCAGATCAAAGTATGATTTTTATAAGAACCTATATTAGTCTAACTATAGTGTCATTCAGTTTCCTAAAAGTCAACCAAAAACCATGACAAAAAGTAAAGTATAAACTAAAATACACTTAAATGTTTGCCATAAAATGCTTGCAAACTAAAGGAGTTCTAGTCTCCAAGAAAAAATATCTTTAAATGTATGTGAACTACTGGGTTGGTCAAAATATATGTGAACATTGTATGGTTATGTTATGTTTCTATCTATGAACTTTCTGGCCAACTTATTATCTTTAAAGAAAAAACACTGAAATAACATTTGTGTATTCTTTGTAATATTACAAAGACAATTAAGACATTTTCTTTTTCAGAAACGTAACCAAAAGTGCTGGGCTAACATTTACTTTTATAGATACAGTTCTTTGCTAATTTCTCTTTCAAAAAAATTTACCAAAAATATTGATTTGAGTTTTAAAAATCATCAGCAGTTTTTCTTTCACAGATTCAGTGAATGGCATGTATCTTAGTTTATAACCCTATACCTTTTCCTGAAGATGCCCCTTCGTTCAGGATCTGGATGGCGCGCCGAATATCCAGGTTGAACAATGCCACAGCAGCTGCTCTCTCCCATTCGCCTTCTTGTACAAGGGAGTTCAAAAATGGGCCCACATCCACATCCGTCCCTTTCTTTATCCACCCACAAAGCTGTAAAGCTAGGATTCTCTCTTCATTTAAATTCTGAATATCACTTTGCTTATCTAGCCCACTCCAATTATGTCTGCTGCTTTCCACCATTCCTTAAAAAAAAAAGAAACACCTTTATAAGGTTTATTTTTTAAACATATTTGGCAAAGAAGTCAGTTTTACATAGAAGTATTTCAACATTAGATTTTAAATATTCAACTTCTCAGCCACAATATTATGACAGACAGCATAAAGATAAAACATGCCACAAACAAAACATACTTTACACGTTGCTAAGTACAATAGCTTCCTGAGTTACCAGAGAGAGCTACAGGAGTAAGAGTCGACGCTCTGAGGGCCACGCTGAGTCACTGTTTCAGAGAAGCCTCCCTGGTCACCTCATCTAAAGCAGGGTGCCACTTGTCACTATCTAATTGACCACTGGTCCCTCCACTGCCTTTACACTAACATACGCTCTCATATTTATTTTTCAGCCTTAGCACTTCTCCTACTAGAACATAAGTTCCAAAAGGGTAGGCATCTTGTCTTTTATTTGAAAGGTATTCCCAGTGCCTGAGAACCAACACTCACAGTCTCCTCCTCCTTCTGTCGCTCCATGAATATATACATCCATATGAAAAAGCAAGATAAAAACATCAAAGTACTTTGAAAGGTTAAGTGAGTGAGTGAGTGAGTGAGTGAAGTCGCTCAGTCGTGTCCGATTCTTTGCGACCCCGTGGACTGTAGCCCACCAGGCTCCTCTGTCCATGGGATTCTCCAGGCAAGAGTACTGGAGTGGGGTGCCATTAAGGTTAAGTGCTAAGCTAAAATACAGTAGGCACGGTCTGAAGGTCTTCCCTGCCTTACTAAGCCAGGAGACTTTATATTCTCATACTCTTTTCATAAGGAATTGTTTTATGGAAAAGTCTGAAGATCAGTTATTTGTAAATTGTGGAAATTTTAAAAATAGTTAAATAATTACACTTGAAATTATTTTTAATCTCACTACTGGAAATTTGCCCATGCAGATCAAGGAGTTAGAAAGAGACTTCTGAGAAAAGGTTTTCTTTAAGAGAATATCTGTCCATCAAAAAGAAGTGTGCTGCTCTACTTGCAACCACGAGGGAAGCTGAAGACAAAGTCACTTATAGTTTGCAAAAGTGAAATTTTAAGAATTCTGAGAAAACTCCAAATAATTAAACAAGGTTAATAAAACATGTTAAAAATTAAAGAAGACTTTTTTTCAGAACAAATTTAAATTGTTTAGACAGTATGTAGTCACTGCATTTCAGGTAGAACAAGCTGCAGATGTACCATAAGGTATTTACTCTCATATCTCCTGTGTAAGTGTTGGATTCAGTGCTGATGATATTATCTACTGATTAAAAAATACACCTTTAAGCAGGTGAACAAAAACCAATTTACTTTTCAGACAACTCCTCTCAGTTTAATAATACTCTAGCTTCTTAAGAGTTTTTTATTTTCTAGAAACTGTGTCATGGAATAGAGACCAACATGTATGAATACAAAGAATTCACTGCTAGGAGGTGGGAAAGTATTCTGTAAATGCACGGATACTGTGTCACGTTATTTTGGCTGCTGAGAGACATTCCCACTGCTTAACAACTATGCTACAAGTAATTAAGGTTATCAAGTAAGTAATGTGATATTGTGGCTTTTAAGTACATAGTCATATCATGACTTTAATATGCATGAATTTTTAAATCTATAATTAATTAAAATCAATTTCTACACACTGCATGTGTATTAAGTTTCAGTGGTATCTGACTCTTTGCGACCCTATAGACTGTAGCCCGCCAGGTTCCTTAGTCCATGGGGATTCTCCAGGCAAGAATACTGGAGTGGGTTGCCATGCCCTCCCCTCCAGGGGATCTTTCCAACCCAGGGATCGAACCTGCATCTCTTATGTCTCCTATACTGGCAGATGGGTTCTTTACCACTAGCATCACCTGGTAAAGTGACAAGATTGTATTCCCAAAATTTGAGATTGCCCATATAGAAATAATAAAATCATCATTTTATGATGGCTGTGAGGGAAGTAAGTGAACCAGGTTCACTTAAACATTAAAAACATTAAAATTTTTGTTTCAAATACTACATCAGGCAATCAAATACTATTTGTAGATATAAAATTTTGCATTTTTACATTTATATAATAAAACAGCAGTAAAATAATCCAATGTTTATAACAGAATTTTGTTCTCAAAAATCTAAATCCAGATATTCTGCCCTTAAAATTATTCCTCTTAATAGGCATGCTTTCTAGATCAGTTTGCCTTTCAAGTATGAAAAATATTTTCATCATGTTGGATGAAAAGCTGACCAACATTATGTAATTTTCTGCCATCTTAAAAGAAAGGAATTATACCTACAGACAACACTATTACCCTGCTCCAGAAGTTGTACAAGGCCTTCCCTCAGAGCATGCGTTCTCTTCCTGACTGAATTCTACACTTGATCCATCCTGTAAACTTGCCTGTTTCTTTGCTTCCTTATCTCCAGTGGTCCACACCTCCAAGGTTTTACCCACTCTTATCATGGACATACTCCACATGATTCCTTCTCCAAAAGAGCCACTTTCTAACCACAACCTCACAGCCTTCCAGCTCACAATCTCAACCTCACAATCATCCTTTGACCACTCGTATTTACTTGTCAGCATTCTGTCCTCTTTCTCCCTCTCCAACTTAGATCCCAAGGACCAACAAATGAATCAATCTCTTGCCAGAACCCTTAATTCCCTCACTCCACCGTCCTTTATTCTTTCTTCTGGTAAAGCAACAATGCCCCACAGTATTCCCATTTCTCAAGACAACTCTCTCCTCTTCTCTATGTTCTCTCCACAACCTCCCTGCTCTTCTCAACAGGCAAGCCTACTATGCTGAGAAAATAGAAGCCATCGGGTGGAAAACATATCAGCTTCTGATCACTGAACATTCAACAACCTGCATAAACACCTGGGCTCCCGAGGTGGCACAGTGGTAAAGAACCCACCTGCCAATGCAGGAGACGAAAGAGACGTGGGCTTGATCGTTGGGCTGGGAAGACCCCTTGGAGTAGGAAATGGCAACCCACTTCAATATGGTCGCATGGAGAATTCCACGGGCAAAGGAGCCTGGTGAGTTACAGGCCAAGGGGTCACAAAGAATAGGATGCACCTGAGCACGCACATACCTTTCCGCTTTCCCTTTGCCTGCTATGGAATAGGTGTACACTCTCCTGTCTAAAGCCAATCTTTCACCTATGCATTGGTTCCCATTCCTAGGAATTTTGCTCTTCATGCTCTTTATTCTGCATCTTCCAACTGCTTTGTATGCGTTTCTTCTCATCAGCATTTAAACATGCCTAAATCAATTCCATGTTAAAAACAAAACACAAAGCTCCCCATGACCCCAAATTCGCCTGCTGCTATCACTAAATATCTTCTTATCCTCCTTCATATAATCAAGCTTCTTTGAAAAATTAATTAAAATGGATGACCTCCTTTTTCCAACCTACATTTATCCATTGGACATCACTATCTAGCTATCTCAAATTTATCCCCCAATAAACTCTTTTCTTGCTCTCAAACACATTCTTCCTGTGCTCTTCCTATCTAATTAACTGCTATTAGTATTATCCCAGTTGCCTTAGCATGCTTTCATTTTTCCTTCCCCTCCACCTTCTTCACCCAATTAATTAAATTTGTCCCACTCTCTCACCTACCCACGTTTCTCTAGCTCTTCAGCCACTAACTTCGCTAAGAATTCCATCATATCTTGCCTGATTATTATGGCTTCTGAGGTCCCTGCTATCAGTCTTAATCCTCTCCATTCCATTCTACACACAGACTGACAACTCTAAAACACAAATCTCATCTTGTTACTGCTAAAATCTTTTCTTGGGTTCCCTTTGTTAGGGATGATAACAAATAATTAATATATTTATATATAATTTATCATCCCTGAAACCTAAGGACTGCCATCTTTGACAGTCATTTCTCTACTTTTTACTTTGGGGTTGCAGAAACAAAAATATCTAAACCAATCCAAACCAAGCAAAAAGCCAAAAGTCCAGCAATGAGGTAATCTTTCCAACAGTAGTCTTAATCAAACAGTTTGGGTAAAGACTACTCTTAACTCATGATACTCAGTTTGTTTCTACTGCACCAAAAACTTATAAAGATATTCCATTATTCCTCTGTGCTTTACACGTACTTGGCTGACTTTTCCCTGAAATATATCAAAATACAGCAAAAAACAATAAACCTCACAATACTGAGAATGCAATGTGGTCTGACCTACTATATAGCTATGAATACTTTTCATCAAGGTAACACAGTCTTACTGACCTTTTACTTATATTAATAAAAATGGAAGTCTCTAATTAAACTCTCTCACTTTATTGTTTATAATAAAAGTTACTTTTTTGGGTCGGACCTACTGAGAGAACACCAAAATGAAATAGATGAAATAAATAGTCTACTCAATCTTCAGTAATGTGAACCAAAGTAATTTAAAAGTCTTAAAAAAAAAAAAAATAATATAAGCATTTAGTTGAAATGCTCAAAATACTCATTAAAAAATAGCATTTTATTTTGTATTTTTTGTATGTAGTATTCATGAAAGTCCTATAAAAAACCAAATTGGATTTATTACTTCTACTCCTATTTTTTGACTAAATCATAAGAACTACTTTTCTAGCAGCTTGACTCAAGACCAAATTTGACAGCTATCTAAAGCTAGATGTCAAATACTAGGCTGAGAAAACAACTATAATTCACTATTTAATTCCAATAAAGACAATAGGAACAACTGTTTAAAGAACTCAGGGAACAAACAGGAAGCCTGGCTTTCTTGTCATGTTTCCTTTTTTTAAACTGTTAAATAGTCTATTAATTTCAATCCTACATTAATTCATACATTTTTCAATCATCAAGGACTGAAATAGTAAGGCACTTCAGGTAAGTCCATACTTCATGTCATAGTTATACAGGCCTTGCCATCAGACAGCTAAGTGGGAGGGTTTAGGCAGCAAAATAAAAAGGGGTCTCTTTCAATTGGAAATTTTTTTATTTATTTTTTAAAAAAAGCAAATCTGAACTAACCACCAGGAAGAGCCTATAAATCCTCTAATGTAATATCTTTCAAAGTGAGTCTTCAAAAAAAAATAGTGAATAAATTAATGAATAGATTTAGAAAAGTCAACTATCCCTTCAAAGAACCAAGACTCCCTCCAAAAAGAATTTTACATATATAAACAATTATGCATTTAACTCAATTCCTTAAAATATCCAGTCAGAAACAATGCAGTAAAAAAATATGGCCAGATATTACAGTATCCTGAAGTAACTAAATATGGGGAAAAAAATAAAGAGAACAAAAATTAAACACATATTGCAGAAAATAAAAACAGAATTTTCTTACCCAAAGATGATTTTACAATTGATTTAATTCCTGCATAAACCAATGATCCTTTGTTGCCTGGAGATTTCTGGTCCATATCTTCTGTATACTGCTTCATAAGTATTTAAATGCATAGGAAATACTAGTGATGAAGCATAATAAAGTATTTCAAAACTAAGTTTATTTTCATTTGGAGCCAATTTATAAAAGGCGTCAGTTCTACTCTGTTATAGAGATCTACTTTTCTTCCTCCTACTCAATCTGCAAGGCAGTATCTCAAGTTCAACAGTTTTAAACAATTTGACTTTGTGATTTTAGTATTATGTGACTTGTATTTGCACACAAAACATTCAGCATGATATTTACAGACTGACCTCTTGGCAAACTTCAAGAACATTTCTATCTGATTCATCTCACAGAACTCACCACACAAAGGATATAGTGCAGAGTGTACCAGAGTGACTTGAGCTGGGGATCCTCATTTCCAGCTAAAATATGGTTTCTCCACACCTGCTCTGTATCAAGCCCATACCTTGATAAAGCCCGAAGGCGCATCTTTGTTGCTATATCTTTTTCTAAAGAATTATCATTTTCTTCTTCTGCACATTCATACAAATGACGACCACAAGCCCACATCAAAGATGTAATTGGGCTCCAGGCAAGAGAGATCCTTTCAAAAACAGTGAAGTCAGACATTGTCCGGTTAGGAGTCACAACTATCATTCGATTTTGACTCGTCGGATGCCAAGCAAAGGAAGCAATGTAATTGTCACAAGGTTGCACACTTCTTTCAATGATTGTGGGTTCAGTTTCATCACCAATGGGAGTGGGTGTGTGCTGCATATCATATAATCTAATAATATTACTATCCCTCGTTAAAGTGGCAAGCAGACCAGTTCTAGTTGGACACCAGGCTACTTTTGTTAAGGGCTTTGGTTGCTCAGTCAAAGTCAAAACTGGCTTCTCAAATTTCCTAAGATCCCATATTGCCACCTGACCTTCATAGAAGGAAGCAACACGATCATGGAAATATGGGTCTACTGTCACGCCCTGAACAGCTTTCGTATTCACAAACATCTTCTGACTTGTATTCCGAAGATCAAAAATGGCCAGGTTACGATGCATACCAGCAAGCAGAAGTTTCTGGTCTCGTGGAAGCCAACAAAGAGAGAGACAAGCATCATTCTGTCCTAATTCGTAAAGTGGTTTTGTTACTAATAATGACGTTTCAGTTTCACCTACTGAGAGTCTTACTTTCTCCATGGGAACTATATCAGGGGTATATTTGCTGCAGATATCCCAAATCAACACTGAAAAGTCAGCTCTATGTTTATCTAGACCAGCAGCAAGCCAGTTATTATCCACTGGATTCCATGCAAGGGTATTGCATTGTCGTGCATGTTTTGGAACAAATTCTTTTCCTATCAAATCTCTGAACTTTGAGTTATGATCTTGACCAAGACTTGTCAGTACGACTCGACCATTTGCTTGTCCAACTGCTAGGAGACATTCAGGATCATAACTGAGATACCAGGCGACACATTTCATATATGGGGTTTCTGAATTTATTGATAGTAATGTAGCTGCAGAGTCTTCAGATAAACGTAGAGATCCAGCTTTGAGTTCTGAATTCACAGTAGATTCCACATGGTAAAGACTAAGTTCGGAGTCACATACAACAAATCTATCAACCTGGTGTGGTGCCCACAATATATCAGGTTTGGTACCGCTCATGTTTATTGATGATCTCAGAGAGTCCAGTTAGGTCCATTCACTGAAAATCTGCTTAAAAATAGAAAGTTTTAAAATGTTAATGAAATACAATTCTAAGCTGGATTTAGAAAGTCAGGAAATTTTCTATTAAAAATTTCTATTGAATTCAAGACAGTATTTATTAATAAAAAGAGGAAAAGAAGGACTTCTTCCAGTTGAGCTGGTAGGAATCTGAGAACTTCATTCTGGCCTTATTTCCCATGATCAATTATCTTAATTGCACTATTAAAAGCACCTTCAATTTAGTACCTTCAATCAGGGTTGAAATAACTTCAGGTGGTGAGTAAATTAGTAAGTATCATCCCTTTGAAGGGGATAAAACATTAAAGGGTTACCGTACCTAAGTAAGTAATCATGTATCTAGGTAATAAAGTTGCACTATCCAAAAGAACCTTCTGCAATGACAGAAATCTGAACTGTCCAATATGGTAACTATTAGCCACACTGACTACTGAGCACTAGAAAATATGGCAGTGCAAATTTTATTTAAATTAATTTTAATATAAATATCCACATGAGGCCACCATAATGGACAATGCAGATTTGAAGTAAAAGCCACAAGTCTCCTCAAATTTCAATGGGAAGCAGGATTGTACTCAGTTTTAGTCCTAGCTCTGACATATACTATACAGCTAGTACAGTATAGGCTCAAAAAAGGTCTTTTGTGTTTGGGGGTCCTTTTGTTTTCTCATCTATACAGTTTAAGGATTGGTTTAAGACTAGTGTTTCCCAAACTTGTTATTCATCTACCACCTGTGCCCTTTTTAACGTTTTTCCTTAAACTGACTCATTCTTAAAATCTGAAAATCAATTTTGCTTTCCTCATAAGGTCCATGAATCATGTGTATGACATGTCAAATATATTTTTCGAACATACATTGAATAAATATATAACTATTAAAAGTGCAACTGGGTTACCTGAAATCATCCTGCTTATGACCAGTAGGATACACTGCCCGTTGGGAAACTGAATGAGCAACAGAGGCTTTTTCAATTTTCAATTCTATAACCTTTGAATAGGTATTGAAACAGGATTTTTGAAAAGGTTAACTATTCTAGTAGAAGTTTCAGCACGTAAGCACTAGAAATAGTTATGCTAAAAATGGTTAGTTTAAAAATACAAGCTGCTTACAAAAATGTAAACTTTTGTTTTTCACTGAGTCTGGCTAGAGATAAGTACGGATTAAAAAATGAACAAAGATACTCATAATCTTCATGGCGACTGGTATCTGTACAGCCATGCTGTCAGTTCTTAAGGCGCAAAGTCAGGGTTCACTCATTTATGTTCTGTACCAGATGCAGAGCCTGGCACAGACTCCTAATAAAGATATTCTAAATAAATTCAGCTCAAACATACTTAACTTTTTGATCTTGCAAAAGTTTCAGTCAGCAATTACCAGTCTAGAATTTCAACAGACTCACAAAATTTAGATGACTGGAAAAAGCCTTTAAGAATTCTAACACTGCCTTATTTCCTTCCTTAATAGGTCTGAAGCCCAAGATCGGTCACTTCAATTATATTCTTACTAGCACCCTCAACTTCTTCATTTTCCAGCCACTCCGGGTTTGCCTCCCCCGACGCTAACTCAACTGAATTATTCACTGTCTTCTTCCTCCACCCAGGCTGCCGAGTCTCAGGGCTCTGCATACTGACTCCATAAAAAAATAACAGACAACATGTCTAGCCTGTGGTGCTGTCTCAGCAGTTCTTTTATTCATCTTCCTACTCTGGCCTTTATGAAATTCATCATTATATAACCAAAGTGATCTTAATAAAACACAAACTTATCCAGGTTATCCAACTCCTGCTTAAAACCCTTTCATGGTTTCCAACTGCTCTTCATACAGACTTCCAACTCTTCAATGTAACCTGTAAAACCCTAAATGCTTTGGCCTATCTACTGCTCCAGCCTCAATGCGCCCCATTCGCCTCCCTGCTAACTGAGCTCTAGCTTCCTAGGACGTGACCCTCCACCTCACTGCCACACCTTTGCAAATGCTGTTTCTTCTACCTTGAACAGTCTCCCCTCCCTTCTTAGCCAAGTTAAAACCTGCTCAGCCTTAAACCAACCACCCTCTATCCCCTCCCGAATCTAAAGCAGGTTACTTAGATATATACTCTCATCGAATCATATTCCTCCCTTTTAAATCACCCTCTCCATCTCTCCTACTAGTGTTACTTCCCTGGTGGCTCAGACGGTAAAGCATCTTGTTTACAATGCGGGAGACCTGGGTTCGATCCCTGGGTCGGTAAGATTCTCTGGAGAAGGAAATGGCAACCCACTCCAGTACTCCTGCCTGGAAAATCCCATGGAGAGAGAAGCGTGGTGGACTACAGTCCATGGGGTCGCAAAGAGTCGGACACGACTGAGCGACTTCACTTTCTATCTCTCCTACTAGATTATAAACTCCCTGAGAGTATGAAAAGTATCTTCTGCTCTCCATATGAACCTCCAGTACCCAGCACAGTATGAGGCCCGTAGTAGAGACTTAGTAAGTACTTGCTAAATAAATGCATTTGTTAAATGCTACCTCTGACACTTCTCACACTGCTTTCTCCAAGTTGTACCAATCTCCCCACGCTTGCACCCCTGCCCTTTCTAGTAGGCGCTGGCTCCAGCCAAAAACTAAGTGGTCACTGTCATAATTGGTTCACCTGTTGGGTAAGGGCCCACAGTGAGCGGCCCTGAGAAGACTGCTCTAATACACTGGCTTTCATTTATTCTATAGATATTTACTGGGCCTCTCCTATGTTCCAGACACTGTTCTAAATGCTGGGAACACAGCAGTTAACAGGGAGAGATATTTTAGCAACCAGATATCCATCTTGGCGGAGAAGGCAATGGCACCCAACTCCAGTACTCCTGCCTGGAAAATCCCATGGACGGAGGAGCCTGGAAGGCTGTGGTCCATGGGGTCGCTGAGGGTCAGACACGACTGAGCGACTTCACTTTCACTTTTCACTTTCATGCACTGGAGAAGGAAATGGCAACCCACTCCAGTGTTCTTGCCTGGAGAATTCCAGGGATGGGGGAGACTGGTGGGCTGCCATCTATGGGGTTGCACAGAGTCGGACACGACTGAAGTGACTTAGCAGCGGCAGCATCCATCTTGGCTGCTATGGACTGAACTGTGTCCTCCCAAAATTTGTTATGTTGAAGCCCCAACTCCACATGACTGTCCTTGGAGACAAGAGTCTTTAAGGAGGTAATTAAGCTTAAGGCTAAACAAAGTGATAAGGTGAAGCCCTGATCTGACAGAACTGGTGTCCTTAAAAGAAGATGAAGAGATACCAAAGCTCTCTCCCCATATGAGTACATGGGGAGAAGGCAGCTGTCTGGAAGTATAGGTTTCACCAGAATCACACCATCCTGGCACCCAAATTTGAGACTTACAGCATCCAGAAGTGTAAGAAAACAAATTTACATAGTTTAGGTCAACCCGTCTATGGCATTTTTTTTTTTTAACCAGTTGTGGGTGGCTCGGGTGGTAAAGAATCTGGCTGCCAATCCAGGAGACGTAAGAGACACGGGTTTGATCTCTGGGTGGGGAAGATCCCCTGGAGCAGGGCATGGCAACCCACTCCAGTAGTCTTACCTGGAGAATCCCCACAGACAGAGGAGTCTGGCAGGTTACGGTTCATAGGGTTGCAGAGTCAGACACAACTGAAGGGACTTAGCGTGTATGCACACGCACATATGCACAAGCTAACTAACACACTAGTATAAGAAAGCCTGTATTCTTGTGCTGAAGTTATGTCCAATCTTACAGACCACTTAAAAATTTAAGAAGAAGAAAAGGCACCTTGTGTAACAGGAAGTAGCTAAGAAAACACAAAGAAGGAACAGATACTGCCAAATAAGGCTTCATTCATACTCATGCCCTTATAAACAGAAGAAACCTCTCAACTGGAGGTATCCTAAGATCTGGCCCATCTTCTTCTCGCTGAAAGACAAATACTAAAATAAGCACATTTATCATATAGGCTTCCATCCTATAGCTGTACTCTTTACACAAATGATCTATGGTAAGAAAACATGGTGCCACATGGCAAAATCCAACTTAAAAAAAAAAAACAAACAGAAAGTGTTACTATAGTTTAAAAAACTATTTAATTTACATGACTCACAATTAAGAATCATCTGTAATTCTTCTCATATGATGTATATATTTATATTACCATCCACAAATCTGACTATAATAATTCATACAGAATCAAAATTCACATAGAATTTGAGAGTTGAGTCTAGCAAATGCTGCTTAATTCACATAGGCATACAGAGAGGACCAGATGTTTTCATTCTTTCCCAACACCTCCCTACTCCCATCCTAGATTACTGAGCAGAGAAAGGATCAACTACATGTGCAGGTACCCCCTCTCCCCCCGCTTATTCAAACATGTCAAGAATTTCAAGACCATGACAGAAGAGCACCATACCAAGTGCCAGGCCTTCTAAAGATGGGCCCTGACAATGTCTGCATAGGTCACATACTCTGAAACTGGCCCTGAATACATAGGTACATCTATACCCTCTTAAAAAACATAGTTGACCCTTGAACAACTAGGCGGTTAGGTCACTAACCCTCCAGCACAGTCCACATATAACTTATAGCTGGTCCTCTGTACATGTCCTTTCTCTGTATCTGTGGTTCCACAACCTCGAATTCAACCAACTGTGGACCCTGTAGCACTGTGGTATTTACCATTGGAAGAAACCCACATATAAGTGGGCCTATGTTTGGAGAAGACTCTTGAGAGTCCCTTGGACTGCAAGGAGATCCAACCAGTCCATTCTGAAGGAGATCAGCCCTGGGATTTCTTTGGAAGGAATGATGCTAAAGCTGAAACTCCAGTACTTTGGCCACCTCATGCGAAGTGTTGACTCAATGGAAAAGACTCTGATGCTGGGAGGGATTGGGGGCAGGAGAAGAAAGGGATGACAGAGGATGAGATAGCTGGATGGCATCACTGACTCGATGGACGTGGGTCTGAGTGAACTCCGGGAGTTGGTGATGGGCAGGGAGGCCTGGCGTGCTGAGATTCATGGGGCCGTGGAGAGTGGGGCCATGGAGAGTCGGACGCGACTGAGCGACTGAACTGAACTGATGCAGCTCAAGCCCGTGCTGTTGAAGAGCCAACTGTTTTTCTTTTCAATCCAACATACAATATAGACAGATCCTGGCTCCTGAACAAAGACCACCAGGAATATGGTAAAGAGCAAAACATCTCCAGCCCCTTACTAGTTTGACCCTAACAAGTAGCTTAAAATGCCAAGACTATAAAATAGAAATAGAACATCTCCTATCTCCATCTCACAGAGTAGTGACAATCAAATTAAACGAGTTCTTTGCATCGAAAACATGTCAGTATCAGTACGATTCCCTTAAACAGCCCTGGAAATTAATGCTTTCAAATGCTGGAGACACCAAGACACTGGGGGCAGAGGGGTGGAGCTTGCCATAATTACAGCGTACATTTAGATCCTCACCTTCAAGTATAACAAGGGCTCACTTCCCAGTAATGGTTTCTGAGCAAAGGAAAGCCATGTTGATGATTCTGTGTTCCTCACCAGATGCTCATCTGTAATAGCATGGTCCAACAGAAGGACAGTGTTAGCCATATAACTTAAACTTATCCAATAGTCACATTGAAAAATAATAAGAAATCAATCAAATCTAACAATATATTTAATGCAACATATCAAAAATATTATCCTTTCACCATGCAATCTGTGTAACATTTATGAATGAGACATATACTTTTTTTCTGGTACCAAGTCTCGGGAATCCAAAGTGTATTTTACACTTCAAGCACATCTCAAACCTGTGTGGCTAGTGGATAGTGAAGACCTATATAATATTAAGTGTACAAGGTATCCAACCACCCTTTACATCTTGTTGTTGTTCCCCTTTCTACTTGTCTCAGCACAAGTAATAACAGCAGCAGTTTCAAGACTATCACCATCTTCAAGGAGATGTTCTGTATAACCCCAAATTTCCCTTAAAATATAGCTATAAAAAAGACTGCAAAGGCAGTCACTTTCGAAGTGATTTAGGAAGGCTCGTGGCACCTGTGAGAAGCTTTATCCTCTCACGGAATTTTCACGACTCCGTACAGGCTGCGAACAGCGCCACCCGGGTGACAGGCCCTTGAAGTATTCAATAGAGTACAAGGAGAGCACGGCTGGTAAGCAGAGCCGGGTAATGCAGGAATCTGCGGGCGGCTCCCACGCTCCAGACACTGGCTGAGCCTCTCGTCCACGGGGAGGACGCGGTTCCGCACAAACCCGGCGCCGCGGAGGCTGCAGCGCGGACCCAGCTCCGGGAGGAGGAACCCGCGCGCCCCGGGCCGCTCGCAGCTCCGAGGCCGGGCCCGCCGCGGTGATCCTGCAGCGCAGAATGCGACTCCCCGCGTTTCGGCTCGAAGGAGCCTCCCCCCCGCCGCCACCCGGGTCCGCACTCGCCCGGGCTTTTCAACTGGGCTTTCCCGAGCGACTCGAGATGATCCCAGCGCCCTCGAACCCTTGACTACAGCCTCCCGGAGCCGAGAGCGGAGCCTGGGCCGCACTCACCGACCTGGGAGGCAATGCGCCCGTCGTACTGCCGCTTCCGGCCTAGTCACCGCCCCTCCCGCCGGGGGAGTCCACACACGGGCAAGATGGCGGTCGCGGCGGCGCGGCCAGTAACCTGGCCACACGGCCTGAGTCCACTTCCCGACCACCCAGCCTCGTGGACGCGCGGACACACCTCGGCCTCCGAAGGGGACTTCCCAACTGCGAGCCCCGCCCCCGGCGATCCCGGGAGTCGCCCCGCCCCGGGGCGTGGTTACTGCTCCTGAGCTCCTGTTGACCGGCAGGCCCCGCCTGCTGTCTGAGCGCTGCGGTCCACCTCCGCAGGCCACGCCCACTGAGCGCGCGGGCTGGATCCCCGGCGCTTGGATCCAGACCGCTTCGCCGAGTTGTTTCAGATTTCAAGGGCTTTAGACGTTTTAGCTTATTTGCTGCTGCTGCTAAGTCGCTTCAGTTGTGTCCGACTCTGTGCAACCCCATAGACAGCAGCCCACCAGGCTCCCCTGTCCCTGGGATTCTCCAGGCAAGAACACTGGAGTGGGTTGCCATTTCCTTCTCCAGTGCATGAAAGTGAAAAGTCAAAGTCAAGTCGCTCAGTCGTGTCCGACTCTTCGCGACCCCATGGACCGTAGCCTACTAGGCTCTTCCGTCCATGGGATTTTCCAGGCAAGAGCCCTGGAGTGGGTTGCCGTTTCCTTCTCCTTAGCTTATTTAATCAGTCTAAATTTCCATTAATTTATTTGCGGGCCATCGATGTAGCAGAAAATCCAGGGTACTTGGTTCACAATTTATTCACTCATTTACTCCACAAAGACGTCCCGAGTGCCTACTGTGTACTTGCTGTAATGCTGGGGACACTGGTCTGAACAATAAAGACGTGTGTTTGTGTGTGTCAGAAATGTTTCCTGGACGACTGCTGGGCTGAGACAAGAAGGACGAGGAGATGCTAGGAAAGGGAACAGGGCAGAGGGGTTGGAAGAGAAGAGCCTTGTAGAGCAGAGGAAGAGAAAGTGCAGGGTCAGGAGGGCACATATCAGTGGGGAAACACTGGGAAGTGGGGACAGATTAAAATGATGTATTAGCGTTGGGAAACCAGCTTAGTGAGTCCGGCTGGACTTTTCCCTAAAGGCATTGGTACAGTCATTGAACATTTTTAATGAGGAGAGTGGTGTAGTCAACTTTTACGGGAGAGTAGAAGAAGGAATAAGGTAAGTATCCAAATGAGAGATGATGGTTACCCATACTACCAGTGGTAGGGAGGGTGGTGATGGAGAGAAGTGTATGGCCTGGGGAATATATAGAGGTTGGGATGATTATGGGAGTGAGGGAGAGAGACGGTTCTAGGTTTCTGGCTCCCATAGTTGAATGAATGATGCTGCCACAGGTGTTACAAAGCTAACACAGAGACTTTCTTCAGATGTCCCGCCATCTTTGCTTGTCTGTTCGTAGTTAAAAGGATGTCATTTGGGGCTTGTGGTGATTGATATAAACAGCATACTGAGCTTAGTCCTGATGATCTTCAAGGCAGATAATCTGGGTAAGAGGAAGAGTCTGCGGCAAGTATTGCCTGTGGAGGTCTGAGGCTCCCTTTCACTCCAGCCGTTGCAGAATTAGAGGCTAAAGAAAATGCTGAGCACTGAGGCGAGACACCACCAGATTCATCACTTCAAACACTATCTTGCCATTCTTGTCAGTGGTGTTGGTCCTGGCCCCAAATCCCCAACCTCAGATCAGTACAAGTTCCCTCCTTCTTCACTGCTACCACACAAAGCTGAGGGGAACATCTCCCCACACACTCAGGAGGAGACCTTGTTTCCTACTTCAGAAAGGAAATTAAAACTGTTAGTTAGGAATTCCCACAGCCTTCATTCACTCCCATTTTTACCTCCTTACAGCTGACATAGGAAAAGGAGGGGCCCTATATGCTGTTACTCCTGGAACCTTGCACATCAATTTTCTCCTTCCCCGTGTGTCTTCAACATCCTCATTTCTACTGCTTCTTCACCATCAGCATACAGTCCAGTCACTCCCACTTTTCTCCTCCAAGGAGAGGACCATCAGTTCAGTTCAGTCGTTCAGTCGTGTCCAACTCTATGCAACCCCATGAATCGCAGCATGCCAGGCCTCCCTGTCCATCACCAACTCCTGGAGTTCACTCAGACTCACGTCCATCGAGTCAGTGGTGCCATCCAGCCATCTCATCCTCTGTCGTCCCCTTCTCCTCCTGCCCCCAATCCCTCCCAGATCAGAGTCTTTTCCAATGAGTCAACTGTTTGCATGAGGTGGCCAAAGTACTAGAGTTTCAGCTTTAGCATCATTCCTTCCAAAGAAATCCCAGGGCTGATCTCCTTCAAAATGGACTGGTTGGATCTCCTTGCAGTCCAAGGGACTCTCAAGAGTCTTCTCCAACACCACAGTTCAAAAGCATCAATTCTTCGGTGCTCAGCTTTCTTCACAGTCCAACTCTCACATCCATACATGACCACAGGAAAAACCATAGCCTTGACTAGACGGACCTTTGCTGGCAAAGTAATGTCTCTGCTTTTCAATATGCTATCTAGGTTGGTCATAACTTTCCTTCCAAGGAGTAAGCATCTTTTAATTTCATGGCTGCAGTCACCATCTGAAGTGATTTTGGAGCCCCAAAAAAATAAAGTCTGACACTGTTTTCACTGTTTCCCCATCTATTTGCCATGAAGTGATGGGACCAGACGCCATGATCTTTGTTTTCTGAACGTTGAGCTTTAAGCCAACTTTTTCACTCTCCACTTTCACTTTCATCAAGAGGCTTTTTAGTTCCTCTTCACTTTCTGCCATAAGGGTGGTGTCATCTGCATATCTGAGGTTATTGATATTTCTCCCGGCAATCTTGATTCCAGCTTGTGCTTCCTCCAGCCCAGCGTTTCTCATGATGTACTCTGCGTATAAGTTAAATAAGCAGGGTGACAATATACAGCCTTGACGTACTCCTTTTCCTATTTGGAACCAGTCTGTTGTTCCATGTCCAGTTCTAACTGTTGCTTTCCGACCTGCATACAGGTTTCTCAAGAGGCATACTCACTCTCAAATCCCACATTCTCCTGTTTCCCCTGAATTCAGCCCACTCAGGCTTTCATGCCCACCATCCCATAACTCACCATCCCAGCACTAACTCAATGGACATGAATATGAGCAAACTCTGGGAGATAGTGGAGGACAGAGGAGCCTCACATGTTGCAGTCCATGGGGTCTCAAAGAGTCGGACATGACCTAGCGACTAAACAACAATAACAATAATTCTGTAAAAATGGCTCTTTACTTGTCCGTTGCTGTCATCCTCTTCTGGAATATATGTTCCACATCATTACATTCTCTTCTGTTAAACCACCACCGGCTAGGCATGGCTTTATCAAAAAAGACTCACGGACTTAGAGAATGAACTTAGGGTTACCAGGAGAGAAGGGGGAGAGGGAGAGTTAGGGAGGGAGGTTAGGATTGACATGTACACACTGCTATATTTAAAATAGAGAAGAGTCAGACACGTCTTATCAACTGATCAACCACCACTACCACCAATTATGACCTACTGTATAGCATCAGGAACACTGCTCAATATTATGAAACAACCTAAATGAACAAAGAATTTGAAAAAGAACAGATTACATGCATCAGTTCAGTTCACTCACTCAGTTGTGTCCGACTCTTTGCAACCCCATGAACCACAGCACGCCAGGCCTCCCTGTCCATCACCAACTCCCAGAGCTTACTCAAACTAATGTCCATTAAGTCGGTGATGCCATCCAATCATCTCATCCTCTGTCATCCCCTTCTCCTACCACCCTCAATCTTTCCCAGCATCAGGGTCTTTTCAAATGAGTCAGTTCTTCACATCAGGTGGCCCAAGTATTGGAGTTTCAGCTTCAACATCAGTCCTTCCAATGAACACCCAGGACTGATCTTCTTTAGGATGGACTGGTTGGATCTCCTTTGCAGTCCAAGGGATTCGCAAGAGTCTTCTCTGACACCACAGTTCAAAAGCATCATTTCTTCAGCGCTCAGCTTTCTTTATAGTCTAACTCTCACATCCACACATGACTACTGAAAAAACCATAGCTTTGATGAGACAAACCTTTGTTGGCAAAGTAATGTCTCTGCTTTTTAATATGCTGTCTAGGTTGGTCATAACTTTTCTTCCAAGGAGTAAGTGTCTTTTAATTTCATAGCTGCAGTCACCACCTGCAGTGATTTTGGAGCCCAAAAAGATAAAGTCTCTCACTGTTTCCCCATCTATTTGCCATGAAGTGATGGGATCAGATGCCATGATCTTAGTTTTCTGAATGTTGAGTTTTAAGCCAACTTTTTCACTCTCCGCTTTCACTTTCATCAAGAGGCTCTTTAGTTCTTCTTCACTTTCTGCCATAAGGGTGGTGTCATCTGCATATCTGAGGTTATTGATATTTCTCCCGGCAATCTTGATTCTAGCTCACGCTTCTTCCAGCCCAGAATTTCTCATGATGTACTCTGCATATAAGTTAAATAAGCAGGGTGACGATATACAGCCTAGACGTACTCCTTTTCCTATTTGGAACCAGTCTGTTGTTCCAAGTCCAGTTCTAACTGTTGCTTTCTGACCTGCATACAGGTTTCTCAAGAGGCAGGTCAGGTGGTCTGGTATGCCCATCTCTTTCAGAATTTTCCACAGTTTGTTGTGATCCACACAGTCAAAGGCTTTGGCATAGTCAATAAAGCAAAAGTAGATGTTTTTCTGAAACTCTCTTACTTTTTTGATGATCCAACGGATGTTGGCAATTTGAGATCTGGTTCCTCTGCCTTTTCTAAAACCAGCTTAAACATCTGGAAGTTCACAGCTCACATACTGTTGAAGCCTGGCTTAGAGAATTTTGAGCATTACTTTACTAGCATGTGAGATGAGTGCAATTGTGTGGTAGTTTGAATATTCTTTGGCATTGCCTTTATTTGGGATTGGAATGAAAACTGACCTTTTCCAGTCCTGTGGCCACTTCTGAGTTTTCTAAATTTGCTGACATATGGAGTGTAGCACTTTCACAGCATCATCTTTTAGGATTTGAAATAGCTCAACTGGGATTCCATCATCTCCACTACCTTTGTTCATAGTGATGCTTCCTAAGGCCCACTTGACTTTGCATTCCAGGATGTCTGGCTCCAGGTGAGTGATCACACCATTGTGGTTATCTGGGTCATGAGGATCTTCTTTGTATAGTTCCTATGAAGACCTACAAGAACTTCTAGAACTAATACCCAAAACAGATGTCCTTTTCATTATAGAGGACTAGAATGCAAAAGTAGAAAGTCAAGAAACACCTAGAGTAACAGGCAAATTTGGCCTTGGAGTACAGAATGAAGCAGGGCAAAGGCTAATAGAGTTTTGCCAAGAGAACACACTGGTCATAGCAAACACCCTCTTCCAACAACACAAGAGAAGACTCTACACATGGACATCACCAGATGGTCAATACTGAAATCAGATTGATTATATTCTTTTCAGCCAAAAATGGAGAAGCTCTATACAGTCAGCAAAAACAAGACCGGGAGCTGACTGTGGCTCAGATCATGAACTCATTGCCAAATTCAGACTTAAAGAAAATAGGGAAAACCACTAGACCATTCAGGTATGACCTAAATCAGATTACATGCATGTGAGTGAAAGTCGCTCAGTTGTGTCTGGCTCTTTGCATCCCCATGGACTATACAGTGCATGGAATTCTCCAGGCCAGAATACTGGAGTGGGTAGCCTTTCCCTTCTTCAGGTGATCTTCCCAACTCAGGGATCAAACCCAGGTCTCCCACATTGCAGGCGGATTCTTTACTGGCTAAGCCACAAGGGAAGCCCAATTACATGCATACGTATAACTGAATCACTTTGCTGTATACCTGAAATCAACATACCATTGTTAATCAACTGTACTCCAATATAAAATAAAAAGTTAAAAAAAAAACAAAACTGACCAGTAAGATGTGAGTAGAACTGGATCATGTCCCTCAAAAGAGAAGCTTCTCACTGTCTACTTCCTCTTGTTTCTTGCTCCCTGGAAAATGGCCAAAAGAAACATGGACTAGGAAGGGAAGCCATGTATGAAGGAGGGCAAAACTGCTCCATTAGTCTAAGTCCTAGGCCAGTTCGGGGAGCTGAGGTTCCCTCCTCCCTTGGATCAGCCACAGAGTTCTGGAACATCACACAAGAGAAAATGAACTCTCTTCTATTAAAAACTACTGTTTGCTCAGAACTGTTTGTTACAGTGGCTTATCCTATTCCCTAAGTAACACATGGGGGTTCTATATGCTTTATTCTCTGCTTGATCTCCACAACCTGAAACAGTGCACAGCACAGAGCATGTGCTCAGTAAAATCTGTTGAATAACTCCTAAAGTAGTATCTTTCTCTGATCCACGTTCCCCTCCTGCTATTATCTTTTTCTCTCCTTTTTTCCATCCAAGCTTTTGTGAAAGTGCGTTCTTCTCATATTGCTCCCAGTTCCTTTTCCCTAAAGTCCCTATACGAATGTGACCCTTTTCTCATTATGCTTAAAATTGATTCTCCTCCACTAAACTGTGTCTCTTGTGAGGAAAACTGAGGAACGTCTCTTAGAAGCTGCCTGCTATCCATGTCCTCTTCTCCCTGCCTGCTGTCTGGAAAATGGCAGATGGTATTTTTCTCGTAGGTAGATGGCGCTAGAGGTAAAAAACCCACCTGCAATGCAGGAGACATAAGGGATGTTGGTTTCATCCCTGGGTCAGGAACATTTTTTGGAGGAGGGCATGGCAACCCACTCCAGTGTTCTTGCCTGGTGAATCCCATAGACAGAGGAGCCTGGTGGACTATAGTCCATAGGGTTACAGAGAATCAGACACAAGTGAAGTGTCTTAGCATGCACTCAAGTGAACTTTAGCATAGAACTTTGAATTTCTTAGAGTGCCTGACTACATAATATGTATTCAAAAATATTTACAGAGTACGAGAATGCACTGTATTTGTTGGAAGAGGAAACTGTATCAGGGAATTTAACAGACTGGTCTGAGGTTACACTACCTGCCTTCATCAAACATTTATTTTTATGATGCCAGAGTTGCTGGTCTTAGTGTTTGTTTTGTTTATTTAAACTTCTGTAGCCCTAACAGGTGGAGAAGGCAATGGCACCCCACTCCAGTACTCTTGCCTGGAAAATCCCATGGATGGAGGAGCCTGGAAGGCTGCAATTCATGGGGTCGCTGAGGGTCGGACACAACTGAGCGACTTCACTTTCCCTTTTCACTTTCATGCATTGGAGAAGGAAATGGCAACCCACTCCAGTGTTCTTGCCTGGAGAACCCCAGGGACGGGGGAGCCTGGTGGGCTGCCATCTATGGGGTCGCACAGAGTTGGACATGACTGAAGCAACTTAGCAGCAGCAGCAGCACTAACAGGATGTTCTTCTTTTTAAGCTCTTTTATTTATGTTGTGGTGATTCAGCACAGAATTTTTGGTTGTGGTTTTAAACCAATAAAGGAGAGCAGTTGAAGATTGCTAATTTCCTTCTAATTTACTGCTGCCCTAGGCAGCAATTCAGCAGCTATTGGAATATTCTGTGGAGCCTATGACTGGATAATCCCAACTCTCCTTATTTCCGCATGCACAAAATCAGTCTATACCTGGGAGAAGCTTTTACTCTTTAGGCACCAAGTGAAAATTAAGGCCCTGTGAACATGGAATATGGCTTAGGTAATCGTTTTACAAAGGTCGAGGATGTGAAGATCCGAGACATCTTAGAATAGTGGTTTTTAAGAAGTATTCTAGCACACTTCTAAATCGATTTTGTAAAATAATACACTTACCATTTTTTTGGATTACACCTAATATTGTCATAATACATTTACAAAGTTGTCAAGGGTATGATTTTTAATACATTTTTAAAGTTTATGTTGTAAATAAAATGGTTATATCAAACTTTGAATGTATCCAGTGAAATTTAAATACCTTAATGAAAGTTTCTATCATTCATTTAAAAATTTAGTAAATAAACTATTCTTTAATTGTAGGAAACTTTATATTATTCTACTTTTTCTTCTTGAGCTTTTATTTCCATTTTATTGTCTCCCAGTAGATTATTTATGTGTTTGATAACAAACAATTATATAGCTTATACTATGTGTCCGAAGGGCTTCCCAGGTGGTACAGTGGTAAAGATTCCACTTGCCAATGCAGGAGACACAAGAGATGCAGGTTCCAATCCCTGGGTCAAGAACATTCGCTGGAGTAGGAAATGACAACCCACTAAACTTAATTTTCACTTGGTGCCTAAGAGTAAAAGCTTCTCCCAGGTATAGACTGATTTTGTGCATGCGGAAATAAGGAGAGTTGGGATTATCCAGTCATAGGCTCCACAGAATATTCCAATAGCTGCTGAATTGCTGCCTAGGGCAGCAGTAAATTAGAAGGAAATTAGCAATCTTCAACTGCTCTCCTTTATTGGTTTAAAACCACAACCAAAAATTCTGTGCTGAATCACCACAACATAAATAAAAGAGCTTAAAAAGAAGAACATCCTGTTAGTGCTGCTGCTGCTGCTAAGAGTTAAGATGTCAACATTGTAAGTCTTCATGGTGGATGAAAAAGAAAATTTGTATTTTCAATGGATCAAATTAATTTTAGAATTACCTAAATACAATGAAATCCAAAGCAGTTGTAAAAGTAGGTTTCTCTTGGTAAAATGAGAAAAAGATGTCCAGAACCAACACTGAAATTCAGACACATATCTAACTCTGAAGATAATGAGTTCAGGACCAGTGTCATTCTAAGGAAAAGACCAGGTCACTGAAAAATCAAAGCATATCTGATTGGCCTGAGTCAATAATTTGGACTGTTTCTGATGTAATGTACAATGTATGACTATCAGATCAGATCAGATCAGATCAGTCGCTCAGTCGTGTCCGACTCTTTGCGACCCCATGAATCACAGTATACCAGGCCTCCCTGTCCATCACCAACTCCTGGAGTTCACTCGGACTCACGTCCATCAAGTCAGTGATGCCATCCAGCCATCTCATCCTCTGTCGTCCCCTTCTCCTCCTGCCCCAAATCCCTCCCAGCATCAGGGGCTTTTCCAATGAGTCAACTCTTCACATGAGGTGGCCAAAGTACTGGAGTTTCAGCTTTAGCATCATTCCTTCCAAAGAAATCCCAGGGCTGATCTCCTTCAGAATGGACTGGTTGGATCTCCTTGCAGTCCAAGGAACTCTCAAGAGTCTTCTCCAACACCACAGTTCAAAAGCATCAATTCTTCAGCGCTCAGCCTTCTTCACAGTCCAACTCTCACATCCATACATGACCACAGGAAAAACCATAGCCTTGACTAGACGGACCTTTGTTGGCAAAATAATGTCTCTGCTTTTGAATATGCTATCTAGGTTGCTCATAACTTTCCTTCCAAGGAGTAAGCGTCTTTTAATTTCATGGCTGCAGTCACCATCTGCAGTGATTTTGGAGTCCAGAAAAATAAAGTCTAACACTGTTTCCACTGTTTCCCCATCTATTTCCCATGAAGTGATGGGATCAGATGCCATGATCTTCATTTTCTGAATGTTGAGCTTTAAGCCAACTTTTTCATTCTCCTCTTTCACTTTCATCAAGAGGCTTTTGAGTTCCTCTTCACTGTCTGCCATAAGGGTAGTGTCATCTGCATATCTGAGGTTATTGATATTTCTCCCGGCAATCTTGATTCCAGCTTGTGTTTCCTCCAGTCCAGCGTTTCTCATGATGTACTCTGCATATAAGTTAAATAAACAGGGTGACAATATACAGCCTTGACGTACTCCTTTCCTATTTGGAACCAGTCTGTTGTTCCATGTCCAGTTCTAACTGTTGCTTCCTGACCTGCATACAGATTTCTCAAGAGGCAGTTCAGGTGGTCTGGTATTCCCATCTCTTGAAGAATTTTCCACAGTTTATTGTGCTCCACACAGTCAAAGGCTTTGGCATAGTCCATAAAGCAGAAATAGATGTTTTTCTGGAACTCTCTTGCTTTTTCTATGATCCAGTGGATGTTGGCAATTTGATCTCTGGTTCCTCTGCCTTTTCTAAAACCAGCTTAAACATCAGGAAGTTCATCAGGCTTCATTGCTGAAGCCTGGCTTGGAGAATTTTGAGCATGACTTTACTTGCATGTGAGATGAGTGCAATTGTGCGGTAGTTTGAGCATTCTTTGGCATTGCCTTTCTTTGGGATTGGAATGAAAATTGACCTTTTCCAGTCCTGTGGCCACTTCTGAGTTTTCCAAATTTGCTGGCATATTGAGTACAGCACTTTCACAGCATCATCTTTCAGGATTTGGAATAGCTCAATTGGAATTCCATCACCTCCACTAGCTTTGTTCGTACTGATGCTTTCTAAGGCCCACTTGACTTCACATTCCAGGATGTCTGGCTCTAGGTCAGTGATCACACCATCGTGATTATCTGGGTCGTGAGGATCTTTTTTGTACAGTTCTTCTGTGTATTCTTGCCATCTCTTCTTAATATCTTCTGCTTCTGTTAGGTCCATACCATTTCTGTCCTTTATCGAGCCCATCTTTGCATGAAATGTTCCTTTGGTATCTCTGATTTTCTTGAAGAGATCTCTAGTCTTTCCCATTCTGTTGTTTTCCTCTATTTCTTTGCATTGATCGCTGAAGAAGGCTTTCTTATCTCTTCTTGCTATTCTTTGGAACTCTGCATTCAGATGTTTATATCTTTCCTTTTCTCCTTTGCTTTTCGCTTCTCTTCTTTTCACAGCTATTTGTAAGGCCTCCCCAGACAGCCATTTTGCTTTTTTGCATTTCTTTTCCTTGGTCTTGATCCCTGTCGCCTGTACAATGTCACAAACCTCATTCCATAGTTCATCAGGCACTCTATCAGATCTAGGCCCTTAAATCTATTTCTCACTTCCACTGTATAATCATAAGGGATTTGATTTAGGTCATACCTGAATGGTCTAGTGGTTTTCCATACTTTCTTCAATTTACGTCTGAATTTGGCACTAAGGAGTTCATGGTCTGAGCCACAGTCAGCTCCTGGTCTTGTTTTTGCTGACTGTATAGAGCTTCTCCATCTTTGGCTGCAAAGAATATAATCAATCTGATTTCGGTGTTGACCATCTATGTATAGATGTCTATGTATAGATATCTATGTCCATGTATAGAGTCTTCTCTTGTGTTGTTGGAAGAGGGTGTTTGTTATGACCAGTGCATTTTACTAGGTTAACATTTGTTAAATGAATGCATTTCAGATTTCACCAGATGCTAGTTTCTTTCTTTTTTTTTTTTTTTAATTTTATTTATTTTTAAACTTTACATAACTGTATTAGTTTTGCCAAATATCAAAATGAATCCGCCACAGGTATACATGTGTTCCCCATCCTGAACCCTCCTCCCTCCTCCCTCCCCATTCCATCCCTCTGGGTCGTCCCAGTGCACCAGCCCCAAGCATCCAGTATCGTGCTTCGAACCTGGACTGGCAACTCGTTTCATACATGATATTTTACAAGTTTCAATGCCATTCTCCCAAATCTTCCCACCCTCTCCCTCTCCCACAGAGTCCATAAGACTGTTCTATACATCAGTGTCTCTTTTGCTGTCTCGTACACAGGGGTATTGTTACCATCTTTCTAAATTCCATATATATGTGTTAGTATACTGTATTGGTGTTTTTCTTTCTGGCTTACTTCACTCTGTATAATAGGCTCCAGTTTCATCCATCTCATTAGAACTGATTCAAATGTATTCTTTTTAATGGCTGAATAATACTCCATTGTGTATATGTACCATAGCTTTCTTATCCATTCATCTACTGTTGGACATCTAGGTTGCTTCCATGTCCTGGCTATTATAAACAGTGCTGCGATGAACATTGGGGTACACGTGTCTCTTTCCCTTCTGGTTTCCTCAGTGTGTATGCCCAGCAGTGGGATTGCTGGATCATAAGGCAGGTCTATTTCCAGTTTTTTAAGGAATCTCCACACTGTTCTCCACAGTGGCTGTACTAGTTTGCATTCCCACCAACAGTGTAAGAAGGTTCCCTTTTCTCCACACCCTCTCCAGCATTTATTACTTGTAGACTTTTGGATCGCAGCCATTCTGACTGGTGTGAAATGGTACCTCATAGTGGTTTTGATTTGCATTTCTCTGATAATGAGTGATGTTGAGCATCTTTTCGTGTGTTTGTTAGCCATCTGTATGTCTTCTTTGGAGAAATGTCTATTTAGTTCTTTGGCCCATTTTTTGATTGGGTCATTTATTTTTCTGGAGTTGAGCTGTAGGAGTTGCTTGTATATTCTCGAGATTAGTTGTTTGTCAGTTGCTTCATTTGCTATTATCTTCTCCCATTCTGAAGGCTGTCTTTTCACCTTGCTAATAGTTTCCTTTGATGTGCAGAAGCTTTTAAGGTTAATTAGGTCCCATTTGTTTATTTTTGCTTTTATTTCCAATATTCTGGGAGGTGGGTCTTGATTCATACATAGAGTAATTTTGTCACTCCTTTGATTCATCTTATTATTACCCTACCCAGAAAATCTGTAGGTGGCTACTTGCATTCTACCTGTTTAGCATCACAGGAAGCTAAGAATTTTAATCTGTTCATGATAGTCGACACTGTCTCAAAGTGTCTTTCTACAAAGCCCCACAAGGTGGTGCCCAAATATCTTTTTTCAAACAATAGTCCTTCAAGACCCGTGGTCAGTCCTCACTCATTTCTGTTAGTATATAGCATTTTTAATTTGGTTAATTAGCATAATGGAATATTTTATATGCATGCTGCTGCTAAGTCGCTTCAGTCGTGTCCAACTCTGCGCGACCCCATAGATGGCAGCCCACCAGAGTGGGTTGCCATTTCCTTCTCCGATGCATCAAAGTGAAAAGTGAAAGTGAGGTCACTTAGTCATGTCCGACTCTTCGCGACTCCATGGACTGCAGCCCACAAGGCTCCTCTGTCAATGGGATTTTCTAGGCAAGAGTACTGGAGTGGGGTGCCATCACCTTCTCCGATTTTGTATTCATATATATAATTAATAAAAAGTGCTTACATTGAATAAAATTATAATATGTATTTCAGAATCTGTAGTTCTGGATATAAACAATGAATAATGATTATATTAGGTACTTGACATTTGTTTCGGTTATATAGTATTGAATGAAGTATAAGTAGAATGGAGTATGAGTGGGAATGGCAACCCACTCCAGTAGTCTTGCCTGGAAAATTCCATGGACAGAGGGGCCTGATGGCCTAGGTCCATTCGGTCACACAGCATCGGGCATGACTGAGCAACAGAGCATAGTATTGAAAGGTTTTTCATACCCAAAATAGTAAATATAAATTCAAGTCCCTTTCACTGTAAACTTTGAATAATTTACCCTTGTACAAATTTAAAAGGACAGAGGAGGAAACAAACTATTGTATAGAAGGAGCTATATAATTTAGGTGTAACTCAGAAAAAAAAAAAGATGACTGCTACCTCAATTGGGGACATTGTTGTGTGAACCAGAGTTGTAATGGATTGACATAATATGAGAAATAAGTTACTTAATGTTCATGAGAAACGCTGGACTGGAAGAAGCACAAGCTGGAATCAAGATTGCCAGGAGAAATATCAATAACCTCAGATATGCAGATGACACTACCCTTATGGCAGAAAGTGAAGAGGAACTAAAAAGCCTCTTGATGAAAGTGAAAGTGGAGAGTGAAAAAGTTGGCTTAAAGCTCAACATTCAGAAAACAAAGATCATGGCATCTGGTCCCATCACTTCATGGCAAATAGATGGGGAAACAACAGAAGCAGTGTCAGACTTTATTTTTGGGGGCTCCAAAATCACTGCAGATTGTGATTGCAGCCATGAAATTAAAAGACGCTTACTCCTTGGAAGGGAAGTTATGACCACCTAGATAGCATATTCAAAAGCAGAGACATTACTTTGCCAAGAAAGGTCCGTCTAGTCAAGGCTATGGTTTTTCCACTGGTCATGTATGGATGTGAGAATTGGACTGTGAAGAAAGCTGAGTGCTGAAGAATTGATGCCTTTGAACTGTGGTGTTGGAGAAGACTTTTGAGAATCCCTTGGACTGCAAGGAAATCCAACCAGTCCATTCTAAAGGAGATCAGTCCTGGGTGTTGTTTGGAAGGACTGATGCTAAAGCTGAAACTCCAATACTTTGGCCACCTCATGTGAAGAGTTGACTCATTGGAAAAGACCCTGATGCTGGGAGGGATTAGGGGCAGGAGGAGAAGGGGATGACAGAGGATGACATGGCTGGATGGCATCACCGACACGATGGACAAGAGTTTGGGTGAACTTCGGGAGTTGGTGATGGACAGGGAGGCCTGGCATGCTGTGATTCATGGGGTTGCAAAGAATCGGACATGACTGAGTAACTGAACTGAACAGAAGATACTTTAGTTCCAGGAGTTTAGTTGATTTATTTAAAAAACTTTGTTGAATATTCTCATGGAAGTCCCAAAATGGACAGACCAGAAAACTCACAAGGATGTTGAATTTCTATAACTTATTACTCATACAAGTGGTGATATCTATTTCTATTACTGGCTTTATTTTGATCAGGTATCAATAATATGCACAGTTTACTCAAATCATTGCTACAATCCAAGGCTACTCTGGCAACCCTGCTCAAACCAGGAGGAGAAAGTCCTTCAACTCTGAGCCCTCAGAAATGGTGTTCATTATCCTTGATGACCCAGGCATGAAGATTTACAGTGAGAGATGAGACTTGTTATGTGCTGGAATTTAGTCCATGATAATTTTCCCTGAGCCAGTTCTTACTAAAGGAAATATCCACATTTATGTACTCTTGCCTGGAAAATCCCATGGATGGAGGAACCTGGTAGGCTGCAATCCATGGGGTCTCGCAGAGTCAGACACGACTGAGCAACTTCACTTTTACTTTTCACTTTCCTGCATTGGAGAAGGAAATGGCAACCTGCTCCAGTGTTCTTGCCTGGAGAATCCCAGGGATGGGGGAGCCTGGTGGGCTGCCGTCTATGGGGTCGCACAGAGTCAGGCACAACTGAAGCGACTTAGCAGCAGCAGCAGCATGAAACAGAAATTGTTGGCCAAATAACAGCCTCCTTTTTCTCATGCTCCGTACAAAGGCCTAGAGAACTGCTGGGGTATTTAGGGACAATGAAAGATGCCTGGCTAATGTACAAAGATCTAAACTTTATTCCTTCACCATCTCACAGGATGATCTTTGGATATGTCTCAGCACCTGCCCTCTACCTAATCACCTGTGAAATGGAAGAATCAAATGAAAGTGGTCTCAAAGTTTCCTTCAGTTTCTGAGATTTGATGCTACTATCTGTCCCCAATACAAGAAAAGTCTAACTACCATCTAGTGGAGAAATGGAAGAATTTACCAAGATACAACACACTTTCTAACACCTGAAAATAAAACCAGCCAAATGAAAAACAGAAAATACTTTCCCCATTAAAAAAGCAGACTTTGGTCAAAGCTTAGTAAGGAGATCCTATATTTTTCTTTTTGGGTGGATTCTGCATGAAATAGTTAAGATTTCTTTATTCACTGAAGGGAATAATTTTTTTAAAACTTGGACATTCAAACCTATGATAGAGGAAGACCTGTACACTTCCAGATATTTCTTAGAAAGGAAAATTGTAAAAAATTTCCAGATAGCACCCTGATTGTTTTGTCATAAGAAATCTGCTCTTAGTAAAGAATAGTACAGAAAGAGAAAATATGAATGTTGAAGGAAATTTTTAGAGAAAGATTTTCACAGTCATAAGATTGGTGCAATGAGGATTTATGCTGCCGCTGGGTTCTAGGACCCTCTTGTTGTATATGAGACTCAAGCTGGGGATCAAGTGACAAATAATAAAGCAAGATGATAGAGAGATATAGATCAGAGAGTAAATAATACAAAAAAAATATGGGGACTTCCCTAGTGGTCCAGTGTGAAGGAGTCACCTTCCAGTGAGGGTGATATGTGTTCCATCCCTGGTCGGGGAACTAAGATCCCACATGCCTCGGGGCAACAGGGCCCACAAACAACAACTAGAAAGAAGCCCTGAGCTGCAACAGAAGTTCCCTTAGGCAACTAAGACCTGACACAGCCAAATAAAAACAAATATATATATTTTTAATTGTGGACACAGCAGGGGAAGGAGAGGGTGGGATCAATAGAGCATTGATATATACACTATCATGTGCAAAATAGATGGCTAGTGGGAAGTTGCTATACAACACAGGGGGCCCAGCCTGGCACTCTGTGATGACCTAGAGGGGTGGGATGAGGGGAGGGAAGGAAGACTCAAGAGGGAGGGGATATATGTATAATTATGGCTGATTCGAGTTGTTGTACGGCAGAAACCAACACAGCAGCATAAAGCAATTTCCCTCAAATTAAAAAATAAAGTTTTTAAAAAAGAAAAAAAATGTAGATGGATGTTAAGGAGCCATGCTGCTCCAGATGTAAGAGATGGCACAATTCCTACATTTCATTACCAAGGATAATGTTCACTTCCTTGTCATTGAATGCTTTGAATCCTTCCCTTAGTTAATAAATAGACCAACACCATTTGGGTGTCTTTCTAATTTATGATGAATGATATGAGAGAGTATCTGTTATACTTTTGGACTCAAGTTCAGTTCAGTTCAGTCGCTCAGTTGTGTCCGACACTTTGCGACCCCATGGACTGCAGCATGCCAGGCTTCCCTGTCCATCAGCAACTCCCGGAGCTTACTCAAACTCATGTCCATCGAGTTGGAGTCAAGACAGATAACAAATCACAGAACCTCCAGAGCTTTGGGACAAGTGTTAGATATTCTACTGTATCAACATTTTATACTGAAGAAAATAGACTGCTAAGGACTAACTTCTCCAAGCTGGGTAAGAAGGACACTGGTTTCTCCTTTATCAGCTGAAAATGTTCTTTTCTATTGTGGATGAGCAGTCTGGCAGGTAGGTGAAATTAGAAGATTGTGAAACACTAAATTATACCTTGGTCTTGGTCCAGATATGCAACTATGAGACAAGTCTCTTCTGATAGTTACTAGCCCTTTTGGTGTTTCTGTAACCCAAGGCACATAACACCTTCCAATATTCACAAGTCATCTCAGGTTTTGGTTCCTTTTAAGTGATCCTTGGACCCTAAAACATCATCACTGTTGAAATGGAGATGTTGGCATTGGTACCAAAACAAACACAACCAACATAGGTTCTATATGGTTGAATATTTCAACAAATTAAAAAATTTCAAAAAAGGATTTCCTGTCTAGCAGTGCTTTGAAGGAGAGCAATCTGTTGTATCCGGAGAAGGCAATGACACCCCACTCCAGTACTCTTGCCTGGAATCCCATGGGCGGAGGAGCCTAGTAGGCTGCAGTCCATGGGGTCGTGAAGAGTTGGACACGACTGAGCGACTTCACTTTCACTTTTCACTTTCCTGCATTGGAGAAGGAAATGGCAACCCACTCCAGTGTTCTTGCCTGGAGGATCCCAGGGATGGGGGAGCCTGGTGGGCTGCCATCTATGGGGTCGCACAGAGTCAGACACGACTGAAGCGACCTAGCAGCGGCAGCAGCAATCTGTTGTATCATGATTCTCAAGTGATTGATGAGCTCTTGAAAAATACTTCTAATTATCATTCATTAAACTAGTATTTATGGGGTGTTTACTTAGGCCACCTGCAGCAGTAATAGCAAAAATAGCATGTTATCTTTCTGTATAAGGCTGCTGCAGACCAACTATCAGAAGGGCGTGGACTCCAAGTTGCCTTGTTCTAGTCATCACTGTTATCTCTGCTCCTTTATTTGGTCTGTGTGTGTACCAATTCAAGACCCTCCTTTAGGGTTAAGATTGTTTTATTAATGTACCCTTGTGCATTGTTCCTCTGGTTACAAATCGCATTGCTTTATATAAATGAACAGAAGACTTTTTTTGAGTCATCTATCCAGTCAACTTAGTGGTGATTTCCACACTTGAGAGTGAAAGGCAGAAAACATTAGGTTTGAGGTACCCTATCTGCCTTTGAGGTGGGCTTTCCTGGTGGCTCAGATGGTAAAGAATTTGCCTGCAATGTAGGAGATCCAGGTTTGATCCCTGGGTTGGGAAGATCCCCTGGAGAAGGGAATGACTACCCACTCTAATATTTTTCCCTGGAGAACCTCATAGATGAAGGAACCTGGTGGGGTATAGTCCATTGGGTCACAAAGAGCTGGACGTGACTAAGCACATCTGGCTTTGGGGTACAGATGAGTACCCCGATGAATGAGTAGGCAGGGTTCTGACCCCTCACTTATTTTAACCAGAACAGTTCTAAAGCAGGAGGTCTTTAGTCCCATCTTTCACCTCAGGGGTCACCTGTCTGCAGCCTTGAGGTATTATTTTTCTGCAAGTTGTTAACCTACCCTAGGAAAAAGAGCTGATCTTCTGAAGAACTGCCACTTTCTTGATCCATGACTCTCATCTTACAAAAGTGAAACATGCGGCTAACATCTACGGGCTATTTGAGATACATATGTGGTTGCTTCCTAGGTCATTCCACGGTTACTTCTGTGATATATCCACTATCTCCTTTTTTCTATTACCAATGTCCCACAAAACTTCCTTAGTTCCTCAAAACCTGCTACGTGGTGAGGAGGCAAAGAAAATGTTCACATTTCACATGGATGTCAAACTTAATGATGCAGCCTCAGGGATCAGAGCGATCTGAGTTAAGATCCCATTCTGGTATTCTCTAGCATTAGTATGACCATGGGCAAGTTAGTGAGCTCCTCTCTTTCTCAACATCCTTTATGTGCAAAACACAAACCCCTGCAGTCCTTACAATGAGCAGATGGTTTGCTTTTGGAGGGTTAAATCCCATAATGTGTGTGAAGCCCTTAGCCCAGCACCTGGCACCTGGTAAAGAGTTCATGGAATGGAAGTTATTACTGTCACTATACGCGGAGATATAAATGCTAAAATGTCTTCCTAAGAAAGCTGATTCTAAATTATAACATGAACACTTCTATTGCTTTCTCTGATCATCTCGCTCTTTCTGATCCTTGAGGGAGTCTGTAGAGAAACCTGCTATAAATTGTGTAGGGGTCGAGTGGCTTCTTGTCAATATGCTTTGCAGTGACAAATATTGATTTATTAATAATATGGGCTGTAACCACAGGTAGAAAATAGGACAAAAAGAGAATGGAATGACTACAGTGATCACCTTTCCTGGACAGAGACCTCAGAATATTGACCATTGTAACTCTCCTTGTCATGTTACAGTTTGACAGAATTTTGATAAATAATCAAATTCCCTCCTTCATTTCATAAGTGGGAAACTGAGGTTCCCAGGTGAGATACAGAACCAGGACTAAATCCTATACAATAGTCTATATATTTGATTTTGAAACTTTTCAAAAATCATAAATGTAGAAAGACACTCATCACCTATCTTCAATAATTATCAACCCATTGCCTCTGTTGAAAAACCAGATTTGCATCTGAGTCTGGGTTGGGACGATCCCCTGGACAAAGAAATGGGAACCCACTCCAGTATTCTTGCCTGGGAAATCCCATGGAGAGAGGAGCCTGGTGGGCTACAGTCTATGGGGTCACAATAAGTCGGACACGACTGAAGCGACTTAGCATGCACACGCAAGCTGGTATGATTTATCCTCCTTCACAGAGCTCTTCAGCAACAGTATCTTACCGAGCACCTCCCGGGCAAAGGACCAGAAAGAGGACATGGCCTGACAAACAAAGGCAGGCTGTCAATAAATGTCTAAACTGTAGGAAATCTGCCCAAGTTATTTTTACAGCAGCCTGGAAAGCACAGACTTATTATGAAAGGCACTGCTCCTTTAAATTACTCACTGATCCCACCCAGATCTTGCACCCTGGCCAAATGCCTAGCCACTCTTGCTTTAATTTAGTCTAAAAAACATGAGTAGAGAATTACAAAAGATCTAAAGGGAAAGACAATTTTTATTTCCCACAGAACAGAACAATATCAAATAGTCAGCTCCATCCTCAGCAATGGTCCCTGCTGTTGGCACTTGCTTAGCCAGTCTTTAATTCCTGTTTGATAAACTTTATAAGGTAAGACATGACTGTTTTGTTTTAATCACGCGAAACTAGTTCAGACATCTAGGAACTGTGGAAGACTAAACAGTTTACGTATTTATTATGTGAAGAAAGCTTATCAGATTTTTTTTATCCTTGGTTATTACTTTAATTATATTATCAGGGAAATAATAAGTGTTAAAATGTTGAAATGTAAATTTTAAAGCTATTTTAAAATTGATTTTTAATTTATAGCCTACTATGTAGCATTGTTATACTGTTAATATCTTTTGGGACATCTTTTTCTTAATTTGGACTCGTTTTTATGACTCAGTAGTCACTGCAGAATGCTTTATAACATGGTAAGTTTAGTGATTTGGATAAAGTATCTGATCACTTTATCTTCATGGCAAAACAAATGAGATGCAAACATTGTGAGTAAAATTAGTAAACTTTGCTGAAAAATAATGTTATTTGTAAAAAGTCATAAAATATAAGTTCTGTTGGATTTATTGATCCTGATATTTACCCCAGATAAATTTCACACAAAAAAGCCAAAACTATGGCATTCGATTAAAGGTAACAATTGTTTCTGCATTTATGAAATGCAAACTGTAGTAAGCACAGAGGTTTATATTTCCTTTATTTAACTAATGACTCTTTTCCCCTGAAACCTATTTTGTTTGTATATATCATCTAAATGAGAGAAAGGTGGGAAGTATTAAAAACTGAGGCAAAATAAAGCATGACAAAAAAGATCCAAAATGAGTGGGCTTTTAAGATATTAAACTAATAAGAGATTTCAGGATGATAGTAGAACTGAAAAACTAGAGAAAGTGTAAGGGTGTCCTCTGGCTAATATCGGAAAGCAACAGCATGACTTTGGTTTTGGAGAACTAGATAAAAAATGTCAGAACAAATAGTAGTAAGTATGAGATATTGTGATTATTGCTAATGAATCAGTTGTGTTAGGGAACACTATATATATATATAAGTCTTCAGTTATGAATTCATAATTACACGTCAACAAACTGAGCAAGTGCCTAGGGGAAAGATATCTATTTAAAGCCAGCATTTCCGAAGCCCATAATGAGGCCTGCAAATAAGAGAAATAGTGGTTTTCATCTCAAGATCCTGCATGGGAATCCCCTTCTTTAGGCTTTTGAAAAGTTGTCTTGATCTACAAGCTACAAGCTTGTAAAATCTCTCTTGTTCTCAATGAAATTAAATTTTCAGTCTCTTATTTCCAGAACTTCTGAGAACTTCTTTAAGTACAAGGGTCAACAAAGAAAGAAGTCATATGTGATACCAGGGACATGATGTTATACCTCTTCCCCCTCTGAAAATGTAACAGCGGCTGCGTTTTGCTACACAGCTTTGAATGTGAAAATGTGAAAGTGTTAGTCACTCCGTCATGTCTGACCTTTTGCGATCCCATTGACTGGAGCTCACCAGGCTCCTCTGTCTGTGGGATTCTCCAGGCAAGAATGCAGGAGTGGGTAGCCATTCTCTTCTCCAGGCGATCTTCCTGATGCAAGGATTGAACCGGGGTCTCCTGCATTACAGGCAGATTCTTTACCATCTGAGCTACCAGGGAAGTCCCTTTTAATACCTGCTGCTGCTGCTGCTAAGTCGCTTCAGTCGTGTCTAACCCTGTGTGACCCCATAAACAGCAGCCCACCAGGCTCCGCCGTCCCTGGGATTCTCCAGGCAAGAGTACTGGAGTGGGTTGCCATTTCCTTCTCCAATGCGTGAAAGTGAAAAGTGAAAGTGAAGTCGCTCAGTCCTATCCGACTCTTAGCGACCCCATGGACTGCAGCCTACCAGGCTCCTCTGTCCATGGGATTTTCCAGGCAAGAGTACTGGAGTGGGGTGCCATTGCCTTCTCGTTTTAATACCTAGTTGTCTCCAAATCTTAGTATACCTGGTCTGAAGAGCAGTTAACATTTGGTCAATTGCATTTGAGGCAAATGCCAAGAGAGATGGGGCTTCCCTGGTGGCTCAGACAGTAAAGAATCTGCCTGCAATACAGGAGACATGATTTTGACCCCTGGGTTAGGAAGATCCCCTGGAGAAGGGAATGTCAACCTACTCCAGTATTCTTGCCTGGAGAATTCCATGGGCAGAGGAGCCTGGCGGGCTACAGTCCATGAGGTCACAAAGAGTTGGACATGACTGAGCGACTAAGCACCCATAGCACACACACTTGGTCATCCTGATACAAAGTCAGCTTAGTAAGCTTCCTGCTAGTCAAGGCTATTTGAGGAGCAGACTATGACATGGAGCCCTCTACCGATTCACCCCCAATCTGATAGCTTTGCTTCTCATTGGGGCTTCTCCATCTGGCATGTATGAAGAAGTCAGTCTCCCATCTCATTCCTTACTGCCTTAGCATGTATTTCCACCCGCCACCTCCCCCGCCTATTGAGAGTCTGGAAAAAATCATGCTCATGATTTCCCAGTTTACCATTCCCTGAAGGCAAGGTGCCAAAGAAGGAAAGCATGATTCTTTTTCCAGAACTTCTAAAGTCTATACACTTCAAGCTGGCAAGCATTTCCAAATCATGCAAAACATGGGGTTCAAAATAAGCCTTCTTACTTCCATTCTCAGGTATAATGAGCTAGCCACACATGAGTCTTCTTTTGCCAGGGAAGTCTGTGGCTTTTAAAGGCATTTGGTACATAGCTGGGCTTACTGAGTGCTGAAAATTGCTGAAGATTTAAATACAAGATTATATTTTAATCTATCCAGGAAAATAGTTTCACAGGGCCTTTCAGAGGGGATCGCTTCCTGATTTCAAGTCCTATATCTGTCCAGTAGTTCTTCCAGCTAACACTTAGCAAATCTGTTTCTTTTTTTTTTTTTTGCTCTTATATTCTTTTGACTGACTGGATATGCAGCTGTTGGACAGCTTGAAACTCCAGTGGAGATGAAGTTAACAAAGTAAATGTAGAAAATGGGGTTCTGTGGAAACAGAAGGGCAATTCAATTTTTGACGACCCCTGAACTCACTGAAATTGTGCATGTAATATTAAGACTGAAATCGTGGTGGCTCTCTACAACCCTGTAAAAAATTGGCATGGTCAGGAGTTAGTTATAGTGAAAATGGATAAAACAACCTTGTAGCAATCTGATACTACCTTGGAGAATGTGGATATGTCAAACAGACCCTGTGATTGAAACACAACCATCATATAGAGTGGGACTGAAATGTTTTGAAATAGCTCTCCCCTCTCCTGCTCCCCATAATATAATGGGAAATTCAGACTACTTGGATGTAATTCTTTGAATATACAAAAACATTCATTAATAGATATTTGGTTGTGTCGCCATGATTTATTTAGATTAGAAACTTTAAAAATCTCCATGTGAATAATTCTCCATAAATATGAATGAAAAACCCTTTTCTCTTTCCACATGCCAGCTTTCAATTTTACGGGCTTGAAATTAAAAATAGCAAACTCTATATCTTATTAAAGTGTTTATAACTGATTTTTTAAATTAAAGGTGCTACACGGCGGATGATTTTTCACCATCCATCATAATGTGGAACAGACATTTTGTCCTGTATCTCCTGCTTTTGCCAGCTTTTATGAGTCAAGCAATATATGGACAAAGAAAGAAAGGCTCAAAGACCAATTTACTTGCAAGGAAAAATCTCCAGGGTAAAAAAATGTTTTATCTTTGTTAGTTTTAGTTTCTTAAAACCCTAATATGAATTTTTCCAAATAGCACTTGGTATAAACAGCAAACTACATATTTATGTATATATGTGATACTCTATTTTGATATGATCATAAGGCATCTTACATACTTACAGAGCATACTTGTATGGGTACTTATACAGCATACTTAAATGGGCACAACAGAGGCTGCCACTCGCATAGATAAAGAAACTGAGGCCCAGAAGGTGAAGTGGCATGCTTGAGGCTGCAGGCAAATTAACTAGCAAGTCACAGAGCTAGGATTCAACCTTCAGTTCTCACTATTAGGTTTCTTTGTCCCTCAGCACGGCTGCAATACGATCCATCCAATCCTTTTCTCCTTTGATTTAAAAAATGTTAAAAAAAAAAATTGTACCCAAACAAGATGGGGCCTCACCAATATGTCCCATAATCTGAGAATGAGGCAGAGTATTATTTACTTCTAGACAACTTTGTCTAGTGTTTGTTGAATTTTTAAACTACAGTGTACTTTCTTTTTCTCTCACTTTAAGTAAGTTTTACCTTGGGAAGATGCTCAGAATATATGGTATTTTGTTTGCTTTTGATCTGCATGATTTTAGAAGAGGAAAAGAATTTGAAGACTTGGAAAGAGATAGAGTTATTCACAATGTCAGCCCGATCTCCAAGGTGCCTCTCTTTTTTTTTTTTTTTAATTTTTTTTTTAATTTTATTTTTAAACTTTACATAACTCTTTTTTACTTCCTTCTCTTGGAGATCAGCTATTCAGGCCACACGCCTCAGGGCTTTCCTTGTGCAAAGTTGTTTTACAAGTGGGGACAAGGATGCTGCCTAACCAATTTGCTCTATTTCAGACTCCACGTGCTTCATAGATCTTGTCTTCGTTGTGGACAGCTCTGAAAGTTCCAAAATTTTTCTCTTTGACAAACAAAAAGATTTTGTGGGTAGCTTGAGTGACAAGATATTTCAGTTGACCCCAGTTGGCTCCTTGAAATATGACATCAAACTGGCAGCCCTTCAGTTTAGCAGCTCTGTCCAAATTGATCCACCTTTTTCCTCCTGGAAGGATCTACAGACTTTTAAACAGAGGGTCAAGTCTATGAATTTCATTGGGCAAGGTACTTTCTCTTATTATGCCATTGCCAATGCCACGAGGCTACTTAAGAGAGAAGGGCGTAAGGATGGCGTGAAAGTGACTGTGCTGATGATGGATGGCATTGACCATCCAAAGAATCCAGATGTTCAAAGTATTTCTGAAGATGCCAGAACTGCAGGAATATTATTTATCACCATTGGACTTTCTGCTGTAGTCAATGAAACCAAACTGCGTTTGATATCTGGGGATTTACCCAGTGTACCCATTCTCCTGTTGAATGATTCAACCCTTGTCGACAAAATTCAGGATCGCCTGGTAGGTACTTAATGTGTTGATTTTATATACATTTCTTATTATAATGCTGATAATTTGTTCACAAATTCTGAAAGGATAATAGGTCAAAAAGATGAAAGGGAAAAAAAATCTACCTTTGAAATGGAAAGAAGAATCTTGCTGATGTGTCTCTACATTCTTGACAGTTTGCACCACATAAACCGGGGAGGTACCAGGCTAATTCTCCGTAATTGCATTCCTAACTTTACTATCAGCCAATGCTGAAGATTTTGGAAGGATTCATTTCCGATCATCCATCTGGGACTCCTGTTTGTGCATCGTGGGCTCAGTGAACACTGCTGACTTGTATTCGACTTGTGGTCAAATTGCAATCTGCCATATTTGTCTTAAGTTCTTTTTTTCCCGTTCCACTTGTGCAGAAATATTTTTTGACCCTTTGACTCACCATTTGCCATAGTATGCTCAAGTGAAGGCCACAGACTTCCATTTTGAAAATTTATCTCCTTGCTTCTTAGGTGTTAACAAGGTCATCTAATTTTAAGTCACGATTGGCGGTATCACTGCTTTTCTTTATTGGTTGTAAGAACCCTTCCTCGCTGCTAGGGAGAACACAAGGCAAAGCAATCAAAACAAAATTCCTCTTCACCACATTCCTCAAGGAGGAACTCCTGGAGATAAGGCCGTTGATTTGTTAACTGTCAAAAATTAATTTGCTTAAAAATACTGATTTAAAAAAAAATTCTTGACAAGAGGGCTAGGCTGATGTGTCCTTTAGGTCCTGAGTACTTCATATGGCTCTCCTCTATGGATTGAAAAAAGCTCAGGCCCTCTTTCAGAGATTGTCTTGCTCCTTTTGTCCCTTCTCTCAATTCTTTTTCCCAACATTACTTTGATTTTGTTACTCTCAGGTGCTTTTAGCACGAGATGCTGAGTTTTTCTTACTTAAATCATAGTGATTATGTCTTGAGTGCTGTATATTAGGCATTGCTCTGAGGGCTTTATATATTTTATTTTATTCAATGTTTACAACAATCTTATGATGTAGGTACTCTTATTATATCCATTTTATAGTTGAAAATTTAAGGCCAGGCAAAGACCCCAGAGTCTGCATGCTTGACCCTGTAAAGTTACACTGGGAGAGAAGAGAATAATTTTAAGGTTTTCTCAAGCAAAAATTCCTTGAAACAGTTAAGAAACATCCCTCCTCCAAAATCTACTGCTGCTTTTAGCCTTTTGAAACGTGGGCATTAAGGGAAGATGAGGGGGCAGTTCTGCCTGGACCTCGGACGATGGGCTCAGCCCCAGGTACCTGGGGTGAGTGCTTACGTGAGCATCTCTTCTGCAGGAAAGGGAACGTGCAGGGGGGTCAGGCTAACTGCCGAGCCCTGCCTGTGCCTAATTTGAGTCCTCACCACTGAATGAGACAGAAGTTTCCAGCATGTGCAGGAAAGAACCCTGGGGTTGTGATAATGAGTCACCTGCTGCTGCCTGGAGAAGACACAGGACAGGCAGCTCCTTGTTTGGCCAGATGTGTCAGCTCAGGAGGTTCATACTCCCTCCAGATACACCCTAGCTAAGAATTCCTGCCCAACTGAGAGTGCAGGCTCTTGGCAGTACATCCGAAGCAAAACTGTTTCTGGGGAAACCGAAAAATGACCAAGCATCCTAATGACTCTGCTCTTCCGTAGCATCCTCTGGTTTCGGCTTGTTTGTTCAGATGGAAGCTCTGTGAACAAGCCATTTCTTAGAAGGAGGTGCCGCTTTCCAAACAAATTGCAGGATCCAAACAGCTTATCGGGGTTTTCAAAGAGATATATACTAAGTATCAATGTTTCAAATGGCCACTGTCTAGGAAGCAAAACTGGACTTCTGCTCAGACTATTTGAAAAAGTCCTTATCTAATCTGTTTCTATTACATCTGTAGTTCAATTTTTTAAACTTTTTATTTTGAAATAATCATGAAGTTGACTTAAAAAAATTAGTTAACTTATGTATTAAGTACAAAACTTCATCTACTTAAAGTGAAAATTCCGCGAGTTTTTCTAGATGTATTCACCCGTGAAACCACCAACACAAATAGGATACGGAACATTTCCATCATCTCTAAAAGTTTCCTTATGCCTCTTTGCAATACATGCATTTCTTGTGCCTGAGATACTACAGACCTGACTTGTCAACCTAAATTAGTGTACATCTAGAATTTTATATAAACAAGCTCACATCATGTGTCAGGTTCATACTCCCAGTGTAATGATTCTGAAATTCATCTGGGTGGTTTTTGGTATTGTCAGTTTATGCTTTTCATTGCAGAGTAGACTTTAGTTGAATTTATGGACAGGAGTGTACACAGTGAATAGATTTTGCAGGAGTCCAGACAAATCAAGGAATCATTGCATGTTCCTTGGCACTCTATCAGGGAGTACCATGTTAGAACCCCTGAAAACAATTTTTAGTTCTAAATTACCCAAGAGAGACCTGATGATTCCAAAAAGAAAATATTCATGTTTCTGTTTTATTGATTTACAGAACAGTACTGAACCCTAAAGAAACACATTCAAACCAACCTTCTGGATATATTACTTTGTCCTTTAAAAGAGCATGAGAGAGTATGTGGATATTAAAAAAAAATCTTTATTACCTTTGATATTAAACTTTTTAACAAAGTCTTTATGGGAATAACAATTGTAACAAATTGGTCTCTTTATTTGGAGAGTACTAGAAAAACATTAGAAAAGTTATGACCAACCTAGATAGCATATTGAAAAGCAGAGATATTACTTTGCCAACAAAGGTCCGTCTAGTCAAGGCTATGGTTTTTCCAGTGGCCATGTATAGATGTGAGAGTTGGACTGTGAAGAAAGGTGAGAGCCGAAGAATTGATGCCTTTGAACTGTGGTGCTGGAGAAGACACTTGAGAGTCCCTTGGACTGCAAGGAGACCCAACCAGTCCATTCTAAAGGAGATCAGCCCTGGGATTTCCTTGGAAGGAATGATGCTAAAGCTGAAACTCCAGTACTTTGGCCACCTCATGAGAGAGTTGACTCATTGGAAAATACTCTGACACTGGGAGGGATTGGGGGCAGGAGGAGAAGGAGACGGCAGAGGATGAGATGGCTGGATGGCATCACTGACTCGATGGACGTGAGTCTGAGTGAACTCCGGGAGTTGGTGATGGACAGGGAGGCCTGGTGTGCTGCAATTCATGGGGTCTCAAAGAGTTGGACACGACTGAGCGACTGAACTGAACTGAACTGAAGAAAAACATTAATTTAGTGCATCTTCTCCCTGACAGAGCAAGAAGGGATCAACTTCATCATTTCTGTATCATCTTTAGAATCCTAGGCTTCATTGATTTATTAGGATGGTCCACTTCCCAGTTTTTCAAGGGCTCCTCTGTTTGGAGCTTTATTTCTGTTCTCTGAGATTTGATAATGGCCCTTCTTCTGCTATATCAAGTTGGAAACATTATTTTTGTCATGGGATTTGTAATCCTTGCCTACTAAACTCCTTACTCTCACCCCATTTGCTGTCATGCTGGTAACTTTGGCACCTTCCTCACATTTTCTCTGTTTGCATCTCAGAGCACTGACCTCATGGTCACTCAGAAAACTGGCAATTCCAGTCTAGACTTCTTTTTTCTCCACATATCTACCATCATAAAACTCTGACTCTGTTAATAAAATGCCCCTTCCTTTTGCTCTGATGAGGTCCTTTCTCTATTTATACTTTTTAATTTAAATCACAGTATCCACCCAGACTTTCACTGAACACGCCCTTCCCTCTGGCTTTGACCATGGTCTCCCAACTGTTCTCCACATGGCCTGCCTCTCTGCTTAAGCAAAATGCCTTACTACTCTCCAGGCCTCCAGCTCTGTCCACTTTTTTAAAATGTCCCTCCTCAGTGCAACCTTTGTCTGATTGCCCACATTGGTCTTTATGCCTTTTTTCCTTATCAACTTTGACATGTAGAACAACATTCCACTAATGAGTTGGTCCTTTGCATTCCTTTATTCAAAATCATCCAGAAGGCCAACCATTTCCAAACAACCATCCTATTCCTCCTTCTCTGTCCGCCAAGTCTGGGCTCTCCTTCCCACGCAGCTTGCTGTGCGGTATTTCTCTATCACTGGGGTTTATGGACTCCAAGTGTCCTTAGGGAATGCAGCCTTGTTCTTGTTTGAAACAGTCTTATCTATTGTGCAGTTTGGGTCCATTTTTGTTTCCATAGAAATATAAAAACAAGCAAACACAAAAGCCAATGAGTTCCAAAAATAATTAGTTGCATTGTTATCGCTTTTAAGCCTCGTGGCACATACATTTAAAGGGTAATGTGGCAAAGCAGAAATTGAATTTTCAAAGGAAAAGCGAAAAAAGTGTAAAATTACACATCTGCCACGCTAGCGGCTAAATTCATGAGTTTAAAATCGATAAGGACATTGCTTAGTATAAAAAGGTGATAAAGGGACACTTTGAATTTTTCTTTATTTCAGTAGCTATTTTCAAATTTTACAATCTGACTTGAATTATTAGTTGCTTTATTGCCTCTCTTTCAGATTTCTTTTCCTTCTCTCCCTCTCAGACGACACCAAGTTTCTGATGTATATTTTAAATATTTTCACAATTTGGATCATGTTCTAAGCATTCATCTTCAACTTTCTTTTTCATTCAACTTTTTAGGAAATTTCTCTGTTAAAATATATAAATTCAATACATTTATTTGAACTGCTGAGTGGTATTTTGCTTATTGATCCAGTATGTTATTGATGGATATTTTATTTCAAATTTTTCACTATTAAAAAACAATGAATGCTGAACTACACAAGAATTTCTCTAGGGTGTGTCTGGAAAGTATGTCAGGATCACAGGTGGAAGCCAGGACTTGTCCTGGGCAGCCTAGAGATAAAGCATGTAAATTTCAACTTTCTAGGCACAGCCAAATATTCTGGAGAGGGTAATGCTGTTTTCCACTAAAATTGTCAGTTTAGCTGAGTTTCCATTGTCCACATGACCTCAGTTCAGTTCAGTTCAGTTCAGTAGCTCAGTCGGGTCCGACTCTTTGCGACCCCATGAATTGCAGCACGCCAGGCCTCCCTGTCCAACACCAACTCCTGGAATTCACCCAAACTCCTTTCCATCGAGTCGGTGATGCCATCCAGCCATCTCATCCTCTGTTGTCCCCTTCTCCTCCTGCCCTCAATCCCTCCCAGCATCAGAGTCTTTTCCAATGAATCAACTCTTCGCAAGAGGTGGCCAAAGTATTGGAGTTTCAGCTTTAGCATCAGTCCTTCCAAAGAACACCCAGGAGTGATCTCCTTTAGAATGGACTGCTTGGATCTCCACATGACCTACTAGTTCTTAAAGACACAAGTATCTCATCTGCTTTCAGCCTGGGTTTACTTTGCCTAGTAATTTAAAATCACTGGGGTAGGGCAAGAGAAAGAGAGCATAGTTGAGATGCTGATTTTGGTAGGTAGGGTCTGTGGCCAGAGTTGGACCGCTCCCAAGACCACGGGGTCAAGCATCTTTGTTTTATAGACGTGGAAAAGGAACTGGAGGGATGATATGACTTGCCCACGGTCAGGTGGCTAGATAATGGTGGAAACAGGATGAAAATCCTAGATGACACTTAATTCCTAGTCTAAATTTTTCTGTGATTAAATCACCAGAACTACTTAAAGCAAGTTGCTATACCTTCTCTAAACAATTCATTTGTATCAAAATAAACGTAGAGTAAAAACAAAACTAACAGGATGCAGAGTCTTCTGTACAGGTACAACTCTGACTTATCTTTAGCTTCCTCATCACATTCTTTATTTTTAACAACTTACAACAAATACTCTGGTGCTTTTGCTTCCGTTTTCTATTTTATCATGTGTGAGCTACCCCTCAGATTCAGTCATAAGGCATTAATTTGACACATAAATTCTACCTTCAGAGAGTAATGATTCTATCTGTAAACATAGCTTGTGTCCACTGATTCAGACATGATCTTCTTTTCAGGTAATAATACCCCACTGAACTGGAGTGGAGGAGTGAGGCCTAAAGGTCTGACAAAAACCACATTGCAAATTTCTCTAAACTTATGAATTGAAAGTCGTTTTGAAAAATATTCTGGCTAATTCATCTCTGTGTGGTTAAGTAGGAAATAGTGCTGAACTTGGTCAGGTAGCTCAGCCCAAGAGTGTGACCTTGGGCAAGCCACAGCACCATGTCTCAAGTTTCTTTATGACAGAATGAGCCACCGGACCACACTGACTTCTAAGGCTCATTAATATTTCATGAAGTTATCACCCTAAAATTTATGTTCTAATGCTAAACAATAAATGCACATCTGTATAGGGATAAAATAGCTTCCCTGATAGCTCAGATGGTAAAGAATACGCCTGCAATGCAGAACAACCCTGTTCGATTCCTGGGTCGGGAAGATCCTTGGAGAAGGGATAGGCTACATACTCCAGTATTCTCAGTCTTCCCTGGTGGCTTAGATGTTAAAGAATCCGATCTGCCTGCAATGTGGGAGATGTGGGTTTGATCCCTGGGTTGGGAAGATCCCCTGGAGGAGGGCATGGCAACCTACTCCAGTATTCTTACCTGGAGAATCCCATGTACAGAGGAGCCTGGTGGGTTACAGTCCTTGGGGGTTGTAAAGAGTTGGACACGACTGAGCAACTAAGCACAGCACAGCACATAGGGATAGAAAAATAGAGAAAATACACAATTACATATTCTACCTAAGTCTTTGTAAATAAAAGAAAATTCTCATTATGGCTGATTGAGCTTGTAGCCAAACTATGGAGATTCTAGAGCTGATAAAAAGGAAGAGAGAAAACATGGGATGCAATAGGATGACGTTTCCAGAAAAAAATTGTTTTTAATGAATGTTAGTATCCTACATGTCTTCTATTAGTATATGGCTCAGAGCGCTCCTTGGGTGGTTGGCTGGGGCTTTATTGCTTTTACAAGGTTAAAAAGGCTGAATTGCTATTCTTCTTGGAAATTGCATATCCCATTGGGAATAATTAAGGCTAATAAGAAGCTGGAAGCAGAATCATGAATTGAGTTAATGTTTCATTCTTTTTTCCCTCCTAGGACATCTTATTTGAAAAGAAGGTAAGCACCACATGCTTTGATTACTATGAATTACTCCAAAATGCTCACATAATCAAATCAGCATTATAATTCACATTAGAAGGTAAGGTGTGACTAAATAAAAATCCTTTTTTAAAATGAGCTGCTCTATTTTGAGGCAGCCACTTGATTTCTTTTATGTTGCCATATCCACTGCAGGTTGGAAATTTTAGAAAAAGTAGGAAATATTTAAATGATTTTAGACAGTGGTTTTAGAAATCAGCGATAATGCACATGATACAGTTTTGCTTACTTTGATACTGATTCCTTCATCCTAACTGTGTCTCAATACCCATCGCTCATGAGGGTCCTCCACTCTAGTATGCCTTGAGTTGGCCAGGATGAAGTAGTGTTCCTGGCTAATGGACAGGGCTCAGAGTCACCCCTGCTGCCTGATGACTGACTAAGCTCATTCTCCTCCTTGATGGTGGCCACCAGACCAAGTGGCGAAGGAAGCTGGCCAATATTGGTTGGACAGTACTCAGCACAATTCATGACCATCAGCTTGCTGAGGACTGCTGTACTGGACGTATGTTTCTGGGTAGAGGGTTTAGAACATCTGAACTTAGTTCGAGAAATTGCTTCTTTAACATGAGGACACTTATAAGTAATATCACATAAAATACTTAGAAGCCAACCAAAGCTTGTAGAGAACCATGCTTCACTGAATCATACATGGTCAGATACATCACTATTTTCTGTGCCATTTAGAGAGATTTTAAAAAAGCTCTCTGCCAATTAAAATATGATACAGTGCCTTCTTATGAATCACAATTTTTAATTTTGTACTTAAGGCAAGAGTCCTTTTAGATGTACTTAGATATAGATTTTTAAATCCTGTATCACTTTTGTGCATACTTAAGAGAGAAAATATAAGCAAATGAAATTGGTTATTTCTGCAACTTCTTTGCATTCAAAGTCGAAATCTTCTGAATCACTTTCTGTCTCAGAGTCATTGCTGCCCTGGCTTTTGCACACAATACCGGCCCCTGTGCCACAAAAAGTATAGGTGATACAGCATTTCTTCCAGTGCTCTGATTGTGCCTTTAGAGTTTTCTTCCATCTCATTCTGGAAGAGCGGAAGGGCATGTGCAGAAAACACCAGTTTCACCCTGGTCAAGCCTGACTCATAGAATACTTCTTTTGATTTCAAAGATGTGAAAATAAGAAAAAAGATGCATTTCAGAATTGATAAAATACGGTTTAAATCAAAATTTTTCCTTTGTTGAGTAAAGCAGTATTTGATATTTGTATATTATTGAGCCTGGATGTGTTATATAGAAGAAAAACAGCAGAAATTCCAAAAGTCCACTGAAAATATTTGTTTTCTCATTTTAACTGATGAGTAGATGTTATATATTAATACATCCATTTTTAATGGAGGTCTATTTTATTTAACCATGCCAACATTTAATACTTTATTAGCTGGCTCTTCCTAGCTCAGAGTTTTCTTAGAAGAATTTTATAGGGAGAGCAAAAGCTCCATAAATTTTCAAGGTAAAGTTTCTTCAAGGGAGTGCTCCATTTCATTATGTGTTGAATGAGATTTAATATACTATATTTCACCATGTGTTAACGCTGTGTTTCATTGTTGATTTAGTGTGAACGTAAGATTTGTGAATGTGAGAAGGGGGATCCCGGCGATCCAGGGCCTCCGGTGAGTATATTTCTGCTTTGAACTTAGGGTCAGCTCAGGAAGTCCTAGCCATGATACTCTATTCTGAAAACACTGGGCTACTTTGTGCTGTTGAAAAGCAAATTGCAGCAAAAACGGAAATGTTGTGTCTTTCTTTTATTCCTAAAGGGATACATTCTGTGCTAAGAAATTAGCTTGGGATTTAACTGACCTGAACTGAGGGCAGATTTGCCTTAAAATCAGATGTTCTTCCCACAAAGGATATTTTAGCATCTCTTCTGCTGCGACAATTGGAGCCAGAATTTCTCAGTACTGAAGTGAAAATATAGAGAAAGGGTTCATATAGGTCCTTGGTGAGCTAGGCAAAGCTTCATCCCACTTCCAACTACAAACAAGTGACTGCTCCAGAACCAAGTGCAACCCCAAAAATGCCTAGTGGGGAGGAAGCCTGGTAGGGAGCTCTGGCTGTTAGTGAATTGTGTGAAATGGAAGACCCCACGTGGCAACTGGAGATAAATGGCAGGATTTGCTAACATGGTTCAGCACTTGAAATGATAATCCCCAAAGATGTGCGTGCTTCCCTTATGTTCTGCCCTAATACCTGGCACGTGCCATGTCTATTCTGGGAAGGTGCTGGAAACTTCATCACAATGACTGGAGATGCTAGACACTCCTCTAACACGTGCTTTTAGACACCTCCATGACGCTCCTTCAGTTTCTCATTTTCTTCTGTGATTTCAAGCCTTAGAGGTCAAGAGCCCAGAGGAGACATTTCACAAAAATGCATGAATAATGTTTTTGAACTGATGCTTGCATTTGGTGGCAAGGAGGGAAATGTGCACAGTGAATTTCTTAGACTCGGACACATTTTCTTCTGAGTCCTGGGTCCAAAACCTATACATTTTCAAATCATTCTACCCATCAAGGCATCAGAAAGGAAGAATGTCTTAATTTTTTTCTTCAAAATACACACTAGATATATCACACGAAAATGTGGCAGTCAGTAGAATCTGATTTTGGTCAGAGCAGAGGTTTAACTTCTCCTTCCTGTGCAGTCTTAGATTATACTTGTTACACCAAGAAATGGGCAGGAAAGGTTTGCTTGGGATATTCAATTATGTTTTAGAATAAACAGAAATAAATAGAAATAAATAGAAAACTTAATGATTGCTAAGCTAATCTGACAATTTCAGTCGCTTTATTGTTGGAAGAGATCACTGTACCATGTTTTTATAGGGATAGCCATATGTGTACATGTATGCATAGTCATTCAGCCGTGTCTGACTCTTTGGAACCCTCTAGACTGTACCCTGTCAGTCCACAGCCACAGAACTATGTCATTTAGCATTTATTGAGTGTTCCTAAAACCCGTTCACAGAAGAGTGAGATTTTTGGTGATTTGAGAATAGGAAAATAAAAAGCCTTTCTGGAACAAAACTGAAGAACTCTCTTATCCTATCTTTTGAAACTCTCCCTTGGATATCAAGGAGAGAGAGACATTATCTTTTTTTTGAGCAAATCTAGAGAATCTGCCTGTTCGAGACTGTCATCTTCCTGGTGTATAGTTTGGGAAAGCAGAGTTGAATCTCTGCTTGGTAGGCAAAGTTTTGTTTTTATAATCCTCTCTCATTTTATGGGATGAAGCTGATAAATTACTGTAAGGTGTAGGAAACTAATAGACTGTCTGTTGCATATAATCTTTTTCCCCTTTGCCTTCAGGGTACACATGGAAACCCAGGTATCAAAGGTGAGCGAGGACCAAAAGGAAACCCGGTAAATGACTAAACAGCTTTTCTTTAAACCAATGTATCTCCTTCTAGTTCTACTTAAAGAACAAAAATTGAGGAAACAAAGCATTGTATTTTAAGCAAATGCCAAAAAAATCTGATGATTCCTGTGAAGAATACAGGCTGTTTGCCTCCTGCATTATCTGTCTGGCTTGTATAAACTTGTATTTACAAATTCAGAGAAGCATATGGCCATTTCAGTCAATACAGGAAACCTAGGGAGTTGAATAAAGAGAAACTCATTCTTAAATAATGGCGGTCTAAATTGAGTACTACAATGTTTCATGAATCACTAATACATATTCCAAAACACATTGCTGTTGGCACTTGAGTTTTAAGAATTAAAACTCCTTTATGAATTCCTTAATTCTTTTCTTTGTGTGCCATCCAAAAAAGAAAATCTTTGATTTAAAAAATTATATCATTGTTGGGATGGTCTTTCAAGAGAACAGAAGGAATCATAGGAGATGGATTAGCAAATGTAACCATGTGAAAATGTAAAGAAAAATTGTATTCAATGAAAAACAATAATTAAAATAAAGAGGAAGACATGTATGGAAATGTTTATGTCAAATACAATGGACATTGATGTAATTGCTACGATGCATCCGTCTGATGTCCTAAGTCATTTCAGGTGTGTCTGACTCTTTATGACCCTGTGAACTGTAGCCTACCAGGCTCCTCTGTTCATAGGATTCTCCAGGCAAGAATACTGGAGTGGGTTGTCATTTCCTTCTCTAGGGGATCTTCCTGACCCAGGAATCGAACCCGTGTCTCTTAGTCTCCTGCATTGGCAGGAGGATTCTTTACCACAAGCACCACCTGGGAAGCCCTGCTGTAATGCATAACGACTTTATAAAATAGGTGAGAAATGAATAATTAAATGGTCAAAAGACACAAACAGTTTTCAAGAGAGGAAAAAAATCTAGTGAATAAAGAAATAGAAAAATGTCTAATTTCACTGGATAATGGATGAAATTTAAAGACTGACAATGAGGTGCCCTTTAATACTAATTATTCACATTTTAGAAACTTTGGACTCCAAGGCTCTTGGGGTGTTTTGGAGGTGGGGGTGGAGGGAAGTTCACATAGCTCATATCTAGTTCATATTGGTTTTTTTCCGTATTTTAAATTTTAAAAAGTTTCTTAAAGTAACTAACATAGCAGTAATAAAACAATAATAACTAGCAATATGGTGGTGAAACTACTTTCTTCTTCATTGCAAGGGTAACTTGGCACAAACACAAACATTTTGGGAAGCAATTAGGGACTACGTAAGAAGCATTCAAATGTTCAAAATTTTAATCCCAATAACTCCATTTCTGAGAATAGGTTTAGGGCGTTAATGAAACATATAATAAGTTAGATGCATGAGAGCATTTTTGCCAATTGCCTGCTTGCCAAAGAGAGGGAACATAAAGTATTCTTGGGTGGCTTTACAACACACACACACACACTCACACCCCTACACTCTCCCACTTTCTACGGATCTGAATTAATGCCATCACGTCTTCTTTTTTGTTTTGTTAAATACCTGTTGTAAGTCTTTGTGACCATTTCATTTATTTGGCTTGTAATTGTGTGCCACATAATATATTTTCCTAAGTCTTGCTGAAATCAAGCAATCACTCTTCAGGACATTTTGGAAAACATTCCAAAGCCCCTTGGAGAAAAGCCAGAGTGGCTGGCTCCGAGAGAGGGTACAATGGTCTATTTGAGAAACAACGGCCGTGTTGTTAAACTAGCATGAGAATCTCGGCCTGAGCTGTGAAAACATACCTGCATTCTGCACCCTATAGTCTGGCTTCACTTCAAAGGGCAAAGGCTATCTGAATTGCTGTTTTCTTCCCTGACTGCATGGGGAGAATGTCAGTCAGTGGTCAAGGTCAAAGATACTTTCCCCATTGGGTTGACCTATTAATCTGGGAATTCTGAAGAGTGCATTTTATTGAGCAATCACTTGCTCTGCAGGGTGGTGGAATTTTGACTGAATTTTTTCTTGTCACAGGGTGATGCTCAAAAAGGGGAACCTGGAGAAAGAGGCCCAGGGGTATGTACATGACTGAAATGCCTTCCTAAGAAAGTAATCCCAGGATGCTAAGATTCGGTAATGGATCATTTTGACCCCTGCAGTGCAAGTGCAAAAATGATTTATGTCTACCTGTGCTCTGGATGGCTCAGACAGGCAATCAGACAGATTATGATCGCAGAAGCTGCAATGTGAGGAGAAATACTCTATCCAAAAGGGGTGAGGATGGGACAGAGTGCTCCACCACATGACGCCCCTTGATGCTCAAGTTGAGATTTGTGAAAGGCTCCAATGAGAAAAATATTTTGCTTTGCTTCTTGTGCTTTTTATAAAAAATAAAAAGATTAATTTAAAGATCCGGGGAGCCTAAGAATTACATCATCCCAACTATGGTTTTGTAAATCCAATTCTACAGGCAAAAGAAGAGATCATTCTAGTTGATTTATCATCCTTAAAATTAGATGATGTCAGAGACTGAACGACTGAGAAATAATTACTATACATTTCTTCTTTTGCATTTTCCTGGAGAACTGCAGTGGTGTAGCAAATAGCAGAGAGGTATACAGGAACTTAAAAGGAAGCTGTATTATGTTTCTCTCTCAGCTTATCCCCTTGGATGAAAAAGCCCAGGACTCAGACCCAGAGGTTTAAAAAACACTTCTCTTGGCGTTTGTAATCAATGTCATGGGAAATCTGATAGAAAGCTTGATAAGCTCAATGGAAATTTCTTCAGAAATTTGTGTTATTCATTCAGGAAAGACTTTATTTTAGGTATGTTCTATGTATAAAACATACTGTTAGTGAAAATAAAATTAAGACAAAGTACTTATTTTCAGGAAAATCCATTATCTCAGAGGAGAGGTAAAACAGCTATAATATGAAGCAGAATGTCAAAACATTGTAAAAATTTCATGTGTCAAATATTATGTATAAATGGGCATTCAGAGAAGACCAGAGCTGTCAGGGTGGGTTCTATGGGACGAGCCCTCACGAGTGAAAAGGAAAGGACCAGGTCAGATCAAAACAGACTGGGAGGTGGAGGGGCAGGCATTGCAGCTGGAGAGCGCTGTGAGCAGCAACCAGGGGGAGGGCAACGAGCGAGGAATGGCGAAATGGGGCCTCAAGAGGAGTGCTGGCAGACGCAGCCTGAGGGGCCGAGTGGGTGGCCCCTGATGCCTGGAAGGCTGGGCTTTGCTGGGTGATGGACTCCCCGTGAGATTTAGATGAGGCACACGGCCCCAGAGCTGTGGTTTTAGAAGATTAATTGGGCCTGGCTCTGAAAGCAAAACTGAAGTGGGGATAAGTAGAGCGTGTACTTTGAAGAGGTTTGTTGCTACAGGCTGCATGAGAAGTAACAGGGACAGTAATTAGCTAGAGCTGCTCTGGCCAATGTGAGTCTCCGGCCATGTTTCTCAACCGGTGGTCAAGACAGGCAAGCCGGAGGGGAGGTGTGCTGGCGGAACGAACTGCACACTGAATTTTGATGACTCAGTATCAAAAAAAAGACAGAAAATATCTCACTGATAATTTTTTAATATTGATCATGTGTTAAAATGACAGAATTTTGACCTGTTAGGAGACATAAAACATATTATTAAAAATTAATTTCACCTGTTAATTCTTAGATATTTGAAGTGGCTATGAAGGAACTGAAAAAGACATATGTGGCTCACGTTATATTGGACAGAACTGAGCTACGGTGACGACAAAACAGAAAGGAGGGGAACATTGTGAGAACCACGAAGGTGCAGAAATGTGGGGATGTGGTGACTAACTCTAGCTCAGCAGCTCAGCAAGATTTACTGAGCGCTTGCTATGTGCTGGGCCCTATACTGGGTGAGGGGGAAATGGAGGTGAGCAAGGTAGAGAGATCATGCTTCATGAAGTGTTCACGCAGCAGGAGGCGATCAATAGGTGAATCAGTGAATAAGAATTCCAGTCAGTGAGAAGGTTCAGTTCAGTCACTTAGTCACGTCAGACTCTTTGTGACCACATGGACTGCGGCACACCAGGCCTCCCTGTCCATCACCAGCTCCCAGGGCGTGCTCAAACTCATGTCTGTCGGGTTGGTGATGAAAATACAAAACAAGGTCACGTGGGTTCCTAGGCAGAAAGAGCAGTAAGTACAAAGGCACTGAGGCAGAAGAAGCTTGGGGGGCCCAGGAAATGGCAAGAGAGCCAGAGCTTGAGGGAGAGTCAGGGTAGGAGATGAGGCTGTGAGGTAGGCAGGGGCTGGATCACATGGGCCTTGATTTGTAACTAAGGGCCCTGGGGCCCACCTGAAGGTCCAGGGGTGGAGACTCTGCGCTTCCATTGCATGAGGCATGGGTTCGATCCCTGGCCAAGAAAAGTTCCTATGGTGTGGCCAGAAAAAACAAAACAACATTGATTATACACATAGGTGTAATTACCAAAAAACAATAAGCTCTGTATGAAACTAAGTGTCCTGGAAGCTGTTGGAGAATTTTAATTGGTTGGATTAAAAGCATGGAAGGGGCAAGTAGAGAGAAAAGATGATAATAAACTTTTGATTTCTGTCTGATTTGAAATATGATGGTACCATTAATAGAAATAGGAAAGTCAGAAACAAATTTTGCAGAGACCAATGAGCAGAGTGTTGACTGTCTTAAATTTGAGTATTTTAAAACTAGCAAGTAAAACCAGAGATTTCAGGGAAAAAACTAAAAAGAAAACAAACAATCTGTGGTGGATTTGTTTTGATGTTTGGCAAAACTAATACAGTGTTTCAGGTTTAAAAATAAAAACAAAAACAAAAACAAAAATAAAAAAACAAGAAAATAAAACAGGAAAAAGATTATACTATAAAAAATAATATTCCTTTATTTTTGTAAAGTGTACTGGCTCCTTCCTAAATACAATCTCACCTCTCTGAACATAAAATGATGACAGGATTTTAAATATGATGGTGGGTTAGAAGGGATGCAGATCACTCAAGATTCCTGAGATGGGAAGTCCAGCCATTTTTTAGTGCTGCAAACATGAATTGTTTTTATAAAGAACACCAGTTTAACTGTGGCCTTTAACTTTAAGCACTATACTACACCTTAAACCATTTACGTGAATAAGCGTTTCCAACATGGATTAAATTGTACCATAACATTTCCTTCTTTTTACTAGTTTTACTCTTCAATTTCTCAGTGACTGCACATTTGGAGAGAAGTGTTATTTGTTTCCTAAAGTTTTCCTTTTTATCTTTTGTAAAAAAGTCCTGCACAACAAAATTTTGTACTCGGACTCGCATGTAACTACACTTACGTCTTGTTTATTCCACTGGTTTCTCCAGCTCACTTAAAAATATGCCTTACAATTCTATTTTTATACTTGGAAACTATAGTTGTGTGAAAAAGACACTTGATCCAATTAAAGACTTGGTGTTGCTTAAAGCTGGTAATTTCCCAATCAGGTTAAAATTCAGCGTCGTGTTACTTAAAGGACTGTGGGCAGTGACACAACAGAGAAGGCTGTGCAGGGTTCCCAAGAGTGACACACAAGAGCTGCAGAATCGCCGGCCCCTTATTTAGCACGGGATAAAATATAGTAACTTAAAGGCCACTGTCTCACCAGGGTTGACAAAGGAACTATTCATTTCTGTGATGTTCTATATTCGAGACCGAATTTGAAAGGAGGACCTGAATGGATATAAATATTTACAGGGATTTTAAAGGTCATTATCTCAGCTCGTTTCCAAAGCCAAATTTTCTAACAGTCTCCATGGAACATCCTCAGCTGTGAGAGTTCATAGTTCAAAAGTCAATATAACAATTTTGAAAGGGCTGTTACAGGTTGTCACTGCTACAGTGAGTTTCAGTGTATAGTCTTTCCTTTAGCTCTGGGCGAAAGGGTAAGAAATTGGGTTTGAAAAAAATATGTGGACCTAAGAATAGACTATAATAAAAGGAAACATAGGTTCTTCTCTTCCCTCTACTATATGCACATTCCCTAAGAGCAAAGATAAGTGAACGAGCTTATTTATCTTTACCTGGTCTTACTTTCCAAGACTGTACAAATGTGCTTTGTTATACTTTATAAATGAAAAATATCAGATACTTCCTCCAACTATGCCTTTTAATATCATATTCTACTTTCTTTTTTAATTAGGGAATCCCTGGGTACAAGGGTGAGAAGGTAAGTTGGTAACAACAAATAAAATTTCATAAAGAAAAACAGAAACATAACTGTATTTATATATTCGTGTATGTGTGTTAGTTGCTTAGTTGTGTTGGACTCTTTGCGACCCCATGAACTGTAGCCCACCAGGCTCCTCTGTTCATGGGATTCTCCAGGCAAGAATACTGGAATGAGTTGCCATTTCCTTCTCCAGGGGATCTTCCCAACCCAGGCATTGAACCCAGGACTCCTGTATTGCAGGCAGATACTTTATTGTCTGTGCTACTAGGGAAGCCCATTTCTATACTTAATAAAAGTTATTTTCCCTTATTTTTGGAAGTCTGGATTCTCAAATTCCTAGTTACATTTTTAACTCTGTTAACATAAAATAATAATAGAACTTAAGATATGGGTATATGCTATAAAGAATGGAAGGTGGCCCAAGATTCCTGAGATCAGAATCCAGTCTCTCTTAGCCCTGTAAATATGAATTGTTTTCAATAGAGAATCCTGGCTTTTACAGCCATGCATCACAAGTATCCAGCCCAAAAGTTTCTATGTACAACAGGATCCAGCAATACTACAATTAGGCTGGTCCCTTGGCACTTAGCTCCTTATGAAACGTAGACATAAGACCGTCTACTGGGGGAAAGAGGATGGATCATCCTGCTTAAGCAGTAAAGAGCTACTTATTTCATTTAGTCAATCATCTAGGTAGAGCCTGCAGGAGGAGTGAATTTGATAAAGGTTATGAGTTGTTAGATTATTTTATGATTATTTGGAAATTACAAATTATGACATCAGTTCAGTTCAGTTCAATTCAGTCACTCAGTCGTGTCCGACTCTTTGCGACCCCATGAATCGCAGCACGCCAGGCCTCCCTGTCCATCACCAACTCCCAGAGTTCACCCAAACTCTTGTCCATCGAGTCAGTGATGCCATCCAGCCATCTCATCCTCTGTCATCCCCTTCTCCTCCTGCCCCCAATCCCTCCCAGCATCAGTCTTTTCCAATGAGTCAATTCTTCGCATGAGGTGGCCAAAGTACTGGAGTTTCAGCTTTAGCATCATTCCTTCCAAAGAAATCCCAGGGCTGATCTCCTTCAGAATAGACTGGTTGGATCTCCTAATTATGACATCAAACTGATTTAAAAGAAATGAATGTGTTAGACTGGAGTTCAGGAATCTTTGAGAGTGTTCAGTTGTTCATTGGAGAAGGCAATGGCACCCCCACTCCAGTACTCTTGCATGGAAAATCCCATGGACGGAGGAGCCTGGTGGGCTGCCATCTATGGGGTCACACAGAGTCAGACACGACTGAGCGACTTCACTTTCACTTTTCACTTTCATGCATTGGAGAAGGAAATGGCAACCCACTCCAGTGTTCTTGCCTGGAGAATCCCAGGGATGTGGGAGCCTGGTGGGCTGCCATTTATGGGGTCGCACAGAGTCAGACACGACTGAAGTGACTTAGCAGCAGCAGCAGTTGTTCATTCCTAAGTTTATGCTGCTATTATTATATGCTCACCTTGTCAGATAAGCTATTTAAAATCAGAACATGTCGCTATCATTCATTCTGTCTTAAAACCCTCAGACCTGGGCAGTGAAAGTGTTAGTCGCTCAGTCGTGTCTGACTCTCTGCGACCCCATGACTACAGCCCACCAGGCTCCTTTGTCCAAGGAATTCTCCAGGCAAGGATACTAGAGTGGGTAGCCAGGGGATCTTGCCGATCCAAGGATCAAACCTGGATGCCCACATTGCAGGCAGATTCTTTACCATCTGAGTCACCAGAGAAGTCCAAGGCCTGCGTTACAGGGTCCTGTTCTGGGTCCCCTCCAACCTCCTCACTAGTGACGGAGCCAGGAGTCTGCAGGGTGAGAGGCCCTTGCCCCCTCCTCCCGGATCATACTCTGGGTAACTAACACCCTAGAAGACCCTGCCAAATGGCCTGAGCCCACTTTAAAGGCTCACACAAACCTGTTCCCCATGTCCATCGTCTTCCTAGCCCTGAGGGAAACCAAATGGAAGCTTTGCTGGGACAGGAGGGCCCATGGAGGAGGCTTTGTTATGCTGCTTCGGGCACCTTCACAGACACACACACATAGCTTCTTTTGCTGTGGAAGGGGCTGAAGATGGGAAGTGCAGTGGGAGCTGGGCTGTAGGTCATGGGCAAAGGTCTCCCACGTGGACCTCTGAGGAATTCCAAAACTCCTTTAACTTTTCACTCCTTTTGTAGGTTTATTTGCCAAGAAAGGAAGTTAGAACAGTACTAGTTTATTAGCTTGACGTGTAACTTTCAGCTACTTAGATACGTGGTGTGTGGGCCTCTGCTTGCACTCTTGCCCCAGGGCCCTTGTAAACATTAGAGTTAAACCTACATATGAGCAAATAAATATATTCTTAAACTGGAGATGTTAGGCCTTAAAGGGGAAGAGTGTGAGAAATGCCATGATTCTGTACTTGGCCATAAGAACATGAACAACTCAATGTCTTAGAATGCCTGTTTTTTCATCTGTATAGAACTGGATCAATGCAAGCCTCCTTAATTTATCAGGTGTTTTCGGTGGTTCAGTGGTAAAAAATATCCACCTGCCAATGCAGGGGATGTGGGTTCGATTCCTGGGTCAGGAAGATCCCCTGGAGAAGGACATGGCAACCTGCTCCACTATTATTGCCTGGGAAATCCCATGGACAGAAGAGTCTGGTAGGCTACAGTCCATGGGGTCTCAAAAGAGTCAGGCATGGCTTACAACTAACAAACAATTTACAGGGTGATTGGAAAGTGAAATAGAATAATGGATGTGAAAATGTACTGTAAATTATTAGCTGGTCTATAAATATATGGTTCTATTATGAAGAGACAGGGAACAAATGAAAGTATGGGAAAGTTAAGAAAGTTTCATGACTGTAAATAATTGTGCCAAATGGACTTCCCTGGCGGCTCAGATAGTAAAGAACCTGTCTGCCAATGCAGGAGGTGCAAGAAATGTGGGTTGGATACCTGGGTTGGGAAGATCCCCTGGAATAGGAACTGGCAACCCACTCCAGTATTCACGCCTGGAGAATCCCATGGACAGAGGAATCTGGCAGGTTACAGTTCATGGGGTCAGAAAGAGTCAGACATGACTGAGTGAGCAACACTAACTAAGTTGTCCTAAATATATAGAGCCGAAGAAAATTCTCCATGGTGCCATCTTGATTTATACAATATGTTAATTATCAACACCAGGAAACTCTCTGTGTGTATATATATATATATATATATATATATATATTTAAAAGATTCACTTAAACTTCTGGAGAATAATGTTTACTGGAGGGGCCCTTGTTTGGAAAACACAAGATGTCAGAGCAAAAGGACCCTGAACTATCCACATTCAAGCCAGAATTTCACCAGGAGAAGTGGCATCAGAAATTGGAGGCTGGGAACAGAGCTAATCTGTTCAGAGTTTTCTGAAGTGCTTGCTCTCAGGAACTTTGTAACTGTGACCATTCCACATGGATTACTGAGCCCACCAAAGGAGAAAATGCCTTTGCAGAGGCAAATAACATGAGTACAACATTTTCATTGATGGGAATCAACCCCCAAACCAATGCTGCCTCTCAGGACCCTATAGCTAACAAATCTGCCTGGACAAATGGAAAGTGAGTTTTAGCCAAAAGAATTTTGAGCATATTTACAGTACTTTTCTGTTTTATATTTTGGTGGTTGGCTCATTTTATTTCCACTCATATTTATTTCCACTCATATTTATTTCCACTCATTTTACTCCACAACAATAAATTAAGTGCTTTCTACTTGATTCTTCAAGAGTGATTTTCCATTTGCATTGAGAAATAAATGTTCAGCTTGTTTTCAGGGAAAGCTCAGTTTTTCCTGGGTCAGGCTGACTCACAATATGATGAGGAGAGAGGACAGATTGCTTCTGAATAGAGGCATAGTTGGATCTAAAAATTGTACCCCCTTCTTGCCTGCTGCAGATGCCAGCAATATACCAGGCAGGACCCCAGGCAGAGGTGTCAGGTTAGTGAAGAGTAACTTGCAGACGGTGGCAGCATGCCCTGTGCAGCTCTGGGTGGTTGAGGAAGAACACGGACTTGGGTGTCTAACAGACTCAAGACTGTGGTCATCAACAAGCTGCTTAATCTGTTTGAGCCTCATTTTCCTTGTGATGAATGGAGACATATATGCCATGCAAGGCTGTTGTGGGGATTAGCAATAACATCAAGACATTTTGGCACACACTCTGCATCCATAATTGGTGGTCACAATTATCATTTCCCTTCTTAGAGCAAAGTGTGGTCGGCAGGTTGGCTGTCAATCTGCAAACTGTTGCTATTTTGTGTTGAGCTGAAGCTTGCAGCAGAGTATAACTCCACTGTATCACTAAACGTCCTGTTTAGCTTAGCTGACATTTTTCATAGCAAGATTTCCTTAATGAAGGAAGCAGAGCAGTGACGTTCATGCTAGCATAAGTTGCTTATGTCATTGTGTATTAGCTGTTCAGGACGCATGCTCTAGAGCAGCACAGAGATAATAAAACAGCAGCAGAAACAGAAACTCGTAGTGACGGCACTGGATTAAGAGTCATTGGCTGGCATGAACATTGATGTAAATCATTTAACCTCCCCAACAGAACTGCCTTCTCTTAAAAATATGAATTGCTTGGAGGCTCAGAATAAATAAATATATACGTGAACACACTTTGAAAATTCTAACTTTAGTTGTTTTTCTAATTGACTTTGTTACTTTTAAATTCTAATTATTCAAAGTCTTAGAAGTCTGATATAATGGATTAGTATTCAGAGGCCCCAGTTCTCATTCTGTCTGAGCAAGTTACATTTAAATCACAAATTTTCATTCTGTGAGACTGGGCTAATACTATCTACCTCAGACATGATTTACATTATTAAGTGATTAAAGATTTACATCAGTGATTTAAATGGTTTACATCGATGTCAGATTAACTGAGATAATGTCTGTAAAATAACACTAATAATAAACAGTAAAGCATCATTTAAATGTTAATTTTTTCCCCCATTAATATTCCAGGAAAGGCAGGACCGTAGGCTGAGGTGATGGAAAATACACAGCAAGCTTGCCACCACCCCTGACTCTCTCTTTCACTGCAGACCTTGCTCATACATTGTGGCTCCCTTCTCTGTCAAGTCAGAACCTTTTCCTCATGGATTTCTAGGCAAACGTTACTAATTGATCAAAGTTGGTGCTCAGGCCAGAGCATGTGGTGTTGTGGAAAGAACAGGGTCTCTGAGTCTGAGTAGACCTGGTTTCAGACCTTGACTCTTCTTTACTAGCTCAGTGATGGAGTGAAGTTATCTTATTGAGCTTCAGTTTCCTCAGGTATAAAATAAGATGAAAGTGAAGGGGATTAGGAGGTACAGACTGTCAGTTATAAAATAAATAAGTCACATGGATGTAATATCTAGCACAGGGAATATAGGCAATATTTTAGAATAACTTTGGATGGTGTGGAATCTATAAAAATGTTGAGTCACTATCTTGTACACTTGAAACTAATCTAATATTGCAAGTCAACTATATGTCAATAAAAAAAAGACATCTAAGGATCAAATTGCAAAAAAATAAAAAAAATGGAATGGCAAAACTGATCTCATTGGGCTGTAATGTGGATTCAATTAAATCACATATATGCAAAGGGCATATAATATATGGTAGATGCTTATTAAGCCTTGGTTTCTTTCCTCTTAATTTCATCCATGTCTCAAAAATGTGAAGCCTCATTAGGTGGTATTACTAATTTGATTCTGTCAAGTTAGGAATGACTCAAGGATAAAATTTTTCAGAGTTCATGCCCAAACAACCCACAGTATTAAGGATAAAACTGTGTTTAATTCATCAGACTGCTAACGTCATAAGATTCAGCTGGGACTCTTATAAAAAGAATACTAACACTGAATGACCGTCTTCTTTATCTTGTGTATTTATTTTTTAGGGTGAACGTGGAGAATGTGGTAAACCCGGCATAAAGGGTGACAAAGTAAGGAACATGCTTTTAAAATGCTAACAGCTGTTAGCTCTCTTTGGGGCTGAGTTTCCTTAAGAGGAAATCCTGGGAATCATAATGTTGCTCTCACTACTGGAATTAGAGCGTCACCATTCAATTTTCACATCTGTGAAACATGAAGCAGAAAACAAAGCCACCCCTAACTTTAGTTAATGGAGCCCCCACACGCCTCTGCGGCACCCTAACCTTTGAGACCAGGCCCACTAAATGTTAATGGTGAAAGAGTAACTTAACTGGCAAAGTCAGTTCAAGATCCAATTGGATCAAAGTGGAATAGTTTTCCAGATGTAAATTAAACCCGGAGAACAAGCACCTTCCAAAATAGAATGAATGCTATGAAATAAGTTAATGAACTACTTTTCAATATTAGGGAAGAACTAGATATAGAAAGGGGTTTGAAACTGAAAATGCAGCCAACCACAGATAACTGAGTAGTTATTTACCTTCATTAGAAAATAAATATGAATAAAATATGTAAACTGGAGACAGCATTAAAATGTTAAGGAGTTCCTTAATGGACCAGAAATACATAAAGAGTGTATTTGAAACATGATAAAGGATCCAAAAAAGTACAGAGTGAAAGTAAATAGTTTTCATTACAATTAACTGTTAACAGCATGCCACCAACATAATAAAGCGCTTCAGTATCCATCTTTTAATTATGGGAAGGGTCAAGGAGAGAAAATGAGGCAGAAGGTAAGAAGAAAAGCAGAAAATAGTGACCCTGGCCTATTAACTAAACACTTTAAATAGCTTGAGACTTTCTGAAAGCTTTTAAACTACTGTAGTGTTAAAGGATGGGTGAATCTGAAAAATGTAGTCTTGGTAATTAATTATCTCTGGGAAAAATGAAAGGTGTGATAATGAATGGATTCTTCCCAGAGAATAACTGAAAACGGGAGATGGACATGGACTTGAAAATACGGAAGAAGGGACACACGGAACAGAAATGAAAGTCGAACAATAACTGGGAAAACTATGTGAAATAAAAATGGCTGACAAAGATTTAAAGTCGTTCATTGACTAAGATGCCAGGGATTGTTAAATGCCCTATTATTTTCAGTGCTAGAAAGAAAGAAAAGTACTGACAATTATAAATGTAAGACGGCATTGATTGTATCATGTATTCCAATATCAGAGATGTAAAAATCTGAAAAAAGGCATGTCTAAACTCAAAGAAATATAGTGTCCTTGACATGATGGGTTCATGTAAGTTTACATGTAAAATGTACAAAGAACAGGAAAAAACATAAAACAGAAAATATAAATGGATAATAAATGAACATATAAGCAGTCAGAGAAGTAAAATTTAAAACATTAAAATATTTTAGCAATAAATATTAAAAATATAAAGTAATACATAATACTGTATTGATGGGGGTTCTATAAAATGAAGATGTATTCTCTCTAATTAGGTAGTGGGAATGGAAATCTGAACACACTTTATGGAGGAAATGTTCCTTTATCTTTCCATATGTGGAGAGACAAAAGAAAGTGAGAGAGAGCCTTAAATGTGCTTCAGGTTCTTTGCCAATCATCATCTTCTAGGAAATTATCCTCAGGGATAAATCGGAAGTTGAACAGAGATTTATACACACAGATATTCACTATAATATTGCTAACAATAGAAATCATCGGAAACAACTTAAACATCAAAACTAGGGAAATGAGTAATTATAATTATGATAGATTCACATTCTTAGATATTATTCCGCTTACTAAGAGTTTTTAATGACAAGCAAAATATTTTTGATTGAATGGAAGACCAGATAAGTAGGACACAAAATTGGATCTACATTTTGATTAAATTATTTAAGGAAAAAAAATCTATTGGGAACAATATTGTATGAAAATATGCCTAAAATGTTAACAGCAGTTGCCTCTGTGTGATTGTTGTCCATTTAGTTTTTTCTATAATTGTCATGGTATAAATATTATAAATAGGTTACATTTTGGTAATAAAAAAAAGTAGAAATTTGAGAAAAGAGAGACTAGATTATACTCTTATAAAAAGAAACTTTAAAGGGTTTCCTAGTTAACAGACATATTGAAATATTTTGTTAGAAGAGTATTGAGTATAAACTGTGTTTTGCCAAGTTCCATGTCCTGAAGATGGGGAAGAGAGTGATGTATACATTGTGGAAACTCACTTAATTTAACTGATATTGCCTTGTTGGAAGAATAAGTATTCCACAAAGTATAATGCTTTCTAAGAATTCTTAAGAAATACATTTTAAAAATTCTGATCAAAATGTCAAATATATATAGGTAAAGACGTAATCCAAAATTGTGGTTTCATGAATTTTCTTACTAAAGAAAAGCTGGAACCCAAGGTGGCTTGTTAATAAGGATCATTTTGTTAACAGTGAATCTGATGTTTGGATAAGCTGGGAAGACTGGCCACTACTGAGAATAAAGTCCCTTCTGTGCCACCTAAGATCACTGCAAACTAAATAGATATTTAGAGTATCTTACTACTAATTTTATTTCACAGGGATCCCCAGGGCCAAATGGACCAAAGGGACCCAGAGGAATTCAGGTAAGGGAGTGAAAACCAAATCTAAGTCTGTATTAGAATCATCTAGGAAGCTTTTAAAATCCCTTTGCCCACTTGTACTCTCTACCAATTCAGTCAGAAGATTCCCAGGTAATTACAGTGTGAAACAAAGTTTGAAAACTGATGCTCTAATATTTTGAATAACTAATCCAGGCTCCCTCGAGATAGTTACCAGCAGGTGAGTCTACTTAGTGAGTAGCTAAAGAGTAAAAGTTAACAACAACAACAAAAAAATTAGAGTCTAGGAAGATAAAAGCATAATGTCAAAGCAATTGAAAACAGAATGTACCTATGTTTGCACTGCTGCTGGGAAAGCTATGCATTTTATATAAATTACAGCATTTGTATTGTTCCATCATAGTCACTGCTCAATAACATGCAATGATTCTTCCAGAAAATGATTTGAATCAGTTTTTTCCAGTTTGGGGACTTGCCTTGTCTAAACTTGTAATGGGAGGAGTGTGTGTATGCGTAAAGTGCTAATTTCAGCATTTCAAAAACTCTACTGAAAATTATACCTTTACTGCAATTTCCTAGATGGCAGCTTGTTCAAACCACCATCTTCTTTGTTCTGGTCTGGAATTGTGTCAGGGCAGGGCAGTAACTGATTATTATCAAAGGGTCATTGGACACTCCAATTTTCAGTTATATGCCGTGAATATTAATACATATTTTTAAAGCTGCTGTTTAATCAAAATCTTTCCAGAAAGTGGTCCAGCGCAGGAATAATGTTGGAAGCACAGGTTTAGAAAATGAACAGCTCATCAATAAATGTTTGCTCTCAGCTTTAGGTACTATTTTAGAAGCTGTGTGTTTGACACAGGGAATTTAACTCATCCCATTTCTCCGTGTGTGTAACCTTCACTTAACTCTGAGTCAGACAGTCCTGACTTCCAACTCCAGGATCTCTAGGGACCCTTATGAATGATTCACTCCTCTTTGGCCTTTTGTATGCAGAACTAATTCTTGGTTTTCATCCTGGAGCAGGGCATTGCTGGACCTCCTGGGGATCCAGGCCCGAAGGGATTTCAAGGCAATAAGGTAATCATCCCCGCCGGTTATAGATAGGCAGAGTGCCTTTCCCCTATTGACCTAAGGGGCTACATGTTTTTATTAAGCAGGAGTCCGTGGATTCTTTGAGGATGAATCTTCGGGAAAACGTAATAATCTGCAGGTGTCACACACAGAATCATGTTTACGTCTATGTAGGAAGCTAGTGTCATAGTTTTTCATTTATTATTATTATATTACTCAGAGGGGCATTATTAAATGTAAGCCATTATCCAGAATTTCTGCAGTTTCCATCTTACTCCAGGCTTTTAGTCATTTTATGACTCACTAGAAATTGAAAAGTAGTAATAAATAACACAATTGAAATCACTCTATTGCCCACAGGTAATGTGAACTCAGTATACAACTGATAAGTAAAGGGGATTTATAACTTTCCTATCAACAAAAATTAAGCTTTTTAATTGAAAGAGTGTAACCCTGTGGCTCAGATAGTAAAGAATCTGCCTGCAATGTAGGAGACCAGGGTTCAATCCCTGGGTTGGGACTGAAGGGAATGGCTATCCACTCCTCCATGGACAGAGGGGCCTGGTGGGCTACAGTCCATGGGGTTGCAGAGTCAGACATGACTGAGCGACTAACACTTTCAATCTCAACTCCCAGTATCAGCCTTGTAATTCATTCCACAGATAACCAGGCAAGACAGCCAGGGTGGGGTTGAATAAAAGTCAGATAGAACCAAAAGACGAGACAGAAGGGACCTTTAAAAGACCAGTTTATAAGATCCTATTTTCCAATGAGAGTTGCCATTAATTTGCAGAAAACAGGCATTTTAGCGCCTTTTAAACTCTTCTCAATGCTTAGAAAATTTCAGATACAGTAAATACCCAGTAAACATTTTCAGTTAGTGATTGGAGATCCATAGAATTTATTGTAGTAATAAGAGCAGATGATGGACCCCAGAGGACCCTAGGTAAAGCCAGTCTTTTAAGGGTGCTCTTAAATTTAAGTCGTGGGGAGCCGGTGGGCTACTTGAGTGTTCTTTTTTCAGAGAGAGGTAAGGGAAGGACACATAAAGCATTTTTAATGAGATAATGACAATGCGTGATTTCCCAGGGCAGTTTTAATTGGCAAATTAAAACAGAATGAGCTTCTCAGCGGGTGTGTGCTTAAGCTTCATCTGGGGAAACTCTCTTTTCCAGTCCTTGCCTAGGATTAATTCTCTCTGGGGAAAGAAATGGCTCTTTTGAATACTGAATAGAAGTTTTTTACAAAATTGCTTTGGCCATAGGTAAAAATCCTGCAGCCAGAAAAAAAAAAAAAAATATATATATATATATTGACATCCATACTTATTTCTTGGATTCTTTGGTCACCTAAGATGATAATTTTCACATGTTCATGAAAAAGAGGCTTAAAATCAGGTATCAGATTTGAAGTTTGCAACAGTGATAGAATTATAGATATTTTGAGTCACGAGGGATATTAGAAATCATACCAGCCCAAAGTTGTCATTTTGGAAAATGAGAAGTCTGGAAGTCAGGGCATCTGTGGAGATGCTGGGCTGGGAGCCGGACATACAACTTCAGGAGATGGCTGATGGCAGTTCATGTAAGAACGTGATTGCTTGGTCATGTCTCTTCATGTCTCATACAATTACTACTTAGAGTTTTCTTTTAAAATGAGTTTATTGCCACAGAATTTAGCTTTTAATTCTAACAAGGCATTAATTCTTAGAAAGAAAATATAATGAGTCAAGTATTTTGAGGCAGGCTGTAATTTTCTGACATGATAACACTTCATTCTTGACTTTCACAACCTTGCCATGAGAGGAGTCATTTTTCCAAAAGTAGCTGAGGACTTCAACTTTTCAAGAGCCTCTCTTTTAAAAATTTCTTCTCCCCCCAAAAAAATTCTGGTACAGACATTTAATGTAAAATTATCATTAAATGGCTGGAAACACTAGTCTGTTGGGGCTTCCCTGGTAGCTCAGTCAGTAAAGAATCTGCCTGTAGTGCAGGAGACCTGGGTTTGATCCCTGGGTCGGGAAGATCCCCTGGAGAAGGAAATATCAACCCACTCCAGTATACTTGCCGGAAAAAATTCCATGGACAGAGGATCCTGGCGGGCTACAGTCGGACATGACTTGGTGACTAAACCATCACACCACAATAGTCTGTTGAGTTATAATCTACTTGGTTACAATGTTCATCTGAAAATGCAAGGAAAGAAGGAGAGGACTCTCATGGGAAAAAGAAACCAGTAATGTGCGTTTTCAAGTATTTTGTTTCTTATGAGACCTTAAAATAGAAACCTTTGGACTTGTAACATTTGCAAAGATTCCATGGGAGTTTCTAGATGAGGCCTGTCTATGAATGTGAAATTATGAATAGTCTCTCTCATGAATGACAATCCCGTTCTGTTGCTCCAGTGGTTGGGTTTTCTTCATCAAAGGCTTTGCAGAAAAGGTGGCCAAAGAATAAAAGGAAAAAATAGCATGTGTGAAATCAAAGAAAAATGTGATTCTGGCCCTGTTTCATACATCATTTCTGTCATTAATAGTTTCCATATGTAAAGTACCTCCTATTCTGTCCTAAATGACCTTGTTACCTTAGAAACAAAACATAGATCTTTCTCAGAATGAAGCCTTTGAGGCCACCTCAGCCTCTCCCAGACATGAGACGAGGGTCAAGAGTGTTATTCATAAGAATATCATCCCATCAGTCTCTAAAATCAATTAGAACTATCATCACACAAGTGTCTGAGAAGCCATATCCTTAGGCCCAAACTGACACCGCGCTCCTTCTCTGTAAAAACTGAAGGCCTCCGAACCCTACGCCACCTCCCAAGGACTGTTGTGGGTCAGGCAGCCACTCCATCCGTCATAGAGTGGGCCTCCAATAACTAGAAAGAATGGCCCAAGACTGGCAGGCCTTTCAGATCACAGAGAACAAGTAACCAAAATTAGTTTGGAACAAACAAACATAGTAGAATGCTGGGTGTGCCAAGCCCACAACTGGGTAATTTTTGCCATTTCTTGATGTCCTTCTGAGGTTATTTCTGAAGGATGTTGTCGTCTCCAATCTCACCCAGATCTGCTCTTTCCAAGAAGACCCTCTTTGTGCTCTGGGAGGAGGGACTGCTCCCTGTGGTCTGAGCAGGAAATAGCTTGTGACTTGCTGAAATACCCTGGCATGAGAGCCCAGCGCTAGGGCCAAAAGGGCTTTAGGAATTATCCCTGATGTATTCCCTCATGTCAAAGTAGCACATGCTAATCCTCAAACAACTTAAAACTGCTGTGATATTTATATTATATATTGATTTCTTTCAATAGATGAATTGCCTCCCTTCTTTTAACTTCTTCCATTGTTCTACTTGAGGCTGTTCATACATTTTTCTTTAGGGATCCACCCCCCCACCCCACTCCCCACCCCCAGCTCCCACACCAGTGTCTTCTTGTGTGGTACTCAAGTGTAAGAAACTCAAAGTACTCTTACTTTATGTTCAGTTTAGCTTCTGAGATGTTACAAAAACTCAGAGGCAGTGCCAGTCTGGTCCAGTTTAGTAAATGGATATGGTCAGAGTAAATAATCTCTGGTGAATCAAACATCCATCTACGCACCCAAAATAAACAACAGACCTAGTATTAATGAATAAGTGAGACGTAGGTTTTAGTGGAATTGGGGGCAAATGAAGCATTCAGCCCACTGTACATGATTCTTGGACAGCCTACTCCTCCTTATCTACCTGTGTCATGGTTCCTTCTCATTTTTTGAGGTTCCCAAGCACAACAGATACTTCTTTAAGGAGTTGATGTTCTTATAAGGAAATGAAAGCTAAATGTACATTTCTTGAAATTAAAATTGTAAAGCCAGTAAACATCCCTACACAATGACCCGTTTTCTTCAAAATGCTCTATGAAAAGAGGTTAGTTTTTAAAACAGGAGTGGTTATCTTGACACAGCTACTAGGAATGTGTATGTACGTTGTAGCTGGAGGATTACTAATCAAGTTTCTTTATAGCTTTCGTGCACTCTACCTTTAAACATGGTCAGTCGTCTTTCAGATAATGAACCACTGGCAGAGGAATTAGACAGATGTGTACAGGTCCACTACGGTTTTGAAAAAACCCAAAGCAGGAAATCTAGAGACAACAGTTCAGGAGTACCACTATCATATCTGAGAGAGAAAAAAATTATGATATCTACACTCATGTTTAAGATCAGCAGAAAATAAGCATTTGTTGAATGAAAGAATGAGGAAGTGGTCTTACATGGAATGAGCTGTCAACAGTACCATACTGCAGACAGGTCAAACAGGTAGGACCTATGGAATCACTTAGATTGTCGATTTTGAGGGTTTTGGAAATGTTTGAGAGATTGGGGGAAGGGCAGTGACAAGGGATTGTAGAGGAATCAGAGAGAAGGGTGCAAAAGTCAGGAATTTTGACCATTCTTCCAAGATATTAGGATAATATATAGAAACAGGACAGTGTTGACATAACCCATCAAAAGCTTCTTATACATTCAATGACCTGATACCTTATTTATAATTCCACTTACTTCTGAGTCAGACATGGAACTTAATTGTTTTTTCCCCCACAGTTTCAGATATATAAACTTAGAATCTTATCTTTTTTTATAATGTCACTATTTTCACTAGAATGTATATATATCATAAATGATGATTTGTTGTTGTTGTTTAGTTGTTAAGTCATGTCCAACTCTTTGTGACCCCATGGACTGCAGGATATCAGGCTCCTCTGTCCATGGGATTTCCCAGGCAAGAATACTAGAATGGGTTGCCATTTCATTCTCCAGGGGATCTTGCCAACCTAGGGACTGAACCCGTGTCTCCTGCATTAGCAGGTGGATTCTTTACACTGAGCCACCAGGGAAGCCCCATGAAGATTTAGTAATTTTAAAAATACATTCTGGGACTTCCCTGGGGGATCCAGTGGTTAAGACTCTACACTCCCACTGCAGGGGGTGAAGGTTTGATTCCTGGTCAGGGAAGTAGGAGCCCTCATGCCCTGCAGCAAGATCAAAACCAAAAATTCTTAGTTTTGCCTTTATAGTATTAATATTTAAATACTTGTTTTGACTTAAAGTTAGCTTAGTAGCTTTAGTAGATTGACCTACTGAACATCACTAATATTTCAGCTATGGTCTGGAAATAGTTCAAATACCACATATATGAACAACTATGAAGAAGCTGAAACTTTCTCCTTACACTAGAAGTTTGGGTAGTTTTATTTCAGCTCTCACACAACTCAAAGGCCTAAAAATACCCTAACGTCATGATATTGCTTTCAACCACTGAAAAATGATGATTTCTAATAGGATATAATTCTTTATAACTTGATGGGAAGGAAATCAGGTGAAACATGGAGACCTCAACAGTTGCCAGTAGAGAATAATTAACCAAACAGAAAACGTTTTTTTAAGTCCACAGATCTCTTAATAACAGAATGACTACATTTTTGGCTTCATGTAAATAAAGCATTTTAAGTCCAAGGTACTTAAACATGTCAGCTTTTCCAGTTGTCCAAAACCAATAATGGGCCTTCTGGTTCCCCTGGCAGGCTCACACCTTTGAACAAAGTTGTGACTAATTGGTGCATAGTGGTGTAAAGCGAAGAATCACTTTACAATTTTAATGACAAGTATCTGTCTAATGGATAATCAGAGCCGAGCTGCCAAACTGTGTGACTGTCTTTTTCTTCAGGGATGTCAGACTCTAAATACTATTCCTGTCCGGGCCCGGGAAAGAATCGTTAGTAATCCAGCGATACTTGCTGTAGAAAGGGCTTTGACCCACATTCCTATCTGCCCACCAGGATTCTAAATGAACATATTAACTCATTTGATGTGAGACAAGTGATACCGACATCTTCAAGTGGCTGCCAGGACATGTGGTGTGTCAGCCACTGGCTTCAAGATATGATTTTCCTCCCCAAATATCCGACGCATATGCTCCTCAACAGATGAGGCGTGCCGCGCGTGCGTGTGAATGTGCGCATGCGTGTGCCGAGGCTGCCAAGATGGAAGCTTTGATGGATCAAGGAAGCCAAATCCTGCCTTTGTTTCCCATAAAAGGGTGCTAAGTCTAACCCACATGCCCAGTCAAGTGGGACACTAATGTGGGACAGATTCAGTTACTGTAGTGTCTTCAAAAGGATGTCAGAGGTTTTTATTTTTTTTAATTGTATCAGCATTCTTAATTAATTCAACTAAGTTTGAATTACCAGCAACATTGCAGCAGGGAAAATCAAGTTTATTCTAAGAGTGAGTTTGTTTTTTTTTTTTAATTATGGCAAAATATATATACTATTTATCATTTTAACCATTCATAAGCATACAATTCCGGAGAAGGCAATGGCACCCCACTCCAGTACTCTTGCCTGGAGAATCCCATGGCTGGAGGAGCCTGGTGGGCTGCAGTCCATGGGGTCGCTAAGAGTCAGACATGACTGAGCGACTTCACTTTCACTTTTCACTTTCACGCATTGGAGAAGGAAATGGCAACCCACTCCAGTGTTCTTGCCTGGAGAATCCCAGGGAAGGGGGAGGCTGGTGGGCTGCCGTCTATGGGGTCGCACAGAGTCAGACACGACTGAAGCGACTTAGCAGCAGCAGCAGCAGCAAGCATACAATTCAGTGTATCAAATACATTCACAGTGTTGTGTAACCGTCATCACTTTATAAAGCTTTTTCATCATTTTAATATAAACTGTGTACTCTTTCAACAATAACTCTTGTCACTTTCCTCTGCCCCCAGTCTCCAAGAGTAGGTTTTTAGGAAACATATCACACTGTTAGGAACCTGTCATCTCTCTGTAAATTGACGTCCTTCTCGGATTTATGGAGAGGGTTCACCCTGAGTAGTTTCTAGCAACTCATTCTGTGCTGGAGGAGTCCTACGAGTGTCCACCAAAGCTGAGATTCTTAAAAGCTTTACTGATGGATTGTGGAGCAGTCCCTCCTTTTAGGGAGAATGACACACAGTTCCTTAGATTTTACCATGTATAATGAAATACGACTTTCCTAATAGATTGAAACATATGAATCATCCTTTTGGTAAGTCAAACATAGTTGAATATTGTCAGTGCCATGTGATTTAACCCAGTAGCAATTAAGAAAAGGAGCTGAGTTACTAAAATCTGCTACAGCGCTACAGTTTTATCACATTCTCCACCATTTCTTCATTGCTATGGAGTTTTTTCTTGTTTGAAAAGCATAAGTTGGTGGAGAATATGGACAGTGGTCTTTTTTCTTATCCAACTAGATATTATTCAAAAAATATTGCAACTGGAGATTTTAAATAATCATGCTCCAAATTCAGTGCAGTTGGTTAACAGTTGCTTTATGTGTAGAGTTACACTGTGTGATCATAGTATTGCCAAATATAATTTAGATGAACTTTACCACTGATTCAGTGACAACACTAATCCAAGTCAACTTTAAGTGCCTGAAGGGGCATATATGTTAGCTTGTAAAAGTATACTTTCTCTTGGCTTGTTTTTATGTTAGATTCTTTGTCTTCATATGATGAATCTTCAACTATGGGGAGATTGTAACTATCTGACTTGTGTGTTTTTCATACTAAAATAAAGATATAAATTTAGTCTGTAATCAAATGATTTTTTAATTACTTTAAGAATTGAGAAGCCCGAAGAGGCACTTTTGCATGGTGGTTATTAGCACTGCTCTAAAGCTAGACTGCTGGGGTTCAGATCCAGCCCTATACTGTGTTAGCTCTCTGATCTGGGGAACTTACTTTTCCTCCTCATGCCTCAGTTTTCTCATCCACGTAATGGGTCAATAGTAGAATTGTTCTGAGTATCACATGAGTTAATACATGAAAAGCACTTAGAACAGCACCTGTTACATAGTAAGTGCCACATGTGTTGGCAATAATTAGGCAGCTCAGTATTTTGACAACCTTTTTCATTAATGTAGAAGAGAGCTGGCCTGATACATTTTCTAAAAATAAGCCTCTTATTAAATAACACTTCTCTGAAAGAAAAATTAGGAACTAAAGATAGAGCTTGACTTAACAAGATCTGATAAATGTTAGTTTCCTGTCTCCACCATTCCCCTGCTTTTCATTCCTTTCTTAAAAAGGGCTTTTATTTTTTTCCCAAGCCTTTTAATATAGTAATCACATCATTGAGTTTCAGCTAAGACTGAATTTTGTGCATGCGTGCATGCTAAGTGCCTGAGTCGTATCCAACTCTTTGTGATCCTATGGACTGTAGCCCGCCAGGCTCCTCTGTCCATGGGATTCTCCAGGCAAGAATACTGGAGTAGGTTGCCATGCCCTCCTCCAGGGGACCTTCCCAACCCAGGGATTGAATCCATGTCTCTTACATTTCCTCCATAGCAGGCAGGTTCTTTACCACCAGCGCCACCTGGGAAGCCCATTTTGTGTATACTTGAACCATTTTGCACCTTACAAAATACTCATTCATCATTTCCTTCCACTGGGAAAGTATGAGAATACTTGTCACAAGACTTAAAGTATTAAAGTTGGTGTTATCCATATCTGGGAAATGATAAAAAGAAGTTGCTAATTATCTGTCTAATGTTAGGAGTCCAAGGTATGACTAAATGATCCATAATTGTATTGTTTTAGAAAAGGTAAAGTTCTGTTCTCAAAAAATCCAGTTTTGAACAACCACTCATTATTTATTATTTTAGGGATATGAAAGATACTGACTTTGGTTAGAGCCAGTTCCAGGAATAAGGGGTGCTGGATTTCCGAGCCAAACTTTCCATACAGTGTAACCTTATACCATCTATTGGGGTTTCATTATGACTTCAACTTAAAAAAATGATTAACGGTGTCTGGGTAAGTTTGCAGGAGAAAATGTGATAAGGACTTGATATCACTATGTAATGTATGCACAGTTGCTCTTAGCTGAAAATCTAAGTAAACCAGTGGGAATGCCAGAGGAACAATTCCAAACCCCCAACTCCCTCTGCCTAGACCAAGTTCTTGTTTTGTTCACCCCTAGCAGCTGGCACAATACCTGCTCTTTAGTTGCTGTCCAGTAAATGTTTGAGGCCTGGATGGTTGAGTAGTTAATATCAACTAGGCAAACACTGAGAATAGAAAGCTGAGCAAAATCATGACCCCCTCCTCACAGTCTCTGGGAAGACATATTAACACATGTAAAAATGCAAAGCTGCAACTGTAACGAATGCTCAGAAAAAGGAGAAATGATGCTATCAGTGTCTCTAGAATAGGGATTTCACCTGACCAGAGAGGGCCTCCCTGAAGCCATGCTGCTTAAAATAATATCTGAGGGATTAATAAAGGCTAACTAGGAAAAGAGAGAGGTAACCACATCCCAGATAGAGACAATAGCACATGCAAAGGTCCTGGGGCAGGAGGGAGCATGGCAAGGACAGAGAACTGAACAAAGGCCAGTGATGCTAGGGTGGCTAGTGAAAAGTTTTGCACACCGCAGCATCACACCATGCAGGGGCTCACAAGCTTTGGAAGGAGCTCTGTCCTTACCCTAAGAGCAGAGGGAAAGGACTTGAAGGGCCTTACTCGGATTACTATCAGAAGATTGCTCTGGCAGCAATGGGTGGGTGGGAGAGTAAATTAGAGTGTGCTAGAATGGATGCATGTAGAGTATTAACGCTGTTGTAATCTGAGCAGGAGACGATATTACTTTGGCGTAGACTAGAGAGGCATGGTAAAGCACACAGAGGTGGGGGACTTGAGAGTTAGGAGAACATTGCTAGGTGCTGATGATGCGTTGCATTCGATTGGTAAGGAAGTGAGAGATGTTAAGAATGACTTGTAGGCTCTCACTTGACATGTGGAGGGGCCTTGGTGCCCTTCCCTGAGATAGAGAATGCTGAAAGATGATCAGGTTTGCAAGTGGAAGATTATCACTTTGTCTTTGGAAACAATGAGTTCCTTTTGAAATTCTCTTTTACCTGACTTCTTTTATACTGGCTTTGTCAGCAAACACCGCCCCCCCACCCAAGTTTTCTTGACCACTGTCTTCCGCAGATCCTAAGACACTGTCTTCTTTCACTCCCACCTGACGTAAGCGTCGGTGCTCTCCATGGTTCTGACCTGACCTCCAGCCTCTTTAATCACTCTAAATCTGTGCTGTTCGGGAAAGGAGAGGTGGGATAAATAGAGAGAGTAGCACTGAAACTGGAGCAGGCAGTGGCACCCCACTCCAGTACTCTTGCCTGGATCCCATGGATGGAGGAGCCTGGTGGGTTGCAGTCCATGGGGTCGCTAAGAGTCAGACACGACTGAGCGACTTCACTTTCACTTTTCCCTTTCATGCATTGGAGAAGGAAATGGCAACCCACTCCAGTGTTCTTACCTGGAGAATCCCAGGGACGGGGGAGCCTGGTGGGCTGCCGTCTGTGGGGTCACACAGAGTCGGACACGACTGAAGAGACTTAGCAGCAGCAGTAGCAGCAGCACTGAAACATATATATTGCCATATGAAAAACTGATAGCTGGTAGGAATCTGCTGTATGATGTAGGGGGCTCAAACCCGGTGCTTTGTGAATACCTAGAGGGGTGGGATGAGCTGGGGGGTAGGAGGAAGTTTCAAGAGGGAGGGGACACATATATGCCTATGGCTGATTCGTGTTGATGTATGGCAGAAACCAACACAATATTGTAAAGCAATTATCCTCCAGGCAGGCAGGCTAAGTCACTTCAATTGTGTCTGACTCTGTGAGACCCTATGGACTGTAGTTCTCTGTCCATGGGATTCTCCAGGCAAGAATACTGGAGGGGGGGGGGTGCCATGCCCCCTCCTCCAGGGGATCTTCCTCCAATTAAAAATAAATTAAAAATATAGAGTAGCCACACATGACTTCTGAGCACTTGAAATGTGGCTAGTCCGAACTGACATGTGCCATAAGTATTAAATACGCATAGGATTTTGAAGACACCACATTACAAATAATGGAAAATAAAATCATTACTAAGAATTTTGTATTGCTTATGCTGAAATGATAACATTTTGGATATACTGGGTTAAGTAAAATCTATTATTACTTTCTGGAAAATTAAAAGTTTTAAATGTGTTTCTTCATATATTTCTCATGGGCAGTGCGGCTCTGCACAGCGACCCTACCATCACCTTCATTCCTGTCTGCGTGAGCCCACAGAGCTACTCACTGTGCCCAGAACATTTCACACCATACTCTCTCCTTTTCCTGAAACTTTGTCCTCTTTTTCTACCAGATGAGATATGATTCATACTTTTTTTTTTGTTCAGAGCAAATATCTTCACTATGTATAAAACTTTCCCAATTCCTTAAGGTAGAATTAAACATTTCTGCCTTAGAGTCTCATGTGCTGTGCTAATACCTTTGTTATAGCTAATTCACATGTTTGTATTTTGTTTTATATTCATTTATCTCTCCAGCCAGATTGTAAGTGTCTGCAAAGTACAGGTGTAACCTGATTTACGTCTATAATTATGTAAGGAGGTTCTGGGTACCAGGCTGGTGCTCAGTTAAAGTCTAGTGAGCAAAAATTGCTCTACAAATGTTATACAGCCAACCACGTGACTGGTTACAACTCAGACATTTTTAAGATGCTATTTAGAATCCTTTCAACAATGCTGCAGGGTAAATATAATGACCCTCATTTTGCATATGGGAATCTTGCAAAAGCTCAAACTGTTTATAAATTAGAGAACCAGAATTCAACTAGACTGACTGAAAGAAAAAGCCATGTTTTTCCCCCTGTGATACCATGCATACTCAAAAATGAATTTAAAAATAGAGATGATATTCCTACATCATAAAATGGGAAAAAAATACCAATTTCCTAAGATGGTTAGAAGAGTAAGTGAGACAATCTATATAAAGTTAGGGCAGTACTACTTGAATATAGTAGGTTGTATTAAACACTGAGTTTCTTCCATCTCGAGGCCCATGGTATCAGTTCAGTTCAGTTCAGTCGCTCAGTCATGTCCAACTCTTTGTGATCCCATGGACTGCAGCACGCCAGGCCTCCCTGTCCATCACCAACTCCCAGAGCTTACTTAAATTCATGTCCTTTGAGTCGGTGATGCCATCTAAACATCTCATCCTCTGTCTTCCTTCTCCTCCCTCCCTCAATCTTGCCCAGCATCACGGTCTTTTCCAATGAGTCAGTTCTTCACATCAGGTGGCCAAAGTATTGGAGTTTCAGTTTCAAGTGTCAGTCCTTCCAATGAATATTCAGGACTGATTTCCTTTAGGATGGACTGGCTGGACCTCCTTAGAGTCAAGAGTCTTCTCCAACACCACAGTTCAAAAGCATCAATTCTTCAGCACTCAGCTTTCTTTATCATCCAACTCTCACATCCATACATGACTTCTGGAAAAACCATAGCTTTGACTAGATGGACCTATGTTGGTAATGTCTCTGCTTTTTAACCAACCTGTGCTGTCTATGTTGGTTATAACTTTTCTTCCAAGGAGCAAGCGTCTTTAATTTCATGGCTGCAGTCACCATCTGCAGTGATTTTGGAGCCCCCCCAAAATAAAGTTTATCACTGCTTCTGTTGTTTCCCCATCTATTTGCCATGAAGTGATGGGACCAGATGCCATGTTCTTAGTTTTATGAATGTTGAGTTTTAAGCCAACTTTTTCATTCTCCTCTTTCACTTTCATCAAGAGGCTCTTTAGTTCTTTGCTTTCTGCAATAATTGTGGTGTCATCTGCATATCTGAGGTTATTGATATTTCTCTTGGCAATCTTGATTCCAGCTTGTGCTTCATCCACCCTGGCATTTCGCATGATGTACTCTGCATATAAGTTAAATAAGCAGGGTGACAATATACAGCTTTGACTGACCTCCTTTTCCTATTTGGAACCAGTCTGTTGTTCCATGTCCAGTTCTAACTATTGCTTCTTGACCTGTATACAGATTTCTCAGGAGGCAGGTCAGGTAGTCTGGAATTCCCATCTCTTTAAGAATTTTCCACAGTTTGTTGGGATCCACATGGGGATCACAGGCTTTGGTCAAAGGCTTTGGCATAGTCAAGAAAGCAAAAGCAGATTTTTTTTGGAACTCTCTTGCTTTTTCAATGATCCAATGGATGTTGGCAATTTGATCTCTGGTTCCTCTGCCTTTTCTAAATCCAGCTTGAACATCTGGAAGTTCACAGTTCACGTACTGTTGAAGCCTGGACTGAAGAATTTTGAGCATTACTTTACTAGCATGTAAGATGAGTGCAATTGTGCAGTAGTTTGAGCATTCTTTGGCATTGCCTTATTTTGGGATTGGAACAAAAACTGACCTTTTCTAGTCTTGTGGCCACTGCTGAGTTTTCCAAATTTGCTGACATATTGAGCGCAGCACTTTCACAGCATCATCTTTTAGGATTTGAAATAGCTCAGCTGGAATTCCATCATCTCCACTAGCTTTGTTTGTAGTGATGCTTCCTAAGGTCCACTTGACTTTGCATTCCAGGATGTCTGGTTCTAGGTGAGTGATCACACCATGGTGGTTATCTGGGTAATGAAGATCTTTTTTGTATAGTTCTTCTATGTATTCTTGCAACCTCTTCTTAATATCTTCAGCTTATATTGACAGCAAGATGAAGTATTGTGAATTCTGAGTATCAGTTGACTACCTTGTTTCTTGCAGCTGGCATAAAATTTAAAATTGAACTCATGAAATGTCTAGGAGTCAGATTCTCATAAGCAACCACAGATCTCCCCACTGTGCTCTCTGTTGCTCTCTGCCTGGCATCTGAACATATGAACTCCCTGAGCGTGAGAATAAGACTTCATGATTAAACTCATGCTGGTGTCAATAAAAAAAGACACATTATTTTGTTAAACAGAAGAAATCAGCATTATAAAAAAGAAATGGCAATCCACAGCCACTCTCCTTTTCTCTGTCAACATGACAGGACCAGAAGCCTGAAAGACCCGAAGACCCATATCCCTGTGGGTGATACTGAGGTGTGAGTTTGTGCAGGGACACCATTTCCACCATCTGGGTGGAATGGGTCCCACCATCTGGGACTCCATTTCCACACTGGTGAAACGCAGGAGTTTGAGTGCCATGGTCACGTTCCATTGTATAACGCCCAAGCTCCATGATGGGCCTGCCACCTCGTAGACCATATTAACTGAACTGCTTCTGCTATCTAGTAACAAATACCCTGACTAACAGCAGCTCAAATCGTTAAGAATGCTTCTTGTTAAGTGAACCGAGTGTTTGAAGGTGGGTAGTCAGGACCGGATCAGGAGCTCAGAGAGGCTGTCCAGGAGCCAGGCTCTTCTAAACTTTTTCTGCCTCACCCTCATCAACCGTTGGCATTCATCTGGGAGACTGGTGCCTCATGGTTATAAGATGAGCTATTACCTCTCCAAGGAACAGAAGAAGGAGAAGCAAAATTTCCCTTTGCATCCCATAAGGTCCCCACATCTCATTTCTCAGAACTGAGCCAAAGGATTAACGCAGACTCATCAGTGGCAATGAGAAAGAAGACTCTCCCCTTATTTTAGACTGATTATCATTCATCTTACACCTCCAAGGGTGAAGAATACCTGCCCACTCACCTGAACAGATCAGATTCATAACAACAGGGAAGAGAGAAGGGAGACGATGATCATTGGGTAGGAAACAAATGTGTCTGCCAGAAGCACTTAATAAAGATGTTCCAAACGAATGAGGGCCAAATTATGACTTTTCATGGATCCTAAAAACTTCTGCAATTCTGGGGATTTTCCTCCATAAAAATGTTTAAAATTACAGATTTCAACTGAGTTGGTATGAAGAAAATGTGGTCCAGACTGGATTCACTATTATAATCAATATTAAGTTTTTTTAAAAAAATTCTGATTTTAAAAATTTAAATGGAGACATTTTCATGAACCCTAGAATCTGGGTCTACTGTGCCTCATGGCTAATTCCATCCTGGGTCTGTGCTCTCTGTCCAACTGGATGGTATACATGTGAGGGTGGAGACCGTGAGACTGTGTGTTAGGCTGTACTGATGCCCTCAAAGCCCCTGTCACAGCACTGTACATCTAAGAACTGCCCAACAAATATGCTGGAGTTGACCTAACATCTCACTGTTTCTTCCTCCAGGGTGAACCTGGCCCTCCTGGTCCCTATGGTCCTCCAGGAGCCCCTGGTATTGGACAGCAAGGTGTTAAGGTAATGATACTTGTCTCTCTGCCCACTGATGATTTCTGAATTTATTGTAAGGCTGGGAGGACTGTGACTTGTGCTCAGTCTTACCCTCAGAGACACAAAGAGTCTGCCTGAGGATGAGTTACTTACAGTCTGGATGCTTGGACACTTGCAATGCCCTAGTTGGGGCCAGTTACCCCAAGAATAATCTATGTATTTTTTGATTGTTTGGAATGAAAATTACTCTTGGCTCCAAATACTCACCCTCTCGCCAATGTACATCTGGTTCTATTGAGTTTTCATGGACTGTAAATGTTATCATGCAAAAATGTCATTAGGATGTGAAATACCTTAACAGGTCAGCTATCACCTGCTCACATCAAATAAGCATAGAGGGGCAGAAGTCGGAAGAACCCTGACAGTGAATAAGTAAATGCTGACAGGCTTGTTGGAAACTAGGAAGGGCTGAATCTTCCCAATCCAAGGATTGAATCTGTGTCTCTTACGTTTCCTGCATTGGCAGGTGGGTTCTTTACCACTAGCACCAACTGGGAAAGGACTGCAACACCCACCACTCTGGGGTGCTCTGCATCATGCAGGATGTACTAGAGCAAAGGTGCTTATTTTAAATGGCTTTTCTATGTCATTGGGACAATAAGACTTCAACGTGGGGCTAAAACAGAAAGCAGTACAAAACAGTGCACTTCAAATGTAACCAGGTGTCCCCATGGAGGGCATTTAGGCAATAAGCACACTGAGACTCTGGGGAATGTGGAGTTTATACTGGCAGAGTTACTGGAGAAGGGTTCTGAAGGAGATGAAAGGTGAAACACGAATGGCGAGGTGACATGGAACAGGACAGGGCAGGGAGGGGAGGGGCGGGAGGCGTCCCAGGACAGTAGCGGGGGCCAGGGAACAGCACAAGCATTGTCTGTTGGTCTTCTCAGTAATCAGAGCGAGTTGCACACAGTCTGTTCTGCCAATTGCTAATCATTTCTGAAAACTAAAATTGCATTTAGATAGGAAGGAATGAGGAACATTTGGGGGTAATTTGTTCACTTAAATTCAAGGCGTTTTTTCAGGCTCTGATGTTTAGTCACTAAGTCGTGTCCGACTCTGCGACCCCATGGATGGTAGCCCACCAGGCTCTCCTGTGCATGGGATTCTCCAGGCAAGAATATTGGAGTGGGTTGCCATTTCCTTCTCCAGGGCATCTTCCTGACTCAGCGATCTAACCCACGTCTCCTGCATTGGCAGGTGGATTCTTTACTTTTGAGCCACCAGGGAAGCCCTTTCCTCCTCTAGATTTTTTTTTTTTAATCTTTATGAATTTGAAAAGTTTGACATTTTTGCTATATATCTTTGTTGAAATCTCCAGAGTACTTTGTGCTATGTGTGTTCTTTATTTAAAAACTCAAGCTTGCATTCAATTATTTCTTCCTCGTAGGGGCAAAGAGGCCAGGAAGGAAGAACTGGGCCTCCAGGACCTACTGGTGTAGGTGAACCGGGCCAGACAGTGAGTAGCAAAAAGTTCTAGGTGGAATTAAAAGGATAAATTCTCATGTGCTCCTTTGGGTTAGACTATGGTTAAACTAAGCTATCTTTATCTTTTTGAACAACAAAAGTCAATAAATATATAAAGGTCAGATCCAAGTGTTAGTCTTCATAATACTTGAAAAAGGGATAATTATATTTATAGGATATGTACATATGCTCTCTCTTAGTATAATCTCTTATGAAATTAATCAGCTTGTCCATGAAGAAAAGCGTTCTCATATGTCAAATTTTCCTAGGAGATAGGAGATCTAGGTTCAGACTTAATATCTATAATTTGTAATTGACTTTCCTATAATCATGAGAAAAATCACTGAGTATAATCCCCCAATACTGAGTATACTCTAAAGTTAGAATTGATAATGGTAGACAGGTAATACCTGTGCTATTTGCAGCTTCTACCTTATGTAGCTTTGATATTCACTGTTGTTGGAAAGGAAAAAATTTTCTATCAAAAGAGACCTGGAGAGGAAATGAATAAAACGTGACTTCTGGAATAAGAAGGTTTTAAACTTTTCAAGTAATCATTATCCTTCTAGAAAAGAATAGTAGCTCAAATAAAAACAACCAACTTAATAGTTGGTCTCTCAATGGGGTTTTGTAGTTCCTCACACATAAATATTAAGACAAATGCGTGCTTCCTTGCTATACTCTGGGAGTGAAATAGCAGCATGCTATTTGAGGGTTAGACTTTTCACCAATGTCTGAATACACAGATTCAAAAAATAGAACATCAAATAGCCGGAAAATATACTGGTTGAATTATCTGCTGTTTCCACTCACTAGATAGGACTTGTAAAACTTAACCACTGAGAAAGAGCATGAGTTCCCTGCAGACACTGCTCATTCTACACTAGAGCAGACTGGAAACCTAGAAAAGCAAAGTGAAATCAGCGAGAAAGACAGAGGCCCAGACATGCTGCCATGTGTAGAGGGAGTACAGCAGAGAATTTGGGATGTTTTCGACAGAAATGCAAAAAATCTTCTCACAATGTTCTGAATAAGTGGGAATAAAAATGAGTTTCGTGTTTCAATGTCAAATCTTTATGAGCTGTCCAAAAGAAACCTAGGTTTTTGAAACAAACATAAGACTTCTTCTTTTTCTTCCATATGCCTACTTTTAAAAAATTAATTTATTTTTAACTGAAGGATAATTGATTTACAGTATTTTATTGGTTTCTGCCAAACATCAACATGAATCAGCCATAGGCTTACCACCTACTTTTAACTTAATAAACAGCTCTGCCTTGCTGTGCTGAATCCTAAAAGAGACTGCATGGCTAACCAAGGGACAATACATGACCATATATGTTGAATTATTCATCATGAACTGGGTGTTATATAAGACATCTAGGCTATATGCAGTAGAAGTCCAGCATCAATTCTTAAAGATACAAATAGTTTCATGAGTAATTGACTTGGAGACTCTGATGGCATCTTCTCCACTGTTACTCTTCCCACAAGCCATACCTATAGCCCCATATGAACAGACAAAAGGAGAACAAAACTGAGCGTGTTAGGCTGGCCTAGCTGGAAGTAGACTCCTGTTCTCTTCATGAGCACAGAGTATGAAAATATTTGTGTCCTAGGTGAATGCTCACCAAACCACATCCATTTTAAAGATGGTTCTAAATAAGCAAATAGACGGAACGTCACTCAATCTCATTTCCTAGCTCTACTACCATCCACTGAGTGACTGAGTGGCTGGGTTGGAGACTATACACAGGAGCGACATCAACTTCCTTTGAACAAAGCTAACTTGGATGTTGGCACTGCTGACTATGCCCAATCTGCAAACGGTACATGGAAGCCTGATGCCACCTTTCTCTGGACAGGGCCAGTTACATTTCTGATAGTATGCTGACTACCACGGAACTCCTTCATAATGGAGGGGGCCATGATGATGGCCATAATTGGTGAGGGGTGGGGGCAAGCAATTAATTAATAATCGAGAGAGGATTTGCCATTACTATCTACCATTGAAGGTCTTACTGTCTCCATAGATTTACTACGATGCAAACACATATGGATATATTTTCATTTATGTTGCTTCAAATTCATGAGTTTCATATCTCTGAGAAAGCAACAATTTTGCAAGTTATTAGTTATGATCTCTTCAGATATTTTCTTTTTTACATTATTTATTTAAGAACTCTATTGTTTAGTTGCATTTTGGGGTGGTTTCCTAAAACCTAACATAATGCACAAATTTATTTTTCTCTACTTAGAAAATGTCCTTAAATCATCCCTTTTGTTTTTAACTTAATAAGTATTTTAAAAAATTCTTGAAGCTATTTTAAAAACTCTACCTCTTTTTATTAATATATTTTTGCTATACTGTCCTCTTCGCTTCTTGTATTTCTATTCTTAAGACCATTAATCATTTAAAGTCTGCCTTCCCCTTTTTTGGTATCTATTGGTTCACTTTTACTCACTGAGAATTAATTTCTTATATGTTTTGTACCCTGGCATCTGAATTTATTGTCAGCCAGGTTTAACTGTGAAATCCCAAGTGTTCTATGTTGGAGCGTGTTTGAGAGGAATGTGCATTTATTTGCATCTCTTATGTATTCCAGGCACACACTTGATGTTAATGCCTTGACTAAGGTGTCCCAGGACCACCAACATGGTGTCGCTTGAAACTACAAACCCATACGCAGCATAGGACCCGGTTAGGAGTTGTCAGGTCCACTTAGAGCCCAAGTGAAGTAGACACGATTCTTGTCATTCATAACACTGTGTTGATGGGAGCACTGTGATCTACCCTGCCCTTTCATTGGAGATATATAACTTAGAAGGTCCTAGTTTTATGGGGGGATTTCAGTTCTAATTTCCTCCTCATCTTCCACTGAGTGAGCCTAAGTCTTCGTTCCCACTTTTTCCTCTTAGACTCCTGGACTTTGCCCTAGGACACAACCACACTTTTCACCCAGAACAGTCACAGTGTTAGCTTATGGGCATACCTCTAGTGTTCAGCTCTCTTTTTGTTTTGAAACCCTGTAACTTCCCTTTATTATTGATTTTTGGGGGGGCCTTCATTTTAAAGAAAAATTTGTATTATTTGCTTTTCTCTTTGTAGCTAGAGGGTTTTCACGGTATTGGCAGAACATGAAATTCTTGTTTGTTTTCTTGTGATCTAAGCCACAATTACACAAATTAGAGTGACACTGTGCAGTCTGTGAAATAATTGGGAACTAAAACCATAACAAAGAGGGGATACATCTCAAGGAATGTATGAAAATACTGTCCCAAAATATCATAATAAAAATCAATAATGAGTTTTTGAATTATTTCAAAGTAACATAAAGGCTTATCTTAGGGCTGACAAAGCTTCTGCTGAAAGTTGTTTACATTTGTTTCTTTGCCTGAATCATTTCAAGTGGTTTCTAGTTTAGTACTAACTACTCTTTTTATACAATAGTCATATAAATCTGATCAAATGAATTAATATTCCAGCTCCTTGACTGAACTATGAACTGACAGCTACTATCTTTAATAATATGATTATCACTAGTTGTGTGTTGGTCTGACAGATGACTGATTAAAGAATAATAAATTGGTTCAACAGTCTTAGGGTGCTCAGTTTGGTTTTTTGGGAGCACTTTCAGTAAGAAAAATCCCCTGAAGTAAAACTAATTATTTTGAAGTTAAAAATAAATTTCACTGAATATTAAGGATAATTTTTAATATTATTTAGCATATTTATCTTTAATGCCTACAACGTATATTGAAACCACTTTAATTGATTATCCACACTGCTGCTGCTGCTGCTGCTAAGTCACTTCAGTCGTGTCCGACTCTGTGTGACCCCATAGACAGCAGCCCACCAGGCTGCCCCGTCCCTGGGATTCTCCAGGCAAGAGTACTGGAGTGGGTTGCCATTTCCTTCTCCAATGCATGAAAGTGAAAAGTGAAAGTGAAGTCGCTCAGTCGTGTCCGACTCTTAGCGACCCCATGGACGGCAGCCCACCAGGCTGCCCCGTCCCTGGGATTCTCCAGGCAAGAGTACTGGAGTGGGTTGCCATTGCCTTCTCCGATTATCCACACTATTGAGATTATTAAGGAAGATAATGATAATAGACAATTATATTTTATCTTGTTAATGTCTCATATAAGGCATTTCTGGTCAGACTCCGTTAATTGATAATTAGTTTCTTCCACTAGATATGTTTTAATTAAAGGTGTTCATTAGAAGCCAAATAAGAATGTCAGAGTTATAACTAGATCTGATAGCCTTTGAAAAAGATACTTTTTTACTGAGCATTTTTGTCTTTTAAAAAATAGTCTGTTGGTACCATCTTAATAAATTGAAAGTATAGTTCATCTAACCCAAGTACCTGCTCTTTCTCTTCTCTGGTTAGCAGTCATCATTCAGCTCGACTGTTTAACTAGAAAACTTGCGAGTATACTGATGGTGTAGAAGATTATGCTGGCAGTTTCCAGGTTTCCAGTAATTAAACCTTGAATCCCTGTTGTTTTAAATGCCCCTAAGTGATTGTTCACAAGCATTAACTCTCTGTTCTCAGCAGCTTGGAAAATGGGACTCCTCAAAGTCTTCATTATTTTCATTTTCACCTTGGCTAATGTCTTCCAGAAATGCAGAGATGGACGCAAATGTCAGTGCTTACTCTATGTGGCATGCGTCTCTCCACGTTGCTTAACACAGACCATACTCTGAGACTACTTTATTTGTAAAAACTTCATAAAAGGACTTTCTTAGCAATTGAAGGATCCAGGGAAAACAATTTTGATAGTGATAGCAAGCAGATATTTATTGAGTGCTTAATATGTAAGAGCTTTACATCTCTCTGATCTAGTCCTTATATTAATACATGTGGTTGAGGTAGATACTGTTGTTACCACTATTCTGATGAGAATGCTGAACTTAGATGGAATTATTTAAGATCACACTGTTGATATGTAGCAAGAGGTGGCTTGAACATCAGTCCAAATGACTCCCAAACCTGCTTTTAGTTTATCATGCAAGACTGTAAACTCCATGAGACAAGGAGTGGGGCTGTCTGCTGTTTTCAGACGCTAGCACACTGACTTGCACCTACCAGGCGTTTGGTAAACATTTGTTGAATGAATGGGGAAAAAAATTGAATGAACTGGAAAAAGACTCCTTTGCATTCCATGAAAATTGGGTTATTTTCATTTGAGGAAGAGGAATAACTTGTTAATATTTTTTTGTACAGTGTGTAATATTAGATAGGGCTTCTCTGCCTAGTTTGTAGTCTAGTTTTCACACCATATTTCTTTTTCTCTTAGTTAATTGCTCTAACATTAGATTACTCTGTCATGGATATTAGGACTTTGATTAAGCCCTTGGATGGTTAAAAGCTAGTTTTCCCATAAGTACAGCAATTTAAATTGAATTAAATGCTAGTTTTTTACTTTAATTAAAGCCTTTACTAAATTGGCTATGCATAAATACTAAAGAAGGCTGTCTTTTAAAAGATATGATTTTAAGGAAATCCCCCAAAAATTAGATATGGGGTACAATTAGTTTTCTCTCTCACAAATCTGTAGTTGTGATCGGCCACTGATGTGCATAATGCTGTATCCTAGTTCTGCTCCCAGACTTGAGTAGAAAACATCTCTTAAATCACCCTAGATTACTGTAGACTGAGCCCCAAGATCACTCAGAATGTCTACAGGGGGGAACCTCCTTTGGGGCTCTGGGCAACTCCATCTTGTTCCATCATAGATTTACTTCCCTGCCAAGAGAGTCCTAATTATCTTTCTACGTCCACTAGAGGAAAAGCTCCAGTTCATGCATCAACCATTCTTGTTGTTAGTCTCCTTTCTACCTTTTTTTTTTTTTTTTTTGCCTTCTGGTTAAGAAGAAAGAGAGAACAAATTTATAATCTTTTAAAATTCCCGGTGTAAGTGAATATTTTGTTTTTGTCTTTTTCAACTAGCATGCTGCCCGTTCATCTGTTTCAAACCCTGAGACTGCACTGTTTTTCTTTCCTTATGTGAGAAGTCCTCACCTTACTGAATGCCTTTCTGAGCAAGAGTCACGCGGACTTCTTAATTTTAATCATTGAGATCAAAAGTCTTGTTACCTCTTAAAAGATTCTATCAAGATTTCTATTTGCACATAAACCTCCAGGGGATTCAACCAGTTCCAGAAAGAATTCAAGTCTGAATCCAAATTTATCAGGATGGAAATTAAAACAGCATGTAAACAGAATTCAGTGCTTTAAAACAGCTGTGCGGTGATTTCTTCCCCTGGTGCCTAATTAAATTATTTCATCACTTTGCATCCTTTTTCGGGCCACACAGTCCTAGATTTTTAGCCTTTCCTCATAGGATTGATTTCCTCATCCTTATTCTGAAGTATCACTTCACTTCCATTTTCTGCCAATTTGAGAACATTAGAATAGAACATCTTATGCTAATCAAATAGAACAATTATTTAATACAATGAGAATATTATTCTTCACAACCGTATGATTCTACTTATCAGCATGGTATGTACTAGGAGGATTGATTCTCACTAATCGTGTGAATAGGACTATATCATTGCATGCCCCTGTGAACTGAAATGTGACCATTATCTTTCTTCCTCTCTCCTCCCTTCCCTCTCCTCTCTCATATTTTCTCTCTCTCTTCTTTTGCTCCTCACTCTCTTGTATCCTAACCAGGGTCCCCGCGGGCCTGAGGGACCACCAGGAGAGAGAGGCTTACCAGGAGAAGGACTTCCAGGACCAAAGGTAACAGCACCTTCTACATGGAGGAGAAATGCATTCTATTGCATGATCATGAATTATAAATTCAAAAACTGTGTCCTAGCCAATTATCCCAGGTCAAGTATTTTCCTGATCATCTTCATGCTATTAAATGAATTTGTATGTAAATTTTCCCTTAACATGAAGCTATAGTGACATCTGCAATTATAAACAAGTAATTGCAAGGCTGCTGCTTCATACAATTACTGCATATGAAATTAGAAAATCTCTTAAAGTCATTCATAGTCATTAAAACCACAGGGATAAATAGCATCTTTATGCCCAGAAATTAAGTTATTGAGCATAGCTATATACCAAGTTTTGGAGAAGGAAATGGCAACCCACTCCAGTATTCTTGCCTGGACAGAGGAGCCGGGTGGGCTGTGGTCCATGGGGTCTCAAAGAGTCGGACACGACTGAGCGACTAACACACACACAACTTACCAAGTTCTACCCACAGCTTTGTTCTGTGAAACAGACAAGAAACAATCTAATAAACCAATTTATCATACTATTACCATTAATATAAGAAAGGTAACGGGGGTGGATGGAGGGAATCGAATTTGCCTTATTACCAGAAGGAGCAAAATGTTATGCAAGAACTACCTCTCACCTGGCAACTGAGATGTTAAGTGTTTGCGCTGCCTCCCACATGTAATTCTTGTAGCTCAAGTTCCTCTAGACCAGGGCTTGCAAACTTTCTGTAAAGAACCAGACAGTAACTATTTCAGACTTTGTGAGCCATGTGCTTTCTGTTGCAACCACTTAGCTTCTGTTGCTAAAGCATGAAGGCAACCCTCAACAATGGGTGATCTTGGCTGTGCTTCAGTAAAGCTGTATCTACAAAAAACACGCAGTGGGCTAGGGTTGGCCAATGGGTTGCTGATCCTTGGTCTAGACTCTTTACCCATTATATATGGCTCACTTGCTAAAGGCCACACAGGAAATGATTTTCTGAGACCCTTTGTGCAGCAACAACAGAATTTCAGGGTAGGTAAGGTCCCTGGGTTGGGAAGATCCCCCAGAGAAGGGAACAGCTAGCTACCCACTCCAGTACTCTGGCCTGGAGAATTCCATACAATCCATGGGGGTCGCAAAGAGTCGGACACGACTGGGCAACTTTAAATAGACTGAAAGTGAACTTTTACAAGGATAAATTGGGGGTCCTCTTTTCTCCTTTCCTAAAATGTTTCCCCCAGACATACACGCATGCACACACACTACCCCGAGAAACCTGTGCTGTTTTCTAAGTGTTTGAGACCTTCCACTTCATTCAGTCGAGTCACTGAGATCTGACCTTCTCAGTATGGTCTTACACTCTAAAATTGCTTCTCATTTTCAGCCTCTTCCACCATGATCAATATTCAATTATCTATGAGAAACCTAAATCTCCACTGAAGGGAAATCAGTTAGCTAAAACAAATATATCATATGAAGTTGTGAGTGACTGCTGGGCTGAATTTTAAAAGAAGCCCTTGTTAACCAACACATTTTAATTTGTTATAGTAAATGGAAATAATATGTTGGAAAAGGGGATATTACTAATGCCCTCACCTAACCAAAATATCATCACAAGAAGGCAGAGGTCAGCAATTTGGCACCACGTTTCAGAAAGTTTTATCATACATAATTTAATCTTTTTGGCACATGGTAAATTTATAATTATGTACAGCCCAAACAACCCAGAAAATTCAAACAGCCAGAATTATTTCTCCTTATAATCTGTGGGGTTTAAAGAAATAAATAAATGAGAACAGTAAATAAAACACTGAGAAGCATATTTCAGGGCACGTTTTACTGGCAGTTTCAACGGCATGGTATAATGTTACATTCCTTCATAATAACCCATAGCACTGCATTGCCCTCTGACTCATCAAAGAAAGAACTCTTTATATTCAGTGTTGTTTTAGGACTGACTGTACACAGATGTACTTTGTGGTAACAATCAGAACCCATTAGACAGAATTCTTCACTCCTCAACTAGCAAGACCAATGGGAGTTCTCTGTATGCACTTCTTGGGGCTACTTTGCAATGACATGGGGCTTAAGTGAATAAATAATGACTACAGGAAGACATAAAGGTATATTTTCCTAGGTTTCTTGCAAATGTTCTTTGATTTTACTCTTGGTTCAAATGAATTTATGAAATGTGTGCTATTTCTGATCAATTCTGTGGTTTGTTTTTCATACAAATGGCAAAGTGCTCCGACTACATTGACATGACATCACAACCGGAGCGATTCACATATGCACGTGGCTCTAGAAGCAGACCCCAAAGATTTTCCACAAATCCTTTTAAAACTGAGTTTTCAATAAATGTTTATAAATTTTGGTATAAAACACTTAATAAATAATTCCATCTTAGCAAATGTTATTTCACATACTGAGAGACAGATTTTCATTATGTAATGGATACAGTTACAGAAATGGTAAAGAAACAGAAGGCTGATTGAGTTGCTTGTAATCCATGATTGATTAGATCTCCCACTTTCAGATATTTCTGATTATATTAGGAATGGGGCTCTTTTCCCGCTTCAGTGATGCTGTGTAAATTTTCTGCTTGAACAGATTCTTTTATATTTATGAAATGTTAATGCTATTTTTTTTTCCAGCTTGCAAATCTTGGAGTTGGAATCACCCATTTGTAGTTAGCAGTGAATTTTGATGTTTTGAATGCTTCACCGAATTTTATTACTGCATTGATAGCTCTCCCATATACTTTCAGGGTGAAAAAGGTTCTCAAGGACCAATTGGCCCACAAGGAGAAGCGGGCCCATCAATAAAAGGGGACAAGGTATTGCATATAGGGTGGATAACAGAAAATATGCCAATAAAATGACTTTTTATTGTTCCTTATGTATGTATATTTATGAACTATATACAACTTGACAACCATACCACACAGGTATCCAGTTAACTGTAAACATTTTAAAGACCGGTAGGAAGGGAAAGCTGCCAGAGAAGGAAGGGATATAAGAAATGTGCGAAAAACACAGACATCAATTAGTTTGGAGTCATACATATATGTCAATATCTAAACACATCATTATATTAGAATAACAGTTGACATGGATGATTATCTTCGGTGTTGTATTTCTACTCGAATTACTTATTTCTTTTGTTTACTATTTACTGGTAGCTGTCTCTTCTGGATATCTGTATTTAAGTAGCAGAGACAGTAGTAAATGGTGAACTATACAAATTTCAGACATCATACAATTCTTGGTTCAAATAGTTGAGCTCTGGTGGTGTAACTCCAGTTCCAAAACACTCTAAAAATACATAAGATGCTCTTTCTTCCTTTGGAGTAGTCTACTGAGTACAACATAAATGCTGTGTTATAAGTTCAGTAAATTAACTTTTCCAGGTATTGTTGACCTGGCCTTTGTGGTTTCATATCTGGACCTCATGCCAAGAAGACACTGAAATATCAGGACAGTGTCACCTAGTAATTGCAACACTTTTATCTGATTTTCACTCCCTTTCCCTTCTCCTTTCTTCTTTTCCTACTCTTTTATATTCTGGGATTCAAGTGATTAGATAAACGGTTCTGTGATAAGGACTCTCAAAAATACACTATTTTACAGAACAAGGAAGTAGCTTTAATGCAGATATTTAAATGTAATGTAATTCCCCAAAGAGGTCTGTTATATGAGTTGTTGAATATTTGCAGAACAGTGATTATGAGTTGGGTTCGGAGTTGGAGGGAGAGGACTTGAATCTATCACTTGTGTGACTGGGAGATGAAAGCAGTAAAGTGTTAGTTGCTCAGTCATGTCTGACTCTTTGTGACCCCAGAGACTGCAGCCAGGCTCCTCTGTCCATGGACTTCTCCAGGCAAGAATACTGCAGTGGGTAGCCATTTCCTTCTCCAGGGGAGTCTTCCCAACTTAACCTCATCTGGAAAATGGGGGTGCTTACTTTCAGAGGGTTTCTGTGAGGATTAAATGAGATAAAGCATGAAAAGCATTTGGCACAATGAATGCCTCATGATAAGCAATCAAGTTCTGAATCAGAATAACCCAGCTTTGAATTAGAACTTGAGTCCATTACCTGTTTCCTTCTATGGACATTTATTTAGACTAGGGGTTGACACAAAGTGAACCACTAAGAGGCCTGTCTTAATGACAGGCTCAGGTTTTTAATATTGTATAAATTATGACCTAATCATGTGCTTTTGTTCACAAAAGCATATTTATTTAGCCTAGGCTTTGGCAAACTATAGGGTGGGCTGCCAATATGTGTAAATACGGTATTCAACAGACACACCTATTCATTTAACTACTGTCTGGCTGCTTTTGTACTACTGAAGCAGCATTCACTGGTTTTGCAAGAGACCTTATTATGACTCTCAAGCATAAAATATTTACTATCCAACTGTTCAAGAAAAAGTTTGCAGATACTGACGTAATCTAAATATAATTGACATTAAAATAAGTGTATTGGGCTTCCCTGGTGGCTCAGTGGTAAAGAATCCACCTGTCAATGTGGGAGACACAGGTTCGATTCCTGATCTGGGAAGATCCCACATGCTGCAGAGCAGCTAAGCCCATGTGCCACAACTGTTGAGCCTGTGCTCTAGAGCCCGGGAACCGCAGCCACAAGAGAAGCCACGGCAGTGAGACGCCCATGCACCGCAACGAAGAGTAGCCCCTGCTTGTGGCAACTAGAGAAAACCCATACAAAGCAATGAAGACCCAGCACAAATACAAATAAGTAAATAAAGCATATTTATCCACGTTGCCTAGTCCAGTGGTCAACTCTCGGTTGTCAATTTACTTGGCCTATCAGTAGCATCATCCGCTAGGATCCTCACCTTCTTGAAAGAATATCTTCACCTGATCCCTCTGGCTGTATACTTTTCGGTCTCCATTGCTGGTTCTTCTTCATCTCTCTGACCTCTAATACTTGGAGCACCCAAAGGGGTCAGTCCTTGAACCTTCTCTCTTCTCTTTCTACTTGAAAACTCACCCAGTCTTAACTTCAAATACCATCTATATCGTGAGAGCTCCCAAATTGACATCTCCAGCTCACACCCCTCTCACCTACTTGATATCTCTGTTTGGATGTTTATTTTAGGTATCTCAAACTTAACACATCCCAAACTGAGCTACTGGTATTACACCCTTCCCTGGCCTTGCTTCATCTCAGTCTTTTCCCTCTCAATAAGTGACAAGTATGTTTTCCCAAGTATGTTATCTGGTCCCATCACTTCATGGCAAATAGATGGGGAAACAGTGTCAGACTTTATTTTTTGGGGCTCCAAAATCACTGTGGATGGTGATTGCAGCCGTGAAATTAAAAGACGCTTACTCCTTGGAAGGAAAGTTATGACCAACCTAGATAGCATATTGAAAAGCAGATACATTACTTTGTCAACAAAGGTCCATCTAGTCAAGGCTATGGTTTTTCCAGTGGTCATGTATGGATGTGAGAGTTGGACTGTGAAGAAAGCTGACTGCCAAAGAATTGATGCTTTTGAACTGTGGTGTTGGAGAAGACTCTTGAAAGTCCCTTGGACTGCAAGGAGATCCAACCAGTCCATCCTAAGGGAGATCAGTCCTGGGTGTTCATTGGAAGGACTGATGCTAAAGCTGAAACTCCAATACTCTGGCCACCTCATGTGAAGAGCTGAATCATTTGAAAAGACCCTGATGTTGGGAAAGATTGAAGGCAGGAGGAGAAGGGGACGACAGAGGATGAGATGGTTAGATGGCATCACTGACTTAATGGACATGAGTCTGAGTGAACTCCGGGAGTTGGTGATGAACAGGGAGGCCTGGCGTGCTGCGATTCATGGGGTTGCAGAGTCAGACACGACTGAGTGACTGAACTGAACTGATGTTTTCCCACAAACCTCAAAGATATCCTCGATCTGTAGCAAATTGTGATGGCTTTACTTGCAAAATCTATCTAGGATCTGAGCACTCCCCACCACCTTCACTCAGCCTGGTCCAGGCCACAATCATCTCTCATACGGACATCTCTTCCATTTGTTCTCAATGTGGCTTGCAGAGTGAACATTTGAAGACTAAGCCAGATCTTTTACTCCTCTGCTCAAAATCCTCTAGTGGCTTCTCAGCTCACGTAGAGAAAAGCCAAAGCCCTCACAATGGCCTAAAAGGCCCTATCGATTGCTCTGCCTGAGCCCACTGACCCACATCCCTGACTTCATCTTCCACTGCTTTCCCTCCTGCTCACGAGCTCCAGCCACATTGTCTCCTTGCTGTTTCTGGAATGTTCTAGGCATCTTCCTTGCATGGAAGTTTGCTTTGCCTGGAATGCTTCTCCTCCAAGTTTCTACCTGGTTTATCCCTCTCATCAGTGAGACCATCCTGAATCACCTTTCCCCAGATTGCAGCTATCTCTCCATTCCTCCATTTATTTTTCTCTTTAGCGTGTACCATCATTCAGCATACTATTATTTCTTCTGTCTTGTTTATTATCTTCTGTGTTCCCCAAGAAAATGAAAGATCTATGAGGAAAGAGAGTTTTGTCTGTTTTGGTCACTGATATTTCCCCATGTTGGAGCAATTCCTAGCACACAATAAACACTCAACAAATATTTGTGGAAATACATAGAGAAAGGATGAATGATATTGTTCTCACTGATAACTCTCACTTTATTTCTCAAAATTATTCATGGAATAAGAAGGTGAAGTTCTTTCATTTTGCTGCACTTACCTTAGATAATTTCTTAAGTTTTAAAATGCATTTTCGTTAAGATTTGGAGGAAAAAGGTATTTAGAAATTTAAAAAATATTATTCTTTAATTCCTTTCTCAAATACTGATCTTCTTACATCCTATGAATTTTATATGTTTTAAATATTTAAATATTTCTATGATCTTAACAAGAAGTGTTTGTGTCATTATAAAAACAATTTTTGAATTTTTGGTTTCTCTATGGAAAAATGATTGATGAATATAAGCTGGTGCAAACGTACACCATTTTTGACCAAATAGCAAAAACATTGTTCATTATTTTGGCAAATTTGAACCATACACTATTTAAAAGCAATGGTGTTTTGTAAATTGCCATGTTGAACTTCTTTATGGTTTAAAAGATAGACTTTAATCCATCATATTGCAAGATTAGCAAAGTGTGAAAGAATGAGGTTAGCTGTACTCTTATATTTTTGGCTTATTTCTACACAGGGGGATACGGGACCTGTGGGACCCCAAGGACTGATGGGCATCCCTGGAATTGGGAGTCAAGGGGAACAGGTAATTGATGCTTTCTCTCTTTCCCTTTCATGCAGAACATTCTGGCCTAAACCTGGTGTTCACTGAAGGCCAGTCCGGCAAACAGCTATAAGTACACTTGACAGTGGAGTTGCAGTGGTATTGGTTCAGAGGGTAAAGCGTTTGTCTACAGTGCAGGAGACCTGGGTTCCATCCCTGGGTCGGGAAGATTCCCTGGAGAAGGAAATGGCAACCCACTCCAGTACTCTTGCCTGGAAAATCCCATGGATGGAGGAGCCTGGGGCAGGCTACTGTCCATGGGGTCACAAAGAGTCAGACACGACCGAGCGACTTCACTTTCACTTTCATCCAAACGGGTATGTAGGAAGAGATAAGATAGTTCCACAAGATTCTAGTTTTGAGAACTTACAAAGACTTAAAAAATAAATTTAAAAATAAAATAAAATTAAAAAAAAAAAGTTTAAAAAAAAAAAAAAGATAAAAAAAAAAAAATCGTGTGTTTCTTGGTGCTGTGACTAGTAACATTAAAGCCAATTTACAGGCTGAGGGTTTTGGAGTTTTTAGTTTCCCAAGGGAAACGAAATATTTTATTTACCTGGTGGGTTGTGTTTGCTTTTCTCCTTGAATCTTTATGACTGATGAAATCCCATTCTGTTCTGATGCCAGGAGAATAGTGTTTCCCATTTTCTAGCCACATAGCAATCTAGAAAAAAAAAAAACCTAAACAAGGACCAGCATTAGAGGCACTCACTTTACTGAAGGGGCACCGTTTCTGAATAGAAGCAAACCACAGAGCAGGTTTATAAATGACTCTTGGTCCCTCTTGGTCAGAAGAAAGGAAAGATCTGTGAGGCTGTCTCTGCATTTATGGCTGGAACTTCTTCCAAATTCTTCTGATCATAACTTTTCAAAAAGCGAGGCAATTTTGTTTAACTGAAATAATATGAATATAACATTACTGCCTACCTATATGATCTCATTTAATCAAAGTGACCAACAAATCCAAATTTATTTTGAATGTCCTCTTGTGTAGAAAGTGGCAAAAAGTTTAAAATTTATGATTATGGTTTGAATTATTCCATTGCCTAGTGAACAAATAGTACTTCCTTTATCTAGGATGGGTGGCTCAAACAGTAAAGAATCTGCCTGCAGTGTGGGAGACCCCAGTTTTATCCCTGGATTGGGAAGATCTCCTGGAGAACAGAATGGCTACCCACTCCAGTATTCTTGCCTGGAGAATTTCATGGATAGAGGAACCTGGTGGGCTATAGTCCATGGGGTTGCCGAGTTGGACACGACTAAATAACTAACACTTATCTAGAATAGGGAGAGAAGGATAAAAAAAGGAGATAATTGAGAATCTCATTATTGACATAAACTCTTGAGTTTATTTTTAATTATATGCTAATTAATCAGTATTTTTTGTTGTTAATTCAAGCAACAGCCAAGTTGGATATTACTCCTTTTTCTATTTCCTTTCCCTTGGTAGCGGTCCTAGTATAATACATCAGGGGGATTAAGGTGCAGGAGAAGCCAAGATAAATCTGTATATAAATATTTAGATAATAATTAAGAGCTGTTGTTTTTGGACCACACGAGGATCATGGCTTGACTATGCCACCAGGCATTCTCAGGCTTCGTGGTTTTCTTTGCTAGTTTCAGCAAGCTCCTAATCTTGGAAGTGACAGTGCTGTTACATCCTGGGTTTCGTGCTGTTCCTGGCGCGGAGTCACCATTGTGGGGCTGAAAATGAGGTTCAAAGAAAGCCAAGCCTTTTCAGATGCTGTTTCTCAGTGGAAGTTGTTCTACAGCTTGAAAAGAAAAAAAAAAAAAAAAAAACCAACACACCTCTTTGACTTCTGCTTTCTCACCCTCTTCTTTTCTTTTTCAAGAGTAAAAACCTTTCAAGGTGTATGTGACCATATGGAGCTGACTCCTACTGGGTAGGAAATTGAATGCAATATGTCATTTGTAAACTGAACAAGAAAAAAACTTGTTTACCCTTTTGAGACAAAGGATTTATATTCTATTTAAATTTAACCTCTTCACAGGCGGTTACCCATTTTTCTTCTTATCCTTACTATAACATGCTTACCCACTGAATTACTGTTATTGTTAAATCTTCTCACTTTTCTTATAGACATTAATTTTCCCACTCATCTGTTTCTGGGGGAACTTCTGTTTCCAGCAACATGTTTACAATCTCTCTCAAGTGGCCTCTGCAGATTTTCATTAAATACCTGGAGGCTTGACTACTTCAAATATCTTATAAAATAAAGTGAAATATAAGTAACCACATATACATGTGTACACACCTATATGTGCATATCTTTTTAATTTTTTGGATCTTCACGTGGTACTTGTAGACTGTTGTAAAAGTCAGGAAGGATTCCCTTCTTATAATGGTTCAATATAAATCCTGAACCTTACTTCCTTAAATTGTTCAAAGTGCTTCATCTTCGTTAACCTGAGAAAAAGGGAATGATATCTGTACTTAAAAAATGAACAAGCAGATGTATCATCTAGCTGGAGAAAATAGGATCACATTTGTCATAAAATTATCATGTATTTGCAGCCATTTTTTACATAATTGTGACCTGTGGGGGATAAATAAAATGAAGTCTTAGTTTTTCTTTCATCATCCCTTTAAATTTTTTATCAATGGGGAAAGTTTTTTCTTTTTCCTACCACAGAAAAAAATTACCATCAGGCTACAGACTTTCCTATCACTTTTAGGTAACAGTGATACTTTTAGGTAAAAGTATCACTTTTAGGTAATAGGATCACCTCTAGGGGCTTCCACGGTGGCTCAGGGGTAAAAGGATCTGCCTCCAATGAAGGAGATGTGGCAGGAGCTGCGGGTTCGACCCCTGGGTCGGGAAGATCCCCTGAAGAAGGAAATGACTAACCACTCCAGTATTCTTGCCTGGAAAATCCCATGGACAGAGGAGACTGGTGGGCTACAGTCCTTGGGGTCCCCAAAGAGTCAGACATGACTGAGTGACTAAACATACATAGGATTACCTCTAAATTTCAAGTCAGTTTTAATTGTGTAATACACACTATTTAGTCAACGTATCAATTTTCCTTTTAATCTTCATTCATTTTGTATGAGCTTGTGGTCCATGGGATAGAACGTACTTCTGATCCCTCCCAGGCTGAATCAAGGATGGGAGGACGGGCTCAGGAGGGAAGGGCATGGAGGTTCTTTCTTGGCTGGTCTATTGTCAGATGACTTTGGGTCTTCTGGTCTTGACAGATGTTTGATGCTGACATTCTTCCTGGTGGGGTTCCTGCACTGCCCCTCCTGGGACACCGACAAAGGACTCTCTTCCTCCAGCTGTTTCTCCCCATCAGCCTCTGCTTTTCTGGGAATATATTTACTCTATATAGACTCTCTCAGCTGGAGTTCCATTATTCTTCCAGGTCTTCTTGGACAGAAATCAAAGCAGTTCCAGGCCAACTCCAGGAATCTAGAGTACATCTGGTCCACAGGAAAAAAAACTTGCATGGCCTTTGCACTGACCAACTCTGGATGCAGGGCTTACCTCACCCCAGCCCTCTCTTGGCTATCACAGCATATTTTAGCTTTCTTCGGAACGAGTCAGACACTGGTCCATTGTGTTCCAAAAACAAAAATCAAGGTCTTCCAGTGGTTTCACTGATGTTCCCTTTCTATAATGTGGCAAACTTCTCCCCATTTTCTTCAAAGAAAACACTTTAGGAGACTGTTTTCTCTGGAGAAGACCTTATTAAATCTCATATCTTCTCCTTTTTTATACCCACAGTGTGAATGAAAGGCAAGTATTAGAACATTCTTCAGTTTCAGGTTTGCAGGCTTTTGCTTCTTAGAGCCTAGGTCAAATTTTCAATTTCACATCCTGATAGATATCCCTTGGTACAGCTGGGATATGTATGTGACTGAGAGGTGAAATAGGTTAATAAGATGAAACTGTATTTCTCCTGTTTAAAACTCCAAGCTGGTGTGTTGCCTCTGTTCATTGGGGTTTTCAGAGATTCTGGCTTCTTCATTCTTGTTAGTCTGATATTCCAAAAGTGCTTTCCCCATCCACCTGATCCAGGATAGGCAGGCTCCATGTCTTCACTTCAGCAAGGGAGAGTGGATGGAGAGATATCCTTCCTTCAGCATGAACCAGAAATTGCACAAATCCTCTTATTCACATCCCGTTGGACAGAATCCAGGCAATACCCACTGCAACAGGGATTAGGAAAGGTGGTTTTTACTCTAAGCAGAAATGCAGGCCAGTTACAATTACTCTCACTATGGAAAAACGGTAGAATTGCATTTTGTAGTTCCACTAGCAGTGTCAGCCACCCACCCAATAAGTATTAATTGCGTACAAGTAATTGACTATGGGATGTGAACTGAACGTTTACTCCAGAGGATTTGAAACTTCTCCTGTTTAAATCCCTTCTTAATTTCACTAATATTATTCTTTAAATTTTATTTTAAAGGGAATCCAAGGTCCCATTGGCCCACCTGGTCCACAAGGGCCCCCAGGACAAGGCTCACCTGGTCCCAAGGTAACTTTCTAAATGAGAGAAGAGTTTAATCTATTTTCTAACTGTTGTTTTCTGGTCAGTGGCCAGTGCATTTGGAAGGCAGCAGAGGGGATGAACTTCAGAATCAGAGATCTCTATTTAACACAAAACGCTACTGATATTCCTAATGGTTTAGAGAATGTGATGTGCATTCTTTATGCTCTTAGCAGCTTTCACATTTGTCCCTTGGCATCTGCTGGAAGGTTGATTCTAGGATTACCACTCCCTTCCCCATACCAAAATCTTATGATGTTCCTGTTCCTTAATTTAGTCCTATCTCCTTCTATTTTATTTTTTTTCTTTTTTTTCCCCCCTGTATTTTAAAAATCATCTCTAGATAACTTCTAATACCAAATACATTGTAAATGTTACAAAGCATTTAGTTGGTGGCATGTAGAAAATTCAGGTTTTGCTTTTGGAAATTTTTGGAGTTTCTTTCCTGAGTATTTTCCAACCAAGGTTGGTTAAACTGTAGCAGAGTCCAAGCTCATACCACTTGCTGCATGAAGGGCCAGTAAGTCGAGAGGCACAGTGTTGGGGAGAGGAAAAACAACTTTTTTCAGAAAGCCAACAAACTGAGAAGATGGTGTGCTAATGTTCTAAAGAACCATCCTAATTTGGGATAGAAACCAAGCTTCTTTATTGCTAGGGAAGGGGGAAGCTGGAAAGGGTTAAGATCAAGAAGAGAAGGATGACCACAGTGAGGGTCCAAGCAGGGTTGTGATAACATTTTGTTCTTGGTTAGTTGACCTGAGTCTGGTCCTGATGTTCTTATAAATCTTGACAAGACAATCGTTATTTTTGTTCATACTTTCTTATCTCCTCATGTGAGGTAATTTTGCACAACCTGTAACCTGCAAGCAGAACCCCTTTAGTAATTAACAAGTCTACATGCAGACCTGGGCAGAGGCTCATGACTCAGCGATTAAAGCAGCAGAACAGATAGGTACAATATGGAGTCAGAGATGCTAAGCTTCTACAAACAAAAGGCAGGTGGTGGAGGCAGATCTTAGTTCTTAAAGAACAACTCAGAGATATCCATCAGATTGTTATGCCAGTCCCTAAGACTTAAAGTTCCTAAAGAGAAGGAACTGCTTTATCACTGAACTATTGTCATTACTTTTCTTGTTTAACTGGTTTTCCTTTGTTTCTGCATTCCTTCACGTCCCTAATTAGTAACTGCCTGTGCCTGCTCTTTGGAACTCTGGTCCAGGAGACTCAAGTCTTTATCTACAACAAGAAGTGGGGGAAATGGAGGAGCTTTTGAACCCAGGAGGGATCCACAGGGTCCTGCTCAGTTTCAATCCCCCCTTTTCTTTGATACTTCTTAATCCTAATGGGAACAGGGCAGACAAGAAAGGGAATAATAAAGTTTTGGATAGAGAGGTTAATCACAAACTCAGCAGAGGGACTTAATTTTATGGGGACTCTTTCAAATCCACAAATGTGGAACCAGTGGCTACCGAGGAGGCAGACTATACTTACACATCTTAATTTATTGTTTTTATTACTTTTACTTGTGAGACCTTATTCGAGCAACTCAAGTAGTAATATCAGTAGGGGTTACCGTGGGTTGGCTAGTTTTTATTCTCACCAATGATCCCACAGTAGGTCCAACAACCAAAACGTTTAAAGATATGGAGTCGGAAATAACCTAGCCAATAAAAGTTTTCTATGAACTTGGAGGCAATTTATGTTCTAATTTAGAAGATAAATTATTTATCCTTATTTATCCTTTGGGGAGAAGCATGACACTGTTTAACCAGCTGTCCTTAATGTTGCTTCAAAGAATCACTAAGCATTATTAAATAAACACTTCTCTGAGTGTTTCCCTTGTGGCTTCCCTTGTGGCTCAGCTGGTAAAGAATCTGCTTGCAATGCAGAAGACCTGAGTTCAATCCCTGGGTTGGGAAGATCCCCTGGAGAAGGGAAAGGCTACCCACTCCAGTATTCTGGCCCGGAGAATCCATGGACTGTATAGTCCATGGGGTCGCAAAGAGTCGGACACGACTGAGTGACTTTCACTTCACTTCTCTGAGAGTACCTTCCTTTCAGTAGATTCCTTCGAGAGTCCCCTGTGACAAGTAGCTCAATACAATACAGTTACTGTCCTTGAAATTTCTGATTTGAGCTCAATGGTGAAAGCTCAGGTTGATCTCTCTGGTTAGGATACTGCTTTGGATCAGCGGTAATCTTGGTTTCTCATGTGTCGATTATAGTTGCTGTGGATTGTAACTGCTGATCTTTTCCACGTGCCCTTCTTGGGGACTCAAAGTCAATTTTGAGTATTATACACAGCCTGTCTTTTAAATCAGACCATATATACATATATATGTACATATATATATTTGCCTGAAATATATCTATATTTGAATAGATAAATGCATATATACACATATATTCACATATGTGAATGGAGCATATGAAACTCAGTTTTATCTTATTTTGCTGATATATTTTGCTCTTAGGAGATCAAAGGTAGGTATATGTTATTTTTGTTTTGGTGCTAGAGTCAAATACTCTTCAAATACTCTTTCCTCACTAGGGAGAAGTTGGCCAGATGGGCCCTACAGGCCCTAGAGGACCAGTAGGACTCGGAGTACAAGGTCCAAAGGTGAGTTGTCTAAGCTGCTGCTGCTGCTGCTAAGTCACTTCAGTAGTGTCCAACTCTGTGTGACCCTATAGACGGCAGCCCACCAGGCTCCCCCGTCCCTGGGATTCTCCAGGCAAGAACACTGCAGTGGGTTGCCATTTCCTTCTCCAAGGCATGTAAGTGAAAAGTGAAAGTGAAGTTGCTCAGTCATGTCCAACTCTTCGCGACCCCATGGACTGCAGCCTACCAGGCTCCTCCATCCATGGGATTTTCCAGGCAACAGTACTGGAGTGGGTGCCATTGCCTTATCCTATCTAAGCTAGTTGGAGGCATTTATGTCATATTATGTAAAGCTTCGTTTATATCCAGAGGAGAATATTTATTCAGAGGAGAGTCTGATGCTTAACTGATATGGTTTAAGAAGAACCAAAATATTAGTTTGTTCTAATGATGACTGTGTTTCTATTATTCATTTATTAGCATTAGAGGTCCTCTTTCACCTCTTTCAGAGTGATTCTTTAAGAAGCTTGTTGCCTGCCATATTATAAAAATTTAGTAGAATTTCAGTAAAGCTTACTTCCCTTCTCTTGTTTTGTGGCTGGCTCCTTCTCACCCTTCAGGTCTCATCTCAAAAGATACTTCCTCAAAATTCATTTACTAAACCTAAAGTGTGTCCACCCCACTATTGTTACCCAGTTATTTAAAAGCACGCTGTTTGTTCCCCTTGATTTTACCACTTAACTTGCATGTTTTTTGAATTACTCTTCATTGTACTACACCCTCTAGAAATGCACTGCCCTCTAGAAATGGCAGGCACTTGCCACATGGCGTTACTGAATACTTGACATGTGGCTGGTATGAACTAAGAGTTTGCTACAAAGGTACTATACACTCTGGATTACAAAGCTTGGTACAAAAAATGAATGTAAACTATATGATTAATATATTTGTATATGGAGTACACGTTGAAATGACAAAGTTTCAGATGTATTAAGTAAAATATATTATTAGGATTGTCTTTATCTGTTTCTTTTAAAGTTGTAAGTGTGGCTATTAATAAAATTATAATCACATATATGGCTTGCTTTATATCTCCATTGAACAGCGCTACCCCACTGGGGCAGGGGCTCTGTTTCCTTTTCTTCTTTATTACTGAATCCTCAGTTTGAGGGACACAATAGGCACTCAATAAGTGCTGATGAATAATAAATGGATCCTTGTTTTACCCTTCACAATTTCGATAACTCATCCTGAAGGCATCTAGAATCTGGCAAGCCATGCTGAGGATTAAAATCCATCACTGTTCTGAAGTCACTGTCATGATTCTTAAGAGAGTTTGGGTATTAAAATAATATGTAAGATACGGTCTAAGACAAATATGTACAAGTTTCATATACATAAACATAATTGCAAGAGACAAAAAATATACTAATATAGTGATAATAGCTGCCATTTGCTGAATGGTTTTGCTGTGTCATACAATGTGCTAAGTACTAAATATGCCATGTATGTATACATGTATTTACATATATATATGTTTATGTTTATACATGTCTACTTGTCTATAATATATATGTGTATATATTATTATGTCATTTAATGCCAATTTCAGAGGAGCCATATAGGGTAGCAAGACTATGAGGCACTTAGACTACCTGAATTCAAATCCCAATCTTGCACTAAATAGACATGTAATCTTAAGATTCCCTCATTTTAAAAAATGAAATACTTAAAATACACTTAAAATTTTAAATATATCTTATATACTTAAAATATACTGTAGAGAATAACAAAGAACACCCATGTATTCCACAACCCAGCTTTATCAAATATCAACATTTTGCCTCATGTATTCTAGAATGTTTTAAAGAAGTATTGCAGATATAGCTGAAGGTCTCTGTCTGTGCTCCCCAATTCTGCTGTCTCACCTCTTCCCTCCCCAGACATAATCATTATCATGAATTTAGTGTTTATCATTCTTTCAAAGTTTATGATTTTCTCACAATTTTATTCATAAGCCATATATTGCTTGTTTGTATTCTTGAACTTTACATAATATATCATTCAGCAATATATTTATACTCAGCCTTGTGTCTTGTGTTTTTATATGCCTTTGATTCAGTTTAATTGCTTTGTGATACTACACTGTATGAGAATACTTCATTACTGATGGACATTTAAATTGCTTTCTATTTTGTGCATTTGCCGATAATGCTGCCATAAACATTCTCTGGGTTTCGTCTTGTGTAAGGATATAAATTTCTCCTATCAATAGATGACAGATTGCTGTGACTTGGAAGATCACAGAGTATACAAGTTTTCAGTTTTCATATTGTGAAAATTCTGCCCCAAATAGACAATGGGTACAGTGTTCGGACCAGTTTACCCTCCTTCCAACAACAGACAGCAATGCCCTTTTTGCTACATTCTTGCCAGTGTGAAATGTGTAAAAAAATACATCTCATTGGTTCAGTTCTTATTCCCTGATAACTAACTGAACAGTTTTTGACTGCTTAATGGACCTCGGTTTTTCTTTTTTATAAATTCCTGTAGATACTCATTTTTTGGATACTGAGTATTCCTCTCAAAGCTTAAGATATGGCTTGTCTTTTTCACTTTACTTAGAGTGCTTTTCAGTGCATAGAAATTTTTGATTTTGATGTATTTCTATCCCTTTATGGTTTGGGTTTTTGGAATATTATTTTAAAACATGTCTTGACCCTAAAGTCATACTATATTTTAACATATTTTCTTTTGAAAATGTTGATGTTTTACTTTTTAAAATTTATGTCTTTAATACACTTGTAATTTATTTTTGTGGCTAGGGCAAGGTAGGAAATCTAGTTTTCCCTATATGCTAACCAAATATCCTAGCATCAGTTATTAAATTGCCACACTGACTTGTAATACCTCCAGTGTTATGCATCAAGTTTCTATATGTGTGAATATCAGTGCCTGAGTTCTTTATGACACTCCATATGCCTACTAATATCTCTCAGTGCTACTATCTCTCTGTCTGGATTATGATTTATAATGTTTTATCATCCATAGGGAAAATACTGTCATCTTCTTCCCTGGCTATTCTTGGTTCTAACATATACATTTTAGAAATGGCTTGTCAAATTTGACAAAATATTCCATCGGAGTTTTTGAAATTGCACTGAATCTTCAGATTAAACATTGAGTCTTTCAAACCACAGAGTAAAACTCTCTACTTTTTCACAAAAATAGTTTTCATTTTATCCATAAACATCTTCTACTTTTTTAGTTAAAAAGGTACCCTGGGTACATTTTTATGATTGTGAATTGTTTCCTTTTTTTGTACTTTTCAATTAACTATGATGTGTCTATAGGGAAAGTCAGTTCAGTTCAGTTCAGTCGCTCAGCCGTGTCCGACTCTTTGCAACCCCATGAACTGCAGCACGCCAGGCCTCCATGTGTATCACCAATTCCCGGAGTTTACTCAAACTCATGTCCATCGAGTCGGTGATGCCATCCAGCCATCTTGACCTCTGTCGTCCCCTTCTCCTCCTGCCCCCAATCCCTCCCAGCATCAGAGTCTTTTCCAATGAGTCAACTCTTCGCATGAGGTGGCCAAAGTACTGGAGTTTCAGCCTCAGCATCAGTCCTTCCAAAGAACACCCAGGACTGATCTCCTTTAAGATGGACTGGTTGGATCTCCTTGCAGTCCAAGGGACTCGCAAGAGTCTTCTCCAATAACACAGTTCAAAAGCATCAATTCTTTGGTGCCCAGCTTTCTTTATAGTCCAACTCTCACATCCGTACATGACCACTGGAAAAACCATAGCCTTGACTAGACGGACCTTTGTTGGCAATGTAATGTCTCTGCTTTTCAATATGCTATGTAGGTTGGTCATAACTTTCCTTCCAAGGAATAACTGTCTTTTAATTTCATGGCTGCAATCACCATCTTCAGTGATTTTGAAGCCCCCCAAAATAAAGTCTGACACTGTTTCCACTGTTTCCTCATCTATTTCCCATGAAGTGATGGGACCAGATGCTATGATCTTAGTTTTTTTAATGTTGAGCTTTAAGCCAACTTTTTCACTCTCCTCTTTCACTTTCATCAAGAGGCTTTTTAGTTCCTCTTCACTTTCTGCCATAAGGGTGGTGTCATCTGCATATCTGAGGTTATTGATATTTCTCCTGGCAATCTTGATTCCAGCTTGTGCTTCCTCCAGCCCAGCGTTTCTGATAATGTACTCTGCATATAAGTTAAATAAACAGGGTGACAATATACAGCCTTGACGTACTCCTTTTCCTATTTGGAACCAGTCTGTTGTTCCATGTCCAGTTCTAACTGTTGCTTCCTGACCTGCATACAGGTTTCTCAAGAGGCAGGTCAGGTGGTCTGGTATTCCCATCTCTTTCAGAATTTTCACAGTTTATTGTGATCCACACAAAGGCTTTGGCATAGTCAATAAAGCAGAAATAGATGTTTTTCTGGAATTCTCTTGCTTTTCTGATGATCCAGCAGATGTTGGCAATTTGATCTCTGGTTCCTCTGCCTTTTCTAAAACCAGCTTGAACATCTGGAAGTTCACGCTTCACGTATTACTGAAACCTGGCTTGGAGAATTTTGAGCATTACTTTACTAGCATGTGAGATGAATGCAATTGTGCGGTAGTTTGAGCATTCTTTGGCATTGCCTTTCTTTGGGATTGGAATGAAAACTGACCTTTTCCAGTCCTGTGGCCACTGCTGAGTCTTCCAAATTTGCTGGCATATTGAGTGCAGCACTTTCACAGCATCATTTTTCAGGATTTGAAATAGCTCAACTGGAATTTCATCACCTCCACTAGCTTTGTTCATAGTGATGCTTTCTAAGCATCAGATATTTATATTCTTAGCAGCCAAAGATGGAGAAGCTCTATACATTCAGCAAAAATAAGACTGGGAGCTGACTGTGGCTCAGATTATAAACTCCTTATTGCCAAATTCAGACTAAAATTGAAGAAAGTAGGGAAAACCACTAGACCATTCAGGTATGACCTAATCAAATCCCTTATGATTATACAGTGGAAGTGAGAAATAGATTTAAGGGCCTAGATCTGATAGATAAGAGTGCCTAGAGATAAATCCACACACATATGGACACCTTATCTTTGACAAAGGAGGCAAGAATATACAATGGATTAAAGACAATCTCTTTAACAAGTGGTGCTGGGAAATCTGGTCAACCACTTGTAAAAGAATGAAACTAGAACACTTTCTAACACCATACACAAAAATAAACTCAAAATGGATTAAAGATCTAAACGTAAGACCAGAAACTATAAAACTCCTAGAGGAGAACATAGGCAAAACACTCTCTGACATACATCACAGCAGGATCCTCTATAACCCACCTCCAAGAATATTGGAAATAAAAGCAAAAATAAACAAATGGGACCTAATTAACCTTAAAAGCTTCTGCACATCAAAGGAAACTATTAGCAAGGTGAAAAGACAGCCTTCAGAATGAAGCAAATGAAGCAACTGACAAACAACTAATCTCGAGAATATACAAGCAACTCCTACAGCTCAACTCCAGAAAAATAAATGACCCAATCAAAAATGGGCCAAAGAACTAAATAGACATTTCTCCAAAGACATACAGATGGCTAACAAACACATGAAAAGATGCTCAACATCACTCATTATCAGAGAAATGCAAATCAAAACCACTATGAGGTACCATTTCACGCCAGTCAGAATGGCTGCGATCCAAAAGTCTACAAGTAATAAATGCTGGAGAGGGTGTGGAGAAAAGGGAACCCTCTTACACTGTTGGTGGGAATGCAAACTAGTACAGCCACTATGGAGAACAGTGTGGAGATTCCTTAAAAAACTGGAAATAGAACTGCCTTATGATCCAGCAATCCCACTGCTGGGCATACACACTGAGGAAACCAGAAGGGAAAGAGACACGTGTACCCCAGTGTTCATCGCAGCACTGTTTATAATAGCCAGGACATGGAAGCAACCTAGATGTCCATCAGCAGATGAATGGATAAGAAAGCAGTGGTACATATACACAATGGAGTATTACTCAGCCATTAAAAAGAATACATTTGAATCAGTTCTAATGAGGTGGATGAAACTGGAGTCTATTATACAGAGTGAAGTAAGACAGAAAGAAAAACACCAATACAGTATACTAACGCATATATATGGAATTTAGAAAGATGGTAACAATAACCCTGTGTACGAGACAGCAAAAGAGACACTGATGTATAGAACAGTCTTATGGACTCTGTGGGAGAGGGAGAGGGTGGGAAGATTTGGGAGAATGGCATTGAAACATATAAAATATCATGTATGAAACGAGTTGCCAGTCCAGGTTCGATGCACGATACTGGATGCTTGGGGCTGGTGCACTGGGACGACCCAGAGGGATGGTATGGGGAGGGAGGATGGAGGAGGGTTCAGGATGGGGAACACATGTATACCTGTGGCAGATTCATTTTGATATTTGGCAAAACTAATACAATTATGTAAAATTTAAAAATAAAATAAAATTAAAAAAAAAAAGAGTGCCTGATGAACTATGGACGGAGGTTCATGACATTGTACAGGAGACAGGGATCAAGACCATCCCCATGGAAAAGAAAGGCAAAAAAGCAAAATGGCTGTCTGAGGAGGCCTTACAAATAGCTGTGAAAAGAAAAGTGAAAAGCAAAGGAGAAAAGGAAAGATATAAGCATCTGAATGCAGAGTTCCAAAAAATAGCAAGGAGAGATAAGAAAGCCTTCCTCAGTGATCAATGCAAAGAAATAGAGGAAAACAAAAGAATGGGAAAGACTGGAGATCTCTTCAAGACAATTAGAGATACCAAGGGAACATTTCATGCAAAGATGGGTTCAATAAAGGACAGAAATGGTATGGACCTAACAGAAGCAGAAGATATTAAGAAGAGGTGGCAAGCATACACAGAAGAACTGTACAAAAAAGATCTTCATGACCCAGATAATCACGATGGTGTGATCACTGACCTAGAGCCAGACATCCTGGAATGTGAAGTCAAGTGGGCCTTAGAAAGCATCATGTCTATTAACAAGTTTTAATTTTCCTTTGGTTTCTTGAACATATGGAATGCAGTATAATAACTATCCTAATATTATTCATAAATTCTATCCCCTGTGTCGTGTTTCTGCAGCTTTTCTGAATCCTCAATAGCTTTTGATTCACTGCCAAACATTGTGAAGTTTACCTTTTTAGGTGCTAGATATTTTTTGTATTCCTATAAATATTTTTGAGCTTTTTTTCTTAGATGCTTCTACATTACTTGAAAACAGTTTGAACATTCGGATCTTGCTTTTAAGATTTGTTGGGTAGGACAGGAGCGGTATCTAGTCTGGGGCTAATTTTTCCCCACTACTAAGGCAGTATTCTTTTTTTTTTTTCCATCTTCCATACTTTTTATTTGAAGCAAAACAAGTCCAACTCTCAGAGAATTTGAAATAATATTATAATGAATGCATATATACATTCTTCACTTAGATTCACCATTGCTAACATCTTCTCACATCCACTTTATCTGCATATATATGTACACACACAGCATGGATTTTCCCCCCAAAATCCTTTGAATGTAACCTACAGGCATAGTAACATTTTAACCCTAAACACCTTAGAATATACCTATCTATGGAACACCAGGACCTTGCCTTACTGAATATACTAATATTACACCCAAGAGATTTAACATGAATAAGGTAATTGCCTAACATGTGGCCCATATCCAAATTATCCCAAGTGCTCTCCAAATATACTTTTTTAAAAACATAGCTCTTTCAACACCAAGACGCAATTAAAGGTTTCTTATTGTATTTGTTTTTATGCTTCCTTATTGTATTTAATATGCACCCTCCCCTAGTTTATTCATCTGTTTATTTGGTGGTTTATATATTTTTTTAAATTTTATTTTATTTTTAAACTTTACATAATTGTATTAGTTTTGTAAGGCAGTACTCTTTAAAGAACTCATCTATGCCCTCAGCACTGTGAAGTTTTGTCTTGCCGCTGGGAGCAGGCACCGTATCTCTCCTGCCTCAGTTCTCTGATCCTCTCGAGTGGTTGTTTTCATGGCCTGGGGTAATTTCTTCACTCTGTGCTGAACAGTATTCACCTAAACACTCAAGGGGGATGCTCAGTAGATCTTCATAGGTCTCTTCATGTCACGCCTTCCTCTCTGGTAATCTATTTTGTGAATTTTTGATATCTTGGCTTATCCAGACTCTCACCTCTGTCACCTTAAATTAGAGAGACTTCTGGACTTTCCCTGGATTCTCTCTCCCTGAACAATGGCCTGGAAACTTTATCCAGATAGCAAACTTGGGAAACTGTAGCATGAATGTCACTGTTTCATATATTTTATCTGCTTTTTTAGTTGCATCAGGTGGGAAGTTAAATCTAGTTCCTATTCCTCCAAGGCTTCCCTGGTGGCTTAGGTGGTAAAATATACGCCTGCAATGCAGGAGACCTGGGTTCAACCCCTGAGTCAGAAAGATTCCCTGGAGAAGAGAATGGCAACCCACTCCAGTATTCTTGTCTGGAGACTCTATGGACGGAGGAGCCTGGGAGGCTACCATCCATGGGGTCAGAAACACTTGGACATGACTGAGCAACTGACACACACACACACACACACACACACACTCTTCCATTTACATGAGAACCTTAAGTTGGAATCTTTTTCTTAGGTAGACTGGTCTATACTTTAGTTTTCTTTTCTTGTATGGTTTTTTAAATCAAAGTTTTATTAGCCTCATAAAATAAATTGGATAGAGTTCCCTCTTTTTTATGTTTTAGAAACAAGAGAGGGGATATCTGTTCTTCACATGTTTAAAAATTTAGTAAGTTTGACGGGAAAGTCAACTAAGCCTGTGATCCTCGAGGGAGAGGAAGTCTAGACTTGCAATTACTGACTGAATTTATTTAATTGCATTGGTTTATTTAGCTTTTCCATTCCTTCTTATGTCATTTATGTCATTTATATTTTTCTTGAAGATTATCCATGTATTAATGTTTCCAATATATTTGAGATTATCACAAATTTCCTATAATTAAAATTTTTACTATGTATATAGATTCACCTTTCATTCCTAATACTGTTTTTTATGCCTTTTCTTTTACAAATATTTATCATTACAGTTAGACGTTTATTTATTTTCTTAGTATGTTTAAGTTTTTATTACCTTTTAATTTTGTTATTCTTCTTGATTTTTGCCAGCAAGTTTATGATTTTCTCTCATTTTTATTATATCCTACTATTTACTTTCGGAGAAGGAAATGGCCACCCACTTCAGTATTCTTGCCTGAAGAATTCCATGGCAGACGGGCCTGGTAGGCTACAGTCCATGGGGTTGCAAAGAGTCAGGACAGTGTTATACTGTTTGATAGTAGCATGTGTTTTCTCTGAACATTTTAAAGGACTTAAATTATAAATTGACTTCAAAGAGGGTACAATAATTGAATTTCACAGTTGGAAGCAATGTTTGGGTCCCAATTATTTCATCTAATTTTTATACTAGTTTTAGGGGCTGCTGGCACCAATTACCACAAATTTCTTAACATAACAGAAATTTATTTTCTCACGGTTCTAGAGGCTAAAAGTAAAAAATTAAGGTGTCTGCAGGGCCACACTTCCTCCAAAACCTATCAGGGACAATTTTCCTCTGCCTCTTAGCTTCTGGTGGCGGCCAATCCCTGGCATTCCTTGGCTTGTAGCTACATGACTCTAATCTTGGCTCTCCTGTCACATGGGGTTCTCCCTGCATGTCTGTCTTCACATTATATTTTCCTCTTATAAGGACACCAGTCACACTGGATTAGGACCCACAGTAATGACCTCATCTCAACTTTGTTACCAAATAAGGTCCATTCACTGGTGCTAAGGTTTAAGACTTCAACATATCTTTTGGGGGAGAGAGCTGGTCACAGTTCAACTGATAATAAACAACATAATCCAAAACTGAGATCCGGAGATGTTAAGTAACTTGCCCAAGGTCAAGTAGCTTAATGACTGTTAATTACTATTCAGATTTCCCTGCTCCTAGACTTTTCTCAGATATTATAATAAGATGCATCCCACTGCAAGTACCTTAAAGTGAAGTTCTGTGATAAATGTGAGCTTCTGGGAAATAAAAATCTCTCCTCATCCACCAGGGGGAGCCAGGCTCAATAGGGCTCCCAGGACAGCCAGGAGTACCAGGAGAAGATGGAGCTGCAGGGAAGAAGGTAACACTGTTTTCCATATTATTGGAATAAAACTATTAAACCACATATATTTTGGTCCTGCAAGAGCTTAAATGAAACCATTCAAGATGAACTTAGTCTCTTTAAGAAAATAATATCCCACAACTCTAAATTTCCTTTTTCACTTAGTCCAGATAAAAGAGCACCAATTCAAAGCCCAAGTATCTTACGACCTCTGCCTTTTCTCTGGTGTTTTGGCCATGGTGTTCCAGGGACCTACTCCCCTTTGGGATTCTTAGAAAGCACTTTTATTTAAAGTTTGAGAAAAAGGCTTTTTTTCCCTCCCCTCCAAAAAGGAAAAGTCTGTAAATGTATTCAGGAAGTAAGGCCATTATAAAGATTTCCTGAAATATTTTGAGTTGACATTTGAAATACTCATTTTTCAATATAAGTAGAGAAAAACAGCAGATGGTAAGGCTGAAGGTCTTTCTTGTTTTTTCAAAAAACAAACCACCAAATGTGAATGAAGAGCCAAAAGAAAGTGAGCTTATTGCTTTGGCAACTGGCTGGGAAATTGGACTTTTTCGCGATATTTCAGCTGCTCTGAGCTGAACTGAAGTTTGATATTAAATTATTCATGTTGGTAAACTTCCAAATTAAATTTGAGACTAGAGTGAAGGTCTTTTCTGTACTGGAGGATCCAAGCAGAGACAAGGCGGGTGTATTCATATTGGCTATGCAGGATCAACTAAGACACTGGTGTCATTTTCTCTAGGGAGAAGCAGGGCTTCCAGGGGCAAGAGGCCCTGAAGGACCACCTGGGAAAGGACAGCCTGGCCTCAAGGTATGGAATCCACAGTGGTAGGGGAAGGGAAGCAGACTGCTGAGTTCTGGTCTTGATAATAAGAAGCCAACTTAGGAGAAATTTGATGTTATTCTTGCTATGTCAAAGACGTTTACTTCTGGCTTAAAATTATGGACACTAGCTTTTGAGCTTTGCTAGACAGCAAGTATGTATTATTCATCTCCATTTTCCTAACATCTGTCACAAAACCAAGCTTATAGGAAGAGTTCAACACATGTTTTCTTAATAAACAGCCAAGTTGACATTAAAAACACACACACACACAGTAAGGGAAAAGAAGACTTGAGATACATCCTTGAAACATCAAAGTCCATAATTGTTTTTTTCAAATATTTATACAATCTCACAGAGTAGTAAGAAATATAACCTTATGAAGTGGCACTTTCACAACATGGCATAGATTTATTCAACACATTTTAGAAACGCTTGTTGAATAATATCTTTATATGTCAAGAGGAAAACACCCAAATTCATCAATAAGACCTACAACCTCTAAGGTGTCAGATATTACTACAGTTCTTAGGTGCAGTCATCAATGCCCATATAAATATTCTGAAGAATTATATATGAGCAAAGTAAAAATAAAATCCATATACTTACTAGTGTTCTATTTTTAATTCTATTAAAATAGTAATTGATAGCTTAGATGTCTGCGTATTATGAAAAATATTGGCTAAAATTGAGTCATTAGCCTTAAACATGAGAATGTGAAATATAAATGCATTTGTAGCATTTCAAATATTTTAAATGTTTAAAATTTAAAACTGACTAACCAGACTATGAGATCTGGTTTTTTTTTTGCAGGGGGGTGGGGGGCACGGTGGGCAGCAGGGAGTGGAAACATGCACAGAGAGTTCCTTTCTAACATCAGGCAAAAAGTACTTTGAGAGTTGATTGCCTATTAACATTCAGGAGAACTAATGTTTCCCTGAATATACTTCTGGAAAATAGCCCCTTTGAGTTAATAATTGAAGCTGTGGGGATGAAAGACAGCTCTGAGAAAGAGAGCTAAGGTTGGAGTCCTGCATTTTACAGCAGCTGGAGAGAGAGAGCATTCCGTGCAGCATGAAGACAGGCTGAATCCAGAGTACCATGTTAGGGGAGCCAAGGAGGAAGGGCTCCAAGAAGAAAGCAATGGGTGGTGTCAAATACACCAGCAAAGCAAGGAAAATGTGTGCTAACTGGATTTCTGGCGTCGAGGGGATATGGGGCTCGTAGAAGGCTACTGGAGAAGAGTGGTAGGCAGGAATATGTTATATATCAAAGCAGTCAGTGTGCGGTGCGGGCACTGTACTACATTTAGGTGGATCTGGGCTTCCCTGATGGCTCAGATGGTCAAGAATCCACCTGCAATGTGGGAGACCTGGGTTTGATCCCTGGGTGGGGAAGAGCCCCCTGGAGGAGGGCACGGCAACCCACTCCAGGATTCTGGCCTGGAGAATCTGCGTGGACGGAGGAGCCTGGCCATATAGTCCATGAGGTTGCAAAGAGTCAGACATGACGGAGTGACTAAACACACACATACTGCTGTTGGCTTCTGGGATCATTTAGGTCAGTAAGTTAAATATGGTACTGAAGAGGAGAACATAAATAGTTGGGGTAGATTTCGATGCTATTGGCAGATGATAACGACATGATAAGTGATAGAGTTGTCTGCATGCCTGTGGATTCTATAGGTCTCTCTTCTTTTTAGTGGAGTGTCTGTACTGCTGATGACCTCGGTATAGGCCAGTGGTTCTCAGGGCGCAGCCCCTGGAACAGCAGCGTCACCTGGGAATGTGTCAGAAATGCAAATTATTGGGCTCTACTACAAACCTAGTAAATAAGAAACTCTGGATGGGGGGGCCCAGAAATCTCCAGGTGATTCTTATGCATGTTTAGGTTTGAAGACGGTGGTATAGTCACTTATGTCATAAATATTGGACAGCCTCATGGTAAAGAATCTGCCGGCAGTGCAGGAGACCCAAGTTCAATTCCTGGGTCTGGAAGATCCCCTGGAGATGGGAATAGCTACCCACTCCAGTATTCGTGCCTGAAAAATCCCCTGGATAGACGAACCTGGTGGGCTACAGCCCATGGGGTCACAAAGAGTCGGACACAATTGAGTGACTAACACCTTCAGCTACACACCCCAAGAAATTCTTTTGTTGAGCTGGGCACATGCTTAGCTATGGTGCCTTGGAGTTGAGCCCTAGGGCAAGGATAGTTCTGGGATGCTCTGAGGCTTCTGGTTGAAGGTAACAAAGTTCTTTGGCGGGGAGCACTGGTGTACACAACCCTGCTGGGGAACACGAGGCAATTTGTAGCTCTGCACTGGGTTAATGCTCACTCATCTTTCTACCAATTGAATTACTGGCCTCCTTGGGGAGAAAGAATTAAACTCCATGGAGGAAGAACTAGGGCTGATTTTTTAAATGTCTCCTTTTATGTTTCAAAACTGAAATAGCACAGAACCTGAAAAACAGCGTGGAAAAGCATAGGTGGCTTTCTTCTTTGAAACTGTGACTGTCTCAGAACCACTACTTAAATAGACCAAGAGGGCAAAAGACCTGTAAAGTCAAATCAAAGTCTCCAAGGAAAGATACTGAACACAGAGTTTGCTGCTGCTGCTGCTGCTGCTAAGTTGCTTCAGTTGTGTCCGACTCTGTGTGACCCCATAGACGGCAGCCCACTAGGCTCCCCCATCCCTGGGATTCTCCAGGCAAGAACACCGGAGTGGGTTGCCATTTCCTTCTCCAATGCATGAAAGTGAAAAGTGAAAATGAAGTCGCTCAGTCGTGTCTGACTCTTCGCGACCCCATGGACTGCAGCCTACCAGGCTCCTCCATCCATGGGATTTTCCAGGCAAGAGTACTGGAGTGGGGGTGCCATTGTCTTCTCCTAGGAAGTTTTAAATCACACTGAGTAAATGGTGCAGTCTGGACAGTTTTGAAGTCATGTAATCTACACAAGAACATCGACAGACCCTGTGCAACTGAGCTGGGCTTGGGGAACATGACTTTGAAGTTGGTACGCACTGAGAGTCTGGCCATGATGTAGTTGCTATAAGATGGAGGTGGATATATTATAAAACAACTGTATTTTTTATAATTCTTCTTGTCAGGGAGATGAAGGAAAGAAAGGGAGCAAAGGAAATCAAGGACAGAAAGGGTCTCAGGGGCCTGGAGGGCCAAAGGTATGTACCTTAAATTCTTATTTATGCTTTGGGGAGATTGTTCTTGTGTCAGGTTTTAATGGAATCTTAGATCTCCACTGTTTCCTTCTTAAGAAATACAAAACCAAAGCCTCCAAAATGAAAAAGGCTTTAGAAAACATACTATTCCAGACCATTACAAAATGGGATAAAGAGATTGTATAAAACATGTGATCTTCATTGGAATATTGATGCTGCTAGAAGAGAATCTGTGTTGTTAGTTCTTTATTAACAACCAAATGTTCCATAGTTGGGATACATTAAGACCATATGAGATATCAATTCTCTATCACCTTGCTTTGCTGAACAAGAACAAAAAAGTCCCAGGCTGAGAGGCAATGTGGGGAGGATGTACAGTGGGGCTTCAAAAGGGATGAGAGGGGGATTCTCACCCTGCTGCACCCCAGAACTTTTGGAGGTCAGTCACTTTAATCGTGGAAATAATCATGGTAACAGTGTCTATTTCACAGGGTTGTGATGACTTTAAGGAATGACTAAATCACCACTTATCATGGTTCCAGGTACATTGTTAGTGTTCAACACATGGAGTTATTCAGAGAGCAAAAAATCAGCACAATGAAGTGGAAAGTAGGGCATATATGTCCTGATAAACTGCCTGAGACAGGGTGCTGAGGAAAAGTAAGGAAAATGCGAAGCAAGCAAATAGGCACATGTCCTGACTTAGCCGGAGATAATATTGAGGTCATCTGGATGTGTCAGGAAACAAAAATTGCACACCTGAGAGAGTTCAGGGCTCCAGGAAGATGCTAATTGTAGGAAAGAAACAAGGAAAAAGTTCAAGGACCAGAGGATTAAAGATCAACTTTAAAACAAACAGGCCCCCAAAAAGATACACACAGATACAAAGCAAAGCATCCCCTACATGCCAGTGATTCTTAAACTTCCATGTCATCATTATTGCCTGGGAGCTTGTTACAAAGTCATATTTCATGGTGCCATGACAAGAAATCTGGATTTAGTATGTAGGTGGGACCCAAAAATCGGCATTTCCTAAATAACTACCTCCTGCTGCAGGAAGTTCAAGGAGCACACAATGAGAAAAGCCATTATATAGGAAATACAATTTATATAGGAAATATATTGTATTAACAACAGTGATTACTCTTCATGTCTTAGTTATACTGACTCAACATGAATATTTTCTTGCATTTTGAAATAAGGCTTTTCCTGATAAAGAATTGCCATATTGTAAAACATACTCACACTTTATAATAAGGGTCTTTAAAAAAATTTGTATACTTTCTATGTATACAATTTTATATTTAAAAGTAATTGGCTTCTTTAGACATATAGATGACTAGCAGGCACTTGAAAAGATGCTCAACATTACTAATTATTAGAGATATGCAAATCAAAACTATACTGAGGTACCACATCACACCAGTCAGAATGGTCATCATTAAAAAGTCTACAAATAACAAATGCTGGAGAGGGTGAAGAAAAGGGGACCCTCCTACACTCTCAGTGGGAATGGAAGTTGCTGCAGTCACCACGGAGAACGGGGTGGAATTTCCTCAGAAAACTAAAAAGAGAACAACCATATGATCCAGCAATCCCATTTCTGGGCATATACCTGAACAAAACTATGATTCAAAAAGATGCACGCACCCCTATGTTCATAGCACCACTATTCACAATAGACCAAACACGGAAATAACCTAAATGTCCATCAACAGACTGATGGAAGAAGAAGAAGATGTGGTATAAATATACGATGGAATCCTGCTCAGCCATAAAAAACAATGAAATAATGCCATCTGCAGCAACATGGGTGGATCTAGAGATTATCATACTAAGTGAAGTAAGTCAGAAAGATAAATGCCATATATCCCTTATGTGCTAAATCTAAAATATGGCACAAATGAACCTGTCTATAAAGCAGAAACAGACTCACAGACATAGAGGACAGGCATGGCTGTTAAGGGGGAGGGGGTGGTGAGGGACAGATTGAGAGTTTGGGGTTAGCAGACGAAAACTATTACATAAAGAATGGATAAACAACAAGGTCCTACTTTATAGTTCAGAGGACTATTAATATATTCAATATCCTGTGATAAACCACAATGGAAAAGAATATAAGTAAAGAACATCTATATGGGTATAAGTGAGTCACTTTGCTGTACAGCAGAGATTGGCACAACATTGTAAATCAAGTATACTTCAATAAAAATTAAAAAAATTTAAAAGTAATTGGCTTCTTTTTATTAAAAAAAGTAGAATAAATTAATTCTAGATGCATAATTTCACTTAACCTGGTTTTAGTGAAAATTTTAACAGGTTAATGTTTTATCCCTTTGCTACGGGACTAAATAGGGAGGTTATCTGTTGCCAGAATCCTGGCCATGTCCTGTGCAACTGACATATAGGTTTGGATTAAGGACTGGCACATACATGCCTTGACATCATCTGGCCCCAGCAGGCCAGTGTGTTCAGCCCATTGGTCATACGGGTAACCAGAACAGCAGGAGGCCTCAGCTGTGAAGATGGACCGGGCCCAGGGCAGGAGTCATTACCAGTGAGTCCGCGCGATGGAGTCCTTCCTGGAGGAGCACGATTACATAGTTCATTCTCTAAGACATGCTAAGTTGCTCAGTCATGTCCGACTCTCTGAGACCCTATGGACTGTAGCCTGCCAGGCCCCTCTGTCCATGGGATTCTCCAGGCATGAATAGTGGAGTGGGTTGCCACGCCCTCCTCCAGAGGATCTGCCCAACCCAGGGATCAAATCCATGTCTCTTATGTCTTCTGCATTGGCAGGTGAGTTCTTTACCACTAGCACCACCTAGGCAGAGAAGGCAGTGGCACCCCACTCCAGTACTCTTGCCTGGAAAATCCCATGGACGGAGGAGCCTGGTAGGCTGCAGTCCATGGGGTTGCTAAGAGTCGGACATGACTGAGCAACTTCACTTTCACTTTTCACTTTCATGCATTGGAGAAGGAAATGGCAACCCACTCCAGTGTTCTTGCCTGGAGAATCCCAGGGATGGGGGAGCCTGGTGGGCTGCCATCTATGGGGTCGCACAGAGTCGGACACGACTGAAGTGACTTAGCAGCAGCAGCAGCACCACCTAGGAAGCCCTCTCTAAAGGCAAGAGGAGGGAAATTTTTTGGTAAAAGTACAGGGAGCAAATATTTTAGGCTTTTTGGTTCAAGAAGCAAATTGAGGATATTATGGAGGCACCTATATAGCAATCATTTAAAAACGTGAAAGCCATTTTTAGTCCTGGGGGTACAAAAACAGGCAACAGGCAGGATCTGGCACCTACTCTAGATCAGCAGTTTCTAAACTGCTTGATTACAAACCCTTACTAATAGAAAAAAAATTGGACCATGATGCAATCTATGTTTGCTTATTGGGTTTTCAATTCTAATTTTTATTCATAAACTATTATATGAACATACATTATGAGATTTACATAAATGATTGAAATTTTAAAAGATGAGATAAAAGTACAGAGTGTAGTCCTGATAAATTTTTCTAATATCCCAAATGTGTTATTTTGAACACCTCATGGGGTGTGTGACCCTCTTTTAAAGATAATTGCTTTACCAGAGATTATCATACTAAGAAAAGCCAGAAAGAGAAAGACAAATACCATATGATATCACTTACATGTAGAATCTAAAATATGACACAAATGAACCTATCTAAAGACAGAAACAGACTCACAGACATAAACAGACTTGTGGTTGCCAACAGGGAGTGGGCTAGAGGAGGAGTGCTCTGGGAGTCGGGGATTAGCCGATGCAAACTGTGATATTTAGAATGGATAAACAACAAGGTCCTACCATAAAGTGAAAGTCAAAGTCGCTCAGTCATCTCTAACTCTTTGAGACCCTATGGACTGTAGCCTGCCAGGCTCCTCTGTCCATGGAATTCTCCAGGCCAGAATACTGGAGTGGGTAGCCGTTCCCTTCTCAAGGGGATCTGCCCAACCCAGGGACTGAACCCAGGTCTCCCACATTGCAGGCGGATTCTTAACCATCTGAGCCACCAAAGCACAGGGAACGATATTCAATATCCTATAATAAACCATAATGGAAAAGAACACGAACATTTATATGTGGTATACATGAATCATATAGACATGTTATACACGGTTCAGCTATACATGAATCACTTCTCTGTATAGTAAAAATTAATACCACATTAAAACACACCTCAATAAAATAAGTTAAAAAGACAGACAATTGCTTTGCATAGTGTTTCAAAGTACAGTAGTAGCACCTATATCAGAATCACCAGAGGTGCCTTACAAAAATTCATATTATTTTTTTTTAACCATAAACTAACTACTTCTAAAAAGGGACATGAGACACCATACAATGGAAGACTGATATACTGTGGAGCATAAAATAACAAAGGAAAAAGTTGTAAACTAGAAAAAACATTATTTGCCTATCACATGTACCTTAAAACTTACACTAAAAGTATTTGCTATAACTGAATAACTATTTCCCTCTGAGCTTCCTGGCATACAAACACAAAAATGAATCACCACGCATTGCATGATTTTTGTTACCTAATAAAAGGATGCACAAGAGAGAGAAATTTCCTATTACTAAGGAATTAATTGAATTTATTTATTATAGGGAGTGAAATCTTAATTATTAATAACTTTAGTAGTGGCTTAACAAAGATGCTCAAATATTTTCACGTGGTTTGTGAAACAGGTCACAATACTTTAAAATCCTGGAAATATATTTCTATATTTTTCTTAATATAATTCCATATATCGTTTCCTTGTTTGAAATGTAATGAGTATTTTGTTCTGTTTTTAGGGTGATCCAGGAATTATGGGCCCTGTTGGGATGCCTGGAATATCAATTCCTGGACCACCTGGACCAAAAGTATGCATTCTTGGAAATATTTTTTTCTTTTACTTGGATTTTTTGGAAGTTGGAGTGGGGAAAAGATTCATAAAATCAGTGAAAGAATTTTAGTTTTGGAAAAACCCAAAGATATTATATAGCTCAACCCTGCCATTTCATGGTTAAGCAGATGGAGGGCCAGCAGCAAATTTAAGACTAGAAACCAGGTTTTCTGCTCCTGGTCTTGACCTTATCACTCTACTTTGAACTACTTTCCTTAAGTGCTAGCCTTAATGCATGAAGGAATTTATTGCATTTGTTCAGAATAATCTGCTAATCAGAAAGTCTGGCAGAAAAGAAATCCACTCAGATGTAAGAGCATTCCCAGACATTTTCACAGTCTAAATATTTGTGTCTAGAGAGCCACCTATTATTTCAGCTATTCTCCAAAAAGCTTAGTAGTCTTTACTGACAGTTTTTATTTGCTTAAGATTTGAAACTCTTCTCAAATATATTAGAAGGATGTACTCTCTCAGAATCTGATTCTAAGAGATTAAGCTCTTTATAATTGGTCAATGGCTTTTTATGCCCTGAGCCATGATGGTTTCTCATAAAATCTAAAATCTGAAACTGAAAATTATTTGACATGTGCAGGGAGACAGAGGTGGACCTGGGATGCCTGGATTTAAAGGAGAACCTGGAATTGCTATTCGAGGACCAAAGGTATCCTTTATTCATGTTCTTTTATTGAAATAAAAAATGAAAGTAGATTTAATGCATCATAAGTTATGATTGAGATTGTTCTACTTAGAGTCTTTACACTGATGAACTGAGATATAATATATTATTCCCCTTTTAAAAAATCAAGCCAGCAGATCATTTATTTTTCATAAATGTGGAGGATGATAGCTTCTCTGGTAAAATGTTTGCTGACTAAACAGCTGATTGAAAATGCTCTTTTTCTTTCTGTAATGCCTATAATATGATATTATATGGCCGCTGGCCTCCTTCATTTACATATTAATGGCCAATGCATCTCTTCTGCAAAACACTGTCCAAAGAGTTCATGTTTAGAAACTTTATTGAATTAGATTTCCCTGCTTGTTGTCCATCTTTCAGTTATTTTAAATGAAAATGCAAATAATGATGGGAGAAGACAGTTTTAAGTAATCATCACTATTTTTCCCATGGCAACAAAGTACCATTTCCCTCCTCACATAAAACCTAGCCTTACACAGAGAAATGCTACTTTCCAAATGTCAACAAGCACATCCCTGTTTATGAGGACAGGCTTGGGGTCTCCATAATCAGCGCTCATTAAATTAGTAGCATGTTGTTATGTAGCTTTGAAGCTGGCTTTAGTTTATCAAATTGTCTGTTCTCAATGCAAGGGTTCAAGTACTGACACCAGTGACTTTCAAACTTCAAAAAAGAAAACTTAGAACCGTCTTTGCATATAATTCAAAGCCTATTATATACTAACATAAGTTGTAGTGATTCCTCTTAAAGCAAGAGGTAGGATCCTGACCTCCACTGTTCTTAATCATTTTGAGAGTTGTCCTTGCTAGAGTGCTATCTTCTGGCTTACTGGGGACAGAAGACGTTTCTGGGATATTTTCAAGCTAAAACAGAGAATGTTCTGGGAAAATCATAACAAGATGGTCACCCTACTGCCCAGACTCTGAGGCACGTAGGAACCCAAGCTATGTAAAAGACTCTACAGAAACCCAAGTTATATATGACTCAAGGAGAAAATGCCAAACTTCTGAACGCTTAAACTACAGGCATGGCCTCAGTAAAGAACATTTGGGTGAAAATTTTCATGCTGTTTGATAACTTCCTGAATCTATGCATCCCTAGGTCCATGATGCAAGGTTATTTCTCTCTACTCACACTGTTCTTTACAAGAGAAGCAACATCTAAATGTATGCTGCTGCTGCTGCTAAGTTGCTTCAGTCATGTCCGACTCTGTGCGACCCCATAGACGGCAGCCCACGAGGCTCCCCCATCCCTGGGATTCTCCAGGCAAGAACACTGGAGTGGGTTGCCATTTCCTTCTCCAATGCATGAAAGTGAAAAGTGAAAGTGAAGTCGCTCAGTCGTGTCCTACTCTTAGCGACCCCATGCACTGCAGCCCACCAGGCCCCTCCATCCATGGGATTTTCCAGGCAAGAATACTGGAGTGGGGCGCCATTGCCTTCTCCATCTAAATGTATAGTTGATGTTTATAAGCTCTGTTTTCTACTGATCATCATTGGTGATGGTCTTTAGAGTTATTTGCCTTTTCACTCCAGTCATTTTTCTAATCCCTTGGTCTCTAATGATTACTTGTCTGCCATTTTCCCCTAATGGATTGTTTTTAAGTTCATGGAGGGTTAGCTGATAAAAATTTTGGCACATTAATTCAGTTTTATGTATTTCTTAAGGGACCACCCAGATTTTTTTTTTAAAGCTCATTTTGAAACACCTGATTAAGATTTCTACCCTAATTTCTGTTGAATGAGAGAGACACTTCAAAGAGAATCACTCTGCAAAACATTTTCTTGAATCCAGTGCAGAAAAGCCAAGTGGCAAAATTCCATCCATGAAACTATCAAGAGGCATCCAAAATAAAAATCTGAGCAAGAACACTGCCCTTTCCCTACCCCCTGTTAGCATAAGAAGTAACAAGTTAACTGAAATTTCTGCAGGAGACAGGACACAGATCTCTAGGAAAAAAATGTTCCTAAACCATGGATGTTTCAATGGCTTTCCCTGCAGTGTGGGGGCCAGAGGATAAACAGTAACAGCTGCTGATAATTTGTTACAGGCTTGGAATCTAGGAATGAAAACGGAAAGTGAATTTTGATTCCAATTTCTTTTTAAATTTCAACTTAACCAGGGGAAGTTACTGCTTTGTTTTGCGGCTGGCCTGCTCCTTGTGTAAGCACGCAGAGAAATGGGCATCTTATTTGGGGACTTGTCCCCATAGGAAATGCTTAGCACTTCAACCTTGCACATAATTGGAATAGTATAATAAACTGCTTCTCAGATATGACCAGTTCCTTAGTGGGGAAGCCACCAGAATTCAGTGCTCCAGAATAATTCGTTTTTTGCTTTGTCATACATCTTTAAGAGATCATCTTGGATTTCTGTTGATGTGCATTAAGTACATAGTGCATTCTAAATAGTGCATAAATAGTGCATTTTTTTAAGCGGCCACATGTTTTCTGAAGACCATTCTTAAGATGGTTAACCATACGAGGCCACAGTCTCTTTGTCTTAATAGGAAATGACAGCTGTTGTATTCATGATTTTCAAAATCAATTTAACTTTCTTTTGGCATAAAAAAATTTTTCCCCAGTTATTTATTTATAGGAGTAAAATCAGAAACTGTTTTTGGGAATTAGATTTGGGGCAACACTTTGGCTTGGAATAACACAGCTTGATTTCAGCATTTGCTTACATATAAGACAAATATTAAGAATCTGACTACTTTTTCCAATCTTGGAAAACACATGTCTATTATTAGAGTTTCTTTAATGATGTGGCAAACATAAATATTTTATTTTTATTTTTTAAAATTATTTTTAAAAATTTGTTTTTTCTTTTTTTTTATTTTTTAACTTTACAATATTGTATTGGTTTTGCAATATATCAAAATGAATCCACCACAGGTATACATGTGTTCCCCATCCTGAACCCTCCTCCCTCCCCATACCATCCCTCTGGGTCATCCAGTACACCAGCCCCAAGCATCCAGTATCGTGCATCGAACCTGGACTGGCGACTCGTTTCATATATGATATTATACATGTTTCAATGCCATTCTCCCAAATCATCCCACCCTCTCCCTCTCCCACAGAGTCCAAAAGACTGTTCTATACATCAGTGTCTCTTTTGCTGTCTCGTATACAGGGTTATTGTTACCATCTTTCTAAATTCCATATATATGTGTTAGTATACTGTATTGGTGTTTTTCTTTCTGGCTTACTTCACTCTGTATAATAGGTTCCAGTTTCATCCACCTCATTAGAACTGATTCAAATGTATTCTTTTTAATGGCTGAGTAATACTCCATTGTGTATATGTACCACAGCTTTCTTTTCCATTCATCGGAGGCTTTTACTTTACAATATTGTAGTGGTTTTTGCCATACATTGACGTGAATCAGCCCTGAGTGTACATGTATTCCCCATCCCGAACCCCCCTCCCACCTCCCTCCCCATCCTATCCCTCAGGGTCATCCCAGTGCACCAGCCCTGAGCACCCTGTCTCATGCGTCGAACCTGGACTGGTGATCTGTTTCACATATGATAATAGACAAAACATAAATATTTTAAATCATGAACAGCTCTTTATCAAAAGAATTGATGTGTATTGACAAAGGCCACTGTAAGAGTTATCACAGCAACAAAATGGGATGTGGGATGTAAAGAAATGTTTTAAATATAAGTGCAATAGGTTTACGATGCATAAATCTTATTTGGTAAGAGTCTTCTTCATTTTTCTTTCTTTCCATTTTATTCTGGCCAGAAATTTCTCTGAGTTTCATTGATACAGAGAACTCTTGTTTGAAGGGCAATAATCCTCCTTCCTTAGCCTCTATATAAGAGGCCAGTATTACTCCTAAGTCTCTGATGCCCAAAGTCATCATGGTAAAGCAATATTGATCACTTTTTCCTAGGTCTCAGGATATGAACCACTAACTGTGTCCTATTCTTTTATAAAGTGTGTTTTAAAAATTAATCTGTTTTTAATTTTTATTTGAGCTTTTATTCCTCACTTAATTTGGGCCTCACTGAGGAAGATAATAGATGTAACATAATAATAGGTAACATACACTACCTTATTGTATACTTAAAATTTTGTTCATATTCTTCTCTACTCTTCTCACATGGTGCTGACTAAATTTTCTCATTTTATACTTCCCCTTATTTTATGATGCACTAAATTTTTGTAATTTTTAAAATTAAAATATCAGCAACTAGCTCTTTTCTAACCCCCATGAAGTGTTTCCAATGGAGGACTTTGTAGTGGTTCATATATATTCCTTACACTTATTCCACTCATCATTTGCTTCCCATAACAGAAATGGGAAAGACTTACAAGGAGATAAGAAGTTGCCATATTTCCTTCTAAAAATTCTCAGACCATTCCTCTGCCCTTATCAAATCTGCCTTTGGTGTGCTGAGTTGGTACTGAGCTTAAGTTTTGCCAGCTGTTTCATAGTTTAGGCTCATGATATCTCCTGTGTTGGAATTCACGCAGGGTGCCCAAGGCCCGCAGGGACCAGTGGGCGCTCCAGGACTCAAAGGTGACGGCTATCCTGGTGTGCCCGTAAGTGTGGACGCTGCTGTTATCTCCTCCCTCCCTCCCTCTCTTTCTCCTGTCTCCTTCCTTTCCTTCCTCTCGTACCTCCCTCCTTTTCTTCTTTTCCCCTCCCTCCCTTCCCTTCTTTTCCTTTCTCTTTTCTCCTCCCTCCCTGCCTTCTCCCTTCCTAAGCCTTGCACACAGCAAGGTTGCTCCCTCTCTTCCTGATTATGTCATCTCAGGGCCCTCGAGGAATCCCAGGACCTCCTGGATCAAGGGGATTACCTGGAGTTGGAGACACTGGAGCAAAGGTAGGCGACAGTAGCCTTTAAAAATGTACCTGTAGTTAAGAGGTTTGGTAAAAGTGAACATCTTTACCAGATCTGAGAGAAGAGAAGCATCTAAAGAACTGATCAAGTTATTCATCCTCATCTATGGACTCTCCAGAGCCTTGCACTCACTTGAACATGCAGATTAACCCTATGGTTTTTGTCTTCTGTTTCCTTGCTAGCAACCCTTGCATTTGCTTGCTGCTTTGTCTTCCGGTCGCAAGAATAGACTCTGGTTCAGGCCCCTGCCCTCTCTGGTCACGCTCCTGCCTAGGTGCCCTCATAGCATCCCATGGCACTAACCACCGTCCACGCACTGATGGCCTCCAAATGTCTATCTTTCTGCCTCGAAGCCCTGGTCTCACACACCTGGTTTCTTACCAGACGTCTCCTCTTAGATCTCTTACAGACATCTCTAACCTAATATCCCAGATAAAGCCTTTGATTTTCACTCCATCAGCCTGGAAGTGGTGCAACCCACACTCCTTGCTAATGCCACAATATCTAAATCATTCTTGGTCCTCCTTTCCCTCTCTTCCCTCCACATCTAGTCCTATGGCAAATCTGTCAGTTCTACCTTCAAAATTATATCTCGCCTCTGGCTACTTGTCTCCTGCTGTATCTCCCAAGGAGAGCACCACTATCTCTCCCCTGGGCTGTGAAAACAACTTCTCCATTGGCCTTCTCTCCTCTACCTCTGCCCTTCTATTACATGGCAGGCAAGTTGATCTTTTAAAGCCAGAGCTCAGATCACACCCCTTTCCTTCTGAAGAAAACTCTCTGGTGGCTTCTCTTTGTACAGAGAGCAAGCTGCACCCACTTTCCATGTTCTCTGGGACCCTTTGTAACCTGGGCTGCAGCTCCTGTGCTTTGCTCCCTTGCTGCCTGGCCTCCTTCAGCTCACTCCTGCTTCGAGACCTTAACTTTGGCTGGCTGGTTCATTCTTAAGGTCTCAAATCTGACCTCCTTCTCCACCTATACAAAAGGCAATTCTCTCCTCTCCCTCCCTCCCCTGCCACAATCATATCCCCTGGTGTATTTCCTCCAAGGCATGCATCATTTCTGAAATCAACTTCCTTATTTCCTACTCTGCATATTTCACAAGAGTATCAATTTTCCTGAAGGCCAGCTCTTTGTTGTACTAAATTCTTGATTCCAGAACTAGGCTTGCCACCCAAAAGGAACTCTTTAATGTGTTGAATGAATGAAAAATGAGTGAATGATCAATATTATCCCACAGAGAGAAATTCTCCTTAGAAATAGATCTACACATTTAGTTTTTCAGATGCTGCCAGGTCATTAAAGAAAGAGGTTATAAGTGCCTAAGGTCAACTTTTGGCCTTGAGTTTTTGGTCTCTGCCGTGGCACCTGTGAGTGCCGCCACCTCGATGCTGCTTCTGTACTGTGGGGCGAGTACTCTTGCATCCTCTCCCTTGTAGAATGAGACTGAAGACTCAAGGCATTCAATTCATCCCTAAAGGAGATCTTGAGTCCTGCCCGTCTCTGTCTCTCAGGGTAACTAGGAAAGTCAGGGAGATGTATCTGAAAGCGCTGAGTAGGCTGTGCAGGGAAGAGACATCCTAGGTGCTTTTGCCAAGGTTCTGACTCAGCACTAAATCTGATCCTTATTTGAATTGGGGCACTAAAATATTCTTTTTTCTTTAAGACAAAGTGCCTGTGAAAATTTAAAAATACAGGAACTTTAATATGTAAACCTCGTTATTTTCTGCTAAGTGAAACATTGGTAAAAACTTTTGTTTTTACACTGAATATTCCTTTAGTTAGGGAACTAGGAGCTTATTCCTATTTAAAATATGGTATGTGTGAAATAAAATGTGTTAAATATACTGGACTGTTTGTATTCCAATGGAAACACATAACCATTTACATTTCCATAGAGTAGATTATTATAAATATTTTATATAAGTATACATTGTGTTATATTGAATTATGCTATTGAGGATGAGATGGCTGGATGGCATCACTGACTCGATGGACGTGAGTCTCAGTCAACTCCGGGAGTTGGTGTTGGACAGGGAGGCCTGGCGTGCTGCGATTCATGGGGTCACAAAGAGTCAGACACGACTGAGCGACTGATCTGATCTGATCTGATTACTACTTTACATTTAGCAGTACTAATAAAGGTGGACACTTAAGCACAGATAGCACTTAAAAATTTTTATTCTTGTGAATGTTCCACCATATCAGATTATTTAACATATAGACTAAAACATTTACTAAATGGTTTCATTGATCATTTCTCTCTCAAAGTCCCTTGTGTTTTTTCATATACATTTTAAGGGGGAAAAAAAAGGTGTTCTTTCAAAAGTTTATCCTGCCTATTTTTGGTTGTTATTAATAACATGTTGCCAAAAGATGTGTCTCAGGTGAAACTCATATTCATTTATGTGGGTGCATGCTCAGTCATGTCCAACTCTGTGCGAACCCAAGGACTGTAGCCTGCCAGGCTCCTCTGTCCATGGGATTCTCCAAGCAAGAATACTGGAATGGGTTGCCATTTCCTTCTCCAGGGGATCTTCCCACCTCAGGAACTGAACCCAGGTCTCCTGCATCTTCTACATTGCAGGCGAATGCTCTACCGCTGAGCCACCAGGGAAGCCCCAAACTCATATTGTGTCTATTAATTCACACAGGAAGCTGAATGGAGGCGGTATCCTCCAGCTCACTTCTACCGAGGGGAGGAGGGAATGTTGGTTAGGACCTGTCTCTTTCCGCACCTCCCTCCCAGCTGCGTTTTCCTTCTTTCTGTCTCCCCTTCTTGTGGACGTTGGGGAGGTGTGTTATCCTGTCCGCCTGTAGCCCTGGAAGGAAATATCAGAAGTGCATGCCCTTCTTAGAATCTAAGAACTTGGATCATGAATTTCAAAATCAAGGACAAAGGCAAACAGCAGCTTCTAATAACTTCCAAAATCACCTCTCTTCTTTTATAGACGCCTTAGAGTCTTTATGTGTCTTTTTTATTTCCTAAAGAAAACTTTTGGCTACCCACACAGCCCAACAGAAGCTGGTAAAGAAAAGGACATTTTTGGAAAAGTCTAATTCCACTTAATTTTGTCCATTTGGTTTAGTAAGGTGGAGTTGAGACTCTCAAAACACCTAAGGTTTGCAATGGTAGCAAAAGCATAGGACTCAAATGTCTGCAAAATTCCTCTCCTTCTATTTTATCTTAAAATGGCAGAGAAATTGTGTGTGGAAATATGTGGGTTTGTGTGCATGGACGCACATGTGTGTCTAATTGTATAGACATATATATTGGATATGTTTTTTACTTAAATTCTGTGTTGTCACCTTAAAATATTGGCCTTAGGGCATTAACTTACAAAAGAAATGTGTTTTGAAATGAGGAAGCCATTAAGGTTGACGATTAATTTATGGTGGGCTTTGCGATATTTAGTTAAGGTCACATGTGTTTAGCATATGACACAGACATTAGAATCAAAGCGCCTATGTTTCAAAACATATGAAAAGCAGTCCCTGACATCTTGCAGTCTTGTGGTGCTCTGTGGCTTTTTTCCAAGTGAAGGAATTTCATCTGACATCAGTGGTTATAGTACTTCTCCGTACACTTCCCTTGAAGGTACTCCAAATGTTCACAAGGGCTTCTGAGAGATTTCTAAAATTCTTATGAAAACTACAAGTTTCCAAGGAGATAGTAGATATGGTTTTAAAATCCACTTTGGAACATGCCATAAAGAGGAACTGACAATTGGATTTTGCCCAGTAGGAAGCGCTCATCCAGTGCCCTGGTCCTTAGACCCAAGCTGTCAGCTCACCCGTAGGGAGGGCAAGCGCAAAGATCCTGCGTTACATTGCCTGCATTTCTTGACTGGGCCCCAAGAGACTAGGCTTCCCTGGTGGCTCAGAGGTAAAGAATCTGCCTGCCAATGCAAGAGATGTGGGTTCAAACTCTGGGTCAGGAAGACCCCCTGGAGAAGGGAATGGCAACCCACTCCAGTATTCTTGCCTGGAAAATCCCATGGATGGGCTACAGTCAATGGGGTCATAAAGAGTTGGACATGACTAAGCATGCACGCAGGGCTTCCCTTATAGCTCAGCTAGTAAAGAATCCGCCTGCAATACAGGAGACCCTGGTTTGATTCTTGGGTCGGGAAGATCCACTGGAGAAGGGATAGGCTACCCATTCCAGTATACCTGGGCTTTCCTGGTGGCTCAACTGGTAAAGAATCCACTTGCAATGTGGGAGACCTGGGTTCGATCCCTGGTTTGGGAAGATCCCCTGGAGAAGGGAAGGGCTACCCACTCCAGTATTCTGGCCTGGAGAATTCCATCTCATGGGGTCACAAAGAGTCAGACATGACTGAGCGACTTTTCACTCACTCCTCAAGCATGCACACCAGAGACAAAGAGGACCCTTTGTGATTTGGGGACTATCAGTCTATAAACTGTATTACCTTTTGAGAACCCCAGATAATTCTTTGCTTTTGTATGTTTCATCCTAGTAGGCTGGTGAATCACCAAGGGCTGAGGCTGAGGTCTTGGATGTCAGTCTCTGAGGGTGGGAGTTTGTTCTTGGCCTTCTGGAAGAGAACTATGAAGAGTGGCTCTCCTGGGCTCAGAAGGGCAGGGGCATCCCACCAGGCACCTCTCTCAGCTCTCTTAGCTCCCATCACTGTGCCAGTTCATCACAGAGAAAGCCAAGGCCTTCCCCAAAGCTTCAGGGGCAGTGGAACTGAGGCCAGTTCTTGCAAAGAGAACCTTTAACCTGGTTTGGGGGGTTCTTAAGGGACCTTTTAACCATTAAGTGGTTGGAATCAAGTCTGGGCAGAAAAAACTTGTTGGGTGGTTGTTGTTATATGTTATAATTGTATACTACCTAAATATTATGTGCGACCTAAATATTTCCAGACTATCATGGAATTTTTAAGAACTCTCTTATTTTATAGATAAGGAAATCAAGAGCCAAAGAGGTTGAATGACTTGCCCCTTTACAGTCTGAACAGTGTTGATACTATTCTGTTTGAGTGTCAGAGGGAGACTATAAATACAGATGAATGAATGGAAAACCAGGTGAATTAATAAGTCAGAGCCGGTGGAATGACTTGTCCTGATCTACAGATGCTCAATCTTCCATACTGTCCATTTTCTGACCACCTCGGCACTGTTTAGGGGACAGTTAGGTGGTCTCTCTTTCCATTCTAGCTTTTCCGTTGTCAAAACATAAATCATGCAAACATTCAGCAGAAGCATAAGCCCAAACCCCAAAGAGTTCAACGTTTTCCAGAGCTTTAAATGTTTGAATATTGTAAACACATGCTTTATTTGACAAAAGTGACCCATACTCATAAATTAAAGTGCAAGTCTATGTGGAATCCCTCTGAGTACCATTATTCTGAAAACGTTCCCAGCATCTGAATCGCCTCTCTGTTCTCTGCAATGGCTCACATATGCGCACACCAGCAGTAGGCAGAGGTGGAACAGAGGAGTGATTCACACAGAGATGCACGAGGAATTTGTGGATTCTGTCAGCGGATGTGGGCTGGACAAGGAGCTCCATGTTGAACCTTGTCTCACAAGGAGGGCTGACCTGGGATACAGATTTAATGATAGTGATATTAAGGGTCCATGATTCCAAATTGGAGTTGAAGAAACCCACCGTTTTTAATATGACTGCAAAATTGCTACAGGCAGGGCAATCAGCTCAAAAACGGGACTAATTAAAGCCAGAGCCGTATCAAGTTTAAATACCAGGCAGTTTGACCTCGAGATGTCAGAAAAGGTCACTCGACTAGGTGACTTTTCAAGGTTACTCCTCGATGCAGTTCTATACATGATCTCTGCAATCAGAGCCATAATTGTGTGTACCTTATTATTTTCAGTATAACTTTTGTTTTTCCTCACTCTTTCTCTAGCTCTGCATTTCTCTTCCCAGGAGTGCATACATACCTTCCCTTCAGCCTTAAGTACGCACATTTTATCCTCTTAACATTCAACACCCATATCACCATCAACACATTTTTTATTTTTAATCATGCAGGGATTTCCCCCCAGTGGAAAATTATATTGAATATCAACACTAGAGAGCCTTCTCTATGACATTAAAGGCACTGTCAACATTTCTATTTTTAAGGTTTCTAACTTAACTAAATAAGAAGGCTCTCCCTCTCCAATGAGATTCTTGGTACAGGGAAATAATTTGCTCATCTTTGATGAGTTGATTTTGAGAAAACGAAGAAACCATCAACAACAAATCTCCGCTAAATCCTACAGCAAGTTTTTAAGTTATCACTGACTTTAAAATGCTATTGCTTTGTAGTGAATACTGAAATTCTAGGGGTGGGGGAGTGGGAGGAAGGCTGGAGAGGGAGGGGTATATGTATACATATAGTTGATTCACTTTGTTGTACAGCAGAAACTAACACAGCATTGTAAACCAATTATACTGTAATAAAAGAAAGTTCTTTGAAAGGAATGATGCTAAAGCTGAAACTCCAGTACTTTGGCCACCTCATGAGAAGAGTTGACTCATTGGAAAAGACTGATGCTGGGAGGGATTGGCGGCAGGAGGAGAAGGGGACGACAGAGGATGAGATGGCTGGATGGCATCACCGACTCAATGGACATGAGTCTGAGTGAACTCCGGGAGTTGGTGATGGACAGGGAGGCCTGGTGTGCTGCGATTCATGGGGTCGCAAAGAGTAGGACCCGAATGAGAGACTGAACTGAACTGAAAAGAAAATTCTAGGAGAGAAACTGATTTGAGAGAATTGAAATTATTTTAAATGCTTTGAAATTTAAAGCTGGGAAAGGACACTAAAGGAAATGTTATAGTGACTTGTATCTTGTTTTCTAACACCTTCTTGTTTCCCCATCCACTTGAGAATTGTTCTGGTGATTGTTACTGTCTCCCTTTTCATCATTAAAGGGTGTCAGGGAAAAGTGATTGAGTTGTGATTGACAATGGCCCAGTCAATAATTAATATACAATTATCAATAACTGGGTTGTCTGTCCAAAGCTTAGAAGAACGCCTCTAAAATTTCCATTGACATCCTGGCCACCATAAGTGAGGTAATTAGGAGTCAAACTCATTACATAATTTGTTCCAGAGTGTTGCTTATGTTTGTGGTAATTGGAGCCTTAGTAGGTGTATCTTAATTTTCTTTAAAAGCCAGATAAAAAGAAACATTAAGCAACTGAAAATCATCACTTTGAGTCTTACCTTATTTTCAAACTCAATCATTCTTTGTTTTCATCATATAGTGGACTCTTCAGAGTACCATTTTTGGGGGAAAATCCTTGAGAGGCTAATTCTTTTCATAGTGAATTCAATTTTCTTTTTATTGCCCCCAAAGTAAAAAAGCATGAAATCACTTTAAGAACAACCGTAATCTACTTCCACAGCCTCTCAAAGAGTGACAGAGAATTAAATTGGCACAAAGGGAGAGATAGTGATTAGAGCTTTATTAATACGTGAAGGTGGAGACAGTCTAATGGACTGTTTTGTCTCTAAGATTGTCTCTAAGTCTTAGATATTATACTTAAATCCTATAGAACATAAAAGATATAACAGATGTCTCCTTATCACTGTTCCACATGAAATCCTTGCCACTTATGAACTCTGTGACCTCAGCAAGTCATTTAGTCTCCCTCAGACTTAGCCTCCTCATCTGTCACTTGGGAATATAAGCCTACTTGACAGGGTTATCCTGCAAAGTGAATGGAAGCATGTCTATAAGATGTTTTTATGAATTCTAACACACTAAAGTATTAGTAGAAATAGTAGTAATCAGAGTGCACATTACTATGCCAAATGAAGTGTATTGCAGTATAGATAAACAGAGAGTAAGCGTTTGTGTAAGTAGGAGACCTGGAAAGAGAGCAGTTGAAATACTGGGGAAAACCACAAAACTAAGGAATGGCAAAAGAGGGCGAGGGAAAGGGAAGCCTGAGACAGCTGGGTGCTTGTGTGCGCTGTGTGGACCTCTTGGAAATCTTAAAATCAAGATGTTTTTTCTTCTTTTTGAGAGAGTATGATTGACTCAGTATAGGCAAAGGACTTTCACAGCCACATAGCCATGGTCTTTGCATTAAATGGCAGCTGGAAACAAGTCTGGGGAGAAGTCAGCACCTTGCCTCTGGCTCTAGTCACCGTCCTTTAGGAGATGGGCTCTGGAGTCAGACCTGGGTTGGAATTGCTTCCAGCTGCATGGTTTTTGGCAAATCCTATGTTCTCTTTAGCCTCAGTTTCCTTATGTGTAAAATACAGTAATGATGTTCAGATAAGATATTGAATAAAAAGTACATGACACATGAGTAAAAAATAAATTTTATTATTGATTTCATTAGAAAGTAATTACAATTCTTTGAATATTAACCAAAGAAAATATTTGCCAAAGGGAAAATGCATGTGATAGTGCCTTTGCTTTCTTTTTCTTCTTTTTCTTTCTTTTAAAATGTAAAAGGTTTAATGAATGACTACTAGGACCATCATAAAATTATGCATGATTTTAAAGAGGTTGAAATTAACCACTCTGCAAGGTTATGGTCTAGGTGAAACCTTTACTAAATCATTTGCTAAGTTCATACTTGGAAGCACTGCAGAAAGTCCTAAATTTGGCCATTTTCTATGAAATCGAAAGGAGTATCTCCCATCTAGAATCCTTTTGTGGGCCAAGATGAAGCTGAAGACATTCTAAATAGTTAATTCTTTTTTGAGGGAGTGGAGATGACAGGGGAGGGGTAGGACTCGTAAGACTTATGAAATTGATGGCTGTAGTTACAAATGGCAACTCCGGGATTAGCTTTCAGGTCTGTTCATGATCTCCTAATGCAAGAGCTCCCTCTGCAGGCTCCAATAACCTCAGCTCCCACGTGGGAAGCTAAATCTGGCTCTGCAAGTACCTGTTGAGTCTTCTTACTTGTGGATGTCACTCGATCCACTGACAAGAAAACTACATATCTAAAAATATCATAGTAAATGCGCCTCTTGGGCACCTTTGGGGCTCTCCAGGAGTGAAATGAGTGCTGACCACAGTCCTCTTAAGCACTTTCACCTGGTGCTGTAGGCTAGCATGGACAGATGCTGTGGAACAAAAGACAGGATACATTTTTAAGACCCCACCAGAGTAGAGAGACATGGTCTATGTGGATTTACACAGCTCATTAAGGGCTTGTTATTCCCATCTATTGAAAAGTTTGGTCCATGAACCCCAAGGAACTACCCTAAAACATGTTATTGACCAACTCTAATACCTGCAGAATGTGTTAAGACTTGATTTAAAGTCTATCAGATTCATAAAAGCATAGATCAAGTATATTTACATAGATCAAGAGATTACAAAAGACTACTTTGATAGATAAAACATAGCTATATGTCAACAATTAGAAAAAAAGAGGGACAGCTTGTTTGAGGTAAACACTGGAGTACCAGTGGCATGGTTCATATTGTTAAAGCTCACTGGCTAAGGGTCAGATAGACAGAGGGCAAGAAGGTGTCCTCAGTGGCAGCTGTTCTATTGCATTTGACCATCAGACATTCCTAAAGGGTGAAGGTCATGGGAACTGAATAAAAGAGAAAATGGAGCAAGTGTGTGAATTGGTCAGGTATAACTGGAGACCCTTACTTGGTGAATTTATAGATATCCCTTTTAAAGGTATTTCAGAGGTACACAAAAAAGAAGAAATAATAGAAATGTGTATAATACAGGACAAGGTCATGTTCTCTACTTGGAGCTCTTGATGATAGGCATGATCATTTAAGTTGGGAGAAACTTCGGGTCAGTAAAAGTTGGGAATCAGAAGTAGAGAGGTGTCAAAGAGAGAATGAGTATCTGTGGTCTCAAAAGCAGCTAAGGACTAAGTGGAAGAGATGGAGGTAGAAGACCAGAATCATAAAAGTTGCCTGCAAGCAAAAGGGAAATATGTAATTAAGAAGTAGGGAATAAAAAAACTAACTCATTAACAAAGTTTAAAGGTTTTCCCCAATTTTTAGGCCTTGTTTTCTATAGAAGTATTTTAAGGTTTGTAAGTCGAAAGTGAAGCTAAATAAAAGATGAGATGTTTTTCTAGATAAACAATGTAATCATTTCTTATAATCAATGATTTTTGAATTGTTGAAAAGCTAGTTATTTAGCTCCTAATTAGGATGTAGACAAAACAGAACCTAGGGCAAAGAGCTTAGGAGTCTAGGTTCAAAGACTGGTTCTAGGCTTTCTTTCTTTATAACTTTATTGAGGCATATTCTATATGTCCTAGGATTCACCTACTTTAAGTGTATGATTTAGTGATTTTTTTAGTACATTTACCAAGCTATATACCCATCATCACAAATCAGTTTTAGGACATCTTCATCCCCCAATAAGATCTCTCATGTGCATTTATAGTTAATTCTCCTTCTGTGCTCCTATTCTTGGCCCCAGGAAACCACTGACTTACTTTCTGTCTCTATAGATATGCCTTTTCTGGACATTTCATATACATGGACTCAAACAATAGGTAGTCTCACGTATTTGATTTCTTTCATCAGGAACAGTTTCTGAGGCTCACCTATATTGTTGTGTGCAGCTGCCGTTCATTCCTTTTAACTGCCGATTATATCACATTTTGTCTATCCTTTTACCAGTTGATGGACATTGTGGTTGTTCCCAGTTTGGGGCTATTATGAATAATTCTGCTAAGAGCATTCATATGTTAAGTCTCTGTGTAGACATATGTTTTCACTTTCTTTGGGTATATACCTAGGAGTGAGATTACTAGATCAAAAGGTAAAATTATGTTGAACTTTTAAAGAAACTGCCAAACTATTTTCCAAAGCAGCTGTACCAGGAACAAACACGGATTCTGTTTCTCCACATCCTCCCAGCCCTGCCTCGCAATAGCTGTGCAGCTTTGGGCAAACTTTAGTTTCTTCTATAAAAAAACAGGTGGGGTGGGGAGTTGTCAATTACCAAGTTCCTGCTGTATGCTAGACAAGATGATGGGAGCACGACATTCTGTATCTGCCTTCATTGTCATTTCCATGAAAGGTAGACACGATTTTCTATGTGTCTGATGAATTTACGAAGGTTCAGAGAAGTTAGGGAAGTTGTCAAAAAGATTTTTGTGAATACGAAGTTAATCCAAGTATCATATAAAAACATGCAGAACATACTATTGGGGACACTGACAGTGATCAACGAAGAGATTTTAATTTCTCCTCTTCTTCCTTTATTCACACCTCAAATAGATCTAACCACAGGGCCCGCCCCACCCCAGTCAGACCCCACCACCTTTCTGGTGATCGTTGCTGCTGTTTAGTTGCTCAGTCGTGTCCAACTCTTTGCGGCCCCACGGACTGCAGCCCGCCAGGCTCCTCTGTCCATGGGATTTCCCAGGCAAGGATACTGGAGTGGGTTGCCATGCCCACCTCCAGGGGATCTTCTAGACCCAGAGACCGAACCCAGGTCTGCTGCACTGGTGGGCAGCTTCTTTACCACTCTACTACTGCTAAGTCACTTCAGTTGTGTCAGACTCTGTGTGACCCCATAGATGGCAGCCCACCAGGCTCCCCCGTCCCTGGGATGCTCCAGGAAAGAATACTGGAGTGGTTGCCATTTCCTTCTCCAATGCATGAAAGTGAAAAGTGAAAGTGAAGTCGCTCAGTTGTGTCCGACCCTCAGCGACCCCATGGACTGCAGCCTACCAGGCTCCTCCGTCCATGGGATTTTCCAGGCAGGAGTACTGGAGTGGGGTGCCATGCCTTTACCACTCAGCCACCAGGAAAGCCTATTTCTGGTGGTGGTTGCCTATTATGAAACTGTCATGCTTTGATGAATCTGTAACCTTTAGAGAACCCACTGTGTACTCACAACCCCTCTAGAGGCAGGAGTATCCTAAAGCCAATCTCGAGCCCAAGTAGCATAATCACTGTTGCATAAAAATGTAAGAGCAACTAGCTCAGAAAGGTTATATCTTTTAATGCTTTTTTAAAAATTATTATTCTTGTCTCTCCCCCCCTGTCTTCACAATGGCAGTAATTACTTCTCCAAAGTCCCAAGAAGCGAGCTCCAAAAAGTATATATTAAGGTTTCCAAGAAGCTAATTAACTTGATTGCTTTGAAATGAACCCATATCAGTTGGCTTGATAAATGGCAATAAGAAATGAAAACAAAGAGAGATAATACTGTTGATCAAATATAGAAAAATGATCTGGAAGAAAAGATTATTATCTTAGTCAAATTCAAGGGTTTGGGATTTTACAGTATATTTCTGAATATGAAAATTCATAGAAAATATTATCATATGAAATTTTATATGAAATATGATACACAGCACTTTCTTAAATCAACAACTTGTCATTCATTGTGTTTCTTCAGGGAGATCCTGGCGTCAGAGGCCCTCCAGGGCCCCCTGGGCCTCGGGGCATAGGAACCCCAGGGCCAAAGGTGAGTCCGCAGGTCTGTGCTCTGGGTACGGGTCAGGTGCCATCCAGATGACCAAGGAAACATTTAGTGTCCAGGAAGTGCTCATATCATGTTGACTTATTTTTTCTTGATACTGATGAACAGCCTTAGATTTTCATTATCGTGAACTTTCAGTAAAATAGAACATTTAAGCATATAAAGTCATTTGCTTCCTCCCAAAGAAATTAGAAAGTTAACGCCTCTTTAAAAAGTGATTGCAAAGTGCTCAAAATATTCCCAGGTCCCTTAGAGGCTGTGCTAACATTAAGAAGCCTGTGTTTACTTTGGCCAGAGGTGCCTCAGGCCACCTGGTAACAGGTGATGGGTCTGTTGTGACCCGCATGCACGGTCTACTCTCTCAGGGCCCCAGTGCAAGAGCCTAGTTTACTGTCCCCGTAGAAACCGAGAGGAACTTCCTTTGGCTCCCTTTGCTCTCATTCTATTTCTCTTCCTTTTGTCACCTCCAATTTGGTGGTTATTTATCCATCTATTCTTTTAATCCAGTGTTTTTCAATGAGGGAGATTTTGTCCTCCCCTCTCCACCCAGGGGGACCTTTGGCAGTGTCTGGAATCATTCTGGGCGTCAATTCCCACTGGGGAAGGAGGGCTACTGGGATCTAGTGGGTTGATGCCTGGGATGCACAGGACAGCCTTCCATACTGAAGAATCATCCAGCTCAAAATGTTAATTATGCTCGGGTTGAGGAGCCCAGTTTTAATTGCTCATTCATTTGCTCAACAAATATTCCTTTGATTTGTTCAAAGAGGCAGGTAAGGAAATATCACTTCCCAGGTGGCTCAGCAGTAAAGAATCTGCCTGCCAATGCAAGAGACACGGGTTTGATCCCTGGGTCAGAAAGATTCCCTGGAGAAGAGAATGGCAACCCACTCTAGTATTCTTGCCTGGGAAATCCCATGGACAGAGGAGCCTGGTGGGCTACAGTCCACGGGGTTGCAAAGAGTTGGACACAACTTAATGACTTAACAACAATAAAGAAATATCAGGCGTATTCATAGGGAAAACAGGTTTCAGAGAGCCACCCATCACAAATTCAAACTACAGACAGGTATATTCATAGCCCAAATGCACAGAAGTGAATTAGAATCCTATTATCAGAGAGGAAAGAGAGCTTTGTGAATCAAAGATTTGACTGAGGATCCTAGAATTACCAAGGTTCTTAGTTTATCTTTTTTTTTGTTCATCAATTCCATTGTGACAGTGGGCTATTTCTTAACCATACAGATCCCTTTAAATGGATGGAGATCCCTCTGAGATGTTAGTAGTTGTTATCACTGGGTGATGGAACGATGGGTTGATTTTTTTTTTCATTGTAATTTTCACTTCTATTTTTACTTTTTCTCCAATAAGTTCTTGTAATCAGAAAAAAAAGTAAAGTTTTTCCCCATAGTGGAAAGGAAAAGACTGACCTACACAGTAACTTTGATTAACTCAGGATGCCTGAAAGTTCGTTTCGCCAAAATGTTAATTAGGGAACTTCTGGGATCAACAAAGTTAAACTAACCTTTCTATTGTGGGATTTCTTAGAGGCTTTAATATATTCACCTGCCCCAGGGATCTATAAGGAGAGGCACATCCATGGTGTAAACATTTCCCAATCTTACTTGACCACAGAAGTCTTTCCTCAAGAAACATGGGGTCAAATTATGCTGTAAGGAACATATAGTGGGAACTGACATACTTTTTGCTTCATTTACATATTTTCTTAGCAATTCAACTCTGATGCATGTCAATAGGTGCTGAGTCTTTAACTGCAAACTCTGTGAATTAATGTGCTATATTGAAATTGGGTGACATAGTACAGTGAAAGTGATAGTCACTCAGTCGTGTCCGACCTTTTGTGACCCCATGGACTGTATAGTCCGCCAGGCTCCTCTGTCCATGGGATTCTCCAGGCAAGAATACTGGAGTGGGTTGCCATCCCCTTTTCCAGGGGTTCTTCCTGACCCAGGGATCTTCCTGCATTGGCAGGCAGACTCTTTACCCCTGAGCCAGCAAGGAAACCTGCTGAATCTTTAAGTTCAACCCCCATGAATTAATATGCTGTATTGAAATGGTGCAAAATAGTAAAGGCTACCTAGAATTATGTGTGAGCCGTGTTTGAACGCCTGGTGTTTAGGGCAGTAGGAGAAGCCCAAGCGGGCAAGGCTATGGGCCCAACACTTCTGCTTACATCCAGCAGTTCTGCCTTATCGCTTTATAGCTGGATTACATGTAAAAATGTTCGAAAGGATTGTGTGGTTTAAAATTTTTGGAAAAACCCTGCTTTATATCAATATGGAAAGACTGCAGTGAGAATGCAGCTAAGAGCAGTAATCTGTTGCTCGTTTCTAAATCTCCTTACCTTCTCTCCAATTTCTCTGTGTCTTCTAATAGGGTGACATCGGGCAGAAAGGCTTGCCTGGCCCTCCTGGCTCCCCTGGCTATGGATTACAAGGAATCAAAGTAAGTGAATGGAATTGTGCTAGGGTCGCCTCTCAACGCACTAGGGCGAGGGGGAGAAGAGGCTGTAGATAATACAAAACATGGCTATTAAGCAATGGACTTAATGTAAGCTTAGCAGTTAAAATCGCATCCGGTATTTAGAGGCATCGTCTAAAAGTGGAAACGCGGTAGGAGTACACTTGCTTCACAAAAGCTTAGTGTTCCGTAAGTAGCTTGCAGCGGAACTGAACGGTCACGGCGGTTTGCGGTTCTGTGGGTTTCTGAGCTGAACGGGGAGTCTGTGCCCCCACTGCGTGTGCTCCCTTCACCTTCCTCACCGGCAGCCTCCATTCTTAGCCCAGGGATGCCCGAGTTTCCGGTTTTAGCTCACAGAGGCATCACCCGGGGAAGCTTTTGAATAATGCTGTTGCCTTACCCCAGAGGAAGGACATCTGAATCTCTTGGGGGCAGAGTTTGAGTCCTGTGGGTTTAAGAGCCGCCCATGTGATTCTCCTGAGCGTCCAGGTGAGAACGCCGACTCTCTGCTACTAGTGTTTACAACCATTGCATTCTGCTTGATTTCTGTCTCCGCCACAGCAGGCCTGTCTCGTGAGACGGGACTCCCAGGGTCTCCCCGCCTCAGTAGACAGAATCTGGCATCCACAGGCTACTGTGTAATTTAAAGAGTTCCCTCTTCTAATGTGTTGATTTATGTATTTATTTTTTACCGGCTCACTCTCATTCTATTTATTTCCCCCCAAATAAACGACAGTGGTTAACCTTCAAAACAGAGTAATTCCCTCCTGGGTAACTGACACTGACTCTAAAAAAGTGGAAGCATTCAAAACAAACTCGTTTTCAGGTGGCAGAATTTCTTAGTAAGTGGGAGACAGTAGGAGCTGAAGATAATACATGTGAAAAATCCTGTGTTGAAATTAAGCCACCTACTCCTGTGTTAAGAGTGAGTTCTTAACTCAAAAGAGCAAAACTCATTTGAATCCGTGTTAAACCTTCCAATCTATCACGCAACATCTAGGGCTTCCGCTGCTGGTCTTTAAGTAACAGTTGTTCATCTGTAGGGCTGAGTACCCAAGCAAAGGTCAGCTCACATGACCAGTAGCCTGCAAGCACTGGGAAACCCAGCAGAAACCTACTTCCTTGTAAACAGCTCCTCTCACACTTCATCTTTTAAGTTCTACAGTTGAAAGATGGTTTGGAATTTACGAGTTTGCTTGAGCAACGAACCCATGATTGGCTCAGTTCACGTGTGCTATTAGTTCGTTATCACTGCCGTGTTAAATTCTCTGCCAGCTTTCCCCCTTTGTTATCTGGGAACTATTTCCTTATTAACAAAGGGGCCTCTTGAGTTGTGCTTAACTAATCCTCACCAGTTCTGAGTCACCTGGTGCCCTGCCCTTCCTTGCAGCCTCCAGGTTAGGCCATGGTCAAAGTCCCTCCTGAGTGAAACTATGGTGGGAAAACCACCATCATAAGGAAAGAACCAAAATGAACACTGCCACGTATCCAGTCCTATCAGAAGTGAGGGAAGTTTTTCCTCCACTGAGGGTTGGGGCCTGATGCTGTTGGCAGTGAGCCTGGACCAAGGCTGCCTCACAAGCCTCCTCTAGACATACTGCCATCCTTCTGGCAGCAGGGCAATCATTTCTCTCAGGATGCCCACCTCATTTTTCTGACCCTGGCTCGCACCATCCCTCCAAAAGGGAGAGAACTGAGAAATCAAATTGGTGGTGTTCCTCCAAGTCATTTTAAGGCTCCACACTTAGCAAAGTTTCATTTCTTATGTTCATTTGTTGAATCTATTTCACACCCATTTCTAAAAAACTATTTGAATTGGTAAAATCTGCTTTAGCTGGCATGTCTGTTCATGAGACTCTGATGGAAGCCCTTGTTATTAAATGTTCGTGTCAGGGCCCAATTTGTACCCTGTCTCTTGATGTCATCCCAACCATGGGGAAAATAAGGGGCTCAGGCTGCTATCACAGAAGTGATTTGCTCCACCTTAGGTCCTAGAACATTGGCTTTACATTCAATTATTCAACCAGCCTGGGGCTCCCCACTGGCGCTAGTGGCAAAGAACTCATCTGCCAGTGAAGGAGACGTAGGAGACATGGGTTTGATCCCTGGGTTGGGAAGATCCCTTGGAGGAGGGCACGCATGGCAACCTACTCCAGTATTGTTGCCTGGAGAATCCCATGGACAGAGGAGTCTGGCAGGCTGCAGTCCGTGGGGAAACACAGAGCTGGACACAACTGAGCAACTGAGTGCACATGCATTCACCCAACCAACCAACCCTGACTGAGCACCATCTATGTCAGACAAGTAGGCTACGTGCAGAACAAAATGATGAGTGAAAAGATGGGAACTTTGTCCTCAAGGGGTTTAGAGACATCAAATGATCACTTTTTGAGCTCCAGAGAGTCTAGAGGGGGTGGCACGGTGAAATGAATGGGTTTACAGGGTTAGGCAAGAGTCCTGTAGGCCACAGTAATGAGTCTGGTCTCAGGCCTAGAGTGACTGAAAGTCAGAGCAGGGTGACATGATCAGGCAAGGATTTATCCAAGACCCCCTCTGTCTACAATCTGCAGAAGGGATGGGCATGACTAGAAGGAGTGTGGGGCTGCCCCTCCCATACCCCTGCGTAATCTTCTGGTTCTCAGTGTGGAAGACATGAGCTTCTGGGCACCCTCTCCTCCTGCCCCTCCCAGGGCTCTAGGACCAGCCAAGCCTGCTGCTGTGGGAGCCCCGGACAACACAATGGGCTCACTCCCCAGGGCACCAGTCACCTCCCACCATTGCTCTGCAGTCCCCGCTGTGGCCGGGCTGGCTGCACGCTGCAGGCGAGCTCCAGCTCCTTCAGGGGCCCCAGTGCTTCTCTCAACCACACACGTTGAGTGAATTGAATGAATACAAGACACTGGTCTCTGGTTCCTCAGTGGCCTTGGCCTTTCAGACTCACGGCACTGGTTGGGGCTTGCGTGATGCCCCGTGCTGTCCCACCGTGAGCCCCCAGCACTGATCGTGTTCTCCCGTTACGTCAGTAGCAGAGTAGTCCTCAGATTAAGTCAGGAAGGAGGAAGGATGGGGCTTGGTCTTGAGGAACGGCTTGATGTGTCAGCTCTGGAGGGCCCCAGAGAGAGAGGCTGAGAGGGTGGGTCATCGAGGTTAAAACACCAAGTATGAGGACAGACAGAAACGACCGACCTCCACTCTGCATTTCTATGCAGGAGGCACACCCTCTCTCCACCTTTGTTCAACTCAGTTCTTGTGTCCCAATCAGCCTTGACATTCCCAGAGTATGTTTTTCTCAGAGGATCAGGAGGTCTTTGTAAAAAGAGGATTCCTGGTGGCCCTCTATGACTTTAGGAGTTTCCAAGACAGAGGTGTGGACTAGACTATGACTCCAGCTGCGTGTAAACCCTTTATTCATTAAATGAATGGGCCTCCATGCCACCGGTTTCCATTCTCCGCTGAGGCCTGAACATGACTGATCTCTCACTGACTGAGGAAGTACTCCCTGTAGTTAGGCTGTGGCCAAGGATGGGCTGATAATATTTCAGGCCTCACCAGTTTGTTATCAGTGTGAGCAAACAGTCTTGATGACGTGCCGGGGGAATCTGGTGAACACTACGGGGTGGAAATCCCAGTATCTCCAAAGCTGACAAAGCGTGATGACGAGAGTGGTTCCAGGGTCACAGAGCTAACAGATCAACCCCGGAGACTCCTGGGGCCCAGAAGCGGAGGGAAACTGAGTCCCAGTGACCTCACCGCTCTATCTAGATTCTGACCTTAAGGGTCTGACAGAGAATGAGCTTGAGAGCCAAATAAGACCTTGGCCTGAATATGTCTAGTTGTATAAGGTTTTTATCTTTGAGGAACTTCAAAGCTTCCTCATCTTTAAAATGGCGATAATAAAGCTATTTTGCAATAGGTGTTGTGAAGATAAAATTGTACAGAATGCCTAGTACACAGTAGTGGTTTCTCAACCAGAGCCTGGGCTATGGAATCAACTGATCTGAATTGTGGTTTCCTGAGCACTGCACGTCTTGCCTCAGTTTCCACATCTGAATAATGGGGATAATAATAGTACTGTTTTCTAAAGTTGTTACAGGAAATAAATGAAATTAAATGAGACAGTACGTGTAATGTGTTTAAAACAAGGTTCAATGCATGGTTACATATGCAGTAAATGGTTGGAGTTATTCACATTATAATTTCTTCTTGCTTTCCCTCCCTTTCGACTAGTCCCTCTTGTGTTTTCTAGGATGAAGGCGCAGATTCTGACATTCATATGATTTAGTGTTCTTAAACCTGAAATATTGATTGCATTAATTAGAGTAGGCCTGACATGTGTACCAAAAAGACCGCCACAAACATATAAAGGCTGAAACACAATTGAGGTTTTCATTCACATGGCACGCCAAAGGGAGTCTTCCTCACTGGTGGACAATTTCCTTCCGCATAGAATTTCAGAGAATCTCCACTTCCATTTATGTTTTCTCCATCGGAGGGGTCCCTACCACTCATACTCAGCCAGCAGAAAGGGGAGGGTGTGGAAGAGGCACACCTGCTTCCTAAAAGTCCGGGCCAAGAGGCGACACACAGCACCTCTGCCCACGTTTCATCGGCAAGAGCTAGTCTCACGGAAAGGTGGCGTACACTGTGTGCCCAGGAAGAAGAGGAGCCCAGGGTTCATTACAGAGCTGGCAATTGCTGCCAGGCAAAATGGAACCAGCTTCTAGGAAAGATGGAAAATGTAAAGTTACACATTATTCTGAAGTATGCTGGTGCTTCAGGAAGAAAACAGAAAGCAAGAGCGGTCTCCATGGCAACTTCCAGACTGCCTGTCACTCTCCCGATACTGTAGGGAGCAGTCACCTGGTTTACAAGGACTGGGTTCAGCTTTATCATTCCTTTTATCCTATGTTCCCCGCCACCCTCCTCCCAAAAAAAAACAAAACAAAACCCTCAGTCTTGCTGTCTTCTTACTTATTTCAAGCAGCAGCAGAAGTACCAGTGGATAATTTAGAAACTGCCTTGAGTAGACGTGCTGAGAACTAGCCAAAGAGCTGGAGGAGGCTTGGGGGTGTAGTGGGACCAGGGAACAAACAGGAAATGCTCGTTCCTGTCTTTGGCAGAGCCAGGGACAAAGTAAGAGGGCCGCCTGAAACCTGGCAGGAGATCTGTGGTTCAAAGGCTGGAGAGAGATGGGGATGGCAAGAGAGGCAGGAAGCAGAGCTGGTGCAATGAGCCCCACATTGGGAGATGGAGAAGCTGGTGGGTGATCAGGCTTGCGTGGAGAATAAGGGAAGGGCTAGAGTCCCAGGACATTGCATGGGAAGCCAGCAGCGATGGAAATCAGCAGGGGTGTGATGGTGGGTGAGTCAGCCCAGCTTGCACAGGAACAGCCAGAAAGAAAACAGCCTTCTCCCACCAAAGCTCTCTGATTAGCAATTCAAAGTAGAACCCAGAACTTTGTAAGATTCTTGGCTCAGTGTTTAAGCTTAATGTCAAATCTCAGGTAGATTTTTTTTTGGTTAGTCTTTTCAACTATATTGAAGCAACTGTAGTTCTGTAAATTCCATGCATCGGGTATGTGGGCCACCTTCTGGTGTCTCTTCACCAGAAAGGCTAAAGCTCGACAGATGTCAGCGTGCTGTGGTGGGAATCTCACAGGGAACCTGCCATCTTTCCATTTGCCTCCCCCCTGCCCGCCCCTGTGACCCTGATCACACTGAAAGTGCCTCCAGAATCCATGTGACTAGATATTTTATTAGAGTGGACTTGTTACAGCATGGGAAATTGCCCTCTTTAAAGGTGAAATAGAAATGATTCATTCATTGAAATGAAACTGACTTAAGGAGGAAAAATTCTCACTTCTAAGAAGTCAGGGATAGGTTCAATGTACAGTAAGTTGCAAATACCTGGGACATCCCCCACGGCTCGGTGGTAAAGAGTGGACTTACAATGCAGGAGATGCAGGAGACATGAGTTTGATCCCTGGGTTCAGAATATCCCTGGAGTGGGGCATGGCAACCCACTCCAGTATTATTGCCTGGAGAATCCCATGGACAGAAGAGCCTGGTAGGCTACAGTCCATGGGGTCGCAAAGAGCTGGACACTTCGACTGAAGCAACTGAGCACACACACACACAAAGAAAGGCTAAGGTATACCGGCACACAGAAGTTGTTTTAGTCTTCTAAGCTCAGAACCTCAGCACCGTGCGTCTGATGGTGTTAATATTACTAAGGGAGCAACTCACACACTCACACGTATTTTAACATGGTGACTTTCTGATATTTCAGTTTAAATTTTTCTTTCTTCCTCCTGACCACAATCTAACAACAGCATCAAAAATAGACCACAAAACCAACTGCAGTAACAGTATGCTCACTGTATTCAACCTGAGCACAGCTTAGAAATTAAACTGAAACAATAAGGGATATGCTGCTGCTGCGGCTAAGTCGCTTCAGTCGTGTCCAACTCTGTGCAACCCCAGAGACGGCAGCCCACCAGGCTCCCCCGTCCCTGGGATTCTCCAGGCAAGAACACTGGAGTGGGTTGCCATTTCCTTCTCCAATGCATGAAACTAAGTCGTGAAACTAAGTGAAAATGAAGTTGCTCAGTTGTGTCTGACTCTTTGCGACCCCATGGACTGCAGCCTACCAGGCTCCTCCACCCATGGGATTTTCCAGGCAAGAGTACTGGAGTGGGTTGCCATTGCCTTCTCCGAATAAGGGATAAGTTGACAGCATAACTTAGTGTATCTTTATGCCAGAAACCATCTCTGAAATAACTTCTAATGCTTTCCTGTACTGCAATTTTCAAATTCCTATAATGATTTCTCTATGTAGAAAGGAGAGATTGGAGCTACCTGAGAGTTTAAACCGTGAAACGGTTTGTTGTTTTGGGATGACACCTGCCAAAGTGCCTGCGGCAGCAGGGAGGGCTGTGGCTAAAAATTGAGTCTGGTCATCAAAGTCCACAAATCTATTTTCAGACACTGAAGTCATCCTCATACCTTTAAACTTTTTTATTATTATTACTTTTTAAAACCAAATTAAAAACAATTGCATGGTTAGAAACCAAAGCCTAAAGAACAGATCCCATAATACTCTCTACACTATAGGTTGCTTAGGTCAGGGGCAGTTTGCATTTATTAGCTGGGGGTGGGGATTGGCTCTGAGCTTAGCTGTATATCTCACTTTCATTTCCCTCTTGGGCCAAGTGCCTCTCATTTCTTCAAGCCAATTAAGATAAAGGATAGTATCTTTTTTTTTTTTTTTTTAATTCCTGAATCTGAATCTGAGCATATGGTATAACATTGGGGTGAACCAAAAAGTTCATTCAGGATTTTCTATAACATGTTATGGAAAAACTCAAATGAACTTTGTGGACAACCCAATATTTTCCTATGTTATCGCATTATTGAAATTTCCTTTTTAAATGGCCTATTTCCCAAATCAGACTTTGAATGAAAATATTAAACTCTCAATTTAGTGGGGCTTGAATCATCATTACCAGCTTCTTTTTACTGTCTAGTTACCATGGACAAGGGCCTGTGCAGTGACTAGTGACCATCACAGAAGACTGATATCTCCCAGCTTCCTTGCGCTACTATGAACCCAAAGGAAAAACTGATTTCCAAGTCATTTTTTCCCAAGTATGTATTGTATCCTGCCCCAAGATTTACTATGGTTTCCCTAATTCCAAAAGAAAAGTCAAAAGGACTAAAGTCTTGGTAATAAAGATAGTATCCAATGCCATATTTTGGTGCTGAATATTAAAAAAAAAAAATTTAAATTAGCACCTTAAGTTAAAAATTATATGAAAGATTTCATTTGAGCAGTTGCATACTAAAGCTACTACATAATTCATAATTATGTGAGCATGCTGGCATTGTGTGCATGCTACGGTCAGTCATATCTGACTTTTGCAACCCCACGGACTGTAGCCCACCAGGCTCCTCTGACCATGGGACTCTCCAGGCAAGAGCACTGGAGTGGGTTGCCATTTCCTTTTCCATGCTGCCATTTTAGATTGTTCTTTTTCTTTTCCCTCCCTCTGCGCCTCTTGCCCATCCAATCACATTTATCTAATATACAAAGATATAAATACTATATATGTATTTCTTTTCATTCTTGTAACAGATGGTCCATATAAAACCAAGCTGAGTAAAGGACATGGAGAGACTACCCTTAGGTGCTGCTACCATGTTGATAGCCCATGAATTTCACTGTTGAAAATTAATAAAATATATTTTATCTTTTCCCCACCTTTAAATGCTTGGTTAGAAGTAAGATACTAGTATATATGCTTCCCGCTTTTTGTTCAGTGAGGTCAGAGGCACCTTTACTACTCAGAGCTTGGAGAGGCATCTAGGGCCATACTCTAATCTCTAAATTTCCCATGTTATCTTATTCCAGCTTCACCAGCCTGTGAGGCAGGCCTTCAGAAACCTAGGCACAGGTATGTTAAGTCATGTTCCAAGGTCACTCACAGCTCTAGATGGCTTTCCTGAAACAACTATGTGTTGGGTAGTAATCAAAGTCAAGGTAGATGTCAGAGAGAGGAAAAGGTCCATTTAAGACTTTCATAATTAAATTTGGAAAAGTCAAAAATGTTTTTGTACCTGGTGATATAAACTTGGCCCTTGGAGATGTGAGATATACTAATATACAGTGAGGTTTCTTTTTTCTTGATAATATAAATTTTTAAAAAGAAAGTAGCATAAAAGTACTACTTTTTCCCCAAGCACAGTTGTGTCTCAGCCAGGAGCTTTGTTACCCTTTAAATCAATCACCAGGCACAAGGCTAGGAATTACAGCAAGATTTAGGCTGATGTGTGTAGCTGCCTTGTGGTGAGGCTGTTATAACCAAGAAACTAGTCACACATTCCAAAGCTTATCAAGTCCTTTCCGATTTGGGTGGTGGAAGGACATACTCTTTTGTACCGCAAATCTCTGTGACAAGTCAGTGGTAGCCAACCAGTCTGTAATCTAAACTTTTTATTGCCTTTATAGATGTCTTTACAGTGATTGGCTTTTTGTTATCAGCATCACTGCTTATCTAGTTGCAGACTTCTTATTTTAAATATAACAAGCAAAGGGAAAGGAAGTTACGTTACCTGTTCAAGGTCACTCACAGAATCCCTAACAAAGCAAAGATTGTGGAGTTTTATGGTATCGGTGGTTCAGACTGACAGCTAACCTCAGGATAATCTCCCTTTCATCCTATGAAAGATTCTTCAAGCAATAATTCTTTTGAATTATTAGGAACTGCTTCTCACATGATCACGACGAGACTCAGAGGTCCACGGGGTGTGGACTCTGCCCTGGGAGACCAAGTGAGAAGAGCAAAGAATATGGAAATGGAGAAAAACAGGCAACAAAACTGTCTGCTGCTAAGTCAGAGAGGGGGGATGAGGAGGAAGGAGGAGAAAGGGAAAGAAAAAAAATAGGAAATTGGTCATGCTGACTTCTTTAGGATTCTATGCTTAATAACGCTTTTGACCTTAAAGTTTCAACTACCGGAGATTAATGGAGTTACTATCTTTTGGTTAAATTTTCCTGGTATTCCTCTGTCATCCTTTAACTTCTGCCTTTTTGTACCCTCTTACTTTACATGTTTCTTTTCGACAACAAATATGTGGATTTTTAAAACACCAATCTGACAATGTATGTCTTTTGCATTAATTCATTTACATTTAATGGAGTTAGTGAACGTTTAACGTTTATTTTTACCTTCTAATTTTGAACTATTTGTCCCACTTATTCCATTTCTTTTTTTAATATTTTCTTTCCCTTTTAAAGATGTATTAATTTTTAACTGTTGTGTTTTTTCCCTTTACTAGTTAGGAATTTATAAATTTTTCTTCCTCTTTTTGTCAATACTTGCTCTTATTTACCCTGTTGTGGAATCTGGAGTCACAGAAAACACCTCAGAAGACACTCAAGACAGTGGAGTGCAGTTTATTACTGCTCTCCCTCCCCCAGGTGACTGGTTACATGTTCAGTTCAGATCAGTCGCTCAGTCGTGTCCAACTCTTTGCGACCCCATGAATCGCAGCACGCCAGGCCTCCCTGTCCATCACCAACTCCTGGAGTCCACTCAGACTCACGTCCATCGAGTCAGTGATGCCATCCAGCCATCTCATCCTCTGTTGTCCCCTTCTCCTCCTGCCCCCAATCCCTCCCAGCATCAGAGTCTTTTCCAATGAGTCAGCTCTTTGCATCAGGTGGCCAAAGTATTGAAGCTTCAGCATCAGCATCAATCCCACCAGTGAATATTCAGGACTGATTTCCTTTAGGATTGACTGGTTTGATGGCCTTGCAGTCCAAGGGACTCTCAAGAGTCTTCTCCAACACCACAGTTCAAAAGCATCAATTCTTCGGCACTCAGCTTTCTTCACAGTCCAACTCTCGCATCCATACATGACCACTGGAAAAACCATAGCCTTGACTAGACGGACGTTTGTTGGCAAAGTAATGTCTCTGCTTTTCAATATGCTATCTAGGTTGGTCATAACTTTCCAAGGAGTAAGCGTCTTTTAATTTCATGGCTGCAGTCACCATCTGCAGTGATTTTGGAGCCCCAAAAAATAAAGTCTGACACTGTTAGCAATCTCTTTGTTGTATATGACTGAGTTTTACAATAAGCAGGTGCTAGGAGAACAAACAATTAAGGTTGATGGATGCGGGGGGGGGGGGGGGCAACAATGATTATACATCAAGGGGGGATGTCTCCATGGTTAATTCAACAGGGGCAGCCTGACCTCAACTACAATCTCCATTTGCCGTCTGTAGGGAGGGAAGTCTCCAGGAGATCTGCTTTTCATTAGCAACGGTCTCCTCACTTGGGCAGGGCTTAGGCCCAGTTCACATCCAGTCTTTAAGAAGGATGGCAGGCTACAAAATGGAGTGTCTCCTGCTTTCCTCACACTGGCCCCAACAACCCCTACGCTAATATTATTCTTGTGTTCTTATATTTTAATTGATTTTAAATCCTTCAAAATATTTTTATATGATCCTGAGTTATTTAGAAAACGAAGATCATGGCATCTGGTCCCATCACTTCATGGCAAATAGATGGGGAAACAGTGGAAACAGTGTCAGACTTTATTTTTGGGGGCTCCAAAATCATTGCAGATGGTGACTGCAGCCATGAAATTAAAAGATGCTTACTCCTTGGAAGGAAAGTTATGACCAATCTAGATAAAATATTCAAAAGCAGAGACATTACTTTGCCAACAAAGATCTGTCTAGTCAAGGCTATGGTTTTTCCAGTGGTCATGTATGGATGTGAGAGTTGGACTGTGAAGAAGGCTGAGTGCTGAAGAATTGATGCTTTTGAACTGTGGTGTTAGAGAAGACTCTTGAGAGTCCCTTGGACTGCAAGGAGATCCAACAAGTCCATTCTGAAGGAGATCAGCCCTGGGGTTTCTTTGGAAGGAATGATGCTAAAGCTGAAACTCCAGCACTTTGGCTACCTCATGCAAAGAGTTGACTCATTGGTAAAGACCCTGATGCTGGGAGGGATTTGGGGCAGGAGGAGAAGGGGATGACAGAGGATAGGATGGCTGGATGGCATCACTGACTCGATGGACGTGAGTCTGAGTGAACTCCAGGAGTTGGTGATGGACAGGGAGGCCTGGTGTGCTGTGATTCATGGGGTCTCAAAGAGTCGGACATGACTGAGCGACTGAACTGAACTGAACTGAGTTATTTAGATTTATTCACAAACTAGTCTGTTTCTCTTTAATCCATCTTGCATCTCATACTGGAACCAGTGTCCTTTGCCTGACTTGGATTTTTCAGAATATCCTTTAGAGGAAATTTTTACTGGCACAACCTCTCACTGTTTTTGCTTGAGTGAAACTGTATTTATTTTCTGTAATGTCGTCTTACAACATACTTTTCTGAGTATAGAATTCTAGGCACACAGGTTTTCCTCTCAGTGCACGGGAGATTCTCCCATCATTTGGCCTCCATTATTGCTCTTGGAAAGTTGCCTGGTGGACTAGCTATTCTTCTGATGGTAATTTGTCCTTTTCTCTGTGATTTTTAAGGCTTTTTTCTCTTTTTATATGGTCTTGGGTCTATGATGTACTTAGATGTAGATTTCTTTTTATTTATTTTGCTTAAGAGTTGTTAGAATTCTTGATGTTTGTGAACAAGCATTTTAAAAATTATTTCTGGAATCCTCTTCCTTATCTTTCATTGCTGAAGCAATCCAATCCAGTCCTCCCATCCCCATACTGTCTCCATCTTTCTGGAATTATAATTAGTTAAATCTTTTCATTCCTCTACCTCTGTATCTGTTCTTCTATGTTCTCAGTCTTGTCTTTCCAAGATACATTATGGCTGATATTTTTCTAGTCTATTTTCCAGTTGACTAAATCTTTCTTTAGCTGTGCTGAATTTGTTGTTTAAGCAGTTCATTGAATTTTTAGCTTCAGTTGTAGCTTCAATTATTTCTAGATTTTCTATTTGAGTTTTTTAAGTCCACACAGTCATGCTATATAGACATTCTTTTAGAAAAAAAAAATTAGACTATATACCTTTCTTGCTTAAAAAGCCTTTAAAGTCTTCCTACAATATTTTAAAAGTTGAAAGGAAAAAAAAAGAAAGGGAAGAAGAGAAAGAAAGGAAAGAAAACTCTCTCCAAGGCTGAGTATGATCTGGATGCTGCCTGTCTCTCTGATTTTATCTTGCATCTTCCTTTATTTCACTCAATACAATCAAGGCCCTCTGGTTTCCTTTCTGTTTTTCAAAAGCAAAGTTCCTTCCTTCTGCACTCTTGTTTCTCCTGCGTTGGCCTTTGACGTGGTTGAATCCTTCCCTTCATGTTATCTCCTTAGTGAGACTATGTCTGACCACACCATCTGATCCCTACTCCATTCTCAATCACTCTATATTCTCCCATTTTATTTTCGTAACACTACTACCATCTGAAAATGTTTGTTTCTTTGCTTACTTATTATCTGTCTTCTCTTGGTAAATAGAAACTCTTTGAGAGCAAGGATTTTGTTTCTTTCATTCATCTCTAATTTCCACCTAGCAGAGTGTCTGGCATATAGTAATCACTTAATAAATGTTTATTTAATTAATCAACAAAGTAGTGAATAAGTGAATGAATGTATTAAGGTTGTACAGTAGATGATGGTAAAGTTCCACCTGTAACCACATTGTCAACACAGAAAACAGTTCATTTGCCTATACTTTAGTTCAATAAACCATTCTTGAATTCCATCATTAAGAGAACTCTGAACTTGTGAAATGATAAATTCTTTTCTGAATCTTAGAGCTTAATAGTGGAAGTACCTTGCTGTTACAGATTGTAAGGGTATATTGTGTACTTGGTATATTTGGTTGGCAGAATGGGTAGAAGTTTACTCAGAAGGTGCTGGATTCCACTTTCTTCAAAGTATATCTTTGTGCTCCAATTATCTATTACTGCAATGCAACATGGAGAAGGCAATGGCACCCCACTCCAGTACTCTTGCCTGGAAAATCCCATGGGTGGAGGAGCCTGGTAGGCTGCAGTCCATGGGGTTGCTAGGAGTTAGACACGACTGAGCAACTTCACTTTCACTTTTTACTTTCATGCATTGGAGAAGGAAATGGCAACCCACTCCAGTGTTCTTGCCTGGAGAATCCCAGGGACAGGGGAGCCTGGTGGGCTGCCGTCTCTGGGGTCACACAGAGTTGGACACGACTGAAGTGACTTAGCAGCAGCAATGCAACAGGACCACAATGAATGCTATAAAAGTAAAGGTACTTGTTTTATATGAATAAACCCAAGAGTATTGTATCTGGTGGTTCTTTTGTATTCATAGTGGGTTCTGCCCACAATAACCAAAGTGTATATATTCAGTAAATTCTTGATTGATTGGATCTAAATCTAATACTTTTAAAGACCAATACTAATAAATTAAAGAGCTAAGGAGAAGAAACTTAACCTTCCACTTCCTGTCATCAGACAGGCCAACTATTACGCAATATCATTACATTTTCCATGGTCCTCTTAAGTTAATAATTAAGTTAGAAATAAAAGAGAGACCCAGTGCTATTTAGTTGTTAGATTTTCACAACTTTGTAGCTTTTGCCAGGAAGTATAAGACTTGGATATGGACAGATTTTCCTGTGGGTTCATATTTGTAGAGATGACATTTAAAGAGTAGTACTAAAGCATTCATTATTGATTCCTATTCATTGGTGTAAAGACAGTAAGCTTTTACAAGACTTCTTTTTGGCGTATGCAATTACGCCTTTAAACAGTGGTTCTTAAATTTCAAAGGAGAAGATAAATTTTTAATCTATTAGAATACTAGTCTTCTGAAAGTTCTCCAACTGGCTCCTGTTGGTTTTAAGTCAATAGTTCCTATTATTATGATGATGCTAGTTTTAGAAAGAAATAAATCTTCCACAGACCTCAATCTGCCCTTCCCTTTTACATTACCTTACTGTGATGATTCTGTGAAGCAAACACATTTGCTCTGTTTTCTTGCTAAGTATATACTTAAATATTAGTGCACATTTACTCTCTGCCAGGATTGTGAAATGAATAACACTAATATGTCTTTCAAATGCATGCACTGTGGCTCAGATGGTAAAGAATCTGCCTACCATGCGGGAGACACGGATCCTGGGGCAGGAAGATGCCCTGGAGAAAGGAATGGCAACCCACTCTAGTATTCTTGTCTGGAGAATTCCATGGACAGAGGAGCTTGGTGGGCTATAGTCCATGGGGTCACAAAGAATCAGACATGACTGAGTGACTAACACACACACACAATATGCCCTCCAAAATAGAATGCTTTTGTTCTGCATATAAGGAAAATAAGTTTATATACCAATTTTAAAATCAGATCATCTTCCTGCTCAAAATTAAGGACACTGACTCTAATACTCAGTCTTGGCTAATTGTACAAAATTTTTATTTCAGTAACTCACTCAAATAAATATTTATTGAATATATGTAAATATGTGGGCTCTATTCTAGGTGCTTGGGATATACTATGAGCAAAGGAGACAAAGATTCCTATCTTTATAGAAACTGCATTCTATTGACAATAAATATAATAAATAAGTTATATAGTATACTTGAAGATTTAAACTATTATGCAATAAAGGAGAGAGCAGGGTAAGGAGGATAGACAGCTTTGATGATGTTTTAAGTGTATGGCCTCATGAGAAGATAACGTTTGAGCAGAGACCTGAAGGAGATGAGGGAGGCAGGCTTGTGGATTTCTGAGAGAAGCGCATCCCAGGCAGAGAGAACTCATGGAAAGGCTCTGTGGTAGCAGAAAGGCTCCTGGCTTGTTTAAAGAAGAGCAGAGACAGTTGTGTGGCTGGAGATGAGGTCAGAAAGGTTACATCAGTGAAGTTGAAGGCGTGTCTGATCACATATAGCCATACAGGCCCTTGTAAGGACTTTGGGTAATATCCAGAATGAAGTGAGTAGCAATTTTCTGGGTTTTGACCAACAGCATGATATGACTTTTAAAAAGAATAATGGTGACTGCTAGTCTGAGAATAGAGGTAGTAGGACAAGGATTAAACTAAGAAGGTTATTTAGGAATCGAGGCAATTATGAATGGCACTTGAAAATCCAAGTTTTATAATCTAGTTTACATATATTTAATTTTCTAGGAAAGGATTTATACCTAGTGGCCTGACAAAATTGATGCCAGATAGATAAATCTGACTGCAAATCTACCAACTGAATCTTGAACTATTGAACCATACTGAACTATATTTTATATCTGGACTGTGGCACAAAAATAAAACATGCTAACCCTAGACATATGGTCTCATCATGCATCTGAAGAGAACAAAGGTGGAATTTTCCCCTCTGCATTGGCCTGTTTCCCTTTCAGCCCTTTGTCTCTCCTCAATCAGTGATAATTATATACTCATACACATAGGTGAAATTGTTAGGTTTATCACATACATGTGACAGAAGTACCATTTGTTTTGACCTGACTTCTCTGCCAAAGTCCAATAAAAGAGGCACCTGTCTTCTATTGGCCATTAGAAAGCATATGTAATGGTCTTTTTAATAAACTAAACCTTCATCCATGGTAAAGATATGGATGCAAATATATTATCCAAAATCTATTTTATAATTTTTAAAACCTGTATGTATTTATATATCAAGAAAATAAATCGAAACATTTTTAACATGTATCCAAAGAGATAAGGCTTCCCAGTTGGCTCAGGCAGTAAAGAATCTACCTGCAGTGCAGGAGACCCGGGTTCGATTCCTGGATCAGAAAGATCTCCTGGAGAAGAGAATGGCAACTCACTCCAGTATTCTTGCCTGGAGAATTCCATGGACACAGGAGCCTGGTGGGCTACAGTCTATAAGGTCGCAAAGAGTCAGACATGACTGAGCAGCTAATACACATACGCAAAGAGATCAGTTAAAAAAAATTAGCCATAGTCTGTATGATCTAGGCACCCAATCTTAAGTCTTCTCAACCCCTTAGCTTCCAAAGATCTAATCACACTGAAAGCCTTTTAATTTCTAGTGAAAGCTGTGTTCCCTGGCCCCAGGGCTTTTGCATATATTGTTCCCTTTTCTTGGGGAGATCCCTTTCACCCCTTACTTCAGCAGGCTCTCGCTTACTCATTTGTCAGAGCACACACTAGACAGCCCTGCCTGCAGAAGCTCTCCCTGTCATCGTAATCCTGTGTTTCCACGGTCTACCGGATAACCCCCATCACAGTGCTTCCCACATTTTACCAAAGGTGCTTGTTTTCTTACCTAACCACCAGACCATGAGCTTTGCGAGATGGCACATGTCTTGTATTTTTGCTTTCATATCCTGAGCAGCCAACACATGCCTGGCACATCAGTTCAGCTGCTCAGTCGTGTCCTACTCTTTGTGACCCCATGGACTGCAGCACGCCAGGCTTCCCTGTCCATCACCAACTCCTGGAGCTTGCTCAAGCTCATGTCCATTGAGTTGGTGATACCATCCAACCAACTCATCTGGTACCTATAGGTATCTAATAAAAAAAATGAGCCTTGTCTATAGCTTTCCTCAATATTTATCATCTTGCCTATTTCCAGAGCATTCAGTCAACAAATATCAGTCAGCATCTGCCATGTGCTGGGCACTGACCTAGGGCACAGAAGTGACTATGAGGTTCAGTAAAACACCTATACGTGTGTTTAGATGCTACAGGGTTTCCATATACCAAAAAAAAGTTTTAATTAAAAAAGAGATCAAGGCTTCCCTGGTGGCTAAGGGTGGCTAACGCAGGAGACATGGGTCTGAGCCCTGATCTGGGAAGATCCCATATGCCAGGAAATAACAGAGCCTGTGTGCCACAACTCTTGAACCAGCGTTCCAGAGCCCGTGAGCCACAACTACTGAGCCCACGTGCAGCAACTACTGAAGCCCAAGCACCCTAGAGCTTGTGCTCTGCAACAACAGAAGCCAACACAACAAGAAGCCCACACACCTCAACTAGAGAGCAGCCCCCGCTCTCTGCAACTAGAGAAAAGCCGGTGCAGCGCTGAAGACTCCGCACAGACAAAAAATAAAAATCAATTACTTTTTAAAAAGATCATACCATGCAGTGGAGAAGAAAATAGGGACCAGTGGATAGGGTTTGTGGGCTCTTTACCTTACAAAAGATAAGATGATTTTGTTTAATATTTTGACTTGATATTTATTTCACCCACAGTAAAAACTACAAGTCTACAGAGTCTGATTCTATAAACATCTTTATAAAGCAAATTTCTTTCCATCTGAGACATCTGCTACATGCATTCTCTCACATACTGAGTAAAGATTGGTGTAGGAGATGGGACTGGGAACTCATGAGAAGGAAGCGTATTCCACACGTTTAGAAGAGTCCATGCTTTCTGAGCCATAAAATACTTGTATTTATAATTTACCACTTCTCATTGCATAAAATGGTGGCATTGTGAACAGCCTTGACAAGAAGCAAAATGTCCTCAAGTTTAACCCTGGTTGCTGTGCTGCTGAATCATGAACTGGAACTAAATCCTAATAACATCAGCCAATGTGGATAACAAACAGCCTCCCAGAGTTTACAGCTGCACTGATAGTGGAGGCGAAAGTATGAATTAAAGGAACAAAAGACTCAGCGCAGCACTGCTCCGGTTGGGAGGGAGAATCCTTGACCACCTGCTTTTGCTTCTTTTGCCAGAATGCTTCCTTGTCGGCCATTTTCTTTGTCCTTCTTTGTTCTGCATCCCTGGCCCTTGACATTCCATATTGCACGTTGAAAAGCAGGGTAGAAGCTCAAGGAGTGGGTAGGAAGATTTCTGAGGCTTCTTAGTGATGGATTTGGGATAAGAATCCATGCCTGGCAGTACTCAAAGAACATCAGGACAGGATGACCGGGATGCAAGGAGTCACGAGGTGTGATGAGAGACCAGTGGAGAGCTTTGGTAGACGAGTGACCTAACATCCGTCATGTCCTGGCAGCATGTGGGAAGGAGAAAGCTAAATTAAAAGTTACGGTATGAACCCAAGTGCAGGTAAGAGATGGTGGTGCTTTAGCCCAGGGTGGTAGTGGTGGAAAAAGGGAGGGATTCCACTCCTGGAACTGGTCAGCTGGATTCTGGGTTGCATGTGGGGGATGTAAGATAAAGGAGTTAAGGATGGCAAAGGTTTGTGGCCCAAACAATGGGAAGGACGGAGTTGCCACTTTCTCAGATGGAAGAAACTACAGGAAAATGGGGATGCGTTAATATGGAAAAAAATAGCTTACAAAGTCTAAAATTTTGATTTGGACACAAAAAGCTAAACCTCCATCAGAGCTATGAAGTAGGTATTTGGGGATAGAAATCTAGAGTGTGGAGGAGAGATCAAGACAGGAGATACACATTTGATTTAACAGTATACAGATAATATCTAATGTCTTGAAGAGTGGATGAGAACGCGCGGGGAGTGAATACACATTGGAAAAAGAAGTGGGCCCTGGGTCCTTAGCATCAGGAGGCTTTTATAGTGAAAAGGACACAGCAAAGGAAACAGAAGTAGCCAGTAGTAGAGAACCAAGAGGAGGTGGTTCCTGGAAGCCAGGTGATGTGTTTTAAGAAGGAGGGTATAGTTAACTATACACACATGTTCATGCATAAACACAAACATACACACAGAATAAAACATAGGGGAAAATCTGAACAATTGTTGATAAATCTGGTTGAACATGGGAAATATTTGTGTTATTGTTGCAATTTTTCTGTAAGTTTGAAATTATTTTAAAATAAAAAGTTGCAAAAAGAGATCATGGTGGGAAAGGAAGTGAAGACAGAGCATACAGGGAAACATAGGAATGGGCTGATAGAGGGAGTGAAATGTGCGATTAAGGAAGTTTTTTTTTTTTTAAGGTGGGAGATAAGGTATGCTGTGGGCTTCCCTGATGGCTCAGTGGTAAAGAATCTGCCTACAATGCAGGAGACCTAGGTTCGATTCCTAGGTTGGGAAGATCCCCTGGATAAGGGAATGGCTACCCACCCTGGTACTCTTGCCTGCAGAATCCCATGGACAGAGGAGCCTGGTGGGCTACAGTGCATAGGGTCACACAGAACTGGACAGGACTGAAGCGACTACGCAGCAGCAGCAGCAAGGTATGCTGTATGCTGATGGCAAAGCTCGAGTAAACGAGGAAATATTCATGACGCCAGAGAGAAGGGAGCTGCTAGAGGCCCACCCTTGATCTTCTGAATTATAAGGGCGTCTCCTCATCCACTTCTCATCCATCACAAGAATATTCCATGACATTCTCAAGGGTATCTGGCCTTCCAGACCCTGGGTATGCTAGGGAAGAGAAGCTTCTCCCCTTTCTTGCATGTTTCCCAAAGACCTTGTAACAAATTAAAAAAACTCTGTTACCTCTTAAAATGAAAATAATGCATACTTGTATCAAATCCAAATACCTCATAATCACACAAAGTTGTCAAAGTTTCTCTCTTTCCTCTTTAGTCCCAGTCTGTAAAGGGTGCCTCTGTTTGCAGTTAGGTGTGTGGCTTCCATATGTTCCACCGGATGCATAAACACACACATATACAGCACCTTTAAAAATCATTTTATACATAATTCCCCCAACCCCCTCACCCTACCCACCTCCCCGTTATCCGGGCAAGAATGGCCCTTCAAATCAATGCATAAAGATTTACTGTATTTTTAAAACATCTACATAGTTGTCTAGTACGTGGATATAAGCTATTTATATGTTTCCCTTTAGAACGTTCTTGTATTCTCCCATACTTGAATGTTCATTTCACTGTATTTCTAAAGGCTTATTCTATACCTACCATTGGTAGACTTTTTTTCCTTATATTCAACTGAGATCTGCCTACTTGTGAACTTTTCTGCTGCTGCTAATCCTTTGATGTGGTTTTCAACTTCACTGTGACCATGAGTGTAGGCTTACAAAAATTTGTGAGTCTAATTTCATTATTCCTGTATTTGTCTCTTTTACTGTTAAACTTTGACTCAAGGGTTTTCTTGCTTTATCCTTTAAGTAAGCATGGTGTGATGAAAGCCTGAGTTAACTTTGTTAATAACAGAATTTTCTTAAAAGATATACTTTTATAGGAAGCTGTGACTTTGTTTTCAAATTGTTTCATTTGGCTTCCTTGTTTCTGGGTCTCAGATATGCCACCCACATCTGTGTGTTCTGTGGAACAGCAAGGGCACCTCTTAGGTTGTCATTAAGCAGCTTATGCAGACAGTCTAGAAATTTTGCAGGGAAAAATTATAAGAAAACTTTTCATGTGAGTAACTTCTGCCCCTCTGAAACTGGTATTCGAATTGTCAGGAATAGTTACTATCACGACAAGTTAAAAGCAATGAGAAAGGAAAACAGGGCATATAAATGAATGGGGCTGGGGACAGCCTAAAGGAAGCATGTATTAACCATAAGCTTCCGGTGTACTTTTTTTTTTTCAACTTTTAACCATTAATATAATTTTCTTTATTTAATAAAAACAGACTTGAATATATTTATCATTTCCATTCTTAAATTCATTATTTTTTGATGAAAAAAATTTTTCAATGAAAAACTCATTGAAAATAATGAATTTTCAGCTATTTCAGTTTTAAATTTTTTTGGTGAGAACACTTAGTATGAGATCAATTCAAATTTTTCAGTGTATAACAGCATGCAGTATAGGAGATCTCTAGAGCTTATTCATCTTGCATAACTGAGACTTTTACCCATTATTTCATTTCCCTGAGCCTTTGGCAACTACCATTCTACCCTGCTTCTGTGAGTTTGACTGTTTTAGTTACTTCATACAAGTACATGCCGTCACTTCGGTCGTGTCTGACTCTCTGCAGCCCCATGAACTGTAGCCTGCCAGGCTCCTCTGTCCATGGGATTTCCCCAGGCAAGAATACTGGAGCGGGTTGCCATTTCCCTCTCCTGACCCAGGGGTCACACTCCCGCCTACTGCCTTGGTAGTCAGGTTCTTCCCCACTAGGGCCAGCTCAGAAGCCCACGTAAGTGCAGCATGCAGTATTTGTCCTTCTGTGACTAGCTTATCTCAGTCTTCCTATGTTCACTGCAGCACTAGTTGCAATAACCAAAATATGGAAAGAACCTAAATGCCCAATGAGCGATGAATGAATGAAGAAGCTGTGGTATAAACGCACAATAGGTTACTATCCACCGCGCCTGCAAAAGAAGGAGATTCTGCATGTGTGACAACCATGGTCAGCCTGGACGACATTGTGCTAAATGAAATAAGCCTATAACACTCTTGTTTAAGGGCCTTATTAGGACTTTATGAATATTACGTGTTTAATTCCCAGAGGGTATCCAGAAAGAGACACGTAGAAGAGCTAATACTTTGAATCCTCTGGTGAAAGACATATTCTAAGAGGGCAGCTAGCTAGTAACCCTTCCTGTACTTTTAATTCCTGGTACAGAATAACCAGCTTGTAGAACGCGACTGTCTTTCAGTAACTGGCATGCTTGGTGACAGGCAATAAAACTAGGAGAACAAGACAGAGGCATCCGTCCCATAACCTGCATCTCAAATACAAGCGTTTGAAAGCGATGCATTTCCATGGTGGCTTTTCAACGCCAGTGGCAACAGTGCCTCCAGAATATCTAGGTGGGAAGGGCAGCGATTTAAGTGTCAGGATGGCCGGGGGCCTGATCTGGGAGAGTGTTGACAAGGCAGGCATTCTGCTTCCATGGGAGGTCATCAGATTGGCTGACGCAGGTCCTGGGGTGAAGTGTGGCTGTAATCCACCCCTAGCTCTGTTTTTCCGATGCACCCCACAAGTTAACAGGTCTCAGCAAACCTACCGACAGGAAGTAACTTTGACCTAAGGGAAGGTCTGGCTTCACGTCACATTAGCATATTCTTATTTTATGTATTTATTGTTGGCTGTGCTGGGTCTTTGTCGCTGTACAGACTTGCACTAGTTGCAGAGAGCAGGGGCCACTCAAGTTGCAGTATGTGGGCATTTCATGGTGGTGACTTCTCTTGTTGCCGAGCACGGGCTCTAGGGCGCATAGGCTTTAGTAGTTGCGGCACGTGGGTCAGTAATTGTGGCTCTCGGGCTCTAGAGCACGGGCTCAGGAGTTACGGTGCACGGGCTTAGTTGCTCCATGGCATGTGGGATCTTCCTGGTCAAGTGAAGTGAAGTGAAGTGGCTCAGTCATGCCTGACTCTTTGTGACTCCATGGACTGTAGCCTACCAGGCTCCTCAGTCCATGGAATTTTCCAGGCAAGAATACTGGACTGGGTTGCCATTTCCTTTCCAGGCAGATCTTCCCAACCCAGGAATCGAACCTGGGTCTCCCGCATAGCTGGCAGACACTTTACCGTCTGAGCCACCAGGGAAGCCACTGGGATCTTCCTGGATCATGGCTCAAACCCGTGTCTCCTGCATTGGCAGGTGGATTCTTATCCACTGAGCCACCAGGGAAGCCCAGTATATTCTTTTCAATACAATCAAACATGTAATATATAGTCTAAACACATTTCCCTCTCCCGACTCATCTGGTGAGGATGTAAAGATCACTTTTCACCAGGTTTCACATGTGGAAGCGCAACAGTGCAGACACATTCACTGTGATCCTGGACCTGCTGTCTTCTGCTCATGTATAAAGCTGCTTGCTGTACTTTTCTGTTCATTTCAACAGAAAAGACTCTCACCACACATTTCCTTTTGATGTTTCTGAAGTCTGTGCACACTGAGCTTCAGTTCAGTTCAGTTCAGTCGCTCAGTCGTGTCCGACTCTTTGTGACCCCATGAATCGCAGCATGCCAGGCCTCCCTGTCCATCACCAACTCCCAGAGTTCACCCAGACGCACATCCATCGAGTCAGTGATGCCATCCAGCCATCTCATCCTCTATCATCCCCTTCTCCTCCTGCCCCCAATCCCTCCCAGCATCAGAGTCTTTTCCAATGAGTCAACTCTTCGCATGAGGTGGCCAAAGTATTGGAGTTTCAGCTTCAACATCAGTCCTTCCAATGAACACACAGGACTGGTTTCCTTTAGGATGGACTGGTTGGATCTCCTTGCAGTCCAAGGGACTCTCAAGAGTCTTCTCCAATAACACAGTTCAAAAGTATCAATTCTTCAGTGCTCAGCTTTCTTCACAGTCCAACTCTCACATCCATACATGACCACTGGAAAAACCACAGCCTTGACTAGATTGACCTTTGTTGGCAAAGTAATACTCTGCTTTTGAATATGCTATCTAGGATTGTCATAACTTTCCTTCCAAGGAGTAAGTGTCTTTTAATTTCATGGCTGCAGTCACCATCTGCAGTGATTTTGGAGCCCAAAAAAATAGTCTGACACTGTTTCCACTGTTTCCCCATCTATTTCCCATTAAGTGATGGGACCAGATGCCATGATCTTAGTTTTCTGAATGTTGAGCTTTAAGCCAACTTTTTCCACTCTCCTCTTTCACTTTCATCAAGAGGCTTTTTAGTTCCTCTTCACTTTCTGCCATAAGGGTGGTGTCATCTGCATATCTGAGATTATTGATATTTCTCCTGGCAATCTTGATTCCAGCTTGTGCTTCTTCCAGCCCAGCATTTCTCATGATGTACTCTGCATATAAGTTCAATAAGCAGGGTGACAATATACAGCCTTGATGTACTCCTTTCCCTATCTGGAACCAGTCTATTGTTCCATGTCCAGTTCTAACTGTTGCTTCCTGACCTACATATAGGTTTCTCAAGAGGCAGGTCAGGTGGTCTGGTATTCCCATCTCTTTCAGATTTTCCACAGTTTATTGTGATCCACACAGTCAAAGCTTAGGTGACTCTAATTAGAATCTTCCCTCTGGCTATATGCTCAAGGACGCATGACCTTATACAGTTTGGTAAACCTGGAATTTCTCGGTTTATGCTTTATGAAGACTGGTTGGCTCCTTCATTCCCGTTTCTTGAAGGCCCCTATCCAAGGGGATTGGGACGAGTGGCTAGTACCAGCTCTAAGGAGGCAGTTGGTGTGAGATTTAGGGTGCTGGGGTGATCTGGGTACAATCAATGGTCTACAAACGTTAACTGAGTATCTGCTTTGTGCCACAGCAGAAACAATGGGTGTAAAATGACATCCAACATAAGGCCAGAAAATGAGGGAACCAGAAATAGACCTGTATGAATCAAGGCTAAGATGAGACGAAGCTTGTGAAAAAACGGTTAACAAAGCAGTGGGGCCCAGACTGTGAAGGGCCTTCATGGCCAAGCTGCAGAGCTTTAGTTGGCACCTATGAATCAGTGACTGTCAAAGCATGGCCACCAACCAGCTCGGTCAGCATCGCCTAGGAACCTATTAGAAATGCAAGTTCTCAGGCTCCATCTAGACCTAAGGCACCAGTAACTCTGAGGGAAGAGCCCAGTAGTCCATGTGTTAAGCTCAGCATGTATTTCTGATACACCAAATTTCGAGAACCACTGCTCTGATGATAGAAAGGCCTGGCGCTGTTCTTAGTCATGTCCAACTCTTTGCGATCCTTCGGACTGTAGCCTGCAGTGTACTCTGTCCATGGGATTTTTCAGGCAAGAATACTGGAGTGGGTTGCCATTTCTTTCTCCAAGAAAGGCCAGGTAGTGTTTATTTTTTCAAAAAAATTTTCTGGTGATATAATTCACATGCTATGCAAGTCACTTGCTTAAAATATACAGTGTAATGATTTTTACTATTTTCACAGAATTGTGCATCTAGCAATGCAACCTAATGTTAGGACATTGTCATCATTCCCAAAAGAAACCCCATCCTTCACAGCGGTCACTCTTCATTCCCTTCCCACTCAACCTTTAGCCCCAGGCAACCACGACTCTACTTTCTGTCTCTGTGGATTTGCCTGTTACAGACATTTCACATAAATGGAATCACACAATGCAGTCTTTCGTGGCTGGCTTCTTTTACTCAGCATGATAGGTCACCCATGCTGTATCAGAACTTCCTTTTTTATGGCCAAATAATACTCCACTGTATAGATATATGACATTTTGTTTATCCATTTGTCCACTGGGGAACATTTGTGTTGTTCCTACTTTTTGGCTATTATAAATAATGCTGTTGTGAAATCTGTGGGCACATTTTTGTTTTCATTTCTCTTGGGTATATAATCTGGAAGAGTTTTAAGAACAGGAGCGACACAGCTGGGCTTCCCAGGTGGCACTGGTGATGAAGAACCCGCGGGCCAATGCAGGAGGCATGAGGGATGTGGGATCGATCCCCGGGACAGGAAGATCCCCTGGAGGAGGGCATGGCCTCCCACTCCAGCATTCTTGCTGCAGAATCCCATGGACAGAGGGGCCTGACATGACTGAAGTGGCTTAGCACATGACGTGGCCAGTCGAGTGTTTCCATGTGTTTGTTTTTTAGTTCGGGACAATGTTTCTCATTCTTTTGTTTCCATGCCATTCACATATCCAGAACACTCTGTCAGCAGCTCTTCTCACTTTTCCCTTTTCAGGTAGTGGTGTCGGGATAGAAGATGGGCTGTGTACTTGGAAATGTTCTCCTCCCCTTGCATCCTGAGGGTCTCCTGAGCCATCCTCTTCCTCCTGCCTACAGTTGAGAATCCCTGGCATAGAGGCATATGAGCGGAAGGAAAGACACGGATTAAGAAGCTATTGTAACAAATTGGCTCACAGATGATGTATACTGGAGCCAGGGCAGGTTTAGAAGGGACGGACTTGTTGATTCTGAGCCATTATGCTTAGTGACTCAGAGCCTTCTTCGGCCAGTTTCCAACTAGGCTGCAAAGGCAAAGTCATATATATTGCATAGCCTTCCCTTTGGAGTGAAATATTTTTCAGCACTGCTTTCTCTCCTGGAAGGAGAAGAGCATCACTTATCAGGGAACTGTCTTTGCCTGCAGAACCCAAAGCCACCTTGGGCACTGCTCACAGCCTCCACGCATTAATGTTAGAATTGTCCCTTGATGACACTTGAAATACAAATGAATTCTGAGCCATATTAGTTTTTGGTAATTTGATGCAAAATTCTCCGTGTTGTAATCTGATCTGTTAAAGGTGGGAGGAACTATAACACCTTAGTCTCATATGGTTGCTGAAACAAATGACTAGAAATCCAGTGATTTAATACGTTACCAATTTATTCTTTTGCAGTTCTGGAGCACAGAAGTCTAAAATGAATCTTATAGGGCCACAGTTAAGACATTGACAGGGAGTCCAGAGGCCGGGAGGTGAGGTGTGGTGGGGAGGGGATTCTATTACTTTGGCTCTTCCAGAATCTGGAGCCACCTTCTCTGTATTCCTTGTTTTATGGCCCCTTTCTCTATTTCCACAACCAGTGGATTACATCTTTTCTCCCCATCTCTGTTTTGCTGTTTCAATCACAAGGACTTCTCTTATGCCCCCTAAGTCTCTTCTTGCATTTCTTTTATAAGACTATTTGCGAATGCATTTAGGACTCACCCAGGTAGTCCAAGATAATCTCCCCACCCAAGACCTGTAACTTAATCACACCTGCCAAAATCCCTTTTCCGCCCGCATAGGGCAGATTTCACAGGTTCCAGGCATCACAATCCACATATCTTTGGGGCCCTTATTCAGCCTACCTCAGCATTAAATCAGCACAGTGCTGCTTCTTATCTGTTAATGAAGTGATATACTGAGAAAAGAAGAGTAATTTGAAAGCCTACGACATTTCCTGGAACCCTTTCACTCAGCAAGCGTATTCACAGGGACTGACACTGGGCTAGGGGCCCCAAAGCGGAGGTCCCATTTTCTGCTGCTGTACTGGCCTTTGTGGTTTCCCAGGTCAGCGGCTCCCCCCGAGCTCACACCCTGGTGGCACGGCGGCAGTGGCCTGTGCACTCAGCAGAATGCTTCTGAAATGAGTCACTGCGCTTTTTCTGACTGGTGGCAAACTCCTCACCTGCTTTGTTCAGCTGTCTCCAAGGCCAGTGCCATAGGAGCTATTAATAAAGTCGGCCTACTTATAGATATGTCCTTAGGTTGACCCCCATCAGGAAATCTCTGCTGGCACATTTCCATGCATCTCAATTTTGTTATCTCTTTTCCACATGGATCCCTAAATGCCTATCATGAATTTTACCGAGATATCAATGGGGGTTTGTGAGGCTCAATAAGACAGTGTTCAGGATGCATGGTTTCTAGGCAACTTCTACCAAAAAGATGGTTCGTCCCCACACTCACTGTCTCTAGCTTGGGGCAATATGCAGGGCCCTGGAACAGGTACCTCAAAGGGCAGAAAGATAAATAAGATGAAGTGCTTCAACTGTGGGAGTTTAAGATAGGTAGGGGGTTTCCCAGGTGGTACTAGTGATAAAGAACCTGCCTGCCAATTTCAGAGACATAAGAGATGTGAGTTTGATTCCTGGGTTGCAAAGATCCCCTGGAGGAGGGCATGGCAACCCACTCCAGTATTCTTGCCTGGAGAATCCCATGGACAGAAGAGCCTGGGGGGCTACAGTCCAGGGGGTCTCAAAGAGTCAGACATGAGTGAGAAACTAAGCACACACACATGCACGCAAGATAGGGCAGAAAGGATGTGAGCATCTAAAGATGCTCAGAGACAGGCTACAGGACAGGTGTGGGCAGACCAGGGGCAGCTACTTTGTGACTGGGGCTGGGGACGGTGAATCAGGGAAGACTCCTTGGATGTGTTTGATGGACTAGAATCCACCCAGTGATCCAATGATGGGATGAGTGTATTCAGGGAGCATAGATAAGGTCAGAAGACAAAAGGAATCGCAAGCCTGGAAGACTGAGAGATGAGTGAAAGAGGGAAGCCAGGAAGGAAGGCGACGTGGCCGAGGAGAGTTTCTGTACTGGACAGGTCTGGTTCTGATGTGGGCAGCAGGGGGACTGGTCTAGACAGCAGGTATTGTGTTATGCCTGGAGCTTAGAGCCGGGAGTAAGACTGAGGATGAGAGAATTGGGGGTTAGCCCCAGAGGGTCACCATGGACAGGATTAAGGGTCCAAGGCAGACCTTGAGGGCGCAGAGAGGACTGAGAGAGACATCAGAGTTCTCAACACAAAGTGATCATGAGAAACTCAGAAGGAAAACCAAGAGGCTGAACCATGCAGATGGCCAACAAAGGGAACAATTAGAGTCCCCCAGAGTCCCTAGCCAAGGAACTGTGGATAAAGCTGACCTTGTCATTTTGTATTTATCATCTGTAGTGCAAGTACATTCAAATGCCAGACAAGACATTCATGAAATCTGGCAGGCTTTACAGAAGGCTATTTAGTCAGGAGAGCAGGATAAGTCAATTTATGCAACTGAATTTGGCCAATAAAACCCCTCAAAGCTATGATGCTCTATGCCAGGGGTCCCAGGATATAATGCCTGATGATCTGAGGTGGAGCTGATGTAAAAATAATAATAGAAGTAAAGGGCACAGTAAATGTATGTGCTTGAATCATTCCAAACCCACCACCACCACCTGCCCCCCCCCACCACTGGTGGAAAAATTGCCTTCCACGAAACCGCTCTCTGGTGCCAAAAAGCTTGGGGACTGCTTCTCTATGCACTGTGACCTATTAATGTATTTAATTCTAGATTTTATGCTAAGAACCATTTTATTCATGGAAAATATGAACTGGATAGAATATCCTAACAGTGAGCTCGTGTGTCTATAAAGCAATCAAAGAGTCCATGCAGTGGTCTGGCTATCGCAGAGATTATTTCCAAATATTCATGTGCTGCTTGTTCAGTTACTTTATCACCAAGGCAATGGCACCCCACTCCAGTGTTCTTGCCTGGAGAATCCCATGGAGGAGGAGCTTGGTAGGCTGCAGTCCATGGGGTCACTAAGAGTCAGACACGACTGAGTGACTTCCCTTTCACTTTTCACTTTCATGCATTGGAGAAGGAAATGGCAACCCACTCCAGTGTTCTTACCTGGAGAATCCCAGGGACGGGGGAGCCTGGTGGGCTGCCGTCTATGGGGTCGCACAGAGTCGGACACGACTGAAGCGACTTAGCAGCAGCAGCAGTGGCAGAAGATAAAAGGGCTTCACTGGTGGCTCAGACGGTAAAGAATCTGCCTGCAATGTGGGAAAGCCAGGTTCGATACCTGAGTCAGAAAGATCCCCTGGAGAAGGGAATGACAACCCACTCCAGTATTCTTGCCTGGAAAATTCCATGGACAGAGGAGCCTAATGGGCTATAGTCTGTGGGGTCACGAAGAGTCAGACATGACTGAGGGACTAACACTTTCACTTTCAGTATATATAAACAGAAAAATGGGAGCAGGGACTAAAAGTTTAACAAAAATGATTGGGGGGAAATACAGCCGAGTTGAGCACATTTGGCTATGACTGTTGTGAGCTGGACCGGGCCAATTTAGGTAGTCACAATTTGTCAGACTCTTTTTGATGACTGTCAGCAGCAGCTTCTGGAGATTAAAAGTTGGCAGGCGTGATCTGGCCTCTAGACAACCTTGCTATTAGGTGCCATGTTTCAATTAAAGCAAGTTTCAGACAGGATTCTACCCTACGTTCAGCTATGTATTAACAGGTAGGCATGTAAACATGTATTGAAAACTGGGTCCAAATTCCAGTTCTATGTCTCTTTAAGTACTTTGACAAGTACTATGCATGAAATGATCATTCTGAGGCAAACACAACAATATTCTTGTGATGGGCTGAACTAACTTCTTAGTAAGATTCCTTATTAAAGGGATTCCTTATTAGGGGATGAGGGTAAGAGTGAAAGTTTCAGGTGAACAGCGAAAGGACTCAGCTACTCGCCTGTCTTTGAAGTATGGACTACTGACTATGGTATTTCAAGGGTTAATTCAGCACCCATCAAGGTAAGTAACTTACACGTACACATATTTGTGTTACTGCTTAAACTGAAGTATCTTAAGGTGAATTACAAAAAAAATTATTATAATTCTCTTTCTTTTTGCATGAATATAGAAAAAGTCACTGTGGTAGGTTTAGTGATGGCCCCTAAAAATGTGCATGTTCTAATCCTTATAATTTGTGAATATTACCTTCTATGATAGAAGGACAGGTGTGATTTAGTTAGGCATTTTGAGTTGGGGTGGTTATCCTGGATAATCTATAGGCCCAACATGTAATCATGAGTGTCTTTATAAGAGGGAAGCAGAGGGAGAATAGACCATGGAAGAGGTGATGTGATTATGGAATCAACAGATGATGAAGTGGAGGAAGATGTAGGAAGAGGCCACTGGCCAAAGAACACAGGTGACCCCCGGGAGCTGAGAAAGTCAGGAAAACAACTGCTCCCCCCAGAACATCCAAGGGAAGCCAGCCCTACTAACATCTTGTCCAGTGAAACTGATTTTGGACTTCTAACTTTCAGAACTGTCAGAGAACACATTCACATTGTTTGAAGCCACTAAATCTGTGGCCATTCATTACAGTGGCAATAGGAAATGACTACAGTCATCAAGATTAATGATGGTAGCAGCATCTTGGTCCAGCTCATGGAAATTTCCACAGCAGCTGTTTTGAAAACCCTTGCTATACATGGCTGACAGTTCTTGGGTTATTTTTTTAAAAAAAGGCTGCACTGAGGGCCATAGAGAAATGAGAGGAACAAATGGTGAGAGTTTTAAACTGTTTTTAGGAACAAAATCAAAATCAGCCCCGGGATCTGTAAAAAGTAAACTATTTCACTGCCTCTCACCAGACACAGTGAGTCTAGGTCAACATTTGAATGAAAATCAAATACAAGGAAGCCATGATGTTTCATTAAATTCATTATGACTGTTTCCTGGCCAGGTACCAGGTAAGCCAGGGCCACACTCCAGCCAAAGGGTCCCTGATGACAAGTAACTCACTCATTAATTCAATACCCAAATGGGCTGCTTTACAGACTGAGCATTAGGCCATCTTTGTCCCACTAGAGAAGATTAACATAGCAAAATAACATATCAAAGTGAAGTTAGAGGAATCCAACTAGACAAAGGAAAGAGTTTTAAGAAACAGGATGCTCTTGATTTTCAGGTCAGAGATGGAGAAATTGCCTGGTTCTTATTTTATGCCAGGATAGAACTAAGGGATTGAAAATTAGAACTTTTTGTTTGAAGGAACAGTCAGCTGTGCATTTGGGAGAGAGAATTACCATTTAAAGCATTGCTGTGAAACCAGGTTCAATCTGAGGTGACATGGAAGAACTGGAAAAGCCTTGGTTTCATCATTTATATACTTGCTCCTGGGTTATTACAGAAATTAAGTGAGACCCTGCCTAAGTCTGTCATTACCTAACTCAGTCTTTGTACATTGGCACATAGTCAATGGCAGCTGTTAGTTACAACAGGAGATTGCTATGATCACAACTTCAGGGAGACAGAGAGAAATGCCAAAATGCTAGACCCTGAGTTGTTCTAGGGGCCTCTGGATGAGTGCCTTCTTTATACATGGGCGATTATATGCTCCGTAATATTATCTAAACTGAAGCAGCAGTTATCTTTAAAATGGATAACCAACAAGGATCTACTGTATAGCACAGGGAACTCTGCTCAACGTCCTGTGGCGGCCTGGATGGAAAGGAAGTTTGAGGGTGGATGGATCCATGTATATGCATGGCTGAGTCCTTTCACTGTTCACCTGAAACTGTCACCGCATTGTTACTTGGCTATACCCCAGCACCAAATAAAAAGTTAAAAAAAAAAAAAGGAAAGTGAACCAGCAGTGACCACAAAGGATAAGAAAACAATCCCTTTCAATAGAATGGTTCCTGGATTCCGGGCCAAATACTAGATGACTATTTAGGCAGGTCACTACATTTTGCTAACCACACAAGTTACCCACTAAGTCAACATCTTACTACAATACTGGCTTCTTTCTTCAAGCTGGCAGAAGGTCTGCTGAATAACAAGCTTTTGCTCCCCGCTTTCAAAATTTACAATTCCCCTGGTTCCTGATTAGCAAGACTCTAATCACCACCAGAAAGAAGGAAAGGCAAACAGGAGGGGAGGCAGAGGCAAGAATGACAGGCTGACTTTCTCTAGGATTTTTGGGGGCCGTTTCAGAATGATAGGGATGGCTTTAGGCTTGTAAGAGGGTGGCATGACTACGTCCTGGCAAAGAACATTCAGTACAAAAGTAAGATACCTTCCCTTCCTGCAGAGTCTACAGCAAGGGCTCTTCTCCACCTAGAATGTTCCAGTTGGCCTCGACTGAAGGCTAGCCAGAGGTTTCTCTTCTTCTCAGTATATAACCAGGCCTCTGCAATTTCTCAGACAGGACTGCAGATCTTGGTGGAGGAGAAACCTAAGCCTCTGACTGAGCTGGATATATTAGGGACTGGAGAACTTGTAATTGGTGATTTCAGCCCTTTCCCTTTCTATTTGAGCAGGAAATAGAAAGAGAGAAGGAAGAAAGCAGTGCAGCAGTAAAATGAAAAGGATGTAAAGAGCAAAAATAAAGTGGTGAAGTTTTTCAACTGAAGTGAGCCTGCATTGGGCCGAAATCCCATTTGGGTATACTGTAGCTAGGTTTTAGTCTCAGGTGATGGGCAAGTGCTAAAATTCTAGAACAATGAAAACACTTTTTCCCAGCCATGGGCTTCCTAATACTCTTCTGTAAATGTGAACAAGCCTCTCTAAGTCATTATCTTCATTATTGCTTACAAGACTTTATTAAAGGACTTTATCCTTTATTGGGGTATTAACTCCATCAGGAAGGGGACATGGTAACTGCAGGCTTCGGCTCCCTTTCTTGCAGTTCAGGGCTGAGTTCCACCTTCTCTAGCAGCATTTACATCATTCCTATGCAGGAGTTGGGGTCGGGGAGGGGGTTGGTTCACAGCATGGTGGAGAGAATGAGCATCAGGCTTATAAACTGTCCAAGTGGGACAGCGGTATGGTTGGTTTAAAAGGCTGAACTGAGCTGGTATGGATGTAAATCCTGAGGAAACAAGTTTCTGGTAACCACGTAGGCCTCCTGAATGAAAAGAACATAAGTCGTCTCTGGAGGGAGGCGGCCACAATGCTGGCTTTGCTTTAAGTCTTTCAAGCGTTCTTTTAGCTTGTGGCCTGCAAACTTTGGGTAAGTAAAGTCCCTGTATCCTCATATGCTTCTGCGCCTATGGCAAGGGCAGACATCTTTCTGCAAGCATTCAGTGTCTTCATTCGTTTGTTCTATATATTCATCTTTAACTTTTGTTTTGAAGTAATTTCAGACTTATGAAAAAGTTGCCAAGATACAGGAATTATGGGATATGGGATATGAATTCCCATAGCCCTTTACCCAGACACCCTAAACATTTCCTTTGTCAACGCTGTGTGTGTGACCCATACATTACTCATTTTCTGAAACATTTAAGCGTAAGTTGCAGATATGCTATTCCTTTACCCATAATACATCAGTATCTTTCATATCAAAAAAAAAAAAACCACTTATATAATACAGGAAAATTATAAACATTAAAACATTATCCCTGATACAGCATGATTTACTCTGTGGTGGTGGTGTTTTAGTTGCTAGGTTGTGTCTGACTCTTTGAGACCCCATGGACTGTCGCCCGCCAGGCTCCTCTGTCCATGGGGTTTCCCAGGCAGGAATACTGGAGTGGGTATTCCTTCTCCAGGGGATCTTCCCCACCCAGGGATCAAACCCACATCTCCTGCATTGGCAGCTGGATTCTTTACCACTGAACTACCAGGGAAGCCCAACAACAATAGTATTATTTACTCTATAGACCTAAGTTATTCTGCCAAGTGTTCCATTAATTCTTTTTAATTCACCCTTTAAAGTGTATGGCTCTATGTGGTCCAGTCAACACCCAGGAGGCCTCCAATGGTCTGGGCTGAGGATGGCTCCCTTTCCCTCCCCAAGCAGTGGGATCTCTCTAAAGGTCTGCACAGAATTCATTCCTGCAGACTTCAGTCTGTTGCTTTCCCTCAGCTGCCACAGTTCCATCATTTGTGCTCTAAGGTGACAGGCTTTGCTGCACTTCCGCCTGCAGGTTAAGGTTTTTGTCTCCTGGGGGCTTCATGCCTTTCCCTGGGGACAAAGGCCCCCATGAAACCCCATGGGGGCTTCATGGCTTTCCCTGCTGCCTGCTTCCCTAGGTCTGCCTCCTCAGGGAAACTCTGGGACTTAGCCTGTCCCTAGTCTCTTGAGCACTGGTGAGGTCCCAGAAGAGTCTGTGCGTGGGTGGCTGTGAATCTCCTTCGTGCCTGAAGTTCCCCAGGGTTCTGCCTCCTCACACTAGCTCACACTCAGCCTCGAACAGTGTTAAGAACTGTAGCTGAATTCTTACTGGCGCGTATGCTGTCTGTCATCTCCAGCAGGTGAGCATCCAGGCCCTGTCTCTCTCTGGACGAGCCTGTGTCTCCTCGGGTTTGGTGTAAGCTGGTTGCCCTGCAACCACAGCTCTAGGATAAATTCAAGGAAAGCTGTGACTTCAAAGATTAGCTTAGCATCTTTGGTGAGGTTTTAAGAATAAACGCTGTCTTTTCTAGTTTTCTACATCCTAGGAGGAAGTCAGACATCCATTTTACATTTTTTTTGCTCATCTATGAATTGCATTTTTTCCCTTACAGCACCTGAGAAAACATTTGGGAAGAAAACCTGCTGTCTACTGACATACCAGTAATAGACCCTCTCCCTCAATCTATTAAGATATTCACATGTTGTTGTTGTTTAGTTGCTAAGTTGTATCTGTTTGTGACTCCATGGACTGTAGCCCGCCGGACTCCTCTGTCCATGGAATTCTCCAGGCAAGAACACGGGAGTGGCTTGCCATTTCCTTTTTCCAGGGGATCTTCCCGACCCAGGGATTGAACCTGTATCTCCTGCACTGGCAGGCAGATTCTTTGCCACTGATTTACCAAAAATATTCAGATAGTTGTACATTATCCTTAGAACTCTTAGAGCATACAACTCTTAGAACGCTCTCTCCCAGAGAATGAGCAGTCATCTGAAAAGGTAAAAAGATCATGTCTTTAGCACAAAGGATCTAAGACTGAGATATAGTGGTTAAGAAGCTGGGTTTGAAATGTGGACTTAATTATACCTTCAGAGAGACAGGTTCTTTCTTGCAGGATGGCTTCTGATCCATCCTGAAAATCATTGCCTGTCATTTTCCTGAGCCTTGTAAGGGGAAAAAAGTCTGATTGGGAAGCAGTCACCTCCTCCAAGCTAAGGCATGGACTTATTTGCTAAAGGCTTTCAGCTAGATAGTCTAATCTGAAAGTTATAAGGAGCCTTCAATTATTTTGAAGGGAAACTGGTGATTAAAAAGGAAAAACAAAAAACCCTGCCGTTATTATAACAAACCCAGCTGCCTGGAATAAGTACAGTGTTAACAATGATATATAAAATGTCTATGTTATGAAGTAATGCAAAATAAATTCCTGAACGTGGAGCTGATTCTAACATGATAATCGGCTAGTCTGAGGCTTTTCCCCCAGGGCATGGCAAAGAAGCCACAGTAGTTTTTAACTTCGCAAGGAAATGGTGTCATTTCTTAAAAGCAGCTGGTCAGTCATAAACATTTATTGGATATATTCTAGATTAGCTGCTGTAGGAAATCTAAGAGTTTGTAAAATAATTATTCTGAATAATTGTCAGAAAGGTATCAAGTTCTTTCTAAACCCTCATTTTCTAAATATATAATCCCCAGTAATAATTCACCCTCACACCATAGTCCCAGCCCCTTTTTTGCCTTGTCTGGGGAATTCTATGGACAGAGAAGCCTGGAGAGCTACAGGGCATGGGGTCGCAAAGAGTAAGACACGACCGAGTGACTGAGCACGCACGCTGTCCCTTGGGATTGGAACAAAGCCAGTTACAGATTTCTCCCATGAACCTTTCATCTCCCCTACACCTAGTTAGGAACCCAACTGACTCCCCATATCAGGTACCTGTGCTGTCAGGCATGTCCTTGACAACCCCAAACTACCCTGCAACCAAGGATCTGGTTGAATAAAAATGTCCTCATTCCCCTGCTCCCCAAAAATCTGAGAAAGCTAATTTATGCCAAAGTGTCATTTACTGATACATCTTTCTTCAGAGGATACCTTTCTTGTCCTTTTTGCTTGTAATTTTCTTTTTGATGAGAACAGAGAGTGGGAGTATCCCAGGCAGGAATCTTCCCACCGTCCTTCACCTCACTCTAAGGGCTGGTCACTTAGTCTGCATAAAAGACTAGCCTGTATGCAGACAGACCTTCCATCCTTCACAGTAAAGAAGATGCTGTAGCACACTCTTGGTAGAGCATGTTTTCCAGTTTGTGTAGTGACACTGGGCTGTGTGATCCATATATTCCGGCCTATTTCTCTTCATCCACAACTGGGTGTTGTTTTCCACATCGGGAAAGGAGTACATCAAGGCTGTATATTGCTTATTTAACTTATATGCAGAGTACATCATGCAAAATGCTGGACTGAATGAAACACAAGCTGGAATCAAGATTGCTGGGAGAAATATCAATAACCTCAACATGCAGATGACACCACCTTATGGCAGAAAGTGAAGAATAACTAAAGAGCCTCTTGATGAAAGTGAAAGAGGAGAATGAAAAAGTTGGCTTAAAACTCAACATTCAGAAAACGAAGACCATGGCATCTGGTCCCATCACTTCATGGCAAATAGATGGGGAAACAATGGAAACGGTGACAGACTTTATTTTTGGGGCCCCCAAATCACTGCAGATGCTCACTGCAGCCATGAAATTAAAAAACACTTGCTCCTTGGAAGAAAAGTTATAACCAACTTAGATAGCATATTAAAAAGCAGAGACATTACTTTGCCAACAAAGGTATGTCTGGTCAAAGCTATGGTTTTTCCAGTAGTCATGTATGGATGTGAGAGTTGGCCTATAAAGAAAGCTGAGTGCCAAAGAATTGATGCTTTTGAACTGTGGTGCTGGAGAAGACTCTTGAGAGTCCCTTGGACTGCAAGGAGATCCAACCAGTCCATCCTAAAGGAAATCAGTCTTGAATGTTCATTAGAAGGACTGATGCTGAAGCTGAAACTCCAATACTTTGGCCACCTGATGCAAACTGACTTATTAGAAAAGACCCTGATGCTAGAAAAGATTGAAGGCAGGAGGAGAAGGGGATGACAGAGGATGAGATGGTTGGATGGCATCACCAACTCAATGGACATGAGTTTGAGTAAACTCCAGGAGTTGGTGATGGACAGGGAAGCCTGGCATGCTGCAGTCTATGGGGTCACAAAGGATCAGACACCACTGAGCAACTGAACTGAACTGAACTGAGTCCTCTTCATCATACCTGCGTTGGAGTACAGTCTTTACAGAAAGGAGAGATTTTCCTCCTCTCCCTTATCCTGCTTGGATCTCCAGCTTGGACTCAAGTGTGTAGGTTTACTGTTTGGGGCTTACTCAATAGGCTCCAATCCATATCCAAGGTTCTGGGGCTCCTTACACCATCAGGTTTCCTGGTGACTATTCTGTAAATTGAACAAAGAATGATCCCTGCCTGTTTCCTCTAACCAAGCAACAAAGAGAAGGGGCACTCCTTCTTACGGGATGAGTCTCCTTGGATAGACCTGAGACATTTGTGCATAAATACTCCCTGAAAGCCCTTCATGCTAGAGCCTTGTGCTTGGCTCAAGGGTTAACAGGGTAAGAGACATTTAGAGAATAAATTCTCTGAAATTTGACCACAGTTATGCAGATGACACCACCCTTATGGCAGAAAGTGGAGAGGAACTAAAAAGCCTCTTGATGAAAGTGAAAGTGGAGAGTGAAAAAGTTGGCTTAAAGCTCAACATTCAGAAAACGAAGATCATGGCATCTGGTCCCATCACTTCATGGGAAATAGATTGGGAAACAGTGGAAACAGTGTCAAACTTTTGGGGGGCTCCAAAATCACTGCAGATGGTGACTGCAGCCTTGAAATTAAAAGACGCTTACTCCTTGGAAGGAAAGTTATGACCAACCTAGATTGCATATTGAAAAGCAGAGACATTACTTTGCCAACAAAGGTCTGTCTAGTCAAGGCTATGGTTTTTCCTGTGGTCATGTATGGATGTGAGAGTTGGACTGTGAAGAAGGCTGAATGCTGAAGACTTGATGCTTTTGAACTGTGGTGTTGGAGAAGACTCTTGAGAGTCCCTTGGACTGCAAGGAGATCCAGCCAGTCCATTCTGAAGGAGATCAGCCCTGGGATTTCTTTGGAAGGAATGATGCTAAAGCTGAAACTCCAGTACTTTGGCCACCTCATGTGAAGAGTTGACTCATTGGAAAAGACTCTGATGCTGGGAGGGATTGGGGGCAGGAGGAGAAGGGGACGACAGAGGATGAGATGGCTGGATGGCATCACTGACTTGATGGACGTGAGTCTGAGTGAACTCCGGGAGTTGGTGATGGACAGCGAGGCCTGGCGTGCTGCTATTCATGGGATCACAAGGAGTTGGACACGACTGAGCGACTGAACTGAACTGAATTGACTGAAGGAACTTGCTATCAGTCCTCTAGGGTTGAAAATCTATGACCCTCTACCTGCCATCCATTTAGAAATTCTACATGGAAGAAATGCAAGGGCCTCAGAGTTCTGCCAAGCCAGCCTGCTGCAAGGGGCTAGGGTTGGGAGCAGGAAGAATTGAACACTTCACTTACCAACAAGAGACTCTCCACTTACATTCATTTTATTTTTACTCTTCTGTATAAGATTGGTCTCAATGAGGGAATTCTCTCCTAGGGAAGTGTGCAAAGATGTGTAAAAGACTTTCTCTCCTAAAAGACTACTTGTTGAAGCATTATTATAATAGGGAAATACTGGAAACAACATGAATGCCCATCAATAAGATAATGCAGTCTAGTTAGTTAATGGAATACTGTAGAGCAGACGAAATTAACTAGAACTACATATATGTACCAAGATAAATTTCAAATAGTGTTGATATTTAAAATACAAATTAGAATGTGTATAGCTAACACAACATTGTCAAGGAACTATACTCCAATAAATTTTTTAAGTTAATTTATTTATTTTAATTGGTGGCTAATTACTTTACAATACTGTAGTGGTTTTTGCCAAACATTGACATGAATCAGCCATGGTGTACATGTGTCCCCCATCCTGAACCCCCTCCCACCTCCCTCCCCATCCCATCCCTCAGGGTCATCCCAGTGCACCAGCCCTGAGCACCCTGTCTCAAGTATCAAAACTTGCCTGGTGATCCATTTCACATATGGTAATATACATGTTTCAATGCTATTCTCTCAAATCATCCCACCCTCGCCTTCTCCCACAGGGTCTGAAAGACTGTTCTTTACATCTGTGTCTCTTTTGCTGTCTCACATATAGAGTTATCATTACCACCTTTCTAAATTCCATATATGCATTAATATACTCTATTGGTGTTTTTCTTTCCGACTTAACTTCATTCTGTATAATAGGCTCCAGTTTCATCCACCTCATTAGAACTGATTCAAATGCATTCTTTTTAATGGCTGAGTAATATTCCATTGTGTATACGTACCACAGCTTTCTTATCCATTCATCTGCTAATGGACATCAAGGTTGCTTCTGTGTCCTGGCTGCTGTAAACAGTGCTGAGATGAACATTGGGGTACACGTGTCTCTTTCAATTCTGGTTTCCTCAGTGTGTATGCCCAGCAGTGGGATTGCTAGATCATAAGGCAGTTCTATTTCCAGTTTTTTAAGGAATCTCCACACTGTTCTCCATAGTGGCTGTACTAGTTTGCATTCCCACCAACAGTGTAAGAAGGTTCCCTTTTCTCCACACCCTCTCCAGCATTTATTGTTTGTAGACTTTTTGATAGCAGCCATTCTGACTGGCATGAGACGTTACCTCATGGTGGTTTTGATTTGCATTTCTCTGATAATGAGTGATGTTGAGTATCTTTTCATGTGTTTGTTAGCCATCTGTATGTCTTCTTTGGAGAGATGTCTGTTTAGGTCTTTGGCCCGTTTTTTGATTGGGTCATTTATTTTTCTGGAATTGAGCTGCAGGAGCTGCTTGTATATATTCGAGATTAATTCTTTATCAGTTGCTTCGTTTGCTATTATCTTCTCCCATTCTGAAGGCTGTCTTTTCACCTTATAGTTTCCTTCATTGTGCAAGAGCTTTTAATATAAATTATATGTATAAATGTATAATTATTTGAAGTTTAAATATTAAGAACAATATTATGCACAGTTTTAGAGCATACATGTGTGTAGTTAAAGTATAAAAGCAGAGATACGAATGATGCATATCAATTCAGAGACAAATTTCCTCTCTCCTTCAGAGAACGGGATTGGGTACCTTGGGGGTTTCGATGGTATTTGCACTATTTCATTTTTTAATAAGGTGGTATATCAGTGTTAGTGTTTTTCCATATAAAATGTATCTGAAATATTTCATTATGACACTTGTAAAAAGAAAGGGTTCTGTGAATCTGAGTCAGGTGTTCTGAGGTGGATGAACCTAGAGCTTGTTATACAAAGTGAAAAGTCAGAAAAAGAAAACAACAAATATTATATATTAATGCCTGTATGTGGAATAGAGAAAAATCAGTACTGATAATCTTATTTGTAGGGAAGGAATGGAGACACAGACATAGAGAACAAACTTGTGGGCATAGCAGGGAAAGAAGAAGGTAGGAGAAACTGAGAGAGTAGCAGGGACATATATATACTCTATCGTGTGGAAAATAAGTAGCTGGGGGAAGCTGCTGCACAGCACAGGGAGCCCAGCTGTTGCTCTGTGACGACCTAGAGGGTAGGGTGGGAGGGTGGAGGGAGGCTCACAAGGGAGGGGCTGCTGCTGCTGCTAAGTCGTGTCAGTCATGTCAGTCGTGTCCGACTCTTAGCGACCCCTAAGGACTGCTGCCTACCAGGCTCCTCTGTCCATGGGATTTTCCAGGCAAGAGTAGGGGAGATACATATAATTCTGGCTGATTTGAGTTGTTGTCCGGCAGAAATCAACACAACATTGTAAAGCAACTATCTTCCAATTGAAAAATAAAACTAATTCGTAACCACATCCAAAAAAGAAAAAAAAGGGGGGGGGGAGGGTTCAGTGTTTAAAAAGCTTGAAAGTCAATGAGCTAGGACAAGGGGCTCTGAAATGCTGATAATTCAGAGTTAGGGAAAATGGTCTCCAAGCAACCCTTTGTGGCCCCTTCCGGGAGTGACCTCCTAAAGCCCGTCCTGCCTTCTGGAGCCATGGCTCTCAAGCCTTCCTATGGGAAAAACGCATATTTTATCCCTACCCCCACTCTTGATTCTCGTTTAGTTGGTCAGGTTTTTATTGAGCATACCAGTGATTCTAGTGATCATGGTCAGGATATCTTTGAGATAGATGCTAATGGTAAGCAAACCAAATTCTGGGAGCCTGTGGTCTTTCAAACCTTTGCCATGGACTTACTGCTTACAATGATCTAGCGTGAGGCAGGGGTTGCTATAGGGTCCAAGCAGCATCAGTGTTACGACTTTGTACACTTGTTAGTGATAACTCCTGGTCCATGTGCAGCATCATGAAAATCTTGTAAACCTGTGTGGTTTTGAAGATGGGGGTATAGGAACAGCAGATAATGGGAAGATATGATGGGGGAAGCTAACAACAAGTATTGAAAGGAAAAGATGATTTTCTCTAAATTCAATTCCAAGTTTAGGAGGTATTCAATTTAGATGAATAGATTTATGTCACTACAAATGATCAGGATGGAACAAACAGTGTATGGTGAATTATATAAACACCCCTTTGGCATTAATTGGAGAGAGATGCTGTTAAACCCTCTTGTATTCCATTATGAAGATAATACACAATTTCAACATATCAAAAATATATAAATTATAAAGAAGATTATAAAAATCACCAATAATATCACCACTGGAATAACAGTTGCTTGTTACTTGTGATGTCAAGTTCGTAGTTTGAAATTGGCAAAGGTGGGAGGGAGTATTTACACCACAGAAACAGACAAATGCCATAAGTCAACCCCTTTACTTCTATCCCAAAAAAGTAGTTAAAATTTTACTACATTGATCCCATTGAGCATTGAGCTCATCTTACTTACATGTGTATTTCCCCTCAAATGTAGATAATGCTATAATGCAGATTAAAAAAAAATATTTTTGATGTAGACTATTTTTAAAGTCTTTACTGAATTTGTTACAATATTGCTTTAGTTTTATGTTTTGGTTTTTTGACCTTGAGACATGTGGGATCTTACCTCCCTGACCAGGGATCAAACCCACGCCCCCTGCACTGGAGGGCGAAGTCTTAAGCCTGGACCACCAGGGTGGTCTCCATAATGCAGCTTTGAAAGTGCAAATGTATATCTGACTAAGAAGTATATTCTGAGTTATTTTGGGAAATTAACAGGACCATCCATCTCGCGTATTTTGTGCAGGGGGAGCAAGGACCTCAGGGCTTCCCAGGGCCAAAGGGCATGACAGGCCATGGCCTCCCTGGCCAGAAGGTAAGTATTTCAGGACTGAAGGGAAATGCTCAGCTTTCGGATCTCAGCGGCTTAACTTGAACCCTGGAAGGGCTCTCATGAACTTGTTACTCCTCTCCTTACAACACTTGGAGAAAAAAATACCGCTTCAGAGTGAATCCTTATGTGTTTCTTTTCCTAAATACAAACATGTTTACTTCATGAAATCTCCTTTTCTTCAAACTCAAAGCCAGCTGATGAGGAACAAATCCTTACAACCTACCCACATGGAAGATACCAGAAAATTCAGGTGTTAACCTGTATAATAGCTGAAGTTCCCAAAGTCAGTGAACTGATCAGATGGCATCTCATGGTCTCCTCACCTTGGGGTCTCTAGTTCATCATGAATTAGATAATGGTGCCTGTCCACGTGCGTGCTCAGTCGCTTCAGTCATGACCGATTCCTTGCGACCCTTTGGACTATAGCCCACCAGGCTCCTCTGTCCATGCGATTTTCCAGGCAACAATACTGGAGTGGGTTGCCGTGCCCTTCTCCAGGGGATCTTCCCCACCCAGGGATTGAACCCGTGTCTCCTGCGGCTACTGCACTGCAGAAGGATTCTTTACCAGCTGAGCCACGGGGGAAGCCCCTATGGTACCTGGGAGGATGTAAATAAAATGCCCCCTATTTTTTCATATAGTATATTCATACCAACAAGAACCAAGAGTCTTCAAGAGGTACCTCAGTTGCAAAGAAATGAAACTTCAGAGTTTTCCTAATTTGGCTTTAATATTCACAATCTAAACTTATCTTTTCATTGCGCTGTAAAGGGAGAGCACGGAGAACGCGGCGATGTGGGAAAGAAAGGTGATAAAGGGGAAATTGGAGATCCCGGACCCCAAGGAGAACAGGCAAGAAGTGATTTTTAATCTCTTACTGTCATTGTACACATTAACCGGATGCAACCTTCACTGACTGTTACTCTTCTTCCACTAAGTAGGGGTTACAAGGACCAAAAGGAGACCAAGGACTTACAGTGAGTATCCATCCTAGAGGGGAACTGAGGGGTTTGTGCTCACAAAATGATTACATCTGTGTTTTCACATTGCAAGTAGGACTTCCTTTGACACAGAATTACTGCTGGCTTCAATGCAGGGGGTGACTGAATCTGAATGTGAGGGGCACTTTACCCCGGCAGCCCTTATCCAGCCTCACTGTAGACATGTAACTACCCACCTGACCCCTGGTAGAAATGTTAACAAAGAGGTGAGCCATTTAAAAGAAATCAAATGAACAAGGGATTTTTTTATTTTTTCAGAATAGGGGCTCTTTTTTTTTTTTTTTTTTTTTCCTGAACTAGTTCCTTTAAGTGCTCTGAGAACAACAATCGCAAAATTGGGATTACTTTCCTTTACTGATTCACTTATTCAACAAACTCGTGATGATGTGCAAACTTTCCCCTTTTCTTCTCTTTGATTTGCTCCATCGCAAACACAAAGCTGACCCCTGAAAGCCCCACAAGATGGGAAGGTTCTAGAATTTCTATAGCAAAGTCTAATTCTTCCTTTGTAGTATCTACCTTTCCTGGAGTTGAGGAGAAAACAGGGAACTTCTCTTGTTCCCTTTTGGATGGGTCACGGTCTGGGGATGTTGACCTTACATGCAGTGTCAGGAAGCGCAGAGCTGAGAGTTCCCGCGATGAAGGCCAGAGCTGGCATGTGACGCACACAGCTGTGCATGGTCCTCACGGCCCATCTGCCTCTTTCTCTTCGCTGTTCCACGCCATAGGTCAGACCCTCCCCAGATACCTTTGGAGGATAAAGCAGCTACACATGCAGCAATTTCTCCTACACGTAGCAGAGGAGGGTGTATGTTAAATGCCCAGAGAAATGTTCCCTGTAGGTTTATACCCTCCGTCCCATCCCTGCATGGAGAGGGGAACTGTCTTCCTTCATCCATGCACTTGCTCATTCATTTCACCAACAATTATTGGGCACATCCCCTGGGTCAGGGTCTGAGACAGGCACAGGGGTAAAAGTTGAGAACAAGAGACTGCATCTCTGGACTCAAGGAGCTCGCAGTCTAACGGGAGAGAAAGGCAGGCAGAGGATGTTCACCTACAGTTTGATAAAGGCTGTGACAGAGGTGATGTGTGGGTCCAGAGCAGACAAAATGAGGTGAGATTTGATGCATATTCTCTTTTCCTTCACTCTTGCCTTTGTCTAGCATTTAGAAAGCCAAGATCAGCATTAAACGAGACTCTAGTATGACAGGCTCCTTCACATCAGCACCACCCTGACCCAGTGCTGCAGGGCACCTGGGGGACCCAGGCAGGCTGCGGCCCCGACTCTGGACTCCTAGTCCTTCTCCTGGTACGCCCTTTCCTCCAGGTGAGGAGCGACCACCCTGAGTACACACCGCCCTGTCCCTGCTCCACACTCTGGATACACAGATCTCAGAACTGTCCCCAGATGGCCTCAAGTTTGGAAGTGGACAGCACTGGCCTGTATGCATGAGGTAGCCAAGGAAGGGGCAGGCATCTGGGGGGTATTTGACAGAGCTTGGGTTCACCTCGCGAGTGCTGGCTAAGACCCGGGGCAGCACAGGACTGGTGAAGACGGTGGGCAGGGAGAAGGGGACAGGCTAGAGACTGCAGCCCTCTCTTGCTCAGGACACACATTAACGCACATAACAGCCCACGAGGCAGGGAGGAGTGTCTCCCTTTCAGATAAAGACCGGCCAAGTCTTGCAGAAAGCTTGAGCAACACGCCCCGAGTCACCTCGCTAACAAGGCACAGAGCCCTTAAAGCTGGAGCTGGCTTGTTGGAAGCCAGAACCAGCCTGCTCCCTCATGAAGGCTGTTCTGGAAAGGCCTCCTTTTTCTCCCCACCCCTACTCTCTCCTATCCTCACACACTCTCAGGGGTAGATTCAGTCCAGACTAACACTCCTCCTTTAAAAAAAAGAAAAGTATTTTTAATTGGAGGATAATCCTTCACACCTTTGTGTTGGTTTCTGCCATACATCATCATGAATCATTAATGGGTATATATCCATCCCCTCCCTCTTGAACTTCCCTCCCATCTCTCACACCCAACCCCACCCCTCTGGTTTGTCACAGAGCACCAGGCTGAACTCCTTGTCAAATTCCCCTTTCAAGAGGCAAATACTATTGATGGGAGTTCACGTTTTTAATCATTCTCACCCAAGCTACTTCAAAAAGACTTGCTCCAACTAGGCCTGAAATGCTAGTGTTTCTCAGCACCTGCCCGTAATCGTTTCTTCCGTGTCCTCGAACTCTCAAGGAGGGACAGCTATTAAAGGCGCACGGATGCACAGTTCAAAAAGGTGGATTTAATATTACAGTAAAGTTGTATGGAGGATGAGAAAGCATTTTAGATTATAAACATAGAAAAACTATGCTTGACAAAAGTGGGTATGGAGGGGTCTCCCCGGTTACACTCAAGCTCTGCCCCAAGCCATCTCGTCTGCCACCCTTCTTCCAACAGCCAACTGAACACTGGCCTTTCTTAACTCTGCCTCCAGCTTGAGCCCCTCTCCCAAACATCAGACCTTACTTCCTACTGCCTTGCCAGCTGGGTGTCCCACAGGCGCCTCGAACTCAGCCAGAATCAAGCTGAACCCAGTTCACTCTTCATTAGCTCCAGCCTGCCCCTGTCCCTTCCCTCCCACCCGCCAAGACTGGCACTGCTATCGTTTACCTCCTAGATGCCTCCTTCCCCTCATCCTCTCTTCCAGTTACTCACCACCCCCTTCATCTCCTTCTGCAGCATCCCTCTAAGCCATCCCTCCCCATCCATCACCCCCACCACGGTTTTCTGGTGTTAATTTTCTTTGCCCATACTATTTAGGAATCTCAGACCACTCCACTGGCTGACAGAGTCAGTTTTCTTAAGTAAAGGTACAACCAATTCTCTTCTCTGCCATGGACCACGTCTGTTCTCACTGCTCAGGCTAAGTCCGCACTCTTCAACAAGACACAGAGGTGCTTGAGAGCCCAGCTGCGTTCCGCATTTTCTGTCATTCCTCCTGTCACACACCCCGAGTCATAAGTTCACTCAAGTACTGTAAAACACTGCGCTTTGTGTGTTTTGCCCCCTGCCTGGAAGGTCCTTCCTCTTCCTCTCTTCACCCCATTCCACCCTGGTCAGAGTCTACCCACCTCCCTGGACCACAGCACCAACTCCACTCTCCCACCCCTGGTATTCCGGCAGGTCGACGTGGCTCCTTGGCTCTGATCCAACAGCACAGCACTTATAAAAAGTATTTGTGTCTTTGCCTACTTGCTACTAGACTCATGTTAACATGAGTCCTTTGAAGGATATAAATTTGATGCCTTCATCATTGGCACTGAGAAACCAAGGTTACTCAGCAATTTTAGCAGAAAAAGTGAAACCATTCATTCCAGTGACTTTAAAGCAAAGATTACACGGAAAATGTTGATTATATATAAATATGACTACTTAAAGCATATTAGACCTGGTTATGGCATAAAAGCACAGTGAAAGGAATTAAATGCAACCTTGATATATAAATTGCTCTTACAAGTCAATAAAAGACAAAGATTCTAATAGAAAAAAAAAAAATGGACCAAGGACACAAAGACCATGCACAAGAGAATACAACTGGAAACACACATTTAAAATTTAGCCTTGCAAGTAGTGGATTAAGTGTAATTTAAAACAGTGAGATATTTTTCTCTATCAAATGGCAAAGATTATATAGTAATAATAACCAGTATTGTATCTCTAAAACAAAACAGGTTTTCTTATATACTACGGTTAGAGCTATCAGCTACCACAACTTTTCTGGAGGATAGTTAGGCAGTCTAAATCAAGAACCTTAAAATGGCCATGCCTCTGACTCTAGGAATCAAGTTTTTCAGAATATTTGGTAATATGGGAAATTAATTATGATATATAATTAATGTTAAGTGAAAAACTATAATCATAAACCTTGCAGTATTTTCTCCACTTGTAAGAATTAAAAATAACTATATTAAATGTGTAACATTTCCCCTGCCAGGATATACAATATAAATATATTAATATAGAAAGTTTCCTTTTTAGACACACCCTAGTTTCAGATTTATTGTCTCTCTAAATGTGGAAAAAGCATGACAAAGCCTGAGAAAAAAAAAAAAGATAACTGTTGATTCCTTTATTTCATATAATTTAAAGAATCTCATACTGGGAGTAATTTTTGTATAGCCACTTGAAATCACTGGCTTTTACTCAATTTACAGTTAAAAAAAAAATCTAAATTAAAATGCCGTGAATATCCTCCATACGTGCTTCTGCTAAGCCATGCCACGGGCTGTCACCTGCACCCCTGTTCTGTCATTATAGATCTTTTTCTTTAAAACTTCACTTTCGCAGCTGTTACATTTATCTTCTTAGAAAAGGCCCCCTGCTTTTCCCCGTTGAGATTTTCTGGGCTTCTGCTTCTCTCCTCTGTGAAGTTAATCACCCCTGTCAGCATCACGTCTTTGGCAGATGTAGAATCCCGACTTCTCCAGTCCCATCCCAGTCATTTGTAGACATGCCACGCGGCACAGGCCACCAGATTGACTGCTAGTATTCAGCGCATCTCAGGCCCCTCTGATGGAGCTAGTGAGGGGCAGGGCCCGGAAGGGGCATCCAGGAACCAGGGACATTTCGTGGAGAAACCCAAGTGAGAGTATTAGGAAACCAGGGAGGAGACTCGCAAATCTGGGGACTGGTCCAGAAAAAGGGGAGAGAATACGGTATAGAATAAATTCTCTTTCAAACCAGGTGCTTGTCCTGGTTGGCTAGCACTTGTGGTTTAAATCATGTAACGAAGGCATAGGTTGCCCACGGCACCGTCGTCCTGGTATCTGCAGGGGATTGGTTCTAGCACACGCCCCTCCACCCAGGAGGTACCGAAGCCCGTGGATGCGCACGTCCCTCATATACAACGGCACAATACTGTCAGCCCTCTGTATCCATGGATGCAGAACTGTAGGGAGTGCATCCTTTGGGGGCCATACCCTGTGCTAAGAGCTGTGTGTGTTACCTCGTGTAATCTCACCACAGCCCTGAGACACAGACCTCTGTTAGGTCACTTCACGCCCAAGGTCACACAGCTGACAAACACCAAAGCTGCAGTTTGAACTTCAAGTCTCAGCTATTACATCTTACAGCTCAAACACATTCCAATTATAATGTATCGTAGCCAACTTTTAACCTCTGTACTATGTATCTTATTTGCAGCAGAAGGATTAATCAAACAGCCCAATGCTGACTGTAGTGAGACAGTCCCTTTTATGTAGGGAAAAAATATTATGGTCACACAATTAATACATTTTCCTCTTTCCCTCCAGAAAGAAGAAATCATCAAGCTTATTTTTGAAATATGTGGTAAGATCTGACGATCAAGAAAGCAACCACCAGTTTAAAGTACCAGTCCCTCTATGTTCAAGATACTGCATTTACCCAGAATATGTATACCGTAGAGCTCATGGGAAAGTTTCAGCTTCATTGGCAAAGTTGGTGGGAAACCGAAAGGAAGCAGTGTGAGGGGCTGTGGGAATCCTGATTTAAGGAAAGAAAATCATGTTCCCAGAGTGGTTAAGAAGCATGAAGACATCAGAGTCTGTGCAGCCAGGCCTTTTGTTAGCACTGAGCTCATTTGTATTCGGTGACATTTACCTGAGCCTGGGAAGGAAAGAACCACCAAGGAAACGTGCCTACAGGGGCCTCACTGGTGTTTGAGTCCAGCCCAGCTGGTGACAGTAATGTCTCTAAATTGAGTTTTGAGACCTAGAGTGCCTGCCACTGCAAAAGCAAGAGGACAGAGTGCAGAGGTCACCTTGTGGAGGACAGAGTTCAGAGGTCACCTTGTGTCGCACCTCCATCTAAATGTTTCCGTGGTGAAATGTGTGTGTGCTCAGTTGCTCAGTTGTGTCTGGCTCTTTTGTGGCCCCTTGGACCGCATCCCGCCAGGCTCCTCTATTCATGGGTTTTTCCAGGCAAGGATCCTGGAGTGGGTTGCCATTTCCTACTCCAGGGGATCTTCCCCACCCAGGGATCGAACCCGCATCTCTTGCGCCTCCTGCATTGGCAGGTGGATTCTTTACCGCTGAGACCCCTGGGAAGCCCCTATGGCAAAACAGGCTTAAAACAGAGTTATCAGAACAAGGAAGGAAAGCAAAAAGATTAGCCAAAAAGCAAGCAATTAATGGATTATGAAGATAAGAGAACCTTCTGTGTTTAAAATGGACAGAGGAGGGAATATCATTATCCTTCCACATAGGGAACCCCAGAACTGTCTTGTCCCCCAAAAGACTTCTGGACCTTAAGAAGCAGCCTGGGACTCTCTGTGGTGACAGGCTAATTTAGACGTTGCTTCTGAGTGCTAGATACCCTGTAAAAATAGCAGCCAGTTTCCTGATGATTTATCGTGGGAGTGTTATTGGGCAACATAAAGATACGAATACACCAATGGAGCCCTGATACTTTTTATTGCTTAGGGACTCTGGCAGCTGCTTCGAATGATAAACCATAGATAGAAGTTGGTTATCGGCCAGTGTTCCTAGATCACTCCCCTTGAACAGTTTCACAGGGTAAATGTTCTCCAGGCCTCCGTGATAAGATGGGAGCCACCGTAGGGTCACTGTGGGTGACTGGGGACATAAGCCAGAGTAGCAGAGGGCGGGGTGGTGGGGGGGCTACTATGCTTATGCCCAGTTAAAGATCCAGATCTTTCCCCGACAGTTAAAAAGTTTCATCTCATTACTTTACTCACTGGCCACACCAATGAGTAAGTGTTCATTTTCACATAAGGATACGGTGGAAGACTGAAATATTAGCGTTCAGATTCAGATTCAATACACATGGTGGGATAATAAAGAGCAAATTTAGGATGGTGGTTGTCTCTTACAGAAAAGGAAGGCATGCAAAGGGATGCTGAATCTTTTTAAAAGACTTTTATATTTTAATCTGAGAAATTGGCTAGCTGTTTATTATGTTATCCTCTACAGTATTTTGATTTTTTGTGTGGGAGGTTTTTTTGTCCCCCCCCCCCCAACCCAGTGTATCATTTTGAAAAGAGTCAGGCATAGAAGCAGAAGGGAGACAACTGCCAGCTGTGTTCACGGTCACAGAAAAGGAAGGCTACAATCTGGGTCTCGCGTTCATCCCCGCCCCCTCCCCTCTCCCTGGGATGTTTTCATTTTCATTCCTGCTGTGTTTCTGTGTCCGCATCTGTGCTTCAGGTTGTGGGCGTAAATGCAAAGAGACTCCGCTGGAGCTGCTGTTTGTGATTGACAGCTCAGAAAGCGTGGGGCTCAAGAACTTCCAAATCATCAAGAATTTTGTGAAGACCCTGACGGACCGTGTCGCCCTGGACCTGGCCACAACCCGCATAGGCATAATCAACTACAGCCATAAGGTGGAGGAGGTGGCGCACCTGACCCAGTTCTCCAGCAAGGATGACCTCAAGCAGGCTGTGGACGACATGCAGTATCTGGGGGAAGGTACCTACACGGCCACAGCGCTCCATGCCGCCAACCGTATGTTCGAAGCTGCCAAGCCCGGCGTGAAGAAGGTGGCCTTGGTCATCACCGATGGGCAGACAGATACCCGAGACAAGAAGAATCTGACTGAGGTGGTGAAGAACGCCAGTGACATCAATGTGGAAATATTTGTGATTGGGGTAGTGAAGAGGAATGACCCCAACTTCCACATTTTCCACCAAGAAATGAATCTGATTGCTACTGACCCAGATAGCGAGCATGTTTATCTATTTGATGACTTCATTACTCTTGAAGGTAAGACAGTTCCAGGGGAAAAGATTTATATTGCCTTTCCAAGAACCACATCGCGGGATGATCCTGACCAAGAATGGAAATCAGAAGGCTACTGAGGTTTACACCAGCATTAAATTGTAACAAACTCTGAAGGAAAAGAGGTTTAGTATCATTCAGTTCAGAGAGGACAGTCCTTAGCTTTATTCATTTGTAGTAAGTGCTGAGTTGGCCATGGAGTTTTCACCTGGGGTATCTACAACTGAAGGGCTGAAAAGAAAGGATAGGATTTGAGGGCATTGCTCAGATTCGCTTATGTTCTAAAAGTTACCTAACTTGGGTAAGAGATGGAACAAGCCCACAGCAAGGCAGAAAATAACCATGGAATCAAAATGAATTAATAAGTCCAAGATGAGTGGGAAAAGTTATGGTAATCTAAAGAGATGAGAGACATAGCAACTAGAATTATTCTCCTCTATTCCCTCTTCTCTGTTTTTCTGAAAACAGATAATGAAGAGTAAACAAGTCAGGAGTTCATCTGAAGGAACATTTTGAATACACCTCACACACTCAGGGCTGAACTGATGGGTTTTCCTATGCTGCTTTACCCTTTCATAAGAACTGATATTTCCTAGTGAGGCATGCTAAGACACTGACTCACCTGTGATTCAAGTGTGATCAGTATCACTTTACAATGAAACATTCCAGGTCACTGGAAACTCATAACACATTCTGGCAGAGCCCACACCCAGAAAGCTTATGAAATAAGTAAAATGTATACTTACTGTATTTGCAGGCTCCAGTTTGACCCAATCCTTCCTTTTCCATCATCAGGACGCTGGGCCTGACGTGGCTTGGCATGGGCCCTCCTGGCCTCATCCTGCTCCTGGGGCTCTGGGTACCCACATAGCTGGCCCTAAGGAGAGCAGACCACACTCAGAACTGTCCCACTTTCCCTCATACTTCAGACCTCCCTAACCTGGGGTCTGGCTTCCTTAACACTGGATGACTGGAGGGTTTATCTGGTGCATTCAGTCTCACTGGGCAGTTAATGTGTTAGAAATGGCCAGAAATATTAAGCATTTCAGACAAGTTATATTCTAATAACTGAAGAGCTTTGTCATCTTAACCAAAGAAGTTACTAACGTGAGGGGTATATTTTTAGACTGGTTTGTCTTTTGCAGTCTCTAAAATCAGAGCTAATTGCCTGGCAAACTTATTATGGGTGAGACTTGCCCCTTCCACAGGGTAGTTCCCTCTGGATAAAATGAATTTAAGTCATCTGTTTGCCTATTGAGACCATTTGTTGTTGTTCACAAGTTCACTAAGTCATGTCTGACTCTTTGCAGCCCCGTGGACTGCAGCACGCCAGGAGTCCCTGTCCTTCACAATCTCCTGGACTTTGCTCAAACTCATGTCCATTGAGTCAGTGATATCATCCAACCTTCTCATCCTCTGTCATCCGCTTCTCCTGCTTTCAATCTTTCCCAGCATCAGGGTTTTTTCCAAAGAGCCAGTTCTTCAGATCAGGTAGTCAAAGTATTGGAGCTTCAGCTTCAGTTTGGGCCATTCTATATTATTACATTAAATTATTTTAGATGGCCTCTTACAGATGATGTAAAAATGCTTTAAAAACTTAGCTCTGCTAGTGGTTGACTTTACGTGCTGGGCAAATGGAGAGTGCAGAAGATCTTTATAATAAACAGATTTGAGTAATGTTTCATTGCTCCTCCAAACCCTTTTCTACTTCTCTTTTTTAAGATACCCTGAAGCAAAAATTATTTACAAAAAGTTGTGAGGATTTCGAAGCCTACCTCTTTCATATTTTGGGTTCATCACCGCTTCAACCTGGATTTGGGATATCGGGGGAAGAACGCCATGAATCCACTCCCGAGCCCCAGAAAGAAATTTCTGAGTCTGTAAGTAACCATCTTGCTCAATTTGTGAGCCTAAAATGATATATTCTGTCTGCTCTACATTGAAGACCATCTTGTCCTGAGCTTTCAAGAATCAACTGAGGTATGGATAGTTTCAGGTCCTTGGCTCTAAATATTAGCCTTCTGTTTCTAGATTTCTAGTTCTGAAATAGCCCTGGGGCTTATGAGCATGAATACGAGACAGATAGACATTTCCATGTTTTATACTTATTTATTATATGCTACAAATAATATTTTTATATTATACCCCTGCCAGTGTCAAAAGTAATCATGTTCACTAGAACAGATCAATACGACACTATCCGAATCATCTTTCTGTACCGGGTTGCAAATCTCCCTGTCCATCTGTGTATCCACTGCACACTTTGCACCCTTTCAAGTTTCTGGCAAGTGCACACATGCTCTGTCTGCACTCTCCCTCCCTCCCGCCCCCCCTCTTGCTCACTTAGCTTCCCCCGCCTGCACCCAGGGCAGGGACAGGGAGGGAGGCTATGCATGCATGTGGCACAAGGCGGATGCTTCATTTCAGAGCTCCCCAATCATGTGTGTACCAGAGAACTACCTCCTGAATGTATTGAGACAAAGGTGATGCCCTTAGAGCAAGCCTCTGAGCACTGACCTCAGCCATGGGTCACAAGCAACTCATAAGTTTCTTTTAGGTGAGAACTGGAGAGCCTCTCATAATCACCAGTGAGTGAGTGATGTAGTCTCTTTCCCACCAAGTCACAACTAAAGCTGGTGTGAACTGATGTCTATCACATGCACAGACATGGTCTGGCAAGCAAGTACACAGCAGTGTCTGTATTTTATAAGCTCAATGAACTCCCCCTGTGGTGTCCTTTTATGAAGTCTTCAAAGACATGGAAGATTTATTTTGAGCCAGGGCAACAATGTTCAAGTATGAGGATTCCACTGACTGACTAGGAACTGAAGACTTGAGAAACCCCCAGACCAGTAGGTGAATGCAGGACCATTCAGAAGTCAGGCCTAGGATGCTATTCCTGTTGTTGTTGTTTAGTCATTAAGTTGTGTCTGACTCTTTGCCACCCCACGGCCTGTAGCACACTAGGCTTCCCTGTCCTCCACTATTTCCTGGAGCTTGCTCAAACTCAGGTCCATTGAGTCGGTGATGCCATCCAACCATCTCGTCCTCTGTTGTTCCCTTCTCCTCCTGCCCTCAATCTTTCCCAGAATTTGCCAACTTATTGAAAAAGACCCTGATGCTAGGAAAGACCCTGATGCCATTCTTATGGGGACAAATTACAGGACTCACAAGATTTTTATATTATATCAAAAAAGGACAGAAAAGTCTGTAATCTATTTTATTAAATACTAATCAACTTCAATATGGGTAATTCTGATTAGGGCAACAGACAACCCCTGGATTGTAGATTGAAATTAACACACACTTATACCACATGGTCTAGATCAGGGGGTCAATAAACCCTTTTTGTGAAGGGCTATATGGACATGAGTTTGGGTAGACTCAGAGTTGGTGATGGACAGGGAGGCCTGGCATGCTGCAGTTCATGGGGTCGCAAAGAGTCAGACACGACTGAGCGACTGAACTGAACTGATATAGGAAAGATTTGGGATTTTGCAGGCCACTTCATCTCTGTTGCAGTGACTCAGCTCTGCCTTAGAAATGCAAAAGGAGCCATAGCCAGTACCTCAATGAATGAACATGGCTATGTTTAGATAAAACTTATTTTTCAAAACAGGTGAAGATTCACATTCAGTCCATAGGGGTTTGCCAAGCCTGGTCTTTACTAAGCATTTGAAAGTAAATTATAGATAATAATGTACACAGTCTATCTTCTCCTTCTCCTGTGATTTATCTCTTTGTCCTGGCCCTAATCAATCCATGTTCCTTTCTAAAAACTACCTATATTAGAACAAACTCAGGTGTCATCCAGCAAGCAGTGTCTAAACAGAGCTCTCCTCAAAATCAATGAGTTCCGGTGAGATGTATTGATAATTTACTGCGGTGCTCAAGGGTGGGGCTTAAGGTACAGTTCCTGCCCAGTAGAAGTCTATGGTCTCTCAGAGAATGGATGAGTACAGGGAGTATTAAGAACTTTAGCAGAGCTATAGAAGAAGTTCAAGAGATGCTGAAGATTAATTTCAGGGCAGAGTAATGTAAGGCTTTACAGAGGAGCTGGTGTTGAGCTAAGTAAGAGTTCTTCAAGGCCATAGCAGGGGGAAGGGTATTTCCAAGAAGAAGGAACATGTGGGGGCAAAGGGGGAATCCATAGGGAATGGCATTTAAGAAATTAGGACAAGTTCAGTCTAACTGGAGCCAAAGGTGTACCTGCAGAAGGGTGAGAGTTAAAACTGGACAAATAATTTGAGGCCTAATTATAAATGTGTCAAACTAAGGAGCTTGAACTTCCTCCATAGGCCAGGCAACCAGAAGAAAGCAGTTTTAAAAACAAGGGTCATACAGTCACATTTGGTTGCAGGGTGAAAGATAAATAGAAGGAGGTGGAGGAGAGGAGACTGGAGGTTGGGATGTGAGGAGTAATGGTCCAGGTGAGAGATAATAAAGCCTTAAACTAAGACAGGGGCCACCAGAATAAAAGGAAGCATGGATTGGAAAGCCATTTTTGGGTAGAAAGAACAGGAATTAGAGAGTGAATGGAGGTTAGGGAGAGGGCTTGGGGATGATGATTGGATTCTAGCTTGGAGATGGGGTAGACTGAAACATCCACTGAGATGGAGAATATAGCAGAAAGGGTAGGGGTAGGGTTCTCTGAAGGAAAATAATGGGCTTAATCTGTGCCAAAGCGGAGGTGGCAGAGGGACATTCAAGGCAATGACACAGAATGAGGGGCAGCAAGAAGCCCCTGTGACTCTGGTGTTGTGACCCAGGAAGTCAGATGCCCTGAGAGACAAGTGACGTTAATAGATTATGGCCGAGGAAGCATTCTAGTAGCTGGGGAGGGGAGGGCATGAGAAGAGTACATCCAAAATAGCTTAGATTTACAGCACCAAGAGTTACATGGTGGGCATCAGTTGGATCTCCCTATGGGGCTTCTTACTAAGAGTGGGAGCTTGTAATGAACTCCTAATGGGAGTTTGTAATGACCTTGAACTTGGATAGTCTCTCTTGAGTCTATGCCTTCTCACCCTGGCTCTCTTTGCAGAAGCACTAAAGTAAGACTGAATTTTTAAAAATGAATGATCCTAATATTTAATTTGAACAAACATATATGCATTTATAGTCACACTTAGATCTGTCATGTGTATATATAATGTATGTTCTTAGTTGCTCAGTCATGTCGGACTCTTTGCAACCCCATGGACTGTAGCCTACCAGGCTCCTCTGTCCAAGGGGAGTCTCCAGGCAACTGTACTGGAGTGGGTTGCCATTCCCTTCTCGAGGGGATCTTCCCAACCCAGGGATCAAACCCAGCTCTCCTGCATTGCAGGCAGATTACCGTCTGAGCCACCAGGGAACATTCATAAATACAAAAACATATTTATATATCCAAGAATGCACATGCTTTATCTAAAAGTATAATTATAGTATTGAAACCTCCAAAGTAAAATGAATCTGTCAAAACCTTCCAATCCTCAGTTTGTTCCCAAGCCTACCCTAGACAATATTGCAAAATAAATGATGTCAGAAGTCCTATTTCCCTTTTTGTGTTTCTAATTTCCTTCTCTGTTGTCTTCCTTTTATCACTCCTTAAGATACCAAGCTCATTGTTTCTTCTTCCTCTCCTTTCTAGCAAAAATCCATTTTTTTAGGGGAAAATCTGTTATCAGTTATTTACTCTTTTGTGAGTGGTGTAAGCCAATGGATTGACTCAAGTCAAGAAAGACTTGCATTTGAACTATTTTATCTAATTGTGTAATGAACATGATTATACTAAATACCTACAAACAGATGTGCTGTGAAATACAGAAAGCAGAAGGATTTCCAAGGTTCTGCTAAGTTCATAAAGCTTTGGCAGTTCCTGCTCTGTTTGCCCTTTTGGGCCAGTCTTAGGAAACGAGACATGTACATCATTTGTTCTATTCTGTCTCTCTCCTGAAATCTCAGGAAATCTTATACTTTCTTCTGAACTCTATCACATTTTACATCGTTAATAATGATTTTTGTAGGTACCCTAACTTTCCTAATGGATTTGAATTCCTTGACGACATCCGTATCTAATTAAACTTTGTGTCTCTTGGGACCTAGACTTGTGCTTCATCTTGTACACAGTAGATGCTCAATAAATCCGTAAGGACCAAACGAAGGCTATACCAACTGTTAGGCTAAAAAAGAAATCTGAAGATTTTCTTCAGGGAAAGCCATCAATTATACTGCAATTCAAAAGACTGTATACATAAGAAATCCTTATCTTTTATGGGACTAACAATGTTGGCACTTCATGTTCTTTCCTTGTTTCAGGGTGTGGCCAGCTGGAGAAAGATTTCCTGGATATAAACTGGAGCAGGGCAATCAAATCAAGTAAACATCATTTAATCAGACCAAGTGGCCATAACCAGTAATGGCCCACTAGGCAAACAAGTATATGAGTTTCCTGCATGAAGTCACTTTTTGTCATTCTAAATGGATTAATAAATAATGTCAGTGCACAGGGCCCATTTGCTGGAGCCAGTTTCTTGAAACAAGATTTCAGATTTTTTTTCCCCTTGAAAGAGTAGAAAGGAAAGAAGCCCTGTCTACCCTTTCCACAAAACTCCTTTTTTGTAAGATGAAAAATTGTTCCCAGATTGCAAACAAGTTAGGTAACTGGCAGCAAAGGTTTTTTTTTTCCTCTCTGTAGAAAGGAGGCTGTGGGATTCCTATGAAGAATGACTGATTCCATAGCAACCTAGGGAAGTCAGTCAAGCTGGTGTGGGAAGAGTCCCTCTGAGTAGCTCCTGCATGGGGTGGACAGGGGGTGGAGGCAGAGGGGGTGCCCCAAGTCCTCTCCTTTTATATGATGTGGTCCTGGTGTATAGTCCAGTGCCAGCCTTAAACTGAGCATACAGCTTCCTTATTTCCGTGGAAGTAATGGATGCTGTGTACTGAAGTCAATTACAAAAAGCTAATACAGCAGGCTGACTCCATTAGCTGCCCGCCCTCTCTGTGCATCCTGTTAGTGAGACCCTATCCCTCGTCCCCATGCCACTGGCCTCAGTTCTCCCCTTCTGCCATGATCACGTAAGCTACTCAAAGATCTTCATCTCTATTTTCAGTCTACCTCTTTGATCTCTTACTCTCCTTTCCCTACAACACTTACTTGTTCTAACTCCATCTCAAGATCCATTCTAGAGAGGGCCACTTCTATAAAGGAAAACGAAATTGGGTCATCTGTGGAAACGTGGATGGACCTAGAGACTGTCATTCAGAGCTAAGTTGGGAAGAGAAAAATAAACACCATATATTAACGCATATATGTGGAGTCTAAAAAAATGGTATAGATGACCCTATGTGAAATAGACCCCCTGAAATAGAAACCCAGACATAGAGAACAAATGTATTTTTTCCAAGGGGGAAAGGGTGGATGTGAGGAATTGGGAGATTGGGATTAAAACATATATTCTATTGATACTATGTATAAAAATAGATAACTAATGATAAGATTGGAGAAGGCAATGACACCCCACTCCAGTACTCTTGCCTGGAAAATCCCATGGACGGAGGAGCCTGGTAGGCTGCAGTCCATGGGGTCGCTAAGAGTCGGACACAACTGAGCGACTTCACTTTCACTTTTTACTTTCATGCACTGGAGAAGGAAATGGCAACCCACTGCAGTGTTCTTGCCTGGAGAATCCCAGGGACGGGGGAGCCTGGTGGGCTGCCGTCTATGGGGTCGCACAGATAAGATACTATATAGCACAGGGAACTCTACTAAATGCACTGTGGTGACCTGAATGGGCAGGAAATCCAAAGGCAGTGGATATATGTCTTATGGATGATTCACTTTACTGTACAGTAGAAACTAACACTGTAAAGCAACTATATGCCAGTAAAAATTAATTAAAAAATAAAGAGGGCCACTCTGAAACCAGGGTTCCACTGACAGTATTTTGAGAACCGCAGCCCTAGGCAGGTTCTGCCTTGATACTGGAATTGGATGTGTCCTTTCATTCTCAGACCTGACTGTGAACTCTAGCCTCAACTCTGATGTGACACCCACTTGTCCCCTACTGTGCTCTGGGGCCTATCTATTCCCTTCTGCCTCTTCTGAAATCAGGACCTTCCTTCCCTGTGGTGTCCTTCCCTGGCAACACTTCCAACTCCTTCCCCAGAGGCAGGAAACAGGCTTCAGACTCTCCCATCTAAAACCTTCCCTAATCCATAATTCTTATGTCAACTGTGATTCTATCCTATCTCTATCTTTATGTAATAAAGTTATTCCACAGGCCAATCTCTGCAACTCACGTCCCCACCCACACCCTCCCCGTCTCCCCCTAGCTTTTACTCTGTTTCCTCACTTCCATTCACTTCCATTCCTCTGGGAAGCCCTCCAAAGTAAGGTTGCTGCCTCGACTGTGTCAATGAAGCTCTGCTGCAAAAGTCACCAACAACCCTCTCATTGCTAGATCCTTAGCATCCTGTTCTCACCTGATTTCTCTTTTGCATATATCACCCTGTCACTGCTGATCTTTGATTTTGCAGGTCCTCTTTCTCTCGGTCCTCCTTCTGAGCATTCTTTCTCAATTGCTTTTGGGGTTTTTCTTTCTCTGTTTACCCCTTAGTATTAAACTCAATCTTTCTGAGATCTGTTCTTGGCCTACTTCTGTTATTCCATATTCTCTAAGTTTGAAAGCCGTGTGTGCTAACAGTTCTCAAATCTGCCGCCCCACTCCAGGCCTTTCTCCTGGGTCCCAGATACACATTTTGATTGTCTGTGTACATCATCTTCTGGGTGTCCTGCAGGCACTCAACGTGAAAAGTGTTCACCATGCTGAACACAGCAGTAGATTTCCTTCATACAATATGGTCCCTCCAACCAGCCGGGCATCTAGCAAGAAACCTGAGACACACCTGGAGCTCTGCTCTCACTGTATCTTTCACACTCATTGGAACTGTCATCTCTGGTCTGTTATCACCCCTTGACCTACGCTCTCAACTCTTTGCTCCTCACTAATATCTCTACCGCCTTAGATCAGGGCCTCATCATTTCTGATCAGTATTTAATAATATGATCTCAAAACTCTTATCACATCTCTCTTTTCTATATTCTCTTCAGTTTATCCATTACTTGCTGATAGAGTCATTTTATTATTTTTTTTTTTTGCCCTTTTAAAAATAACATCATTGAATTGTTAATATTTCTCATACATATGATTCCATTTTGGCTGAATTTTCTTAAAAACTTGTCTGTGATGGCCTATATCTTAACTTGGTACTGAGCATCCATGGCAGATTAGGAAAAAGACATAAATATTTGGGTACATCTATATTTTCTCTGTATGTCTTATTCAAGTAAAATTTTATAGGTTGCTCAATCATACTATACTCACTATTGAATGAAGTAGCCTATTCAGGCATACTCAAAGGCCATAATCAATACTTTCAAAACACAAAGACTTTTTGAGCTTTCAAAACACTTGAGACTAAGCCTAATATTAGTTTAGTTTCTCCACTGACATGAAAATTAAGTTGATTTCCTGAAATCAGACCTAGTTTTTTAAGTGGCCTTGATTAAGCCACATATACAGATATGGCTATCTTGGTCAATACTATAATTTGTTTGTTTATAAAGTAAAATTAACACTCCCTCATTGTGGTAGTCAAAAAAACTCAAATTAAACTGAACAATACCTAATTATTAGAATTTCCAGGTGATATGCCTGTGGAAACCTCATATATTGCTTATCATAGACTTAGAAGCCTCAGTATGTAAGATGTTTCTCTCCTATGGAGAAGAAAAAAATAGCATATTGCAAACTGATCTAGAAAATAATACCCCAGATCTGGAAGTCAGCAAACTTGACTGACTCAAGTTTCAATTCTGAAGTTAAATCCTTGTCTCCAAAGTTTATATTTTTCGTACTTTGTTATTTCAGAGATTAATATGCATCTACTTAGTAAGTTGTGGTCTTTTTCTAGACTTAAATTTTGTAGTGTATTTCACAATGAATGATATCTTAGAAATGAGATCTGACAGCAGTCTAACATTGCATGAATCACCTGTTTCTTAAAGCTTCCTCATTTGTACAATAAGGCATTATTACCAGAATATTCTTTTGTAAAATATGTCATTAGAAACAGTCAACAAACTTTACTGGGCAATGCCAGAATGAAGGACATTATAGTAATGTATGAGAAGCCTTAAACAGAATAAAATCCTGCAGTTTACCTCTAGGAAAGCTGCAGGCGATCCAGGGAGGCACAGCCTAAACTCAAGATGCTCCCCACAGTCCTCAGCAACCTTAAATGCAGACAGAGAGTATTCAGTGCTGGAGTGTTGAGACCTGGCTAAGCAGCACTATTTTCTAGGAAGGGCCAGTCAAGGTCAGAACCTAGAAGCCAGATACCTTGAAGGCATGGGCAGTGGAGCCAGCTGGCAGGTGTAGGAGCCCCACAGCTCCCTGGGAGCAACGTGGCTCTGCGCTTCTGGGAAAAGCTAAGTCTGAGCACATGAGCCAATGTACTTGATCATTGGCATCTGTCCAGGGGAGACAGCTCAGGTTCAAAGAGCTTGTCTATAATATAAGCAAGGTTCAGGGTAATGAATTACAAGGAAAGTGTCTGGAAGTCAGAAACCAAAGGATACTCTGGAATTGTGTGGCGTCTGGTTAGTAATCCTCCTTTAGGTCACCCGTTCACGTTCTTGGATGCAGCTCGAAATCTGTTTTCTCCCCTTAAAGATCTGCACTGAGGCTGGAAGGGACCGATATTACACATCTGCCTGTCCAGCTGCACGGAGCAGGCCCAGCGTCCAGGTGTCAGCCCTCACAGGCCCCAGATCCTCTGCCCTGTTTTACCGTGTGTGCCCAGCTTGCTGCTGGGAACATTCGTCTCCTCCAAGGCAGGCCAGTGTGTGGCAGGAGCAGAAATGTGCAGAGCTGAGAGGCAGCTTGTTGTGTTTAGGGTTAAAATTTATAAAAAAATAATAACAACAGAGAAGACATATGGCAAACATTGGCAAGCCCACCACCCAGATATAACTGGTGTTTCCCTTTGTTCATCACTCTTGCTTCAGAGAAAGTCCTTGCTATTTTCCTTTAGAGTCTCTTTCTCCTCCTCTTCTCTCCAGAAGCAGCCATTATCATGAGTTTCGTGTGTATTCTACCAGTAAAATTTGGGGCTGCTCACATCTCACTTTCAGAGTTGGAAGGTATTGTTGTTGTTTAGTTGCTCACTTGTATCTGACTCTTTGCGATCCCAGGAACTGCAGCACGCCAGGCTTCCCTGTCCTTCACTATCTCCCGGAGTTTGCTCAAACTCATGTCCACTGAGTGGATGATACCAGCTAACCATCTCATCCTCTGTCGCCCCTTTCTCCTCCCGCCCTCAATCTTTCCCAGCATCAGGGTCTTTTTCAATGAGTCAGCTCTTCACACCAGGTGGCCAAAGTATTGCAGCTTTATGTTAGGGTCTAATCTTTCCCTATTTTAAAATGATGACATTAAGGCTTAGAGGAGGGAATTCCCAGGTGGTCCAGTGGTTAGGACTCTGCTCTGCTTCCACTACAGGGGCCACAGGTTCAATCCCTAGTCTGGGAACTAAGATTTCACACACCACGTAGCACAGAGTCAAAAATAAACAGTAAAGCCTAGAGGAATTGAATAATGAATCTAAAGTGTCCCCCAATCCCATCTCTCTCCCTTTTTGTCTCTCTCTCTCTTACCCATTCTGAACTTACCCAGTGGCAAATATTTACTCTTCCATGCCATAAAGATTTTAAATAAAGAAGCAAAGTCAGGAAGGAAGGAAAAAAAGAGAGAGAGAGAGAGAAATGTGGTTTGGCTAATCAGGGAAGTTGATATTTACACATGTGAAATAAGAAATGATCGAGAGGATAGGATTAAAGGTTAACTTCTGCATGATCAGGGCCAAGTGTGGAGGCCTGGAGGGTCCCATGCACCTTCTGGACGGGGCGACTTCGTGCTGGCTGGCTTTTGCTGCTGGGGACAAAGACTTCCTGCTGGGGCAGGCAGGCGGACTTTGAGAGCTTGAGGCAGAATGAGGAGGAGGAGGGAGTGGAAGGTCAGAGCCAGATGTACTGGGGGTAGTGGGAAGCAGGGCAACAGCCGTGTGCAGGCCGGCAGGGCTATGTAGATCAGTTGAAGGACCTATCAAGCTTTCTCCTTTTCCAATCAGAATGTCTCATAAATGGTGATAGTTTAAGGAAAGACACTTACTAGTGAGAGTACAAATTGTTAAAACATTTTTGGAGGGAACTTTGTCTCAGAAGGTTCAAATATGTGTGTTCTTTGTTCTGAACGATCCATGTGGCTTCTCACAGAAAAACAAAAAAAAGCAAATTAAATGCTAAAAATTACCACTGTAGTTATGTATATTCTGTATTCAAAATGGTGTTATGGAGCCACAGTAAAATATATGGACGTATAATATATTTAAAAAAACAGAAAACCAAACATACGGTATATATTTTGTTAAAAAATACACATGCATATCAAAAAAAAAAATATGGGGTGGGGGATAAACCATCTGAGTGTCAACAACAATTATTTCTGGGAGGTGGAATCACTTGTGATTTCTAGTTTCTTCCTGTTGCTTGTCCAGATTTTGTAAATTCCCTTCAATGAACACATTTGCTTTTGCAATAAGAAAGTTATAAAAATGGCAAACAATTATGTATTTATTTAAATAAACTGAAGTCCTGTAGCCAAAAGATAAAATTATTCTCATTTATGAAAAAAAAATTCACTTGTTCTAGAACTTGAGGTATAATGCTCTAGTAGTCAAAATTCCCAAATGATGATGCAACTGAGAAGCATACATTGCTAGACTTCCAAGAGGCAGAGAATAACTTATGAGGCCATAAGGCTTGAACAAGATGGCTATTGGGGCTGAGTTATTCCTTTAAGAGAACTGCACTGTCTAGTGAACTTCTTCAAAGGAACATTCTCTCTCGACAGACAGTATATCTCAAGTGTAGCCCTAAAGTCTGTTATCTTCGTGATGTTTGATAAACTACTCCTCAGTCAAAGCTTTTAACTTAGTTTGGCTTAACATGAAATATATGCAAGTTAAAAACAAAACAAAACCCACAAGCCTCAGTATTTCTTTCCTGAAAAAGGCAATTCTAGTTTTGCCACTAGCTTTCCAATAATTGGGGGGAAGTTTTAGATCATTAATTATTAATTATTTGGTGCTTTAGACTCCCCTGTAGAAAATGAAGTACTGATAAAGGCTTCCCCTAATCTTAAAATGCTCTAGTTCTACGAATATAACAAAGTTCATATTAAAATTGTCACTGGTATATACAAGATCTTTCTGAAAGAAAGAGGAACGCCAAGTGACCCACAGTTTTACCTCCATTTGTACCAAAAAATGTGTGGTTAGTGAAATGCCACTATGGCATTTGAATTGAGTGCCCTTTACATACGCTGATGACCCAATCAGTCCTAATGGAAATATTTGCTCTGATAATCACTTAATTGCCATAAAAATATACATACATGAGTAATAAAGTTAACTAGCCCTTCCTCACTGTGTGCGTGTGTGTGTGTGTGTGTGTGTGTATGTTGTTGTTGTTCAGTAGCCAAGTCATGTCAACTCTTTGTGACCCCCATGGACTGCAGTACGCCAGGCTTCCCTGTCTGTTACTATCTCCCAGAATTTGCCCAAGTTCATGTCCACTGAATCGGTGGTACCATCCAAACAATTTCATCCTCTGTTGCCCTCTACTCCTTCTGCCTTCAATCTTTCTCAGCATCAGGGTCCTTTCCAATGAGCTGGCTGTTCACATCGGGTGGCCAAAGTATTGTATTTGTACATGGAATCAAAAGCAGTGGAACATCTTAGATGGCAGAGAGCAGCTAATGATGACAGCTGGCTCTGGTCACAAGATGACACGAACCACAGGTGAGAAAACAGCAAAAACAACTTTACCTAGTTCACAGGTTTGCTTATTTAAATAAACAAATAAACACAAACAAACAAGAGAGGGCCTTGCAAGGATAAATGACCGCACTGTGCTAGGACTGAAATAAATGATCCATTCAATTCCGTGTAGCTGGAGTCCAAGAGTAAAAGAAAAAGAACTTAATTGGACCCATAAAAGATTGTTCTAACTCCTGGAAACCATAGTCAAGAATAACTGGCGTGACTGTTTTTTTTTTTTTTTTTAAACTAAAACATATTTTCTTTCTTGTTTCATTACATATCATAAATTTAGATGAAACTTAGAATTCTTAGTTCAGAAAACTTGCTTTTGAAATTATAATCCTTCATTCTTTAGCTAGCATACATTTCCCAGAACTTCTTAGAAGCTAAGCATCCTGCAACATCTGGCATTTGCTGGGTCCAGATAACAGGATGAGATGAGAAGTGATGCTCTTGTTTTCATTTTAGCTGCATTATTGGCCTCTGTCACTCCAGTTCCCAATCTCAACATTGATTGAGTTTGTGGTAGAGATTTTGGAATATATTGTTAAGCTCTCTAGTGTTAGAAAAGAGAGAGGAAAAGGCCATGGAAAAAAAAACATTAAAGAAATAGTGATTATTTTACCTCTTCATACAACTGACTAAGAGAAGGATGAAGATGAAACTCCTTTCAAACTCACATGCTTTGTGCCCTGCAGGTAGATCTCTCTGAAAGGCCCAGAAGAAAAGCATTTGTGCCTAGCAGCGGGACGTGTGTGTGTGTGTGTGTGTGTGTGTGTGCGTGTGTGTGCGCGCGCGCGCGTACACACACTTACACCTGCATGAGGTGGTCAGAAAATCCGTAACTCAGGTATTCGGGGATGCCTGACATAGAGGAGAGGCATCACCTCCTGAGCTGTTATTGAAATAACTAACATTGAAAAACTGGGGAGAAGCAGCAGCGCTGGACTTTAAATCTTCCCCAAAGCAAACTAGCTTTCTTGACTTGATATCACCAGGTTCAAAACTCTGGATTCTTTGTGCAGGTACATGTCTCCGGGGCCCAGGACAGAGAGAATGAGCCTTCAGAGAGGACCTGGGCTGCCAGCCCGGCCACCACTCCTTCACCTGAGACTGCCACCATCCCGGGGCCACTGCCCAGGCCTCCTGAGGATCAGGCAAAGGGCCTGGAAACCAGAGCTCCGAGTTCCACTTCGAACTTAGAGCCAGAAAATTTTGTGCACAAAGGTAAGAGATTTCTGTCCATCAGCTGCTGTATCCGTAATAATAAGGCACCGAAAGGATGGTCTCTAAAATCTCATCCAGAGGCACAGGGAGCATGTTCTGATTCTAAACAGGTAGGACAGAAGAAGCTTTTCATTGTATTATATATAGAATTGGAGAACAGGCTGGTTGTGGAACAAATTTGATCAAAACTTGTAAAGGTCTTGGAGTGTTTATTGTTATTGTTAAAATGTGAATGCCTTTAGAGAGGATGCTGGTCTCATGTTCACCACAGCTCCTACCATCCCCTATTGTCTTACTTGGAATCTTCACGACTGTAGACATTTGAAGCTTTGACCCCTGGGTGGAAGAAAGAGAAAGAAGCTAGAATTTACGTTCCGATTCCCCAACATATTGTCTATGGTGTCAATATCCATAAAAATTAATCACTACATACGTAGTTTCTAAAGAACATGCAAGAGAGACAATTTTCTTGTCCCCAAGCAGCTTAGGTTGGCTTGAAACAGACATTACTTAGTTACTGTTTTTTAAGAGTGGAGGGAGATAGAATCCACTGCTCATTTCCATTTGGCCAAAGAGGCAAAGTTAGCGGTCAGTTTTAGAAAATAAATTAGTTGAGATATACTTCAAATCTGGGGAAATTTTATGGCAGATGGAGAAAGGGCTTGTTTTGCTATCGAGAAATGAAGCTTACCGCATGTAAACTATTGCGCAAAACACAAGTAACAGGCAGCAAGCATCTATTTGGCCTTTTTGGGGAATTTTCCCACCTTGGCATTACTGAGAACAGTAAGAAATACTAACCAAGGGACTAAGGACAACCATGAAATAAAAAAAAGAGATTTAACAAATGGCTTTATTATTGTAGCTCTACTTAGCTTAATTTTTTTATATTTTTTGGAGAAGTGGAAGTGTTTCCAAAACTTGTCAACTGACATTAGAAGGTCATGTTTTTATTGTTCTGTAAAAGATGATCTTTTTAAAAGAAAATTGTGATATAAAGAAAGCAGCCACTGTTGGCGTGTATTCAAGCAGCCCCCCAGAAGCAGCCCCCCAGAAGCAGCCCAGATTCTGACTGCAGCACAGCTGCTCGAGTTCCCAGGCCTACCTTGCTGCATGCCCCAGCCCAAGAGGAGGGAGCATTCCAGCCCCACTCACTCCATGCTACAGCTGAGCACTAGATCTCGGGTGGCCACAACAGCAGAAAAGACGAGATTGTGGCGTGCCTTTGAGCCAAACTACAGATGCGTGAATGGTCAGAGCACAGGAGCCCCACTTGCTTCAGGACTCTCTTCCTTTGGAGCAAAAATCCCAGAGTAGGGAGAAGGAAAAACACACACTTTAAAGGGCGAAGAGTCAGCTCAAGCCTGACCCTCAGGGCTTCTACTCCAGCAACGTGGGAGCAGGCCCTGCCCCTGACGGGCAGTGACAGTCACTGAGCACAGAAGACACTGTCCTCACGGCCGGCTCCAGTTCCAGCTTCTCCATTGCCAGCCCTGCCCTTACCCAAATGGCAGCTGCCAGCACACCCTGAGGAAAGACAGGGCTGGCATCCACATCAAACCTAGCTCCCCACAAACGGCCCTGGGCACGTGGAGACCGCACAGGGACACGCCCACATAGGAAAACCTCTTCAAAGCCAAAACAGGTAACAGTCTCATCTAGAGTCACAGACAGGGACAGTTAGGGACGATGAAAAGGCAGAGGAACTACTCTCCATTGAAAGAACAAAAGAGCAAACCCCCCCAAAAAAACAAACAATGAAACACAAATAAGCAACTTATGACATAAAGAATTCAAATCATTGGTAATAAAAATGCTAATTAGGGAAGAGAAATGATCTGAATACAAGTCATTTTAATAACTAGAAACTATAAAGAAGACACAGTGAAACACATAATTCAATATCTGAGATAAATAATACTCTAGACGGAATGAAGAACAGAATAAATGACAAAGAACACGTAAGTGATCTGGAAGATAGAATAATGGAAATTGCCCGATCAGAACGATAGAAAGACAAAAACAAAAAACAAATGCAACATATGAGACCTCTGGGGGTAACATCAAGCATACCTACATTTGCATCAAAAGGGACTCCAGAAGGAGAAGAGAGACAGAAGAGGATCAAAAATGCATTTGCTGAGATTACTGCTGAAAACTTCACAAATCTGAAGAAAGAAACAGATCCAGGTACAGGCAGCACAGGGGGTCCCAAACAAGGTGAACCCAACAGACCCACACCAAGACACACTATAATTAAAATAGCAAAAGTTAAAGAGAGAAATCTAAAGGTAGCAAGAGAAAAAAGAAAAAAGAGTCATATACAAGGGAATCCCCATAAGGCTATCAGCTGATTTCTCTGCAGAAAGTTTGCAGGCCAGAGGGAGTGACATGATTTATTTAGAGGGCTGAAAGGGAAAACCCACAACCTAGGATACTCTACACAGCAATATTATCACTTAGAATAGAAGGAGAGATACAGAATTTCTCAGACATGCAAAAACTAAAAGAATTAAGCAATACTGAAAGTGAAAGAAGAGGAGAGTGAAAAAGTTGGCTTAAAGCTCAACATTCAGAAAACGAAGATCATGGCATCTGGTCCATCACTTCATGGGAAATAGATGGGGAAACAGTGGAAACAATGGCAGACTTTATTTTGGGGGGTTCCAAAATCACTGCAGATGGTGACTGCAGCCATGAAATTAAAAGACGCTTACTCCTTGGAAGGAAAGTGGTGCTAGATAGCATATTAAAAACCAGAGATATTACTTTGCCAACAAAGGTCCGTCTAGTCAAGGCTATGGTTTTTCCAGTGGTCATGAATGAATGTGAGATTTGGACTGTGAAGAAAGCTGAGTGCTGAAGAATTGATGCTTTTGAACTGTGGTGTTGGAGAAGACTCTTGCGAGTCCCTTGGACTGCAAGGAGATCCAACCAGTCCATCCTAAAGGAGACCAGTCCTGGGTGTTCATTGGAAGGACTGATGCTGAGACTTCCAATACTTTGGCCACCTGATGCGAAGAGCTGACTCATTGGAAAAGTCCCTGATGCTGGGAGGGATTGGGGGCAGAAGGAGAAGGGGACAACAGAGGATGATATGGCTGGATGGCATCACCAGCCTGATGCACATGAGTTTGGGTGAACTCTGGGAGTTGGTGATGGACAGGGAGGCCTGGTGTGCTGCGATTCATGGGGTCGCAAAGAGTTGGACACGACTGAGCAACTGAACTGAACTGAAATCTACCCTAAAAGAAATGTTGAGATAAAGGAATCCAGGCATACTACAAAAGAAAGTTATCAAACCACAATGAGAGAAGCAAAAATAAGATGAAATGATCAGAGAAGAACTAGAAACACAACTGGGAAAAAAAAAAGGAGAAAATGGCCATTTATGCAAACTCACATACTCAGTGGTGAAAATATGAGAGCCTTTCCACTAAATTCAGGAACAAACTAGGATGCCTGCTCTCACAGCTTCTATTAACGTATTTAACATACTACCGCAAGTCCCAGTCTCAGCAGTCAGGCAAGAAAAAGAAATAAAGCATATCCAATTGGAAGGGAAGAAATAAAACTGTCACTCAGTTGACAGTGGCAGATGACACAATACTGGCACAGAGAACCCTAAAATCTCCACACAAAAACTATCAAAACTAATAAATAATTTCAAGGTTACTCACAAGAGTATAAGCTAAAGAAGGCTCACAATATTATGCTTTCAGGGAAATAAGCATTTAATGGGATTTCATGCAGACCAAAAACTTCAACGTTTTCAAGGGAATGTATATTTAAGTGAAGTTTCAGGTGGGAGAGGAAATATTTTGGGTATTTGGGAATGTTTTCTTAACTTAGAATCACACTTTCTTAGTTGGTATGTTAGTGTGCCTAGAGAATAAGCTTCATAAAGCTTTTACTTTTCAGTGAAAGAAAAACCTATAATAACTGGCTATTTTTTTCTCACTCTAGATCCTAGGTGTCTGGAACCCCTACAACCAGGGAACTGTAGTGAATATGTGGTTCGATGGTATTATGACAAACAGGTCAATTCCTGCGCTCGCTTTTGGTTCAGTGGCTGTAAAGGCTCGGGAAATAGATTCAACAGTGAAAAGGAGTGTGAAGAAGTCTGCATTCAAGGATGAGCAAGTAAATTACCCCATACTGAGTCAAAGCTACGTCTCTATCAACAAGCCTAGAAAGAATCTCTATAATTTCAATATTCATCCAATGCAAATAAACACCGCATTTGAGTGTATACTGAGCATTGACAGTTTGTAAACATAGTCAAATCCTACAACCACGCTATGATGTAGGTATTAGTAACTATTTTTACAGATGAAGATGCTGAGACTCTCAGAAGTTTAGGAACTCTACTGTCACCCAAATAAAAAGTGGCAGAGCTGGGGGGCCTGACCCCGGGCTATGTAACCTCAGTACACATGTTCTATCTACTTCAAAACCTGCAGTGTGGTTCTGATTGCCATTAATTCCTTTGCATGTCTTATGTCACATGAAACTCCCACCCCACTAAGGGACTGGCTCCCCCAGTCCCTTAGCACCTGCCTCAGTCCCCTGAACCCATCAACCCCTGCCTGCTGCAAAATGTAACTGGTGGGGAAGAACTTGGGTTTGAGCATTAGAAGGGATGAGAGTATGTTTGTGCAGAGATGGTGGTAAGGTAAGAAAGATACTCTGTTTGGGGGAAACCCAGCAAGATGGAGTGGTTCTGGAAGATGAGTAACCCCAGGGGTGGAGTAGGTAGTTAGATTTTTGCTTTATTTGCCCTGAAAATGATTAAGAAATCAATCTGAATTAAAATGAGTTAAATTTATTAACAACTGTTGTTTCCCACTCCAACATATTTGGAAGAAAAGCCTTTGTTGTATACTTAAGCTAGATATTTAACAATTGTAATTAAGATAAAGGAACTTTTTCTACTCTTCCTTTAAAATGTGTAAAAGCAACTTTCAATTTTAGCAGGGTGGAATGGGAAGGCACTTGGCAGCCAAGGACTGCTTGAAGCCCACATGAACTTGAGCAGGGCATTTTAAAGACAGAGCAGATGATGAAAAATGAGCTTGCAAACTGAAACATGACCCTTCAGAGGAGCGGAAGATCTGCTGCCTTATTTTACAACATCTGATCTGGGAAGATCCCTAGTTCTGAGCTGAAATCAAACAGCATTTGCATGTCTTATCTCACAACACTCTTTGCTCTTCTTTCAGGCCTGTGGCCCTGATTTTGGTTTGAGGGTACACAGAAGAGCACCCAAGGGAGAAGAGCTGGGAGCACAGCCACTTTAGCAAAACCGGTGCTGTGTAGCTTCAGTTTTCAATATGCAGCATATGATGCTATGAAATAATATATGCGATACACTTGTAAATTAAAAAACATGACACCAAGATAGACACCAGTGAGCACATCACACAAAGAATAAGCCAGATGTAAGCAATTCCGCCCAGACTTCCTGTGTGCCCCCCATCAACCCGACCACCTGCTTTCTGTAGGAATATCGCATCCTGAATTTTGTGCTTACCATTTCAGTTGATCATTGGCTTTTTATGTAAGTTTACGTGTAAAACCACATAAATCTATGTATCTCTAAATAATACATAGTCTCGCTTATTTTAGAACTTTATAAAAATGGTGTCATACTCTCATCTTCTGCAACTCACTGCTTTCATTCAATACTGTAATTAACCGCTGCATTACCATATCTAAGTATATTCTTAAATAATTTTTTAGGTTTTTTGAGCTAGAAAAAAATGGTTTCATAATACGTAATTCTTTGTCATTTAGTATGTTATTACATTATAATTCATACATGTTCCCTATCACAGTTTTATAATATTGGTATGACTACATCACAACATATTCAACCACTGCCTTGTCCATGTTAAATTGTCTCTAGCTCATATTTTTCACTATCCCGACAGCACTGCAATGAATGCTCTTACACATGGCTTTGGGTGCATGTGTACCAGTGCTCCTTCAGGCTATATACCCAAAGGGGAATTGGCTTCCCTGGTGGCTCAGATGGTAAAGAATCTGCCTGCAATGCAGGAGACCCAGGTTCGATCCCTAGGCTGGGAAGATCCTCTGGAGAAGGAAATGGCTACTCACTTCAATATTCTTGCCTGGAGAATCCTATGGACAGAGGAGTCTGGTGGGCTACAGTCCCTGGGGTCACAAAGAGTCAGACATGACTGAGAAACTAACGCTTTCAAGACATATAAATATTCAAATATAGTGTGTCATACCAAATTTTCTCCCAAAGTGTTTAAACCAGTTCATTATAAATTTCTGCCAGTTGTGTGTAAGTGTTCCCATTGCTTGATATTCTTTTTAACACAATATTGCCAGACTTATTCATTTTGCTAATACTGGGTGTAAAACGGTATCTTGTTTTAAATTGCCTGTCTCTGGTAACAGCTTACCATATTTATTTACCATCTGTGCTGCTGCTTCTGTGAAATGTCTTTATAATCGGGGGAGATTTTTCCATTGGATTGCCTGTCTTTGCTTATTGAATTTCTGGAACCCCTGATATATCCTGAAATTGAATTCTTTGCTCATTATTTGTGTTGCTAATATCTTTTTGACTTGCCTTTATTATATTTTACTCTTTTTTTTTTTTTGGATGAACAGAAGTTCTCAATTTTAACGTGGACTGGCCCATCTTTTCTTTCACGACTGGCACTCTTCCCCTTGTTTATGCTGTTTGGCCTCACGGCCACCTATCTTGGGCAGGAAACTCACCGGGGACAAAACCTGCTCTGGGTTCTGGGTGCCCCTCTCTGGATTCCCACTTTCACACCTAGCAGTTCCTTACGAGTCTATTAGCACGTTGGTCACTTCCAGGCGACTGTTTTTAATTCGTCTTTTGTTTAGTTGTCTCAGTGTGAGACCGGGTCTGAGCTACAGGAGGCCACTAGTGCATTTTTGGTACCATTGTGGCATGGAAGACTTGGGTATTTTCTTACTTCTGGAGGCCCAGCAATGCACTGAAAAGCTCATATTAGTCACCATGTGGTGGCTGGAAAGTAGAAAGACCCTTCAGAGTACCTAGCCTGCCATTTTGCCAAGAGCAGAAGTTACTTATGTTTATTTTTCCAGCTCCTCCAACTTTTCCTATACAGGAAATTGATATGCAAACATGCTGGAGCATTAACTTGGCAGTTCATCTCCTTGTCTGAAATGTCTTCCTCTTCCTTCGTGTGACTGGCCTCATCCTAATACTCTGAGGACAACTTGCAGGCCTCCTCCTGGGTGGTACTTCCTCATCGCTCTCACTTGGGCCACGCTCAGCTCTGAGGACCTGAAGCACCCGCCTATGCCTCCAGTCTACCCTGAGCACCGTCTGAGCTGCCTCACACCCAGTGGAGGGCAACTGTTTCGCTACTTTACCGGAGAAGGCGATGGCACCCCACTCCAGTGTTCTTGCCTGGAAAATCCCATGGGCGGAGGAGCCTGGTAGGCTGCAGTCCATGGGGTTGCACAGAGTAGGACGCGACTGAAGCAACTTAGCAGCAGCAGCTGCTTTAATGAATTTACCACAAGTTTGGCAGCTTAAGCAACACAAATGTAGTTTCAGTTCTGGAGGTCAGAAGTCTGATGCAGGTCCCACTGGGTTAAAATCAAGATGTCAGTGGGGCAGCGTTTCTTCTGGAGCATCAAGGGAAGAATCTGTTTCCTTGTGAAAGTATTAGTCGCTCAGTCATGTCTGACTCTTTGTGACCCCATGGATTGTACCTTTCCCAATTTCTAGAGAGTCCTACATTCATCCTTCAGCGCATCCCTTTCTCTGTCTTCAAAGCCAGCAACAGTTGACTTCTTCTCATACTACCATCTCTCTCTGGTGCTCTGAATATATCTGGGAAAGGCTCTCTGCTTTCAAGGACTAATGTAATCTGATAAGCACCCCCTTCCTGGATAATCCAGACTAATCTCCCCATCTCAAGGTCCTTAACCTTAATCACATCTACAAGGCCCTTTTGCATGGAAGGTTCTGGGGATCAGAGAATAGATATGGCCACACCCATTATTCTGTTGATCACAGCATCTGCACCATCTCCTTGTTCTCTGAGCTTAGGAGCAAAAATGTGCCTTGTTTATCTCTGTGTCCCCAGTTCCTGGCACATACGAAGAACTCAATACATTAAGAAATATTATAACTCACTTTATAAAAGTCATACAGAAATAATTAACTCCTTGAAAGAGAGGAATAGAGAAAGTTGGGGAAAATCACACCAGTTTAAAAGAATAAGAGAGAAGTCATATGTCAACAAGTAAAAACTACTACTCTCTCATGCACTTTGAGATTCAGAATATTCCTCCCCTCTCCCCCAACCATGATTAGCAAAATGAAGGAAGAAGTCAGAGGGAATATTGTCTGGCTAAAGAATCAAAGAGGCTGAATGGAACAACCTGAGAATTAACTGTGGAAAAGAGATGATGATTCATGTTTTCATTTTAATCTCGTTACAGTGCTAATATGGAAATAACCCAAGTGCCCATGAACAGATGAATGGATAAAGATGTGATACACACACACACAGAGGAATATTATTATTAGCCACGAAAAAGGATAAAATATTGCCATTTGCAGCAACATGGATAGACCTGGAGAATATTATGCTTAGTGAAATAAGTCAGACAGAGAAAGACAAATACTGTATGAAGTCACTTATATGTAGACTATAAAAAATAATACAATTGAACCCATATATAGACTCACCAACATAGAAAACAAACTTTTGGTTATCAAAGGGGAGAGGGAGGAGGAACAGACAAATTAGGAGTCTGGGATTAACGGATACAAATTGCAATACATCAAATAGATAAACAATAAGGATTTAATGTTTAGCACACGGAATTATACCTGAATATCTTGTAAAAAAATATAATGGAATATAATCTGAAAAAAAAAAAAAAACCCAAAGCTGAATCACTGCTATACACCTGAAACTAACACGATATTGTAAATCAATTTTACTTCTATTTTTAAAAAGACAATAGAGATGGGGGAGCTATATGACATTCTGTTTCTCTATTTTCAAGTAAAAAAAGAGCATACTATGTACACAATGTGCTAAAACCAAAATGTGTATCAAAAGAAGTCTCCATTCTAAACTAAGACATTGAGACATTTTTAGTACTTTATCAAGTAGCAATGACATTCAAGAACTGTAACAATGACAAACCTCCACTGAAATGTTAAAATATCTTAGACCATCATTTCTATCACTTTCATTTAGTTGAAATCTCAGTTTCACCGACTGTAAGAATTGACTTCATCAGGTATCTAAAGAGCATGCTAAATTTATAAAACGACAAGTCAAAGTTTGGTGATTTTGGTCTTAATGTTCATTCTAAACACATGAAAGAATGAGAGAACGTGTACTTGCATGTTTCACGTCGCTTAGAAACCAAGAGATCCTATAAATAAAGAAGCATAAAAATGAAAAAGTAGGAAAATGATAGGGGCTGGCAAATCAAACAAGATGGCCAATACACCTCTGAAGCGACACGTAGCTTCCTTAACTGTCAGAGAAATGCATGCTAAGCGGGTCTGGGATGACGCTGGGCACCCAGGGGTGATTCTGAGGAGCTACCCTGGCTGAGAACCAGCAAGTAGACATCTGAATTATGCCAGTCTCAGGAAAGAGTCTGGGCTTCCCTGGTCGCTCAGAGGCTAAAGCGTCTGCTGGAATGCGGGAGACCCGGGCTCGATCCCTGGGTCAGGAAGATCCCCTGGAGAAGGAAATGGCAACCCACTCCAGTACTTGCCTGGAGAATCCCATGGAGGGAGGAGCCTGGTGGGCTACAGTCCATGGGGTCGCAAAGAGTCAGAGTCGGACATGACTGAGCGCCTTCACTCACTCACTCAGGAAAGAGTCTACTATTTGATTTGAAATTTTAGATGTTCAATGATTTATGCCCTTTTTCTCTACTAAGCTATAATTCAATATCTCTCATGAACAGCAGAACAAAGATGGATTAATGCTGTTGAAGTGTCCAAAAGCTTCCCCCTCCTTATATCTTTTAGTGAGACACCACTAAAATATGTTTTGAATATGTGTCTGATTGTTAAAACAAGAGCCCCAAATATCACATTTCACACGTATGAATGGCATTTCTGATTTATATGTATATATAGGACTGACTTGATTTCTAAAAGCATTCATTATTTCATATCATTTTTCATAAATTAGTGTGAAAAATCATTCATTTAAGCTAATCATTAAAAGTCATATCAAACTCCGAAAGTTAGGAAATTTTAAGTACTGCTGTACCCAGGCTGAGAAAATATGGACTCTTAAACTTGCCAAGGATCCTAAGAGGCTTCTAATCCTGTGTCTGCTCTATTCCGTACACCCTTTAGACAAACAATCTTGGTGAATGGGCATTCTTGGGGTGAGCATTTCTGCCAGGACAACGATCGCCTCCCCAGGCGGCCCATTCTTTAGGTAACACTGACTCCCACTACTCCAGTTGAACTGGAAGTCCCCTGTGGCTTTCATGCTAACAAACTCCTAACCTGACCTTGTGGAGCCTTTCAGAACGCTGTGTTATTATTTCAGGATAGCCAGTATGACCTCATTCATTTTGAGCTGCTTTAGCAGCTTCTCCTATTTCCATGGGTCTTTTGGCATCCTATCCTCTTAATTCTGAGCATGCCCTCCAGCCTGCGATGGGTGTTCTGGGTGCCTAGAGGAGGGGGGAGGGGCAAACATGGTAACACAACCCTGGTTCTAAACAGTATTATGTTCCTGTGGAATAAAATAGACCTAAGGTAACTGCCACGTCAATAGAAGGCATGGGAAGCTAAGAAAAACAAGAATTACACAGTAGGAATTCTAAATAATAAATCAGGACTTGTGGATTCCAAAGACAGCAAAATAGAGACTTCCTTTCCTAGTTCCTTCTGAAATTAACTGAAGCTTACAATTTTATTTTTACTATCCTTCAAATTTGCCCTTTAACTCTGAACTCAGTTTCTTGAAATTATTTTTAAGTACTACTGGAATTCTCCAGTTATCTTCTCCTTTGGCTGTTATCCCTCTCTTGCATCTTAATGAAGAGTGCTGTGGTTTTGCCAGTTTCTGCAATTTGGGATTTTTCTCAAATTGATTCTGTTATGAATAAATCACTGCTCAGGCTTGATTTTGACTCTTCAAAACAAAACATAACATGTCCCTGATGGGGAAAAACAAAAACAAAAACAAAAAACCCCCAACAATCCTTATTCTTATGTAATCGTTTCATCTCTAGTGTTCCAAGAAATAAATATTGGAATTTGTGCAGACTTTCTTTGAAGTGTATTACATACTTGGTTGTTAGAAAAATATCAATACAGTGAAATTGATTAAAATTGTGCCTATTCACATTTTTAAGTGTTCCTTGAGCTTTTCCCACAGTGAACGCTGAAGGCCAAGCCTATTACATTTGCTCTGTGCCACCCTCTGCCTTCACCACAAACCAGCAGTCCCTCTGGGCCCCATTTCTCTGAATGGCGTAACCACTCAGCTGGTGACCTGGTTTGGCCTCTGAGAACATCCCAGATTCTCTCCTCTTCCTTACTCCCCATGTCCAGTTGCTCAGCGCATCTGGTCCATTGTGTTTCTCCCTGATCTCTCCACCCCGAGTCTGTCATTGCTTCCAAACCTCCACCTGATCCCTCACCTCTGATCTCTATCCCCAGTGCTGCTGAGAGACAGTAAATGTGACCCAACCACTCCCCTCTGTAAAATGCTTCACAGGCTGTCCACCTTCTCCAAGACACAGAACAAACCTTTCAGCACGGTATTCCAGGTCCTCACTCCTACTTAAATTGCTCATTTGCCTCCTTCCAGGTCCTAATATGGGATCTTCAATCCAGCTCTGCTCAACCAGTCGCTGGTTTTTGACAGCACCCTTCACTTCCCTTTGGCACTGTCCCTCTTTGGGCTCTCTATTCCTTTTTTTGCCCCCTTCCCTCCCTCCTCCTCTCTCTTCCTTACTTCTTCACCCAGCATTATGGAGTTCATTCTGTGTCAGTAGGTGAAAAGCAGTGTTAGACTTAAGAGCTTCACAGCAGTTCATTTCACTTATTCAGTCCGTCTTTGCTGGGCCTTTCAATGTGGCCAGTCTTCTGTTAATATGACTAAAGCTTCACTGAACGGTCTCATACACATTAGTCTTTGTGTAGGTATGTCGATACAATATATTCATAAAGTGAAATTTTAAGAACAAAGAGGATGTACTTTTGATAGGTATATCAAAGGACTTTCCTTAAAGATTGAGCCAATTTATATTCCCACCACTTATGAGTTTATCTGCTTTTTCTCTTTTTCACCATTATTGAATCTTCAGTTCAGTTCAGTCGTTCAGTCGTGTCCAATTCTTTGTGACCCCATGAATTGCAGCACTCCAGGCCTCCCTGTCCATCACCAACTCCGGGAGTTCACTCAAACTCACGTCTATTGAGTTGGTGATGCCATCCAGCCATCTCATCCTCTGTTGTCCCCTTCTCCTCCTGCCCCCACTCCCTCCCAGCATCAGAGTCTTTTCCAATGAGTCAACTCTTCACATGAGGTGGCCAAAGTACTGGAGTTTCAGCTTTAGCATCATGCCTTCCAAAGAACACCCAGGGCTGATCTCCTTCAGAATGGACTGGTTGGATCTCCTTGCAGTCCAAGGGACTCTCAAGAGTCTTCAACACCACAGTTCAAAAGCATCAATTCTTCAGCTTATTGAGTCTTAGCAGTTACTTCATCTTTGTGCTCATCTGATGACTGAAAATGGAATCTCACTTTAGTTTTAATGTTATTTTTTTCTTATTTTTTCATTTCCTTATCTTGTGAGATATTTGATATATTCAAAGGAACACATATGTTACATATAAGTAGGTTTTAAATAAAATAATTATGTAAAAACCTGTGTATCTACCACCCAGCTGAAGAAATAGATCATTACTAATATCACTGAAGCCACCTCTGAGTTTGCACCCAACTGGACAAACTTAACTTGAAAACAAGTGGTCAGTGGTGATTTGAGGAGCCCAAGAACATGCTTTATGAGTCTCCAGAGATTACCATGGCCAACAATGTACCATACCAATCCTGAGACTATTATGACAAGTGATACTCTTTGTGGATCCCAGAGGTTACTGTGTCCAAGGACACAGCATGAATCTTCAGAGATCATTCTTGAATGCAGCTTAAGACACGATAACCTGGGAGACAGACCAATCCAGTCCTAACCCCAAATACCGGTACACATAATCCAAAGGCTGTGCTAGAGCTCTGTGGGAAGCTAACCCAGCCCTTGTGGCTCAGAGGGATGCAATGTCAAGTTCTAAATGCCGCCAGAAACCTCACCCAGCTTTGATCTTCTCACCTGATATTCTGCTTCCCTGCAGCCTGCCGCTCAGCAAGCCAAGTGTTAAAACTGGGTGTAGCCTGTGGCGGATTCATGTTGATGTATGGCAAAACCAATACAATATTGTAAAGTAATTAGCCTCCAATTAAAATAAATAAATTTATATTTTTTAAAAAAGAGAAAGAAAGTGGGAGGTTATCTGCAAAAAGAGACATGCATGGTGGTGAAGAGAAGAAGGCCCTTGAGAAAGAAAGACCTGGTTATAAATCTTAGTGCTCACTAAAATAAAGTGACAGAACAGGGAATAATGTTGATATAAGTTATATTATTATATTTCCCTCATTCTAGGGTATCCTGTTCCTGAGGTGTAAACACATATTTCAAGTTTTATTATATTAACTTTATTGTAAATTATATTACAATAATGGGGTAAAAGAAGCAGGCCGATAACAGATTTCTACCTTCCTGTGACTGTTAGAATAATTAAGAATGGTTATTGTACCTATCTCCCAGTCAATCAATCAATAAGTTAATTAAACATTTTAGAGAAGTACCAGGAATCTCTATTTTTGAAAATAACTCCAAGAAGCTTTTCTTCAGACAGAATAGTAAATTATTCTGTTTTATTTAATATAAATGACTTTGTTTCTTAATGGGATCTATATAAAATAATTATATTTTAAAAGATAAAACAAAGTTAATGATTTAAATTCTTCATCTTTTAGCATGCACTGCTATGCTCTATTATAGGCACAGAGAAAATTCTTTCCATAAAGAATTACATTAAATGACAAAAAAAAAAAAACAAAAAAAAAAACTGGGTGTAGTTATGGAGGTTATTCATTTGGGATTATGCCAAGAGTCCAGGAATGCTTGAGTGTTGCTCCAAACCTCAGGTCCCCACATCCACAAGAATATGTACAGAGAACAGCAGCAAGGAAAAGCAAATCTCCTTGTCAAGTGCCAGGGCTGAGCTTTCTGGCAAGTATGCCTGAATCATGTAGCATCTCTTGGTCCTAGGCTCATGCTCATATGCTCAGCCACTTCAGTTGTATCTGATGCTTTGTGACCCCATGGACTGTAGACTGCCAGGTTCCTCTGTCCATGGGATTCTCCAGGCAAGAATACTGGAGTAGGTTGCCATTTCCTTCTCCAGGGGATCTTCCCAATCCAGGGATTGAACCTGCGTCTCTTATGTCTCCTGCACTGGCAGGCAGGTTCTTTACCCACTAGCGGCCACCTGGGAAGCCCTGGTCCTGGGCTAGTGCATCCTAAATAGTTTCTAACCAAATGCCATCTGGCACATTCCTTAGTACCTTGGGAAAATAAGCAGAGAGAGACGTTCATTACTGACTCACTCACTCACTCACTCATCCACGTATCAGTTACTATCTGCTACTACTACTATATGCCAGGCACTGTCTCTGTATTTATGAAGCTTATTTTCTGGTAGAGGACAGACAAAAGAGTCATGTAAATGTTGAACTGAAATTAATCTGTGAAATATATGATGTGCTAAGTACTACAAAAAAGGTTCTCTGTGCCGGCAGAGCACGTAGTTGAGAAATACAGGAAGAAAGTGCGAGTCACCAATGTTATGGAAGATCATAATTGTTTATAATTAGTTTTTCTTTCTCTATCTTTATCATGCTTGCTGTAGGTAGGGTGTGCTTTCCCATACATTTGACTATGGACTTGATTACTGATTTGCTTTGGCCAGTGGAACGGGCCCACACATCAGGTATGCCATGACTGAGCAGAAGTTTTAAATGTGGTTGTGTGCTTCAACCTGTGCCTCTCCCTCTGGACCTTCACCAAGAAACTAGCATGCCTTCTTCAACTCTGGTGCCAGAAGAAGCAGCTACACAGAGCTGAAATGAGTCCAGGAAAGCCTTGCTGAACCAAGCTAGGCTTGCTGAGTCCAGCAGAGCGGAAGCCAACGATAGCCTTCAAGTCACGCAGGCAAGAAATAAATGTTGACACCGGCAGCTCAGATTTGGGATTCTGTTACCACTATAAAAGTTGACAAATAAAAATTCCTGCTTTCAGACTTGCCTTAGCTGGCTATGGGAGGCTGTAGCCTCTGGCCTGGCTGACAAGGGAGAGAAGAGAGAGGCTGTGGAAGACAGATGGGGCTCTTTCCACGTAGCAAAAAGCTCTGACATGTCTACTGTTGCAGCTTCTTAGAAGAGCAAAGAGAGAGACGGACAGTTTTTCTTCTAACTAAGATGGACTAATATGGACCAGATTTATTCTCATTCCAGAAACAATGAAAAACAGACCACATTTAGGCAGTGACGGTTTATGAAACAAGTAAACCCATCAGGCAAGGACAGTGATCCCTGATAGGTGGAAAGAAAAGGCGGTGAGCCCTGCAATTGCCCCGGTCTACTGTTTGGCAGCATTTCCAGGTCACAGTACAGAGACAGGGAACCAGGCCAGAACCTGGCAGATCCCCTGGGATGGATGAGGACTAAGAGCTGAGAGCCTAGAAAGACCAAGGCGGCTAGAATTCTGAGGATGAGGGCAGAGAGCTGGAAAGAAGTTCATAGGATGCGAACTTGGGAGGTCTGTGGAGGGCTCCCGGTGAGTATGCGGCTGAGTAGTGATGAGTGAATGTACGTGCGGAAACTGCCCAAAGCTAGGAACTGAACCAACTGAGAGGATTAGAGGTAACAGTGCCAGGTGCTAACACTGGGCCAGGAGCAATACCCGCCACACCAGCCAACTGGAAAGCCTCCAGATTCACCCAGCGCTGGGTAAAGTGCAGATCCTAGACCATGAAACAAGTGCCAATAAATGTAAAAGAATTCAATTCATATAAACTATGTTCTCCTTACAATGAAATTCAATTATAAGCTAATAGCAGAAATATATTTGGAAAAACCTCAATTATTTTCAAACTCTATAAAATACTGCTAGATCCTCAGGTCAATAAAGAAACTAAAGAGGAAAATTAGAAAGTATTCTGACCTGAATGAAAATTAAGTATATGATGTATCAAAATTTGTGGGATGCTACCAAAGCAGTATGAGGGGGAAATTTTTTAACCCTGAGTGAGAAGAGGGTGTCAGAGGATGAAGTGGCTGGATGGCATCACCAATGCAATGGACATGAACTTGCGCAGACTTCGGGAGATGGTGGCCTGGTGTGCTGCGGTCCATGGGGTCACAAAGGGTCGGACGTGACTGGGCCACTGAACGACAACAATGACTACCGGAGAAGTCCCAAATCAATGACTTACACAGAGGGGTGGGATGGGGCCTGGGCTGGGAGGGAGGCTCAGGAGGAAGGGGATATATGCATACTTATGGCTGGCTCATGTCGTTGTACCGCTGAAACCCACACAACATAGTAAAGCAATTATCCTCCAATTAAAAATTAAAAAAAAAGAAATTAGGAAGGAATAACAAATTAAACCTAAAGTAAGTAGACAAAATAATAATAAGCAGAGTAGAAACTAAGGAAATAGAATGAAGAAAATAAATGGGTATATACTATTTCAAAACTTAACAAATTGCATACTTCAAATAGATACAGTTTATTCTATGTCAGTGGTGGCTCAGACAGTAAAGAATCTGCCTGCAATGCAGGAGACCTGGGTTCGATCCCTGGGTCAGGAACATCCCCTGGAGAAGGGAATGGCAAGCCACTACAGTATTCTTGCCTGGAGAATTCCATGGACAGAGGAACCTGGCAGGCTACAAACTACAGTTCATAGGGTTCAAGAAACATGATAACTAACTGTGACCTGGTTCGTGAACTCGTCTCCTACATTAGTTTGGGCTGGAAAGTCACAGAAATGCCAGTATAAAGAGGAAGTGGCAGGAAGAGAGGGGGACTGCTTACATCAGAGGTTACAGTACCACCTTTCTGGGAGCCACTTAAAGACTAAAAACATAAGAACATTAAATTAAAATATTTTCAGAAATATAGCCTCCCCAAAACCACAAACAACAACTCTTTCTCTTAGAGTAGACATTAGTAGAAAAAAGAGCTGTGTTATGGGAATTTAGATGTCTGCCATTTTCAACTCTACCCACCTAGGAAAGAAATAATTAGCTTACTGATGGAGGGACTTGTGTCATTGCAATGGAGATGATGGCTAAGGCCCATGCCCCAGGGACAAGAACGAAACTGGTCACTTCCTTTCACAGGCCAGCGCGGCCAAAAGCTAATCAAAAGCCCATGTACATTCTTTTTGTTAGTGTAGACGTTACAATTCACTGAAATAAACATCCATCACTGTGGCAGAAGCAACCTGGAATAGAAGCCAAAACCAGGAGACAAGTTTCCTAATTCAGCTCTGCTAAAAATATTTGCAACTGATTTATCTGGTTTGTTTGATAAAGACAAACAGTTTAAAATATCTTAAAATAATGATGCTTTTAAACTTAACACTATAGATAATATTTATGTTTCCATTATCAAAAGGCTCTGGCAAGTAATTTTTAAGTGGAATTTTGGCACAAAGAGGTGGAAAGCTTTCCCATGATATATTTGTCATCTATACTTTCCTAGAACTGTTAGTTTCAAATTAATGAGTATCTCTCTTGAACCTCTTTTCCCAGTACAAATCCTGTCCTTTCTCAAGTCATTTGCTTTATATAAAGCTTAAATGAGCTTCTGAAATGAATGAACTTTCTATTACTTTGTTTTAAGAAAGCCTTACTATAGCATATTGGACAGTGTCATTTGATTTCCTGAAACATCAAATATAAAATAGTCACGAACATGTTAAAAGCCTTGAGTAGGTTTCTGGTTACTTTCTATAAGCTTTCATTAGTTTCTTCTTCCACAATGGAAAATCTTGCTTTCTTTCTAATTAAAACATTGTACAGCCTTTAAGAGGGAGGATTTTTTGATTCTCATCATTTTAGAAAGAATGTGTACCTTTTTGGAAGAGTTCTTTAATAGATATATACTCTTATTTAAAAAAATTAAAACTATTTAAAATAAGAGACTTCTGTTCCTAGTAATAGACAAGACTACATTAGCTGGACAAACCTCCCTGCTGGAAACAAACTTGTTGAAAAAAGTAGAATAAATTTCTTAAAAGCACCATACTGCCAATGAGATATTGAGGAATAACAAAGCTAAAATCTGGAGAAGGAAATGGCAACCCACTCCAGTCTTCTTGCCTGGAGAATTTCATGGACAGAGGAACCTGGAGGGCTACAGTCCACGGGATCGCAAAGAGTTGGACACAACTGAGTGACTAAGACACAAAGCTAAAATCAAAGGGGAAACAGGAAATTAGAGATGTTAGTGCAATACTGGAGCTGGTTTCGTCATGTAACACTTAGGATTTCAGAGTGTCTTTAGCTTTGATAGCTTCTGAGGATGAAAGGGACAAAATTTAAAGCTCTGAACTACATGCTATGGGGTGTTTAATGGGAAGGGGATAATGACTGCAAAAGGAATGAAGTAGTTTTAAGGGTGATGAAATATTCTATATTTGAAGATGTAGTGGTAATCTCAAATTAAGTGAAAAAAAAAAAATTAACTCACAGATGCAAGAAGCTAATGGATTCCAAGCAGGATGAATACCAAAACAAAAACAAAAACAAACAAAAACACCACAATACAGTCAAATAACTAAAAGCCAAAAATGAAAGGAAAATCTTGAAAGCAACAAAGAAAAATGTGACATTACACACAAGGGAACAACAATATGATTAACAACCAATTTCTCAATAAAAACAATGTAGATCAGGAGACTTTGTCACGTTTTCAATGTGCTAAAAGAAAACATTTGTGAATATACATATACTAGAAACAATCCACAAGGTTAAAAATGTACCTAACTTCAACAAACCAAGAAAATTTTATTTTTCTAATGTTTTCTTATATAATATGTACTGCTTCTTAACCACCTATAAAGTGGCTAAATTTGGTCAACAAAATAGCACAGTAATTGTCATGTGGTAATTAAATAATGTACCTTTTTCCTTTTTTAACAGAAATCAAATTATAAAAGAAATAGTAGTTTTATGGAAGAAAACAAGTACATGAAATTTCCCAGGAAGGATCATCAGCTGGGAAGAGTAGAGCTCTAGGACATGTTTCCCAAGTAATAGCAATGTTAGAGGGTTGGAAATTAAAAGAAGGCTACCCAGGATCTCCACAGGGAGAGACTTCTGGTATCTAAGCCCAAAAACCCAAAAGGAGGGGGGATTCCCTAGTGGCCCACTGGTGAGGAAGCTGCCTTGCTACACAAGGGATGCCAGCTTGATCCCTGGTCTGGAAGGATCCCACTTGCTCCAAGGCAACTAAGCCTGTGGGCCCAACTACTGAGCCTGTGCTCTAGAGCCTGAGAGCCGCATCTATTGAGTCAGTCCACACACTGCAACTGTTAAAGCTTGCGTGCCTCGAGCCTGTACTCAGGAACAAGAGAAGCCACCGCAATGAGAAGCCCAGACACCCCAACGAGAGAGCAGTCCCTGCTCGCTGCAACGAGAGAAAGCCTGTGTGTAGCAACCACCACAGCCAAAAAACTAAATGAAGTGCAGTGAAGTCGCTCAGTCATGTCTGATTCTTTGCGACCCCATGGACTGTAGCCTAACAGGCTCCTCCATTCATGGGATTTTCCAGGCAAGAATACTGGAGTGGGTTGTCATTTCCTTCTCCAGGAGATCTTCCCAACCCAGGGATTGAACCCGGGTATCCCGCATTGTAGGCAGAGACTTTACCATCTGAGCCACCAGGGAATAAATAATATTTTTTAAAAGCCAAAGCAGGAGAGTCAATGGTGGTAAACACCACTGAGAAGCTTGGCAAGATTTACACCAAAGTAAATCCAATGAGTTTAACAGGATAGTTTTGGAGATCTTGGCAAAAACACTCCTAGAAGAGTGAACGTTAGCCCTGGAGCAAGACTAAGATGCCTGAAGGAGAGAACGGGAAGTAAGGATGGGAAGACAAGAAATGTAGTGTGGTCTTTCGAGCAATACAGTGGGAATTAAGAAGAAAAAGCTAGACGATAGCTGAAAGGAATATGGGGTATATTAGTTGGTCATTGCTGTTTAACAATCAACCCTAAAACTCAGTGTCTTAAAATAAGAAACATCCCAGAAATAAACCCACACACCTACGGTCAGTTAGTTTTTGACAAAGGAGGTAAGAACATGCAATGGAGAGAAAGTCTCTCTTAGCAAGTGGTGTTGGGAAAGCTGGATATCTGCATGTAAATCAACAAAATTAGAACACACTCTCACACCACATACAAAAGTACTCAAAATGGCTTAAAGACTTAAATGGAAGACATGACACCATAAAACTCCTAGAAGAGAACTTAAGCAAAGTATTCTCTGACATAAACTGTACCAATGTTGTCTTAGGTCAGTCTCCCAAGGTAATACAAATAAAAACAAAAATAAACAAATGGAACTTAGGCAAACTTACAAGCTTTGGCACAGCTTGTAAACCATAAACAAAATGAAAAGACAACTGACAGACTGGGAGAAAATATCTGCAAATGATGTGACCAACGAGGGCTTAATTTTCAAAATATATTGATACAAACAGCGTACACAACTCAACAACAACAAAAAGAAACAACTCAATCAAAAAATGAGCAGAAACCTAAATAGACATTGCTTCAAAGAAGACATACAGATGGGCCAATAGGTACATGAAAAGGTGCTCAACATTAATTATTAGAGAAATGCAAATAAAGAAAATCAATGAAGTATCACCTCATACAGTCACAATGGCCATCATTAAAAAGTCTATAAACAACAAATGCTGAGAGGGTGTGGAGAAAAGGGAACTCTCCTACACCATTGGCCGCAAAGTAAATTAGTGCAGCCATTATGGAAAACAGTTTGGAGTGTCCTTAAAAAGCTAAAAATAGAGTTGCCATATGATCTAACAATCCCATTCCTGGGCATATATCCAGAAAAGACAAAAAATCTAATTTGAAAAGTACATGCACCCCAACACTCATACCTGCACTATTTAAAACAGCCAAGACATGGAAGCAGCCTAAATGTCCATCGACAGAAGAATAAAGAATATGTGGTATGCATATACAACGGAATATTACTCAGTCATAAAAAGAATGAAACAGTGACTTTTGCAGCAAAAGGGATGGTCCTAGAAATTATCATGTGAAGTGAAATAAGTCAAAACCAGAAAAACAAATACCACACGATGTCACTCATACGTGGAATCTGAAATATGACACAAACTTATTTTCGAAACAGAACCAGACTCACAGGCATAGAAAGCAAACTTACGGTTACCAAAGGGGAAAAGATGGGGGGTATAAATTAGGAGTTTGGGATTCGCAGATACAAAGTACTATATATAAAATAAATAAACAACAACATCCTACTATATAGCACAGGGAATTATATTCAATATCCTGTAATAAACCATAATGGGAGAGACTATAAAAAATTATACACACACACACACACACACACACACACACACATATATAACATTTTGGGGCTCCAAAATCAATGTGGACAGTGACTGCAGCCACGAAATGAAAAGACACTTGATCCTTGGAAGAATAGCTATGTCAAACCCAGACAGTGTTTTAAAAAGCAGAGACATCACTTTGCCAACAAGTCCATATGGTCAAAGCTATGGTTTTTCCAGTAGTCATGTATGGATGTGAAAGATGTACCATAAAGAAGGCTGAGTGCCAAAGAACTGACACTTTCGAACTGTGGTGCTAGAGAAGACTCTTGTAAGTCCTTTGGACTGCAAGGAGAACAAATCTGTCAATCCTAAAAGAAATCAACCTGAATATTCATTGGAAGGACTGATGCTGGAGCTGAGGCTCCAATACTTTGGCCACCTGATACGAAGAGCTGACTCCTTGGAAAAGACCCTGATGCTGGCGAAAATTGAGGGCAGGAGGCAAGGGGACAACGGAGGATGAAATGGTTGGATGGCATCACTGACTCAAGACTCAATGGATATGAGTTTGAGGAAATTCAGGGAGACAGTGATGGACAGGGAAGCCAGGCAGCCTGTAGCCTGCCATGCTGCCGTTCATGGGGTCACAAAGAATGGGACATGACTCAGCGACTGAAAAACAACAACAACATATATATATATAAACTGAATCACTTTGCTGTACACCAGAAACTAACATAACAGTGTAAATCAACTATTCTCCAATAATAAAAAGATGCATTTATTTATCACTGCTGTGTCTAAGGGTTAGTTGCATGCTTCTGCTGATCTGGGAGCTGGCTCATCTAGGATGGGCTTATGGTTTTAAACTTTGTTTTTTTCTAGACTGGGGTGATGGAGGTGACTGGGCCACGGTTCTCTCATCATTCAGCATGCTAGCTCATGTAGTGTAGCAGGGCTCCAAGAGAGAGCAAAAGTGTGCGAGATTTCTTGAGGTCGAGTTATGAGTTGGCACACCATTCTGCCACATCCTACTGCCCAAAGTGAGTGACAAAGTCAGTCAAGGTGCAAGGTATAGGGAGACACATGTACCTCTTAGTTGGAGGAGGTACAAAGTCTTGCTGTAAAGCAGGCTGATAAGGATGAAGAATTTTTGCAACGAATCCTCCTTCATGAGATGAAGGCTGGTTTTTATATTTACTTTTTTATTAACATTGACTCAGATGGTAAAGAACCTGCCTGCTATGCAGAAGACCTCGGTTTGATCCCTGGGTCAGGAAGATCCCCTGGAGAAGCGCATGGCAACCCACTCCAGTATTCTTGCCTGGGAAATCCATGGATAGATAGCCTAGTGGGGCTACAGTCCATGGGGTCACAAAGAGTCAGACACGACTGAGCGACTAACACTCTGTTTTTAATGGAACAGACTTGATTATATTTAAATGATGTTGGAAAGGAGTTACAAGGAGGGAGAGGTTTTAAAATGTGAGACGAGATCACTGAAAAAAAAAAAAATGAAGTTCCTGGGGCTGAGGGAGAGCATCCGATCCAGTACAAGTGAAAGGATCAGCCAAGACAAAAGTTCCACAATGACAGGAGGGAGGGAGGAAAAGATTAGGGCAGACAGAGCATGCTGTTGAGCTGGTGGGAGGAAGCAGAGTGAATTGGTTGTCTGATGGCTCCTTTTCTCTGAGTAAAAGGATGCAAAAATAATTTGTAAAGAGAGGAGAGGTAGAAAGCTTGCATGTCTATGGAAAAGGGCCCAACTAGGGTTAATAGTCAGAGAAGGCAATGGCACCCCACTCCAGTACTCTTGCCTGGAAAATCCCATGGACAGAGGAGCCTGGCAGGCTGCAGTCCATGGGGTCGCTAAGAGTAGGACACGACTGAGTGACTTCACTTTCACTTTTCACTTTTCTGCATTGGAGAAGGAAATGGCAACCCACTCCAGTGTTCTTGCCTGGAGAATCCCAGGGACGGGGGAGCCTGGTGGGCTGCCGTCTATGGGGTCGCAACAGAGTTGGACACGACTGAAGCGACTTAGCAGCAGCAGGGTTAATAGTAGGCCAGGTTGAGATTTGAGGTCATGACTATAAAGTTTCACCCAGTTAGCATGCAGTTACGGTCTTTCTCCAAGCACATTAAGGTGGCTAGGTGCAGGCAGGGAGGAGACAGACTGTTAAGCTCATTCAGGGTTTTGACTTGGCTAGACCAACGACTGGAAGGACAGTGGAGCGGGAACACGGACAGAGAGTGGCGGATGGCTCAGGGAATACAAATCAGATTGAAGCAGGTATGCGAGGCAGCCAGATTTGTTTGCTATTGCTGCCATAACAATACCACAGTCTGGGTGGTATGAACAGCAGAAAGTATTTTCTCACAGTTCTGGAAGCTAGAAGTCCATGATCAAGGAGCCAGCAGACTTGTTTTCTTCTGACGTCTGTCTCTTTGGCTTGCAGCCGGTGCCTTCTCCCTGTATCCTCATCTGGTCTTCCCTCTGCTGCTGCTGCTGCTAAGTCGCTTCAGTCGTGTCTGACTCTGTGCGACCCCATAGACGGCAGGCCACCAGGCTCCTCCATCCCTGGGATTCTCCAGGCAAGAACACTGGAGTGGGTTGCCATTTCCGTCTCCAATGCATGAAAGTGAAAAGTGAAAGGGAAGTCGCTCAGTCATGTCCGACTCTTAGTAACCCCATGGACCGCAGCCCACCAGGCTCCTCCGCCCATGGGATTTTCCAGGCAAGAGTACTGGAGTGGGATGCCATTGCCTTCTCCAGGTCTTCCCTCTAGACATACACAAATCTGCATCCCAGGCCCCTCTGCTTATAAGGTCACCGGTCATGTGGGGCTAGAGTCCACCCAGATGACCTTACTTTACCTTAATGTATCTCTTTAAAGGCCCTGTCCCCAAACACAATTACATTCTAAGATACTGGAGATTAGAACATCAACATATGAATTTTGGAGGAACATAACTCAGCTGAAAACAGCGGTGATAATTGGGAAGTAAAGGGAATCAGTGACCAGTGGCTTTGTTGATGTCAAAGAACAAATGGAAGAACGCAATTTTGTGATGAAAGAGTGAAATGCCTGGGGGAGGGGAGGGATAAACTGGGAGACCGGGATTGACATGTACACACTACTATATATAAAATAGGTAACTACTAAGAACCTGCCACATAGCACAGGGAACTCTATTCAATACTCTGTAATGGCCTACGTGGGGAAAGAATTTTAGGAAGAATGGATTTGTGTATATGTGGCATTGATTCACTTTGCTGTACACCTGAAACTAACACATCACTGTAAATCAACTATACTCCAATAAACGTCTTTTTAAGGGCTGGACTACCTGAATGCATTACTTCAGAGATATTGTGTTATGACAAAATTAAAGACAAGGCCGTGAGGGTGGGTAGCTGAAGAGCAAAGAGTGGTCATGAACTCAGGAGGCCAGGATTCTGGAGGGTTTTACACATGAACATGGAAGCCAGTTAGGGTGAGGCAGGGCTTGCAGTGGAGGGCACTGGTTACTTGGGTACAAGTTAGGGGGACCGTAAGGCTGGAGAGAATTCGTCCTTGAGCCCTTTGGTGGGTGTAGAGACACGGATACCCTCCTTCCAGAGAGTAAGATACAGAGTGGACGAGGAGACCCTGGTCCCTCTGCAACTTCAGACCAACTGGCCCAAATATGAGGACCCCAGGCAGAAGCCCTGAGCCTGGGACTACGGGGCGGAGGGGAGATATTCCAGCGTGAGGAGTCTATGAGACAGTGTGATGGCTGGAAGGGATGGTGGAGTAGGCTTGAAGCCCTCATGCTTTGCTCCTTGAGCTGCATTCAGATCGTAACATCACTCCTGACTTTCCTATCAGCACACAGCAGCAGAAACATGAATAAATACTGAAATATTGGGAGAATGAATGCTCCTCTCCATGTTGTTGCACCATGTATTTTGAATCCTATTCCATGGATTTAATCTTTCTAGCACCTATGATTATTGTTAGTGTGCTTTTCAAACCAAAACCTGACATGCAGGCTGGCTATAGCGCAGAAATTCAAAATGGGAGAATCCTGGACCTGTTCTGATTAGTAATAATAATAATAGCATATATGAAGGGAATGCATAGTATATGTCAAATCCTATTCTAAAACTGTATTATTTAATATTCATAACAACCTGCCTTTTAAAATTGACTCTTGGACACGCCACATTTTATATTTGAGTAAGCCCTCACAGCTCAGTTGGTAAAGAATCTGCCTGCAATGCAGGAGACGCCGGTTTGATTCCTGAGTCGGGAAGATCCGCTGGAGAAGGGATAGGCTACCCACTCTAGTATTCTTGGGCTTCCCTTGTAGCTCAGCTGGTAAAGAATCCGCCTGCAATGCAAGAGACCTGGGTTTGATCCTTGGGTTGGGAAGATCCCCTGAAGAAGGTAAAGGCTCCCCACTCCAGTATTCTGGCCTGGAGAATTCCATGGACTTTTACTTCATGGGGTCGCAAAGAGTAGGACACGACTGAACGACTTTCACTTCAAGCCATATATATTGTAAAATATTTCTTCTATTCTGTGGACTTCCTGTTCACTCTCTTAATAGTGGCTTTCCTGTTCTCAATCTGACAGTCCTATTCATTAGGACTATAATGAATCATTTTCCCCTTGTTCATAACAGCCTTCCTGTTCTGCTTAAGAAATTTTTGCATATTTTGAGGTAAGGAAGATGTTCTATAATTATTCTAAAAGTGTTATTGCTTAACATTTCATACTTAACTCTCTAATCCATTTTGAATTGACTTAGAGTCAATGGTGAAGGTAGATATCAAAAATTTTCCCCAATACTTCCATCCAGTTAACTAAGTCCCCTGTATTGAAGTGACCATCCTTTCCCCACTGCCCTGCAGAGTCATCTCTATCATAAATCAGGCAAGCAGACGTGGGTGGCATGTTTCTGGATTCTCTATTCTGTTCTATTGCTGTTTTTATTGTTGTCTTGTTACCATTATTAACCTAATTTTACACAGGAGGAAACTTAATTAAGGAAATTTGGGCCCTAGTTCACATAACTTATGAGTCCACCCTGTTAATCATATGTGTATCTTAAGAGCAAGTTTGACTTGTTCTGCGATGGCAACGAGATGGACTGTATTACTTCCTCTTGCTTTTCCCGTAAAGCTCAGGGCTACAAGCATATCAGGAGACACGCGAGCAGTGCAAGGTGCCTGACACTCACAGGAGTAAAACATCTGCCTTCCCTCCAATTCCCATCACCCCAAGCCACAGCCCACAGGCAAGATTCCAAGTTTTGGAATCTTGACATGAATCCTTCCTTTCTGTACCCTCACATTCATCATTCACTCCCACAAGGGTAGTAGTGTGGCTCCTTCACCGTTCGAAAATTTATGACAATATGGACTGGATGTTGATTCTGAGTCTCAGAAATTTTACTATTTAAAATAAAAGGAAAATTACCCTGGAAATAACCTGTAAATACATTTCAGATCTTTCTTTTAGTTGAAAAAAAATGAAGTGCATTTTTCTTTCCTTGTCTGGTCGCAGCCAGATCATATACAGAATAAATATAGCAAAGGAAGAAAAGAAAAAAAAAAAAAAAAGCAAGTTTACCAGAAGTTACTATGTCTTTCTAAGGAGGTCTCTGAATTGATTTTTTCAAAGAATATTCCCTGGGAATTGGTATTAGGAATTAACGGAGGAAGGTTCAAATAAGAGAAACATGGATTTGAATCATCATTCTAATGTTCATTAGCAGTAACTGCTGTGTTTTGCTGTTTAGCCACTCAGTCATGTCTGTGTCTGACTCTTTGTGACCCCCATGGACTGTAGCCTGCCAGGCTCCTCTGTCCATGGAATTCTCCAGGCAGGAATACTGGAGTGGGTTGCCATACCCTCCTCCAGGGGATCTTCCTGACCCAGGGATTGAACCCTCATCTCCTGCTTGGCAGGTGGATTCTTTACCAGTGAGTCACCTGAGAAGCCCCCACTAGCAGTAAGAGTATAGACAATTAAGCTGTCTGCAATGTTTCTTTATCTGTTGCAATATTTCTTTATCTGTAAAATGAGAAGAGTAATACCTCTGTAGCAAGTTTGGACAAAACACAGGAAGTACCATGTGTATATCATCTAACACATAGTGCTGAATAATGTTATTTTCTCTCCTAATCCCTTGACAAAAATGCTTAGACCCCAAGAAATTTACAGTTGATCTTTCTGGTATACTACATTCTGAGCAATGGAGGTGTGTTTAGTGTGTTATTACTTGGTTGTTTGGGAGATGTCTCTCATCTGAGTCTCACTAAGGAAAGAAAATAGATGAATGTTAGTACCTAAGGGCAGAGGAAAAGCAGAAAGAAGGTTAGAGCTAAGAACAAAACAACTGGGAGTTCCGGCTGATTCCCATCACGGCTAGTCATGCTCTGTCTTTATTTTCATTCTACTTTGCAAATATTAGTTGTCTAGCGATTTTGGATGAGAAAGACACAGAAAGGTAGCAACTTGCCAAGGGCATTATTGTTAGATCGATGAAGGATTAGGAACGGCCCATTCCTCAGCTCAGACACTCATGCATCCAACTGCCGAGGGAAACTTCTGATCATTGAAGTGGTTTCTGGAAGCAATTTATACCTCCAACAAAATGGGTCCTCTTAAAAAACATTTTTTCTTCCCTTTCCTGTCTCTCTCTTACCTCTTCTAATTCTGTTTCCCATGTCAATTTTTCCCACTTCAGCTTTGTCTTCTTCCTATGATTTAGACCCACCTGTACATGATACCCCTTCTGCATCTCCTCCCAGCCTATGGAAATGCTGTCTCTCTCATCGGTACCAAGTGGCACTTAGGAAATGAACTGACCTGGGACCAGTGAGAAGCACTTGTGCAGCAACTATTAATCCTACTTGCTGTGTCTCTGTGAAATTATTCGAGAGACAGTTCACAATTCTCAACATATCTGCAAAACAAAATTATTTTAAATGTATCTTAAAACTCCATGTGGCTGGCACACAGCCTGTCCCTGCAGAGGAAGAGGGGGCATACCAGTTCAGAGCCCTGCCTGGTGCCCAAATTCGTTCCTGCTGTGGACAGATGTGTTCCGCTGGCACAGACTGATGCTAGCAGACGTGTGCCTCATCCCACCAGGGCCCCCTGCTCTGATGCCAGGCTCCTGAAGCATCTTTCTTATTTTGATTCCCATGAGATACACCTTTGTGGAGAGACAGTACTAGAGTCGTGCATTTCTTATTTGCCAAGTACAGGAAAGGAGAGACTGAAATTTCTTAATTTCAGTAATATTTTTAAAAGAGTCAAGCTAGTGTCAGTTCTCTGAAGAATTAGAAGAACAAAACATAGGGAAAGAAGCACCAAGGATTTGCCCTGGAGTCACATTTCAAACTGACGGTTAGTGGGCAGAAGTCATCTAAATGGAATCAAATACTGAATTTCAGAATATATAAAGAATGTGTGAAGACTTACTTAAAAAGCTAGGGTATGAGTCTTATACTAATGATCTTCTCCTGCTGGCAGAATCTGAGGTTGCTTTGTAGCTCTATTAAGTGGTGTATGCCTCGGGCTCTGCTCTTTACTAATTCCATTTTCCCTGGAATTCTCACCTGAACCATCATTCTAGGATCTAATGATACACCAGAATCTGAAGAATGTGATGAGGATGACTGAGAAACTTAGGTTCTGTTTGCTTCCCTTGGTACTTGCGAAAGCAATCCCAGACATGAGTGGCACCATGTAACAAGCAGGATTTCTTAACCTACGTGTCCTGGCCAGAGACAGCGAACTGGGCTTTTCCCTTGGAGCAAAGAAAAACATAAATAAAAATAGAGACGATGGAAGGCTTTTGAGTTGGAACAGGGCAGAACCTTCCCAGCTCTAGAAGGGGTGAAACCGATGTCTCTATTCCCTTGACAGGGTCTGGAACTCAGGATGAGAGAACAAAACGTGCCTTCTGGGGTCTAGAAGCTGGACATCTCCGAAAGTCCCTGGTCTCTGTTGATAAGCCCATCTGTCCCTTCCCTACCACTAAAATCAATAAGGGGACTCTCACTGGTCACTGACAGAGCCATGGTCAAACGCTCATTAACTCCAGGAAGTATGCTTGCTGGCAACGCCAGTTCCTCAAATTCACTTCCTATTGGCAGGGGTTTCTTAGCAGTGCCTGGAGGATAAAGGCTCAGATGAATGTTTGGGCTTGTTTAACAATTTGATGGCTCTAGGGAGCCAGTGCCAGGCGGCGTGACAAATCCCAGCATCACCAAAAGGGAGGTTTGCCTTAGCCTTGGTGACACGAGCTGGCATGTCATCCACTCCATCAGCAGACAAAGTGCCATCAGCAATGGTTGTAGCTATGAAGTCTATTTAGAAATCTGGAGCTAATTCTAGTCACAGAAAGACAAATACGGTAGGAGTCCACTTATCTGATCCACTTAAGAGTGGTCGAAACCACAAAGACAGAAAGCATAATGGCAGTTGCCTGGGGCTGGGAGAGGGTGAGACATTGTTTCAGGGGTACAGAGTTTCAGATTTTTACAAGAGGAAAAGTTATAGGGATGGATGGTGGTGGTAGCCGCACAACAGGAAAATACTATCACTGAAGCGTACACTTCAAAATGGTTAAGGTGGTAAATTCTACGTTATGTGTATTTTAACACAATAAAAAAAAAAAAAAGGAAAAAAAGTCCCTGAAGTTTAATTAACACATATTTGAAAGTGAGATGTAAATTTGCAAGAGGAAGTTAAGAGAAACTGTCTTCAAGGTGGCTTCATCTTCTCAGGCAGCAAATTTTATTGGGACACTACATTTATTTAGTTGAGTGAGTGCTGGGGAGGTAGGGGTGGATGATGAGTTTATAAATCATTTTATGTCATGCACCAGCAGACTCAGCTCCAGCGGACATCGAATTTCTAACCATTTTACCAAGAGGACGTGTGTACCACAGAGACTTGTGTTATGCAAGTGCCACCAATAAGCTAAGTTACTTTATCAAACGTTTACTTCCTGTTGTATTTGTGCAACTTAGAAAGGCAAGCAGGAAGCCTGGTAATAGTCTGCACACTCTTCCCTTCCCACACTGTAGCCCCTTGAGGGTTGAAGCCATGCTTCTGATGGCTCAGATGATAAAGACTCTGCCTGCAGTGTGGGAGACCTGGGTTCGATCCCTGGGTTGGGAAGATCCCCCAGTGAGGGAATGGCAACGCACTCCAATATTTGTGCCTGGAGAATTCCATGGACAGAGGAGCCTGGTGGGCTACAGTCCATGGGGTCACAAAGAGTTGGACACAGCTGAGCCACTTTCGCTTCACTTCATTCTGAGTATAGAGATATACTCTAATAGTTATACAGGGAATGAACTCCAGTAGAAGCAGGATTCAATGGAAGGGGCCAGTGAAAGACCAGAAAAATGTTTTTCTCTCTGAAATTAGAAAAACAAGCAATATAAGAATTATTTGCTATCTGCAAAATATTTTAAGTGGTGAAATAACTTAGAGGAAGATAACTCTATTGGGTCAAAATCCTTTTTTTCTGCTTTGATATGTGTGATGACTAATTTTTTATATTAACTTGGCTGGGCTTTGGTGCCCAGATGTATGGTCAAACACCATATGCTATTGTGAAGGTATTTTTTGAGATGTGATTAATATTTACACTAATAGACTTTGAGTAAAGTAGAATACTCTCCAGAGCGTGGGTGGGCCTCATCCACTCAGCTGAAGACCTTAAGAGAAAAGACTGAGGATCCCTGAAGAGAAAGGAATTTGCCTCTAGACTTGATCTGCAACATCAACTCTTCGCTGGGTTGGCTGGTCTGCCCTGCATATTTTGAACTTACCAGCAACCCCCATAGTCAGTGAGCCAGTCCCGGACATAAATTCATGTATATATATATATCTCTCCTATTGGTTTTGTCTCTCTGGAGGGCCCTGACTGATGTAACAGTTACCTTTGGAGTCATAACTGCAAATTAGAACGAGTGTGCTGGTGCTGCATTTGAAAGGCTGAGACTCTGAGAACAAGTTCTGTGGGGAAATGTGGGTGGTACTCGGCCATTATTCTCTCTCAGGGACTATACATGAGAACCCTTCTAATGCGATCAAGCTGGATCTCATTTTCAGCCACCGACCTTCTTTTAGGTCAAATGTGTACCATGGTTGGTTTACTGACGGATTAGCTAGAAAGGCAAAAGTGGCATTTAATCAGAGGAGCATGTCCAGACAAGAATCAATGTCCCTTTTCTCCTGGCAGCCTCAATTCAGTTAATAATTAAATTTTTGTTGAATGCTGACTATATTTAGAGTACTGAACTAGATGCTGTTGAGAGTGAAAAAGAAGTTAAAAACCTGTACCCGTGTTGAGCCTACACATTGACGGAGCACATTTAAGTCCACGTGTTGAGCAAATCAAGTACAATAATATTTCAGAAAACCATCTTGTTATGGAATGACAGGTGCTACCCAAATACTTTTTCTTCTAACCAAAGAAAAATTCATTTCCATGAATTTTTTCACTCCATACCAAAAATGTATTCCAACTTAAAGAGAAAAATAACACTGGAGGTTTCTATGAAGTGTACATATTATCCATTAGTAAGGAAATCCAAAAACGCTGCTATACTAGTTGAGAATCTTTATTTATAACTCCAAGGTTGACTTAACTGAATCATTTGGAGTTATGGACAAACCATATCTATACTTTTCCTCTTAAACCATCCTAACTGACACAAAGTTCATGTTTCTTGTCATAAATCTTAGTAGATTTTAGTTTATCTTTTGCTACTCATTACTGACTCTCAGTCAGTTCAGTTCAGTTCAGTTCAGTTGCTCAGTGTCTGACTCTTTGCGACCCCATGAATCACAGCACGCCAGGCCTCCCTGTCCATCACCAACTCCCGGAGTTCACTGAGACTCACTGCCATCGAGGCAGTGATGCCATCCAGCCATCTCATCCTCTGTTGTCCCCTCTTCCTCCTGCCCCCAATCCCTCCCAGCATCAGAGTCTTTTCCAATGAGTCAACTCTTCGCATCAGGTGGCTAAAGTACTGGAGTTTCAGCTTTTGCATCATTCCTTCCAAAGAACACCCAGGGCTGATCTTCTTTAGAATGGACTGGTTGGATCTCCATGCAGTCTAACGGACTCTCAAGAGTACTCTCGAACACCACAGTTCAAAAGCATCAATTCTTCGGTGCTCAGCCTTCTTCACAGTCCAACTCTCACATCCATACATGACCACAGGAAAAACCATAGCCTTGACTAGATGAACCTTTGTTGGCAAAGTAATGTCTCTGCTTTTGAATATGCTATCTAGGTTGGTCATAACTTTCCTTCCAAGGAGTAAGCGTCTTTTAATTTCATGGCTGCAGTCACCATCTGCAGTGATTTTGGAGCCCCAAAAACTAAAGTCAGCCACTGTTTCCACTGTTTCCCCATCTATTTCCCATGAGGTGATGGGACCAGATACCATGATCTTTGTTTTCTGAATGTTGAGCTTTAAGCCAACTTTTTCACTCTCCTCTTTCACTTTCATCAAGAGGCTTTTTAGTTCCTCTTCACTTTCTGCCATAAGGGTGGTGTCATCTGCATATCTGAGACTAAGACTTACTATCTGAGACTTACTGACTCTAAGACTTTCATTTTACAAATGCCAGCCTCAGTTCCTGGAGTTGGAAAGATCTACTCTATCCCTCAGCTAGTTACTTTAGCTAGTTCACCTGGTTAGTCCTACAGCGAGTTACATAGCAATGTCACTACTCCAAACCAGTTCTTCTAACTCCAAGGAATGTGTTGCTCTTGCTTTTCCTGTCCCCAGCTGTCTAGAAACAGGGTAACTGGTCTGTGAGGAGCCCGTCACACATGTCTCACTCCCAAAGGCTAGGCCATTTCTGGTCCAGACTCAGGCCACTGTCCAGCCTGTGGCTGGTTAAGGCCTCAGAGTCAGATACTGAAGAAACGGTCATTTCAGCTTTCCTGGCTCCAGGTCATTTCTGGATTACATGTATCCAGGAGGGGGATGAGTTATGAGTTAGACATGTGGGTTTAGTTGAAACTGGGAAGCCCAGCTACTGTCACAGAAACTCAGCTTTTATTCTTTTCTGCACAAGGAACTGCTTTAGAAACATGATTCAGAGAGCAGCAGCTCTTGCCAAACTGCTGTGGACTATTCATAGAGTGTCTCTTCAAACTGAGCTGAAATTGAAGAGCTGTTCAAGGAATTCAAAACCCACAGCTCTTTAATTTTACATCTACACTTAATCAAAATCCTACCTCCCTTCTTCACAGTATCAGACCCAAAGAGGCCCTGTTTAGTCCTCTGTGTTCCGGAAGCAGACTATAATTTAAGGGGGGCCAATTTCCTTGGGATTAATACTTAATTCCATACATGATGCTGTGGTGGTGGTTCGCTTACCAAGTTGTGTCTGACTCTGTGTGACCCCAGGCTCCTCTGTCCATGGATTTCCCAGGCAGGAATACTGCCATGGGTTGCCATTTCCTGCTCCAGGGGATCTTCCTGACCCAGAGATCAAACCTGCGCCTCCTGCTTGGCAGGTAGATTCTTTACCACTGAGCTTCCTGGGAAGCTCACATGATGCTGTAGGTATTGTTTTTACCATTACCACTATCATTTGTAAAGCATTGATTCCTCCTTACATTGATGCCAAATCTCCTCTGCAATTTTCACAATACAATGTCTTCTATTCAGCAGTCACTCCAGACCCCTTAACAATCTGCCTTGAGGTTTTCACTCCAACTCTGGGAGGGAAACTGATACATCTCAGACGGGAGCCCAAGGGTCTCAGTAGACATGAATACAGTTGGTGAAGGTGGGCATGGGTGTCCATAAGCATTTCATAGCTCCCACCATGCTACAGAATGAGGGGCCAAGAGCTTGCTTTGTGCAGGGGTAGGGTGGATGTCTCCAAGAAGACATGTCGTATAAGAGGCAAGGGGTTACATACAACAGACCAGGTTTAGTTCCCTGTGCACCAAATTCATGGCCAGTGCTCATGTCTACTGGGAGTGCATCTGGTCTTTAAGGGATTCCAGCCCTAACTGCACTCATTAACTCACTGCTCAGGGCCTGACCAGCCCCTGGGTCTTCATCACACAGGGAACGACGCTGGCCTTCTGTTCTCACATGATACGGAACCCAGTTCTCCTTGCTCTCAGCCTAGTGCCCTGTCCATACTGCCTCTCCACGCCATGCTGCCATGCACAGTCACTTCAGTGACCCCCACGAGAATAAAATGACTCCTAACAGATATTAGAAAGTCTGTTCAACATCATATACAGGCAATACACGGAAACACTTATTACATCCACCTTCTCATGGGAAAAGGACATTTCTGTTTCTAGAATGGATTCTGATTTAAAAAATTTTTATCCATGTGCCTTTCAATTGATTCCCTCACACCTCCTTCAATTATATACATGAGCATAAACTTTAGCATTCCTCAACCCTTATCAGAAAACCAAAAACCAAAACCAAAACACCACCAGCCTGGAATCCCTGCTTCCTCTTCTATCTTTTGTTGCTGTTGTTTAGTCACTAAGTCATGTCCGACTCTTTTGTGACCCCCTGGACTATATCCCGCCAGGCTCCTCTGTCCATGGGATTCTCCAGGCAAGAATACTGGAGTGGGTTGTCACTTCCTCCTTCAGGGGATCTTCCTAATCCAGGGATCGAACCTGCATCTCTTGCATCTCCTGCTTGGCAGGTGGATTCTTTACCACTGAGCCACCTGGGAAGCCCCTTATATGCTTTAGGAAAGAATTAACCTCGTTGAATCATACTTTCCTTCCTCTCTCCATATACACAGAAATGATTGATCAGCAATTGAGTGGCTTGGTTCCTAGCCTCCTAAAGAGCAACACAGTCATGCTTGTTTCTGCTGAAATCTGTTTCCTTTTAATCATGTTAGTAGTGAGACTCTTTCAGAGAGCAAGGAAGAAGCTCATCAATGTCATTTAGTAGATGGCATCCACAGGGAGGGCAGGTGCTGAGAAAGCCACCTCTCCGTGCAGAGTCTGCTCCCATTTCAGGGCTTCTGGGACAAGGACGTCCAGAGAGCCAGAGGGAGAAACCTTGCCAATCAAGATTCAGAAGCAGCGCTGGTGATTCAGATGTGTGGCACCATCTACTCATCTGTTTCAGTGGCTGTTTGAGTAATGTTCTTTCTTCAAATTCAAGAAAGCATAAAGCAATTAGTGGTTTGGAGGAAATGATTATGAAGAAAGGAGGTTGTTTTCACAATCCATAGGTACTCACACAGTCTTTTGTACATGTGACATGTAGGTCCCAACTTAGATCTACTTTTCATGCATGCCTTGGAAATCCTGGAATATCAGGGCCAACTGTGAGTCCAATTTGCACAGGGACATATTCATACTCCTGGGAGAAAAGGCAAAAGCTATCTCAGATCTGACGGTTGGATTCCTCAGATGGGATAACTTGACTGAGCAGAAGATGTGTCCAAAGAGGCCCAAGTTTTCCTCACCTGGTGGTTCAGGCAGTAAAGAACCTGCTTGCAATGCAGGAGACCCAGTTTCGATTCCTGGGCCAGGAAGATCCCCTAGAGAAGGGAATGGCAACCCGCTCCAGTATTTTTGTCTGGAGAATTCCATGGACAGAGGAGCCTGGTGGGCTACAGTCCATGGGGTCCCAAAGAGTTGGACACGCCCGAGCAACTAACACTTTGACTTTGAAGCAACTGGGGCTGCCTGTGGTTCTGCAGTGGTGAAGATGGGGAAGAACAAACCTAGTCTGAGGTCATTAGGAAAAGCTGAGTGTCGAAAGCTGGAAATACCATCCATTTTGGTAATTATGAAGGATAATAGATCCACAGAGTCTAGGGTTAGAATCACACAAGATCAGATTCAGAGCAGGACAGGAATAAGTGAGGGAAACAAGACAGATGCTGACTCCAGGTGTTGGTTGGTAGCTGTAGAGAATGGGGCTTGTTAGAGCCACTCAAGGGATTCTTGCCCACAGTAGTAGAAATGGAGCAACCATCCGAGTTAATAAGAGTCCCAAATGCAGTACTTGGATGCAACCCCCAAAACGACAGAATGATGGCTGTTCATTTCCAAGGCAAACCATTCAATGTCACAGTAATCCAAGTCTATGCCCTGACCAGTAATGCTGAAGAAGCTGAAGGTGAATGGTTCTATGAAGATCTACAAGACCTTCTAGAACTAACACCCAAAAAAGATGTCCTTTTCACTATAGAGGACTGGAATGCAAAAGCAGGAAGTCAAGAGCTACCTGGAGTAACAGGCAAATTTGGCCTTGGAGTACAAAATGAAGCAGGGGAAAGGCTAAGAGTTTTGTCAAGAGAAAGAACTGGTCATAGCAAACACCCTCTTCCAACAACACAAGAGAAGACTCTACACATGGACCCCACCAGATGGTCAATACCAAAATCAGATTGATTATATTCTTTGCAGCCAAATATGAAGAAGCTCTATACAGTCAGCAAAAACAAGACTGGGAGCTGACTGTGGCTCAGATCAGAAACTTCTTATTGCCAAATTCAGACTTAAAGAAAGTAGGGAAAACCACTAGACCATTCATCCAGGTATGACCTAAATCAAATCTCTTAAAATTATACACTGGAAGTGACAAATAGATTCAAGGGATTCGATCTGGTAGACAGAGTGCCTGAAGAACTATGGATGGAGGTTCATGACACTGTACAGGAGGCAGTGATCAAGACCATCTCCAAGAAAAAGAAATGCAAAAAGGCAAAATGGTTGTCTGACGAGGCCTTACAAATAACTGAGAAGAGAAGATAAAGGCAAAGGAGAAAAGGGAAGATATACACACTTGAATGCAGAGTTCCAAAGAATAGCAAGGAGAGATAAGAAAGCCTTCCTCAGTGACCAATGCAAAGAAATAGAGGAAAACAATAGAATGGGAAAGACTTGAAGTCTCTTCAAGAAAATTAGAGATAACAAGGAATATTTCATGCAAGATGAGCACAATAAAGGACAGAAATGGTATGGACCTAACAGAAGCAGAAGATATTAAGAAGAGGTGGCCAGAATACACAGAAGAACTATACAAAAAAAGATCTTCATGACAAGATAACCACAATGGTGTGATCACTCACCTAGAGCCAGACATCCTGGAATGCCAAGTCAAGTGGGCCTTAGAAAGCATCACTACAAACAAAGCTAGCGGAGGTGATGGAATTCCAATTGAGCTATTTCAAATCCTAAAAGATGATGCTGTGAAAGTGCTGCACTCAATATGCCAGCAAATTTGGAAAACTCAGCAGTGGCCACAGGACTGGAAAAGGTCAGTTTTCATTATAATCCCAAAGAAAGACAATGCCAAAGAATGTTCAAACTACCACACAATCACACTCATCTCACATGTTAGTAAAGTAATGCTCAAAATTCTCCAAGTCAGGCTTCAACAGTATGTGAACCATGAACTTCCAGATGTTCAAGCTGGTTTTAGAAAAGGCAGAGGAACCAGAGATCAAATTGCCAACATCTGCTGGATCATGGAAAAAGCAAGAGAGTTTCAGAAAAACATCTATGTTTGCTTTATTGACTATGCCAAAGCCTTTGACTGTGTGGATCACAATAAACTGCGGAAAATTCTGAAAGAGATGGGAATACCAGACCACCTAACCTGCCTCCTGAGAGATCTGCGTGTAGGTCAAGAAGCAACAGTCAGAACTGGACATGGAACAACAGACTGGTTCCAAATCAGGAAAGGAGTATGTCAAGGTTGTATATTGTCACCCTGCTTATTTAACTTATATGCAGAGTGAAGAAGTGAAGTGGAGTCGCTCAGTCGTGTCTGACCCTTTGCGACCCTGTAGACTGTGTTCATGGGATTTTGCAGGCAAGAATACTGGAGTGGGTTGCCATTTCCTTCTCCAGGGGATCTTCCCAACCCAGGGATTGAATCCAGGTCTCCTGCATTGTAGGCAGATGCTTTACCATCTGAGCCACCAGGGAAGTCTTATGAGAAATGCTGGGCTGGATGAAGCACAAGCTGGAATCAAGATTGCCAGGAGAAATATCAGTAATCTCAGATATGCAGATGACACCACCCTTATGGAAGAAAGTGAAGAAGAACTAAAGAACTCTTTAACTTTCATCAAGAAACTTTAACTTTCTTGATGAAAGTTAAAGAGGAGAATGAAAAATCTGGCTTAAAACTCAAAATTCAGAAAACTAAGATTATAGCATCCGGTACCATCACTTCATGGCAAATAGATGGGAAGCAAAGGAAGCAGTGGCAGACTTTATTTTGGGGGGCTCCAAAATCACTGCAGATGGTGACTGCAGCCATGAAATTAAAAGATGCTTGCTCCTTGGAAGAAAAGCTATGACCAACCTAGACAGCATATTAAAAAGCAGAGACATTACTTTGCCAACAAAGGCCCGTCTAGTCAAGGCTATGGTTTTTCCTGTGGTCATGTATGGATGTGAGAGTTGGACTGTGAAGAAGGCTGCATGCCAAAGAATTGATGCTTTTGAACTGTGGTGTTGGATAAGATTCTTGAGAGTCCCTTGGACTGCAAGGAGATCCAACAAGTCCATTCTAAAGGAGATCAGTCCTGGGTGTTCATTGGAAGGATTGATGTTGAAGCTGAAACTCCAATACTTTAGCCACTTGATGCGAAGAGCTGACTCATTGGAAAAGTCCCTGATGCTGGGAAAGGTTGAAGGCAGGAGGAGAAGGGGACGACAGAGGATGAGATGGTTGGATGGCATCACCGACGCGATGGACATGCATTTGAGTAGGCTCCAGGAGTTGGTGATGGACAGGGATGCCTGGCATGCTGCAGTTCATGAGGTTGCTAAGAGTCAGACACGACTGAGCAACTGAACTGAACTAGAGCCACTTGAAAAACCAGAGGCAGGACAGCCCCGTAGCACCAACAGTGAAATGTGTGTTCTATGCTGCACTGGTAATAACCTTTCAATGTCCTCTGGCCTCATTTCTAGGACATTCTTGCCAAGTGGCATGTGTCTAATCATGAGGCAAAGTCCCCAGCACTCCCCGTGCCTAGATAGTCTTTGGAGCAACTGGACAGAAGTGGCAGCCACAGAGGAGAGGCTAAATGAGTATATGGATGGCAGCGGGTGTTGGGAGGTGGTCAACAGACAGACAGGAATGTGGCTACCTGCCACCATATACAACAGCTCCTAAAACTGTAAGTGACTCTTTGCCAGAAACTGCTCTCAGTAGGATGCCCCTTTGCTCAACACTGTAGCAAAGCTCTATTTTAAGTAACTTCTAATGAGTCACCCCCATGTTCTACTCATCTCCAGCTCAAGCACATCTTTCAAGTCTTTTAATCACACAACAACTTGCCTAACTTGGTAGCTCTTTCACAGATCAAAGTAGTAGAAATGAAGAATAGGTAATTAACAGATGAACAGATCTCTTCCCTAGCTTCAATAATCTCCCAAACTGTGTGAACAAGATAGCATTGTCAACCACAAATTGGCACTTGCCGTGGACACCTGCCAACTACTTCTACAAGGATTAAACCATGTCCTGCTGCAGCTACTGACCTCCAACACCTCCTGAAGGAGCTCAGGATGGAGAGCAGAAGTTAGACACTCTGTGCACTGGGAAAACTGGCAAGACAGGTCTTCAGATAGTTAGATATTCTTAGGAGTTGATCTTAGGGGTCCATTCTTATATCTATCTTAAATCTATAAAATCACTAAAATCCTTCACGGTGACGACTCTTTCTCAATGACTAGCAGAAGTTTCACGAGAACAGCAGAAACTTTCTTAAAAAAAAAAAATAGCAAGCAGTGGGACAGATTCAGAAATAAGATGACACATTGGGGAGCAGGGTGGGATAAAGGCAACACCTGCTTCCCCAGGCGCAGTCCCGTAGCAGACGCTGGGGAAGAATTCCTCTGTCTCCACACTCACTGTTCACTCTCTCTCTTCCAGCTCCAACATGCAATACCTTCTCTCACGGCTGTCTCTGTGGCCCTTGTTCATATAAATTCTGCCGAGCCACTCTCCTGCAAGGAATCACTCAGTGGGTTCTCACAACCTACACCACAGGGTCCAGCCTTCACCGGCTCCTGCCTGCTTGGCAGAGTCATTCACATTTCTTCCTGCTCACTTCTCTTGCCCCACAGCCACACTGGCAGCCCTTCTATCCCTCTATGGGCAGAGTTCTTTCCCATCCCAGAGTAACTTTCCTTTCTGTTCCCTCAATTGGGAAGGTTCTCCCACTGGCCCTTTCCGTGGGTAGCTGTGCCTCCATCTCCCAGGGCTCAGCTCACGTGACCTCCCTACATAAACGACCTCTAATTCATCCACCTCCTCACAAGGGTCATTCTGTTTTTAACTCTTCTAAGGGCAAGGATCTTGCACATCTTGCTTATTATATCTCAGTGAATACATAACGGGCACTCTGATAAGTTTGTTTCATTCTAAGTTCAATGAATGAAAGAATTCTCACTTAGGAGGTGGGGCTAGCACAGGAGGAGAGGAACGAGCAGGACAATGTTGTGTTGAAGGCATTCTGAACCATTACCCCATCACTCTTCATCCCTGGGATGGGGGCCATCCCTCTGTCTCTCTGGCTGGCTCCAGGCCCTTTTCCTGTTATCTTATCCAGAAAAGGCAGCAGCAGCCAGTGGAGCAGGTTCCAAGGTGCCATGGCTTAAAGATATTGGCAAGAGCTCTCTGATTCTAATATATCCATCCCACCTACTTGCCAGGCCATCTTTTGTTTTTTTTTAATTTAGATGTAGTTGAGATCACGTCTGAAATTCTTCTATTAGCATTACAAGTTTGCCTATCTGCTAAGACATTGCCTCCTGGGTCCTCTTTTTTTTTCCAAATTGAAACTGGGCAGAGTAACACAAAAAGTCATCCCAGATCGCTGCCATTAAACACACAGAGGCGGATCCTCCCTGGGACTGAAGCAGAACCAGGTGGCTTCCCTTTGCCAGATACAGAAAGTCCCAGGAGGCCACCACTCCTACCCTGACAAGGTAAAAAGTCATCTTTAAAAAATATATATATATATATTTATTAACAAAACAAATTAATATATTATTATAATATCATTCCCTTTCCAAGTAATTTAAAGCAATTAGCTCTTGTTTATAGCTCTTGTTTTCTTTATTTTAGTGACACCAGGGTCAGGTGGGATCTAGTTCCCCCACCAGGGTTCGAACCAGTGCTCCCTGCAGTGGAGGCATGGAGTCCTTACCACTGGATCGCCAAGTAAGTCCCACAAACTCAGCTTTATAAACAAAACGTCTGGAGCAAGTGGTGAAGAGAAACCAAGTGAAGCCCAAGGAAGCGCAGGGCCCTCTCAGCTTCCCATGAGACTGGCCTGCCGCACCGCTCCGCTCCCCTCACACACCAGCCAGCCGCAGGCCTGGAGGGTTTAGCCTCATCTAACTTCTACTGCAGGCTTCCTCCTCCACAAATTTAAGAATAACAGGATTGGATCGGATAATAGCCCTGAACCTGTCCAACTTGCCGCACAGGGCAATTATGGAGATGAAATGTGATGAACGCTGTAATCTGCTCTGAGCTGTGCAAATATAAGCACTGACAAGGACTTGGGGAGTTCAGCCCCGGGCGGTTCCTCTCCCTACCTCTCAAATTATTCAGGAGTTTCCAACAAGAGAAAAACTCAGACCCCGGTGGACACAGCTCAGAACCAGCACAATGTATGGTGACGTTTTAGGTCTGACTACCAGGGCTTGAAGATGACGTTCTGAAAATCACTCTCTTTGAGTGGGAACACGATTCCCCGGCCCGCTCTTAGGATTCTCAGTGCTCCTTGCCCCACCCCAACTCCCACACAGGCACAACCCATACGCTCTCTCTTCCTCTGAGAGAGAGGGTCCAAAATCAGTCCTACTGACCTGAAGAAGCATCAGTCTTGAGCAGGAAGCCAGTCTTCATCGAGGTCGATCTACGACCCTGGGGTACACGGAGGTTCGGTCAGCATCTCTAGCGGGTACTACGGAAGTCTTCCGCAAACCGCGTTGGCGCTTGCGCAAATCACCCAGCTCGCTAACACAGGTGTTTTGACTTGGTAATGCAAATCCAGACCGTTAAACTCATCAAGTGTTTTCACTTAAACCTGAAATTTTTGCTATTGGTTTTCCTGCTTTCCTGGGCTTGGCTTTCAAGCCCCTAAAAGACTAAGGAGGCTTCCTAGATGGCTCAGTGGTAAAGAATCCGCCAGCAATGCAGGAGACGCGAATTCGATCCCTGGGTGGGGAGGACGAAGGAAATGGCAACCCACTCCAGTATCCTTGCTGGGAAATCCATGGACAGAGGTGTTTGGCTACAGTCCACCAGGTCGCAGAGTCGGACATGACAGCAACTGAGCATGCACACACGCAAAAGACTTTCTATTCATTAGCTTTCTATTTATTAGCTAAAGCTCTGTAAGAGTTGGTTTTTATTGTGGCTCATGAATTCTCTCCCGCAGCCGTGACCTAATCCAGGTCCCAGAGGTGTACTGCATTCACATTTACTACAAGCAGCAGAGCCAAAGCAGCTCACTGATCACTAAGAAAAATTAATGCTGAAGAAAAAATATCAGGTCATAAAAGAAGGACAGGAGTAGGCCCTTTTTACAGATGAAAAAAGCAGTTTAAAGACAGCTCCAGGGATCTGGCCAAAATCCCACCACTATATAGAAAACTAGCAGAGATGGTCCTAGAACCTGTGCCTCCCAGCCCCACATTATTCCTATTTTCACGGTACAGGGTGAGAAGGACTGCTTTGGCAAGATGACCTAAGGTGAAGACTGCACAGCAGGTGTATCACTTAGGATTAGGTTCAGTTGTGAAATAACAGAAAAAAAAATATTTATATATATACATAAATTTTTTTTTCTGTTATTTGACAACTGAACCTAATCCTAAGTGATACATATATATTATATGGGTTTCCCTGGTGGCTCAGCTAGTAAAGAGTTTGCCTGCAATGCAGGAGACCCGGGTTCGATACCCAGATTGAGAAGATCCCCTGGAGAAGGGAATGGCAATCCACTCTAGTATTCCTGCCTGGAGAACCCCATGGACAGAAGAGCCTGGTGGGCTACATTCTATGGGGTGGCAAAGAGTTGGACAGGACTGCGTGACTAACACACACACACACATACTTCTACAAAAAAGAAATAAGCCCAAGCCTAGCATGGAGACTCAATAATATCACTGGGCCATCTAGGCTCCTTCCAGCTTCCCTACCCACCTTCCTTAGGGAGCGTCCCCTGTCCTCATGTTGTCAGGATGACTTCCAGATTTTCAGCCATTATATCTATGTGTCAGGCAAGAAGGGATGAACTAAAAGAAATAGGCAGTCAAGCCAGCTTAGTTAGTCCACTCTAAAGAACTTTCCCCCGAATCCCCATTCCATGCCTTCTGTTTGCCCTTAATTGACTAGAACTGGGCTATAATTATGTCTAGCTTCAAAGGAGGTAGATATATTACCGCCCTGGATAAAACTCGGGTTCCGTGAGTAAGCAAGGAAAAAGCATTTTCGTCAGTCAACTAGGAGTCTCCCTGATGGGAAGGGTGGGCTCTGGGTGCCACCAGGGGCCAATCCTTTTCTATCACATGGGAAAAAATACAGAGGAAGCAGTCAAATCCCATGGAAAACCCTCAGGCCTCATTTTACTTAATCACTTTCAGCCTTTCAAACACTGATCCCTCCCTCCTTACTGAGCCCCTACTTTTCCTTTGGCTTCGGGAAACCATATCCCAATTTCTTCTCAGTGTCCTTGGCTAGGTTCTCTTTCCCTCCTGATCTCTCACACTGGGCAGACCCAGGGCTCAGGCTTCGGGTGGCTTCTCAATCTAATCCTCTCCGTGGAGGTCTCATCCAGCCCCTGACTTTATATAACCTTTATATAATAAAGACTCCCCAGTTTTTATCTCTAGTTCTGCCGTTTATCTTCTAGTCTCTCTATCTGTGCCTGAAATCTCCCCTTAGGTTTCACAGCCCTCTCAATACTAACAGGTCAAAAGCCGAAGTCTGTATGCAGGCCCCTAAACTGATTTCTCCCCAATGTTCTCCACCTGCAGAATCACACCACCATTCACATGCTCAAGCCCAAAGCCTCAGTGTCATTCTTAACTTCTCCCACCCGAATGCCAGACCTTCAAAGTGCATCTAGCAACCTCTCGCCAAGTTCAGAGCCACATTCCTGGTCCAACCCACCATCGCACCATCTCTCAGCAGCGTACACAACTGCCTCTTAACTGGTTTCCCCGTGTGTTAGTCAATTTTTTGTGTCCACTTGACTAGGTCACGGGGTATCCGCATCTTTGGTTACACAAGTTTTTGGGTATGACTGAGGTTATTTCTGGGTGAGATTAACATTCGAGTCAATAGACTGAACACAGCAGATCTCCCTCCTCATTGTGAGTGGGCCTCATACAATTCACTGGAGACCTGAATAGAAGAATAAAAACCTGAGCAGGAGAGAATCTGCTCTCTCAGCCTGTTTTCAGCCTGAGTCTTTGGTCGTCTTTCAACTTTGGACTCGGATTTGGGATCTCCAGCTTGTGATTACAGATTATGGGACTTCTCAGCTTCCATAACAACGTGACCCAATTCCAAACAAACAAATAAACTCACTCATTCATTCACTCCTTCTATTGGTTCTTTTTCCCTGAAGAACCCAGACTCCTTCACTTTGCTTCATTCCTTCTTTCCTATAGTCAATTTTTCACACTGCAGCCAGAGTGAGATTTTGAAAATGTAAATCAGGTTCTGCCCTTTTGCTCAAAAGTAGCCAGTGGCTTATGGGATGTTCATTATCTTCTCTAGCTGCATCTCTGTTCTTTCCCTCATCCATGCTCCTACAGCTACACTGATCTGCTTGCTGTTTCTTACACACACCAAGCATATTCCTGCCACAAAGCCTTTATCCCTGCTGTTCCCCATTCCTACAGTGCTCTGCCCTCAGATCTTCACATTGCTCGTCTCCCCAGGTGACTCAGGTCTCTGCTCCTAAGCTGTCTCTTCCAGGAAGTCTTTCCTGCTGGCTGATCTTACCATTCTTCATTCTCTTACTCGGCCTTATTTTATTTTCATAACACATATCACTATATAATATGATGGTATCTATCGATTTCCTTATTTGTCCTCTCCATGAGAACGTTTACTCCATGAACGCAGGGATTTTGGTTTGCTCATCACTACTGTTGCAATGGATTGGATATTAACGTCTCCCCTGCCAAATTCACATGGGAAAGCCCTAATGCCCAATGTCATGGTATTAGGAGGTGAGACTTTTCAGAAGTAGAGGGGAGCAAAATTTGCTACCCTAAAATAACTCTTTGGCCCGTGGATTATTTTGAGCTAAAAACAATTAAAGCCCAAAAGACTTAGGAAGAAACTTTGACCTTCTTCCTAACACCATCACCTGTAGATAGAGGACTTGTTCTAGGGAAGGAGCTACCACCATAGGTAACTGTAGTATGAACTAAGTGTGTAGACAGGGAAGAACTAGCAAAGTCTGTATGTCAAAATGCCTCTCTGGGTCCTATTGTCTCTGCAGGGCTCAGCAACTACCTGTTTACCAAACAGTTGCTTTTCCATCTCCATGTGAATTGCTTTCCTCCGCTTTGAGTTCCTAGACCACTACCCACAACACCTTCTTTTGTCTTTAGCTGAAGACTGTACTTAAGGTGAGGGCTTCAACTATACTGGCAAACTCTTTAGTTTTCCTGGACCTCACCCGTGTATACATGATATTAAACTTTGATTTTCTCCTGTTCATCTGTCTCATGCCATTTAATTCTAAGACCAGCCAGAAGAACCTAGAAGGGTAGAAGAAACTTTCTTCTGCTCTGACAGAACTAGGTCATGAGGGGGAAGGTCTTGTGAATGACACGGGTGCCCTTAATGAAGGGACCCCAGAGAGCTCTCTCACCCTCTTTCTGCCAGGCAAGGATATAACAAGAACGCAGCTCTGTGAACCAGAGCAGGCTTTCACTAGAACCTCGTCACATTCATACCCTGATCTCAGACTACTAGCTTCCAAAGCTGTGAGAAATAAATGTTTGTTGCTTAAATACCCAGTTGATGGTAATTTGTTATAGAATCCCAAACTAACTCATAGCACTCAATCAAAATTTGTTGATTGAGAGACTGAAATCATAAGAGGAAAGAAAAAAATGCTTTAGGAGACACTAACCATGATAGGACTGTAAGTTTTTCCTAGAGAGGCTTATATAGGGCTTCAGAACTTTATTCTTTAGCCTACGCCGAAATCCCAAGAGACAGGTGTATCAGGCTGGCCATAATCTAAAAAGAATCCTCTGATGAAAGACATAATATGCTCTACTTATGTTAATACTAATTCCTTCCCTCTTACAATAAGCCCTGCTAACTTTCAACAATATAATCCCTATCTAGCAGGTGATGGGAATTCTAGAAAGTGGGATGGAAAGGTTTTGCTTTCTCTTCCAAATGGCATTGAAAATATAAGCCAAGTATAAGCCCAAGAAACATGAGACAAAGTGTTATGTTCTAATCTACGTAGGCTATTGCTAACCTTGAATTTTAGGAACTGACTGGGTTCCTGACATCAAACTCTCTGTAGCAGGAGGGGTAAGGAAAGCATGGGCTTTCTGACCAAGCTGTGCTTTTTGAACAGAGATTCAGGGTATGTGTAAGAAGGGTACAAATGTAGAGTAGGAATCAGTACGCATGTGGCAGAGTGAGAAGGCAATGCCAAAGAATGCTCAAATGACCGCACAATTGCACTCATCTCGCACGCTAGTAAAGTAATGCTCAAAATTCTCCAAGCCAGGCTTCAGCAATATGTGAAATGTGAACTTCCTGATGTTCAAGCTGGTTTTAGAAAAGGCAGAGGAACCAGAGATCAAATTGCCAACATCTGCTGGATCATGGAAAAAGCAAGACAGTTCCAGAAAAACATCTATTTCTGCTTTATTGACTATGCCAAAGCCTTTGACTCTGTGGATCACAACAAACTGTGGAAAATTCTGAAAGAGATGGGAATACCAGACCACCTGATCTGCCTCTTGAGAAATTTGTATGCAGGTCAGGAAGCAACAGTTAGAACTGGACATGGAACAACAGACTGGTTCCAAATCGGAAAAGGAGTTCGTCAAGGCTGTATATTGTCACCCTGTTTATTTAACTTATATGCAGAGTACATCATGAGAAACGCTGGACTGGAAGAAACACAAGCTGGAATCAAGATTGCTGGGAGAAATATCAATAACCTCAGATATGCAGATGACACCACCCTTATGGCAGAAAGTGAAGAGGAACTCAAAAGCCTCTTGATGAAAGTGAAAGAGGAGAGTGAAAAAGTTGGCTTAAGGCTCAACATTCAGAAAACGAAGATCATGGCATCCGGTCCCACCACTTCATGGGAAATAGATGGGGAAACAGTGGAAACAGTGTCAGACTTTATTTTTCTGGGCTCCAAAATCACTACAGATGGTGACTGCAGCCATGAAATTAAAAGATGCTTACTCCTTGGAAGGAAAGTTATGACCAACCTAGATAGCATATTGAAAAGCAGAGACATTACTTTGCCAACAAAGGTTCGTCTAGTCAAGGCTATGGTTTTTCCTGTGGTCATGTATGGATGTGAGAGTTGGACTGTGAAGAAGGCTGAGCACCGAAGATTTGATGCTTTTGAACTGTGGTGTTGGAGAGGACTCTTGAGAGTCCCTTGGACTGCAAGGAGATCCAACCAGTCCATTCTGAAGGAGATCAGCCCTGGGATTTCTTTGGAAGGACTGATGCTAAAGCTGAAACTCCAGTACTTTGGCCACCTCATGCGAAGAGCTGACTCATTGGAAAAGCCCCTGATGCTGGGAGGGATTGGGGGCAGGAGGAGAAGGGGACGACAGAGGATGAGATGGCTGGATGGCATCACTGACTTGATGAATGTGAGTCTGAGTGAACTCTGGGAGTTGGTGATGGACAAGGAGGCCTGGCGTGCTGTGATTCATGGGGTCGCAAAGAGTCGGACATGACTGAGCGACTGATCTGATCTGAATGGTTCCAGAAAAGTCAGTGACCATAGCAAGTCAGGACCTCAATGATAATGAAAAAAATACCCTATCAGGAGTGGAAAAGTGCTGGAAGAGAAAGTTACAAAAGATTCATTGCTGTTAAAGCAATGGCAGATACTTTTTCTTAAATGCTAGTTTACATTTCTTGAGATCATGTGTATAAACATGAAAGAAAGCACTAGAAAACACCATGAACAATTTTTTTTTACTATTTTTTACAGTGAGGAATGTATCTTAGTAGACACTAACCCCAGAATCAACAACAGAAAATGACTAATTATGTTAAAAATGCTACAGAAAAAAACTTATAAAAAATTAGAACACAGGTAACAAACTGGAAAAAAATATTTGTCTAATATGTGACCAAGTGAGAATTTCCTTGGTATATAAAAACCCACAATTAATCAATAGTTAAAGTGAATAGCCCAATGACAAAAAAGTAAATAGACTGCTTATAAGCATAATCATTTTGGGTAAACAAGCTCAACTCACTGGGGCATAAGCAAAAATATAATTTTTATTTTTCCAAAAGCTGCTGTGAACTGTACTGTCTTTTTTTTAAAATTGAAGTATAGTTGATTTACAAAATTGTGTAAGTTTCCAGTATACAGCAAAGTGATTCAGTTTTATATAGATAGATAGGGCTTCCCTGGTGGCTTAATCAGTAAAGAATCTGCCTGCAATGAGGAGATCACCTGCAATGCAGGAGGTACAGGTTCAATTCCTCGGTCGGGAAGATCCCCTGGTGAAGGAAATGGCAACCCACTTCATTATTCTTGCTTGGAGAATCCCAGGGACAGAGGAGCCTGGCAGGCCACAGACCATGAGGTCGCAAAAGAGTAGGACATGACTTAGTGACTAAACAACAGCATATATAAATATACATTTTTTTCAGATTATTTTCCTGAACTGTATGGTCTTGAGTCACATCCCCGGCTTCCCTTGTCCCCTATCCACACTTGTTAATAGAAAAACTTAGCAACATCTCAACCTAACTCTGAAAGTCTTCAGTCATTCAAGCAATCTCATTCTAGTTCTTTTATTCTTAGTCATGTTCACTTGCAAAGTTTCAGCCTCCTAAGCAATGGAAATCTTAATTTGTAAAACTCCAATATCATATGCAGTCCACCCAGCCCCCTCCAGCACAGGCTGAATGGTAACTGGATGGAGAGGGTGATTGGCCCTCTCACACATCCCTGCTCTGTGACCTCTGCTCCCTGACTGCTAAGGAGGTAGGAAGGAATGTTTCTGCTGAGGCCAAGCTTGTCCCTTTCTGTTTGTTGTTGCCACCTCCTTCTCTGATGCTGGTTGGCCTTGGTTTTCATAAACGAGGTGAAGACCAGAGTCAGCTCTCCAGTGGATATGTGTCATTCGATTTTTCTACCAAGACCCCTGTCTGGGGCTTCGTCTAGAGAGCCATCACTCTGCGAGGCTTAGGTAAGGCCTGACCCCTTCCTTAATGCCCCCATCACCACCACATCAGCCTCAGGGACAGGAGGTCCACCTCTGAACCCTTCTGGATGAGGCTTCCTGATCCTCCCTTTCCAAGGAAACCTCCTCTCAGTGAAACAGAAGGTTGGAAAATCCTACCCACTATGGTGAAGATCTTTTAAGTGATTTTTATTTTGAAACTTAGATCTTAAAAGCTTAAAATTAGGGGGTGGGATGAAATGGGAGAGTGGGAGTGACTTATATACACTCCTATGTATAAAATAGATAATAATAAAATAGATAACTATTGAGAACCTGATGTAGAGCACAAGGAACTCTACTCAGTGCTCTGTGCTAACCTAAATGGGAAGGAAATTCCCCAAAGAGGGGATATATGTATACATATGTTAGACTCATTTGCCATATAGCAAAACTAACACAACATTATAAAGCAGCCATACCCCAAGAAAAATAAAAAATAAACAACCAGACAAAAAAAAGAATGAAATGCTAGCAGCCAGGAGGTGGTAGAGATATGCTCCCACCCTCACAGGGAAAGCTCCCTCCAAGTTTCTTTCCAGCCACAGCTGTAGGGCTGCTACCTACCTTACAATGAAGTTCCTCAGTTGCTCAGTCCCATCTGACTCTTTGTAACCCCATGGACTGTACCCTGCCAGGCTCCTCTGTCCATGGAATTCTCTAGGCAAGAATACTGGAGTGGGTTGTCATCTCTTCCTCCAGGCGATCTTCCCGACTCAGGGATCAAATCTGTGTGCTCCATGTCTCCAGTATTAGCAGGTGGATTTTTTATCACTGAGCCACCAGGGAACATGCTCCCCCCCTCTCCGCCTTTATAATGAAACTGCTCTTTTAAAAGCCTGGTCAGTAGCCTCAAAAGTAATACTCTGATTGTAATCTGCTTCTTCTTCCTTGCCTCGATCAAAAACTGTTCTAGTAAGAAACTCACTACATTCTCAAAGCCTCAAGCTTTCAGTTTGCATTTAAAGAAGAATATACCTGTACACTGACATCAACCTCTGTTCCCAAAGGCAAGTATATGAGAAATCTCATCTCTGTTTTCAAAATATGTTAAAATATGTTAGCTTGGTTTTTTTGTACCTTCTCTTTACTTCCATTCTGCTTTTAGGGCACAGGCATCTTTCAGAGCTAAGGCTTAAATCACGAGGACTATGACTTCTTTGACCAAGACCTGGCAACAGACATGTCCTTGCACCCCGAGCACCTCCTAAGTACACAGCCCTGAAGCAGAACCATGGCCCTGCTCCTTCAAAACCACAGCTCTCTCCTCTCCTCAAGCCAAGGGGCAGAATCTAAGTCATCACCTGGTCCTGACCCTTCCCCTCAAGCCCTAAGCTCCTCAGTTGATAAAAATATCTAGGAAAAGTACAAATCAGAGAAGTCTCCAGTCGTCCACAGGCTCGGCTGTTCACCTGTCTCCACGCCCCTCAGAGGCAGTTCAGCACATAGCTTGTTACAAGCAAGCATGGGGGTGCAGAGGGGAAATCATGGTGAGAATATGAATTATACAATTAATTCGGCAAAACATTCCCAACCAGGCCCTGCCCTTGTGCTCTGTTTTCCCAGTGCTCAACCCACCTGGACTTTAAGGTGCCCCTCACAATGTGACATCAGGGCACATTTCCTAGGAGGTAAGATATGCTGGCGTGTGATTTCATAAAAGGGGCCTTAGATGCCAATCTCTATGAATCAGGCTCCAAGAAGGGTGGTGAAAAGTGGGGAGACTCCATTTTACATAATCTATCTTTACTCCTGAAAGAAAGGCAAGGCCAAAGAATGCTCAAACTACCGCACAATTGCACTCATCTCACACGCTAGCAAAGTGGTACTCAAAATTCTCCAAGCCAGGCTTCAGTAATACATGAACCATGAACTTCCAGATGTTCAAGATGGTTTTATTTTCAAGGCAGAAGAACCAGAGATCAAATTGCCAACATCTGCTGGATCATTGAAAAAGCAAGACAGTTCCAGAAAAGCATCTATTTCTGCTTTACTGACTATGCCAAAGTCTTTGACTGTGTGGATCACAACAAACTGTGGAAAATTCTGAAAGAGATGGGAATACCAGACCACCTGACCTGCCTCTTGAGAAACCTGTATGCAGGTCAGGAAGCAACAGTTAAAACTGGACAGACTGGAACAGAACAGATTTGGAACAGAACAGACTGGTTCCAAATAGGAAAAGGAGTACGTCAAGGCTGTATGTTGTCACCCTGCTTATTTAACTTATATTCAGAGTACATCATGAGAAATACTGGGCTGGATGAAGCACAAGCTGGAATCAAGATTGCTGGGAAAAATATCAATAACCTCGGATACGCAGATGACACCACCCTTATGGCAGAAAGTGAAGAAGAACTTAGAGCCTCTTGATGAAAGTGAAAGAGGAGAGTGAAAAAGTTGGCTTAAAGCTCAACATTCAGAAAACGAAGATCATGACATCCGGTCCCATCACTTCATGGGAAATAGATGGGGAAACAGTGGAAACAGTGGCTGACTTTATTTTTCTGGGCTCCAAAATCACTGCAGATGGTGACTGCAGCCATGAAATTAAAAGATGCTTACTCCTTGGAAGGAAAGTTATGACCAACCTAGATAGCATGTTCAAAAGCAGAGACATTACTTTGTCAGCAAAAGTCCATCTAATCAAGGCTATGGTTTTTCCAGTATCATGTATGGATGTGAGAGTTGGCCTGTAAAGAAGGCTGAGCGCCGAAGAATTGATGCTTTTGAACTGTGGTGTTGGAGAAGACTCTTGAGAGTCCCTTGGAGTGCAAGGAGATCCAACCAGTCCATCCTAAAGGAGATCAGTCCTGGGTGTTCATTGGAAGGACTGATGTTGAAGCTGAAACTCCAATACTTTGGCCAGCTGATGCGAAGTGCTGACTCATTTGAAAAGACCCTTGTGCTGGGAAAGATTGAGGGCAGGAGGAGAAGGGGACGACAGAGGATGAGATGGTTGGATGGCATCACAGACTCAATGGACATGAGTTTGGGTAAACTCCGGGAGTTGGTGATGGACAGGGAGGCCTGGTGTGCTGCAGTTCATCGGGATGCAAAGAGTCGGACATGACTGAGCGACTGAACTCAACTGAACTTACTCCTGAAGTCTGTGAAATAATCTAGTAATTTGTCTACTTTGAAGCTTTTACTTGGGTTGAATTCATAGACATTTAGTAGTAAAATAATTGGACAAGAGTAGATGATTCAAATGCACAGCTAATGGGGTTTCAATCCTCTTTCTACATCTTCTTTTTGGCTTACCTGACTAGCTGCCATTCCTGGTTCGGGATAGGACTTCTACTATTTATGAATAGGCAAGTTATACCATCATCTGTTTGTGCGATCTAAGGGGTTCAAAAGTTTCACCCCATAAACAGAGCCATCTCTATCAACCTGTCATTGTTGTCTGAAATTTTACTCATTAACCATTTATTTCTTTGTAATAAGTAATGTCTCTAGGATAGCTAAGGTGTCCTTTTAAAAATGCAATTATTTTAAAAAATGCAATTATTAATCTTGGGAAAAAGAATACTTTTATGTAATGTGAATGTATCTGATTGCTTTTAATTTGAAAGGAGCAACAAATACCCTGACTCCACTGATGCTCTTGGGAATATAGACCATGATTGCTGGGAAAATGGGGTGTAACTAATATGTCCCCAGCCTTGACATGACTGCTACAATCAATAAGGCCACCTTTTAAAAAGTATCCATAATTCAAAGACACAGAATCTTCATCCTTTAGATTCTAGGGACTCTACATTTTTTTCAACCTTAACCCAGAGGGAGGGTGACTTGAGTGAGAGCTCTCCCACCAACTCACAATGAAAATGTAGTGTGAGTCAAAAAGTATCTCTGTGGCCTTAAGCCACTGAAAGTGTTGGGTTTATTCATTACTGACATAGTATAACCTTTCCCTTTGGTTTTTTTTTTTTTTTTTTTGCCCCTGAGTTTACCTCCCTAAATGCAATCTCTGGAAATCAATGAGGAATGTTTGCATGGTCCCCAGATCCCCTCTGGCTCTTGTTTGTCCCTTCTGCTGTACTTTGATCTGTGGCTGCTACTGTGTTGGACTCAGAAGTTATCTCTTGACATTTTGTAGGTTCTGCTGTTCTGCTTCTGTGGGCTGCTCTCCTCCTCTGACTCCTCGTCTTCCTGCTCCTCGCCTCCTTTCTCCCCTGTCTTCTTCACCACTTTCTTCCTTGCCCCTTTGCCAACTCACCAAAGTTATATTAATTATATTAAATAGAAGAAAGGAGAAAAATATGATCATCTCAATGAAACAGAAAAAAGCATTTAACGAATTCCAGTACTCATTTATGATTAAAAACTTTTAACACACTAAAAGGAAATTTCCTAAATCTGTAAAAGGGTTTCTATAAAAACTCTACAGTTAACATCATTCTTAATTTGAAAGACTGAGTTCCTTTCCTCTGAGATGAGGAATGAGACAGAGATTTCCACTCCAACCAGTTTTCATGGTTAATTGTATATGTCAACACACACACACACACATACACATAAATCTGTTTCTCTGGAGAACCCTGGCTAATACATCACTCTATTCACCAGTGTTCTAGAGATCCTAGCCAGGGCGACAAGGCAATCAAAATAATGTAAAGGCATATACATTGGAATGTAAAAGCATACAGATTGTCAAAAAAAAAAGAGGTACAACTGTATGTATTTACAGATGATACAATCTTCTGTGTAGAAAAGCCCAAGGAACCTATGAAATCTATTAGAATCACTGAGTTTAGCAGTACAACAGGATGAAAAATTAGTGTATACAAATCAATTGTATTTCTGTACACTAGCAACCAACAACCTGAAAATGAAGTTAAGAAAACAAATATAGTCATAATAGCATCAAAAGGAATAAAATACTTAGGAATAAATTTAACAAAAAAATGTAAGACCTATACAATGAAAACAATATAGCACTGCTGAAAAACAGGTAAAAGATCTAAAATTTAAAAGATCTACATAAATGTAAAGATATAGTACACTCACAGAATAGAAGACATCATATTGTTAAGATTGCAGTTTTTCCCAAACTGATCTATAGATTCAACACAACCCCAGTTGAAATCCCATTTTTTTGGAGAAATTGACAAGGTAACCCTAAAATATATAATGCAAAGGATCTAGATTAACCAAAATATTTTTTTAAAAAGAACAAGTTTCAAACTTACTGTCAAGCTGCAGTAATAAGACAGTGTGATATTGTCATAAAGACAGACATATTAGATTAAAGACAGATAATAGAGACTGTGTGGGCAATTAGACAGAGAAGGCAATGGCACCCCACTCCAGTACTCTTGCCTGGAAAATCCCATGGACGGAGGAGCTTGGTGGGTTGCAGTCCATGGGGTCGCTAAGAGTCGGACACCACTGAGCGACTTCCGTTTCACTTTTCACTTTCATGCATTGGAGAAGGAAATGGCAACCTACTCCAGTGTTCTTGCCTGGAGAGTCCCAGGGACAGGGGAGCCTGGTGGGCTGCCGTCTATGGGGTCACACAGAGGCGGGCACGACTGAAGTGACTTAGGAGGAGGAGGAGGCAATTAGATAGACTAAAGACATATAATAGAGCTCAGAAATAATCCTGCACGTTTATGGTAAATTGATAATTGACAATGCTGCTAGGCAATTCAATGTTGAAAGAGTAATAAAGCTCTCTGTGCTATACAATTGGATACACATATGCAGAGAAATGAAACCTTAGATCCTTATGACACACCATACACAAAAATCAACTCACCATGCATCATAGATCTAAATTTTGAGAGCTAAAAAATTTCTAGAAAATTTCTAAATGATAACAGAGAAAAACCTTTATGATCTTGTGATCTTGGCATAGGCAAAGATTTCTTAGATACTGAAAACATGATCTGTAAAAGATAAAAACTGATAAATTGGATTACATTAAAGTGGAAAACTTTTGCTTTTTAAATGAGAACATGAAGAGAATGAAATGATAGCCACAGACTGGCAGAAGTATATATAAACCATATATAATAAAGCAATTTCTGATAAAGGACTTGTTTCTACTATAAAAAATGTATAGCTCAATAATAGGAAAACAATCTAATTTTTTAAATTAGCAAAACACTGGAAAAGACATTTCATCAACGAAAACACACATAAGGACAATAAGCACATGAAGATATTCTCAACACTGTTAGTCATTAGCTAATGCAAATTAAAATCAGGAGATGCCACTTCACACCTATTAGATTTGCCACAGCGAAAAAGGCTTTCAATACCAAATGTGGCTGAAGATGTGGAGAAAGTGTAACTGGCTAGAATATACAACACTATAGTCACTTTAGGAAATAGTCTAACAGTTTCCTAAAAAGTTAAACATAGACATACCTGATGAGTCTGCAATTCCATTCTTAGCCTTGACTCAAGGGAAATGAAAATATATGCTTACACAAGAACTTGTACATGAAGGTTGATAATAGCGTTTTTCATAGTAGCCTCAAATCGGAAGCAACCAAATGTCCTAGCATCTGATGAATAAATAAATAAAGAAACTATGGCCTGTCCTTACATGGAACACAACCCACTCCAGTATTCCTGCCTGGAAAATTCCATGGATAGAGGAGCCTGGTGTGCTACAGTCCATGGGGCCACAAGAGTCAAGACATGACTGAGCACTCATACACACTTAGAGTAACATCCGTGAAGCTTAAAAACATTATGCTAAGGAAAAGCAGCCAGCCACAAGCAACTACAAATTGTGAATGATTCCATTTACCTGAAATGGAAGGCGAGAAAGGAACTTGATCAGAGGACCCGTCAGTATTGTGGGCAGTGGTCTCGGGGGGCTTCAGAGCAGACCACTGCAGAGCTCCCTAGGGCTGACTGACCCCAGGTGCTGAGCCTGTGGAGGGTGTGGGGTGAAGTCCCTGGGTGTAGTGGTGGAAGACTCCCAGGAAAAGATCACCTGCCCCACCTCCCAGGCTGGAGGCAGAGGCACAGTTAGAACACTGATGGGCAGGAGCCTGGCTGTGGGCTCCCACAGCGGCTCAAGACCAAGGGCCAGCGATGGATTTTCATGCTCCCAAGAGCCACACTTGTCCTGCCCCAGCCATGCCTCTGTGGGTGTAGCCAAGTGACCACTGACATCCACATGGGAGGTAAAAGTTGGAGCAAAAAAGAGCTGCAGCCTTTCCTATCACCAAGGTTGTGTTCAGACAAATCTCATATGAGGCACTGTAGACAGTTTTCCCTGTTCTTAAAATGAAAATATTAATATCATTTCTAACGAAGAGGGACTTTTGACAGGTACTGCAGGCAGAGTGAAAACAATGCTTCCCTGGAAAGGTGACAATTACAAAGTTAGAACCAAGTTAGAGTTTCAGGGACTGGAAAGAAAGAGATGGACCAAGGGGGACAGACCTTAAGCAGAGATCTGATTGAAAGAACCATTTACAAAACTGCCATTGGTGGTTGGTGCTGTTCAGTAGCTAAGTCATGTCTGATTCTCTGTGATCCCAAGGACTACAGCCATTGGTATCAGACCCTAAAAAAATTTTAAAACAAGTTTCTTTCCTAAACCTCTACGGTGATCAGACATAACTTTTATATTCATGAAAACAAATTTAAAACATACAAGAAAGCTGATTATGCCTAGAGAAGTGGCAAAGCTAAACCCTTACCAAGCCAAGCCTGCCAGTAACTTACAGTCTCTGATTTTTGTTCCTAAATTAAGAAACAGATTTTGAACAAATGTTCAGGGGTATCATCATAAATACCAAGTGCTAATGTATCAAAGTGTTTTATTCGTTAAGACAAAGTTAATCCCTCCCCCCACACACACAACACACACAAAAGCCTGGGTTTGGAACAGGGAGTCCCTAGACTATTTGCTCTATGCTGATGCCATCGCCACCTTAGAAGCCCACACAATTTGGACAGGAAAGAGAAGATCCTATACACTCATTATTCATGGTCTCGGTTTTAAACTGTTCTCTTCCTAACATTCTCATCGCCTTGGTCCATCATGCTTTCAAGCACTTTGGCCATGAACGTTGCTTCTTTCTTCCCTTTATCTTACTTGACATCACTGTTAACTCTGTTCATTTCCTGTATGAGATCATCAGTTCTCCTTAAGAGGATGCTGGGTTAACATGCCTTCAAGGTTGGCCCGAAGCTGGTCTACCTCGGCGCTGGCCAGAGTGAATGGTGCCAACACAGGGCTCACCTGTGAGCCAGAGCTGGTCTGGACAGCAACCAACATACCTTTCATTTGAAGAAACTGTTCTTGAGGGATGGCAGATAGGAAAATAACTTATAATCAAAAAATACTGCTTTGGCAAATAAAAACAGTAACAAAAATCTTCCTTGGGCCAGAATACAGCCAAAGATGGCCTGCAATCCTAGGCTATGTATGTCTTTAGAAAGTTTATTTAAAAGCCCTCTAGTTAGTAATGGTAGTTTGGACAAACCTAGACAGCATATTCGGAGAAGGCAATGGCACCCCACTCCAGTACTCTTGCCTGGAAAACCCCATGGATGGAGGAGCCTGGTAGACTGCAGTCCATGGGGTCGCTAAGAGTCGGACACGACTGAGCGACTTCACTTTCACTTTTCACTTTCATGCATTGGAGAAGGAAATGGCAACCCACTGCAGTGTTCTTGCCTAGAGAATCCCAGGGATGGCGGAGCCTGGTGGGCTGCAGTCTATGGGGTCGCACAGAGTCGGACACGACTGACGCGACTTAGCAGTAGCAGCAGCAGACAGCATATTAACAAGCAGAGACATCACTTTGCCAACAAAGGTCCGCAGAGTCAAACCTATGGTTTTTCCATTAGTCATATGTGGACGTGAGAGTAGGACCATAAAGAAGGCTGAGTGCCGAAGAATTGATGCTTTCAAACTGTGGTGCTGGTGAAGACTCTTGAGAGTACTTGGACTGCAAGGAGATCAAACCAGTCAATCCTCTAAAGGAAATCAACCCTGACTATTCATTGGAAGGACTATGGCTGAAGCTCTAGTACTTTAGCCACCTGAGGCAAAAAGCCAACTCATTGGAAAAAACTCTGATGCTGGGTAAGATTGAAGGCAAAAGGAGAAGGGGCGGCAGAGGATGAGATGGTTAGATAACATCACTGACTCAATGGACATAAATTTGAGCAAATTTCAGGCTTTCCTGGTGGCTTAAACAGTAAAGAATCTGCATGCAATGCAAGAAATCCCTTTTCAATCCCTGGGTTGGGAAGATGCCCTAAAGAAGGGAATGGCTACCTGCTTCAGTATTCTTGCCTGGAGAATTCCATGGACACAGGAGCCTGGCAGGCTATAGTCTAAGGGGTTGTGAAGAATCGGATACAACTTAGCAACTGAACAACAACAAAATCAGTAATGGAGAGGTCACACTGAAAACCCCTTTCCACACTCATGCCTCCTTCTACAGAAAATTGCTCTGCCTCCTGCCTTGCTGCCTAAGTGGCCACAGATGGATGACATTGCCCTGACACTCTTGGCCTCAGCAGACTTGGAAAGAAGTGACTATCCCACCCAAAGTGGCCACATTCCAAGGTCGGCCTGGCACCAAAAGATAAACTGAGTGTATTTGTTTCCTAAGCTGCTGTAACAAATGACCACACACCGGGTGGCTTAAAACTGCAGGGATGTATTATCTTAATGTTCTAAGGCTGGAGGTCTGCAGTCAAGCTCCAAAGGGTCTAGGGAAGATGCCTTCTTGCCGCTGCTGGTGGTTGCCAACAATCCGGGTTGTTCTTTGGCTTCTAGATGCATCTGTCTCTATTGTCACATGCCGTTTTCTCTGTGAGTCTTTTCTTTTTTTTCTGTGTTCTAAGTTGACCTCTTCTTTTAAGGACACCCATCATATTGGACTCAGGACCTACTCAAGTACAGGATGATTTCATCTGAACTTGACTACATCTGGAAAGATATTATTTCCAAGTAAGGTCACATTCACAGGTCCTTGGGCTGGAGATGGGGGTGGGGTAGGACTTGGACTTAAATATGTCCTTTTGGGGGACCCACTTCAACCTTCAAATATTGGATAATTCAAAGATTTTCTCTTTGGAATGTGAACTAAGAGAGACACAGAATGAACGAGTTGAGAGTGAAGTTCAAAGAGGAATGATGTGGTGAGCTTGAATCAGGGCCATGGCAGCTGAAAGTCATGTGCAAACAGAAGTGCCTTGGGGCAGAAGCCAGGGAGCTGAAGGCAGAGGGAGGAGATAGGAGGAGCCACACAGAGAGGCCCCAGGATGCTCAGGATGGCTCTGAAGCTGTCCAGCACGCTTGACTCTCACTTCCAAGCCCCCTCTAACACTATAGTCACTGGAAGGACTGATGCTGAAGCTAAAGCTCCAATACTTTGGCCATGTGAAGCAAAGAACCAACTCATTGGAACAGACCATAATGATGGGAAAGCTTGAGGGCAGGAGGAGAAGGGGGTGACAGAGGATGAGATGCTTGGAGGGCAACATCGACTCAACGGGCATGAGTTTAAGCAGACTCCAGGAGATAGTGAAGGACAGGGAAGCCTGGTGTGCTGTGGTCCATGAGGTCGCAAAGAGTCATACATCACTGAATGACTGAAAAACAGTGCTATATTAATCCTCTCCACTTACTGCAACTGCTTTAACAATTGGTTCCTCACAACTGCAGGAGCTAAGATAAAAGTGTACCAGGAGACCTTCCTTTTAGAGGTGAGAGGACAGAGGCCGGAGAGCTGAGGTGACTCCAGTTCAGTGTTCGGCCTCCCAGTATCTGTCCCTCTGGATGTGCTGGACTCTCAAGTGGAATCCAGCCTCAGGCAGTAGGAAGACTCTCCTTCTGTACCTCTCTGAAAGAATGATAATTACCCACAGGAGGCCAGGAACAAGTCAGTTGTCTTCTAAGGTGACCCAGGCCTGGCTATCCTCGAGTCCTGGATACAAAGCCAATCCCTGGATGGACATGCAGCTAGGCTTAGACACAGTGATTGCTGGTTATCTATTCCATCAATCTCACAAAGGCATGAAAGGGAAGCTGGTACAGGGCCTGGAATAGGCCGGAATGATTTGGCCAAGGACTGTACTTTCCACTTTCAACCTGGGTCTCCCCTATCCCATCTCTCTCCCACAGCTGCCACAGAACAGGCCACCCCAAACTTTCCAACTGCTAGGGTGTCTGTGTGTTAGCTGCTTCAGTCAAGTCTGGCTCTTTGTGACCCCGTGGCCTATAGCCCACCAGGCTCCTCTGTCCATGGGATTCTCCAGGCAAGAATACTGGAGTGAGTTGCCATGTCCTCCAGGGGCTCTTCCTGATTCAGATATGGAACCATGTGTCTTAGGTCTCCTGCCTTGGCAGGCAGGTTCTTTACCACTAGTGCCACCTGGGAAGCCCATTTTAATGGCTGGTAAACTCATTTTATTTTAAATTTAAATACCAAGGGAAAAATCTGGAAGTCAGCGAAATGGGTTCTGGTGCTGTGGCTCTTCTAAGCCCTGGAGCTCTGAACAGGGGTTTGACTGGACAAGTAAGAATGTGGACCTAAGTGATCTTGGGGTGAGGGGGTCCCTCATTTAACCACTGACCTATGACTCCTTGAGACTACCTGGATCTTGGTCTTAAATGCAGAGATTCTAGAGAAGGCGGGAATTTGGGAAACCTACCGAATTTGAGACCAATTGTCTGCAGAAATACATAGGAATTTTTTACAGATTATTTTATTTAATCCTCAAAACCATGTTAAGAAATAGATTTCACAGTTTAGGAATGAGAGGATCAGAACATGATGGAGATTTCCAGTATTTGAGTTTCTAGTTAAGCAGGAAATACCAGGAGATCAATATTATTTGGAACTTTTTATTTTCATCAGCTTTTTTCCTTTAGAAGAGAACAGGAAGTTACAGAAAAAAAAAAAAGTAGCGCAGCCTTGGGATCAGTCACTCATTTCAGTCACTCAGTCCTGTCTGACTCTTTGTGACCCCATGGACTGCAGCACACCAGGATTCCCTGTCCATCCCAACACCAACTCCCAGAGTTTACTCAAACTCATGTCCATTGAGTCGGTGATGCCATCCAGCCATCTTATCCTCTGTCGTCCCCTTCTCCTCCCACCCTCAATCTTTCCCAGCATCAGGGTCTTTTCCAATGAGTCAGTTCTTTGAATCAAGTGGCCAAAGTATTGGAGTTTCAGCTTCAGCATCAATACTTTCAATGAATATTCAGGACTGATCTCTTTTAGGATGGACTGGTTGGATCTCCTTGCAGTCCAAGGGACTCTCAGGAGTCTTCTCCAACACCACAGTTCAAAAGCATCAGTTCTTCTGCACTCTCTTTATAGTCCAACTCTCACATCCATACATGACCACTGGAAAAACCATAGCTTTGACTAGATGCACCTTTGTTGGCAAAGTAATGTCTCTGCTTTTTAATGTGCTATCTAGGTTGGTCATATCTTTCTTTCCAAGGAGAAAGAGTCTTTTATTTTCATGGCTGCAGTCACCATCTGCAGTAATTTTGGGGCCCAAAAAGAAAGTCTCTCACTGTTTCTATTGTTTCCCCATCTATTTGCCATGAAGTGATGGGACCGGATGCCATGATCTTTGTTTTCTGAATGTTGAGCTTTAAGCCAACTTTTTCATTCTCCTCTTTTACTTTCACCAAGAGGCTTTTTAGTTCCTCTTCACTTTCTGCCATGAAGGTGGTGTCATCTGCATATCTGAGATTATTGATATTTCTCCCGGCAATCTTGATTCCAGCTTGTACTTCATCCAGCCTGGGATTTCACATGATGTGCTCTGCATATAAGTTAAATAAGTAAGGTGACAATATACAGCCTGGACATACTCCTTTCCCAATTTGGAACCAGTCTGTTGTTCCATGTCCAGTTCTAACTGTTGCTTCTTGACCTGCATACAGATCTCTCAGGAGGCAGGTCAAGTGGTCTGGTATTCCCATCTCTTTCAGAATTTTCCACAGTTTGTTGTGATCCACACAGTCAAAGGCTTTGGCATAGTCAATAAAGCAGAAATAGATGTTTTTTCTGGAACTCTCTTGCTTTTTCCATGATCCAGCAGATGTTGGCAATTTGATCTCTGGTTCCTCTGCCTTTTCTAAATCCAGCTTGAACATCTAGAAGTTTATGGTTCATGTATTTTTGAAGCCTGGCTTGGAGAATTTTGAGCATTACTTTACTAGTGTGTGAGATGAGTGCAATTGTGCAATAGTTTGAGCATTCTTTGGCATTGCCTTTCTTTGGGATTGGAATGAAAACTGACCTTTTCCAGTCCTGTGGCCACTGCTGAGTTTTCCAAATTTGCTGGCATATTGAGTGCAGCACTTTCACAGCATCATCTTTTAGGATTTGAAATAGCTCAACTGGAATTCCATCAACTCCACTAGCTTTGTTCATAGTGATGCTTCCTAAGGCCCACTTGACTTCACATTCCAGGATGTCTGGCTCTAGATGAGTGATCACACCATCGTGATTATCTGGGTCATGAAGACCTTTTTTGTACAGTTCTTTTGTGTATTCCTGCTACCTCTTCTTAATATCTTCTGCTTCTGTAAGGTCCATACCATTTCTGTCCTTTATCGAGCCCATCTTTGCATGAAATGTTCCCTTGGTATCTCTAATTTTCTTAAAAAGATCTCCAGTCTTTCCCATTCTATTGTTTTCCTCTATTTCTTTGCATGGATCACTGAGGAAGGCTTTCTTATCTCTCCTTTCTATTCTTTGAAACTCTGCATTCAAATGGGTATATCTTTCTTTTTCTCCTTTGCCTTTAGCTTCTCTTCTTTTCTCAGCTATTTGTAAGCCCTCATCAGACAACCATTTTGCCTTTTTGCATTTCTTTTTCTTGGGGATGGTCTTGATCACTGCCTCTTGTACAATGTCACAAACCTCCATACATAGTTCACTCTGTCTATCAGATCTAATCCCTTGAATCTATTTGTCACGTGCACTGTATAATCTTAAGGTATTTGATTTAGGTCATACCTGAATGGTCTAGTGGTTCTCCCTACTTTCTTCAATTTACATCTGAATTTGGCAATAAGAATACATAAAGTTAAAGATCAGCCCCTAAATGTTTACCAAAAGTTTATATCCATGCAAGAAAAATGTTTAAGTTATGATGTTATTAAAAAAAAAAAAGATGCAAAGTTACAAACATATTATCATCTTTGTTTTACTGGTCCTCCCTAAAGTAGTAAGCCTAAGCAAACAGAAATAGAATTTCCTTTCCAAGTCTGGAGATAAATACACCAAAATGTTAAACAGTGGTGAGGCTATGAGTAGTCTTTCCAACTTTTGTATGTTTTGTGAATATTCTGTGATAAACAATTATTATCTCTACAATGAAAAAGAACATCATAATTATCTTAAAGGAAGCAATCACCCAGAGTCGTGGGTTTAGACAGTGGTGTCTTGGGTTGGATCAAGGCCCCAGGAGGTTGGTATGCTGATTCACTCTCCATGGTTGGATGTCAAGGAACTAGGGGCCCAGGGACCATCCTCAATTCTCTTTACTATCTCTCCACCTCCACAGGGGTACTTTACTACGCTCTCCACCTCCTCTCTCCACCTCCACAGGGCCTGTGGTGAGAATATGGAAGCAGCTGGGAGGTGACCTTTCCCTCCAGGCATCCACCATAAGAAACACTGACTCTGGGAACTTCCCTGGTGGTCCAGTAGCTAAAACTCTGAGCTACCAATGCAGGTGGCCTGGGTTCGATCCCTGGTCAGGCAATTCGATCCCGCATGCTGCAACCAAGAGCCAGTGTAGCCAATAAATAAATATATATTTTTTTAAAAAAAGAAAAGAAATACTGACTCTGTCCCAGGCACCGCGATTACAATGACTAATTACATCCAGGTCATGGCCCTCAAGGAGGAGCCACAGACTTGAGGCGGAGACAGATAATTTCAGAATAGTGTGACGAGGGCTGGAAGCAATGTGCCCAGGGTGTCATGCTCTCGCGCGCACATGGCAGCTGCAAGAAAACCAGCCTGAAGCGTGGGCAGGCTTCCCAGAACATGCACCATCCGGCCTGGCAGACGGCACCTCACTACACGGAGGTGTTCTCTCTGCCTAGGCTCTGCTGCTCCCCCGTTTTGTCCATCTCTCTCAACACCTGCAGGGCAAAGCTGCTCAGGACGGGTAGATGTGGGCTCAGGGCTGGTAAGAGGTGGAGAAAACGGAAGCAACCCCAAGGCTGAAGCAGCAACATGTGCGGGGCGTGGTAGCAAAGAAGGTTGTTTAGGGGAACTGAAAGTTGGATGTGTGGTTAGAGGTTGGGAGGGTGGGTTCTCTTCTGAAGATCTCTAGGAAGCCACCTTGGCATTTAAACCAGAGTGACATTTAGGTCAGGTCGGATTTAGAGGGAAGTCACTGCAGGATGATAAGTGGAGGCCAGAAGTGGAGGCAGGAGGTGGCTTTGTGGCAGTTGTCAAGGCACATGGGGGTGAATTTCACCTTAGCCACTCTGGTGTGTGGTATGTATGGACAGGCAAGGTGTGGTCAGCGTATGTGTGTGCATGCTGGGCAGGGTGTCCAGGGGATGGACGAGCATCAGCCCCAGGGCTCCTTCCTCAGGGAAGAGTCACCTGTGTGTGGCTTTCAGCTCTTGAGGAGTCTGCCTCTGTATGGCTCCTCCTTCCAGGGTTGGGATTCCTTTCCTCCAAGCTCCAGTTCTCATTCTAATTGCCCTCAGTTCAGTTCAGTCGCTCAGTCGTGTCCAATTCATTGTGACCCCATGAACTGCAGCAAGTCAGGCCTCCCTGTCCATCATCATCTCATGCAGTTCACTCAAACTCATGTCCATCGAGTCGGTGATGCCATCCAGCCATCTCATCCTCTGTCATCCCCTTCTCCTCTTGCTCCCAAACCCTCCCAGCATCAGAGTCTTTTCCAATGAGTCAACTCTTCGCATCAGGTGGCCACAGTACTGGAGTTTCAGCTTTAGCATCATTCCTTCCAAAGAACACCCAGGACTGATCTCCTTTAGGATGGACTGGTTGGATCTCCTTGCAGTCCAAGGGACTCTCAAGAGTCTTCTCCAACACCACAGTTCAAAAGCATCAATTCTTCAGCACTCAGCTCTCTTCACAGTCCAGCTCTCACATCCATACATGACCACTGGAAAAACCATAGCCTTGACTAGATGGACCTTTGTTGGCAAAGTAATGTCTCTGCTTTTCAATATGCTGTCTAGGTTGGTCATTACTTTCCTTCCAAGGAGTAAGCGTCTTTTAATTTCATGGCTGCAGTCACCATCTGCAGTGATTTTAGAGCCCCCAAAAATAAAGTCTGACACTGTCTCCACTGTTTCCCCATCTATTTGCCATGAAGTGATGGGACCAGATGCCATGATCTTCGTTTTCTGAATGTTGAGCTTTAAGCCAACTTTTTCACTCTCCTCTTTCACTTTCATCAAAAGTCTTTTTAGTTCCTCTTCACTTTCTGCCATAAGGGTGGTGTCATCTGCATATCTGAGGTTATTGATATTTCTCCCGGCAATCTTGATTCCAGCTTGTGCTTCTTCCAGCCCAGCGTTTCTCATGATGTACTCTGCATATAAGTTAAATAAGCAGGGTGACAATATACAGCCTTGACGTACTCCTTTTCCTATTTGGAACCAGTCTGTTTTTCCACATCCAGTTCTAACTTTTGCTTCCTGACCTGCATATAGGTTTCTCAAGAGGCAGGTCAGGTGGTCTGGTATTCCCATCTCTTTCAGAATTTTCCACAGTTTGCTGTGATCCACACAGTCAAGAGCTTTGGCATAATCAATAAAGCAGAAATAGATGTTTTTCTGAAACTCTCTTGCTTTTTCGATGATCCAGCCAATGTTGGCAATTTGATCTCTAGTTCCTCTGCCTTTTCTAAAACCAGCTTGAACATCTAGAAGTTCACGGTTCACATATTGCTGAAGCCTGGCTTGGAGAATTTTGAGCATTCCTTTACTAGCGTGTGAGATGAGTGCAATTGTGTGGTAGTTTGAGCATTCTTTGGCATTATCTTTCTTTGGGATTGGAATGAAAACTGACCTTTCCCAGTCCTGTGGCCACTGCTGAGTTTTCCAAATTTGCTGGCATATTGACTGCAGCACTTTCACAGCATCATCTTTTAGGATTTGAAATAGCTCAACTGAAATTCCATCACCTCCACTAGCTTTGTTCGTAGTGATGTCTACTTTGGCAGATTCCCCAAGAGCTTTGCTCTAAGGCCTACTTGACTTCACATTCCAGGATGTCTGGCTCTAGGTGAGTGATCACACCATCATGATTATCTGGGTTGTGAAGATCTTTTTTGTACAGTTCTTCTGTGTATTCTTGCCACCTCTTTTTAATATCTTATGCTTCTGTTAGGTCCATAACATTTCTGTCCTTTATCGAGCCCATCTTTGCGTGAAATGTTCCCTGGGTATCTCTAATTTTCTTGAAGAGATCTCTAGTCTTTCCCATTCTGTTGTTTTCCTCTATTTCTTTGCATTGATTGCTGAGGAAGGCTTTCTTATCTCTCCTTGCTGTTCTTTGAAACTCTGCATTCAGATGCTTATACCTTTCCTTTTCTCCTTTGCTTTTTGCTTCTCTTCTTTTCACAGCTATTTGTAAGGCCTCCTTAGAAAGCCATTTTGCTTTTTTACATTTCTTTTCCATGGGCATGGTCTTGATCCCTGTCTCCTGTACAATGTCACGAACCTCATTCCATAGTTCATCAGGCACTCTATCAGATCTAGTCCCTTAAATCTATTTCCCACTTCCTCTGTATAATCAGAAGGGATTTGATTTAGGTCATATCTGAATGGTCTAGTGGTTTTCCCTGCTTTCTTCAATATAAGTCTGAATTTGGCAATAAAGGAGTTCATCATCTGAGCCACAGTCAGCTCCTGGTCTTGTTTTGGCTTCTCCATCTTTGGCTGCAAATAATATAATCAATCTGATTTTGGTGTTGACCATCTGGTGATGTCCATGTGTAGAGTCTTCTCTTGTGTTGTTGGAAGAGAGTGTTTGCTATGATCAGTACGTTGTCTTGGCAAAACTCTATTGGCCTTTACCCTGCTTCATTCTGTATTCCAAGACCAAATTTGCCTGTTACTCCAGGTGTTTCTTGACTTCCTACTTTTGCATTCCAGGCCCCTATAATGAAAAGGACATCTTTTTTGGGTGTTAGTTCTAAAAGGTCTTGTGGGTCTTCATAAAACCATTCAACTTCAGCTTCTTCAGCGTTACTGGTCGGGGTATAGACTTGGATTACTGTGATATTGAATGGTTTGCCTTGGAAACAAACAGAGATCATTCTGTCATTTTCGAGATTGCATCCAAGTACTGCATTTTAGACTCTTTTGTTGACCATGATGGCTACTCCATTTCTTCTAAGGGATTCCCGCCCACAGTAGTAGATATAATGGTCATCTGAGTTAAATTCACCCATTCCAGTCCATTTTAGTTTGCTTCTGTACAAAAAAAACCAGTCTGGCAGCTTATATCAGAGTTTCTCAGAAGCATTCTTGGCTTTCCGGTTTGGCACTCAGATGGGGAGTGCTGAGCAGAGGGAGGCAGCGACATGGGAGAAGCCCTTGTAATGCCAGAGGCTGGATGTGCTGCCTCGAGATGTGCCCAAGTCCTCACACTCTGTACCTGTGACTGTGACCTTCCTTAGAAACAGGGTCTTTGCAGATGTAATTATGAGGATCTTGAAATGAGACTGATTGGATTTAGGGTGGACCCAATTCCAATGAGTGGCACCCTTAAACAGAAAAAAGGAAGGAGGTTTGAGATGCAGAGATGCACAGGGGAGAAGGCCCTGAGAACGTGGAGACAGAGGTTGGAATGATGCGTCTACAAGCCGAGGAATGCCAAGGACTGCCAGATACCAGCAGCTAGAAGAAAGGCCCGGGGCATTTCCCCTCAGAGCCTCCAGAAAGAACCAAGCTGCCAACATCTTGATTTTTGGATGTCTGGCCTGTAGGACTGTGAGACTGTGAAGCTCTATTTCGGTAAGCCACTGAGTGTGTGGTCATTTGTTGTAACCCTAGGAAATGAATACAGGGATGTATTGGAGACAATTTTAGGAGTGCAGTGGAAGAACTAACCATTGAAATCACTGTGATCACTAATTAGATTACTTCATACATGGGCAAGAGGCAATGAGGTCTAAATACAGTTCGGGCCGTAAGGATGGAAAGAAGTAGAGAGATGTAAGTGATCTGTATTACCTGTGTTCAAAGGCAGATTATTCCCTTTCAGACTCTGCTACTCTGGAGTGGAGGCACATTGCCTTGTCAGTCATGCTCCTTTCTACCCACGCAAAAACTCCTACTGCACAGATGGTGTAATAAAGGCCGCACCTAAGAATTGAGCCTAAAATGCGTGTTTTTTAGTCCCTAAGTTCTGTCCAATTCTTTGCGACTCCACGGACTGTGGCACACCAGGCTTCTCTGTCCATTGGATTCTCTAGGCAAGAATACTGGAGTGAGTTGCCATTTCCTTCTCCAGGGGATCCTCCCGACCCGGGGATGTAACCAGCATCCCCTGTATTGGCAGATGGATCCTTTACCACTGAATCACCATGGGAGTTCTCTATAATGTGTAACAGGGTGCTAAAATGGACTCTAACTTCAGCAGAGGCTCCAAGATTCAAGGACAAAACAGTAAGTGCCAAGCACTCCCTCGTGCTAATGCAAGGCAATGCCTTGCCTACACAGAGCGTGTGAAGAGATTGTGAAATGGTTTTGCCGGCATCAGCCCATAAGCCACCTCCAGACTGCAGAAGAGAAGGGGAAGGATCATTGCGGGGCTGAAGAGCCTCCTGTGAGGAGTCCTTTGCAGAGAGGCATCCGTGTGCTCCGGGAACAGGGTAGTGGAGGTAAGGAGTGTTTCCAACACACTTGAAGCCAATGAGAGGAGCTTAGAGAAAACCACATTTGGAGAGCTCGAACTTGTTGCCTTGACATTTGAGAGTCATTGTGGAGCGAGAGCCAAGAGGCAGTGGTAGGAGCTGGGTTTGCCTGGCAGCAGCTGCAGGAGGAGAGATGGTTGCTTAGGAATGGTCTGTGCTGTTACAGATGGCAGAGCAAAAATGACTCAGGGTGTTCTGTGGGCTGGGGACCTCGGGGAGGCAGCTGGATAGGGCCCTTGGGAGAGGAACCCCCATCCAAATAGGCAACCTGCCAGGGGGCTGGGTTGGGGGGAGTGATTCTAACAACTAAACGAGCACACGGCAGATACCTAGAAAAGGTAGCACTGGGGATTTCCCTGGTGGTCCAGTGGTTGAGACTCCACCTGCCAATGCAGGGTACGGAGGTTTATTCCATCCCTGGTCCAGGAAGATTGCACATGCAGCAGGGCAACTAAACCCATGCACCACGGCTACTGAAACCTGCATGTCTAGAGCCATGCTCCACAATAAGAGAAGCCACTGCAATGAGAAACCTGTGTGCTGCAACTAGAGAAAGCCCACGTGCAGCAACGAAGACCCAGTGCAGCCAAATATAAATTGATTTTTTTAAAAAAGAAGAAAGAACAGGTAGTGCTTTAACCCCAAAAGCCAACATGAGACTCATCCTTGCTAGGGGTGACAGGGCCTCTCCAAACATCCCCCCAGAGCACCAGTGAGACTCAGAGTTGGCCCTGACTTTCATCTGGCTCCGGGGATGCTGATGAAGATCACAGCTGTGAAGTTAAATATTTTGCGCCTATTCCCTCTCATCACCAATCTTCTAGTACTCTATCCCTGTGAAGTAAAAGTCACTCAGTTGTGTCCAACTCTTTGTGACCCCATGGGCTGAATGGAATTCTCCAGGCCAGAATACTGGAGTAGGTAGCCTTTCCCTTCTCCAGGGGATCTTCCCAAGCCAGGGATTGAACCCAGGCCTCCCGCATTGCAGGCAAATTCTTTCCTAGCTGAGCCACAAGGGAAGCCCTATTCCTAGAGGGGCCCAAAACAGTAAACAAATCATGAAAAAAAAGGTAAACCCTAAAGAAGAATCATAAAACTAAATTATCCTCTTTATGGCACATTTCTCAGCCTGACCCAGGCAAGGGGAGAAGTTTTAAACTGGAAGGGTCTTTTCAGTTTCACTACTACCCTGGGCTGGACTTTTATCCTTTTTTGGACAGATTTTAGTTGTGTCTTCTTTTACCTTAGTTCACTGAAAGTGTTTTAAAGATCCTATACCTAAAGTAGCCACTTGCTAATGTGGAATACAGGTCACCCTTCTCGGTATGGTTTTATTTATTAAGCACTATTTCCCAGGTGACACAGCGGTAAAGAATCCGCCTGCCAATGCAGGAGACACGAGAGATGTGGGTTCCATCCCTGGGTTGGGAAGGTTCCCCTGGAGGAGGGCATGGCAACCCATGCCCTCCAGTGTTCTTGCCTGGAGAAACGTGTGGATAGACGAGTCTGGTGGGCTACAGTCCATGGGGTCGCAGAGTCGGACATGACTGAGCACAGAGGCAGGTATTCTACATACACAGGGTGATCCAGTATGTACACAGTCTAAGGTAACATTATGGTGAATTTTCTGTGATACTCTCATGAAAATAGTCAAGAGTAAACTCCATGCAAGAAGCAGGGACGCATCAAGTTGTTTCTTGTATATTAAAACTTAGAAGATATCTAACTCTTGACATTAATATTTGTAAAGAGCATATGTCTCCTTTTACTACACTGATTTCATTCTTGTCATGCACTCAGTATAAGGGAGTTCAGATGGTTGTTTCATCTAACGGTGATAACCGAAATGCTCTTAAAAATGTGAGAAGTTAGACCAAATTTATACATTTTTAAGCTTTATATTAATTAGTGGGGTTTTTCTGTGTGTAATTGTCCAAACAAAATAAGAATTTGCTAATGCTGCCAGAGAGTTAGCTTATGGTGTACTTCCTATAAGGAAACCCTGAACAGCCGTTCAGAGTCAGAGTTTTTTTTTTTTAATACATCCCTATGTATCCTGCTTTTTGCCAACTTGCTATGGGAAATGGGTTTAAGGGGGGTGGTTATGTTTGATGACTTATGTTTAAAGATCCTCTATGGAGAAAATGGGCTTCCCTTGTGACTCAATTGGTAAAGAATCTGCCTGCAATGCGGTAGACCTTGGTTTGATCCCTGGGTTGGGAAGATCCCCTGGAGAAGGGAAAGGCTACCCACTCCAGTATTCTGGCCTGGAGAATTCCATGGACTGTACAGTCCATGGGGTAGCAAAGAGTTGGACACGACTGAACAACTTTCACACACATTATGGAGAAAATATCTGCAAATGATATGACTGACAAGGGCTTAATTTCTAAATTATACACACAGCTCACACAGCTTAATTAAAAAAAAAAAATACAACTTGAACAAAATGGGCAGAAGACCTAAATAGACATTTCTCCAAAGAAGACATATAGATGGCCCAAAGGCATGTGAAAAGATGCTCAGCCTCACTAATCATTAGAGAAATGCAAATCAAAACTACAAGGAGGTGCCACCTCACACCAGTCAGAATGGCCATCACCAAAAAGTCTAAAATAATAAAGCTAGAGAGGGTGTAGAGAAAACGGAACCCTTCTGCTTTGTTGGTAGGAGTGTCAATTAGTGTAAAAACTACAGAGAACAGTGTGGAGGTTCCTTAAAAAATTCAAAATAGAGTTACCATGTGATTCAGCAATCCCACTCTTGGGCATATATCTGGAAAAGATGAAAATTCTGATTGGAAAAGATGCATGCACTCCGGTGTTCATAGCAGTATTTACAATAGCCAAGACATGGAAGTAACCTAAATGTCCACTGACAGATGAATGGATAAAGAAGATGTGGTGCATGTATATGATGGAATATTGCTCAGCTATAAAAAAAATGAAATAACATCATTTGCAGCAACATGGGCAGACCTAGAAATTATCATACTATGATAATGTCTATATGACAGAAATAAACTTATTTTTGAAACAGAGACAGATTCACAAGCATAGAAAACAAACTATGGTTACCCAGTGGAAAGCATTGGGAGGAGGGATTTTAAAAAGTCCTCTATAGACATTTCTCTAGTTGAATAGAAAATCTGCTATTAAAAGTCAGCAGTTTTGTGAACCTAAAGGCAGTATATCTCTAGGTCCCTTCAAGTTACTGCTCGAATTGCAAGTTCCTTTTGGGCATTAAAGTAACTCCAACGTCTATCTCATTAGCAACTTACTTTGAAACTGCTGAAAACAAGAGACCCTAGGTTAAATAATGTAGCTTTTTCAAAGCATGGATGGGCTCATTTGGAGCTCAGGTTTTCTACTTGAAAAACAAAAGCGACTTCTTAAAACTCCTCAGTGGGAACACTCCTCTTTGATGATCTGTGACTGGTGAATTGATCAGTCCTGGTTGGCAACATCCCGCTCACCTTTGGTAAGGGTTTAAAACACCCTAGAATAGATGCCTTTCATGAGTCTTGCACTAGCGTTTTCATTCTAAGTGCCCCCTGCGAGGCATACATCACATACAGAAGTTCCTTTCCATCCTTCTCACCTCCTCTTGCTTTACAAATTGCCATGGAAACACCCTCCATTTGTGTCCCTTCAGCAACAGGAAGCAGGCTTGATTAGCATTCAGCTGTATGCCCTTGGAATTATTCTGAGTAATTACTCATGTTAACATGATCCGGTCCGAGGAACCTGGCTTCATCCAGTACAGGAAACTTCCCACCCTTGTATCTTTCTATTATTGCTGGGATTTGGGTAGGATGCTGCTGTGAGATGAGTCACAGCGGGGGAGAGGACTGTTGGGGGTGGGGAGGGGGACTTCCATTACATCCCCCTTGCCCTGCAGCCAGGTCAGCAGAACTGGACTTTTTGTTACATGACAGGGACCACAAAGGTGAAAAAACTTGCCTGAGATTTCTTCCAGAGCAGCCCTAGAATGGATCTACAGTGCAGGTTACAGGAGGAGAGATGAGAAGGAAAAACACTGTACTCTGCTTGTACCTACCAAGCCCAGCACATTCAATAAGCCAGCTATTATTAGAGGATTTGGAGGATTTGGGTTCTCATCAGTGACCTGCTATGCAAGACAGATTTTTGGCCTGGATAGCTGGACTTCTAAAGGAGGTGGAGGAAGGCAGGGGCAGAAAGAGGAAGAGGGAAGTTTCAGGAAAAGATTTAAAGTATTTGTATTAAATGGTGAGATCATTTGTATTAAATGAAGAAGGAAATGGCAACCCACTCCAGTATTCTTGCCTGGAGAATCCTGTGGACAGAGGACCCTGGTGGGCTGCTGTCTATGGGGTCGCACAGAGTCGGACATGACTGAAGTGACTTAGCATAGCATGCATATTAAATGGTGGTTTAGTCGCTCAATCGTGTATGACTCTTTGCGATCCTGTGGACTGTAGCCCGCTAGGTTCCTCTGTCCATGGGATTCTCCAGGCAAGAATACTGAAGTGGGTTGCCATTTCCTCCTCCAGGGGGTCTTCCTGACTCAGGGATCAAACCTGAGTCTCCTGCTTTGCAGGCAGATTCTTCACTACTGAGCCACTAGGGAAGCCCATTTATATTAAAAGGCACCCACTATTTCCTTAGGACACAAATGAGAATGAGTTGAATACCAAAATTAATAGTCCTGCCAAGTTTAAATCATTTCATCAGCTGTTTTTCTTTCTCGCCTTTTTTGGCTGTGCTGTGCAGCTTGCAGGATCTTCGTTCTCCATCCAAGGATCAAACCCCCACCCTAGGCAGTGAAAGTGTTAGCTGAGTGCTAACCATGACTGCCAGGGAATTCCTTCATCAGCTGTTTTCTGATATAGCAAGTTAGAAAATAAATATCTATGAATTTAACAGAATTTTTTTTTTTAAAGAAACTAACTCTGCCCTTCTGTTGTCATCCCACTCCTAGGGTAACAGAAAGGAAGCCAATAGTCTCAGTACCCCTCACAGAGTTAGTGAATAGTTTGGTCTATAATGCCCTCAGTGGCCCTTCATCACATCAGGGCAGTGGGCTGGGCTATGGTGCTGAGAACCTGTATCTACAGGTGATGTGTTTACATGGTTATTCATCACAGCATTTTGTTGAAATAAGAAAAGGATTGAAAATAACTGAAATGACATCCAAAGGAGATTCATTACATGTTATGTTACACAACTCGCTGGAATATAATGCAACTATAAAAACAGTAATTTTTAATGTACTTTAATGACATCCATACTTCAGTATTAGGTTAAAAAACTAACAACAACAACAACAAAACCCCCCAAAATGTGTGCTATTCTGTGCTATCATTTGTGTTAAAATATGGTGATACTGAGTATACATATATACGCACATATATATGGCCTTGTACAATTTTAGAGTTATTTCTGGAAAGACATGCAAGAAACTAGCAATGCTGGGAAGGGCACTAGGCAGCTGGGAGCGGAGGTGAGAGACAGAGAGAGATTTCACTGAAATACATTCATATCTTTTGAACCATGTGAATGTATTGTACATTCTGAAAAAAATATGGTTTAAAAACAGCATTTAATGGGATGAGAAGGGAGGTGGGATGGAGGTTCAAGACAGCGGGGCATATGTATACCTATGGCTGATTCACACTGATGTTTGGCAGAAGCCAACCCAATTCTATACAGCAATTATCCTTCACTTACAAAATAAATAAATTTAAAATTTAAAAAAAAACAACAGCATTTAAAACCTTAGGTTTACTATTTCATACAAAGTCTTTCTGCATTTGCTCATGGCCTATTGTCAAATTTCCTATTATTTTATTTTTCTGGATTCTTTTTCACAAGGCAGCAGAGCATAATTTTGTTCTTTTAAGAGTGTGGGTTTGCAGTGAGGCAGATACAGATTGGGAGCTGGCTCTACCACCAGCTGGCTGTGGGAATTTCAGCAAGTTGCTTTACCTGAATCTTACTTTCCTTCTTTTACAAAATGCTCACTACAGTATAGCGGCTAGCTTCCCCCAGAGTAAGTGACCCAAGGGCAACAGGTACTAAGTGCCTTTTGTGGCCCCCACCAGTAACACACCATCATGTCTGCCTTACTCTATTTCTTTAAAGCCCGTCACTAATCCAGTCCATGGTCAAGGAGTGGAGAAATAGACTCTACCTCTATTTGGGAGGAAGTACAAAGAATCTGTAGACATGTTTTAAAACCACCAGCAAAAGAGTGACCATATAATTTATCATTCAAACTCAGACATTTAACAGTGAAAAGTGGTGCTATTAATAATCAGGGCTGGACAGCAAGTGTAACCTGGGACTCTCCTGGCCAAACCCAGAGGTCTGGTCACTGAGCTGCTGGTCTTCCCATAACCGCTCATGAAGATGCATCTCAAACCAAGACACGTGTGCAAACATCTATTACAGATCGACTCCCGAACCCACATACTTGCTTTGTAAGTTCCACGAAATTCTAGCCCCTTGATCACCTGGGAACACCAGCAAACACCTTGCAGGAAAGGTTAATTCCCAGGCAAAATGAGAAAACATTCTGCCTGAAGATCAGCTAGCTTCCTAATCAGATCAGACAAGAGAAACCTCCATTAAGAGAAGGAAGCCAGGACAGAGTTCTGAATCTGGGAATTATCCCCAAGGCTTTAGGCTGCCAGGCTCCTCATCATTCATTTCACTGTTGCACTATCCCTTTAAATCCCCTTAAGTGCAGATTCAGGGAGAAATTTTTGAAGTTCTTGGAGAAATGTCATCCAGGGTATAGCATCTTTTATGGGTAACCCACTTTTCAAGTGTGAATTTATGATTCGAATGCTTTATGATTAAAACTAATTTAAACATATACCTACATATCACATATGCTGAAGCACTTAAATTTCAGACTGTATATAAAAAAACACAATAACTGTGTTCCTAAGCAAACTTCAGTTTCTAAGAATTTCATTAAAAAACTCTCCTTTCAAGAAGATGGAAGTTACAGGCTTGAGAAAGTCAGACTAGTAGTAATAGCTATTTTTCCTACAAAAATGTCCATAATAAAATATTTTCTTCAATAGCCAATCACTATCAAATCTAAATTGAGAAAATGCAATACTAGATCATCTCAAGTTTTTCTTGAGTTCCTGCCTTTTTTTTTTAACTTACCACAGAAAAACTATGATTAGAGCCTCTGTAATTTATTTTGATTATGAATAAAATCACAACCACCCACTCAAACAAGCAAACACAGCAGCTGTTTTCCAGCCATTTTCAAAACCCTGGTCCCAGTTTCCAGTTATAACATTACCACAATAGTAGCATATGCCGTCCCTTCTTGATGGTATCATATCCTCTTCCCATTGCCAAAATACAATGCCAAGAAGTGCCTTTCAAACACTTTGATATTCAAAATGTGCCATAATTTGACCCAGCACTATCCTGTAGAAAATAATATTAGCCACAAATATAATTTAAGCTTTTTAGTAGTCACATTTAAAAAGTTTTTTTTTTTTTTAAAAAGTGGAGGGACTTCCCTGGTGGTCCAGTGGCTAAGACGCCACTTTCCAATATAGGGGATGCTGGTTTAATCCCTGAACATGGAGCTAAAATCCCACATGCTTTGCAGCCCAGCCCCCCCCCCGCCAAAACACAAAATTGTAACAAGTTCAATAAAGACTTTAAAAATGGTCCACATCAAAAAAAAACATTTTAAAAAAGTGGAGCTAATTTTAATAATACATTTTATCTAATCTAATATATCTTGAAGGGGTTCAGAGAGTATACCATCCTCAAATATGCCACTCTGGCCTAAGGATTATTTTGACTGAGGGCACTTGGAAAAAAGCAGATGCAAGAAAAACTCTCCCTCCTCTCCCCACAATTCTCCTAGAAAGAATAGAACAATTCTTCATTCCTTTCCCTAGAAAACTCTGCTGCTGCTACTGCTGCTAAGTCGCTTCAGTCGTGTCCGACTCTGTGCAACCCCATGGACTGCAGCCTACCAGGCTTCTCCATCCATGGGATTCTCCAGACAAGAACACTGGAGTGGGTTGCCATTTCCACTCTAGGATTTTATACACCCAGAGATGGCACTAGGGGAATCTACACAAACATCACTAGAACAATTCTTATCTTCCATTAGTTTCTCCATACTTTTGTCTTCCCACAACTTGCCACCCTTAGAAGCTCAATCCAGGGCTTCCCAGGTGGCACTAATGGTAAAGAACCCACCTGCCAATGAAGGGGACATAAAAGACCCGGCTTCAATCCCTGGGTCAGGAAGATCCCCTGGAGGAGGAAATGGCAACTCACTCCAATATTCTTGCCTAGAGAATCCCATGGACAGAGGAGCCTGGTGGGCTATAGTCCATAGGGTAGTAAAGAGTCGGACACGACTGAAGCAACTTAGCACACACACAGAAGCTCAAAGCTCCTTTGCTTTGTCTTGTCACTTCTCTACAAACTGACTGTTCTTTGTTAAGATGTGAAATAAGCCCATGTTCTAACCACCCCTTTGATTTACTCGTCACTGAGTACTCTATGTATATGAGGGGTGCACAAGTTAATAAAATTCCATTTTTCTCTTGTTAATCTGTCTTTTATCTAATTTGCAGGGCCCAAGCTAGTAAACTTAAGGTGGCTAGAGGAAAAAGGAAATATATAAATATTATTTCAACATATAAACAATTTTAAAGAGAAAAATGTTGCCTTCCATTCTGATCCTAGAGGGTTCAAGCCATTAGGCACTGTAGTTACCTATAGATGGTGTGCTCTGAGGGAGTTCAGGATGGAGAAAAATAGGAACCATTCCATGCTTTGGATATGTTGTTGTTGTTTAATCTCTAAGTCATGTACAACTCTTTGCAACCCTATGGACTGTAGCCCGCCAGGCTCCTCTATCCATGGAATTTTCCAGGCAAGAATACTGGAGTGGGTAGCTATTCCCTTCTGCAGGGGATCTTCCCAACCTAGGGATTGAACTAGAGTCTCCTGTGTTGGAAAGCAGATTCTTTACCACTGAGCTCCCTGGGAAGCCATCATGCTTTGGATATACTGGCCCTTTGATGGTTAAGATATGTACCTAAGAAAAATTTCCAAAGACTCCAGATTCCTGCATCTTCGCAAACACAGAAAATAATAAAACTTGAGATGCCTGTTCTTTGTGATTAGCAGTAACCTTTTGGTATTTGACTACATAATTTTCCCAGCAACAACTTCATATAGATTCTTTATCTCTTCAGAGCAGTTCCTCAGAGTGATCTGAGAGGCGGTCTCTCAGACTCTCATCCTCAATAAGTTCCCTGAATAAAACTTGACTCACAACTTTTACATATATTTCAGTTGACGTGGTATAAAAATATTAATGAGATTTTTTAAAATTAAGTGTTCAAAATCTGGTGTATATATTACACATAGAGCACATTTTTGTTTGGACTAGTAAAGAGCTCAGAGCTCAGGAGCCATAGGTGGCTCAGTTCTGTTCAGTTCAGTCGCTCAGTCTTGTCCAACTCTTTGCGACCCCATGAATCGCAGCACACCAGGCCTCCCTGTCCAACACCAACTCCCGGAGTTCACTCAGACTCTTGTCCATCGAGTCAGTGATGCCATCCAGCCATCTCATCCTCTGTCCTCCTGCCCCCAATCCCTCCCAGCATCAGAGTCTTGTCCAATGAGTCAACTCTTTGCATGAGGTGGCTAGTGGCAGCTATTTTGGAAAGACTAGCCCTACCAGTTCCTGATCCCTTAAATTTCTGTCAACCATATTCATTCTTCCCTGACTGTTCCCTTTTCTTGGAAATTCCTTCTCCTGTCTTTTGAATCTTGCCTACCTTCCAGTGTCATCTCCAATGCCAGTCAAAGCTTTCCACTTGGGCTAGAGGTGTTGGCTCATTTATCTTTTCTACCGTAGATTATCTTAATGTGTGCACGAATATCATTTCTCTTTATTGTCTTGTTGAAAGTCTTGAGACTTACTTTTGTTTCTGTCCTCAGGCCTAACAGATTGCTTTGCACAGAGTAAGTGCTCAATAAATCACTCGTCATTTTAAAGTAGATTGCATTGCACTCACTGGAAAGGAAAAGAACTAGTGGGTTGAGAGTCAAATCACCAATAGCTAGTGAAACAGCTGTCTGGCAATATGTTTTCTACCTACAGGGAAACCAGAAGCCTGCTGACTTCGACACTCTCTATCCAAGGCAACCATTAGTTATATGGAAATTGTTCACATAATGTAATGTGGTGATTCCAGAGAGTCCTCATCATTAAGTTGATGACTATATTTTATTTCGATGTTACCACTTTAAGACTGTGCAGGGCTCCCTTTTGGTAGAATGCCTTGTTAACTTAGCTAGAATAGTCTCTGTCATTTCTCAGAAAACTGCCAGTTAGTCTGTTTCAGGCACTGAGGATTGTTGAAAGGGATGGAAAGAAATGGTAATTGCTTTGACTAAATATTTATAGAGTTTTCACAGCTTCCTTGTCCTATTCTATCTGAAAAGAGAATTCTGTCTGCTAGGAAAAATAGTGAAGGAGCAATACAGCACCAGATTTCCTCTCTCTGAGTTCTGTCTTTGCATCTCTGCTTGTTTCTGTCTGCTGTGAGGCTGCAAACAGCATCAGACTGCCTTCCTTACAGAGGTCCCAGAGCTGAGGTAACTTAAGTTTCTTCTCCAGAGAATATGAAAAATTACCTCATACCAAAGACTAGTTGGGATTCCCTGATGGCTCAGATGGTAAAGAATCTGCCTGCAATGCAGGAGACCCAGATTCGATCCCTGGATCAGAAAGATTCCCTGGAGAAGGAAATGGCAACCCACTCCAGTATTCTTGCCTGAAGAATTCTGTGGACAGAGGAGCCTGGCAGGCTACAGTCCATGGGGTCACAAAAGAGTTGGACACAACTGAGCAACTAACACTTTCCAAGACTAGTTACTGCTGCTGCTGCTGCTGCTAAGTCACTTCAGTCGTGTCCGACTCTGTGCGACCCCATGGACTGCAGCCTACCAGGCTCCCCCGTCCCTGGGATTCTCCAGGCAAGAGTACTGGAGTGGGTTGCCATTTCCTTCTCCAATGCATGAAAGGGAAAAGTGAAACGGAAGTCGCTCAGTCGTGTCTGACTCTTAGCGACCCCATGGACTGCAGCCTACCAGGCTCCTCCGTCCATGGGATTTTCCAGGCAAGAGTACTGGAGTGGGGTGCCATTCTAAAGTGTTAACTTTACACAAGTGTTTGTACTGTATTTATTTGACAATAGAAATGAGACCCTGTGGGCCTCTGACTTACCCGGAGTCACACCTTTAGACTGACTTTCCTGTGGGTATCAAGACCAACTCCTCACTCACACGAGTACTAACTAGACTTTGCAGAATATGGAGGCTCTCAAGCAAGAGGAGTTCTTACTCCACGTTAGGAACTTGGGCTCTGACAAGAAAACTCCTGGGTTAACAACCATTCACTGACTGTGAGGTATTGAATAAGTTCATAAACTGAGCTTTGTTTCTTCCCATATAATACTATTTAGCTCATAAAACCATGGACAAAAAATGTTGCCTGTCGTTTGAGTAAGCACGGAACACTGCCTGCCATCAAGCCGTCAGCCACTGCAGCACCCCGAGCGGTGCACCCTGAGGGGCTTCAGGCTGGAGGGCACCAGGATACTGGCCCTAGATGGATAAGATGCATATCAAAGGCATAAGTTCAATGAACCCAGACTCTTTTGTCTTCTCATGTTTAGAAAAGCAGTAAAATCATTAACTTGAGAGGTCTGTTTTTTTGTGATTAGCAGTAATCTTTTGTTGTTCGACTACACTTTTTTTACTTGACAAAAATTCCTTTATATCTTGGCTCCGACCTTACCTCTTTGAAACAGTTCCTCAGAACTAATTGATAGCCTGTATCCAGGGTACAGTCCTCAGTAAGGTCACCGAATAAACCATTATTCTCAACTTTAGGTTATGCCTTTTTTTCTTTTGTTTTGTCGATAAAATCATTGTGAGGTTTACAGGAGATAAGGTGCCAAGGTACATAAATTGCCTGATGCATAGTAGATGCCTGATAAATATGAGATATTATCATCTTCCTTTGATAAAGACATCCACTTACAAAACAGTAGGTAACATACTTTTTAATGTCTCCTGTAGTCCAGACCCTATGCTGGCTTTCTGTATGTGCGTGCTCAGTCGCTCAGTCATGTCCAACTGTTTGGGACCCTATGGACTGTAGCCCACCAGTCTCCTTTGTCCATGGAAGTTTTCAGGCAGGAGTACTGGAACGGGTTGCCATTTCCTGCTCAGGAGATCTTCCCGATCCATGGATTGAATGTGCATCTCTTGTATTGGCAGGCAGATTTTTTACCACTGCACCACCACATAAGACCTTTTCCAGGTCATGACCCACATGTAAAATGGTAATTGCCGCAGTCCTCAGAGGTTAACCAGTGAGGCTGCCCAGAGCAAGAGGAAAGCAGCCCTGGGGTTATAGCCAAGATCTTGGCATCCTTGTCGCACATTTGTGATGGGGGCAGAACGTGCCACTCAAAACATGCCTCTTTAGCATAAGGATTATTTTGAGCTGATTCTTTTTAGAAACTGCAGACACGGGAGCTCTGAAAAGGGAGTAGATGTCACTGTTTTCTTTTTTGTAGGTGAAATTTACATTAGAAAGGGAGCCTGTGCCAGAAAGAGAGTTATTATCAGAAATAACTTTTTCACCTGAGAGAGTTATCTGCATAGCCAGGCAACTTTTGCTTACCTAACATTTCCTCGTCTCACCTTTTGATGAATTGCCAGAACTCTCTCCCTTTATTTAGCTCAGGATGGTCTATAAGCCTCAATGTCTGGCTGTCTTTTGAGTCTCATATCTTTGTGGGGGCCCCATAACCAATTAATTAAATATATTAATTTCCAACCTAATTTTAAAAATAAAAATTTAAATGAACTAATTTAATTAACTTAATTAAGTACCTAATTAATTTAATCTACATACTTAATTATAATTTTTTTCCCTTCTGTGATGTCTTTTATTAAAAGTGGGGGGTGGTCAGCCAAGAACATAGAAAAATACAAAGAATATTATTTTTCCTCCCCTGTGCATTTAGGATACCAGGGTACCTCAGAACATCAGTTGAAAGTTTTGGTATATTATTGTCCCCCACAGTATATATGGGCTTATCAGGTGGTGCTAGTGGTAAAGAACCTGCCTGCCAATGCAGGAGACTGTCAGAGATGCAGGTTCAATCCCTGGGTCAGGAAGATCCCCTGAAGGAGGAAATGGCAACCCACTCCAGTATTCTTGCCTGGAGAGTTCCCTGGACAGAGGAGCCTGGAGTGCTACAGTCCATAGGGTCACAAAGAGTTGGACACCACTGAAGCAAGTCAGCAGGCATGCACTATCTATGGGAGAAAAACCGAGGCTTGAGAAGGTTAAGGCTACATAACTCATCAGTACCTAATAAGTTCTGGTGCAGTTGCTAGTAAACAGTGGTGCTGAGATTTACTCTGCAATAATCCTCTAACTATTTAGTCAAACCAACACATTTAATATTTATGGAAGTTATTTCTTATTAAACTTTTTATTTTGAAGCTGTAATTCATATGCAGTTGTAAGAAATAATACAGAGAGAGTAAGAGATCTCATTAATCCTTAACCCATTTTCTACCAATAATAACATCTTGCAAAACTATATTATCACAACCAGTACATCCACCTTGATACCATCAAATCACAAAATATTTCCATGGCCAGAAGATACCTTCATTTGACACTTTACAGCCACTTCTGTTTCCCTCCTGCTTCCTCCCCATCCTTAACCCTGGAAAGCACTAACCCTGTTCTCCATTTCTATAATTTTTGTCATTTCATGAATGTATGCTATGCTATGCTAAGTCACTTCAGTCGTGTCCCACTCTGTGTGACCCCATAGACGGTAGCCTACCAGGCTACCCTGTCCCTGGGATTCTCCAGGCAAGAACACTGGAGTGAGTTGCCATTTCCTTTTCCAATGCATATAAATGGAAAAATAAGGCTTTCTTGTTGCTTCAGTCTACATTAGATATGAGTCAAAGTATATACGCTCTTTCAGTGAACTATAAATATGAGTATAGGGTGTATGAAAAGGCTTGAATGTTACAATGCCAGAGAGGTAGGGGAGGGCCAGATCATATGTGCCATATGAAGTAATTTGAATGTTATCCTGTAGGCCATGGAAAGCTGTGTAAGGATTTTAATGAGGAGGGTGACGAATTCAGATGTGACATTTACAGAGCTCACTCTGTCAACCACGTATTGGATGGGTCTCAGCTGGAAGCAGGAAGAGGAATCAGAATCTAATGTCAGTAGTCCATGGAAGAGACTCCAAAGAGCTGAACTAAGCATGGGCAGGAAGAGGAGGAGGAAACGTAGGTCAAAAATATTGAAGAGAAAGTGTGTATGCGGAGGATGACGTCCGGGACTCTGGCTTGGATGACTGGCTGAGTTGTTGTTTGAGTTGCTCAGTCGTGTCTGACTCTTTTGCAACCCCATGGATTATAGCCTGCCAGGCTCCTCTGTCTATGGGATCTTCTAGGAAAGAATACTAGAGTGGGTTACCATTTCCTTCTCCAGGGAATCTTCCCGACCCAGGGATTTGACCCACATCTTTTACATCTCCTGCATTGGCAGGTGGATTCTTTACCACTGAACCATCTGGGAGCCCAGCTGGCTGAGTAGTAGGGCCATTTACCAGGACAAATGAAGGTCAAGAATGGAGTGAAGAGGATGGGCTTAAATTTCAAACACTCATTTCTAGGTACTTGTGAGACATCTGTGGACAATGTACAGTGGGATACGTGGGGACTGAGCTCTAAAGAAAGGTCTGAGCTGAAGATGATGATTTGCAGTCTTCTACCCATGGATGTGTGAGTTGGACTGTGAAGAAAGCTGAGCGCCCAAGAATTGATGCTTTTGAACTGTGATGTTGGAGAAATCTCTTGAGAGTCCCTTGGACTGCAAGGAGATCCAACCAGTCCATTCTGAAGGAGATCAGCCCTGGGATTTCTTTGGAAGGACTGATGCTAAAGCTGAAACTCCAGTACTTTGGCCACCTCATGCAAAGAGTTGACTCATTGGAAAAGACTCTGATGCTGGGAGGGATTGGGGGCAGGAGGAAAAGGGGATGATAGAGGATGAGATGGCTGGATGGCATCACCAACTCAATGGATGTGAGTCTGAGTGAACTCCCGGAGTTGGTGATGGACAGGGAGGCCTGGCATGCTGCAATTCATGGGGTCACAAAGAGTCAGATACGACTGAGCAACTGAACTGAACTGAACTGACCCATAAGTAAGAGGCAATGTAATTCATGGTGATGAAGAATTCCCACAGAGATGGCCAACACAAGGAGAAGACAGAGTAAGACAAGTGATTTCCCTTCTATTTTTTAATCTGCTAATGGGCTATAGTTATGACCATCAAATCTACATCGTATTTTCAAGGGAGATGGGCAGGGGGGAAATACGCATGATTAGGGTTAAAACCACTATAAGGAAAGAAAGAAAGAGAAGTCGCTCAGTTGTGTCCAACTCTTTGCAACCCCATGGGCTGTAGCCTACCAGGCTCCTCCGTCCATGGGATTTTCCAGGCAAGAGTACTGGAGTGGGTTGCCATTTCCTTCTCCAGGGAATCTTCCCAACCCAGGTATCAAACCTGGGTCTCCTGCATTGCATCAGACTCTTTACCCTCTAAGCCACCAGGGAAGCCCTCTAAAACCACTATAGAATTTTATAAGTTCAAGGTATTACTACTACAGTAAGGATAATCTTAAAATATAAACCTATAATAAGATACTGGCTAGTTTTCAGCCCTTTTTATTTTTTCCTTTTAGCACTTAGCACTTTTCTAACCTTTTCCGAACATCTAAGTCATACCCCTATTTTTGAAGAAGTCAGGAAGGCAGACATGCAATTAAAGTGGTATTCTGAGCAGTTGTTCAGGCATAAACAGCAGCTTCAACAGCCAGTATCTTATAATTATGGGCAAGTCCTCAACCACAGCTCCAGAAAAAGTGGGATAGGACCAAGCAAAGCACCAAAGGATTATCTCCTCAACTGAGAAAGTGAAAAAGCAACACCCAGTGAATCTTTTCTTCCAGTTCAAAGATGCATTCATCTTTGAAATTTCCATGGGCATATTGCTTGGAACACCTTGCACCAACAGAAGATGGCTCAAGTAGAGAAGAGATACTCACATGCAAGAGCCCTCTTGCAAATCAAAACATGTGTTGGTTCAGTTCAGTTGCTCAGTCATGTCTAACTCTTTGCATGGACTGCAAGAGTTAACCCCATGGACTGCAGCATGCCAGGCCTTCCTGTCCATCACCAACTCCCGGAGTTTACCCAAACTCATGTCCATTGAGTCAGTGATGCCATCCAACCATCTCATCCTCTGTCGTCCCCTTCTCCTCCTGTCTTCAATCTTTCCCAGCATCAGGGTCTTTTCCAATGAGTCAGTTCTTTGCATCAGGTGGCCAAAGTATTGGAGTTTCAGCTTCAACATCAGTCCTTCCAATGAATATTCAGGACTGATTTCCTTTAGGGTGGACTGGTTGGATCTCCTTGCAATCCAAGGGACTCTCAAGAGTCTTCTCTAACACCACAGTTCAAAAGCATTAATTCTTCAGCACTCAGCTTTCTTTATAGTCCAACTCTCACATCCATACATGACCACTGGAAAAATCATAGCCTTGCCTAGACGGACCTTTGTTGGCAAAGTAATGTCTCTGCTTTTTAATATGCTGTCTAGGTTGGTTATAACTTTTCTTCCAAGGAGCAAGCATCTTTTAATTTCATGGCTGCAATCACCATCTGCAGTGATTTTGGAACCCAAGAAAATAAAGTCTGCCACTGTTTCCTTTGTTTCCCCATCTATTTGCCATGAAGTGATGGGACCAGATGCCATGATCTTCATTTTCTGAATGTTGAACTTTAAGCCAACTTTTTCACTCTCCTTTTTCACTTTCATCAAGAGACTCTTTAGTTCTTCTTCACTTTCTGTCATAAGGATGGACCACAGCCTTGTCTAACTCAGTGAAACTATGAGCCATGCCATGTAGGGCCACCCAAGATGAAAAGTTCATGGTGGAGAGTTCTGACAAATGTGGTCCACTGGAGAAGGGAATGGCAAACCACTTCAGCATTCTTGCCTTGAGAACCCCATGAACAGTATGAAAAGGAAAACATGTATAGTCATATCTATTATTCCTTCCTCCCCTCCATTTGCCACAGTCCCCAGCCTCACTGTGGGGCTGACTTATTTCCTTCACTTTCTGTTTTTTATTAATAGTATTCATGGATGCTACAGTCAAAGTACAGAGAGGATGCCAAACTGATTAACAAAGAAAATTCCTATCAAAGAAGTTCCTATCTGTGCAAAAAGTTTGATGCTAAACCATAATATACTCTGTGTATCTGGGAAATGAAATCACAGATTTCCAAATACTCAAGATCACAGATTCTATCAAACTTACATATATATTTATTAGGCTAGTTTCCTTTTACTAGACTGAGGGAAATAGGGACTATTTATTCAAATTCTTTCTGTCACACTGACTGATGAACTCTTTCATTCATCCAGCCACTATCTGTCTGGGGAGGACTGGGAGCAGGTTTGGGTGAGGCCTGGGGCTTGGGGAGAACAGAGTAGTTTGGAAAATTTATAGTCTGGTGGATACTAGCAATTTAATAGAATCTTGATTTTGAGGTTATCAGAATCTCTTCACATTTTTCAAGAATTCCATATTATCTAAGGGATCTCAGGAAACCAAAGACATATATACTGTGGATTCTCCATATTTGCTAAATCTGTGTTTTTGGATAAAGCCATCTATAGTGAGTTATTTATCACTCCTTAATTTAGGAAAGGCTGTGAGCCAGGTGCTAAAGGTCCCAGGGATGAGTTGAATAAAGGAGGGTTGCATAAGTACAATGGGCTTCCCTGGTAGCTCAGCTGGTAAAGAATCCGCCTGCAATGCAGGAGACCCTGGTTTGACTCCTGAGTCAAGAAGATCCACTCAAGAAGCAATAGGCTACCCACTCCGGTATTCCGGTCTGCAGAATTCCACAAACGGAGGAGCTTGGCCAGCTACAGTCCATGGGGTTGCAAAGAGTTGGACACAACTGAGTACAAGTACAATAAGGAATCCTGCAAAACCAGTTGACCCACCAACGGTACATCTGCCCAGGGGAGAAAACTGAGTATTATCGCAGGAAGTCAGTCTGTGCCACTCTGAAGCTTTGATGAATGGAGTCGTATACCAAGCCAAGGCATTAAATCAATAAGACTGGCTCACGGTTTAATAACAGATGAAATTCATGAAGGTAGAAAGCATCCTCCTGAAAGGTCCCATCCACCTCTGTCCTGTGTCTCTGCTTTTCACCTAGGTTTCATCTGTATTGAGAAGAATCACTCCCAGTTACCAGGAATCAGTGAAGCTGAGAAAAGCTTTAAGGAGGAGCTGATGATGGCTCACCATGTGATACAATAGAGTTGGGAGGTGGGGTGGGAGGTGGGATCATGTTGAGGGTCTGTGTTGGGACTCAACATGACCAAATCTTTTGCAGGTCTGGGTGTGGGAGAGGGGAGTAGTGCTGGGGACAGGGAAGGTAGAGAAGGGAAGATATACAAGTTTGTTCCTCTGCTTTCTGGGATACGTGGCTTCTTATCCCGGAAGGAGGACATGGCAACCAGCTTCAGTATTCTTGCCTGGGAAATCCAATAGACAGAGAAACCTGGCAGGCTAGTCCATGGAGTCTCAAAAGAGTTGGCCACGACTGAGTGACCAAGCATGAACGCATGCATGGCTTCCTACGGCTTCTAAATTCAGAATGGGTTTTTGGGCTGGCTGACTCTTCCTCTTTCCAATAATGAGAGAAGGAATATAAGTTAGTTTAATTAATCATGCATTCAACAAATATTTACTGCACACGGGCCATGTATATCACCTGTTCCAGGAGCTGTGGTGAACAAGTCAAGGAGCCCACCTTCTGGGTTGGGGAGGGAGATAGGCATTCTAAAGAGTGAAAAAACCAGCATCCTGGTAACACTGATCTTCCCAGTGCCCTTGACCCAAGTCTTCAACATTTCAGTTGTTTGCACGTCCCTGGCCTCTCATCCACTTGCTCTATCTACAGGGAACCCCTGCCATAACCACAAGCCACACATTCTTGACTGCTCCTATACTCAGGCTCAGTCATGCTGTTTTCACTCTTCTTATTCATCCTCATGGTCTCACTATCTGCCCGGTTCACTCCGATGTCTTGTCTGCAACAGGAGCACCATGAGCAGATTTTAGGATTTAGTCAAGCCCCGAGTCCTGAGTCCACTTCCCACATTACACCTTGATGGACTTCCTGGTACAACATGCCACCCACTTGGCCTTTGTTTGGCTACAGGCGCTCAGCTTTAAATGCATCCCTCCCAGTGCTGCCTTGTGTAGACACTCTTCTCTGCTGACTATCACAACCAACCAGGAGATAACTCCCGGCACACTCACCACTCTGGTGACCACCACACATACTTGTGCTGAGAAAGCATGATGCCCACCGTCCTTCCCATGTACAGTAGGCTGTGCCCCGCTTGCAGGCCCCAGTGGGGGCGATGCCCACTGCCGTACCCCAAGGCATCACTCAGCACTATTGGAACTATTCTTCTGGGCCACTGTCTTCTTTGAAAATCAGAGTAACCAGCTTTCTAAGACTTGGGCCTGGACACTCCAAGGAGGGTAGAGGAGAGGAAGCAAACCCCCCAGTCCCTGTACTTGGGCATGGACTGACCGGACAGGCTCAGGATTGTGCCTTGAGCTGGAACATTACCAGGTTACCATCTGAGTGCACGCTCTGTTGCTCAGTCATGTCTGACTCTTTGTGACCCCATGGACTATATAGCCCACCAGGCTCCCCTGCCCATGGAATTTTCCAGGCAAGAATATTGGAGCAAATTGCCATTTCCTACTCCAGGGGATCTTACTGACCCAGAGATTGAACCTGTGTCTCCTGCATTAGCAGCCACCTGGGAAGCCTATTACCAACTGAGGATATATCACTATTGATAATGATTGCATATCTTACAAGATGTGCAAGAGAATATTACCCCAAAGTAAGAGTAATTGGTTGATGTTGGTTGATGACCAGCTCTCCGTAATGCTTTCTAAGAGATGGTGACAAGTGAAAGGCAAAGAGTCCTTGTCTAGCACCCTCCCCCTCTTTGGGGACAGGTATTGGGATGGAGGAGCCTGATGGGCTGCCGTCTATGGGGTCTCACAGAGTCGGACACGAATGAAGTGACTTAGCAGCAGCAGCAGCATTGGAAATTGTCTTGGTTCTCACTTCTTCCCACTCATTAATATAAGTCACTTACTAGTCTGTAGGAGAGTCTTGAGGTGGAAATGCTGTCCTGCAGAACTAAAAGCTAAATCAAAAGCATAGCCTCTGGGGCACTTCTTTGTGTCAAAGAGAATCAGATCTTCCAGGCACTTTGACGTCCTTGGGGAGATCAAACATAGATTCGTGAAGCAGCAAAAAGAGTTATGTAAAGCAATATTGCAAACAAATGCAAATTAAAGTTGAATGGCTATACATTCTAGAGAGATCTGGAATAGAGATGCAATATAGAGATGATGGTAAAGGAAGGCTTGCTGGAAACAGCATCCTCTGAAGATAGTGGGCATCGTACCTACTGCCAGTTTGTACCACACCAACTGCTAGACAGAAGGAAAACTGGCCAGTGTTGCTAGGGAAAATATCCAAAGTCAGTGTTGAGCTGCCAGACCGTCATTAGCATTCCCCTGACCACAGAACAGCTCAGACTTGAAGGTCTTGCCTGATCAAACATAGTTGCTGTGTAATGAAGTATTGAGCCAGTCCTTGGAATAAAAAACCTGAAGGTCTGCTTGGAACTACACGGCCATTTGGAGTGTGTTCATCTTCTGTTTGTGGGATCAAATCCCCATCGGGTCCATTTTCTTTCTTAAATCTCAACTATTAAAATGGAAGGAAATGGCTTTATTTAAGGTAGAATTGACCTTAAATCCATGTTCTTTCTTCCAAACTGGGTAACAACAGTGTTGGCTGTTCTGATGTAATAAATGGTACTTATGTTGACCTAATGCATTTTGAAATAAGAAATGAATATAATTCTAAAAAAGGTAGTTTAAACAGATCATTTTTTCCCTTCTGGATAATTTCTTTTACCCACTTTACATTATGTGAATACTTTAAATACATTTATTTTTTATTCAAAGAAATGTCATTTTTTTCAATTTGTCTAAATTTTAAAGGCAGCCTTTTCCACTATATATTAGGGTAACAAATATATAATCAAATTTCCTAAAGGAACTCTCTTAGAAATGTGTTCATACTTGTTGCATTATCAAAAATAAATACTAGGTTTATCCAAGGTGCTCTGAATCTATGCAACAGTATGATTCAGGGATCAGAACAACTGGGTTGTCATCCTATTCTTAGGTTCTCGGGAGTCTGTAATTAATTCTCCACAACTCGCCGAGGGCGTATATCTCTAGGATTTGTCCAGACAGCAAAGAGTTTAAGGAACCCTTAGGGTAACTGGCATTGATGGAGGTGTTCATTTCTTAGCCAGCTAATTACTTAGTTTCTGAGAGGTTACACCCAAACTCCAAAAGCTTTGTGAAGAATAGAACCTGTGCCGCTAAGGCTATAATTGTTGGCATGAGTATATCCTTGGGCTCCAAGTCCTAGAGGATTAGCACACAGTAGTTCTTCTCCATGTAGACATAATGTTACTTAAAAACACCTAAGGAAGGGATTTCCCTGGCTGTCCAGTGGCTAAGACTCTCTGCTTCCACTGCAGGAGGCACAGATTTGATCCCTTCATGCCTTTTGATGGCCAAAAACAAAACAAAAATCTAAACAAACAAAAAAATACCCAAGGAAATACTATCTTAAGTGGAAGAACTTAAACCCTTATACAGAAAAAATAAGAAAACTTGGTAGAACCAGCTGTACATCGATTTAGGAAAACTCTTATATTTTTAGGTGTACTAAAATACAACAACAAAGAGAATTTGAGGAAAGGGGAAGTTGAGGAGTGATGGCATCCAAATAATTTTATTTCATTTAATTGTATATCTGTAAATTTGGCTGTCTGTCCCTCTTTCACTATTTCAGGAATATTAAACACAAAATTGTTTCATTTTGTCACAGATAACATATTCAAGAGAATATAAAGAAGTGTTTGTTCCTCCTCTTGGTGGCTCTCTTCTTACCTTGCTGCTGTTACTTATTTGTTCAGTCATGTCCAACTGTTTCGGGATCCCACGGATTGTAGCTCCTCTGTCCATGGGATTCTCCAGGCAAGAATACTGGAGTGGGTTGCCATTTCCTTCTGTAGGGGATCTTCCAGACCCAGAAATCAGACCTGCATCTCCTGTGTTGACAGGTGGATTCATTACTGTTGAGCCTTACTCTGTTAGAAATGCAGTCTGCTTCAAATAACCAAAATGCAGTGGCTCAAGGTTTTCATCAAGAATCACAATCTTCCCACTTCCATCTTTTCCACGAGTCACTTCTATCCTTGGTCATGTGGTTTTCTTCCTCGTGATTGTAGGATGACTGCTGTTTTTGCAGCATCAGGACCACTCACAAGGCAGAAAGGAGGAAGACCAAAGGGGAGTAGCAATATTCTTTCTTTCCAAAGGCTTTGTATTTATTGGAGAACCAAAGTCTGTAGGGAGGGTCACTTATGTCTCATTGGTATCACCGCACACCCACAGTTGAAAGAGAATCTAGGAAGACTAGAGTTGGGTTTTTTTTTCTCTTTTTTATTTTTTTTAACTTTTTATTTTGTATATATATATACAAATATATATATATATATATATATAGGGTATAGCCAATATCACAGCAATGTTGTGAAAGTTTCAGATGCACAGTGAAGGGACTTAGCCCTACATAGACATGTAATTACTCTCTCCCAAACTCCTTTCTCACCCAGTCTGCCACATAACATTGAACTGAGTCCCACATGCTATACAGTAGGTCCTTGTTGGTTACCCATTTTAAATATAGCAGTGTGTACATGTCCACCCCAAACTCCCTAATTATCCCTTTCCCCTTTCCTTTCCCTCACTCCAATCCCAACAACCATAAGTTCATTCTCTAAGTCTGCGAGTCTTTTTCTGTAGGAAAACTAGAGTTTTTAACCAATGGTATTTCTGCTCCAAACAAACAAGCATTTTGTTAATTTGGAAGAAGGGGGAAATCCCATCAATAACCAGTGATATTTGCTACAAATTTCTTTCTGAATGTGGAACTCTGGAGCTAATGATCTCTACCTCCTGCTTCCCATCTCCTCAGCTCTTCAGTACCTCTCTCTGCTTGTACACTCCCACGGACTGTGGCTCATAGGCCCTGGCTTACTTTCAATTATCTTCTTTTATCTTTCCAGTATTTCACTGAAAAAATCTCTCCTCTTTTCCTGCCAAATCTGCCTCCTTTGGTCCATGCCAATTACTTCACTTTTTTCCCCCTACTTTTTTTCTAGGTACCTCTAACAGAAGCTGTTCCTGATCCAAAATTCTTCTGTTAATCAAAACACACCCAGAAATAATTTTCTGTATATCCTCTTCTAAGTGCCTCATTAAACATCAGGCATTAGTCAGATATTTTTGTATTTGTAAAATTTTGCATTTGTAAAATGAGCATAAGCTGGTCAACAAGGGTGGTGGGGGATGGGGGACAAGGCAGCTCTCAAGTAGGTATTTGGCTATTGATTGGGGTTATATCCTTGGACCAAAAGGCAGAGCCTTAGTCAGAATCAACCCTGAGTGTAGAGTCTCAGACTGGCAGGAGCACGGCAGGGTGGAGACTGGAAAATGTTTGCCTTTGCAGCATTTGTAGACATGCTGCAATGCCTTGCTCAATTATTGATGACATTGTGAAAAGAGTAAACACATGAAATACTGAATCTACTTTGAGCATGTGCTGGGGGTAGGCAGGGGTGGCTGGCTGAGATGCTGAAGTGGGCAGTCAGATGCACCCAGATACGTACAGAAAAGAAAATGTAAAGTCAGAAAGTAAGAACCTCATAGCTGCAGTCAGCAGCTGCGGTGGTCCAGGAGAATTTCAAACAACTTGCCTCCCAAGAATCAAGCTCATCCATGTCAGCTGGACAGCTTAGGACCTGAGGATGTGACCAAGACAGACTTCTGTCTTGGGAGAAGCAGGCTGTTTTTTGGCAGCAAAACTGGCCTTGAATCCAGATAATCTTTCTAATCACACCACTCTAACAAACGTACACTTTCATGAAATGCTACATGCATGAGGATTTTCAACACTGCCTACATCTTCTCACGGTAAAGACCTTGCCAGTGGATCTGCTGCCCCTTTGAAAAATGAGAAGGTATAATAACTGGGGGGAGAAAAGAAAGAGGATGGTAAAGAGAGAGCGGCTGAGAGAGCAGGCACCAATATTTTCAAATAAGACCAAAGAAAGGAAAGTTGTCGTCCTTGACAAATGGATAGATAGGAAGTGTCAGCTGGAAAAACTGGCAGGAAGGAAACATGATGCTTTGCTAAGACACTGGACACAGACAGCTGAGCCTTCAAGATCCAAAAGCTCATGATAAGAATGTTTATTTGAAAAGATTTTATACTCACCATGTATTTTGACAATTTAGACACAGTTATCATATTTGTTTTATAGCAACAAGAGTGATTATGTAATGCCTAGCTTTTTGAATTGCTCCTCAACACACATTATATTTTGTCAAATCCTGTAAGACCTGGTCTAAAATGAAAGGCAAATACATGCCTTCATCATGTTTCAGTCATTTTTAGATCAGGGCAGTGGCTTTGTGTTGACTTATGTTGCCATTGGAACGTAAGTACCAGATCTTTGAAAGGCAATTTGTATATTTGTCCTCAGATTATGTTCTTACACCACATAACTGACTGACTGACACCATATATTACAAAACCCTTAAAGGGAATAACTTTTTAGATAATTATAATTATAAATGAAATATACTTAGTGTCCACCATAATCCTGAACTAATGTTGTTGTTGTTCAGCTCCCCAGTCATGTCTGACTCTGCGACCGCATGGACTGCAGCATGCCAGGCCTCCCTGTCCCTCACCATCTCCTGAAGTTCACCCCAAGTTCGTGTTCACTATATCAGTGATGCCTGAATTAATAGGAACACATTAAACGTATAGCCATATAAAACAATATATTCTTCTCTTACAGTTTTTGTACGAAGATTTTCAAGGATAAGGACATCTGTGTCCTACAGATACACCCCATGGGAACCAAGACCAGTTGGGGAAACCATAACCTCCTCCCACCCTTCTGCATGGCCAAGTGATGTGGGTTCTCCCCAGGATGGTGCAGAGCAGCCTGTAAGATTGTTAAGAACATCTTTGCCTTCTCTACTTCTGCGATTTCCTTGCTCATCTAAGCTGGAGAGTGGGGCAGGCAAGGGGGGGTGTGAACACATCATCCTGGTGCTTTTGTTTGCTTAGTCCTCCTTCTCTACCCAGCTTGCAGCTTCCCACCATCCGCTGGGAAGAACGATGTTCTGTCTGACCTTACGACACACCTTCTTCCATGTGGCAGCAGGTGTTGGAGCTTTGGTGTCCCAGTTAGCACGGGTTTCTTCTCTAGCCCACAGGAGAACTCCATAAGCTGGCTCCTCCGGGCTGGCGCTGCTGTCCATTAAAGAGGACAGAGACCACCTGAAAAATCCTCTCTCAGATCTCAACAGCCTAACTTGGAAGTCTTAAAAAATTTTTTTTCCTGCATAATCTTATTTCTTATGCTAGAATCTGAACAAGACAAAGTGAAGTGTTTGGGGTTTTTTTTTTTGCTATTTTTTTTTTACATTTCTTCTTACTTATAAAGAAGTAAGTAATTACTCTTCTTAATAAATCCCAGTCTCCAAGATTGTGCACCCCCACAATCTCCAATTAGATGGATACTCAGGTCAACTGGTGAAGGCCACCCTCTCCGAGAGAGAAAAGAAGGAAGTACTTGGCTCAGTTTCATCATTTTCCCCACTGCAAAATAAATATGCTGCCATGAGAAGTCACCTCACTTCTACATAGAGATGGATGCTCTGCCACCTACCAATTCCTTAACAAAAATCACAGAAGATGCAAAGATTTGTTTTTTACCATCCAGTGGGGTTTTTGTTACTGAATATAGAAGCCAGAACATTCTTCTTTTTTGCAGACACATTTCTTGCACCAAGTGCATGACTGTGCATTAAACAAATTGTTACTCCTTTCTGTATATAGGGAGCAAAGCTTGACATTTTACCAAGCATAGCAGGGTTTACTATTAGTACAAATTTACCCACACCCCTGAAGTTCTGGCTTATGGCTGAAAAAGAAATCTTAGATGAGATAGAACACATGGATTCCTCTCGTAGTTAACTGAAACAGTACACAACAAAAGGGGTCTTCATCTCCACTCTGTCCCGTACATACTGTAAAATACCAGCAGCTGACTGCGGCCATTACTATCACGTGGCTTGTCAAACGAAGACCTCCTTTCATAGGTTCTGCATTGTCTATATCTTGCCCCAGATATCCTGGCTTTTTATATAAATTTTAAAACAAATCTCATCATTATGCAAGGGAACATGTTGAGGCTTCCATGGTCCATTCCCTCTCAATACAATGCACAGAAATGTACCCATTACAGGAGCCTCTTTTCCTGGGCATATGAACTTGCCACTTACTAGGATGTTTGAATCCAGAGCTTCCCAAACTCACATGTCCTCTAGATTTTGCTATGATCAAATCATTCCCTTGCACATGCTTGCTAACCAGGTATAACTTCTCACATTAAAACAATGTTTCAGTGTTTGAAATAACAGGGTGCACAGAACACACTGCAGTTGTTGAGTTCCGTCCCTCTCTATGTCCAAGTAAAGCTGAGTGAGACTTTCAGTTCCAGTCCTATTTGTGTCTACGTAAGGTGGCACAAAAAATGAACAAAGATATGGAATTTTGCTATGGAATAAACTGCAATCAGCATAATAACTAATGGTTAACTATTCAAGCAAATCCCTCTTTGCTACCAGCATGTCATTATCTTGCATCAAGAAATATCCCACAAGAGGGCAAGACAGACGAAGCCACAACAGAACAGCTTTATATAAGCAAGTCAACTCACCATTGCACCCATTATTACTGGCATTTAGGTTTTACATTTTAAATAATAGCAGAGAGTTTTGCCAGACTCAGTTACATACCCTGGTGAATTGGGCAGTGGCAAGATGTGGGATCAGGGAATCCCAGCGTGACCGCTAATTTCTGTTCTTGATAGTGACATCAGGCATGGCTTCCTCCTCCAGAAGGGGAAAAGCTCCAGTTAAAAAAAAACAACCTTTGTTGTAAAAGACTGAAATGTAACACACAACATAAAGATACAGTGTAAGTTCTATGAGCACCTCCCAGGTGACATTTGGAAATATTTCATAAACCAAGACCCAGGAGTATCTGGTTACCATATTAAATTTTATCTCCCTATATCTGTTCAATACTTCTTTAGAGGTGGAGTCCAGCTTCTCATTGAAAAAGGGCGGAGAATGTGGGACCCAGCTCAGGTTCCAATCCTTCATACCCCAGGAGCAAAGCAGTGAAACTTCGGTTAACTGAACCTATACTCGGTGTTTCAGTGAATATCTGGGTGACTCCAAATGATGCTGGAGTCCTGAGCTCTCACCTTCATCCATCTACAAAGCCTTTCCTACATGTACAGTACTCTCCCTGAAGTGAGTTCTGCCCAGCACAGTTTTCTTAATCTTATTATGTCTCCAGAAATGTTCTGCTGCCCCTGACCAATTAGTGCCTCTGCCTGCTGTCTCACTGACCTTCTACCTAATCTAGCTTTGAAAACATCTGGACCCCAGAAAGTTTTCTCCTCTATCTGGGTTGCCACATGTTAATATTGAGTTTATTAAGAAAAAAAAAATGTAGCCATTCACCTTACAGAAGCCTACAAGCCCTTGTACTGTGGACAGAATGGGGGAATGTGAGGTTCAGGCAATCACAGATAAGAAATGGGAGTAGAAGGTCTCATTCTCTCTTCTTCCTTTTCTTTTTCTGTAATATAATCAGATGTCTTTGTAACCTGATCACGATTCACAGAGGCTGAGCAAAATGTTAATGACTTATAATTACTTCTGTTGGCAAATGAGATTCTTGGGACCCATTTTCTCTCTTAAGAAATGAAACTCGAGTCATGTAGGATGACGACTGACATGCCTTATCTTAGAATTAGGTCTTGAGAGCAAGATTATAGGAAACCAGAGTGGGGCTCCTTCTGTTTTGCTGTTTTCCAGAATAGATCTGAGAGGTTCAAGCACACAGCAATAATAGTAAAAGAATTGCTAAGTTCTTGCATGTCCAAGAATCCGCCTACAGTGCAGGAAACCGGGGTTTGATCCCTGGGTTGAACCGGGGGAAGATCCCTTGGAGAAGGGAAGGGCTACCCACTCCAGTATTCTTGCCTGGAGAATTTCACGGACTGTATAGTCTGTGGGGTCGCTAAGAGTCGGACATGACTGAGCAACTTTCATGTCACTGCATGTCCAAGGCACTATGCTAAGAAACTTACACGCATGCCCATGACCTTGCTTACCCCTATCTTATAGATGGGGCTTCCCTGGTGGCTCAGTGGCAGAGTCTGCCCGTCAATGTATGTGATGTGGGTTCGATCCCTGGGTCAGGAAGATCCCCTGGAGAAGGAAACGGCAACCCATTCCAGTATTCTTACTTAGGACATCCCATGGACAGAGCAATCTAGCAGGCTACGGTCCATGAGGTCATAAAAAGGTTAGACATGACTTAGAGACTAAACAACAACTATTTTATAGATGAGGAAAGTAAGTTTCAAACTTTTCATAAATTTAAGACTCGCCACTTGGTAAGATGCACAGCTGGGATTCGCACCCAAGAAAATTGCTTAATTTCAGACTCATTAGTAAATTGGGACAAATAATTTACCATGCAGAGTTGATTGTTCAACAAATAAGTAAATATGTGGCAGTTACCTGATGTCTAGTACTAGATATTGAGACATACATTGAAAATCTATTATTAACTTTTGCTTCTCCTAAATGTCTTCTCTGCAGACTAAGTTACAGCTTCTGTCCATTTCATCTTTTCCAAACTATGGATTAAAACTCATTTAGTATCCAATTTCATTCTGTTTGCTTCTCCTTTTAAACTATTTGAGTGTGTGCTGCCCATTGTCCTGGACCTCTGCCTATCACATCATTTTTTAAATCGAAGCAAGATAAAAGAGAGGTGTCTTTTTCTTACACTCTTTTCTTTAAAAAAAAAAAAAATGTTTTACCATGCATATGTATAAACTCCTCAAAAAGTAATAAGCATTTAAAAAATTGACTTAAGGCATATTGCAACATACTTGCCTACCAAACCTCATCAGTTACATGATTTCTGTGTCGCATTTCTAAAGGAAATGCTTTCCTTGAAATGTATATATTTTAGGATTGGCAAATTCTTTAGCAGTTAAGCTAATATTTTGACCTATCTAGTACTTACTTCCCCACTCCAGTGTTCTTGCCTGGAGAATCCCAGGGATGGGGGAGCCTGGTGGGCTGCCGCCTATGGGGTCTCACAGAGTCGGACACGACTGAAGCGACTTAGCAGCAGCAGCACTACTTACTTAAGGAGATATATTTTCATCCAGAAAGTGTTTATGCAATTGAGTATCACCAACACCTAAATCTCTCTGGAGAGGCACTGCAAAAGTCCCAAACAGTCGACACCCAGACCTGAGAGGAAGACTTGCTATTTGTCATAGATAAACTTCCTTCTTCAATCAAGACATAGTTGATTTACGTTTAAACAAAACTTTCACACCTGTCCATCAAAAGCTAACACTATTGTTTCAGGAACTCTTTTCTTTGGAAAACTACCACTGTCTCTAAAGGGTCTCAGCATTTCTCAGGCTTTAGCTATTAAGGTTTCTAGCCATCCAGGTAGGCCAGCTCTGTGTGTGTTTCTTCTTCCTGGTGGGGCCAACTGCAGATCCAGGCCTGTTGAGAGTTAGGGTTTAAAGACCATATACACATACAACTGACAATTTTAATCTGACATAGAATCAGCTCTCATGTTACCTCTTTGTATGCCCTTTAATTTCTCTAAACTTCCTGATGGCTCAATCTCCATGCAATGCTGGCCTGAAATTAGTACTCAGTGAACTTGTGGGGGAGGAGAATTTTGCCCTTTCCCCTCCTCAGTTCTTCTGGCTGGCAATGAAAATGACATAAGGCAGTTTAACAGGAGAAAATTAAATTTATTACTTGTGTACAGGGAAACCACAAGAGCATGAAGAATTCAAAGATAGCAAGGCAAGATAGAGTGTATATATACATATACATACCATTCTGAATTCGGGAAGGGGAGGCTGGGGTTTGGGACTTTGAGGGGAAGTTCCAGGTGGCTCAGTGGTAAAGAACCTGCCCGTCATGTATTGACACAAGAAACGTGGGTTTGATCCCTGGATTGGGAAAATCCCCTGGAAAAGGAAATGGCAACCCACTCCAGTATTCTTGACTGGGAACTCCTATGGATGGAGAAGCCTGGCAGGTGTAGTCCATGGAGTCACAAAGAGTCAGACATGACTGAGCACACAGTTATCCACCAAATATCCTGGATCACACATTCCTAAGTGCTTCCCTCCGTGCGTGTTAATAAGGCAATTTCAGAGGAAGATGAGAAGAATTAATGCTTTGTAAACAAATGTTTGCTGAGTCATTTAAAGACAATGTGACACAGAGAAACTTTGATCAAAAGGGCCTTGCTAGCTAAGAGTCGGGCACGACTGAGTGACTTCACTTTCACTTTTCACTTTCATGCATTGGAGAAGGGAATGGCAACCCACTCCAGTACTCTTGCCTGGAGAATCCCAGGGACGGCGGAGCCTAGTGGGCTGCGGTCTATGTGGTCGCACAGAGTCGGACACGACTGAAGCGACTTAGCAGCAGCAGCAGCAGCAGATTCTTCCCTGTGTCGCTGAGTGCATACTTTCTGATAGTCATCTATGGTGATAGCTACTTCCTGGAATAAGCCTTCTATTTTAAATTCTTTAAGCAGTAAAGGGGAAGTTCAACGGTTCTTCCTGAATCTTTTGAGCCTTGCTTGTTTTCAGCTCAAAATAATCCACATGCCAGAGTGGCACATCTTGGTGTGGTCTCCCCTGAACCCCATCAAACTCATTCATTCAACAAAGGACTTAATCTCATAATTTTAGGCCAGTAGGCCCTCACTCACCGTAAATATAATTTAAAACTCAAGTAGTGGATAAAGCCAACTTCAACCATTCCCACTGTATTAATCTTTTGAAAAAGGAAACTAGTAAGTAATATTGTTGCAGTGAAAAGGAAAAAAAGAAGAATGAGTGTTTTTTTTTTTCCCTTTCCTGAGAACAAAGAAGATAAAGAGGACAGTGAACAGGCCTGAACATTCCTAGCTTTTTACTTTAATTGCTCCTAACTCTGCATGTCCGTAACTAAGTTTGCTTTTCTGCCCCCATAACATTGCAGGAGCTACACTTCACATCTATTTTCCTTTGACTCTATGCTAAATGCATCCTGTATCTGGTGTTTAGCATCACAACACCCTTTCCCTTGTAGTTCCATATCAGAAAGAAGGCCACAGGACCACAAACTGCCAGACTCAATTACTGGGTTACTGACATCAGCCCATGACTGTCTTTAAAACAATGCAAGAGGAAGAAATTAAGATCCTAAGACCTTTGTTCCTCATCACTGACTCCTGACTGTGAGCCCTTATCTTATATAAGCCCCTAGACTTCTCACGGGGTGGTGGTGGGGGGGGCACAATTCTTGAGGCATGAGCCTACTGTGTTTCCCTGTCCATCAGCTGAGGATTAAAGCCATCTTTCTATTTCCTTGAAACTCTGTCTCCATATATTTTATTTGGTGGTCAGAGAAAACCAAGATTTTGGCCAGCAACAATATTAAAAACAAGGGCCTCGGTGGTTGGGGCAGTGGGGGTGTCAGGGAGTTGCTCAGGAACAGAAAAGGCAGGTGCCTGCAGATAGCTTTGCCTATGCCATTGCAGTCCTGCTTCACTGTGCTTCTCCTGGCACCCCATGGGAAAGAGCCCCTTCATCAGGGAGAAGGCTGTCCTGACCAATGTGGAACAGATAACCATTCAGAGATCAAATTGCCAACATCTGCTGGATCATCGAAAAAGCAAGAGAGTTCCAGAAAAACATCTATTTCTGCTTTACTGACTATGCCAAAGCCTTTGACTGTGTGGATCACAATAAATTGTGGAAAATTCTGAAGGAGCTGGGAATACCAGACCACCTGATCTGCCTCTTGAGAAACCTATATGCAGGTCAGGAAGCAACAGTTAGAGCTGGACATGGAACAACAGACTGGTTCCAAATAGGAAAAGGAGTATGTCAAGGCTGTACATTGTCACCCTGCTTATTTAACTTATATGCAGAGTACATCATGAGAAATGTCGGGCTGGAAGAAGCACAAGCTGGAATCAAGATTGCCAGGAGAAATATCAATAACCTCAGATATGCAGATGACACCACCCTTATGGCAGAAAGTGAAGAGGAACTAAAAAGCCTCTTGATGAAAGTGAAAGAGGTGAGGGAAAAAGCTGGCTTAAAGCTCAACATTCAGAAAACAAAGATCATGGCATCTGGTCCTATCACTTCATGGGAAATAGATGGGGAAACAATGGAAACAGTGTCAGACTTTATTTTCTTGGGCTCCAAAATCACTGCAGATGGCAATTACAGCCATGAAATTAAAAGACGCTTACTCCTTGGAAGGAAAGTTATGACCAAGCTAGATAGCATATTAAAAAGCAGAGATATTACTTTGCCAACAAAGATCCGTCTAGTCAAGGCTATGGTTTTTCCAGTGGTCATGTATGGATGTGAGAGTTGGACTGTGAAGAAAGCTGAGTGCCGAAGAATTGATGCTTTTGAACTGTGGTGTTAGAGAAGACTCATGCGAATCCCTTGGACTACAAGGAGATCCATCTAGTCCATTCTAAAGGAGACCAGTCCTGGGTGTTCATTGGAAGGATTGATGCTGAAGCTGAAACTCCAGTACTTTGGCCACCTCATGTGAAGAGTTGACTTATTGGAAAAGACCCTGAAGCTGGGAGCGATTGGGGGCAGGAGGAGAAGGGGACGACAGAGGATGAGATGGCTGGATGGCATCATCAACTCGATGGGTGTGGGTTTGAGTGAACTCCGGGAGTTGGTGATGAACAGGGAGGCCTGGTGTGCTGCGATTCATGGGGTCACAAAGAGTCGGACATGACTGAGTGACTGAACTGAACTGAAGTGAACCATTCAGACAACCAACATTTACGGGACCTAAGATATAGGTCCAAATTGGTCAGAACAGCCTTCTCCCTGTATGAAGGGGTCTTTCCCATGGGCTCCCAGGAGAACCATTCAGACAACCAACGTTTATTGACTATATCTTAGGTCCAAGTGCTCCCCTTGTGGCTCAGTTGGTAAAGAATCTGCCTGCAATGCGGGAGACCTGGGTTCGATCCCTGGTTTGGGAAGATCCCCCGGAGAAGGGAAAGGCTACCCATTCCAGTATTCTGGCTTGGAGAATTCCATGGACTATATAGCCCATAGCGTCACAAAGAGTCGGACGTGACTGAGCAACTTTCATTTTCACTTTAGGTCTAAGGCCTTGTCCTGGACACTGTAGGACACATAAAGACACAGACTGAGTCCCTGCATTCTAAGAAGTGCCAATCAATTTAATAGAAGATAAGAGGCATACACTAACTGGTTCTGACAAGTGCCATGGGAAAGACAGGAAGAAGTGGTGGGAGCTCCCTGGAGCATCTGAACTGAGCCTGGGGAGACAAGGAGGACTTGAGCAGTTGGAGACACAGAATGAGAACGTGCAAAGACAGTGAGCACAGGCAGGAGGGAGGTGTGTTCTGCAAGCACCGCAGGGTCACTGAGAAGCAAGAGGCTGTCAGTGACGTTGGCAGGAAGCACAGGGCTGAGTTCTCTCCATCAAGTGAAGGAACTCCCCCAGCTCCTTGAGACTCAGCGTCTCCATCTACACAGTGTAAGGGTTAAACAACACTGGATGAGAAACTATGGTGATAGGTTGTTATTTCCCTACATATTCCTCCAAAAATGAGTTGTCAATTACAATTCAACAGGGAAAGTGTGTCAGTTTTATTATTGGACAGGAGGCCAACCCACAACCAAGAATATACGTCTTCAATTCATTGGAAAAGGTTTACTTCCCTCTCAGATAATCCACTAATTCTTTTGATATTGGAGCAGTTAAGAAACTTGAATTCTGAGTCCTCTGTTTGTTGTCGTTTGTTTTCCAGTTTATAAAAACTTTGCCAAAAGGTAAGAAACATCTCTTTGGTGAATCTGGGGAAAATGAGTATTCTTTAAAAAAAAGTTTCCTAATTTATTTTTAAGATCATTTTACTCTTTGACCATTACAATCTACTAGAAACAGCAGTTTTAACACATTTCCATTTGCTATGTAAGGTTTGTTTCCTTGTTGGTTTGTTCTGTCCTCAAATAAGTTCTCTTAGGTTTGGAATGGACTTTCTGGTTTGGGAACTCTTGAATGTGATCTGTAGGATCTGTACTATCTTTGAGAGGCTATCTGTCTGAACTGGGGAGGAGGTCTTCTTGCTCTCACACAGCAGAAATCCCACACTGATCAAAGGGGCTCTTATGTGATGTCTGGAAGGGGACAGCTAGAACTGTCTGCACTAGGAAAACAGCAGCTCCTCCTGACCAAGCTTGATTTCATCCACATTTTAAGGATATTTAGGCAAGTCTTTCTCTTGATATTTAGCTATCATGGACCAGAATCCCTGTTATGATGTACACCTTTTTCTTTTAAACGCCAGAATGTTATTTGCTGAGGGTAAAGAATTTCCTCTCCTCTCCACATAATCTTCATAGAGAAGATATGTTGGAAGTTAGTTTTAAAGGAGGGTGATTTTGAATGGAGTTGGCTTCAGACTATACCACAAAACTATAGTAATCAAAACAGTATGGTACTGGCACAAAAACGGAAATACAGATCTATGGAACAGCATAGAAAGCCCAGAAAAATAAACTCACACAACTGTACAACAAGAGAAGCAAGAATATAAAATGGAGAAAAGACAGTCTCTTCAATAAGTGGTCCTGGGAAAACTGGACAGCTGTATGTAAAAAAATGAAACTAGAACATTATCTAATACCATACACAAAAATAAACTCAAAATGGATCAAAGACCTAAATGTAAAGCCAGACATTCTAGAACTCTTAGAGGAAAACATAGGCAGAACACTCTTTGACATAAATTGCAGCAGTATCTTTTTGGATTCACCTCCTAGAGTAATGAAAATAAAAAACAAAAACAAACAAGTGGGACCTAATTAAACTTAAAAGCTTCTGCACAGCAAAGGAAACCATAAACAAAATGAAAAGACAACCCACAGAATGGGAGAAAATATTTGCAAATAAAGTGATGGACAAGGGATTAATCTCCAAAATATACAAACAGCTCACTCAGCTCCATGTTAAAAAAAACCCAACAATCCAATTTTAAAAAGTGGGAAGAAGACCGAAATAGACATTTCTCCAAAGAAGACATGCAGATGGCCATAAAACACATGGAAAAATGCTCAACATCACTAATTACCAGAGAAATGTAAATCAAAATTATAGTGAGGTATCACCTCATACCAGTCAAAAAAGGCATAATCAAAAAAAAAAAAACCCTATAAATAATAAATGCTGGAGAGGGTGTAGATAAAAGGAAAGCCTCCTACACTGTTAGTGGGAATGTAAGTTGGTACAACCACTATGAAGAACAGTATGGCAGTACCTTAAAAAACTACCATATGATCCAGCAATCCCACTCCTGGGCATATATCTGGAGAAAACTATAATCCAAAAATATACATGCACCCCAAAGTCCACTGTGGCTCTATTTACAACAGCCAAGACATGGAAGCAACCTAAATGTCCACTGACAGAGGAAGGGATAAGGAAGATGTGGTACATACATACAATGGAATACTTCGGTGGTGGTGTTTCGTCACTAAGTCGTGTTCACCCGGCCATAAAAAATAATGAAATAATGCCATTTGTAGCGATGTGGATGCACCTAGAGATTATCATACTAAGTGAAGTAAGTCAGGCTGAGAAAGATAAATATATGAAATCACTCATATGTGGAAACTAAAACAAGATACGAATGAACTTGTTTACAAAACAGAAACAGACGTACAGATATTGAAAACAAACGGACAGTTATCAAAGGGGAAACACGGAGGGGGAATAAATCAGGAGCTTGGGATGAACACAAGCACACTACCATATATTAATATAAGATAACTGATGAGGATCTACAGCACAGGTGATTCTACTTGATATTCTGTGACAATCTATATAAGAATCTAAAGTAGATTGAATATATTATGTATAACTGAATCACTGTGCTGTACCCCTGAAACTAACACAACACTGGAAATCAGCTGTACTTCAATAAAATTAAACCACCAAAAAATAAAGAAAGAAGGGTGAATTGGGCATTGTGAGAAATGAGTCTGGGAGGAGGAGCAGGGAATAAATACAGACAGAACTGGCTCTGCAACTGTTTAGCTCTGTGACCTGTAGGAAGTACTTTGTTCTTCAGTGTTGGGGCTCTATCTGAGAGAATGAACTAATGACACATTCCTGGTGCTTCACAAAACACCAGTTCCCAAGAAGGCACTTGCTCTCTGGGTGTTTGGGACTTTGCAGTTGACTCTGGGTGAACACCTTCTACTTTGTTCAAAGCACTGTGCTTTAAACTATGGATAGGATAACAAACAAAAGGGAGATGGCTGCTCTTTTCAAGGAGCTAATATACAATTTTCTGTGTGTTGAATCACTTCTAAATTGGTTAAATAGAGAGGGCTCTGGGGGTCAGGATGAAGATATGACACTCCAAAAGGTAAGTCTGTAAGATTTTTAAACAAAGAGATCTTGTCTCTACATAGCTCTAGATAACTAGGGTGTGTTCTGATATGTGGAGTTAGCATATTAATTAAAAGTTGTGTGAACTGATTATTCTGAGCATTTTCAGAGACCCTGGGAGCTGTATCCTTCATCAGATCCTCTGCAATTTTTATAAAAAGTGAGTGCTATTTTGATTACTCTCTCTCTTCCCTCATCCCTCCCCACAGACTGTTGTTGTTCAGTCACTCAGTCGTGTCTGACTGTTTGCTACCTCATGGACTGCAACACGCCAGGCTCCCCTGTCCTTCACTATCTCCCAGAGCTTGCTCAAACTCATGTCCATTGAGTCGGTGATACCATCCAACCATCTCATCTTCTGTCATCCCCTTTTCCTCCTGCTCTCAATTGTTCCCAGCCTCAGTGCCTTTTCCAATGAGTCAGCTCTTCACATCAGGTGGCCAAAGTATTGGAGCTTCAGCTTCAGCATCAGTCCTTCCAATGAATATTCAGGATTTCCTTTAGGACTGACTGGTTTGATCTCCTTGCAGTCCAAGGAACTCTCAAGAATCTTCTCCAACATTGCAGTTCAACAGCATCAATTCTTCAGCGCTCAGCCTTCTTTATGGTCCAACTCTGACATCCCTACATGACTACTGGAAAAACCATCAGATCAGATCAGTCGCTCAGTCGTGTCTGACTTTTTGCGACCCCATGAATCGAAGCACGCCAGGCCTCCCTGTCCATCACCATCTCCCGCAGTTCACTCAGACTCACATCCATCAAGTCAGTGATGCCATCCAGCCACCTCATCCTCTGTCATCCCCTTCTCCTCCTGCCCCCAATCCCTCCCAGCATCATAGTCTTTTCCAATGAGTCAATTCTTCGCATGAGGTGGCCAAAGTACTGGAGTTTCAGCTTTAGCATCATTCCTTCCAAAGAAATCCCAGGGCTGATCTCCTTCAGAATGGACTGGTTGGATCTCCTTGCACTCCAAGGGACTCTCAAGAGTCCTTTCCAACACCACAATTCAAAAGCATCAATTCTTTGGCACTCAGCCTTCTTCACAGTCCAACTCTCACATCCATACATGACCACAGGAAAAACCATAGCCTTGACTAGATGAAACTTTGTTGGCAAAGTAATGTCTCTGCTTTTGAATATGCTATCTAGGTTGGTCATAACTTTCCTTCCAAGGAGTAAGCGTCTTTTAATTTCATGGCTGCAGTCACCATCTGTAGTGATTTTGGAGCCCAGAAAAATAAAGTCAGCTGCTGTCTCCACTGTTTCCCCATCTATTTCCCATGAAGTGATGGGACCGGATGCCATGATCTTCGTTTTCTGAATGTTGAGCTTTAAGCCAACTTTTTCACTCTCCTCTTTCACTTTTATCAAGAGGATTTTTAGTTCCTCTTCACTTTCTGCCATAAGGGTGGTGTCATCTGCATATCTGAGGTTATTGATATTTCTCCTGGCAATCTTGATTCCAGCTTGTGTTTCTTCCAGTCCAGCGTTTCTCATGATGTACTCTGCATATAAGTTAAATAAACAGGAGCCTTGACTAAATGGACCTTTGTCAGCAAAGTGCTGTCTCTGCTTTTTAATACGCTGTCTAGGTTTGTCATAGCTTTTGTTCCAACAGACCTATTATTTCCCAATTTATATGCAAATACACATTTTACAAACAGTTTTTTTCAATTTGAAAGTTATAGATGTGTTTTCTCCAGTTTCTTTCTTTACCTAATATTGCCTTGTGTACAGTTAGAAATGCTTTCAGGTGCAAGCCACAGAAGATACAATAGTAATCTAATTATCTCAAGTAACAAGTCTACTAATAACAGTTCCAGGGCTGGCGCAGTTTGGAGGTCATCAGGGTCCCAGGCTTGCTTGCTTTCTATTCTACTGTCTCAGTGCGTCGGCTTCACACCTTAGAGCTCATAGCCATGACTGATGCTGTTCCCTGTGCTCCATTTAAGAATGGCACCAGGCAGCTGGTGCCCCATCTTTGTTTTCCAGGAGAAAAATCTTTCCTAGAAACTCCACACCATGGTAGAGTCTCCTTATATGTGTTTGGCCAGAACTGTGTTACTGGTTGCCTCTGGCTGCAAGGAGATAGGAAGGTTTTTGAGGAAGTGCAATGGGATAGCGTGGCTAGAGTATAAAATTGAGCGACTATGATTTATCCCCTAAGGTAGGGCACATAGCCACTGGAACAGAACTGGGACTCTGTTGTACATGAAGAAGTAGAGGATGGTTGTCACAGAGACAACAATTGTGCCTGCCCCAGCACTGAGGGGGACTCCGACACAGGTGTGCAGGGACCACGATTTAAACCAGGGATTCTCAAATATCACCTGCTTACATCAGAATCATTGAAAGACGTTTAAAAAGTGCCAGGAGTGCATTTCTATCCTCACTGCAGCATTATTTACAACAGCCAAGGTATGAAGGCAACCTAAGTGCTCATCAATAGATGAACAGATAAAGAAGATGCAGTATATATACACAATGGACTACTACTTATCCAAAAAAAAAAAAAAGATGAAATCTTGCCATTTGTGGCAACATAGATTGACCTAGAGGGTATTAAATGAAATGTCAGACAAACATTATATGATTCACTTACATTGGGAATCAAAAAAACCAAAGCAAATGAACAAACAGAAATAGTCACAGATAAAAGAGAATGAACAGATGGTTATCAGAGCAGAAGAAGATAAGATAAGGGGGATAAGAGAAATAGGTGCAGGGGATTAAAAGGTAACAAATTTTCAGTTACAAAAAAATGAGTTCCGTGTATGAAATGTGTAATTAATGTGGTGAATAGAGTCAATAATCTTGTATTTTATGGTGACAGATGGTAACTAGACTTATCATGGTGACCATTTTGAAATGTAGAGAAATACTGAATCATTATGTTGTATACCAAGAACTAAGTGAGTGCAACAGATCAGCAATATTTCAAAAACATGTAACTCACAGAAAAAGAGAACAAATATCTGATACCAGAGGTAGTAGGTGTTGGGGAGGGGGAATTGGAGGAAGGCAGTCCAAAGGCACAAACCTCCAGTTATAAGATATGCAGGTAGTAGGGATGTAAAGAAAGGCAATGCCAAGGAATGCTCAAACTACTGCACAATTGGACTCATCTCACACGCTAGTAAAGTAATGCTCAAAATTCTCCAAGCCAGGCTTCAGCAATACGTGAACCGTGAACTTCCAGATGTTCAAGCTGGTGTTAGAAAAGGGAGAGGAACCAGAGATCAAATTGACAACATCTGCTGGATCATCGAAATAGCAAGAGAGTTCCAGAAAAACATCTATTTCTGCTTTACTGACTATGCCAAAGCCTTTGACTGTGTGGATCACAATAAACTGTGGAAAATTCTTCAAGAGATGGGAATACCAGACCACCTGACCTGCCTCTTGAGAAACCTATATGCAGGTCAGGAAGCAACAGTTAGAACTCAACATGGAACAACAGACTGGTTCCAAATAGGAAACGGAGAACATCAAGGCTGTATATTGTCACCCTGCTTATTTAACTTATATGCAGAGTACATCATGAGAAATGCCGGGCTGGAAGAAGCACAAGCTGGAATCAAGACTGCCAGGAGAAATATCAATAACCTCAGATATGCAGATGACACCACCCTTATGGCAGAAAGTGAAGAGGAACTAAAAAGCCTCTTGATGAAAGTGAAAGTGGAGAGTGAAAAAGTTGGCTTAAAGCTCAACATTCAGAAAACTAAGATCATGGCATCTGGTCTCATCACTTCATGGGAAATAGATGGGGAAACAGTGGAAATAATGTCAGACTTTATTTTTGGGGGCTCCAAAATCACTGCAGATGGTGACTGCAGCCATGAAATTAAAAGACGCTTACTTCTTGGAAGGATAGTTATGACCAACATAGATAGCATACTGAAAAGCAGAGACATTACTTTGTCAACAAAGGTCCGTCTAGTCAAGGCTATGGTTTTTCCAGTGGTCATGTATGGATGTGAGAGTTGGACTGTGAAGAAAGCTGAGCACCGAAGAATTGATGCTTTTGAACTGTGGTGTTGGAGAAGACTCTTGAGAGTCCCTTGGACTGCAAGGAGATCCAACCAGTCCATTCTAAAGGAGGTCAGCCCTAGATGTTCTTTGGAAGGAATGATGTTAAAGCTGAAACTCCAGTACTTTGGCCATCTCATGTGAAGAGTTGACTTATTGGAAAAGATTCTGATGCTGGGAGGGATTGGGGGCAGGAGGAGAAGGGGACGACAGAGGATGAGATGGCTGGATGGCATCACCAACTCGATGGACGTGGGTTTGAGTGAACTCCGGGAGATGGTGATGGACAGGGAGGCCTGGTGTGCTGCAATTCATGGGGTCACAAAAAATTGGACACGACTGAGTGACTGAACTGAACTGAGGGATGTAAGTACAACATGATAAAGATACTGGCAATGGCCCCCCACTCCAGTACTCTTGCCTGGAAAATCCCATGGGCGGAAGAGTCTGGTAGGCTGCAGTCCATGGGGTCGCTAAAAGTTGGACACGACTGGGCGACTTCACTTTCACTTTTCACTTTCACGCATTGGAGAAGGAAATGGCCACCCACTCCAGTGTTCTTGCCTGGAGAATCCCAGGGATGGGGGAGCCTGGTGGGCTGCCGTCCATGGCGTCGCACAGAGTTGGACACGACTGAAGTGACTTAGCCATAGCCATAGCTATATGTTATAACTGAAAGTTAAAGTCCTAAGAGTTTTCACACAAGAAAAACATTTCTTTTTCTATTTCTTTAATGTTGAGTCTATGTGAGATGATGGATGTTCACTAAATTTATTTTGCTCATCGTTTCATGATGTATATAAGTCAAATTATTATACTGTAGACCTTCAACTTATACAGATCAGATCTGTCGCTCAGTCATGTCCGACTCTTTGCGACCCCATGAATCACAGCACGCCAGGCCTCCTTGTCCAACACCAACTCCCGGAGTTCACTGAGACTCATGTCCATCGAGTCAGTGATGCCATCCAGCCATCTCATCCTCTGTCGTCCCCTTCTCCTCCTGCCCCCACCTATACAGTGCTATATTTAAATTACATGTCAATAAAATTGGAAGACAAGTAAACAGTAAATAAATAAATAAGCCCTGTGACTAAAACTGAGTAAAAAAAAAAAATTAAAAGTGCCAGAGGCCTGGACTGCACCGACTCAGGACTGTGCCATAGGAATTTCAAAAGCTCCTGAGGTGATTCTGGTGTGCACCAAGACTGAGAGCTCACTGGACTCATCTCTTAGTTTCTGTGAACACCAGTCAGCAGTCTATGATGGTACTAGGATGCTAACAGCATTTGCCACATTGGATAGGTGTTTGGAGTGCAGGTACATAAAGCTCCAGCTCAAGTCAGCACATAATGATGCATAATACGCTTTGGATCTCAGGCTACCCTCCCGTCCTGACAGACTGGTTTTAGAGGCAGATGCTAATTTTCTCCAAAGAAACAAGGGCTTTACAAAATAGTGAGGAGTGAACTTGTTGATTTTGGCTACTGTACTAGCTCTCTGTTGCTGCAGTAACAAATTACCACACATTTATCAGCTTAAAACAGTACCAATCTGTAATGTCACAGTTCTGTAGGTCAGAAGTCCAGACAGGCTCCTGCTCCGGGTCTCCTATCCGGCAGCTTGGGTAAAAAATACACTTCAGGCTCACTGAGGGTGATAGCATGACTCAGGCCCTTGCAGCTGAGGACTGAGACCCCGTTTTCTCACTGGATGTCAGCTGGGGTTCGCTCTGTGGCTAGAGGACATGCACGTTTATTTTCACGTGGTCCCCCTTAGCTTCAAAGCAACAACAGGGTGTCAAGTTTATCCATACTTCAGATCTGATGTCCTTTTCTACTCTGGTTGGAGAAAGCTCTCCATTCCTAAAGGCTCTTGTGATTACACTGAGTTCATCTGGATAATGCCAGATAATCTCCTTGTTTTAAGAAAGTAAACGATGATTCTTGGCACTTTTTTTTTTTTTCACACTTTACAATATTGTATTGGTTTTGCCATACATTAACATGTGTCTGCCACGGGTGTACACGTGTTCCCCATCCTGAACCCCCCTCCCACCTCCCTCCCCACGCCATCCCTCTGGGTCATCCCAGTGCACCAGGCCCAAGCTTCCTGTTTCCTGCATCGAACCTGGACTGACGATTTGTTTCTTGTATGATGTTATACATGTTTTAATGCCATTCTCCCAAATCATCCTCCCCTCCGTCTCCCACAGAGTCCAAAAGACTGTTCTATACATTTGTGTCTCTTTTGCTGTCTCACATACAGGGTTATTGTTACCATCTTTCTAAGTTCCATATATATGCGTTGGTATACTGTATTGGTGTTTTTCTTTCTGGCTTACTTCACTCTGTATAATAGGCTCCAGTTTCATCCACCTCATTAGAACTGATTCAAATGTATTCTTTTTTTTGGCACGTTTTTGCCTAGGAACCTTCTATGAATGTGAAAATGTTCTTAGTAATGACAGACAACCTCATTGCAGACTGCTTTGTATACAGCTTCCTTTGGTTTACACAAAGTGGATATTAAAATTGGATTTTGATGCCAAAAAAAAAAAAAGAAAGAAAGTAAACGATGATTTGGGCTTCCCAGGCGGCTCAGTGATAAAGAATTTGCCTGCCAATGCAGGCGATGTGGGTTGGATCCCTGGGTTGGGAAGATCCCTTAGAGGAGGGCGTGGCAACCGACTCCAGTACTCTTGCCTGGAGAATCCCATGGACAGAGGAGCCTGGAGGGCTACAGGCCATGGGGTCACGGAGTCAGATACGACTGAGCGACAGCACAGCACGGCAAACTATACTTTAGCACGACAGAATCACGCAAGTGCTATTTCCTCAGATTCACAGGTTCTGGGGGTTAGGCTGGGACACTTTTGGAGAGGGGAAGCTATTTTACAAATTCTATCTACTGTAACTGCCCATCTGCTTCACAGTTGAGCACTCCTTTACCCCAGAGGCCCTCGTTCATTCTTCAATCGTGTTTTCAGCAGGTATTCAGCAATCCCCAGGTAAGTGCTAGTACCTCTCATGTCTTTTACTACAGCTCCAACAGGTACAATTTAGCTCACGTATTAGGTAAAAACCAGGGCAGGAATGATGTCAGCTTCACATGTGTGCCCTTTCATGGACACAGAGGAACAGCAGGCTGACCTCACCTCGAGGTGTCAGAGGTATCAGGCAGCCAAGCCTGGAAATCCCAATCAGACACAACGTGATGAACAAAACGAAACAGTTCGCCCTAAGGGCAAAGTGAATGACACTGACGGGTGAGCAACACCAGGGTTTCAGAGGTAGTTATGAATGGAGACAATTTCAGAACTGAGTGACCCTGGGCAATCTCCATGACCATCCTAGCCACTCTGCACAGGCAGCTCCCAACTTTCCTGCCTACTCAATTCACTTTTCTCAGAAGCCCAGATTGGTTCAGAACACTATTCTTTTGAGCAAAGCATACCTGGGAGTTGTTCAGAGCAATCTAAGGGGTTCCCAGGCAAGTATTGTTTTAAGCTTCACTCTCAGTCTTTAAACTGGGAATGTTTTAAAGCATTGAAAAATCAAAGCACAAATGGTGAGGGAGTGGGAAGAAGGTCTGGATACTCTTGAAGAGCCAAAAGAAAACAAAACGATAAAGGACTGAAGACAGAAGCCACAGGTGAGCTTTCATGGCTAGATTTTTACTGAGATTCTTTAGTGGACACTGCTACAGTGGATTCTGTAGTGAGGTGGGGTCCAGTCTCCCCTGCATGTCTGAGGCACCTGTTATTCCCCAGCTGCTGGGAATGAGAGCAGCTGATGGTTCTCAATCAAGTTCCAAGAATTACCCTCAACTGAAGACAGCTACCTTGTCCAAAATCATGCCGTTTCCTTGGGCAGTCCTTATCCAGTGACCAGCTAAATAGAGGTTTCCTGGCTCTCTGAAAGTGCAGCGTTCCTATGAAAGCTTTTATAAGCTGAAATGGCATAATGCAAACAACCAATTACCTGGGGACACATCTTGCTAACAGATGCACAAAATAAATTGAGATGGAGCACAGATGCTCACAGACACAGTTCAAAACGAGGGTGGTGTGATGCTGAGATACTGAGTGCAGTCCCTGGGGAAGGGCTTGGGGCCATGCGCCCCCTCTCAGGAGGGTGTGCTCTGTCTCTGTAATGGCTCCATCGCAGCAAAATCAGTGCTGTGGAATGGTATTTTCACTTTTCTTACCTTCTCCATAAAAATGAAAATCTTCTTTGGATTTCTGTGTGTTAGCAAGTGAAAGTCGTTCAGTCGTGTCCGACTCTTTGCGGCCCCATGGGCTATATATATATAGTCCATGGAGAAAGGCCAGAATACTGGAGTGGGGAGCCTTTCCCTTCTCCAGGGGATCTTCCCAACCCATGGATCAAACCCAGGTCTCCCACATTGCAGGCGGATTCTTTACCAACTGAGCCACTAAGGGGAGCCCAAGACTATCTTACCAGGGAAACAGGTACTAATATAGGTGTCTTGTAAAAGCAAAGTGGAGGAGAGCGACTTTTAAAGCGGGGGATACCTGCATTGGTATCTAAGGGCCAGGCAGCCTTGCCCCAAGTGTACAGAATATGAAAGACTGAAGGGCCCACCCTCCTCCAGGGGATCTTCCTGGAGAGTTTCCCTGTTCCCTCTCCCTAGGTGTGACTCTCAAGGCCACTTACCATCTACCTTTTTGCATGCTCTGCTCAGGTCAGCAGCAGATCCTCACAAGTCCCATTAATCCTGACAATAGATTGTTCACCAGAGGTCACCCAAGTGTGTGCGTGTGTGTACAGGCACGCAAGAGTGTGTTGTGCTTAATTCAAGAAAGAATGGGCAAATGATCTGGCAGTTTAACATATGACTGGAAAATAAATTTGTTGTATTTTAAAATTGCATTATGAGCTTTGCTTTTGCTTTTTTAAAGCCTCAATTTCACCTACCAAAAACGGTACTGAAAGCTAACAATGAAAAGGTGAAAAATCCAGAGGTGCAGAAGTTGTAAATATATTTTGACTCTGTATGTTCAAGTCACATGCCTGATGTGATTTCAGCTTGACAGCACAGTTGATTGGAATTATTCACCAATACTCCCATTCACCACCCTGGTCTTGATCTTAGAGTGGAGAGATGAATTGAAAGCAAAAAATAAAATTACTAGTTGGAACTGTATGAGTATTAAACGATGTCCAGGAGACAATCTTACACGAAGAACTGCAAGAATAAAGAGTATTGGGGGAAAATTCAATTACATATTTAGTTGAAAATTAGAAAGACATTGAAGATTGAGAAAGCATGAATTATATCTATCTTTTTATCTCCCACAGAGGCTTGCAGAGAGTAAGTCATCCATAAATATTTGCTCAACTAAAGGATCTAAGATTGTGACTTCATTACACCTTATACCACACCCATCTGCTGTGGTTATAATCCAAGAGGTTTGGGCTAGGTAACATTCCTCTAGCCCTAAAGCAAGCCATCCTATTATGCCAGTTTTTCTTATAGCTTAGTGTACCTTGACTCTAGAAGCCGGATTGTTTCTTGTTGTCATTCTTTCTCATGTGGAAGAGAATACTAATTGACGGGCTTAGAATTAGGGTATTAGGAGATCTGAAGTCTCTATTACCACACCCCAGCTGCCTGGGTGTGATTCTGACTTATATTAATCTAACAAAATAAATCAAATGTTTGCTGACCTTCTGTACACAGAATAGCTTGGGTGAACCTTGGGAAGAATTACCTATGGAGAGATGAAAGAAGAGGTAACCATGACAGCTCCTGATTTTAACGTGATATGCCATGGGGTGAGGTTAATTTTTAATTCTTAGGTGTGAGAAGTACAGTCACTTTTAGAGGAAATCACTAACATCTTTCTATCCTATCACATAAGGTGGAGTCTGGAGAAAACAGTGTCAAAGTAGACCAATCTACTTTAATTTCATTTAAAGAAAACAAACTCACTGATGATAATAACTGTGCTTTTGGGTAAAATCACCGCCTTATATTTTCACACCTTCTATTTCCCTTGCTTCACTTATTTGGATTTCAGTAATGGCAAGAAGTCTGGGTAATTCTACATCAAAAGTTCTACATGCAAACAGTTAAAAAAGAAAACTCTTGAAAAGATACTCTGATAAGTGAGTTTCAAATAATCTATGTGGTGATCTAGAGTTATTAGAGAGCAAATTTATTTACATTATTATGAGATAATCAATTAGCCCTAAATGAGGTCACTTGTGATCTTAAAATTTGTGAGCACCAAGTAATTTTTCATTTCATCCCACTTTTAAGTCAGTAAAGGAAACTGGGTCTTGGTGTTTTTTGAAACTGCAGACTCAGATTAAATTTCACCACTCAGTTCTGCTTTACTTGTTGAGTCACTTGACTTCTGAACAGCTTTCCATCTGGTAAATCTGAGGATTTAGTAGCCTAAGAGTGTAAGGACAATAAAACATGAAAAGAAAGTCTAACTTAGTAAAATTATGAGACTCTCAGATGGAAAATAACACCAAATGTCATTATTACTTACAGATTGCAGAAATAGCAGGGCACATGTCTAATTTAGGATCACTAAGGAAACACACGTGATTCACTCATTATTTCCCAATTCTTTTGTTCTGCTTCCACTTCTAAAATTTTGACACTTTAAAGATGATGAAGATTTGAAAGTGGCTAATTTTTAAAGAGGAAAATGATATAAATGAAGTTATCAAGCAACCTCTGTTAAGTTTCAAGGTTGATGACTATTATAGTGAAGTGAGCATATAGCTGAGATTGGATCCTAAGACCAGTTTAAAACCCTTACTGCAGTGAGACAGAACAGGTACAGGACTGAGCCTGGCATGCCTTCACCTGGCTTTGGCTGTTGCTGCTCCACATGGGATTTAAGAATGAACAACACAGACTTCACGAAATACACTGAAGTCAGATTACTGGCTATTTCCACATGGGGATCACAAATCCAGACACACTCCTCTGGGTAAAGATGGGATTTCCTCTGAAGACTTGGGCTTCCCTTGTGGCTTAGCTGGTAAAGAATCCGCTTGCAATGTGGGAGACCTCGGTTCGATCCCTGGGTTGGGAAGATCCCTGGAGAAGGGAAAAGCTAACCACTCCAGTATTCTGGCCTGGAGAATTCCATGGAGTCACAAAGAGTTGAACACGACTGAGCGACTTTCACTTTCACAGATTACTGGGTATTTCCACATGGGGACCACAAATCCAGACCACACCCTTCTGAGTGAAGACGGGATTTCCTCTGAAGACAGTGAATGTTTTCCCTATCAGTTTCCCAGGAGAGGAATCAGTTTTCCAGCAGGAAGTGAAGTGTGAGAGCTGTAACCTGGGGTGAAGGAAGAGCTTCTTTATTTTACACAGGGTAGATGTCAATTGGGTGGACACTCTATAAAACGTAGCGGTATCTGGAATGCTTCTAGTGGGGGTAGTTCAGCTACTCCTGGTGCTTTGGAAATAAGGCAAGGGAAAGACAGTCTGGTGAGTGGCAAGAGGATCCCAATCCTTCTAGGCAGCTCTCATAAACTATTCTCTGCACCCTTTCTTCTGTTATTCTGGAACATCCAGGAACATCTGGCCTCTGCTCTGCTGCATAAGGGAGAGGACAAGTTCCTTCCTCAGGACCAAACACGGTGGTAGGTGGAAGTCACAGCACAAGACGACAGCACACAGAGAAGCTGGCAGCAGCCAACCAGAGGGGAAGTCTCCGCCTCACTGTTTCAAATAAAACAGAAAAATACTTGTGATCCTGTTCCAGAGGGATACCTCTGCCACGATGAAAGTGCAAGTCGCTCAGTCGTGTCTGACTCTTTGCGACCCCATGGACTATACAGTCGTCTCCAGTCCAGAATACTGGAGTGGGTAGCCTTTTCCTTCTCCAGGGGATCTCCCCAACCCAGGTCTCCCACACTGCAGGTGGATTCTTTACCACTTGAGCCACAGGGAAGCCCACGGGTGCCACGAAGAGCACCACTCAAAGCCTCGCGCACCACTTTTGCCAGACAAGATGATACCAACTTGGGGTTAAAAACAGGAAAGCAGATTCTCACTGGTTTTCAAATACTGAAAAAAAGAAAAGGCACCTATATTTTTGGAGAGGTAGGTTCTAGAAGGAAACGTTTCCATACAAAAGAGAAAATTCTAGGATTCTGATGACATGTATTCTCTGAGTCCTTTCTACTAGTTCTAGGAAATTATTTCTTCCTTCTCCTTTCTGTTGATTCTAGGAAGTTTCTTCAGCTGGTGGGAGGGAACTGAAATTCACCAAAAAACACGTGATTAAAAAAAAAAAATCTTTAAAACACATCTGCTGATAGGAAATGGGGGCAAAAAAAAAAAAAAAAGCCGAAAGAAACGAAAGTACTGCTGCCAATGGGAGGAAAAGAAAAAAGCAAAGACATGGGATGAGAGAAGCAAAGAACAGAGGAAGGTTCAAAGAACCAGAAATTCAAAGGCAAGAAGTGAGGAAAATTCAACCAAGTGAGTAGGTTGCAAACATTAATTTTTATGAACAACAAATCATTTCTGTGCCTAATTATTCTAAGCATATACCTTCATCTCATCAAATAAAATTACTACATAAATCTTACCAGTATGAAAAAGTAACAAATAATACTTTAAAGAAAAAATTCAACTATTAAAATACTCACACCTTTCTAGTCTTATCTCTCAAACACATGTCCACTGAACAGTACAGTTATAAGGATGATATTCTTGCATAAAACTGAAGAAAGAAACTGAATCATTAGTTCTTTTTCAAACTCCTGCCTAGATTTTACCATTGCTCTACAATCTGACAGCAACAATGAAATTCAACCCTAAATGTTACAAGGAGTATGATTCCAGTGCTACAGGAATAGGAGGAAAGACAAGGAGGTGAGCCTTCACATATGCCCAAAGCATGATTAAGCAGAGGTGGGAAACAATATTATTACTATTTTTTCACATAGGAGGAACAAAGAACTTCATAGATATAAATATCTTTGAAGTATATAAAATGTCTGTCATTCAGGTTAGCTCAAAGATTACCTCTTCAGAGGTGTTCCCTGACCCCACACCCAGAAAATTCTTCTACCATATCACAGTTTTATTTTCCTAACACCACTCTGAACCATGGTGTTCCTTCATCTACTACCTTGTTTATTGCCTCACTGTAGAATTAAGGCCCTATGGGAACAGAAACCTTATATATGTGGCTCACCTCTGTATTTCTAGTACATTCTGGGCACAATTATTAAATAATTAGCTGAATAAATAAATTTCTCAAGTGTACATGACAGATAAAAGCATACCAAGAAATAGGAAAGCAATCTTTTCTTTTCATATGTTCTTTCTATAACATATATGTATACCTGTAAACATACATACACAGATACACACTTACCTGGACAAAAGCATAAGTGTTTCTGTTTTTTTTAATGTAGATTATTCAAAATCAGAAGTGGAATGTTTTGTTGCTTTAAAGAAAAATAACATGTTGCAGTAAAAATTATTTAAGCCTATTTAAATTGAATAACTGATGGGAAAACTGCTTAATATTTTTGGTAAAATAACCCCAAAACTACCCGTTAAAGACAATGTTTCTCCCACAACTTTTACATCAGTTAAAAATAATCAGATAAAGCAGCTTTAAAATGGTAATTTATTTTATGCAGTTTTTTAAATCCATTGTTTAAAAATGTTCAAAAGGCACTTTAAAAAACATTTAAAAATACATTTTTTCTGACTTATTGGTGATCACTTAAAATAAGCAAGTCACCAGACATTTTAAAATCATTCATGATACTATTACGTTACATAATTTTTAAATTCCAAAACACAAACATTCTCTGGGCAATATAACACACTGCTTAGCAGTAAGATTAGTTCCCCTCTAATAATATACTTTATATGGATCGCTGCAGGGCCCTGTAAAGTTATTTAAACTTTGCTGATATAAACTAAAAACTAGAGAGGTAAAGGAGTTGAAACAGAGCCCTATTCAACTGTGAAACTAGTTTTAGAGTTGGTTTCTCTAAATAGAATTTATAAAATTTCTCATTCATATCTGAACTAAAATTTCTATTTCAACTCCAATATATAAACATAAGCCATCTTTTTAATTAATAGAGGTTATATTTAGTCCAACATAAACCACAGGTTGTCTCCCAGATTTCTTAAGTACGCTTCTGTGAAGCCTACTATAAATAAGCAGTGAAATGAGGCAAATGAGGGTTTTTTTTTTTTGAGAAAAAGGGAAGTTGGGGAGTGGAAGAATCCAAATAATTTAAAATAATTTTACTTCATTTAATTGAATATCTAAAATTAGTTTAAAATTGTAGACTTTTAAGTAGGTCAAGTATCCTGAGAGCCAGCAGGCATTGTTCTTAGACAAACTTTTACTTCCAATCTCATAGGGAAACAATATCAATAGGTATAAAATTATGTAAGTGATATATACAAACTCTAATCACTAAGAATAGCTGAATTAATCTTGTGAGGGCAGCATTAGGAGTAATTAGAAAGCGGAAGTTAGTTATCAAGGAAATAAAGATGGGCAATAAATACAAAGAAGTAGAAATTGTCAATATTCTAAAGAAGTAAAATATTCTAAAGAAATGAAAATTAAATGAATAAAAGGGTGGATTTCATCTAATCTATCAAATGAGGAATTTTTCAAGCCTCAGTCTAGTAATAATACAGTATAACAGGCTCAAGGAAGTGAAAAATTAATACTTAAAACAATTATGAAAATAACCAATTAGCAAATTTAATGCTCAAATTCAATTACCATACTTTTAAAAATATTAAAAACTGGTCAGTCATTTATTTCCAAATCTTCTTACATGTAACAGGAACTCCTCTGAAGTTCAAGGCATTTGAAAACAACTGAACTCGGGGAAAAAATCTGCTTTGTATCATCTACAAACTTCCCACTTGCAATACAAGTATACTGTTATTGGAGAACAAAAGACAGTGAAGCCTGTTTTAAGACCATACTAAAGTCATTTACCCAGATGACAAAAACCTTCATTTAAAAGAGAGTCATTATCCTCATCAAATCTGGTTTTATGTGCTCTATTAAATACTTGGAGAGTTTTTTGCTTTACTACGTCCTATAGGACAGTCAACTGATCCTTGAAAGTGATGAATTTTGATAGAATTAGCAGAAAAACATTCTGCATTTTATATAATAGTACTTTACTATCTCTATTGAAAATTTTTTTTTACCACCAATTGTGGACATTTTTGATGACATTCATTTAGGTATGCTTTTAATGAATTAATGTGTACTTAACTAGCAATTACTGAACATTTTCTGCCCTAATATGAAACTACTAAACTTCATATTTTACTGTGGGCCCTGATATTAGTCACCCTGAAGCAGCTAAAGGATTTTGTCAAACAAATGATTCACTGACCTTTTATATTATCTTTAGTCTCTTACTAAATATATTTATATTATCTTTAGTCTTTTACTAATATAGTGTGATTCTATATTAGATCCATAGTACAGAACTACATTATACTATGCTGTATCTAAATTTTGAAAGATAACCACACTTAAGGGGAAGTAATCCTCAGTGTGTTATAAGGATGATTTGCATATGATCACCAGGTTTAGTGGGGAATTGGAGGGCTTATTTAAACATAATTATTTGCATATGATCACCAGGTTTAGTGGGGAATTGGAGGGCTTATTTAAACATAATTATTTGCTTCCACCACTCGAGTTTCAGAATTCAGCAGGTCCGGGGTGAGCTCCAGGACGCATTACTGACAAGTTCCCGGGTGATGCTGCCACTGCGGGTTGGGACCACTTTGAGAACTGGTGCCCAAGGGAATCTGGGAGAAGGCATACTTCTGGGTCCCAAGAAAGAATCAAAATTTCTGGAATTGGGGTCTTGAAACCTCCAGTTTAACAAGTTCCCAGGCAAAAGTATATGAACCACAATTTAAGAATCATTATGACAATTTGGCTGGTTAATTTGACAACTACTGGCCAATGTATCAGATGTCACATGTCATTAAGTAAAAATGGAAGTAATGTTACATGATTAACCTCAAGGCTGACATGGTGCAAAGAACACACAGGCTCTGAATATAAACCTTAGCTCTGTTACTTACTAACTTTCTGACAGTGGAAAAATGACTGTAGTTCTCTGAGCCTCAGTTTTCTCATCTATAATATGGGAGTAACCCCCAATTTGTGAGGATTAACACAGAGTATCTAAGCACATTACCTGGTGTATAGTAGGCATCAAATAAAAACTAGCTATTACTTATTATAAGAAATGTATGAAATATTTCCTTTGATATCCGATTTCATTAAAGCAGATTTCTCACTCATGTAAAATAAATACACTCCAAGGTAAAGAATAATAAAAAAAACTTAACACTTAGCACTCCACACTCTGGGACAAACAGTGTTCTTAAAACCCATACACATAGTCACTCATTTAATCCTCATAAAAGTCCTGTGAGGTAGGTAGTATTCCTGTCCTGTCCCTAGTCTACAGATGAGGAAATTGAGGCACAGAGTTAAGATTAAGTTAATTGCTCAAGGCTACAAAACCAGTGACGGAACAAGAATTTAAACCCAGGTGGTCCCACTCCAGACCTCAGGATTCATCACAATGCTGATTTCATATGAGTCAATTTTAAGGTTTTTGGATGTTTATGGTAAACAATTTATAATTCTAGTACAGAAAAGTAGCATATATGGACTGCAAGTAAATTCATATTCATACCAAGGTAAAGAGTTGCTCAAAGAATAGAACGCCTTGAAAGTTTGGCAGCTGATATCACCAAGAAAATAACAAAACACAATTTAATAGGTAAAAACTAGGGTAAGTTTTCACTATGTTGACAGAGTAATGCCATCATTAGCCACTAGGATGAACAATCTCTCAAATACACAACACAAAGAGGTCTTGGTTTTGACATATTTTGGCACAATAAATATAAACCATGTAGCTAAGCAGCAGAATCAATGGCATGACAGCCACATAAAATGAGCATTATGATAAAACATAAGAGAAATGTAAATTATTTGTAACATTTAAGATAATCATATAGAAGGTGTATTCTGTTATGATACACTCAGATGATAGTTGCTAAAAACAACTAAAATTTAACATTTTCTTTCCTTCCAGAAATTCTTTAAATAGAGGGTTAGATGAAATAGAGGGTTAAAATTAGAATGAAACATTTATGTGTTTTTGATGACAGTCTTGAACGGGTATTCTGGTCTATTCCAACTGTCCAATGACAAAAACAATCATCCTCAAAGAAGTCAGCATCAAAATTCAGTGTTACTCATAAATTAAGCATTTGGTCTTTTAATATTTGACACATTTCAGTTTGTTTAAGCATTCTGCATTTTTTAATGTTTTTAATTAACTCTGGTCAAAATCTTACAAATTACTTAGCCAGTGTAACTAACAGCCACCTCAGAACCGAAAAATGAATCTCAAATCTCTGCTTTAAACAAGTTATGCAAGGCACAAACAAGTTCTCATCTCTCAACAGAATGAGAAAGAAAGGAACTATAATTATGTATTTGGACAAAGTTTTAAATAATCAATTAAAAACGTTACTTAGTGATTCCTGAGAATAGCACTATTATAAGAAATGCATCTCCAAACAGCATTAAATTTACTATTCATTAGTTACCCATAATTAACAACGGGTAAAACTAGGAATAAAATATTTTAAAATGCATGTTTATAGAATGCTATTAATGCTTTCAGTAAATAAATATTAATAGTTGAAATGGCATTTGAGAATGGTTAAGCATGTTTAGAAAAGAGGCAATGGGGACTCCGCAGAAGATTAACTATTAGAATGAAGTATATAATACAGTCAAGGCCCATGATAATTTCAAAATGTGGTTTTATTAATGCACTTAAAGACAAGTGCCATTCTTATTCTACCTTCTTCTGGAAGAAATACTACCAATTATAAATAGTCACAGCAAATTTTCATTAGACAAAAACTGTACGTGTGTGTGTCAGGGGGTGGTTGGTTCATTTATATCATACTGCGAATATAAACTCATGTTCTGAGTCTACAGACAACACTGAGCAACAGTATTTCCTTCTAAATTTTCTTTAAGGCAGATCTGTTTAGCATCGTGAGTTACTAACATGGTGCAGTGTAGTTTTAGCAAATTTAACTTTTAATTTCCCAGTGAAAGTAATACATGTGGTCAGGAATAGGCAACAAATCTCTCTTCTAGTCCCTCTGCCTGGCCACCATTTTAAAAACACAAATTTTTTTTTATACATATATATATTACTGTATCAAAACACATTTTAACAGACTTCACAGCGCACTTAAAGCTTCAGTTTACAGTCATTCATACGAAAGGTTTCTAACATGGAACGTTCACTTGGAAAGAATTCCTCACTGGGGTTCCAGTGTTCTCGATCAGAAGTGGAGAGGTTCTTCTTCAGTGCAACACTAGGCATTTTACCTCTGTTCATTTATGTTTTTCTTTCAAGGGCTCCTGATTTACTTTTGTATCTTCATTTTTGTATATCTGACTTACTTCCTTTAGCATCTTCTCAGGTAAGGCAGGTTGATATCTGTATAAATAACCATACGGACGAAGATGATAAACGAGGTATTCTAACTCATACATAGTTGTAGGATCAACATAGTGAAAAGAAACTGCAAGATCGGAACAGCAACCAGGACCCTAAAAAAGTAGCAGAAACAGGCATTATTAATAAATGGCATATTATTACATACAATATTAACATACGGATAAAAAAGGAAACACTAGTTTTAACAGAATCAAAGCATTAAAGCTGGCAAACTAAAGCACAGCCACATGCTTTATTAGACCCATGAAAGAAACCAAGCGTTTTCAGAGTTCCCAACAATGTAAAACCAAACATGAAATTGCTGAAGTATATCTAACTGAAATAAAATTCTCTCATACCCTATAGATTAGCGCCCCTCCAAAAACACCAAACCTAGAAAACCATGAGACTTCTTCAAATGAAAGAGTCAGCTATACAAAGGACAAAGTTCTGTTTCTCCAAGTTTTGCTTTCTCTTCATAATTTTCTCATTATAAATTTTTGCTTGGCTCAGCCTGAGAAAGACACCTTTAGAACATTGACTACAAAGCCTTGCCCATAATGTATCTGAAAGCTAAAACTTCATCGATACATTAACCCAAACAATCTGGTATTTAAAAGAGGAAGTGCTAAGTCATACCTAGGTTTGAGCCCGTATTTTGCCTACTAGTGTATAATCTGGGGCAAGTTACTTAACCTCTATAAGCTTCAATTTCGCCACGTGCAAAAGAAGATGGTTACTTAGAGGAGACAATGTGTATAAAATGGCTGGTACCATGCTTTACCTGTGGTAAATACTCAATAAATGTCAGCTTACACTGTCAGAATAATCACATTCAGGTGGCCCTCAGTTAAACTTTTGTTCAGTTATATAATTCTCATAGATTTCTGAGCTGGCATGAGAGCAGTTAAGTCAAAGAAGACAGAAACAAAATAACAACAAAAATACAAAAGCAGGAAAGAATAAAAAAGGAATAAAAGAGAATTTAAAAAACTGGTCCCAGAATTAAGTAGTCAGAAACAAGGTCATTCTAGGGTCAAAACTGGCATCTGGAGACTGTTTCACTCAGATAACTCCAAGAAAACTTAAGACTATCTACCGTCTTTGCAATGACCCACGGAGAAAAACAGTCAGGCAAGTTCCCAGAGAAGATTCATAGTGATCCACTAAATCAAACATTTAATAATTCATGTTTGGAAGTATGCAGCTTACAATGCAGTAAAAATCATAAAGAAATTGTCCATTGTATTTTCTCTGGCCTTTTCTCTAAACTCCTTTGAAACAAACACTGAATAGATGGGTTTCTTGGACCAACATGTAGACACTGAAAAATTATCTGGTGTCTACTTTTTACATTTTTAGGGAATTTAAAAGTAGAAATAAATATGAAAAGTAAACAGATAAGTCAACTTGTGATTATCAAACCAGTTCTATTCAGTAGATATATGTAACCAAAAAATGCAGCAGTCATACTTAAAAAGTAGATAGAAATAGGTGAAATTAATGTTTTAACTGAATAAATCTGTATTATTTTAATATTTAGATAGGTGATCAATATTTTCTAAATTATTGATGAAATCATTCTTTTTATTTGTGCTAAGTCCTTGAAATCAAGTATGACTTCTATTACTGGGCACATCTAAATTTCAGAAGTCATACTGCAAATGCTCAATAGTCATATGTGGTTAGTGGCTACTATAGTGGCCAGTGCATAGTAAACTTGGAGAAGGCAATGGCACCCCACTCCAGCACTCTTGCCTGGAAAATCCCATGGACGGAGGAGCCTGGACAGTCCATGGGGTCACTGAGGGCCAGACACGACTGACTGACTTCACTTTCACTTGTCACTTTCCTGCATTGGAGAAGGAAATGGCAACCCACTCCAGTGTTCTTGCCTGGAGAATCCCAGGGATGGGGGAGCCTGGTGGGCTGCCGTCTATGGGGTCGCACAGAGTCGGACATGACTGAAATGACTTAGCAGCAGCATAGTAAATTAAAGAGTAGAACAAAAGCGGTTAGTATTAAATTCCTGGATTCTCTCTGGAAGCAATTTTATATAACTCTGAAATATTATAATAATATCTTGCTTAGATTTACTGTAGTAATTATGTTATACTCCATTGTGCTGTTTTTTTTTTTACTGGATGGCCAGGATAGCTGCTTAATGATAACGGTTTTTTATTTATTATTTATTTAGTTAATATTTATAAGCAATAAAAGGCAATATAATAAAATAGTTATAATCCTTAGAAACAAAGTACCTAGTTCTTTGCATATGATCATGGATACCCCCAAAACTCAACAGAGTTGAGTGAAAAATCACCAGAAATAAAAAAAAATCCAGGAACAGAGCCAGATTTTAAAGATGTTCCAGTGTTCTTGCCTGGAGAATCCCAGGGACGGGGGAGCCTGGTGGGCTGCCGTCTATGGGGTCGCACAGAGTCGGACACGACTGAAGCGACTTAGCAGCAGCAGCAGCAGGGGAAAAAAAAGAGCTTTCATATATATACACATATACACACTAGTTTAAAAGTATTAAGCAAAGAAACCAATTACAAGAGTAACAAAAATTCTAAAAACCTAAGGAGATATTTAAGAAGTAAAGATTTACTTGAATAGAACTATAAAAATTTACTAAGGGACCTAAAAGGAAATTTAAAAAATAATGGGGAAAGATATCCATTGTTCCTAAAGTAATTAGTTTATGCACAAGTATAAAACTTGAGAGTTGCCAAAACAATTTAAAAGAAAAAGAGAGGGAGCAATAAAGGAGAAAAGACACAGTCTTAGATGAATAATTTGAAGACTTTGTAAAGCTACAAGGTTCAAAACAATATGGTACTGAGCCAAAACCAAATAGAACAATGGAACAGAACTGAAACCTCAGATATCGACCCCACTGTAAGTAATGCTATAGTGAATGATAATAATGGAGGTATTTTTAAATCAGCAGTGAACAAAGGACTATTAATAAATGGCACTGGAATAATTAGTTAACAATCTGGAAAAATCAGGAGTTCTGTACATCAACCATATACACTAAGTTTCAAATGGATTAGAGGTAATATAAATAAAACTGAAGAATTAATATGCTAAAACCACATTTGATCATTTCTGACCTATAAAAAAGGCAATTTCACACATAGAGGAATGTTTTTTAATATCTGAAAATCCACTATATTTTAAATCTGCTGTATTAAGATTGACTTCAAAATTTTCTTGTGAAAAAAAATCTACTGCTAGGAAACAGACTGGAGTCCTAGGGAAAAGATTTCATTCCTAGGAACAGATTCACTTCTAAGTGAGAAGGTAGTGTGAAAGGGAACAGCATGAAAAGTTCTGAACAACTAATATAAGAATATAACTTTTTGATTAACTACAGTATTTCACACCCTAACCTGCTAGATAAAATCTTCTTTTTAGGAGCTTCTTTTTTTTTTTTTTTAAATTAGAGTATAACTGCTTTATAATGTTGAATTACAGACAAATCTTTCCCACACTGTATTTTTAGTGACTACTAAGGAAAGAAAGCAAGTATGTATGAGATTCAGGACAGCTTTGCAAACAGCAACTCCCTTAGAGAGAAGACAATTTATTAAATGATGAATAATAACAGAAGTGTGGTTTCACTTTGGGTTTATATAGAACCTCCTGAGAGAGAAGAGGCAAAATTAGGCTGGGTCAATTTTGGAACTTACAAGTCTGTTTTACAGATTTTAAAATAACTTATAAATTTTTAGAGAATAAACGTAAATTTTCCCATCCATTTAAAAAGCTAGTACAATTTAAATAAGATATGTGCCTGGATGGGAGAAGGGTTTGGGTGAGAATGGATATATATATACATGTATGGATGAGTCCCTTTGCTGTTCACCTGAAATGATCACAACATTGTTAATCAGCTATATCCCAATGCAAAACAAAAAGTTCAAAAGAAAAAAAAAAAAAAAACCATGATACAACTAAAAATAAATAAAATATGTGCTCTGTAAATATTTGTTAATATAAACTATATTATTAGGTGTACCTTATTTGCAGGTGGGAACTGTTGGCAGTACTTTTAAAGGCCAAGTGGGATATCTTACTGGTTAAAAATAATAACAATTATTATGCTCCTTTGCTATTACTGTTATGTGTATCCAACATCAAAAACTCTTAGTGAAATCTTACATGCATTTAGGTGTTTTCATTATTATGTACTTGTAATGTTCTTGAGTGTAGGTATATTTTTGTATGGTAGGGGTACAGAATTGAGATGGGAAGAGGTCAAGTAATCCTGGATAGCTTAAAAAAACTTTGCACCGAAAAAGCATCCCAAGTAGTACCTCACTAAAACCAAACCAAAACAGACTATCAAGAGTCAGACTTGGGAATACATGTGTTTTACAGTTTAGGAAATTCTTGCATCTATAATAGCAGTAAGATGCTAGCATATGGATTCAAAGAACCTCATTACATAAAACTGAACTTTAAAATGTTTGTTTATTCAAGTGGAATTTATCCCAACAAAAATATATTTACTCTAATACACTCTACACTCCTTTGGGGAGCACATATAAGATTAATCAGACTGCAGTGGCCATGATAGAAATAATAAGATCTTTAAAAATCAGAGAGGGATTGCAAATACTGCCAAGGCTACTCATCAGGATAGTCAAGTTACGTGACTCTCTTGAGTCTGTTTTGTCACTTGTTAAATGTAGGTTTACCGTTAAGGATTAGCTATCACTTCTGTGTAAGTACCAGGAACACACTGGTGGTTGAGAGCTGAAAAAGTAGTAATTTGCTTTAAAATTTCTTTTTAAAGCTGAAAACTTAAAAGCTCAGGTCAGATGTTTCAGGTCAAGGTTAGAAACTTCAGTGCTACTGACATTTTGGGCTGGATAATTCTCTGTTGTGAGGGGCTGTCCTGCGCACTGTAGAATATTCAGCATCTAGTAAGTTTACAATCTTGTGGATTTCTACCCTTTAGATGCCAGTAGCAACCACTAAGTAAACAACCAAAATGGTCTCTAGATTTTCCCAAATGTCCTCTGGGAGGCAAAAAAGAGCCCCTGGTTGAGAACCACTGTTTTAGATGGTGATTTGAAAACAATGGCTTATAAAGAAGAGAACAGTACCATAAAGTGTATTATTGGACCTCAGGGCCAGAGAAAAGGTAAACAGTGCCAGTAACTTGCCTCAAGACATTAATCAATAACAGAACTGAGTCTAAAAGCTAGACTCTGTGATTCCTGGTCTCCAGTCAATCATTGATGTAATGCTCATATAGTGAAAAAATGGCAACAGCTTACTAAATATATACAGGCAGGAGGATGGGTAAGTTACAGTATATTCATGTATTAGATTATTATACAGCAGTCTAAAATTAATGAAGCAGAGACATATATTAATGTTGATAAATTTTAATGTTGCATGAAAAAAGCATATGTTCAAATATGCCTATGGTACAACTCTACTTATTTAAAAACCTGCAAAACAACATACTATGTATTATTTACAAATAGGAAACATGTAGGAAAAACATAAAAACACGCATGGTAATGATAAATACTAAACTCATTACAGTGGTTAATTCTCAGGAAGGAGCTAAGAGAAATGGATTGAGGCAAGGACACTGGCCTCACCTATTTCTACACCTTTTTGTTTTTTTAAAAAAAATCTAAAGCAAATGTGGCAAAAGACTAATATCTGCTAAAGCTGGTTGTGTTGTGTGTGCATACCCAGTCATTGGTGGGTACAAAACAGTATATCCACAAATACTTAGCTGTGCATTTGAAATATTTAATAATTTTTTTAAACAAAATTCTCAGGAACGTAAGCTAAGTGTCAAGTGAGGTCCAGGACTTCAGGTCCTCCCTGCATGACAGACACTGTCCTGTATCGTGATGACCACTGATAAGACAGGTAGATCAGGTCCATCTTACAAATGAGGAAACTCAGGCTCCGGGGTTAGGCAAATTCTGTCCATCCAAGGTCATTCAACTATTAAGTGGGAGAGCAGGCTTTGAACCTAGGTCTTTCTGAACCTCAAAATCTTTTCAGGCATTGTTCCTAAAGATGAGAAGGCTCTTTACCTAGATCTTCCCATAGCCTGCTTTCTAACCTCACTCAGGTTTCTGTTCAAAAGTTACCCTTCTAGCAAAGCCTTCTTCATTTGCCCAAACTGAAGTATCCCTTCCAACTCTGGGCCACTCTCCATTCTCTTACCTGGCTCCACTGTTCTCCAGGGCACTTGCACTACCTAAAATCGTTTTATAACTGGACTTGTCCACCTGTTTATTGTATGCCTCCTCATCAAGAATGTAAGGCTTATAAGAATTGGAACTTGACAATACTTATTGCTATCTTCTTAGCACCAGGCATGCAGCAATACTAGTATTTATTGGAATTACTATTGCCGACACCTTTGTTCATCTGCTCTGTTATACTGCCATTCGATATAAAAAGACTAAGGAAGATTCTTGACTACTGATACTAAAGAACATCACATTATTAGTTTTTTAAATAAACACAAGTCAAAGTACCTATACAGTAGTAAAATTTCTAAACTTACCTCTACAGGAGGATAATAGTTATAATTCCAGTACCAAAAGGTTCTCGGCAGATAACCCTTGATTAAGTGGTGTTCTGGTACAAAAGGATGAAAAGTTTCTTTTCCAGTGGTATCTCTGGAATCTCCTGCTTCTACATTTATAATTTCCATGCATCTCCCCAGTGCTAAATCTTCGATTGAGGAACTGTGCGTACATTTGTCTGTTTTAAATGCCTCAACAAATCTCTTCAAAGCTTCTTTGCTCAGTACATATCCTGCTCCTCCACTCATGTAGCCCTGCTTTACATAGGGCTTAAATCTTCTCCCAAAGTAAATGGGTTCTTCAGGGTTGTATTTTGAGAGAAGCCATCTCAAGTTATCTAGTATAACGTAAGTATCATCATCTGCTTTCATAAACCAATCAGCATCTTCTAAATAATGATCGTGAACATACTGAAAGGCTTTAATTGTTTTCCAGTACAGTTGGTCTCTGCCTTCTCTGGTTTTTAATCCCACAGCAGGGAAGTCCTTGTTTTCTTCTGAACTCATAAACAACACTTTATTACAACGCTGGGCCCATGTGGCTTTGACATGTTTAGCCTTTTTTTCTAGATTTTGAGGCCCTGTCATTACCCAGCAAAGAATTTTAACCTTCTGATAGAGCTTTTCAGCGATGTCAGTGTTCTCATCTATTAAACAAAAATTGCTTAAAGTTAATTTACATAGTTGTAAATTCAAAATAAATTATACCAAAGAAGACATTTTCTTGAACAATTTCAAAAGACTCCCCTCCCCCTTCTATATACCTCTCTACTGTTAGTGATTCAGCTGAAAGAAACACAACATTGACAGGAAATTTTCACTGCTCTGAATAAGCTTCTGAAGGGCAGGAAACACGGACTAATGAAGTGGCAGTTCATCTTGGAGTCCACATCTTGTGTTATGCATTTCTACAAGTACCCTGAGGTGATTTTAAAAAGATTTTCATGACTTCCCCAGTTCGAAAAAGATGAGTTAATGCAAAGCTGAGATAATTTCTTACAGTAACATACCTCATTCCAAAGTGCAACTCCACCAGAAACAGAACAGAAGAACAAGCAGAGGTAGTATTTCCAAGATTGTCAAGAGCAGTGTTTTTCATAGTATTGGTTTGCAAAGAAACAGGGAGCTTATGCCAAAATATAAAGCAATACATTGGGCTTCCCTGGTGGTGCAGAGGACAAGAATCTGCCTGCCAATGCAGGGGACATGGGTTCAATCCGTGCTCCAGGAAGATGCCACATCCCTCAGGGTAACTAAGCCCATGCGCCACAACTAGAGAAAGCCCATGAGCAGCAATGAAGACCCAGCACAGCCAAAAATAAAACAAACAATTAAAAAAAAAGTAAAGCAACATCTTACTTCTTTCATCAAGGAAGTCTTGCTACAATCTACCAAAAAGTCCATTTAACTAAGCAGTAAGCTTAACTGAGTTACTTTCTGGTGCAAGCTTCTAATCAGGATGCAGACAGGTTAACAAACAATTCACAGGCTGTTGGGCCAGGACTACATTTTGAGTAACACTGCTCCAGAGAAAGACTCCAACTATGAGATTCCAGATCAGTGCTTGGTGAAGGATCAATTTTTATTTCCAGTAGTTAGAGACCTATACTTTTGCAACATGCCAAAAATGAATAATAAAATAAAATTTCAAAAATAAATACAAAAAACACAAGCCCTAAGTTTTTATGTTTAGATTTACACAAAATTATTGTCCAATTACCATAAAAGGTTCTAACTGTTTAATTCTGAGGTCAATACTTTTTTAGTTGTAGACCAAACCAGCATGACTCTACAAAATTGCACTTTGTGTAGCAACGCTCTAGGCAGCATGCTGAGGAAATGTCCTTGAAGTTAAGGTCAATCAGTTACAAAAGCTCAGTCCTGTGAAAAATTAACAACTGGAGGCATACATTTCTAGTTAACTGACTGAGAGCGAGTAAAGGGAAATGCTGGGAAGGGGATGAAAATATTCTAATTGTCCCTCTGAATATCAAGAATTTGCAATCCAAAACCAGGCAAAACTGCCCTCTTTTCAGGCAGAGAGCATTCATATTTCATACAGAGGAGGGGTTCAATCTCCTAGTTGTACATATACGCCAAATCCTGGGCGGGAAGGACTGTGGTGGGAGCAGAAATCCTTAATATGTTTCACATAGAGCAAGACATCCTTTTCCCTACAGCTGCAATCTGGTAGACAGCGTTTCTCATTCTTTCAATTACTCACTCATTCATTACTCTGTGATGGGCATGCGCTGGTAAAGGAGATTAAAAGATGAATAAAACACATATTTTGCCACAGAAGAATTCATTCTAGCATGGGAACTTGGCATGCAAATCAATACTCGCTGTATATTAAGAGATGCTGTAACAGAAGTATGTGTAAAGGTTTCAACGAACTGAGGGGTAAAGTAATGGCTGATAAAGACTACAGAATAGTGAATGGGAAGCTGGCTAGAACAGAGAAGAAGGGGATATAAGGCACTATCAGGAAAAATAAGAGACGATGCAGAAATTAGGTCTTTAAATGAAATTCACCAGAAGAAAGGACAAAAGACACGGTGAAGTTTGCTTGAGTGCAAGTACATGGATATAGCTGAAGGTCTGATTTAGGGGAAGTATGCTACAGACTGAGAGAAGTAACCTAAAAAACGGCAAAAAAGTAGACTGTCAACATTTATGAGAAACAGGATTGATTGGTAAGCAGAGGAAAGCACCTACCATGACTTAGGCAGAAAGTAGTGAGTTATATAAAAATAGGAGGAAGAAAACATTTTAAGATTGTAAAGGAAAGGAAGGAGTATGATTTACATGTTAAGTCTGTGAGAAACCTTTAGCATACCTACATTTTGCAGACCATCAAGTAGGACAAGTAGGTCCTAAATTATGTGCCTGCAGTGAGGCTGATCTAGAACAGCCTACCAGTAGAGAAGCCTGGCTCCCACTGAACAACTAGAGCCTAGTAACGGTGCAGAGCCAGTGCACAGCAATCAAACTGCTCTATGGTAAGAACACAGCTGCTCAGAGATGAACCACTGTCATAGAAACACTCACACACAAGACACTTTGTCATCGTATGCATGTACTTGCTAGTTCATAAAATAACCAGGATGTGTACCTCACCCTCAACCTTAGACTGAGAGGTAGGAAAGAAGCAATTTACTGCCAAAAAGATAAGACAAACACCCCTTAATGTGGGACCCCGTTGCATCCCAGAATTCCAACCTTTTTTTCAAGCTACTGTATTTTCTGTCAAATAAATCACCATTTGCAGAGACCTTTGAATTGTGAATGCCTTCTCATACTGTCTGGAACTAGGTTAAGGGAAAGACAGCAAGGAACAGATGGAAACTAAAATTATGAGGACTGATGACATCACACAGGCAAAGAAAGAGCCAAAGAACAGAGGCTGAGAGCAAAGCAGCATTCAAGGGGCACGGAGAGGACACGGTTGGGAACACCTGGTCGGAGGCAGAGGACCAGGGGAAAGTGAAGTCACATCATATCGATGTAACACATGCCTGGTTCTACTTCCCTAACAGTTTTATGCCTCTCAAAAGGAGAAAAGACTAGTTATGTCAGACACTGATAAACAGTAAATTGAAATTTATATATACCTCTTGAGTTTCTCTAGGAAAACAACACTAAGCAAAAAAAAAGACTAAAACAAGGTAACAGCAAAAACCAGACATAGATATGAACCATGAAAACAAAATTAAAATTTTTAGAACTAAATCTAATCTGAAAGTTTTGTCTTTCTCCAAGTTATGTTTTCTGAACTATTTAAAAATAAATTCAAAATTAATGTCTTACATCCTAAATAAATCTGGGTTTTAGTAATTTCTTTCTCCTGAGGCAAACCAAGAATTGTCATTTAATATCTGGAGTTAAGCTCATTTCCATCAAAAGATACAGTGATATAACAAGATTCATGTAAGCAACTTTTTCTAATTCTCTCAACAATTAAACATATTGAAAAATACAGTTTCTATTTACTCCTTAATACAGTAAACCACACCTTTATGTTGGCTGGCATCTGCATCGAAGTTCATCTGTCCTTCTAGATGATTCTGTTCATTGTCATCTGAATGCCTAGCGTGAGGATCATTATGAAGAATACTAGGCTGGATGTCCTTCTGTTCTTCCAACAAAATACTAAGTAGCTGAGAGCATAAAACAAATCCGACTGCTGATCCACAAAGGAAGGTTAAAATATTCAGCCAAGATTTAGAGGCCATTTCCCGAAAATGTATCTCTGTAAGAAAAAAATTATTACGGTGTTATAAATTATAAAGTAATACACATACCAAGAGGACTGGTAACTGTTAGCTATGTTACTGATGTTGTTGTTTTAGTTGCTAAGGCACATCTAATGCTTTGCAACCCTATGGACTGTGGTGGTGCTGGTGGTAAAGAACCTGCCTGCGGATGCAGGAGACAGAAGACGCAGGTTTGATCCCTGCATCGGGAAGATCCCCTGAGGAGGGCATGACAATTCACTTCAGTGTTCTTGCCTGGAGAATCCCATGGACAGAGGAGGCTGGTGGGCTACAGTCCATGGGTCGCAAAGAGCTGGACACGAATGAAGTGACAGAATGAAGCAGCAGAACTGTAACCCACCAGGCTCCTCTGTTCATAGCATTTCCCAGGCAAGGATACTAGAGTAGGTTGCCATTTCCTTCTCCAGGAGATCTTCCTGATCTTGGAATGATAATTCCTTTACAAGGAGAACATTTCTAAGAGTATTTAACTTTCATCCCTCTATTTGCTGCTGAAACACACATTATGGACAGTTTGATAAAATAAATGAGTAGCAACTAGGAGGATCACTGTTGGGGCAGCACACAGGTAAATATGTCTCTATTTGCACACAGAATTATCTATTCTTCTCACCAAGATCCTCCATGGATCCAAGACAGATTGCCACATTCTTTTTCTTTCTTTGCTATCAAAGTACTTATATATACTTTTTTCCTCTACGTACTCTAATAAGGGGTCAGCAATTTTTTTCTATAAAGAATTAGAAATAAAATACTTAAGGATTTGTGGACCACAGATGGTCTTTTGTATATTATCTTTCTTCCTTTTTAAACCACCTTTAAAAACATAAGAAACAGTCTTAGCTTGTGAAGGCTAGAGTCAGCACTGTTTCAGGACTTTCGGGCCAAACCTATCTGCCACCTGATTTTGTAAATGAGGTTTAACTGGAACATACCCAGGCCCAATTTGGAGAACGGCTGCTTCTGCTCTACAACAGCAAAGCTGAGTAGAGGCAGAGGCGGCAGTTCGTCCCACAAAGCCTCATCTAGCCCTTTAAAGACAAAGGTTGCCAACCCCTGTGCCCCAATGCCTGGGGCTCACTGCAACGTTGGATGCGGCCACCCTCTGCTCACTGCTGAGGGTGTTCACTGTTATCCCACTGGACTGCAAGACCCTGAACAGCTTCCACATATCACTAGGATTAAGGGGGGTGCCTGGAACAGTGGCTGCTGGATAAAGGCCTGCTGAACTGCCTGACAACCAAAAGGGTCCATTTTAAGGGTTTGCTAATAATCACTACATGCTGAACTTATAAATTCCTATGAGAACAGTCCTAAATCTATAGTTTCCAATGCCCCAAGATAATATTTTTAAATGTTTGCTAAGCATCGACCACATGCCAGATGCAGTCCACACTTCATTCCACTTGAAAAAAGTTTTAATTTCACTCTTCATTCTCACTGTGACCTCTGTGCAGACAAGAGAACAGGAACAGAAATTTGGGACTTCCCTGGTGGTCCGGTGGTTAAGAATCTGCCTGCTAATGCAGAGGACACAAGTTCCACGCCTGGTCTGGGAAGATTCCACATGCCTCAAGGCAACTGAGCCCATGGCCACAGCCGCTGAAGCCTGCACACCACAGTACTGAGCGAGCCGACGTGCTGCAAGTACCGGAGCGTGCACACCCCAGCGTCTGTGCTCTGCGACAAGAGAAGCCACCACCACGAGAAGCCCACGCACCACAACGAGAAAGGAGACCCCACTCAACACAACTAGAGAAAGCCCTCACGCAGCAGCAAAGACCCAGAACAGCCATAAAATGAATAAGTAACTTTAAAAAAGAAAACAGAAAAATTTAAAAACCTAACTTGCACAGGCTGACACAATCGATAAAAGCTATGACTTGAATCCAAGTCTGTCTGCTTAAAAAGTCAGCGCTCTTCCCACTGCGTTTTTCAGACTCTTTACCCACTCACCACTAACAGCACAGGACAATGGACGTGTGTAGTGAAGGCAGGGGTCTGGGAAATATGACCATCAAAATAAAAATTGTTTTGAAATATTTTGTAAAATAAACAAACCAATGATCACCACTGGAACAACAAACAACTTCATGTGGTACAACCAGCAAAACTGAACAAAATGTAAAAAGATATAAATCTGGTGACAGCGCTAAGATATCAAGGCCGTGAGAATTGCAGAGGGCTGGGGGAGGCAAGATCTGGAAACAGAAAGAAGCCAAGAAAGGAGGGCTGGACATCTAGCGTGGCTTCATTCCTCAAGACAACCGCTGACTCTGATAGAGAAAAGAAGAGCTAAGGCAAAAAAGGTAAGGAAAAAATGGAGCCCAACATCTGCCTAAGAGAAGAGGTTCTGGAAAACACCCAGGCTTTTATTTGGACCCTGAAAAGCCACAATCTAGGAACAAGGATGGAGCAGAAATTAGGCCAACTTTCACCAGGACTGAAGCCCAAGTTGGAATCATCTTAACCACTGACGGATTAGGGTGATCTGGCCCTAGCCCAACTGCAAAACATAAAAGTCTTCTGGAGAAGTAAAAAATTATGGAGCACTTCAAATTATCACTATAATTTTTTATAGTGATAAATTTTTATAAATTTTTAAAACCTTGAATGAAGACAGAAAATAGTAGGAAATAGAAACAGACCCACAGGAGACTTAGGTAAGAGATTTTCCTACTAATAACTTTTAGTTAGTCAATAAGTTAAATGACAAGACAAAGATATAAGGTATAGAAAAAACACAGATAAAGAGAAAAATTAATAAGCCAAAAGCCAGGTCAGAAGAAATTACACAGACTAAAGTACAAAAAGAGACAAAGATGGTCAGTAAAGAACTGAGCAAAAGAAACATAAGAAACAGAATAAAAAGGTCTAACATATGTGTTAACTGGGATCTTTGAAGAAAAAAAGATAACTGATTGATGAGAAAGAGCATGTGAACAACAAATGACTGAACATTTCCTAAAACAGACAAAAGACTACCAACTCTCAGATTCAGGAGGCTCCATAAAACACACACACACACACACACACACACACCTACAAAGAAAATGATACCAAGATAAACCACAGCAAGACTGCCAAAAATCAAAGACAAAGAAAGCATTCTATATCTAGCAAAAATAGCCTTCAAAAATAAACCTGAAAAAGATTAAAAAACAAAAATCAGTTTTATTCTTAAAAGAAATACTAAAAGGAGTACTTCAGGCAGAAAGAAAAGAATTTTAGATGAAAATTCAGAATTGTAAGAAGGAAGGTGAACCATAAAAAGTTACTGTATGTATTGATGTGTATGAGACTGTTTGCAACCCTATGTGCTATAGCCAACTAGGCTCCTCTCTCCATGGGATTCTCCAGGCAAGAATACTGGAGTGGCATGTCATGCCTTTTTCCAGGGGATCTTCCCAACTCAAGAATCGAACCTAGGTTTCTTACGCATCTCCTGTTTCAGCAGGTAGGTTTTTTTTTACCACTAGTGCCACCTGGGATTCCATATATGTATTGCTAAGTAAATCCAAATGAACACTGGCTAGATAAAACATTAAAATGTTCCCACAAGACATTGTTACTATTATCATTACAATAAATGATAAAACTGGCACAAAAACTGTGAGGCTACAAGGAGTTTAAGTGTTCTAAAATCATTTTGTTGTGTAAAAATACTAATATCAGACTGTAAAAGACTAGGAGAGTATAAAAGGAGGACTATTGTAATCATTAAAAAAAAGTAAAAATATGTAAGTAAAACTCTAACAGAAAAAAATAAAACAACACTTAATGATTAATACATTAATCAAAGGTATTTTCAAGGCAAGAAAAAAGGAAGAAATGGATAAAAATAAATGAGACAGAAAGAAAACAAATAGTAATATGACTGACTTAAACACAAGTTTATTGGCAATGGCATTAACTGTAAAAAGACTAAAATTCAAATTCAAAGATAAAGATTACCTACCAGTCTAGAAGAAAAATAAACCCAAGTATACACTGCTTACAAGAGACATACATTAAATACATACAGAAAGTTAAGAGCAAAAGGATGGGAAAAGATATGTTATTCAAACACCTATAAAAAGAAAGTATTTTATAATCAGATAAAACAAATCAGTAGTGGCTACATGATGTTGTCTTCAAGATATTAAATTCTGCATTTATGATTTACATATTTTTCTATATTAATATTTATTAGGAAAAGCTTTATATAAAAATACTTTCATATGACCTTTTGTTTTATCCAATTTAATACATATTTACTGTATGTATGTTTGATATGGAAATATTTATTCCAATGGGGCTTCCCTGATAGCTCAGAGGGTAAAGAATCTGCCTGCAATGCAGGAGACCCTGGTTTGATTCCTGGGTCTATACTATGCTTATTCTATATCTTGTATCTCAGGACCTCTTTTGAATAGTAATTCCAATTTGCAAAGAATGACACTAAGGGGAAGTAGAGAATACAGTTGCTCAATATCAGAGATGGAAATTACCAGTATGAAACGAGCAGGCACTTGTTTACTTCTTTTGCTTTATCTTACCTGTAACTTTAAGTTCATGGGTAATAAAGTATAGATGAGTACAGATGTCCTGCTCAACTTCCCCCATTTAATTTCCCAGAGGAAAGCAGAAATCAGTTTGTCCAGTCTTCCTGCTGTTTTCCCTGAGGGCCAGGGCCCTCAAATTCTTCTTCCTGCTGTCCTTATCTCCATTCAGATTTCAAGAGGTGTAATCTACTATTTCAGGAAAAATACCTTTCCTGCTTTAAGTGCTTCTTTTTGAAATTCTAAAATTTTCTAGATTATTTGAAGCCCTGTTCTTTAGACTTTGCTGTAACCAGAATCTTGGTCTGAGATTACATTTTAAAACGTCTGTTCAATTCTGTTTGCTATTATGTGGAGTGTGCATTAACACCTGACCTACAATTGAGGTTAGTGATTTGAAAGCACCATGAATTGAAAACAAGCTGAGAGAAGTAAGTGAAAGGTATCGTAACTCCAAATTTCTTATGGTAAATATAGAAAGACTGGCAGGGTAATACTGAAGTGGTGAACCAGGAGGAAAGCTACTGAGGTAACACTAGCAGACACTTAAGAAGCCAAGACATCGACTAGGAGTCAGACTGCAACCAAGTCCCCATGTTATCTGATTCTCCCACTGACACTCAACTCTGTCTTCTAACACAGTAGTTTTGACTTTTTCTTCTTTTTGTACTGGCTGTGACTTTCCTTATCTTAACACCAAATATAATTACGTCACAGCCTCAGAAGGGAACAAATCCAATTGAAATTTCCACGGCTGCAGAGTCTACCACTCCAGGTACAGGAAAGCAATAGTTACAATGGTATTCAATAATAGTAACACTCAGACAAGAAGCACTGTGACTGAGAAGAGGATGTAAGGACTGCAGGGCCAGAGAAAATTCTTATTTCTATCATCACAGCAACTATCTGAAGTGAAGGAAGTGCTGATCGAGCTCCAGTAAGCATGAATACTAACCTGTTACCCAACCATTTCCCAAGATTCTGTGCTTCAAAACAAGCCTACTTTGGAAGCATGGAGATTTTATTATTTGTAGAAAGCTAGTGACATGTTATGGACAGGGTTTTCTTAGTTGAGGTGGCACTTTTTGAGAAAGACACCTGTTCTGGGGTGAATGGAAGGAAAGTTAACTTCTTGATTTTATGAAATTTGTTTTTAACTTTAAAATATTTTGTGATGCTGTTTGATGCCTGACATAGTCTTACCCTTTCCTGTCTAGAGAAGTTTCAGCCAGCATGGGTTGACTTATCCCTACTGCTTTTAGCCCATTTCCTTTCAAGGGCTCCTGTCTTATGACTAAATTTCTGTATACCTTCACTTTTCTTTCCTGTTCCTGACATAAAAGAGCTATTTCATGTCAGTGGAATGTACCCCAAGCCTCACTCCAATTTTTGGCCAAAATCATCACCCTCGTCTCTTCAGATTCTTGACAAGAGTGCTGAAGTAGACCACACTGGAGGAAGACATAGCTTACCCAAACCACACTTTCTAGGGGCTTCAATATATACTAAACAGAACAGAGTGCAGGGAAATTATCAATGCCAATCACTTTCCAAATCTGATGCATAATCAGAATCATTTGAGGAGACTTAAAAAATATAGATTTTAGATGCAAAAGTGCTGGAACAACTGAAATTCAGTTTCATTTTTTAAGGAACAGTTTTGTGCTCTTTACTGGTTTAAAAAAAAAAAAAAAAATCAAGCAAACACAGAACTACCTGAGAAAGAAACTGCCCCAAATCCCATCACTTAGAAACAATTACTATTAACACATGCTGAGTACCCTTACACACATGAATAACATCTTTATGAATAACAGAGATGAAAGGAACAGGTAATTGTACCTAACATTTGAGCCCTGTACTGATAACAGCTTTATATAGATCACCAACAAATCATGAACTAGGGACTATTAATCCCATTTTACAGATGAACTCAGACACAGAGAGATTAGTAAGCTTCCCTGGGTCATACTAGCAATCGGAAACAAGAGGTCAGACTCTTAACCACTGTACTATCATTTTACAGAATTGGGATTATATTAGTCATGTTACTTTAAAGATTTAACATGTTAAATTAGATTTGAATTTATAGAATAAAAGGAAAATTAAATGAATCTAAATTAACTTTGAACATCAGCTAAACATGTATGATGTGATCTCCCTCCTCTAAACAATCCCAGTAAAGAGAAAGATTATGAAAAACATAAAGCAATCTGAGGCCTTATTTTTATTACACAGTTCAAATTTAGATTGATTTCTTGCTTTGGGAATGTGTAAATCAGCATACATACACACACACACACACACACACTTCCAACGCAATCAGTTTCTGTGAACTACTTTTATTTTGTAAAATTTACATAGATTATATTCTATAAATTACACTGGAATTCCCATGACTGCTTGATCTTAAATATATTTTAAATTGGATTCTATGCTCATTAATAGTTCTTTTATCACAGCTGCTCTAAAGGTGAGTTCTTCATTAATGTCACATTTTTGTTGGCTGGGTTTCAGCAAGTAATTTTTGCAATGGCACTCATTGGTGCTATATTCTAAACTTCTGCAGGCTGGCGAATGTTTATTACTGCCTTTATACATGAAGTACAACTTGACCGAGTACAGTCTCTCTTCTTAAAACTCTGTAAAAATCACTCATGGTCTTCCCATTGGTGCTGAAACTGAGGGCAGACTGATCTTTTACCCTTGTAGATAAATGCTCCTCTTTTCCTATGCTTGCTTTTCAGTCACTCCATTGGTCACTAATGTCCTTCTCACCAAGACTTCAAAGCCCTTTATTACATGAGCAAATCGTTCCTCCAGTTCTTCAGGCTTTAAGAAAGTCGGTGAAATTCACAATAAAGCCCCTAAAATCCTAGACTTTCAGTGTTTTTTTTTTTTTTAAATTTTAGTACTTTATATCATATCTTGCTAGGGTTGTCAGTCTAGTATTTATAAATCTCTTCTGGATTATCGTATTTACTTGTGTCATTTACATATTCAAAATATATTTCTCCCTTCAAACCACATTAAAATGATTTTCAAAAACTTTTCCCCCCAAACACTTTCCTTGTAAAGCTGGGATGAATCTTATACAGTGACACAATTATAAATACTTATGAATACACTATATGTGAGGTGCTATATTTGAAACTTTCATGTTTTCTCTGATTCTCCCTCTGATTCTCACAGTAGGAGGAATCAGTCAACCTGAATTCAAGACATCATAAAGCTACTGAAAACAAGTACTGAAGAACTGAAATCAATTTTACAGTACTGGTGGAGGGACAGACTTGTGGATCTATCCATGGAATAGAATAGAGAGAACCAGAAACAGACCACCTAAATATGCTCAACTTATATTTGACAAAGATACAAAAAGCAACTAAATAGAGAAAAGATAAAACTTTTTGATAAATGGTGCTGGATATTTCTAGGCAAAAATTAAACCCTGACCCAAATCTCATATATCACATAAAAATGAAATCAAAATGGATTATGGACTTAAATGTAAAACATGCAGCTTTCCCTGGTAGCTCAGTTGGTAAAGAATCTGCCTGCAGTGCAGGAGACCCAAGTTCAATCCCTGGGTCGGGAAGATCCCCTAGAGAAGGAAATGGCAACCCATTCCAGTACTCTTCCCCAGGAATTCCACGGACAGAAGAGACTGGCGGGCCACGATACATGGGGTCGCAAGAGTCGGACACAACTGAGCACTTAAACCACCAATAAACCACAAATGTAAAACATGGACTTAAATGTAAAACATGCAACTATAAAATTTTTATAGTTTCATGAGAAAAATTTTTATAGTTGCAGAAGAAAAATCTTTGAGATTGAGAGCTAGGCAAAGAGTTCTTAGACTTGACTCCAAACGCACAATTCATAAAAGGGAAAAATTGATAAACTTTTGCTCTGTAAAAGACCCTACTGAAAGAATGAAAAGATAAGCTACAAACTGGAAGAAAATACTTACAAATCACATAACTAACAAAGAACTAGCATTTAGAATATATTAAAAAATCCTAAAACAGCAAAAAAATAAATAAATAAATAAACAATCTAGTCAGAAAATAGGCAAAGGACATGAACAGATAGTTCACTGAAGAGGATGTACAGATGACAAGCACATGAGAAAATGTTCAACTTCATTCAGCAGGAGCAAAAATGCAAATTAAAACCACAATGAGATATCTCTACTTACCCATAAGGATGCCTAAAATAAAAAGTAGTGATACCATCAAAGGTTGGTGATGTGGAAAAGCTAGATCACTATATACTGCTGATGAGAATGTAAAATGATGTCCAGTCACTATAGATCAAAGGTAACTATGCAGAGAAAAATATTCTGACCCATAAAACAAACCCAGCCTCTTCTTAAGGTGAACTATTAATCCTGACAGAATGGAAAGCAACAACAAATTTGAATGATATGCCTTCAATCTGGTAAGGCCCCTCTACTGCCTAGAGTCTTAAAAAAAAAAAAAAAATTAAAAAGTCAGAGACAAAGTTCCTAGTTGCAGCTGTCCAAGGTCCTAGTTCCCCAATTTACCTCTCTCAGGTAACTAAATGACTAGAAACAGAAGCTGTCAGCCAGCAGCAGCACAGATGTCTAGCTCAAAATTTAAAGGAAAGATCCAAATGGTGCAATAAAACAATTATCTATACGTAAAAGGTAATAAAGGGCTTCCCAAGTGGCGCAGTAGTAAAGAATCTGCCTGCCAATGCAGGAGATACAGGAGATGCAGGTTCAATTCCTGGGTCAGGAAGATCCCCTGGAGTAGGAAATGGTAACCCACTCCACTATTCTTGCCTGGAGAAACACAAGGACAGAGGAGCCTGGCAGGCTACAGTCCACGGGGGTCACACAGAGTCAGATGCAACTGAGCACACACACACAAGGTAAAAAGAGATTTTCATCTACATAATTTTTAAGCAAAGCTACCTGGAATTGATTCTATTTAAAAATTAAAAAGCAGAAATAAAAGGAACCTACATAAAACCTTGTAGTGGGAAAAAATTTATAAACACAGGATGCAAAAGACAAGGGAAAAGCACAGACCTGAATGCTTACTCTACAAAAAAGAAAATCTTAAGCTAACTAGGACCATTTTGTAGTTTTTTAGAGACTGAAGGGATTGAAGCAATTATGGAGAAACTGAGAGCTATAAAAGATGGGCAAGGAAGAGCCAACAGAGAACTTATTTCTCAAGACAGAATACAACAAATGAAACCGAAAACAAAGTCAAAGATATAAAGGAAAATGCACTGAAATGAAGGCCATGCATCAAAATATTTAAAGGTCTCACATACAACCAAGAAAAATGTAATATAAATAGATGGAGCAGTGTTGAGAGATTCTGAACTTCACTTACAGCAAAACAAAACAAAACAAAACTCTAAGTATCCAGGACAAACCAAGCATGTTAAATGGAAAAAAACAGGCATAAATGCAAGGAAAAAATTATTAGGCAGCTTTCTCCTGTGTATCCTCGTATGTCAAAGAAATGGTGCAAAACTCCCAAATTTTTGAGTGGAAAAACACGCCCATAGACTTAAATATTCAGCAAATTGTCATTCAAAAATCCATGTAACAGGAAGACATTCTCAAATATGCAAAGGACTTAGTATCCACACATCCTTGGTACATTATCTACTTAAAGATATAATCCAGGGGGAGGAAGAAGATGGCAGAGGAGTAGGTGGATGTGGAATACATCTTTCTCCATGGATACATCAGGAATAAACCTTCAGACACAGAAGAGCATGCAGAACACCAGCTGAGAATGGACAGGAGTACCTGACCAGCAGAAAAGAATATATAGACCCACGCAAAACTCAGTAGGACGAAGGAACTAGTGGGAAAACAGAAGTGTGAGTAGGACTGGACCTGCCCTCAGGGGTGGGGGAACTGAAGCAGGGGTCCGATCCCCACACTGGGGCAACTTGCTGAGTCAGAGGAGAAACATGTAAGGCTGAGAGTGAAACAGCTGATCTGTGGCAGCCTAAATGGAATGAGAATCAGACAGTCCTTGCTGCTGCCATACATACCCTGGAATCAGACAGTCCTTGCCACAGCCATACATACCCTAGATGCTGCAGTGGCTGGGAGCTGGAGTTTAGGGATTGTGGAGCAATCCCAGGAGGAGGGCTGCTGTTGACTGCGGAGAGTGGGATGTGAGGGAGGAGACTGTGGTGGGAAACGCCTGTGAAGGAAAGCTGGGCAGCCATGGAAGCAAGGCGATACTGCTGAGTCATGCACAGGGGGTGGAGCCATCACCATAGCCTCTATCCCCCCACACCAACACTGGCAGCTGAACAATAGAGAAACCGGCCCATCAAACGCCTGATACACTGATTTATATTGTAGGACCCCAGGCGGGGGCCCCTCTATGTGCCTGATGCACTGAACAACAGAGAAGGACCCCAGGCAAGGGAGCCCTCTAAGTGCCTGAACGGGTGGAGCTATGGAGAAAAACTGGCCAAAGAGGCCTTCTGATGGCCAGCTACAAGAGGCTTGAAAAAAGACTCTAATGGGGCCATAACTCCTGTGACAGAGGCAGTCATGTCCCTGCACACTTGGCAGCGCCAGGGCCTGCGCAAGCCAAGCAGCTGCGCCACCTTCACGCTCAACACTCATTGGGGCAGAGCTGCCACAGGCAAAAACGTCTGGTGCCTATGCTCACAGGTTTGCTTCGGTAGTGTCTGACTCGTTGTAACCCTGTGGACTGTGGCCTGCCAGGCTTCTCTGTCAGAGAGGGGTTCTCCAGGCAAGAAGACTGGAGTGTATTGGCCAATACTGGTTGCCACACCCTTCTAGAGCACTATATATGTCCTGCTGCCCTTGCTGCCAACTCCCCTGAGTACCTGGTGCTGCCAGAACTCCTGCAACCCCGGCAGCTGCACCACCTCCACACCTGGCCCTCAGAGAGGCAAACCCAAGTCCTCCAGGGCAGCCTCAGGAGCAAACTCCAGTGGACGACCCACGTGCAGAGGTGGAAATAAAATCACAATTGAAAACCAGGGGCAGTGTGGCTAAGGAAGAAGACCCCAAACCCTCCCACCAGCTGTACAAGCTGCAGATTAAACCCATATGATCAACCAGGCAGACTCTGTGTCTGTGGAATATATAAAAGGTCATTGAGAGCTCCCACAAAAGAAAAAGCACTAGTTCTGATAGCTGGACACTGGAGGCAAGAACACAGAGTAGGAGCAGATCAGAATCTGAGCTGCCCTCACAGCAGGTCCAGAGATCAGCAGTGTTGGAGGGCATCCTAGGGAGGCGAGGTGGACTGTGACTCCCAGCTGGGGAAAGGACTCTGACAGCAGTGACTCAGGAAAAACATTTATTATTCTTATGTTTTGACTTGTTCTGTAGATTCTTTAGGATTTTTCCTTCTCCCCGCTGCCGCCCGTCCACCCCTCCCCCCGCAGTTGTAGTTGTCAATTTTATTGGCACTACGAAATCTAACCAAGTTTTTTCCTTTTGTTCTCAGTCACATTTTTTATTGGTATTATAAACCTCTGCCTCTTTATCAGGCTTTTGCAGTTCTGGGGAAATTTCCCCCCCCCTTTTTAATTGTAATTTTTTTAAACAATTATTATTATTCTACATTTATTCCTTTGTTTGCTTTTCCTACTGTTTTTTTCCCCTTGCAGTTAATTTTTTAATATATGTAAATATCTTTATCTACTTCTATTTAATTTGCATATCTATTGTTTCTTTCTTTTCTTTCCTCTCAACATATTTGTTAATTTTGTTTTCATTGCTTTATTCCTCACTTGGCACCTTGCTTTAGTTTTGTTTTTCAGTTTGTGTTTTAGTTAGTTTTGTTCTTAACCAGTAAATATAATTTTTTTAACTTCGTTTGTTAACCGGGTCAATCTATTATACTTTATTTTCGTTGAACTGTTTTGACTTTGCTCATGGGCGTTTATGTATATGTGCATATTCCATTATTTTAGATATTATTTGCCTGATTTTGTAACTGCCATTTGTCTGGGGTTCATCTTTGGTTTCTTGTTTTTGGATATTTGTTTGCCCGCAATGCAGGAGACCTGGGTTCGATCCCTGGGTTGGGAAGATCCCCTGGAGAAGGAAATGGCAACCCACTCCAGTACTCTTGCCTAGGAAATTCCATGGATGGAGGAGCCTAGTGGGCTATAGTTCATGGGGTCGCAAAGAGTCGGACACGACTGAGTGACTTCACTTCTTCACTTAATGCCATAACAAACCACTTGTGGAATCTTCATTCCTGACCAGAGATCAAGCCCTGAGCCTTTGCAGTGGGAGCACTGACTCCAAGACCCTATACTACCAGAGAATTAACCCTAGGTGGGTATCAAATAGTGAGAACTCATACAAAGGAAACCACTGTAATACAAGACCCAGCATCACCCAACCACCAGTAGCACCCCATGCAGGATGCCTCATCTAAACTACAAACAAAACAAAACTACAAACCCAATCATCAGCAGACAAGATTATCACCTCACTCAGCCTTGCCCATCAGAGGAAAAACAAACAAACAAAAACTCAGCACAAATCTCACCCTGTGAGAAACTTACACAAACCCCTGGATCAATTTTAGAGGGGAGAAATCAAAAAGGAAGAAAGAATTCAACCTTGAAGCCTGGGAAAAGGAGAACTCAAACACATAAGTTAAAAACAAAAAATGAAAAGGCAGAGAAATACTACACAAATGAAGGAACAAACTAGAAACACAGAAGTCCAAATAAATGAAGAGGAAATAGGCAAACTACCTGAAAAAGAATTCAGAATAATAACAGTAAAGATGACCAAAAACCTGGAAAGCAAAATGGATAAAATTCAGCAATCAATTTAAAAAGATCTAGAAGAATTACAGAATAAACATGCAGAGACAAACAACACAATTACTGAAATTAAAAATACTCTAGAAGGTATCAACAGCAGAATATCTGAAGCAGAAGAATGAATCAGTGAGCTGGAAGATAAAATGGTGGAAATAACTTCTGAAGAGCAGAATAAAGTGAAAAGAATGAAAAGAACTGAGGACAGTTTCAGAGACCTCTGGGACAATACCAAATGCACCATCTTTTGAATAATAGGGGTCTCAGAAGACGAGAAGAAGAAAGGGTATGAGAAAATTTTTGAAGAGATTACAGTTGAAAATTTCCCCAACATGGAAAAGGAAATAGTCAATCAAGTCCAAGAGGCACAAAGAGTCCCATACAGGACAAACCCAAGGAGAAACACGCCAAAACACACACTAATCAAACAAACAAAGGCTAAACACAAAGAAAGAATATTAAAAGCAGCAAGGGAGAAGCAACAAATAACATACAAGGGAAACCCCATATGCTTAACAGCTGATCTTTCAGCAGAAACTCTGCAGGTCAGAAGGGAATGGCAGGATATATTTAAAGTACTGAAAGGGAAAAACCTACAACCAAGATTACTGTACCCAGCAAGGATCTCATTCAAAATTGATGGAGAAATCAAAAGCTTTTCAGACAAGCAAAATTTAAGAGAATTCAGTACCACCAAACTAGCTTTACAACGAATGTTAAATGGACTTGCATTTCTCTAATAATGAGCAATGTCGAGCATCTTTTCATGTGTTTGTTAGCCATCTGTATGTCTTCTTTAGAGAAATGTCTGTTTAGGTCTTTTCCCCACTTTTTGATTGTGTTGTTTGTGTTCCTGGTATTGAGTTGTATGAGCTGCTAGTATATTTTGGAAATTAATCCTTTGTCAGTTGTTCCATTTGCTATTATTTTCTCCCATTCTGAGGGATGTCTTTTCACCTTGTATATAGTTTGCTTTGCTGTGCAAAAGCTTTTAAGTTTAATCAGGTCCCATTTGTTTACTTGTGTTTTTACATGTTACTCTAGGAGGTGGGTCATAGAGGACCTTGCTTTATGTCATCGAGTGTTCTGCCTCTGTTTTCCTCTAAGAGTGTTTATGGTCTTGCATTTAGGTCTTTAATCCATTTTGAGTTTATCTTTGTGTATGGTGATAGGAAGTGTTCTAATTTCATTCTTTTACGTGTAGCTGTCCAGTTTTCCCAGCACCATTTATTGAAGAGGCTGTCTTTGCCCCAGTGTATATTCTCACCTCCTTTGTCATGAAGATCTTTATTGTACAGTTCTTCTGTGTATTCTTGTACCTCTTCTTAACATCTTCTGCTTCTGTCAGGTGCATATAGACCTAACATCTAATATATCCTTTACTGTGCCAATCTTTGAAATGTTCCCTTGGTATCTCTAATTGTCTTGAAGAGATCTCTAGCCTTTCCCAGTCTATTGTTTTCCTCTGTTTCTTTGCATAGATCACTGAGGAAGCCCTTCTTATCTCTCCTTGGTTTTCATTGGAAATCTGCATTCAAATGGGTTGAATTTTCTCCTTTGCCTTTAGCTTCTCTTCCTTTCTCAGCTATTTGTAAGGCCTCCTCAGACAACCATTTTGCCTTTTTGCATTTCTTCTTGGGGATGGTTTTGGTCACTGCTTCCTCTACAGTGTCAGGAACCTCCATCCATAGTTCTTCAGGCACTCTGTCTATCAGTTCTAATCCCTTGAATCTATTTGTCACTTCCACTGTATAATCATAAGGGATTTGATATAGGTCATACCTGAGTGGTCTAGTGGTTTTCCCTACTTTCTTCAATTTAAATCTGAATTTTACAGTAAGGAGGAATGGGCGAATTTAATTCAGATGACCATTATATCTACTACTGTTTGCAAGAATCCCTTAGAAGAAATGGAGTAGCCCTCATAGTCAACAAAAAAGTCCAAGATGCATTACTTGGGTGCAATCTCAAAAACGACAGAATGATCTCTGTTTGTTTCCAAGACAACCATTCAATATCACAGTAATCCAAGTCTGTGCGCCGACCAGTAATGCTGAAGAAGCTAAAGGTGAACGGTTCAATGAAGACTTACAAGACCTTCTAGAACTAACACCCCCAAAAGATGTCCTTTTCATTATAGGGGGCTGGAATGGAAAAGTAAGAAGTCTACAGATACCTGGAGTAACAGGCAAATTTGGCCTTGGAGTACAAAATGAAGCAGGGGAAAGGCTAACAGAGTTTTGCCAAGAGAATGCACTGGTCATAGCAAACACCCTCTTCCAACAACACAAGAGAAGACTCTACACATGGACATCACCAGATGGTCAATACTGAAATCAGACTGATTATATTCTTTGCAGCCAAAGACAGAGAAGCTCTATACTGTTAACAAAAACAAAACCGGGAGCTGACTGTGGCTCAGAGCATGAATTCCTTATTGCAAAATGACATGTATCGAGATTTCAGTTATCTTTTAAGTATCTACTCTAAAACATAAATAGCCAGTTAAGAGTCACCAGATATTTTAAAGAAAACCTGTAATATGAAAGAAAAAAATTAACATAGTCAAATTTAAAGTAACTTGAAAAGGACTATGTAATGACATGAAAACTTAATCATGCCATCATATTCTTGAAATAAGAACAAGACACCACCTTAAAATTTTTATTCCTGACAATAAAAAGTGCAAGGGACTTTCCTGGCAGTCTAGTAGTTGAGACTTTGTCTTCCACTACAGAGGGTGCAGGTTCGATCCCTGGTCAGGAAGCTAAGATCTCATATGCCTCTCAGCCAAAAAACTGAAACATAAAACAGAAGCAATACTGTAACAAACACAATAAAGACTTCAACATGGTCTGTACCAAAAAAAAAATAAGAGAAGTACTTCAAGAAATTAAGATATAAGAAAATAAAAAACCTCAATACAACAGCTATAGGAAAAAGTTAAGAAAATTACCCTAAAAGTGAGCAAAATGGCCAGGTAATAGGAAAACAAGAAATCTGATAACTAATGATTATAGATGTAGATAAAACAGAGGACGATACCAACAACCAAACATTTCAAGGAAATTTCCAGACTGAAAAGATTCAGTAATACCCAGCACAGTGAATAAGAAAAGACCCATAAAGATACATTATAATAAAATTTCACAACAATTGAGTTAACAAAACCATTCTGTAAACTTTCATAGAAAGGGGCAAAAGGTCACATATAAGAGATCAGGAATTCAATGGTTTTGAACTTTCAAACAGCAATGATGAAAGCTGAAGATAATGGAGAAACTCCCTAAAAATTAGGAGAAAAAATGATTTTGAACCTACAATTTTATTCTCTGCCAAACTATCCAATAAGAATGAAGGATAAAGTAAAGGTATTTTAAATACATGACAGGCTTGGTCAGGTCAAATATCCAGTGTATCACACTATCTATTTTAAAGCATTAGTAGGGGACTGATGCAGAAATGATGAGACAGCATCAGTGAAGAGATGCAGGTCTGCAACTTGGGAAACATTCAGTTGGTCATCTGTATATCTGAAATACAACATTAAAAATAAAAGCCAAATCTATAATAAAATATGATCTAGCAAATAAAAATAGGTAACATTGAATGATGATTCAATGCAAAGAATACTGTTCTAAGTGATTTAAATTCATTCACTTAATCTTTCCCTAGCATGATATAGGTTAAACGAGTTACATAAATTTCTGATACTTTTGATATTTTGCCAAGTGACCTGATCTGGTATCATTAAAAACTCAAGACAATTTAAAATTTTCTATAGTGTATTCCTGGAGAAGGCAATGGCACCCCACTCCAGTACTCTTGCCTGGAAAATCCCATGGATGGAGGAGCCTGGTGGGCTGCAGTCCATGGGGTCGCTAAGAGTCAGACATGACTGAGCGACTTCACTTTCACTTTTCACTTTCATGCATTGGAGAAGGAAATGGCAACCCACTCCAGTGTTCTTGCCTGGAGAATCCCAGGGACGGAGGAGCCTGGTGGGCTGCTGTCTATGGGGTCACACAGAGTCAGACACGACTGAAGCGACTTAGCAGCAGCAGCACAGCGTATTCCCCCTATGTCTTCAAACTGTAGCTTAGTAGCTGAACACTTAATATAATTGAAGGAAATCATTTTAATAAAATATAGAAAAGCATTTAAACAATGCCTGTACAAATCAAATCCCTTATGATTATACAGTGGAAGTGAGAAATAGATTTAAGGGACCAGTCTGATAGACAGAATGCCTGATAACTATGGATGGAGGTTCGCGACATTGTACAGCAGACAGGGATCAAGACCATCCCCATGGAAAAGAAATGCAAAAAAGCAAAATGGCTGTCTGAGGAGGCCTTACAAATAGCTGTGAAAAGAAGAGAAGCGAAAAGCAAAGGAGAAAAGGAAAGATATAAGCATCTGAATGCAGAGTTCCAAAGAATAGCAAGAAGAGATAAGAAAGCCTTCCTCAGAGATCAATGCAAAGAAATAGAGGAAAACAATAGAATGGGAAAGACTAGAGATCTCTTCAAGAAAATTAGAGATACCAAGGGAACATTTCATGCAAAGATGGGTTCAATAAAGGACAGAAATGGTATAGACCTAACAGAAGCAGAAGATATTAAGAAGAGGTGGCAAGAATACACAGAAGAACTGTACAAAAAAGATCTTCACGACCCAGATAGTCACGATGGTGTGATCACTCACCTAGAGCCAGACATCCTGGAATGTGAAGTCAAGGGGGCCTTAGAAAGCATCACTACAAACAAAGCTAGTGGAGGTGATGGAATTCCAGTTGAGCTATTTCAAATCCTGAAAGATGATGCTGTGAAAGTGCTGCGCTCAATATGCCAGCAAATTTGGAAAACTCAGCAGTGGCCACAGGACTGGAAAAGGTCAGTTTTCATTCCAATCCCAAAGAAAGGCAATGCCAAAGAATGCTCAAACTACCACACAATTGTACTCATCTCATATGCTAGTAAAGTAATGCTCAAAATTCTCCAAGCCAGGCTTCAGCAATATGTGAACCATGAACTTCCAGATGTTCAAGCTGGTTTTAGAAAAGGCAGAGGAACCAGAGATCAATTTGCCAACATTTGCTGGATCATGGAAAAAGCAAGAGAGTTTCAGAAAAACATCTATTTCTGCTTTACTGACTATGCCAAAGCCTTTGACTGTGTGGATCACAATAAACTGTGGAAAATTCTGAAAGAGATAGGAATACCAGACCACCTGACCTTCCTCTTGAGAAACCTGAATGCAGGTCAGGAAGCAACAGTTAGAACTGGACATGGAACAACAACAGACTGGTTCATCATAAGAAACGCTGGGCTGGAAGAAGCACAAGCTGAAATTAAGATTGCCGGGAGAAATATCAATAACCTCAGATACGCAGATGACACCACCCTTATGGCAGAAAGTGAAGAGGAACTAAAAAGCCTCTTGATGAAAGTGAAAGAGGAGAGTGAAAAAGTTGGCTTAAAGCTCAACATTCAGAAAACAAAGATCATGGCATCTTGTCCCATCACTTCATGGCAAATAGATGGGGAAACAGTGGCTGACTTTAGTTTTTTGGGCTCCAAATCACTGCAGATGGTGATTGCAGCCATGAAATTAAAAGATGCTTGCTCCCTGGAAGAAAGTTATGACCAACCTAGATAACATATTCAAAAGCAGAGACATTACTTTGCCAACAAAGGTCCATCTAGTCAAGGCTATGGTTTTTCCAGTGGTCATGTATGGATGTGAGAGTTGGACTGTGAAGAAAGCTGAGCGCTGAAGAATTGATGCTTTTGAACTGTGGTGTTGGAGAAGACTCTTGAGAGTCCCTTGGACTGCAAGGAGATCCAACCAGTCCATCCTAAAGGAGATCAGTCCTGGGTGTTCATTGGAAGGACTGATGCTAAAGCTGAAACTCCAATACTTTGGCCACCTCATGCGAAGAGTTGACTCATTGGAAAAGACCCTGATGCTGGGAGGGATTGGGGGCAGGAGGAGAAGGGGACGATAGAGGATGAGATGGCTGGATGGCATCACCGACTCAATGGACATGAGTTTGAGTGAACTCCAGGAGTTGGTGATGGACAGGGAAGCCTGGCGTGCTGCGATTCATGGTGTCGCAAATAGTTGGATACTACTGAGCGACTGAACTGAACTGAACTGAAACTTTTCAAATTACATAACATAAAATACAGTTAGCATGCAAGTGAAAAAAGGCTACAAAGTTTTATATATAATATTATTATAGTTTTGTGCTTTAAAAAAATCTATCCTAAAAAAAAGCAACTATATATATATATATATATATATATACCAAAATGTTAAAATTTTCTCATTTCTAATTTCAACTCTAATTTCTAATTTCAGTGGTGGAATTAGTGGTAACTAAGACTATTTTTCTTTCCAAAATTTTTCCAAATTGAGTGAGATGAATTTGAATACCGGAGTGATAGTGATAGCCATTCCCTTCTCCAGGGGATCTTCCCAAACCAGGGGGCAGATTCATCACCATCTGAGCCACCAGGCAAGCTCATACATTACTTGTGCAGTTCTCAAAAAATTTAGTCTCAAGATCCCTTTAAACTCTGCATCATGGAAGATCTCAAACAGCTTTTATGTGGGTTACATTTATAGATTAGATTTGTATTAAAAATTAAAATGAGAATATATATTAATTCATAAATAGTAGTGACAAATCCACTACCTGTTTTATAAGTTATGTTTACAACTACCTGCTTACAACTTATTTTATGAAAAAAAAAAAAATTATATTTTCTAAAAAACTTATTGAGAAGAGTAGCATTGCTTAAAATTTTGTAAATCTCAGCATCTGGTTTAATAGAAGACGCCTGGATCTGGAACTCCATATCTCCTTCTGCATTCAATTTGCTGCAATATCATATATTATGTAGCTACTTAAATAACCAGACTGCAAACTTATATAAGAATGACTGAAGAAAAGCAAATAATATATTGATATTAGTATAAATAGACTGACTTTATCAACCTCCTAAAACAATATAAAGGACTTCACTTTTCCTGGATCACACTTTGAGAATTAGTTACTGCATTATTTTGAAAAAAATTCTTTCTCTGCAAAAATACTGAATGGTGGCTGGTAGCTTGCTACATCATGAAACAGAGACTTAAGAGTTCTGATTTCTGGGTGAATAAAACTCAAAAAAGAAGATGCTGTATTCAACTTTCCTTCTTGACTCAGAGAGTAATGTTTAAAGTAAGCCTTTTTCCTTAGTTCGATGCTCTTTTCATTGGGTTTAGATTTAATTCTCTTTGAGTTACTGGTAGTTATACTCAGGCTTGGAAATCCCAGTCTGAAGGTTAGTCAATAAGTAGAGCAGATGTGAAATGAAATCTGTATGGCACTCTTTCCCCTTCTCTTTTTCTTCAATTTGATATAAAGCAGTATAATATAGCACTAACTTTGGGTATTACAGAAATCACTAAGGATGCAAAAAATATCTGTGAAACTCACAGAACAGCAAAAGGCATTCTCACATTTTGATCATTTAACCTAGAACTGGTGGGAACATTTTTTTAAACGTAGAATTACACTTTGAGATTTACACAACTTGATTTTTAACATGCCCATGAGGTTTTACGAAATCTCTGGGAGGCACTACTGACTGAGTACCTTTCAATTTGTCAAATACTATCCCAGGAACTAAGGATTCAGTCATTGGTATATTTTCTCATGTTCACAGAATGTAAACTCCCAGAAGGCAAGAAATAGCTTCCTACCTCTCAGAGTTGCTGACTAAGATGCTTTTCACAAGACAGTGGTACAAAACATATCAGCTGATTTGAACTGAGAGGGCATGTCCTTATTCATGCCCCAAGTCCACAAACCTGATCATATTTCCACATCTATTTTATACTCTGTGGACACTTTTATCCCTCCATTCCTTGATAATTTTCCTTTGGGCTCAGCTCTTTTATTGCTCTTTCCCAACAACTAATAAAGGTTTCACATAGCAGTCTTATTCTTTAAAAAATGTTTCCCAATGCCACAGGATCATGCCCATACTGCTTACTTGGTGGACAAGATCTAGCTCTAGTTTACCTAAAGCCTATATTCAGACATCCTCCAATCTGCCATGGTCTTTCATATGGATGACTTTGGGCTTTCTATTCTTTCTGCCTGGAGTGCCTGCCTCAGTTATGTCTACCAGATAAATGCAGGATTATCTTTCATGGTTACCTTGGTTTCAGTACTTTTTATGACCAGTCTTATCCATTGCCCATGATCAAATTAACTGCTCTTCCATCAAATGTTTTCTTGTTCCTTCATTCACATCTCCTGCTATATACTTACACTGCATCACAGTATGTATGTGCATACATGTATGTATGTGCATCTCTTTCCTCTAGACTATACATTCTTCAAGAACAACAGCTATGACTCTTTTATCCCTATCTCCTCAGCATCTAACACATTGCCTGGCTTATAAAATGCAAACAAATGTCTGTTCTAAGTGTGTGTACGTGGGAGGCACAGTTGTTGTTGTTTAGTTGCTAAGTCATGTCCAATTCTGTGTGACTCCATGGACTATAACCCGCCAGGCTCCTCTGTCCATGGGATTTTTCTAGGCAAGAATACTAGAGTGAGTTGCCATTTCCTTCTCCAGAGGATCCTCCCCACCCAGGGATTGAACCCACATCTCTGGTGTTGGGAGGCATATTGTTTACCACTGAGTCACCAGGGAAGACTGTGCAGTTGAAATTATATTTTCCAAATAGGTTATCTTCATCTATACTACCTAATTTACTAAATACTAGGTTGGTGCAAATGTAATTACAATTTCAGACTGTGAATTTTAAATCATTTTGACTAGGCTCAAACACATTATTTATTAATCAAAATAGGAACCATTACAATCAACACATTTTTGCCAACAAGAAGTAAGTTTGTTCACTCCTATAGCATAAAAATCCATGTCTTGGAATTCGAGGAACTCTTGGAACACATTTTCTGCATCCTGCTGCTTGTGGAAGCATTTTTCCTGCAAAAAGTTGTCAAGATGCTTGAAGAAGTGGTAGTTGGTTGGCAAGACGTCAGGTGAATGTGGTGGATAAGGCAAAACTTAGTAGCCCAATTCGTTCCACTTTTGAAGTACTGGTTGTGCGATGAGCAGTTGGGTATTGAGGAGAAGAATGGAGCACTTTTTGTTGACCCACGCCCGCTGCAGGCACTCCAATTTTTGGTACTTCTCATCGATTTGCTGAGCATACTTCTCATATGTAATGGTTTCTCTAGGATTCAGAAATCTATAGTGGATCAGACCAGCAGCAGACCACCAAACAGTGACCATGCCCTTTTTTTGGTGCAAGTCTGACTTTGGGAAATGCTTTGGAGCTTCTTCTTGGTTAAAATCACTAGTTGGTTGTTACTGGTTGTCATATAAAATTCATTTTTCATCACACATCACAATCTGATTGAGAAATGGTTTGCTGTTGCATAGAATAAGAGAAGACAACACTTCAAAACAACAATTTTTTGGATTTTTGGTCAGCTCATGAGACACCCACTTATTGAGCTTTTTCACCTTTCCAATTTGCTTCAAATGCAGAACCACAGAATAGCTGACACTGAGTTCTTCAGCAGCTTCTCGTGTGGTTGTAAGATCAGCTTCAATGATGCTCTCAGTTGGTCACTGTCAACTCCCGATGGCCGGTCACTACGCTCGTCATCCTCACGGTGCTCGCCTCCCTTGCGGAACCGCTTGAACCACCACTGCACTGTACGTGTGTTAGCAGCTCCCAGCCCAGATGTGCTGATGCTGTGAGCAGTCTCTGCTGCTTTACGACCCATTGTGAACTCAAATAAGAAAATTGTTCAAATTTGCATTTTGTTTAACATTTCTATAGTCCAAAATAAATATAAAATAAACAGTAAGTAATAAGTCATTAGCAAAAAAACATAAAGTGAGAAATGCACATTAAAATGATGTGTAACATAACCACATTTATTCAGGATGTATTCCAATATCAAATGGCAAATTTTAACAATGCAAAAATTGCAATTACTTTTGCACCAATCTAATAAAAAATCATATAGTCCCATCACTTGACACTTTTATACACATATAATCCAAAGTTTATGAACTAGACATATAGCATGAACTATATATTATTTTCTTTGATGTGTATTCAGCTTGTACAAATTATAATAGAAGTACATATTATCTGAGAGATAGACTAAAATATTTTCTATTAGTAATTTATTAAAACTACAGAAATAGAAAATATTAACAAATAGCCTTCACTTTTATTTTAAAAACTATTCCAATTTCAGATTCAGAAGATCAAAAGTGAAAATACCTTTTTTGTTACTTTTCAATGAGAACATTCATATTTTTTGCATCTTCAGCAGAAATTAAAGAAGACACAAACAGAAAGACATCCCGTGTTCATGGACTGGAAGATTTAATATTGTTAAGATATCAATACTATTTAAAGTGATCTACAAGTTCAATGCAATTTGGATCAAAATCCAATGTTGCTTTTTTAAGAAACAGAATTACCCATCATAGAATTTATATGGGATGTCAAAGTACCCCAAAGAGCCAAAACAATCTTGAAGAATAAAACTGGAAGACACATACTTTCTAATTTCAAAACATACCAAAAAGCTACAGTGATCAAAACAGGGTGACACTGACACACAGCCCAGTGGAACAAAAGAGAGAGCCTAGACATAAACCCTCACATCCACGGTCGAAAGAGTTTTGACAAGAGGGACCAAGTCCATTCACTGGACAAAGGACAGTCCGTTAAACAAAAGGTACTGAGAAAACTGGATATCCACACACTGAAGAATGAAGCGGGACCCCTACTTTACACCATATACAAAAATTAACTCAAAATGGATCAAAGACCTAAACTAAGCCCTAAATGTATAAAACTCTTAGAAGGAAACATAAGACAAAAGCTTCACAACACTGGAGTTGGCAGTTATTTTTTGGATATGACATCAAAAGTGCATGCAACAAAAGAAAAGGCAGTCAAACTTGGCTTTATAAAAACTTAAAACATTTGTGCATCAAAAGGTATTATCTATAGAGTAAGAAGGGAATCCAAAGAATGGGAGAACATATTTGCAAATGTATCTGGTAAGGGATTAATATCCAGAATATATACAGGACTCCTAAAACTTAACGATGACAACAAAAACACAATTCAAAAATGGGCAAAGGTCTTGAATAGATAACTTCTCCAAAGAAGATACACAAATGCCAATAGGCATGAACATGTTGAGCATGAAATAAAATGCTCAACATCACTTACCATTAGGGAAATGCTAACCAAAACCACAATGAGATACGGCTTCACATCCGCTAACGATAGCTACTATCAAAAGGAAAAGGAAAATAACAAGTGCTGGTGAGGATGTGGAGAAATGAAAATGTTTGTATGCTACTAGTGGGAATGTGGAGAAGGAAATGGCAACCCACTCCAGTGTTCTTGCCTGGAGAATCCCAGGGACGGCAGAGCCTGGTGGGCTGCCGTCGATGGGGTCGCACAGAGTCAGACATGACTGCAATGATTTAGCAGCAGCAGCAGCAGCAATGGGAATGTAGAATAGTATATCAACCGCAGGAAAGAGCATGTGGAAAAAATTAAAATAGAATTACCACATGATCCAACAATTCCATTTCTGGGTATATGCTCAAAAGAATTCAAAGCAGGGTCTCAAAGAGATATCTGTATACCCATTTTTATAGCAGCACTGTCATAATGGCTAATACGTGGAAGTAACCCAAATGGTTGAATGGATACGCAAAATATGTTATATATACCTGACAGAATATTATTCAGCCTTTTAAAGTAAGGAAATTTTGACATATGCTACAACATGCATGAGCCTTCAGCATATTATGCTAAATGAAAGAAGCCAGTCACAAAAAAACAAATACTATGTAATAATCTCACTTATATGAGAAACTTAGCTAAAATCATAAAGACAGAAAGTAGAATGGTGATTACCAGGGAATGGTAGGAGAGGAGAAAGTGGAGCTACTATTTAATGGGTATGAAGTTTCAGTTTTATAAGATGAGAACTCTGGAAGATGGTGGTCATGGTTGGCACAAGTTAAATGTACTTAACATCACTGAATTGTACACTTAAAAATGGTTAAGATGGTAAATTATACATATATATAATACTGTCCCAACTAAAATATAAGATATTTAAAAGTTAAATAATGTAACTGAAAAGTTTGGAAAAATAAACGTATGAGTAAGGACTTCCCTAGTGGTCCAGTGGTTAAGACTTTGCTTCCCAATGCAAGGAGTGTAGGTTCAATCCCTGGCTGGGGAGCTAAGATCCCATATGCCTTGTGGCCAAAACCCCAAAAAACATAAAGCAGAAGCAATATTGCAACAATTTCAATAAAGACTTTACAAATGGTCCACATAAAAAAAATCTGAGGGGTATACCTGGGAAAGGGGTGTGAGGGTGGACTAAATCTAGGCAGATCTACTTAAGACACAAGATTTTTAAAAATTAAATAATGTGGTAAAAAATATTTTATATGTTATTTGGAAAAATAACCATGCGAGTATAACGTGGTAGAGTAATTAAAACAATTTGATATTCTGGCTGAACAGGCACATCAGTATACCTGTGGATTGGAAAAAATGTTTTTAATGCTTCTATTAATTCATACTAAAGACATACTGCTGTGAAACCTTTTTTCTCTACAGACTGCCAGAATTATTTGAAAGTGTTATCAGTGAGACTGGAACACCCCACTCTTGCATGGATGATGAATCATTAATCAGAAGCAGCCTCAATTTCCAACCCAGAGCTTCAGATAAGGGTTTCCCAGACACAACATTCCACACATTCATCTTAACTTTGTAGTCTCCAAGGAAACGGGACTCTTAAGTCTGTTTCTCAGCCCAAGCCTGATGTTAATTAACCCGGTACACAGTCTTGCTGTGCTTTAAACTTATCAAATATTGCTTCATTTAAATTTTGTCTAAACTCCACCCCTCCCCAGAATGCTATAACAACACTATCCCTTCTGGCAGTTCCTCTGGTGTGTGATCTCCCTCTCAGCAGCAAGTTAATTAACCTCACTTTGTTAGCCTAAAGATATATATCCCTGGTGGTCCTTATCAGACTGAAATAGAGTTTGTTAAAAAAAAAGAAAAAAAAAAGTACATATGGAAATTTAATGCATAGTACACATAGCATTTCAAATCAAGAAAAAGATGGCTTATTCAAGAAAGGATATTGAAATAATAATCTTCTGGGGAAAAGATAAAAAAGCAACCATCTGGATCTCCACCTATTTCTTTCAAATTCTGTTTCTAAGATTTCAATACTTAAAAAAAATGAAATTCAAACAGAACTAGAAGAAAACATCTTTTTTACATTTTTATATCATGAACCAATTTTTTCAAATCCCAAAAGGTAAAAATATAGTAAAAGTGTATGAGGTTATTCATTTAATTAACTGGCAGTGAAACTGCTAGTTGAAATGTACGTTTTGTATAAAATGTTTAAAAAAATCTGTACAGCAAAAAATAACAAAAACCATCATGAAAAAGATAATCGACTTAATGTAACAACAGTTAAAAAAAAGTAAAGGATTTGAATGAAAAAAAATACAATGGTCAAGGATGTTCACATTTCACTCGTATTACAGAAATGTAAACCTCAAATGAAGAGATACTATTCTTAACCTATCAGAATGGCAAAAAATGTTAAGCTTAGTAACAGCCAGTATTGACACAGACATGAGAGAAAACTGACGCTCCTATGATGTTCCTCAGAATACACATACTTACTGTCTTTTTAGAAGAGCAGTTTGACAGTATCTGTAAACTTTTTCAAGTGTGCCTTGACACATCATTTCATGATCAGAAATTTTTCTTATGGACACAAACACAGAACTGTGCAAAGATATTCATGGCAGCCATAGCCACAGATGTTTGTTGATGAGGAGCTAGTTTAAAAAAAAATATGGTACATCTCTACCAGAGAATACGCTGTAGATGTTAAGAACAATGATTGATTTGCACTAATTAGGAAAATCTTGGTACATTTGGCAATTACAATTTTTTGTTAGTAAAGTATTGCTAATATACAGGAAACAAAACAAACCCAAACTGAAAACATAGATTAAACATACATATACACACATGTATATATATACATACATACACATACATACAGAAAAGAGTATGTTTTCATTCCTATCTCTACCCCAGGTTCTCATCAAAGGTAACTACAGTTGACCCTTGAACAACATGGATTTGAACTGGCTGGGTTTACTTTTATGCAGATATTTTTGAATAAAAATACTGGAAAACTTCTTTGGAGACTAGTGACAATTTGAAAAATTTGCAAATGAACCGTGTAGGCTATAAATATTAAAAAACATTAATACAAAGAATGCAGAGTTCCAAAGAATAGCAAGAAGAGATAAGAAAGCCTTCTTCAGCGATCAATGCAAAGAAATAGAGGAAAACAGAATGGGAAAGACTAGGGATCTCTTCAAGAAAATCAGAGATACCAAAGGAACATTTCATGCAAAGATGGGCTCGATAAAGGACAGAAATGGGATGGACCTAACAGAAGCAGAAGATATTAAGAAGAGATGGCAAGAATAAACAGAAGAACTGTACAAAAAAGATCTTCACGACCCAGATAATCACGATGGTGTGATCACTCACCTAGAGCCAGACATCCTGGAATGTGAAGTCAAGTGGGCCTTAGAAAGCATCACTACAAACAAAGCTAGTGGAGGTGATGGAATTCTAGTTGAGCTATTCCAAATCCTGAAAGATGATGCTGTGAAAGTGCTGCACTCAATATGCCAGCAAATTTGGAAAACTCAGCAGTGGCCACAGGACTGGAAAAGGTCAGTTTTCATTCCAATCCCAAAGAAAGACAATGCCAAAGAATGCTCAAACTACCACACAATGGCACTCATCTCACACACTAGCAAAGTAATGCTCAAAATTCTCCAAGCCAGGCTTCAGCAATATGTGAACCATAAACTTCCGGATGTTCAAGCTGGTTTTAGAAAAGGCAGAGGAACCAGAGATCAAATTGCCAACATCTGCTGGATCATGGAAAAAGCAAGAGAGTTCCAGAAAAACATCTATTTCTGCTTTATGGACTATGCCAAAGCCTTTGACTATGTGGATCACAATAAACTGTGGAAAATTCTGAAAGAGATGGGAATACCAGACCACCTGATCTGCCTCTTGGGAAATTTGTATGCAGGTCAGGAAGCAACAGTTAGAACTGGACATGGAACAACAGACTGGTTCCAAATAGGAAAAGGAGTTCGTCAAGGCTGTATATTGTCACCCTGTTTATTTAACTTATATGCAGAGTACATCATGAGAAACGCTGGATTGGAAGAAACACAAGCTGGATTCAAGATTGCTGGGAGAAATATCAATAACCTCAGATATGCAGATGACACCACCCTTATGGCAGAAGGTGAAGAGGAACTCAAAAGCCTCTTGATGAAAGTGAAAGTGGAAAGTGAAAAAGTTGGCTTCAAGCTCAACATTCAGAAAATGAAGATCATGGCATCCGGTCCCACCACTTCATGGGAAATGGATGGGGAAACAGTGGAAACAGTGTCAGGCTTTATTTTTCTGGGCTCCAAAATCACTGCAGATGGTGACTGCAGCCATGAAATTAAAAGACGCTTACTCCTTGGAAGGAAAGTAATGACCAACCTAGACAGCATATTGAAAAGCAGAGACATTACTTTGCCAACAAAGGTCCGTCTAGTCAAGGCTATGGTTTTTCCTGTGGTCATGTATGGATGTGAGAGTTGGACTGTGAAGAAAGCTGAGCGCCGAAGAATTGATGCTTTTGAACTGTGGTGTTGGAGAAGACTCTTGAGAGTCCCTTGGACTGCAAGGAGATCCAACCAGTCCATTCTGAAGGAGATCAGCCCTGGGATTTCTTTGGAAGGAATGATGCTAAAGCTGAAACTCCAGTACTTTGGCCACCTCATGTGAAGAGTTGACTCATTGGAAAAGACTCTGATGCTGGGAGGGATTGAGGGCAGGAGAAGAAGGGGACGACAGAGGATGAGATGGCTGGATGGCATCACTGACTTGATGGACTGAGTCTCAGTGAACTCCGGGAGTTGGTGATGGACAGGGAGCCCTGGCGTGTTGCGATTCATGGGGTCGCAAAGAGTCGGACACGACTGAGCGACTGATCTGATCTGATCTGATGTAATGAATACATAAAATATAAATACTAGTCTACCCTAAAGGTGAGTGATGCTTAATATAAAATTAAAATATATTAGCTTTCCTACTGTTTCATAACTTTGCTTTCAAAGAACTGCATTACCATATAGGTACAGTATGCACCCCCCCAGTCTCTCCCCTGCTTATAATTTATGTTTCAGCAATTCTGAACTATTTATAGTTCAATAAACACTCAATGCAGTGAGCTCCTCTATTCCCACTGTCTTTTCCATCTATACAAAACACCCTTCCTCTGCTATCCATGCCCCAACCTCTGTAAATCCCATTAAGCCAATGTTTCTTAACCCTGACATAACTGACATTCTGAGCTGGGTAATTCTCTGTTGTGGGGGTGCCGTGTTCACTGTAAGATGTTCAACAGCATCCTAGGCCCATACTCACTAGACATCAGTAGCACTCCCCCTAGTTGTGATTCAAATGTCTTCACATAGTGCCAAATGAATGTATAAAATATATCTAGATTATATACTAGTCTATTCTTACACAGGCAACTAGGTTCAACCTGGCATCCTACTCCTGCACTTTTCTCTTGCTCTCCTAGTATTTGGTGTTTGCAGGTTAAAAAAGAACAAATAGAAATTTCAAAAACTTAACCTATTACTATCTGCTCCTTGCTGTGTTCTAACTTTGGACTCTCTGCTGTTCCTCAAATACCTGAGTGTCCTTATACTTGCTGTTCTCTGTTGGGAACACAACTCACCCAGATACTCACATGGCTTACTCCCCAACTCCTTCCAGCCTTTACTCCTGGTGGGGGGGTGGGGGGCGTGTCTTCCTGAGCCACCCTATTCTTACTGACAGCACCTATTAACATCTAATATATTACATATTTTACTTACTCATCTTGATTATTGTCTCTTTTCTCCATCTCGATCAATGGTTCTCAAACCTGAGTCTACACTAGAATCACCTGAAAAGCTTGTTAAAAGAATTTCTGAATCAACAAATCTGTGGAATAGAGCCTAAAAATTTGCATTTCTGACAAGTTCCCAGGTGATGCGGAGGTTCCAGGGACCACAGTTCGAGAACCAAGGTTTTAGAACATAAGTTCCATGAGGACAGAGATTTTGCCTACCTAGCAGCAGTCATTGTTTTATTTCTATGACCTAGCATATAGTAGGTACTGAGATAGGTAAATGAATTTAGCCTGTTCTCAATGCCCTCTCTGATTTGGTCTGCTATATGGTGCCAAAGACTTTCCAGGTGGTGCTAGTGATAAAAGAACTCGCCTGCCAATGCAGATGTTAAGAGATGCCAGTTCAGTCCCTGGGTTGGGAAGATCCCCTGGAGCAGGGCATGGCAACCCACTTCAGTCATCTTGCCTGGAGAATCTCATGGACAGAGGAGCCTCGTGGGCTATAGTCTAAAGGGTCGCAAAGAGTTGGACATGACTGAAGCGACTTAACACGCATGCAGCAGGGTGGACTCTAATTCAATATGACTGAAGTCCTTACAAAAAGGGGAGAACACCACATTAAGAGAGAGACATACAGGGAGAACGCCATGTGACAACAGAGGCAGAGGCTTGTGTAATATAACTTCAAGATGAGGAGGGCCAGTGACACACAAAGCTAAGAGGCACAGAACAGATAAAATTCCCCAGAACGTAGAGCACGGCCCTGTCAACACCTTGATTTCAGACCTGTAACCTCCAAAACTGTGAAATGATAAAGTTCTGTTGTTTTAAATAACTCAGTGTGTTGTACTTTGTTATAGCAGCCCTAGGAAGCTAACACAATGACCAAAAATGCAAATGACTCTATCAAGTTGTATATAGTTTCAAATCTGCCAATTATCCAACTTGCACCAATTTAAATATTTTAACATGTAGCTTTCATTGTGAACTAATCAGATTTCCTGTTTCAGAATCTCCCTGATTTAATATCACCTCTCTCTGCCCTCAACATGTCCTTTCAATGTGCCAGGTAGCTCACACTACAGAGTCTAGATCACTTACTTGGATTTTCTTTTTGGTTTCTTCTACCTTCCTATAGGCTACCCTATTTCACATATAACAGCTTCTTTGTACTTTTTTCTTCAAGGGACGCTTCTTATTTTCACACATTATAGATTTTGGCCTGCATTTTCCTGTAGGACATCTGAATTAGCTGTAAAATGAAAATTTAAGTATATATTTGATACTCATTTAGATTCCAAGATAAAATGCTAACTTCTCTTTCATGGAAGAATTATGCATCCCCCCACCCCCTTATTTTAAAAAGAATTTTGCCATATTCCTTCCACTTTGCTATAGTTTGTATACTACCCTCTTTACTAAAATCTCAACAAATATTATAAAAGTAACATGGTTGTATCGGGAAGCTTAAAATTTTAAGTGAATCAGAATTAAATTTCAGCATCAAGCTGTCCATTTTCCATTTAATGTTTATAGGTGCACTGTCACAAGAATTCCAATCAATGATTTCTCCACACTGAGACTCTAAAATCACCATGGTCCATGGAGTGTATAAGTTGTATAATGCAATTTTTATGTGAGTGAGCACAAGTCAATACACAAATAGTAGTACTGTATATACCTAAAAGGCACACTTTTCTATTTCTATGACTAGGTGATCATTAATTGATATGTACTCCTAAATGACTTCGTGATAGTCTAATAATTTCTGGATACTGAACTTACTCAGAAATACAGACTAGTACAAACAATACCCGCCAAAAAGCATATCTATCTTTAAATGAATAGTACCCACAAAATATTTTTAAAATGCTGAACCCAAAGTAAAAAGATACAGAAAAACACAAATTTCACGGAAATTTAAGAGAAACATCTTAAATGGCTCTCCACCGTAACTAAAAAACCACACACTTTTCCTGTGAAGAATTTTAAGTGAGTCATACTTTCCTTACTAAATCACTGTCTTACTTAACATATGGTAAAAAGAGTTAACTGTTTGGTAGCTTGAAACTTTACATTCAATTAAACTGTACATTAATATACACTAAGGCTGGCAGAAAATGAAATAAATACAATTACTATACACAATACTTAGAACACACATCACGTACATAAGGCTCATTTGACTTATCTGATAAAAGTGTAAAAGTTAGTTTTACCTCCTAAATACTCAGATTCCCACCCTCTAAACTAACACCAGAATTAAATAACTTGAAGTTACCCAGGCAGAGCTATCTATATTCAGTGCCCAACTTCTGGTAAATGAACACATTTCTGTCCGTTTCACATTGGCCTAATTACTCACTCTATTGCATTAAAGTTCTAACTTTTTAACTAAGTTTTAAAACCACGATGAAACCAATTCATGGTTAGGATAATAGTGTTCAATCTGAAAAGCTCTAAAACGATATACCACAATAACTACAAGGCACTGAGAGAACTAGATTATAAATCCAGTCAACTTTTCCAAGGCGTGTGATGTTTAAGTTCCAGTCTTTTGAAAATAATAATAGAGAGGGTAAGTGCTGGGCAAGAATAAATCCCCACCCCTACATTTGGTTCATTTTCTGAGCAGACAATGTATCCAAATTCAAAGCTGTAAAGTCAATTTTGTCAGCACCTACTAATCTCATCTGGTGGGAGAGGAAGGCGGGAGGTAAAAAACTCGTCCCGCGTCCTTCACGGAGCAATGCCGCAACACACCTGCCTAGCTTATTCTGTCAGGGGCAGGGGAATTTAACAAGAACAAATCAGCCAGACAAACCTGATGATCCAGAGAGCTCAGAGGAAGTCCCCCAGCACTTGCGCAAGGCTCCGGCTCGCTGGGCGCTGGCGCGACGCGGCAGCCCGGCGGCTCTCCTGGAAGGTGCCCACACCTGAGCGCCCGCAGCTCCGCGGGGGGAGGGCCCGGCCGGGCAGGACCGCTAAGTGGTCCAGCCGCGCGGTCCGGAGCGCAGCCCGCGCCTCACCGTCGCCACCCGACGGCAGGCGGCGCGCGAAGAGGCGAGGGGCACCAGAGAGCGAAAGGGAAGGACCTGCGACTAACAGGAGGTTACAAGTCAACAAAATAGCGGCCCGGCGGGCAGGCGGCCCCACTGGCAGCTCGCGGACACGCCGGGAGCAGGAAGTGCCCCGCGCCTCCCTCAGGAGCCCGCACGTCCCCAGACCGGGCAGCGACTCCGAGACACCTGTTTGGCGGCGCCAGGGGTGGGGTTCCACCCTCCACGCTCCCCCCACATTCACTCTCCCACAGGGAAGGGCGAGGGGACCCGAGACCTTGGACCCACAGCCTGAGGGCGCCTCCGCCGGCCGTACCTGACATCAGCTTCGGCTCCCTCTCGCCCCTCCTGGGGGGCGGAGAGGGGGACGACACGAGACCGGCGACCTTCGCTCTGCTCGGCAGCCGCAGAAGTGGCTCGTGGCTGCTGGCCGGGGCAGCCCGCTGCCGCCCAGATTATTCCCCGGCAGCGGCGGCGGCGGCGGCGGCCGAGGCGGGCCCAGTGCACGCTCCCGCCCGCTCGCTCCGCCCCTCCCCGCAGCGCGTTCCGGCCGCGGGCCGCCGACGGCGCAGCCGCCACCCAGGGGTCTCCTAGCGCTGACGTCATCGCCGCCGCACCAGCCCCAGGGAAGGGCGGAGCGAGAGGGGGCAGGGTGGGGCGGGGCTACGGCGACGTGCGGGCGCGGGGATTGGCGGCCGAGCGCACGCCCCTCCCTTGTGCGAAGGGGTCTGGGAAGTCGGATCTTCTAAGAGGGGTAGTCACAACCCACTTGCGGCATCTCCGTGGCGGCCTCCACCTTCATCGCGGTGCTGTAGGGTCTTGCAGTAGCTTCCGGATCTTGAGAGGGCCCAAAGCAGTGAAACATCAGGGACCAGGGCTGCGAATACCCTTGGGACCTTTGTCCAAAAAACAGGCTCTTCCCTTTCAGGAGTCTGATGGGCTCTAGCCTGCTTTTAAACCGTTCTTTTTACCTCTGTTATCCCCTCCTCCCGATTCTCTTAACTCGGTACCTCTCTGGCCTTAAGGAGAGGAAATACGCAAGATGAGGTACGCAAACGAGTTGGGTAACCAGGTATGTGAATCAGCAGGGGCTGAGAACCCAATTAATTATACCACAAAGCCTCCTGAAGGCACACATGGTCTTTGGTTCCGTAATTACTTCACGGCTGTTAGGCAGTGGGCCGGAAGAGTTTCTTCGGAGCTCTCCAAAACCTTACCGTCTCACCTTTAGTTGGCAAAGGGACTTTGTATCAGAAAACTGTTTTTGGATTATAGAGCTAGGAGCCCTCAAGCGATTGAGGAGGTGGGATCAAGTCTTGACTTTACTGGTGTTATCTAACACAGCCTAGTTTGAGGGTGAGAAAACTACCCTGCTTCCTAGGCAGTTCTTTAGTGCCTTGGCCTCTGGGCTGCAGTCTTGATTCCCGCCAAGCTATGTAACCTTGGCAAGTTACTTACCACGCAGGAGAGGAATAGTAAACAATGTAACTAAAGTATTGTTGAAAGTGAAGTCGCTCAGTCGTGTCCGACTCTTTGTGACCCCATGGACCGTAGCCTACCAGGCTTCTCTGTCCATGGGATTTTCCAGGCAATGGTGCTGGAGTGGATTGCCATTTCCTTCTCCAGGGGATCTTCCCAACCCAGAGATCGAACCGGGGTCTCCCGCATTGTAGACAGGCGCTTTACCATCTTGTTTAGATTCAGCTTTAGTGTAGTTTACCAGGATATATCATTAATAGATCCGAAAGAATCTTCGGGAAGAACTTTAAAACATCTAGATTCTTATCCAAACCTCTCATTTTTTCAGATGAGAAAACTGAGGTCAGAAAGGTAAACTTGAGAAGCCTGTTTTGGAAGAGAAGTGCAAGTCTGTGAGATCCAGGTTAGTGCTCTGTTGGATCCTCACCTCCATCTCTTCTCTCTTCCCCAACCTGTATGTAATTATTGCTTAGCCTCACCCCCTTTGCCTTCCACAGCCACTGTGAGACAGGGAAAAGAGACCCTTCGAGGTCAAAGTGTACCAAATAGAAAGCAAAATAAAACAAAATGCCTCAGGATTCTTATTTTAATTTTATTAAAATTTATAAGGAATAAGGAATAATCTTTTTCTAGTGAGAAAATATAGGAAACCCTTCCAAGGGTAAGGTCAGCTACAGCATGTCTAAGATAATTTTCTTTGGCAAGAAGATATGTTGATAGAACTACCAGATCAAATCAGGCCCCTCCTACCCTTCTAGGTATTATTGAAAATAGCTATTATTTTCATGAAAGCAATGTACACTTATTGAAACAAATATTAAAAAATCCAAATGCCATAATTCAGAGATAACAATTTAAAAAAATTCATGTTATACTCCAGATGTATCTAAGAATCAGATCAGATCAGTCGCTCAGTGGTGTCCGACTCTTTGCGACCCCATGAATTGCAGCACGCCAGGCCTCCCTGTCCAACACCAACTTCCGGAGTTCACTGAGACTCATGTCCATGGAGTCAGTGATGCCATCCAGCCATCTCATCCTCCTGCCCCCAATCCCTCCTAGCATCAGAGTCTTTTCCAATGAGTCAACTCTTCGCATGAGGTGGCCAAAGTACTGGAGTTTCAGCTTTAGCATCATTCCTTCCAAAGAAATCCCAGGGCTGATCTCCTTCAGAATGGACTGGTTGGATCTCCTTGCAGTCCAAGGGACTCTCAAGAGTCTTCTCCAACACCACAGTTCAAAAGCATCAATTCTTCGGCGCTCAGCCTTCTTCACAGTCCAACTCTCACATCCATACATGACCACAGGAAAAACCATAGCCTTGACTAGATGGACCTTTGTTGGCAAAGTAGTGTCTCTGCTTTTGAATATGCTGTCTAGGTTGGTCATTACTTTCCTTCCAAGGAGTAAGCATCTTTTAATTTCATGGCTGCAGTCACCATCTGCAGTGATTTTGGAGCCCCCCAAAAATAAAGTCTGACACTGTTTCCACTGTTTCCCCATCTATTTCCCATGAAGTGGTGGGACCGGATGACATGATCTTTGTTTTCTGAATGTTGAACTTTAAGCCAACTTTTTCACTCTCCTCTTTCACTTTCATCAAGAGGCTTTTGAGTTCCTCTTCACCTTCTGCCATAAGGGTGGTGTCATCTGCATATCTGAAGTTATTGATATTTCTCCCAGAAATCTTGAATACAGCTTGTGTTTCTTCCAGTCCAGCGTTTCTCATGATGTACTCTGCATATAAGTTAAATAAACAGGGTGACAATATGCAGCCTTGACGTACTCCTTTTCCTATTTGGAACCAGTCTGTTGTTCCATGTCCAGTTCTAACTGTTGCTTCCTGACCTGCATACAAATTTCTCAAGAGGCAGATCAGGTGGTCTGGTATGTCCATCTCTTTCAGAATTTTCCACAGTTTATTGTGATCCACACAGTCAAAGGCTTTGGCATAGTCAATAAAGCAGAAATAGATGTTTTTCTGAAACTCTCTTGCTTTTTCCATGATCCAGCGGATGTTGGCAATTTGATCTCTGGTTCCTCTGCCTTTTCTAAAACCAGCTTGAACACCAGGAAGTTCACGGTTCACATATTGCTGAAGCCTGGCTTGGAGAATTTTGAGCATTACTTTACTAGCGTGTGAGATGAGTGCCATTGTGTGGTAGTTTGAGCATTCTTTGGCATTGCCTTTCTTTGGGATTGGAATGAAAACTGACCTTTTCCAGTCCTGTGGCCACTGCTAAGTTTTCCAAATTTGCTGGCATATTGAGTGCAGCACTTTCACAGCATCATCTTTCAGGATTTGGAATAGCTCAACTAGAATTCCATCACCTCCACTAGCTTTGTTCGTAGTGATGCTTTCTAAGGCCCACTTGACTTCATAGTCTCTAAGAATAAAAACATATAAATGTATAGAAATACAATGTATGATAAACTGGATTTTATTTTGTACACAGTTCTTTTTTCATGAACAATATATCATGAATAACATCATTTTTAACAGTTGCATAGTGTGAAGTGGACGTACCACTGTTTATCTAACTGATATTCTATTGATTTATTTCTGTTTTTTTCCCCAAATGTTTACTATTTTAAACAACTCTGTGATGAGTTTCTTAATGCATGTACCTTTGCACAACTGTACCGCTGTCTTCTTGAATAAATTCCTTGAAGTGACATTAATGTCAGCCAATTTTTCTTCATTATCAACTAGAGAAAAAGAAAGCTGTGGTTACTTTGAAAAATATAATTTACATGTGAGACACAAAATGACCATATTCTCCCATTTGAAACACAGATTAACCTTGAACGGTATGTTTATCTATCTGGAGTGTGTTTCAGTAATGTGTGTCATAGCTCCTTGGAGCAAGGTGATAGAGACTGATAGTTGATTTGATTCTATACAAAATCCTTTCTCTATTACTTGCAGAACTCTGACTTTTTTTCAGGGTGACTGTGTCCAGTTAAAAATACTTGTTTACTCAGGCTCCTATAAGCCATGGTTTCCCATGTGACCTGTCAGCAGAATGAAAGTAGATGTTGCTAGGAGAGGCTCAAAGTTTTATGGAAGAAATTTCTTGTTAGCCATTGGACCTATACCTGTCCTTTATCTTACCTGGAACAGTGATATGATGCTAGATGTGGAGCAGCCCTATTTCAACCACAGTAACAAAATAATAGCATAGCCAGAGGAACTGGTTTGTGATTGCTTTGAAGGGTCAGCTTATCAGCCCTGGTCTGCTCACTTCTGGGTTTGTTGTTATATGAAGGGGTTTGTTGTTATGTAAAGGAAAATAAATCCATTCTCTTTAAGGTTTTTGTTGTTTTTGTTATAAGCACTGAATAAAATTCCTAATTGGCATAAAAAGATAGGAAAAGTCATTATTTATTTAGCACTATAGGTAGAATTTTTTAATAAACAGGGTAAGATGAAAAGGGGAACACAAAATGGAAACAAGCAACAACAAAAAACCACTCTCTAATAAACTTAGTTTTCCTTTAAATATCCAAATATTACAATTAGGTTAATAACTTTTTAGTAATAATTAGATTAAATTCTATAAATTATATTTATATAATAAAGTATAGATTAAATGGACTTCCTTGGTGGCTCAGATGGTAAAAGCGTCTGCCTACAATGTGGGAGACCTGGATTTGATCCCTGGGTCAGGAAGATCCTCTGGAGAAGGAAATGGCAACCACTCCAGTACTTTTGCCTGGAAAGTCCCATGGACAGAGGATCCTGGTAGGCTACAGTCCATAGGGTCGCAGAGAGTCAGACACAATTGAGCAACTAAATTTCTAAAACTATAGATTAAATTATTTAGAATTTAATATAAATTGAATTTAATTATAAATTAAATTTAAACTACTGGTATAGTAGTTTTAAAATATGTTCACAAGTTCTTTGATACTTCTTCTTTCAAAAATTGAGCTTAATTCCCCTCACCTAGAGGTTGGACTGTACTTAGTGACTTGTTCTCATAAAGAGAATGTAGAAATGTTGTAATGTGTCTTCTAAGCGGAGACTATATATGTGCCAGCTTTATTCTTCCTCTCTCTGGGATTGCTCACTGGGGAAAGGTAATTGTCATGTCATAAGGACACTCAGCAACTTAGAGAGAGGCCCATGTTGTGAATAACAAAGGCTTCCAGCCAACATTCAGTGCGGAACTGAGAACTCCTGAAAACAGCCATGTGAGTGAATTTGGGAGCAGATCCCTTCAGCCTAGCCAAGCCTTCAGATAACTACATCCCTTGTCAGTATCTTTATTGTACCTGAAGAGAGTCCATGAGCCAGAATCACTCAGTTTAGCCACTCCCAAATTCAAGTCTGCAGGAAGTATAAAATAATAAATGTTTGTTGTTGTAAGCCATGTGCAGCAAAAGTAACTACTAAAAAGCTGGATATAGTGGAGCCTACCTAGCACAATCCAGGTATTTGATTATTTGTTGTTCTGAATGAGTAAAACAACTGAATGAAGTACAATATAGTATCTTTTTCACTTAAAGGGTAACATACCATGCTTGTATTATTTTTGACCCCTGACACCTGTATTGTGTAAGGCTTTTCTGACATGATCATAGGGAGGTGAGTTGTGAATCTTATTGAAATCTGAACAATGACAGTCCTGGAAGAAACATATAATGAATAGTGCAATAGAACCCTTGAGATGTGAATGATGCTCCCAGGTTTTGTTTTGTTGTTGTTGTTTTTTTTTTTTTTACTATTATTTGCATTTATTTTTTGCAGCATTTGTTCCTTGGGCCATAAGTTTTTGTTTCTTCAATTTCTTCTGGGATATCTTTTTCTTCTGTGCAACCTTCTCTTCTGGTTTAGGAACAGTCTGTTCTTTTTCAGTAAGGTTCTCAGTTTTATCAGTAATTAGCTGAGTAACAAGTTATCAACGCCCTCTAAATCTCAATTTTCCTATTGATAAATTGGAGAAAGTAATCCTGACTGGCCTCAAAAGGTAGTCAGTGGGATTATATGTGACAGGGATTATATCATTCTTTTAATTACATTAGATTCATAAGTTAAATATTTTAGGAGTGTGTACCATGAAAACTTTTCTTTTAAGAAGTGATAACAAATAACTAATTTTACTGGTGGCTTAGATGGTAAAGAATCCAACTGCAATGCAAGAGATGGCGTTTCAATCCCTGGGTCAGGAAGATCCCTGGAGAAGGGAATGGCTACCCACTCCAGTATTCTTGCCTGGCGAATTCCATGGACAGAGGAGCCTGGCAGGCTACAGTCCATGGGGTCGCAAAGTGTTGGACACGACTGAGTGACTAACACTTTGTAAAATATTAGTATTGTTCATAGTAAGAAGTTAGGATTTAAGAGTATAGCAGGATGGTAAGTTATTATATGTCAGATCTCATTTTATTACCTTGTTGAAATTTTATTGCGGGTTAAAAAGAATACATAATTATGACTGGCTCCTTTCTCTTTTCAAGAATTAATTTGTAATTGTGGTTGGGTGTGTGTCCCTCTTTATGGTAACAGTGGTAGTTAAACATACTTAGTAATAAACATACATTTAACCAATAATTTAGTTTGAGTCTAAGCTTTTATTCTAGAGCAAAATTGCACCCAACAGCAAGAAAATAAATAGTAGAAAACATGTCTTTCTCTTTCAGAGAGGATGCCTTGGGCACAAAAGGGGAAGCATTATATAATGGAACATCAGAGGTAGACATTATGCAATTACAGACAATGCACAATTTGGTGATGTGGCTAAGTCCAGAGGTAAATATATGAGGATGAGTAAGACAAGACTTAAGTGTAAGATTCAAGTCTTGATAATGTAATGGTGAATTGTCCAAACTTCCAGGTTTGTTGTGTTTATAACTGTAAATTAGATGAAACTACAGACTCAACTAGATAGCAGAGTATTTGTGGTTGTAGATGACCCCAACGACCTACCATCTTTATTAACTTGAATAGGAAGAAGAACCCAAGAAAAAAGAGACAGAGCTTCCTTCTCTAGAGACAGCATGCTTTTCAATAGAGCTTCTCATTTCGTTAAAAATTCCTGGTAGGATATAGTATTTTCATTCTGTGGAACCCAAGAGAGCATTTTCCAAACAGTTTTTATTCCTTGCAGCTACATGTGCACAAAATCAACCAAGATTTTGAGACAGTTGGAAAGTCTAGTGTTATTTTCTGAATTGACTGACATGTGAAGGGGATAAAGGTGGAGAACAGAGGAGGAGATAAGGAAAAAAGCAAAATCTAGGAAATACTTTTAACCTCAAGGGAAGAGGACTCAGCATGACTCACAAGTTATTAGTTTGAAAGCAGAGTCTGCCACGTGTGCACTGAGGAACCGGAGAAATAGTCTCAGCTTAGAAGGTTGGGCTTCCTGGGGTTGTCCTGTGTTGCTCTAGTTCTCTGGAATAAGCATCAGAATATGCCTTAATTATTTTCCCTGGTGGCTCAACAAAAGCAGAAAACATTTGTTGTAAATGAAGTAGGTGATGCTTTAAAATCCCTAAGCAGTGCATTATTTATAAATGTGTTCATTACCTCTGTTAGTGTAAAAAACTTACAAATTTTAGCTATGTAAAGTGGCACAATTTTTTTCTTCTTTCTCTTAAGTTGTATTTAAAGGTTTTTAGATCTAGGAATGGGTTGGATAGATACTTTGTTGGGTTCTGTCCATCATCCATTGAGAAGAACTCTCTTGCTTTTCCTCCAATTCCCATTTAGAGGTTTGGTCTCTTTAACCATGTGTGTGTGTATATATATATACTACACACACTATAGGACCCTTGTCCCTTCTTGATTGGATAGAGTTTGATCCTTGAAGGAATCTGACTCAATCATATCCTTTCCTCTGAGGATTTGGAATTGGAAGAGAAGTTTTAGTTGCTCTCTATTGAACACTGAAACTATAACACTAATGGGGGCTTGTAACCCAAACATGTGAGCCCAAGGTGAGGGGAACCCATTACAGACAGAGAGAAATGAAGCAGACTATCTGAGAAACGACCCTGAGCTTTGGTGCTGTCACAGAGACAGAGAAAGAAAGGGAGGAGAGTCATTTTCTAGCTTCTCAGATTTCCGAAGACCTCCATCCCACTAATGGCCCAATTGCTCTTGAGATCCAAGAATCCCTACGTTGTATTCTTATATTAAGTTACACGTTTTTGTTAAGTTAGAGTGGATAATTTTTCCATTCTTCAAAACACATTTCATCACTTCATTTAAGAGTGATCTGAATCGTTCTTTTCATTTACAAGTAAAAAGCCTTTTGAAAGCTTTGGCCTGAGGAAAACATAAATCTTTGAAAAGCATGCAAAATTTCAGTCTTTTGAATGAAAAGAGCAAAATGGCAGAGTAGGAAGCTTCCCGCTCCCATTCTTCCACAGAAACATTGAAAAATAAGCAGAAACCATCAGTTTTGTGACAACTCTAGAAAACAGTTGAACGTTTACAGCCACCACATGAGCACTGAATCAAGAAAGAGGCACTTCAAAATAATAGGAAGGTTTTGTGGTGATTTATTTGTCCTTTCACTACCACTGCCCCTTCATGTATGTGTACGAACGCAGTCCTGTCCGACTCTTCTCAACCCCATGGACTGTAGCCCGCCAGGCTCCTCTGTTCATGGGATTTCCCGGGCAAGAATCCTGGAGTGGGTTGCCATTTCCTCCTCCAGGGGATCTTCCTAACTCAGGGATCGAACCCGCATCTCTTGCATCTCCTGCATCTCCTGTACTGTCCAGGTGGATTCTTTGCCATTGCACCACCTGGGAATCCCACGGTAGAGGTTAAATGAAGTAATAACAGTGAGACTGTCATCCCGTATGCTAGTACCTTTGTAAGAATAAGGGACTCCAAAGCTGTCTGCCTGTCTCCTCATCATGTGAGGACACAGTGAGAAGACAAACTGAATTGACAGGAACCTTGATTTTGGACTTTCCAGCCTCCAGAACTATGAGAAGTGTCTGTTATCTAAGGCATCCAGGCTGTGCTATTTTGTTATAGCAGCCCAAGCAGAGTAATACAGGGAGCAGCCTAAAGGACGACGCTCGGTCTTCCACTCAGAACTCAGGAGAAAGCTTGAAAATACTGCAAGCCAAATGAAAAATCTTCAGACACTTGGGGCAGAAATTATGGTTGAAACATATAGTAGATTGGCTAAGGTAAAAACTGGGGAGACTTTCTTTGGGAAATTAGGACATTTAAAAGCAACTATGGGGACTTCCCTGGTGATCCAGGGCTAAGGCTCCTCATTCCCAATGCAGGGGGCTTGGGTTGGATCTCTGGTCAGGAAACTAAATCCCACATACTGCAACCAAGATTAAAGATCCTACATGCTATAACTAAGACCCAGCACAGCCAAATAAATAAAAATAAATATTTTTTAAATGTTTTTAAAAATAAAAGCAACTTTGTAAATGGGGGAATTTAGAAAACCATGTATGTGCCCAGGATAAGACACATGCTCAAAAAACACCCGAGAAGACCCTCAGCTTTTTCTTGGGCTGATCCTTTGGCACAGTGCAAGCCTGGCAAGTTGAAGATCAGTGCCAATTTGCCAAGACTTGGAGGTTCCCAGCGTTCAAAGAAATTTCTTTCAAAACACTAGCTGAATACAAGCTAAGAAACAGACTTCAGTGACCACATTGACAAAGAAGATAGTCTTTTAATAGTTTGGGATCAGCATTGAATAATCTGACTGCTACAGCCTTTCAGCAACCAAAAAGTAGCAAGCCTTGTGAAAAGGAGAGAACCTTCCTTCCAAGTACATACTGTGAGTGAGTGGAAGTTGCTCAGTTGTATCCAACTCTTTGTGACCCCCTGAACTGTAGCCTCCCAGGCTCCTCTGACCGTGGAATTCTCCAGGCAAGAATACTGGAGTGGGTAGCCGTTGCCTTCTCTGGGGGATCTTCCCAACCCAGGGATTGAACCCAGCTCTCCTGCATTGCAGGCGGATTCCTTACCCTCTAGCCACCAGGGAAGTCCCAAGTACATACTACAGTAGTAAAATTTCCTGTTTTCATTAAAAAAAAAAACATACAAAGAAACAGGAAAGTATGGCTATTTCTAAGGAATGAAATAAATTGGCAGAAGGACTGAAGGCAGGAGGAGAAGGGAACCACAGAGGATGAGAAGGTTGGATGGCATCAACCACTTGATGGACATGAGTTTCAGCAAGCTCTGGGAGTTTGTGACTGACAGGGCAGCCTGGTGTTCTGCAGTCCATGGTGTCACAAAGAGTCAGACATGACTGAGCGACTGAACTGAACTGATCTCTGAGGAAGTCCAGACATTGAAATTACTAGACAGAGATTTTAAAACCACTGTCCTGAAACATGCTCAAAGAACTAATAGAAAACATAGACAAAGAACTAAAGGGATAAAATGAGTGGAATTACATAAAACTTCTTGGCCACCTCATGCGAAGAGTTGACTCATTGGAAAAGACTCTGATGCTGGGGCAGGAGGAGAAGGGGACGGGAGGAGGAGGGGACGACAGAGGATGAGATGGCTGGATGGCATCACCGCCCCGATGGATGTGAGTTTGAGTGAACTCCAGGAGTTGGTGATAGACAGGGAGGCCTGGCGTGCTGCAATTCATGGGGTCGCAAAGAGTCGGGCACAAATGAGTGACTGAACTGAACTGAAGCAGCATAAAAAAATCACGTCTCCTAGATGCCTACTTCTATCCCAAATAATCCCAGCAAAGTAGGTCAAAGTCTTTCCAATTTTTATTTTGGTGTAATTTCAGATTTTACAAAGTTGCAAGAATAGTACAAAGAATCCTCATACAACTTTTCTCTTGATTATTGTTTTAAAAATTTAACCACTCACGTGAACTGTTTTCTTACTTTTCTGCCTCCAAAATTCAGGCTAATAGTGGCTTAACGTAAATACTAAACTTGATATGGTAATAAATATAACAATAATAACAATTCCAAAAATTACTTGCTGAACCTGATACATGCCAGACAACAAGTGTTGAACTTGCACTCTCACATACTCCTAACCCTATAACTCAGGCACTATTATTATGTTAATTTAATAGATGAAGATACTGAGACACAGGGAGTTTTAGGATCTTGCCCAAGGTCACAGATAAAAATCTTCTGATGTTGAATGCAAATGAAACCATTCAGATTCCTTGACCCTACCTACGTTTTACCTATGTTTTTAACGCCGATCTTTTAAATGAGGTGTCAGCAAACTACAGCCTTTTGACTAAAAGCAGCCCATAGAAGATCTTTATTTAGTCCCAGATCTGCTTGTACAAGGGTTGCCCATCCTCTTACACAGATGAGTGGGCACAACCTGGTCTCTCTATCCTAACCCAACTGCTGTCTTTCAGGTATCTGGTCATTTTTTCTAACTGATTACTGTGATTTCTTGTCCTGCTCACAGAAAAACAGCAGCCTGACTAAGTTGTAATTTCTTAGACACTGTTTGGTCCTTCTAGTGAATGTCTCTGGTCTAAAGGAAATACCTAAGTGCCCAATAGAGTTGACAGGCAAGGTTAATCCTCACCAAGCTGGGGCATTCCTGGGGTGTTTTATAGTGACCCACTCTAGACATCTTAAATAATAAAAACAACACTGTGCGTGTGATCAAAGGCAGCACACCTGAGGTGGGCATGGTGTGCATTGCTCTGGCCTTCCTTCAGGACTGAAAGGCTTATTCCCCCAGCTACTGGGAATGCTGCCAACAGACAGCCATCAGGTGTCAGCCTTCTCAGAGAACTGCCTCCGATGCAGGTGCCTGCCTCAAGTCAACATCATGCCTTCTTTCAGGGCACCCACATCCAGTGACTGATTAGCACAGGGATATAAAAGCCCAGCCTTCCAACCTCAACATATAATGTTGTCTAGAGCCGTTCTGTCATCCGAGTTCCCCGCCGGATTGACTAAGGCCTCTGTTAAGATTGCGTCATGGTATAGTTTCTCCTTCTGTCCAGTCTTATTTCTTTTTTTCTATTTCACAGGCACTGACCTCAAAAGCACTCCCTAATAAGCTATATATGGAACTCAGCCTATGACAAAACCTAAAGCAAGAGGAGAGCTATTTCTCAAGCCTCTAGAAATTCAAGCTTCTTTTTAAGTGTCTCTGGTTCATAGATAATACAATTGTGAATGACTTCTGTTTACCTGGAGTCACCTCTGCAAGCATTCACCTCGGTGCTGCATGTGAGAAATAAGGAGAAATAGATCCAAGGAGCAGTGCTGTCAGTTATCACAGATGACCCACAGTCATTTCACCATGCTGTCCAGTGTGATTTCGACAATTACTGAAGCTTTTGGGTTGTTTATATTTAATCAGAGGTAGAATTCTGAAATACTTTCAGTATGCCAGGCTTCTTTATAACTGTCTTTGCCTTAGGGTAAACATCAAGGTATTTGCATACAATGGCACCCCACTCCAGTACTCTTGCCTGGAAAATCCCATGGGCAGAGGAGCCTGGTAGGCTGCAGTCCATGGGGTCGCTAAGAGTCGGACACGACTTCACTTTCACTTTCACTTTTCACTTTCATGCATTGGAGAAGGCAATGGCAACCCACTCCAGTGTTCTTGCCTGGAGAATCCCAGGGACGGGGGAGCCTGGTGGGCTGCCGTCTATGGGGTCACACAGAGTCGGAAACAACTGAAGTGACTTAGCAGCAGCAGTTGATTTTCAATGTTGTATTAATTCAGGTGTGCAGAAAAATGAATCTGTTATACATAACACACTCCAGTGTTCTGGTCTGGGAAATCCCATGGGCAGAGGAGCTTGGTGGTCTGCAGTTCGTAGGGTCACAAGAGTCAGACATGACTTAGCAACTAAACCATCACTATATGTACACACATACACACATATATATGTTTAATACATATATTCACTCTTCCCATAGAGACCATTACAGAGTATTGAACTTCCTGTGCTGTACAATAGGTCCTTATTTATTTCATAGATATTAATAGTAGTGTGTCAATCCCGATCTTCCAATTTAACCTCCCCATACCTCCCAGTAACCATATGTTCATTTTCTTCATCTGTAACTCTATTTCTGTTTTGTAGCTAAATTCATTTGTAGCCTCTTTTTAAATTCTACATATAAGTGTATCATATATTTGTCTTTCTCTGACTTCACTCAGTATGACAGTATGACAGTCTCTAGGTTCATCCATGTTGCTGCAAATGGCATTATTTCTTTTTTTATGGAGGAGTACTGTTCCATTGTGTATTTGTACCGCATCTTCTTTAGCCATTCCTCTGTCAGTAGACATTAAGGTTGCTTCCATGCCCTAACTGTTGTAAATAGCGCTGCAGTGAGAAGAGGGATTGTGCACATCTTTTAAGGAAACTTGAAAAATCACCTACTAAAGTAAGTATGGACAGTATTCATGTTTTCCTATCTTTCTGGTATCTTTTTAAAAAATGTTTCCATGGTGATACAACCTGATAGATACTGAGTGCTAAGTTGCTCAGTTGTGTCAGACTCTGAGACCCTGTGGACTGTAGCCCACCAGGCTCCTTGTCCATGGGATTCTCCAGGCAAGAATACTAGAGTGGGTTGCCATGCTCTTTTCCAGGGGATCTTCCTGACCCAGGGATTGAACCCGCATCTCTTAAGCCTACTGCATTGACAAGTGGGTTCTTTACCACTAGTGCTACCTGGGAAGCCCCATGATAGATACTGGAGGTTAGGTAAAAGGTGCTTTAATCCTGGCTTTGAGACTTAACAGCTGCTTTCTGAGCCTCATGATCCTCCACTGTAAAAGGGAAACGATGATGCCCATTTTTTAGAGTTATTGTGTTGTTTAAATGAGAGGATATTTGCAAAGGGCCTGCAATATTCAAGTACCCAATAAATGCTGCTGCTGCTGCTGCTGCTGCATCACTTTAGTCATGTCTGACTCTGCGCGACCCCATAGACGGCAGCCCACCAGGCTCCCCCGTCCCTGGGATTCTCCAGGCAAGAACATTGGAGCGGGTTGCCATTTCCTTCTCCAATGCATGAAAGTGAAAAGCGAAAGTGAAGTCGCTCAGTCATGTCCAACTCTAGCGACCCCATGGACTGCAGCCCACCAGGCTCCTCTGTCCATGGGATTTTCTAGGCAAAAGTACTGGAGTGGGGTGCCATTGCCTTCTCTGCAATAAATGCTAGCTATTTTTATAAAAAAGTATAATAATGATAAGTGGACTGACCAAAGGTTTTTGAAAGGAAATATCTTTACGACAAATACTGTAGTTTATTGTTACATATTTTATTAGCAAACAAAGATAGTCACTATAAAGATTTCTATACTGAAATATACATAAGTGATTTTCATCCAAGAGGCAATGTTTTGAAAGTAGAGGAGTTGAATGAAGTGATTTCCAAAGTATTCCTCCCTGCAGCGCACCCCGCAGTGTTTAAAGCCTTGTGAGTCTATGGATTAGGATGACCCTCCAAAAATAAGAGCAACTATTTCTTGGAATTTGAGTTTTTCTCTATTGAGAGTGGGTGCATGTCGACAGAACACTTGTTCTATTAGTCTCTTGGCTAATAGTCTACTCGCAAATAATTCAGACTCAATCAATTGTAACATTGTCTGCACACCTGACAGTGCAGAAATAGTAATGATTAAACTCTTATAAAAATGGAAGTTACTGCCCATTATTTTGTCCTAACCTTATGGTAGCTTAAATTCATTTAAATTGATTGTATATTATGGCTCATTATTTTTCTCTCAATAATAACTACTTCTGATTAGTGCCGTGTATGTATATGGAGGCAATTCTGCCCAAACAGAAGGAAAGAATTCTGCCTTCCTTCTGTCATCTGTTAACCTTGTTCTCAGGAACTAATTTCTCTGATACAGTCCCTGCATCTACTGTACATCTTTGTATGTGTCCTTGGACACATGCTCTCTTTTTCATCCTTTTCGTCTCTAGAATGAGTTGCGTGTATGAGTCCATCCTTTAGAGCCAATTTAGAGTCAAGTACTTTACCTCAATTTTGAGCTGGATTTACAGTCTCTCTCACTGAGTGGATCCAGGTTAGCAGACACACAAGACCATCTTTGTTTTCCTCCCCTTCTGTCTCTATATCCATCTTTCTACTTCCTGACTAAGAATAGGAGTCTTTCTTTCCTCATTTCTCAAAAGAAATAGCACAGCATTTTGTCTCTCTCTCTGCTCTGTTTCAGCCACTTAATATACGTATTAGAGCATTATCAGTCAAGATTGCATTCCCTGTTCCCTTATATATTAGACTTTGGTTGGGGACATAAGTGATGGGGGGAATGGTGGGGGTGGGGGTTGAGGATGGAAAGTGGAGGCTGGTGAGCAGATAGCACTTTATAGTTGAAGCCTGAGAGATCTCGATGGGAATTGAGGATGGTATACAAACACAGAATAGAAAGAAACTTCTAGAGTTCAGAAGAACCAGAACTCCATTCTGTGAAGAGACTGAGATTTGTACTCAATATAAACGGTGGAGTGGCTCAGTGGTCAAGAGTCCACTTGCCAACGCAGGACACATGGGTTTGATCCCTGTGTTGGGAAGATCCCCTGGAGAAGGAGATGGTAACCCACTCCAGTATTCTTGTCTGGGAAATCCTGTGGACAGAGGAGCCTGGTGGACTAACGTCCATGGGGTCTCAAAAGTGTCAGACACAACTTAGCAATTAAACACCACCACTGTAAAATGTGGAGTGGGCCTAGTGGCAAGAAGCACACACATGTCAGGCAGGAAAGAGCTGAAGGATGGAATAAAGGTGAGGAAATTTAACTCATTTTGTTTCTCATGTACAAATGGCCTTTTATGGTGTTGCTGGGTTTTATCGTTGAAGTGCAGACATATCCCCCAATTTATTAACACGAGTGAGTACAGAGCTCCCTGGAGTATGAGAAAGGAAATGAAAAAAGAGCTGTGCTCCAGCCTACCAAGCTCCCAGCTGACTGAAAGGCTTGTTCCCTTTTTCATCCATTATATGTTGTGTGTTTATATGAACGGTTGTGATACTGCTTTAACACTGTTTCTTTAGGAAAATGCATCCGTATTTGAGTTGGATCACCTTAAAATGAATTCTTGAAATACAGCTCACACAGAGATAGGGGACTTCTTCTGGCTTACTATTAATAACATTAATCATCTAGATGTTGCGGATAAAGAAAATGCAGGTGGTAAAACAATGGCTTGGCAAAGGCATCATGATCAAATCAAGCTAAAATTAGAACTTCATGCCCCTTCATTCAGTCTGTGAAACGTCTTTTTCTACTGGCTGTCTAAGGAGCATTCGCCTTGAAGAGATTATTGGGGGAGGAAAGTCCAATGAACAGACCACTTCCTTTCTCTCTCTTCTTTGCATTGCTGTTTCTCTTCCAGTCTATAAATCTTTCCTCCTCCCCAGCTCCTTCTCCTCTGTTTGGGGTGGGGGGGATGAATTTTTAGTTTTTCTCTTCTTCTTTTTCTTTGCTTTCTGGTCTTTTACTGCTCTCAGTACTTGGGCTGCCTCTTATTTTTCAGCCCCAATTTTTATACCTCCCACTCCTAGTAGAGAAAACATTGTCACTATTAGGATCTTTTTTTTTTTTTTTTAAAGTTTACATTCTGAACTCTTTCTGGCTCTGTGCAAAGCTTTATAAAAAAGGAAATTTTTTTATACAAAACTGTAGACTGTGTGTGACTTCCAAAAATATACAGTCTGTTATGAATCCCAGCCATGATTTTTATAACCACCCTCATGATTCTTGACTTTTGTTTCTCAATCCCATTAAAAATCTGGTGATAGCAATGAATTGCCTCCCTTCAAGAATGTGTAATTTACAAATATACCCAATTTGCATGCAATTTCACAAGGTGCAAAAACTCTCTGAACCCCTTAGGAGTTTATGACCTCATACCTAGAACCCTGCTGGTTGTCTCAATACATTTTACAAATATCACACAATTTGAGATAGGAGGAGTATCTTAAAACATAGTCCATTTTAATTCATTTTGTGTTTGCAGAGGTAAAGGGGGAAGAAACATTTTCAAATTACAAGTGCATTGTAACATTGTCCAAAAGGAAGAAACATTTATTGAGTACTGCCTACTACATACATACCTATTTCCAACATTATTATAGCTGTTTTAAGAATTGTATATATACATGTATATGTCTATAAATATACAAATATATACATATGTATACATTTGTGTATGTATTTATGTATGTGTAAATTTTTACGACAGCTATATCGTGTGGGACTCATTACACTCAGATATGGAAATTGAACTCAGTGGGATCAAACAGCTAATTCAGGTCACCTGCTAGTGAACAAGAGGTGCAGATTCTAACCCGCATCTAACTCCAGTGCCCCCTTGGAGGATAATTTCTTATCTTTTCTACTTAACACAAAATGTAGCACACAGGAGGTACTCGTGAAAGGTTGAATGTTGACCGGATTAAACTGAAGGAGGTTAAGTACAGAGCCCTGCGGTAGATTCCTAGAGACTAGAGACCACTCTCCCCACTGCCACCCCTCAACCCCATTTAATTTCATTTCTTTAGAGAAAAGGAAGGGGGCATTCTAATAAGTTCTTAAGAACAGAGAAGAATCTACAAAATCGCAGAGAAATGTAGTAATTTTCCTCTGTTCATCAGAGAAATATGTCATTTCCAGCAGTGTGAGGGTAACAGGCTTGAATATGCCAGTTTTCATTTGGAAGGAATGTACTGCAAAGTTCATGCAATATTAACTTGAGGAAGCCATTTTCAATTTAGTGAGTCCTCTGAACATTAAAGAAAGCATTCTGACTGAAGCTACTGCAATATAAAGAACAATTTGAAACATGCCTAGGAGGAAAATACAGTAATTTTAGCATAAGGAAGTTCTCAAATGAAGTCTAATTTTAAAGGAAAAAGAATCTCTTTGATTGAAGAAATTGTTCAGAACATATATGTACATATTCTACCTGAGGCTAGCTAATGAAGGAAGCTATAGTTTGAAGAGAGTTGGTGAGGAAAAGGAAAGCAATATTAGAGTCAGGCAACTCTGAGATAGAGGCTGATTATACTTCGAAGGAATATCTTTAGTGAAGCTAATAAATATTCAGCTAAGTTGAACAGAAACTCCATTGGAAGTAACTATATTCTTAGAAGCCAGTCAAGATAACAGAATGATGCAGAATCAGTAACTGTTTCCTTGATTTAAAAATAAGCCCATCTTGACTTTAGGTCAGGGCAAAATCACGATGGTAAAGCTTTTTAATTTTTGTAATCTCTTCCTAAAAACATACTAAATAATTAGAATAGCAAAAGAAAAATTATATTCACAGTATCCTCCAGAAGACCAACCAAAAACATCCACACTAACCTCAGAACACCAGCGAGTGTTGTCTTACCCAAACCACAAATGAAGCAGGATCAATGCAGAACATGCCTAGGTTTAGTAGCTGTGCAGAGCTAGTACAGGAGAAAGAGTTTTAATGGTTCTATAAACGCTGCAATACAGCAGTTGCCAACAGGTCCTCAAAAAGAGAGAGTCCCTCCATGAATAGGATTTTCAGCAAGTGAATGTTGTGAGAATAGCAGTGAAAAGGAGCAGGCTCCAGACTCCAGTAATGGATGAGTGGAATAAAAGGAGCACAGCTCTACACTGAGGAGATCAGAAGATACTGAGGTGATCAGAAGATACTGAGGTGACTGAAATGCAGTGAAAGGAGAAGGTTCCAGACTTCAGTTATGCATGAGTGGAATAAAAGGAGCACAGCTCTACACTGAGGGAGAGATCAGAAGATACTAAGGAGACTGAAATGCAGTGAAAGGAGAAGGCTCCAGACTCCAGTTATGCACGAGTGGAATAAAAGGAGCACAGCTCCACTCTGAGGGACTGTGAAGAGATCAGAAGATACTGAGGTGACTGAAATGCAGTGAAAGGAGAAGGTTCCAGACTCCAGTTATGCATGAGTGGAATAAAAGGAACACAGCTCCACACTGAGGGACTGTGAAGAGATCAGAAGATACTGAGGTGACTGAAATGCTGAAGACAGAAATATCTAATGAAACTCCTTTCCTAAGGAAAATGCTGCTGTGAGAAGGATTCAAATTGATCAGGACAGGAACTCTGAGGGCAAAGGGAGAGAAAAGGATCACATATAATGGCGAGATGTAGGACTCCACAGAAGGCAGATCTCAGAAAACAGGAATAACTACACAGATAGGCTATTTGAATATATATTTGTGTATCTGTCTATCTTTCTATTTCTTTGTGATAACAATAGACGAGAGAGCTCTCAAGCAGTAAAAGTAGGAAAGGTACCTTGGTATCTCTCAATCCCCTACAAGGGAACCATTTTCTAAAAGCACAGCACACTCAAATTATTTATACATGAACAACAGAAAAGAATATTGTTGAACAACAAATATACTAATTTTTAAAAAATGGACTAAATAATGCATTTCAGAAAAATATACAATCAAAAAGCAGCTAAAAACTAAATAATGTAACAATTATCTAAAAGAACTCAAGAAAACAATAAAAACTACAAAAGAACAGCAAGTAGTACAATAGAATTAGGAAACTCAGAAATTAAAAAGAAAGAAAAGAGATTCAATAGAAAAAAGAATACAGAAGACAGGAAAAGAAGATTCAACATAAGTCCCATTTATATTGCAGGAGGAAAATGAAAGCAATGGAACAAAACATACAAAATTCCATAGGGCAAGATTTTCTTAAAATTATAAAAAATGAACATCTACATTGAAAGAGCACACCATTAACCTTGGAAAATGAACCCAGAGTTGTCAATACCAATATTCTGGTAAGATTGGACAGTAAAGGAAAACCCTTTGGACATTCAGGCACAAAGATCAAAGTCTCTTTTAAAGGAAAGATAAAATCAAATATTCATACATACAGCTTAGGACAGTTAGGGAAACATGAAAACTGGGCCACAATTGTTTTTCATTAACTTTAAAAATGTACAACAATTTATTATAGAAAAATGGGGAAAATTCACTCAAAGCCTCATCTTTACCTTCCATTTTACTTTCTTGAGCATTGGATAATTTCAAGTCATTTAACATAAATAGAGCTTCCCAGGTGGCGCAGTGATAGTGTATTCGCCTGCAATGCAGGAGACAGTCCCTGGGTCAGAAAGATCCCCTGGAGAAGGAAATAGCAACCAACTCCAGCATCCTTGCCTGGAAAATTCCATGGTGGGCTGTAGTCCATGGGGTCACAAAAGTCAGAGCACAAACAATAAATAGTTTAACTTCTGTCTGTCTCTAATTTATTCTCCCTTTATATTTGGTTGATGTAAATCTTAAACTTGCCAAACTGATTAGTGATAGCTCCTTGGTACCTCCAGAAACCTGAAGGTAGTATCATCAGATGGGGTTTTCATTGGGTGGGGAAAAAGAGAGGAAATGAGAGTGGGGGAGAACCGCTGCGTGCTGAGGGAAAAAGTGGCTATGGTGAGTAAATTGGAGGCAAGTATGTTTGGCCTGTCTCTTCCCCGGGGCCACATCCGATTTTGGCATCTCCGTACTGTATTGTTGGCACCCTCTCAACAGAGCTAGGGGGCCACATCCATAGCCATGCCTAAGAGATACGGTGACAGGAGGCACCATGTAGCAGAGGGGCAGAGACAGGTGTTGCGTATGTGACGCAAAAACAGATAAGATCGTGGCTAGAAGAGCTTCTGCTGACAGAGCAGATTTTCCTGTTTTGTTATGTTAAATATATCCCCAATCCTAAGTAAACCCCTTGAGGAGGAAATAACTTTCCTGATTTTGTGATAGAGAGATACAGGCCAAAAATATTTAGTTTGAATATTTTTTAAATATATTTTAAATATCCAGCAATTCTTTTCTTTCTTTTTTTTTTTTTTTTTTTTGGCCTTGTGGCATGTGTTCCTTAGTTCCTTGACTAGGGATTGAACCTGAGCCCCTGGTATTGGAAGTGCAGAGTCTTAACCACTGGACTGCTAGGGAAGTGCCTAGTGTGAATTTTAATGTGTATTATGTGTCCAGTTATTGAACAAGTACAAATGGATTAGTTTTAGATAGTTGATACTAATAACTTAAAATTTTACCAATAGCAGTAAGTGTCTGAATAGTAGACTGCTTGGATTGAATTCCCAGCTCTGTCAGTAGCCACTGAGTCATTTAAGAAGGTTATTTCACTTCTGTAAATCTCAGTTTTCTCATGAAATGTGAAAAACGAAGAGTACCTCAGTCAAAGTCAAAAAGGGAAACACAAATATCATATATAATGCGTATCTATGGAATCTAGAAAATGGCACTGATGAACCTAATTGCAGGGCTGCCCTAGAAACCAGAAATACAGAACAGGCTTGTGGACACAGATGGGGGATGGAGAGGGTGGGCAAATTGAGGGAGTATCCCTGAAACATGTACTTTACCATGTGTAAAATAGATGGCCAGGGGGAAGCTGCTGTGCAACTCCCGGAGCTCAGCCTGGTGCTGTGTGGTGACCTAAGGGGGTGGGTGTGAGGGAGGTTCAAGAAGGAGAAGACATATGTAAACCTGTTGCTGATTCATGTTGATATGTGGCAGAAACCAACACAATATTGTAAAGCAATTATCCTAAGATTAAAAAAAAAAAGAGTAGCTAAATCATAGGATGGTTGTGAGAACATCGTGAGATAATGCGTAAACATCACTGTAGTGCCGGTATTGGCATCTGTCCATCCCTTTGTAAATATTAGCTGTATTGTTGTTAGTGTAACTTTTAGGGGTCAAAACATGTGATGAGTACCATCATAGAACATCTGACTAGTTTTTAATATTGCCATACCAAAAGGAGTGTTTTTATACTGGAGAGGAAGTCATACACACACACACACACCAACACACACTCACTGAGTATGGTATACATTTTCCTTCCATCCCATATCACTCCTCTGGGTGTTAAACCCCTCCCCCCTCCTTTTCTGGCGGTTTTTGAAAGGAAGAGTGTCTAAAGAGACCAGGATCTCTTGGTAACACTGGTTGGCATCTTTTTGATAAATTTTTGCACTTTCTTCTTGACTCTTCATTCTGTCTCAGAGTCTAGTGTATAATTATCACTATTATTGTTGTTGTTGTTTGATATCTTGGGCTCTTGACTCCACAGCCCAAAGTGCAGTGCTCTTCCATTCCACCCCAGGCTCCTAGAGTCCTTGCTTGAGTCTCACATGCCAGGGCCTGTTTAATTGGGCTCATGAAAGAACTGGGACATGAAGTGTAATAAATAAGGGTTTTGAAATTGGGCAGACCTGGATTTGAATTCCATTGCCAATACTTGCTAGTTTTATAATTTGGGTCCATTACAAAACCTGTCTGTGAGATAATTTCAGTACATGTAAAATGGATTAGTTAATGTCCATCTCATTGTGTTTTGAGGGAGGTGAAATAGGATAATGAATATGCCTGGTATTAAAAAACCCTCAAATGTTAGTTTCCATCTATATTATGTATATTTAAATTTGCATGAGTTTAGACTTACATCTTTCCTTCCAGAGATATGTGTAACAGTAGTATCAAATTTGTTTTACTTCTGTATTTGAATAGCAGAGATGATATTTTTCTAATTAGTACTATATCGCTATTAAGTAGATAAGCCCCTGTTATCCCGTTTTTTTATTTCTCCTTGGGCAGTTACTTTTCTTGGAACCATTTTTTTCTATGCACTCGACCTTGAGTCATTTTCTGACTTATTACTTAACATAAGCATTAGCTCATTTGATTACCTTTAATCAAGTTGTATTGGTTCTTGAACATGGAAATGCTCTTGTTTCTTGGTCAGCCACATGTCACCTTTGCAGATTTTAACACTTCAGTCAGCTCATTTTGCTCTTTATTATAAATGTGGTACTTCTGTCTCCAAGCTTCTCTCAGAACCATCACTAAAAATATATTTTAGTGCAATGAGCATTTTAATAATAGTATCTATTTTTAAAAATAGAAATGATTGATTCTTTAATTAGTAAAAATCCCATTGATGTTGTACCCTTCAACTGACATGAAAATTTAAAAAAATCAGTGTATAGATTTGTGGCTATAAGCCTCCATCTAGGTATATACACTCCTATGGCATTTAGTATGCATACGTGTGTGCTGCTTATTCATGTCCAACTCTGCAACCCCATAGCCCACCAGGCTCTTCTCCAGGCAAGAATACTGGAGTGGGTAGCTATTCCCTTCTCCCTGGTGGCTCAGATGGTAAAGCATCTGGCTGCAGTGAGGGAGACCCGGGTTCGATCCCTGGGTCAGGAAGATCCCCTGGAGAAGGAAATGGCAACCCTCTCCAGTACTCTTGCCTGGAAAATTCCATGGACAGAGGAGCCTGGTAGGCTACAGTCCATGGGGTCCCAAAGAGTCAGACACAACTGAACGACTTCACTTTCATTTTTCTTTTCTAAAACTAAATGGCAACAGTTCAGTTCAGTCGCTCAGTAGTGTCCGACTCTTTGCGACCCCATGAACTGCAGCATGCCAGGCCTTCCTGTCCATCACCAACTCCTGGAGTCCACCCAAACCCATGTCCATTGAGTTGGTGATGCCATCCAACCATCTCATCTTCTGTTGTCCCCTTCTCCTCCTGCGCTCAATCTTTCCCAGCATCAGGGTCTTTTCAAATCAGTCAGCTCTTTGCATCAGGTGGCCAAAGTATTGGAGTTTCAGCTTCAACATCAGTCCTTCCAATGAACACCCAGAGACTGATCTCCTTTAGGATGGACTGGTTGTATCTCCTTGCAGTCCAAGGGACTCTCAAGAGTCTTCTCCAACACCACAGTTCAAAAGCATCAATTCTTTGGCGCTCAGCTTTCTTCACAGTCCAACTCTCACATCCATACATGACCATTAGAAAAACCATAGCCTTGACTAGACAGACCTTTGTTGACAAAGTAATGTCTCTGCTTTTTAATATGCTATCTAAGTTGTTCATAACTTTCCTTCCAAGGAGTAAGCCTCTTTTAATTTCATGGTTGCAGTCACCATCTGCAGTGATTTTGGAGCCAGAAAATAAAGTCAGCCACTGTTTCCACTGTTTCCCCATCTATTTCCCATGAAGTGATGGGACCGGATGCCATGATCTTAGTTTTCTGAATGTTGAGTTTTAAACCAACTTTTTCACTTTCCTCTTTCACTTTCATCAAGAGGCTGTTTAGTTCCTCTTCACTTTCTGCCATAAGGGTGGTGTCATCTGCATATCTGAAGTTATTGATATTTCTCCTGGCAATCTTGATTGCAGCTTGTGCTTCCTCCAGCCCAGCGTTTCTCATGATGTACTCTAAGTTAGATAAGCAGGGTGACAAAATGCAAATGGCATAGCTATATAATTTATAATTGATTAAACACCATCTTCTTTAGGGCCTTGGCCTTGTCTCATTTTTGTTTCTGTAAAAGCCCTGATTCAGTTATATTATTTTGAGTTCCAGCAGCGTTTCAATTTCTGCCAGTGTTCAAGCAACAGGATCAGCGAGGTGATGGCCCACTGAAGAAAGGAGGGGCGGGTGAGCAGGTGAGGAGTGGTAGAATGCTAGGTATTCGTACACAAACAGCACACTCAGTGTTGAGGGAGCATCAAGAAAGTCTTTGTCCTTCAGGGTTTCTAAGTTCCAGCCCTTTTACCCTGCAGGGAAGATAAACTGGCTTTTCGAAGTTCTGGGCTCTTACTCAAAGGTAATGTAATTCTGCTTTCAGAGAAGTAGGAGATCTTTTGTGCCCAAGGGCCTAAAGGAGTGTGGGTAGGGTGTCCTGGGGATTAGTTGGGGCCCAGGAAGTACACATTGAGAACACCTTTTGTGAGAGAGTATTGTTTCACACCCCATGTGGTGGCCAGATAAGGAGGCCTGCCTTCCCTGTGTTCCTGGGGTCACTCTTGGGGGCAGAGGGGTGGCTTCACCAGGCAGGAACCACATGAGAAGGGCCCTAGAAGTTTTATGCCTCCTTTGAAATTTCTTCAGTTGCTCTGATCCCTGTGACCTGTCACACTCTAGAATGCTCACTAGCAAACACCCTGGGGATTTGTGCTCACAGGAACCACCGACAGCTCTGGTAGTCCTTCAACAAAGGTATGTTGAGGACTTTCCCGGTGGTCCAGTGGTTGGGAGTCCGCCTGCCAGTGCAGGGGACACGTGTTTGATCCCTGGTTCAGGGGAATTCCTCATGCCGTCGGGCCCAAGTGCCACAACTGCCGAGCCCGCAAGCCCCAACTACTGCAGTCTGTGTGCCCTAGAGCTCACATGCCACAAGAGAAGCCGCCGCAACGAGGAGCCCACACACCACAGCTAGAGAAGGCCCGCATGCAGTAACAAAAACCCAGCACAGAAAAATTATCAATAAATATTTTTTAAAAAAGATTTATTGAGTACTTACTATAAGCCAGGTTCTTGGTCTGGGGGTAGACCTTTAAAGCGGGAGGATAAAACCTAAAGAGATTCATAATCTCTCTCTCCCTTTCTTTATGCTGAATTTTCTTTCTTCGTAGAACTCAAACACTTTTTATGTATCTTCTGTTTATTGTTTGTTTTGCTACATTAGAATGAAAAGCCCAAGAGAACAGGAACTTTATCTTGTTTATTTCTCTCTCCCCAGTGTCTAGAACAGTGCCTGGCACATACTACATATTTCACAAATATATGCTGAAAGAGTGATTGAATGAGTCAACCCCAATGTTTTAGTCAATGAAAGTCAAGTAGCTTTGTATATTATTTTTTCTCCTCTTTCTAAACTTTCTTGGGCCTTTATACCTAAAATACTGTGTTTTTCTGCTGCTTTTCCAAAAAATGCTTATACTGCTGCATTGTTTATAACCTGCAGAGCTGCACAGTAAACGTGTGAAGTAAAAGAGCACTATCTACCTTGTGGCATCTCTAGTCTTGTAGAACCTTGTAGAGCCGGTTCTTTTATGAAAGTCCTTTTGTGAAAGATTTGTGCAGTTTTATAATCTACTTCAATTTGTATTTATGGTATGAAGGAACAAAACACTCTGATTTCTACATGGAAAACAAACCCTCTTTTGGCTGCGTCTCTGTGCGATAGAAACAAGGAGGCCACAGCCTCAGAAGCCTCCGGTCACCTCCTGCCTACTGCCCTGCTGTCACTCAGATTCTTCTTCCCCCCGCCCGGCCTCAAGGAGGGGAGGAAGGATGGGCGAAGGAGGGACGGAGCAGAATTCTAGGAGCATCCTCTCCACTGTCGTCTTTGCCAATAAAAGTTAAGATGCATCATTTTCTATTTGTACAGACGTTGTTTGCTAATTTTCTAGTAAAGGATTCATTGATGTGCGCCCCCCACACTGGCAAAAAAAAAAAAAATTATGTAGAAAACCCCAGGGAGCACAGTGGTATCTTCTTTCATCAGACATCAATCACAGGTTTATTCAACTTAGCTAGCATGAACTTTTAAGAAAACCTGAGTTAACAGGTTTCAAACATTTCATCACTTGGTGCTTATGTACTGATTTTCTTTACAGTGTCCCTAAATCTCAATTTAAAAACGGATGTTAACCTTTTTAGTATGCTGTGGTTTTCTTTCTTTTCCTTTCTTATAGACCAGTCATTTTCGGTGTTTTGCTCTTTGAATAGCCCTCTTGACTCTTGAGATGTAGAATGCTTTACTATTTTGCCTAAACTTTTTTTTTCTTGTAGTTGCCCCTTAAAAACTTTTTTGATATAATCTACCTCTTCCAGGGGCTTCCTGGGTGGTGCTAGTGGTAAAGAACCCTAACACACCTGCCAGTGCAGGAGACGTAAGAGATGTGGGTTCGATCCTTGGCTAGGGAAGATCCCCTGGAGGAGGGCATGGCAACTCATTCCAGTATTCTTGCCTGGCAAGTCCCGTAGACAAAGGAACCTGACAAGCTATGATCCATAGGGTCATAAAGAATCGGACCTGACTAAAGCAACTTAGCACTCACCTCTTTCAAAAGATCAATACAGCATTCCTGATGAAAGAATGACATTTTTAAACTCAAATAATATTTTTAATGTTTAAATTTCTTTTGACTTTTTGAAAAAAAATATATATATTTATTTGGCTGTGCCGGGTCTTGGAGAAGGCAATGGCACCCCACTCCAGTACTCTTGCCTGGAAAATCCCATGGATGGAGGAGCCTGGTAGGCTGCAGTCCATGGGGTTGCTAAGAGTCGGACACGACTGAGCGCCTTCACTTTCACTTTTCACTTTCAGGCATTGGAGAAGGAAATGGCGGCCCACTCCAGTGTTCTTGCCTGGAGAATCCCAGGGACAGGGGAGCCTGGTGGGCTGCCGTCTATGGGGTCACACAGAGTCGGACACGAGTGAAGCGACTTAGCAGTTCCGGGTCTTAGTTGAGCCATGTGGGATCTTTGATCTTCATTGTTACATAGAGGATCTTTAGTTGTGGTATGCAAACTCTTAGTTGCTGCGTGTGGGATGTAGTTCCCTGACCAGGAATCGAACCTGGGCCCCCTGCATTGGGAGTATGGAGTCAACCACTGGACCATGGAAGTCCTTTGACTTTCTAATGATGAATTTTAATTACTTTTCCTCTTTTGGCTTCCTAGGATTTTTGTGTCAATAAAAAGTTAAACAAAGAAAAAATACTTTGGGAGGGGTGGAATTTTATCAAAGTATACCTGTAGCCTCCCTAATTTTTTTAAGTATTGCCTTACTGTTCCATTTCCCTCTTCCTTATCTTTTGCTTAATGCTGAATATTCACTGGACCTTCATGATCCTCCTGCAATTTGTGAGACCTGGGTTCAGTCCCTGGGTTGGGAAGGTCCCCTGGAGAAGGGAACGGCTACCCACTCCAGTATTCTGGCCTGGAGAATTCCATGGACTATACAGTCGCAAAAAGTCAGACATGACTGAGTGACTTTCACTTCATGATATACAAACACTGAGATGAGGACTGTACTTGCCCTATCTCTTTTCAAGCCTCACCACTGTCTTGTAAGATAGGTAATATTCTTAGATTTATTTTTCAGATAAGAAAACTGAGACTTGGAGAGTATCCCACTGAAAGTGGTAGAGTATTACTTGGAGGAGCCGAACTTTAAATCAGTCAGTGTCTATCTGATTCAAGACTCTATACTCTTTGTTGTTGTTGTTCAGTCACTCAGTTGTGTCCAACACTTTGTGACTCCATGGAGTGCAGCACACCAGCCTTCCCTATCCTTCACTATCTCCTGCAGTGTGCTCAATTTCATGTCCATTGAGTTGGTGATACTGAAGAGGAAAAGTTAAAATTTTATATAACCTCCTGTTCCTTCTGCTTCTGTAACTCAGCTTGCTCCTTGCAAAGTCTGGATCACGTAGGTCATGTAGTCCCAGAAAGTGGGGACTTACAATACTAGGAACTGGAGCTTATCTCATTTACCCTTGTCCTGCTCTTTGCAACTTCCCTGCCCCTGCAAACCTGCTCAATCATGCCTGTCTGTGTAAAGGTCAGGCCTCTCCTTCCTCATCTTGACTGCTGTTCCTGAGTGTGCGAAACCCCTTAGTTTAAACCAGCCTATTAACAGCTAGTGTTGCCTACTATAGTCTGTTTATAAAAACTCTGTAATCCCTTCTTTTGGGCTCAGAGCTTGGAGTGTTAAGTTTTCTGGGTCCCCCGATGTAATAAACATGAGTTCTCCAACTCTCCGAGTGTGGTGCTTGGTTTCTCGAGTACCGGTTTCTGCAACAGTACCACCCAACCATCTCATCCTCTGTTGCTCCCTTCTCCTCCTGCCCTAAAGTCTTTTGTAGCATCAGGGTCTTTTCCAGTGAGTCAGCTCTTCACATCAGGTAGCCAAAGTATTGGAGCTTCAGCTTTAGCATCAGTCCTTCCAATGAATATTCAGGGTTGATTTCCTTTAGGGTTGACTGGTTTGAACCCCTTGCAGTCCAAGAGACTCTCAAGAGTCTTCTCCAGCACTACAGTTCAAAAGCATCAATTCTTTGGCTTTCAGTGTTCTTTATGGTTCAACTCTCACATCCATACATGACTACTGGAAAAACCATAGCTTTGACTATACGGACCTTTGTTGGCAAAGTGATGTCTCTGCTTTTTAATAATCTTGTCTGGATTTGTTATAGCCTTTCTTCCAAGGAGCAAGTGTCTTAATTTCATGGCTACAGTCACCATCCACAGTGATTTTCTAGCCCAAGAAAATAAAATCTGTCAATCATATAGAAGCACAGAAGCTCTACCAGCATACTGTGATGCTTCTATATGATTGCTGTCTGGGATATTATACCTTTTCAAGTTTGTTGTTTATTCAGTTTTCAATCCTGTCTTCACTGCATTTTGCACTCTCACAAAGGCAGCAAAACCTGGTGTTTCAGAGCAAGGCTCTGGAGCCAGATTACGTGACTCCAAGCCTAGGCCAGCTCATACTAGCTGCATAATCTTGAGCAAACTCTTTAGCCTTTTGTGCCCCAGATTCCTAATCTGCAAGTGGGGAATAACAGTGCCTGCCTCATAGAGCTGAAAGACCTAAATGAACCATCAGTACATCTAGAGTGTTTAGAACAGTCCCTGGTATATGGTAAATAGCTAATGTTGTTGCTCATTATTTATTTATTTATTATTACTAATTCAACACACTTGAATTACATACTGCTACTAATGCCAGGCATCATGCTAAATTCTCTATAGAGCGATGGTTACCACAGAATCTTTCTATTAGGGGGTTCAGATCTAGTGGTGGATCCTAAACAACTGCACTCAAAGGGTGGGAGTGGTGGGGTGGGTACTTAGAAAGACAGTCCAGACATTGGGCTAAATATCAGTTCACTAAATTTGAGAGGCATTAGTTAAGGAGTGGTGGAATCAGAATCTGTAGCCCCATGTGTACATCTCCCAAACTAGTGCTTTCCCACTGAGGTAGGTCACTTCCAGATAGACAGCTAACTCTTCCCCTTTCACATGCTGTTTTACAGTTCAGCTTTTCCAATCCTTCCATCCAGAGGCTGTGTCTGCTTCTTTCACCTTGAGTTTAGACTGGCCTCGTGACATGCTTTGACCAGTAGAATGTGCTGACAATGTTGTGACATGACTTACAGGCTTAGACCTTAAAAGACTTTGCAGAGCCTTTTCTGCCCTCTTGGGATCTGGCTTCCGTGTAAAGAAACCGAGACTAGATTACTGAATGATGAGAGAGGGAGTGGAGAGAAAGAAACCCCATCAGTCTCCTGCCATTCAGTCACCCCAGCTGGGGTGTCGGTCCCGTGAGCCAAACCTCCACCCTGAGTCCTGTAGCTGTTGTTGAGCTGCCCCAACCAGTACCATGTGGAGCAGAGTTAAAGGGCCCAGATTGCACAATCATAAGCGAATCAGTCAAATAAATGGTTGAGATGTTTTGGGATAGTTTGTTTCATAGCAATAAATCCTTGGAACTTATGAGGTCCTGAGCTTCCATTTTCACTGCCTTGGAAGTCGGCCACCACATTCAAAGCTTGGATTAGATAATGGAATAGTGAGAGTCCATGTGGAGAAATTTAAGTCCCAGCATTCCGATCAGCCCTGCCAAGACCCCAGATGGGAGGATAAAGCTACCACCTTCCACCTCCTAGGACAGCCTTGCCACCAGCTGATGCAGCCGCACGAGGGAGCCCCAGTGAGACCACCAGGAGAACCACCCAGACAACTCCCAGATTCATGATTGCTGTTTTAAGCCATTCTGTTTCGGGATAGTTTATCATCATGTAGCAATAGGTAACTAAAGCACCCACAATGTACCTTGACTCCCCAGAAGCAAGGGCACTGAGGTTCCAGCCTATAGTGGATTTGGGGGATAAATAGTTTTACCTTTAATCAAGTAATCATGGTAATAATAAAGCAGGTAATTTGGCTGATGGAAATTTCAGAGATGTGAAGAAACTTGCTCGGGGCCTCACAGGTAACGCCATCACAGCAGAATGGTAAGGTATAATGTGAATGCCTCATTTCAGGTTTCTCCAGCTTTCTTCTCTCTTTGGCAATGGTCTAATTCATCTCACCAACTTCCAGTCTCACATCCCTCCAGTAGACCAAATCAGTCCTCACTACTGTTAGCAAATATCTGCAGGGTCTCTGGTTCACCCTTATTAACACCCTGGTGTCCAGGATAAAGACTGCGGCACACAGTCTTTTGCTTCTTTTGCTTCTCTGGCTGCAATTCTCAACACCGCCTTTCTTTAACTTTTTAACCATGTGGAGTCACTTGCACAGCACACAGTTCAAATCCCATCTTGTGTCATCCCTCTGAGCCTGTGCACAGATCACTTTACCAGGAGTGTCCTCCTTGTCTCCCCACCTCCTGGCTTGTCCATTTGCTTCCAGGACTTGACTCAAGCTCTACCTTGACCATGAAGCCTCATTTCCTGGTCTTCCGTGGGTACAGCTGATCACTCCTCACTTGTGTCCTCACAGAAACTGTATACTTTCCTAGTAGAGTATTAGTAACATCTTGCTGTTTGTAAGTCAGTTTTTATCAACCAGACTGAAAATGAAAGTGAAAGTCACTCAGTTGTGTCCGACTCTTTGCTACCCCATGGACTATACAGTCCATGGAATTCTCCAGGCCAGAATACTGGAGTGGGTAGCCTTTCCCTTCTCCAGGGGATCTTCCCAACCCAGGGAACGAACCCAGGTCTCCCACATTGCAGGTAGATTATTTACCAGCTGAGCCACAAGGGAATGTGAGCATCAGCCAAATTACCTGCTTTATTATTACCATGATTACCTGATTAAAGGTAAGAACTATTATCCCCCAAACCCACTGTAGGCTGGAACCTCAGTGCCCTTGCTTCTGGGGAGTCAAGGTGCCTTGTGGGTGCTTTAGTTACCTATTGCTACATTTAGTGAGGACTGGTCCTTAAGGAGAGGAGTACCCCAGTACAGGAGAGAAGCGAGACCCAGAAAGGATCAGGTCACATTGTCAAGGGCCTTGAATGTCATGCTGGTATAATCCAAGTGTCTGCCACCTGGATGTCCCCAAGTCCTCCCATTCTTCTAGAGCCACCGTTTCCTCTTGGGTCCAAATTTTTCCAAGTGTCCAGCTCCCATTCCACATTACATGAAAGCCCAACATCTTCTCCCTACGAATAACCCTGGAGCTTTAGGGAAAGGGGAGTTGAGTCAGCAGCTCCCGGGCCCCCTTGTCCCCCTTCCCCGCTTGTGCTGACAGCGGCCGCTGTCCACGTTCTTCTGTGGCTCCTGCCCACTTTCTACACTGCCTCACCCAAGAATGCTGCCTCAGTTCTTTTGTTTTCCCAAAGCAGCTTGTGCACAAGGCTGTGGCAGTTGGAAGACTTCTCTTTTTCTCCTAATTGCTTTTACAGTCTTCAATAGATAACATTCAGATGGTTTAAAAATCAAACAGTATAGAAGGTACATAGTGAAAATTCTCACTCCTACCTCGACTTTGCCTGCCTGTTTCCCCTTTTTTCTGGCCCCGGTAGCTTTTTTTTTTTTTTTTTCTAGCTTCTTTGGTGTTCCTCTAGGATTTACTGATGCAAATACAATATAGTGAAAATATAGAAAGATTTTTTTTTTCTCTGTTAAGCATTGTTGGCAAGAAGCTGTCAAAGCTTTTTGTAAGTCAGTTTTTATACTGACTTACCTACTTTCTGTACCTGCTTTCAAATCTGTGCTGTCAGCTGCTCTCCATGGGGCTTTCCCCCAGAAAAGTTCTTTCTTTTCTATTTTTCTATGGGACTGATATTCCACAGTGACAGTATTTTTTTTAATTTTATTTTAAAAAATTTATGTTTTATTGAAGGATAATTGCTTCACAGAATACAGTTTTTTTTTTTTTTTAAATAAAATAATTGGGACATATGATCTGAGATGTGAGTTTTTGTAAAATGTTAAGTTCACTTATATTTAGTGAGTTTGCTCTAGAAAATGTGGGATCAGGGTCTCCATAGTTATTCCAGCCCTCGTTAATTCCCAAGGCCTGTCCCTTTCTCTAGGGTAGCAGACTTGTAGTATCATTTAGGTTGTAGTGGCAGAGGATGAGGTGGTTAAATAACATCACTGACTCAACGGACATGAATTTGAGCAAACTCCAGGAGATAGTGGAGGACGGGAGCCTGGAGAGCTGCAGTCCAGGGGGTTGCAGAGAGTCAAATACGACTGAGTGACTGAACAGCAACAAGGCTGTAGCCTTTGAGCTGTAGCCAGGACTACAGCTCAGGAAAGAATTCAGTCATGAGAATGACCGAAACTTGGATATTAGCGATCATTGTCCTGATCCGGGGGATAAATCACTAGCCACCATTTTCTCCAGGGCTCCTGTCAGCTTCCATCTGGCTGGGCCTCCCTCTCTGTGTTGAGACCCTCTCCTCAGTCTTTTTACTTTTTTTCCAGGTTCTGGACTGCTAACTGCTTTCTTCTCTCACTAGGCTGCCCCTGAGAGCTCTTACTTCCTTTTTAGTTTTATACATGGAGCGATTTAGTTCAGTGGAGAGGGGTCACACATGAGGTACTCCTCTGGGAACTACCAGATTAATGGGGAGCCTTTGAGCATTACTAATTTTAGCAATCAAGCCAGGCTATAATGATTTGCATATAGATAGGAAGGCATTGGAGTGCCTGCTTGTTAATATTAATGAGATCAGATTCTCATTGGATTTATCAGCTAACAAACATTGGGAGTTAGTGTAATTTACACCCTCATTCCCTGTGTAGTTTTGTGGCAGAGACAAAGAGTATCCCCCCCAGTATTCCAGGTGTTCTCCTACATTAGCCAGCCTCCGGGCCATGTGATTTGTTCTGGCCAGTGACCCATGAGCAAAGTTGGTGTGTGTGTCTTCTGGACTGAGGCAATTAAGAGCCAGGGTACCCTCTCTATCACCCACCTCCCCTCAGTGGAGGCCAAGCATTCCAGATGGCATAGCTACAAGCTGCAGGAGGGCCATCTGATGCACATTGGACTGGGATATGAATGAAAAACAAACATTTATTGTGATAAGCCACTGAGATTTTTGAGGTATTTTTATTAATATCTAATTGCATATCTATGCTACTTGAGCCAATTTTTGTTGGAAATCAAAGCTCAATACCTAAAATCTCTAAAATGATAGTGTGTTTGTGTGGGTCTTGTGTGGAACATGCAAATATGTCCCCACTTTCTGCATGAATTACAATTTGAAAATCTTTATAATTGTTTGTTTATCTGAAGGCCCCATGTATATATAAGTGAATTTTGTTAAAGTGTCCTAGTATCTCAATACTTCTCAAAGCCAGCAAGAACATTAACTATTCAATGTAAGCTTATAATGCACTGCCTTTTCATTCATTCCTAGTTCTCTACATTCAGATACAGGTACTACTTCCTATTTGGCCCCCTTCCAAATTTCCTTAAACTTTTCCAGAAACAGTTATATAAAATTCTGGTTGAAGATTTGTTTGGTTAAAAGTTTTTTAAGGTAAATTTAGTAGTCCTTCTCTATTAGGAAAGTGAGATTAATTTAGGAGCTTTCTACTTAGCAGCCCATCCAAAGGTTCCTAATGATCAACATAATTTTCTGTCATCCAGCACAGAAAAATAGCAGGCCCCACTCTGCTGCTCCAATACCTTTCCTTCTCTTAGCTGCTCAGGTGTTTTCTCCCAGGACTTATTTCAACTGGAATTTCAGTCATATTTCCATGGCTGTCACATAGCTGTTTTATTAGTTTTCTGCTGCTGCTGCTGCTGCTAAGTCACTTCAGTCATGTCCGACTCTGTGCGACCCATAGACGGCAGCCCACCAGGCTTCCCTGTCCCTGGGATTCTCCAGGCAAGAACACTGGAGTGGGTTGCCATTTCCTTCTCCAATGCAGGAAAGTGAGAAGTGAAAGTGAAGTCGCTCAGTTGTGTCCGACTCTAGCGACCCCATGGACTGCAGCCTACCAGGCTCCTCCATCCATGGGATTTTCTAGGCAAAAGTACTGGAGTGGGGTGCCATTGCCTTCTCAGTATTAGTTTTCTAGGGCTTGCGTAACAAAGTGCCACAAACTGAATGGCTTGAAAAATAGATTTATTGTCCCCTAGCTTGAAGGCTCACAGCCCAGTATCAAAGTGGCAGCAGGGCCATGCTCCCTCTTCGGGTGCTAGAGAAGAATCTGTTCTAGACCTCTCTCCTAGCTTCTGGTAGTTCCTTTGCTTATGACAGCTTAACTCATGTCTTTCATGACTTTCTCCCCTTGTGCCTTTCTGTGCTCAGATTTCCCGCTTTTTACAAGGACAGCAATCATATTGGAATAGAGGCCTACCCTAGTCTAATATGACTTTATCTTGACAAATCACACTGCAACAACTTCCTTCCCTGGGCTTCCCTGGTGGCTAGGACAAGTTCCACCCCAGATGAGGAAGATCCCCTGGAGAAATGAATTACAACCCACTCCATATTCTTCTTCGTGACCCCATGGACTGCAGCTTGCCAGGCTTCCCTGTCCATCACCAGCTCCCAGAGTTTGCTCAAACTCATGTCCATTGTGTTGGTGATGCCATCCAACCGTGGTCCTGGGGGAACATAGTTCAGTGTTTACAGCGTCAAACATAATGACAATGGCTAACCACAAAGCCCTTACAGTCATACCTATTTGTGCTGGAATTCCATTTTCTGCCATTTGATCCTCTGTTTTTTTGTTTCTAAAACAGAAGCTTTAATCATTACCTTATAAGAGGATTTCTGTGATAATTAAAGAATATCTTGCTTCAGTTTTGGCCATGAAGACCAAAAATTCATGACTTGCTAAACCAAAATCAAAAAATTGCAAAATACCTCCACATTCTAAACTGACTTGCTGAGCCACCTATGCAAGGCTAGAGAAAGTCTGAGAGTTTGAGACTGTGAGCACTGACGTGGGGAATCACCCATCTATACTGACAGAGAAGTCGTAGTTGATAAGGTCAGAAAGAGAAAAATTATTTTTTAAAGAGCTACTCTCCTGCTTCTCATGTAGGAGGGGAGGGGAGTATTTTCCTCTCATCTCAAGGAGGAAGATAGGAAGACTTCAGAGAGCTTGAGTGAAGTAGGAACTAATGTTTGACTCATGCTTTGGGAATTGGACTTCCCTGGTGGCTCAGACTGTAAAGCATCTGCCTACAATGCGGGAGACCCGGGTTCCATCCCTGGGTCAGGAAGATCTCCTGGAGAAGGAAATGGCAACCCACTCCAGTATTCTTGCCTGTAAAATCCCATGGATGGAGGAACCTGGTAGGCTACAGTCCATGGGGTCGGAAAGAGTCAGACATGACTGAGTGATTTCACTTACTTCACTTTTGGGAATTAAATGTGAAAGGCTATGGCTGCAGGCACCCAGATGCTCCCCCACGGATAGAACAATGAAGAGGGAAAGTTTCTCATGTGTTCCATGGACTGGCAAGATGGAGCTATGTGGGAATCATTTGGAAAGACTGTCCAAGAAGGCTTTCTGCTAAGCTTCACCTCAGCAAAAAGAAGTTAGAGTATACCACTGGCTGTAGAAACTGAGGAGGATTCCTCACTGGGCAGCCTAGAAGGAAGCTGGTTGGATGTTGGAAGGCAGCAGTGGGGGCTCTCTGAGGGAGCTATGTCAGTACAAAGAATTAGCACTGAGAATCTGCCAAGTCCAGAGGGCTCCAGTGCCGGGTCATATCTAGACTTCTAGAGACTAGTTGGACCTCTTCCCAGTGACATTCCCAGAGCTTCCCTGGTGGCTGAGGCAGTAAAGAATCTGCCTGCAATGCAGGAGACCCAGGTTTGATCCCTGGGTCAGGAAGATCCCCTGGAGAAGGAAGTGGCAACCCACTCCACTATTCTTGCCTGGAGAATCCCATGGACAGAGGAGCCTTGTGGGCTACAGTCCATGGAGTCAAAGAGTCAGACATGACTGAGCGAGTAATGACATACTCATAATGTCATACTCACATGTCACATAATGACATTTCAACTCCAGAGGAACCTGGGTAGTCTAGTAAAGGAGGGGACATGGAAAGGAGGAGGGAGATGAAGAAACATTTTAGAGAGAATTGGAGCAGAAGTCAACCGTGTTCTCTTCCTCAAAATGACAGGCCAAAGGAAGCTCAAGCTGGGGGCATAAACAAGTTTTAAATTGGATGAGAGCATTGGGTTACATGTTAACAACCTTGAATTGGACATTTTAATGAGTGAAATGAGGTGATTTGGGGGGCTGAAATGAATTGAAGGACTTTTTAAGATCTAAGAATGGCTTAAAAAGTGAGGAGATCTTCCTCATTTCATTCATGGAGGAGCAGACAGATCAATCCGAGGAGTTTTGAGTAGAATGGGGAGAAGAATAAAGCTGTCCTCAACCTGTGCTTTATTGAATTCATTCTGGCAAAAAAGCAGTACTCAGTAAAACTTGCTATCAATCTGATAATGCTGGTAATTACATAAGTTATTGGGTTGCCTGAATAAACCTCACACCATCTTTCATGATAGTGTCAGTGTGTAGTTTGAGGAAAACAGAAATCATTCCCACAACAATTTATAAGTAGAAAGGGACTTAATATAGGTAATTAGGTGCTTGCAAAGTTGTTAGAAAACATGAGGCTGCTGCTGCTGCTAGTCACTTCAGTTGTGTCCAACTCTGTGCGACCCTGTAGACGGCAGCCCACCAGGCTCCCCCGTCCCTGGAATTCTCCAGGCAAGAACACTGGAGTGGGTTGCCATTTCCTTCTCCAATGCAGGAAAGTGAAAAGTGAAAGTGAAGTCGCTCAGTCATGTCCGACCCTCAGCGACCCCATGGACTGCAGCCTACGAGGCTCCTCCATCCACGGGATTCTCCAGGCAGGAGTACCGGAATGGGGTGCCATTGCCTTCTCCGGGAGAACATGAGGAATAGCCTCTAAACTGAACCACCGGAAATTACTACCAGGAGATAAACATCAAAATGATTTGCCAGGGGAGCTATCACCCCTTCCAGTCATAAATGTGTGAAATCAAGAGTCTCTCAGGGAAGCTATTGAATTCTTGGTCACGTTGCTATAGCTGCAGTCTGAGGATTGAGAAGACACTGTCATCCTTGCAGCTGTTAACTTGTAACACTCCTGAAGCTGAACTCTGGACCTTGAGATGCTGTTGCAGAAAAACCCGATGCCTGCATGACTCTACTCAGTAGCAGAAACAAACAGAGTAGGCAGGTGGCCCTGGACTCACTCCTGCCTTCCTAGTCTCTTTTGAGTATATTTAACGCACACTCTGAACATTAGCTGTGAAGGAGTCATAGAAATGTAATTTTGAGCTTTTCAGCCTTTGCAATACCAGAAGGTATCACAGAAGGTGGCTGGAATGGATGTTAAGAGCTCATGTTTCAGGCCTCCCTGGTGGCTCAGTGGTGAAGACTCCGCCAGCCAATTCATAAGACACCAGTTTGACCCCTAGTCGGGAAGATCCCGCATGCTGAGGAGCGACTAAGCCCACGTGCCACCACTGCTGAGCCTGTGCTCTAGAGCCTGGGCACCGCAACTACTGAGCCTATCCCTTAGAGCCCATACCTCACAAGGAAGCCACCACGATGGGAAGCCTGTGCACAGCAACTAGAGAGTAGCCCCCGCTTGCTGAGACTAAAGAGCTCACACTAAGCAGCAGGACACAGCACAGCCACGAAAAAGGAGCTCAGCTTTCATATGCAAACAGTGATCCCATGCATGTGAAAAGACAGGTGAGGCCAGCGGCCCCAGCTTCTGTCCCTAGTACCAAATACTAGATTCACTTGGGGTTTTTTTTTTTTGTTTTTTTTTTTTTTTACAAAATCAACTTTCAGATCAGATCAGTCACTCAGTCCTGTCCAACTCTTTGCGACCCCATGAATCGCAGCATGCCAGGCCTCCCTGTCCATCACCAACTCCCGGAGTTCACTCAGACTCATGTCCATCGAGTCAGTGATGCCATCCAGCCATCTCATCCTCTGTCGTCCCCTTCTCCTCCTGCCCCCAATCCCTCCCAGCATCAGAGTCTTTTCCAATGAGTCAACTCTTCGCATGAGGTGGCCAAAGTACTGGAGTTTCAGCTTTAGCATCAGTCCTTCCAATGAACACCCAGGACTGATCTCCTTTAGGATGGACTGGTTGGATCTCCTTGCAGTCCAAGGGAATCTCAAGAGTCTTCTCCAACACCACAGTTCAAAAGCATCAATTCTTCGGCGCTCAGCTTTCTTCACAGTCCAACTCTCACATCCATACATGACCACAGGAAAAACCATAGCCTTGACTAGACGAACCTTTGTTGGCAAAGCAATGTCTCTGCTTTTGAATATGCTATCTAGGTTGGTCATTACTTTCCTTCCAAGGAGTAAGCATCTTTTAATTTCATGGCTGCAGTCACCATCTGCAGTGATTTTGGAGCCCAGAAAAATAAAGTCTGACACTGTTTCCACTGTTTCCCCATCTATTTCCCATGAAATGGTGGGACCGGATGCCATGATCTTTGTTTTCTGAATGTTGAGCTTTAAGCCAACTTTTTCACTCTCCACTTTCACTTTCACAAGAGGCTTTTGAGTTCCTCTTCACTTTCTGCCATAAGGGTGGTGTCATCTGCATATCTGAGGTTATTGATATTTCTCCCAACAATCTTGATTCCAACTTGTGTTTCTTCCAGTCCAGCGTTTCTCATGATGTACTCTGCATATAAGTTAAATAAACAGGGTGACAATATATAGCCTTGACGAATTCCTTTTCCTATTTGGAACCAGTCTGTTGTTCCATGTCCAGTTCTAACTGTTGCTTCCTGACCTGCATACAAATTTCTCAAGAGGCAGATCATGTGTTCTGGTATTCCCATCTCTTGAAGAATTTTCCACAGTTTATTGTGATCCACACAGTCAAAGGCTTTGGCATAGTCAATAAAGCAGAAATAGATGTTTTTCTGGAACTCTCTTGCTTTTTCCATGATCCAGCAGTTGTTGGCAATTTGATCTCTGGTTCCTCTGCCTTTTCTAAAACCAGCTTGAACATCAGGAAGTTCACGGTTCACATATTTCTGAAGCCTGGCTTGGAGAACTAGACCATTCAGGTATGACCTAAATCAAATCCCTTATGATTATACAGTGGAAGTGAGAAATAGATTTAAGGGCCTAGATCTGATAGATAGAGTGCCTGATGAACTATGGAATGAGGTTCGTGACATTGTACAGGAGACAGGGATCAAGACCATCCCCATGGAAAAGAAATGCAAAAAAGCAAAATGTTTGTCTGGGGAGGCCTTACAAATAGCTGTGAAAAGAAGAGAAGCGAAAAGCAAAGGAGCAAAGGGAAGATATAAGCATCTGAATGCAGAGTTCCAAAGAATAGCAAGAAGAGATAAGAAAGCCTTTTTCAGCGATCAATGCAAAGAAATAGAGGAAAACAACAGAATGGGTAAGACTAGAGATCTCTTCAAGAAAATCAGAGATACCAAAGGAACATTTCATGCAAAGATGAGCTTGATATAGGACAGAAATGGTATGGACCTAACAGAAGCAGAAGATATTAAGAAGAGATGGCAAGAATACACAGAAGAACTGTACAAAAAAGATCTTCACAACCCAGATAATCATGGTGGTGTGATCACTCACCTAGAGCCAGACATCCTGGAATGCAAAATCAAGTGGGCCTTAAGAAGCATCACTATGAACAAAGCTAGTGGAGGTGATGGAATTCTAGTTGAGCTATTCCAAATCCTGAAAGATGATGCTGTGAAAGTGCTGCACTCGATATGCCAGCAAATTTGGAAAACTCAGCAGTGGCCATAGGACTGGAAAAGGTCAGTTTTCATTCCAATCCCAAAGAAAGGCAATGCCAAAGAATGCTCAAACTACCGCACAATTGCACTCATCTCACACACTAGTAAAGTAATGCTCAAAATCAACTTTATTGAGGTATAAAATGCACTTACTTTAAGTGTACGTTCAGTGAGTGTTAACAAACATAGTACATATGTAATGAGTGCCATAATCATGATGTAAACTTTCGCCAGCATTCCAAAAAGTTCTTTTGGTCTCTGCAGTTAACCCCTGCTTTACCTTGCCAAGCAACCAGTGATCTGCTTTCTGTCTCCGTAGACCTGTTTTCCCTGTTCTAGAATTTCATATAAATGAAAGCATACAGTATGATGCAGCTGTTTTTAATATTTGCAATTTTTTTCTCTCTTGCCAATAATACAGCCTGGCATAGTGGAATAAGTAGGATTCTTGAAGTTAGACAAACTCAGGGTTGAATCCCAACCCACCTACCTAACAGCTCTTAAGCTATTGCAAGTTGAAATGAACCCAGATTTCTTAACTGTAAAATGGACATTTAAAACAGAAATAAAAACAAAAGGCACATATTAGGGTTGTTGTCGTTTTTGTTGTTGAGTCGTTCAGTCATGTCTGACTCTTTTGTGACCCTGTGGACTGTAGCCCATCAGGCTCCTCTGTCCATAGGATTCTCCAGGCAAGAACACTGGAGTGGGTTGCCATTTCCTTCTCCAGAGGATCTTCCCAACCCAGGGATTAAACCCACGTCTCCTTCATTGCAGGTGGATTCTTTACCACTGAACCTCCAGGGAAGCCCCCTGGAAAGGTTAGAGTTAATAAATGAACAACACACAAATGGCACTCCAGGAACAGTAATTATCATTCTTCTTGATGGTGGCTTATTATTTTCTTTTTATGCTCATTTTCCAGTCAATTGCACTTAAACTGTAGTGCTGTTGTGGGGAGTTTTGTCGCCAACTGCTACCTGTGACTGCCTAAGAGTGATTAGAAGCTCTTCTTTGAAATACCAGGTTGCGTCACATTCTGGATTCTGCCACTTGCTGTATGACCTCGTGGAAACTCTGAATCTTCCTGTGCCTCGGTTTTCTTTTCTGTAAAATGGGAATAATCATAGCTAGAACTGTTATGGGAATTAAATGAAATTATACTTTTCACCTTAGTAAATACTCAAAATGACTAACTATTACTAATAACATTGTTATTTCACATTGAAATTTCTCTAAGATCCCTTACAGTAGATTCTGTCCCTATACCTTCACTCCAGTTCTGTCCCCTGAGAGAAGTGACTCTCTTTTTCTGACTAATTAAAATGTCCTATATTAGCCTCCAGGAACCTCTCTTTCCTACAAAATACATTTGTGCCCTCTCATCTGGCATGTATCCCAGGCTTTATATTATCATTGAACTGTAGAATGTTTGGGATTGAAAAAATGTTTCACTTGAACCCTCTCATTTTACAGCTGGTATAATAGAGGTCCAGTAAAGATGAATTATTTATCAAGGTCAGCTTTAGAGCAGAAAGCAGATTAGAACTTGGGCTCCTAATTCTCAGTCCTGTGTCTACAACGTGATTTAAAGGGCTTATCACATAATAGTCAGTGGTTTGCTGGCTTTTTATTTGAATTCTTCAACTCTCCCGTGCTCGGTTGATTTCTAGAGCCAAATCCAATGACTTTGGTTGTCACAGTGGCTAAGCGCTTGTCACTCTGCGATTAAAAAAATGATGCTCAGCCTTGTCAAAATATAATCAGAAAGTTTACCAGAAAGATCATCTGAAAATAAGCCACCCGTATTATAACAACGTGAGATGGCTATGCTGCATTGCAGGTATAGATTTTGTGTGGCAAATAAAAATCTTGCTAATGCTGTAATACCAGTACTTTAGTGACTAGCCATAGATTTATGAAGTCCTGTTCTCTAATTGCAAAGAAAATGCTTTTTATCACCAGTTCAGTCTTTGGGTAAATATTTTAAAAGAAATTTCCATGATATCTTCAGCCTAATAAGATAAATAAGATAAAAGCTCTTATACTCCACCCACACAAGGCAAACACAATTGGATAAAAAGTAAAAGGCAGGTGAAGAAGAAGAAGTGAAGTTGCTCGGTCATGTCTGACTTTTTGCGACCCCATGGACTGCAGCCTACCAGTCTCCTCTGTCCATGGGATTTTCCAGGCAAGAGTACTGGAGTGGGGTGCCATTTCCTTCTCCAGGAGATCTTCCTGACCCAGGGATCGAACCCCGGTCTCCCGCAATGTAGGCAGATGCTTTACCATCTGAGCCACCAGGGAAGTCAGGTGAACCACTGTTATATTTGTGTGCAAGATAAGCAGTTAAACAGCTTTCTTAGGGCTGAAGAACTAAAACTGTCTCCTCCAGCCATGTGTTTCTGCCCACATACTGCTATGGACTTGGGCAGGAAGAAGATTCAATATGTGTATCCTTGGAAGGAGGGAGAAAGAAGGAGGACATGAACTAGTTAGGAGGGATGCCTAGCCTTTTATGAAAAAGTTGAATGACTCTTCAGTATGTGTTTCATAATTTCTAAAACGCCATGTATTGGGGGACCCCAAGACCACCCCACAGGCACAGCGATTTGACAGCTGGCCTCGCAGAACTCAGCATCTATGTGTACTCTTAACTAAGATTCATTACCATAAAAAGATACATGTTGATGTATGGCAGAGACCAACACAACATTGTAAAGCAATTTTCCTCCAATTAAAAATAAGTAAGTTTTTTTTTAAAGATAACAAAGTAAAATCACAAAAAGGAAAAAGTGCTTGGGATAAAGTTGGGAGGAAACCAGGTGTTAGCTTCTTAGTCCTGTCCCAGTGCAGTGGCTTTCTTCCTTCAGCAGTGAGTTGTGACCACACATGCAAAGTGTCGTCTGGGGCAGCTCTTTAGTGACTTGGTGCTCAAGGTTTTTACTGGGGGCTGGTCAATAGGCACTCTCTGCCCACTGCATACCCAAATTCCAGATCCCAGAATAAAGGCAGATATTTAGTATAAAGCATATCACTGCACAGTCTAGACCTACTAAGCTGCCTTTGTCATTTAGGGAAAGTCTTCTGTCAGCATAGGGAACTGTTTACTAGCTAAGTTCCCAGATGCCCACGAAGGGCCAGTCTTTCAAGCAGACCTTTCTAAGGATAATAGTCTCAGGCCTGCTATGCTCACTCTTCTCTGCACACACTGTTTTCCTCATTCAAACATGTACAGAGGCATAAAAAAGGCGACTCTTGTAATCCCATTAGAAATAAGTCATCTGAACTTCCCTGGTGATACAGTGGATAAGAATCTGTCTACCAATGCAGGGGACATGGGTTCAATCCCTGGTCCGGGAAGATTTCACATGCCACAGGGCAACTAAGCCTGTGCATCCCAACTCCTGAACCCGAGCTCTAGGGCTCCAGTCCTTTGGCCACCTGATACAAAGAACTGACTCATTGGAAAATACCCTGATGCTGGGAAAGATTGAGGGCAGGACGAGAAGGGGGTGACAGAGGATGGGATGGTTGGAGGGTATCACTGACTCAATGGACATGGGTTTGAGCAAACTCCAGGAGATTGTGAATGACAGGGAAGCCTGACGTGCTGCAATCCCTGGGGTCGCAGAGTTGAACACGACTTAGCAACGGAACAAAAACTACTAGGGCCCAGGAACTGTCCTGAGCCCACGTGCTGCAACTCCTGAAGCCCACGCACCCTAGAGCCTGTGCTCCACAAGAGAAGCCGCACAGTGAGAAGCCCGTGCACTGCAGTGAAGAGTAGCCCCTGCTCCCGACAGCTAAAGAAAGCTTGCACACAGCAAGACCCAGAGCAATTGAAAAATAAAAAAAGAAAACATTCACTTCAAAAAAATAAAAAATAAGTCATCTGTAGCAAAGAGAGTTTACATGGCTTATCTAACGCTGTATCTGGTTAGTTCGCTTGGGGGGCTTTATTGGGGCCACAGGACGGAGGACTCAGATCTGGCTGGTGCTATCTGGTTACTGGGTTCTTCTGCATATTGACCTTCCTGGGGCTACCAAGATGCTGCCAGGACAGGTTTTTTTGTACTCATGTCTGATTCCTGGACTGGGATGTGTTGCCTGAAAAAAGAAAAGCACAACCTAAAAGGTGAGAATTATATTTTACTTTGAGGACTTCAAGCCTGAGAGACAGAACTCTCAGATCACTTTGAGAGACTGCTCTGAAGAGGCAAGGGGGTGTGGAATCAGGATATATAGGAGTTTTTGCAGCAAAGACTAGGTAGTTGGAACATTAAAAAATTACTGTTAATTAAAGAAAACCAAATATCTAATGGGGAAGGAAATGGCAACCCACTCCAGTATTCTTGCCTAGAAAATCCCACAGACAGAGGAGCCTGGTGGGTTACCGTCCGTGGGGTTGCAGAGTCAGACACGACTGAGCAATTAACACACACGCACACAGATATCTCAAGTTGATGAGTTCACTGTTTTTCTATGTATGGGAAGCTGCAAGCCTGGGCTGACTGAAATCTTTCCTTTGACACACCCCTCAGCTATCTGGGGTTGGTAGCCTGTGTTTACTCATCTTGAGTTTCTTCAGGGTACACTGTCAGGGGTGGCTGTAATGTGATGGCTTGATGGCCGCAGCACCCTTTGCTATATGGCAGGCAATATTTTTCATTCATAGATGGATGGAACAGCCAGGCCTAGTGCTCTGTCTGTGTGTGTGCTCCAGATCACTGTCTTGGGCTTCCTTACAGCTTGATGATTCCAGACACTTGGGCTTCTTGCATGATGGCTGGCTTCCCTTGGGGCAAACATTCTAAAAGAGCAGAGCAAGATCCTACAGCATTGCTTTGGTTACACTATTATTTAAGCAAATTACTAAGACCAATGCAGACTTGAAAGAGAAGTGAATTAGATCCAATAGCAGGATAACAAAGGATTTGCAACCATCTTTAATGAATACTTACAATAAGTAATTTATCTGATTATCTTAATATCCATTTCTGTTACAGTTAGCTACTTTGCATGTTTCATTTCTCCCACCAGCCTACAAATTCCTTAATGTTAGGGATTCACTCTGCCTTAGTGTCCAATTTGATACAATGTTAAATAGTACTTTAAATAGCACACATTAATTATTGAATAAATAAATACTATTAAATGTTTACTACTTGCCAACCACTATACTAAGTTCTTTATTGTTTTGTTTAATCTTTATGTTAATCTTGAGAGGCATTATTTTTATTTCCATTTTTTAGATGAGGAAACTGAGGTATAGAATGGTTAAGTTGTCTGCCTAAGGGCACATAACTAGTGCCAGAATTTAAACTCACACTGACTCTAGAACGTGGGCTAAATCATTGTGTTGTACTGGTTCCAGCACAGACTTTGCATGAAGAGGAAGTCTCCAAAGAATCCAAATTATGGTATTCTGCTGTGTAGGAAGTTAAAGAGGTCTTAGGAGTATGAAGCCTTTAATTTAGCTCCTTTTCTGATTTTATTGGAGAAGTGGGGAGAGAAGAATGAAGAGAAGGATAAATAATAATAATAGGAACAAAAGGCATTCTAACTGAGTCATGTTCTGTAATCCTGAGTATTATTTAGTCTTGAGGCATTTGTAATCTTAAAAAACCACTCTCTTTAAAAAAAAAAAAAAATGGTGGTGTAAACACAAAGCATGAGATAAAGAAAATAAGTTAAAAAAATGGAAATATATTCCATACTGTGTTACACAAGTTTTTGGTTAAATTTGATCCTGAACCATTGATCATTTTTAACACATTATTAACTAGGAATGAATTAATACATCTTTTGTTGTTGTTTAGTTGCTCAGTCGTGTCTGATTCTTTTGTGACCACATGAGCTATAACCCTCCAGGCTCCTCTGTCCGTGGGATGTCCCAGGCAAGAATACTGGAGTGGGTTGCCATTCCCTTCTCCGGGGATCTTCCCTACCCAGGGACTGAATCCACATCTCCAGCATTGGCAGGTAAATTCTTTACCACTGTGCCATCAGGGAAGCCCATATCTTTTGTTACCCAAACATTATTGACCACAGACGTTTCAATATTCACTTGCATAACAAATTGATGGCCATAATACTCCAAAAATCCCCTGATCAATAGTGTATTAAAATCATATGTGCTAAGATATGGAGTCTAAGGGCAAAATGCCTGCCTTCTGATATATCTGTCATCAGGAAACTGTTAAGAATAGAAACTTTTTTTCTTCAAACAGTAATGGTGAGGGAGGCCCCCACCAAAGCAACAATGTCACAAAGCACCCTTCTTGAGTATTCTCAGAAGAGCTTGAAGAGGAGTACAAAGTATTTGAAAGTAGAGGGTGGAGGGTGATGGTGGAGCTAATCCTAAATACAGAAGAAACAAGCAGGGGGAAGGGAAGTGAAATCAGGGAAGGTGTCCTGGGAAATGTCTTCCTGGGATGGTGACTGGAAAGTACAGGATTATCAGGACAGGTTTCTTACATGACTAGCAGAAAATATAAGCTGATAGCTAGCGTCTGACACAAGTTGGAAATATATTTCTCTGGCATAAAAACACCGCTGGAGGAGAGAGGTCCAGAGTTCTATGGTGGCTCCATGGACTTAAGGAAATCCAGCTCTTTCTCTCCTTGCTCTTTACCGTAAATTGACACAAGCTAGTTGAGTTCTGCATGATACTTATGGGCTTTTTGATAAAGAGTAATTTGGTAGAGAACAATAAAAATGGTCACTTTGTCAACTTTCCTACCAGATGATATGAAAGCAAGTCTCAAAACAAATTCTGCCACAAACAGAGACATCTATTAACAACATTTACTTATAAACAAGCATAATCGTTTCTGTTATCTAAGCTTCCCTGGTGACTCAGATGGTAAAGAATCCACCTGCAATGTGGGAGACCCGAGTTCCAGCCCTGCATTAAAAGATCCCCTGGAGAAGGCACGGCCACCCACTCCAGTATTCTGCCTGGAGAATCCCATGGACAGGCAGGCTACAGTCCATGGGGTTGCAAAGAGTTGGACACAACTGACCAACTAAAGATAGCACAGTCAATTCAACTAAATCTCTACTTATATCTCCTCTAATCTCCAATCTCAACTATAGTGAAAAATTCAATCAAGGCAAGCATGACAACATTCCAGAAGCAGGAATGTTATCTAGAGAGCTGATATCAGTCAGTTCAGTCCCTTGGTCCTGTCCGACTCTTTGCGACCCCATGAATTGCAGCACGCCAGGTCTCCCTGTCTATCACCAACTCCCAGAGTTCACTCAAACTCACGTCCATCGAGTCGGTGATGCCATCCAGCCATCTCATCCTCTGTCGTCCCCTTCTCCTTCTGCCCCCAATCCCTCCCAGCATCAGAGTCTTTTCCAATGAGTCAACTCTTTGCATGAGGTGACCAAAGTATTGGAGTTTCAGCTTTAGCATAAGTCCTTCCAAGGAACACCCAGAACTGATCTCCTTTAGAACGGACTGGTTGGATCTCCTTGCAGTCCAAGGGAATCTCAGGAGTCTTCTCCAACACCACAGTTCAAAAGCATCAATTCTCCTGTGCTCAGCTTTCTTCACAGTCCAACTCTCACATCCATACATGACCACTGGAGAAACCATAGCCTTGACAAGATGGACCTTTGTTGGCAAAGTAATGTCTCTGCTTTTTAATATTTTATCTGAGTGAAGTGAGTGAAGTCACTCAGTTGTGTCCGACTCTTTGCAAGCCCATGGACTGTAGCCCATCAGGCTCCTCCATCCATGGGATTCTCCAGGCAAGAATACTGGAGCCAGTTGCCATTTCCTTCTCCAGGGGATCTTCCCAACCCAGGGATCAAACCCAGGTCTCCTGCATTTGCAGGCAGATGCTTTAACCTCTGAGTCACCAGGGAAGCCCAATGTGCTATCTAGGTTGGTCATAACTTTCCTTCCAAGGAGCCAGCGTCTTTTAATTTCATGGCTGCGATCATCATCTACAGTGATTTTGGAGCCCCTAAAAATAAAGTCAGCAACTGTTTCCACTGTTTCCACTGTTTCCCATCTATTTCCCATGAAGTGATGGGACCGGATTCCATGATCTTCGTTTTCTGAATGTTGAGCTTTAAGCCAACTTTTTCACTCTCCTCTTTCACTGTCATCAAGAGGCTTTTTAGTTCCTCTTCACTTTCTGCCAGAAGGGTAGTGTCATCTCCATATCTCAGGTTATTGATATTTCTCCCAGCAATTTTGATTCCAGCTTTTGCTTCTTCCAGCCTAGCATTTCTCATGATGTACTCTGCATATATAAGTTAAATAAGCAGGGTGACAATATGCAGCCTTGACGTACTCCTTTTCCTATTTGGAACCAGTCTGTTGTTCCATGTCCAGTTCTAACTGTTGCTTCCTGACCTGCATACAGGTTTCTCAAGAGGCAGGTCAGGTGGCCTGGTATTCCCATCTCTTTCAGAGTTTTCCACAGTTTATTGTGATCCACACAGTCAAAGGCTTTGGCATAGTCAATAAAGCAGAAATAGATGTTTTTCTGGAACTCTCTTCCTTTTTCCATGATCCAGTGATGTTGGCAATTTGATCTCTGGTTCCTCTGCCTTTTCTAAAACCAGCTTGAACATCTGGAAGTTCATGGTTCACATATTGCTGAAGCCTGGCTTGGAGAATTTTGAGCATTACTCTACTAGCATGTGCTGCTGCTGCTAAGTCACTTCAGTCGTGTCCAACTCTGTGCGACCCCATAGACGGCAGCCCACCAGGCCCTACCGTCCCTGGGATTCTCCAGGCAAGAACACTGGAGTGGGTTGCCATTTCCTTCTCCAATGCGTGAAAGTGAAAAGTGAAAGTGAAGTCGCTCAGTCGTGTCTGACTCTTAGCGACCCCATGGACTGTAGCCTACCAGGCTCCTCTGTCCATGGGATTTTCCAGGCAGGAGTACTGGAGTGGGGTGCCATTGCCTTCTCCGACTAGCATGTGAGATGAGTGCGATTGTGCAGTAGTTTGAACATTCTTTGGCATTGCCTTTCTTTGGGATTGGAAAGAAAACTGACCTTTTCCAGTCCTGTAGCCACTGCTGAGTTTTCCAAATTTGCTGGCATATTGAGTGCAGCACTTTCACAGCATCATCTTTCAGGATTTGAAATAGCTCAACTGGAATTCCATCGTCTCCACTAGCTTTGTTCATAGTGATGCTTTCTAAGGCCCACTTGACTTCACATTCCAGGATGTCTGGCTCTAGGTCAGTGATCACACCATCGTGATTATCTTGGTCGTGAAGATCTTTTTTGTACACTTCTGTGTATTCTTGCCACCTCTTCTTAATATCTCCTGCTTCTGTTAGGTCCATCCCATTTCTGTCCTTTATCGAGCCCATCTTTGCATGAAATGTTCCCTGGGTATCTCTAATTTTCTTGAAGAGATCTCTAGTCTTTCCCATTCTGTTGTTTTCCTCTATTTCTTTGCATTGATTGCTGAGGAAGGCTTTCTTATCTCTCCTTGCTATTCTTTGGAACTCTGCATTCAGATGTTTATATCGTTCCTTTTCTCCTTTGCTTTTCACTTCTCTTCTTTTCACAGCTATTTGTAAGGCCTCCTCAGACAGCCATTTTGCTTTTTGCATTTCTTTTTCTTGGGGATGGTTTTGCTCCCTATCTCCTGTACAATGTCACGAACCTCTGTCCATAGTTCATCAGGCACTCTGTCTATCAGACTAGTCCCTTAAATCTATTTCTCACTTCCACTGTATAATCATAAGGGATTTGATTGAGGTCATACCTGAATGGTCTAGTGGTTTTCCCTACTTTCTTCAATTTAAGTCTGAATTTGGCAATAAGGAGGTCATGATCTGAGCCACAGTCAGCTCCTGGTCTTGTTTTTGCTGACTGTATAGAGCTTCTCCATTTTTGACTGCAAAGAATATAATCAGTTTGATTTTGGTGTTGACCATCTGGTGATGTCCATGTATAGAGTCTTCTCTTGTGTTGTTGGAAGAGGGTGTTTGCTATGACCAGTGCATTTTCTTGGCAAAACTCTGTTAGCCTTTGCCCTGTTTCATTCTGTACTCCAAGGCTAAATTTGCCTGTTACCCCAGGTGTTTCTTGATTTCCTACTTTTGCATTCCAGTCCCCTATAATAAAAAGGACATCTTTTTTGGGTGTTAGTTCTCAAAGGTCTTGTAGGTCTTCATAGAACCATTCAACTTCAGCTTCTTCAGCATTACTGGTTGGGGCATAGACTTGGATTACTGTGATATTGAATGGTTTGCCTTGGAAACATTCTGTCGTTTTTGAGATTGCATCAAAGTATTGCATTTCAGACTCTTTTGTTGCCCATGATGGCTACTCCATTTCTTCTAAGGGATTCCTGCCCACAGCAGTAGATATAATGGTCATCTGAGTTAAATCACTCATTCCAGTCCATTTTAGTTCGCTGATTCCTAGAATGTCAACATTCACTCTTGCCATCTCCTGTTTGACCACTTCCAATTTGCCTTGATTCATGGACCTAACATTCCAGGTTCCTATGCAATATTGCTCTTTACAGCATCGGATCTTGCTTCTATCACCAGTCACATCCACAACTGGGTATTGTTTTTGCTTTGGCTCCATCCCTTCATTCTTTTTGGAGTTATTTCTCCACTGATCTCTAGTAGCATATTGGGCACCTACTGACCTGGGGAGTTCCTCTTTCAGTATCCTATCATTTTGTATTTTCATACTGATCATGGGATTCTCAAGGCAAGAATACTGAAGTGGTTTGCCATTTCCTTTTCCAGTGGACCACATTCTGTCAGACCTCTCCACCATGACCCGCCCATCTTGGGTGGCCCCACATGGCATGGCTTAGTTTCATTGAGTTAGACAAGGCTGTGGTCCATGTGATTAGATTGACTAGTTTTCTGTGATTATGGTTTCAGTGTGTCTGCCCTCTGATGCCCTCTCGCAACACCTACCGTTTTACTTGGGTTTCTCTTACCTTGGATGTGGGGTATCTCTTCATAGCTGCTCCAGCAAAGGACAGCCACTGCTCCTTACCTTGGACGAGCGATATCTCCTCACGGCTGCCCCTCCTGACCTTGAACACGGAGTAGCTCCTCTCGGCCCTCCTGAGCCTGTGCAGCCACTGATATCAGACAGTTTTAAAACCAAAAACCTGACCTTGTTTAGAAATCAAGCCTTAGGCACCATTTCTAAAGGTTCAAACATTGCATTCTTTTACTCTATTGTTACAAGGGTGTGGAGGGTCTCTAAAAGATTTTAGAGAACAAGCTGATATTTTAAGTATCTTTATGTTAACCAATGAGAATTCCTTTCTGCCATTCAGTATACTGGTTAGTAGACTTTTAAATTGCTGATATCTGTTGGATCATAGAAAAAGCAAGAGAGTTTCATAAAAACATCTACTGCTTTTATTGACTAGACCAAAGCCTTTGACTGTGTAGATCACAACAAACTGCAGAAAATTCTTCAAGAGATGGGAATATCAGACCACTTTACCTGCTTCCAGAGAAACCTGTATGCAGGTTAAGAAGCAATAGTTAGAACTGGACATGGAACAACAGACTGGTTCCAAATTGGGAAAGGAGTATATCAAGGCTGTATATTGTCACTCTGCTTATTTAATTTATATGCAGAGAACATCATGCGAAATGCTGGACTGGATGAAGCACAAGCTGGAATCAACATTGTCAGGAGAAATATCAATAACCTCAGATATGCAGATGACACCACCCTTAGAGCAGAAAGCGAAGACGAACTAAAGAGCCTCTTGATGAAGGTGAAAGAAGAAGTAATTGAAAAAGCTGGCTTAAAACTCAACATTCAGAAAACGAGGATCATGGCATCCAGTTCCATCACTTCATGGCAAATAGATGGAGAAACAATGGAAACAGTTACAAACTTTATTTTCTTGGCCTCCAAAATCACTGCAGATGGTGACTGAAGCCATGAAATTAAAAGATGCTTACTCCTTGGAAGAAAAGCTGTAGCAAACCTAGACAGCATACTAAAAAGCAGAAACATTCCTTTGCCCACAAAGGTCCATCTAGTCAAAGTATGGTTTTTCCAGTGGTTAAATATGGATGTGAGAGTTGGACCATAAAGAAGGCTTAGCGCTGAAGAATTGATGCTTTTGAACTGTTGTGTTGGAGAAGACTCTTGAGAGTCCCTTGGACTGCCAGGAGATCCAACCAGTCAATCCTAAAGGAAATCAGTCCTGAATATTCATTGGAAGCTAACGTTCCAATACCTTGGCCATCTGATGCGAAGAACTGACTCATTGGAAAAGACCCTGATTCTGGGAAAGATTGAAGGCACGAGGAGAAGGGGACAACAAAGGATGAGATGATTGGATGGTATTACCTACTGGATGGACATGAGTTTGAGCAAGTTCCGGGAGTTAGTGATGGACAGGGAAGCCTGGTCCATGGGGTTGCAAAGAGTCAGACACTGCTGAGCAACTGAACTGAAGTGAAAACCCCATTTCTGAAATTCATGGAGAACATTACCAGAGAATCTGGTGTTGATCCAGATTTAGATGGCAAAAACACTTGGAGTAGTCACTTCCAGGATATGGTTTTTCAGTTGGAACATTAGTAACAATCTCTGGAGTATGCACTTTCCTTTAAAATTTTAGTTGACTGTAACTGGGCTATAGTTTATCATAACCAGAACAAACAAAATCTTTTAATTTCATTTGATTTGTTGCCATTCTCAAACCATGGATTACACACCCTTCTGTTTAGATTCCATTGGCTGGGAGTTGGTAATGTGGTCACGTTCAGCTGCAAGGGAGGCTGAGAATTATAGCCTTTTTCTAGGAGGCCCTGTGCCCAGATATCATATATGTTACTACCAAGGGAAAAGAGAAGGGTAGATACTTTGTGAACTCTGCAAGGCTTCCAGTGCTGAGGATTCACAACAGTTGCTCAATATTTTAACTTGCATGGCAATAAAAGTCCTTACTCCACCCTCAGCCTATGGGAAACTTTCCAGGTATGAGAAATAGTCCCATGTTTTCCCAGAAATGGATCGGGGATGTGGCAATGGCTTAATAGTGGATAGATGTGAGAAGGCAAAAATTTCTTCTTCCACCAGTTCTCTTATGTCCCAGGTTATATTAGGATCTTGCTGCTAAAAGTGTGCCCATGAATTAGCATCTTCTGCTAATCACCTGGAAGCTTGTTTACAATGCTGACTCTACGCTTCGCTATACAGCAGAGTTGGGTCCAACATTGGAAATCAACTATACTTCAATTAAAAATAAAATTCTGACTCTGCATTTTAAAAGGACCTACAGATGGTTCCTAGGCACAGTGAAATTCAAATGTTTCCTCCTGCTTATCCAACATAGATGTACCCAGACACACTGTGATTGGGGGTAATGTGTTTCCTTCAGCAGAACTCCTTAGAGCACAAAAGAAAGTTCAGGAGAACTCACAGACAACTGGTGTATTACCACTTAGATCATAAATAACTCATATTTTATGCAGATTAGCGTATTCTATGCAAAAAGCAAGTAACATACATGGTTTTTTGGTCTATCAGAAGAAAGTAGCAAGAAGAATATGTTAGGAGTGGATCTGTTTGGTAATATATAACATGATAAATATAATTAATATTACTGTGTGTTATACACAAAAGTTGTTAAGGGAGTAAACCCCAGGTTCAGTCATGTCTAACTCTCTGTGACCCCATGGACTATAGCCCACCAGGTTCCTCTATCCATGGGATTCTCCTGGCAAGAATACTGGAGTGGGTTGCCATTCCCTTCTCCAGGGGATCTTCCCAACCCAGGGATCGAACCCAGGTCTCCCACATTGCAGGCAGATTCTTTACTGTCCAAGCCACCAGGGAAGCCCATGTTATATACAGAAGTTGTTAAGAAAGTAAATCCTGAGTTCTCATCACAAGGAAAATTTAAAATTTTTTTTTCTTTTTTTGCATCTATATGAGATGATGGATGTTCACTAAACTTATTGTAGTCATCATTTCATGATGTATGTAAGTCAAATCATTATGCTGTACACCTTAGACTTATACAGTGCTCTATGTCAATTATATCTCAGTAAAACTGGGAGAAAATAAGAGAAGTAATAAAATTCTTTGCATTACACATGAAAAAAAAGTGTGGATCTGTATAGATGATGGAGCTCTGGATAATTATTTTTCTAACTTTGTCATACTTGTCAAAAAATTTTTTAATGAGTGTAAACTATTTTAAAGTAGAAAAAAATGGTGTTTGAGAATGATATGGAACAGATTTGTTTTAGCTTTAGCAATCAGTTATGTCGCTGCCTGAGAAATAAATCTCTAACTGGTCGGGAGAGAGCAGCCGTGGCGTGGGATCATTATGTATCCACCCAAGGCAAGCTTCTGCCCTTGCCAAAATAAACTGCTTATTCACAGGAGATGGGCAGTGCTTATTTTGGAACATTACTCTTAATTGCTGACTTCTGCAACTCAAAATTTTAGTGTCATTTCCTAACTTTGCTTTAAATGTATTTTCATCTTAAAACTTGGCACAAAGGTTTAATAAAATTTTCTTTTCATAATTGAAATTATTCAATTCAACTAACATGTATTGGATAGCTGAAGGTTACACAGCTCTAAATCATTTTTTTTTCTTTTTGGAGGGAAGGTAGAAAGGACTCAAAAGACATGGTCCCTGCATTTGGGAACTCACTTTGCAGAACTATCATGAAATTAGGATTTAAGTGTGTGAAGTAATTTCCTTCTGAATGGGTATTCCTGTAACTATATACATTTTTTTTTCAAAAGCCCATGATATATCTGATCCATGTGATATGAAAACAAGAATCAACTCTAGCTTTAAAGGTCAGATGCATATAGAGAGTAGTACTGAAGTAAGATAATAATTTCACAAGAGCAAATGTGGGAACATGTTGAAGGTACTGGGTCTTTCTCCTGCTGCCTCTGAAGAAAGATGAAGAGGGGCAGGTGAAGGGAGCAGAGAAAGCACTGGGTTTCCTTAATAAGTTCTTGGCAAGACCTCTTACAGGAGAGCTTACAATGGAAATTTTGTGCCTGTTCTCTTGACTTTTGAAACAGTTAAACTAAGTTTCCCCAGAAGAAATTTTTACTACAGCGGTGGAATTAGATTGTCAAAGATTAATGAGAAAGATGCTACAGTCTATCAGGATTTTTAAAAATAAAGCATCTAATTCTCTGACATTTTAATTTGTGTACTGATTGAGATGTAAATTTTTATGTATAATATGATTAAAAAAATATTGCCTTCCATATCAGTAAATAAAGGATGTTGCAACCAACAAACCAGCTATCACTGTCAGTTCAATTTAGTTCAGTCGCTCAGTCGTGTCTGACTCTTTGCGACCCAATGAATCGAAGCATCCCAGGCCTCCCTGTTCGTCACCAACTGCCGGAGTCCACCCAAACCCATGTCCATTGAGTCGGTGATGCCATCCAACCATCTCATCCTCTGTTGTCCCCTTCTCCTCCTGCCCTCAATCTTTCCCAGCATTGGGGTCTTTTCCAGTGAGTCAGCTCTTTGCATCAGGTGGCCAAATTATTGGAGTTTCAGCTTCAACATCAGTCCTTCCAATGAACATCCAGGACTGATCTCCTTTAGGATGGATTGGTTGGATCTCCTTGCAGTCCAAGGGACTCTCAAAAGTCTTCTCCAACACCATAGTTCAAAAGCATCAATTCTTAGGCGCTCAGCTTTCTTTACAGCCCAATTCTCACATCCATACATGACTACTGGAAAAACCATAGCCTTGACTAGACGGACCTTTGTTGACAAAGTAATGTCTCTGCTTTTGAATATGCTGTCTAGGTTGGTCATAACTTTCCTTCCAAGGAGCCAGCGTCTTTTAATTTCATGGCTACAATCACCATCTGCAGTGATTTTGGAGCCCCAAAAAATAAAGTCTGACACTGTTTCCACTGTTCCCATTTATTTGCCATGAAGTGATGGGACTGGATGCCATGATCTTAGTTTTCTGAATGTTGAGCTTTAAGCCAACTTTTTCACTCTTCTCTTTCACTTTCATCAAGAGGCCTTTTAGTTCCTCTTCACTTTCTGCCATAAGGGTGGTGTCATGTGCATATCTGAGGTTATTGGTATTTCTCCCGGCAGTCTCGATTCCAGCTTGTGCTTCCTCCAGTCCAGGGTTTCTCATGATGTACTCTGCATATAAGTTAAACAAGCAGGGTGACAATATACAGCCTTGGTGTACTCCTTTTCCTATTTGGAACCAGTCTGTTGTTCCATGTCCAGTTCTAACTGTTGCTTCCTGACCTGCGTACAGGTTTCTTAAGAGGCATGTGCCCTGAGGGATTCAGAGTAGAGAAAAGCAGGATACTAGCCCTAGATAGTTAAGGTGCACATCAAAGGAATGACTTCAGTGAGCACATACTCTCGCATCTTCCTATACACAGTAAAACACTAAATTCGTTAACTTGAGATACCTAGTTTATTTTTTTTGACCTCGCCTTGCAGCATGCAGGATCTTAATTCCCTAACTGGGGTTCTAACCCACACCCCCGGCAGTGAAAGTGCGGAGTCTTAACCACTAGATCACCAGGGAAGTCTCTGGTTTTCTTTAATTAACAGTAATCTTTTGATGTTCAGACTATTGCAGAACTCCTATAAATCCTGGCTTCTCTCTTAATTCTTGGGAGCAGTCCATCAGGGCCATCTGAGAGGCTACTTCTGGTCATAAGTTCTCAGTTTTGTCACCCAGATAAAATATAGCTCCCAACTTTTAGGTGTGCATTTTTTTTCAGCCAACAATAGCCTTGTTCTTTATATTTTAACCCTCACGCTAATGGCAGAAAGAAAAGAGGAACTAAAGAGCCTCTTGATGAAAGAGGAAAGTGAAAAAGCAGCTTAAAACTCAGCATTCAAAGAACTGAGATCATGGCATCCAGTCCCATCACTTCATGGCAAATAGATGGGGAAGCAATGACAGACATTATTTTCCTGGGCTCCAAATCACTGTGGATGGTGACTGCAGCCATGAAATTAAAAGGTGCTTGCTCCTTGGAAGACAAGCTATAGCAAACCTAAAAAGAGTATTAAAAAGCAGAGACTTCACTTTTCTGACAAAAGTCCATCTAGTCAAAGATAATTTTTCCAGTAGTCATGTATAGATGTGAGAGTTGGATAATAAAGAAGGCTGAGCACTGAAGAATTGATGCTTTCAAACTGTGGTGATAGAGAAGACTCTTGAGAGTCCCTTGGACAGCAAGGAGATCATACCAGTTAATCCTGAAGGAAATCAACCCTGAATATTCATTGTAAGGACTGATGCTGAAGCTCCATTACTTTGGCTACCTGATGCGAAGAGCCAACTCACTGGAAAAGAACCTGATGCTGGGAAAGATTGATGGCAGGAGAAATGGGTGACAGAGGATGAGATGGTTGGATGGCATCACCGACTCAATGAACATGAGTTTGAGCAAACTCTGGAAGATAGTGAAGGACAGGGAAGCCTGGTGTGCTGCAGTCCGTACGGTCACAAAGAATCAGACATGACTGAGCAACTGAACAACATATTTTAAAAAACAAAACCAGGAAATTAACACTTTTTACTTTTTTAGTTACAAGAGATTCCCACTCAAACAAGCTTCATTATTAGAAAGATGTAAGTCAATATTACAGATATTTCTGTAAGTTATAGAAATATATAATGTTACAGAATTCTGTACAAATGGGTTTCACATAAACTAGAAAGTTGTTTAAAACAGGTACATTCTCTCTCACTTAGTCTCAGCTTCTCCATATCTGTCTCATTTTCATCTCTCATTTTCTTACTCATCATTTTGCAAATGGCTGCCTCAGTCACTAAGCTGGCATGGCTTTGTCAGTCCAGTACTCACCATGGACTAGCAACAACTTCTGTGTTTTATGGTTTGAATTCATGATGAAGGGAATCTGATTGGTCCAGGTCATCTGTTCAAGTCTCTGATCAACCAGTGGATTGGCTGCCTGTTGTGATGAGCTGATAACCTGGTCCAGTCAGCCATGACCAGGAGGTGGAGAGATTGCATGTGATGTGGTGGTTTCCCTGTTCTTCTGGGCATATCCTTATTTCACTCAAAGTATATAGAAAGGAATAAATTGTATTTGGCCGTAGCAAACCTAAATCTATAAGATGATGCTATAGAAGACAATTCACATGAAATAAATAAATAATGTAACTTGACTAAATTGCCAAGTAAATAGTATGACAAATGCCAGGGGCTGAGAGTTCAGCATGATCTGTAGTGATCAGAGAAAGCTTATAACAATATCAGATGTGGAAAAGCTAAAGGAGATTTCCAGATATTCCTCCCCATCCTTCATCCCCAGTATGTTCCTTGAGTAATAAGTTTTAGATTAAAATTAACATTAAATTGTCCAAAGAATTCTCATTTGAGATGGCTGAAGAAGCACATGCCTAGGAAGAAAAATATATTTAAAAATGAAAAAAAAAAAAAGCACAATGAGAGAAATAGGGTGGGGGGAGTTGTTGGTAGACAAGAGATTTCAAGAACTTTCTGGAAAATGTAAAATGGATTAATGAGGGTTGATTGATGAGGCTGAGTAGAGGAGGCCATAGCCTAGAACACGCTAGGGTGCTGACCATCTGGAAGAAGCCCAGACAGGCTCTAGACCTTGACAACAGATACAATAGGGGACGGGGCTGAGAAATTGGACTGAAAGGGTCTGTAGACAGCCATTAACCCCAGGCGAAAAATTGGAGGGTTCAAATAGTCTTAACAAACTGCCTAGGAAAAACTAGGGCAGATGACTAGAAAACATTCCCAGGGTAAATGCCTCCTTATTCTGGCATTTAAATGTTCCTAGAGTTACAGGACTCAGTAGGTAAAGAATCTGCCTGCACTGCAGGAGACGTGGGTTCTATCCCTCGGTTGGGAAGATCTCCTGGAGGAGGGTGTAGCAACCCAGTCCAGTATTCTTGCCTGGAGAATTCCATGGACAGAGGAGCCTGGCGGGCTACAGTTCATGGGGTCGCCGAGAGTTGACACGACTGAAGTGAATTAGCACGAGTACAGTTACAGCTGGCTTCACGCCTGCACAAACTTTACCTCCCATTAACTAGCGCATCTATAAATAGCTCCTAGAGTCTTTCTACTGTAATATATTTTTTAAAATTTTTACTTTGGCATAATTTTAGATTTACAGAAAAGTTAGAGGAAATAATTCTCATATACATTATATCCAGTTTCCTGTAGTATTAATATGTTAATATGTTTACTTTTTACTTTATCTTTTCTTGACAAATAGATAGGTAGATAGACATACAAACATTTCATTTTTTCCCTGAACTGTTCAATTAGTCAGACATGATGCCTCATTTTTTAAAATGAGGCATCATTTTTAAGGTGTATTTCCATTAATGTATATTTCCTTAAAATATTAAATACTCCAATGTGTATTTCCTTAACATATTCTTATACAAGTACAGGAAATTGATTAAAAATCAGAAAGTTAACATTGACAAAATACTATTATCTAGTTGTTGATCTTATTCAGATTTTGCCAATTAAAAAAATGTTCCAATTAGCAATAGAAATTTCCATCACATTGCATTCAGTTGCTATGTCTCTTTTTATCTCTTTGAGTGATGACCAGCTTCATAGCCTTTGTGTTTCATGGTATTGACATCTAAGATTACTCTGCAGTTATTTTGTAAAATGTCCCTCAGCTCTGGTTTGTCTACTGTTTCCTTATGATTAAATTCAGGCTCTACACTACTGGCAGCAAATCACAGAAGGCAGAGACTTTTCTCAGTGCATCTAATCAGGAGGCATCTGTTGTTAGTTTGTCCCATTATTGCCTAAGTCTTAATGTGAACAGCAACCAAGGATCAACAGATATCAGATGAAGGTCTCTAACATGAAAAGAAAAACCCCAGTATCACTAACATGAAGAAAAAAACAAAATTCAGGAAACAGAGGTACACTTTAGAATAGGAGAGATTTTCCAGTTGGTAGCTTCTGAGATGTCAAAAACAAAAGGTAAACTATAAAAGATAAATATAAAAGGTATAAAAGGTAAAAGTTGTAAGAGGTAAAATATAAAAGACATAGCAGATCAGTGAGTGCTGGGATCATGTATTAGGATCAGATTTGCTGTATCAAACAACAGAAAATCACTTAAAAAATCAGAGATTGACAACGTAGAAGTTTCTCACTTGTATAAAAGAAGTAGATAGCTCTTAGGTGACTGGTGACTTCAGTGGGTCACCAGGAATGTTAGCGTGTTACTTTCCTATTCTGCCATCTAGTAGATGCTCTCTGTTTTCAAGGCCCCTCACAGTCCAAGATGCTGCTGGAACTTTAGCCATTGTGTCTGAATCAAGGTCAAGCAAGAACTGATTTTTTTTTTTTTTTAAAGGAGTGGGGGTTGTTACAGTGTCAGCTATCTTTAAGCAGCTTTCCCATATTTTTGCTTACATCTCTTTTGCCAAACCTACCTGCAAGGAAAGCTAAGAAATGTAGTCCTTTATTCTGGGCAGCAACGAGATCACATAATAATTATGGTACTCCTACTAAGGAAGAGGATATTGGTATTGACTTAGGCAGCTAGCAGATTCTGGCAGTTACTTTAATAGGCAGCATAATTTCCACAGCAGAAAGGAGATGCAAATCATTAAGTATCTAGTACATACCTGCTATATGTGTGCTCAGTCATGTCAGACTCTTTGTGACCCCATGGACTGTAGCCTGCCAAGCTTCTCTATCCATGGGGTTATCCAGGCAAGAATATTGGAATGAGTTGCCATTTCTGTCTCCACTAGTACATACCTAACAGCATATGTTTTTGTACACATAGTCATAACAGTTTGAAATTTCAGAAATCTAGTGACTAAAAAAAAGAACAGTGTAATTCCAAGCAAAACAAAACATGTTTAACAAATACATAAAAGATGTTTAACCTTGTATACAAAATTAGAGGATGACAAATAAAAATGAAATTTTTTCAGAATCAGCTTGGAAAGATTAAGATATTGAAAATATCTTATGTCAGTGAAGGTTTTGAACAAGAGTTTTCTCTTCAACTATTGGCATAAGTATAAATAAAGTCAGCCTTTTGGAAGGAAAATTTGGCAGCACTTACCAAAATATGAATGTATTGGTTTTCTGTTGCTGCTATAACAAATTACCATAAACTTTAGAGACTTTATATATATTTAAAGCACACACAGATTTATTAGTTTAAACTCTGCAGGTCACAGTTTAGTGTGGCTCTCACTGGATTAAAATCAAGGTGTCCTCTGGTCTGTGTGTCTTTCTAGAGGCTTTAAGGGAGAATCTGTTTCCTGTTTATCTCCATTTCCGGGACATTCAGTTCCTTGCAGATAAGTCTGAGGGCTTCGTTTTCTTGCTGTCTGTCAGCCCAGGGCAGATCCAGAGTCCACTTGTGGTCTTTGGCTCAGGGTCTTCATCCACTGTCCTCAAACCAGCTGTGATAGCTCAAGTCCCTCTCGCACTTCACACCTCTTCCTTCTTCTGTCCCAGCTCTGACCCAGTGGGAAAAGTCTCTTTACTTTTAAGGACACATGTAATTAAATTGGGCCCAGCCAGATAATCCAGGATAATCTCCCCATCTCTAGGTAGATAACCTTAATCATGTCTGCCAAATCCCTTTTGCTATGTGAGAGAATGAATTCTCAGATTCTAGAATTAGAACATGGACATCTTTGGAAGGGGGTGGGAAGCATTACTCTGTCCACCTCCATAAAGTATACACTGTGTTGTATCTAGAAATTACACAGAGAACTGCAACAGACACTTTAAAACCTGAAGTGAGGAGGGTGGGAAGACAGAGAAAATGTAAGACTTATAAAGAATAATTATCATTAACACCTTCAAACTTACCAGCAGCATGAGATGCTAAGGAAAATATGGAGAAAGGCTTTCAAAGTTGTCTGGGGAAATTTTTAAATCCAGGTTATTGCTATGCTTAATCAAACTATCGATTGAATTTGGGGGTAAGGGGGAAGGGCATTTTCAAATATTCAAGAATTATAATTTTTCCTCTAACACACCTTTCCTTAAAAAGTTACTTGAGATGGATTTCAGCAATAAGAGAGAGTAATCTAAGGAAAAGGAAGACGGGGGACACAGGAAGCAGAGAAATAAAGTCCCAGGATGGTTTCTGGGCAGCAGCCCACAGGGAGCCCAGCTCACATTGGGTCAGGGAGATTGAGGACTCCAGATAGAAATGGTTTCGAAAGACTTCAGGGTGGATAGGACTAGCTCGCAGAGGGCGAAAATACTGAGGCTATAATAAAGGTCCAGAGTGCATGCGTGCTTTAGTTGCTCAGTCATGTCTGACTCTTTTTGTGACCCCATGGACTGTAGCCTGCCAGGCTCCTCTGTCTGTGGGATTTCCCAGGCAAGAATATTGAAGTGGGTTACCATTTCCTTCTCCAGGGGATCTTCCTGGCCCAGGGATCAAACCCGTGTCTCCTTCACTGGCAAGTGGATTCTTTACCACCGAGCCACCAGGGAAGACCAAGGTAGAGAACACATGGTCCAAAGTGAAAGTAACATGTTCTGATTTAAGTAACTGATGAAGTGTAAAAGACCTCAACTGTGTTTAAACCACAGTTTTTTACCAACTGTGTTTTAAACCACTCTAAGCAGCAAATAAGTAGTCCCTTTTGTGTGAAATACTGCAGTCAGGGCAGTGGGACTGTAGGGGAGAGTACAACGCCTGTACATATTCATATGTGATGACTGTGTGGGAACATGTCTGGAAGGATGCCTGCTATGATGTTAATAACGATTGTAGTTGGAGATGGGATTTAAGTGATTTCTTTTTGTTTATCTGTGTTTTTCAAAGTTTTCTTTTTTTTTTTTTTCAAAGTTTTCTAACATGATTCTCTGTCAGCTGTTTGATTTAGATGGTGTCAATGATTTTAAAAACAATGTAGAGAATATTGTGTTATTGTTATGTATAAAAAATGTAATGGAAATAGAAAATATATTCCAACTTGTGGCTTCAGGGCTAATGAGCAAACTGGGAGAACTGGTCACCCTGTATCCTGTTGAGACCTAGCAGGACCAGCAAAGAGCCTAAAAGCACACAAAGGGTGTTCCGTGCATACGTTCAAATTGACTGTGTCTTAAATTGCCAAGTGCTGTGCCAGGCACAGGAAACAGGAGCGAGATATAGTCTCTGTCCTGAAGATACTCCAAGTCAGAGAAGGAGCAGACCAGGAAAACTTCAGTCACATCACGCAGTGAAGAGTGCTGTGCTTCATGTAAACATGGCGTGCCCTGGAACCCCAGGAAAATGGAAGCCCCCCTCAAACCAGGGAAGGTCCCGTGCAGCTTCCTGTAGGAGATGACGTAAGACGTGTTCTCAAAAGCAAATAGCAACAAGCCAGATGGAAAGGGCATTCTTGGCAGGGCAGTGGTGTACACTGTGGGTTGGAAAGACCATGGTGGGCTTCCCTGGTGGCTCAGTGGTAAAGAATCCGCCTGCCAATGCAGGAGACACGGGTTCGATCCCTGATCCAGGAAGATCCCACATGCCGCGGAGCAACGTGCGCCACAACTATTGAGCTTGTAGTCTAGAGCCCAGGAGCTGCAACTATCGAGCCCACGCGCCCTAGAGCCTGTGCTCCACAACGAGAGAAGGCACCACAGTGAGAAGCCCCACACTGCAACTAGAGAGTAGCCCCACTCACTGCATCTAGAGAAAAGCCTGAGCATCAGTGAGGACCCAGCACAGTCAAAAATAAATAAATAAAATTATTTTTTAAAAAAAGAAAGACCATGGTGATCCTGTAGCTGCTAGTGGCGTGAGGGGGTTAGAGCCTCAGGGGCATGTGATCCTGGCATGGTAGGTAGGAGATGGGTTGTAAAGAGGCTACAAAACCTACTAAAGTGTCTGGGCTTTTACAGCATTTACTCTGGTGGTTGCGTACGAGATGGAGTGAAAGGGAATGGGATCAAGGTTATTTATGATGTGAGGGTTTAGAAAGAATATATGTGACCCTCATGGAAGCCCCTCCCAACCCACCCTGTCTAGTCAGATTCCTCTACCTCCCCTACCCTGTCATTGCACCCTACCTGTTTCCTTCTGAGTGCTTAGCTTTCTCTTCTTAAACTATTTTGATCACTTACCTGATTATAGTCTTTCTCCCCCATTAGGCTGTAAGCCGCACAGGGCAAAGACTGTTTTATCCACCAATGCAGGGCATATAGCTTGCACCTAAAGAGTTGTGGGCACTCAACAATTGCCCAGAATAAGGCAGCAGCGATGGAGGTGGAAAGAAGGCAGATTTGAGAGTTTAGATACAGACTAGAGAGAACCTGGTGATTGATTGATTTAGAGAGTTGTGCCGGGTTGAGAGCTGGGGTTGGAGAGCATAAAGATGAGTCTTCCAGGGGCCCGACTCAGGAGACATCAGACTCAGCTGGTGGTTGTTGGGTGAGTGTGGGTGGGGTGGAAAGGAGTGGGTTGGGGTGAGAATGTGTTCTCACTAGAGAGCAATTGCAACCCTGAACTCACCCCACAGGTTTAACTCCCCTGCCTTCCTGCTCTTTCAGTGATTCTTAAACTTTGCTGCACTTTAGAATGACGTGTTAAAAACCTGACATGGGGGACTTTCCTTAGATCAGTGAAATCTATCTACCAGTGAAGATAGGGATAGAGCCTCCTAATTTTTAAACTTTTAAAATATCAATATTCCAGTGAGCACCATTGTCCCATGAGTTTCCAGATGAGCAGTCCCCTTCCTGCCCTTTGTCTGGAAACCCCAGGCTTATCAGTCATCTCACTCTGCCGGATCCTGGCTGAGCCATCAGCTGGCTTCCATTCCTCTTCACCAGGGTTGGGTCCTGGCACTGAAACCCTTCTACAAATATTTGTGCTTTTAACCTGCCACTGCCTGGCATGTATGTCACCTCGGCCAATATTTACACTTGTAGATGACTATACTTAATGCTTAATGGTGTGTTCCGCTTAAAAGGTGTAAAGGATGTGAATTACTTGAGTCTTCCTGTTTCCTTTTGAACCTTGGAAAACATCCAGATGGTTTTCTTTAGCCCTTATTCACTTTCTTCAAACATTTCACAACTGGGGCCGGTAAACGTAGACCCAGTGACGCGATACTCAGTGTCTAATTTCTTGCCAATGACCAGGAGCGTCTTGTGGGTGGTGGTGTGGCGAGGGAGAGGGACAGCATGTTGTGCAACATTGTGTACCAATGCAAAATTGGGCTGTGGTTATCTGCTGGGGTGACCCTGGTGGGTTTCCAGTGTGGACGTGACTACAAGTGTCTGTGGTTTCTCAGGACCCCAGATGAACTACTGAAAGTGATGAGGTCCGGGAATGAAACTTCATTGTTTAAAAATTAATTTTAAAAATTAATAGGGTTTTTATTTTCCTTCAGAATCTGTACATGATTTGATATTTGAAAGTGTTTGCATCTTACTTTCCGTATTTGGTTTCTACACACATTCTTTGATCCTGAAGACAAATTCTGTACTTGGAGACTTTGATTTGTTCTATGGCAAAGCTTCTGGAGGATCTTCCCTAGTGGGTCAGATAGTAAATAATCTGCCTGCAATGCAGGAGACCTGGGTTCAAGTCCTGAGTCAGGAAGATCCTCTGGAGAAGGGAATGGCAACCTACTCCAGTATTCTTGCCTGGAAAATTCCATGGACAGAGGAACCTGATGGGCTACAGTCCATGCAGTCACAAAGAGTCAGACACAACTGACCAGTCTCTCCCCAGTGCTCAGTTTGGCACTGCCTGGTCCATAATGATTTTTGGGTTTCTCTGGTGGCTCAGACGGTAAAGAATCTGCCTGCAGTGCAGGAAACCTGGGTTCGATCCCTGGGTTTAAAAGATCCCCTGGAGAAGAGAACAGCTCCCCACTCCGGTATTCTGGCCTGGAGAATTCCATGGACAGAGGAGCCTGGCAGGCTACAGTCTATGGGATCACAAAGAGTTGTACGCGACTGACAACTTTCACGCACAAAGCTTCTGGAAGTGCTGCTGGGAGGAGAGATGGCTCATTTTCAGGGTGAGCCTAGTGAGGGGACAGAGAAAAGCCCTTGCAAGGGTTTGGAGCCCCAGGTGCAAAGCCCGGAGGCTGGATTTGGTTGGAGGAGCTGCAAGTGATGGGATGACTGGCTTGTAACAGGTTAAGATCAGGTGAAAGGCTAGAATAAAGAGGTGGGTGGGCACAGGGGTCTCATGCACTCAAGTGACATCCCTACAGCCTGCAATTACGCCTTCCTCTTCTGCATCCCGCACATCCAGCTTCCCAAAGAGTGAAGTGTTAGTCACTCAGTCGTGTCTAACTCTTTTCAACGTCATGGACTATAGCCCACCAGGCTCCTCTGTTCATGGGTTTTTCCAGGCAAGAATACTGGAGTGGGTAGCAATTCCATTCTTCAGGGGATCCTCCCAACCCAGGGACTCAACCTGGGTTTACTGCATTGCAGGCAGATTCTTTACCATCTGAGCCATTAGGGAAACTGATAAGTGTAGATGTGATCATTCTGCTGCTGCTGCTAAGTCACTTCAGTCATGTCCGACTCTGTGCGACCCCATAGATGGCAGCCCACCAGGCTCCCCTGTCCCTGGGATTCTCCAGGCAAGAACACTGGAGTGGGTTGCCATTTCCTTCTCCAATGCATGAAAGTGAAAAGTGAAAGTGAAGTTGCTCAGTCGTATCCGACTTCCAGTGACCCAATGGACTGCAGCCCACCAGGCTCCTCTGTCCATAGGATTTTCCAGGCAAGAATACTGGAGTGGGGTGCCATTGTCTTCTCTATGTGATCATTGTGCTTTTCCCTTAAAAAACAAAAATAAAACAAAAACTTCACTATGTTTTCCAGTAAGACCAAATTCTTTAGACTCCCTCAGTCTAGTTGTGAGACTTTTTTCCTGCTTCTTTATTTAAAGGCAAAGTGTAGAATACAGAAAACAAAAACAAACAAAAAAACCCAAGGACAATGCAGGAAGGCACTGGAGTTCCGGGAGACATTCCACAAGGTGACGTAACCAAGGCCATTTATTTCGCACACACAGGACTGCACAGCCTCTTTGACTTGAACATGTCAAATTCCTTGCAAAGAATTTTGCCTTTGGGAGAATCCCTGAAAAGTCCTTCAGTGTTTAAGTCCCTTAAAGAGTCAAGCAATGCTTGCCCTTGAGAACATGTGGATTATCTTAAAATATCTTCTGATATTGACTTCTAATATAATTCCACAGTGGTAAAATAACAGACTCTGTATTTCAGTATCTTTAGACCATGAAATCTTTGCACTTTGTTTTATGTCCCTGGATATGTTCCAGCATCTCCTAGTTTATAGTCTATGGGAATTTGAATAGAATTTGTATCCTACTGTTGTGTGAAAATTGTATAAACCTTAATCATGTTGAATTGGTTCATAGTGCTTTTCAAATCTACTGTATCCTTCTACTTCTCTGTGTATTCATTCTATTAACTTTTGAGAGTTTGATATTGAAACTCCAACTAAAAATCTTATCTACTTAAAAAATAATTGTAATATATAGTGGAACTACATGTAACCTTGCTCTGTATTTTCCAAGTCTGTGGTAAATGTGTTACCATAGTTTCATAATTTAAAAAATAAGAAAGAGGGGAAAAAAAGAGAAGAAATGCTAATCAAGCGGGTTATTACAAGAAAGAAGCAAGATCTGCTATTTAAGACCTTGCTTCTTTCTTATACCAATCTTATTCTTTGGCCAATTTTGTCATTTTGCAAATGTTCCTTACTCTTTTAAACCTCCATGTTTTTGATTAAAGGGTTCCTTTTTTTTTTTCCCCCATAATGCCTGTTCTCCATCTCTACCTGGGAAGGCTTATCATGTTTGAGGACCTAACTGAAATGTGATTTCCTTCATCCGATTGCATTGTCATTCCAGGTGGAAGTGCCTTTTATCTGTACTTGATTAGAGTTTAATATTTTAAAACTTTAATTAGAGTATAATTTACATGAATTGGCCAAAAAGTTGGTTTGGATTTTTCTGTAAGATGCTACAAAAAACCTGAACGAACTTTTTAGTCAACCTGATATTTCCTAAAGGTAAGTGTACAGGCTGATGAAGTTTCATAAGCTGAACACACTTGTGACGCCAAGAAGCAGAATGTCACCAGCACCGAGGAAACCCTTTCTCCCATCCCCACTCCCATCCAAGGGTAGCAGCGGTCGACAGGTCAGGACACAGATTAATTCTGAACATCATCAAAGCAGGATCACAACTGCTTTTTAAGAGTATATATTCTTTCATATGGAGAAGGCAATGGCACCCCACTCCAGCATTCTTGCCTGGAAAATCCCATGGATGGAAGAGCCTGGTGGGCCGCAGTCCATGGGGTCGCTAAGAGTCGGACAAGACTCAGCGACTTTACTTTCACTTTTCACTTTCCTGCATTGGAGAAGGAAATGGCAACCCACTCCAGTGTTCTTGCCTGGGGAATCCCAGGGACGGAGGAGCCTCGTGGGCTGCCGTCTATGGAGTCGCACAGAGTCGGACACGACTGAAGCAACTTAGCAGCAGAAGCAGCATTCTTTCATATCCATATCTTTCATATCTTTCCCCTAATATTATGTTTGTGAGATTCATTCATGTTGTTATAGTATTTGTGGATGATTCATTCTTGTGGCTGTATAGCGTTTCATTGTGAGAATATACCACAAGTCAGTCATGCATTCTACTGTTGATAGCCTATTTGCTACTTTGAACATTCTAGTATACACCTTTTGGTAATAGGTGCACATACACAAATACTGCCAGACAAATTTCCCACGTGACTGCCTCACTGTACACACCCACCACTGATGCACTCTTCTAGTTGCTCCACATCCTTACTGTGACTTGATATCTTCCATCCCATCCATGCACTGAATACACGTCCCAAAGTGTGTACCACAGAGTTTCTATTCAAGGCTACAAAGAGACCCAGATCAACGTATAAAGTAGAACAACCCCTCCCTCCCTTCAACTCCTCTGCCTTGTGAGGCATTTTTTGTTTGTTTGTTTGTTTTGTTTCGAGTATTGAGAAATAAAATTTCTTCCTTATTTTAAAAACTAAAGACAGCATAGGAAACCTTCTGATGTGCCGGAAATGTTCTATATCTTAAGTATGATGGTTACATAAGTTCATAAACATGAATGAATTAAAAAACTAATAGAGCATCAACAAATTTGTATACCTTTCTCCAGTCCCATCCCAGTGATCAGTGTAAAGAAGAGACTTATGTGAATATATATTCAGAATAGGTTCTTGCCAGGCTGGGGAGAAGGTTAGTGATTTGAATGTAACCCAGTCTGGAGGTTCTCAGAGAAGCAGATTGACCACTTGCAACATGGTGCCTATTTTTCTGCCTCAATTGTCACTCTAAGTTTACTTGATGGAAAAGGGGAGAGGAATCAGTGTGCATTTCTTCCAAAGACAAGTTGGTTCTAAATGAAGGGGTGATACTAGTAAACTCTTCAGCTTCCTTCAAATATCATGTTTGCGCCTGGTTTACTCCACTGCTATTTGTATTGGGCACTCCGAAGCCTAGACTTCTGGAATAAAATAAAGATCAAGCATAGATCTGCCGCTGCTGCTGCTAGGTCACTTCAGTCGTGTCCGACTGAAGTGTGTGTGACCCCATAGACAGCAGCCCACTAGGCTCCCCCGTCCCTGGGATTCTCCAGGCAAGAACACTGGAGTGGGTTGCCATTGCCTTCTCCAATGCATGAAAGCATAGATCTAGAAGTCTTTAAAAAAAACAACTGTAAGGTGTGTCATTTTTATTTATTTATTTATTTTTTTTCCCAAAACAATATTGCCACCTATTGGTAGAAAAGGAGAACTTTATTTCAATGTTTTAATTGCAAGTAGTAATGATATGACCATGGATGAAAATAAGCTGTATTAATTCAACATTTTCACCCTGACCTGCTCCCACCACCTTTCACAAGAGATATAGCTCATAGGATTCTTAAATGTCACAAAATCAAATACTTGATAGGGCATTACGAATCCTTCCGGAGAGCTGGCATCACTGCCTTCTATATTTGCTTGAGAGAAAATTTGTTCCATTGTTAGCTATCATTCCATATAACAATATTTTAAGATCAAGAAACTGCTTTTTCTGTCATGTGTGTCAGTAAATTCTCCCAGTAAATCTCACACTTATTAGCAGACATGTGTCGTCACACTGTTTTGTTTATAATATTGTTTTGTTGAAAGTTTTCACTTTTGTCTCAGATTCAAAGGATTTGTTAACAAAGTGATCCACTTGTTATATACAAATAAATAATACCAGTATTTATTAGAAGATTATCTGGCTTACTTTCAGTATACTAATACTAAAAGAAAAAAGAAATAGAAACAGCAGAGGATACATCACCAAATTGGGTTTTGACCAACATCCAGACTCGAACACAGCACTGGGAAGTCCATGACACAGCACATCTGGAGTCCTACCTGGGAAAAGGTTCCAGGCAGCCCATCAACTCTGTGGGTGGGCCTTCAAAGACTGAGTTCCTGCTTATAATCCTAGGATATAAACTGATATCATCATCAATCTGTGAGCAAATAGTAGCTCTGGTTTCATGTTCAGTTCACTTCAGTCACTCGGTCATGTCCAACTGTTTGCAACCCCATGAACTGCAGCATGCCAGGCTTCCCTGTCCATCACCAACTCCCAGAGCCTACTCAAACTCCTGTCTATCGCATCGGTGATGCCATCCAACCATATCATCCTCTGTCGTCCCCTTCTCCTCCTGCCTTCAATCTTTCCCAGCATCAGGATCTTTTCCAATGAGTCAGTTCTTTGCATCAGGTGGCCAAAGTATTGGAGTTTCAACTCCACCATCAGTCCTTCCAATGAATATTCAGGACTGATTTCCTTTAGGATGGACTGGTTGGATCTCCTTGCAGTCCAAGGGACTCTTAAGAGTCTTCTCCAACATCACAGTTCTAAAGCATCAATTCTTTGGCACTCATCTTTCTTTGTAGTCTAACTCTCAATGGTCTAACTATGAGTTAGACTATAGTCTAACTATGACTACTGGAAAAATCATAGCTTTGACTAGACGGGCCTTTGTTGGCAAAGTAATGTGTCTGCTTTTTAATATGCTGTCTAGGTTGGTTATAACTTTCCTTCCAAGGAGCAAGCATCTTTTAATTTCATGGCTGCAGTCACCATCTGAAGTGATTTTGGAGCCCCCCAAAATAGTCTGTCACTGTTTCCATTGCTTCCCCATCTATTTGCCATGAAGTGATGGGACCGGATGCCATGATCTTCGTTTTCTGAATGTTGGGTTTTAAGCCATTTTCTACTCTCCTCTTTTACTTTAATCAAGAGGCTCTTTAGTTCTTCTTCACTTTCTGCCATAAGAGTGGTGTCATCTACATAATCTGAGGTTATTGATATTTCTCCCAGCAATCTTGATTCCAGCTTGTGCTTCATCCAGCCCAGCGTTTCTCATGATGTACTCTGCATATAAGTTAAATAAGCAGGGTAACAATATACAGCCTTGACGTACTCCTTTTCCTATTTGGAACCAGTCTGTTGTTCCACGTCCAGTTCTCATGTTGCTTCCTGACCTGCATATAGATTTCTCAGGTGGCAGGTCAGGTGGTCTGGTATTCCCATCTCTTTAGGAATTTTCCATAGTTTGTTGTGATGGTTTCATGTTAATGCTGTTTATTTTGTCTTAAAACTTGAAATGTTGTTAAGCCTAGGGTTTGTTTGGCCAGCTCCCCTCCAGGGGCTCAGCAATCTCAAGAATGTTCCACCGTCTTATCTATGGTGCTGCAAGGCTTGCACTCACAGCAGGCAGCCACTCAGCCACTCATATCAGGGCAGTGTCCAGGCAGATTAGAAGCAAGGCCAGAGGACTGTTCTGCTTTGTCTCTGAGCCTCAACAAGACTGTTTATTTAATTTCCCTAACAGACATTTGGCAAAGTCTACTTTATTAACTTCAATTTATTACATTTTACTATTTTTCTTTTAATTGCTGGATACAACAAAGTTTTCCCTTAGCATGAAAATGAATGCTTTTAAAAATCATAATTAGGGGAAAATTGCATTCTTCTCTGATAAAATACTGACATGTCAACAGTAATACTAGTTGCATATCAAAGACACCATAAAACAGAATTGCACTAGTAAAAATATTCTGAAGACATATAAAACTTGGCAATTTAAATTCTTAGTGCATCTTTTTCTTGTGTTTTGTTTGTTTGTGTATTAATTTGCCAAACATTTATGGTCGTTGTTGTTTGGTCACTAAATCATTGTAGACTCTCTGGGACCTCATGGACTGAGCACGCCAGGCTTCGCTGTCCTTCACTGTCTCCCAGAGTTTTCTCAGATTCATGTCCACTGAGTCAGTGATGCTATATCACCATCTCATCCTCTGCTGCTCCCTTCTCCTTTTGCCTTCAGTCTTTCCCAGCATCATTGTCTTTTCCAACGAGTCGGCTCTTCACATCAGATGGCCAAAGTATTGGAGCTTCAGCATCAGTCCTTCCAATGAATATTCAGGGTTGATTTCCTTTAGGATTGGCTGGTTTGATCTCTTGGCAGTCCAGGGGACTCTCAAGAGTCTTCTCCAGCACCACAGTTGAAAAGCATCGGTTCTTTGGGGTTCGGCCTTCTTTATGGTGCAACTGTCATATCTGTACATGACTACTGGAAAAAACACAGCTGTGACTGGATGGATCTTTGTTGGTAAAGTGATGTCTTTGCTTTCTAATACACTGTCTGGGTTTGTCATAGCTTTTTTCCCAAGGAGCAAGAATCTTTATTTTGTGTCTACAGTCATCATCTGAAGTGATTTTGGAGCCCAAGAAAATAAAATCTGCCACTGTTTCCACTTTTTCTCCATCTATTTGGCATGAAGTGATGGGACAGGATGCCGTGATCTTAGTTTTTTGAATGTTGAGTTTTAAGCCACCTTTTTCACTCTCTTCTTTCAACTTCATCAAGAGACTCTTTAGTTCCTCTTTGCTTTCTGCCATTAGAGTGGTATCATCTGCATACCACTTGTTGATATTTCTCCCAGCAATCTTGATTCCAGCTTGTGATTTATCCAACCTAGCATTTTGCATGATGTACTCTGCATATACTGGAGGAGGGCATGGCAACCCATTCCAGTATTCTTGCCTGGAGAATGACGTGGACAGAGGAGCCCAGAAGGTTACAGTCCATGGGGTTGCAAAGAGTTGGACACTACTGAAGTGACTGAGCATGCACACACACTGCATATAAGTTAAATAAACAGGGTGACAATATACAGCCTTGTCGGACTCCTTTCCCAATTTGGAACCAGTCAGTTGTTCCATGTAAGGTTCTAACTATTGCTTTTTGACCTGCATACAGGTTTCTCAGGGGACAGGTAAGGTGGTTTGGTATTCCCATCTCTTTAAGAATATTCCACAGTTTGTTGTGATCCACACAATCAAAGGCTTTTGTGTAGTCAGGGAAGCAGAAGTAGATGTTTTTCTGGAATTCCCTTGCCTTTACTGTGATCCGACGAATGTTGGCAATTTGATGTCTGCTTCCTCTGCCTTTTCTAAATCCCACTTGTACATATGGAAGTTCTCAGGTCACGTACTATTGAAACCTAGCTTGAAGGATTTTTAACATAATCTCATAAACATTTACTAGGAACTTACTATATGTTAGCACTTAGCTAGAAGCTGGGAATACAAAGATTAATGTGACAGCCAGTGCCCACTGAGAGGCTGTACTGTAGGCAGGTAAGACAGATACAGAGACAGTATTAATTGTAATACTGTTAATACTTTGTAGAAAGTATAGTTACCAAAATATTCTGAAGACACAGTGAGAGGCACCTCAATCCTGATGGAAAGATGAAGGGGAGGACAGCTTTGTTGGGGGAAACCTGAGTCCATTTCCAAATAAGTGTTGGCTTGGCAGAGGGCAGGGGTTGAGGGTGGTGTGGGGCTAAAGTAGAGTTTGAAGTGTCTGTGGGACTTCCAGGTGGAGCAGTCCACTTGCCATTTGGAGATGGGAGTCAGAAGCAGGTGCACAGGATAGAGAGTGAGAGAGAGATTTTGAATTTCACCCAAGAAACTCTGTAGCAAGAAAAGACCCACGGCTGGGGATGAACATCTGAGAGGGCAGAGGCATGCTGGCTCCCAGAGAATCTCCAGAAGCAAAGAATCAAGATTCCCCAAGAGAACAAGAAAGTTCAATCATGGAACCAGGGGGCTCATCCACAGCCTTGAGGCCAAATTGGCCAAAAGTTTCACTTTGTTTGGCTCCTCAGGGTTTGTAATATTTTTACAATAGTTGCCAACTTCTAAGGGTCGAGTGATGCCTCGTAAAATCTGCATGCTTAGCTGTCCATGAAGCACTGGAATATCTGGCTATGTAGGGCCTAGATTTCTCACAGCTGCACAGCAGCAGCCCTTTTGCTGTGGTGACAGGCTCTCCAAGACCCCATAGGCTTATATCTTGAGGTGGCCATTTCGTTCATTGAGGTGACCTGCCTGGCTCGTCTGGGCATTTACATTTGGGATCTTCCCCTAGAATTTCAAGAAAGGTGTGATCTCCAAATGTCCACTGCAGCAGAGGAATGACTAAGGAATGAGAGAATCTCCCCTGCCTTTCAATTAGTAGATGGTGAGCCACCGGGAGTGGCCTGAGGAAGGGAAGATTAAGAAGATTAAGTAAACCACAGAAGCAGATGAAATTACCATGGATTGAGGAGTGGCCAGGAGGGAAGGAAGAGCATGGTGAGGATAGAGGGGTAAGTGATCTTTTCTTTAAAGGGCCACAGAGCAGATCTTTTTGGCTTGGCTGGCCAGATGACCTCTGTCACGACTCTTCAACTATTCTGTTGTTCAGCACAAAAGCAGCTTTGGATAATATATAAACAAATAAGCATGGCTATATTCCAGTCAGATTTTATTCACAAAGATAGGCTTTCTGTGGCCCACAGCTTGCCCAGATGACGTACACTGGGTCAGGGATAGGACATTAGGTTGAGAGGAAAGCCGACAGGTCTGTAGACAAGGGGAGGGGTTGGTACAGAGGAGACATTGAAGGTAAAGAAAAACAGGAGAATGATTGATGAGGCCACTTCCAGAGGGAACAGGAGGGAGACAGGGCAAGGCGCTCAGTGGGGGTGAGGGGAGGAAGACCATGCCAACCAAGGCAAGAGCTGAGCAGAGCTGGAGAACGAGTTTGCAGTGTGTGAGTAAAAGGAAGTCGGATATTGCTCCTTTTGCTGCTGGTGCCAGTTTTGTGGATAAAGTAGGAATGAAGCAATCAACTGAGAGTCATTGAGAAGATGGGATGAAGATGCTGGAACAACAGAAAGTTGGCAAACCGTGCTGAGGGCTCAGCTGAGCTTGGAAGCCAGAAGTAAATGTGTCGTCACATTGTTGCCATTCTGCATGGCAGCAGCAACGCCAGAGTTTCAAGTCAGAGAATGTAGATGGTGAATTTTGAGATAGTAATTCAGAACACATGGGTCTCGGCTGAGTAGTTGTAGCTGAGGCCAAGAGGGTCCTGCAAGATGGGAAGGAGAGAACAGGTCAAGGAATTAAAGGGGTTTTGTGAACAGATCTAGAGGGTGAAGATTGTTGTTCAGGCAGTAAGTTGTGTCTGACCTTTTGTGACCCCATGGACTGTAGCATGCCAGGCTTCCCTGTCCTTCACTATCTCCTGGAGTTTGCTCAAATTCATGTCCATTGAGTCAATGATGCCATCCAATCATCTCATCCTCTGTCACCCACTTCTCCTGCCATCAATCTTTCCCAGCATCAGGGTCTTTCCCAGTGAGTCAGCTCTTCACATCAGGTGGCCAAAGTATTGGCACTTTAGTTTTAGCATCAGTCCTTCCAATGAATATTCAGGATTGATTTCTTTTAGAATTGACTGGTTTGATCTCCTTGCTGTCCAAGGGACTCTCAAGAGTCTTCTCCAACACCACAGTTTGAAAGCATCAATTCTTCAGCACTCAGCCTTCTTTATGGTCCAACTCTCACATCCATAGATGACTACTGGAAAAAACGTAACTTTGACTAGACAGACCTTTGTCAGCAAAGTGATAGCTCTGTTGTTTAACACACTGTCTTAACTTTTCATAACTTTTTGTCATAACTTTTCTTCCAAAAGAAAAGATAAGTGTAAAGATGGAGAGCAGAAAATATATAGGAAGTGATTTGAGAACAAATGATTGGGGTTTAGAATTTCTGTGTTGGGGCATTTCTGGGATATTAAAATCCAGGTCAGGCTCCTTTATTAGGGGGTTGAAATGCAGTGCAGCAAAGGACAGTCAGTATCGGGAAGTAAAGTTGTTCACTAGCTATCTTCACAGAGGCTGAGATCTCTCAGGGTTTGGAATGAAGGGGCTTTCACTCAGAGATGGAGAGCGACCTGAAGGCAGCGGATGGCAGCAATGAGGAGGAGTGGAGGACATGTGTCTGTCTGGCACAGGCATTCACCAGAGGTGGGAGCAATAAACTCCTTCTAGGCTCGCAGGCGCCTGCTTTAGCCCTGTGGGGTCAGCACTTTCCATTCCCAAGGAGACCAGTTCATCACTATCTCTACATAAGCCGGTTGGGGCCTGTTCAAGATGTGGAGGAGGAGTGTGTTGCTCACAGGGTTAGCCTTTCCTTACAAGTCCCTGCAAGCCCCACTGTGAGCTTTCTCTCAAACTTCTGTGATGTAGTCCTGTCAATAGAGAATATGTGGGACTTCCCTGGTGGTCCAGTGGTTAAGAATCCACCTTGCAACAATGCAGGGGGCGCAAGTTCAATCCCTGGTTGGGGAACTAAGATCCCGCATTCCTCAGAGCAGCTAAGCCTACGAGTCACAACCAGAGAGTCAGTATGGCAGTAAGGAAAGATCCCAAGACACAACCCAGCCAAATAAACAAGTAAATAAATATTTGTAAAAACTAGAGAATATGTCGACTTTCCCAGCCTGCCTGCTTCTTTTGGCCTGTCTCTGATTCTATTCAAGCTGCAGCTCCAGCCGATAATGGATGTCCGCTCCCCTTTCACCAGCAGGTGGACAGGAGATTAGAATATCTCTGCAAATGTTCCAGGGAGAGGAGCCGGGAGTCTTCTTAAATGACAGCCCCCCAGCCCCACCCCCATAGGGGCTGTATGACTGGCGCTGTGGCAGAATCCATGTGGAATCACAGGTCAGGGAGGGTTCAAGTTGTGGACAGTTAGTGAGCACTCTTCTTCAAGTTCCACCCTGAGACGGGCCTCGGACCAGGACTCTCCAGGTGGAAGATTCTGAGGAGCCTCCGAAGAGAACTAGAATAATGGGCTTAGTGAAAGAAAGCCATACACATGCAGCCTATTTAAACTGCACACAGTAGAGTTTGCACCACATTGTCAACCACTCTGTTTAATAACCTGCGCTTATCCCCTCTCCCCCTGTTTTCTCCCAGAAACTGAAGCTTTGCTTTTGGCACCAAGTATGAGCTGGCCCTTTGAGTTTAGAGAGAGGGACAGATCACACAGGAATTAAGTCAGAAGATGCCAGCCCCAGGGCTGGGCCATGTCCTCATCTCTGGAGCCTTAGGAATGGAAGCTGAGTCCATATGCTTCCTCAGCTGTTGTGTCTGTGATCTTCCCTGTCAGCTGTTTAAAGAACAGCTGAGAAAGGAGGCCTGCATGCTTCTGGGCTCCCTCTGCATGTTTCAAGCATGAGTCAGACCCAGAGGCTAGCGTTTGTCCCCTCAGTTGAGAACTGCAGCCCATATCTCTCCAGATAAGCATCTCTGAAAACAGCCAGTGCCAGGCAGATGTAAGGATCAGAGAATGCCAAGCCTTAATTCTGGGGAGTGGGGCATCCTGGCCCATACCCTGAGGAGACAGCTTTCAGCCTTCAGGTAAGATAAAAAGAAGGGAAAAAAATTCACCCCTGGTTCTCACACTAGAGAGAAGAATCAATCCTTATGGAGTAACATTTTACAATTTTTGGTTTGTGTTAACAAGTCTGAAACCTATCCAGCCAACTTAGCTCATTTTACTGGCAAAGTGTTTTATTTTAATTCTTATTTTTATTTATTTATGTATTTATTTTTGGCTGCATCGGGTCCTGGTTGTGGCACACACCATTCTCGTTCCCTGACCAGGGATCAAACCGGCATTCCCCATGTTGGAAGGTGTACTGTCAACCACCAGGCCATTAGGGAAGTCCTGCAAGATCTTTTCTAACATGTCACCTAAGCCAGTGCACAGTCATTTAGTAACCTTTATATAGATGCGATGATATACTGGGTCAAGAGAACAGGACACACTGCTAAGGATTTGTTTGATTCTCATTTAGTAATGCCTGTTCTTTGCAATGTGGTGGGGAAATGGCACTGGTTTGGTTTTCAACCCAAAGCAGTGATTTAAAAATTGTACACAGGAATCACCTGGAATTCTTAAAAAAAATTCTGACTCCCAGGCCTCATTGCAGAAAAATCACATCAGAATCCATGGAGGTGGGAACCAGGAGTCAGGAGTCATAGATTTCCCAGGGGATTGCCATGAACAGCCATGTCAGAGACCACCCACCCCCTGAAGAATCACATTTACTCATGTGATTGTCCTCTGTCTATGGAATTCTCCAGGCAAAAATACTTGAATGGGTAGCCATTCCCTTCTCCAGGGATCTTCCTGGCCCAGGGATTGAACCAGAGTCTCCTGCATTGCAGGCAGATTCTTTACTGTCTGAGCCACCAGGGAAGCCCAAGTGACCACAAGTGTCTCTATTAATTCAGTTCATCTTGTATTTGTTGCCGTTTTGACTTGGCACTCTGAGGGTTGATTTGATTATCTTGAGGATATTTCTGGATCCTAATAAAGTCATAATCACTTGGCTGCAGCAGGGATAAGAGCCAGGTGGAAAGAAGAGGTCTCATGAACCACAGGGGAAATTTTCTCAGTCATGAAACCCGAAGGCATGCAGAGCATCTCTCCAGGTTAGAGGTACTGAGCTCTGAGTCTGGACAGCTGGACATAGCAGCAGAAGTAGTGGATCTGGGGTAAGTGGGGAGTATACCAGAGAGATTTTCTGGAATAATTTCTCTCTGCAACTGGAGAGAAAGCTTATAAGCCAATTTATAAGCCAGGTGTAGTAGGATACGAGGGTGGACTTGCTCTCTTTAAAGAATCAGGAACACAGTGTACAGACTCTCAAAGTCTTTAAGTCTCTAAGGTGATGATTCTCAGAATGATTTCTTTTTTTTTTTTAGTTGAGAGTTTCGATAATTATTATTTTGTCAAGAAAATAACCACATTCCTTTATCAAATATGTGTTCAGTGCCTTTTCTGTGCTAGGCACACCATTTGTTACTAGAGACACAAAGATAAAATAGAACATAGTATATGTCTGTGCAAATCAATGTCCCAGATGGGGAAAAGGGTGCATAAATCAAACCCTTTTAAATAAAAGGGTAGCAAAAAAATTATGCTAGATTCGGACACAGTTCTGTGAGTCTGATGTTAACCCTAATGGCATCAACCCTCATTGATTTCATTTTCCTTCTTCCGTTGCTATATCCTGGACTCTGTATTTTTTGCATATAATGTAAATTAAATACTCTATTGGTTTGTACTGCTATTTTCACGAGAAGGTAGGATTCTTAGCAGGGGAGGCCGGACACTTTGGGATCCTAAACTTAAGAGCAAAGAGCACCTTCTCTGAAGTCTGGTGTGTTACTGAACCAGAGAGAATTCTATACAGAGGTTAAGGTAGGCAGAGGTGCTCCAGTAACTGTTTCTTTTGAAATCTTTTCAGGTTTTCAGCCATGTTGACTGTTTCTACCATACTAAAATTGAGTGAAAATATTTGCTTGACCCGCATCTCTGCTCCCAGTGATAATTATTCAATGTTCTGTCACATCTTCTTTCCTAAATTTGTTGTTCAGTCGCTAAGTTGTGTCTGACTCTTGCAACCCCGTGGACTGTAGCCTGCCAGGCTCCTCTGTCTGTGGGATTTCTCAGGCAGGAATACTGGAGTGGGTCACCATTTCACCTCCAGGGGATCTTCCCGACCCAGGGATTGAACCAGCATATCCTGCATTGGCAAGTGGAATTTTTACCCCTGAGCCACCAGGGAATCTGAATCACTGAATAGTGGTCTCCAGTCTTTTAAATATCTTTGGCCTCTCCCCTCAATGCATTTATTTGCAGTCTCCATGTGAATTCTTGGGCCTCTTCCCTTTTCCTCATTTCCTGACCCCTCCTTACCAATGTCTCATCATCTCTTTGCTGGTTTATTACAAATTTTCCCAGCAGGCTCTCTCAGGCACCATTGTAGAGGGTGCTGAGCTGAACTGTAACATGCTTATTAGAACAATACTTTATACAAGAAATCAAAACTGTTGCTTTTATAATATCCAGCAAAACTGAGGCAAAAAAAAATAAAAGGGTAGCAAAAAAAAAGCTGATGAGAAGGGAATGATCTAGGCAGAAGGGAGAAGGTACTAAGACATAAAGGGATATAGATGCTCAAAACCAGCATGACCAATGATGTAGTCTGGTGGGTCAGTGATATTTATCAAGCTGATTCAGGGCTGAAAGAGGGTGGCAGATTTGCTAAACAATTACACAGAAACCAGACAGACTCAGGGAGCCCAAAGGTGAAATTAGATTATCCAACACAAGACACTGAGCAAGGCCAGCTGCTTGTACACAGTGTTTGTATTTGGAATAAATAAGCTGCAACTGTTATTCCTTCCTCCCAGGCTTCCAGCCTAGGGGTGGAGTCGGGATGAAAGGAACACAACAGTTTAAACGTCCACGTTCTGGTTTACATGATTCAAAACAGGAAGAGTTTGATTTATTTCTGGGATGGCTCAGTGGCCTATTCCTCCTGATCTTATCCATGTAGAGTTTGTACATTGAGACCACCTCCTGCCCGGTCTCTAATGGCAGAAACATTAGCATTATCCTGCGCCTCCCTGATATGTTAGACAGCAAGTCTACACGACTGCCTTCCCTTAAAAAAAAAAAAAAAAAAAATTTATTTATTTTTGGTGGTGCTGGGTCTTCATTCTTGCATGGGCTTTTCTCTAGTTGTGGAGATTGGGGACCACTCACTCTTCATTGTGGTGCAGGGACTCCTCACTGCAGTGGCTTCTCCTGTTGCAGAGCACAGGCTCTAGGCACTCGGGCTCCAGTAGTTACAACTCGCAGGCTCTGGAGTGCAGGCTCAGTAGCTATGGTGCCAGGCTTAGTTGCTCCGTGGCATGTGGGATCTTCCCCCACCAGAGATCAAACAGGTGTCCCTTGCATTGCAAAGTGGATTCTTAACCACTGGACCACTAGGGAAACCCCTGCCTTCCCTCTTCTACGCAGCACGTGCTCCAGTCCCTCCACCCTGCGGTCCACTGGAATGGCTGCCGGAGTCCCGCTTCCAGCCAGCACACCTGGTCCTGCCACCTCCTGCTTCAGAACCTGTGCTCCCCTGTCATCTCCAGGGTGATGTGTACCACTCTCAGCCTTGCTTCCTGGAGCCTCTGATGGCTGTCTGACCCCATCGCTTGTGCTTCCACCACTTATCTCCACAAACTGGAGCTCTAGTAGATGACTTTTTCCAGAAGCTACCAGGACTTTCCATGCTGCACTGTCATTGTTCATGCTTGGAATGTCTCGCCCTTCTATTTTCTGACTAAGAGATGGGTAGTTTCTCAGGCACAGTACAATGCTTCCCAAGTGTGGCTGGTCATGCAGATCATCTCAGGATTGCTTTTAATATTAACCGCCCCTGCCTCCCACACACACACACGTTGGAATGCTGGGCCATGCTTCAGAGCTGCGGATTCCTAAAATATGAAAACGTATTTAAGTTTTTCTAAAGATGAGAACCATCAAGGATATAGTATCATTATTTATAATCTTTGGATTTGAAGGCCATTTTTTGCCTCGCCTAAAACTGATATGCATTCGTATTTTTGAGTGACAACGGCTAGTAATAGTAAAAAATATCTATATTTATAAGCAGTTCAGTATGTATTGAAATCTTCCCCATGTCACCCTAAGCCCTCTGAAGTCAGAATTGTGAGAGACCGTGGAGGGGAGGGGGAAGCTTTTGACCTGGGTCCTCCTTTCTGGTGAGATGACCCTGGCAGCCCCTGGTCTCCCCAGCCTCAGGCAGAATGCCCAGTTCTATATGTCAATGCAAGGCTCTTCTCTTGTTTTATTTATTTACTCCCTGTTTTTCTGTAACTTTTTTTGATCTAAACATTCTAAAGTATTTAATGTCTGTTTTTTGTATGCATTCTGACATGATATGGTGGCTTCCCTGGTGGCTCAAACGGTAAAGCGTCTGCCTGCAATGCAGGAGACCTGGGTTCAATCCCTGGGTCAGAAAGATCCCTTGGAGAAGGAAATGGCACCCCACTCCAGTACTCTTGCCTGGAAAATCCCAAGGACAGAGGAGCCTGGTAGGCTACAGTCCATGGGGTCACAAAGAGTTGGACATGACTGAGCAATTTCATTTTCTTTCTTTACATGATATGTATTGTTTGTGGGCAAAAGTTTGACTTATGTAAGTTTATTCAAATGTTACTGTTATCTGTCTCATCTTGTTTCTTATGCCTGGATTGCCATTTTGGAGGGAATGGGAAATCCTGTAGCCCTGCAATGGACATTTATCACATTTTTAATGAAATACCCACCACATGCTACTCTAATAAGGAAGGAGGCAGTTAGATAATGTGGCTAAGAGTGCTGGCTCTGGGTTTTGAATGCCAGTGTTCAAATCCTAGCTTCTTCACTTATTAGCTTCATGGTCTTTTGGCATGTTATTTCCCCAAATGCAGGAACCTTGAACTTCCAGTGAACTCCACCTTGAACTTCCAGTGAACTCCACCTTGAATTTAGTAGATTACTAAATCTCTCTGGATTTGAACTCTACCAGTGAACTTCCTTGAACTCCACCTTTAGTAGATTACTAAATCTCTCTGCCTTTTAGTTTTATCATTGTAAAGTGGGGACACTTTAGCACACCTCAGAAGCTGTTGTGAGGGTTACATGTGATAAGCATATCTATCTAGGCTGTTCCTCTTACTGGAGAAAAGTCACACTACAGATTGTACCGCAAATGTTGATAATTTCCACTCCCTCATGGATCCTCAATGGTGCTCAGAGACCCCCTTAATTATAGTTAAATCCTCTTCAGCAGCTTCTTCCTAGGTTTCCTAGGTTCTCAAACCCCTTTATCCCCAGCAGGTTCACATTTACCGGCCTTGCCTCTTATTTATTTATTTATTTTTATTGGAGGATGATTGCTTTACAATGTTGTGTTGATTTCGGTCTCTTATTGTTTAAAGCTTATGTCCTCCACCTACACTGGAAGTTCAAGGTTCCTGCACTTGGGGAAATAACATGCCGAAAGGGGCTCAGGCAATAAGGAAGTAAACAAACCATATAGAAAATGTTTTTATCTAACTAGAAATGCTTTGTTTGACAACAACATAAAAGGGAATCTTTCATTTGGGTGAAAGGGGAAGCCTTTCTGCAGAGGTGACATTGAAGCTGAGACAAGGCTGCCATGTGAAGATCAACAAGCAACAAGACCTAGACAGAAAGACCAACCTGTGCAGACACCCTGGGGGGAAAAGGAGCTGAAAGTGGGTGAGGAACAGAAGGTCAGCCAGCAACACTGAAATCCAGGAAGTAAGGACGAAGATAGGAGGGGATCAGACCAGACCAGGCAGTTCAGTGGAGCTTACTGTGATGAAAGAAGTGTTCTACATCTGTGCTGTACACTGTGGCAACCACTAGCTGCCTGTGGCTATTAAATTTAAGATAATGCAGATTACATAAAACCTAAAATTCAGCTTTTCAGTCACACTAGTCACATGTGGTTTCATGAATATAGTGAGTGTTAGTTGCTCAGTCATGTCCGACTCTTTGCAACCCCGTGGACTGTGGCCCACCAGGCTCCTCTGCCCATGGAATTCTCCAGGTAAGAATACTGGAATGGTTTGTCATTCCCTTCTCCAGCGGCTCTTCCTGACCCAGGGATTGAACCTGGTCTCCTGCATTCCTGTCTGAGCCACCAGGGATGGATACAAATATACGCAAAAATTATTAACAAAATATTAAAGAATTTTTTTTCCTATTACTAGCATTTCAAATGCTCCCTATAACCCTACCATTGAAATGTGTCCAACAAACACATTTTTCAAGAAATGGGACTTCTAGTCCTTGTATCTGCAGCAAGGTGGTGAAGGTGAAGTCACTCAGTCATGTCTGACTCTTTGCGACCCCACAGACTGTAGCCTACCAGGCTCTTCCATTCATGGGATTTTCCAGGCAAAAGTACTGGAGTGGGTTGCCATTTCTTACTCTAGGGGATCTTCCCAACCCAGGGATTGAACCACTGTCTCCTGCAGCTCCCGCATTGGCAGGCAGATTCTTTACCACTGAGCTACCTGGGAAGCCCATTTATGGTCAGAGTTTTGATTAAAGGTCCTTGGCCCTGTCTGCCACCTGAATCACTAGTAAACATGGACATCTGGGCCGTCTAGGCCTAGGCCTTAGGCATATGAACCTCTATTTTTATTAACTTTTTATTGAAGTGAACATACCATGTCATAAACGTGAATTTTTATGAACTGACCAAACTTGGGTAACCAGCACTTGGATCAAGAAGCAGATTATCACCAGCAGCTCAAGGGAGCCGTTTGTACCTCAGCCAAAGTTATTACAGTCCAGCCAAAGTTGTCAATATCCTGACTAACATATGGAATTATTTTGCTTTTGGAATTAAAAAAAAAAAAAAACTAAATACATACTCTTGTGTTTAGCTTCTCTCCCTCAGTGCTGTGTGAGAGTCATCCATATTGCTGCAGATAGTTCTGATTCATTCATTCTCAGTCTTGTATAGTATTTCATTCTGTGAATAAACCTCAGTTTATTTATCAATTTTACTATTGATGAGCACCTAACTAGTTAACAACTGGTATTTGATATCTCTTATATTTGAGACAAGAGTTTGAGCAAGCTCCAGGAGATGGTGAAGGACAGGGAAGCCTGGCATGCTACAGTCCACAGAGTCACGAAGAGGCAAATACGACTGAGCAACAAAACAGCAACAATTGAGATCTATTAAACTTAAGAACTTCTATTCAACAAAAGTCACCATTAAGAGAATGAGATGTAAAGAAAAATATTCTCCATACACACACACACAGAAAACAAATGTGTACCCTGAATATAATATATATACATGCATAATACATATGAATTAGTAGAAAGCCAACTCGAAAAAATACTTGACACATCTCAAAAGAAAATACACAAATAACCAATAAACACATGCTCAACTTCATGAGTGGTTCAGGATGTGGAAATTAAAATAATCACTGAAATGGTTAAACTATAAAGGACAGAGTACCAAGTGGTGGTGAGGATACAGGACAGTTGGATTCTCACATACTGTTCACGTGAGTGTCGATTTGTACAACCATTTTAGGAACTCTTTGGGATCCCTGGTGGCTCAGCTGGTAGAGAATCTGCCTGCAATGCGGGAGACTTGAGTTCAATTCCTGGGTAAGGAAGATCCCCTGGAGAAGAAAATGGAAATCCACTCCAGTGCTCTTGCCTGGGAAATCCCATGGATGGAGGAGCCTGGTGAGCTACAGTCCATGGGGTCACTAAGAGTCAGGCACAACTGAGCAACTAACACTTTACTTGGTAGATCTACAAATGATTTAGCAATTCTGTTCTCCAATGATTTAGCAAATCTAGCCTCAGATTACTCTACAGAGATGGATAAATATGTGCTCCCAAAGACAAGTATAAGATGTTCTTAGCAGCACATTTGTTATGGCCCCAAACAAGCATCTTTGTGTTTAAAATAACCTACAGGTAGATTTTGAGAACTCATTAAGGCTGAGAACCATAGCAATATCAAATGCACTTTTGATAGAATTTTCATTTTCATTTTCATATGCTGACTTAGTAGGAAAATTATAAGACATTACCTTTATCTTTTGCAAGGGATAAGCTGAAATGATGGAAATGGCTAAAAATAATTTATAAATTTATAATTTATATTATATATTATATTATTTATAATTATAAAATATTGTTTTGGTTGTTTGTTAAAATACTAAATGCTTGATGGATTTTTTTCTTATGTGGTAGAATCTTTAAGAAACCTTTGACCCTGATAGTTCAATCAACTATGGGAAGGGGTTAAAGTCAGGAAAAAGTAATAATAATTCTTTAGTAACAAGTCTGTACTCTAATGGGCTTCCCAGGAGGCACTAGTGGTAAAGAACCTGCCTGCCAATGCAGGGGACAGAAGAGACGTGGGTTTGATCCCAGGGTCAGCAGGATCGCCTGAAAGAGGGCATGGCAACCCACTCCAGTATTCTTGCCTTCAGAATTCCATGTAGAGAGGAGCCTGGTGGGCTTCTGTTCATAGGGTATCGAAGAGTCGAACATGACTGAAGTAACTGAGCATTCATGCACACTTTTTTTTTTTACTTAAAAAAAATCTTTTTTTAATTAAAATATAGTTGACATAATATTGTGTTAGTGTCAGGTGTACAGCAAAGTGATTCAGTCAGATATATATATGTATATTTGATATAACACATGATATATTTTCCAAGTATTCTCAGTATAGTTTGGAGAGATGAAGAGACTGGAGGGTCTCTTTCATACAGCTTAGCCCTCACTTGTATCTTGAGATAAAAAAGGAGGCTGGAAACTATTTCCCCTCCCAGGGAAGCCACCTGTTCTTTGGACATCACCAGGGCAACCATCTTTTCAGGTAAGTCTCTCATTAGAGAGGCCCCAAGTGGGAGCCAGGCTCTCTACTGGGTGACTGTGTATGCAGGTGTGCTGAGTCGTAACCAACTCTTTGAGACTTGATGGACTGTAGCCCACCAGGCTCCTCTGTGCATGGGATTTCCCAGGCAAGAATACTGGAGTAGGCAGCCATTTCCTCCTCCAGGGGATCTTCCCAACTGATGGATGGAATCCGTGGCTTTTGCGTCTCCTGCATAGGCAGGTGGATTCTTTACCATTGCACCACCTGGGAAGTCCCTAATCCTCTTATTAATACTATCTCTAGAGGTATTTCTGTTACTGCCATTTGATGGGTGCAGGAGTTTAGGCTCAGGGAGGCAAGACCACTTATAGGAAGGTCACACAGCCCCTTGTGACAGAGTCAGATACTCTGGGAAGTGGGTGTTTCTGATGCCTGTGATGGAGAAACAGGCAACAGATATTTATCTAGGCCTTTTAAATCACTGTGCTAAGCAGTGGATTAAGTCAGGGTGTCTCGGAGGAGTAGAGAGACCTGAGAATTGGTAGAAGAGGAAATTGAGATTTTGAAAGGGTGCTGTTTTCTTTGGAGAATAGCAGCCATGATATCTGTAGAGTGGAAGGCGAAAGGACTGATTTACTCCTTCTGATTGTGTCTGGACACTGGATAGGAGACAAATAACGTACCCAGTTGAATGAGACTCCTCAAAGTAGGGATTGTGCCCTGGGGGAAAAGGTTGCAGTCTAGGTGATGAGTAGTCTGAGAAGATGGAGAATTTCTTTGATAAATAGGAGAGTGGAGGCTAGTATTGTTTGGTGGGATGGGGAGGAGCCGTATGGTGAGGAGGTTGGACATGTTGCTATAAATGGACCTCTAGTCCGGGGATCAAGTGGGGAATTGACTTGAGGAGTCGGGGGGTGGGCATAGGGGGCAGATCTGGGTTACCCAGAACTATCCTCGGAGGTAGATGTCAAGAGTAATGATGAGGTGAAGACTCTGGGTCAAGACTCTGAATTGATGGCAGTGGCCTTGCTGCAGGCTTTACACTTAAAAATCCACTTATAAATCCCTCTCAGCATCCCATCCCTCTCTAGTAATACTCTTAGAACTGACTGGTTCTCAGGCAGACGCTCCAGAGAAGGTGTGTCTTTCTCCTTCCCGCACCAGGGCCTGATGACAGACATCTGATCTTTGGTCAGCTTGCTGTGATAGGCCATTGAGGTGCTACTGGAGCCAAGTGCAAAGGATCTGATCTCAACAGTCCTGTCATTTCATAACAAATAGAAAGGGAAAAAGTGGAAACAGTGGCAGATTTTATTTCTTGGGCTCAAACTCACGGTGGACAGTGACTGCAACCATGAAATTAAAAGACTCGTGCTCCTTGGAAGAAAGCTATGACAAACCTAGACAATGTATTAAAAAGCAGAGAACATCTCTTTGCTGACAAAGGTCCATCTAGTCAAAGCTGTGGTTTTTCCAGTAGTCATGCATGGGTGTGAGAGTTGGACCGTGAAGAAGGCCGACCACCGAAGAATTGATGCTTTTGAACTGTGGTGTTGGAGAAGACTCTTGCGAGTTCCTTGAACACCTAGGGGATCAAACCAGTCAATCTCTAAAGGAAATCAACCCTGAATATTCATTGGAAGGACTGATGCTGAAGTTCCAATACTTTGGCCACCTGACTCGTTTGAAAAGACCCGGATGCTGGGAAAGATTGAGGGCAGGAAGAAAAGGGATGACAGAGGATGAGATGGTTGGATGGCATCACCGACTCAATGGACATGAGTTTGAGCAAGCTCTGGGAGATAGTGAAAGACAGGGAAACCTGATGTTCTGCAGTCCCTGGGGTTGCAAAGAGTCAGACAGGACTTAGTGACTGAACAACAGCAATGAAGCTGCGAAGGGCAACTGCCAAATCATGTGAGGACCATTTATCAAACACTTGCCCTGTGCTGGACATTATGCTTTTCAGTCATTTCTCTTCACCTGTATACCTCACAACAATTTTTCAGTGTGAATATTTAAATTTCATTTAGCAGTTGGGATGCTTAGGAAAACGAGGGGAAAATTTGCTGGAGGTCCCAAAACCTATAAATAGCAGAGGTTGGGCTTAACTTTGTTTGTGTGATTCTAAAGACGGTGTTCTCTCTGACTGACTCTTGGGCTGTCACGTTTCAGGCTGGAGAAAAGGGTCTAAGCATGTGGTCTACACACCAGGCCTGGGAGCTCTTTGGTTGGAATGAGAGAATAGATCTTAGATCCTGCACTCCTTGAGGGTGATATTGTCCACTAGGAGGTGGCAAAATGCACCTATTACAGTGTTTTGTGGCCCTAACCAAGGGCTGGAGTAGGTGTGTTATTAACATTTCGTAGGGGAGGGAGAAAAAAAGAGGTCTAACAATGCTCCTTGGGGGTGGGGTAGGGAGTCCCTCAGTCGTTTGTCCAACTCTTTGTGACCCTATGGGCTGTGTACCCTGCTAGGCTTCTCTATCCATGGCATTTCCCAGGAAAGAACAGTGGAGTGGGTTGCCGTTTCCTCCTCTAGGGGATCTTCCCTACCCAGGGACTGAACCCATGTCTCCTACCTCTCCTGGATTGGCAGGCAGGTTCTTTACCACTGAACCACCTGGGACCCCGTTTCTTTCCTCCTACCTCTGGGCTTTCTTTCAAGGTAGGAAGAAGTTCCCACTTTCATTCCCCACACTATGATCTCACATTCTCAGCTGCACTCTGTGAAGCTCAGGAGCATTGTGTGTCTTTTGGTTGTCTAGTAAGCGTTCCTCAAGGAGACTCCTGTCTTCCTTTCTTCCGAGGGGCTTTGGGCCCATGAACTGGCTTAAGTCTAGTAATTGGTTGAGGGTCCACAATTCTTTATTTCTGACTCAGGTATGACTTCTTTTTGCCACCACTACTTACTCTAATCAAGTTGGACATTAGAAGGGCCATCACCTATTTCAGTCCTACGGACATTACGATCAACTATCAAAAGTCAAAGGTCTCCATGGCTCAGACTCTTTTGATTTCTTTCAGTTCTTTGTCTACATCTTACTTGTCTTCTGTGATTTTGTTGTTGTTCAGTTGCTCAGTTGTGTCCGACTCTTTGCGACCGCATGGAGTGCAGCACACCAGGCTTCCTGGTGCTTCACCATCTCCCAGAGTTTGCTCAAACTCATGTCCATTGAGCTGGTGATGCCATCCAACCATCCCATCCTCTGTTGTCCCCTTCTCCTCCTGTCTCAATCTTTTCTAGCGTCAGGGTCTTTTCTAATGAGTCGCCTCTTCGCTTGAGGTGGCCAAAGTATTGGAGCTTCAGCTTCAGTGTCAGTCCTTCCAATGAATATTCAGGACTGATTTTCTTTAGAAATTGACTGGTTTGATCTCCTTGCTGTTCAAGGAACTCTCAAGAGTCTTCTCCAACACCACAGTTCAAAAGCATCACTTCTTCAGCACTCAGCCTTCTTTAGGGTCCAACTCTCACATCCATACATGACTACTGGAAAAACCATAGCTTTGACTATATGGACCTTTGTTGGCAAAGTAATGTGTCTGCTTTTTAATATGCTCTCTAGGTTGGTCATAGCTTTTCTTCCAAGGAGCTAGTGTCTTTTAATTTCATGGCTGCAGTCACCATCTACAATGATTTTGGAGGCCAAGAAAATAAAGTCTGTCACTGTTTCCATTGCCTCCCCATCTATTTGCCATGAAGTGATGGGACTGGATGCCATGATCTTAGCTTTTTTAATGTTGAATTTTAAGCTGGCTTTTTCACTATCCTTTTTTACTTTCATCAGGAGGCTCTTTATTTCTTCTTCACTTTCTGCCATAAGGATGGTGTCATCTGCATATCTGAGGTTATTGATATTTCTCCTGGCATCTTGATTCCAGCTTGTGCTTCATCCAGCCTGGCATTTTGCATGATGTACTCTGCATACAAGTTAAATAAGCAGGGTGACAATATACAGCCTTGATGTACTCCTTTCCCAATTTGCAACCAATTTGTTGTTCCACGTCTGGTTCTAACTGTTACATCTGGACCTGTATACAGGTTTCTCAGGAGGCAGGTAAGGTCGTTTGGTATTCCCACTTCTTTAAGAACTTTCCATAGTTTGTTGTGATTCACACAGTGAAAGGCTTTAAGTTCAGTTCAGTCACTCAGTCATGTTTGACTCTTTGCAACCCCATGGACTGCAGCATGCCAGGCTTCCTTGTCCATCACCAATTCCCGGAGCCTACTCAAACTCATGTCCATCACATCGGTGATGCCATCCAACCATCTCATCCTCTGTCGTCCCCTTTTCCTCCTGCCTTCAATCTTTCCGAGCATCAGGGTCTTTTCTAGTGAGTCAGTTTTTCATATCAGGTGACCAAAATATTGGAACTTCAGCTTCAGCATCAGTCCTTCCAATGAATATTCAGGGTTGATTTCCTTTAGGATGAACTGGTTGGATCTCTTTATAGTCTAAGGCACTCTCAAGAGTCTTCTCCAACATCAGAGTTCAAAAGCATCAATTCTTCAGTGCTCATTTTTCTGTAGTCCAACTCTCACATCCATGCATGAGTACTGGGAAAAAAAAAAAAAGGTTATCCATACATAACTACTTTTGAGTAAAGTCAAAGGCTTTAGCGTAGTCAATGAAGCAGAAGTAGATGTTTTTCTGAAATTCTCTTGCTTTTTCTGTGATCCAACGGATGTTAGCAATTTCATCTCTGGTTCCTCTACCTTTTCTAAATCCAGCTTGAACATCTGGAAGTTCTTGGTTCACATACTGTTAAAGCCTAGCTTGGAGAATTTTGAGCATTACTTTGCTAGCATGTGAGATGAGTGCAACTGTGCGGTAGTTTTAACATTCTTTGACATTGTCTTTCTTTGGGATTGGGATGAAAACTGACCTTTTCCAGTCCTGTGGCCACTGCTGAGTTTTCCAAATTTGCTGACATATTGAGTGCAGCACTTTAACAACATCATCTTTTAGGATTTGAAATAAACGATGTGATTAAATGCTACCAGTTGGCTCCTACCACCCCAGAATCTTATTATCCTTATTGAATTCAGAGACTCCAGTTTAATAGCAGCACTTCCCCATCTCATTTCTAACCTTTAGAGAACAGCCACCATAGCACTCCTTATAGAAGCTGTAATTCCTTCCCCAGTGCCTTTCTCAAAGCTGTAGTGGAAGGAGTATCCTCTGAACCATTCTGGGGACATAGTTAGAGATATCTGAACAAGTAGTGCATAATAAATCCACTTAATTTTTTCCAAAGCCTTTGGATCCCTTGATCATTATACCAAGAAGCTTATGAAACTTCAAGTTCATTTACTGTAAAGTCCTTTTCACTCCAGGTTTAGGATCATTTGTAACTGCTCAAGCTAACACACTAATTTCAGAATCTCTGCTTAGTGCACTTAACTAATTTCAGTGGGTCCAACACTGCATTTCTTCTTCCGAGATCCAGTACAATTTAAAATCCATTCTCTTGCACATTACTGAGGTTCTTTCAGTATATACTGACAAAATATTGCAGCTCTTGAGGTGTGCATTGCCCTTCTTGTGAATCACACTTCATGGCTTACCTCCTGGGCCCTGCTGGGACTGGAGTCTGGATACTGGTCTAGAAGTAATGAGAGGCATGATCTTCAAAGAAGATCAACTGTTTGATGCTAGGTGACCACCTCACAGGAAGACATAGGTTCTTCTGATGGGGGATAACTGACGTCCTCAGACTGTGGTAGAAGGAAGGGCTGCTTCTACTGGCAAAGGAGGATCAGTAAGAATTTAGGGGTTCCAAGGTCCCCAGATTCATTGAAATCTGCTCCCATATTCCTGTCCCAAATTTTAAGTCATATTTCTTCTCAATCGATGTCCTAACCTTAACATAAGAAACCCTGCAAAGCTGAGAATTCAACTTGTGTTGTAATTCAGCCACCCACAGGATTAAATTTCATGTTTGGTTTTTGGAAACCTTGGTCTTATGGTCCAGGATATCCTTATCTTTCAGGACAGTTATAAATCCTTAAGTGCATCAGTTTTTTCCCCACACATTCTTCAGTGCACTTAGAAGCACTCATTGACTCACAAACATTTTTACTTTCACTAAAAATCTTCATTGGTAGCAATGAATTCACTCAAATCCTTGCCTTCTATTAGCAGTTGATTACACATTATCACTTTGATGTCTCCAGGTGATACTTCAAGTAATTCTTTTGCATATCATAAGCTACTACTGTCTCCTCTACTGTTGCCTGCCTAACTATATTAGGAAATCAGTTCCAGATAACCCAAAGCTAACTTAGAGAACGATCCTTAAGTTTCTGTTTCCTGGAATCACTTTTAGTATCAATTTCTGTATCAGTGAGGGTTCAATCAGGGAAACAACCACTGTGAATAGTATGAAATATGGGATCTATTATAAGATTTGAAAGTGAAAAAGTGAAAGTGTTAGTCACTCAGTTGTGTCTGACTCTACAACCCCATGGACTGTAGCCCACCAGGCTCCGTTGTCCATAGGATTCTTCAGGCAAGAATACTGGAGTGGATAACCATTGCCTTCTCCAGGGGAATCTTCTGACCCAGGGATCAAATCCATGTCTCTTATGTCTCCTGCTTTGGGAGGTGATTCTTTACTACTACTGCCACCTGGGAAGCCGGACTTAGACCTTATGCAGTTGTGGTAAGAGACGGAGCACTTTCTGGAAAACTGGTGCCTTTGTGTCTGGTGGAGGCCTGAGGCCACTGAAATCAGTAGGTCCTGGAGTTGGGAACAAAAGCTGACTGTGAAGCAGGGGAGACTGGGAACAAACTGGGATCACATCTGTCTCTCAGTGCTTCCAACTTTATGATGCAGGTGACCTTCCTTCAGTACCAGGTCCAGGGCATGGAGAAGACAGAAGAGGACATAATGAAGGGAGCTGGAGGAGCTTCAGGCTCCAACAAGGTACACTGACAAGTCGTAGCAGCAAAGTGAACTGCCGCAGTGTACCCTATAGTTGCCTTAGACCTCAGTGATGCTGTTTTGCTTTGAAGGGTGAAATCTCATGCCATTTTCTCTTACATCAAAATAAACCCACAACCACACAGGGAAGAGAATTCTGGGAAATGCAGCTCTGATTTAGCTGAATTAACAAAGGAGTTAGCCACCATAGAAGGTGTTGAATTTGCGGTTGATTTTGAAAATAGAGCTAATAGCAGTTATTGATGGATTGTATTTGTTAGATGAGTGAGGGGATTATTTGCACATTTTTTGTTGAAACGGTTTTCTTTAACTCAAAATTTTGATTCCTTTTTTGGAGTAAAACAGGCTCTTTACTCTTTACAAGATTCTTTTCTGAAACTTATTTCAGTTGTTTATTTTTATCGACGTGTAGTTGACATACAACATTATAAAAATTACAGCTGTACAGTATAATAATTCACAAGAATTACTTTTTCTCTTGCATCCATAGTGGAAACTTCAGCAGCAGACATTGATTGCTCCCAGTTTGTCAAATAGATGCATCATTTTTTAGGCAATGTCTATTCTGTTAGTTATGCTCTCATTTTTAATCCAGATTATGTTCTCTGTCTTGCCATTATATAATGGCTTTGATAATTCACCTCTCATAGTTCTAGAAGCACTTGACTACTGTCCCAGTCAGTTGCCATTCTTCACATCACTCTTCAGGGCACTGTGGTTTGCTTATGAATTTAAGACGAATATTTGGCCCTGATCTTCAGGAATCAGACCACCCCCTTCTTGTTGAAGTTCTTTCCTCTGATGATTGCTGAGCCACCCTCTTTTCCTGATTTCCTTCTTGCTTTCTCAGCCTTTTTGTCAGTGCCCTTCCTTTGTTTTTTTCTCTAGCATGGTATCACTAGGGCCCTCCTTTTTATTTTTCTCTCTTGCTCTGAAAGAAAAATTCCGCTATATCAGGAGATAGTGCCACTCGTCTGGTGACTTGCAATCTACATAACAATACTGGCTACATGTTGAGCCAGTATTGTTATGTATACTGTATACACAACAATATATACTGTATATACAATATATATACAGTATATAAATGTATATACTGTATGCATAACAATAGTATAGTTGGCATATACTGCTACCATATGCCATTCAAATTACTAATGTGTGTGTGTTAGTTGTTCAGTCGTGTCCAATTCTTTGTGACCCCTATGGACTGTAGCCCACTCTGTCCATGGAATTCTCCACGCAAGTACACTGGAGTGGGTAGCCATTTGCTTTTCCAGGGGATCTTCCCAACCCGGGGATCGAACCCGGGTCTCCTGCATTGTAGGTGGATTCTTTACTGTCTGATCCACCAGGGAAGCCTACAAGAGTTACTAATATATGTAGTCTTTAATTTAAAAAATTATGATCCTACAATCTCTGGTAAGAAACGTTTGATATGGGCATTATCCCAATTTTCCAATGAGGAAGCTAAGGCTCAGAAGTTTAAGATTTTGCTCAAGCCTGTAAATAAGTGGATTTGAGCCAAGGGCTATCTGACTTATAAGTTACTGTCATAACAACTACCATTTATAGCTGCCTAAAGATCCAGCTCAGATCTCCTCATTATAAGACTTGAATATCCAGTGGCATGCAGGAGAGCCATTACTTAAATGTACCCTATTATTTCAAGCTTAATACATATAACTCCATTCAATCTCATGTGCCATTCCACCAATTCCAACCCCAACCCCATTCAAAAAGTACACACCTCTTCTGGTATTCCTTATTATTTTCCAGGTAAAAAAAATCTCAAAGATTTTGATTCGAAAGACCTCCATCTCCTGCACTACTGGCTTACCAAGTCCTCCAATGTTGAGGTCAGAGGCATCTCCCATCACTGTGGCTCCAATGCCATTTTCCACTTCCTTCCTGAACTCCTGGCACTGTTCTTGCCATTTCATAATTGGCTGTCTGTACTGCTGCCAAAAGGGCATCCCTGGTGGTTCAGTGGTAAAGAATCCACCTGTAAAGCAGGTGACGTGGGTTCAATCCCTGGGTTGGGAAGAGTCCCTGGAGGAGGGAAAGGCAACCCAGTCCAGCATTCTTGCCTGGAGAATCCCATGGACAGAGGAGCCTGGCGGGCTACAGTCCATAAAGTTGCAAAGAGCTGGACACGACTGAAGCAACTGAACACACATGTACATGCGCTGCTGCCAAAATTATCTTCTGAAAAAAATCGATCTGGTTCTGTCAGTTTGCTTTAAAACTTCTTTTGATTCCATTTTGCCTGCAAAATAAATCTTAATCTCCTTGGTATGCCACACAAGGCCCTTGATGATTGGCCTAGCCTATCTTGCCATCAGCTATTTTTCACGCGTGTACAAGTGATTACTTTGCAGATGGATTATAGATGCCATAGAGACGCAGAAAATACAAACATTTCCCAACTTGACTGAATTCACTTTGAATTTTTATCATTTTGACTGTTTTTTCAATCAATGAATACTTTAAACACAACTATTATCAGGCAGAGATGTATTTTTATATTTGGTAGGGAAGATATTCTCATATTATAAATATTGGGAAACCAACTAGATAAATTCTCATGAAATATGTCTTCCAGGATTCAGAGTTTATTTCAAGAAACTCTTTTAGGCTAAGTTATTAGAAAGATATGGACTCTAAATTTCAAGGGTATACTTGGACTGAAAATTTTATTTTTCTGTGTATTGAAAGGGAGTAACTGGGAAAGATTATAAGTTAGGATGGTGAAGGAATACATGCCCTAAAGCCTATAAAAAGCAGGGAATGATTTTTTTCTTCTCAATAATTCAAATAAAAAATTTTAAATGACCCTGCTCCAATAGGGGAATAAAGGCAGAGTTGGAAAAGGGCATGATTTAGTGAGAAATGTCACACTGTGGAACTCTGTCTTATATTACAACCTGTGATAAAAGGGAGGATAAAAGCTATTTTCCATCCTAATGAAGTCATAGTTCTTCAGCAATGCCCCCAAGACACTGTGTTGTGTGGTCAGTCTCCCACTGATGAAACCGTGTGGGGAGGGTGGCCTGGGGGTTCAAACAAGTTTGAGTTCCAGTCCTAAGCATGCTCTCTGACCTTGAACAAATCAAAGCCCCGAAATGCTCTTTTTTGTTCTTCAAATGGGAATGAAATACACAATGGCAAGGTTTCTGGGAACTAGGATTGATCTGCAGGGAATTATACAGGTCCATTTGTTTTCTTCAGTGCCATGCTTCTAGCTGTCTCCTGTGTTTAATGCTTCAACCTCTGGAAGTGTCCTTGGAGCTGCCTGTGTCCAGTTGATGAACAGATACGGAAATTCAAGAGAGGTCCTATAGGTTGTCTGCAGTGACATCAGAAAGGAGCTGCACGACGGGTCCCTACCCTGTATTTTTACCCGTTCATTGATTTCATTCCAAGTGATGAAGAAACCAGACGCCAGATGCAGCGGTGACACAGACATAATCCAACATCTGTAGGACAGATTAGACTAGAATAATACCAAGTGCTGCGGACCCAGAGGAAGGAGAGATGCATTTCTGCCTGGAGACGAAGTAGAGTGTGGGGGCGGTAATGGGGAGGGCAGTCCAGCAGTGCACCATTCATTAATGTGACACAGATCTGCGGAGCAACAAATCTGCTCCAGTGAACTACTGCATCCTGCTACCACATCTGAGAACAGGAGAGAGAGCCTGCTAATAATGTCCAGTCACGGAGTGAGGACATATATAAGATGCAGGGGAAATGACAATGCTAGGCAATAATTTCCTCTAAAATAGATGTGAACAAAAGCAAAAGCAGCATTATGTATGGTGCAGAGAACCAGGCAATCTCTGAACAGCTGGGAGGGGCTTGTTGTTGTCTGTGGAAACCCGTCTTGTTTGGTCACGTTTCTTTTCCTATGGCCAGATGCATAGATGCAGCTTTACCCCTCACCCTCTCCCTTTTCCTCTGCTCCTTTCTTCTTTTCTGCACACAGCTCCCTCCTCCCCAGCCCCTTTTTTCTCTGGAGTGCTGGTCTGAGGGAGCGTCTACCTAGTGGCAGCAGAGGCTCCGCCTCTTTAAGGTCTGTCTGCCAGGATCTTGCAGGAATGGGGTAACTTGCAGTCAGCACTAAGGTATCCAGACAAGCAGAACCTGGAGCAGGAGTGGCGGGCAGAGAGCAGGCTGAGAACAGCTGAGGGCTGCCCTCAGGCCCCCTGGTACAAGCCCGCATCTATTTATGCATCACATCCTCTGTACAGCTTTGAGTTATCTATTAATGTAATCAGAGAGTAGGTCAGTGGTGTTCAAAGTCAGTTAGTCGTCAGAATCTGCAGCAGGGCTTTTAAAAGATGTAATCATCCGGGCCACACAGAGATCCATAGAAGTGGAACTCTTTGGTTGGAGATAAAGTGTGAGAACATTTTATAAAGCTGTATACAAATTACTTATAATGTAGATTTAGGGCTGAGAGTCACAGAAATTAATTCAGTTTTCTATGAAAAAACAGTTCTCATGAAATGTTATTTTTTGAGCTACCAAAAGGGGAAGCTGAAAAACCAGCTCCTTTCACATATGGAGTGAAGCTTACAGATAATAAATGGCTAGGAAAATTGAAATTTCAAAATATAACAAGCATAAGTAGTGGCTTATGTTTTTTAATATTTCCCCTCTTAAGTTTGTGCAAACTTATGGGAGTAGTTGGAAAGCCTTTTGCTTATGTTCTCTAGTCTGGAGGGTGGGCAGGCTATTCTGACCCAGGTGTAAAATGTCTTTAAAAAAATAATTGTGGTGGTGCCTGGATGTTAAATATTAACTTTTGCCCAAAAGTGATAATAATGTGTGCTAAGTCACTTCAGTCATGTCCCACTCTTTGTGACCCTATGGACTGCAGCCTGCCAGGTTCCTCTCTCTCTGTGGGATTCTCCGGGCAAGAATACTGGAGCGGGTTGCCAGGCCCTCCTCTAGGAGATCTTCCGGACCCAGGGATCGAACCCATATCTTATGTCTTCTGCATTGGCAGCTGAGTTCTTTACCACTAGCGCCACCTGGGAAGCCCCAGTGGTGGTGATAATGGCTGACATTTGAAAAGCTCTTGCCGTGTCAGATGTCCTGCTAGATCTCACTAGTTCTTTGATCACCTCTAAACCTACAGCAGTCCTGGAAGGTTGTTAGGTGGCTTCCGCCTGACAGGTGAAGGAACCAAGAAAGGTTTACTGTCACCTGGTTTGTAAGTGATAAAGTCAGGATTCCAAAATGTGCATCTCTGATTCCAGAGTCAAGAATCTCAAAGCGAGAACTTGTGAGAGAACAAAGCTGGGTGCAGAAGGCTGGCCAAACAGGAGACAAAAGTAAGAATCCTTGTGTATGTAGACCAAAGATGTCTGGTACTAAGGAGACCAGAACAGGGACAGGAGGTGGATGGGATGATGGCCAAGACAAGATATGAGTGTTCTTGCCCATTTACCTGTTCTAGATTAAGACTCCTCTCCCCCTCTTTAAAAAAACAATTATTTATTTTTCCCTGGGTCTTCAGTGCTACATGGACTTTTTTCTAGTTGTGATGAGAGGGGGCTACTCTGTAGTTGCAGTGCATGGGCTTCTCTTGTTGCAGAACACGGATTCTAGGGTACTCTGGCTTCAGTAGTTGAGGCTCCTGGGCTCTAGAGCACAGGCTCAGTAGTTGTGGCGCACAGGCTTAGCTGCTCCTCAGCATGTGGCATCTTCCTGGACTAGGGATCGAACCTGTGTCTCCTGCATTGGCAGTCATTTACCACTGAGCCATCAGGGAAGCCCTAGACACCTCTCCCCTTAGCAGAATCAGTTGGTCTGGAGGTGAATCTTGACCTGTGCTCCAGTGAGCACACCCAGGTGTGGAGGAGTTGAGCCCAACAGTACAGCATTCCACTGAGATGCCAGTGATCCACCACTTGTGGGAGGAAGCAGATGGACTTTTTGACTTTCTTTGGTCCACCAGTAGAGTTCTCAAAAATCCTCTTGGAGCTCCTGAGCTTGCTAAATGACCACCTTTCCTGCATTCGATTTTTTTTTTTTTTTTTTTTTGAGCACCTGCGTATGGCTGGAAGTTTGCTAAGCACTGGATTGTGTCAGTAGTTCCAGGAGGAAAGGGGTGATAAGAGATGGCAGAGAGAAAATGTAGTTCGGGGTTAGAGGCTGTTCTGTGTGAGGGAAGGCGGATATTGGCTCTAGGCATGTTCCAGGGGGGCTGGATAGGTAGCCAAGCTATGTAGTCAGCTACCTGTGTAAAGAGAATGTAGAAGAGAACCTGGCTGCAGTTGGGCACTAGAGAGAGAGATAATGGTAGGGATATACTTGGCAGCTAGAAGTAGAATCCTGGACTTGGTTAGGTCGAGTTCAACTAGGTTGAATGTGACTGAAGAGTTGGCTAAAATCAAGGCCACAGTCATGTTTTCCTGGGGCCTTTGATACTGAGGATGGTGGAACATCATGTATCAGTCAGGGAAACAGAACCAATAGATTTGTGTATTTATTGTAAAGAGATTTATCTTAAAGTATTGGCTCATGCAATTATGTGGGAGAATGACAAGTCTAAAATTGATGGGGCGGGCTAATATGCTAGAAACTCAGGCAAGATTTCTATCTCAAATCTTGAGGCAGACGTCTCCAGAAATCTGTTTTTGCTTCTAAGGCCTTCAACTAATTGGGCAAGGCCCACCTATTAATACATCATCAAAAGTAATGCGCTTTACTTAGTCAACTGATTGTAGAAATTAGTTACACCTACAAAACTGCTTCACATCAAATCTCTAGACTGTTTGATCAAATGACTGGGTGTTATGGTTTAGCCAAGTTGACAAATAAAATTTAACCACCACAGCGCCCTTAGGCTGCCTGCTGATAGGAGTCAAGGGGTATTGTTGAGAGGAGACTCTATGGCTGTGGTGTCATGGTAGCCCTATAAAGTGGATTTGCAGCCATACATGGACAGCAGTGGTCTTTTCAGGGTGGCAGGAACTAGTGGCCTGCTTTTGTTTGCCGGCTGTATAAACTTTTCCTCAAGAAGCCCTCTAGGCCCTTCTGATCTCAGAACTCCCCCAGAAGCCAGTGCGGTTGCCAAGGAGCAGTATCATTTTTCTGCTGCCTGTTGCGGCCAAGTTTTCAGATCGGAGGATTTCCTGGGCTGGGCAGTTCCTAGATGGGATTTCTGCTAGGCCTATTTGAATGCTGGGAATATAACAAAGGGTGAAATTAAACTACCCAAAGGCCATCAACTGGCCTAAATCAGTGCTGAACTTTAGAATCATTTGGGGATCTTTGTCTAGGGCAGGATATCGATGGTTTAAAAATTCCCCCCGTTGATTCTAATATACAGCCAGAGTTGAGAATCCTAGCTATCTTAGATTGGTTATCCTAGAAGCAGACCTCAGACCTCATTTGCCGTTTATTTATAAAGGATGTGTTCCAAAGAGAAACCAAGAAGACAGTGGGGAGGCAGGACAGGGAAGGAAAAGAAGCCAGGCCAAGATGCTATTTCAGGGTAATTATCAGTCTCCTCCTGATCCCACAGGAAGTTCTGGAACATAATTATACCCACAGTTTGTCCACCAGTGAGGAAAATGATCAGGATTCCCCTACTTCTTCTTCAGTCAATTGTTATCTTCAGGGTTTCCAGGAATAAATATAACTCCCCCCCACCACCCTGCCCAGCTACTTCCTATGCTCTGCACAGGCGAGGTTGTTCTGGTGCCCAAATCAAGCCTCTGGAGAAGGTGACAGGTACCTGCTGTTAGCGGCAAGACCCTCAAAAATTCGGGGATTAGAATATAGAGCTGCTAGAAGAGACCCCAAGGGGATTTTAATGAGAGCATTAAGAGTTTCCATACACTAAAAGAGTGGTTATTATTACTATTTCTGGGTCTGCCATAGTTGCTATGGGTCTGCATGAGGTAGTCAGGGGAGCCTATTATAAAGTTTCTTCTTCAAGGACTCAAAGGCAGCACTGATTGTTGATTATACTTAGCGAATGTCCAGACCTATGAAGGGTGTGCGATTTTGCCCCTACTTGCAAACTAACAAGTTCACCAGACAATTTCATGGATGCTGGCAGAAGATATGATGCCTCTGGATCAGAGACAAAGGATTTAATTACGGTACTAGCAGTAGTCAACTCTCAGCATTTTTTTTGCAGCAGTTCCCTAAACCCAAATTCCCACAGGGTAGTGAAGAGGGCTAGGTGACAGCTACGCATGCATAGAGCAAGTCGTGTTACAGACAGGAGCCACGGGCTTAGAGAACCCGAGTCTTTCATAGTGGGAAGGAACTTAGCAAGCAAAACCTCCCTTTGCTCTAGAGGGAGGAACAATCTTTCTTTCCCAAGTCTGTTCACTACACAAGTGTTTTTGAAGATAGCTAATGCAAAGGCAGACAGTGAATCTGTTTGCAAGACCTGCAGAAAGTGAGAGACATTGAGATAACCATCTCCGACAACAGTAGGTGCAAGGGCAGGGGGATGTTTGGTGTCTGCTTTCTTTCTTCTTGGCTCTGACATGTATTTTTGGAGAAAATCCTTTCCCTGATATACACGTGTGGGGTTTTTGTTTGTTTGTTTCTCTTCTGATGGCCTTGATAACTTTAGCAACTCTCAAAAGCTTTTTATTTACTTTATCCTTATTTAGCTTTGTGGTTATTCCAAATATTATCACTTTACCATACTATGCCAGGAAACTTACTTGACCTCTTGACCTGGGTTCTGTATCTGAGGACTAAGTAAGGTTGTCTAAATAGGCTCTAAGGATCTTTCCAGACACAGGATGAAGACATATATGAGATATTTGGGAGCATGGTAATTTTAGCAACAGGGAAAGAAAAGAAGACATTAATATCTACAAGAACAACTTAATTTCATTTAAAGTCATAATGTTGTACAATGGACCAGTTATTTGTGTCATAGAGGAAAAAATTAGACTCAGAGCTCTAAGTCACTTGTTCAAGGTCATGGAGCTACCAACAGTGTTGCCAGGATTTGAAGCTAAATCCGTTTAAATCCAGAATCTACTTCTAGTCACCACTTTCTGATTCTAGAGCTAGATATCCTGGAATGCAAAGTCAAGTGGGCCTTAGGAAGCATCACTATTAACAAAGCTAGTGGAGGTGATGAAATTCCAGTTGAGCTATTTCAAAAGATGATGCTGTGAAAGTGCTGCACTCAATATGCCAGCAAATGTGGAAAACTCAGCAGTGGCCACAGAACTGGAAAAGGTCAGTTTTCATTCCAATCCCAAAGAAAGGCAATGCCAAAGAATGTTCAAACTACCGCACAATTGCACTCATCTCACACACTAGCAAAGTAATGCTCAAAATTCTCCAAGCCAGGCTTCAACAGTATGTGAACCGTGAACTTACAGATGTTCAAGCTGGATTTAGAAAAGGCAGAGGAACTAGAGATCAAAGTGTCAACATCCATTGAATTGTCAAAAAAGCAAGAGAGTTCCAGAAAAACATCTACTTCTGCCTTATTGACTACTCTAAAGCCTTTGGCTGGGTGAATCACAGCAAACTATGGAAAATTCTTCAAGAGATGGGAATACCAAACCACCTGACCTACCTCCTGAGAAATCTGTATGCAGGTCAGGAAGCAACAGTTAGAACTGAACATGGAACAGAAGTCTGATTCCAAATAGGAAAAGGAGTACGTCAAGGAGTATGTTCCCCTGCTTATTTAACTTATATGCAGAGTACATCATGTAAAATGCTGGGCTGGATGAAGCACAAACTGGAATCAAGATTGCTGGGAGATATATCAATAACCTCAGATATGCAGATGACACTACCATTATGGCAGAAAGTGAAGAAGAAATAAAGAGCATCTTAATGAACGTGAAAGAGGAGAGTGAAAAAGTTGGCTTAGAACTCAACATTCAGAAAGCTAAGATCATGGCATCCAGCCCCATCACTTCATGGCAAATAGATGGGGAAACAATGAAAACAGTGAAAGACTTTATTTTTGGGGCTCCAAAATCACTGCAGAGGGTGACTGCAGCCATGAAATTAAAAGATGCTTGCTCCTTGGAAGAAAAGCTATGACCAACGTAGACAGCAGATTAAAAAGCAGAGACATTACCTTGCCAACAAAGTCCATCTCGTCAAAGCTATGGTTTTTCCAATAGTCATGTATGGATGTGAGAGTTGGACTGTGAGGAAAACTGAGCACCAAAGAATTGATGCTTTTGAACTGTGGTGTTGGAGAAGACTCTTGAGAGTCCCTTGGACTGCAAGGAGATCCAACTGGTCCATCTTAAAGGAAATCAGTCCTGAATATTCATTGGAAGGACTGATGCTGAAGCTGAAACTGAAACTCCAATACTTTGGCCACCTGATGGGAAGAACTGACTCATTTGAAAAGACCCTGATGCTGGGAAAGATTGAAGGTGGGAGGAGAAGGGGATGACAGATGATGAGCTGGTTGGATGGCCTCACTGACTCAATGGACATGAGTTTGAGCGAGCTCTAGGAGTTGGTGATGGCCAGGGAAGCCTGGCCTGCTGCAGTCCATGGGGTCGCAAAGAGTCGGACACAACTGGTGACTGAACTGAAGGAGAGATCCTTCCATACAGGATGGCATCCTGATGATACTGAAGAGCTAGTGACTTCGTGAGGAGGATAACAGTTTTCATCTTTACTTTTTATGACAGGATATTATGGAAGCTTAAATTGTACTGTACTATAATTGATATGCCTTTACTCCAGTTCCCTTATCAAAGCCTACCTAGGGAGCCAGGCTTGTTTTAATTGAATTATTGAAAATAAAGTACAATATCTGATCTATTTATATAAGCCCTAGACTAATCTCCTTTCCACCACCCATTGTCACCCACACTATAAACACACACTGCTACTGCTGCTGCTGCTAAGTTGCTTCAGTCATGTTCGACTCTGTGCGACCCCATAGACGGCAGCCCACCAGGCTCCCCTGTCCCTGGGATTCTCCAGGCAAGAACACTGGAGTGGGTTTTCATTTCCTTCTCCAGTGCATGAAAAGGAAAAGTGAAAGTGAATATGCTCACACAAATACAAAACCAAATTTATTTTTTAGCCCATATATACCATTGTTCTCAAAGACCACATCCTTGGAACGCCCCTGCCCTTGAAAGTTGAATAAGTGATGAAAGTTGAAAAATGACTTAAAAAAACAAGATATATTGACTCTCAACTTTTCAAGTATGATATTTTTTTAAATATAAGAAAATTACAACTCCACATGATGACAGTTATATGATTTTGTATTCCATTGATTGAAAAATACATGAATAAAACCAATATGAGTTCAGTAAAGCTTTGAAATGAGATTTTATTTTCTTCATATCAACAGCATCTATATCCATCTGAAAAATAATCACTCATGTATGTGTGAGAAATAGCTAACTTCCAGGGAGGTTGGACCAGTTGTTAAGGGCCTTGGGGATATAACAACAAGATTTGGAATTTATTCTCCAGACAAAATGGAGTCAAAGAGGTTTCAAAGCAAAGTGGCAGAGTTCAATTGTTTTTTTTCTGAAAGATAATTTTGGGAGCAGTGCAGAGAGCCAAATGGCATATGGGAAAACTAGTAGCAGAAGGTTGGTTAGGAGATAGAATACACCAGGAGCCACAGTGATACATGGGTACTCTGACCTGGGCACCAGAGGACTTGGGGGCCAGCTATGTGTGACATATGCCAGAGAGGGCATGTGGCTGCGTGCATGCTAAATTGCTCAGTCGTGTCTGACTCTGCAACCTCATGGACTGTAGCTCACCAGGCTACTCTGTCCATGGGATTTTCCAGGCAAAGATACTGGAGTGGGTCACTGTGCCCTCCTCCAGAGAATCTTCCCCCCCAGGGATCGAACCTGTGTCTCTTGTCTCCTGCATTGGCAGGCAGGTTCTTTCTTTACCACTAGCACCACCTGGGAAGCCCAGAGGGCATGGCTGAGAGTATTTGTAAACTTGGAAGCTGTGTTAGAGGGTGAGTCCATGAGTGAGACTTGTTCCATTTGAGGGGAACCATCCCACCTGCTCCCCTTCCCTCATCTTCTCATGCAGTTGGTACCACTTCCTGCCGAGCTTACCCTGTGAATGCATCATCCCTGCAGATGCAGCATCATCTCCACCTTCTCATTGTTCCCTGCTTCCCAACAGTTCACACTCTAGCTCTCCTTCCCACTGCTTCCAGAGATATTTATCTTAAAACACAATGCATCTATGAAGGACTGTGTTATAATTCTGCTATGAACTTGTATAGGATGCACGTGAGACCAAGAGGTACTGCCCTAATTTGTCTAAAATGACAGAAAATAAATACGGCAATATACTACTGTATCTGGAAATTAGAAAGTATCTTCTTGAATATTGCATCCTGTTTTGTTTTTTTTTTTAACCCGTCAAATGGGTTGAAAGCAATGAGTACACTGAGGAGTTGAGAGGCAACCGACAGAGTGGAAAATTAAGGATCAGAAGTTTACATTCGCAAACCTGCATTTCAAATACTAAAAAAAGAAATTCTGTTAGACCCTAGATTGAAAAGGTGAGAAAAGAAAATGACTATCATTTGTGAGTTCTTGCCATGGACACTACCTGGGCAGGTCTGCCTTCTCCTTGAGGCACAGTGCTAAGAACCCACAATGAAAATGTTTTCGTTTCTTTTAAAGTCAGGAAAAAGTGAACACTGAGTTCAAAGAAAATATTTTTTTTTAAATGCTTTTCTGATTTTCAGTTCAACTTCTTAACTGAGGTATCCTAGGTCTTCTGGAGAGATGCTCTATTTTTTTTGGCAATTGATTTATAATGTTGTGTTAGGTTCAGGTGTACCAAAGAAAATATTTTAACATGTAGTATTAATAGACTTGTCTGTACATCAACACAATTGGAAAATATAAATGTCAATATTTTTATAAAGGTAAGGATCCATGAAGGCAAAAGTGCTTCAGTTCAGTTCAGTCCAGTTCAGTTGCTCAGTCGTGTTCAACTCTTTGCGACCGCATGGATTGCAGCACGCTAGGCCTCCCTGTCCATCAGCAACTCCCAGAGTTTACTCAAATTCATGTCCATTGAGTTGGTGATGCCATCCAACCATCTCATCCTCTGTTGTCCCCTTCTCCTCCTGCCTTCAATTTTTCCCAGAATCAAGGTCTTTTCCAATGGGTCAGTTCTTCGTGTCAGGTGGCCAAAGTATTGGAGTTTCAGCTTCAACATCAGTCCTTCCGATGAACACTCATCCTAAAGGATCTCCTTTAGGATGGACTGGTTGGATCTCCTTGCAGTCCAAGGGACTCTTAGAGCATTTGAAAATCTTTATATGGACCCATATCTGGAGGCTCAGACCTGCCCTGGGAATCTAGTTCATTGTTTTCTAATCTGTGAATCATGGGCTCATGATTATTGCTCTTGTAGTATTGTTTGTAGACTGAGTAATAATCTCTGAAAAGCAATTGTATACCTTTATGTTGAGTATGATAGGAATTTAAAATATTTCTAACATTATTCTTTCATATATATTCTCAGCAATGATTACCAAGAAAATAGCTGCTATGATTTGTATCTGGAAAGAGTCCTTATAATTTTGTGCTGTTAGAAAATTGATCCATAAACTGGAACGACTGAGAAGTACTGATACAATAGATGAGAGAGTCAGTTCCTAGGCATATTGATAAGAAGTCCGGGGGTCCACAAGGAGAGAGGGGTCTGGAATTCTCAAGCAGGGGAAAGGACAAACTTTTTTTCCGTCTACATTCCTTAGGATTATATAACAATAATGTATCCTGCTTGAGGACAGTTTCTGAAAAAAACTTTCTGGCTAATCCTGTAATCTTAAAATGTAAATTATGGGAGTGGGTCTAGTAAGGTCTTTACAACCTCCAGACATTCTTTTGATTCACTGTAATAAGTAATTAAAAAGTATATAACTCCATTGCTAACACTAGTGAGGGGGCACTCTTTCTGCCCCCTTCTGATGTCTATGTCAGAAGCTTTCTCTCTCTCTTTTATACTTTAATAAAACTTTATTACACAAAAGCTCTGAGCGATCAAGCCTTGTCTCTGGCCCCAGATTGAATTCTTCTCCTCCGGAGGCCAAGAATCCCAGCGTCTTTTGTGGTTCAGCAACAACCTTTCATAGAGCTGTAGCAACTTTATCAGCATTTTTAAAAAATCTTAATTATTATACCTAACACTCTCTGGGCTGGGCCAGGGTGCATTTGTTTAGACAAACAACAAGTACCACACAGTAAATCTGAAAGAGGATGACTAGCCCTGGCCTTTACTTGAAAGGTAAGGATTCTTCTCTGAGTCTTCCATGGCTCAGTTAAAGTATCAAAAGATATTAAAAAATTCTTCCAGCTGTATCACCAAATTGTAAATGGAGTTGAGTTTGGAAAAGATAGGCATGTATAATTTTCTTTTGTTTTTAATTTTTAAAAGACAGAGTATTTATTGTTTTTATACTAAAGCCATCCGTCTTTGATTAGTACCTCTAAGTTATCAGTGATGTAGGTAATATACCAGTCTTCCATCATCATAGAAGGTTCTTGTGGTAGAAGGAGAATGGCTCCAGATTTGGACAAAACTAAATTGAACTTTCTCTGGTTTGATGTCCTTGCAAGACTACTTAATTTCTGTCGAACATCAGTTGTTTTTCTCTGCCTATAAAAGGGGATAGAGTATTTTTCCCCAGACATTTCTCATTCTTATTGAGCCATCTTTTGGGTTCACTATCCTCTTGTTATATCAAACACCAGATTGAGAGGTGAGAGAGTAAGTACAATTTTGTCCAGAAAGCAGCATAGCATTAAAAAAATTTTTTTTCTTTTTTTAGTTAAAGTACAGTTGATTTACGATGTGGTGTGAGTTTCTGGTGAACAGCAAAGTGATTCAGTTTATATATATGTATTTTTATATTCTTTCCCATTATGGTTTACTATAGGATATTAAATATAGTTCCCTGTGATACACAGTAGGACCTTGTTGTTTATCTATTTTATATATATTAGTTTGTGTCTGCTAATCCCAAGCTCCTAATTTATACTTTCCACACTCTTCCCCTTTGGTAACCATAACTATGTCTTATGTCTGTCAGTCTGTTTCTGTTTGGTAAATAAGTTCATTTGTATAATATTTTAGATTCCACATATAAGTGATGTCATGATGTTTGTATTTCTCTGACTTACTTTACTTAGGATGATAATCTGAAGTCTATCCATGTTTCTTCAAATGGCATTACTTCATTTTTTTTTTAAGGCTGAGTGGTATTCCACTGTATGTATATACATGTATATGTATCCATTCTTTATCCCATTCATCTATTGATAGACTGTTTCTGTATCTTGGCTATTGAAAATAGTGCCACTTTGAACATTGAGGTGTATGTATCTTTTTGAAGTAGAGCTCTTGCCCCTTATGGATATATGTCCTGGAGTTGGATTGCTGATTGATGGCTCTATTTCTAGTTCTTTTAAACTAGAATTAAAAATTTTTTTTTTAATTTTTAAAATTTAAAAATTTAAGTTTTTAAATCACACCACACCAGAAACTCACAACACATCGTAAATCAACTGTACTTTAACTAAAAGTACAGTTAAAATTTTAAAATTTTTAAATTTAGAATTTAAAATTTAGAATTTTAAAATTTTTTTTAAATTTAAAAAAATTAAAAAAAAATTTTTATTGAAGTATCATTGATTTATAGTGCTGTGTTTAATTTCTGCTGTACAGCAAAGTGACTCAGTTGTACATATATGTATGTTATTTTTCATATTCTTTTCCATTATGGTTTGTCACAGGATATGGAATACAATTCCCTGTGCTATACAGTAGAACCTTGTTTTTTATCCATTCTAGTGAATATATGTGATAATTTGTATCTGCTAATTCCAAACTCCCAGTCCATCCATCTCCCATGTTCTCTCCTCTTGGCAACCACAAGGCTTAGTGATCTATATCTGAGACTCTGTGTCTGTTTCATAGATAGGTTGATTTGTGCTGGGGTTTTTTTTTTTTTTTTTGGCTGTATTTTAGATTACATATATAAGTGATATCATATAGTATTGTCTTTTGCTCTCTGACTTACTTCCCTTAGTATAATCATCTCTAGGTCCATCCATGTTGCTGCAAATGGCATTATTTCATTCTTTTTAATGACTGAGTAATATTCCATTGTTTATGTGCACCATATGTTTATTCATCTGTTGATGGACATTTTAGGTTGTTTAATGTCTTGGCTATTGTAAATAATGCTGCTATGAGCATAGGGGTACATATATCTTTTCAAATTAAGTTTTGTCTGGATATATACCCAGGAGTAGATTGTTAGGTCATATGGCAGCTCTACTTTTAATTTTTTGAGGAACCTGCATACTGTTTTCCATACTGGTTGCACCAATTTGCACTCCCACCAATACTATAGGAGGGTTCCCTTTTGTCTGCACCCTCCAGCATTTATTATTTTTAGACTTTTTAAGATGCCCATTATGCCTGTGTAAAGTGGTATCTCATTTAGATTTGCATTTCTCTAATAATTAGCAATGTTGAGCATCTTTTCATGCCTATTGGTCATCTGTATGTCTTCTTTGGAGAAATGTCTATTTAGGTCTTCTGCCAATTTTTGTATTGGGTTGTTTTTTTCTTGTTGTTGTTGAATTGTAGGAGCTGTTAATATATTTTGGAAATTAAGCCCTTGCCAGTCACATCATTTGCAAATAATTTATCTCAGTCTGTAAGCTGTCTTTTTGTTTTGTTTATGATTTCCTTTGCTGTACAAAGACTTGTAAGTTTGCTTAGGTTCCATTTGTTTGTTTTTATCTCTCTTGCCTTGGGAGACTGATCTAAGAAAGCATTGGTACAATTTATGTCAGAGAATGTTTTGTCTATATTTTCTTCTAGGAGTTTTATGGTATCATGTTTATATTTAAGTCTTTAAGCCATTTTGAGTTTATTGTTTGTATGGTCTGAGGGAGTGTTCTAACTTCATTAATTTACATGCAGCTGTCTACTTTCCCAGCACCATGTACTGAACAGACTGTCTTTTCCCCATTGTATATTCTTCCCTCTTTTATCAAAGATTAATTGTCTGTAGGTGTGTGTGTTTACTTCTGGGTTCTCTATTCTGTTCCTTTAATCTGTAGAGCATAACATTTTTTTTAACATTTATTTTATTTATTGATTTAGTTTTGGCTGTGCTGGGTCTTTATTGCTGCAGGGGCTTTTCTCTAGTTGTGGCGAGTGAGGGCTACTCTCTAGCTGTGGTGCATGGGCTTCTCATTGCGGTGGCTTCTCTTGTTGCAGAGGACAGGCTCTAGGGTGCTTGAGCTTCAGTAGTTGTGGCACATGGGCTCAGTAGTTGCGATTCCCAGTCTTAGAGCATAAGTTCAATAGTTGTGGTGCATGGGCCCAGTTGCTCCTCAGCATGCAGGATCCTCCTGAATCAGAGACTGAACCCGTGTTCTCTGCAGTGGCCTGTGGATTCTTTACCACTCAGCCAGCAGGGAAGCTCTGAGCATAACGTTTTCAGTTTCAACTCTATAGAAAATGTACTCATTTTATTTGTAAAATAAATATTGATTCTTTTAAAAAATATCATTATATTACAGTCATAATAGCCAAATTAATTGATCAAATATCCCATACTTCATACTGCTATAATATTTTATATTTTCTTTCCCACAGTTATTATTTTTTAATTTAAATTATTTTTATTATTTTTCTTTACAATGTTTTGCAACCCCCACACATATTGATTCTAAAATATTTCCCTCACTCCAAAGTTAGACCCCTTACCCTTTAAGCAGTTTCTTCCCACTCCTCTCCTGAATATCTGGCCATCACTCTTCTGCATTCTAAGTGAATTTGTCTATTTAGAATATTTTATATAATTGGAATGATATAGTATGTGACCTTTGTCTGGCTTCTTTCACTTATGCATAGTGCATCTGAGGTTCATTCATGTTGTAATGTGTATCAGTACTTCATTCCACTTTATACCTAAATTTGCACCTATATTCTGTTGTATGTATATACCACAGTTTGTTTATTCATTCACCCATTGAAGGACATTTGATCTGTTTTCACATTTTGGCTTCCGTGAACAATGTTGCTATGAATATTCTTGTATATGTACTTCTTTGAGTACCTGTTTTCAGTTTGGGGGAATACATAGCCGGGTCAGACGGTAACCCGATAATTAACTTTTTGAAGAACTACCAAAATGTTTTCCACTGTGGCTGAGCCATTTTACATTCCCACCAAATGTCTGAGGGTTCCAATTTTTCTAGATCCTTGCCTTAATATAAATATTGACTTCGTAAGGTTGTTGAGTGGCTTAAAGGAGATGGGAGTTTCAAAAGGGAGAGCAGGGAGCAGCCATCCCTCCTGCTCCCTCTCATCACACACAGTGCCCATATCTGTCAAGGGCACACTTGGCCTTGCAGAGTTCACAGCCCCACTGCTCTTCCTCACATAGGTGCCAAGGTGAATGCTTGGTTGTGGGCTGGGATTGGACAGAGTTGGAGGAGGGGTGGCAGGACAAAGGGCTTCCCTGTGATGACATTTCTCTGTCCACATTCATCACAGCTCCCTCTCGGTCTCCCTGTCCAGGCACTCTCTCTCTTGCTACTTGGTCTCCATTCAGAAGGCATTTGTTTTTCTTATAAGCAATTATAGTTAATATTTCTGGAGGGGGAAATGGCAACCCACTCCAATATTCTTGCCAGGATAATCACATGGACAGAGGAATCTGGTGGGCTGCAGTCCATGAGGTCTCAAAGAGTCAGACATGACCTAAGTGACTGAGCACCCATGCATGCATAGCTAATATTTTCCAAGTTTAGTATACAAAGAATGTTGTAATAAAACATATGAAAACAGAAAGGAAAAAATGTGCAGAATTCCACCATATTGAGCAACAGCTGTCATTTTTGTAGTGCTTTGCAAGTTCTTATTCCTAAATGTTCTGAACACAGATCGATTATTCTCACTTCAATACCCATATGTGTCAGGAGAGAAAATTTGAAATTACCCATGTCTGGGCTCCTCTCTAGAACTCTGGATTCATTGTTTGAGGTTAAGATCCCAGCATCTACTGTTCTAGGGGCTTCCCTAGTGGCTCAGATGGTAAAGCATCTGCTTGCAATGCAGAAGACCAGAGTTCGATCCCTGGATTGGGAAGATCCCCTGGAGAAGGAAATGGCAACCCACTCCAGTGCCCTTGCCTGGAAAATCCCATGGACAGAGGAGCCTGGTGGGCTACATTCTATGGGGTAGCAAAGAGTCGGATACAACTGAGCGACTTCACTTTCACTTTCTTTATAGTATTTATCCATAGCCAAGACTGTGAACCACAAAAGAACAAAAAACTTTTTTCTTTGACTTTCAATTTGTAGGTCCATTACCTAAAATTGACAAGTATTGATCACCAGTGTTGGTAAAGGGTGGTGAGAGAGGAGACTGAGCTCTGGACTTGGACTTACTTGGATTAAAAATTGTATACAAACTCACCAAATATTACACCTCAGTTTCCTTACCTTCCACACAGGAACAAAGCCTATTTTGTAAGGTTATTAGGAGTTTAAATAAGATAGCATTGAACTTGAAAAAATTAACAAATATTGATTTATTTTTCTATGGTACCATGTGCCCAAATAGTGCACTTCCATTTAGTGCTCAAAATTCTAGGGCTGGAGGAAACTTAACCCTTACTTGTTGTTGTTGTTGTTTAGTCACTAAGTTGTGTCTGACTTCTTGTGATCCCATGGACTGTAGCCTGCCAGGCTCCTCTGTCCATGGGATTTCCAGGCCAGAATACTGGAGTGGGTTGCCATTTCCTTAGCCAGATGATCTTCCCAACCCAGGAACTGAACCCACGTCTCCTGCATTGGCAGGCAGATTCTTTACCGCTGAGCCACCAGGAAGAGCCCCAACTCTTATTTAGCCTAGCCCATTATTCCACAAACATGAAAATACCAAGAGGCCATGCTACGTCTACTGGACACATCATACAATTGTTATATAATTGGGATGACCCTGAGGAGTCTTCTCCTAGCCTAGTATTGTCTTTCCCTAGTAAGAGAAAATTGACCTTCAATCAAATGGTAATAAAATGTTGAAGGGATTGAATGGGACATACAAGTGAGAATCTTCTTAATTCTGGACTTTGGGTTGGTGCTGCTGGGTACCATGATGAATAAAAATATTTTCTTTATCTGAAGTGGCTGCCAGAACTTCATAGCACTGGCTGCATACCAGTCATCTAGAGGAAGTCTTCAAGCTTATCCATACCTGGACTTTACCCAGAGTTTTTAATTCAGGATTTAAACGCTCTTTTGGTCTATGGTACACAGAGGGAGCAGGGATTTGGTCTCTTGACCTGAGGATCAAAAAGAAGGCTTTAGAGAACCTGCTGAAGAGTGATTAAAAATTATCCTACCCATCATTAATTTAACATATATCTGGAGTAAAATGTCTTTTTCAGGTATTGTATTTGACATCATCTGGGAAAAAGAAGAGAAATACAGTATACAGTTAAAGCATGGTGGGCAGAAGATTGGAAATCAAATAACAACAATTTATAATTCCTCCTGAAAGAGATGTAAACAATGTAGAAGCTCCCTGTTTTAAAAGAGCAATAAGCCAGGCAAATTCCAAGTAACAAGTGTGGCAGATCTTTGGGGGAAAAAAAATCAATTTTAGCCCTGGATTTTTATTAATTCTGACTTGCAACTGTGTTCTAACAGTTTGGCTCAAAGATACAGATATAGGTGTATCTATATAGGTGATTTTTTTTTTTAGGTGGAATATATCCATCAATATTTATGGTATAAAAAGTTAGAATTGAGAATTTTTAAAAAATGTATTCTTGATTCATTTTAGAATGACAATAAAATTTTATATATTAACATAAATCATAATTTTATGAGAGATAATTTTAATTTCCCCTCTAAAAAATAGTGATAAAAGCAGCATTGTTTATATATTTTACAAATCTCTTTTGTATCTAGCTTAGGAGACAGTTGAACTCTCATATCTGCTTCTCTTTTGAATCTATTGTGTCATGTTGTTTGGCATAAGTATATGAAGAGAATCATGCAGATATGTAGTTGGAAAAGCGAGGGGTATTTTAGTGGCCTTTTGAGATACTTGTGGAAATTATTCTTTGATACTACACCAGACTTGACAAATATAGTTTCTAAAGGTTGGTTGTAGTGTGGAATCTGAAACTATATCAATAAATAGTTCATACTCATACTCTGTACATTGATGAGAGAATGAGTCAGATTGTGTCTTAGTATTACTAAGAAAATAGTTTTTATCTCATTGAAGACTGTTTTGAGAGTTTCTGCTATAACCCAAAGACAATGATGATTTTACATGCACCTGGCAGGGGTGAGACACCCTTCTTAAACCTTGGATTGAAGAAAACTGAAGAAAATTGAGCTAGATAAACATCAAGAAACAAAACACCCATTTTGAAGGGATCATATAGCAAAGCTAAGAAGCAGGAAGAATAACTAGACAGATTCAGTTTATAATCCTCCCCCCAAACAAAGTCTTTTTGAACAGAAAACTCTTCAAGGATAGAGTTTACTCATAGTATTGCTAAGGGGACATGCAGAGGAGACTTAGGAAAGAACCTAAAGTAAAGCACCAAAAAATCCTACCCTAAACTCACATGTCCCCACCCTGGACTTCACTTTTGCCATTTTCAAGGTCTTTGTCTCATTGCTGCTGCTGCTGCTAAGTCACTTCAGTCATGTCCAACTCTGTGCCACCCCATGGACTGCAGCCTACCAGGCTTTTCCATCCATGGGATTCTCCAGGCAAGAACACTGGAGTGGGTTGCCATATCCTTCTCCAATGCATGAAAGTGGAAAGTGAAAGTGAAGTTGCTCAGTCGTGTCTGACTCTTAGTGACCCCATGGACTGCAGCCTACCAGGCTCCTCCATCCATGGGATTTTCCGGGCAACAGTACTGGAGTGGGGTGCCATTGCCTTCTCCCCTTTGTCTCACATCACCTCCCAAATTACACCAAATTGTTGTGGCTTTCCAGGTGGCCCTAGTGGAAAAGAACCCACTTGCTAATGCAGGAGATGTAAGAGATGCGAGTTCAATCCCTAGGTTGGGAAGATACCCTGGCGAAGGAAAAGGCAACCCATTCCAGTGGAGAATCCCCTGGACAGAGGAGCTTGGTGGGTACAGTCCCATGGGGTTGCAAAAAGTCAGGCATGAATAAAGCTAGCACATTGTATAAAATAAAACACACACTCATTATTTATAATCAGACTTTCAGTTCAGTTCAGCTGCTCCGTCGGGTCCGACTCTTTGAGACCCCCCACAGACTGCAGCACACCAGGCTTCCTGTTCATCCCCAACTTACAGAGCTTACTCAAACTCATGCCCATCTAGTTGGTGATGCAACCCAACCATCTTATCCTTTGTCGTCCCCTTCTCCTGGCTTCAATCTTTCCCAGCATCAGGGTCTTTTCCAGTGAGTCAGTTCTTCGCATCAGGTGGCCAAAGTATTGGAGTTTCAGTTTCAGCATCAGTCCTTCCAATGAATATTCAGGACTGATTTCCTTTAGGATGGACTGGTTGGATCTCCTTGCTGTTCAAGGGACTCTCAAGAGTCTTCTCCAACACCACAGTTCAAAAGCATCAATTCTTCAGCACTTAGCTTTCTTTACAGTTCAACTCTCACATCCATATATGACTACTGGAAAAACTATAGCTTTGACTAGACAGCAAAGTAATGTCTCTGCTTTTTAATATGCTGTCTAGGTTGGTCATAACTTTTCCTCCAAGGAGCAAGTATCTTTTAATTTCATGGCTGCAGTCACCATCTGCAGTGATTTTGGAGCCCCCCAAAATAAAGTCTGTCACTGTTTCCATTGTTTCCCCATCTGTTCGCCATGAAGTGATGGGACCAGATGCCATGATCTTAGTTTTCTGAATGTTGAGTTTAAAGCCAACTTTTTCACTCTGTTCTTTAACTTTCATCAAGAGGCTCTTTAGTTTCTCTTCTCTTTCTGCCATAAGGGTGGTGTCATCTGCATATCTGAGGTTATTGATATTTCTCCCGGCAATCTTGATTCCAGCTTGTGCTTCATCCAGCCCGGCATTTCTCATGATATACTCTGCATATAAGTTAAATAAGCAGGGTGACAATATACAGCCTTGATGTACTCCTTTCCCAATTTTCAAGCAGTCCATTGTTCCATGTCTGGTTCTGTTGCTTCTTGACCTGTATATAGATTTCTCATGAGGCAGGTAAGATAGTCTGGTATTTCCATCTCTTAAGAATTTTCCATAGTTTGTTATGATCCACACAAAGGCTTTGGTATAGTCAATAAAGCAGAAGTACATGTTTTTATGGAATTCTCTTGCTTTTTCAATGATCCAGCAGATGTTGGCAATTTGATCTCTGGTTCCTCTGCCTTTGTAAATCCAGCTTAAACATCTGTAACTTCTTGGTTCACATACTGTTGAAGCTTCACTTGGAGAATTTTGAGCATTACTTTGCTGGCATGGGGCTTCCCTGATAGCTCAATTGGTAAAGAATCCACCTGCAATGTAGGAGACCCCAGTTCAATTCCTGGGTTGGGAAGATCCACTGGAGAAGGGGTAGGCTACCCACTCCAGTATTCTTGGCCTTCCCTTGTGGCTCAGCTAGTAGTAAAGAATATGCCTGCAGTGCAGGATACCTGGGTTTGATCCCTGGGTTGGGAAGATCCCATGGAGAAGGGAAAGGCTACCCATTCCAGTATTCTGGCCTCGAGAATTCCATGGACTGGGGTCATAAAGAGTCAGACATGGCTCAGTCACTTTCACTTTGACTTTGCTAGTATGTGAGATGAGTGCAATTGGGTGGTAGTTTGAACATTCTTGGCATTGCCTTTGTTTGGGATTGGAATGAAAACTGACCTTTTCCAATCCTGTGGCCACTGCTGAGTTTTCCAGATTTGTTGGCATATTGAGTGCAGCACTTTCACAGCATTGTATTTTAGGATTTGAAATAGCTCAACTGGAATTCCATTACCTCCACTAGCTTTGTTCATAGTGATGCTTCCCAAGGCCCACCTGACTTCACATTCCAGGATGTCTGGCTCTAGGTGAGTGATCACACCATCGTGGTTATCAGGGTCATTAAGATCTTTTTTGTGTAGTTCTTCTGTGTATTCTTGCCACCTCTGTTTAATATCTTCTGCTTCTGTTAGGTTCATACCATTCCTGCCCTTTAATGTGCCCATCTTTGCATGAAATGTTCCCTTGGTATTCTAATTTTCTTGAAGAGATCTCTAGTCTTTCCCATTCTGTTGTTTTCCTCTATTTCTTTGCATTGATTGCTGAAGAAGGCTTTCTTATCTCATCTTGCTATTCTTTGGAACTCTGCATTCAGTTGGGTATATCTTTCCTTTTCTCCTTTGCCTTTTGCTTCTCTTCTTTTTGCTGCATCTCAAAACTGCACCACAGAAAAGGAGGGAATACACAGCAGGCCAAAGCCAAAGATCACCCTGAAAGTCTGAAAGTGTTAGTTGCTCAGTTGTCTGTAACTCTTTGCAACCCCATGGACTGTAGCCGCGAGGTTCCTTTGTCCATGGGATTCTCCAGGCAAGAACAGTGGAGTGGGTAGTGATTCCCTTCTCCAGGGGATCTTCTCAACCTAGGGATCAAACCCAGGTCTCCTGCATTGCAGGCAGATTCTTTACCATCTGAGCCACCAGGGAAGCCCCAAAGATTACCCTAATGAATGGTTTTGGTAGAAAATTATAGTTTCTGAAAAATCTTGACCTGGGTATTAATGAAAGTTATCCTTAGGTCACATTCTACCATGTGTACCAAGAGACATAAAATCATGTATTCACTCTTTTCTGTTAGGTTGATAAAGTTCAAGTTCTCTGTCCCTTAGGTGCTCTGACAACCACCTTACATGAAAAATCAACCAGAAACTAAAACCAAAGTCTGGTCACAAGCCTGTTTAGAGATCAGCCTCAGGTGCCATCTCTAAGGGTATAGTCAAGAGGACTCACCAGATTCACAGTTCTACCAAAATTGTTGTTCTGTCCCCAGTGAATTCCTCCTCTTCCAGTCCAATGATATACTTTTTATTTTAGTCTTCCTTACTCCTGAAATTGATGCTATTGGCCTGTCCCATGACTATTGAAACAGTTTTCTCCACTGCGTCTAGTTCACTACTCTCCATGGATTTCCTCTGGCTTTGCCTCTTGCTTGATCATTCTTCTCCTTACTCCTAAAATGTTGGCATTTCTAAGGCCTGCCCTTTATTTCCCACCTCTTTTGTCCTCCCAGGATGATTAATTCTGTTCTCAAAGCACTCTTATGACTCTTAAAATGTACCATTTTTTGAGCAATTATATGTTGAGAACTGTTTTTATTTCTTCATATTTTTTAATCTCACTTAAATCTTATAACAACCTTGAAAGGCTCTTAATAGTATTCCTGTTTTACTCCAAAATGTTACATTCCTTGTTCAAATCACAGCTTGAAAGATCTGGGATTTGGTCTTAGATATGACTACAAACTATTGTTTTAAACTTACCATACGCCACCCAATATAATACCAACCCCAGTTTTGGTCTTAGACCAGAGACCAGAGCTTTTCACCTTTAGGGCACTACAGAGACATCAGTAAAAGTGTTTTAAATAGAGATGCTCTTTGTCCTTTTTCACTGTTACTGAATAAAAAATCTTGGTAGATGGTTTTGATGCATGCTGTTAATACAATGATTAACTTGATACTTATGTTCAACTTTCTGTTGGGTCATCACCTAGATGCCTACCAGAAACTTTGACTTTGACATCAACAAACTGAACCTACATTCTCTCAAATCTCCCCTTCTTGTATTTCAGATATTGTTAATATGTCCCCATTCACACAAAGATAGACATTTGGGAGTCATCCTGGAATCCTTCTGCTCCTTCATTTTCCTTATCCTCTTGGCTGCAAATCCTATGGAATTTAGTTGGGAGATGTCTGTACTGCTGCTTCCATTACCTGTCACCTCCAAACTAGTCTCCTTGCTTTTAGTCTCTCCACACTACAGTTCCATCCTACATCTTACTGCCTTCTTCATTTTTTTAAGAAGTGTCTTTTACCATGTTAATCATTCTTTTATTGACTTACACAAAGGGAAGTGAGTTTTAAATTGCAGTCAAAATATCACAAAGCAAAAGCATGGCAATTTAATGATGTATTGGGTATTTTCAAATTTTATCTTCTGCTATTTGACCTTTGAACTGTATTTCAGATGTGAGCAGATGCCGGTGGTACTTTTAGGAAATCATGAGAGAAGACTGAAGATGAGAGGGTTAAACATGAAGATTTCTGTTTTTCCCATTCTGAATTGTAATGCTTGTAAGTGAAAGTCGCTCAGTTGTGTCCAACTCTTTGTGACCCCGTGGACTATACAGGGGGATTCTCCAGGCCAAAATACTGGAGTGGGTAGCCTTTCCCTTCTCCAGGGGATCTTCCTAACCCAGGGATCAAACCCAGGTATCCCACATTGTGGGTGGATTCTTTACCAGCTAAGCCACAAGGGAAGGCCAAGAATACTGGAGTGGGTAGCCTATCCCTTCTCCAGCAGATATTCCTGACCCAGGAATCGAACTGGGGTCTCCTGTGTTGCAGGCAGATTCTTTACCAACTGAGCTATCAGGGAAGCCCCAATGCTTGTAAAGAGAATCCCTATAAGTAGTTGTATTGAAATGAAGAGAAACAAGGAATCAGACATCTAGGCTAAGTGCTCAGTTGCTTAATTGTGTCTCACTCTTTGGAACCCATGGACTATAGCCTGCCGGGCTCCTTTGTCCCATGGAATTTCCCAGGCAAGAATACTGGAGTGGGTTGTCATTTCCTTCACCGGGGCTCTTCCCAACCCAGAGATCTAACGCACATCTCCTGCACCTCATGCATTGGCAGGCAGGTTCTTTACCACTGTACCACCTGGGACACCCAAGTGTCAACCTTTCTATTGATACGATTTAAATGGTAAGCTCTGCCTTGAAGGTATCAACATTTGGATATGTTTATGAATTAGTTGGTAATCCAGTTGTGTTTTTCAACTTGTGGGCCAGATCTGGGGAGTCTGGCAATTTTATAGCAAGGAATTAGTGAATGTGGTTGCTGCTGTTTCATTGTCTACAAGTAATGTAATTGATACATCCATAAAATGTTTTTCAAGTGAATATAATGGTGAATGAAATATAAACTTAATGTGTGACTAAAGTCACAGTCGGTTGTTTCATTATACATTTTGCTGTCAATGGATAGCCAATTACAACCACTCTGATGTGACTTGTTTAAAATTTAAGTTAGGAAGAGTTCCACATGCTTGAAAGGGTTAACAAGCATTGATTTAGTTGATACACAGCTCAAAAATGTACAGTTTTTAAAATATTTCAAGTGGAAATGCTGAAATGAAGATGGATATAGTATTCTGGAATTTCTGGAAAGATCTAAGTTTACAATATAAATTTGGGCATCAGCATGCAAATATTTTTAGTCATGATACTAGATTAGATTACTGAGTGAATAATGACTGTGGATTAAGAAAATAATAATAAGGGTGTCCAAGGACTAAACTGTAGGGCTCTCTGGTATTAAGGAATCAAGATGATGATAAAGAACCAGCAAAGCAGACATAGTGCCTAGTAAAAAGAGATGGAAATGAAGAGAATATGAATCCTGAAAGCGAAGCATTTAAAGGACAATGATTGACTCTCAAATGTTGCTAAAAGGTCAACTAAGGTGAGGACTAAGAAATGACCCTTGGACTTAGAAATGTGAGGGTATTGGTGATTCTGAGACAATAGTAACTTTTGTGGCATGTGGGAGAGAAGTCCTTTTGGAGTGAGTGTAGAAGAAAGTTGGAGATGGGGAATTTCAGCCATTGGAAGAATTTTGCTGTGAGGTTAAAAAGAGAGATGGAGCAGTAGACAGAGAAATAGAATTACAGAGTCAAGAATTTGTTGCTGTTTGTTAAGGTGAGAGAAATAATAGCGTGATCACACACTGAGGGAAAAGTTCCTGGAGAGAACCATTTCGGCTGTGTTAATACTACTAATTAGTCCCTTCCTGGTTTTAAGCTGGATTACATATTCTTATAATTACATGTCTATTTTTAGTCATTAAGCTTTAGACTCCTAGGACTGCTGAATGCTGTTTCAGTGAACTGCCTCTACCCTTCCTTCAAAGCACTGTTTGTTCAGGTCAACAGCAACGTCCTCATTAAGAGAGCTAATGGTTAATTTTCTGCTCCATAACTCCTTAATGCGATGATTTTGACCCCTCCTCCTACTTGTTGCAGCTCTTCCGTCAGCCTTCAGGCCAGCACTCTCTCCCGACTCTTCTTTCCCTAACCTCTACACCTTCTCAGTCCGTTTCGCTGGCTCCTGCCCTGCCCGCCTCTTCAGTGTTGGCATCTCCAAGGCCTTGCCTTTGAGTGTTCTCTCTCATGTACTCCCTCCCACAATTATCACGTCCAATCCTTTGGTTTCAGTTTTTACCTCTGTTCGTGGTTCAATAACCTATGTAATAATAATAGCATATAACATTTACTGAGAATTTACTATTATGTGTCAGGCACTTTGCTAATTCTTTACCTGCCTTGTCTGCCTTGTCTGCCTTCCACCCACACTAAAAACTCCTCTGAGTATTACTATTCTCATTTTCAAATGGGGAAATTTTTGCTCTGAATTTTGCCCCAATCCCAGGGAGTTAGCAAATGGCAGAGCTTTGACTGAACTTACTGTCTGACTCTAAAGCTATTGTAGTTACTATGCTTTATTGTCATCTAAAAGTCTAACTCAGATCTTCCTAGTTTTAAACTGGCATATCCATCCAACTGCCTAATGGACATAGCTCAGGCCACCGCTCCAGTATTCTTGCCTGGAGAATCCCATGGACAGAGAAGCCTGGCAGGCTCCAGTCCATTGGGTCACAAAGAGGTGGACACGACTAAAGTAACTTAGCATGCATGCAGGCATTTCTATCTTAATAGGCACTAACCTAAACATATCCCAACCTCTTCCCTGCCCTGCAGATGCCCCTGTTCTAATATTTCCTCCTCTGATATTCCTTATTTCCTATTATGGTTTCTCCTTCAATCCAGTGCCCAAGTTTAGACTGTTCTGGATTTTCCCTCTCCCTCTCCCTCATACCCACTGTCTCCACATTCATCAGGTTCTGCATCCCAGCACCACTGACATTCTCCTCTGCTTTCTCATTGACTTCCTGCTAGTAGGCTCCCCATTGCAGTTGGTTCTCCCCACAATTGTTGCGGTTAGCTCTTGAAAAAGTCAATCTGATCATTTCATTGCACTTATGAATGTCTCATGACCCTTGCCACCTCCATTGTCCTTTCCATTCTATTTACAACATCACTCTATACTTGTCCTTGCCACTCTCGCCTATCAGAGGCACCAAGAACACACATGATGAATTATTAATATATGATATATGTGGACGCTCTTATATGCTGAAGAACACAAAATGAGTTTCAAAGTCTTCACCGAATTTTAAGTGGCTTATCACATATATCTCAGTCAACGGAAGGCTAATATACAACTACTGTTATATGTATAAACTGCTCAATATTTTGACATTTAAAAAGACATTCTTGTTTAGAACTACATACCAACAAGATTATTCTCATGTGAAACTCTTGTTTTAATTAATATTCTCAGCTAGAGCTGTTCTCTGGCTGGGGATCCTGCATATAGGGGATATTGATTTTACATAACAGAGTTGGGTAAAATGTGAGTGACAGAGTGGGGATGGGCAAGTGGGAACAGAGAAGGATGAGGACACCTATACCAGAGTCTTTTCAAAACAGGAGTAGAAGGAACTATCTCTACATCCTTAATAGCTGAACTAAAACAATTTTAAAAGTGACTCTGTTCCTTTGTTAGCTTCCAATAAAAAATGCAAGTCAAGACTGGAAAAGAGATTATACTTGATAATATGCTATATTTTAACACAGCACAACCTGGATCTCACTTGTACCCTGAAATAAAAAGGATAATCTTCTTAAATAGATCAGTCTCCCAGACAAGAGGCCATGTAAGGTTGTGGACAAGGGATTCTGGGTTCGGATCCCTTTGAGATCAAATCCTGATAACTCTGTGATCCCAAGTCCTGTCCTATCTCTGATTCTCAATTATCTTTAAATAAGGGGAAATCTTATTTGAAAGGTAAATGTAAGGGTTTCTTAGATGAGAAATTAACACTTACTGATCTGAACTCCTACACTGGAATGCTGTAAATAGCTCATGTCTGTTTAATTTTAACAGAATTGTAAGAGTAGAAGAAACACCAAAGTTTGTTTATTTCAGCCTCATTATTTTACAGATGTGGAAACCCAAGAAGATCAAGAGACATAAACTATTCGTATACTTGTGAATAGACTTCATTATTCTAGTTTCCTAACTTAGCATCATTAACATGCTTTGATGTGTTAGGTAGGTAGAATAGGGAAAAGGAGTCCAAAATGGTGGTGGCTAAAAGACAAGGAAGGTCAAAGGAAGGTCCGAGGACCAGAGTGAAAACTTCAGGCAGAACAAACAGCACTCCTGGCTAAGCCCAATTTGCATAGGGCAGGCCCAGGTGGAAGAAAAAACATATAAAAGGAGGAGCCAAAGCGCTTTCTCTCAGACTCTCTCTCCCGTGTGCATGCGCGCGCTCTCTCTCTCTCTTTCTCTCTCTCTCTTTCTCTCTCTCTCTCTCTCTCTCTTTCTCCCTCCCCACACACTCCTCCACTCTCTTCTCTTCGAGTCTTGGATTCTCCTGCTATCTTATAAATAAAATAGAGCTGTAACACTGATTTGCCTAAGAGCTGTAACATGGTTTGTCCAAGACCCGAGAGCTGTGATGCACCGAGGGCTTTAATGTCCGTTGCTCCAAATCTTTGTTGTGATGAGACAAAGAACCGAGGAACATACACTCGCGTGACAGATGGGACTGTTAGGAACTCACAGCTAGCTAGGAGACTCATACCTCTACTCAGTTACCAACATTATAAGGCTGGAACATCAGCTGTAAGTCAAGTGCGAGCCATAGGAAGGAAGGATTCATTTTCCTGAGGACCACAAGGAAAGCTTCATCCGGTTCATTATAGAGAGTGGATTCTTCTCACTTATTCCACTGCAACTCACCATTACTAAATTCAACAGGAATTTACTTTAAGGTGTTATTAACATCAATGAAGCTTTTTATTATCATGTACTTTTTCTTAGTCAATAAATACCCAAGGACAGGTACTATCATGTAATTGTCTAATAATTATATAGTTTTTAAATTCTAGAAAATGGACCTACCTACAAAAAGATTGAGCAAAAACAATTTAGTAGATATTTAAAAGATATTTAAAGACTTTATTTTAATTAATGCTCTCAAGGCTTAACAAATACAGTCTTGTGTTGCCAATTACATTTTGGGGATGGGGAACAGGTATACAGGTTTTACTTGACAGAGGAGGTTTTTATTCTGATTCCTTAGGGACTGAAGGTCAAATAATTTTAAATGCTCCCTGGCAGCTTTTAGCATGAGATTTCAGTATTCGATAATGAGATAAGATCATTATCTCAGAATGAGATGAGACATGGGAAAACAGGCCAACATAATTTAGTTTTAATTTGCATTGGATAATTGAGAGAATATGAATCATTTTCCACGCTAGTTTGTTGTTGATGTTTAGTTGCTAAGTCACATCCAACTCTTTGTGACCCTATGGACTGTAAACCCACCAGGCTCCCCTGTCTGTGGGATTTCTCAGAATATTGGAGTGGATTGCCATTTCCTTCTCCAGAGGATCTTCCCCACCCAGGGATAGAACCCACGTCCCTTGCATTGGCAGGCGGATTCTTTATGGCTGAGCCATCTAGGAAGCTTCCACTGTAGTCTAATCCACCACAAACTCAGTGTTATGACTTAAGACCGATGTGTGGGGTCAGGCTGTGATAGGAAGCAGATGGCACACTCCAGTTAGGACTGATCAGAAGTGTGGACAGGGTTTGGGAAAGCAGGATGGCTCGGCACCTCAGGGCTAGGCCTGAAGGAGGTGAGGAGGTAGCAGCGCCTGGAATCTGCCGGTAAGGAGGAAAAGCAGGTCAGCAGACAGGAGCTGCAGGAGAGGAGCTCTGTGGTGGGTGAGGCAGGAAAAGAGATGACCTTCTTCTTCCCACCCTCTGCAGCTCCTTGAAGTAGAACCATTTGGCCACTCCCAGTGAAAGAGGAGGGCAGGGAAGCCAGGGCATAAGCTTGAAAGTGGCTCTGAAGGGACAAGCAAAAGATATCCAGTACAGTACCACCAACCACACCAGGTAACATATCAAATGAAATCTGTCTTCTGCTACCTAGATGAGGTGGAAAGGGAAATGGAATTTATACTATTATGATTCAATTCTTTATGATTTAATTCATACAGTATGTGTGTGGCTAAATCCCTCAATTTCTCTTATTTTTACATTGTAAAATGTGGGTAGAAAACCTACTTTCCAAATTGTCCTTAGGTTTGAGATAATACTAATATATAGAATATCTGTGTGTGCTCAGTTGCTCAGTCAGTCTGACTCTGCAACCACATGGACTGTAGCCCACCAGGCTCCTCTGTCCATGGGATTTTCTAGGCAAGAATACTGGAGTGGGTTGCCTTTTCCTACTCCAAGGGATCTTCCCGACCCAGGTATTGAACCTGAGTCTCTTAAGTCTCCTGCATTGGCAGGAGGATTCTTTACACTAAGCCACCTGGGAAACCTGTAGTATACAGAATAGGACGTAGCAAAGTCTATTTGATGTTGAAAAGTTTAGGGAAATAAAGAACTTAGTCCTCTATCATCTTTGCCATCAACTAGTGTCTACTACATGCTCTGTTCTTAGGGAATGTATATCCTTGGCAATTACTGAACTAGTTGGGAATGTATTACATGAGGATATCAAACCTGTATCCTTGACAAGCATCGACTGTAGTCTGATCTCAGTATGTCTCTGCACATGTAATTTTACTATTAATTTATTTTGGTGCTGATGTGACCAATAAAATACAGATTTATCATAGAGTGTTATGAAGTCATGGGGCCTCATTTGTTTTTATCACAGCACGTTTTCTCTATCAAAGAGACACTAAAAGCGCACCACCTTCTTGTGGGGGCAGGTCAAGAAAACCTTTTTAAACAAAATTCTATAAGGAATCTTTGTACTTAAAAGGTTTAGGGGCCACTCATCTATTTCGGTTTTACGTATCAACATGACTTGAATCTTACAAAGAAATGTTAGGCCTTAAATGTATTTTTCTGAGGGCATGTCTTTCCCGGTTCTGCATAATAAATTTGAGGGCAGTACTGTTAGAAGTTCAACAGTGCCTTTAAAATGGTGAGTCTCCATGCAGATAATAAATAGGAAAAAGTCTAATTTTAGGGTAATTCTCCAATATAGGAATGGGGATGAAATCTAGAAAATATATTTTGTCCTGAACAGAAATCATTCATGTTTAGCAAAAATAACAGAGGCTATATTAGCCCTTTTCTCCTCTGTCAGCATTTCCAGTATAACCCAGATCTTCTTGTCATTCTGTTCCACAGGCAGATGTGATGAAAAGAAAAAAGTGTGGGGATCCAGACAAACATGGCTTCACAGCCTGGATCCACAACTATTAGGTGTGTAAATCTGGATAATATTCTTCTAACTGGGTCTAATGTAAAAATAACCAGATTTGGCAATGCTATGGGTTTTTTTTGATGAGATAGTTGATAATGTGGGGATGAAAAAATTGATTTCCCTCCTTGGGTGCTATAACTCTTCAGAACTCTCATCACTTTAGTACTTAAAAATTTCAGGATTTGGAAGGACCTCTAGTAGTCTCTCACTTGCTTATTTTAAAGATGGAAATGTAAAGAGGTTATAGAAGGTATCTAATGATCATATTACTATATAAGTCATAAAATTCAGACTGGAATGGAACTCAGTCCTTTTCCAGAAAGCGTAACTTGTCAAAGATCAAATGTAATGAGTAATTGAATCAAATCGAGTACACGTATCCACTGAGCCGGTCCTGGGACTCAAAAGGTGAAGAAGTCCACATAGCCAACAAGGTGGCAATCTGGTTGAGCGCCAGTACAACCCCATATGGGTTTGATCTGACGATCCATCACAAGACAAATACACTGAGCCATATGCTCAGAGGGAGGAGAAATGTAACTCTGTCTGAGGTAGAAGAACCTAAAGAAATCTAACTTGCATTTAATAAAAGGTGGAGACCCTTCCAGCCATCTGCCTCAGTATTTATTAATTTAGCAAATATATGTATATCCACAGTTATGTATCAGATGCTCTCTTATAGTAAGGAAGAAATAAAGTGCTAAAGATTTGGCAATTGAGGACATGAGGAAGATACGCTGCAGAAGGCATATTGCAATCAATTACTGATGATTTCGCTAAGAACAAACCAGGTACGAAAGTTTAATGAATTGTCAGAACAGCAGGTAAGGCCATCCTACGTGTCAGTGGGGTACCTGGCCAGACCTCTGAGCTTATCCTTCAGCAGAGGCACTAACGCTTTAAGACGCGGGAGCCGTTCCTCCGCCTCCATCGCTCCGCATCCTGTCCTGGCCAGGCTACAGCGTCTTCACGCCCCGCGGGCCACGCCCCTGCGCGTTGGTTGGTCTTTCCAGAAGTGATGAAACTTCCCGCAAGCATTACAGGAGCCGGGAGGGTATAAAGTGAGGGGTGAGAGGAAACCACCGCCCCCCCCTTAACCTGCAAGCCGCAGCTGGGCCCTTCCGGCCCACCCACCCCACCGGAGCCCAGGTAGGCCCGGCAGCCGCGGGTCGCGGCGCCCTTGCAGCGTGCCGCAGGGCCGCCCCGGGAGAGGTAGGAAGATGTGCGGCAGCATGGCCAGCCCGAAGGGTGGGCAGACGCGGATCCCGGCACCCCGGGATGCTGCAGTTCCAGCCAGGCCGGGGAGGCGGGGCCGATTGTTGCGCACCTGGGAGCCAGCTGGGGTGGGAAGACCTCCGCTAGTCTGGAATAGAGGGGTCGCGTGACCCCCAGAGCCGCGGCCCTGCCGCTCCGGAGAGGCGGCGGCGGCGGTTTAAGTTGGCGCCTGTAAATTTCTTTTTTTTTTTTTAAAGTTATTGTTATTATATTGCGTCGAAACCTGAGGAAATTTCTGCATTTCGAGGGTCCTGCCCTTGATGGGCTGGAGGGAGCACGTGGTCCGAGTGCAGCTGGGAGTCGCGGGGCCACGCGTTCCCTAGGCTCTGATCCTACATAGAGTCTGCTGAGCTGTCACGGCCTCGGATACTCCTTACCTCCGGTTTCCACCCGGTTTCTCCTAGCTACCCCTCCCCCCACCTCTTGTTGCAAGACTCAACAAGTGACTTGCTGAGCAAATCCTGCCCAGAAGAGATCGGTTTGGGATGACAGGTGGCGCGGTCAGGGAAAAGGCAAACAAAAAAAAATCTGGCATGGCTTTTCTCAATGGTTATCTGTTTTATAGGAACGGCTTCAAATTAATGTTATTATTTTGAGTGAAGGAACACTTTCCCCCCCACCACCCCCCAGCCTGTGGCCTACGTTATTTCTTCACCGTCTGTTGCCTGTGGTGCTTGACAAATAATTTAAAAGCACCAGTAACAGTAACTCAGCTTTTTCATTGATCGCATTATTGTAAGATTCATTAGAGGTAACTTAGTAGGTCTTGAAGGCAGCAGTTAGTTGCTGAGATCTTAAACTTCACCATAGCACTGTAAGTATTGGTTTAAGTAAATGTGCTGAAACAACACTCCAATTCAGTAACAATTAGCCACATGTGACTATTGAAAACTGGAAATGCTGGCTAATCCGGATTGAGGTTTAATAGAGAAAAGCAATGTAAAATATCCTGTCAATATTTTTGTACTGATTTTACATGTTGCAGTAATAGTAATACATTTTCAGTACATTGTGTTAAAATCTATTTAAAATTTCATTTTTTTCTCTTTTAATGGAGCTACTAGTTTATTCAACATTACATATGTGGCTCACATTTCCATTGGACAGCACTGCTTTAGACTTTTATGAGGAAATATGGAAAATTACTGGGAATAGGTAACAGCAGTGGGAAAAAGCCTTGCCAAGTAGGATGTTTGCAAGTAAAACAGATTCCAATATAAATAATTGGTGATAGTTTTAATTTGCTTTTCCTACTGAAGAAACGTGTGCTTTGCGGTCATTTATCATCCCTCTTTTCCCTCCAATTGAGTGCTTAAGTGTATTGCTATAGCACAATTAGTGGGATTCACCAAATAGCATTAAGAAGACAGGGAAATGATTCACTAATGACCTCATGTGATTTTCAAAGCACTTTCAGAGCCTATTTTTCATTGGTATAGAGTCAGAGGTAGATGGCTTATTGATAGTCTACTCACTTAAATCGCACTGAATTTTCCCAGTAAATCTCAAAATAAATCCAAGCATACCTGGTTAGTTGTGCTTTGCAGGTACTGCTTTTTTTTTTTCTTCAAATTGAAGAATTGCATGGCAAGTCTGCATAGGCACCATATTTCCCAACAGCATTTGCTCTTGTTGTCTGTCACATTTTGGTAACTTCAAATTTTATTACCGAAATCTGTGACAAGTGATCTTTGAAGTTTCTGTTGCAAAAAGCTTGCTACTTGCTGAAGATTCAGATGATGGTTAGCATTTTTTTTTTAGCAATATTTTTAAATTATAGTATGTACATTGCTAGACATCATGCTATTGCACATTTAATAAATAGACTACAGTATAGTGTAAATAAATCTTTTATATGCACTGGGAAACCAAAAGGTTCACGTGACTTGCTTTATTACAACAACCAAACTGACAGTGTCTCAAAGGTGTTCCTGTATCTGATTATAGGCATTTGCTCAAATGCCTGGAAGGGTCCACATAGAACGTGTGATACTTCTTTCCAAGTTGTTTTAATACAGTTTTCCATTTATTTGGTCTGGTCTCATGAAAAGGCCTAACAAGGCCATGGTTCTTTTGGCCTTGCGAAGATGAACCACTTTGTTTTTCAGAGATACTGCTCTGTTTGTCCCACCTACTTTGGTTCATTTTAACATGAATGAAATGTCTTCAGAGGATTGTTCCAAGTGATTAATGTAACTTGAATATTTATATACTTTGTGATGTCATTTATCAAGGCATTTGCTACAAATTTGCATTAAAAAAATACCAAAATAGTTTCCAAGAGTTCTAGATTTTTACCTAAGTAAAGTAACTGTTTGGAGTTGACTGCATCCAAATAAAATGTCTCTATTTTTACAGCTGAGAACTGAATTTGAATAGAAAAGTAATTAACATTTGTATTTGTATAGGAAGTACTTACTTGCTTCTTGGCCTACAAAGACAAGCCATGTTGTTTATCAGAGATACTGCTCTGTTTGTCCAGGCTACCATGCTGTTTATCAGAGATACTGCTCTATTTGTCCAGGCTACTTTGCTTTCTTTCTGACCATGGTGGCTTTGAGACAGAAGTGTTTAAGAACATTTTGGTCCTTTAGAACATTTTGATGGTGAACATTTTGTATCTCTGTCAACTTAAAAAAACTTCTTTTGTCATTAAGCTAGGATATCAGATAATAGTGCTTTCTCTTCTCTTTTTTCAATTTCTTTGATAATATTTGAATAAATCACTTGGCGGTAAGGTAGAAGTAATGAAATGTTTATATTATCTAGGTATGTTAATATTACACTTAGGCAGTATGTACAATCATCTTTTCTACCTATTAAATGTCTGTTACGACCAACCTAGACAGCATATTAAAAAGCAGAGACATTACTCTGCCAATAAAAGTCCGTCTAGTCAAAGCTATGATTTTTCCAATAGTCATGTATGGATGTGAGAGTTGGACTATAAAGAAAGCTGAGTCCTGAAGAATTGATGCCTTTGAACAGTGGTGTTGGAGAAGACTCTTAAGTCCCTTAGACTGCAAGCAGATCCAACCAGTCCATCCTAAAGGAAATCAATCCTGAATATTTATTGGAAGACTGATGCTGAAGCCGAAACTCCAATACTTTGTCCACCTCATGCGAAGAACTGACTCGTTTGAAAAGACCCTGATGCTGGGAAAGATTGAAGGTGGGAGGAGAAGGGATGACAGAGGATGAGATGGTTGGATGGCATCACTGACTTGATGGACATGAGTTTGAGGAAGCTCTGGGAGTTGGTAATGGACAGGGAAGCCTGGCATACTGCAGTCCATGGGGTCGCAAAGAGTCAGACACGACTGAGCAACTGAACTGAACAGGTAAAGACATGCATTTAGGGGACTTGCCTGGCAGTCCCTGGCAGTTAAGACTCCCAGACTGACTGCACAGGCTGTGGGTTTGATCTCTGGTTTTAGTTGTTGTTCAGGTGTTCAGTCCTATCCAACTCTTGGTGACCCCATGGACTGCAGCACACCAGGCTTCCTGGTCCTTCACTGTCTCCTGGAGTTTGCTCAAACTCATGTCCATTGAATTGATGATGCCATCCAACCATCTCATCCTCTGTTGCCCTCTTCCCCTACCCTCAAACTTTCCCAGCATCAGGGTCTTTTCCAGTGAGTTGGCTCTTTGTATCAGGTGACCAAAGTATTGGAGTTTCAGCTTTAGCATCAGTCCTTCCAATGAACACCCAGGACTGATCTCCTTTAGGATGGACTGGTTGGATCTCCTTGCAGTCCAAGGGACTCTCAGGAGTCTTCTCCAGCACCACAATTCAAAAGCATCATTTCTTCGGCATTCAGCCTTCTTTATGGTCCAACTCTCACTTCTGTACATGACTACTGGAAAAACCATAGCTTTGATTATACGGACCTTTGTCAGCAAACTGATGTTTCTGCTTTTTAATATGCTTTCTAGGTTTTTCAGCTATTCTTCAAAGGAACAAGCGTCTCTTAATTTCATGGCTGCAGTCTGCAGTGGGGGAACCAAGATCCTGCATGCCCGTGGCACAGCCCAAAATATTGAATAAAAAATAAAAGAAAGAGAGATGCCATTTATTCTTAAGATCTAAGAGGCAATTGTAGTATGCTGGAGCATCTCTTGGATTTTTCAGAGCTTTTGGGATTCTGGGATGGAGAGAGTAGACTAGGATCTCTGGGTGGGCTGGAGCCAGTCTGCATGTATATCTGTGTCTTGGGTGTAAACCTAGGATAGAAAACAGAATGTGGCCTGAACACTGCTAGCTCTAGCTGACCAAATCAAAATGTCAGAGGGAAGCAGGCTTTGACTAGGGGCTAAACTGCTGTATATTAATAGCTAGCTGGATGTAAAGGTCATTCATCTTTTCTGAATACTTGTAAGTAGATTAAATCATTCTCTTACCCTCTGTACCTGCCAATCTACTGGTAGATTGCTCTGGATAAGATAACATATTTCACGCTTTGAAGTGGCTTATGCAAGTTTTGGGAATCGAGATTGAATGCGACTTGGGTTGGATGTTGACTATTTAATTGATCTGCTTTTATCTCTATAGAGAGCCTGGAGCTTCATCGCACCATGTGTGGCATTTGGGCGCTGTTTGGCAGCGATGACTGCCTTTCTGTTCAGTGTCTGAGTGCTATGAAGATTGCACACAGGGGTCCGGATGCATTCCGTTTTGAAAATGTTAATGGGTACACCAATTGCTGCTTTGGATTTCACCGGTTGGCGGTAGTTGACCAGCTGTTTGGAATGCAGCCAATTCGAGTGAAGAAATATCCTTACTTGTGGCTCTGTTACAACGGTGAAATCTACAACCACAAGAAGGTAAACAGAATAAAACCAGAAGGTATCTGAATGTGATTAAGCCTCAGAGATAGTTGATTATAATAATTTTATTTTGTTTAATGTTTTTTACTTTTCAACCACTTCCCATGTTCATTCTCACTTGCTCCAATTATATATAGACAGACAGGGCACAGATGCACAAAGAGGTAGAATGACTTGGTCACCAAAAAATAAATGAGGATTCCATTTCAGGTTTTTAACTCTTAAAGAATCTTTTTGTTCCCTATTATTAATTTGAATATTAATTATAACCTGTGTTAGGCACGAGGGCTACAGTAATAAATATGAGAGGTAGGTCTGCATACTACTGGAGTGTATTCCTATTAAGGAGCAGACAAAAAAAAATCATTGTGCATATACTTGTGTTCTTGTGCGCTCAGTCATGTCCAACTCTTTGTGACCCCATGGACTGTAGCCTGCCAGGTTCCTCTGTCCAAGGAATTTTCCAGGCAGGAATACTGGAGCAGGTTGCTATTTCCTTCTCCAGGGGATTGTCCTGACCCAGGGATTAAACCCGAATCTCACATCTCCTGCATTGGTTGGCGGGTTATTTACCAGCTGAGTTGCTAGAAAAGCCCCATACATATACTAAGCTTTATGAAAAAATGAATTTGGGGTTGATGGGTATGGGAGATCCAGTTTCAGTACAGGTTTGTCAGAGAAGACCTCTTGAGGAACTGTCGTTTAAACTCAGACCTAATGGACAAGGATGAACTAGCAGGGCTGGGAAGAGCATTTCATGCAGGGCGAACAGCATGTGTACAGCCCTGGAATGTTCATAAGTGAACAAGGGGCAGGTGGGCCAGATGGTCTTGGAGAGGTCGGGCAGGACCAGAGCAAGCAGGACTTGGTAAGACTGTAGAATGTAATTCTAAGAGCAATGAGATTTGAAGATTTTAAGGCAGGGATAGAATGTAATATCTTGTGGGTGATCCTGCTGTCAACTAAAAAATACGCGCAACCTAAAAGTTGAGAGTTATGTTTTATTCTGTGGGAATGTTAGGACAGTATCTCTGGTGACCCCTAGAGAGCCAATCCTGAGGAGGTGGGGGAGGAGCCAGGCTATATAAAAGTTTGCAGAAAGGGGCAGGTAATCTGAATAATAAAAGATTACTGTTAAGAGAAAACAAAATCTCTCACATGAGGAGATTTAGGGATCTTCTATATATGGGAAGATGCAAGTGTCCAGGCTTGCTGAAATCATTTCTTCCGGTATGCATCTAGCTACCTGGGGCCAATCCTGCTTTCTTTATTTCTCACATACTAATTCCTTGTTTACCATTAGAGATGGCAAAAGTGGCCAATGGCCCACTCACCCATCCTGCCAGCTCCTCTGCACTTCCTGGAGAGGAAGTAGATGATGGTTCCCAAATAGCTGGCTTTGTTTCACCTGGGCTTGGAAATTTGCATGTGGAAAAGGCTTGTTTACTGTGAGCATAAAACAGAAAACATTTCATTTCAGATTGCCGTTAAAGTGCTGTTGCATAATTGTCGTAATCAGAGCCAAGGGTCAGACAGGTAGCCAGATGCAGTGGAGTGCAAGAAGGAAGCACTAAAATTGGAACAGCTTTTAATCTGGTGAAAGCGTACTCTTAGAATGAGAATGGTGAGGGTGTGAAAATTCTGACCCGAGGAAGCCACATTTGCTAAGAGCATTGCAGTATGGAATTATTTGGGGCTAGTGTTTCATAAGAAAATTTTGGATCTAAAATTGGCAAGTTATTTTTTGCTGCTTGCCTCCGCAACTGTTAATTTTGAAAATTTCACATTTATAGAAAATAACAGAATATAGAGCACCTGGATTGAATAACTGCTAACGCTTTGCCTTTTTGGCTTCATCTCTCTGTCCGTACTACACAGACGTTCAATTCTGGGCTTAATCACTTTAGAGTATACCTAGATGGTATAGAATCTGCCCCTAATGCGGGTGATGTGGGTTCAATCCCTGGGTCAGGAAGATCCCCTGGAGAAGGAAATGGCAGCCCACTCCAGTGTTCTTGCCTGGAGAATCCCAGGGACGGGGGAGCCTGGTGGGCTGCCGTCTGTGGGGTGGCACAGAGTCAGAAACGACTGAAGTGACTTAGCATAGCATAGGTGGTATAGAATCTGCCTGCTAATGCAGGGGACGTGGGTTCAATCCCTGGGTCAGGAAGATCCCCTGGAGAAGGGAATGGCAACCCACTCCAGTATTCTTCCCTGGGATACCCCACGGACAGAGGAACCTGGTGGACTACAGATCATAGGGTCACAAAAGACTCAGACATGACTGAGAGACTAAACATCAACAGCAACAAATACTGTGGCACTTTAAAATGTGTAAGCATTTATCTCCTAAGAAGGACATTCTTCTGCTTTATACCAATACTATTATATAACTCCTGAGAATCCATAATACCCTCTAATATTTAGTTCATAGTAAATTTCACTAGGTGTTCCAAGAATATATGGATATTTATAGCTGTGTTTTGGTTTGACTCAGATTGCATTCAAGGTTTATACATTTGGTTGTGATGTTTCTTGGTACTTTTTGAGGCTTCTTGATATGTTCCTGTCATTCATGAGTCAGTCAGTTCAGTCACTTAGTCGTGGCTGACTCTTTGCGACCCCATGAACTGCAGCATGCCAGGCCTCCCTGTCCATCACCAGCTCCTGGAGTTTACTCAAACTCATGTGCATCGAGTGGGTGATGCCATCCAACCATCTCATCCTCTGTTGTCCCCTTCTCTTCCCACCTTCAATCTTTTCCAGCATTAGGGTCTTTTCAGATGAGCCAGTTCTTTGCATCAGGTGGCCAAAGTATTGGGGTTTCAGCTTCAGCATCAGTCCTTCCAATGAATATTCAGGACTGATTTCCTATAGGATGGACTTTCATTCATGAGTAGGGATTTATATTTTAGTCATCCTCTGGTCATATGGCTTTAGCCATTGTTTATTGTCCACTTAGTTCACTTATAGGAATACTTCAAGGAAAATACTTCTCATTTGAAGAATCATTACAATTATTCAAGGCTTCCCAGGTGGCGCTAGTGGTAAAGAATCCGCCTGCCAAAGCAGGAGACGCAAGAGATGTGGGTTTGATTCTTGGGTTGGGAAGATCTCCTGGAGTAGGAAATGGCACCCAACTCCAGTATTCTTGCCTGGAAAATTCCATGGGCAGAGGATCCTGGCAGGCTGCAGTCCATGGGGTTGCACAGAGTCAGACACAACTGAACAGCTGAGCACAACGGGTTATTGCCCACTATACATACAAACACACACACAGATAGTTATTTAACAAGTTCCTTTCTTGTATTTGGACTTCCCTGGTGGCTCAGATGGTAAAGCGTCTGCCTACAGTGTGGGAGACCTGGGTTCGATCCCTGGGTTGGGAAGATCCTCTGGAGAAGGCAATGGCAACCCACTCTAGTACTCTTGCCTGGAAAATCCCATGGACGGAGGAGCATGGTAGCTTACAGTTCATGGAGTCGCAAAGAGACGGACACGACTGAGTGACTTCACTTTCACTTTCTTTTCTTGTATTTACTTAAGGCCTACTATACACCAGACATCATTTTCATGGTGTTTGGAAGTGAAATGGAACAGGAAAGGTAAAAATGGACTTTCAAACTAGTGGGAATAGAGGAAGGAAGCAGAGGAAGGAAGCAGTTAAAACTTCCTTACTGGGAAGTCCCTGGTGGTCCAGTGTTTAAGACTCCGTGGTTCCACTGCAGGGGCTGTGGGTTTGGTCCTTGGTCCAGGAACTAAGATCCCACATGCGAGAGGTGTGGCCACAAAACAAAACAAACAAACGAAAACCAAAAAAAACTTCCTTTCTAAGCCAAGTTAGTACCATATATGTAAGAATGCTAAGTTGTATCATAGCAGTAGTGGCCTGACTTTCCCCTTAAATGAGATAGGAAATGCCTAGTTTTCCTTGAACAACATAGCTGCTTTTGTGTATTTTGTGAATACGTTGTTAAAAAGTTAAATATTTTGAAAACATTTTTTCTTCTAAATTAGCCAAGTACGTTGTATTTTCAGAAGCAGAGGAGTTCCATTGCTTCTACCCATCGTTCAGGTTATCCAATGCAAACAGCTAAAATCTGTCTAAAGAGTAGAACCAACATTTTAGGCTTATGTAAAAAATTCTTCAGCGTAAGCTTCAAAGTCCCCCTTTTTTGATAAAAATAGAATTTACTGCAAAATATAGCCAGCAGTGTGTCGGGAGTAGATGGAGACCCATCAGAGAGAAGAATATGAGTGCAGGCTGGGCAGAGAGAAGGCCCTGTCGTGGAGGGAAGCACTTTAGAAAGCTGTAGCCAGCATGTCAAACGGCGGTGTCATTTCTGAATGGTGGCAGGGTACTGGGAGCTTCAAGAGAGTGGGCAGTGTACATGTGAATCATTAACCAAAAAACTACCTGTGAGCTTTAGGCCAAAGAGCCATGGTGATGGGGTGGTCATGGAGGGTAGGTTGGAAGTGTTGCTGACTAAAAGTCCTCGAGTGTTGTAGGCTCATTTATCCTGCAGGTACTTAAGCCCAGAAGGGTCAACAGAAGACCCTCTGCAACCCCTACCTCCTCGTGACAGAGATCACCACAGACAGTCTCCCAGAGTGGGGAGAGGTGACCAAGAGGTGACTTCGTGGTCACTGAAAGTGGCCAGAGCCCATCTTTGGACAGTTCTGAGCTTTTAGGCCAAAGGTTAAGAAATTAAAGAATGAGTGTGGTTGTGAAGCATGCTTTTCAGGTCATACAAGCATAGAGACTTCTTAAATTTTAAAAACATGTTTTAAGTGTTCAAATCTACCCAGCATTTCCATTTGATTTTGTTTATATGAACCTCTTCTCTATTATCAGCCAAAAATATGAGTACAAAGAGGGACACACGGAGAACTTTGCACCCTCACAGTTTACCAGTGGTAATGGAGAGCCACAGGAGTTTGGGCCTGATTTAATGAAACCCTCTCTACATGTGGTGGGTGTGATGGTATCTTTGTTGTTCCCCAGGAGGAGGTGGATGAATAAAGCTTCAACATCATCATTTTGTCCGTCCCTGAGAAGTACCTTTAATGCCTAGTGTGGAAGAATGGGATGCTGTAGACCTCCCCAGGGCCAGCAACTTTGTTTTGGACCATTTGTCTCCATCATCATTGTGGAATCGTCCATCAGGAAATAGTGTCAAATGCATTTGTCCTTTTGCTTTCTGTTTTCATAGGAAGTGTTTCAGAGGACACATTTTTAGTGTCATGACACCTGGACAGTCTATTTACTTAACTTACCTATTTATGTAAATACACATGTATTGGGCTTCCCCGGTGGCTCAGCAATAAAGAATCCTGCCAATGCAGGAGATGCAGGTTGGATCCCTGGGACAGGAAGATCCCCTGCAGAAGGGCATGGCAACCCGCTCCAGTATTCTTGCCTTGGAAATCCAATGGTGGACAGATGAGCCTGGTGGGCTACAGTCCATGGGGTCACAGAAGAGTTGGACATGACTTAGAGACTAAGCAACAACAACTACACATGTATTACATATATAGTATGTACATAATGTCCATTTCCATCCCTCCATATAATACAGGGGTACATTACCTTTGTCTTCTATTTAACAGAATGCACCTAAAGTTTTCATGGGCTTAGCTTTATGTTACAATTTGATTCTGAGTTCAAACAAGCTATATTTTGATAATGCCATGATTCTTTTAAAGCACATCACTAAAGTACACAAAATTATAGAGCACAAAAATGCTGAAGCAACTTTGCAATTAAAAAAAAAATTAGTGAAAGCACAGGATTCTGTAACATTTTCATTTTGCTATTGTTTCCCTAAGCTGCAACACCATTTTGAATTTGAATACCAGACCAAAGTGGATGGTGAAATAATCCTTCATCTTTATGACAAAGGAGGAATTGAACAAACAGTTTGTATGTTGGATGGAGTATTTGCATTTATTTTACTGGATACTGCCAATAAGAAAGTGTTCTTGGGCAGAGATACCTATGGGGTGAGACCTTTGTTTAAAGCCATGACAGAAGATGGATTTTTGGCTGTGTGTTCAGAAGCTAAAGGTAATGATAGAATTTTTCTGTGGTTTTTCATTATTGTCCCAATTCTGTGTTTTCTTCTAGACCGTATTTACAAATCTAATCCAATCCATATGTACAAATGGGGCAACCCAATTTTTTACAAGTGACTGTGTTAGTCATGGAGTTTCTAGGCCTCCTTTTTTTTTTAAAACCACGGAGCTGGAGTCTCCTTTTTAGCACTTAAAACTCTGTAATCCTTACAGGATAGATCTGTAGTAAAGTTTCTGCATCTGGTTTGATCCCATGTGTGTTTTCGAGTTTTCCTGTGTCACATGGTGACGGTAAGGTTGGCCAGCCCTGCAGTTACTGCATTGTGGTACTGTGCCAGGCTGTCCCACAAAGTCATTTTTGTTCAGCACTTTTTAAACAGCTTTATTGGGGTATAATTTACATGCCATACAATTCATCCATTGGAAGGGTACAGTTCAGTGGTTTTTAGTATGTTCATAGATATCTGCAACCAACACTAGTCAATTTAGAATTTTTTTTTTAAATCATCTCAAAACTAAGCCTTGTACTCGTAAGCTGTCACTCCCCATCCCTTTATATTCATTAAGCATTAAGCGTCCTGTCCCCGTCTTCCTTCCTCCTTCCCCACCCCCAGTCCCCGCCAAGCGCCAGTCTACTGTCAGTCTATGTGGATTTCCCTGTTCTGGCCATTACATACCAGTGGAGTCATACCCTGTGTGGCCTGGTATTTCATTACTGGCTTCTTTCACTTGGCATAATGTTTCCAAGGTTTGTCTATGTTGTAGCATGTTATCAGTATTTACATCTTTTTATTTACTTTTTATGAGCTGAAGATATTCCATTACCTGGATATACCACATTCTGTTCATCCCCTGTTTATCCTTTTGTCAGTTGATGGACAGTTGGCTTTTATGAATAATGTTTCTCTACATATTTGGGTACAAGTTTTTGTGTGGTTTCATTTTTCTTGGGCATATACCTAGGAGTGATCACATGATTTACTCTGTGTTTATAAATAGCATTAAAAAGAATCACATATTTGGAATAAATGTAACAAAAGTACAAAACTGTATGCTGAAAACTGTAAAACATTGTTGAAAGAAGATCTAGAGAAATTGGAAAGCATCCCATGATCATGGATTGAAAACTTAGCATTGTTAAGTTAGCACAGACTCCCCTAATGGATCTACAGATTCAACATGATCTCTGTCAGTATCCCAGGTGATTACTTTGTAGAAATTGACAAGCTGACTCTGAAATCCATAGGGAATTGCAAAGGATTCAGAATAACCAAAGCAATCTTGAAAAAGAATAAAGTAGGAGGACTCTCCCTTCCTGACTTCAAAATGTACTGCAAAGCAAGGGTAATCAGGACAGTATTGTACTAGCAGAAAGATAGACATACAGACCATACAGCTAAGAGTCCAGAAGTGCATCCGTACATCTGCAGTCAACTGATTGTCAGTGAGGGTATCAGGACCATTCAGTGGACAAAGAATAGTCTTTTCAACAAATGATGTTGGGACAAGTTGACATATGCAAAAAAAACAGTTAGACCATTACCTCACACCATTTATAAAAATCAAAGTGGATCAAATTCTAAAATTTTATCGCTAAAGTAAGCCCTAAAACTTTATAGTGAAACTAAAACTTTAGTAAGCACTAAAACTATAAAACTCAGGAGAAAGCATAGGGGTAAATCTTCATGACCTTCAGTTTTGCAAAGATTTCTTTGATATGACACCAAAAGCACAAACAACAAGGGAAAAATAGATAAATTGGGTTTCATCAAAATTAAACATTCTTGTACTTCAAAGGACACCATCAGGAAAGTGAAAACTCAACCCACAGAATGGAAGAAAATACTTGTACATCATATTTATCATTTTTTGACCATAAAGTTGAGGAAGACAGTCATCGTTTATGTCCTAGCTAGACAGCAATGACATGCTAAAATGTGATCTACCTCCTCGTCTGCTTTTTTGCTTCATTGTTTAAATCCTTTCTCACTTGATGTGATCATACGAGAAAGAACAAGTACACACATTATTTACCCAAAGTGCTGTTAGGGAAGCCCAGCAAAGAGAACACAAGGGAAAAGTGGACTCCTTACTTCCATTTGTCTCTGATAACCTTGATACGGAATATAATCTCACATCCAGTTTACCCTCTGAGATTTCTTGACTTGTAAGTTTTTTTTACATCTTTAACTGCCCTTTTCTAAACAACAGGTCTCATCTAGGGTACTACAGCAGTTTTCCTTTCTCAGTGCTTCCAGAATAGACTATCTAAAACTCATTTGGTTGCGGTGCTTTAAATCGTAATTGCTCCTCAACTTCCGCAGGGGCTGTGTGCCTCACTTGAGGTCTGCTGGGTGGTAGGATCTGAATCTCATTTGCTGTTTGTATTCCATACTACACAGTAGATTCTTGGGTTAACAAACTCAAATTGTACATCATAAGTATTCTGTGTGGATAGGCTGTTACTATTTACAATAAAACTTTTTTTAAAATCAAAATCGTGATGTCAAGTTGATTACTTCCTGTGAGAACTTAGAAAATTTAAATTGTAACATTTAACTCACACACAGTATATAATAACTACATAAGGGATATCTGAGTTTAAAGTACCTTAACAGTGGATCATTTTGCTTATTAAAGGACTGAGAACCATAGCTGTTTATTTAAAAATACCTCAGGGATGACAAATGACTGCCAGGATATCATAAAATTAAATTTCAAGTCCATCTTTTTGCTTAATAAATGTATCTTTTGTTTGCTTAGTAAAGAAAATAGATTTTTTAAAATCAGAAATTCCAGCTAGGGAGAAGAAATTAAACATTGGAGGTTTTCCTATTGCCTTAAATTATTAGAAATCAGTTTAATTTTTCTGTACATCTCTGTACTCTAGTACCTTTCTAGTAGGGTTTGAGGTAATTATATTTTTCCTATTTTGCTTATGCAGTGGACATTGTATTTGTATTAAAAAGAAAATAAAGAGGAATTTAGACATGAAAGTTACTATGAAGTATTATCCTCATTTGAATAAATTTATCTTTTTGATTTTGTAGGACTGGTTAACTTGAAGCACTCCATGACTCCTTTTTTAAAAGTGGAGCCTTTTTTGCCAGGACATTATGAAGTTTTGGACTTAAAGCCAAACGGCAAAGTGGCGTCGGTGGAAATGGTGAAGCACCATCACTGTCGAGACGAGCCTCTGCATGCCCTGTATGACAGCGTGGAGAAACTCTTCCCAGGTGAGAGAGCAGATGCCCATCCACCTGTTCCCCACCTCCCGCCCCTCAAGGAAAGCTGCACTCTCACATCGCTGAAATGACCTCAGTTTGCAAACCTGCTTCCTTTTTCACTTGGAGGTGACGGCACACTGAAATTCGGCCTGCTTCACTGTTGAGCAAATGCCATCATGATGGAGGTGGATGGTTGCATACCTGTTTCAATAAATAATTCAGCCCAGACCTTTCTGCAGCTGTTTCATTTCCTTTATGTGTTAATAGGTTTTGAGATAGAAACTGTGAAGAGCAACCTCCGGATTCTTTTTGACAATGCCGTTAAGAAACGTTTGATGACGGACAGAAGGATTGGCTGCCTTTTATCAGGTGAAGTCAGCTTAAAAAATCTAATTACATTTCATGCATATGTCATTTAAATGATTTATAACTATCCTGGAGGCTTAGACTATAAAATACTTACTTAAAATACTTACTATTGATTCAACCTTTCCTCCATTATAGGATGAAAACGTTTCCTGTAAGTTGCTTTCAATATTCAAAATAATACAGCAACAGAAAGTTATACTATAATTGTATTGGCATGAGTGAGCTAGGAAACATGTTTGAGAATGTTCATGTCCTCCTACTCCACAGTCTTGATGTAAGCCCTAAAATGTGTAGTGTTTTTTGTTGTTGTTCAGTCACTCACTCAGTAGTGTCCAACTCTTTGCAGCCCCATAGACTGCAGCACACCAGGCTTCCCCTGTCCTTCACTATCTCCCGGAGTTTGCTCAGACTCATGTCCATTGAGTCCATGATGCCATCCAACCATCTCATTCTTTGTTACCCTCTTCTCCTCTCGCCTTCGGTCTTTCCCAGCATCAGGGTCTTTTCCAGTGAGTCAGCTCTTCGCGTCAGGTGGCCAAAGTATTGGAGCTTCAGTATCAGTCCTTCCAGTGAATATTCAGGGTTGATTTCCTTTAGGATGGACTAGTTTGATTTCCTTCCTGTCCAAGGGACTCTGAAGAGTCTTCTCCAGCACCACAGTTCAAAAGCATCAATTCTTTGGCATAGTGGCTTTTAACCAATTTAAGTACTGTTACCATTATGACAGGTTAACTGTTAGATTTTTCTTACTCAAGTTGGTTTTCAGTTTATAAAACTTGGGGATTTTAAAGGCAAACTCTAATCTTGGTGCTTAGGAGGAATATAAATAATCTCTGCTCCTCTCTTAGGTAAGGCCCATAACCACCACACTTTCTGTCTTGCTCATAGGTGGCTTGGATTCCAGTTTGGTTGCTGCCACTCTGTTGAAGCAGCTAAAAGAGGCCCAAGTTCAGTACCCCCTCCAGACATTTGCGATTGGCATGGAAGACAGTCCCGATTTACTAGCTGCTAGAAAGGTAAGACACTGCCTCTTCCTGTTAGGTGGTTAAGACAGACTTGTTAATAATTGATGATTCTATACTTTGCTGCTGTATTGAGTTAGGTAATTGTTTTGAATTAAATATATTAAAACGGAATGAAACGCCTATTGAAAATCTATTGTGCTGTACACTGTATTTTGGGTACTTTTATCTTCTATGGGCCACACAATCCTCATAAAACCCAATGATGGTAATCCTGTCCTTTGAAGAGTAAGGGCATAGTAGAGTGGTTAAGGCTAAAGGCTTTGGAGTCTGATTGTTGGTTTCAAATCTTCACTTTAGCACACAAGCCCACACTCATATCTACTGTGCTCATATCTACTGTGGCACAGTTTCGAGGTGAAAATTACATAGTTCATATAAAGTGTGTGAGATAGAACCTAGCGTGTAGTAAGTACTTAGAATGTTAGCTGTTCTTGTTGCTTTTCATTTTCTTTTAAGATACTGTGTTTAGGACTGTGGGCAGAGAGAACGTTGTACATATTCAGTGTGTGGCAGACCTTGTTCCCACTCTGATGGAACTTCCATATAGTAGATGAGAGATCAAGAGTGGTCTGAAAGCCAGTTGACTGATGCTGAATGAATCCGCAAGAGCCAGAGAAAACTGAATGAGGGGAGGGGCCTTAAGTTAGAAATAGCATTCTAGATGTAAAATGAGGCATTGCAGGAGGGCCAAAAGGTGATAAAATCAGCATGAGGGGAGTGGAGGCCATGCTTGTTAGGGTGAAGTCTCGGAGTGAGAAGGGCAGACAGGAGGTCCACCTCTTGTGGTCAGTGGAGGGCAGACACTGGGGGACACAGGGGAGCCAGACTAATGGGGCTTGTATGCAGTGGCCTGGAGAATCATTTCCCTGTACTGTGGTGGCCTGTGAAATCATTTCCTCTTAGTTTGTCTTGCTTGTTTTTCACCATTGTTAATTCATGATGCGTTATGAACTACTGTTTCATTTTCGAGAGTTTTCCTTTTCTGGAACTTCCCTGGTGGTCTAGTAGTTAAGACTGAGCTTCCAATGCAAGGGTCATGAGCTTGGTTGGTCCCTGGTCGGGGACCTACGATCCCACATACTATATGAAATGGCCGAAAAAACCACAGCTTTTTCTTGAAAGAGTAGTCCTTTTCTTAAAAAAACAGGCATATGCATATTTCTTTATGTAATCAGGTGGCAAATCATATTGGGAGCGAACACCATGAAGTCCTCTTTAACTCTGAGGAAGGCATTCAGGTCCTGGATGAAGTCATATTTTCCTTGGAAACTTATGATATTACAACAGTCCGTGCTTCAGTAGGTAAGGTATTTTATGATCCCCAAAAGATTTTAATACTGAAAAGAGTGTAAGGTTTAAAAACTACTATTTCAAGCAGTTGTTTAAAGAACAATACTCATGAATGAACTCAGGTCAAATTCCTGTGTCAGCAGTTGTTGAAGATGAAACGATTTAAGAACTCCTTAATTCCTTAAGAATTAAGAATATATAGTTAAACTTCCACATTTTGGTATCACTATTTATATTTCTTCCAAGAGTTGATGCATAGTTTTCTGTACCCTCTTTCCCCCTGTTTTTCTGTATAAAAGGTTGTTGGACTATACATTCTAACTAGTTTCTGTAAAGAATCCTTGTTTTAGATATATTTTGGTAAATAGTCCATCAATAACTATTATTGTCTAGGAATAAATACTTGCTTTACCCTGTGGGTACATACTAAGATCATAATTGTCCTCCAAATCAGACTGGTCAAATATTGCTGAGCCTCTAAACGCTATTGGCTTAGACACACCTCTCTTTTAAGGAACTCAGAATCCAGTAGGATTCCATTGCAAAGTTTAGAGTCTGCATTCTCATGCTTTAAACATCACTGGGGTGCTGTCTCTTCCAAAGGAGCAAAAATGATTTCTTGAAGGGCAAAAATCTTAGGTATTACAGTGGTTTCTGGCTTTCCAAAGTACTTAGACAGATACACAGTATTTCTGGTACTAACATTTCATTGGTGAAGGAGATTAGGGGAAAAGATCTAAAAAGTATCACTAGGGAGGTGATAATGAAAAAACCCAAGAACAAATACTAGTTTACAGGGCTGTGGAGCAGGACCAACCAGCATCTTTTAACATGCTTTTCTGTATTTGAAATACGCTGAATGGGGAGTATGACGGACGAAGCCCCAAATTAAAATTAAGCTACCAAAACCCCAACTTATTATTTTCATGTAGTGATACTAGTGTGAGAGTTATCAAATTTAAGACATTCGAGTCATTGTTCAGCAGAATTTTTTTAGCATTTTTGACATTGTTTAGCAAAATTTGCAGATAGACATTCTTGGTCTGAAAGCAGGAATATTTAAAAACCTATATATAAAATTATGAAAGGGCTATGTCATCACAGAAGTACAACTTTTAGATTAAGTACATATAAGTGGGTTGCACTGTAGATAAAAGGTCATTATTTTGCAAACTACTTCACAATAACAGAGTCTAATCTAATAGCAAAGCTTGCCGCCATTTTCAGAAACCAAATAAGAGACATTTTTGGTAGAGGGTTATGTGGACATTAACAATTTCTGTCTCTTGTTTAAGGTATGTACTTAATTTCTAAGTACATTCGGAAGAACACAGATAGCGTGGTGATCTTCTCTGGAGAAGGTTCAGATGAACTTACGCAGGGTTATATATATTTTCACAAGGTATGCATTCTCAAATGGAAGGATATTGGTCCTAGGGGAAGAAAAGTATGAATTATTTGACCATTTCCTATTTTCTTTTTTGATATAACAGTAACACTTGGAATATTCTGTGATGCATTTGAGAAAATCTGATACGGTCTGTATTTGGGCGAGAAAGAAGTCTTAATCGTGTCAGATAATACCCATTTTTAAAAAACTAGTTAACATAAGAATCACATTTCTGGTATTTCTTAGTCCCCTGTTGTCTTATGGGCTTTGGACAATGTGAACCTGTCATTTTATCTATTGGTTCTAGCAGTCTTGGAGTGAAGGAAGGCATGCTTTATAAAGCATTTACTTTGTTCCCTAAGCTTTGGTGGTTTTTTTGTCTTACCCACCTTTAGAGTTGGAGTTGTGTGCAAGAATAAGAAATAAGAAATTTCATGTACCAAAAGCAAAGCTTGAAGGGTGTATTTTTAACTTCCGCTCTGTTTGTAAACAGGCTCCTTCCCCGGAGAAAGCTGAGGAGGAGAGTGAGCGGCTTCTAAGGGAACTCTACTTGTTTGATGTTCTCCGAGCAGATCGAACTACTGCAGCCCATGGGTATCTTGATATTTTAGGAAGTGATTATAAAAATAACCTCAAAAAACAAAAGGCTTTCTTTTCATTTAGTGTATGCTGTGAAGTATGCCTTTTATAGAAAAGATGAAGCTTGTCTCAGTGCAGAGGGAGTAAGCTGAATCAGAGTGCTGTTGTCAGGCTAAGTCGTGGATAGGTGGTTTCAGGTGGAGTTTCTGTCTTGAAAACATAACATTCTGCCCACTTCTGGGCAGCTGAGAGGGAAGGCGCTTGCAGCTCTTTTGGGTCTTTTTAAGAGAAATAAAGCTTATACAGCTTCATGTAGTTTAGTGAGCCCTTAGTGCTTGCTTGCCATGTCTGTTTGATGCTATGGGGACCATGTAGGGGAGAGGGAAGTGAAGATGCAAGAGGTTTGATTAGCTTATAAAATAGGTCTCTTTGGCATCATTTCTGATTATTGAAAGTTAGCACTTTTTAAAGCTGGTCATTTAAAGACTCTTAACCATATGTGATGGGACTTCCCTGATGACTCAGTGGTAAAGAATCCCCCTGCCCAGTGCTGGAGTGGCAGGTTCAATCCCTGGGTCAGAAAGATCCCCTGGAGAAGGAAATGGCAACCCACCACTCCAGCGTTCTTGCCTGGGAAATCCCATGAACAGAGAAGCTTGGTTGGGTATAGTCCATGAGGTCGCAAAAGAGTCAGACACAACTTAGTGACTAAACAGCAATAACAACTGTATGTGATAAACAGTCTTTTTTGGTTGCTTCTACCAAATCACACGTAGGTTAGAAAATAATAGGTTGGAGAATGAACTGAATTCAGACATTTTTATTACTAATTGATTAATAACTTATATTCAGTATAAATCAGTGGTCCATGGTGTTTTTCATCAGAGGTCACATCATCTGTTCTTTGAACCCTTAGGACAGGTAGATAGGGTAATAGCCACAGATTGGCATTATAATAGATAGTCTCACCGAGAGAAAACTGTGACTCAGAAAAGTCTAGGCAAAGTCCATTCTTAATGTTCAGAGCACTCATAATTCTTTTTCTGCTTTTTGAGATATTTAATAGATTACAGAAGGGAAAGTAAAAGTAATTATTCTCCAGTAGTTTGTTCACTCCCTAGACAACATAATTTATATTTTGAGTGAAGGTTTTTGTACTCATGCATTTAATGTAGGGCAGTTATGTAGGGCTGTAAAAATGACTTTATGATCTTAACATCATTTAGAGGCTGGGTGATTTCCTAGGAAACCAAATCAGAATCGAAACTGACGGGCACTAAAGATCCATTTTGGTTTAGATTTTATTTTCCTTTTTAAGCCTTGAATTGAGAGTCCCTTTCTTGGATCATCGCTTTTCTTCCTACTACTTGTCTCTGCCACCAGATATGAGAGTTCCCAAGGTGGGTAAATCAACTTAAGGTAAAAACTGTCCATTGACACTGGTCATATTTAGAACTTTTACTGATATTCCTTTCATTTTCATGTCAGAATGGGATAGAAAAGCATCTCCTGAGAGAGACATTTGAGGACTCCAATCTGATACCTAAAGAGATTCTCTGGCGACCAAAAGAAGCCTTCAGTGATGGAATAACCTCAGTTAAAAATTCCTGGTTTAGGATTTTACAGGACTATATTGAACATCAGGTATCATATCTTTTAAAAGTATATTTTCTGGAATAAGACAATTGGATGCAAAGTTGTAATCACTGTTCATTTTGTATTTAATTTAAATGTTTTGTGACTGTAGGAGGGATTCCCTATAAATACTACTTCTTTTAAATTTCAAGAATTCTGTAAAAATTAAGTAGTATGAAGGATTATAAGTAGCATCTAGAATAGAGAGAGGAGACTTAGTGGTCTTCTCTGGCTGGTATCTTACACAGTTTGGGGCACCTGTTGGGTGCCAGACTTACACACAAAAGAATCAAACACTTAGAGCCACCACTTTGGAGAACTATGCATGTGAATGTTCCTTAAAGGTCACTGCAGCTACGTACATTAGGGTATTTTAGCATTTTCTAAGGGATTAAGAGTCTCTCAGTATTCAGAGATATCTTTTCTTTCTTTTTTTTTTGTTTGTTTGATTTTTGTTTTTGTGAAACCAGATTAAGTACATATATTTCTGTGCCATTTGTAAGGCCATTTCACTTCTATCCTATTACTCTTACAGGTTGATGATGCAGCAATGGCAAGCGCAGCCCAGAAATTTCCCATCAACACCCCCAAAACAAAAGAAGGCTATTACTACCGTCAGATCTTTGAAAACCACTACCCGGGCCGTGCCGACTGGCTGCCCCATTACTGGATGCCCAGGTGGACCAACGCCACGGACCCTTCTGCCCGCACTCTGACCCATTACAAGGCCGCTGCCAAAGCTTAGGCACTCGCTGAGCCCTGGAGTCAAAGTAATCGTTTCTTCTCCTTGTGAAGGGTAGGGATCTTGAGGGCAGGAAGGGCCAACCGCCCAGGCTTGCCTGGGTGTGAAAAAATAAAAGTCTTAAATCCGAGACTTTGCTGTAGTCATTTATATTCATACAGCCCCGTGGCTAGAGGTAGCTAGAAACTGAACAGCTTTTACTGTATCACAGGAAGGTAGAGAGTGAGATAGGAGAGGGGAAACCATCTGATGGCTGGGAGACCTCACACACCCTCTCCTGTAGAGGACTTCTGGGTCTCATGCCAGTAGGGCATCCTTATGGTCCTCGCCTCATCTGAGTGTGGTCCTCCTCTGGCTTCCTCCCTTAGTTCTCTCTGCATTCCCAACAGCTGGCTAGTTACACTCTGGAGAGGTGAGTAACTTGTAAGACTTGGACAGCTGTGTTTTGTAAAATAGGTTGACTGCAAACTGCACAGCCTAAAAGTTGAGAATTATGTTTTATTAGGTGGAGTCTCTGACTTAAGACGACAGCCTCTCAGATGGCTCTGAGCGACCACTCTAAAGAGGTAAGGGAAGAGGTAGGATATACAGGAGTTTTTGCCACAAAGGCCAAGTAGTCTAACATATCAACAGATGACTAGTAGAGAAATCCAGGCATCTCAAGTTAATGAATTTAGCACTTTTCCAGGTATGGGGAGATGCAAGAGTCTGGCCTCATTGAAATGATTCCTTTGATGTGCCCCTCAACTCGCAAGGGCCAGTATCCTGCTTTTCTCCATCCTGAACCCCTCAGGGTGTCCAGTTGGGTGGCGGGTGGCTGATAGCTTAATGGCTGCAATATCCTTTGTTTACTGACACATCAGGCAACATTTTTCATCCTTGGATAGTAATTTACATCTTATTCTGTTGATCCAACATCTCTTCTGGAACTGTAAATTGTAAATTGGGAGTCAGCAGGCTTTTTCAGGGCTAGACAGTAAGTGTTTTAGGACTTACAGACCTCTGTTGGAGCTGTTCAGCTCTGCCATTATGATGTAAAAGCAGCCACAGATGGTATGGAAACTCGGGGGCAAGGCCATGATAGGCACACATATGGTCATGGCCGTGTTCTATTAAAACTTAGAAAAAGAAGCAGTGGGCTAGATTCAGCATATAGGCCGTAGTTTACCAAGCCCTGTTCTAGAGCCACGTATTTCTCATAAAAGGGAAAAGCATTCTGAGCCCAGTTGGAGGAAGAGAGAATGTAACAATGAACAGGTCGATTTTCATTTGAATGCTCATTGGTTGTTTAGGGACAGGATTGTGAAATCTATTTTAAAGGTGAGTTTAGTTATTAGAAATTTTTGAAGGGGAAACTCCTGGTGCACAGATACATACAAGAATGCTTGATGGGAAGAGGGAGTAGGCCAGGAATTCAGCTGGTAAGTTGGAAACTGGACACTATTTAAGGTGAGCTATAGGCCTTCGCTTATTTTACAGTCTTTAAATATACTTTGACATAAATCGTACCCATGTCATCTTAGGTCAGTCTCCTAAGATAATAGAAGTAAAAGCAAAAAGAAACAAGTGGGACCTAATCAAACACACAAGCTTTTTGTACAGCAAAGAAAACCATAAAATGAAAAGATGACCTATGGAATGGGAGAAAATGTTGGCAAATGATGCAATGGTCAAGGGCCTAATTTCCAAAACAACCCAATTGAAAAATGGGCAGAAGATATAGATATTTCTACAAAGAAGACATTTAGATGGCTAATGGGCAACACCGTTAATTATTAGAGAAATGCAAATTAAAACTGCAATGAGATATCACCTCACACTGGTCAGAATGGCCAGTATTAAAAAGTCTACAAATAACAGATGCTAGAGAGAGTGTGAAGGAAAGGAAACCCTTTTGGTGGGTTGGTGGGAATGTAAATTGGTACAGCCACTATGGAGAACAGTATGGAGGTTCTTCAATGAAAAATAGTTGCCATATGATCCAGCGATCCCACTCCAGGGCCTATATTTGAAGAAAACTCTAATTCAAAAATATACATGCATCCTAATGTTCAAAGCAGCACTATTTACAATAGCCAAAACATGGAAACAACCTAAATGCCCATCAACAGATGAATGGATAAAGACGTGGTACACACACATGCACACACAATGGAATATTCAGTTCAGTTCAGTCACTCGGTTGTGTCCAACTCTTCATGATCCCATGGACTGCGGTACACCAGGCTTCCTTGTCCATCACCAACTCCCAGGGCTTACTCAAACTCATGTCCATCCAGTCGGTGATGCCATCGAACCATCTCATCCTCTGTCGTCCCCTTCTCGTGCCTTCTCCTCCCAGCATCAGGGTCTTTACAAATGAGTCAGCTCTTTGCATCAGGTGGCCAAAGTATTGGAGTTTCAGCTTCAGCATCAGACCTTCCAATGAATATTCAGGACTGATTTCCTCTAGGATGGACCGATTGGATCTCCTTGCAGTCCAAGGGACTCTCAAGAGTCTTCTCCAACACCACAGTTCAAAAGCATTGATTCTTCAGCGCTCAGCTTTCTTTATAGTCCAACTCTCACATCCATACATGACTATTGGAAAAACCAAAGCTTTGACTAGATGGACCTTTGTTAGCAAAGTAATGTCTCTGCTTTTGAATATGCTGTCTAGGTTAGTCATAACTTTACTTCCAAGGAGCAAGCCTTGTAATTTCATGACTGCAGTCACCATCTGCAGTGATTTTGGAGCCCAAGAAAATGAAGTCTGTCTCTGTTTCCAATGTTTCCCCATCTTTTTGCCATGAAGTGATGGGACCAGATGCCATGATCTTTGTTTTCTGAATGTTGAGTTTTAAGCCAAATTTTTCACTCTCCTCTTTCACTTTCATCAAGAGGCTCTTTAGTTCTTCTTTGCTTTCTGCCATTAGGGTGGTGTCATCTGCATATCTGAGGTTATTGATTTTTCTCCCGGTGGTCTTAATTCCAACTTATGCTTCATCCAGTCCAGCATTTCTCATGATGTACTCTGCATATAAGTTAAATAAGCAGGGTGACAATATACAGCCTTGACATACTCCTTTTCCAATTAGGAACCAGTCCATTGTTCCATGTCCAGTTCTAACTGTAGCTTCTTGACCTGCATACAGATTTCTCTGTGTGTCTGTATATATATACACATTCTCATACATACATATGTGAGAGGTTGCCTTAGTTTGGTCTGAGGTCTGATAGATCTTTGGAGGAGGGTCCTCATACGAGGAAAAGGCAGCCACAGGGAGGTAGTTCCATATGGCTCAAATCTGCAGTGGATAAACCACAACATCAGACACATACCTACCAACTGGTCTAGTATTAATACTTGATTGCATTAACTCTCTCAGTGAGTTAACCTTCACTCTGAGGAAGTGGGGAAGATTTTATTTCCTGAAAGTGGCCATAGCAGTATTTCTAGTCCCACAGACTGCCAGAGCCTTGCTGTGCCTCTCAAGAGGCAGTCTTTTTCCCATCGTCATGAGCCTGGCAGAATTTTATGAGTGCCTTGACTAGTGGAATCAATTTTTTTTTTTATTTTATTTTTAAACTTTACATAATTGTATTAGTTTTGCCAAATATCAAAATGAATCAATTATTAAGTGACTTCTGAGGTGAGGTCACACAAGGCATTTCGCCTCTGCTTTTTCTCTCTAGATGTGTGTTGTAAGCAGTCCCAGCCACGTGGAGAGGCTGTGTATAAGAGTTAGGGCTGTCCCAGCCAACATCTCAGTCAGAGTCCACCAGATGTGGAGTGAGTGAACCTCCAGATGATTTCAGCTCCTAGTCTGAGACTGCCAGCTGAGACCTCAGTTGTGGGGAGCAGAAATAAGCCATCTATGCTGTGCTCTGTCCAAATTCCTGACTGATCAGTCCGTGAGCCTACTAAATGGTCATTGGACACCATTACATTTTGAGAGGTTTTCCTACACAGACAGAGTAGCTGGAACAGGTAAGCCTCATTATCTCTATTTGACAAAGCTTAAGTCACTTCCCCAGGGCTTCCCAGGTGGTGCTAGTGGTAAAGAATCCACCTGGCAATGCCGGAGACAGGAGAGGAGGATTCGATCCCTGGGTAGGGAAGATCCCCTGGAGCAGGAAATGGAAACCCACTCCAGTTTTGTTGCCTGGAAAATCCCATGGACAGAGGAGCCTGGTGAACTACAGTCCATGAGACCACAAAGAGTCTTACACAACTAAGCGACTGAGCACACACGTGCGTGCGTGCATGCACACACACACACACACACACACACATATGTCACTTGCCAAAATCATTCAGATAATTACTAAGCGATGAAGTCCCAAGTTAGCCAGACAGATTGGCTCCAGAGGCTTTGTGGTGGTCTTTCCTGACAATCCTCCCATTGCCAGCATGAAACTACAGCCTGACTCTCTGTTGTGAATTAAGAACTAGGGGAAAGGGCCTCCTTGGGCTTGAGTTGGGAGCAAGAGCAGGGAGAGCTGGGTTACTTACAGGGCAGCACAGTGATGATAATCATTTTCTATAAAGGGTTAGATGATGAGAAAACAATCCAAATTTTCAGTGCATTTCAATAACATGTTATTTCTTGCTCAAACTGTATGTTAATCTGGGCCTCTGGTGGGTTCTGCTCAGTGTTGAAGGGTCATATCACTCTGGGATCCAGTTGATGGAAACACAGTTTGACTAACACTTCCATGAACAGCAAAGCAGGGGATAAAGATGGGTGAATCATGTGCCACAGCTTAATCTTCCATCCTGCAGGGACACATCGCTTTTTCACAGGTCAAAGCAAGTTATGCGACTACTCCTAACTTCAAGGTTGCACCTGCCAGAAAGGGAAGTCAAATATTTTTGAATAGTACTAACAACTCTCCCGGAGAAGGCAATGGCACCCCACTCCAGTACTCTGCCTGGAAAATCCCATGGACAGAGGAGCCTGGTAGGCTGCAGTCCATGGGGTCGCTAAGAGTTGGACAAGACTCAACGACTTCACTTTCACTTTTCACTTTTCTGCATTGGAGAAGGAAATGGCAACCCACTCCAGTGTTCTTGCCTGGAGAATCCCAGGGACGGGGGAGCCTGGTGGGCTGCCATCTATGGGGTCGCACAGAGTCGGACACGACTAAAGCGACTTAGCAGCAGCAGCAGCAGCAACTCCCCAAATCCACCCTTCAGTCACCAAATACTCAGTTCACTCTCATTCCTACACACAAAATATACTCATCCCTTTTTCAAGAGTGACAACCAAAAATTGCATCTCATCCTGGCCACATGCCCAGAGTTGAGGATTACTGGGTGACAGACTGAAGTGCAAGGTGGCACCTCCTCATGAACTTATAAGAAAAGTTTCCTGCTCCGCATCTGTTCAGTATGTAACAGGGGAGCAGTAACAGAATAACAAAACATATATACTATTTGAAAAGGGTGTAATGGGAGACATAAAGCAAAGCCTGGTGGGCAGCAATTCTGACCCTCTGCTCATCCTTTTGAGTGCTCTTACCCAGAGGCTCCAGCAGAAAATTGCCCCTCAAGGATCATCAGCAGCCAATACAACAGTGTGCTGGCAGAGGTGGCAGGGGCCAGAGAGCTGAGGAAATTGCTGCCTGAACATAGGTGGAGGTGGGGAGTGCTTTCAGGAGGGGAAGCTGACTTCTAGCAATAAAATTAACTCATGCTGTCCTAATTTTGCTTACTCAGAACCAAAGGTCATCTTTTCTGAATGCCAGAGACTGCTTTTAAAGCTATAATAATCTCCACTACGGCCCTGTGAGGTATATGCTATGGAGCTCGTCCACGTTCTCTAGATGAGAGTGGTGCTGAGGTGTTAGGTCATATGCCCCGGTTAGTGTAGCTAACTGCTAGTCAGAGTGAGTTTATTTGATCCCAGGTTCCAGAATTTTAGGGCCTTTGAGCTTAACCCCTTCTCTGTGTTACCCTTCAAAGACTTAGAGTATAGAATATAATTATGTGCATGGCAAACTTCCATAATTTTTCTCTAATTCTGTATTTCAAATGGGATTATATATTCCATTTAATGGATAGCTTGTAAGTTTTTTTTAACATATCTACTAATTTAAGCATGAGAGAATTTCTTTTTAAAAAATTTGAAGAAATTTTGTAATGAACACAAAGAAACACACACTGCTTAGTTCAATTTAGATTTTATGTGATTTAGGTCTTATGTGAACTCTTACCTAATCTCAGACGCTAGCTAGCCAATAAATGGAGGTCAGAAATTAATTTATAGTCCTCTTTGCAACTTGGAGAATTTTTAGTAATGCTAAGGAAAAATTCATACTTCGATCGTTAGTTTATCTTAGAAATTGGTTGTTGCTGTATAAAATATTTCATTTCTGAAGGCTGCTGGTGCTGCTGCTGAGTCGCATCAGTCGTGTCCGACTCTGTGCGACCCCATAGACCAGGCTCCTCTGTCCCTGGGACTCTGAAGGCTAGAACGCTGGAGTGGGTTGCGCTTTCCTCCTCCCTTCTGAAGGCACATGGCACAGGAGCCACAAGGTGGCAGCCGAGACACAGTTTTCTCTCCAGACAGTTTCATGAATTCCTCAGATGCCGTGATGTGGACAGACGTTCATACCAAATTTGAGAGAGGACATCTCCTTTTCATGAAATAAACCCCAGCACAGAAGCTCCATAGTTAGTTATAGGTAATAAGTGAGCAGTTTCAGGCCATTATAAGCTATATATGTATTTTTTTCCCCTAAACCTTCTATCTCCCTCCTCTTTGATCCACCATCCTAAACACACCTGTACAAAGTGTGTTCTTAGAATGTGGACAACCCCTATCTGCTTTTATCTGCCTTTTGAGCAATCAGACGTACACAAACCATCATTTGTATGATCATCCACACTAGCGAGCTCTGCCTCATGTCAGTTTATTCTAATTCAGCTAAAAGACAAAACCTTGTACTGAGCACTCTTTACCCATAACACCACCTGACCTATACTGGTGATTCACTGTGAGCCTAGCCCTGATCTAAAACCATGGTAGGTCTCTATAACGACCCTGAGAGGTACCCACTATTGCTGCTGGATTTTAAGGATGAAGAAATGGAATGGATGAGCAGCCCAGACATTGAAAGAGAAGGTGGTTAACTCGTGGCCAATGAAATTGTCTGTCGATTATAATGAATGCCAAAGAACAGACTTGTATACTAACAAGGCGATTTTTATTTGGGGATATATGACCCATAGAAAATTGATGAGCCCCCCAATACAATGGTCATCATCCTTTATAATTTATGGGGTTAAGCTCATCAGCAGAGGTTTTAGTGAGGATGTTAGAAGTTCTGGAGCCGGAGATTTGAAAGTGGAAGGTTAGGGGAGAGCCCTGGATTTGTCTTGGTCTGTTTCTAGGAGTGAGAAGAAAACACAGTATAAAAGAATGACTCATAAATGGGTTAAGTGGCAGGTTTTTTGAAGCTATGCATCAGTTGATCAGATCAAATTTTATGGGCTACTGATTTGGGATTTTTGCTGAAACACATTGAACACAACATTATATCAACCCAGTTGTTATCCCCAGATGGAGCCATGTTCTACTGTACTTGGTACAGGAGTGTCAGTTGTTATCCCCAGATATCTACATTCTGCTGTATTAGGTACAGGGGTGGTCTGGATTGTGGGTTCTCGAATGGCCACAAGATGGGGCAAGATGATATTCAGCTAAAATGTTCCACAAGATTTGGGGGGTGGGGTGGATTTTCCTTCAGTTTCAGCTGCTGAATTGTATGTAGTATGTATGTGTGTGCACGCATGTTCACACATGCAGCAGGCATCTTCCGTGGCCATAGATTAAATCCACAACCCCCAGGTGATAACCTTGTAAACATCTTTGTTATACTGTACATGTGATATATGTCATATACCATCACCCAACCAGAAATTGCACACTCAATAGCTGAGAGGAAAAGTTGCTAAGAGAGTAAAACCTGGGAATTTTCATCATAAGGAAAACAAATTTTTTCTTTGTAACTATGTAAGGTGATGGATGTTAACTAAAATTTTATGGTAATCATTCCACAATATTATGTATGCCAAGTCATTGTGCTATAAATATTAAACATAAACAGTGTTGTATGTCAATTATATCACAGTACAACTGAAAAAAATAGAGAGAAACCAGGCAGGTGTAAATGGTGGAGCCAGCCTAGGCAAGGGGTGGGTTGCTGTGATTGATGGCAAAGAAAGCCCAGGCTTGTCTCCTCAGATCCCTCCCCTCCACCCCCAACCCAACGCCATGGGCAACACTGACATTCACATTGTAAGAGAATCCAAAAATTTTTTATTTTTAATGATCAGTTTAAATATCTCTTGTTTTGGACACTCCCAGTCCAAGATGGTAGGCTTCTAGGTGGTGCTAGCGGTAAAGAACCAGCCTGCCAATGCAAGAGAGATGTGATCCCTGGATCCAATCCCTGGGTCAGGAAGATCCCCTGGAGAAGGAAATGGCAACCCACTCCAGTATTCATGCCTGGAAAATCCCATGGACAGAGGAGCCTGGCAGGCTACAGTCCACGGGGTTGCAGAGAGTCAGATGTGACTTGATGACTAAACAACAGCAACAGGGCTCCTCAAGGGTACCCCTACCAGGGCTCAGCACACAGAGTAGACACAACACTCATTTTCCAGTCTTTCCCTGAAAAGCAGTATATTTGCCTATTTTTTAAAAAGCTGCAGCCTGTAGGTCAGGCTCCTAATTTAGCACATATTTAGGATCCTACAGTGTGGAAGGCCACCTCTGCCCACTCAAGGCAGCTGGTGTTTCCTGGAAAAGAACTTGTGCACATGTCTGGTGTCCAGGCTTCTGCACCTGCGATCCAGGGGATGCTGTCCTTGATTGCCTGGCTCTGGTGGCCAGTGGGTCCTGCATTTGTGAGTTTAGTGGGACTGTAGCAAATAAAGAAATAGTTCTTAACCCAGCTATACCCCCAGGACTCAATATAAAGGCACCAGACAGACCCAGTCTTCCCCGCCGAAAGAGATATATTTGCATACTTTAAAATTTGCTGCATGAAAGTCTGACTTCCGATCTGCCTGAATTGAGGTGCCGACTGAAATCCTCCCCCTTTGGGACACTGACAGGTCTTGGCTCACCATCAACTATTGGGAGCCACTAAGAACAAAGGAGTCTGCTTCAGATCAGATCAGATCAGTCGCTCAGTCGTGTCCAACTCTTTGCGACCCCATGAATCACAGCACACCAGGCCTCCCTGTCCATCACCAACTCCCGGAGTTCACTCAGACTCACGTCCATTGAGTCAGTGATGCCATCCAGCATCTCATCCTCTGTCATCCCCTTCTCCTCCTCCCCCAATCCCTCCCAGCATCAGAGTCTTTTCCAATGAGTCAACTCTTCGCATAAGGTGGCCAAAGTACTGGAGTTTCAGCTTTAGCATCATTCCTTCCAAAGAAATTCCAGGGCTGATCTCCTTCAGAATGGACTGCTTGGATCTCCTTGCAGTCCAAGGGACTCTCAAGAGTCTTCTCCAACACCACAGTTCAAAACCATCAATTCTTCAGCGCTCAGCCTTCTTCACATTCCAACTCTCACATCCATACATGACCACAGGAAAAACCATAGCTTTGACTAGACGGATCTTTGTTGGCAAAGTAATGTCTCTGCTTTTGAATATGCTATCTAGGTTGGTCGTAACTTTCCTTCCAAGGAGTAAGCGTCTTTTAATTTCATGCTTAGACAATCACAAAGCTTTGAGAGGCAATGAAGATCTTAAAATGAATTGAAGCCTTAAATGTTAGACCTGTCGAAACAGTAAAACTAGAAAAAAGCATAGGAAAAAAGATCTTTGACATTGATCTTGCAATGATTTCTTGGATAAATAGATACACAAGACTACATTAAACTAAAAATCTTCTACTGAGTTAAAAAAAATCAACAAAGTATTGTCTGTGTAATGGGAGAGTATTCACAAATCATATATCTGATAAGAAATTAATATCCAAAATATGTGAGGAACTCATACAATGCATTAACAAACAAATAAGCAATCCGATTAAAAATGGGTGAGAATCTGAATAGATATTTTTCTGAAGAAGATATACAGATGGCCAACAGGCACACGAGAAGGTGTTTAACATCACTAATCACCAGGAAATTGCAAGTCAGAATCACAATGAGCTCTCACCCCATACCTGTTAAAATGACTGTCATCAAAAGACAAAAGACAAGCGTTGGGAAAGATGTGGAGAAGAGGGAACGCCTGTGCACTGTTGCTGGACTGTAAATTGGTGTAATCATTATGGAAAACTGTTAAAGTTTATTTTAAAAGTTTTTTTTGGTTTGTTTTTAAAGGACTTCCTTGATGGCTCAGTGGTAAAGACTCTGCCTGCCAATGCAGGAGACATGGGTTCGATCCCTGGGCCAGGAAGATCCCACATGCCCCGGAGCAGCTAAGCCTGTGTGCCACCGCTATTAAGCCTGTGCTCTAGAGCTGGTGAGCTGCAACGGTGGAGCCCATGTGCTGCAGCTACTGAAGTCTGAGCACCCTAGAGCCTGTGCTCTGCAACAAGAGAAGCCACCACAATGAGAAACCCATGCACCGCTACTAGAGAAAAGCCAGAGCAGCAATGAAGACCCCACACAGCCAAAAATAAATAATAAAATCATTAAAAAAAAATTTAAAAAGAACTACCATATGATCCAGCAATTCCACTTCTAATTGGACATCCAGTGGAAATAAAATCACTGTCTGGAAGAAGCAGCCACACCTCTGCGTCCATTGTAGCATTATTTATAATAGTCAAGCACAGAAACAGCTGTATATGTCACAGTTTTTAATCCATCCATTCATATCCATACATGTACACACAGACACAATGGACTGTTATTCATCCATAACAAGGAAGGGAAATCCTGTCATTTGTGACAAAATAGATGGGCCTTGAGAGCATTATGTAAACTGGAACAAGTCAGGAAAATCAAATACTATATTGTCACTTATATGTGGAATTTAATAAAAACTGAACTCATTTGCCAGAGGCAGGGCTTGGGAGTGGGGACAATGAATGAAGGTAGTCAAAAGTTACAAATTTCCAGTTATAAGGTGAATAAATTCCAGGGGTGTAATGTACAGCATGATGTCTATAATTAACAATTGTGTACCATTTATTTGAAAGTTGCTAAGAGTAGATCTTAAAAATCCTCAACACAACAATAAGAACAACTTTTGTTACTATGTGAAGTTATTGATGTTACCCAAATTTATTGTGGTAGTTGTTTTGCAATATATACACAAATGGCCCCAGTTTACGATTTTTCAACTTTATGATGGTGTAAAAGCCATATCATCCAGTAGAAACCATACTTTAAATTTTGGAGTTTGCTCTTTTCATAAACTAACAACATGCAGTGTGGTACTCTCTCATACAGTGAGAAGCTGGCAGTTAGCGACACAACCATGAGGGTACAATGATTCTGTACCCATACAATTGTTTTTCACTCTCAGCATGGTATTCAATTAATTACATGAGATATTCAACAGTCATAAAATAGGCTTTGTATTAGATGATTTTGCCCAACTGCAGGCTAATGTAAATGCCCTGTAAGTGTTTGATGTAGGCTAGGCTAAACTGTGGGACTTCCCAGGTAGCCTTAGTGGTAAAGAACCTGCCTGCCAGTGCAAGAGATGTAAGAGACCTGAGTTCAGTTCCTGAATCGGGAAGATCCTCTGGAGGAGGGCATGGCAACCCACTCCAGTATTCTTGCCTGTAGAGTCCCCATGGACAGAGGAACCTCGGTGGGCCTCAGTCTATAGGGTCACAAAGAGTTGAAGCAACTTAGCACTGTATGCAGGATAAGCTGTGCTGTTTGGTAGGTTAGGTGTATTATATGTATTTTTCTCTTTAAATATTTTCAACTTACAATAGATTTATCAGGAAGTAACACCATTGTAAGTCAAGAAATATCTGCATATCAGGTCATTATGTTGTATACTATGAACTGCTGCTGCTACTGCTGCTAAGTCACTTTAGTCGTGTCCAACTCTATGCAACCCCATAGACGGCAGCCCACCAGGCTCCCCCATTCCTGGGATTCTCCAGGCAAGAACACTGGAGTGAGTTGCCATTTCCTTCTCCAATGCATGAAAGTAAAAACTGAAAGTGAAGTCGCTCAGTTGTGTCTGACTCTTCGCTACCCCATGGACTGCAGCCTACCAGGTTCCTCCATCCATGGGATTTTCCAGGCAAGAGTACTGGAGTGGGTTGCCATTGCCTTCTCCATACTAAGAACTAATACAATATAAATTGTATCTCAATAAACTGGAGGAAATTTCATCTTAAAGTGCTGATTAAAATGTTTAATAATTTCAGCCCAACAAAACATATCATATGGGATTATATGAATCTGTAAAAATTAATCTATTCAGTTCAGTTCACTTCAGCCACTCAGTCGTGTCCGACTCTTTGCCACCCCATGAATCGCAGCACGCCAGGTCTCCCTGTCCATCACCAACTCCGGGAGTTCACTCAGACTCATGTCCATCGAGTCAGTGATGCCATCCAGCCATCTCATCCTCTGTCGTCTTTGCATGAGGTGGCCAAAGTACTGGAGTTTCAGCTTTAGCATCAGTCCTTCCAAAGGACACCCAGGGCTGATCTCCTTCAGAATGGACTGGTTGGATCTCCTTGCAGTCCAAGGGACTCTCAAGAGTCTTCTCCAACACCACAGTTCAAAAGCATCAATTCTTCAGCTCAGCTTTCTTCACAGTCCAACTCTCACATCCATACATGACCACGGGAAAAACCATAGCCTTGACTAGACGGACCTTTGTTGGCAAAGTAATGTCTCTGCTTTTCAACATGCTATCTAGGTTGGTCATAACTTTTCTTCAAGGAGTAAGCATCTTTTAATTTCATAGCTGCAGTCACCATCTGCAGTGATTTTGGAGCCCCAAAAAATGAAGTCTGACACTGTTTCCTCTGTTTCCCCATCTATTTCCCATAAAGTGATGGGACCAGATGCTATGATCTTCGTTTTCTGAATGTTGAGCTTTAAGCCAACTTTTTCACTCTCCTCTTTCATCAAGAGGCTTTTTAGTTCCTCTTTACTTTCTGCCATAAGGGTGGTGTCATCTGCATATCTGAGGTTATTGATATTTCTCCTGGCAATCTTGATTCCAGCTTGTGCTTCTTCCAGCCCAGCGTTTCTCATGATGTACTCTGCATAGAAGTTAAATAAGCAGGGTGACAATATACAGCCTTGACAAATTCCTTTTCCTATTTGGAACCAGTCTGTTGTTCCATGTCAGTTCTAACTGTTGCTTCCTGACCTGCATACAGATTTCTCAAGAGGCAGGTCAGGTGGTCTGGTATTCCCATCTTTTTCAGAATTTTCCACAGTTTATTGTGATCCACACAGTCAAAGGCTTTGGCATAGTCAATAAAGCAGAAATAGATGCTTTTCTGGAACTCTCTTGCTTTTCCATGATCCAGTGGATGTTGGCAATTTGATCTCTGGTTCCTCTGCCTTTTCTAAAACCAGCTTGAACATCAGGAAGTTCACAGTTCACATATTGCTGAAGCCTGGCTTGGAGAATTTTGAGCATTACTTTACTAGCGTGTGAGATGAGTGCAATTGTGTGGTAGTTTAAGCATTCTTTGGCATTGCCTTTCTTTGGGACTGGAATGAAAACTGACCTTTTCCAGTCCTGTGGCCACTGCTGAGTTTTCCAAATTTGCTGGCATATTGAGTTCAGCACTTTCACAGCATCATCTTTCAGGATTTGAAATAGCTCAACTGGAATTCCATCACCTCCACTAGCTTTGTTCATAGTGATGCTTTCTAAGGCCCACTTGACTTCACATTCCAGGATGTCTGGCCCTAGCTGAGTGATCACACCATCGTGATTATCTTGGTCATGAAGATCTTTTTTATACAGTTGTTCTGTATATTCCTGTCACCTCTTCTTAATATCTTCTGCTTCTGTTAGGTCCATACCATTTCTGTCCTTTATCGAGCCCATCTTTGCATGAAATGTTCCCTTGGTATCTCTAATTTTCTTGAAGAGATCTCTAGTCTTTCCCATTCTGTTGTTTTCCTCTATTTCTTTGCATTGATTGCTGAGGAAGGCTTTCTTATCTCTTCTTGCTATTCTTTGGAACTCTGCATTCAGATGCTTATATCTTTCCTTTTCTCCTTTGCTTTTGGCTTCTCTTCTTTTCACAGCTATTTTTAAGGCCTCCCCAGACAGCCATTTTGCTTTTTTGCATTTCTTTTCCATGGAGATGGTCTTGATCTCTGTCTCCTGTACAATGTCATGAACCTCCGTCCATAGTTCATCAGGCACTCTATCTTTCAGATCTAGTCCCTTAAATCTATTTCTCACTTCCATTGTATAATCATAAGGGATTTGATTTAGGTCATACCTGAATGGTCTAGTGGTTTTTCCTACTTTCTTCAATTTAAGTCTGAATTTGGCAATAAGGAGTTCATGATCTGAACCACAGTCAGCTCCTGGTCTTGTTTTTGTTGACTGTATAGAGCTTCTCCATCTTTGGCTGCAAAGAATATAATCAATCTGATTTCGGTGTTGACCATCTGGTGATGTCCATGTATAGAGTCTTCTCTTGTGTTGTTGGAAGAGGGTGTTTGTTCTGACCAGTGCATTTTCTTGGCAAAACTCTATTAGTCTTTGCCCTGCTTCATTCCGTATTCCAAGGCCAAATTTGCCTGTTACTCCAGGCAAATTAATCTGTACATTAATCTATATAAAATAACACAAAAGAAATTAGTGGCCATCCAACTTCTTTCCTTAATATAAAGGGCAGCACATTGTTGACTACAGGAAGGAATTTTTTTCAGCTTTATTTTACTCATTCAGTCATTCTTCAACAATCTGTATTAAGGGTGTCCTTTTGCCAGGATCATGCTACTGAAGGATGGAAGAACGTGCAACTTTAAAATATGTCACTTTGACATAAGGATTATTTTGAGCTAAAGGTACTTGAAAAAAATCAGGAACAAGGACACTCTGACACCCGTTTATTCTTCCTGAGTTGTTGTTGTTTGGTCACTAAGTTGTGTCTGACTCTTTGTGACCCAATGGACTGTAGCCTGTCAGGCTCCTCTGTCCTCCACTATCTCCAGGAGTTTGCTTGAATTCATGTCCATTGAGTTGGTGGTGCTATCTAACCTTCTCCTCCTCTGCCACCCCTTTCTCCTTTTGCCTTCAATCTTTCCCAGCATGAAGGTCTTTCCCAATGAGAGATAATTGTTCTTGTCATTTTAATCATGAAGTTGTGTCCGACTCTGTGACCCCCTGGACTGTAGCCCACCAGGCTCCTCTGTCCATGGGATTCTCCAGACAAGAATACTGGAGTGGGTTGCTATTTCCTTCTCCAGGGGATCTTCCCCACCCAGGGATTGAACCCAGGTCTGCAGCATTGCAGGCAGATTCTTTACTGTCTGAGCCACCAGGGAAGCCCCTACAAGATAATATTCCCTATTAAAAGCTGTTTTCTTACATTGGTTGTAATAGAGCACATAGAGCTCTATTAGAGCTATGTAATAGAGCCTGTGCATCCCTTAGCACACAGTGTGCCCTTGCCACTGTGCGCCAGTTACTAGGCAACAGTTACCTAGAGACCACGAATGGTCGCTCAGCGATTAGTCTGCACCGCAATGGGCCCCTCCCTCAGGCGAGCAACTGCCAGTGAGCCAGCATTAATGGTCTTGCTCAGCCATTGGTCAGCGCTGCAGTTGACCTCTCCCCGAGGCGAGCAACTCTCAGTTAGTTGATGTTGGTGGTCCATTTCAGCCAACGGTCAGCGGAATGGTGGGTGGCAGACAGAGAGTCAGATAAGAGGCGGATCTCCGCCTTTTGCCCCCGGACACTCCTGTTCACATGGTCTCAGCTGACCTGGGGGGCCCAGGGGAACAGTCTGGGACCGTGTCCTGCTGGGCTCAAGAGCCCTCACCAAAGCCGCCCACTAGCCCAGGCCTTGAGGTGGCGGTGAACCTCTCCCCATCCCCCCTGTGATCTAATGGCAGAGGCCATCTACCGGGGACACAGTCTGCGCGCCCAGCCCTGGCACTCTGGTGGCCTGAGGGGACCAAGCGGCAGCTGGGTCCTGGGTGCCTGGCTCCCTCAGTTATGATGGCTGGGCGGGGTCCGGGGACTTGGCCCTGATGGAGCAGAGGTCTGCTTCTCTCAGCCAGGACTGGACCTTGGAGGGTGACAGTTGTGCCTGGGGACCTGGCCCTTTCTTGTCAGAACAGAGAATGACATTTGTTTGGTGGAGATTGACAGGAACATGTAACCTGACCATGACCTGACCTGAGGAACACAGGATCTGACAAGACATTTCCAGCAACTCACCATGCCCACCCTCACCTTTCCTAGAAAAGGGCTTTGCTGAGAGCTTTCTGGGAATTTGGGGTTTCTAAGGCATGAGGCAACCCATCTCCTTGCAGGGGCCTCAGTATACCTTTCTCTGTTCCACGCAGCCACTGCTGCAGGCTGTTATTCCCTGTGCTTTACCAGGCAATCGTTACTGCAAGTCCAATAATAGTATTAATGGTATTGTTCTGGTGTTGTTTGGCTTCACTGTGTGTTGGGCACATGGATTTGCATTTTGGTAACACTTTGTTGTTTAGTCACAAAGTCGTGTCTGATGTGTCTGATTGCATGGACTGCAGCCTACCAGGCTCCCTGTCTATGGGATTCTCCAGGCAGGAATACTGGAGTGGGTAGCCGTTTCCACCTCCAGGGAATCTTCCTGACCCAGGGATCAAACCCGTGTCTCCTGCATTGATAGGTGGATTCTTTACCATTGAACCACCAGGGAAGCCTTTCAGTAACACATCAAGAGAAAAAAAAAGTCTTATCACCAGTGACAGTCCAGGTCAAGAGAAATCTGTACAGATTTTGTTAAAATGATTCATCTTCTTTTAGTCTCATTATATCTTTGTTATTTTTTTTTCATAATCACTACCCTTTGGTGCATGGGTGGTTCAGTGGTAGAATTCTTGCCTGCCATGTGGGAGGCCCAGGTTCGTTTCCCAGTCCATGGAGACATAGCATCCCCTTTTTGGGCTTCCCTGGTAGCTCATCTGGTAAAGAATCCACCTACAATGCAGGAGACCCCAGTTCGATTCCTGGATCAAGAAGAACCCCTGGAGAAGGGATAGGCTACCCATTCCAATTACCTTGCGTGGAGAATTCCATGGACACAGGGGCCTGGCAGGCTACAGTCTATGGGGTCTCAAAGAGTCGGACAGGGTGGCTAACACTTTCACTTTCATACTTTGCTCAACCCAAGTATATAAGCACTGAGCCTTTCTACTTTGGTGGTAAAAATTTCTCTTTGTTCCATCCTTCCCAAATTCATATTGGCAGGAGAAAACATTTCTGAGAGTTGGTTCTTTGGACTGTAACTCATTTGAATTTGTTTTTAAGCACCTACCCATTGATTATTGATTCTTAGACTCCCAGAAATAGTCATTGTTTTCCTTTGTCTGTCTTTTGTATCTTTGTCATAAATGAGAAAATCATGACAGTCTCCTTTTCTCTTGTTTAAATGCCTGTGATAATACAGAATTTATAATACAGAAATCAAATATATGTAGCTGGTCTTTTCCTTGTTTCTGGTACAGATCTCCTAAAACCCTTGGAATTTCCCAATCAATAAGGGTAATAAATGTGTCAATATTTATAACATACCCCTTTCAACTATGTCTGAGTTTGCATTAATGAGGTGACTTAAAAAAATCACATAATGAAGGGAGCTGGTTTCCAGAGGAACCAACCTTGTGATTTGAGGGTTGGAAGTTTCAGTCCCACCCCTCAACCACCAGGGATGGGAGAGGGGCCAGGGGTTGAATCAGCTGTCAATGACTGATGATTAATCAGTCATGCCTATGGAATGAAGCCTCTATCGAAAAAGCAAGAGAGTTGCAGAAAAACATCTATTTCTGCTTTATTGACTATGCCAAAGCCTTTGACTGTGTGGATCACAATAAATTGTGGAAAATTATGAAAGAAATGGGAATGCCAGACCACCTGACCTGCCTCTTGAGAAACCTATATGCAGGTCAGGAAGCAACAGTCAGAACTGGACATGGAACAACAGACTGGTTCTGAATAGGAAAAGGAGTACGTCAAGGCTATATATTGTCACCCTGCTTATTTAACTTCTATGCAGAGTACATCATGAGAAACGCTGAGCTAAAAGAAGCACAAGCTAGAATCAAGATTGCCAGGAGAGATATCAATAACCTCAGATATGCAGATGACACCACCTTTATGGCAGAAGTGAAGAGGAATTAAAAAGCCTCTTGATGAAAGTGAAAGAGGAGAGTGAAAAAGTTGGCTTAAAGCTCAACATTCAGAAAATGAAGATCATGGCATCTGGTCCCATCACTTTATGGGAAATAGATGGGGAAACAGTGGAAACAGTGTCAGACTTTATTTTTTGGACTCCAAAATCACTGTAGATGGTGACTGCAGCCATGAAATTAAAAAGATGCTTACTCCTTGGAAGAAAGTTATGACCAACCTAGATAGCATATTCAAAAGCAGAGACATTACTTTGCCAACAAAGGTCCATCTAGTCAAGGCTATGGTTTTTCCTGTGGTCATGTATGGATGTGCGAGTTGGACTGTGAAGAAGGCTGAGCACCGAAGAATTGATGCTTTTGAACTGTGGTGTTGGAGAAGACTCTTGAGAGTCCCTTGGACTAATAAGGAGATCCAACCAGTCCATTCTGAAGGAGATCAGCCCTGGGATTTCTTTGGAAGGAATGATGCTAAAGCTGAAACTCCAGTACTTTGGCCACCTCATGCGAAGAGTTGACTCACTGGAAAAGACTCTGATGCTGGGAGCGATGGGGGGCAGGAGGAGAAGGGGACGACAGAGGATGAGATGGCTGGATGGCATCACTGACTCGATGGACATGAGTCTGAGTGAACTCCGGGAGTTGGTGATGGACAGGGAGGCCTGGCGTGCTGCGATTCATGGGGTCGCAAAGAGTTGGACATGACTGAGCAACTGAACTGAACTGAAAACCCCCAAAGGATGATGAGGTTCACAGAGGTTTTGCACTGGTGAGCCAGAATGCATCCACATGTCAGGCCCCAAACTCCAAAGGGAGAGAGTTCTTGCATTCAAGACTACACCATGTGTATCTCTTCATCTTGCTGTTGATTCATATTCTTTAATATCCTAAGTAATAAACTGGTAATCTAGTAAGTAAACTGATTTCCTGAGTTCTGTGAAGTAGGAAACCAGTTATTGGAACTTCTGAATTATAGCAGATCAGTTAGAAGCACAGATAACAACCTGGATTAGGGGTGCAGTCTTGTGGGACTGAGTTCTTGATCTGTAGGATCTGATGTACTGACTACACATAGCTAGTGTCAGAATTGAGTTAAATTTGTGGAACACCCAGTTGATGTCTGAAGGGAACTGGAAAATTTGTTGGAGGTGTGGGGATAAAACCCTGATACTGGAAATTGGTGTCAAGATTGGAATGACCTAAAAGTTGGTTTTGTGACCAGTGAGAATATTCTTTCTTTCTGATTTCTGGTGGCATATGTTGTCTTTCTTGTATCAGGTCATCAGACAGCTGGCTAGGAGCCCTGGACACGAAATAACCAAAAAGTTCTTTGTCTAGTCATGTCAACTCTCTCTACCTTAGTTGCCTTGTTAGTTCTTGGAAAAAAGTAAAGTGAAAGTTGTTTAGTAATGTCTGATTCTTTGACTCTTTGACTCTAGCCTGCCAAGCTCCTCTGTCCACGCAATTCACCAGGCAAGAACACTGAGTGGGTTGCCATTCCCTTCTCCACAGGATCTTCCTGACCCAGGGACTGAACCTGGGTCCCCTGCATTGCAGGCAAATTCTTTACTGTCTGAGTTGCCCTGTTAGTTCTTAGAAAGCCTCATCTCAGTATTGCCTACCTGATATCACAGATTAACAGGTCTGTAAATGGAGGCATCTCGTGATCATGGGAGAATCAGAGAGAAGTTTTCACAACTACTATTCTTATTGCCTGAAACAACGAAGACATTTGCTTCCTGAGACTATCTTTGGGAGTAACTCTGGATCTTGGGTAGGGCTGCATCTTTTGCAACTTTGGGGATGTCTTGTGAATCCATATTTAAGCCATAAAAAAAGGCTTATTGGTTTGGAGTCACACTGAGATAGATATGCCTTTGAAGATTTGGACTTTTATATCTAAAAGGATTCTTAGAGTTTTCATCCTAGACAAATAACTATTGGTACCTATGGGAGGAGGAAAAAGAAAAACAAAAAAAGGACTGAAAAGAGAAAAATATACAAGAGAATGCCTTGACTGATTTAAGACTCCCTTGATAAGACTGGGAGGCAGAGAACAGACTTTAGAACAAGAATCAAAAATGACAACATTAATTAATATGCCTTTTCTCTAAACAACTCCACCAACTGTAGGCCTTTCCATATTCTGGGCCCCTACCACACAAAACATTCACAGGACTAAAACTTAAAAAAAAAGAAAAAAATAAATAGTAATTACCCTAAATTTCTCATTATAGGCAGATATGCCTTTGAATTCTTTCTTAGAGAAAAACTGTGTATCTCGTTTCTTAGTCCTTTGGAGATATAAATATTACCTCATCTTTGAATGTAAATATTCCAGACTTTAAAAAAAAAGAAAGAGAGGGAAAAGTCTATTAAAAAAAAACAAAAACTAGTACATAGTATTTCACAGGGTCCCCTGCTGAAATCTTAGTCCACAGCCTCCATAAAATTACCTGTCAAAGGCAAATAAATATTCTAAAAATCTTCTCCATGAACATTGGTAAGAAGTTTTAACTTCTTATCATTGAATAGGTAGCCTTAACTTTGTTACATCTGCCAAAAACTGAAATTCAGATTATATGATAATAATGCAAAGATGAGGTCAACTTATACGAGTTAGGTAAAAATACAGAAACAGAATTTACTAACCATGTACATGTAGGTATGTATGTATGTATATTACCTCTGGATGTTTTGCTAAAATTAGTTCATAGAACAGCTCTGTGTTAATTGGTTTAAAAATAATAAATGCTTATATTAATTAAGTTTCCTTGAGGGGAGATCAAGATGGTGGAGTAGGAGGACATGGAGCTCACTTTCCCCATGAACACATCAAAAATATATCTACATGTGGTGGGACTTCCCTGGTGGTCCAGTGACTAAGATTGTGCTCCCAATGCAGGGGACCTGGATTCGATCCCTGGTCGGGGAACTAGACCCCACATGCTGCAACTAAGAGTTGGAATGCTGCAACGAAGACCAGGGACAGCCAAATAAATTTTAAGAAAAATTAAAAAAAAAAAAACAAAACTACATGTGGAGCGATGATCACTGAAAACCAACTGGAGACAGGCAGAAAGATTTCTATAAAACCAAGGCTGTAAGAAAGATGCAGATGGAATTGGGCAGGAATGGAAGAGAAGTGATTAGGTCAGGACTTGTGCCCCTGGGAAGGGACTCAGAAGGTGAGGGTGATTACACGGGCAGACATGGGCAGAGATCCTTCCTGGGGAGTGAGGGGACTGAGTAAATGAAGCAACGAACAAAGGATTAATCTCCAAAATAAATAAACAGCTCATGCAGCTCAATATAAAAAAAAAAAAAAATAGCCACTTCTCCAAAGAAGACATACAGATGGTAGAAAAGCACAAGATGCTCAACACTGCTAATTATTAGAGAAATGCAGATCAAAACTACAATAGAGTATCACCTCAGACAAGTCAAAATGGCCATCATAAAAAGGCTGTAAGTAATAATATGCTGGAGAGGGTATGGAGGAAAGGGTACCCTTACACGTTGCTGGTGGGGATGTATGTAAATTGGAGTAGCCACTCTAGAAAACAATATGGAGCTTTCCAGAATAGAACTACCATAGGACCCAGAAATTTCACTCCTGGGTATGTGTTAAAAAACCAAAGTAAAAATCCCAAAAGATTCATGCACCCCAATGTTCATAGCAGCATATTTTGTAATTGCCATGGTACGAGAGCAACCTAAGTGTCCATCAGCAGAGAGATGACTGGCTAAAGAAGTGGTATATGTGAGAAATAATGTCAAATAAGAAGTAATATTATGTATTTCTATTTGAATGGGTATATGTTACCAATATAAATGTTTCATAAATTATACAAATTGAACTGTATGTAAATTCCTAGAATTTTGTCAATGTCCTTACTCTCTTTTTAATCAGTCATAATTTCAGTTATTATGTTGTATGCCAAAGAAAGAACCAAATTGCTTTGTCAATTGCATTATATCAAGTTCTCTGACTAGCTCTTTAACCATCCCTGTTTTTGTGTCTTTTGTCATTCACAGTTATTGTTTTCCTCTGTGTGTTACGTGTGTTCAGTTGCTCAGCTGTGTCTAACTCTTTGTGACCCTATGGACTGTAGCCCGCCAGGCACCTCTGTCCATGGAATTTTTCAGGCAAGAATATTGGAGTGGGTTGCCATTTTCTCCTCCAGGGAATCTTCCCGACCCAGGGATCGAAACTGCGTCTTCTGCATTGCAGGCAGATTCTTTACCACTGAGCCACCAGATTACTCTAAGGTTTAACCAAAAGCTTTTGCAATCAACTATAGGCAAAAGTGCTCCATCTTCAGAGAGACGAATGGAAAGGACTCTGACAAGCCCTTTAAGTACAGGTTTCTGATAACCTTAAAATCATACCACTGAGACTGGATTAACTTTTTAAGAACACTAATAAACTAATGGATCTAATCTAAGGTAAAGCAGAACAAGTTAATTACATGGGACAAAGTGAACTGATAAGGATGATTATAATTTTTAATGGTATTTTATTTGAAACATTGTCATTTCTTTAATTTTCTATTTGCGGAAATCTTTTCTCTCTTTTCTCTTAAGCAATCTATAACTTACAACAATTTGGTAGGTTATATCTTTGTAAACAAAATAAAACATTTTTCTCCCCAGGGATTTCTTTAGAAATCAGAAAGTCTTATTGAATAGTCTCATTTTCATGGAAATAGAGTGATTTGCATAAGTTCAACAAGAATGTTTTCCTTATCACAGCTTACAATTGGAAACATCAGTTATATTACAAAGGCTTTGACTGGAATGCCATATTTAAGAATGATGTGCACAGAATCATATATGACCAGACAGATATAAGAAACTTCATGGAGCCAATGCTAACAAAACCCTCTTGGAATATTGGCCTGGTACTTGACTTACAGGGTGCCAGCCTAATGGATTTGTAAAGAAGGTCTCTTCCTGGCAGACCCAGGAAGTTTAGGTTATCATGTGATCCTTGAAGAGAGAGAAATTCATATGAATCTGTAGGTGCTGAAGGTAAAGTCTGGTGGCTTGGTCCTGATGTAGCTTCTTAGCCTTAAGAACCTTATAAAAGTTCAACCTGAGATTCCTTATTAAAGTTTTCACAAAGCAGACTTTTAAAAAGCCTATGTGATAAATCACCATTCTTGCTGCACTTTGTAAATAATCAGGCCAGCTTTAATGAGACTAGACTTACTTTGCAAACAAATTAGTCTCACTGAAGATCTTTGAAAAAAATGGGAGTAATTACAGGGCAAAATTTCATGTTTCAATGGAAACTATAGCATACCCTTGTAGAACTTTTCTTCCTTTTGCTAAACTGGCTTTTGCTGTTTTGCCAGTGGTTAATGTTTCCAATTTTCCTTCTACTTTCTAGACTTGATATCACTGAAAATTAAAAAAAAAACAAACACTTCCTTTTTCCTGAAGTCCAGCAAGGTGATACTGGATGGCTTGATATAAACTTTAAAGAAATCTCTAAAGCCAATGATTCATGGACAACCTTCATGCTTCCTGCTGTGTAGGCCTCTCAGAAAGTTCACCAGAACACCTGATGCTATCACTGGGAACATTCAAACTGAAACAAAAAAAATTCTTCAGATTGACACTGCCTGTTCTGTGTCCTCACTCTACATCTGAAGAAGCTTCAAGCCCAATACCTAAAAATCTTCTCAACTGGCTGTGCTCTGAACTCAAAACAGAGTTTATAGTTTCTTCTCATCATGAAAACTTTTGTTTCCATAGAAATTGGCTTCCCTGGTGGCTCAAATGGTAAAGACTCCACCTGCAATGTAGGAGATCCAGGTTCGATCCCTGGGTCAGGAAGATACCCTGGAGAAGGAAATGGCAACTTACTCCCATCTTCTTGCCTGGGAAATTTCATGGACAGAGGAGCCTGGCAGGCTAGTCCTTGTGGCTGCAAAGAGTCAGACATGACAGAGTGACTTGTTTTTTTTTCCATAGAAATGTCCCTCATTAAATGTCTGATTACCCACACCAGAGAAAGGCCTGATTTATTTTTTGTTTTCTTCTTAGAATTTTTATTTTCTTTTTATTCCATTGCATCCCCAGTGGGAAAGACACACTCCCTCCAGCATCTATTGCTCTGTGAGGTATCAAGTTGGGGGAAAGCGCCTCCCCCCCCAGGGCATTCTGAGTGTAACCCTATCTTCCTGAAACAGTGTGCAGCTGGTCAGAGTGTACTTCCACTTGAGCTCTTTAAATCTCTGGGGTAGTGCCCATTTCTGCAGCCTGGCCACCCTCTCCTGGGACTAAAGTGTCATTCCCTATGCTTGGCCAGCTCCAGAGCACCAGCTCTCTCTCCTCTGAACTCAGTGTGTGAAAATCACTCAGTCGTGTCTGACTCCTTGTGACTCCATGGACTGTAGCCCGCCAGGCGCCTCTGTCCATGGAATTTTCCAGGCAGGAATACTGGAGTGGGTTGCCATTCCCATCCCCTCAGTTTGGGGACTGAAGCATGGAAGGCAGCACCGGAAGTGACCCAAGCAGTAGGGAGTGGGTGAGAAGACTGTCCCCCTGTCAGGACTCTACCTTTAGAGAAAGACCTAATTTAGGTGGACCTCCCCGACTTGCACTCAAACCACTACCTCCTGAAGTAACACACAACTGTTTAACTGAACTGACGTACGCAGGCCTAAGAGACTAGTTCAGTGAGATACGAAACAACCTTCCCACTCAGCTTCTGGACTGTAAGGCTTCTTGGGGAAATTTCAAAGGGAGCGAGTGCTGGGTGGCAGAGCACACCATCCCCAAATATGTCACTTCGGTATGAGGATGATTTTGCATTCAGCGCACTTGAGAAACAGCGAGAGCAAGGACACTCTGACCTCCCCTTTTCTTCCTGGAAACAGGAGCTAAAACTCCCCTGTGATGATGGCCTCCTCATAGCAGGAGGAAGGAAACAGTCCTATCACCAGAGACAGAGTGAGGCAAGAGAAGTCTGCCAGTCAAACCTTGGTCTCTGCCCTCACCTGGCAGACTGGTTCCAGAACGCCCACTGCTAACAAGATCTGCGGATGCTCAAGTCCTTTATATACAATGGTGTGGTACAGTTATCCTTCCAAATCCGTGGGTTCTGAATTTTGATCCATGGTTGGTTGAATCTGTGGGCAGACCCCAGAAATATGGCGCGGGGGTTGACTGTAGAAACACACTGTTAAAATAACTCATCTTCTTTACTCTCTCCATACATCTTACTTCTTTTTTTTTTTTTTTCCACAATTACTACTCTTCTCAACCTAATATAGAAATACTTGGGAGCTTGGGATTAGCAGATGCAAACTAGCATATACAGGATGGATAAACAAGGTCCTACTGTATAGCACAGGGAACTATATTAACAACCAGAATGGAAAAGAATATGAAAAAAGAGTGTTCATATACATATAACTGAGTCATTTTGCTGTACAGAGAAACTAATGCACCATTGTAAATCAACTACATTTCAGTAAAATTTTTTAAAAAGGTACTTGAGCCTATTTGCTTTTTGGGTCTTCATTTTCTTGTGGAGACTCTCCTATACATGTAAAATAAAATTTGTATGTTTTTTTCTGTTAATCTGCCTTACATCATAAGAGATGTGGGTTCGATCCCTGGGTCAGGAAGGTCCCCTGGAGAAGGGTATGGCACCCCACTCCAGTATTCTTGCCTGGAGAATCCCATGGACAGAGGAGCCTGGCAGGCTACAGTTCATAGGGTCTCCCAGAGTCAGACACAACTGAAACGACTTAGCACTCATGCATGCCTTACATCAGTTTAGTTCCTAGACCAGCCACAGAATCTTGAAGTTCTGGGGTAGAAGGAAGTTTTCTCTCCCCTACTCTACTCAGTAGAGAATAAAGGTTGTATGAATATATGACCCTGCAATATAAGGTGTCTTGCTTCTGTTGTCTCTTTCTGCACATTTTAAATTCCCGGTGGACAGCCACCATAGCTATTTAACTTTAGACACAGTATGGAGCCTAATTTGGGATCTTGGAAATAGTAGGCTCTTAGTGCAACCTGGAAGGTTAATTTTGAACTTACACTGGATTAGCTTCTATGACTTTAACCCTTATTTTTCTGCTTTTGTTATTATAAGCATACAGGATGGTCTGCCTCAGGGAGATGGCCTGAGCCTACCAACTATGAAGGACTGTAAGGAAGTGAAACTAATACATTTCCCTGCCTGAGACTTGCCATTCTAGGGGACATTTGCAAGGATTGAATAGTCTTTTTACTTTGTTTCCTCACCTCCCCCACCATCTTTGATCCATAAAAGAACCTAGCAGCCAGGCCCTAACAAGATGGTTATTTTGAGGTGCTAGCCTGCCATCTTCGTGGTCAGCCAGCTCCTGAATAAAGTTCCTTCCTGATCCCAACACTTCATCTCAGATTCAATGACTTATCTTGCAGTGAGCAGAGTGAGTTTGGACTCGGTAACAGTACAGATATTGATTGATTTACCTATCATTGTGTGTTCATTGAAAAGACATACACTATGTCTCTCTTTTGCAGAAATGTGAAAACTTTAGTGGAATAAAGGACCAGAGCAAAAGAGGTAGGGTCAGTCTTGTTCTCTCATCTGTTTTGTCTGTTTGTTTTATTTGGCTGCTCTGGTTCTTAGAGTTACAGGATTTAGTTCTCTGCCAGGGATCGAACCTGGACACCTGCACTGGGAGCATGCAGTCTTAACCACTGGACCTCCAGGGAAGTCTCTTTCCAGCCCTTCTTGTTTGCTACTAGAATTGAAGCCTCACTGGATGGTGTGACTCTTAAAGTGATGATGCTAGGTTCCATCTCAGAGCCCTATCTAACTATTGGGCATCTCCACAACCACATGTTCTGCGTTTAGTCCCTGCATCTCTGTATGATATTTGTATGCTTACCCAGTCCCCACACATTTTAGTAAGGTCAAGGTGATGTTAGCTGTGGAGCTGACAATTTCCAGCTTGAAACCTGTGGCTCTATGGATAGCAGATTCATGCTCATTGTGAGAGATGTCTGAGACTTTCTTTTTCAGACTTGACGGGATAACCAGAGAAAACAAAATGCAGATGGGAGTTAAATTACCCAATTATCTTCTACTCTCTCTTAGGTTCAAAGGCTTCCTACACCCCTCTGCTTAGTGGCAAAATTGAGCAGAAGAGTGAAGTAGGAGTCTCATGTGGAGTCTCCACTCACACATGGAGTGGAGACTGTGAAAATAGATGAGCAAGATTTGGGACTTGCTTACTTTTGAGAAAACAGTACCAGTCTAGCAAAACGGAGGCACTGGGAGGTGAGACCTGGAGGTAGTGGGGAGGGAGGAGACGCGTGAAGCACAGAAATCAAAGGCACACAGGGCGTTTTCAGTGGTCGAGGGGATGTCCGAACAGTCAATCCGGAAGGTTTAGGTGGTGATGTCAGTGCTTTCTTAAGGTGTAAGAGTGTTACGTGTGATTTTGGTGGGGGAGTGGGTTGAAAGATCAATTTTCCATCCCTATCTCCTACTGTTGAGGCTTTATCACTGGAAATCCTGGTAAAGAGCTGCTTGACTCTGTGTGTGTATGTGCACGCATATGTGCGCACGCACGTGCACGCACACACGCACGTGTACATCGTCATAGGCAAGATGCCCTCAAAAGAGGGGACAGAGTAGATCTGCAGCGTCTGCCCCCTCCTTTCTCAAGGGCAGGCATTGGAGAGCTATACTAGCAAAGAGGGACTGCTGCACAGCATTGGCGAAAAGAGAAGTCTAATGGGATCACAAGCCTGATATGCATAGCTGACCAACCTTCCTCTCTGCCCCCATGGCCCCAAAGTGGCACATGTCACCTAAGGCAGGGTGCAAGGTGACCTATAGTTACTGTTAGTCACTCAGTTGTATCCCAGTCTTTGTGACCCCTTACATTGTAGCCTTCCAGGCTCCTCTGTCCATGGAATTTTCCAGGCAAGAATACTGGAGTGGGTTGCCATTACCTTCTCCAAGGGGATCTTTCCAACTCAGGGATTGAACCTGGGTCTCCAGCATTGCAGGTCGGTTCTTTACCATCTGAGCCACCAGGGAAGCCCAAGATGACCTAGTGGGATACAAGGAGAACAGGATTTCTATTCAAACATTTCCCTTTAAAATTTCTGTTTCTGTACACCATTACAAAACGTGCAACATGTCAGTACATTAATTAAATATATCCATGTAGCATGTTCTAAATTTTTTTTTGTGGATGGTATGGACATTCAAAAATTTGAAGACCATTGTCCTAGTAGGTAAAGTCCAAATTCCCTTCCCATGGAATTCAAGAAGTCCTGGCATGATTGGGCTACACATGAGGTATCAGTGCAGATGGTTCTTAGAACCTCACCAGGGAGCTGCCTCAGAAGCACTCTCACAATCTCAGGGTGCAGCAGCCACAAGGTGGTCCCCAAGAGTACCCCAGGGAGCTACTGTGAACCTCTCCTTCTCTCATGAGTCCTGCTGCAGCTGCCAGTACAGAACACAGCTTCTTTTCCCTTTTCACCTTCCAAATCTCCTGCAACTTTTCTCTTATAGGCAGCTCCTCATCCCAGTGTAGGGGATTCTGAGAGTAGGCCCTGAAGGGGAGGGTGTGGTACTCCTGAGTTAACAGCATCATCCAGCTTAGGAGCCCTAAACTGATTCTGAGCTTCTTCCCAGCTGGAAAATGTACCTTATTCATCTTTATCTTCTTAGTGGCTGGAAGTTCCTGGAAATTAGAGGTACCCAATAAATGTTCATTACATGATTGAATAAGTGAATGCAGAGAGGAGACTAGTTCCCTGAAACCAGATGATTTTGGCTGTCTTCTAAAACATGCTTTGTTGTGGTTCAGTCACTAAATTGTGTCTGACTCTTTGCGACCCCATGGACTGCAGCATGCCAGGCTTCCCTGTCCTTCACTATTTCCCAGAGTTTGCTCAAATTCATGTCCACTGAGTCCATGATGCTATCCGACCATCTCATCCTCTTCCACCCTCTTCTCCTTTTGCTTTCAATCTTCCCCAGCATCAGGGTCTTTTCCAGTGAGTTGTCTCTTTGCATCAGGTGGCCAAAGTATTGGAGCTTCAGCTTCAGCATCAGTCCTTCCAATGAAGATTCGGGGTTGATTTCCTTTAGGCTTACTGGTGAGAGATCAATGGTCACTCTCCAGAAGAACCTTATATTTGAACCTTATATCACTTCATGGTAGTGATAATTGGCAATTCAGAATGACATCTTTCCCATGCTGACCAGAACTGTCAAATTTATGAAATATAAAATCCTAAAATCCTAGATAATGTCAACAGAAAAAATACATGCTACCTAAAAGTTCAGAGTTATGTATTATTTGCTGGAAAATTTTAAGATTTCTGAACCCTGGATACAGCATCTCAAGTAACTGTGAGAGAACTGCTCTGAGGAGGCAAGTTATATAAAAGTTTTGAAACAAAGGGCTGGTGGTCTGAACATTAATAGATTATTGTCAATTAAAGAAAGTCAGATATCCCAAGTTAAGGAATTTAGCACTTTCCTATGTATAAGAAGATGCAGGAGTCTGGGGTCACTGAAATCATTCTTTTCATGGAGTCAGTATCCTGTGTTTTCTGGGGTCAGTATCCTGTGTTTTCACATCCTGAGCTTCCTTTCTGCAGGGTTCACTGTAGGGAGTGGCTGCGGTCCTTACTGATGGTGCTAGACAGCAGGTATTCTTTTCCTGCCTGAGTTCCCTTAGGGGTCACCAGCTCAAGTAGAAGGGCTGCAATCGCTGACTGTGACATCCTTGTTTACTGATACAGCAGGAAATAGTCCATTTCTCAGCAGGAAGGAGGCTTTGCAGTTCAGTGTACCGAAGCTGGTAAGGGATGTTAGGTCACAGAGCCATCTTCCACCTTATTAAATACACTCTGATTTTCTCAAGTTCCTTCCAGTACCTGAAAGCCATGTGCTTGTTTAATAAAGTGCCACTAGGTGGCACTCTTGCCTCTTTGTGGTAGTAGGTCATTACCTTTTCTAGGCAAGGGAATTGAGTGTAACAGAGAAATTACACAGGAATTGAGTGTTACAACTTTTTAAAAGCAATGAAACTGTCCCTCACATTATAACTACAAAATTGACCATGCTGTTCAGTCACCCAGTCGGGTCTGACTGTGACCCCATGGACAGGCAAGGCCTCTCTGTCCCTCGTCATCTCCCAAAGTTCATGTCCATCGCATCAGTGATGCCATCCAACCATCTCATCCTTTGATGTCCTCTTCTCCTTCTGCCCTCAGTCTTTCCCAGCATCAGGGACTTTTCCAATGAGTCAGCTGTTCACATCAGATGACCAAATACTGGAGTTTCAACTTCAGCATCAGTCCTTCCTACAAGTATTCAGGGTTGATTTCCCTTAAGATTGACTGGTTTGATCTCCTTGGGGAGTCTTCTCCTGTACCATAGTTCAAAGGCATCAGTTCTTGGGTGCTCCGCCTTCTTTATAGTTCTACTCTCACAGCTGTAGGTGACCACTGGGAAGATGACAGCCTTGACTACCTGGGCCTTTGTCGGCAGAGTGATGTCTCTGCTCTTCAGCATGCTGTCTAGGTTTGTCCTAGCTTTCCTGCCAAGCAGACATCTTCTGATTTCATGGCCGCAGTCACCATCTGCAGTGATTTCAGAGCCCAAGAAGAGGAAATCTGTCTGTACTTCCACATTTTCCCATGAAGTAATGGGCCGGATGCCATGATCTTAGGTTTTTTTTTTTTTAATTATTTAGTTTTAAGCCGGCTCTTTCACTCTCTTCCTTCACTTTCACCAAGAGGCTCTTTAGTTCCTCTCTGCTTTCTGCCTTTAGAGTGGTATCCGCACATCTGAGGTTGTTGATGTTTCTCCCACCTACCTTGATTCTAGCTTGCAACTCATCCAGCTTTCATAAAAATCAAAGAGCCTAACTAACATCCTTATCTGTAATGTTTTCACCACTTCAGAATTAGGGTGCAGCTGGCAATAGAATCTTGCTCCTTAAGTGTCCCTAGTTACCCTGTCCCTCCTCCCATGATGGGTGGGATGATTCAGAAGTTTACTGTCTTACTTCCAAAGTCTGTGGAGCAGCAGGGGTGGAAGGGGTGGGGAAACTTTTTTTTTTCCCACAGCAGTTGTGTATACACTTCAATTGACTCTTTGCGACCCCAAGGACTATCCAGTCCTTGGAATTCTCCAGGCCAGAATACTGGAGTGGGTAGCCTTTCCCTTCTCCAGGGCATCTTCCCAACCCAGGGATTGAACCCAGGTCTTCAGCATTGCAGGTGGATTCTTTACCAGCTAAGTCACAAGGTAAGCCCAAGAATATTGGAGTGGGTAGCCTATCCCTTCTCTGCCAGGAATAAAACTGAGGTCTCCTGCATTGCAGGCAGATTCTTTACCAACTGAGCTATCAGGGAATCCCTACTGAATTAATTCAAATTATGGCTAAGAAACAGCTGATCACGATAAATAGAAGCCAAGTTCCTACAGAATATGTGGACATCTTTCCTTTTCAAATCTAAAAATTTATTCCTAAGAAAGGCTTTCCCTGTGACTTTTTACATTTTTTTTAAGCTTAAAAGAAACACATATTCATTGACTAAAACCAAGAAAAAAAGGAGAGGCAAAGAGAAAAAAGAAAAAAATTATGACACTCAGCCCCAATAACTAATAAACATTTTAGTGAATGTTTTCATAATCTTATCAATCATGCATTTATATATATTATTGACTTGGTCTACACTTAATACATATTCTATGTTCCAGGCACCATGCCAGGTTTTGAGTTTGCAAAAGAAAACCAGATAGAAAATCTGTCTCTACAAAGGAGATATAGCACCTCTGTTTCTCTGCCTTTATGCTTCCTTATAAATATATATGTCTCTATATTTTGTATATGCACACATGCAAACATGTACATGTTTCCAAAAAAGGTATTATACGTTTTTTGTATCCTAATTTTTCTACTTTACAATGTACCAAGATTATTTTCCATATTTTAAATGTTTTTCAAAGGCATTAGTTTTAGTTCATATTTTATTTTTAGCTATTCAATAGCTTTTAATCTAATTTTCCTTCTTTTGAGAATGTAAATTGTATTTACTTTGTTACTATAAAAATAATGATTTAAGAAGCAACTCTGTAGCCAAATCTTTACTCATAACCACAGTTGCATTCCTCATTTAAATTGCCAAAGGTTGGATTGATAAATTAAATGAACTGCAAATTTTTCAAGTTTTCATAGCTATCACAAATTTCCTCCATAAGGACTACATCAATTTTGGTCTCTATTTGCTCATGCCTTTGAATACTCTAATACTGAGTATTTTCATTTAAATAAAGTTTTCAACATTATAATAATAATACTTTAAAATGATACTTTTTGTTTTAATTTATATGGTTTATGCTAACTAGATTATTAACAAGCTGAATATGTTTTTTTTATATTGTTAATCGTTTTTTACGTTTGAATTGCTTGCTGATTTTTCCTGTTCAGTTTTCCATTGGACATTAGTTTTTTCTTATTGATAAGTAGGGATTCTTTATGTTGTTCTGTTGCTAAGTCATGTCAGACTCTTTGTGGCTCCTCTGTCCTCCACTATCCCCTGGAGTTTGCTCAAATACCTAACCATCTTATCCTGTGCCGTCCCCTTCTTCTTTTGCCTTCAGTCTTTCACAACATCAGAGTCTTTTCCAATCAGTCAGCTCTTCACATCAGGTAGCCAAAGTATTGGAGCTTCAGCTTCAGCATCAGTCCTTCCAATGAATATTCAGAGTTGATATCCTTTAGGATGGACTGGTTTGATCTCCATGCAGTCCAAGGGACTCTCAAGAATCTTTTTCAGCACCACAATTTGAAAGCATCAATTCTTTGGCACTCAGCCTTCTTAATGGTCCAACTCGGACATCCCTACATGACTACTGGAAAAACCATAGCTTTGACTTATATGGACCTTTGTTGGCAAAGTGATGTCTCTGCTTTTTTAATACCCTGTTTGTCATAGCTTTCCTTCCAAAGAGCAAGGGTATTTTAATTTTATGGCTGCAGTCACTGTCTGCAGTAGTTTTGGAGCCCAAGAAAATAAAGTCTGCCACTGCTTTCACTTTTCCCCCTTCTATTTTCCATGAAATGATGTGACTAGATGCCATGATCATAGTTTTTTTGAAGGATGAGTTTCAAGCCAGCTTTTTCACTCTCCTCTTTCACCCTCATCAAGAGGCTCTTTAGTTCTTCACTTTCTGCCATTAGACTGATATCATCTGCATATCTGAGGTTGTTGATATTTTCCCCAGCAGTCTTGATTCCAGCTTGTGATTCATCCAGCCTGGCATTTTGCATGATGCACTCTGCATATACTGGAGAAGGGCATGGCAACCCACTAGCTTTGTTCACAGTAATGCTACCTAAGGCCTGCTTGACTTCACACTCCAGGTGACCACACCATCGTGGTTATCCAGGGCATCGAGACCTTTCTTGTATAGTTCTTCTGTGTATTCTTGTCAAGTCTTATTAATCTCTTCTGCTTCTGTTAGAAACTGCTTCTTACAGTTTCTGTCCTTTATTGTGCCCCTCCTCACATGAAATGTTCCCTTGATATCTCTAATTTTATTGAAGAGATCTCTAGTCTTTCCAATTCTATTGTCTTTATCTATTTCTTTGCATTTTTCATTTAAAAAGGCCTTCTCATCTCTCCTTACTGTTATCTGGAACTCTGCATACAGTTGGGTATATCTTTCCTTTTCTTCCTTGCCTTTCTCTTCTCTTCTTTTATCAGCTATTTGTAAAGCTTCCTCAGATAACCACTTTGCCTTCTTGCATTTCTTTTTCTTTGGGATGATTTTTGTCACTGCCTTCTGTACAATGTCATGGACCTCTGTTCATAGTTCTTCAGGCACTCTGTCTACCAGATCAAATCCCTTGACTGTATTTGTCACTTCCACTGTCTAATCATAAGGGATTTGATTCAGGTCATACCTGAATGACCTAGTGGTTTTCCCTGCTTTCTGCAATTCAAGCCTGAATTTTGCAATACGGAGCTCATGGTCTGAGCCACAGTCAGTTCCAGATCTTGTTTTTGCTGACAATATAGAGATGTTCCATTTTTGGCTGCAAAGAACATCATCAATCTGATTTCAGTGTTGACCATCTGGTAATGTCCATGTTTAGGGTCATCTCTTGGGTTGTTGGAAAGGGTATTTACCATGACCAGAATGTTATTTTGACAAAACTCTCTTAGCCTTTGCCCTGTTTAATATTGTACTCCGAGGTCAAACTTTCCAGTTATTCTGGGTATCTCTCGAATTTCTATTTTTGTATTCCAATTCCCTATGATGAAAAGGACATCTTTTTTTTTTTTTTTTTGGTGTTAGTTCTAGAAGGTGTTGTAGGTCTTCATAGAACCAGTCAACTTCAGCTTCTTTAGCATCAGTGGTCGAGGTATCAGTTTAGTTCAGTTCAGTCGCTCAGTCATGTCCGACTCTTTGTGACCCCATGAATCGCAGCACGCCAGGCCTCCCTGTCCATTACCAATTCCAGGAGTTCACTCAGACTCACGTCCATCGAGTCAGTGATGCCATCCAGCCATCTCATCCTCTGTCATCCCCTTCTCCTCCTGCCCTCAATTCCTCCCAGCATCAGAGTCTTTTCTAATGAGTCAACTCTTTGCATGAAGTGGCCAAAGTACTGGAGTTTCAGCTTTAGCATCATTCCTTCCAAAGAAATCCCAGGGCTGATCTCCTTCAGAATGGACTGGTTGGATCTCCTTATAGTCCAAGGGACTCTCAAGAGTCTTCTCCAACACCACAGTTCAAAAGCATCAATTCTTTGGCGCTCAGCTTTCTTCATAGTCCAACTCTCACATCCATACATGACCCCTGGAAAAACCATAGCCTTGACTAAATGGACCTTTGTTGGCAAAGTAATGTCTCTGCTTTTCACTATGCTATCTAGGTTGGTCATAACTTTTCTTCCAAGGAGTAAGCATCTTTTAATTTCATGGCTGCAGTCACCATCTGAAGTCATTTTGGAGCCCCCAAAAATAAAGTCTGACACTGTTTCCACTGTTTCTCTATCTATTTCCCATGAAGTGATGGGACCTGATGCCATGATCTTCGTTTTCTGAATGTTGAGCTTTAAGCCAACTTTTTCACTCTACTCTTTCACCTTCATCAAGAGGCTTTTTAGTTCCTCTTCACTTTCTGCCATAAGGGTGGTGTCATCTGCTTATCTGAGGTTATTGATATTTCTCTTGGCAATCTTGATTCCAGTTTGTGCTTCTTCCAGCCCAGAGTTTCTCATGATGTACTCTGCATAAAAGTTAAATAAGCAGGGTGACAATATACAGCCTTGACAAACTCCTTTTCCTCTTTGGAACCAGTCTGTTGTTCCATGTTGAGTTCTAACTATTGCTTCCTGACCTGCGTATAGGTTTCTCAAGAGGCAGGTCAGGTGGTCTGGTATTCCCATGTCTTTCAGAATTTTCCACAGTTCATTGTGGTCCACACAGTCAAAGGCTTTGACATAGTCAATAAATCAGAAGTAGATGTTTTTCTGGAACTCTCTTGCTTTTTCAATGATCCAGTGGATGTTGGCAGTTTGATCTCTGGTTCCTCTGCCTTTTCTAAAACCAGCTTGAACATCTGGAAGTTCACGGTTCACGTACTGCTGAAGCCTGGCTTGGAGAATTTTGAGCATTACTTTACTAGCATGTGAGATGAGTGCAATTGTGCAGTAGTTTGAGCATTCTTTGGCATTGCCTTTCTTTGGGATTGGAATGAAAACTGACCTTTTCCAGTCTTGTGGGCACTGCTGAGTTTTCCAAATTTGCTGGCATATTGAGTGCAGCACTTTCATAGCATCACCTTTCAGGATTTGAAATAGCTCAACTGGAATTCCATCACCTCCACTAGCTTTGTTCATAGTGATGCTTTCTAAGGCCCACTTGACTTCACATTCCAGGATGTCTGGCTCTAGGTGAGTGATCACATCATTGTGATTATCTTGGTCTTGAAGATCTTTTTTGTCCAGTTCTTCTGTGTATTCTTGCCACCCCATGCCCGAGGCCAGGGGCGGCGGCCGGGAGGAGCAACCCCATATCCAAGGAGTGGTGGCTGCATGGGCGCAGGAAGGCCTAGAGGAGATATTCCACGTTCAAGGTCAGGAGGGGCAGCAGTGAGGAGATACCCCTCATCCAAGGTAAGGAGCAGCGGCTGCACTTCGCTGGAGCAGCCGTGAAGAGATACCCCATGTCCAAGGTAAGAGAAACCCAAGTAAGATGGTAGGTGTTGCAAGAGGGCATCAGAGGGCAGACCCACTGAAACCATAATCACAGAAAACTAGTCAATCTAATCACACTGACCACAGCCTTGTCTAACTCAATGAAACTAAGCCATGCTCATGGGGCCACCCAGGATGGGCAGGTCATGGTGGAGAGGTCTGACAGAATGTGGTCCACTGGAGAAGGGAATGGCAAACCACTTCAGTATTCTTGCCTTGAGAACCCCATGAACAGTATGAAAAGGCAAAATGATAGGATACTGAAAGAGGAACACCCCAGGTCAGTTGATGCCCAATATCCTACTGGAGATCGGTGGAGAAATAACTCCAGAAAGAATGAAGGGATGGAGCCAAAGCAAAAAGAATACCCAGCTGTGGATGTGACTGGTGATAGAAGCAAGGTCCGATGCTGTAAAGAGCAATATTGCATAGGAACCTGGAATGTCAGGTCCATGAATCAAGGCAAATTGGAAGTAATCAAATAGGAGATGGCAAGAGTGAACATCGACATTCTAGGAATCAGTGAATTAAATGAACTGGAATGGGGGAATTTAACTCAGATGACCATTATATCTACTACTGCAGGAAGGAATCCTTTAGAAGAAATGGAGTAGCCATCATGGTCAACAAAAGAGTCCAAAATGCAGTACTTGGATGCAATCTCAAAAATGACAGAATGATCTCTGTTCGTTTCCAAGGCAAACCATTCACTATCACAGTAATCCAAGTCTATGCCCCAACCAGTAATGCTGAAGAAGCTGAAGTTGAATGGTTCTATGAAGACCTACAAGACCTTTTAGAACTAACACCCCAAAAAGATGTCCTTTTCATTATAGGGGACTGGAATGCAAAAGTAGGAAGTCAAGAAACACCTGGAGTAACAGGCAAATTTGGCCTTGGAATACGGAATGAAGCAGGGCAAAGACTAATAGAGTTTTGCCAAGAAAATGCACTGGTCATAACAAACACCCTCTTCCAACAATACAAGAGAAGACTCTACGCATGGACATCACCAGGTGGTCAACACCAAAATCAGATTGATTATATTCTTTGCATTCAAAGAAGGAGAAGCTCTATACAGTCAACAAAAACAAGACCAGGAGCTGACTGTGGCTCAGATCATGAACTCCTTATTGCCAAATTCAGACTTAAATTGAAGAAACTAGGGAAAACCACTAGAGCATTCAGGTATGACCCCAATCAAATCCCTTATGATTATACAGTGGAAGTGAGAAATAGATTTAAGGGACTAGATCTGATAGATAGAGTGCCTGATGAACTATGGAATGAGGTTCGTGACATTGTACAGGAGACAGGGATCAAGATCATCCCCATGGAAAAGAAAGGCAAAAAAGCAAAATGGCTGTCTGGGGAGGCCTTACAAATATCTGTGAAAAGAAGAGAAGCGAAAAGCAAAGGAGAAAAGGAAAGATATAAGCATCTGAATGCAGAGTTCCAAGAATAGCAAGAAGAGATAAGAAAGCCTTCCTCAGTGATCAGTGCAAAGAAATAGAGGAAAACAACAGAATGGGAAAGACTAGCGATCTCTTCAAGAAAATTAGAGATACCAAGGGAATATTTCATGCAAAGATGGACTCGATAAAGGACAGAAATGGTATGGACCTAACAGAAGCAGAAGATATTAAGAAGAGGTTGAGGTATAGACAAAAGATTACTGTGATGTTGAATGGTTTGCCTTGGAAACAAATGGAGATTGTTCTGTTGTTTTTGAAGTTGTACCCAAGTACTGCATTTTGGACTCTTTTGTTGACTCTGAGGGCTATGCCATTTCTTCTAAGGGGTCCTTGCTCACAGTAGTAGATATAATGGTCACTGGAATTAAATTTGCCCACTCCTGTCCATTTTAGTTCACTGATTCCTAAGATGTTGAAGTTTACTCTTGCCATCTCCTGATTGACCACATCCAATTTACCTTGATTCATGGACCTAACATTCCAAGTTCCTATGCAATATTCTTTACAGCATCGGACTTCATTTTCACCACCAGACACATCCAAAACTTATTGCTGTTTCTGCTTTTGCCCAGCTGCTTCATTCTTTCTGGAGCTATTAGTAATTGCCCTCTGCTCTTTCCCAGTAGCATAACTTCCAACATGGGGGTCATCTTCCAGTTTCATATATTTTTGCCTTTTTATACTGTTAATGAAGTTCTCCAGGCAAGAATACTGGAGTGAGTTGCCATTTCCTTTTCCAGTGGACCACGTTTTGTCAGAACTCTTCACAGTGACCCATCTGTCTTGGGTGGCCCTGCACGGCATGGCTCATAGCTTCATTGAGTTATGCAAGCCCCTTCTCCATGACAAGGCTTTCATTCATGAAGGGGGATCTTTATGTATTACAGTTATTATGCCTTGCATATGTTTCTGGATTGTCATTTGTTTTCTTCTTCTTTTTAGGTCATATAGAATTTAACATTTTAAGATTTCTAACTTTAGACCCTCTCTTAGGCATTATTTAGCAAAAGGTAGAAGCAGAAATGAGTATTTTTAGGTTCCTGTACAAATTATCCTCCAGATTTAACTTTCCTTTTTAACCTTTGGTTTAAAATTTCTCTAAAGAATCATTGACCATACAACAGGGAAAGTACTTACTAAATCCATCAACTCTAGTGAGAAACATTACCAAAATGTTCTTTATTGGGAAAGAGGGAAAGGTTGTTGTTGCCCTAGGGCCCATTTTGAAATAGTGGGAGCATTTTTGATTCTCATATGACAGGAACATTCTACTGACACTCAGTGGATGGGGCCCAGAAGTACTAAACATCCTGCAATGCACAGCATAACGAAGACTTGTTCTTCCTGAATGCCAATAGCAGTTGCCATTGAGAATCACAGAGTTAGACTATCACCCAACTGTCTTAAACAAAAATACTGATGAAAATACTTCATAAAAATACTTGAAGAAAACACTATACAAAAACATGTTTTCAGTTGATGTATTTTCTCCACACTGTGTTTATATATGCAAGCTTAATGAATTGGAGCACATCAATTTCATGCTCTAATAATAAGTAACACAGGTTTGTGTTGAGTATGGGCATGCAGATATTCTGCATAAGACTGCTTATCATTTGGGCTTATCAAGAAAGTTATACTGCTGATTTGCTCAGAAAAAGTTGCAGAGGAAGCTGAGACAAATGAACTGAATTTGTCAACTGAGAGTAGTGATGCTGCAAAAGAAAGCTATTAGAGGACACGTCTATTCCCCTTCGTATCTCATCTTGTCTTTCATTCTATATTTGCCAGTAAGGACTGTGACCTCAGAGTGGCCAATTCAATTGCTTTTTGCTCAAGGTTAGTCTTCTGTTTCCTCTGGGTGCTGTTTGCTCTAATGCAAAAGCGGAGGGCAGAAAATAACCAAGTCTGTTTTTATCTGTAAGTGTATTATTCCCTGGAAATATAATTATTTTGTTTATTTAAAATTGCTTTTGATCAAACAGGTTGGTATAAACCAGATTTTTTTGGTTGCCTGCAGATGGCAGTGATTATTAACTTGTCATTCTAAATAAAAGGTGTTGATTTTACTTAGCAGTTCTAAAGTGCTATATTAATGGCAGTTTATTGTGTTCTAATAAAAATTAGTAAGATTTACATGCTGCCTTTGAAGAAGAGAGTTGATTTATATATTTAACATGATGTCATTTAAAATATTAGGTGACTAGACATGAAACACAAAAGACATTAAATTAACATACTTCACTGGATTATGCAAAACATTGAATAGTGACAAAAGTGTTTAAGAGCAGGATTTGATTATTGTGGCCAAATCCAGTAACATATCTTGGAAAATTTGATTCCAAAAATATGTAAAACATGATAAACTTTGCACTCTGTTTTATCTCCAGAACAAGATGTAGCAGTAACAGTTGATTGTACCTTGACGATACTGGCAAGTCACATTCTGGAAGGCAGACAGCAGTGCTGTCCAAATAGAAGGAATTACCAAAAGGCAATGGAAAAAAATCTGAAAATGTAATCTTCCTCTTACATAATCTTTTGGATAATATATGCAATTCTAAGGTCATGAGGAGGACACAATGGAGCTGCAGAAGTCTGAAAAAGAGTCGACTAAAATGGTCAAGGGAAATGAGTAGGAATCATGTGCAGGTCGACTCAAAAGGCAGATCCTCATCAAAATGATAAAGGAGGAGTGGGAACGTGACCAGAATTATTTTTTCATGGTCAGTGACTATAACTTGACTTTTGAAAGTATAATATAGGGAATTTAAACAGAAGGGCTGGTTTCAGTTATGTACAGTCATGGAATATGCATATAAGATGAAACATAGTTTCCATCTTCATATGGGCAGAAAGAAAACGAGGAAAAAAGGGATAGAACTGAAGAGATGGGATATAGATCTACTAAAGAATGAATCATAATAGACCAAAAATTTCCCAAAGTTTTGCTTTAATATTAATACATAAACTTGGAAATCCTGTGTCTTCATTTTCAGTCTGTTCAAAATACTTTTGCATTTTGCTTTCGATTTCTTCTTTGACCCATGGGTTTTTTAGATGGGTGTTATTTAGCTTTCAAATATTTAGTAATTTTCCAGATTTCTTTCTGTTGTTGACTTCCTAATTTAATTCCATTGTGGTCAGAAAACATACTTTTGTTTTTCAAGAGTAATACTTCTTATGATTTGAAATCTTTTAAACATATTAAGGGTGTGTTTGTTTTGCTGGATGACTGTACAGAATGGAATTGTTTTTCTTTTTTTAATGTAGGTTTTATTATTATTATTTTAAAATTTTAACTGTGCTAGGTCTTCACTGGGGCACATGGGCTTTCTCTAGTTGTGGTACAAGGGTTTCTTGCTGCGGTGCTGGGCTCTAGAGTGCACAGGCTCAGTAGTTCCAGCTCACAGACTCTTTAGTTGCAGCATGGGCACACTTGCCCCGTGGCATGTGGAATCTTAGTTTCCTGACCAGGGATTAATAGGTGTCCAGGAACTAATACAGGATTAGATCTGTCCTTTGTGTTGGAAGGCAGACTCCCAACCACTGGACCACCAGGGAAGTCCAAGAATGTGGTTCTTTGGCCTTGGATAGTCACTCAGTATGTTGTCAAGTTAAGTACAGCTAGTTGCTAGCTGTTGTAACAAACAAACACTCAGATTTCTGTGGCTTAACAAAATAAATGTTTTGATCTTTTTCACAGTCCAAAGAGTGTTTGATGGGCAGGTTTTCCTGTGATGATTCAGGTACCTAGACTGTTTTATTTGGTGGTTCTATCATCCTCCAAGGTATTCTCAAATTTCTATACCAAAAGTTCTGCTTTCAGCTGCTGCTGCTGCTGCTGCTAAGTCGCTTCAGTCGTGTCTGACTCTGTGCGACCCTACAGACAGCAGCCCACCAGGCTCCTTCGTCCCTGAGATTCTCCAGGCAAGAACACTGGAGTGGGTTGCCATTTCCTTCTCCAATGCATGAAAGTGAAAAGTGAAAGTGAAGTCGCTCAGTCGTGTCCAACTCTTTGCGACCCCATGAGTCCATCCTCCGTCCATGGGAGTTTCCAGGCAAGAGTACTGGAGTGGGGTGCCATTGCCTTCTCCTCTGCTTTCAGCTACTTAATAAGTAAAAAGAAAGAATACGGAAGATCCTATGAGAAGTTCAAGAAGTCAAGCCTGTAAGTGCTTTAAATTATTTCTACTCACTTTCTATCACCTGGAACTCTGTCACATGACCCTACCTAATAGTAAGGAGGGCAAGAAATACTGGTTAGAGATGTTCTCAAGAAAAGGAGAAAAAACATGGATATTGAACAGTGCCAGAATTCTCTACTGCAATACATTTAGAATTATCCGGAACTAGGTCACCTTAGATGAAGGCATACATCTCTCAGTTTCCTAAGCTTTCTGAAGTTGTTTACTCCTTTCATCTCTAAATAAAACATCTCAGTATTTCTTCCTGTCTAATTGCAGAAAATTGCAATCAAGTCCCTATAGGATTCCTGCTTGTCACCTATCATCCAACAGCTTTTTTCCTGACTTGATGGTTCATTTCTGCTGGTACAGGTTGCTCCAGTTCATGATAAATATGAACACAGCTTTCTTCATTTTTTAAGATCACACCTATAGAGAGCTAGTAGTTGTGATTATTAGCAAAGCATTACAAAGACTTAGGTGGAGAATCAAGAGGGAAATCCCAACATGGAAAAGAAAGTTACTTGACATTGCTGCTTGAAAGCTCCAGTAACCAAACCCTACCAAAGAAGCTGCTCCTTGGTTATTTCTCTTTGAATCCTAGGATCTAGCCTAATGGCATCATATGAAGGGCATAAACCTGTCTCCCAGTTTCTTCTTTTGTTCCTCCCCAAACCAACCAACCAGCCAACCATTTTTCAGTTGCCAGAAGAATCAACAAAATGATCATTTTAAGAAAATCAAACCTATTTGCCAGTCAATCAAATGACAAAACAATAGGAAATAGACAATCTGTCAAAAGGAAACGTCTTTTTTTTCCCCCCACCATATTAGAAACCAAAAAATTCCATTTTTTGAAATGACTCATTTCCTACACAAAGTCATTGGTTCTCACCTTGTCCATCTAAAAGTCTTTAAACAATTTCCCCAAATAACAATTTTCTCCCTAAAGTGCCCTCCTGCTTCCTAGAAAACTACCTTTTTTGGTCTTTGCAATGGTTTTTTATTCTCTCTGGCATTTTTCCTCCTCCCATCAGTGTATATTCTAATTAATGCTTTCATAATTTCAAGAAATTGTTTAAAAAGTATAAAGAAAACTTAACTTTCAAGGATATTTAGGAAAACAGCAGATGTTTTCAAATGTAACTGCACATTAGAATTACCTGAAGAGAATCTAAAACTTGTTCTTCAGACCATACTCCGGACCAATTAGCATGAAATGAGGAGGTCGGAGCTATAAATCAATATGCTTTTTAAAAATGTTCTTCAAGTCATTCCACTGTACAGCAAGATTAAAAACTACCAGGTTAAGGAGAGCTCCATTCTCCATTTTAAGGAGTTAACTTTTACATGATGGTCAAATTGCAATAAGACATATGTGTTTACAAAATTAGAGAGCCAGGTGTACATTTAGAGCCATTTCTCTTGGGAAATAGCCTACAGTTGGCTTGGGTGATCACTGATTGAAGATACTGACACGCTGAAATATGATGCACCGGCTTCCAAATGAAATGAGATTGCTATTTTCTCTGAAGGCGATAGCACCAGCTATGGTAATCACTTGACTGTCAAATTTGTATATTCCAAACCTCTCATTACCAGTTGAATTTTATCCATGGGTAATTAAAACACTTCACGATGACTATAATTTAAAGCAAAATAAATTTTATTAAATTTCTTATGGCTCAGATTATTAGACAGCTGGTAAAGCTTTCATAGTCAGTGATGTAAAATAAATGCAAGAATGATTCAATAGCCTTAAAGAGATAGTAAGGACTTCCCTAGTGGCTCAGATGGTAAAGAATCTGCCAGCATTGCAGATCTGGGTTTGATCCCTGGGTCTGGAAGATCTCCTGGAGAAGGGAATGGCAACCCACTCTAGTATTCTTGCCTGGAGAATTTCACGGACAGAGGAACCTGGCAAGCTACAGTCCATGGGGTTGCAAAGAGTCAGATACAACTAAGCAACTAACTTTCACTTTTTCAAGAGATTTTAAACTCTCAGCCCACCCAGTGTCTAACCCTCTATTAATAAATTCACTTCAATATTAGTTTTCTGGGCCCAGAATTACCTCTTAAAAGAGTGAAAATTGTCTGAACTTCTAGAATTCTACTTTTTCCAAAATTCAATACATGTATATAAAAGAATTAGAGAATTGGACCCATAGATATGATATGTACAGAGTTGTTCCTTCAAGGTGTCTGTCTTACTCTACTTTCAACTCTTGCTGATCAGAGACCGAGTGACTGTGTTCCCTCCACTGTGGCTCCCCTTCTTAATTCCACATCTGTATGGAGTATCATTACAATTTAGTTTTTCCAAATCAGAAACTTCCAGGCGATCTTTGATTTTTTAATTCTCCCTTACTGCTTAACTCCAGGGTCATCAAAATAATAATTTCTCACTTTGGAATATCTGTCAGATATTTTGCCTCCCCCGTGTTTTCACTGCTGCTTTTGAAGATCAGGCCTTTATTGCTGAACCTTCTGGTTGATGTCCCAACTTTCAGCAATCTTTCTCAATTCACCTTTCTCTTTCATGAACTTTGCCTTCTTGGTCCACCATTTCAGCAAAGTCACCAACTCCTCAGCCTGCTTCTTAGGGCCTATGTAAGGAGGATATTCTCTGACTTTCCAACCTATTTCTTACTATTCCAATACCCACAGATGCTGATGGTGTAGATTTTCCATGTTGGTGTTCAGTCGCTAAGTCATGTCCTACTCTATACATTATACTCTGCAAGGCTCCTCTGTCCATGGTATTATTTCCTAGGCAAGAATACTAGAATAGGTTGCCATTTCCTTCTCCATGGGATGTGCCCATCCCAGAGATCAAACCTGTGTCTCCTGCATTGGCAGGCAGATTCTTTACTGCTGAGCCACCAGGGAAGCCCAGATTTTCCATAGAAGAGTTGTAAAAGAAAATTTTTTAAATGGGAGCATGGTCTTAAGAGATGATTATTATTTTGAAAATTGCCTCCAATGTAACACATTCCCCAAAGATGCAGTCTAGTTAATTTACAGAAATCAACAGCAATTTACTTACTTCTCCCAGAACCATCTGCTCTGTGCCTTGTGTGTGTCACTGCCGCTTGCCTCAGCTATAAAGAAATGATAGTAACTCCTGATCCCCATTCACTCCCTGTCACAATGAGCTGGCAAAGGAGACGGTAGCCAGATAGATTTGGAACTTATTAGTACAGGTTAATGTGTCAAAAAGATGTTATTTTCAAAATTGAAATAGAGTGTGCAAAGCTGACCCTTCAAAGATTGGCTCCTCCCACACTTACGAAGGTAGCCCTGAAGTTGCTAATCAGTGTGTTAGCTTTGCCTCAGCTGCATCTCCTCCCTGAAGGTGCCTTAGTCTTCAAAACCTGCCCCCACCCCTAAGGGGCAGGCCACAAGGCTCAGATTCTCTGCCTTATAAACCACTCCTCCCAGCCTCTTGCATTCAAGGCAAACGGAGAGTAAACCCAAGGAGAGCTAAACTTTGTTCCTAAGCCAGTAGCCTACAGCTTGGCTGAGTCAATTATGCTTACTCTTCAGTAATACCTACAGTAACACCCAGAGGACTGCGCCAGGCCGGTTAATGGTAACTGAAGAATGCAAAAAAATCAAATAAAAACAAAATCAAAAAGCCCTGGAAAAATTTAAGTGCAGTTTCATCAACATTTGCTCATTTTGTTTCATTTATTTCCCCTTGCTCAGATGGTAAAGCGTCTGCCTACAATGCGGGAGGCCTGGGTTCGATCCCTGGGTTGAGAAGATCCCCTGGAGAAGGAAATGGCAACCCACTCCAGTACCTTTGCCTGGAAAATCTCATGGACAGAGAAGCCTGGTAGGCTACAGTCCATGGGGTCACAAAGAGTCGGACATGACTGAGTGACTTCACTTTCAATTTCCCTCTCTTAAGTTTTTAAAACAAGTCCATGACATCGTATTGTTTCACTGTGTAAAATTAATTAAATGAGACCAGTAGACTGAGGTGACTCTAAAGCTGTGGAGGTCTACATAAGCAAACCAAAGTCTAAGTCTGTCAGAGCCTCAACAAGTTACAATATTGAAACTGAAGGACAACCAATCACAGGCAGCCAATGAGGCTTTGGGCTGTAGCCAATCAATAATTTTCTTACTTTGCTTCTACCTTTTCTCTATAAAAGTCCCCCTGATGGCCTGTTTGTGGAGTGCTCCTAACAACTTTTGGTTTGGCTTTGTCTGATGCCCATCAATTTTTGCTCAAATAAAATCTCAAAATATAATATGCTTCCATTTAACAATCTTTAAATGCTTCATTATGCATCATCATTATGGCATCACCGACTTGATGGACATGAGTTTGAGCAAGCTCAGGGAGTTGGTGATGGACAGGGAAGCCTGGCGTGCAGTCCATGGCGTCACAAAGAGTTGTACAGGACTGAGTGACTGAACTGATGCATCTTTAACACATGAAGTTTTGTTGACATTTTAACTGAATTAATAGTGTAAGGGAGGAAAAATAATTTTTCCTCTATACTTCTAAGTTCTTGGTTGAAATTGTTTGTAATAAAAGAAAAACAAATTATAAGCACGTATCCCTTATGTATCAGTTCAGTTCAGTTCAGTCGCTCAGTCCTGTCTGACTCTTTGTGACCCCATGAATCGCAGCACACCAGGCCTCCCTGTCCCTCACCAACTCCTGGAGTTCACTCAGACTCACGTCCATCGAGTCAGTGATGCTATCCAGCCATCTCATCCTCTGTCATCCCCTTCTCCTCCTGCCCCCAATCCCTCCCAGCATCAGAGTCTTTTCCAATGAGTCAACTCTTTGCATGAGGTGGCCGAAGTACTGGAGTTTCAGCTTTAGCATCAGTCCTTCCAATGAAGACCAGGGCTGATCTCTTTGCAGTCCAAGGGACTCTCAAGAGTCTTCTCCAACACCACAGTTCAAAAACATCAATTCTTTGGCGCTCAGCTTTCTTCACAGTCCAATTCTCACATCCGTACATGACCACTGGAAAAACCATAGCCTTGACTAGACAGACCTTTGTTGGCAAAGTAATGTCTCTGCTTTTGAATATGCTAAAACAAGACCAGGAGCTGACTGTGGCTCAGATCTTGAACTCCTTATTGCCAAATTCAGACTTAAATTGAAGAAAGTAGGGAAAACCACTAGACCATTCAGGTATGACCTCAATCAAATCCCTTATGATTATACAGTGAAAATGAGAAATAGATTAAAGGGACTAGATCTGATAGATAGAGTGCCTGATGAACTATGGACAGAGGTTCGTGACATTGTACAGGAGACAGGGATCAAGACCATCCCCATGGAAAAGAAATGCAAAAAAGCAAAATGGCTGTCTGGGGAGGCCTTACAAATAGCTGTGAAAAGAAGAGAAGCGAAAAGCAAAGGAGAAAAGGAAAGATATAAGCATCTGAATGCAGAGTTCCAAGAATAGCAAGGAGAGATAAGAAAGCCTTCTTCAGTGATAAATGCAAAGAAATAGAGGAAAACAACAGAATGGGAAAGACTAGAGATCTCTTTAAGAAAATTAGAGATGCCAAGGGAACATTTCATGCAAAGATGGGCTCGATAAAGGACAGAAATGATATGGACGTAACAGAAGCAGAAGATATTAAGAAGAGGTGGCAAGAACACACAGATGAATTGTACAAAAAAGATCTTCACGACCCAGATAATCACGATGGTGTGATCACTCACCTAGAGCCGGACATCTTGGAATGTGAAGTTCAGTGAGCCTCAGGAAGCATCACTATGAACAAAGGTGATGGAATTCCAGTTGAGCTATTTCAAATCCTGAAAGATGATGCTGTGAAAGTGCTACACTCAATATGTCAGCAACGTTTTCACTCAGCAGTGGCCACAGGACTGGAAAAGATCAGTTTTCATTCCAATCCCAAAGAAAGGCAATGCCAAAGAATGCTCAAGCTACCTCACAATTGCACTCATCTCACACGCTTGTAAAGTAATGCTCAAAATTCTCCAAACCAGGCTTCAGCACTACGTGAAACCGTGAACTTCCTAATGTTCAAGTTGGTTTTAGAAAAGGCAAAGGAAGCAGACATCAAATTGCCAACATCCTCTGGATCATGGAAAAAACAAGAGAGTTCCAGAAAAACATCTATTTCTGCTTTATTGACTATGCCAAAGCCTTTGACTGTGTGGATCACAATAAACTGTGGAAAATTCTGAAAGAGATGGGAATACCAGACCACCTGACCTGCCTCTTGAGAAACCTGTATGCAGGTCAGGAAGCAACAGTTAGAACTGGACATGGAACAACAGACTGGTTCCAAATAGGAAAAGGAGTACGTCAAGTCTGTATATTGTCACCCTGCTTATTTAACTTATATGCAGACTTTATTTTTTTGGGCTCCAAAATCACTGCAGATGGTGACTGCAGCCATGAAATTAAAAGACGCTTATTCCTTGGAAGGAAAGTTATGACCAACCTAGATAGCATATTCAAAAGCAGAGACATTACTTTGCCAACAAAGATTCGTCTAGTCAAGGCTATGGTTTTTCCAGTGGTCATGTATGGATACGAGAGTTAGACTGTGAAGAAGGCTGAGCACCGAAGAATTGATGCTTTTGAACTATGGTGTTGGAGAAGACTCTTGAGAGTCCCTTGGACTGCAAGGAGATGCAACCAGTCCTTTCTGAAGGAGATCAGCCCTGGGATTTCTTTGGAAGGAATGATGCTAAAGCTGAAACTCCAGTACTTTGGCCACCTCATGCGAAGAGTTGACTCATTGGAAAATACTCTGATGCTGGGAGGGATTAGGGGCATGAGGAGAAGGGGACGACAGAGGATGAGATGGCTGGATGGCATCACTGACTCGATGGACTTGAGTCTGAGTGAACTCCGGAAGTTGGTGATGGACAGGGAGGCCTGGTGTGCTGCGATTCATGGGGTCGCAAAGAGTCGGACACAATTGAGCGACTGAACTGAACTGAACTGAGAGTACATCATGAGAAACACTGGGCTGGAAGAAGCACAAGCTGGAATCAAGATTGCCGGGAGAAATATCAATAACCTCAGATATGCAGATGACACCACCCTTATGGCAGAAAGTGAAGAGGAACTAAAAAGCCTCTTGATGAAAGTGAAAGAGGAGAGTGAAAAAGTTGGCTTAAAACTCAACATTCAGAAAACTAAGATCATGGCATCTGGTCCCATCACTTCATGGGAAATAGATGGGGAAACAGTGGAAATGGTGTCAGACTTAATTTTTGGGGCTCCAAAATCACTGTAGATGGTGATTGCAGCCATGAAATTAAAAGATGCTTACTCCTTGAAAGGAAAGTTATGGCCAACACTTATGTATTCTGATAACCAAAAAAAAAAAAAAAATGCAAGAGCTGCATATAAGGATAGAGTTTATTTGGAGCCTTAAGAATTATAATTTCCCCCTTAATCTCTTAATATAATAAACTATATATACAATATAAAATTAATAAATTGCAATAAATATTAATATATTATTGTATATCATATCTATAATATTAATATAGTATAATAATAATTTATTGTGATATTTATATCATTATATAATTAATATATTAAGATGATTATAATAAAGTATAATATTAACATAATAGAAATATAAATATACAAATTAATATTATATTATAAATTAATATTGCTGTGTATTATAATAATTATATATAAATATAGCTTCCCTTGTGGCTCAGCTGATAAAGAATCTTCCTGCAATGCTTGAGACCTGGGTCTGATCCCTGGGTTGAGAAGTTTCTCTGGAAAAGGGAAAGGCTACCCACTCTAGTATTCTGGCCTGGAGAATTCCATGGACAATCCATGGGTAGCAAAGAGTTGGACACAACTGAGTGACTTTCACTGTCATATATTAATGGATTTTTATATATATTATGTTTTATATTAAAATTTGTTCTCTATTTGTTCTCTGACATACAAACCCATTTAAATATATTTTATATTAATGGATTTTTCAATATTAATCTTTTCTCTATATCTTGGATAAACTTAACTTAGTCATATTTATTTTTAAAAGATTGTTGTTGAATGTTGTTTGTTAGTATCCTATTTAAGATTTGGAGTGGTCCATGATATTCTGTGTATGTAATCTTCATCAGGCTTTTGTTTCAATGTTGTGCTCATTTCAATAAAAGAATCTAGGAGTTTTGCATTTTTGTTTTTTTAGTCTATGATTTAGAGCACTTTGAATAGATTGGCACTATCTATTCTTTAATAGTTGGAAGATTATCATATGTGATGGCTTATAGATCTAGTGCTTATATGGGAGCAGGGTAATTCAACTATTTCACTATTTCTTCTAGCAAAGCGACATGGTTAAATACACTTTCAAAAAGCCTTTGCTGGTGTCACTTTTCCATAAATTGTATTTTCCTGGAAAATTACACATTTCTTTGAGGTTTTCAATATATCTGTTCTCTATTTGGCATACAACTGTGAAGTAATCTCTAAGATTTTAAATTTCCTCTGTATTGGTTGTTGGTTCTGAGTTGCAGTTTCTTATTTTGGTTGTATGTTCTTAAAATTCTTGTTAAGGTTAGCTAGTTGTTTGCCTATTTTTAAAATCTTTTGAAGTAACATTATTTTTTCATTTTAAATTGTTCTTTTTACTAACATTAATTTATGCTTTTATTAATTTATTTCTTTTGATTTTTTGTGGCATATACTTTCTTGTTCTTTTTCTAGTTTTGAGTTGGATGATTAATTTTTATTTTCAGTTTATCGATATTTAATATTATCAATTTCCCTGTGATCACTGTTCTTTCTACTTGTACCCCATAGATTCCAATATATATTTTCATCAATATTTTTGAAGAAATTCTGCAATCAGTTTGTACTTCTATTTTGACCCAACAATGGTATAATAGTGAGTTTTTAAATTTCCAAGTAGAAGGATTATTCAAGTTTTATTATGAATTTATGGTTTATTGCATTGTTAATAGATATTTTTGATTATCTTTATTTGATGAGATGTTTTCTATGAACAGTTTTTAAGAGTGTCCCATGTTCACTTGGAAAATAACATGATGTTATCTAAGTTTTTGTTTATTCTTGCTTCTCCTTCTTGTAGTTTCTGAATTTTGAAGGTTGTTGCTATGTTATTTGGGTACATAGATGTATTATGGCTTTTTGTAAATTGTGGCCTTTAGCATTAAAACTTGTCCTTCTTTGTCTTCCTCAATGCCTTTTGGGTTGAAGTATTGCCACACATCTAGATCCCAGGTTTTGATTTGTATTCATAGTATACTCTTGCTCATCCTTTTATTTTCAGTCTTTTGGAATTACTTTATATCTTGTATTCTGCAGTTATATTGACTTTTTTTGGAATCACTCTGAACATTTAAAAACACCTTTTCTGATTATAAAAGTAAATGTGCTTTCTGTGAAACAAATGGTAACTATAGAAAGTATAAAGAAGAAAAAAAACAAAGCACTTCTAACCCTCCACTCCAAGGACAACTGCTATTAGCGTTGTACTTCATTTACCTGTTTTTCTCTTCTTTGTAAAACATTTCTGATACAGTATTTCTATTTTATATGTTGCCCATTTTAAAAAAAGCATTATTTTTCAGAACATGAATTGCATCTTCCACTTGTTTTCAGAACCATCAATGGCAGTAAATTCATTTTTCTTGTGCGCCCACATACAAGTATTCAGAATGCCCATGCATGCATTTATGCTGAAGTACATACATTTTTTTTTGAAAACTGATGTAGGGTTTCTTATTGCAAACTTAAGTCCTACAAATTCTGTGATATGTGGACTATGTTGTCTGCTCTCTGGTTTGGCTAGCTTCTTCAATAGTGGGTCAAGATGAACAGTGACAACTGACCTCCAAACTGGGATTCTTTTGAGATGGAGATGGCACTATTAATATTTAGCTCAGGATAAGAGGCATAAACCAAGAGAGTCCAGGGAAAACTCAAATCTATAATCATCTTATAGATGAGCTCCATCCTGAGGATTCTTCCAGACATGCCTCCTGGTAGGCTGCCTACATTCTGGTACAGTTGAGGATGATGGGGTTTTAGACCTTCTCTCTCCTTTTTTTTTTTTTGTTTGTTTGTTACATATATTCTTTCTTCTCAGCAGTCTGATTCTTGTCTAACTAATTGATGTTTTTATTGCAGTAGTCAAGAATTCTCTATTTGTTATGATTATTGATCTTTCCTTGATGTTCTTCAACTTCCAGTTTGGTTTTCATGGTGAATCCAAGGGTTTGAAGAAGTTCTTGTGATAATGACCGGTCTTTTTCTAGCTTTGTGTTTTCCCACTTCCTAGACTGTCTGTTCAATATATTACTTGTGCAAATGGCCTTTGTCATAATTTTGTCCTGTTTCTATACATTCTGTGTACAGTAGACACATTGAAGATGCTGGAGACATCTCTATTAAATATTTCTTTTTTAAAAGTTTTTATTGGAGTATAGTTGATTTATAGTGTGTTCAGGTGTACACCAAAGTGAATCAGTTAAACATATACATACATTCACTCTTTTTTAAAAAGATTTTTTCCCATTTTTTCCTGTATTTTTTTCAATACAGAGTATTGAACAGAGTTCTCTGTGCTATAAGTAGGTTCTTATTAATTACCTATTTTATATATATTAGGGTATATATGTCAATCCCAATCTCCCAATTTATCCCTTGTCCCCTGGTAGCCATAAATTTGTTTTCTGCATCTGTGACTCTATTTCTATCTTATATCTATTAAATGTTTCTTTAATCTGCAAAACATCTGTGAGCTCATATTAATGAGCTTGACAACTTGCTTGACATATTAATGTTCTTGGTTACTGCACATTCAACTTCATAGAGCTGAATGAGAGCATAAGTCTGATCAGTTAAGTAGGTAATTACAGTTCGTGTCTACTTGGCAGAATGATGGTATCAGTAGTTATAATAGCAAGAAACAACAAGAGCCCCAGTGAACAGCAAATTCTAGACATGGTCAGATTTTTCTCTAACCAAGATGGTTTTCTCAACAGTTGTGTCATAAGCAAGGCCTTCCCTGGTGGTGCTAGTGGTAAAGAACCCACCTGCCAGTGCAAGAGATGTAAAAGCCGTGGGTTCAATCCCTGAGTCGGAAAGATCCCCTGGAGGAGGGTATGGTAACCCACTCTAGTATATTTGCCTGGAGAATTCCATGAAGAGAGGAGCCTGGCGGGCTGCAGTCTGTAAGGTCACAAAGAGCGGGACATGACTGAAGTGGCTCAGCACAGCACATCGCAGCACAGCAGCACAAGCAATGGTGTCATTGGTGTTTACGGCCCAGTTGAAATTCTGACCCCTGAGCTTCCGAATCTTGAGGATGTGGGAGAGCCACCACCAGCATGGTCATGGACCTGTGATATGTCTGCACTGCCTTCATGAAGGGCTTTCACCACATGGTCCAGCATGCCACAAAACATGCCATCATTCAGCTATCAAAATGAATATGGGTGAAGAAGATGTAGATGGAATTTATCTAAATCTTGTCCAAGATGCAGAAAACTTGTTTCAATTGTTCACAAACATGAGAAGCATCAGTTACCCTTCTTGTTCTTACTAATCTTATGTTTCCCTTGAACTTAACATTGAAATGATTGACCCTTGGTTAATGAAGTATTCTGCACACAAAAAGACATCTCTAGTCCCTAGACATCAAGTATTTCTTCTTCAAAAGGAGGATTAATACATAATACAACACTGCTTCTTGTGTCAAATAAGATCAATAAATTTCATTTGGCAGTAAGCATCCTGTCAAAGCTCTAAGCTGTGGCAATGGCAGTTGGCTCATGGACAATACTGAGACCAGTGATATTTCCAGACGTGTTTGTGCCCCAGCATTGGGAATCATGAAAGCTCTCCTGTGGTGGTCTGCCAACTAGCCAAAGTAATCCCCTGCAATTTTGTTCATCTTCAAACCAAATTTTTAACAGATGATCTCCTTATACTTCACCTAGATTTTTGGTTTGCTTGTCTTACCAAGTTTGATGAATTGAATCATCAAACTTAAGCTCAATTGTACATTTGAAACCAAAAATCATGGGGTAACTTGATTATTATCTGTGGTCAATCATGTGTCTATAAAAGTGAAATATCTTTCATGATCCTTTCCCCCTGAGCATTGGCAATGATCTCAGCCTTCTTATCCTGGGAGAGACCCTCTTGAATCTTTGGTATCTATGACATGGGATAAGTGCCAATTTAATTTCATGTCTCTTCAACATGGTTTCTGGGGAAGATCGATCTGGCTCATTAGAGGAAGACAGACACAAGAGCCACCGCATTCAATAATCTTATTATTTCAAAGTATAAAAATATAAAAGCTGGGCTTCCCTGGAGGCTCATTGGTAAAGAATCTGCCTGCCAGTGTAGGAGACACAGGTTTGATCCCTGTTCTGGGAAGATCACACATGCCATGCATGCCATCACACTAAGCCCATGCACCACAACTACTGAGCCTGTGCCCTAAAGCCTGGGACCTGCAGCTCCTGAAACCAGGGGCCACAACTCCTGAAGCCCACATGCCCTGCAGCCCGAGCTCTGCAACAGAAGCCATTGCAATGAGGAGTCCGTACACAGCAGCTAGAGGAAAGCCCCCGCAGCAACAAAGACCTAGAACAGCTAAAAATAAATGAATACAATTAAAAGAAAACAAACTCGATGAACTCAATCTTATCAAAATAAACACTGCATCAAAAACATCTTGAAGAAGTGGAAAAGGCAATCACTGAATATATTTTCAGTGCATATTCCCAACAGAGGGTTAGTGCTAGGATACACAAGAACTCCTTCAAATCAATAGGAAGAAGACAAAGTCAGTTGAAAGATGGGGAAAAAACGTATGGGATAATTTACAGAAGATCAGAAAAGTAAACCTGAGTAATCAATAAAATGTTAAAAGATGTTCCATTTCATTACAAATCAGAAAACATAAAAATCACAATCACTACTCCATCATGAAAAAAATGTGATGATGAAGAGTCCAAGTGCTAGCAAAGATGTGGATTGATGAAAATTCTTTGTATGCAGCTTGAGGAAGTTTGAATTGGTATGCCATTTTGGAGAACAAACTGGCAATATCTAGGAAAGTTAAAAGAAAATCCCCTGACCACGAATGCTGAGAGTGTATCCTGAAGATTTTCGTACCAGCGTATCCAGGGAGATGTATGCCAGTGTTATTAATGGTCTTTTTCACTGAGCATTGTTCAGTTATTGTAATTTAGATTATGCAGGTCATTACAAAACTTTAAATGAGAATGATTTAGCTATATGAATAATTAATTAATATAATTTATATTAATATAAAATAAATGGACGCTTGGCAAAAATACCCAATGGTTCTAATGCACTCATTCACTTCCTTTGCATTTATCATGTGCCTACCACATGCTACCTGGTATATTAATGCTGTGGTAAATGAGATGAATGAGGGACTGTAGCTACTAGTTATTAATGGAAGTTGAAAAATTACTCAAATACTCTTATCCCTGCTCTTATGAATGTTACTGTCCAGAGGTAAGCTGTGACTCTGCAGGGGATGTGACACTTTCTAGACGAATGCACCTCTGTCTCCTGTTGTCTTTCTCTTGTGATCATAGATGGATAATACGCAGTAATCACTGGCTGATGGGGATCAGTGATAAAGTTTTTGCTTACCTATATCCTGGGCTTTCATCTGTTAAAAGGCATTAAAGACATCCATTTAGTCACTAGCAGGAAATGAATATCAGATACAAAATGGCTTGTGAAATTACAAAGCACAGACAGAAATAATTTCCTGAAGTTCCATCTTTCAGAGCGGTTCCATTCTTGGCTTCTAAGATGCAGAGGAAATAAGAATAAAACCTGATAAAGAAGGTAAAAACATTTCTTCAGTACTTTTAGTACAGTATCTAATGCATTGCTCCTAAATCTTTTCAGAGGAAAATGATGTGTTTTTTAAAGATTTTTTTTTTTTTAAATCAGAGAAGGATGTTGACAACATCTGTGTCCCATTTATCAAATGCAGTGTCCTATATATATTTCAAGATGGCAAACTGATTTTTCTATTCAAGATATTCACCAAAGTCATGAACACTTCTTTCTTGGTTGGTAAATTGGATTTTAATCTCATAATCTTGATTTCAGGGCCTGCAGTGTTGATCTCATTGAACCTGTTTATGGGATGGAAATATTGCAGGCAATCTATGTCCTACTTCTATTTAGAGATGAATACTTTTGTGTGAATTTTGGGTGAAAATAACCTCAGATTATCGGCAACATTAAAAATGTTTCTGCTTCGATAAAATGATTCCTGCTTGTAGCATATGTGCCCCAACTGTGCATCTCTGGATAGATGTCTCTGGCTTTGTGCAGCAGCAACGAGAAGAAAAGAGACTTTTTTTTTTTTTGCTTCTAGTCTTACTAGAACACTTTTGGAGAATCTCTGCTGTCCACAGTTACTTCTTGTTTGCCCTGTTGCTGCAGAAGGGATCCATTCCTTGAGACTGCTGCTGCTGCTGCTGCTAAGTCTCTTCAGTCGTGTCCGACTCTGTGCGACCCCATAGACGGCAGCCCACCAGGCTTTGCCATCCCTGGGATTCTCCAGGCAAAAACACTGGAGTGGGTTGCCATTGCCTTCTCCAATGCATGAAAGTGAAAAGTGAAAGTGAAGTCGCTCAGTAGTGTCCGACCCTTCGCGACCCCATGGACTGCAGCCTACCAGGCTCCTCCGCCCAGCTATTTTATTCCAATACACTTTGTGTTGTTACTACTCTACAGAAGCAGAGTGAAGTCACATAGAAAATTTAGTATTGGCATCAAGATTTGTGATGCCACACACACACAGATGTGGAAGGTTTATTGCTTATGTGATGTGGCTTTCTGGGCAGAGCATGGCTTGAGAAGCAAAGGAAGGAGACTGGCTTGGGGTGTTTATTCAAGTTAGGGGCTGGGGTGAGGGTTCCCACATGCAGGAATGACCTTGTGTAGTTTAATTTTTCAGTACAGCCAAAGGAAAAAGCACCCAGAGTTTCTTATCAGCCAGCCCAGATGTGGGGCACATGACTCTCTGCGACCCCATGGACTGTAGCCTTTCAGGCTCCTAGGCAAGAATACTGGAGTGGGTTGCCAAGCCCTAATCCAGGGAATTCTTGTGACCCAGGGATCCAGTCCAGGTCTCCTGCTTCTCCTGCATCGGCAGGCGGGTTCTTTACCACTAGTACCACCTGGGAAGCCCAAAAAGTTGTTAGTAAACATTAAAAAAAAATGAAATCAATTCTCTTATACTATGTGTATCCTCTGCTTCTATCACAGCAATGACCCCCACCCTCCTTTACATGAGAGAATAAGGAACAAATCTCTGTTTTTACAAAGACATCTATGCTTAAAAATCCATTCCTACCTGATATACAAAGCGCATCAGATCATGAATTCTTTAACTTGGACTCATTTTCTCGATTTATTTGTAACATTGGTTTTGTTTTGACTGTGCTGGGCCTTCACTGCTGCTCAAGCTTTCCTCCTAGTTGTGGCAAGCGGGAGCTACCCTCTAGTTGCGGTGTGCGGGCTTCCTGTTGTGGTGGCTTCCCTTGTGGGGCACAGGTTCTAGGGTGCACGGGCTTCAGTAGCTGTGGCGCATGGGCTTAGTTGCTCCATGGCATGTAGGATCTCCCGGGATCAGGGGTAGGATTGGATCCGTGTCTCCTGCATTGGCAAGCAGATTTTTCACCACGGAGCCACCACGGACACTCCAACATCAGGTATTGTACTAAACTTTCTCTAAATTTAACACTTACTTACTTATCTTTTAATGTATTGCTTTTAAAATTTTATTGATTTTTATTATTATTTTGGCCATGCTCTTGCCTGGAAAATCCCATGGACGGAGGAACCTGGTGGGCTGCTGTTCATGGGGTCGCTAAGAGTCAGACACGACTGAGCGACTTCACTTTCGCTTTTCACTTTCATGCTTTGGAGAAGGACATGGCAACCCACTCCAGTGTTCTTGCCCAGAGAATCCCAGGGATGGGGGAGCCTGGTGGGCTGCCGTCTATGGGGTCGCACAGAGTCGGACACGACTGAAGCGACTCAGCAGCAGCAGCAGCAGCAGCAGCATGCAGCATATGGGATCTTAGTTCTCCATCCAGGGATTGAACCCAGCCCCATGCATTGGGAGTGCAGAGTCTTAACCACTGGACTGTCAGGGAAGTCCCTACTTACATGTTTTTTGATGCTTAATTTTTTTTTTTTAGCACTTAGTATTTTCAAGTACAGTTAAAAATATGTGTTTATTAGCCCAAATCTGATTAAACAGTTTTAAAACGAGCTGTCAGATTGAGGTCAAACAGTGAATCTGGTCCTAATTAATACTTGGAATATCTGAGGAGATAGAAGGTGACATGAACAGGAAGAAAGCAGAGAGAATACAGGGCACCATTATCTTCTGCAGGTTTGTAAGAGAACCCACAAAAGGGAAAATAGCATGGGCAGAGAACACCTTTTTTTCCTCCTTCTGCCAGAGAGGGTGGAGGGTTTCTAGGCAAGGTGGAGGAAATCATCCAAGAAGAAAACTAGAGAGAGAAGTATTCCTGGAATTGGTAGGGGCGGATCAAGCCCAGTGATGACTGTGGATGGGAAGTCAGTGTGCAGCTCAGCAGGGACAGGAAGACGTGTCTGGAGTCATCATAGGCAAAGGCTCTGCCTGCCAGCTCTGGGAGAAGCTCTTCTTCCTGGGAAGGTGTGGAGCAGCCCCAGCTCTGGCTGGGGTGGAGACTAGAGCTTTAGGACTAAGATGATGGAAAAACTGGCAAGGGTGTTTGTGAATTTCACGAGGCTGAGAAGATCATGATCTAAAATAGAAATATGAGGAGACAGGTGAAACAAAATGAAATGGTTACTTTGGAGTCATGTTTCATACCAGGGGATGGATAAAAAATGGTGAAGACGCTTAGTAATTCTTAGGAGAAAAACAGCAAAGTAAGTTGGGAACAAAATTCCAGATTATATTCATTAATATGTTCACACATTCAGTCATTATACATGACCGAATTGGTTGTATGCTTATTATGTACCAGTGTCTAGGTACAGGGAATAAAAAGGTGGGAAAGATGAGGCTCTCCCTGAAGGGGCTGGTGGTCTAGTCCAGTGCTTGGAAGGATGGAGGGATAATGTCTTGACTAGAAGCAAGTTCTGGGGAAGTTAGGAGACAGAGACTGAAACCAGACACATTCTAAGATTATGTTTACATAGGCTTTAGGAAGAAGGAATGTTACTTTTTGCTTTTTCTAATTGATAAGGTGCTATCTGTGGATACATTTTTCTAGAAGGAAAATTTACTTTTAAAATAGATAGAGATATAACTTAAATCTGAGCTAGGGGCTTCCCTGCAATTCAAGACATAGGCAAAATGGGTGTAGAACTTCAATTTTCTGTGAATTCCCAAGGGCAAGAGTGGGGAAGGAGCTAATTATTAATCTTAAGATCACTCCATCTATGGAGTGTGGATCCTCACAACTCTTACATAAAACTCCATCTGCAGGCCCCATATTGTCCTGTGGAACCATGGCATAATCTGGGTTTTCTTGGGGGTGACAACCACAAAAAGAGACGAAGAAGTGAGGCTTTGTCTGCTCATGGAAGGTCAACCCACTGCATAGCTTTGGGCAAATGGAGTTACTCTGGGGCTGTGATTTAGGGAAACTGAAAAATCACCTTTAGCCCCACAGCTGTCTGTCCTACTTGCCATTTATGGCATGTAAAGTTTCACCAGCAAAGACTCATTTATTTGGATTAGAACTATGTACGCGTCCATAGAAGGGACAATGGGGAGCCAAAACTTTCCATTAGAACTTGAGAAGGTGAGTTTTCATCGTGAAAACAAAATGAGCCCTTGTGGCTGAGACACAGAACTTGGTGGGTTTTGGTGGTAGTGTAGAAGGAAGGACCAGTCCTGGGTATTAAGATCTATTCAGTAAGAGATAGCCCAGGAGGGTGCAGCTGTGCTTACTGATTTCAGTAGCAGGCAGAAAGAGGACACAGGGACCCAGAGAGATGGGGACTTAGTGGGGGTGAGAAAAGGGAAGTGAGTGCAAGGTCAGAGTGGAGGGCTGGTGATACTAAAACTTGTTTTGTTCATTAACTCAACTCCCCAGGGTCCCAGCCCTTTGGTAAATTCCATTTTGAATTATTTTTCTCCACTCTTTTTTTTTTTTTTAGTATTTAATTTGTGTGTGTGTGTGTGTGTGTAGTTTAGCATTACCTTGTCTTTCTCTGGGCACGTTGTCAGCATCACCTAGTTTGGACTAAGATCCAAAATTTCTGTATAAATGTCCTTCCTAATATTCAGGAAATTTATACTTTTTTCAGAAGCCAGTGTCCTTTGGCAGTAATAGTGGAGTGTTTGCAGCAAAAAGCATTTAAAGATGATATAGTGTGGCATCACTTCACCAAATGCTATTTCAGCTTCAGGCATTGTACACAGAGACTATGGGAAAACAGTTCCAACGGTGGTTAATAAAGCTTGGTGCATTTTTGCACTTAACTATTAACTAAAGAGTTATAGATATTTAAGCAGAATATCAAGTGGTAAAGCCAGCTGTGTCCATGAACAAGGAGTATTCAAGAAAACCACTCTGCAGACACCATCTGAGTTTCAATAATGAGAACCTTCAGTAAATGCCTGTGCTGGGAGAAATGTTTTATTAATGCCATGTTACTGGTTGTTTTAGAAATGCTTTTAAAAATGGCTCTTGAAGCATCCATGAAACTGAGAAGTGCAAGGGCAAAGTGGGACTAACAAAGAGTGTTGTCTGGGGCCTCTCCAGGCAGAGACCAGGCCAGGTGAGAAGATGCTGTGGGCTGAGGATGGCTGAATAGGGCCACAGGGCACTCGGAGGGTGAGGAAGCAGGGCTCTGTGCCTCAGGGGTCAACACTGTGACGGCTTATTTCTACAAGAGTGGGTATGTTTCCAGCATCCAGATTCTGTGCTATTTGTTTTCTTGTCTATCCCAATGCCAGTATTATAATAGTCATATACTACCGTTTTATAATAAATCTTGATACTGGGGTATTTTTTTTTTTAACAGAAGTTTAGGCTAAGCTGAATAGGACAGCATTTAAACGTAGGCTGCAGTCCATGGGGTCGCTAAGAGTCAGACATGACTGAGCGACTTCACTTTCTCTTTTCACGTTCATGCATTGGAGAAGGCAATGGCAACCCACTCCAGTGTTCTTGCCTGGAGAATCCCAGGCACGGGGGAGCCTGGTGGGCTGCCGTCTAAGGGGTCGCACAGAGTCGGACACGACTGAACTGACTTAGCATAGCATAGCAAAGAATGCTCCTCATTATACAAACCCACTTTCCTCCCAAAGTTTATTCTTTCTTTACTAAATTATTCTTATTATTTGCCTTTTGTTTTTCCATTGGAATTTTAGAAATTGTTTCAAGACTTGTAGGATGAACAGTTTGGCACAACTTGTAGTCAGAGAATGAAATGACTATTTCTGAAACAAAAATGTTTTGGGGCTCAAGACAGTAATGAGATAGTGTGTGTGCGCGCACTAAGTCTCTTAAGTCATGTCTGACTCTTTGCAATCCTATGGACTGTAGCCCGCCAGGCTCCTCTATCCATGGGCTTCTTCAGGCAAGAGTACTGGAATGGGTTGCTATGCCCTCCTCCAGGGGACCTTCCTGACCTAGAGATTGAACTCACATCTCTCCTGCACTGGCAGGCGGGTTCTTTACCACTAGCGCCATACTGCTGCTGCTAAGTCGCTTCAGTCGTGTCCGACTCTGTGCGACCTCATAGACGGCAGCCCAACAGGCTCCTCCATCCCTGGGATTCTCCAGGCAAGAACACTGGAGTGGGTTGCCATTTCCTTCTCCAATGCATGAAAGTGAAAAGTGAAAGTGAAGTCGCTCAGTCGAGTCTGACTCTTAGCGACCCCATGGACTGCAGCCTACCAAGCTCCTCTGTCCATGGGATTTTCCAGGCAAGAGTACTGGAGTGGGGTGCCATCGCCTTCTCCAGCGCCATACTACTACATACCTATTGGAATGGTGAAAATTCAGAACACTGACAACACCAAATGGGGATGTGGAGCAATAGAAACTTTCATTCATTTTTGATGGTCATACAAAATAGCATAGCTACTTTGGAAGACAATTAGCAGTTTCTTACAAAATTGAGTATATGCCTACCACTCAGTCCAGCAACAGTGCTCCTTGAAATTTACTCAAATGAGTTAAAAACTTATTCCATACAAAAGGCTGGACACAAATACTTATTGTGGCTTTATTCATAATTGCCAATCTTAGAAGCAAACTTAGGTGTCCTTTCGTGGGTGAATGGAGAAAAAACTGGGTACATTCTGACAATGGAATATTATTTGGCAATAAAGAAAGAAACTATTAAGCCACAAAAGATATTTGGAGGAACTTTAAATGCAAATTGTTAAGCAAAAGAAGCCAATCTGCAAAGGCTGTATACCATATGGCTCTAAGTATATGACCTTCTAGAAAAGGTAAAACTATGGGGACAGTAAAAAGAACAGTGGTTGCAAGATGTAATGTGGGAGAAATTAATTTTTTAAAAGTGTTATTGGAGAATTTCCAGTATGAGACAATGAGATTGAACTAGATTGAGATGGGTGTCCCTGTTATTTGCTTTCACAGCATCTTATTCTCACCCAGAATGTGAGATTTATGTTGTTTGTATTGCAGTTCTTGCTGCCTTCTGTTTGGGTGTAAGCTTCTTAAAGGGAGTGCTCAGTTTTATTTTTTGTTTTATTGTAAGTGGTAGCAGGAAACTTGACTCTCTTGTGGTGTTCAAAACATTTGAGAATGTGTTATGCTAATTATACAATGTAATAAGAATCTAAAGAGGAAATGGGAGAAGTTTAAGGAAAAAACAAAAACCCCTAATGCTCATTTGCATGAAGAAATGGAATAAAAATGAAACAATAAAACCCAAGTTTTAAGCCACAGTATATCTGCTATGATCACATTTTATGTTTAGACATGAGGATTTTACTTTCATAGGGTTCACTTACTCACAGAAAAATAAATTTGCAATTTGAATGTGCTGCAAATTGCCTTCTAGAAAGTATCTTGCTGCTGCTGCTGCTAAGTTGCTTCAGTCTTGTCCGACTCTGTGCAACCCCATAGATGGCAGCCCACTAGGCTCCCCTGTCCCTGGGATTCTCCAGGCAAGAACACTGGAGTGGGTTGCCATTTCCTTCTCCAATGCAGGAAAGTGAAAAGTGAAAGTGAAGTCGCTCTGACCCTCAACGACTGCATGGACTGCAGCCTTCCAGGCTCCTCTGTCCATGGGATTTTCCAGGCAAGAGTACTGGAGTGGGGTGCCATCACCTTCTCCGAGAAAGTATCTTGCTGCTGCTGCTGCTAAGTCACTTCACTTAGGTAGAGGCAAACAAGCTATTCTTCCTTAAAAAATACCCCTAAAATATCTAACTTGAAAAATGTTAGTAAGCATTGCATTTAAAGGAAAATAAAGGTAATTAGGCTTTTAGAGGAAAACACTTAGGTATACTTTTGTTCCTTCTCCATTTATACTGTATTTAAATGCTGCCCAGCCAGTTTTCTCTGCCCTTAGAAATTCACTATTTTCCACAGTGGCTTCCTGTTCTAGCCTCTTTTGATTTCTTTTTCTTTTTCCCTTTGGTATTCTCCAGTGAACCCCCTTCCTCCCCTTTCACTTCTACTGACTAACCAGGATTATCTCTCACTTAAAGATATCAGAAGATGCCACAAGAGAAACCACTAATGGGAAAAAATAGCATCAGAGCCCAGTTAACTAATAAGAGTTTAGTATTAAGATATAGAAAGAACTTCTGTGAATAAATAAGAAAAAGGTAGACAATCCAGTAGAAAAAAAGTGGGAAAAAAAGAATGGAAATGCTATTTAACACTGCAGAGACTTCTCATCAAATTGGCAGAACCTAGTAAAACTGATGGGAACGCCCATCTGCTGCTGCAGGGAATGCATTTTGGCACAATCCCTTTTGAAAACCTGTGAAAAACAACTTGTATTACCTAGTAAAGTGGAACGTGACTATACCATATGACCCAGCCATTCTATCAAGTACATGCTCTTGGGAAGATTTGATACCTGTGTATTAGAAGGCAGATACCTGAATGTTTACAGCAGTAATATTTGTATCAGGAAAAACACTGGAAATACCGAAATGTTCATTTTTTTTTTTCAGTCAGCTAAGTTGTTTCTGAATCTTTTCGACCCCATGGATTCCAGCACTCCAGGCTTTCCAGTCCTTCTCTATCTCCCAGAGTTTGCTCAAACTCATGTCCATTGAGTTGGTGATGTCATCCAACCGCCTCATTCCTCTGTCGCCCCCTTCTCCTCCCGCCCTCAATCTTTCCCAGCACCAGGGTCTTTTCTAATGAGTCAGTTCTTCGCATTAGGTGGCCAAGTATTGGAGCTTCAACTTCAGCATCAGTCCTTCCAGTGGATATTCAGGGTTGATTTCCTTTAGGATCGACTGGTTTGATCTCCTTGCTGTCCAAGGGACTCTCAGGAGTCTTCTCCAGCACCATCAATTCTTTGGTGCTCATCCTTCTTTACAGAGAAGGCAATGACACCCCACTCCAGTACTCTTGCCTGGAAAATCCCATGGACAGAGGAGCCTGGAAGGCTGCAGTCCATGCGGTCGTTGAGGGTCAGACACGACTGAGCGACTTCACTTTCACTTTTCACTTTCCTGCATTGGAGAAGGAAATGGCAACCCACTCCAGTGTTCTTGCCTGGAGAATCCCAGGGACGGGGGAGCCTGGTGGGCTGCCGTCTATGGGGTTGCACAGAATCGGACACAACTGAAGTGACTTAGCAGCAGCAGCATCCTTCTTTATGGTCCAACTCTCATATCTGTACATGGCTACTGGCAAATACAATAGCTTTGACTATATGGACCTTTGTTGGCAAAGTGATGTCTCTGCCTTTGAATATGCTGTCTAGGTTTGTCATAGCTTCACTTCCAAGGAGCAAGTATCTTATTTTCATGGCTGCAGTCACTGTCTTCAGTGATTTTGGAGCCCAAGAAAATAAAATCTGTCACTGTTTCCACTTTTTTCCCATCTATTTGCCATGAAGTGATTGGACAGGATGCCACAATCTTAGTTTTTTGAATGTTGAGTTTCAAGCTTTCAAGCCAGCTTTTTCACTCTCCTCTTTCATTCTCCTCTTTCACCCTCATCAAGAGTCTCTTTAGTTCCTCTTCACTTTCTATCATTTGAGTGGTATCATTTCCATATTGAAGGTTGTTGATATTTCTACTGGTAATCTTGTTTCCAGCTTGTGATTCATCCAGCCAGGCATTTTGAATGATGTATTACTCTGCACATAAAAGTTAAATAAGCAGGGTGACAATATACATCCTTGATGAACTCCTTTCCCAGTTTTGTTCCATGTCTGGTTCTGTTGCTTTTTGACCGGCGTACAGGTTTCTCAGGAAACAGGTAAGGTGGTCTGGTATTCCCATCTCTGAGAATTTTCCACAGTTTGTGGTGATCCATATAGTCAAAGGCTTTAGTGTAGTCAATGAAGATGTTTTTCTGGAATTCCCTTGCTATCGCTATGATCCAATGAATGTTGGCAATCTCTGGTTCCTGCACCTTTTCTAAACTCAGTTTGTACATTTGGAAGTTCTCAATTCATGTACTTCTGAAGCCTAGTTTGAATTATTTTGAGCATAACTTTGCTGACATGTGAAATGAGGGCAATTTTATGGTAGTTTGAACATTCTTTGGCATTGCACTTCTTTGGTATTGGAATGAGAACCGATGTTTTCCAATCCTGTGGCCACTGCTGAGTTTTCCAAATTTGCTGACATAGTGAGTGCAGCACTTTAACAGCATTATCTTTCAGGATTTGCAATAGTTCAGCTGGAATTTCATCTCCTTCACTAGCTGTGTTTGCAATAATACTTAAGGCCCACTTGACTTCACACTCTAGGATGTCTGGCTCGTTAGGGGAGTGACCATATCATTGTGGTTATCTGCATCATTAAGAGGTTCCTTGTATAGTTCTTCTATGTACTCTTGCCACCTCGTATGAAACTCTTCTGCTTCTGTTAGGTCCTTGTCGTTTCTGTCCTTTATTGTGCCCATCCTTGCATGAGATATTCCCTTGATATCTCCAATTTTCTTGATGATATCTCTAGTCTTTCCCATTCTGTTGTTTTCTTCTATTGCTTTGCACTGTTCATATAATAAGAATTTCTTATCTCTCCTTGTTATTCTCTGGGACTCTGCATTCAGTTGGGTATCTCTCTCCCTTTGTCCCTTACTTTTCACTTCTCTTCTTTCCTCAGCTCTTTGAAAAGCCTCTTCAGACAATCACTTTGCCTTTTTGCATTTCTTTTTCTTTGGGATGGCTTTAGTCACTGCCTCCTGTATAATATCATGAACCTCTGTCTGTAATTCTTCAGTCACTCTGTCTATCCCTATAGATAGATCTAATCCCTTGAATCTGTTTGCCTCCTCCAGTGTACAATCATAAAGGATTTGATTTAGATCATACCTGAATGGCCTAGAGTTTTCCCTACTTTCTTCAATTTAAGCCTTGATTTCACAATAAGGAACTCTTGATCTGAGCCACAGTCAGTTCCATGTCCTTTTTTTGCTGACTGTATAGGGCTTCTCCATCTTTGGCTGCAAAGAACATAATCAATCTGATTTCAGCATCTACATAGTGATGCCCATGTGTAGAGTTGTCTTTTGGGTTGCTGGAAAAGGATGTCTGCTATGACCAGCATGTTCTCCTGACAAATCTCTGTTAGTTTTAGCCCTACTTCATTTTGTACTCCGAGGTGAAACTTACTCATTACTCCAGATATCTCTCTTGACTTCCTACTTTTGCATTCCAGTTCCCTATGATGAAAAGGACATTTTTTTTTTTTTTTTTTTTGCTGTTAGTTCTATACGTTCTTGTAGGTCTTCATAGACCCATGCAACTTCAACCTCTTCGGCATTAGTGTTTGGGGCATAGACTTGGATTACTGTGATATTGAATGGTTTGCCTTGGAAATGAACTGAGATCATTCTGTTGTTTTCAAGATTGCATCCAAGTACTCCATTTCAGACTCTTTTGTTGACTATGATGACTGCTCCATTTCTTCTAAGGGATTCTTGCCCACAGTAGTAGATATAATAGTCACCTGAATTAAATTCTTCCATTCCTGTCCATTTTAGATGTTAATGTTCAATCTTGCTATCTCCTGCTTGACAATATCCAATTTGCCTTGATTCATGGACCTAACATTCCAGTTTCCAATGCAATATTGTTCTTTACAGCATGAGACTTTACTTTTACCGCCAGATACATCCAAAACTGAGCATCGTTTCTGCTTTGACTCAGCCATTCAATTCTTTCTGGAACTATTAGTAATTGCCCTCTGCTCTTCCCCAGTAGCATATTGGACGACATATTAGACCTTCCAACCTGGGGAGCTCATCTTCCAGTATTATTTGTTTTTCCATTTTCATACTGTTCATGGGGTTCTCCAGGCAAGAATACTAGAGTTGCCATTTCCTCCTCCAATGGATCATGGTTTTTCAGAACTCTCTCCTATGACCTGTCCATCTTGGATGGCCGTGCACAGCATTGCTTGTAACTTTATTGAGTTACAAAAGTCCCTTCACCACGATAAGGGTGTGATCCTTGATGATCTTTGAAGATCATCACTTTCCTGTGATGAAAGGGAAGTCTTCATCAAGGTGGATAAATAAGTATGGAGTAATAATACAGTAAATTACTACACTGCAGTGAAAATGAATCCAGTTCAGCACATACATGACATGAATGATCTTAAAGGTGTAAACTTGAACAGAAGAATAAAGTTAGAGAAGAAGAGACAGTATTATTTCACTGCTGCTGCTGCTGCTAAGTCGCCTCAGTCGTGTCCGACTCTGTGCGACCCCATGGACTGCAGCCCACCAGGCTTCTCCGTCCATGGGATTCTCTAGGCAAGAACACTGGAGTGGGTTGTCATTTCCTCCCCCAATGCATGAAAGTGGAAAGTGAAAGTGAAGTCGCTCAGTCATGTCCAACTCTTAGCGACCCCATGGACTGCAGCCTACCAGGCTCCTCCATCCATGGGATTTTCCAGGCAACAGTATTTCACTGTAGGTGTTCAAACATGGGGACATACAGGCTGTAAAGATTGAGAGATTAACTAGTGACTGATTGCAATTTCAGGACAGTAGTTACCACTGACTGAGAAGAGCAAGAAGGGGTTCGATCAGTGAGAGCACGGAGTGGCTTGTGGGGGTAGGATTATTCTATTTCTTGATATGGGTAGTAGGTACATGAATGTTTAGTTTATTTAAAAGGTACAGAAGCTTTCTATATAAACTTGCATGTAAGTTATATTTTATAATTTTAGCAAAAGGCAATATATGTGGGGCAGTAACTTCCCTCAGATCCATGGTCAGCTTAACTTGACCTTGATGCCATTAATTGTGTTCTTTTATTTCAGACCTTTCTTTTCCACTCAGTGGGCAGCTGCTTATTTATGCCTTTTCAATTTCCTTCTGTCTCCTTCAATATTCTTCTGTCTCCCTTACTCTTTAGTATTCCGATTATAGGCCTCACCAACCTGTGAGCCTATCTCAGTATTGTCCCTCCTGGGTCTGGAGAGCAGTAAAATACAGAAAAGAAATGGTTCACACCTAGGCAAGAACCAAACTATAGAACTTAATATGTTAACTAATTACCTAAGCTTATATTAACTAGAGACTGTGTGCCAAGCTGGCTGCTAAGTTTTGGGGATAAAGCCATTACCCCGGCAGGGGAGCCACAGCCTGTTTCAGCCTGGCAGGCAGGTATCTTCTGGGTTGCCAGGACTGGTCATCTGGTGATGGTTGCTGTGGCCGGGCTATATTGGGGAGGATATCTATGTCTGCTTCAGGGGAAGAGGTGGCAGCTATATAATAGATTTGCTTTCTGTGGACTTAAAGTCCACGCATGAGATCAAACCAGTCAATCCTAAATGAAATCAACTCTGAATATGCACTGGAAGGACGGATGCTGAAGCTGAAGCTCCAATATTTTGGCCACTTGATGCTGAGTCAACTTATTGGAAAAGACCCTGGTGCTGGGAAAGATTAAGGGCAGAAGGAGAAGGGGGTGACAGAGGATGAGATGGTTGGATGGCATCATCGACTTAAAGGATGAGTTTGAGCAAATTCTGGGAGATAGTGAAGGACAGGGAAGCCTGGCGTGCTGCAGTCCATGGGGTCGCAAAGAGTCGGACATGGCTGAGTGACTGAACAACAACAACATGAAAGAAATGTTAAAAATAAAGCAGATACTTCAACACTGCATAGAGGAACTGTTAATAAATAGAATGGGAAAGACTAGTGGTTAATAAACCCATGCAATGAGGTTTTTCTCTTACAAGCTTCCACGGTGGTGTTTTATTCCCTATTTATTTTGCATTAGCCATTAACTGTCACTCCCCCAACCCCCCAACTTTGTCTTCTTCAATATATTTTTACTTGGTCTTTTCAGATTGGATATTAAGACTGTAAGAGAGAGAGAACTTGTATTTATATCCCACATGGAAGTTAATAGGTAATCTTGTGTATGGTCTGGCTAAATAAGCATTTAGGGCTTCCCAGATGGTAAAGAACCCGCCTGCCAATGCACGAAATGTAAGAGATGCTGGTTGGATCCGTGGGTCAGGAAGATCCCCTAGAGAAGAAATGGCAGCCCACTCCAGTATTCATGCCTGGAAAATCCTATGGTCAGAGAAGCCTGGCAGACTACAGTCCATGGGGTCATGAAGAGTCCAACAGCTGAAGTGATGTAGCACAATGCACATATAAGCGTTTATTAACGGATCTGTCTAACATGGTTTCAACAGTAGGATTGAACCTAATATTTAGTACTATTTAGGTATAACTACTCACAGTGAACCAAATTGACCTTGATCGTTCATTTTTCTAAGAGGAGTAGCTTGTATTTCCTATAAATGAAACAGTCTCAGATTCTTTTTTTTTATTTTTTAAATTTAGTTTTAATTGGAGGATAATTGCTTTCAATGTTGTCTTGATTTCTGCTGTACAGCAATGTGAACTAGCTAGAAGTATATGTATGCCCTCTTCCTCTTGAGCCTCCCTACCACCTCACCCCCATCCACACCTCTAGGTCATCACCGAACATGGAGCCGAGCTTCCTGTGCTCAGCAGCTGCCCACTAGCCATTTCTTTTGCACATGGTAATGTATATATTTCTCAGTATATACTCCTCAATTTGTCCCACCCTCTCCTTCCCCTGCTATGTTTACAAGTCCATTCTTTATGTCTGTGTTAGACTCTGAGATTCTAATTTGTAAACTAAAGATAAACTTAATAGCAGGTAGGAAAAATGACAAATCCTTAATATTTGACTTGTTTCTTCCTTAAAAATCCTTTAAAAAAATTCAAAGTAATGTAACACTTTACACTGTACAATGTATGTACAAAATGAAAACATTCTTTTTATAGCATCCCACTTACATACTATGGAGTAGGGAATGGCAGCCCACTCCAGTATTCTTGCCTAGGAAATCCCATGGACAGAGGAGCCTGGCAGACTACAGTCCATGGGGCCCAAAGTGTAGGACACGACTGAGCACAGCATAGCACACAGCAGCACCTATATCCTATGATTTAAGAGAAGTGCTTTAGAGTGTATTTCAAATGCAAGGTGTCATCTTAAATATATACCCTTTACTTTGTTGCTAGAAGTTGTTAGGTGTTTGTGTACTACATTTCTTTTCTGTTTCAATAACCTACCTACCTGTTCCTTTGGACAGAAACGTGTAAACAGGTAATAGGAGTCAGCCTCAGAGAAAGAATTTGAGCATAATGTACTTTAATTATATCATGCAATGTTTCTGATTTTTGAGGGAAAATTAAGATGTTGGCAAAGTCATGCATTTTAGACTCAAAAAAGTGACAGGCTGTAGGTAAAACAACATACTTGGAAACTTGAGCCACTGATAATCTTAACCTAAGAAAAACATGAGTTTTTAGGTTCAAGTTTGGGTTCAAGATGCCGTTTTTGAAGGGTTGGTCTCATACATTGCCTGCGTTTCGTGGTTTCAGGATTATTCTCATGCTTCCCAAAACCTTTTCCCATCCATTGGTTGAGACTGTAAATGTCTATGACAGTGGACAATCCACTGAATTTCAGCTTTAAAGTGAAATTGCTCTGGGAGAATATAACACAATGATTTAAATTCAAACTAAAGCCTCTGTTACTGATACCAGATCTCAGAGCAGGTTTTGGTAGATGGACAAGAGAAGAGATGGTAGGATGGATCATAGTAAGCATTAAAAATCCAAACTAAACAGTATCTATATATCATGATTTCTTAATAAAACTCAAATGACAGTTACTTCTAATGTGTCAATGTCGTAAGTAGAATTTTAGTGTACATGTGCGTTTATGTGGAATATATCATACCTAAAGTATTTAGAAAAGACCTTGACTCTGTGCCTATTTGCCTTTTGCTAGTGAGTTCTTTTGGAGAAGGAAATGGCAACCCACTCCAGTGTTCTTGCCTGGAGAATCCCAGGGACAGGGGAGCCTGGCAGGCTGCCGTCTATGGGGTCGCACAGAGTCGGACACGACTGAAGTGACTTAGCAGCACTTAGCAGCAGTGAGTTCTTTATCACACTGTAATCTTGAGAATCATGCTGGATACCACGTTTAAACATTTATAAAAGGGTGCACCAGTGCAACAGACATGAACTTGGGCAAACTCTGGGAGATGGTGAGGGACAGGGAAGGCTGGTGTGCTGTAGTCCATGGGGTCACAAAGAGTTGGACACGACTTGGTGACTGAACAACAAAAAGGTGTTTAGTAGATGCCCTTTGAAAGACACAGAACATAAATCCCCCCCTGCATGCCTGTGCCATGAGACAGAGGTAGAAATCAGCAGTCTAATACTGTTACTTCCTTAGAAGCTCACTGTTGGCTATCCTAATTTTGCTATAATCATGGGCTTCCCTGGTGGCTCAGAATGTAAACAATCTGCCTGCAATGCAGGAGACAGGGGTTCGATCCCTGGGTCAGGGATGTTCCTGACCATGTTCCTGACCATCTTCTGAAGAAGGGACCAGCTTCCCACTCCAATATTCTTGCCTGGAGAATTCCATGGACAGAGGAGCTCTTGGGTTACAGTCCATGGGTTGCAAAGAGTCAAACATGACTGAAGTGACTTAGCACACATGCACATTGTTAATAGAAGGCTTCCCTGATGGCTCAGACAGTAAAGAATCTGCTTCCAGTGCAGGAGGCCCAGGTTCAACCCCTAGGTTGGGAATATCCCCTGGAGAAGGGAATGGCTACCCACTCCAGTAGTCTTGCCCGGAGAATTCCATGGACAGAGGAGCCTGGCAGGCTACAGTCCATGGGGTTGCAAAGAGTCAGCACGACTGAGAGACTAACACTTTCCCTTTTCATAGTCAGTACATGATAACTGACAAATGGTTTGGTGTCAGTTATATTAAAGGCAGAGTTAGTACAGAATGTTCCTTTAACACTGGCTAAATTCTGAGAAATTTTAAAATAAAATGAACCTTCTTGTGGTAGACAAAAAAACAAAAGAGCTAGTCTTTGTCAACTTATGGAAGCCAGTCCTAGAATACATGTTTCAGACAAAATCCATTTATTGGACCAGGTGCAGTTTACCTGCATGTTGTGAATAGATATTTTTTGACGTTATTTATTTGTGGGAAATCTCTCAGTATCAATGGTAGCAATGATTTGGCCACGGGAATAAAGGGAAATAATAGTGCATTTTCTGCAGAGGGAAGTTAAATTTGGACATTAATGACATCCTGTGTATTAAGATTTGGAAAAGTACAGAAGATAAAAGCATCCCATCAGGTTCACATACAAGAAGCTTGGGTGTTGCAACTCTCTTCTAACAGATAAAAACTGAACAGGCTAAAAAATCAACCACTCTGCTTGGATCTGTAAGAGAAGGGAGGACAGAGGGCAAATTTCCACCTCCAAGATCGGAGAGAGAGGTAAATACAGGGGGTCACAACTTAATCTGAGCAGAGACCCTGGAGTGGAAACTGCAGTGGGAACCAGGGTTGGAAGACAAAAACCAGAACTGTAGTTGACGCATTGCTAGAGGTTTAGTGTGGACAATTCAGAGTTAAAATCTCCACGACACCCAGTCTTGAGAAGGCAGGCAGGAGATGGGGTCAGGGGCTCAAAAATACTGTGAGAATTACCTCTAGGAGCTCAGTCAGGTTCTCGCAATAAATATTGGAGAAAAATCCTGCTTCTGGAAGAAGGAGGAGGAAAGGAACATTTTGAACAGTACTTTCTTTCAGGTGAAACTAGTTATATGCATGCTATGCTGCTTCAGTCGTGTCTGACTCTTTGCAACCCTGTGGACTGTAGCCCGTCAGGCTCCTCTGTCCATGGACCCAGGGATTGAACTTGCATCTCATATCTCCTGCATTGGCAGGCAGGTTCTTTACCACTAGTGCCACCTGGGGAGTCCTATGAAGTGAAGTGAAGTGTTAGTCACTTCAGTTGTGTCCGACTCTTTGTGACCCCATGACCTGTAGCCCACCAGGCTCCTCTGTCCTTGGGATTTCCCAGGCAAGAATACTGAAGTGGGTTGCCAGTCCCTTCTCCAGGTGATCTTCCTGACTCAGGGATCAAACCCAGGTCTCCTGCACTGCTGGCAGATTCTACCGTCTGAGCCACCAGGTCCGCAGCCTAATTTACTGCAGCATTATCAGAACCTAACTGACGTGGGGGGAGGTAAGTACCCAGCTCCAGCCTACTATAGACCTTCTGTGTTAAGTAAGGAGACAACCACTGAGAAACTCTTGAGAAGTTCACAGTCCAGGGGCATAGGCTCACTCAAGGCTGAGACCTAATCATAAGACTACAGAAAAACTATCCTGTCCCCATACCTCACCCTCACATTACTAACAGCCTATTTCCAGAGTTTGCTTTTCCCTAGTATTATCATGTCTGGTTATCATGAAAAAAAATTACAAGGCATACCAAGTGGGCCTTGGAGCATGGGTGATGGGCTCATGCAGGGTCCAGGAGAAAGACAGAGATCTGAAATAGAGCAGTAGCCATGGCAATGGACAGATGGGATAGCTGCCAGCAGCGTGCAATATATTTTGGTCTATGTAATGAATGCATCTTTTACTGAGTTAATTCAAGAGTCTGAAGATCATTGTAGATGGAGCATTGTCTTACAATATGCCAAGCCATCACTTGTCCATTCTTTTATTTTCATGATGAAGGGGAGAATCAGAACATGGCTCTTTTCCAGAAAGAGCATAATTTTGAATAGCTGATATATATAATCTCAAACCAGACATTTAAAGTGTTCCCGTTTCCCTCAATAATCTTACATTGTTTACATCCAGTTCCTCTCTTTACATAAGGCTGTAAGCCTCGAAAATTGTTGTTTAAAATCTGGCGAGCGAGCAAGAACTTTAGCTTGTTAATTTCTATGTCCAGTCTCAGCAGCATTGCCCTCAGAAATGTGCTGAATTCTGGTGCGCCTTCTGTTCAGCTCAGGGGAGCTCACGGCTGGGCCAGGGTTATGCAAACTGCCCAGCTGTGGATTCAGTGCAGGATGACCTCCAACCCTTGGTGCGGGAACTACCTGGAAACATGGTAGGTTATTACGCTCATGATTGGGGTCCACTACATGGCACAGATGGAGATTATTTTGGACCTGACCCATTCAGATGAGCCATTAAAAGGAGTGAATAAAAAAGGAATGAGGCTCTTCCTGGAGAGAAGGATAAGTTTGGGGGAGTTTGAAGCATGAGAAGAATTGAAATATTCTCCACTATAGTGGAACTATTCTCCACTATTGGTTTAGAACATTATACGCACTGTGATTCAAGTTCCTGTTAACACAACAATCTTAAGAAGAGTCTTAGTCTTTATTCCTTGTCTTATTTTTGAAGAATAAGAGTTTTCTTTTTAAATTATAGTATTAATTCAGGTTCACTGTAGAGTCATTAATAATATAGACAAGCAAATATACATACATATTACATAGTCCTAACCACACATATATTTGAGGTGCACTTGCATGAACTTGAGAGTTAGTACCTCCTTAAATTTTGCACTCTGGGCATCTCACTCATCTCATCTGGTCCTGACCTTACTGCAATGTGTGTACACTATGTCACAAAGAAAATTCCTGTGGGTCACAAAAGTTTGTAAGACGTTACTGTAGAACAGTGGTTCTCAAATTTAAATATGCATGAGTCACCTGTGTACCTTGTTAAACTGCAGATTCTGATTCAGTATCTGGGATGGGACTTGAATGTCTACATTTCTAACCATGCCACTGATTCCCAGACAGCATGCTGAGGAAATGGAACAAGTCTTCCATAGGATTCTGATATTTGCTACAATTTCAGAATTACTATTGCTCTGTTAAATCATGGATTGCTGGGCACAACTCCCAGAATTGATGATTTAATGGATTTAGGAATTTGCATTTCACCACCTTGCTAGGTGATGCTGGTGTCCAGGGACCACACTTTGAGAATGACTACACTGCTCCAGGCCAGTGGGCTGCAAACTTACATCCTAGGGTGGAGTTCGCACTTTCACATGATTTGTCTTAATTTTGTGTAACATTTTTTATTAATTTAAAAGCATATTTAAAGATAATTTCCCTTTCAAAAGATTTTAAGAGGCAAAACGATTTGGGGCTCTCTGATTTCCAAATTCCAGGAAATTAAGCAAAGCTCTTATTTCTTTTCCTTGATGGTTCAGTGTTTGTCCTAATTCATCTCATTGAGGAGCTTCAGGGTTCATTTTTAATTTTTCTTGGTTGGGAAGCTAAATTGGAATGTTTTAGTTGTACTTAGAATATCCTGACTTCCCTTAGCTTCAGTAGGTTTCAAGGAGGGGAGGAGCATTCCATGCATGCAAACAACCAGTTTTTATCAGAACACACGTCTCCATCCATGATTGGTCTTCTTAAAACCTAAAGTGTCTCATTCACCCTCTCTGTCAAATAGGTAGTGATCAGTCAATGCACATGAAGAAAATTAAGGAAGGTGTCCAGTCATTTTAAAATTGCAGTGAATCTTGAGTTAAAGAACATTTGATAATTTCTCAGTTATAAGAGTCCAACATAAAACAGGAATCCAACATTCACAAGCATTCAATATATTGATCATTAAAAGACAAAACTGAATTCAGGGACTCCTCATTTGTCTCTCTGATCTCAGCGAGGCCACAGTGAGCGATGGCATGAAGCAAGGTCTTAATTCCCTACCCAGGAATTGAACCTGGGTAGCCTGGATGAAAACCAGGAATCCTAGCCACCAGAGCAGCAAGGTCTACAGGCCTGGATCTTTGCCCCCAGTGAAAAATTGATCACGGAAGCAGAAATGAAAATTCAGGTACAAAGTTTATTATTAGAGACAAAGCACAACACCAAGAGGGAGAGCACATAGAGAAACAGTTTGTCTAGGAGACAGAAGCAAGGCAGAGATGCACCCCGGAGAGAAAGGGTGTAGGTGCCCCTCTAGTGAGGAGGAGCACGGTAAAGAGGCAGTTAAGTCATTCATATAGGTTAGTTCTTTAGCGTCCTTGTCTTCCTTCAGGCCAATTATCCAGTTTCTTTTTCCACACTTGACCTACCCTGGGACCCTCCCCTGGGCTGCACACTCACCCCTCAGCCAAGATGGGTCTCAAAGTGAAGTCTTCTGGAAGGAGCAAGACTCATTATGGCCTGGCATTATCCCTTGACTTTTGACTCACAAGGAGCCTTTCTGCGCATGTGCAGTGTCTCCTTTGTCCCAAAAAAGAGGGGATGGAGATCCTTTAATCCTTTCAAAGAGGTTTTTGGCTCTCTTTGTCCTTTCCATGACTATGACCTTAAGCTGTTTACAAGAGACAAACACTGGCTGTTTAACCTGTTTTTGTTGTTACTTCCATTTCAGAGGGCAAACAGGAGGCTGACTGTAAATGCCCTAATTGGAGCCCATCTATCTCTTGTCTCAGGAAATGCTAGTAGTTGTAGGCATCCAGCCTGAAGCCCCTTTCTTTGTGCCCCCATGAAATGCAAACAGGAGGCCAGGTATAAATGTCTAACCTGGAGCCATAACTCATTTCCAGTGCCCATCACAAAGCCTGATGCCCAGCAGGCATTCAATAAATGTGTGGTCAAAAAACAGTGTTTGAATGAATGAACTAATGAAAGATAAAGAGGGGAGCGTTAGCAACTACAGTAGAATATCAGACATGAGATTCAGTTCAGTTCAGTTGCTCAGTGATGTCCAACTCTTTGTGACCCCATGGACTGCAGGATACCAGGCCTCCCTGTCCATCACCAACTCCTGGAGCTTGCTCAAACTCATGTCCATCCAGTCCGTGATGCCATCCAACCATCTTATCCTCTGTCATCCCCTTCTCCTCCCACCCTCAATCTTTCCCAACATCAGGGTCTTTTCCAATGAGTCATGCTCTTCACATCAGGTGGCCAAAGTATTGGAGTTTCAGCTTCAGCCTCAGTCTTTCCAATGAATATTCAGGACTGATTTCCTTTAGGATGGACTGGTTAGATCTCTTTGCTGTCCAAGGGACTCTCAAGAGTCTTCTCCAACACCACAGTTCTAAAGCATCAATTCTTTGGTGCTCAGCTTTCTTTATAGCCCAACTCTCACATCCATACATGACTACTGGAAAAACCATAGCTTTGACTAGATGGACCTTTGTCAGCAAAGTAATGTCTCTGCTTTTTAATATGCTGTCTAAGTTGGTCATAGCTTTTCTTCCAAGGAGCAAGCATCTTTTAATTTCATGTCTGCAGTCACCATTTGAGTGATTTTGGAGCCCCCCAAAATAAAGTCTGTCACTGTTTCCCCATCTATTTGCCACAGAGTGATGGGACCAGATGCCATGATCTTAGTTTTCTGAATGTTGAGTTTTAAGCCAATTTTTTCACTTTCCTCTTTCACGTTCATCAAGAGGCTCTTTAGTTCTTCTACAGACATGAAGTAGATCATAACAAATTTGCTATTAATAATAGCTAAAACCCTAGGGTTGTGAAATTTAAAAAGAAGAAAAGGTAAAAAGCATTTTTATTTACTTGCCTTCCCTTGTATTTTCTTGAACATGAGTATCATAAAAAACTTCTTATTTAACTATAGTTGATTTACAGTATTATAGAGTTTTGCCAAGAAAATGCACTGGTCATAACAAACACCCTCTTCCAACAACACAAGAGAAGACTCTATACGTGGACATCATCAGATGGTCAACACTGAAATCAGATTGATTATATTCTTTGCTGCCAAAGATGGAGAAGCTCTATACAGTCAGCAAAAACAAGACCAGGAGCTGACTGTGGCTCAGACCATGAACTCCTTATTGCCAAATTCAGACTTAAATTGAAGAAAGTAGGGAAAACCACTAGACCATTCAGGTATGACCTAAATCAAATCCCTTATGATTATACAGTAGAAGTGAGAAATAGATTTAAGGGCCTAGATCTGATAGACAGAGTGCCTGATGAACTATGGACGGAGGTTTGTGGCATTGTACAGGAGACAGGGATCAAGACCATCCCCATGGAAAAGAAATGCAAAAAAGCAAAATGGCTGTCTGGGGAGGCCTTAAAAATAGCTGTGAAAAGAAGAGAAGCCAAAAGCAAATGAGAAAAGGAAAGATATAAACATCTGAATGCAGAGTTCCAAAGAATAGCAAGGAGAGATAAGAAAGCCTTCCTCAGCGATCAATGCAAAGAAATAGTGGAAAACAATAGAATGGGAAAGACTAGGGATCTCTTCAAGAAAATCTGAGATACCAAAGGAACATTTCATTCAAAGATGGGCTTGATAAAGGACAGAAATGGTCTGGACCTAACAGAAGCAGAAGATATTAAGAAGAGATGGCAAGAATACACAGAAGAACTGTACAAAAAAGATCTTCATGAGCCAGATAATCACGATGGTGTGATCACTGACCTAGAGCCAGACATCCTGGAATGGCCTTAGAAAGCATCACTACAAACAAAGCTAGTGGAGGTGATAGACTTCCAGTTGAGCTATTCCAAATCCTGAAAGATGATGCTGTGAAAGTGCTGCCCTCAATATGCCAGCAAATTTGGAAAACTCAGCAGTGGCCACAGGACTGGAAAAGGTCAGTTTTCATTCCAATCCCAAAGAAAGGCAATGCCAAAGAATGTTCAAACGACCGCACAATTGCACTCATCTCACACGCTAGTAAAGTAATGCTCAAAATTTTCCAAGCCAGGCTTCAGCAATATGTGAACCGTGAACTTCCTGATGTTCAAGCTGGTTTTAGAAAAGGCAGAGGAAGCAGACATCAAATTGCCAACATCTGCTGGATCATGGAAAAAGCAAGAGAGTTCCAGAAAAACATCTATTTCTGCTTTATTGACTATGCCAAAGCCTTTGACTGTGTGGATCACAATAAACTGTGGAAAATTCTGAAAGAGATGGGAATACCAGACCACCTGATCTGCCTCTTGAGAAACCTATATGCAGGTCAGGAAGCAATAGTTAGACCTGGACATGGAACAACAGACTGGTTCCAAATAGGAAAAGGAGTACGTCAAGGCTCTATATTGTCACCCTGCTTATTTAACTTCTATGCAGAGTACATCATGAGAAACGCTGGACTGGAAGAAGCACAAGCTGGAATCAAGATTGCTGGGAGAAATATTAATAACCTCAGATATGCAGATGACACCACCCTTATGGCAGAAAGTGAAGAGGAACTAAAAAGCCTCTTGATGAAAGTGGAAGTGGACAGTGAAAAAGTTGGCTTAAAGCTCAACATTCAGAAAATGAAGATCATGGCATCCGGTCCCATCACTTCATGGGAAATAGATGGGGAAACAGTGGAAACAGTGTCAGACTTTATTTTTCTAGGCTCCAAAATCACTACAGATGCTGACTGCAGCCATGAAATTAAAAGACGCTTACTCCTTGGAAGGAAAGTTATGACCAACCTAGATAGCATATTCAAAAGCAGAGACATTACTTTGCCAACAAAGGTCCATCTAGTCAAGGCTATGGTTTTTCCCGTGGTCATGTATGGATGTGAGAGTTGGACTGTGAAGAAGGCTGAGCGCTGAAGAATTGATGCTTTTGAACTGTGGTGTTGGAGAAGACTCTTGAGAGTCCCTTGGACTGCAAGGAGATCCAAGCAGTCCATTCTGAAGGAGATCAGCCCTGGGATTTCTTTGGAAGGAATGATGCTAAAGCTGAAACTCCAGTACTTTGTCCACCTGATGCGAAGAGTTGACTCATTGGAAAAGACTCTGATGCTGGGAGGGACTGGGGGCAAGAGGAGAAGGGGACGATAGAGGATGAGATGGCTGGATGGCATCACTGACTTGATGGACACGACTGAGTGACTGATCTGATCTGATTAGTTTGGGGTGTATAGCTTCAGATTATATTTCATTATAGGCTATTACAAGATAATGAATATATTTCCATGCTCTATACAGTAAATCCTTGTGTCTACCTATTTTATATGAAGTAGTATGTATTTCTTAGTCCCATATTCCTAATCTAACTCTTCTCTCCCTCTGGTTTCCCCTTTAGTAATCATATTTTTCTATGCATGTGAGTATGTTTAGTAAATAAACTGATATTTATTATTTTTTAGATTCCACATATAAGTGATATTATATAATATTTGTTTTTCTCTGCCTAACTGACTTCACTTAGTGTGATAATCTCTAGGTCCATCCATGCTGCTGCAGATGAAAATATTTTATTCTTTTTTATGGTTGAGTAATATTCTATTGTGTGTATGTACATTTTCTTTATCCCATTCATCTCTAGATGGACATTTAGGTTGCTTCCATTTCTTGGCTATTATAAATAGTGCTGCTCTCAACAGTGGGGCTGTAAGACCTGGCCATTCAAGAGAGCTATTCTCTTGCTCTCTGTAGCCACAGCCTGCTTCGCTGACACCAAGAAGGAAATGGCAACCAGTCCAGTGTTCTTGCCTGGAAAATCCCATGGACGGAGCAGCCTGGTGGGCTGCAGTCTATGGGGTCGCACAGAGTCGGACATGACTGAAGCGACTTAGCGGCAGCAGCAGCAGCTTCGCTGACAAACCATTCACAGGATTGACCTTCCTCCAACTTTCCTCAGATCCCAGCTGGAGATTGTTCTTATCAAGGAAGGGGTGAGGGGCGTGGCCTCTACTGGTTTCCCTGGTAACTAATGTACTCCACCTGATGTCAATTCCCTTGTAACTGGTCATCTCCTCTTCCCCTGCCCCAGGGAGTGGCTGCTGCTGCTGCTAAGTCGCTTCAGTCATGTCTGACTCTGTGCGACCCCATAGACGGCAGCCCACCAGGCTCCCCCATCCCTGGGATTCTCCAGGCAAGAACACTGGAGTGGGTTGCCATTTCCTTCTCCAATGCGTGAAAGTGAAAAGTGAAAGTGAAGTGGCTTAGTCATGTCTGACTCTTTAGCGACCGCATGGACTACAGCCCACCAGGCTCCTCCATCCATGGGATTCTCCAGGCAAGAGTACCGGAGTGGGGTGCCATTGCCCTCTCCACCAGGGAGTGGAGACTGCCATCATTTCCTCCTGTGCCTACTGCACACAGTGGGGTGTCGCTCCAGGACCTTGCTTCAGACAGGTAAGATGCCCCTCATCCGTTGATGTGTCTGTTGTTCTCTGAGTTTTTTCTTCAGTCTTGAACCTGGGCGAGCCCAGGCCTTATAGGCCTGCGCTCCACGGGGTGCACATAGCTTTTCGAATTAGAGTTTCCGTCTTTTCTGGAGTATGCCTAGGAGTGGGATTTCTGGGTCATGTGGTAACTCTATTTTGTGTTTTAAGGAATCTCCATATCGTTTTCCAGAGTGGCTGCACCAACATTTACATTCCCGCCGACTGTAGTACGATTCCCTTTTCTCCATACTCTCTCCAGACTTTTTGGTGAAGGCCATTCTCACTGGTGTGCGGTAATACCTCCTTGTAGTTTTTGATGAGGATGAGTTTTTGAGGGTAGTGTATTGAGAACTGTTCATAATCTTCAGAATCTTCTGATTTGCAGTCCTGCATTTGGGATTAGGTCACACGTTTTGTGAATATCATGCATCATGGTTCAATGCCCAGTCTTTTTTGAGAACCACTGAAATAGATTACTTCAGTTGGCCTAATAATTTATAATATAAATCACAGAGGGAAATAATTCTAGTTTTAAAAAATGAATGGTAGTGTGTATCATATATTACATAAATGATTTGTTATTTGAAAGAGTATTTTCCTTATTTTCTCTAGTTTCTAAAATATTTGAACAAACACCTGGAAATTTTTCTACATTAGTTTCTTCTCTAGAAATCAAGATAATTATGTCTACAAACTTGTAAGAATTTCCTGTAAAATTTTGGAAGAGTGAAAGGAGATTCTCTCATGTATCATTTTTTTTAATCTAGAGGAAAAGCTTGACAATGTGAGGTGCAGAGTGAAAAGAAAAATGAGACAGACACATTTAAAAATAAACAACAAGGACTTTTTGATATTATTTATGCTATTGTTGGTTAATGGAAATTTCTGAAAGTCTTTAAAACTACCAGTATTTGAAGGGATTGACAAGATTATTTCATTTTCTGGGTCAAGCATAGAGAGGACAGAGTGTCTTAGTTTACTACTGAATAATGAAAAAAGCAGTTAACATAGAAAGTTGGTATTTATAAAATATAGTCTCTCCTGGACATTTAAGGGAAGGATGTTGGCATATCTCTGCAAATGTATGTCACTGAAGATGCTGCATTAATAATCCATCATAATGATGATTCGAGGGAAAGTATCTAACCATCTAAGAGCATAGATAAGATACCTTACCATCTTACACTTTAGGATATTCCTTTGTTTTTTCCATGGCATATGTTCCTAGTGGGTATTATGTTGGAGATGCTCATCCACTCTCAAATTTCTGCAAGGCTGTTGCAAAAACATGAAAGTTAAGAGGCACCTTCATACTTTTGATTAATAAAAAGTTCTAGTTCTCCTGATGTACTTGTTTGCTATGAACAAACTCTTTAAAAACGATAATCTAAGACTTTAAAGTTTTTACTCTGATATTTTTCAAGTCCTTATTGAATTGGTGGCAACTCAGAAGTTGCTGTGTATGCTTCGTATTTCAGTTCTGAAACTGGGTCCTTGTAAAGCTAAGATCTTCTGCCGAGTTTATCATTACCTCTCTATCCAAAACTATTCCCTTTCTTGTCCCATACCTTTTCCCTCCTCAAAATTGAGGAGTGTAGGATACAACGGTTCTATACAGGATAGACTCCAGGATACAAAAGCCTTTCTGTGTTCCCTGTTTCTTGTTTGTAAGAAAAAGGCTTCAGCCTCTTGCACCTTCCTGGAGTTCCAAAGGGTAGATTCACAGTTGCTAATTAGGGAAGTGAGGAAGTGAAGAAACAAGGGAAAAGCAGTAATGAAACAGTAGTTCAGGGACTTCCCTGGTGGTCCAGTGGCTAAGACTTCATGGTCCCAATGCAGGGGACCCAGGGCTCAATGCCTAATTGGAAAACTGCATCCTACTTGCTGCAACTAAAACCTGACACAGTGAAACAATAAATAAATAAATATATTTAAAAAAAGAAACAGTAGTGCAGTGATAGAGTCCTATTCCTCCTCAAGGGATATACAGAGCAACCTGATCTATCTTTGAGTTCATTTATAGGAACTGAGGCAGCACCACCCATGTGGAGGATGGTTCCTTCAGGGTGAGCGCAAACACAGACCCCCAGACAGGTTAGAATAAAAAAGCTGATGATTGGCTAGAACACCACCCTATTCAGTTCAATTCAGTCACTCAATCATGTCGGACTCTTTGTGACCCCATGGACTGCGGGATACCAGGCCTCCCTGTCCATCACCAACTCCCAGAGCTTGCTCAAACTCATGTCCATCGAGTTGGTGATGCCATCCAACCATCTCGTCCTCTCTCGTCCCCTTCTCCTGCCTTCAAACTTTCCCAGCATCAGAGTCTTTTCCAATGAGTCAGCTCTTCATATCAGGTGGCCAAAGTATTGGAGTTTCAGCTTCAGCCTCAGTCCTTCCAATGAATATTCAGGACTGATTTCCTTTAGGATGGACTGGTTGGATCTCTTTGCAGTCCAAGGGATTCTCAAGAGTCTTCTCCAACACCACAGTTCTAAAGCATCAATTCTTTGGTGCTCAGCTTTCTTTATAGCCCAACTCTCACATCCATACAAGACTACTGGAAAAACCATAGCTTTGACTAGACAGACCTTTGTTGGCAAAGTAATGTGTCTGCTTTTTAATATGCTGCCTAGGTTGGTCATAGCTTTCCTTCCAAGGAGCAAGCATCTTTTAAATTCATGGCTGCAATCACCATCTGCAGTGATTTTGGAGCCCCCCCAAAATAAAGTTGGCCACTGTTTCCACTGTTTCCCCCATCTATTTGCCATGAAGTGATGGGACCAGATGCCATGATCTTAGTTTTCTGAATGTTGAATGTCAGGGGATGTTCAGTTTTAAGGGATCCAATATGTTGCATTTTTTTGTGTGTGTATGCCTTTTCTCAAGGACTCTCTGTTCCTTATCAGTTCCTGGAATACCGGAACAAGTAGAGCTGCATGCAGTTCTCAGGACTGAGACCATGGGAAAGGGCACCTGCTTGGATTCCTTTCAGTGACTCCCTTCAGTGACTCTCTTCAGCGACCTTGTATGTATTAGACTATCCATTTTGTTGCAACTGGCGAAATTTCATTCTTTGTAATGGCTGAGTAATCATTTTATTGAAGATATATAAGCATGCAGTTCTGCTAATAAAATACCCTTGTTTCACTAGAGACTTGCCTCCCCCGCGTCCTTCTTTCTGTCTTCATTCTCTTCAGAGTGTGGAAGCCTACCAAGCTCACTTTCTTGACTGGGCTTTCAAGACCTCTTTGAGAGGATGCCCTGTGCCTTCATGAGCGGTATAAGTCCTGTGCATGGGCTTTATTGGTTTTCCACATAACCCGAGAGATACTGCTCTCTCTCTCTTTTCCTCTCTTTCTTTTCATCGACTCCAGTCCCCAGGTCCCGGTCTGTAAAAGACTGCAACAGTTGAGCTTTAAGCCAACTTTTTCACTCTTCTCTTTCACTTTCATCAAGAAGCTCTTTAGTTCTTCTCTCTTTCTGCCATAAGGGTGGTGTCATCTGCATATCTGAGGTTATTGATATTTCTCCCGGCAATCTTGATTCCAGCTTGTGCTCATCCAGCCCAGCGTTTCTCATGATGTACTCTGCATATAAGTTAAATAAGCAGGGTGACAACATACAGGGTGACAATATACATCAAGGAGCCTTGACATACTCTTTTTCCTACTTGGAACCAGTATGTTGTTCCATGTCCAGTTCTAACTGTTGCTTCCTGACCTGCATACAGGTTTTGCAAGAGGCAGGTCAGGTGGTCTGATATTCCTATCTCTTTCAGAATTTTCCACAGTTTATTGTGATCCACACAGTCAAAGGCTTTGGTATAGTCAGTAAAGCAGAAATAGATGTTTTTCTGGAACTCTCTTGCTTTTTTGATGATCCAGTGGATGTTGGCAATTTGGTCTCTGGTTCCCCTGCCTTTTCTAAAAGCAGCTTGAACATCTGAAAGTTCATGGTTCATGTATTGCTGAAGCCTGGCTTGGAGAATTTTGAGCATTACTTTACTAGCATGTGAGATGAATGCAGTTGTGTGGTAGTCTGAACATTCTTTGGCATTTCCTTTTTTTGGGATTGGAATGAAAACTGACCTTTTCCAGTTCTATGGCCACTGCTGAGTGAAAACGTTGCTGACATATTGAGTGTAGCACTTTCACAGCATCATCTTTTAGGATTTGAAATAGCTCAACTGGAATTCCATCACTTCTGCTAGCTTTGTTTGTAGTGATGCTTCCTAAGGCCCACTTGACTTCACATTCCAGGATGTCTGGCTCTAGGTCTGTGATCACACCATCATGATTAACTGGGTCATGAAGATCTTTTTTGTATAGTTCTTCTGTGTATTCTTACCACCTCTTCTTAATATCTTCTGCTTTTGTCAGGTCCATACCATTTCTGTCCTTTATTGAGCCTATCTTTGCATGAAATGTTCCCTTGGTATCTCTAATTTTCTTGAAGAGACCTCTAGTCTTTCCCATTCTATTGTTTTCCTCTATTTCTTTGTATTGATCACTGAGGAAGGCTTTCTTATTTCTCCTTGCTACTCTTTGAATTCAAATGGATATATCTTTCCTTTTCTCCTTTGCTTTTCACTTCTCTTCTTTTCACAGCTATTTGTAAGGCCTCCTCAGACAGCCATTTTGCTTTTTTGCATTTCTTTTCCATGGGGATGGTCTTGATCCCTGTCTCCTGTACAATGTCACAAACCTCATTCCATAGTTCATCAGGCACTCTATCGGATCTAGTCCCTTAAATCTATTTCTCACTCCCACTGTATAATCATAAGGGGTTTGATTTAGGTCATACCTGAATGGTTCAGTGGTTTTCCCTGCTTTCTTCAATTTAAGTCTGAATTTGGCAATAAGGAGTTCATTATCTGAGCCACAGTCTGCTCCCGGTCTTGTTTTTGCTGACTGCATAGAGCTTCTCCAACTTTGGCTGCAAAGAATAAAATCAATCTGATTTCGGTGTTGGCAATCTGGTGATGTTCATGTGTAGAACCTTCTCTTGTGTTGTTGGAAGAGGGTGTTTGTTTATGACCAGTGCATTCTCTTGGCAAAACTCTATTAGCCTTTGCCCTGTTTCATTCCGTATTCTAAGGCCAAATTTGCTGGTTATTGCAGGTGTTTCTCGACTTCCTACTTTTGCATTAAAGTCCCCTATAATGAAAAGGACATCTTTTTTGGGTATTAGTTCTAAAAGATATTGTAGATCTTCATCCTATTACCTCACCACTTACCAGTTAGAAGAAAGTCATGTATCCCTCTCTCAAAATTTGCCTTTAAAAACTCTTCCCTGAAGACTGTTGGAGAGTTTGGGTCTTTTGAGCTGAGCTCCTGTACTCCTCTCTTGGCCTTTGCAGTAAACCTGCTCCAAACTTGACGTTTCAGTTTGCTTGGCCTCACTGAGCACTGGGCACATGAACCTGGGTTCAACAACAATTCCACTGAGCTTTTAGAAAATATGCCCCTACAAATGCTTGTACACTGATGATTGGGAAAATTTGCAAAAAAAAAAAAATATATATATATATATATATATATATATAGCAGCCTCTACATAAAAAAAGCATAGAGATTCCTAAAAAAAAAAAAAATTAAAAAGAATTACCATGGGATTCAGCATTCCCACTTCTAGGTATTTATCCAAGAGAATTAAAATCAGGATCTTGAAGAAATTAGCATGCCTGCTAAGGATCTGGAAACAACTTAAAAGTCCACAGATATATGAATGGATAAACAAAATGTAAGGAGGCACACACAAAGAACTTCCTTTAGTAGTGTGGGACTCTTTGCGACCCCACGGACTGAAGCCCACCAGGCTCCCCTGTCCAAGGGATTCTCCAGGTAAGAATACTGGAGTGAGTTGCCATGACCTCCTCCAGGGGATCTTCCCAGCCCAGGGATTGAACCCACGTCACTTAGTAGGCAGATTCTTTACCCCTAGCGCCACATGGGAAGCCTTACAAAAGGAGGAAATTCTGCAGATGAACCTTGAGGATATTATACCAAGTGAAATAAGCCAGTCAAGAAAGACAAACATTGCATGATTTCACTTCTATGCGGATCTAAAGTAGTCAAATTTGTAGAAGCCAAGGGTGAAATGGTGGTTGCCAGGGGTTGGAGGGAGGGAGAAATGGAGAGTTACTAATCAATGGGTATAAGGTTTCACGTAGCAAGGTACGTAAGCCCTAGAGATCTGCTTACGACATCATTCCTATAGTTAATAACATTTTATTGTACACTTTAAAGTTTCTTTAAAAAAATTTATTTATTTGGTTGTGCCAGGCCTTAGCTGCAGCACTCAGGATCTTCGATCTTCATTGCAGCATGCAGGATCTGCTGGTTGTGGCATGTGAACTGTTAGTTGTGGCCTGTGGGATCTAGTTCCCTGATCAGGGATTGAACCCAGGCTTTCTGCATTGGGAATACAGAGTCTGACCACTGGACCACCAGGAAAGTCCCTTAAAAGTTTTTTAACAGGGTAAATCTTTTGTGGTATTCTTATGTTAATAAAATTAAAAATCAAATTATTATTAAAGTAAAAATAAATGTTCTGTTGCTGCATTATAATGGGTAGTTGAGGATTTGTTTGCATAAAATGGTAATGTAACCATCTAAACCAGTCTCCTTTTCACTTTACATGCTTTGTCATCTCGTAGAGCAAATATCCTGGGAGCTGATTTTGTTATCTTTTTTAGATACTCAATAATAATATTGCTGGACTGACCTAAAAGTGAAGGAAATATCAGAACTCCCAAATGTCAAAGCTGCTCTAGAAGGATAAAAATGTTTATGGTTGCTGAGTCAGGGGGAGGATAGGGGGAAGAGATAGGGAGTTTGGGATGGACATGTACACACTGATATATTGAAAATGTATTAACAGCAAGTACCTACTGTATAGCACAGGGAACTCTGCTCAATGTTATATGGCAGTCTGGATGGGAGGGGAGTTTGGGGGGGAATGGATACGTGTAAATGTATGGCTGAGTTACCTCATTGTTCACCTACAACTATCACCATTTTGATGTCAGCTATACCCCAATACAAAATAAAACGGTTTTAAAAATTACTTAAGGATGGGGAAAAGGATAAAATGTAACAATTGTGAATGTTTATAAAGAGCTGTTACAGATTCTGGAGGCAGTTTCCAGAGTTCTAAGGGTATGCTGAATAATCTCAACATTGTGGATCTAAGTGCATTAACCTCAAGGTGACTCCTTTGGAAAGGAAAGCTTTCATTTGATTGGTGAACCATAGTTCAAAAGATTTCCCAGTTTCTAGGACTATATTTGTCTTTATGTTCATGGATCATTTCTCAAGCAGTTGTGACAGGACAGTACGGAGAAAGAGGCCTGGGCCCATGCTGAGGCACTTATTGCTCAGCTAGAAAAAGAACTCATTAGAGTATTCACAATAAGATTCATAAGGATGACGCTGGTTCTTGAAACTTACCTTCTTTATCTTCCAATAACCAGATTCTTGATCATTAAAACCTAAATACCACCTCTTTTTTATTTATTCACTTAGTCATTCATTTCTTTTTTTCCCATTTCCTCAAGTATGAGCACCTTCTAAGAGCCAGCACTCTTCTCTGTATAAGAGTTTACCAGAAAGCCAGAGGGAAATGGCATCTGCTATTACATGGCAAGTCAGACTTTATCTGTATCTCTTTTATGGCAATCACTAGAGTTCAATTATTTGTGCATATCTCATCCTCCCATAAGTGCTTTAATGTCAGTATCACTGTCTCATTTACTTATTTCTTTATTATTTATTTATTTAGTTGTTTTACAACTAAAAGACAATTGACATGTGATGAGTGACTGGACAAGTGAATGAATTTAAGTAGGTGAGTGAATGAACCAATCTTTCTGACCTATTATGCCTGCGTAATGCAACATGATTTTTACTTTTCTGAACTGGTACAAAAGAAACCCAACCTCCGTCATTACGGGATGGAGTTGCATAAAATGGGCATCAAGAAAGCCATTACAATGGAATTTTAAAAAAACCAAATGTGTTTCTGCGGAGTTATAGAATACATTTTTGCAGCCTAACATAATTAAATCAGGATTTTAAAAAGGTTACAAATGCAGATTGATGTACTTACCAATAGACTTGTTACCTATTTAGCAGAGGCCATTAATGTGTATTAAGAAAGAATACCATTATATGGAATAGCAGTAGAGGAAGTTTTTTAGCTCCCTTAAATATTTCTTTATGCCAGATAATGACTCAATGAAGTAAAGATTAGAAATTGTCTCCATATTTTGACTTATTTAGAAAATAGTTTTGTTACATGTGCATAAATTAGCTTTGAGGAAGAAGAGCGCATAGGTAAATATTTTAAAGATTTGAAGTGAATACACACAAAGTTTAGGGAACTAAGGAAAGCTAATATCTGCTGAAAATGTCCTCTATTGAAGCACATTCCCACATTTTAAAAAATTAATTAATTTATTTTAATTTGAGGCTAATTACTTTACAATATTGTAGTGGTTTTTGCCCTACATTGACATGAATCAGCCATGGGTGTACATGTGTTCCCCATCCTGAAGCCCCCTTCCACCTCCCTCCCCATCCCATCCCTCAGGTCACCCGACTGCACTGGCCCTGAGCGCCCTGTCTCATCCATCGAACCTGGGTGTGCGATCTGTTTCACATGTGGTAATATACATGTTTCAATGCTATTCTCTCAAATCATTCCACCCTTGCCTTCTCCCACAGAGTCCAAAAGTCTGTTCTTTATATCTGTGTCTCTTTTGCTGTCTCACAAATAGGGTCATCGTTACCATCTTTCTAAATTCCATATATATGCATTAATATTACTATATTGGTGTTTTTCTTTCTGACTTACTCCACTCTGTATAATAGGGTCCAGTTTGAACCAGCTCATTAGAACTGATTCAAATGTGCTCTTTTTAATAGCTGAGTAATATTCCATTGTGTATATGTACCACAGCTTTCTTATCCTGGAATGTGAAGTCAAGTGGGCCTTAGGAAGCATCACTACAAACAAAGCTAGTGGAGGTGATGGAATTCCAGTTGAGCTATTTCAAATCCTGAAAGATGATGCTGTGAAAGTGCCGCACTCAATATGTCAAAAAATTTGGAAAACTCAGTAGTGGCCACAGGACTGGAAAAGGTCAGTTTTCATTCCAATCCCAGAAAAAGGCAATGCCAAAGAAAGCTCAAACTACCACACAATTGTACTCATCTCACACGCTAGTAAAGTAATGCTCAAAATTCTCCAAGCCAGGCTTCAACAATACTTGAACTGTGAACTTCCAGATATTCAAGCTGGTTTTAGAAAAGGCAGAACCAGACATCAAATTGCCAACATCTGCTGGATCATGGAAAAAGCAAAGGAGTTCCAGAAATACATCTATTTCTGCTTTATTGACTATACCAAAGCCCTTGACTGTGTGGATCACAATAAACTATGGAAAATTCTGAAAGAGATGGGAGGAGTATCAGACCACCTTACCTGCCTCTTGTGAAATCTGTATGCAGATCAGGAAGCAACAGTTAGAACTGGACATGGAACAACAGACTGGTTCCAGATAGGAAAAGGAGTATGTCGAGGGTGTATATTGTCATCCTGGTTATTTAACTGATATGCAGAGTACATCATGAGAAACGCTGGGCTGGAAGAAGCACAAGCTGGAATCAAGATTGCTAGGAGAAATATCAATAACCTCAGATATGCAGATGACACCACCCTTATGGCAGAAAGCGAAGAAGAACTAAAGAGCCTCTTGATGAAAGTGAAAGAGGAGAGTGAAAAAGTTGGCTTAAAACTCAACATTCAGAAAACTAAGATCATGGCATCTGGTCCCATCACTTCATGGGAAATAGATGGGGAAACAGTGGAAACAGTGGCTGACTTTATTTTTCTGGGCTCCACAATCACTGCAGATGGTTATTGCAGCCATGAAATTAAAAGATGCTTACTCCTTGGAAGGAAACCTAGACAGCATATTGAAAAGCAGAGACATTACTTTGCCAACAAAGGTCCATCTAATCAAGGCTATGGTTTTTCCAGTAGTCATGTATGGATGTGAGAGTTGGACTGTGAAGAAAGCTGAGTACTGAAGAATTGATGCTTTTGAACTGTGGTGTTGGAGAAGACTCTTGAGAGTCCCTTGGACTGCAACGAGATCCAACCAGTCCATCCAAAAAGAGATCAGTCCTGGTTTTTCATTGGAAGGACTGATGCTGAAGCTGAAACTCCAGTATTTTGGCCACCTGATGCGAAGAGCTGACTCATTTGAAAAGACCCTGATGCTTGGAAAGATTGAGGGGAGGAGGAGAAGGGGACGACAGAGGATGAGATGGTTGGATGGCATCATCAACTGAATGGACATGAGTTTGGGTAAACTCCGGGAGTTGGTGATGGACAGGGAGGCCTGGCATGCTGCAGTTCATGGGGTCGCAAAGAGTCGGACATGACTGAGCAGCTGAAATGAACTGAACTGAACCATAGCTTTCTTATCTATTCATCTGCCTAGATGCCGATGGACATCTAGGTTACTTCCATGTCCTAGCTATTGTAAACAGTGCTGCAGTGAACATTGGGGTACACGTGTCTCTTTCAATTCTAGCCTTCTCGGTGTGTATGCCCAGCAGTGGGATTGCTGGGTCATATGGAAGTTCTATTTCCAGTTTTTTAAGGAATCTCCACACCGTTCTCCATAGTGGCTATACTAGTTTGCGTTTCCACCAACAGTGTAAGAGGGTTCCCTTTTCTCTGCAACCTATCCAGCGTTTATTGCTTGCAGACTTTTTGATAGCAGCCATTCTGACTGACGTGAGATGGTACCTCACTGTGGTTTTGATTTGCATTTCTCTGATAATGAATGATGTTGAGCATCTTTTCATGTGTTTGTTAGCCATCTGTATGTCTTCTTTGGAGAAATGTCTGTTTAGTTCTTTGGCCCATTTTTTGATTGGGTCGTTTATTTTTCTGGAATTGAACTGTGTGAGCTGCTTGTATATTTTTTAGAGTAATTCTTTGTCAGTTGCTTCATTTGCTATTATTTTCTCCCATTCTGAAGGCTGTCTTTTCACCTTGCTTATAGTTTCCTTCTTTGTGCAAAAGCTTTTAAGTTTAATTAGGTCCCATTTGTTTATTTTTGCTTTTATTTCCATTACTCTGGGAGGTGGGTCATAGAGGATCCTGCTGTGATTTATGTTGGAGAGTGTTTTGCCTATGTTTTCCTCTAGGAGTTTATAGTTTCTGGTCTTACATTTAGATCTTTAATCCATTTTGAGTTTATTTTTGTGTATGGTGTTAGAAAGTGTTCTAGTTTCATTCTTTTACAGGTGGTTGATCAGTTTTCCCAGCACCACTTGTTAAAGAGATTGTCTTTTCTCCATTGTATATTCTTGCCTCCTTTGTCAAAGATAGGGTGTCCATAGGTGTATGGATTTATCTCTGAGCTTTATATTTTGTTCCATTGATCTATATTTCTGTGTTTGTGACAGTGCCATACTGATTTTGTGGTATAGTCTGAAGTAAGGCAGGTGGATTCCTCCAGTTCCATTCTTCTTTCTCAAGATTGCTTTGACTATTCAAGGTTTTTTGGTATTTCCATACAAACTGTGAAATTATTTGTTCTAGTTCTGTGGAAAATACCATTGGTAGCTTGATAGGGATTACATTGAATCTATCGATTGCTTTGGGTAGTATACCCATTTTCACTATATTGATTCTTCCAATCCATAAACATGGTATATTTGTCCATCTATTTGTGTCATCTTTGATTTCTTTCATCAGTGTTTTATAGTTTTCTATATATAGGTCTTTTGTTTCTTTAGGTAGAATTATTCCTAAGTATTTTACTCTTTTCATTGTAATGGTGAATTGAATTGTTTCCTTAATTTCTGTTTCTGTTTTCTCATTGTTAGTGTATAGGAATGCAATGCATTTCTGTGTGTTAGTTTTATATCCTGCAACTTTACTATATTCATTGATTAGCTCTAGTGTTTTCTGGTGGTGTCTTTAGGGTTTTCTATGTAGAGGATCATGTCATCTGCAAACAGTGAGAGTTTTACTTCTTTTCCAATCTGGATTCCTTTTATTTGTTTTTCTTCTCTGATTGCTGTGGCTAAAACTTCCAAAACTATGTTGAATAGTAGTGGTGAAAGTGGGCGCCCTTGTCTTGTTTCTAACTTTAAGGCAAATGCCTTCAATTTTTCACCATTGAGGATAATGTTTGCTGTGGGTTTATCATATATGGCTTTTATTATGTTGAGGTATGTTCCTTCTAGGCCTGCTTTCTGGAGGATTTTTTTTTTTTTAATCACAAATGGATGTTGAATTTTGTCAAAGGCTTTCTCTGCATCTATTGAGATAATCATATGGTTTTTTTCTTTCAATTTATTAATGTGGTGTATCACATTGATTGATTTGCAAATATTCAAGAATTCTTGCATCTCTGGGATAAAGCCCACTTGGTCATGATGTATGATCTTTTTACTATGTTGTTGGATTCTGCTTGGTAGAATTTTGTTAAGGATTTTTGCATCTATGTTCATCAGTAATATTGGCCTGTAGTTTTCTCTTTTTGTGGCCTCTCTGTCTGGTTTTGGTATTAGGGTGATGGTGGCCTCATACAATGAGTTTGGCAGTTTACCTTCCTCTGCAATGTTCTGGAAGAGTTTGAGTAGGATAGGTGGTGTTAGCTCTTCTCTAAAGTTTTGGTAGAATTCACCTGTGAAGCCATCTGGTCCTGGGCTTTTGTTTGTTGGAAGATTTTTGATTACAGTTTTGGTTTCTGTGCTTGTGATGCATCTGTTAAGATTTTCTAGTTCTTCCTGGTTCAGTTTTGGAAGGTTATATTTTTCTAAGAATTTGTCCATTTCTTCTAAGCTGTCCATTTTATTGGCATATAGTTGCTGATAGTAGTCTCTTATGATCCTTTGTATTTCTGTGTTGTGAGCTCTCCATTTTCATTTCTAATTTGATTGATTTGGTTTTTCTACCATTTTTTTCTTGATGACTCTGGTTAATGATTTGTCTATTTTATCTTCTCAAAGAAGTAGCTTTTAGTTTTGTTGATTTTTGCTATGGTCTCCTTTGTTTCTCTTTCATTTATTTCTGCCCTAATTTTTATTTCTTTCCTTCTACTAACCCTGAGGTTCTTAATTTCTTCTTTTTCTAATTTCTTTAGGTGTAAAGTTAGGTTATTTATTTGATTTTTCTCTTGTTTCTTGAGGTAAGCCTGTATTGCTATGAACCTTCCCCTTAGCACTGCTTTTACTGAATCCCATAGGTTTTGGGTTGTTTTGCTTTCGTTTTCATTCATTTCTATGCATATTTTGATTTCTTCTGTGATTTGTTGGTTATTCAGAAGCATGTTTTTTAGCCTCCATATGTTTGTATTTTTAATAGTTTTTTTCCTGTAGTTGACATCTAATCTTAGCACATTGTGATCAGAAAAGATGCTTGAAATGATTTCAATTGTTTTGAATTTACCAAGGCTCAGGATGTGATCTATCCTGGAGAATGTTCCATGTGCACTTGAGAAAAAGGTGAAATTCATTGTTTTGGGGTGAAATGTCCTATAGATATTAATTAGGTCTAACTGGACCGTTGTATCATTTAAAGTTTGTCTTTCCTTGCTAATTTTCTGTTTAGTTAATCTATCCATAGGTGTGAGTGGAGCATTAAAGTCTCCCACTATTGTGTTACTGTTAATTTCCTCTTTCATACTTGTTAGCATTGCCTTACATATTGCGGTGCTCCTATGTTGGGTGCATATATATTTATAATTGTTATATCTTCTTCTTGGATTGATCCTTTGATCATTATGTAGTGTCTTTCTTTGTCTCTTTTCATGGCCTTAATTTCAAAGTCTATTTTATCTGATATGAGTACTGCTACTCCTGCTTTCTTTTCACCTCCAAATGCATGAAATATCTTTTTCCAGTCCTTCACTTTCAGTCAGTATGTGTCCCTTGTTTTGAGATGGGTCTCTTGTAGACAGTATATATAGGGGTTTTGTTTTTGTATCCATTAGCCAGTCTTTGTGTTTTGGTTGGGGCGCTCAACCCATTTACATTTAGGGTAATTATTGATAAGTATGATCCTGTTGCCATTTACTTTGTTGCTTTGGATTCGAGTTCATAAACCTTTTCTGTGTTTCCTGTCTAGAGAATATCCTTTAGCATTTGTCGAAGAACTGATTTGGTGGTGCTGAATTCTCTCAGCTTTTGCTCGTCTGTAAAGCTTTTGATTTCTCCTTCATATTTGAATGAGATCCTTGCTGGGTGTAGTAATCTGGGTTGTAGGTTTTTCTCTTTCATCACTTTAAGTATGTCCTGCCATTCCTTTCCAGAGAAGGCAATGGCACTCCACTCTAGTACTCTTGCCTGGAAAATCCATCCAGGAGGAGCCTGGTAGGCTGCAGTCCATGGGGTCGCTAAGAGTCAGGCATGACTGAGTGACTTCACTTTCACTTTTCACTTTCATGCATTGGAGAAGGAAATGGCAACCCACTCCAGTATTCTTGCCTGGAGAATCCCAGGGACAGAGGAGCCTAGTGGGCTGCTGTGTATGGGGTCGCACAGAGTCGGATACAACTGAAGTGACTTAGCAGCAGCCATTCCTTTCTGGCCTGAAGAGTTTTTATTGAAAGATCAGCTGTTATCCTTAGGGAATCCCCTTGTGTGTTATTTATTGCTTTTCTCTTGCTGCTTTTAATATTTGCTCTTTGTTAATTTGTTTAATATGTGTCCTGGGGTGTTTTGCCTTGGGTTTATCCTGTTTGGGACTTTCTGGATTTCTTGGACTTGAGTGGCTATCTTCCCCATTTTAGGGAAGTTTTCAACTATTATCTTGTCAAGTATTTTCTCATGGCCTTTCTTTTTGCCTTTTTCTTCTGGGACTCCTATGATTCTAATGTTGGCGTGTTTAACATTGTCCCAGAGGTCTCTGAGGTTGTCCTCATTTCTTTTCATTCTTTTTTCTTTTTTCCTCTCTGCTACATTTATTTCCACCATTCTATCTTCCACCTCACTTATCCTATCTTCCGCCTCAGTTATTCTACTGTTGGTTCCCTCCAGAATGCTTTTGATCTCAGTTATTGCATTATGCATTATTGATTGACTCTTTTTTATTTCTTCTTGGTCCTTGTTAAACATTTCTTGCTTCTTCTCAATCCTTGTCTCTAGTCTATTTATCTGTAACTCCATTTTGTTTTCAAGATTTTGGATCATCTTTACTATCATTATTCAGAATTCTTTTTCAGGTAGACTTTCTGTCTCCTCCTCTTTGGTTTGGTGGGCATTTATCATGTTCCTTTTCTTGCTGACTATTTCTCTGCCTTTTCATTTTGTTTAGATTGCTGTGTTTGGGGTGGCCTTTCTGTATGCTGGAAGTTTGTGGTTCCTCTTTATTGTGGAGGTTCATCCCTGTGGGTGAGGTTGGACGAATGGCTTGTTAATATTTCCTGGTTAGAGAAGCTTAGATTGGTGTTCTGGTGGGTGGAGTTGGATCTCTTCTCTCTAGAGTGCAATGAAGTGTCCAATAGTTAGTTTTGAGTTGTCTATGGGTTTGGTGTGATTTTGGGCAGCCTGTACTTTAATGCTTAGGGCTATATTCCTGCATTGCTGGAGAATTAGCATGGTCTGTCTTGCTCTGGAACTTGTTAGCTCTTGGGTGGAGTTTGGTTTTAGTGTAGGCATGGAGGCTTTTGGATGAGCTCTTGTCGATTAGTGTTCCCTGGTGTCAGGAGTTTTCTGGTGTTCTCAAGTTTTGGATTTAAGCCTCCTGCCTCTGGTTTTCAGTCTTATTCTTACAGTAGCCTCAAGACTTCTCCATCCATACAGCACAGATTAATAAAACATCTAGGTTAATGGTGAAAATATTCTCCACAGTGAGGGACACCCAGAGAGGTTCACAGATTTACATGGAGAAGCGAAGAGGGAGAGAGAGATAGAGGTGACCAGGAGGAGAAGATGGGCAATCGAAAGGGGAGAGAGCAATATAGCCAGTAATCAATTCCCTTTGTGCACTCCATAGTCTGGAACACTCAGAGAGGTTCACAGAGTTACATAGAGAAGAGAAGAGGGAGGAGGGAGATAGAGGTGGTAGAGTCGAAAGGGGAGAGACCAATCTAGCTAGCAATGAGTTCCCTAAGTATTCTCCACAGCCCAGAACACCCAGAGAGATTCACAGAGTTGAGTAGAGAAGGCAGAGGGAGGAGATTGAGGTGACCTGAGGGAGAAGAGGGAAAGTCAAAAGGGGAGAGAGCAATCAAGCCAGTAATCACACCCCTAAGTAAAAATGGGTACTGAAGATTGGATTCTTAAAGGTACAAAATTGATAACAAATACCAAAAAGCAAAGATTAGAAGTCTAGAGTGTCAGGAAGCATTTAACAGGAGGCTTCTTGTGTGCTGTTTTGGATCTGTCATGAATCCTCTGTTCCTTATTAATTCCTGAATATTCAGGAATTAAGTGGAGTGGCAAACCACTCCCAGGGCTGAGGAATGCATGCATTTCCTTTGTTGGTTTTTCCATATGGTGATAAGTAACTATTTATGACCCTCTTCCTTTTTATGAACCATACAGTAAAAGTGATTATTTACAACCCTCTCTCTTTGATATGGATTGCCTTATGTTTCCTTGATAATTTGTAAGTCTGCACTTTTGATCTTTATCTTTGCTGAAAATAGCTACCTTGTAAGACAGTATATATACCCATACTATGTTGAATAAAACACCCTTGTTCCATCAGAGCTTGGGTCCCTGTGTCTTTCTTTCTTTCTCTCCCTTTCTCTTTCTGGCTAATTCTCTGGAGCGTAGAAACCCGATGTGCTCACTCTCCTGCCCGGGCTTCTAAGACCCTCTTGAGAAGGTGCACTATGCCTTCACCTCCTCGAGAGGGTGCCCAGTGCCTTCATGAGCGACGCAAGCTCTGTGTCAAGAACTTTATTGGTTTTCTGCATAAACCAAGGAATATCAGCCTCTTTCTCTCTCTCTTTTACTTTCTTATCATTGACTCCAGACCACCAGGTTCTGGTCCATTAAAGGACCTCAACACTAGAGTAGAGGTTAGACTCTCAAAAATACAATATTAAAAATACAAAACAAAATCAATCACAAAAATTATAAAAAAATATATATGAAATTTGCTTTAAAAATAGGGTCTTTTCTTTTGCAAGGTAATAGTAGGTTATAAAATGAAAATTAAAGGTGTAGTAAAGAACTTAAAAATTTTTTTAAAATTAAAAAATGATAATAATAAAATATGTCTAGGAATTTCTCTGGAGCTGTTGAGGGCAGTGGGGTCAGTTCAGTTTCAGATAGTTCCTTGTTCCAGCTCATACTACTTCTCAAGGTCTATAGGCCCCTTTCAATGCTTAGTCAATGCTAATTACAGGGTTTTAATCTGTTGCACCTGTCAGTTCCAGAGCAGTTCCTTCTTTGTTTATTTTGGCTTCCTCTGTTTGCAAGTCTCTTCAGTGTCTAAGTTCCACCCTGACACAAGAGGGCAAAGGTGGTCACTTATTTAGGCTCACTTGTTCAGCTGTGCTGCGGGGAGGGAGGAACACTGCAAACAAATATCACTGGCGTGTGTGGGGGGAGTGCTCGCAGTGTCTGGGCAACACTGGGTTTGCCCCCGCTCAGGGCGTGTATGCTTTCCCAGTCTACACTGCTCAGGCTCCAGGTTGCTCTGCAGGGGAACTGTCCAAAGTGGGCCCTGGGTTTTGTGTACTTCCCAGGTCTAAGCTGCTCAGGTTCAGGTTCTCGGGTACTCCACAAAGGCACAGACTCAGTTGGGCATGTGTTTTGTGCCCTTCCCAGGTTGGAGCAGCTCAGGCATCCAGATGCTTGGCAAGCGCACTGTCCCAGGTGGGCTGTGTCTTAATCACCTCCCTGGTCCCAGATGCTGGGTTTCCTGGGTGCGCTGCAAGAGCGCTGTCTCAGGTGTGCTGTGTGTCTCCTCTGGGGAGCTGATCTCTGGCTGTGACCGTCCTGGCAGCTGTCAACTGTCCAGGATCCCAGGAAGAGTTGATTAGCAGCTGGGAGCCTGCTCACAGTTTTGTGGAGGATGCCGTCTCTGGGGCGGAGACTGCCCCTCACCTTCTGGCTTTGGCTCGCCTGCCTGCGTCTCAGCCTCCGGAAGGGGGATGGGGCCGATCCGCAGCCAGCTAGCTCTCCTTTGGTATTCGCTCAATCCTTTGTTCTGTGAGCAGGCCAGGCTGTGCCTTAGATTAGAGCTTTTCGCAGGAAACCTCTCTCTCTCTCTCTCTCTTTTTTCTTTCTCTCTCTGGCTATCCTACAGTTTGGGTTGCTATATCACGTTAGCTGTCTCAGATTGTCCTCAGGGCATTCAGTCCTGGTCCTTATCCTAAGCACACAACTGGCGTCTCCCTGTTCAGCCCCTGCTCACTGGTGGCGGACGCTAGCCTTTGGGCTACATCTCCGCTGGGAGTTGTGTTTAGACATGTATTCTGGTCCCCCCCCCCCACCCCTTCCGGTTATGTTGCCCTCTGAGATTCCAAAGCTCCCCACAGACCTGCCGGTGAGAGGGTTTCCTGGTGTTTGGAAACTTCTCCTCCTTCACAACTCCCTCGCCAGGATGGGTCTCCATCCTTAACTCTTTTATGTTTTGTCCTACCTCCTTTTGAAGAGAGTGGGCTACCTTTCTGGGTGCCTAGTGTCCTCCGCCAGGGTTCAGAAGTTGTTTTGTGGAAGTTGCTCAGCATTTAAATGATCTTTTGATGAATTTGTGGGGGAGAAAGTGGTCTCCCTGTCCTATTCCTCTGCCATCTTAGCCCAAGGCTACAGTCCCACCTTTTTGAGGAGTTGTCGGCTTGGAGTTATTTTCTCTCTTGAGCTTTAAATTTCTTCCCATACTTTTTGCCCAACAACTGTCTTATCAACAGCTTACAAGGGTTCCCTATTCTGTGTCCTAGCCAACCCTTGTTACTTCTTGTCTTTTTGATGATAGCCATTCTAACAGGTATGAGATGATATCTCATTGTGGTTTTGATTTGCATTTTACTGATGATTAGCAATGTTAAGCATCTTTTCATATACCTGTTGACCATTTGTATGCTCTGTGCATAAAAATGTCCATTCAGGTCCTCTGCCTATTTTTAAATTGGATTATTTGTTTTTGTTTGTTTTTGTTATTGAGTTGTATGAGTTCTTTATCTATTTTGGATACTAACTCCTTATCAGATACATAATTTGAAAATATTTTCTTCCATTTCACAGGCTACCTTTTCATTGTGTTGATTGTTTTTTTTTTTTTGCTGCACAGAAATTTTAGTTTGATGTAATCCCAGTTGTTGATTTTTGCTTTGTTGCTTGTGATTTTGGTATCATATCCCAAAATATTATTGCCAAGACCAAGGAGATTTTCCCTGTGTTTTCTTCTAGAGGTTTTGTGGTTGACGGTCTTGTATTTGAATCTTTAATCCATTGCAAGTTACTTTTGGTGAGAGGTGTAAGATAGGTGTCCAATTTCATTTTTTCTTTTTTTGCATGTGAATATCCAGTTTTCCCAGCACTATTTATTGAAGAGACTATCCTTTCCCCATTAAGTATTCTTGGCTTCCTTGTCATATATTAGTTGACTGTGTGTGTGGATTTATTTCTGGGCTCTTGATTCTGTTCCTTTGGTCTCTAAATCTTTTTTATGCCAGCATCATGTTGTTTTGAGATACTATAGTTTTGTAATATAGCTGGAAACCAGGAAGTGTCGTGCCTTCACTTTTTTTCTTCTTTCTCCAGATTTCTTTGGCTATTTGGGGTCTTTTCTGGTTCCATACACATTTCAGAATTGTTTTCCTGTTTCTGTGAAAAATGCCATTGGAATTTTGATAGGGATTACATTGAATGCATAAATCACTTTGGGTAGTATGGACATTTTAATAATATTAATTATTCCAATCCATGAACACAGAATCTTTGCCCATTTATGTCTTCTTCAATTTTTTTCCACCAATGCCTTATGGTTTTCAGTGTTCAGATTTTCACTCACTTGGTTAAATTTATTCTTATTTAATTTTTTGGACACTATTTAAATAGGATTCTTTTCTTTATTTCATTGTCAGCTAACTAGTTTTCAGTATATAGAAACACAAGATGCCTTTTATATGTTAATTTTGTGCTCTGCAAAATTACTGCAGCTTTACTGAATTTGTTTATTAGTTCTAACTGGTTTTTTTGGTGATGTCTTTAGTGTTAGATAGGTCTTATTAAATGCAGTCTCTGAATCCTGTCCCATGACTAATGCAGCAGCCTAAGTTCCCCATACCTTCTGAGAATCTGAACCTTGAACAATTCTCAGAATTGTTCTGACAATAGCTCTACAAATAGTGGAACTCTGACTGACCTTCATCAATCTAGTATGGGAATTCTTTAGGCTATCTGCTCTCCAGAAGAATAGCCATCTTGAGCCTGTTGTGATGGTTAATAAAGGCTTAAGCTAACAGCTTTTAGTTGGTTTTTCTTCTTTCACAAATTCATGCTTTGGCTAGATATTATTTTCCTAAAGAATTTTTAGGTTTTGTTTTTGGATCTCATGGCACCAGGGTTGCTGATGAAAAGTCCCTTCTGCAGTGCTCAGTTCTGGGGTTGGCATCTTCCTCTGCAACCTCTGCATTTTCCTGACAGGGCTGTGCCTTACAGCTGTGGCTTCCCTGTGCTTTCTTTTCCAGGAATCTGGTCCTTCTGGACAATTTCTGGTTCGCCAAAAGTCCTTATTCTGCTTTTCACAAATCCCAACGTATTTATTAATTTCTTGTAAAAATGTATATACCTTTAAAAAAATGCTTATAATGATTTGGTGTTAAAAGGGGAGATTTCAGCCTGTGCTCAAGTTGAAATAAGAATAATTTTGTTTCTTTGGATGGAGCCACATGAAGCTGTATCTTTGGGGAGTAGAATTGATGTTCAGAGAACAACTTCTATTTTTACTCTCTTCATTTCTCTATTTGAATTTCTGCTTATGAGTTGCCTTTTGATTCAAAATAATGAAGTATTGGGCTTTCCTGGTGGCTCAAGTGGTAAAGAATCTGCCTGCAGTGCAGAACACCAGGGTTTGATCCCTGGATTGGGAAGATCCCTGGAGAAGGAAATGGCAACCCACTCCAATATTCTTGCCTGGAGAATTTCATGGATAGAGAAGCCTGGCAAGCTACAGTCCATGGGGTCACAAAGAGTCGGACAAGCTGAGTGACTTTCACTTTCACTAATGAAGTACTTGATGTATTGGGCATCTTATCTTCCTCTTCTACCTCCCAGTGTGCTCACCAGCTTTCTCCAGCTGCTATGGTGCCCAATCTCTGCAGCTTTCCAGTGTGCACAGTACGCAGAGTTCCAAAGCCTTTGTTTTCCAGGTGGGTTTGCCCAATGGAAGCACCAAAAGCAAATTAGACAGGAAGAGGAGGGTGAGGTTGGGGCACATATTCACTGATCTCCTCACTCTTATTCCTCGCACCCCCATGTTGACTATTCTGTGTCTGTTCATCTTCCTATGAAGAAAACAGCCACCAGGTGGCCCTTGGTGCATAGAGACCCTCACTTCCTCATCTTGATCCTTTATGCGCACGGGTCGCAGTGGCTCCAAGGATGCTAGCCTGGAGACCACATTTCTTTGCTGGCTTCTCCACATCCTGCCCACACCTTTGTGACTCAGCTTGAGCATCATTTATTTTTGCCCTGGATCCTGACTAAAACAGAACCCCCAAAACAAACCTCAAACCAAAGCAATAAAGTATTCAGGTAACTTAGCTATACAGATTGATCTTTTTGCTGTTTTGTAACAGAATAAACATATTTTAGAAAGAATATAGGTGAAGAAAACTCATTTTAGTTGAAGAAAGTATGCCACAGAGGGGAAGTAATAGTAAATATTTCATGAGTACAAACTTCAAGCTGAATCTGTCTCTTTCCTGCTCAGCTGTTGCTAGGTTTCTGGGCCTGGAGGGAGAGCAGGCAGGAGTGCAGACTGTCTGATGGGGGTCTTCACACAGCACCGTGAGATCCTGGTGCAGAGACTTACAGAATCTCAGAGAGTGAAGGGCTGTGGGGGCTGTCTGGGCCATTGACGTACAGCACAAAGAGCCACTCAATTTATGAAATGGTTCTAGATTTAACTTGTGTGGTAACTATTTAGAATAGGCCCCTGTGCTGCTGCTGCTACAGTGTGTCTACAAAAAGCATTTATTGGCTATAATATAGTGCTAATTTTCTCTCTGGGGACTTTGAAGAATAGCTAATAATAGCAGCAGGTAACATTCACAGAATGCTCACAGTATGCTGGAGATCATGCTCAAAGCTTGACATGCATCATGTCCCGTGACCCTCCCCTAAACTCCATATGGCTACTGTCCTCTTTGTAGAGTGGTGCATGATAGTAGTTGGTGGCATCACTAGTCCAGTTTTACTGATGAGGAAAATAAGGCAGAAAGAAATTAAGGGACTTGTCCCTCATCACACAGATGTTAAGTAATGGAGTAGTTTTACTCTGAACCCCACAGTCTTATCCATTACATGATTCCTTCCTGTTAGAACATCTATGCAAAAATATATACAAACATACAATGCAGAAATACTGCTGTGTGCCTAACAATATACCAGATATGTTGTTCTATGTCACTTAACACACAATAATGCCATTTTAAGTGATGCCATAATTTTCAGTTGTGTCAATATGCCAGTTTGCTTAATCCATCTCATTGTTAGATATTAATTTGCTCTGGTATTTTGGCCTCATAATTCATTTCTAATCCTGACTCCTCTTATATCATAATCTCTTACCTCAACATTTCCTTGAGCTTCGTATCCTCAATTGTAAAGTGATGATCATAATATAATCTGTAGTATTTAAATGTGTAGTAAGGAAAACCAGTTCACTGGAGTTTTTTTGAACAAATTGTTCATTTAAAGATATAAAGGTTAAAATATGCTTTAGCACTCATGTCTCACAAATGGTTTTACTACTACTACTACTAAGTCGCTTCAGTCATGTCTGACTCTGTGCGACCCCACAGACGGCAGCCCACCAGGCTCCACCTTCCCTGGGATTCTCCAGGCAAGAACACTGGAGTGGGTTGCCATTTCCTTCTCCAGTGCATGACAGTGAAAAGTGAAAGTGAAGTCGCTCAGTCATGTCCGACTCTTCGCGACCCCATGGACTGCAGCCTACCAGGCTCCTCTGTCCACGGGATTCTCCAGGCAAGAGTACTGGAGTGGGTTGCCATTGCCTTAACATTGATCAAAAACAGTCACTAGTCCAGAAAAAACTCGCAGAATTTTATTTCACTGAGTGATGCTTGTCCTGAGTTATTCAGTATGTAACAGTGTGCAATCAGAAAGGCACTTGGCAGTCCTTCCCTCAAATATATACAGAAGAGCTTTCCTCTGATTGCTCAGTATTTCTGATACATGTGCTTCTGCTGGAGTGTTATGGGCACTAGTAATTCACAGGCAGTTCTTAGAAATGTAAGAGAGGGGCTCTATCTTTGTTACGGGGATGATCCCATATTATCAGCTCCCTATCTTTCTGCATGTTCCAGTGACCTTTGTGAGAGTTTGGTTTAGTGTCTCAATTCTAGTGAGACTCAAACACTGGTACGCTTATCCCTGGGCTTTAAGGAGGACTGAAATAGTACTGTGCTGATGTTTTACTCAACAAGGAAATAATCAGTAAAATTAATCTTTAAAGCAGGTTGTTGCTCTATTTGTAAAAAGGAATCATAAGCAGTTGTAAACAGAACTGAGCCTTTACTGTTTGGATAACCAGAATGTAATTGTTTTCTCCATGAAGGATCCCATGCCAATGACTGAACAACAACAGGCGCATGTGTGTGGGAAAGAGAAACTCTGATTACATTTAGTCATTTTCCTTAAGAAAGAGAAATTTAGTAGCTTTATGTTTCATTATTTTACAGCCAAAACAGGTTGGAACATATCCTCTAAAAGAAAGGTTGCCAATTAGACATAAAGGTTAATGAAAGAATAAGGCCCAATTTAAGATACTTTTTCTTTTATTTAAAATGTTAACTATTACAACACATTGTACAATAAAATACCTTAGAATCACAGTAAAACTTTTTAAATGTCTCTATATAGTCACAAAACATGAAACATGCTGCAGGGATACAAACACAGTTTGATACCAACTCTCAGCACATTTTCACCATGAAAACAAATGGAGAAGCACAGCCTATATGTGAATTTCTTTTCCTTAGTAGTAGCTGATGTGACTGCTTCCAAGAAACAGAAATGATTTCTTTCTTTGGAGAATATATCTTTGATAGGTTTTTACAACTTCATTGAACACTGTGCTTTGGGGAGAAATTACCACTGATTTCTACTTCTGACTGAGTTGTCAGATTAGAATTACAACACATTTTTTTACAACATATATTGCCACAATATGAAAAATAAATACTTCTTGAGTTTTAAACTCAAAACAACAATTATTAAATAAATAATTATTCCTCATAGTGCATGTCTCATTTTACCTTTCCTTGACCACTGACACAAATGAAGCTCAATAAATATGTTAGGTAGTCTATTTACGTCTTCTTTCATAATCCTGCATCACACTCCTTTCATAAGCCACTGAGAACAAAGAGAAGGTAAAGGGTTTGTTAAGAGGATCACTGACACAGATAAACAAAGTTCAAGGCATAGGAAATTTATTTTAAACTCATTACTTTATCCCTCGGAGAAGGCGATGGCACCCCACTCCAGTACTCTTGCCTGGAAAATCCCATGGATGGAGGAGCCTGGTGGGCTGCAGTCCATGGGGTCGCAAAGAGTCAGAGACGACTTTATCCCTGCACTGAAGTATTTCTAAGAGTCTTATTTGTGCATCTTCTGTTCGGGTCTCAGTCTTTATCCTGATTGACAGTGATCTATCCACAGAATTCTTGGTTATTTTGGTTATCCTTATAGACTTAATGCCCTCAAAGTATACTTCCACAATATATTGCAATATTGATTCTCCATAGCTTTCTCAAGCAGTGACAGACACCTTGGTGATTTACAGAAAAGACAGTGCCTAAAGTAAACAGGAATAGTAGGAGGATGAAAGCAAAATGTGGGACTTTTATTCCAGGATATAGTCGACCAACTACATATATAGGTCATGGGCCAAGTCCAGTCTTTTCTTGTAAATAACACTTTATTGGAACATGGCCACACCCATCCATTTATGTATTGTCTTTGCCTAAGTTAGTTACGTGTTGGTTGCTCAGTCGTGTCTGACTCTTTGCGACCCCACGCACTGTAGCCCACTAAGCTCCTCTGCCCATGGAGTTCTCCAGGCAAGAATATTGGAGTGGGTAGCCATTCCCCTCTCCAGGTGTCTTTGCCTACTTTAACATTAAAATGGCAGATCTGAGTAGTTCCTCCAGAGACTGCAAGGTTCACACAGTCTAAAATATTTACCACCTGGCTGTTTACAGAAAAAGTTTGCTGATTTCTGGTATGTGGTGGTGGTGGTTTAGTTGTTAAGTTCTGTCTCATTATTGTGACTTACTGGACTATACCCTGCCAGGCGCCTCTGTCCATGGGATTTCCCCAGCAAGAATACTGGAGTGGGTTGCCATTTCCTTTGCCAGGGGATTTTCCTGATCCAGGGGTCGAACTCATGTTTCCTGCACTGGAGGCAGATTCTTTACCACTAGGCACCAGGATAGGGGTACCTAATAGTGTGAAGGTTTCTTCCTGTCCTCTGGATTCCTTCCAATGACAGACTGTCCATGAGACTAAAAACAATCTCATTGTCTGTAAGTAGGGTAATTGTACCATCTAAATACAACATAGTTTAACTTACCTCCTAGCACCCTAAATGGCCTGTGAAACATTAATCGCTGTTTCCAAAGGTATTTAACATATAGCTAGCAAGTAATTTAAGTACTGTGACTATGTGGAAAGAAAAAAGTACCAAATTATATTATTATATTAAACATAATTTCAAAGGGGTCTGTAGCCACAAAAGAATAAGGATCAGATTATTGTGATCAAAATACTTACTTCCATTTTTCATTATTTTAGCTAATACTTCATACACTTAGATTTACATGATAAATGATTTTTAAAACTAATGCACTTTTAAAAATTCAGTATGCATGGATAAAATACTGACTTTAAATAGAAAGAACTGTGAAGGACATCAGGAATCATAGATGCCACCCTAACCAATTTTCTCAGTGAGAAGAGTTTGCTGAAAGAGAAGGCAGGTAAAGGCTCCAGCGTTGTCGCTTCCCTCCTTTACCACTGAGCAGATGCTCATTAGTATACAGCATTCACTTAAGTGAGGTCAACAGTAAGCTGAATGTTTTTAATAGTGTACATGTACAAAGCTGACAAGCGTTCGTAACATAATTCTATTCCTCAGAGAAGGGAGGTAAATGTAAACTGACCAAAGACAGATTAGTGATCAAGCTGGAAAACAATGTCTTAACTGGAAGCAAAGTTCTTACCTGGTCCTTGAACCCTCTAAAACTGTAAATGTTTGTGTGTATGAACTGATGAGGGTTTCCCTGGGAAGATGGTTTCTAGGCTTGTCAGATTGTCAAAGGTCCTTACCACGACAGGGTAAGGATCAGATGGCTGTAGAAGGTGATAGACACTATGGCAACCTTGCCTCAACTAATTATATGCCAAAGTACCTCATTTGTTATAGATTACATGTTTGCCCATGTTTTCCTTTGATTTTTTCTTAACTAAAATGGAGGAGCCAAGATTTAGTCATTGATTGTGATTCATACAATGATTCTATTTAATACTATCTATAATTATATTACTATTTTAAGTACCTTTAATAGCATCTAATTTGTTCCAAATTGCACATGTCTATATTAATTGTAAAGTTAAGCATGTTCTGAAACCTGTATCAGTTCTGAAAATGAAAAGCTGATGACTGGCATGGTTTCAAGAAAACCACAGGTATACAAGGGCTAGTGTACACTTCTGATACATATAATGCCAATGTGGTTTAAACTTATATTCCATTTCTAAAAGCTGGAAGATAATACATAGCAATAAAACAATTTTAGTGTTTCATTATGTACATTCACAACTTCTTTAAAATTGAGAACCCTCCAAATTACTGATGAAGAAATACAAAAGTAGTATCTAAATTTTCAAGGTAGAGAACCAATATATAGGCTAAAATACCTCATTTTTGCTTGACTTTTTAAGATTAGTTAAGTCAGCACATCTTAGTTATAGATTTTCAGGAAACTGGAAATACTCTAAATGGGTAAGATGGGTGATGATTACTTTCTAATTACTTACATGATTAGTATTTTAATTCTAATTTCACTGAAGGTAAACAGAGAATTTGAATAGCTTTCCTAAGAAAAATAACCAATGGATTACAAGGCCTGAAAGAGCTTAACAAAATATCAGTCTCTAGGAAAATGATACAGGGGTTATTTAACCTTGAAAATACTATGATGAATGAGTTAAGAAATGAGTTTTCAGATCTATACAAGTGGCATTTACATACAATATAGAAATTAAAGAAAAGAAAGGAAATATGCAGCCTTTATATCAAGTGAAAGAGTTGTTCAGAATTAAACTGGGTTATGAAGAGACCTGTAGCACTCCTTCTCTTTAAGGGTTTTAGAGCCAGGACTGATTATAACCCTCTAGGATAATTTGATGGTTTCTCTTTTTAAGGCACTGGAATGGACTATGTTACTCTCCTAGTGTTAAACATTCATCAGGAGGTATAGAGTATGAGCTATTATAATTTCATAAAGAGCAAGTGATTTGTAAAAGTGGATTTGTTTTTGTTTACTTCTGTGTTAGAAGACTGTCAGATTTAACCTTTTGTAAGACTTTCTAATTAGCTTGGTTTTAATCCCCTCTTCACCTTCCCCACCCCTCTTAGTTCAGTAAGGTAAAATGTAGCTTATTGGACAGATAAAAGAGAAAGGGTATTGGACTAGCCCAAAGATTCGGGTTAGGTAATGATTAAAAGGGGAAGACACTAGGAGTTCGAGAAAGATAGACTGCTGTTGTGTTATTAGCTCGCTCAATCAGCTATAAATCCATTCTTGGATTTATTTATTACAATTAGATTTTTTCAACATAGGTACTCATTTTAATTTTATTATTCCTGTTTAATAGTTTGAAAAGAAGGCCTTAGAGAAAGTAGAGTAGATTTAAGATACTGTTTATGTCCAGTCATGGTTTTATACATACCAGAATTTAAAGCTCTTTTGCCCATTAGTCCAACAAAGGAATCTGTTTTATGCCCTGGAAAAATACATTTAGGGGTATTTTAATATGTATATATCTGAGGAAATAAACTGTTATAACTAGTACCAAGAAAAGCAAGCTTCCAAATATATGCCTATATAATAAATGCATAACTATTTCAAGTTTTGGTGAGCCTGAAGAAATAAAGACTCCTAGTAAGTCTTAGTAAATAAAATAATACAATGAAAGCACTTTTCTCAATTCTATATCTAAATATTAGCAAGTACACTTTATTCATATTCTATTTTATGTGTTTTATATAATGCTTTAAATATTGTTGCTATTTGAGCAAGCTCTGATTTTTAGGAACTCAACTTCACGTATGTGTGATAGAAATAGCTTCATTACTGAATATGCTATATTTCTCAGGAAACTAAAGTTAAGTTAAATCAGAATCCTATACTCAATAATTATAAATTTCTAAAGGTCATTATTTCTATTTCACTGGATTAAAAGAATATTTCCTGTGGAAAAAGTATGTTTTGAATTAATAGAGTACTTTATTTTTATCACATAGAATTTTGCTATATATAATTCCTTTGAAAGTAAAATCCTGAGAAAATAAATATGAATAATATTTATTTATTTTCAAAGATGAAACCTTTGGAAAGGATTATTATTTTAACTTTAGTGGTAGAATGTCTCTTGGCTTATACTGCATTAGCTTGGTTTATACTACATAGTTGCTATCTTAGTGTGGCCTGCTCTGCCCTCGGTGAGCCAGAATGCAAGTTGGATTGGACTTTGGGCTAAGTGAGTGTGATTAAGATGGATCCCTGGGACCTTCTACAACTCTGGTCCCATTAACCAGGAGACTGCAATCTAGTGACTGCCAAGTGCCACGATTCTGCCACCTTGGCTGCCCTAAGAATGTTTCGCTATGCTTGGAAGGACTGAGGTCTCCCATCCCATCATGGGATCACAAAACTGTTGATGCATTTCTGTCTTTACTTTAGTATGGATTCTCTACTCAGACATTCACTTCATCTTCTTAACTGACTGCTGGATTACTCTAATAAATTATGTCAACATGGAATCCAGCATACTAAAATGAACTTGGAGATGCCTATAAATGCTTCAATTTTTGTTTTTGCTTTTGTTTTTGCAGTGGAAGTGGCAGGGTGAAAATGAGGGAAGAGGAATGTGTGATGGATTTTTACCCCTAGGATTGAAATTCTTACCTAAAACTAACAATTTGTATGAATTAAAGGACTCCTCCCTCCTTCCCCTTTTTCCTCTTCTTTTTTCTTTCTTTAGCAGTTTAAAATAACAACAAATATTTATTATCTCAGTTTCTGTGGGTCAGGAATTCAACAACAGTTTAGCTGGGAGCTAAAGGATTTTTAATATAATGCATCTTTATGGTAGGTATGATATGTTTAAACAACAGAACTTGAAACAATTATGTTCTGGATGTAATTGAGTATCCTCCATTCTTAAATTGTGTTAATTAAAAATATCAAGTCCTACATTACAACAGAAAATTAGATATTATATAAAATGGAATTCAATATATATTTGCATTTGATAAATGTCAAAATAATTTGGAACTTACTTTTGTGAGAAAGCTGGCCATGTCCTATAGAAAGAAAGATAAAATTAGCAAACAATAGATTTGTTTAAAAGGAGCTACATTTTTAAAGAGAATTATAAAACAAATAGATTTTTAAAATAATGCAACATTTCTCATTCATGTACTATCCTGAGGAATATAGCAGAACCATAAATGCTAACCAAATTATTAATAATAAAAGCAATGTTTTAGCAAAAGGAATAGTTTTAAGTGGTTTACATGGGCCACAGATTCAAACTGAGGTCTGTGAGACTTCTGAAGTCTGCTAATAATTGCCTGACCATACCACGTCTCTTGTTTTCTTATGAGACATGCATTCAAGGTCCATCACCTCTGATTCTCAGGAGAGAGAGAGCAAACACATCTCTTCAATTCAACAGGCATTATCAAGAATCTGTATTTGAGTCCACAAAAGGCTTTCTTCATTTTCACACATGTGCATTCACAATAGTAAAATAAAGATTTATAGAAATGTTTACCATAAAGGGCCTTTAACAGGGCCACTTGCTTTTCAATTGAGGAATCTGACAAGAGACAAATTGACGTTAACCACACATTCCACTGATGGTGTGATGAATTCAAGGAGATTACTCTTCTATCAGAAGACACTGGCAGCTGAATCTACTCTAACCCCAGTGATCTAAAGTCAGTTTTCCACAAGCACTGAGAACCTACTGAGTACCTTGAGCCTTCCTGTTGCTTGTGAGTTTGGATCCTTGGGCAAGGAAGCACTTAGCTAAGGTTGGTTCCTGTTCTTGGTGGTTCAGATGGATCTCCCTCCCTCCGTGGGCACATGTGTGTTAGTGAGGTGAGGGCCAGAGTCGCGCCCCAGGAGATATACCCCTTTTAGACTGGAAATCTCTGCTCATAGAGCAAGAGAGACTGGGTGCTCTGAGCACCAGCTAAGAGCGTGGGTGGGAGTGTATGTGTGTGGGTTGCCCAGAGAGACAGGGAGGGACGACTGCCCATCTCACCAGCATCCCGTTTGCCCATCAATCCAAAGAACTGCTGAGGCTTGGGTCTCCGAGCGATTCTCTGCAGAAGATGCTCAAAGGGCTCGGGCATTTCCTCCTAGAGGACAAACACACGGATTATCGGGCCTAAAGGCAACCAGTTCGAGGCACTGGGATTCCGGAGTGCGTTCCAGCCTTGGGCAAATCCCTGCGGTGGGGCCAGGCCAGGACTAGAGAACCAGCTCCAAGGAGAGAGGAAGCCGAGCTTCCTCAAGCCTGGGCGCTCCCTCTCTCCACCCCTCCCCGCCCAGTTGCTGTCCTGCACCTCCGCTTCCTGCTAGCCCAGCCTTGCCATTAGCGGGACGCGCAGTGCCTCCACGCCCTGAGAGCGCTTTCCGTTCTTTGCTCCCAGCACCTGGACCCTCACTCAGCAGCCTCTCAGCTACCGGACTTTGTCTCATCTCAAGCGCTGGCTTCGGCGACCTATCACGGCCCTAAATGCACACAGGTGTGTGTGGCGGGAGGAGGGGAGGGACTAGCCTGGTGTGGTAGGTAAGGTGACAGCGCTTTAGAAGCGACTAGCAGTGCGTGACTCTCACTGTCCCCGCTGCATGTGGGTCCCTCGCGCAAACAGCCTGCGAGCAATCTAAGGAAAACTTGCGGCTACGTCTTCAGGTCAGTAAAATAGAAGTCAAGGCCGGAAGTTAGCTTCCCACCCACCTGCGCCTCTCCAGGCCCCCAGCAACTGGCCACTTGCCCCTGCTTCTGCCTGCGTCGGACGTGCTCTCCTCTGTCTCTGCCCAGCGTTTCCAAACGCCGGGCCCTTTTGCAGCGGGACTAATCCCCGAAATCCGCGTTACCAGGGGATGAAACCTTGTGAGGTTTCCAGTCTTGTGAGGATCCCGGGATTCTTAGGGAGGGTATTATTCCTCCAGAGAGTTCCTGAGTCCCGACGATGGAGAGGAAACTTGGTTCTTGGTTGCGGGACCCAGGGGAATGACGTTCCTTTACAAGCCCTCGCAGCGCGCCCCACTGCCTCTGGCTGTGATCCCGGAGCCCGCTAGGGTAACTAGGATGCTATCGCTGGGGGTGATGGTGGGATGGTGGTAAGTGACAGCTCCTAAACCCGTGAAGAAGGGCGCAGGCCATCTAGGGAACGGGTCTCACCTTGATCTGGTCGCTGTCGGACCAGTCGGACCAATAATTGAGATCATCGTTGGCTCCGATTTCTTCTGCAGACAGTTGAGTGGAGATGAAAAAAATCACTGCCAAGGCCACGAGGATTTTCATGTTGGATTTCTGGGAAGAGTAGGGAGAAAAGGCAGAGGGGGGAAAAAAAGAATTTTTGATTCCATGATAGGACTCAGGGCAGATTGAAACAAGACAACCCACCTAAAGGGCTAAAGTCCTGCATGTGCACGTTAGGAAAGAAAAGCCCTAAAAGCTTCTCAAATTCCCTTCTTCCTAGACCCCGAATCCCCAGCTTCCAACCATCAATCCATACCTTCAAGCCAGGAGGCTGTGCGGGTGGAAGACAAGGAGGGATAAAGCACTTGGGATACCCGTTTCCTCGCAGCCCCCTGGTTGTCCCCCCGGGTGTTTCCCCGCTGTCCGCAGCAGCAGCCCATCCAGCCCTGCTAGACGCCGCCTCCGATCGGTGCGCGGTGCGGAAAGCGCGCACTACAGCGCGCGGGCACTTACCGCAGCTGACCTGCCCGGGAGGTTCCTCTGCTGGTCTGAGCACTCGCGGGGCGCTGCGCACTCTCTCGGTCGCAGCAAGGATGGAGGAGGTCAGCAGCGCGCTCTTTTGCCTGCTGGCTGCCGCCCGGTATTTATCCCAGGCTCGCCGAGTCTCGGGACCCACGTGACGCGCTCCCCACGCGACTTTCTGCTCAATATTTAATTAACCGCCTCCTCTCCTTTCGCTTGCGTCTGATTGAGAGTTTCGAGACGGTAATCCGTCGGTGCGCATAACATCTGGACCCAATTGGGTTCGAAATGACGCAATTATAGGAATATCGAGTTCTCGCCATCCAATACCCAGCGGCCTGTCTTCTTCCGTAGGCATATCTGACGCCCCCTCCCCTCTTTCTTCGGAACGAGGTTCCATGACACCTGAGATTACTCATCAAAGCAAAGTGACTCATTCCTCGGACTTAGGCAACTTTTTCGTGCCGTGAGAGGATAAGTCGCACTTCTAAGGATGGCCAAATAACTTCAGATATTAAAATATTGTCGGAAATCAGGCTAAGAAAGGAGAACTTCAAGGGGGGGTGCATTTCCCCCTGCAGAGTATCTTAAGTGTTTCTGAGATACATCTTTCCGTGAGCAGAACAACCTTCTCTCAAATCAACTAGAATACTGGCGTGTTTTTTTTTTTTTTTCCAGTAATACAAAAAGACTTTCCAGTCCCATAGGATTTCAAAGGATGAAAGATTTATTTTACGTTTTGGAGACGCGGGCATTTAAACGTGGCATTGAACGAAGAACTTGCATATCAGTGCCATTTTAGGATATCTTTTGTTCCAAGCTAGCTATAGTTACCTTCGAGAAACCCCTAAGATATGTATAGGCTCATTCCTGTTTGTCACTAAAGGTCTTTTAAGATTTCTCGTGTGTGTAATAAGTGTAGTAAAGATGTTAACTGGACAGTCATTATCAATACAAGGCTATTAGGCAAATAGCTTCTGTACAGATATCACAGGTTTTCATGAGCCCATGGTTTGCCTTGAAGACTAAATGACTGTTGTATCTGGGGTGATGTTGTGTTCTCCCCTTTCCTTAGTAAACACTATGTTTTCCAGTTGATTCTGATGTTCTTAGTATAGTGCATAAAGGAAATAATTTATTGCAACGGACTTGAAGCCACGATTTTTTCTCTATTATTTGTTGTTCTTTCTTAAGTAACCCTGATGTTTGAATTTTTGTGTGTGTATCTCATTTCTTTATGCCTAGCCTCACAACAGGAGGCATTCTATTCTTTCTCTTTATAATTTTTTATATGGAAAATTATAAACTTGTACAAAAGTAGAGAGTCATCCACTTGAAACAATTTGCAAGTTTCACTTTGTATTTCCCCACAACTCAGATTATTTCAAAGCAAATCTCAGACATAATTTCAACTCTAAATATTTTGTCATGTCTATACAAAGGATAAAAAAATATAAGAACTATGCTATTATTCCACCTAAAAGCAACATAAAATAAAATAATTCTTTATATTAATGTCCAGTGTTCAAATAGTCCTCACTGTTTTATGGGTCCCTCCCCCATACATGGAGAAGGCAATGGCACCCCACTCCAGTACTCTTGCCTGGAAAATCCCATGGATGGAGGAGCCTGGTGGGCTGCAGTCCATGGGGTTGCTAAGAGTCGGACACGACTGAGCGACTTCACTTTCACTTTTCACTTTCATGCATTGGAGAAGGAAATGGCAAGCCACTCCAGTGTTCTTGCCTGGAGAATCCCAGGGACGGGGGAGCCTGGTGGGCCGCCATCTCTGGGGTTGCACAGAGTCGGACACGACTGAAGCGATTTAGCAGCAGCAGCAGCAGTAGCAGCCCCCATACACTTTACTAGTTGAAATCAGAATTGTAACAAAGTTTATAAATTGCAATTAGTTCACATATCTCTTAAATCTTTCCTAATCTATAGTCTTCTCTCTCTCTCTCTCTCTCTCTCTCTCTCTCTCTCTATTTTATAGGTAAGAACTGCTCAGGATAGTGTCCTGAGTTTGGGAGTTTGCTGATTGCCTCCTAATGGTTTAACTTGTTCCTCTGTTCTATTTCCAGTTAATTGGTATTTGTATCTAGAAGTTTAATGTCATCTTGGTTCGCTTTTTTTGACAAAGTTACTCTGCATGTGGTGTTAGGAAGCACATGATATCTGGTTGTTTCTCCTTTTGAGAGTTAGCAGCTGTTGCTGACCATTTTGGATCCATTAACTTAGTAGTACTTTCAAAATAGTGTTACTATGATTTTATCATTCACTTTTTATTTATTATTCAACCTATTCCTTCCATATAAAATTTTTTCTCAACAATTATGTAGTTACTCTAAGACATGACTAATATAGGAAAGATAGGATAAGTGCTTGATTACTTCCTTTTACCAATTATTAAAATAATGAGTTGGTAAATTAATACATTCAAATATGGCCCTCCCCCCTCCAAATTTAGTATCATTATGACCTCATTTATTTAAACACAATTGAAGTATTTCCATTCTTCAAAGAAAAATAGAAGGCCTCCTTTTTTTATTTTTAAAAATTTATTTATTTATTTTAATTGGAGGCTAATTAATTCACAATGTCATAGTAGTTTTTGCCATACATTGACATGAATCAGCCATGGGTGTACATGTGTCCCCCATCCTGAACCCCCCTCCCACCTCCCTCCCCATCCCATCCCTCAGGGTTGTCCCAGTGCACTGGGTTTGAGTGCCCTGTTTCAAACATGGAACTTGGACTGGTGATCTGTTTCACATAAGGTAATATACATGTTTCAATGCTATTCTCTCAAATCATCCCACCCTTGCCTTCTCCCACAGAGCCCAAAAGTCTGTTATTTATATCTATGTCTCTTTTGCTGTCTCACAAATAGGGTCATCATTACCGTCTTTCTAAATTCCATATATATGCATTAATATACTGTATTGCTGTTTTTCTTTCTGAGTTACTTCACTCTGTATAATAGGCTCCAATTTTATCTACCTCATTAGAACTGATTCAAATGCATTCTTTTTAATAGCTGAGTAATATTCCATTGTGTATATGTACCACAGCTTTCTTATCCATTCATCTGCCGATGGACATCTAGGTTGGACATCTAGGACATTCCATGTCCTGGCTATTGTAAACAGTGCTGCAATGAACATTGGGGTACATTTGTTTCTTTCAGTTCTGGTTTCCTTGGTGTGTATGCCCAGCAGTGGGATTGCTGGGTCATATGACAGTTCTATTTCCAGTTTTTTAAGGAATCTCCACACTGTTCTCTATAGTGGCTGTACTAGTTTGCGTTCCCACCAACAGTGTAAGAGGGTTCCCTTTTCTCTGCACCCTCTCCAGCATTTATTGCTTGCAGACTTTTTGATAGCCATTCTGACCGGTGTGAGATGGTACCTCATTGTAGTTTTGATTTGCATTTCTCTGATAATGAGTGATGTTGAGCATCTTTTCATGTGTTCATTAGCCATCTGTATGTCTTCTTTGGAGAAATGTCTGTTTAGTTCTTTGGCCCATTTTTTGATTGGATTGTTTATTTTTCTGGAATTGAACTGTGTGAACTGCTTGTATATTTTTGAGATTAATTCTTTGTCAGTTGCTTCATTAGCTATTATTTTCTCCCATTCTGAAGGCTGTCTTTTCACCTTGCTTATACTTTCCTTCGTTGTGCAAAAGCTTTTAAGTTTAATTAGGTCCCATTTATTTTTGCTTTTATTTCCAATACTCTGGGAGATGGGTCATAGAGGATCCTGCTGTGATTTATGTTGGAGAGTGTTTTGCCTATGTTTTCCTCTAGGAGTTTTATGGTTTCTTGTCTTACACTTAGATCTTTAATCCATTTTGAGTTTATTTTTGTGTATGGTGTTAGAAAGTGTTCTAGTTTCATTCTTTTACAGGTGGTTGACCAGTATTCCCAGCACCACTTGTTAAAGAGATTGTCTTTTCTCCATTGTATATTCTTGCCTCCTTTGTCAAAGATAGGGTGTCCATAGGTGTGCAGATTTATCTCTGGGTTTTCTGTTTTGTTCCATTGATCTATATTTCTGTCTTTCTGCCAGGACCATACTGTCTTGGTGACTGTAGCTTTGTAGTATAGTCTGAAGTAAGGCAGGTGGATTCCTCCAGTTCCATTCTTCTTTCTCAAGATTGCTTTGACTATTCAATATTGTTTGTATTTCCATACAAACTGTGAAATTATTTGTTCTAGTTCCTGGTAGGGATTACATTGAATCTGTCGATTGCTTTGGGTAGTATACCCATTTTCACTATATTGATTCTTCCAATCCATGAACATGGTATATTTGTCCATCTATTTGTGTCATCTTTGATTTCTTTCATCAGTGTTTTATAGTTTTCTATATATAGGTCTTTTGTTTCTTTAGGTAGATTTATTCCTAAGTATTTTATTCTTTTCATTGCAATGGTGAATGGAATTGTTTCCTTAATTTCTCTTTCTGCTTTCTTATTGTTAGTGTATAGGAATGTAAGGGATTTCTGTGTATTAATTTTATATCCTGAAACTTTACTATATTCTTTGATTAGCTCTAATAATTTTCTGGTGGTGTCTTTAGGATTTTCTATGTAGAGGATCATGTCATCTGCAAACAGTGCAAGTTTTACTTCTTCTTTTCCCATCTGGATTCCTTTTATTTCTTTTTCTTCTCTGATTGCTGTCGCTAAACCTTCCAAAACTATGTTGAATAGTAGTTGTGAGAGTGGGCACCCTTGTCTTGTTGCTGACTTTAGGGGGAAAACTTTCAATTTTTCTCCATTGAGAATAATGTTAGCTGTGTGTTTATCATATATGGCTTTTATTATGTTGAGGTATGTTCCTTCTATGCCTGCTTTCTGTAGAGTTTTTTTTTATAATCATAAATGGGTATTGAATTTTGTCAAGGACTTTCTCTGCATCTATTGAGATAATCATATGGATTTTATCTTTCAATTTGTTAATGTGGTGTATCACATTGATTGATTTCTGAATATTGAAGAATCCTTGCATCCCTGGGATAAAGCCCACTTGGTCATGATATATGATCTTTTTAATATGCTGTTGGATTCTGTTTGCTAGAATTTGTTGAGGATTTTTGCATCAGTGTTCATCAGTGATATTGGCTTGTAGTTTTCTTTTTTTGTGGCATCTTTGTCTGGTTTTGGTGTTATGGTGATGGTGGCCTCATAGAATGAGTTTGGCTGTTTACCTGCAACTTTCTGGAAGAGTTTGATAGAGTTTGATAGGATAGGTGTTAGCTCCTCTCTAAATTTTTGATAGAATTCACCTGTGAATCCATCTGGTCCTGGGTTTTTGTTTTGTTGGAAGACTTTTGATTATAGTTTCGATTTCCATGCTTGTGATGGGTTGATTAAGATTTTCTGTTTCTTCCTGGTTCAGTTTTGGAAGGTTATACTTTTCAAAGAATTCATCCGTTTCTTCCAAGTTGTCCATTTTACTGTCATATAGTTGCTGATAGTAGTCCCTTATGATCCTTTGTATTTCTGTGTCGTCTGTTGTGATTTTTCCATTTTCATTTCTAATTTGGTTGATTTGATTCTTCTCCCTGTTTTTCTTGATGAGTCTGGCTAATAGTTTGTCAATTTTATTTATCTTCTCAAAGAACCAGCTTTTAGTTTGTTGATTTTTGCTATAGTCTCCTTTGCTTCTTTTTCATTTATTTCTGCTCTGATTTTTATGATTTTTTTTTTCCCCTCTGCCAACCCTGGGGTTCTTCATTTCTTCTTTTTCTAGTTAGAAGCAGGGCTCCTTCTAATCAGTACTCAAATTATCCCATTTCCTGGCCAGAAGAAGAAAGGTGATCAGAAGGTGTCTTTTCAAATTGACTCCTGAGGTTTGATATGCCTTAAACAGGCTTTGATAGCTTTCTTGTTTTTAGTGAGACAGGATATTCCAGGTTTAAGTTGTGTATTTCTGCCTCAAACCTGCAATTTGAGGCAAACCTTAAATTTGCTTTTAAAGAGCTTTTGTTTCTTTTGCATTAGAAATGAGAATTAGAGACCATAATCTAGGTATTATGGGTGCACACTGCTATGAATTCTTCATTGTTTCAAGAGTTTTTCAATGAATAGAACTGAAAATGTGTGTGTGTATGTTTTAAATCATGAATATATTCTGACACTTTCTGTTCCAATCAGGATACTATCAGGTCTTTCCTTAACATTTTCATTTTTCCATCTTGCTTTCTATGCCCAAAAACCCCAGTTCCCAATGACATCAACATCATTACTCAGTTGCTTTATCTCAATACATGATGCCAACATAATCAATAATATGATTGTTAGAAACATACTAAGAGTTTTATTGCATTTTTTAAATCTTTAGATATATCACACAGGGTATGTTCAGTCAATTTACTGTGTGTTAAAGTCATTTTAAAACTTCTCTGTATGATTGTGGTATCAACTCTAATATACACAGGCTCATTTCTCTCACCTTGCTCTTGAGTTTTAGGAATTGCTTTCATTAGAATTATGTAAAGTACATAGTTAGTTCTAAACTCAAATATTCGAAACACAATATGTTCAAAGAAGTATAGTTTCAATACCTGTTCCTTCACCCTCTTCCTTCTAGTAACTCTTTCTTTTAGGGTTTTAGTCTATCCTTTTATTATTTTTATTGTTGTTGTTATTACATTATAAGCAAATATGTGTCATATCCCTCTCTGTCTTTTCATACAAAAAGTGGGGCATTTTAGATTATTTTTTTTCAGAGTTGCTGATGTGCTTTATGAAATAAACACAGCTATTTCACAAATTCTTCCCTGTTAGCTCAATATAACCAGGTGCATAACTCTGTTCAGATGCTGTCTGTTGTATTAATAAATGTGCCACAGTACATTAAAAGAAAAAGCTATTTCATAGAATTGAGTAATAAACAATAATGAGATAAAAATTGATCAAAGAATACATTTCCCACCTTTCTATGTCATTCATTAATTGCTAACTTAGTACTTCTAGTAAGGTCATGCACTTATTGATACACTTTCTCCTTGAACATTGCATGATTTGGGCTATTTATATTCTTTATTTCCTTTATTTGGGATATTTATACTCTTTATTTTATTTACCAAAACACTGAATTTATTTAAAAAGTCTGTATCAGTAAAATACATATGTCTGCGAAGTAGAATGGTGAAAAAGCAAAAAGTAACAAATCAACTTTTGTGTTTTTAAATTAAAAACATACAGGAAAATGCAAATAAAAAATACTGCAATTCATTTTCTCATAAGCTAGAATAAAACAGTTAGCATCTTGATCTGCTGCTTGCAATTTTTAAAGGGAAAAAAGTCACCTAATTTTTTTCTTATAAAATAAGACATGTTCTTTTTAAAAAATAAAGCAATGCAGAACAATACAATAATGTGTTTTAAAAATTACCCCAAACTCAGAAATTATCACTCTTAACCTTATTTGAATATATTTCTATGCATATTATAAGTTGAAGAATGTAGCGGTAGTCACAAATAAATAAAAGTTACGAAAGTAGGATGATTCCTACTAGGAAATATTTTTAATAAAAGATAGTTCCTTATATTTTATTTGACTTTAGTAGAAGATAAAAATGAAAAATGTTTCTTCACCACAAGGTATTTTTTCCATAAAAGAATCTATTAATGCTAAAAAAAAATTTAGAAATAAATTTAAGAGGCTAGTATGGAACATTTAAAAAATACATATATTTGGAGAGTATCTATTTATTTCTTGTTTTAAAAGATGAGGGCATTAGCACTCAAAGGTCCTCCCATCTCCCTTACCCCCACCTCCTAATTTTTATAGTTATGTTATTATTTTAACATTATTCAAGTTTATAACATTTACAATTATTTTTGCTACTCTACTTTCATTAGTTGTCTTCTATTCATCCTATATTTAAACAGACTTACGTTCACCACAATTCTTTTAATTTAGCTTTGCCATTGTCAAGTTTATTTTCAATCATCTTTTATTTGACTGGATGTTGCTGTCAAGCAACTTTTTTCTTCCTCAAGAAGAAATGAAACATACTGCATTCACTGAGTTCTTTCATGCCAGTGAATGCCTCTCAGTGGTTCCTATGCTTGAATGGCATCTTGAATAGTTGTAATATTTTTATTTTATTTTGTTTTATTTCATTCTATTTTATTCTATGCTGCTCCCCAGGGGCGTGTGGAACTTCCTTGACTAGGAATTGAAACTGCACCCCATGCAGTGGAAATGCAGATTTGTAACCACTGGACCATGAGGGAAGTCCAGTTAAAATATTTTAAAATTAAATTTCATCTTTCTCAGCACTTTATGGACACTTCTTCATTGTCTTGTAGAACTGAGTGTTGTGGAGAATTCTGAGGTGGGATAATGTTTCCTCCTGCTTAAATATGATTTGCTGTTTTGCTTAAGTATCTGAGGAATTCTTTCTTTATCCTTTACATTTAATAGTTCACTTAGGATATGTCTTATTGTTGGTCATTTCACATTTAATTTTCTTAGTGTGTCATGAACTTTTTGTTTTGCAGATTATTCTCTGTTCATTTTGGGGAAATTCTATTGTATTATGGCTTTGTGAATATACCTTTAAAATGGAAATTCCACTTCAAGAATATTATTATCTTTTTTTTGATCATAATATATTTTATTATGTATATAATATTGTAATATGTACATTTCATATCTGCAATATTCTTCCAAACTTCTTTCTTTACTCTTTTCCTTCACATTCACTTAGATTATCTTACCTTTTCCTCTTTTTGTCAGTAATTGACTTTTGTGTCAGTAATTCATCTTGCTGAATCTAAACTGCTTATTATTTCCATAAACATTACATAGTCCCTAATTTGTTCTTGCAGACTAGTAATTTCCTTTTTGTCATCTCATTTAATTACTTTATTATTTTATTGGTATAATCTTATTTTATTGAATTTATGTTATTATTAAGGTGTTCTTGGTGTTAAGTAATTGAGCGAGTTTCGTTGTGTTTCCTGAGTTGTGTTTTCTTCAAGTTCAGTGGTAAAATGCATGAGTTTTGAGCCCATGCTAATGATATAAATACAGGCTTAGCCACTTGATAGCCATGTCTCAATTTCCTAATCTGTCAAATAGGATGATAAATAGTACTTACCTCATAAGGTTGCTATGGGAGTTAAATGTGTAAATACACATGAGGAGTAAAGAACAGTGCTCAGTACATGCAATGAACATTTAACTATTATCATTATTCTAGGTGGCTATGTGTGTGTGCATGGTTTACTCAACGTGGCTAGGGCTATTTTTCCAATTGTTTGGTTAAATGACAGTCTAGATATTGCCATAAAGGTTTTTTTTATTGTTGTTTTTTTTTTAGATGTGATTAGCATTTGAATCGGTAGACTTTGGGTAAAGCCATTCTTCTACATTATATGGGTGAGTTCTGTCCAATCAGTTGAAGGTTTTAGGAGAAAAAACAGGTTCCCTAAGAAAGAAGGAATTCTGCCTCCAGACTGCTGTTGGACCCAATACATCAAATTCTTTCTGAGTTTCCAGCCTACCAGGCTGCTCTGTAAATCTCAGATTTCCCAGTCCCCAAAACCGTAGGAACTAATTCCTGAAAACGTTTAATTGATTCCTTAAAAACCAGCCTCTCCTTTTCTTTCCTTCTTAACACACACACACACACACACACACACACACACACCATGCCCCACCCCCCACCCCCTTACTGGTTCTGTTTCTCTGGAGAATCCTAAGCAGTGTGTAATATATTTGCACAGTTTCTGGGCCATTCTCTTCATCTAGATTTGCTAGGATGATTCTGGACAGAACAGGCTTGACTGTTTGCCTCTATTTAATACTGGAGGGTTTTTCCCTTCTGAGGACTAGGAATGTTGCCCTCTGTTCACTTTTGTTAGCCTGAGGAAATGACAGGGGAGGCAAACTTGGATGAGGTATGGTGTGGTCTGAACACCATTATCTCTGCTCTTTCCCCTGAGATTCTGTGAAGTGTATTGTTCCATGTCAATTCCCTGGGTGGAAGGACTGTTCCTATCTTGCAAGGGGCCCTTGGACTGAGTTCTGTGTGCCTGACAGCTTCGCTCCGCTTCCCTGAGTGTCAGCTCTGTTCTCTTCCCTGGGGTCACCAGTTTCTCTCAGCCACTTGTATTCTTCATGTTTTGGAAGAAAATAATGATCTGCCCATTCATGTGTAGCATCACTGAGAGTTCTCCGACTTGTGTCAATTTACAAACAAAACTCTTGGCAGGAGATGGCAAGGTTAGGGACTCTTGTGGAGCCAGGCAGTGATGGGCCTCTTTGCTCCAGAGTTTTCTGCTTCTTTCATTGGTTACAGGTTCTTGAAGATTAGTGCAGTAGTTGGATTGTGACTCTTGATTTGTTTGGTGGCTGATGGTAGATTTTAATTTTTTTTCCCTAGGAGTTCATGATTTTTACTTTATTTTGTAGGTGTTAGAAAAGGCCTGAAATAGTACAGTGTTCATGTTATCTGACTTGTAAATGTTTGTAGAATTTTTGGATATCATGTATACCACATGGATGCATCAGTTCTTGTTGAGTTGCTCCTGCCTCCCTAACTTTAGAAAATCCCCTGGGGGCACTGCTGTTGCTGTAAATCCGATATGGGGAGAATGTGTTGTCTGAAGGGCAAAGTCCCTTCTCTGCTCCCTGACACACTGGCTTAGCTTTTACCCTGTTCTTCACCTAGAAGTCTTGCTGCTATGATCACTTATTTTTTTTTCTTGTTGCCTCATGGAAATTCTAATGTGCGTTATTAATTTTTCAAGTGTACTTGTGCCAATCACTCTTTTAAATCCTTCCAGCCTCTATTATTATCAGGCTCTGAGTTATTGTGCATTTGCCACTGCATAGGAAGAGATCCCACTCCAGAGGCAAAGGGAGGGTTACAAGTTTCTGCACTATCTGAGGTAGGCTAGAGGGGATTTTAAGCAGTTCTACTCAAAACCAGGTAATATAAACATGGTTTCATCAGGGAATACTAATCCCTTGCATCTGCTTTTTTTTTTTTTTAATTGGGGTATAGTTGCTTTATAATGTTGTGTTAGTTTCTGCTGTACCATGAAGTGAATCAACTTATGTGTATACATATATCCCCTCCCTCTTGGACCTCCCTCCCACCTCCCCATCCCACTCACCTAGGTCATCACAGAGCACCAAGCTGAGCTCCCTGAGCTCTGTAGCAGGTTCCCCCTAGCTATCTGTTTTACATATGGCAGTGCACGTACTTCAGTCCCATCCTTCCAATTCATGTTCCTCCCCATTCGCTGTATTCACACATCATACATTCTCTCTGTCTGCTCTATTCCTGCTCTGCAAATAGGTCCATCTGTACCATTTTTCTAGATTTCACATATATGTATTAGTGGACCTAGAGTCTGTCATATAGAATATAAGTCAGAAAGAGAAAAACAAATCCCTTTCATATAAATCTAATTATTTCTTTCTATGTTTCATAACACTGCTTTTTCAAGCATTTAGTTGTTATGTTGCTGTCCCTTTGTCCAGAGAGCCACTTTTTATGGGAAACTAATTTTCCTGATATAGTAAAGTCAGGCTTCCCTGATAGCTCAGTTGGTAAAGAATCTGCCTGCAATGCAGGAGACCGTGGTTCGATTCCTGGGCCAGGAAGATCCCCTGGAGAAGGGATAGGCTGCCCACTCCAGTATGCATGGACTTCCCTGGTGGCTTAGATGGTCAAGAATCCAGCTGCAATGTGGCAGACCTGGGTTCAATCCCTGGGTTGGGAAGATCCCCTGGAGGAGGGCATGGCAACTCAATCAAGTATTCTTGCCTGGAGAATCCCAATGGACAGAGGAGCCTGGTTAGGCTACAGTTCATGGGGTCACAAAGAGTCAGACACGACTGAGTGACTAAGCGCATACACACACACACAGTAAAGACAGAAGTGGACACCCTTCTGGAAAAAGGATAGAGTATTTTCTGTACATGCCACAGAAAGAATTAAATCAATAAGCATTTATTTAATATTTGCTATTTTCTAAGCAAATATGGCATTTGGAATACAGAGATAAATGAGTGATGGGTTTTGCTCCATCAGGGCTCAGGAAGGTCAGGAAGGCAGGATACATAAAAAATGCTATAACAGAATATTAAGCATTGTATTAATAGAGCATGGACTGAAATTTTCCTAGAGGAAAATTTCCTGGGAGGGAGTAGGATAGAAGGCATTTCATGAAGAGGGAAGAGCGAAAGCAAAGGCAGAGAGAGGTAAAAGAGCATATTGGATATCCACTCAATGGACATGCAGTAGAGCAAACTCCCAGAAATGGTGAAGGAAAGGGAAGCCTGGCAGTCCATGGTGTCACAGAGTCGGGCACAACTTAGCAACTGAACTGCACTGAACCGGAGAAGCAGAATCAAGGTGGGAAATGTTGGGGATGGGGATAAGGATTGGGAGAAGTAAAACAAAATAAATTCAACTGATGTTAACTCTTTGTTAGGTGTAAACATCAACAAATTCTATTAGGAAACAAAGATAACTTCCTTTGGAAGAAGAGCTAAGGTCACATCTATTGTTTTTTCAGCTTATAAGTGCCTGGGCACTGATGATTCTTAAGTCAGAAGTTTAGGTGTTTGGTGATTTTTTTTTAACTACTTACATATGTAGTCAAGGATAATAATTTTTTAAAATATTAATATTTAACAAATATGTTTTCATTCTATTGCCTCTGGGTGCAGTTAAAAAATTCACAATGTATATACTCACCAAAAGACTGAAGATAACCATATTCAACATGACTCTGCAGTGTTAAAATAATAAACCAGACTAATAAGTCTACTGAAAATGCTCCTAATCAGATATCAATTTTACTAAACTGGAGTCTTAAAGGTCAAAAATTCAATGAAAGTTAGGTACAGCCAGCGTGAACTGTGAAGTTCCAGATGTTCAAGCTGGATTTACAAAAGGCAGAGGAACCAGAGATCAAATTGCCAACATCTGTTGGATCATAGAAAAAGCAAGAGAATTCCAGAAAAACATCTACTTCTGCTTTATTTATTACACCAAAGTTTTTGACTGTATAGATCACAACAAACTGGAAAATTCTTCAAGAGATGGGAATACCAGACCACCTTACCTGTCTCCTGAGAAATCTGTATACAGGTCAAGAAGCAACAGTTAGAACCGGACATGAAACAACAGACTGGTTTCAAATAGGAAAAGGAGTACATCAAGGCTGTATATTGTCACCCTGCTTATTTAACTTATATACAGAGTGCATCATGTGAAATGCCGGGCTGGATGAAGCACAAGCTGGAATCAAGATTGCTGGGAGAAATATCAATAACCACAGATGAAACCATCCTTATGGCAGAAAGTGAAGAGGAACTAAAGAGCCTCTTGATGAAGGTGAAAGAGGAGAGTGAAAAAGTTGGCTTAGAGCTCAACATTCAAAAAACCAAGATCATGGCATCCAGTTTCATCACTTCATGGTGAATAGATGGGGAAACAGTGGAAATAGTGGCTAACTTTGTTTTTCTGGGCTCCAAAATCACTGCAGATGGTGATTGCGGCAATGAAATGAAAAGATTCTTACTCCTTGGAAGGAAAGTTATGACCAACCTAGACAGCATATTAAAAAGCAGACACATTACTTTGCCAACAAATGTCTGTCTAGTCAAGGCTATGGTTTTTCCAGTGGTCATCTATGGCTGTGAGAGTTGGACTATAAAGAAAGTTAAGTGCCGAAGAATTGATGCTTTTGAATTGTGGTGTTGGAGAAGACTCTTGAGAGTCCCTTGGACTGCAAGGAGATTCAACCAGTCCATCCTAAAGGAAATCAGTCCTGAATATTCATTGAAAGGACTGATGCTGAAGATGAAACTCCAATACTTTGGCCACCTGATGTGAAGAACCGACTCATTGGAAAAGACCCTGATGCTGGAAAAGATTGAATGCAGGAGGAGAGGGGATGACAGAGGATAAGATGGTTGGATGGCATCACTGACTCGATAGACATGAGTTTGAGTAAGCCCTGGGAGTTGGTGATGGACAAGGAAGCCTGGCATGCTGCAGTCCATGGTGTCACAAAGGGTCAGACGTGACTGAGCAACTGAACTGAACTGAGCTAAGCCCATTTGTCTTAGCAGAATAGCCAACTTGTAACACATCATAGAAATACTAGTTAAAAATTAGGAAATGAATCATTTTGAACTAGATTAGTAATGAGAAGGTACGTATTTAGATTCATTGGGTACCCTAAAACAGGGAAGTGTATTTTTCAAAATCAAACTGAGAAACCCAGTTGTGGAACCATACTTGACTATTTTCTTTCTCTAGGCAGTAGTTTAATAGTTAATGTATCAGACAGTTGGCTTTGAACTCTGAAAAGTATAGCCTACTCAGAACCTGTCCTCCCTGATTACCCAAGTCCTGGGAAGATCTTGCCATTTGGCATCCATGGTCACTCTCTTGTTCTGCTTCTGTTTTTAAGAAGTGTGTTTGTTTTTGGTTATGCTAGGTCTTCGTTGCTTTGCGTGGGCTTTCTCTAGTTGCAGTAAGCAGGGACTGCTCCTTGTTGCGGTGCACAGGCTTCTCACTGTGGTGGCTTCTCTTGTGGAGCACAGGCTCTAGGGTGCACAGGTTTCAGTAGTTCCCACACAGGAGCTCAGTAGTTGTGGCTCATGGGCCCCAGAGTGAGGGCTCAGTGGTAGTGGTGCTCAGGCTTAGTTGCTTAGCAGCATGTGGAATCTTCTGGACCAGGGATTGAACCCATGTCCCCTGCATTGGCAGGTGGATTCTCATCCACTGCACGACTAGGGAAGTCCTACTGCTTCCATTAATGTCTCTACCTAATGGGTTTTGAACTCATGCTGTCTGGTTTCAGAGTCTATGCCACCAGCTTTTATCACTGTGTTGTCTGTGCTGCTGTAGAGTTCATGTCATTTATGTGCTGAGTGTTTGGGTCAGGGATGACTAAGGGAGATGCTAATCATGTATTCCTATTTTCTTGTTGTTCAGTTTCTAAGTTGTGTCTGAGTCTTTGAGACCCCATGGACTGCAGCACGCCAGGCTCCCCTGTCCTTCACTATCCCCCAGAGTTTGCTCAAATTCATGTCCATTGAATTGGGGATACCATCCAATCATCTCATTCTCTGTTGCCGCCACTTTCTCCTTTTGCCTTTAATCTTTCCCAGCATCAAGGTCCTTTCCAATGAGTTGGCTCTTCCCATCAGGCAGCCAAATCATTTGGTGCTTCAGCTTCAGCATCAGTCCTTCCAATGAATATTCAGGGTTGATTTCCTTTAGGACTGACTGGTTTGATCTCCTTGCTGTCCAAGCTTCACTTATGAATCAAATCAAATGTAAGTTTCATTACCTGGATTTCATTGTTTATAATTTCTGTAAAAATACTATCACAGGTCTATAGCATATGGTCAGTCAGTCAGTTTAGTCACTCAGTCATGTCTGACTCTTTGCGACCCCATGGACTGCAGCAAGCCAGGCCTCCCTGTCCATCACCAACTCCTGGAGTTTACTCAGACTCACATCCATTGAGTCAGTGATGCCATCCAACCATCTCATCCTCTGCTGTCTGCTTCTCCTGCCCTCAAACTTTCCCAGCATCAGGGTCTTTTCAAATGAGTCATCTCTTTGCATCAGGTGACCACAGTATTGGAGTTTCAGCTTCAGCATCAGTCTTTCCAATGCATATTCAGGACTGATTTCCTTTAGGATGGACTGGTTGGATTTCCTTGCAGTCCAAGGGACTCTCAAGAGTCTTCTCCAACACCACAGTTCAAAAGCATCAATTCTTCAGCACTCAGCTTTGTTTATCGTCCAACTCTCACATTCATACATGAGTACTGGAAAAACCATAGCTTTGACTAGATGGACCTTTGTTGGCAAAGTAATGTGTCTGCTTTTTAACATGCTGTCTAAGTTGGTCATAGCCTTTTTTCCAAAGCATAAGCATCTTAATTTCATGGCTGCAGTCACCACCTGCAGTGATTTTGGAATCCAAAAAAATAAAGTCTGTCACTGTTTCCACTGTTTCCCCATATATTTGCCATGAAGTGATGGGACCGGATGCCATGATCTTAGTTTTCTGAATGTTGACCTTTAAGCCAACTTTTTCACTCTCCTCTTTCACTTCTGTCAAGAGGCTCTTTAGTTCTTCTTCGCTTTCTGCCATAAGGGTGGTGTCATCTGCTTATCTGAGGTTATTGATATTTCTCCCAACAATCTTGATTCCAGCTTATGTTTCATCCAGCCCAGCCTTTCTCATGATGTACTCTGCATATAAGTTGAATAAGCAGGGTGACAATATACAGCCTTGATGGACTCCTTTTCCTATTTGGAACCAGTCTTTTGTTTTATGTTCAGTTCTAACTGGTGCTTCCTGACCTGCATACAGATTTCTCAAGAGACAGGTCAGGTGGTCTGGTATTCCCATCTCTTTCAGAATTTTCCACAGTTTATTGTGATCCACACAGTCAAAGGCTTTGGCACAGTCAGTAAAGCAGAAATAGATGTTTTTCTGGAACTCTCTTGGTTTTTCCATGATCCAGTGGATGTTGGCAATTTGATCTCTGGTTCCTCTGCCTTTTCTAAAACCAGCTTGAACATCTGGAAGTTCATGGTTCAAGTATTGTTGAAGCCTGGCTTGGAGAATTTTGAGCATTACTTTGCTAGCATGTGAGATGAGTACAATTGTGCGGTAGTTTCAACATTCTTTGGCATTGCCTTTCTTTGGGATTGGAATGAAAACTATTCTTTTCCAGTTCTGTGGCCACTGCTGCATTTTCCAAATTTGCTGGCATATTGAGTGCAGCACTTTCACAGCATCACCTTTCAGGATTTGAAATAGCTCAACTGGAATTCCATCACCTCCACTAGCTCTGTTCATAGTGATGCTTCCTAAGGCCCACTTGACTTCACATTCCAGGATGTCTGGCTCTAGGTGAGTGATCACACCATCGTAATTATCTTGATCATGAAGTTTTTTTTGTACAGTTCTTCTGTGTATTCTTGCCACCTCGTCTTGATATCTTCTGCTTCTGTTAGGTCCATACCATTTCTGTCCTTTATCGAGCCCATCTTTGCATGAAATGTTCCCTTGGTATCTCTAATTTTCTTGAAGAGATCTCTAGTCTTTCCCATTCTGTTGTTTTCCTCTATTTCTTTGCACTGATCACTAAGGAAGGCTTTCTTATCTCTCCTTGCTATTCTTTGGAACTCTGCATTCAAATGTGTATATCTTTCCGTTTCTCCTTTGCTTTTCACTGCTCTTCCTTTCACAGCTATTTTTAAGGCTTCCTCAGACAGCCATTTGGCTTTTTTGCATTTCTTTTTCTTGGGGATGGTCTTGATCCCTGTCTCCTACACAGTGTCATGAACCTCCATCCATAGTTCATCAGGCACTCTATCTATCAGATCTAGTCCTTAAATCTATTTCTCACTTCCACTATATAATCATTAGGGATTTATTTAGGTCATACCTGAATGGTCTAGTGATTTTCCCTACTTTCTTCAATTCAAGTCTGATTTTGGCAATGAGGAGTTCGTGATCTGAGCCACAGTCCACTCCTGGTCTTTTTTTTGCTAACTGTACAGAGCTTCTCCATCTTTGGCTGCAAATAATATAATCAACCTGATTTTGGTGTTGGCCGTCTGGTGATGTTTATGTGTAGAGCCTTCTCTTGTGTTGTTGGAAGAGGGTGTTTGCTATGACCAGTGCGTTCTCTTGGCAAAACTCAATTAGCCTTTGCCCTGCTTCATTCTGTACTCCAAGGCCAAATTTGCTTGTTACTGCAGGTGTTTCTTGACTTCCTACTTTTGCGTTCCAGTCCCCTATAATGAAAAGGACATCTTTTTGGGTGAGTTCTAGAAGTTCTTGTAGGTCTTCATAGAACCATTCAACTTCAGCTTCTTCAGCCTTACTGGTTGGAGCACAGAGTTGGATTACCATGATATTGAATGGTTTGCCTTGAAAATGAACAGATTATTCTGTCGTTTTTGAGACTGCATCCAAGTACTGCATTTCTGACTGTTTGGTTGACTATGATGGCTACTCCATTTCTTCTAAGGGATTCCTGCCCACAGTAGTAGATATAATGGTCATCTGAGTTAAATTCACGCATTCTGGTCCATTTTAATTCTCTGATTCCTAAAATGTAGATGTTCACTCTTGCTGTCTCCTGTTTGATCACTTCCAATTTGCCTTGATTCATGGACCTGACATTCCAGGTTCCTATGCAATATTGCTCTTTACAGCATCAGACCTTGCTTCCATCACCAGTCACATCCACAACTGGGTGTTGTTTTGCTTTGGCTCCATCTCTTCATTCTTTCTGTAGTTATTTTTCCACCAATCTCTACTAGCATATTGGGCACCTACCACCCTGGGGAGCTCATCTTTCAGTGTCCTATCTTTTTGCCTTTTCATACTGTTCATGGGGTTCTCAAGGCAAGAATACTGAAATGGTTTGCCATTCCCTTCTCCAGTAGACCACATTTTGTCAGAACTCTCCACCATGACCTGTCCATCTTGGGTGGCCCTACATGGCATGGCTCATGGTTTCACTGAGTTAGACAAGGCTGTGGTCCATGTTAGATTGGTTAGTTTTCCTTGATTGTGGTTTTCAGTCTGTCTGCCCTCTGATGGAGAAGGATAAGAGGCTTATGGAAGCTTCCTGATGGGATATATTGACTGAGAGGGGAACTGGGTCTTATTCTGATGGGCGGGGCCATGCTCAGTAAATCTATAATCCAATTTTCCGTTGATGCGTGGAGCTGTGATCCCTCCTCCTATTTACCTGGGGACAAACTATGGTGGAGGTAATGAAGATAATGGTGACCTCCCTCAAAGGATCCCACTCATGTACTGCTGCACTCAGTGCCCCCACTGACCCAGGCCTCCACCAGAGAATCCTGAACATCCACATGCAAGTCCGGGGCAGTCTCCTGTGGGGTCACTGCTCCTTTCTCCTGGCTCCTGCTGCACAAGGTTCTATTGTGCCCTCCAAAAGTCTGTTTCCCAGTCCTGTGTAAGCTCTGGCAGCTCTATGGTGGGGTTAATGGCAACCTCCTCCAAGAGGACTTATGCCATACCCAAGTCTGCTGCACCCAGAGCCCCTGTCCCTGCAACAGACCACCACTGACCCGTACCTCCACAGGTAGTCAGTTTAACTGGCTGTTTGGATATAAGATATGAGTTTTAGTATAAGAAATTGCTTAGAGAAATACATATAAATATTGATGAAATAGCTCTTATGGTGTAGTTCATGGTGGCCTTTAATGTTCTTTATATAAAAGACTGTGAGATTTATTTATTTTCTTATTTGGTGTGTCTTCCCTGAAAAACTGGTATGCCTGCTTATATGAAATGGGAGCTAATTTTTTAAACTTTTCATTTTATATTGTAGTATAGCTGATTAACAATGTTGTGATAGTTTTAGATATACAGAAGAGTGACTCAGCCCTACATATACATGTATTCATTCTCTTTCAAACTCAGATGGGAGCTATTTAAGCCAACATTTTAACTGCTTTCCCCTTGTTTTCTTCTATGTTGTTTATCTTGACTTTCAGAGAACTCAGATGTAATTTTTTTATTTTGGGACTCATTTTTAACTTCCTAATCTAGTCTGTGTGTTTGTTAACCACTTAGTCATGTCTGTAGCCTGTCAGGCTCCTCCCTCCATGGGATTCTCCAGGCAAGAACACTGGAGTGGATTGACATTTCTTTCTCCAGGAGGTTTTACTGACCCAGGGATCGAACCCTGGTCTCCTGCATTGCAGGCAGATTCTTTACCATCTGAGATATAGGGAAGTTCAATCTAGTCTAGTCTAGTCTAATTATTCAACATTTCTCTTTAAATTTTGGTTTCTTATGTTTTAATATTTGATATTTTATATTGTTTATTTATTGTAAATAGCTTCAATTTTTATATAGAATTATATACACATATATAAATATAACCAAAAGACCTGTGAAGCTTACATTTCTTACCATTTCTAATATTAATAACCCTGGAACAACTCTTCATTATCTCTTTTCTGTATGATTTCAAGACTTTCATAATAATTTTCCCTGACTCCTGGCACATCTCTCTCTAATCTCTCCAACACAACACAGTTTTTATTATTAGTCTGATTGTATTATTTTGCTCTTCAAAACTCTTTGGTGGTTTCCTCTTTTTCATGAAGATAGCTGCCATTTCCTTAACTGTTCTCTTAAGACTCCTTAGTATGGATTTAACCTAGCTTTTAAGGCTTTTCTCCTTCTAGTCTTCCTCTTTGAGATTTTTAATTTATCCCAGCTTGACTACCTATGGTAATCTATCAAGTTGCTCCAGCCAGAAAACTCAGCATTGAAGTTAATTTTCTCCTTTCTTTTGTCTCTGCTTCCCCTTTCCCTCACCCAATCCAACTGGTCAATTAGTATCCTCTCTTTTAAGTATATCTTAAGTACACTCTGTTCTTCCCACTTTCATTGTGTGAGTCCAGGATGATATATCCAGAGCCACTTGAATCATCTTCCAATCCACTTTCCACAAAGGAATTATAATAAGCTTTCAAAATACAGAGCACCATGTTACTACCCTGATTAAAACTCTGGCTGATTCATGCTGATGTTCAGTAGAAACCAATACAATACTGTAAAGCAATTATCCTTCAATTAAAAAAAAATAACTCCAAGTGGCTTAAATAAAATCCTTAACCCTGGCTTTCAAAGCCATGCATGATCTGGGCCCTGTTTACCTCTTCATGCTCATTTCTTGCCCCTCACAACATAGCACCCCAGGCCCCAGTCTTTGCCCAGGTCATGTCTCTGGCTAGAGCAGGAGTTGGCAAACTGTAGTCCATAGGCCAGATTTGGCTCACTGCCTGTTTTCATCAATAAAGTTTGATTAAACCACAACTGACATCCATTTGGTTAGGTATTGTCAATGGCTGCTTTCATGCTCCAGGGACAGAGTTGAATAGTTGTAACAGAGAACAAATGGCCCACAAAACATGATATATTTACTCTTTGTCCCACTGTTGAATGTTTGTTGAACTCCAGGCTAGAATATCCGTCCCCCTGCTCCATGCAGAGCTCTGGTCTTTTCTCATTGTACAGCTCTCAAGTCAAATGTCTCTATCTCAGAAAGGTTTTCCTGATCATCATATCTATACAGGTTACTTCCTCAATTTTCTGTCATTGTTCTAAATGTGTTATTCCATTACCACAAACTGTGTTTAAATACTGTTTGTTTACTTATAACTGTATTTTTAATTGAAATATACATTTCTTAAGGTCAGAGAACATGTCAGTTTTGTTCATCACTTTATACTGTTCCTGAAATAATAACCTAATCAGAGTAGACCTACATCCCACCTCCAGTTTTTAAAAAAATTTCCCTTTTGGTTGGTCAATATTTTGAGTTTTTAAACAGTCCCTTTCCATTTATCTTTCACGGAGAATATCCTTCCTGTGCACTGCCCGTGTGGGCCTCTGTCTGTTGTTTAATCTACTCTTCTGGGTGGTATCACACAATCGTCCTTAACTTTGTCTTGTTGCAATTGTTGTAGTGATGATGCATTTACCTGAGGAGAATAAAGTGGAGGCCTAGAGAAATACTTCCTTTATTAAATATAAGAGTTAATCAATATGAAAATAGAATAACTGATAAAAAGGGAAAACTGTGAAGAATCATTAGTCAAAGCCGTAGAATAAGATCCAACTGTGCGGGCATGATGCTAAGTTGCTTCAGTCGTGTCCGACCCTTTGTGACCCTATGAAACGTAGCCTGCCAGGCTCCTCTGTTCATGGGGATTCTCCAGGCAAGAATACTGGAGTGGGGTGCCATTCCCTCCTCCAGGGGATCTTTCTGATCCAGGAAGATCAAACCTGACTCTTCTGTGGCTCCTGCATTGCAGGATTCTTTACAGATTCTTTACTGCTGAACCACTGGGGAAGCCCAAGATCCAACCATATTTGCTGATAATAATTTTCTTGTTAAAAAGTACAGAAATATCTAAGCTTTCAAACTATAAGAAACTCAAGTATAGATAAATACCCTAATATATGTAAATTATCTAATATAATATGTCCTTAGTAGTGAAATTTTGTCATTGGCTTGAGATTTGATCATAGCATTAAGATAGAAGAATAAACACAAACTTTTACCAATGATTATGGATTTTATCAGAAGAGTTTCATAGGAAGTCTCTAGAGATGTTATTTGCTCTATGATCATATTTCCCTTATTTACACTGATAGTTTTGATGTATTAACCATGCATAAGGCTAATTAATTGATTAATTAGTTGCAAAAACTTAGAGTCAAGCTCCATGTTGTTTTTAGTAGATTTGTAAGAAAGGAATTATGAGTAAGGAATACATGAAGACCAATATTCCAAAGTTCCCTGGTAAAGTGGTGAAAATTTCAGTTAAAAGGGGAATCAATGCTTAATAATATTGTATCAATGTTAATTTTCTGGTTTTGATACTTGTACTATGATTATGTAAGATGTTAACATTTGAGGAAACTGGAGGAAGGGAATATGAGAATGCTTTGTACTATTTTGCACATTTTTGTAAATATGAAATTATTTTAAAGTCAAAAGTTAAATAAATTTAAAGAAGCTCCTCTCAGAAAAAAGGGGGGAATTGAGAGACAGAGAGGCATGGTTAACATTATTGGTGGGAAAGAGTTTTGCCTGAGGTCTGGGATATGGGGGAATCTGGTTTATAAGCCAAAAGAAGCTCCAAGTCTCATATTTTAGCCTAGATGCCTAGTCTCTAAACAGAAAGCGAAAAGGCCAGCAGCCTTCCACTTTGCTTGTCTTGTATTGGCCATGAGTCATTGTTAGTGACATGTAAATATTGGTCACAAAGCTATCCCAGTAATAGAGTTATCCTGGATATAATTACTTGGATTAAGAATTACATATAAAATAATAACTTATTATTCTACATCTGTGTCAGCTGCAAGAAGAATCAAGAGAATAATGGGTAAACAAAATTTTGATTGTAAGGGGGCAATTTAAATAGGGGTCCATTGATTTATCTTCCTTTCTTTTAGCCAACTGAATTCAAGAGATTTGGGATTGATTCTTCTAAAGTTAGCAAATAGCATTACCAGTAACTGGGAATTAAGAGAAACCTTTAAAAGCTTATTGCCAGTTTCTTTTCCATGTAGTTCATTTTGGATTCCCCCACCATAGTTCTAGGGTGAGTTATCAATTAGAAGAAGCTTCATGAAGGAAGAGGAAGTCTAGATATATCTTATTTTAAAAAATTTGTTTCAGTGGCAGACTTATGGCAACTTTGTTCTACCAACATTTCTTAAGAATATCCTAAGAATACAAAAGAAAAATTATTTGAATTACTCCATCCATTGTAGGTTATAAGATTTTGCTACTTTAAGCTAGACAATGTATAGCTGTTTTAAAACGTTGAGATTCCTAGGTGACTACACAGAATCAATTTGAGGCTATAAGAGCATAGATAATGGCATGAAACATTGATGTCGCAGTAAGGTGGGCCTGGCATATTGTTCAGTTTTTATCATATGCTAGCTGTTTGACCTTAGGCATATAATTTAACATCTTGTTCTGTATGTGTATGTGTGTATGTGTTTGTGTTTAATATGCCTTTATTGTAAAGTTTCTGTGATAACATGAGATAATATTGTAAAACACAGGGTATATTGCCTGGGAACTGGTAGACAGTAAAATGCAATCACAATTACATCATTATTACTCTAAATGTAGTATTCAAGTGTTCCGGAGGAAATGTAATATTCACTGACAGACTTATGGAGATGATTTCCAGGGAGCAGTTAGCTCTGTATATGTAAATAAAATTAGCTTACTCAACCAACCCTCAGTTTCTGTAAATGACACCATAGCCAATGTATCTTTACTTTTCTTATTATGTATCTAAGCTTGTCGTACTGGCCTTTATTTTATGAATACAGGCTTCATGAGTTTAGATATCATAATTAAGGCATAGCTCACTTTAAAAAACTAGGATTTGAGATAACCTTGGAAAGTGAGATGAAAGATTTGGTTTTATTTTAGGTTCTTATAATTACAGAAAGATCCGTGATGGATGTCTTAGCTGAGGCTGTAACAGAATACCATAGATTGGGTGACTTGCCAACAGTAGATATATAATTCTTATAATTCTGGATTTCCAGGTGGTACAGTGGTAAAAAATCCACCTGTTAGTGCAGGAGACTCAGGTTCAATCCCTGGGTTGGGAAGATCCCCTGGAGAAGGAAGTGGCTTCCAGTATTGAAGGAAATACTGAAGGAAGTACTCCAGTATTCTTGCCTGGGAAATCTCATGGACAGAGGAGCCTGGAGGGCTACAGTCCATGGGGTCACATGAGTTGGACATGACTGAGCATTCTTGCCCATAGCTCTGGAGGCAGGGAAGCTTAAGACCAAGGGGCCTGCAGGTTCAGTGTCTGGTGAAGGCTCCTTTCTTGGTTCATAGACTGTCTTCTCAGTGTGCCTTCATAACCAGAGGAGTGAAGGAGATTTCTGGGGTCTCTTTCATGAGGGCACATTTCATTGTGTTAAGACTTAGTTATTGTGTTAGGACTTTAACATATTAATTTTGGGGAGACACAAATATTTAGTTAGTAGCAATGGAATTTTAGAATTGAAAGATACCATAGCAATTATCTTGCCAAAACCTTTTTTCAGGTGATGAAACAGACAACCAAAAAGATGTTTCTAAGATCATGTGGGTGGGTGCTAAGTTGCTTCATCCCTGTCTGACTCTTTGCAAACCTATGGACTGTAGCCCACCAGGCTCCTCTATCCATGGGACTCTCCAGGCAAGAATACTGGAGTCGGTTGCCATGCCCTCCTCCAGGGGATCTTTCTGATACAGGGATCTAACCTGTGCCTCTTATGTCTCCTGCATTGGCAGGCATGTTCTTTACCACTAGTGCCACCTAGGAAGCCCTCCTAAGGTTATATAGCCAGTTATCAGCAGAACCAGGATTAGAGCTCAGTATTCCTGACTTCAGATCAGCTCTTCCTGTGCCTGGCTCTGCTTAATTTATGACAATTTCAGAGGAGACATGACATTTGAATTGGTCCAGGATAGCAAGATTCTCCAAATGTTTAAAATAAGCTTCTATTTACAATAATGAATTCTTATTATACTTTGGGAGACATTGACATCGGTGGTGAGGAAGTATATATGAGACAGCATGAACCCTCCAGAGCCCCAGACATATTGAAGACTAACATGGCCCAGGATTCAGGTATCTGAAGGATTCCCATGCTGTCACAGCAGAGCAGGTGTGTTGTGTCCAAACTTTGACAAGAGGTTCTCTCCAAGAACCTTTGACAAGAGCTCTTTACCCAAGAACTTTTCATGGGGAAATGAAATGTTATAGGAAAGTCTTTTTCTAATATAGTCCTGTAAGTCCACGTCACACTATTTTTTTTTTTTTTTTTTTTTTTTTTGCATAAAGGTGCATTGGGAGCATTGAATTATTCAGCTTTTTAGATGTTTATAAAGGTTTGGAAAGACAGTGTATGTCTGAGTAGGTGTAGGAAGATCAAGGTCGTCCTTTTTTTTTTTAAATGTGATAAAATGACCAAGAAAATGCCACTCTGACTATAGATAGACAAGCAACAACTCTGAGGGCCAGCATACCTAGAGGTGTCGTGATCAGGTATAGGAGCAGTGGGAGTGTAGACAACTCAGCGCAGGCCAGGGAGATGGGCACCAGCAACAGGGTGCAGAGGAGTTAGAATTCCAACAATCCTCTCCACCCTCCCACACACAGACGCAACACCAGGAAGCAGTTTTCCTCTGACAGAGGAGGGAGAGAACCCCCAAATTGATGGGGACAACCTTAAATCGATTAAATAACTTGTTCTGTCATCGGGTGGAATGAAGAATTGAAATGGAGAATGAGTTAAAAGAAAGTTGCATTCTTTATTCTACCAGTAGGAAGCGTCATACATTCCAGTGATGCTAGTTATTATATTTGGGGAGGGCAGGGCTGGGGCCAGGCAGTGCGGCTCCAGAGGACTGCTGCTAACCCAACACCACACGACCGTGCTGGGGAGGACACAGGCTGACTTGCTTATAGAATCATTACCCTGGATGGCAGGAAGAGTTAGCACTGGAAGACAGATGGAAAAGTATTTTTGGAATTTTAAGAAAGGTATCCTGAATGACTTAGAACTGAAGGAATGAGAAGATTCACCTATTGAACTTGTGCTTGCAGAAAGGGAAAAATCTGTTCTAGGTTTTATTATATTTATATATACAGAGGCCTAGTGAATGCATGCTTATGCATCTGATGATTGGGATTAAAAAGAGAATTAAAATTTAAGTACAACTAAGAATTCTGTTTTCGTTGTTGTTGCTATTCTTATTTTTACTAGGCTATAGGGGTTAGGTTGGGAACTATCTCTGCAAGTTACGCCCCACCAGGGAAATGTCCATTCTCATTTTCCTGTGCTGGCTTTTAGAGATTTTTTTTTTTTTTTTTTTTGAGCCACTGCTCTTCCTGGCAGCAGCTTCTTCAGGTCCATTGCTGAGTGGCTCCTCCGCAGTGTTCTTGGGGACACTCTTGTTTCCTGATTCTTCAGGGTCAATAACTGGTTATGTTATTAGATAATGCAGTTCTTCCAAAGAAATGAGTAAGATAGACCTTACCAGAAATATCTAAAATTGGAAAACTGGAGATGTTCATAGACTACATGTACTGGGATCTGTTGTCATTGGTGGCAAATTAGACAACACATTAATAAGACTTTGAAACTTCTGAAGCCCAAACAACAAACTGGAAACATTTTGACATTTAACAATTCTTAAAATTCATGCTCTGTGTTTCTGTTTGTGTTAGAAAACTTATTTTGGTTAAAGCAGACTACTCTTTTATAAAGAGAAAAAAATTACTATTTATTGGGGATAGGGAGAATTGTTTCTGTCCTACTGTTGAGACAAAAGATAAAAATAGTGTTTCTGCATCCCATTTGGTACACTATCTTCTAGTTCACAAAACAGAGTGATGGGAAAGTTAGTGGATGCTGGAGAACAGCAGTTTTGTATACTTCCTTCTGGCCTGCCTCTGTTTGAAGTCCCTGGGTAATTTTAACTAATGTAGCAAAATCACAGGCTAATTAAGCCTTTGTATTGTTAGCTCTCAGTCTTAGCCTGTAGTCTTACCTAGGCTCTCTACAGTAATGTCTTCTCTAAGGGTGAAGATAGGCTGGGTTTATCTGATGCTAAAATTATCAGGTAAAAAGTAACCATACTAACTAAACTAGAATGTTCTTCATCTTTCCAGCCTCATTTGTTAGTGGGATAAATTTAATTTTTTGAAGATCTATTCAAAGCAACTGTGATTCTGCATGGTTAGTAATTTCTCTCCCAGTGTTTCTTTTCATTCAGGAGATATCTTGATCCTGTATAATGTGCTGGGCACTATTTTGTAACTGGGTAAATAGACATTGCCCTTACCTAGATGGGCCTTATATTTTAGTGGAGCAATGGAAAAAGAATTGAAATAAATAGATAAACTGATGAAACAAAATGATTACAGACCATACGTACATACTTTTCACAAAGAAGTACTTTTTATAAATATGACATGTTATGATGGTTCAGTGTTCAGATGGTTCAGTGTTATGAAAAGTACTTTTTATAAATACAAAATATTGTGATGGTTCAGCATGTGACAGATCAAGAGCTGTCCATCATGTAAAGAGATAAGAATTCTGGGTGAGGAAAGCAGGTGCAAAGGCCCAGTGGTCACTGAGCTGCAGAATGGTAGTACATGATGTGGATTGAATGGATGACATGGGCTAGATTGAGTTCAGTTCAGTTCAATTGATCAGTCGTGTCCGACTCTTTACGACCCCATGAAGTGCAGCACGCCAGGCCTCCCTGTCCATCACCAACTCCCGGAGTCCACCCAAAGCCATGTCCCTCAAGTCAGTGATGCCATCCAACCATCTCATCCTCTGTTGTCCCCTTCTCCTCCTGCCCTCAATCTTTCCAAGCATCAGGGTCTTTTCCAATGAGTCATTTCTTCACATCAGGTGGCCAAAGTACTGGAGTTTCAGCTTCAGCATCAGTCTTTCCAATGAACACCCAGGACTGATCTCCTTTAGGATGGACTGGTTGGATCTTCTTGCAAAAGGGACTCTCAAGAGTCTTCTCCAACACCACAGTTCAAAAGCATCAATTCTTCTGCGCTCAGCTTTCTTTATAGTCCAACTCTCACATCCATACATGACCACTGGAAAAACCATAGCCTTGACTAGACTGGACCTTTGTTGGCAAAGTAATGTCTCTGCTTTTTAACATACTGTTGAGGTTGGCCATAACTTTCCTTCCAAGGAGTAAGCGTCTTTTAATTTCATAGCTGCAGTCACCATCTGCAGTGATTTTGGAGCCCAGAAAAATAAAGTCAGCCACTGTTTCCTCATCTATTCGCCATGAAGTGATGGGACCAGATGCCATGATCTTAGTTTTCTGAATGTTGAGTTTTAAGCCAACTTTTTCACTCTCCTCTTTCACTTTCATCAAGAGGCTCTTTAGTTCCTCTTCACTTTCTGCCATAAGGATGGTGTCATCTGCATATCGGAGGTTATTGATATTTCTCCCGGCAATCTTGATTCCAGCTTGTGCTTCATCCAGCCCAGTGTTTCTCATGATGTACTCTGCATATAAGTTAAATAGGCAGGGTGACAATATACAGCCTTGACGTACTCCTTTTCTCATTTGGAACCAGTGTGTTGTTCCATGTCCAGCTCTAACTGTTGCTTCCTGACCTGAATATAGGTTTCTCAAGAGGGAGGTCAGGTGGCCTGGTATGCCCATTTCTTTCAGAATTTTCCACAGTTTATTGTGATCCACACAGTCAAAGGCTAGATTATGCAGGGTCTTAGGCCGTGATATGGAGTTGGGGCATGATTCTAGGCATTATGAGAAATGTTAAAGGAGCACTTAGTAGATGTGTTAGCGCTCCCCTATCCCCACACAGCCTTCTTGCCCTGTGGTGTGCCTTCCTTTCTAGGATCTGTTTTCTAATCCTAATTGCTGTCAGGGTACTGGAGCAGCTTTGCCCTTAAGCACACAGTATTGGCAGGAAATGCTTGAAAACCTGCATTTCATCTATCCCCAGACCTTGATCAATGACTGTAAGTGAAGGGTCTGCTAAAGCTCAGCTCCCTTGCTTCAGGTTTTCCTAGGACTACTCTGAGTTCAGGTGTGACTCATACTCCATTCGTCCACTGTGGAATCAGGCAGAAGCTACACTTTCCAGAACTTTGCCTGAGATCTCACCCTTCTTGGCTCCTTCCTCTTTCCTGCCTGTTCCCCTGCTCCTTTCTAGTTTCCTCCTGGGAATATTTCCTTAATAAATCACATGAATGTAGCTTCCTTAATAAACTACATGAATCCTGGTGTCAGTATATGCTTCTGAGGAATTTAACCTTAGACAGTTACTCTGCTCTTATTAAGGTGTTGGATTCTGAAGAGATGATTTAAATTCCGCTTAAGCCTCTCATCAGCTCTGTGTCCCTGGACAAATTTCTTAACCTCTCTGTGTCTCAGCTTCTTCCATACATTCAACACAGTCGTTTACCCTGATCCTTGTCGAACTGACATCCTAGGATGGGGGGAAAAAACAAGCAAAACCTAGTAAATGTAGAACATATTAGTGGTTGCCAGGGGTTAGGGAGAAAATGGGGCAGAAGGGAAGAGGGTGTGAATATAAAAAGGCAACATGAGGGGGTCCTTCTGGCGATGGAGTTGTTCTCATCTTGACTGTATCAATGTCAATATCCTGGCTGTGATATTGAACTGTACTGCTGTAATATGTTACCTCTGGAGAAACTGTGTGAATTGTATTTGGGATCTCTGTATTATTTCTACATGTGGATCCATAATTATCTCAAAATAAAGAGTTTAATTTAATAATTTTTTAATCAAAAACCTAATAAAGGGACAAGAATACCAATAATATAGTATCTAAAAAGGTGACTATTCTTAGGGAAAAAAGAACAGAATAAAGGAAACAGGGAGTATCATGGGGGCAGGAATAGGTGTTGCAATTTTCGATAGGGTGGTAACATTGAGAAGAACCACTGGGGCAAATGAGATGGGAACGCATGTACACCCATGGTGGATCCATGTCAATGTATAGCAAAACCATGACAATATTGCAAAGTAATTAGCCTCCAATTAAAATACATACATATATATATATATATATATAAAAGAAATGATAATGCAAAAGCCCTGGGGGTGCTGGGAGTCTGCTGTGTTTGAAGGACAGCAAGGAGGCCAGCATGGCTGGAGTGGAGCTAGGGAAGAAGAGGATGAATAAGTGGATTCAGGGAGAGCAGAGGGTCAGATGGAGGAGTATCTTACAGGTCTTTGTAAGGCTTTGGCTTTTACTTTCAGAGAGACTGAGCACAACTGAGGGTTTTTTGTTTTTTGTTTTAATTGGAGGCTAATTACTTTACTTCTTGAGAAACCTGTATGCAGGTCAGGAGGCAACAGTTAGAACTGGACATGGAACAACAGACTGGTTCCAAATAGGAAAAGGAGTACATCAAGGCTGTATATTGTCACCCTGCTTATTTAACTTCTATGCAAAGTACATCATGAGAAATGCTGGGCTGGAATGAAGCACAAGCTGGAATCAAGATTGCCAGGAGAAATATCAATAACCTCCGATATGCAGATGACACCACCCTTATGGCAGAAAGTGAAGAGGAACTAAAGAGCCTCTTGATGAAAGTGAAAGAGGAGAGTGAAAAAGTTGGCTTAAAGCTCAACATTTAGAAAACTAAGATCATGGTATCCAATCCCATCACTTCATGGCAAATAGATGGGGAAACAGTGGCTAACTTTATTTTTTTGTGCTCCAAAATCACTGCAAATGGTGACTGCAGCCATGAAATTAAAAGATACTTGCTCCTTGGAAGAAAAGTTAAGACCAACCTCGACAGCATATTAAAAAGCAGAGACATTACTTTGCCAACAAAGGTCTGTCTAGTCAAGGCTATGGTTTTTCCAGTGGTCATGTATGGATGTGAGAGTTGGACTATAAAGAAAGCTGAGTGCCGAAGAATTGATGCTTTTGAACTATGGTGTTGGAGAAGACTCTTGAGAGTCCCTTGAACTGCAACGAGATCCAACCAGTCCATTCTAAAGGAGATCAGTCCTGAATATTCATTGGAAGGACTGATGCTGAAGCTGAAACTCCAATACTTTGGCCACCTGATGCGAAGAGCTGACTTATTTGAAAAGACCCTGATGCTGAAAAAGATTGAAGGCAGGAGGAGGAGGGGACGACAGAAGATGAGATGGTTGGATGACACCACCGACTCAATGGACATGAGTTTTGGTAAACTTTGAGAGTTGGTGATGGACAGGGAGGCCTGGCATGCTGCAGTCCATGGGGTTGCAGAGTCGGACACGACTGAGCAACTGAACTGATATGGAAAAGATGACTAGTTAATCTAACTGTTGTTTGGTCTCTCAATCGAGTCTGACTCTTTTGCGACCCCATATACTATAGCCCACCAGGCTCCTCTGACCATGGGGATTCTCCAGGCAAGAATATTGGAGGCGGTTGCCGTTTTCTACCCCCAGGAGATCTTCCTGGCTCAGGGATTGAATCCACATGTCCTGCATTAGCAGGCAGATTCTTTAACGCTGAGCCACCAAAGAAGCTTGGTTAATGTAATGGGACCTTGCAAAGAGAAGAGACTCTCCCCTGATGTTTGGCTCAAGACTGCATTCACTAGAGTGGATTAGTTTACCTGATCCTGACAGCAGATAGCTGTCCAATTTTGAGTGGCTTGGAGTGTAGATAAAAAAAAAAAAACAGTGTGAGTTGCATTGTGGGCAAGCTTTTCTTATTTTTAATTTCAAAAGGTGAGTAGAGTTTGAATAATTCAATGATTATGTTAGATCATACTTGGAATAAGGACAGAGCACTTGCTGTAAGGAAGAATAGTGGACCTTTCATCTTTAAAGTTCAGTATTTCATGTTGTGTGCTAGAGCCAGATTTTTGAAAACAGGGAGAGCAGATAAAAGTCAGGTATTTACTGTAAGTATGACTCACATTCCTTCTAAAACATAGGCATAAGTGTTGGGTTCAGGACTTCTATGCTGTAATATTTCATTAATTAATTGAAACATTTCCTCCTCTTCAAAGAACAGAGGCTGTTAATATTTGGGCAAGTATCCAACTGTAGAGTACAAACAAAAGTAGTACGGGAATCGGAGATAATGGAGAAATCATTATTAACCAGATCAGGCAGACCTTGGGTTCGTGGGCTGTAGTATTTGAGTTTGACAATGAAGGAGTAATGGGTTGTGAAACTGAAGGTGTAGAAAGGGAGGCATAGGGCACTCCAAAGGCTGCAAGGAGCATAGAGAAAGACAGAGAGATGGAAATAGGGTGAAGCCCATACAAGGGATGAGAAGGTACCGGGTTAGGGTTATGAAAAGTAAGGTTGGAAAGGTAACTGGAAAACGACTAGCGTGTAGGGTGCTTATAGAGATACCACATTTATTTTCACTGCTAGAACTTCAGGTTAAAGATGGACCAATGAGCACAGCCTGGCCTTAGATTTTAAGCTTCACTTAGTAGACAGACATGATCTGAGGGTTAAATGCATTGCATTTTCTGACAAATTCTCAAAGAAATGAAAGAGGTAGGAGATTTAAAAGTGGTTTGAGAGGCAGTAAGGTTGAAAAGTATTATGTGACAGGTGTCATGGAGATTTATAAAGCATAGTCTTGTTTTTGCTTAAAAAACAGTGCCTTTTAAAAGAGTTTCTTGGGTCTCTACTTATTTTGAAGCTCAACATTTAAAATGTAAAATCCTTAGAGGCAGAGAACAAGGTTTGGTAATTCTTTGTTACCACTGACATTTATGTGAATGATTTTCTTGAGAGTGAATAGGAAATGAAACCCCTTTATACCTTTCAGTTTAAGAAATCTTGTTTTCTAAAATTCTCTTACTTTTTTTTCCTTTTCAGCTAAAGAATGGTTTCTGAAATATTTATGAGGGTGGCCAGTTATAATTAATGGCAGTGCACTCTGTTATGACATCAATTTATCACATTCCTAGTGACACAAAGTCCAATTAACTTCCCCAAGGGGTTCATTAAGTGTGTGCTACACTCTGCCATTGAATGACAAGACCAAAATTTATTATTTGTCCATAATCTCTCTTGAAGCAAAAACAAAGCCATACTATCCAGTGAAAAATATATACTCTGTGACTATGTTTGCATTACTCAGTACAGTATTTCCAGGACCCAGCATGTAGAGGACTTTCAACAAACACTTGTTGAACGAAATCAGTGGATGGCTACATGTATTAATGGGTGAATGAATAAAAGGATGAATGATTGACTTCCTTGAAAATCGGCTCTCCCCACAACACTCTTGAGAGTATCCCTTGGGCAATAAGGAGATCAAACTAGTCAATCCTAAAGGAAATCAACCCTGAATATTCTGTGGAAGAACTGATGCAGAAGCTGAAGGTCCAATACTTGGGCCACCTGATATGAAGAGCTGACTCACTGGAGAAGACCCTGATGCTGGGAAAGATTGAGGGTGGGAGGAGAAGGAGGTGACAGAGGATGAGATGGTTGGATGGCCTCACTGACTCAATGGACCTGAGTTAGAGCAAGCTCCAGGAGATGGTGAAGGACCAGGAAGCCTGGCTTGCTGCCGTCTGTGGGGTTGCAAAGAGTTGGACACAACTGAGTGACTGAACACCACCACCACCTCTAAGTATTTTAGGTTGTTTATTTAGAACATCATGTTTTACTCATTGCCCTTCACTACAGAGCTTTCCTAACATCTTTTCTTTCTTTCTTTTTTTTTTTTTTAACATATATTTCCAAGTTTTCTGGAATGCCAGCTCTCTATGGGCAAAGTGGTAGCTTTACAGCATGTCTTTGATGGATCTAATAGCCAAGTAGGAAAGTTGACCACCACCTCAGTGTTTGCAGAGCAGGAAGTTTGCCTTCATCTCAGGTGCAGATTATATTCTTTGTGGAATTTGTAAAAATTGTCACTTCAGAATAATTATTAATATGAAAGACATGTGTCTAAAATATAAGAATTGTTGCTCTTAGAAATATTTTAGATGTTTAATGATACTCTAGGTTTTTTCCCTTTCTCCTCTTCTTCCTCCTCCTTTCCAATTTTCTTCTTTTCCTCTTCTTTCCTCTCATCCTCTCCCCTTACTTGTGTCTAATTAACTACCCAGGTCTTGTCATTGGATCTGGCAGCTATAATTTTAGACTGTGAGTATTTCCTCTGAAGGCACTTGTATAAATGGAAAGAAATATGTCTAGTAATAATGGGATTTTCTCAAATTTAACCAACAAATGAGATCATTTCAGCAGCTCCTTCTGCATATTAACATGATATGATATGTCATGCCATGAGAATGTTATGAATCTTATTTTCCCAAGTGAAGTGTCTGATAGAACTGCTATGGGAGTGATTTTTTATCACATCCTTTTCCACAACCAGGAAAACCATGACTCAATAGCCTCTTGGACATGGTCTTGCTAAATGAGTAGGGAGAACTATTTGGTACTTTTTATAACACTTGTTTTCCCACTTTGTCATTTTCAGCAGTTTCCTAGAAGTAGAAAGGTTGTAGGACATCATCCATCTTTGCTGTCTTCTTTCCCTGAGATCTTTGGTTGTAGGTCTTTTTGAGACCTTGCTATCTTCCACACATCCTCTTTTCCTCTCTATTTCCCCTATGTCAACCCAGCATTGACTGGTCTATCTGCTGGGTGGGGAAGTGAGGCTGCACACCTGTAGCTATAGACACTGTTTGTGGAGGAGACACAGGCAGTGGAGTCTGACTGACAGTTTTACACCCTTGCCTAATTCCAGGGTGGGTTTTCTGCAGGGCTAGAATAGTGGCGTGAACTGAGGCGCCCTGGAAAACCTGCTTCCTCCATCAGGCTTTATCCATAGGGTCAGTTCAGTTCAGTGAAGTCATTGCTGGATGCTGAAACATCCATATAGAATCTGTTGTGGATGTCCACTTGTATCTTATAAGTTAAGAATGGAGATGAACATGCTCATCAGCTTTGTAATGTATAGCAGAAAAATATACATTCAAGTGCTATAATAGAGATAACAAAGACGTTTACCCAGGGGAATCAAGGAATAACCTGCAGGGACTCTGGCCTTCCCTTTTAGGATATAGCTATTCTGGAGGCATAATTGACTTAGCATTATTTGCCACTAACAATTTAACCCTCACTAATATGTTAGCTCGGAGAGGGCAATGGCACCCCACTCCAATACTCTTGCCTGGAGGATCCCATGGACGGGGGAGCCTGGTAGGCTGCAGTCCGTGGGGTCGCGAAGAGTCAGACACGACTGAGCAACTTCCCTTTCACTTTTCACTTTCATGCATTGGAGAAGGAAATGGCAACCCACTCCAGTGTTCTTGCCTGGAGAATCCCAGGGACGGGAGAGCCTGATGGGCTGCCGTCTGTGGGGTCGCACAGAGTCGGACACGACTGAAGTGACTTAGCATAGCATAGCAATATGTTAGCTATTAGTACTTAACTGTTCTGGAAGAGCAGAGAGTCACCCCCTAAGGGAGCAGTCTAGAGACAGAAAGGTTTTGATGGTGGGATGAGGAAGGAAAGGGTATGTGAGAGAAACTGGCAGGGAAGCAGGTGAGTCACTCTCTAGAGCGACACTGTGGAGGAAGGAGCTGGGTAGATCAAGGGTGTTGTGTGCAATGGAGTCAGGGAGGAGACTGGCGAGAGTGGTGAGAAGCAGGACGTGAAAAGAGTAGTGGGGGCATCCTTGTCCTGGCCAGGCCGTCCTTCTGAACAAGCAACGTGACTGTGAGTGTTAAGTAGCTATGTAGCGTGTTGCTTTTTCTGGGAGAAAAGCAAATGAATATACCTTTTGCCTCCTTATGTAATCTCTTTAAATTATTTAGGCTGCTACCTCCATCCTACAGGAAGCAGTGACTAAGACCTTTCAGGGTGTTCAAGTGTTTCTCAAGAGTCATGATGTCATCGTGACTTTTGGAGTCACTTTTTAATGTTGATAACCCTTTGATTTTTTAATGAATTATTAATTAATTATATTTGAACAGATGTAAAAATATTTTCCAATAGATAATATTCTGCTGCCTTTCATCTGTTAAAATTCAAGTGGGTCTGGCAAATTAACTGTGTCATAGAGGGTACTGTTGTACTACAGTGGAAACCAGATTCCAGGTTGGTTTGATTCAGCAATGTGCTTCATGAGGACATAAAATTTTCACTTACCCATTTTTATATTTTTATTTTCTTTCTTCCTCTACTTAGTGTGCATGCATGCACGCTGAGTTGCTCAGTCACATCCAACTCTTTCCTAACCCATGGACTGTAGCCTGCCAGGCTCCTCTGTCCATGGGATTTCCCAGGCAAGAATACTGGAGTGGGTTGCCATTTCCTCTTCCAGGAGACCTTCAGCGACCCAGGGATCAAATCTGTGTCTCCTGTATTGCAGGCAGAGTCTTTACCACTGAGCCACCTGGGAAGCCCACTTAGTGTGCCTGTGTTTAGACATAAACACACCTAAACATGTAGTGGAGAAGGAAATGGCAACCCACTCCAGTGTTCTTGCCTGGAGAATCCTGTGGATGGAGGAGCCTGGTGGGCTGCTGTCCATAGGGTCGCACAGAGTCGAGCACGATGGAAGCTACTTAGCATGCATGCATGTACTGGAGAAGGAAATGGCAACCCACTCCAGTATTCTTGCCTGGAGAATCCCAGGGACAGGGGAGCCTGGTGGGCTGCTGTCTATGGGGTTGCACAAAGCTGGACATGACTAAAGTGACTTAGCAGCGGCAAACATTGTAGTTCTTCTGTTATTTCTGATAGAGTATGATTTTTCTTTAATATTTGAAGATATTGTGTGTTTGTGTTAGTCGCTCAGTCATGTCCCACTCTTTGCGACCCCATGGACTGAAGCTCACCAGGCTCCTCCGTCCATGGAATTTTCCAGGCAAGAATAGTGGAGTAGGTTGCCATTCCCTTCTCCAGGGCATCTTCTCAACCCCACGGATCGAACCTGGGTCTTCCACATTGCAGGCAGATTCTTTACCGTCTGAGCCACTAGGGAAGCCCACCAATTATAAAGATATCTTAAAACTTAAAATTAGCTCCTATGACTAATAATCTTAATTTGTGTCCAGTTTCCATTAAAATAGTTTTGAGGAGAATATGAGCATGTTGATAATATCCTGGTATATGATATGCTATGCCCTGAGAAATCACTTACATTTGTATTTAGACCAACATTTTGAAAAGTGTAGAGAAAAGGGAATGACCATGGGGAGGAGAGAGAAACTTTTTTTTTTTTCTCTTTCAAAAGCATGTAGGTTGATGCATTTTTAATATCTTTTTTTTAGTCTGTGATTTATGTAGGCTTGGTGAATGTTAATGAAAGAAACATTATAGCACATATTCCTAGATGTTAGTGAAAATTGTGGATAGAAAATTCATTTTGTGACATTAAAATCATATTTAAGTATAGATTCATCACAATAAGATTTAGATACCACATAAGAACACACATTCCTCATTTAACATCATTATTGGCAATAATGGTTACTGCTAATACTTTATTCATAAGTTTACATCTGTGTAAGATGGGGTATTATGTGCTATAAAAAGCATTTGCCATTCTTTCTGGATGTTCACATCCTTTTGGTATTTGGCAAATTCTGCTCTGATGAGCCTCTCCCTCCCAACTATAGTAATATAAATCTTTTTCTCATCTTCCATTTCATTAGAATGCAGGAATTTGACCATTTGACTTTGGCTCTTCACATCAAGCAATGAAACAAACAGGTACCAAAAAAAATCCATCTGCTTACATGAAGTGGGGATTGTTGCCCCTGGTTTCTGAGGCAGTGGTGGCAGAGCAGTGAGTGGTAACAGCCAGTTCCCAGTGTGGGTGCTGGGGCTCTCTCTACTCAGTGTGGGCTGAAGTGGTGACGTCACATTAAAGGGGCAGCATGATGTGATGGTTAAAGCTGTTGGACTTTGGAACCAAAGGGCTGTCTGGGACTGAATCCGAGATTGTCCACTTTCCAGGTGTGTTGATCTTGGGTCAGTTACTTAAGCTGTCTGTGCTCCAGTTTCATCATCTGTAAGTTGGGAATAACGGTAGTGATGACTTCTTTGGGTGATGAAGATTAAATCCATATTTGCAATATACTTAGAACATAGTAGACACTCGAGGCAACAGGGGGAAATTTCTCCAATTAAGTGGAATTCAAGGAGTCAGTGAGATAAAATAATATTGATTTGTGTTTATACCCTGAGACTGGCTTATTCGATGTCCTGGTTATATCCACAGTTTCTAAATTGTGTGGCAAAGCATTGTGAGACACAGAGCTGTGCCAGGTATTTTACGTTTTTGAAGGAAACACAGCGATACTTGACATCTGTTGCATATCCTAAGAACTACTAGCTCAAAGTAATTTAAATTTTCATTAGTGTGTGCTGTGCTCTTGATGATATAATTCTTTGCAAAGATGGATTTTCATCAGTTGCTGTGATAAAAAGCAAGTACTGTGTGAAAAATTAATGTGGAATAGGGATTGGCATTTTCTCTACTGATTGCAAGATTTGAAAAGTCATGCAGTGCCCTTTACATGCTGTTTTTTTCACACAGTTTCCAACTTGTTAGGACCTACAAATTCTTAATCAATAGAACAGTTAGGTGTTTCTTTTGGTCTAAAGACACTGTGTAAAATCACTGTGACAACAAGGATACTGCATACCAAGAAAGTTTGGGAACTTCTGAATTGCATTTCAGCAACAAGCAGAATCCTCAGACTAGCACCATAATCCATAGAATAAAGAGACTATTAAGGGCCAAATGGACATCATTAAAATTCCCCCATTCCACAGAAAAAGAAACCCCGAGGGGAGAGTGTATTCCTAGGGGGAAGTGCAGAAGTTGTCACGGCTGTCAAGACTTGAAAGTTAGAGTGACGATGACGCCCATAAAATTTCCATCCCTCTCACTTGTTTGATCACTATTAAGGAGGCAGATGAATGATAAAAAATTATAGCTTGAGTGTGAAGATCTGTGTCTACTTCTGTCGACTTCTGTGCACATTTCCACCTTTATTGTTGTTCAGTCGCCCAGTCGTGTCTGACTCTTTGCGACCCCATGACCTGCAGCACACCAGGCCTCCCTGTCCCTCCCCATCTCGCAGAGTTTTCCCAAGTTCATGTTCATTGCATCTTTGATGCCGTCCACCCATCTCATCCTCTGATGCACTCTTCTCCTTCTGCCTTCAATCTTTCCCAGCATCAGGGACTTTTTCAATGAGTTGTCTGTTTGCATCAGAGGACAAAAATACTGGCGCTTCAGCTTAAGCATCAGTCCTTCAAGTGAATATTCAAGGTTGATTTTTCTTAAGATTAACTGGCTTGACCTCCTTGCTGTCCAAGGGACTTTTGGGAGTCTTCTCCAGCACCATAGTTTGAAGGCATCAATTATTTGGTGCTCTGCCTTCTTTACAGTCCACCTCTCACAACCGTACGTGACCACTGGGAAGACCATAGCCTTGACTATACAGACCTTTGTCCTTAAGACCGTATTAAATCAGATTTCCAACTAGAAGAATTTTACCCAATCCAAGTAGTGTGCAGACAAAGACGCTGTGAGGTGTGGTGTGTGGTTATAAATTCTCCCTGTACTGCTGTTGAGACAGGCTAGTTTCCTTGTTGGATTGGTTGTTATGAGCTTGGCACCATTATCACCAATTGCTTTTAAACTCTGAGTTAAAGTTAACCAGTGAGAATAATGTAGAAATGTTTTCAATGAAAGATGAGGTGGAAATTATTGTTACAAGGTTGCGAGATAATAAGATGCTGCAACTTGGTTAGTGCATTGGTTTCCATAGATATATCACAGCTTCCATGGAGCTCTGTGGCTGTGGTTTAAAAGTCTGCCTTCCCCCAATGAGCAAAGGGATGTGATAGAGGGTGGGGACCTCTGAGGAGTTAGAGTGTTGTTGCCCAGGATACAGAACCAACAAGGGAGTGGAGCTGAATTGAATATAGAGGGGGGCTGCTGAAAAGAAAGGAGAAAAAAGAAAATATTTGATCCCCTTATAACTTGAGCTAAATCAACACGTGCCCCTGCTGTAACCAAGGGTATAAGGGACTTCTAAATGTTGAAGTCTGCTTTCCTTTGGTTTATAGTAAAATGTTGACAGTGTGCCCCTCTGTAATTCATTACTGCCATATTCCCTGGTAGCTCAGTTGGTAAAGAATCTGCTTGCAATGCAGGAGACCCTGGTTCAATTCCTGGGTCGGGAAGATCCGCTGGAGAAGGGATAAGCTACTCCCTCCAGGATTCTTGGGCTTCCCTTGTGGCTCAACTGGTAAAGAATCTGCCTGCAATGAAGGAGACTCGGGTTCTATCCCTGGGTTGGGAAGATACTCTGGAGAAGGGAAAGGCTACCCACTCCAGGATTCTGGCCTGGAGAATTCCATGGACTGTACAGTCCATGGGGTTGCAAAGAGTTGGGCACAACTAAGTGACTTTCACTTTCATCCTTTCATCCCCTTGTCTTCTATTACTATTATTTCTGCCATCACCATCACATTTTCTGCTCTTTCTCCTACCATGAGTTTTGCCTTTTACTTGACAAATGTCTGTGAAGATAGGCATTGCATTAGATGCCATGGGAAATAAGTTATAAAAGGAGGTATAAGGAGTGTGCTTCTCTTTTAATTATATAATATAAATATCAGGTGCCTCATCTATTCATTCTCCTGTTTAAGCAACATCCTTATCTTCAGGTCAATTCAGTCGCTCAGTCATGTCCGACTCTTTGCGACCCCATGAAATGCAGCACACCAGGCCTCCCTGTCCATCACCACCTCCCGGAGTTCACTCAGACTCACGTCCATCGAGTCGGTGATGCCATCCAGCCATCTCATCCTCTGTTGTCGCCTTCTCCTCCTGACCCCAATCCCTCTCAGCATCAGAGTCTTTTCCAATGAGTCAACTCTTCACATGAAGTGGCCAAAGTACTGGAGTTTCAGCTTTAGCATCAGTCCTTCCAAAGAACACCCAGGACTGATCTCCTTCAGAATGGACTGATTGAATCTCCTTGCAGTCCAAGGGACTCTCAAGAGTCTTCTCCAATACCACAGTTCAAAACCATCAATTCTTTGGTGCTCAGCCTTCTTCACAGTCCAACTCTCACATCCATACATGACCACTAGAAAAACCATAGCCTTGCCTAGACGGACCTTTGTTGGCAAAGTAATGTCTCTGCTTTTGAATATGAAATCCTTCTCTTATTCTCCCCCAAAACCTCTTGTACAAAGTAAAGCAGTGTAGAATTTAACAAGCTAAAGAAACATCTAAGTTTAATCTATGATGTGTAACATGGACTACTTCTGTGCCATCCAACCCAACAAAAAGACTAAATTATGTAGATATATTTTTCTATATAGGTAAACTTCAATCATGTATTTTAGTTGATCATGCATTAATGATCTTGATATTTCAGGTTGATTTATTTCAATTCTGGGTAACATTGTATACCTCTTTTATTTTATTTTTTTTAATATAAGTTTATTTATTTTAATTGGAGGTAATTACTTTACAATATTGTATTGGTTTTGCCATACAGTATACCTCTTTTAAATAACAGTAGCTATTGAAACTCTTGACAGTTTAAAGAAAAGAGAACTGAGTCACAAAAGGAAACTCTTGACAGTTTAAAGAAAAGAGAACTGAGTCACAAAAGGACAAATACTTTATGATTCCATGATTCTACTTACATGTGGTATCTAAAGTAGTCAGATTACAGAAATAGAAGTAAAATGTAGTTAAGGCAGGAGTGGGGTAGGGAGAGAGCAAAAGAGAGCTGTAGTTTAATGGAAACAGAGTTTTCTGCAAGGTGAAAATATTCTGGAGATATGTTTCACAATCGTTTAAATATAGCTAACATACTTAACTGTGTACCAAAAATGATTAAGATGCTTACATTTTTTACCAATGCAAAGAATTAATCAAAAAAGAGTTTATTATTTTTTAAAAGAATTTACCAAGGATTTTATAGAGGCAATAAAGCAGACTTTATATTATACAGTCTGAGAAAGAACAATATAATATAAAGAACTTGAATCCACCTTGGACATTTCTCTTTTCTAAAACTCCTCCTTCAGTTGTGCTACTGATCACAGCAGGGTGCTGGTGGAAACTTTTTCCTGTTAGGCTTCCCATTGTGAAAGTATGAGGAGTTTGGCCTGGGAAGAAGTAAAAAATCTTAGAGGATATATGTTACCTTAGTGATATAGGTTATCTTTGGAATCCCAATGGAGATAATAGGTATGGCCAATTTTACAGTGCAATTATAGAAAGAAAATCAACAGATAAAAATAGATTTAAGATATATCATCAGCTCTAGAAGCAGCTAATGGCAATTGTGCAGTGAGAATTTAGGATTTGGGAAACTGTTGGGTGACAGTTGAGGAAACCGAGGCTTAAAGAAGTGAGGGAAATATCCAAGATCAATCCCAGAGCTAATAAGTAACAAAGGCTGCATTTATGCCCAGGTGGAGCCTGGCGGGCTGCCGTCTATGGGGTCACACAGAGTCGGACACGACTGAAGTCACTTAGCAGCAGCAGCAGCAGCTGACTCTACAACCCAGGCTTTTAACTACTTTACTATAAATGCTTTGGGCTTCCCAGGTGGGTCGGTGGTAAAGAATCTGCCTGCCAGTGCAGGAGACTTGATCCCTGGGTCGGGAAGATACCCTGGAGTTGGAAATAGCAACCCACTCCAGTATTCTTGCCTGACAAATACCTTGAACAATGGAGCCTGGCAACCTACAGTCCATGGGGTCGCAGAAGAGTCGGACATGAATTTGTCAGCAACAACAGCAACATAAATGCTTCACTTTCAACACACGGAATGTTAGAACAATGGTAAATGATGGTCTCCAGTTGCAGAAGCTGGGCATGTCAGCTGTTTCATCCGGTTTCTTCCCCCCACACTCTTGTTAGGTGCCACATGAGGCTGTGTATTTGTATTGGCCACCCTGGGTGTGTTAGTCAGTCGTGTCTGACTCTTTGCGACCCCAGGCACTGTATTCCACCGGGCTCCTCAGTTTGTATGGCCCACTGAGTAAATGTTTAATCAGCAGGATGGCACTGTCATGAATGGGGGAGCACAGAGGTCCTCACCACAGGCTGTTTCTAAGTCAGAACCCAAGTTGAATATCGCAGATAATATCTCAGAGCAGGAGGGACTCCAGCTTTTAAACACTGCAGGGAGGAGCCATTTATCAGATCAAGATTGTCAGCCACCATGACTGAGATGAGTGTAAATGATGCCATCTTTGAATATGATTTAAGTGTGGAATCTTTCAAAGACATATTTATTAACCTTGGAAAAATTCTATTCCATGGCTGTAGCATGTGATGCTGCTCTCATCAAGTGCCTCTGGATAGGTATTTGCAGATTATTGTCTCCAGGAAAGCACTAGAGGTTAATTCCAAAGAACCCTGTTTCCTTGGCCTCACAGGTTAATTTGCAGGATACCCGGAGCATAAAATACATTTTAGAATAGGAGTCCTGTATGTTAGAAGTTCTGAAAAACATACATATTAGTATAAATAGCTTTGTTAGATATGCTGTGTATGAAGACATTTAGATGTAACATATTCTGTGGCCAAAGAACTCTATTTTCTCCCAATAATTTGAAACAAAGAAGTTAACAACACAGATGCACTTAGAAAGAAGAAGAATACTTTTCTTGCTACTGAATTCATGAATGTATTACAGGATGGTTATTTTACTCTTTAGGTTTAATGTGTCTTTTTTTTTTTTATTAAGAGTGAGACTCTTCTTTGTGTCTACAGTAGAAAAATGATGCCAATTTAGTCCTCTACTTTGCCAGCACTTGCTTGTCACATTTTTGAATGATCACAGTTGTGCATCAATTGTGTCAAGACAGAACAGAAAATTGGGCTGTGGGTTGGGACCTGTTAAAGATCTATAGAGATCTCCATAAAACATTCATAAGGATATTGCTCGCATTCTCTTCTGAAGTGTGATGACTTTTTTTTTTTTTTAATTTCGTGAGTCTTTAGGTTTTAGAACAATATAAACAGTTTTTTGGTCATGAAGGTCTTTGAGGACATTCTTACTTTCAGAGCTTTTGTGATCATGGAATGAGACACTGTTCCACCCACGGTTTAGTTTTTATTCCTTGAACTGAGCTAATTATCTGAGGTCACAGTATTCTATTGAAGGTTTTGCATCTACAAGTGGATATTCTGAATTCTGCCCAGCATAATGGATCAAAATAGGCAGTTAATTCGATTTAAAAAATTAATACAATCTGCAATTTTAATGGTGCAGGGAAATTTAAAGGTCTCTTAGTTCAACATATTTATTTTGCAGATGAGAAAACAAAGGTCCAGAGAGTCCTTAGGTTGTGCTGAGGGTCACATAGCCACTTAATGGCAGACCTGGTATCAGGAAAGTTCTTTCCCTCATAACTGAAAGCTCTTTCTTTTTAAAATTATGAATATTAAGGCAGAGTGAAAAGTCCAGAGAATAACAGGTCTAACAGCTGTGTCTATCACCCAGTTTTGAGAAATCTTATAATTTTGCTGTTTCCTCTATTTCTTTTAAAGAACTAACTGATTTAATATGCCACCTATATAGTTTTTACTAATAGTACTTCTCACACTGCTTTCCAAATTTGCTATTGATATGTGAAGATGCACAGTCTATATGTATATAGTATATAACATTGTTTAACATGGGTTGAAAGAGAAAAGTGAGTGTTAGTGGCTCATTTGTGTCTGACCCCATGGACTGTAGCCCCACTGGGCTCCTCTGTCCATTGGATTTCCCAGGCAAGAATTCTGGAGTGGGTAGCCATTCTCTCCTCCAGGGGATCTTCCCAACCCAGGGACTGAACTCAGGTCTCCTGCATTGCAGGCCAATTCTTTACTATCTGAGCTACCAGGGAAGCCTTTGCATGAGTTAGAACAGTATATAAGGACGATTGTATGGACTCTTCTGAAACTTGCTTTTCTTGCTCACCATTGTTTCTGAGGTTTTTTAATGCTGAAACGCATAGTGATGGTTCCTTTTTACTGCTTTCCAAGTCGTGAGCATATTGCAATGCATTTATCCATTTCTCTGTTGAGGCATATTTTGATTTGTAAAAATTTGCTGTTACAAACACTGCTGTAATAAACATTCTTTTTATGTGCCTGTGAACAAGTGTAAGAATCTCTTGGCAACATATCTAGAAGTTGTAATACTTCAGCTTTGAGGTTTATTGTCAAATTATTCTCCAAAGTGTTGTACAGCAGTATTCAGTTCAGTTCAGTTCAGTCGCTCAGTCGTGTCTGACTCTTTGTGATCCCATGAATTGCAGCACGCCAGGCCTCCCTGTCCATCACCAACTCCCGGACTTCACTCAGACTCACGTCCATCGAGTCAGTGATACCATCCAGCCATCTCATCCTCTGCCATCCCCTTCTCCTTCTGTCCCCAATCCCTCCCAGCATCAGAGTCTTTTCCAATGAGTCAACTCTTCGCATGAGGTGGCCAAAGTACTGGAGTTTCAGCTTTAGCATCATTCCTTCCAAAGAACACCCAGGACTGATCTCCTCTAGAATGGACTGGCTGGATCTCCTTGCAGTCCTGGGGACTCTCAAGAGTCTTCTCCAACACCACAGTTCAAAAGCCTCAATTCTTCAGTGCTCAGCTTTCTTCACAGTCCAACTCTCACATCCATAGTGACCACTGGAAAAACCATAGCCTTGACTAGATGAACCTTAGTTGGCAAAGTAATGTCTCTGCTTTTGAATATGCTATCTAGGTTGGTCATAACTTTCCTTCCAAGGAGTAAGCATCTTTTAATTTCATGGCTGCAGTCACCATCTGCAGTGATTTTGGAGCCCCCCCAAAATAAAGTCTGACACTGTTTGCACTGTTTCCCCATCTATTTCCCATGAAGTGATGGGACCGGATGCCATGATCTTCGTTTTCTGAATGTTGAGCTTTAAGCCAACTTTTTCACTCTCCACTTTCACTTTCATTAGGTAGTGCCAATCCAATGAACAGGGAAATGGTTCCACACTGTGGCTTCATCTCTGTTTCCCTTATTGATAATAAGGTTGATTATCTTTTCATGTGTACAACAGTTAACTCTTGTTTCAATAATACCTGATAACCAACCAACCCAGAACTTAGAGGCAATCATCACTTTTTATGGGTTTTTAGCCCAACTGGTGCAGCTCTGCCTTAGGAAGCAGGTCTGTGGATGCACTTCTCTTTCAGGAGTCTCTTATCCACGTCAGCTGGTGAGCCTCCTCTTGCAGCAAAGGCAGGAACACAAGGATGCAAGCCCTATTGCTTGAGGGCATTTCAAGTCCCTGACTGTGGCACTTCTGCTTATGTCCTATTGACCAAAGCAAAGCACTTAGCTGAGGCGGACACCTGTAAAGTGGGGAACACTCTGCCCTCAGGAGACTACGGCACCAGCGTGCAGGCTTATTAACTACTACAGGGGAGGGAAAAGTTGTCATCACTAATTTAATCCACCATGACACATTTATTGGTTGTTTGGTTTCATCTTATATAAATTGCTGGTTCATAGCCTTTGCTCACTTTTTTCTTGAGTTGCTTGCATTTTATTGTTGCATGCTGCTGCTGCTAAGTCGATTCAGTCGTGTCTGACTCTGTGCGACCCCATAGACAGCAGCCCACCAGGCTCCCCTGTCCCTGCGATTCTCCAGGCAAGAACACTGGAGTGGCTTGCCATTTCCTTCTCCAATGTATGAAAGTGAAAAGTGAAAGTGAAGTTGCTCAGTATTGTCCGACTCTTCGCGACCCCATGGACTGCTGCCTACCAGGTTCCTCTGTCCATGGGATTTTCCAGGCACGAGTACTGGAGTGGGTTGCCATTGCCTTCTCCAGATTTATTCTGTTTTTTTTTTGGTCCCAATGACTTTATTGATGTTTAGCTGATTTCCAGTGTTGTGTTACTTTCTGGTACACAGCAAAGTGACTCAGTTTTACATAGATATATAGTCTTTTTCATACTGTTTTCTATTATGGTTTGTCACAGGGTATTGATATAGTTCTCTGTGCTAAATAATAGGACTTTGTTATTTATCCATCTTATCATATAGTTTGTACCTGCTGATACTCTATATAATGTGCATTCTAATCTTTTATCAATTATAAGATTATAAAAGTCTTCTTTTAGTTGTTAGGGTCATATTTTCACTGTGTGATATTTTTATTATAAAATATATAGATTTTTTAATTTGACTATCACTATATGATATTTCTCTTATAAAGGAGTTTGAAATTTTACTGTAACTTAACATTTATCAGCCTTTCTCTTTATGGTTTTTGCAAATTATGTTTTGTTTCATAAAATGATCCCTATACTGCAATCATTAATATATTCCCCAATGTTGTCTTCTAAAAGTATTAAGGTTTAATTTTTGTATTTAGGTCTATGTTTTGCTCAGAATTTAAAATATTTTTCTAGCATGTTTTCCTATAAATTATCTTGGATAGTCTACATAATTATATCATTTATGAGTAATAAAATTTAGACTTTTCAATTAATAAATCTTTTACTTATTTTTATTATGATACTAAACCAAAATAAGTTAAATAGAAGTTGTATAACTAATATCTCCCTCCTTCCACAATTTTAAAGGAAACATTTCTAATATTTTATAACTGTAGTAGATTTATCACAAAAATAGCAATCAGAAAATAAATGTCAAGCTATAATTCTATATGCACCTAAATATTGTACATAAAATACAGGCAAAACAAATTTATTATCAAGCAAAGCAAAGAGGGAATGGGTTTACCAACTTCATACCATTACTAAAGAAAACTAAAGAAGAAAATAAAGTCCCTAAAAGAAGTATTAAATTGCAAGAAGGGATGTTAAGAAAATAAATTGGTGTATCTAGAAGACAAGATTGATTCAATAAAATATCAGTAACAATACTAATTATAGAAAAAAGCAAAGACATTACTTTGCCAATAAAGGTCCATCTAGTCAAGGCTATGGTTTTTCCAGTAGTCACGTATGGATGTGGAAGTTGGACCATAAAGAAGGCTGAGTGCCAAAGAATTGATGCTTTTGAACTGTGGTGTTGGCGAAGATTCTGGAGTCTCTTGGACAACAAGGAGATCAAACTAGTCCATCCTAAAGGAAATCAGCCCTGAATATTCATTAGAAGAATTGATGCTGAAGCTGAAACTCCAATAATTTGGCCACCTGATGCAAAGAACTCACTTATTAGAAAAGACCTTGATGCTGGTAAAGGAGGAGAAGGGGACAACAGAGGGTGAGATTGTTGGATGGCATCGCCAACTCGATGGACATGAGTTTGAGCAAGCTCTGGGAGTTGGTGATGGACAGGGAAGCCTGGCGTGCTGCAGTCCATGGGGTCACAAAGAGTTGGACACAACCAAGCGACTGAACTGAACTGATAGGAATGTCAACAAAATAGAACTAGACACTGAACAATAATAATATAATAGACAAAGAGATAGATTGAGTTAAAGCTCTAAAGTCCTTGTATGTGTCTGAATGAGAGTAAAACTGTTGATAGAATTTAGACCCTAGGCAATTATATATGAGAAATTTTAAGAATAATCACTAAAAAATAAAAACTTATGATGTTAACCAGTATATAGAGGCACAGGAGAAATAAAGGTTTGACCAATCTAGAAGAATTTTGGAAAGGTTAAAAAAGTAAAGAAAGATCATAGTACACAGAAAGCAAGCAAAATACTGCAGAAAAATCCCCAGATATTAGGGTAAAGGGTTGAATCTTTTTTAAAAAAATAAAAAAGTTGAAACATTTTTAAGTACACAAGAACCAGAAAAGGTCAATGTAGTTATACTAATATCTGAAAAATTAAAAGCAGAAATAAAGGTTTAATAAAAATAATGACAATAAAAAATAAAATTGAGAACAGCATAAAATAACAGCCAAAAGTTGATTCATTGAAAGGATAAATAAATATCAAAATTGGCAAAATTAAGACAAAAATAAAGATTTAAGTAAACACTAAAAAATGAAAAAGGCAAATAATTGAAAATACAGCAGTCACAGAAAAATTAATAAAAGAATACTATAGAAAACTTTATGCAAATAAATGTGAATACTTAGGTAAAATGGACTTTTTCTCAGCAAAATCTCCCATAAGAACACTGACTCTAAAAGAAATGACACCATTTTAGACCTCTGATCATTAAAGAAATAAAATTAGGAGTTAAAATATGTATCTCACCAAAGCAAAAATTAGTTTGGATAGATTTAGAGGTGATGCAAGAAATGGTTAATGCCTCTGCAACTAATACAAAGACTGACAAAAGTGGAGTAACTCCCAGCTAATTATATGAGCCTAGAACCTTAATGTTGAAACAGAGCAAAAGAGCACAGGAATACCATAGGTCAGTCTTACCTAATGAGCATGACTGCGGGAGTCTTATTTCACATGTGTGCTTAGTCGCTCAGTCTTTGGACTGCATAGACTGTAGCCCGCTAGGCTCCTCTATCCATGGGGATTCTCTAGGCAAGCATACAGCAGTGGGTTGCCATGCCCTCCTCCAGGAAATCTTCCCAACCCAGGGATCGAACCCAAGTCTCCCACATTGCAGGTGGATTCTTTACTGTCTGAACCACCAGGGAAGCCCCTTATTCCACATATTAGCACATAAAAACTAGGAATGTATTTTTAAAATGCATTATGATATAGCTAGTGGGAAGTTGCTGTGTAACATAGGGAGTTAAGCCTGGGACTCTGTGATAGCCTAGAGGGGTGAAATGGGGGAAACGGGAGGAGGTTCATGAGGGCGAGGACATATACACACCCATGGCTGATTCATGTTGCTGTATGGCAGAAACCAACACACTGTTGTAAGGCAATTATCCTCCCATTAAACATAAAAATTAAAATCATGATCAAGAAAGACAAAGGTGGTTTATATTAGAATATCTGTGTATGCAATTTCCCACATTCACAGATTAAGGTGGAAAACCTGTATAGTCATTCCAGTTTTAGATGAAGCATTATTAGATACAATTTAGCATAATTTAAGATACAAAAGGTTACAAAGAAAGCAATTTTGGAACTGGGAGGAACTTTCCTTTAGTTGATAAACATAAACATATCCAGCAACTGTGTTGGGCAAATATCTCAGTAGTAAGATTATTCTAAGAGAATATAATAAAGGAAACCGATAAGGAATGGTCAGAAGACAACTGCACAAGACACTAGTAAATTGTTCCTTCATTTGTCATTTATTGAATACCTACTCTAGCAAGGTAGTGACAATATAAAATAGGACAGTCTTTGCCCTTAAGATCTTTGCCATCGAGTGGAATTTAATCCATATGTTTTCTCTAAGAGATCTTGAAAACCTTTCGTTTCAGGTAGCATTTGGAGAAAATTAAATAGCTTATATACATGACTTGTTAACATGATTTTGTCTTATTTTTAATGTGCACATTGACGTGTAGTAAATAATTTAGTTAATGAGAATGCACATGGCCATATATCTGAATGCTCTTTCCAGTTACTAGAACAATTCCCAACCTTGAAAGAATACATTGCCTCATGACCAAGGTGGACTAATACATACTCTGTATTTCTAAAAGGCAATTCTTCCAAACATTTTTCCTGAGAAAATATTAATACGTGAAAGTAGGAGTGTTCCAATAGCAAGTAGTTAGGTTAGAAATTATATTTTTCAGTATCCCTTAAATTCTGTAGTGAGTCTATTCAAATAGATTTTTACTAATTTATACTAATAGAATAAAATTTTCATTGCATGGGAATTACCTGCTTTGTACTGTTTTCATGGAAAAACTGAGTGACTATAAAATTTGTTTAATGATTAGCACTTCATGTTGAATGATTTAGAGTGGATGTTCTAAAAGATATATAGGCAGTAATTTTCATTGTTTTCACCTTCATATACCAGGTTGACTTTCTACCTCAACCATATCTAGGTTTACTTCCTCCTAGTTATAGTAGAAAGAAGCACAGTGGGACCATAGGTCCTAATGTTTCATCTGTAGTCATATTGAGTGAGAGCCTTCCATGAATATAAAATCCTTTTATTAGATAGAAAGGATACTTCACTAGATAAAAAGGATAAAGATGGTGGATTTCTTAGTCTCTTTCCTTGTCTCTTCACTTCCTAGATGATTCAAGCAGCAGCCATAAGTGGCAAGCAGCCTGATTCATGAGAAGTGAAGCTGCTCAGTTGTGTGCGACTCTTTGCCATCCCATGGACTGTAGCTTACCAGGCTCTTTCATACATGGAATTTTCTAGGCAAGAGTACTGGAGTGGGTTGCCATTTCAAATCCTAATCAAACTGAAATCACCCCCATTTTCAATAAAGCTACACATTGCTATTATAAATCCATAATTTTCTCTCTTTTCCTTTAGTTCTTTCACCGTTTTCTACAGAATTTATTCTGATCCAAAATTCTTATAGAACTGAGTGTAGGTAACAGCTTAGCTAGACTGCAATCTCCTTTAGAGAGCAATTCAATTTTCTTTTTTAAAATTGTAGTTGATTTACAGTATTATACAGTTTTTACATTATTAGTTTCAGATGTAGAGCATAGTGATTCAGTACTTTTATAGATTATGCTCCATTTAAAGTTATTATGGGATGCAAAATAACTGGAATGCAAAAGTAGGAAGTCAATAGATACCTGGAGTATCAGGCAAATTTGGCCTCAGAGTACAAAGTGAATCAGGGCAAAGTCTAACAGAGTTTTGCAGAGAGAATGCACTGGTCATAACAAACACTCTCTTCCAACAACACAAGAGAAGACTCTGCACATGGACATCACCAGATGGTCAATACTGAAGTCAGATTGATTATATTCTTCACAGCCAAAAATGGAGACGCTCTATATAGTCAGCAAAAACAAGACCAGAAGTTGACTGTGGCTCAGATCATGAACACCTTATTGCAAAATTCATACTTAAATTGAACAAAGTAAGGAAAAGCACTAGACCATTCAGATATGACCTAAACCAAATCCCTTAAGATTGTACAGTGGAAGTAACAAATAGATTCAAGGGATTAGATCTGATAGAGGGCCTGAAGAACTTATGGATGGAGGTTTGTGACATTGTACAGGAGGCAGTGATCAAGACCATCCCCAAGAAAAAGAAATGGAAAAAGGCAAAATAGTTGTCTGAGGAGACCTTACAAATAACTAAGAAAAAAAGAGAAGCTAAAGGCAGAGGAGAAAAGGAAAGCTATACTCATTTGAATGCAGAATTCCAAAGAATAGTAATGAAACATAAGAAAGCCTTCCTCAGTGATCAATACAAAGAGATAGAGGAAAACAATAGAATGGGAAAGACTAGAGATCTCTTCAAGAAAATTAGAGATACCAGGGAACATTTCATGTAAAGATGGGCATATAAAGGACAAAAATGGTATGGACATCACAGAACAGAAGATATTAAGAAGTGGCAAGAATACACAGAAGAACTATACAAAAAAGATCTTCATGACCCAAATAACTACGATGGTATGATCACTCACCTAGAGCCAGACATCCTGGAATGTTAAGTCGAGTGGGCCTTAGGAAGCAACACTATGAACAAAGCTAGTGGAGGTGATGGAATTCCAGCTGAGCTATTTCCAATCCTAAAAGATGATGCTGTGAAAGTGCTGCACTCATTATGCCAACATATTTGGAAAACTTAGCAGTGGCCTCAGGACTGGAAAAGGTCAGTTTTCATTCCAATCCTAAAGAAAGACAATGCCAAAAAATGTTCAAACTATCGCACAATTGCACTCATCTCACACGCTAGCAAAGTAATGCTCAAAATTCTCCAAGACAGGCTTCAACAGTACATTAACAGAGAACTTCCAGATGTTCAAGCTGGTTTTAGAAAAGGCAGAGGAACCAGAGATCACATTGCAAACATCCGTTAGATCATCAAAAATCAAGAGAATTCCAGGAAAATATCCACTTCTGCTTTATTGATTATGCCAAAGCCTTTGAGTGTAGATCACAACAAACCGGAAAATTCTGAAAGAGATAGGAATACCAGACCAACTGACCTGCCTCTTGAGAAATCTGTATGCTGGTCAAGAAGCAACAGTTAGAACTGGACATGAAACAACAGACTGGTTCCAAATTTGGAAAGGAGTATGTCGAGGCTGTATATTGTCACCCTGCTTATTTAACTTATATGCAGAGTACCTCAGGCGAAATGTTGGGCTGGATGAAGCACAAGCTGGAATCAAGATTACCGGGAAATATATCAATAACTTCAGATATGCAGATGACACCACCCTATGGCAGAAAGTGAAGAAGAACTAAAGAGCCTCTTGATGAAAGTGAAAGGAGAATGAAAAAGTTGGCTTAAAGCTCAGCATTCAAAAACGAAGATCATGGCATCTGATCCTATCACTTCATTGCAAATAGATGGGGAAAGAATGGAAACAGTAAGAGACTTTATTTTCCTGGGCTCCAAAATCACTGCAGATGGTGACTGCAGCCATGAAATTAAAAGATGGTTGCTCCTTGGAAGAAAAGCTATGACCAACCTAGACAGCATATTAAAAAGCAGAGATATTACTTTGCTGACAAAAGTCTGTCTAGTCAAAACTATGGTTTTTCCAGTAGTCGTTTATGGATGTGTGAGTTGGACTATAAAGAAAGCTGAGTGCCAAAGAATTGATGCTTTAGAACCGTGGTGTTAGAGAAGACTCTTGAGAGTCCCTTGGATTACAGGGAGATCCAACCAGTCCATCCTAAAGGAAATTAGTCCTGAATATTCATTGGAGGGACTGATGCTGAAGCTGAAACTCCAATACTCTGGCCACCTGATGCGAAGAACTGACTCATTGGAAAAGACCTTGATGCTAGGAAAGATTGAAGGCAGGAGGAGAAGTGGATGACAGAGGATGAGATGGTTGGATGGCATCACCGACCCAATGGATTTAAGTTTGAGCAAGCTCCGGGTATTGGTGATGGACAGGAAAGCCTGTGGTGTGCTGCAGTCCACGGGGTCACAAAGGGTCGGACATGACTGAGTGACTGAACCGATTGAAAATTTTTATAAAATATTGGCCATATTCCCTATGCTGTACAATATATCCTTGTGCTTCGTTTACTTTGTACCTCCGGATCCCCTGCCCTTAGTCTTCCCCTTCCTCTTTCCCTCTCCCCACTAGAAACCACTAGCTTGTTCTATCGACGTCTCTGTTTCTTTTTTGTTACATTCGTTCATTTGTTTTATTATCTAGATTCCACATATGCATAATAACATGTAGTATTAGTCTCTTTCTAACTCATTTTATTAAGCATAGTACCTTCCAGGTCCATCCATCTTTTGGAAATGGCAAAATTTCATTCTTCTTTATGGCTGAGTACACATTCGATTATGTGTATACACTACATCTTTATCTGTTCATCTGTTGAGGTTGTTTCCACTTCTTAGCTGTTGTAAATAATACTGTTAATGAACATTGTGAGTCATGTAGCATTTCAACTTAGTGTTCTTATTTTCTTTGGATATATACCCAGCAGTGGAAGTTTTGGATCCTATGGTTGTTCTATTTTTATTTCTTTGACAAACCTCCAGGCTGTTTCCCGTATTGGTAGTACTGGCTTACATTCTAATCAGTAGTGTACTAGGACTCCCTTCTCTCCACATCCTTCCTACATTTGTTATCTGTGGGGGGTGTGTGTGTGTGTGTGTTTATAATAGCCATTCTGACAGGTGTAAGGTGATGTCTCATTGAGGTTTTAACTTGCTTTTCTCTGGTTAGTGATGTAGAGTATCTTTTCACGTGCCTGTTTTGGCCATCTGTATGTGTTCTTTGGAAAAATGTGTCTAATCACATCATTTGCCTTTTAAGTGAAAATCTTCTATACTGCTATGAGAATGATTTTTCTAAATAAGCATCTCATCATTTTGCTCTCTTGCAATAAAAGATAGAAATAATGGCTTTAAATAAAATTTAAATTACTTAGCATAACATTTAAGACCTGTCACCTGTTTCTTGCCTCTTTTCCTATGTCTCTCAACACCTAGACCATGTAAACGGAAAATTAAAGGTGGCAGAGTTCTTTCCCTCTGTATTGTTTCATAGAGTCAGGATTTGTGGCGTTTTCCATCCAATCGAGTTCATTTTAGAGTCTGGTTGAATGACAGTGAATTAGCCGCGGAGCCTCTCTAAACTCTGACTGAGGGAAAACAGTCCTGCCCTTTGGGTAGTTGGGAGGGTTAGAAAAATGTATATGAAGTGGCTAGAACACTCTATTTATGTCTTCTGTTCCTTCATGTCTTTCTCTTACTTAAGTGATATTTCCATGTTTAGCAGAGAGTGGGTTTCAATAATTATCCTTATAATTCTATGCATTAGTTCCCACTGCTCAAATGTCCTTGGAAACTTTCTTTTCCTCATTGACTTCTGCTCTTCCTTCAAGATACAATTTAATATTTATCTAATACAGAGAGTCTTTTCTTAATACCATTCTGGGCTAGATGTCTCTTCTATATTCCTTTAGCCTGTCATGGCTAAATAGAACTGAAACAAAAATACTTTTTGGTTATTCCTTGTGTTTCATCATTTGAAACAGGTCAATTCTTTTTTGACCATATTCTTGCTTAGGACCTTCATTTTGTATTTATTTCTGATATTATGACAATTTCCAAATAGGAAAGCGTTTTTAAGAGGCCGTACGTTATCTTTTTTATGTTAGTCTCTGGATGTAATTTTACTATCATATTTTAATGTTTATTCACTGGTAATTATAAAGAGTACTGAGTTGCGATGGAAAAGTGTAGGTTTTCTATTTTTAATGTGGGCTCCTTATGTCCTAAGCTGTCTGTTACATGGCATTTCCAGTACTGATGTGTGCAAGGAGCTTAACTGTTGCTAACTTAGAATATGTCAGGTTGATTAGGTTATAGAATTTTTTAAGCATCATCTTCAAGAGACCAACTAGACTGTTTACTTGTTGGTTTCCTGGTTGATAAGCAATCATATTAACAAAAATAATATTTAACCTCTATTTTTTAGTTAGAAGCCTAATGATGCTTGGTAAATACTGTACCTCTGTCTGTATTCCAGTCATAAAATTGTACACTTTAACTCAATGGCACTATGGTCATGTTACTATGTAAATTTTACTGAGAATGCTTTTTCCTGGTTTTTCTAAGTACTCTTGCCAAAAGTCAAGAGTCCAATTCATTCAAATTATATACCTCATAGGCAGTACAATTTAATCCAAGTGTACACCTTAGAAAGAGTGTATAGCACTAAAAATGACTGTCTTTACCTAGTGTTTTGGTTCAGTTCAGTTTAGTCACTCAGTTGTGTTTGACTCTTTGCGACCCCATGAACCGCAGCATGCCACGCCTCTCTGTCCATCACCAACTCCCGGAGTCCACCCAAACCCATGTCCATCGAGTCAGTGATGCCATCCAACCATCTCATCCTCTGTCGTTCCCTTCGCCTTCTGCCCTCAATCTTTCCCAGCATCAGGGTCTTTTCCAATGAGTCAGTTCTTCACATCAGGTAGCCAAAGTATTGGAGTTTCAGCTTCAACGTCAGTCCTTCCAATGAACACCCAGGACTGATCTCCTTTAGGATGGACTGGTTGGACCTCTTTGCAGTCGAAGGGACTCTCAAGAGTCTTCTCCAATACCACAGTTCAAAAGCATCAATTTTTCTGTGCTCAGCTTTCTTTATAGTTTTGATTAGTCATCAAAAATGTAAGATTGAAGAGTTGATGAAGGTCTACAGCTTGTGGCCTGTTTACCATGGGAAGGCTAAACTCACCCCACTTTTTGACAACATGATATACATCAAAAGCACAGTGGACACTCTGATTTGAAAGTTGAGAAACCAATGCTTTCTTCATATAAAAGATAACCCAATCTCCAGAACTGGGCTACAGAGGATCCATAGGATTTTTGTTAAGAAACACCTTTGGATGTGGTTTACCTCTTTATCAAATATTTGATGAATTTGTGGAGTTCTACACTGTGAAACAATGATTTGGTTTAGAAAACTGTCCAAGCCATTGTGACTATACACAAAAGGTAGTTCCCCAATAGTGTCTCTACAGGGGTCATCTTATTCTGAGCTACAGGTCACACTGGAGTGCTCCTTGAATCACTAACAGAATGACATCTCTGGGCTTCCTGGTGGCTCAGATGGTAAAGAATCTGCCTGCAATGCAGGAAACCCAGGTTCGATCCATGGGTTGGGAAGATCCCCTGGAGAAGGGCATGGCAACTCACTCCAGTATTCTTGCCTGGAGAATCCCATGGACACAGGGACATGGTGGGCTACAGTCCATAGAGACACAAAGAGTCAGACATGACTGAGCAAATCTCTGTGTGTTTGTCTGTAGCCTTGATGTGTTTTTGATATTTGTTGTTGTTGCCCAAGTGAATTTTCAGAATATCTTTTTTAAGGTAGTAATTTCAATTACTATTTGAAGTATAGCAAGATGGATATTTGGGCTTCCCTGGTAGCTCAGTGGTAAAGAATCTCCCTACAATGCAGGAGATGCACGTTCAATCCCTGGGTCAGGAAGATCACTGGAGAAGGAAGTGGCAACCCACTCTAGTGTTCTTGCCTGGAAAATCTCATGGGCAGAGAGGCCTGGTGGGCTACAGTCCCTGGGGTTGAAAAAGAGTCAGACACAACTCAGTGACTACAACAACAAAGATGGCTATTTATTTCCAAACTTTCTTCGAGTTAAGTGTTTAGACTCAAAAGACCTTGGTTTAGAAAATAAGTAAATAAGATCAAGTTAAAATTATCATGATTATTTTATATCTTGTTTAATTTTGTCACTAGAGCTTAAAGACAAGATGTACTTAAAATAGTCCATAACACTTCATCTGAGAGTTTAGAGGAATACTTAGATTTTCTTTGCCAAATGTAAAATAACTAATAAAATTAATTTATTTGAGTAGGAAACTCCTTCTCCTTATCATTATATTGCTTATTATAAAGTTCAATTCATGTGTCTTGAATTTTATAACAATGCTTACACTTTGAATTATTGATCTAACACCCACAGGAGTTTTGATTTTTCTGTATAAAGAGAACAAAATCTTTAGAATAATTGGGTTTTAAAACCTGGAAATGACATGATAAATTCATTAGAAAGAACAAATGTAATGAACTAACAAAAGGTAATGAACTAACATCTTTTAGGTTTGAATTTGATTTGATACAGGATATCCAGTGAGTTTACTCAAAACAGAGATAAAATTTGACCTACTTTCAGCAAGGTAAATTGAGAAGAGTAAGAGTTTAAGAAAAAAGCAAGAATGAGGAAAAATTATGTATGATCTTATCATATTGCACTTAATTGGTTTGAAATATTTTAAACATAAAAATAGGTAAATAATTTTTTATTTTAATTAATTTATTTATTTTACTTGGAGGCTAATTACTTTACAATATTGTAGTGGTTTTTGCCATACATTGACGTGAATCAGCCATAGGTATGCATGTGTTCCCCATCCTGAACCCCCTCCCACCTCCCTCCCCATCCCATCCCTCAGGGTCATCCCAGTGCACCAGCCCCGAACACCCTGTTTCATGCATCAAACCTGGACTGGTAATCTGTTTCACATATGATAATATACATGTTTCAGTGCTATTCTCTCAAATCATCCCACCCTCACCTTCTCTCACAGAGTCCAAAAGTCTGTTCTTTACATCTGTGTCTCTTTTGCTGTCTCGCATATAGGGTCATCATTACCATCTTTCTAAATTCTATATATATGTCTTAATATACTGTATTGGTGTTTTTCTTTCTGACTTACTTCACTCTGTATAATAGGCTCCAGTTTCATCCACCTGATTAGAGCTAATTCAAATGCATTCTTTTTAATGGCTGAGTAATACTCCATTGTGTATATGTACCACAGCTTTCTTATCCATTCGTCTGCTGATGGACATCTAGGTTGCTTCCATGTCCTGGCTGTTGTAAACAGTGCTGCAATGAACATTGAGGTACACTTGTCTCTTTCAATTCTGGTTTCCTTGGTGTGTATGCCCAGCAGTGGGATTGCTGGGTCATATGGCAGTTCTATTTCCAGTTTTTAAGAATTTTTAAAAACTCTGAGCTACCAGCCCAGGCTCAGTTTGTAGCAGGTTTCAGCACTCTTTCTCCTAATCAGGAACTCAAGGAAGGCAACATTATCCTTAGTTTCAGGCTATGGATTTTGACAAAAACCAAGTTAGTTGAGGAATGACAGATGCCGTGGAGCACTTACTCAAAAACTAGTCTCAACCCCCTTCTCATTAGACTTCTTTCAGCAGCAGCAGCCTGGTGTCATGTGATTCATATCTTATGATGTCTCCAGAGCAGGAGCAGACTTTCACATGGAGCTCTTTTTTCCTCATTTCCCTTCTCTACAGGATCCTGACCCTTCATGTTGTTACTGACCAATTTACCTTATAATGTCTTCAAACACATTTTTAAAAGTATTTTATCCAACTTTGTTTGTGGCATTCCTCTTGGTTACTTTTCTTCTTGCTGAAATATGTTCTTTTAGTGAGCCCTAAGGGTGGTGAACTCTCTTAGTCTTTCTAAGCCTGAAATGTCTTTATTTCGTCTTCACTCTTGAATATTAGTTTGAAAATGAAAGTGAAAGTCACTCAGTTGTGTTGGACACTTTGCAACCCCCATGGACTATACAGTCCATGGAATTCTCCAGGCCAGTATACAGGAGTGGGTAGCCTTTCCCTTCTCCAGGGGATCGTCCCAACCCAGGGACTGAACCCAGGTCTCCCACATTATAGGTGGATTCTTTACCAGCTGAGTCACAAGGGAAGCCCAAGAATACTGGAGTGGATAGCTTATCCCTTCTCCAGTGGATCTTTCTGACCCAGGAATCGAACCAGGGTCTCCTGCATTGCAGACGGATTCTTTACCAACTGAGCTATCAGGGAAGCCCAAATATTAGTTTAGCTGACCATAAAATTCTAGCATTAATCATTCAGTTGTGTCAGACTCTTTATGACCCCATGGCCTATAGCCAGCCAGGCTCCTCTGTCCAAAGAATTCTCCAGGCAAGAATACTGGAGTGGGTTGTCACTTCCTTCTCCAAGGGATCTTCCCAATCCTGGGATTGAACCTAAGTTCCTGCATTGCAGGCAGATTCTTTGTCTTCTGAGCCACCAGGGAAGGTTGACAGTTGTTTTCACACAGCACTTTGATAACACTCTAGTCTCTTGTTATAACTTGCTGCTGATCCATTCTTTTAAAATTTGCCTTCTTCTCTAAATTGTACAGATTTGAACTTATTTTTCATTCTGCCTATAATCAGAGTGCAAATTTGATCCAGAATTTTGGAAAAGTCTCAGATATCATTGTTTCAGGGGTGGTTTTTCACTGTGTTAGTCACAGTTATGTCCAACTCTTTGGGACCCCATGGACTATAGCTCACCAGGCTCCTCTGTCCACAGAATTTTCCAGGCAAGAAAACTAGCGTGTGTAGCCACTCCTTTTTCCAGGGGATCTTCCTGACCTAGGAGTCAAACCCAGATCTCCTGCATTGCAGATGGAGTCTTTTACCATCTGAACCATAAGAGAAGACCCAGTTTTTCACTGTTCCTTCATTATTCTGAAATTTCTATTAGAGTATGTTAAAATCTCTTATTCTATCTCCCAATATCTTCAAACTACTCTTTCATTAAAGAAGAGTCATTATGTACTTCATTCTAGATGAATTTCTCAGTATCATCCCACAATTCTTCAGATCTTTGAGGTATTTTAGGAAATTTAAGGTTTTTTTTTTTTTTTTTTGAATTTTAGATTGTAGGCTAACCTTGTCAAAATCTTATATATTTATATCTCTCTCCTTTAAAAGCATGGTCACACTGTAACTTTATTTATATTAATCCAAATTCCAAAATTTGGTGTCCAGGTGTCCTGACTCAGATGTACTCTTTTGTAACTATGTGGATAAATGTGGAGAGGGAAAGCAAGTTCTCAGGGGAAAAATATGTGCTTATGACAAAGTTCAGTGGTGTCCTCTGTGGAAAGGTTTTCCTTTCTGTGGTTACTTTGCTTGGAGTTACCTTGATCAAGAGAAGAGGTTGTCAGTCTTTCTCTGTAAAGTATCAGAGAGTAAATATTTTAGAATTAAAGGGCCAAAATGGTCTCTGTTCCTATTTACCCTGCCTTTATAGCAAGAAAGAGATTATTAAAAAATACATAAATTAATGAGTGTGTTTTGTCTGTGTTGCAATAAAGCTTTATAAAAACAGGCAATAGACTGCATTTGGTCTGCGCGCCATACTTTGCTGACCCCTGGTCTTTGGTATCAGTGAGACTGCAGGAGCATTTGCCTAGAATGGAAGCTAGGGTACAATGAATATTCATTGCATTGTGTTATTTTTCATTAAAACTTATAGTTACAATGTATAGTGTGACAGGGTTCCCTATTGAAGATGTAAGTTATAGTTGATCTGTTTTGTAACTCTAATGAGAGAGATGGTCAGAGAATCCATAGAAGTGTAAACCACTTCCAAGGCATGAATGTGGTATTTTATTGTGAAAAGTCTGTACTTCTTTGAGGCCCTCTATTGACTGAGAACAGTAATTGGTTATTGTAGTTGAGTCTGCATGCCAGCATGCAGGAGACAGGGATTTGGATCCTTGGATTGAGAAGATCCCCTGGAGGAGGAAATACCCACTCCAGTATTCTTGCCTGGAGAATCCCATGGACAAGGAGCCTGGCTGTCTACAGAGAGGTTGCAAAGAGTCGGACATGACTGATTGACTGAGCATTCAAGAGAAAAGGACCACAGTAGATCTGGGACCGCTGCAGACAGTGCATGTAGCCATTCTAAGTCAATGTGTGAAGAGACCTTCATTGCCTGCATAGGGAGGGAAGTAAGCCCTTTCATTATGAGGACTGAGAAAAGCAGCCTGACCTTTGAATGTGTTCTTAGGACTAGAACCAGTGATGATATATGAGACTGTGCAGCTCTGAAAGTTATATGAGTTCCACAGTCCCACATTCCCAGGTGGCGGTAGTGGTAAAGAACCCATCTGCCAATGCAAGTGACATAAGAGATGTGTTTGATCCCTGGATTGGGAAGATCCCCTGGAGGAGGGCATGGCAACCCACTCCAGTATACTTGCCTGGAGAACATCCTGGAATACGAAGTCAAGTGGGCCTTAGGAATCATCACTACGAACAAAGCTAGTGGAGATGATGGAATTCCAGTTGAATTAGCTCAAATCCTAAAAGATGATGCTGTGAAAGTGCTTCACTCAATATGCCAGCAAATTTGGAAAACTCAGCAGTGGCCACAGGACTGGAAAAGGTCAGTTTTCATTCCAATCCCCAAAAAAGGCAATACCAAAGAATGCTCAAACTACCGCACAATTGCACTTATCTCACATGCTAGCAAAGTAATGCTCAAAATTCTCCAAGACAGGCTTCATAGTACGTTAACAGAGAACTTCCAGATGTTCAAGCTGGATTTAGAAAAGGCAGAGGAACCAGAGATCAAATTGCCAACATCTGTTGCATCATCAAAAAAGCAAGAGAATTTCCAGAAAAATATCTACTTCAGCTTTAGTGACTACACCAAAGCTCTTGACTGTGTAGATCCCAACAAACTGGAAAATTCTCAAGGAGATGACCTCCTTTCCTGCCTCCTGAGAAATCTGTATACAGGTAAAGAAGCAACAGTTAGAACCGGACATGGAACAGACTGGTTCCAAATTGGGAAAGGAGTACGTCAAGGCTGTATATTGTCACCCTGCTTATTTAATTTATATGCAGAGTACACCATGTGAAATGCCAGGCTCAATGAAGCACAAGCTGCAATCAAGATTACCAGGAGAAATATCAATAACCTCAGATATGCAGATGACACCACCCTTATGGCAGAAAGTGAAGAAGAACTAAAGAGCCTCTTGATGAAAGTAAAAGAGGAGAGTGGAAGAGTTGGCTTAAAACTCTTAGAAAACTAAGATCATGGCATCCGTCTTATTACTTCATGGAAAATAGATGTGAAAACAATGGAAATAGTGAGAGATTTTATTTTTGTGGGCTCCAAAATCACTGCAGATGGTGACTGCAGCCATGAAACTAAAAGATGCTTGCTCCTTGGAAGAAAAGCTATGACCAACCTAGACAGAACCAATAGAATATTGTAAGGTAATTAGCCTCCAATTAAAATAAATAAGTTTAAATTAAAAAAAAAAAAGCAGAGACATTACTTTGCCGGCAAAGGTCTGTCTAGTCAAAGCTTTGGTTTTTCCAGTAGTCATATATGGATGTGAGAATTGGACTATAAAGAAAGCTGAGCACCGAAGAATTGATGCTTTTGAACTGGGGTGTTGGAGAAGATTCTTGAGAGTCCCTTGGACTGCAAGGAAATCCAACCAGTCAATCTTAAAGGAAATCAATCCTGAATATTCATTGGAAGGACTGATGCTGAAGTTGAAATTGCAACTTTGGCCACCTGATGTGAAGAACTGACTCCTTGGAAAAGATCTTGATGCTGGGAAAGATTTAAGGCAGGAGGAGAAGGAAACATCAGAGGATGAGATGGTTGGATGGCATCACTGACTCGAAGGACATGAGTTGGAGCAAGCTCTGGGTGTTGGTGATGGACAGGGAAGCTTGGTATGCTTCAGTCCATGGGGTTGCAAAGAGTTGGACATGACTGAATGACTGAACTGAACTTAACTGAATGTGAGGCTAATTCAACATGTGTAGAATACCTTTTGAATCTGAATGTCTTAAGTAAGTTATGGAAACACAGACAAAGTAAGTTCTGGTGTTCTGTATTTTTAAAACCCTTCCAAAGGAAAACAGAATTTCTAGAGATCTGGCTTTCCTTATTAGCTCCAAGTGAACCAGTTGGCTGCTCATATATAATTTTATATTCTCTGTTTCTCTCTCTCACAAACACACACATATCATCCTCCAGGAGAAAATACATTCATATTAAGTGTTGTAAGCCTTCAGTTCTTCTCTATAGCTATGAACACTTTGGTCTCTGAAACACAGCTCTATCTGATAATATGAAACACCCTGAAGCTGACAGTAGGTAGTAAGCTGCTGCTTCTGCTAAGTTGCTTCAGTTGTGTCTGATTCTTCGAGACCCCATGGACTGAAGCCCACCAGGCTCCTCCGTCCATGGGATTTTCCAGGCAAGAGTACTGGAGTGGGGTGCCATTGCCCTCTCTAGTAGGTAGCATAAGGCTATGCTGTACAACATTAGCCACTAGCCACATGTGTCTACTGAGCATGGAAATATGACTAGAATGAAATGAAATGTTCTCTAAGTACAAAATGCACTTGTATTTCAAAAACTTGATATGGAAATAATATTTTGGATACATTAGATTCGATAAAATTTACAGTTTAAATTAATTTCACCAATTCCTTTTTGCATTTTTTAATGTGACTAGAAGGATTTAAATACACATGTCGCTTGCCTGGAGGATCCCATGGATGGAGGAGCCTGGTGGGCTGCAGTCCATGGGGTCGCTAGGAGTCGGACACGACTGAGCGACTTCACTTTCACTTTTCACTTTCATGCATTGGAGAAGGCAATGGCAACCCACTCCAGTGTTCTTGCCTGGAGAATCCCAGGGACGGGGAGCCTGGTGGGCTGCCGTCTATGGGGTCGCACAGAGTCAGATATGACTGAAGCGACTTAGCAGCAGCAGCAGTGGCTTGACAACTGGTCTAGAAACTAGGTTTAAGGTTTGTTTAAGGTCACCGAACCAGAAACATTGAGAAAAATCTAATTGACAGTTGAAGCTTTAATCTTTAAGTGCTGTTTAACATAATTTGTTTGTGTTTTCTTTGCAAATTTTAGCTCCTCTCTGAGAAGAAACTCCGAATGATATCCTTTGAGCTTGTTAAAGACTGAACACTTTGAAAGAAGTACATCTGAAATGTCATAGATGTTGCAGAATATTTTCCCTACAGAATGGCTTTCCAAAAGGAGATTGTAAAGATCGTTACATTCTAGGGTGAGATAGGTCACTTTTCTTCCTAAAAATCTTCAAAAGGCCTGCCATTCTCTAGAATAGTATTCAAGTTATTCAACAACTTTGTGGTCTTCCGCAGACTCCCATAGCCAGCCCCATCTCCTGTTGCACCTCTGCATGGACCCTAAAGCTAATCACTCTCCATGTGTACCTTAGAGAGCACCCTAAGAATTATCCTATAAACTAAGTTTTGGAAAACTGTAAAACTATGTAAAAGTGTTAAGTATTTCCCCACTAGAAGACTTGACTCTCACTTGGTTACAGTTTTTAATATAACCAAAGAAAGAGCACGGCTTTAGAACATGACCTAAGAGCATTTGGTCAGTCTCGGAAGCATACAAAAATATGGACTTGGAAGGCAGCCTTTGACCATGCTCTTCCTGGTCCAATCTAGAGGATAAGTTTTCCTGTTAGGACTCAGAAATGTGTGGTTTTTCCTGAAGCAGGTCCCTTTTGTGCAGCTGGACACATCGAGCTACCAAAATGACATTTTTAAAAAACATTGTAACCATATCACCAGCTGATCTTTTTATGACTTCTTGTATCCCAAACAACTTTATTATTATAGGGCTTTCCATTTAACTTTATATGAGGAGAGATGCATGTGTCAGACAACATGGACATCTGCTTTTCTCAGCAGTTATAATTCTTATTGTAAATTTATAAATTGGCTCTTTGATTTATATGTTTTAGACTTTTGGTAGTTGGTGAGTGTGAGTCATTGTCTCTGAATCTGATCAACTCTGAGGCATTGATAAAATCAAATTCTGGAGCTGCAAGGATGAAGGGCTGACCCTAGACCATTGTGAATTAATCAGAGTAGATGCTGTTTGCTAGGGAAGTCTCAGCTAACGCCTTTTTTTTTAAAACCATTTTTTACTGAAGCATAATTTACAATGTTCTGCTGCTGCTGCTGCTACTAAGTCACTTCAGTCATGTCCAACTCTGTGCGACTCCATAGACGGCAGCCCACCAGGCTCCCCGGTCCCTGGGATTCTCGAGGCAAGAACACTGGAGTGGGTTGCCATTTCCTTCTCCAACGCATGAAAGTGAAAAGTGAAAGGGAAGTCGCTCAGTCATGTCCAACTCCCCGCGACTCCATGGACTGCAGCCCACCAGGCTCCTCCATCCATGGGATTTTCCAGGCAAGAGTACTGGAGTGGGGTGCCATCGCCTTCTCCGAATGTTGTGCTAGTTTTGAGTATACAGCAAAGTGATTCAGGAAATCTTTTTCACATTCTTTTCCATTATAGGTTATCACAAGACATTGAATACAGCCCCCTGTGCTATACAGTATGTTCTTGTTTATTTTATATATAGTAGTAAGTATATGTTAATTACAAACTCCTAACTAATCTCTCCTCCACCACTTCCTGCTATCCCCTTTGGTAACCATAAATTTGTTCTTTATATCTGTAAGTTTGTTTCTACTTTGCAAAGAAGTTTATTTGTATCGTTTTTTAAGATTCCACATATAAGTGATGTCATATGATATTTGTATTTCTCTGACTTATTTCACTTGATATGATCATGTCTAGGTCCATCCATGCTACTGCAAGTGGCATTATTTAATTTTTTATGGCCAAGTAATATTCCATTGTGTGTGTGTGTATGTATATATATATATACACACCACATCTTTTCCCATTCACCTGTCGATGGGCATTTGGGTTGCTTCCATGTCTTGACCATTATATAAGCAGTGCTGCTGTGAACATTGGGATGCATGTATTCTTTCTAATTAGAGTTTCCTCTGGATATATGCCCAGGAGTGGGATTGCAGGATCATAGGATGACTCTATTTTAACTTTTCTAAGTAACCTCTATACTATTCTCTGTAGCGGCAGCACCGATTTACATTCCCATCAATGGTGTAGGAGGGTTCCTTTTCTCTCCACACCCTCTCCAGCATACACTATTTGTAGAATTTTTAATGATGGCCATTCTGACTGGTGTGAGGTGATACTTCCCTAGTTTTGATTTGCATTTCTCTAATAATGGTTAGCAGTACTGAGCATCTTTTACTGTGCCTGTTGATCATCTGTATGTCTTCTTGGAATTTAGGTCATCTGCTCAGGTTTTGATTAGACTGTTTGTTCTTAATGTTAAGCTGTGTGTCAGTTTAGTTCTTTAGCTCCGTAGCATGCTGCTTATGTGCCTGTTTAGCACTTAGTGTTATCTTGCAGTTAGAGCAGTTGTTTATGTGTCTGTGTTCCTTCCCTATTAGACTACAGTCCCTGAAGGTGGAGACTGTGTATTTGTGTCTGTATTTGCAACAGACATGTTTGTAGGTAGATGGTGCCCAGTTGTTCTTGAAGTTGTTTTTTGGGGGTGAAGTTTCCTAATTTTTTCCTACTAATGTTGATGGTATTATATCATAGTATTGATGCTGGGAGGGATTGGGGGCAGGAGAAAAAGGGGATGACAGAGGATGAGATGGCTGGATGGCATCACCGACTCAATAGACGTGAGTCTGAGTGAACTCCAGGAGTTGGTGATGGACAGGGAGGCCTGGTGTGCTGCAATTCATGGGGTCGCAAAGAGTCGGACATGACTGAGCGACTGAACTGAACTGATTATTAGAATAGCATCTTAAAGCAACATTGGATTAAAGTCTTTTCAGAGGTGAAATTATTCCCATAATGTTTTCCTGAAAGTATTAGTAAACCTGTCAAATTTCACAGAAGCGTTTGATTTGCTTCAATTAAGTTGCAGTAACTTAAGTGTAGAAATTGAAAACAGTGACTGTTCCCATGTACTTTGTTTTCAAAGCTGGTTTTATAAAATATTGAGTAAATAGAAAACCTCTATAAATAGAGGTTAAGGATATAATGATTGTAGACCCAATACCCAGTTTAAGAAATAGCACTTTATCATTATCTTTGAAGCACCCTTGTGTGCCTATCCACAGTTCTGTCCCCTTCTTTCTTCTACAGGGACTCAGAATCCTGAATCACAATATCTGTTAATTAAAAAGCTAAAATAAAAGCAATCCATTTTGACACATGAACATTCTTGGCTAACATTAGAAGTAAAAAATTTATGATTATTGTGCGTTTTTGAGAGAAACAATTAGAAATCCCAATTTCATAAGAGTTTTTAAAGATTCATCCCAAAACTTGGTGCCTGGAAGAGATCCTGGTGTCTCTAGGGGTAATCTATTATCTTATGCAAAATGCAGGGTGTGAGTGGGATAAAAAAAATACTTGGCTCATGCTTAGGAAACACAGATCCTAGGATGTAGTCTGTAGATTTATATCAAGTAATTAATGAGGTCCTTGTACCTTAAACAGGAAGGTAACTCTCAGCACACAAAATAAGGCTGTGTTTTCCCTGAACTGATATAACTCTTGTTGGCAGATTCTCCTTGGCCTCCTGGTAGGCTCTAGACCACTGTGTGTGTGTTCCGGGGGGGGGGGGGGGGGGGGTGGATTTGGGGGTGGGGAGACAGTAAAAATTGGCTTTAGTCCTGGATGGGTTTTTGGATATCCCTTATTCTAGGAAATAGGAAAATAGTCACCTCTAAAACTTAATGTGTATCAATTAGTCACATAACTGTAATATGCAAAATTTAGTTCCTTTTTTTAAAAAATGGCATTAATGCTTTTCCTTTAAAATGGAAGACTAATTCATTAAGTCAGAATTTTTGATGGATTATTTGTATGTATGCAGTAATCTTAAACCCTGGCCCAAGGGATTGCAATCTATATGAGGAGGGTGGTAGGAAAAAACACATTACGGTAATGGACTTCAGTAACCTACTTTGAAAGAGGGCCTTTTAATGGTTCTGTGGGCCATCCCAGTGTTATTCTGAAAGTACAGTAATGGAAATATGTGAAGCGAAAGGGCTGTGGTTAAATACATTAGACTCCTTGAAAAGGGCTGCTACTCAGTGAAAAAAGAAAGACTCAATCAGAGTTTGCTACTTTCTATGTTATGCCCCGGAAATTAAATAAAATTGGCTTTAGACTTTGAAGCAGCAACGTCTGTTGTACTTCAAACAATGCTTTGTTGGGGAAGTTGTTGCCTTGTTACTAATGCATTTACAGAGCACCCGGGGAACTTTAAAGAACTGTAAAAACTGATCTCGGGGGGAAAGGTCTCAGAATTACATGCTGGGTAAAGTAGTGCCTGGGATCAGAATTATACTCTAGAGCTGCTCTTAACTCAGAAACTGGAGATGATGAATTGGTGACATTTGAAACAAATTGAATTTCGTAACTTATGGATTTATGGACTTGCTTCAGGAATTTTATCTATGTAATTTTGTTGATTTGTAGGACCTCTGGACTATAACTGTCTTTCACCCTGCATATTACTCATTATTGAAAATGATTTGTGCATGTAGCAATAAAATGGACTGGACAATAAGTGACATTTAGAAAATAATGCTTGGATTAAATTGAACTTCCTAAAGTTCCAAAGTATCCTACCTATGGAAAATGACATCTGCTGGATATTGTCTTCGAGACTTGTGACAAGTTCTGATTCAGACATTTGATCTTTTCAAAGTATTTTCATTCCTCACATAACAAGTACCAGGAAAGGAAAGACTGATGCTACGGTTGTAAAACTGCAACTGGAATTTGAGTCTTTTGTGGCAGGGTTTTCCCAAAGCTCCAAGACAATAATTTTTTTCCTTGTAAGATATATTCTCCACTCTTCAATGTTTTTTTCTTCTTTTTTTGGGAGGGGGGTGGAGGTAAGGTTTATTACTTATAGGACCTGGAAATTATGTGGTACACTTGGGGCCACACAGCAAATTTGTGGATAGAGAGAGATAGAAGCACTTTTCAACTCTTTAGAGCTATAAGAAACATCTCCCAATTTCTTTTTACTTCTCTGTCCACTTTGTATGGGCTTCCCTGGTGGCCCAGATGGTAAAGAATCTGTGTGCAATGCAGAAGACACAGGTTCAATTCCTGGGTCAGGAAGATCCCCTGGAGAAGGAAATAGCAACCCACTCCAGTATTCTTGCCTGGAGAATTCCATGGATAGAGGGGCCTGGTGGGCTACAGTCCATGGCATCGCAAAGAGTCAGACATGACTGAGCGACTAACACTTCATTTTGTACAATCTATTTATCATCTCTCAAAGTAGCTTGCAGGAGCAAATACTCCGACTGGTTTTCAATTTAGCAGAAAGATTATATCAGTGATTTTTTAAAAGGCAAGATTGCTCATCTCATTTTCTGTCTAACACCCTTCACTGGCTTTCTGTTAGCATTAGGGTAAGATATAGAATCCTCAGATATGGAATCCTGAGTGTGGCCTCTAAGACGGGACAGTGTCTAGCACCAGCCTGTCTCTCTGATCTCATCACCCATTGGACACTCTGACCTTTCTGGTTCCTGGAAAGCCAAACTCCATCTGACCTCAGGACTTTCCCATGTGCTATCTGTTGAGAAGCACAGACCAGAAGGTCATTTATCACATGAGAGAGGACATACAGGCTATGTTTACTGAACTCAAGAGATGCTGGGGAAAAAGAACAAAAATAGTTGAAATAAAGAAGAGGATATGGCAGAATATGAATGTTTTGGCAACTCTTGGAGTGAGAAGAGCCAGGACAACAACTGGGGTTCAGTGCAACAGAGCAGTGAGTCGGTTTAGACCCAACAGCCCAGAGGCTCCTTCTGCTGTCCTGAGTTACTGTCCTCTCCTTGCATTAGTGATATCATAATTAGAAAACCTGTATGCATTTGAGGAAACCAGCAACCGAACAACAAATTTGTGAGCCTGAGATGTAACTTTGAAAACTGTAGGATAAATTAGGAGTTCAGGATTTACATATATACAGTACTATATATAAAATACCCTGGAGGAGGAAATGGCAACCCACTCCAGTACTCTTGCCTGGAGAATCCCCATGGACAGAGGAGCCTGGTGGGCTACAGTCCACAGGGTCACAAAGGGTCAGATACGACTGAAGCAACTTAGCATGCATGTGTGTATAAAACAAGATAATGAACAAGGACCTACTGTAGAGTACAGGGGACTATACTCGATATTTTGTAGTAACTTAAAAGGGAAAAGAATCTGAAAAAATATACGTATGAAGTTATATATGTATATAACTGAATGGCTTTTCTGTATACCAGAAAGTAATACAACATTGTAAATCAACTATACTTCAATAAAAACATAAAATTAAAGATAAATTTAAAAAGTTCATAAAATAGAAGGATAATATTTTTAGAAATATTGGCAATGTAATTCTGACAGCCATAGGAATAAAAACTAGAAAGCATTCTAAGAGTAGGATCTAATTTATAAGGTGGAGGTAGAGAAATGGAGACTTGGAAGTATTTCTGAAGGATTCCCTATTGAGACATTTAAACTTTGATCTTGAGGATGAACAGAAATTGCTGTTTTTCAGTCACTCAGTAGTGTCTGACTCTGTGACCCCCATGAACTGCAGCACTCCAGGCTTCCCTGTCCTTCACCATCTCCCAGAGTTTGCTCATACTCATGTCCATTGAGTGCGTGATGCCAGCCAATCATCTCATCCTCTGTCATCCCCTTCTCCAGCCTTGTATCTTTCCCAGCATGTCCAGGGACTTGAGTCTTCTCCAACACCACAGTTCAAAAACATCAATTCTTCAGTGCTCAGCCTTCTTTATGGTCCGACTCTCACATCCACTCATGACTCTTGGAAAAACCATAGTTTTGACTATATGAACTTTGTAGGTAAAGTAATGTCTCTGCTTTTTAATATGCTGTCTAGGTTGGTCATAACTTTTCTTCCAAGGAGCAAGAGTTTTTTTAAATTTTATGACTGCAGTCACCATCTGCAGTGATTTTGGAGCCCAAGAAAATAAAGTCTTTCACTGTTTCATTGTTTCCCCACCTATTTTCCATGAAGTGATGGGACCAGATGCCATGAGCTTTGTTTTTTGAATGCTGAGTTTTAAGCCAGCTTTTTCGCTCTCCTCTTTCACCTTCATCAAGAGGCTCATTAATTCCTCTTCACTTTCTGCTACAAGGGTGGTGTCACTTTGATCTGAGGTTATTGATATTTCTCCCTGCAGTCTTAATTCCAGCTTGTGCTTTATCCACCCCAGCATTTAGGAGTTAGGCTAACAGTAGGAGTTAGGCTAACAGTAAAGGTAAAATCTTTTCCTGACTGACTGCTGTGAGAAGAAGCCAGGCTTGTTCAAGGACCAGAGAGAGTAAAGCTACTGAGGGAATTGGGAAGCAGTCAGGAGACGAGGCTGCTGTGTTGCAGGGGGATGTTCCCCAGACCATGTGTGTTATGCCCACACTCACATGCAGTGAATCTCCATTGAGCCGGTTGAAGGTAAGGAATGATGAGATGGTGTGTGTTTGTTTTCTCCCCAGAAAGGTTAGATATGGAGAATGGATTGGAAGGGGAAGTAGCAAAAATGAATGGAGGAGATGAGTTGGGAAGCAAGCTATTGCAGTAGTTCAGGTGAGCAATGGTTGTGGATGGGCCTATGGTGAAGTTGATGGAATCAGAGACAGTAAATCTGAGGCATAATATGGAGCTTGGTAATTTATTAGACATGTAAGCAAGAGCCAGACGAGTGTGACAGAGTCCTCCAGGTGACTGGCTCAAGCACCTGAGTGGAGGTCTGTGTAGTCGCTGAGGTTGAAGACATGAGTGTGGGAGTAGTGTTCTTGTAGGAAGCTCATCTGTTTAATGCCTATGGAGAGTGGGTCTTCCAAGAAGAGCTGTCAAGTAAGCAGTCTAGGATTGCAGAAACAAGTCATTCAGAAACACAGATTTACTAAAGTTATGGGACTGGATAGATTCACCTTGGAAGTGAGTAGAGATGGGCAAACCTCTAGATAATTTGCTGAGAAGGGTGATCTGGGGAACACAGATAGGAATTGGGCTTTGAGAGGAGAAAGACATTTTTCCCACCATGCAAGAGGAAAGAGGGAGAAGACCATGCAGATGTAGGTCATTTAGAGGAATTTTTTTTTTTTTTTTTTTTTTTTTGTAGAAAGTTAAGGGTTATTTAATGGCTTCTCTCTTCTCTGTGATGTCAGAGGCAAGGTCATCTGCTGCCGGTAAGGAAGATGAAAGTAAAAGCAGAGGTCTGAGGAGAGAAGAGAGTTGAATGTAGTCCTTTGGGGCCACATGCCAACACTCCCATTTTGCCTTTTCCCAGATGGCTGCTTGTTCTACTGGGGCCAGCTCAGCACTCAGATAGCTGTCTATAAGCATCACTTTTACAGAAGGATTTGAAAGGTACATGTTGATATGGTCTGCTGCTGCTGCTGCCGCTAAGTCGCTTCAGTCGTGTCCGACTCTGTGCGACCCCATAGACGGCAGCCCACCAGGGTCCCCCGTCCCTGGGATTCTCCAGGCAAGAACACTGAAGTGGGTTGCCATTTCCTTCTCCAATGCAGGAAAGTGAAAAGGGAAAGTGAAGTCACTCAGTCGTGTCCGACTCTTTGCGACCCCATGGACTGTAGCCCACCAGGCTCCTCTGTCCATGGGATTTTCTAGTGTTATTCAATTTTTAAAAGAAACTCCTAGTGTACTGTTCCTTCACTGCTCAGAATACCTTCAGTGACACTTCAGGATTATAAAGCCTTGAGTTTTATGCTGCTGAAATCAGTTGTCCATTCAGAGTGCCATAGAACACAGCTGCCCTGAGAGAGTGGCCTTTCAGTTTAGACCAAGTGAGAGAGAGTCCCTGAAGAAAACCCATTGAAGGCAATTGGGTCAACCCATGTTTGCTGACTGTAGTGGTTGGATTTCCATTTGAAATTAAAGCCTATGGGGAAACCTATAAAGGACTTCCCTTTAATGTAAGTTTTACCCAAAGTTGGCACTGGTGGTACAGAAATACCCTTATGGTTTGGTTCTTTCAGGATCTTACCAAGCTGAAGCATTTTCCAGTGAAACCTCTGATAGTTATGTCTAACAGCTTCTCCTAACTAGTCATGATGTGACTTGATTTGAAGCCAAATATTGTAAGTAGGATTAATGCCCCCATCTGTTTTTCCATCCCCAGTGCATATTTAACCAAATTATCTTTTCCCTCTTGATTTCATTTACTCATTAGCTGCATTGTAATGAAGATTCCACAGTGACTAATTCTTGGGGCTCTCAGGAGGTTGAGATACATCAAGGCTGGCATGAGGAGCGTGGGACAGGTTTCTCTCCTCTGTCAAGCTGTCACTGGAGTGATGCAGGATCACAATCTGTCATTTAAACCTCAGGAGGAGCCCTGTTACTGTTGGAAGCTTGAGCACTGCAAAGGTGGTCATCGGGAGAATAGCATGGGTTCTTTGGTCTTCATAGCAGGTCTACAGAGAGATAACAGGACTTCATTTACTGAAGGTGAACTCATGGTAGATTAGTCTGGGGTGGTGAACAAAACCATCTTTTCCTACATTTTTTTCCTTCCACCACTCTTTTCCAACTTAGAGGTAAGAAGGTAACACAAATAATTTTATGTTATTTTTCCTCCTCTGCTATAATTTTCTGTGCTGTCCTTCTCTGTGGACTTCCCAAAGTTACCTTGTGTCTGTCTGGTTTCTGAAAAAAGCTCCAGTGTTTCCTTCCCTTCTTATCTTTGGGGCCTGATATTTTCTTATTCATCCTAGGCTCCCGTCACTCTTTTCTTCACTCATTCTTTTGCCACTCCTTTTATTGCTCACCCAGATCTTGAAACAAACAAATTTCTTTATACCAAGTATTTTTTTTTTTATCAAGATCATAGTTCTTCTACAGGAAAAAAAAAAAAAAAGCATCTTAGAGCCCTAGCATATGAATTAGCTTAATATGTTAAAATATTGATTTGCCTTTTTAAAGAAAACCGCATTAAAAGGAACTCACAGAAATGAATGTGGGTAGAATTTCATGTTTTTGGTCCTTGAGTTGTTTCATGGGATCTCTCAGGAGTGAATGCTGTACCCTCATTGAAGGTTAAATTTGGCTACATCCAGCGACTTGGTTCCTCTTTTCTGACACACTTGCTGAGCAAACTACGTGAGTCTTTGATCGTGTTGTGTCCTCTCTCTCAGGTGCAAGGCTCTGACCTTGTCTAGAGGAGTGCTCCCACAAGAGGTAGAAAGAGTGCTGGTCTGGGAGCCTGACTGGGAGGCTGATGGATGTCACCTGGTAGCCACAGGGCATCCATCAGCCTCATCTTCCTTCTCATTTTAAAGCAGATGTTCAGTTCAGTTCAGTTGCTCAGTCGTGTCCAAGTCTTTGCGACCCCATGAATCGCAGCACACCAGGCCTCCCTGTCCATCACCAACTCCCGGAGTTCACCCAGACTCACGTCCATCGAGTCAGTGATGCCATCCAGCCATCTCATCCTCTGTTGTCCCCTTCTCCTTCTGCCCCCAATCCCTCCCAGCATCAGAGTCTTTTCCAATGAGTTAACTCTTCGCATGAGGTGGCCAAAGTACTGGAGTTTCAGCTTCAGCATCATTCCCTCCAAAGAAATCCTAGGGCTGATCTCCTTCAGAATGCACTGGTTGGATCTCCTTGCAGTCCAAGGGACTCTCAAGAGTCTTCTCCAACACCGCAGTTCAAAAGCATCAATTCTTCGGTGCTCAGCTTTCTTCACAGTCCAACTCTCACATCCATACATGACCACAGGAAAAACCATAGCCTTGACTAGACAGACCTTTGTTGACAAAGTAATGTCTCTGCTTTTCAATATGCTTTCTAGGTTGGTCATAACTTTCCTTCCAAGGAGTAAGAGTCTTAATTTCAAGCAGATGTTACCTACTGCCTTTTCCTCAGGTAGTGGTGGTACTCCCATGGTACTTTGTACTCATATCTTTCACAGTGTTTAGTAAAATCCGTTGTAATTTTTTTTTAAATGTGGTAGTTTTAAGATAAGACTAGAAGTTCAAGAATTGTTGTTTTCATCTTTTTATATATCTTTTTCTCCTCAGTGTCTCGTATCGTGCAACATGTTGTAGAGATGCAAAACATTCTTATAACTACATTCAACTCAAGATCATCTATTGAGCTCTTTATGTAAAGCCTCTCTATAGGTGAAAAATGCCAAAATGAATAAGAACTTAAAGTCTACTTTCAGAGACAGGAAAACAACTATCAGACTAGTTTTGTACAATAAGAGTTACAAAAGTGAGATCATGGGCATGCTGAAGAATCATTGGAGGAAAAAATGAAACTTCAATGGGAGAAACGGGAAAGGTTCTTCAAGGAGATGACATTTCAAATAGTCTTGAGAGGTGGGAAGGATTTGGGCAGGTGGAGGGTCACAGATGGAGCTTCCCTGGTGGCTCAGTTGGCAAAGAATCTGTGTGCAATGCAGGAGATCCTGATTCGATCCCTGGGTTGGGAAGATCCCCTGGAGAAGGGAATGGCAACCCACTCCAGTATTCTTGCCTGGAGAATCCCATGGACAGAGGAGCCTGGCAGACTACAGTCCATGGGGTCACAAAGAGTCAACATAACTTAGTGACTAAACAACCACCACCACCACCAATGTCAAGGTAGGGTTGTGACCTGCACAAGCCAAAATCAGAGGAGGGGGAGCTTCCCTGCCCAGTATGATGCAGAGGAAAGGATTAAAGGGAGTTGGGCTGATTTGTAACAAATAGTACTCTTAGCAGGAAGCATGAAGGTTTGCCATTCATAATTAATGAATAAGTATCAGAAGTCACTCTTTGATCAAATTTCAGAGTTCAAGCAAAGATCTAATAAATTATTCATCATTTCTAAATATTATCTTCATCTGTAAACTCCTCCTAGATTTTATAAACACATAATAGGACAATAACCACTAGCTTTTAAGAATTTTCATAAGAAAAATTGGGAGGATATGTTTGGTTACTATAAGGGAAAAAATGTGTAATTTGGTTGTTACAATTTGAATAATTATTTTAAAAATGACAACAAAGAGTGCCACATGGACATGAAATATCAAACTGTATCTTGGAACAGAATTCAACATCCCTGGATCTTTTCCATCCATGATGCAATTCTGGTTCTTAGTAGTAAGAGGAGCTTCTGCTGTCTTCTCTCCTGGGCCTCAGGCCAGCACAGGTTCTAAGCTAGGGCTCTGGGAGCCATGCAGACAAGTCTCTCTGAGAACTTCATGAAGCTATCTGGATGTTCTCCATGCTCAGCTGTGCACAGGCTTGCATCATCTGGCCCATGGCCAGTTTGAAGACCATGGACGTGTCTCTAAGAACTTAGCCTTCCTCCCTCTCAGTCCTTCCAGTGAAACACCTAAAGAGCTTTCATCCTCAGGTTGCACAGCTAACCCTTCACTCTTTGATTAGGGAATCCCTTTGCCACAGACCGATAATAAAAATGTTTTATGTTGTTCATGCTACAGGGTCCAAGATGGTACAGTGTGGGAAAAGACTTGGAGTTTAGAGAGAGACTGTTAGGCAGCAGATCTCCAAAGTGGGGGTCCTCAAAAGGAGATTATAAATAGGATATGGATCACAAGCAGTGATAGAAGAAGAAGGGAAACTTTCTGATCCCGGTTAGAGTAACACAGCATGACTACCTTTCTTAACAGATGCAGCGGTGCCCTGCCAAGATGCCCTTTGGCTCCATCCTCCACCCTCTTGATTTGTTGCTGCTAATTACTCACTCCTGTGACTTTCAGAGGTTTGCCCATGGAGCCAGAACGGAGAGCTGGAGGAAGTGGAGGGCGCCTTCTCCTCCCTCCTGGGCATCCTGTAACTAACAGCCGAGCAGTGGAGGAGTACACAAGTTCAGCTTCTTTGCCTCCAGATGGAGAAACTGTGAGATGTCATTTTTCTCAAGTCCTGCTCTGGATCAGGCCTGGCCTAGGACTCCTTCCCTGAACTACCCTCTTGCCTGGGTTGGACCCCTTTCCAATCCTGCTCCTTTTACCCCTCACTGGTCTCCTTGGATAGCACATCCTTAATGGATTACTTGTATCCAGATCCCTGGTTTGGGGAGAACCTGATTTAAGCTAGTATTACCACATAAATGAGGAAGAATCTGCCCCCACCTTTGTTTGCAAGAAAGAAAAGAAGAGATAATTCATCCATTAAGAAGGCGTGCTGTTATGAGTGTCAGAACACTGTTTTTGAAGTAGGATTTTGGAGAACATATATATCCAATCTCTCATCTTATTGATTAAGTACCACACTGGGTTTTTCCAGGTTACATGAACTTGAAAACAAAAGAGCTCAGGAGATAGATTTTCTCCTTAAGTAAGTAATATAAATGTAACATCTGTTGGTTCTTGACAGAATAACCTCTGTATACCTTGCCAATACATTTAAAACTGGTCTGTGTGACAATTACTGTTGCCTGCATAGTAACTGAAGTGTGGCCATGACTTTCAATGGCTTATAGAACAACCACATAGCTGACTGAATACCAGGCAACCCCAGCTCCCGGTCATAAACAGAGAAAAGCGAAAAATGATTCAGAAGGCCAAATTGTGGTTGAGCTTGAATTAATCTTAAAGAATCGTTTCTGGATTGATCACCTAGCTAATAGCAGATGGGAGTACGTACGAGGAATGTTTTCTATTTCAGGTCCTAGCAATAGTGTGCTCCTTTGCACACATTTCACCATCCCAGAAGCCTTTATCATCTTTTCTTAACACCTCCTCTTATGCATAGGATTAATATGTGATGTTGATTAGTATTTATTTGTTTAAGCTGTGTGTTTCTGGCAATTGTGGGTTTCTGTTGTTGATGCTTTTGTGTTCATTCTATCTTATTGACTAGAGACTGTTTTTCTTTTTTTTTTCCCCCCAAAACTCCCTGTAGAATTTACTCCAGAAGGATCTTATTCATACTTGTAAAATAGCTTATGACTGTGAAATCATGTTTGCTTCAAGGCTTATAATTTAAGTTCTTTCTTATTTACCCTAGTTTATTGCAATAGTCAAAGAAACCCTGCAGAGTGTGTGTGTATGTGTGTGTGTGTTACAAATATATTATGGAATTATGTGCAGCAATTCCAGGGTTTTTTGTGTGTAGCAATTGGTCTTTTTTGTACATTCTGAATTTCATCAACCAGGGAACTTGCTTTAAGATAGATGTGCTATAAAAACAAACATTGATTTGGAGCAAACGATAAATTATCTGAATCCTCCACCTCTTACCTCTAGGGATAGTTGGCTGAGAGCCAGCTATTTTTCCACTGCAAAAGCTGAAGGCCATCCATCAATTCCAATAGCACATTCAGGGAGGGCAGAAAATGACCACCAGGAATATCTTAGATTCTCTGTGTCCAACTCATAAGTTTTATATCACCTAGTAACCTCTGCTACTTCCTTTTCCATGCTCTTCCATAATTACACAGTCCCTTTCACACACTTGTGATTGTCTAGTAATATTAGGGTCATCTCTGATCCTCTATTTTAATATCCTTAAAGTTTTGAGATACTTTTGTCCAAATGACACAAATTAAGTGTAGGGCCTTCTATGTCATCTGACAGGTCTGATACTTGAATGGATTTAAAGAAAAGCTGTGGACTCTTTTTCTTCATCTTACAGATAGCCCTGCCTGGTTTCTAATCTCTGGGGCAAGGATCCATGTTTAACAATGGAGGGATAAGTTAAGGAGATTTCTTAGAAGTACCCCTTTCTGTTTAGCGTTTAAGAACATCTGTTTCTTCGTCTGTTTCCCAGGGCTTTTGAACAGTCTTGTTATTGCTCAAGTTGAGAACTTGCCAGAGTTTTTGCAATGGATGCAGTGGCTTCTCAGAATTAATGCTTTCTGATGTTACATTTTGTTTTTAGTCACTTCACAATATTGTGGGTTTGAACTTCCAGTATTTCAAAATCAACAATTCATTTATATTGAGCCACTGCCGTAAGGATGTTGCAGGAAATTGGCTCCTTGGACTAATATTCAAGCATGGACTCCTGGATAAATATGGCTGATGGACAAATGCATTTATCTTCACTACCTTCTAAACCCAGAAATGTCTAAAATGGAGAGGAGAAAGCAGCATATGAGAGACTTAGAGAGAATTTTGGAAGGTGGAGATTATATAGAGAAACTCTTCCACCTGGAGAAGTTTGACCAGGTAGACAATGATTGTGATCTGACAAGTGGGCGCACATCCAAAAAACAGATAATTGAGTGAAGGGCTGCATATCCAACGAGGAACACCTTAGCTCTTCTCTCATGCTTTGTGTCAATATCTCTAGAAGTCAGACTAATACTTCTTAAACAGAGTAAGTGAGAAAGAAATCAATGCAAGAGAAAGATATTCAGAGACTTATTTGTGGGTGACTCAGAAAATGGTTAATGTCTTACAGGTGAGAAAAAACTTTCCAGTCACAACCTTTAAATACAAATGGAGCCACCAAGAATTTGAGACATTTTAGAAAAACATTTGTCATGAAAAACACAGGACAAAGGGGGAAGGGCAAGGGAGAGAGAAATTCACAAGAAGCAGAAAAGTTCAAGGAGCATAATAAAACATAGGGAAAGTAAAACCCTAATATTGCCAAAGAGATAAAAAGAGATTTCAGTTATGAACGAGGAGCAGGAAGATGAAAAGTGGAACATTCAGAGAAGAAGAACATGTCCTGGAAATTAAAACTGATGGAAAGTAAAATTGAGGAAATCTCTAAGAAAATAGAAATAACACCACCAACAAAGTGATAAAGCATAGTAAAACTTATAGTCTTGGATTGTGTGGAAATCAGGTAATTTGAGAGTGATTATTTTCATCTTTTTCCAGAAATTTTCATTTTTTTTCAGAAATTATTTCTCTTCTTTAGTTTTTCTCACCTTATCCAACTTCCCTGAGCTTTCATTACAACACAGAAGAGTGGTGGTAATAACAGGCATCCTTGCTTAGCTCCTGACTGAAATAATAAATTCTCCTTATCTGGCTAAAGATAACGCTGTTTGTTCCTATTTATTATTTTTAATCATAAATGAGAGTTGAATTTTATGAAATGGATATTTATGCATCTCCATTCAGAAGATTATACAGATTTTCTCTTTTCAATTATTAAAACAGTATTGTTTTGTCCTGAGACTAAATTAGGGGATTGAGAGTCAGGGTGAAATAAATTATAATATACATATATTACTCTAAATGATTCTGTTTAATCTAAAAAAATAAGTACAATATTAATGATGCTGCAGTCACTACAGTTTTAATTATTACTTGTCCTGAGCGTTACTTTGCTGTTCAGTTGCTAAGTCAGGTCCGACTCTTTGTGACCCTATAGGCTGCAGCATAGGGGACTTAGCTAATTTGATAAGTGCTGCACTCAATATGCCAGCAAATATGGAAAACTCAGTAGTGGCCACAGGACTGGAAAAGGTCAGTTTTCATTCCAATCCCAAAGAAAGGCAATACCAAAGAATATTCAAATTACTGTACAATTGCACTCATTTCACATGCCAGCAAAATCCTTTTTAATGCTCAAAATCCTTCAAATTAGACTTCAATAGTACATGAACCAAGAACTGCCAGATGTACAAGCTGGATTTTAAAAAGGCAGAGGAACCAGAGATCAAATTATCAACATTGTGGGATCATGGAGAAAGCAAGGGAATTCCAGAAAAAACATCTGCTTCATTGACTATGCTAATGCCTTTGACTGTGTGGATCACAACAAACTGGAAAATTCTTAAAGAGATGGAAATACCCAATCACCTGATCTGCCTCTTAAGAAACCTGTTTGCAGGTCAAGAAGCGACAGTTAGAACCAGACGTGGAACAACAATCTTGTTCAAATTTGGGAAAGGAGTACGTCAAGGCTGTGTATATTGTCACCCTGCTTATTTAACTTACATGCAGAGTACATCAGGTGAAATGCCAGCCTGGATGAATCACAAGCTGGAATCAAGATTGCTAGGAGAAATATCAACAACCTCAGATATGAAGCAGGGTTAAGAGAAACTGTAGAGCCTCTTGATGAAAGTGAAAGAGGAGAGTGAAAAAACTGGCTTGAAACTCAACATTCAGAAGATTAAGCTCACAGTATCCAGTCCTAACACTTAATAGCAAATAGAAAGGGGGAAACTGGAAGCAGAGACAGATTTTATTTTCTTGGGCTCCAAAATCACTTCAGATGGTGACTGCAGCCATGAAATTAAAAGACACTTGCTTCTTGGAAGAAAAGCTATGACCAACCTAGATAACATTTTAAAAAACAGAGACATCACTTTGCCGACAAAGGTTTGTGTAGTCTAAGGTATGGTTTTTCCAGTAGTCACATGTGAAAGTAAAAGTTGGACCATAAAGAAGGCTGAGCAGTGAAGGATTGATGCTTTTGAATTATGGTACTGGAGAAGTTTCTTGAGAGTCTGTTGGATAGCAAGGATATCAAACCAGTTAATCCTAAAATAAATCAACCCTGAATATTCCTTGGAAGGACTAATGCTGAAGCTGAAATTCCAATCCTTTGGCCACCTGATGCAAAGAGCTGACTCACTGGAAAAGACCCTGATGCTGGGAAAGACTAAGGGCAGGAGAAGAAGGGGAAGACAGAGGATGAGATGGTTGGATGGCGTCACCGACACAATGGACATGGGTTTGAGAAAACTCTGTGAGATAGTGAAGGACAGGGAAGCCTGGCGTGCTGCAGTCCATGGGTCGCAAAGAGTCAGATAAGACTTAACAACTGAAGAAGAATGACAATATGAAAATAAAAAAATAACCCCCTTGAACAATTAGTTAATCTAGTTAATTTGTTTAAGTCAATGTGGTGATATTTTGGCCATATCCAAAGCACATTAAGACAAAATTACAAAAGCTATCATATGGTAATTTATGAACTTTAATTTGGTAACAACAACAACAACAAATTTGTCTTGTATTCTGCTTGCAGATAAAGTAACTTACTGATTGCATAAGTATTTCTACCTGTGTGAACAAGCTCCCCTACTGTGAACTGGGAAAAACAGATCTTTAAATATTGTAGAGCAGAAAAAGTTTATGCTCTGAGCAACCTAGAGCAGAAAAAGTAGAAACAAATTGGAATGTAAGTGCTATATTTGTAACAAAAGTTCTGCTCTAAGACCCCTGAAAAGAAATATCTGAGTGGTGAGAACACAGGATTCTGGAGCCAGATGGCCTGAATTTGAATCCCAGCTCTACCTCTACTGGTTGTGCGACCTTAGAAATGTACTTGAGCTGTCTCAGTTTCCTCCTCTTTATTTATTTTTATGCTTCAGGTAGTTTTATTTATTTTATTTTTTTTAATTTAATTTTATTTAACTTTACAATATTGTATTGGTTTTGCCATATATCAAAATGAATCCGCCACAGGTATACATGTGTTCCCCATCCTGAACTCTCCTCCCTCCTCCCTCCCCATACCACCCCTCTGGGTTGTCCCAGTGCACCAGCCCCAAGCATCCAGTATTGTGCATCGAACCTGGACTGGCGACTCTTTTCGTATATGATGTTATACGTATTTCAATGCCATTCTCCCAAATCATCCCGCCCTCTCCCTCTCCCACAGAGTCCAAAAGGCTGTTCTATACATCAGTGTCTCTTTTGCTGTCTCGTATACAGGGTTATCATTACCATCTTTCTAAATTCCATATATATGCGTTAGTATACTGTATTGGTGTTTTTCTTTCTGGCTTACTTCACTCTGTATAATAGGCTCCAATTTCATCCACCTCATTAGAATGGATTCAAATGTATTCTTTTTAATGGCTGAGTAATACTCCATTGTGTACATGTACCCACAGCTTTCTTATCCATTCATCTGTTGATGGACATCTAGGTTGCTTCCATGTCCTGGCTATTATAAACAGTGCTGCGATGAACATTGGGGTACACGTGTCTCTTTCAATTCTGGTTTCTTCAGTGTGTATGCCTGGCAATGGGATTACTGGATCATAAGGCAGGTCTATTTCCAGTTTTTTAAGGAATCTCCACACTGTTCTCCATAGTGGCTGTACTAGTTTGCATTCCCACCAACAGTGTAAGAGGGTTCCCTTTTCTCCACATCCTCTCCAGCATTTATTGCTTGTAGACTTTTGGATCACAGCCATTCTGAATAGTGTGAAATGGTACCTCATAGTGGTTTTGATTTGCATTTCTCTGATAAAGAGTGATGTGGAGCATCTTTTCATGTGTTTGTTAGCCATCTGTATGTCTTCTTTGGAGAAATGTCTATTTAGTTCTTTGGCCCATTTTTTGATTGGGTCATTTATTTTTCTGGAATTGAGCTGTAGGAGTTGCTTGTATATTCTCGAGATTAGTTGTTTGTCAGTTGCTTCATTTGCTATTATTTTCTCCCATTCTGAAGGCTGTCTTTTCACCTTGCTAATAGTTTCCTTTGTTGTGCATAAGCTTTTAAGTTTAATTAGGTCCCATGTGTTTATTTTTGCTTTTATTTCCAATATTCTGGGAGGTCGGTCATAGAGGATCCTGCTGTGATGTATGTCGGAAAGTGTTTTGCCTATGTTCTCCTCTAGGAGTTTTATAGTTTCTGATCTTATACCCACCTCCTAGGAATGCTGTAAGGATTGAATGAATTAATAGATGCTAAACCCATTGAATAATGCCTGATTCCTTGGGTGTCTACAAATGTCAGCTATTACTGACTTGTTATTCTTAAACTCAAATGCATCTCTTTCCAACTACTACCATTTACAGTTTTCTTTATTCAGCCTTAGGAATTAGTACATGGGAGCACATGTGTGTGTGTGTGTGTGTGTAACAAGCTCCATGTTAGGCAAAATGACCCAGAGAGTCATGTTAGCAGAGTCTGATTCTGACAGTCCCCTATGCAGTAAAACCTGCAGAAATTGGATTATGATGGTATTGAGTAGTAGCCTCTGTTTCCTTATGACAGAAAGTTTCCCACTAGGAGTTGGCAATCTTCTAGTGTGTTTTGGAACAGAGCTCTATGCCAGAACCTCCTCACTGTAAATTTACCTTCTATCTCAAGCTATTCAGTTCAAGGATAGCTGAGCTATCCTTTTATGAGATGTAGTCAGGATTTTAGAAAGAAACTCAGGTTGGGATGTGCAGAGTTTCTTAGCCTGTTTTGGAAACAGACCCTTATCAAGCCATGTGTCTGTGAAAACAGTGTTCTATTAAAAGCCTATTAAAAAAGACTTTTAATATATAGATAAAGGGCTTTTATCTATAAAAGCCTGAGCCTATTAAAACAGTACCACTATCCCTTCTTGAGGATTGGATAATCTTCTGGTTCCCCTTTCCTACATGATATCATAACTGTTCCCCTCCTTGATGAACTCTGATTTCAAAATTTAGAAATAATGGAAATAGAACACTTGGTGATTTGGATAGAGAAAATTTGCACAATGAGAATGTTTTGAAATGAATGTCCCATTCTTCTCCTAAAAAGAGGAAGTAATCTCCTGCCAGAACGATTGGGAGTTAAGAACTTCCACCGTGCCTTTTCTCCATGACCTTGGGGCAGGGCTAACTCTGAAAGGAACTCAGCTGTTTGGGCACAACTCCTCTACCTCTCTCCCACTAGAGAGTCCAGCAGCCTGCTGTGGCTATGACCTCCACCCTGCTCTCCAGCATAGCTGCTCTCTGGAGCCTGCAGAGGGTAAACATGTTCTCACTGACTTGGACATGATGCTAATGTGTTGGTTGTCTGAGAGCATCTGCATTTTGGAGAGAGAATCAGTCCCTGGTAGTGGGATTTTGCAAACAGGAAATAATCAGGGTTCTTTGCAAACAAGCCTTCCTAGGCGTCCTCGGCTCACTGAAAGCACAAGGTGAAGGGCACCTGCTGACTGGGCCCGGAGGGCTTTATGGTTTAGGAGGAACTTCAGATGCATTTGATTTTTTAATCCTTCATTTAATCTCTGTAACAATTCTGTGAGGTAAGCATTCATATCCTCACTTTATGGATGAGGAAACTGAGGTTCAGAAAATTTAAGTGGTTTGATCCAAGTTTCAAAGCCAAAGCTTCCCTGGGACTTCACAGAGTCCTTTTATGTCCTAATCAGGTGTTCTTACGATTCCTTTGGGTTTGTGGAAAAAGTAGACGCCCTGGGTATGTTATGCTGCCTTTAAGGACAAATATAAATGAAAAATAAGAGGCTTAATTCTCCCTGTTGAAAATGAGGGTGGAGAGTTGCCGCTCCTTTTTCTCAGAGCATTTTTTTAAAAACATTTTTCTTAAATTTCCTTTTTTTTTTTTTTTGGATGTGATCCATTTTTAAAGTCATTGAATTTGTTGCGGCATTGCTTCTGTTGTTTAGTTCTGGGTTTGGGGCCACAAGGCACGTGGGATCTTAGCTCTCTGATCAGGGATCAAACCCACACCCCTGCACTGAAAAGTGAAGTCTTAGCCACTGGACCACCAGGGAGTCCCAACCATTTACTTTAGAAATGCACTAGAAAACTCGTGATTTGTTCATATATTCTCCTTTCTCTGAAATGCATACAAATTCTTTTGAAGACTAAATAGATCTCTCATTAGCTATATGAACTGTCTCTCTTAAGGACCTGGAGGTCCTTTCTTTGAAATGAAAACATCAAGGGATGTAGCACCCCTATATCTCCATTTCTGGAGACTGTAGGAACCTAACATTAGTGGGCCCCTTGCTCCAAGCTGCAAAACTATGTCATACATATGTGAGTTATAAAACCAATACATGAATGCAGTCAGTCACCTCAATTATCAGGTAAAATTAGGATAAACTGTGTGTGATCAATGGTACTCTGAAATCCTCTTACTCGAGGACTAGTTAATTATTGTTTACCTAGAGAACATGTAAGTGATGGGCTGTATCTGCTTGGCTATAAAAAGAGTGAGATTCCTTTCTGTTCTTGCAATCTCTTAGTGTATTGCCTGCGAAGAACATCACATTCTGTATAATGCTTCTCTGATAATAATGTTTTCTTTCTCCACTACCTTTGTGGAGAGATTTTCTGGGTTGGGAAAAGATTTTGTTTATATTTCCCCAGTATACCCATGTCAGATACTCACTGATTTCACCCTCCTTTGTAATAGAAAATGCGAAATTTCTCAGATTTATTTGTGTTGGAGTGTTAATATTGGATGAAATTTTGACAGCTCTTAAACTTAGAGTAGGGCTTCCCTTGTGTAGGGGAAGTAGGGCTCAGATGGTAAAGAATTTGCCTGCAGTGTGGGAGACCTGGGTTCCATCCCAGGGTTGGGAAGATCCTCTGGAGAAGGGAAAGGCTACCCACTCCAGTATTCTCATAGCTCAGTTGGGAAAGAATCTGTCTGCAATGCAGGAGACCTGGGTTTGATCCCTGGGTTGGGAAGATCCCCTGGAGGAGGGCATGGCAACCCACTCCAGTATTCTGGCCTGGAGAATTCCATGGAGTCCATGGGGTCGCAAAGAGTTGGACACGACTGAGCGACTTTCACTTTCACTTCAAACTTAGGGTAAGTAATGTTTTTGCCACTCAATGGGAATTGTCATTCATTTGGTCCCTTTTTAAAAAATCTTCCTTATCAGATCTACTTATTATTTTTACACTTTTCTTATTATTCAGTTTTAAATTAGCTGTCCTCTCAGCCACACACAGAACTAGAAGTATGTAGTGGCTGATTGAACACGAATGCCAAATTCAATCAACTCTTCAATAGGCACCATGAACCAGAGAAGCACAGTCTAGGATGGGCTTCAGAAACCTAATAGTAAATTAATTAATTCATGTTCACGTTGGTATAGTCCTCAGTACTAATATTTTCAGCATGACTGGACATATGCATACCCACATAAGTCCAACCATGCTGAAAATACATAACTTCTGTGGTCAGTAGGTAACCTTCTATTGCTTCTTGTAGTAGCAATAAGACTGATTTTTACCTACCCAGAGCAACAGTTGTTTCCAACAAAAATTGTTTCAGTTCAAGTCGAAAGTCCAAGGTAGAAGCTAGTACAGATCAGTGGGGAAAAACTTTGTGATTGAGAGAGATGTGCCTTGTATGTATTGTTGGTAATGTGCATTTTGTAATTGAATTCCACCTGAAGTTTAATCAGTCTTCAGAGTAAGGAAATAGGTTAAATGGTATTTTCTTATGATAAATGATAAAGATTTTTTCCATCTCAGACTGATTTTCTACTTTGGAATTTTTTTCAGGAAAGACAAGATCCACTTAGAAGCTCGTTTATATACTTTTGGGCTTCCCTGGTAGCTCAGCCAGTAAAGAATGCGTCTGCAATGCAGGAGACCCTGGTTCAATTCCTGGGTCAGAAAGATCCGCTGGAGAATGGATAGGCTACCCACTCCAATATTCTTGGGCTTTCCTGGTGGCTCAGCTGGCAAAGAATCCACCTGCAAAGTGGGAGATCTGGGTTTGACCCCCTGGAGAAGGGAACAGCTGCCCACTCCAGTATTCTGACCTGAAGAATTCCATGCACTGTATAGTCCATAGGGTCACAAAAAGTTGGACATGACTGAGTGAACTTTCACTTATATACTTCTGCACACTTTCAATATATTGAAAAGTTCTACTCTTGTTTTTGTATAAACCTATTTTTTTTTATTAATGCTTAATTGAAACTTGAACAAAATGTTTCTCTTGGCCATGTTTCAAGCCCTGAAAATTTTGACTGCAAGGTTTCTGAATACACTTATTGATCAAATTACTATGCAAACTAAAACCATGTGTGTGTGTGCATTTTAAGTAAAATATAATATGTGATTGACTGACATATCTTATGATCTAACTTTTCTCTCTTTGTTTATTGTTGCTGTATGTTCTGCAGTGACTGTAACTTTAAATTAGAGGTTACTTAAGTCTCCTTTTAAATGATTTTTTGAAAGTGTAATAAATACTCTACTATACCATCAAAATTATTAATATAATCTTTGCAAAGCCCATGGAGAATAATGAAATAACTATTTTAACCAGATATGAATTTAAATTTTAGTTTTGCCATTTATCAGCTGTGAGACTTTAATACACCTGAATCTCAATTGACTCCTTAATAAAGGGAAAGAACAATAATACATAGTTCTTTAGATTTTTGTGAAAATAATATATATGAAGTATGTATTGTGTCCGAACATGTGCTTGCACGCTAAGTTGCTTCAGTTGTGTCCAACTCTTTGTGACTCCATGGACTGCAGCCTGCCAGGTTCCTCTGTCCATGGGATTCTCTAGGCAAGAATACTGGAGTGGGTTGCCATGCCTTCCTCCAGGGGATCTTCCCAGCCCAGAGATTGAACCCAGGTCTCTTATGTCTCCAGCATTGGCACATGGGTTCTTTACTGCTAGTGCCACCACAGAGTGCCCTGTAGATAGTAACTGGTAACAATAAGTGGTTTCTGTTAATGTTGTTGTTGTTACACACATTGTTGGGATGTTAGCCATTCAGTTTCAGAATAACCAAATCTCTGTCAGTAACATAGGATTTGGTTAAGAAGGTCTAAAGATTTTAAATGCTTCTAAGAACTAACACACAGTGTTTCTCAAACTTTACTGTCTATGAATAATCTGGAGATTTTGCCTGATGCTTATTCTAAATTTAGCAGGTTTCCCAGAGCTAGTGATTCTGCATTTCTAGCAAGCTCCCAGTGATTATGAAAAGTGGCTGCCTTGTGGACTACAGCTGGAATAAAATGGTTCGGGTACCAGATAAGCTCTTAGGATAATTGTTATCACATAAAAAAGTTTCAAGTTAGTGCAGTTACCACAGAACCTATTTTTATTTAGTTATCTACTATTGAATATAGAATGTATTATTTTTCTGCCATTATTTATACAGAAAAAACCATAATTCCAGAAAATACATGCACCCCAATCTTCACTGAAGTGCTGTTTACAATAGCCAGGACATGGAAGCAACCTAAATGGCCATCAATAGGGAAATGGATGAAGATGTGGTATATATCTGGAGAAGGAAATGGCAACCCACTCCAGTATTCTTGCCTGGAGAATCCCAGGAACAGAGGAGCCTGGTGGGCTGCCGTCGATGGGGTTGCACAGAGTCGGAAACGACTGAAGCGACTTAGCAGCATATATATATATATCTATATATATATCTATATATATATATCTGATTCACTTTACTGTACAGCAGAAACTAACATAACATTGTAAAACAACTATACTCCAATAAAATTTTTTTAATAAAAAAACATAATTTTTCTACTTGTCATCCACAAATTGCACAGTTACAGACAGATCAAAATATATCAAATCCAAATGTAATTGTTACTTGGCTGAAATTTTTTTGTCCTTTATTTATTTATACAGCTTTATTGAAATATAATTGACATAACATTATATAAGTTTAAGGTACATAATGTGTGGATTTACATTGTATACAATGTACAACATACACTTGTATATTGCAAAGTGATCACCCTTAGCATTAGCTAACACCTTCAATCATATAATCACCCTTTTTTGTGGTGAGGCTATTTAAGATTTTCTCTCTCACCAACGTTCAAACATATAATGCTGTATTAACTATAGTCATCCTGCTGTCCCTTAGATCTCAGAACTTCCTTGTCTTGCAAATGAAAGTTTGTTCCCTTTTACCAACCCCTCCCCGTTTCCCTCACTCCCCAGCCCCAGGCAACTATTGTTTTACTCTCTGCTTCTCTGAGTTTGGCTTTTTTAGATTCCACTTGTAAATGAGATCACAAAGTATTTGTTTTTTTTTCTGGCTTATTTCACTTAGCTTAGTCTTTTCAAGGTCCATCCATGTTTTGTCCTAAGTGGCAAGATTTCTTTCTTTCTTTTTTTCAGGCTGAATTTCATTCCACTGTATATTTTTACCATATTTTCTTTATCCAGTCTTCTTTTGATAAGACACTTAGGCTGTTTCCATATCTTGACTATTGTGAATAATGCTACAAATGAACATGGGGGTACAGATCTCTCTTTGAGACAGTGATTTCATTTCCTTTGGATGTATACCCAGGAGAGGAATTGCTGGATCCTGTGATAGTACCATTCTTACTTTTTTGAGGAACTTCCATAATGTTTTCCACAGTGACTATACAAATTTACATTCCCACCACCAGTTCACAAGGGTTCCCTTTTCTCCACATTCTCTCCAATACTTGTTATTTCTCTTTTTTTTTTTTTTGATGATAGCCATTATAAGAGATCTGAGGTGATATCTCATTATATTTGATTTGCATATTCCTGGTGATTGGCGATGAGACCTTTTATGTACTTGTTGGCCATTTGTATATCTTCTTTGGAAAAATGTCTATTCAGTTCCTTTGCTCATTTCTAAATGTTTTTTAATCACTTTGTATTTGTAGGACACACTCCTAGGTCTCTACCCGATAGTAGTAGATGGTCAAGAACTGCATGTCGATATTTCCTGGAGGGTTCTGAGCAATGTTAGATGCGGTTGTTTTCTACTCTGGCTGAATGAGAATTACCTGGAGGTATTTTAAAACATAACAGCCTCTCATGCTTGGCCCCTCCCCAGATCAATTAAATGAGACTCTCTGCTGGTAGGTCTTAGTAGATTTTTAAGTCTCCCTGGTGATTCCAGTGAGCATCCAAGACTGAACCACTTAAATGAATGGAAACAAACATCCAGGCATTTTATCTGATCATCCCACCAGTGGGCTCCTCTAAGTCATTTGTATGATTTTCATTATCCGATTTTGTTGCAGTCTTTTACAGACTGGGACCTGGGGACCAGAGTTGACGAAAAGAAAGAGAAAAAGAGAGAGAGAGCAGTATCTCTGGAGTTATGTGGAAAACCAATAAAGCCCATGCACAGGGCTTATACTGCTCCTGAAGGCACAGGGCGTCCTCTCAAGGAGGTCATGAAAGCCCGGGCAAGAAAGTGAGTGTGGCAGGCTTCCACACTCCGAAGAGAATGAAGACAGAAAGAAGGACATGGGGGACCCAAGTCTCTAGTGGAACAAGGGTATTTTATTAGCAGAAATGCATGCTTATATATCTTCAGTAAAATGATTACTCAGCCATTACAAAGAATGAAATTCCACCAGTTGCAACAAAATGGATAGTCTAATACATACAAGGTCACTGAAGAGAGTCACTGAAGGGAGTCACTGAAAGGAATCCAAGCAGGTGCCCTTTCCCATGATCTCAGTCCTGAGAACTGCGTGCAGCTCTACTCGTTCCTGTATTCCAGGAACTGATAAGGAACAGAGAGTCCGTGAGAAATGGCACTCACACACCAAAAATGCAACATATTGGATCCCTTAAAGCTGAACGTCCCCTGACACCATTTCCTGCCTGTGTTCAGCATAAATGTTAATCATGTTCTAAAGCCTCTGCTGCAAATGCTGAGTGTAAAATGCCACAGGGGGATTTTAACTTCTTAACTATCTTTTGCCATTCTGGATTTTTCTTGTCTCCCTTTCTCTTTGCTAAGTAGCTTTTAAGGAATATTTTAAATTATTTTATTTTCATTATGAAAATAATACATGCTTATCAGTCTTTTTTTTTAATCAAGCAGTACCAAAAGGTAAAGAAATTCAAGTAAAAACCCTCCCTATCTAAACAGTGTTCACTCCTACTCCATCCCACCGAATCATGTCCCCTGTCAGTTTCTGTTTCTGAATTTTCTTCATGCACATGTCATCTTATATATTCTTATATAAACACACCACACACACAAACACACAAACTCAGTTATACTGTATTATAACATGTGGGCAATTTGCTTTTTAATCTGACAATGTATCTTGGAGCTATTCTAACTAGTATATTTTAAAGAATACATATCATTCCATCACAGATCCTTATTAAGACACATATAGAGTGTTCATACAGTTTATGTGGAGTGTGTTGAAATCAACACCACAGTGATCATCCTTGCACACATATCTACATAATTTTGGCAGTATATCTGTTAAAAGATTTTTTATGCATAACTATCCAACTTCTACCCTCACTGGTTTATTGATAGTGTTTCAACATTTATCCTCCTATAATACCTTAAAATGTCAGCTCCTGTTCTACCTTCCCCAGTGTCTCACAGCAAAAATAGTTAATTCTCTGACCAGGCTAGTTGCAACCCATTTCTTAGATCTATCCTGGGAGAAGGCAGAAGAGTAGAGGGGAAAGAAGAATATTGATTATGCTCTAGTTATGGGCAGACACAGTAGTTCAGTTCAGTTCACTCTAGTCGCTCAGTCATGTTAGACTCTTTGTGACCCCATGAATCTCAGCACACCAGGCCTTCCTGTCCATCACCAATTCCCGGAGTTTACCCAAACCCATGTCCATCGAGTCGGTGATGCCATCCAACCATCTCATCCTCTGTTGTCCCCTTCTCCTCCTCCCTCAATCTTTCCCAGCATCAGGGTCTTTTCAAATGAGTTAGCTCTTCACATCAGGTGGCCAAAGTATTGGAGTTTCAGCTTCAACATCAGTCCTTCCAATGAACACCCAGGACTGGTCTCCTTTAGGATGGACTGGTTGGATCTCCTTGCAGTCCAAGGGACTCTCAAGAGTCTTCTCCAACACCACAGTTCAAAAGCATCAATTCTTTGGTGCTCAGCTTTCTTCACAGTCCAACTCTCACATCCATACATGACCATTGGAAAAACCATAGCCTTGTCTAGACGGACCTTTGTTGGCAAAGTAATGTCTCTGCTTTTTAATGTGCTGTCTAGGTTGGTCATAACTTTCCTTCCAAGCAGTAAGTGTCTTTTAATTTCATGGCTGCAATCACCATCTGCAGTAATTTTGGAGCCCAGAAAAATAAAGTCTGACACTGTTTCCACTGTTTCCCCATCTATTTCCCATGAAGTGATGGGACTGGATGCCAGGATCTTTGTTTTCTGAATGTTGAGCTTTAAGCCAACTTTTTCACTCTCCTCTTTCACTTTCATCAAGAAGCTCCTTAGTTCTTCTTCACTTTCTGTCATAAGGGTGGTGTCATCTGCATATCTGAGGTTATTGATATTTCTCCTGGCAATCTTGTGCAATAGTCTGAGAAGCAATTATAAAATGTAGTTATTATTACTTACATCTTATATATAATCAACAAAAATTCACATCTAGGTTAATAGGGGTGGAATCGAGATTTTAAACCAGGTTTGTTTTGTTCCAAGTACTCAGTTTCAGAGACTTCTCTCTGCTCTGCACTTCTTTCCTATGCTAATGGTGCAGGCATTGGGTCCCACTCACTGTGAATGAATTTTGTGAATTGCAGCCCCTCTTCTTCCCTGGTAACTCAGTTGGTTAAGAATCTGCCTGCAATGTGGGAGACCTGGATTTGATTCCTGGATTGGGAAGATCCCCTGGAGAAGGGAATGGCAGCTACCCACTCCAATATTCTTGCCTGGAGAATTCCATGGACAGAGGAGCCTGTCGGGCTACAGTCCATGGGGTTGCAAAGATGGACACGACTGAGCAACTCAGACACACAGAAACCCCTTACCCAAGAATGTTTCTCGGAGAAGGCAGTGACACCCTACTCCAATACTCTTGCCTGGAAAATCCCATGGATGAAGAAGCCTGGTGGGCTGCAGTCCATGGGGTCGCTAAGAGTCAGACACGACTGAGTGACTTCACTTTCACTTTTCACTTTCATGCATTGGAGAAGGAAATGGCAACCCACTCCAGTGTTCTTGCCCGGAGAATCCCAGGGATGAGGGAGCCTGGTGGGCTGCCATCTATGAGGTCGCACAGAGTCGGACACGACTGACATGACTTAGCAGCAGCAGCAGCAGCCAAGAATGTCTCTATTCTGCTAACTAGCCAGTTTTTAACTCTTGCAACAGTATTTCACTTGGTATTCTAAGTGTTCTAAGACTAGGTATCAGCCTTCTACATCTCACATATATTCAGGCAAGAAGTTCTTAGGCTGTCATTTAGCTATGGAACACAATAGGGGTGGGGTGCTTGCGGTATTAACAGGACATGATGTGATATTTGAGTTTCTGTTGAATGCAATTCTGTCTTCAGCTTAGGTTCCTATTGGCAGATTACCTTACCCAATAATGGCTCACTCATACTATAAAACCTCATATTTGCAAAGAGGAAGTACATTTTGTTTGTCAAACTAAGTCATAGCACAGAGATAGGGAACCAAGATGGATGATCAAGCATGCAGAGAGTGTGTGTAATAATATAGGAACTGTACAAGGAGGCAGGCTTCTCAGAAAAGGGTAAATCATTCACAACAGTTTGGTTATTAGTGTCCAATTTCAATTTCTCCTTCCTAGAGAGCTGGTAAAATTTAAGCCCATCAACAAATCAGTAAGCAATAAAGGAAAGGCTGTAAGAAAATGAAGCATAACTTGGTAGAGAAGGACAGGGTGAGGATATTCCAGAAATAGCCTTTCTGGGGAAGCTGAGCTCTGAATGATGAGAAAAAGTAAGTTCAAAATATAGTTTTGAATGAAGAGCTTTCCAGACAGAAGGAAGGTCATGTGCAGAAGTCTTGAGTCAGGAATGAGCTTGGTGGAGGGGACTGTAGAGGGGGTGGGCAGAAGAAGTTAAAATAGTAGGAGGGACTAGAGTGTGGAGGCTTGAGGCTATGTAAAGGTATCAGATTCAGTGCTGAGCATGATAAAATATTGGCTATGTTTAAGCAGAGGAATAAGAGGATCTAACACACGTTATAATAGGATCACTCTAGGTTCAGTGTGAATTATGGTCTAGAAATGGGGGAAGATCAGGAAGCCTGTGTATTACTGCATATGAGTAATGATGATTCTTATGTCAGGGTAGTAGTACTGGAGATAGAAAGAAAAGGACAGATCTGCGATGTGTTTTGAGCCGGGATGGATGTTGGAAGTATGCGGAAAATGGTATCGAGGATGGTCAGAAGCCCTAGCAGTCCTCATGGAAGAGATGATTACACATTTTGAAGAATAGATTATTTTACAAAGAAAATAGAAACAATTTTTTTCACCAACTCAAAGAGAGCTTAATTTAAATTATTAGACTATAAAACTTACCATAATTAATGGGATAAAATGTATGCCTGCCTTAATTGTAGCTATTTGTAATATTTTGGTATTGGAAAGCTATTAAAGGAGTGAATTCTTTAAGTTCATACTGTTTATGAGTCAGAAGATGCATTTTGTTATAGCAGCTGTAATTGTTTTCTGCAGTATATCTTATTGGAAATATTTTGTGGATAAATGAACCACAAGGGAAAGCCCAATTCTGAATACAAAGAGTACACAAAAACAAATGAAAGTAATATATAAATAGAAACAAGACAATTTTAATGAATATTTCATGAAACATTGAAATAATTCCCCTATTATGTTTATAATTTGAGTCCATTATATAAAAATTAATTGAAAAGGAATAGATTAAAAATGTTTAACTTAACAGAATCCTATATTTGATGGAATCATGAGAATTGTCTAGGGAAGGCTGCAATGAACTTCAGCAATTATTTAACCTCTCCAAGCCCCCTGATTCCTGAAATGTAATAATGTTCTACTCATGGTGTAAAATTAAATAAAATAATGTATAAAATAGATTTCATAGTCTGCTATATAAATGGAAGAATTACCTTTGTTGGCGTATAACTGACAAATAAAAGTGTATATATTTAAACTGTGTAATGTGATGATTTGATTTATGTTTCCTTTGTGAAACGACATCTACAGTCATGTTAGCTGAGATATCCACCACCTCATAGCCTTTGATGTATGTGTGTGGTGAAAACGCTTAAGATTTACTATCATGGCAAATGTCAAGTGTACAATATGGTATTACTAACTATAGTAACCATGCTGTATCCCCCTGAACTTAGTCCTTATAATTGAAGACTTTTACCCTTTGATGCAAATTTGGAAAACTCAGCAGTGGCCACAGGATTGGAAAAGGTCAGTTTTCATTTCAATCCCAAAGAAAGGCAATGCCAAAGAATGCTCAAAGAATGTTCACACTACTGCACAATTGCATTCACCTCACATGCTAGCAAAGTAATACTCAAAATTCCCCAAGCCAGGCTTCAACAATACATGAACCATGAACTTCCAGATGTTCAAGCTCGTTTTAGAAAAGGCAGAAGAACCAGAGATCAAATTGCTAACATCCACTGGATCATTGAAGAAGCAAGAAAGTTCTAGAAAGACATGTACTTCTGCTTTATTAACTATGCCAAAGCCTTTGACTGTGTGGATCACAATAAACTGGAAAATTCTGAAAGAGATGGGAATACTAGACCACCTGACCAGCCTCTTAAGAAATCTGTATGCAGGTCAGGAAGCAACAGTTAGAACTGAACATGGAACAACAGACTGGTTCCAAATAGGAAAAGGAGTACGTCAAGGCTGTATATTGTCATCATGCTTATTTAACTTATATGCCAAGTACATTATGAGAAATGCTGGGCTGGATGAAGCACAAGCTGGAATCAAGATTGCCAGGAGAAATATTAATAACCTCAGAAATGCAGATGATACCACCCTTATGGGAGAAAGTGAAGAAGAACAAAAGAGCCTCTTGATGAAAGTGAAAGTGGAGAGTGAAAAAGTTGGCTTAAAACTTAACATTCAGCAACTAAGATCATGGCATCTGGTCCCATCACTGCATGGCAAATAGATGGGGAAACAGTGGAAACAGTGACAGACTATTTTGGGAGGCTCCAAAATCACTGCAGATGGTGGCTGCAGCCATTAAATTTAAAAGATGCATGCTCCTTAGAAGAAAAGTTATGACCAACATAGACATCATATTGAAAAGCAGAGACATTACTTTGCCAAGAAAGGTCTATCTAGTCAAAACTATGGTTTTTCCAGTAGTCATTTATGGATATCAGAGTTGGACTATAAAGAAAAGAAAACTGAGTGCTGAAGAATTGATGCTTTTGAACTGTGGTGTTGGAGAAGACTCTTGAGAGTCCCTTGGACTGCAAGGAGATCCAACCAGTCCATCCTAAAGGAAATCAGTCCTGAATATTCATTGGAAAGACTGATGCTGAAGCTCCAATACTTTGGCCACCTGATGCAAAGAGCTGACTCATTTGAAAAGACCCTGATGCTGGGAAAGATTGAAGGCAGGAGGAGAAGGGGATGAGAGAGGATGAGATGGTTGGATGGCATCACCACTTCAGTGGAAGTGAGTATGAGCAAACTCCAGGAGCTGGTGATGGACAGGGAGGCCTGGTATGCTGTGGTCCATGGGGTCACAAAGAGTCGGACATGACTGAGTGACTAAACTGAACTGAACCCTTTGATGGACATCTCCTCATTTCCTCCACCCCTCCAACTCCTGGTAACTAGTATTCTAGTCACTGTTTCTATGAGTTTGACTTAAAAATTTTTTTTTCTACATTTAAGTGAAATCATATATTTTCTGAAATCATATCTTTCTCTGTCTGACTTATTTCACTTAGCATAATGGGACATCCAACCAGTCCATTCTGAAGGAGATCGGCCCTGGGATTTCTTTGGAAGGAATGATGCTAAAGCTGAAGCTCCAGTACTGTGGCTACCTCATGCGAAGAGTTGACTCATTGGAAAAGACTCTGATGCTGGGAGGGATTGGGGGCGGGAGGAGAAGGGGACAACAGAGGATGAGATGGCTGGATGGCATCACTGACTCTATGGACGTGAGTCTGAGTGAACTCTGGGAGTTGGTGATGGACAGGGAGGCCTGGCATGCTGCGATTCATGGGGTCGCAAAGAGTTGGACATGACTGAGCGGCTGATGTGATCTGATCTGATCTGAATGTTCTCTGTATTTATCCACGCTGTTGTAAGTGGCAGGATTACCTTCTTCATCGTGGCTGAGTAACTTAATGCATGGGGATACGTGTGTGTGCGACATCTTTATCTGTTTATCTATTGATGGACACTAAGGTTGTTTCCATGTCTTCGCTATTATGAATAATGCTTCAGCGAACATGGGAGTGTAGATATCTTTTGGAGATTTCATTTCTTTCATATGTATACCAAGAAGTGGGATTGCTAGACCATATGGCAGTTCTATTTTTAACTTCTGAGGAACCTCCATACTGTTTTCATAATGGCTGTACCAGTTTATATTCCCACTCACAGTGTTCGAGGATCCCCTTTTGTACATCCTCTCCAACACTTGTTATTGCTTATCATTTTGATAAAAGTCATCCTAATAGGTAAGGATCCTAATAGGTAAAAAGTCTGCTTTTGTTCTTAGGAAGTATACACAGAAGCATTTAGGAGGAAAGGGGCATGATGGATACAACTTATTGTTCAACAGTTCATAAAAAATAATATACACACACATAGGAGAGTAACTGATAAAGCAGCTTTGCTTGCAACTTTTTTGTGAGTTTGAAAATAAATTATTACTAAAAAAGATGATTTTACTAGTGTTGGATTTTACAGAAAAATTAAAGTTTTAATATCTACATATATATGATTGTATACCTTGAGAATTCAGAGAATCATAGAAGTCAGCCAATCCAGTGGTTACTACACTTTGGGATTTCACAGACCAGTAAATTTTCAGGTAAAAGAAATAAAAATGAGAGACTGATAAAAGATTGGCAACTTTTCCTTTAGTTGTGTTAGAAGATAAAAAGTACCAAATAACTACTACCAGCTACTATTGAGTTCATAAAATAAAGGATATTTTAATAGCAAATCTTTATTAAAAAGGCATCTTATTGCATTGTTTATATTTTCTATTTTTTGTCAAGCTGTTGAATATTTGTCATGGTACTATTGGTAATTGCTGATGTCTATGCCCACTGGCGGGAGAAGGCAATGGCACCCCACTCCAGTACTGTTGCCTGGAAAATCCCATGGACAGAGGAGCCTGGTAGGCTGCAGTCCATGGGGTCGCTAGGAGTCCGACACGACTGAAGCGACTTCACTTTCTCTTTTCACTTTCATGCATTGGAGAAGGAAATGACAACCCACTCCAGTGTTCTTGCCTGGAGAATCCCAGCGACGGGAGAGCCTGGTGGGCTGCCGTCTATGGGGTCGCACAGAGTCGGACACGACTGAAGCGACTTGGCAGCAGCATGCCCACTGGCAGGTGAAAATTCATCCAGTGCTCAAATTTCTTAAATAATGGGAAACTCACCAAGGACAAATCACTGGACCACTCACAAGTTTTAAAAATAAAAACAACCAGGACAAGCATATTTAGTGTAGTTAAATTTACCATAGTATTTCTCATACAGCTTGCTTTGCAATTCTCAAAAACACAGATTCCATTGATGTAACTGCTATTACTATACAACTATTACTATTCCCAGATACACATTATTTTGTTTATTAAAGTGGTTTTAGCAGGATCTCATAGGTTGTATTATGCTGTGTATTATGTAACTGTGTTAAAGTTACACTTGAAAAAAATCTGTAGTTTTTTTTTTTCTAATCGATAAGGTTAGTCTCCCTCTTGAGCATATTTTGTATTCAGTTACTCTTTTAACAAGCATCAAACCACTTTATTCCTGTCTCCTGGGCTGCCCAAGGCTGACATAGCTAGTCAGAAGTGTAGGAGGAGATTTGAGTAGCAAGGAGAGGATGCCCAGAGGGCTCAGAATCAGGGAAAGTAATAAGGGATTATCCTGGGTACCACACAGTAGAATGGGAGGTGGCATTTTATCCAAATGCAAAATAAAAAAGGACTTGAAATGGCATTAATAGTTGAACTCTCAAGACAAAAGAGCAGACTAAGGCAATAATAAAGTCATGAGAGTAGAGGCTTTCAGGAGTAACTTTGAAGGGGACCATTTACTTCCTTACTGTAATAATTTCACAACTGAAACAGAGTCTGTTTTCTCTCTCTCTCTCTCCCCTCACTCTTGAAGCTTCAACTCCTGAGTCTACTTCAGCCAAGGATAATGTATTAATTTCAGGATAAAATGGGCCTTCCCTAGTGGCTCAGATGCTAAAGAATCTGCCTGCAACATGGGAGACCAGGGTTCGATCCCTGGGTTAGAAAGATCCCCTGGAGAAGGGAATGTCTACCCAATCCAGTATTCTTGCCTGGAGAATTCCATGGACAGAGGAGCCTGGCAGGCTACAGTCCATGGGATTGTAGTGTCAGATGTGACTGAGTGACCTAACACTTTCAACTTTCAGGATATAAATTCAAGAGCTGACAAGGGAGGTTTTAGAAACCATGACTGCTCTAAAGAATTTATTTTAAACCATGTGAAATGATAGGCAATTAAAGTAAGAAATATACCAAATGTAAAAAATTGTCATATCTGGGCAGAAGGATTATAAGCACTTTTTATTATTTTCTCTTCTTTTTTCTCTCTTTTCCAAAGATCCTACAATAAGCATGTACCATTTTATAAGCACAAGAAAAATATTATATATATTGTGGAAAGAATAACCAACTCTGCCAGTAAGGATTACTGATGAGATTGAGTATAGAGAATGTTGGCAGGGAAGGGAGAATAATTTCCCACAAAAATCTTTGTATTTTAAGCACTAATGGCATAGCACCTTCAGCTAGAGCAGAGGGGTGCTTGGTGGATTATGAAAGTATAATATTTGCTTTGTCAATGGAAATGTAAATAATTTCATTTAATATGGTTGATCTATGAACCGTGCCTTTTTAGTGACATCATAAGTCACTAAAATGAGGCAATATGAACCACGGTTAGGTTTGCTTTGTAAAATTGAAGCCTGTGCTACAAGGAGAATGAGATGGGAGAAGTTACAATATAACTACCTTTTCAGTGACTTACTTGCAAAGTAGAACTCTAGGTTAAATGGAATCATATTGAAGGCATGAAGAGTCATCAAGTTTGGGGTGACTGGTGTGGATTGAGACCCCCTCATCAGTGGAGAAAACTTTTCAGACTTCTTCTGCCTGTGTGCAGAGGCCCCTGAGGCACTCCCCAGCATCTGGACCAGTGAGGGTTATGTTTTGACTGATTCCCATTGTAAGTTAATTGTTGTCTCCTCTATAGAGGACAGAATATCCTAGTCATTTGAAAATCAACATAGAGACTATTAAACCCAATCATAAAGAGTGATTGGGCTATATAGAATATTACACAGCTGATTTCCTCTGGAGCATTTTGGCCTATACATTTGTTTTTGGAAACACTATCTTGGATTTTAAAGGAAAAATGTCTTTGTCATTGAGTGCTTAGCAGAATCCAACACCATGTTTATATGTAATCTGTTGTTGGTGTTGTTCAGTCACTAAGTTGTATCCAACTCTTTGTGACCCCATGAACTATAGCATGCCAGGCTTCCCTGTCGTTCACTGTCTCCCTGAGCTTGCTCAAGCTCATGTCCATTGAGTCAGTGATGCCATCCAACCATCTCATACTCTGTTGCCTCCTTCTCCTCTTTCCCTCAGTCTATCCCAGCATCAGGGTCTTTTCTAGCTCTTCACATCAATTGGCCAAAGTCCTGGAGCTTTAGCTTCACCACCAGTCCTTTCAATGAATATTCAGGGTTGATTTCCTTTAGGATTGATTGATTTGATCTCCTTTTTGTCCAAGGCACTCTCAAGAGTCTTTTCCACTACAATAGTTCAAAAGCACCAATTCTTAAGCACTCAACCTTCTTTATGGTCCAACTCTCACATCCATATATGACCACTGGAAAAACCATAGCTTTGACTATACAGACCTTTGTCTTTAAAGTAACACCTCTGCTTTTTAATATGCTGTCTAGGTTGGTCAGAGCTATTCTTCCAAGGAGCAAGCGTCTTTTAATTTCATGGCTGCAGTCACCATCTGCAGTGATTTTAGAGCCCAAGATATGTAATCTGAACCACTATTAAATGGAAGTGAAATTTGGCTGACTAATATACGTATAAAAAATTTTAATGAAGCCACATTAAAAATGCATTAATGTCTCCCATCCTTTTATTCTAAAACAAAGTTGATAGTTGATAATGTGGAATGCCACCATTCAGAAATTCATTTTTGTTTGTTTTTTGGATATTTCTTTTTCAGTACGAATATTAAGTGCTTATGTGAAGCACTTCTTTTTGTATTATGTGAAACTGAGAAGAGGTAACTGGTTTGACTCTTCTGCTTGGGATAAACACAACAAAACCACAATGATCTCAAATTTAAATGCCAAGAAAAAGTAATGACACACCTCAGGAACATAAATGACAGTTTTACACAGAGAAGATTAATGTAACAACTGAACTCATAGGATTTCACTCCAGATGGCAAATCGCACAGCCCCACTTCCACATGACAAGCAAATTGCTGCATCTGTAGGGAATGCCTGCTCCTCTGTCACTCTGAGGACTGTGCTAGGTGGGAATTTAGAAGTTTGGGGTTATTGCATTGTCAACTCATAAGATGTCAGAACTGAGAAAGTCTTTAAAGAATCTCTGACTCAACTTCCTTTATTATTATTTTTTTTTTCTTTTTCTTGGAAGAGGAACATCAGAGAGAGAGAGAAGGGAGAGAAAACTTGAGACATTTCGTAGGTCACTCAGAAAGCCAGTTTTCTAATTACAAAACAACTCCTTAATATGTTTTAATTGTTTTTATGAAAACCATTCTGATTGCTAGCCAGTGTTCAGCATTCATATATTCTTTACCATTGAGTTCTAGCCTGTATACCAACCATTCTCAACAATGTGACGTACTTCTGACAATTGACTCACATTCTTGATGGGCTATAGCTGCTTTCCCTTCTGCTCAAGAAAGCAAGTAGCTACAACGGTGATATTTTTTACAGAGAAAATCTTAAATCTACTAAAAAAAATTTAATTAAATCATTCACATTTTCCACACATTTCTAGCCACACCTCCAAACTGATCATGACTTTGGACATTGATATTCCTGTTAGTAAGTGTTGCTTTGTGAAGTCACTTCAATTTTATTTAATTCTTTGCACAATCTACTGTGATAGGTACTAATTTTATCTCCATCTGATACATGAGAAATGTGAATCTTAGAGAAGTAATTTGCCCAAAGTCCCACTGGTCAATAAAGAAAAAAACACCATCCCAGCCATGGTGTCAACCCTAGGATACATGACCTTCCCCTCCTATGCGATGATGCCTTCTTTAAGAATTGCATCTCAAACACCGTCTCCTTTTTTGAACCCACAGTGTTGGTGGAATAAAGATGTCCACATAGGGTAGAATGTCTGACTCCTGGGAAAACGTGGCATCTACCCTATCTTTTCTACCATATTACATCTTTCTTATTAGAATTAGCTATTTATTTTTATTTTATTACATTTCAGCTAAAAATACATGTAAAAGAAAATTCATGTGTTCTTCTTTTCTTTCATAAATAGTAGTACAATACACTACTACATACTTTTCTCCACTTTACTTTTTGAGTCAGACATACTTTCTGGAAATTACTCCAAGGACATACATAAGCATATTCTCTATTTCTTTTACAACCCCATAGCATTTTACTTGGTGCATGTACCAAGTTCATTTAGTCAGCTCCGCTGAATAGACATTCAGGTTGCTTTCAAGCCTCACTTTGTTTAAAAATACAGTCACAGAGAATAAATAATCTTAGATATTTTTGTATTTTTTGTGTACACCTTTTTTTTTTTTTTGTCATGAATCTTTGGGATAAATTCATGGAAGTGGTATTTCTTGGAAGGTAAAGGTATATAATTTGGTACATGTAGTTAAATTCTAGTCTATTATAGTTCTATTAATTTACAATCCCAATGATAAATTCAAGAGTGCCTTTCCTCCATAGCATTGCTAACAGATATTTATCAAATTTAGATTTTAATCAAACTGATAAAGGAGAAAAAGATATCCCCATGTAGTGTTAGTTTGTATTTGTTAATTGAAGTTAATTGATTTACAATATTATGTGCCAGGTGTATAACATAGTGAATCAGAATTTTTATAGATTATACTCCGTTTAATATTAGTACAAAATACTGGCTATGTTTCCTTGTGCTATACAATATGTCCTCATTGCTTATTTTATATATAGCAATTTGTATATCTTAATCCCATACCCCTATCTTGCCCCTCAAATTTTCCCTCTTCCCATTGGTAACCACTGATTTAGTCTCTTTATCTGTGTTTCTCTTTTTTTTATACTCTTTTTTTAAAATTTTATATGAGTATAAAATGTATTTGCTAGATTTCATAGAAAAGTGATGATATGCAGTATTTGTCTTTCTCTAATTTAATTCATTAATCATAATACCCTCTAGGTTCATCCACATTATTGCAAATGGCAGAATTTAATTCTTTTTTATGACTGAGTAATATTTCATTTTATATATATCATATAATATTTTATTTTATATAGATGTTGATAAAATATATTTTTGTGAAGTATTTTATTTTTGGAAATTAATTCATTTATTTTGGGCTGTGCTGGGTCTTGGCTGCTGCATGGGCTTTTTCTCTAGCTGTGGCAAGTGGGGGCTGCTCTCTCGTTTAATGCACGGGGTTTCCATTGCTGGGCTTCTCTGGTGGAGCGTGGGCTGTAGAGCTCAGGTTCAGTAGTTGTGGCACACAGGCTTAGTTGCTCCACAGCATGTGGGATCTTCCTGGACCAGGGATCCAACCTCTATCTCCTGCATTGAAAGGCAGATTCTTTACCGCTAAACAATCAGGGAAGCTTGATAAAAAGATATTGATGAAAATTCTGTAGCTAGCTTCATATTTAATGGTGACACTCTGAATTCTTTCTCCTTAAGATCAGGAACAATGAGAGGATGCCCTTTCTCATTATTTTTTAAAATATTTTACTGGCAATTCTAGCCACTACAATAAGTCAAGAGAAATAAATGAAAGATATACAAATTGGAAAAGAAGAAATAAAACCATTTTTATTCAGAGAGAGCATAAATGCCTAAACAGGAAATCCTGAGGACACTAAAAAACTGTTAAAATAATAAATGAATTTGTGACAGTAGTAAATGAATTGTAGGATACAAGATTCAGTTTATGAAATTTCATCTGTATTTTTATATGGCTGTAACAAAAATTGGAATATGAAGACTTTAAAATAATACAATTTGTTATAGTATCAAAATAACCATAAAATATTTTCAAATAAATTTAACCAAGATCTGTAAAAGACCTGTACTTTGAAAACTATAAAACATCACTGAAAGAAATTAAAGATTATTTAAATCATTAGGAAGGTATAGAGTATTCATGTATTGGAAGACCAAGTAATATTAAGATTTATATCCTTTCCAAATTTATCTATAGATGCAGTGCCATCCCAATCAAAATTTTAGCAGAGGGATTTTTTTTTTTTAACAATTAACAAGGTAATGTCAAAAGTTGCATAGGAATGAAAATGACTGAGAATAGCCAAAATAATTTTTTTAAATGGAAACTAAGTGGGAGAAATTACGTTAACAGATTTTAAGACTTATAATAACTAGAGTGTAGAATTATATGTTTTACAATAGACATATAAGTCTATGGAATAGAATAGAGGGTCCAAAAATAGTGCTACACACACTGTTTTCTGTCAAAGATGTAAGACAGAGGAAATAGTGTTTTCAATACATGGGAAATATATGGAAAATTTTTACAAACTTCAACTCCCACCTCAGACCACATAAAAATTAATTTAAGTTATATTATGAACCTAAGCATAAAAGCTAAAGTATAAAACATATAGAGGAAAAGGTAGAAAGAAATTTTCATGACACTTAAGTAGGTAAAGAGTTTTAAGACAATGTATACCAAAAGAATCACAAGTCATAAAAGAAAATAAAAGCCATTACATTCTGTTCCATCAAAATGCTCATGTAAAGATATCTTGCATCTGACAAAAGACCTCATCCAGATATATAAAGATATTTTATAATAATAAAAGATAAACAACTTGATATTTTTTTAAAAGACAAAAATGTGAACTGACCTTTCATTAAAGAAGATATGTAAACAACCCAAAAGTACATGAAAAAAATGCTCACCATCAGTAGTCATTAGGGAAATACAAATTAAAATAAGAATCACTGCAGATAGTGACTGCAGCCAAGAAATTAAAAGATGCTTGCTCCTTGAAAGAAAAGCTAGGACAAACCTAGACAGCATATTAAAAAGCAGAGACATTACTTTGCCAACAAAGGTCCACCTAGTCAAAGCTATGGTTTTTCCAGTAGTCATGTATGGATGTGAGAGTTGGACTATAAAGAAAGCTGAGTGCCAAAGAATTGATGATTTTGAACTATGGTGTTGCAGAATACTCTTGAGAGTCCCTTGGACTGCAAGGAGGTCCAACCAGTCCATCCTAAAGGAAATCAATCCTGATTATTCATTGGAAGGATTGATGTTGAAGCTGAAGCTCCAATACTTTGGCCACATGATTTGAAGAACTGACTCATTGGAAAAGACCCTGATGCTGGGAAAGATTGAAGGCAGGAGGAGAAGGGGACAACAGAGGATGAGATGGTTGGATGGCATCACTGACTCGATAGACGTGAGTTTGAGCAAGCTCCGGGAGTTGGTGATGGACAGGAAAGCCTGGCGTGCTGCAGGTCATGGGGTCACAGAATCACATATGACTGAGCGACTAAACTGAACTGGACTGAGCCACTCCATACCCACTGCTTCAGTGGTAAGGAATCCACCTGCCAAACAGAAGATGCGGGTTTGATCCCTTGGTCGGGAAGATCCCCTGGAGAAAGAAATGGCAACCCACTCCAGTGTTCTTGCCTGAGAAATCCCATGGACAGAAGAGCCTGGCAGGTTACAGTCCATGGGGTCGTGAAAGAGTCCAATATGACTTATTGACTACACAACACCACCTACCTACTAGAACAGCTAAATTGAAAATATTGGCAAGATATTGGTAGGATATAAAGTCAGTGAAACTATCACATGTACCTGGTGGGTGTGTAAAATGGTACAGCATTTTTGAAAACATTTGGGCCATTTTTATGGAGTATATTCTCATAAGATAACTTAGTCATTCCTCTCCTAGGTTCTGATCAGTGAGAAATAAAAATATATACCTATATTTTAACATAAACCTAATTTTAAACCTAAATATTTATAGCATCTTCATTCAACTGGAAACTTTGATAGGTAACTGGATGAACAAATTATGGTTTGTTCCTGTGACAGAACACTTCTCAGCAATAAGAAAGAGAAACATTATGCAACAAAACACTGCATTTCATAGACATTTGGGCACGTATGCCTTTTTATAAACTTTTAGAATAGGCAAGTCTAGTTTATTAGAAATACACACAAACACACACAGATCAGCTGTTGCCTAGAGTGAGTAATTGTTGGGGGAGAATGACTTCAAAGGGACATAAGGAAGCATTCTTTGGGGGGATGTAAATGTTCTATATCTTGATTGGTATGGTGTTTGCAAGGGTGTCAGTTGTCAAATGTCACCAACCTATACAACTTAAAATGTGATGCTTTTATTGTAAGTATATTATACTCAAGTTAAATTTATTTTAAAAAGAATTTTTCTTAAAAAAAATTTTTATTTTAGTATAGTTGATTAACAATATTGTGTTAATTTCTACTGTACAGCAAAATGATTCAGTTAGACATATATATACATTCTTTTTCATATTCTTTTCCATATGGCTTATCACTGGATATTGAATATAGTTGCCTGTGCTATACAGTAGGGCCTTGTTGTTTATCCATTTTATTATATATAGCAGTAAAAACAACTTTTCTACAACTCTGTTACCTCTCAGTAATGAATATTTATTGCAATATTGTTTGTAACAGTAAAAAATTGGAAATAATTTAACAGTATGGGAGGAGTTAAATAAATTGCAGCCTTTAATAAAAGATTAAAGGAATGAATAATTGAAATTACTGCTGATGCTACTGCTGCTAAGTTGCTTCAGTCATGTCCGACTCTGTGCGACCCCATAGATGGCAGCCCACCAGGCTCCGCCGTCCATGGGATTCTCCAGGCAAGAACACTGGAGTGGGTTGCCATTTCCTTCTCCAATGCATGAAAGTGAAAAGTCAAAGTGAAGTCGCTCAGTCGTGTCCGACCCTTTGTGACCCCATGGACTGCAGCCTTCCAGGCTCCTCCATCCGTGGGATTCTCCAGGCAAGAAATTACTACATATCAGCAAAAGTGTCTCCTCATTAGTTCACAGCTAGTTATGTGACTGTTAACAACCAATAGACATACAGTGTATATTTCTTATTCCACATTTGCTTCCTTCATCTTCATTCTCCATCCTTCTGTTCTTTATTTGTTGCCCTGCAAGTCTGACACTTAGGGCTCAGGGCAGATTCTCTTGTCAGCTGGATAAACTTGTTGAGTTCAGCCAAGGAAAGCTACCAACAGAACACTGAAATGAGAAAGAAAGAAGAGATAGAGGAATTTCTTCACCACTTCTTCTCTGCTTTGCTTCAGTGTTCTGGCCGTGGCTCTGGGCACTCAAGACTACAGCTTCGATTCATGTTGGTGTTTGACAGAAAACAAAATTCTGTAAAGCAATTATCCTTCCATTAAAAAAAAAAAAAGACAACAGCTTCTGTTGAGTAACCTCTCCTCCATAATCTAGCTCTGATAACATTGTTTACTCTTTCCTTTCTTTCCAGCTTAGGGTGGCAACAGCTTTCTGCTCTGCTGTCCCTGGGAACTTCAACATTTCAGTGTTTTCATTAACTCTGTCCACACTCTGTAAATAGTTCCTTTATTAAGGTCCCTTGAATTGCTCCACCTTAATGAAATTCTGTTTCCTGGTGAGACAGTACCATGCTGCTCCTTATGCAATACTCCCCATGTGTATAACACTTTTGCCTTGCCAATATTAAAACAACTAAAACAAAATGAGTTAGGCTAAAACATCCAAAAACAGATTTTTTAGTTACTATCGTTTAACTGTTTTCCATCAAGCAGTATACTTTATTTGTATTGCTTTAAATGTTTTTACCCTTTTGGAGAATATCTTCAGAATGATAAGTGTATTTCTAAATACTGAATGAAATTTAACTTAATCATTCAAGATATATTTTATAGAGCTTTTTGGCCTGTTTTAATTGTGACTTTGAGTTTTGTATGATTTATTTCTCTTCCTTTACCAAAGGAATAGAGAATTCAGTTTTGTGGTTCATGAATCCCTGTAGGTTTATATACTTAGTTTCATAATATTTAGACTAACTAAAATTAAGTAACTTGCTAAGTGCTCCACCATTTTTATTATTTTAAGAAACAAGTCGCATTCAGTTTTCTTAAATGTGTTTATTAGGTACAAATCTATCTTATCTAGCTTTGTCAGATATCCTCAAGTCTTTTTGAATGATTTTGCTCCTAAAATATCTTATAATCTAAGTAAACGATTTAGATATTGTTAAAAACAATAGATCACCCATTACTTCCACTTCCTTTGCTGACTAGCATAGTGATAGGTTTGTTGTTCTCTGTTAGCTCTGAGTTAAAATTCAGAAGAAAGCAGTGGCAAGAACTGTGATTAGTGATTCCAAGAGAAGAGGCAGCTATTGTCCTGTTTAATATGATCACCCTAATGATGCTGCTCTGGATCTTGAAAAATCATCCTTTATTAGGAATCAGGGCCACTATCAGTATCAATAGCAGCCAAGCATCTTTCTAGGCTAGAACCATGGAGAAACCTTGGTCCAGAAGCATTATTTCTTGTACAGATGTTGACAACATGGCCAAAGCTGCCTGGCATTTATGAAGATTTAGTACTAAATTAAGAGCCAATGAAGGCTTTACCTCAGTGGATGGTTTCTTCCCATTAGCTCTAACTTTAGTTTTGTGACTGCAGAAGGTGATTATATTTGCTCATGGAAGACAAATCCCTATTGCAAAAGGACGAGAAAGCTTTCCTCTTTTGACTGTGACACCAATCAGTTCTAATGTGAACTGTAATTCTTCAATGCCCTGTAATTTTCCTAAAAGCTTCCAGATTGGAAAATGCTTTTTAAACTGACAGCTTCTTTCTCTCTTTGTGTACTTGCACAGCAGGCAGATGTAGAAGTGACAGAAATGTGTCCTGTTTCATTGCTTAATCTTTTCAGTGGTTATCATGCTGAAAGATCCTATCTTTTTATTGTACAACTGGAGGAGGGTTTCTATGCTGCCATCGTTCAAGTATGTCAATGCTGGAATTTTAAACTTTGATATGTTTTAGTTGATGAGAGCTTTTCTGCAATCTCTAACACTGTCCCTGTCATTGATAACCCTGCAGAAGGAAGTCTATGTCTATTTCAAAGTGTCTAATTCAGTTTTCTTAAAGTGATTATGATTTTGTCAGATGATCAAAGAGGTATACAATTCAATAGTTTGGGAATGAAATTCTCAATTGGTTCTCTTTAGCAAGTATACTAAACTTTTGTGTTATATTTTAGAAACCATTATATATTTCAGTAAATATTTCCTGAGGGAGTTCAATTAATACCCAGTTATTATGATTTTAAATCCTGGTATTCCTTACAAAAATGTAGCACTCACTGAAATAGTGCATTCTGTGCACTGTTAGCCAGTTTATGCTCTTAGCTTTTATTTATTTATTTTTAAATATTTATTTATTTGGCTGTTCAGGGTCTTAGTTGTGGTATGCAGGATCTTGTAGCTGAGGCACGTGGGATCTAGTTCCCCGATCAGGGATCAAACCTGGGCCTCCTGCACTGGGAGCGTGGAGCCACTGGATCACCTGGGAAATCCCTCCTCTTACCTTATATATATAAATATTTCATAGATAACCAGGTGCTTTCTCTTATTATGCAGAATTCAGTGAAGTGTATCTACTTGGGATATTTAACAAATTTAAAAATGCAATCAATTTTTATATGATTAACCCAACTGTATGCCTTTTTATGTAAAAACTTTTGAAAGTGTGTTAGACCAAAATTACTTTGAAGTATTTCTGAAAAGTTATACTTGTTGTATCACCTATGATTTAGTATTCAACATCTATAAACTTCTATTAAGCAATCATGGTTTTCTTCTAAAGGATTTCCCATCATATCCCTTTAAAAATGATCACATGAACCCAATTTTAGAAAGGGAGAAATTAATCAGAAAGATTGTAGAAAGTTATAGGTTAAGTAAGTGTTTATATTTTTCTTTATGTTTTCACTGTAATAATTATAGTACTTTATTTTGAAAACTGAGGTTTCTGAGAGAAGAAAGTAATATAAGCCCAGTTATAACCATTATTCCTTTGCAAATGGTCTATAGGGCTGTTTTCTTGTCCAAGGTAAGGAGCAATGGCTGCGCTTTGCTGGAGCAGCCGTGAAGAGATACCCCACGCCCAAGGTAAGAGAAACCCAAGTAAGACGGTAGGTGTTGCACGAGGGCATTAGAGGGCAAACACACTGAAACCATACTCACAGAAAACTAGTCAATCTAATCACACTAGGACCACAGCCTTGTCTAACTCGATGAAACTAAGCCATGCCCGTGGGGCAACCCAAGATGGGCGGGTCATGGTGGAGAGATCTGACAGAATGTGGTCCACTGGAGAAGGGAATGGCAAACCACTTCAGTATTCTTGCCTTGAGAATCCCATGAACAGTATGAAAAGGCAAAGTGATAGGATACTGAAAGAGAAACTCTCCAGGTCAGTAGGTGCCCAATATGCTACTGGAGATCAGTAGAGAAATAACTCCAGAAAGAATGAAGGGATGGAGCCAAAGCAAAAAGAATACCCAGCTGTGGATGTGACTGGTGATAGAAGCAAAGTCTGATGCTGTAAAGAGCAATATTGCATAGGAACCTGGAGTGTCAGGTCCATGAATCAAGGCAAATTGGAAGTGGTCAAACAAGAGATGGTAAGAGTGAATATCAACATTCTAGGAATCAGCAAACTGAAATAGACTGGAATGGGGGAATTTAACTCAGATGACCATTATATCTACTACTGCAGGCAGGAATCCCTCAGAAGAAATGGAGTAGCCATCATGGTCAACAAAAGAGTCCAAAATGCAGTACTTGGATGCAATCTCAAAAATGACAGAATGATCTCTGTTCGTTTCCAAGGCAAATCATTCAATATCACAGTAATCCAAGTCTATGCCCCAACCTGTAACGCTGAAGAAGCTGAAGTTGAACGGTTCTATGAAGACCTACAAGACCTTTTAGAACTAACACCCAAAAAAGATGTCCTTTTCATTATAGGGGACTGGAATGCAAAAGTAGGAAGTCAAGAAACACCTGGAGTAACAGGCAAATTTGGCCTTGGAATACGGAATGAAGCAGGGCAAAGACTAATAGAGTTTTGCCAAGAAAATGCACTGGTCATAACAAACACCCTCTTCCAACAGCACAAGAGAAGACTCTATACATGGACATCACCAGATGGTCAACACGGAAATCAGATTGATTATATTCTTTGCAGCCAAAGATGGAGAAGCTCTATACAGTCAGCAAAAACAAGACCAGGAGCTGACTGTGGCTCAGATCATGAGCTCCTTATTGCCAAATTCAGACTTAAATTGAAGAAAGTAGGGAAAACCACTAGACCATTCAGGTATGACCTAAATCAAATCCCTTATGATTATACAGTGGAAGTGAGAAATAGATTTAAGGGCCTAGATCTGATAGATAGAGTGCCTGATGAACTATGGAATGAGGTTCGTGACATTGTACAGGAGACAGGCATCAAGACCATCCCCATGGAAAAGAAATGCAAAAAAGCAAAATGGCTGTCTGGGGAGGCCTTACAAATAGCTGTGAAAAGAAGAGAAGCGAAAAGCAAAGGAGAAAAGGAAATATATAAACATCTGAATGCAGAGTTCCAAAGAATAGCAAGAAGAGATGAGAAAGCCTTCTTCAGCGATCAATGCAAAGAAATAGAGGAAAACAACAGAATGGGAAAGACTAGGGATCTCTTCAAGAAAATCAGAGATACCAAAGAAATATTTCATGCAAAGATGGGCTCGATAAAGGACAGAAATGGTATGGACCTAACAGAAGCAGAAGATATTAAGAAGAGACGGCAAGAACACACAGAAGAACTGTATGAAAAAGATCTTCACGACCCAGATAATCACGATGGTGTGATCACTGACCTAGAGCCAGACATTCTGGAATGTGAAGTCAAGTGGGCCTTAGAAAGCATCACTACAAACAAAGCTAGTGGAGATGATGGAATTCCAGTTGAGCTATTCCAAATCCTGAAAGATGATGCTGTGAAAGTGCTGCCCTCAATATGCCAGCAAATTTGGAAAACTCAGCAGTGGCCACAGGACTGGAAAAGGTCAGTTTTCATTCCAGTCCCAAAGGCAATGCCAAAGAATGCTTAAACTACCGCACAATTGCACTCATCTCACACGCTAGTAAAGTAATGCTCAAAATTCTGCAAGCCAGGCTTCAGCAGTATGTGAACCGTGAACTTCCTGATGTTCAAGCTGGTTTTAGAAAAGGCAGAGGAACCAGAGATCAAATTGCCAACATCCACTGGATCATGGAAAAAGCAAGAGAGTTCCAGAAAAGCATCTCTTTCTGCTTTATGGACTATGCCAAAGCCTTTGACTGTGTGGATCACAATAAACTGTGGAAAATTCTGAAAGAGATGGGAATTCCAGACCACCTTATCTGCCTCTTGAGAAATTTGTATTCAGGTCAGGAAGCAACAGTTAGAACTGGACATGGAACAACAGACTGGTTCCAAATAGGAAAAGGAGTACATCAAGGCTGTATATTGTCACCCTGTTTATTTAACTTATATGCAGAGTACATCATGAGAAACACTGGACTGGAAGAAACACAAGCTGGAATCAAGATTGCCGGGAGAAATATCAATAACCTCAGATATGCAGATGACACCACCCTTATGGCAGAAAGTGAAGAGGAACTAAAAAGCCTCTTGATGAAAGTGAAAGAGGAGAGTGAAAAAGTTGGCTTAAAGCTCAACATTCAGAAAATGAAGATCATGGCATCCGGTCCCATCACTTCATGGGAAATAGATGGGGAAACAGTGGAAACAGTGTCAGACTTTATTTTTCTGGGCTCCAAAATCACTGCAGATGGTGACTGCAGCCATGAAACTAAAAGGCACTTACTCCTTGGAAGGAAAGTTATGTCCAACCTAGATAGCATATTCAAAAGCAGAGACATTACTTTGCCAACAAAGGTTCATCTAGTCAAGGCTATGGTTTTTCCTGTGGTCGTGTATGGATGTGAGAGTTGGACTGTGAAGAAGGCTGAGTGCCGAAGAATTGATGCTTTTGAACTGTGGTGTTGGAGAAGACTCTTGAGAGTCCCTTGGACTGCAAGGAGATCCAACCAGTCCATTCTGAAGGAGATCAGCCCTGGGATTTCCTTGGAAGGAATGATGCTAAAGCTGAAACTCCAGTACTTTGGCTACCTCATGCGTGGGGTTGATTCATTGGAAAAGACTCTGATGCTGGGAGGGATTGGGGGCAAGAGGCAAAGGGGACAACAGAGGATGAGATGGCTGGATGGCATAACTGACTCGATGGACATGAGTCTCAGTGAACTACGGGAGTTGGTGATGGACAGGGAGGCCTGGCATGCCGAGATTCATGGGGTCGCAAAGAGTCAGACACGACTGAGCGATTGATCTGATCTGATCTAATCTGATATTGCAACACTGACAATTTATATTTCTGCTTGAGCCACATAAACTGGGGTTTAAAAGCCAATATTGTTTTGGTGAATTCACAAAGGAATAATTATAAACTTAAATGCTGATATGTATATTTCCTCTTCTAAAACCGGTAATACTTTCAGGTAATAATTTTTATACTTCCATTTTTAATTGTTAAAGACAATGCTATATACTCTTATTTCTGGAGCTTTAAGACACTTGCTATTTGTGTAAGAGATCAGTCCTGACCAACCTGGGCTGTCAGTACAGAATTCAGGAAGCTTCAGGGCTTCCCCTGCCCACCTCTCACAGCCAACCACCTCCCCCACTGTGGCTAAATGATGACTGGGTTAGTACCGAGTTAGTACCTGTAGCTCAAGATTTTACAATTAAACATGTATTTGGAAGAATGAGACATGCCAGCCAGTCTTGACTGCTTTGGTCAATTCCTTCTATTTCTTGTGGAGGTACAGGTAAGGGGGAGTGAGGAGGGATACATTTTAACAACAAGCTACATAAGCTTCAAAATTAAACATTGCTGTCTTTTCTCTTTAAGAAATTTCTCTTAAGGATAACCAGTGAGGCAGGTTCTGACCTATGGATCACTCCAGAACCATTCTGAATGATATTTTTACTAGCATAGAAATCCATTATTTCTTTCAGTCCACTGGCGATATCACTACATTTTTTTCTGATAAAGAGTTATCTCTTATTCTAATCATTACTCACTTGAAAATAACATCTACCTTTCTCTGACTGCTTTTAAGGTTTTATACTTGGTTTCCTGAAGATTTGTTATGATATATATATATAGGTGTGGCATATGTAGCATTTTTCACACTTGAATGTCTTAAATATGTGGATGATTTCTTTTATTGGTTTTAGGAAATTCATAGTTATTATCTTTTTTAAAATTGTTTCTTCCACATTTTCTCCTTTTCACCTGCAAAAGGAGTTAAATGTTTGCTCTTTTCTCTGTATTATCCATACCTTTCTTAGGTACATTACATTCATTTGTCTGTGTTCTTTCTCTTTGTAATTCCTTCTTTTCATTTTGAACATTTGTGAATTAATTTATTTGTTAATGAAAGGAGACATATAGGTAAATTTGTTCTTAAATGCATTCTTCTAATGAATAACAAGGGCTATTTATATTTAGGAAGTTCATTTGGTTTTGCTTGGCTTTTTTTTTTAATTTAAATTTATTTATTTTAATTAGAGGCTAATTACTTTACAATATTGTATTGGTTTTGCCATACATCAACATGAATCCACCACAGGTGTACACGTGTTCCCAATCCTGAACCCCCCTCCCACCTCCCTCCCCATACCATCCCTCTGAGTCATCCCAGTGTACCAGCCCCAAGTTTCCTGTATCCTGCATCAAACCTGGACTGGCGATTCATTTCTTATATGATATTATACATGTTTCAATGCCATTCTCCCAAATCATTCCCCCCTCCCTCTCCCACAGAGTCCAAAAGACTGTTCTGTACATCTGTGTCTCTTTTGCTGTCTCGTATACAGGGTTATCGTTACCATCTTTCTACATTCCATATATATGCGTTAGTATACTGTATTGGTGTTTTTCTTTCCGGCTTACTTCACTCTGTATAATAGGCTCCAGTTTCATCCACCTCATTAGAACTGATTCAAATGTATTCTTTTTAATTGCTGAGTAATACTCCATTGTGTATATGCACCACAGCTTTCTTATCCATTCATCTGCTGATGGACATCTAGGTTGCTTCCATGTCCTGGCTATTATAAACAGTGCTGTGATGAACATTGGGGTACACATGTCTCTTTGAATTCTGGTTTCCTCCGTGTGTATGCCCAGCAGTGGGATTGCTGGGTCGTATGGCAGTTCTATTTCCTGCCTGATTCAGGCTCTACTACAAAGCCACAGTCATCAAGACAGTATGGTACTGGCACAAAGACAGAAATATAGATCAATGGAACAAAATAGAAAGCCCAGAGATAAACCCATGCACCTATGGACACCTTATTTTTGACAAAGGAGGCAATAATATACAATGGATTAAAGACAATCTCTTTAACAAGTGGTGCATGGGAAAACTGGTCAACCACTTGTAAAAGAATGAAACTAGAACACTTTCTAACACCATACACAAAAATAAACTCAAAATGGATTAAAGATCTAAATATAAGACTAGAAACAATAAAACTCTTAGAGGAGAACATAGGCAAAACACTCTCCGACATAAATCACAGCAGGATCCTCTATGACCCACCTCCCATAATATTGGAAATAAAAGCAAAAATAAACAAATGGGATCTAATTAAAATTAAAAGCTTCTGCACAACAAAAGAAACTATAAGCAAGGTGAAAAGACAGCCTTCAGAATGGGAGAAAATAATAGCAAATGAAGCAACTGACAAACAACTAATCTCAAAAATATACAAACAACTCCTGCAGCTCAATTCCAGAAAAATAAATGACCCAATCAAAAAATGGGCCAAAGAACTAAATAGACATTTCTCCAAAGAAGACCTACAGATGGCTAACAAACACATGAAAAGATGCTCCACATCACTCATTATCAGAGAAATGCAAATCAAAACCACAATGAGGTATCATTTCACACCAGTCAGAATGGCTGCGATCCAAAAGTCTACAAGCAATAAATGCTGGAGAGGGTGTGGATAAAAGGGAACCCTCTTATACTGTTGGTGGGAATGCAAACTAGTACAGCCACTATGGAGAAAAGTGTGGAGATTCCTTAAAAAACTGGAAATAGATCTTTGTAATTTCTTTTGACGTACCTCTCCAGTTAACCGATTCTTTTTTTCCCCCAGCTGTGCCTAATTTGTTTTTATACTCATCCACTGGGTTCTCAATTTTAAGTGTTAGAATTTTTAGCACTAATATTTTTATTTTGTTCTATTTCATATATGCTATAAATTTTTTCTTTTCAGTTTTCTGTTTAAATTCTCAATCATGTTACTATCCCATTGAACATAATCAACATAGCCGGGCTTCCCTGTGGTAAAGAATCTGCCTGCCAATTCTGGAGATATAAGAGATGCAGTTCCAATCCCTGGGTTGGGAAGATTCCTTGGAGAAGGAAACAGCAACCCACTCCAGCATTCCTGCCTGGAGAATCCCATGGACAGAGCAGACTGGTGGGCTATTGTCCATAGGGTCACAAAGAGTTGTACATGACTGAAGTGACTTGGCATGCATGCACAACATAGCTATATTAAAGTCCATTTAAAATATATCTATTTAGAAAAACATCTGTTTCTGCTTTATTGACTATGCCAAAGCCTTCGACTGTGTGGATCACAATAAACTGTGGAAAATTCTGAAAGAGATGGGAATACCAGACCACCTGATCTGCCTCTTGAGAAATTTGTATGCAGGTCAGGAAGCAACAGTTAGAACTGGACATGGAACAACAGACTGGTTCCAAATAGGAAAAGGAGTACGTCAAGGCTGTATATTGTCACCCTGTTTATTTAGCTTATATGCAGAGTACATCATGAGAAACACTGGACTGGAAGAAACACAAGCTGGAATCAAGATTGCCGGGAGAAATATCAATAACCTCAGATATGCAGATGACACCACCCTTATGGCAGAAAGTGAAGAGAAACTAAAAAGCCTCTTGATGAAAATGAAAGTGGAGAGTGAAAAAAGTTGGCTTAAAGCTCAGCATTCAGAAAACTAAGATCATAGCATCTGGTCCCATCACTTCATGGGAAATAGATGGGGAAACAGTGGAAACAGTGTCAGATTTTATTTATGGGGGGCTCCAAAATCACTGCAGATGGTGACTGCAGCCATGAAATTAAAAGACGCTTACTCCTTGCAAGAAAAGTTATGACCAACCTAGATAGCATATTTAAAAGCAGAGACATTACTTTGCCAACAAAGGTCTGTCTAGTCAAGGCTATGGTTTTTCCTGTGGTCATGTATGGATGTGAGAGTTGGACTGTGAAGAAAGCTGAGCACTGAAGAATTGATGGTTTTGAACTGTGGTGTTGGAGAAGACTCTTGAGAGTCCCTTGGACTGCAGGGAGATCCAACCAGTCCATTCTTAAGGAGATCAGCCCTGGGATTTCTTTGGAAGGAATGATGCTAAAGCTGAAACCCCAGTACTTTGGCCACCTCATGTGAAGAGTTGACTCATTGGAAAAGACTGATGCTGGGAGGGATTGGGGACAGGAGGAGGAGGGGACGACAGAGGATGAGATGGCTGGATGGCATCACTGACGTGATGGACGTGAGTCTTAGTGAACTCCTGGAGTTGGTGATGGACAGGGAGGCCTGGCGTGCTGCGATTCATGGGGTCGCAAAGAGTCGGACACGACTGAGCGACTGAACTGAACTTGATTGTCCCGCCTGTTTCTTTTCAGTGGGTCTGTTACTGAATTAAGTTGTATGGACCCTGCTCAGGCTCCAGACTGGGTGAGGCTCTCTGCCTCAGCAGGGGAGGGTTCTTTTTCTGTTTGGGTCCAAGTAGATGAATAACAAAATTGAAGATGAGATCAACACAACACAAGCTTTATTCAGTGGCCAAAGAATACAGAATCAGGAACTAAGCTCACCGATCAATTTCTCACCCACTGGAGAGAATGATTTAAAAGTAATGATAAAGGTGAGTGAGACCAGTGATAGGGAGGCATATGCATTAGCCTACCTGAGGAAGGGGAGGGCTTTTTTGAGAGAGTGGGGTGCTACTGCTTTTTATCCTTTTTTGGTCCTTAATGCCTTAATGGCCATAGCCACTGGTAGGTATGTTATTTAATATGTGAATGTACTAAAATTCATGTAAATATAATAAGACAGAGTCTATTGGAGATTCATTGCCATCTTGGTTCTAGCCCATCCTATTTGGGTTTTTTGTTGTTGCTGTTGCTTGTAGCTTTCTTTCTTATCTCTGAACCCTTTAACTTAAAGATTTACATTAACTCCTGCTAAAGGTGGAGGGGAGTTGGCAGGTTTTGAACAAGGACACTCCTGTAAAGATGCAGGGTTTGAGGGGTTTTAAGCAACGATCTGGATCAGCTCTGGCCACAGGTTTATTCCTTTACCTCTGACAGAACTGAAAAGCCCAACTCCTGGGCATTTCCTGAGCAATGGCCATTGCTCATTGGACCTGAGAACAACTAAGATGACATTGAGCCAAACAGATGCCCTCTTCAGAGACTTTGGATGCAGGTTCTAATCCGTTTTATTAAATGGCAGAATTGAAAAGTACTAAAGCAGACCTGTCTACAGTAGACATAAAAAGTCAATCTGTAAAGGAGGAGCAAGAAAAATGAAACAGATATCATTAGATAAGTAACAAAAGGCCCTGCTGCCCTGAGATGAAGTCCCCCCATCCTCCATTCACTTTCTGAACTTGATTTTGTTAATGTCTGTAACACATTAGGTTAGAGCACTTAACAAATAAGTAAATACTTTAAACCAGGAATAAAAGTAAAATGCTTGAGTCAGCAACTCACTGGGTGCAGAAGATCCTTTTCAGATATATACAATTATGTGACCCTTTTTTTTAAAGGGAAACTTTCAGATAGAGGCTCCACATAAGGCAATAGAATACCTTTGAAAAAAATCCCAAGGAAAAGAAGCATCATATCCATTGGGTTCTTGATTCATGCTACATTGCTTGTGATTAACCACACAAGGTACTAAGTCATGGAGTCCATAATGAATCGTCTTCTTGCAAAAGCACTTTACAGAATATCTCACTAAGGGATTTTAGAGATCTCTCTAAAGCTAAGTCTTTCAATGACTTATGAAAACATACCAAAAATGTAATGCAATATTGGGAGATTTTATTTTATTTTAAATGGGTGCAGAATAAGTCTGCTGTACATTTCCAAAATAAAAATGCTTCTTGGAAATGATAGGATTCATGCGGCAACTTTTGATGCCTGGGAAAAAGTTGAAAATATTAGTAATTTCAAAAAGTGATTCCTTTTTCCTTATTAACTTGCAAAACCAATGGTAATTGGGTATCAATGGGCAAGAGAAATTCAACGTAAGGCTTTTTGATAAATAAAATTTACAAAGATCATCTCTTCTTGAATTTGTAGAAACAGGAGTTGGCAGAAAAGAAGTTTAACATATATTTGAGAAGACAAAGCATAAATGCCTGAAAAAATTAATCACAAAAGCAGCATTTATCATGCTTCAGAATCACATGCTTTTATGACAAATTCTAAACGGTACCCAATGGACTGAAAACACAGGAAGTGTTAATCTTATGGAAAAACAAAAGAAGGCCATAGAGAGCTGCGGTAGGGGCAGGTTGGGCAGGGAAGATGATCATTGTGACCTGGAAGCTTTTCAAAGGGAAATTTCTGGTCTTAGAGGGAATTGATCTTCCCTGGTGGCTCAGACAGTAAATCCTCTGCCTACAATGCCTACCAGTGGGAGACCTGGGTTCAATCCCTGGGTTGGGAAGATCTCCTGGAGAAGGAAATGGCAACCCACTCCAGTATTCTTACCTGGAAAATCTCATGGATGGTGGAACCTGGTGGGCTACAGTTCAGGGGTTGCAAAGAGTCTCGGACATGACTGAGCGACTTCACTTCACTTCACTTCAAGGGGAATTAGTAATTAGGCCAGGTATGTTTCACTCCAATGATACAATATGTTAATAAGTAAATACTTGAAGCATTTAAAAGTTTAAAATAACAGCAATTAAGACACAAGCTATCAATGGATTTCAAAAAGTATAAATTGAGAAAACCAATTCCCAGGCTAGGAATAGCCTGTGGATAACAGATTTGAATGTCAATTTCATAAATGTAGATTCCGTATAGGATTTCATACAAAGTACAGGGCCTCCTGCGGTGACTGCCATGGAACTAACTGGAGATCCTACTGTCACTTTAAGACAGAGCGAAAGCAAACTGTGGTCTCGTATTGTAATATTTGTCTTTTAATCAGATTTCTCTGGGCGACTTGTACTGTCATCCCAATTCTTGTCTTCTGCTTTTCTTGACTGCCACAATTATTATTAGCATTTAAGGGAGGCTGAGATTTGGGAGACATGCCTGATCTTCCAAGTGAGAAGGATGGTTTGACAAGTAGCTCTTCCATCCACCCTTAAAATGAGCTTAGTAATGAAGCCTCTGAAGATGGGAGGGGGAGGGCAAATTAAGATTCCCTTCCCAGCTGCTTGGCTGGACCAGTGTTTCTCATCACCCACCCAACGGATACCATGATTACTTGTAGCTGCCCACCCAACACATACCATGAATATTTGTAGAGCTTTCCTATGTATAGAAGCCTGCTCCCTACTCCTGAAATCCTGATTAGGTAGAAGAGGAGAGGAGATGACCATCAGCATTGTAACAAGCACTTCACAGGCAGTCATCTCGAGTAGCCAAAGAGAAGAGCCTATGTGTTAGGTTCAGGGAAATGGAGAAATATACACTCAAAATAGGGTCAATTTTTGGACAAATGGCTGTATTTGTTCTTGTTTGAATTAAATCCTTCTCTTTTCTTATGTTTTCCGTTAAGGTTTAATCATAAATCCGGTAGATTTCAACCATTTATACTTTTAGCCCTTAACAAGATTCCTCAAACATAGTTATTAGTGGTGTTTTAAGTGTTTGTTAAATGCATCCATCAAATATGTCAATATGGATAGACATTTTCACTTTTGATATTGAATTAGTAAGCCTGAAAACTTGAAACTCATTTAAATTACTCAATTACCAGAAATAGCCTTCATTATCTTGTGTTGAGTTGAATATAGTATTTCAGTGACATAATAAACAGTGACAGACTTTATTTTCTTGGGCTCCAAAATCACTGCAGATGGTGACTGCAGCCATGAAATTAAAAGATGCTTGCTCCTTGAAAGAAAAGCTATGACCAACCTAGACAACATATTAAAAAGCAGAGACATTACTTTGCCAACAAAGGTCTGTCTAGTCAAAGTTATGGTTTTTCCAGTGGTCATGTATGGATGTGAAAGTTGGACCATAAAGAAGGCTGAGCACCAAAGAATTGATGCTTTTGAACTGTGGTGTTGGAGAAGGCTCTTCAGAGTCCCTTGGACTGCAGAGATCAAACCAGTCCATCCTAAAGGAGATAAGTCCTGAATATTCACTGGAAGGACAAGCTGAAGCTCCAATACTTTGGCCACCTGATGCAAAGAACTGACTCATTGGAAAATACCCTGATGCTGGGAAAGATTGAGGGCAGGAGGAGAAGGGAACGACAGAGGATGAGATGGTTGGATGGCATCATCGACTCGATGGACATGAGTTTGAGCAAGTTATGGGAGCTGGTGATGGACAGGGAAGCCTGGCGTACTTCAGTCCATGGGTTTCAAAGATTCAGAAATGACTGAGCAGCTGAACTGAACTGAACTGATCTTGTGTTGAGGTGAATATAGTATTTCACAGATATCAGTTTACATGTCTCAACTAATAGACATCTATCAATCAAAATTACGATGGAGCATCTGTCATGTCACCCTTACAGGCTACTTAAAGGGAAGTTGTAAAGCCACCCCCAGACAAATTTTAGCCCATAATTTATCTTGGGCCAGCTCTAAAATAGCACTTCAGATTGTTACATCAAAAATTTTCTGAGTGTCTTTTTTCTACAACCCTCAAAAACAGAAAAAATCAGGCTTAAAGAAAGTAGGGAAAACCACTAGGCCATTCAGGTATGACCTAAATCAAATCATCTATGATTATACAGTGGAGGTGATAAATAGAAGGGATTTCATCTGACAGACAGAGTGCCCGAAGAACTATGAATGGAGGTTCATAACACTGTACAGGAGGTTGTGTACAAAACCATCCCAAAGAAAAAGAAATGCAAAAAGGCAAAATGGTTGTCTGAGCTTTATGAGCAGCTGAGGAAAGAAGAGAAGTAAAAGGAGCAAGGGAGAAAGGGAAAGATACTCCCATCTGAATGCAAAGTTCCAGAAAATTGTTCCAGCAAGAAGAGATAAGAAAGCCTTTTTAAGTGAAAAATGCAAAAAAAAAAAAAAAAAAAAAGAGGAAAACAATAGAATAGGAAAGAATAGAGCTCCCTTCAAGAAAATTGGAGATATCAAAGGAAAACTTCATGCAAGCATGGGCCCAATACAGGACAGAAATGGTAAGGATCTAACAGAAGTAGAAGAGATTAAGAAGAGGTGGCAAGAATACACAGAAGAACTATACAAAAGAAGTCTTAATGACCCACATAACGATGATGGTGTGATCATTCACCTAGAGCCAGACATGCTGGAGTGTGAAGTCAAGTGGGCCTTAGGAATCATTACTACAAACAAAGCTAGTGGAGTTGATGGAATTCCAGCTGAGCTATTTCAAATCCTATAAGATGATGCTGTTAAAGTGCTGCACTCAATATGTTAGCAAATTTGGAAAACTGAGCAGGGGCCACAGGAATAGAAAATGTCAGTTTTCATTCTAATTCCAAAGAAGGGCAATGCCAAATAATGTTCAAACTACCAGACAACTGTGCTCATTTCACATGCTAGCAAGGTAATGTTCAAAATCCTTCAAACTAGTCTTCAACAGTACATGAACTGAGAACTTACAGATGTACAAGCTGGATTTAGAGATGGCAGAGGAATCAGAAAATCAAATTTCCAACATCTGTTGGATCATAGAAAAAACAAGAGAATTCCAGGAAAAAAAAAAAACACATCTATTTCTGCTTCATTGACTACACTAAAGCCTTTGACTGTGTGGATCACAACATACTGTGGGAAATTCTTAGAGATGGGAATACCAGACCACCTTTCCTGCCTCCTGAAAAACCTGTATGCAGGTCAAGATGCAACAGTTAGAACCAGACATGGAATAACTGACTGGCTCAGAATTGGGAAAGGAGTACATCAAGGCTGTATATTTTCACTCTGCTTATTTAACTTATCTGCAGAGTACATCATGCAAAATGCTAGGCTGGATGAATCCAAAATTGGAATCAAGATTGATGGAAGAAATATGGACAATCTCAGCTACCTAGATGATACCACTCTAATGGCAGAGAGCGAAGAGGAACAAAAGAGCTTCTTGATGCAAGCGAAAGAAGAGAGTGAAAAAGCTGGCTTAAAGCTCAACATTCAGAAAACTAAGATCATGGCATCCAGTCCTATCACTTCCTGGCAAATATAGAAGAAAAAGTGGAAATAACAACAGATTTTATTTTCTTGGGCTCTAAAATCACTGCAGACAGTGACTACAGCCACAAAATTAAAAGACGCTCACTCCTTAGAGGGAAAGTTATGACAAAGATAGACAGCATATTAAAAAGCAGAGACATTACTTTGCCGACAAAAGTCTGTCTAGTCAAAACTATGGTTTTTCCAGTAGTCATGAAGGGATGTGAGAGTTGGAGCATAAAGAAGGCTGAGCACCAAAGAACTGATGCCTTTGAATTGTGGTGTTGAAGAAGACTTTTGAGAGTGCATTGGACAGCAAGGGTATCAAAGCAGCCAATCCTAAAGAAAACCAATGCTGAATATTCATTGGAAGGACTGATGCTGAAGCTGCAGCTCCAATACTTTGGCTACCTACCTGACACAAAGAGCCAAATCATTGGGGGAAAAAAAACATGATGAAAGATTGAGAGCATGAAGAGAAGGGGTTGACAGAGGATGAGATGGTTGGATGGCATCACCGACTCAATGGACATGAGTTTGAGCAAACTCCAGGAGATAATGAAGGACAGGGAAACCTGGCATGCTGCAGTCCATGAGCTCACAGAGTTGGGCACGGCTTAGTGACTAAACAACAACACAACCCTCTTTTTAAACATCATGTCACAGTATTCTAAGGCAAGTTTTGTAGTTTTGAAACTAATAAGTAAAAGTCAAGCACCTGTAATGGAATAAAAGTAAGCATGGACATGGTCCCATCTCTCCTCTATTCCCCCATTTCTAAATCAACTTTGAGTCTCTAAAGCATTTCAACCTCATGCTCTGGAAAATAAGTAGATCGTTACTGCCTTTGCCTCTGGGTGGATAATCAAATGAAAAAACTCAATAAAACTTTAAATATTGTTTTAATTAGTCTTGCAAGTTGGCACAGATATGAGGAAAATCAATGTCAAGTTAATCTGCCTGTAAGAGGAACATGATGCAAAAAGTCTTCAAAAAAGGTGATTCATAGTCTCTGCTTTAAAGAGAACATGTTCCCTTTAAAGAGAACATTGTTATCGAGGGTGCTGGCTTAATTTCTTCTATAATTTCTATCAGTGTTAATTTCTTCTATAATTTCTGGCTTAATAAGTCACTGTTACACAAAACTGAATTAGGGTTTAAAATTTTATAAGGCAATTGCTACTAGGATAGTTGTCAGAAATGAGTCATCAAGGGGTAAATCATATAATTTGTGGATAATCCAAAGTTTAGTATGGGACATAGTGTCCTGCCACTGTTTTTTTTTTTTTTTTATTTTTTTTTATTTTTAAACTTTACATAACTGTATTAGTTTTGCCAAATATCAAAATGAATCCGCCACAGGTATACATGTGTTCCCCATCCTGAACCCTCCACCCTCCTCCCTCCCCATTCCATCCCTCTGGGTCGTCCCAGTGCACCAGCCCCAAGCATCCAGTATCGTGCATCGAACCTGGACTGGCAACTCGTTTCATACACGATATTTTACATGTTTCAATGCCATTCTCCCAAATCTTCCCACCCTCTCCCTCTCTCACAGAGTCCATAAGACTGTTCTATACATCAGTGTCTCTTTTGCTGTCTCGTACATAGTGTCCTGCCACTGATTTTGAGATGAGAATATGTACTTTGAAAAGAGCCAAATCATGTATTGTTTAGCTCTTCACAGTTATCCTGATTTGTATCTGTGTTTGCTTATACATGTAAGTACCTTCTATTAAGTGGAGTGGGTAACACTATAGTTCTCTCCTCCCACAATTTTCTTACTACATGGCACATTACAGTGAAGGCAAGTCCTCAACAAAATTCTGTTATAGCACAAACATTTACTATCAGTGAGGTGAATAACATGCCCCAGAGCAAAAATCACTATTTTCTGTGAACTCTAAATTTCTGTTCCATGTCCCTTTAGTACTTCATTAAGTAGTTGCTGAAAGATTCTCTCCAGTGGAAAATGGTGATGTTTTAAGAAGGTTGAGTGAACTTTTGATTGGCTCAGGAAACAGACATTTCATTAGTGGGTGGATGTGGGATGAAATAGAATTCGAGACCTAAAGAATTACTCCTAAAGTAGGAGGCTTGCAGCGGAGGAGGCGGCTTGCACCCACTCCAGTATTCTTGCCTGGAAAATCCCATGGACGGAGGAGCCTTGTAGGCTGTAGTCCATGGGGTCGTGAAGAGTCGGACACGACTGAGAAACTTCACTTTCATGCATGGTAGAAGGAAATGGCAACCCACTCCAGTGTTCTTGCCTGGAGAATCCCAGGGATGGCAGGGCCTGGTGGGCTGCCGTCTATGGGGTTGCACAGAGTCGGACACAACTGAAGTGACTCAGCAGCAGCAGCAGGAGGCTTGCGGACTTTTCAGTTTCTTATGCTATCTTCATGAATGATGAAAATATCAGTATAGTATTTTAAAGCAACCCATATACCTTAAATACAGTTCATTGAAGCAATGATTCAATAAGAAACACTAATTCTCACATTCAGACTGATTTATAGACTTGATAAGGAGGACCCAGATAAAAGGATTAGAAACACTTAATGGTAATTGGGCTAGGACTTCTGATGAGGACATTGTAGACGCTTGTTAGCCTCTGGTGTGTATATTTGTGATTAGAACCACCTCAAAGGCTAACCAACTGTTCACAATTACTTAAATTACAAATATATCAGACTGTCTATGCTGGAGTGGTTTTAAGCAAGTTACATCCAATATATCAATGTGATAAGTGAGTTTAGCAGGATTTAGAAACCCCAGAGAGCTTGCTTGGCCCTTCTAACCACATGAGGTTACAATGAGAAGACAGCCATCAATGAGGCAGGAGTCTCTCACCAGACATTGAAACTCCTTGGCCTTCACAGTCTCCAGAACCTAGAATTCCTATTGTTTATAAGCTACCCATTGTGTGGTATTTTGTTATAGCAATCCAGATGGACTAAGACACCAGGAATTTTACTTGATATTCTGTTACCAAAGGTATCAAGGGTTTTGTGTACCAAGATCAGCAATAAAACCTGTGAAGGAAGATTTCCTTCTAGAATCAGGAGCCCTGTCAGACACCTGGTCCAGATTAGGATATAAACTCTCTATTCTTCACCTGTCAGGTCTTGGGAGGCAATAAACTAAAGTGAATTAATCTGCTACTAGAGATTGGTAGTTAATCAGTCTTTTGGACACGGACTTATGCTTCCAGGAATCAATCCAAATGCTCCCCCAGTCTCTTGCCAAACTACCATATTGCTGTTTAGTTCTGTTTTGTTTTCAAACTGTGGCCTACCAGGCAATCTGTCTTTTAAATGTAATATCTTTTAAATACATTGTCTCTAAAATATTTATCAAAAACCATATGAACAAAGACATGAAAGGCAGGTGAGTGGAGAAGCAGGCTGCTAACTGGGCAGGCCCCTGGTCCCCACGGCCACCTCCTCTCCATGCTTCCCGGGATGCCTAACACCTCTTGGCCTCTGTGGCTCCATCTGTAGCCAGTTCCTCTCCTGACTGACAGTTTCCTTAGCGTCCTTTCTGTGCAGACAGTAAAGAGTAGGTCAGAATTTATAAAGTCAAATCTAATTTGAAGACTCTGTTTTACAGGAATAACACAAAAACTGGTACCAGAAAGTACTGTATGAGGATGAAATAACATGTAATAATTTAGCAAAGTTGCCTTAGTTCCTGAATGGGATTGCAATACTAGCCTGCCTAATGAATACCTCAAAATATTGTGTAAAAACAATCTGTGTTTGTAACCTGAGCAGTTTTTGTTAGAATTGTGCACAAGGTGGGGGAGGGAGAGGGTGGGATGAACTGGGAGGGTAGCATGGAAACATATACATTACCATATGCAAAATAGGGGATTTTATAGCCAGTGGGAATTTGCTGTATGACACAGCTCAAACCAGTGCTGTGTGACAACCTAGAGGGGTGGGCTGGGGTGGGAGGTGGGAAGAAGGTTCAGCGGGAGGGGACATATGTATACCTATGGTTGATTCATGTTGATGTATGGCAGAAACCAACACAATATTATAAAGCAATTATCCTCCAATTAAGAATAAACACATTTTAAAAAGAGGTACAAACTGTTATGTATAAAGAACAATCTAAGGGATATGTTATATAACACAGGAAATAAAGCCAAAAGTTTATAATTAAAAAAAAAGAAAATAATAGGTTTTCTGGAAAAAGTTGCTTCATCTATCCCTACATTTTTATTACTTAATTATTTTCTTCTAATTTTTATTAAATGTGATGGAATGCCATGGTACATGACTATAGTGGTCTATTTCTATGTCCAACACAGCAAATTCTTTTAACGTGACTTTAAGTTTTTATTTATTGTTTTAATTTTTTATACTGGACTATAGCTGGCTTTGGAGAAGGCAATGGCAGCCCACTCCAGTACTCTTGCTTGGAAAATCCCATGGATGGAGGAGCCTGGTGGGCTAGTCCATGGGGTCGCTAACAGTCGGACACCACTGAGCGGCTTCACTTTCACTTTTCACTTTCATGCATTGGAGAAGGAAATGGCAACCTACTCCAGTATTCTTGCCTGGAAAATCCCATGGACAGAGGAGCCTGGAAGGCTGCAGTCCATGGGGTCGCTGAGGGTCAGACACGACTGAGCGACTTCACTTTCACTTTTCACTTTCCTGCATTGCAGAAGGAAATGGCAACCCACTCCAGTGTTCTTGCCTGGAGAATCCCAGGGACGGGGGAGCCTGGTGGGCTGCCGTCTATGGGGTCGCATCGAGTCAGACACGACTGAAGCCACTTAGCAGCATAGCTGGTTTACAATGTTGTGTTAGTTTTTAAGTGTATAGCAAAGTGATTCAGTTCTACATATATCTATTCTTTTTAAAATTCTTTCCCCATTTAGGCTTTTACAGAATATTGAACAGAGCTGTCTGTGCTATACAGTAGGTCCTTGTTGGTTATCTATTTTACATATAGCAGTGTGTATATGTAAAACTCAAACTCCCAGTTTATCATTCTCCCCCACCTTTCCCCTTTGGTAACTATAAGTTGAACACAGCGAAAACTATTATGATTCACTTATTTTATGGCTGTAAAGGAATATATATATATATAATCTGAACACAGAATTTAGAAAATATATAAAGCATCAAGAGGAATGTAAAAATTACCATATCAGGTCAAGAAGCAACTTAGAACCAGACATAGAACAACGAACTGGTTCAAAATTGGGAAAGGCATATGTGAAGGCCATATATTGTCACCCTGCTTATTTAACTTATTTGCAGATTACATCATGTGAAATGCAAGCCTGGATGAAGCACAAGCTGGAATTAAGACTGTCGGGAGAAATATCAATAACCTCAGATATGCAGATGACACCACCCTTATGGCAGAAAGTGAAGAAGAAGTAAAGAGCCTCTTGATGAAGGTGAAAGAGGAGAGTGAAAAAGGTGGCTTAAAACTCAACATTCCAAAAACGAAGATCATGTCATCTGATCCCATAACTTGGTGGTAAATAGATGGGGAAACAATGGAAACAGTGACAGACTTTATTTTCTTGGGCTCCAAAATCACTGTGACAGTAACTGCGGTCATGAAATTAAAAGATGCTTCTTTGGAAGAAAAGCTGTGACAACCTAGACAGCATATCCAAAAGCAGAGACATCATTTTGCCGACAAAGGTCTATATAGTCAAAGCTATGGTTTTTCCAGTAGTCACGAAAGGATGTGAGAGTTGGAGCATAAAGAAGGCTGAGAACCGAAAAATTAATGTTTTTGAATTGTGGTGCTGGAGAAGATTCTTGAGAGTCCTTGGAGAGCAAGGAGATCAAACCAGTCAGTCATACAGGAAATCAACCCTGAATCTTCATTGGAAGGACTGATGCTGAAGCTGAAGCTCCAATACTTTGGCCACCTAATGGGAAGAGCCAACTCACTGGAAAAGACCCTGCTGCTGGGAAAGATTGACAGCAGAAGGAGAAGGCAGTGACAGAGGATGAGATGGTTGGATGAAATCATTGACTCAATAAACATGAGTTTGAGCAAACTCCAGGAGATAGTGAAGGACAGGGAAGCCTGGAATGCCGCAGTCCACGGGGTTGCAAAAATTTGGATGCGACTGAACAGTTTTTAAGCTTTAAGTGTATAACCCAATAGCCAAAATTTTTCTATGCAGGTATGTTTATTGGTTAAATTAATTGTCCATTAAATTAGACTCATAGTCTAGTTTACCTTTTATTTATTGAACTTAGAATTGTAGTCTCTATATTATATAATAATGCAATACACCCATATTTGGCATTACACACAGGTACATACTTATAAGGATGGTGGTGGTGGTTTAGCTGCTCAGTCATGTCCAACTCTGTGACCCCATGGACTGTAGCTCCTCTGCCCATGGCATTCTCCAAGCAAGAATACTGGTGGGTTGCCATTTCCTTCTCTGGGATTTTCCCAAACCAGTAGTTTAACTCTGGTCTCCTGCATTGTAGGCAGATTCTTTACTGACTAAACTACAAGGGAAACTCCATTTATAAGCATATGGCTTAATATGTCAAGTATCACCATTGGATATATTCTTTCTTATACTCTGTATTTATCCTGTGACATTTCTCTATTTAGGGATTATCAACAAAAGAGCCAGAGTACAAAAGTACTTTTTAATTCTTGAACACAGCAAGATTGGAAAAGTCATAGTATTGGTTGGAAACATTTTCTCCTTCTCATGCCCCTGTTTATGGACTGGATGAAGATTCCAAGAGCATTTAGATTCCAGTCTGCTCTCTGCCTCCCCGCCTCCCTTATTCCCCCTGCCTAACTGTGGAGGGAGGTACAGAACTGAAAGCGAAAGAGATGGCAACACAGCCCTCAAGGTGAGCTTGGGCTGCGTTTTGATGGTTCTCAGGCTCATCTCCCAGAGAAGGCAATGGCACCCCTCTCCAATACTCTTGCCTGGAAAATCCCATGGATGGAGGAGCCTGGTAGGCTGCAGTCCATGGGGTCGCTGAGAGTCGAACATGACTGAGCGACTTCACTTTCACTTCTCACTTTCATGCATTGGAGAAGGAAATGGCAACCCACTCCAGTGTTCTTGCCTGGAGAATCCCAGGGACGAGGGAGCCTGGTGGGCTGCCGTCTATGGGGTCTCACAGAGTCGGACACGACTGAAGCGACTTAGCAGCAGCAGCAGCAGGCTCATTTCCTGTGCCCCAGTGGGGTGGGGCCTCAGTTTAGTAATGGTTGCCAGGGATGTCAGGGGCATCCAGTGTGGCGTCGTGAAGTAGTCTGTTCCAAAGGGAAGCAGAATGGACAGTCTTCCATGAGACCCTCAAACTGGCCATGGATATAATCCAGGACAGAAAGAATGTGCTGAGTTACCCTGGGGAGTGACTAAAAAGCCAAGGCAAAGCTGACTGCTCCGCTGGACTCACTGCTGTTGCTAGTCAGCTCAAAAGGAAGAGCAGAGGAGGCTGGTTACCTCTTGAGAAAGAGACCATACCGAACAGGCAGAAACTGTGCCAAGGCATTCAATAAGCCTTGAGCCAGGTATCAATGCTGGTGGGAAAGTGTGGGGCAGTCTGGAGGGATGGAAGTTTAGAACAGCATTGCCTGAGAAAACACAGAAGTTGACAGAGCTCACTTGAAAACAACTATATTAAATTTTCTGCATTAGGCAGATGAGAGGTTTGAGCCAAAAATAAAGTCAGACAGAAATATTTAAAGAAATATATATACAAATAAAATTATATATATATAATTGTGATATATAAGGTATGACTATGATATTCAGTTCAGTTCAGCCGCTCAGTCATGTTCGACTCTTTGCGACCCCATGAACCGCAGCATGCCAAGCCTGCCTATCCATCACCAACTCCCGGAGTTTACCCAAACTCATGTCCATTGAGTCAGTGATGCCATCTAACCATCTCATCCTCTGTCATCCCCTTCTCCTCCTGCCTTCAATCTTTCCCAACATCAGGGTCTTTTCAAATGAGTCAGCTCTTCGCATCAGGTAGCCAAAATATTTGGAGTTTCAGCTTCAGCATTAGTCCTTCCAATGAATATTCAAGACTGATTTCCTTTAGGATGGACTGGTTGGATCTCCTTGCAGTCCAAGGGACTCTCAAGAGTCTTCTCCAACACCAAAAGCATCAATTCTTCTGCGCTCAGCTTTCTTTATAGTCCAACTTTCACATCTATACATGACTACTGAAAAAACCATAGCCTTGACTAGACGGAACTTTGTTGACAAAGTAATGTCTCTGCTTTTGAATATGCTATCTAGGTTGGTCATAACTTTCCTTCCAAGGAGTAAGCGTCTTTTAATTTCATGGCTGCAGTCACCATCTGTAGTGATTTTGGAGCCCAGAAAAATAAAGTCTGACACTGTTTCCACTGTTTCGCCATCTATTTGCCATGAATTGATGGGACTGGATGCCATGATCTTAGTTTTCTGAATGCTGAGCTTTAAGCCAACTTTTTCACTCTCCTCCTTCACTTTCATCAAGAGGCTTTTGAGTTCCTCTTCACTTTCTGCCATAAGGGTGGTGTCATCTGCATATCTGAGGTTACTGATATTTCTCCCAGCAATCTTGATTCCAGTTTGTGCTTCTTCCAGCCCAGTGTTTCTCATGATGTACTCTGCATATAATTAAATAAGCAGGGTGACAATATACAGCCTTGACGTACTCCTTTTCCTATTTGGAACCAGTCTGTTGTTCCATGTCCAGTTCTAACTGTTGCTTCCTGACCTGCATATAGGTTTCTCAAGAGGCGGGTCAGGTGGTCTGGTATGCCCATCTCTTTCAGAATTTTCCAGTTTATTGTGATCCACATAGTCATAGGCTTTGGCACAGTCCATAAAGCAGAAATAGATATATGAAATTTGAGGTACAATAAATTATGTCTGTGTGAGATATATAAGATATCATAAATTATTAATCATAATTATAACTATGCCTGTGTGCATGCTAAGTCATTTTAGTCGTGTCTGACTCTTTGCCATCCTGTAGACTATAGCCCACCAGGCTCCTCTGTCCATGGGATTCTCCAGGCAAGAATACTGGAGTGGGTTGCCATGTCCTCCTGGAGGGGATCTTCCCAACCCAGGGGTCAGACTCATGTCTTGTATGCCTCCTGCATTGGCAGGCAGGTTCTTTACCACTAGCACTACCTGGGAAGCCCAATTATAAGAGAAGATAATCATAATTGAAATATATATATATATATATATATATATATCACAATACTGTGAAATTATTTATCTATTTTATATGGTTCACAGGCTCTGATATAATGTAGAAATATAGATATATAATTTATGATATACCATTATCAGTATAGCTGTATTATACCAGGGCCTGTGAACTCTTAAGACCATGAAATTTAAACTTATGAGTGTTACAAAAATTTTCCACAATTTACTAACCTAGTCACCTTTATTTTCATGAATTGGGCAACATCTAGTCTAGTAAATAGAAAGGAACCTCAAAAGAGCTGTTCTAAACGTGATATTTTTACAGACCCAAGTGAACAGAAAGAAGCAAGTTATCCTGGGCATTTGCTAGTTGATCAAAGCAGGTTACCCTCTTTACATCTGACCAGTCTTGGAGCCGGTCAGATAACTTGTTTGGAGCAGGCCAATGCTGATTGGTAGACTTAGACCTTCCTCTTCTGGGAGAGCCCAGCATAGAAGCTTCAGTTTTGGTTTGCTGATATGGGGCTTAGTGTGAATGAATCCATCTCTGGCCTCATCTGGTTACTTTAACGTGGCATACATTGCAAATGGAAACACACTGTTCTCAGAAGGGAGAGTACAATATTCCTTGTGAAGCTCTTTCTTATGGAGATTCTTTGTAGAGAAAGAAACTTCTGCCAAATATATTGATCTGGAACTAGCTTTAAAAAAGATCTCTTAAGACAAAGCTTCTTGTTGTTTTACTGTCTAGTTATTTGATCTTGTCTGCCCTTTGTGTTAAAAAATGTAAAACTTGATGGCGAGGGGAAAATGGCTATTTTCACTAAAAAGAAAAATTGGGACTATTTTGTTATTAAGAGTGAGTACATCTGTTAAAGGTTTTTTGGTTCAGGAAAACACTTCAATGACTATTTATGCAATGTTAGGCTTTTCTAGAATGCAAGCAGAGGCCTCAGCTTAGCCTAGGAAGGAAAATAATAGGAAACTTCAATTTTCCTCTAACAGGCAGCCGAAAAAGGGAATTAGAGGTGTTGTGCCCAGAAGAGACATCAGAGTGAGGAGAGGAATCCAGAGGGTGAAAATGAGGGCCTCACTGCTCTCCTGCCTTCTGGCCTCAAATGCCAACAGACAGGAGCAAAAGGACTGTAAAGAGTTCCTGGGTGAAGAGTGGCCAAGGGAATATTTATAAATGGTGGTAAGTGACCTTGTTTACTTGACTACTCAGCATCATTCCCTTTTTTATTTCTCTAAGGAAGGTCTCTGTCGTCCCCTTCTCCTCCCATCTTCAATCTTTCCCAGCATCAAAGCCCTTTCAAATGAGTCAGTTCTTTGCATCAGGTGGCCAAAATATTGGAGTTTCAGCTTCAGCATCAGTCCTTCCAATGACTATTCAGGACTGATCTCCTTTAGGATTGACTGGTTGGATCTCCTTGCAGTCCAAGGGACTCTCAAGGGTTTTCTCCAACACCACATTTCAAAACCATCAATTCTTCGGCATTCAGCTTTCTTTATAGTCCAACCCTCACATCCATACATGACTACTGGAAAAACCATAGCCTTGACTAGATGGACATTTCTTGGCAAAGTAATGTCTGCTTTTTAATATACTGTTTAGGTTTGCCATAGCTTTTCTACAAGGAGCAAGCGTCTTTTAATTTCATGGCTGCAATCACCATCTGCAGTGATTTTGGAGCCCAGAAAAATAAAGTCTGTCACTTTTTCCATTGCTTCCCCATCTATTTGCCATGAAGTGATGGGACCAGATGCCATGATCTTAGTTTTCTGAATGTTGAGTTTTAAGCCAACTCTTTCACTCTCCTCTTTCACTTTCATCAAGAGGCCCTTTAGTTCTTCTTCACTTTCTGCCATAAGGGTGGTGTCATCTGCATATCTGAGGTTATTGATATTTCTCCCAGCAATCTTGATTCCAGCTTGTGCTTCATCCAGCCTGCCATTTTGCATAATATACTCTGCATGTAAGTTTAATAAGTACAGTGACAATATATAGCCTTGACATACTCCTTTTTCGATTGAAGGCAAAAGAGAGAAGGGGACGGCAAAGGATGAGATGGTTGGATGGCAACACCAACTCAATGGACATGAGTTTGAGTAAGCTCCGGGAGTTGGTGATGGACAGGGAAGCCTGGAGTGCTGCAGTCTATGGGGTCGCAAAGTTGGACATGACTGAGCGACTGAACTGAACTGAAGGAAAACCTGAATTGTTTGGGAGAATTAGCTGTTATTCACTAGGTACAGAATGTGAGACAATTAACCAGATGCCCTGTTTGACTTGAATCAAAAGGCAGGCATGTGACCCAGCTTAACTAGTTGGAATTGTGATTTGAATAGTTTGTGTTTGAATCACAATAGTTTGTGATTGGAAATGGTTGAAATAGACTGATTCTGGCACTGATGCCCAAAAGATGCTCCCAGTAGTTTCTGCATCTTAACAATGAGGAGGCTGCCCATCACTAAATCTAGTTCTCCAGCTTTCTCATCAATTTTATAAACTTCTAGTCCTTCCAATCGGAGAAGGCAATGGCAACCCACTCCAGTACTCTTGCCTGGAAAATCCCATGGGCGGAGGAGCCTGGTAGGCTGTAGTCCATGGGGTCGCTAAGAGTCAGACACGACTGAGCGACTTCACTTTCAGTTTTCACTTTCATGCATTGGAGGAGGAACTGGCAACCCACTCCAGTGTTCTTGCCTGGAGAATCCCAGGGACGGCAGGGCCTGGTGAGCTGCCGTCTATGGGGTCGCACAGAGTCGGACACGACTGAATCGACTTAGCAGCAGCAGCAGCAGCAGCCCTTCCAATATACTTCATTGGGAACCAGCATATCAGGGGTTATAACTATGGCTCTATTTGACATTGCTCTCAATCCTAAAACTTTCCACTTTGTGTTCCTATCAAATAGCAATTATAATGCCCCTTTACATTACAGGATTGTTTTGAGAATTCAATGGAGATGATACAGGAAAAGGCTTAGAAGAGTATCTGCCATGCATCAAGTTTTCAGTACATTTAAGCTGATAATAAGTTTACTGCAGTTGGTTTGCAGATGCAAAACTGCATCACAGTGATACAATGGTGATGCCTAATTTTTAAGTAAAAGTTGTTTTCTACATTGTGAGGTGCCATACTACGTCTCAGTCACCTCTCAGGCGTTCAGACCAATTCTGCTCTACCCAATAGCCTCAGGCATAGTATTTGTAGACTGAAGGAGATTCATCATCTTCCACGAGTAAAGCTGAGATGAGAGAAAACAAACAGCTACTGAAAACAAAATGAGACCTATTATTCAGAGAGAAGGGTGGCAGCCAGACATAGGCAGTATCCCATCTTCCCCACCACAAACTGGAATCCTCAGGGATCCTGAGGAGGGCAGAGAATTTCTTCCCATGAGGGAACTTGGAAGACAGGAAAAATTACACTAGGATCAAGTTTTATATTTTCCTTTTCTCTCCATGGCACTCAATAATCTTCAAGGCACAGTTGTAATGGCAGCATGGGATCCCATTGTATGAATGTTCCATAATTCATTTAGCCATTTAGAAATTGTTAGACTTCCACCTTATACAGTTTTTAGCTTATACCAATAATGCTATGATTAATATCTTTAACATAAATCGATCTCAATTTTTTGACATCATATTTTGTGATAGAAGCTGTAAAATGTCTACCATTATCTGTCACTTTTTCCTGCTAAGTAACAGAAACCTGATTGTTTTTTTAGGGAGAGTTGAAAACACCTGCCTGTTTCGCTCCCAGTTAGATCATTTGGTATACTGTTAATTGATTCCCCAATATTAAACCACTTTATATTCCTGGATAAAAGTCTATTTAGTCCTGGAGATTAATTTTTCAAACTATTGTTGAATTCAATTTGCCTGTCTTTTAATTAAGAATTTTGAAACCCTGGGTAACTCACAAATCAGCTAAAACATCCCTCATTCCTGAAATCTGGGTGGAATAACCTTGAATTCCCTTATTGTATAGACTGGGTAGTCTGAGACCCTGTCTAAAATTTGTGTTCGTACCTAGGGGTCTTCTTGATTGCTGACTTCCTTGATTAGTTCTTCTGTCTTCATCTTCTGACTCCTATGAGAAACTCATCTCCCCTCTCAGTTTGCCCAGCAGAATTCCCTCACACCAAGCCCTGATGAATCTGGAGGATATTACTGACAATTTGTGTGCATGGTGGTGGGATCTAGTGCTGCTGGTGTGGGAATCCTCAGAAGAGTTGACATCTCACCAGTGTAGTTTCCACCATCTCACTGGTACCCTAGTCTCTTCCCTTTTGTTATCACTCCCTCTCTTCGGCACAGTAGAGAGGGCACCATATTACTCTCTCTATATATTACTACGAGCAATATATCCCTCCTCTGAGGACATAGAGTCAAGCAACATCCTCATTTTCAGAGGAAGGGTTATAAATTTGCCTTCTACCTTGAGCTCTAGTCAAAATGTTTTGGCAAGGCAGATGCCTTCCTAAGATCAATTCTGGATCCAGCTCTAGCCTCTGTTAAGTGCATCTGATTTTGTACATGCAATCCAGAAGCAGATGCCTTCCTAAGATAAATTGTGGATCCAGCTCTAGCCTCTATAAGTGCATCTGATTTTGTACATGCGATCCAGAGAGCCTAGACCTCACCAGACCGTGAGGACATCTGCAGCCTACTTTCACAATTAGACTTAAAATTTACCAGCCTCCCACAGCTTGGCCTGAGACACATTCCAAAGTTCTCCTTTTGTATTCTAGTGTCTCAGAGGATTTCTAGAACTCAAATTGAATCTGTCTGGGCTGCTGCTCCTGCTTGCTCTCCCATTCTGCTCTGAACCACCGTGTCACACTCAGAGAAGAGGGGGTAGGAAAAGCTGTCAGGTATATGCCCACTCCGCACCTCCACAGCAGGTCTTCGGGGCCTGGGCTCCTGGTGTGAAGGCCCCAGGCTCCTGCCTGTCCCACACAGGCGCTGCTCTGAGGAGTCACCGTTGTTCTCAGCCCCACCTCTGCCTCAAGTCCTCTCCAGGTGTGTGTCTTCAGCATGTATGAGGGGCATAGTCCATCTGTGGGCCAGGCCTCAGCAGCACTGCCCTCGTGCAGGTGTGTATCAGGGGAATGGCTGCTAGATCTGTCGTCCCTGAAGTGCTTGAAAGAGAACCTTTTTGAGTATTTCCCTTGGTAATAATAGAGGTTTATATTCAGTTCTTCACAAAAAATTTCATCTGTAAATTTAAAAAAATGAGAGGATGCTCACCTCTAATATCTATTACCTTTTAAAATCTTTAGAACACTTGAGCTGGGTAGGATATAAGTTTTGTCTATTTCTGCAGATGAAGAAACCTACCAAAGTAGATATTATGTGTGAATTCCTTTTTTACTGTATTGATGGTAGCTTTGAGACTAGTACTGTTTTCTGATTTTCATGGTCACTGTTATTAGGAGTCAAAGTGAGTGGTTTTTTGCTCTCTTCTCTCTCACCATCTCCCCCTCTGCCCAACACACACACACACACACACACACACACACACACACCACTGGATAGTTCTTGTGATTTTATCATTCTCTTTTAAGAGTACCCGCGGAGGGAGCCGTCTCTCAGAGCTATCTGAGATGCTGCCTCCCAGGCTGCAGTCCTCATTTTGCCCCCAATAAAACTTAACTTGCAACTCTCAAGTTGTACGTGTTTTTTAGTCGACAGTTATGGTGACCAACGAAGCAACCCAGGGTAGACTTCCTTCCTTCCACTGGACTCCATGAGGAAACGGAGCCTTGCTACCAGCAGGGGCCCCTTGTGCCCATCCGCCTCCTTGGGGAGTGCAGATGAATTTGGGACACTGTAAGATTGTTTCTGAAACTCATCTCAGTAATCTGTCTTTGGTTGAAGATCAGATGCTTCATGCACGACCTGCAACCAAGACCGGAAGAAGACATAATTTAAGCAACTGTCTCCAACCTGGATTGAAGGACCTTTCTATCAGGTACTCTTAACTAGCTCATACCCAGTGAAACTGAAGGGAAATTGACTCCTGGGTTAACTCTCTCTTCCAAAGGCCCCTAAGCTGGACTGGTCTATAGAGAGGCCTGCTGACCTCAAACTCACCTTAAAACAATGCTCAAACAGAGGAAACTACAATAGGACAAGATGAAGATGATATCAGAAGTAGGCAGCTTGCCCAAGATGCTGAACTGACTTGTATGATCATTTATAATGTTTTATTGATCCCTCGGACCTATGCCTATCAATCAAATATTTTCTATCATGGACACAATTCTATGCTAGTTTAAAATTCAATCCAATTGTTGGGTTGTGGCCAATTATCTGTGTCTAGTACTTCTGGGTTACCTTGGTGGATTTCTATTTTCTAGGGCTCTGATTGGATACTTCTTAGGAAATTTATTTTAGATGACAGTTCTGTCCTGTTCTGTCTATTCATGATATTACTAGATAGGATCCTCTCACCTGGTCAATCAATAATACCTGCTCTGGTACTGGCCATAGATTTAAGTTTTCTCTTAGGGTCATTCAAACTCAATTGGAGTGATGAGCTAACTATCAATAAAAAATTAACCTCTCATCTATTAAAAGGAAACTCCCACAGTTAGGGGGAGGATCTGCATGGTTAACACCTGGCTATGATCATTTAAATTTAAAAGCTCCTCTATGTTGGAAACGGTTAAATCATACTAAAAATGATCAGCCTGGTAATTATGAGACAAGGCTGGATACTTTATGAATTATGACTATCATTACCCTTAGAGAGAATGATTGGTATGGAACTCAATTGATTTGTGGTGCTAATTCATGGCCTTGACGTTTACAGGGATGGATACAAAGGTGTAGCCTGGGTTTCTCATGACTTTAAGGTCATATACATTAACAAATTAGAGGTAACCTTAACCAATCTACCATTAGTATGATCCCTATGGGTCAAAGATCTGCATTCTAGTGGTAAGACCATTTAGCAGCTTTTGTGTGTGTGTGTGAACCTTCATTGGGGTTGGAGGATGTAATTGGCCATATTTAAGCCTTAACAACTTTCATAAGCTTTAAATGATGCTAACTGGGCTATTAACCTATTGAGTGATGAGATCTTTATGATTTAGAAGAGGCAGAGGAACTAGGGATCAAATTGCCAACATCCATTGGATCATCAGAAAAGCAGGAAAGTTCCAGAAAAACATCTACCTCTGCTTTATTGACTATGCCAAAGCCTTTGACTGTGTGGATTGCAACAAGCTGTGGAAAATTCTTCAAGAGATGGGAATACCAGACCATTTGACCCGCCTCTTAAGAAATCTGTATGCATGTCAAGAAGCAAGAGTTAGAACCGGACATGAACAACAGACTGGTTCCAAATTGGGAAAGGAGAATGTCAAGGCTGTATATTGTCACCTGCTTATTTAACTTATGTGTAGAGTACATCATGAGAAATGCTGGACTGGATGAAGCACAAGCTGGAATCAAGATTGCGGGGAGAAATATCAATAACCTCAGATATGCAGATGACACCACCTTTATGGCAGAAAGTGAAGAACTAAAGGGCTTCTTGATGAAAGTGAAAGAGGAGAGTGAAAAAGTTGGCTTAAAACTCAACACTCATAGAACTAAGATCATGGCATCTGGTCCCATCACTTCATGGGAAATAGATGGAGAAACAGTGGAAAAAGTGACAGACTTTATTTTGGGGGGCTCCAAAATCACTGCAGATGGTGACTGCAGCCATTAAAATTAAAAGACACTTGCTCATTGGAATAAAAGTTATGACCAACCCAGACAGCTTATTAAAAAGCAGAGACATTACTTTGCCAACAAAGATCTGTCTAGTAAAAGCTATGGTTTTTCCAGTAATTATGTATGGATGTGAGAGTTGGACTATAAAGAAAGCTGAGTGCCAAAGAATTGATGCTTTTGAACTGTGTTGTTGGAGAAGACTCTTGAGAGGCCCTTGGACTGCAAGGAGATCCAATCAGTCCATCCTAAAGGAAATCAGTCCTGAATGTTCATTGGTAGGACTGATGCTGAAGCTGAAACTCTAATACTTTGGCCACCTGATGTGAAGAATGGACTCATTTGAAAAGACCCTGATGCTGGGAAAGATTTAAGGTGGGAAGAGAAGGGGATGACAGAGGATGAGATGGTCGGATGGCATCATCGACTCAATGGACATGAGTTTGAGTAAACTCCAGGAGTTGGTGTTGGACTGGGAGTCCTGGTGTGTTGCACTCCATGGAGTCACAAAGAGTTGGACATAACTGAGCAACTGAACTGAACTGATGATGAGAAAGGCAGTGCTACATAACTGCAAGGCCCTTGACACCTGACAGCATCTCAGGGAGATATCTGTGCTATAATTCAAAGTGAATGCTATATTTTTCATACCTGATAAATCCTTTAATGTAATACATTTGATGAGCCATATGAAAAATCAGACTTCTGCTTTAAGCAACCCATTCCCTAGTCTTGACAATCTTTTAAAAAACTGGTTTGGGTGTGGGAGGCTCATGGCTAAACTATTTACTTTTAATTCCACTAATGTTATTAACTACTATTTGTATTTTGCCTGTTTCACAAGATTATTGTTTCTTGTATCACCAAGTGTATGACTGAGCCTCCAATGAAAATAATGTTGACTAGACTTGAAGCAGTTGATCAAAAGTCTAGCTCGATATATTATCAACAATTGTAATAGTATAACTCTAGATATGGGAAGATGCAACAAAGGGAATATTTTTCTGGACCATAACTATAAGACAAGTGTCCAGAGATCTTTGACTTTTAAGACTTAGTCCAGTAATAGCACATTGAGTGGCCTATCAACAAAAACCTTCTTCAGAACTGGAAACAAGCCTTTCCAGCAACATGGGACAAAATGGTCATGAAATGCCCCCCAAAGTGTGGTCGGATTTATTACCACAATGGGGATGTGTCAATTACAAGTTAGCACTTACCAAGAGCATCATCAAAGACTGAACAACGAAGGCATCTGCCATCTGCCTCTGGAGCCTGAACCCCATGCTGCTGCAGCTGCTGACCTTCAGCAACCCCTGAGGGAGTTCAGGGTGGAGTGAGGAACTCTGTGCTCCAGGGAATCTGGTGGGACAGGTCTTTAGATACTTGGATGTTTTTAGGAACAGATTTTATTATCTCAATCCTTGCATCTTCTCATATCTAGAGAAGCACTAAATCCCTCCATGGTGACTTCAGATCCTCATGACAAACAAAAAACTGGTAAAATGAGTGCTTCATGGCATTGAACTCCCCCTTCACCAAAACCTTGTATATTGACTTTCCCCCACTGCTGCTTTGGAGCAGTCTCTCAGAACTATCTGAGATGCTGCCTCCTGCAGTCCTCATTTTGCCCCAAATAAAACTTAACTCACTAAAAAAAAAAAAAAAAGAGTACCTTTAAAAACAGACTTTAAAAAATAATATTTATAGAGTCACCTGATACACTTGTTAAATATTTAGGTTCCTGCTCCTGCTCCCGACCTTATGGTGACTGTTCAAATCTGCTCATGTTTTATAAGCACATCCATTGGTTTTTGTCTCCACTGAAGTTTCCTGGATCCCCAGGAGATTCTTGTGAGAGCCTGGTTAGAGTGGAATCTGTGCCAGGATTTCAGAACAGAAGCCAGTCTTGATTGAAGATGGTTGGAGGCTGGATACTAATTGTCATACTTTCTGGATGATTATGACTGGGAGGGTTGTTAGGTACTGGCATACTGAAATTCAGAGTGTGAAATAAGGGCCTTCTGAATGGATTTTCTTCAGGGAGAACAAGGGCGTGTTCTCTCAACTGCTTATATAAATTTACTTGGCAGGGTTGACATTTATATGCAGAAGCAACACAAAATGCAAATAAGCTTTTTAATGCTTTCTGTATCATTATATACTTAAATTTATGTTTGGGTTATTGTATCTTTATCAACAGTGTTGTTAGCAACATTGGAGTGACAGTTTTAATACAATGGATAATAACAGGGTTTTAAAACCATCAGAGAGAAGACATTCAGGTCTATAAATCCTGGAAGAAACCAGCTAGATCAACTAAATAATAATAATAAGTCAGCTGTCCAGTTAAGCTAATTTTCAAACTCCACCGACATTTCCAGGAATTCTAAGCTATCTTTTTAAATTTTTAACAAGAATTAGATTCAGTCGCATAAGGCAGATTTCTAGACGTTTTTACTTATTTTATTCCTTCCTCTTCTTCCCAATCTGTTCTATTTGCAAGGGAGAAAGAAAAGACTCCGGCTCTCTTAAGAAGGCTCATGGGGAATGGTGGTAGGAAAGATAGTGGACAACACCTGGATCAATCCAGAAGCCCTGGTGGCTCAGCAGGTAAAGAATCTGCCTGCAATGCAGGAGATGCTGGAGACACAGGTTCGATCCCTGGGTTGGGAAGATCCACCGGGGGAGGAAATGGCAACCCACTCCAGTATGCTTGCCTGGAGAATCCCTGGACAGAGGAGACTGGCGGGCTATGGCCCATAGGGTCACAAAGAATCAGACATGACTGAGGATGCATGAATGTCTAGGGAAATCACAGAAGGTATGGAGAAGCTGAGCACGCACACTCTGGGAAGGAAAGTGCTCAGTGTAGCCCTGAGGTTGCCAGTAGCAGGGGCTCCACGCTTCCTTAAGACAGGGCCGTGGGATGCCTAACAATGGCTGCTCTCTGCTCAGCTCTCTGCTTGCCTTCCTGTGGTCTCCTGCCCTACAGCCCTATTACCTGGGATGGGCATTGTGATGGACCACATGGTCCTCCCCTTTTTGGCTCCCTTTCAGGAGCAGGCTAAAGAGACTACACTTAAAGAAGACTGGCTTGCCGAGGAAACTGCTTGCAGAGCAGTCAGCCGTGTCTCTTTGTTGGGAAGTTATGCTGAAGAGTCATGACTGGCATTGTAACACGTCCAGTCCATTGAGTCCCATCTTTCTCTACTTCATTTCCCATTATTTCCTGACCTTCACCATGCCGATCTGATTTTGAACCTCAGATTCTGCTTTCCAGGGAATTCCAGATAGGACCTCAATCAAGCCCCAGTCTCTGGCTCCTTTTCATATTCATGAAGATAAATTCTCCCTGAGAGTATTTCTTAGCTTTACCTTCCTGCTGCTACTGCTAAGTCACTTCAGTCGTGTCCGACTCTGTGTGACCCCATAGACGGCAGCCCACCAGGCTCCCCCATCCCTGGGATTCTCCAGGCAAGAACACTGGAGTGGGTTGCCATTTCCTTCCCCAATGCAGGAAAGTGAAAAGTGAAAGTGAAGTCGCTCAGTCGTGTCCGACTTTTAGTGACCCCATGGACTTCAGCCTACCAGGCTCCTCCATCCATGGGATTTTCCAGGCAAGGGTACTAGAGTGGGGTGCCATTGCCTTCTCCTTACCTTCCTATACATCCACAAACAGACCTAAGTCAGGTGACCCCATTATGGACAGTCTTGTCTAGATTTAGACCTGGCAAGAGTTCATTCCTAAGAAGGCTGTGATTCAAAATGAAATACTGGCCATGAAGAGCCCTTAAAACAAGAATGCATAAGATGAGACAATAACAAAGATGAGAAGAAGTGAAATGTGTAAAATTCCTAAGAGGAGACAGAAAATTTGCCTTTATCTAATTTCTTGCTCAAAGATGGTTTAGATTTTTAATACACTCTATTAGGATAAAGCAGTTGAAATGGTACTGTGAACTTTCCACTACAATAGAATTTCACTAATTTTAATTAAATTTTTTTAATATCCTGGGACTTTTGAAATTTTTTATTGATTATTTATCACCAATAATTTGATAGATAGAATAGCCACTGAAAGCATCTTATCTATTTGGATTATGTTTGGAAAATGCAAAAGCAGAGACTTAAGGGGCCCCAGGCTGCCTCAGCTCTGACTCCAGCCGCAGCTGCTGTAAACAGTTCCTGTGCACTATGAACCATCCATCTCAGGATCCCACAGAGCCTCTCCTCTCTCATGCTTCACTATTGCCTCTGGGGGCTCCCTCAGCATACAGACATGACCTGGGCCTCAGGAGATTTTTCCAGGAGAAACCCTCCAAATGTAACTAAGTGCCTAGCATCCTGTCCTTCAGAGGGATGGTTTCTCAGAGGGTTAAAAGGTGGCAACTAGCTCAGTCACAAATCTTCATCTGGGCTTTCTGCCTTCTCTGTCTCAATCTTAGTCTTCTCTGCCCTTTGCTGCTGCTTCCTGGTATCACCTCCCACCACGCACCTCAAAAAAAAAAAAAAAAAGAAAGAAAGAAAGAAAGAAAAACAAACCTGTACCCATCTTCCTGCCTCACACTCTACTTTTGTGGGAACCTAAACTTAGCCTGCTTGTTCAGTCGCTAAGTCGTGTCTGACTCTTTTGACACCCTGGACTGTAGCCCACCAGGCTCCTCTGTCCATGGGATTTCCCAGGCAAGAATACTGGAGTGGGTTGCCGTTTCCTTCTCCAGGGGATCTTCCCAACCCAGTGATCGAACTAGCTTCTCTTGCATTGGCAGGTGGATTCTTTACCATTAGTACCACCTGGAAAGCTTAGACACATTAGAACAAATTGAGGTCAGCAATTTTATGAATTTTTATACAGTTAAGGGAGTTTGAACTTTTCTAAAAAGTAGAATATACATAAAAATGGAAAGTTACCATTGTGAATCTAGAGTGTGATCTCTCGTTAGTGGGGTGATGTGACAAATTCTTGGAGCCACTGATTGGGCTGAATGGAAAATTCTAGTGAAATCTTGGAGTTTAATATCAGTGGTTGAATTGCAGACAAGTTGCGATTCATGGGGTCGCAAAGAGTCGGACACGACTGAGCGACTGACTGATCTGATCTGATCTTCCCTGATGGTCCCCACAGAGATTTCTCTTCCTTATAGTAAATAGCAGTATTGGCAGGGATGGATCACGGCTGTGTGTTTGCAGCTTTGTGAGTTATAACCAAGAAGAGGAGAAAGTAATTTAGTAGCTATTTATGTGGCTTGAAGGACTTGAATACAGAAAAAAGAGGCTATAATACAGAAAACAAGGTGAATATATTTGACCTCAATTATAGGAAAGAGTGAAAGGTGAACGGTAAAGCATGAATTCTGTAGAGAAACTGATATTGCAGTTGAAGCATGAACAATGATGTAAAGCAAGAGCTTTAAGAGACAGATTTAGAGATTTCTTCATTCCTCTGGGCTGAAGTCAATCATTCTTGGTTCTGGGTGCTTCTCAGATACACAAAATCTCCAGGACAGCAGCCATCCACATGAAAAGAGGACAGGAACTTAAGCTTCACAAAAATATCAGGTAGGACTATATCAGCTGCACATAATCCAAATCCTGCTCCCCCATCCCATCTATTGAAGTGTGGCTTTTGTTTCCTTGGCCATGAGATGGCTTCTCTACTTCTAGGCATTATAACTGCATTTCAGGCAGTGAAAAAAAAAAAGTATGGGAGTGGTAAAGGGAAAAGGTGCATGCCAGCTCAACATGTCCTGTTTTAAATAGAAAAAAAAATTTTTTTTTTTCCTCTTAGGACCACCCAATAGGTATTTACTTAAATCTCATTGGCCAGAACTGAGGACAGTAGGAAAGCCTTGTCTGCAAGTTCTAGCTGCACAGCCGAAATTAAACTTGAAGACTTTACTATCAGTTCTGGCTCAATCTGCAGGGAGGTAGGAGGAAGAACATATCTTTAATTTGGCTCATTGTTGTCCTGTACAAAATCAGAGTTCTGGTAATGAGGAAGAGGGAGAATGCTTATTGGGTGAACAACTTCCCAAGCCTGCCACAATGAGAAACCAGTGAAAACCTGAGAAATTTAACCTCAAAAGAGAAGAACAAGAGAACATGATTTTCTCTCTCTTTAAAAACTTTTTATTTTATTTTGGAATATAACCAATTAACAATATTGTGATAGTTTAAGGTAGACAGTGAAGGGATTCAGCCATAAATATATATGTATCAATTCTTCCCCAAACTGCCCACCTATCCAGGCTGCCACATAGCACTGAGCAGAGTTTCCTGTGCTGTTGAGACAGCGCAGCAAGTTGGACCTTGTTGGTTATCCATTTTAAATACAGCAGTATGTATTATTGCATGTCGATCCCAAACTCCCTAACTATCCCTTCCCTGCAGTTTTCCTCCCTGGTAACCACAAGTTCATTCTCTTAAGTCTGTAAGAGACCATGACATTTCAAAGTACCATGAGCAATCTAAGCTCATGATTCTGGTAGATAGCTTTTTTTTCACTAGCTCTCTCTTGCCTGTCTTTTGCTTCTATACTTCCTTTATGTTGCAATGTCTATCCCTAGTTCTAGAAAAGAAAAACAGAATAAGATGGAAATGAAAGGAGAATACATGTAAAAATAATTGTATGAAAGATGCTTGACTAACCCTACTGAGATGGCTCTGTTTTGGGATCTCATTTGTTGTTTATACTCTTGATCATCCAACAGTAGATTTAGCTATAATTTTAATCTATAATTTTTTAGCTCTTATTACAGCTGTTATAAGAAATAGATATAACTGTTCCTATTTTGTAGATTAGAAAATTAAGATTTACAGAGGATGAGTCTCTTGATAACACAAGAGGTACATAGTGAATCTGGGATGTGAAGTAACATCTGAACTATTTCAAACACTCCAGAAGAGCTCATATTAAGTCCCTCATGCCCAAAGCTCTGAGTTGGGCATTTTGGACCACTTGAAAGCTGTGACTTTATTATTGTGCCAAAGAACATTTCTTTGTTGGTCCTCATATTATATTCATTATTTTAAAAAATGGAAATTTCTTACCTGTGATATTTACCTAAAATTTATTTCCTGTAATAAAACTATAGAGGTGAATAAAATAACACATTTCTTTCCTTTTGATACAGATTTTATTAGCTTTATCTATTAACACTGGTATGGACCAGAAATGTAAAGTGCTTTTGCCATGTCAATTGATAAAATCATATTGTTTTTCTTCTTTATCTGATAGAGGTGATAGTTTATGTTGGCTGATTTTTAAATGTTGAACCAATCTTGCATACCTGGAATAAAACCCACTTGGCCATGATGTATAATTCTTCTTCTACATTGTTGAATTTGATTTGCTAATATTTTATTGAGGATTTTGGTTTCTAAGTTCATGAGAGATATTGGTTTATTAGTTTTCTTTGTTCATTTATTAGTAGTCTATTATTATCTTTGTTAGATATTAGTTTATTATTATCTTTGTCTGCTTTAGGTAGCAAGGTAATATTGATCTCATAAAATGAGTTGGGAAGTAATACCTCCTCTTCTGTTTGTGGGAAGACATTGTGTAAAATTCATGTTAATTTGTTAAATGTTTGATAGAATTATTTAGTGAAACCATCTGGACCTGGAGCTTTCTTTTCAGCAGATTTTTAATTCTAAATGAAGTTTCTTTGATGGTTATAAGAGTATTCAGATTATCCATTTTATCTTGCTTTAATTTTGCTAGTTTGTGTTTTTGAGGAGTTGTTCTATTTCTTCTAAGCTCTTGAATTTATAATCATAGTTGTTCATAGTATTTCTTCTAATGGCTACAGAGTCTTCAGTCATATCTCTTGTTTTAGTTTTGATATCAATGGTTTGTGTCTTTTTCTCATTTTATATTTGTTAGACTTGCTGAAAGTCTATCAATTCTATTCATTTTTTTCAAGAAACCAGTTTTTTCTCTTTATTAATTTCTTCTCTTGTTTTCTTGTTATCAAGTTCATTTGTATTATTTTTGCTCTTACTATTTCTTTTTCTTTGAATTTTTTTTGAATTTTTTTCTAGTTTCTTGAAGTAGTAACTTAGATTATTGATTTTAGATCTGTTTTCTCTTTTAAATTTAACACTTAGGGCTATACATTTCCTTCTCAGCACTACTTTAGATACATTCCATATATTTTACGTTGTATTTTCATATTTATTCAATTGTATGTATCAGAAAAACATCTCTTTCTGCTTTATTGACTATGCCAAAGCCTTTGACTGTGTGGATCACAATAAACTGTGGAAAATTCTTCAAGAGATGGAAATACCAGACCACCTGATCTGCCTCTTGAGAAATTTGTATGCAGGTCAGGAGGCAACAGTTAGAACTGGACATGGAACAACAGACTGGTTCCAAATAGGAAAAGCAGTTCGTCAAGGCTGTATATTGTCACCCTGTTTATTTAACTTATATGCAGAGTACATCATGAGAAATGCTGGACTGGAAGAAACACAAGCTGGAATCAAGATTGCCAGGAGAAATATCAATAACCTCAGATATGCAGATGACACCACCCTTATGGCAGAAAGGGAAGAGGAACTAAAAAGCCTCTTGATGACAGTGAAAGTGGAGAGTGAAAAATTTGGCTTAAAGCTCAACGTTCAGAAAATGAAGATCATGGCATCCGGTCCCACCACTTCATGGGAAATAGATGGGGAAACAGTGGAAACAGTGTCAGACTTTATTTTTCTGGGCTCCAGAATCACTACAGATGGTGACTGCAGCCATGAAATTAAAAGATGCTTACTCCTTGGAAGGAAAGTTATGACCAACCTAGATAGCATATTCAAAAGCAGAGACGTTACTTTGCTAACAAAGGTTTGTCTAGTCAAGGCTATGGTTTTTCCTGTGGTCATGTATGGATGTGAGAGTTGGACTGTGAAGAAGGCTGAGCGCCAAAGAATTGATGCTTTTGGACTGTGGTGTTGGGGAAGACTCTTGAGAGTCCCTTGGACTGCAAGGAGATTCAACCAGTCCATTCTGAAGGAGATCAGCCCTGGGATTTCTTTGGAAGGAATGATGCTAAAGCTGAAACTCCAGTACTTTGGCCAACTCTTTGCAAAGAGTTGACTCATTGGAGAAGACCCTGATGCTGGGAGGGATTAGGGGCAGGAGGAGAAGGGGACGACAGAGGATGAGATGGCTGGATGGCATCACTGACTCGATGGACGTGAGTCTGGGTGAACTCTGGGAGTTGGTGATGGACAGGGAGGCCTGACATGCTGCGATTCATGGGGTCGCAAAGAGTCAAACATGACTGAGTGACTGATCTGATCTGATCTGATGCTTTTATTTTCTTTGAGGCTTATTCTTTAACATAGGAATTATTTAGAGACTTTTTGTTTAAGATGTAATTGTTTAGAGATTTGTCTTAATTTTCACTTTTGTCAGAGAACATACACTATACAATCTGAATTATTTGAAATGCTTTGAGGTTTGTTTCATCCCAGGATATGTACTGTCTTGGTGAATAGTACATGAATACTTGGGGAAAAAACCGTATATTCTGCAGTTGTTGGATGAAGAATATGTCAATTATATCCTGTTGGTTGATTGTATTGTTCAGTTCTTTATCCTTGTGAATTTTCTGTCTAATATCTCTATCAGTTGCTAAGGGACGGGAAACATTATAAATATGGATTTTATTTCCCTGAATCCTGAATGACAGTTTTTATGGGTATTAAAAAACTGTTAACTGTTAATCATAAGTTAATAGTTCTTTTCGTTTAGCACTGGAAAAATATTATATCACTTCCATCTGGCTTATATGTTTTCTGATTATAAATCCACTGACATTTGAATTTGTGTTTCTTATAGCTAATGTTCCATTTCTCTCTAGCTGCTTTCCCCAGATTTCTTTAGGTTTATTATATTTGGGGCTTGTCCACCTTTTTAGACCTGTGATTTTAAATCTTTAAACAGATTTGGAAAGTTTTATCCATTATTTATTTGAATACTTTAGTTCCATTTCTTTACCCCTCTCCTCCTAAGATTCTAGTGATATGAATGTTGGATCTTTCACTATTGTTCCACAGTTTCCTGAGTTGTGATTTACTTTTTTCCAGTCTGGTTTATCTCTGTTGTTCATATTGGATAAAACCTACTGATATGTTCTCAAGTTCAGCAATTGAATCTTCTGTCATTTCTGCTCTACTCCTGAGACTAGTGGTAGAGAATTTATATTTTTCTGGCGTGATTTTTTTTTTTTTTGGTTCTATAATTTGGTTCTTTTAAAATAATTTTTTGTTTCTTTTTAAGACTTTTCTCTATGTTCATGTATTTCAAAATAATTTGTAATTGCTTACTGAATCATTTTTATAATTGTTGCTTCAAAGTGCTTGTTAGGTAATTCCAACAGCAGATGCACTTCAGTGTTGGTGTCCGTGGCTGTCTTTTCACATTAAGGTTATGATTTGCCTGGTTCTTGGTAAGACAGAGATTTTTAAAAATTATATCTAGGACCTTTCAGCTATTATGTTAGAAAACTCTAGATCCTACTTAAAATTTTTATTTTATCTGACAGTCAACCTGTTTAGGTTTGTCCTGCAGATCCTGGCCTACTTTTGTGAACTGTAATTCCAGTGAAAATTGGGAGGATTTGCAGTATCATTTTTGGTTTATTTCATGTCACTGGGGTTCCACTGGTCTCTGCTGCTTTGCTTGAGTTATAGAAGGAACTTCACCATTCTCAGTAGGATGAGGGAGTGTCCAGCCCATAAAGATGAAGAGTGCTTCCACCAGGCAGCCAAAATCTTATTCTTCTAGATCTTCCTTATTGATGCCTTCAGCTGTGTGGAGTCCCGTGGTAGGGTGGCGAGTCTCAGGCCCAGCAGAGAGGTGAGTACTCCTCAAACTGGGGCTGTTCGTCGTGTGATTCCCCTTGCAGTTGCCCTTTTTTTTTTTTTTAGTTTCAACTTAGGTGAATTTCTGTTTTCTTTCTTGGAATCTTTACATTTTACTACCAAAATCTCTCACTGGGTTTGAGTCTTAATATGATATGTATAAAAATTAGTAATGTATTAATGAGCTATTCAGCATAACTTAGGCATCAACAAGAATCTGAGAGTTTGTTTTTCTATATTGTAACAAGATTTTGAACCAGAGAGGAACAATTCCTTTTTAGACATTATCAAAGAAAAGATTTATTACAAATTCTTACAAGGGAGGTATTATAAAATAAACTATATTTTCAGTGGGCATTTATTATTAACTGAGGGGTGACAAGCTCTTCTAGCAAGTCAGGTTTGCTATTGTTGCTAGGTCGTGTCTGACTCTTTTGTGACTCCATGGACTGTAGCCCACCAGGCTCCTCTGTCCATGCAATTTCCCAGGCAAGAATACTGGAGTAGGTTACCATTTCCTTCTCCAGGGGATCTTCCTGATCCAGAGACTGAACCCATGTCTCTTGCATCTTCTGTATTGGCATGTAGATTCTTTTCCACTGAGTCACCACGGAAGCCCCAAGTCAGGTTTATTGACATATAGTCAAAGATGTTTCTATTTCAAAGTGTCAGTGGACAGACTGCTTTCTGAGCATCATAAAAAGCAGTTCATTAACATTAGATGAGGATATGGGGTTATTACAGATTGTAACAGCGTTGAGCCAGGCTGAAGAGCTTGCTCAGGTTTACATGCATCTATCCATCATATTAAGCCTCTGAGCACTGATTATGTATTAGGCACTGTGTTAAGTGCTTTAGGGAATTCAGAGATAAATGAGATTACAATCCCTTTATATTTCAGAACTAATTTTTCTAGCTGTATCTTCTGCCACTTCTGATAATGTCTCCATCTGAACCACACCACACTCACTGCACACTGCTTCCCAGTCTGTCTTTTCACAGCTACAGGTTTTGGCTCAGGCTGTTCTTTCTCTCTGAAAGTCCCTTTCCTTTTCTTTTTTTGCCTAGCAAAAACCCTTTACCCAACTCAAATATAACTGACTCTGGGAAGACTCATTAACCTCCTTAGGCAGATTTAATCACTGCCATGGAAATTTTCATCTGTCCATATTAGCAGGTATAACATTTTATCATGTTATAATTGATCTGTCTCTCCCTGCTAATTGGGGAGTACTTTAAATTAGGGGACTGTCTTATTCTTTTGCCCTTCCTCAGTGCCTAGTACAGAGGTGACAAATGGAAGACTTTCACTGTATTTAATTCATCCATCCATTCATTCAACAAGTAATTTTTAGGGCCGCCAAGTGTGGTCGCATAGTTGAGCATAACACAATTCTAGGGAGTGCCATTCATGTGAACTATGATGTACTTCAGTCTGTTGTACAACCACATGATGAGCCTTATTTATTAAGCACATGTAGTGTATCAGGTGCTGTCTAGGAACACAGCAGTGAAAAAACGCACAAAATGCGTCTTGAATGAATAATTTGGCCATTGTTTTATTCCTGGGGCTCCAAAAAAACTTTTTCCATTTTTGGTAATATCCTGAACATATGGTACTTAGATGGTGATAATCTGTGTAAGCTATTAAAAGTCTTTGTTCTGGCTTGGAATCGTATCAGTTCAGTGTGAAATATTATCTCATGCAGCTCAGGTAATTTTTATCACATAAATGATGATGACTTGTGTTTCCTAAAATGAAAATGGGATTAATGATTTGTTTCCTCTAACTAATACATGTAGGTTTTTCCCTATTTCATATTTCTTAAAAGTCATTCATTCCTTTATAGAAGCCTGGAGAGTAAACTGATAAAAATAACAAACATGGGTGATCAGAACCTACAGAATGCATTGTCTGTTTCTCCAGTGTATATTGCAAGAACTGCCCAGTTACATTTCAAACATATTGTCATTCATTATTTTGAATATGAAATTAAAACTAATTATTAGTCTAACAAAAGAACCACAAGTGATCACAAATATACATTTACCTACATGATTTGTGTTCTTAAAAATAATCCTTTGCACTAAATAATACACATATATACAAAACCTCTTGTGATTCTGTTTCAAGATCAATAATTCCTTTCCAATTCAAACTACAGTCTTAAACTTTCCTTTGATTTAATTTTATTAATTTCATTTTCTTTGACAGCAACACATTTGAAAGAAAGAGGCATTTCCACAAGGCATAGAATAGGAAATAGGCTTAAAGTGTAATTGGAGCAATGAAAGTGAGTCTTTTAACTTTTGTCTTTGCTTCCTATTTAGGGACTGTTCAGCTTTGTAGAATCTGAAGCTTATACAATTAAAGACATTGTCTTTAATGAAAATAATACAAAATTAGACATAAACATGAATATTTCAGCATGAGATAAGAAATCACAACAAAAGCTGACAAATACCACAACTAAAACACTAGATTAAAACTATAAAATATTTACTTCTCAACATTTCTATATAATGTTTCAACATTCTTTTGGTCACCATTTTTTAGTCATTTTTATGACAATGCTCTGTAAACTCTGTATTATTTTCTTCAGAGACAATAGAAATATAATTCAATCTTTTCTTTACAGGGTTGATCAGTTTGCTTTTGAAATTATTGCTAGTTAAGATCCATAGATCTGCAACTTTTCACACGGACATACTCACTTTTTGCTGGGCTGCTACAGGTTTGTGCCTTGCAAACAAAGGAATTCTGAGCAATTGTGTATCTTACAATTTCCATCAAAAAAAAAAAAACACAAATCTTGTGTATCTGTGCTGCATTCCTAATGAGAGAGAGCTTCCACTGTCTGTTGATATTAAGGATGCTCTGCTGACAATTTCCCACATGTGATCAGTGGAAGAATTTTCCATAGGTGAACTTCAGTGCTTGTTTCTTCTCCTTATCATCTGCTCCTGATACTATGAGGAGGGAATACTATTATTCCCATATGATCTCACTCCTCACTTCTGTCACATGATGCCAGGTAAAGGAGCAGGGTAGAAGGTTCCTGAAAGCTATGACTCCTGTCTCTGTGCATGGAAGTGATTAGAATCACATGAATATATCCCACCACACACAAACTAAATGTACCCCAACTCAACTTCCCCACAGCTGGATCCCAAAATTGCCCATGGTCATTATACAAGAGGATAGTTTTCCCCCACCCTCTTAAGGTCCCTGCTTGTATCTGCAAATTAAACTGATAAAGACAGGTTAATAGAATAAAAACATACAAATTTGTTTAATATCAGTTTTATGTGAAGCAGGAACCTTCATAAGGAAATGAAGACCCTAAGATGTGAGTATTTAATGCTAGGTTCCATGAAGAGTGGACAGTCATGGGAAAATATGGCAGTTAGCTAATGGGAGGTAATTGTATTAGACTGGGGGAAATTTAGTAAGGCCTGCTCGGTAGGGTTCTTTTTCATGTTCCTTTGTTATTTTAGAGATTAAGATACTCCCTTCCTCAAGGTATAGAGAGGTTACCTCTCACTTGAGGGTTTTATGACTTGGTTTAGGGAAGAAGGAGAGGGTGTGGTCAGAATAACTGCCCCACTTCTTCCATTTGCTCAGACTCCTACAACTTAACAATATTCAATATGCCAAGGTGCTGTATTTTGGGGTAGTATATCCTGAGCCCCATCATCACCTCAATCCCGTATGACACAATGGGAAGTAAGACCCCAAAACTAGTCAGAGGAGAAAGGGGCAGTGATCTTAAGTAAATGCAGTTCTAATATCAGTGCCGTGCAGTGTTTACAGAAGCATGTAGCACTGTGCCTTGTCGCTCAGTCACGTCTGACTCATTGCAATCCCATAGACTGTAGAGCCTGCCAAGCTCATGACTGAACAAAAATGTTGAGAGGATCCCTCCCTGAGTCTTGAAGATACCTAGGCAAATGTAGGGCCCTGGACTTTAGCTTCATTCTTTTCAGAGTAAAACTCTGTTGTTCTCATGGCTTCCTCAAGGGAAATGACACATAAGACCCACATAGAAATCTAGACAGATGGCCCCTGCTGTGTGGTCCTAAAGTCCTTAGATTATATCCTTTTTTTTAATGTCCAGATAAAATGACTTGAGTTCAAATATTGCTGTGCCCTGATATACTTTCCAAGGATCCTGGGATTCCTAAGAAGGAATGGATGCTTTCTGTCTCCTCATGATTATTAAGTCTTGCTACAAATTCCTCCTAGTTTAATTTAAATTTTGATAACCTTCCACCATCTTGGTACTGCTCTCTGATCTGATTGTGGATACAACTTCATTCATTTCATTCCTTAACAATAACAAGAGCAACAACAACAAAAGCACGAGTACAACAGTAAAGGGATATGGGAACTTCCTTGTCTTGCAGAGAAGAATGAGTTGATGAAGAACTTTTTTATGCAGAGAGGAAAACTGTTACCAAACTCAGGTCTGGCTGCTTGTTACTCAAACCTGAGAAAAGACAAATGTTGATAGAAAGGAAAGTTGCTTGTAAATTTCTGAATTCAAACAGTTAGTGAGCCATGGAGCTAGGAATCAAGCATTAAGTTATGACCCTCTTGATGGTAAGTAAGAGAAATAAACCTAAACCGACTCGAACAAAAGAAAGGATACAAGGCTCTCTGATGTTACCTGTTGATAGGCATGAGACTGGACCTCAGGAAGGGATTCACTCTTTACCTCTTGGGTCCTCATTTCTTCTCCTTCATGGGTGTCTGCTTTGTTGCCTCTTTCTCTTCAGTGGTGTATGGCACCTTGTCTTAGAACTGGCAAAGTAGTATCAGGGTATGGTGGCTAAAGTCCTGATATGGGAGTCAGATAGGAGCTTTGCTGTAATTTATCAAGTGTTCTTGAGCTAGTCGCTGAGGCGGTACTTGCAGTAGTCCTTTTAATTGGCTGGGCCTGTTGTAATAGTAAGTCAGGATGGATTTCAGTAATTGTTTCCATAATTAAACAGCCTCCATAATTTCCCTCATGCACATATTTCTTTTCTGAGATATATGCCAGGAAAACCTTCTGAGTTTATCTCCAGCATAACTGTTGTGCTACCCTGATTCATCCTGGAAATGGGCTGGAAAAACACATTCACTTGAGCATGCAAACATTTGATCATTTATACATTACTTATCCCAGGGTTTTTTGCCTTATTTAAATGGATAACTTGAGACTGATTCCCAATTTCAAGATGAAATTTTAGACACTGAAGGGAAGGATGAGACAATGCAGACATTTGGGGACAACACCGACCTAGCCAACATTCTTCAAATTATTCCTTACTGCTATTATCCCACTCTGTACATTCCTGAGGATGTCATTCACTTGAATAGAGAATATTATTTAATTTAAATGTCTAGATAATTGCCCTGCTTTCTACATTACTCAGGGTAGACAAGGTTATGCTATGCAAGAAACACTCCCCCAAATGCCATGTGCTTAAAATAACCAAGTTTTATCTCTTATTCATGTAATATATTTATCTCAGGGCAGCAGAGAGACTCTGGTTGATTCAATTACTCCAGTCCTCCAGACTCCATCATATCCAACAGTCCTAGCTGCCATGCCAGAGCAGAGTACTCTGGAGAATTGCATCACTCATAGTGAGTCTGCTCCTCTGACTGTACTGTAACTGATACAAAGGCACTGTCTCTTTCTTTTTATTTCTCTGATAGAAACCTACCTTATGCACACTGAGAGATAAATGACTCATAATTTAATGTTAACTCCTTCCAAACTGATATTTTAACAATAGGTTAAGTGTATAATGTAGACAATTGAAGGATGAAGGATCTATGAGTACATGAAGCTTTTCCTAACCCTAATTCTGCCCAAGATTACAGAGATCTTGGTCAGGACACTTAACATCTTTGGACTTGGGACCTATTTCTGTCATAGATAAAATGAGAATAACAGTGTGTTGGAAAAACACTGTTTGGAGGGACGGAAAAACCTAACTTCTAGTCCCACCTCCTCCACCAAGTGGTTGTGAAGGGCTGGGAAGGCCATTTAATTTAACTTCTATGAGCTTCTGCATCTCCATTTAAAAAATATGGAAGTTGGCTCTTGGTCACCAAATTGGTATACATGTATCTCAGAAAATATACAAAGACTTTTTAAGGGTATATGGGCTCTGTGGTGTTAAGGGGATCATTTTGCTTATTTCCAAGGTCCATTCATATACTTTCCCAGCTTTCTGTAGGCTGTAGTTTTCTACTTCTTGGATAACTGGCATCCTCTCTCTTTTTACAAAAAGTCTGTCCTACTGTGTGTGTGCTCAGTTGTGTCCAGCTCTTTTCCAACCCCATGGACTGTAGCTTGTCAGCCTCCTTTGTCCATGGGATTATCCAGCAAAAATATTGGAGTGGGTTGCCATTTCCTTCTCCAGGGGATCTTCCCCACCCAGGAATCGAACCCCTGTCTCCTGCGGCTCCTGCATTGACAGGCGATTCTTCATCACTGAGCCACCTGGGAAGCCCTCATCTATTCTAAATCCTACTTTAATATATTGCCCTTGGAAGTAAAGACACCTAGGACCCTAAACAAAGGATCATTTTGGATACTGGTGTTTGGAGACGCCTCCTCTACTGACTTATAAACATATGACAAGGCATTCTCATTTTGCTGGCCTTAGAGTTTTTCTGAAAATGGTGAAAAGTTACCTTGGAATTAGGATGTTTTGGTCCTTGTTGGGAGGTTCTGAAATTAAATATAGTGTAGAACATAGAATATGGGTAGAGAGCGTATTGGCAAATATTTAGCAACCCCATCTCTTCTATCCCCTGTCAGAAAATGCAGTTCTTTTGACAGTGAATTCTAGAATGATTTATTTTATTTTTTTCTTATCTTGCCTAATCTCATATCTTGTAATTATATGCAAACAATTTTGTTTCAGGTTTTCTCTATACTCATCTCTTTTTTATTGGCTGAAAAGAAAAGTAACTTCAAATAGTCAAAATGGAACAGATTAATGATGCTCTACTTCTAATTTCAACTGTAAGGTTTAATGGATTATTAGACCTTTCAAATTATACTGGATAAAACCACATATTCAAATTATAGATGATTTCTTTTAATAAAGGTGTGAGGTTTTCAATGAGGTGCCTAAAACCTATATTATCAAATCATATCATGTAGTAATCATATTCATTATAATCCTCTTATGTTACTTTATGAAATGTTTAATATTTTTATTTCCTATTAACACAAAATATTTTTAGAACTGATTACTTTTTAGTAATATGTATCTTGCTTGTTCATTTAATATGTAACTAACATTTTATCATTTGTATCTAAAAAATTAATGGAGTGATTTCTGAATTATTTCTGAAAGCCAAACTCATGCATACACATTTACTGAGGAAAATCCAAGTCTTTTATCTTACAGCTTGCTTCACAATAACTTATAATTTTAGCTACACAGCATCTGCATGAAAATAAATCAATGGAAAATTAATATTATTTTAAGGACCTCCTGTTTTCAGTTCAACATGTAAAGTGCTTAGAAGTTCTTACAATAAGAAGAAAGCTGAAGAAAATAAAAACCAACAACTCTTCTTAGACCCATCAGAGAATTGAGGTCCGAGGCAAACTATTGGCCCCCAAACTGGACAAACAGGCAGATGCATAGAACCACAGCTTACAGGCAGCAAAGCTGGGGGCAAAGGCTATCATTTGGGGCCAGTAATTGTAGTAACACTTTAGACTGTAATTGATGAACTGCTTGAGGCTCAGTGTGGACTGACTTCACAGTTAGTCCACACTGAGGGATCCAATATTTGGGTGGGGGGCACTTTTTCTGAGCTTTACACCCAGAAGCCTTGGTTCTCACAGTGAAGACCCAGCAGGAGGAGGGGAAATATGTTCTGGAAATGCATCCAGAGCTCTCCACAGCCAGGCCTGCCATCAAAGGAAATTAGTTGATCAGAATGTAATGGACTGGGTTTTCACCAAAGCCTAACCCACTTGAGGAAAAGGAAATGTCCAACTCAGGCTCATTAAATGACAACTTAACACCATATCTGCAGGGCTTCAGCATAGTAATAGAGCTAAAAAGAACTGCAAGCCTCAGATGCTATTTAATGAATCTCTGGGGTGTAAAAAGACAACAAAAGAAATAAAAGCAAAGACTCTAGAGGAAATTTTAGCCTCTGACACACAGCTATAACAAACAATAAGCACTGCCTAACCCCTAGCCAGAGAAACATAAAACCTCGTGCTAAGGTCCTAGCTACCTCAGCTCCTTTACCCAGTACATCATGTCTGGCTATCAAGAAAAAATTACAAAGCATACCAATAGGAAAGGAAAACACAACTTGAAGAGATGGAGCAATCATCAGAAATAGATATGACAAGGATGTTGAATTATCAGACAAGGAATTTAAAATAACTGCGATTAATATGCTAAAGAACGTAAGGGATAAAGTAGGTAGCATGCAAGAACAGATGGGCAATGTGAGCAAAAAATGAAAATTATAAGAAAGAACTAAAAACAAATGCTAGATATAAAAACCACTGTTACAGATATGAAGAATGCCTTTGATGGGCTTATTAGTGGACTAGACATCACTGAGGAAAATACCTCTGAGACTGAGACTATCTCAGTGGAAACTTCCCAAACTGAAGATCAAAGAGAAAACAGTAAGAAAAGCAGAACAGAATATCCAAGAACGGGGGTACAACAGCATAAGGTTTAACATATATATAATAGGAGTACTAGGAGGAAAATGAGGGGAAAGGAACAGAAGGTACATTTGAAATAATAGCAGCTGAGAACTTTCTAAATTTAAAGACAGGGACCTACCAACAGATCCAGGAAGCTCAGAGAACAAGAAACATGGTAAATATTAAAAAAAAAAATTGACACTCAACCATATCATATTCAAGCTTCATAAAATGAAAGAGAAAATCCTGACAGAAGCCAGAGAAGGAAAAAATAAAAATGGCTTACTTACAGAGGGACAAGGAGAAGAATTACATGAGACTTTTTTTCAGAGACCACGCAAGTAAGAGGAGAATAGAGTTAAATATTTACAGTGTCGAAAGGATATTATTTGTACAAAAACTTAAACTTTCTTGAGTACTTTTTCTTTTTTTTTTAATTTTATTATTTTTTTAATTTAATTTTATTTTTAAACTTTACAATATTGTATTGGTTCTGCCATATATCGAAATGAATCCACCACAGGCATACATGTGTTCCCCATCCTGAACCCTCTTCCCTCCTCCCTCCCCATACCATCCCCTCTGGGTCATCCCGGTGCACCAGCCCCAAGCATCCAGTATCGTGCACAATATTGAATACTTTTTCTATTTTAAAAGGTTCTATGATACACTGTTCCTTCAGTGGTCTCCAATAAATCATGCTTCCCAATATTCTGATGCTTTATAGTCTTTCCTTTTCCATGTTGACTCTGGGTTTGGCTATTGGTTTAAGTGGTGGTTTTTAAGTAGTATTTAGTTCTCTCTTTTTTAAATTGAAACATAGTTGACATACAATATTATGTTGGTTTCAGGAGTAAAACTGTGGCTCCTTGGGGGCTTCCCTGGTGGCTCAGATGGTAAGGAATCTGCCTGCAATGTAGGAGACCTAGGTTTGGTCCCTGGGTTGGGAAGATTCCCTGGAGAAGGGAATAGCTACCCACTCCAGTATTCTTGCCTGGAGAATTCCATAAACAAAGGCGTGTGGTAGGCTACAGTCCACGTGGTTGCAAAGAGTTGAACATGACTGAGGGACTAACACACACTACTATTATGTTAGTTTCAGGAGTACTACACAATAATTTTACATTTGTATACATTATGAAATGATTAGCACCATAAGTCTAGTTACCATCTGTTCCCAAACAGTTACAGCAATATTATTTGACTGTATTCCTTGTGCTATTTATTACAATCCCATAACTTATTTATTACGTAATGGAAGATTTGTTCCTCTTAATCCTCTTCATCTGTTTGGTCCATCCTCCCTTCCCCCTGGACTTCCCTGCTGGCTCAGTGGTATAGAATCCATCTGCCAATGCAGGAGATGTGAGTTCTATTCCTGGGCCAGGGAAGATCCCCTGGAGAAGGAAATAGCAACCCACTCCAGTATTCTTGAAGAAGGCAATGGCACCCCACTCCAATACTCTTGCCTGGAAAATCCCATGAACGGAGGAGTCTGGTGGGCTGCAGTCCATGGGGTTGCTAAGAGTCGGACACGACTGAGCGACCTCGCTTTCACTTTTCACTTTCATGCATGGGAGAAGGAAATGGCAACCCACTCCAGTGTTCTTGCCTGGAGAATCCCAGGGACGGGGGAGCCTGGTGGGCTGCCATCTATGGGGTCTCACAGAGTCGGACACGACTGAAGCGACTTAGCAGCAGCAGCAGCAGCCAGTATTCTTTCCTGGGGAATCCACTGAACAGAGGAGTCTTGTGGGCTACAGTCCACAGGGTCACATAAGAATCAGACACAACTTAGTGATAAAACAAGGCCATGAGGAGAAGCCCCTTCCCCCTACCCCCTGGTGACTACTCATTTGGTTGCTGTACCTATGAGTCTCTTTTCATTTTGCTTTATTTTGCTGTTTTGTTTTTTAGATTCCACATATCAGTGGGACAACTTGGTATGTATCTTTCTCTCTCTGACTTATACACGTCCCATAATAGTCTCCAATTCCATCCATATTGTTACAAATGGCAAGACTTAATTTTTGTGGCTAATTTTTCATTGTGTGTGTGTACCATGTCTTCATCCATTCATCTGTTGATGGACACTTGGTTGCTTCTGTACCTTAACTATTGTAAATAATGCTGCTATGAACATTGGAGTGCATATGTCTTTTCAAACAAGTGTTTTTGTATTCTTTGGGTAAATTCCCAGAAGTGAAGTTGTTAGATGATATGGCAGTTCTATTTTTAATTTTTGAGGAAACCTCATACATTTTCCATAGTGTCTGTATCGATTTACAATTCCACCAACAATGCTTGAGGATTCCTTTTTCTCCACATCTTCACCACCAATTGTTATTTGTTGTCTTTTGGATAATAACCATTTTTACAAGTGTGAGGTGATATCTCATTGTGGTATTGATTAGCAATCAATTGATTTCTCTATCAATCAAAAGATGATTGAGCATCTTCTCATGTCTATGATATCTGTATGTCTTCTTTGGAAAAATATCTTTTCCTCTGTTCATTTTCTAATGAGGCTTTTTGGTTTCTGAAGTTGAATTGTGTGAGTTCTTTTTGTATTTTAGGTATTAACTCTTTACCAGATATATCATTTGCAAATATCTTGTCCCGTTCAGTAGGCTGTCTTTTTATTTTACTAATAGTTTTCTTTATATACTAAAGCTTTTTAGTTTGATGTAGTTCCATTTGTTAATATTTGCTATTGTTTCCCTTGCCTGAGGAGATATACTCAAAAAAATATTGCTAGACCTCCATCGAAGAGCTTTCTGCCTATGCTTTTTTCTAGAATTTTTATAGTTTCAGATATTACACTTAAGTATTTGATCCATTTTTAGTTTATTTTTACATATGGTGTGAGAAAGTAATCCAGTTGGACTATTTTCCATATAATAGTCCAGTTTTCCCCCCACCACTCATTGAAAAGCTTGTCTTTTCCCTCTGGTATATTCTTCCCTCCCTTGGTTTGTCATACACGGTCTTTGTAATGTTGAGGTATGTTCCATCTCCACCCACTATGCTGAGAATTTTTTTGTAAATGGATGCTGAAATTTTTCAAAACCTTTTTCTATACCTATTGTGATGATCATATGATTTTTATCCTTTTTCTGTTAATGTGGTGCATTACATTATTTGATCTAATGATATTGGACCACTCTTGTATCCCTGGGGAAAATCCCAAAACATCATAGTGAATTATCCTTTTCATATATTGTTGAATTCAGTTTGCTAATATTTTGTTGAGGATTTTTGCATCTGAGTTCATTAATGATATTGGCTTGTAATTTTCTTTTCTTTGTGGTGTCTTTGTCTGATCTTGGTATCAGAGTAATGCTTGCTTGTAGAATGAATTTCAAAGCACTCCTTATCTTTCAATATTTTGGGATAGTTTGAGAATAATAGGATAAGTTCTAGGAATTTATCAGTTTCTCCTAGGTTGTCCTTTCTACTGGCATAAAAATTGTTCATGGTAGTCTCTTTTGATCCTTTGTATTTATGTGGTTTTTGTAGTAATATCTCTTTTGTTCCTGATTTTATTTATTTGGGCCTTATTTCCTTTTTTCTTGATGAGTCTGGCTACAGGTTTATCAATTTTATCTTTTCAAAGAACCAGATCCTACTTTATTGAGCTTCTCTCTTTTTTTGGTCTCTATTTCATTTATTTCTGCTTTGTTCTTCATTATTTCTTTCCTTCTACTTACTTTGGGTTTTGTTTGTTTTTCTTTTTCTGCTTCCTTTAGGTAAAAGGGTAGGTGGTTTATTTGAGAGTTTTCTTGTTTCTTGAGGCAGGCTTGTATGGCTCTAGACTTTCCTCTTAGGACTGCTTTTGCTACACCCCATATATTTTGAATGGTTGTGTTTTCATTCTCACTTGTCTTCAGGTATTTTTTTAATTTCCCCTTTGACTACTTAGGTGAGTGACCCACTGGTTCTTTAGCAGCATGTTGTTTAGATTCCATGTATTTGGTGTTTTGTAGGGTTTTTTTTCCCCTTGTAGTTGATTTCTAGTCTCATTTTCCTGGTGTAGGACTCCCAGTCTGGAGAGCACAATGTGGGATTTGGACCCCTTTTTGCTTTGGTAGAACCTCTGCAGCTGTGATTATCTTCCTGCTTGTGGGTCACCACCTGAGGGTCGGGGTCTTGACTGACCTCTGCCTTTCCTACCTGTGCCACTGTAGTTACTCCTTTATACATTTTGTTCTAGAAGTCTTTTCTGCTAGTCTTCCAGTCATTCTCGTATGTAGTTGCTCTGTAAATTGTAATTTTGGTGTGCCCATGGTAGGAGTGAGCTCAGGGTCTTCCTGCTCCACCATTTTGGCCACACTAGGCAAGGAGTGCTTAGCTATAGTGGTCAGTTTCAGCCAATGAGACATTAGTGAGAATGATACAAGTCTTGATAAGTTCTTGTACCCTGGGGCTTGTCATCTTGAAGCTTCTTTTGGGAACAGCTTTGCTATGAGAAGTCCAAGCAGACACATAGAGAGGCTTCTGTTAAGAGCTGGGGTCCCTGGCCAACAGCCACATCTAACCTCCCAAACTTTGACGAGTACCAACCTCAGGTCATGTGAGTGAGGTCATTTTGAACATTTTAGCTATCCTAGTATCTCATGTGAAGCAGAAAAACTATCTAGTTAACCCACAGAATCATGAAAAAGATAAAGTGTTGCCATTTAAATCCATTAAGTTTTAAGGTGGTTTCATATGCAATCACTGGATAACCCAAATAAATACTTTGTACAATCTATTTCTTAGTAGATTTTATAATATTCATTGATGCATATATTAAAGTCAAACTTTTTCTGACTTTCTCTGAATTTTTTTCTAAGTCTGATTTGACTAACTGCGTTGACCATGAAAAATGTCTTGCCTCTACATTTTTTAAAATGTATAATTAATGAGCATTTCATAAGTCTTAGAAAAGTCTTCTTGGTAATCTTCCCAGAAATTGAGAAAATGAATGACTCAAATCATCGAGTAACAAGATCTTTTTGAAAGTCAGGTGGCTCCTAATTCTTTGCTTTCAAGAACTGAAGGAGGATAGGATTAAATTGTTTCTGCAGGGTGGATCATTTTATGATTTTTAGTATTTAACTGAAAAGGAATTCACTTACTTGAATAACATTGGTATAAAAAAAGACAGATATGAACAAGATTCCTCAAATTATTTATTTATAAAACAAAAGTAAAAACAGTGGGTCTTGAGCTCTGTGTTATTCTACCAATAACTGGTATCCATTCATGGACACAGGAGCTAAGTGAAAAATATATAGTCTTATTTTGCTCATTAAATAACTCATTTCTGGAAATTTTTACTTTCTTTTGACCTATTATATAATAGCAATAATTTTAATGATAGCTGAATCTGAAAGAATGTTTCAACATTTAAAGAGCTTTTTCTGTCACAGAAAAATATCATTTCAATTTATTAGCATATTCTGGAAAGAACTACAAATGATCAATTAAATATTTTAATCATAAACATATGATACTTAAATAAAAATTTCTGTGGGAAAATGAAATAGAAACACGTTTCAAAAAGAAAAACAAGAAAAACATACAATATCTCAAAGTAATGTAAAATGTGTTCATGCATTTTTAATAAGTTCTGTAACCGTTTGCAAAATGGAATTGATCTCTTATTATTAACATAGTCATGCTGATTCACTTGTCCTCAGAGACATGCAGAACAGTCTCACCAACTAGTGAAAACTCAGAATACTGAGATGTAAAAGACCATTCCAGGACTTTTTCTTCATCCATAACGGTTATTACAAGTCCATACACATTATGCTGCATGTTCTACAAAGCAAGAAATGTAGATTTCATCTAAAGTTAGGGGCTTCCCTGGTAGCTCAGAGGTTAAAGTATCTGCCTGCAATGCCGGAGACCTGTGTTCGATCCCTGGGTCGGGAAGATCCCCTGGAGAAGGAAATGGCAACCCACTCCAGTCTTCTTGCCTGGAGAATCCCATGGATGGAGGAGCCTGGTAGGCTACAGTCCATGGAGTCGCAGGGAGTCGGACACAACTGAGCGACTTCACTTTTCACTTTAGTAACACGATTATATGACAGCTACATACAGTTTATGTATGTGCTTAATCACTCAGTCGTGTTCAACTCTTTGCGACCCCATGGAGTGTAACCTGCCAGGCACCTCTGTCCATGGGGATTCTTCAGGCAAGAATACTAGAATGGGTTGCCATGCCCTCCTCCAGGGGATCTTCCCAATCCAGGGATCAAACCCAGGTATCCAGCATTGCAGATGGATTCTTTACCATCTGAGCCATGAGGGAAGCCCAAGAATACTGGAGTGGGTAGTCTATCCCTTCTCCAGGGGATCTTCCCCACCCAGGATCAAATCAGGGTCTCCTGCATTGCAGATGGATTCTTTACCATCTGAGCTACAAGGGAAGCCCATTCCACACACAACTTGGAATATAAAATAAAATGGAACTTGTAGTTTTAAGACTTTGCTGCTTGAGCCACTAATAAAACTAACCGGTTGGGATAGCTGGCAGGAAATCTAGTAAACAAGGACATTTATTAACACTGGAGAACCATCCACAAATTCTTATACTCTGTCGGCTGCCCAATAATCAATAAGAACGGACTTCATTATAGGCTGCAAAAGTAAAAATCAGGCTTTTAAAGTATCAGTTGAGCTGTTTTGCAGTTTTCGAGTCTCAAAGATTTATTTACTTTATATCCTCCTGAAAATCTCTTCCATTCTTCCCCTACTTCCTATGCCCACAGCTACTGTTATAGGAGAATATTACAGTAATCAATCAATATCTGATTAAAAGTGTGCAACTCTTTCATTATCTCCACGAGGTGATTGAATTCCTTTTGCCTGAGCTGTAATGATCTTTTACATTGTTGCAGTGCATGTAGATTCCAGTGCCATTTGTTTAGTGTGAGTGAGCAAATTTTCTATGTCTTTTGTATCAGAATGTGGAGAAGAGACTGCTCATACTCACCAGGAAGATAATTACTATTGAATAACTACTGGTCACTTTGTCTCTGGGCTGAACGTTTGATGTTTTCTGACCCACCCCACTCCACCCCGCTATTCCAACACACATACAACCTATTTATTTCTGTACTTGATTTCACAGAATATCACTCATCAATCATTTCCATACATTTGATAGCTAGTGTTTTCTTTTCCAAAAAGTTTTTGGAAGATCATAGCGTTGGATAAGCAGGAAATAAAAATACTTGTGTTGTGTGGGGTAATACATACCTATCTCACTGCAAGGTTGACTCTCAATTATCAGTGGTAAAAGAGATGTAAATAACAAGAAAATTGAAAATGTCAAATAATAGTTTCTCATTGAAAACCAATAGATTATATTAGATTATATTATTATATCTTCTTTACCCAGCTTTTTAGCAGAATGAATATGTAATATATTCACCTCATTACCTTCTGTATACCCTCTAGTAGACAAGCATATAATCAGTTAGTGAAGATAGTCAGAAATAAAATAGGCAGAGAAGACTGACAAATGCAGACATGCATAATTTGCCTCTGAATAATCTTGATTAATGATAAATCAAAGCTTTTAACATAAACGCAAAGAAGCCACTTTGCAGCATTGTCTCTTTTGCATAATATAGAAAAAAATAGAAATCAGATACAAAGACAAGATATTTTCTATTCTTTTTCTTGGAACCTGATGAATATCCTTAATCTTTGATGTCAGGAATAATTTTAGAAGACTGATGGAAGTTATGGACTCTCTTCTGAGAAAAATGCACGATGATAGGAACACTAGAGGAACAGCACAGGAATATAAGAGGATGCTTGATGCTCCCTGGAGTTATGCGGTGCTGACATACACATGGTTACTATCCTTGGGACTCCAGATTAGCGAGCCCTGCTGTGCTTACTCTCTGCTGTGATCTTTGGCAGAATTCAGTTGGAAATCAAGTAAGCAAGTTTCTATTTTCATCTAGGCCAATGGGTTTCCTAATGGGAAGCTGGGGCTTCCCAGGCGGCACTAGTGGTAAAGAACCCGCCTGCAATTGCAGGAGACGTAAGAGACATGGGTTCAGTGCCTGGGTCGGAAAGATCCCCTGCAGGAGGGCACAGCAACCCACTCCAGTATTCTTGCCTGGAAAAGCTCTTGGATAGAGGAGCCTGGTGGGCTACAGTCCATAGGGTCGCAGTGAGTCAGACAGGACTGAAGAGACTTCCCACACATGCACGTATCTGCTACTGCTACAGAAAGGCAGTGACTGGAAGCCTACCTAAATCAGTACAGGGGTAGTATTTCCAGGTGGTACTGTCAGGAAAAGCTCAGTGGCTTTACTCAGAATGTCACATTTACTTACAGAAACAACAGTATACTTACAGAAGAGGGGCAAATCAGTTAAAAAAAAAATGCCATTGCCAGGGCTGACCTTTCCAATCAAAATAAATCTCTTGTGCCTTGCTGTGGCTTTAATCTGACTTTGTCTTCCACAGCTGGCTTTATTGAATGTTCTAAACTTTTCTGCACATGAAATATTTTGAAAATGTAATTCAATTGCCAGTAGCACATGAATGAAATGAAGCAAGGAAATGGCTCTTCAGTGAGTTTTGGCTTTTTCTTTTTCTGGATTGGATGAGCAGCTGTTGGGCAGTAAGGCTACCAAAATGGCAATTTGAGCCAAATAAAACTCAATCAAATTGGACTGTTAATGCCAGTCAGACTTAGAATACTTGAGAGGAGTTTAGGGACAATGAGAGCACTCTAAAGGAGCTATTTCCTCTAAATGGATCATTTCTTCTCTCTTACTTCTCAGCTAGCCCAATTTGCTCACATTTTCACGTCTTGGAAATGACTTATTCTATGCTTTGATGTATAAGTGCAAGTAGTACTAAAAGTTATGTTTTTTTAAAGATTGTTGATGTGGGGATGGAGGAATGATTAAGTATACTCAGTCCAATCTATGTGTTCTTCCATTGAAGAAAATCTTTAGAAAGACTGCTATATAATCAAGAGGATGTCCCTTGTGGCTCAGATGGTAAAGAATCTGCCTGTAATGCAAGAGACCCAGGTTCAGTCCCTGCGTCAGGAAGATCCTCTGGAAAAAGGAATCGCAACCCACTCCAGTATTTTTGCCTGGAGAATCCCATGGACAGAGGAGCCTGGCAGGCTACAGTCCACAGGGTCACAAAAAGTCGAACACAACTGAGTGACTGACACTTTTACTTTTCACTATAAAAACAAGATACCCTGCTTGATCTGAGTTCTCAATTTTATTTAGAACCTCAGAATTACCTGTTGAGGTAAATGGGTTATTTTACAATTCAGGAGGCTTTACAAAGTGACTTATAAGTAGGATGAAGATGGTCTGGAACACAGGCCTCTTGGAACTTGCTACAGTGCATCTGCCCACATGGCATGGACCTTCTTCAATTTTCAGGGCCTTTTGTTAAGAAATACATGATGATGCCTGGAACAATTTTGAAGGAAAAAACTTGGTGCTAAAACTGCCAAGATGGTACTTCCGAATTCATTTCTCACCAAAACAGCAAATAATCTAGAAAAAGTATATCTTTAGCAGCATCTCAAAATATTCCATCTGGAGAGGCCACAACAAATCTAACTCCTGATTCCTGATTTCTTCCTCATGATACCCATAAGGATTCCTTGTACCTTCCCACAATATCATGGGGGGAAAGGAACGCTATGTTGATAATGTCCTTGGTTTTATTTATCCCCGTTGCAGAGAACAATTATTTATTTATTGACCAGCTTTGCCAAAATGTTTTGGAGAAAGTAGGATTTCTTTAAAAGGGAACATGAGAGCCAGAACTGGGTTGTGGACCATGAATATTTAGTTCAAAACAGAGAGATATATCTTGTCCCTTCCTGTTTTTACATGGTGCCATGCAGTACTTTTGTGTGTTTTTCTTTAACCTGGAACTCAGAAAATGCCTGAGTAGTTAATTTCTTGGGATGCAAACATACTTGCATAAGGTAGTAACTCATTTGGTAAAATTATCTAGCCAAGCAGATCTATTGGGAAATATATAATACATACTCAGGGAGCATGGGAAGGGCAGAGCTGATATTTCGAAAGCGGGAGAGGATTCAGAAAATCAATTGCGGTAAGCTCAGTATGCTTTGTTAATCTAAGGCCATCCCCAGACACAAGTGACCCATGACCTGTCCTGTTTTCAGGGAATAGCTAGCCACTTTGATATTATATTTGTGTTTGTATGTTTGTAGATGCAAAGAAACAGTATAGTCACAACTTCAATTGTTTTTACACTGTTATGCAGAGAAGATGGGGCTCTCTTATTTTCTTGAGGCTTAACTTGGTTTCCTTACAAAACCCAGTCCCAGAGTAGAAGGAAGAAAACAGGAAAAAAAAAAAAAAAAAATTGATCCAAACTTTTGTTTCCTCTGTCCCCTTCTCCAGCTTCTTTCTGATGAATACTTGGGTAAATGTGAACATGTGTGGCAGCGTAGCCCCGTGCTGAAGGGAAGAGTTTAGGTCACTGGGGGTAGTATCCTCCAGCGGCTTGTGGCTCTGGGACTGTGTCCTCGGTCCACCCAGCAAGGGCTAGTACTGCTGACATTGTCATCTGCTGTCTGCAGCAGGCAGAACAATGTCTGGCCACTCTGGCCCTCTTTTTCAACGCAGCCTCCGTTCAGCTCTCATGGGTGTTAGAGGTTTCCCCCAATTCTGCTCCATCTTCACTGTGGGGAACTCACCACCGGCTCAGAGCTCTCTCCACTTCCCGTTACTTCCACTCTGGAGCTGCAGGGCTTCCTGTGTCTCACCGGGCCACACTCAAACCAAGAGTGCGCAGTAAAGGCAACTGTCAGGGAATGCTTGGGCATGCTTTTTTCCGTCAAACTACACTGCTGGGAAATATTGAGGGCAGGAGGAGAAGGGGACGACAGAGGGTGAGATGGTTGGATGGCATCACTAACTCAATGGACATGGGTTGGGGTGAACTCCGGGAGTTGGTGATGGACAGGGAGGCCTGGCGTGCTGCGGTTCATGGGGTTGCAGAGAGTCGGACACAACTGAGCAACTGAACTGAAGTGAACTGAACACTGTTCCATCTGGTATACTTAGATGTGGTTTGCTTCTGGTTGACAGTGCTGAGTCGGTTCAGTCGTGTCTGACTCTTTGCAACCCCGTGTTCTGTAGCCCAGCAGTCTCCTCTGTCATGGGATTCCCCAGGCAAGAATACTGGAGTGGATTGCCATGCCATCCTCCAGGGGATCTTCCCAACCCAGGGATCGAACCTTTGTCTCTTACGTCTCCTGCATTGGCAGGTGGGTTCTTTACCACTGAGCCACTGGGGAAGCCCAGATTCATTCTTAAACCCCATGGGAAAAACCAGGACAAGCGATCTCCTCTGTTCTTAGTCTTTCCTCACTTCTAAGCACCCTATCAAGTCCTTACCTTGTCTTATTGTATCTTACCTCACCTCTCCTCATCTCATCTTCTTTTTCTAACATCCTTCAATCTCCCAGGAATAGAAAAAAAGAAGTCTTGTGTACTCGCTACAAGTCCTATCTCCTTTTTATCATGAATTTTATGGCCTAGAGGCAAGAGGGATATTTTCTTTACATTCTGGGTTGGACAGATTTTATAAACTGAGTCTTGGATCTTGCTATGTTAAAGAAGGGTTTAGAGGAATTTAGCAAACCTATTCTCTATCTCTGTCTCTCCTCAGCATTTCTGTTGTCCTGAGGATCTAAAGAGCTATTAATGTGCAAATGGGCATAAATTTCAGGGAGAATGAAAATGAATGGCCTTATTTTCACAAAGATATTATCCCTACCTATGCATGGGATTGTCCATTTTACCATGCATGTATGTTTGGATTCTACGTACTAATGCACAGTTTCATCATATATGAACCTTACTCCTTGAAACATGTGTCAGAGGTGTGGACAGACACCACCAGTGTTCACCATGAATACACGATGAGCAGGAAGATGTTTGAGGATATTTCCCCATTTCTCTAAGGTTGGATCCTCTTCCATCAGTTCATCCAAGCTTCATTGGCTTTACTTTACATTAGCTTTACTTGCTAGTGAAGCATGCACATAGGGGAGACTCACCCAGCTCTGATGCTGTGTGAATGATTGGTTCTTTGCACTTTTGAAAGAATAATTTAACTAGTCCAAGTATCCTTCAGTAAGAGCTCTGTTTTGTCTCTCTAGGATGTTGTGAATATCAATCTTCTGAGTCAGTGAGCATCCTGGTAGCCATCTTTTAAATAAGTCTTCCTGCCATATTGCATTTTGTTTCTTACCTGCATCCTATAGTGGAGAGCTACTTTTGACAAAGTTCCAGTTGGAGTGCTATAATTGCTACTCAATTACTGCCTTTCCCAGCAAATTCAATTAGAGACCCTAAGAAGATTTCTTAACCCCACAGCCATTTAACATGCAAAATTACAGATGTTTAAATGGTCATCATTTTAATGATTTAGAACTTGGAAGAACAAGGAATATTTTTTATCTTATTGCCTTCCATTAGTTTGTTTAAAATTATTAAAGTTTTTCTAGGCTTTAAATTGAGAAAATAAGACATAAAATTTATTTTTAAATGCATGTAATTAAATGATATGTAATTAAAATAGTTTTCATTTATTCAGATGTTTGTGGAAAAGTTCTTTTCTCTTGAAGATCAATTTTCCATCAATGATGAAAGTGATGGAAAGCAATGACATATAGATGTGTACTTTTAGACAGTAATTTAGGGTTCCATCATATAGCAATGACAGGAAATCCTATATAAAGACATAAATGGGAAATGATACCTGACAGATGGATTTGGGGGATAGGCTGATTGGCACTGTAAGGAAAAGACTATTTTGTTCCTTGATGGAAAATTAGTACAGAAATAGATGTGTGAGTCAAACCTCAGCACAATAATAACTTCCTGACAGGTACTCTCTCCAAACCCTAAGTACATTAAATTTAAATCCAAAAAACCACTAAACTTTAAACACTTCTTTTTTTTTTTTTTCCTATAAATTGGAAGAAAAAGCAATTTGCACTTTTAATAGGGACCACAGTACTTGGTTGGTATATAACAAATTGCTCACCATGGACCGAGACAGATATTAAATAATAAGGATGAGCCAATTGATTGGCTCGTGGTGGAGAGCTGTACAATGTGCTAGGATTGGACATTAGCTTTTGAGTGGTTCACACTGAACCTTACTGCAATTTGGAAAAATTCCCAGCACAAACAGAAAGAGATATGCCTCTGGCCCTTCAGTGGCTTAGGGAAACCAGAACCATCTTTGATATATTACATGTTTTCCCACCTTTCAATATTTTGTACATTATAAGTCTTGGGGAAAAGATTTTGTTGACTCCAGTAGCTCTCAAGCAGCTGAAGCAGAATACAAGCTGATTTCAAGTGTATAGTTAGTTACAGCTACAAGATCCAGCGGAACAAGGTCAACCACAGCTTAAATGTTGTTTAGCTGGCATTCAGCTGTCTGAGCCTCTTTGAAGGAAAAGACAGGAGACATTATTAGTTGAGTATCTATACTTTCAAACTGTGGTGGTGGAGAAGACTCTTGAGAGTCCCTTGGACAATAAGGAGATCAAACCAGTCGATCCTAAAGGAAATCAGCCCTGAATATTCATTGGAAGGGCTGAAGCTGAAGCTGAAGCTCCAATGGTTTGGCCACCTGATATGAAGAGCCAACTCATTGGAAAAGATCCTGATGCTGGGGGAGATTGAAGGCATGAGGAGAAGGGGGCGACAGAGGATAAGATGTTTGGGTGACATCAATACACTGAGTCACAGTATTGACAGTGAGTCAATACTGACTCAATACGTATGAGTCTGAGCAAACTCTGGGAGGTGGTGAAGGACAGGGAATCCTACAGTTAATGGGGTCACAAAGAGGCAGACACGACTTAGAGACTGAACAACAAATAAAAGTAGACAATGTCCTGGGCACTTTCCTATTTGACTTAACCTTCATAACCTCCTTGGGAAATATGATGCCTATTTAAAGATGTGGAAATGAAGTTTATGAAAGTTAAATAAACTATACTCAGTCCCACAACTGTAAGTTGGAAGACCTGTCCCTTAAGTTCTGGTCTGCCAACATTTTCCTTAGCTTTTCTGTACCATGTTTCCTTTATGAATGACTTTTCCAGAAAATTCTATATATCCACTTCTTACCAATAGGTCTTGTCAGCATTGATCCAACTCGCTCACTAATGTACTGTTTTGATTTGCTAGGGCTGCTATAACAAAGTACCACAGACTGGATGGCTTAAACAACTGAGGTTTATTTTCTTACAATTCTGGAGGCTAGAAGTCCAAAATCAAGGTGTTGGTAGGTTTGAGTTCTCCTGAGACCTCCTTCCTTGGCTTGCAGATAGGTTCTTCATCGCTGTGTTCTCCTGTGGTCTTTTCTCTGTGCATGCACACCCCTGCTGTGTCTTTCTGTGTTCAAATCTTCTCATCTTCTAAGGACACCACTCAGATTGGATCAGGGCCCACTTTAATGCCTACTTTAATTTAATCACCTCTTCATAGGTCCTCTCTTTAAATACAGTCACATTCTGAGGTGCTAAGAGTTCGGGCTTCAATATATGAATTGAGAGAAGGGGATGCGATCAGCCCATAACAGCCACTTAGATAATAATCAAGGCATTAGACTATTTCCTCTTGGGCTCTGCTAGGTCTTCCCCAGAGACCCAGAAAAAAGACCCCAAATGCTGTCATGAAGGACAAAGACAGTGACTATAGTGTCAGTTCTTATTTTGGGTTGTACTTATATAGCTCAGAAGTATGAATTGAGCAGTCCTTATCACTGTGGTGGGTTTTGTGCCTACTATATATAAGTTGCATTTATGCAAGTAGATTTAAATTTGTGAAGACAAAGTATTAAAATGAGGGCTTCTTATTGCCGAGTGAAGATGTACTACCTACTTTTGTGTAGACACAAGCATAGACCATTCATGTGATGAAAAGAGATCCAGAGCTCTAGTGACAGCAGGATAAAGGAGATTATGGACGGCCTTACTGTATCCATGAAAGGAGATAAAAATCCAAGCACTTCTAGAAGCTTCAAGGAGTGAGTACCAGGAGTGTAGTGGGCAAGACAAAGACAGGAAGAGACAGTTGTGAGGTCTAGGGGCATGTAGCTGCAGTCTAGAATCACCTATGGAGGAGAATCTGGACTCCTGGTAGTAAAGGGACTGGTCACAACCAAATAGAAAAATAATGTAAAGGACAGCAATTAGAGTAGCTAATGATTATTGCATTCCTACTGTATGCCTTTCCTACTATGTCCCAGGCATACAGGGCTCTGTGTACATGTTGTTAAGAATTTTACACTGACTTACATATCCTCTATGATCTTTCTTCCATGCTACATGGATCTCATGACCAAAGCTTTTCTTTCCTTCTCCCATTTCAAGGTCCTCTCTACTCTCTCTCATCTGAATAGCCCTTGAATTTTCTCATTCTCTATCCCCCAAGCTCAGATTATCTTGTTTCTTGGAGGAACATCTAAGAATCTTCATCTAGCTGGTAGGTCAGGGATTTCTTTCCATCTTGTTTCTACTTTGTCATGGCTGTGTGGAGGAAAATCAGTATTTGTGGTACCATAAGAGAACAGATGGGAGAGGGCAAATGTATGGTATTTTTAAAAAGATGGAAACTTTAACGTATAACCCAACACTATATCCTTGATTACTGTCTGTCTTTTCTAATTAGAATGGAAGCTCTATCAGAAGATATATCTCTCCCAGGCTCATAGCATCAGCATAGGCAACCAGTACATACTTATTGGATGAATAAATGAGGTATATAAAAATTTGAGCAGATGAAGGAATGAAGAGGAGAATTCTCTCTGGTGCTCATTTCTGCAGCCTTGCTTAACTTCCTAGGCTATTTCAATGTATAATTTTTTGCTAAAAATCATGGGCACAGAATCCTATAACTACTCTTTGGTTTGTATATTATCCCACAACAGAGCCTCCTACACTTTTCCAAAGATTTGAAACTGTCAATAAAGGTAAGTCCTTTAAAATATCAGGCTTCCTATATTTAAAACTCTATTTCTTCAAGACATGTCCTCATATGCAGACAGAGATCAAATAATGTCCTTTGTATTGAATTAAGGCAAGTTTTTGGAAAATGAATTCTATAAACTTTCCAGCTTTATTTTTCAAGAATGCATTAAGATTAGCAGCAGATGGTAAGCTCTTTGGACTAGGTCTTGTGCATTTTGCTTGTAAAATGAGAACACAGATTCTGAATCTAGGCAGTTGAGTTGGAATTCTAGCTCCCCTTTCTTGCTACCTTACAGGGTCTTGGCAAATTGTTTAACCTTTCTCGCTGGGTTTCATCATCTATAAAACAGGGATCATAATAATGTCTGCCTCATAGTATGCTGTGAGAATTAAATGAGCACTTAGAACGGGTTTTCACACACAGGAGAGCAGTACAAGTGTGAGTTACTGTTACTGTAAAAGGATGTGGCGTCCTTAACACTGAATGATAATTTGCTTCTTAAAGGGCCCCATGATTTAAATAACATCTCATGTGGGTGGCAAAGAACAAAGGATCTTAATAAAGACACATCCTGTGCTGGGCTGGGCAGTTTATATACATTATCTCATTTAATCTTTACATCATTCCCATTTACAAAACAAGAGCAAAACCAAACCAAACCAACCAAACAAACAAAAATCTTAGGTTAAAAATGTGTAAGTTCTTATTCCTAATAAATGAAAGTCAGATTTCAGTCTGGCTTTGTCAGATTCTGAAGTCTATTTTGTTTTAATGGTTTAAGTGCAGAACTACTTAGAGAAAGTTGAAATTTAGAAAATTGTTCAGCTACAGGCCTCTGTGCTAAAAATATTAAAGTGGCTGTAGAATACCTAATTTGGTTTCCCAAAATAAGCAGATTAACTCTCTGGAGAAAAGAGTAATTTCCCCTGAAGGATATTGCAAAATCTTATCAATTTTTACTGAGGAGAAAGAGGCCTAAAATATAGGTTTAGAAATACAATTTTAGATTTAAAGAATTTTTTTGTAAATAGAATGAGTACTGGTTTGAGGATCTGGGGTCATAATCAATTGTGATTTAAATTATTTTAGCTATTGTTCTTATTTGTGCATATGGTTTACTTTTTTGTTTTGTTTTTGAAGGACCTCTAAGTCTTTAGAGGACACATACCAGGAAACAAGATCGCCATCATCTCTGAGCTCCTGTTTCTATTTCTTTATCTCAACGTGTCCTCTTCCCATCTCCTATTGCAACTGTAGCAGTGTTGGTTATGTGACATGTTTTAATGTATAGGGGTGTGCGTGTGGCTGTATTTTCTCCCACCTTATGCTTTAATCTCTGTTTATTAATATCACTACCTTTTGCTTTTTTCTTTCTCCTTACTTTCACGTTATTTCTCATTGATTTCTCTTCTCTTCTTCCCCCACAGTATAGACCTGGAGTCTGTTTTATTTATATCTGATAAAGTTGTGTGTTCTCCATTCCTACTTTAACCTATCAAAAGAATAGTTGATATTTCTATATTTAAAAAGCTGACCCTAAACAACAAGGTCCTACTGCATAGCACCAAGGTCCTACTGCATAGCACCAAGGTCCTGTTGTACATTCAGTATCTTGTAATAAACTATAGTGGAAAAGAATATAAAAAAAGAATATATATACACTATAACTGAATCACTTTGCTGTACACTTTGCTGAAACTCACACAACATTGTAAATTAACTATACTTCAATTAAAAAAAAAAAAAAGCTGACCCATGTGGCCTTAATTATTTTCTTGGTAGCACAAAAGGATTTCCACCTCATTTGAAATAGTTATTGAATAAATTTTGCAAACATTTAAAGTAGCGGCATTGAAACAATGGCTGAAATGACATATCTACCTAAATAAAAAATATATATGAAGAAATTTGAAGATGGAAAGCTATTTAAGAGAATATAGGTTATTTTAATATTCTGGAGTAGATACGGAATTCATTCCATGAAGAAGTACCTACTACAGTGTTTTTGGGAATTGACCTAAAAGGAGATACTGGCATTCAGAATTCTGTTTAGAAATGAAGTTAAGAGTAAAAATGAGGCCTCTTAGAATCAGAAATTTCCCCGAGTCTGAAATGCATTGTGTCATTGGAAGATGTAAATTATTTCAGTGCAAGTATTTTCTCCCAGGAATTGAGACTCTAACAAAAGAGATAGACAATTCTCCTCTTTGCTTTATGTTGCAGAAAGCACTGGGAAAAGGAATGGGACTGAGTTGATAAAGCACCACCAACCCTGGATTGTTGGTGTCCCTTCTAATTCAAGGTTGAATGAGTCACAACTAGGGAAATATGCTATGGGCCATGACACTTTGTTCCTTATCCATGGGTTTGGAACTTTTTCCTTTGAAGGCAATGGATAGTCCCAGTGTCTATCACCCTATAACACAAAGGAAGCTGAGCCTTAGGTACAAAAGACTGCCTGCTTTTCTCTGCATCAGAGGCTGTTGGGTCTACTCTGCCATTTGTAGGTGTAGAAATGCCTGAAGCCTCCTGTTGATGAGAATAAAGCTGACAGCCCTACCACATAGAGACCTGCTAGGAAACCCAAAGGGAGGCTTATGGGCTCTTAGCATAAGACTTCTGCTGCTGCTATGCTGCTAAGTCACTTCAGTCGTGTCCGACCCTGTGCGACCCCATAGACAGCAGCCCACCAGGCCCCTCTGTCCCTGGGATTCTCCAGGCAAGAGTACTGGAGAGGGTTGCCATTTCCTTCTCAAATGCATGAGAGTGAAAAGTGAAAGTAAAGTCGCTCAGTCATGTCCGACTCTTCGAGACCCCATGGACTGTAGCCTACCAGGCTCCTCCATCCATGGCATTTTCCAGGCAAGAGTACTGGACTTCTAGCAGCAGTCTAAGCTGTGTTTCTCTGGTTGCTAAGTTTTCAGTAAACTCTTAGTAACAGTATGATTTAGTCTCAGTGGGATGCAGGGGAACTGAAATTATCACTGGTGATCAGGAGTAGACAGATGCACCTCGGAGTGAGTTCATAACATGGGAGTCATCTGCCCCAGAGGAGGTGGCTTGGCAGCAAGAGGACAAACCAGAGAACACGAAAAATGAGGGACTGTTAGGGCACTGCTCTGGGAAACTTCTGGAAATTAGTGGTTGAGATGAACACTTAAAGAAACTAATTTATGCCAGGAAGACAATGAGGGTTCATACCAAAACACTTTGCATATAAAAAGGAAGTCTAAACCTCACTTGGAGCTCATAGGCTAGGAGGCCAATAAAATATATGATTTTTTTGGAAACATTTTAAAATGGAGATTTAAAATTTATGTTAAACTAATCACCTTGTAGTCATAAGCCGAGATAAACATATTAACAGAAATAGCAAATTTCAGCCCATTCTTTCAATAAAATGAGTTGTGTTAATATGTAATTTACTAAGAAGCAAAAGTAATACATATTATAATTTAATGAGAAGCAATTCAATTTATTTCTGTTTGAGAGCTGCTACTCTTTTTTGACAAATTATTATTTTAATCTTATAATCATTTGATGTGATTAATCAGCCAATTAGCAAAGCACATATTTTCCACATAAATTAAAGGTGTTGGCAAAATGATTATTTCTTTTACAGTTTCAATATGTCTGTTTTATATTTTTTATGATTAAATTGATGAGGATCATGTTATCATTCCTCAGTGCCAGTATTTTGTGCCTGAAAGTCTTATTTTGTGCTAAATGTTTAACAAGGTCTTTCTGAAGGTAGAGTAAGAAGAAAACCTAAACCTTAGGTGAAATCCATGTAATTCAGCAAAAATATAATAACAAAGCACTAAAAGAGGACCTTCTTCCCAATTCCTGGCTCTGCCACGAAATGTAGATATTAATCACTTAGTTGATTCCTCTGAGCCTCAACTTCCCCATCTGTGACCCTCAGTTCAGTTCAGTCGCTCAGTCATGTCCGACTCTTTGTGACCCCATGAATCGCAGCACGCCAGGCCTCCCTGTCCATCACTAACTCCCAGAGTTGACCCAGACCCACGTTCATCAAGTCAGTGATGCCATCCAGCCATCTCATCCTCCGTCGTCCCCTTCCCCTCCTGCCCCCAACCCCTCCCAGCATCAGAGTCTTTTCCAATGAGTCAACTCTTCGCATGAGGTGGCCAAAGTACTGGAGTTTCAGCTTCAGCATCATTCCTTCCAAAGAAATCCCAGGGCTGATCTCCTTCAGAATGGACTGGTTGGATCTCCTTGCAGTCCCAGGGACTCTCAAGAGTCTTCTCCAATACCACAGTTCAAAAGCATCAATTCTTCAGCACTCAGCTTTCTTCACAGTCCAACTCTCGCATCCATACATGACCACTGGAAAAACCATAGCCTTGACAAGAAGGATCTTTGTTGGCAAAATAATGTCTCTGCTTTTGAATATGCTATCTAGGTTGGTCATAATTTTCCTTCCAAGAAGTAAGCGTCTTTTAATTTCATGGCTGCAGTCACCATCTGCAGTGACTTTGGAGCCCAAAAAAATAAAGTCTGACACAGTTTCCACTGTTTCCCCATCTATTTCCCATGAAGTGATGGGACCAGATGCCATGATCTTCATTTTCTGAATGTTGAGCTTTAAGCCAAATGTTTTAACTCTCCACTTCCACTTTCACCAGGGGCTTTTTAGTTCCCCTTAACTTTCTGCCATAAGGGTGGTGTCATCTGCATATCTGAGGTTATTGATATTTCTCCTGGCAATCTTGATTCCAGCTTGTGTTTCTTCCAGCCTAGTATTTCTCATGATGTACTCTGCATAGAAGTTAAATAAGCAGAGTGACAATATACAGCCTTGACGTACTCCTTTTCCTATTTGGAACCAGTGTGTTGTTCCATGTCCACTTCTAACTGTTGCTTCCTCACCTGCATACAGGTTTCCCAAGAGGCAGGTCAGGTGGTCTGGTATTCCCATCTCTTTCAGAATTTTCCACAGTTTATTGTGATCCACACAGTCAAAGGCTTTGGCATAGTCAATAAAGCAGAAAGAGATGTTTTTCTGGAACTCTCTTGCTTTTTCAGTGATCCAACAGATGTTGGCAATTTGATCTCTGGTTCCTCTGCCTTTTCTAAAACCCGCTTGAACATCTGGAAGTTCACGGTTCACGTATTGCTGAAGCCTGGCTTGGAGAATTTTGAGCATTACTTTACTAGCGTGTGAGATGAGTGCAATTGTGCGGTAGTTTGAGCATTCTTTGGCACTGCCTTTCTTTGGGATTGGAATGAAAACTGACCTTTTCCAGTCCTGTGGTCACTGCTGAGTTTTCCAAATTTGCTGGCATATTGAGGGCAGCACTTTCACAGCATCATCTCTCAGGATTTGGAATAGCTCAACTGGAATTCCATCACCTCCACTAGCTTTGTTCATAGTGATGCTTTCTAAGGCCCACTTGACTTCACATTCCAGGATGTCTGGCTCTAGGTCAGTGATCACACCATCGTGATTATCAGGGTCGTGAAGATCTTTTTTGTACAGTTCTTCTGTGTATTCCTGCCACCTCTTCTTAATATCTACTGTTTCTGTTAGGTCCATACCATTTCTGTCCTTTATCGAGCCCATCTTTGCATGAAATTTTCCCTTGGTATCTCTAATTTTCTTGAATAGATCTCTAGTCTTTCCCATTCTGTTGTTTTCCTCTATTTCTTTGCATTGTTTACTTAGGAAGGCTTTCTTATCTCTTCTTGCTATTCTTTCGAACTCTGCATTCAGATACTTATATATTTCCTTTTCTCCTTTGCTTTTCGCTTTTCTTCTTTTCACAGCTATTGGTAAGGCCTCCCCAGACAGCCATTTTGCTTTTCTGCATTTCTTTTCCATGGGGATGGTCTTGATCCCTGTCTCCTGTACAGTGTCACAAACCTCATTCCATAGTTCATCAGGCACTCTATCTATCAGATCTAGGCCCTTAAATCTATTTCTCACTTCCACTGTATAATCATAAGGGATTTGATTGAGGTCATACCTGAATGGTCTAGTGGTTTTCCCTACTTTCTTCAATTTAAGTCTGAATTTGGCAATAAGGAGTTCATGGTCTGAGCCACAGTCAGCTCCTGGTCTTGTTTTTGTTGACTGTATAGAGCTTCTCCATCTTTGGCTGCAAAGAATATAATCAATCTGATTTTGGTGTTGACCATCTGGTGATGTCCATGTGTAGAGTCTTCTGTTGTGTTGTTGGAAGAGGGTGTTTGCTATGACCAGTGCATTTTCTTGGCAAAACTCTATTAGTCTTTGCCCTGCTTTATTCCATATTCCTCTGTGACCCTAGAGGATTGTTTAGAAAGTGCAATAAAAAAATATATATGGAAATATTCTAAATGATTAGAGTGTCTATTACTACTTAAATATCTATTACTACTCAGGCCCATTGAGTCAGTGATGCTATCTAACCATCTGCTATCTAACCGTGTTGCTATCTAACCATTACTACTCAGGCCCATTGAATCGGTGATACTGTCTAACCTCTGCCACTCACTTCTCTTGCCCTCAGTCTTTCCCAGCATTCAGGGTCTTTTCCAATGAGTTCATTCTTCACAGCACATGACCAAAGTATTAGAGCTGCAGCATAAGTCCTTCCAATGAATATTCAGGGTTGATTTCCTTTAGGATTGACTGGTTTGTTCTCCTTGCTGTCCAAGTGACTCTAAAGAGTCTTCTCCAGCACCAGTTTAAAAGCATCAATTCTTTGGCACTTAGCCTTCTTTATGATCCAGTTCTCACATCTGTACATAATTTTGACCACATGAACCTTTGTTGGCAAAGTGATATCCCTGGTTTTGAATCTAGGTTTGTTATAGCTTTTCTCCCAAGGAGCAAACATCTTTTAATTTCATGGCTACAGTCACCAACCACAGGGATTTTGGAGCCCAAGAAAATAAAGTCTGTCACTGTTTCCACTTTCCCCCCATCTATTTGCCATAAAGTAATGGGATCAGGTGCCTATATATCTATACTATATGTACTCAGTATGTAAAAAACCTAAAAATTCATCCTATACTGCTGGGGTCCAGCCCCGGTGGATCCAGGGAATTCAAAGGGGAGATGGCTTCGGCGATCAGGAAACAACAGCTTATTTAAATGTTAATTAAAGATATAAAGAGTGGTTAAATAAGGATAGCTCAGTGAGAAAATTTAGTGGAGAAAAGAGGCTGAATAATTCAGCCAGAAGGTGAGAGAAAGAACGACATGGGGAGACCAAGTTTCGGTGAACAAGGCCCGCACTTTATTTTCCAAAGTAGTTTTTATACCTTAAATTATGCATAGAGGATAATGGGGGAAAGGGTAGAGTCATGCAGTAAGCCAGGCTTTCTTCCTGCAAACTTATCATATGCAAAAGTTTAGGTGATTTGCATCATCTTCTGGCCTGGAGGCCTGTTAACATTTTAAGACCCTTTCTTCAGAAAACTTATTTTTCTCTAAAGGTGATTAGTCAGGCACCACCCTCCAAAAGCATTAGATAAAGTTGCATTCCTATAGGGCAACGGTGTGGTGGGCTATAACAAGAAAAAGAATTAACTCAAGGGTCCAAGGTTACAAACATTAAAGCTACTACTTACACCAATTATATTAATCAATACACTGCCAGGGACACAGTAGGTAAGGGATATGAAGACTTAGCAGCAAACATTGGCCCAACAAGTGAAAAACCCTTCACCAATACAATTTCTAATCAATCTTTTAACTGCTCAACGGAATCTGTATTCAGACAGTTTAGAACATCTCACGCCTCTCACGGTTGTGAACTAAAACACTCTTGTCACGCCCAGGACAGCCCCCCATAAAGTCAGAGGTGTAGGTGAGAGCACAAAGCAGTAAAGTAGGCAGACTCTGGTTTTGGGGGTAGATGCTTGAGAATTTCCAGGGGGACTCCTGAGGCTCAATCCCGCCTTTGCGTATGCCGAGCCTCCTTCCTTATGACCTTTGCCACAGGCGGAGTTCCTCATGCTGGCTCCCGGCACCTCTACTATTAGAAATGGATAGAAATGAGATAATTCTAGCAGGCTAGGTGAATGGGTGGATGGCTTGCTATAGATGCAGATATAGTTGTAGTTTTTTAACCTTTTACATAATTTCTCATTCCATTTTACATACCTTATGGGACAAATCTTATTTTTCCTATTTTTAGGTGAAGTTCAAAGTGAAATAAAATCTTCAAAATAACCCAAGTAGTCAGTGACAGAGATGAGATTGAAGTCCAGGCCTCCTCTATTTCAGAATCCTGTGTTCTTTCTCCCTTACCTCACTGCCTTCTCCTTGTCAGTGCTTGGAACCCACCTGGCCGTATACCTACTAATGCAAGAGACTTCAGAGATGTGGGTTCGATCCATGGGCCAGGAAGATCCCTTGGAGGAGAGCGTGGCAACCCACTCCAATATTCTTGCCTGGAGAATCCCATGATCAAAGGAACCTGGGGGGCTACATTCCATTGGTTTGCAAAGAGTTCGATACGACTGACATGAATTAGCATGCATGCATGATAAGCAAGAATTATTAATGACTTCCAAAACAACGGAGTCAAAGGTTATTGGGAAAAAGGACATTCACAGGATCTCCAATTATTGCCACATAGAATACATATTAATTACAAATCCAAAACATTATTCTGACCTATTTCATTTACCTAATACCATATTCCTCTATTTCTTTGCATTGATCACTGAGAAAGGCTTTCTTATCTCTTCTTGCTAGTCTTTCGAACTCTACATTCAGATGCTTATATCTTTCCTTTTCTCCTTTGCTTTTCGCTTGTCTTCTTTTCACAGCTATTTGTAAGGCCTCCCCAGTCAGCCATTTTGCTTTTTTGCATTTCTTTTCCATGGGGATGGTCTTGATCCCTGTCTCCTGTACAATGTCACAAACCTCATTCCATAGTTCATCAGGCACTCTATCCATCAGATCTAGGCCCTTACATCTATTTCTCACTTCCACTGTATAATCATAAGGGATTTGATTGAGGTCATACCTGAATGGTCTAGTGGTTTTCCCTACTTTCTTCAATTTAAGTCTGAATTTGGCAATAAGGAGTTCATGATCTGAGCCACAGTCAGCTCCTGGTCTTGTTTTTGTTGACTGTATAGAGCTTCTCCATCTTTGGCTGCAAAGAATATAATCAATCTGATTTCGGTGTTGACCATCTGGTGATGTCCATGTGTAGAGTCTTCAGTTGTGTTGTTGGAAGAGGGTGTTTGCTATGACCAGTGCATTTTCTTGGCAAAACTCTATTAGTCTTCACCCTGCTTCATTCCGTATTCCAAGGCCAAATTTGCAGAAATGGTATGGACCTAACAGAAGCAGAAGATATCAAGAAGAGGTGGCAAGAATACACAGAAGAACTGTACAAAAAAGATCTTCACGACCCAGATAATCACGATGGTGTGATCACTGATCTAGAGCCAGACATCCTGGAATGTGAAGCCAAATGGACCTTAGAAAGCATCACTATGAACAAAGCTAGTGGAGGTGATGGAATTCCAGTTGAGCTATTCCAAATCCTGAGAGATGATGCTGTGAAAGTGCTGCCCTCAATATGCCAGCAAATTTGGAAAACTCAGCAGTGACCACAGGACTGGAAAAGGTCAGTTTTCATTCCAATCCCAAAGAAAGGCAGTGCCAAAGAATGCTCAAACTACCGCACAATTGCACTCATCTCACACGCTAGTAAAGTAATGCTCAAAATTCTCCAAGCCAGGCTTCAGCAATACGTGAACCGTGAACTTCCAGATGTTCAAGCTGGTTTTAGAAAAGGCAGAGGAACCAGAGATCAAATTGCCAACATCTGCTGGATCATGAAAAAAGCAAGAGAGTTCCAGAAAGAACTCCAGAGTTCTTTCTGCTTTATTGACTATGCCAAAGCCTTTGACTGTGTGGATCACAATAAACTGTGGAAAATTCTGAAAGAGATGGGAATACCAGACCACCTGACCTGCCTCTTGGGAAACCTGTATGCAGGTGAGGAAGCAACAGTTAGAAGTGGACATGAAACAACACACTGGTTCCAAATAGGAAAAGGAGTACGTCAAGGCTGTATATTGTCACCCTGCTTATTTAACTTCTATGCAGAGTACATCATGAGAAATACTAGGCTGGAAGAAGCACAAACTGGAATCAAGATTGCTGGGAGAAATATTAATAAGCTCAGATATGCAGATGACACCACCCTCATGGCAGAAAGTTAAGAGGAAATAAAAAGCGTCTTGAGGAAAGTGAAAGTGGAGAGTGAAAAAGTTGGCTTAAAGCTCAACATTCAGAAAATGAAGATCATGGCATCTGGTCCCATCACTTCATGGGAAATAGATGGCGAAACAGTGTCAGACTTTATTTTTTTGGGCTTCAAAGTCACTGCAGATGGTGACTGCAGCCATGAAATTAAAAGACACTTACTCCTTGGAAGGAAAGTTATGTCCAACCTAGATAGCATATTCAAAAACAGAGACGTTACTTTGCCGACAAAGGTCTGTCTAGTCAAGGCTATGGTTTTTCCTGTGGTCATGTATGGATGTGAGAGTTGGACTGTGAAGAAGGCTGAGCGCCGAAGAATTGATGCTTTTGAACTATGGTGTTGGAGAAGACTCTTGAGAGTCCCTTGGACTGCAAGGAGATCCAACCAGTCCATTCTGAAGGAGATCAGCCCTGGGATTTCTTTGGAAGGAATGATGCTGAAGCTGAAACTCCAGTACTTTGGCCACCTCATGCGAAGAGTTGACTCATTGGAAAAGACTCTGATGCTGGGAGGGGTTGGGGGCAGGAGAGGAAGGGGACGACGGAGGATGAGATGGCTGGATGGCATCACTGACTTGATGGACGTGAGTCTGAGTAAACTCCAGGAGTCGGTGATGGACAGGGAGGCCTGGCGTGCTGAGATTCATGGGGTCGCAAAGAGTCGGACACGACTGAGCGACTGAACTGAACTGAATACCACATTTGGAGAAGGCAATGGCACCCCACTCCAGTACTCTTGCCTGGAAGATCCCATGGACGGAGGAGCCTGGTAGGCTGCAGTCCATGAGGTCGCTAAGAGTCGGACACGACTAAGCGACTTCACTTTCACTTTTCACTTTTTGCTTTGGAGAAGGAAATGGCAAGCAACCCACTCCAGTGTTCTTTCCTGGAGAATCCCAGAGATGGGGGAGCCTGGTGGGCTGTCGTCTATGGGGTCGCACAGAGTCGGACATGACTGAAGCGACTTAGCAGCAGCAGCAGCAGCAATACCATATTGGTTAATGTTTATTTTGCTTCCATTTTTTCTCATTCTAAACACTGTTGTAAAACACTTTGATACACATAGCTTTGTACACAAACTTGTGTTCTAGAGAGGCAGCATGGCCAGTGATTAGAAGCAAGGACTCAGGAACCAGTCATAAACCAAGTCCTGGTTCTTTCTTTTCTTTCTTTCTTTTTTTTTTTTTAAGTTTTATTTATTTATTTATTTACTTTACAATATTGTATTGGTTTTGCCATATATCAACATGAATCTGCCATGGGTGTACATGTGTTCCCCATCCTGAACCCCCCTCCCACTTCCCTCGCATCGCATTCCTCTGGGTCATCCCAGCGCACCAGCCCTGAGCACCCTGTATCATGCATCAAACCCGGACTGGCAATTCGTTTCACATGTGATAATTTACATGTTTCAGTGGCATTCTCCCAAATCATCCCACCCTTTCCCTCTCCCACAGAGTCCAAAAGACTGTTCTATACATCTGTGTCTCTTTTGCTGTCTCGCATACAGGGTTATCGTTACCATCTTTCTAAATTCCATATATATGCCTTAGTATACTGTATTGGTGTTTTTCTTTCTGGCTTACTTCACTCTGTATAATAGGCTCCAGTTTCATCTACCTCATTCAGCTGTGTGACGTTGGCTGAAGTTCATCCCTCTGCACTTCAACTTCGCCATTCAGAAATGAAAATAACAATAGTGCCTACATCATAAAGTTGTTGTTGGAATCGGATGAACTTATATATGAAAAGGACTTGGAATAGTATCTTCATCAAGTCAGCACTCTAGGCTGTGTTCTATCTCAACTACAGTCATTGCTGTTGTTATGGTATGGTTGCGTTAAGGAAAATACATATTCCGGTTTAATTGAGCTTTAGGAATTACCTATGGGAGGGGCTGCAACAACATGTTTCCACTTTATCACAACCTCTCTAATATATGATATTATCAGATTTTTGTTGTCATTGTTTAAAAAGGTTTTTAAAAAATCTTAGTTTTAATTTGAAGTTTTCTGATTACTAGTGAATTTGGTTTTCTTTTAGTTTTTTTGGCCATTGCTTTTTATATTCTCTGATTCATCTGTTCATATGTTCTGCTTATTTTTTAATTGGACTGTCTTTGTTGTTAATAGGAACTCTTTGTATACTCTGGACTCTAAACTCTAGCCACTTGTACAAATTCCAGAGGTGAAGAGAATCAACATCTATACAATACCAAGTGTCCCATCCATGAACACAGTACCTGTCCTATTACCAAGGTAGTCTCTCATTTTGTTCAGTGAAACTGTATCAAATTTCTCCATAAAGAGCTTCCTTCTCTTCTCTTTTTTCTTTTCTTTCTTTTTTTGTTTGTTTTAATTTTTTTGGTCTTAATAAGATTAAGACCAAATCTTTTTTAAAGATTGTTGGTTTCTAATTTTGCTGCATTAAAGTCACAGAAAATATTCTGTATATATTTAGCCTTTGAAATGTGTGACATCAATTTTTGTGAATATTCCATGTGTTTGAAAGTTATGTGTTTTCACTGTCATTTAGTTGTAGAGTTCAATATGCATATTATAACATGAAGTTTATGTTATTCAGTGCTTCCATATGCTTAATGATTTTTCCCTACTTGAAATGTGTTAAAGTCTCCCATTATATGCATTATGGCAACTTTTTTTCTGATATACTCCTTTGCTATCTTATTGATGTTTTCTACTATTGTGTAGTTAAAACTTTATTTCTTAAAAATTCTTTATTTTCTTGAATGTTTTGAAATCTGCCATTCTAAAGTTTGAATCTACCTCATATTCTCTTCCTTCATTATTACAAACTTCAAGATAGCTTTGCCATCCTCTTTCCCCCAAAACAGAATTCCATTAATTGAACTTAATCAGATAGGTTTAGATCTTCAGCACTCCATCCATATCAATAGTTACTCATATTGTTTACCTTCTGTGATGTGAATTTATTAACAGCTCAAGTAGAAATGTAATAAAATGCTGTGCTTTTCCAGACTCATACTTTCATTTGAAAAAATCCATAAACTGGATGGCAGAAAGCATGGTATTTGATATGTGAATATCAAATATGTGAATTCCTACCATATGTGAATATCAAATATGTGAATTCCTACCATATGTGAATGGTAGGAAAGGGAAAGAGATACAATAAATAAACATGAATAGAGGCACTCCCCAACTTAAGTGTAAGCTGCATTCCAAGATTTCAATTGATGAATTGATCATGTGGAAGTTAGAGGATACTTGGTCTCCCAAGCGCTAAGTTATTTCCTCAGCTGTTCTCAACTGCTAATTAGGAAGCCCCATGTCCTCTGTGTTATTACCTGTTCCTTGGCACATATTTTCCTGGCTATCATGACTTCATTTCTCATAAACATTTTAGAGCTTGTTAATGATGGATTCATTTTAAAGCTCTATTAGGTTTGAGAGTTCATAGCCAAGCATATTTTTTCCCCATTCAATTCCCTCTATCCTTCACTGGAACTCTCTTATTTTTATATGACCCAAGTCTAGGACATCACATCTGCCTCTTCAGTATTAACAAAGTAGATAATTATCTATTTCTAATTCTTCTATTTCTTTCAAGGAGGAGTTGAAGACTGAGAATGTAGAGAATGTGATGCAGGATAATTATACTCAGTTGGAATCTTTAAAGAAAACATTGCCCATGCTACCTTGTCTTTCAACTTTTTACAGACAAAGCCAAAGATGTTAGAGGTATATTTAAAGATCTTCTGACTTTGTCGATTTATTCCACATGAATTTGTCATAGTGATTAGTCGTTGTTGACTTAGTGAGTCTGGGCATTGTTTCTATACACGAAACAAGCTTTGGAGGCACACCCTACATATCAGGAAAGATCTGCACACAGCGTTAGGTGGCATCCTTAGGCAGCCTGATTTTATTTCTCTTACAAGAGCTAAGGGGACAATCTAAATCTCAGGCTTCTTTCCACTAACTGGTTTCTATGACTCTCTTCTGATCACATATGCGTAGGGATCCACATGATGACTATATTAGTTTGCTAGGTCTGCCATAACACAGACCATAGAAATTTGTCTTCTCACCACTCAGGAGGCCAGAAGTCCAAGTCAAGGTGTTGTCAGGTTTAGTTTCTTCTGAGGCCTCTCTTCTTGACTTAAAAATGGTCATATTTTCCTTGTGTCTTCACATGGCCTTTCTTCCGTGTGTGTGTGCATGCCTGGTAGGTCTTTGTGTGTCCAGATTTCCTCTTCTATGAAGGACACCAGTCAAATTGGATTAGAACCCTAGTGGGGTTCATTAGAATGCCCTAATGGCTCAATTTTAACTTAACACCCCTTTAAAAGCTATATCTCCAAGTGTGGGCAGTGCTTGACATAAGCAGGTACTTGTACTTTGGTCTGGTGACAGAGAGGGCAGTTGAAGAAGCACTGTAAAAAGAATTGCATCTGAATGATTTTTGGATCAAAGATGATTTGAAGACTAGCCATTTTAGAACATGATTATTTTCAAGTCTTGCTTAAAACCCCCATTATCTTCCAAAACCCAGCAAAGTAGTTCAGGATTTCCTTCAGGGAAGTGGGGCGAGAGGCTTATCACTTTGGTCCCTTTAAGTTGGACTGAATAGTGTGGATGAGGCACCACCTTGGCAAGATTGGGGTGGACCAACTGAACAGGTCTCTTCCACTTCGAATTTCTATGATTAATGTGCTCTTGCTCGGATTTTCTGCATTTTCTAACAGTTTTGAAAATCTCTGCTAATGGAAAAACATTTTACGAAGAGATTGAAAGTAATTATAGTGTCTTTCCTTTTTTTACCTAGAATATATAATCAATTTCATTTATTTCCCTAGTAAAACATTCACTGCAGGTTTAATCTTTGAAAGACAACTTGATTATCTGTTCTACAGAGCAAGTCAGGAGATATCATTCAATCATAACTTCCTATTATGAAATGTTTATGCCCAAATCATTTTCATATTGAATAGGGGTCTGATTAACACATAACATTTAAGGTGTGTGTGTGTTTCACAAAACAAACTGAATAGGTAGCATGTAACATTATTGAAAGTATATTGATATATTTAGTACCTTTGCTTTAAAAAAAAAAAACTATTTTTTTTTTCTCTTCTAGAGCTACATAATGTCCTGAATGTTTTAAATAAAGGGTACTGTTCTGCACTCCAAAACCGTGTAATAAAAACTCTTTGAAAGTGGATTAAATAACTTCCCACATACAGTTAATGTCATGGTACTCTTAAATAAAAAAGGGGAAGGAACAAACAATGGGAAATAAAAATACACATTCTTATCTGGAAAGTCACCTTAGATTACACTTTTTAAAAAACTAAGTTCTGTACATATTAAACTTCTTTTGCAAAAGTATAAATGAAAATTTCCACCTAAATTAATATCTAATATATGTGACCTACATTTCCCCAAGCATCCTCACAGGGATTACCCCAGAGTAACAGTGTGTATGCTTAGTCGCTCAGTTGTGTCTGACTCTTTGCAACCCTTTGGACTGTAGCCTGACAGGCTCCTCTATCGATGGGGATTTCCAGGCAAGAATACTGGAGTGGGTTGCCATTTCCTTCTCCAGAGGTTCTTCCTGAAGCAGGGGTCGAGCTTGTGTCTCTGGGTCTCCTACACTGCAGGCAGATTATTTACCCGATGAGCTATCAGGGAGTAACAGTAACACATATTAAACCCCAAATCTCTGGTTTAGGGTTTGCTCTCTCTCCGTGAGCAAAACTGCCAGAACACCAGCCCCTAGATCCTGCACTCTGATTGAAAGGTGCTAACGAAAGATCACAACACTGCCAGTGTCTCTGTCCCATTTTGTGGGATATGATCTTTGTGCAAATTAGTAAAAGTTGCTCTTTCTCCAAGCAGATGAAGAAAGGAACTGGATTTCAAGCATGTTCTAATTCCCTTGGCTGCATGTCCTTGAGCATGGACAACCAACATGTGTGCGGCAGCCCTGCCAACTCACCTCTTCTTCTGACCTGCAGCATTAGTTCACTGTCTCTTTTCAGCCTATATGACCCTGAATGCTGTGTGACCTTTGGTGGTGACAGTCTCTGCGAAACCTGTTTCTGCTGTTTTCTACCATGGTGGTCGCAGCTGTTCTTATTCAAAGTCAATAATTTCCATGCTAAAACTATGGAAGAATGAGTCCCCCACAACTCACACTGCATCTTTTTTCAAGAACCACAGCAGAGCAAATCTGCTTGCTACATTTAAGGAATATAGCTTTTTGGAGGAGATCAGGTATTTGTTTTGCAAGAAGTCACCAAACTTTCTTCCTAAGTGTCTATATTAGTTTTCATTCCCACCAACAATGAATGAAAGTTCCTGTCGCTCCACATCCTCACCAGCATTTGGTATTGTCAGTGTTCTGCATTTCGGCCTTTCCAATAGGTGTGTAGTGGCATCTCACTGTTATTTTAATTTGCAGTTCCCTTATGACATATGTTGGGCTTCCCAGGTGCCATAGTGGTATAAAAAAATAAATAAAAAATCCACTTGCCAATGCAGGAGACTCCAGAGACACAGGTTCAATCCCTGGGTCGAAAAGATCTCCTAGCATAGAAAGTGGCAACTCACTCCAGTATTCTTGCCTGGAGAATTCCCTGGACAGAGGAGCCTGATGGGCTACACCCATGGGGTCATAAAGAGTCAGATGTGAATGCATGCACTCTGCACCATATGCCATATGTTGTGGACCATCTTTTCTTATGCTTTTTTGCCATTTGTGTATCTCATTAATGAGATGTATGTTAAAGCCTTAGACTCATTTTTTAATTGGGTTGTTTGTTTTCTTATTGTTGAGTTTTAGGAGTTCTTTATTTGTTTTGGATAGCAATCCTTTAACAGTATGTCTTTTGCAAATATTTTTATCCAGTCTGTGACTTATCATCTCATTCTCTTGATGAGTGCATTTGTTATAGCTCCGTCTCCTGAAGAAAATGACACATATTCCTTAGGACCAAATAAAGAGAAAATCTGAGTGAATGCAGCTGCTTAACTCAACTTTGTTCCCTTCCATAGTCTACTTGGGAAGCTAATGGCTTATCTCCCCCATCCCTTACCCCAGAGTCATTGGGAATATTGGTCCAAGAGGTCAGGAATCTCAACTTGTCTAGTCATTGTCTCTACCAGAAAGTGTATGAGGTCTTCAGGCAAACAAAATCCTTTTCTTACTTTTATACCAGCTCTCAGAACCTTCTCAAAGATATGGGAACTGAGAAGAATCGGTAGTTTAGCCTTCTGCTCTAAGAGCCTCCCTATATAGTTTTATATGACTTTAGAGGCTAAATAAAGAAACTGTACAAGAATATACTTTATCCAATGATGAAGTGAGGTCACGCTGGATTTGAAGAACAAGATAAAATCAGTCTTTGTATGACTTGCATTAATCCAATGATCTGGCCCAACACTTTGTTAATGTGGATTGTGTTCTCGCAGCCTCTCTGCCTTCCAGCCTTTGAGCTTGCTGTGTTCTGTGTGCTGTCTGTTTTGCTCAGCATCAACCTAGACAAGAAAATCAGCATTTTCACTGATCTCCAGGCCAAAAAGAGTACCATTAATATAAAAGTTTTCATTTTTGCTATTCCATTTTTTAATTTCCAAGCTCCTTTTTTGCTCTCTGACTTTTCCTTGTTCGGCATTTTTAATCACATTCTTGTTATAAATCTTATACTCTTATCACTCAGAGATTATCAGTGATAGTGTTTTCTGTTTATTTTTATGGCCTTGACTGTACTCATTTTCAAGTATTAACACTTAGAAGTTAATTGAAGGCTGTGCAGTTATTCTCCATGTGTCTCTCCAGAAATACTCTCCATTCTTTCAAGGCCCTGGAGGCTGACTGCTATAGATCACGTCATCTGGGATCCCTAGCTCCCTATTAGCTTCCTATCAGGTTCAACCAGTGGAGGCACTGGCAAGTGGTAAGAAAGGAAAGGGAGACGGAGATTGGTCATCCGTTCGCATTTACTCTCTGCCCAGCCATTGTTCTTTCAGTGCCTGTGTTCCTCCATCACAGGGTTTCTTAACCTTGGCACTGTTGACATTTGGGGATAAATATTTCTTTGTCGTGGGCACTGTCCTGTGCATCATAAGATGTTGGCAGCATCCCTGACCTGTTCTTTCTAGATGCCAGTAGCAATTCCATCTCCCCGATGTCTCAATCTCAACCAAAAATGTTTCCTGGCGTTGCCAACATCCATGGGAGAAACTACCCCTGGTTGAGAACTGTCCTATTGCTGTGGCTGGAACAGCCGTCTTCCACAGTTCCAGCTCAGACTGGACTCCAGTAATAGCAATCTCTCCTCTTGTCTCCTTAGGCCTGCCCACTTGTACTCCACCCTAGGCTGCTCAGCGTTCTTTTTTGGTTCATTTGAATCTTCCCAGCCATCTATAAGAAATCCCTTCATTATGGTCTCATTTACATGAGTCCTGTTAGTATGTGCCACCTGTTTTCGGCTGAGACCTCATTGTTCCAAGGTGTGTCATGCTGGAAACGACTGTGGCTCAGCCTCTTTGATAACATTTCCATCACTGTATCTGAGAACCAAGATAAAATATCTTGTGTTCAAGTATAACCATCTCAACCATGTTGGAAGGATTTCCAGGACAGATGGTCCATTCGTGAGCTATTCCTCTTTCTGCTCTCACGGCCCCATTCCTGCCGCCATCACACAGTCTGTGTCATGTCTTCCGTGCGTGTCTTTCTCCTCATTGCCCTGCCTGCATGTCTCATCCGAGTCACTTGTGTTTCTGATGCTAACACCAAGCTGTTAGCATCCACTTGTTGCCTCTTGAGAGAAGCCACAGCATCACAGGCATTTGGGTTTGCTGCTTGCCTGATTGCTGCCAGCCACCATAACGTTGCTTCCACATTGACTTCCCCCTCTGCTCTGCCTCATCCACACAGAGCAGGCTGGCAGCACCTGAGCCCCACAGACTACTCTGTGGAAAAACCCATTTTAGGGACATTCATCTCTATGAAGCCTTCAATATGAATTTAAAATGAAAGGAATTAAGAGATGTAACTATCTCTCACCAGAGGCTCTCTAAAAACTACAGAAAAAAATAAAGGAAGAAAACGAAAAAAATTACTTTAGTGAAAACTGACCAAATCCATAACAAACAAATAAGTCCTATTTCAGCCTTTTTGCCCCTCAAATAACTCCAGGCCAGGATAGCAAAGCAGTCTCTCCAAAGTCAGAAAACTTGCTCAGAGATTTGGCCTTAATTTCTTTACAAAAGACTGGAATTCACCACCCTGAATAGCACAGAAAGAAAACCTGGAATTCTTAGGGTACAAACCAGGTACAGAGCTCATTTACAGATGATCTCTTCCAAACTCCCTGCTTTGAATGCAAACCTTTACAAACTAGATTAAGAGCTGAAGTTCAGCATTCTCAGGAGTTGCTAAAAGTAAGTACTTGAATGAGCTAAATACCACTTTGCTATTCAGTTGCTTACTAATGTCTGTCTCTTTGTGATCCCATGGACTACAGCACACTAGGCTTCCCTGTCCTTCACCATCTCCCAGAGTTTACTCAAACTCATATCCATTGAGTCAGTGATGCCATTCAACCATTTCATCCTCTGTCATCCCCTTTTCCTCCTGTCTTCAATCTTTCCCAGCATCAATCTTTCACCAGTCTTTTCCAATTAGTTGTCTCTTCACATCAGGTATCCAGACTATTGGAATTCAGCATCAGTCCTTCCGATGAGTATTCAGGGTTGATTTCCTTTAGGATTGACTGGTTTGATCTCCTTGCTATTCAAGGGACTCTCAAGAGTCTTCTTCAGCACCACAGTTCAAAGGCATCAATTCTTTGGTGCTCAGCCTTTTTTATTGTTCAGCTCTCACATCCATACATGACTGCTGGGAAAACCATAGCTTTGACTATATGGACATTTGTAGGTAAAGTAATGGCTCTGCTTTTCAATATACAGTTTAGGTTTGTCATAACTTTTCTTCCAAGGAGCAAGCGTCTTTTAATTTCATGGCTACAGTCACTGTCCACAGTGATTTTGGAGCTCAAGAAAATAAAGTCTCTTACTGTTTCCATTGTTTCACCCTCTATTTGCCATGAAGTGATGGAACCATATGCCATGATCTTTGTTTTTGGAATGTTGAGTTTTAAGCCAGCTTTTTCACTCTTGTCTTTCACTTTCATTAAGAGGCTCTTTAATTCCTCTTCACTTTCTGCCATAATGTGGTGTCATCTGCATATCTGAGGTTATTGATATTTCTCCCAGCAATCTTGATTCCAGCTTGTGTTTCATCCAGCCCTGCATTTCACATGATGTACTCTGCATATAAGTTAAATAAGCATGGTGACAATATACAGCTAACTTCATCTAATCCCCAGGGTTTACTTCACACCAAGAACATGTAAGCATCACTCTTTAGCATGGCCCTGCTTCATAGACTTAGCTTTGAAAGGCAGGTTAAATCATCAAGGAGAATACAAGGAATGTATCCCCAGGAGAAGCAGGCAATTTATTTTTAGGCTTTCATCAGTAAAAAGAGCAACATCTCAAATGTGAAACTCTTTGCAACTCAGGAATAAATATAAAAGTAGACCCTATTTTTAAAAGGTAATCCGGTTTGTTAATTGCACTGTTAACTCTCTTGTTCTGCAGTGTTCTTATGTCAAATGCCACCCCCACACCCGAGAGAAGGTAACTGCTAGCGGCAGCTCATGAGATCACACAGAATCCCTTTCGAGCTGCAAGCAGAGGCACTGGATCCCAATGAGCAAGATAAGCCATCTTCAGAGCAATCTTCAAATTATTCTGAGCACAGAAATTTCCTGGAGCATAGTGCTGGGAAAACGTGCTTGATTGAGCCTCTCAGTTGCTCGTGTTATCACAGAAGGACAGGTGTGGTTGTCATGTTTAATATCCTGTAAGAGGAAAGGCCTAGGGCAAGAGTCACAGTGGAAAAAGGTATAATATTAACCCTCATGGAAATTAGATAGTCCTAAAGGAAAGCCAGCACTTGAACTTAATAACAAAGCAGACGTTTCTTATTTTTCATTCCCCTTTGGTTGTATTTTCCTGGAATTCTTTGTTCGAGAATCAGGAATCTAGGCACACTTGGCCAATGTTATCTTAGCACAGCTGGCATTAATATCACCTGTGTGTGTGTGTGTGTGTGTGTGTGTACACGCACGCACATATGTGTGTGTGTTAGTCATTCAGTCGTGTCTGACTCTTTGTGACCCCATGGACTGTAGCCTGCCAGGCTCCTCTGTCCATGGGACTCTCCAGGCAAGAATACTGGAGTGGATCTTCCTGACCCAGGGATCAAACTTGGGTCTCCTGTATTGCAGGCAGATTCTTTACCGACTGAGTTACCAAGGAAGCCCCAACATCACTAGTGCCCAAAACTGCTGGAAAATTATTCACAAGAAAAGGATTCATATCCACTTTGTTAGAACTCCCAGTTTACCTTTCCTTTTCTAGAAACCTTACGAGCATCAAGAATTTCGCAAGAATTTTCACTGCTGGAATGCTGCTGTGACTGTGTGTTTGCAACAGAATACAAGCAACAGTGGTGAGCCAAGGCAGTGCTGGCTGGGAGGGCAGAGCAGGAGCCCACCTCTCTGGGATTACTCTCACTGTGCTGCCTATGCGACTCTGAACAAGCTCTTTAAGGCTCTACTGTTTCATCTCTAATGTGGAGGAAATAATAGCACCCATTTCACTGGGCTGTTGTACAATTAATTTTTTCCTCCCAAGATCCCCAACTCCCACACTTTCTTCCACCTTAGCAAATGTCCTTCCATCCATGAAACTGTTCAAGCTAGAAGTCAGAAGGTCCCCCTAAATCATTCTGTCATTCACACTCCCTAGCCAGTTTGAGATTGCGTCTGTCAATTCCACCTCCATGGCAGATCCAGCGTCTCCCCACAGCTCTGGCATCTGGGCCAGTGGTGCTCTCATTTTCTCGCTCTAGCTCTTCCCCAGCTTCTCTACCACTGACTGCCCAGGGTATTCCTCTGGCCTGGTTGACACAGGCCAGACACCTTCACATGTCTCCTTGCTTCTACTCTTTACAGGGCTTAGTTACTATTAAGTAGACCTTAAGTTGGAGAAGGAAATGGCAACCCACTCCAGTGTTCTTGCCTGGAGAATCCCAGGGACGGAGGAGCCCAGTGGGCTTCTGTCTATGGGGTTGCACAAAGTCGGACACGACTGAAGCGACTTAGCAGCAGCAGACCTTAAGTAGTATTAAGTAGTACTATTAAGTAGACTATTAAGTGATAATCTGGAAAAGGAAATTCTGTTGTAGCCTTGCTTAGAGGCTGCCAGTTTCTCCTACTACACTGGAAATCCATGCCAGGCTCTTCATCATCACTCTTGCCTCTCCTCTCGCCTTTCCTCACTTACATCTGCTTTCCTTCCTTCCTGGAGCACATTCCTTTCTTAATGCCTTCACACCAGTGTTCTCCTCTGCCTTGAGCTTTGGTCCCTGTCTTAGCCCATTCAGGCTGCTATAACAAAAATATCACAAACTGGATGGCTAATAACAACAGACGTTCATTTCTCACAGTTTGGGAGAGATTTCTCACAGATTTCAGCTTTTGATGAAATTCAGAGAGTTTGATGAAACCTCACTTCCACATTCATAAGTTCCGTCTCCTCCATGTGTCCTCACATGATGGAGGCTCTCTTTTATAAGGGCATTCATTAATCCCTTCCATGGAGGAGCTAATCATTTATGACATCATCCCCTCCCAAAGGCCCCACCTTCAAATACTATCACATGGAACAGATAGAGCAGCCCTCAGACCTGATGTGACACTGTGTGATTCAGCTCTCCGCTCAGCACAGCCTGTTACCAGAAGCCTTCCCCGACCACACAGTCTAAAGTAGACCATCGTGATTTCACTCGCTACCTTTGCCTCATGCTATTTATCAGAATCTAAATCTGTCTTGTCTATTTAATCCATTATCCACTCCCCAAGTAGGAAACAGCGCCTGAGAGAACAGCAGTCCAGTCAAGTGTTACTCAGTAGCCCTCCTCCCAGAGCCCCTAAATAGTGCCTCGAGGCACAACAAGATTTGTTGAAGGAACACATAGAAAATGGTTTGTATGCAAGTACTTAACAAATGTGGAGGAGTTTCTGTTGATTGAGAATACTTTTTTTTTTTATCCCAGTCAGTTTTGTTGGCAAAGTTTAAATACAAAATCAATTTTTGTATTTTTTTCTAATAGTAATATCAATGGTTTGGGGGAAGGGGAGGCAAGAAATGGCCCCCTGAGAGAGGTGGAACCTTTGCAGCAGGTCCCAAAGGCTCCAGAGTCATTATTTTGCAAAGGGAATTTATAACAGGACCTGTCACTTGAGAAACAGTGAAACTTAGATTTATATCCTCCATTTAATTCCTTTTATGGGTATTCAGCATGGTTCGACCATTGAATACTTAATTCTAAATTCCAGATATGTTCAAGTTAAATCCCTTAGATATAAAGAAAATCAGCATCAACTTCTCCACTTTCCCCAGTGTATAATGCACCCTTTTAATAGAAAAATTAGCCATGAACAGAAGACCTTAATAGACATTTCTCTAAACAGAAGGCTAGTAGGCACATGAAAAGATGCTCAATATCGCTCCTTATTAGAGAAATGCAAATCAAAACAATGAGGTACCACCTCATACCAGTCACAATGGTCTTCATGAAAATGTCTACAAATAACAAATGCTGGAGAGGGTGTGGAGGCAAGGGAACCCTCCTACGCTCTTGGTAAGTTGGTACAGCCACTGTGGAGAACAGTATGGAGGTTCCTCAGAAAACTAAAAATAGAATTACCACATAATCCAGCAATCCCACCCCTAGAAATAAACCTGGACAAAACTATAATTCAAAAAGATACATGCACCCCTATGTTCATAGCAGCACTATTCACAATAGACCAGACATGGACACAACCTAAATATCCTTTGACAGATGAATGGATAAAGAAGATGTGGTACATATATACAATGAAATACTACACAGGCACAAAATAGAAGAAAATAATGCCATTTACAGCAACATGGATGCAACTAGAGACTAGAGAAAGGCATATACCTTATGATATCACTTATACATGGAATCTAAAATATGATACATATGAATCTATCTACAAAATAGAAACAGACTCATAGACATATAGAGCAGACTTGTGGTTGCCAAGGGTGGTGGGAGGGGAGAGGGAGGGATGGCCTGGCAGTTTGAGATTGGTAAATGTAAACTATAACAATTAAAATGGATAAACAAGAAGACTGTAATGTACACCTTGTTGTTTAGTTGATAAGTTGTGTCTGATTCTTTTGTGACCCCATGGACCGTAGCCCGCCAGGCTCTTTCTGTTCATGGGATTTCCTAGGCAAGAACACTGGAGTGGATTGCCACTTCCTTCTCCAGGGGATCTTTCCAACCTGCATCTCCTACATTGGTAGACAGATTCTTTACCACTGAGCCACCAGGGAAGCACAGAGAGCTATATTCAATTTCCTGTGATAAATCATATGAAAAAGAATATTAAAACAGAATATATTATATATGCATATAATTGAGTCACTTTGTTGTACAGCAAAGATTGGCACAACATTGTAAATCAACTATATTGCAATCAAAATTGATCAATCAATCAAATCCTGTCATTATGAACATGAGAACAACAACAACAAAAAGAAAATATCATTCCTTGGAGGCTAGGGATTTATCAAGATTTCTTGGTGAGCAAAACTGATATTTGCACTGATAAGTTAAACTCAGTGTTTCTCTATAAATAGGGAAGCAATTTGGTTGAATAAAGTAGATTGGCGCATTGAACCCTTTGAATTGTTTTATGTGGAAAAATTTCCTGACAGGTTCTTTAGCATGACTGGTACATAAAGTTATATCTGTGCTACAGAGCTTGTCTCTCAATAATAATCATAAATAGTTGGAAAACTAGTGATCCAGCCAGTGACTCTATGTCAACATAACCTTTTTGAAAAGAATTATGATTTATCATATACATATGTCTACCCTTTCTTCCGAATGCAAGTTTATATTTTATAAGTGACTGGGCAGCCTTTTGGAAAGGTTGTTGTTGTTGTTCAGTCTCAAAGTTGTGTCTAACTCTTTGTAACCCCATCAACTGCAGCACGCCAGGCTTCTGGGTCCTTGACTGTCTCCCAGAGCCTGCTCAAACTTGTGTCCATTGAGTCAGTGATGCCATCCAACCATCTCATCCTCTGTCACCCCGTGCTCCTTTTGTCCTCAATCTTTCCCAGCATCAGGGTCTTTTCCAATGAGTCAGCTCTTCGCTCAGGAGGTCAAAGTATTGGAGCTTCAGCTTCAGCACCAGTCCTTCCAATGAATATTCGGGGTTGCTCCCTTCCAATTCCATAGATAGAGCAAATCCATTTTAAAAGAATTCTAAATAAGGAGATTTAGAGTAATATTTGACTATGTAATTGTATGTACACAAATAAGACATATTCCTGTCATCAAGAAGCTTACAAGTTACTGAGAGATAAATGTTCAAACAGAGTAGAAATGTTATTTAAGGTCAATTAGCATAATTCCTAGTGAGAGACGAGCAGACATAAAAGTCAGACTCAGCCAAGGCTTCGTGGGGAATGGAAGGTGAGCTGAGACTTGAATGCTAAGTGGCAGGACAGGAGCAGAGAAAGAAGGTGGTTTCCAGCAGAAAGGGAACAATGTATTTAAGGGACGATGACACTAAATAAAGAGGTAAGGGCCAGCACAGAGGATTTATACTACCTACAAACTGTGTAGGTTTCCTTTTAGGCAAATGGAAATATTAAACTGAGAAGCACAGACATACACAGATTTCTGTTTAAGAACAGGACTGTCCAGTAAAACTTTCTGTGATAATGGAGATTGTTCTGTATTTGCACTATTCAGCATGGTGGTCATTTGCCACTCAGTAGCTACTGAGTACTTGAAATATGATTAGTGAGACTGAAAAAAATGAACTTTTTAATTGGGTTAGGTGTACGTTGACAAACGGTGTATGGCTAGGGGCTACAGTATTACTGCAAATTTTGAAAGCTACACCTCACCCATATTTAAGGTTAGGTTGCAGATATGAGCTATAATAAGAAAGCCCTAAAGCAAGTTATTTTGAAAGTCCAGGAGACTGTACTGTTGAAGACTGAAAAAAGGGTAGTGGCAGCTGAGAAGTAAAGGATGGGGTACCTCACCAGGTAGGCCAGGTAGACTTGTGCCCTCAGTTCCTGGGCTCAGTGACCAGTGCAGCCAATGTAAGAAATTAGCACTGAAGGGATTGATTGGATATGAATAAGAAACAAATGCTAAAAGTTAAATCTCTTCCAGGCTGGTTAATAACACATTTTCTTCTCTTCAAATTATATAGGAAAAGGAGAGGAAAAGGTTAAGCCTTTCTCTAACTAAAGAATTTGCATACTTGGTCTCCAAAATTTGGGAGAGGGAAAAAGGGTGCCCATTGAAAGAAGAGAGCAGTTTATAGCTTCTCTGAGACAGTGAAGGGAACTGGGATAGGTTTGTACGAGTCCTGCAGGGAGAGCCCTCAGATCCTGCTCTTTCAGAGTGCTCTGGAGAGCAGGAGGGACTCGTGGGAGGAGATGATAAGTGAGTCCAAGAAGGTGGACGTCAGGCCCGGGTGCATTCAGCTTCAATAAAGACCTCTGCTTCCAAGTTCTAACTTATCAGGTGGCGCTAGTGGTAAAGAACCATAAGAGATACTGGTTCAATCCCTCATTGGGAAGATCCCATGGAGGAAAGAATGGCAATCCACTCCGGAATGTGGCGTAGAGCTCCAAAATGAGTTGGCAGGGCTGCGTTTTTCCCTGGCAGTGCTGCTGCTGCTGCTGCTAAGTCACGTCAGTCGTGTCTGACTCTGTGCGACCCCACAGATGACAGCCCACCAGGCTCCCCCGTCCCTGGGATTCTCCAGGCAAGAACACTGGAGTGGGTTGCCATTTCCTTCTCCAACGCATGAAAGTGAAAAGTGAAAGTGAAGTTGCTCAGTCGTGTCCGACTCCTAGTGACCCCATGGACTGCAGCCTACCAGGCTCCTCCGTCCATGGGATTTTCCAGACAAGAGTACTGGAGTGGGGTGCCATCGCCTTCTCCCTGGCAGTGCTAGGGAGAATCTGTTTTCTTGCCTTTTCCAGGCCTCTAGAGTCCACCTTCATTCTTCGACTTCATCCGTCTCCCCCCTTCACCCCTCCCCTCCCCCTCTTTCTCTCCTTTTCCCTCTCTCTTCTTCTTCCTTTCCCTCTTCTCTCCACTACTGTTCTCATATCTTCTCTTCTGACTTTCACCCTTTTGCCTCCTTCTCTTAAGGATTCTTGTGATTACACTGGGCCCAGGAAAATATTACTGAGCCCAGATAACCTCTCCATCTTAAGATCCTTGACCTTTGCAAAGTCCCTTTTACCATGTAAGGTAATATCATTACAGATTCTGGTTTCAGGGTGTAAATATCTTTAGGAGGCTATTATTCTGTCTATTACACCAACCTACATGGATAAAATCTTATTTTAATGATTAATGAGAAAACATGTAAATTTTTCATTGCATTAAAATTAAGTTATATCAGTATACTTGATACATTTTAAGTAGGTAAACCTTTTTCTAGGACTTAAATTTTAAGTAGGTAATTTATAAGTAGGTAAACCTTTTTCTAGGACTTAAATTTTAAGTAGGTAATTTATAAGTAGGTAAACCTTTTTCTAGGACTTAAATGTTGTTTAAGAGCTAAAGCTTTAGTTTCATCAACATTTATAATGTTACCATTTGACTTATAATGGTTGACTCTTTTCCCTTTTTTTTTTTAAATGTATTATTTATTTTTTAATTGGAGTATAATTGCTTTACAATGTTGTGTTACTTTCTGCTACACAACAAAGTGAATCAGCTGTGTGTATACATATACTCCGGAGAAGGCAATGGCACCCCACTCCAGTACTCTTGCCTGGAAAATCCCTTGGGCAGAGGAGCCTGGTAGGCTGCAGTCCATGGGGTCTCGAAGAGTCGGACACAACTGAGTGACTTCACTTTCACTTTTCACTTTCATGTGTTGGAGAAGGAAATGGCAACCCACTCCAGTGTTCTTGCCTGGAGAATCCCAGGGACGGGGGAGCCTGGTGGGCTGTCGTCTTTGGGGTCCACAGAGTCGGACACGACTGAAGCAACTTAGCAGCAGCATACATATACTCCCTCTCTTTTGAGCCTCCCTCCCTTGTAGCTCAGTCGGTAAAGAATCCACCTGCAATGCAGGACACCCAGGTTTGATCACTGGGTTGGGAATATCCCCTGGAGAAGGAAATGGCAACCCACTCTAGTATCCTTGCCTGGAAAATCTCATGGACAGAGGAGCCTGGTGGGCTACAGTCCATGGGGTTGCAGAGTCGGGCACGACTGAAGCGACTGACACTTACTTACTTACTTACTTACCCACCCCTGCATCCTACACCTCTAGGTCATCATGGAGCACCAAGCTAAGCTCCCTGCACTACACTGCTATTTCCTACCAGCTATCTATTTTACACATGGTAATATACGTATGTCAGTGCTACTCTCTCAATTTTCCCTTCATTTTTACATTAACTAAATTGTATGAAATTAAAAAGGTCAGATTTCTCAGAGCCTCAGTCTCCTCCAGTGTAAGATGAGGGAATTGAATTGGTCCATTTCTGAGGTCCCATTCAGCTAGAATCTTATCTATATTGTTTCCTGATATTCTAATTTACATTCAGAATTACATTTTTAAAACCAGCAGAAGTTCTGGTTTCTCCCTAGAGCTGCAAAAGCCAGACTTTGTTTTTGATTTGGATTTTGCTCTGTTCTATGTGCCTAAAGCAGGCTAACAGAGTTTATCATTGGGGACTAGAAAAACAACGCATAATTCAATTTTACCCATATCTACTCATAAATAAAAGGTGCAAACTTTATAACTAGCGTGATAAATAATAGCTCTCTTGGACTGGTTTCATAGAAAATAATGATATACATATCACTTATGGTAGGTAATAAGAGATGCTATATTTGCATAAATCCTAAGGGTACGAGTCATCCTCCAAAATGTTTAATTGCTTTCCTGTTTCCCATAATGTCATATTTCACTGGAAATACTAAGTTTCGAGGAATGTTCAGTATTTCACACTTCCTGGAAATCGTTTAAATGAAATACTAAAGGAGGCAAACTTTTTAAATGTAGGAGTTTTTGTTTATTTTTTATTGAGCAAGGGGCTTGAGTGGAGAAAAATACCATTGCGGGCACTTAAAATCTCAAGCTATTAGTCTAAAACTAGTAAGTAGACATCAGAATTCATCAATCGCTAGATGCGTCTTTTGTTGTTGCCCGTTGTGCATTATTCTCAACTTTATTTGGAACACGTCTAACTTGACCTAATAATAGGATGCGTGTAAACTGGCCTGAGTGCTGGCCCCTGTGAAGATACTGGTCCTCTGTGGCACCTTCTTCTTCTCACTTGTGTTACTACCTATTGGCAGCTATGGGCTGTTGTAATATGATTTATATTAAGATACGTATGTTTGGTCTTTGTTCACTTTTCTTGGCACAGAGGTCCTAAACCCTTTGTATTTTCCTGGGATAGCACCACAAAGGTGTCTTCTGTTAATGAGCTGATTCTTGGTGGTGGTTTAGTCACTAAGTTGTGTCCGACTCTTGCGACCCCATGGCCTATAGCCTGCCAGGCTCCTCTGTTCATGGGACTCTTCAGGCAAGAATACTGGAGTCGTTGCCATTTCCTTCTCCAGGGGATCTTCCCGACCAAAGAATTAAACCTGGGTCTCCTGCTGCTGCTGCTGATGCTGCTGCTAAGTCACTTCAGTCGCGTCCGACTCTGTGCGACCCCATGGACTGCAGCCTACCAGGCTTCTCCGTCCATGGGATTCTCCAGGCAAGAACACTGGAGTGGGTTGCCATTTCCTTCTCCCTCCTGCATTGCAGGCAGATTCTTTACCGACTGAGCTACAAGGGAAGATCCAACCCAGCTAAAGATGGGAACTGATTGCCAGGATAACTAACCATGTGCTTAGTGGGTTGGAACTTTCAATTCCACTCTCCTCATCTCCAGAAGTAGGGGAGGGACTGGAGGTTGAATCAATTGGCAATGGCCAATGATTTAATCAGTGATGCCGATGTAATGAAACTTTCATAAAACCCCAAAAGAATATGTTTGAGAGAGCTTCCAGGTCAGTGAACCAGAATGCTTTCCATATGCCACTGTGCCAAGTCCCAAACACCACCAGGATAGACACTCCTTTGCTTGGAACTTCACCCTCTGTATCTCTTCATCTGACTGTTGATTTGTGTCCTTTAACATCCTTTGTAATAATCCAATAATAAGGTAATGATCTAGTGAGTAAACTGGTTTCCTGAATTCTGTGAGCTGCTCTAGCAAATTAATCAAACCCAAGGAGTGGGTCCTGAGAACCTCCTCTAGTCGATCAGAAGTACAGGTAACAATCTGGACTTGCCATTGGCCCCTGAAGTGAAGAGAGCTGGTGGGACTGAGCTCTTAACCTGTGGAATCTGACACTATCTCTGGGTAGATAGTGCCAGAATTGATTTGAATTTTAGACCCCCAGTTGGGGTTGGAAAATTCCTTGGATGTGTGGGGGAAAAGCTCCACATGTTGGAAATGGTGACCAAGATCTTCGCCATTAACCTCTTTCTAAGAAAGTTCTTGTGTTCACTTAGAAGTCACACTTTAAACAACCCAACTATGACAATTCTTTCTCTCCATCAAGACCCAGTACCAACTGTTTTGTTCCCTCACAGCAGTGTCTCCTTATAGGTTATTTAGTTTATATTTCTGTGATATGTCAATGCATATTGAACGCAAAAGGAGAAGGGGGTGGCAGAGGATGAGATGGTTAGATAGCATTACTGACTTAATGGACATGAATTTGAGCATACTCCAGGAGATAGTAAAGGACAGAGTCTGGCATGCTGCAGTCCATGGGGTCGCAAAGAGTGGGACACAACTTAGTGACTGAACAACAACAATATTTAAATATCTTTAATATTCATTGCATGTGATCTTTCTAGCTGGTTCTCATTATTCACTCAGCAGATAGTTCAGTTCAGTTCAGTTGCTCAGTCGTGTCTGACGGTTATTGAATACTCACTTCATGTCAGGTATTATGCTAAGCTCTAGGATACAATGGCAGGCAAACTGAATAGAACCCTATTCTCACAGTTCTTACATTTTAGTGGGAGAGACAGAGATATTAATCCTGGGATTACACAGTCACATTTTAAAATTATAATATCATGCTAAGAACAATGTGTTAAACCAAGGCAATGATTAAAGAAACAGAATTTTTAGAATGTATAAATTCATATCAGTAATAGAATGCTTTTAAAAACATCAAGTCTTATGTGGATTTAAGTATCCATGTGACTTCGCTGAGAGTTCTTTCTCTAAATTATTTAATTGCAAAGGGAATTTGGCACAACAGGGAAAATTCAATAGCTTTAGAAGCAGCACAGGAAAATAATAAGTGACATTTGCCCAAGATTTCAGATCTGTTATGTACTGATATGTGGCACATTTTAAACATCCTGAAATTGAAAGTTCTAATCAGGTATGATAGGATAGGAAAGGTTAAATGCTGCCATTTTCTTACACATACATGAGTAATTATAGAGATGTCTCATTTTCCTACCCACCAGCTCACTGTATGCAAAGTTTTTATATCTGTTACCAAATAAGCCTTTATCTGAATCCATCTGGTTGGCTCCAGGACATATGGTAAAGCATTTTCATTGGGACTTCTCTTTCTCGCTGTAGGTGACAAAAGGAAAAGGCACTTGGACAGTGTCAAACCTATGCATGTGAGAAGAGTATTTGTGTTAAAGCCTACACTAAAGTATTAGGACTTTTCATATTAAAAAAAAAAACTTTGGTAGTGGGTGAAATCTTTATTTTCACTATGAGTTTATTCTTATTCTAAGACTTCTAACGATTTAAAGCCAAATTCTTTTCTGGCCACAAATACCCAACCTCCAACCATAAGCAATAGCTACCACCGCTTTACCCTATGGAAAGGATATGAGGAAAAGGAGGAAGTCTGGAACATTTTACAAACGCTTCCCAAGAAACTTTACTCCAAACATGCAGATCCTATTAGATACACAGGTAACTGTGAAGGACATCATCATATTTCCTTTCTTTAGCTATCTCAAATTCTACTTTCTATAAGAAACATTTTCTCACTACTCCAACAAGGACCTGTCTTCAGAACTCCTGGATCATTCACTGTGTGTACCTCTTTTATGGATACACAGAATAATGTGCTGCCTATGCCTTCTTTTTAGAAACAGAACTAGAAGTAATAAAAAGTAAAAACGAAAACAAAAAAGCACCAGCGACCTAGAGCCCAACTAGAATATAAGCCCATTGAAGTTAAGAGTCATATCTGTGAAATTTCTCTACCCCCAGCTGACAGTACATATAGCCTAGACAAAGAAAGTGTTGAGAAATATGTTTGCAGTTATTAATTAGGAGAGAGAGAAGGTAGATAGGAGAAGAGGAAGAAAAAGAAGAAAATCTGAAGAGAGAAGAAAAGAAACAAGAGCAAGGAAGAGACTGATATGTAGACAGACATACATATAATCTTCCCACCTAGAGCCCAGCTTAACCTTCACCACAGCTTCTTTTCTGAGCCATAGTGTATCTGTATTGTCATTTAGCATTTCTACCATCTATAAATGGGGATAATGATATTACCTACATCAGAGTTTCCTATAAGGATAAAATTAGTCATGAAATCATGATGCCCAGTACTTTCAATGAACGTTCAGTTCAGTTCAGTTCAGTCACTCAGTCATGTCCGACTCTTTGCGACCCCATGAATCACAGCATGCCAGGCCTCCCTGTCCATTACCAACTCCTGGAGTTCACTCAGACTCACATCCATCGAGTCAGTGATGCCATACAGCCATCTCATCCACTGTCATCCCCTTCTCCTCCTGCCCCCAATCCCTCCCAGCATCAGAGTCTTTTCCAATGAGTCAACTCTTCGCATGAGGTGGCCAAAGTATTGGAGTTTCAGCTTTAGCATCATTCCTTCCAAAGAAATTCCAGGGCTGATCTCCTTCAGAATGGACTGGTTGGATCTCCTTGCAGTCCAAGGGACTCTCAAGAGTCTTCTCCAACACCACAATTCAAAAGCATCAATTCTTTGGCGCTCAGCCTTCTTCACAGTCCAATTCTCACATCTATACATGACCACAGGAAAAACCATAGCCTTGACAAGACGGACCTTTGTTGGCAAAGTAATGTCTCTGCTTTTAAATATGCTATCTAGGTTGATCATAACTTTCCTTCCAAGGAGTAAGCGTCTTTTAATTTCATGACTGCAGTCACCATCTGCAGTGATTTTGGAGCCCCCCAAAAATAAAGTCTGACACTGTTTCCACTGTTTCCCCATCTATTTCCCATGAAGTGATGGGACCGGATGCCATGATCTTCGTTTTCTGAATGTTGAGCTTTAAGCCAACTTTTTCACTCTCCACTTTCACTTTCATCAAGAGGCTCTTGAGTTCCTCTTCACTTTCTGACATAAGGGTGGTGTCATCTGCATATCTGAGGTTATTAATATTTCTCCTGGCAATCTTGATTCCAGCTTGTGTTTCTTCCAGTCCAGCGTTTCTCATGATGTACTTGGCATATAAGTTAAATAAGCAGGGTGACAATATACAGCCTTGACGTACTCCTTTTCCTATTTGGAACCAGTGTGTTGTTTCATGTCCAGTTCTAACTGTTGCTTCCTCACCTGCATACAGATTTCTCAAGAGACAGGTCAGGTGGTCTGGTATTCCCATCTCTTTCAGAATTTTCCACAGTTTATTGTGATCCACACAGTCAAAGGCTTTGGCATAGTCAATAAAGCAGAAAGAGATGTTTTTCTGGAACTCTCTTGCTTTTTCCATGATCCAGCAGATGTTGGCAATTTGATCTCTGGTTCCTCTGCCTTTTCTAAAACCAGCTTGAACATCTGGAAGTTCGCACTGAAGCCTGGCTTGGAGAATTTTGAGGATTACTTTACTAGCGTGTGAGATGAGTGCAATTGTGCGGTAGTTTGAGCATTCTTTGGCACTGCCTTTCTTTGGGATTGGAATGAAAATTGACCTTTCCCATCCTGTGGCCACTGCTGAGTTTTCCAAATTTGCTGGCATATTGAGTGCAGCACTTTCACAGCATCATGTTTCAGGATTTGAAATAGCTCAACTGGAATTCCATCACTTCCACTAGCTTTGTTCGTAGTGATGCTTTCTAAGGCCCACTTGATTTCACATTCCAGAATGTCTGGCACTAGATGAATGATCACACCATCATGATTATCTGGGTCGTGAAGATCTTTTTTGCACAGTTCTTCTGTGTATTCTTGCCACCTCTTCTTAATATCTTCTGCTTCTGTTAGGTCCATACCATTTCTGTCCTTTATCGAGCCCATCTTTAAATGAAATGTCCCCTTGGTATCTCTAATTTTCTTGAAGAGATCTTCTCTAATCTTTCCCATTCTGTTGTTTTCCTCTATTTCTTTGCATTGATCACTGAAGAAGGCTTTCTTATCTCTTCTTGCTATTCTTTGGAACTCTGCATTCAGATGCTTATATCTTTCCTTTTCTCCTTTGCTTTTCGCTTCTCTTCTTTTCACAGCTATTTGTAAGGCCTCCCCAGACAGCCATTTTGCTTTTTTGCATTTCTTTTCCATGGGGATGGTCTTGATCCCTGTCTCCTGTACAATGTCACGAACCTCATTCCATAGTTCATCAGGCACTCTATCTATCAGATCTAGGCCCTTAAATCTATTTCTCACTTCCACTGTATAATCATAAGGGATTTGATTTAGGTCATACCTGAATGGTCTAGTGGTTTTCCCTACTTTCTTCAATTTAAGTCTGAATTTGGCAATAAGGAGTTCATGATCTGAGCCACAGTCAGCTCCTCGTCTTGTTTTTGTTGACTGTATAAGAGCTTCTCCATCTGGGCTGCAAAGAATATAATCAATCTGATTTTGGTGTTGACCATCTGGTGATATCCATGTGTAGAGTCTTCTCCTGTGTTGTTGGAAGAGGGTGTTTGTTATGTGCCAGGAGCCGGCATATTGCATATTGAGTGCATATTGCATATTGAGTGCAGCACTTTCCACAGCATCATCTTTCAGGATCTGGAATAGCTCAACTGGAATTCTATCACTGCCGGGAGCCAGCGTGAGGAGCTCCACCCGTGGCAAAGGTCATGAGGAAGGAGGCTCGGCATACGCAAAGGCGGGATCGAGCCTCAGGAGTCCCCCTGGAAATTCTCGAGCATCTACCCCCAAAACCAGAGTCTGCCTACTTTCTGCTTTGTGCTTTCACCTACACCTCTGACTTTACGGGGGGCTGTCCCCCACTACCTCTCTCTGAAAAAAAGAGTTAGCTTACAGCTCCAGTTAATAATTCCTGGGTGTGACAGTGTTTAACCTACAAACTCCTTTGGAAATCCTCTAGCCTGCCTGAATAGGTTTTTCCAGCCACATGTGATTGTTCAGAGCCTCCCAACTGTGAGAGGCAGGAGATGTTCTAAACTGTCTAAACACAGATTCCTTTGAGTAGTTAAAAGATTGATTAGAAATTGTATTGGTGAAGGGTTTTTCACTTGTTGGGCCAATGTTTGCTGCTAAGTCTCCATACTCCTTACCTACTGTGTCCTTGGCAGTGTATTCATTGATATAATGGGTGTATAGAAATGTAAAATGCAGCTTTGTCCAATGCTTTTTTGGAGGCTGGTGCCTGACTTTGGAATAATCACCTTTAGAGAAAGATAAGTTTCTTAAAATGTTAACAGGCCTCCTGGCCAGAAGATGATGTAATTCACCTGAACTTTTGCATATGATAAGTTTGAAAAGCCTGGCTTCAATTAGGACCAGGAACTGCTGTCCTTGCATGACTCCACCCCTTCCCCCATTATCCTCTATGCACAACTTTAGGTATAAAAACTACTTTGGAAAATAAAGTGCGGGCCTTGTTCACCGAAACTTGGTCTCCCCATGTTGCTCTCTCTTTCAAGTTCTGGCTGAGTCTCCATCTGGAGCACGGAACCCACCATGCTTGCTAATTATGCCTGGGCTTCTAAGATCCGACCGGGGAGGCCTCAGTGTCTCCTCTCCTTCGGGAGAACGGAAGGACGCCTGCGGCCTACGTAAGTGGTGCAAACTTCTTGTCTTGAAGTTTTATTGGTCTCCCGCGTAAACCAAGCTACTCAGCCTCTTTTCTCCACTGAATTTTCCTACTGAGCTATCCTCATTCTATTACTCTTTATATCTTTAATTAATATCTAATTGAAGCTATTGTATCCTTACCCTCGCCAACGCCGTCCCCGCTTCGAATACCCTGGATCAGCCGGGGCTGGACCCCGGCAGTTATGACCAGTGCATTTTCTTGGCAAAACTCTATTAGTCTTTGCCCTGCTTCATTCCGTATTCCAAGGCCAAATTTGCCTGTTACTCCAGGTGTTTCTTGACTTCCCACTTTTGCATTCCAGTCCCCTATAATGAAAAGGAATGTTAGGGATTTTAAAAATTATTTTAATCTGATTCCTTGTAAAAGAATGGTATTATTAGTCATATGAGCTAAACATGTCTAGAACTGGGGAAAAAGATTCACAAAAAAAGTATAGGATCAGAAGGAAATTGATGAATGATAGAGAAGACAAAGGTAGAGCATTAAATCATTAAGAAGAGAGAAAGTGAACTTAGGGCTATGGAGCGGAATATTGCCAACTCACAGTAGTTGGTTTATTATTGTTACTATTTATTTATAGGTAAGCAGGAGTCAGAGCTGGAGTGAGGAAGATTGCATGGGGAGACAATTTTAGGGCTACTTAGTTATGCTCTGTCATTCGGAAATATGGAAGACCAGTGGATGGAATAGTTGTCAGCAATAAACACATAGTCACTAGACATGTTTCCACGTGGGTTTGGATGAGCCCCTCCAGGCAACCATGGCTGACAAATAGGACAGGAAGAATGGAAGAGAATTTGTATCTACTGCTGGGTGTGAGGATCTCAACAGTCAACACATGACACAAATATCAAAACTGGTCTTATTTATTTTTTCAGGTGCAAAATTCTGATGCTGGTTTACGTAGATACTCCACTCTCATGGAGGTGGAGCATAATTGCCTACTCTTAAATGCAGGCTGTCCATCGAGACTGACTTCCAAAGACTATAGCAAGGAAAGGACGAAAAATGAATATCTTTATGCTGGAGAAACCTGAGCAATGCTATCTCAGCCAGGTGATCAAAATTAACATTATCCATCCTAAGGTGATTTGTTACTGGTAATTTGTATCTTTGACAAGATATGATGAGACTGTCACTGGGGTCTTCATTCCCCAAATTCATAATCCCAATCTAATCATGAGGAAAACATCAGACAAATCCCATTTAAGGAACACTCTTCATGTAATTAGCCAGTACTCAAAACAGTCAAGGTCACCAAAACCAAAAAAAGTTTGAGGAACTATCACAGCCAAGAGGAGCCTAAGGCGGTGTGATCATTAAATGCACCATGTCCAGGATGGGACTGTAGATCAGAAAAAAGACATCAGGCAAAATTTAAGGAAACACAGCTAAAGTACAGGCTTTAGCTCATTGATAACGTGTCATTGTGGGTTCATTAATTGTGACATTTGTACGGCACTAATGCAGCATATCACAATAGGGGAAGCTGGTGATGGCGTGTGTAGGAACTCTCTGTACCCTCTTTGCAACATTTTGTGGCTATCAAACTGTTCTGAAACTAAAAACTTCATTGAAAAAATGAAAGTCATGGGATGGTAGGCTGTTTAAGTGACAGGTGTTTCTACTTAACTTCAGTTCCGCTCCAGGGCTGTTACAGCAAGTGGTTTCAAACTTGAGTGCGTATCGTAACCACCTGGGCAGCTTATTAAAGAGATTGAAAGCCCCTCCTTCCCTAGGTAAGCCTGGGGTAAGGCTTGACGATTGTCATCTCTAACGAGTTCCCGGGTGATGTTTGTAGTGCGAGTCCATGGACCAAAACCACTGCTATTCAAAATCAGTCCCAGAATTCAAAGCAAGTTTTCGTTCGTGGCTCTTTGTTAGCGAGCAAGATAAGGTGGCTTTATTTTAATGTATTTCCTCCTCTAGTACTCAAAGCATTGATGCTATAATGACTGGTGTATAATAATTTTAGCACAATTCCAGTTGATATTGTGTTATTATCCTGTATACATTTTTGGTAATCAGTAAATGCTGTTCTTTGTTGAGCTTTTGAAAGTTATTTACAACAGGGAGGTGGAAACTTCCAAATAAAGTGCAGCTGTATCTGCAAGTCTTCAAAAATGCAATGAAAAAATCATAAGGGGTATTTGGAATTTGTTGCCTGAAAAGTACATGTTCTTGAACTAAGAAAAACAAAAAAAGCCAGGGAGTGTTCTATGTTTGGATGGTTTTGCTTGCAATTTTTGTCAGGATGAATTCAGAAAGAGGAGTGTAGGAGAGCTTATCAGTTTGGCAAATATTGGAGGATTCACAGCAAAGAACTGGATTTGTCTTGTTCATGATTTTGCTTGTGTGTATGGTAGGGGCAGGGGTGGGGGGATAGGAGGGTGGAGGTGGTCAGGATGAGTACTTGCTTAAGAGAGCTAGCATGAAGTTATCGATGCCCTGCTTTGAAACATCTTCCAGAACTATTTACTCTAAGATTTAGGAAGGAATGACAATATCCATGTCACTTCTTTAAGTGGATTACACAATTGTGAAGAGAGTCTAAAAAAGGAATTTCAGGTTAAATAAAAACAAAACAAAAAACCCTGGGCTTATGACATTTCAAAACAAACTGGGTTTAGTAAGGATAGATCATTGAAAACCTTTGACAGGTGTGTGAGTTCTTATGCATTTTGAAACCTAAAATGTTTTGAAATTTAGTGACTTTAGTAATTACAGGGGAGAACCTAGTATGTCACTGTTTATTATTACACTGATCTGGATCCTCTGTGCAAAAAGTTGAAGCTCACAAGGCAGGTGCTAGTCTTTGCTCTCAACATGCAGGGTGGTAAAGATCAGCCACCCTATGTTTGATCTCACAGTTGGCTGCCAATTTCTACAATAGTTACTGAATTCAAACTGCTCACTTCAGATGGCAGCCTGCCATCCCTGCTCAGGCCATGTGAAAACTCTTACCCAGGCTTCTCTTCCGGCAGGACTTGTGTTTCCTCCACCAGAACTGCTGCAAATGCTCCCAAGAGCAGGAGCTCGGGTGTGAGGAGGGAGCAGCCGCGCTGCGGGGGTGGAACCACTCAGCTCATTCACCTGCAGTGGAGGGAGCTGCTGGGAAGGAGTGAAATAGCAGGAGCAAAAAATAGCAGCTGTCAACAGAGGGACTGACAGCTAGGGCTGTCAAAAGTCCTCCCCCAGCCCTTCATACCAAGCTTACCGAATAAAAATAATACAGAAAGCAATGGAGAAATAATGCCCCATCTTTTAGGAGAGTTGATCCTTCAAACCGAATAACATTCCTTGTCTTTTCCCTGAGTTTCCAGGATTCGACTCTCCTTTTTCATACTCCTCTTGGCCCTCTCTGCTCTATGTGGTTTCTTCTCCTCTTTTGGTGCTGTATCTTTCAGTTCAGTCACTCAGTCATATCCAACTCTTTGTGACCCCATGGACTGCAGCACACCAGGACTCCCTGTCCATCACCAACTCCCAGAGCTTGCTCAAACTCATGTCCATTGAGTCAGTGATGCCATCCAACCATCCCTTCCTTTGTCATCCCCTTCTCCTCCTGCCTTCAATCTTTCCCAGCATCAGGTCTTTTCCAATGAGTCAGCTCTTTGCATCAGGTGGCCAAAGTATTGGAGTTTCAGCTTCAGCATCATTCCCTCCAAAGAAATCCCAGGGCTGATCTCCTTCAGAATGGACTGGTTGGATCTCCTTGCAGTCCAAGGGACTCTCAAGAATCTTCTCCAACACCACGGTTCAAAAGCATCAATTCTTTGGTGCTCAGCTTTCTTTATGGGCCAACTCTCACATCTATACATGACTACTGGAGAAACCATAGCTTTGGCTAGACAGAATTTTGTTGGCAAAGTGATAGCTCTGCTTTTTAATATGCTGTCTTTATGCTGTTTTTTTTAATTTAATTTTATTTTTTAACTTTACAATATTTTATTGGTTTTGCCATATATCGAAATGAATCCACCACAGGTATACATGTGTTCCCCATCCTGAACCCTCCTCCCTCCTCCCTCCCCATACCCTCCCTCTGGGTCCTCCCAGTGCACCAGCCCCAAGCATCCAGTATCGTGCATCGAACCTGGACTGGCGACTCATTTCATATATGATATTATACATGTTTCAATGCCATTCTCCCAAACCATCCCACCCTCTCCCTCTCCCACAGAGTCCAAAAGGCTTTTCTATACATCAGTGACAGGATTATATGATGGTAAGCATTTAGCAACTTATTTTCTTCTCTTACACGAGGTTGCTACAGTTAATGATACAGGTTCAGTTCTTCTTTTGTCTGGTTTTGGTTCCTTCAATTTTCTTTGGTCCTTTTTAGCGTAGTATACATCTGTGCATGCCCACCCTCCTCATTTGTACTTTCTGGCTCCCCCTGCTTTTCTCTGTGACACGAGGCACTGTAAAGGTATATCACTATATTCCTGTCCAGAGCCTCTGCCTAAGCCCTTTGCTCACCTCCTCCACCAACTTAAAAAAAAAAGAAGAAAAAAAAAGCTTCTTGTACTGCTATTTCTATTTTTTTGTTTCAGCATTAAAATTACCCCCTTTAGAAGGTATAATATAGTCAGATTTCCTACTTTTTACCAATTAAATCCAGCTTCTGCTTACTAGTAAACAGCACATTTATACTCCAGTGTTTGAGTTGTGCTAGCTTCCTTGGGTGTAGGACTATGGTACAAGCAGATGCCATCTCTCAGGAACCAGAGGTGAAAACCTGAAATCTGCAGAAATTTCTCTGCAGATCTATGATTGACTAACAGAACTGAAGCATCCTGATATTAGAGGACAAATTTGTACTCGGAACCAGAAAGAGGCTTCTATTGGGTTCTTCTTCCGTGTATTAGGCATGTAACATTAGTGTCCTAACCTTTTAGAAACTTTTTTTCCAAATGGAAATAGTACTTGTCTTGCTGCCCTTTCAGAGTTGCCATGCACATGAAAGGAGATGTTGTGAATGAAAGCAATTTGCAAACCGCAGACGTTCCTGTGAATGTAAACTGTACAGATGCAAACTTTATTCTCTTTTAAACAAGAGCTTGCTAACACACACTTGATTGTGTTATAAGTGTTGTTAACATAATTTTATGGTGCCTGCTTCCTCCACTCAGTTGCCAGGCCCTCTGTCTGCCTCTCTGTGGGTGCACTCACCCTGTGGCTTCTCCCTTCCCAGGAGGAAAGCTGAGGTCACTGAGTAGACTCCTCAGGGCCCAGTAGCCCATCAGAGCCCGGCCTTTGAGGCCAGACACACCCGGGCCTAAATCCCAGCCTCTGGTGGGGTGTGGTCTTGGGCAAGTGCCCCAGCTTCTCCAGGGTTGAGCTCCCTTATCTGTAAAACTTGGGCAATTGTTCAAGGGTCTTAAGAGACACTATGTCCAACTCCGAATCAGTGTTCCGTAGCTAACGTTGAACAGGTCATAACCATGTTGCCATGTTTTATACATGAAAACAGCAAGCAGTCAATAGTGAGAAGTGAGGCCTGGAATAAGGCCCAGAAGGTCCTCGAACAAGGTCCTTGTTGAATCAGAAACGGTATCTCAAGCTTCAGTGTTTAAGCTTTGGATCTCTTTCTCTCCTGGGCTGCCTGTTTATGAAGATTCCCTGTTCCCCATTAAGATGAGCATTCCCGGGCCTTAAACTTGAGTTTCCTCCTTGATGACAATGGGAAAGATGCAGGACTTGGTGACGTTGACCGGTCCTGGGATCCTGAGCTGGGATTTTCAGCCTCTTTGGAAGGGCAACTCTGAAAACTTAACAGTGCCTCCCACCGCTGTTAGCAGAGTGGGCTGGAATCCCACTGAGCAGAGTGCAGCCTAGATGTGAATGATTACTATTACTCAGTGAAACAAGAAATGGTTTGAGATGACAAATGTGTGAGAGCTGTGCTCCACACTGCTCTTAATCAACGGGGCAAAAGGCCAAATGACAGAAATCCCCTTAGAGATTGACGGTGCCAAATAAGCCTCCTTGACAAGTCTTCCTCTGTCAGTTGTAGGCAAATTAGCAAGTTCAAATAGGTGGCAACTATTCCTGTCTTGCCAGCCGTGGTGATTCTCATGCTCTGTGTGATCCTTTTAACTACTTGCCTGATGGAAATGCCTGAAGGCTGTGTCCATCCCTCCAGAGTATCATTAAAAGGAGAAGGACGTGTATCCACTGAGCCTGCCAATCTGCCCCTTCAGAGGTGGGATTTGACTGGCAGATGACACTCTTCTTCACAGTATGTGTGAAGCCCAGAACTAGCTCCTGGCCTTTACAGCAAGTGAGAGGAGCTCAAGTCATCAAGTCATTTTAAAAAAGAAGCCATTTTCCCAAATGAGAGAGCCTGCTGCCGGCTCTTCTCAATTTCCTTATATTCCTGGAATGTGACTTTGAGTTAACTGTTGGGGAAATGGCATCCTATGTTTCCTGTGCCTTGGGTATCTCTACATCTGAGACTGCAGGGAAAAAAAAAAAATTGAGTGTCTTAATGTCAATCTTGGCTCTCACTGCTGGTAGCTTGATGGCTGAGATACTCATTAGTTTATTCATTGCCTCATCACTCCCTTTTCAGGTCCCAGCCGGTGCTTGACTGCTTGTCTCATGATTACAGTATTTGGATGTGTGTGGATGATACTGATATGATTAAAGAAGCCTTTAGTTTCCTTATCTCTATCCAGTATCATAGTATGCCTATTCCTCCTTGCTAATCACCTGAAAAAGTCAGCAAATGATGGCCCAGGAGCCAAATCCAGCCTGCCACCCATTTTATAAGTAAAATTTTCTTGGAACCTGGTTGCGTTTGTTCATTTATGCCTTGTCTACGTTCCTGTAATCCAATAACAGAGCTGAGTAGATGGAACAGAGGACAGGTGGCCTGGAAAACCTGAAATGATTATCATCTATTCCTTGATGGGAAGTTGCCACCCATTCCCTGAGGAGACAGTGAGGGCCTTCTTTATAGGACCCCCCTGCCCAGTCTGTGGACTTAGGTCCCTACTACTCTGTTACCTATCTCCACCCGTTCTCTCTTTCCTCACACCTTCAGTATCTTATTTTCTAGTCATTTTTCATCCAGTATTCAACTTGGGTTATTTTAATTAAAGATGGTTAACTTCTCAACAGTGACATAGAATTCCAGGAGGAACAGTGTGTCTAGAATAAAGAATAACTTCAGGCTATCTCTAGCAGCCAGCACTCTGCAGAGCACCCCTAACCTAGGAGGTATTCAGCCCTTGAGCAGAGGTGCCCAGGATGGTCCCACCCTTAAGCCAAGTGGGCTGATACTCCATCTGACACCTCTAGGCTTTTGCTTATGCCAGTGACCTGAAAAAAACTCTTCCCATGCACTTGTTTGAGGTTCTAACCCATTTTTTTCCAAACTGAGCTGAAATAACATCTTTTATTTTCCTCCACACAAAACCCTTTATCTCCCTGATCTAGTCTCTCTAACACAACCACCTACAAGCATTTTGTTGGTACCTCTTATGATATTTATCACTTTCTACTTTGTAAGAGGGGAGAACCCTTGTATTCTACTCTATTACAAGTTAATCACCAAAGAGATGTTGCCTGTAAATTTGAATTACACATAATGGCCCATCTCTGGGAACCCTGTCCCCAGAAAATGAGCATTAAGTTAAAATACTTTTGTTCAGCTCACAGGAAACATTTTGACCAGGCCATCTGGGAATAACTGCAGGAAAGGAGAAACTAACACATTCCCTCTGGAGGCTGTCTTGAACCAGGAAAAGCTTGACTTTATTCATTGCCCTTTTCGTATAAAAAAGGGTGTTATACTAATACCCTTAAGCCTACTATTAGCCCTACTATTTAGGGCTACCCTGGTGGCTCAGATGGTAAAGAGTCTGCCTGCAATGTGAGAGATCTGGGTTCAATCCCTGGGTCAGGAAGGTCCCCTGAGAAGGAAATGGCAACCCACTCCAGTACTTTTGCCTGGAAAATCCCATGGATGGAGGACCCTGGCAGGCTCTAGTCCATGGGATGACAGAGAGTCAGACACAACTGAGTGACTTCACTCTTTAGTATAAAAGCTGTCTGAATTCTAATTCAGATTAAATGGTTCTTTGGGACAGTGGTCCACCAATCAGTCTTCTTGGTCTGCTGGCTTTCTGAATAAAGTTGCTATTTGTTGTCCCAACAACTCCTCTCTCGACTTATTGTCCTGTGGTGGAGCAAGTAATATGACCTTGGACTCAGTAACATATTTCAGTTATTTGTCTATCTTCTCCCTCTCCTTGATGGCAGAATCTTCACCTTATTTATCTTTGACGTCTTTACAATACCTAGTACTATTTAGATTCTACCTAGATCTGTTGAATTAGTTTGAATTTCTCTTACCAAGTATGTAGAATCTTTATGAATAAAGGATTTGGGGCTTCTTAGGGCATTTTCCCTGAAATAATATGTATTAAAACCTGAAGAACAGATGCTATACATACCTCAGGTTTTGACTTTAAATAGTATGTCAGCTCTTAAAAATTTCAGTATCCACTTATGTTACTGGAAAAAAAATGATAGCCCTGCCTGATTTTATTTTTCTATAAGTCAGTCCTATTTTATTAATCTGTGACTTACATGAAAATGCTAAGATGGTAATACACAAGTGAACTTTTTTTTTTTTACAACTGCAGAGCTCTAAGACTTAATTTGCATGACAATGTCTATGGAGTTTCATTTTTCCTTTCTGGTAAATGTGTCAGTTTAAGTTTTGAATTGATAATGAGCACTGCCTCTTCAAGGGAATTAGTTGGAGAAAATACCGATGTATGTCAGGGTTGGGTTTTCTTTTTTTAATGATTTCAGAAAGGTAGTTATAAAAGCCCTGTAGAGTTTATTCTTGAAGTCATGTTTTATACAAAATTTAGCTCATCAGCTTAAATTTTTTCTTAGATCTGCCAGCCCTAATGTTGGGTTAATTTAATTCCTTTTCACAGTTGTGCTTTTGCCTAGCAGGTGGCAACGGGGTGCTTAGGCAGCCAGAGTCATGTCCCTAGTCCTCACAGAGGTCAGTGCGCTTCTGTTCCATGGCCACTGCCTGCAGCCTGTCTGGAAGTGTGGGAGGCTGGAGTAAGGGAACCAATGAGTAGTGTGACTGGGTATCTACAAAATCTTTCTGAGCGAAGACAAAAACCTACTCAGGATATATTCATCATTGTAAACATTGTTAAGGGAGATAAAAGGCAGAGATCTGGGCATCTTAAGAGAGATACGGGTCAAATTCTACCTTAGTGTCATTTTCCTTTTGGGGAGTTCTTGAACTTCTGACTTGAATCTAGCATAAACATGGCTAAAGCAGTCCAGGTGATTTTTTTTTTTTTTTTGATCCTGCTCTAGCTTATGATTTCTACACAGGGTCTGGGTTTTGTTTCTATTCCCGAAGTCAAGAAGGGGTATTTTCATGTGTCTGGAAAAGTATTCCTTCTAGAATGAGGAGGGCCACATAAGAATCTGAACCCTTTGAAAGATGGACAGATATAGAGGTTGTGAACAGCAAAGTCAGACTCATTTTTTGCTTCCGGGTTTCTTACCTTCTATTCCATGTAATTGGAGAATGCAGGTAGGGGGCCCAAAATGACACTTCTTTAAAGCCCTAATATGCACCTAATCAAAGAAACAGTGATGAAAGTACTTCTTGGCATCAAACCATAGTTCTCAGCTAGAAGCAACTATAATTCTCACAAGTCCAAAAGGATAAAAATAGCTGATTCCAGGTTACAGAGCTGGCAATGACCCAGGACTTAAACCCAGGTCTCTTTCCCTCAAGTCTGGTGCTATGAATGTCGTGCCACACAACTCATCCTCTGCTGCCACGTGAGGCCTTATCATTATGCTCCAACAACCTGAGTTCTGATCTGCAGGTCAAAGGCAGTCTCTACCACACTTCCTTAAAAGCTTTGAATGTCTTTTGAACAGCACACCAGGATTATCAGTGTTCTTGTGTATTTATACCCTCAATCTGAAATAACTGACATTGAGTGCTGACTGTGAAGCCTTGTTCTGAGAGCTTACACGTCCTAACTCATTTAATCATCACAGTAGCCAATGGCACAAGCACCATTTGATCTGTCTTACAAAGAAAGTTAAGCAGACTCTGGCAATCTGACCAGAACCCATGCTTTGAACATAATATGCATACTCCATGTATACCTACCTCATCGAGGGCAACACAGAATTGTCTGGGCTAATCCTTCTCACCGTGTGCTAAGCCCTTACTCTTTTTCAAGGGCCATTAAGACTTGATCTGAGCCTCTCATCTCTTGGCTTCCACGTGAATACTCAGGCTGTCCCAAAGCACGGTTGCTAGTGACCACCAGATTAGTTTTCCTTCATCTTCAGGGGGAGTCTTTTTGCCTGTTGATTCAAAGTGACATGAATGTGGGGTCAGATGTCTTCCAAGTCCCCGGGCTGCTATAACTCTGTCTAAAACAGTTGGATTATTCTCAGTCAGATATTAATGCCTTTGTGTGGATGATTAATTGTAAGCAGTACAGAGGTGTAAGAAGATTCCGGAATCTGAAGATGATCCTTTTGGTCTCATGCCTGTCCCCAACTCTTGAGTTTACCTGCATCACAATGATTTCTGTCCAGATTTTCTAGAGACAAAATGTTTTTTCCAAAGAATCCTGCAGTCACCTAAACTGGTGCCTTGGACATTAGGAAGGTTTCTTTAAAAAATAAAACTTGTGTTATAGTTTTGGTGGTGGATGCAGATGTCTGCTCAGAAAAGTCAAGAGTCCCTATAAGCGAGAGTAATCTAGAGGGTGGGGGAAACAGCAGAAGTACCCATGGCAGAGGCGGGCCACAGAGCTGACATGGACTGGGGCTAGGCAGGGACTGCGGTGGCACGGAAGGCTCCCAGCTGAGTGAGTGGCTGTCACTGTGATACTGGACTAGAAGCCTATAAGCCGGGAGGGTGATGGAATGCACTGTAGTCCCGACTTGCACAGAGGTTGATAAAATGGTTTAATTTCCCCCAAATCGCATCCTTTTATTAATTCCTAAATCAAACTCCAGTTTGTGTGCTCTGTTTCTAGGCCAGAAAGGTATGCTTTGAGACCAATTCAAGTAATCTATCCTGTACCATTCCTGGAAAACAAATTCAAGCTCATTTGGATGTTTTGCCTCCTTCCCATTTGGTCTTAAGGCTTCCCTGGTGGCTCAGAGGGTAAAGTGTCTCCCTGCAATGCAGAAGACCTGGGTTCAATCCCTGGGTCGGGAAGATCCCCCGGATAAGGAAATGGCACCCCACTCCAGTATTCTTGCCTGGAGAATCCCATGGACGGAGGAGCCTGGTGGACTACAGTCCATGGGGTCGCAAAGAGTCAGACATGACTGAGCGACTTCACTTCACTTGGTCTTAAACCTGCTTCTTGTTATTTCTGTGTCTTCCTATGTGGTGTTTCTTAATAGAAATTCCCAGTCAGTCCATGGACTATTTTTAAGTGCTTTCTCTCCCTCATTCCTTCCCACACATCTAAAATATCTCCAAGGGAAATTCAACAGTTATAGCCAGTGTGGAGGGAATTGAAGGCTCCAAAAGATGTACTGTAAGAACTGGAAACAATTTCAGAGATGATCTCTGACATGAACGCTTGTGAGGATCTTCACAAAATGGTTTAGACTAGCGATCAGAAGTAGCTCACCTGGGAAAATGTTACCAACTATGTTCATGATGCTATTAACAATACTTCTCAAATATTTCAAGATGCCAGAAAGTCTTAAATCCTACCTACATGTGCATTATTTGCAGAGGAAGGGAGAGAGAATTGAGAATGAACAAAGAATGAAAAAAACTAATATGAGAAATTGTTTTTCTCAGCAGTTAGAGTAGGATTCTCCTTCCTGGAAAAGACTCATCTTTTTCAATAATTTTTAAAACTTCTGTTGGAAACTGAGCTCTTAGTGGGCTTCTGGATGAGCTTGTGCTCAGATGGAGAGAGCCCAGGTGAGCTGCATTGCATCAGAAAGGAAATAGGATAAGATGTCCAGTCTGCAAGGTGGGGCAGTATGAGAGAAGGGAGAGAGGTGAAGTCCCAGACAGTACAGAGAGAAGGAACAGGCAAGAGGAGGTGTCTCAAGAAGTCTCCAGTGGCTCAGACAGTAAAGAATCTGCCTGTAATGAGGGAGACCTGGGTTTGATCCATGGGTTGGGAAGATCCCCTGGAGAAGGGAATGGCAACCCACTCCAGTATTCTTGCCTGGAGAATCCCAGGGACAGAGGAGCCTGGCAGGATACAGACCATGGGATCACAAAAAGTTGGGCACGACTGAGCTACTAACACAACAAGGGTTATTTCCTTTCTGTGTGGAAACTTTCAAAAATACATGAGGGATAGCTTAATGTACTACATGTAACCATCACCTGCCTTTAATTATCAACACATGACCAATCTAAACTCCAACTTCTCTGCTTCATGCCTTCACTTTTTAAGTGTCTTTTTAAAAAATTTTTATATTATTTATCATGGCTGTGCTGGGTCTTCATAATTGTTAACAGGCTTAGTTATGTTATGTGGGACCCTAGTTTCCTGACCAGGGATTGACCCGGGGTCCCCTGTATTGGGATTGTGGAGCCCTATACACTGGACCACCAGGGAGGTCCCCTTCCTCACTATTAAAGCTTATCTGAACATCATATTTCATCCACACATATTTTGATATGTATCTCTAAAATGCAAGACTTTTAAAAATAAAACTCCAGTATTATCAACAAAGAAAACTTCGGCAGTTCCTTTGTGTGATCAAATAAAAACGGGCAGATTATTCCAAATGCAACTATTTTATTGCATAACATAAAGCATATAAATCATAAGTTTACAGATTGACTTCTCACAAACAAATTTATCTACGTAACTAGGATATTCTTAAGCAGAATGGCACCAGCACCCGAGAAGGACCACCTCCTCCAGTGACCTTCCCACCAAAGGTAACCCTATCCTGATTTTAATTTTGTTTAAGTGGAATGGTATGATATTTATTCTGCTTTGCTCAACATTATTTGTAGGATTAAATTTATTAAAGTGTATTTAAGAGTGTTCACATGTACTTCAGAAGAGCATGCACCCAGCTTCTGAGGGATGGGCCGGGATGTTCTATACATTTCTGTTCGAGCCATTTGGTCTAATATGTGGTTCAAACCTATTTCCTTATTGATTTCTGTCTGGATGGTCTATCCATTGCTCAAAATGGGGTATTGAAATCCCCTGCTATTATTGTGCTGTTGTCCATTGTCTCTTGATTTGTTAGTATTTGCTTAATATGTTTAGATGCTCTTATAATGGGTGTATATACATTTATAGAAAGTTGTCTTGATGAATTTACCCCTTTACCGATATATAGTGACCATTTTGTCTCTTCTTTCCATTTTTGGCTTATTCTATTTTGTATGATATAAGTATAGATGCCCTGCCTTCTTTTAGTTTCCAACTGCATGGAATATCTCTTTCTACCCCTTTATTTTGAGCCTATGTGTGTCCTTAAAGTGAGTCTCTTGTAGGCAGCATATAGTTGGGTCTTGGTTTTTGTTTTTGTTTCTTTAAGCCATTTAGCCACTCTGAGTTTTAATTGGTGAATCTAACCTGACTTACATTTAGTTATTATTGACATACAAAAACTTATTAGTGCTATCTTATTGTTTTCTGGTGGTTTTGTGTTTCCATCGTCCCCCACCCCCACTCCATCTCTGCCCACCTGTGTACACTGGTGATTTTTATGGTGGTATGCTCTATTTCATACTGTTCATGGCGTTCTCAAGGCAAGAATACTGAAGTGGTTTGCCATTCCCTTCTCCAGTGGACCACATTCTGTCAGATCTCTCTACCATGACCCGCCCATCTTGGGTTGCCCCACGGGCATGGCTTAGTTTCATTGAGTTAGACAAGGTTGTGGTCCTAGTGTGATTAGATTGACTAGATTTCTGTGAGTATGGTTTCAGTGTGTCTGCCCTCTGATGCCCTCTTGCAACACCTACTGTCTTACTTAGGTTTCTCTTACCTTGGGCATGGGGTATCTCTTCACAGCTGCTCCAGCAAAGCGCAACCGCTGCTCCTTACCTTGGACGAGGGGTATCTCCTCACCGCCACCCTTCCTGACCTTCAACGTGGGATAGCTCCTCTAGGCCCTCCTGTGCCCGTGCAGTCATGGCTCCTTGGATGTGGGGTTGGTCCTCCCGGCCACCGCCCCTGGCCTTGGGCATGGGGGCGTGGGGTAGCTCCTCCCAGCCGCCGCCCCTGACCTCCGACGTGGGGTAGCTCCTCTCGGCCATTCCTGCTCCACCACAGCCTGGCACTCTCGGCCGCTGCCCCTGACCTCGGATGTGGGGTAACTCCTCTTGGCCGCCGCCCTTCCGGCATGGGGTCCTCCCACTTCTGCCCCTGACCTCGGATGTGGGATAGCTCCTCTCGGCCGTGCTTGTCACAGCCGCCTGCGCTTAGTGCGCCGGTCGCAGCCGCTTGCGACCAATATGCTACTGGAGATCAGTGGAGAAATAACTCCAGAAAGAATGAAGGGATGGAGCCAAAGCAAAAACAATACCCAGCTGTGGATGTGACTGGTGATAGAAGCAAGGTCTGATGCTGTAAAGAGCAATATTGCATAGGAACCTGGAATGTCAAGTCCATGAATCAAGGCAAATTGGAAGTGGTCAAACAAGAGATGGCAAGAGTGAATGTTGACATTCTAGGAATCAGCGAACTGAAATGGCCTGGAATGGGTGAATTTAACTCAGATGACCATTATATCTACTCCTGTGGGCAGGAATCCCTCAGAAGAAATGGAGTAGCCATCATGGTCAACAAAAGAGTCCAAAATGCAGTACTTGGATGCAATCTCAAAAACGACAGAATGATCTCTGTTCATTTCCAAGGCAAACCATTCAATATCACAGTAATCCAAGTCTATGCCCCAACCAGTAATGCTGAAGAAGCTGAAGTTGAATGGTTCTATGAAGACCTACAAGACCTTTCAGAACTAACACCCAAAAAAGATGTCCTTTTCATTATAGGGGACTGGAATGCGAAAGTAGGAAGTCAAGAAACACCTGGAGTAACAGGCAAACTTGGCCTTGGAATATGGAATGAAGCAGGGCAAAGACTAATAGAGTTTTGCCAAGAAAATGCACTGGTCATAACAAACACCCTCTTCCAACAACACAAGAGAAGACTCTATACATGGACATCACCAGATGGTCAACACTGAAATCAGATTGATTATGTTCTTTGCAGCCAAAGATGGAGAAGCTCTATACAGTCAGCAAAAACAAGACCAGGAGCTGACTGTGGCTCAGATCATGAACTCCTTATTGCCAAATTCAGACTTAAATTGAAGAAAGCAGGGAAAACCACTAGACCATTCAGGTATGACCTAAATCAAATCCCTTATAATTATACAATGGAAGTGAGAAATAGATTTAAGGGCCTAGATCTGATACATAGAGTGCCTGATGAACTATGGAATGAGGTTCGTGACATTGTATAAGAGACAGGGATCAAGACCATCCTCATGGAAAAGAAATGCAAAAAAGCAAAATGGCTGCCTGGGGAGGCCTTACAAATAGCTGTGAAAAGAAGAGAAGCTAAAAGCAAAGGGGAAAAGGAAAGATATAAGCATCTGAATGCAGAGTTCCAAAGAATAGCAAGAAGAGATAAGAAAGCCTTCTTTAGTGATCAATGCAAAGAAATAGAGGAAAACAACAGAATGGGAAAGACTAGAGATCTCTTCAAGAAAATTAGAGATACCAAGGGATCATTTCATATAAAGATGGGCTTGATAAAGGACAGAAATGGTATGTATGGACCTAACAGAAGCAGAAGATATTAAGAAGAGATGGCAAGAATACACAGAAGAACTGTAAAAAAAAGATCTTCACGACCCAGATAATCACAATGGTGTGATCACTGACCTAGAGCCAGACATCCTGGAAGGTGAAGTTAAGTGGGCCTTAGAAAGCATCACTACGAACAAAGCTAGTGGAGGTGATGGAATTCCAGTTGAGCTATTCCAAATCCTGAAAGATGATGCTGTGAAAGTGCTGCCCTCAATATGCCAGCAAATTTGGAAAACTCAGCAGTGGCCACAGGACTGGAAAAGGTCAGTTTTCATTTCAATCCCAAAGAAAGGCAGTGCCAAAGAATGCTCAAACTACCGCACAGTTGCACTCATCTCACACGCTAGTAAAGTAATGCTCAAAATTCTCCAAGCCAGGCTTCAGCAATACATGAACCGTGAACTTCCAGATGTTCAAGCTGGTTTTAGAAAAGGCAGAGGAACCAGAGATCAAATTGCCAACATCCGCTGGATCATGGAAAAAGCTAGAGAGTTCCAGAAAAACATCTATTTCTGCTTTGTTGACTATGCCAAAGCCTTTGACTGTGTGGATCACAATAAACTGTGGAAAATTCTGAAAGAGATGGAAATACCAGACCACCTGATCTGCCTCTTAAGAAATTTGTATGCAGGTCAGGAAACAACAGTTAGAACTGGACATGGAACAACAGACTGGTTCCAAATAGGAAAAGGAGTACGTCAAGGCTGTATATTGTCACCCTGCTTATTTAACTTATATGCAGAGTACATCATGAGAAATGCTGGACTGGAGGAAGCACAAGCTGGAATCAAGATTGCCAGGAGAAATATCAATAACCTCAGATATGCAGATGACACCACCCTTATGGCAGAAAATGAAGAGGAACTCAAAAGCCTCTTGATGAAAGTGAAAGGGGAGAGTGAAAAAGCTGGCTTAAAGCTCAACATTCAGAAAACGAAGATCATGGCATCTGGTCCCATCACTTCATGGGAAATAGACGGGGAAACAGTGGAAACAGTGTCAGACTTTATTTTGGGGGGCTCCAAAATCACTGCAGATGGTGACTGCAGCCATGAAATTAAAAGACGCTTACTCCTTGGAAGGAAAGTTATGACCAACCTAGATAGCAGATTGAAAAGCAGAGACATTACTTTGCCAACAAAGTTCTGTCTAGTCAAGGCTATGGTTTTTCCTGTGGTCATGTATGGATGTAAGAGTTGGACTGTGAAGAAGGCTGAGCGCCGAAGAATTGATGCTTTTGAACTGTGATGTTGGAGAAGACTTTTGAGAGTCCCTTGGACTGCAGGGAGATCCAACCAGTCCATTCTGAAGGAGATCAGCCCTGGGATTTCTTTGGAAGGAATGATGCTAAAGCTGAAACTCCAGCTCTTTGGCCACCTTATGCGAAGAGTTGACTCATTGGAAAAGACTCTGATGCTGGGAGGGATTGGGGGTGGGAGGAGAAGGGGATGACAGAGGATGAGATGGCTGGATGGCATCACTGACTCAATGGACATGAGTCTCGGTGAACTCCGGGAGTTGGTGATGGACAGGGAAGCCTGGCGTGCTGTGATTCATGGGGTCGCAAAGAGTCAAACACGAATGAGCAACTGAACTGAACTGATGCTCTATTTTCTCTTTACCTTTTGTTTATCTGCTCTAGATTTTGCTTCGTAGTTACCATGAGGCTTACATAATACATTTTGAAGCATGTTTGAAACAAAGTCTATGCATTGTGCCTGGCTGATACTGTCAGGGAGGAAGAAAAGATTCTTCCAGCCTTCTAGGTTCTTCTGGCTGATCCAAGAATTAAATTGACATGAGACAGAGTAACAGAAGGCAAATTTTTGTCCAAAAGTTTGGAAAATTTCATGTATACAGGAGCCTCACTGAGAGGATCAGAGACCCCAACATACATGAAAGTTTCAGAGACAGGAAGGCAAATGAGGTTTGTATACCATCCTGAGCTAAGGAATGGGGTAGGGGCCTGGGGCTTCCTATGACATGAGAGGCATTCAAAGGATGAAAAGAGAAGATGTTTAGTAATTAGATGTTGACCGTGCCATACAAAAAAAAAAAAAAAACAAAAAAAACAAAAAAAAAACCACTTAGATAAAGTTTCTTTGGCAGTAACTCTTTCCTGGGAAAAATCCCCAACTTAAATTCTTTCAAGCAACTGAGGGAGAGGCAGTAGCTTCTCTAGAAGCCAGAGGGTCTTGATTGGCTTTAGCTCAAAATAACCTTCATGAGAATGTGACACGACATTGAGGAGGCTCAGCCTGAACCCTTACAATATACCTCTTAAACTGCCTTTCCGTTTCCCCTATTTTTCTCTAAATTTCCATTTGTTTGTTGAAACTGAGACAACTGTCTCGGAGAATTTTTTACATGCTGGAATTTGATTCCTTCCTTGGTATTAAATATGCTTCCCTATATCTATATTTCACACATACTGATTTAGAACCAGAGACACAGGCAGAATCAGGTATTCCTTTTTAGTAAGGATATAAAGAGTTTTAAAAAGCAATCCCACTCCATCTCTAAAGACTGTCATTTTTACATCATTCGTTACGGGAGCTCAGAGAGGAGGATGCAAATAGAGCTGGTATCTGGAATTCAAATGAATATAAGAAGGAAAAAAAGTTGAAGATAACATCAAAAAGTTAATTACTATTATGGGTATGTCATCAATAATGTTCTTATATAGTTATGTTGGAAACATTAGAAACTGATACAGATTTCATGCTTTAATAAAGACATTTCTCTGGCTGGCTTCTCCCTGGCAGCTACCTTCCCACGATGGGATGGGGGTTGGGGAAAACCATTCAATCCTAAAGGAAATCAGTCCTGAATATTCCTTGGAAGGACTGATGCTGAAGCTGAAACTCCAATACTTTGGCTACCTAATGTGAAGAACCAACTCATTGGAAAAGACCTTGATGCTGGGAAAGATTGAAAGCAGGAGGAGAAGGGGATAACAGGGCATGAGATGGTTGGATGTCATCACCGACACAATGGACATGAGTTTGAGTGGGTTCCAGGAGTTGGTGATGGATAGGGAGGCCTGGCCTGCTGCAGTCCACAACTGAGCGACTGAATGGAACTGAACAGGCAGATGAGGCGTCCTGGCCGCCCATCAGGCAATCCAGCCCTCACACCTTCCCTGAGTTTCCCATGCAACTTTCTGGTCTTCGTTTGCTTTCTCAAGTTGGCTATCTGGTGGGAAGAAGACACAGCATTCTAATCCACTTGACTGATAGATATGTCTAGCATTCTGTGATGTGTTGATCTGTCTTTGTGGGACATATAACTAATTTCCTAGGGTCTGACACCATTGGGTGAACTGACAAAACTGATTTTCTGAGTCATCACCACTGGGCTTTAGACTCTGACCTGAGGGTTTGGCAGGAAAGAGCTGAAAGGTTGAGAGTGAAGTATGACGGGGTCAATTCAGGAAACACCTGATGAGAGACACCATGCTACTTCTCTGGAAACATGTGCTAGAGACATCTAAATGATCATTTCAGGTGTTCCTAAACTAGAAACTTTGGACAAGAATCTACAAACGAGATCTTTATTTCTGGAAACAATGTAAAAATAGGATATACTATGAAACTTAGCGGTGTTTGACCTACTTAGGTGCTGGTCTAAGTAAGAGAGATGAAGTAAGAAATGCTTACATTTTTGTTCACTAAGGTTTTGTTTTTCACAGGGAATCACTGTTTGGGGGGATAAATCAGAGTATTCTATAGTTAAGTGTCCTTACATAGTATAGCTTAGGGGGGTTGATGCTATGGAAAAACAAACTGATAAGTAAGTTGTACAAAACTTTGTTTGCATGTATTTTTTCTAGGAAAAGCATAGCTTCTTCAGGACCACAAGCAAAAAAAGATTAAGAATATAGAAATTTCAGATGTTCTTAGGTAAACAATATGTTAAATGAGATTTGGAGGGTAAAAGGTGATCCTGGAAAAATGTGAAGAGAACCAATGTATCTACCTTCAGCTCAAATCAAAGTCTCTGAGGACATTGGGATTAGAGCTTGCTTGGAAAGCTTTACATGTGGAAGTCAGCTTTGAATTGTCCTGTAAGGCATCACTGATGGGTATCAGTTAGCTGAATTCATGCTCCCCTACATGAGCACCACCCCTAAATTCTTTCTTCCACTTTCCTTCCCAAGTGGTCCTCTGACCTTGCTGTCTTAAGCCCTTCATGGACAATTTTGGTCCATCTGTTTTTATGTGAAGGAGTCTACATTCCTCTTGGAAGAGACCATTCATTGTCTTCCTACTATAGGGAAGTATTAAACGAGAGAGAGAGATGAAAAGAACGTTTGTGAAATAAAACATCACAAAGGTAATGATACTGTGTTTGAGCTGAATTTTATCATGTGATGAACTAAAAATGGCTTTTGAACAAAAAGGCAGGATAGCAGGGGCTTCTGCTCTGCTCTAACCAGCAAGTATAGAGTTGGCTCTAAATAATGTGTATTTATTATGTGGTTTAAAAGGCAGTTAAATTCCTGGACATCTGTAATATTCAGATAGAGTCAAGGTCTAAAGCAGAGTACAAAATGACTAACTTTGGACTGAGTCTAATCCACAGACTTGAGAAGGGGGATGAAGAAGCATGTGTTCATATTTAATATAATATTTAGAAACTACACATTAGCACTGATAGAGTAATGAGCAATGGGAGCTGGGGGCGCTCCGATGTGCCAGAATCTTCTCCCATAGAGCTATATTTCTTATTATATTATGTGGGATTTAAACACTTGGGACCAATTAAGACTTTGTGTGCTAAACTTAGATTTGGTTCTGGGGGCAGGGGAAAGTTATGAAAGAATTTTAATTGGGGAAAGTGGAATGATCCAATATACGGAGCATGGACTAGAGGGAAATAAAACAGGATTCAGGAAAACCAAATCAGGAGACTGCTATAGGAACACAGACAGGAAGTCAGGAGAACCTGAACTAAGGCAACTCTTGGGACAAAAGAGGAGAGATAATCGAGAGCCTTTTGAGAGGTAGAAGCAGTAGGGCCAAGGGACTAAATAGAGGATTCAGAGTAGAGTCCAAGAAGATTTGAGTGACAATGGGTAAGGTAGGGTCATTCATATTCTGGATGATATAAAGGAAAAGCATTTGGAGACAATAAGCCATTCTACCTTTTGAAACACTTCAAAACCTAGCCAGTATGTGCTACAAAGCTGAGGAAAAAGCCTGTTTAATGACTTGATATACTTTCAAAGTCAGTCCAGGTTCTAACAGCCGGCTCTAGTCTGAGGGATACTTCTTGGATGGTATAAGAGGCTAAACTAGTGGTTATCACTGATTCCCATCAAACTAAGCATCATACTTGGGAAACTTAGAGCACTGGTTGTCCAATAGAAGAGTAAAGCAAGCTCCTTGCAAATTTTTTAATATCAGGTGCCTGGACCCTTAGATTAGGCATCTCCAGGAAGGGCCTAGACTCTTAAATCATGCAAGAGCATCCAGTTCAGTTCAGTCCATTCAGTCGCTGAGTCGTGTCCGACTCTTTGCGACCCCATGGACTGTAGTACACCAGGCTTCCCTGTCCATCACCAACTCCTGGAGTTTACTCAAATTCATATCCATTGAGTCGGTAATGCCATCTAATCATCTCATCCTCTGTCACCCACTTCTCCTCCTGCCTTCAAATATTCCCAGCATCAGGGTCTTTTCCAATGAGTCAACTCTTTGCATCAGGTGGCTAAAGTATTGGAGCTTCAGCTTCAGCATCAGTCCTTCCAATGAACACTCAGGACTGATCTCCTTTAGGATGGACTGGTTGGATCTCCTTACAGTCCAAGGGACTCTCAAGAGTCTTCTCCAACACCACAGTTCAAAAGCATCAATTCTTCAGTGCTCAGCTTTCTTTATAGTCCAACTCTCACATCCATACATGACTAGATGGACCTTTGTTGGCAAAGTAATGTCTCTGCTTTTTAATATGTTGTCTAGGTTGGTCATAACTTTTCTTCATAGGTGACGTGGTAATTATTTCTTGTGTACTTGCTCCCCACTATTCTTTTTTTTTTCAACTGACCTGCTGTGCTTTTGTTTATTGCTGCCTGGTTACAATTATTGAGTACTGTTTGATGTTAATTTAGAATAGCTTCCTCGTCCTTATTGGAAATATTTTCATTCATTATCCCTCTCACCTACTTGTAAGAGTGTTTTGTTTCTGTTTGTGGAACATCTGGTCTCAGCAAGAAAAGAATGAAATATATGCTTTTTGATTTTTATTATTATACAACTAATAAGAAGCCAAAGGAAACCAGAATTGTGGGGTGGGGGGAGGAAATTCATTGGCAGGATCAATTTGATACTGATCCCACTGAATTGTTGTTGTCATATTTGTTTCCTGTGCTTTCCAATCTGAGCAGAATATGCAATAGAAAACATGACTGACTGCCTATATGATTTAAAACAGAATGCAAAGTGGGGAACGGGCCCCTCTACTGTTTCAGTTCACAGAGAGCTCCGTGAATCCTTTTTTGCCTGCCCTGGAACTGTTGATCTATTACAGGTAGCAATACCTTGTGGTATTTTTAACCAATCTTAATACTGTGAATGGAAGTAGAAGGATGATGAAACTGCTTGCACAATGTCTTGCTCACCGAGACAGCTAACCTTTGACACGTCACAAAATCATTGGTGACCCCATAACAGATTATATGATGAGGTTGCTCATGGGTCCTGGTTCTCCTGGGTTAGAGAATATTCCTTAGTATACTTAGCTATTCCTGTTCATTATTCTCTCCCCACCTTGGATCCCAAAACTTTTTTCCCACTACATGGGGAGAATGAGAGAAAATCTGAGCTCATCTGTGACTCCGTCCAGACTTTTCATGGCCTCTCCAGAAGCATGTGCAGCAGATATTGTATATGTAAGATACAAATAGTCCTTTCAGACCTTCTCAGACACTAACCCCAGCATCCCTTACTTCTCTCTGGACAAAAGGAAAGGGAAGTGGTGGTCTCATCTCAGGACTCTATTACTAGAAACAGAGGAAGCATTGACAGTCAGGATAGCCACATTTCATTGCCTGTTGTCAGTGGGGTTTCATTTTTTTAGTCCTGAAGCTGCCTCATTCCTGAAGCAGCTGGACAATCACTAACTGATGGTATCCTTCTGTCTGAAGGAATGCTACTGCACCTAGGAAGGGAGGACTAACGAGCTGACCTGAGCTCAATCTGCTGCTTCCAGAAAAGAGTGCCACCGGTATCGACAGTACATGTAATCTGTGCGTGTTTTCTGGGAGAAAGAGAGGTTCTAGATGTGAAAGGGTATTTTGACTGTTGATGACTGCCTGGTGCCCACTAAGCCTAGCTGAATTCTCCCCTACATAACCCTTTACAAGGATGAGCTCTCCACCAGTGTCCATGATCTACACTGAAGGGCATGTCACTCTGAGAATGTGTGTCTGTATATGAGGGACATCGTAAAATAAGAAATGAGTGTTGGCTCGTTCACTGTCTTTTCCTGGGCAAGAATATTAGAGTTTCCCCATAATTTCAACTTTAAACTCTAGACAAGCATCTGACCATCAGAATGCACCTTTTTAAAGCGGAAAGGATAGCAATTTAAGAGCACAAGCTCTGGAACCAAACTTCCTGGTTTCTAATCCCAGTTTTGCTGCTCACTACCTCTATGGCCTTGGGTGAACTTACTTAACATCTCTTTGCTCTTGCTTCCTCATCAATAAAACAGGCAAAAGTAGAAATACCATAGAATTGTAGTGAGCACTGCATAAATTACTGCATATAGTAAAAATGTGTGTAACCAGCAAATGGTAAATACTCAAAATTTAGCTCTTATTAATATTAAGACAGTCAAAAATGAGGGGTAGTGGTCATCCATAAAATCAGGAAAGACAAAGAAAAATTATTCTCATATAAAATTGTTTTGGTTTTTAAAACCCAAAATTTAAGTTATGTGACATAAGATGCTCTGCAGATTGTTGTAGTCTCCTCAAGATCCTTTGAGCTTGACTTTTTAAAAGGTCCCTAGAAATAATCTACTCATTTTAGAGCTAAGGAAATTGGATTTTTAGAGAGGTTAAATGACTTGAGTCAAATGACATCAATAGTACCAAAACATCCCTTTGAGGAGATTGCTTAAGAAAAGAGGAGATGAGATTAAGAACAAAACTTCTTACCACCCCTCTTCCAACCTAACTCTTTAGAAGAGCAGCTGAGTGTAACCAGAACCAGTAGACTGAGGATTGGAAATCCAACCAGAGAGAGGGAGGAGCTAGAAATTTGACGGAACCTAATTAGAATACATCTCACACACTATTTCTTTCTTTCTTTCTTTCTTTTTTTTTTAGATTCAGACACTTCATTAATCACAAAGGCAGCAAAAGGAGGAAGGGCAGCCAAAGGTATGCACTCCTCATGAGCCTGAAGCAGGGCAGCTCTGAAATAGAAAGGGCCAATTAACTGCAACATGGACAACAGGACACTGTGTTGCTGATGAGCCCATCTACACTGCAGCTGAATGTTTTCATTGCCTGCAGCTGTGCCTTAAGGGGGTAAGGCAGAAAGCTTCTTACTCATCAGAACCCAGGAGATGATAAGAAACTATGGAAACAGAAAGATGTCCTTCTTTCTGATGGCTAAGTAGTAGTCTCTCTCTCACAAACACACATCTTCTTTATCCATTCATTCACTGATGGGCACTTAGATTGTTTCCACAACTCGAGGACATGTACATCTCACACACTAGTAAAGTAATGCTCAAAATTCTCCAAGCCAGACTTCAGCAATACATGAACCGTGAACTTCCAGATGTTCAAGCTGGTTTTAGAAAAGGCAAAGGAACTGGAGATCAAATTGCCAACATCCGCTGGATCATGGAAAAAGCAAGAGAGTTCCAGAAAAACATCTATTTCTGCTTTATTGACTGTGCCAAAGCCTTTGACTGTGTGGATCACAATAAACTGTGAAAAATCCTTCAAGAGATGGGAATAGCAGAGCACCTGACCTGCCTCTTGAGAAACCTGTATGCAGGTCAGGAAGCAACAGTTAGAATTGGACATGGAACAACAGACTGGTTCCAAATAGGAAAAGGAGTACGTCAAGGCTGTATATTGTCACCCTGCTTATTTAACTTATATGCAGAGTACATCATGAGAAACGCTGGGCTGGAAGAAGCACAAGCTGGAATCAAGATTGCCAGGAGAAATATCAATAACCTCAGATATGCAGATGACACCACCCTTATGGCAGAAAGTGAAGAGGAACTAAAAAGCCTCTTGAGCCTCAGATCCCTTCTGTCTCATTCATGTCTTAAGATCTGGTCCTTACAGCAAAAGAGACACAGATGTATACAACAGTCTTTTTGGACTCTGTGGGAAAGGGAGAGGGTGGGATGATTTGGGAGAATGGCATTGAAACATGTATAATATCATATATGAAATGAATCACCAGTTCAGGTTTGATGCAGGATACAGGATGCTTGGGGCTGGTGCACAGGGATGACCCAGAGGGATGGTATGGAGAGGGAGGTGGGAGGGGGGTTCAGGATGGGGAACACGGGTACACCCGTGGCGGATTCATGTTGATGTATGGCAAAACCAATACAATATTGTAAATTAAAAAAAATATCTGGTCCTTAGCAGTAATCACAGATTAGAGCATCTCTCCATACAGCAGTGTAGCATTGTGGGAATACATGGGGTTTAGAGTCTTCACTATATTGTAGCTCTGCCACTTGCAAGCTCTGTACTCTAGATTTGAACCTTTATCATTTCCTTTGTTTCCAGAGTAGGGACAATGTTAGGCCCTAAAAGGAGGACATGTCACTAAGATGAGATAGTCTGAGAACTGATTTTGAGGGGCCTGACCAGTTGGATTTATTCTTCACTCCCTGGGTCTTGTTTTTCTGCTGAGATTCTTCGTGAAGAATAACAGCTGATCTGATGCCACTTGGTTTCTCACCTCGTTGAGCCTTTTAGCTTTCCTCTGTCCCTTGTGTGTGCCATGTGCCTCTGTGGTGGTCCTCAAATTTAGGTGTCAGGATACTAGGCAACAGAAAGCATCTGAATTAGAGGAAGGGAAATTCTCAGAACCAAGTCTCCAGCAGCACTCAGAGCCATTTGGGGATATTTAGAATGCTGAGAGTCCAGAGCAGCTCTTCTAAGAGACCACAGAGAAAGATGAGCGCACTAGATTGACCATGGAAAAGAAAACCCAAAACTCCGTTTACCTCTCTAGAGTTTCCCAAATGTTTAGGAATGTGAGTTATTACGACAACAAGAGAAGATACTGAGTAGAAGGAAAGGTGTTGGGCTTTAGAAATGTTAGAAATTTATTCACCCAGAGCTTGAGCCATGTCACACACTCAAATGCTGGATGCCCATAGCCATCACGAGATGAGTCATGAGACTCAACAATGGATTTGTTACCCCTAGAGCAACAGGGAAGCCAAGGGCACTACAAGAAGCAGGACCGGCGGGAGGGGAAGAATACTGCCTCCCTCACTAGGTGATTTGGAGATTAAATGATTTAAGAGAAAAAGCATTGGGAAATTATAAAGTACTATGTAAAACAACTTTATTGCCAGTAGAAAACTCACTGGCAATACATCGATTAAGAAAAATCAAATTATTGATACTAAAAATTTTAAGATTAGGTATGTAATGTAATTAACAAATTACAGATGCTTATTTGTTACTTCTAAAACATTTTCTATATAGTCAACAATTATTTAATGTAGGGACAAATTAATGCTTTTGCAATATTTTTTGTCACACTTATTTGGAAACATGTTAATCAAGGCTGAACTTACTTTTTGCTTAATAGAATAGAATTCGCCTCATTGATCATTTCCCAGTTGGCAAGTTATTTTTGCAAACATGTAATTTGATCTCTGTAAGAAGGGGAGGTCCTCAGGAGAGATGGCATCGTCCCCAGTTTGGTGACAAGAAACCAAGGTGTGGAGGATAAGGCAGAGGTCACTTGTTCAGGATTGATGTTCACAAGAAGTGGAGCTGGAATTTATATACAAACTTTCTGACGCCACATCCAGAATTCCCTCAAATACCTTATGGTCTTTCTTTTGGTAAATAAAAATGTACTTTGCATCTTTCAGGCACAGACTAAGGAGTTTGAATGCGGCTAAACAGATCAACAATCCTTAATTCTCAAACTGTGCTGCATATGATTCAGTCAATTGTTACTGCTATTAAATGCTCTGATATGAAGACATGCTCACTTACCAGGAAAACTCAAGTGACATGCAGTTTGGCTCTTCCTCTCACAACATTTCACAAATTCAACCGACCAGATATAGAAATTTTGACCTACAGTTATTTGAATCTCAAGGTGAGAATCCAGAGGAGGCTGTCTGTATGTTTACTGAAAAAAAATCTACGTATATGTGGACCAGTACAGTTCAAATCTGTTGTGTTCAAGGGTCAACTGTATTCTTTGTGCTGCACCAGAGGGGACTTGAGCATCCACTGACTTTGGTACCCTCAGGGCTCACAGAATCCTCCACGGATACTGAGAGAGAATTTTAATTGTATAACATTCACTTACCTAAGCAATACTAGAATCACATGTCTGTCAAAGTGTGGTCCTCAGGCCAACAGCAGCATCACCTGGAAATGTGTTAAAAATGCAGACTCTGAGGCCCCATTGAAGACTGGCTTAGTCACAGGCTTTGGGATGGGTACACAGCAGGTTGTTTCCCTTGTGGCTCAGATGATAAAGAATCTGCCTGCAATGCAGGAGATCCCGGTTCGATCCCTGGGTTGGGAAGATCCCCGAGAGAAGGGAGTGTCAAACCACTCCAGTATTCTTGCCTGGAAAATTCCATGGACAGAGGAGCCTGTCAGGCTGCAGTCCATTGGGGTTGCAAAGAGTCACACACGACTGAGCGACTAACACCAACACATAGGTGATTTCAGCACACACTCAAATTTGAGAATCCCTTTCATAATCTATGTAAGGGAAGACCTGGCATTCTGTAAAGAAATGGTGCCCTAGGGTTTCCAGCTCCAGTCAAGGTTTGGATATAAATGTGCTCCTCTGAATCGCATGCTCTATAACAAGCAAATGCAAAGAGTGGGTGAGGGGGGAGAAGAAAATGGAATTTGCTGCTCATATTTACCTGAATCCATATTTATATAAAAGTTATAGGCAAATGTATATTTTAAAGGCAGCAGTTCCCATATTAGAGAGCTTAATGATTACGGTTTGGTTATTTAAGGTCATTCTTCCACTATTCTTAAGGCATCTTCACTTGAAACTTTGAAACAAATCTCTGAATTTTTGCATGAAATCCACAGAAATAACAGATCATGATGATATAAGTGAAAAGAAAGTAAAAAGTGAAAATGTTAGTTGATCAGTCATGTCTGACTCTTTGCGACCTCATGGACTGTAGCCCACCAGGCTCCTCTGTCCCTGGGATTCTCCAGGCAATAATACTGGAGTGGATAATCATTCCCTTCTCCAGGGAATCTTTCTGACCCAGGAGTTGAACCCAGGTCTCCCACATTGCCAGCATATTCTTTACTGTCTGAGCCAGAGAACCCCGATGACATAAGTACACCCCCTTTTCCCCCTGGGAAGTAAAGCTGTTTCCCAGGGTGTTCAGTTCAGTTCAGTCACTCAATCGTGTCCGAATCTACAACCCCATGGACTGCAGCACACCAGGCTTCCCTGTCCTTCACCAACTCCTGGAGCTTGCTCAAACTCATCTCCATTGAGTTGGTAATGCCATGCAACCATCTCATCCTCTGTCACCCACTTCTCCTGCCTTCAGTCTTTCCCAGCATCAGGGTCTTTTCTAATGAGTCAGTTCTTCGCATCAGATGGCCAAAGTATTGGAGTTTCAGCTTCAGCATCAGTCCTTCCAATGAATATTCAGGACTGATTTCCTTTAGGATTGACTGGTCAGATCTCCTTGCTGTCCAAGGGACTTTCAGAGGTCTCCTCCAACACCACAGTTCAAAAGCATCAATTCTTCGGTGCTCAGCTTTCTTTATAGTCCAACTCTCACATCCATTCATGACTACTGAAAAAAAACAAAGCTTTGACTAGACAGACCTTTGTTGGCAAAGTACAGTCTCTGCTTTTTAATATGCTGTTTAGATTGATCACAGTTTTTCTTCCAAGGAGCAAGTGTCTTTTAATTTCATGGCTGCAATTACCATCTGGAATGATTTTGGAGCCCAAGAAAATAAAGTCTCACATTGTTTCTATTGTTTCTCTATTTGCCATGAAGTAATGGGACTAGATGCCATGATCTTACTGTTTTGAATGGTGAATTTTAAGCCAGCTTTTTCACTCTCCTCTTTCACTTGCATCAAGAGGCTCTTCAGTTCCTCTTCACTTTCTGCCATAAGAGTGGTGTCATCTGCATATCTGAGGTTATTGATATTTCTCCCAGCAATCTTGATTTCAGCTTGTGTTTCATTCAGCCCAGCATTTCACATGATGTACTCTGCATAGAAGTTAAATAAGCAAGGTGACAATATACAGCCTATACGTACTCCTTTCCCAATTTGTAATCAGTCTGTTGTTCCATGTCCAGTTTTTTTTTTTTTAAACTTTACAATATTGTATTGGTTTTGCCATATATCAACATGAATCCACCACAGGTATACACGTGTTCCCCATTCTGAACCCTCCTCCCTCCTCCCTCCCCGTACCATCCCTCTGGGCCGTCCCAGTGCACCAGCCCCAAGCATCCAGTATCATGCATCGAGCCTGGACTGGCGACTCGTTTCATATATGATATTACACATGTTTCAATGCCATTCTCCCAAATCATCCCACCCTTGCCCTCTCCCACAGAGTCCAAAAGACTGTTCTATACATCAGTGTCTCTTTTGCTGTGTCGTATACAGGGTTATTGTTACCGTCTTTCTAAATTCCATATATATGCGTTAGTATACTGTATTGGTGTTTTTCTTTCTGGCTTACTTCACTCTGACCCAGCAATCTCATTGCTGGGCATACACACTGAGGAAACCAGAATTGAAAGAGACACGTGTACCCCAATGTTCATCACAGCACTGTTTATAATAGCCAGGCCATGTCCAGTTTTAACTGTTGCTTCTTGACCTGCATACAGATTTCTCAGGAGGTAGGCCAGGTGGTCTGGTATTCCCGTCTCTTTAAGAATTTTCCACAGTTTGTTGTGATCCACACAAAGGCTTTGGCATAGTCAATAAAGCAGAAGTCGATGTTTTTCTGGAAATCTCTAGCTTTATCTATGAGCTAATGGATGTTGGCAATTTGATCTCTGGTTCCTCTGCCTTTTCTAAATCCAGCTTAAATATCTGGAAGTTCTCAGTTCATGTACTGTTAAGCCTAGCTTGGAGAATTTTGAGCATTACTTTGCTAGCATGTGAGATGAGTGCAATTGTGCAGTAGTTTGAACAGTCTTTGGCCTTGCCTTTCTTTGGAGTTGAAATGAAAACTGACTTTTTCCAGTCCTGTGGCCACTGCTGAGTTTTCCAAATTTGCTGGCATATTGCACTTTCACAGCATCATCTTTTAGGATTGGAAATAGTGCAACTGCAATTCCATCACCTCTGCTAGCTTTGTTTGTAGTGATGCTTCCTAAGGCCCACTTGACTTTGCATTCCAGGATGTCTGGCTCTAGGTGAGTGATCACACCATTGTGGTTATCTGGGTCATGAAGATCTTTTTTGTACAGTTCTTCTGTGTTTTCTTGCCTCTTCTTAATATCTTCTGCTTCTGTCAGGACCATAACATTTCTGTCCTTTATTGTGCCTGTCTTTGCATGAAATGTTCCCTTGGTATCTTTAATTTTCTTGAAGAGATCTCTAGTCTTTCTCATTATATTGTTTTCCTCTTTTTCTTTGCATTGATCACTGAGGAAGGCTTTCTTATCTCTGCTTGCTATTCTTTGGAACTCTATGTTCAGATGAGTATGTCTTTCCTTTTTTCCTTTGCCTTTTGCTTCTCTTCTGTTCTTAGCTATTTGTAAGGCCTCCTAAGACAACCATTTTGCCTTTTTGCATTTCTTTTTTGGGGGGAGGATGGTCTTGATCACCACCTCCCATACAGTGTCGCAAACCTCCGTCTGTAGTTCTTCAGGCACTCTATCAGATCTCATCCCTTGAATCTATTTGTCACTTCCACTATATAATCATAAGGAATTTGATTTACGTCATACCTGAATGGTCTAGTGGTTTTCCCTTCTTTTTCAGTTTAAGTCTGAATTTGGCAATAAAGAATTCACAGTCTGGGCCACAGTCAGCTCCTGGTCTTGTTTTTGCTGACTGTATAGAGCTTCTCCATCTTTGGCTGCAAAGAATATAATCAATCTGATTTCAGTATTGGCCATCTGGTGATGTCCATGTGTAGAGTCTTCTCTTGTGTTGTTGGAAGAGGGTGTTTGCTATGACCAGAGCATCCTCTTGGCAAAGCTCTGTTAGCCTTTGCCCTGCTTCATTTTGTACTCCAAGGCCAAATTTGCCTGTTACTCCAGGTATCTCTTGACTTCCTACTTTTGCATTCCAGTCCCCTATGATGAAAAGGACATCTTTTTAGGGTTTTATTTCTAGAAGGTCTTGTAGGTCTTCATAGAACCATTCAACTTCAAGGTCTTCAGCATTAGTGGTTGGGCATAGTTATTTTTCTGGGCTCCAAAATCACTGCAGATGGTGATTGAATCCATGAAATTAAAAGACTCTTACTCCTTGGAAGGAAAGTTATGACCAACCTAGACAGCATATTAAAAAGCTGAGACATTATTTTGCCAACAAAGGTCCTTCTAGTCAAGGCTATGGTTTTTCCATTGGCCATATATGGATGTGAGAGTTGGACTATAAAGAAAGCCATTTGCTGAAGAATTGGTGCTTTTGAACTGTGGTGTTGGAGAAGACTCTTGAGAGTCCCTTGGACTGCAAGGCAATCCAACCAGTCCATCCTAAAGGAGATCAGTCTTGGGTGTTCATTGGAAGGACTGATGTTGAAGCTGAAACTCCAATACTTTGGCTACCTGATGTGAAGAGTTGACTCATTGGAAAAGACCCTGATGCTGGGAAAGATTGAGGGTGGGAGGAGAAGGGGACAACAGAGGATGAGATGGTTGGATGTCATCACTGACTCAATGGACATGAGTTTGGGGAAACTCCAGGAGTTGGTGATGGACAGGGAGGCCTGGCATGCTGTGGTCCATGGGGTCACAAAGAGTCAGACATGACTGAGCAACTGAACTGAACATTCTCCTAGCCATGGTTGTTCATCAGCGAGTTGTAGTTTTGGTGTTCTTGCAGGAGAAGATAAGCACATGTCCTTCTACTCCACCATCTTGTTTGAACAAGATGCTAATTCCTAGGGTGTAATTAGTTGTAAATTAGCACTTTGTTGGGTACTGTCCTCCTCTTTCTCTACAGCCTAGCCATGGTGAGTTGTCTCAAACTATCAGGAAAGGTGTTTGAAATCACACATCCAAATAGCAGTGGATTCACTGTAATTTTTGCTATCAAAAATTATGTTCCATTACAACAGGAACATCACCAAATTAATATCAGCAAATAAAATTAATGAATGTACATCCTAAGAGCCTATGTATCCTCCCTCATGATCCAAGGTGGGGCCCAAGACTGAGGTAAAGAGAAAGAAAGACATGCCACGTGCTAATGAACGGTTAGGGTATATCTGTGTGTAATGAGGCTAATTAACTAAGGTGTGTCACACCTATCAATGGAAAATCATAAAGTTAAGAAAGATCTTTTAGAAGCACAGACAAACATAGCCTTTCTTCAGAGTGAATTAAATTCTTTGAAAAGTGGTTATGCTGATCAGAGTCTGAATTCTGAAAGGAATGAAACTTCACATTTTACTTTGTAGTTTGAATGGAATGTCTATTCGGGTAACAACCATGTGAATGAAGCTTAGCTATATAGTAATAAGGGGTTATTTATTAACTTTGCTAATATTTTCTTTGCTTTCTAGAGATTTTATGTTTAGTGTCAGATCTAGTAATTTTTGTGTTTTTAATTTTTTAAAAAACAAACTGATTAATTAGTTTAATTATTGAATGCTGAGAACAGTGCAGGGCTTAGAAATGTTTGAATTAAATGGGAGCAGAAGAATATACCTAAAGTATCAAGAGGCAGTGCTAACTGAGGTGCTTTGAAGGTAGAAATTCCAGCCCTGCAACATAGGCAAGTCATTTTATTTTTACTATGCTTTAGTTTTGCAATATGGCGTTAATAATATAGGATCTAATCCCATGGCTGGAGGAGCCTGGTAGGCTGCAGTCCACGGGGTCGCTAAGAGTCAGACACGACTGAGCGACTTCACTTTCACTTTTCACTTTCATGCATTGGAGAAGGAAATGGCAGCCCATTCCAGTGTTCTTGCCTGGAGAATCCCAGGGATGGGGGAGCCTCGTGGGCTGCCGTCTATGGGGTCGCAGAGTCGGACACGACAGAAGCGACTTAGCAGCAGCAGCAGCAACACACACATGTACACACAAAGGCATGTAATTATACGTAAGGAAGATACACATAGATATTTATATAGGAGTTTTGTAAATATGAAAATGCATCTATATGCATGACTATATGCATGTATCCCCTAGTAAATGTACACTTGAAAAAAATACCTTGTGTTTTGTTTGTTGTTTCGCCAACCTTATTCAGAATTAAGATCCTGTACTGGAAAGCTTACCCAGTTGGCTCAGTGGTAAAAAATCCACCTGCCAATGCGGGAGATCCGAGTTCAATCCCTGGGTCGGGAAGATCCCCTGAAGTAGGAAATGGCAACCCACTTCAATATTCTTGCCTGGGAAATTCCGTGGATAGAGGAGCCTGGTGAGCTACAGTCTATGAGGTTGCAAAGAATCGGACATGACTGAGCATGCACACGTACAGTGAAAAGCAGCCATACATTTATTAAGTGCTTACTATATACAGGTCCCTGAGCTGGATCAGGAGTTATGAGTGTGGAGTACATTTTAAAAAAAGAAAAGATGTGTCCTCTGCTCTTTGAGAACTTCAAATTTAGTTGGGAAACTTAAAAGCTAAAGGGTTACAGAGTTAAACAGCATAAGAACTCAACAATGTCAGAAACAATACCACAAGCAAAAACAAACCCACAGGTTGAGTTTATTGCCATGAGATGGTAGACAAAGTGTTCTTTTAGTTCAGAAAGGTGGAGACTTTATTAAAGAAGAGACACTTGAGTTAGCTTGTCAACAAGTAACACAGGTCCCACTGACAACTGCCTGACACTGCCTTTAGTACTTCATTAGCATTAACTCAGTCACAGTTTCCTATGCAATAGGAACTTTCCTTATCTCCATTTTACTCATGGAAAAAGAGTCCCAGAGACATTCCATGTCTGGCAAAACCCAAAGCAGAGGCAAGGACATAAGGAGGGATATGACTAGTTTGGGGAACAGTGGTCAGGCCAGTGTGCAGAAAAAAGATATTTTGAATGGAAAGGCACACATTTAAAAAAATTAAAAAGTTTTAAAACTAGTTTAAGGCTGTAGTGTAAGGTCCCAGAGTTTTTGGCTAAGGAACTTAAATTCCTAGAGACAATTGGGAAACTTGTAGCCTTATCAAGAGTGCAAATGGGAAGTTAGTTATTATGGACAAAATTTGACAGCCTGAGGGTCTGGGGAAGATAGTGATGGGGGTTGTCTGCTTAGAAATGAGGCTGAGGTTAGATAGGGGCTGGAGGGAAGTGGCTGATGTTCTGAATGGACATTTTAAGGAGAAGGCCAGGACTGCTTCATAATAAAGCAACAGAGGACTTGCTGAGCATGAGTTTATAATGAACAGAGAAAGCCTGATTCTGTGGATACCTCTGTGGCTTAGAGTGGGGAGAGGAGGGCCAGCAGGACTGGGAGCACAGAGATGAGAAAGGAGTATTAATATAGCTGGGATTGGGGTTGTGTAAGGCTTGATGGCACCCCACTCCAGTACTCTTGCCGGTACCTGGAAAATCCCATGGACGGAGGAGCCTGGTGGGCTGCAGTCCATGGGGTCGCGAAGAGTTGGACACGACTGAGCGACTTCACTTTCACTTTTCTCTCTCATGCATTGGAGAAGGAAATGGCAACCCACTCCAGTGTTCTTGCCTGGAGAATCCCAGAGACGGGGGAACCTGGTGGGCAGCCGTCTATGGGGTCGCACAGAGTCGGACACGACTGAAGCGACTTAGCAGCAGCAGTCACACCTAGAGTGTGAAAGAGTGCTGTATGTGGAGACAAAATCTAGGTTCAAATGCAGTTTTTCCATTTCCTAGCTGAGTAGCTCTGGGCAATTTCCTTAATGATCAGGAATCCAGAATGTCATTTTAGAGTACTGACTTCCTTAAAGATTAATGAGAAGCTCATGAGAAAGAACAACTTTGACCACCTGTCTAAGCCTCAACAAAATGTGGCAGTCACTTGCTTTACCATGAGCTACGTTTCTGGTTCTGCCAGTGAACCAGCGTTTTCCCAGAACAAACGCCTGAACATGATGAGGAAGGCAGACAAGTTGAACTGCTTTGTGCTGTCAAGAACCATCATGAGGGCTTTTCCTCCAGAAGCTGTAATATACATTGCAGCCTTTCAGTCCTAGTTTGTTGAGTGTCAAGAGGCAGCAGGGCAGCTATTTTGCCGGTGTAGATCACAGGAGAGCTCATCTGGGAGCCAGGAGGTGGAGCAGATTCCCTGGCCTCCTGACAGCAGGAAGGCAGAGGCAGCATTCCTTTAGGCTGATTCTGTGGTCTTGTGGTCATTTCTGAAAGCTCAGCTGAGTCTGCCCCCTAACCCTCACAGTGATTGTGCAGGCACTAAATCTCTAAATTAAATCTCAGTCTGCTTCAACTAGCTCACATGACTTCTGTTTACAGCTACCCTCTGATCAATATGACAGTGAAGTTCTAAAGAAAAGATTTTCTTAGCTTTATTGAATAATTGATAAAACTATATATTTAGAATATACAGTGTGATAAGTTGATATGTAGATACACATACACTTTGTGAAATGATTACCACGATAAAATTATCTAACATACGTATCTGTCACCTCATGCAGTTAACTTGTGTGGTAAGAATGCTTAAGATTTACTGTCAGTAAATTGTGAGTATGTGATACTGTATTATCTGTAGTCACCATGCTGTATATTAGATCCTCAAAACTTGTAACTGGAAATTTCTACCTCTTAACCCACCTTTCCCCACTTTCTCCATCCCCTAGTCCCTGGAAACCACCATTTCACTGTTTCTTTAAAATCAGCTTTTCTCTTAATATTCCACATAAATGTGATACCATGCATTATTTGTCATTCTCTGCTGTCTAATTAATTTCACTTACCATAATGCCTTCCAAGTTCATCAATGTCATAACAAATGGCAGGATTTCCTTTTTATGGCTGAGTAATATACTATTGTATGTATATACACATTTTTCTTTATTCATGAAAAGGCAGCCTACAGAATAGGAGAAACTACCATATGATCCAGCAATCCCACTACTGAATATATATTCAAAGCAAACTAAATAAATATCTCAAAGAGGTCTGTATTCCCATATTCATAATCACCACACTATGGAAACAACCTGTGTTCATCAATAGATGAGAATACATTTTAATAGCAAGTACTAAACCCATCTTTTGCTGTAGGATATATAAGCTTTATTACTTAGAAACTACATTTCTTGCTATTTGTCCTGTCCAATCTTTTTTAATTGCCTTCTCTCTATTTTGATACATTCTCACATTTTGAATCTGTCTTTCTAAGGAAAACTTAAAAACAGACTTTCCCCAGCATCTCATATGGGTTGTGAATATGCAACCTAGGTTCTGGTAATTAGATGTACCTACAAGAGGCTTGGATGCAGATGAGAGGAACAAGAGGAGGTGTCTGGGCCCAGTGAAATCTATCATCTGGCAAAATACAACAGCATCTGTTTCTGCAGCTTAGGTTGTTGAGCGCTGAGCATAATCGGCATCTAGTGGCAGGTGGCAGGAATGATATATACACTGCAGCTATCCTCCAGGATATATGGTTTGTTCTTTCTGGTTATGTGGTCCCTTGTCTGGTAACATCTACCCCTGCCTTTTGGGCTCTCCTAAAGATTCATTCAGCTACGTAATACTCTTGATAAATTCTGCTGTTTGCAACTCAAAATCCTGATTCATAATCTTGTAGTGTTTTTGTCTTGTGATTCTAATCCAGCTGATCTCTGCACTATATTCTATAGTACTTTTCCATGGCTCATAGAATTATAAAATTTTTGAGCTAAAAGAAGTCTTAGAAAGATTTCTTGCAGCCACCCTACTTCCTGCCACTTCACAGATGTAGAATCTCCATTGAGAAAGGTGAATTCGCTTGAAGAATAGGAGGTCTGGATTCAGACTCTAAACTCAGGTCTCTTTAGCACTCTTCTGGTCTTCATCTTAGTGTTCATTTCACTCTGCAGTGCTCCCTACCAGAGAGAATATGCTCCAGGGGGAAAGGATACATGCCACAGAACTTGGTAAGAGAGCATTAAGGGCTCTTTATTTAAGAGTGCTCTAAATCATCCTCTTAAAGAAATATTAATTATATTGTCTCAGTCCAGTGCTATCCCAACTTCTATATTGTAAAAGCACTTTAAAAGTACATTTTATCCCAAACTTTCAAAATGTTGAATCAGAAACCTGCCCCTTTAACAATGGCAAGTGACAGTTTATAAAGTGTAGCAACCTGCAATCATCTCTAAAATTACACATGGTTTTCCAAATTAAACTCTGTAGTGTGTTCATACTTTGCACAAAGCGTATATCATGATTGATTGATAAATTTATAGTGGCAGATCTTAATTGCAGGCTCATTCCAAGTTAACAGCTAAATGACTTAACTACTTAGTAATTTGCATTGTACATGCCTCAATATTCTCCTATTTACACTGAATAAGTTTCATTGCGAAATTACAGTATTCTCATTGTTAAAAATTATGGAAGTACAGAAAGTAAAAATATGAAAGCCATCCACTGTATAGTCTCATTTCTCTGGATGGTATGAATCTTTTCTAACAGTTTGTAATTGTTACCACCTGGAAATCCACTTAATGATGGGCTTAGCCTCCTTCTGTGCTTCTCTATAAGTTACTTTCTTCTAGTATACTTGGGTATTTAATCTATCCCTCCACTGAGATCTGCTCCTCTACAATACTTGCACTAGCTCCTTATTTTCTGCTATGCTCTGGCCCTCCAATCCCTTCGCCCCCAGGCACTCTCTGTGACTTGGATATCCACCTTCCTGTGCATGAGGAATTTATTGCTGTTCTGACCTCAGAACTATGGCAGGGAGTCCAGGCTTCCCTTCTCTTGTCCCACATTCAAACTTTAATCTCCACTCCACCAGTGGACAAGGGTGTCATGACTTTTTCAAAGTTTGGGGACAACTCAAAGGGATTACATAGAGGGGGGGAGAAAATCTTAAAACTGAATTTTTTTAAATTTATTTTTTTATTGAAGGATTATTGCTTTACAGGATTTTGTTGTTTTCTGTCAAACCTCAACATGAATCAGCCATAGGTATACATCTATCCCTTCCCTTTTGAAACTCCCTCCCATCTCCCTCCCTATCCCACCCCTCTAGGTTGATACAGGGCCCCTGTTTGAGTTTCCTGAGCCACACAGCAAATTCCCATTGGCTATCTATTTTACATATGGTAATGTAAGTTTCCATGTTACTTTTTCCATACATCTTACCCTCTCCTCCCCTCTCTCCATGTCCATAAGTCTATTCTCTATGTCTGTTTGTCCATTGTTGCCCTGTAAATAAATTCTTCAGTACCATTTTTCTAGATTCCATATATGTGCATTAGAATATGATATTTATCTTTCTCTTTCTGACTCCCTTCACTCTGTATAGTAGGTTCTAGGTTCATTCATCTCATCAGAGCTGACTCAAATGCATTCCTTTTTATGGCTGAGTAATATTCCATTGTGATATATGTACCACAAATTCTTTATACATCTGTCGATGAATATCTAGGTTGCTTCCATGTTCTGCTGCTGCTGCTGCATCACTTCAGTTGTGTCCGACTCTGTGCGACCCCATAGACGGCAGCCCACCAGGCTCCCCTGTCCCTGGGATTCTCCAGGCAAAAACACTGGAGTGGGTTTCCATTTCCTTCTCCAATGCATGAAAGTGAAAAGTGAAAGTGAAGTCACTCAGTCGTATCCGACTCTTAGCGACCCCATGGACTACAGCATGCCAAGCTTCCCTGTCCTTCACCATCTCCTGGAGCTTTCTCAAACTCATGTCCATTGAGTCATTGATACCAAACAACCATCTCATTCTCTGTCATCCTCTTCTCCTGCCTTTAATCTTTCCCAGCATCAGGGTCTTTTCAAATGAGTCAGTTCTTCACATTGGGTAGCCAAAGTATTGGAGATTCAGCTTCAACATCAGTCCTTGCAATGAATAATCAGGATTGATTTCCTTTAGGATTGACTGGTTTGATCTCCTTGCTGTCCAAGGGACTCTCAAGCATCATCTCCAATACCACAGTTCAAAAACATCAATTCTTTGGTGCTCAGCCTTTTTTATTGTCCAGCTCTCACATCCATATATGACTACTGCAAAAACCATAGCTTTGACTATTCAGATTTTTGTAGCCAAAGTAATGCCTCTGCTTCTTAATACAATGTCTAGATTTGTCATTGCTTTTCTTCCAAAGAGCAAGTGTCGTTTAATTTCATGGCTGCAGTCACCATCTGCAGTGATTTTAGAACCCAAGAAAATAAATTCTCTCTCTGTTTCCATTGTTTCTCCATCTATTTGCCATGAAGTGATGGGACCAGATCCCATGATCTTAGTTTTTTGAATGTTGACTTTTAAGCCAGCTTTTTCAGTCTCCTCTTGCACCTTGATCAAGAGGTTCTTCAATTCCTCTTCACTTTCTGCCATAAGGGTGTTGTCATCTGCCTCTCTGAGGTTATTAATATTTCTCCCTGCGATCTTGATTCCAGCTTGTGTTTCATCCAGCTTGGCATTTCACATGATGTACTCTGCATATAACTTAAATAAGCAGGGTGACAATATACAGCCTTGACGTGCTCCTTTCTCAATTTGGAACCCGTCCATTCAAATGGTTATATATCCTTATATCACATTCAACATTACTTGGCATCCTTGATTGTTTCCTTAAGCTAAATTCTTAAAAGTAGAATTGTTGAGTCTAACATTCTCACATTTTAAAGTAAAATTTTGATTTATTATAGAAGTCACTTTTTCATTATGGCAAGATATAACAAAATTTACCATTTGTAGCCATTTAAGCGTATAGTTCAGTGGTATTAATACTCTCACACTGTTGTGCAACCATCACCAACATCATCTATAACAGCTCCAGAAACTCTCACACCCAGCTACTGATTGATGGATACACATGGAGTTCATTGTACTATTCTTTCCACTTTTATGTATGTTTGAAATTATCTGTAATTAAACTTTTTTTAAAGTGTAAAACTTATAATGTTTACATGACCTTGGATAATATACCTACATCACTTTGGTTAGAAAACAATGCAATGTGTGACTTTTTTTAAACAGTGTTTTGCAGGAATTGTCTTACTGTGACAGAGAACTTTGCTGTAAACCTGGCTTGGTATCTAAGTCTTTTTTTTTTTTTTTCAGTGTCAAGGATTGGTACCAAAAAAGCTGCCCCCAAAAGATTCATTCTGAACTGGGAACCTATGTCCAAAGCCCCACTGGCAGCTGGACCCCCTGCTTTATTAGTCTGTGAGCCTAGAAAGGCTTTGCAAATGTGTACATGAATCAAATAAACACTACACGGCTGGGAAAAACAGAATTCTAGGGCATGCATTATATATCATCTTAAACCATACTTTGCTTTTAAATATTTAACAGCTTGAAAGGTTGGCAGGTTTGAAAACTGATGTTCTTCATCCCAGAGCAGGCAGAGAAAATGTTCTTAGTAACATTTTTTTTCCTGTCAAGTCCTCACCTAGTCAGTACACTTAAATTACACTCTGTTACATGAGAGATGGAAGTGCTAATTTTAAGGGCATAACAACAAAGTAACAAAAATTGGATGAGTCCATCTTCTGCTAATATTTAGAGCTCTTTGAAGGATGTGGCGCAATAGATGAGAGTGATGGATGAAGAAAATATTGGCCTCTTATGCAGTGATTTAGTGAGCTTAAAATGGGTTGAATCTAGTATTAATAATTGCTGAGAACAGCCAAAAGATCAAAGATGTGCCCTAGAAGATTTGGGACCAAACAATGTGGACTGGAAGTTTAACTGTAAAAAACCCAAGGCAACCTGTGGCTGATTCATATTGATGTTTGGGAAACCTATACAATATTTATAAAGCAATTATCCTCCAATTAAAAACAAATTTCTTTAAAAAACGAAAGCAGATGTTGAGAGGTATAAGACCTCATTTTTTGAAGGAATTTTTCTAGACATTTATGCCGTGAGTACATGGAGTTAGGAACCTTATAACCAATTAGTCTTGTGTGTTGCATCAAGGACTTGCTTTCCATAGAAAGTTAGAGCGTTGAACTAGTGTGTAGGGTGTTTGGTCAAAGAAAAGAGTACAGAGTCCACTTGCAAATGAATCAAGTAGAGAAATGAATTCTGAAAGGAAGAAAACCTCTTAGTTTGAAATAGGCACACGCATAGGGTTTAGTTGTCTTTGGGTTTTGTTGTTGTTGCTTAGTCACTAAGTTGTGTCCAACTCTTTTGTGACCCTATGGACCCACCAGGCTCCTCTGTCCATGGGTTTGGGTCTATATAAATCATGAGAGGACTTTCTTCAGGTTTGTGTTAGAACTCTAGATTTCAAGATCGGGAAACCTAACCTGTACTGACTTAGGTAAGAAAGAGCTGGCAGATTCTGAAACACATGAAGTACAGGGTGGACCTGACTTGAGGTTAACTCAGCCAGGTCCTGACTCTGATAGCCAATCTCAACCTCCCTCTCTAATTGTTTTCTTTTTAGTTGGTGATATATATATATATATATATATATATATATATCATACATATATATATATATGTATTTTACCATTTTAAGTGTACATTTCAGCCATTAAGTATATGTACTTTGCTCAACCATCACAAGTAACCACTTCCAGCCCTTTTGCACCAGTTGAAACAGAAAACCTGTACCTGTTAACAATAAGCCCTATTCCTTCCCTCTGCACTCCTTAGTAACCACTATTCTACTTTCTCTCTCTCAATTTGCCTATTCTAGGTATTTCATATAAATCATGCAAATCATACAATAGTTGTCTCTTTGTCTTTGGCTTATTTCATTTAGAACAGTGTATTCAGAGTTCATTCCTGTAGGGTGTGTGTGTGTATGTGTGTGTGTATGTGAGTGTACATGAGTGTGTTAGTCACTCAGTCGTGCCTGACTCTTTGAGACTGCATGGACTGTAGCCAACCAGGCTCCTCTGTGCATGGAATTCTCCAGGCAAGAATACTGAAGAATGGGTTGCCATTCTCTTCTCCAGGGGATCTTCCTGACCCAGAGGTTGAACCTAGGTCTTCTGCATTGCAGGCAGATTCTTTACCATCCTACCCACCAGGGAAGCCCCATTCCTGTGGTAATATACATCAAAGTTCCACTTCCTTTTATGGATGAATAGTACTCTATTGTGTGTATATATACCACATTTTCTTTATCCATGTATCTGTTACCATCTTTTAACTACTGTAAATAATGCTGCTATAAATGTTGGTATACAAATATCTGTTAGAGTTCCTGCTTTCAATTCTTGTGGGTCTGTGTTTAGGAACAGACTTTCTGGATCATACAGTACTTCTAATTTCTTGAGGGATTCTTTTGTGTTCATGTTTACTTCATTCTCTCAGAATAACACCTCTACAAGGATTTAAACCATGGCTTCTAGTGGGTCTAGGTTCACATACTCACAACACTGGCTCCAGAGAGGAGAGAACTATTTTCCCCAACTCAAGGTCCAAAATCCTGGAAAAGAAATGTAACTGGCTAAGTTGGCTCTTATCCCCCTATCTGAAGCAGTGACTGTAGAGGGGCAGGGATAGGGCATAGATGTGTATTCTTGGATGATGGGATTAATTGAGACAGGCTCCCACCCTCAGCTGGGGAAGTGGAATCATGTCAGAAAATGACAGCCCTAGTTTGGGACCTGTGTCTAAATCTGGGAGAGGGGAGTACAGTTACTAAAAAGGAGAAGGGGGGGCATCCTGGACACGAATCCTGGAGAATTTCTGTGAGCCAAGTGCTTTCAAATCAGCAAACATCAAAATAGTTTTGTTTCATCACTATGCTTTGTAGTTTTCATAGGATAGGTTCATATGTACACACACAGAGAAAGGGATTTGTCTGAATGAGACAATTTATGATACTTCATGTAGCAGTCCCTAGTATATTTATTCAAACACTTGTTTAATATATACAGTGTTTTTTTCAGGACAAAAGACTGAAAATCTTAATATATCCCTTCATATAGATAGGCTGTTGAAGGATGCAAATTTTTTTAAAAATATGCTCCTAATATGAGCTTGTTTTTCAGCTTTTGTACCACCATGAACATATATACAAAGTATAAAGCAGCAGAGTAAAAGAGATATTAGGGCTTCCCAGCTGGCACAAATGGTAAAGAACTCTCCTCCCAATGCAGGAGACGTAAGAGTTATGGGTTTGATCCCTGGGTCAGGAAAATCCCCTGGAGGAGAGCGCTTGGCGATCCACTCCCGTATTCTTACCTGGAGGATCCCATGGCAGGTTATGGTCCATAAGGCTGCAAAGAGTTAGACGTGACTTAGTGACTAAACAACAACCAACCACCATGGACATATTTACAAAGCATATAGCAGCTGAGAATAAAAGATACTTATCTTGACTTTCATCTTATTGTTTCATTTCCACTTTAAGCTGTACCTGAGATTCAAATTATGTCAGATGGAAAGCCCCTGGAAGTATCCATTGAGAATTGTGTTACTAGCAATTTCTTACTCCTACTGGGTTTGAAAGACAAAGCCAAGAGTTGGTGTAACTTAATTGTTTTATCAAGTCAAGTTTAGTAAACTACTGACCTGATTTTAGGATTCATGAAGTTCTTAGGCTTTTGAAACTTGTGCTTTTTATTTATACATCCAGCAAGTAGAGCTATCTTCTCTCAATACACAATAAAGCCCCCAAATAAATCTGTTACTTATTCTCTAGCACCTTATCCCAAGCAATCATCTTTGTTTCTTTTCATAATCATATTAGTGCTCTATTTATTTCCGACTTTCATTTTGTGATTCAGTTTGCATCTTTCATTTTCCATCTTAAGCATTGTTTCTATTTTAGGCTTTCATTCAGTCATCATCCATTTCACATCTGTTATTCTTCTCAGAGGTCATTCCCTCTGTGTCTTAGTTATCCCCACGTAATTAACAGCCATAATATTTAAAAATAAAAGCCTTCACTAGATGCATCTTGTGGCATACTTGATTACTGCTTTTTCATAAGGGAAAGGGGAAGAAATCAGAGAAGGAAAGCAAAGTGGCCCAAATTGATAATGACCATTCATTTCCTTACAAAAACAATTCTATCTATGTATAAGTTGAATTACAGAATTGAATTAACCTTCTTTATATATCACGGTCTTTCTTTCTCTATCTTCCCCTCTACTTCTCTTCAAAATGCAAACACTTTTCTTTTCCTAGAACATTTATCTTTCTAAGGTGTGTATTTATTACTCTTCAATTTAAACAAGCAGATACCAAAGGAGGGATGGAATCTGTGCTCCTTGGTGGTGTATCTGGAAAGGAGATGTGCTCTTCTCAGCCTGGATTTAAGTCGGAAACCCCAAATTGCTGCTACCAGCAGGCTCACTCACCAACTTTCTGATAGGATGTGGAGGCTGTCTTTCTAGAGAAGCACATTGGGAAATGAAAGACAGAGAGGTCTTAAAAGGGAAAAGAGAGACTTTGGGAATTTTCAAGCACTTTGCTAACTTTGTCTCAATATCAAGAGATTTCAGTGTACTTTCAAGTAATCAGTTGAATGTCAGTAACTATTACCCTTTGCTTCTTTCTCTTCTTCTTAGACTGGTAATTCTTTCTCCCTTCCTTAACCTTACTGATTGTATTGATTTCGTTCTCACTAATAATTGTAATAAGAAGAATGCACATTTCAAAACTACAAGTCAACAACCGAGAACTATATTTCAGTCATGATACAACTATTCTTCATCCCTTTTCAATCTAGTTGCTCCTATTGGGCTACCTTGCTGATGGCTTTTAAATATTTTTTTCTGGTGGCTTTGCCTTCCCTTCTGTTGAAGACAAACTTGCTTCTTGCCATTCAGTATATTGAAAGTTCCCATAATCTTAGGCTCATCCCATCCAGGGAGAGTCTCCTTACAAAACTAGAAAAATAATTGCCCAAGTGATAATTCTTCATACACTTTGGAAGCTATAAAGTTCAGACATTTCTTAACAATATAATCTAAGACCCTTAACATTTTTAATGGAGTCCATTTCCTACTCTTTTAATTATTCATTTCTTTCCTTTTAAGTTGTCTCACTTTTCACAATAAAGAGCTAAAGCCAAACGCATCATGTTAATAAGATTCTGGCCAATGTGGATATAATGAGAAGGTTCCCACAACACATAAGCACTAGTCTTCTACTGTATTCTGTTGCAAATGCTTTTCAGTATATTGCAGGAAACCCAGATTTTTTATTTCCTGTACTCCACTCATATGATTCTTTCCAGACTCCCCAGCCATGCACTTCCAGAGAGACTGTTGTCCTTTCTGTGGTCTCATGGTCTTTTTCTCTTAGAGTCTCTTCTAAATGTTCCTGCAGTGGGGCCTACAGAAAAGAGGCATTTCCTCCAACACTCCTCGGAAGGAAACTTGAATTATAAGGCATTCAAAGGCCTGGAACGATGATAAATAGAACTGGCTGCATAATATTTAGCAACCAGAGCAAAGTAAAAATGCGGGGTCCTTTCTTCTAAAATTAAGAATTTAAAGACGGTGGCAACAAAGCATTAAGCCAAACGTGGGGCCCTTCTAGGTCCCTGTGACTACACAGGTCACCTGCTCGTGAAGCCAACCCTGGTGATAAGAAATGCTGAGGAGTGGATAGGGGTTATCCTGAAGGTTTCTTCCTGGTTCTAGAGACAACTTATTTGTGCAGGAGGAGCTAGTGACCCAAATGCCTAGTCATTAGAATATCAGAATGTATTCTGCCACATGTGAGGCATGTTTCATATTTCTTTGCTAATTAATTTCAAGGGGGTGGTTTCCTCTCTTTTTATCATAGTCAGAAGATCATTTCCTCCCTCTCTCAGTGTACTGATCTGAATTTACTTTCACTGAATTTTTTTTCTTTCCTGAAAATACACATAATTGCACAAAGGGAGTATATGAAATACCTACGGTTTGTTTAGTATAAACAGGGCTTTTGATTACTGATACATACAAAATACAGTCCTTACCAAGCAAGCAGGGGCCCTGCTTTGTCCAATTCTGTTTTAAATCTCAGTTGTGATTTGCTGGGATAGGTTGAGGCCAGCCCCTTTCCAAGCACTACATTGTATCTTGGTCCTTTGTTCTCAAGTAGGTAGTAGTGCTCTGACAAACCTGGACAGCATATTAAAAACCAGAGACATCACTTTGCCAACAAAGGTCTGTATTGTCAAAGCTATGGTTTTTCCAGTAGTCATGTACAGATGTGAGAGTTGGACCATAAAGAACTCTGAGTGCCAAAGAATTGGTGCTTTTGAACTGTGGTGCTGGAGAAGACTCTTGAGAGTCCCTTGGACAGCAAGGAGATCAAACCAGTCAGTCCTAAAGGAGATCAACCCTGAATATTCATTAGAAGGACTGATGTTGAAACTGAAACTCCAATACTCTGGCCACCTGATGAGAAGAGCCAACTCATTGGAAATGACTCTGATGCTGGGAAAGATGGAAGGCAAAAGGAGAAGAAGGTGACAGAGGATGAAATGGTTATATAGCATCACCAACTCAATGGACATGAATTTGAGCAAACTCTGGGAGACAGTAGAAGACAGGGAATCCTGGCATGCTGCAATCCATGGAGTTGCTAAGAGTTGGACATGACTTAGCAATTGACCAACAACAAGGTAGTAAATAACTTAGAGATTAGTTCTTACCTTCAATCAATACCTCCACCTGTCCTAGGATAGTACAGAGTTATAATGGAGTTCATTATAGAGTAGAAGGACCACTGGATTAGGAATCCAAAGATTGTGTTGAGTCAGTGTGGCCAGCTAATGTAGCTTAAGACACATCTCCTTTCACCCTCTTCAAGATGTGGTTTCCTTATCTGCTAAAGTAAAGTTAGTGATGCCTCCCCACATGAGATAGCAAATTTGCCGTGATCATCAAATAGAATTAAGTATGGTGGTGCTAGGGGTAAAGAATCCACATGCCAAAGCAGGAGACGTAAGAGACGCAAGTTCAATCCCTGGGTTGGGGACATCCCTTGGAGGAGGGCATGCCAACCCACTCCAGTATTCTTGCCTGGAGAATCCCATGGACAGAGGAGCCTGGTAGGCTACAGTCCATAGGACTGTACAGAGTCTGATGTGACTGAAGCAATTTAGCATGCACTCACACACATTTGCCTTTGTAGAGGTTTTTCTTCTTTGAGAGATATAATCTGAGAGATGTAGACATTCCCAGACAGACCTTTCCCCTAAAGGCCTTATCATTTATTTTAAAACTTGGGACAAATATAGGAGGAAAAAATCGATAAAAGAAGGAGAAATAACAAATACCATAAGAGCTCAGAATAAAATGACTAGAACTGCCATATGACCCAGCAATCCCACTGCTGGGCATACACACCGAGAAAACCAGAACTGAAAGAGACACGTGTACCCCAGTGTTCATCGCAGCCCTGTTTATAATAGCCAGGACATGGAAGCAACCTTGACGTCCATCAGCAGACGAATGGATAAGAAAGCTGTGGTACATATACACAATGGAGTATTACTCAGCCATTAAAAAGAATACATTTGAATCAGTTCTAATGAGGTGGATGAAACTGGAGCCTATTATACAGAGTGAAGTAAGCCAGAAAGAAAAATACCAATACAGTATACTAACACATATATATGGAATTTAGAAAGATGATAACAATAACCCTGTATATGAGACAGCAAAAGAGACACAGATGTATTGAACAGTCTTTTGGACTCTGTGGGAGAGGGCGAGGATGGGATGATTTGGGAGAATGGCGTTGAAGCATGTATATTATCATATGTGAAACGAATCACCAGTGCAGGTTCGATGCACGATACTGGATGCTTGGGGCTGGTGCACTGCGACGACCCAGAGGGATGGTATGGGGAGGGAGGTGGGAGGGGCATTCAGGATGGGGAACACGTGTATACCCATGGCGGATTCATGTTGATGTATGGCAAAACCAATACAATATTGTAAAGTAAAATAAATTAATTAATTTAAAAAAAGAAAAAAAGAACAAAATGGCTAATTAAATCAGTGTGTGGAAGGCAGTGAAGGAGAATAGGAGAGGAACGCTGGACTTGAGGCATAGGTAGGCTTTGTCAGAAAGGTGAAGGGTCAAGAAAACGTACTCAAAAGAAGACAAGAATATTAACGGGGATATGGGAGAGTCTATCTGAAGAATCCAAAGGAAGGTCATTTTGATTAGAACTTAAAGATTGTAAAAAGCGCAGAATGATAAAGGTAGGTCATGGAGAATCTTTCCTATCCTGCTGCAGAGTTAAAGACTTTTTCAGCCCATGGTGTAGAGTGTTTGGAGAGTTTGGGAAAAGAGAAATAGTATCTGGTCAAACGAGACCTTGTACGGAAGAACCATGTTAAAACAAGTGAGGGCATGAAATAGTAGGCATTAAATAAATGTTTATATCCTGTTAGATGGCACATGTATCCACTTGTGACATCAACATGCCAGTTGGCAGTATCTGTGTGGTATTTTCTGAGGCATAGTATCTACTCCTGCCAAATTGTTTTGCGTTTAAATTTGCCTTCCAAGGGATTGGAAAACAGTCAGTCGCACTTGTTATGTCAATGTCTAGGACAATGAAAAATAACTCATGTGTACAAAAGCCTTGTAGATGCCGGAACCTTGGATTTTGAAAGCATTCTATAATGATACTGGCAAAGATGAGCAAAAGTTATCAGTGAAAGCATAGTGACTAATAACAACAACCACCTTCTATGGCACGCTTGCTATTTGCCAGGAACTGTACACAGTAATTGCCTTAACTGCATTATTAAATGTAGTCCTCATAGCAGCCCTCTAACAGAGATTTTATATTCTCTACAGGGGAGGAAAGTGATATTTACAGATATTCGGTAACCTGACCAAGCCCACACAGCTGTAAGGCATTGGTGCAGGTTTTCCAGCCTAAAGTGTTTTATAATCCAGAGCCTGAGATCTTTACAACCTTACTATTTGTTTTAATTTTTATTGTTTTCTAACTTTTCTACAATAAAAATATATTACCCATGGATTTAAATGATGAACTCACTTCATTTTTTAAAACTAAAAAATCAGCCAAAAAACAAGATTTGCCACCAGTCTACTCTTGATTATGCTTCTGCTTACACATTGGAGGGTTAAATTATGGCAAGGTAGAAGGATCTTTTCATCTTTGTAGTAATGCCTGCCAAGACCACATTTTGAATCTACCCTAAAGAAACATTTCTCAGCTATTTTATTTCTCCGCGTGGCTCTGACTTAAAGGTTGAAGTGCAATATTTTAAAAACCTTGGATCTTAGGTTTAGTGAAGATGTAAGAAAAGCCTGATTCAAATGGGATTGTAAATCTGATGATGATGATGTGAGCCACACTCGCCCGCAGGGTTGAACACCTTTCTGTTCATTATCTGAGTGTAGAGAATGAGTGAGGAGTAGCCCCCTGTCTTTCCTTCTCAGCATCGCTCACATGTGTCAGGTCTTCCTGCCTCTTCAATGGCCTAGAGGAAGGAGGAGGAGAAACCAACCACAGATCCCTTCTTCTCTAGGGGTCATTGAATGATGAATATAGATGCAACCTCAAGGATGGTCTCAGCCAATGATGGCAATTACAGATGAAGAAACAGAGTGACCTGGTCAAGGTCTCCTAGTGAGTTAATGAAAGTTTCAATGTCTTCTATACAAAGGATGGACACCAACTAACTTTGCCACACATGGTGAGGGACAGAAAAGTGAAGGAGTCGAGGGTCAGAAAAATATCTTAATATTGTATAAGGTGATTTCAGAACAGTTTCATGTTTCATTCAGTTTGTGTGTTTGCTTTATAGCATCATATTTTTAAAAGATAAAGTTTCCAAATATTCACAGAGGCTAGTGCTGGTGTATTCAACTAGAATGCAAGATACTTGTAATCCCTAAAACTCTAAATTAAAAAAATATATATCTGAATCATCTGAATGTGCTTGTTTAGCTTCTGCTCAGAGTCAATGTCTTTGCTCACCCATCAGGCTCATTTGGTGGGCATCTGTCTTCAGAATCTTCCTCCTCACCAACTGTCTCATTGATTGTCATTTGAGTCTGTTAGTCATGCATCCTTAGGTGAATGGTGGGTGGCAATTAGCAGCATCTCTTCAAGGTATCTGCTGGTGCATGTGACTTCCTTGTCACTTTGTTAGGAAAATGGCTAGATAATAATCTTCATCTCCCTGTAATCTGTCTTTCTGAAGGTAGGATTGGCATCCCTCTGTGATTGTGTTCATTAAAAGTTGTGTTGTAAACTTACCTGGGAGAAGCAACACTATCATTAGGCATGTAATTTGTTCCTGTAGTGTTCATTAAAGTCTAGGGTCATGTGGAGGAAGTAGCAACTTTTCTAGTGGGCATACCAGAGAAACAGCTGTGGAATCTGTAGGTAGCAGCTGTTGGAAAAAGAAAAAAATAAAATTTGGCGGAATCTAACAAAGAATCCTTGAAGTCTGAAAATACTTGGGCACTCATTGTTGACATCCTTTGATCTTAGAGGATTGTCAAGTACTGCTGCTGCTGCTAAGTCACTTCAGTCGTGTCCGACTCTGTGTGACCCCATAGATGGCAGCCCACCAGGCTTCCCTGTCCCTTGGATTCTCCAGGCAAGAACACTGGAGTGGGTTGTCATTTCCTTCTCCAATGCATGAAAGTGAAAAATGAAAGTGAAGTAGCTCAGTCATGTCTGACTCTTAGCGATATTAGCAAATAATTTGCAATTTCATATGAAAAACATTTCTAAAGTTAAAGCTTTAGGTGTCTATAGCTCTTTGATTTTGATGTGTTAGAATTAAAATTATTTTCAGTGTTACCAGGAAAAACATAGGATGTCTAGAAAGACATGTTTAGAGCCACTCACTACTTAGGCTAGACATTTTTTTATCCATCATTTGGTATTTAAGGATCATAATAATCCCCCAATTCTGGCCCTAGGTAACCATGTACAGAGAAAAATTGATCTAGATAAGTTTTTAATTTTTAAAAATTTTTATTGGAGTATAATTGATTTATAATTTTGTGTAAAATTCAAGTATACAGTAAAGTGAATCAGTTATACATATATCCACTCACTTTTAAATTCTTTTCCCATATAGACAACCCTCAGAATGGAAAAAAAAAAAGTATTTGCAAATGAAGCAATTAACAAGGGATTATTCTCCAAAATACAAACAACTCATGAGACTCAATATCAAAAAAGAAAAACAATCCAATCAAAAAATGGCTGGAACATCTAAATAGACATTTCTCCAAATAAGACATACAGATGGTTGAAATTTTAAATTGAAACAAAGAGAACTTTATACTCACTCTTATTAGAATATTTATATTCTTCATCCTTGTGTCCTGCTCCCTGGATAGGTTCCTATTTGGCATCTTGAAGGTATTTCCAGGGTTATAGGAAACAAGAACTTAAATTAGAGGATTATACAAACTTGTAACATTGAGATATACTGCCTTCACACTTCACTAGAACATTGAGACCCACCCCATATTTTAGCTGTGATACTATCTTACTAGTGTGTTTATCATGTCACTGATAGTTCTTCACTGAGGAGATTTTCATATTATATCTTTAAGAGAATGGAAAGTGACAGGTGAGGACTCTTCCTGCTCTAATTGTTGCAGTTTTCATGTAAGAAGCCTCATAGGACCTTTGCAATGGCCTTGCAATTGGGTTGATGTCGAGCTTCTGGTCAACTTCCCGCTGAAGAACAGTTTCTCCTAACTGAGTCTATATGTAGGGAAATATTGAGGCAGAGGAGGGAAGCTGGCAGCTGTGAAGCCTGATTTAGCTGACCCCAAAAAGGGCTTCTCTGGTGGCACTAGTGGTAAAGAACCCACCTGCCAATGCAGGAGAATCGGATGTGGGTTCGATCCCTGGGTTAGGAAGATCCCCTGGAGGAGGGTATGACAATCCACTCCAGTATTCTTGCTTAGAGAATCCCATGGACAGAGGAGACTGGCAGGCAGTTTCAGGGTCACAAAGAGTCAGACACAACAGACACAACCGAAGCAACTTAGCACGTACATTCTGGCTGGAGTGTCCTGGAATACACTATCACCCCAACTCAGGATTCATCTGGCTGTTTTTGCAATACTACAGTTGCCTCTGCTATTTGCCCAGGATCCTTACCAAGCTTTAAAAAAGAAAAAAAAAAAAAAAAAACCAACACTCTTTTTAAATCAATGCTAAATCCTTGTTTATTTAAAAGGGAATATAGTCATCTTATATAAGATTCAAGAAATCATTGGATAGTTCACCAACAGAATTTAAAGAAGCAACTTATTTTTTAACTTGACCAACTTCACCTGACTGTATTTGCCCTGAAACTTTACTGCTATTCGTATTCCTAACAGTCAGCATGCCTTGACTCAAAGCATGCATGCGATGAATAATACATGAGGCTGTGGCAAGATGAGTTAGAAGTATACTAAAAAGGAACGGCAGTAGTCACAGAGGATTTTAAATCTTAGATTAAAGCACAGAAGGATTTTATGTAAGGATCAGGTATGGCTTAGAGAAAATCTTTACTTGGTTTAATTATTTGTATCGAATTTTCTATTTATTCTTCGTCACAATTCTGTAGAGAATGCCCTCGTGGGGTTTTCTTTTCCTTAGCTATGCAGTTAGAAATTAATGAAGAGATCTCTCTACCCCATATAAATTATCTGGACTTTGACAATAATCTCTCTTTCTCATTAAGACAGATGAAGTCAGCTTCAAGGACACTTGTCTAATTCTTTCATGTTGGCCCAGTGTGCACAGGAAAGTCTTCTGCTACTTGCTTGCCTGTGCTGAGATCGCACATCTTTATCATGTGTTACTACTTAAACTCATAAACTGCTCATTTGAGCTGTCATAGAAGCTTTGTTAAATCTTTTTCTTATTTTCTCTTTACCATTCATATGTTTCATAGAAACTCCTTGGGCAAAAGGAATGGCTATTAAAAAAAAAAAAAGAATGGCCATTTTCTATCAGAAGGACGAAATTATTAGGTGGCCTTATTTATAGCAAAACTATACCCAGAAGTGACTCTTCTTGGGGTTCAAAGTGATTAAAAAATTAGAAAATGAAAATAATTCCCTTTCCTCTATTTTTATATATATTATTTCCCATTTTAGAAGAGAGACTGTCATAGGAGGAAAAAGCAAAGAATATCTTCTAAAATCATTCTATAGCTCCAAAAATTATAAAAATTACGTGAAAGTTCAGGGAAGATTACCTAGAACAATGGCTGTCATCCCAGCTCTCCATCTCATTTTATACCATTTCAGGACCTTACAAACTGCCAAGAAGAAGGGAATACCAAATCTAGCACACCCTTGTCATGACACATTAAAGGAAGGACTCCTCTAAAGAGATAAACTATCCCCAGACTACAAGAGCCTTAAATAAAATAGCATTTAATGTCTGAGTCCTTGTTTTAACCAGAACCTGGAGGAGTATCTGTATTGAAGTGAAGTGAAGTTGGTCGGTCGTGTCCGACTCTTTGCGACCCCATGGACTGTAGCCTACCAGGCTCTGAAGAACCTCTTAGTCCATGGAATTTTCCAGGCAAGAGTACTGGAGTGGGTTGCTGCCGGGGTCCAGCCCCGGCTGATCCAGGGTATTCGAAGGAGAGACAGCGTAGGCGAGGGTCAGGAAACAACTGCTTAATTAAACGTTAATTAAGGATATAAAGAGTAATAGAATGAGGATAGCTCAGTAGGAAAATTCAGTGGAGAAAAGACGCTGAGTAGCTTGGTTTATGCGGGAGACCAATAAAACGTCAAGACAAGAAGCTTGCACCACTTACGTAGGCCACAGGCATCCTTCCGTTCTCCTGAAGGAGAGGAGACACTGAGGCCTCCCCGGTCGGATCTTAGAAGCCCAGGCATAATTAGTAAGCATGGTGGGTTCCGTGCTCCAGATGGAGACTCAGCCAGAGTGAGAGAGAGACATGGGGAGACCAGTCTTTCGAGGAACTGATCCCAATTCTTTATTTTCCATGGTCTACTTTTATACACTGAGATGTTATGCAAAAGTCACGCAGGGTCAGCAGTCCTGACTTTTATCAAAGTCAGGTGTTTCATACAAATGTATACAGAGGTCTTAGGGGTGTTACATCATCTTCTGGCCAGGGGGTCTGCTGACAATTTATGACCCTCTCCTTGTGACAGCGGTCAGTCAACCAGGACACTTATTTCTCCAAGGGTGATTATTCTTAAAACAGATGCCACCCAAAAAAATTACATTCCTATAGGGTGAGGGTGTAGTGGGTTTTAGTTAAGGAAAGAATTTACTTAGCCTAAGGTCTAACATGATTAATATCAAAGGTTAATACTTATTTCTTCTATATATTCATTAAGGTGTATAAGGGCAGGGGATATGGAGACTTAGCAACAAGCATTGGCTCAACAAATGAAAAACCCTTCACCAATACAATTTCTAATCAGCCCATTACACTTATACTAATAATTTTCTAACTTCTCTAAAGAACCTGTTTTTAGAAGATTTAAAGCATCTCGTGCCTCTCACGGTTGGGAGGCTGTGAGCAATCACATGTGGCCGGACAAGCCTGTCAGGCAGGCTAGAGAACCTTCAGAGGAGTTTGTAGGTTGAAACACTCCTATCACGCCCAGGAATTATTATTAACTGGAGCTCTAAGTTAACTCCTTCTCCGAAAGAGGTGGTGGGGGACAGCCCCCCGTAAAGTCAGAGGTGTAGGGGAGAGCACAAAGTAATAAAGTAGGCAGGCTCTGGTTACGGGGGTAGATGCTTGAGGATTTCCAGGGGGGACTCCTGAGGCTCGATCCCGCCTTTGCGTATGTCGAGCCTCCTTCCTCATGACCTTTGTCATGGGCGGAGTGCCTCACGCCGGCCCCCAACAGGTTGCCATTTCCTTCTCCAGGGGATCTTCCCAGCCCAGGGATCGGACTTGGGTCTCCCTCACTGCAGGCAGACACTTTACCATTTGAGCCACCAGGGAAGCCCTAGTATCTGTATTATCTAGGCCTAATGCTGTTGCTTGCATGGTATCACTTCAGTTTGGGGACAAAAGGAGAAGGACAGTTTCTTAGCATGTATTTGTCATCTGAGATCCAGGGCTGCTCCCATCCAAGACTGAGCCAACATTAGAAGCCCCAGTGACCTGACGCGTTCAACTGCAGAGGCAGGAGGTGGAGGGGGAAAGAGCATGAGGACGCCCCTCATTTCACATCATAGCTCTCACTGGCTGAGGGACCTCGGACAGGTTATTCAACCTAAGCATGCTTCCCGTGCTCTGTCTTTAAGGACAGAATCAACTTCATACACAGGGTGAAAGATCTGTAACTTTTAGTTCTAGTCCCCAGGGGCCCTAACATTGGAAGAATTCACTGAGCATCCCTTTGTGTGGGAATACACAAATGGTTTCGGGCCACCTCTGCATATTGAATACAGAAAACAATTAGGAATTCACAGTTGGGATTTTTGAAAGCCATTAAAAAAGAGCTCATTTGACCAATCGTTGTTGATACTACAAAGGTTTTCAAGGTTCTTTTATGTTTACACCTAGAATAATACATATAGGGACCTTAAAGGAGACTCTAGGAGACTCCTTAAATCTGCCTAGACAGCCCATCAAGACAATCCAAAGGAGAATAAGAAACCATATGCCAGGTAGAATATGTGGAAGAAAATGAATCTTCAACCATCCCCTTCTGTAGTCAAAAATATCTGAGGAATATTTATCACCCAGGGGGAATTCTGGACAGATGTCTATATATTTTTCCATAAAAGTTGGTAGACTTACTGTATATAAATTGAAGATTACAGACTAGGAACTTTATGTGTCCCTAAATTTTAAGTCAAGAGATAACTGGAGTAACAGGCAAATTTGGCCATGGACTACAAAACAAAGAAGGTCAAAGACTAACAGAGTTTGGCCAAGAGAGTACACTGGTCATAGCAAACACCCTCTTCCAACAATACAAGAGAAGACTCTACACATGGACATCACCAGATGGTCAACACTGAAATCAGATTGATTATATTCTTTGCAGCCAAAGATGGACAAGCTCTATACAGTCAGCAAAAACAAGACCAGGAGCTGACTGTGGCTCATATTATGGACTCCTTATTGCCAATTCATACTTAACTTGAAGAAAGTAGGGAAAACCACAAGACCGTTCAGGTATGACCTAAATCAAATCCCTTACGATCATACAGTGGAAGTGACAAATAGATTCAAGGGATTAGATCTGATGGACAGAGTGCCTGAAGGAACTATGGACGGAGGTTCATGACATTGTACAGAAGGCAGGTTTCAAGACCATCCCCAAGAAAAAAGAAATGCAAAAAGGCAAAATGGTTGTCTAAGAAGGCCTTACAAATAGTTGAGAAAAGAAGAGATGCTAAAGGCAAAGGAGAAAAGGAAAGATATATCCATCTGAATGCAGAGTTCCAAAGAATAGCAAGGAGAGATAAGAAAGCCTTCCTCAGTGATCAATGCAAAGAAACACAGGAAAATAATAGAATGGGAAACACTAGAGATCTCTTCAAGAAAATTAGAGATAACAAGGGAACATTTCAGGCAAAGATGGGCACAATAAAGGGCATAAATGGTATGAAAGCAGAAAATATTATGAAGAGGAGGCAGGAATACACAGAAGAACTATACAAAAAAGATCTTCATGACCCAGATAACCATGATGGTGTGATCACTCACCTAGAGCCAGACATCTTGGAATGTGAAGTAAGTGGGCCTTAGAAAGCATCACTACAAACAAAGCTAGTGGAGGTGATGGAATTCCAGTTGAGCTATTCCAAATCCTGAAAGATGATGCTGTGAAAGTGCTGCACTCAATATGCCAGCAAATTTGGAAAACTCAGCAGTGGCCACAGGACGGGAAAGGTCAGTTTTCATTCCAATCCCAAAGAAAGGGAATGCCAAAGAACGCTCAAACTACCGCACAATTGCACTCATCTCACACGCTAGTAAAGTAATGCTCAAAATTCTCCAAGCCAGGCTTCAGCAATACATGAACCGTGAACTTCCAGATGTTCAAGATGGTTTTAGAAAAGGCAGAGGAACCAGAGATCAAACTTCCAACATCTGTTAGATCATTGAAAAAGAAAGAGATTTTCAGAAAATCATCTACTTCTGTTTTATTGACTATGCTAAAGCCTTTGACTGAGGATCACAACAAACTGTGGAAAATTCTTTAAGAGATGGGAATACCAGACCGCCTTACCTGCCTCCTGGGAAATCTGTATGCAGGTCAAGAAGCAACAGTTAGAACTGGACATGGAATAACAGGTTGGTTCCAAATTGGAAAAGAAGTATGTCAAGGCTGTATATTGTCACCCTGCTTGTTTAGCTTATATGCAGAGTACATCATGTGAAATGCCAGGCTCGATGAAGCACAAGCTAGAATCAAGATTACTGGGAGAAATATCAATAACCTCAGATATGCAGATGACACCACCCTTATGGCAGAAAGTGAAGAAGAACTAAAGAGCCTCCTGATGAAAGTAAAAAAGGAAAGTGAAAAAGCCAGCTTAAAATTCAGCATTAAAAAAGCTAAGATCATGGCATCCAGTCCCATCACTTCATGGCAAATAGATGGGGAAACAGTGAGAGACTTTATTTTCTTGGCCTCCAAAATCATTGCAGATGGTGACTGCAGCCATGAAATTAAAAGACGCTTTCTCCTTGGAAGAAAAGCTGTGACCAACCTAGACAGCATATTAAAAAGCAGAGACATTACTTTGTTGACAAAGGTCTGTCTAGTCAAGGCTATGGTTTTTCCTGTGGTCATGTATGGATGTGAGAGTTGGATTGTGAAGAAAGCTGAGCACTGAAGAATTGATGCTTTTGAACTGTGGTGTTGGAGAAGACTCTTGAGAGTCCCTTAGACAGCAAGGAGATCCAACCTGTCCATCCTAAAGGAGATCAGTCCTGAATATTCATTGGAAGGACTGATGCTGAAGCTGAAACTCCAATACTTTGGCCACCTGATGCAAAGAACAGACTCATTGGAAAAGACCCTGATGCTGGGAAAGATTGAAGGCAGGAGAAGGGGATGACAGAGGATAAGATGGTTGGATGGCATCACCAACTCGATGAACAAGAGTTTGAATAAGCTCTGGGAAGCCTGGCATGCTGCAGCCTATGGGGTCACAATGAGTTAGACATGACTGAGCCACTGAACTGAAATTTTATAATATAATGAAAAAATTATAAATTATGTAAGAAGGAACAAATGTTAATCAACTGGAGTCAAAATATATGGTAAATATTTGGAAAACCAAGCTGGAAATCATAGACTTGAGCCTATATCTTTATTCAAGCACTTAAAAATCCTCTCTAAAGGGTTTAAGTTTATCATTGCCATTAAAAATAAAATTTATTTTGGGGACCTATTGATATCAATATTGATATATATAGATATAGATATAGATATATAGATATTTGAAATCCAGTTGATTTACAATATTGTGTTAGCTTCAGGTGTGATTTGGTTATATGTATTCTTTTTTTCTGATTCTTTTCCATTATGTTTATTACAAGATATTGAACATAGTTCCATGTGCTATACAGTAAACCTGTATTGTTTGTTTCCTATATAGTAGTGTGTATCTGTTGATCCCATACCCCTATTTTATCCTTGTAGACTTTTTGATGATGACCATTCTAAACTGTGTGAGATGATACCTCATTATAGTTTTTATTTGCATTTCTCTAATAATTAATGTGTTGGAGAAGACTCTTGAGAGTCCCTTGGACTGCAAGGAGATCCAACCAGTCCATTCTGAAGGAGATCAGTCCTGGGATTTCTTTGGAAGGAATGATGCTAAAGCTGAAACTCCAGTACTTTGGACACCTCATATGAAGAGTTAACTCATTGGAAAAGACTCTGATGCTGGGAGGGATTGGGAGCAGGAGGAAAAGGGGACGACAGAGGACAAGATGGCTGGATGGCATCACTGACTCGCTGGACGTGAGTCTGAGTGAACTCCGGGAGTTGGTGACAGACAGGGAGGCCTGGCATGCTGCAATTCATAGGGTCACAAAGAGTCGGACATGACTGGGTGACTGAACTGAACTGGGCTGAATAATTAATGATGTTGCACATCTTTTCATGTGCCTATTGGCCAGCTGTATGTCCTCTTTGGAGAAATGTCTATTAATATTTAGGTCTTCTGTCCATTTTTTGATTGGGTTGTTTTCTGGTCTTTTTTGATACTGAGTTGTATGAACTGTGTGCATATTTTGGAAATTAAGCCCTTGTTGGTTGCATCATTTGCAAATATTTTCTCCCAGTTGGCAAATTGTCTTTTTGTTCATGGTTTCTTTTGGTGTACAAAAGTTTATAAGTTTGTGGTCTCATTTCTTGACTTTTATTTCTTTTTGGAGACTGACCTAAGAAAATATTGTAATAATTTATGTCAGACTAGGCAAAATATTCTGACATAAATTATTGCAACATTTTCTTAGGTCAGTGTCACCAAAGAAATAAAAGCAAATAAATGAGACCACAAACTCAGGGTCTTCCTAGGTGGTGTTAGTGGTAAAGTACCCACCTACCAATGCAGGTAGGTATAAGAGAAGTGAGTTCGATCCCTGGGTCAGAAAGATTCTCTGGAGAAAGGCATGACAACCCACTCCATTATTCTTGCTTAGAGAATCCCATGGACAGAATAGCCTGGCAAGTTATAGTCCATAGTGTTGCACAGAACTGGACACGACTGAAGTGACTTAGCATGCATGCTCATTCTCTTCTAGAAGCTTTATGGTGTCCTGTCTTGAAGACATTTTGAGTTTACTTTTGTGTGGTATGAGAGAATATTCAAACAGCTTTCCCAACACCACTTCCTAAAGTGACTGTCTTTTCTCCATTGTATTTTGTTGCCTCCTTTGTCAAAAATTGATCATAGGTGTGTGGTTTATTTCTGGACTCTCTGTTTCATTGATCTATATATCTGTTTTTATGCCATTACCACATTATTTTGATTACTGTAGCTTTGTAGTAGCATCTGAAGTCTTGGAAGGTTTATGCCTCCAGCTTTGTTCTTTTTCCTCAGGATTGCTTTGGCAATTCTGGGTCTCTTACAGTTTCATATAAATCTTAGGATTATTTGTTCTAGTTCTGAAAAAAAAATGCCATGGGTATTTTGAGAGTGAAAGTCATTCAGTCACATCCGACTCTTTGTGACCACATGGACTATATAGTCCATAGAATTCTCCAGGCCAGAATACTGGAGTTGGGTAGCCTTTCCCTTCTCCAGGGGATCTTCCCAACCCAGGGATCAAGCCCGGGTCTCCTGCATTGAAGGTAGATTCTTTACTAGCTGAGCCACAAGGGAAGCCCAAGAATACTGGAGTGGGTAGCCTATCCCTTCCCCAGCACATCATCCTGACCCAGGAACTGAACTGGGGTCTCCTGCATTGCAGGCAGATTCCATACCAACTGAGCTATCAGGGAAGCCCAAAGGAATGCATAGTTTGCAGGATTTTGAGATGGATAACATTAAATTTGTAGATTGCTTTGGGTAATATGGCCATTTTAACAACATTAATTCTTAAAATCTAAAAGCATGGACTATCTTTCCATTTCTTCCAATTATTTTCGGTTTCCTTTGTCAATGTTTTATAGTTCTTAGCATATAAGTCTTTCACCTCTTGGGTCAGATTAATTCCTAAGTATATTATTTTTTGATGTGACTTTTAAAGAATTTTTTTTTTTTTACTTTCTCTTTCTGATATTTCATTGTTAGTGTGAAGAAATGCAACAGATTCATGTATGTTAAATTTGTATCTGGCTACCTTGCTGAATTCACTTAGTTCTAGGAGCTCTTGTGTGGAATCTTTAGTTTTCTACATATAGTATCATGTCATCTGCATATAATAACAATTTTACTTTTTTTCCAACTTTTGTTGTTGCTGTTGCTCATTTGCTCAGTTGTGTCCAACTTTGCAACCCCACAGACTGCATTATGCTACACTTCCCTATCCTTCACCATCTCCCAGAGCTTGCTCAAACTCATGTCCATTGAGTCAGTGATGCCATCCAACCATCTCATCCTCTGTCATCCCCTTCTCCTCCTGCCTTCAACCTCTCCCAGCATCAGGATCTTTTCTAATGAGTCGGCTCTTCGCATGAGGTGACCCAAGTATTAGAGGTTCAGCTTCAACATCAGTCCTTCCAATGAATATTCAGGGTTGATTTCTCTTAGGATTAACAGATTTGATCTCCTTGAAGTCCAACGGACTCTCAAGAGTCTTCTCCAACAGCACAGTTCAAAAGCATCAATTCTTCACTGCTCAGCCTTCTTTATGGTCCAACTCTCACATCCATACATGACTACTACAAAAACCATAGCTTTTGACTATATGGATATTTGTTAGCAAAGTAATGTCCTTGTTTTTTAATATGCTGTCTAGGTTTGTCATAGCTTTTCTTCCAAGGAGCAAGCATCTTTTAATTTCATGGCTGCAGTCACCATCTGAAGTGATTTCCAACTTGGGTAACTTTTATTTCTTTTTCTTATCTGATTGCTGTGGCTAGGACTTCCATTTCTGTGTTGAATAAAAGTGATGAGAGTGGGCATCCTTGTCTTGTTCTAGAATTTGGTGGGAAGACTTTCAATTTCTCACCATTGGTTATTATGTTGATTGTCAGTTTGCCATATATGCTTTTATTATGTTGATGTGTTCCCTTTAAACCCACTTTGGCAGAGTTTTTATCATGAATGGATATTGAATTTTATCAAATGCTTTTTAATCATCTATTGATGATCATGCAGTTTTTCTCTTTTGTTGTGGCATATCACATTGATAATGCATATGCTGAACCATTCTTTTGACTCTGGAATGAATCCAACTGGATCATAGTTTATGATTCTTTTCATGTGTTGTTGGATTCATTTGGCTAATATTTTCTTGAGGAATTTTGTATTTATATTCCAGGTGTCCATATTTATACTACTACCTAGAGCTTCTGTCCCAAATTCCAATAGGGTCAAAGATACCTTCTGAGAAATACCTGCTCGGGGAGGTGGGGGATGGGCGGGGACTTGGAGAAACAGTGACTATTTGCTGGCTACCTGGAATCCTTTAGGAAAAGAAGTATGACCAGAGTTGGAAGGCGGAGAGGTGGAGAAGGGGAGAGGAAAAGACAGTGAGAGAGAGAGAGGCAAAAACAATTTGGCCTAAACAAGAAAAGGCTAAAAGGAGATTTTACTCGTCCTTGTTCCTGTGAAGGAATATTACACAGCTGGTCATTAGACCACTAGTGGGTTTTCCTTCCATTTTCGACTAAAAATAAATTAAAATGAACTTGAACTAATTCAACCACTTACTAAACTTAAGTATAACACACAGCCTATACAAGTCATCTTAATCTCTCCAGATCTGTTTCTTCATCTGTAGGAGTCTTAGAGTAGATTGATCCCCAAGATTACATCCAGATTTAATTTGCAATTCAAGAGTTTAGAATAGGTGGCAAGTAATTTATGAAGGCCCTTTTACTGGAGATTTTTAAACATTAATAATGACATTTTTCTGAGATACAGTTGCATAGAGTATTGCCTGAAGGTTTGAGGATAGAGTCCATGGCATCTAAATGTTCCCTTTAACATGTACAGAATGCATAACATAGGAATGTGGTGAAAACCTAAATGGTAATCTAAGAAGTCTTCCAGGAGGAGGGAAGTTCTGAGCTAATTTAGAAGACCTGCTGAAAAGGACAAAAGAAGGGAACATGTTACTAAGAAAAAGCACAACTCAAACAAGCAAATACAGGATATGGCAAGGAGAGGTGGAAAAGCCCAGACAGAGATCAAATCACTTCTACCACATTCCTCTGCATTAGGAAGGACTCTGTGTGTAATAATCTAATTGTGCCATAATTTTGATATCACACAGATTCAAATTTGAGTCTCAGCTCTGTAACCTTAAGGAATTTCCCCAACAGAGCTACAGATTCCTCATCTGTAAAATATAGATAACAAAACTTACCTCTATTGGGATATTGAAAAATTAAACAATATATGATACACAGTGTGTTCAGCATCACACCTGTAATTGCAGTAGGAGAACAGCAAATGTTAGTTACTACCCTTCCCTCCCCAGGACAAACCAAACATCCTGCTGACAACTCCACAAACAACTTTACTAGGGAAGAACAAGATAGCAAAGAGGCAAGAGCATGGAGCTGGAAATTAGAGACCAGGTTTGGGATGGCAGATGGTGGGTTCCTGCCACCTGTGTGACCACAAGCATGTAGGTTCAGTTTTCTTGTTGTAAGAATTTTGAGTTTTTCATAGATGATCCCCAAATTCCCCTGAGCTCTAGCATGATGCATTCAGTCCCTGCCCTTATGATGTTACTAACATCCAGAAAGAGCAAGCACATAAAAGTGTTTAGTGCCAATCCAGGCTAAGGAAAAAAATGACATGAAACAGTGGCATAGCATGTAGCTTTCCAGCTTAAGGATGTAGATTTCAAACTGAAAAGAAGTAAAAATCCAAAAACTTGTAATGCATTTCTCTGAACATATTAAGGGCAATAGTCTGCATGATTTACTCAACTGACATTCACTGAGTGTCTACTACATTCCCATCAATGTCTACTACATTTCTGGGCCTGGGAGGGCAGAGTAAATAACTCAGACTCCCTCCTTAGTCTATGAGAAACATGGCTGTCATAGGGCAGTGTCTTAAGCACAGTGATGTGTATTAGAGCATGCTATCAGAGCAAAAAAAGAGTAGACTCATCGCAGAGTAGAGGGAAGGAAGCCTTTGAAGACTTTCCAGACAAAGTGACAGGTTAACGGAGGTTGATAGGGTGACACGAAATCAAATACCTTGTGATTAAAGAGCAACAGAGCTTTACACTGGCAGTCTGGCCTGGGAGGCAGAATATTGACAGTGAGGGCCGATATCCCCAAAGGCAAGCAGATCTTAGAAAGCGTCTCAATTTCCTCAAACTAACTCTAGAGCTTTTCCTCTGGCAGCAAGCTTCTCTTTCCATAAATCTTTTATTTAGACTAAAGATGATAATCCCAACCAGTCCATTCTAAAGGAGATCAGTCCTGGGTGTTCTTTGGAAGGAATGATGCTAAAGCTGAAACTCCAGTACTTTGGCCACCTCATGCAAAGAGTTGACTCACTGGAAAAGACTGATGCTGGGAGGGATTGGGGGCAGGAGGAGAAGGGGACGACAGAGGATGAGATGGCTGGATGGCATCACTGACTCGACGGACATGAGTTTGAGTGAACTCCAGGAATTGGTGATGGACAGGGAGGCCTGGCGTGCTGCGATTCATGGGGTCGCAAAGAGTTGGACACGACTGAGCGACTGAACTGAACTGAACCGAACTGAAAGATGATAATTCCAAACATTTTGTGGCCATAGTCAAGATTTTGGTTGCCAGAATAAAAACCAACTTAGACATGGATTCAATCCTGGGTCAGGAAAATCCCATGGCGGAGGAAATGGCAACCCACTCCAGTTTTCTTGCCTGGAAAGTTCCATGGACAGAGGAGCCTGTCAAGCTGTAGTCCATGGGGCTGCAAAGAGTCAGACAAGACTGAGCATGCACACACACAACCACATTAGGCCAACTTCAAGGAAACAAAGTTTGCTTTGGAATATTGGGTAGCCCATAGCATTAATGAAGAGACTTTATAAGTCCTTTAAAAAGGGAAAGAAAAAAGTAGGAGCCAAGGGAAGCAAAGGTGGTCAAGATCACCCAACAAGGTTAGTCTACTTTGCATTGTAATATCATCCTCAGAGTTCATTTGTGGCCATGCCTAGACTCTACTGCCCCTGGACACTTGCTCTGACTGCTAGATTCTTACTTCAGCCTCGTAGATATGAGTAAATTCTATCTTTGTACCTTGGCTTCATTTCCATGCCTACATCAGTTTCCACAGAACGTGTGGGGAGATGTGCGCACACACACACACACACCCTTGTCTCCTGCCTGGTTCACAAAGATGTTTCAAGCATTTGTAATAATAGGCATTCAGTATACAGAAGCAAACTGTTATGTAAGTATCAAGTATTATTAACCTCAGTGATTAACTTTAGTTAGTAAAAATTATAAATCATCTCATGTATGCTCTTTGTAGCAAGGGAACAGTTGTCATTTTCTCTGAAATGATCTAAATTAGCTACATTTTGAAGTGAGGCTGAATGTCATTACAACATAATACGATAAACCTCTCTGTCAAAAGGAACATTTGCATATTTAAATTCAAATGAAGGAGGAATAGACCTATTATCTCAATGTCCTAAAAGATAACACATTATTATTATATAACATGTCTTCTACTGTTTATAGACATTATGCTATTTTAAATAACATTTTAAAGATCGTTCCAATTTTTTATAAAATATCTGGAAATAACCTTAAGGATAAAAGTACTATATACATTGATTGTAACATTTATATAAATTTGAATGAAAAGAAAGTGAAAGTCACTCAGTCATGTCTGCCTCTTTGCAACCCAATGGACTGTACAGTCCTTGGAATTCTCCAAACCAGAATACTGGAGTGGGTAGCCATTCCCTCAGGGTTCTATTAACTCAGTGCCTTTAATGTCAAGTTACCGTGAAATCTGAGAGGTCCATTTGTGTTAAAGTAAGTTAGGTCAGCTTTGCAACCAACCAATAAAATCCCAATGGCTTAAAGTTTTGAGGGAAATTGTCTTGCTCACATCACAGTCCAATAGGGGTATCTTCTTCTTCATGTAGATGTTCAGAGGCAGACTCTCCCTTTCTAGTAACTCAGGTTTACCCTAAGCCCTGGGAGCCCTCCACTAGACACCCTGCATCCATCCAGAAGACAGGGAAGAGAGAATATAATGAAATACAGGGGTGGTTTTAAATATCTTGTATGTACTTAACTTATCATGAAAGCAAACCAGTTTTCTGGATCAGAGAACATACTTTTATTGCCTACAGGAATAACTGGGCTGAGTTCCTTATGCCCCATTTCATCCCATGCAGAGTTGTCCAATGAGAGAAGATGGACACTGCAGATGAAAAAGGGATATTTTTTGCCATAAGATGAACTCCAAATTTATGAAACCAGGAGCTTATATAGAGGCTAGACATCTACCCCTCATCTCTTCTAAGAGAGGGAAAGAAATTTATCTTTCTAATGTAAACAGATCTACTCCTGTCTCCATATAGGGTGTGTTTACATTTGAAGAATAAAGTTTCTTTACCTAGGAGACAGTTTTATTTAAAGATAAGGTTTCTTCTTGGCTTAGGGGTGACACACATCATTCTAACCCACATTTCCCTGGTCAGAACTCAATCACATGGCTATACCTAAACGCAGCACAGCCCAGAAAACGTAGTTTTCTTGTGTTTCCAAGAAGAAAACTAAATGTATCAGTAAATAGATATGGAAAATTTCCTGTGTTTATGCGTACTTGAAAGTAGGAAGCTAGGCAGAATTCAGAAACACCATTCAGCTAGCTCCAAGCTGGAGTACAGTTACCACATGCTCTAATCACTGAGCAAAGAAATTGAATGGATCAGAGTGGTAACCATGTGTCCCCCTGGGGAATAAAGGTGAGAGGAATGGTCCAGGTCAGGTCTGGAGCCCCATCTCTTAAGCAGGGAACCCATTAGCTTCCCCAATCCTGATTGTTTCCATGTAGGCATTCCTCAATATTTAGAGAAAGCTTGTGTTAAGGTTCTAATAACCAAGGGAATGCTCACAGTGTTGGAAGCCCATCTTTTTCTTTGAAATGATACTTCCTTAGAGAGGAGAGTGAAAAAGATGATTTCAGTAAAATGAATGTCTTGAGTCAGCAGAGGTACCGGGGCCTGCTTACACAACCTAATGTGAGTTAAGGTTAGGTCCTGAGAGTCAAGTGGCATCAGCAGAAGCAGGTCTGCACTGTGGATGGGTTCTGGTGGAGCCTCCGCAGGAAGCTGTGCAGTGTGTGCTGTACGTAACAGTGTCCAGAGGAGTTAAGTGTGAACCAAAATCAGCTGCCTGTAGCTCATTAAGCCTGCACTCGGGTGCATGAAAGCAACTGCCTAGCAAAAGGGGGGCCTTTTGAGTTGCTAAAATGTTGGTTGATTTGTCAAGCTGTGCACTCACAGAATGCATCAGCCTGAAGGGTTTCTCTTTGATTTGGCCCACCCAGGGAAAAAGACACCTTTTCCTAATAATCACAAAGATGTAATATAGGCTAGTGAGGGGACCCAAACCCTAAGTTCCGTAAATGAACTTTAAATGAGAAAAATGAGAGCAGCCTGGGAGGCAATAGGGGCAGCAGAAAGCATTTAGCTGCAGAGGCCTTAAGATGCAAAGAAGAAAAGAGTGCAGCAAAGCAGGAGTGCACGAGAAAACAATCCATATAGACTGAGTGGCAGTAACAGAGACTCCAAAAATTCAGCGGCTTATAAGACAAGTTCCTTTCTTTCTCATAACAGTCCTAGATGGGGACTCCAGGTCAGAGGCAGCATATTGCTGTTTAGAGGTTGTCTATTTATGTAGTAAATAGTATACGTTAATCCCAAACTCCTAATTTATCCCCCATTTTCCCCCTGGGTAACCATAAGGGATTTTGAGTAAGGAACTGGCTGACTTCCACTGGCTAGAACCTAGTCCCATGACCACACCTAACTTCAGAAGAGGCTGCAAAAAGTAGTCCGGGGACCAAAAAAGAAAATAACAGATTTTGGTTAACAGCTCACAGTCTTTGAGTTACATGGACTCAAAGATTCTTAGCAATAACATAGGGGAGAGTAAATGCAGAGAGAGCCTGCTGATGTATTAATTAAAAAGGGGAGAGAAGAGATAAGGACAGTTGGCTGACCTCTGCACTGTTAAGCTTCTATGTGGGGCAGGGCTGACGGACACAGCTAAATTCATATTTCATCAGTACTATACCTGTGATTTTGCTCTTCAGTGTGACTAGCTGATCAAAGCCTCTATTGATTTCAAACACTATTTAGGAGCTCTGGTAGGCAGGATAATGGTCCCAGAAGATGTTCACATCCTGATTTCCAGAATCTGGGAATATGCTACTTTACATGGCAAAGGGGTTAAGGTTACAGATGGAATTCAGGTTGCCAATCAGCTGCCTTTAATATCGGGATAGGAGACTGGACTATCTAGGTGGATTAATATAATCCCAAGGGTTATGACAGTGAAAGAGGGGCAGGAGGAGAGCGTGATGCCAGGTGAGGAGGGTTTGACCACTGTTTCTGGCATTGAAAATGGGATAAGGGGGCCATGACTGAATGGATGGGGGTGGCCTCTAGAAGCTGAAGAGGCAAGAAAATGAAATCACGCCTAGCACCTCCAGACTGATTACACAGGCCTGCTGACACCTTGATTTTTAATCCATGGAGATCCATGCCAGACTTCTGACCTAAAGATGATGAATACGTGTTGTTTTAAGTCACTAAATTCACAGTAATTTGTTACAGCAGACACTATAACAGGCATTGCTCATGTAAAACATAGAGTGAAGGGAGCCTACTGCAATGCTGGACACTAGAAGAGCTGCCCGGGTGGGGGTGGCTGATCCCATGAGAGGTATTCATGCAGAGGCTGTACCATCGTCAGAAATGTTTCCTAAACTTGCTGAGATAAATCAGCTCCATCATCTTGTGCCTAAGGTGTGATTTTTATTCCCTTTTTAAACACAGAGCTTCTATAGTAGCTAGAGAAACGAAGGTCTCCAGAATCCAGCTGAAAACTGATACTAGGTGATATCAACACACAGTTCAGCTTACCTTTGTATCCTTTTGACTGGTTTATGTCAAAAATAAGGAGTTAACAAAAGCCATCAAAGTATGGCTGGTTTATGTCAAAAATAAGGAGTTAAGAAAAGCCATCAAAGTAGGAAATTATTGCAAACAAATCATCAAAGTATGAAATTATTGCAAACAAATCTCTTACCTCATATACAACATGAGTAAGTCTATGCCTGCAACTCTAAAATCTTCCATTTACTGCCCTAAAAGAACTCCATGAACTAGTATTTGTCTCTTGTTTTATATTTATGTAAACATGTATATAACATAGTTATATACATTTATAAAGAAATATAGAAATATAAAATATTTATATGAATATATTTATTTATATGAAATGTAAATATGTGACATATTTACATAAAGTGTATATTTCTTCTCACAGTGGGCGATCTTAGTATTTAACTTCAAACTGTTTTGTTGTTCCTACCTGTGAGAAAGCTGGTAGCAGCTTTAACAGATTCAGGGCAGTACTGTCTGAATGTTGCCTAGAGTGTTAGCAGTAGGGTTTTAATCAGTGTTGAACTTTCAGAAGAAAGATGCTAGATAAACAAAGCAGAGGACATGAAAATATATTCCATTCTGCTGGCCCAAATAATGATATACTTCATTAGAGTGGAAAAGTAAAGAACTTCACTTAAAATTATTATATTCTTTCTAGAAAGTTAATAAAAAGAAGGCAGAGAAGCAAATTACAAGAGCCTTTTGTGTTTGCCCCTCATCTCTCATATTGACAGAATATCATGTTTCATAGAGTACCATGATATGGCTAGAATGTGACTTGATGCCATCAAAAAATAATAAGTGCAGTGAGGAGAAAAAATATTACAGCCAAGGTTGAGCCTGGTTTTTGTGTAAACAATTTTCACATCCAAAGAGCACACAGTGAGACAATAATTTGATTTTCTTTCATGATTATCTAGTATTTAATTCCCAGGAGGCTTGGTCTTGAGGTAGTGCCACCAAGTGATGAAAAGTTCTAGCCGAGTTAATTTCTTTCTGGTCTAAAGCAGAGCAAGAATTGATTTTTTTTTTTTTTTCCCAATGTGGTCCATTTAAATTGAGAGCTATTCTTTCCAAAGATTAAGGTAAAAAGTTTTAAAGCTAAATGTTAAGGTCACACATATGAAAACAAAGTTTACATAAATAATAGCTGAAAACAATTTTTCAAATAATTACCTTTTCCATTTTTATAGCCTTCTTTTGTATAAGAATTTTCAGGTCCTTCAGAACATTAGGAAAAAACGAGGATCCTCTCACTAGAAAAGAAGGCTGATGCAATGCAAATGAAGATCCATTTGTACTATTTTTGGAGCTTTAGAAAATTAGAGGTTGTTTTCTATTGGGTTGGCCAAAAAGTTCTTGCAGATTTTTAGAATTTATGGAAAATCTCTAATGTACTTATTGACCAACCCAATATATGTAGCCTGGAAATATATACCACTATTTTACATCCTTATTCCATACATATATATGTAGTCTTCCCACCCCTCCACCATCTCCCTAGGGCACATATGTCTGAGATGAAGGAAAAATAAATCATGTCACAACCGTGGTCATCTCATGTCTCTTCAACCTCACCTGGGAAATCACTAAACCTTAGTCACATGGATCTTTTCTTTCATGTTCAAAACCATTGGTCTTTATCCAAACTATTCCAGGCCATTATAATCTTCCTTTGCCACTTAGGAGTAAGTGGGAGATCCTAGCTAATTAATATAACAAAACATCCTTGGCTCCATTATAAAAAATGGAGAAGCTAAACATGAGAGAGAGTTCCTGGCCTGCCTTTGAGTTGGCCTGGATGCGCATCCCCATTTCCCCAGTGACTCAGCAATGAAGAATCTGCCTGCAATGCAGGAGCTATGGATTCGATCCCTGGGTCTGGAAGATCCCCTGGGGGAGAGCATGGCAACCCACCCCAGTAGTCTTGCCTGGAGAATCCCATGGACCCCGAACCTGGCGGGCTACGGTCCACGGGGTCCCAGAGTCAGACACAAGTAAAGCGACTAAGTACATGCGCACGCGCATCACAGTTCCGATGGACGATATGGAAGAGCACGTCTCCTGATGTCACATCTCCCCTTTCTCCTTCCTGCCCAGGACACAGCAGGTGATGAGATACAGCAGCCTTCTTGTGTCCATGCTAGATGTGGCAGGCAGATTATAAAGTATCTCCCATGATCCTCACTTCCTGATGTTCATGCTCTCCGCTTGAGTGTAGAAGGGATCTTGCTTCTGATAGATTACAGCAAAGATAATGGGATGTCTCCCCTGTGATTGTGTTACATACATGCCACGTGCTCAGTCGTGTCCACTCTTTGCAACCATATGGACTGTAGCCCGCCAGGCTCCTCTGTCCATGAGATTCTCCAGGCAAAAATACAGGACTGGGTTACCATCTCCTTCTCCAGCAGATCTTCCCGACCCAGGGATTGAACTCCCATTCCCTGCATCTCCTGCATTGGCAGGAGGATTCTTTAGCCACTGAGCCATCAGAGAAGCCCCGTGTTACGTAGGAGGGTAGCATCTTTCTCAGAGACTTTCCTGCTAAGTTTGGTGAAGAGAGTGGCCATGTTGGGAGAGGTACATGTGGCAAGGAATTAGAGGGAACCTCTAACCAATATGCGCTTTCCTGGTGGCTCAGAGGTTAAAGCATCTGCCTGGAATGCGGGGGACCCGGGTTCAATCCCTGGGTCGGGAAGATCCCCTGGAGAAGGAAATGGTAACCCACTCCAGTACTCTTGCCTGGAGAATCCCATGGAGGGAGGAGCCTGGTAGGCTACAGTCCATGGGGTCACAGAGTCGGACACAACTGAGCAACTTCACTTTCTTTCTTTTCTGACCAATAACCAACTAAAAACTGTAGTGGCCTCCAGCCAACAGCTAGTGAAAAACTGAGACCCTCCATTAAACAATCCACAAGGAACTGAATGCCACCAACACCAATGTTCAGAAGCCATTCCCTTTCCTTAGTCTAATTTTCAGATGAGAACCTAGCTCTGGCCAACATCTTTATTGGGAATGGCTTAGCTATAAAGTCCTTTGCAAGACTGCTGACTCCTGACCTACAGCAACTGTAAGATAATAGAGGTGGTTGTTTTAAGTTAAGTTTGTGGTAACATTGCTGCACAGCAATAGACAACTAAGACACCAAAGGTGAAGGAGCAGATAGAGGATTCTAGTTCTCTAAAGACACTCAGAGCTGGTACCCAGTCTGGACTGCCTATTCTCAATTTTTATTGAATGAGATAAATACTCCCCTATGGACTTAAGCTTTTCTGTTTTTCAAGTTTTTATCTGAATTGGTCTTGTCGCAGTCCCTACTGGTATAAGATGGCTTGTACCCTAAATTGATTACTCAGCTCTGAATACAGCCTTCCTCTTGATCATGACAATTCTCTGGTTGTAGTGACTATTGCCATAACTGTCTCAAAACATGCCGCAAATATTACGGTTCTAACTCTTCTTTTGCTCCAATTGTTGAGTTAGGGGAAGGACTCTCCTTCAACCGATATTAAAAGAGGAAGAAAAGGGATAGGAAAGGGAGAAATGGAAAGAGGAAGGGAAGTTTATTTTTTTCTTAGAACCCAAACTATGCATCCAGACCTTTTGGGTTTATTACAAACATATAAATGTAATTATAACATGTTGCGACTCTCATCAAAATAGATGTATTTATGACATCTTTGACTTCTGCCCCAAACTCCAAGACACACAAGCTCCCACAGAGTATTCCTTTTTACTCACCAACTTCCTACTGCAAGTCCTTACGATTCCTCAGTCTCCTCTCACCTTTGGGAGACTAGGGCTCCACTTTTCCTCCATGACTTGATTATTAGGTTTGGAGATTTTCCCACCAGCCCTCCAGTCTCCTGAGCCTTATCCTCCGTCATGCAAACCGAACTTGATTAGGCATAGGGGAGTCCTCACTTTACACTTGAAACTCTGACCCCAAAGGTGAGCCCTTTTGCATGAAGATTCTCAACATGTACCTAGTCAAGGACATATAGTGTTAGCTCCATTATGGAGACAAGGAAACTGAGGTGCAGCATCTGAAAATTTTAGCTTTAGGAGAGACTCTTGAGAGATTCTGATGTTCTTCTTACTATACTAAAAAGACACTTGGGAGGAAAATGAATTATGAGTATGATTTCACTTCTTGTAATGGCTCCAACATGTACAGTCCAGTGACTTTGATAAAATCTGTTACCCTAATGAGACCTTTTCTCTGATGAGCGATATGTCTTGTCTCCTCCATAGTGCTGTGGTACAGACTAAAAGGATACATGAATATGAACAGTTTTTGAAAGGTTTAAGCACTACAGACAACATAAACTGGAGATGCAGTTATACCAATAATATTTGCAAATACAATTTCACAAATCCAGTGGATAGCATTTTTCATGTTTACATTTTGGATTTTTGAATTGTCTTGATTTTATATATGTTTTTGGTCATTTGGAAATATTTTGCCTGTAAATTGCAGTTTTTACTCCTCAGTGATTAGATGTCAGCTGTCTGCTCATAAAGAAAGGGACTACTCAGGATTGGTTCACAGCTGACTTCAGATACCACTTATTTAATTCTCAGGAACACTAAGCATAAATTATATTTATGAACTCTTTTATTCAAAATATCTGTCATGAATATATGACCTTTTAGCCGTGGTGTAATCACTTACATATTGACTATTTTAAAATACAACAGAAAATAGTTCAAGAAGACAGCTTGAGCCGAGAATTTATGAATAATAGACAAACCGAGGACTTTTCATGTCGATTTGTACCCCCTTTGGGCTTTAGGCTAATCAAAGAATGTCGCTTGGCAGCTGATATATAAGGACATTCGACACGGGTTCTGACTGTAATGATTTACTTCTCTTAGTGCGTTTCTAGCAGCAGAGGCACACATGAGGAAAACTAGTCTAAGAAAAGCCTTCAGAATTATTCCATGCCTCTGTTATTGAAAAAAGTTTAAAATCAGTATAACACTTTGCTTCATATTACTCATTATGTAGTATACCAAAAGATAAGTTTAGCTTTTTGTTGTTTTTTTTAAGAGTAGGTAAACACAGGGATTTTTGTCTGTCTTAACCTCAGATGCTTAGCCTCAAACAGCAAAACAAAATGTGAAGCCTCCTCAACTCTACCAGATTCTAAAACCAGCTTTCTCTTTCTGTGTTAGTGATTACTACAGTCCCAACTTGGAATTTTCCTCTTTTCATTGCTCTAAAGTTGGAATTCTGTGTGTGTGTGTGTGTGTGTGTGTGTGCGTGTGTGTGTAGGGTGAGGGAAGGGAGAGGAAGGTGGTACAAACGGTCCATGAAAACCTGAAATTGATGTATTCCAACTTTCCAACCTTCTCTGAGAACCAATAAGTTGACATCCTTATGCCTTCACAATGTTAACCAATTCAGCTTGAAATGTCATCATGCCTCAGAAGGGGAAAATGCCCAGAACTCAGAAGAATGTTTGCACCTGTTCTGCGATGCTAGTAGCCTTTGTTGTGAGAACCTAGACATTAGAGACATGACAGGCTTGTCCTGGAGACCGGCTTCTCCCCAGGTGACTGGGCGTTATGCAGATGAAGAGTTAGACTAGGGCAGGCTACATCCTCCTCGCCTGTTCCTGTTGAATCTGTTTCCATCTGCCATGAGATGCTGCTCGATGAAACACTGGATCAATAGTGTTGAAAATTAGAAAATTAAAGGCATCGGAGAAAGAGACAAGATAAATCATGTAAGGCAATGAGTACAATGCCTTGCATATGAAATGCTAGGTGAACTTTAGCTGTTGTATCATTTTCAATTATGAAAGTAGCATTTTCCTTGAACCATTCTTGCTGTTTTACCTCCAGCTAAAAGTTGTTTGGCATGCAGACCATGAAACATTCATCCAAAATCCACAAATGTGGACATTTCATCTGCCACTTGTTCAATCTGGAGCCCAGCACAAGTTCCTATTGTGTTTTTAGTTATGTTCATTTGCCCTGTCAAAAAATAAGATCAATTTGAATGCCTACATTTAAAGAAATGCAAGCTGTTAAAAGTAGAATGTAAATGGTATTCTGAGTGGCAGTTGTCTCTGGCATCTGATTATTGGGATTGAGATATAATTTGAAATGGTAACAATGGATTTCTGTCACTCATAAAAAAAGGCATTTACACACAAAAAAATAGTGTGAAGAAAATGTGATTTGCCTATAAAACTAGAGCCTTCTTTGGTAATTTTGTTTGCAAAAGAAACAGCAGTTCTATGTGCTTATGAGCTATTTATCATGTAACTGCTTGAAGATGCCAACAATACTGGCAATGGAAAGTAGAGATGTTTATGAGAGCCCACATCAATGGTTGCAGTGAACTCTACTTTCTTCATTTTCCATTACATTCAGAAAACAAGGGAACCAAAATGTTTGTCACTAACAGCTGAATTTAAGAAAGTCAGACCTCGCTTGACTGCCATTTTGAAAAGTAGTTGCTGTTGATATTCAGTTATTTCATAATCTTATTTCTTGTGTGATTTTACAACGTGGAAATGCCATTGTTTTTCTAAGGCTGATTCATACTCTCCTCATCACCTTCTCTCCCTCTATTTTAAATGTAATTCAAATGTCAATACTCCCATTTATCAGTCACCTGTTTCAAAGAATGTTCTTGTTGGATTCTTTGAAGGAAAAAATAAGAACTTACTATGACGTGTAAGTAGGAAATGAGCAAAAATAGCTGGAAGTGGAGTTTTTAAAATCATTTTAGCTTTGTATAGAGAAGCCTATTGTTCATATATTTATTCATGATAGAAAAAAATAGTTGCTAGAGAGAAAAATGACCCCAGGGAAAAATGAGTTCCAATGCTTATTATGCCATAAGCCTCAACTTCCTTCACCATACTTATGACTTTGTACCAGGTATGTCAACCACGGAAAATCTCTATTTTATATCCTTACTAAAGCTCCTATAGCAACCCACTCCAGTATTCTTGCCTGGAGAATCCCAGGGACGGAGGAGCCTGGTAGGCTGCGGTCAATGGGGTCGCACAGAGTCGGATACAACTGAAGAGACTTGGCAGCAGCAGCAGCAGCAAAGCTCCTATTCTAAATGTTGTTTAAAATATAATAAGAAATAAGCTCTTTCAAAAGGAAAGTGGATTGTAAAAACTGTGCCTATGAAATAAAAATCATGAGGTTAGGTAGTTATTCAAGGTGGGAGACAACTGCCAGGAATGAATAGCAGGGGGTCTATCCTTCCAGGATCTCAGAATCTAGGTCAACAGTCAGCATATTTTTCTCTGAAAAGAGCCAATAGGAAATGTTTTCAGCTTTGTAGGTTAAATGACCTCTATAGGGGCTTCCCAAATGATTCTGTGGTAAAGAATCTGCCTGCCAATACAGGATACACAAAGAGATACAGGCTCAATCCCTTGGCTCTGAAAGATCCCTGGAGTAGGAAATGGCAACCCACTTCAGTATTCTTGCCTGGAAAATCCTGTGGACACAGGAGTCTGGCAGGTTACCATCCATGGGGTCACAAAGAGTCAGACACAACTTAACAACTGAGCATGCACATAGTCTTTGTAGCATGAATATTCAGTACCATGGCAGCACTCGATACTGCTTTTGTACTTTGGAATGAATGTGCCTGGGCTCTGATAATATTTTTCGATCATTTAAAAATGTAGAAACATTTCTTAGTTCATGAGTTATAGAAAAGTAAGTGGTAGGTCAGAGTTTGCCACTTTTCTGGTTTAGCAAGTTGGAAAGTGGCCTTGGTTCCATAGTCAGAGGCAAATGCTAGAATCACTGTTATAAAAGGGTGATGCCCCTCTCCTTTAAAACAGGGGAATAGTGTTTTCCCCCATACAATATTTGAAAATTTGTCACAAAACCTTTTGGGGCTGTCATTTGGAGATGTTTTCTGTGATAGAGGTTTTCTTATTCGGGCACAAAAGGAGATCAGATGTGGAAAAGTCAGAAAATGGCAGATAATTCCAGCCAAGGAAGAATCTAAAAGGCTTTGCCTTCAATTATCTCCATAGGAGGATAGTTTACCAGTGTACAAGATGAAGAGAATTAGGCAGTAGCTGGAATGTTGAGGCCAAACTGTTAGCAGGATTGATTTTTAATTCCAAACCTAAGATTCTGGACAAGTCCTTAAAGTATCTGACTCCAAGGGAAACATTTCAAGTGTGTTAGAAAAAGATGATAATCAAATCCTAGAGTTAACTAGGGCAAAATTAAATAATCATTAAAACAGCCAAAAATTAGGGGAAAAGGGAACATTTCTTTTTACCTTAGGCCTATTTAAAGGCTTGCTGTTAATGCAAATTCTTAAAACCTAGCCCTGAAAATGATGTTAAAAATAGATGTATCAAAGCATTCTATTTTGACTTAAGAAGCAAAAGGTATTTCATTCCCTCCCTCCCCACCTCCCCCTCCTGCTTCCTCTCCCTCTATCTTTTCCTTCTTCCTTCTTTCCTCCTGTTTTTCCTTCTCTCCCCATCTATGCGAGCCACTGAAATCTGATAACTCATAAAATTACATCCAAACCAGATAATCAATAAAGTCACCTAGAGTCATCTTTGGAACTATGAATTCCCTGGTCTAAAACTAACTAAATCAGAATCTAGAGGCTTGACATGATATCATCTGGGTTTTTTTTAGGTTTTTTTCTGTTTTTGTTTCATTACAAGCTCTGTAAGTTATTCTTGGCAATAAATGCCAAAATGTACGGCTGCATTGCTGCTGCTGCTGCTGAGTCACTTCAGTCGTATCTGACTCCGTGCGACCCCATAGACAGCAGCCCACCAGGCTCCCCTGTCCCTGGGATTCTCCAAGCAAGAACACTGGAGTGGGTTGCCATTTCCTTCTCCAATGCATGAAAGAGCAGCCCTAAAACTTGACTGAACATCAGAATGATCTAGAGAGCTTATTAAAACACAGATTGCTGGACTCTACTCCTGTGGTTCTGTAGCGAGGCCCAAGAAAATGTATTTCTAAAGAAATCTTCAGCTGCAACTGGTGCTGCTGGTCTGAAGATTACATATTTATTGAGAATTGCTTCATGTTGTATGACCAACTCTCCCACTTATTCTTAGCAGACTCATGCTTTAAAATGCTTCTTAAAAGTTTCATCTGCACTTGTAAACGTGTAAGGGATTATACCAAGCATCAAACCTGCTAAATAGTTCCTAAGGATGAACACCAAAAGCTGGACCTTTTTTGCTCAACCATTTAATTAATAGACTATTCACTTAGCAAAGCACCATGACACCATGTAAATGATTCTTATGACAAGTCTGATTAGAATGCTCTGAAGCTGAAATGTGTCTACAGGCATTTGCTCTTGTTTGGAGCATTTGAATTCTATCACTTCCTGTAGAGGGCTTTGGGGTTTCTCAGAAGCAAACTGTGGTAGCAAATTAGACTTGATTTAATTTCTGTGTAAATATAAGACCAAAATGACAAATCTTTCCATAAAAAAGTATGCCTCAATATAGGTCATTATTTTTATACTCTGATGATTCATTGGGATCATTGTCATTTTCTATCCTTAACTCACACATCCTTCTAGTGTGTGTGTTAAATGTTGACAACAATTTCCAGAATTTGAAAAATCATAATGCCTACTTCTCTGTATCTGTTTCTGTTTGTGCCTATAGACTCATTGCCATAAGAGCTATAGGATGAGGTAACAGTGACACCTGGGTTACCCACTCTTTATCTCATGAAACACCCATAATAACTCTGTTAGGGAAATGGTAAGAAAACTAAGGCTCAGAGATGAATTCTTCCAAGGAAATGTAAACAATAAATTGTGCATCAGGATTTATACACAGTTCTATCAGATTCTACCATGTTTGGTGATACATAGAAGCAGAGTTCTCTGACAAATACAGAATTTGTTAAATAATAACGAGCCAAAAGAAAATTATAGAGACACAAAAGCTTCTTGATTCCTTATCAAAGCTTGCCTTGATTTTATTTGAACTATCTTGATTTTTAGGACCTGTACACATACATCAACAAACTTATTTTTGTGGGGATTTTATCAATAAATTCTGGTTTTCAGTTAGTTGTTAGCACATGTCAAACTTCCTGTGCAGGCAGTGAAGAAAACCATTAAGATCTATAGGGATGTCTCAGAACCTGCTGGTTCTGAGCTATGTTTACTATGGAGATACATTTCTGTGAATGTCATGATCCTCTGCCAAAATGTCAACCTTGTCCTCTGCATCCAGAAGTTCATGAACAGGGGAGAGGCTGCAAAGATTCAAGGGATCTTTGAATTATAGGGAAAGCTAGTGGATAGGATAGAGAATATTAAAGGCAGCATGCTCTTAAGGCTAATAGCGGAGTACATAGGCTAACAGGGAGAACATAGGGTAGTGGGAGATACATAGGGGAAGGACAACTAATGCTAATCATACAGTCTCAAAGAGGCCATGGTCAGATTCTCTGTAGACGCCAGCAAACCATGAAAGACAGGAGCAAAGCAAGGGCATTTTCATCACATCCCTTTTTTGCATGGATACCTGGGTGGGTGGTTGGCAATATTGAAATAGCTTATTTGAAATTAAGTTTCCAGAACTTGTAGCTGAGCTCCATTTGCTAGAAACACAACTCTGGATACCAACAGGTTTGTCTTGCTTGGAATAAGAATTACATATTTGCCTATAGATATTTATCTCTGAAGAGATCTTTTTTAATGTTTAATCTCCTCAAGATTTTGCTTTAAAAATTATCAAATTTTCATGAGTGCTTATTCTGAGGGGATACTATGTAGAGTGCTTTAGCTGGGTCATTCCATGTAATTCTCACAAGCACCCCCTAGATAAGCATGATTATTATCTTCCCCAATTGACAAATGAGTATGTGGGGGCTTAGTAGTGACTTGTCCAGGGTCCAACAGGAAGTGGGAAAGCTGGGATTCAATCCCAGGGAGTTGGAATCCAAGGTCTGCCTCCCTAATTACACCATTCTGCCTCTCAAAACTTGTTCAGATCTAGAGCAGTAGGTTTTGCCCCTGGATGCACATAGGAATCATCCGGAACATTGTATTTTACAGAAGAAAAGATCCAATGCTTGAATCCCATCTTAAGAGTTCTGATTTAATTGTTGGAAAATGGGATCAGTCGCAAGTGTTTTCAAAAGCTCCCTGATTGGATCTAATATGCAGCCAATACGTGAGCTTCAAATATGCTGATGACTGTGTCCCACCCTCCGCACCCCTGAGATTGTAATGTAATTGGTCTGGAATCTAACCTGAGCTTTGGAATTTTTAAAAGATCCCTGCCCACCTCCCCACACTGCCCCACATGATTCTAATGCACAGACAAGTTAGGAACCTTTGCTCTAGTGACTCTCAAGCTCTGATCAGTATGAGAATCATCAGAATCACCCATACAAAAGCCAGGTCCTATCCCACTTAGTTGGGTCTGGGCCTCTGTGGATCTCAAACTTCATTGCATGTCAAAATCATCTAGAGATCTTGTTCAGTGACTATTTGGCATGTACTGCCCCAGAAATTCTGCTTTAGTAGGTCAGGGTGGGCTTAAAATTTGCATTTTTAATAAGTTTACAGATGATGTCATTGCTGCTGATCTGGGGATCACAGGGAAAAGGAATATTCTCCCCAGGGACATTAGTCAATGTGTAGGGGCATTTTCTGTTGTCCCTGGGGGGAGGGGGAGGGGAGTGATGGAAGACTGCTCTTGGCTTCTAGTGGGCAGATGCCAGAAGTGGTACCAAACATCCTACAATGCACAGGAGAGGCCCCAGGGAAACAGCTATCCAGTTCAAGTGTCAGGAGTGCCAAAGTTGAGAGACATTGCTCTAGTCTAAATTTTAGAGAGATGTTTATATCATTATAAACCAGGGAATTTGAACACAGATTTGGAGGAAAAAAAAAAAAAATTCGAGTATCCTCTTTAAAACTGAGAGACAGAGCCAACTGTATGGCTTAGATATACTTAGAAATTGTAAAACATTATGATTTCTATTTCAAATTGGAAGACTAACACACGGAAAGACCTTACTTCTTTGGCAAAATTTTTGCAGTAGCATGAATTATTATAGCATTTAGGTGCCTTCCAAAGAGTTCCAAATCCTCTGAGTTTGCCTTGGAAATTTTCATACAAAAAAACTGGACTTACCAAGGAAACCATTAAAGGATAATTATTCTTTTTATTAAAGTACTGAACTTAGGACCTCATTAAAAAGTCAGTGTTCGTAGAGCATTTTAAAGGAAACCTAAATTATCTTGAAAAAGATCTATTCTCTAAAGTGAAATCCATGAATATTTATACAACATTGATTTCATTGTTTTATGTTTAAGAGATATATTCCGTGGTAAGGATATAGGAACTTTAAGAAAGTGAAAACTGGTCCTTAGTGGGTTTAAAGCTAAGACGTGTGTGTAGATCTCTGTGAGGTGGGGCAGTAAGTAAGAAGGGCCTTAGGGGTGGCTGATGTGTTCTGGAAATGCTTTTGAGGGCATCACTTGGGTAGAGAATGTTTTGTGGTAAATGTGACTTCAGGACTGGACCCAAATCCGTAAGAACAAAATCTAGAAACTAGATAACTAGTACAGAGATTATGAATGTGCTAAGTCACTTCGGTTGTGTCAGACTTTGTGTCCCTATGGACTATAGCCTGCCAGGCCCTTCTGTCCATGGGATTTCCCAGGCAAGAATACTAGACTGGATTGCTATTTCCTTCTCCAGGGGATCTTCCCAACCCAGGGATCGAAGCCGCTGTCTCTTATGTCTCTTGCATTGGCAGGTGGGTTCTTTACCACTAGCACCATCTGGGAAGGCCCGAGGTTATGAATGGTTGAGGCAAAACACTGATTGTCCCCAACAGGGAGCCGATGGCCCCAGGGGAGCATCTGCCCTGCCCAGCAGCTCAAGCAGTAGACCAGGAGCTGGTCCTAGGATACGGCCCCACCCACCTCTGTATGGAAGGGAGTGTGCATAATTCTGGGGATCTGGGAAGATTCTGACACCTTACCATGAACTTTATTCCACATCTCAACCAAGACTCAGTGGCAAGACCCTGAGGGATGCAACCAGGGTAAAGTTTGGATCACACATCTCTACTGGGCAAACCCAACCATCTGCAATTTAGAAATAAAACACAAGTTTGGGGACTGGGCCAAAATTTCAGATCAAATAATAATTAGGAAGAATGTTGGTAGCCTTATCCCACCAGCCACTTAATGCATTTTCCTCTCTGACAAGCGTGCCTTTTAAGGTTGTGCTCCATTGTTCATGTCATCATCATAAGTCTATTTTAGTGACAGTAAGCACCAGCGAAGGCTAATATTTCCCCATGAATTTTTTCTCTACGCCATCTCTCTATTTAGCTCTTTTCCAGCTATTTGCGGTCTTTCAGATACCGTGTGAGTGAGGAAACACTAGTTCTAATAACCTCTGATTCCCATTGAAATGGGAATTTCCCATTGAAATTTCACAGTTAAGTGAAATCTATTGGCAAAATTGTGTATTTGTCCAGAGTGAGCAAGGCAGATATTTACCTCCTGCCCATAGAAGCTGTATGATTGTCAGCATTCGAATAACAGCTCAGCTCTTTCCTTTCGTTAGGACACATGTTTTACATCTATTGATTATTTCAAGATGATAGTATAAGTAAATTCCTCCATACTTCCAATAAGGTGAGACAGTTTAGAGAAGTATTCTTTGTTGTCATATTAGTGCTTTACAATAGAATTTGCAGCAAAAGGCTCCTGCTGGATTTTATTCTTGTTTTCTCCAGGACTAAAAAAGTTAAATAAATCTGTATCTTTGAAACCTGCCAGCAGGGTTCTGACACTCATTTGAATTATGGACTCTCAGAAGCATTTGGTTGTTTTAAAACCGGCAAAGGACTTGAGCCAGCCACCTGGAAATGAATAAATACCCCTCTGTATTTCTCCATGACTCTCTGTGAGAATTGGCCTTTATTTTACCCTCTTAGATGCAGACAAGCCCTTCTGTCTTGCTCTTTGGATTCAAGATGATACCACAAATAGAGGTTTTCACTCTGCATATCAATGAAGCACAAATAGCATTTTACCCACCAGTCCTCCCACCAGTGCTTAGTGAGAAGACTCAGCTCCAGGCAGGTAGAAAGGAGAATTAGATACTTCAAAGAATGAAGCATTCACTGGGAGAAACAAACACGCTTGCTAAGGCATTTGACAAAATCATGGTTGACTTTCTTCTCTGGAAGGAATTTGGGTCATTTGGAAATAATCAGTAAGGCACAGAGTTCTAAAAACCACGGGACGAAGACTGAAGGGCCTTTCTACTACCTTTTAATTCTCTGTTCAGAATAACCAGCTTTTCAGGGATCCCCATTTGGACTTAGCTCTCTCTGGACGGTTTCCTTTCTTTCAAATATACAAGCAGTTGGACTTGGAGTTTTGAAATGTGAGGAAGGAAGAGGCACTATAATAATTCTCTAGGGTGGAAATGCAAGGCCAAGGGAATGGTCCACAATGATACCTCATTCAGCTGAACTCACTGGAAGGTACCCTGCTATACACTGACAGATGACATGATTTTTAGGTAGAAGTAACCCTTCCAGGAATTTTAGCAGTATTACGTGCCCATTTGCTGCATCATGCATGCATTTTCCTGTGGGAAAGATGCCAAATATTTTGTGCATGACTTTCTAAATAAATGATAGCCACAATTGCTAAACCCAGTGTTTTACATGACAGATAAAAAAGAGCCCATAATTGTTTGGTGAGTGTCAGGAGATATGTTTAGGGTCTTTATAGGGCCACTAAACAGTTGCCTGAAACAATGCCCCTTATAACAGCTTTGTTCAAAGACCTTTGCACCCCAGCCTCTGCTTGCAGGACCCAAATCAGTAGCTAGATGTTTAGTATTTAGGACAGACACACAGCCTAAACCATGGACAGCATACCTCGGAAAAAAGTCAAACTTTAGTGATTTCTATTTTAGTGCGTATACACTCCCAGTTGAAAGGGTTTATCCTAAAGCCTCCTGTTGATCCCAGCAAAATGTGGGCAAAATTTTAAAAGACAGAATCCTAGTGAAAATACTTAGAGCACATAGATTCAAGACCACAGGTAGTTTTTAGATGGCTTTCATGTGAATCTAGGGATTCATAGTAAACAGAACAGCCAAGATACAAAGGTTTAAGTATGAGGAGCCATAAACAAAACCATTTTCATTTTTTGAAACTAAAGATTAGTTCTATATATATACATAATTAATTAAAATAGCTAACTATTCAAATGTTTTTTATGATAAACCTCTGACAAAATAACTGAAAAATCAGTTTAAAATGATTATAATTTCTATCAGTAGCACATGTTGTTAGTTACTAAGCCACTGAGTTAGTTGAAGTGTCTGGAACTGTGCATTTTTGAAATGTTATTTGCTTGTGTTTGTTTTCAGGAAACACAGCTTTTACTTTAGTAAAAAATATTCATTCGTTTCTTAAAATATGACTACGGTAAGAAGGTTTATGCCTGGAGATAGTGAGCTGACGTCAACCTGTCCTGCTTTCCCATAGACAGCTGTACCCCCACCCCATACTGCTTATGCTGCATATATCCTTGAAGTCTTGTTTTTCTGCAGATATAAAGATTTTCTTCCTTGTCCTCATACATCCTACTTATAAAATGTAAAAAACAAACTCCTTCATAATTAGAAGACTGCCTGGGTCAAGTATGAGCTATGTGTTCAAAGCATGGAGGAATTATTTCCCCTACTTCCTAGTACCCAAACAAAACCTATTTGCAGATTCTGATATCCATGATGAAGCTACACATAGGGCTGTGATAGTGTTTGTGTCCAGGTATGTATCCCATTTTGAATCCTTAGAACCAATTAAGTATACTAGAATGAACACATTGTTTTCGTATAGCAGTCACCCAAAGGCATCATGTGTGGCTAGAGTATTGGGAAAGTCGGGGTTTGTTTTGTACCTTGTCAGTTACCCAAGTTTCACTCAGTTCCATAGAGTATTTGTAATCAGGTAGGAAATATTGAGGCTTTGTCCTAGACTTGAACAGTGAGGGAAACCCATGTTATAAGGGAATTTACATGATGAAGTAAATTCCTAAGAGGTTGTGTAGAAAGATCATTCAATCTCCTGTTGAGAATATATCTATGTTTGCAGAATGGGCAGATATTCTGATTTTCAATTTTTGTCTCAGACATAACCATGTCACAGCTGTCTCCCTAAGTGTACTAGTTAAATTCATTTTGTTCTGAAAAATTACAGGCGTATATAAAGCCACTGTATCTTTAAATACATATATACACAAACTTTTCTTGACAAGTTCAGAAGTGTAAGACATATGACAGAAGTTTACAATTACATAGCTGATTCCACAGTCCTGCAACTGCATTTTGCACTATTGTGATTTCACACTTGAGTCCTGTTGACACTTGCCACCAATTCTGTTTTTCTTACGTCACCAAGGGTTTGGCTTAGAAGGTTGTCTTAACTCAGTCTTCAGGGATCGCTCAAATTGCATTATTAAAGAAGATGAAAATAATTCAGGTAACAAAAACTTCTTTAGAGATACTCATCCAATGAATTAAGTATAAATATCTATTCAGTAGTGTGTGTAAAGTGTGAAAGTCGCTCAGGTGTGTTCAAGTCTTTGCGACCCCATGGACTATATACAGTCCATGGAATTCTTCAGGTCACAGTACTGGAGTGGGTAGCCTTTCCCTTCTCCAGGGGATCTTCCCAACCCAGGGATTGAACCCAGGTCTCCTGCATTGCAGGCAGATTCTTTACCAGTTGAGACACCACGGAAGCTCAAGAATACTGGAGTGGGTAGCCTATCCCTTCTCCAGCGGATCTTCCCAACTAGTAATCAAACCGGAGTATCCTGCATTGCAGGTGGATTCTTTACCAACTGAGCTATCAGGGAAGCCATTCAGTGGAGTATATTGCAAATAAAGATTAAAGGAGATTTTAAAATGGCAAATTGTCTTACTGTCCTTCATTAGGATATGTAAGAACTAATGCATATATGAAGAGAAATAGCTGTCAGGTTTGTAAAAACAATTTTTGCCTCAATCTCATGTCTATTGAGTTGGTGATGCCAGCAAACCATCCCATCCTGTCATCCCCTCTCCTCCTGCATTCAATCTTTTCCAGCATCACGGTCTTTTCTAATGAGTAGGCTCTTCGTATCAGGTAGCCAAAATATTGAAGCTTCAGCATCAGTCCTTCCAATGAATATTCAGTGTTGATTTCCTTTAGGATTCGCTGGTTTGATCTCCTTGCAGTCCAAGGGACTCTCAAGAGTCTTTTTCAACACCACAGTTCAAAAATATCAATTCTTTGGTGCTCAGCCTTCTTTGTGATCCAACTCTTATATCCATACATAACTACTGGAAAAACCAAAGCTTTGACTATATGGACCTTTGTTGGCAAAGTGATGTCTCTTCTTTATAATACACTGTCTAGGTTTGTCATTGCTTTTCTTCCAAGGAGCAAGCATCTTTCAATTTCACAGCTGCAGTGACCATCTGCAGTGATTTTGGAGCCCAAGAAAATAAAGTCTCACTGTTTCCATTGTTTCTCCATCTATTTGCCATGAAGTGATGGGACTGGATGCCATGATCTTAGTTTTCAGAATGTTGAGTTTTAAGCCAGCTTTCTTACTCTCCATTTTCACCTCCATCAAGAGGCTCTTTAGTTCCTCTTCACTTTCTGCCATAAGGGTGGTATCATCTGCATATCTGAGGTTATTGATATTTCTCCTGGCAATCTTGATTCCAGCTTGTGCTTCTTCCAGCCTGGCATTTCTCATGATGTACTATGCATATAAGTTAAATAAGCAGGGTGACAATATACAACCTTGGCATACTCTTCCCAAATGTGAACCAGTCCATTGTTCCATGGCCAGTTCTACCTTTTGCTTCTTTACCCGCATACAGGTTTCTCAGGAGGCAGTTAAAGTGGTCTGGTATTCCCATCTCTTTAAGAATTTTCCACGGTTTGTATGATCCACACAGTCAAAGGCTTTAGCACAGTCAATGAAGCAGAAGTAGACGTTTTTCTGGAATTCTCTTGCTTTTTCTATGATTCAGTGGCTGTTGGCAATTGATATCTGGTTCCCCTGACTTTTCTAAATCCAGCTTGAATATCTGGAAGTTCTCTGTTCACATGCTGTTGAATACTGGCTTGGAGAATTTTGAGTATTACTTTTCTAACATGTGAAATGAAAGCAGTTATGCAGTAGTTTGAACAATCTTTGGTATTACCCTTCTTTGGGACAGGAATGAAAACTGACCTTTTCCAGTCCTGTGGCTACTACTGAGTTTTCCAAATTTGCTGGCATATTGAGCGCAGCACTTTCACTGCATCATCTTTTAGAATTTAAAATAGCTCATTGCCTCCACTAGCTTTGTTCGTAGTGATCTTCCTAAAGCCCACTTGACTTTGAACTCCAAGATGTCTGACTCTAGGTGAGTGATCATATTATCATGGTTATCAGGGTCATTAGGATCTTTTTTATATAGTTCTGTGTATTCTTGCTACCTCTTCTTAATATCTTCTGCTTCTGTTAGGTCCATTTTTTTTCTGTCCATTGTCCCATCTTTGTATGAAATGTTCCCTTGGTATCTTTAATTTTCTTGAAGAGATCTCTAGTTTATTGTTTTCTAGATCTCCATTCTATTGTTTACCTGTATTTCTTTGCATTGATCACTTAGGAAGGCTTTCTTATCTCTCCTTGCTATTCTTTGGAACTCTGCATTCAGATGGGTATATCTTTTCTTTTTTCCTTGGCCTTTAGCTTCTCTTTATTTCTTGGCTATTTGTAAGGCCTCCTCAGACAACCACTTTGCACTTTTGCATTTCTTTTTCTTGGGGATGGTTTTGATCACTGCCTCCTGTGTAATGTTACAAACCTCCATCCATAGTTCTTCAGGCACTCTGTCAGATGGAATCCCTTGAATCTATTTGTCACTTCTGTAGAATCATAATGGATTTGGTTTACATCATACCTGAATGGTCTAGTGGTTTTCCCTACTTTCTTCAATTTAAGTCTGAATGTTGCAATAAGAAGTTCATGATCTGAGCCACAGTCAGCTTCTGGTCTTGTTTTTGCTGTTTTGAGCTTCTCCATCTTTGGCTGCAAAGGGTATAATCAACCTGATTTCAGTATTGACCATCTGCTTATGCCCATGTGTAGTGTCATCTCTTGTATTGTTGGAAGAGGGTGTTTGCTATTTTTGGCAAAACTGTTAGCCTTTGCCCTGCTTCATTCTGTACTCCAAGGTCAAACTTGCCTGTTACTCCAGTTCTCTCTTGAATTCCTACTTTTGCATTCCAGTCCCCTGTGATGAAAAGGACATCTTTTTTTTGGTGTTAGTTCTAGAAGGTCTTATAGGTCTTCATAGAACTGTCAACTTCAGCTTGTTTGGCATTAGTGGTTGGGGCATAGACTTGGATTACATTCTGTCATTTTTGAAATTGCACCCAAGTACTGCATTTTGGACTCTTTTGTTGACTATGAGGGCTACTCCATTTTTTCTAAGGGATTCTTACCATCATACATCAACTAAATAAAGACACTGAAAGATAGAGAGTAAAAGGATGAGAAAATATACAAATACTAACCAAAGCAAAGTTGACAGAGCTAAATGAAACCAAACAAAACAGGCTTTAAGACCAAAGCAATATTCAAAATAAAGAGGGTCACAATTATATACAATTCCCAATCCACCAAGAGAATATATGTAATTCTGAAGTTATACGTAACTAAAACATAGCTTTAAATAAAAATTACAAGGATAGGTAAATCCACCATCACAGTTAAAGACATATCACATCTATTTCTCATTTAAATGCTTTTTTCTCTGTAATCACCTTCTGTGGTTTTTCAGTCTTCTAACTATATTGAGGCTTTCAATGGCTAAGTCAATGGTCTCTCTTGGCAAATGTCACATTTCACTTGAAAATATGTGGGTTATTTTCAAATATCTTTTGATATTCATTTCTAACATAATTCCACAGTGATAAGAGAACAAACTCTGTATGCTTCCAATACCTTAGATCATGAGATTTATGTCCCTTGTTTTGTGTCCCTGGATATATTCCACTGTTCCTAGTTTATAGTCTATGGGAACTTGAGTAGAATTTATATCTTACTGTTATATGAAAATTGTACAAATCTTAATTATGTTGAATAGATTCCTAGTGCTTTTCAGGAGGTCTACTATATCCTTACACTTTTCTGTATTTTCATTCTATTAATTTTTGAGAGTTTGGTATTAAACCTTCAACTAAAAATCTTAATTTGTCTATTTAAAAAATATAATATATAGTGGAACTATATGTAACTTTGCTTTGTATTTTCCAAGTCTCCTGTAAATGTTATCCTACTTCCAATAATTTAAAAAATAAAAACAGAAGATAAAAAATGCCAGAGAAAAACAAATACTCTACATTTTCACTTATATATGGAATCTAAAGAATAAACAAATGAGTGAATATAACAAAACAAAATAAACAAAGATATATCACATCAATTTCAGTAACTGATTTTAAAAGTAGGCCAAGAAATCACTAAGGATGAGAATTTGTACCCAATTAAAAAGTTTGATCTAATGTGCATAAATCAGATTCTGAGCGCACTATTAGAATATGTTTTCAAGCACACATGGAACATTCTTTCGAAATACATTATGGTCTGGACATAAGCAACTCCTTAGTTTCAAAAACCTGTATTATACATGTCATACTCACTGACCTCAAGAAAATTAAGTTAGATAATAACTACCAAAAGGGGAATTTTTAAAACTCATGTTTAAATTCACATGCTCTAATTATCTATGGGTAAAAGAAACCACACAGAAATTTAAAATACTTAGAACCAAATATGAATGAAAAACTATATATAAAAATTTCCAAGATGCAACTGGAGCATTCTCATATTAAAAGAATATGTTATATCTTTATTTTTTAAAGTCTGAAAGTGAAAAGGGTAAAGGGTGCTATAACTAAACTGCAGAATCAAGCAGAAGTTATTTTGAAGTATACAAAGCTAAATTTCAAGCAGACGTAATGTTTCAAAATCTAGAATGATAGAAAATATTAAAACTGACTCATGAAGAATTAGTTGGCCCATATAGTATGACTTTATCAGTCAGGGTTCATTCAGGGAAAAAGATAAAATTAATACAGGAACTGTGTAAAGAGACTTGAGGAAAACTGAGGTAACAGAGGTAGTAACCACAAGCATTACCTATTACTTATAAGCTGTAGAGGGGAAAGGAAGAGGTGATTGCTCTTGGAATCTAACAGCTTGGAAAAGGGACTTTACAGAGCTGGGACCCAGATCTCTGATTAATCTCTGATTAGAGGGTGCTGATGTTCAGGAGTTCATAAGAAGCCCCCTTGTAGATCTGGGAGTCAAACCACTGAGAAAGGAAGCACTGGCCATCTGGCCATCTCTAAAGAGGGACAGTGATGTTGATTATGGGACTATAGAGAAAACTGGAAACCGGAAAAAAAAGAAAAAAGTCACTGCCAAAATGAAGAAACATTGTTGTGTTGTTTCTTCAGCTACATAGGAGTGCAGCTGGTCTACAATATTGTGTTAGTTTCAGGTGTAAACACAGTGATTCAGTTATACATATGCATACATTCATTCTCTTTCAGATTCTTTTCCCACATAGGTTATTACAGAATATTGAGCAGAGTTCCCTGTGCTGCATAGTAGGTCTTTGTTGGTTATCCAGTTTATATATAGTAGTGTGTGTATATTAATGCCAAACTCCTAATTTATCCCTCTCTTACCCTCTGGTAATATTTCTCCTTTGGTAACCGAAAGTTTGTTTTTGAAATCTGTGAATCTATTTCTGTTTTGTAAAGAAGTATCATATCATTTTAAAAATTATATTCCATGTAAGAGTGATATCATATGATATTTGTCTTTTTCTGTCTGACCTACTTTACTTAGTATGGTCATCTCTAGGTCTATCCATGTTGTTGCAAATGGCATTATTTCATTTTTATGGTCGAGTAATATTCCATTGTGTATATGTGTCTCATCTTTATCCATTCCACTCTTTCTGGACATTTATGTTGCTTCCATGTCTTAGCTATTGTAAATGACCATTATGGTACATGTATCTTTTTTCATTATGGTTTGTGATTTTCTCTGGTTATGGACTTCCCTGGTGGCTCAGATGGTAAAGAATCTGCCTGCAATTCAGGAGGGTCCCAAGTTCCATCTTTTGGTCGGGAAGATCCCCTGAAGAAGAGAATGGCTACCCACTCCAGTATTCTTGCCTGGAGAATCCATGGACAGAGGACCCTGACTGGCTACACTACATGGGATTGCAAAGAGTTGGACATGACTAAGTGACTAACACTTTCACTTCACTTTTTCTCTGGTTATATATCCAGGAGGGGGATTACTGGAACATATGCTAACTCTATTTTTAGCTTTTTAAGGACCACTGTTCTCCATAGTGGTTATACCAATTTGCACTCCCACCAACACTGTAGGAGGGTTCCCTTTTCTCTTACCCCCTCCAGAATTTATTATTTGTAGACTTTTAGATAATGGCCTTTCTGACTGGCATACGGTGATACCTCTCTGTAGTTTTGATTTACATTTCATTGATAATTAGTGATCTTGAGTATCTTTTCATATGTGAGAACAGTCACTTTTGATTGCAGAGAAGATAATCCAATAGTCTTGGGTACTTGGGTTAGAGAAGAAGAAAATCTGAAAGTAAATGAGCTAAATATACAATTTTAAGAAATTAGAAAAGCAGAATAACTTGAAAGAAATTAGATAAAGAGACAAAAGTGAGTGAAAAAGAAAATAAAGATTCAACAGGTGGAATGAACAAAGCCAAAATATATTTCTTCAGAAAGACTAAGAAAACTGACAAATGAAAAAACTGAAAAAGTCACAGATAAATAATTTTGGGAAAGGAAAATACACAAATACTGCAGAAATCAAGCAGAGGGTATTATAAATAACTGTATGCCCAGAACTTTTGAAGTATGTGAAATGGTCAAATTACTAAAGCAAATTCAATAAGTAGAAACTAGTCTATAGCCACTGAAGAAATTAGATTTATCATTTTTTTCCCTCATAGATCAAACACAAGGCTCAGATTGTTCTATAGGACAATTCTAATTCTTTCAAGGAAAAGAGTATTCATATTTCACATAAACTCGTGAAAAGAAGTAATCCACTCTGGTTTTATAAGTTATAACTTAATATCAAAACACAAGGAGAAAAAGAAAAGATATAGTTCAAACAGCAAATTCATCAGTATGTACAAAAGGAGAATATATATTCAGTGGTAAAATGCTAAAAGTGTTCACTTTAAGGAACAATATAAGCATACTCACTATCATAGGTATTCAACATTGTACTGTAGGTCTTAAAGATAAAATGATAGAAAAGTAATGGAAGGGGAGAAAATGTCATCTATAGATGATACGGTCATCTACATAGACAACACAAGGAGAGATATAGAAATTACTGAAATTATCATGGAAATTTGTCAAGGTAGATATTACAAAAGATTCAGTTCAGTTCAGCTGCTCAGTCATGGACTGCAGCACGCCAGGCTTCCCTGTCCATCACCAACTCCTGGAGCCTACTCAAATTCATGCCCATCACGTCAGTGATGTCATCCAACCATGTGATTTATACACAAAAAACAGTTGTATTTCTATATACCAGCAACAAACAGAAAATTCAATTTTTTAAAGATACTATTTATACAAGCAACTGAAAATAGATGGTACTTTGAAATACACATAGCAAAAAACAAGCACACCTTCTATAGGGAAAATAATAAAACTGAATCAAAAGACATTTAAAAAGTTCTCAGTAAATGGGTATACATGTTACGTTCATCTGTTGGAAGAGTTAATATTGTAAAAATATAAGTGTTTCCTCAAATTATACTTATTTACTGGAATTAAAGATTTTTAAAAATGATTTAAAAACTTAAATGGAAAAGCAAAGAGCCAAGAGAGTCCTAAAGAATCAAGCAGATTTTTTCCTACCAGAAAAATTTGTAATAATTAAAACTGTGTAACTGGTGCAGAGATAGAGCAATGGAATAGAATGGAAAAATAAGAAAATTATCTATGCACATAGAAAACTTGACATAAGGCACAACTAAATTCAGGATTAGTGGAAAAGAACAGACTATTCAATAACTGGTTCTAGAATAATTGCTTATCTATAAGGATAAAATTGTAAACTGACCTTTAACTCAAGCCTTACAGCAAAAACAAAAAAACCAGTTTCTAATTTATTAAGCCTTAAGTATGACAATAAAATATTAGAAATTCTAGAAGAAAATATAGGATAAAAACTTCCATAGTCTTAATTTCTTAAATGAAATTATGTAAACTGTAATAAGGATTAAGAAATTTGACTTCACCACTATTAAGAACCATGCATTAAAAGACCCTATAAAGACTTGTGGTTACAAAGGGGGAGGGGAGTTGGGGGAGATATGGACTGGGAGTTTGGGGTTTGGGTTTAGCAGATACAAACTATTGTGTTGCCCAAAAAGTTCATTTGGATTTTTCCATAACATCCTATGAAAAACCCAAATGATCCTTTTGACCAACCCAATACTATATGTAGAATGGATGAATAGCAAGGTCCTACTGTGTAACACAGGGAAATATATTCAATATCCTATAATAAGCCATAATGGAAAAAGAATATGAAAAAGAGTATGTGTGTGTGTATATATATATGTATGTGTGTGTGTAAATGTAAATATATATATACATATATACAACTGAATCACTTTGCTGTGTAGCAGAAATTAATATAACATTGTAAATCAACTGTACATCAATTTTTTTTAAAAGACCCTGTAAATAATGTAAAAGACAAACCACAAACTGGGAAAATATATTTGTGATTCACATAAAAAAAATTTAAAAAGGACTAGTGTCTACAATATATACCAACCTCATATATCAATAGAAAAATATAAATCAATTTTTTATTGAAAAATCATGTCACATAGGTAACATAAGCAGTCAATAAATATCAAAGGATTCTCTACTTCATTACAGTCAGTGAACATTCAAATAATGATATACCATCTCACAGCTACCAGACTAGAAAAAAATTAAAATCTAATAAAACCAAGTGATAAGAAGGACATAGAATGATAGAATTTCTCAGAGCAGGTAAGACCACAAATTGGTATAATCATCTTTGGGGAATAAGTTATCTCCAAGTCAACTTGAGTGTACATATACCCCTTGCCTAAGCAGTTCTACTCCGAATCTTTGCACACATGCGCCAGGAAACACAAGCTTTAGAATAGCACTGTCCATAATAGCAGCAAACTCTAGAAACAGCTCAATTGTCCATTAAAGTTAGAATGGATAAAATCATTATATAATCATACAGTGAAATACTGTGCTGTAGTAAAAATGAACTACAGCTATATGCATCAACATAAACATTTCAGAAAAAATTTTGAAGTCAAAAAGCAAACTGCAGAATATAGAAGTATAGTTCCATTCATGCATAGTTCAATAACAGGTATATCTAAACAAGACATTGTTGAGACACATGCATGTGATTAAAACATGAAAAAAAAGTGGGAAGATTATCACAAAATTTAGGATCCTGATTGCCTCTGGGAAGGAGACAATGGTGTTGCCTTCAAGAGAGGCACACAGTAGCCTTCACAAGTATTAGTAATGTCCTGTTTCTTAAGCTGGCTGATAAGCACAAAGTTCTTCCTTTTATTTTTGTTATTTTACACAATTATACACCTTTACTGTATTATAGACTCACAATAAAACATTTTATAAAATTAAGAACAATTTACTTTTAGATGGGCTTCCCTGATAGCTCAGTTGGTAAAGAATCTGCCTGCAATGCAGGAGACCCCAGTTTTATTCCTAGGATCGGGAAGATCTCCTGGTGAAGGGATAGGCTACCCACTCCAGGAGTCTTGGGCTTCCCATGTGGCTCAGCTGGTAAAGAATCCACCTGCAATGTGGGAGATCTGGGTTCGATCCCTGGGTTGGGAAGATACCCTGGGAAAGGGAAAGGCTACCCACTCCAGTATTCTGGCCTGGAGAACTCCATGGGGTCGCAAAGAGTCAGGCATGACTGAATGACTTTCACTCATTCACTCACTTACTTTTAGATAATTGATTTGCCTTTATAAGGGAACCAATGAATTAATTTAATACTTTTCCTTATAGACTGATAATTCCACTGTCTCCTTGGGCTACAAAATTATAAAATTTAAACCACCCTCCCTAAAAACAGAAATCTAAGTAATTTTGATTGAACTGTTAACTTTTGATTTTTTTACAAACATAGGTATATATACACATATATATGAATTTTAAGATGATACCTATAAAAGAATTTGAAGCCATAAAGACACAAATTCAAGCTAATATACATGGTAAAAGGTAGAATCACTGTTTGTTTGTTTGTTTTGTGGCTAGTGATCAGATTAGTTGGATGTTCTTAGAAGTCTGGTAAACCTATTCTGTTTTTTATTTCTATTTTGATACTACAAAGACAAGATGGTTGTGTCAACTGAAAAAAATGCACAACCTAAAAGCTGAGAATTACTGAGTTCTCAGTAGTTCTCAGTACTCAGTAGTTCTCAGTAGTACTCAATAGTTCTCAGTACTCAGAAAACCTGAGTTTTATGAGCTGGCCTTATGGAGGACTATAATCTGGGAAGGCAGCCTCTCAGATAGTCCCTCTGAGGGACTGTTCCTAAGAGGTAAGGGAGGAGCCAGGATACATAGGAGTTTTTACTGGAGGGAAAACTACATAGTGGAATATCAAAAGATTACTGCTAATCACAAAAAAAAACCCAGATAACTCAGAGGGATGAATTTAATGATTTCTTGTATAGGGGAAGATGCAAGCATCTGGACTTACTGAAATCATTCTTTTGATGTACATCTTAACAATCTATGGCCAGTATCCTGTTTTTCTCTATCCTGAATTCCCCTTGGGGCACACAAGAGTGGGAGATGGAGGCTGTTGCAGTGACTGATGGCTTTATGGCTGAAACATCCTTGTTCACTGACAGGGCAAGTGACATTTTTTGTCCACATTTGGAAAAAGTAGAGATGGGAATAGAACATCATATATATTTGCAGAATAAACCAAGGGTTCCTGTTATGTGACATAAATGTGGAAGGACAAGAAAAGAAATAGTTTTCACCAAAAAACCTAACTAAATTACATCCCACTAAACTAAAGAGTCAAAAGTTTACTAACTATAATATCTGTACCTCCCTAAAAGTGAAATTGTTAGTCACTCAGTTGTGTCCAACTCTTTGCCACCACATGGACTGTAGCACACCAGGTTCCTCTGTCCATGGAATTCTCCTGGCAAGAATATTGGAGTGGGTTGCCATTACCTTCTCCAGGGGATCTTCCCAACCCAGGAATTGAACCTGGGTCTCCTGCATTGCAAGCAGATTCTTTACCATCTAAGCAACCAGACCAGGGAAGCCCTGTACCTCTGTACCTCCCTATTCCCATGAAAATAAGACTTAGCCTGGGTATAGAAGAGTTGATAAGATCGTTCCAAGAAAAAGCACCAAACTTGGGTGAAAATGGATACATCCAAGATGGTATGCAAGGAATTTAACAATCAGTTCAGCTTGAAAAGTCAGAAAGCATACTAGCCAACCCTTAAACTGTATCACTGCATCCTAATATCAGGACCGGTATTTGTTAAACTTTTATTCTATTTTATAGAAATTTTGTTTGTTTTTTATACTAGAATAGTGACTTGTACACAGTAGTTGCTGAGTAAATATTTGTTGAATAAATGACATATTTAAAATTTTAAAAGCAGAGAGTAAAAAATAAAAGCTATTAGAACAGAGTAAACATTTATAAAAGTATTTCAAGTTGACTGAGAATAACAGCAGGAGATTAAAAGCAATCAGGAATGCTAGGGAGCAAAACAGAGCAACTGCAAGGTGCATAGGGTCTGCAGTCTGAAAAATGTGAGTTGAAAACTTTTCTCTGCTGGATTTGTAATGTTGACTTTAAAAGTACTCATAACCTAAAAGTTGAGTTATGCTTTAGTCAGTGGGAATTATCAGGACTTCAAACCCAGGAGATAGCATCTCATGTAACCCTGAGAGAACTGCTCCAAGGAGGGGAGCCAGGTTATATAGAAGTTTTGCAACAAAGGGCAGGTAGTCTGAACATGAAAAGGTGATTGTTAATGAAAGAAAACAAGACACCCCAAGTTAAAGACTTTAGTATTTCTATGTATATGAAGATGCAAGGGTCTGGGCTCACTGAAATCATTCCTTTGATATGCAGCTCAGCTATCTGGGGCCAGTATCCTTTGTTTTCACATCCTGAGTTTCCTCAGGGCTCACCAAAGGGAGTGGCTGCAATCTGATGGCTGCTAGATGGCAAGTATTCTTTCCTTCCTGAATTCCATCCTCGGTGGCTGCAATCACTGATGACTGAGACATCCTTGTTTACTGATATGGCAGAAAATATTCCCTTTCTCAGTCATCTCCACCAAAATACCAAAACCTTCTATTCTTCTGGCTGTTTTTAAAGATCTTATCTTTCATTTCAGCAGTTTCACTATGATAAAATATATTTTTCTATTCTGCTTACAACTCATTTTCTGAGCCTGAAGATTCTTGTCTTTCTCCTGTTCTGGAGATCCTCATCCAATATTTTTCTTCAAATATTGACTATTCTTGGAAATTGGTTTTAGCCACATAAAGAGCCTTGCTTCTCTTTCATGTCTCTTAAACTCTTTTCCATATTTCCTTTTGTTATCTTTCCTCAGCTTCATCTTTGATTTCAATGATTTTCTACTATCTGTATCGGAACTGCTGTTTGACTTTCCCATTGAGACTTTTGTTTCAATGATCAAATAAGTCAAGTTTAGAAGTTCTATTTGTTGTCTTGAATCTTAAATCTCCTCTTCCCCCATGTGTCTTGTTACTGTTACTTGTTACTGTCCTTTATTTCATGTAAGTGATACTTTGCCTGTGGGTATCTTTTCTGGTCTGGGTTGAAGAGGACTCTTTCTACAGTGGTTGTGTGATTGCTTCTGACAGATCTATCAGGCGTATTCCCAGCCCAAACCCCTTTTATGCTATTTCCTTAACTAGAACTTCACACTTTATATGGGTAGCATGGATTATTATTATTGTATGTATTATTGTTATTATTATTCTATTATTATTATATGGTAGGTAAAAATGCCCCCTCCAAGGGTAATGAATTCCTAGGGAAGCTCTTTGTGTTTCCTCCACCTGGAGCCAAAACCAAGAAAGGCAAGTTCTTTTCTTGCCTGTATGTGCTGAAGGACAGATTTTTTTTTTCTAAATTTCCCTTTAACTGAGACTGTAGTTACTCAAAGTTTCCTGCTTTTTATAAAAGTTTTAATTCCATTTCCTGTGAACCCTCCATTTTCTCTAGGAGCTCAAAGGCTTTATCTCCTGGTTTTTCATGAATGTTATACTTCCAGCCCTCAGGTTTCTGGCTGATTTCATTTCCCAATTTATACTTGTCTTCTGGGAATTTCCCCTTATTGAAAACTCAGCTACTCAGTTCAGTGAAAAGTTTTCAGGATACCTTCTCTTCCTTGCTACAGAAAATGGAAATCTCCCACTTACCTAAATTAGATCCAACCATATGACTTGTTGATATTTGACTATTTTTGACCTATAAAATTCTGTTCATAATATAACTCAGATATTTAACTTATATATTTTCTAACCCTTAGTTGATGTGAGGGTTAAATGAGATAATGTATTTAAAGATCTTATAAGTCTGGACATGTAGATAACAATAAATGTTAACTTAACATTATAAACACACATGTCCGTAAGTGCAAAGGATACATACTGTCTGGTTGGTCCTTCTTCCTCAGTTCTTGTCTCATCGTAGCAAAGAATTGAAATGACCGACAGTTATAGCTCAAGCAGGCAAGATTTAATGTGCAAGAAGTACACTCTTGACACGTTAAGAGTGGGCCACTCCTGTGGGGTGGCCTAGTTTGGCTTTCCTCTTTTATATCCCTTGTTTCCTCCCCCGAGGGGTTCCTGAGACCTCATAGGTTACACCCTATGCAGATAGGGAATAACCTGCATATGCCCAAGACCAGCAGGGAAGGGGACAAGCTTTCTGGGAAACAGGCATGCTTTTAGGAAAGGGGACGTGTTGGGCATATTTTCTCACCAGAGGTTCCCATTCCAGTCCATGGCTTCCTCTTTTTGCAGACTTTTTTGTTTTTCTAGTTGCTGGTTCCTCTGACTACCATCTGAGACCCTATTTCCCTATTCTAACTAACAATATTATAAATAAAATACTGTTAACAAGATTTGCCTTGAGGGAGGGGACCTTACTTACTGGAAACAGGGAAGGAAAGAGATACTTACTAATTTTTCCTGTAAACTCTTTGGTAACTCTTAAATTTTGAATTATATGCATATATTTCCTATTCAAAAATCATTGTAAAAATTATAAGCCCATGAAACTACATAGCATGCTATACATAAGATATATATGGAAGATGATACAGAGATTCCTTAAAACACTAGGAATAATACCACCATATGACCCAGCAATCCCACTCCTAGGCACGTACCCTGAGGAAACCAAAATTGAAAGAGACACATCTATCCCATTGTTCATTGCAGCAGTCCTTAAAATAGCTAGAACATGGAAACAACCTAGATGTCCATCAACAGATAAATGGATAAAGAAGTTGTGGTACATATACACAAAGAAATATTACTCAGCCATTAAAAGGAACGCATTTGAGTCAGTTCTGATGAGGTGGTTGAACCTAGAACCTATTATACAGAGTGAAGTGAGTCAGAAAGAGAAAGATAAATACCGTATTCTAATGCACATGTACAGAATCTAGAAAAATGGTACTGAAGAATTTATTTACAGGCCAACAGAGGAGAAACAGACATAGAGAATAGTCTTACGGACATGGGGAGAGGGGAGGAGAGGGTGAAATATATGGAAAGAATAACATGGAAACTCACATTACCATATGTAAAATAGCCATTGGGAATTTGCTATATGGCTCAGGAAACTCAAACAGGGGCTCTGTATCAACCTAGAAGGATGGGATGGGGAGGAAGATGGGAGGGAGATTCAAAAGGGAGGGGATATATGTATACCTATGGCTGATTCATGTTGAAGTTTGACAGAAAACAGCAAAATTCTGTAAAGCAATTATCCTTCAATAAAAGATAAATTTTAAAAAATGAAGCAGCCACTGCTTTTTAAAACAGGCTCTTACCACATGATTCCTCTCTATGTCTATGGTAATCAAGGCATTCACTATAAAGATACTAATGGAATTTTAAAATTTCACCTAAATATATGGGGCCATTAAAAGAAGTTACCAGAGCAGTTTATGTGCCCAACCTCCTTCTAAGGACTCATGCACTATGGCAGGAGTACCATAGTACTTCTGTGTACCTCTGCACCAGAGGGATTTGCCTTCAGTTATTGTTCCTTAGCCATGTGAGGTAGTGTATTGTATTGATGTTTTCCCCTGCTCTACAGAAAGGTTTCTTAACCTCCAGAGATTGACACTTCAGAGCTGATAATTCTCTATGGTGGAGCTGTCCTGTGCACTGTAAGATTTGTGGCCCCATCCCCAGTCTCTATCCTAGTTGCCAGCAGCACTCCCCTTCCTCGGTTTTTTCTACGGACATTGCTAAATACTCTCTGAGGGACAGAACTGCTCCCAGTTGAGAGAGACTTTTGAGCAACCTACATCTTGCTAATTGCTTTGGTCTGAGCCTGTGTTGGTGAGTGAAGTGTCAAGACTAAGAAGAAATACCTGAAGGTCTTTCTGTGGTTTAGGAAGAGGAGGAAACTCCTTTCATAGCTTAAACTGGTTCTCTCACTAGATAAACCAAAGGGAAGCAGTGGCAACATCCCAGGGGTACTCAAAAAATTGTCAGTGTCCTCCCTTTGAAACTTGCAAAATGTCAGTTCAAAAGGTGTTTCTTCCGCATTCATATAGCAAAGCCCACTTGCAAATAGTACCTGGGCATTCTTTTGGGTGGGCTTCCCTGGTGGATCAGTGGTAGAGAATCCTCCTGCCAATGCAGGAGACACAAGTTTGATCCCTGGGTTGGGAAGATCCTCTGCAGAAGGAAATGGCTACCTACTCCATATTCTTGCCTGGGACATTCCATGGACAGAGGAGCCTGGCAGGCTACAGAGTCTGACATGACTTAACACCTAAACAACAACAACTGTTTTGGGTACAAGCTCATACATAAACTGTGGAGCACAGAAAAGGACTGGCAGGAAGTCTTAGGGCACATCCACTCTTTGGCTCATTAAGAAGAATCACATTAAGTCTATCTCCTCAGTCAAATAAACCTTTATGCACGCAACACAGCTTAGAAAAGCTTGCTTACTCTTAATTTAGCTGATATGTATTAGACATCTTTAAAGTTCTCCATCAAGGATTCTATTTAAACATTGCCATCACCTCATTCTATATTCATTTGTAAATTACTTAAAACTTTGCACTTAAAAATATTAGCTTTGCAAAAGTCTAACTTGGAATGGAAAGATACAGTAGGATTTGGAAACATTCTCTTTAAAAAATGAATCAGAGACTCATAGACTCATATTAATCTGTTAGTTTTTCTCCCTTGCCCTACCTTCTTAAAAAAATACTAAATGTTTTAGTGCAAATGGAGTTATTTGTAGGGATCCCTGCTTCAAACATAGGAAATAAACTGTCATTTGCAAAGTTCATTATCAAAGATCAACGTTGAGAAGTGAATAATCTTAGTTGGGTGCAAGTTTTCATCATTTAAATGTCACTGAAAGCTGGAATAGGCATATTTAATTTTTTAATTAAAATACTTTAAAATTACTCAAGGTTATTTTTAAAGTAAAAATAAAATAAAGATAATTTTTAAAAGCTAGTTTATATTAGGATGAATTTATATAAAAGCACTTCAACTTATTTTAAAATCTTCATAACGTCTTAAAATCCATTACTTCATGTATATTGGGAAATGTCTCTAAGACTTAGTCATTTAAGGATAAGATAGTTTTATTTTTCCAGTTAAGCCCAGAATTGTTTTAGCCCTTTCACCTCACTTATATATGCGTCAATCAATTTGCTTCTGCCTCCCAAGTTCAATATGAAGAATCATATTAGTCTTGAATCAAAATAGTCTTGAAATAGTGTGTGATTTTCAAATTGTGGGGGGGTGGGGGGTGGAAATCACTTGCCTTCTGCCTTATTTGTAAAATACTATCCTCAAAATTCTATTTCAGGGTCAGCAACTGTGATACTATATTGCATATGCATGAACTGAACACATTTACAAGTTAAAAAGATCTTGGGTTTCTGAAAAGAATATGCCATTGTTCTTGTTTTGCCCTTCTCTTTTTCCTCCAGCTATTAAAAAAAAAAGATGATCCCTTCTCTTTCCTCACTATACTTAGTCTAAGAGTTAACTACCCACACTTGAGCACGTAAGAAGCAAAAAGGAGCATGCCAATAACCTGATGTACAGAAAACTAAGAATAGCTGCATAAAAGGGCTCTACTCTCATTTGGTCTTTCTCCATCACTACAAAGGGTAGTGATTACATAAAATTTTCTGGAGTGGATAAAATTTTCTAGAATTTAAGATGGTAGCAAGAATGGGGACGCTCTCTCTCCCACGTGCTCTCTCTCTCTCTCTCTCACACTCTCACTCTCTCTCTCTCTCTCCCCATGCACTCCTCCACTCTCTTTGAGTCTTTGGGTTGGCATGCCCTCCCACTTGGAGAAGGCAATGGCACCCCATTCCAGTACTCTTGCCTGGAAAATCCATGGATGGAGGATCCTGGTAGGCTGCAGTCCATGGGGTCGCGAAAAGTCAGACACTACTGAGCGACTTCACTTTCACTTTTCTCTTTTATGCATTGGAGAAGGAAATGGCAACCCACTCCAGTGTTCTTGCCTGGAGAATCCCAGGGACTACAGAGCCTGGTGGGCTGCCGTGTATGGGGTCGCACAGAGTCGGACACGACTGAAGCGACTTAGCAGTAGCAGCAGAAAGAGTGGGCACAACCCTTAATATCTTTTCATCTACAAGACCTAGAGGTGAGTCCCTCTTAACTGATAACAGGAATATATAGTGGCTCAGACAGTAAAGAATCTGCCTACAATGCAGGAGACCTAGGTTCTATCCTGGGTCGGGAAGATCCCCTGGAGAAGGAAATGGCGATCCACTCCAGTGTTCTTGCCTGGAGAATTCCATGGACAGAAGACCCTGGCGGGCTACAGTCCATGAGGTCTAAGAGAGTTGGACATGACTGAGCAACTTTCACTCTCCCATGACTGATTCATATGGGAATGAATGGCAGAAACCAATGCAGCACTGTAAAACAATTATCCTTCAATTAAAACTGTTTTAAAAATTAAAAAAAAAAAACAAAAACCTGATAGGCAGGTTATATATATGCTGATGACTTGCCTACACTTGGAAGGGCCACTGCCTACACCCCAGTGGTGAGGCAAAGGGCCCCTACTGTCATCTTCCTGGGCAGGAGACCTCCTGAAAGTTGGTGGATCTACCATTTAAACGGCCTAAAGCATGTTCCATGACCACACAGCAGCATGACCTTGGGCACATTTTCTTATCCTCTCTGAGTCCGTTTTACTTCCTAGGATCTTGCACAGATTAAACAACTGAATGTAAACACAGTGATTGAATCGCAGTGAACATTCGACAAACGGCAGGGACGTGGGGAGTGCTCTCTGCTAGTGACACCTCTTTGTTCCAGTCCCCCTCCCTGTCATCCTGTCGTTCCTGCCAGCTCACTCTTTTTTTTTTTTTTTTTTTTGCCAGGCAAAAAAAAGGGGGCATGGGGGAGAAAGGAGAAGCATGAACAGAAGCTCAATTGAAAACAAATTGAAATTCATTCACAAGAAGCACATCCTTGATTTGGGTTGTGGCTCTGCTTATTGAGTGCAGTTTATGAGGTACCGTGTTTTGACTGCTGTCCTTATCTCCCTGTTGATTATTACAGCCACAGGCTGCTCAGCACAACTCACATGGGAATTAGGTCCTTTAAGAAATTGACCCTCTGATGATGTGTTTCCAAAAGGAATCCTGCTCACTTCCAACATGAAGCCTAGATCTGGAGGATAAACAGTTAAGAGTGCAACAGTTCCCTGATATGGAAATCACCATAATGGTGACTCTTTCTGCTCCTTCTTCCTCTTAGCTCTGATAAAGGATTAGCTTGCTGGTGGCAGTAACACTCCCCTCTCTTACTTGTCCAATTCAATTAGAACAGCCCTCAGGGGAGTTACAGGAGGAGGCTGTCTCTTGTGAACCATCCTTGGGACTACATCTCGACAATTCCCACAGTGCCAGCCACTTCCCTGACTCTTCGTAAAACTGTCCATTTTTTTCCCCTTTATTTTCTCTTTTTAAATTTTTAATTAGAGGATAGTTACTTCACAATATTGTGTTGGTTTCTGCCATACATCAACGTGAACTGGCCACATGTATACATATGTCTTCTCCCTCTTGAACCTCCCTCCCACGGCCATCCCCATCCCACCCCTCTATGTTGTCAGAGCGTCGGCTTGGGGTTCCCTGCATCATACAGCAAATTGCCACTGGCTATCTGTATTGCATATTGTAATGTATATGTTTCAGTGCTATTCTCTCCGATCACCCCACCCTCTCCTTCCCTCACTGTGTCCAAAAGTCTGTTCTTCATGTCTGCATCTCCTTTGCTGCTCTGCAAGTAGGATCATCAGTACTATTTTTCTAGATTCCATGTATATGCATTAGTATTTATATTTGTCTTTCTCTTTATGACTTCACTCTGTACAATAGGCTCTGGGTTCATCTACCTCATTAGAACTGACTCAAATGCATCCCTTTTTATAGCTGAGTAATGGCACCCTACTCCAGTACTCTTGCCTGGAAAATCCCATGGACAGAGAAGCCTGGTAGGCTGCAGTCCATGGGGTCACTTGTTGGATACAACTGAGCGACTTCACTTTCACTTTTCACTTTCATGCATTGGAGAAGGAAATGGCAACCCACTCCAGTGTTCTTGTCTGGGAACCCCAGGGACAGGGGAGCCTGGTGGGCTTCTGTCTATGGGGTCGCACAGAGTCAGACACGACTGAAGTGACTTAGCAGCAATGTTCTATTGGGTATACGTACCACAACTTCTTTATCCATTTATCTGGCAATTTTTCTATCAATTCATCTAGGTTGCTTCTATGTTCTAGCTATTATGCAGAGTGCTGCAATGAACATAGAGGTACATATGTCTTTTTCAATTATGGTTTCCTCAGGGTATATATGTCCAGTAGTGGGATTACTGGGTCATATGGTAGTTTTATTCCTAGTTTTTTAAGGAATCTCCATACTGTTCTTCATAGTGGCTGCATCAATTTACATTCCTCACCAGCAGTGCAAGAGATTTCCCTTTTCTCCACACCATCTCCAGCATTTGTTGTCTGTAGACTTTTTGATGATGGCCATTCTGAGTGCTGTGAAATATCTCACTGTAGTTTTGATTTGCATTTCTCTAATAAGGAGCAATGTTGAGCATCTTTTCATGTATTTATTAGGCATCTGAAACTGTCAGTTTCCTCATTTATTGTCATGTATCAGTGTCCATTTCTCTTTCCTCAACTCGAAAGAGAGGCTGTCTCTTTTCCATCAATCTGAAACTGTTATCTTTAGTACAACTAACTGTAAATTTGCCATGTTTATATATTTTGCTTTATATTAACTCCAACTCAGGAAATTTTTGATTCATTTCCTCAAGAAATTTCGGTCTTCAACAAGAATCACATTCACAGCAATTTTTCGATCCTTTTATCACATCAATACATTGTGAATATTGACTGGTTAGAGTTTTAAGCAACGTGGAAATTTTTATTTTCAAAGAAAGGGTAGGCACAGTGAGAGAATAACAAGTTCAGAGATCAAAATAAAATTTCTGAGATTAACCAACTATTAAGGAATGGTTATATTTCAGCTGTAACTTTTTTTAATTTAATTTTTATTGAAGGATAATTGCTTTACAGAATTTTGTTGTTTTCTATCAAACCACAACATGAATCTCCATTGTAGTTTTTAAAATTTGAGTTTCAAGATTTTCCTATTAAAATTTGTTTTTAGCATAAGTCAGGTTTCCTGAACTGTATTGAATCTCAGTTTACTGTCAGTTCCACCATTAAACATCATTATACCAGAAGACCACTTTGCTTATCACTCCCAGGGAAGTCTCTTTAAACTAAGACTCTAAAGATTAGGCAGGTTTTATTTCTAGTCATGGTGGTGCCTTTATCACAGAGGTAGTTATTCTCTATACCATGTAAATCATCAAAGTGGAGAAAAAGAAAGTTAACTGCTGGTTTCTGGTGCTATTCAACTGTAAAGAACTATATTCAGGGAGCAGAAAGCATTTTGCTTAGGATAAAATTAAAATCTATTCTTATTTCTTGTAAGAATGGAGAATGATAACTTGAAGATATGTAAGAAATGACTTGATGAAAAAGAATATTTTATACTTATAATGAGGTATCCAAAGTTGGCCAGAGCAATGGCAGTTTCTAACAGTTCTATAGGAATCCTGTAGTCATATCTACTCTGAATATAATCCTAGACAAATAGTAAATCTAAATAATCTGATCAGTTCAGTTCAGTTCAGTTGCTCAGTTGTGTCTGACTTTTTGTGACCCCATGAATTGCAGCATGAAAGGCCTCCCTGTCCATCACCAACTCCCGGAGTTCACTCAAACTCACGTCCATCGAGTCGGTGATGCCATCCAGCTATCTCATCCTCTGTCGTCCCCTTCTCCTCCTCCCTCAATCCCTCCCAGCATCAGAGTCTTTTCCAATGAGTCAACTCTTCGCATGAGGTGGCCAAAGTACTGGAGTTTCAGCTTTAGCATCATTCCTTCCAATGAACACCCAGGACTGATCTCCTTTAGAATGGATCTCCTTGCAGTCATGGGACTCTCAAGAGTCTTCTCCAACACCACAGTTCACAAGCATCAATTCTTCAGCGCTCAGCTTTCTTCACAGTCCAGCTTTCTTCTCACATCCATACATGACTACTGGAAAAACCATAGCCTTGACTAGATGGACCTTTGTTGGCAAAGTAATGTCTCTGCTCTTGAATATGCTATTTAGGTTGGTCATAACTTTCCTTCCAAGGAGTAAGCATCTTTTAATTTCCTGGATGCAATCACCATTTGCAGTGATTTTGGAGCCCAGAAAAATAAAGTCTGACACTGTTTCCACTGTTTCCCCATCTATTTCCCATGAAGTGATGGGACCGGATGCCATGATCTTTGTTTTCTGAATGTTGAGCTTTAAGCCAACTTTTTCATTCTCCTCTTTCACTTTCATCAAGAGGCTCTTTAGTTCCTCTTCACTTTATGCCGTAAGAGTGATGTCATCTGCATATCTGAGGTTATTGATATTTCTCCCTGCAGTCTTGATTCCAGCTTGTGCTTCCTCCAGCCCAGCGTTTCTCATAATGTACTCTGCATAGAAGTTAAATAAGCAGGGTGACAGTAAATCTAAATAATCTCCTGGCTCTCAGCCTTGCCAGAAAACTTTTAAAGGCTGCCTGTCTGCTTGAAAAGGTGTTATGAGTTTGCTACCAGGGCAAATTTTGGGGGGGAGATAAAAGTCACTTGGAACCCAGTCATTTTGTAGTGGAGAACATGAACATCTTATTAGACCCCTGAGCATCCCCTCCTCCCATCCCTCTCAGTTAAAGGACAGGAGGGGGAGGAAAGGGAAGGGGCCCCAGCCCATGGCTTCTTCTACCCTGAAAGACCATGGCCTCTACCATTACACACTGGTCAAGAATAATGCCATGAATCACTCAGTAGCTTTGCTTCAAAGATCTTGAAACAACTTACCACAGTTTTCAGGCAGTAATAATCTTATCATTTATATAGTGAAAAGATAGCCTTACAAGTGATAATGACATACCCAGTCACCAAATGTTGAAACCTTTACCTTTACTCGGTGAAGACTGGAACTGGGCAAAGGGATCAAGAGAATTCACTTATTCCAAAGGCAATGAAACTTTCAAGTTCAGCATAGCAAACACAGATACATTTTTCTCATCTCTCCATGTGCCCATTGTCTTTGTCAGGGTGCCCAAAACATATTCTTTTGCCAAGAACTTAATCCAGGCATCCAAAAGTTCAAGATTTGTAAGGTTCCAATAAGCACCTGGGACAGATCCATACAAAGAACTAAGGGGAGCTCTTTCCCTCTTGTGCTGTTTCCAACATGGGTTCTTTCTCCTTCCTCTGATGGATCCCATTTTAATCTGGGTGTTTCTACACCTATTTTATTGTTAGAAGTGTTAAAGAAAACACAAAAATATACTATTATATGTTTAACATAGGTGAAACAGAGGGAAATTCACATTTGGGTTGAGGGAATTAAAAAGTTCTCAATCTAGGGAAGGAAAATGGCCAAATGATTCCCAAGCCAGTGGGAGATGAAGTCCACAGTATCACTTTGACAGCACAGAAATCTGCCTTTGGGTAAAGCATGACATAGCTCACTTATGCCTCTGTTCAACGGGCATGAGAATTTTGGCTCTAGAACCAAGCTTTTGATTCTGGGCAAATAGTGAATTTTCCATTACAGCAATGCTCAATAAGATGTGCCCCAAGTATATTGTTAGTTGTCTCTGTAAGGTTATTGTAAATTATGTGGGTGTTGTCATAGGTGTGTTCTACACATGGGAAAGCCTTGTAGCCCAGATGGGGGAGTTAGTTTGCCAAAGTTGGGCTTCACGTTCTTGCTGCAGACTCTCTCAGCTTAGCCAGACTCACACTGTCTTCAGAAGGGCAACCAAGCCCAAAACTGCAGGGTGGCTTAGTACATTGTTAAGTTTATTTAATTTTAAAGAATATGTGCCTTTATCCTCACCAGTCTTAGTGTAGATAAATTTCTTAGGTAACTAGATGAATAATTTTTAACCTTTCTGCATAATATCCTTGTTCTGAATATATGTAAACCTTAAGAACAGATCATAAGAAAAGCCTAAACATGAAATTTTATCTAGCTTCTGAGAAACAGTGTTTATACCACAGAGACAATTTTTATTTTTTTCCTAAAACATAATGTAGACCATACAATTATTTGCAAAATAAACCTAGGCTCTCATTTATCAATCCTATCAGACATTAAAATGTGCAAGAATTTGCAAATAAATACATTTGAAAGAATGTATCCTTTGGGAGAAAAAAAATTACACATTCGATTATATTTGACATCATTTTTCCCCCTGCTGTCAAAAATGAAAACAGAGTTTACTTCTCACTGGAGCAAATGCATTATAATCTCACTTCATTAAAGGCCAAACTTGAGGATTATACATCTGAGAGGAGAAACTTCCTTTTATTTGTTTAAAATGTACTTTTATTATGTGGGAGTGAGTTGACTGGGTACTGCTAAAGCTTCCACTGGTTTGTGAAATATGATTTCTGTTGAGGCAGTCTGAATGCAGGTTAGAAAAGAATTTCCAGACACCAAGCATTTCAGAAGGGAGTGAGTTTATTAAGAACAAAAAGCAGAAATAATGTGGGCACTGCGAGTGCAATGGGCCGACCTCCTGACAAACCAGAGAGAGTCGACAGTTTTTATGGGTTAGTAGCCAATTTTTATAGCCTCAAGACAAAGGAAACTCCTGCTGGAAGATTGGCATAAAGGTGATTGCTTAGGGTGTTAAAAAGTGATTACCAGGGAGGGCATCTTTGACTAATCTGGGATTCAGGAAGCCTGCTTGTGATGATCAGGGGGCCTTTGGCAATAGTTACAAAGGGTCTCAGTCAGCTTCTGGGGGGACCTGGGGTCTGGGCTCTGCTTCTGTGGCCTTGTGGCAAGGCCTCGCAGCTTTGGCCTTGGGGCAGGACTCAACAATCTCTTACATTCATTTTTAAGTCTAGAGAAGACCCATACATTGAGCATACTACAGGGGAGATGCCAAAGGAAAAGAAATAACTGTTAAGGAAGGTTCTAGATGCATCAGATGGAGAAGGCAATGGCACCCCTTGCCTGGAAAATCCCATGGACGGAGGAGCCTGGTAGGTTGCAGTCCATGGGGTTGCGAAGAGTTGGACATGACTGGGTGACTTCACTTTCACTTTTCACTTTCATGCACTGGAGAAGGAAATGGCAACCCACTCCAGTGTTCTTGCCTGGAGAATCCCAGGGACGGGGGAGCCTGGTGGGCTGCCATCTATGGGGTTGCACAGAGTCAGACACGACTGAAGCGACTTAGCAGCAGCAGAAGCAGATGCATCAGAAGAAACTTGTTCACTGAAAAAAAAAATGTACAACCTAAAAATTGAAAATTATGTTTTATTTGGGGTCATTACTGAGAACTAAATCCAGGGAAGACGTCTCTGAGGAACCATTCCAACGATGTTAAGGAGGAACCAGAATACATAGGAGATTTTGCTTAAAAAAAAAAAAAAAAAAGTAGTCAAACATCCAAAGATTACTGCCAATCACAAAAAATCAGACATCTCAAGTTAATGATTTTAGTGCTTTTCTATGTATGGGAAGAGGCAAGAGTCTGGGCTCACTGAAATGATTCCTTAAATAGGCATCTTAACTACCTAGGATCAGTATTCTGTTTTTCTCCATCCTAAATCCCCCAGTTTGACAAGACTAAAAACATTGTCTCAATGAAGAGAAGGTCATGAGTAAACACTTTTGGCTCAGCTTGGTGACCAGATCTGTAACCAACAAAGAAAGAGACAGAAAGGTGAATCTTAGGGGGAAATGGTTGTGTCTGAAAGGTGGGCCTTTTGAAATGGAGTGTCCCATCTTCATACACCAGCCACTTAAGATATGTCACAAGTATTCCCCAGTCAGAATTGCCCCTTCCTTTGTTTATGCTCCCATAGGATTTCTTTCCTCAAGAGGAGCACATGTGACACTGTGTTGCTGCTTGTCCACATGCCTCCTCTTCCTAGGAACACTAGGGTTCCTAATGGATCATCTCTGCGAAGTCTAGTTGTCTGTCCAGTACCTGGAAAAGAGTATGAACCCTGTACTTAATGCATAGTGGATAAATGAACAATCATGTACAAAAGTAAGTTGTACCCAGAGAATGGACTCATCGCCTGTTCCCCCCTGTATTCTCAGTATCCAGCACAATTCCTGACTAGGAAGGTCTTGGTATAAACAAGTAGGTAAAAAGATCTGTAACTCTGGCCAACAGACTCACTTTTGAACCTCAGCTTTAAGCCGGAATAAGTTATTGGGTTGGCCAAAAAGTTTCTTTACGTTCTTCTGTAATATCTTATGGAAAATCCCAAAGAAACTTTTTGGCCAACTTAATACATCTCTGTACTTCCATTTTCTCACTTTAAAATGGGGTTGATTGATTAACTAAGCAATACACGCATTAAAGGTTTGCCCAGTACCAGGCATAAACAAGGCCTCATTAAAATATCAGCAAATCTTACAGTAAAGCCTATAAAATTGACTTAATTCTTCACTGTCTATTTAGCTGAAATGTTTATTTAATTTATAAGTTCCAAAATCCCATGAAAAAAAGGCTAATGTGATAGTAAAAACCTTTGTACCTCTGGCACATTATCTGTAAGAAAGTTAAATGAAATGGAATTACCCCAAAATCAAAGGGTACAATTGTCAGAAATAAACACATTGATTCCAATTAACTCTGTTGCCATCACCTCATCAAATCCTCTCCACAATATCACTAGTTAAATTTATTTACCACTGTATATCCCAGGGGCATTTCAGGGCCTCATACATGGAAGCTTCATTTTTACACCGTTCTTACGCCTGACAGAGAAAATACGGTTCTCGTCTTTCAGAATTGGGATAACTGAAGTTTGGTTTAAGTGATCTGGCTTAAGACAGCAGGACTTAATAAGGAAATACCTAACTAGCAATTGGACAATAATTAGCAACTGGATAATCTGGCCCAAGGTCTAGGACTATCTTAAGTACCTGGGTTCTACACTAGGGCTCATCTTTTAAATTTTCTGAGTTTCAGTGTCATTATTTATAAAATGTGAGTAAAAGTCTCTGCTCCTTTTAAATCTTATAACTATAAATTATGTTGTATACCTGAAAGCTGTTTTGAAAATGTAAGTGAAAGTGAAGTCACTCAGTCGTGTGAGTGACTCCTAGCGACCCCATGGACTGCAGCCCACCAGGCTCCCCAGTCCCTGGGCTTCTCCAGGCAAGAGCACTGGAGTGGGTGCCATCGCCTTCTCCAATGCAGGAAAGTATTAAATCTTACATCCAAGTTCCTCATACTTGTTGCTTTTCTCTTCAAAAGAATCTCTTTTGAAACATTGCCAGGACGTAAACAAATATTGCCACAGTTTGCTTTGGAGGGATCTTTTCTTAATTGGATCAAAGATCAGTTCTCCAAGTATAATCTAGCATGATTGTATTGACTTAGCAAATGAAGAAACTGGAACGCAGAGGTGCTGTAACTTGCCCTGATTTTACACAGCAGACTAGTGTGTGGCTTCTATACCAAGAAACCCACCCTAATTCCTTCTGTTCATTGCGCTGACCACAGAATGAGGAGGCCTTTGTATTTTTTTACAGTTCAATTTGAAAGCATTCACTGTGTATTAACTGACCAGATACAAAAATAATCATGGTTAGATAACTTAGTTCATTCCTCTAATAAGCCTGTTGATCAGCTTGTCCCTGTTGCCAGCATCTCCACCTTCAAGAAATCACATAATCTTTTTCTTCATTCCATCTCCTAGAAAAGACAATTTGAAGGGCCACAGGAAGTTGTTTGTTTCTTTGAAACATTTTTCAAGAGTAAGGATCTCATGAATCAGATCCTCATGCCATACTTGCCTAGAGATCAAGCAATCAGCATGTTATCTATCATGGCAATTCACTTCATATTGATTTGGTCATAACAACACTTACAGATCAGTTCATTTACAGACTTCAGGTTTGGATATCCCCATGCAGTGTATGGTCCCACAATTCTCAGCATGTTGTTTGAAACCTTGTTGAACTTTACAAAGGTGCTGTTGAAGATCTGACAAATGCTAATAAGCTGCAACACCTTTTGATCCTCTGGGCTCACACCACTAATAACTCTGACCCTGATGACAGACGCCCATTTGGGTTCCACAGGTACATAGAAATTGCCAGCTTTTCCTGCCATCCTAGCCATTTGGATTTCATTTCTGTATATCTGCCTGTATTCCTTGTGATTGTGCTCAGCTGTTTCATAGATAAGATTCGTCCTTGCCTGTTGAAGCATTTTTTTGGGCAAACTTCTTTCTCAGGTACTTGATCTTAAGCTCTGCAAAATTCTTTTGCTTTTTCTTAAGGGTTTCTGGCCCTGGTGGCTCAGACAGTAAAGAATCTGCCTGCAAGGCAGGAGACCTGGATCTGATCTCTGGGTCAGGAAGATCTCCTGGAGAAGGGAATGGCACCTCCACTCCAGTATTCTTGCCTGGAGAATGCCATGGACAGAAGAGCCTGGCGGGCGACAGTCCATGGGGTCACAAAGAGTCAGACATGAGTGAGTGACTGACAGTTTCATTTCTGGCATGGCAGGAACCTTGTTTTTCTTCTCTTCTGCACCCTCCATAGTTGCAGCCAGAAAAGAGCAGGGCCTTTTTAGTTTATGTGTAAATAAATAAATCCGGAATTAATGAGCTGACACAAACAGACCACTTGTTTTTCCAGAACTGGATATCTTGATTATTCAAACTGAAGATACATGATTTAGTAAATGGAAAAATATGGAGAATTTACATTTATTGTGGGCAGCATCAGCGATCTGGAGCTTTTGTAAATGTTTCCCTGAAGGAAGAATCTCTGGAAAACTTGTGTTGAAATGCATACAAATCTGATGGAAACTTGTTTTCACTTGCCTTTTTTTTGATTGCAGAGGACATCCGTGCTATGATTGAGGTTGTGTCTATAACAGGATCCTAGAGGGTCCTTTACTGTCTGTCACAGACAAATAAAAGCAACAGCAGCTAAGAGGACATAGGAAAAATGCCAGCAGCTCCCCTAGAGCAGTGGTCAGTAAGAAGCATCTCACAGCCTAGATAGAATGTTTTGGTACATGACCCTCTGGTAGACCTGTAAACATTGCTAGCTTAAATGAAGAGTTGATTTTTTCTTTTTGAATAACAGCAGGGGCAAACAATTAATTTATTGATTGATTAATGGTGTATATTCAGCTCTGTTCAGAGAGAATCAGTCACATTTAATGAGAGACTCTGCCTTCATTAAATTCATCAAGTCATTACTAAGTAAATACGTGGGTAGATTTCATAGAATTTGTACCTCATAATAAAGACTAAGTTAAGTCAACATTTCCCTGAAACAAGCACTTAGAAATAAATTGAGAAAAATTGAGTTAATTCAACTAATAATAATTTTTTCCTGAAGTCAAAAATGACTAGTCTCCAAGAAAAACATATGAAATGACCCTTGGAGCATGATACTATGCATAGAAAATCCTAAAGACAGTACAAGAAAACTACTAGAATTCATCAATGAGTTTGATAAATTTTCAGAATACAAAATTAATATACAGAAATTTGTTGCATTTCTATATGTGACAGCAAACTATCAGCCAGAAATTAAGGAAACAATCCCATTTACCATTGCATCAAAAAGAATGAAATACATAGGGAAAAAATCTACCTAAGAAGGCAAAAGATCTCTACTCTGAAGACTGTAAAACATCGATGAAAGAACTTGAAGACAGCACAAATGAAGGAAAGATATACTATATTATTGGAATGGAAGAATCAATACTGTTAAAATGACCATACTACCAAGGCAATCTCAGATTCAATGCAATCCCTATCAAGTTATCAATGGCATTTTTCACAGAACTAAAACAAAAAATATTAAAATTTGTATAGACACTCAAAAGACCCCAAATTGCCAAAGCAACCTCAAGAAAGAAAAATAGAGTTGGAAATGCTCCTCGACTGCAGACTATATTATAAAACTACAGTAATCAAAATGATATGGGACAGGGAAAAAAGTATAGAAAAGGATAGAAAATCCAGAAATAAACCCACCCACTTACCATCAATTAATCTATGACAAAGGAGGCAGGAAAACACAATAGAGAAAAGATGATCTCTTCAGTATGTGGTTCTGGGAAAACTGGACAGCTGCATGTAAAAGAATAAAATTAGAACATATTCTAATGCCATGTAAAAAAGTAAACTCAAAATAGATTAAAGACCTAAATGCAAGATGGGATACTATAAAACTACTAGGGGAAAACATAGGCAGAATGCTCTTTGACATAAATCATAGAAATACTTGTTTGGATGTGTTTCCTAGAGTAATGGAAAAAACAGCAAACAAATGGGACATAACTAAACTTAAAAGCATTTGCATAGCAAAGGAAACCCAAAACAAAACAAGGAGACAACCTATAGAATGGGAGAAAATATTTGCAAATGATGTGACTGACAAGGGGTTCATTTCCAAAATATGTAAACAGCTCATACAGCTCAATGTCATAAAAACAACTCAATTAAAAAATGGACAGAAGACCTAAATGGACATTTCTCTAAATAAAACATACGATGGTCAAGAGGCCCATGAAAAGATACTCAACATCTACAAATAATAAATGCCGAAGAGAGGGTGGAGAAGAGCAAACCCTCCTACACTATTGAAGGGAATGTAAATTGCTACAGCCACTGTGGAGAACAGTGTAGAGTTTCCCTAAAAAACTAAAAATAGAGTTACCATGTGATAGAGCAATCCCACTCCTGGGTATATATCTGTAAAAGGTAAAAACTCTAATTCAAAAAGACACATGCACCCAAATGTTCATAGCAGCACAGCACTATTTATAATAGCTAAGATATGGGAGCAACCTAAATGCTCATCAACAGATGAATGGATAAATAAGATATTCTATGTACACACACACACACACACACACACACCAAAAAATGGGATATTACTCAGCCATTAAAAAGAATGAAATAATCCATTTCCAGCAACAGGGATGGGCTTAGGGATTATCACACTAAGTAAAATAAATCAGAGAAAGACAAATACCTCATGTTATCATTCATGTGGTATCATTTATATGTGTAATCTAAAATACAAAAATAGAAATAGACTCACAGACATAGAAAACAAACATATGGTTACCAAAGCGAGGGATGAATTAGGAATTTGGGATTAGCAGATACACACTATTTACTTTATAAAATGTAGGTGCCTATCACCATAAGTTTAAAGAAAATCACTGCTTCCAAATCTCTCTTGCTGCTTCTCATAATTTTTGTTTTGTTTTGTTTTCATTTTCATTTGTCTTAATATATTTTTAATTAATTTATTTTACTTGGAGGCTAATTACTTTACAATATTGTGGTGGGTTTCACCATACATTGACAGGAATCAGCCACTGGTGTACATGTGTCCCCCATCTCCCTCCCCATCCCACCCCTCTGGGTCATCCCAGTGTGCAGGTTTTGAGTGCCCTGTTTCATGCATTGAACTTGGACTGGTCATCCATTTCTCATATGATAATATATGTTTCAGGGATGTTCTCTCAAATCATCCCACCCTTGCCTTCTCCCACAGAGTCCAACAGTTTGTTCTTTATATCTGTGTCTTTTGCTGTCTTGCATATAGGGTCATCATTACCATCTTTCTAAATTCCATATATATGCCTTAATATACTGCATTGGTGTTTTTATTTCTGAATTACTTCACTCTGTTTAATAGGATCCAGTTTCATCCAACTTGTTAGAACTGATTCAAATGCACTCTTTCTAATAGCTGAGTAATATTCCACTGTGTATATGTATCACAACTTTCTTATCCATTCGCCTGCTGATGGACATCTAGGTTACTTCCATGTCCTAGCTATTGTAAACAGTGCAGCAATGAACACTGGGATACATGTGTCTCTTTTAATTCTGGTTTCCTCAGTGTGTATTTCCAGCAGTGGGATTGCTGGGTCATATGGCAATTCTATTTCCAGTTTTTTAAGGAATCTCCACACTGTTCTCCATAGTAGCTGTACTAGTTTGCATTCCCACCAACAGTGTAAGAGGGTTCCCTTTTCTCCACACCCTCTCCAGCATTTATTGTTTGTAGACATTTTGATGGCAGCCATTCTCTGGCATGAGATGGTACTCATTGTGGTTTTGATTTGCATTTCTCTGATAATGAGTGATGTTGAACATCTTTTCATGTGTTTGTTAACCATCTGTATGTCTTCTTTGAGAAATGTCTGTTTAGTTCTTTGGCTCATTTTTCAATTGAGTCGTTTATTTTTCTGGTATTGAGCTGAATGAGCTGCTTGTATACTTTTGAGATTAATTCCTTGTCAGTTGTTTTGTTTGCTATTATTTTCTGCCATTTTGAAGGCTGTCTTTTCACCTTAATTATACTTTCCTTCATTGTGCAAAAGCTTTTAAGTTTAATTAGGTCCCATTTGTTTATTTTTGCTTTATTTCCATTACTCTGGGAGGTGGGTCATAGAGGATCTTGCTGTGATTTATGTCAGAGTGTTCTGCCTATGTTTTCCTCTAGGAGTTTCAGTTTCTGGTCTTACATTAAGATCTTTAATCCATTTTGAGTTTATTTTTGTGTACGGTGTTAAAGAGTGTTCTAGTTTCCCTTTTTTACAGGTGGTTAACCAGTTTTCCTAGCACCACTTGTTAAAGAGATTGTTTTTTCTCCATTGTGTATTTTTGCCTCCTTTCTCAAAGATAAGGTGTTCATAGGTGCATGGATTCATCTCTGGGCTTTCTATTTTGTCCCATTGATCTATATTTCTGTCTTTGTGCTAGTGCCATTCTGTCTTGGTGACTGTAACTTTGTAGTATAGTCTGAAGTCAGTCAGGTTGATTGGTCCAGTTCCATTCTTCTTTCTCAAGATTTCTTTGGCTATTTGAGGCTTTTTGTGTTTCCATACAAACTGTGAAATTATTTGTTCTAGTTCTGTGAAAAATATTGTTGGTAGCTTGATAGGGATTGCATTCAATCTATAGATTGCTTTGTGTAATATACTCATTTTCACTATATTGGTTCTTCTGATCCATGAACATGGTATATTCCTCCATCTATTTGTGTCATCTTTAATTTCTTTCATCAGTGTTTTATAGTTTTCTATATATAGGTCTTTTGTTTCTTTAGGTAAATTTATTCCTAAGTATTTTATTCTTCTCATCGCAATAATAAATGGAATTGTTTCCTTAATTTCTCTTTCCGCTTTCTCATTTTTAGTGTATAGTAATGCAAGGGATTTGTGTATTGATTTTATATCCTGAAACTTTACGTTATTCTTTGATTAGCTCTAGTAATTTTCTGGTGGTGTCTTTAGGGTTTTCTATGTAGAGGATCATGTCATCTGCAAACAATGCGAGTTTTACTTCTTCTTTTCCAATCTGGATTCCTTTCATTTCTCTTTCTGCTCTGATTGCTGTGGCCAAAACTTCCAAAACTATGTTGAATAGTAGTGGTGAGAGTGGGAACCCTTGTCTTGTTCCTGACTTTAGGGGAAAAGCTTTCAATTTTTTGCCATTGAGGATATTTGCTGTGGGTTTGTCATATATGGCTTTTATTATGTTGAGGTATGTTCCTTCTATGCCTGCTTTCTGGAGAGTTTTTATCATAAATGGGTGTTGATTTTTGTCAAGGGCATTCTCTGAATCTATTGAGATAATCATATGGATTTTATCTTTCAATTTGTTAATGTGGTGTATCACCTTGATTAATTTTCAAATACTGAAGAATCCTTGCATCCCTGGGATAAAGCCTACTTGGTCATGATGTATGATCTTTTTAATATGTTGTTGGATTCTGTTTGTTAGAATTTGTTGAGGATTTTTTGCATCTATGGTCATCAGTGATATTTGCCTGTAGTTTTTTTTTTTTTGTGGCACCTTTGTCTGGTTTTGGTATTAGGGTGATAGTGGCCTCATAGCATGAGTTTGGGAGTTTACCTTCCTCTGAAATTTTATGGAAGAGTTTGAGTAGGATAGATGTTACTTTTCTCTAAATTTTTGGTAGAATTCAGCTGTGAATCCATCTGGTCCTGGGCTTTTGTTTGTTGGAAGATTTTTTAATTTCAGTTTTGATTTCCATGCTTGTGAAGGGTCTGTTAAGATTTTCTGTTTCTTCCTGGTTCAGTTTTGAAGGTTATACTTTTCTAAGAATTTGTCCATTTCTTCCAAGTTGCCCATTTTATTGTCATACAGTTGCTGATAGTAGTCCCTTATGATCCTTTGTATTTCTGTGTTGTCTGTTGTGACTTCTCCATTTTCATTTCTAATTTGGTTGATTTGACTCTTCTCCCTTTTTTACTTGATGAGTCTGGCTAATGGTGTGTCTATTTTATTTATCTTCTCAAAGAACCAGCTTTTAGTTTGTTGATTTTTGCTCCAGTTTCCTTTGCATCTTTTTCATTTATATCTGCTCTGATTTTTTTATGACTTCTTTTCTTCTACTAACTTTGGGGTTCTTCATTTCTTTTTCTAGTTGCTTTAGGTGTAAACTTAGATTATTTGTTTGATGTTTCTCTTGTTTCTTGAGGTAAGCTTGTATTGCTTTGAACCTTCCCCTTAGCACTGCTTTTACTGAATCCCATAGGTTTTGAGTTGTCATGTTTTCATTTTCATTTGTTTCTATGCATATTTTTATTTCCTTTTTTATTTTTTTTCATGATTTTTTGGTTATTCAGAAGCATGTTGTTTAGCCTCCATATGTTTGTATTTTTAATAGTTTTTATCCTGTAGTTGACATCTAATCTTACTGCATTGTGATCAGAGAAGATACTTGAAATTATTTAAACTTTTTTGAATTTACCAAGGCTAGATTTATGGCTCAGGATGTGGTCTATCCTGGAGAATGTTCCATGTGCACTTGAGAAAAAGGTGAAATTCATTGTTTTGGGGTGAAATGTCCTACAGATATCAATTAGGTCTAACTGGTCCATTGTATAATTTAAACTTTGTGTTTCCTTGCTAATTTTCTGTTTGGTTGATCTATCCATAGGTGTGAGTGGGATATTAAAGTCTCCCACTATTATAGTGTTACTGGTAATTTCCCCTTTCATACTTGTTAGCATTTGCCTTACATATTGAGGTGCTCCTATGTTGGGTGCATATGTATTTATAATTGTTATATCTTCTTCTTGAATTGATCCTTTGATCATTATGCAGTGCTCTTCTTTGTCTCTTTTCACAATCTTTATTTCAAAGCCTATTTTATCTTATATGAGTATTGCTACCCCTGCTTTCTTTTGGTCTCCGTTTGTGTGAAATATCTTTTTCCAGCCCTTCACTTTCAGTCTGTATGTTTTGCCTTGGTCTGAGGTGGGTCTCTTGTAGACAGCATATATAGGGGTCTTGTTTTTTGTATCCATTCAGCCAATCCTTGTCTTTTGGTTGGGGCATTCAACCCATCTATATTTAAGGTAATTATTCATAAATATGACCCCATTGCCATTTACTTTGTTGTTTTGGGTTTGAGTTTATAAACCTTTTCTGTGTGTCCTGTCTAGAGAAGATCCTTTAGCATTTGTTGAAGAGCTGGTTTGGAGGTGCTGAATTCTCTCACCTTTTACTTGTCTGTAAGAAAAAAGCAAAAAGCTTGTCCATAAAGCTTTTGATTTCTCCTTCATATTTGAATGAGATCCTTTGGGTATAGTAACCTGGGTTGTAGGTTTTTCTCTTTCATCACTTTGAGTATGTCCTGCCATTCCCTTCTGGCCTGGAGAATTTCTATTGAAAGATCAGCTGTTATCCTTATGGGGATCCCCTTGTGTTATTTGTTGCTTTTCCCTTGCTGCTTTTAATATTTGCTCTTTGTGTTTGATCTTCATTAGTTTGATTAATATGTGTCTTGACTTGATGGACATGAGTTTGAGTGAACTCCGGGAGTTGGTGATGGACAGGGAAGCCTGGCGTGCTGCAGTTCATGGGGTCACAAAGAGTCGGACATGACTGAGCTACTGAACTGACTGAACTGAACTGAACTAAGCTGTTTTACCTTGGTTTTATCCTGTTTGGGACTTTCTGGGTTTCTTGGACTTGGGTGGCTATTTCCTTCTCCATTTTAGGGATGTTTTCAACTATTATTTCCTCAAGCATTTTCTCATAGCCTTTCTTTTTATCTTCTTCTTCTGGGACTCCTATGATTCGAACGTTGGGGCATTTAACATTATCCCAGACGTCTCTGAGGTTGACCTCATTTCTTTTAATTCCTTTTTCTTTTTTCTTCTCTGCTTTATTTATTTCCACCATTCTATCTTCCACGACACTTTTCCTTTCTTCTGCCCCATTTATTCTACTGTTGGACCCTTCCAGAGTGCTTTTGATCTCATAATGCATTATTCATTATTGTTTGACTCTTTATTTCTTCTAGGTCGTTGTTAAACCTTTCTTTCATCTTCTCAATCCTTGTCTCTAGTCTATTTATCTGTAACTCCATTTTGTTTTCAAGATTTTGAATCATCTGTACTATCATTATTCTGAATTCTTTTTCAGGGAGACTCCTTGTATCCTCCTCTTTTGCTTGGTGTGGTGGGCATTTAGCATGTTCCTTTACCTACTGAATATTTCTCTGCCTTTTCATTTTGTTTAGATTGCTGTGTTTGGGGTGCCCTTTCTGTAGGCTGTATGTTTGTGGTTCCTCGTTATTGTGGAGCCTGCTCCCTGTGGGTGGCTTGTCAAGGTTTCCTGGTTGGGGGAACTTGTATCTGTGTTCTGGTGTGTGGAGCTGGATCTCTTCTCTCTGAAGTGCCTTGAAGTGTCCAGTAGTGAGTTTTGGGGTGTCTATGGGTTTGGCATGGCTTTGGGCAGCCTGTATTTTAATGCTCACGGCTATGTTCCTGCATTGCTGGAGAATTAGCGTGGTCTGTCTTGCTCTGTAACTTGTTGGCTCTTGGGTGGAGCTTGGTTTTGGTGTAGGTATGGAGGTTTTGGGGTGAGCTCTTGTCGATTAATGTTCCCTGGAATCAGGAGTTCTCTGATGTTCTCAAGTTTTGGCATTAAGCCTCCTGCCTCTGGCTTTCAGCTTTATTCTACAGTAGCCTCAAGACTTCTCCATCCATACAGCACAGAAGATAAAACATCTAGGTTAATGGTGAAACAGTTCTCCACAGCGAGGGACACCCAGAGAGGTTCACAGAGTTACATGGAGAAGAGAAGAGGGAGGAGGGATATAGAGGTGACCAGGAAGAGAAGAGGGGAAGTCAAAAGGGGAGAGAGCAATCTAGTCAGTAATCAATTCCCTAAGTGTCTCCACAGTCTGGAACACCCAGAGAGATTCACAGAGTTACACAGAGAAGAGAAGAGGGAGGATGGAGATAGAGGTGACCAGGAGGAGAAGAGAGGGGGTCAAAAGGGGAGAGACCAATCTAGCCAGTAGTCACACCCCTAAATAAAAATGGATACTGAAGAGGTTAGATTCTTAAAGGCACAGAATTGATAACAAATACCAAAAAGCAAAGATTAAAAATCTAGAGTAGAGGTTAGACTCTCAAAAAAAATATTAAAAATACAAAATAAAATCAATCACAAAATTATTTAAAAAATATATATGAAATTTGCTTTAAAAATAGGGTCCTTTTTCCCACAAGGTAATATAATAGTAGGTTATAAAAATGAAAATTCAAGGAGTAATAAAGAACTTATATTTTAAAATTCAAAATTGATGATAGTAAAAAATATATCTAGGAATTTCTCTGGAGCTGTTGTGGTCATGTGGGATCAGTTCAGTTTCAGATATTTCCTTTTTCCAGCTTGCACTTGTTCTCAAGGTCTACAGGCCCCCTCCAATGCTTTGTCAATGTTGACTACAGGGTTTTAATCTGTTGCACCTGTCACTTCCAGAGCAGTTCCCTCTTCTTTGTTTATTTTGGCTTCCTCTGTTTGCAAGTCTCTTCAGTGTCTAATTTCCACCCTGACACAAGGGGGCAAAGGTGGTCACTTATTTAGGCTCACTTGTTCGGTTGTGCTGTGGGGAGGGAAGGACACTGCAAACAAATATCGCTGGCCTGTGTGGGGAGTGCTCTCAGTGGATGGACCACACTGGGTTTGCCCCAGCTCACGGCATGTGTGCTTGCCTGGGTCTACACTCTCAGGCTCCAGGGTGCTCCGCAGGGGCTCTGTCTAAAGTGGGCCCTGCCACTCAGGTTCTCGGGTACTCCACAAGGGCACAGACTTGGTTGGGCATGCGTTTTGTGCCCTTCCCAGGTCTGAGCAGCTCAGGCAATACCAGGCACTTGGCGAGCACCCTGTCCCAGTCGGGCCGTGTGTCTTAATCACCTCCCTGGTCCTGGCCGCTCGGTTTCCCAGGTTACTGGGAGAGTACCATCTCAGGTGTGCCATGTGTCTCCTCTGGGGAGCCCATCTCAGGCTGTGACCCTCCTGGCAGATGTCTACCATCCAGGATCCCAGGAGGACGTGGTTAGCAATTGGAAGCCTGCTTACAGTTTGGTGGAGGAAGCCGGTCTCTGGGGCCAAGATTGCAGCAGCCCCTTGCCTTCCAGCTCTGACTGTCACACACATGTGTCTCTACCTCCACTGGGTGAGGGCCCTGTACACAGCCGGCTAGCTCTCCTTTGGTATTCATTTAATCCTTTGTTCTGTGAGTGTGCCAGGCTGTGCGTTAGAGCCTTTCACGGGAAAGTTGTCTTTTTTTCTCTCTCTGGCAATCTCACAGTTTGGGTTGCTATCTCAGATTAGCTCTCTCAGATTGTCCCCAGGGCATTCAGACCTGGTTCTTACCCTAAGCACTGATTACGCAGCCCGTGCCTCCCTTTCCAGCCCCTGCTTGCTGGTGGCAGACACAAGCGACTGGGCTACTTCTCTGCTGGCAGCTGCATACTCTGTAGGTTTTGTTTTTTTTTTTTCTCTCTCTCCCAGTTATGTTGCCCTCTGAGATTCCAAAACTCCCCACAGACCCACCTGTGAGAGGGTTTCCTATTGTTTGGAAACTTCTCCTCCTTCACAACTCCCTCCCCAGGACGGGTCTCTGTCCCTAACTCTTTTGTCTCTCTTTTTGTCTTTTATATTTTGTCCTACCTCCTTTTGCGGAGAATGGGCTGCCTTTCTGGGTGCCGGGTGTCCTCTGCCAGCATTCAGAAGTTGTTTTGTGGAAGTTGATCAGCATTCAAATGATCTTTTGATGAATTTGTGGGGGAGGAAGTGGTCTCCCCATCCTATTCCTCCGCCATCTTGGGACCACCCCTCAGGGGCTCCTCTTGACCCAAGGATTGAACCCGTGGGTCTCTTGCATTGGCAGGTGGAGTCGTTACCACTGTGCCACCTGGGAAGTGCATGAAGGGCTCTAAAATACGCCAAATATCTTTTAGTTGCGTCAGAAAACCAACTTGAACCTGCTTAGGCAATTAACCATTGGAACTCAGTTACAGATTCAGAGATAAGCACATTAAGAATTTCAAGATGGGGACTGTACAGCATTAAATACCAAGTTCAGGACCCTTCTGAGCTGGGGAGTGATGGGTGACTGTGTGGATGAAGAGGCAATGGCTTGGTGTGTGAAGAGGAAACCTACTGTCCTGGTTCAATTCTGATTCTAATTACCAGTGTGACCTTGGGGAAGCCTCTTCAATTGCTTTCTTGTGGAAAAACCAAGTATTTTGGGCCAGACCAACTTTACCCATTATCCAACAAGTCACTTCCTCAGAAATAATTTAAGTTTATGCTCCTAAAGGAGGCATGAAAAATGACTTAACTTTAAAATGACAGTTTCTAGTCTCACCATCAAATGACCCGCTTTAAAAAAAATCTCAGTGATATTAAACACCCTTCATGTTAAATATACACATACACACAAACACAATTGTGATATTTTCAATTTCAAAGAAATCCTAAACTTAAAGTTTCACATTAAAGTAATTCATCTTTGATTCTGAAGCTCACTCAGTTCAATTCAGTTCATTTCAGTTGCTCAGTCGTGCACGACTCTTTGCGACCCCATGAATCGCAGCACACCAGACCTCCCTGTCCATCACCAACTCCTGGAGTTCACCCAGACTCACGTCCATCGAGTCAGTGATGCCATCCAGCCATCTCATCCTCTGTCGTCCCCTTCTCCTCCTGCCCCCAATCCCTCCCAGCCTCAGAGTCTTTTCCAATGAGTCAACTCTTCGCATGAGGTGGCCAAAGTACTGGAGTTTCAGCTTTAGCATCATTCCTTCCAAAGAAATCCCAGGGCTGATCTCCTTTAGGATGGACTGGTTGGATCTCCTTGCAGTCCAAGGTACTCTCAAGCTCACTCAGAACCATCCAAATTCAATACAGCATGTAACTTCCCCCATTTATCAGATTTAAGACCCGAAGTTTTGATGAATCGCCTACAAAGTTGAACCCTCCCCTCTCAGAAACTGAAACATGTCTGAAGAGTAAGCAAACACAAACTTAAAAACTTGAGGAAAAAAAGTTACAACTTTAAATGAGAAATAAATTGTATCTTTGCAATCCAGTGCTTGATGTTAATAGCCTGTAGCAAGGTTCAGACACAAAACATCAAACATAATGGAGCATACACTTCTTCACGCCCCCTTCCTGGAGTAGCGCTTCTGACCACCACAGCTCCCTTCTGTGCAGGGGACCAGAAGGAGCTTCTGGCAGCAGAGAGACAGCAATGAAGTCCTTGATGGTGTCCCCAGTTGAGGCCTCAGGTTTTACCAGACCAGTACTGTGTTATAAAACAATCTGTTTTGCTGTGACACTTTAGTGACAAATCAGCTCATAATGTAGAGCTGGTGACGAAAGGCGAGAGCAGGGGAATGATAATTAAAATACAGCGATTGCTATTTCCAGCTTTTTTGATTAAAATTATAACAAGAGAAAATGAGAGTGGAGCAAAAAGTTGTAGAGGAAATGGCACTGGGAACTTGAAGGACAAGACGATAGAAAAGGACCTTTATGATCACATCCCCCACAAGATGCCCTTCACAAAACTTTAACCTAGCCAGGCTCTTGTAGCAGTTACGGTTTGCAAAGAGAATAACAGGCAACATCTACAGTCTTTAGGCATTGGAAGGCAACGACAGTGTTGGTCGCTCAGTCATGTGTGACTCTTTGCGACCCCATGGACTGTAGCCAGTCAGGGTCATCTGTCCCTGGAATTCTCCAGGCAAGAATACTGGACTGGATAATCATTTCCTTCTCCAGGGGATCTTCCCAACCCAGGAATCGAATCCGGGTCTCCTGCATTGCAGGCGGATTCTTTACCATCTGAGCTATCACAATTAAAAAAAAAAAAAAAGGCAAGCATTCTTAAAGCAAATATACAAGCCAAGGAAAAAAGCACATCAGAGACCATTTTAGGACAGGTGAACGAACATAAAATTTGAAGTCATTAGGAGCACAAATTCTGCCCGTTTCTATATACTCTTATTTTCTGGGACATGTTATTTACATTCTCTAAGCTTATTTCTCAAAGTTCATCTATAAATTGGAGCTGATATTAGCACCTATCTCATAAGTTTGTTCTTAAGGTATTTCATAGAAAGTGCATAAGTAGCTCTGTGCAAAGCACATGCTGCAATGTGTTTAATAAACATTATTGATGCTTTTATTATTTCTGTATGATCAACTGTTGTAGCAGAAATTCATGTTTCTGTCTCCAATATCTATTATCCTATTCTTATTTTTAAATGAGCCCCAATTTTGTGTAGGTGTTTATTCCTCAGAGATTATGACCCTCTCCCCAGCTCAGGCTAAATCTTAATAAACCCAGGACAATCCCGGCTTTCTCACCCCCCTGCCAGTGATCATGTCAGACAAAAGCAAGGAGGCACTGGGCCAATGAGACATGAGGAAAGTCTGTCAAGGGGGGTTTCTGGGAAAGCTTTCATCATTCTTTTAAAAGGGATAGCTGGGACAAAATGACCTTTCATACATTGGATGCTGCGTCTAGATGTAAAGTCTGGAATTATAGAAGCATCCTGTGACCCTGAGGGGAACGACTTCCAAGGACAAAGCCAACAAGCCAAGAATGTTAGGAGCAGAGAGATGGAAGGAACTTATGTTCCTGATGAGGCCATGGAACCCCTGAAGTAGTTAACAATGGAAGAACCACCTTATCCTGGGATTTTTTGTTAAGGTCAAAAGTAAATTTCCTTATTGTTTAAGCCAGTTGGGCCAGTCTTTTCCTTATAGATGAAAGTATCCTAATTGATAGAACCAAAACACAAAAACAGAAACCAGGAAAGAAAGCATCTTATGACCTCAATGTTGCCTCTAAAGCTGGCAAAGTTATCTATTCCCTGAGAATGTTAATTATTCCCCCATTTTCTCCCTTCTAGTCTCTCCAGTTACCCATTAGGGACACCACACAAGAACCTTGAGAAGTCTAACTCCCAGCACCTTAGGAAAGCTTCCCCCATGAAAGACCATGGTTCCCACCTGCACTGTCTCTTCTCTGCAGGCAGCCTCACTTTCCTCCTGACTCCTGACCAGCTCTGGAAAGCAATGAGCATGCAAAGGGAGAAACACACCAACTTCAGGGTGAAATAGGTGGCAAGGAGAGGCTGGAGGAGAAGTGCCTGTGGGCATGGAAGAGGAGGCACAGGAACACGTGTTGAGTGACGCTATCCAAGGGCCTCCTCACCTGCTAATGGGATTATGTGGGTGTCCTTTCTCAAACCTGAAGTAGAGCAAAGACCTAGAACCATTCAGAGCTCATGAACACCAGCTTACCTCCCCATACAGGAAGGATTCTGCAAAGAAATGCATGCTAGAGCAATGCAATGCTGAGAGGAAAACTAACTGTGGGTCTACATGTCTGTGTGGAAGTTCTTTGACTTTTTTTTTCCCATTTGAATTCACATCACCTAGCTGTCTGCCTGAAACATCCAACCACAGAAAGTTTTTTTCTATAGGTTAAATTCTCCTACAGGTTTTTCCTACAGGTTAAATTCTCATCTCAGAGTAATTTCCACAATTTCTTTCTGGATTTGAGGTGGTATTCCGATGATTGTTATAGCTTATGTCAGCTTGACTTTTTCTTGCTCCATAAATCAATTTCATTGTCAGGTATGGTGAAGGTTTCTCCCCACCTCAACTTGCTCTACAGACCTCAGCTCCCACACCCCAGATATTAGCCTTAATTGTGTAATTGAAATAAAAATAGGCCTCTTACCCCCTCTTTCTTTCTCTGACTTGAAGCCAATTGTCTAGTTACCTTAATAAAGAAATAAAAAAGGAAAATAAAACAGCCAACCAAAGTAAAAAAAAAAAACCTATAAACCTTTCACAAAAATCTAATTCAAAAGCTTTGAAGGGTAATGCAGAACTTTAAATTTCTTTTATTTTCCTTCCCTAAAAAATATAACACATAAGATGTTTTCTCTGTCATAAATTAAGGCAGTTTGGAAGTATATTGACTAAAAAGTGAACATTCTTTGCTACCGAGATCCACTGAGATAAAAACTGTAAGAGTTGAATATAGATCTTTTCAGAAATTTCTCTTTACATTTATGCAGATAAATGTTAGGTGGGAATTGCTTAGCAGAGGAAGAAATTGGAGGATAATCTTGAGTATTCCTTGTATGGAAGGGGTAAAACATCAAGTTTAGTTAGTATTGATAAAGTTAACAAGACCTTTAAAAGAGACTGAGTTACAACAAGAGAATACAACCAAGGAAAGATTTACATTTTTAAAATTACAAATGTTAAGACAGGCAAACGCCAGGAAGAGATTTGACCAAATAGAAGGAAACCTCTTAGTAAGAGTGGCAATGTGCATAATGCATTCTCCGTGCTCAAGTTGCATGACCTGCAGTTCGTGGTAATGGCATTCTAATGATATAAACCACAGACAAATGCATGAATACTGATTAGAAGAGAGGGGCTGCTACAAACTCCAAGTAGGTTTACTGTGATGAGTGGTCCAGAGAGGAGTTAGGAAGGGGTTCGTGCCTTACAATAAAAAAAAAAAAAAAACAATGTCCAGAGAGAAAAGGACACAATGACCCCAACAGGGCTGCCTGCTCTGAGAGTTTCTAGGCACCACTAACTTGTCAATACTGGGGCTTCCCAGGTGGCGCTAGTGGTAAAGAACACACCCACCAGTGCAGGATGCATAGAGAAAGGCAGGTTTAATCCCTGGGTCAGGAAAATACCCTGGAGAAGGAAGTGGCAACCCATTCCAGTGTTCTTGCCTGGAGAATCCCCACGGACAGAGGAGCCTGGCAGGTACAGTCCATACAGCTGCAAAGAGTTGGACACAACTGAAGTGACTTAGCACACACGTGACTTGTCATATCAGCCCTCTGTTCCCCAACTTGGGTCAGAGATGGCATGAAGTCAAACACCAAGTTGTTGCACAAGGACCCACCTATATGCCATAAAAACCTGGATGTTAGGGAATCAGGATTGAGGAAAAGCAGTGGCTCATTTCCCTGGTGGCCCAGGTAATAGTTCAGAGCACTACTGTGGTGTCTGTGTATGTCATGGCTCCCGTATGTCCTTCCATTGTTTTCTTGGGGGAAAACCATTTATAGGGTTTGACTCATTGGAAAGTGTACAAATGTTTTGTTCTTTTACCTTTTCTTCCTCACTTGGTTTGCAGCATAGATACAACATCTGAGTACCAGAAGCTGTCTTTTATTGATAAATGGCCTTAAAGATAGAAGTCACATGGCAGGTGCATCCTCCTGAGAGGCAGGAGGCGCCCAGATTCATGAGAGTTCTGGAGCACCCCTGTTTTGGACTCTCTACCCTGTTCATTATTCTGTTGTTATTTGGTGCATTTCTTAAATGTTAATTCACCGTCATTTCAGGTTTTCTGTTTATATGAAATCAAACTTAATCTTCATATACCACATGCTGTCTTCTTTTTGCTTCTTTTTCTTTCTTGTGTTTTGTCAGATTAAAGTTTGTTATTGATTGTGGAGTGTTTTATTTTCTCTCTAATTATGTTGAAGTCCTACACCCTATGCCTATCCTTAAGTGTTTACCATTAATATTTTGAAGCACATGTTGAAGCTATGTTTTTATCTTCCTGTTCAGAATTAATGTCTTGTCTTTACCCTTTCATTGAACAGGTCAAAAACCTCATCATTTACTGATGTCCCTCCTCACTTAGTTACCCGTGTTGACATCTTTTATCCCTTTTAATTCTTTTTTGTTTTAGGTCACTTCATTAAGGTATTATTGACATATAAAAAGTTGTACCTATCTAATGTATACAACTTGATGCATCTGGGGATAAGTATATACTCATAAGTTCTTGAGTATTATTAAGTACCAAGACTCTCCAAAACTATAAAGTTTTATTTTTAAACCTATGTATTATGATATTTTAAGGGATATATAATGGGAAGACTGGAAACACATATGCTCATTCTATCTTCTAGATTTAACCTATGCATAATCACATAAAATATTCTATAATCCCATAATAAGATATTTATTAAAAACACACCAAGGAAGTAGAGGATAGGGTTAACAACACATGTCAATTTTTAAAAGTTGCTCCCAATTTTTTCTTACCTAACTTAACAGCATTTCTTCAGCAGTTGTGCAAATCTATCTGTTCTCTCTTCTGTCTCTCATTGTACCCTCTGCTCTTTCTTTCCCTCTGAAAGCCTTTCCCCTTGATGCTCCCTCAATCAGCTCCCTTCTGATCTTTCCTTCACATCTACATTCCTTTCCCAACTTCCCACCTTTATACCTACTGGTAAACCTATTCACTACCACAAGAGCTCCATGACCAAGAGATATACATGAAGGATTCTTCCACTTCAGAAAACATGAGAAGGGTTATTGTAATCGCCTAACATTTAACATATATGTTAAAGTCACACATACTGTAAACACAATAATGGAAACTGCTGCTTAAAAGATGGACTTCCCAGGTGGTGCTAGTGGTGAAGAACCCTACTGCCAATGCAGGAGACATAAGAGATGCCAGTTTGATCCCTGGGTCTGGAAGATACCCTGGAAAAGGGATGACAACCCACTCCACCATTTGTGTCTGGAGAATCCCATGGACAGAGGAGCCTGGCAGGCTACAGTTCATAGCATCACAAAGAGTCAGACATGACGGATGCAACTTAGCACACATGCATGCTGCTTAACAGAATACTGTATCAATTCCTATGTAAAATGAAGAATCAAATCCTAATTTTTCTGTTCTAAATCTCTATTTCATGATTTGTGTTTCCTTAATATAAACCTATACCTGCTTTCTTCAATTTAAGTCTGAATTTGACAATAAGGAGGTCATGATCTGAGCCACAGTCAGCTCCTGGTCTTGTTTTTGCTGACTGTATAGAGCTTTTCCATCTTAGGCTGCAAAGAATGTAATCAATCTGATTTTGGTATTGACCACCTGGTGATGTCCATGTGTAGAGTCTTCTCTTGTGTTGTTGTAAGAGGATGTTCGCTATGATCAGTGAGTTCTCTTGGCAAAACTCTGTTATCCTTTGCCCTGCTTCATTTTGAAATCCAAGGCCAAATTTGCCTGTTACTCCAGGTATCTCTTGACTTCCTACTTTTGCATTCCAGTCCCCTATAATGAAATGGACATCTTTTGGGGGTGTTAGTTCTAAAAGGTATTATAGGTCTTCATAGAACCGTTCAACTTCAGCTTCTTCAGCATTACTGGTTGGGGCATAGACTTGGATTACTATGATATTGAATGGTTTGCCTTGTAAGTGAATAGAGATCATTCTGTCTTTTTTGAGATTGCACCCAAGTACTGCATTTCGGACTCTTTTGTTGACTATTAGGGCTACTCCATTTCTTCTAAGGGATTCTTGCCCACAGTAGTAGATATAATGGTCATCTGATTTAAATTCACCCATTCCAGTCCATTTTAGTTCCCTGATTCCTAAAATGTCAATGTTCACCCTTGCCATCTCCTGTTTGAACACTTCCAATTTATCTTGATTCATGGACCTAACATTCCAGGTTCATATGCAGTATTGTTCTTTACAGCATTGGACTTTACTTCCATCACTAGTCACATCTACAACCGGGCATTGTTTTTGCTTTGGATCTGTCTCTTCATTTATTCTGGAGTTATTTCTCCACTTGTCTCCAGCAGCATACTGGGCACCTACTGACCTGGGGAGTTCATCTTTAAGTGTCATATTTTTTTGCCTTTTTCATACTGTTCATAGGGTTTTCAAGGCAAGATTACTGAAGTGGTTTGCCATTCCCTTATCCAGTGAACCATATTTTGTCAGAACTCTCCACCATGACCCGTCCATCTTGGGTTGGCCCATGATACGGCTCATAGTTTCAGTGAGTTATACAAGGCTGTGGTCCATGTGATCCATTTAATTAGTTTTCTATGATTGTGGTTTTCATTATGTCTGCCCTCTGACAAATAAGGAGAAGAGGCTTATGGAAACTTCCTGATGGGAGAGAGCTGACTGTGGGGGAAACTGGGTCTTGCTCTGATGGGTAAGGCCATGCTCAGTAAATCTTTAACCCAATTTTCTGTTCTGATGGGTGGGGATGTGTTCCTTCCCTGTTTGACCTGAGACCAAACTATGGTGGAGGTAATGAGGAAAATGGCAACCTCCTTCAAAGGTGCCCTGCACGCACGCCTCAGTCAGTGCCCCCGACCCTGCAGCAGGCCACCACTGACCCACGCCTCCACTGGAGACTCCTGGACATTCACAGGGAAGTCTGGGTCATTTTCTTTTGGGGTCACTGCTCCTTTCTCCTGGGTCCTGGTGCATACAGGTTTTGTTTGTGCCCTCCAAGAGTCTGTTTCTCCAGTCCTGTGTAAGTTCTGGTGGGGTTAATGGTGACCTCCTCCAAGAGGGCTTATGCCATACCCGGGTCTCCTGCACCCAGAGCCCCTGCCCCTGCAGCAGGCCACTGCTGACCCATACCTCCTCAGGAGACACTCAAACATTCAAAGGCAGGTTTGGCTCGGTCTCTGATACCAAGTAAATTATTAAAACATAAAAAGTTATCTTGTTTGGAGAGTGTTGGCAATTAGTAGTTGAACATATAGATCAAATAATTCAGAATAAGGAAGTAAAGCAAGCATATGTCCACTCACCCACCATATCGAGTGCATATTTATAAAGCCCAACTGGTCTGAATGCCAAAAGCAACACAGCATACAATTCACAAACAAAAATTGTCATTTTAAATAAATATATGTATATGACATGGAAGTTACTGCAAAGTCATAAGATAAGCTATCAAACCTAACTACAAATATGGATATAAATGTCATCTCCAAAAAAAGGTTAATAGCATTCTAGAAAATAGTTTTCCAAATATAAGAACTAAATGTGATGACAGAAAAAGTTCCCGTTTAAATACCTAAGGAATGGCTCTTTGAAAGATAAAAATTAATATCAGGGCCACCCTCTGGAACTTGTCTGAGTTGGGACCTTAAAATGGAGACATCAGTGATAGGTCCATTTGTGAGCAATGAGTGTAAGAACCAGTGAAGAGGCAACAGTGTAGTCGTTAGGCCCAGGGGTAAAGTTACATATACACGTGGCCTTGCAATACCATTAGATGTACACCACCCTCTTAATCAGTGCCGGCCATGAGCCAGGATTCCAAGCACAGAGTGGCATGTCAGAGTACACCGTGAGCACTTCGAGGGCAGGGATGATGTTTCATTCATGAGTGCACAGAGTAAATGACAAATGTTTGATATGTAAGAAAGGAGATATCAAGATGCCCAATAAACTCTTTCATTATTTACTTGGGTCAGTCTGCCGCTGCTGCTACAAAGTCACTTCAGTCGTGTCCGACTCTGTGCGACCCCATAGACGGCAGCCCACCAGGCTCCCCCGTCCCTGGGATTCTCCAGGCAAGAACACTGGAGTGGGTTGCCATTTCCTTCTCCAATGCATGAAAGTGAAAAGTGAAAGTGAAGTCGCTCAGTCGTGTCCGACTCTTAGCGACCTCATGGACTGCAGCCTACCAGGCTCCTCCGTGCATGGGGTTTTCCAGGCAAGAGTACTGGAGTGGGGTGCCATTGCCCTCTCCGTGGATCAATCTAGAATGGATAATTGTCCAAATTAGGTAATAAACTCGAGAAGGCAATGGCACCCCACTCCAGCACTCTTGCCTGGAAAATCCCATGGACAGAGGAGCCTGGGGGGCTACAGTCCATGGGATCACTAAGAGTCGGACACGACTGAGTGACGTCACTTTCACTTTTCACTTTCATGCATTGGAGAAGGAAATGGCAATGCACTCCAGTGTTCTTGCCTGGAGAATCCCAGGGACAGGGAAGCCTAGTGGGCTACCGTCTATGGGGTCGCACAGAGTCAGACATAACTAAAGCGACTTAGCAGCGGCAGCAGCAGCAGGTAATAAACATTAGCCATCTCTAAGAAGCAATAAAGGGACCTTCCTGACAGTCTAATGGCTAAGACTCCATACTTCCAATGCAGGGTGCACAAGTTCAATTCCTAGTTGGGAATAAAAATCCTGTGTGGTATGCAGCATGGCAAAAAAAAAAAAAAAACAGAAAAGAAGAAATAGAGAGTTTATATTCAATTATAGTTTTATAGGGTGGGAAGATCAGGTTTAATTTATATGTTTGCCTTTATAATTTGTTCTTGGGATGGTGGTATGACAGGAAGGTACAAATTCTTCCTCCCTTATGTGTATCCATGTGTGTTTTTATGTTAGTATGCACATCAGGGCCCAAAGTCTGTTTAAAATGAGGCTTTCCTAGAAATCTGATTTTATCCCAAATGCTTGCCACTAACCTGGCAGTTGTATTTGCTACACTGGTAGAGTCCTGAGGAGTAAATTGGGGAATGAATGAAAATCCATTCGTCATTCATAAAAATGCTGTGCTTAAGACTATCCCCCTTATACCAGCATTTTTTTGTTTAAAAAGTAAAAGATATATGAGACAAAAAGGAGAAAAAAAAAAGAAAACTCTACCAGGATAAGAGATGAAACAGTGAAAGTAAACTGCTAAGGGTCAAATACATTAAGCCAACAACCCAGAATAAAAAAAGAACATACAAACTCAAGGGGCAGATGAGACCAGGTATCTGAATCAAAGTGGCTGAAAGTAGTCATAAGTCTTTGGTGCAAATACTGAAGACAAGATGGGGAAATCTCACAGGACATGCTTGGAGACAAAAGTTCTCAAAGATCATGGACCCTTAACCCTTTTTACAGCGTTGGCCCTTCTGATCATCTGGATTCCTGGAAAAGCATACTTGTATAAAATATCTTGTACTTTAAGGGAACTCTATGGCAACCCACTCCAGTGTTCTTGCCTGGAGAATCCCAGGGATGGGGGAGTCTGGTGGGCTGCCATCTCTGGGGTCGCACAGAGTCGGACACAACTGAAGTGACTTAGCAGCAGCAGCAGCATCCCCTGAAGCTCATCTGTGAACTCATTAAAGCCTTGGGCCTACCCTCTGAGCACACTGCCCAAGTCATCTCCCCTGGGCTCGGCACCCCACTGAGCATACATCCTTCTTTGTGCATCGCTCTCCTAAGTGGGGAAAGTTCTGCCACTACTGCAACTTTCTCCAGCCTCACTGGCACCACTGTGAACTGTCTGGTTTCAGGCTTTCAACAAAGTTGACACAAGCTGGATTTGATCATCTATAGCTCGAGGGGATGAATTCAGATCACAGTCTTTCTGTGCTAATCATATACATACAAGCTACTACAGGTTGGGTTCCCAGGGAAGTAAATTGAGATGCTGAGATGGAGGGTAGTGTGCAGATTTTTCATCAAGGAGAGATGGGGATCAACACCTGTGAGAAGGAGGAAAGGAAGCAGATGTGGGCACAGGGAGAATGGCACTTTGGGCCAGCCCTGAGGACAGCCTCTGCCGACCTTCTCTTGCTCCAGAGCTAAGACAGCTCTTTGGAGTTGGTCTGCTGCTGCTGCTGCTGCTGCTGCTAAGCACTTCAGTCGTGTCCGACTCTGTGTGACCCCATACATGGCAGCCCACCAGGCTCCCCTGTCCCTGGAATTCTCCAGGCAAGAACACTGGAGTGGGTTGCCATTTCCTTCTCCGGAGTTGTTCTGCACTGGGATGAAATTGCTGTGTCTCTGTATGCCAGTGGATGTGGGCTCCCCCAGAAGGACTGACTTTAGTCAAGGTGACCCCTTGCAGTTGCAGCAATTCCTGAAATGACCGACAGCAAAAGGCCATCTGCTGACACCTTTCCCAGCGGCACACACGCTTTCTGAAGGCATTTCTGGGTGGTGTACCTCCATGTCTGTCCCACAACCCAATCTACTTCCAATAAGCTTTAGTTGACACAAGTTTGATGGGCTTTAAAAAGGAACCCACTTCAGAAAAGCAGGATATCTACTATCAGAACTAACTCAAATTTTTGTTCAGTTGCTCAGTTGTGTCCTACTCTTTGCGACCCCAGGGACTGCAGCACGCTGTCAAATCGTATTCATTAATTTTCCAGGCACTGTTTTGGGTGCTAGTGATATGTTGATGAAAAGTCACTACCCTGATTGTAGAGAGGTATTTAGATTAAAAAGGCAGTCCAATAAATTAGTAACATATTTTGGTAATAGGAAGTGACTTGAAGACAGACAAAACAGGTGAGAAGATAGAATGACTGAGTAGCCAGTGAGGTAGGTACAAGCTTAAGATGGAGGTCAGGATGGTCTTCTCTGAGGAGGTGATCATTCAGGAGAGACTTGTTAGTAGGCAGGGGCAAGTGGCACGAAACTCTGGAGATAAAATTATACTTCAGGTAGAGGAAAGGAAGTATAAAGACCTCGAGCAGGACTGGGCTTTGCACATTTAGGGTCCAGCAAGGCTAGTATGACTGGAGCAGAGAAAACAGGAAGTGGGAGGGACAGGGTCAGGACCTATAGGACGAGGAGCCCTGGAAAGAAATCTAGATTCCACAGAAAGTACAGTGTAAAGTTTCCAATAAAAAAGAAACACGACTGACTTTGTAGTTTTTAAAAGTGTGGAGAATGAACTTAAGGTTACCAGGAGGAGGGATGAAGGGAGGGGATAGTTAGGGGGTTCGGGATGGACACATACACTGCTGCTGCTGCTAAGTCGCTTCAGTCGTGTCCGACTCTGTGCGACCCCATAGACGGCAGCCCACCAGGCTCCCCCGTCCCTGGGATTCTCCAGGCAAGAACACTGGAGTGGGTTGCCATTTCCTTCTCCAATGCATGAAAGTGAAAAGTGAAAGTGAAGCTGCTCAGTCGTATCCGACTCTTAGTGACCCCATGGACTGCTGCCTACCAGGCTCCTCCATCCATGGGATTTTCCAGGCAAGAGTACTGGAGTGGGGTGCCATTGCCTTCTCCAGGACACATACACACTGCTGTATTTAAAATGGATAATCAACCAGGACCTACTGTGTAGCACATAGAACTCTGCTGGATATCATATGGCAGACCGGATGGAAGGGGAGTTTGGGGGAGAATGGATACATGTGATGTATGGCTGAATCCCTTTGCTGTTCACCTGAAACTGTCACAAGTGATAAGTGGCTATACCTCAATACAAAATAAAAAGTTTTTTAAAAAGTCTGCTCAGTGGAAAATGAGGTAAGAGATTATGGAAATAAAGACTACAGGTTCAATTATTTTAAAAACCCTGATAAAATATATAAAACAAAATTTACCATTTTGAATCTTTTTTTGAGCATTTAGTGACATTAGGTACTTTCATGCTGTAGCACAACCATCTCAACAATTCATCTCCAGAAGTTTTCCATCATCCCAAAGAGAAACTCTGTACGCAAACAATAACTTCACATTCCCCTCTCCTTCCAGGCCCTGGTAATCAGTCTTTCCCCACTCTTTTCTTTCTGCACACATTTACCTGTTCTGGGGTTGCCCTAATGGTCCAGGAACAAGCAATGAGAATGAAGACAGAACATGAAATCTGGTGCAGTGGGTCAGGGGACCTGCAGCCTCTATCGGACTGAGGTGCAGAGTCCACTCTGAGTCCAGCTGTTACTCCTGATTGCACACTACAAGGCTTTCTCAGATCTTATCTGTCTCCAGACACCATGGTGACATAGAGATCTCCTTGTTTTCACCCCAGGCCATTCCCTTCTAGGGTAGTCTTAGGGACAATTAGCAACTGCGTAGGCAGCATTCATGCCTGATGGCGACCTGGTGTTCCAAGGTCCATGCTTTCATGATCCCGATCATACTCCCTTCTGGGTCTGGCCTAGGGGTTTGTAACAAGGCGATTATTCCAAGAAAAACATGAAAGATAATCATTAACAGTTTCTTAATATATGCTGGTTTTCCAGGTGCTATTTCTGTGAAATTTCTCAAGGCTGTGAAAGTACGTTATTAGGAATTCCCACTACATTCTAGGTACCTCATATAAATGGAATTATACAATATTGTCCTTTTGTGTCTAGCTTATTTCACTTAGCACAATACTTCCAAGGATCATCCATGTAGCACATATCAAAATTGCATTCCTCTTGAAGGCTGAATAATATTCCATTATTTGTGTATACTATATTTTGCTTATCTGTTCAGCCAGCAATGGACATCTGGGTTATTTTTACATTTTGGCTATTGTGAATATTGCTTCTATGAACATCTCTTTCATTTGTTGCTTTCAACGCTTTTGGGTATATGTCTAGAAGTGAAATTGCTAGGTCACATGGTAATTCTATGTTTAATTTTTTTGAGGAACCACCATACATACTATCTTTGACAGACTATCATTTATATTCCCATCAGCCAATGCACAAGGGTTTCAATTTCTCCACATCCTCATCAATACTTTTTTTAAAAAAGAATAATTCCCATCCTTATCAATGTGAGATTTAAAGTTATAATATCCAATATGCAGGAAGGAGAGGGAGAGAGAATATGCATCTTACAGGTAGATAGACCTACTTTCTCAACTCTTCAATACTTAGAAATTAAAAATGTTCTTTTATATAATTTCATGTGCAACAAATAAATGGAAATAGTCAGACACTTGAACAAGCCATCAAGTATCTTTTACTGACACTAGTTCCCTCTAAGTTTAGGAATCTTTTGCAACACAGATGAGTGGATAGAAGTGCCTTTAGAGGAGCAGTAAGTAGGGATGTCATCAAGGGTCAACAGTGAGAACCCTTAGGATGTGGGTGAGAGATGATGATATGATTGGGACCAGGGTACCAGCAGATAACTTAGGAAGGAGCCAGATTTGAAATTTATCTTGAGAGTAGAACCAAGAGAACTTAATGGTGGATTGGTTATGGGAGATGAGAGAAAGAATCTTTAACACAATCCCTAGGGTTTTGGCTTAAATGACTGAATGCGGAATGCAGCTAGCTAGAGAAGGAAGAATTCAGGGGCAAAACAGAGTTGCTGGTAGAAATGGCTTGTTTTCTTTAGAACACGCTACATTTGAGAGGTTCCTTAGACCATCAGTTGATTGTCTCAAGTAAGCAGTTGACATATCAATATGGATGAGCAGAAAGCTTGGGGCTGACTTGAGCATCCAGAGCAGTTGGATGGTATAGGGTGCTCCTGCACTTAAAGAGGTCACCGAGTGATCTAATATTCAGCTAAACCCTACAGCAGGAAATAGGGATATACAAATTCATCACTGTGGCTGTTAGAGGAGGAGTCTACTTGTGAAATCAAACAAAGTATCTTTTTGACCAAAATGGAATGAAACTAGAAATTAACAGCAGTAAGAAAGTAGGAAAATTCACAAAGTGTGGAAACGAAACAACACACTCTTGAACAACCACTTAACTAAAGAAGAAAAAAAAGGGAATTTTAAAAAGATATAAAGACAAATAAGGGACGGTCCAGAGACAGTGGAAGAATAGGAAGGGGAGACCACTTTCTCCACAACAAATTCATCAAAATATCATTTGAATGCTGAGCAACTTCCCCAAAACAACTTCTGAATGCTGGGAGAGGACACCAGGCACCCAGAAAGGCAGCCCATTTTCTTCGAAAGGAGGTAGGACAAAATGTAAAAGAGAATGAGACAAAAGAGTTAGGGATGGAGACCTGTCCTGGGGAGGGAGTCGGAAGGAGGAGAAGTTTCCAAACAGTAGGAAACCCTCTCACAGGTGGGTCTGTGGGGAATCTCAGAGGGCAACATAACTGAGAGAGGGGAAAAAAAACCCACAGAATACGCAGCTGCCAGTGGAGAACTAGTCCAGTCACTTGCGTCTGCCACCAGCAAGCGGGGGCTGGACAGGGAGGCGCGGGCTGCATAATCAGGGCTTAGGGTAAGAACCGGGCCTGAATGCTAACCACATCTTCCTGGCATCCTGGATGCTAGACATCTGCCAGGAGGGTCGCAGCCTGAGATGGGCTCCCCAGAGGAGACACATGGCACACCTGAGATGGTACTCTCCAGGTAAACCTGGGAAACTGAGTGGCCAGGACTGGGGAGGTGATTAAGATGCACGGCCCAACTGGGACAGGGTGCTCACCAAGCGCCTGGTATTGCCTGAGCTGCTCAGGCCTGGGAAGGGCACAAAATGCATGCCCAACCAAGTCTGTGCCCTTGTGGAGTACCCGAGAACCTGAGTGGCTTAGACCTGGGAAGTGCACAAAATGCAGGGCCCACTTTAGACAGTGCCTGCAGAGCACCCTGGAGCCTGAGAGTGTAGACCCAGTGAGATGGGGCAAACCCAGTGTGGCCCAGACACTGCGAGCACTCCCCACACACGCCAGTGATATTTGTTTGCAGTGTCCCTCCCTCCCTACAGCACAGATGAACAAGTGAGCCTAAATAAGTGACCACCTTTGCCCCCTTGTGTCAGGGTGGAACTTAGACACTGAAGAGACTTGCAAACAGAGGAAGCCAAAATAAACAAAGAAGAGGGAACTGCTCTGGAAGTGACAGGTGCAACAGATTAAAACCCTGTAGTCAACATTGACAAAGCATTGGAGGGGGCCTATAGACCTTGAGAACAAGTACAAGCTGGATAAGAAAGTTGTGGTACATATACACAATGGAGTATTACTCAGCTATTAAAAAGAACACATTTGAATCAGTTCTAATGAGGTGGATGAAACTGGAGCCTATTATACAGAGTGAAGTAATTCAGAAAGAAAAACACCAATACAATATATTAAGGCATATATATGAAATTTAGAAAGATGATAATGACGACCCTATGTGCAAGACAGCAAAAGAGACAGAGAGGTAAAGAACAGACTTTTGGTCTCTGTGGGAGAAGCTGCAGGTGGGATGATTTGAGAGAATAGCATTGAAACATGTATATTACCATATGTGAAATAGATGGCCAATCCAAGTTTGATGCATGAAATGGGGCACTCAAAGCTGGTGCACTGGGATGACCCAGAGGGATGGGATGGGAAGGGAGGTGGAGGGGGGGGATTTGGGATTGGGGGGACACATGTACACCCGTGGCTGATTCATGTCATTGTATGGCAGAAACCACCACAATACTGTAAAGTAATTAGCCTCCAATTAAACATGTATACCTGTGGTGGATTCATTTTGATGTTTGGCAAAACTAATACAGTGTTTCAGGTTTAAAAATAAAATTAAATTAAAAAAAATAAAATAAAATAAAATAAATTTTTAAAATATATTTTTTAAAAAGAGCCCTGGAGAAGGAAATGACAATCCACTCCAGTACTCTTGCCTGGAGAATCCCCTTGACAGAGGAGCCTGGAGGGCTACAGTCCACAGGGTTGTCAAGAGTCGGATACAACTGAGCGACTGAGCACGCACACGCACATAGACCTTTACAGGCTTATGAAATACTCAACTAGAATGCAGCCTAGGTAACCCTGGTTACCAAGTACTACTCCTGTTATGTGTCAGAATTTGATTTGAAGACAATGTATCCTATGAACTTCATTTGCATCAAATTTTAAACCTCAAGATGGCTTCCCTACACTGTATAGCACATTGGCTTGAAAACTACTTCATTGTTAAATATACAAGAATTTATGGATTGTAACTTTTTAGAGAAAGAAAGCACCAGAAAGAGCACTTTCTTTCTCCAAAACCTCATAATTTATTCAGAACAAAAACAATGGAATTATTTGTCTGAGGGAGATGGATATTTGTCTTAAATACTGACAATTAGGAGCGATGCAATTATAAGGAAAGTGGCTTCCATTTGGAACACATGATGACACCACCCTGTTAATCCAAAGGAGATAAATAGTACATTGTGATGAAGAAAACAAAGTATATAAAATCTTGACTATTTTTCTGCAAAGAAAGTACACACATTTTTTTCAAAGTTAAGATGAAGCCAAGTAATGGCGTTTTCTTAGTGAAAGAAAACTAGCATATTTGTCAGATTTCCAAATTCATGCTGTTATCTGTGTTGGCATTGGGCTCACAGGCCCTGGGGCCTTTCCTTGACTTGGATGAGAGCCCGTGCTTGGCTGTAGACCTTGCTAAGCAGCATTTGAAGAAATCCCACCCTGGTACCCCACAAAGCCTCTGGTTCTCACCTCATCCAAGTTTCCACTAAGTAAGCTTGATAGAGTTGCATTTAGCCTTCCTCGGCAAGCAGTGGCCTGCATGTCTCCAGAGTTCAGCCTCAGACGGGGCTGCCTGCGCCTGCTCTTCCAGTTCTTTTCTCTTAAGTGTGGGTGGTTTTTTCCCATTACATCCAAATTGAAAAGATTTCTTCCCATTTGAGAAAGAAAAAATAAATCACTTCTATCTCATCTACCGTAGTGCAGTGCTATGCTGCAAGTGCTTATAAAATTTTCTCTAGAACAAATGGAACTGTTAACTCTTTAAATGTTATGAAGGTACAAGGAAACACAAAGTTTCCTTCCTGGAATTTTCCAAAGACTCTATTGAACATAATTGGAAGTCAACACATCCTTTTTGTTCAGTACATCAATCCCAGGTGAGTTAGTGTTAGGAAGACTCCATTCAGTGGTGAAACTGATAGTCGCCCGATCATGTCTGACTCCTTGCAACCCCATGGACTGTGGCACGCCAGGCTTCCCTGTCCATGGAATTCTCCAGGCAAGAATACTGGGGTGAGTAGTCATTTCCTTCTCCAGGGGATCTTCCCAACCCAGGGATCGAACCTGGGTCTCCTGCATTGCAGGCAGACACTTTACTGTCTGAGCCACCAGGGAAGCCCTCAATCAGTGGTGTTTGTTTTAAAAAGCAAAGTAAAGCTGTAGATATAGTATCCAATTTCATGTAACTGTTTAGTCACTAACTTAACATTGCTTAACAAGTCCTTATTGACCAACTAAGAAAAATTCTATCTTTTGTGGGTACTGTAGAATTTTTATAGTACTCCTACCTAAGAGCAGGATGTCCCACTGAAGTCATTCAGAGTTTAGGTAGACTGTACATGCAGATGTGGAGGCCAGAGGTCATGTTTGTCTTGTTATATATGTTGGACATTAGCCAACCTTTCATACTCCAAGAGAAGCAGATCACAAGAACACTTTCTTCTGTGTTCCTCACTACTCACATGTTACATCAAATGTCAAGGAAAGTACACAAGCTTGAAGATTCATTATACTGTACATGCAAGTTTCAGAGATAAGACGTATTCTGATTTTTGTTAAAAAATTTGCAGAAATAGTGATATGATAAATAATGATTCTAGCCTGACTTTGACTTAGTATTCAAGTTAGATTTAAAATGACCTTGTAAGTCAGTCAACAAGTATTTATTTAGCATTTACAGGAAAGTGCATTGCACATGACACTGTCGGCTGGAAATCTGACACATCACAAAAGGCTCTTCTCTGTTATCATTCCTTTGATCGGGTGGGGAGTTAACTCATAAATACAGTACATGCGTTGCCAAATCACCTGAAATGCAAGCTTTTGTCCAGGAGACACAAAAAAGCTTCCTAGTTGATTCAATTGGCAGCCAACTCTGAGCATCACTACTCTTCTCCAAGTCCAGGCAGGGACCAGAGTCAAAGGGTTTTAAGCAGAGATGAGAAGTTTTGCTTGTGTACCCAAGTTCTGGCTGGAATGAAGAGAAGAAATTTGAGGGGAGCATTAACTAAAGCTAGGAAGAGAGGGCATTTGCAGTAGCTCTACCAAGAAATGCTAAGGGTTTGAGTGCATATCACAACAAAAACAAATAACAGGTAATTATTAGGGAAAGTCAGCAAGATTTGGCGATCAGGGGGACGTATATGAGGCAGTAGAGAGGAAGAAAGAAAGGCCTGTGGCTCCCAGGTTTCCCACCCTTGTACATTGTCCATGGATTTATCCTAAGTTTTCTTAAGACTGATGGAGCCTTCAACAGCCAGCACACACACACACACACACACAGACACTAGAGGAAGGACTTTGGTTGTTTTGTTTGGGAGGGCACACACTTGGTCTCGGGGGAAAGTTAGAGGAAACCATGGGGGAAGATGGAGACTTTGGTGCCTGTGCAGCCTCCAAGAGTGGGTGCCTGACGGATGGTTGAAAAGCTATCTGAGCTTAAGTCTAACGTGAAAATAAACAGTCATTAGCAAGCAGCCATCCATCTTGGTAATACAAATCATGATGTTCCAGAATGCCCTCTGTTTGTATAAGTTAATTTCTTAACTTGCAATCCCAGCAAACTGGTCAAGCTTCTGTCTGGACTTGCTAAGAAAAAAAGATTTTTTTAAATTCAACCACAATTTTTCTTGTCTTGTTACAAGTTCCCTTTTAGAAGTATGAAGAGTACATCTAAATATATATACTGTAATCCATTAAAAAGTGTCCACTTATGGATTATGTGTTTCTGGACTTTTTTCAATAAACCACAACCTATAGAATACCTTATATGTAGATGGTACTCTTTTTTAATTGTTTTACTATTACTATCTAGTGGGGTTTTTTATAAATTTAATTTTAATTGGAGGATAATTGCTTCACAATACTGTGTTGGTTTCTGCCATACATCAGCATGAATCAGCCACGGGTATACGTATGTCCCCTCCCTCTTGAAGCTTCCTCCTACCTCGCACCCCATCCCACCCCTCTAGATTGTTACAGGGTTTGAGCCCCTGGTTTGAGTCCCTGAGTCAGACAGCAAATTCCCATTGGCTGTCTGTTTTTATATATGGTGGTGTATGTTTCCATGCCACTCTCTCCATTCATCCCACCCTCTCCTTCCCGCTCTGTGTCCATAATTCTGTTCTCTATGTCTGTCTCCATTGCTAGATGACACTCTTTAATTTGCTACCTTTTTTTTGTTTTCATTTTTTTTTAATTTTATTTTATTTTTAAACTTTACAAAATTGTATTAGTTTTGCCAAATATCGAAATGGATCCGCCACAGGTATACATGCGTTCCCCATCCTGAACCCTCCTCCCTCCTCCCTCCCCACTCCCCATACCATCCCTCTGGGTCGTCCCAGCGCACCAGCCCCAAGCATCCAGTATCATGCATCGAACCTGGACTGGCAACTCGTTTCATACATGATATTATACATGTTTCAATGCCATTCTCCCAAATCTTCCCACCCTCTCCCTCTCCCACAGAGTCCATAAGACTGTTCTATACCTTTTTCTATACATCATGCGTCATCCAGTTTTTAGAAAAGTTCTTCCAAATGAGGAAACTCAAGCTCAAATTGCTGAGACGACCTGACCAAACGGATGCTGTTATTAAGTGAAGGATGCGGGACTCATGTTCGCTTCTTCTGACCCCTAAGCTATAGGGCTCTTTACCAAGTGGGAACTGGGCTTCAGCACATCCCATCCTGTAAGCACCAGCACCACCACGTCAGGCTCACAGAATCCAACTTTGTAGACTCTGATTACTTCGATACTCTGATTATGGGAAAATGGATACTCCCAAGAATTTAAAGTTCACTATCAGAGTGGGCTCCTGGCTCAAGCCCCAGAGAAGAAAGCCTGGCTCTGAGAAATTCTTTCATCCCTCCATGATTTAATTTTGATCAATATTTTGTCTCATGTGTATGAGAAAAGCAACGCCTGCTGCAGTTCTTTTAACTGCCAAGCATATTCATTTTCATTCATTTGTTCTCTCTCTTAGCAAAAGGTCAGAGTTAATCAAAGAAGATGGTATCCATGCTCAGTCTGAAAGTATTAAAGACCTCAGAGATCTGCTGCTGCAATCTCTGAACTGCAAAGCCCCCACTTGATCTCCAGGAACAAAGAAAAGATGAGTCAATCGACCCTGTACACAGCTTCGATTGTTTTTGTGGAGAACAATTTATTATTATCTCTGGTCTCGGGTAGCCGTCATCTGCCTGGGGGTTATGATGAATAGAGTATGTAGAAGTGTGGGCCTCAGGGAATTAGCCAGTGATTCAGATCTATTGGAAGGTCACATCTCATTTTTCATGCCTCATTGAAAATCTGAAGTGTTAACAGTGTAGGCTTACCCCAAAGAGCCTTGCAGGCCTTACCACAAGTTACATCTTTATTATTAAATTTAGTACAATATTTAATAATAAAACAAGTACATTCAGAACTCAAAGACTAGTTTCTTGAGAATTTAAGTTACTTACAAACTTTATTATGTTACAAATACAGTAAAGTTTAGAAATAATGTTAAGAGGTTTCTGACTAATGATTGGACCCTCTTATAAGCTAATTTAATTTACATTCTTTATTTTTAACCTGCATTTATAAATTTAACATTTTTGAGTTCTGTACATAGAATACTTTCATTCAAATCCTATGGGCCATGCCCAGTGTGAGGGAACCTAGGAAATGCATTCTCTATGTAGGTGACTACGGGTTCAACTAAAACTTGCATAGATCCATTTTTAAAAGGAGAAAAAGAGACTGGGTGCTAAGGAGACATGAGCAGTCTCTGCCACATCCGTGTTGCCTCTGATAAGTTAGGCCCACGGCTGATCCTCCCAACCTTATTTTTTCCCAGCATCTTCTTGGGGTCCAAGGATCTCTTTTGTAATTACACAGGAGCCTCAAGCACATATAAACTCAGGATACAGCCCTGGCCCCGGTGTAAGTTTCGTAGGTGATTGGCATCTTTCTGGTCAAATGGTTATGTAGAGGTTCCTGCTATAGGAATGTACTGCCAAGGGATACAATTCTGTCATGTGTTTCAACTCTGTGTAATGAACTATATTTACAGTGTTTGCTTTTTTTTTTTTTCAGAGATATCTCTGTATAGGTTCTTGAATGCTGAGGATTTTCATACCCATCCCTCTGTGATCCTCTGTATTCAGAATATTGGTTTAGGGGAGCTAAGAAGAGGAAAATTAGAAAATCAAAGTAAGATAACAGTTCACTTAAAAAACAGAACTCTGCCTTAAAGTATTTTTGAGTCTCTTTTTTTTGTACTTTATATTTTTATTGAAGTATAGTTGATTTACAATGTTGTGCCAGCCTTTGCTGTACAGCAAACTGATTTGGTTATACACATATAGACATTCATTTTTATTTTCTTTCCATTATAGTTTCTCATGGATGCTGAATATAGTTTCCTGTGCTGTACGGTAGGACCTTGTTGTTCATCCATCCTATATCTAATTTTTGTTCAGCAGCTTAAGTCATGTCTGACTTTTTGGGATCCCATGGACTGCAGCGTGCCAGGTTTCACTGTCCTTCATTATGCTGGAGTTGCTCAAGCTCATGTCCATTGAGACAATGGTGCCATCCAACCATCTCATCCTCTGTCGCTCCCTTCTTCTCCTGCCCTCAGTCTTTCCCAGCATCAGGGTCTTTTCCAATGAGTTGCCTCTTCACATCAGGTGGCCAAAATATTGGAGCTTCAGCTTCACCATAAGTCCTTCCCTTGAATATTCAGGATTGATTTTCCTTTGGATTGACTAGTTTGATCTCCTTACTGTCAAAGGGACTCTCAAGAGCTACTTTATGTGTACTACTCCCAAATTCCCAGTCCTTCCCTCCTCCTGCACCTTGGCAAACATGTCTGTTTTCTATGACTGTGAATTTGTTTCTATTGTTTCTATTTTGCATATATGTTCATTCGAATGAACACATGTAAGTAATATCATGGATTAGATTCCACATATAAGTGACTGTTCATTGTTGTTCAGGCATTAAGTCATGTCCAACATTGTGCAACCTCATGGACGGCAGCATTCCAGGCTTCCCTGCCCTTCGCTATTTCCCAAAGTTTGCGCAAATTCATGTTCATTGAGTTGGTGATGCTATCTAACATATGGTATTTGTCTTTCTCTCTCTGACTTACTTCACTTATTTTTGATGAAGCCTATTTCTGCCTGCTTGTCTTAGGCTATGGAAGGAAAATTTGCATAGACTATGATTAAGATATGTTCATAGCTATATACATTTAACAACAAATCAGATTTGAACCAGAACAATCAGCTTATCTTATTAAGGTCTTCAATATTTTCTGAAAGATCACATTTCCAAACAACTACTTAGCTTAAGGGATTGTTTTTCTCCCATAAACATTGCTTGACATCTGAAAAAGTTATTTCTTTTTGATAGCTTAATAAATCTTTAGTCTTTCCTGTATCAATAGCCTGAGCTCTCATGTAGAAAGGATGATTGAGAAAGGCAGGAAGGAATAATGAGAGGGTAAATGATAATAGCACAACCTCATTTCCTCGCCTTTATCACAAATAAGTCTTTGTTTTCAAAAATACAAATCATTTTGTACTACTTTCCATTATCCCTGCAAATTCTTGAAACTATCTACCAGGTAAAAAGTCATTTTTCCTGTCATCATAGAAATAGGTATTTTATATTAGATTATTCTCAGAGGTTTTGCTACTATTTTAGAATTTTAAATGTCATGCAATTAAAATGTGCAACTTGCTCTGTTAAAAAAAAATTTTTTTTTCTGCTAAAAAAATATTTCTACGTCAAGCTAGAGATAGAGAGCCATTACTTTTAATGTTTTATTTTGTTTCCTTCCCAAGTAGTTGAGCATGAGGGTTTAGATTTATGTTTCCTGTGTCCCATGGCTGGTTTTCAGGAGTTTTCTCATTTGTGTAGTGAGCACAGGAGGAGGAAGAACCGTTAGCGCTAGAAAAAGAATGGATTCAGCTTTTGCCCTGGGTGAGTGTCAGGGGAGTCTAGAAATTGCTCATAGGATTGTCAGTATGAACATGTTTTCATTTTCTTTGAATATTTGTTTATTTGGCTTTGCCAGGTCTCAGAGGCAGCATGAGGAATCTTTCCTTGCAGAATGCAAACTCTTAGTGGCAGCACGTGGGATCTAGTTCCCTGACCGGGAATCCAACCTGGGCCCCTGCATTAGCAGCGCAGAGTCCCAACCACCGGACCACTAGGGAAGAATCCTATGTTTCCATATTTTTGAGGAGAAGCTCCAAAAGTTTTCATTGCTACCTGTGACCCAAAACAGGTTGAAAACTGCAGTCACTATTGCTTCTCTCAGTTCTTGAGGATGTTGCTGCACCTCTAATGAAGCAATGTCTTTGCTCCATGTCTCCCTTCTCTACCTGTGGGGGTGTGGTAGAGGCTGGGAGAAGGGCCAAGACAGGAGTGGTGGCTGTGGATAGAGAAGGGTGTGGTGGTCCATCTGCTCTTCCTTGGCCCCTCCATGACATTTCTGCACTCAGTCCTGAAGGGCCTGTTTGTTAACAGTGTGTGTTTGCAGTAGGAAAACTCCACCTTGCCCTTTTCCCATCAAGATGTCTATTTTAGATAGCAATTTCATATAGTAATATGTACAATTCCTGAAATCTTAGCTTCCTGGGAACAAAAGCCATCTTTCCTCCTTTCAGGACTCGGCAGTCCTGCGGTGTGCCTCATCTCTAGTAGATCCCCATGAAAGTGAAAGTGAAGTCGAACCCACTCTTTGCAATCCCATGGACTGTAACCTACCAGGCTCCTCTGTCCATGGGATTTTCCAGGCAAGAGTACTGGAGTGGGTTGCCATTTCCTTCTCCAGGGAATCTTCCCGATCCAGGGATCAAACTCAGGTCTCCTGCATTGCAGGCAGACACTTTACCGTCTGAGCCACCAGGGACCTAGTAGGTTCCCATAGAGGTTTATTACATTGAATTAAGCCTAAGAATAGATATTTTTTTATACTGCCATGTTTATCAAGTCACTTGGGATTTATATAAAATCCTGTTTATCCAATTTGCTAAACAAGTGAAATTTTCCTTGGACTTCAAGTACTGTACAAAGCAACAATTCAATTAAATCTAGCAACAAAATTCCCCATGGACAAAAAGGACGTTCATTCCCACTAACATTCTTTTCACCTAACACAAGAATTGGCCCTATACATGCTAGGTTTATTTTATAATTCTACATATGTGGACATGTCCAGAAAAAAGAATAACCCACAGAAAATGGCCAGCTCTTGATCTATAAAGATTTGAATCTAGAGATATTTATATTTTATTACTGGTTGTAGTTGATGTTTAACATGATACATTCACCTAAGTTTACATATTTAATTGCTTTTATTCTTGTAGCTTCTTCTAAGAGTGCAAAGACTTTGAATAGTGAAATTTAAATAAAATATCCTAATCCTGAGTAATTGATAAGGAAATAACAAATAGAAGGAAATTAAAAGGGATGAAAGTATATGTAACCCAATGCTTTATCTTATCTCCAGGACTTTTATTTATTCTATTTGATGTCACCACAAATATTTGCTGAGCCCCTGTGGAGAGCTCTGTGCCAGGCACAGAAGCACAATGATGGATAAGAGAGGGATCATGCCCCTAAACTGTGGGACACAAATAACTAAAAATATTGAAACCATAGAAATAGTTGAATGCCAGTTGCCAGGGGCTGAGGGGTGGGGGACATGGCACATGTTGGTCAAAGGTTGCAAATTTCCCAGTGCAAGAGGAATAAGTTCTGGGGACAAATCTACAGCATGGTGACGATGGTTGGCAACACTGTATTTCACACTTGAAAGTTGCCATGACAGTAGAGCTTTAATGTTCTCACCATGACAACAACAGAATGGTAATTACATCAGATGAGTGATGTGTTAACCAACCTTATTGCGGTAAACACTTCGAAATATATACAGATATAAAATCATCACACTATATACCTTAAACTTACATATGTTACAAGTTAAATGTGTCTCAAAAGTGCTGCAGGAGACAAGGATTTATCCAAGTCACCTGCAAGCGTTTTGATTCCGTTCTGAATAGCTTGTATTTACCATCAACTAACCCCATCCCACTTGCCAAACATACACACACCTTGAAATTCGTGTACTCATAACTTGGCCTTCTAAATATTCAAGCATTAAGATTTAATTTCATGACTACCTACTAATGAAAACCACCCTCATTCCCCTTGCCACCCAATGACCCCACTCCCCACATCTTCCTCTGGAAAATAGTCTAGGATTGTTCAGTTCTCAATTCAATCATTCAAGTTAATCCGCTTCAATTCTCAGGGTTGTCAAGAAAGGTTTCTGCCTTCAGGCAACAGCCAAGAGATGTTTTGGAAGTTTAATGGGTTAAAGTTTTAGGAAGAAGAAATTAAAACTTTATTTTAAAATGCATATGTAGTTTTTAATTTCTATTTAAAATTTAAGTGCACATTTACACTACAATAAAAAGGACACCTAAATGTCCAGCAATAAGAGAATAGTTAAATAAATATTGATACCTGTATATATTTAAAAACTAGGTCACAGGTAAAAATTATTTAGAAAAACATTTAATGATGTAGGAAAATATAAAATACATGAGAAATTAAGGAAAGAATCAAACCACAAAGCAGGATATATGGTATAATTGCATTAATTTAAAAGTATGTATACAAACAGAAAAAGATTTAAGTGTACACATCATATACTATGTATACTAAGTATACTAAGTATACTATGTTATAGAATTGTACACATCATATATGATGTACACATCATATACTATGTATACTAAGTATACTAAGTATACTATGTTATAGAATTGTGACGGATTTTTATTCCTTTACACTTTTCTGTAGTTTCCACATTTTAAAACACAAATATGTGGTTGCTTTTAAAATTATGAAGGTCAAAATTGTTTAGAAAGCAGAAGGAAAAGTTTTTCTGCAGCCTACTCAATCTGAAAAATTATTACTTTACAATCTCATATTTGACTCAGAAAAAAAAATGGAGTTGCTATAGGTCAAGGTAGAGGGAGTTAATTAGAAATATTTTTTCCTCTTTCTTTAAGTGAGACCATTATTCTAGAGAATTCTCTACCCCAGAGTGCCTCCTTTCCTTGTCTCTCCCTGATGTAAAAGAAGGAGAGCCTCCCCCAAAGAACTTAGTAACATGTTTGGGCCATTCACTCCCCAAGGGTCCAATTTCCAATTATGCTTCCTTAGCCTCAGAACCCACATGGAACAGCCTCTTTTAGTTCAGAGACAAGGACATATATCTTCAGGTAAAATTTATATTAAGGAAATACAGAAACCTCTAGGGGATTACATGTGCCCCTTAGAGTTGAACAGCTATTATGCAAGGTGAAAACCTCCCATATACCTTGCACTGCTTATTTTATTATTATTCTTACTGGAGTACAGTTGCTTTACAATGTTGTGTCTTCCTGCTGTACAGCAAAGTGAATCAGCTATGTGTATACATATGTCTTCTCTTTTTTTGGGTGTCCTACCAATTGAGGCCACCGTAGAGCACTGAGTTCCCTGTGCTATATATTAGGTTCTCATCAGTTATGTACTTTATACATATTAGTGTATATATGTTAATCCCAATCTCCCAATTCATCCTACCCTTCCTTCCACTCTTGGTATCCATATATTTGTTCTCTACATGTGTCTCTATTTCTACTTTGCAAATAAGTTCATCTGTACCATTTTCTGGGCTTCTCTGGTGGCTCAGCTGGTAAAGAATCCACCTGCAATGCAAGAGACCTGGGTTCGATCCCCTGGAGAAGGGAACAACTACGCATTCCAGTATATTGGCCTGGAGAATTCCATGGACTATATAGTCCATGTGGTCGCAAAGAGTCAGACATGACTGACTGACTTTCACTTTCACCATTTTCTAGATTCTGTTATACATATAAGCAGTATTACATGATACTTGCTTTTCTGATTTACTTTGTGTGACCGTCTCTAAATCCATCCATCTTTCTCCAAATGGCACAGTTTCATTCCTTTTTATAGCTGAGTCACATTCCATTGTATATATGTACCACATCTTCTTTATCCATTCATCTGTCAGTGGACATCTAGGTTGCGTCCATGTCCTGGCTCTTGTAAGTAGTGCTGCAATGAAGATTGGGATGCATAGGTCTTTTTGAGTTATGGTTTTCTCCAGGTATATGCCCAGAAGTGGGATTACTGGGTCATATGGTAGTTCTACTTTTAGTTTGGACTGCTTTAATTCCACCTTCCTACTTTACTGAGTGCTACCTTATCCTCTTAACTATCAATGCCTTTCTGTAAATTGAAACATCTGCCTGAAAACGTAACCCATGGATAACAGAATATGCCTGTCTTTGTTTTGCATTGGTCCTAATCTAGGGAGTGATTGTTCTAGGTGATAGGAATTCAGCATTCCAAAGCAAAATTTGGGAAAGGGCTACATCATCTGTTCATCAAAGGCAGCAGAAAGGGACTGCCTTCCCGGTAGGACCCCTTGGATTATACACATCCCTGTGACCTAACATCAAGTACAGAAATAATTATTTGGAAGTTAATTTTTCTTATTGTATTATTTCTAGATGATTTTCTTCCTGATTTTACCTACCTCCTACTCTTTTTTCTTCCTTCTACTTGTTTAGCCAGTGATCAATTTCTGAAACTTTTCTAAAAGCTCCCTGTTAAGGATTGGTATTTCCCCTAAGCAAAAACAAGACCAGGAGCTGACTGTGGCTCAGATCATGAACTCCTTATTGCCAAATTCAGACTGAAATTGAAGAAAGTAGGGAAAACCACTAGACCATTCAGGTATGACCTAAATCAAATCCCTTATGATTATACAGTGGAAGTGAGAAATAGATTTAAGGGCCTAGATCTGATAGATAGAGTGCCTGATGAACTATGGAATGAGGTTCGTGACATTGTACAGGAGACAGGGATCAAGACCATCCCCATGGAAAAGAAATGCAAAGAAGCAAAATGGCTGTCTGGGGAGGCCTTAACAAATAGTTGTGAAAAGAACAGAAGCGAAAAGCAAAGGAGAAAAGGAAAGATATAAACATCTGAATGCAGAGTTCCAAAGAATAGCAAGAAGAAATAAGAAAGCCTTCCTCAGCGATCAATGCAAAGAAATAGAGGAAAACAACAGAATGGGAAAGACTAGAGATCTCTTCAAGAAAATCAGAGATACCAAAAGAACATTTCATGCAAAGATGGGCTCGATAAAAGACAGAAATGGTATGGACCGAACAGAAGCAGAAGATATTAAGAAGAGATGGCAAGAATACACAGAAGAACTATACAAAAAAGATCTTTACAACCCAGATAATCATGATGGTGTGATCACTGACCTAGAGCCAGACATCCTGGAATGTGAAGTCAAGTGGGCCTTAGAAAGCATCACTACAAACAAAGCTAGTGGAGGTGATGGAATTCCAGTTGAGCGATTCCAAATCCTGAAAGATGATGCTGTGAAAGTGCTGCACTCAATATGCCAGCAAATTTGGAAAACTCAGCAGTGGCCACAGGACTGGAAAAGGTCAGTTTTCATTCCAATCCCAGAGAAAGGCAATGCTGAAGAATGCTCAAACTACCACACAATTGCACTCATCTCACACGCTAGTAAAGTAATGCTCAAAATTCTCCAAGCCAGGCTTCAGCAATATGTGAAGCATGAACTTCCTGATGTTCAAAGCTGGTTTTAGAAAAGGCAGAGGAACCACAGATCAAATTGCCAACATCCGCTGGATCATGGAAAAAGCAAGAGAGTTCCAGAAAAGCATCTATTTCTGCTTTATTGACTATGCCAAAGCCTTTGACTGTGTGGATCACAATAAACTGTGGAAAATTCTGAAAGAGATGGGAATACCAGACCACCTGATCTGCCTCTTGAGAAATTTGTAGGCAGGTCAGGAAGCAACAGTTAGAACTGGACATGGAACAACAGACTGGTTCCAAATAGGAAAAGCAGTTCGTCAAGGCTGTAATTTGTCACCCTGTTTATTTAACTTCTATGCAGAGTACATCATGAGAAACGCTGGGCTGGAAGAAGCACAAGCTGGAATCAAGATTGCCGGGAGAAATATCAATAACCTCAGATATGCAGATGACACCACCCTTATGGCAGAAAGTGAAGAGGAACTCAAAAGCCTCTTGATTAAAGTGAAAGAGGAGAGTGAAAAAGTTGGCTTAAAGCTCAACATTAAGAAAACTAAGATCATGGCATCTGGTCCCATCACTTCATGGGAAATAGATGGGGAAACAGTGGAAACAGTGTCAGACTTTATTTTTGGGGGCTCCAAAATCACTGCAGATGGTGACTGCAGCCATGAAATTAAAAGATGCTTACTCCTGGGAAGGAAAGTTATGACCAACCTAGATAGCATATTCAAAAGCAGAGACATTACTTTGCCAACAAAGGTTTGTCTAGTCAAGGCTATGGTTTTTCCTGTGGTCATGTATGGATGTGAGAGTTGGACTGTGAAGAAGGCTGAGTGCCGAAGAATTGATGCCTTTGAACTGTGGTGTTGGAGAAGGCTCTTGAGCGTCCCTTAGACTGCCAGGAGATCCAACCAGTCCATTCTGAAGGAGATCAGCCCTGGGATTTCTTTGGAAGGAATGATGCTAAAGCTGAAACTCCAGTACTTTGGCCACCTCATGCAAAGAGTTGACTCATTGGAAAAGACTCTGATGATGGGAGGGATTGGGGGCAGGAGGAGAAGGGGACGACAGAGGATGAGATGGCTGGATGGCATCACTGACTCGATGGACGTGAGTCTGAGAGAACTCTGGGAGTCGGTGATGGACAGGGGGGGCTGGCGTGCTGCGATTCATGGGGTCACAAAGAGTCGGACACGACCGATCGACGACTGATCTTATATGATCTGATCTGGTTTCCCCTAAATATGTCTGCTCTGGGCACAAGGTCATCTTTATTAGAACAAGAAAATCTCCAAGTCTAATGGGGATAGATTCCTAATGATAGAATTCTGGATGCTGTGGAAGTTGAGGTGGTAGAAGTATGATTCAAGCAGGAGGTCTTCTTGTACTCCCTCAAAGCATTCCTCTTTGGAAACTCTTGGATCTGCCAGCAAGTTTCTGTCCCAGACTTGGAATCATAAGTGCCTTGAGCTGTTTTTCTAGCGGGTAGGAATGAGTCTGAGTTAACTCAGCTCCTGTCTTGGTGGTCCAGCTTGTGACCAGTCATGGTCAGCTGTTAAGACCAAAAGCATGCACCTAATTTCATCTCCCTGGGGATCTCTGGATGCACCTGCATTCAGGAAAATGCCAACATTATATATCTCTCTGAGAAGTTTGATTTCCCCACAACTTTGAGTTAAATGACTTAACTGCAATGTAAATATCTGTGGATTAACTTGGATGCATTCTGGTACTGCCACATTCCTTGTTAGGTAAACTGTCCTAGCACAGACCTACCACAGACCTTGTGAGGCACCCAGCATAAGACCAACCAAACAGTAGGAAACCCAGGAATCTCTATTAAGGAAAAAGATCAGATTTGTACTTTTTTTTTCATTTATTTTTCTATTCATTAAAAATCTTTATTGAGAGCTTGCTTGTGTCAGAAATTGTCCTAGGTGATAGAAATTCGGCAGTACAGTCAAGGGACTGGTGAGGAAAATATCCCTGCTCTAATGGCATTCCCATCGAATGAGGGGAAACGGATGATGACAAAGTAAACAAGCAAAATACGTATACACTGTTCGTGACAACTGCTATTGTCAATGAAATAAATTGAAAAAACCTAAAAGTTGAGAATTTGTTTCCCTAATGGCTCAGATGGTAAAGAATCTGCCTGCAATGCAGGAGATCTGAGTTCAATTCCTGGGTCGGGAAGATCCCCTGGAGAAGGAACTGGCAACCCACTCCAGTATTCTTGCCTGGAGAACCCCATGCACAGAGGAGCCTGGTGGACTACAGTCCATAGGGTCAGAAACAGTTGGACATGACTGAGTGACTAACACTTTAAAGTTGAGAATTATGTTTTGTTCGGGTACCTTACTGTTTACTGAGAATTATAGCCTGGATAACAGTCTCTCAGAAATCTCGGAGGGACTGTTCCAAAGACATAGGGAGGAGCCAGGAAATATAGGGGGATTTGCTGGAAAAAAGGAAAAAGCCATCTAAGCCAAACATCAAAAAATTATTAGTAATCCCAAAAAGCAGACTTCCAAGTTAATGATTTTAGAGCCTTTCTGTGTATGGCAAGATGCAATGTCTGGCTTATTGAAACCATTCTATAATATGCATCTTAACCATCTAAGAGCCAGCTGGAGGAGGAGGTGAGTGAGGTTGGGGGCCAGGGCCACACTGACCATGTCAGGATTCAGGATTTGTTCTGAGACACATGAGAAGTGAATGAACCAATGAGACACACTTGTTTTAACAGCACCTCTCTGGTTGTTGTATTGAACATAAGCCACAGGAAGTCAAAGGCAAAAGATTAGAGATCAGATAGAAGACTTTTGCAAAGATCCTGACCAAAGAGGCTGATTAATTGGGTCAGGATGGGTCAGTGGAAGTGGCTCAAAACTGTTCAATTAAACATGCCATTTATTTATAATTGTACCAAAGAAGAAAACGTTTGTTCCCCTCCCCCTTGCCCAACTCAGAAGAGAACCCGAAGAGGTTTTTTTTGCTAACTGAATGAATAGTTACATAATCAGCAAAGCAATAATCAAAGGGTTAACTACTAGAAGGTCAGTGAATTTAATTGCATAACAACAAACACATGAAGAGTGACTTATTTTCCATATCCAGTAGGTAAACAATAGTGTAGACTCAAGATTAAGGGCTATATAACAATAAATCTTTGTAGTTAAACTAGACTCCCTCAGAAATTTCTTGCAAATGAACTAGTCAGCATTCATTTATGGTGACAAGACCAAGAAAAGATATAAATCTGGCAAAAAAAATCTTCACTCTAATTTGGCCAGTGTTTATATTCTGAGTGTCTTTAGTGTGGTCATTCATAGATTGACTACAGACTTTTCCCCTAACTTTAAAGGAGATGGAAAAGGTAGCTGTTTGAGAACACAGAACACCTGGGCCTTAGAGTGTCTCGAGCCATTTAAGGTTCTTTCTTCCACGACTAAGTGAGACGAGTGGTTTCTGTCATCGACTCAAACACAATCCCAGGCTGAGTCAGAAAATCCAGGGCTCATCCTTCTTAGTTCTATGTCTGGCCATGAGAAGCACTCCCGATAGGGATAATGATCAATTGACCAACTGGGTTTTCCCTTTGGGAATTCAAATTGGGGGAAATAAGAAAGACTAGGTCAAAAGGAAAGTGCAGAAGTAGAGGAAAGGACAGGAGCCAAGCTGCATGGGTGGGAGGGGACAGAAGCGCAGAAAACTGTGGTGACTCCTGCCCAGCCCCAGGGCCGGTCTCCCCAGGCTGCCATGATTCAGTCTCTGCAGATTTCTCTCCTTTTATTGCCTTAGGAATTCTGGCTTGAGTCTTCCGGAATGAGTTGGCTCTTTGCAACCAAAAGTGCCTCCATGGAGACTAAGAAAAAAAGAGTATTGAGGCTTATTTCTAATTTATAATGGTAGGATACTTAAAGGAAAAAAATTCTTTATCTTTAAAACTTGCATCAGTATACACATTGAGCTGTATACTAGGGGAGATTTTTCTGGGAGAGGTCTGGCCTTGCTATAAACATCAAGTGATATCTACACAGTGCCTGTTCCAATGTCTGGTTAGAAACAAGTCTTTGGCCACCATGAAACAGAAAAAAGGCAACTCAATCCTTCTTTTCCTCAGAAGCACACTGTAAGCAATTTAACTGCACTCTATAAATTATCTTCTTCATGAACCTTGTGGCCTTCTGGGTAAAACTGTTGACTGGTGATAAATGTGATATAAATAATAATGCTATAAGCTACTGTTTACCAGTACTTAGTATATGTCAGGCCCTGTACTGAGAGTTTTATGTATGTTATTGTAATTAAATCTCACTGTTGTAGCCACGCGTTCTGGGAAACAAACTCATTCAGAAGGACAATGCAGATAGTGGAGTGCAGTTTATTACACCAGTGGGCCCAAGGTGGAGTCTCCTCTTAGCCAAGGACCAGACCAGTTTTTGTGAAAAACCTTATACACCCTAACTGTACATGCCCAAACCTACCTCCCTAAATTCTCTGAAACTAGTCTCAGCAAAGGAAAAGAAAGATACAATCAAAGTTAACCCATGATTCATATACCTTAAACCTAGGTGAACCTAACTGAATCAGTTCAGTTGCTCAGTCATGTCTGACTCTTTGCGACCCCATGAATCGCAGCATGCCAGGCCTCCCTATCCATCACCAACTCCCGGAGTTCACCCAGACTCACGTCCATCGAGTCAGTGATGCCATCCAGCTGTCTCATCCTCTGTCGTCCCCTTCTCCTCCTGCCCCAATCCCTCCCAGCATCAGGGTCTTTTCCAGTGAGTCAGCTCTTCGCATCAGGTGGCCAAAGTATTGGAGTTTCAGCCTCAGCATTAGTCCTTCCAATGAACACCCAGGACTGGTCTCCTTTAGGATGGACTGGTTGGATCTCCTTGCAGTCCAAGGGACTCTCAAGAGTATTCTCCAACACCACAGTTCAAAAGCATCAATTCTTCTGCGCTCAGCTTTCTTCACAGTCCAACTCTCACATCGATACATGACCACTGGAAAAACCATAGCCTTGACTAGCTGGACCTTTGTTGGCAAAGTAATGTCTCTGATTTTTAATATGCTGTCTAGATTGTTCATAACTTTCCTTCCCAAGGAGTAAGCACCTTTTAATTTCATGGCTGCAATCACCATCTGCAGACATTTTTGGAGCCCCCAAAAATAAAGTTTGACACTGTTTCCCCATCTATTTCCCATGAAGTGATGGGACCAGATGCCATGATCTTAGTTTTCTTAATGTTGAGCTTTAAGCCAACTTTTTCACTCTCCTCTTTCACTTTAATCAAGAGGCTTTTGAGTTCCTCTTCACTTTCTGCCATAAGGGTGGTGTCATCTGCATATCTGAGGTTATTGATATTTCTCCTGGCAATCTTGATTCCAGCTTGTGCTTCTTCCAGCCCAGCGTTTCTCATGATGTACTCTGCATATAAGTTAAATAAACAGGGTGACAAAATACAGCCTTGACGAACTCCTTTTCCTATTTGGAACCAGTCTGTTTTTCCATGTCCAGTTCTAACTGTTGCTTCCTGACCTGAATACAGGTTTCTCAGGAGGCAGGTCAGGTGGTCTGGTATTCCCATCTCTTTCAGAATTTTCCACAGTTTATTGTGATCCACACAGTCAAAGGCTTTGGCATAGTCAATAAAGCAGAAATAGATGTTTTTCTGGATGGACTAAAATGGATGAATGGGTGAATTTAACTCAGATGACCATTATATCTACTAATGTCGGCAGGAATCCCTTACAAGAAATGGAGTAGCCATCATGGTCAACAAAAGAGTCTGAAATGCAGTACTTGGATGCAATCTCAAAAATGACAGAATGATCTCTGTTCATTTCCAAGGCAAACCATTCAATATCATGGTGATCCAAGCCTATGCCCCAACCAGTAATGCTGAAGAAGCTGAAGTTGAATGGTTCTATGAAGACCTACAAGACCTCTTAGAACTAACACCCAAAAAAGATGTCCTTCTCATTATAGGGGATGGGAATGGAAAAGTAGGAAGTCAAGAAACACCTGGAGTAACAAGCAAATTTGGCCTTGGAATATGGAATGAAGCAGGGCAAAGGCTAATAAGAGTTTTGCCTAGAGAATGCACTGGTCATGGGAAACACCTTCTTCCACCAACACAAGAGAAGACTCTACACATGGATATCACCAGATGATCAACACTGAAATCAGATTGATTATATTCTTTGCAGCCAAAGATGGAGAAGCTCTTTACAGTCAGCAAAAACAAGACCAGGAGCTGACTGTGGCTCAAATCATGAACTCCTTATTGCCAAATTCAGACTTGAATTGAAGAAAGTATGGAAAACCACTAGACCATTCCAGTATGACCTAAATCAAATCCCTTATGATTATACAGTGGAAGTGAGAAATAGATTTAAGGGATTAGATCTGATAGACAGAATGCCTGATGAACTCTGGATGGAGGTTCATGACATTGTACAGGAGACAGGGATCAAGACCATCCTCATGGAAAAGAAATGCAAAGAAGCAAAATGGCTGTCTGAGGAAGCCTTACTAATAGCTGTGAAAAGAAGAGAAGCGAAAAGCAAAGGATTTCAAAAAGGAAAGATATTCCCATTTGAATGCAGAGTTCCAAAGAATAGCAAGGAGAGATAAGAAAGGCTTCCTCAGTGATCAATGCAAAGAAATAGAGGAAAACAACAGAATGGGAAAGACTAGAGATCTCTTCAAGAAAATTAGAGATACCAAGGGAACATTTCATGTAAAGATGGGCTCGATAAAGGACAGAAATGGTATGGACCTAACAGAAGCAGAAGATATTAAGAAGAGGTGGCAAGAATACACAGAAGAACTGTACAAAAAAGATCTTCACAACCCAGATAATCACAATGGTGTGATCACTGACCTAGAGCCAGACATCCTGGAATGTGAAGTCAAGTGGGCCTTAGGAAGCATCACTACGAACAAAGCTAGTGGAGCTATTTCAAATCCTGCAAGTTGATGCTGTGAAAGTGCTGCACTCAATATGCCAGCAAATTTGGAAAACTCAGCAGTGGCTACAGGACTAGAAAAGGTCAGTTTTCATTCCAATCCCAAAGAAAGGCAATACCAAAGAATGCTCAAACTACCGCACAATTGCACTCATCTCACACGCTAGTAAAGTAATTCTCAAAATTCTCCAAGCCAGACTTCAGCAATATGGGAAACGTAAACGTCCAGATGTTCAAGCTGGTTTTAGAAAAAGCTGAGGAACCAGAGATCAAATTGGCAACATCTGCTGGATCATCAAAAAAGCAAGAGAGTTCCAGAAAAACATCTATTTTGCTTTATTGACTATGCCAAAGCCTTTTACTGTGTGGATCACTATAAGCCTAGGTAGTCCAGTTCAGTTCAGTTGCTCAGTCATGTCTGACTCTTTGCAACCACATGGACTGCAGCATGCCAGGCCTCCCTGTCCATCACCAACACCCGGAGTTACCCAAACTCATCTCCATTGAGTTGATGATGCCATCCATCCATCTCATCCTCTGTCATCCCCTTATCCTCCTGCCCTCAATCTTTCCCAGCATCAGGGTCTTTTCCAGTGAGTCAGCTCTTCGCATCAGGTGGCCAAAGTATTGGAGTTTCAGCCTCAGCATCAGTCCTTCCAATGAACACCCAGGACTGGTCTCCTTTAGGATGGACTGGTTGGATCTCCTTGCAGTCCAAGGGACTCTCAAGAGTATTCTCCAACACCACAGTTCAAAAGCATCAATTCTTCAGCGCTCAGCCTTCTTCACAGTCCAACTCTCACATCCATACACGACCACTGGAAAAACCATAGCCTTGACTAGCTGGACCTTTGTTGGCAAAGTAATGTCTCTGATTTTTAATATGCTGTCTAGGTTGGCCATAACTTTCCTTCCAAGGAGTAAGCGTCTTTTAATTTCATTACTGCAATCACCTTCGGCAGTTATTTTGGAGCCAAAAAAAATAAAGCCTAGGTAGTTAACATGGACAATTATCAGTAGGGTTGTGGTGATATCCCAGTAAGCATAATAGAATGTGTGATTCTATTTGGTTACACAGATAATTAGGGTATTCTTTTAGACAATGGAGGGTATAGCTATGAGCCCTGGGGCTCTTCCTTCCGGGGCCTGGTTTTCCAGTTGGTATGTGGTTTCCATAGATACTGGGCATATAGCTCAAAGTCCACATTCCAGCCCAAGATGGAGTCCTGCTTTCAAGATGGAGCCTGTTCTGTCTGTTTTCTCCTTCATCACAACAAACCTAGGAGGTCATTTTTATCTACTTCTACAGAGAAGAGCTCCATGTTTACAGAAGTTGTGTGAGCTGCTAGAATCACACAACTAGTAAGTAACAGCCTGGATTTGAATCCAGATATATCTGGAGACCACTTCCTAACTCCCCACCCATATCCAAAATCCAGAGGAACCTGAAGCCTGTTGTGCAAATGGCAAGGTCAAGTTTAGAGGACTGTGAATGAACAGGTGTCTGGAGTAGTGATGTTACTGAGTCCAGGCTTGCTCTGCTCGCCACATGATAGACCAATAAATGTGAGAGGCAAGATGTTGAGGCAAAGTATATGACTTTATTCAGAAAGCCAGCTGACTGAGAAGATGTCAGACTAGCATCTCCAAAACAGCCATCTTGTCAGACCTAGATGGCAGGTTCTTTTATGGATCAGAGACGGGGAAGTAAGGAAACAAAGTAAAAAGACCATTTAATTCTTGCAAATATCTCCCAGAACGGCGAGCCTCAGGTAGGGGGATGTGTAAGTTTCATTTCCTTCCAGTCTCCTATAGGTGGGCAGGCTCAGGTTATCTTCCTGAGACAGGTCATTAGGGGTGCACTTAGTGGCAAAGAACCTACCTGGCAATGTGGGAAACATAAGAGGCCTGAGTTCGATTCTGTGTCTGGAAGATGCCCTGGAGAAGGAAATGGCAGCCCATTCCAATATTCTTGCCTGGGAAATCCCATAGACAGAGGAGCCTAGTGGGCTATGGTCCATAGGGTTGCAAAAGGTCAGGCATGACTGAAGCAACTTAGTACACATGCACAATAACAGAAGCATCGAGATAAAGGCTAAAGTCACAGAAGCAGATCCAGTTCAGAACAAACCCTTATGGTTTCAGTGACTTTCTATTGGTACAGAGCCAGTGATGAGCTGGGACCCACTTTTCCCTGCTGCCAGCCAGAATTTGTCTCAAGACACTCAAGTAACCAGGTAGAGAGAGCAGGACAGAGGGCATCTACCTGGGAGGCAGGCAGGACTCAGCCCCACTCTTCAGGTCTCCCGGGGGTTCATGTGAACGAGTAAGAGATCAGGACACATCCATGTGATGGGCCTTTAACCTCAGGGGTTAGCTTCTTTTCTAACAGCAAAATCTTTCAGAATGTGAAACAGCCCACACATAGGCATTCCTTCTCTAAACTGTCCATTTTGTAATCAAGTCCACTTCTCAGTACCTCTTGCCTCTCAGCTGCCTACATGCAAAAGCCCACATGCAAAAGCATAAAATATGGCTAAAGGTGCTTATTCCTCAGAGAAATCATCTTCCATGATTACACTTTTATGAAAACAGCAAGAATGAAACACCAAAAGCTTCTTAACTTGAGTAGCTAATTAGTAGCCCAGAGTCTTCACTCTCAAGTAACATTCCAAGATCCTAAATTATTCATAGATGACTTCCTCAGATTGAAGGCTGAACGCAAGCCCCAAATAACTTCACTATGGACTTGGAGTGATTTGCTGTCTGAGAAAAACGCATTCCACATTTGCTCAGAAAAGTGTTCTGGGAGGCAGAAGTTCGGTAATACAATTCACAGCCCCCAGTAACTGTTTTGTCATTCACCACTCCAACAAAAGGAAAAGGGCAGACTGTTGATGCCAGGAGCAAACTGGATGCTGAAGAAACAAAACAAAAAGTAAATAACCTGTAGCTTATGCATCTTCAAGAATAGAAATAAGTTGCCTCAACAGGAAAAAAAAAAAAAAAAAAAACAATGTTTGTGTCCTAACACAAAGGCCCACGGGCTGCAGAAAGTCCATCAACGCGGCAGGACCAACCCCTGCCCACGTACCTGTCCTCCTACCTCGGCCCCTTCCCGGTGAGCATCAGAGTCAACAAATGAGGTCCGTGACCTTTCATAGACAAGGCTGTAGATTCCTTTGGGTTTAAAGTCTTCCTTTTCTCAAGCCATTTCCATGGCTTCTGTTCCATTTACACCTCAACCAGAATTTACCGCAGCTCATTTCTGGCACTAGCCTGAGTCAGTGTCAGACTTCACAGGGTTTTTTAATTTATTTTTAATTGGAGGATAATTGCTTTACAATGTTGTATTGATTTCTGCTGTACAACAACATGAATCAGCTATAAGACTTCACGAGTTTAAGGACAGAGTCCTCCATTAGACTGCCCTAACTTCAGATGGCAGCCACAAGTTCCAAGAACCCCCAGACCACCTCCACTTTTGATGAACTTAACTGCCTATTTGAGGGTTCCCATGGCACCCCTCAGGTTGACAATTTGCTAAAACAACTCTTAGAACTCAAGAAAGCACTATACTGGGGATTAGTTTGATAATAAAGGATACACATAGAGGAGGTTCTGGAAGGGTTCTGAATGCAGAGCTTCCATTCCCTCTCCCTATGGAGCTCAAGGATCTGTCACCATCCCAGCACATCCACGTGTTCACTAACCAGGAAGTTCCACCAAGTCTTCGTGTCCAGAGTTTTTAACTGACATTTCCATTAGTTTTCTTTATGTTGATTTGATTGATCAAACCACTGGCCACGTGACTGAATATCTCCAGCCCTCTTCTCTTCCCTGGAGGCCAAGCTGGCCCAAAGATCACATTATTTTTTTTTAATGTTTATTGGACTACAGTTGCTTTACAATGTTGGTTTGGTTTCTACTGTACAACAAAGTGAATCAGCCATACATATATGTATATGCCCTCGTTTTTGGATTTCCTTCCCATGTCGGGCATCACAGAGCACCGAGTAGGGTTCCCTGTGTTACAAAGTAGGTTCTCATCAGTTACTTACTTTACACATAGTCTCAATCATGTATATATGTCAATCCCAGTCTCCCAATTTATCCCACACACCTCTCTTCTTCCTTAGTATCCATACATTTTTCTCTACATCTGTGTCTCTGTTTCTGCTTTGTAAAAAGATAGTCTATACCAATTTTTTCAGAGTCCACATATATGCGTTGATATACAATATTGTTTTTCTCTTTTTAACTTACTTCCATCTGTATGACAGTCTCTAGGTCCATCCACATCTCTACAAATGAACCAATCTTGTTCCTTTTCAATGGCTGAGTAATCTTCCATCATATACGTGTGCCACCTCTTCTTTACCCATTCCTCTGTTGATGGACATTTAGGTTGTCTCCATGTATCACATGCAGGTCTTTCTGATGACCAGCCCCACTCCTGAAACTATCCAGGGGCCCACCAGGAGTCACCTTGTTAACATAAGAAAGACATTCCCATGCTGTGTGCTGTGCTTAGTCGCTCAGTCGTATCCAACTCTCTGACCCCATGGTCTGTAGCCCACCAGGCTTCTCTGTCCATGGGACTCTCCAGGCAAGAATACTGGAATGGGTTGCCATGCCCTCCTGCAGGGAATCTTCCCAACACTCCTAGCACAAAAGAAATCCCAAGGGCTTTTGAAGCTTTGTGCTAGGAACCAGAGAAAAGGGCAGATATATATTTTATTTTACCACAACCTCCATTATTATCTATATGATTACTGAATTTACAGTTATCTTTGATCCCCAGACATGAATATCCTGCTCCCTATTTGATACCCCTATTTGGCTGCCTCACAGGCCGCTCAAATTCAGTATGGAACAAAGTAAACTAATCTTCCTCTAACACAGTGCATCATCAGTCAGCGTTCAATTATAGAAACAGAACCATTAGATGTAACAGGGAGTAAGATATTCATGACCACAGACTCCAACTGATGCAGTGTGTGAACTGGTTAAACCACGTGTGTAAGGCTTTGTGCCTGATGGTACAGCCTCAAGTCAGCAGGGAAGGGAAGATGGGTAGGAAGGAGGAGAGAGCAGGAGGAAGACTGAAAAAGTGAAGGTGAGCTGGAACCCACCAGGACTGTGTAGACCAACTCTGGTCTCTCATTGCTTCCAACTTGCATGACACAAGAGCCCCGCAGTAGAAGCTGGCACCCTTCATTGTAGAGCTACGCGTATCCCACCCAGCAGTCAGAGAAGCTAAAGGAAGATGCAAGCTCGGCAGCTGCCTCCAAGCTAGACAAGCCATACCTGTGGGAGAGCAGCAGTGCTCATGAAATGAGAGAGCAGCTGCCCCCACACCAACCTTCCTGCACGAAAACAGTGGCTCCTGCTTCACTTCTGCTTTCCAAAAGCACTTAGTTGTATCCGACTCTTTGCAACCCTTTGGATTGTAGCCTGCCAGCCTCCTGTCTGTGGGATTTTTCAGGCAAGAATACTGGAGTGGGTTGTCAGTTCCTTCTCCAGGGGATCTTGCCAACACAGGGATCAAACCCACATCTCCTGTGTTTCCTGCACTGCAGGTGAATTCTTTACCCACAGAACCATCACAGAAATGTCTGCTTTCCAAACCTCCTGCCAAATAGTTCTCACTGCTCTGCTGATTTGGGATATTCAGGGAAAGGGAGAGATTCAGGCAAAATTGGAGAAGCTCTGTACAGTCAGCAAAAACAAGACCGGGAGTTGACTGTGGCTCAGATCATGAACTTCTTATTGCAAAATTCAGACTTACATTGAAGAAAGTAGGGAAAACCACTAGACCACTCAGGTATGACCTGTTTCAAATTCTTATGATTATACAGTGGAAGTGACAAATAGATTCAAGGGATTAGATCTGATAGAGGGCCGGAAGAGGGTGGAGGTTCATGACATTGTACAGGAAGTGGTGATCAAGACCATCCCCAAGAAAAAGAAATGCAAAAAAGCAAAATGGTTGTCTCATGAGGCCTTGCAAATAGCTGAGAACAGAAGAGAAGTGAGAGGCAAAGGAGAAAAGTAAAGATATATCCATCTGAATGCAGAGTTCCAAAGAATAGCAAGGAGAGATAAGAAAGCCTTCCTAAGTGGTCAATGCAAAGGAATAGAGGAAAACAACAGAATGGGAAAGACTAGAGATCTCTTCAAGAAAATTAGAGATACCAAGGGAACATTTCATGCAAAGATGGACACAGTAAAGGACATAAATGGTATGGACCTAACAGAAGCAGAAGATATTAAGAAGGGTGGCAAAAATTCACATAAATACTATACAAAAAAGATCTTTATGACCCAGATAACCATGATGGTGTGATCACTCACCTAGAGACAGACATCCTGGAATGCGAAGTCAAGTGGACCTTACGAAGCATCAGTATGAACAAAGCTAGTGGAGGTGATGGAATTCCAGTTGAGCTATTTCAAATCCTAAAAGATTATGCTGGGAAAGTGCTGCACTCAATATGCCAGCAAATTTGGGATACACAGCAGTGGGCACAGGACTGGAAAAGATCGATTTTCATTCCAATCCCAAAGAAAGGCAATGCCAAAGAATGCTCAAACTACTGCACAGTTGCACTCATCTCACACGCTAGCAAAGTCATGCTCAAAATTCTCCAAGCCAGGCTTCAATAGTCTATGAACCAAGAACTTCCAGATGTTCAACCTGGATTTACAAAAGGCAAAGGAACCAGAGATCAAATTGCCAACATTCATTGGATCATAGAAAAAGCAACAGAGTTCCAGAAAAACATCTATTTCTGCTTTACTGACTATGCCAAAGCCTTTGACGGTGTGGATCACAACAAACTGTGGAAAATTCTGAAAGAGATGGGAATACCAGACCACCTTACCTGCCTCCTGAGAAATCTGTATACAGGTCAAGAGGCAACAGCTAGAACTGGACATGGAACAACAGACTGGTTCCAAATCAGGAAAGGAGTATGTTAAGGCTGTATATTGTCACCCTGCTTATTTAACTTATATGCAGAGTACATCACGAGATATGCCGAGGTGAATGAAGCACAAGCTGGAATCAAGATTCCCAGGAGAAATATCAATAATCTCAGATATGCGGAGGTTAATTATGGCAAATAGATAGGGAAACAGTGAAAACAATGGCAGGCTTTATTTCTTTGGGCTCCAAAATCACTCCAGATGGTGACTGCAGCCATGAAATTAAAAGATGCTTGCTCCTTGGGAGAAAAGTTATGACCAGCCTAGACAGCATATTAAAAAACAGAGACATTACTTTGCCAACAAAGGTCTGTCTAGTTAAAGCTATGGTTTTTCCAGTAGTCATGTGTGGATGTGAGAGTTGGACTATAAAGCTGAGCACTGAAGAATTGATGCTTTTGAACTGTGGTGTTGGAGAAGACTCTTGAGAGTCCCTTGAACTGCAAGGAGATTCAACCAGTCCATCCTAAAGGAAATCAGTCCTGAATATTCATTGGAAGAACTGATGTTGAAGCCGAAACTCTAATACTTTGGCCACCTAATGTGAAGAACTGACTCATTTGAAAAGACCTTGATGCTGGGAAAGATTGAAGGCAGGAGGAGAAGGGGATGACAGAAGATGAGATGGTTGGATGGCATCACCGGCTCAACGGACATGAGTTTGAGCTCTGGGAGTTGGCGATGGACAGGGAGGTCTGGTGTGCTGCAGTCCATGGGGTCGCAAAGAGGTGGACACGACTGAGCGACTGAATTGAACTGAACCGAACCACATCTTCTTTCGTCATCTGTTGGTTGACATTCAGGTTGCTTCCATGTCTTAGCTGTTGTAAACAGTGCTGCTACAAACATTGCAAATATCTTTTTTAATTAGAGTTTTCATATTTTCTCTGCATATATGCCCAGGAATGGGATTGCTGGACCCTCTGGTAACTCTATTTTTGGTTTCTTTCTTTTTTTATTTAAATTTATTTATTTTAATTGAAGGCTAATTACTTTACAATATTGTATTGGTTTTGCCATACATCAACATGAATCTGCCACGGGTGTATACGTGTTCCCAATCCTGAACCCCCCTCCCACCTCCCTCCCCATACCATCCCTTTGGGTCATCCCAGTGCACCAGCCGCAAGCATCCTGTATTCTGCATTGAACCTGGACTGGCGATTCATTTCTTATATGATATTATACATGTTACAATGCCATAGCGACCTCTATACTATTCTCCATAGTGACTGCACCAATTTACATTTCCACCAACAGCATTTATTTTTTGTAAACTTTTTGATGATGGTTATTCTGACTGGTGTGAGGTTGTTAACTCATTGTAGTTTTGATTTGGATTTCTCTAATAATTAGCAGTAAGGAGCAACCTTTCATGTGCCTCTTGCCATCTGTATGTCTTCTTTGGAGAACTGTCTGTTATGTCTTCTGCCCATTGTTTGATTGGACTGTTTTTTTGATATTGAGTTGCATGTGCTGTCTGTATATTTTGGAAATTAAGCCCTTGTCTGTCACATCTTTGTCAACCATGTCTGTCCATTGAGTCTAGAAGGGGATCTGACTCATGTCATGCCATCTCTTGGTATGGTATTGAAGGCAGTTCAGGAACTAGATTTTGGGGGACTTAAGAAGCCCATCAGTGATGCCACACTCCTATGTGTGTGTATGGCCAGTTGCTCAGTTGTGTCTGGCTCTTTGTGACCCCCATGGACTGTAACCTGCCAGGCTGCTCTGTCCATAGAATTTTCCAGACAGGAATACTGGAGTGGGTTGCCATTTCCTACTTCCGGGCCACACTCCTAGTCTGTGGCTGTTTCTTTGACCCTTCAAGAATTGGCCAACCCTTGATATTGTGGCAACTATCAAAACAGGTAAGATTTAGGAATGAGTGAAAAACCTTCAACCTTGAAGGTTATCTTTAGACATGTTCTCTTCATGTCATTATGATTATAATAATAATAAATCTAAAAGTGAATAACAAAAAAATTTACAAGTCAAATTCAAAAACTGTTTAATTAGTTTAAAAAATATTCTATAATTTATGACCTTAACTCTGTGAAGATACTGACTGAAGATGAGCCCTCTGGTAAATTAAAGCCATAAAACTTAATAAATGAGATATTATTGATTGTCTGTAATTTACAAGGCACTATTCACATTACTGAATTGAGGGACACTGTCATTTACTGGCAGGCACTAAGATTGATACAAAAATTAGAAATGGTAAATCTGATATGATTGTAGCTGAAAATCTAAGTGTAACATGCTCTTAATTATATCACTGGACTTCAGCCCTTCGGATGTTGTCATGGAAATTTAATGAAGTCATTTTATTCTGAGTGACTCCAGCATATACTGTTGTTTTTTTTTTTTTTTAATTAAGAAAGCCCATAATTTTCTCTTCTCTCTAATTTTTCTACCGGGTTCCCTTTTCTCATCAATATTTTTCCAGAATATGAACCTTATACTTAATAAAATTGCTGAGCATGGATTCAGAGCTACCATAACTTGTTTTTCCCTAAAATTGCTCCCAAAACAACCGAAATTACCAACTGTGAAGTATTAATCACAGCTAATTTCATGTTTTGGATGTAACTGCACAATCTGTCCAAATAAAGTCTCTAGCAGCCATTGATGAGAAATCTTGAGTGACAGCCTGGGAGATACACTTTGGCAAATTGTAAATATTTATTCAATGTACTGAGAAACTAAAAACCGGCCCATCTCTATAAATGTTATTAATTCACATTCAGGTTTACATCACCCCAGGCTTTCAGCTTCCCTGGGAAGTGGGAGCAGCTGTTTATCCAGCTGGTGCTGGGGAAGCCACCTTGCTATGCTCCCATTCCTGCTCTCTGGCAGTTCCCCTCAATCCCACCATCTGCTGTATTCTAGGGAAGGCTCCCAAGAAAGGAAATCACTCTCCTGAGCCTCTCCTTCAGATCTCCAGGGTAGCTCAGGGCTGTGAGGCTACAGCAAAGGACCTGTGCCCTGCATGTTTGCAGCAGATGCTGAGGAAGGAAGCGATCCTGGGCTCCTCTCAGGATGCACGTGGGCTTCATGCAGTGTTGACTCCGGATCTGGATCTGGGGACCCAGGGCTGCTGCTCCAAGTCAGAGGCAGAACGAACAACAGAAATTACTATCCAGAGGCCCTGTCTTGCGCCAGGGACTTTGCTAGGCTGTTCCCATGCCCCGTCACATTGAATAGTGCCAACAACCCTATGAGGGAGGTGTGATTATTATGTCCACTTTACAGATACATAAACTGGGTCAGTGTCAAAGTAATGTCCCCAAGACATCAGAGGGTCTCTTAGTTACTAAGTTCTGTGCTTTTGATTGCTATACCATATGTGTCCTGTGTAATACTAACTATAAAAGTGAAAATAAGTCCCCACCTGCTAAGTCATTCATTGCTTCAACATGTCTGAAGCACATGTAAGGTCAGCCCCTCCCCTGTGCACAGGCTCTCATCACCTCATATACTTCAGCAGGATGTACTCCAGTAATTCTCTCCTCTCTCTTCTGTATCATCAACTTTCCCTCTCTACTGGATAATTCCAGTCATCCTGCAACTATCCTGTTATTTCTTCCATCTTAATCATGGTTGGATGGTATCACAGAGTCAATGGACATGAGTTTGAGTAAGCTCTGGGAGTTGGTGATGGACAGGGAAGCCTGGCATGCTGCAGTCCATGCGGTTGCAGAGTTGAACATAACGGAGCAACTGAACTGAACTGAAAGTAATCATTTCATGGCTCCAGATCTCCTCTACCTACCAGGCCATTTCTCTGTTGCCCTTGAGAGCATAACTCACCAAATAATTCATGTATTCTCCCTGGCATTCAGTAATCCAAGTGGCTTTGTATTCCTTCTGTATTCTCGATCAGAGGTTTACAACCATGGAGACGCCTTCAATGCCTTTTACTTCAGGACATTTCTTTGAACAGATTGAGCTTTAGGTTGTAGCTTGCATTTCAAATGTGGCTGGTTCTTTTTTGGCATTAAATTGAAATTTAGCAGTGAAAAGACATGGAAATCGATCTTAGAAGGGACAGTAGAATTTCATGAACCCCTTGGCCACCTTCTACCATGTGGCCAATATTGTATGGCTCCAGAGTTGGGTGTGATCTATGGAAATCCATCAGAACAACTGAGAGAGAGCACTGAAAGGGACTCCCTCCCAGGGATGTCCAATAAGTATTTTTTTTCTACAGATAGATCCTATGTGATACCATATTTTGATATAGGTTTATGTATAGATCATTTTCTGTACATAAAATTATGTCTTAAGCATTGTTGGAGAGCTTGCTATGTAAAAAGATGAAACATAGATGCAAACTATTATCTACAGAATGGAAAAACAATAAGGTCCTACTGTATAGCATGGGGAACTATATATTCAAGACCCTGTAGTAAATCATAATGGAAAAGAATATGAAAAATAATATATAAAAACATGTATAACTGAAGTACTTTGCTGTACAGTAGAAATGAACAAAACACTGTAAATCAACTATACTTGAATAAAATAAGTTTTTTAAAAAGATGAAGCAGAATGAGCAAAAAGAACATAGAGACGCAAAGGAGCATTGTGTGAGTTATTGTGGATCCCTTTGTAATCCAGGGGATGCTTTCATAAGGAAGGCATCTGTCTTTCCTGCAGCTCAAATGTTCATGTATCACGGGTGCTTTAGCACGCTCACATGCACGGGAAGGACAGCATCACTTGTTACTCTGTATTTTAGACATATTCTTTTTGAATTCCATTATTCGTTTGAAATTCTATACGTTTGGGAATCTTCTTTTTCTCTCTCAAAGGAATTTTAAGTGACTCTGATGGAATATGTACTCAGAAAGGAACATCATCCCATAATTCTAATATGGCTATTTACATTAACTGAGTCACGGCTGTTTACACAGCATACTCAGAAAACAGGCTGGGGACTATGGAATGAGACCAAACTCTCTAAAAGAAACTCAGTGTAAAGGTGGGAAGAAAGAAAGAGTGGGAATAAAATAAGGAAGAGAAGGAGGGAATGGCATAGGAAGAGACAGAGATGAAGGGAGGGGAATGGAGGGGGAAGAGAAAGGATAAGCAAGATCTTTCCTAGAAAACTATCTTGTCATCATTGAGTACAGAAATGTCTTATGTATGAAAGAGGCAAGGTCTGGGCCCAGACTGCTAAATGATAAGTTTTTTTTAACAATTAACAAAGTATTAAATAGTATTCTTAGCTTTGGATCTGGAGAAGGGAATCCTACCCACTCCAGTATTCTTGCCTGGAGAATTCCATGGACAGAAGAGCCTGACAGGCTACAGTCCATGGGGTCGCAAAGAGTCATACACGACTAAGTGACTAACACTTTCACAGCTTCGGATATGAAAATAGATATTTAGCTAATTATATCTAGATTTTTTTTAATCCTTGCAAAGTACATTCATGAGATACATTTGCAAGACAATCTAATGTTTTCATTTTTCAATTTCTTCCAATTTTGTTTTTTTTAATAGAAAAAAAGACAATCCAATTAAAAATGAGCAAAAAGCTTCAACAGTAACTTCACAAAAGTGGACATGCCAAGTACCAGTAAACAATGGAACTCAACATCATTAATCCTGAGAGGACTGCAAATTAAAACCGCCATGAAATACCAAAATGCACCCATCAGAATGAAAAATGAGAGCGCCACTGTGCACTGACCAGAGCGCTCCCGTTCTGCTGGTAGGAGTGGCACCTGGTCTAGAACTTTAGGAAATTGTTTGGTATCATCTACTGAAGTGGGCATAGGCTTACTTCCCTTGTGGCTCAGCTGGTAAAGAGTCCGCCTACAATGCAGGAGACCTGGGTTCGATCCCTGGTTGGGTTGGGAAGAGCCCCTGGAGAAGGGAAAGGCTACCCACTCCAGTATTCTGGCCTGAAGAATCCCATGGACTGTATAGTCCATGGGGTCGCAAAGAGTTGGACAAGACTAAGCGACTTCACTTTTCACTAAGTGGGCATATGCATAGCCTATGACCCAGAAATTCCACTCTTCTGAATATACCCAACAGATTGCATATTTTTATACACATGACATGTACGGGACATGTCATGTACAATGAATGTGCAAGCAAAAGACATGTACAGAAGTGTTTATAGACGCACAAGTCATAGTAGCCAAAAGCTAGAAACAGCCCATCAGCCATAGAGCAGATAAGTAAATCATGATAAAATGTCTAAGTATGGAGTATTACACAGCAATGGGAACAAGGTGAGTTATTGCTGTATTAAACAGCATGGATGACTCTAAGAAATAAGAGACTGAGAAACATAAGTCAAACAAAAAAAAGAGTATACATGATCCCTTTTATATAAGGTTCAAAAATAGAACAAGCTAATCCATAAACTGAAAAAAATTCAGGATGGTGGTTGCCCTTGAGGAGGATAGTGTGAGTAAATGAGAAAGGGTGTAAGGGGGCTTTGGGGTACTGGTGATTATCCAATTTTTATCTGGGTGGTCTTACATGGGTCCGCTCCCCTTGTGAAAGTGTGTCAAGTCTGTGCTCAAGCAGTTTTATATATATATATCAGTTAAAAAGTTAATTTTAAGATGGATGGCAATGGGGAGACAGACAAAACCACATGTTGTAACATACCATCCATACTGCGACATAGACAAGGGCCACCACGGCCCATCTCCTGGCCTTTCCCTGGTACTGCTTCCCAAGGGAGTTCTACACGCCTCACCCCCTTTAGATGGCCTGTTTGGCCATGCTCAGAACTTCAACTGACCTTACAGCATGTCCTTTAAGAAAGAAGATTCCATCAGACCACCTCTGTTTAAATCCCACCCCCCTGCCACTTTGCACCTGTGTGACCTCAGACAAGGGATTCAAACTAAGGCCTTGGTTTCCTCATCTGGAAAATGGGATTAGTACCGCACAGGCTTGTTAACAACTGAATTCTAGTCGGCATGCAGAGCAATGCCTAGCTTGCAGTGAGCACTCGATAAATGTCAGTTGGCTTCATTATTGGAGAAGCAGGCAGGGTCTAGATCATGCAGGCTCTTCAGGCCTTGGCAAGAGGCTGGGTTTATTCAGCATGTATGGCAAAAGTTGTGGGAATAAGCCCAGAGCAAGAGGCCTGCCCAAGGGAGAAAGCAAAGGTGATGGTTAGCTCTGCCTCCCCTGTATCCAGGACTCAGGAAATAGGGAGGGGCTTGGATGCTTTGATAGGGGGAGCTTTGACGGACCTTCATTGACGCCCTCTGTTGGCACCAAACTCCATGCTAAAGTCAAGATAATTTATAGCTACCACTCCACCTCTCTTTCTGGCAAGTATCTGGCTTCCTTCAAAGCTATTCCACCTCCATCCTCTTGTCTGAGATTCGACCATTATTTTTCTAGTGGTTTCCCTTAGTGGGGGGGGAAAAAGCCCCTAAATGGGTGGCTGGGTTGAAAGTAGGTAATAGACAAGGAGAGGCACTGAATACCAAGAACAGAGACATAGTCATTGAGAAGAAAAGTACAAAGATGTTAAAGACACCCTAAGACTCTCACTCATGCAAATCTTACCTTTTAAGGAAGTTACTGGCATAGTCCACAGTATATACCATAGTCCTGAGAACTCAAAATATGCTCATGTGATCAAAATAAATACATGTGACCAAATCTCCACACAGATCTAATAATTCCCAAATATGGAAGTATAGATTTTTCCAGGACTCATGATGGAAGACAGAGTGAATTTAGGACTAATCCAGCTTGGAAGACTGTAAACCTATTTCAGGCTCAGATTAACAAAACAATAGTGTCCTTTTTTTGCCATGAGTAAAATATCTTGATTTTCATATGGCTAGCAATTCTACCTTCAATACTCAATTTTTGAAAATTTCAGAGTTAAGAAACACTCTACATATTGAGCAAATCAGGAGTGACCTCTAGTTCCATGATTTACAGATTACCTCATTTTATCACCATATTGTCTTGGTGGTATACACAAGGGGTCACTGTTAAATTTCCAGGAAACTTGTGAGCCAGTCCTCTTGGTAACTTGAGATCTGATATGATGGGAGTACTGACAGGTCAGAAATTGGAAAATACCACAAATCAGCCTCCCCTCCAAATCAGTACCCAACTGATAGATTATTATCCTCACCTTATAAATAAGGAAATTTATTCATGCTTCGACCTTACATGTCTTCTCCAAAGTTATCCATCTAATACTTCAAAGTCAGATTTTAGACCTAGTCCATGCTTTGTCACTGAAATCTAGCTCTATGATTTGAAATTATCACTAATGACCCACTTCATTAGAGATGTAATTTGAGTTTAATTGAAAAGCCTAACTTGTAGTTTAAACAATCATTTTCTTAATTTATCTTACTACCTTATTATTAAAAAAAAATTATAAGGACCCTTCAAACAGCACAGATGAAGGAAGCTTGCTTAATTATGCTTTCATTAATTTTGCAAAGCCAGGCTGATGCCAGCGACAGCATAATTTGGTCCCAGAAGCAAAATCACTTGGAATGCAGGACTTGCTCAGAAAGAGACGACTCCCATCTAACAAAAACAGAGCAATTCCCTGGGAACAATCATCGTGTTTTTATTTAACATCAGGAAACCAGTAACCTCAGTGGTGATTTTTTTTTTTACCATGAAGGATACCTGTGGACGGCAGAGCTGTGAAATCAGTGACGCCAGATCCTACTGTCCAGGAAATAAAGTGAAACCTTGGGACAGGATTCCTCAAGCCTGGCTGCACATTACGTTTCAGAATATCTTAAGGCTCACCCCACAGACCAGTATAATCAGACCAGATCATCTGGAGACGGGACCTGGATATTGCTATTTTCTTTTTTTACCAGTCACTAGGTGGCGCTAGTGGTAGGGACCCTGTCTGTCAATGCAGAAGAGGAGAGGCGGGTTCCAGCTCTGTGTTAGGAAGATCCCCTGGAGGAGGACATAACACCCACTCCAATATTCTTGCCTGGAGAATCCCATGGACAGAGGATCCTGGTGGGCTACAGTCCATGGGATCACAGAGTCAGACATGACTGAAGGACTGAGCAGGCACACGCAGGGTAATTTGTTCACCCACAACCAACTTCCATCAAAAGACTGTTTTCTTCCTCTTTCATATTGTCAGGCAATACCGTTGTGTCCACAATTGGGTCTCCATCCCTATCAGTTCAGGTATAGAATGTCCAGTGGCCCCACCATAGTCTGGACACCTTCTAACTGCACATCCCATGCTCTGGCACCCGCTGCCAAGCAGACCAAAACTTTCTTCCAAAGAGCTCTGAGATGGACAGAAGAGTTCCTTGCCTACCTTCCTTCCAGCTCTAGAATACACAGACTACAATATATACATGATTGAAATCTCACTCTTCAGGTAAAATGTTACTTACCTTTACACTTCCCATTCATACTCATTCATTCATTTCCTTGTTCTATCCAGTAATGAAAGAGTACATCTTTTGAGTCAGATGATTTCCAATTCTACATGTTTTTTGCCTCTGGTTTTCAGTAGCTGTGTGATTACAGGCATATTCAAATTCAATATCCTTTCCTGAAATGTGTGAATAACAATGCCAAACTTATACTAGGTTTATTAAACCAAGTGCGGTGTTACATACAAAGTACCTAGCATAGTATCTGACACATGAGGTATACTCACTGATAAGAGTAATAAAGTCAGTTGATTCTTTAAACAAGTGTTTTGAGTCCTACCTATGTTCATAGCCATTTCCCCTGGTATCTCAGCTGGTAAAGAATCCACCTGCAATTCAGGAGACCCTGGTTTGATTCCTTGGTGGAGAAGATCCCCTGGAGAAGGGCTAGGCTATTCACTGCAGTATTCTTGGGCTTCCCTGGTGGCTCAGATGGTAAAAAAATCTGCCTGCAAAGTTTGAGACCCAGGTTCGATCCCTGGGTTGGGAAGATCCCCTGGAGAAGGGCATGGCAGCCCACCCCAGTATTCTTGCCTGGAAAATCCCATGGACGGAGGAGCCTGGCAGGATACAGTCCATGCGGTTGCAAAGAGTTTGGACAAGACAGCAGCTTTCACTATGTTCGTAGCAGTATATGCGTGCATGCTCAATCATGTCCGACTCTTTGTGACCCACCAGGCTCCTCTGTCCCTGGGATTTTTCAGGCAAGAATACTTGAGTGGGCTGCCATGCCCTCCTCCAGAGGATCTTCCCCACGCAGGGATGAAACCCCACAACTCTTGTGTCTCTTGAATTGGCAGGTGAGTTCTTTACCACTAGCGCCACCTAGGAAGCCCATTCAGATAAATACCCAGGAATAAAATAGCTGGACCACATGGTAGTTCTATTTTTAACTTTTTAAGGAACCTCCATACCATTTTTCATAGCAACTGCATCAATTTACATTCCTAACAACAGTTGACAACAGTTCCCTTTTTCCCACATGCTTGCCAACATTTGTTACTATCTTTTTGATAATAGCCATTCTGACAGGTGTGGGGTGATATTTCATTGTGGTTTTGATTTGCACTTCCCTGATGATTAGTGATGCTGGAAATCTTTTTATAGGACTCTTGGTCATCTCTATGTCTTCTTTGGGAAAATGTCAGGTATTCACTGAACATCAACGCTTCCAGTCTTCTCAGGGCATCCTATCATGACCTCAGGACAATCTCTCCTCATTGTCCCTTCTCAATGGGACCATTGCTACCTCCAGGCCTGGCTTTTTGGCTATCTGTGGAGAAATGTTTATTCAGTTCTGCCCATTTTTTGATTGGGTTGTTTGTTTTTTGACATTGAGCTGTATGAGCTGTTTTTTAGAAGTTAATCTCTTATTGGTTGCGTGGCTTGCAAATATTTTCTCCCATCCTCTGTGTTGTTTTTCTTTGTTTTGTTTATGAGTTCCTTTGTTGTGCAAAAGCTTTTAAGCTTAATTAGGTCCCATTTATTTATTTTTGCCTTTATTTCCATTACTCTAGGAGATGGATCCAAAAAAAATATTGTTGTGGTTTATGTCACTGAGTGTTCTGCCTATGTTTTCCTCTAGTAGTTTTATAGTATCTGGTCTTACATGTAGGTCTTTAATCCATTTCAGGTTGATTTTTGTGTATGGTATTAGATAATGTTCTAATTTCATTCTTTTGCATGTAGCTGTCCAGTTTTCCCAACACAACTTATTGAAGGGACTCTTTTCTCTGTTGTAGATTAACTGACCGTAGTTGTGTGGGTTTATTTTTGGACTTTCTACTCTGTTCCATTGTTCTATGTGTCTGCTTTTGTCCCAGTACCATACTGTCTTGATTAGTGTAGCTTTGGAGTATAGTCTGAAGTCAGGGCAGTTGATTCTCCAGCTCCATTTTTCTTTCTCAAGATTGCTTTGGCTATTTGGAGTCTCACTTTTCTTTGAAATCTTCCCTGACAGATATTTGGCCTAAAATAGGCTTTGTTAGAGTATTTCATAAGCTCCAATTGTAGTGTTCCTCCAAATGAATAACTTGGGGCATTTTCAAAAATTGCCTATTTCTAGGCCTTAAATCAAATCTATTGAATCTGAATCTCTTATGGAAGGGGCCTGGAATATACATTTTTATATACATGACAGATTGACCTATATGCACATTAATGTTTAAGAGTGCCTACTATTATATTTTATTTCCTGTGTTTATGCTGTTGCCTCCACAATGATGAAAATTTTGAACCACAAAGGAGTCAGTTTTTTACGACTTTCAGCCCCACAGCAGTTTATTTCCACTACCAGCATCCCCAGCAGCTATTACTGTGCCAAGGAGATAGTAACCGAAGGACAGACGTGCACACTAATCTTGTGCGTGTGCCCTTATGCATTATGCTGTCCATAGGCAACGGAAGGAACCTGGGGGCCTTGCTTGACTGACACCGTTGAGAGTAAAATTGCTCCAATTTTAGACAGAAGTAATTTATAGGATGAAAATATCCCATTTGTCAAATATGATTCATGTAAAGTTTAGAATTACGACAGCATTCTCCTTTGCTCTTAGTAAGTCATGAGATGAATTTTCAGAAATAAATGGAGCTAGGATTTGTTTAAACAAGTATCTTGATCTTGTAATTTCTCAGAGCTTTTCATCATCCAGGCTTACTGCTGCCTTAGCATTTTGACCTCTAGCTGCCTTAACCTGTGTGGGATGTTTTTACTCAGCAATGAGTCTCTTTAAACAATCGTTTAATTTACCTACTTCTCCGGTGGAAACAGACAACTATAAGCATAATGTTTTTAACTCAATCTTGGTAGAAATACAATTGTGGTAAAGGAACTTCAATGGCGAGCCTCTTGAAAGAACGAAACTTGACACAGGGCTTTGAGAAGACACATTAGGCAGCTTAGCATCTTGTTAAATAAGGAACAGGTTAGAAACACATACACACTAATTTCCATAAACATAAAGTAAAATTTGAGCTTCTTAAACTGTTTTCTTGGAAAGACAAAGTGCTTCTCTGCAATGTGGAAAGTTTTGTTTTAGTATTTCCAAAGACTATCAAGTTGTAACCTTGAAGCTAAGGGTGTTTATCATAGGGAACACTGATTACAATATTATTGCAAAAGTAAATTCACCTAAACTAAAACTTCACCTCTCAACTTTATCCAGATTACCCATGAACTAATATATTAGAGTTCTTAGCTCTAATTAACTTCTCAACCATAGTAAAAAGAGGAGTTGATTCCCTTAAAAACAGGATCATAGTTAGCTAAGGCACTCCTCTTTATGCAGATTTTAAAAGTTAATACCTAGTGCAGAAACTCAATTTTACATTTCAAACTGTTGGCTAAAAGGTATATATTCTATAAAATTCCAAACAGAATGGGTAGAATGCTTAGAAAAAACAAAAATAAATTAAATATAGACCTCGGACTTTTTTTTAACAATTTTATCTATTTATTTATTTTTGGCTGTGCTGGATCTGCATTGCTGCATAGGCTTTTGTCTCGTTGCGGCAACCAGGGGCTCCTCTCGAGCTGCAGTGCATGGGCTTCTCATTGCAGTGGCTTCTCTTGTTGCAGAGCACGGGCTGTAGGGCTCACAGGCTCAGTAGTTGTGGCTCATGGGCTCTAGAGCACAGGGTCAGCAGTTAAGGCACAGGGACTTAGTTACCCTGCAGCATGTGGGATCTTCCCAGATCAGACTGAACCCATGTCCTCTGCACTGACAGGCAGATTCTTTACCACTGAATCACCAGAGAAGCCCTGGAATTTTTTTTTTTTTTTTTTCTGGCAACAAGATACCACAGTGCACCCTGGCTACAAAACAGCCAAAAATGCAAGGGGGAAAAATAGGTAAAATCTTGTAAACCAATGGAAGAACTTGGAAGACAGTTTTTCAAAACTCATCTGAAGGCAGGAACAAAAAGGATAACTTGTCCACCTCTAGAACACAGGGCCTAGGAGGAAGAGTGGGAATAGGGGTTGCTGAGACTAGACCTGAACCCACATTACTCGTGTTTGACCAAAGACAGCTCCACAAAAAGCTAGGAATCAGGAATGGCTATCAGTTCAGTTCAGTTCAGTCGCTCAGTCGTGTCCGACTCTTTGCAACCCCATGAATCGCAGCACGCCAGGCCTCCTGTCCATCACCAACTCCTGGAGTTCACTCAAACTCATGTCCATCGAGTTGGGGATGCCATCCAGCCATCTCATCCTCTGTCGTCCCCTTCTCCTCCTGCCCCCAATCCCTCCCAGCATCAGGGTCTTTTCCAATGAGTCAACTCTTCCCATGAGGAAGGAAATGCTCAGCAGAGGCAGAAAGCAAACTTTGGCATTACTGTTACATTTGTTGCAGTGATCTGTGGTCAGTGATCTTTGATGTTACCTGTTACAACTCACTGAAAGCTCTGATGATGTTAGCTCTTTTTTAGCAATAAAGCATTTTTTAAAAATTTAGGTATACATTGCTTACTTAGACATAATACGATTGCACACTTAATAGACTGTATGTGCCTGCCTGCCAAGTTGCTTCAGTCGTGTCCAACTCTTTGCACTCCTGTGGACTGGAGCCCACCAGGCTCCACTGTCCATGGGTTTCTCCAGGCCAGAACACTGAAATAGGTTGCTATGTCCTCATCCAGAGGACCTCTCCTACCCTGGGATCGAACCCACATCTCTTATGTCTCCTGCATTGGAGAGTGGGTTCTTTACCACTAGTGCCACCTGGGAAGCCCAATAGACTGTAGAGTATGGTGTAAACAGAAGCTTTATATGCACTGAGAAGCTAAAAAAATTCATGTGAGTCACTTTCTTGTGATAGTCACTTTATTGCAGTGGTCTGGAGTTAGACCCACTGTATAATATCTCTGTATAATGTCTCACCCTAGAGCAAAGGGCAGATGTGTTTAGTGTCCATTAGCGAGATTTACATCCCCTAACTCAGGGTTCTTTGCCTGTAACTCAGCCTACCATACGTGCAGCTGCCATCTGCTCTCCTTTGCAGCCCTTGGTAGGGTTAAATCTCTGGAAATCAGCTCAAAACAAACAAACAGAAAAAACGACTGGTAGCTGAAGGCTACTGCTATGGCTGTGAGTAATCAACCGTTCTTTGTGGCTCAGGAGTCGTGTGTCTTCTGTCAGCACCCATGAAATGGCATCAGGATACCTTGTGAGCTTGCAAGAAGGGTAAAACCTCAGATTCTTAATATTTCTCAACAGAGAACTCATTTCTTCTGCTCTGATCTCCCTTCAGGAGCCAAATGTGGTCCATGCAGACTTAGAAGTGAGAAATAAAGAACATGGTTCAGGTTGCTTTGTTTTGTAAAACTGAGTCGCAAGTTCAAAGCTAGCATGGGAAAGAACATGAACTTCTGACTCTATTAGATGAAGGCTCTGAGGAGACAAGAGTGATGGTTTACCACAGTCTAGTTTCTGCTTTCCTGGGAGCTTGCAGGAGCCCTTCATAAAATAGGGGCCAAAGTCAAAGAGAGTGCTGGGAAACAGGACTTACCATCCTGGGTATCTGGCTGCACACTGAGGCAGGTAATAGGGAGGAATTTTGTATATCTTCCTGGATTTAGTGCATTTAGTGATAGAAACCGGAGAAGGCAATGGCAACCCGCTCCAGTACTCTTGCCTGCAAAATTCCATGGTCGGAGGAGCCTGGTAGGCTGCAGTCCATGGGGTCGCTAAGAGTCGGACACAACTGAGTGACTTCACTTTCACTTTTCACTTTCATGCACTGGAGAAGGAAATGGCAACCCACTCCAGTATTCTTGCCTGGAGAATCCCAGGGACAGAGGAGCCTAGTGGGCTGCCGTCTATGGGGTCACACAGAGTCAGACACGACTGAAGTGACTTAGCAGCAGCAGTGATAGAAACATCATTTTAAATTTACTGATTCAAGATAAATCCTACCACAGCTCCATCATCCTCAGCTTCCTCATTAGGTAACAGTGTAGCAGATTGACAGCAAAGTGGTGTGTATGATCTGATAATTATTGTGTTCTAATATAAACACCTCAGTTCTAGAAAGAGTGAGATACTTAAGTATGTAAGGAGCTGTGCATCTATTTTACAAGTAAGGTACATACTTAAGTATGTGAGAAGCTGTGTGTCTGTCTGTTACGTGTAAGTAACATTCTGACATTAATTTCAAATTCTAGAAAACTGCTAAACTGTAATAATGTTGCTTCTGGCCCACCCCTTCAAAACTGAATAATGGCAAGATTAAAAGTTCATGGAATATCTCCAGTAGGAAACCAGTTAAGTGGGTCTGCTGAGGGACTTAAACCTTATTTTTAAGACCTTACATGTGATACATTAACTAAAATAACTTATACAAGAATAATATAGTTTTGGATGGAAAAAAATATGAAAATAGTTATTGGGTACAACATACTGAGGGGAAACCTGAAGAGAGAAATGAAACTTTCTAAGTTAGTAACTCGGAGGAAAAGACCGTACCTGGGTCAATGACAGTATCAGCAGATTGTCAGCACTTCTTCTTCGTGACTTAAGTTTGAGGATACAATTTTTTAATTCTTCAAAATACTTACCTTTAGAGTTAGATTCCACAAAAGATGAAAAACCCTCTATAAAACAAATCAGAATATGAGATAATTTCAAAGTTTTCCCCCATGGTGGCAGTATCAATCACAAAGATGTATTTGGAGCATTCTTGTAAAATGCAATTTTATAAAATGATATTCTTTCCTAGTACATGGTAATGTATTCTAAATGGAAATTTAATCTTTTGAAAAAACACATTATTCTGCATTTATAATCTTTTAGTGCAAATATGACTCACTAATATTGTTATAAAAGTATTCTACAATTCCAAGGAAAAAAATTAAGGCTGATTTTGGTAATGCTATTCCATTTTAATGGTTTACTTGGTACCATCTTCTTAATATGAATTAAGAATTAATGTGAACAAAAGAATTCAGTTCGCTTCTAATAGCTTAGCCAGCGAGCTTGTTAGATTATTCCAACAAAGCATACTGGGAAACATCACTGATTCAACACATTTGACCATTTGTAGTTGCTATGTACTGAGGTAAGCGCCACAGGGCAACACTGATGAACTGTAAAATGAGTTTCAAACCAGTCACTGTGTTGTAGGAGAGTAAAATGTTTACAAACGACAAAAATGTCCTGAGTGTCACTGAAGAAAACCATAAAGGAAGATCTGTGAGGACAGAGATTGCTTACGTTCTACTTTCTGTTGAATCTTATGTACCACAAAGATAATTTTGGCACTTAGTATGTATTCCTGAAAAATAAACAAAAAGGTAGCATGTTCTTGATGTAATGGTATGTGCTGCTGCTGCTGCTGCTAAATCGCCTCAGTCGTGTCCGACTCTGTGCGACCCCATAGACGGCAGCCCACCAGGCTCCCCTGTCCCTGGGATTCTCCAGGCAAGAACACTGGAGTGGGTTGCCATTTCCTTCTCCAATGCATGAAAGTGGAAAGTGAAAGTGAAGTCGCTCAGTCGTGTCTGACCCTTAGTGACCCTATGGACTGCAGCCTACAAGGCTCCTCCATCCATGGGATTTTCCAGGCAAGAGTACTGGAGTGAGGTGCCATGCAAGAAATGATAATAGGGGCTTCCCTAGTGGTTCAGGTGGTAAAGCATCTGCCTGCAATGCAGGAGACAAGGGTTTGATCCCTGGGTCAGGAAGAGCCCCTGGAGAAGGGAATGGCAACCCACTCCAATATTCTTACCTGGAGAGTCCCATGGATGGAGGAGCCTGCAGGGCTACAGTCCATGGGGTCGCAAAGAGTCAGATACAACTCAGTGACTAATACACACACACACACACACACACACACACACGACATGATAAAGCACATTTGTAAAAATCAGAATTATTTGTGGTTTTTCCACTAATTCAGTTCTTTTCCAGCTGTTGATAAATGGCATAGCATGATTTCAAACTTTCCTCTCCACATTTCCCTGACATTGCGAACCAGGAAATCATCAATCGGCCTAAGGGTACTGCAGGCCCAGTAGGAAGTGCACTGAATCATGGTTCATCCGTCCAATGACTGTTGTTTCTTTCAAAGGAGTTACTTTGAAATACGTGGCTCAATTATGCTACCATCACTCAATATATGCTTGAAACTCTTCTTTGTAAATTACCTTCAGAATCTGCATCAGTTGCTTTCAAACATCTTCATCCTCCTCTGTGTTCACAAAAGATTAGAAATCAGAATGACCTTGGACCTCTCAACAGGAAAAAATGGAAAATAAAAAATGGCAGAGCAAGGGCTGCACAATTTTGAAGAAATTTTCTTATGAGACATATTTACCTTCTGTATTACAGATTTCTTTATTTAATCTTTACAATGATTATGAAATATGTTAGCTTTTAGGGGGGAAAATTGAGAATAAATCCCTGTCTTCCTCCACCTCAAATCACTATTCATATGTCAGAAAATGTCCTTTTCCTTAGAGCCATAGAATCAGGATTCAGAAAAAAAAAAAAACTTGGTTTATAAAAGAAGGCAGTGGTGAGCAGAGATCTTGTCTGGTTAGGAACGGTATGTGAACTTGTAACAATGAATAATGCATTAGACACGTGTATGTATTTGCATAGTTTTATACATATGTATATGTTGAATAATAGTAAACTGTTGTAGAATTCACAGTTAATTCAGCACAGTTTCTACTTCTGCCTTTGATAAAGATGCTCTCTGACCTGTTGTTACCACTTCTTTGTTTTTTCATTTGCTTTTATTGAGATATAATTGACATAAAACATTGTGCAAGTTTAAAGTGTATAAGATGTTTACTCAAAACATTTGTGTCTTGTGATATCATGACCACTGTGGCACCAGTGACACGTCTGTCGTTTCACATAATTACCATCTCTTTTTGTGGTGGGAACAATTATGTTCCAGTCGCCAAGCAACTGTGAGGTTTGCAATACAGTATTGTTGGCGTTAATTACCGTGCTGTGCGTTAGATCTCCAGGACTCATTTATCTACTGGTTAAAAGTCTACCCTTAACAGCATCTCCCCACTTGCCCCAGCTCCCAGCCCCTGGCAACCACCATTCGACTCTGTTTTTATGAGTTTGGTTTTTTTTTTTTTTAATATTCCACAGATAAGTGGTGATGTCATACAGTTTCTGCCTTTTTCTGACCCCTCTTATTTTGCATAATGCACTCAAGGTCCATCCAGCCAGGTTGTCACAAATGGCAGGATTTTTTACTTCTCATGGCTAAAACATATTCCATTGTGTGTGTATATATATGTGCGTGCATGCTCAGTTGCTCAGTCATGTCTGACTCTGCAACCCCAAGGACTGTAGATCAGGCTCCTCCCTGCATGGAATCTTCCAGGCAAGAATATTGCAGGGGGTTGCCATTTCCTCCTCTAGGGGATCTTCCCGACCTAGGGATCGAACCCACGTCTCCTGCAGTAGCAAGCAGATTCTTTATCATTGGGCCACCTGGAAAACCCATGTATATGTCAATACATACATGTGTGTATATATATTTGTATGTGTGTGTGTGTGTGTGTATGTTTTTAAAAAAATGTATCTTCTGTTTCCACTCATCCATTGACAAACATTTAGGTTGTTTCTATATCTTAGCTACTGTGAATAATGCTGCTATGAACTTGGGAGTGCAGCTATCTCTTTGATATCCTATTTTCATTTCCTTTGGATATATACTCAGAAGTGGGATTGCTAGATCACGTTGTTGTATGTTCACTCATGTCTGACTCTTTGTGAACCCATGGACTGCAGCACGCCAGTCCTCCCTGTCCCTCACCGTTTCCCACAATTTGCCTAAGTTCATGTCCATTGAATCAGTGATGCCAGTCAACCAGGGCAACAGAAGATAAGATGCTGAATCATATGGTCAGATCAGATCAGACCAGTCACTCAGTCGTGTCCGACTCTTTGTGACCCCATGAATCGCAGCACGCCAGGCCTCCCTGTCCATCACCAACTCCAGGAGTTCACTGAGACTCATGTCCATCGAGTCAATGATGCCATCCAGCCATCTCATCCTCTGTCGTCCCCTACTCCTCTTGCCCCCAATCCCTCCCAGCATCAGAGTCTTTTCCAATGAGTCAACTCTTTGCATGAGGTGGCCAAAGTACTGGAGTTTCAGCTTTAGCATCATTCCTTCCAAAGAAATCCCAGGGCTGATCTCCTTCAGAATGGGCTGGTTGGATCTCCTTGCAGTCATGGGACTCTCAAGAGTCTTCTCCAACACCACAGTTCAAAACCATCAATTCTTCAGCGCTCAGCCTTCTTCACAGTCCAACTCTCACATCCATACATGACCACAGGAAAAACCATAGCCTTGACTAGACGAACCTTTGTTGGCAAAGTAACATCTTTGCTTTTGAATATGCTATCTAGGTTGGTCATAACTTTCCTTCCAAGGAGTAAGCATCTTTTAATTTCATGGCTGCAGTCACCATCTGTAGTGATTTTGGAGCCCAGAAAAATAAAGTCTGACACTGTTTCCACTGTTTCCCCATCTATTTCCAATGAAGTGATGGGACCAGATGCCATGATCTTCATTTTCTGAATGTTGAGCTTTAAGCCGACTTCTTCACTCTCCACTTTCACTTTTATCAAGAGGCTTTTTAAGTTCCTCTTCACTTTCTGCCATAAGGGTGGTGTCATCTGCATATCTGAGGTTATTGCTATTTCTCCTGGCAATCTTGATTCCAGCTTGTGTTTCTTCCAGTCCAGCATTTCTCATGATGTACTCTGCATATAAGTTAAATAAGCAGGGTGACAATATACAGCCTTGACGAACTCCTTTTCCTATTTGGAACCAGTCTGTTGTTCCATGTCCAGTTCTAACTGTTGCTTCCTGACCTGCATACAAATTTCTCAAGAGGCAGATCAAGTGGTCTGGTATTCCCATCTCTTTCAGAATTTTCCACAGTTTATTGTGATCCACACAGTCAAAGGCTTTGGCATAGTCAATAAAGCAGAAATAGATGTTTTTCTGGAACTCTCTTGCTTTTTCCATGATCCAGCAGATGTTGGCAATTTGATCTCTGGTTCCTCTGCCTTTTTTAAAACCAGCTTGAACATCAGGAGGTTCACGGTTCCCATATTACTGAAGCCTGGCTTGCAGAATTTTGAGCATTACTTTACTAGCGTGTGAGATGAGTGCAATTGTGCGGTAGTTTGAGCATTCTTTGGCATTGCCTTTCTTTGGGATTGGAATGAAAACTGACCTTTTCCAGTCCTGTAGCCACTGTTGAGTTTTCCAAATTTGCTGGCATATTGAGTGCAGCACTTTCACAGCATCATCTTTCAGGATTTGGAATAGCTCAACTGGAATTCTATCACCTCCACTAGCTTTGTTTGTAGTGATGCTTTCTAAGGCCCACTTGACTTCACATTCCAGGATGTCTGGCTCTAGGTTAGTGATCACACCATCGTGATTATCTGGGTCGTGAAGATCTTTTTCGTACAGTTCTTCTGTGTGTTCTTGCCATCTCTTCTTAATATCTTCTGCTTCTGTTAGGTCCATACCATTTCTGTCCTTTATCGAGCCCATCTTTGCATGAAATGTTCCTCTGGTATCTCTGATTTTCTTGAAGAGATCCCTAGTCTTTCCCATTCTGTTGTTTTCCTCTATTTCTTTGCATTGATCGCTGAAGAAGGCTTTCTTATCTCTTCTTGTTATTCTTTGGAACTCTGCATTCATATGTTTATATCTTTCCTTTTCTCCTTTGCTTTTTGCTTCTCTTCTTTTCACAGCTATTTGTAAGGCCTCCCCAGACAGCCATTTTGCTTCTTTGCATTTCTTTTCCATGGGGATGGTCTTGACCCCTGTCTCCTGTACAATGTCACGAACCTCATTCCATAGTTCATCAGGCACTCTATCTATCAGATCTAGGCCCTTAAATCTATTTCTCACTTCCACTGTATAATCATAAGGGATTTGATTTAGGTCATACCTGAATGGTCTAGTGGTTTTCCCTACTTTCTTCAATTTCAGTCTGAATTTGGCAATAAGGAGTTCATAGTCTGAGCCAGTCAGCTCCTGGTCTTGTTTTTGCTGACTGTATAGAGCTTCTCCTTCTTTGGCTGCAAAGAATATAATCAATCTGATTTCGGTGTTGACCATCTGGTGATGTCCATGTATAGAGTCTTCTCTTGTGTTGTTGGAAGAGGGTGTTTGTTATGACCAGTGCATTTTCTTGGCAAAACTCTATTAGTCTTTGCCCTGCTTCATTCCGTATTCCAAGTCCAAATTTGCCTGTTACTCCAGGTGTTTCCTGACTTCCTACTTTTGCATTCCAGTCCCCTATAATGAAAAGGACATCTTTTTTGGGTGTTAGTTCTAAAAGGTCTTCTAGGTCTTCATAGAACCGTTCAACTTCAGCTTCTTCAGCATTACTGGTTGGGGCATAGACTTGGATTACTGTGATATTGAATGGTTTGCCTTGGAACAGAGATCATTCTGTCATTTTTGAGATTGCATCCAAGTACTGCATTTCGGACTCTTTTGTTGACCATCATGGCCACTCCATTTCTTTTGAGGGATTCCAGCAGTAGTAGATATAATGGTCATCTGAGTTAAATTCACCCATTCCAGTCCATTTCAGTTTGCTGATTCCTAGAATGTCAATGTTCACTCTTGCCATTTCTTGTTTGACCACTTCCAATTTGCCTTGATTCATGGACCTGACATTCCAGGTTCCTATGCAATATTGCTCTTTACAGCACCAGACTTTGCTTCTATCACCAGTCACACCCACAGCTGGGTATTCTTTTTACTTTGGCTCCATCCCTTCATTCTTTCTGGAGTTATTTCTCTTCTGATTTCCTGTAGCCTATTGGGCACCTACTGACCTGGGGAGTTCCTCTTTCAGTATCCTATCATTTTGCCTTTTCATACTGTTCATGGGGTTCTCAAGGCAAGAATACTGAAGTGGTTTGCCATTCCCTTCTCCAGTGGACCACATTCTGTCAGATCTCTCCACCATGACCCACCCGTCTTGGGTTGCCCCACGGGCATGGCTTAGTTTCATTGAGTTAGACAAGGCTGTGGTCCTAGTGTGATTAGACTGACTAGTTTTATGTGAGTATGGTTTCAGTGTGTCTGCCCTCTGATGCCCTCTCGCAACACCTACCATCTTACTTGGGTTTCTCTTACCTTGGGCGTGGGTATCATTTGTTGAGGAACCTCCATACTGTTTTCATAGTGGTTACCAATTCACATTCCCAGCAACAGTGTACACACTTCCTTTTTCTCTGCATCCTCTCTGTACTTATTATCTCTGATATTCTTGATAATAGCCTTCTAACAGGTTTGAGAATATGTCACTGTAGTTTTGATTTGCTTTTCCCTAATGTTCAGTGATATTGAGCATGTTTTTATGTATCTTTCTGCCATTTGAATGTCTTTAGTAAAATGTCTGTTTAGTTCCTCTGCCCATTTTTAACAGCGTTGTTGAGTTTTATTATTGAGTTGTATTAGATCTTTATATATTTAGACTTTAACACCTTATCAGATACACAGTTTGCAAATATTTTCTCCCATTCTGTAAGTCATCTTTTCATTTTTTGATTGTTTCTTTTGCTGTGCAGAAGCCCTTTAGTTTGAGGGACTTCCCTGGCAGTTCAGTACAGGGCACACAGGTTTGATCCCTGGTCAGGAAACTAAGATCCTGCATGCCTCATAGCATGGCAAAAAAAAAAAAAAAAAAAAAAAAGAGGAAGACTTTTAATTTAATGTAGTCCTATCTGCTTTTTGCTTTTGTTGCTTGTGCTTCTGATACCACATCTAAAAGTTAATTGCCAAGACCAATGTCAAGGAACTTCTTTCCTATGTTTTCTACTCGAACTTTTATTATATCAGGTCTTATATTTACTCTTTAATTCAAGTTAATTTTGTAACTGTAAAATGGGGTCCAACTGCATTTTTCTGCCTTAAGTTATTCAGTTTTCCCAAGACCATTTTTTGAGGAGACTGTCCTTTTCCCATTGAGTGTTCTTGGCTCCTCTGTCAAATATTAGTTGACCATAAAAGCAAGGGGTTATTTCTGGGCTCTCTTCCGTTCCATTGGTCTGTTGTCTAGTTTTTTAAAATACCAGTACCATACATTTGAATTACTGTAGTTTGAAGTCAGGAAGTGTGATGCTTTCAGCTTTGTTATTCTTTCTTTGATTGCTTTGACTGGTGAGGGTCCTTTGTGGTTCTGTACTTATTTTAAGATTGTTCATTTCTTTTCTGTGAATAATGCCATTGGGATTTTGATAGGGATTACACTAAATCTATAGATGACTTTGGAAAATATATTCATTTTAAGAATAATTAGTTTTTTATATCCATTATACTACCTTTCCATTTCTGTGTTGTCTTCCATTTCTTTCATCAATTCTTGTAATTTTCATTGTACAGATCTTTCACTTCCTTAATAAGATATATTCCTAAGTACGTTATTGTTTTTGATACTATTGTGAATGGGGTAGTTTTCTTTTTCAGATGTTTGTTAGTGTATGGAAATGCAACCGACTTCTGTATGTTGATTTTATATCCTGCAGCTTTGCTGAATTCATTGGTTCGTTCCAACAGTTTTTTTGGTTGATCTATAGCATTTTCTCGGAGAAGGCAATGGCACCCCACTCCAGTACTCTTGCCTGGAAAACCCCATGGACGGAGGAGCCTGGTAGGCTGCAGTCCATGAGGTTGCTAAGAGTCAGACACAACTGAGCGACTTCACTTTCACTTTTGACTTTCATGCATTGGAGAAGGAAATGGCAACCCACTCCAGTGTTCTTGCCTGGAGAATCCCAGGGATAGGGGAGCCTGGTGGGCTGCCGTCTATGGGGTCACACAGAGTTGGACACAACTGAAGTGACTTAGCAGCAGCATAGCATTTTCTATATATAAGATCACATCATCTGCAAATACAATTTCACTTCTTCCTTTCTGATCTGGATGCCTTTTATTTGTCTTGACTAATGCTCTAGCTACAGTTTTCAGTATTAGGATGAATAACAGTGGTGAAAGTGGGCACCATTGTCCTGTCCCCGATCTTTGTGGGACAGCTTTTAATTTTTTACCCTTGAGTATAATGTTAGCTGTGAGTCTGTCATATATGGCCTTTATTAAGTTATGTTGATTCTAAACCAAATTTGCTCAGGATTTTTATTAAGAAAAGATGCTATATTTGGACAAATGCTTTTTCTGCAGTTATTAAGATGATTGTGTGATTTTTCTTTTTCATTCAATTAGTGTTGTTATCACATTTATTGATTTGCCCATGTTGAACCATCCTCGCATCTCGGGGATAAATTCCATTTGGTCATGGTGTATAATCTTTTAAATATGTTGTTGAATTTGGTTTGCTAATACTTTGTAGATATTTTCTACCTATATATTCATCAGGGATATTGGTCTAGTTTTATTTGCTTGTAGTGTCCTTGTCTGGCTTTGGTGTCAGAGTCATGCTAACACCATTTTGGCCTCGTAAAATGAGCTTAAAAATTTTCCCTCTTCTTCAGTTTTTTGGAAGAGTTTGGGAAGAATTGGCATTGATTCCTCATTAAATATTTGGTGGAATCTGACAGTAAAGTCATTTGGCCCTGGACTTTTCTGTATTGGAAGGTTTTAATTTCTGATTCAACCTCCATACTAGTAACTGGTCTTTTCAGACTTTCTGTTTCTTCCTGATTCAGTTTTGGTAGATTGTACATTCCAAGAAATGTATCTATTTATACACTATCGAATTTGTTGATGTAGGATTGTTTAATAGTAGTCTCTCATGATCCTCTATTTCTGTAGTATGTTCTAGTGTCTCCTCTTTTACTTCTGATTTAATGAATTTGAGCCTTCTCTCTTTTTGTCTTAGCTGACTTATCTAAAGATTTGTTAATTTTGTTTGTCTTTAAAAAAAAAAAACCAACTCTTAAGTTTTTAATTTTTTTCTATTGTTTTTCTGGTCTCCATTTATTTTCTTTCTCGTTATTTTCTTCCTTCTGCTAACTTTGGGTTGAGATTATTCTTATTTTTCTAGTTCTTTGAGATGTAAAATTAATCTGTTTATTTGAGGTACTTCTACTTTCTTAATATATGCATTGATTACTATAAACTTTCCTGTCAGAAATGTTTTTTGTTTTGCAGCATCCCATCAATTTTAATACATTGTTTCCATTTTCATTTGTTTCAAGATTTTTTAAACTTTTATCGCCTCCTTTTATATTTATGTTTATGTAATTACCTACCTCTTTTTATATTGTATATTTATTCCCAGATTTTAGTAGCTATGACTATTTTTAATAGTTTTCCTTTAACCTTTATACTGTAGCTTATTTGTTAACACACTGTCCTATTACAGAATTATCATTTCCTAAGTCTGACTACACATTCAGTTTTACCAGTGTGTGTATACTTCAATATGTTTTTATGTCCCTGATTAGTGTCTTTTCATTTCAACTTGAAGAACTTTCAGCATTTCTTGCAAGCTGAGGTGATAAACTCCCTCAGCTTTAGTTACTTCTCCTCTGTCCAGAAAATAACTTTATCAGATAGCATAATCTCAATTAGCATTTTTTAATACTTTGAATGTTGTTCCACTCTCTCCTGGTCTTTGGGGTATCTGCTGAGAAATCCACTGATTGCCCAATGGGTTCTCTGTAGATGAACAGGAATCTTTTTTCCCCTGGATGTTTTTAACATTTTCTTTACCTTTAGTTTTAACAGTTTCATTACAACATGTCTTGGAGGAGGTCTTTTTGCACTCAATTAGAGATAGCTGCCATTTTTCAATGAGCTAATAATGAAGATTATGGTTGTTCTCAATCTAAAGAATTAATCTCTGTTCCAAAAATCCTATTTTTTAAAATTTTTTAATTAAATGTATTTTTAACTGAAGGATAATTGCTTTACAGTGTTATGTTGGTTTCTGCCAAATGTCAACATGAATCAGCCACAGGTTTACCTGTGTCCTCTCCCTCTTGAACCTCCCTCCCCACCTCATCCCTCTAGATTGTTACAGAGTCCTGGTTTGAATTCCCTGAGTCATACAGCAAATTCCCATTGGCTATCTATTTTACATATGGTAAAGTTTGTTTCTCTGTTACTTTCTCCATGAATCCCACCCTCTCTTTCCTCCATCCCCCACCCTCTTGTCCATAAGTCTGTTCTCAATGTGTCTCCATCATTGCCCTTCAATTAGGTTCATCAGTACCATCTTTCTAGATTCCATATATATGCGTTATTATACAATATTTGTTTTTCTCTAACTTCACTCTGTATAATAGACTCTAGGTTCATCCACCTCATTAGAACTGACTAATATGCATTCCTTTTTATGGCTGAGTAATAGTCCATTGTGTGTGTAGATAGATAAATAGATACCTTACAACTTCTTTATCCATGCATATGTTGATGGACATCTACGTTGCTTCCATGTCCTAGCTATTATAAATAGTGATGCAATAAACATTGGGGTACATGAGTCTTTTTCAATTATGGTTTCCTCAGGGTATATGGCTAGTAGCGGGATTGCTGGGTCATATGGTAGTTTTATTGCTAGTTTTTTAAGGAATCTCCATATTGTCTTCCATAGTGGCATATCAATTTACATTCCCACCAACAGTGCAAGAGATTCCCTTTTCTCCATACCCTCTCCAGCATTTGTTTTTTGTAGAGTTTTTGATTATGCCCATTCTGATCAGTATGAGGTGATATCTCATTGTATATTTAATTTGCATTTCTCTAATAATGAGCAATGTTGAGCATTTTTTCATGTATTTATTAACATCTGTACAAATATCCCATTATTATATACTACCATTCCCCAAACTCTTCCAATTTATGATCCTATTATGCTGCTCTTATCCTTAGACTTGCTGAGGTAATTATCAGAATTTTGAAATTATATCACTAAGGCTTTATTTAAGAAAGGATGCCAGAAGGGTAACATAAGTAGAATGAAAATGAAAAGATTTCTCTTTAAAAGTCCCAATATTCCAGACTAAATACTACTCATAAAATAATATTTCAGAATATATGAATAAAATAAATTATCTGGTGACTTCTTAGGCTGAGCAACTTAAACCATGCCCCCATTTCTCTTTCATAAGACAAGAACAATTTTGTTTTCCATGGCTAAGTAATTAAAATGGCAACTATCATAAAACTGTTATTTGTTAGTTTAATAAATGGTTATCTTACTTGGCACTCCACATATTTCAAACTGAAAACAGCCCTCTGGGGGACTCCCCTGGTGGTCCAGCAGTTAAGACTCTACATTTCCACTGCAAGGGGCAGTGGTCAGGAAACTAAGATCCCACATGTGGCATGGCATGGTCAAAAAAAGAAAGAAAATAGCCCTCTGGCCAAATAAGAACATATGTAACTTTTAGAAAAATGATTACACAGGAATATTTTCTCATAGCTCTAAAGTTATTCTCATATATGTTTTTAACTTACCTAGTGTACAAAGATAAATTTTTCTGATAATATTGTTGGTCTTGAGTTTTATAACCATCCTGGATTTCCAAGCCTCAGATATTCAGTATCCCTATAGCCTTCACAGAGTCATAGAGTCAGTATTCAAAAAAAGAACAAAAAAATCTTGGTTTATAAAAGAAGGCAGAGGTGAGAAGAGATCCAGTCTGGTTAGGAAGGGTATGTGAACTTGTAAAAATGAATAATGCACTAGATATCTGTATGTATGTATAGTTTATAGTTTTGTACATATGTATCAGTTGTATAATAGTAAACTGTCGTAAAATAATAAATTATTATAGATAGAGGGAGCTTGTCTTTTTCTTCATCTCCTATTTTCTTCCCCTATTTTTACTTGATAAAGAGAAGATCTTAAGGCAAGAAAAAAGAACTTTTCATATTTTATGCTACAAAGTTCTAAGGTTTGCCTCAAAAGATGTTTGATATCAGGAAGAGAAAGGTGTACAACAGCTATTCCATTGTGAAGAAATAAAGAGACTTTACTTCATTCTCAGGAAGGCCCTCCCAGGGACCTTGCAATGAGGGAGTGGGGGGCCTGTTTCGCACCTTTGAGATTGGGGCGGGGGAGTGGGGGGTGCTTTCTCAGGCTGCAAAAGACAGAGGAACCCCTGCAGGAGTTGGAGGAGTGGGAAAGAACTGAGTGACCAAAGGCCACTCTTGGGGAAAATGAGGAAATACTTTATACCTCTCTGTTCTTTATTCGTGCCTGCGTGCTCAGCCTGGAGAAGGCAATGGCAACCCATTCCAGTGTTCTTGCCTGGAGAATCCCAGGGACGGGGGAGCCTAGTGGGCTGCCGTCTATGGGGTCGCACAGAGTCGGACACAACTGAAGCAACTTAGCAGCAGCAGCGTGCTCAGCTACTCAGTCATATATGACTGTTTGGACTGTAGCCTGCCAGGCTCCTCTGTCCATGGACTTTTGCAGGCAAGAATACTGCTGTAGCTTGCCATTTCCTTCTCCAGGGATCTTCTCAACCCAGAAATGGAAACCAGGTGTCCTGCATTGGCAGGCGGATTCTTTACACTGTGCCACCTGGGAAGCCCTTGTTCTGTATTCTGTGTGTGTTAACTGGTGATAAGAGAATTTTTTTCCCTTGGTAATGGAGTGTATGTACCTCAGTACTTTTCCAGATGCTGTAAAAAACATGAGCAATGTCTGTCTGTCTGTCTATCTACTGAAGGAAAGTTTCAAAGATTATGCACTGAACTGTCAAATAATAATAGGGAAGAGTACAGAATTTTTTTCTACTTCATTCACTTCCATATATTTTGAGTCTTAAAAATTAAAACATAAATTATGGGGGAAAACTGTTGCCAGTATTCTTTTCTCTGATTGTACTTTTTCCTTAGGGGAAGAATCTCAGAAAGATGAAGATTTGGTTTTCAGTCTTTAATTATGTTCATCCGTCTTTAGTCAAAGGGTATACAGCAATCAATGTGACTTCCTGGTGGCTAAGTGGTAAAGAATCCACCCGTCTGGGAATGCAAACTAATACTGCCACTATGGAGAACAGTGTGGAGATTCCTTAAAAAACTGGAAATACAACTGCCATACCACCCAGCAATCCCACTGCTGGGCATACACACCAAGGAAACCAGAACTGTACCCCAATGTTCATCACAGCACTGTTTACAATAGCTAGGACATGGAAGCAACCTAGATGTCCATCAGCAGATGAATGGGTAAGAAAGTTGTGGTACATATACACAATGGAATATTCAGATTCAGTTTCAGTTCAGTCGCTCAGTCATGTCCAACTCTTTGCAACCCCGTGAATCACAGCATGCCAGGCCTCCCTGTCCATCACCAACTCCTGGAGTCTACCCAAACTCATGTCCATCGAGTCAGTGATGCCATCCAGCCATCTCATCCTCTGTCATCCCCTTCTCCTCCTGCCCCCAATCCCTCCCAGCATCAGGGTCTTTTCCAATGAGTCAACTCTTCGCATCAGGCAGTCAAAGTATTGGAGTTTCAGCTTTAGCATCAATCCTTCCAATGAATACCCAGGACTAATCTCCTTTAGGATGGACTGGTTGGATCTCCTTGCAGTCCAAGGGACTCTCAAGAGTCTTCTCTAACACCACAGTTCAAAAGCATCAATGGAATATTACTCAGCCATTAAAAAGAACACATTTGAATGAGTTCTGATTAGGTGGATGAAACTGGAGCCTATTATACAGAGTGAAGTAAGCCAGAAAAAAAAACACCAATATAGTATATTAACGCATATATATGGAATTTAGAAAGATGGTAACAATGACTGTATATGCGAGACAGCAAAAGAGACACAGATGTAAAAAACAGACTTTTGGACTCTGTGGGAGAAGGTGATGGTGGGATGATTTGAGAGAATAGCGTTGAAACATGTATATTACCGTATGTGAAATAGATGACCAGTCCAAGTTCGATTCATGAAATCAGGGGACTCAAAGCCACTGCGCTGGGACAACCCTGAGGGATGGGATGGGGAGGGAGGTGGGAGGGGGGTTCAGGATGGGGGACACATGTACACCCATGGTTGATTCATGTCAATGTATGGCAAAACCAATACAATATTGTAAAGTAATTAGCCTCCAATTACAATAAATAATTTTTTTTAAATAGTAGCCACAAGAAAAAAAGAATCCACCTGTTGGGAAGATCCCCTGAAGGAAGAAATGGCAACCTGCTTCAGTATTCTTCCCTGGAGAATACTGGGAATTCTGGGAATTCTGAGAATACTCTGTCCCATGGACAGAGAAACCTGGCAGGCCACAGTCCATGGTGTCAGAAAGAATCAGACACAACTGAGCGACTTAGTACACATGCATGTGGACAGCTTTCTGCTCAGGAACCTGGAGGGAAAAAAATGTTCAACTTCAATTTGGAGGGATGAGGCTCTGAACACGAGAAGCAAGTGAGGGAATTTCCTGGTGGAGTCAGGGTTCAATCCCTGGTCAGGGAAGATCCTGCAAGCCACGCAGTAAGTCCAAAAGAAAAAGAAGAGTTGTGAAAATTGACTGAGATAAAGCAAAAGTTATACACCTGCAGGTAGTAATATTTATTGCATGACCAGACAAGGAAGTGAGGTGATTACTCACTTAGATTAGTCAGAGAGAGGAATCAAGAGAACCAGGAGAAAGATGGTCAGGTCACTTGCTATAGACCCACAGTTGACAACTAACTTTTTAGTGTGTCATGTCAACAGAGCATTTGAAAATTAGCTGTGGGAGAGTCAAAGAATGATGAGAATAAGCTACAAGGGGATATATCGTACAGTATAGGGGATAGAGCCAGTATTTCACCATAACAGTAAATGGAGTATTTGCTCGGTCTCATCCGACTCTTTGTGGCCCTATGGAATTGTAGCCCACCAGGCTCCTCTTCCCATAGAATTTTCCAGGCACGAATACTGAAGTGGGTTGCCATTTCCTCCTACAGGGGGTCTTCCTGACCCAGGGATTGAACCCACATCTCTTGTGTCTCCTGTATTAGCAGGAGGATTCTTCACCCTAGCGCCACCTGGGAAGCCCTAAATGGAGTAAAACCTTTAAAAATGGTGAATCACTATATTGTACATCTGTAACATATAATATTGTACAACAGTTATACTGTATTTCAGAAAGAAGTCCAAGTCTAATCTAGAAAGAAAAAGTCCAGAACTTAAAATACAGTAAAAGAAAAGCTAAAAAAAAGAGAGAGAGAGAAAATATGAGTAGAAAGAATAAAGTCTAAATTGGAGGCATGTAAAGAACTTAAAAGAAGCTCTTCTCTTCAGAGTCCCAGAGCTTTAACACTGGCAGAAATTTGATCAGCCAATCCCTTTCAATTTACACGTGTCTGTAAACGAGGCTTAGAGAGGCTCAAATAACCAGAGAGAGGTTATACAACCAGTTTGCTGCAGAGTAAAGGCTAGAGTGCTGATCTCTGGACTTGTGACCCTTCACAAGAATTATATCCTTATGGTCTTGGTTTGTTTTTTCTAAATAAAAATAATATTCACATATGTACCATTTTTTTTGAATCTATAATAGTGTTTGAGAGCATAACCATGAAATCCAGAAAATTATACATGGTAATTCTAAGCTTTCTTTGCATGAAATTTCCTGAGAATGGAACTGAATTCCAGAGACTGTCAGCCACCCAGTAAGTTACTTGGGTGCCTCTCTGACTGTTTATTTGGATAACATTTGGATGTTCTGAAGAGCTGAAGATACCACCGGGGCCTAACCCTTCTTTCCAGGGAGGTTTTCTAGCCCCAAATAGAAAAAGATTCTCAAGGTGAGGGCAAGCATTTGAGAGAAACCATTTTTACCTTTCAGGCAATTTTTCATGCAGATTCAAATTGAATCCCCGTCACTGGTTTTAATGAAGAGGATTTAGCGTCTTTCAGAAACTCTTTTACCACAGTATCTGAAAATCAGTGACACCGTCAAAGCATATTCTCATCTCATACTCAAAACCTTTTGTGAGTTTAGAGAAATTCTGTATTTTTGTACACTTAAATAGTTTAACACATAATATACATGGAAAAGATTGTTTTGAGTTAGCTTTATCAAAGCCGCTCCTGGAGGATGTCAGACTGGTAGTGCTGTGCTGTGAGGGGAGGTGCTGAGGGAGGTGCCCACAGGGAAGTTCAATGTGCTGCTGCCCCCTGGCTGCCAGGAGACCCCGGGGCTGCAGAAATGCACCCTCTGCAGAACCTTCTCAGAGGAACACACAGTTGCCAGAAGAAAAAAATTCCTTCCTTCTGAGAGTCTCTCCTGACAAAGCTTGATATCACGCCCACTGGCAAGGGAGAAATATTTTTAGGGCCGATTGTTACAGAGAAGAAAATAAGGGGGAAATCAGAGCTGCCAGGAGCTTCCCAGGTGGTTCCATGGTAAAGAAGCCGCAGGAGCTGCAAGCTCAGTCCCTGGGTCAGAATGATCCCCTGGAGAAGGAAATGGCAACCCACTCCAGTATTCTTGCCCGGAGAATCCCATGGACAGAGGAGCCTGGGGGGCTGTGGTCCATGGGGTTGCAAAGAGTTGGTCACAATTTAGCGACTAAACAAGTTTGTCACTGTAGGGGGCACACTTTTCAACTTTGATCTGTTTCTCACTTGTTTTATTATCTTCCCTATCATACTTTATTTCTACTCCCATTCTCTCCTCCTCCCACCTCGATTGTGGCTCCCATATGGTTGTATGTGTTTTGGAAATATACGTTACCTCTGAAAATGATATGATTTTATGTAGAAATATAGAAACAGCGACATATCCCTGTTTATAGTATGCAATTGAATCTTACATAGAGATTTTTCTTTTGCTCTGCAGAGCTTGTTCTCTCTTGACCTACATGAATGATCTGCACCATAGACATCATCCTCTCTTCCTTAATTTAATACTGTTGCAATACCCATCCCTGTAGCCGTTCAGTATGCATGGAGCTGATTTCTGCTGGCTGACACACGGCACTCCCTGCTTGCGTTCTCTAGGACACATTAACCTTTTCCCTGAAAGTGGACAACTAGCAGCCTCCAACTCCCAGTGGTGCTGTGATAAATAAATATCCCTGTTCACATCCCAGATATCCTGAGTCGGTCAATTGAGGGGTCAAAAGGTCAATGCACGTTCAGTTTCACCAACCTCCAGAAAGGCTGAGTCTGTTTGAATGTCCACCAGCAATGCATGAATAGTCCTATTTCTTCACATGATCCCAAGTACTGCACATTATCCAGTGTTAAAACTTTGGTCAATCTGATGGATAAGAAGTCTCTCTCTCTCACATACACACATACATACATACATACATATATCCTTTCTTAGGACAAACTGTATAATTAAAACATTACTAAGAATAATAACCAACCAGTTGAGAGTAAATACATAAATAGCAAGGTGGGAAGGGAGGGTGGAAGGAACTGGGAGACTGGGATTGACACATGGGCACCACTGATGTGTGTAAAATAGATAACTGATGGCAACACTCTGTACGGCACAGGAGCCCCACTCAGTGCTCTGTGGGGCCCTGAATGGGAAGGAAGTCCAAAAGGGAGGGGATATGTGTATATGTGTGGCTGATTCATTTTGCTGCGCAGTAGAAGCTAACACAACATTGTAAGGGAATATACTCCAAAAAATTAATTAGAAGAAAAAAAGAGTGAACAACCAAAGTAAAGTACTTGGGACCTACAAAAGCTTTGAATAGATCAGGTGCGCCCTGAAAGGCTGTATTTTGACTGGGTGAAGAAACTAAAGTTAACAGAGCTGTGAGTTAAGACAAGTAAGGTGCTGAGTGAATTTAAGAGCAAATCTGACTATGATTTTGCTCTATTTGGTGCAAAAATGAATAAATCATGTTGAAATTTTCCCACTGTATTTAAATAGCTGCAATGCAATCTTTAAATTTTAAGCCTGGAAGAATGGCTGAAAGTCAAGAGTCACTGTTTTTTTTTTCCTTATTGCAAAAGTGTATAATAGCTTATAAAATACATTCCTATTAGCCTTCACGTAAGTTTTAAATGATATCACCGATACATTTCTCCATTTCAGTTTTCCCTTCGACACAAGACCTATTCATGTATTTTGCCCATTTTTAATTGGGTTTTCTTTTTTTCCCCTTGATTCATTGGAGCTGCTTATATGTACTAGAATAATGTTTATTTCTTGTTACTTTCAGATATTATAAATATCTTTCCCCTCTCATTTCCTAATTATGTCTTTGGTGACATCACATAAGAAATCCAACTTTCAGCCACATGATTTATGCTTTGAGGTCTGGTTTAAACAATCATTTCTTATATGTATGCCACAAAGATATTCCCCTATATTTTCTTTCATAAGCTTTATAATCTTACCTTTCTTATTTAGGCTTTTAAAACACCTGGTATATTATTTTCTATAGGACAGTAAAACAATTGTTTTTTTCCAGTGCAAATAAATTTCCTGATTGATTTATGAGGCCACCTCTATCATAATATCAAGATTGACCACTTATAAAGATTATCTCTGGGCCTTTGTACCTTTGGTTTACTTTTCTATCCTCATGTTAGCTCCAAACTCTTTTTTACAGTTATGTTCTAAAGTGTGAGAGGGCAAGTCCCTTGCCTTTATTCTTCATTTTCAAAATTATCTTAGCTGTTAAGAGACCTGTGTTCTTCCATGTCGTGCTTATTATTAAGCTGCGTCTTTCAGCTTCTAGCCTACCCTTTACAAGCCTCTTTGATGCTGAAGCTGGGGTCAACAAATCACATTTCTCATTTACTGAGTGGCTACCTGTCACCAAAGGATAACTGGGGGCTGGAGAGGAACGAGGGCTTGTTCCTTAACGTCTGCCTTTTGGTTGCTGCCTGTGTTGCCCCAGCCCGACTCCTTCACCCCAACAGCAGCAACTGACTCCAATTTGCGGTGCTTCCTGTTCTCCAAAAACCAGCCTCATCACACTGCCTTTGGTTTCCTGGAATCGGCTGGCTGGGCTGAGCTTGTCAGCGCTCTGAGCATGAACTGCCCTCCACCCAACTGTCTGAGTCCCAGCTCCAAGAGACCAGACCTCTAGCCCCATCTCTTTGTTTCTCCAGCCCTAGAGAAACTCACTGCTTTCTTTTTGTCTCTTAGTTCCGCAATACCTGCTAACAATTTTATATATATTAATTTACCTCTGCTATATAACTGGTGTGGTTTTAAATTTCCAACTGTATCTTGACTGGACAAATAACAAGTTCAAAATCAATCTGTCAAATTCAAAAAGAAAAATTCCACAATATTTTTATTTCTTTTTTTCCCCCCAAACTTTATAAACTTTTTATTTTGTATTGGGGTATAGCCGCTTAACAATGATGTGGTATTTTGAGGTGAACAGCAAAGGGACTCAGCCCTACATATACATGTATCCATTCCCCGCCAGACTCCTCTCCCATCCAGGCTGTCACATAACATTGAGAATATTTGTATTTCAATTGCTCTAAATGTGCAGATTAATTTTGAAAGAATTTATTTGGAAACAATATTAAGTTGGCCACATATTAATATGACAGCTCTTCATTTACTCAGATCATCGATATAGTTCAATAGGGTTTTAGAAACTTTATTCATTTAAGACTAGTGTGCTCTTTGGGAAAAAAGGAGCAGATTCAGGTTTCGTGGGGCCCAAAGCATATGCTTAACTTAGAGAACTATCTTTTGGAAAAAGAATATAAGATTACACATAAAGAATTAAATACACAAGTAAATTGATTTAGAATGAGAACAGAATAAAAATAAATTACACGTTTTTTAAACTTTACAATAGCAATGATGTAAAAACAAATGCAGAAAGATAACAATGCTTTTATTAACTAACTACACAGCACACCTCTATACATTTTGACTTCACATTCATTGATCACATATCCACACAAAAACAATTTTATAATATTTTATAGAATAATATAATGCTAATTCAGTCTCTTTTCATAGTAGATTGAAATTTGTTTTTTCTTATTGATAGTTTAGAAATTTTTTCTTTCAGTTTCATGTCTCATTCTTTGTAAGTCATACATTTTTTAAATTGTTACCAAATTTGTGACTTCAAGTTTTGTTTTTTGTTTTTGTTTTTTTACTATATATAGGAGTATAAGATTTTAGGACATTTCAATAACTAACAAGTCTTAAGACAGACTTTGAATTGGTGATATTCAACCAGTTTGCTGTTGATGTGTATTATAAATCTTGTGATATAAATGTAAATTATTTCATGGAAAACTAGCAGAAATTTTAATTTTTTTCAATTTTTTCATATGATTTACTGTTCTATAATTTTCTAACATGGCTGTATAAAGCCTCTAGTCAAGAATGGTTATTTTTCTCCCCATAGATCTATTCATTGTTGCTTTATATATTTGATCTATATTACTAAGTGCATTAACACGACCTTGAGCAAAATCTCCTGATCTATGTTTTTATATGTTTATAATGTCCTTTTTTTTTTTTCCCCCACTAACGGAGGCTAAAATGTTACATGTAGTAAAAGAAATTTAAGTAATTTTTAACAAATATCTGTGCCTTTGCTGTTGACTATTTTTTTTTAGTTTTATTTTTTAATAGAAGTATAATGGCTATACAATACTATTTTAAGTTACAGGTGTACAATATAGTGATTCACAATTTTTAAAGTTATACTCCACTTATTGCTCTTATATAGGTTATATTCACCATGTTTACCAATATATCCTTGTAGCTTATTGCATACCTAAGAGTCTGTACCTCTTACCTCCTACCCTGTTCTGCCCCTTCCCACTTACCTCTTCCTACTGGTAACCACTAATGTGTTCTCTGCATCAGTCACTCTGTTTCTTTTTTGCTACATGCACTAGTTTGTTGTAGTTTTTGGATCCCACATACAAGTTGTATCATACAGTCTTTGTCTTTCTCTGCCTTATTTCACATAGCATGATGCCCTCCAAGTCCATCCATCTTGTTGCACATGGTAAAATTTGGGGGCTTTTTTGTGGCTGAGTACTATTCCTATATATGTGTGCATGTGTATATAGATACAGATATAATGAGTGTGCCTGTGTGTGTGTGTGTGTGTGTGTATAAATTCTATATCCACTCATCTGCTGACAGACACTTAGCTTGCTTCCATATCTTGACAGTTGTAAATAATGCTGCTATGAACACTGAGGTGTGTGTATCTTTTCCAATCAGTGTTGCTATTTTTCAGTATATACTCAGGAGTGGAATGCTGGGTCAGTTCTATTTTTAGTTTCTTGAGAAACTTCCATACTGTTTTCCACAGTGGCAGTACCAATTTACATTCCCACCAACAGTATTCAAGGGTTCCCTTTTCTCCACATCCTTGCCAACATTCGTTATTTGTGTTCTTTTTCATGATGACCATTCTGACAAGTGTAAGGTGATATCTCATTGTGGTTTTGATTTGCATTTCACATTTCCTCTTTGGAAAAAAAGTGTCTATTCAGTTTTCTACCCATTTTTTAATCAGATTTTTTGTTCATTTGATATTTAGCTATATGAGCTTTTTATATAAGTTGAATACTAATCTCTTATTGGTCACATCATTTGCAAATATTTCCTCCTATTCAGGAAGTTGTCATTTTGTCGATGGTTTTCTATGCAAAAGCTTTTAAGTTTAATTAGGTCACATTTGTTTGTTTTTGCTTTTATTTATTTTGCTTTAGGAGACAGATCCAAAAAAATATTATTATTGCTATGATGTATGTCAAAGAGTGCTCTGCCTATGTTTACCTCTACAAATTTTACAGTATCTGGCTTTACATGTAGATCTTTAATCCATTTTGGGTTTATTTTTGCATATGGTGTTAGAGAATGTTCTAATTTCTTTCTTTTACATGTAGCTGTACAGTTTTCCCAGCACCACTTGTTGAAGAGATTGGCTTTTCACCATCATATATTCTTGCCTCCTTTGTCATAGATTACTGGCCATAAGTACATGAGTTTATTTCTGGGCTCTCTATTCTGCTTCATTGATGTGTCTATTTTTTGTACCAGTTCCATACTCTTTAGATTATTGTAGCTTTGTAGTATAGTCTGAAGTCAGGGAGCCTGATGTCTCCAGTATTGTTCTTGTTTCTCAAGATTATTTTGGCTATTTGGTCTTTTGTGTTTCTATAAAAATTTTAAATTATTTGTTCTATTTCTATGAAATACACCACTGGTATGTTGATAGGGATTGCACTGAATTTGTAGATTTCGTTGGGTAGTATGGTCACTTTTACAATATTGATTCTTTCAATCCAAGAACGTGGTATATCTTTCCATCTGTTGTATTATCTTCAATTTCTTTCATTACTGTCTTAGTTTTCCAAGTACAGGTCTTTTGTTTCCTTAGGTAGGCTTATTTTTAGATATTTTATTCTTTTTTATGTAACTGTAAATGGGATTGTTTCTTTAATTTCTCCTGTCGATAGTTTGTTGTTAGTGTGTAGAAGTGCAGCGGGTTTCTGTATACTAATTTTGTATCCTGCGATTTTGCCAAATTCATTGATGATCTCTAGTAGTTTTCTGGTGGCATCTTTAGGATTTCTTTTACATGTGGCTGGCACAGTCTTCCCAGCACCACTTGTTGAAGAGATTGGCTTTTCACCACCATATATTCTTGCCTCCTTTGTCATAGATTACTTGACCATGAGTGCATGAGTATAGTATCACGTCATCTGCAAACAGTGAGAGTTATACTTCTTCCTTTCCAGTTTGGACTCCTTTTATTTCTTTTTCTTCCCTGATTACAATGGGTAGGACTTTTAAGACTATGTTGAATAAAGATAATGAAAGTAGGCATCCATATCAGATGCCTTTTTGTTTTTTAATTTACCTGCAAAAGTGGAAAAACAACATTTTTCAGATTCCCCTGGAGCCATGGCTCAGAATACTGATTAGGTTCTGCCAATTGGAGGTACACACCCAGGATTGGGAGGACGGCCTTTTTGGCTATTTTTCAAATCAAAGTTATAGAGACGTGAGTTTCTGCACACTTACATCCACATCTGCTGTCCAACTTCTTGTGTAATTAACAAGAAATTCTGGTGGTTGCAGCAGTCGGACTCTGGATTCTGGTGCCCAGCCACAGTGGATGCAGCATTGCTGGCATGAACCTAGCCTAGATGGTGGTGTGTCTTTGAACTCAGGGATTCCAGGGATGACCTCTACAGTAGTAAGTCCCCTAGTAGGTCAGATGTGGGGTCTGGGAATGATTTCTGGAGACCTAGGCTAGATTCCACTCTTCTGGCTGTCCTGTGATTTTCAAAGCATTGATTACTGCTATTGAATCTTTTTCTACTTAATAACTGAAGACAGTCACTATTTTCTGCAGTGAACCTCAAAGGCTTATTCAGTTTTTCCTCTTTCATCATACAAATCTAAGAAGTAAAAAAAAAAAGCCATTCCTGCTTCCAGAAATTCTTATATCCAATCACCCTTTTCCCCTTTCATAGTTCAGGCTTTTAGGATATAAAGGGAAAAGCATCAGCTTTGGATCCTGGAATCAGTTTATGGCCATACCACTCACAAGCCATTCCATGCCTATCTACTAAGTAAAATTTTTGAGATTTTTCTACATCCTTGCTTATTTTTTTTTTCCAGTACACTTGTCTTATTCTAAAAATATGTACATTAAAGTCTCTCACTATGGTTGTGCTTCTGCCAATCTATCTTGCAGATCTAATACTGGTTGCTTTATACATTTAGCTGCTCTATCTCTTGGGGTGTGTGATTCATTAAATTGTTTTCCTAAATTGCACTGTTATGATGCCACAGTGTCTCACTTTTCCCATTAATATATCTGCTCTTGTGTGAGGAGGACACGGTTAAGTTTGAGGTCCCCAAAGGCTATAAGGAAGGTTGCTCTCTTACAGCATATCAACACAAGCTTTCCATCTTTCCAGATGATGCATTCTACTTCTTCAGAACAAGCCTGTCACTTTTTTGGCCTGGGGCTATACTTCTCTCTCATCTACCCTTCAGGAACTTGGGGGCAGGGTTGTACAGGAAGATACCTGTACTGATATGTTTTCTCATCAATCTTACTTTTCACTCCCAATTTCTGTGACATGTGCTGAACCCAAACCAAAGTCAGTCTGATGTTCTGAAGGGCAGAGAGGAAGGGAGAGACAGAGGGGAAGAGAAAGACAGAGAAGGAAAATCAGTCTGGAAAGTTCAAGGTCTGTTATATTTTGATTTTCCTGACGGAAGAACGGATTCTTCTTATGGTTCCATTATTGGCTATGGGTTCCTCATCAGAGGAGCTAGTGGTTAAAGGCATGAGTTTTGAGATAGACTTCCTTGACTCAAACCCTGTTTCCATCATTTAGCAGTTGTGTAACTTTGCGCAAGTTACATAATCTGTAAATCTCCAGTCCTCAATTTACAGAGCAAGACTATAATCATTTCTGTCTCACGGTTACTGTGAGGAGCAAATGATATAATGTGCTGTGTTTCATACAACACTTGCCACCCAGGACCTCTTCGTAAGTAGTAGCTGCTGTTACTGCTGTTATTAATATTGCTACCCAACAACATCACGCTCCTGCATTCTCATTTTCAAATGCAGGCGCTGGGAGTTAATTTAATGCTATTTCCTTAGAAATGTGTGCATGTAAAGTTTTCTCTGTCAGCCTTCCTGGCTCGGGTTTATTTAAATCTACTTTAATTGTGGAGGACACAGAGTTCTTTTTGTCTGACCTGGTATTTGCTTCATCCCATTAGCAGCTCCCTGCAGCGCCTGATGCTCAGTACTTACAATTACTCACCTATCACTGAGATCTCGGCTCTCCAGCAACACTGGTCTTGGCAGCTTCACCTTGCCTGCCCCTCCTTTGCCTGCCCCTCCTTTGAGGGAAGGGCTTAGGTTGCACTTCCAGCTCCTGAGGCAGGATGAGGTGCGGAAGGAGCGAAACTTTCCTTCTCTCTGAAACAAAATGAGAATTAAAAATGAACTCTGAACTTACACAAATCCCACACAAGCACCTTGAAAAGTTGATGCCCTTTTCAAAGGAGGTAGGAAATCAGATTTCCTTATTGACAAGGAATGAACATGGAACATTTTAAGTGCTAACAGCAACCTCTTAACTGCTTGTGAAAGGAGAAAGGAATGAGATTCTGATAAGCTTAAGAAAAGACATAGTAAAAATTACAGGAGTAGGACCTTGCAATATACTAATGCTATTTGTTGGAGCAGGAGATGGCAGCCCACTCCAGTATTCTTGCTTGGAAAATTCCATGGACAGAGGAGCCTGGCAGGCTACAGTCTAAGGGGTCACAAATTGTCAGACAAGACTGAGCGGCTAAGCACAGCACCAATGCTATTTGTAATACCATATTGGTTACTTTTTGTCTTTTAAGGAATGCTCATATGCATGTGGATAATACACATTTGCAGTCTGGTCCCCCAAACATGCATGTCTAATCAAAGTTTATTAGAGAGAGAAACAGTCATCAGTCTTGTCTATACTTTGTAGAGTCCAGGGTAAATGTCTCGTATCACAGAGTAAAAGCCAGAGCCTCATAGGAGTCCTTGTGATGAAATAAAGAGAAAAGGGCTTGGTGTCAAGGCTGTTTCTGAAATAAGACTCTATCCTTTATTATCTTGATGATTTTGGACATATTTATACTTCTACTCTATAAAATATTCCTAGCTATTTCATCTCTAAAATATTATAACAGCTACTTTAAAATATTGCTGCAATGATTAGAAATCATTCTTGTAAATACCCTAGAATATATAAGGTATTTAAATGGTAGCTACTACAAAGAATGGCTTCTTGTCAGACTGATGTGAGGTATATTTAAACTTTTGTTTAGATGTGTGTGTTGTAAAGAACTCACCCTTGCTCAAAGAGGTCTGGAGAATATCCCACCTAATAAAAATGTCTTTGTTTACCTGGGGGTTTCAAGTCTCCAAGATAGTCTAACAATGTGATTCAGGGTGGGGATTTGGGTCCCATGATATTAGCTCAGCCTCTCCAGGAGCTGGGGACTGAGGTCAGCCATATGTACAGCCAACCAGGTCTACATGACCAATAAAACAAATGGACACCAAAGCTCCGGTGGGCTTCCCTGGTTAGCAATCCTTCCTGTGTGTTGGCATACATTGTTGCCAGGAATGTTAAGACTATTCAAGACTCCACAAGAGGGCAGTAGGAAGCTCCATGCATCTTGCTTTGGCTGATTTTAATCTGTATCGTTGTAGTGTAACAAACTGTAGCTGGGAGTCATTTCAGTGAGTTCTATGCCTCTTTCTAATGCTAATGCTAATGCTAAGTCGCTTCAGTCATGTCCGACTCTGTGCGACCCCACAGATGGCAGCCCACCAGGCTCCGCCATCCCTGGGATTCTCCAGGCAAGAATACTGGAGTGGGTTGCCATTTCCTTCTCCAAGTGAATATAAAAACTGAGGATCGTCTTGGGGAGCTCTGAGCTTGCAAATGGTATAAGAAGTGAGGGTGATTCTGTGGAATGTTCCCTAACCTTGCAAATTGATTTGCAACTTCTTCATATGTCTAGAGTAATTTCAAATAAAAATGTTCACTTGAAAACAAAACAACAACAACAACAAAAAAACCCAGAATATACCCGAATCTTCTCTGGAATATAAAGCAGATATAGGATTCTAAGTGGAGGAGTCTTAAGGTTAAAGAACAAAGCCTCAAATCACACCATTAAATTGTGTTAACACCAGGAACTTGACTTTACTGCAACCACTGTAGCTCTTTCACTAGGGCTGTTTCTGCCTTAGAAACTCAACCCTGCAAGCACTAGAAAAGCAGCGCTACTGCTGCTCCTGTGACCTGTGCCAGCAGAAAGTGGAGCCCCGTTGACAGCTTTCTATCCTATACCTTAACTGCAAAGGAAGCTTGCAACTTGAATTCTGACATCTCCCTTTGGGGAGGGATGGCTTATTTGTGGGAAAAAAATTAAAAAAGAACAACTAAATGGATGATGGAATAAATACACAAAAGAGAACAAAAAAATTGCAGCTCTAACTAATTCACTCATGATTAGAAAGATATTATTAACTCCATACATTACCATGCGACCTCACTTCAGTCATGTCTGACTCTGCAATCCCATGGACTGTAACCCGCCAGGCTCCTCTGTCCATGGGATTCTCCAGGCAAGAATACTGGAATGGGTTGCCATTTCCTCCTCCTGGGAATCTTCCCAACCCAGGGATTAAACCCGTGTCTCTTATGTCTCCTGCATTGGCAGGCGGGTTCCTTACGAAGAGTGCGATCAGAGGCAGAAGTGGCAAATATAAAGCAATAAAAGGTATCATTTGTTTAACATGGGCTTCCCTTGTGGTTCAGCTGGTAAAGAATCTGCCTGCAATGTGGGAGACCTGGGTTCGATCCCTGGGTTGAGAAGACCCCCTGGAGAAGGGAAAGGCTACCCACTCCAGTATTCTGGCCTGGAGAATTCCATGGACTATATAGGCCATGGGGTCACAAAGAGTCAGACACGACTGAGCGACTTTCACTTTTAGCATCTGTTACGTGCCAAGCACTATATATACCCCATCTCTAAAGTCTTTAAAAACCCCGTATGGCAGGTATTAGTATTCTCACGTCACAAATATTGGGAACAAAACTGGAGTCAGAGAAGTGGGCATGCCAGGGTCACACAGCAGCGGATCTGACTCCTATCCCTCTCCTTGTTGCTGCTTCAGAATGTCCCCAGACAGGGCCCCTGAAACTAGGTTCGCATTTCTGCACAAGAAGTTGGTAAATATATTAAAAGCCTATTAACGTACATTTTCTTGAAAGAGTGGTTTCAAGAAACCAGTCAGTGTCACGTGTTCCAGGCATTGTGGTAGTGGAAATCTCTCAGCCCAGGTAAATGCTAGTGGGCAAGACTCAAGAAAGCTGTCCATGTACAGGCGGTCCTGGAGTGGGCTCTGCTGGACAGGTGGTGGTGGACATGGAGGATCAAGAGGCACCATCTGGCCTCAGGATCACTGTGGAGGGAGGTTCGCCTTCCTGGGGATGGGAAGATCAGGTCCGGCCATTGCCCCACTGTTCAGCTCCCCAGCTGGTGCATCCTGCCAGACGCCCTGATGATGACACATAGGAAAAAGAACACTGGCCTTTTTTAACTTCTAGCAAGTGTATCATTAGGACATTGTATACCTTTTACCTTGTGAACTTCCATTAGGTTTTCTGCCAAAGACTTAAAAGACATATTTCTTTGTTTTAGCTGAAATGTTACTTTGGGAAGGTTATGATTTCCTAATAGAAAATTCACACATGGGAGAATATGAACGTGACAGGCTAAACCCTTTGTCTGACTTAAATTTAAATTTCCTTCTAGTCATCCTTGGAGATTTCAATGATGTGGACTTGTTTTTGCATAATGCGTATGGTATAAATGGTTCAGTACCCATGAACAATGCTCTCTTTAGTATCAAAATAGAAGCGTAGCAGAGTGATATACTTAACATGTAAATTGAATCATGGGCCTCCTCTCCTTCAGTGGCATTCCTTTGCTTTTATAATAAAATCCAAACTCTTTACCTCAACAGAGAAGGAAAAAAATAAAGATTTGCTCGCCTTTGATCTTTTGATCTTGACTTTATAAGTAGGAGTACAACATGTTACAAAGATGCACAAACTATAGTTCAACTTAGTTAAACAATATTAAGTACGTATCATATGTCAAGTTCATGGTAGGCGATGGGGGTATATATATGTACATAAAATATGGACAATGGTGTAGTCTGTTGGAGGAGACATATATAAGTCAGTAGTTACAGAAAAATGAGACACATGCAAGAAAAGTACATTCAGGATGGAGTTGTGGGGCAAGGCAGAGAATGACTGTTGGGAGGTAGACAGCCAGACAAGACTGCACAAAGATAAGATGACTAAATAGGGGACTGGAAGGTGAAGTCAATAAAGCAGAAAAAAGCGGTCCAGGGAGAGGAACCAGCATGTTAAAAGGCCCAGGAGCATTAACAGCACAGTACAGGTTTTGCTATGTTGGGCCATAAAGCACATGAGGACAGGTCATAGAGGGGGGTGACAAGGCTGGGGCTAGACACGAGGGACTTGAATGCCATGCTAGTGGGTTGATTGCCAGTCTTCAAGCCAACGCTTTCCAATACTCCATGAGTCTATGGTAGCAACTTGAATGGAAAATGACATGGTGACATCATGTTTAAAAAATACACCAAGATATACAGCAGTGTGTGTGCGAATATACGAAGAAAACAGTATTTATATTCTGCGGTGCTGTGCTAAATCGCTTCAATTGTGTCCAACTCTTTGTGACCCTATCTGTGGCCTGTAGCCTGCCAAGCTCCTCTGTCCATGGGATTCTCCAGGCAAGAATCCTGGAGTGGGCAGCCATTTCCTTCTCCAGGGGATCTTTCCAACGCAGGGACTGAACCTACGTCTCCTGCACTGCATGCAGATTCTTTACCGTAATTGTGTGTACTTTTGTGGAGAGAGAATCCATAGCTTTATAAATATTCAAACAGGTACAAGACCCAGAAGAGAAAGCTTTAGCCTAGGAAGGCAAAGAGAAATGCCATTCCCTCTCAGGGAGGCACGTAGGTCAGCCCTGAGTGAATGGTAGGAAGAGCTTGTTGAGGATGAAGAATGACTGAGCCCTGAACATGCAAGTTACTATGAAGATTCTTTCCAATGGAGACAAGGAGATGGGCGTGTTGAGGCAGCAAAGTTTTCAGGAGTCACTGATGAGGGAGCTTGAGATGGCGGTGAAGCATAAAACTTTCTCAAGTTTGTGTCAGGACTTTCATCAGAGCCAACTGAGAAAATGAGCACCGGCCCAGGGTTTACAGAATGGGTGGGGGAGGTAAACGCGGCATGCATGGATGCACGCTAAGTCACTTCAGTCGTGTCTAACTCTGTGCGACCCCATCAACTGCAGCTCACCAAGCTCTTCTGTCCATGGGATTCTCCAGGCAAGAATACTAGAGTGGGCTGCCCTTCCCTCCTGCCAGGAGATCTTCCCGACCCAGGGATCGAACCCAACTCTCTTATGTCTCCTTCATTAGCAGGTGGGTTCTTTAGCACGAGGTGTTTCCAAATAGGGGAAATGATGAAGGAGGAAGCTCCTGTGTTAGTGGTTCAGGTGTCAAGTGACCAGAGACAGTGCTAGTGGCCGGGGCAGTGCTGGTCCACACAGGGTTTGTGAATCTTTAAAACCATCCCCGCTTCTTCTAAGGGGGTGCCATCTTGTAAACCCCACTCATCCCCTCAGCCATCTGCCGTGTACACCAGCCCCACCTGCACAACAGTGCGTAACAGCCCTGCCCCGGTGTGTGCAGACAATCAGACAGCATGTCAATAGCCCTTCCGTGAATCCTTTCAACCTGCTTTTGTGGCTCCCTTCTCCACACACCAGTTGCCCCAGGCCCCCAGTTACTCCCCCACCACTGTACCCTCAGAGTCACACTAGAAACTCTCCACGCCCTTGCCATCTTCTGCATGAAAAGCTTCCTCACCCATCATTTCCCTCCCTCTAAACATGCCTCTTAGGTAGAAAGCCTGGAGACATCTTCCCAGCCTCAAGCCCTGCCACGCATGTGCTCTGAGTTCAGAGCATCCCTGATGGTTATCAGGCCTTTCTGCTCTCCCTCTTCTCATTCTATCTTCTTCCCTTCATATCACCTCTCTCTCTTGCCCTCTGTTCTTTTTTTTTTTTTTTTTTGCTCCCTCAGGCTCTCTGATCTTTGTTACTTGCTTTCTTTGTAGAATCAGGAGCTTAAAGCCAGACAAGTCTGGAAGTAAAACAACGTCACTGTGACTGTCAGCACTCCACAGCTGAGTGCCTCCGTGTTCTGCCAAAACCTTAAAACTCAGTGCTTGATCTAATTCCTCTCCACGGTTCTGGGACCTGAAGAGGGCACCTGATGTGTATTATGGCAAGGCCTCTTTGCTGCCTGTTGGCACCTGCCATTCACTTTCTCGGTGGTCTCAACTCAGCACGGTGGTGGTTTCTGCCTCTGCTGGGACCCCAGTGGCAGGGTGTGCAAGTCGTCCCCACCATCGCTTCTCCTCGGGGCAAGGCTGCCAGTGACTGGAGGTTAAAGGTGCTGACACCTGCCCAGGGTGCCAGCTGCCATTGGTGCCAACACCCGTGCTGCTAGCATCTAAGGCGTTTAACATCGCAACGTCCTTTTCAGTATTCCTAATGCCGTCCTCAAGAATCAATTCACCTGCTTTTCTCTTGTCATTGTCTAAAGTTATTCAAACTAAGCTGCCAACACTTTGATAAATTGTCAAATGTATTTCGGTTAGCATAAAATAACAGTGAATATTTAGGATTCTAATACCTGGATCAGGCCTCTGACCATCATAAATTAATTTTCATTCATTTAACAGATTTTCTCTAACATTCAATTTCCACAATGCTATTTATTAAAGCAGCCTGTGATCTTAATTCTGCATCAGAATTCGCCTGTGAAAGATGGTGAGGAAGACACAGACCATGCCTTCCAAGGAGTTTCCCATAAGATCCTTACTAACTGTTATGGCTTGAATTGCATCCCCACAAAAGATACATGACCCCCACATACTTCACAATGTGACTTTATTGGGGAATGGGGTTGTTGCAGATGTCAGTAGTTAAGATGAGGTTGTGCTGGAGTGGTGTGGGCTTTTAATCCAATATGACTGGTGTCCACATAAGAAGAGAGGGATTTGAACAAAGACACAAAGCAAAGAGGGCCATGTGAAGGCTGAAGCAAACTGGAGTTGTGCTGTGCAAGCCAAGGAACATCTGGGGCTTCCAGAAGCTGGCAGAGGCAAGAACAGAGTCTCTCCTGGATGTTTTGTAGCAGGTATGGCTCAATGACACATTAATTCCAGATGTGCAGCCTTCAGAACTGAGAGAGAATAGATTTCTATTGTTTGAAGCCACTCAGCTTGTGTCACTTCATTACAGCAGCCCTAGCAAACTAATACACCATCCAAGAAATAGCTCTGCTGCTACTTCACTTAGTCAATGAGTATTTGGGTGTCCACTGCTGTCTCTCTACACCGTGTGCTAGGAATTCAGAGATTAATGGGATGAGCCCCATTTCCAGGGGAGCAGGGCTGGGGGAGGCAGACACACCAAAGGCCAACACTAAGCAGAGGGTTGCCCAGAATGAGACAGAAATGAGTACCAAAGACAGTGAGTGCAAACACGTGAGCTGTGCCCCAGGGAGTTGAGGAGGGCTTCACAGAAGAGGTGCTTTTAGGCCAGATGGAAGGAACACATAGGAATTCTAAGGAAATGGAAGGAACAAGGACTTTTGAAATGGAATAGTATTAGGAAAGGACCCCACAGTAATATTTTACTGTGGGATTTCCCTGGTGGCTCAGACAGCAAAGAAACTCCCTGCAATGCAGGAGACCCAGGTTCAATCCCTGGGTTGGGAAGATCCCTTGGAGAAGTGCATGGCAACCCACTCCAGTATTCGTGCCTGGAGAATCCCATGCACAGAGGAGCCCTGCGGCGGGCTACAGTCCATGGTGTCGCAAAGAGTCAGACACAACCGAGCAACTAACACTTCACTTCATAGCTGAATCACTGTCCGTGTTCAAACACAGCGATGACCTCCTATTCATTCAAACAAACCTTATACCTTCTGACAGTGAGAGGAGTTAACCCTAAGGTATCCCTTTGTTTCGTGCACAAAGTCTGTTTCATTTCCCAAGACGGCACAGCATACCATGGATGCCACAGGGGGAGCAGTGGGATTAGTCAGGAGGCAGAGGCAGTTGGAGGAGAACATGACAAAAATAACCTTTGTTGTGGTTTCTGTGGGGAGGAACAGGAGGAGCAAGGTAAGCAGGCTGGGGCTGGCTGGTTTGGATCATTTCAGAGGGCTCTGGGGTGTGAGGGCTGTCTCTGGTTGTCTGGTGCCAGGGTGAGCAGGGTGGGTGAAGAGCAGTCCAGAGTGTGAGAGCCAGATAGAGGATACATGGTGTCCATGTTTGGGCTGGTTAGTTTGTGTATGAAGGTTATGCTCCTGGCTTTCCTGAGTTTACTGCCTCCAGGACTTGGCAGCCCTGGGAGGAACAGACTCTCTAGGGTCAGCAAGGCATCCAGAGTCAAAGCATCTGAAACGCAGAAGATAAAAAGGCGTGATGAAGGCAAACACCTTTACTACCACTGAGTCCAGTGTAGATCAAATGCAATTCTACTTCCTAAGTTGCCCACCTTAAATTATTTTAGCATTAAACACCTTTTTTGGAATGGTAGGATCCAAAACAAATACCAGTGGCAGGTTTCAGGTTCCAGTGCTGTCCCAGCGTGGCATCTCATGGGAATATGTCTTCTAGGTGAGACACATTAGGACTTTTGCTAGGACATGTGTGTGTGTGTGTTAGGAGCTCAGTTGTGTCTGACTCTTTGTGACCCCAAGGTCTGTAGCTTGCCAGGGTCCTCTGTCCATGGATTTCTCAGTCAAGAATACTGTAGTGGGTTGCCACTACCTTCTCCAGGGGATCTTACCAACCCAGGGATTGAAGCCAGGTCTCCTGCATTGCAGGCAGATTCTTTGCCATCTAAGCCATCAAGGAAGCCCAGAACTAGAAGGAGACCCTTTTATTTCTTTCTGTATGAAAGAAAGTCAGATGAGTAGCTAGCAAGGAGTCATTTGGACTAAGTGATTCATTCATTTTTTATGCAGAATACCAAGAGAACCAGATCCATCATGTCCACAGACAATTATCTGAGGAGTAACTTTAACATAATGATTCCTTTAAAAAATAACTTTTCTTCCTTTTTTCCTTTAGTCACCCTTTCTTCCTTCTTTCCTTGGTTGCAGGTGGGGGACTATATTGGAAGTTAAGAAGGCAAAACTAACATAAGAAATTCAAATTCTTCCTCGACATTTGCTATCATTGACACCTGGTGGGCTGCAGTCCATGGGGTCACTAACAGTCGGACATGACTGAGCGACTTCACTTTCACTTTTCACTTCCATGCACTGGAGAATGAAATGGCAACCCACTCCAGTGTTCTTGCCTGGAGAATCCCAAGGACAGGGGAGCCTTGTGGGCTGCCGTCTATGGGGTCACACAGAGTTGGACATGACTGAAGTGACTTAGCAGCAGCAGCAGCAATATCAATCCTTAACCTTCACTGACTATGTTCGTTTGTTCTGTTTGAGGGGGTTGCTACGCACCGTGCTAAGAGCTTTACGAGCATGACCTCATTTTATCCTCCTATAACCGGTTGACATAGGTACTCTCACTCCCCTTGTATTGGACATTTAAAAACTGAGGCGTAAAGACATTCAGGTAACCACAGGGGCCCACTTAGAAGAAAGCATGTGATAAATCGAACTCAGAACCAAGGCCACCTGATACCATACCCCGTGTTTCTGACCTCTGCTAAGGCTTATCCTGCCTGGAAACCTCTCCAGGATCTTGTTCAAATGCAGATTCTGACTCCTCCCCCTTCAGCAGGGGCCTTGGGAGGCCTCAACTCTAAGGAGCTCCAGGTGATGATGGTCAGTGCCCGCGCCCTCTAGCAAGGTGAGGCTGTTTGCTGGCATTGGGATCTATTCTTTCAGAAAAGCAAGAATCCCATTTTTCCAAAGGCCACAATGAATGGTGAAATTGCATATTACATTTTAAATCTTAAGATTGTTTCTATTTGTACCTAAAGTTAATTTTTTTTTAATTCAATGAATTTCAAAGTTTTTCTAGCTGCAAAAATTCTTTTTAGAATTATTACTTTATGTTTTAGAACAGTTTCTGTTTACAGAAGTTTACATAGTAGAGTCCCATATACACCCTCTCCTCTCCCCACACACTTGTGTGTGTTAATTGCTCAATCATATCCAACTCTTTATGACCCCATGGATTGTAGCTCACCAGGCTCCTCTGTCCATGGGATTTCCCAAGCAAGAATACTGGAGTGGGTTGCCATTTCCTTCTCCAGGGGACCTTCCCAACCCAAGGATGGACCTGGGTCTCCTGCATTGCAGGCAGATTCTTTACCATGTGAGCCACCAGGGAAGACCCACATGCACCCTTAGTATTCCCTTTTATTAACATCTTGCATTAATGTGGGTCACTGTGCAGCAGAGTCAATATTGATGAGCTATTATTAACTGAAGTCACAGTTCACATTAGGGTTCGGTCTTTGGGTTGTACCTTCCCTGGGTTTGGATTCTGCCCTCTCAGACAGGACCCAGATGTTGGCCATCCTGTGGATGTGCTCCTCACCATACCCTTTGCCTCCCCAACATCTACCATTGATCGTATGTGTGTGCTATGTCATTTTTCTTACGAAAGAAAAACACTTTTGGTACTCATGTCTAGACCAAACATAAGAAAATGAAAGACCGGAAAAAGCTTCATGCTTCCAGAAAGTAGATGAGCGGGTATCACATAGCTTCACGTGCATTTGTCACCTGTATAGTCCAGAGAGTTTGAGATGCTCAGTAGAGAACTCCTCTGTCCTGCGGCTTTGTCCTTTATGCCTCCAGCCAGGTGGGATAACCATGATAGAGGAGGACGGGACACTTCCGGAAACCCAGCGTGCTCCCAAGGCACCTGGTTCTGGCCCCTCTTGCAGCCCTCTTTCAGCCACTGCTTCCTTCCCGTCCCTGCCAAAAACTGCACCAGCGTCAGGCCCCATCTCCTGCTGCAGCCCTGCGTCCATGCTGAGACTGTCTCGGGTTCCTTTGAGATGAAAGAAAGGCCCGGTTAAATCTGAACTGAGTATATTCATTGGATTAATCATCTAGCGTGTCCATTGGGACTGACAAAAACGACACACAATTTTTTCTTTGAAATTCAAATGTGACTGAGTGTCCGGTTTGTTTTTGTTCCTGTGTTGCATGTTCTGCTTCATTTTGTTATCAAATCTGTCAGCGCTGCCTCTAAGATTCCTTCCTGCCTGCTCACATCTCCTCCCAGAGACCGTGACTCATCTTTTGCTAGGACCTACCTGCTCAGCGTTCCCTCCCAAGGGAACCCACTATCTTAAGTCAGTGCCCCTGTCTCCACTCTAACATCCTAGTTGGAAAACGAAGTGTCCTGTCACATTTTTCTGACGTGACAGTAGCAGTAGACTCTAGTCATTTCCACTCCTTTCTGTCTTTTCTCTGTCACCAAGGCAGACATTAGGGCAATCCTGAAACAAACTGGTAAAGGAATGTTCTTCCTAGGAATCCTTCCTTGGCCCCACCATCTTCCCAGGAACAACCTCGTATTTTTAGGCTGCACTTTAAAGTCTTTTTTCCCCAACTTTATTTGGCACATTTATGTGTTGCTACTCACTCCACTCTTTTTATTTGATCCAATTTTGAAGTGTCCCCTTTCTTTATTAGGGACAGAATAGTATGTGGTTACAAGCTTGCTCTTTTATATATTAGGATTATTTATGTGATGAAAACATTTCTAAAGACAAAGATATAAAATAGAAAATATTTCCCCAACTCTGAACTTAATGAAGCCATGGCAACTGGATCTCTGAGCACCTTGAGTGTAAAAGGGATAGACGTGTAGACCTCACAAAGTCCTGGTGATTTGTTCTTATGTCACAGAGGTGGACAAGTGAAGGGACTCATTTTATATTTATTTCCCTCAGAGGTTGCTAAGCTTTCCAGCGGCTCTTCTGGCCTGCCCACTCTCTAAATTCCCCAGTCAATAAAGGATTTCAGACCTTTTCAGATAAAAGCACATTCTGGTCTCTTCCATTATAGACTTGCTGTAAAACTAGGAGGAAAAAGCCAAAAGAGCTGGAGGTCATTTTGAGAAGTAATTTAAGACCTATAACCTAGCCTCCGAGTTTAAAAACTGAGAGGGCTGGGAATTAGGGTGGACCATGAAGAACTGTGCAAGTGAATATCAGAACACAAAATCCTCCACGAAGGAGCCTTATCAATCCTATATCCAATTCCTCAACAGAACTGGTTCTCACCTGCCCAGGAAATCAGCCTTGTTTATCATGAACTTTTTGTATAATACACCAGGTATAGCGTCAGATAACTCATCCACTGTATTTACTACACTTGACTATTTTCCAAAATCAATCACACCCTCAAAGGTGAAAGATAATGCCCCTGAGAAGTATTCAAAAGAATTTGCCAAAATATGTTAATGTTTTTTGTATCTTCTTAGTTATCCCTACTATCTGCATTAAGTGACTGGACACAATTAGGTTTCAGTCCATTAAACTTATAAAAATAACCAACTTGGGGAGAGAGAGGTGGTCTGGTGACCAGTGCAGTGAGGTGCATTATCACTTGCGGTGAGAGGATTTTTCATTTCTAATTTATTCATAGCTTATCTCTCAGTTCTGCTTCTGTAGTCATTATGCCCTTTCACTAAGAAGTTTTATCATTCTAAAAAGATAATGAATAGACCTCTACCATTCCTGTGGCAAAAGCACTTAAGAGGCAGATTTGTGAGGAAAGCTAAGTCAGAGGGAAAGATCCCAAGGCAGTAAATAAATGGCCACATATAGACATCATGGATACACAACCATTGATTAAAACGTGGTTTTCTGTGTGTTCCCTGATAGCTCAGTCGGTAAAGCATCTGCCTGCAATGCAGGAGACTCCAGTTCAATTCCTGGATTGGGAAGATCCCACTCCAGTATTCTTGGGCTTCCCTTATGGCTCAGCTGGCAAAGAATCCACTTGCAATGCAGGAGACATGGGTTCAATCCCTGGGTTGGGAAGATCCCCTGGAGAAGGGAAAGGCTACCCACTCCAGTATTCTGGCCTGGAGAATTCCATGGGGTGGATAGTCCATGGGGTAGCAAAGAGTCGGACACAACTAAGTGACTTTCACGTCACTTCACTGTGTGTGTGTGTGTGTGTGTACACAGAAGTGCCTTTTGAGATTTTAACTTAGAAGATAATGATCTGACACTTCTCTCTACTATGGATTTAGGTTCAATGGAGGTACTTTTGCTTTTGTCTCTACAGTTGATGCCACGTAATTTTTTATGTAGTGCTATTTTCTTCACAAAAATATTTTCCCATAAATTAAATGTCCAGAATAATTTAAAAATAGAAATTTCAAATTTGTAACATTGAGGATTATGAATGTGAATGAAAGTCTCTCTCATGGATCCTTTCTTAAAGCCAAGTAACCATTGTGTTGTGCTGTGTGCCTAAGCACTTCAATCATTTCTGACTCTTTGTGGCCCGATCCTATGGGCCACAGCCCGCCAGCCTCCTCTGTTCATGGGATTCCCCATGCAAGAATACTGGAATGGGTTGCTGTTTCCTCCCCCAGGGGATCGTCCTGACCCAGGGATCGAACCCGAGTCCCTTACACCTCCTGTATTGGCAGGCTGCTTCTTTACCACTAGCACCACCTGGGAAGCCCGATCATTGTGCTGGGTAAGCCTATTGTGCCTTGACAGTCTGGGTAACGATCCAAATGGGAAACTCACTCTGGTGACCAGGCATTAAGGGTCTGGCTGCGTGTGACTTGGAGGCAGAAGGCAGCACCTGACTGCTCATGCTCCTGCTGCTCCTCTGGGTAAAGTTGGGCTGAGTCCGGTGCTGAGATGACTGACCCTGATTACTGAAAGGAAACTGGGTTGCTGCTCTACATGAACAGAGAGGATTATTTGGATTCCGGGAATTCCTCTACGCCCCTCCAAAGCAAGTGCACTGAAGATTCTGACCCTTCAGGAATGAAGGTTTAGAACACCCCACCAGGCATGAAACCATGACCTTCTGAAGTTACGGCTGAGGCCAGGAAACATGAGATGGGAGTGGGAGAAGGGAGTTACATCCTGTGACTAGCTGCAGAAACAGTGAGTAAAATGGCTCTACGTTATTTCCTCTTTGCTTGTTCTATGAGTGGGTGTATGTCTGTGTATTTGTAAATACAAATTTATTTTTCTTTCATGTCCTTCCACTTATACAAGTTTACAATTTAGGTGACCAAATATTCAGACAGAACTGGGACTGAAGTTCTGGAATAATTAATACAGCCCAGAGATAAATAGTGTGACTAACAATGAAGGTAGATTCATTTATTTTCAGAAAAGGGTGAGAATATATTTGAACCAAGCATAGTTGCATTTCTGGGTGAAAACGTTGTTGTTGTCATTGTTTGAAGAAAGATAGGCATATAAAGGATATGGATGTGCTGAGTAGTTGAAGGAATGGAGTTTGTCAGTTATTAGGTAATTAATTGTCCCTTCGCTTTAAACCCACCGTTTTGTGATGTTGGGTTTGGAACTCTACAGATCCCTTTGCTTTGCCAGAAGGCTTTATTAGTCTCTGCCACTAGGGGGCGCCAGAGGAAAACTACTGGACAGGTGGGCTTGCCTATCAATGTCGCCTCATTCACTTTAAAAGTGGCAACTCATTCTCTGACATTTGCAAACCAGCCTCATCAGCCCATCTCAGGGACACAAACACCAGCTGTCCACTGCCCTCTCCTCAAAGGTCTGGGCTTCAGCTGCTCAAATCACTATCTCTAAGCTTCTAAGCTTAATCATTTCAACCTCTCCATTTTTACTCCCAGCCCTAGAACTGAGAGCTGCTTTCTGGAATCTTTCTGATATCTTAGTGTTCTCTTTTTGCTTTCTCAGTTCTTCAGTAATTACTTAATAAGTCTTTATATTAAATTAGCCCAGTAAAAGTTCCTGGTATGGTTTCTATCTCCTGCATGACCCCTGATTCAAAAGATACAGACTGGATCATAAAGCATCCTACGAAACCTGGTAAGAAGTTTGGACTTCTCCTCAATAAAATGGTTTAAGAGTTTTTAATGCAGGAAAGTGACATAATCAGATTTGAATTTGAGAAAAATTGTCCTGGCTGCACTCAGAATAGGTTGGAGGGGTCAAGACTAGAGACAGTTAAGCAGGTAGGGCAGAAATACAGATGAGATACTGGCTTGAGTGAAGTGAAAGTGTTGACGGAAAAAAATGAATGCATGTAAGAGCCGTTAGAATCAATAGGAATTGGTGATGAATGGCACCAAAGTGGGAAGGAAGAAGGAATTTATTTCACTTGGAGGAGAGAAAGGACACCATCGAGGATGATATGCAGACTCTGGTGAGTCAGTTCAGAAAAAGAAGCCCCAACACTGAAGGGTCATCAGGTTTAGGGCAGTTCCATCAATTCAGTTTTGAACTGTGGTCTTTAGGTCTTAAGACATTGAGGGGGGTGGGGGGTTGGATTCAGAGAGATAGTGCTCAAGAAAAACAAATTTGACCTGGAGACTCATCTCCCCCAAATACTTTAGAAAAGTTGGTTTAAAATACTGACGAATTCAAATCCAGTTCATTCAACTGTTTTTACCATAATCTTTTTGTTTAATCATATTTAAAAATCAAAATGCTTTTGAGTGAGCTTGTCTTACAAGTTCATTAATAATATATCTTTAAGTTTAAAATTTTACTATTCTTTTCTATCCTGGTGGTTGGTTCCCCTTTCAGTCATCTAGGGTGAGTGGCAGTATCATTAGATATGCTATTACTATGCAGATATTTATTTCAAAGTTGCTTAGCAACAATTATTCAATATTCAACTTTTATCAGCTTTTGCACTAAGATGTTTTAAACCCTGAAGAGAGTGTACTATTTCAGGTATATAGCACTGAATTCTATTATTTCTTTGCTAAAATAGAATCAGTTAATCTTAAAATTTGTACAGAAATGATACATCTGTTAAAGCTCATGATAACTGCCAACTGAACCCAGCATTTCTGTATGTTTCTGTCAGAAATCCAGAACACAAAATTAGTTGGAACAAGTGAATTTCTGTTTCACATTCACTCATCTTGAGAGTCAAAACACATTTCTAAATCATTTCTGAGAATGAAAGGATGAAAAACAACATTAGGCTATATAAACTTACCATCATCTTCAAAGTCAATAATTTTGTATGAACCTAAGTGACATTACAAAGATCCTCTAGTCTTTTTTCTACCAGGTCTCTGAATGAAAGAACAAAATTACAAACCAAAGAGAAAATGCAAACAACCCCAAGTGTTCACTGCAAAGCCAAGTTTATTTGAAACATATCAATATAAAATGGTGCCAGGGCTAGAAAGCAAAGACTTTTATAACAGATGAATTAAAGCGACAAGTGCAGACACAGAACTAACACTTTTTATTTCTCTCACAAATGGGTAAGTTCTTACATCACCATTTTGACCAACTTCATGAAATGTTATGAATACATCAAAATTGTGGAGAGTTGGTTTATGCTAAAAGAGGGGAGCTAACTAAGCTGACGGAAAGAAAACTTGTGGTTGCTCCTTAATTGAAATAAAATAATTATTCCCCTGCTTTATTGGTTTTATTTAATGATGGACTGTTGTTTTTGTAAAGCAGTAAAACTCAATCTCAGAAATTCATCAAAATTTCCTAGAGAGCTTTTAAAAACTCTAACCCTCTAAACTGGTAATCTATCCCATACCAATAAAGAAGGAAAATAATTACCCAGTAATTTGTAGTTTTAAAAATCCAACACCATAGTCAATGGTGAAATGCTTTTTAAACAAGGCCCACTATGCTGGGTATTGGGCAGAGCAGGAGGTTATTGGTATCTTCTTCAACCATCTTACCTTTTTTCTATGACCTTAAGCAAATGTCTCCAAAAGTCTTTCAGTTCAGAGATTTTTATTATTTCTCTGTTTCCTCTGCTGTTATTTTGAACAATAGCTATCTTTCCCACTTCCAAAGTTTTTACTAGTTTAAAAAATTAAATAGTGAGGTATACCATATATACAGGAGAATGTATAAAACAAAATTAAAGAATCATGATAAATATTCACACGAATATCACCTAGTCAAAATATAAAACACTGCCTCCTAGGACCACAGAAGACCCTATGTGTCCATTCCCAGTCACACAACCTTGTTCCCATGCAAATAACCATCCTCCCAGTTTTTATGACTATTATTTACTTGCTTTTCTTGACAAGTTTACCATTAATATCTGCATCTCTTACAACTTTTGTTTCATTTGGCCTGTTTTTGAACTTCTTCAAATGAATTCATACTATATATATTTGACTTCTTTCAATTAGTATTATGAGAAGGTATACCATTCCGTTTCATTTCTACATGACTATACCATAACTTCTTATCCATTCTACTAATGAAGGACATTAGGACCATTTCCAACTTGTAGCTGCTAAAGTGATTCTCTCTTCACATGAGCATTCTTGTATAGCACCCTAATCGTCCACAAGTACACGCAGGATGGGTTGTTGGTGTGAAGTAATATTAACAACAACGGGATTCGCAGGTAACAATGACAGCAAGCACTTTGTAGTGTTTATTCTTTTCCAGGTACTGTTCTGAGTAGTTCACAATGATTGACTCACTTCACCCTCACAAAAATCTTAAGAAGGCAAAACTGATTCTTGCAGGAAGGGGCTAGGGGAGGAGAGACAAAACCTTACTCTTTTTATGTATCAAGTCCTATGCTCAAGGTCACAGAACTAGAAAGATGGGAATCAAGTCCATACAGTGGGCAGCAAAGTCTGTACTCAATTACCACATCATAATGCAACAGTAAGTACAGACTATGGAAAGGAAAGGAAAGGGAAGTCGCTCAGTCATGTCCAACTCTTTTCCTTGGCTGTAGCCTACCAGGCTCCTCCATCCATGGAATTTTCCAGGCAAGAGTGCTTGAGTGGGTTTACTATAAACACCTTCAAATTTGTAAGAGAATGTCAAAATGTTTTCCAAAGAGGTTATAATCCCATTAGTAGGATAACAGAGTTTCCATTACTTCCTATCTTTGACAGCATTTGTTATTTGTCAACTTCCTTATTTTAATCTGGAAGTTGTGTGATGCAGTACCACTGATTTATATTTTCATTTCTCTATTACAAATGAGGCAAAGGATATCTTTTATGTTTACTGATCATGTGGGTTTCCTATTTGTGAATTACTTGTTCAAGTTTTTTTGCCTATTTTCTATTTGATTTTACATCTTTCTCACTGATATGTAGGAATTTAGATGTTCTGAGTATTATTTCTTTGGCCATTATCTGAGGTGCAACCATTTCTTCATACTCTGAGGCTTGCATTTGTACTCTTTAATCCTTTTAATGAAAAAAAAGTAATGGATTTTGTTCCAATCACTACTCTACCAACTTATATGTTATTCTTGTGTTTTTAAATCCCTCACTTCTTAACCCCAGGAAACATCATTACTGTTCCATATGGTAAATGTTCCTTTAGATTAATCTAAGTAACAGTCTTGGTCCTTTATTCCTTCTTTCATTACCTTTCTATATACCATATAAAGCATTTCCTTTAATAAGAACAAACCTGCAGGGGGCAACCATGCTCGTGCTTTGCCGTCTTAAACTGTATTCAACCATCATTCTTGAGATAAATTTGCTGAGTGTAGAATTTTAAGTTGAAAATTATTTTTCTCTCACACATTGTAGACAGTTATCCAACTGGTTTCTGGCTTCCACTGCTGCTGTTGAGAAGTCAGCTAAAGAAAAGTCTAGCTGGCGCTGCTCTGAAGGTTATTACATGACTTATGTTAGCTGCTTTCACAGCTTTTTGTCCTTAGCATCCTACTGTTTCACTATTGTTTACCCAACTGAGCATTTCATCCTTGTCCTACTTGGGATAAAATCTGTGGACTGATATTTTTCATTGATTTAAAAATTCTCACCAGTTATTTCTTCAAATATTGCTTCCGCACCATTTATCTATCTGAGACTATTATCAGCTAGACATTAGACCCTTTAGCTTCATTCTCCACTCTCATTTTCAAGTTTCCCTTCAGTGTTACATCCTGTTCTGTTCTGTATTCACTGGTTCTCTTTTCAGGCCCATCGAATCCTGAGTTAAACCTCCTCATTGGCTTATTTTTAATTTTAATTATTCTATTTTCCATTTCTAGAATTTCTACTTGGTTCCTTCTCACATATGCTAAGTCAGTTTTCATAATGCCTTGTTCCCTGTAGATATTTTAAAACTTGATTTTTATTTTTTAAACATATAAACACAGATGTTTTGTACTATACATGTGCTAATTTCAAAGTTGTTCTCTTGTGGGCTTTGCTGCCTTTCATTCATGATGCTAGTCTCTTCCTTACGGACTTTGTTCATTTAAACTTAAAAGGCATTCATTTCCTAGGAAAACTGTTTGTGAACCTAGCATCCTCCAAAGATTTGTCCACATCTGCCAGGTATTCATTCTGGGGCCGCTAAATTCACAACTTAAGTTGTTTTAGCACCCAGACAATTTGAATTTGGGGTGACCAATTCTGCAGCAACACTGGAGCTGGTTCACTTCTGGCACACTCTTACCTTGAGGGTGTAGTCCTTAGGGGCTGGCTTTCCCCACCTCTGCTGGGCTGTACATTTTGTCTTCTGCCTACTGGGTTCAAAAGGACCATCAAAACCAAAGCTGAAATTCACCCCTGGGGCAAAAGAGGCTTCAGCAGTTTCACTGAGATATTGGCCTTATAATTACATAATCTCTTAGGATACTGCCAACTCTAAATGCTCCTCAAACATGCTTTTAAATTCTGCCTAAAAGTTCATTTTCATGAGAACTGTTAACAAAGTCTGCCACAGTACTGAAAAGGAAATCTAACATCTTTGTTGAGAATGTTGTCTATTTCATAGCATCCTTTCCATGCTTATTAATGTCAAGAAATTTCCCATGTCCTTAAAAACCGTTTGTAAACCTAAATTTAAATTTTTCGATTATCAAGTAATTACAACTCAATCTTTCTGACATATGGGAAATTTTTGTTCTCAAATTTTGACTCTTTTAAACACCAATTCTAATAACATGTTTATATCAAAGGTTTTGTCCACACTTCTAATTTTTTCCCCTTAGGATAGGATTCTAGAAAGAGTTACTAGGTCCAAAAAGGTATGATAATTTTTAAAGTTATCAATACACATTGCCAACTGATTTCCACGGTGGAAAGGAGCTACCCCACGTCCAAGGTAAGGAGGGGCAGCTGTGCTTTGCTGGAGCAGCTGTGAAGAGATACCCCATATCTAAGGTAAGAGAAACCCAAGTAAGATGGAAGGTGTTGTCAGAGGGCATCAGAGGGCAGACACACTGAAACCATAATCACAGAAAACTAGCCAATCTGATCACACGGACCACAGCCTTGTCTAACTCAATGAAACTAAGCCATGCCGTGTGGGACCAACTAAGACGGGCGGGTCATGGTGGAGAGGTGTGACAGAATGTGGTCCACTGGAGAAGGGAATGGCAAACCACTTCAGTATGCTTGCCTTGAGAACCCCATGAACAGCATGAAAAGGCAAAATAATAGGACACTGAAAGAGGAACTCCCTAGGTCAGTAAGTGCCCAATATGCTACTGGAGATCAGTGGAGAAATAACTCCAGAAAGAATGAAGGGATGGACCCAAAGCATAAACAACATCCAGTTGTGGATGGGACTGGTGATAGAAGCAAGGTCCGATGCTGTAAAGAGCAATATTGCATAGGAACCTGGAATGTCAGGTCCATGAATCAAGGCAAATTGGAAGTGGTCAAACAGGAGACGGCAAGAATGAATGTCGACATTCTAGGGATCAGCGAACTAAGATGGACTGGAATGGGTGAATTTAACTCAGATGACCATTATATCTACTACTGTGGGCAGGAATCCCTTAAAGAAATGGAGTAGCCATCATGGTCAACAAAAGAGTCCAAAATGCAGTACTTGGGTACAATCTCAAAAAGGACAAAATGATCTCTGTTCGTTTCCAAGGCAAACCATTCATATTATGGTAATCCAGGTCTATGCCCTGAACAGTAATGCTGGAGAAGCTGAAGTTGAACAGTTCTATGAAGACCTACAAGACCTTCTAGAACTAACACCCTAAAAAGATGTTGAATCATTATAGGGGACTGGAATGCAAAAGAAGGAAGTCAAGAAACACCTGGAGTAACAGGCAAATCTGGCCTTGGCGTACAGAATGAAGCAGGGCAAAGGCTGATAGAGTTCTGCCAAGAGAATGCACTGGTCATAGCAAATATCCTCTTCCAACAACATAAGACAAGGCTCTACACATGGATATCACCAGATGGTCAACACCGAAATCAGACTGATTATATTCTTTACAGCCAAAGATGGAGAAGCTCTATGCAGTCAGCTAAAACAAGACCGGGAGCTGACTGTGGCTCAGATCATGAACTCCTTATTGCCAAATTCAGACTTAAATTGGAGAAAACCACTAGAGCATTCAGATATGACCTAAATCAAATCCCTTTTGACTATACAGTGGAAGTGAGAAATAGATTTAAGGGACTGGATCTGATAGACAGAGTGCCTGATGAACTATGGCCAGAGGTTCGTGACATTGCACAGGAGACAGGAATCAAGATCATCCCCAAGAAAAAGAAATGCAAAAAAGCAAAATGACCGTCTGAGGAGGCCGTACAAATAGCTGTGACAAGAAGGGAAATGAAAAGAAAAGGAGAAAAGGAAAGATATGCCCATTTGAATGCAGAGTTCCAAAGAATAGCAAGGAGAGATAAGAAAGCCTTCCTCAGTGATCAATGCAAAGAAATAGAGGAAAAAAACAGAATGGGAAAGACTACAGATCTCTTCAAGATAATTAGAGATACGAAGGAAACACATCATGCAAAGATGGGCTCAATAAAGGACAGAAATGGCAGGGACCTAACAGAAGCAGAAGATATTAAGAAGAGGTGGCAAGAATACACAGAAGAACTATATAAAAAAGATCTTCACGACGAAGATAATCATGATGGTGTGATCACTCACCTAGAGCCAGACATCCTGGAATGTGAAGTCAAGTGTGCCTTAGGAAGCATCACTATGGACAGAGCTAGTGGAGGTGATGGAATTCCAGCTGACCTATTTCAAATCCTAAAAAATGATGCTGTGAAAGTGCTGAGCAATATGCCAGCAAATTTGGAAAACTCAGCAGTGGCCACAGGACTGGAAAAGGTAAGTTTTCATTCCAGTCCCAAAGAAAGGCAATGCCAAAGAATGCTCAAACTACCGCACAATTGCACTCATCTCACACACTACTAAAGTAATGCCCAAAATTCTGCAAGCCAGGCTTCAGTAATATGGGAACCGTGAACTTCCAGATGTTCAAGCTGGTTTTAGAAAAGGCAGAGGAACCAAACAGCAAATTGCCAACATCCGCTGAATCATTGAAAAAGTAAGAGATTTCCAGAAAAACATCTATTTCTGCTTTATTGACTATGCCAAAGCCTTTGACTGTGTGGATCACAATAAACTATGGAAAATTCTGAAAGAGATGGGAATACCAGACCACCTGACCTGTCTCTTGAGAAACCTGTATGCAGGTCAGGAAGCAACAGTTATAACTGGACATGGAACAACAGACTGGTTCCAAATAGAAAAAGGAGTACGTCAAGGCTGTATATTGTCACCCTGCTTATTTAACTTATATGCAGAGTACATCATGAGAAACGCTGGGCTGGAGGAAGCACAAACTGGAATCAAGATTGCTGGGAGAAATATCAGTAACTTCAGATATGCAGATGATACCACCCTTATGGCAGAAAGTGAAGAGGAACTAAAAAGCCTCTTGATGAAAGTCAAAGAGGAGAGTGAAAAGTTGGCTTAAAGCTCAACATTCAGAAAACGAAGATCATGGCATCCAGTCCCATCACTTAATGGCAAATAGATGGGGAAACGGTGGAAACAGTGTCAGACTTTATTTTTTTGGGCTCCAAAATCACTGCAGATGGTGATTACAGCCATGAAATTAAAAGACACTTACGCCTTGGAAGGAAAGTTATGACCAACCTAGACGGCATATTAAAAAGCAGAGACATTACTTTGTCAACAAAGGTCTGTCTTGTCAAGGCTATGGTTTTTTCAGTGGTCATATATGGATGTGAGAGTTGGACTATAAAGAAAGCTGAGCACCGAAGAATTGATGTTTTTGAACTGTGGTGGTGGAGAAGGCTGTTGAGAGTCCCTTGGACTGCAAGGAGATCCAACCAGTCCATCCTAAAGGAGATCAGTTCATTAGAAGGACTGATTTTGAAGCTAAAACTCCAATACTTGGGCCATCTGATGAGAAGAGCTGACTCATTTGAAAAGACCCTGATGCTGGGAAAGATTGAAGGCAGGAGGAGAAGGGGATGACAGAGGATGAGATGGTTGGATGGCATCACCGACTCAATGGACAGGTTTGGGTAGACTCTGGGAGTTGGTGATGGACAGGGAGGCCTGGCGTGCTGTGGTTCGTGGGGTCGCAATGAGTTGGACACAACTGAGTGACTGAACTGAACTGAACCTGTGTTAGCTTCCCCTAAACTATCACCACCATGGTAGGATGCTAAGTGTACCATTTCCAAATCAGATTTGCATGTCAATAAGGCAACGTTTACAGCCGCATAGAGAATATATTAAGAAGTATGCCAAAGACAAGGAAACCACATGTAAGTTACTACAGGGAAAAAAAAACTCTAAGTCTAAAATCTCAGGTAGAGAAAAAGTAATGATTTTAAAATTAGTTATTTTTTCTATATAACAAAACATAGGGATTTAAAAGAACTCTCCTTTACTTAACTTACACTTGGCAGTCTGGGCTGGTGGGATCAGCCAGGCGGTCCTTCAGAGCTTGGCTGGGGTCCTTGGTGCGTCTGCACTTGGCGTGAGCTGGCTGGTGCAGGATGGCTTTGCCTCTGCTCCACATTCTCCACAGGGCTGGGTTTGTTCCCACAGCAGCCGGGCAGGTTTGCAGCAGCACAGGCGTGAAAGGACACAGCTCCACAGCCTAGCGCCTAAGCTTCCCTAATGTCACACTGCCCACACTCTTTCTAGCAAATCAAGAAACAAGACCAGTTCCAGGTTTAGGGAACTATAACATGGATGGCATTGCCAATGGGAGGAGCTGCGCAGTCACAGTGCAAAGGCCATGGGTACCAGGAACGATAGAGAACTATGGTTATTTTGCAATCCACTACCTGGAGTTGTTAGAACTGAATAATGAGGCGGCGGCCTCCAGGCAAATCGTGAAGATCTAGGCTAAGTTATAGAATTCTGGACTGAGTATATGTTAATATCATTCATTCCCTGAGGAGGGAAGAAAAATAAGTGTAGTTTTAAATATGAGTTGGAAATGCCAAACAGAATTTCAAACACAGATCTGAAGCTCAGAAATGAGGTTTAGGTTGGTGCTATAGATTTGAGTACAGCTAATATCTGAAGTAATGGATGTATAAAGTGGGAGTCCTAAACATGAAATCCCAGAGAATACCACTATTTTAAAAAGAAGAACTATAACCTAAAGGAGAGTTAGGCAGTATACAAACCAGGCAGTAGTGATTTAAAAGCAGGAGAGAGTTAATAACATTCTCAAGTCTCATAGGGTAACATATCGATCTTATACTGATGAATACACTATTAATTTTGGCAAGTGAGCGGTTACCTTGGTGGAGCAGCAGATGAGGAAAAAGCAGACAGTGACATCAAGGGTATAGCTACACGGCCGAAGTGAAAGATCACAGAAATCAGGGCAGATTGGGATGGAAAGGAAGGTAATAAAGGAATAACAGGGAACAAACTGAGTGGTAAGACTAATGAGTTAATGAGTTCAGTTACACACCATTCTCCAATACTGCTGATTCCACCAGTTTGCACAGTACACCTACATGAAACGGAATTCCACAACAGTTTCAGAACACAGTTCAAACAACTCAGAGGTATTAAAGGCCTAACAATTTAGCACCTGTTGGACACCACAGTTTCTCAAATATTGTAATCATACCGAACATTTTCTGTCACTAATTTTTGTGTGCTATTTGCTTTTCTCACATCAATTGCTAAAGCCCAGGTTTACAAAGATACGTCATCCAAAAGAACGTTGCAATAAACAGTAAACTATGAACTACCTCAAGCAAGTAACTGTGTGATATCCAATCAACAGAGCTGTGATTTCCTGAAAAATCTGACATACGCGGTAACACCACTGCAGGGTCTCTGTGGTGCCCTGGGGGATCAGCGTTCATAATGTGGGAACCACGGCTCTGTCCCCCACCCCTGCTTTATTTTTCTTCATGATTCTTACCACCTACCTATTTTGTGCATTTCGTTCCTCTCCTTTAGGATGTAAATTCCGTAGGGACAGACATTTGGTCTTTGACAAGTGTTGTATTCGTCTCTAAAATGATGCCTGGCATATAAAGGTTCTCAACAGGTATTTTATTTACTTATTTATTTTTAATTAAAGGATCATTGCTTTACAGTATTGTGTTGGTTTCTACCAAACATCAACATGGATCAGTCACAGGTTTACCCATGTCCCCTCCCATGTGAACATCCCTCCCCATCCCACCCCTCTAGGTTGTTACCGAGCCCCAGTTTGAGTTCCCTGAGTCACACAGCAAGTTCCCACTGGCTGTCTATTTTACATGTGGTAATGTATATTTCCTGGTTACTCTCTCTGAGCCTCTCACCCTCTCCCTCCTCCCTGCCAGCCACTTCCAGAAGTCTGTGCTCAGCGTCTGTCTCCATTGCTGCTCTGCAGATAGGTTCATCAGGACAACAGGGATTTGCTGAAAGAATGACCAGGTACAGCAGGAGTGAAAATCTAATCACATTAAAAAGCAATGACAAAAGCATGGAATGCTGCAATTAATAATTTCAAAATTGAAGCTTTATTCAGTTTTGAATAAAGCAGTTTTAAGTGTAGCCAAGAAAATGGGTGGCTGCATTAGTGAAACCAACAGAGAATCATCTGGTTACTAGGTAAGTCGGCCACGTGGATTAATACTAAGGTCACTAAAATGCTGGCAGACATGAGATGAAGAGATATGAGTCTGGAACCAAAGAACAAGAAAAACAAAGTATAACCAAATTGAAAATAGTACTATACAGTTTTGAGGAAGTAGTGTATCTGTTTATGATGAAACAGCATTCCTGCATGTAGCTGAGATTTTAAACTTCAGGGTAAGAGTTTTATATTGTTCACTGTCTATTCCTAGAGCCTGTTATAATGTAAAGACTAATTACTGACCACTTAGCTTATTCGGAAAGCCTCACCCATCCATCTACGGACTGACTCCAAGATAGATGGAAGAAAGGACTGAGGGACCTGGCGGCCATACATGTTCATTTTAAAAATATTACTCTGATATTTGTATGAGATAGATTGTATGTGGTCACAGAGGATGCAGAGAAAATGATTAGCAGTAAGTTCTTAAAATTCCAAGTAAGAGAGGTGAGAGTTTGGACTAACAAGGACACGACAGCAAAACAGAGCAAATATGAATTAATTTTTTAAAAAAGCTGATATAAACAACTGCATCTGAAAATGATCACTTAATCTCAGAGTAAACATACATAATTAATATCCAAGTCATTTTAGTGTGTAATATATTTTTAAAATTCATAAGCATTTTAGAATATGAATGGTATTTTCATTTGATTTTTTCAGTTTATAAATCAAGTGTAAGAAAAAAAATAATGAAAGTGTTTTTATCTCCCCATGAACTAGGCCATGAGATTCTCCAGGTAACTACAAATTATTTAAGGGGTCATCTGTTACTAACAAACACCACAGAAATGTATTATACATTGTATAATCTATTAGACAAATGATAATATGTATAATACTGAATTCTAAAGCTACTTTTTAACCTTTCATTGTAAATAAACTGACTTAGGAAGACGAAACACTTAAAAGAGTAATCTTATGTATTATTAAAAGCAGAAATGAAGTTTTCAGGATAACAATGTATTTAAATAATAACCTTGCAGGACTTCAGGTCACTGCCTCTCATGAAAACACCAAAATCACAACTGACTGCTGAACAACCATTGACAAATTAGACTTGAATCCGCCCCCAAAGACTTTCTATACCCACAGACGAAGAAGTCACAGTGAGAGGAGGAGGGGCACTTTCACAATATAATCAAATCAAATCAAATGGAAAATAATTACATCACAGATGTTCTTCCACAGGAGTGAGGCTTCTGGCCCCACGGCAGGCTGCCCAGCTTTCGGGGTCTGTCACTGGGGGGAGGAGCCCCCGGAGTTCTGAAGGGCAGCAGGGCTTGAGTGCAGGAGCTCCACAGGACTGCACGAAACAGACTCCACTCTGGAAGGGCGCACACAAGGCTTCACATGCACTGGGGCCCGGGACAAAGCAGTGGCTCCACAAGGAGCCTGGGCCAGACCCACCTGCCGCTCTTGGAGGGTCAGGTGGTGGGGCCCCAGGAAATACCTGTTGGTATGAGCTCTCCTGGAGGCCATCATTTTGACACTGAGACCTGGCCCCACCCAAAGGGATAAACACAAGGAGGAACACACCAAGACACATATTAATATCTGATTAAATATTAAAGACAAAGCGAGAACATGGAAAGCAACAAGGGGAAAGCAACAACTAACTTTATGGGGATCCCTTATATGTTAGCAGTTGATTTTTCAGTGGAAACTCTGCAGGCCAGAAGGGAGTGGCATGATATATTTATTTAAAGTAATGAAAGGGAAAAACCTACAACTAATAATACTCTGGGGTCTGGAATTCTCAAGGAGGAAGAAAGGACTAACTTTTTTTCCCTCTACGTTTCTTAGGATTATATAACAATAATGTATCCTGCTTGAGGACAGTCTCTGGAAAAAACCTTCTGGCTAGTCCTGTAATCTTAAAATGTAAATTATGGGAGCAGGTTTAGTGAGGTCTTTACAACCTCCAGATATTCTTTTGATTCCCTGGTGGCTCAGACGGTAAAGTGTCTGTCTATCAATGCGGGAGACCTGGGTTCGATCCCTGGGTCGAGAAGATTCCCTGGAGAAGGAAATGGCAACCCACTCCAGTACTCTTGCCTAGAAAATCCCATGGATGTAGGAGCCTGGTGCAAGCTACTGTCTATAGGGTCACAAAGAGTCAGACACGACTGAGCAATTTCACATTTCACAATAATAGTCTACCCAGCAAAGCTCTCATTCAGATTTGACAGAGAAATCAGAAGTTTTATAGACAATCAAGAGCTAAGAGAATTCAGCACCACTAAACCAGTTTTATAACAAATGCTAAAGAACTCTATAGACAGAAAAGAAAAAGGCTACAACTAGAAATAAGAAAATTACAAATGGGAAAGCTCACCCATAAAGGCAAACATACAGTAAAAGTAGGCAATCATCCACACACAAATCTATCAAAACCAGTGACTGTGAGAAGAGAAGAGAGTACAAACGCAGGACACTGGAAATGCATTTGAGACCAGCAACTTAAAATATAGACTGCTGTATTAAAACTTCATGGTAACCATAAACCAAAAAAAAAAAAAAAAAAAAAAAAAGACCTACAAAAACAAATTCAAAATAATTAACAAAATGGCAGTAAGACCATACATGTTGATAATTACCTTAAATCTTAATGGATTAAATGCTCCAACCAAAAATCAGACTGGCTGAATGGACACAAAAACAAGATCCCTATAAATGCTGTTTATAAGAGACCCACTTCAGATCTAGGGATACTGAAAGTGAGAGGATAGAAAAAGGTATTCCATGCAAATAGGAATTAAATAATGACCTTGGAATTCTGTATCTATCATGATATACTTATCTGATACAGCTAGAGCCACAAGATTAATGCTTAAACATGAATAGCATTAAAACAAATTTACATATAAAATTTGGGGGAAAATTTCACAAGCTTGTCCAGTTTACAACCATTCTTTCTTATGTAGTCCAAAACACAAATCCTACCCAGCAACTGTTACTACTTCAATAAATGCAGTTTCATCCACTCATGATCCTGATCTGTATATTACAACATTCAAAATACCCCAAATAAAAGAATATTTCATTAACACCAGGCATTCTCAAAACCTAAAAGCTTAAGAAACAAATTTTAAAAACAAATTAGTTAAAGGGCTCTGAACTGGAAATGCTTTTTGAAACTGTATTATATAGACTAAAGCTTCGGTTCCCTAGACTCAGTAATATTAAATTGCCTGTTGGGTTTAGTGGCTTCTTGCATCAGTTCCTGCAACTGTCCAATCTGTTCATCACGAAAGTCATTAAGTTTTTCTTCTGGTAGGGAGATTCCAAAACACGCTTTTTCAGTTGAATTTTGTCTGCTTTCCTTAGCTTGTTGCCACAGCACTGCTGCATATGCCTAGTAAAAAGAACAACAACAAAAAAATGAAGGCAATATATATTAAAATAAGATCTGTATTCATTCATTTAACACTGAAGGACTTAATTCTACCACCGAGTCTTATGTATTTGGCAAATCAGATATGAACAATATATAGCTGTGTCTTCACTACTCAGTGATAATTTCAAATACCCTGTATCTTATTATTAGCATTTTAAGAATTTTACCAAAGTGCTGAATCGGAAAATCTGGAAGTCTCAAAGGGAGTAGGAGCGGTCCACGAACAGGCTTCAGGAACACGCATAAACTACCCAAAATCATATGCAAAATGGCACGTACACGAAAACACACACAGTTCCCAGACATAAATTTCATCACATTTTCAGATGCAGAACTATGGGTCTTATAGGCTTAAAAGTGAGTCTTGAAATTCTTAAGGTTCATTCCTCTGTCTTCAATTTGAAAACCAATTTAAATCACAGAGAGAAACTTTTCAAACTTTAAGCTTTCAATATTTAACAAACATCTTTGTCAGAAAAAAAAAATTCTACATTTTTCACACTGTATTTTTTCTCCCATTCAGTCAACTTGATACTACAACTACCATTGTTCAACACAGATTAATTAGCAGCAGATTCTCACTCTAAAATCAATATTGTAATCAGGCAGGAAGTACAGTTCACAAAGTTAAAAAATTACGTGCCCCTCTGGGCAAGTAAACAAATTAAGTGAACTCTGGATAATGCTGCTATTTTATCTGGTTTAAGACAATTAAATTGCTTATAACTGCTGGATTACCAGCATCACCAAAGAAACCTTCATTTTAATTCCAGGTATTCCAAATAAAACCTTTACTTGAATTGGAAATAATATCTTCATGTTTTATAGAAATCCATTAATATAATAACAAAAAAACTGTACACATCCTGAAAGTCAAAGTGTTAGTCATTCAGTTGTGTCTGACTCTTTGTGACCCCATGGACCACAGCCCACCAGGCTCCCCTGTCCATGGGATTCTCCAGGCAAGAACACTGGAGTGGGTTGCCATTTCCTTCTCCAGGGGATCTTCCCAACCCAGGGATCAAACCTGGGTCTCAAACTTTGCAGGCAGATTCTTTACCACCTGAGCCACCAGGGAAGCATTCTAGGGCTTTATAAATCCCACTTCTAAGTATATGCCCCAGAGCAGAGTTTCTCAACCTCGGTACTATTTGCAAATTGTATAATTTGGATCATGCTTTGTAGTTGGGTGGGTGGGAATCTGCTCCACCACTGTGGCATGTTTAGCAGCACCTCCGGTCTCTCCCTGGTGGCTCAGACGGTAAAAGCATCTGCCTACAATGCGGGAGACCTGGGTTCGATCCCTGGGTTGGGACGATCTCCTGGAGAAGGAAATAGCAGCCCACTCCAGTATTCTTGCCTGGAAAATCCCATGAACAGAGAAGCCTGGCAGGCTGCAGGCCATGGGGTCACAAAGAGTCGAACACGACTGAGCAACTTCACTTTCACTTTCTGGTCTCTCCACCTGCTACGTGCCTGTAGCACTCCTCCTCAGTCTTGATAGTCAAAAACGTCTCCAAACACTGCCAAATGTTCTCTTGCAGACAAAACTGCCCAGGTTGAGAACTACTGTCCTAACAAAACTTTCCAACACATGGACAAGTATCATGCAGAGAATGTTCATTATGGCATTGTTTATAAAAGCAAAACACTAGAAACAATTCAATTGTAGAAGAAAGGACAAGTGTTTAGACACTTCTTTATAATCCATTATGTGAATTAAATGTCTGTATTGACCTGATTAAATCTCTAAAGTAATCAGAATCCAAAAGCAAGTTTTTTAAGAAGTTATTCATTTGTAGAAATGGAAAAACCAAAACTCAAATTCATATGAAAATGTGAAGCCTTGAGTAGCCAAGACAATCTGTTGGAGTATTCAGTTCTCAATTTTAAAACTTACTACAAAGTTACACTAAATAATCAAAATAGTGTGATACTGGCTTTAGGGTAGATATATACACCAATGGAATAGAACTGAGAGTTCAGAAATAAACCCTTACACATATGGCAAACTGACTTTTGATAAAGGCAATCAAGTCCATCAATGGGGGGAAAGAATATCTCTTCAATAGATACTGCTGGGAAAACTGGGTTTCCACATGCAAAGGAATAAAGCTGCATCCCTACCTCCCACAACATACAGAAATTAGTGCTGTGAGATGGATGAAAAACATAAACAAACAAGCTAAAATCATAAAACTCCTAGAAAAAAAATGGGTGAATTTTCATGACCTTGGATTTGGCAGTGGAGTCTAAAATATAGCAAAAGTATAAACAAGAAAAGAAAAACTAGATAAATTGGATTCATTAAAATTAAAAATTTTGTGCATCAGAAGACACTCAAAGTGGAAAAACTACAGAACGGGAAAAAATATTTGGAAACCATGTCTGATAAGCATTTAATAACCAGAATGTATAAAGAATTCCGACAAGTTAACAATAAAAAAGACCACTCAAAAAATGGGCAGAAAACTTGAATAGACATTTCTCCAAACATATATAAACCATCAACAAGAACATGAAAAGACACTCAACATAGTCATTGCTGCTGCTGCTGCTAAGTCGTTTCAGTCGTGTCCGACTCTGTGCGACCCCATAGACGGCAGCCCACCAGGCTCCCCCGTCCCTGGGATTCTCCAGGCAAGAACACTGGAGTGGGTTGCCATTTCCTTCTCCAATGCATGAAAGGGAAAAGTGAAAGTGAAGTCTCTCAGTCGTGTCTGACTCTTTGCGACCCCATGGTCTGCAGCCTACCAGGCTCCTCCGTCCATGGGATTTTCCAGGCAAGAGTACTGGAGTGGGCTGCCATTGCCTTCTCCAAGTCAGTCATTAGAGACACAAAAATCAAAATCACAATGAGACACCACTTCATACCCAGTAGGATGACTATAATAATAAATAAATAAAAGGAAAATACATGTGGGCGAGAATCTGAAGAAACTGCAAACTTGTAATTACTAGTAGGAATATAAAATAGTATAGCCACTGTGGAAAACAGTTTGGCAGTTCCTCAAGAAGTTAAAGAATTACCATATAATCCAACTCTACTAATAGATATATACCCTAAATAAATGAAAGCAGGAACTCAAACAGACACTTTTACATCCATATTCATTACAGCATCCATTATTTACCACAGCAAGTATGTGGCAACAACCCAAATGGATATTAACAGACCAATGGATACATAAAACCTATCTGTACGATGGAATAGTATTCAGGCTTAAAAAGAGTTCTGATACATTCTACAACATGGATGAAACTTGAAAACATCATGCTAGAACTGAAATAAGCCAGACATAAAAGAACAAATATTGTAGGATTCCACTCATGTGAAATATGTCGAACAGGCAATTTTATTGAGACAGGAAGTATATTAGAGGCTACCAGAGGGTGGGGAGAGGGGGTGGGGATGCACTGCTTTTGGGACACAGCCTCTATTTGGATAAGAAAACGTTTGGGGTAAAGACAGTGGGAACTGATGAACAAGACTGTAAATGCAACTAACGCCCTGAATGTACACTTAAAAGGCTAAAAGGCAATCTTTAAATATATTTCTACCACACTAAAAAGAAAAGTTATGTGAGGAGTGCCTTCTCTCAGACCAACCCTTCTACAGGTAACATGAAGTCCAGACGAAACATAATCCAAAACATAATCCAACAGCAATCCAAAGACGCTGGAGAGCAACCAGTCAGAAAGTAGAAAGGATTTGACAGAATGGAGAATGGCAGAGAACACTGGGTCAGGTTGTCATTTTTATGACTTTTTTCCTGAGGGAAGATGCCAGTTGGTACTGCAAGGTGACTGAGGACTCACAGCAGTGTGGGAGAACAGGAGGAGTTGAAAAATAAGAAAGGGAAATCTCAGAAAAAGAACTGCAAAAGAGGATCCCCAAATTCTGTAAATAAACTCTGACAAAATCTCTAGTTAACCCCTTAACTATGTATGCCCAGGACAAAGATCAGCTAAGGCAAAAAGAACTAATAGATAATTCTTCTGGTGGTTCTTGTCAAGGTGAACACAGAATTTAGAGAACGGCATTGAAATACGTATAATATCATATATGAAACAAGTTGCCAGTCCAGGTTCGATGCATGATACTGGATGCTTGGGGCTGGTGGGACAACCCAGAGGGATGGTATGGGGAGGGAGGAGGAAGGAGGGTTCAGGATGGGGAACACATGTATACCTGTGGCGGATTCATTTCGATATTTGGCAAAACCAATACAATATTGTAAAGTTTAAAAATAAAATAAAATTAAAAAATAAATAAATAAATAAATAAGAATTTAGAGACGACCCAGAGGGATGGTATGGGGAGGGAGGAGGGAGGAGGGTTCAGGATGGGGAACACATGTATACCTGTGGCGGATTCATTTCGATATTTGGCAAAACCAATACAATATTGTAAAGTTTAAAAATAAAATAAAATTTAAAAATAAATAAATAAATAAAAAAGAATTTAGAGAACGAGTCATACCAAGTTAACTGCTTTATGAAACAACATTCAATACACTTTGAAAGAATATAGTGGAAGAATGTCTCTACAATTTATATACCATCACAGTGTCCAGAAAAAAATCTAAAATCACAAGAAACATGAAGAAACAGAAAATGTGACCGATAATCAAGAGAAAAGACAATGCCTGAAATGCTTCAGACATTAAAATTAGCAGCAAAGGATTCTAAAGTAGCTATTATGAGTGTGTTTAAATACACAAAAGAAAATATGGTCATAATAAAACGCACAGATGAGAAATCTCAGCACAAGTAAAAAACTGTAAGAACCAAATAAAAACTCTAGAACTCTTAAATGCACTGTCTGAAACTTAAAAATCTTCACTGACTGTTCAGTTCAGTTCAGTCGCTCAGTCGTGTCCGACTCTTTGTGACCTCATGGACTGCAGCAGGCCAGGCCTCTCTGTCCATCACCAACTCCTGGAGATTACTCAGACTCACGTCCATTGAGTCAGTGATGCCATCCAGCCATCTCATCCTCTGTCGTTCCCTTCTCCTCTCACCTTCAATCTTTCCCAACATCAGGGTCTTTTCATCAGGTGGCCAAAGTACTAGAGTTTCAGCTTCAACATCAATGAACATTCAGGACTGATTTCCTTTAGGACAGACTGGTTGGATCTCCTTGCAGTCCAAGGGACTCTCAAGAGTCTTCTCCAACACCACAGTTCAAAACCATCAATTCTTTGGTGCTCAGCTCTATTTATAGTCCAACTCTCACATCCATACGTGACTACTGGAAACACCATAGCCTTTACTAGACAGACCTTTGTTGGCAAAGTAATGTCTCTGCTTTTTAATATGCTGTCGAGGTTGGTCTTAACTTTTCTTCCAAGGAGTAAGCATCTTTTAATTTCATGGCTGCAGTCACCATCTGCAGTGATTCTGGAGCCCAGAAAAATAAAGTCTGACACTGTTTCCACTGTTTCTCCATCTATTTGCCATGAAGTAATGGGACCAGATGCCATGATCTTCGTTTTCTGAATGTTGAGCTTTAAGCCAACTTTTTCACTCACCTCTTTCACTTTCATCAAGAGGCTCTTTAGTTCCTCTTCACTTTCTGCCATAAGGGTGGTGTCATCTGCATATCTGAGGTTATTGATATTTCTCCCAGCAATCTTGATTCCAGCTTGTGCTCCTTCCAGCCCAGCGTTTCTCAAGATGTACTCTGCATATAAGTTAAATAAGCAGGGTGACAATATACAGCCTTGACATACTCCTTTGCCTATTTGGAACCAGTCTGTCGCTCCACGTCCGGTTCTAACTGTTGTTTCCTGACCTGCATACAGACTTCTCAAGAGGCAGATCAGGTGGTCTGGTATTCCCATCTCTTTCAGAATTTTCCATAGTTTATTGTGATCCACACAAAGGCTTTGGCATAGTCAATAAAGCAGAAGTAGATGTTTTTCTGGAACTCTCTTGCTTTTTTGATGATCCAGCAGATGTTGGCAATTTGATCTCTGGTTACTCTGCCTTTTCTAAAACCAGCTTGATCATCTGGAAGTTCACAGGTCACATATTGTTGAAGCCTGGCTTGGAGAATTTTGAGCATTACTTTGGTAGTGTGTGAGATGGGTGCAATTGTCTGGTAGTTTGAGCATTATTTGGCATTGCCTTTCTTAGGGATTGGAAGGAAAACTGACCTTTTCCATTTGTGTAGCCACTGCTGAGTTTTCCAAATTTGCTGGCATATTGAGTGCAGCACTTTCACAGCATCATCTTCCAGGATTTGAAATAGCTCAAGTGGAATTCCATCACTTCCACTAGCTTTGTTCATAGGGATGCTTCCTAAGACCCCCTTGACTTCACATTCCAGGATGTCTGGCTCTAGGTGAGTGTGAGTGATCACACCATCATGATTATCTGAGTCGTGGAGATCTTTTTTGTATAGTTCTTCTGTGTGTTCTCACCACCTCTTCTTAATATCTTCTGCTTCTGTTAGGTCCCTACCATTTCTGTCCTTTATTGAGCCCATCTTTGCGTGAAATGTTCCCTCGGTAACTAATTTCTTGAAGAGATCTCTAGTCTTTCCCATTCTATTGTTTTCCTCTATTTCTTTGCACTGATCATTGAGGAAGGCTTTCTTATCTCTCCTTGCTATTCTCTGGAACTCTGCATTCAAATGGGTATATCTTTCTTTTTCTCCTTTGCTTTTCACTTCTCTTCTTTTCACAGCTATTTGTAAGGCCTCCTCAGACAACCATTTTGCCTTTTTGCATTTCTTTTTCTTGGGGATGGTCTTGCTCCCCGTCTCCTGTACAATGTACAAACCTCCATCCATAATTCATCAGGCACTCTATCAGATCTAGTCCCTTAAATCTATTTCTCGCTTCCACTGTATAATCCCACATTCGTTAGGGATTTGATTGAGGTCATACCTGAATGGTCTAGTGGTTTTCTGTACTTTCTTCAATTTAAGTCTGAATTTGGCAATAAGGAGTTCATGATCTGAGCCACAGTCAGCTCCCGGTCTTGTTTTTGAGGCCTGTATAGAGCTTCTCCATCTTTGGCTGCAAAGAATATAATCAATCTGATTTCAGTGTTGACCATCTGGTGATGTCCATGTATAGAGTCTTCTCTTGTGTGTTGGAAGAGGGTGTTTGCTATGACCAGTGTGTTCTCTTTGCAGAACTCTATTAGCCTTTGCCCTGCTTCATTCTGTACTTCAAGGCCAAATCTGCCTGTTACTCCGATGTTTCTTGACTTCCTACTTTTGCATTCCAGTCCCCAATAATGAAAAGGACATCTTTTTTGGGTGTTAGTTCTAAAAGGTCTTGTAGGTCTTCATAGAACCATTCAACTTCAGCTTCTTCAGCATTACTGGTTAGGGCATAGACTTGGATTACCGTGATATTGAATGGTTTGTCTTGGAGACGAACAGAGATCATTCTGTCGTTTTTGAGATTGCACCCAAGTACTGCATTTCGGACTCTTCTGTTGACCACGATGGCTACTCCATTTCTTCTAAGGGATTCCTGCCCGCAGTAGTAAATATAATGGTCATCTGAGTTAAATTCACCAATTCCAGTCCATTTTAGTTCATTGATTCCTAAAATGTCGATGTTCACTCTTGCCATCTCCTATTTAACCACTTCCAATTTGCCTTGATTCATGGACCTAATATTCCAGGTTCCTATGAAATACTGCTCTTTACAGCATCAAACCTTGCTTTCAATAACCAGTCACATCCACAACTGTGTGTTGTTTTTGATTTGGTTCCATCTCTTCATTCTTTCTGAAGTTATTTCTCTACTGATCTCCAGTAACGTATTGGGCACCTACTGACCTGGGAGTTCATCTTTCAGTGTCATATGTTTTTGCCTTTTCATACTGTTCATGGGGTTCTCAAGGCAGGAATACCAAAGTGGTTTGCCATTCCCTTCTCCAGTAGACCACATTCTGTCAGAACTCTCCACCATGACCTGTCCATCTTGGGTGGCCCTACATGGCATGGCTCATAGTTTCACTGAGTTAGACAAGGCTGTGGTCCATGTAATTAGACTGGTTAGTTTTCTGTGATTGTGGCTTCAGTCTGTCTGCCCTCTGATGGAGAAGGATAAGAGGCTTATGATGGGATAGACTGACTGAGAGGGAAACTGGGTCTTGTTCTGATGGGCGGGGCCATGCTCAGTAAATCTTAAATCCAATTTTCTGTTGATGGGTGGAGCTGTGTTCCCTCTCTGCTATTTACCTGGGGCCAAACTATGGTGGAGGTAATGAAGATAATGGTGACCTCCCTCAAAGGATCCCATGCATGTACTGCTACAGTCCATGCCCCCAGCCCTGCAGCAGGCCACCACCGACCCACACCTTCACCAGAGACTCCAGGACACCCAGAGGCAAGTCTCCTGTGGGTGTTTATACACTGAATGTTATACATTATCACTGAATGTTAATAGCATATTGGCATTGAGAAAAGATCCAGTGAACTTGAAAGTATAACAGAGAAGTTATCCAATCTGAAAAGCTATTAAAAATGAACTTAAGATCAAATATCTGTGGGACAGTGTCAAAAACATGTTTCGGTGGAATCCCACAGGAAAATGAGGCAAAAATATTTTTGGAAAATCAATATCTGAAAAATATGTATATAGGTTCATAAAGCTTAGCAAGCCCCAACAATATAGATTCAAATGAAGACACACCTAGGCATATAGTAGTCAGATTGTTGAAAAGGATCCATAAATTAAAATCATAAAGAAATTTATCAACAGTATGGCCACATGTATAGAAAATATATATTCTTTGTAGATATATACATATGCTCAAAATAAATGAAAACAAGTATGGAAAGAGACACCAACGTCAGGATACTGATTTCCTCCTTCCTTATTCTGTAGAGGCAAAGACTGGGATAAAGTTTTAGCTGTACTTTTAGTATTCAATTTGCTTTTTAAAAGGCTAACCTAAAGCAAATACTGTAAAATGTCAGTATTAAATGTGGGTGGTGGATACACACATGTATATAATTTTCTTCTTCTTGTATATTTTGGAATTTTTCCTAATTTTACACTTATAAGTTTAAAAATGTAAAATACCAAAATATTTTCACTGGGGTATAATTTATAATAAGGTAACAAACTAATGCTTATCTAAATTTTTTAATTTTATTTTTAACTGGTGGATAATTGTTTAACATCCTTGTGTTGGTTTCTGCATTACAACACGAAGCAGCCATGTGTGCATGCTAAGTTACTTCGGTCGTGTCCAACTCTCTGTGACCCTATGGACTATAGCCCAGCAGGCTCCTCTGTCCATGGCATTCTGGAATAGGTTGCCATCCCTCCTCCAGGGGATCTTCCGGACCCAAGGATCTAACCCATGTCTCCTGCGGCTCTGCCCTGCCATAAGTATGTCCCCTCCGTCTTGAACCTCCTTCCCCCATCTTCCCTACCCCCGCACCCACCCAATCCCGCCCCTCTAGGTTGTCACAGGGCACCGGGTTGAGCTCCCTGTGTCATACAGCAAATCCCCACTACCTATTTTACACATGGTAATGCATATGTTTCAATGCAACTCTATGTTTCTTGAGAAAACTAGAAATGCATTTCACAAAGAAGTGTGAAGAGGAGGTCCCAGTTAAAGATGATAGGTAACAAAAGAAGGCTCCTGAATGCCTCTCTTCCCACAAACACACCAAATCCACAACTACATATGGAACAATTCCCTCTGAAAAACAATGCAGAAACTAGCTGCATGACTCTTACATACTGGATAAATAAGAAAAAAAAATCCACACTGAAAGAGGTAAGAGGCTGAGACATTCTCCCCATAAACCCCGTCTCAGCCCTGAGGATCTGCAAATAGGCGGGCACCATCCTGGTACACTCCCAGCTTGCCCCATGCTCCCAGGTTGTCAGTAACTATAAAAGCAGCCTGCGCACAGGTCTGCTGTCCCATTCTTCATAGCTGCTGCCAAGAGGACACATCTCTTGATGGCCTGGTTCTGGTGGCCACTTAGGCTTGCTTTCACTGTTTCAGAAGGACATTAGTAAAAGAGGGAACAATCGGTAACCACCATCCAGGGCTTCCGTGCAGACAGAGTAGGCAGAAACGCCCACCTCCCAATCTTCCCCTGAAAGAGATCTATCTGCATACTCTAAAGCCCTTGCCTGATGGCCCAAATTCTAAACAGTCTGCATCAAGGTACTGACTGAGATCCCACTTTGGGACACTGATATGAGTTGGCACACCCCAAGTACCCAGAGCCATTAAGACACAGAGGGCTCCTTAGACAATCGCAAAGGTTTCAGAGACAAAAGACAGGGAAGGTTGAACGATAAGCTTCATCTCCTAAACAAGGCCACTCGTTCAGGAATGGAGGAAATTAACTGTTTTATCTAATGCACAGAAATCAACATGGAGTCCAAGAAAATGAAGAAATATGTTCCAAATAAAAAACAAGATAAAACCCCAGGGGAAAAGCCTTATTAATAAAATGGAGATAAGTGATTTACCTTATAAAGAGCTCAAAATGATGACAATAAAGATGCTTATCAAGGTCAGGAGAATGATGCATGAATAAAGTGAATTTCAACAAAGAAAAAAATATAAGAAAATACTAAACAGAAATCACAGAGCTGAAGAATACAATAACAAATGAAAAGCTCCACAGAGAGGTTCAGAAACAGATTAGATGATATAGGGGGGAAAAAAGATGAGTGAATTCCACAAGAGGACAGTGAAATTCATCCACTCAGAGGAACAAAATGAAAAATAGTGAAGACAGCTTAAGGGACTTCTGGCACAACATCTTTGAATCAATATTTGCATTACCAGGGATACTGGAAGGAGAAAAGACAGAAAAGAGGGAGAAAGCATATTTAAAGAAATAATGCCCGAAAACTTCCCTAACATGGAAAAGAAAACAAATGCCCAGAGCCAGGAATCCCAGAAAGTTCCGTAAGATGAATCCAAAGAGACAAAGACACACTATGATTAACTTATTGTCAACTACCAACCGGCACCTGCCACCTACCTCTACAAGACTAAATCATGGCCACTGCAGCTGCTGACCTTCAACACCCCTGAGGAGAGGTCAGGGTGGAGAGCAGAAATGAGGCACTCTGTGCTCTGGAAAAACTGGCGGAACAGGTCTTCACATAGATATATTCAGGAGCCCAATTCTTGCATCTCCTCATATCCAGAAAAGCACTAAATTCCTTCATGATGATGTTTGCTCCTCGTGACTAGGAGAAATCTCTTCTGCAAAAAATATGTGCTTGATTACAAGTATTTCCTCTTCACCAAGATCACATACATACTGACCTTCCCCTTACCTCTTTGGAGCAGTTTTTCAGAGCTATCTGAAACGCTATCTCCTGGGCTATAGTCCTCATATTGCCAGTAAAACTTAACTCATAACTCTCACATTATGTATTTTTTAAAGTCAGCATTATCAAAAATTAAAGGACAGAATCTTAAGAGCAACAACAACAACAAAAACTTGTTATGTACAAAGGCACACCACCCATAAGACTTTAAGCAGATTTTTCAGTAGGTACTTTGACTACATTGTGTTACTTTCTTCTTGCCTGCAAAGTGCCAAAAGAAAAAAGAAAAAAAAAAAGTCAACTCATAATATTCTACCCAGCTCAGAATTGAAGGAGAGAGAAAAAGTTTTCCAGAGACATGAAAGCTGAAAGAGTTCATGAGTATTAGATCAGCCTCACAAGAATTGATAAAAGACCTATCCAGCTGAAACAAAAGGATGCTAATAAATAACAGGAAAACACAGAAACACAAATGTCACTGGTCAAGGTAAGTAGTGTAGTAGTATAGAGTGCTCAGTTGTGCCCGACTCCTTGCAGCCCCATGGACTATAGCCCGCCAGGTTCCTCTATCCATGGAATTTTCCTGGAGCATGTTGCCATTTCCTTCTCCTGGGGCTCTTCCCAACCCAGGGACTGGAAATGCATGTCTTGTGTCTCCTGCATTGGCAGGTGGATTCTTTACCATTAGTGCCACCAAACTGAGAATACTCTAATGTTATAATGATGGTGGACAAATCAGTTATAAATCTAGAATGAAGGTGAAACACAAAAGTATTTAAAAATTATTAATGGATACAGATGGTAAAATGGTGCAAATTGTGAAATCAAAAATAGATGGAGCAGAGGAGTGAAAAGCGTGGAGTTTTAGTGTGCATTTGATGTTATCAGCTTAAAATAACCTGAAATGTTTCATATAAGCTTCACAGTAAACACAAAGCAAAAATCTATGAGATTCACAAAAGACAAAGGAAATCTAACAATACCACTACAGAAAATCCTCAGATTACAAAGGGAGAGAGCATGAAAAGTAACCAAAGAATCACAAAACAGAAAACAATTAACAAAATGTCAATAGTAAGTCCATATCTATCAATAATTATTTTAAATGTAAATGAACTGAATTACTCAATCAAAATATACAGAGGGCTGAATGGATTAAAAAACGGACCTAACTATATGCTGCCTATAAGAAACTCAATTCAGCTTTAAGGACACACAAAGACACGTGGAAAAAGATATTCCATGCAAGTGGAAACCAAAACAAAGCTAGGGTAGCTATATATCATAAGACAGATTTTAAGACAAAGACTAAAAAAGACATAAGGAAAGCCATCAAACAAAGAAAGAGTCTTTGAGTATAGTGAGAGAAGATGTAGTGGGCTGAATGGTGTCCTCCAAAGATAACAAGTCTTGAAACCAGTGAGTGTTACTTTATACAGCACACAGTCTGCAGATGTATTTAAATTAAGAATCTCTGCACCGAGGAGATGATCCTGGTGTGCTCTAAATATCATCACACATGTTCTTAAAGGAGGGAGGCTGAGAGAAATTAGATACGCCAGAGGAGGAGGTGTCGTGAACACGGGATGGTGTCGCCACAAGTCAAGGAATGCCCCCAGCCTCCAGAAGCCAAGAGCAGCAAAGCGGATTCTCCCTGAGAACCCCCAACGTCTTGATTAGGACATACAGCCTCCAGAACTGTGTGAGAGAATAAAATTCCGTTGTTAAGTCACCAAGCTGTGCTCATTTGTTACAGCAGTCCCAGGAAACTAATACAGCAGCAAACTACAGAACACGTCAGGGAACTTTTGTAACAAGAAAAACTACCCTTCATGCTATGATAACAAACTGTTACCAAAAAGGCAAATTAAGTGTGGCTTGCTAATTCTGCTTCTCACTAGAGTTTTTGAAAAAGCAGAGGACCTACAGTGCCAGGGTACCTAGTCTTATTAGGGATAATAATTAGAAATATTTTGAGAGACTAGTTATGACTTCACTGTACTTTTATTCTCTACCTATGAATTAAACTTGTCTACAGTCTGAAATCAATTGATACCACTGAATTACTGGGAACAAACTAGACAGAATCTTTTATAATATGACTTTAAAAGATTTAAAAATAAGCTATCAGTGTAATAAAATTACATCAAAGTATCAACAAAATGCTGGCAAAGATTTTTTTATGAATAAACTGTATTGATTTTTTTTAAAACCAGATTTGAGACCTAAAAAACTAAAGGAATAACACAAGAGAAACAATCAGATATTATGGCCTCCTGATAGAAGTACCTTCCCTGGTGGCTCAGTCAGTAAAGAATCTGCCTGCAATGCAAGAGACCTGAGTTTGATCCGTGGGTTGGGAAGATCCCCTGGAGAAGGAAATGGGAATGCACTCCAGTAGTCTTGCCTGGAAAATTCCATGGACAGGGGAGCTTGGCAGGCTATAGTCCATGGGGTCACAAGAGTAGGACACAACTTAGCGACCAAACCACCACCACCTGATGGAAGTACTTAACCACCTACACTGAAAATCAGTCTGTACGGAATACGCCTCTACTTTTAAGACAACTTACAGAATATGTGAAATATCACTCTGGAAATTCCATTAGAGAAATCGAGACTCTGAAAAGACAAAAACAAACAACCCCAGTCTTAGAATCAATAAAGAAAAAACATCAACTTAACCGTGGAGAAATCTAGAAGACTGAGCAAATGATCACAATTAACACCACCAGTAATGAGTGATACTGAAAGCATTGTGATGAAATGAGATGCTCCCTTTGTCTCTCCCCTTTAAGCTGCAACCACTAAACATCTGTACTCAACAAAGGTACCTCTGCCCAACACACTGTGATGCCCGAGTTTCACACATCTGAACACCTACCTAAAGGTGGGTAGACTGGAACACACAGAGGAAACAGACCAGAAGAATACAAAGGCTGCCGCTGCTAAGTCGCTTCAGTAGTGTCTGACTCTGCGCAACCCCATAAATGGCAGCCCACCAGGCTCCCCCATCCCTGGGATTCTCCAGGCAAGAACACTGGAGTGGGTTGCCATTTCTTTCTCCAATGCATGAAAGTGAAAAGTGACAGTGAAGTCGCTCAGTCGTGTCCGACTCTAGCAGCCCCATGAACTGCAGCCCACCAGGCTCCTCCGCCCATGGGATTTTCCAGGCAGGAGTACTGGAGTGGGGTGCCACTGCCTTCTCCAGAATACAAAGGCAGTGCCTGCCATTCCAACTACTTGGTCGCAGCAGCTGAGCCCACAGCCCTAGGGAAGCCGGTAGCAGCAGAGGAGGTAGCACATGTGACTCCAGCCTCCTGGCCACAGTGGCTCTCATGGTCACAACTAACTGGACAGCAGTGGCAGAGGGGCCTATGACGCCATTCCTTCAGGTATGGAGGCACCCACAACTCTGACCCCTTGCCCAGAGCAGTGGTGCCTGCAAAGACAACAATCCCAGACACAGCAAGGGCAACCTTGCCCCAGCTCCTGCCCACCTGCGGCAGGGCCTGTGGCTTGAGAGATCCTGGACACAGCAGAAGCATCACCATCCCAGCGTGCCAGGTGGCAACGCCGGCAATGCCACAGCAGCAACACCAACAATGTCAATGGCAACACCTATGACAGGGGCGCAAAGTGCCAAGGCTCAACGTAACCAGAGGCAGCTACGGTTAAGAAAAACAAAAAGTTTGTGTCATAGTACCACCCACTGGCAAACAAAAGAAAGGACTCTAATTTCTAAACTGTTGAATCCTTAGAATCCAAACAAAAACAAAAAACCCAAACCAAAAACTACCTAAAGAAGAAAGACGTTTGCTACTTCAAATGAACCAGCAGAGGAATAGGTCATCAAAAAGAGAAAAAAGAAATAATGCCCTTTGCAGCAACATGGATGGACCTAGAGACTGTCATACTGAGTGAAGTCAGGGAAAGACAAATATCATGATATTGCTTATATGTGGAATCTAAAAAAAAAAGTACAAGTGAACTTATTCACAAAACAGAAAGAGAGTCACAGATGTAAAAAACAAACTTATGGTTTACCAAGAGAGAAAGTGGGAGGGCAGGGATAAACTGGGAGATCGGGACTGACATGTATACACCACCAGATGAAACAGGTTACTAATAAGGACCGACTGTACTATATAGCACAGGGAACTGGACTTGATACCCTGTAATGACCTAATAAGAGGAAATAATCAGAAAAAGTGTGGACATATGTATAGCTGATTCACAATGCTGTACAGCAGAAACTAATACTGTAAATCAAATACTCTTCAATAATAAATAAGTAAAATATTTTTTAGAAAGAAGAAATTCTGTAAGAACTATCTGACTCTTTTAGGAAAGGCAACATTAGGATAACAAGCATCTGAGAAGGAAGCATAGTTTGTCCAAAGAAATAATAGCTGAGAACTTCCCAATCCCCAAAAGGAATTGGATATACAAGTCCATGTACCTACAAGAACACATAATCACCTCCGTGCAAAAATACTTCTCCAAGACACACTATATTAAAACTGTCAAAAGTCAATGATGAAATTCAGAGGCAGCCAGGAAAAAAAACATATGGTAACCGACAAAGGCACCACCACTAGGAAATGAGCAGATGCTACAGCCCAGGCTGTAGTGTACAGATAGTGAAATGAAAAGCGCAAAATTCTCAAAGATAAGCACTGTCAGCCAAAGACCCTCCAGCCAGCAAAGTTATGCAGGTATGCAGGACAAATACTTTCCCATCAAACAAAAGCTGAAGGAGTTCAACATCAGACCTGCCTTACAAGAAATGTAGAAAGGAGCTCTTCTACAAGAAACAAAAGACAAGAGTACAGAGGACTCTGAATAAAGTGATGAGTAGGCAGAAATCAAAGATTTCAACTCTATATCAGGTGTTTTTTTCTCTTTTAAATTATGAAAGTATGATAACACATTTATAGGAGACTTGGAAAATACAGAACAAAGTTACATATAGTTCTACAATATATTATAATTATTTTTTAAATAGAAAATTAAGATTTTTAGTTGGGAGTTTCAGTATCAAACTTTAAAAAACTAATAGAATGAACATACAGAGAAGTAGAAGGATATAAACCTGAAAAGCACTATGAACTAATTCAACACAATTAAGATTTATACAATTTTCACACAACAGCATAATATAAATTCTATTCAAGAGACTATAAATCAGGAGACACTGGAACACATTCAGGGACGTAACACAAGATGCAAAAATTTCATGGTCTAACGGTATTGAAATCATATTGAGTCTGTTCTCTTATCACTGAATTATGTTAGAAATCAGTATCAAAAGATACTCAAAAGTAACCTACATATTTTCAAGTGCAGTGTGACACTTATCAAGAGAGATCTTTGACTTAGCCACTGGAAGCCTCGATAAAGGTAAACGACTGAAAAAACACAATAGGTGATTGCCAAGAAGAATGCATTTAAATGAAAAATTAATAAAGATACTTTAAAAATCCCATGTATTTGGAAATTAAATGTCCATTTTTAAATGATGGGTGTATCTAAGAAGCCATAACAAGTAAAATTAGAAAATACCTGTAACAGAATGAAAGTGAAAAGAGAATTTATCAGAACTTGTTGCATGCAACTGAGTTGCTCGATGCAACTAACCATAGTGCAGAATTTTTAGTAAGGTATGAAAACAAATAATGGACACAAGCATAAAATTCTGTGAAATCTGAACAAAATCTATACTTTAGTTAATACTGTATTACACATTACTTTCCTGTTTGCTTTTTTTAAAAAACAATATAATATTTCTTTATATTCTCAGAATTGGATTAGAAGTTTCAAGCCTCAAAATAGGTTTTTTCCACAAAATAAAAAACATTAAAGCATAAATGTTAAAGAGAAAAAAAAAAGCAGTAACAGTAACTATAGCTACTTCAACTTGGTAATAAACTCACAACATAAAAAAGGATAATTTGAGACAACAAAAACAAGGGTGGCAGAGGAGAGGAAAAGGCCAGAACCCATATAGGCAAAAGAAGACAAGAAGCTATCATCAGAGAAAGGACTATTTTAACTTATGAGACATTCTATACAAAACTCATGGTAACTTTAAAACACAAATCCAGAGCAGACGCAAAAACTACAGGGAAAAAAAAATGGAAACTGAGGGGAAAAAAAAAAAACAACAACACAGATACACAGATCAATGGAACAGAAATGAGAGCCCAGGGCTAAACACACTTATATGTGGTCAACTCATTTATGACAAAAGAGTCAAAACTATACAACAGAAATAGGATGGTCTCTTCAACAGATGGTGTTGGCAAAACTGGATAGTCACATGCAAAAGAATGAAACTAGACCCTCATCTTATACCATACACAAAATTAACTCAAAATGGATTAAGGACTTGAATGTAAGACCTGAAACCATAAAACTCCTAAACAAAAACTATAGGCAGTACACTCTGACATCAGTCTTAGTGATATATTTCTGGATATGTCTCCTCAAGCAAGAAGCAACAAAAGTAAAAATGACGGAATGGGACATCAGACTAAAAAGTTTCTGCACAGCAAAGAAAACCACCAGCAAAATAAAACACAATCTATCAAATGGAAGAAGATATTTGCAAATCATATATTTGATAAGGGGTCAATATTCAAAATACATAAAGAATGCATACAACTCAAATAACCTGATTAAATAGGCAGAGGAACTGAATAGACATTTTTCCAAAGAAGATATACAGATGGCCAACAGACATATGAAAAGATGTTCAACATCACTAACTATTAGGGATAGGCAAATCAAACCCACAATAAGACACTGCCTCTTACACGTCAGAATGGCTATTGTCAAAAACAAGGGTTGGCAAGGATCTGGAGAAAACACTATACTGCTGGCAGGTATGTAAATTGGTTCAGTCACTTTGGAAAACAGTATGGAGACTCCTCAACAACAACAACAAAAGAACTACAAAATAATCCAGCTGAAAAGGAGAGTGAAAAAGCTGGCTTAAACTCGATATTCAAAAAACTAAGATCATGGCATCTGGTCCCATCACTACATGGCAAACAGAAGGGGAAAAAGTGGAAGCAGTGACAGATTTTATCTTCTGGGGCTCCAAAGTCACTGCAGATGGTGACTGCAGCCATGAAATTAAAAGAGACTTGCTCCTTGGAAGAAAAGCTATGACAAACCTAGACAGCGTATTAAGAAGCAGAGACATCACTTTGCTGACAAAGGTCCATAAAGCTATGGTTTTTCCAGCGGTCATGTATGGATGTGAGAGTTGGACCATAAAGAAGGCTGAAAGCCAAAGAATTGATGCTTTTGAACTGTGGTGTTGGAGAAGACTCCTGAGAGTCCCTTGGACTGCAATGAGTTCAAACCAGTCAATCCTAAAGGAAATTAACCCTGAATATTCACTGGAAGGACTGCTGCTGAAACTGAAGCTCCAATACTTTGGCTACCTGACGTGACGAGTCCATTCATTGGAAAAGACCCTGATGCTGGGAATGACTGAAGGCAACAGGAGAAGGGAGCAGCAAAAGATGCAATGGTTAGATAGCATCACTGACTCAATGGACGTGAATTTGAGCAACCTCTGGATGACAGTGGAGGACAGGAAAGCCTGGCATGCTGCAGTCCGTGGGGTCGCAAAGAGTCAGGCAGGACTCAGCAACTGAATAATGACAAATGATCCAGCTATTCCTCTTCTGGGAATTTATCCAAAGAACACGAAAACACTAATTCAAAAAGATATGTGCTTCCCTATATTAATGGCAGCATATTATACAACAGCCAAAAGATGGAAAAAAACAAATGCCCATTATCAGATGAATAGCTAAAGAAGAAATGGGGTGTGTGTATGTGTGTGTGTGTCTATAACCACTCGGTCATAAGAGATGAAATCTTGCCTTGTGACAAAAGAGATAGACCTTGAGGGTATTATTCTAAGTGAAATAAGTCAGACAGAGAAAGATGAACACCATATGATTCACTCGTGTGGAATATAAAAAAACAAAATAAGTGAACAAGACAAACCAAACAAAAAGATAGAAATAAACACATAGGCACAGAGAACAGAGTAGCAGTTGCCAGAGGGATAAGTGTGGGCAGCGCAGAGCGAAATGGGTAAAGAGGATGGACTGTATGGTGACAGCGGACATTAAACTTTCAGCAGTGAGCACACTGTACTGTATACAGAAGTAAAATTATAAGGTATATGTAAAACAAAGTTATAAACCAATGCTACCTCAATAAAGAAAAATAAAAAACAACAGGTGATACTAATACGTTCCCTCAGATGGGTACACACTGAGACAGGTATATTGTCTCTGTAATATTCTTCACAATAATGCACAACCTCAATCTAATCAAAATAGACACTCTACAAAATAACAGACCAGGAGCCTTCAGAAGTTTTAATGTCCCCAAAGATAAGAAAGAACTACGGAACTATCAGATTAGAAGAAACTAAGGCAGCACGACAACCAAATGCAATGTGGAACACTAGATTAGGTCCTGGAACAGAAAAGGAGCATCAGTGTAAAAACTGGGGAAATATAATACACTTAGTAACTAATATTGCACCAATGTTAATTTCTTAGTTCTGATAACTGTACTATAACTATGTAAGATGTTAACAGGTAGGGAAGCTGTACTATTTTTACAACCCTTCTGTAAAATTAACTCAAGGGAATTCCCTACAGGTTCAATCTCTGCTTGGGAAACTGAGATCCCTCATGCCAAGCAACATGGCCAAAATAAAAAAAACCCGCAAAACATTAACTGAAAATATAAAGCTAAAAAAAATTTTTTTCAAAAAGAGATTTAATGGATATATTAACAAATTACAGTGCATCAGTTTATTTGGGTTCTTATTGAAACAAGGACTCCCAGGTGGTGCAGTGATAAAGAATCTGCCTGCCAATGCAGGAGGCACAGGTTCAATCCCTGGGTCGGGAAGATTCCCTGGAGGAGGAAATGGCACCCCACTCCAGTATTCTTGCCTGGGAAATCCCACGGACAGAGGAGCCTGGCAGGCTACAGTCCATGGGGTCGCAAAGAGTCAAACATGACAAAAAGACAACCAGGAAATTTTAAAAACTGATTAGATGTTTGATGATACATGTTATTAGGAATTATTTCTTGTTTTGGAGGTATTATGGTCATTATTATTAATGACCATGGTATTATGGCCATTATTTTAAAGTCTCCTAGAGAAATACTGAAATATTTGTGATTAAAACTATATGCTTGTGATTTGTTTTAAAATAACCTAGGGTTGAGAGGAACAGTAGGTGGGAGTACAGAGGAGACAAGATTGGCCTCAAATTGATAAATGTTGGAAACCAAGTGATAGGTACATGACGGTGGTTCATGATATTCTCTCTACACTTGTCCATGTCTGCAAATTTTTCCATTTACTAAAAAAATGTGTGTGTATGTATACACACACACACACAACACATACCTTAAATAGAATTAACTATGTGTGTATACACACACACACACACACACAACACATAATTAGAATTACCTATGTTTAAATAGCATTCAACTAAAACTATTTCAATCACTTCTAAATTTAAACTATGAGTTTGAAATTTAACTTGCCTAACAAAGCTTCCCAAACACTGAAATGCTACCTTTGGCCTAATCTAACCCGAAGACTCTAAAGAGTTCTCTCATATCGCTTTAACTTCTCAAACCGAAAATCATAGCCCTCAATTCTTCTCGTTTCAATGAGTGAGAGAGATTAAGTGTCTTCAATACTAAATTTAAGTTAATTTTTATGAATCAGCACAGAAAAAAAGCAAACTTTTATTCAGATTCAAATATTATTTGTTCTTTGCTATCTCAACTTCTAAAACTCTTCAGGGTTTTTTGGTTTGTTTGTGAATTTGTCAGGGTTCAAATAAGAAAACTAGTTAGCTTTGAGGGTATCTTTTCTCAATCTTGAGAACTCTGTTTCCAGTGAGGCCATAGTGATTACCTGGGTAACAAAGTTTAGTCCCTTTTAGTTCTTGCTGTTACTCTTACTTAAGCCTCATTCTCTCCTGCTGCCAATTTACCATTTCTTTAGGTTTGTCCTTCCTCTCTATTAAGTGTTCATTAGAGAACACACTAAGGTTCTTTAGTTTAAAAAAACCCTACACTTACCATCAGTTTTTCTATTGTTTGCTTCTGGAAATATTCTTAAATAGCTTAGAAATATTATTTTTTAAGACAGACATTTTTAAACCTAAGTAAAACATATCAAAATCATTTAAAACTAGATTTCACAACAATTTCCTCACCAAAAGAACAGAATTTTTAATAGTTACTTTAACACACACTTTTGACTGCTGAATTAATTAAATGTGCACCATTTAATTACCATCTGTATTTCTAATTAATGTGAATCACTGGATTTGTGCTACCTGATCCCACAGGCTAGCATCCAAGTGCAATAAAATTCCTTATACACCTGACATATAAAACTTGAGACTGATTGGTTCTTACAAACATATCTGGGCCACGACTTTCTAAGATGCCAATAAGAAACACCACTGGAAAGAAGAGAAGAGAATGAAATTGAATATGAGATGGTGACGGAGTCTCAGAACGCCAATAATCTACAGATTTCAGAGAACAGAGACTTTAAGTGCAAGCAATAGGAAGACTGGCTTCCCTGGTGGCTGAGTAGTAAGAATCCTCCTGCAATACAGGAAACCCAGGTTCAATCCCTGGGTCAGGAAGATCCTCTGGAGAAGAAAACAGCAACTCAGTCTAATACTCTTGCCTGGGAAACCCCACGGACACAGGAGTCTGGTGGGCTATAGTCTTCAGGGTTGCAAAAGAGTCAGACAAGACTTAGCAACTAAGCAACAACAACAGGAGCATTAGGGCAGAAAAGCTACTGACATATTCGTATCTTGAAGAAATATATGTATACAGAAAAAGATATAAGGATTGGTCAAATTAACTATGGTACATCTATACTATAGAATAGTATGTAACAGTTAAAAGAATAAAGTAAAAAAAAGTACTGACATAGTTTCCCAAAACAAGCGAAAAAGGCAACTTGCAGAATACTATGTAAACACGATGCCATTTATATGTTTATTTTTAAATATGTACAAATTTAAGTGCTAGATGTTTATATACTTATTTATGTAAATAGAGAAGCTGACAGAATGCCCACAAAAGTTTGGGGCGTGGTCTTTCACATTTTTTTCTGAACATTTCATCTCTGTATTATTTTGATATTTTACAAATGAACATTATCTCAACAGTTAACATTATTTAAGTAGTTAAATGGGAAGGAAAGAAAGTAAAGAGGAGAGAAGCTTATAGGAGAAATTTTAGAATGGAGGAAGTTTATAAGTGCTTTTTCATCACTTGTACAAGTTGCCTGTTGTACTTAATTAACTCAGCGATAAAGATTAACAAAAGGAAACTCAAATTCCATTACTGTGTTTAATCACATTTGTCCTTCTTTGTTCCTTGAAGAAAATTACAACTAACTATCCCAAAAGTAGTCAGAGACACTTTGGATCCTGTAAGAAACCATGACACATGAAAATTGAAACTGTCAAACTCGGTAAATAAAAGGACAATTGTATCCCCCAAAGTATTCATACTTAGAAATGCATTTATCATAGACCCCTTTAATGAAACCAAATGGTTTAAGATACCTATTTTGCTTTTGAACTACATAAATCATTATTATTCGTTCCATTGTAAGACATATATAGTGCTGCCATACCCACAATTTCCTGAAAGGCTAAAATGACAATAATTTTTCAGTTTTGGAGAACTAAATTATTTATATTCCTTAATGTAAACTCACAAACTGGATGACAGCTATTAGATCTAAAAGGACAAAGTTCTTTCTGCCCAAGTTATTCAATTATTTTAAAATTTTATTTAGCAACACTGAATCAACAAACTTAAGTTTGGAGCATGTAGTCAAGCTTTCCCCCAGAGAACTGATTAAAAATGCCATGCCTCCTCACGGAACAAAGCAACAAAAACACCCACCCTGTAAGAAACCTTGAAGTTACCTGAATTACAATGACTAAATTCAAAGACACCGTGGGGATTTGAGGCACAGCTGCCCAAGTCATTAATATAAAATATTTTACATTACAGGAAAAAGGAATCTATGTTGACCATGATAATAAATTTGATTTCTTGGCTCTCTTTATTTAGGTTTTATGATTTTCAAGTCAAAGATGACAGATAATCCATTTTTACACCACACACACACACACACACAGATCAAATACCACCGATGCAATCTCATAGGCCCCAAACACTTTTATGCATCACACTTTTATGCATCACACTTTTATGCATCACACTGACTCACCGAACACAAACAAGAATAGAAAGTAGCATTGTGTCACCAGAGTATTTCTCAGGTGGCCATGACGCTGGGCCCCTCTGGAAATGAGCTCCCCAGGTTCACCTGCCCAGCACAGTAAACCAGACTGAGGCCTCACCTTGTGACTCCAGAGACGAGTTGCAACTGTACTTAAAGCAGGAAACAAAAAAGACTAAAAACCAGAGCATGGAGAGTTCTTGGTTAGGGAAATAGTAAGGAAATGTAGACTATCTAGTTCACAAATGCTCTGTACACTTGTTTACTATGAATTCTATAGACATATACAAATCAAATATGTCATGATGGCAGAAATGGGAAGTCAGGACAAACAAATAAGCACATTCCTATTTATGAAATTCATCTAAAAGTTCCTGCTGCTGCTGCTAAGTCGCTTCAGTCGTGTCCGACTCTGTGCGACCCCATAAACGGCAGCCCACCAGGCTCCCCGGTCCCTGGGATTCTCCAGGCAAGAACACTGGAGTGGGTTGCCATTTCCTTCTCTAATACATGAAAGTGAAAAGTGAAAGCAAGTCGCTCAGTCGTGTCTGACTCTTAGCGACCCCATGGACTGCAGCCTACCAGGCTCCTCCATCCATGGGATTTTCCAGGCAAGAGTACTGGAGTGCCTTCTCGGATAAAAGTTCCTAGAAGCCTATTAACAACAGACTGTACTTAAGGTGAATATTACTATGCAGCATGTTACTTAAAGGCAACTCTTCGCCACCTAAAAATATATTCATAAAAGTACTTTGATGATGATCAAACCCAGGTCTCCTGCATTGCAGGAAGATAGATTCTTTACTGTCTGAGACACTAGGGAAGCCCCCCACCACCTAAAAATATATTCAGAAAAGTAATTCCATGATCATTTTACTGATCACTTAGAGAACTATGAAATTAAATGGATTATATGTACATTTTATGCTTTATATAATAACTTTATTCTTTCTGTAATTTATATAATTTGCCTAAGTTTTACAATAGGGGCTTCCCTGGTGGTTCAGCACTAAAGAATCCTCCTGTTAATGCAGGAGATGTGGTTCTGTCCCTGGGTTGGGAAGATCCCCTGGAGAAGGAAATGGCAACCCACTCCAGTATTCTTGCCTGGGAAATCCCATGGACAGAGGAGCCTGGCGGGATATAGTCCATGGGGTCACAGAGTCAGACACAACTTAGCAACTGAACAACAACCAAGCTTTACAATATTCAATTATGTTATAGATAATAGAATCAAGCAATAATACTGTGACCCATTAACACAGGATATTGAAAAATGATTTTAAAATGTTACCAAGCATTCCAATTAACTGGACATTCTTATTAGACCCACCAAATGTGTACTGTACAATACTGTTGTGAGAATTAAATGACAAACTATTTTTTAAAAGGTGTTTGTATCTAGGGTGCAAAATACTATAGAACCCTCTTGGTGGTTATGTGTCTTTGGGAGTATGCTTGTTTGAAATGTTCTTCTTGTAGCTGGCTGCTGCTTCTCCCTCAGGTCACAGCTTAAATGTCACTTCCTCAGACAGGGCTTCCTTATTCACCTTATGTAACCATTACTCTCTTTCTCAGTACCCTAAATTTCCTGCTTGGCTCTTACCCTAATATATTATTTTAATCCCCCCACTGGAATGAAAAAATCCACAAAAGATAGGAACACATCTGTCTTTCTCACTACTGAATTTCTTTGATCTCGCATGGTGCCTGGATTAAAAAAAAAAAAACTGTTCAGTAATTATCATCTTAAAGATGAATAAATGAATGCTGTCCAAACATCTACTAGAAACTACTCTTCCAGGCACAATGTCAAATGTCTAATCTTCAAATACACTCTAGTTTTTTAAAAGAATTCATAATATAAGACTTTCATATTTTTACTTTATGGAAACAGTGATACTACCCTTAATATCCTATTTCTTACTGATGACATTTTCAAAGGTTGCCTTCTCCGCTCAGTGGTCCTCAAATGTTTTGGTCTCAGAATTCCTTTGTACTCTTCTAAAAAAGAGTTTTTGTTATGTGGATTTTACCTATTTTATCTAAACATTTATCAATATTTATATTAGAAATTAAAAGATTTTTAAAAATTCATTAAAAATAATATAGGTATTACCCATGACTTCATAAGCTTGACAAATATAATCCCAAAGTAACTGCACATTTTTATTTAAAAAGATTTTTCAGAAAGAAAAAACTTCTTAGAAGAATGGCACTGTTTTCTAGTTCTGCAAATATAATGTCTGGCTTAATAAAAGACAGCTGGATTCACTTATGTGCTGGGATATATATAATTTTGGTTGAAGTATATATAAAGAAAGCCTCACACTGACATAAGAGTTGGAAAAGGGAGTATTTTAACACTTTTTTCTGATAACTGTAGATAGAATTTCTTGACACTACAACAAAACTGGACAATGCCAGCTTCTGAAATGTTAGTTGCAATATATCATATCAATGAACATTTTTTACTCTATTGCGTAAAAATTCATTGCTGTATTTCACCTTCTGAATAAATTTTTTGATACATACATAATTCTCTAATATCATGCATTGGTCATTTGAAAACCACTGGCTCACTGGGTTATGCTGATCTCCCAAATCCTGATATTATACAATATAATATGTACTTGTTAATATCACCTCTGATAAAAATGAGAGAAATATTTAAGTGTGGGAACTGTCAAGCTTACAGTGGTAAATATAAGCAAAAAAATCCTAATTTTTTTTCTTGAAAGCTCAAATTTTATCTTTGGCGGTGAATGTCAGTTATTTTCCATGAAGTGACAAGCTCATTCCACTAGTTTCTGAGAAAATGCAAATACCTAAGTTTGAATAATGATTATTTGCCAGTTGTATTTTTTAGATAAAACTGTTGCACAACTTAAAAAGTGACCGACATGCAACTCAAATATATGCACAAATGCTTTTACTCATGACAATCATGATACTTTGGTATGAAACTGTCAGGCAAGTGTAATCTCCTCAGTTCTGTCTCGTCTCAACAAAAATTTGAAGTGACGGACATTAAGGCCCTCGGCGTGTCACAGCTCTAAGACAGATCGTGTTATAGCTCTGGGGTCTTGAACAGACTGTGTTATAGCTCTTAGATCACTGTTACAGCTCCGTATTACAGCTCAGTTTTATTTAGAAAATAGCAGAAAAATACATCCTTGAGGCGCGAGGGCATGTCAAGCCAAAGAGAAGAGAGAGAGAGAGCCCCAGCCCTTTGGCTCCTCTTTTTATATGCTTTTCCTCCCTCCCTGGGCCTGCCCTGTGTAAATTGGGCTAGCCAGGAATGCTGTTTGTTCTACCGGAGGTCCTCACTCTGCTCCTCGGACCTTCCTTTGTTCTATTTTCGTGGGCTTTTCCCTTCCTTGTCTTTTAGCCACCGCCATTCTGGACTCCTTTTTCCTATTCTAACTACCCAACAAAACCAAACTGCTTCATGAGTGCTTCCCATTTCTTTACAGAGAAAATTAAAAAGACATGTACTCAAAGGTCAGGGTTTAATAAAATTGTTAATGTTTACTGTTTTGTTAAGGCAAGTATTAAAATTGGCTTTTAAAAAGTGCAAGTGCAAGGCAGAGATGAACAGAATACTACCTGTGCCAAGCTTCAATTTCTGCTCAGGTGCCAGTAGTTCTACCTAACACTGGTTTTGCACCATCAATTACACTGTTTCCCAAAGTGTCTTCCATGGATCTCTAATACCACTCTTCCTTAGAAAACAGAATTCTCTGTTTAGATGTATCTGGAAAATGCTGCACATTACATGCCATTATTAAGGGTTTGAAAAGTACCAAAGTAAAAAAATAATAATAATAATAAAAACTATAAAATTGATTAATACAATGTCCCAAAAACATGTCTACAGAACCTCTTTAATGAGGAGATTAAAAAGATCTCAAAGAACACACCTGCAAACATATCACTATGATTAGAAACTCTAAAATGAAGATTCCACCTTGCCTCAGAGAAGAGCCACTATTCTTTCCTGAGTCTGCATTTCTCTTGCATTAAATGCTTACTTCAGCTGTCAATTATCTAACTGATGTAAGGATTTAACAAAAATACAATCTATTAAAACACACAAATCTTTTTGACTTCTATTTAGGAGAAAACACAAGTCAAAATGAGATGTATGGGCAACTCAGTAAGATATAAAATAAGTGAGATAAAACTCCTGGAAAAGCGGAAAATTATTTGCATATAACATAGCTATTAACAACACTTTAAAAAATTGACTAAAATTATTAGGATAAATACAGGCACTCAGATAAAAGGAGTCAGTATCAAAATGCACAGCAAAATTAAAACATACCTATGTCAATTCTGCCCAAACTGATTCACAGATTCAATGTAGTCACAATCAGAATGACAGTATGATGTCTGTACAGGAACTGACATGTTGATTCTAAAACATCTATGTAAAGCCAAAGGAACTAGAAGAGTACAGTTTTGGAAAACAATAACAAAGTTGAAAGATTTGCTTACTTGATTTAAAGATTTTACTGTAAAACTACAATAATCCAGATAGTGTGGTACTGGCAAAACAAGGCAGACACAAAGAACAAAATGAAATGGAGAAGCCAGGTCTAGCCCCCACAGCCAAATGACTTTTTATAAGGTTCAAAAACAACTCAATGGAAAAAGGATCATCTTTCCAATAAAATGTACTAGGACAACTGGAGATTCATATGCAAAAAAGTGAAACTCAATCCATACAATACACAATTAACAAAAATTAACTCAAAATTGATCACATATCCAAAAGTTAAAACCTCTAGGGTAAAAAATCAAGGAAAGATTTTTGTGACCTTCAGGTATACAAAACTTTCTTAAACATGACACTAGAAAATCCATATAGAAAAAAAATGGTAAACTGGGTTTAGTAAACATTTTAAGCATTTGCTTTTCTAAAGACACTGTTAGAAAAATGAAAAGGCAAGGCATAGATTGGATTAATATATTTTATATTATATATTATATTATAATATGTATAATATATATTATAATATTATAAATATTATATTTATAATATAAATATATTATAATATTAATATATTTATCAAAGCATATCTGACAAATGACTAATACTAATAACTCAATAATAAAGAGACAACCAATTCAATAAAGAAGCAACCAATTCAAATAAAACCTTGAGACTGACAAGGGTTAATTTACAAATAGCTCATACAACTCTGTACCAAAAAAACAAACCACCCAGTCAAAAAATGGACAAAAGACCTAAATAGACATTTCACCAAAGAAGCCGGTCAACAGGCACATGAAAAGATGCTCAACATTGATAATTATTAGAGAAATGAAAATCAAAACCACAATGAGGTATCACTTCACACAGATCAGAATGCTCATCATCAAAGAATCTACAGACAATAAATGCTGGAGAGGGTGTGCAGGAAAGCAACTCCCTGCGACAGTTGGTGGGAATGTAAATTGGTACAGTCCCTACGGAGAACAGCATGGAGGTTCCTTAAAAAACTAAAAATTGAGCTACCATATGATTTGGCCACCTCATGCGAAGAGTCGACTCATTGGAAAAGACTCTGATGCTGGGAGGGATTGGGTGCAGGAGGAGAAGGGGACGACAGAGGATGAGATGGCTGGATGGCATCACTGACTCGATGGACGTGAGTCTGAGTGAACTCCGAGAGTTGGTGATGGACAGGGAGGCCTGGCGTGCTGCGATTCATGGGGTTGCAAACAGTAGGACATGCCTGAGCAACTGAACTGAACTGAACTGAACTGATGATCTAGCAATCCCAGCCCTAGGCATATATCCTGAAAGGACAAAAACTCTAACTTGAAAAGATACATGTACTCCAGTGTTCATAGCAGCACTATTTACAACAGCCAAGACATGGAAGCAACTGAAGTGTCCATCAATAGATGAATGAATAAAGACGACATGGTACATATATACAATAGAATATTAGCCATAAAAAAGAAGATCGCCATTTTCAGCAACATGGATAAACCTAGTGTATATCCTGAGTGAAGTCAGACAAAGACAAGTATTGTTACGATGTCATTTACATGTGAAATCTAAAAAAATTAATACAAATGAATCTATTTACAAAACACAAACAGACTCACAGACATAGAAAACAAATGTATGGTTACCAAAGCAGATGGTGGGGAGGGATAAATAGGAGTATGGGATTAATAGATATACAGTATTCTATACAAAACAGATAAGCAGCAAGGATTTACTGCTGTAACACAGGCAAATGATATTCAAGATGTTGTAATAACCTACAATGGAAAATAATCTAAAAAAGAATATATATAACGGAATCACTGTGCTATACACCTGAAACTAACACAATACTGTAAGTCAACTATACTTCAATTTTAGAAGGAGTGGAAGAAGGCAAAAAATTTGAACAGATACTTCACCAAAAATATAGGGATCACAATAAACATATGAAAAGATGCTCAAAATCAGTAGTTATCAAGAACATGCAGAACTTCCTTGGTAGTCCAGTGGTCAGAGCGACTAAGCCTATGCGCCACAATTACTGAAGACCACGAGCTCTGGAGCCTGTGCTCTGCAACAAAAGAAGCCACTGCAATGAGAAGCCCACACGGCACCACAGCAAGCCCCACTGCACCACAACTGGAGAAGGCCTGGGTGCAGTACCAGAGACCCAATGAGCCACAAATTATTAAAAAAAAAAAAAAAAATTAAAGAAATGCAAATTAAAAACACAGTGAGCCGTACTCACACACCTATTAGAATGGCTAAAATTAAAAGGACTTACCGTATGAGGTGTTAGTAAGGATGCAGAGCAACTAGAACTCTCAAACACTGCTGGTGGCAATGTAAAATGGTACAGCCACTTTGGAAAACAGTAGGGTAGTTTCTTAAAATGTGAAAGAAAAAAATGACCAAGCTATTTCAGTCTTAGATATTTACTCAAGAGAAATAAAAGCATATGACCATACAAAGACCTGAGCACATATGCTCATAGCAGACTTCTTTATAATAACCAAAATTAGAAAAAACCCAAATTGTTCAACAAGGGATAAACGAATAAAGAAATCCTGTTAGGGCCATACAGTGCATTATTACTCAGCTAGGGGTTCAATCCCTAGGTCAGGAAGATCCCTTGGAGTAAGAAATGTCAATTCGCTCCAGTATTCTTGCCTGGAAAATTCCATGGACAGAGGAGCCTGGCAAGCTATAGTCCATGGGGTTTCAGAGAGTCAGACATAACTGAGCACACACAGCACATTAGTCAGCTACAACACTGCTGCTGCTGCTGCTAAGGCGCTTCAGTCATGTCCGACTCCATGCGACCCCATAGACGGCAGCCCACCAGGCCCCGCCGTCCCTGGGATTCTCCAGGCAAGAACACTGGAGTGGGTTGCCATTTCCTTCTCCAGTGCATGAAAGTGAAAAGGGAAAGTAAAGTCGCTCAGTCGTGTCCGACTCCATGCGACCCCATAGACTGCAGCCTACCAGGCTCCTCCAGCCATGGGATTTTCCAGGCAAGAGTACTGGAGTGGGTTGCCATTGCCTTCTCTGGCAACACTGACAAATCCCCAAAATAAGTATAATGAGTGAAAGTCAGATAAAAACAAGTACTTACTGAATAGTACTATTTATATAAAATTTAAAAAAATATAAACTTATCTATAGTGACCAAAAAAAAAAAAATAGAGAAACAAACAGTGCTGTCTTGGGCCCATGAATAAGGGGAGGGGTGCAATAGAGAACAGAATAAAGTAAGGCTCATGGAATCTTTTTGGAGTGATGGTATTTTGTTACTGTGGTAACCCATGATGGTTTCATGGGTGTCTACACAGGCCAAAATTCACCCCATTTTACACTTTTAGTATGTGCAACTCACCATATATCAATGGTACCACAATAAAGTTTTTAAGAAAAAGGAACTAGCCAACTTCCTCCTTACCTACTCCCTATTCACAACTTGATGCCACTGAAAGGGAGGAGAGAGCAGAAAATTAGCTAGGAAATGAAATTAGCTATAATAGCTAAAGATGGCGAGAATACAGTGAAATACGAATACATATACGTAACTGATGTAATAAATTAGCTTTCATTGTTGATACACTGATCAAAGACAAAATTCAAAAGGCATTTAAAAAAACCCTCTTTCCTTATCAAATACGTATTAACCATTAGAATTTTAAAGCATCAAAAACAATGTTTAATAATAAACAAGAAAATAGGGGGGGGAAATGGGAAGATAATACTACAGAATTCAACATTATACTTTGATTTTTCTTTTCAAATTGATATAACCACCACACCACCGCCCCCCACCCCCACCCTGTTATTTCATTTATACAAGGGGAAAAAAAAAAATCACAAAAACATACAAGAAATAAAACGGTAAAATTTTTATAATTCACTTTTTCTTTTTCACTCTACAGCCACATATTTTGTAGATGAAAAGTTTATAAATTCTGCATATTTTCCTAAACTCCATTTGTTTCATTTACCAATAGAGAATTTTTTTTTACTGTTACCTGTTTATCTACAACACAAGATAATTCTGTATTTTAAGAAAGAATAAATAAAATTATTACATAAACTAAGAAAAATGATGCATTCAAATCATACTTTCATGTAATCTTTTTTAGAAAATCTTCAAGATTTTATGTTTTCTAAATAATTACTGTTTAATATTCTGAGGTACATGAAAAAAACCCATATTAACCCACAAAATTCTCAGACACTCTCCAAAGATATCTATTACAAGATCAAGTGAGTTACTTTATCAAATTAAAAATGTATTTTAAAGATCACATGAAATTGGCAGTAATTTCACACTTCAATGTTGGGTTGTATGCCACGATCCAAAACAGACTATTATTACATTAAATACTACTTTGTTTCTGAAAGACAAATTTTAACAGAAAATTAAAATATACTATGTCTTAAGTTATTTTTCTACACTTAAATATTATTTGAATGAACCAGATAAGGGAATGTAGCATTATCATCACAACAATTATGTTACACAAGCTACCCAGAAAACACATATCTATAACTAAAACAGAAACAAGCAAACAAAAAATAACTCAATCACTAAAGAGGACTGCATGATGAAGCATACAAAAAATGAACTTTAGGATATTTCTTCATAGGTTTAAAAAGAAAAATAACAGGATGAGGAAATAAAAATCAGTTTATAGAGCAATGCTTTTAAAACTAGTAAAAGGCATGAGGAAAACAAAAAGCCCAAGTGTAAATCCATCTGAATACAGCCCTCTTTCACTGCCCTGGTGTGAAAAAAGGCACTGAATGTTTTAAGATGTTATCAAGCATTTTCAAGTGACAGGCTAGAAATGAGTGTTTCAATCCTTGAGCACAAGCTTAGAGTAGAAAAGGCATATCACTGTAAAAGCTTAGTTGTAAAAGCCCTTACATAGTTGCTGCTGCCGTTGTTCAGTCACCAAGTCATGTCCGACACTTTGAAACCCAATGAACTGCAGCATGCCAGACTTCTTTGTCCTTCACTGTCTCCCCAAGTTTCCTCAAAACTCATGTCCATTGAGTCGGTGATGCCCTTCAACCATCTCATTCTCTGTCACTCCCTTCTCCTCCTGCCCTCAATTTTTCCCAGCATCAGAGTTTTTTCAAATGAGTTAGTTCTTTGCCTCAGGTGGCCAAAGTATTGGAGCTTCAGCTTTAGCATCAGTCCTTCCAATGAATATTCAAGGTTGATTTCCTTTAGGATTGACTGGTTTGATCTCCTTGTTGCCCAAGGGACTCTCAAGAGTCTTCTCCAGCACCACAGTTAAAAAGCATCAATTCTTCGGCACTCAGCCTTCTTTCTGGTCCAACTCTCACATCTGCACATGACTACTGGAAAAACCATAGCTTTGACTATAGGGACCTTTGTTGGCAAAGTGATCTCTCTGCTTTTTAAAACACTGTCTAGGTTTGACATAGCTATTCTTCGAAGGAGCAAGCATCTTTTAATTTCAGGGCTGCTGTCACCATCTGCATTGATTCTGGACCCCAAGAAAATGAGTATGCTTAATGAATAACTTTCAGATATGCATTTGCTTCTTCAAACTTCGATGATGGTAACAATTCTTTCTACTAATCTACTAATTAGACACTTCATCATCTGGCCCCTGCCGACGTCACCAGCCTCATAACAAACTGCCTGTAGTTCCTAGATACGTTCCGGCTCATTCATGCATCAACAGCCACATATTCCCTCTGTGTGGACTGTCCTTATACTTCATGGCAGAAAACTTCGAGACTCAGCTCAAATGTCACTTTCTTTTCTGTGATGACTGTACCCTCGCCCTAGGTTTGCTTCTAGTGCTCTGTGGGCACTCTGTACATATTTCTTACAGCACTCATCTTAAGGTAGGCAGTTTATTTATGTTATTATGTTGTTTGTGTCAGACTTTGAAGGCTTCACAAAGGAAATTACCAATTCAGCACTGTAGTCTAAATCACCACAAGAACACAGGGAACTTGACACATCAATCTGAATAAACTTGCAAATTTAAAATCAGACTTCAGACTCTGATTTATCCCAATAAAAAGGCTATTCATTGAAGATTACTATAAACATGATTATTTGAGGGTGGTTTTAAATTTCCCTTTATACTGTTTTACAATATCTCCCCTAAGATCACTTTATTTTTTAATCAAAAAATATTATTAAAGAGACAGAAAGGTCTCTTTAATCCTATATTTGAAAGTCAACTGTTAACTTTCAAATAAAATACTTAAAAAAACATATTAATAAAATACTAAACAGCAACCAAAAGCAAAACAAGCTACAAAACAAAAACAGGAAAAAAGTTTCGTATTCTAATTTGAAGTCAAGAAATTAATTTTGCTGTATATACAGCAAAACTTAATTGTATATACATTTATACAGTTGTATAAGTACAATTGTAGCTTGACCTCTTAAAAATTCAACCTCAAAACAGTTCTAAGAATGTCCATGCCTTTCTCTTTTCTCTCTATACATGTGAAACCTGCATCACTAAAAATAATGGTCTCTGTAGTAAATAATTTATCACATCAGTTTCCTTTAGCTTTTCTTTTATTTTTATTTAAAGGGTAGTTAGCATCAGTGAGGCTTCCCTTGTGGCTCAGACAGTAAAGAATCTGCCTGCAATGCAGGAGACCCAGGTTTCATCCCTGGGTCGGGAAGATCCCCCGGAGAAGGATCTCCACACTCCAGTGTTCTTGCCTAGAGAATTCCATGGACAGGAAGCCTGGCAGGCAATACAGACCATGGGGTTGCAAAGAGTCAGACAAGACTGAGCGATTTCACTTATATCAATGTAGCTACTTTATTTACGTGTAAATTTTTCAATTGATGATAAATCCTTGACTGCTTAACAAAAACCATTGTTTTCAGACGTGATTCTCATAAAGACACTGTCTCTTTGCTTTTCACAGCTACTATTAAATCTTTTAAAAAGTGAGTTACTCCACTGATCAAGGAACTCCAAGCTACTGCTTTCCACTAGAATTTCTTCATAGCCATGATGCATCACTTTAAACTATGTTCCTAATAAACTTATTTTGCTGTCTTTCCTATAGTTTAAGTTCACTATATAGTTATTATATGATGATGATATATTGGCTTCAGTATGCAGCAAAATTATGAGAAATTATGTTAGTCTATCCTATCCTCTCTCCTTCCCCAAATTATAAGCTAGTTTCACTCTGAAACTTCACCCCTAGTGATTCACTGTGAACAACTCAAACAATTCATCAAGATGGCTGATGGTGTTAACAGTCAGAGCAATGTAAAAGAACCATCAATCACCTTGTGTTTAGTTTGGAGGTAATTATTACTTTGCCACAACGCATTCAGAAACAATGACATTAACACAGTCATTCTTTTATGTTAGAAACCACAATGGTGTTCCAGTTCCCACTGGATCAAATTTAAATTCTATCAACCAACCCTAGACAACCAATCCAAAATTATTTTCAACTTAAATTTAATTGGTATTATCAATTCCCACAGTAATGTAATACATACATACACACACACACACACACACACACACACACACATATATATATATATATATCCAACTCTACTCTGGCTTTTATCACAGTTTTATTCATTTTTCATTTCTATATCTATCACAGCTATTGAGCCTAAATCTCCTCCTTGGAAGAAAAAATGTTTTTTTATTCACATAATAGACAATGAACCATCAATGAATGAACTAAGCAAGCAAATAAATACCAAATCACCTTTCTCATTGGAGCAATCTCTCTACCTGCTTTATCCTGCCTCTAAACTTCTACTTTAGCTATTCTCTCCACCTAAAATGCCCTTTTTTTTCTTGTTTATTAATCTAAAACTTTATAGGGATGATAGGGAGACCAAGGCTGAAACTATAGCTATAAAAGCCCTTCATATTTTGGGGTTCATATTATAAAAAGAACAACAATCGTAGACAGCAAAGTAAGGTCAGTATCAATGATATTTTATACATATTAAATCAGTATTATTTACTCAATTCTATTTATTTGTAATATTAGAAATGTTTATGCTTTCCCTTTTCTGTATTTCAACCATATGCTTATCAATATGTATGTATAGGTAACATACATATAGTAAAAAGGCATTTTAGTGTTCACGAGTGAGATCTATCAGCTGAACATTAATAATGTGACTTAGGATTTAAGAATGAAATGTGATTGCCTTTAAGAGGCAAAAATGCAGGAATGAAAAAGGAGAGGATAGGGTAATGATTTTTTTTTAATTATATATGTTTTAACTTATTAAACAAAGGTTTTTATAAAATTGACTTCTGAAACTATGCAAGCCTAAAACCTTTAAAAAAATTTAAGAGAATATTTGATAACATTGTCTCTCTGGCAGGTAGGATAGGTGTTTGTGAATTAGAACCAATTTTTCCATAACCCTGTTACCTAACTGCCTCTTAGATTTCTAACCTGCCTTCATTTCTAAAGTGAAGTCTTCCTTCTGATTTCCCTGTCAACCTTATCCATCTTGTTTCTGAAACAAAAAACAGTGTTGGCATCACCCGAGAACTTGTTAAATACACAAATATTCATATCTCATCCCAGATCTTCAAAATCAGAAACTTCGAGTGGGATCCAGCAACGTGTGTTTAAGAAGCCCTCCAGACGATTCTTAGGTACCCTAAAGTTTGAGAATAGCTACTCTGATGGCTTGACACTCTCTTTTCCTGACTACTTCCTTCACAAAGCCTGCGTCCTGTCAATTTCCACACAACCATATACATAAGTGCACAGTCCACACAGAAGCTCAGTTCTCTTAACATAAATACCTAGGGAGAAGGCACCAATCGTGATAAATACCACTCTTTATTCTGCCCTCTAATATCCAGGAACTGACAGGTATTTAGTCACAAATTTGAAATGTCTTTAAGTGTTTAATGAAAAGAATTAGTACAAAAAGGATGCCTTAGAGATCTTTTCACCAAATAAAAGTACCCTCCTTAACCGTAAGGTACAAAGACAACTATCAATACTCTAAATACACTAAAAAAAGTGGGTTTACTTTAAACATCACACTTTTTACCACTTTGACTTCTCTTCTAATTCTTGTAATCAAATAAAACCACAGAACATATTCTGTAGCACATGTTCATAAATGCTAATAAATCAAGACATAGCTTCTAAGGAATATTTTTAAACTTTAAAAACTTTATAATAGCAAAGCTTATCCAAATACAAATACTACTATTTTTAAAGTCACATCATGTGTCTTAAATACATCACACCAATAAATACTTGGAAAAATCAAGATAAAAAGCTAATGTGGACCCTGGAATGTTACTGAAACAACTGAATGTCTGTTGGAAAAGAAAGTAATAGAGTTAAATGGAGTTTAACTTAGTACCAAAGTAAGTTTCAATAGAGGTACTAAAATCATAATTTTTCACTAGTTTTAGTTTCTAAAAAATTATCAATATAAAATTACAGTGACTATTAAGGCCAGAGTTTTACTTAGTAAGATTTTTTTTGTAATTTTATTCTACTCTGGTACATCCTAAATTTCAAATTTTAAACAAACACAAAAATATTAACATTCGGATGCTATCAAGGGCTTGGGGGGGGTTACTTTCTTCAATAAAATCTTTATTCAATATATTAAAATGGAAATTTAACGTATTCAATATGATCTCAGGATGAAAGTAAGAGACTTATAATTCATTATTAACCTAAGAAAAATATTCTACAATATACAGCTTTCTATATATCATTTTGCACAGGAAAGCTTCTGGGGTATTCATGGACATAAACACATTAGCCTAGACTTATGAGAAACTAAGTGGTGCAGGTTATGTTACATATACCAAATAATCCCACCATTATTAAGTAAAACTTCTAGACTTAAATCATAAGGAGAAACTAGACACATTTGTATGATGGTCAATCATTACAATGACTCAAAATGAAAAACATGAAAATGTTTCTGATCATTTATAATGCATGTGCCTACTCTAAGTTATAAGTTCAACTGTAAGTTCTGGCTTATGCACTGTAATAAAGTCAGTTTAAGAAAAATAATTCTTTCACAAAACAAATATGCCATTTCATACAGTCTTATCCAATTTTAAAAAAAAATACTTAAACAGAATTCAGAACTTATCTTTTAAAAGACTCAAATATAACTTAACTACAAAATCCCAGTAAAATGTAAACATTATTAATTTCCATAACAAGCAATTCTCAATTATCATAGTACTGAAGAGACATACAGATCACACAGGGTTAAACTGATGTACACTCCACTCAGTTCGATGGTCACTTCTCTTAGGATCTTTTTCCAAAGGTGGTCTGCCCTGCTAGACCCCAGTTTTAAACAAGCTGAGATAGAATCACTAGAGCTACTAAAAATCTCAGTCCCTACACATTCCAAGAAGAATGAGACAATGACTGAGTAGGTGGGACCTGTCTCCCACGCTGCCAAGTGAGTAAAGGGGAACCCCGCCAGCACGCTCTAACTGTCACCGTCCTCATTCCCCAGTTTTGTAAGGTCATATTAAGACAGTAAGAAAACACAGAGAAGTGGAGGTGCTGCACTTGCAGGCCACAGGATTCTTGTCCTTATGTCCCTTTACAAGCTTCCCCATTTCATTGAGCTAGGCCCCGGCCTTATGAGACCAGCTTCCAAGGCGCGCTCATGACCTCCAGTGCATAGAGACAACGTAAGTTTTTACAGTACTCCTACAGACAGCGTAAGAATAAAGAATACATATTCACAAAAGCAAATATTCAGCTATAAACAGAATTTTCCTTAAAACCTGTATACTTTATTAGTCCATTTACAAATTGTTAACATGATCTAAACCAATACGCAAGGGGAAATGCTTTTGGTGTTTCTAAAACCCAGTCTATTTAGTATACTGTCCTATTCCAATTTTTCTAAAATGTTACTACTTTGGTAAAATACACATAGGGAGCAATTAAAACTTCCCTGATCATATCCTTTCTCTTACAGTCTAATTATGGATTGATTTTTAAAAGACAAATAACTTACAAGTCACTAGAGAGAAATTACTTTTGAAATTCCCAAGAGGTTATGATTCAGTCTATATTATATTTATGAACTACAATCTTGAAATTTAATGGGATTTTTGGCAATTGCAAATAATTAAAGCCTCCAGTATTTTATTCTGGAAATTGGTGAAGTATACTGGAATTTTTATCAATTTCATCTCATTGCCTTTTCATAAATGCCTGTAATTAAATATGAGAGAAACAAAGACTGGAAGGGAAAGGAGAATAGGAAGAAGTGGAAAACAGGGTAAGACTGGTTTGAATACTTGAAGGACTGGCTAGATAACAGAAAGTTGTGTGTGTATGCTCAGTTGTGTCTGACTTTTTGCGACCCAATGCTAGGCTCTTCTGTCTGTGGGATTTTCCCAGCAAGAATACTGGAGTGGATTTCCATTGTTAGTTTCACTAAATTGGTTGTTCAAAATGATTCAGCAGAGATTTTAAAAGTTCCGGCATTAATGGTAACTACAAATAATCTACCTGAGCTTGAGAAGGAGTAAGGAATTGACAAAGTCAAAGAAAAATGACAAATCAGCAGTCCTCTGATTCAAAACTAAGCAGAGTTATACTACAATTGGAGTAATTCCTTCTTCCAATCCCAACCAGTAACAGTTAATTGTGGAGTCCCAAAGACTATGTACACTATCTTTTTCAGAAATGACAGAAATTGACTCAATTAGAAACTGACGTTCTAGTTTACATCAAATTCCAAAAATAATTTTCCCAAAAATAATTTTTGAAAAAGAAGTTCTACTGCACCACACTAATTTATTTCCTTTTACACAACTATACTGTAGGCCATTCTCCAAATCTAAGGCCTCAGCAGCCCTTTACTATTCTTTCTACAAATTCACTTCCAAGTTCCAAGGGTCAACATCACCAAATCCAAAGTCTGACCTCAAACCCTGACACCTCTGCCTTTCACTACAGTCCCACATTTACAACTGCCTACAGTGTATCTGAATTTGGCTAAAAGACACTTACTCCTTGGAAGGAAAGTTATGACCAACCTAGATAGCATATTCAAAAGCAGAGACATTACTTTGCCAACAAAGGTCCGTCTAGTCAAGGCTATGGTTTTCTAGTGGTCATGTATGGATGTAAGAGTTGGACTGTGAAGAAGGCTGAGCGCTGAAGAATTGATGCTTTTGAACTGTGGTGTTGGAGAAGACTCTTGAGAGTCCCTTGGACTGCAAGGAGATCCAACCAGTCCATTCTGAAGGCGATCAGCCCTGGGATTTCTTTGGAAGGAATGATGCTAAAGCTGAAACTCCAGTACTTTGGCCACTTCATGAGAAGAGTTGACTCATTGGAAAAGACCCTGATGCTGGGAAGGATTGGGGGCAGGAGGAGAAGGGGATGACAGAGGATGAGATGGCTGGATGGCATCACCGACTCAATAGACGTGAGTCTGAGTGAACTCCGGGAGTTGTTGATGGACAGGGAGGCCTGGCGTGCTGCAATTCATGGGGCCGCAAAGAGTCGGACACGACTGAGCGACTGAACTGAACTGAACAGTGTATCTCCATTTGGGTACTCTTCCATTATTATCCAATGTGTAACATCTCCTTGTCATTATCACCTCTTGTTTCCTAATGTCCTAGGATAGAACCATTCTTGAACATTAAAAACTGTAGAACCAGATGTCAGCAAAAATGGTGGAATAGGGAACTCCCCAATAATTAACTCCTCCACAAAAGTTACAGATACACTGGCAAAAACTGTCAAAACCAACTTTTTCAGAACCCTAGAAACTAATAAGTTTGTGATAATCAGGTAAATGTTATGGAAACTCAAGGGAAAAAAGTTGAATCCCAGTCAGAGAACTCTGTGTATTTTAACTAAGTCTGGTTCTGTCCCATGCTCTCCAGATGAGGGGCTGGTCTTGAAGACAACAGCTCCTGGTCCCAGCACAGGTACCCAGTATCAGAGAGAACAGAACAAACCTTATCCTTGAACAACTGGGATTGCTGTGACCTGTTTGGTGACTACCTGGAGGAGCTACTGCTGCTGCTGCTAAGTCGCGTCAGTCATGTCCGACTCTGTGCAACCCCATCGACGGCAGCCCACCAGGCTCCCCCATCCCTGGGATTCTCCAGGCAAAAACACTGGAGTGGGTTGCCATTTCCTTCTCTAATGCATGAAAGTGAAAAGTCAAAATGAAGTTGCTCAGTTGTGTCCAACTCCTAGCGACCCCATGGACTGCAGCCCAACAGGCTCCTCTGTCCATGGGATTTTCCAGGCAAGAGTACTGGAGTGGGGTGCCATTGCCTTCTCCACTCCTGGAGGACCAGCATTCCTTTATCTCCTCCTACTTGGAACCTGCCCAGTGCTGGGGGACCTCCAAGACACATTTGTCAGAAACATGTAAGGTAAATGCACACTTATACCTGGGGCAAGGGATAACAGCTGAGGCAAACAACAGAATAACCGAAAGCCCAAGAAGGAAAGGCTGTTGAATGAGATGCCTTGGAGATTAACAATGAAATATTACCCAGTCAGTAAAAAGACAGTAAAAAGAAGGAAATAAGGCCATTTTCAGCAACATGGATGGACCCAGAGAGTGTCATCCTGAGTGAATTAAGTCAGAGAAAGAGGAATATCATATGACATCCCTTATATCTGGAATCTAAAAAGAAATGATACAAATGAACTTACTTTCAAAACAGAAAGAGATTCACAGACTGAGAAAGCGAACTCACGGTTGCCACGGGGAAGGGACTTTGGGAAAGTCATGTACACACTGGTATATTTAAAATGGATAACCAACAAAAACCTATTGTATAGCACATGGAACTCTGCTCAGTGTTATGTGCCAGCCTGGATGGTAGAGAAGTTCGGGGGAGAGTGGATACATGTATATGCATGGCTGAGTCCCTTCATAGTTCACCTGAAACTATCACAACATTGTTAATTGGCTACACCCAAATATAAAATGTTTTCACGTTCAAAAAAAATAAGAGTTTTGAAAAACTCACGTATTTCTGAGACTTTAAAAGGTCACATAATTGGCCACAAGTGTAAAATGCTGAAGGAGTTTAGACTCCAGAGTCACTGCTTAAAGGAGATCCTTCTGGGAAAGCTGTCTGAACAGAAACATCTACATACACTTCTCAAGACCAAGACAAAAATTTTTATATTAAGCCACTAAGATCTGGGGATTATGTGCTTCAGAAGTTGGTGTTAATTACATGAGTAATACAGACCTAGAATCTAAAGAACCTGGAAGATATACATGCTATACTGTTGTAAAAGAAAAGAACCTGCTTAAAGAAAAATGACTGATTCTTTATACTATGTTGCTGTTTATTTAGGCTCTCAGCAATTATATTTTATTTATATTGTTGACTCACTAACAAAAACATCGAAAGGAAAAAAAACAACAAAAAAAAAACGCTGTTTAAATGTGTATATAGATATACTTCTCAGTAAGTTAGAGCAGTGTATGTTGGCCACTGCCACCAATCTTACATTTTGTAATATAAATCATTAGGTAAATGGAATTATATATGCTCAAAGTTAACTTTGCTAGAATCTATCTTATAAGCAAAGTTTCATGTGAGTCAGAGTTTTAGTATTAGCAACTGGGAGAAATAACTGAAAATAATAACCATGACTAGTTCCGAGCTAAAGTTGTAGAGTAACACAGTCAACACAAATCTATTCAGAGTGTATTCAAATTCATTCAATTATTCTTCTGAATAATAATGCTTCAGATGAGGAACATATGACAAGAGAATAGAATAGCTCTCAATAATAAAGAGAATCATTTGAAACAATGGGAGGGCAAAGTAACAAATGAAAAAACATGCAATTGTTAACAGTTTACCAGGAATGATCAAAATCTGCATTTAACTTGAATAAATATTTTTAAACAAAAAATTTAACAAGTGTCACAAAATTTGTTAAAACACACACACATGCACTAAAACAAAAGAATTCAGGAAACAGCATCCCCAAAATGTCAAACAGACATAAAACACTAACTTCCTTGAGCATGCTGCCATACACCATACTTAGAAAGTATCATGAATTTCTTTTCCTTACTGTTGCATCAAAATGCCAGTTTCTAAATTTTGTAATTTACCTATCATATTTAAATACTTTGATTTTAGTATTATGTAGTTAGTGTTAAGCTGAATTTTCTGATTATTACATAGGCCACAAATGCTAAAATAAGTAAAAGTCACATAGAAATATTATATAATATATATATATTATATGAAGTAAAACAGAATACATTATACTTATTTTTCTTAAAAAGATTATAGATAATCAAGACCCCCCAATAAAATGTGTATCATTAACTTCTGATAATAACATTCAAGAGTATAGATTGTCCAAGTATTGCCTTATATAGCATCCATTAACTGGAAACTCTTAACAACAGGGCTACCCTGGTGGCTCAGCTGGTAAAGAATCTGCCTACAGTGTGGGAGACCTGGGTTTGAGCCCTGGGTTGGGAAGATTCCCTGGAGAAGGGAAAGGCTACCCACTCTAGTATTCCTGCCTGGAGAATGCCATGGACAGAGGAGCCTGGCAGGCTACAGTCCACGGGGTTGCAAAGAGTCAGACACAACTGAGCGACTTTCAGTAACAACAGGAATCAGTCATAAATGCCTGGAGATACATGCCTCACTGTATAGTGGAAAATTCTGAAAAAGTTTCATGAAACAAATTTTGACAAGTTGAATTATATTAAATGAACTATATACAATGAATGGAATGAATGGGTTTCTCTCCTAAATACTTTGTTAATGTTAAAAAATCCTTTGGAGATAAATAATCAGTCCTAATTCATCATGATTTAGGTTCATATGCTGTATACTGCATGTCCTTAAAATGATCCTGGTCTGTATTATTTTCTAATTTTTCCCAGTGTTATACACATGCATCTTCCCATTTCAAAGAATTATTCACAACCATTGGGGAAATAGGGAGGTGTTTATAAGATGAAAAGCAATGAAGACTTAAAAGGCGAAAGAGTGAAATCATTCAAATTCTATGTTCCTAGTTCTTGCCTGGAGAATCCCAGGGATGGCGGAGCCTGGTGGGCTGCCGTCTATGGGTTCGCACAGAGTCGGACACGACTGAAACGACTTAGCAGCAGCAGCAGCAGCAGAGAATATAAAAATGTCAGCCTCCTAGAAGTGCCCTCCTAATTAACCCACTCCCAAAAAGAAAACTTTTAAGACAAGTAATCTAGCAATGGCTGGGATTTCTATATGGATTCCAGGTTCTAACTAACTGGAACGTAGTAATGTATATCCAGTCTTGTTATCAGAAAACAAAAGGAATGTCATAACAAGGATATGGTGCACAAAGGAATAATAATGTGAGGAAGTCTGGAGGATGCAGAAAAGAATCAATTTAAGGAGGCAGTAAAATGATCTTTGAAATTCTTCCAGTTCTCTAGATCACTTGTCTCCAGAGTCAGATGTGAGCACTTCAGGGATACAGGGATTACAGCAAGGCAATCCACTGGGATTAAGGGAAGAAAACATCAGAACTTCTATTTAAGTTTCTCATTTAAAATATAAAAGAAATTTTATTTTCGTGGTATTTAAATTACAGGATGTCACTGGCATCCTCATAACTGTATAATATAGTCAAAGTCATGTAAAATTCAGACAAAAAAATAACGTGAGGTTAGTTCTCCAGTACCTCCAGGTCACCAAACTGAGACCTCACCATACAACCGGTGCATCTGCTCCTGGCGTGCTGTATTTGGATGTGCTCTACTGTGACAGGCAAGTTAAAAGGATTTACAGCTTATATTACCAAGTTTAAGTAAACTAACACAAAACGAACAATGGCTTTAAAAGATGTCTACAGAGAAACTTCTCATTCAATACAGTGTTAATAATGCAAGCACAAGCAAAGAAGACGATGGAGAATGGACACTTTTCCAATGACTAGAAGAAGGCAATGGCACCCCACTCCAGCACTCTTGCCTGGAAAATCCCATGACGGAGGAGCCTGGTAGGCTGCAGTCCATGGGGTCGCTAAGAGTCAGACACAACTGAGCGACTTCACTTTCTCTTTTCACTTTCATGCATTGGAGAAGGAAATGGCAACCCACTGCAGTGTTCTTGCCTGGAGAATCCCAGGGACAGGGGAGCCTGGTGGGCTGCCGTCCATGGGGTCACACAGAGTCGGACACAACTGAAGTGACTTAGCATAGCATAGTACATTAACAGTCACATTAATGAGGCAAAAACAATGGCAATAATGGCATTTACTTCTTCTGTGATCTTCCCCCCAAAATCTGTAATTCCAGGTTATTCATGAAGAAAAACATTAAATTCCATTTGGAGGACATCGCACAAAATACTCTGACTTCTCAAACTGTTAAGTTAATCAACAACAGCGTGAGAAAAGGCTAGAAAAGGCTAAAGAGATATGACAACTAAATGTGATATGGTCACCTGAATAGGATCCTAAATCAGAAAGAGGTCCTTAGGTAAAATCTAAGCAAATATTCATAAAGAATGGACTTCAGTAAGTAACAGTATTTCAATACTGGTTTATTAGTTGTGACAGAGGTACCATACTTTTTAAAAATGGAAATATAATCAGATCTAAAAAAGAAAAACTCAGCCACAAGTTTTCAAAAGTATCAAGACTATTTGAAACACAAATTTACAGCCACTGTTATTAATGATAAATGCTCCACTCTAAACTATAATATGCTGCAGATATTAGCTAATCATAACACAGGTTCAGATTTTATAATAAATATATATACTGTTGGGGGCCAGCGTGAGGCACTCCGCCCATGGCAAAGGTCTTGAGGAAGGAGGCTCGACATACGCAAAGGTGGGATCGAGCCTCAGGAGTCCCCCTGGAAATCCTCGAGCATCTACCCCCATAACCAGAGCCTGCCTACTTTACTACTTTGTGCTCTCACCTACACCTCTGACTTTACGGGGGGCTGTCCCCCACCACCTCTTTTGGAGAAGGAGTTAACCTAGAGCTCCAGTTAATAAAAACTCCTGGGTGTGACAAGAGTGTTTCAACCTACAAACTCCTCTGGAGGTTCTCTAGCTTGCCTGACAGGCTTGTCCGGCCACATGTGATTGCTCACAGCCTCCCAACCGTGAGAGGCACGGGATGCTTTAAACCTTCTAAAAACAGGTTCCTTAGAAAAGTTAGAAAACCATTAGTATAAGTATAGTGGGCTGATTAGAAATTGTATTGGTGAAGGGTTTTTCATTTGTTGAGCCAATGCTTGTTGCTAAGTCTCCATATCCCCTGCCTTTACACACCTTAATGAATATATAGAAGAAATAAGTATTAACCTTTGATATTAATCACATTAGACCTTAGACTAAGTAAATTCTTTCCTTAACTAAAACCCACTACACCCTCACCCTATAGGAATGTAACTTTATTTGGGTGGCATCTGTTTTAAGAATAATCACCCCTGGAGAAATAAGTGTCCTGGTTGACTGACCGCTGTCACAAGGACAGGATCATAAATTGTCAGCAGGACCCCTGGCCAGAAGATGATGTAACACCCCTAAGACCTCTGTATACATTTGTATGAAGCACCTGACTTTGATAAAAGTCAGGACTGCTGACCCCATGTGACTTTTGCATAACATCTCAGTGTATAAAAGTAGACCATGGAAAATAAAGAATTGGGATCAGTTCCTCGAAATACTGGTCTCCCCATGTCTTTCTCCCTCTCAAACTCTGGTTGAGTCTCCATCTGGAGCGTGGAACCCACCAAGCTTACTAATTTTGCCTGGGCTTCTAAGATCCGACCAGGAAGGCCTCAGTGTCTCCTCTCCTTTGGGAGAACGGAAGGACGCCTGCGGCCTACGTAAGTGGTGCAAGCTTCTTGTCTTGAAGTTTTATTGGTCTCCCGCGTAAACCAAGCTACTCAGCCTCTTTTCTCCACTGAATTTTCCTACTGAGCTATCCTCATTCTATTACTCTTTACATCTTTAATTAATATCTATTTGAAGCTATTGTATCCTGATCCTCGCCGACGCCGTCCCCACTTCGAACTCCCTGGATCAGCCGGGGCTGGACCTCGGCAATATACCATAGGTAATACATGCTCCAAAAGCTGAGGGGCCACAATTCTAGAAAATGGTAAGCAAATTAACTAGATGTGATACAACTATTCATATCTCCCCAATTATTTATATGTGAGGTACTAAAGATACAAGGATAATCACACAATTTGATTCAAAGTAGCTTATAATTTAGTGATGGAGCAGACAAGTTAAAAGGTAATCAACATACAATGCAACCCTGAACAGGAGTGAGTACATAATAATCACCATAAATAGAAATGAACATGGAGTTTGATGGGAAGACTTGGGCTGAGAAATGAGACATGGGACAGAGAACATGTCTAGGACAAGGTGCCATCTAAGCTGAGTCTAAAAGAGTAAGAAGTTGATTAACGCTTCTTGAATAGGAGAAGGATGTTCCAGAAACAGGGAAGAGTCTGGAACTACACTGTCTAACAGAGCAGCCATAAGCCAACATGACTTACTGAGTACCTGAAACAGGATTACTGAGAATCTGAATTCTTAATTTTATTTCATTTAAATTTAAAAACTGAAGTAATTCAGCGTGGTGAAGATTTCAACGCTCCAAACGATGAGTTTCCAAAGTTTAACAAGATTGCTGTTAAAAGCCTACAAATTATTTTTCTTTTGGACAGACAAACTTATCTTAAAATGTATATGGAAAAGGAAAGGTCCTAGAATGGCCAAAACAGTTTTGCAAAAGTGAGAGGAATCATACTTCCTGATGTTAAGGCTCACTCTACAGCCACAGCAAACAAGACAGTATATACACAAAGCATATACACAAAGATCAACATTACACAGAGAACCCAGAAACAGACTCACATAAACATACCTACTTGATTTTTCAGGTGCAAAAGTACTTCAATGGAAGTTAATTCCAATGGTGCTGAAGCTACTGGATACCCATAGGTCAAAAAATGAACTCTGAGTTAAACCTCACATCACATGCAAAAGTTAGTTCAAAATGATTCACTGCCTGAAGCTATAAAACTATAGTTTTAAACTATAAAACTTTACATTAAAAAAAATGGGAGCAAATCTTCGGACCTGTGAGTAAATTAGCAGTTCTTAGACTTGACATCAACCACATGACCCATAAAAGTAAAGAAAACAATAAATTGGACTTCATCAAAATTTAAAACTTCTGCTCTAAGAAAAACTCTGTTAAGAAGATGAAAAACAAACTACAGACTAGCAGAAATATGTACAAACCACATACCTGACAGAAGACTAGTATTAGAATATACAAAGGATTCTCAAAGCTCAAGAGACAGAAACTCTAATTAGAGATCACTGACGAAATCAGAGGAAATTAAAAAATACATAAAAAGAAATGACAACAAAAACATGACAACCCAAAATCTATGGGATGCGGCAAAAGCAGTTCTAACAGGGAAGTTTATACAACAGTATGATCCCACCTTAAGAAATAAGGAAAATCTCAAATAAACAGCCTAACCTCACACCTAAAACAACTAGAGAAAGAAAAAATAAAACCCAAAGTTAGTAGAAGGAAAGAAATAATAAAAATCAGAGCAGAAATAGATGAAATAAAAATGAAGAAAACAATAGCAAAAATTAATGAAACTAAAAGCTGGTTCTTTAAGATAAACAAAATTGATAAACCTTTAGCCAGACTCATCAAGAAAATGAGGATTCAAGTCAATAATATTAGAAATGAAATAAGAGGTATTACAACAGATGCCACAGAAATACAAAGGATCGTAAGAGACTACTGCAATCAACTATATGCCGATAAAATGGACAACCTAGAATAAATGGACAAATTCTTAGAAAAGTGCAACCTTCTAAGACTGAACTGGGAAGAAAAAGAAAACATAAGCAGACCAATCACAAGTAGTGAAATTAAAACAGTGATTAAAAATCTTCCAATGAACAAAAATCCAGGACCAGATGGCAAATTCTATCAAACATTTAAAGAGCCAACACCCATCCTTCTCAAATGCTTCCAAACAATTGCAGAGTAAGGAATGCTCCCAAGTTCATTCTATGAAGCCAACATCACCTTGATACCAAAACCAAACAAAGATATCACACAAAAAGAAAACTACAGGCCAATATCACTGATAAACATAATGCAAAAATCCTCAACAAAATACTAGCAAATAGAATCCAACAACACATTAAAAGAATCATACACCATGATCAAGTGGGATTCAATATATGCAAATCAATGTGATATATTAACAAACTGAAGAATAAAAACCATATGATCATCTCAATAGATGCAGAAAAAGCTTTTGACAAAATCTCAACACCAATGTATGATAAAAGTTCTCCAGAAAGTTAGTTTAAAAGGAACCTATCTCAACATAGTAAAAGCCATATAAGACAAACCCACAGCAAACATCATTCTGAATAAAGAAAAACAGAAAGCATTTAAGATCAAGAACAAGAAAAGGATGTCCATGCTTGCCACTAGTCAACAAAGTTTTGAAAGTCCTAGCCATAGCAATCAGAGCAGAAAAAGAAATAAAAGGAATCCAAATTGGAAAAGAAGTAAAACTGTCGCTGTTTGTAGATGACATGGTACTATACACTGAAAATCCTAAAAGCACGACCAGAAAAGTACTAGAGTTAATCAATGAATTTGGTAAAGTTACAAGATACAAAAATTACTGCACAGAAATCTCATATATTCCTATACACTAACAATGAAAGAACAGGAAAAGAAATTAAGGAAATAATCTATTTACCATCACAACAAAAACAAAAAAAAAATACCTAGGAATACACCTACCTAAGGAGGCAAAAGACCTATACCCAGAGAACTTTAAGATACTGATGACAGAAATCAAAGACCACACAACTAGATGAAGAGATAAACCATGTTCTTGGATTGGCAGAATCAAAACTGTGAGAATGACTATACCACCCAAAGCAGTCTACAGACTCAATGAATGGAATCCCTATCAAATTACCAGTGGCATTTTTCACAAAATTAGGACAAAACATTTTTAAAGTTTCTATGGAAACACAAAAGGCCTCAAATAGCCAAAGCAATCTTGAGAAAGAAAAATGAAGCTGGAGGAATCAGGCTTCGGATTTCAGACTGTATTACCAACAAAGCTACAGCAATCAAGACAGTATTATACTGGCACAAAAACAGAAATATAGATCAATGGAACAGGATCTATATAGAATCTATACAGGATCAATGGAACCGGACAGAAAGCCCACAGATGAGCCCATACAACTATGGTCACCTAATCTATGGCAAAAGAAGCAATAATATACAGCGGAGAAAAAAGCAGTCTCTTCAATAAGTGGTGCTGGTAAAACTGGACAGCTCTGTGCAGAAGAATGAAATTAGAACATTCTCTAACACCATACACAAAAATAAACTCAAAATGGATTAAGGACCTAAATGTAAAACTGGACACTATAAAACTCTTACAGGAAAACACAGGCAGAAAACTCTGACATAAATCACAGCAAGACCTTTTTTGACCTATCTCCTAAAGAGAATAAAAACAAACAGGATCTAATTAAACTTGAAAGCTTTAGCAAAGCAAAGGAAACCATAAACAAGATGAAAAGACAACCCTCAGAATGGAAGAAAATAATTGCAACTGACAAAGGATTACTCTCCAAAATATACAAGCAGTTCATGCAGCTCAATATCAGAAAAACAAACAACCCAAATCAAAACATGGGTGGAAGACCTAAACAGGTATTTCTCCAAAGAGGACAAACAGATACAGCCAACAAACATGCAAAGACGCTCACCATCACTCATTATTAGAGAAGTGCAAATCAAAACCTCAATGAGGAGTCACTACAACTGGTCAGAATGGCCATTATCAAAAAATCTACAAATAGGGCTTCCCTGGTAGCTCAGAGATAGAAAACCTGCCTGCCACTGAAGGAGACACAGATTCAATCCCTGGAAGACCGCACATGCCCCAGGGCACTAGGCCTGTGTGCTTAGCTGTGTGCCACAACTACTGAGCCTGTGCTCCAGAGCCCGGGACCCACAGATATTGAAGTCCAAATGCTCTAGAACCTGTGCTCTGCAACAAAAGAGGCCACCGCAACAGGAAGCCTAAACGGATAGAATGGCCCCTGCTCGCCGCAACTAAGGAATGGCCTTAAAGCAACGAAAACCTAGCACAGCCAAATAAATTAAATTATTTTTTAAAATCTACAAACAATAAATGCTGGAGAGGATATGGAAAAAAAGAGAACCCTCTTGCACAGCTAGTAGGAATGTAAATTGATACAGCAACTATGGAGAACAGTATGGAGATTCTTTTAAAAAACAGGAATAAAATTACCATATGACCCAGCAACCCCACTTCTGAGCGTATACCCTGAAAAAACCATAAAAAGACATGTACCCCAGTGCTCAATGCAGCACTATTTACAAGAGTCAGGACATGGAAGCAACCTACACGTCCATCAACAGATGAATGGATAAAAAAGTCGTGGTACATATATACAACGGAATATTAGTCATAAAAAGAACAAAATTGAGCCAGGTGGAATGAGGTAGATGAATGTAGTGTGTGTCATACACAGTGAAGTCAGAAAGAGAAAAAAAAAAAACCTTGTATTAACGCATATATGTAGAATCTAGAAAAACAGTACTGATGAACCTACTTGCAGGGCATGCACCGAGATGCAGACATAGAGAAGACTCACGGATGCAGCAGGGGAAGGAGAGGGTGGGACAGATACAGCGAGTAGCACTGACACACAAACACTGCCATGTGTAAAACAGACAGCAAGCGGGAAGCTGCTATATCACGACGGAGCTCAGCTTGGTGCTCTGTGATAACCTAGAAAGGTGGGACGGGAGGGTGGGAGGGAGGCTTGAGAGAGAGGACATATGTGTACACTCACAGCTGATTCACGATGATGCACAGAGAAACCAACACAACACTGTGAAGTAATTATCCTCCACTTTAGAGAATAGTTTAGAAAAAAAGTTTTATGAATAAATGCTGGAGAGAGAGAGGGAAATAGGGAACTCTCTTGCACTACTGGGCTTCCCAGGTGGTGCTAGTGGTAAGGAACCCACTTGCCAATGCAGGAGACATAAGAGATGCTGGTTCGATCCCTGGATTGGGAAGATGCCCTGGAGGAGGGCATGACAACCCACTCCAGTATGCTTGCCTGGAGAATCCCATGGACAGAGGAGCCTGGTGGGCTAGAGTCCATGGGGTCACAAAGAGTTGGACACGACTGAAGTGACTTAGCACAGCAGTATTTGCACCATTGCTGGGAATGTAAATTGATACAGCCACTATGGAAAACTGTATAGAGGTTCCTCAAAAAACTAAAACTAGAACTCTATATGATACAGCAATCCCACTACTGGTATATACCCAGAGACAACCATAATTCAAAAAGACATGCATCCCGATGTTCACTGCAGCACTATTTACAATAGCCAGGACATGAAGGCAATCTAAGTGTCCACTGATTAGACGAATGGATAAAGATGTGGTACATATCCACAATGGATTATTCTTTAGCCATTAAAAGGAACAAAACTGGGTGAGTTGTAGTGAGGTGGATGAACGTAGTGTGTGTCATACAGAGTGAAGTCAGAAAGAGAAAAACAAGTATTCTACATGAATGCATATATGTGGAATCTAGAAAAATGTTACACTTGAACCTATCTGCAGGGCAGGAACAGAGATGCAGATGTAGAGAACAGATGTGTAGACTTGGGAGGTGAGGGGGAAGGGGGTGGCATGAATTGGGATTGACATAGATACTCTGCAATGGATAAAGCAGACAGCTAGTGTGAACCTGCTGCATAGACATTTTACCAAATGGCAAATAAGCACATGAAAAGATATTCACCACCTTAGTCTCTAGGAAATTGCAAATTAAAACAATGAGATATCACTGCACACCTATCAAAATGGCTAAAATTAAAAATAGTGACAAGACACTAATGAGGATATAGAGAAATTGGACAATTATATATTGCAGGTAGATATATAAAATGGTAGTCACTCTGGAATATAGCCTGGAAATTCCTTTCAAATAGACTTACCATACATCCCAACAATTGTGCTCTTGGGGATTTAGCTCAGAAAAATCAAGACATTTCATATAGGAGCTTACATACAGTGTTCATAACAGTTTTATTCAGAATAGCTAAAAACTGCAAACTACCTAAATGTCTTTCAATGAACAGTGGTTTATTAAACCAACTGTAGTACCACTATACCACGGAGTATTACTCAGCAATAAAAAAGAACTGGCAATACACAAAGCAGTTTGGATGAACCTCAAGAGAGCTGTGCTAAGTAAAAAGATAAACCTCAAAAAGTTACAGGATTCCATCTATATAACATTTTTGAATAACAAAATTATGAAAGTGGAGACCAGATTAGTGGCCAGAAATTAGGGATGGGGTAAACGTGGCTACACAGGGATAGTACAAAAAAGCCCGATAGCGATGGTACAGATCTGTATCTTCACGGTGGTGATGTTTACCTACCCATTTAAAATCGCACACATCTACACACACACACAAGGGCATTTGTAACTAGGGAAATATGGATAAGTTCTCTGGATTGTAAACAATGCCAGTGACTTGGTTTTGATATGGTACTGCAAGTTATACATAATGTTAACACTGGGCAGAAACAAGTCAAGGCCCCTGTACATTTCTTTGCAACGTCCTATGAATCTATACTGAATTCAAAATAAAGTTTTTAGAAAAAGCAACCTGCATAAAATATCTTCCAGTAAATACAACTTTGTTTTGATTTCAGTGTAACAGTTGCTTTGTATAAGATATCGCTATTGTATTATACTAAGGAGAGGGGAATACAACCATTACTTCTAGTATTACACACAAGCATACCTCCAATCCAGTTAGCGTGAGTGGACTGGTTCAGCTCAAGTGGTATTTTCATAGGCAACAATGTAAGGTATATTAGAATATTTTATGCAAGACAGAATGACAATGATATCTATTAATTGGTAATTAAGTCAAAATACTTGTGAAGTTAAAATATAATTTTTAAGCTTAAAAAATAGTATGTACAACTTTTTAAATTTAATAGACAGACATGTTGATGCAGAATCGAGCAGATACAAAAGCTAGTACTATGACCAAAATATTAAAAAAAAAAAAAAAAATGGAAGAAGGTATTACAAACTTCACATTGAAATTTGAAAATAAAATTTACTAGAGCACAACAAAATGAGAAGGGTGCTCGTTTTTGTGCCAGCTATTAATTTATAGCCACAGCTCCAAATTCACCCAAAGCCAGCTCTGTGAAATGAATTTGGGCCCTCTGACTATGTTTCCTTTACCAGCAGGCTTGACTAAAGCTTAGTCAGGAGGGGGCACAGCTGAGAGCGCAGGGGGAAGATTCGCTCCTTATCTGGAGCACTGGAGCGTGCACAGTTTTCTCCAGACCCTCTCCTGTGGGACTCGCATCTCCTGCAGTACCCAGTGGCCAAGAGCAACCAGCAGCCCACACTCCTCTAGTCACCCCCCTCAGATGTCCACAGTGAGACACGTCCCTGTAAACGCTTTCCTAGCACGCTTAGGTGTTCATTTCTGGCAAGTTCCACCAGCATGGTACCACAGCAACTTCTCTGCTATCCCGACAACCATGGCTGTGCCCCCTCCAACAAGGTCTGGATCTCAGCTGTGTCCACTCTCTCTCAGTCCTGAAGGGAGTGGTGGTTCCATTTATGTTGATCCTAGTCTCTTCACGTCTTCCTGGCCAATCTCTCTGTTATTCCCATCTCCTGTTATAATTACTAGTGCTGTATATTATACTTTCCTATGCAGAGTACTGTGTGGTTTCCCCTCCTGACTGGTCCCAGGCCTGTAAAAAAGTATTTTACAGGTAACAGGAAATCTGAAGAGACATATTTAGTAAACAGTGATTTTGATAAGATTCCTCTCAAAAGTTAAAGAACTGATAAAATCAGTTACCTTAAATCAATTATATGTCAAATAAAAAATATGTAAACAATTTTTAACAAGACCTGAGCATATAGCTTTGGCCAGCTATGTAACAAGTAAAAGCAAGTACACTGGTCCAGAGATACAACTCCTTCTGGTCTGGACTAGAACAGTCAAATAAGTTTTTGACTCTACTTCCCTCACCAGATACTTAATCTACAAGGCAGTTCTGCTCCGGTCTGTGCTTCAGTCAAATACAAAGCAGCCATTCCGCAGGTTCACAGGAAATATGGGACATTATAGGTTAGATGCCTGTGAAATATATAAGGGAAGTATACGAGAGTTCCATCCTACCAGAGCAGTTTTGTCATTTAACATACAGCACGAATCTCTGTTTACAACTATTTATGTATATTGTCTGGTAATGCTTTTTCTGGTAATAAAGGACAGAAATGGAATGGACCTAACAGAAGCAGAAGATATGAAGAAGAGGTGGCAAGAATACACAGAAGAACTGTACAAAAAAGATCTTCATGACCCAGATAATCACGATGGTGTGGTCACTCACACTGACCTAGAGCCAGACATCCTGGAATGTGAAGTCAAGTGGGCCTTAGGAAGCAACACCACGAACAAAAGCTAATGGAGGTGATGGAATTCCAGTTGAGCTATTTCAATCCTGAAAGATGATGCTGTGAAAGTGCTGCACTCAATATGCCAGCAAATTTGGAAAACTCAACAGCAGCCACAGGACTGGAAAAGGTCAGTTTTCATTCCAATCCCAAAGAAAGGCAATGCCAAAGAATGCTCAAACTACCGCACAATTGCACTCATCTCACACGCTAGTAAAGGAATGCTCAAAATTCTCCAAGCCAGGCTTCAGCAATACGTGAACCATGAACTTCCAGATGTTCAAGCTGGTTTTAGAAAAGGCAGAGGAACCAGAGGTCAAATTGCCAACATCTGCTGGATCATCGAAAAAGCAAGAGAGTTCCAGAAAAACATCTATTTCTGCTTTATTGACTATGCCAAAGCCTTTGACTGTGTGGATCACAAGAAACCGTGGAAAATTCTGAAAGAGATGGGAATACCAGGCCATCTAATCTGCCTCTTGAGAAACCTGTATGCAGGTCAGGAAGCAACAGTTAGAACTGGACATGGAACAACAGACTGGTTCCAAATTGGGAAAGGAGTACGTCAAGGCTGTATATTGTCACCCTGCTTATTTAACTTACATGCAGAGTACATCATGAGAAACACTGGGCTAAAGGAAGCACAAGCTGGAATCAAGATTGCCAGGAGAAATATCAATAACCTCAGATATGCAGGTGACACCACCCTTATGGCAGAAAGTGAACAAGAACTAAAAAGCCTCTTGATGAACGTGAAAGAGGAGAGTGAAAACGTTGGCTTAAAGCTCAACATTCAGAAAATGAACATCATGGCATATAGTCCCATCACTTCATGGCAAATAGATGGAGAAACAATGGAAACAGTGGCTGATTTTATTTTTCTGGGCTCCAAGATTACTGCAGATGGCAATTGCAGCCATGAAATTAAAAGACACTTACTCCTTGGAAGGAAAGTGACCAACTTAGACAGCATATTAAAAAGCAGAGACATTACTTTGTCAACAAAGGTCTGTCTAGTCAAGGCTATGGTTTTTCCAGTGGTCATGTATGGATGTGAGAGTTGGACCATAAAGAAAGCTGAGCACTGAAGAATTGATGCTTTTGAACTGTGGTGTTGGAGAAGACTCTTGAAAGTCCCTTGAACTGCAAGGAGATCCAACTAGTCCACCCTAAAGGAGATCAGTCCTGGGTGTTCACTGGAAGGACTGATGTTGAAGCCAAAACTCCAATATTTTGGCCACCTGATGGGAAGAGCTGACTCATTTGAAAAGACCCTGATGCTGGGAAAGATTGAGGGCAAGAGGAAAAAGGGACGACAGAGGACGAGATGGTTAGATGGCATCACCAACACAACGGACATGGGTTTGGGTGGACTCCGGGAGTTGGTGACGGACAGGGAGGCCTGGCGTGCTGCGGTTCATAGGGTCGCAAAGAGTTGGACATGACTGAGCGACTGAACTGAACGCTTTTTCATTTTGCCATAAACTTTTGACATCAGTGTTTTAAAATGCATCTTGGGGCTGGTGCACTGGGACGACCCAGAGGGATGGAATGGGGAGGGAGGAGGGAGGAGGGTTCAGGATGGGGAACACATGTATACCTGTGGCGGATTCATTTTGATATTTGGCAAAACTAATACAGTTATGTAAAGTTTAAAAATAAAATAAAATTTAAAAAGAAAAAAATAGCAACTAACCAAATTAAAAAACAGAACCAGTAACAAAGCATAATATTAATAAAATATTAATAAAAAAAAAAAAACTTAAGCAGTTATTAGAGGGTGAAATGACTACTTTTGGAAGAGAGAATAAATACGGAGATATGGGGCATGAAATTACATGAATACATCATGGAAATCAAGAGGTACAGAGAGACTTTCTGGATGTCAAATCTGCATACCATATTCATACTAGCTGGTCAAGTCAGGAAAAATGAGCTTAAAAGAGGAAGAAAAAGCTCCATGAGTCCATGAAATGAATAATTAGTCAAAATTCAATCTTCTAGTCCAGAGGCCCTCCTTGTCGAGTCTCTTCTACTATTTTCTCTTCCCCACTGACATTTAATAATAAACATTTTTACTAATGGAAAAAAAAATGCATCTTAAATAAAAAATTAAGTATGGGATTTCCATTTCTAAAATAATTTGATAATAAATATGCAACATGGACACTATTGTAGTATCACTGACCACATGAAAAGCAGATGATACAAATTCACTGATTCAGCACCAGTATCTAGTTTAAAGATATTTTAAATTATTTTAAGAAGGCTGTACATGGAAACAATCTAATACACATAGCTACAGACAGAATGTTTATACATTATACTAATAGCATTTGTCTCAATTAGCTCAAATCCCTAATCGTCTAAATTAATTTTACTCATTTTTATCTTAGATTATCTTATGCTTAAATATAAAGCAATCATGAAATTGTTTGCAAAACAACAACTTTGCAAAAAGTTAAACGATATCAGCTTGGTATCAGTGATACCAGATGCTTCAAATAGAAAACCAATTACACTGAATCGAATAACAGCTTTATTTTTTTTATCCAGTTCATGGAATCAAAGTAAAGCTATTAGAAATTCTTCCTTAAAGGTGACACATCTGACGTTACTGAGTGCTACTATAAATTCTGTTTCAAAGTTCAGCATGAAAGGCAAAATTATTTGTTTTTAAAGTGATAACAGGAATATAAATCTTGGTAGAACAGAATGCCAAGAAGAAATATTATTATTAAATTTAGAGACCCCTAGAGAAGGAAGGCACTTGGCATTGACTGTGTTGTGTACCTAATTTATAGCTACGCCAAATTTATGCATTCTAATACTCAAAAAAAAAAAATCTGTTGTCAAAACTGACACTTAAAAAAATACAATTCTTTTTATACAGAAAGAATAATCTACAAAATTTTATCACAAGGCTGACACTGAACACAATTATTCAGCGTGGCTGTGGAACTTTCTCTTTGTACTGCCTATCATGAACAAATTTTAGAAACATTGGAGCTTTTAAAAAACTAATTTGTAAATTAACCTAAGTGTCCCCACAGTGATACTGAATTTTTGTAAAGGAATTTCTTATGTTTTGGTTGCATTTGTTCAAATCAGTAGGAATTCTTAAAATATGAGATACAGGCAAAAAGCTTAAGCTTTTAACTCTTAAATGGCATTTTTTAAAAGTAAAGTTTATAAACAGAAAAACTGAAATTTAGTGCTACAAAAACAAGAAAGAAGCTTTTGCACAATGAAGCAAACTATAAGCAAGGTGAAAAGACAGCCCTCGGAATGGGAGAAAATAATAGCAAATGAAACAACTGACAAAGAATTAAAATCCAAAATATACATGCAGCTCAATATCAGAAAAATGAACAACCCAATCAAAAAGTGGGCAAAAGACCTAAACAGGTATTTCTCCAAAGAACACATACAGATGGCTAATAAACACATGAAAGATGCTCAACACCACTCATTATTAGAGAACTGAAAATCAAAACCACAATGAGGTATCGTCTCACAATGGTCAGAACGGCCACCATCAAAAACTCTATATAAACAGTAAATGCTGGAAAGGGTGTGGAGAAAAGGGAACCCTCTTACACTTTTGGTGGAAATGCAAACTGGTACACCCACTATGGAGAATGGTGTGGAGACTCCTTGAAAAACTGAGAATAGAATTGCCATACAACCCAGCAATCCCACTGCTGGGCATATACCCTGAGGAAACCAGAACTGAAAGAGAAACACACACCCCAACGTTCACTGCAGCACTATTTACAATAGCTAAGACATGCAAGCAACCTAGATGTCCATTGGCAGATGAATGGATAAGGAAGTTGTGGTAAATATACACAATGGAATATTACTCACCTATAAAAAGGAATGCATTTGAGTCAGTTCTAATGAGGTGGATGAACCTGGACCCTATTACACAGAGTGAAGTAGGTTAGAAAGACAAATATGGTATATTAATGCATATAAATGGTACCGACGATTCTACATGCAAAGGAAACATAGATGTAAAGAACAGATTTGGGGGTATTCCTTCCAGTTCAAGATGGTGGAGTAGAAGGATGTGCACTCATCTTCTCCTGCAAGAGACCAAAATCACAACTAGCTGTTGAACAACCACTGACAGGACACTGGAACCTACCAAAAAAAAAAGTGTCCCACGTCCAGAGACGAAGAAGAAGCCAAAGGGAGATGGCAGGAGGGGCACAATCATGATAAAATCAAATGGGAACCTCCAGGAAATCTGACCTTGAAGCCCAGAGGGATTTGATTACAAGACTTCCATGGGGTGGGGCGGTGGAGGGGCCTGGCGGCAGCTGTCTAAGAAACTTACCCTTGGTGTAAACACTTTTCTTGTTGTTCAGTCACTCAATCCTGTCCAACTCTTGCAAACACATGGACTGCAGCACCATGGGTCGCCATTAACCCAACCATAGCGATGAGCCACCTCAGGCCAAAAAAATACCAGGGAGAGAGCACAACCCCACCAATCAGCAGATAATTGGATTAAAGCTTTACTGAGCAAGACCCTGCCCACCAGAGCCAACACCCAGTTTTTTCTACCACCACTCCCTCCCATCAGGAAGCTTACACGAGCCTCTTAGCTTCCTCCATCAGAGGGCAGACAGAAGCAGCAAGAACCACAATCCCACACCAACTAAAATAAAACCACATTACAGAAAATTAATCAGCATGAAAAAGCAGAAAGTTACATCCCAGAAAAAGGGACAACATAAAACCCCAGAAAAACAACTAAATGGAGATAAGCAATCTTCTAGAAAAAGAAATCAGAATAATGATAGTGAATATGATTCAGGATCTCAGAAAAAGAATGAAGGCAAAGACTGAGAAAATGTAAGAAATGTTTACCAAAGACCTACAAGAACTAAAGAACAAGCAGAGATGAATAGTTCACTAGAAGGAATCCACAGTGATTAACTGAATTCTGCCGCAGAATAACTGAGGCATAAACACGGATAAATGACCCGGAGGACAGAATGGTGGAAATCACTGTTGCAGAACAGAATACAGAAAAAAGAATGAAAAGAAATGAAGACAGCCCAGGAGATCTCTGCAACAACATTAAACATACGAATATTTGCATTATAGGGGCCCCAGGAGAAGAGAGAGAAAAAGAAACTGAGAAAATATTTGAAGAGATAATAGCTGAAAACATGGGAAAGGAAACAGTCAACCAAGTTCAGGAAGCCCAGAAAATCCCAGGAAGGATAAACCCAAGGAGGAACACACTGAGACACACAGAAATCAAACTGACAAAAATTAAAGACAGAGATAAAATTAAAAACAACAAGGGGAAAATGACAAATAACATACAAGGGAAATTCCATCAGGCTATCAGCTGATTTCTCAACAGCAACTCTATATGCCAGAAGGGAGTGGCATCACACATTTTAAGTGCTGAAAGGGAAGAACCTACAACCAAGAAGATTCTAGCTGGCAAAACTCTCCTTCAGATTTGATGGAAAATCAAAAGTTAAGAGAATTCAGCACCACCATACCAGCTTTACAACAAATGCTAAAGGAACTTCTCTAGGCAGAAAACAAGAAAATGAAAAGCCCTACCCAAAACAATTAAGAAAATGGTAATAGCATCATACATATCTTGGACATATATATTATACAGTTTCCTTAAATGTAAATGGATTAAATGCACCAACTAAAAAGACACAGACTAGCTAAAAACACATGCATGTATGCACTTCCACTTACCTCATCACTCTGCTTGACCCCTCAAATTGTAATTATTTTATATTGTTTGGTTAATCGTGTTCCCATTATCACCTGCAATTGTAATTACCTTTTATTTTTCATCTGGTTATTGATTGTGAAAACTGATAAACATCTTTTTTACTATTGTGATTATGTAACTATTACTCACTTAATACCAGTGTATCATGATTGGTCAATAGAAAAATTATAGAATTCTGTATCACCAAATTGAAAGTGAAAGTAAAAGTTGCTCAGTCATGTCTGACTCTTTGCAACCCCATGGACTATACAGTCCATGGAATTCTCCAGGCCAGAATACTGGAGTGGGTAGCCTTTCCCTTCTCCACAGGATCTTCCCAACCCAGGGACTGAACCCAGGTCTCCTGCATTGCAGGTGATTCTTTACCAGCTGAGTAACAGGGAACCCCAAGAACACTGGAGTGGGTAGCCTATCCCTTCTGCAGTGGATCTTCCCAACCCAGTAATTGAACCAGGGTCTCCTCCATTGCAGGTGAATTCTTTACCAACTATCAGGGAAGCCCTCTATATCACCAAAACTACCATTTAATAGAAAAACCTGTAATCACTTTTTAAAATCCAGATGCATATCAGAATTACCTCAGAATTTTTTAAAAAATACAAATGCCCAGGTACTGCTTTTTGTGTTTTTTTTTTGCCAAAGCTCCAGATATATTTCTAATGAGCATCCATGTTTAAAAACAACTGGACTATATGAGGATCTTCTACTTTTATCTAGTTTGTTTCACTTTTTCTATTTCATATTCAGTGTTCCCAATTCATCTAGTTTATGTTTTCCAATTTCTCCATCTCTTTTTTTTAAATGTTCTTTCTCAAACTTTTAGCAAGCATAATAGAAAAGCTTTTGTATACATATATATATACATATAAAATATATATTTTAGAAAACTTACAAATTTTTGCCTAACTAAAAAATTTATGACATTTTAATTTTATGTGACTTAGTATGAACAGAATGCTAGATTTCTAACTTAAAAAAATAGATATGCAACAAGCAACAAAGGTTTACTGTATAGAACAGGGAACTACAGTCAATATCTTGTAATAACTTTTAATGGAAAATAGTTTCAAAAATAACACGAGTATAACTGAATCACACACACAAAAAAGAATTCTACTTTTTGAAATTTAGTACTGTTTATCTTTTTGCCAGTTTTTCCAAATGTCCTATGGACATCTAATAACAATGTATGAGATACAAAATTTTACATACATTTATGTAGGATATGATTAATATAAATTAAGTATAAACCTATTATATTTAAATTATTAATGACAAAATTCAAGATGCTATTCTTTTTTTCTGCCCTTGATAAAATATTCTCAGAGAAATGTCAATATGTCAATGATTATATATTTTTCTTTTCCTTTATATTTCTTCTGATTTTTGCTTTATGTACCTTTGTTTCTTTGTTGTTGAAGTGTCTAATGGTTTATGATGTTTATCTTCTTTGTAAATTGTACCTTTTATCATTAAAACTATTCATCTCTGTTTCATTTAAATAAATTTTTTTTTTTTTTTTTTTTAAAGAACGGACTTTTGGTCTCAGTGGGAGAAGGGGAGGGTGGGATGATTTGAGAGAACAGCATTGAAACATGTACATTACCATATGTAAAACAGATGACCAATGCAAGTTCAGTGCAAGAAGCAGGACACCCAAGGCCAGTTGTCTGGGACAACCCAGAGGGATAGGGTGGGGAGGGAGGTGAGAGGGGGTTTAAGATGGGGGGGACACATGTATACCTGTGGCCAATTCATGTTGATGTATCCATCACCATATTGTAAAGTAATTATCCTCCAATTAAAATAAATTTAAAAAACAAGAAAGAAACAATAAAATTAAATTTTAAGAACACAAATGGTATACAAGATTTAACTTTGAAATTTTATCATTGCCTATTTATCTCAACTTACAGGAACAATCTTTTAAAGGAGTGCCAATATTTATAGTTGGATGTATTTATATTCACACCATTTGAAAAAGCAGAGACATCACTTTGCTGACTAAGGTTCGTACAGTCAAAGCTATAGTTTTTCCAATAGTCATGTACAGATGTGAGAATCAGACCAGAAAGAAGGCTGAGTGCCAAAGAACTGACACTTTTGAACTGTGATGTTGGAAAAGACTCTTGAGAGTCCCTTGGACTGCAAGGAGATCAAACCAGACAATCCTCAAGGAAATCAACTCTGAATAATCATTGGAAGGACTGATGCTGAAGCTGAAACTCCAATACCCTGGTCACCTGATGTAAAGAACCCACTCATAGGAAAAGACTCTGATGCTGGGAAAGATTGAAGGGAGAAGGGGGCAGCAGAGAATGAGATGGTTAAGATAGCATCATTGACTTGATGGACATGAATTTGAGCAAACTCGAGGAGATAGTAGAGAACAGAGGAGCCTGGCATGCTGCATGGGATCACAAGGAGTTGGACACGACTTAGCAACTGAACAACAATAATATTCATACAAAAATGGATGAAAATTTAAAAGGCATATGATTTTGGATCGCCTGAATTTGATAAAACATTCCAAACCACCAATAAAAAAGACAATTTACCTGACAAGTTTTGTCTCATAAAAGTACTTGTCCTGACTTCCCTGGCAGTCCAGTAGTTAAGGCTCTGAGCTCCCACTGCAGAGGGCATGGGTTCAGTTCCTTGTCAGGGAACTAAGACCCCGTTAAGCTGCATGGCACGCCAAAAAACTTTTTTTGTGTGAAAGAACGCTACTACATACAACAATCTCTATTTTTTTTTTTTGGCCAGGCTGCACAGCATATGGGATCTCAGTTCCTTGACCAGGGATCAAGCCCATGTCCACTGCAGTGCAAGTGCAGACTCTTAGCAACTGGACCACCTGAGAAATCTGAAAGCAACCATAAACGAAGATTGAAAAGTACTTGTCAAAATACTAGGGCTTAAATATTTACACAATTCCAATACAAAAAATATTGATTTTAAAATATCCTCCATCAAGAAGAATTTGCCCTGAGTTCCTTTGATATTTCAACACTTATGGAAAGATGGTTTTCTCAATTAAAGATGTCAACAATTCAATTGTATTCATTATAAAATGTAACTCTGATAAAGCTGGCAGGCAATTTTAAGAAAAAATTTAAATAAAACCATATTGCAAAATCAGGAAAAACTGACAATATTATGGGGAAAAACAGCTAAAAAGAAAGTAATATATCCCAAGAGTAACTGTTCTATTTATGTACTTTTTGTAATGCTTATATAGTCATTATAAAAGGCAATTATTTTTGGCCTTAAACAGATATATAGATATATATATATATAGTTTTTACATTTTAAAAACTTATTTTTGAGAACAGTTTTCATAAAAAACTATTTTTTAGTTCCATCAATAAACCAAATTTATAAGTAAATAAACATTTCAGATATGTGTTTATGATTTCATTTTAGTATTTCTAAACTCTCAAGTGTCCTAATTTTAACAAATTACACAATCAAATTCAAATATAAAACATCTGCACATTGAAAAGGTCAGATCAACTACAATAAAAAATAAAGTTTAATGAATATCAAAAAATAAAAATAGAATTTTCTTGATATACATCATTTACCAAAAAGGGGGGGGAGGCAACAGACTATTACTAACCAAAACAAAAAATGCCATGTAATCCCCCCTCACTTTTTAAACTAGATAATCTATCATCTAGTGTTCAAAAAAGAAACAAAAATACTTTGGTCTAAGCTTTCACAAAATTTCCAAATCTTTACTTTGATCTTTCTCATGTCATCATTCATCTAACTCATGCTTTCACAATTAATCTACCATACCTATGTAAAAGATGCATACTCCTTAAAATTTTAAGCAAAGTATATTGTTTTAGGTGGCTACCCAGCTGGCTCAACAGGTACAGAATCCGCCTGCAATGCAGAAGCAGCAGGAGACGCGGGTTCGATCCCCGAGTCAGGAAGATACCCTGGGGGAGGGCAAGGCAACCCACTCCAGTATTTTTGCCTGGAGAATCCCACGGACAGAGAAGCCTGATGGGCTACAGTCCATGGGCCCACAAAGAATCAGACACAACTTAGCAACTAAATAAAAAAAAAAAAAAATACTGTTTTACTAAGAATCACAAAAATTAACTCAACCACAATAATCTAATTGGTAGTTATCTGCCTTGTAAGATGTAAACTCCAAAAAATGAGGATTATATCTGGTGACTTTTTTTAATACTACGAATTATTAATGTTGAGGGCAGTATATGAAAAACCAAATATTTAATAAACATTTACAGAATGAATGAATTTTTCTTTTTTCTTTTAGCCACACCATGCAATGTACAGGATCTTAGTTCCCAAAGTGAAACTGAAAGTGTTAGTCACTCAGTCCTGTCTGACTCTTTGTGACCCCATGAACTGTAGCCTGCCAGGCTCCTCCGTCCATGGTTTTCCCCAGGAAAAAATGACACTGGAGTGAGTTGTCATTCCCTTCTCCAGGGGATGAGAGAGAAAATGAGAGAAAATGATGAAAGAATGAAATGACACTGGAGTGGGTTGCCATTCCCTTCTCCAGGGTATCTTCCCAACCCAGGGACTGAACCTGGGTTTCCTGCACTGCAGGCAGATTCTTTACCATCTGAGCCACCAGGGAAGCCAGCCAAACCCTGCATTTCAAGCACAGAGTCTTCACCACTGGACCCATTCATTCCCAGAATGAATGAATTTCTTAAATTACGACAGGGATGATTTTAGAGAAGACCTGACGGTGATAGAGAAGGGAGCCAAAAAACAAAACAGTTAAGACAGCATTAGGTGGCCATTCACACAAAAGAATGTATGTTGAGTCAGTTCCTTAATTTCTAAAATAAAGTCAAATAAAAGTACACGTATTCAGTTTCATACATTTATCTATAAAGAGTAAATAACTGCACTCAATTTTCTCAAACTGTCTTACTAAAAAAAAAAAGACATTTACAAAAACAAGTATTTAAAACACTATTCAGGGGAAACCCATGAAACCTTCAAAAATAAAATTATACACAAGAAATCAGAAAAAAAAATTCTTTTTAAAATTTTAAATCAGTGAAGACATTTAAAATGTTTTAAATGGCAATAACATATCTCTATCAGATAAATCAAGTATGAAAATTACTAGTAGAGATATGAAAAGACACATACTATTTTAGATAAAGTTGAAATACAAAGTTTTCTGACTTTCACTCAATAATGTGTTTCTAGATAAAAGGATCTTCTGCCATCATGTGGAAATTTTTGAAATTACAGTTACACAAAAAATTCCTCTATCTGACTGGAGTATTCCAGTCAATACTAGCAAGAATGACTCCACTTGTAAACAAGGTAAGTATTCTTAGAAAAATTTAGTGAAAATGACCAGGCACAGCTGTTACTATCTTCTCTCTTCTTCCAGAGGGAAGATGATGTTCACTGTAGCTTACGGAAACTGCATGCCTGACACGCCGCCTCTTTCTCTGTTTCCAAGACCCTTTGCAGTTACAGCCATCCTAGGACTCTCCCAGTTTGTGATCGTAAATTTCTTACTCTTTACTTATCTTTCCCCAACCTTAGGCACGTAAAACACTATATTAAAAGGGGAAAAAAAAAATCAGAGTAAGCTACTTTATCTTGAATCATTAGGAACCACAGATGCTTGATACAAGTTTCACACATAGCAAAAAAAACAATCATATATATACATATTTAAAAAGGAACCAGCTATTCATACATTGATATGCCTGATGACTTGAAAGTATATCTAGATTAAACACACAGATTAAAGTGCTTGCAATAAGCTTAGTATGCTATGAAATATAACACTGAATTCTCATTTATTTACAAAATATAATTTAAGAATTCCCATAATCAGGATAAAAGCCTTTCCTTAAATTATTAATTTTACAAACTATAATTCACATATTTGAATGGTTAAGTTTTTAATCCAACATGTTGTTGGTCTTCACCTGAAAAATTACATTTTTTCTTTTGGAGGAAAAAAAAACAGGATCTACTGAGCATCTATTATAAGCAAAATACTGTCCTAGGAACTTTAAAGCACACAAAGACAGGTAAAACATCATTTTTGTTCCCAAGGAATTTACCCTCTACTAACATAAGAAATGCTGGATTGGAAGAAACACAAGCTGGAATCAAGATTGCCGGGAGAAATATCAATAACCTCAGATATGCAGATGACACCACCCTTATGGCAGAAAGTGAAGAGGAACTAAAAAGCCTCTTGATGAAAGTGAAAGTGGGGAGTGAAAAAGTTGGCTTAAAGCTCAACATTCAGAAGACGAAGATCATGGCATCTGGTCCCATCACTTCATGGGAAATAGATGGGGAAACAGTGGAAACAGTGTCAGACTTTATTTTTCTGGGCTCCAAAATCACTGCAGATGGTGACTGCAGCCATGAAATTAAAAGACGCTTACTCCTTGGAAGGAAAGTTATGACCAACCTAGATAGCATATTCAAAAGCAGAGACATTACTTTGCCAACAAAGGTTCGTCTAGTCAAGGCTATGGTTTTTCCTGTGGTCATGTATGGATGTGAGAGTTGGACTGTGAAGAAGGCTGGGCGCCGAAGAATTGATGCTTTTGAACTGTGGTGTTGGAGAAGACTCTTGAGAGTCCCTTGGACTGCAAGAAGATCCAACCAGTCCATTCTGAAGGAGATCAGCCCTGGGATTTCTTTGGAAGGAATGATGCTAAAGCTGAAACTCCAGTACTTTGACCACCTCATGCGAAGAGTTGACTCATTGGAAAAGACTCTGATGCTGGGAGGGATTGGGGGCAAGAGGAGAAGGGGACAACAGAGGATGAGATAGCTGGATGGCATCACTGACTCGATGCACATGAGTCTGAGTGAACTCCGGGAGTTGGTGATGGACAGGGAGGCCTGGCGTGCTGCGATTCATGGGGTTACTAAGAGTCGGACACAACTGAATGACTGATCTGATCTGATCTGAACACAAGAAAAAGATGTACAGCAAATAACTATAATACACTGTAAACAGCATTCAGTAAAAAAACAAAAAGAAAAAATATAGAATTTTGCTTTTAACTGGGAGAATTAATCAAGAAAGAGTTGACAGCAAAGGACTGGAGCTGTTTGGAAAGACATTTTGGATTTGGCTATACAGAAAAAGACAGGAAAACCTTTAGGCCGAATGAATAGTGAGGCCAAGACAACATTAGGCCACATTTAGAGACAACGCTCAGTTGAATATGACTGAAACTGAGGAGATTTGACAAAGAATTTTGAGATGTAAGGCAGGAAAAACATACTCAAGTCAGACTTGCATAGTTTTGAACTCCACGTTAAAGAGACGTCAACAGGAAAACAGTGATGGCTTTTCACAAGGGCAATAACGTGATCAAAGTTGTGTTTTACAAGCTGCTAGTTAAAAGGGACTAAAGGCAAAATTATTCATGAAATTATGACAAACATCCAGAGGCAATGGAAATGGAGGCAACAGCTCAGAGTTCTGATATTGTAAAAGGAATCAACAGGTTTGACAACTAACTGGGTATGGGAGACAGGAGAGAAGGAAGAAGTAAGAATAATGAAATTACAAACTTTGTTTTCAGTACCTTTGAGATTTCTTCCTAGCAATCTCCTTCCTACCACACACTAGAGCTGAAACAGCTAACATTTACTGAGAACTTACTATGTGCAAGGCAACTACTGTGCATGTATTTATTATCCTATTCAATCCTTAGCTTCTGAAGTAAGTACTGTTGGTATTCTCATTTTACTGATGAGGAAACTGAGGCTTCACTATCCAAGTTCACACAGTAAGTGAAAGTGAAAGTGAAGTCGCTCAGTTGTGACTCAGTTGTGAAGTTGCTCTTTGCGACCCCATGGACTGTAGCCAACGGAATTTTCCAGGCAAGAGTACTGGAGTGGGTTGCCATTTCCTTCTCCAGGGGATCTTCCTGACCCAGGGATCAAACCTGGGTCTCCCGCATTGCAGACAGAGGCTTTACCTCTGAGCCAAATAGTAAACAGTTAGATGTTAATCAATGTCACTGTTGATCATTAAAGTATTAGTTGACAATAATTTAAAATGAAATTTCTCACAGGACAGTTATATTTTAAAAAGAAACTCAAAGATAAAAAGATCTTCAAAATCTAACAGAAGAGAGTCAGATGAAGGAACAGCAAGTGACAGGGTAGATATACTGAGCAGAAAACTATCTAATAATCATAAATTGGATGGCTAAGGGAAAGAGAAGTTTCCTCCTGTACTCATATCAGTTTGCCCCGATGCCAAAAGACCAACATTCTAAACTACGATTCTTTAGAATACGATGAGTCTTAGTCTTATACAGACCTGTACCAGGCTTAAAAACCCCTTAAATATACTGACCACATATTAATCTTCTGTATCCCCTGAAAAACAGTAGGTACTGAATGAATGAGGGAACAAATAAACATGGTTGAATTCCTTCTGTCTAGTTCTCCCTGGCAGAGTGTGACCAACATCCTCACACAATTCAAGACCTACGTTTGGAACAATTTCTCCATGAACTCGTTGCTGAAACCTCTGCTTCTGCTTCTCTGCTTTCCAGTTTTTGTCCTTACCAATGTCTTCTAGATTACCCCTAACACTCAAATTGTTAAAGCCATGAACAAACAAATGCTTGGCCTTATTTATTGGTATACTGGGAGATGTCTGTATGGGATCCCAGAACATTTCCAACAGTTCTCTAACCCACTGTGTTCTTCCTCAGTTATGGAGGGAAGGCTTTACTTTCCATGGAATCAAACGGTACCCATCTGAAATCAGGAGAGGATTCTCTTTTGACTGACTATCCAATAGGCTGTGCAGAGGGTCTGAGAAATGGGGTCAAGTTTCCAATACTCTAGAGTTTAATTTGTATATACTTTCCCAGAGAAACAGTGTAACAACTGGTAATTAGGCTTCCAGACAGCCCTGCAGAAAAAATCTATTTAACCACAGCGCAGTTAAAGTATTACACAATGGCAACTACATTATTTTTTTCATGATAAATCTACTGTATTTATGCTATACTGTAGACTAAATAAATAGCTGTTTATGGTTAATACTGGTTAATAAGACTTCAGTATCCATACTAAAAAAAGGATGAATTACCATCCAGGTATTAAGCAGAGCAATAAACTTCTGAGTATTATCACCAAACTACACTTAAGTAGAAAACTAACAAATATAATTAAAACCAACAAATACATCTACTTCTATAACTAAGGCAAAGCAAAATTTTTAAAGGAAAAGAATCATTAAGATGTGAGATTCCAGTTATGCTTTAAAAAAAGATAAAACTACTAAATAACTTTTTAAACTTTATATAACTTCATACTAGCCCTATTACTATTTAAGAAAATATAGTTTAAAAATATACTGCAGTTCAACCTTAATATATGAACTTCTTGCCACCTCTTAATTAAAGGTGTAGAGCATATTTTGATCGCATTTAGTTGAAAAGAAAAGAACTAAAAGAATCCGGTATGTCTCACTTATCAAAGGTGCCATATCTGAATTTTGTTCTTCACATCAAACAGAAATTAAATTTTCTTCTTTTTAGACACGTCTTGACATTTGTAGACATACCCTCTTTAAAACAAATTTGATGTATGCAAATGCAGGTTTACACAGAGAAAGAAATTATGGGCTGATTATTCATTTTACAAAAGGATTAACAAAAGAATTTCTTTAAATAGTTAATCCCGCCAGTATACTTAAAATACAGTTAAAATTTTTAAAAATCAACTTATAAACAACTTTTCAGAAATGTACTCATAGCATAAAAGTAGTTACAAAAGTATCAAGCCTCCAATATGTTATTATTACAAACTGTCTCAATTGCTTGACTAATCTAGCCTGGGACACAAAAAGACTAAATACAACTGCTTAAAATGGCACAGAAAGGTGTATTTACTATAGTTTTTAAATGCATATGTGCATGACTATCCTAATCATCAAGAAACTACCCAATTCTTTAAAATTTTATCCAGAGGCTAGCGAACAATGAGTCAATATGGCTAAAGGTAACCTAAGAAACCAAAGAGCAAAGGGGCTTCTCTGCCTTCATTGTGTAGGCAAGCCAGAGGTACAAAAAGAAGAAATATCCAGGGATCCCATCAGCACTGCAGCTGTTCCTTTGCTTCTGCAGTGTTCTGAGAAGACTCTTGAGAGTCTCCTGGACTGCAAAGAGATCCAACCAGTCCATTCTAAAGGAGATCAGCCCTGGGTGTTCTTTGGAAGGAATGATGCTAAAGCTGAAACTCCAGTACTTTGACCACCTCATGCAAAGAGTTGACTCACTGGAAAAGTCTCTGATGCTGGGAGGGATTGGGGGCAGGAGGAGAAGGGGACGACAGAGGATGAGATGGCTGGATGGCATCACCGACTCGATGGACGTGAGTTTGAGTGAACTCCGGGAGTTAGTGATGGACAGGGAGGCCTGGCGTGCTGCAATTCATGGGGTCGCAGAGTCGGACACGACTGAGCGACTGAACTGAACTGAAGAAGTGCTCTGAGATACAGAAGACAACCTCTGGGAAAAGGAAATCCAAATCTGATGATCTAGACATGGAGCATTTTGGAACAACTGAAGGAAGCAGGAAGGACTCCTAACGTTCCCAAGTGGCCAACTACTGAGTGTATTCCCTGTTCCATGCTCCACCCTGAGACCACGCCCACGAGCCCCACACCTCCACCGAAGACCAGACACACACGGGGTAACTGTACAGCAAAAAAGCAGCCTTCCAATAATAAGGCAGTGAGGCCGGAGGAGAAACACTAAAAAGGAGAAAGACTTAGCCAGATGAGGAAATCTGATGGTGCAAAAGAGACAGCTGCTGCCTGAAAAAAAGGAAGATGAAGAAGAGGACCGGAGGACAAGAGGGGGAGAGGGCTGGGAAAAGGCCAGAGAAATAAAATTGAGCATCTAACGCCATATGAATCCCAGAGCAGAGAAAACCCCATAAAAAACCTCTCTGAGGTGGCTCTGCCTGCGTTAGACTGAATTAGATTATGATCCTATTGCAGTTTCTAAAAGTGCACTGGGAATTTTAAGCAGTTTACATGAAGTAGCCAAGGGTGTTATGAACACTCTGAAACTATATCAAAATTGTACATATTTCCAAACATTTTAAAATAAGAAGTTTTGCTCACTCTGTGCATCTTGCTTATACTAGCTTTGTAAAGGCATTTAAACGTCTGTGGTATTTCTGCATGTGTGCTATGTTACCGCACTTTTGTTTGACTCTTTGCAACCCTATGGACTGTAGGCCACGAGGCGCCTCTGTCCATGGGAGTCTCCAGGCAAGAATACTGGAGTGGGTTGCCATGCCCTCCTCCAGGGAATCTTCCCAACCCAGGGAATGAATCGTGCCTCTTCTGTCTCTTGCATTGGCAGGTGAGTTCTTTACCACTAGCGCCACCTGGGAAGCCTCATGGTGTTTTTGAATGGTGTTAAATATGGTTACTGGCTAGAAATCCTGCATTATCAATTGCACATATCTGTACCTTACAGAATAAGTAATTCAGCCAGCCAGGCTGGGAAGTGTGAGGCAATGAACACGGTGCCTTTGGGAGGTGTCAGAGCTTTGGGCATGTGCTGTGAAGCTGCACCCATGGATGCTGTGTGCTGATTTTGCTGTAGTTGTTTATATATACATATATAAACATATATATACATGTATGTATTTGCTGTGTGATAAGCTGCCAATCTTAGTTTGAAAAGGGAGAAGTTCCTATCAGAAGTGCATGATAGTTTTCATTCAATGGGATAGTTTTAAACAAACTGTGGACTTCATCTTCACCAAAGCATCACTAAAGCAAAGTCCAGAATCCTTTGCAACTTAACCATACAGCAAACAACAGTCTACTTTTTTGTATGTGTATAATGTTTTTTTTGGGAAAAAAAAAAAAAGACTGTGTACATGTTTAAAATCTATTCAGATAAAGCAAAAATATTTCAGTGCCTGAAAGCCAAAATTCAATTTATTTTAGAAATGCTTCAAGTTCTACTGATTCAGGACCAAAGAAGACCAAAGACTTGTAAATAAGATAAATATCATCCTCCCTTGGGAACCGGAGAAGGCAATGGCACCCCACTCCAGTACTCTTGCCTGGAAAATCCCATGGACAGAGGAGCCTGGTAGGCTGCAGTCCATGGGGTCGTTAAGGGTTGGACACAGCTGAGGGACTTCACTTTCACTTTTCACTTTCATGCATTGGAGAAGGAAATGGCAACCCACTCCAGTGTCCTTGCCCGGAGAATCCTAGGGACAGGGGAGCCTGGTGGGCTGTCGTCTATGGGGTCGCACAGAGTCGGACAGGACTGAAGCGACTTAGCAGCAGCAGCAGCAGCCCTTGGGAACTGAGCTAATTAAATCAACATGCAATGGGAAATACCTGAATTCTCTCAGGCCCAGAAGACAGATCAGGTAGCTTAATCTATTAACACACACTAATAATAATAATAATGCTTTGACAGAAGAAAAAGGTGCTTAAAATAAAGTAACAAGAGGGGGCAAACTTCCTAAATATGTGTTCTGCACCGTCCAGGAGAAAAGGGTAGAGACGCAGGAGGCCCCATGATGTTTTCCACTGTTAACTAAATGGATGTTTTCTTCTACGAGCACAGTGAGCCCTGGTGAGCAATCTCTCATGCCGACTTGCTTCCCATTATTTTAATTCCATGTTTACCAGGCAACCTTCTAAACACTAATTCAGTTTCCCAGAAAGCTTAACAGAGGTCCACCATCCCTGACTCACAATTCTGAAGTCAAAGAAGTTTCAAACAACAAAAGAACCTTTTAGAACTCATCTGGTGGCAAATCCTGACCTAAATGGCCATGCAGCTTTTATTTACTCCACTTAATATGAAAAGTTGAAAGCTTTGCTGCAGAAATATGAATGTACTTGATTATAGGGTGCCACTCCAGACCCCACTGGAGGATTTCTTACAATCCAATCACACTCCTTACCTTTCTAAAATCTAAAAATTCTAAATTCTAAGGCACCTCTGAAAGAAGTGTCCCTGGATCTAAATATAAATATTCTGACTCCTGGGCTTCACCAGCCCCATTCCCCTACCCAGAGAAATCAGAATTCTACCATATAGTTCAGATCATATCAGATCAGTTGCTCAGTCGTGTCCGACTCTTTGTGACCCCATGAATCGCAGCACGCCAGGCCTCCCTGTCCATCACCAACTCCCAGAGTTCACTCAGACTCAACATCCATCGAGTCAGTGATGCCATCCAGCCATCTCATCCTCTGTCGTCCCCTTCTCCTCCTGCCCCCAATCCCTCCCAGCATCAGAGTCTTTTCCAATGAGTCAACTCTTCGCATGAGGTGGCCAAAGTACTGGAGTTTCAGCTTTAGCATCATTCCTTCCAAAGAAATCCCAGGGCTGATCTCCTTCAGAATGGACTGGTTGGATCTCCTTGCACTCCAAGGGACTCTCAAGAGTCTTCTCCAACACCACAGTTCAAAAGCATCAATTCTTCGGCACTCAGCCTTCTTCACAGTCCAGCTCTCACATCCATACATGACCACAGGAAAAACCATAGCCTTGACTAGACGAACCCTTGTTGGCAAAGTCATGTCTCTGCTTTTGAATATGCTATCTAGGTTGGTCATAACTTTCCTTCCAAGGAGTAAGCGTCTGTTAATTTCTGCAGTCACCATCTGCAGTGATTTTGGAGCCCAGAAAAATAAAGTCTGACACTGTTTCCACTGTTTCCCCATTTACTTCCCATGAAGTGGTGGGACCAGACGCCAGGATCTTCATTTTCTGAATGTTGAGCTTTAAGCCAACCTTTTCACTCTCCACTTTCACTTTCATCAAGAGGCTTTTAGTTCCTCTTCACTTTCTGCCATAAGGGTGGTGTCATCTGCATATCTGAGGTTATTGATATTTCTCCCGGCAATCTTGATTCCAGCTTGTGTTTCTTCCAGTCCAGCATTTCTCGTGATGTACTCTGCATATAAGTTAAATAAACAGGGTGACAATATACAGCCTTGACGAACTCCTTTTCCTATTTGGAACCAGTCTGTTGTTCCATGTCCAGTTCTAACTGTTGCTTCCTGACCTGCATACAAATTTCTCAAGAGGCAGATCAGGTGGTCTGGTATTCCCATCTCTTTCAGAATTTTCCACAGTTTATTGTGATCCACACAATCAAAGGCTTTGGCATAGTCAATAAAGCAGAAATAGATGTTTTTCTGGAACTCTCTTGCTTTTTCTATGATCCATATAGTTCAGTATTATATAAATTTAGTTAGTGTGATAAAGGACAGAAATGGTATGGAACTAACAGAAGCAGAAGATATTAAGAAGAGGTGGCAAGAATACACAGAAGAACTATACAGAATTACGACCAAGATAATCACGATGGTGTGATCACTCACCTAGAGCCAGACATCCTGGAATGCGAAGTCAAGTGGGCCTTAGAAAGCATCACTACGAAAAAAACGAGTGGAGGTGATGGAATTCCAGATGAGCTATTTCAAATCCTGGAAGATGATGCTGTGAAAGTGCTACACTCAATATGCCAGCAAATTTGGAAAACTCAGCAGTAGCCATGGGACTGGAAAAGGTCAGTTTTCATTCCAACCCCAAAGAAAGGCAATGCCAAAGAATGCTCAAACTACCACACAGTTGCGCTCAACTCACACGCTAGTAATGCTCAAAATTCTCCAAGCCAGGCTTCAACAGTACATGAACCGTGAACTTCTAGATGTTCAAGCTGGATTTAGAAAAGGCAGAGGAACCAGAGATCAAACTGCCAACATCCGTTGGATTATAGAGAAAGCAAGAGAGTTCCAGAAAAACATCTATTTCTGCTTTATTGACTATGCCAAAGCCTTTGGCTGTGTGGATCATAACAAACTATGGAAAATTCTTAAAGAGATGGGAATACCAGACCATCTAACCTGCCTCCCGAGAAATCTGTATGCAGGTCAGGAAGCAACAGTTAGAACTGGACATGGAACAACAGACTGGTTCCAAATAGGAAAAGGAGTACGTCAAGGCTGTATATTGTCACCCTGCTTATTTGACTTATATGCAGAGTACATCACAAGAAACTCTGGGCTGAATGAAGCACAAGCTGGAATCAAGACTGCCAGGAGAAATATCAATAACCTCAGATATGCAAATGACATCACCTTTATGGCAGAAAGCAAAGAAGAACTAAAGAGCCTCTTGATGAAAGAGGAGAGTGGAAAAGTTGGCTTAAAACTCAACATTCAGAAAACTAAGATCATGACATCTGGTCCCGTTACTTCATGGCAAATAGATGGGGAAACAATGGAAACAGTGACAGACTATTTTTGGGGGCTCCAAAATCAGTGCAGATGGTGATTGCAGCCATGAAATTAAGAGACACTCGCTCCTTGGAAGACAAGTTATGACCAACCTAGACAGCATATGAAAAAGCAGAGACATTACTTTGTCAACAAAGGTCTGTCTAGTCAAAGCTATGGTTTTTCCAGTAGTCATGTAAGGATGTGAGAGTTGGACTGTAAAGAAAGCTGAGTGCCGAAGAATTGATGCTTCTGAACTGTGGTGTTCGAGAAGACTCTTGAGAGTCCCTTGGACTGCAAGGAGATCCAACCAGTCCATCCTAAAGGAAATCAGTCCTGAATATTCTTTGGAAGGACTGATGCTGAAGCTGAAACTCCAATACTTTGGCCACCTAATGCGAAAAACTGATTCATTGGAAAAGACCCTGATCCTGGGAAAGATTGAAGGCAAGAGGAGAAGGGGTTGACAGAGGATGAGATGGTTGGATGGCCTCACCGACTCGACTGACATGAGTTTGAGTAAACTCTGGGAGTTGGTGATGGAGAGGGAGGCTGGACATGCTGCAGTCCATGGGGTAACAAAGAGTCAGACACGAATGAGAGACTGAACTGAAGTTAGTGTGAATATGTTATCATCTCTAGGTATACTGATAAAAGTCCAATTCCAAATCTACAAAACCAATTACCAGGGCTTATGCTGAAAAGCCCAGGTGGCACAAATCTGTCTAGAATCTCCATCCTAAGCCTACTGTCTTCCAAGCCACCTTCCATCCTCTGTCTGACCTGCCAGAAGACAAACTAACAGTTAAGCAATCTCCTCTGCCAGTTATAATTCACTGTCAGCCTTCATGCAACCTTCTACAATAGTTAGAAAAAGAAAAGGTAAAAAATTAAAATGGATTTCTACGTTAAGTAACAATTTTGATCAAATTAAATTATTGGAGAATTATCACTATTTAAACATGATCTCTAAGAAATTAACATGAGAAGATTCTTCACGTTGCTTAAAAAGACTTAAAACTATACCAGGTGGATAGTCCTGCTGACTCTTTTCTAATCTCAATTTACAGCTCTAAAGGTTCTAAATTCTTACTATATCTTCTAGTGGTTAGGGAAAAAAGAGTAGTAACTAAAGTTTCATTTTTAATCCACACATATTTATTCTTTTCCAGCAACAGTTTATAGTTTTCAGTGTACAGGTTTGTACATCCTTTATCTGAAGTTTACCTTCATATTTCATAGTTTTTTATGGCAAATGGTATTTTAAAATTTTATTTTCCAAGTTTTCACTGCTAGTATAAAAAAGTACAGTTAATTCTTATATATTAGTCATGTATCATACAACATTGCTAAACTGACTTACTAAATTCCAGAAGATTCTTTGTAGATTACATAAAATTGTCTACATAATCTTATCACCTGTAGATAAAGGCAGTTTTATTTTTTTCTTTTCAATCTGGATGCCTTTTATTTCTTCTCTTGTCTTATTTCAGTGGTTATTTATAATACTAAAAGTCTACACATTTAGATTGTTTTAATTTTACAAAGCTCAGCAAGAAATAATAAAATATATCACTGAGATTCATTAAACATGAAGAAGTCTAAGTTTACCCTAAATAATTTAAAGGGTAAAATTACAAAATATATTTATAATGTGCTGGTTGACTCACTGGATGAGATTGCCTGTGCTTTGTGATATAATCAGAAACAGAAATACTGAGCATATTCAACTGCATTTTTTAAAAAATCACATTTATTGGCTTTCCTATAATTACTAAAGTAGCACATCATCTGGAATTTTGAGATACAAGGAAGAAAATAATAATTATCCTTAATCCTATCACCCAAAGATAAACACTGTTTATGTTTAATTGTATCATGAGCAGTTTTCTACAGCATTAATTTCTCTGAAGCACCATTACTAAGAGCTCCATACTAACCCATCCATCATATGGCTATGTTATAATTTCATTCTTCTCCCATCACTGGATATCCACACTGCTTTAAAGTTTTCACTATTACCATATACATTAAGCACAGCAGTTAAATTTGTATATAAATCAGAACGACCTCTTATTAGAGTCCCTTTTGCCCGTTCCTTTATTAAAGCTACCAGTGTTTTCCTAATCCAAGCTCTTCTTATACTAATGCTATCAATCATCTACCACATTAATCCCAAATATATTTCATTTGCCTTTCTATTATTTTTTAATTCAGGAATTATTAATTTTATGTTAATGGTAACTATTACAAAGACAAATAAAATATATTTTGTTTTTATTATCCATTCTATCACTATAGTAATACAAAGCCCTGAAACTAAAAGAAAAGATTAAAGAGAAAAATCAGTGGTGCCAATGAAAAGTGTAAAGTAGGTTAAGCCATTTGATATAGTTTTAACTCATCTCCTAATATAACCATATCTTAGGTAAAAGAGAACTCGGTCCATCCTTAATCTCAAGGGTAAAATATTACTTCCCCTACTAAGACAAAAATAAGGTCCAAAGAAAATTCCCAATAATCACACAGGACACATTTGTCTGACACTGCAGTAACTTCCATTTTCATTTCGTTAACGAAAACAATCTTTGAGAAAGAAATGTGTCCCAATTAGCATCTTGGGTTAATAAACATTAAATTATTACCTAAACAACACCTAAACATTTCCCTATTAAGCTAGAGGTGTATTTGATAGAAATATGACTTTAAAAAACTTCTCTGTCCCTTAAGAAAAATATCCAAAATGGAAAACAAACCAAATATACAAATAAATTGTAGTAAGAAAAAAATATGTAATCATTCTATATTAAACAAAAGTTGAATCGTTTTAGGGAAACATTTCAAAAATAACTGATGATCATGAGGTAAGAACACAAGGTTTTCACTGCAACTGCTTGTGTGACACCACACAAGGCACCTCACTTCTACAAGCCTTAGTTTCTTCAGCTTTAAAATGAAAAATCTAAGGAGCCCCAGTTCAAGACGGCAGACTAGAGAAATCACAGCAGCTTATTTCCTACTTCTTCACCCTTCCAAAATTCCACTGATCTGATAATAAAGACACTTTTAAAGGAGCAATCCATAATAATTAAGGAAAGGAGCCATTAGAAGCCAGAGTTCAATAAATTTCTCAAGATGGAAAGCAGGTGGAGGAGTGTAATTAATAAAATAGCCTCGATAAAAGCAGTCACAGCTTCAAAACAGAAACGATCTGAGGACAAAGCCAAACTGCTAGAATCAACTGAACGCGAACACCGGGGAGGTAAAGAGGAGGAGGAGTCAGAAGCAAATGCAAGGGAGATTAACTGAAACTCTGTAATTCAAAAAGTAATTCTCTAAGAATAAATAAATAAATGTTAACTTTCTAATCAACACACCTCACTATATGCAGAGTTCTTAGTTTATTATTGCTTTACTTATAAATTTAGACAGATAACCAAAGTTCACAAGATATTGGAAAACTGAAAAAAAGACACCAAAGTAAAATAAAAACTGTCCCCAGAAGAGAGAAATTAAGGAATAAAAAAGAATATTGGCCCTTATTATAAGCCCTTCTACACAACTTAGTTTTTTTTAACCACATGCATACATACTTTGGTTTTTCAAAAAAGCTTAAGTACATTAACTGAAAAAAAAGTTTACTGAAGTCCTTTCAATCAATTCTAATACTCTCCCTATGTAAAATTTCAGACATTTGCTCTTATTAAGCAACTGTAACACATAATTATGTCATAAAATAAGTAAACCAGTAAGATTAATACTATGCATACAAAATCTTTAAATTCAACGCAAAACTTTCAAATTCTTAACTCTGTGTGGTATACAGATACACACACCTCTACAAACACATACAGTCTTGTTTTAGAACCATAACCACTAGCATATTAACATTATCATGCTATTATCATTATTTTAAATCTATAAATTCAAATACATTTAAAATCATTTAAATAAAAAGACATACCCCTATGTTCCAGTAACATAGTATAAAGTCGATAATATATGCAATGTTGATCAAACTATTATTTTTTAAAAACATCTTTAGCTACTTCAAAGATAAGCACTGTTATAACACGTCTCATGACACCAATTAAAAGTATTTCTCTAAACAAACAGTATCTTAAAAACTTTCAAATGGTTCAGAAATTTAAAACAGAAACGTTTTATATTCCAAGGATATACTGTTTCAAATCCTTTCCTTTAACCCTTTTTCTGGAGAACGCAATGGTACCCCACTCTGGTCCTCTTGCTTGGAAAGTCCCATGGACGGAGGAGCCTGGTGGGCTGCAGTCCATGGGGTCACTAAGAGCCGGGCACAACTGGGCGACTTCCCTTTCACTTTTCACTTTCATGCATTGGAGAAGGAAATGGCAACCCACTCCAGTGTTCTTGCCTGGAGAATCCCAGGGACAGAGGATCCTAGCGGGCTGCCGTCTATGGGGTCGCACAGAGTCGGACACGACTGAAGCGACTTAGCAGCAGCAGCAGCAGCAGCAACCCTTTTTCAACCATTAGTTAGGGACCACAGCCCAACTAAAATTTTTTAAATGGTAAAGCTTACTGTAGAAAACACATGTGTAACACATCACCATCCAATCAACCATCATCATCCAGTAAACCATCACAGAAACAGAGGAACACGCACAGCAAACGGTGCAACCAAGAGGCTCCCAGATGACTCCCTCACACTTGGTAGATGATCCCCCACATGTATAATCCATCAACAGAGGTAATTCATTCCCTTTCTCCCACAAACTAAAATACAAAGTACAAATCAGGATGTCCAAAAGCAAAAAAAATAATGAAGTCTTCAAATTAGGTAAGAGAGGTGTACAATTATAAAAACTGCAAAATACCCACCTACCCTAATTATATGAAGTTAAGGAAACTCTGAACATAGATGACATGCAACTTCATCATACATTGTTAAATCTGATAATCAAAGTTATAAATAAGAAAAAGATATCTCATGTGAGTTACAAATGGACAATTACATGAATCTGAAGCATTTTCTTGTCTCAAAAATGAGTACAACAAAATAAAAAAAGCAAATATTATAATAAGGACTATCATACAAGCCTAAAGACTTAAACATCCTCAGGAAAGGAAAGAGAACGTTGCTTTGCAGAAGTAGCTAGGAACAACAGAACACAGAAAAAGGAAAGAAGAGAGCATTCCAGCACTACACTACCACCTTCATTCTCTTCAAGGTTAGTGGTCTATCTTTGACCACCTTCCAGCCTGGGCACTTTTATTCACATCTTTGGCCTACCGACCGACTACAAATAATAAATTTTAACTCTCTATCTCCAGTCACAATCTGTCACCTGAGTATCAGAGGAATATGTATTTTAGAACATTGTCACTTGACTGTCCCATCAGAATTTTTAACACAAAAATGAACGATAATGAACTCATCTGCCACTGTTCCCTCTGTACACACACACACACACACCCCTATTCTGGTTATTGGTATCATATTGCAAAACTTAAGAGTTATCCATTCTATTTCCTCCCCTCTAACTAATCTTGTATTGGTCACCAACTCAAGTTCTAGTCTACTGTAAAAAGAGTAACACAAAAATCCATACTCTCCATCCTCAACAGCTCTGTCTTGGTTCAATTACATAAATATATTAGGGCTGTTAGTTACATTTTATATATATCTTATATACATAAACATATATATTTATATATAAATTATACACATAAATTAATATATTTATATTATTTTTAATATAAATTAAATATTTATACATCACATATAAATATATTTGAATATATTATATTAATATTTATATTGTATTTATATTAATATATATCAGATGTTTATAAATGTATATTTATATATTATATAACATATTATCTATATAAAATATAAATGAATAGTTTATACATAAATAGTTACATTAATACATATTATATATATTAGGGTTTATATATATATTATATATATATAAAGTTCTGTAAAACCTTCTTTTTTTTTTTAAATCTTACAGAAAAACTCAAGTGAACTTTTTTCCAACTCATATTTGGGATTACTACATCTCTCCTAAAAGCTCTCCCTGCCTTCAATCTGGCTTAATTCTTCAATCATTCCTTTCTACTCCTGTTGAAATTATCTTTCTAGAATATAACTTGAATCATTTTCATCACCATTGCTTAAAATCTTTCAATGACTCAAAATAAAGACCTAAAATCCTTAGAAGAATATCCTGTTTCTTGTCACCTCTTTAACTTTAATCTCTTTCTAATCTCCCATATAATACACTAAATTCTGATCACTGCAGATCCTGGAAAAACTTTTACTGTTTCTTACCTCAATACCTCTGCATGTTTTATTTCCACTTTCCCAGGGTTTTTTTCTTGACAAGGCAACTCTGACTTGCCCAAATGTCCTCTCATACACTACACGTGGCCTCGACTTCCATTCCTTCTTTGGTCCCACAGCATTTTAACAGACACCCTTCCATACTATAAACATCTACTAACTTGAAACTTGGACACCATAAAAGTGAAATACATATATTATTCATTTTTGTGTCCCACAATGCTAGCACTCTGCCTCGCAATAAGTGATCAATAACTAAAGAATGTTGAAGAATTTTTGCTTTTTCCAGAAACTTTCACTGTCAGCCTTGCCCAGAAACACAGAACAAAGCAGCTACTTAAGGAAAACAACTGAAACCAGGCAAGAAAGCAGTAAGTGGGGCCCAAAAAATGAAAAATTAAATATACTTTTCAAAGTTGTTCCTGAGAAACGTCTCACATTCTAACACTAACGTGTCATACTTGCTATTTAATTTTCAGTGCTTATTCTGATTTCCAAGAAAATAAATGGTAAAAAGTTGTTCTCTCTACAACTGGGTCAGCACAGAAAGAAAAATGGGAAGTATTACCTAAATCAGCTATTCTTCAAAACTGAGCATAGTTAGAATTTTTAAAGTTCTATAATAAGTAAGAACCCCATCTGATCCACCCAACCCCAATTCCACTCTTTATAGAGTTGTCTCTTAAAAGACTTGGGAGTAAGATTACAATGGGTATTTTACTGACCAGTTATCATTCTCCATAGAGTCCCAACATATTTTCCTGAACTTAACTTTTTTTCTTTTATCGTAAGAAATTAACATAAGTTCACTACTTTGCAAATATGCATTTACATTTTTATCCTTAAGATAAAATGAAATACTTTCCTTTTACCATCCCTCAAATGGTCCGTGAATAGAAATTTGCCCAGTTGAACTCACTCTAATATTTGTAACAGTTTTCTGGGATCAGAGAAGGGAATAGAGAACTCTCCTCCCAATACTGAGCCCCCTAGCATTCCTGATCCTTCCCCTTTCTCTTCTCCAGTAGTACCCACACACAACTTTGCTCTTTAAAGTAAAACAAATTCAAGTTCATAAGTAATTTTAGAAGTGTGTGAAAGAATCCCAGAGACCAAGCCACACAGCACTGGAATAAATTTTTTTTTTTTTAAGCTGAATTCCTGACACCAATTCTAATGGGTTGATCAACAGTGTTTTTTTTTTTACTCTAGTTTATTTTTTAATGTATATTCTTATTACTGTCTCTAGCCTATTATCGGGCTTCCCTGATAGCTCAGTTGGTTAAAACAAAACAAAAAAACATACACCTGCAATGCAGGAGACCCTGGTTTGATCCCTGGGTTGGGAAGATCTGCTGGAGAAGGGAAAAGCTATCCACTCCAGTGCACTGGCCTGGAGAATTCCACCGACTGTATAGTTCATGGGGTCACAAAGAGTCGGACACTTCTGAGCAACTTTCAGCCTACTGGTATTCTGGGTTCCTATTCTTTCCCTAAAAAGTTTCCTAGTTTTAGGACCTCCCAAAATGCCCTTATTTCTTCCCAATATAGAGCTAAACTCCTGCTCCTGCCACAAACTGATCTGGCTTAAAAGATGTCACTTACATTTACATACACTAATTTAGAGCTGTGTGAGTGTGAGCTCAGTCGGGTCCCAGTCTTTACAACGCAATGTACTGTAGCCCGCCAGGCTCCTCTGTCCACGGAGTTCTCCAGGCAAGAATACTGGAGTGGGCTGCCATTTCCTCCTCTAGGGGATCTTCCCCACCCAGGTATCCCGTTCATCTCTCATGCATTGCCTGCACTGGCAGGTGGGGTTTTGTTTTTTTTTTTAAACCACTGAGCCACTTGGGAGGCCCTAATTTAGAGGTGCATATTGTAAATACTGTTATTATTCTGCAGATGAGATAATAAAACTAGGAAAAGCAATATAACATTTATAAATGCCAATACTTTAATTTGAATCCAGTTCTTCTGACTTCAAGATCAAGTTACCATATTAAAAGAAAGCAGTCTGCATTTAAAAAGATTCAACTTCCCTGGCTCTAGGCGACCTTATTGCATCTAATACATATAATTTTTAGGCAAATTCTACATTTCACTCTCGTCCTAAATGTCCCTTTTGAAAGCGTCAATGAGGCTTGTACAATAAAAAATTCTGCGACTCAGTTAAAAAGTTCTGTGTTCACCCTAAGGTTCACTCTTTTGGCTTTTTTTTTTAAACAGCCTTCAGTAGTTTCTGTAGTCATCAACTTTTTAGGGTAAGAAATTGCTTAACTAGGTTCTTCAACCAACAAGCACTACTACGTGCTTTCAAATACCTGTCCCTTTAATAGTCAATTCCATTCCTTTCTTGCTATTTGCAAATCATATCTGGGGGTAATCCTGCATGGCTCCTAACCCCACGAAATACCCTATTCTGGGGGCTTCCCTGGTGGCTCAGTGGTAAAGAATCCGCCAGCTAATACAGGAGGCACGGTTCAATCTCTGATTGGGTAAGATCCCACATGCCAGGGAGCATCCAAGCCCGTGGGCCACAACTACCGAGCCTGTGCTCTAAAGCCCAGGAGCCGGAACTACTGAGCCCACCTGCGGGCACCCACCAAGTCCGCGTGCCTAGAGCCCGAGCTCCGCAACGAGAGAAGCCACGGCAGTCAAGCCCACGCACTGCAACTAGAGAGTGGCCCTCGCTGGCCACAACTACAGAAACACCCGCGCAGCAGCGAAGACCCAGCATGGCAAAAAAATAAATAAAGTTACTTAAAAATATATACTCTGAATATCTTCTAACTTCACTCAGAAAAAGGAAGGGAAATCAAAGGAGCTAATGCCTCTGCCTACTTAAGATCTAGTGCAATGATACAAATTAAAAAGTAACGTGACTACGTGAAACAAAGTAGATGATTACGAAGAAACCAACTTTCACCTAACTTAACTCTGACCAGCATTTTTGCCCACCGCTTGTAATAAACCCCAGGCTTTTCCCATTTCTGTTATCAGTCATGTTATAAAATGAGACTATTAAGACCCAACAAAGAGCACTGGGGTTTAAAAATGGTGATTACAGAAACAAACCTCTAAAATTCTGAAAACCAGTAAGGAGTAAACTATTATCAACAGGCGCTTGCTAAGTGCAAGGCACTGGAGGGGACAAAAAGCTGCCAAACGGGAAGCTCTTTAAAAACTTGACCAGGTGACTTAGTCAATTTTGTAACCTCCATCCTCACCCCTCCAGCGCCAGGCAAAAGTCAACTGAATTTGAAGCGCTGGTGTATGACATGTGCTGCAGCGAGGACCCGTGGGACAGAGACCGGCTTGGGATGTAACTTTGGGAGGTATTGTTTAAACGGCTCTGCGCTGTTCAATTCAAACGGAACAGGCTGCCGCTCCGTCCGAGCTTGTGTGGGGCCCGGGAAACCAGCCAGGTCAGGCGGTCTCTCCTAACTACAAACCGGGACACCTTTGAGGGACCCCAAAGGTCTGGGGCGATGAAAACCAGAGTTACTTGCCTCCCATTCCTGCAGGAATCGTTCGGCCTCTTTAGAACCAGCGGTCTTGTGTCTCCTAAATTCGTCCTTCACGTACCGGTCGCCAAGGTCTTTGAGGTCTGGGGGCAGAACCCGGTGCAGCAGCAAAATACGCCGATACAAGGCCCGGACACGCGAGACGTGCCGAGCAGACATACTGCCGCGCGTGGACCCCAGGCCGCGCCTGCGCAGAAGGTCAGCGCCCCCTTGCCTCGCTTTCCAAGCCGGATATAAGTAACCCGAACACAAGCGGAAGAGGGCACGCGACCTTCATCCGGTTTGGTCCGTTCTAATATGAGGACCTTCCTGAAACACAAGCGGGAGCGGCAGGCGGGATACGGGCCAGTCCTCCTTCCAAAGGGGCGTGGCTTTCGTGGAGAGCTTGGGATGCTACCACTCAAGGACTGAGTCCTGGGCCGAGGGGGTCCTCCACCAAGAGTCTGACCTGGACCTCTTGTCACCCCTCATTTACACCCCATCATCTTGTCCATTAATCTTTCCCCTTTCTCTAAAAGCAGTCGTCAAAATCGGGCTCCTCCAGGAAGCCTCCCATGCCTAAATTCAAGCCATTTAAGATGTCTTAGAGTGTTCCTCCGGAGAAGGCAATGGCACCCCACTCCAGTACTCTTGCCTGGAAAATCCCATGGCCGGAGGAGCCTGCTAGGCTGCAGTCCATAGGGTCGCTAAGGGTCGGACACAACTGAGCGACTTCACTTTCACTTTTCACTTTCATGCAGTGGAGAAGGAAATGGCAACCCACTCCAGTGTTCTTGCCTGGAGAATCCCAGGGACGGCGGAGCCTGGTGGGCTGCCGTCTATGGGGTCGCACAGAGTCGGACAAGACTGAAGCGACTTAGCAGCAGAGTGTTCCTGCCTTCAGGCAATGAGATGAATCTCTTCATCCACAAGCCCAACCACCTACGTACCTTGCAGTGTTGTGCTCCTAATTTGTGCCCCAAAGGAGTGGATTCTTTCCTGTAACTCAAGTGAGACCTGAGCCAGCAGGTAGCAACCCTTAGTTGAACTCGGGTTGGCTGAAGAAGAATCATTAGGGAACCTTTTAAATGTATTGTTTCCAAGGCCATGATACTGGAGATTATGATTAAATAGTCTGAGAGGAAAATGTAGAATCGGGAGGTACACAAATCTTCACCTTTTACAAAGGCTATAGAGTGTGACCAATGAAAGCTGGCAGCAATTTGGCCTCCTTCTTTCTGTCCCATCACATGTTTGGTCCTTCAACAAACTCTGATGGCTCCCCCAAAAAAATGTATGCAGAATTTGATCACTTCTCACTAGTCCCTCCACCACTATCGTCTCTGTTTATTGGATGTGGTAGTACTTTTTGTGTTTCTGCTTCTGCCATGATCAACTTTGGTCATGAGTCAGTTCAGTTCAGTTGCTCAGTCATGTCTGACTCTTTGTGACCCCATGGACTGCAGCATTCCAGGCTTCCCTGTCCATGACCAACTCCTGGAGCTTACTCAAACTCATGTCCATCAAGGCCGTGATGCCATCCAACTATCTCATCCTCTGTCGTCCCCTTCTCCTCCTGCTTTCAATCTTTCCCAGCATCAGGGTCTTTTCCAATGAGTCAATTCCAATGAGTCTATGAGGTCACACAGAGTCGGACACGACTGAAGCGACTTCACAGCAGCAGCAGCCGCCTAATCTCACCAAGCCATTTACCAGCCTGGCCCCTTCTAGGCCCCCACCAGGACTCCAAAAATAGTCCATGCATCCTAAGTAGCTTCAGTCGTGTCCCATTCTTTGTGACCCCATGAACTGTACCATACCAGGCTCCCTTGTCCATGGGATTCTCCAGGCAAGAACACTGGAGTGGGTTGCCATGCCCTCCTTCAGGGGATCTTCCCCACCCAGGGATTGAACCTGTGTCTCTTACCTCTCCTGCATGGGCAGGCAGGTTCTTTACCACTCTTGCCACATAAGGGGCCCAGTGGGGGGGGGAAAAAAAAAAAAACCTCACCAGAGACTGCCAGGACTTTCCCTACTCTGGCACATGTGCTCACCTCACACTATCCTGTACTAAAGTAACCTTTGGCAGCCACTGGACTCTTTAACTGCTCATAAGTAGTCCATGAATACATACATCTAATTATGACCTTTATGGTGCGTGCATGGTAGCTAGCGCATCTTTTTATGTAACCTGCAGTTGTCAATCAAGGCTGTCAATCAATGACCCCCTCTGGATTATGCAAATGACTCTGCCTTAAAAACTGGACTCCAGACCTCTGGGGCCATTTGCCTCCCTTGGTGTGGCCCCTTCTCTCTTGAGTTGTTCTCTCCTTTGGGTGTGCTCAAGTTGCTCAGTCGTATCCAACTCTTTGCCACCTGGTCTTTCTTTCCTTATGGTTAATAAACTTCCTTGCAACAGGTAAGACCTTAGATTCTTCTTTGCGTCCCTACCAAGACGTGAGGTCCACAGGAGAAATGGTCTCTATAGTCTTCCGCTAACAAGCTCATTACTTCAGGTCTGGTTCTGATGAGACCCTCCCTGGCAACCATATTTAATATTGCTACCACATCATGCAAAAAAGTCTCTAAGCCCCTCTCGGCTTTATTTTTCTTTATGCTGCTGCTGCTGCTGCTAAGTCACTTCAGTCATGTCTGACTGTAGCCCATCAGGCTCCTCTGTCCTTGGGGATTCTCCAGGCAAGGATACTGGAGCAGGTTGCCATGCCCTCCCCTCCAGGGGATCTTCCCGACCCAGGGATCGAACCTCAGTCTCCTGCATTGCAGGCAGATTCTTACCACTGAGCCACCAGGGAAGCCCTATTTTTCTCTATAACACTTACATATTTTACTTGTTTGTTTATTGCCTGACCTCCCCCTTGCCCCCACTAGATTACAAATTCCAGAAGGGCAGGGATTTTGTGACTATGTGTGTCAGTGACTTAAATGACCTGCTGGTGATGAAGGGGCAAGAGTGGGGGGAAATTTATGTGATTCCCTTCCAGATTCCAGAGTTTTGTTTATGCAAAGACTTTCGAAAGACAAAAAGACGCACATCTCTCTTCCAAAGGCAAGGGTGTACTCATTTTAGTATTCTTTTCAGGCCCCACAGCAGCAGTGCCTTATAAATAGTAAGCACTCTAACATTTATTACCTTGAATGGACTTTTTCCTTTTGCTTAAATTTTGGAAAAATATTTATTTAAAAGAGCACAGAAAATTTTTTTAAATGGATTTAATTTGGTTTTTTGACAAACCACATTCATGGCAAGGATTGAATGGCAGCATGGTTATTTTACTTCAGGAAATTTTTTTCTAACCATACTTCATCTCCTAATATCCCTGTAAATTAAAAATTAATTTATTGTTCCAGTTTACTTTTTTTCTGGTTTCCTTTGGGGTTAAAGTACATGTATAATAAATACTTCTATCAGAGCCAAAGCTCTTATAAAAATGTGGGGAAAATTCTGCCAATAAATTAATAAAAAATAACAATAAAAGAATTAATTCAGCATAAAGGGAGCAGAAAAGTTCCAGAAAGCTTTGGGCAATCAATGCTCAAAAATGGCAAATGATGGGTAAAAGAGAAGCCAAGACATAATGGTGTGGTTAGGACTTGAGAAAAATCCAGAATAACGGTGAGAATAATGGTATATGACCCTTTATTTTTTATGGTGGGCTGGACAGTGAGTGATGTTTTGAGGACAAAATTTTCTGTTTCTTTCACCTTCCAGTTTAGGCTGACCAGTTTTCCTTTTGTGGTCAAAATAGCCATGAACTAAAACTAAGATCTGAGTTCTGTTCCTGGCCACGAATCCAGATAAGTACACTTCATGTAAACCTTTCCTTATCCTTCCTCCATGTAGTCTGTTTTCCTCTGTATTACTCGGCAAGTCACTCAACCACTCTGGGCCTAGATTTTCTCATGTGTCAAAGTGGGGTTAGGTTAATTCTCAGGTTTCAACTGCTAGTCTAATCATGTTTTGTACCCACTCCCCTCCAAATTTTTTTGCAAAAGTAGAAGCAGATAGGGCTTCCCTGGTGGCTCAGATGGTAAAGAATCTGCCTGCAATTCGGGAGACTTGGGTTCGATCCTTGGGTCGGAAGATCCCCTAGAGGAAGGCATGGCAACCCACTCCACTTTTCTTGCCTGGAGAATCCCCATGGACAGAAGAGCCTGGTGGGCTACAGTCCATGGGGTTGCAAAGAGTCGGACATGACTGAGCGACTCAGCACACAGAAGCAGATATGTAACCCACTCTGAAATAACTGTGTTGAAAAGATTTTTATTTAAAAACAAAGGGAAAATTCCTCAAAACTTGAATCAAAGAGGTTTCCATATTTTCCTTTATGGAGGTGTAATTGACAAAGAAAAATCAGGAGGGGAAATTGCTTTTGGAAACACATTTTACTTTAGTCATACTGAGTTTGCAGGGACAGCCTATGTTAAAAGATGCATTGAATAAATTACCTAATGCTGCTGCTGCGGCTAAGTCACTGCAGTCCTGTCCGACTCTGTGCGACCCCAGAGACGGCAGCCCACCAGGCTCCCCCGTCCCTGGGACTCTCCAGGCAAGAACACTGGCGTGGGTTGCCATTTCCTTCTCCAATGCATGAAAGTGAAAAGTGAAAGTGAAGTCGCTCAGTCGTGTCTGACCCTTCGTGACCCCATGGACTACAGCCTACCAGGCTCCTCCGTCCATGCGATTTTCCAGGCACGAGTACTGGAGTGGGGTGCCATTGATAGTAACAGTGTAATTTGCTATTAGGGCTTCCCAGATGGCTCAGTGGTAAAGACTCTGCCTGCCAATGCAGGAGATGTGGGTTCAAACCCTAGGTGGGGAAGATCCTCTGTAGTAGGAAAAGGCAACCCACTCCAGTATTCTTTCCTGGAAAATCCCATGGACAAAGGAGCCTGGCATGCTACTGTCCAAGGGGGTGCAAAGAGTCAGACACCACTGAGCCACTAAGCACAGACACACAATTTGCCATTCGTCTAAGTCAGTGGTTTTTAACTTTGGCTGTATATTACAATTACTAGGGGGAAATGGTTTTTAAAAACTGATAATAGGGCCCCACTACAAACCACGTGAATCAGAATCTCTGCGAGTGGGGAGAGGCATTGCTTTTGCTTAGAAGCCCTTCCAAGTGCCGCCAGGATTGAGAACCAGTGGTCTAAATTTCCAACTTGGAGACACTTGGGTTCTAGGAAGAGTATTCAAGATATTAAGACACTGTTAAAAATTGGTTACTAAACATCCAGGGCTTTAATACTAAAGTGTTCCTGCAATAATGGGGATAAAGATTTTGATACAGCTAAAAATATCCTAAAAATAAAATGGAGGAAGCGAGAAACTTGGAAACTAGAACTGATACATACACATTACTATATATAAAATAAATAACTGTTAATAATAAGGACCTCCTGGTTAGCACAGGGAACTCAATACTCTGTAATAACCTATATGAGAAAAGAATCTAAAAAAGAGTGGATCTATGTATAAGTGATTCACTTTGCTGTACACCTGAAACTAACACAACATTGTAAATGAACTATACTGAAATAAAAAAGTTTAAAAATACAATCAAAAAGAGAAAGAGGGAGGGGACATATGTATACCTATGGCTGATTTGTGTTGATGTATGGCAGAAACCAACACGATATTGACAACAGTTTTCCTTTAATTAAAATAAGTACATTTTAAAAAACTAAAGTCATCAGACTCTCTCTTGGGGGGTAGGGTGGGGGGGAAGGCGAGAGAAAGGAAAAAAACTAAACGCCTGTGAGAAAGAGAGTGTAAGAATGAAAAAAGAAATGCTGTAACTCCAGGCTGTATGTACATTTATTGACAGGAGGGGATTAATAATTTAAGGGCCGTCTGAAGAGCTCATGGCAGAGTCATCCCACTCCCCCCACACCACATCCACAACACTACCGTATTTCCCCAAGGAAATGGTGTAAGCTTTCCAAATGAACATTCAAAACACAGCTTTCTTACCCACAGTTGGTGCTCTTAATAAAGATGCATAAAACCTCTGTTCTCTGTACTCTCCTCCAACCCAAGCGTTCCACTAGAACTCCTGATTGTATCCCCAACTCCTCTGAGAGGGAGCTTCATAATTATCCCTCATTCTTTCTCTCACTGGAATCCTCAACTATTCCCTTCATCAGATTAGTCCATTCAGCTCATAAACATTCCCAAGAATACCTCAACAACAAAAAAACACTCCATCTATACTCCTTCCCCTTCAAACCACCAACCTATCACCCTGCTTCCTTCATTGCAAACTTGAAAAAAATATTTCTCCATTTCCATTCTCATTCTCTGCTGAACCCCTTTCAATCTATTATTGGCCCCTCTACTCTTTTAAAATCACTTTCTCCAGAGTCCCTGGTTATTTGCTTCTGAGGGCGCATCTACTCTCCCCTGACGGTCTAGAAATCCGTCCATCTTTGAGCTTCCGTAGTTTATATTGTGCAGGTCACTTCTAAGGCCCCATGGTCTCAGTGTCCTCTGCCACCTGCCTCCAAGTGAGAGCACATCCAAAGGCTCGGTCCAAACATCAACCATCTGTGCCCTTGTCCCAGCCAGCTGTCCTGAGTAATTGGTGAGGCTCTGCTGCCCCCACCTGGCCAACCCCATTCTCACCATTCCGGAGGCCCTCGTAGCACCCTTACCTGGAAAAATGCCAGGGCATCTTAACCTGACATCTCCAGGTCCAACCTTCCTTTTCTAACCACTGAATAAGTTCAAACTGGATGCTCTGTCAACCTTTCAGAGTCCGTGTCCCAAATTATACTCATCATTTTTCTTCAAAGATGTTTCTCTATCCACCATTCTTAAATTTACCTAGACTCAAGGCTTACAAAGGATCTGTAATATCTTTCACCCTTTTCATATATCTTGTTACTGAGGAACCTCTGTTAAGACTTTTTTTTTAAATCAGTCACTTTTTCCCATGTCATTTACCCACCTTTCCAAACTCTATCCCTTGTTTAAAAGATTGTAACAGTCTTCTAATTGGATTTCCTTTGTTCAAAATCTTTGAAAGATTTTCCATTGTCCTTTTCTGGGGTAAAATATATGTTCCTAGGATATAAAACTGGATTTAGAAAATCACATTGCAACCAAAGGCAAGGCTAGTAGCTATTATTAATCCACTTTTTCATTATATTATACATGTATAAAAGTACATTTTTCATTATAATATTGTATATTATCCAATTTTTTTAAACTGAAGGAAAATTTTTTAAATGATAAATTCAGACAGAGATTTCAACTTTATAATGCCATTATATTTTTAACCTGAAGAAAGCAAAAGTAAAGTATATAAACAAATGCGAAAAGTAACTGTCCTCCAAGACAAGGCATTCTCCACCACCCCAAACTGGAATAATTTCACAATATGTGTTTTTCATGCTCACAAATTTAAGAGGAATAAACTCTATATTCATATACAGTTAGGTTCCAGCTTTATTGTTTCTTAACTATGTGACCTTGAACTAGAGGCTTAAGCTCTCCGGGTCTCAAGTTTCCCTCTTTTAAAATGAGAATAATATCATGTCTCTAAAAATCCTACGTGTTTTAGTGATTTGATATGGAAAAGGGATTTAGACTAGCTTGTCTACAGCACATAGAAAGTGCAAAAGGTGTTACGAATAATGACGACAGCCAGTAAAAACTGTGAATCTTAGTTTAAAAAGTAAGGTTTTTAAAACTTTTTGCTGCTTCAGAATATGAAGCAGCGATATGAAACTTAGATGAACTGAAATGATATAATGCAATTATACTGTGACATCTAAAATTCTGAACCCGAGTTTGTACCTGAGCTCCTACAAGCATGATGGCTTTCTTTGAGCAATAAGAACAATTGTTCTTGGGGTGAGCATCTCCTGTAAATCTGGACAGTGTTTACTGATGTGAGATAAATTCCAAGTACCTGTTGTTGTTCAGTCACTAAGTCGTGTCTGACTCTTTGCCATTCCATGAACTGCAGCATGGCAGGTTTCTCTGTCTTTCACTATCTCCTGGAGTTTGCTCAAACTCATGTCTACTGAGTCCATGATGCCATCCAACTATCTCATCCTCTGTTGCCCCCTTCTCCTATCCTCAATGTTTCCCAGCATCAGGGTCTTTTCAAATGAGTGAGCTCTTCACATCAGGTGGCCAAAGTATTGGAGCTTTAGGATCAGTCCTTCCAATGAATATTCAGGGTTGATTTCCTTTAGAGTTGACTGGTTTGATCTCCTTGCTGTACAAGAGACTCTTCATAGTCTTCTCCAGCACCACAATTAAAAAGCATCAATTCTTCGGCACTAAGCCTTCTTTATGGTCCAACTCTCACATCCATCCATGACTATTGGAAAAACCATAGCTTTAACTATATGGACCTTTGTCGACAAAGTGATTTCTCTGCTTTTACTATGCTGTCTAGGTTCATCATACCTTTCCTTCCAAGGAGCAAATGTCTTTTAATTTCATGGCTACAGCCACTATCCACAGTGATTTTGGAGACCAAGAAAATAAAATCTGCCACTGTTTCCACTTTTTCCCCATCTATTTGCCATGATCTTAGTTTTCTGAATGTTGAGTTTTAAGCTAGTTTTTCACTCTCCTTTCACCTTCTTCAAGAGGCTCTTGAGTTCGTCTTCACTTTATGCCATTACAGTGGTATCATCTGCATGTCTGAGGTTGCTGATATTTTTCCCAGCAATCTTGATTCCAGCTTGTCATTCATTTAGCCCAGCATTTCACATGATGTACTCTGCATATAAGTTAAATAAGCATGGTGACAATATACAGCCTTAATGTACTCCTTTCCCAATTTGGAACCAGTCTGTTGTTCCATGTCTGGTTCTAATTGTTGCTTCTTGGCCTGCATACAGGTTTCTCAGGAGGCAGGTCAGGTGTTCTGGTATTCCCATCTCTTTAAGAATTTTCCACAGTTTGCTGTGATCCACACAGTCAAAGGCTTTAGTGTAGTCACTGAAGCAGAAGTAGATGTTTTTCTGGAATTCCCTTGCTTTCTCTATGATCCAATGGATGTTGGTAATTTGATCTCTGGTTCTTCTGCCTTTTCTAAATCCAGCTTGAACATCTGGAAGTTCTTGGTTCACATACTGCTGAAGCCTAGCTTGAAGGATTTTGAGCACTACTTTGCTAGCATGTGAAATGAGCACAATTGTATGGTAGTTTGAACATTCTTTGGCATTGCCCTTCTTTGAGACTGGAATGAAAACTGACTTTTTTCCAGTCCTGTGGCAATTGCTGAGTTTTCCAAATTTGTTGGCATATTGAGTGCAGCACTTTAACAGCATCATCTTTTAGGATTTGAAATAGCTCAACTGGAATTCCATCACCTCCACTAGCTTGATTCGTAGTAATGCTTCTAAGGCCCACTTGACTTCGCATTCCAGGATGTCTGGCTCTAGGTGAGTGACCACACCATCCTGGTTATCTGGGTCATTAAGACCCTTTTTGTATAGTTTTCCTGTGTATTCTTGCCATGTCTTCTAAATCTCTTCTGCTTCTGTTAGATCCTTGCCATTTGTCCTTTATTGTGCCCATCCTTGCATGAAATGTTCCCTTCGTATCTTCCATTTTCTTGAAGAGGGCTCTAGTCTTTCCCATTCTATTGTTTTCCTCTATTTCTTTGCATTGTTCATCTAAGAAGGCTTTCTTATCTCTCCTTGCTATTCTCTGGAACTCTGCATTCAGTTGGGTATATCTTTGCCTTTCACTTGTCTTATTTTCTGTTATTTGTAAGGCTTCCTTAGACAACCACTTTGCCTTCTTTGATTTCTTTTTCTTTGAGATGGTTTAGGTCACCACCTCCTGTACAATGTTATGAGTATCTGACAGACCCTCAGCATCAACAATGGGAACAGGACTGTTCAATCTTGTGTTTTGAAATCACTTGAATTGCTATTATTCATGATGGCTATTATTTTTCTGACAAATCAAATGAAAAATAGTGTTTAGTCTCTGTCTAAGACTTTGTAGCCATGAGGATAAGGAACAAGGGTCACTTATAGAATAGAGTGAGGGGCTGGATAATTCTGGAAACCACATAATTCTGAACCAATAACTTCTTAAAACTTAATTTCAAGATTGCAGTAAGAATGGCTAAACAAGGAAGCATGTGTTCTTCCTCCATAAAACCAGACTTCGGCAGTGAGTGGTTATTGTATTTCTTTAAAATGTAACAGCAAATATTATATAGGTGTTAGAATTCAACTCAAGCTTTAGAAGAAATCATAAATTTATTTTAGTCACTTGTTTAATTGAACCCCAAATGGCCTTTCAGATAGTATAATAATGTTTTTAAGCAGATGTGATTATTTTAAAATGGATGTATGCTGGAATTATAGCCTCTTTCAAGAAGGTGACACATATACAGTCAATAATGAAATATCCATTTCAGTTAGGTCAGATAGGGTCTATATTAACACAAGTTTTAAGAAGAAAAAGAACATAGGGAGGGGACATGTGTGTACCTATGGCTGATTCATGCTGATGTATGGCCAAAAGCATGATATTGTAAAGCAAACATCCTTCAATTAAAAATACTGGATGCTTGGGGCTGGTGCACTGGGACGACCCAGAGGGAGGGTATGGGGAGGGAGGAGGGAGGAGGGTTCAGGATGGGGAACACAGGTATACCTGTGGCAGATTCATTTCGTTATCTGGCAAAACTAATACAATATTGTAAAGTTTAAAAATAAAATAAAATTTTAAAAATAAATAAATAAATTTTAAAAACCAGTAACAACCACAGGAGGTATCAACACTGTATTCCAACTGAGGTCCTACTGCTGCTGAAAACCTGAGGGTGTGGAAAGCTCAAGGGGGCAAGTTTAAGAGAGGCCATGAAGGAAGAGGGGACTGGCAAGGAGAAATGAAAGGACACACCCCCAAATCAACTCGAGATGAAAGAAAATACAACAGTAAGCGTCGGAGTATGGATCTCAGTCCCTGGACCTGATAAGAAAGTGGCTTAAAATAACTGGGCCTGGAATCGGAGCTTCCAAAACTCACAGTTGGTGGGACATAATCAGATTAACAGAGGAAGGAAAGATCCAACTTTAAAATGTGAGGACCTATTTTCAGGGCAGGAATAAAAACGTAGACACAGAAAATGGCCTTGTGGACATGGGAAGGTGGTCGGAGAGAGCGGGACGAATGAAGAGACTAGCATGGACATAGATACACCAGCATTTGTAAAATAGAGAGCTAGTGGGCAGAGGCTGTGTAGCACAGGGAGCTCAGCTCACTGCTCTGTGATGACCTGGACAGGTGGGATTGGGTGTGGGGGTAGGAGGGAGGCTCAGAAGAGAGGGGGTTATATGTCCTTAAAGTTGATTCAAGTTGTTGCAGGTCAGAAACTAACACAATATGGTAAAGCGATTCTCCTCCAATTAAAAATGAATTTAAAATAAAAAAGATAGGAAAAATGTATACATATATAGCTGATTTACTTTGTTGTACAGCAAAAACTAATATAACATTGTAAAGCAATTATACTCCAATAAAAAAGCAGAAAAACAAAAAAAAATGAAATAAAGGGGAAAATATGAAGAGGGAAAGGATTAAAAAAAAGAACATAACACTAGCCTTCCTTTACGGATATATGATGGAAGTATAGTCTTTTTCAAGAACTATGCAGAATAAATATTCTACAGAGAATCTACTTTGGTATACACAGGTATATATCCTAAATAAAATGTTTTGCTCACAAGTACTCTATTTAAATAAATTCATAAATGCATAGTAAATCAATTTTTAATATACTAATTTCAGTCCAGAACTATTATAAATTAAATTCAGACATAATTAAAGGGGGGGACTTCAAACCTTGGGCAGTGATTCTTCACTTTTATTCCATGTAGCACATTTCTAATAAGTCCATAGAAAGGCTATTCAAGATGCCCAAGGAAGAATCTAATCTGAGCTCACAGAACGTTTTCCATAGTCTTCCTGTTGGAGAACCTATATAAAATTTCAAGAAGATGGGCCTGAGGAAAAATGATGTGTCTAGCAGGCAAATTTATCCTAAATGGGTGTTTAAAGTGGTGCCTAAATTGGTGCCTAATTGATAACGTGCTCACTAATCACCTGGGTTTCTTATTAAAGTGCACACTCTGATTCAGTCAGCCTGGGGATGGCCCTGAGATTCTGCGTCTCCAGCAAGCTTGCAGGGAATGATGCTGACGATGCCCGCTTTAAGAAGCGAAGTCCTAAACCGTAATCCATCCATATCACAAGCAAACAGACAATGACATTTTACTTCCCCAAACTTCATCTTCTTGTTTAGACATACACAATGTGGAGATTTTGGCGGACTTAGAAACATTTTACATTTCTGCAAACTGAAGTTCTATTTAGAATATTTTCATTGCCCTCAAAAAGAAGTGGCATGAGAAGCAAAGAGAAAGAAGAATTACTCTTTTCTTTAAATTTTTTTTTAAGTTAAAATGTCATCCAAAAGGATAACATAAATCATTGACAGCAGAGAAAAGCAAAAAGAAGTCTTGAGTAGGATAACCTTGAGTTAAAGAACCACGGCAGGAGAGTAAAAGGCATTACAAAGGGAAGATGAGTCAGTCCAGTCTCAGAGGTATTGCCGTCAGGGGTGGGGCTGGCCCAGCCTCCATGGGTAACCTTGGTATGGGGTATGGGGTATGGGGGAGATTAAGTCTTAAGTACTTTGGGCTCAAAGTATTCACAGAGGCCTACAGTTGCCTAATCAAATTGCTCTTATGCCTTTGGATCAGCATTACATTACCCCACAGGGAATTTAAACACAACATAAACATGTATTTAAATGAACTTAGAAGAAAGCTTGCTGTCCCGTCTCCCATTTTAATTAGATATGTCTTATATAAGAAACATATACATGCAGACTCTGTGGTTTTCCTGGCAAGGCTACAGCCCTAAGTAAATCCACTACAGCATTATTTTGTTTGCTTTTTTCCCTTAATTAAGTTTTTAAAGTTTCCTTAGCTCTCTGTGTGGCTGCTTCAGCTTAGGCAGCCGGGTTTGTGGTGAAGGGTTAGGAGAGCACATACCAGCCTCTTCATATGGCCCTTCCTCCTGTAGAGCTCAATGAGAAAGCAAGAGAAAAAAGAGGGCAAAACCTCCCAGCTGTGCAATACCTTCACGGAACCCCCCTTATTTCACCTAAGAAAAGCCCATTATTTTCCAACCATATTGACAGAATGGGAGACACTCAAAACCCTTAACATTGAGTACATGGCCAGCCTTCTAAGGCTTACAGAAAACAAGGACAGTGTCCAATTTTCTAGTGCCAATGTACTAGAATATTTCACTGGCCCCCATGCTATCTTCACCATAGATCCCTGGCCTGGAGGCTCCTCTGCAGGCCAATTTCAGAGGCGGTAATCACGTCTCAGCAAATGCAAAGGACTCTGACTTCTTTTATTCAAGTCTCAGCCAGGAAGGCAAGGTCTGACAAATGGTTACACGCTGAACAGCTGTCGGATTATTACCAGAAGGCCGAATGGCCTCCAAACGTCGTGAGTCGTTGCGTTTTTGTTGTGGATTTGGTTTTGAGTTTTCACATTAGACTTGCACACTGCTAAAACAGAGAGCAAAAATGAACATGTGTATAATATGAATTGTGTGTTGATATAGCAGGCTCCAAATGTGTGATTAAGTGAATGGTGACTCATATAAAATATAGGTATATATTTACCTATCATGTTTATGTCTTAAGGCTACAGCAGAGAAGAAGATTTAATAAATCTATATGCATGTGTGCATGCTAAATCACTCCTGTAGTGTCAAACTCTTTGTGACCCCACAGACCATAGCCTGCCAGGCTCCTCTGTCCACGGGATTCTCCAGGCAAGAATACTGGAGTGGACTGCCATGCCCTCCTCCAGAAGATCTTCCCAACCAAGGGATTGAACCCATGTCTCTTACATCTCCTGCATTAGCAAGTGAGTTCTTTACCATTAGTGCCTCTTGGGAAGCCCATAAATCTATACAGTTTTCTTTAATTTATGCTTCTGTTCTTCAGGTTATGCACTTGGTTTAAACAAATTAGAATTTATACATGAACATAGATGTATATAGAAAAGAAGATGACAAGAAATATGAAAGTGTTAGTCACTCAGTCATGTCCAACTCTTTGCGATCCCATGGACTGTGTAGCCCACCAGGCTCCTCTGTCCATGGAATTCTCTAGGCAAGAATACCGGAGTGGGTAGCCATTTCCTTTTCCAGGGGATCTTCCCAATCCAGGGATCAAACCCGGGTCTCCTGAATTGCAGGCAGATTCTTTACCATCTGAGCCACCAGGGAAGCCCATGGAAGAAATATACTTACATGATAAAGGTGATTACCTTTGAAAGGTAAAATTAAAGGTGATTCTTTTCATTATGTGTCTCTTCTCCTCTCCCCCTAAATTTCTGAAATCTGTATGCAGAGTCATTTAAAACCAAAGCAAGCAAACATAAAAGACTATTCCACAAGCAGAAGCATGATTAATGATTTCTCTTATTGATACTTGTTCCACAACTATTTTATATAGATTACTTAATTCAGTCATTCAACACAATTTATTAGGACTCTCCTATGTCCCAGGCACTGTGCTTGGCATGAGAATGCGCTGTTATACATACATGTTTTTATCAAACAAGTATTAGCCAAATGTTCTTCACTAACCTACGGAAAGGTGTTAGAAATGTAGGCTGCAACTTACATCTGATCCTCTAATAAATTTCTCCTTATTTCTCCACCATTCTTTATTTTTTAAATTTTTAATTGGAGGATAATTCCTTTACAATCATTATGTTGGTTTCTCCTGTACAACAATGCAAATCAGCCATATGTATGTGTGTGTCTGTATATATATATATCCCCTTGCTCTAAGGCCTCCCTCTCCACCTTTTCTTAATGTCACTGAGAGCAGACTCACTCTAAGGAAACTTTTTTTTATCACTTTGTTCTGATCTTTAGTGAAAGTAATGTCCCTTGATCCTGCCAACATAACTGCCTTTAGCCATGGGAAAACACAAATGTACAGGCCTCGTGTCCATCTTTCTGTGGCTCCGTGCCAAGGAGCAGTAATGGTACAGCAGTCCCCACACCCCTTTGAGGTAGGGGCACGCTTGAAGAGACGGCCTGTGGACCCCCTGCTCCTCTCCCTTCTGAAGACACTCATATTTAGGAAGCCCCCAACGAAGGCTCTGTGAGACCAGGCTCATCAAACAGGATAAACAAAAAACTGATTAAACGCTCAAAGACCAAAGTCTGGAAAAGATGCTTAGCTAGTTAAATATAGATCTTCAAAATGGAACTTTTGTGTATGCCCCAGGTTCCAGAAGAAACCACTGTGATTAACAACTTCCAGCTAACATTTAAAGTCTACTGTAGCTAAGTGGTGTGCCTTCACTGCCTAGGTGTAGCGTGTTATTTAAAAACATCTGCTGCCAAGCCCACCCTGCTGCTTTCCACAACAGACAGCATATGAAAAAAATTTCTTGAACGGGCATTCATGGTCCTTCATACACTGACGGCAACTCTTGCTCCTCACACTCTGTGTCTGCAAGACCTTTCACTCCAGTCAATCGGCATAACTAGTGAGGCCTAGAATATGCCTCTCTCTTCCCCTTGTCCCTTAATCTCAAAAGATTTCTTTTCTCCACTCTATGCATTCTTCAGGGAACATTTATTTCTTAATGAGGACTTCTTAATGAGAAACTCCCTAAGAGGACTTGAACCTCCAGATTGCCCCCTATCCTTGGACTCCACTGTGCTTCTCTCTATAGAGCTCATGAGGCCATGAGTGGGACTAAGGGGTAAATGGCTGGGATTGGGTGAGATGGTCAGGTCAGTCCCCAGTCCACACATTCTCAGAGCATCTTCTCTCTCCAGCTCCTTATCACTCAGTACTGCTGTTTTGGTTTTGTTTATCTTTATCCTGCATAAGACAGCCCATCTAATAGAGAGCTTAGATGGATCTTCAATGGGGTGTAGGGTCCTTTTGTGTTACAGAGCATGTGACGAGTAACCAAAGAAATGTTCAGTAATCATTTTATAAACTCATGCCTCTTTAACTTTTCAACACTGAGTCTACCCATCCAAGTAGACCTCGTGTTCTTTGGAAACAAGTATCATCTCATACTCCTTTTATCTCTCAGGTTCCCAAGGCAACACTCTGAATATTTTTGGTGCTCAACAGATTAGTGCTTCTTGATGTTTTTATTCAATACTATCAGTGAAAAAGTTGTTCCATAGAAATACTCATGACAGTTTTCACAGAACTAGAGCAACTAATCCTAAAGTTTATATGGAACCATGAAAGATTACATTTATATGGAACGATGAAACAATAGGATGGGACGGACTAGAGATCTCTTCAAGAAAATTAGAGATACCAAGGGAACATTTCATGCAAAGATGGGCTCAATAAAGGACAGAAATGGTATGGACCTAACAGAAGCAGAAGATATTAAGAAGAGGTGGCAAGAATACATAAAACTATACAAAAAACATCTTAATGACCCAGATAACGATGATGGTGTGATCACTCACCTAGAGCCAAACATCCTGGAATGCAAAGTCAAGTGGGCCTTAGGAAGCATCACTACGAACAAAGCTAGTGGAGGTGATGGAGTTCCAGATGAGCTATTTCAAATCCTAAAAGATGATGCTGTGAAAGGATTGCACTCAATATGCCAGCAAATTTGGAAAACTCAGCAGTGGCCACAGGACTGGAAAAGGTCAGTTTTCATTCCAATCCCAAAGAAAGGCAATGCCAAAGAATGTTCAAACTACTGCACAATTGCACTCATCAAAATTCTCCAAGCCAGGCTTCAACAGTACATGAACCGTGAACTTCCAGATGTTCAAGCTGGATTTAGAAAAGGTAGAGGAACCAGAGATCAAATTGCCAACATCTATTGAATCATCAAACAAGCAAGAAAGTTCCAGAAAAAATCTACTTCTGCTTTATTGACCATGCCAAAGCCTTTGACTGTGTGGATTGCAACAAACTGTGGAAAACTCTGAAAGAGATGGCAATACCAGACCACCTGACCTGCCTCCTGAGAAATCTGTATGCAGGTTAGGAAGCAACAGTTAGAACTGGGCATGGAACAACAGACTGGTTCCAAATTAGGAAAGGAATATGTCAAGGCTGTTATTTTCACCCTGCTTATTTAACTTATATGGAGAGTACATCATGTGAAATGCCAGGCTGGATGAAGCACAAGCTGGAATCAAGACTTCTGGGAGAAATACCAATAACCTCAGATATGCAGATGACACCGCCCTTATGGCAGAAAGTGAAGAAGAACTAAAGAGCCTCTTGATGAAAGTGAAAGAGGAGAGTGAAAAAGTTGGCTTAAAACTCAACATTCGGAAAACTAAGATCATGGCATTTGGTCCCATCACTTCATGGCAAATAGACGGGGAAACAATGAAAACTGTGACAGACTATTTTTTTGGGCTCCAAAATCACTGCAGAAGGTGACTGAAGCCAGAAGACAATGGCACCCCACTCCAGTACTCTTGCCTGGAAAGTTCCATGGATGGAGGAACCTGGTGGGCTGCAATCCATGGGGTCGCAAAGAGTCGGACACGACTGAGCAACTTCACTTTCACTTTTCACTTTCATGCATTGGAGGAGGAAATGGCAACCCACTCCAGTGTTCTTGCCTGGACAATCCCAGGGAGGACGGGGCCTGGTGGGCTGCCGTCTATGGGGTCGCACAGAGTCGGACACGACTGAAGCGACTTAGCAGCAGCAGCAGCAGGCTCCTTGAAAGAAAAGCTGTGAACAACCTAGACAGCATATTAAAAAGCAGAGACATTACCTTGCCAACAAAAGTCAATCTAGCCAAAGCTATGGTTTTTCCAGTAGTTATGTATGGATGTGAGAGTTGGACTATAAAGAAATCTGAGCACTGAAGAATTGATGCTTTTGAACTGTGGTGTTGGAGAAGACTCTTGAGAGTCCCTTGGACTGCAGGGAGATCCAACCAGTCCATCCTAAAGGAAATCAGTCCTGAATATTCATTGGAAGGACTGATGCTGAAATTGAAGTTCCAATACTTTGGCCACCTGATGCAAAGACTGACTCATTGGAAAAGACCCTGACGCTGGGAAAAATTGAAGGCAGGAGGATACGGGGACAACAGAGGATGAGCTGGTTGAATGGCCTCATCAACTTGATGGACATGAGTTTGAGCAGGCTCCGGGAGTTGGTGATAGACAGGGAAACCTGGCATGCTGCAGTCCATGAGGTTGCAAAGAGTCAGATACGACTGAGTGACTGAATTGATGAAAGACTCAGAATTGCCAAAGCCATTCTGAGGAAAAAGAACAAAGCAGGAGGCATAACTCGCCCAAACTTCAGACAATATTACAAAGTTACAGCAGTCAAAACAGTGTGGTATTGGCACAAAAACAGACACATGGATCAATGGATCAGAATATAGAGACCAAAAATAAACTCACACACCTGCAAACAATCAATCTTGACAAAGGAGGCAAGAATATTTAATGAAGAAAAGACAGTCTCTTTAGCAAGTGATGTTGGGAAAGCTGGAGTGCCACATGTGAATCAATGAGGATAGAACACTTCCTCACATCATACAGAAAAGTAAATGCAAAACGGCTTAAAGATTTACACATAAGACACGACTCCATAAAACTCCAAGAAGAGACAAAAGGCAAAACATTCTGTGACATAAATCGTACCAATGTTTTCTTAGGTCAGTCTCCCAAAGCAATAGAAATAAAAACAAAAATAAACAAATGTGACATAATCAAACTTATAAGCTTTTGCATAGCAAAGGAGATCATAAACAAAATGAAAAGACAACCTACAGAATGGGAGGAAATATTTGCAAACAGTGTGATCAACAAGGGCTTAATGTCCAAAATACACAAACAGCTCAAACAATTCAATAACCAGAAAAAAACCCAATCAAAAAGTGAGCACAAGACCTAAACAGACATTTCTCCAAAGAAGACACGCAGATGGCCAATAGGAAAAGATGCTCATCACTGCTAATCATTAGAGAAATGCAAATCAAAACTACAATGAGGTATCACCTCACACCTGTCAGAATGGCCATCATCAAAAAGTCTAATAAATGCTGAAGAGTGTGTGGAGAAAAGGGAGCCCTCTCACACTACTGGTAGGAATGTCAACTGGTGGAGCTACTATGGAAACCAGTATATAGGTTCCTTGGAAAACTAAAAATAGAGTTGTCATATGATCTAGCCATCCTACTCCAGGGCGTATATCCAGACAAAACTATAATTCTAAAAGATGTATGCACTTTTATGCTCACACCAGCATTATTTACAATAGACAAGGCATAGAAACAATCTAAATGTCCATCAACAGATGAATAGATAAAGAAGATGTGGTGTATATATATGTGTGTGTGTGTGTGTGTATACTGGAATATTACTCAGCCATTAAAAATAATGAAATCATGCCAGTTGCAGCAAAATGGATAGACCTAGAGATTTATCATACTAATCTAAGTAAGTCAGAAAGAGAAAGACAAATACCATGTATCACTTAATGCTGAACCTAAAACATGACACAAATGAACATATATATAAAACAAAACAGACTCATATATATGGAAAACAGGCTTCCATTTGCCAAGACAGTTAGGGTCGGGGAGGGAAGGATTGGGAGTTGGGGATTAGCAGATGCACAGTATTATACACAGAATGAATAAACAACAAGGTTCTACTGTACAGCACAGGGAACTATATTCAATATCCTATGATGAGCCATAATAGAAAAGAATATGTGTGTGTGTATAACTGAGTCACTTTGCTGTACAGCAGAAATTAAACACAACATTGTAAATCAATTATACTTCAATACAGTTTTTTAAAAAAGAAAATACCACAAAGTAAAAAAAAATCCCTTGTAAATCTGGAGCTGATGAGCTATCCAGCTTCACTCCTTTTGGACCCTCAGCCAGCTAGACCCCTTTTACAGTCTCAATACACTCAAATTATACTTGGTTGCAGCAGGTCAGGTGAGAATGAAGAGGGCACAGTGTCTTCATTGTAAGCATACCTGCTACCAGCATTTCTACGTGGACTCTGCAACTCCATGATAATTTTGCGGCAGAGACTATTTATTGCCCCTAATTCTATCCTCCCTTCTCCCTTTTAGAAATCTCACATTTTAACTGAACACCGAGTTGCCAAGCTGACATCATAGTGTCCAGTTTTCCTTACACTTAGGGAGAGGCACATGCCTAGATTCCAGCTAGGATACAATTTCAGAGACAGCGCCCATCCAGATTGCTCAAACATTTGCGCTGAAGCCCTGGGATGCCATGCGAAGAAGTTCTACCTTGGGGCTTCCATGCTGTAAAGAAGCCCAAACTAAACCTACACAGTGAGTCCACAGGGAAAGGCCTCCAGGACTATAGCAAGGGACAGATGACTGGTTAGCTTCCAGACGTTCTAATCTTCTACTATTCCAGCTCCAACCACTGTCTAACTATAATCAGATGAGAAATTCTGAGCCAGAAACTACCTAGCTGAGTCCTTCTTGAATTGCTATCCCACAAAACCTACAAAATATTATAAAATATGTTGTTATTGTAAGCCACCAACTTTTGGGGTAGTTTGTTACACAGCACAGATAACTAGAACAGTCATCAAAAGTGCAGAGCTCACTACCTAATTCTGCTGGGGCCCTGAGGGAAAGAGATTTTCTGGCCAGAAGCCTTGCAGCCTTGCTGCCTGAGAATTTTCACATACAGACCACAGGGTTTGGAAGTAAGATGCTTAGTCTTTACCTTTTTTTGCTCCAACTTGCCTAAAGAGGATGGATTTAAGCAATTCACCCGAGTTTTTTGATTCCACATCTACAAAGAGCCTAAGGAGCTTTTAGGAAGGCTGTGAGGATCAACAGGACATAGGAAGAACAATACTCCCAAGGCAAGTGTTCAGTAAATGCCACTGTGGCTTCATATCCTCAGGCCCACTTACCTCGTCAAACAACAGTTGGATGAGCCAACTTCCCGTAGTGCGTCTCCACAGACTCAAATAGAGTCAATGGACCCCAGTTCAACTCAATGTCAGTTACCTTCTGATTACAGATGGATGGCACAAGCTCTTCACATCCTAAAGGCTGCTTCCCATCCTAAATCTCTATTCTGCAACTCCACAGTGGGGCTTCCCCGGTGGCTCAGTGGTGAAGAATCCTGCCAATGCAGGAGATATGGGTTCAATCCCTGGGTTGGGAAGACCCCTTGGAGAAGGAAATGGCAACCCATTCCAGTATTCTTGTCTGGAGAATCCCATGGACAGAGGAGTCTGGCGGGCTACAGTCCATGGAGTTGCAAAGAGTCAGACACGACTGAAGTCACTAAACAACAACAGACTCTACAGCAGCAGGCCCCGGGGGTTTTCAATGGGTGAAACAGGAGAATAAGTCTTCTCTCTAAAGGACCTCTTTTTCTCGGCTTTGCTCTCTGTGAGATATCAGGGAACACACACGGTTAGGATCATTTCTTCCAGCATCACACTTCTTTTCAAAATTCCTCTTTGGGCAGCCAGCAAGTCTCTTAAAATCCCTCTGGAAATAGTTCTTTTCCACTGAGAACAATCACCCTGCCAAGGAGGAAGGGAAGGACACATTACAGTGTCCCAGGAAAGCCTTGTCTGAGGCCATCATTCTTTCACTTTTCACTTTCATGCATTGGAGGAGGAAATGGGAACCCACTCCAGTGTTCTTGCTTGGAGAATCCCAGGGACGGTGGGGCCTGGTGGGCTTCCGTCTATGGGGTCGCACAGAGTCGAACACGACTGAAGCGACTTAGCAGCAGCAGCAGCAGCATGATATGGGGACTACTGAAGGAAAATAGTGCTTTGATATAGAAATCAGGGTCTGTGGCTTCCCAGCATGGGTGGCCAGCCAACCAGGTGGGCAGCAACTGCGGGGACAGTTCTCAATGTAGGTTGCTTCTAATGTTCAATGGTTAAAGGAAAATATTGAAAATTAATTATTTTCACTGTATATTTCAATATTTATCCTGCCCGTACCCAGACAGAAGCAGAACCAGAAATAGCTGCTACCCTAACAGCTAAAATTGAGACTACTTTCTGAAAGATATATGTCTATACTTCTACACATATGCAAAATGCATCATTCAATCATTATAATTTTTGAGTAAAATTTTTGAACAAGCTATTTATTAACAGTAAGTCCAGCCAAGCTCAATATTTTTGAAAAAAGAAAGATGGGCACAGATCATTGATACTGCACTAATTAGGATTCTGGAAAGTTAATTAAAAACTTATGTTGAATCAGAGAAAATGATTTTGATTGCATGAATATAACTGATAACATCCCATAGAAAGATATAAAGGTAGAAAAACAGGCTGTATTTCGTAGGCTATATTTTGAGTAACATTTTCTTCATTTTTAAAATCACTTTCCACAAACCCATTTTTTTTTGCCAGAGTAGGAACACAAAGAAATTTTGTTTCTGGCTTCAATTTTTAAAAATCTAATGTGAAGCAAAACTCGATGCTAAAGGCTACTTTTCCTCTCATTTTTAAAAGTATTAAAAATACTAATTGTTGGACATATGAAAAGATATATGTTTTTGAAAAGATTAATGGATTCAAAGCAATTTTTAATCAGCCTTTTTCCTACGATGATAATTCTTAAGTGTTTCAGGCTTTTTAATGGAAGCTTTCAGAGCTGTAGCCTGAGTCACTTAATTTCTGTTAACAGATCTGTCCTGGCTTCTTATTGGCATTTATTCTTGTGCCACCCACGTAGAACTCCAAATGTGGCTCCAAGGACTGCTGAGCTGTGAACACTCTATTTGTGTAATTCTGCCAATGACCACCCTTAAACCTCAGAAGAATCAAAGGAAAGCAAAGATATGCTGAAATGTTAAAAAAAAAAAAAAATTTTTTTTTGAGCACACCAGCAAGAATGTGAGTTCTCCTATACTGTACCCTGTCAAAAAGGGCTCCTAAGGGTCAGGACCACCAATGAACAGCTTTTAGCTGTGAGGGCATGATCTGTGGCAAAGTTGTATATGCATCTGTACCAGCCTGCCCAAGGCTCCACACAGAAAGCATGACCAACCACAGCTGAGAGGAAACCCTCACTTGGTGCAAAGAATAGGTGAATTGTGAGCCCTGGGTCCAAATGCCTTCTTTTACCTTTCTCTTCCTTAAATAGGGCTTGTATCTGTGTGTGTGTGTGTGTGTGTGTGTGTGTGCATGTGCGTGCATGTGCTTCGTACCTTAAAGAAGAATAAAAAGACATCAGACAGTAAGGCTTTCCCACTCAGCAACTATGGATTGGGCAAAACTAAACAAAAAGAATATTGAACCTTAAGTATCAACTTTCTTGCCAACATCACTAACACTAAAAGCTTTGTTTCATTTTGATTTCAATTTGTAATTTCAGTTTTATTCAGAGCTCTTGAATTAAAGTGAGGGTAACATCGGTTAATTATAAGTTAATTTTGACATAATCTGGAATAAATTAGATGATTGCTTGGTTCACATAAATATATTGTAATCATAAATTAAGACTTTGGACTTTGAAGGGAGCTTTGAAATTATTTCCTATCTAAACCTGTCATTTTAGAGATGAAAAAAATACTGAGGTCCATTGTGATTAAGTGACCTGCCCAAGGTCATAGAGCTAATTAGAAGTTGAGTAAGAACTAGATTCCATGTCTCCAGCTTCCCCATCTGCTGTTTGTTTTTTCCATTACATCTCAACTTTTGATTAGTCCTAGTAAGAGGTGACCTGGATTAAACAAAACAGCAAATCAACTCGGTGTTCCTTTTCCTTGTTCCTGGGCTTCTTCAAATTTTTTTTGGGCTACACTGGGTCTTTACTGTGGTTCATGCTCTCTCTAGTTACTGCAAGGGGGGTGCTTCTCTAGTTGTGGTGTGCAAGGTTAGTTGCCCCACGGATGTGAAATCTTAGTTCCCTGACCAGGGATCGAACCCATGTCCTCTGCTTTGGAAGGCGGACTCTTAACCACTGGACCACCAGGGAAGTCCCTGGGGTTGTTTTGATTTGTTTCTTTGTTTAATTATTTTTATATCCTGCCAAGTATCTAACACAGTACAGTTTTTCAGCAAAAATATGTTCAGTTACATTCACAGGATAATTGGAGGATATAAACTGAGATATCTTTCGAGGAGCAGCAAATTAATGTTAACATTAGCATTATAAATGGTGAAGGAAGGCTGCTAGCCAGATGGAGAATGATGGAGGAAGCTGATCTGGAATTTACATTTTCCATTTCTATACCACAAAGAATATACTTCATGAAGGCCACAGAGATTTAACAGAAAAAATACAGACAGCAGTATTACTTATATTATGCGAACAAGCCATTCCTTTTTCTCATTATCCTTCTCAATAATTGTCATAAATCACATTCTAACACAAATAACTCTCATAATCTGTTCTTCTTTCTCAGATACCCATAAGTCATCTCCCTACTGTGTACAGTACAACAAGCTCTGAGCTTATGAAGATTCAAAGTAGGTTCCTAATTTAACTTGCAGCAGAAGAGGTATCATATATTATAAAAAGGTTCCGAGCTGCAATTTTGAGATGTTTTCTCATCCTGACCTGTCAATAATAAGCTGTGTGACTCTATACCAGTAGTGCAAATCCACTGGGATCCCCCATCTTCCTTCCAACTTTAAAATCCTAAGACTCAATATCCTTTCTTGAGGAATCATAAATATTTCTCTAAGACTAGGTTTGAGTTTGTTGTTCTAAAGAAGGGAACTACCTCCTTTGGAGAGAGAAAACTTCAAACACACCATCTTGCCACCACCATAGAAGACTCAGGTCACATGTTAGGCAATGAGGAGGTGATGATGACAGGCAAGGGGATTACAGAAGTAAAAACCAGGGTCTCTGTCCTCCGCGGCGTTAACAAGCCAGCAGGGGAGACAGAACCCTCAGTATAAGAAAATGACAGGTAATATCCACACCGTCTTGAACACCTAAGGGTCTGATTGGTGTCCAGGTGGTTTCACTGGGGCTGTATTTTTTTAATAAGTACTGAATTAGGTTATAGAATCTTGAACGCCATATGCGTACAGAGACAGAAACGTGACCCAGGCTGGGACCACATATCCTGAAACTGGAAGGCTGCGGCAAGATTACCTCGCCCAGGTGCCTCCCGCAAAAAGTCAGGGCTGTAAAGCCAGCGCAGTCACACAGGTGCTGGAAGGGCCCCATAGTTGGGGTTTAACACTCTGTGGTTGCCGTCTTGAAAGTCTTAATAATGTTATCTTTGGATGTGGATTTTGTGAGTCAAGTCCGGTGGGGCAACGGAGCATGCGCCAGGATCTTAGCGCCTCAGCTCCAGTGTGACCCCGCCTCCCTGCATCTCCCCAGAATGGGTTCTCAGGGGTCTGCTGCCCCCCTCCACACTCCCCACACTAGGCAGTCCCACCTTCCGCTTCGTGCCCCAAGACGGCTGCCACCCTCGCCACTGGCAGGAGCCTGGGCTCAGCAGGGGAACTGAAGCGATGACGGTGGGCATTACATCTGCTGGGCAGCAAGCATGCCAGAGGCCGTGTCTGGGCACGGGCGAGCCTCTTTGCTACTCCAATGCAGATCCAAGGTACATGCCGGCCCTGTGGTTTAAAGATCTCAGGGGGTCGTCTTTCTGCTCTGGCCTCAACTTCCCTAGCGTACTAAGGTGTTCCAGTCATGTTCGACTCTTTGCGACCCCGTGGACTGTACCCCGCTGGGCTCCTCTGTCCATAGGATTCTCTAGACAAGAATACTGAGGTGGGTTGCCATTTCCTTCTCCAGGGGATCTTCCAGACTCGGGGATCGAACCTGTGTCTCTTACCTCTCTCGCATTGGCATGTAGGTTCTTTACTACTAGTGCCACCTGGGAAGCCCCAGCTTCCCTCTGAAAGTCGCTCAGTCCAACTCTTTGTGACCCATGGACTCTCCAGGCCAGAATACTGGAGTGGGTAGCTGTTCTCTTCTTCCCGGGATCTTCCCAACCCAGGGACTGAACCCAGGTCTCTGGCATTGCAGGTGGATTCTTTACCAGCTGAGCCACCAGGGAAGCCCAAGATCCCGCCTCCCACTGCAGCTGCTGGCCTGCATCCTGGGCTGTCAGGAGCAGAAGGTGATAACTGTCAGGCCTTGGGAGGCTGTGAGGGGCTGCACTCATCCCACAAATACCCCCAACTCCTGTTTCGGGTCCTCTCTTCCTCCTTCCACTCTGCCTGAGTACTGCTGGTATTTGTCTCTTCTGGCCCCTGCTGCTGCTGCTGCTGCTAAGTCGCTTCAGTTGTGTCCGACTCTGTGCGACCCCATAGACAGCAGCCCACCAGGCTTCCCATCCCTGGGATTCTCCAGGCAAGAACACTGGAGTAGGTTGCCATTTCCTTCTCCAATGCATAAAAGTGAAAAGTCAAAGTGAAGTCGCTCAGTCGTGTCCGACTCTAGCGACCCCATGGACTGCAGCCTACCAGGCTCCTCCGTCCATGGGATTTTCCAGGCAAGAGTACTGGAGTGGGGTGCCATTGCCTTCTCCACTAGGAACCAGGAAATATTTCCCCTTCATTTTTATATGGTGCTCTGATATTTGTATTTCAAAGTGGCATGGGACAATATAAAGAGAGGGATTCCCCAGGGCTCAGATGGTAAAGAATCTGCCAGCAATGCGGGAGACGCAGGTTCGATCCCTGGGTCAGGAAGATCTCCTGAAGAAGGAAATGGCAACCTGCTCTGGTATAGGTGCCTGGAGAATTCCATGGACAGAGCAGCCTGGCGGGCTACAGTCTGTGGGATCACAAAGACTGGGACGTGACTGACCGGTTTACTCACTGAATATAAAGACTCATTTAATATCTAATTTAATATCTATTTTTTCCCTACTTAGAATGACATTAAAAATAAATAAATAAGACACCATGGCAAGGTCAAGAGAGAGGATGGTAAAAAGGAAAATACTTCTTGTATACCTGTAAGAGCACTTTTCCACCTGCTTTACAAACAAGGGCCCCACATTTTTATCTTGCAAAGTATGCAGTCTGAAAGAGTTTTATTCTGTAGGGTGTTAGGTATGTATTACGTAGGTTTTTGTTTTTTATTATGTATTACAGGGTACACAACCACAAAGAGCTGTTTTCCCACAGAGAGAGGAATGCTGTTCTAAAACATTTTGCTGACTTGCAGTGACGTGTATATGCTTTCAAGAGGTTGAAGGATTTCCACCAACTGCCAATCTCCTGATCCTCTTTATTTTTATTTATTTATTACTGCCTCTGCCCATCTCCATGAAGACTCCTTGAGCTTCCAGAAAACTTCAGTTTTAAGATCTGACGCTTGGGAACAGTTGCCACACTACTATTAGTACACACTTCTGTCAACCGCTTTAAGGCAAAGCTCTTCCCTAAGTACAAACTGAACGGCAGGAGAGAGACCCTGGAAGGACAAACAGCATCTCCCGCACAATATGCTGAATGTGGGCGAGCTGAGGCTGGAGGCCTTTGGCCTAAGACTCTACCGTACCACTGGCTGAGACAGCATACTAGAGCTTGGAATATGTGCGGAAAGATATTTAAAGTGTACAGCAGTTGTTGTTTAATATGTATATTTTAAGGCAAAATATCAGAGACAAATTAATTATTTGTTCAGTTGCTAAGTTGTGTCCAACTCTGCAGTCCCATGGACTGTAGCATGCCAGACTCCTGTGTCCTCCACTATCTCCTGGAGTTGACTCAAATTCATGTCCGTTGAGTCAGCGATGCTCTCTAACCATCTCATATTATCATATCTCAAATCATATTATAGCAAATCAATTATAACTATAATATAAATGACACTTAGGGACTATAAGAGTACCTTTTTTTATTCTGCTTTCTTCACTTGACCTTAAAATGTCAAATGTATCCACTTTAATTTACTTAATATTTTCTTGTTTTTGGACAATAGTTGTTTGTGGTTTTGTGCCCCAAATTCTTCAATATCTAGAATTATTTTTTTAGAATAGGTTCCCAGTTGTCTGTTCCCAAAGAATATGATACTGACAAAGAATAATAATAAGTATTTTCAATTGTTTTCAAAAAAACATTACAACAGGCATTATGGAAAACAGTATATGATTCAGCAATTTCACTCCTAGGTATTTATCCAAAGAAAGTAACAACACTAATTCAAAAAGATGTATGCATCCTATGTTTGTTGCAGCATTATTTACAATGGTCAAAATGTGGAAGCAACATAATTGTCCATCAACAGATGAATGGATAAAGAAGATGTTATATATATATATATATATATATATATATATATATAATGGAATATTATGCAATCATAAAAAAGAATGAAATTTTGCCATTTGTGACAACATGGATGGACGTAGAGAGTATTATGTTCAGTGAAGTAAGGTCTTAGAAAGACATACTGTATGATTTCACTTATCTGTAAAATCTACATAACTAAACAGAAATAAGAGTCGTAGATAAAGAGAACAAACAGGTGGGTCAGAGGGGAGGAAGCTGGGGAGGGGAACAAAATAAATTAGGGAGATTACGAGGTACAGATTTACAGTTACAAAATAAATGAGTCCTGGGTATGAAAAAAATTACTGACATTTCTACTTTAAAAACTTAGGTCCCTTTACAAAAATGAATAGACTATGACGGCAAAGATGGGCAATATGAGCTTTAGGCTTACCACCTACTAGCAAAGCAGTGTGAGCTGGAAGAGCCTTTCTTTCCCAAACTGACTATCACTGGCCTGGATAGGGTGACAGACACAGAGCCAGTCACCATGGGTAAGGAATAGAGTGGCACCTTCATCTGTGAGGCCTGGACCATGTGCCAATCATAATGCCAAGGGATGGAGCCAACCCAGTTGAGCAGGGAGCAGCAAACATCATAGCCCTGAGCTGGACTAAGGAAAATCACACAGTCCCTAACTTTAGACCTCATGGCACATGGAAATACAGACGTGTATTTCCATGCCTTCAACTGGGTAAATGCTCCTAGGCTAAAGGGAGTTGAGGAACAAATAATCACAAAGTGGTCATTTATAACAGGCAGAATATACTTGCAGGTGATCAATTACCAAGTGCTTTCCTGCCCACAGACAAAAACTAATGCTCTCTTTTAGAAGTAGGCAACTGCTAAAAGCAAGCACGGGACTAGATCTATTGTGCACAGTATTTTATGAAAACATCAAGTTGTATCCTTAATGCATGCCCAAACTTCCTTTGACACACCAGTCATTATTATCTTTTCCTCTGAGCGAAATTTGTCTGGCATGAAATTGAACAATAAAAACCTTTGTAAAAAATAATAATGGAAAACTATCTCTTGAAAACAGATACACTTTCCAGCTTATGGGGTTCAGATATATATAAACCATAAGAAGCTGACTGACGTGAATTTGCTCAACAATGCAGGGAAGCATATAATAAAAGAATTCTCTCAAAGTGTAAACAAAAGGACCGTGTTACATAAGATGCATGTGTGCTCAGTCATGTCCCACTCTTTGCGACCCCATAGACTGTAGCCCGCCAGGCTCCTCTGTCTATGTAATTCTCTAGGCAAGAATACTGAAGCAGATTGCCATGCCCTCCTCCAGGGGATCTTCCCGACCCAGGGACCGAACCCGGGGTCTCCTGCATCTCCTGCACTGGCAGGTGGATTCTTTACCACTGCACCACCTTGGAAACCCTACATAAGATGACTTCTTATTTTGTCTGAATAATCACACTTTTTTCTGTTTTGATCACAAAGAGACAAGGTACCACCAAGCATCAGTTCAGATTTACTTTTGTTGGCCCTGAAATGTAAGTTAGTATTATATTCTTCCCCTTGATTTTTCACTGCCCCTTTCATTGCTGGGGGGAAAAGCGGGAAAGCGGTACACAAAGAAGCTAAGTAACTTGTCTGAAGTAACACAGACAATCACTAACAGAGCCAGAAACCAAAATCCTGTTTCCTCTAGTCTAATCCACTAAATCCTTCCAACAAGCATCACGACCTCAGCAACTGGATCTTTCTGGGTGTGCGTTCCAATGGCAAGAAATCAGGCAAGCTGTAAATACCACCAGCATTTACAGCTAAATGGGGTCGCTAAATATGAACTTGTGAGCACCCAGAGCTGAACCCAAATCCCTACTCTAAACATTCTGTAGTCAATCCATTTTTCACATATTTCCCTGAGTTCCCCTGGATATTATTACAGGTCTGGAAAGAGAGTTGGTTGGAAAACTTGGCATCAACTGTGCAAATAAAATGAAATGAAAAAGTTTTTCTTTAAAGAGAGTTTATTTCTTCAAAACACCAGCTCAGAAGCTGTGGAAGCAGCCGTATTTAATTAAACAAATGCTAAAAACCTCATGTTTTCAGTAGAGCAGACACTGGTTTTGCCATCTGTCTTTTTGCAGTTGTAGAGTCTCCACAAAGTAAATGTGGTAAAAAGAAATCATGATTGGTTTCTTTTCTAACAAACATTTTTCATGAAAATTGTCATCAACTACTGTCAGTATGAACAAAATACGACAAAACAGAGGTAAAAGGAGTAGAAATTTCAAGCAGGTATTCGAAAAGGTCCTGATTTCTGTCATATGCTGTCCATTTCCTCATTCAAAACGTATACATAGTTGTTATCCATTCCAAAATAAAGAACATTTTTTAAAAAACAGGAGCTTTTAGACAGATAGATGAACATGTGCTGGATCTGAAGATAGCAAGGTAGCTGGAAATGCCTTGAAAACCCTTAGTTAAGAAAAACGAAGAAAAATGAGACACCACATCTGCTATCACACAATATAAAGCGAGCTGAGGATCAACAAGGTGACAGGACTCGTTTTTCATCTTAGATAAAGCACTAAATACGTGCGGGTCTTCTCTTTTGTATTAGCAGAGTTGTAATAATAATAATAATAATGTTACTCATACTCAGATGGCTATTTTATGGTATGAGTTAAGAGGATTTTAAAAAGTGAATACTGCATAGTATTACTATAGTCATTTCAGAGTCTCACTTCTAAAATAACCTACAATGCAGAATCCTATAAATCCCACATCTCTCTCCTTTCTTAAAAAATTAATTTATTTATTTTACTTGGAGGCTAATTACTTTACAATATTGTAGTGGGTTTTGCCATATATTGATATGAATCAGCCATGGGCGTACATGTGCTCCCCATCCTGAACCCTTCACCCACTTCCCTCCCCATCCCATCCCTCAGGGTCATCCCAGTGCACCAGCCCTGAGCACCCTGTCTCATGCGTTGAGCCTGGACTGGAGATCTGTTTCACATATGATAATATACATGTTTCAATGCTATTCTCTCAAATCATCCCACCCTCACCTTCTCCCGCAGAGTCCAAAAGACTGTTCCTTACATCTGTGTCTCTTTTGCTGTTTCACATATAGAATTTAGAAAGATGGTAACGATGACCACATATATCTCTTGAATCCACATATTTATCTTCATTTCCACAATCATTATCCTAATTTAAAATGACTTGATCTCACATCAAGACTGCTTTGACACTCTCCAAACTCATATTTCTGTCTCCTTTCTTGCTAAGAGCTGACTCCAGGTCCTAAAAAAGTATGGTTCTGTCTTCCAAATCCATGTAATTTAACTAAAACTGTGACTTATCTTGGAGAAGACGTTAGTGTGTGATGCTGGAAAACTTTACTTTTTTCTGGTCTTCAAGGTAAGCATGTGACTTGCATGTATGTAAGAGTAATGCTGAGACTTCTTCGTGGTTCAGTGGTTAAGAATCTTGCAATGGGGGACGCAGGTTCCATCCCTGGTCAGGGAACTAAGATCCCACATGCCTCAAAGCAACTAAGCCTACACCGCACAACCTCTGAGCCCACGTGCCACAACTAGAGACTCCATGCACCACAACAAAAATCCCGTGTGCCACAGCTAAGATCTGACACAGCCAAATAAATAAAAACGTTTAAAAAGAAAAATGTTTCATACAGAAGTATCTCTGTGTTTGGGTGTCTGCATTCTGGACCACATTAATCAGAATCTAGAAGTAAGTACTGATGGTTTAAAAAAAAAAAAAGCCATGACAATCATAGCTTCATGGGCCTGAATCTTAATCAAAATTTCATGCTCAAGAATCACTGTGCAGGGTACAACGGAAATGCTACTCACGTGGCACTCTATATTTTTGCAAGACACAATGTTTTTGAAAAGCACACATCTGTTGTTTTTGCCCACTCAGCACCTACCAACTTTCTGGAAGACCAAGTCTCCCTCACTGGCTATGCCCTTGAGAGGACTGAAATCAAGCAACCCAGCGTGTGATCTAGACCAGGCCAACCTGAAGCTCTCCTCCAGGAATCTGAATCTCGAGCAAGTAACAAAGGTTAAAATAAATTCAAGTGTATTCATCCTCATGGCAGTGACCTTAAGAACTGTCCACTGACTCCCATTACCTCTCCTCCTGGAGCTGTTCTAATCCCCATTCTTTTAGAGACCAAGCACTTTGAGTTCTGGCAACAATACCCTTCTACTAATTTCCTTTTTTGTTCAAATTCGTGAGTCGATTTTTGTTAGTTGCAACCAAAGAACTCTACTTAAGATGGCTGTCACACCTTTTATATTTAAATACTAATTTACCTAAATAATGCCTAAGTACTACCATCAGCATAATTTCGCAAAAAAGAAAATTGTAATAATAATATAATTAAAGAGAAGAAAATCTGTACCAAGTGTGGTTCTGGTCTCCCTTTTCTTTAGTCTTTTCTTTATAGATAGAAGATGGTGCTAAGAATATTCGAAGTTTGTTGTTTGTTTGTTTTTTTTCACTAAACATACACACACATACCCGCGCCCTTTGAGTAGCCACTGAACTTGCTATGAGTCCAAAGTGAGGCAGCTCAAACACACATTTCACGCTGATGTTAAGAGCATCTGTGGGACTTCCCTGGTGGTCCAGTTGCTAAGAATCCGCCTTCCAATGCAGGGGATGGGAGTTCGATCCCTGGCTAGGGAAATAAGATCTTACTTGACACAGAGCAACTAAGTCCATGCACTAGAGAAGCCTGTGTGATGCAACGAAAGGCCAGCACTCCAAAAAAAAAAAAAAAAAAGAGAGAGAGAGAGACACACACACACACACAGAGCATCTACAAATGAGGACTCTTAGCTACTACCCAGTAGTTCTGGTGTACTAAGACTCCTTCTCACAACTCTTCCCATAACTAAGGGTCTGAATGCCACCTGCCAGGTCACCAGACGAATTTCAGATAGAGAAGGGTAGAGAAGACTGGGGTTCACAAAGCAATGGGGTAGGGGAGACAGGGGTTCATGAAGCAGTGGTCAGGTCTAACTCAGTTGCTACCCAATCAACCCTCCTTTCATGATTTTCTGAAAGACAAAACTCTTCTAGCTTCACTGCAGGCTTACAAGTAAGTACTGTATTTTCCAAATTATTTGTAATATACAAATTTAGTCATAAAATAGTAAGACTCTGAAAGGTAAGCAGCAAATGCAAACATCCAAAAGAATATTATAGTAGACACCTTAAGGTTCCATACATTTTGTGATCAGTGCAAAGAAATATTTTTGTAAATCTCATTAGAACTAGCTAGTCTCGTTATCTTTTTGAACACCAAAAGATCCAGTGCTAACTACTTTTTCTGTCTGAAAATCAAGTTTATCCCCACAGAATAAAAATACAGCCATTCAAAGGAGGCAAGAATATTCAGTGGAGAGAAGACAGTCTCCTCAACAAGTGGTATTGGGAAAGCTGGACAATGACACGCAAATCAATGAGGGCAGAAGGCTTCCACTCACCATACAGGAAGATAAATCCAAAAAGGTTTGAAGACTTACACATAAGACATGGGTCCATAAAACTCCTAGAAGAGAACTTAGGCAAAACATTCTCTGACATAAATTGCACTAATGTTTTCTTAGGTCAGTCTCCCAAGGCAATAGAAAAAAAGCAAAAATAAACAAATGAGACCAAATCAAACGTACACGCTTTTGCACAGGAAAGGAAACCATAAACAAAATGATAAGACAACCTACAAACTGACTGACAAGCACTTCATTTCCAAAATATAAAAACATACAATTCAATATAAAAAAAAAAGCTAACAAGCCAACTGAAAAATGCGCAGAGACCTAAATAGACATTTCTCCAAAGAAGACATACAAGATGGCCAAGAGACACATGAAAAGATGTCATCACTGCTAATAATTAGAGAACATGCAATTAAAACTACAATGAGGTATCACCTCGCTCCTGTCAGAATGGCCATCACTAAAATAAAAAATAATAAATGCTGCAGAGGGTGTGGGGAAAAGGGAACCCTCCTACACGGCTGGTGGGAATGTAAATTGGCACAGCCACTATGCAAAATACTACGAAGGTTACTCAAAAAACTAAAAATAGAGTTGCCATATGATCCAGCTATTCCACTCCTGGGCATATATCTAGACAAAACTGTAAGTCTAAAATACACATGCACCCCTATGCTCATAGCAGCATTATTGACAACAGCCATGACATAGACACAACCCGAACACCCACTGACAGACGATCAGATAAACAGGATGTGGCCATGAAAAAGAATGAAATAATGCCACCCACAGCAACACGGATGGACCCAGAGATCAGCATACTAAGCGAGATAGTCAGAAAGAGAGAGACAAACACCATATGATGTGACTTATATGTGGAATCTAAAGTGTGATACAAATGAACTTATTACAAAACAGACTCACAAACTACGGAAAGGGGCGGGGAGGGATAAATTAGGAGTTTGGAATTAGCAAATACAAACCACTATATAAAACAGGTAAACAACAAGGTCCTTCTGTATAGCACAGGGAACTATATTCAATATCCTGTAATAAATCATAGTGCAAAAGGATATTAAATATATATACATGTATAACTGAATCACTTTGCTGTACACCAGAAATGAATACAACATTAAATATCAGTCACATTCAACAACAATTTTTTTTTAATATGGTCATTTTCCAAAGAATATTCCAAGATTCAGGATGTGTATATAAGATCCCATTTTGTAAAAATATTTACAAATATGTTCAAGATACATTTCTTCCCCCATTTTAATGTAGAAGTGCTTTTTCAATACCCAAAACTTACTATTGAAATAATGGTTTATCATACAATCATTGACATTTGAGAAATGAAAAATACAGATAATACAAATATCCCTAAGTCATAAAAAGAACAAACTAGTGGTTATCACTGGGCGGAGGGAAGTGAGAGGGGAAATACAGAGGTAGGGGATTTAGAGGGACAAACCATTGTTATATAAAATAAGTTACAAAAATATATTGTTCAACACAGGGAACATAGCCAACACTTTATAATAACTATAAATGGAGTATAACCTTTAAAGGTGAATCACTATATTGTATACCTATAACATATAATATTACATACCAACAATACTTCAGTTTAACTTATATGCAGAGTACATCATGCAAAATGCCAGGCTGGACGAATCACAAGCTGGAATCAAGACTGCCAGGAGAAATATCAACCTCAGATATGCAGATGATACCACTCTAATGACAGAAAGTGAAAAGGAACTAAAGAGCCTCTTGATGAGGGTGAAAGAGGAGAGTGAAAAAGCTGGCTTGAAACTCAACATTCAAAAAACTAAGATTATAACATCTGGTCCCATCACTTCATGGCAAATAAAAGAGGAAAATTTAGAAAGAGTGACAGACTTTATTTTCTTGGGCTCCAAAATCACTGCAGATGGTGACTGCAGCCAAAAAGTTAAAAGACGCTTGCTTCTTGGAAGGAAAGCTATGACCAACCTAGACAATGTATTAAAAAGCAGAGACATTACTTTGCCAACAAAGTGATGAGTCAAAGCTATGATATTTCCAGTAGTCGTGTACAGATGTGAAAGTTGGTCCATAAAGAAGGCTGAGCACCAAACAATTGATGCTTTTGAATTGTGATGCTGGAGAAGACCTTTGAGAGTCCCTTGGACTGCAAAGAGATCAAACTAGTTAATCCTAAAGGAAATCAACCCTGAATATTCAATAGAAGGACTGTTGCTGAAGCTGAAACTCCAATACTTTGGCCACCTGATGCAAAGAGCTGACTCACTGAAAAGACCCTGATGCTTCGAAAGAGTGAAGGCAAAAGGAGAAGAGTATGGCACAGGATTAGATGGTTAGAGAGCATCAATGACTCAATGCACATGAATTTGAGCACACTCCAGGAGATAGTGGAGGACAGAGAAGCCTGGGATATTGCAGTCCACAGAGTTGCAAAGAGTCAGACACAGCTTAGCAGCTGAACAACAACAATATACTTTAGTTAAAAAAAAAAATTTAAGTTAATCCCGATTTGAAAAAACAAACAAACAAATGCCCAAGTCTTTCATTCTACTTTAATATCCCTTTCTAGTAATATCCAAATGAAGTGGCTTAAATTATTTTCCAATTTCTATAGTAGCTATCCCAAAGTAGCTTGGGATTTCTCACAGCCCTTATCGTCTTTGGGTCCATACGTCTGCTCTGGCTAAGTTTTTGATCTATATTCATCATCTCATCCACCCTCCTTTTCTGCCCATCTTCAAGTGTTTCTGCACTGTTAGCCATCTTCATTTCCCAAACATCACTAACACAAAGCTTCACAACTAAAGATATTTTAACTAGGATTTGAGAAAATAGAAAACTATTTCAAGTCAAATAGTAAATAACATTAAATAGAATTTTCTAAATCTTAAATATTTTTACCCATCCCAGTCTTTCGGTCATCTGATGAGAACAACTGAACTCATCAGAAAAGACTGATGTTGGGAAAGATTGAAGGCTAAAAGAGGAAGGTGGCAGCAGAGGATGAGATGGTTAGACAGCGTGAATTTGAGCAAACTCTGGGAGACAGTGGAGGACAGAGGAGCCTGGGGTGCTGCAGTCCATAGAGCTGCAAAGAGTCAGACACGACTTAGTGACAGAACAACAACAAAATTCCAGTCCTAAGGAATTTCGCAGGGTAGACTTTTCCCCCTGGGCTTCACTTTCCATGGGCTTCCCAGGTGGCGCTAGTGGTAAAGAACCCACCTGCCAATGCAGGAGACATGAGACATAGGTCCGATCCCTGGGTGGGGAAGATCCCCTGGAGATGGCAATCCACTCCAGTGTTCTTGCCTGGACAATCCCATGGACAAAGGAGCCTGGTGGGCTACAGTCCACAGGGTTGCACAGAGTCAGACATGACTGAAATAACTTGGGGGGATCTATTTCTCCTTGGTACATACATCTTTTTCCAATTTCCTCCTCTCTTAGGCCTAAGAGGACACCTTAGACCCTCTCTCCCCAGTTGCTAGAGGAAACTCAGTATTTCTAACATATTCTATACAGATTAATCTCTTAACGTTCCCTCCAGGACAGGTACACAAAATATTATTTCATACCAAAAAACAAAGCCTTTGATTTACTTCAAAACAACTAGGACATGGTAGTGGGAGTAGGGTACATGGATGAAACAGATTGCACATATGTTTATCAACGAAACTAGGTGATGAATTCATAATACTAATAATCTAACATCTCATCTATACTTATAGATGTAACATACTCATAAAAAGTTTCTAAAAAGCTAACAGTTGTGGTATAAATATAAATATGAGTTGTTGTTTTTATTTTCCCTCAGGGTAGATAGCTCTCTTGTGGAAGTCTGTATGTGTCTTTAAAAAAAATACCTGTTAAGGCAATTTTGTAAAATACATAAATTCACAATCTATGTGAATTGTGAAGTCTCCCTTTCCTTTCTGAGGTTTTGCACCTGCTAGGAACTTTACCTAGAAGATGGGCCTCGTGGCCTTCCCCTAACATTTACCTGCTAAGCTTTTTTTTTTTTTTTCTGATCTCACCTCCTTTGGAGGGCAGTTTTCCCTGGGTTAATTCATGCTGTCCTGCTCTGTGCTCCCACAGCCCTCCTGACCGCCCCTTCCCAACACTCATCACACTCTGTATGTCTTTATGCCCAGGGCACATGCTCTCCGAGGGCAGGGACAAAACATGTCTCATCCATGGCTGTAGCCAGGGTGTTCAGCATGGTGCCCAGGATATGGGAGTTACTCAGTGAGTGTTTACTGAATAAACAATTGAGCATTTGATTCAGTGAAACTGGGTAAAAACACCATCCCAGTTTCTGGTCAAACAACAGATACAATCAATACACACGTGTTGAGAGAAGGGAGAGACGGAGGAACAGAGATTTAGAATCAGGGCTGTACAGGGAGGAAATGAATGAGTTATGAGTGGAATAAATGAATACACAGCACTGAAGCTAGATAACCCTTTCTCGGTAAAGCAGGAGGCTAAGAAAACAGTGAGGAAATGGCAAGTAATAAACAAATCACATGCCAGCAGATTTTGATTATTTTCAGACCTATATATTCTCTTTCCATCACACTGTTTCCATGCTTGACTTTATCTGTACTTAAATGTCCAGCAGGCCTACTGGCACTTAATATTATTATTATATTTAACCCAGGAACAGATGGCATTAGCACTGAATTACTTTAAGATAAGCCTATTTTTATGTGTTCATTCCATGAAAAGAATGAGCCAAGATGGTACAGGAATGGGTAATTATCTTTTTCTTCTGTGAAGTATGTCTCTCTGCATCTTTCTGTGAATCTCTATCAGTTTTTATGACTTTGGGTGAAAATAACCCCCTCTCTGGGCTGGTAAGACGAACATTATTTCAATGTTAAAAGTAACATAACAAAGTATCTGCTTGTTTCCTGCCTTAGAATTACTGAGTTGTCAGGGTTTTCTCTGGCAATTTTCTGATATTCCCCCAACCATCATAGCAGGACTGATGTCTTTATCTCTCACTCAGAAAAAGCATTAGGCCTAGCCTTGACATGAAGGTGTTCATAATATTTAATCTCTTTTTTCTTCTTTTGCAGTAGTTTAAGTCCCATTACTCCCAGTCCTGTCCTCGTTGACTAATGAGGATAATTGATCCCTTTACTCTTGAAAACATCCTTTTACGTCTTTTGGAGAGTTATTATGGCCCTTTTCAGCCCTCTCTTCTCTGGGTAGAACCAGCCTGATTCTCTTCACCTCTCCTCACAGGGCTGATTTTCCAAACCTTTGATCATTGTTCTTCCCCGCTGAACTCTCTCCAACTTGTCTGCCTCTTTTAAATGTGGTGCCCAGGAGAGAATTCAATCTTCCCATTGAGTCTTAACCAGCACGATACTAATCTGTCCAGTGCTTAGTGCACGTGTAACCAAATCTGAAATAGTACTTATTCAAATTCTGGGAGGGAAGTTCTTTTCATTTAAAAAGTAAATTAAAAATGAATAATAAAATAAATTAAAAGTTCCTCATTTTAACTTGACAGTCAAGTGCTCCTTAGGTAGACCACATGATAGTGTAACACAGGACTTGAAAAGCAAGAAGATGTCAAACAACAGTGAACGGAAGTTGAGACGGAGATACAGGATCAGTTTTAGAGTGGATGATCTTCCTAAAGGAAAATAAACAGAGATTTTCAAATACTGAGAAAGACCTCCACACTATTCTATGTTGTTCTGCTCTGCTGATGTAGGGATAATTTACATGTAGAATAATTTATCTCATGTTTGTGTTTCTTCGAGAATCTCCTGAGAATAAACTTTTATAACAACTCAAGTTGATCTAAGGCTAATTTTACTGATGTGTGTAACAGCTTAACATTATACTACAAGCTATCAATAAAAACTATAATCTATCAGCTGGTTGAACAAAAGGAAATAGACCTTTGCCACTGAAACATGAGGAAAGTTTAAGAAATGGTTTAGAAGAGGGTATGTCTTCCTTGGTCTTCCCTGGTGGCTCAGGGGGTAAAGAATTCACCTGCAATTCAGGAGACTGCCTGCAGGTACACCTGGGTTCAATCCCTGAGTCAGGAAGATCCCCTGGGGAAGGAACTGGCAACCCACTCCAGTGTTCTTGCTTGGGAAATCCCATGCACAAAGGAGCCTGGTGGGCTACAGTCCACAGGGTGGCAAGAGTCAGACACGACTTAGTGACTCAGCCACCACCGTGTTTTCCTTATATCATTAAAAAGCTGACCGTGTATCAAATCATCTACTTAAGTTCTTTTATTTGTACCAGTCCTTCAAATGGGAGACGGCAATGGCACCCCACTCTAGTACTCTCGCCTGGAAAATCTCATGGATGGAGGAGCCTGGTAGGCTGCAGTCCATGGGGTCGCGAAGAGTCCGACACGACTGAGCGACTTCACTTTCACTTTTCCTTTCATTCACTGGAGAAGGAAATGGCAACCCACTCCAGTGTTCTTGCCTGGAGAATCCCAGGGACGGGGGAGCCTGGTGGGCTGCCGTCTATGGGGTCACACAGAGTCGGACACGACTGAAGTGACTTAGCAGCAGCAGTCCTTCAAATAAAGTAATACAGTACTGCTCTCCCCTCAAAGGAACAAAAAAAAAACCTAAGGAAAATCCAAACAACACATTAGATATCAACCATTGTTTTTGCAGGGTTTAAACTCTAGCAAATAAGACAAGATAAAGAAACATGAAATACTAGAAGGGCAGCTTAATGCTAAACAGTGTGGTACTAAGTATAAGTAAAATAGTAATTCAGAGAATGGAGAGATCAGTCCAGATGCAATAAAGACATGGCTTCACAGAAAAGATGGGCATACACTGAGTCTTGAAAAATAGGAGGCAGTAGAGAAAGGGAGCAAGAACACAGGGGGTAAAGGAGAAATTAATATGTCAGGTCTAGATGTCAGCGAGCAAACAGACTTGACTGGAATAGAGAAACGAGCTGGGGAACTGGGAGAAATAGACAAAGTGCACCACTCTGGTGGTTAAAACAGAAATAGAATGGCCCACTCTGTTTAAAAGGCAGGCAGGCATGTATGAATTCAGCGTGATGCGCAACTGAGGGACTGAGCAGCCTTACGATGCAGGACGCTTCGTCTGCGGCAGCCTTCTGCGTGGATGGGATGGAGGGGGAGGGACAGTGCGGAAGCCAGCGGAGCACCTGCCCGTGTTCCATCCATCACCAAGTGCTTGGGGCTGTCAAACTTGTCCTTTTAAATTACTGAGCCCAATTATTCCTCTTTGCTGTGCAGCTTGGTGACTTTCACACAAGTCAAAAAGGTAGAGTAAAACATTTCCGTATTAATCCATCAACACGCGAATTTGAAGCAACTTGGAGACCCAGAAAACCGACCTGAATATGGATAATTAATAGAGAGATTCAACTTTAAACACTTAACTCTGATAACATTGTTTCTTGGGGTCGGGTGGGGAGAAGAAAAGAGAGAAAGAGAGATCAATATGACCACTAGATGTCACTGTTGTTAGCCTACCTCAAGGTTAAGCAGTCCAGAGGGTTTAAAATAGTTCTCAACACAGAGAAAATTTAAAGGTCCTTAATACTTCCAGTCAAAATGTTCCACAACCCAGATCTCCCCCACATCCAATTTCTGCCCGGGAGATAAATTCAAGCTACCTGTCTAAGGGCATACTATAATTTCTAAAATAAGCTGGCTGCAAATGCAGCTTTCTTATTTTTAACACAGCTTTCTTCTCTAGCACTGGGGACTCTGCAGTGCTGTGTGTGGGGCTGACCTGTCGCTTCTTAAGCAGTATACGCAGCCATACGGACTTAGTGCATTAGTTCTTTTTCAAGTGAGTTTAAATACAATTTTTAACTACTTAATATCTGACTTAGAGTGTTTCCTTGAGTTATGTGTGTCACAGATCTAATGCCACAAGCAGAATCTCTGAAATCTGTGTCACCATTTCATAATGTGGCTTTTAATACAGTGGACAATTTGGAAGCTCAAAGCCATACTCTTTCATGTTTTAAACAGTCCTCATTACCAAGCCATTAAAGATATTTGGGATATTTTAGTTATGTTTAGGCTATAGCTTATGTTCTGAACATCACATAACAATGCTTTGTCTGCCTAATAAAAGCTCTTAAGTAGTACTATATATCTTTTTGTAAATAGATGCTATATAAAATACCTTATGAAATATTTAATGACCATCCCCAAATTCTTTGAGTTCTTTTTTCCCTACTTCTCAAAGATATTATTTAAATTAAGGTGGTGGGAAGCCAGAGACACATGCAAGTGGAAGCAAGGATTCATAAGGCTGCGATCTGAAGCGCCCAGGTTCTTTCCCAGCCCCTGTTTTCTTGGGAGTATGCAGAAGCATGCCATGCCAGTTTCTGCTTCTATCTCTGATAGTCCTTTCATAAAGGAGGGAAAGATGGGTATCACAAAGTACCATTCAGCTGAGTTAAGGGATTAAAGATGCATAATTGTTCTTCAGATTCATGAGGGTGTCTTTGGTTTTTTTAATTGGAAAGTTAAAAAAAAATTTTTTTTTTGAAATGTCCAAACCTGATTCTTTTTTAGGAACTCTGGGAGACATGCACAGCCAAGTCTCCATGCCTTGTAGGATGAATTACCTTTTTTCCCCCAGGCATCTGCATCTCTGGAGAACTACTTGGTTACTTCCTCAGCTGGACTCCTAAGAGCACAAAATCAGAGAGACTCATCTCACAGTGTCCCGGTTCATCTGGCACTGTGCTTTCAGCACAGAAGACATTTCAGTTCCAGGGCAAGGTAGAGAATTCAGAAGATTCTGAGAGCAAAGACCCTCCAGGTCCCAGACATGATGTACCGGTCCAGCAGCGTGCCAGAAGCCAGCTTTCTGAGGGCAGAGCAATAAACAAAAGATGTTCTTTCTCTTCCAACCATCTAATCTAGCTCACTACAAGGACTGAGTCAGGCTGAAAAATTCCTTGAGCAGCATCTTTGCAACATAGAACTGAACGATCAGAGAAGTTTATCTCTCTAATCTGTACCAAGAAAGTGTGACAAAGTACATTAACTTCTATTTTAAATACCCTATCTATATTTATTGATACTCCTCTAAAACACTATTTGCACTGTGATGAGTTCTTATGTTGATTTTTATACATTGGTTTAATTTCAGAGAACGAACATACATTTCTTTTTGCAAGTAAAAATGGAGACATAAAAAGAAACAGGTATTTATATTGGCAAAGTAATATGAGATATTGAAACAATATGGATAACTTTTTAAAAAAAACTTTTGACACTGGAGAAAAATAGAATCGTTCTGTTTGTCATGAAGTATATACAAATCACACATATGTAAATCACAGGTTTATAAATCTCAAATTCAGCTCAGAATCATTCAGTTATTTTCATCGATTCTTTTGTGGCAACGAGCTAGAAAGCTTATGCAATCTGAAAAACACGATAGCATGGAATCTATACTTTATAAAGTAAAACGTTTAACCACAAAGAAAGTTTACATGTTTTTCCATTTGGAATCATGTTAATTCACTGTAGACTACTTCTGAGCAACAACAACAAAAAGCAACTAATATTCCTCTATTCTATCAGAAGCCATGCAAATTTTCCCTCATAGGATGCAATAATATTTGGAATGTAGATGGTTATTTCCATTTGAGGTCAAAATGTGGTAACAATAGAAAATCAGACAGTTGGCGGAAATCCCAGGTTTAAGCTTAAAAAAACAGAACTTTTTGATCACTAGTAACTAGAAAAACAAAACTTTGTGTTATGTTAAAATGTGTTTGCAAATTAACCACTTGTTATTGGTAGTGAAGTTCTGGGATACTTTAATCTGAACTAAAATTTAGTATTTCAGATGGCATGTTCAGATTATCGGGGAGTGGTGGGGGGGAGGAATTCAGTTAAAACTCTGGGCAAAATGTCCCAAGAGATGTGTGTTCTGCGGGATGACTTGTCTGGAGTTCTCTTTGGAAATGCTCTCTGTCCGGATGCTCCCACACTCCAACGTGGGACCCGTGCCAGTTGCACACCACATCCGAGCAAAGAGAAGGGATGTGAAATCAAGAGTTTGGCTCAGCTTTTCCAAACCAAACCCCGCACAGTCGGTAAGCGGAGAGAAGGAGCTTGTAGCTGCACAAGGCATGTCTCGTAAACTGCTTCAAAGCCTTTAAACTGTATTTTAAATGTGTTCATTTCTACATTCCCAACTCTTTATCCTTTCAGGTGTTACAGTTTGAGGGTATACAGCTGGCTGCCACCCCAAAGTCACCCAGCCAAGGGTGCTCAGGTGTGAGCAGGTTGGGAGTCAGCCAGGCTCTGGGACCTAAAGGAGGGCGGCTCCTTGCCCTAATTCCAGCAAGACCCTCCGTGTGCTCGCAGCCGCCTTGCACCCTGTCTGCTGTGCTCCATCCTTCCTAAGGTGCCCCATGCACCTGCAGAGGCAACACTGTATGTTTCCCTGTGTCAACGACAGCAGCTTATTCTGCCCCCACCCCTTCCACCAGTGAGTAACTGAACAACTACGAGATTTCAAGAAATCAGTACATGTTAGAAAGTACATTCACAGGCTCTGTCCTCACTTGTGAATGTAGACAACTAGAAGGAAGGCAAAAAACACAGAGGGAAAAAACAGCTGGGCTTTTTAGGTAATAAGAAGCTGGACTAAAAGAACCTCTCCATGAAGCTATGCTTGAAGGAGCCGAAATGCCTGAATAACCACCTAAACATCTCCCCCGCTGACTTCTTGCAGAACATTAACAGTTCATCTCCTCTTTGGTCTAAGTCACATGTTCTTGGGCTTTCCTGGTGGCTCAGTGGTAAAGAATCTGCCTGCCAATGCAGGAGATTGAGGAGACACAGGTTCAATTGCTGGGTTGGGAAGATTCCCCTGAGAACACAGAAACCCACTCCAGTATTCTTACCTGGAGAATGCCATGGACAGAGGAGCCTGGTGGGCTACAGTTCATAGAGTCACAAAGAGTCTGACACGACTGAAGGGACTTAGCATGTTTGCATACAGGTATTCCATAAAGAAATATACTGCTAATTTGAGGCATTAAAATTTCATGGGAAAGGAGATTAGAAAAAGATGCCCATAAATGTCCTTGCAGGTTGACAGAGCAATGACAAAAAATGTTGAGAAACCCTGGATTTAGGCATTTTTTCTCAGAAAAGCTCCGTCAAGATTATGCGAGCAGGAACAACACAGAGTCAAATGACTGACCAACAATTGTTGAGCAACAATATACGCAGCCTACTTTATCAGTTATTGTAAGAAAACAAAAGAGACACAAAATATGACTCCCGTTTTTAAAAGTGTATATAGATGAGCTGGACAGTGAACATTCAGCACAGGATAAATAGATGCCGATGTGGATATCAACCCCTGGATATATAAAGAGCTATTTAAAATATTTTAATAATGTGAAACAGTTTATGAAAAGGGCTCAGTAATTACACAAACATAAGGTTAAGTGTAGCTCAAAGGACAGAAAGATGAGGGTGGTGATCTGGGAGGGTTTCATGCATAAAATGGGATGTGAATTGGACCCTAAAAGGTGATGGGGGTTGATGCAGTGGACAGGAGATGGGAAAGTTCCCAAAAAAGAAAGAGGCTTTGGGCTGAGGACTTGCATCAGAACACAGAGTAAGACTCTCAATTCCAGAAGGAAAACAAAGTCTCCAGGGATCTAGGACAGAGTTTAGAGACCTGCGCCAAGTCCTGGCCAGTCTGAAGGTCTCACTGGGACAGTTTTCAATTTTTTTTCCATTAAAAAAAATTTTTATGATAACTATCTTAGTGCATGTGACGTGGTATCTCACTGTGTGTTTCTTTTAATATTACATTTTTTCCTTTAGTAAAATAAACATAACAAAATTTATCGCTCTAACTATTTCAAAATGTACAGTTCATTGGCATTAAATCTATTCATATTGTTGTGCAACCACCATGACTATTCATGTCCAGAACTTTTTCATCATCCCATACTAAAACTCTATACTCATTAAACAATAATTTCCCAGGAGGACTTCCCTGGTGGTCCAGTGGTAAAGAATCCAATGAAGGGGATGCAGGTTGAATCCCTGATTGGGGAACCAAGACCCCACATGTCGTGGGGCAACTAAGCCTATGCGTCACAACTAGAGAAGCCTGCATTCCACAGTGAAGACCCAGCATAGTAAAAAAAAGAAAAAGAAAAATCTTCCCATCCCTCTCTTCTCCCAATCCCTGCCAATCACTGTTCTACATTGTCTCTATTTGTGTTCCTAGGTACTTAAAATAAGCGCCCTTTTGTGTCTAGCTTATTTCATTGGGAATGATGTCTTCAAGTTTCATCTTTGTTGCAACATGTGTCAGATTTTCATACTTTTTAAAGGCTGAATAATGCTCCACTGTACCCAGCTTTTTCTTCTTGTCCCAACTTTCTTGATAATTTAGCTGTGAGACTATAAGTGCGGGCATCCTTTCAAAGGCCTTAGAGTACTATAGCCATGGGATGCCGTATCATTCCAGGTTGAGCTGTATATATCTGTTTCATATCCTCCCCATTACAAATATTATCCCTGTTACAGATATAAAAGAGAAGGGGTCCTCAAGGTTGACTGCAAAGTTTTCCACCTTTGTGATTAGAAGAATTGTGGATTCATCGAAGAGGAAAATCAGAACTATGATGATGAAGTCTATCTGCCTGTGTGTGTTCAGCTGCTCAGTCGTGTCCAACTCTGCGACCCCATGAACTGTAGCCCCACCAGGCTCCTCTGTCCATGGGATTTCCCAGGCAAAAATACTGGAGTGGGGTTGCTATTCCCTTCTCCAGGGGATCTTCCTGACCTAGGCATCAAAGCCAGGTCTCCTGCATTACAGGCAGATTCTTTACCCTCTGAGCCACCAGGGAAACCCCAATCTGCCTGAGTTGGAGGTAATTACGGAATCAGTTGAAACATCCATTGAAGATCCATAACTGGAATTCAAAAGAGAGGCTGGAAACAGAGAAGTAGAACCCAGGCTTGTGGGCATTAAGAGGCTCCTCTGCTGAAAATCTCAGCACTGCAGGAGCTATCTTGGGAACAGGACACTAACAGACTCCATGGATGGGGAAGTCAAAGAGAGGGGTGATTTTGAAAGTCTGAAGAGTAAGGGAAGACCCAGTTGAGGGCAGGAACCATGCCTTTATAACTTCTCAGTAGATTGAGGCTGACTTGAGCACTGTGATATAAAGGATTCTGAGGCCAATTCCAGGCTGAGTAAATTCTGTGCTTTAATCTCGCTATTCACATGGGATGATGGTGAGGGTGTGCGCAGCCAGAGTGTGGCTATGTGAACCACTCATTTACTACCTCTGCAATGTGGGTTAAGGAGGCTTATGACGTAAAAAGATCTGCCATTGACGTTGCATGCTATTTCCTGGAGGAGGAAACATTTGAACTGAGCCTTGAAATAAGTAACTCAAGGTAGAGAAGGGAGAGGGCAGACCTTAGTTTTATGCTCTCTATATATCTCATATATTTTATATGCAGGAGAGGTAAGCAAGGACTGGAGTTAAACCATCAACTAGCTCTCTCAAACTCCATCTACTGAACTTATCTGCAGGACAGCAATAGAGATTCAGAGACATGGAGAACAGACTTGCAGACACAGCAGGGGAAGGAGAGGGTGAGACAAATTAAGAGAGCAGCATGGAAACATATACATTACCATACGTAAAACAGACAGCCAGTGGGAATTTGCTGTGCAACACAGGGAGCTCAACCCTGGTGCTCTGTGACAACCTAGAGAGGTGGGATGGAGTGGGAGGTGGGAGGGAGGTTCAAGAGGGAGGGGACATATGGCTGACTCATGTTGACATATGGCAGAAACCAACACAACATTGTAAAGCAATTATCCTCTAAGTAAAATTGAAACATGTAAAATATCATGTATGAAACGAGTTGCCCGTCCAGGTTCGATGCACGATACTGGATGCTTGGGGCTGGTGCACTGGGACGACCCAGAGGCATGGTATGGGGAGGGAGGAGGGAGGAGGGAAGAGGGTTCAGGATGGGGAACACATGTATACCTGTGGCGGATTCATTTTGATATTTGGCAAAACTAATACAATTATGTAAAGTTTAAAAATAAAATAAAATTAAAAAAAAAAAAAAAAAACAAAAACAAAACTCTACCCACCGTTTTTCTAGTTTCCCTCATGTACAGGAAGACTCCTTTGCAGCAAGGATTCAGGTTGCAAAGACACGCATTTTTTTCATGTAGAAAGCAGACATGAAGGAAAGGCCATTTTCATAACCTTTGGCTCTTTACACTAGCTACACGGAATGGAAAAGAGTCTTCGGGTTTCTTCCCTCCAGCTCCCTTGGTTAAGAGGCAAGTGCAACAGTAATGACGGCAGCAGCTTCTGATCTCCCTGGACTGTTGTCGAGTTTCTTGAATCAAATCTGCTAGCGGCCTCTGTTATGCTCCAGGAGGTGTTTTTGGAGGCCTGGCCTAGACTCTTCCTCCAGACCTTCTGATGCTTTTGTAAGTACCCAACTGCCTGAAATCCCTCACTGCTTAGAACATCTCGAATGACTTCTGCTTTCTACACTGAACCCCAGCTGGGATCAGGAGAGTCAAAGATAGTGGGAACGTATACGCTATGATTGGGAAACAAGGAGAGCAGCAGCTTGATTGAAGACATGGGATTGTTTGGGGAAGCTCCAGATGGAAATATACTGGATGGATGGGGTCAGAACCAGACTGTGGAAGCTTTTCATGCCACAGTGTTCAGTTAAGGCTTGATTTCAGTTCAGGCTTGATCTCACAGGGAACATCTATCATTGGTGAGACACAACAGAGGTGAGGCTGATGGACTGGAACATGGAGAGACTGAAATCAGAGGCTACTATAATAGCGGGGCTTGAGACAAGGAGGACTTGGGATAACGTAGGCGTCAAAAGGAAAGAGTAAATTCAATGGTATAAGGAAAGACCTGAAGTTGTGCATAAAATAAAAAATATACAATATTTCTGACCTCAAAAGCTCATTTGATTAAAAATACCAGTTTGTCACAAAATAGATATGACTATCAGTAAGTCATACAGACATACATATAGTCCCAGGAGTTATGACTTTATTTAATAAAAGTGAAAATTTGTATTCTTTTCATTTAATTTCTTCCTTTTATAGGAGGGTGGGGGAAGACTTGGTAAGAGACTAGTCAAAGTTAGACAAACTGGTTCATTGGGAAAAACCCTGATATTGGTAAAGACTGAGGTCAAGAGGAGAAGGGGGGCGACAGAGGACGACATGGTTGGATGGCATCATCGACCCAATGGACGTGCAGTCTGAGCAAACTCTGGGAGATGGTACAGGACAGGGAAGCCTGGTGTACTGCAGTCCGTGGGGTCACAAAGAGTGGAACATGACTGAGCAACTGAACAACAACAACATTTGGTTTCTTCCTTTTACAGGAGGGTGGGGGAAGATTTGATAAAATAATACTAGTCAAAGTTAGACAAACTGGTTCTGATCCATCTACACAAGTTCATCCACTGACACTGCTCCCTTTCACTGCTGAATCATTGCAGAGGGTGGCCAAGTAAAATAATAAACCCTGAGATCCTGGAATACTGCCTATCCTGGCAATGTGAACCTAGCAGAAGAAGGGCCAAGAGTGAAGAAATGTCCCCTGAGAAGTCCCGCTCCCCAGCCACTAAGTTTCTGCCCTAGTTCCCAGGCCAGTCAAGCTCTCTCAAGTTATCCTAATCATTCCTCTTTATTGAGTTATCTACTATGTCCAGATTCTGAGTCAAGAGATTTACATTTGTCATCTCATTTTACCATCGTGATAATCTTTACAATAAATACTTTTGTAATAGTTCAAATTCTAAAACTGGGGCTCAGAAAGCTTATAAAACTTTTGATCAATTCATTCAATCAATTTCTTTTATCACCTTAAAATTGGAAATCATGGTGAATTATGGGATTAAATAAAAGGCAATCAACCCATCCTCTCCCACCCAGACAATACTGAGTCTCCCAAATTGGTTCAGGCATTATTATGCTTGTGAGATATTTTAGAAAAAATATGATGGAAATATTGAGGCTTTTCAATTATCAAAATTTCTATAGCTCTAAAACAGTTTCGATATCATCCTTTGATTACATGACTTCCTGGTTTGTGATTAAAAACTAAGGTCTGGGTTTCCCTGGTAGTCCGGTGGTCAAGAATTTGCCTGCTAATGCAGGGGACACAGGGTTCGATCCCTGGCATGTGCCACAGGGAAACTAAACCCATGCACCCCAACTGCTGAGCCTAAGTGCCACAACTACTGAAGCCCGTGTGCCTAGAGCCCCTGCTCTGCAACAACAGAAGCCACTGCCGTGAGAAGCCTGCACAGCACAACTGGAGAGTCGCCCCTGCTCGCCACGACTAGAGAAAGCCTGTGTGCAGCAATGAAGACTCGGAACAGCCAGAAAGAAAGAAATAAAAATTTTTCTTAAAAATTAGGCCTGAAGAAAAAAGAACAAAGCAGGAGGCAATCCTCCCAGACTTTGGGCCAATCTACTATAGCTACAAAGCTGCAGTAATCAAAATGGCATGGTAATCAAAACAGCACAAAAACAGATACATGGATCAGTGGAACAGAACGGAAGGCCCAGAAATAAACCCACACACCTGTAGGCAGTTATTCTATGACAAAGGAGGCGAGAAGACAGAATGGAGAAAAGACCGTCTCTTCAGCGAGTGATGTTGGGAAAGCTGGACAGTTGCATGTAAATCAATGAAGCCAGAACACACCCTCACACCATTCACAAAAACAGACTCAAAACGGTTTAAAGACTGAAAGATAAGACACAGCACCATAAAACTCCTAGAAGAGAACATAGGCAAAACGTTCTCTGACATAAATCATACCAATGTTTTCTTGGGTTGGTCTCTCAAGGCTAAAAAAGCAAAAATAAACAAATGGACCTAATTAAACTCACAAGCTCTGGTACAGCAAAGGAAACCATAAACAAATGAAAAACAGTCTACAGACGGGGAGAAAATGTTTGCAAATGATGCAACCAACAAGGGCTTAATCTCCAAAATATTAGAACAGTTCCTACAATTCAGTATTAGAAAAACCAAACAACCCAATCAAACAATGTGCAGAGACTTAAATAGACATTTCTCCAAAGATGACATGCAGATGGCCAACAGGAACATGAAAAGATGCTCATCATTGCTAATTATTAGAGAAATGCAAATCAAAACTACAATGAGGTATCACCTCACACCTGTGAGATGATCATCATTAAAAAGTCTACAAATAATAAATGCCGGAGAGGGTATGGAGAAAAGGGAACCCGCCTACACTTTTGGTGGGAATGTCAATTGGTGCAGCCACCACTGAAAACACTATGGAGGTTCCTCAAAAAACTACAAACAGAGTTGCCAAAGGATCCAGCAATCCCAGCCCTGAGCATATATCCAGATAAAACTCTCAATTCTAAAAGATACACGTTTCAATGTTCATTGCAGCACTATTCACAATAGCCAAGACATGGAAGCACCCTAAATGTCCCCTGACAGATGAATGGATAAAGAGGATATAGTACACACACACACACACACACACACGTGCGCGCGCGCGCACACACACACACAATGGAATACCACTTGGCCATAAAAAGAATGAAGTAATGCCATTTGCAGCAACATGAATGGACCTAGAGATTATCGTACTGAGTGAAGTAAGTCAGAAAGAGAGAGCCAAATGCCATATAATATTACATATATGTGGAATTTAAAATATGACACAAACAAACATATCTATGAAACAGAAAGAGACTTGTGGTTGACAAGGGGGAGGGAAGATGAGGGCGAGATCAACCGAGAGTTTGGGGTTAGTAGACGCAAACTATTATACAGAAAACAGATTTTTAAAAAAAAGGTCTTTCTGTAAAGCACAGGGTACTATAATAAAAATACCCTGTAGTAAACCATAATGGAAAAGAACATTACATATACATATGTTATACATAAAATAAGAATTTATATATAATAAGAATATATATACATGTATAACTGAATCATTTCATGGTACAGCAGAAATTAACACATTGTAAATCAACTATCAGTTCAGTTCAGTTCAGTTCAGTCGCTCAGTCGTGTCCGAATCTTTTCGACCCCATGAATTGCAGCACGCCAGGCCTCCCTGTCCATCACCAACTCCCAGAGTTCACTCAGACTCATGTCCATTGAGTCAATGATGCCATCCAGCCATCTCATCCTCTGTCGTCCCCTTCTTCTTCTGCCCCCAATCCCTCCCAGCATCAGAGTTTTTTCCAATGAGTCAACTCTTCGCATGAGGTGGCCAAAGTACTGGAGTTTCAGCTTTAGCATAATTCCCTCCAAAGAAATCCCAGAGCTGATCTCTTTCAGAATGGACTGGTTGGATCTCCTTGCAGTCCAAGGGACTCTCAAGAGTCTTCTCCAACACCACAGTTCAAAAGCATCAATTCTTCCGCGTATACGTCAATTAAAATATTAAGGGATTTTTCTCAGATTAAATCAATTCTATTTTCTCAATATGGATTCTTTCCGTAATTCCAGATTACATATCAACCAACATTCACAAAACCTGTTATTAACTGCCATGAAAGTCACGTCAATGGAAAAGAGGTAAAGCAGAATTTCTAGGGGCAATGCAATTTTCTCACATGTCCGGCCTTTAAAGGCAATGACTGGTTACCATAAATCTTTATATCCAACTTTTTTAACTTTAAAAAAGTCAAAGAAGTTAAGGAAAGTTCAGCCAGTGCCTGGTCCTATAATACTGTCTACTTTCATTAGCCTACTTAGTATAAAAAGAATAGTAAGTTTCACCGGATCCCAGGAGCACTGGGCAGACTAACTAATAGCCATAACATGATTTCAAATGCAGAATGCTATATCTGTATGTGCTAACTTTTTTCGCCAGTAATCATGCTAATATCCTATTCACTGCACTGGTAATTGCATAGCGCCATCCCTGCAATGTAATGACGTGCGCCACATGCAAAAGTCAGGTGAGATGATCTAATGATGTTAAGATGAAATGCTGTCAGGGTAAGTCTGTAAAGATAGGATAACACTGTCAAAAATGAAAGGAAATTATGGCACTGTAAGTTCTACTACCATTAAGAGATTCTGGAAGGAAAGGGTTCCACAATCTGGGGCAACGTCTGTTATGACAGATGTGCTCAAGCAACTTAAAAGACAAACTGGCATTCCTCATCTAATTTCCTTTATCCAGAGAGTTTTTATTAAAATTCTCTGTTAACTTCCTACATGAATGTCTTCAAGCCGAGAACAGAACTGTGATGCTCAAAAGCAATTTGTGTTTGAAACATTCATTGTTCTTCGGGTCTATGGTCCAACATAATTGCACCAGATAGTCATTTCTTTTGCAAGGGCAATGAGTACATTTTAAAAGTTTTGTGAAAGGTAATAGTCCTCCAAGTTTCACTCTTTGAAGAAACCTTGGCAGTAAGGGAGATATCTTTGTTGCATATGGCACGCCTCACAGAAGAAAAGAAATACAGCCCCTGAATGCATGGTCAGTTTAGGCATAAGTATTTATCCTCTCTATATACCAGACTTTGAAAAGCTTTAGGACGGTCCAAGCTTAAAAGAAAACAAAACCTCTCAGTATACTTTTGTGCATTTGGGAGCCTCGGGTTTCAGGCCTATGCAGTTTTCTATTATGCGGGAGACTCAGATTAAGTGATTTTTAAAACATAGAGGCGTGATTTCTGCCAAGACTATTAAAAAGAAAATAATCAAAATGAAAAAAGGGATAGAGAGTCAACACTTAGGAAAAATTGGACAAAAGATGGAATTTTGTTGCACTCAGGGATTCTCCCAGTCTATGTGGTGTCTTGGTGTGTCTAGAGACAGATGCACCTTTCCTGGGGCAGACAGAGCCCCTCGCTTAGATACATGGCTGAGCAAATATAGTACAGGCGGGACTCGGTTCCCATTCTCCTTTCATCATGGCACCCTTGTGCAGTGTGCAACCTTCACAACCTCTGGTGATGGTCCCGACCCTCCCCAGCCTCTCAGGTACAGGCCCAGTAGCTCAACCCCAAGGCATCTAGAAAACCTCTGCTCTCCCTACCATGAAAACTCCCATAAGGTCAGGCTACTGGATAGGACTTCCCAAGGTGGCCTCCTAAAATACTTTGCAGAGTCTCAGAAATATATTCTAAAATTAAGGTTTGGCCAGGAACATTCCAGCTTTTGTCCTAGGGTAATTATTATCATCTTTGAATTTTCAAAAACGTCTGTGTTTGTACATCTGAAACTAACATAACATTGCTTAAAAAAAAAAAAAAGTGTCCCAGTGTGAATGATACCATACATGGTCACTCTACACATAACTTTGGCACAATGGTAAAGAATTCACCTGCCTATGCAGGAGACACAGGAGAGCTGGGTTGGGTCCCTGGGTCAGGAAGATTCCCTGAAGGAGAAAATGGCAACCCACTCCAGTATTCTTGCCTAGAGAATCCCATGAACAGAGGAGCCTGGCGGGCTCCAGTCCATGGGGTCACAAAGAGTCAGACATGACAGAGCAACTGAGCATACACACATAATTTTGATAAGAAACTGAGATTTTGTTAGAATAGTTTACAGAGAGATGCATGAGATACATGCATGGATGTGAAGAGGGGAGATGTGAGGGGGCTGAAGAATGGAGGCAAATGGTAGAATAAGGTCTCCCACTCAGTTTTACATGGACTGTCACTAGTTAGGTCCAGGGACCACTTGCTCATTACATCAGTTATGAAATTAAGCTTTCCTATTAGAGCAACTTTCCCCTGAATTTTCCTGGTTCCAATCCGGAGGACTGCCAAACACACCCAGATCTACATCATATCTCAATCCAACTTCCTAAATTAATACCCATCAATTGTATCCTATTTTTAAAAAAATGAGATTCATTAAAGGAAAGAAAATTGTTGATGTAAACAAACCATTACAGGGACTCCCCTGGTGATCCAGTGGCTAAGACTCTGTGCTTCCACTCCAAGGGGCGTGGATTTGACCCCTAGTTGGGGAACTAAGATCACACACGCCCTGTGGTGTGGCCAAGAAAAAGGATAAAACAAACTATTATAACTAAAAGATGTGTTGAATGTGTCTGAGAATACTAAGAAAAAGAAAAAGAACAACAAAAATGTTATCCTGGTGTCTAAAGCCACAATTCTTCGCTCTTATTGGAAGGTGGAGGATTTCCAGCTTTGGAGATTCCCCATGTAATAAACTTACCAGCTACAGCAGCGTAACTAAGATTCTTAACCTCTGTCTCACATTCCCCCACGTGAAGGGGATAATGAGGCGCCTCCTTGCACGCGGCTATAAAGAAGCGAAAAAATAAACACAAAATAATTAGCGCATAGTAAATGCCTACTCAATACTGTTATTTTATATATTAAAAGAGTACCAAATTTGCTTTTGACCAATTTTTTGGTGTGTGTATACAGACAGCATTTTTTATTGGGGTATAGTTGCTTACAACAGTATGTTAGTTTCTGCTGCACAACAAAGTAAATCAGCTCTGCGTATACATATGTGCCCTCCCTTTTGGACCTCCCTCCCCACTCCACCCCCATCTCACCCCTCTAGGTCCTTAGCACTGAGCTGAGCTCCCTGTGCTATACAGCAGGTTCCCACTAGCTATCAATTTTATACATGGTAGTATGTATATGTCAATCCCAATCTCCAAATTTGCCCCACCCTCCTCTCCCCCAATCATGCCCACAGGTCTGTTCTCTACATCTGCGTCTCTATCCTGCCCTGCAAATAAGTTCATCTGCAGCATTTTTCTAGATTCCACACATATGCAAATATGTGGTACATATACACAATGGAATACTAGCCATTAAAAGGAATAAAGTTGGGTCATTTGTACCGAAGTGGATGTACCTAGAAACCATCATACGGAGTGAAGTCAGAAACAGAAAAACAGATATAGACAGCACTTTACCCATGGGAATTTCTGATTAACCTTAGGTAACAGCAGGGTTTCATACAGCGTACGTCCAATGAGTTAGGACGTCAGATTCCTCAGTGCTCTGCTTATCTCTCAAGAGTACTGTGGGGGAAAATATTAAATTATAGAGAATTTGCTGAGATTCTTTAAGCTCAAAACTCTAAGAAAATTCAAGGTATTATTATTCTTAAAGGAGACTCGTTGAGCCTCAGTTTACTAGTCTGTCAAACAGGCATTCAAGGAATACCTTTTATTCAAAATAAATGTAGTTGAAAGTGGATATTCCCTTCCTAGAAAAGAAGTGTTAGTAGCTCAGTCATGTGCGTTGCTCAGTCTTTGTGACCCCATGGACCACAGCCTGCCAGGCTTCTCTGTCCATGGAATTCTCCAGGCAAGAATACTGGAGTGGAAATAGCCTTTCCCTTCTCCAGGGGATCTTCCTGACCCAGAGATTGAACCCTGGTCTCTGCATTGCAGGCAGATTCTTTACCATCTGAGCCACCCAGGAAGCCCATTCATTTCTAAAGACCTAAACAAATAGAAAGTCCCTAACGGTTCCCACCATTAGGAGAAGGCAATGGCACCCCACGCCAGTACTCTTGCCTGGAAAATCCCATGGATGGAGGAGCCTGGTAGGCTGCAGTCCATAGGGTTGCTAAGAGTCGGACACAATAAAAGACTTCACTTTCACTTTTCACTTTTATGCATTAGAGAAGGCAATGGCAACCCTCTCCAGTGTTCTTGCCTGGAGAATCCCAGGGACGGGGGAGCCTAGTGGGCTGCCGTCTATGGGGTTGCACAGAGTTGGACATGACTGAAGCAACTTAGCAGCAGCAGCAGCAGCAGCAAATAGAAAGTCCCTAACGGTTCCCACCATTAGGAGAAGGCGATGGCACCCCACTCCAGTACTCTTGCCTGGAAAATCCCATGGATGGGGGAGCCTGGTGGGCTGCAGTCCATGGGGTCGCCAAGAGTCAGACACAACTGAGCGACTTCACTTTCACTTTTCACTTTCATGCAGTGGAGAAGGAAATGGCAACCCACTCCAGTGTTCTTGCCTGGAGAATCCCAGGGACGGGGGAGCCTAGTGGGCTGCCGTCTATGGGCTCACACAAAGTTGGACACGACTGAAGCGACTTAGCAGCAGCAGCAACGGTGCCCACCGTTAGGAGAAGGCGATGGCACCCCACTCCAGTATGCTTGCCTGGAAAATCCCATGGATGGAGGAGCCTGGTGGGCTGCAGTCCATGGGGTCGCCAAGAGTCGGACACAACTGAGCAACTTCACTTTCACTTTTCACTTTCATGCAGTGGAGAAGGAAATGGCAACCCACTCCAGTGTTCTTGCCTGGAGAATCCCAGGTATGGGGGAGCCTGGTGGGCTGCTGTCTATGGGCTCACACAGAGTCGGACACAACTGAAGCGACTTAGCAACAGCAACGGTTCCCATCAGCGCTGCCTCCCTCTGGCCCACGCACCTGGAGTGCAAGGGAGGGGGCAGCTTATCTTTCACAGGCAGAGAGCTGAGCCACGCAGCTCCCTTTCTCGGGTGCCCACTAACCTGCAGGAGGCACGAGGTTAGGCAAGCCCAACGCTGAGCACATGGAACAGGGGAAGGTTGCAAGGTTGGCAGCAAGAGGGAAAGAGGGATTAGGCCAGGCAGGGGGAGATGGCAGCCCCACATGAGCCAAAAATTCCATGCCTGGATGTTCCGAGGCATGAAAGGGACATTCGCTTGGCACTGCTTACACCAAGGCCTGACACTTTGGTCCCAACAGTAGTGGCTGGCAGGCAATGTCACCACATCATGGCTCAAACCCACCAATAAAGGGCTGGGTAAGAGTGCCAATATGGAATATGAGCAAGCCCAAGTTAAAGGAAAGGCAAATATATAAAAGTTGAAGACCACCCATAACAGTCTGACATAGCTACTTCTCCAGGCTGCCGTGGAAAGAGAAGTGAATTATACATGAAATCCCTTTGGGAAAAAACCATTTAAAGGCCTATAAAATTTGCAAAAGACAAGCCAAATGTTTACCATCAGACTATGAAGAGGAACGAAACCCAATAACATACTAGAAAACTTAGAGAACGTTTTTCTAAACTGTTACATTTAGGGCCACGTTGAATTTAACGACCCCGTAAAAGAAAGTCACAGAGACTAGAACTGTCATTAGCAGCTTCTACCCCATTCATTGCAACCTCTCTGGGAAGTGCTCCCCCAAAAAACAGTCCTTGGGTGGACTCATGTTTTTCCTAAATGCCATGCTCAATGACTGTTCTAATTCCGAAACAGCAGGGTGGTCATTTATGCCTGGCAGTGTCTATCCTCGTCTTCCATCCTTCAATTTCTCTTCCAATCTTTCTCATTATTCTTGTAAGATAAGGGGAAATTACCACATGATTTTTAACTACTAAATATCCTCTCGCAAGTTTTACACCCAATTGACTGGCTTCGGGAATAATTCTATAAAAAATATTATCACTGTAGCAATGATGAGCTCTTTAGTTCACCTCTTTTTCTCAATGCTAAAGAATTCTCCTTATTCTCTCCAAGCTTACTGCGCAGGTTAAATACCAGTGACCTAGCACAGTTACTCTATAACATGATCCCGGAAGTGTCTGAAACTCTTAAACAGCAAGTGTGAAAAAGCTATGAAACAGTACACCCCTGAAGCAGTGACAGACTCAAATAGCAAAGGAGGTTAGGGAAAAGTGTAGGGAAAGAATAGCGCGTCCATAGTGTATTATGAACGTTCTCAAAGCCTGTATCAGTTATTCACTAATTTGTTGATTTCCATTTTTCCTTTTTTTTTCCTAGGAGAGGATTTAATGCAATATCTGTATATATTCTGTGGGGAGCTTAAGTCCAGAGCTTAAAAAAAATGAAGCATCTTTCCCCTCTATAGTTCCAAGGATTCCTAGAACTTGTAAGTAAAATTCCAGATAGCCCTAAACCTCTTTTTATTTTATTTGTTCTGCTGAGGTATAATTGATACATATATCAGTTTCAGGTGTACAACATAATGATTTGATATTTGTATATATAGCAAAATGATCACCACAATAAATCTAGTTAACATCAATCACCATACATTTTTTCCTTGTTATGAGAGCACTTAGGATCTCCTCTCTTAGCGACTTTCAAACATGCAATACGCAACTATTAACTATAGTCACCAGGTTGGACATCACGTCCCCATGACTTATTTATTTTATAACTTGAATATTTTATCTTCTGGTCTCCTTCACTCATTTCACCCACTCCTCCAGCCCAATTTTAAATTAACAACAGTGCAAATAAGTAAATAAATAATGTTTTTTTAAAGAAAAAACAATAGTGCATGCAGGCAGATAGTATGTTGCCTGCAGAGTGAGGGCTGTTGAAAAGTAGAAGTAGCAACCAAAGTGTTCCCTGATTTCCAAAGTAACCAATTGAAACACATACATCTATAGGGGGTAAAACTGAGAAGATGTTTCAAACCAGGATGCAGCAATAAATTATGTGAATGTATATGTTTATACTACTTTGCTAAATGCACCATCTAAGAGTCTGCTATGCTAATGGAAATTTGCTGTATGACTCAGGGAACTCAAACAGGGGCTCTGTAACAACCTAGAGGGGTGGGAAAGAGTGGGAGGTAGGAGGGAGATTTAAGAGGGAGGGGACATATGTATACCTACAGCTAATTCATGACAATGTATGGCAGAAACCAAACCACTATTGTGAAGCAACTATCCTCCAATTAACAATAAATTTAAAAAAGAGTCTATGTTGAGAAAGAGAAATAAAACTAAGTGTTGCAGAAGCAAAGATCAGCTTAACTGCCCATGGACTATATAAGTTGACTTTGCTAAGATCCTGGGTACAAGTAGGGTAATGTGTCTTTTCTGTCTACAGTTTTTTGTTTTTTTGTTTTTTTAAGAAAAGACTCCATTGCTGCGTCAGCTATACTTCACTTGGAAAGCTATTGACTTTTCCTTTCTGTTGCCTTAATTTTCTTCTGCAGGAGCACAGAGGGATGCAAGTCCAGGTGGGCACTGCGCCTTCCACTGATTATGCTGTGGAACACAGCAGGGAAACCTCTTAACGCAAGCTGAGGCTGCCTGTTTAAGAATCTTCCTCTTTTTAGAAGGTATAAGGTAGTAAACACAGCTGTACAACAAGGTTTTGAATTTTCTTGCCGTTTGTTTTAATCTATAAAAATGATACAAATAAGGCAGAGTGCAAAAATGTCTATAAATTTATATTACCTGCCCGCATGCATGTATTTGTGTGCCAAGTTTTACCCAGCTCAGTGTTTGAATACTCTGAATGGATTTGACTTTAGAAGTGATTTTTTTTTACATCTTTGCATACAGTGTTGTCAGATCATAAAAATACAGTGGCTTAGGATCAATGAACTTTAAAATTCTAAATTGATCTTGGAATTAGAACATTATTAAAAATGACTTAAGCTTTACTCTTGCTATTTCCTTGCCAGAATTGGATTATTGCTCCGAATCCCTGTCTGCCAATTACTTTTCTTTTAACTCCACAAAGGGTAATTTTTAAATGGGAATATTTAGATATCTTTAAGAAGAATAAAGGTTTTGTAAATAGTATCACAGCCAAACCTTTTCAAGAAGATGAAATCTGAGTTTAGAAGGAAGAATATAACTCAATTTCAGTTTGTAAAGACATATAATAATATAATCCCATTTACTTCCTACTTAGATGAACTTGAAGTGTTTTCAGCTGTGGTATATTAAATTCATCTCATAGAGAATAGATTTGAGTGGATACTTAAGGCCTTTTCCTAAACAGTTATGTTTAAGTTAAATGAATAAACACATTTTAATGTCTTAATTATAAAAACAAAATGTGCAGAAGTCTATGATCTGCACTATCATTTGGAAAAAAAACAAAATATCTTGTTAGGTTGGAATTAAGTGGAAAATAGTTTTCCCCTCTGGGGATTTTTAATTTATTCAGAATACTTACATAATTGCCTGCTAGTGAATCCTTTGAGATGACTTTGTTGGAGCTACCCTTTAACTCCAAACACACTTTTCTTGAGAACAGGGAGGCACCGTAATTAATTTCAGCATGGGAGGAATCTTTTTATCTATCCTTCCCATCACTTCGTCACACCCCCATTCCCTCACCTCTTCCCCTGGGTAAGCTCACTGTCCATTCAGATAGGCCAAGCATTTTGGCTTCGGCCCAGTTAGTTCAGCCTCACGAGTGCAAGGGAACACTTAAACCTAGGTGGAGAATTAGACAATTTTGTTAACTCAGAAGAGGAACAACCTCTGAATGTCAGTTCCAAGCCAGTGTGCCTGGCTCTCTATAGAGAGACCCAAAAGCCGTTCAGCTGAGTTGCCAAAACCAATGGCCAACAACCTTTGATACTTTTTAAAGCCTTCACCACTTTTTCAATCATCACTCCTATCTTTTCATCACCTCAAATTCATGGAAATGTGTCTTTTCTAGATAAACATCAAATTTAATATTTGGGGGCTCTAAAGTTATTTTTTAAATTTATTGTTATTTATTTATTTGGCTGTATCGGGTCTTAGTTGCAGCATGTAGGATCTAGCTCCCAGACCAGGACTGAACCCCAGCCCCCTCCACTGGGAGCGTGGAATCTCAGCTACTGAACCACCAAGAAAGTTAAGTCTCTTACCTTAAGTTATTAAATGATCTCTGTGACCTACCTCAAAGAAAAGGGATGCTCCATTGTACATAAAATGATTACTCAAACCTATCTCCACAAAATATAAGATATATGTAACCAGTTGTGTTTCTGTCTGAGATTCCTGGGATGAAAAGTGCTCTAGATGGATCATGATCATTAAAGACATAGAATCAGTGAACTGCTCTCAGAGCAATTTTCACTGGACAGACGAAGAAAAGTAACAGCTCAAGCACTGCAAATAAAAACTGAACTAAACCTCAACCCAAGAAAAGGACTTTTAAAAGACAGGTAGCCCACTGATTCAAAAATAATTCTAAAAAGATTCTAAAATAAAGAAGCCTTGTTTATATCAAGTTTTCATGTATAATGCTAGTATCATGCTATGCGGGCTTCCCCAGTGGCTTGGCGGCCTGCAATGCAAAAGGTGCAGGAGACCCAGGCTCAATCCTTGGGTTGGGAAGATCCCCTGGAGGAGGGCCTGGCAACCCACTCCAATATTCTTGCCTGGAGAATTCCATGGACAGTGGAGCCTGGCAGGCTATAGTCCATGGGCTTGCCACATTACAGATACAACTGAAGCGACTGAACACGCACACATGCACATCACACTATGGGGGTCGTTTATCTACCTGAATCTTGTGCATCCAATTGATGAGTACAATGTCTTTTAAATAGTTTACATATTAAAAAGATCTTAAGCTATAAATATTTTCAGGTGCAGTAATTTGAGCTTCAAGCCCAAAGGAAAGGAAGTTCTACTTTTGGTACACCTACAAGTAAGCAGACTTCCAGAGGAGCCAGAGGGAGAAAACTAAGTTAACCCTGCTATTAAAATGATCACTCCTAGGCTTTCCAAGGCCCTCTCCCTGCAAACTCAGAGTGGCACCATCTTTCCAGGTCATGGAAGTAGTGAATCACCCTCAGCATCAAGAGCCCTATTCAGTTAGAGGGGAGCCTGCTTCTTCAGAACTATCTCCAAAATGAGGCTCAGCCTCAACTGTTTCTAGTCATCCCAGAGCATGTTATTGTTGCTGTTTAACCACTTAGTCATGTCCGACTAAGACACCAAAGACTGTCCTCCGTCAGGCTCCTCTATCCATAGGATTTCCCAGACCAGAACAGTGGAGAGGACTGCCATTCCCTTCGCCAGGGAATCTTCCCATCCAAGGGATCGAACGCGTGTCTTCCGCACTGCAGGTGGATTCTTTAGAGCTGCGCCACCAGGAAAGCCATCAGTTCAGTTCAGTCGCTCAGTCATGTCTGACTCTTTGCAACCCCATGAATCGCAGCTAGCCAGGCCTCCCTGTCCATCACCAACTCCCAGAGTTCACTCAGACTCACGTCCATTGAGTTGGTGATGCCATCCAGCCATCTCATATTCTGTCATCCCCTTCTCCTCCTGCCCCCAATCCCTCCCAGCATCAGAGTCTCTTCCAATGAGTCAACTCTTCTTCGAATGAGGTGGCCAAAGTACTGGAGTTTCAGCTTTAGCATCATTCCTTCCAAAGAACACCCAGGACCGATCTCCTTTAGAATGGACTGGTTGGATCTCCTTGCAGTCCAAGGGACTCTCAAGAGTCTTCTTCAACACCACAGTTCAAAAGCATCAATTCTTCGGCGCTCAGTTTTCTTCACAGTCCAACTCTCACATCCATACATGACCACTGGAAAAACCATGGCCTTGACTAGACGGACCTTTGTTGGCAAAGTAATGTCTCTGCTTTTGAATATGCTGTCTAGGTTGGTCATAACTTTCCTTCCCAGGAGTAAGCGTCTTTTAATTTCATGGCTGCAGTCACCATCTGCTGTGATTTTGGAGACCAGAAAAATAAAGTCAGCCACTGTTTCCACTGTTTCCCCATCTATTTCCCATGAAGTGATGGGACCAGATGCCATGATTTTCGTTTTCTGAATGTTGAGCTTTAAGCCAACTTTTTCACTCTCCTCTTTCACTTTCATCAAGAGGCTTTTGAGTTCCTCTTCACTTTCTGCCATAAGGGTGGTGTCATCTGCATATCTGAGGTTATTGATATTTCTCCCGGCAATCCTGATTCCAGCTTGTGCTTCTTCTAGCCCAGCGTTTCTCATGATGTACTCTACATATAAGTTAAATAAGCAGGGTGACAATATACAGCCTTGACGTACTCCTTTTCCTATTTGGAACCAGTCTGTTGTTCCATGTCCAGTTCTAACTGTTGCTTCCTGACCTGCATATAGGTTTCTCAGGAGGCAGGTCAGGTGGTCTGGTATTCCCATCTCTTTCAGAATTTTTCACAGTTTCTTGTGATCCACACAGTCAAAGGCTTTGGCATAGTCAATAAAGCAGAAATAGATATTTTTCTGGAATGGTACTCCCCCAAACTGCTGGGTTTCGTGCTGAAACCCAGGGAAAAAGTGGTCTGGTTGGGGGTGAGGGGAAGAGGAAGAGTTTGAATGTATAAGGAGTAACAGGAAAGGAACGAAGGGCCGAACGAACGGAGAGAAAAGATCTGCTGAAATAAATCGAAGGAAAGCCACGTGGTAGCCGATTGGAACCCCAGGAGAAACCAGCGTTGTCTGCAGGGACGCTGAGTCTGGGAAACGTTTGCCATTTGCACTCTGTTCCTCGCGGACACTGGGTGGCGCTCGTGGTAAAGACTTGCTCTTCTCTTAGGGTCCGATTCCCCTCCACCCCCTCCCGCCCTTTGCAAATTTCAGCTACTAGGAGATGAAATTACTCACATTCTTCCTAAGTGCCACCGCGGGGAGAGCATTTCTGGAGAAGTTGGAAGCCGCGGGGCTGTTTCTCCACTGCTGGGCCGGTCAGTGGGTTTAGAAAGAGGTGACAGCGTCCAGCCCGCTGGTCTCCAAACTCTGGGCCATTGTGTCAGAAGCACCATAGTACCAGCAAAAGTTGCTACCCCGTCAGCCAGGATACCCAAAGCCAGTGTGCCCCGAGGGAGGGTGGGTCTGAAGCGGCAACCAGGCTCGGGGCGGGGGGTACGGGGTGGGGGTGGTGGTGGCGGGACGGCGGACAGCGGTGGGCAGAGTCACAAAGACAATACGGGACATGAAATGGGACCATATCGTGGCCCCTTTTAACTTAGCGCTCCCTCTCCCTTCTGCTTTCTTTAAGGAAAAGAAGGGTATTGGGGAGTGGGGTCAACCTAGAAAAGAACAGAACAAAGCAAGCAAGTCGATGCTCTGGACTCTCAGAGACACAAGCCAGATTTGGAGGTCGGCAGAGGCCTTTGCAAAAGTGTCTTCCTGTCTGGCATGAAGGCCAACACTTTAGGAATTGAAACAAAGAATTAAATCCTTCCCTTCCGCCCCACTCGTTTTTGTCTTGTGTAAAAACTGTGGGAGAGAATGTCCTTTTTTTTTTTTTTTTTTAATCTGAGGTGAAATTTTTAGCAAGGTTTAGGGTAACTTGATATTGTAACATTGTGTTGTCAATTGGATTTTGAACTTCTAAATTTTGCCCAAATTCTGCAGCTTCCAATCCATCCAAGCGGGAATCTGCCTTCTCAGCAAGGTCTAAGGACACTGCTAGGAACACTTGATTTAGCATAACCCTATTGCCCTTATTTCCCTCCACATAGTAACTTTTAAATCTGTAATAAATAAAAAGTACCAGGGCAGGGCTGCAGCGGTAGAGGGGAGGGGGTTGCTGTGGAAGGACGCCTGCTCCCCAAGTCACTCACCTTTGCCAGGAGGCGCTTTGAACCGTCCCTGGCATTGCTTTGGGGAAGCGACTCATGTAATTAAATGGCAGGATGTGTGTAAGGTGACTCAATGGGCACCGACAACTTCTCCGAAGCACAGGCCAGGACTGCAAGCCTGCTGCTGTTGCAAGTATTCCTCCAAAGCCCTGGGTCCTCCTCAGCCTAAAGCCAGGGGGTGGACAGCCAGGCTGACACCCACAGCATGGGGTGAGGATGGGTGGCCAGCCTTGCCTCTTCACAGGGCATCTGTCTCAGAGAAGTCCAGGGTGCAGGGCATTGTGGACCAGGTGACACACACCTTGCCTTCCTTGTCCCCCCACCACCAGCTGAAGTTGCCCCCAAAGAGCCCAGCGACCACAGCTTTGGTTTCACGATGCCCAGACGGCAGAGGCAGGGAGTTGGTGCACGCGTGGTTGCTCCTCAGCTTTGGAGTTTCAGAGCCAGGCTGGCACCCGGCTGGCACCTGGCTCGCACCCGGGCACCGAGTTCCACACCCGCCCCCACCACTCGGCTCTCCTGCCAGCATGTTTTGAGCCAAAATAGTTCCCCAGATAAACTAGGACTAGACACAATTAATGGAGGTGTTTTCTTCTTCAATTGGGGGTGGGGGGCAGGCAGGAAGCACTAATAAGAGGCCATCCACCCTGGAAGTGGTGTGAAGATCCCATGCTCCCAGTCTCCCGACCCCTGAAGGAAGATGCTGGGAGGGCCCAAATCAGCATCCATCTCCTGTAGTGGCCTATTCGAGGGGAGCAGTAGTGGGGAGCGGTAAACTAACTAATATTAAATTTCTAATCTCCCAGCTAGATCACTGCTAGAGCAAGAATGACATGTTATGAAAAGCAAACTCTGCATCCCAAACACCAAGGGTCTGATTTCTTAGCCTCTTCTCTCTTTGCATATGAGCTAAGATGTTTTTGAGGCAGGAAATAAAGGAACTGAGGGTACAGGAACCCAGACCTGGGGAAGGAAAAGGCAGGCCCTTGGTTCTACCTCCATGGAGCCGGGAGAGGGAAATCCATGAGCTTCACCCAACTTCCCTAAAGAGCTTTTATCTCTACTTCCCAGTGTTCTAGGGGTTCCCATTAAGTCCCTGAGGACAGGTCATAAGTAGACCGTTCACTTTTGCAGGAGTCTTTGGCCACTGAACACAGAATTATAGATCCTCTATTTAAATAGCATCCAAATAGACTAGAATACTGAACAAAATGTGGGGCTGCCTGGACCTTTTGGGGACCAGCAATCTGCAAGTCATTAAGGTATTTGTGCTTAAGGCAGTGATTTTTAAAGTCACTGTGGGCACCGGGGATTGCAGGAACTCTTTCTGCCATTTATTGTGCATTCTCGAGTACCCTTATCTCACCCTCTCAGAAATAAAATTCATCTCCAGCAAAGGAAGTGCTTGCTCCAGATTTGTCTGTCTTTCCCCAAATCGCAAATTTTCAACACATGTAAGTTACAGCTTAGCTCCCAGTACCCCACTAAAAATATTGTTCTCATCAGTTTCTTTTTGCCTTTGTCCCACATCCCCACTCCCCCCACTTCACTCTTCAGTGTTCAATTCCACATTCGCCCCTGGTGCAGCTGAAGAAGCAAGGAGAGACAGTGGTCGACCTCATCCCAAAACATGTGCACTTTCTGAGGCTGTTCATTGGAACACATTGTCTCCAGACAGTACAGAGCTGGGTGCTGGGGCTTCTGCGTCGTCTCTAGAATTCACTGAAAACAGATTGCCGGAGACACCCCTCCTTCCCCCAACAAGCAACAACTCTGTCTCTCTCTCTCTCTCTCTGTCTTCCCCCCACCCCTTCATTTTTTTTCTCTCCCTTTTTTTTTTTTTTTAAGCAATGCTTTGTTGTGCTAAAACTAGTTGGACGAGTTAGGGTGTTGCTGCTGCTCCGGAGGCCCTGGCCAATGGAACCCGATCCACCCCGCTGTGCGTAAGCGCGCAATTAAGGATTTAACCAAGGCTGTGCTGCGCTTCAGCCAGCAGTCAGCCTGACGGAGACAGAGCCTCCGCGACTCCCAGCCTCCTCCTCGCCGCCGCCGCCGCCGCCGCCGCCGCCTCTCCTCCTCCTCCTCTTCCTCCTCCTCCCTCGCTCCTACAGCCATGTCAGCTTAGACCAGAGCAGCCCCACAGCCAATTCGGGCCGCCGCCGCCAGCGAGCGATGACAGGAGTGTTTGACAGAAGGGTCCCCAGCATCCGATCCGGCGACTTCCAAGCCCCGTTCCAGACGGCCGCAGCTATGCACCACCCGTCTCAGGAATCGCCAACTTTGCCCGAGTCGTCGGCTACCGATTCCGACTACTACAGCGCCCCGGGGGGAGCCCCGCACGGCTACTGCTCTCCTACCTCGGCTTCCTATGGCAAGGCGCTCAACCCTTACCAGTACCAGTACCACGGCGTGAACGGTTCCGCCGGCAGCTACCCCGCCAAAGCTTACGCCGACTACAGCTACGCCAGCCCCTACCACCAGTACGGCGGCGCCTACAACCGCGTTCCGAGCGCCACCAGCCAGCCAGGTACCGGGAGTGGGGGTGGGAGTCAGGATTCGGGGAGAGGGAGATGCGGTAGGACATGGGGGAGCCGCGCCATCCACTGCAATGGGGGAGCACTCGGCGGAAGGGAGTGGGGGCCGGGTTTACAAACGAGAGAGATTCCCGGGCCAGCATTTTAGAGATTCTTAGCAGAAGCAGCCTGCGGGGGGTGTTCGGACCAGCGTCTCTTCTCTTCGGTCCCTTCAGGCGACCGCTCAGTCGCTGGATTCTCAGTTTGCCCGGTCAGGAAGCCAGCTAAGCTGGAAAGGGAGTAGGAAGAAGGCTATTTGTTGGATTTGGGCGGGGGGGGGGGGGGGGGGGGGGGTAGGCGAGCTCGGTCGGTGGGAATCGGGATGCACGGCTGCCTCAAAGACTCCGTGGGGAACAGTATGGAAGCAGCTGCGAGCCAGCGTGGTGTGGGTGCCCGGAGCACACGGGGCAGGGTGGGGGCCCGCGAGCCCTAGCCCGCCAGAGGAAGAGCGCGCCGAGAGCCTTGCGGTTTATCCAAGGCATTTCCAAAAACAAAAAGCCATTTAAAGGTGGAGGAGGTTTGCTGAAGGGTCACGTTATTGGAGCAATATTTTTTTTTCTCCATTGGGTGCCTAAAATTTGTTTCTCCTTCCCATCTCCTTTTTCAAGGCGTCTCCTTTTTCATCTGCCTTGAAACTTAGTTGGAGAGTTTGAGGGTTAGTGAGTTTGGGCGGTAAGAGAGGTATGAGGTCTCCTTGGAGAGGTTTTGCTGGTCAGGTTTGATCTCTTCCCACCAGCACATTAATAATCCTGCTAATATTAGCATCCCCTGCTCTGGCAGAATGGAGACCACAGTCCTCATCCTCCACCCTTCCTCTCCCTGGAGCTCGGCGCGCGCGCGCGCGCACACACACACACACGCACACTGCAAGGAGAGGGTCTCCGCCCCTTTCAGAGATGGGCACTTTTGATAAGAAGGTACTTTTGTGAAAGGGGACTTGTGGCCCCAGGGCACGTTTGGAAAACACGCGTTCGGAAAGTGTCCGCTCCCCGCCCCCCACCCCCCAGTCTATACTACCAAGTCTGCTAAATTCGTCCTGATCTGCCGCCCCTTTCCTACGAAAACACCCCACCGCAGATTCTTTTTCAAATTGTAACTCTTGATAAACTTTACAAGATTGCCGGGGTGGCTGGGTGAGTGGATGGGGGCGGGGGGAGGAGAAGTGGGGTGTCCTCGTTCCTTTCAGTGGCTCTGTGCTTCGTGCATACATGAAAGATTTTTTTTTTCCTTTTGGCCAAGAACTTATTAAGTCTATTTGTAAAAGAAACCAGACACATCTGTGCCCTCGCAGATCTGCAGGGAGATTATGGGGGCTGCATAATCGACCCTCTGTCTGCGGCGGCTCGGACCGCTTGCCTCTGAATGGAAGGAGCAGTTTGCTTGTGGGTCTTTGAACTTTGGAGACCTCGGTTAGCGTCTTCCCTGCCCATGCGTCTGGCCTCTGCGGCCGCCCGAACAGACACTGACATAAGGGGGACCACAGCCCGGGCTTCCTCGCTTGAATCCCCGGGAGAGACGGGTCCAGAACTCACCCCAGAGCCGTCGGTGAACACAAGGTGGGACTGAAAACGAATCCGGGTGAAGCAAGAACCGCTGCAAGGGCTAAATCCCGGACGCCGAGAAGGGAGTTCTGCTGTGCCAGACGCTCTGCAAAAACCCAGGAGAACCTGAATAAACAGAAGGAAATTAATCAGGCTACCTGGCCTTTTCCATGATGAGGGGCCGGGGGGTGGGGGTGTCCCGTTAAGTAAAGGTGGTGATATGGGGAAAAGAGAGTGAAGGCTGCGTGGTAAGAATTTCAAGGACTGTACTCGCAAGTTCTGCAAAAGGGCCATTGTCTGCCAACGAGTTCTAACCGGGTCTGTTTTGATTATTTAGAGAAAGAAGTGGCTGAGCCCGAGGTGAGGATGGTGAACGGCAAACCAAAGAAGGTTCGTAAACCCAGGACTATTTATTCCAGCTTTCAGCTGGCCGCGTTACAGAGAAGGTTTCAGAAGACTCAGTACCTCGCCCTGCCCGAACGCGCCGAGCTGGCCGCCTCGCTGGGACTGACGCAAACACAGGTAAATCCGGCCGCGGCCTGGGCCAGAGCCCCGGTGGGCTGCAAGCCTGGCTGGACCGCGCGGTTCGGTCCCGGCGGGCTGGAGCCGACTCATCAGGGCCCGCGAGAAACTCACAGACAGACACTGACCCCGCGCCCTCCCCTCTAGAAGTCAGGCCGGGTGCCGTCGCCGGGAGTGGTGGGGACGGCAGCGAGACGTCGTTCATCCCCAGAAGCAGCCCCCTGCCCTTCGACTCTACAGGGGCTGAGGGGCCACTTCCCTAGATTGGAAGCAAGGGGAGGGTTGTCTCGAGGACACCCTCGCAGCCTTAAGACACTGTCTAGTGCTCCGCACAATGCAGAGCAGCGGGGGTCTCAGGCCGCGCGCTGGCGGCCGGAAGCAGAGGGTCACGCCCTGCGCCTGCGGCCGGTCCGAGGTGGGGGGCGCTGTGGCTCGGGGAAGTCTGCCCTGCATGGTCCCCTTCACTCCCACCGCAACCCTACGGGGGCCTACGGAAAAATAAAGAATGTCCTCGAAGCCGAGCAGGAGTGAGAGTTAAAGGAGGCGGTCGAACAGCGGGGAGACCACTCCTTGGTCCCCCTCCCACCTCGCGCGAACGCGCCCCTGGCGCACTGCGCTCAGGCGGTTGTTTTGGAGACGTTCGTGGCGCCGTGTTGCGTGCTTCCCGCGCTGTGTTACACGTGCGCGCTCGCCGGCGCGGACACTCGCGCCCCCGCCCCCGGCCCCAACCAAAGACCGAAGCCTGGGGGTCCTGCCCCAGCGGCGGCCCCTCTGGGGCCCATGATCTAGGCTGTGCCCCCGGGTCCAGCCCCTTCACCATAGGCCGCCAGCTGCGGGGGGACGCCAGTGTCCGGCCTCCTGGGGGCCGAATTAAGCCTCAGGTCGCCGCCCTGGGGGAGGCGCGCGGGCAAGCACCTGAGCGTCCCGGTAACGTGTGCCTTTGTTCCCCCCCCCACCCAGGTGAAAATCTGGTTTCAGAACAAAAGATCCAAGATCAAGAAGATCATGAAAAACGGGGAGATGCCCCCGGAGCATAGCCCCAGCTCCAGCGACCCTATGGCGTGTAACTCGCCGCAGTCTCCAGCGGTGTGGGAGCCCCAGGGCTCGTCCCGCTCGCTCAGCCACCACCCTCATGCCCACCCTCCGACCTCCAACCAGTCCCCCGCGTCCAGCTACCTGGAGAACTCGGCTTCCTGGTATCCGAGCGCAGCCAGCTCAATCAATTCCCACCTGCCGCCGCCCGGCTCCTTACAGCACCCGCTGGCGCTGGCCTCCGGGACACTCTATTAGACCTGCCGCTTTCTCTTGCTCTCTTTTTTGGGACTACTGTGTTTTTGCTGTTTTAGAAAATCAACCTTTTTTAAAAAAGAAAAAAAAAAGGCATTCATATGGGAAAGTTTGGAAAAACAGAAACAAACAAAAAAAAATTCATGTGTAAAGCTTTTTTTTTTTTTTGCATGTAAGTTATTGCATTTCAAAGGACCCCGTCCCCCCTTTTTTTACAGACGAACATTTTTGCGCAACTGTGGACACTATCAATGGTGCCTTGAAATCTATGACCTCAACTTTTCAAAAGACTTTTTGCAATGTTATTTTAACCATGTAAATAAGTGTAGATAGAAGAATTAAGCTGTATATTCTGGATAAATAAAATTATTTCGACCATGAAAGCAAAATGTTTCTAAAAGATACTCCATTTGCCCCCCTTACAATGGGCTAGTGACATTTTGTGCAGGCTATTAAAGGAAGTCAAACTATAGAGATACAACAAGGCAAAAAGGAAAACAGAACATGGGGATGCATGCATACAGTACTGTAGATGTGCGTATGTTGGATGCTGTACTTTTTATGTCTATATACATATGTGGCCTGTTTAGAGTACTGCCATATAATATATATTTAGGTGATTTTTTGCCTAACCACAAAAACGTTTAGATAATTTTAAGTTTAACCCCAAATTGTTTCAGGTAGAAAGTAATGCTGAAATCTAAATACAGCCCTCCCTCTCTGTGTGTGAGTAAGAAAGAAGCAGAAATCCCTCAATAACCACTCTGAATTCTAAGCTCAAAGCAATTATGGTGGAGCCTACCCCACCCCCCCATCAGCCTCAGTGTATTGCCAGAGCAATTAGACAAATTACACTCCCTTCAAAGGGAGCTTCCAGAGATGAGAAAATGAAAAAAAGAAAACGAAAATTCCCCTCCTATTACTTTTTTTTTTTTAATCTGAAATCTTTGCAGTGTGGCAAATGGTAGTGCCTTGGACTCCCTAATGTATGATTATAAATTTATCTGAGTTCTTTCACAAGAGGAAAGAATCACAGGACTTGAAAACGATGATGGATCTAAATCAGTAGGCCAAGCAGGGCATGTGGCGGGGGCGGGGAGGCGGTGATGGGGTGGGGGGGCGGGCGGTGTTGGGGAGGAGGGAGCTTCTTTCGGCCAAGAAAGTGAATTGTGAGGTGGAGGAAAGGAAGGAAAGCATTGTGGTCCCATGTTGATTTCACTTCGTGTGAGATAATACTCCAAACATAAGTTTATTTCCTTCATCCTCTTTACCACTCTGGTTTTTTCAGGAAGGAGCTCTCCCTGCTTTGCTTTTACATAAAACAGTGGCAAAGCAGGTTCCAATCGGTGGGAAGTTGAACCTGTTTGCAGGGATTTCTCTTTTGGAAGTCTTCTCCGGGGCGGAGAGGATGGACTTGCAGCAACCCTGGCCTCTGTCCCGTCCTTCTCCCCGCACCTCTGCACATGGACGTCAGCAGTGTGACCACAGAGAGCTATGGCTCGGGTCTAGAGTTTCGCTCTCAGGCCAGAACTCTAGGTGTCTTTCTGACTGTCCCTTAGTCCGCCTGATTCTGTTTCCCTGGGACACTAAGGGAAATCATTTGTTGGAAATTACAAGATGCAGGAGTTATATTTTACAGCTAGGAAGTCAGCAGTAATAAATTTGACAAAAGAGTCTTCTTGGGGCTGGGGAGTGGAGATTAGAACGTAAAAAATTACATCCTGTCATCTGAGGATTTCTGAGAAGGTTTTTCCAGGGCTGGGAGACTAGACCTGAAAAGGCACGCTGTGTGCCCTGAGGGAAATTTACCTGTGTGTTCTTTCGCCTCTTTCTCTCTCTTTCCTCTGCTCGTCTCCTTCCTTCTCTTCCCCTTGCCTTTCTAACCTGCCAGTTTGGAAAGGCCTAGAGGGGGGTTCGAAGGTTTGCGTGTCTTGTAGGGACACCCTGCCTGGCTCCAAGGCGGCTCGTGGACCGTGGCCAGGGCTGTGGACCACCCCCCCCCCCCCTCGCCCACACCCAAAGCGGTTCCCTTTTCGAAGTTGCCTCCGCCTTTGATACCCTCCAGCTCGTCTTTCTCGGAAGAAGGTCCGGGTGGTGACGCGCCTGGGGGAAAGCCGTGCGGAGCCCACTTTGTTTCTTTGTTTTCTGCACTGGCAGAGAATAGGAGGATGAGGGGGAAAGGTAGAGGGCTCCGTTTCCTGCTTTTCATTCTTGGCTTTTAAGACTTTCCGGAGTTTCCATTACACCGAAAAGCCAGCGTTTTATATCTGGTGGATCCGGCTGGGAGAAATCCCGCGCCCGCGGTTGCCGAGTGCCAACTTCCCCCAGCGCGGGCGCCCCTCGCCGCCCCAATGTGCGTGCTCGGGAAGGTTGGAGGGGGCGGACCCGCTGGTGGCCTGAGGGGGGCAAGAATGTGCCTGGAGCACACTCTTTACTTTTCTACACGCGGAGAGGGCAGATGTTTTTCCAGGCGTCCCCATCATCTCCCCTTCTCCTTTCCTGGCTTTGAAAAGGGGATTCCTTCACTACCACACCCCCCTCGTCCGTCGTGGTCAAGCAGAGGCAAGGGCGAGTTCGGACTCTTCCCGGAAAGAAGAGGGAAGCTCTTCTTTCCTGACCACCCCGCCACCCCCAGCCCTGACACTGCTTGTCGTTAAGGACATCGGAGCCTCGTTGCGATGCGGGCGGGCGGAGCGCAGCGCGGACAGACTTGGTTTCAGGATTCCTTCCCTTGTGCTAACCTCACTTCTTCCACTCGCAATGGCCTCTTCTCTCGCGCGGTTTTTTTTTTTTTTTAAACTTGGTCTAGGAGTCGTGGACAAAAATATTCTGGCAAACCAGTCTGCAGCGGGTTTTCCCTGGCACCGCGGGGATTCTCCCTGGGGAATTTAACTCCCTGCAGTCCTGCGCCCAAGGATATAAAAATAACAGATCCTCAGCAAAGACTAAAAATATCCGTGTGATGTTCGCCTTCCTCCCACCCTCCCTCCTTCCCTCCATTGTTTATTCCTATATCTAATGTAAACGTGTACCACTCCCCGCCGGCATGGTCCCCGAATGCCCGACCCCTCTCTCCTGACCTCTGCCTGCCCCTTCCGATCTCCACTTGCCTAGCTGTCAGTCTACTGCTCCCGAGATGTCAAGCTCACCCCCAGATTTCATTCTCTTTCCCGTGGGCTTCTTCACCGCGCCCCTGTACTCCCAAGCCCCTGTCTCCATCCGCAGACCTCCTCACAAAGCCCAGGAGGCCGAGGGCATGCTGCTGGCACGCCCCTATGACTCTTCGGTGCCCTGTCCTCCTCCCAGGCCCTCCTGTAAAAGGTGAGATAAATTGGCCTTTGTTTGAGGCTCGTGTTGGGCTAGGCGGATTTCTGCCCCTTTCCCCCCCTTTTTCCTGGCGGCCACCTCCTTGTGGAACAGGGGGCGGCCGGGGGAGCTGAGAGAAGCCGCATTCCTGTGGGTGCCAGGCGGCTCCAGTGCTGAGCCACAGGGCCTGAGACACACACACACAGGAACCCGCAGACCTCGTTGCCCTTGATCTCGCTCGCTCGCTCTCGCTCCCGGTGGGGCACCCACCCGAGAACCCGTCCACCCACACTCGGATCCACCCAGGTCTCGGCCTCGGGCAGGAGCGTGTTGACCTGCACACCAACACATGCACACACCCCCTTCCGACGACACGCAGGCCAGGCCAGGCCAGGCTAGGCTCTCCCCGCCCATGCCAATCCTCTCTCTCCCGCCCCTTATCCCACAATCCCAGACGCGCCGGCTGGCCTCCTTTGGCTTCTTTGATCCCACCGGACGCCCCACGGCTCGCGGCGTCCTGGCCGCGCCGTCCTGGGAGTCGCCCACAGCGCGCCAAGGCCGGGTGGCGCTCGTCTCCTCGCAGCGCGCCCTGCAGCTTCCTCTGGCCTTGACACCATTCGGTCTCCGGAGCTCTCCAGCCCGAAGCGCGAGGGACGTCTCCTGGAACCCTGCCCCTTGCCCCTCTCTTGCCCCCTCCCCAGCGCTTCTTTTATTCGAAGAGAGGGACCTTTAGGGCTACCCAACCACCACCCCCTCCCCGCCCCATCCCGCAACCCCGGGATGGCGCGCCTCCCCCTGGCCACTGGGATCTCTCCAACCCGGAGCGCTCCAGCCCTCCCCTGAGGCACGCCCTGAGGGCAGACGCCCTCCGGCACCTCTGGGAAGCGCGCCACGCCGGCGGATCCGCCTGCGGTCACCCCTCTCCTCCGCCCAGAAGCACCCCCTCCCACAGCAGCTGGGCGGAGGCTTCAGCCTCCGGGGAGGTTGGGGAGGGGGCGCTGCGGCTTGCTCCCGCCCTCCGCGCTCTCCCAGGTTGCCTGCGAGTGTTGCACACTGTACGTGGTTTTTTCAGAGTCACAGCGAACTCTGGGCCTCGAAAACAGCCCCAATAGCGGTAGCACATGTGGGATTGGCTAAATATTTTTCTACGCAGTCCGGTCTCCCACCCCCGCCCCATCCGTTTTCTTTTGCATCTGACAAGCTTTAGGTTCCCCGGTGGTACAGGGCAGAAAGTACACGTAATGTCGACCGCGGAGGGGCGGGGGGAGACTTCCCTTTCAATCATCCAGGGTTGTCGGCTGTAATGTAATAACCTGTTTTATAGGTCGAGCTCTAACCGTAAAGATAGGAACCGAGGGAATTTACATGAGTCTCTCTTTAAAAGAGAAGAGAGTCCTGATTTTGCAGCAATTAAGTGTCTTTGCTCTTTCGGTCGCTGGGACTTCGTATTTAGTTCTGCTTTACGGGGACCCGAAGGAGTCTCTGCCAAAAGCGCACGTATTATTGAGTCTGTTCCACATCCTAAACCAAGATTTATATAAAATGGTGAAATACCACACATTACGACCTTTCGCCACAGGAAGGGGAAAAAAGTGGCTTCATAACATCATTCTACACACACACACACACACACACACACACCCTCTAAGTTTCAGTAAGGAGTCTCTGTCAAACCTCCACCAGGCACAGTCTAGAGTGTATATGTATGTGTGTGTGTGTGTGTGTATGTGTGTGTGTGTATATATATATATATATATGAAGTAGGTGAAGGTGAAAGGCGGTAAACAGTCCAAGCTATGATTTATTTTAAAGGTTGTTTTGTTTTGTTTTGTTTTGTTTCTTGCAAAGGCGAGAAGACAGAAATCTGCCCCTGGAAGCTCGTTGTTATTCAAGGACTATTTCTGCCATTTGCCATTTGCAAGGTGGGAGAAGAGGGCGGGGCAAGAGGCAGGATATGGACTCAACTTTCATCTGTAAGCAGGGGTCACTAAACAGGGGACATTTCATTATTGCCCTTAAATTCACAGGAGCTAAGGAAGCCTGCTTGCCACCCCGCAGGGTGGCCCTGGCTGGGTAGCTCCAGGGTTTGCTAGGTGGTGGGAGGAGAATCATCACACATTGTCCTAGAGGCTGGAAAAGATGCCCAGGAAATTTTCAGTTCTCATGGTGGGAAAAATGAGCTACTGGGAGTGTACCAGATTTAGGTCTCCCTGACCAGGACATCCCCACCAGGAACCAGAAATTTCAGCCTGGGCAGGGTTTACCTTCCAGAAGGCAGCAGCTGGAACCCAGAGTCTGCTTTCACTATGGAACCAGCACAGTGCTCCAGTGTCTCTCCAGACTCTCTTGCTATAATTCTCTAACTCCCTGTCTCCTCTGTCCCTCTAGTTTAAGGAGACTGACCTTGCTCTTTAACAAGCATATCTGGGGGCAGGGCCAGTTCTTTATCAAAAACAACAGACTTTCTGGAATACGAAAAGAAATACTTCAGTGACTGGTAGCAAAAGAAGCAGCTGGACTGGTTGACATGAGAAGGGGTGGGTTAATTAATAAAAGTTAATGATAGGATTAAAGCCAATAGCCAGCCAAGGTGAGTAGAGAAGAGGGCTTCCCATCCGGCTTTATTTAATTAGCAGCAATTAATACATTTTCTGCTAATATCCTTTAGGACTCTCAATGACTTGTTCTCAGTGAAAGAGAATGGAGATGAAGCTCAGGAACACTTACAAACACCCAGGGCATTTTGCTCTGATGACAGGAAAGATTGAAAATTCATTTAAGAAAATGTTCATAAACAAGTGACAGGCACTTTCTGAGGCTGCCTTGGTGGAAACAATGATGAAACTGACAAATGTTCTTTGCTTGGGAGAGGGGCACTTTTTTTTTAAAGGATGATAATGCTTTAGGAGAGAGAAGGGATGGGGGGGAAGACAGGTTTAAAAAAAAAGAAAGAAAAAAATTATTTCAGACACCAGGCAGCAGCAGATGTAGAAGCCCTTGCAAACACATCAGCCCTCCACATATTGAAGATTTGGACACGTAATGCTTCAGACTACTGATTTGCTATTTTCTTAATTCCCGCTCTTCTTTTTCCATATGAATCAAACAGTCTTTTGTCCTTCAGGGTTTGATTTGATCGCTACTGTTCACATTTCACTTTTGTATTTTCCTCTTCCTATACCATTACTCATTGAGTGCCCTGTGAAATTACAATCGTACATTTTCAACTCAGCAACCCATTTGCAGTACAAAAATAGGGTCTAAATAATGGCTGAATTAGCCCTACTGGACAGTTTCAGATGTAACACTCTGTAATAATTATATTGCAGGCTGGATTAGGATGCTATTATCATAATCTGGACGTTTACAATTATCTGTAATTTGCAAAGATGCGCCAGGTCTTGATTACAGCAGTTTTTTTTTTTTTTGTATCACGCTAACCATCACTAAACAGTGACAGTAATAACAGCTAATTTTGCTGGCAATATAAGAGGTGCTGGGGTGTGCAAACAATTTCACACCTGGATGTGCTCACTCAACCAAGAATATAGAGAAAGAGCTTCTGCCCTGAGACTCAGAAAAATATTCTCCTCTGCTTCTGTTCAGTATAGATTTCTAGACCCTGATCATTGCTTAAGAGAGATTCACTGGGGGTAAGTTTTTATTTCTTGCATACTACAAGACACAGCTCATATTTCTATTCTCACACAAAGCTGTATGTATTGCTGTTGTAATTTGTTATGGACTGCAACTTTGCTCTAGAGATGGTTTTCATTTCTGACCTTTTATTCTACTTTAACAGTAAAAGGGTTGTGGTTCTGGTGAGTTACAATGATTTGGGTGAGAATGGGATCCTTAAGAAGTCGATCTGTCTTTTTTGCTTTCTGTGCTGTTGATATTTGGTGCAGCTTGTGACATACACGAGGTTTCTGTAAGGTATGAAGGGAAGTCTGCTGGAGATTCCAGGCTGAAATATACTTTGAAACATTGTTACTCAAAACTAGTCCTAGACAAATCCATGGAGGTCTTACACGTGGTGATGGTTTTAAGATTGGGGGCGTTGAGTCTGCAAACGGAGCTCGCTAGGGACAAATGCCCCTTTAGCATCACAGTATGCGGACATTAGCAACGGGCAGGTGTAGTCTGAATCTTTCCGACTTTATAGTCCCTTTGACGCCTTCCTATATTGGGGAGAAAGTTTCCGGAATAACTGGCCTCCAAAACCACTTTAGGGCTGCTTTACAGTGTCTTTGCCTCAAGCTGGGGGCGGGGGAGGGGGGAAGGCGTGGGATGCTGACCGTAGAGCTGTGGCCTGAGAGGCCCCAATGCCGAGACCTTGGGATTGGAAGCCCGATTGGCTGAGATGCAGAGTCGAGCTGTGGAGCCAGGGAACCCGTTTGATTTAGGGACATGCCAAGGAAGACTCTTGCAGAAGCGGTGCAGTTCTATCTATAGATGACGCTGTTTCCTGACCCTGTAGAGGCTGGAAGCAGCTAGAGAGTTTACGGGTGGGAGCCTGAGAAATTTTTGTTTCTCTCACCTCAGCACAGAAACAGAAAGGCCTTTCTCCGGAGGAACGCTTGTGCTAAATATGTCAAAAAAATAAATGAGATGCTTATTGGCACCGAGAAGAAATTTTTCCCCTTCACTCTCACTCTTCGCCACTATTGTTCCTTTTTTTTAACTTGAAAAATATTGTCAGAACGAGGCTCTAGAACTCGAACTCTGGGAAGTTCCAACGTGGGGAGGCGTAGTAGGCGCTGAGACTTCACCCACGCCCCTCCTACCAATCCCTCTCCGGGGGATCAGTTTACTATGGGGGTCAATACCTTCTAAAGAGCTAAAATTATTAACCCTTGCTGTTCAGAGGACCCAGAGGAAGCCCATTTCCAATGCCAGTTCATGGGAGGACCCCTTGATAGAACGTCCTGTTTAATTAAACTTGTATTAAGAGATAGAAAGATCCACACTGGAGCATCATGGTAACATCTCCAATGTGTTGATGCATTTTCTGGGTTTCAGAATTACATGCACTCTCAGTGGTTTGGCATGTGTCTGGTGATTTTTTTAAGAAAAATCAGTGTTGGTTTCGATGTATGGTAGCTTTCTCTCTAACGTAATTTGAATAATTCAGCAAAGCCCCACTACCAGCTGTACTTCTGCAGCCTCTTCCATTCTTTTCAGCATTATAATTTTGGTTAATTTTCAATTTTAGGTCCTACGTCTCTGCAATTTGTGTATGAATAACAGAATAATTTCCCTCTTTTGTTTCGCCTTTCCTGTTCCTGAATCTAAATAAAGATGGCTTTTTAGTATTAAAAGTGGAAGAAAATTACAGGTAATTATCTTTGACGGTAAAAACGCTGTAATCAGCGGGCTACATGAAAAATTACTCTAATTATGGCTGCATTTAAGAGAATGGAAAAAAACCTTCTTGTGGATAAAAACCTTAAATTGTCCCCAATGTCTGCTTCAAATTGGATGGCACTGCAGCTGGAGGCTTTGTTCAGAATTGATCCTGGGGAGCTACGAACCCAAAGTTTCACAGTAGGAAGGGGGAAAAAAGAAAAGAAAACATTTTTCCTAATGTAACAATACGAATGCTAGAAAATGACAAGACTGATCGGTTTTAAACCATTCTGAAGACTGACTGAGCGTGGAAGTTGCTCAACAAAAAAAGGAACGGGTATATTGGTAAGTAGTCTTTGCTTTGTGTCTAATTATAGTGACTGTCCTTTTGCACGACTGTATGTCGCTGTCATTATATGGAGCACTCTGAGTATCTCTATTGACTTCTGATAAATGGCTCAGTGGTTTCAAGGTTCATAATTTGAAGGATGCCCAGGTCTGTAGCCATTAATTCTCGCAGTATGGGGCTTCCTGCTTGCATGACGAAAGGACTTTTCATTTTCATTATTTCTGTGCTTTCTACAAGATCAGAAAGAAGGATGTATTTCATCCAGGATTGTGTGTTTTCCTATCTAGTTAGCTTGCAAAGGGTTGTAAACGTGAAATAGTCATAATTGTGCATTTAGTTTCTGTTTTTTCCCCTCTGATTCTTTCCTTTTTTTTTGTTTGTTTAAAAAAAAAAAAAGCTGCTTCCAAACAAAGACAAATACAGCTGTATTATTTTGGCTGAGGAAAGGGAAAGGAGAATACTCAGTTTCAGCACTGGAAACTACTGGCTGTCTAGAGGTTAACCTGGGGTTAGATCATTCTAATGATTCTTAAAAATAGATAAATGTGTAGAAATTACAATAAAATAGAATATATAAAGGAAGTTGAGAAAACATCTATGGTTAATGTTAAAGTACTTAAGACAAAGGTTAGTGCTGCAAACCGATATCTTTGCAGGCACTTGATGTTTATACATAGGGTTTCCCATATTAGGAAATAGGAATTCTTTTAAGAGTGATAGAAAATATACTGGGGGGAGGGAGAGGGGGTGGTAAGACAGAGACACACAAAGAGAAATAGACCGGACACTCTCAGCATTTTGGCTTTTACTCCATATATGAAAGAAGACAAAAACATACAAAGTATATGTACAACTAAAATTCAACAATATATACAGAAATGTTTCTTGATATAAATGTCCCTATTAGCTTAGTGAATGCCACCAATTCATATCAAAGCAATAGAATGGTGATTTTGGTTGTTTCCTCTGTCTTTCCGGATTCCAGTTCAGGGTTTGGGGGTAGGGGTGGAGGGAAAGTGGTTTTGTTTTGTTTAAATCATCATTCTTGCTCATTGCATTTTGATAAAACATGCAGCATTCCTTTCGTGGCAATGTTCTAATCTTACAGCCGATTTTTCCTTTTTCTTTAGAGAAGGGCTGTTAGGGTTTCTTTTTCTTTTCTGTTCTTTTTCTTTTTTTTTGTCAGTATGGGATTGTAAATAAAAATGCAGGAGTCCAAACTGCTTCTTTTTCATCATGTAATGTCTTAAGCTCATTAAACAAGTAAAAACGCTGCCATGTTTGCACAGATTCTTCTGGTGGGGGAAAATGTCTGCTTTAAAAAGTCGTTTTGATGGATACTCCCAAAGAGAAAAAGAGGCTCAGAGCCTGGATCCCAAGGGGTGAGGGAAAATATCCTTACAGTGAGAGGCTTCAGGAGCACTGGCTTAGAAACCAGTCTCTCTCTCTCTGTTTCTCCTTCTCTCTAAGATTCAAAATCAATTACTGAGGCTGCTCAAGGGAAAAGGCAGGTGGAGAAAGGAATTTTAAAAAGAAAAGCGGGAAGGAGGGAGGCAAAAAAAAGGAAAAAGGCAGAGTGTGAGAGAGAGAGACCGAGGGGATGGGAGAGGAGAGAGAAGGGAACAACGCCCAGTCTGGCCACACGTAAGAGTTCTCCCGAGCCTGCTCCTTCGGCTCGGTTTGGCAGATGCAAGCAGGTCCCGGATCCTCCTTGCCTTGTTCAGACGTCGCCCTAGGGTATCTTTTGCCCTTGGATAACTCACATCATCTGTGGTCTCTGCATCGTGTCCTGGTGTGGAGAGGAGTACCAATGCGAGTAGCCGGGCATGTAGCTGTTGGGGGGCATACTGACGCCCTTGGCCGAGGCGGAAACGTCCCACACCGGAGGGAGCGCCGGCGAGCGCGGCGACAGGGCCGCGGAGCCCGGGAGAGGGTCGCTCTCGTGCGGGTTACTGCCCTGCTTCAGCAGTTTCTTAAACTTAGAGCGTTTGTTCTGAAACCATATCTTCACCTAGAAAGAAACGCAGCAGCGATCATTAGGCCCGAAAAACATCGAACCGGTGCCTATAGCGAAAAAAGAAAAAAGACAACCCGCCAACGCGAAGCCCTCAAGACCCCGCCTTCCTCCACTTCTTTCTAGCCGCTCCCCTCTCCCCGCCACTTCACCCCACCCCACCCTACCCCCCGCCGTTTACTTGGTATCTTGTCCGGATACCTAAAGTCATTGTAACTCCTCAGTTAGATGGAAGCCTAGGTTTGAAACAACAGCATAAGAATAAAACTAGAATAAAGGCCAAGGAGAATAAAAGCCAGGTTCAAACTCTAAAGGGGGATTTTTACACGGTGAATTTTTCAGATTAAAGCTAACTGGATGCACTTCCTCTAACAGTCTGGATGTGCCCTGAGCAAACGACTAAGAGCAGTTTAAAACCCAAACGCGTTGAATATATATACATAGGCATACACTGCATATGCCATCAACTGTACATGGAACACCTTTCTTCTGACATAATCCTGCAGCGATGAGGGACTGTGCCTCATTCATTCCCTACTTGGTATGTTGTTTAGTCAAATTGTCGTCACGATTGTTAGGGCAGGCACTAAAAGTCAAAGGGCTCCTGAATATTAAATGCAAACCAGGAGTCTAGGATGGGAGCGTATCCAAGCTAACATCCCAGATTTACTTTATGTGAAGAAGGACCTTCTATGGTACAGCTTCATTTACCTTTAAAATTACTTAGCCTTAGGAATCTGCTTTTCCAAAAGGAGTACAAGTTACTGAATAGCAGGAATCCCTTCATCTCAAACCCCAAATATTTCCAGTGGCATCATGGTGAGAGAAAGCAGGCTGAATTGAAAAGAAAGAGCTTAAGGAGCATCTGTGCTGAGACAGTCAGTCTCAGTCTCAGCACACAATCAGTCCCCAGCCAGGGTCTCAGAAACCTGATGTCCCCTTGATGAAGAGCATCCATTTCAGATGAGGCCTACCACCCCATGCAGCCAAGTTAATTGACAGGGACAAAAACCTCAGGTGTCTGCAGCCTGGCTCTATGACAAGGGTCCTAATATACCTACCTAAAACCTCTTCCTGTGAAGTCTAAAATACCCCATATGTCTTTCAAATTAGTAAGACTGGAGAACTTCAGCAACTGTCCTTAACCGAGGCTTCATCTGCTATAATTTGGGCACATTCCTCTTTGATCTCCGGCTCTGCCATTATGCCCAAATTCTGTGATCCAGATTCCTTAGCCTGCACCAGCCAGTCAACCAGGATGATTTAACCAACTGGACTGAGGACAATTTTCAGAAAGACTCACCTCACCCATCCTAGGATGAACAGTTTTCACCTTGGTCACTTTACCAAATCCTATTGGAACCTGTGCATGTCTGGCTAACCCATCCTTTCCACTTCATAATTCTTTCAATGTCAATGAGTTAAAATCCTCTTTAAGTCCCAGGGCCCACAAAAGGATCCTTAAGAAACATGGGTCTTATACTGCCCGCCTGGTCTGAATATCTTTTTCTCTTTCTCCTACTTGTTTGCTCTCTTTTGTGTTGCTCTACTGGAATAGGACTTGATTAAATAACGAGTTTGACCACCAAAGGACACTAGGCTGGGGTGGGGTCACTGAGGGTCGGGGGGAGGATGTGCAAATCCAATCCAGTATTCAATACCAGGTCATTTATTCCAAACTGTGTTGTACCAGAAAAGTGCATAACTGGAGCAAAGGCATTTGTCATTAAGCTCCTTCCATCTTTGGTTGACTAGGCCAAGAATTCCTCCTGATGAGCTCCCTGCCCGATCTGCAAGTGAGGGTCAGCATTTCAAGGCTTCTCTGGAATTACCTGTGTTTGTGTCAGTCCTAAGGAAGCTGCCAGTTCAGCTCTCTCGGGAAGGGCCAGGTACTGAGTCTGCTGAAAGCGATGGTTTAAAGCCTGGAGCTGCAGGCTGGAGTAAATGGTCCGAGGCTTCCGAATCTTTTTCCCTTTGCCATTGAACCTGATTTCCCCGTTTTCAATCACTGTGGTTTTTTGTTGATCTGCAAGCAAAGGATTCAGAGGAGTGATCACTCGTGAGGCTACTGCTGCAGTCTCCCCGAGCTTGGCCTGGCCTGTGCCGAGACTCTTCAAAGCCATGAACAGTTTCCTCGAAGCGTCCCCAAGCCATCCTGACCTCTCTGGGTTCCCAGTGCCCGGGTAATCCCGGCGGCTGCAAAAGCTACTTTCAGACCCTGACTCTGGCTCTAAAATAACGTGCGGTGGTTGGGTGAAGGGAGCGCCCTGGGCCGAGGGGCAAACAGCCTAGCTCCGCCGCAGCGGAGGCGGCGCCGGCCGCTCTCTGGGGTGCGCGGCGCCGCGGGGCGGCTGCTCTCTCCGCCGAGGAGCAGGGCCCCCTCGGTCTGGCTTTACAGAGAGTGCCTTCAGGTGTGCTTGAGCCACCCTAGTGATTTTGCGGCCAGTTGGCTTGATGTCACCAGCTCGAAGCTGGGTGCATCAAGATACCTCGGTGTGTTCGAAAATGAGTCTGCCGAGAGGGACCAAAACCCAAACAAAACACTACCAGAGGCTCAGATCAGCACCGGAGCGGGTTGAGCCTCACGCGGCAACTTTGTCCCCCACGAGTGCTGAGCCCTGAGCTTCACTTCCACGAACAAAGGAGTAGCCAGCAGCTATCACAAACCCAAGGGAGGGGGGCCCGTAAGGGGTGGGGGTGGAAGACATCTCAAAGTCCGCGGGAGAGAGCCCAATTGTCACCAGCTTAACCAGAGCCGGAGGCCATGCCAGCTTCCCCCCGGGTCACCGAAGCGCACCGGCGCCCCACGCAAAGTAGGCCACCGGCTGCCCGGACTAAGTGGGAGAGCAAAACACGCTCCCCAATTCTAGCCCAGAAATGTCCCCAGTCCTGCCAAACGTGGGTCAAAACCCGGAAGGGAGGAGAGAGGCAAAAGGGCGCACAGACCCTGCGGGCTGGAGAGCGCAGTGCGGGCCAGTTGGTCGAGCGAAGCCTGCGCCGAGTCGGAGGCGCGGCCCGAGCGACGCGCCGGAGACGAGGCAGCGAGGCGGGTCGAGCCGCAGGGAAGCCTAGGGTCCGGGACGGCGCGAAGGGGCCCGGCCCTGCGAGGCCGGCAGGCAGGCGCCAGGCAAGCGGGCGCGCACCAGGCCTGGCCGGGGGCGCGCCGGGCCGCCTGGGGGAGGGGGCCGGCGGAGGCCCGGGCATTGAGGAAGTGAGCGGGGCGGGCGGGGTGGGGGGCAGCCGGGAGGCGGGAGAAGCGAGCTGCCCCAGCGGCCTCTCACCTGTGTCGTCCCCTCGCGTCTGGGCGGCCGCGCTGCTGTTGTGGTAGGACTGGAGGTAAGGGCTGTGCTGCGAGTGGCTCATGTAGGGGTAGGCGGCGAGCGAGCGGTGGTTGTAGGAGTTGCCGCCGCCCGACGCGTAGGGCGAGCCGTGGTGGTGGTGCTGGTGGTGGTGGTGGTGCGAGCCGGCCGCCGCCGCCGCCGCCGCCGCCGAGTGCAGGCAGTGCAGAGGGTAGTGCGCGCCTGCCATGGCCGGGGAGCTCTGCTGAGAGTGCGGCGGCGGCGGCGGCGGCGGCGGTTGCTGTTGCTGCTGCTGCTGCTGCTGTTGCTGCTGCTGCTGTTGTTGCCCGAACTCCATGAAGGCGGATTTGGACGAGTCCTGGCCTTCCAAGCCGTCAGCCATCGTAGTCATGGTCATCATCAAAACTTTGGGGGCTGGAGAAAGCCTTCTCCCGGGTTTCCTCCACCCTCCCCCACTTGGCTCGCGCCGCTCTCCCCTCTGCAGCCACCTTAGCTCTTGGGATCCTTGCAAAAAAAAAAAAAAAATTAAAAAAAATTTTTTTTTAAAAAGAGAGGGGGCGGAGGTGGTTCTCCCTCTCCCTCGCTCTTCTCTAATATATATATTTTTAATATAAAGAGATATAGTGAGCGGGGCCTTGTTAACTCAAAGGGAGGAGGAAGGGGGAGGGATGGGAGAGGAGAGGGGGGAGGGGGGACTCTGCTCTCCCCCCCTTCTTTTCCCCCCTTGGATTTTTTGGGGGCTGGTGCAGTTTAAGGCAGAGATTTTAAGGTGGATTCTGCGAAAGTTGCGCGTCTGCTTTCAGACTTGATGCAGACGCCACGAGTCGAATGGTTTGTCTCCAAAGGGCAGCGCCTTCCCATTGGTCAGTCGCCCCCTGACGTCACAGGCGCACGGCTTCCACTGGTGTGTGCGCCGCTCGCCGAGTTCTTCGCCTACCTTTTGCAACTCCAATCCCTGCCCCGAGCTGCAGCCGGGGGCCGCGCGGCTCCGTGCACGGGGCCTCCGAGGAGGGAGTTGCCTCCGAGGAGGGAGTTGCCTCCGCCCGGCCGGTCGCCGACGCCTCCCGCCGCAGCTCGCACCCCCAAACCCGGAGCCTCAGTTCCCAATACCGCAGCCTTGGAACTGCCTGGCAGAGGGCTGCTCTCTCGCAGTCCCTTCGCACCCTAGCAGGCTGCCTGTGTTCCGAAGCAGTGCCCTCTGCCTTTAAAGCAGGGGTCCCTCCCTTGACCTACCCCCACCCCGCCCCCAGTCCCCCTGCAGTCCCGCGGGAGCGCCCTGTCACCGTGGATTTTTCTAGACGTATTTTATTGAAACCACAAAGGGAAGAAAAGCCCCACACCTGGTACCGACCCCCATAGGTGGGGTGGGGTGAGGGGGTAAAGAAGAAGAAAAATTAAACACTTGTTCTGGCGAGGTTCTTGCTGTTTCAGGCTGTATTTCTTATATAGTGAACAAAAAAGAGGGAGAAATCTTTTTTTTCCCCTCAGAACGCAGCAGCTTCTTCTGAAAGCACGTCGTTGGAGGACTGACAGTAATGCATTTTTTCCTATTGAAAACAGAAGCTACTGTAATGCTTTCAAATATATGCAAATGATACATGCGGTTAGTGGTTTGGCAAATCTTGATTACAATATAAACTACCCAAGTAAAAGTGCCTTCGTCCTAAATTTGTCTCTCGATTACAATTCCAATTGATTTTATTTTATTGTCAACATTGTTAATGATAAAAATAGAGTCGTTTTACAGTTATTTTTACTTTCTGGAAGGAGGCAATTAGAGTTCTAATCAGGAATACACAAAAATCTCCCATGATTAACTGCAGTACTTTGTTCAAATTGCTGCTATAAAATTCAGAACAATTTGCCTGTAATGATTATGGACTGGGTTTATTTTGGGAGGTGGAATAAAAGTGGATATAGCATAAATTATCCTCTAATTATACACCAGTGTCGCCTCAATTATCCTCTTATCAAAATGGTTGTCTAACTGCCGCATTTAGTTTCAATTCTCTCCTTTTTTTTCTATAAAAAGAACTTCATACCTTGTTATTATTAATCCATTTATTATTTGCAAGGGGATTTATATCCGCACATCCAGGTGGTAGAACCACTTCTCTTTCAAAGATGGACTGGGGAAAGACATTAAGTTCGGAGCAGCCCAGGGCTGCGGATCTAGCCTCTCTCCCTCTGGTCTCCAGACTGAGCAGAGTCAGAAGAGCCCGAGCATGCCTCTCAGGCCCGGCCACCAGGTAGGAGAGCTGGACTGGGGATCGGGCGCCGAGGAGGGCAGGCTGGGTGGTGCCTGGGTCAGGGTCCTGGGACCTCTGGGAGACTCCGGGAGTCGACAGTGCCAGTGGACTGGGACTGGGTGGGCAAGGCATGCATACCCCTATGGGCTCGGCGCCAATTTTTAGTCTGCGAATAGATCCCAGCCCCAAGCCTTTGGCCACACCAAGAAACATACAATCTAACAACTCCGGGCCAACGTGTCTAGAGGTTGTGGGGACTATTGTAGGTCTGCCTTGGGAAAACTACGGGAGCCTTCTTTGCACCCTCCTCGCTTGAACTCCATAGGATGGGTGACCCAAGGGACCTGAGAAATGGAGAATTTAGTGGTGCCGTTCGTCCGGTAACTTCAGAAAAGATGACTGCAGACCCGCAGTTCGAACTCATTGCGCGGACCGATAGCGGCTTATGCTAATTGATTTTCCCAGCTCCCAGCCCCGGGTCTCAAGGCAGGGCTAGACTAGTTTGTCTTTTTCTTTTTCTTTCTTTCTTTCCTTCCTTCCTTCCTCCATCTTATCAGATGACCTGAAATTGGCTGCCCTAGAGTTTTTCAAGGTTCTCAGGGCAGCAGCGTTTAGTCGCCTCTCCCCCTCCCTTTCCTAGCCTGCTGCGCTTAACTTTTGGAGTCCTGGGAGCCGGTTCAGTAACTCTGAATTCATTTTTAAGTGGCGTGCCTTGTTCCCCTCCTTTTAACAAGAGGTTCGCTTTAACACGCGAACCCGTAACCCGATCCACGCGTTTACAAATCGGCAATGAATTAAAACAACAACAAAAAAGCTCCAAGGAAAATGAAAGGTGGGCTGGGTGAGGGGGAGACGTGTGTAGGGTGTGCATCTGTGGGGGACTGCGGTGGAGAAGGGAAAGGCAGAGAAAGAGAAGGTCTTCTCCTCCCTCCCCTGGTGTGTGCACGGTGCACCCGGGCTGCGCGCCGAGCTTGTTTGTAAGGTCCTCAAAGCCAGCAGGTAGACGTGGCAGTTTTATTGCTTTATACCCTGCAGCTTGCTGTTAACACGGTGAAGGGCCCCCCCCCCCCACAGGCCCCCGCCCCCGTGCATGTGCGTTTCTTTCTGTTCGCAGGTGCTCTGCCTTCCTCGCCGGCTTCCCCCCGACTCTGGCGGCACCCGGAGCCGGGCGGGTTGTGGCTGCCCGTCAAGGCCCCCTCACTGGGCACCAGATCCAGAGCATAGCAGCCTTTATTAGCAAAGGATTTCTTCTTTTTCTTTTTTTCCCCTGTTTTCTTAATACCCGAGAAAGCACGGAGGGCTGGAAATGTTTGAGTAGTAGCTACAGGGCTCTTATCCCTCCCCCATTAGAGGATAAAATCTCAACCCTGTGTCCCAGAGAAGCAACTGTGCAACTGCACCGAGGTGGCAGTTTTTGCATAAAGACCTACTGAGCGACCCAGAGTGGGCTGAGACAGCCACGGGCTGGGGAGCGGAACCAACTATGAGGGGACCAACCCGGCATCACTGAGGTCTCTAAGCGCGCTTGCAGGGTAGAATCCGAACTGCAGACTTGAGCACTGGGCTTTCCAGCGAGTCCTGGGAAGAGCTAGCGTGGCCCCACACAGCGTGCCAAGGTGGCCCCCGCGGAGGGGACCACACGTTGTGGTCTCTGCCATCGGTCTCGGTGCGAGGAGTTCAGGGCTCAGTGGCTGGCTGCAGGCTGCCCGCCTTCTCTTCTCTTCTCTCCAAATAAAGCAGGCTAAGTCCTTCGCCCAGGGTCTTGAGCGGCAGTAGTGAGCTAAGGCTTGTCACCCCTGGTTTGTTCCCATCCAGCCGGCACCTCCAGCCCATCCTCGAGAGTCAAGAACTCCCAGATTCCTCAGGGCTTCCAAGCAAAGGCGCCCACTTCAGGGGCTCCAGGCTCCTGCGCCCCGCTGGCCACCAGCCGGGTCCTGGCTCTGACCTCTTTGTCTTGCCGGCGGGGGAACCGAGCCAGCCCTGGGGGAGTGGTGGGAGGAGGAGCGCAGGTGAGGCCTAAGAAGTCTTTATCATTCAAAATAGAAGTAAATCCAGCGATCTGGAGACCTTAGGCTCTTTTAGGGCCTATAGGAGGTGAGGGTCACATTCACTAAAAAGTTTAAAGCGGCAGGGTTGAAGGCCTAAGCTGCCTTTTGCTTTTTAAGACATCGAGGTGTTGGGGCTTGTATTCCGGCTGTCAGTGTTATTTAGAGAGAAATACCAACTGATTGCCAGCACAGGACCCTGTGTGGGGGTCAGCGTGCCCAAGGCCACCGTGCAAGGAGGGTGCTTTTTGGGTGGGAAAGTCCCCTTCTGTTTTATAGATGGACAAGTGTTTGCAGCAGTACATGGGTCAAGGAGTAGATTGGGGCCAGTGGGGGGTTTGCAGCCTCCTCAGGCTGTAGAAGTACATTCAAGCCAGGCAGGGCCTGACTGGTTTTGGTTGCTAAGTTGGGCTCAGTTATCACGTTAATTCTAAAGAAATTAGACCTGGATAAATAGCCTTTGAATTCAAAGAAATAACTCGGTATTAATTTACATGGCCATGCTAAGAACCCCCTTCTCAACAGGAGACATTAGTAGGGGAAAAAAAAAAGATTCTTGCTAGTCTTTTCCCATTCAATGTAAAATTCTGTTTGTGTACATGTGTAGGAAAAGAGTGCTTCATATCCTGCAAACCCAGGCACGTTTTCCCCCCTCTCCCAACACATACACCTGGGAAAGCTTGAGGGGGGAACATGAGAGCTGCCCTTTTCCAAACTTCTTGGCCCAGGCCAGTGATGGTATCTTCAGGAGGAGTCAAAAGTATCAGACTAGTCAAGAAAGCACTGATTATTGCGGCATTGTTTTCTCTAGGGATAAAACTATAATGCCATCTTAGCTCCCAGGCTTCCCCCAAAAGCAACTAGAAAGTGGTCCCTGTTTACCCCTTCCGCAGAAAGAGGCTCACTGAAGTCTGGAGACAACATCTCTCTCATCTATCCAGTCCTGGGCCTGAGAACAGTTAGCTAGAAGACCACAGCACGGATGGCAAGGACCGGTGACACCTACTGGGGGCTTCACAGACTTTTTCTAGACTGTCCAGTTTGGAGACTATCAACTAAGGATGTCTTAACTTGGAAGCTCCTCTTTCAGATCTTTTTGAACCTGGTTTTCAAATTCAACTCCAGGTTTCAAATCCGACTCCAGGTTTTCAAATTTGACACCTTCTACCTCTCCCTGACCACATTTCCAGGCTCTGTGATCATCCAAAGTTTTCTTAACAGAGAGAGTCAATATACTGGGCCTAGTATGGATCCAGGGGGGAAAAACAATACTTACTTCTTTCTTCCTCAATTTGAAGATTGTATGCGGTTTTTCTCCCTCCTCCTTCCCCTTCTTCCTCTCTTTTATCAAGCCTAGAACCCCATATCTCTCATACACAAATACTCTTCTTTCTCTCAGTCCAAGAAAAAAAGAACTCAACAATGTTTAAGCACTTATTAATAGATAGAATTAGATGCTGTTTGTGCTGTAAGGTGCTGTTTGTAATCTGTTGATAAACCAAAGCAGAGCCCCTCATATTTGCCTTGCTGAGAATTGCAGCTGAGGAAGTGGGAAGGCAGAGATGTTAGAAGTCAGCTTCATTCAAGGCAGTCTTTGGAAACCAGGACCCCTGACCATTGGAGGATAAATGCCGCCCTGAGTGAGTGGCAGGGAACAAGCATCAACAGGAAATGGCAGACTATTTTTAGGCATAATAAGGAGTTAATATAGCTGACCAAGCGTCTTCCTAAATGCCTTGAAGCACCCTCTGTTTTAATTCCTGCATCCCTTCATCAGCAGTAACAATAACAAAGTCACAGTAGATGCCTTAACATTAAGGGAGAACCAGGCTTGGGACAACTTCTCAGAAAACCTGGGATGGGAACTTCTTGCTATCATGTGAGTTCTTAGATGATTCTCTACTTACAACAGAAAAAGAAAAACCATTTTCATTAGAGAGTTGTTCTGTACCTGACTACCCTTCAGTTGTCAATGCTCTGGTGAGTTTCATGCTCATGCCAATACATATTCCCTTTATTTTCTAACATCCCCCAAAAAAGGAAAGGTAACTTCTTAGATTTTTAGCAAAACTTTCCTTAGAGTACAACTAGTTTGAGAGCCCTTAGAAGTAAGGGTTATTAAATTCACTCCCCTAACTCTGCCTTTTCTGTTTTGTTCAAAATAAAATCCTTTTTACATAAATCTCAGAAAAAGAAAGCCTCCCCCTCATCCCATCCAGGGAAATGAAATAGTATTTTTCAGTAGTTTTCACTGATTTTGTACAGAGAGCAAAAATGCTCCCTCCGTCTGAGTCAAGTGAGCCCCTTCCCTCGGAGCTCAATGCCTTTGCTGCTTTGGACGCACGTTTGGGTTCATATTTGGGTTCATCATCTTTCTTCCCATAGGCTTTGTGGAGGGGGGAAGCAGAGAGAGTAGAAACGCAGAAGCTATAGAAAGAAGGGAGTTAGAGAAGGAACACAAGAGCAGGAGAATGAGTGTGAGTCTGCTTCATTTTGAGAGTACCTCTCATCAGGTCTTCTTCCCCATCCTGTTCATTGGGGATCACTGTCCCACAATGTTAGTTGTTCAGCAAATAAAACTAAGGCGGATCAAAGCAGCCCCGTTTGGGGAGGGTTAGGGGGACGCCAGGACAGCAAACCCGCTGGCCCACCTACTCCTTTTCTCTACCTCTTTCTCCCCTCTGCCCCCTGCCCCTTAGCCTGCTTTTCCTTCAAACACCTAGGGCATCACGTTGCCAAGCTGAAGCTGGAGGACACTTTCAAAAGTTACAGAAGCGGTTACCCTCCCTGGAACAACGAGTCATTTTAAGAAGGAGGCTCTGGAGACTCAAAGGTCTTGGGCCCAAGAGTTTAAAAGCCAGTCTAGCCTTTCGGGATATCAGTGCAGCCAACAGACAGGCGGGCGTCCAGGGCTCGCCTTTAGGCTGGGATGAAAGAAGGGCCGGGGGAGGACAGGAGCCCGAGGGCGGGCAGAAGCAGAGGGCGACAGGACCGCTTGCGCCCGCAGCTGGCTCCCACGCGCCGCTGTCTGCGGGGAACGTGGGGCGTGGGGACGGATAATGGAATTCAGGAGGCAGAGATCCTCCCCGAGCCAGCCACTGTCTTGTACAGATTTGTAGAGAAAGCCTCACTGTAATTAAAACCGTACAGTCAGATTAATTCAATGTGTTGCTCGGCAGCGTTTTTAATAGTAAAAATCCGCTTTAAAATTGAATTAGGGTCGAAGAAAATTTCTGCGAGACTCGCCGGATTTGCCAGCTTTCATTGAAGCCAGCCCGAGTTGGACTCGACGGTGGCTGCACAGTGTCGCCCCCACCCCCTTCCGTGGCCCTAGACAAGAGTGGGGGAAGGAGGCGGAGGTAGGGATGGGGACGCGAATCCACCTGGGGCCCCCGTTTGGGCGCGAGGCTGGGCGGCCAGAGCCAGGCCCAGACAGAGCGCAGGGCCTGCGATTATTACCCTTCTGATCTCCCCGGGTTCGAGGCAATGAAGATTTTTGACACCCAGGACTCCCCCTTCCCTCCCAAAGTTCACGGCTCAGATAGAGTTTGGGGAAAGAAAGCCCTAACTGTAAGTATCTTGAAGCAATTTCCCACTGTGTGTTCGTGTGGGGAGGTTGGAGCCCTCTCTGTTTGGACGCTCCAGTGACAGACAGGAGAAAGCTGTGGTTCTCTCCACCCCACCCTCTTTCTCTTCTTGAAAGCCTTCCAAAAATTAAGAGTAATGTTTCAAGCGCTCTGTCAAAATGTCTCCCAAGCTTTGATTTGGCTAACCGCCCCCCTTACCCTCCCTCCTCGCCTCCTACCCTTTGCATCTCTGGTGGTGGTGAAACACGCGTTAGTCTTATTATGTTTTTACCGGTTAAGTTTAGACACCTTAGAGCTGAAAGCTTGTCCCAAAGTTCCTGGAAGAGGTGGCGGCCGAATGCTAGACAGAGGCTCTCGCTTGAGACCGGCTGGCAAGGCAGGGGGAGCTGGACCTGGCTCTTCCCCAAGGCCAAACGGGTTTTCAGGGCCCAGAAACGGTCCCAGGCTGCCCGCCCCCTACCCACGGACCCGGCCCTTGCAGTGGCCTCCTTGGCTGCTGAAAACGCGCACGCGCGCGCGCACACACAAACCCACACACCCACACCGCCCCCCCCCCCCCCCCCCCCCACACACACACACACAGCCAGGGACAAAAATTCCCTCAGTTAGTCACATCATCAGGCCTGGGAAAACAAAAACCGCTGTGGGTCCCTGCTCGTCCAGCAACATGCGCAGACGCTTTAATTGCCGCCAATTGTCACTCTGTCCCCTTTTCATTTTCTCGCTCCTTCGTTTATTTTTAGTACACTTCAAATGCCTACACACTTTTCCTTAGTAAGGAGAGCGGGGAGCAATTATTGCCTTTGCCTTCAGGGCCTGTTTTGCCAATCACTGAATGGGGATGGAGTAAACAGGGCGAAAACCGTGGCGCGTTATTGGTCTTGCTTATTTCAGGTGGAGGGCGGTAAATAACACTCCCTACCGCGCTACCCCCTCTGGTTTCGCCGGCCCCAATTATATGAAAGAAAGGAGATGCGTCCCCCTCCACCCACCACCACCGCCTTTTCCTCCCATCACACCCCACCCCGTGGGCGCCAAGTTCTACTCGAGCCCAGCAAATCCCGCCAGAATTGGCCGTATCCTCAGAGAGTAGTTAAGAAAAGGGAATCCCTCAAGGGCCCAGCTCCTAATTCCGTGCGGAATAGAAAGACGCAACGTGCGCAAGCTCCTTCCCCCCACCCCCCAGGCGGGAAAACAGGGTCCTTTTTCTCTGAGGACTACCTGGATGTTAAGCGCCGCCAGGTAGGTGGTAGAGAGCCTTGGGCGGGGGAGGGGGGGCGGGGGGGGGGGGTCCTTCTCCGTCCAAGAAAGCTTTGAGATTGCTTTGGAACAGTTATGGGGACAGTTCTTTAAGACGGCTGTCGATCGAGATTGCTGCTGTTCTAATATTAGGACTTCTTAAAGGAGGACTTGGACGTTCGAGATGAAGTGCTGTCTGCAGTGCAGCTTTGGGGCCCTTCTGCACCCTCCCGTCTCTTCTGTTCAACTTCACCGGACGGGCGCAGCGGCCCCGAGTGGAGAGGGAGGCAGGTGTCTGCAGCAGCAGCTGAAGGCGGCATCCGGCGTCCTGCAGATGGATTCGAAACAAATCAGTGCAGGATTAACTTGTCTGACTGCTGAATTGTCTCCAACTGCCAAAGCTGCTGGGCCGCGCCTGCCGGGGCGGGTTCGGGTTACTCGCGTGTCCTGGGCGCGCGGTCTCTCCTCTGTCCCGGCCCACTGGCGGGGCGGCCTGGGACCTGTCCGGCGCCTGGGCCGGCTGGCAGGACGCTTTAAAGAAACGCAGCGAGTATGAACTGTTCCATTCTCTCACACACACCCTTCCCATTTCTTTTTTATGAAAACATTTACAAGGTACCTAATTTCAGATCGTGGAAGTAAATTTCATGCTAGGATATATTTTACAAAACATATAATCTTTCAGGACCGGAAGATGTTTAATTAAAACCACACTTTGACAAGTTGCGTTTCAAAACGGAGTCACACCAGCGCAGAAGGCTAATTCATATTCAAGACGCAGCCTGTAATCCAGGTTGTTTGAAAATGCCAGCCCTGGATAGGCATGCTTGCCCTGTTCTGCAGACTGGCTTGGGTTAGCTGCCTAGTCTTTGGAAGACAGAGGAAAGCTTCCTGCAGCATCTTTAATGTCCTTAGAGTAACACCTAAGGCATGGTCAGAGGGTCCCAGGCACCAGAGTTAAATCGGGAGAGCAGATAGAGACAAACGTTGAGACAGGGTTCCTGGAAAACTTGCAGCAGGACTGGGAGTCCCTGCCCTGCTCCCTGGCTGACCTGCACTAGACAAAAAGGAATCTCCCCCATCCCTCTAACCAGAGGAGACCCAAAACAGGAAGGAGAAGGTTTCTCTGCCCCAGCTCACTTGTGGGCATAGCGCTCCTCCGAAAGGAGGAGGTAGCATTGGTTTCCAGAAGCCTTCGTGCATTTTTGCAGTTGTCCTCAGTATCTTCCCTTTTACCTGCCTCTGCCTTTTGCTATTTCCCTATATCTTGACAAGTCCTCACTTAAGAGGGAAACAACTCCACATGGGAAAGGACATGCTCCCAGCTCAGCTGCTTTACCAACAAGCCTGCTGACACCTACTGGGATGGGCAGGAGCCAGAAAGTACCCTAAGGTCAGCATACATGGGAGACAAAGAGACCGAGGGACAGTCTGGGTTAAAGCTGAGGGGGTCCCGGTAAACAGCAGCTCCAGAGGCTGAGGCTATGGCAGAGGCTGGGTTTAGGTCACTGTCCTGTCTGCACCTCAGTATTTCCCATCTGACTCCCAGTCTGCTGGTCTCCCAAAGATAACAGTGAGTTCTCATCAAAGTTCTGGGACATGACTGAGAATTATATTGGTTCAGTTTTATCCAAAACCTCTTTCACTTTTCACAGCCACTCCCAAGACAGGGATTTTGCTTCAACTGTGGGCAGTGAGAATTATTGACTGGATAATGGACTTTTCCCCCCCAGGTTTATATTTTCTTTCAAATACACCATTATTTTCCTAAAGCACAAAGTTAAGTCAGCTTAAGAGAAACCCTCAAATCTAGTGTTCAAAAGCATTTTACACAACATGGCTATCTCATCTTGAAGCCTCTTTCTATTGGGCCAGTTTAGGAGAAAGCTTAATTTCTGCAAAGCACAATTGTGATAACATTTTTTTGCTCTTTTCAGAGGGTATCAACCAGCACTTCTGAAGGTTCAGTGGGTATCTATCTCCTTCACAAATAGACATGGATGTTGGCAGCTAAATGCTTAACTGTATGTCAACTTAATGCTTATTGATTAGATACTACTGATCTTAGATGAGCAGATAAGACCTTGTAGTCACTCTTTAGTGGCTTGCACCTCGGAGGGCTGGGATGGAACTCTGGTTCACACCCTCCAGAACAAAAAAGAGTCTACATTATAGTGGAAGGGCCTAGAGGGTGAGAAAGGTGGAAGAAGAGACAAACAGAGGCACTGCTGGGATGGTTTTAAGCATGTGATTGTCTGAAACAAGCACTAAAAAGTATGTACCTGACCAAATGCATTTGAAGCTTAATCCTACACTGGAGACTTGTGAATTACACAAAAGGGGAGAGGAACTGCAAATAATAATCCCCACCTGTTTTATTTCAATGATATGAACAAGCAGTTTTCCTGTCATGGACAGAAGCACTCTTGGGATGTTGAAGGCCCATTTGTGGGCAGTAATTCTGGCAAGGCTGTATGGTGGGAAGAGGACAGGGTGGTTGGTAACTGTCAGGACAGTGCAGCAGCGAGGGCAGGCAGCAGTGCTGGGTGCACTGACCGGGCACTGCTAGGTAATATTTCCCAGCTGGCCCACCCCTTCTGCAGCCCCAGAGAATCAACCTCATCCCTTCCAGCCTCAGAGCTTGGGTGGAGGTGGGAGAGGCCCAAACAGGCTGGAGATTCATGTTGTTTCTACCTTTCTAGTTCCTTCTGCCCTAATTAGCCCCATTTCACAGATGTGGACATGCTTACCCACGGATTTCGCAACACAGACCACTTCTGAGAAAAGTCTGAGAAAGGGAGAGGCTTGGAGTCACAGGTGTTCTAGAGGCCCAGGGACAATGGGGTCTAAGGATGGGGGTGGAGAAAGAGGCCAGTTGGGGGTTGTTTTCTCAAACCAGGCTTGTACATGTAATATTTCTGCTTCAGAGGCTCATTTGATCAATGAGCTAGGAGTGATTTTAAAGCGACAGATCAGGCCGGGCAGATAAAATACTGACACAAATCTCAGGGCTCTGAAGGCAGCAGTCCCCAGGATTCTTGACTTCCCGCTAGTGCTGTTTGAACAGACTCCTCTCTCTCTCTCTCTCCTTTTTTTTCCCCCTTAAATTCTGAATACTTTAACCCTTGCTTGTAGTAAATGTATGTGCAGTTATAAAAATGTCTATTTTCCACAGAAATCTAGCGTCCCACGACGAGAATCAATACTAAAACACTCCTTTTATTTTTAAAGTGGGTTTTAAAGGCCTATTGTGGGGGGACCGCGATGTCAGTGTGACCCGGACACGCAGTAAGAACAGGATCCTATTGGCCGCTGGCGGGGGCTCCGCCATAGTTGGCTCACGTGTGCACCTTATCATGCAAATCCAACTACTGGGGCATGCGCCCTGCTTCCCTGGGTGGGGCGGGGTGGGGGGGGGTACCCGCCTACAGCTTGTAGTTGGGACCAAGACTTCCAGATGCGCAATAATTAGGTTTCCTCATTAAACAAAGGTTTCCCCATCATTCCCCTCCTCCCACCGTTCTCAGCCGCAGAGCTCTTTACAAACCAAGCTGATTACCCGTCGTCCCCCGCCCCCGCCGCCCCGCCCCCGTCTCCCCCAGCACCCATCTCCTACCTGCTAATCCTAACTTAGGTCTGCTTCTTAGGATCTCCGCATTTTAGGATCCTTCACACCTTTACATACCTCTCCATTCTTTTTTTCTTTTGCCTTGCTCTAAAGGATATTAAATGGATTCTCTCTTCATCTTAGATCCGTTCCCTCATCTCTACCCCCCAATGAGATTTTAAAAAATTCTCTAGCGATTGCTCTAAGAGGAAGAGAGGGTCAACACCGCTACTCCCCATTCCTTTGGACCCCCCGTCCCCACCCCACGCTCCCGCTCCTGAGCCGTGGGGGTTTCAGCCCGAAGCGCAGAAGTGTGGATGGCCCTGGAACTGGGCAGGCGCTAGAGCCGGTAACCAGTCAAGCCCGACAGTCACTCCCAGGCATCAGGCCGCTAAGAAGAACCAAGGGCAGCATCTGCAAGCCCGCCTGGATGTGTGGGGGTGCTGCTCTTCGGCTCTAAGCCTCCACCTTGCTGACGAAGTGCATGACTCGGGGAACTCCCCCAGGGTGTCCTCTGGACCTCTCCAGGACAGGGAGCCCAGGGATCTATCTCCTTAGAGCAGAATGCCCTTTTCTGGAAAGACATTGCAGTAAGCGAGAAATAGCCACCATTAAGTTCAAAGCCTCCCGCGGGACAGTTTCGTGGCTCTGCTGGGAGCTGGGGTAGACCCGCGTGCGGCGTCGCGGCGAGGACCGCGCCCACACGCGCTCTCGGTGTCGCAGTCAGCTCACTCTCCCTGGTAGAAACAGGTATCGCTCCTCTGGCTTTCAATTACTCTCAGCTTACCTGCAGGGCCAACGGGATTTGTATTTTTCCACCAAAAAACCTCCTGCCCTGGATTCCCCCAGGTTCCCCCTTCCTCCTCATCCGACCTTAACCATAGAAGGGGAGATAGGGGTTTGATTCTCTGATATGACACGAATAATTGTTGCATCATGTAACTTCCTACATCTTGGCTTTAATTTTCAGTGAACCAAACAAAGATATTTGCAATTTAAAAATAAGCACTCGATTTAATAAATGGGAACATTGTGCAGAGAAGACTATGTCCTCCCCCCACCTACCCCCCCAAACCCCTTCAGAAGACGTTATTAGCTCTGACAGCATGCCGCTCAGGTTTGCGGAGAGGATTTTGTAAAGGGATGACAGACAGGAAGGCCAGCAATCATGGGCTCCTTGGGCTGAGGCTTTTTTTTTTTCCTTCTTTCCTTTCCTTTTTTTTTTTTTTTTTTTTTATCAGAATGTTCTGTTCGATGCCATTTATCCTTGATGATAGAAAATTGCGCTGTTGCCAGGACGCTGCTGCCGCCGCTGAAATAGAGGGCAGGAGCCACATTTCCATTTTCCGGCTTGAAAGCTATTCAAATGAATTTGCAGAGAGGGGGGAACGTCTAGCGATAAACAAATGAGAATAAATCGAGTTCCCCTTTCCATTCTTTTCTTTAAATGGGTAGCTCTTCATTTCCGATATACAGATTTTTGTTCATCAGTGTTTGGGAATACCTGGGAGATAGTGTAAGCCAACGTACCATTTATTTTGATGCTCTTAAAGTGACTAACCACATAAACATTTAAAAAGAATGTATGTCTAAATATATATACAGTATAAGAATTATATATACATAGATCCCGTACATATATACCTTCACACAATTCCAAACTACAATGGAGGATAAACTCTTAGCAGAGTTCCAACTGAAGATAATTTACAGGCAATGCTGGCTGGCAATAGGGGTTATGGACTTCTTACTAGTTTGTATATATATGTAGTTAGATGGAGTCGTTTTTTTAAAGCCCTCTCCCTGTGTTATGTATTTTAGGACACTGTAATTTAATTACCCTGATTAAAACACCATCCCTGCTCCCCAATAGATAAAAGTCACCCTCTTTCTTTCAAGTTAATTTTCCAAAATCTACCTTTAAAATCTTGTTTCTAAGTTGACAAATACGAGTCTAAAGAGTTAGTGCACACATATTCTTTAAAGAATATGAAACAGAGGTAAACTGAAGCCTTGTGCTTCCCCTCCTTAAAATGTAGATTCTTCACTAGATTAAAAAGATCATATATTAATAGGAACTTAAGGGATCACCCCCAAAACATAACATTTAAAAAATGAAAACTTAAGTCCAAACCACTCGAATATATATAAAAACATTAGCAATGCCCTGACAGAAACTATAAAGCTTGTAGAGCTCCCACTATGTTTTAACAATTGAATAACTTTTTATTGAATTCTCTCATTTTTTCCCCCTAAAGTCAGATACCGGCGGTTAAAAAATTCTCCGTAATATAAAGGCTTTTAAAATACAGCGACGAATTGTATATGAGTTTTTACTTTAAACTTGAAAAAAAAAACAAACCCGCTACCAGGCAATATTAAAACTTAACACTTTTTAACTGAGTCGTGGGTCTCCAACTACTCTGCTTTTAACTACAAGATTGTTTCCGAGTGATAGGTAACCGTTGGCCAAGCCAGGACTGCAGAGAGAATCATAGTGTAAAATCAGAAAAAGAGATGGGCAGAGTGTGAGTTGATACTGATGTTCCGAACTTTTCCGGTTGAATTTTCGAGTTACTCCCCCCAGGCATACTTGATTCCTAGTTACGGATTCCGGAACAAACCTTGTTCCAGCTGAATATGTCCCCATTAACAAATTAGCACGATGATGAGAAAACAATTAACAACACCGTCAGATGACGCTACAGAAAGCAAAGAAACGGCCTAAGAAAGTCGAATTGGCTTCTGTTGTGGTTAAAACAACGAGGTGAATGTAGTGTTTAGGCACTGAAAGACCTTCCTTTTCCCTTATCCTTGGCCCTGGGAATTGTGTTCCGGACAGAAAGCTCCACTGGCCGGCTGCTTTTCTAGTTGAGACAATTCACAATGTTCCTCGGTGGATTCCCCTCCAGGTACCAGCTCGGTGCGGGCAGCGGGAGTTCGGCGCCGCCAGGACGCGCGGGCGACGGCGTGGGCGCTGGGGCGGGGCGGCTGGGCTCCAGCCGAGGGGACCCCCACTCCCTACCCCCCAGTTCCCCGCCCCGCACCCCTTGCCAGGGAAAGAGCTTAGCTCCAGGTCCCTGCGGCTCCGCCAGGACGTTACGCAGAAGGAGGTGGAACCTCTGTGGGTGCCAGGGAGGGGTGCGCGCGGGAAGGACCTCCAGTTCCCCAGTGTCGGGTAATGTCGAGACCTCTCTCGGGTCCATCCTGCGGCGTCTTTGCCTAGAGCCACTTCCTGGGCTTTGGCCACGAAGCGTGGACCGGTTTGGAGAGTGGCCTCCAGCCGGGGGCGGGAGGGGGAGGAGGTGGTACAAGGGCAGAAATGGTCTCCGAGTGCTGACCTAGAGGATCTGGGAAGAGTGAACGCGACGGAGCCCGAAGGCAAACGCAGGGCTCAGCAGCGTGAATGGGCTGTCTGGGGAAGTAACTTCTCGTTGCGTGTAGGTGTCTGTGCGTCAGGGCGGGCAGAGTTGCGGAAAAGTTGAGTTTGGGGTGGAAGTGTATGAACCAGGAGTGGAGACCGTGGGGGTCACATCCCTGGCTGACAGAGCCTCCGCTCCAACCCCCGCCCTCACCTCCGCAAGCCGGTTCTCCCCGAGTCCCTATAAAACTGCACATTGAGCTACTCTCTGGCGCGCCCTCTTCTAGGTAATGCAGCTAAAAATCACAGTCAAATTTGGAGGAGGGGAGCATTTTCTCCCCCTCCAAGTGATGTGTACACTAAGCGTTACAAAACGAAAGCGATTTTTTCCTTTCACCTTTTGAGACTCCGGGAATAGGGGACTTGCCTTTTTTCTCAACAAAAAGCACAAGCACTCAGAAACGGTGGAAACGCTCTTGAGAAGTTCCACCATCCAGAAATGCCACACGGACGGTGCAAACACAAAAGCTCAACATTTTGATATTTTAAAAGATCTTCCCCTCTTTTAAATCCTCTGCGGAAGTGCCGGTTGTAAGGTGAAAGTGTTTTCATGTGAAAACACGCGGCAGGGTCCCCTTCCTTTTCATGTGTACCAGCAGCTGCAAAACATTCCAAATGAGCTAGAAGGTCATTGTGGAGACTTACTAACATGGCATTCAGTGCTGGCCTCGTCCACTAGCCAAAAGCCTTGCCCCAGAAAAAGAGAAGAGAGAAAGCAAATGTGGGTAAAAATACAAAATACTCTAAATTCTGTATTGCCTTTCAAACCCCAAGTAACTTTTCATACCTAGGCTTTGCCGCTGTTAACCCTCCCCATTCACACTCGGTTTCTCTGGTGTTCTGAGGCTGCATTTGTATTTATTGCTTAAGTCTCCAGAGCTTTGAGATGTGAAATGCAAACAGTAAAGAATCACATTAATCTTGCTTTGATCTCTGAAGGGAGATCACAGCAGAAATCAGGTCACCACACAGATAGATGCTGCTGTGAAAAGGAGCTCCCTTCCTTTATTTATTTTTTCTTTTTTTCCAATTGTTTCTCCAAGATATCTCTCGGCTTCAGGACAAGCATTTTGGGAAACTGGGAAATGTCACTATGAACTATACATAACTTTTTACTTAAAAGCTGGGTTATTAAACTTCTTAGATGGAGCCATTTTTTGTCTTATAGATCCTGTTACTGGAGTTAATGTACTCATCTTGTCTACCTGATTATTTACAAAAATACCTAAGACCATGTTTCAGATACATGCTCCCAAGGCCACCTCCACAGGAGCTTAATTGCCTGGGGAAAAAAAAAAAAAAAAGTTGTATTTCCTTTGCTTTCTTTACCCTTGAGTCCTGTAGGCATAGAATAATGGCAGTTAATCTGCTTAGATAATTCAAGATTTAAAGATTAGAAGGCCTATACTGACAATTTCAAAATTCAAGTCTGAGTGCTTTGGCTAAGCAAAGCTTAGGAGATGACAGATGTGATAAAAGAACTGCCAAAAACTAGACTTTATTAAAAACTAAAAGGTGTGATGCTTTTGTGGCTTTTAAAGAAATTCTTGTTATAATGCTCACTCAATCCAAATGTGTCCCTAAACAAACATCTACAGGGATATTTTATTTTATGCTACCTGATATTTATACACACAATACAGTACTCTGCTTGCATATATACACTCAGATAAATTTTACAGTGCTTTTCAAACCACTTCTCATATATATAAATAGAGTTAATCAGTTAGTTAGTAGAGTTGAGCTACATACTCAACACAAGTGATGTGTACATAATCATAAACGTTTGTACTATATACACATCCTTCTTATTTCTCAATTTTCTGTCATATCTTCGACATTATCTTGCAGGAGATTGCTTATGAAGTTATAATGCCATCCAGTTTTCTTCAGAACTTGTTGAATGGGAGGAACATGTGCAGATATCTGAATTTGTCCTTTTCTCCTTTCAATCATTCCTATAATAGTTGATTTTCATTTAACCTCAATGGGTCAGCCTCCATGACAGCCCAAATCACACTGACACTGAGGCTACCCAAAAGCTTTTATAAGTAGGACAAAGGACTTGAGACTGCTTTGCATCAAATGTGTCCTTTGAAAGTGATTTTAGACAACTGGCTTGGGAGCACAGCTTGAAAGGAGGACTGAGATGGGAAGAGAGAGTTCAGGAAGGAAGAGAGCAAGGAGAGAAAGTAGATGAAGGAAAAAGAACGCCAGGAGTGATTATTTAAGCAGGGACCTCTTTAGTGGCCATAGATTGTGTACTGTGACTTGTTGAGGTTATTTTCAGACTCATTGTCTGCTCTCACCTTGGTGGCCTCCCTTTTCCTTGATCCATTCCTCTAAACCCATTCTGCAACTACTAAAATCAGGTTCTAGAAAATTTGTTGTGGAAGTTACCATACTATTTCTTGACAAGGTGTTAGAGATGTTTTATTGGATGCAGATACATAAAAATGCTTGCATCAAGCATCCCAGGAAAGCTCATTTTGGTGATTTTAGCTGAAAAATATATTGTCATGTTCATATGAGCTGATTTGTGCATTTTACTTATAACTTAACCTGCCTCTGTGGTTCACTTTGTAAGCTTACTTTACACGTATTTTGAAGTTAAAAATACTTTCTCTCTGGAAAATCAACAAATGTTCATTACTTGTCAGTCCTTAAAGATGGAAATAAGCATTATTTCTTAATTATATTTATTTTGCTAAAAATTCTAATCTCTTCAATCTGCTCTTTTCCTTTTCCCCAAATCCTAAGAGCCTAGCATGTCACATGGGTGTAAAAAGAGAGAATAGACCTCCTTGTCTTTTAAATTAAAGTTTATGCAGCTTGTAGAAAGTAGTAATTTTCTAGAAAATTAGATCATTTTAGGTCACTATGGCTCTACTCTTCTATCTTTAACATGGTTCTAAGCAAATCTTGCCCTTTAAAAACCATCAATTAAAAGCAAAGAAGAAGTATTCAGATTTAAAGTGTTTGGATTTAGAAATCTGGCTCTACCCCCACAAGAATAGGTATAAATGATGGAGTCTGCCGTATATGCTGTGTGACAACTCACATGGGTTTCCATGTGGCATGTCAGAGTAACACGTGGCAGTTGCCATTCCTGCTTGTTGAAGACAGCATCATTTTTACTTCCTGATTCTGGGGTTATGATTCACATGCACAAAAGGACCTTTTAAAGTCACTGATCTTTTTCTAAACAAGGTAGAAATCAAATTCAGCTAGATGTAATCAAGGTATTGATTCAACAGATTTAAAAAACCCACAACACTTGGCAAAGAATGGGGATCTTTTTCTTATAAAAAAAAATGTTAGACCTACTTTTAGGAGATTCACCTAAAATTACCAGTGCCTGTAGAGGAAAGATACACTTTGTAGTCTGCCATATCTGAGGAGGCTTCAGAGCCTAGGGTGACCACGGAGGGCTCTGAGTTCAACTGCTGGATGATCTTGAGCCTCAGTCTCCTTGCTGTGTAACTAGAAAAACAATGGAACTGACTTATCTGGCAATGGTAGAATAAGGTGAAATGCCTATAAAATGCTTAACAAGGTGCTTTGTGAACAGTAGGTATTTGAAGAATATTAGTTAATGCTTAACACTGACAGCAATATAAAGCTTAACAAGGCCTTTCAGGTTCTGTGTCTGCATATGGCATCCCCTTATTCCAGAAAGCTCACCCTGGCTAACTTCTTACCTCTCCACCTTAGGTATTATTTGTAATACTGTATATTATTATATTATTTGTAATACTGTAATATTGTAACCTATGGTATAGAAAATATTTACACAAGCTGGGGACCAATAATACCGGGAGTCTTTTCTGATGTTTGAAATTAGGTGTCTGTCTTTATGCCTCTGTTTTGTAGATTTTATTGTCGTTGCTGCTTTATCTGTCTCCCTAATTAGATTATAAGCTGTGCAAGCACAATATAATATTTATCTTTCTTTCTCAGAGCTCACAACTGAGCCTGATGGACAGTAAATATGCCATATATATATATATATATATGTTTAATGAATAAATATTCAACCTTTTCTTCCTGTTTTTCTTATTTGTAAATAAGTTATAACTATAAATATAATTCTATATTTAGTTTTTCACTTAGCATCCCTCAAGGAGAGTGCTCAAAGGAACATAACTTTTATTCCCATAAGTAACTTTATGAAGAATTTACCTGAGACTCTGTAGTGAATTGTTAGCATTTTCAGGACAAAATATCTTCATAAATTTCCCATTTTAACTGACGAACTCTTGGACAAGTTGGGTTACCTGTTGAATCCTTACGCATTTGACCATACAACATGTTCCTTGAATAGTGATATGGATTATCTGTATGAGTTAACAATGAGGCTTTAAGTATCACGATGCCCTGGTCAAGTGGGCTCCCAATGAATCCAATTATTTCCTTAGTTTAGAGGACATATGTATAAGAAAAAGTCATTAATAGAGATTGGAAGGATCATAAACATCTTCAAAAGACCATCCAGGGTTATTTTACTGATATCTTTGCAACAACTCTTGAAAAGAAATCCAGGGAAACCCTCACTATGGAAGGCTAATCTGATGGAAGAGCAGTATAAACTATGATATATGAGAACACAGAATATTGTAACCTATGATATAGAAAATATTTACACAAGCCAGGGACCAATAGTCTGCAGCTGAGCGCTCATAACTGGGTCTGCTTCAATGAGTAGGTCAGAATTCTTTGTAATCATTTCATTAATTGTCAGAAACAGTTATTACTGGAGTGTTTGAAAGCAGTTTGTTTTCTTAAGATTAATCACCCCCTGCAAAGCTTATTTAATTAGATTTGTAAACTCTTTTCTACCAAAGGAACAGTTAAGCTGATTCGCCATGTTGGAATTATCAGATGTTTTAAAGACACAAGGTCCAAATTAACTAGATTTTCCTGGAATAACAATAAATATATGGGTTAAGTGATAATAATGATGATTCCTGCTGTTCCGCTCAAGTAAACCGCAACTGTTGTTTATAATCTTTCTTCTAGCTCCCTCAAAAATAAAATAAAGGAGTGCAAAATTTAAAAATAAAAAAATAAATTCCATACCATTGTGAGAACAACAGATGATGATGAAGGGATATTAGGCTCTCTAAACTGAAGAACAGAGTAAATGTTTTTATTTGGTTGCAGGTCCAGAGAATGAGCCTCACAGATGCTGCCAGAAAAGCTTGGGAAAGGTCGTGCAGCTTGTTTTCTTGCACTCTGGCAAGGTACTCCTCTGCCATCCGTCCTACTCAAAGGCCAGGGCAGCCCTCACCCCACACTCACACATTCCCACAAGGCATTTCAGTTACCTGCTCAGACAAAGGAGATCAGGGAAAGAGGGGAAAATGGAGAGACAGAAATTTGTTTTTTGCATCAGACATAAAATGATATTGAGTTTTAAAGATGCCATGGAGTTTTAAATAACAAGTAAGGGAAATGGTAAGGTTTGCCATGCATGTGGATCCTCCCGTTTCTGCCCCTTCTTTTGTGCCACTTCCTATTTATTTATTTATATATTAATTCTGCACGTATTTCCGTGAAGAATTTGCAGTGGCTTTAATAACTGACATATAAAACAAACAAATATTTTACTCCTCCCGGTTTCACTCCAGATTCAAGTGATGGAGTTGCTCACAGCAGGCTGACCAAGAAACTTTTGCCAAGAGAACTAATCATTCACTGACTTTATGATTAACACAATGGCATGCATAAAACCCCCTACTTTCTTGTTCCTATGTAGATAATATGAAAAAGACAGCCTCTTTCCTTCCTTCAAATATCGAAGCCAGTTTTTGCTACATAAATATGGCCTAACTGGTTCTTCTACCAACCATATTTAAAAGATATTAAAATAAAGAGTCAACAACTTCTCTTGGAAGGCTATTTCTTGTGGTTACTGAAAGGATAGTGTGAAAACTTTTTATTGTTTCAGATTGGACCTCCCAAGCTTGACTGTGAATTTTTATGCCTGAGTACCTAAAAAAACTCCAAGAAAAACACTGCTCAAACCACCACATTTTGCTTGCTTTCAGGTTCAAACCCTATAAAACCACCACATTTTGTATGGTTTCCACCCCAAACCATAAGTTGGCATGGGATCCCACTCGATGCTCTCTGCTCAGGTCTAATTGAAATGTTTACCAACCTTGACAACATTTTCGGCTAACTTGTCACTAACTTGGAATGCAGGTGAAACAAGCTGAGTTCTTAGCAATAATTTCTTCACTAGGATCCTTTCACATGACCCCCTGCCACCCAACTGGGGACACAGAGTCATTGCATTATCTCTGGTCAATCATTGTTACTTCCTCTGTGACATTCTACTCATGTGTGCCTTGCCTTGAACCTTTCTAACTCTTCTTTTCCCTTAAAAACAAACCTCTTCTGTGTATTATTCCATCTGTTTGTATTATTCTATTTCTTCATTCTACTTTGAAGCTAATCAGAAAAATCAGCTTGTGCATTAGTTAATGGGTTTAAAATTTTTTAGGGAATGCATAGGGCTTCCCTTGTTGCTCAGCTGGTAAAGAATCAGCCTGCAATGCAGGAGACCTGGGTTCAATCCCTGGGTTGGGAAGATCCCCTGGAGAAGCGAAAGGCTACCCACTGCAGTATTCTGGCCTAGAGACTTCCATGGACTGTATAGTCCATGGAGTCACAAAGAGTTGGACACAACTGAGCAACTTTCACACCACATGTGTCACAGAGGACCCTAGATTGTAAAGGCGTTGTGGTCAGGCATTGTCTCTTGCTGACCATTTGAAGTTGCCAGGTAAAATATGAGATTTTTATCCACTAAATCTGGCATCCCTATGACTGTTGTATCTCTACGATCTACACACTCTCCACGAAGGTGCTTGTTGAATATTGGCTGATCGAATGAATAAATGAAAGTCGTTTGTTATATATACCCTGGAATCTTTTGATTCCCTCTAAATTATATCACACTGGGAGCCAGCTTACCTTGTAGGCCTGGCCCTATGTGGTATGATCTTGGGTATGGAGTAGACATGGTGTTGATTTTCTTCGTTCTGCTTGTTTCATAGGAGCATTGTTCTTAGAAGGGCATCCTTTCTCCTGGAAGGAGCCTGTAGGATAGAAAGGGGTGAGAAGGTGCACACCTGTTGTTAGCTCTTAGTTCACGGAAGGAAAAGCAGTCGTGACAATGGGTCAGGAGGTCTTGAGAGGGTGGGGATATTAACTGAGTGGTTCCTGTGGTCATTCTTTCTCCACTAGCAGGGAGCACTCCCCTGATAACTACATATACAAACAGAAATGTCCTGGGAATCCATGGGCACTTGGAGTGAGGAATAATAATAGCAGTATGGGCTGACTAGAATCTTTCATAAATAGTCCTAATATCTGCAAAGGCATCATCTTGAGAATTCTCAAGGTGAAAAAAGTGTCTCAACATGTTTTATTTTGTAATTATGTTATCAATTACATTTATTCTTGAAACTGCTGTAAAATCATGAGGGTGCTCTTACTTTAGGAGCGAGGGGGCCCTTGGACATAAAGGCAGTGTTCACTTTGTCTTCGTTTTTGCATCTACTGTTTTCTTCAGGAAATTTCCAGAACTTTCCTAAGTGCATTGCTATACTTCTCCTTGGTGTCAGTTCATCAGTATCTTTCATGAAAATGTGACTTGGAAAGTGAAGAGCTCATGTCACATGTTAATACACTGCCTATTTATTTAGAGCTGTGACTGAAGTTCATGGTAGATCTATTTCCATGTATTGGCTGCCCTTGAAAGACAAGGGAATGACTTTAACTTTGAGATAAATTAACTATGAGCCAGACTGAACCCAGAATGCACACTCCCTCCCACACAGTCCCTCAAATTTTGTTCTGTGAGTGGGTTATCTCTGATGCTTGTTTATCTGACTTACTAGAATCTTTTTCTGGCCTTAGGCACTGACAGATAGAGGATACTACGTGCTGTCTGGCTACTGAATTCTATTCCTCCAACAAAACAAGGTCAAAATGCCCTAAAGTCCTATCCAGGAAGAGTACTCTCAGAGCTGTTGAATTTTGGTTTTCTACACACAGTGATCAAAAACATGGGCTTTGGAGTCAGATCTATGTGGAATGGAATCATGGGAATCTGTCTCTTTAGTAGCTTGAATCAAGTTGCTGTGCTCTTTTCAACCCCAGTTTCCTTGTATGTAAAACGGAGAGACTTACAGTGCTTGTTAGGATTCAATGACCTACTGCATGGAGAGTCTAGTTCACATACCATAAGGGCTCAACAAAGGACAGCTGTTATTGCTCAAAGTCTGTAGCAGAGTATTTCCTTTTTAACCAGACTCTCTGAATGTTTCTGTTCCACAAACACACGTGTATGGCCTGGGCTGTGCTTGTGAGCAGTGATGGAAACTGGCAGTGATGTCCTTGTACCTGGTTGTTCACATTCCTGGCCCTTCCCCTGAATGTCCAGCTTCTGGTTTAACTGGAAGCTGGGAGGAGGGTCAGGACACTCTTGCGCTCTCTGACGTAGCCAAGACTGGAGCCCTGTGGGAAAGTGGGTGAGGCTTCCCTGGTGCCAACCCAAATTGCTCCCGACATTCCTGGCTGCGCCTCCCCGGAGCTTTCTGGAGGTTGTTTTGGGGATGGTGGATTCCCAGCACTGTAGAGGTGGTGGCTGAGCCCAGCGCTGTGCTGAGTTTCTGGCCCTGCTTCGAAACTTGCAGTGCTCTTCTGGCTCAACCAGAAGTTCAGGTGTGGGATGGCCTGGTGGTGTGTGTTGGCCTGGGAGAGTGGGTGGGGTGCAGTGGAAAGCACTTGAACGATGAATCTAGAGGCCCTAGGGACATTGGATTTTTTTTTTTTTTTAAGAGTGGAATTTTTGCTTCATGCCATTCATCCTTTCTATCTACCCAGAGCTTTAGAAGGGTTAAGTCCCACCAGGAGTCCCACTAGCTGGTGACTTGTGGAAAGAGATTAGAGGAAGAGGAGAAGTCAAGATAGGTTACTTCCTTAACAATGTCTCTTCTCCTAGCATCTCTCCAACATTCTGTCTCCTCCTAGCAGCTTTTCCCCGTTAGTCTTTCTAAAATGTCCATCCATTTCTGGCCACCCACAAGAAAAGAAACTGAGGTTAAGTAAAGCCGGAGGAGCCTCAACATTCTTGGATTTCCCTCTTTGTTCACCTTTCTAGCCCTATTTTTCATTCTTTTTTGCTCGTCTTAGAGCATGGAAAAGGGGAGCTTTTAAATCCATCCTCAAAAAGTGGGGAAAAACTTCAGAGGAAAGTAAAACAGAGGGCAACAAGGCTCGTAAGGCGTGGAAGATGGACAGGAGGAGTCGTGCTGCCCCGTAGTCCCAAGTTTGCCAGAAGTGGCCCAGAGTTAACCCAGAGCAGGCAAGGCCTCGCTTAAACTTCAGAAAGGAATGTGCTGAAATTGGATGAAAATCGAAAGGAAAATTTGAGAGTGCGAAAACCTCACCTACGAGACAAGTGATTATATTGAACAATTTAAAGTGTTGAGGAAATTGGCCATATGTCTGCAGATGATCCATCTAGGTAGACCAAAAGGATTAGAATTATCTCCTGATATTGGTGATTTTTTTTTTTTTTTGGTGATAGCTGTAATGTATTTTATATATAAGGTAAACATTATAATTATAGTCTTGCTGTAATTAGCTTTTTTTTTAAATTGAGCATACATTTAGTTCACATTTATTTTGAGCATATTTGAAACATCCACCAATTCTGGTAGTCAGAGCAAAGTAAAAAGATATTTCCTCCACTTATGGAAGCTGTAAATTAAGGAGGAGACTCCCTCAAACAGGAAAAAGCTAAGTTATGATGAGGGTGGTGGAAATAGGGAGGGGTTGGTAACAAGGTCTGGGGATCTAATGTGTAACATATTGACTATAATTGATAACACTGTGTTGTATAATTAAAGTTTGCTATCTCTTAGAGATATTTAATGGAGAAGGCAATGGCACCCCATTCCAGCACTCTTGCCTGGAAAATCCCATGGATGGGGGAGCCTGGTGGGCTGCAGTCCATGAGGTCCCGAAGAGTCGGACACGACTGAGTGACTTCACTTTCACTTTTCACTTTCCTGCATTGGAGAAGGAAATGGCAACCCACTCCAGTGTTCTTGCCTGGAGAATCCCAGGGATGGGGGAGCCTGGTGGGCTGCCGTCTATGGGGTCGCACAGAGTCGGACACTTTGCAGCGACTGAGCACGCACGCGTGCAATAAGCCTTCTAAATGCTGCTGCAGTGTAAAAGACAGGACTTAGAAAGAGTTCCAGGTGTCATTCCTCTAGCAGAAAGTCAGGGAGTGGCCACGTTTGTCTTTGTGTCTGCTGTGGTACACACCAATGTTCCTCAAGCCAAACTAAACTGTGGTAGAGAATAGTGAAGGAGAAAGTTATTTGTTTGTTGACTTATTTCAGCTTTCTTATTTTTTTGGTAATCTGGTTTAGGAATCTACTTGCATTTTTTTCCTGAGACTAAACTCTCAGAATATTCTAATCAAAAAATATTTTTGAAATCCATTTGTTGAGCCCTTTTTATGTATCAGGCCTGTAAATATCTTGAGTGCTCAGTACTCCTCACAGGTGATATCACTTAATGCTTGCACAGTCCAGTGACACAGGGATCTGGCTGTTGTTCACAACATCATGGTCACTGCAGGGCTCAACACGGCTTCAACAACAGCAGCAACAGCTGTGAGAGGAATCCAAGGACCAATTTGTTGGAATAAAACAAAATAAGGCTTTACCATATGGGAGATATATCTTGGATGGTTTTATTAGATGTGGGATGATTTTTCTTGTAGCCTAAGGGCTTTCTTGAGGGAATATGAAATCTTTTCACTATGCCCGCATCATTGCCAGATGTGGATGTAGTGAAATAGACCTTATCCTGTGTGTGTGTATGAGTCTCAGCATGCATATGTGCATGTGTAAAAGTGGCAAATTCTGGCTTATACACTGAATTTCAGTTTATCTCACCCTCACTTTCTTATGCAAAAATGTCTTCATGTGACTTCTAAATATGCAGCAGGACTCCTGCCCACCCTCTATTTGAATAAACTATAGGTTGTATCATGTTCACCAATAGGCAAAACCAGAGGCAGTAAAGTAACGATAAACATGGTCATTTCATAAAAGAGCTTGTTTGGTCTTGTCCTTTAATAGTAGGATACAATGGAGTGCTCCACCAAAACTTAAAAATTCATAATGAATATCAATACTGTTAATCAGAATTTGCCCTGTGAACAGCTCAGAGCTCTACTGTATTAAGCTGTTGGGTGGTAGCAATCGTACTTTTTAAACAGCCATCAGAGGCAACTGTCAGCAACACCATATCTTCTCTCTTTTATGGCTTCAGGTCCCCAGGGTTCCATCCTGAGTCCAGGGCGATTTGTATGGGGTTTGCTAATGACCTGCTGATTGTCTGCACAAAAGCAAAATCTTACAGTGTTCAGGCAACACAGTGATTCCACACAAAAGCAAAGGACTGTCTGGTGTCAAGATAGTACCATACTTTACCTTTGATAAAGGTTTTTAACTGACTACAAGGTACTGCTGCTGCTGCTGCTAAGTCACTTCAGTCGTGTCCGACTCTGTGCAACCCCATAGATGGCAGCCCACCAGGCTCCCCCATCGACTACAAGGTACTATTTGGTGCTAAAACGAGTGGCAGAAATAACGTTTATTCAAATAACTAACAAGATGGCAACAGGGAGGAAAATTTCAGGAGTGTGTGTGTGTGTGAAAAGGATACTGTTTAGATAGCTGTTACTGTTCAGATTTTTGATTCTAATTTTGAAAGGTACAGAAACGAGCAAACGTCTGTTTCAACTGGATATTTATTCATGTTGGTGATTATTAATATACTTTAGTATGCCACCAAAGCGTTTTCTTTCCAGGTAGTGAAAGTGTGTGATGCACACTGTGTTGATCTATCTACATACTTATTTTTGACCTCTGTCGCCTGCCTCAGGGAGCAGGCTTGGAGTTGTAGCAGGCCAGGTGAAGCCATCTCTATACTCTGCATGGGCACTGTCTGCCCACAGCATCTCCCCTCTAAACCTGAGGGAACAAAACGATTTACAAAATTCTATCCTGCTCCTCTTTCCCTGCCCCCATGCTCCACTGACTCTGCAGGCTGGTCAGTGTCTGTGTGTGTCTGACGGGCTGGGTCTTGATAAGGGGACTTATCACCAAGCCATTTATCTGTTCAGTGATGGAGGAGAACCAAGACTGACCCAGTTTCCAAAGCTTTATTCCAAGACTTGACTTATTTGATTGTTCGTTTGTCCATTTATTCTTTCACTCATTTGGTGATTTTTAAACCTCTTGTTATATATCAGGCCCTATATAACCACTGGGATCATAATGATGAGTAAGATTTGGCCTCAGTCCTCAAGCCCGCTGTGAACCTCTAGGAGTCAAATGGCAATTACCAAATTCTTGATAAAACTGATAATCTCAAGTCAGTGGGCCCTTAAAAGGATTTAGAGAGAATGTGTGTTGCAACATGTTGGCAAAAATGAAAGCTCCTCCACTAGACTGTAAGCTTGTTTAGGGCAAGAAGTGAACCTTGTCGTTGGAATTATTTATAGCCCTGAGCACAGGAAGCATATAGATCATATGTTCCAAAAAATATCAGTGAAGTTTTCAGAATGTCTAAGAATCTTCAGCAGTGGACAATAAATTGCAAATGCCAAGAGTAGGGCTTTTGGGGTTTGGCTTCCACTGATGTCACTTCACTTAGCAATGAGTGATGGCCCTTGCCTTATCAAATTATTATCCACTTGAAAACATACGTGTGTAGTACCTGATAAGCACCTGATGGCACAAGCTGGGTATTGTGGATTCAGGAGTGAAAAGGATAGATAGAGGATCATTCCTCCTGCAGCTAATTGACAGGAGAGGACTCAAAGAGGAGGATACAGTACAGGGATCTCAGAACAGATAAGAGAGAATTCCAATCAAATGTGTTAAGTTTTGTGAGAAAATAGTATACTGTTATCTAGACTACCTAAAAGGAGAGGTTAGGAGGTCAGGGAGAAGAGTGCTCCAGGCGTTAGGGACAATGTGCAAAGATCTGGAGGTGAGAATGATCCATGGTGCATTCCAAAGGCTTAAATATATTCAGAATCATTGACTTGTCACCTGCAATGAGAGGAGCTTGGGATGAGGCTGGGGAGGTGAGCAGGGCCAGATCCCAAGGGACCTTGGAGGGAATGCTAAGTAGTTTGGACTTCACTGAAAATCAAAGGGAATTTATTGGGGCTTGAGCAAGGCAGTGCCGCAGTGAAATTTGTGTCTTTGAATGATTGCTCTTGCTGGGCTACATATTGGATGTGGGATGGAGTGGGTGAGCTGTGCCTGTTGGGAAGGCTTTTGCAGTAATCTGGGTGGAAGATGGCCCATAGTCAAACAGGGTGGTATAGTGGAGAATGCATGGGCTTGAAAATCCAGTAAGACCTGGCTCTGACACTTATCATCTATGTGGCTTTTAATAACTATTCTCCATAGTGCATTTTATACTTTCTCCTGCAAAATGGAGTAACCTTGCCTATCTGATGTGGGATTTAAATACTGTACATAAGCTGCCAGGTATTATATGACCCACACTTCAGTGATAGTCCCTTTTTACTGCTCCTTCCTCTCTCCTTGTATTTCTACCCCTTTAGTGTACACCTTTATGCTTTTAAGTAAGATCTTTCTTGGTAGTGGTCCTTTTTAATCTCTGGATCGTGATTCTGGTGAAGGCTCCTCCTTTTAAAGACTCTGCCTCTGTGGCAGCTGCAGTTCTTTCAGAATGTTCTGGACTATCACAAAGTCACCTCTGAAGAAGCGGGTTCTGTAGCACACTTTATTCTGGTCTGGGCCATGCTATAATCAATGAAATGCAAGTTTGGTAAAGATGAAATTTTTCATTCCCTTCCCATTTGGAACTTTCTGGTAGCTGCATTCTCCCCCTCATGCCCTTGGAATGTGGCTTTGGTATTATCTTTGGCCATCCTCAGGGATGCTTCTTAAGCAATTGTGGAAAGAGAACTTTGGATTTTTTTTTTCTTTTTTTTTTACAGAATAGCCCTTATTTTCTCTCTGAGAATATTCCAAAATCCTGTCATATTTTCCTTTCTGACATCTCTAAAATTCATCTTTCCCTATTGATCTCCAGTAGCTAAAATGCTTCCCTTGTTTTGGCCTTCCTTTTCTTCTCTTCTATTCCCTGCTGCTGCTAAGTCACTTCAGTCGTGTCCAACTCTGTGCAACCCCATTGACAGCAGCCCACCAGGCTCCGCCATCCCTGGGATTCTCCAGGCAAGAACACTGGAGTGGGTTGCCATTTCCTTCTCCAATGCATGAAAGTGAAAAGGGAAAGTGAAGTCGCTCAGTTGTGTCCAACTCTTCGAGACCCCATGGACTGCAGCCTTCCAGGCTCCTCCGTCCATGGGATTTTCCAGACAAGAGTACTGGAGTGGGGTGCCTTTGCCTTCTCCGCTTCTATTCCCTATGAATACTTATACTGTGGTCTCTATTCTTGAGTTCTGTCTCTCTTAAAGCAATCTCCTTGGTGCCTTTACTACAGTATCTTTTAAAAATGCCTTGCCTGATTTCTCTCATCTGCATTAAATATGGACTTTAGGGACCTTCCCTGATCTTCATTGCCTGATTCGTTTTCCCCTGCTGGTTTCCTATATCTTCTTAATTTTTAAAGACCTAACCTCCTCCTGTATGTGCTCTTTTTTTTCTTGTTCGCTTTTGTTTTCCTAGGCAGTTTTCAGACTGTGTCCCCCCTAGCCAAGAACATTTTCTTTCCTTTTTACATGCCAAACCCAGCCTCAAACAAGTTGTATCCTGAAACTCCTCTTCTTTCTCCCATAGCTCTCTTTCTCAAGTTGGCTTTCTCCTTCATCTTGATGATGGTCTTTTCTTTATGAAGTGATGCTATAGCTATATGATAGCATATGTATATGCTCTTTTGATATAAGGAGGTCTATCATTTATTAAGGCAAGTCTTTGCTCTGTTGCTTTGTCATTCTCTTGCTTCCATTGGCACCACTGTGGTTTTGGCCTATAGTCGGAGTTGTCATCAGTTTGGTCTCAGCTATCTTCCCCACATATTTTGTCCTTCATGGTTCTCAGAAATGTCTTTCTGATCCAGTCCCCTTCTCTTCTAAAACAAAACAACACAGCGTCTGCTTTCCCTAGCCTGTAGAATGGGATTTACCTTCCCCCCGTGTGCATCAAGGATTCTCATGCCATGGCCCCTCTTCAGCCTTCCAGACTCATCCTGTCACTGTGTTACCCTCAATCCTAAATTCCAATCACATAGAGCTGCTGGCAGAGGTAATTTACTTTATTTGGAGGTTGAGAGTGGACTACTACAGGCCAGCTACAGTCTGCAGAATTCTTTGCCATTTTTAAAAAACCAAAAGATTTCATGTAAAACTCTTTTTTAAATTTCTCTCGGAAAATAGGGCACTACTGCACCATTTACCCACCTGGCAACCAAGAGTTGAAGGGTGGCTTCCCCTTTAGATGAAGCATGTTATTCCTCCAATTTGGCTGCTGCCGTCACTCCTTTTTGTGTCCCCAACATTGAAGCAAAGTGTCCTTTGCCATTATTACTACTCTTTTTCTTTGATCTGTTTAAGAAATAAGAGTGTTAAGGATTAACAGTATTAAGAGAAAACTGTATTATGTCTCTGTATCTACAGACTTCAGTTCAGTTCAGTTCAGTCACTCAGTTGTGTCCGACTCTTCGAGACCCCATGAATCGCAGCACGCCAGGCCTCCCTGTCCATCACCAACTCCCAGAGTTCACCCAAACTCACGTCCATTGAGTCGGTGATGCCATCCAGCCACCTCATCCTCCGTCGTCGTCTTTTCCTCCTGCCCCCAATCCCTCCCAACATCAGAGTCTGTTCCAATGAGTCAACTCTTTTCATGAGGTGGCCAAAGTACTGGAGTTTCAGCTTTAGCATCATTCCTTCCAAAGAAATCCCAGGGCTGATCTCCTTCAGAATGGACTGGTTGGATCTCCTTGCAGTCCAAGGGACTCTCAAGAGTCTTCTTCAACACTACAGTTCAAAGGCATCAATTCTTTGGCGCTCAGCCTTCTTCACAGTCCAACTCTCACATCCATACACGACCACAGGAAAAACCATAGCCTTGACTAGATGGACCTTTGTTGGCAAAGTAACGTCTCTGCTTTTGAATATGCTATCTAGGTTAGTCATAACTTTCCTTCCAAGGAGTAAGCGTCTTTTAATTTCATGGCTGCAGTCACTATCTGCAGTGATTTCTTATTGATAGATAAATAAAAGATGGGTAGATACTGTTTGGCATTTCAAGCCAAATTGTTCAATTCATTCTTTCATCCTCAGACCCTGTAGGAATCTAAATTTGGATCTCTGACAAAATAACTTGGCACTAAGTATCTGTGTTCAGACCCTGGTTCCATCACTTACTAGCTATGTGGTTTGGGGCAGATTATTTAAGCATTCTCTGCCTGACTTCCACCTCTGTAAATTGGGGATGACATTAGCATCTACCTCACAGAGTTTTTTATGAAGATTATATGAGATAATCGATGTAGAGAATTTAGTAGAGGGATTGGAACATGAAATGCATTCAAGAATTCTTCACTACATTCTTATCACTATTATTATGATTCTATTTTCCCCAAGTCTTAGTGAATATCAGATCCATGAGGGACACGGTTTTGGGCAGAGTATTTTGGTGCCTATTTAACCATACCTTCCTGGTGCTCAGTTTTGTCCCTTGTTAGCTATGGGCCTGGTCAAGTTATTTAATCCCACTGTCCCTCCATTGTATCATCTGTAAAATGTTGACAATAACAGTATGATAAAAATGATAGCATTCGCATCTTTGGCAATCTGAGGTAGCCATGTATTATGTATTAATATTATGGTATCTGCCGCATAGCAAGTGTGCAGTCAGTGGTGCTGTGATTGTCATCAGCTACCCTCGCAAAATTTTGCCTTTGTTTCCCCGGAGATGTTACTTGGTAGTTGTGAGGTCCCAGGCATCCGGGTGATCCACCTGTGTGTGATACGCGGGGCCCGTCCTTCTACATTGAGCTCTTCTTGCCTTTTTTTTTTTTTTTTTGGCTGCACTGCGCCCCCTGCAGTGGAAACACAGCGTCTTAACCACTGGACTGTCAAGGAAGTCCCTACACGAGGCTTTCAATAGTTGAGTTATAGTTCACATACCATGAAAATCACCATCTTAAAGTGTACAGTCCAATGGGTTTTGATATATTCGAAAGCTGTGCAATCATCACAACTATCTAATTCCAGAATGTTTATATCATCCCCCCAAGGAAACCCTGTATCTCTGTTAGCTGTCATCCCTCAGACTGCCCCAACCTCTTCCCCCAGCCCTTGGCAACCACTAATTTGGTTTCTATCTCTATAGATCTGCCTACTCTAGATGTTTCACATAAATAGAATCATACAACATACGGCTTTTGCCCATGTGTTTCCCTAAAGAGTCAAGCTGCACCCCTTACCAGAAAACAAATTCCTACTGGGAAGAAGGAAGCTCTAAACAGGAGGAAAGAAGAAGGAAGATAGCATAAGCCAACACTGAGCTAAGAAGAGCAAAGCCAAACAAACATGTATCCAGGGGTCAATTTGAGTAGGCTAGGAATGTTGAGGCATTTTAAACCATGACTATAAAAGGCAACCAAGCTAGATTCCTTTGGATTCTTCACAGTCAGCCCTCGAAAATGATATAAAAACCTCAAATGCCCATCTGTGGATCTACCTGGGGGTTGGTTAAAAATGCAGATTCTGGGCTTTTCCTCAAACTCACTGAGTCAGAATCTCCACGGTGGAGCACACAAGCTTCTACCAGGTAGTGTGTTGGGAAATTACTGAATTACATGGAACATGCTTGTATGAGACTGATCTGCCTTATTTTTTTCTGTCTTCAATGATACAGCCTGTATTGTTGATGCTCTTCTTACATATACTTGTTGATCCTCCTTTTCTTTGTGCATCTCAGCCCCTCTGCATAGTGATCCACAAAGTAGGGACTTGGCACATTTTAGAAGATTGGTTATACAAGAACTTTGAGGGTATAGTTGGGATACTGCTGGCCACAAAGCCATTAAGGTCGACAAGGCCTCAGAGGAGAATGTTCTGGTACATTCTGAGCATTCTTTCTTGGAGATTTCAAGGCTGGTGTTTGTCTTCAGGGCTCTGACTTGTGCCCCAGTGGTCAAGAGCCCTTTGATCTCTGGGCTCCAGAGGGTGTCCCCACAACTGCCCCTCCAGGGGGCTTTCCAGCTATCTGCATGGTGCTGATAGGTAGAGAAATGACAACAGAAGCACAGGTGGTTCCTATACCTCGCAGATCGGAATGTCCCAGGGCACCTGGTAACATTCCTGTGCTTCCCCGGGACCCACTGAACCAGACTGTTTTCCAGGAAGGGGAAATTATTACTCAGACACTACCCAGATACTGCTCTAGAGTTTGAAGAACCTCATCCTCCCATCTGTGTTTGGAGTAGAAAGAATGGGTTGTGCTCATGGGGATTTATGAGGGTAGGATGGTGGGTAGGGTAGGATTTGGGAGATCTAGGCTTAGTGTTGGCCCTACCGTTTAGTTGGTCTCTGTGTCACACTGGATGAGCCACTTACCTTTCAGTTTGCCTCTTTGTAAAACCAAGGGCTTTGGGCCAGGAGAGACATCTGGAATGCAGCCACGATCGCTGGTGTCTGCAGGAGGCTTCTCTGTAGGTTTGGATGTCAGCTCTAAAGGATCCTTTCCTCCATGTGTTCTGAGGACAGACCTGCTTCCTCTGTCTGGAGTTAGCAACTGTTCAGTGTCATTGGAGGCAAAGTTGAAGAAACCCACTTTTGGAGGCTGGGGGTTTGTGTGGAATGGTGGTGAGATTAGATAAGAAGCATGGCCAGCCCTGCCCCTTTCCTTGCTCACTCATGCCCTCCTCTCTCTTCTTCCCATATTACACTAAGTAAGAGCTTCATGTACATATAGTTTGTTTTTAAATTACAAACATCCCATAGGAATGTTAAAGCCAACAATAGTTAACACTCTGCTACGAAATGCTCAAATCTAGACACTGGAAGACTTCCTCTTTAGTATTTGTGGGATTAAAAAATGTCAGTGGATGGGTACTAGCACATGTGCTTGGGTTCCTGGAGTCTGAGCAAGTGTACAGAGCAATATGGGAGGGGATGACAGTCAAAGGCAGTCATTGATTTGGCTGTTGTGCCTAGTACCTTGCGGGAATGGTGCAACAATCCATTTCCTGTGATGTTTTGGGCAGAGACACCCTAAAGTAGTGATGCTTCACCTGGACCGCCTCTGGGTGCAGTTCTTTTCACTCTTATTTTGTTAATTACACTGGCAATCAATCATTTTGGTTGCCCAGGAACTGGGTGAAGCTTGGGTCACTGTACTTCTCACTTTTCAAGGCATCTTAAATCCAAGTTTATCCCCAAATACTAGTCGTTACTCAACTCTCACTCAGGCCACAAAATCAAACTCCGTTCAGGTCAGCCCTGTGAAACACTGTGAAGAAACAGTGGCTGGTTTTGGATTCTGCGGGCTCTCTTTCCTTTTCCCCCGGGTTGTCCCTCCCTAGCACACTCATTCTACATTCTTTCTACATGCAGATTTACTTGTATTTAATAGCATTATAATTTTTCCTCTTTCTTTGGTATAGCAAAATAAACAAAGGCACAGAGAATCCTTAGCCATACTTTGTGTGTTCCTGTAGTCTCTGCCCTATTGTCTGAAAAACCACAGACTTCACTTTGATGCCAATGAATCCGTCATCGGGTTTTGTTTAAGCCTTGTATTTACCAAGATCCTCACTTGAGCAGTGGCTTAACTTTTTAATCTTTGATTTATAATTTTACAGCTGCTGAGACAGAAAACCTACTCCTTCGGAGGAGCGTGGCCTTTTCTTATATTGCTTCCCATCGCTGCTTCTGAGCTTCTTGAACTCTGGCCCCTGGACACCACCATCAAGAAGGCCTTATGGATGAGCTACCTATCCCCACTGAGAGAGGAGGAACATCAACTGCAGTTTCTAACTAGATTGCCTTCTTCATTTCAAGTGATGGCTGCCATTAGGATCAGATTAGGACAGACCAGCCGGATGGCTGCTTGGAAGACTAACCTATAAGGATACTAAACTGTTCACTGTATGCTTACATCATCAGGAAAATAGACCAGCACTTCTTTTAGGGAGCACTCTGTTTGGGGCTGGAAGAAATGACTTGTTAAGTTCCTCAGGAGTAATCAGAATAGAGGAACAGAGGGATGGATTATTGCAGAGCTCCTGTTTTTCCTACTGAGCTATGTAAATTAGGTGCCCCAGCTGGATTGTTTGCCCATGGAGGGCAGTGGTCCTGCTCAATTCTTCCTTGCACAGAACTCAGTCTGCCCTCTAATAAAGATCCTACAAGTAGTGGTTTGAAGGAGACACCAATTTATTAGCCTACTCATCTCTGTTCTGAACTCTAGGGCTTGGAAATGAAGACACAGTCATTGAGAGTTTCTCTTCCAGTTCTAGAATATTACCCCTTAGTGCATCTTCATTCACTCAGAGTAAGGGTTGTTAATTAACAGAGCAGATCAGGACTAATAGAGCTTGGATTCTTGTGGGTTGGGTGATCAGATCTTGTGTTGAATTAATTAGATGGAGATCAAGTGGAGTTGAGATTTTCAAAAGCATTTCACTGAAGGGTGATATTGTCAATTATCTGCAGATGAGGACATCAAGAAATATTCTTGGAATAATGAAATATAGAACTTGTGGTCATGTTCAATCATTTAAAAGATAGTTAAGTATCTACTGGACACTGTGGAGACTTAGGACCAAGATAAGCATGATTCCTACCCTCATGGAACTTACATTCTAGCTTCTCTTAAGTGTGAAGAGCAGTGGCTACAGAAAACAAATGGGCACAAAAATATTCTCAAGTCCAGGGTTCCAATTAATAAAGGATTTTCTGTTGCCTTAATCATGCCTAGTGATGAAGCTTTTATAAGAGTTCTAAGTCTGCATTCTATAAATGCTCTGTGAACCAATACAAACTGTTTCCCTAGCAAGCTAAAGTCCCATGGTATTAAGGGAAAGGCTTAAGGTTAGTAGGACTTCTGGAAGGGGAGATATTAAGTGACTTGGGTCAGGAAATATGAAGGGATAAAACCAGCTATTGCTTCTGCCTTACATAGGAAACCTGCAGTGTGAGACATGCTGGGCTGGAAACTTTGAGACCCAGGTTTTAGTCTTTATTTCAATACTGACAAGCTATGTAACCGTGGTCAAGTTACATATTACCATATACCTGGAGCTGTCTTGAATGACTTCAAGATCCCTTCCAGCTCTGAACACGTTAGCATCAAGCCCCAGACTACAGGACAACTGGCTAGTTTCTAATCCAACTGTTCCTAAGTTGTCAGGTCAAATAGCTCTGCAATTGTCATTTGTTACTTTTTTGGAGGAGTATTTGTCAACCTTGTAGGACACGGTGAGTCTGTCTCTCCCCTTTGGAATTGAGAAGGCTCTAGAAGCATATCCTGTAGAGCTCATAGAGGCTTTATTCCCCCTTTTCATCCTTTCTTCTCTCGCTGCCTTCCTCCCTATCCTTTCCTTCATCACATTTCTATGGAGCATATACCAAATGCTTGGTGCTGGGTATGAGCTATGTCTGAAGATACAGGGTAAACCTGACATCTTCCCACACTCCAGAAGCTTTCACAGGAGAGGAGACAAAATCCTCCTTCCTTTCATCTGCTGGCTTTCCTTTGGATGATGTTCCAGGGGAGTGTGCTGGTGGGTAACAGCTACAGGCAGAGTCCCCATTCTGCCCAAGCAATTTTGGGATGCACATCCAGGTAATTCTCTAGTCCCAGGGTTACCATCAAAAGACCCATGTCCAGATAAAAGGAAGAGATGATTTTTTACTTCTTGGGATAAATCTGAGATAATCCTCTATGCAGTCCTGTCACTGTCTACCCCATCCTCTGCAACACATCTTTGCTCATGTGGGGAGACTCTTAACTAACTCCTAAAATTAAAAAAAAAGCAAAACAACCTTCTAAATAGACAGACATTTTTCATGTATACTGTGTTTCATATATTCACTAGGACTGGTGGCCTCTTTAAAAAGGAAAGGGAAAACACTAATCAGACCAAAGGATTTTGTTATAGATTCTTACCTCATTGTGAATCCTATGTAAGTAACTTTTCTTCATCTTTGTTTCTTACAACATTAGCAACTCTGTTTGAAAGATAACTCCAAATATAGAAAATATTTTACAGAAAAAGAAATCAGTGGAATTTCACATTCAGAATTGCTGACATAAACTTTTCTTTTTTTTTTAGATTTTTATCCTGGGAAATAGTTTTAAGGGGTTCAATGTCTGGCTTAAATGCTTGAATTAATTACTCTTGATTCAATTTTTATTCCCATTTGAAGTCAAGGAATGTACTGACACCTCTGGTTAATGCTTATACCTCTCTGTGGCCAAGAGCGTAATTTTCTCTATCACTTTCAGTTTTTTGCAGTTCTACTGCATTACTAACTGGATTGATAAATCCTTCATCTCTTCTCCTTGTTCTTACTTTCCCTCTTGTAAATATACGAAAGATCAGATGACTAAAAGGACTTAGGAAAGAAACAAAGGGCATGATAACTCACATCAATGGAAAATCGACCCTGGAATAATTGGCAGCATATTCAAATATTTTAGCGCAGTTGTTACTCTCACTGAGTGGAAGTGGTATCAGTAAACCTATATGACTCTAAACATTCTAATGAAAAGGGAACATTTTTTTCTTTTTTTCTTACATGCTGGAGGAGCTGTAGCAGAAAAAGGAATATTTTGTCAAACATCTCATATTTCCAATTATCTGGATATTGGCTATTGTGAAGAAAAAATACAAATGATGGACTACCTCTCATTTGCCTGGTCTGAAGACTTGTAGCTCCAAGCCATTGACTCTAAGGCAATTTACATTTGTTTTCTCTGTCCTTGCGAGGAAACAAAAATCTTATTTTTTCAAGCAATTATAATTCTTTCGCTTCAACTAGGATGAAAGAATTAGGAGTTCTGTCTCCTTGTACATAACTGTATATCTCATCTTTCTTATTTAATGATTGACAGAGAACAGATAAACTGAAACATCTCTGAATCAGGGTTGAATGTGCTCTTAGTGGCCCCATTGCTAATTTGTTTGACTATTTTGCAGCATTTCTTTACTCTGTAATGGAAAGAAGAAGAGGTGAAGTTGCTCAGTTGTGTCTGACTCTTTGCAACCCCCGTGGACTGTAGCCTACTAGGCTCCTCCCTCCATGGGATTTTCCAGGCAATAGTATTGGAGTGGGTTGCCATTTCCTTCTCCAGGGGATCTTCCCGACACAGGGATCAAACCTGGGTCTCCTGCATTGTAGACAGATGCTTTACCATCTGAGCCACCAGGGAAGTGATGTTCTGTAATGGAAAGTTTATTAAATATGAGGGGTGCAGAGCTTTCAGAATACAAATGAACTTATTTGCCAAAATTTAAATGCTCCTTCTTATCAGGGAATGTCTGTCTCACTTAACAGGATCCAAATTGAATAATAAAGAAAATTAGATTATATTGTACCCTCAAGAGAAAGTGAAAGTGAAGTCGCTCAGTCGTGTCTGACTCTTTTCGACCCCATGGACTGTAGCCTATCAGGCTCCTCTGTCCATGGGATTTTCCAGGCAAGAGTGCTGGAGTGGATTTCCATTTCCTTCTCCAGGGGATCTTCCCAACTCAGGAATCGAACCCGGGTCTCCCGCATTGCAGGCAGACGCTTTACCGAGAAATTGTGTGTAAATTGTAATTTAACAGTGAAGGGGAAGGGGTCATGTTTTCGAAAAAAGAATAGATAGTTTGGGTCATATGAAAAATGATTAACCCATAGAAAATGAATTCTTTTCAAAAAAATATAGTAATTCAATAAGCAGGATTTCCCATGCACAAGTGATCTGTACCTCTGGCTAGCTTAGAATGTTTTCTTTTCTTTGTGTTGACTGTGCAGTCCAACTTGTGGGATCTTAGTTCCCCAATCAGGGATTGAACCTGGGCCTTCGGCAGTGAAAGATCAGAGTCCTAACCACTGGACCACCAGGGACTTCCCAGACTAGCTTAGAATGAAAGTCATAATTACATGGAAATGCACGCTAGGTTTCAGTGGCTACAAACTTATCCCATCATATACCTGTGATGGAATTAAAAATCCAATAAGCATCCACTGAAAAATGAACACTGATCTCCAGAGAAGTGCAATATAGAGGTAGTTAGGATTTGAGAAGTTGGCCCAGTTCTTTCTTTAATCATGGTGTAATGCCCTGTTCCTTGGTCGGTATGTTTACTCGCATTGCCTTGGTGTTCTCAATAATAAAGTTGATGATCCCAGGGCCTTTCTTTTGCTGGCATTCGAGGGGCCCTGTGGGAACAAGAGAGCAGCCCTCTGACCAGGGACACAGGCTGGGAGAACTTCAGCAGCCACTCAAACTGTTGACTATACTCACGGATGGGAACAGAGTGCATGTATGGAGTAAAATAAAGCGTTAGAGAGAAAGAACATACAGGTGGGACTGTGCAAAGACAGGAATTGGTCCCTGTCATACACGTGCAATAGGAAGGTATCTGTTGGAAAAGGATAAGGTGAGGCAGGATTCTAAAGTAGAGAAAATAAAGGGAAGAACAAAGGTCTCCAGAGGTTGCTGAAATTAATTATCCTGAGATTTCAGGAGGAAGAAAGGGAAGGCGGCTAAGAAGCCTGTGAAGTTTCAAAAACAAAACAAAATGCAAACAGAAAGTTTAAAAAATAAAATCATGTTTTTCTTGGAGGAGAGGCTGGGCATTAACAGACAGTTTGATGACAGCAGGATCTGAATTAAGGGGTTTACTTTCAATCTCTAAGGGGAAAGGTTTATATGACATAGATGCAAAAGACATTAGCGGGTCTTTGGGCCACGATACTGGGTTTCAATTGCAAAGGGGAAAAAGAATGATCAGCACATGTCAGATAAATACCAACTAACTGTGCAGTATTTTATTTGAGATTTGTATTAGCCCCAATCAAGAAAAAAAAATAAGGGACTTAGTGAATTTGACTCTGTGGGAAGTCTTGAGAATTATAAACCTAGATTTCCCCCATGGAATAGTTTGATATTAATAATTAATAAATAGAAAGAGAGTCTGGGGACATTAAGATTCATTGCCACCATTTCAAATAATGATCCACACCATCAGAAAAAAAGAGCTTGGAACTTGGAATGCAGGAAGGAGAGGGGAGAGAAATGACTGGTGGATGGGTGAGTAAGAAGGGATGGAAATGAATGCGGCCAACCAAATAACTGCACAAGCTGTGAGAAAATTAAATGAACAATAGAGTTTGAAGGATAAGTAGGTAATGAGGAATATGAGATAATAAGGCATTTAAAAATAGGAAATTACTATGGGAAGTGAGGATGAATGATGAATTACATGGGAGAAGATTGAGGGACACAGGAAGGCAAAGAAGAGAGGAGGCAATTGTGATGGAAACAGAGCGTGATTAATTGGTGGAAAGGGCAGGAATGAACCCCAACCTTTGGAGAAAATGCCTAACCTAGAAATAAAGGAGGAAAAGAAGAAAAGAGTTCAGGATTAATGTGAAATCATGCAGACAATAGAGGAAGCAGGAAGTGTTATTAGTCTTCAGGAAAGAATGCATTTCTAGAGAAATGTATTAGTCTGGGTTCTCCATTCATCTATGAGTAGAACTGTCTTCATCTACCTTTTACAAAATGTTGAATTACAAAATGAGTGCTATTAAAGGAAAGAAAAGCTAAACACTATTAGGGGAGTTTGAAGAAAAGATTGCACTAGAACAACTGAAGTGAAGACTCAGTGAGCCAAGCTATACACTGTCTTTCATATGAAATTTTGAAATTCAGCCTCTTTATGAAAAAAAAAAAAAACAAAACTGGAGAGAGTTTATCCAAATAGAAATGTGGGCCATGATGGCGGGGGGTGCGGGGGGTGGAAAGGTGTTAACTGTTGTAAGTATTTTAGAATATATTCTTCTACAACATTTTTTTTTTCCTCATTGAGTGAGATTAAGTTAAAAAGCTTCTGGATATTGCTTGAAACACATTGGATGAGAGGGTTTAGAGCAATGTAAAGTATTCCCAGTAGTAGAAATAGCATTAATTTTTCAAGAAGATTAATATCTGGATTAGGTTTAAATGCCTGTGATTATCGTTCCGCTTTCTCATGTTTGTACAGTGGATTCCTTTCAGCCAGACAGCACCAGACCCCCTTTGGAGGGAAGCTGATAAAGTAATTTAGGTGGAAAGGCCTAATGAGATAATGATGCGAAGGCCAGTTAACACCTAATAAGAACATAACCACCAGGGATGATATTGTTGCTTATTAATTATAATGATGATGTGGAGGAAAGAGACAAGGTGGCACTCATTTAGCAGAGAGCACTCAGGAGTAAAGCTGTTTTCTCAAAGGGCGAGTTGCAGGCAGTTAAGAGTTAGAAGTAGGGCAACATGTAGCCGAGTTTGAAATTTATGGCTGTTGGGTTCCTCTGGCGACCACAGAATGGGAGGCCGGGCAGGAGGTCACAGATGCCTTCCTGATGGTGACCAGAGCTGGAATGGAGACTGCCGTGGTTACAGGGCCGGCCGCGCTCAAAGGCAGAGGCTTCAGGCGGAGTTCTGGGGGCGGTCTGCTCGCCTTAGATTCCGCAGTGGTCATTCGTGGGCAGACAGGCAGGTGTCCAAAACTGGACTGGGTGTGCTTCCAGTTCTGTGACCTTCCCCTCCACTCTGCTCGGTCCTGGGGAGGCAGACTCGCAGCACAGCTCTTCAGTCTGTGTCGGTGCCCTGCCCTGTTGAGGGAGCCCAGAAGATCCTTCAGGCCTGTTTTCAGAGGCACAGACTTGATCTGTTGCCTTCATCTGCTGACTTGAATGTAAGGTTTCTCGGTGTTAGTCACTGCCCTTGCTCTGCTTTCTGAACTCCCAGTGGGTGTGGTTCACCCAGGGCAGGGAAACTGTATCAGCGCGTGTTTGCAGATACACTGGTGTCTGTATTAGTCAAAGAGCAGGAGTCGAGAATGTTAGGAAGAAGCAGCCAAGAGAAAAAAACATGAAGATTTTGGAAATTTTGTGAATCCTCAAGGGAGACATAGAAGCTTGAAGTTCAGGACCGGTCTGGGGAAGAAGATTTCGGGCCCCAAGGAACACTGGAAGCTCGTCTCCTCATTCACAATCTCTCCCCTCGCAGGACAAGTCTCTGTCTGGCCCCTGGAGTTCAGGGTGTCACTCACCCTTCTCTCCGTCTTGGATGCCACCTCTGCAATAATAAGATGTCGTTTTCCACACACCTTCCTCTGCTATTAACTTTATTGCCTGGATGAGGGCCATCTCACAGGATTTTTCTTGTCCTGTGTGATGATGTCAGTGACCCTGCCATTGAAAGGAAACAGCATTCTCATCACTAACTTTTTAAAGCAAATATTTTCTATATTAGTTAAATGTGTGATTCGAGAGGCAGGAAGTGAGGAGTACTGGATGGGAGGGCAGAAGATGTGGCTCTCGTTCTGACTCTTCTATTACATATCTCTGTTCAGTTGCTAAGTCGTGTCCAATTCTGCGACCCCATGGACTGTATAGCCTACCAGGCTTTCCTGTCTTTCAACATCTCTGTAATCTTGGATAAATCACTTGCCTTTTTGAGCCTCCAGTTTCCCCATCCACAAATTGAGTTTGGTGAGGGTCACTTTTATAGTTTTAAAGTTATTTCCAGCCTTAAAATTCTACATTTAAGTGTATAGATGCATAAGGATCCTACCTCTATTAAACCTTTATGAGAGAATGACAAATAAAACCTTAAATCCATGGTTCAGAGTGGACAATGAAGTTTGGAGTTACCAATGGCAGAACTATTTACTGAGCAGTAACTAGCTACCTGGCAGCCACACTCCGACCTTAAAGGCAGGCGTTTTACAGGTGAGGATGTGAAGGCTTCAAAAGGTGGAATAGATTGTTCAAAATCCTATAGTTAGTGAAGGGGTGGGGTCAACATTCAACTTAGCTCTTTCTGAAACAGCAGTCCTTGACCTTAATGACCGTGTGTGCGTCTAATACTTATGTCCCATACCTGCTGGAACCAGCCACTGAAGTTTTCTTCAGTTACAGTCGTTCTTAACTGGTGATGGAAGGAAGGAGCAATGCAGGGAGTGGCTTGAAAAATCTCCCCAGTCGATTCTGGCACACACATTTCTCTGCCTCTAAACCTACTCTGAAACATCACCAGGTCAGAATCACAGAAACGTGATGACAGAAACAGTACCTTTCTGGAAAACTTCCCGTCCTGTGCCAGCTCTCATTCTTGCTTCTCTCAGCATGGCTTGTGGGTAGGCAGAGGCACCAGACACAGTTATTTCTCTTGTCTTCCGAATGGGAAACTGAAGCAAAGAGAATTGAATAATGCAACTTCACACACCTAGTGGTCACAGAACAGTATGAGGACTCCTGCTTTGAGACTCCAGCCACCACAGAACATTGTCTTTCTAGACAATTCAATTAATAGTGTATTTTATATACAAGGAAAAATACCACTTTCCTCCCCTGGAGTTTCCTAGTCTATGTGTCATTTCAGTGACATTAATTTATTCAGAATATCTGTAAGGCCAGCCTCTCTGAAGAGTATCAGCTGTAATAGCCATTGAAAATATCAAATGGAGGAAAATGATTTCTTAACCAGGCATTTTTATGAACAAAAATGACTTTCTAGAACTTCACTGACTCGTCTCAGAAAAATGCTCCATCAGGGTTGTTAAGAGGATTCAGGCATCCAAAACAAATAGATGCTCTTCATTTTCATATCTTTGAACATACTAAAAAGATTGATTCCTTTTTTAAAAATACTAGCACCTAGAATTTCAAATTGCTTTTCAAGAATTTATTTTAATGCCACAATAGACAAGGCCCCAGACATAGTTTTAATCTACAATTCTTTATAGTGTAACATGCCTTCTTTTGGTCTTTCTATATTTTGGTTTTTCTCTTTTCTTTTGTTGAATGAATTCTAGATTTTACTCATTATGGTTGATTTCACTCCATTGCGAAAAGGTAGAATTATCAGTTATAAGATTTGATTAAGTAAAGATAGAATACAATGTTTCCATTTAGAAGAATGAGGCAGCTGTAAGTGGAATGATCTCTGAGATATATAGTTAAAATTTAAAAGGCAAGATATACAATGAGATATACGGTAATTTACCATTTATATAAATACAACATATCTATGTTTATATACAATACCCAGCTGTGGAAGAACGTTTAAAGATCTAGTAATAGTGGTTGCCTCTGGGAGAAACTGCTGCGAGATTGGAGGGAGATTCTATACATACCCTGTTGTCCCTTTTATATAATGTATCACGTGCCATATTACATGTCCATATTTGTTTCATAAAGACAGAGGTAGAAGCCTTTTTTATTGAGATGGAAAAATACAAAAGGCATATTGTTAGGTGTAAAAAGCAAGTTGCAGAATAGCATGGATAGTATATGGTTCTAGTTTTGTAAATTAATCATACATCCATCCATGTATGTGTATAACTACACCCGTACACAGCTCTAAGGATATGCATCAAATTGTTAACAGTGTTTCCCCCTAAAGAGTAGAATATGACAAGAGTGTGTGTGTGTGCAGGCTTTCATTTTTTTGTCCAATGTATTTCTATATTGTCTGATTTTTTTTTTTAACACAGAGCACATACTAATTCACAATAATGTATAAACTTATAAACCCAACCAAAGGATTGCACTTGACTTCTACACACCTTCCTGGCTCAGAGGTTAAAGCGTCTGCCTCCAATGCGGGAGACCCAGGTTCGATCCCTGGGTTGGGAAGATCCCCTGAAGAAGGAAATGGTAAATCACTCCAGTATTCTTGCCTGGAGAATCCCACAGACGGAGAAGCCTTGTAGGCTACAGTCCACGGGGTCACAGAGAGTCGGAAACGATTGAGCGACTTCACTTTCACCTTCTACACACCTACAATCAAAATTTCCCAGAATAGCCCTTCCAGTCAGCCATTTTTTGTTTTTTATATCCCACAGATTGACTTCAGATCTCTTCCTTGACCTCTTCTCTGAAGTTTACTGAGCTTTCTGTTCCTTTATCTTTGCTCTCCTACATTCCCCCTTTTGAGCAGGGCCCAGCTAAGGTCATGACCAAGAAACAATAGTAATACTGGTGGTAGTTCCTCAATTCGCCCTTTAAATCAATCCAGAATCATGCAGCTAAAACCCCCCTCAGTCCTACTTTAGAGACTTCAAACTTGACTTAAATCTAACCACCTATTTCAAGAAAATTTCTATGCTTTCTAGGTCAGTCCTATTAGCATACAGATACGCTATAGCTCTGCTGCTGCCGCTAAGTCGCTTCAGTCGTATCCGACTCTGTGCAACTCCACAGACGGCAGCCCACCAGGCTCCCCCGTCCCTGGGATTCTCCAGGTAAGAAATGGGTTGCCATTTCCTGCCCCAATGCGTGAAAGTGAAAAGTGAGAGTGAAGTCGCTCAGTTGTGTCCAACTCTTAGCGACCCCACGGACTACAGCCTACCAGGCTCCTCCATCCATGGGATTTTCCAGGCAAGAGTACTGGAGTGGGGTGCCATCGCCTTCTAGCCTCAAACAAAGAATTGTTTTATTTTATTTGTTTTTAGTGGTTTTAGTGGTGAAAACTCCATTTGACCTCTAAATGCCACATCTCCAAATAATGTCCCCATTTCTCCATACTCTTTTACACAAATTTTCCTTGAAAAATTTGCCTTTCCTTTTGTAAAGATACTTCCTCTCCTCACTTTCATTCCCCTCCACCCCCAGTCATTCTTTTTTTTTTTAATTTATTTATTTTAATTGGAGGCTAATCACTTGACAATATTGTGGTGGTTTTTGCCGCACGTTGACATGAATCAGCCATGGGTGTACATGTTTCCCCGTGTCTGAATCAGCCATGAGTGTACATGTTTCCCCGCGTCCTGAAAGCCCTTCTCACCTGCTTCCCCGTCCCATCCCTCTGGGTTGTCCCAGTGCACTGGGTTTGAGTGCCCTGTTTCATGCATTGAACTTGGACTGGTCATCTGTTTCACATATGATAATATACATGTTTCAATGCTGTTCTCTCAAATCATCCCACCCTTGCCTTCTCCCACAGAGTCCCAAACTCTGTTCTTTATATCTGTGTCTCTTTTGCTGTCTTGCATATAGGGTTGTCATTACCATCTTTCTAAATTCCATATATATGCGTTAATATACTGTATTGGTGTTTTTCTGTCTGACTTACTTCACTCTATAATAGGCTCCAGTTTCATCCACCTCATTAGAACTGACTCAAATGCATTCTTTTTAATAGCTGAGTAATATTCCATTGTGTATATGTACCACAGCTTTCTTATCCATTCATCTGCCAATGGACATCTAGGTTGCTTCCATGTCCTGGCTATTGTAAACAGTGCTGTGATGAACATTAGGGTACACGTGTCTCTTTCAATTCTGGTTTCCTTGGTGTGTATGCCCAGCAGTGGGATTGCTGGGTCATATGGCAGTTCTAGTTCCAGTTTTTTAAGGAATCTCCACACTCTTCTCCATAGTGGCTGTACTAGTTTGCATTCCCACTAACAGTGTAAGAGGGTTCTGTTTTCTCCACACCCTCTCCAGCATTTATTTTTTGTAGGCTTTTGGATAGCAGCCTTTCTGACTGGCATGAGATGGTACCTCATTGTGGTTTTGATTTGCATTTCTCTGATAATGAAATGATTTGCATTTCTCTTTGCATTTCTCTCATTATCAGAGAAAGATGCTCTGATGTTGAGCATCTTTTCATCTGTTTGTTAGCCATCTGTTTGTCTTCTTTGGAGAAATGTCTGTTTAGTTCTCTGGCCCATTTTTCAATTGGGTCATTGATTTTTCTGGTATTGAGCTACACGAACTGCTTGTATATTTTTGAGATTAATTCTTTGTCAGTTGCTTCATTTGCTGTTATTTTCTCCCATTCTGAAGGCTGTCTTTTCATGCTGCTTATAGTTTCCTTTGTTGTGCAAAAGCTTTTAAGTTTAATTAGGTCCCATTTGTTTATTTTTGCTTTTATTTCCTACTCTGGGAGGTGGGTCATAGAGACTCTTGCTATGATTTATGTCAGAGGGTGTTCTGCCTAAGTTTTCCTCTAGGAGTTTTATAGTTTCTTTTCTTACCTTTAGATCTTTAATCCATTTTGAGTTTTATTTTTATGTATGGTGTTAGAAAGTGTTCTAGTTTCACTCTTTTACAAGTGATTGACCAGTTTTCCCAGCACCACTTGTTAAAGAGATTGTCTTTTCTCCATTGTATATTTTTGCCTCCTTTGTCAAAGATAAGGTGTCCATAGGTGCATAGATTTATCTCTGGGCTTTCTATTTTGTTCCACCGATCTGTATTTCTTTCTTTGTGCCAGTACCGTACTGTCTTGATGACTGTAGCTTTGTAGTATAGTCTGAAGTCAGGCAGGTTGATTCCTCCAGTTCCATTCTTCTTTCTCAAGATTGTTTTGGCTACAAATTGTGAAATTATTTGTTCTAGTTCTGTGAAAAATACTTTTGGTAGCTTGATAGGGATTGCATTGAATCTATAGATTGCTTTGGGCAGTATATTCGTTTTCACCCAGTCATTCTTAAAACTGCTCCTCTCAGGCCTTCAGCCTTAACATTCTCCCTCAATTATCTAGTAAATGTCACAATATTTACTTCCCAAATCTAATGGTCAATTTTTAATCCTCATTTTCTCTACCTCTCAACTACCTGGTTACAGTTGATCACTTTTTCCTTTTTGAAACACTTTTTTCTCTTGGCCTTCTGGACACCTTTCTTGGATTTCCTTCTATCTCACAATCTGCTGCTTCTTCACTTCTTTATCCTCTTCATCTTGAAGTATCAGTACTGCTCAAGGCTCAGTTCTTGTGTCATCCTGCCTTCTCTATTTAAACTCTTCTCTTGGTGATCTCATCTAGCCTCTTGACTTTGAGTATCATTTCCGTGCTAATGTCTTTCAAGTTTTATGTCCAAACCCCAATCTGGCCCTAACCTACAGACTCCTTGTCTTCAAAGCCTATAATGCTTCCTGAGTTCACCCTATCTATATCCCTGAACTCATCCTCTATCACCCCCTTCCTTGTTCTCAGGCCATATTGACCTCCTTGCTGCTTTTTGAACATGCCGGGAATGCTCCCATCTAAGGACATTCACACTTGCTGTAGCATCTGTCTGCAAAGCTCTTTTCTCAGATATCCACATGGCTCAGTTCCCCCGTTTTGCTCTGCACAAATGTCACCATATCAGAGTGCCTTCCTTCAACCCTTATAAAACAGTACTTGCCTATCTCACTGTGCCTCTTTACTCCTTTATTTTTTTTCTGAGCAGTTACTATAATCTGAAGCACTATATATCTGTTTGACTTATGCTCAGCTGCTCAGCCCCGTCTAACTTCTTGTGACCCCATGGACTGTAGCCCTCCAGGATCTTCTGTCCATGCGATTCTCCAGGCAAGAAAACTGGAGTGGGTTGCCATTTTCTTCTCCAGGGGATCTTCCTGACCCCAGAATCGAACCCACATCTCCTATTTGACTATTATTTGCATATTATATATATGCCCTGGAATGTAAGCTCCTCGGGAACAGGAACTGTATTTTGTTTACCACAGTATCCTCAACATTAAGAAAAGTGATTATTATAGAGAAAAGTACTCAAATAATATTTCTTGAATGTTGAATAAAGAATATTGAAAGAGTCACTGTAGTTTCCTTTAGCATATCCAAATTACATGAAATGTGTCTTAAGACAATTTACTTCTCCATCTCAACTTTCTCATTTTGTTTTCTTTTTTAAAAATTTGTTTAAACTTTTATTTTGAAATAATTATAGACTCACAAACTGTGCAAACAGTACAGGGAAGTGTCATGTATCCTCTACCCAGCTTCTCTCTGAAATTACATCAGATATAACTACCCTTTAAAAAAAATTATTATTAGTTCCTTCGTGTCTTTTCCTCAAGTTTTACCTGTTTTCTTCTATGAGCATTTCTACACAGGCTTCCAGAACTCTTCATCTCTTATTTCTTGCCAAGTCATTGATGAACTTTCTTCAACACCAACATCAAATCCCTTCTCCAGGATAACTGTCCTAATCATGGGAGGGATGGAATACTTCAATTAAGTGGAAAAAAATAGGTTTTATTTTTATACCAAAACAAATTGGTTCATCTCTTAAGCTTGCAGGATCTATAGAGAGATACTGTCTTTTCTGTAAGTTCTGACTAGCAACCAGCCTGTTTGCTATGATTTCCAAGAGCATGCAAAATAATTGTTGACTCCAGTGCGTACTTTTATTTCTTTTATGTAACTATTTACAAAGAGTTGAATAAAAACAAATATATGATTTTCTACATATTCATATTTCTTTAAAAATTAATTATTCTGCTGAGTATATGTCTTTCATTTATTCAACAAATATTTACTGTGTACCTACTATGTGCCAAGACTCCATGCTACAACGGTTTTTATCCCCCAAGATGATCTGGAATAAACATTACCTTTAAGACACTACAAATCCAAAAGGATAAACTGAAAAGTCCTGTTTTCCAGGTAAGTGGGTTACTCCCCATGGAATGGGCATTCATATTCAGGAGACAAGCGCATTATTATGTTCTAATAATTGGTTTTCAGGGTTAAAAAAAGTCAATGTCCCTTTCAATATGTCTGAAATATGTAAACTAACCTACCATTTGACAAGATAAGATTCGCTGATTTAATGATCAGTACAAAGAGGATATGTACTGGGATATCACCACCCTCTAAAGTTAAAATGAGCATGTATTAAACACCTTAAAAAAGCTGTCTTCATATTAAATACTAATTATAAACCTGCTCCATGTCAGTGTTATCCTATAATCAATCTCTTTTCTAGTATTAGTAGGGTGATCATTTTCCCTGTTTGCCTGAAATATTTAAATTTACACCTGTTATTCCAGCACAATTGCTAATTGTATCTCCTTTCACTCTCTAAAAATATCTTAGTTTGGATGATAAATTATGCAGTCAAACTAAGCACTAGGGTCTCTGGGATAAACGATCAAGGCGTCATTCCTATTTATTGGTACTACCTTGTCACAAGCTGTAAAAACAGTTTTCCTTTTGATTGTTTCTTCCTGAGTTGTCACAAAGACCTTCACATAAAATCACTCTGTCCCATTAAAGCAGTTATTGAAACCCCCTTCAGTAATGACCAGTTGTTTTAGTTTTCCTCCTCAGATTCCAAAGATGAAATAAAGACATTGCTTTTGCTGGGTCAGCATCATGATTGTTCAGAGGCATAGCCTTGTACAGGGAAAATTTTGTCTGACTATCTAATCCACAGGAATCTTAAAGAATTTTTTTCCTGAGTAACATTATCTGGTTGAAAGAGTCTGTGATTGACCGCTAATGTTTGCCCAAAGAATGGAAAACCCAACATACTTAATTTCAGTGGAACATATACATTTCTGGACCAAGATATTTAATGTCTGTAGAGTATGATCAGGGAATGAGAAATGGAAAGGTAAATTTGGGTGGCCTCCTTAGATATAATCTCTGTTAAAACTATTTAATCTTTGTGGTTTGCAAGGAAACATATCCTTGAGTTAATGAATGGGAGGACATTTCTGAGATTAAATATCTTTATAACTATTTTCTTGGCTGATTCTAGTAGCAGCACCACCACTGATTCATTATTTAGTTTCGGAGAATTGATCACTTTGTTTTCATTTGAGGTTGTGTCCTCCTAGCACCAAAGTACTCAATCAATTCAACGTTTGTTTGTTTTTTTTTTTAGAAACATGGGATCATGAAGATAAAACTAGTGAGGGACTAAATTGTTTTTACCTAATTTTTGCTTATTTCTTAACCCATCTGTAAATTATGGATAATTCTGTTGGCTTTTGTCTTCCTGATACAATTGCTATGAGAGTAAATTACATATTTAGTAAAACATTAGGAACATTTGAGATAACAGAGGCTAGATGACTTTATCATTCTTATTTGTAGTTTGCCTGAAAAACTGAATAAGACGGTGGCTAAAGTGTGTTTTTCACTTTTTTTTTCTCTACTTATACTGAAAGTACATCCTTAAAAAAATATTATTACTGACATAGCTTTATTGAAAGATACTAGTGGACCCTGAAAGGTCAATGACACTCTCCCATTGTTGTTGTTTTAAATCCATACTTTTATCAAAATTAAGAAGGTATCAGGAAAATCAGGCTTCTAAATTCTTTCTTAACCCACGGGGCTGTGTTGAAAAGCTAAAGAAATAGTTTCCTGACAATTATCTCTTTTCCTATTTCAGCCATGAACTCTACCTCCTTCACCCTACCTCATCTATACCTCTAGAAAATACATAATAAAAACTGGAGCGTGCCCCCTTTCTTATGGGCAATTTCCCCAGGAGTCCCAAGTCCTGAATGGATAGGGAAGTTTTGTGATTTGGAAGTAGTGGCATTGAGTGTTTGGAGGTCTGGTGATAGTCCAGGCTTCTGAGCCACATGGGAAGCACCCCCATCCCCAACACACATGTGTGTGTGTGTGTGTATATATATATATATATATATATATTTTTTTTCTGATTAGAAACAATGACCTATTCTGGCCTATGGGACAGGAACTACCCAGAAAGTACTGTATCTTCTTTTGACAAGGTTATGCTGAGTAGCTTGTTCATATCTCTACAGTTCTCAAGGGATTTACTTGCTGTGTTTTAGCCAACAATATGACAAAGATTTATTGATGTTCCAATGTGAGAGCTTGGGTGTCAAAACTGAGAAATCTGAGATAAAATCATTTGGTTGAAAAGTTCTAGGTTCCTTGAATATCTTGTTCGTCTGAAAGACCTTGGAGGCTGCCATAATAGCTGTAAGTTTTGCAAATGAGAAACTGGGGCAGAGGGGCACAGTGGGGGTGGGGTGTTTGTTTATGGTATGGGGGTGACATTTTTTCACAATATATTTCGCTGGAAGCTCTGCACTCCAGCAGAAGAACCAGCCTTAGGAAATGCTGGTAAGTGGTTCTTTGACAACACTTACTGATTTTGGAATGGCCCTTCCTCTTGTCTGCTTCCCCTGCCTAGAGGTGTAGTTTTGTAATCTGGTTACCCAAGGTCCCCTCACTGTGGCCCTCACTGGAACTGATATGGACTGGACCTTTTCCATTTCTCACGTTGACCAAATTTTCTATCCGATTCTGCCCGCATTGTGCCCCATCACATTGCATGTTTATTTCTGCTTTCAAAAGGGTAGGGCGTTATCTGGTAATCCAATTAGAATGACAGTGAAGTGAAGTCACTCAGTCGTGTCCACTCTTTGTGATCCCTACCAGGCTCCTCCCTCCATGGGATTCTGTATAGATCAGTCTTATGGACTCTGTGGGAGAGGGAGAGGGTGGGGAGATTTGGGAGAATGACATTGAAACATGTATAATATCATGTATGAAACGAGTTGCCAGTCCAGGTTCGATGCACGATACTGGATGCTTGGGGCTGGTGCACTGGGACGACCCAGAGGGAGGGTATGGGGAGGGAGGAGGGAGGAGGGTTCAGGGTGGGGAACACAGGTATACCTGTGGCAGATTCATTTCGATATTTGGCAAAACTAATACAATATTTTAAAGTTTAAAAAAAAAAATAAAAAAAAAAAGAGTACTGGAGTGGAGAAAGGGTAAAAGCAGTTAACACTCACCGCTCTTACTATGGATGATTAGCATTAACTTGAAGATGGTAATTTTTAGAGGTGAAATTTCAGGAGCTATGTTGATGGGAGTAATATTTTAGGGACTTAGACACATTTTTTTAGCACCCTTAAAATCACGCACAAAGACAAGTGCCTAGTCTGAGTAAGGAAGGCCCCGTCCTCAAGCCTGGGAGAGTCCAGAGTGCCTGTTGTGCATAGCCAGGTCTCATCGCTGCTGAGGGAGGAGGTGCTGGCGGGGAGTAAGACAGCGGGAGAACGGGCCTAACTGCCCTGTCCACAGGTAGACCGAGGACTGTCCATACATTCTTCCTGGGGGTGGGGGTGCTCAGCACCCCCCTCACCCCCCCATGTGTGGATGCACCCTTACCTGGGCACTCCAGGCCTCGCCCTTGTGGTACCTACAGGCTGACTCCTAAAAGGCCAGAAAGGCAAATGATTCAGAAGTGCCCGCAGCTGATTCCAGAATCTAATCTCACAGTTGTGTCTGTTTTCTTAAGTGCTTATATGCCTCCGATCAAATCCTTGCTCTCTGTCTCTTTGAAAGCAGCAGCAATGCTTTATTTCTGATTACATGAGGACTTAAGCCAAATAACTTTAAAAAATGCCCACAGCAGTTTTGATTTGACACTATTTAGGTTTCATTTTGGCTCTCCTAATCCAAGATTTTCTCAATATCTTCGTAGCTTAGCCAGGACACATTCGCTGAGTTATTGACTGGGCAGGGCTCTGGTTTAAGCACTTAAGAAAATTTCCCATGTGACTTAGAGTAATTTTCAGTGAGAATCAAGAGCACCATTGTTGGTGACTAATAATTACATGGTTTCTGTCTGTAAACACATGGCTTTCATGTGCATAAATGCACCTATGGCATAGGATTTCCAGCGCTGGCTCACATGAGGGTGCACACACACATACACCATGAATCCCTAGTCTTCATTTACTAATTTTCTCTCATTTGAGGCAACTTCTCCACTGCTTCTACGGCTATTGAATAATAACAACTACAAAAAAAAAAAAAAAAAAAAAGCTTAGGGAAAACAACCTACAGTCATAATTTATCACTTTTAAGAAAGAATGGCATTGCAACTAGACACACGCAACTAAACAGGGAAACAGAACTACAGAAAACAGCATCTGTTCATCAGCACAAGAGTAACTAGGTGGTTTTATTCTTCTTCTAAATGGTGATAAAACATGGAGAAATGCCATTCAAAAGGTTTTGGGTTTGTTTTTTTTTTCCAAATGCAATGCATATCTGTGTGTGTAAGCCTACAGCATTCCTTTCATTAAAACCACAATATTAACAGTGTCAAGCGACGACTACAGTGGAGCTCAAAGCTGCAGTGACGCTGCACTCACAGAGCCCTCAATAAACCTGAGCAGGGGACAGTGTACACGAGAAGAAAACAACAGACTGAAAGAACTGTAGATTAGGTTCAAGGCTATTCCCTGTAGGGAGGAAGCTATTGGTTATCGTGATTGCACCACATTAAATAAAAATTCCCACATCATGTTTAAGTCTTTAAATAATAATGGAAGATAATTTTTGAGTATTGCCTGTAGCACTTCACTTGCTTTCTCATTTGAGACTTAGAATTTTGCTGTGCTGTGCTGTGCTTAGTCGCTTAGTCATGCCCGACTCTTTGCGACCCCATGAACTTAGCCCGCCAGGCTCCTTTGTCCATGGGGATTCTCCAGGCAAGAATACTGGAGTGGGTTGCCATGGTCTCCTCCAGGGGATCTTTCCAACAGAGGGATCGAACCCAGGTCTCCTGCACTGCGGGCAGATTCTTTACTGTCTGAGCCACCAGGGAAACCCAAGAATACTGGAATGAGTAGCCTATCCCTTCTCCAGGGGATCTTCCTGACCCAGGAATCGAACCAACGTCTCCTGCATTGCAGGTGGATTCTTTACCAGCTGAGCTACCAGGGAAGCCCATATTTTTGCTATAAATGAAACTATTATCATTCTCATCTTATAGGTATGTTTTAGAAATGTACATGTAAATACCAACACTTAGATCATGTGAATTTGAAGTCACCCCAGACAGATCTACATGACTCGGGAGTGGTTTTAAGATTCAGCGTAATATTTTTTTTTCTTGAAGTTACTATTGATGGGGTCTATCCACTTCTTGATGTTTCTATGCACATGTGCACATGTGTAAAACACATTTTAGGTTCTGTCACCAGTTTTCCTCCCTTTTCTATTACCTTCATATTTATAATGGACAAATTTCACTTCGAAGTCTCTTGCCTTGGAATCTCTTTCCAGTAAAATTTCGTGGTAGTTCACATTTGCCAGAAAGTCACCTTTAGAACTTTCAAAGGGATATGAACTTTTTAAAACAAAAACATACAAAAAGTCTTACACTCATGATGAGAGAAAGGTTATGTCTCCCGGTGCCATCTTCCCAGTTACTGCATACACCCTGAAGGCTAATGTCATTTTAGCCGGGACCCCACCCCATTCCTTTTCTGTCTTTCTTGTGGCTTGGGGCCTTTACAGCTTTCACATCACTTTGCCTGGCTTCACGATCAGACTCTCTGACACTATACCTCTGTGTTGCTTGGAGAGGCAACTTAAAATATACAATCTCCAGACGGGAATGATTTAGCAAAATTAAAAACAGACAGGGGGCAGAAAAGGCGGGAGGTGTCAAATGTTCCTTCTACCCCATATCAGTTTGATGTGGTGGCCTTGTTCCTACCTAGTCCCCCTCATGCCATCCACTCCCCAAAGTTAAAATGCCTGAAACGTTAACAGAATACACATGGACAGCGATATGGATACCCTTCCTCTGTCTCGTAACCCAACACATGGAGTTTTAATTGTGGCTTATTTCAACTTAATTTTGCTTCACCCTTAGGATGAAACAGACTTGTTTCAATAGCCCTCAAGAGGTATTGTCAAATATATAAAGTACCTCAAGAATCTGCTTAGCCACCTCAAAAGAATACTACTGGATACTGAGCACTTGCTTTTGGAGTGAGCTTCCTTCCTCTTTTCAAACACAGACATGGGCATATTGATGCATCGATATCAGAGTTGTGGAATGTATAACACACTCTTATTTATTATTAAAATTCTTGGATAAGCAAAAACTCTGCTTTGGTTAGAAACAAATGCAGTAGAAAACAGGCAAAAGAGATGGGTAGAGAAGCAATATCATGTAAATGTAGCCTTTCCTTAGTCCCTGCCAGAGGTGAGATAATGTAAAGGGCAGCTCAACAGTGCTGGGAGGTTTTATTACAAATGCAGAATTCCCCAGTTATCCCAGATCTTGGAATCAACCTGGTTCCACATCACCCATTCAGTCATCATTAGGCCCAAGGGAAAGACTCACATGGTGACAGGATGGCTATCACTGAATGCAGAGATATCTTGCTCCAGTGTTTTCAGATCTTATGCTCATTTTAAAATCCACACCAGACAAAAGGCTACTACAGGTTTTAGGCTGTATCTAATCTCTAACATGACTCTTGAATAGTGTTCAGAAGTGTTAAAGTGTTAAAGCTGTGTTAGACTGTGACCAACTTTCCAAGTGGTTTCAGGCACAATTTCTGGGTTTTAGTGGGGATGAAAGCCCTCGTTCCTTGCTCTAGTTTCTTGTCAGTGCCTTGCATGACTCTCTGCAAGATATGACCCATGGAATTCTGCAGCACAAAAACGATAAGATGTTTGCTATCTTTCATTTTCTGCAAATAGTCTGTATTTACAATACTACTTCAGTGGTTTCTGACTACCGCCTAGGGCAATTTTGCTTAGCCTAGCGGAATGTCCTGGAAACTACTGGCAATGATTTAGCCTCCAAAATTGGAACGCATTAGTAGAGACAGAGAGCCTATGAACAAATAGTGGGCATGTGCCAGAGTAAATATGTGTGGTTCATGAGCTGTGGTTAGAAATGTCTCTCTTTCAGTATGCAGGGCAAAGCTTTTGCCAGCATTTGCCATAAAGTCATCACACAAAGCAGTTTTTCCTCTTGGTAAGACAGACTCAATGACAGAGGGCTTCTAGTTTCACAATCTACTGCTGGGCTACAGTCATAGGCCATGCAAAGGAGACCTGAACGGAAGGGTCCTTTTCCCAGCTAGACTTTCTCACTCTCCCTACTGCCAAGCTTCTGTGAGAAAGAATGAAACCCAGAAGGGAGTGAGGAGGAGGTTCGAAGGGTTGAAGAGGAAAGACTCTTTGTAACACTCAAAGCTCCTCCTAGGATCTCATAACAAACCACAGAGTCAGTTTGCTTCCTCTCTTTTCCAAACCCAAACTTGGCCCTTACTGTATGACTCCTTCGAAGCACTTGGTGAGGCTATCACTCCTGGGTGAAGCATTGAGACACCTTCCTCTGCAGAGTTCTGTCAGAGAGGCTCAGAGGCTGAAGGAGACAGACAGATATGGTTTCCACGTTAGGCATTTCCTTTAGAACTTAACTCCTTGACCACACATTACAGGAGGCTTTAGTACATTTGGATTGGAATAGCATGATTTCTGGTACAGTGTGCATGCGTGCCCTCTGAGCTTGGAGTCTGGTTTCATGCACTTTTTTTTTTTTCCTGTATAGACCGCACAGTCTAAGCAACAACTGAAATCCAAGAAGAAAGCTGATTTTTTTGTTTTAACCAAAGAAGCCATTAATCAATACTCCATAAAACATTTATTATGGGAATATTGTTGTAGGGGCATTTTTAGTTCGCCCTTTAAAAAGGAACATAATGAGGTATGTCATTTTACAAAGCCTTGTCATCATACCATAAAAGGGTACAAGATAGATAAATATTTTAGAATCACCTCAGACAGGACAACTTTAGAAATGAAGAAATAAATGTGAAATATCATTTCTGCATAAGTTATTAAATTTCCTGATTTATTCCTATAACTATGAATCCCACAGTCAATTTCAACCAATATTCACTGGATAACTACTATGCACCAGGCACTATACTAGGGACCAAGAACATAGAGATGAAGATCTCAGAGACTTATTTGCTGAACAAAACTACATAGCCGACAGCACTTTGTCATATCGAATATATATTTGATTAAAGAAAGTTATGCTTTGTTTTGCTTTCATCTGAAGATCTCCAAACCCTTTCCTCAAAGTCTCATAACCAAGGACTCTGAGGTCCTAACTGGAGACTTAACTAGACTCCATATCATTGAATAAGTCCAGTCCTCAGTCCCAAGAATCAATAGGCTTTTGTGGTAAGTGAAGTTGGTGGTAGAATAAACACAGGTAGTGGTATTAGATGGGCTCTGGAGTGGATGAGTCCGGGGTACCTTAAATCCCTGCATCTCAATTTCTCCTTCTGCAAAGTGGGATAAGAATATCTATCTCAAGGTTTCATGAGGATTAAATAAGCGCATGAAATAGGTGGAACATGGTAGCCATTCAATGAACTAAAGTGAGTTGGCCTGAGTACTAACTGAATGGTGCACCAAGTGGAACTGCCAGGAGCTAACCAGGGTTTGCTTAAATAAAACTGGACATTGTAGCCTTGCTTTGTTTTTCAGATTCCCAACTTATTTCCCCTAAATTTCACTCCAACAAAAGGCCAGCACAGTTCCCTTCCAGTGTCCCAGTTCCCTTAATGCTTAGACTTGTGTTCTTTTATGCTGGCTCCTGAAGATGCTAGAGTAATTTTGTCGGCCAAACTTTTGCAAGGAGCACTGCAATCATATGGCTTCTTCACCTGTTTTTCCCCTGCCAGTCACAAAAGAACAGGATGACATGTATTCAGAATGCGCAGACAAAAAAATAACAACCAATTACTGTTAGGACAAAAAGATTTCATGGGGTATATGTCATTTCTATCTAAGGTTCTGAAAAATGCTGCTACATTGTCATGGCTGTACTCCCTACTATGGCACCACCCTCCCCAGCCTGGGATGAAAGCCTAGTTGAAGAATGGAGAGATGCATTCCACACAATGGACATTCAATTCTCTTCAACATAGCGTAACTTTTGATTATGCTCAATTTAGTGAGATATATATATATATATATTTTTTTTTCTTACCAATAGAAACACTTTTTCCTTGTCCCACCAACTGTATTCTGGGAATTTCATTTTGTATTCAGATCAGTTCAGTTCAGTCGCTCAGTCATGTCTGACTCTTTGTGACACCATGGACTGCAGCATGCCAGGCTTCCCTGTCCACCAACTCCCGGAGCTTGCTCAAACCCATGTCCATCGAGTCAGTGATGCCATCCAACCATCATCCTCTGTTGTCTGCTTTCCCTCCTGCCCTCAATCTTTCCCAGCATCTGGGTCTTTTCCAATGAGTCAGTTCTTTGCATCAGGTGGCCAAAATATTGGTGTTTCAGCTTCAGCATCACGCCATCCAATGAACATTCAGGACTGATTTCCTTTAGGATGGACTGGTTGGATCTCCTTGCAGTCCAAGGGACTCGCAAGAGTCCTCTCCAACACCACAGTTCAAAAGCATCAGTTCTTCGGTGCTCAGCTTTCTTTATGGTCCAACTCTCACATCCATACATGACCACTGGAAAAACCATAGCTTTGACTAGGTGGACCTTTGTCAACAAAGTAATGTCTCTGTTTCTTAATACACTGTCTAGGTTTGTCATAACTTTTCTTCCAAGGAGCAAGTGTCTTTCAATTTCATGGCTGAAGTCGCCATCTGTAGTGATTTTTGGGCTCCCCAAAATAAAGTTTGTCACTGTTTCTATTGTTTCTCCATCTATTTGCCATGAAGTGAAGGGACCAGATACCATGATCTTAGTTTTCTGAATGTTGAGTTTTAAGCCAACTTTTTCACTCTCCCTTTCACTTTCATCCAGAGACTTTTTAGTTCTTCTTCACTTTCTGCCATAAGGGTGGTGTCGTCTGCATATCTGAGGTTATTGATATTTCTCCTGGCAACCTTAATTCCAGCTTGTGCTTTATACAGCCTGGCATTTCACATGATATACTCTGTATATAAGTTAAATAAGCAGGGTGACAATATACAACCTTGACATACTCCTTATAGTAACAAAGAATTATAGTGTCTGATAAATGATGGCAGAGTCAAAACCTAGCCATCGTCATTTCGTTAATCTCAGCCATATTGTATGAGCACATTAAAAATTGATTTGATGAGTTTTTAATTTCCTTTAAAATCCCCCAAAGGTATAGGGGAGAAAAGAAGATGGTGTGGAACCCGGTGACAGCAAAGCACCAGATTAAATTATTAGAACAAGTTTAAATAACAGGATTTGATTGGTCAAACTGGGGTGAACAAATAAAACTGCTTTGGTAAAGAATTCTCTCTTTCTCTCTCTCTCATACGCACAAACACACACACACACACACAGGTCTGTACACTATATTTCTTTACCTGTATTTGTTTCCCCTATCTTGCTTATCCTTGCCTGACCTTGCAAACTTCCAGTATTTAGATTATCTTTACTTTCTATTTATTTTGGTAAAGAAACTCTTGGGCTATTTCAGAGGCATAAGAGAAACACAATTGAGAAATGGTGTAAATCAAACGGATCCACCTTTCTGATTTGCGATGTGGTCAGGGTATCTGGACACCGTCAGGGCATTGTAACCTACATCCCAAAGTGACTTTGTTACATGAAAGGAGTTTAGTTTTTTTTTCCCCTCTTTGTAACCTTGTGAAATTTCCACATTAAAAAGCAATCACATCTTTCAAACTAGAAATGATTGTGTTTGGCACTCCGGCCTCTGGTGTAATGGATTGAGCTTGTTTTCACTAAAACGAAATCAGCTTTCAAAATAAATCATCTGTAACAACATTCTATTCCCCAAATCGTATAATCCTATTAACAGCGTTTCTTTTTTTTTTTTCTTTTTTTTCTCCATTGTCACTGGAAGGACAAGATTGGCCAAGTATCAACGTGGAGAAACAGAAAGCTTTGGAGGATCTGGCCAATGCAAGAAGAATGACCCAGCTTCTGCCTTGCTCGATCTTAATGGGCCCTTAAACATAATCATCTGTGTCTCACCTCCAACAAATGTGCTTCACGGATAACACGGTTATCCAGTCACTCAGCAATTCAAGCCATTCAACAAATAGTCCAGGTGGCACAACCAAAGGACAGTGAGTTGCCGCAGTTATCCTAGTGAATAAGACCTTTATCAAAATTGCATAGAAGTGCCAATGTGTTGAATGAAACTGTATCCCAAATGGCTGCTGGGAGAATCTTTGCCAGAAGTGTAAATTATGTGGCAATGTCTAAAAGAGCACGTTATAATTTCAGATTTCTCAGGAAAGTGTATTTTTCTTTGAGGCTAAACAGGAGGAAAAAAATATCTTATAATACCCAACTAGATTTGTTTTCTTCTGCCAGCAGGAAGAAAGAGCTCCTAGAAAATGTTTAGGGAGTTCTCAGCCAAAACATACTGTTCAGCTTGGTCTTGGCTTCTTCCAATCAGTATGAAACACTATTTGCATTTAGGTTTATCAGTCAGGAAACTGACAGTCTGTGAGTGCAATGTTCTTATTAAAATAGCCCATCCGAAGCAGCTGGAATCTGTGTCCTATTTAGAATTTTCCATAGTAAATGACAGGTCAAAAATATTAACCTAACCCAGGTCCTGTCCTGGACAGACTGCTTCATCTGGGGCTGAAATTCATGGACTGTAAATCTCATGTTCCTGGAGAATCCTCCTTCTAGCCAGTCCTTGGGGAAAGCCTTTTTTTATTTTTTAAAGCCACTCTCTCCTAGCACAATATTTACATTGTAGGTTTAAGAGTAACTCAGTTCTTCAGTCAATGGAAACTCGATGTTGGTCTGATCTTGTCCTTTGGAAGGCTTTCCCTGGGACAGGAGCTCATGTGAGACTCCTTGGTTTTCAGTTTCTCTTACTCTATTGGAGAGTTGGTAACCCTGACTCTAGAACCCAGAACTGGGTGTGGATTCTGTCTCTGTCCCTTATTAGTGTAATAAACTTGGCCAAGATATTTAGCTTTATTAAGTCTCAGTTTCTCCATCAATTGAATATTTATAATAACATTACCTGGCTTAAAAGATTATTGTGAGGATCAACCAATGACAAGAAATTAGCAGTTATCCCTCTACCCCTTAGAAGAATTGTGAGATCATTCAACAGAAAATCAATTCCTCTATAAGTGAACAACAGCAAATAGTAGAAATAAATAATTTTTAAATTTCAAATCTGAAAGTACTTCACTCAAGCTTTTATTATAATAAAGGGTAATTAGATGAAATAGAGGGTTCTAGGTGTTCACCATTTGCTTCTCATGAATCCCCTAGAGATATTGAGGTTTCCTTACATTACAGATTAAACAGTATTTAAGAGTTGATTGATTTCCTAGACCACAAGAAAAGCAGCAGTTTTCTATGAAAAGTTACTTTTGGGTTTGAACTAGTTTTAGATAAACTGGCAAGGATCATAGAGCTTGGATGAATGATAATTGGCTTTTGTAAGGCTTCCCGCTGTTTAAAATTTTATGGTTATTATTTCAAACCAGTGAAAACAGAAGTTACATTAAAGAAAGAAGGATAGTTTTCTTTTATCAAAAAGTTTAGTAGTTATGCTGAAATGGATGAATACTTTTCCCCGCTCTGTGTATATGGCATTTAGTCCTAGGTCAATAGGCCATATAGCTTATAGCTTATAGAGATTTCAATTTAAAAAGTTAAGTACTGTCTTTCTATGAGAGAAATTTATGGATATAATTTTATCAGAATTTTGAATAATTATACTTAAAGGAATGGTCATTCTGTGGTCATTTGTGAAATTTAATCTTAATTTCATTCTTTCTCAATGACCGAAATACTTGCTTTTATTTATGCTGTCTAGATCTAAAACATTCTATATTTAGTTGGCGATATTAGAAAACAAATGTTCATCTAGATTTAAAAATGGTTATTTATACATAAACCAGCTCAGATTTTGACAAATAATTTCTTATGACAAACTGGGGCATTTAGGGGTCATATTAATGGTGTATTTCTTCATGACCGATTGGGCTAGGAATGAAGTTTAAATCAAACTAGTTGTTGAAGTATCTGAAAATATCAGATTGGCTATTTATTGTTTATCTAATAATATTGTTTATTGTAAACATAATTACTAATGCTTACTGGGACAATTTTGTATGCCATAAAATCCTCACATTGTAAATGTACAGTAATATTTTAAAAGTAGGGTTATAGATATGTGTAACCATCATTACCATCCCATTTTCAGATGGACTGACCAATTGATCCTGAGTTTTAGTTTGTTTAGACAGAGTGTCAATGATGAAAAACCCAAATGGAAGGGCCCACGTACATGTTCACCATTCTTGGGTTGTATTACTAACCATAGTTGCACAGTGATGAAATCATTTGTATACAGGCTTTGAGCTTTCCAGAGGTGAGAATATGGCATGAGGAACTACTTTAACACATTTCCTTAAAATGTCAAACTCTGGGGATGGATCTCGTTCTGTAGACGGTAGATCCAGGACCAACAGCAGCCTCCATATTTGAAGCACAAAGGTCTGGCATCAGACTTGCTCTCCTGACCCCGCAGCTTCTCTGTCTTTTGGTTACCTTTCTTCAGCATGACTACACCCAGTACTAGAAGTGTTTTTGGCGAATGTAAAGTAGGTAAAGCCTTCCCACCACTCTGGGATACTGACTTAGCATTCCTGAACTGTGGTTAAAAGGCCATTTTTACAGCAAGCAAAAACGGCACTGGCCTGAGAAGGTGGACACGGGTCATGTTTCAGAACCACAGGGCAGTGGGTGATGCGTCAGTACACCTGCTTCCCTGCAGTTGCTTCTCTCAAGGACTTCTTATCCTGGAGCTCCGCTGTCATCTCGGCCAGTACCTTCACGGAACAAGGGACAATTTGTAAATACTGGACAGAATTCATAGTCATACATGGCTGCTCCCTGACAACAATCAGTTTGCTCCCAAGCAACCGGATGTTGACTGTGGCACGGCAGTCACTGAGACTGGCCTCCTCCACCGTGATGACCGCAGCATGCAATGGGGCAGGTCATCTGAACGCTCCTTCAGGCTGCAAAAACAGCTGGTTGTACAGTAAAAATGCAGGCGATCCATTCACTGCTTTGATACATGATGGGTCCCCCCGCCCCAACTCCCAGCCCACAAGGGCAAAGTCATCTGAATGACTTTTCTTACAAAATTGGCAGCCATTCTGGTGACTTGTAGAGGGAGCTTCCCCCTGGAGAAGGGAATGGTAACCAACTGCAGTATTCTTGTCTGATGAACTCCATGGAGAGGGGAGCTTGCTGGGCTACAGTCCATGGGGTCCCAAAGAGTCAGACACGGATGAGCGACTAACACACACACACACACACACTGAAGGGAGCCTCAGTGAAAAATACTGGGCCGCACTCACTAGCCTCATGGAAGTCGATGATTTAAAGCTTATGCTGCAGAAGTCCTGGGTGGAGCACAGCTGCAGGCAGGCCAGGTATTCTCATAACGCAATGCCTGACAGGCTTCTCTAAACAAAGTAAAAAAGGCTGTCATCAAAGACTCACCTCTCTGGGTCTCCTTTCAGAGGGGTGTGTTGGAAAAGGAGATGTGTTCGTAGTCTGCTGAAAAGAGGTACAAACACACCATTAAACACTAAATCCTTTGGTTCCCATTTCAGAACACTAAATCCTGACTCCTATAGACAAAAGGCAGAACCTATGAGTTTACAAAGTTAATTTAGCTCCAAGTGAGAGTAAGCGAGGACATTACCCCATTAACCTTGGACAGACAACTGGGCTTATATCATGGTCTGGAATCTTGCCCTTAAAATCCACAATTGCTGTGTATTACATGATCTCTTGCCTGCTAACAATTACTCCCATGTGGTAGAATGACTTTTCCCCCCTGCTCATAATAATATGCCAATTTCCCTGGGGCACAGGTGTCATCCAAAGAAGGCCTTATCTGCTACAGGAATTTTATTTTTCAGAAGTTGGCCAGGCCAGATGGCTACCACTTACTTTAGTGCTTCTAAATTCCCACTAATGTTTTCTGGCCCAGTGTGAATATGTAAAAGAAAAACAGGAGAGGACATTGGGATTTTAATACTTTGGTAGAGCGATGGATCAAAAGCCAGAAGTCATGTAAATAAGACTTTTCCCTTCTAAGAACTGACATGAATTTTGGCCAATCCAAGATGGCAGCCTCTTCACTGGAGCATCATAAATTTTCAGATCATGAGAAAGGGCCATATGATGGCTGGCCAGGTTGAAATAGAGCAATGAGCAGTTGAGGTGAACTCATCAACCTTAAAGCCCCAAATTACATTTGCAGCATAGATGGCAAAATATACAACATTTCACCTTAGCTCCTATCCCCTAATACTCTATGATCCAATGATGGAGCTTGGGATGCATTTGGACATTGTGCACAACTGAATTAGATATATTGCTGGGCCCTATGGTCACATATTTATACAATGGTCTTCTCTATTAGGCTTTGGCTCTGTGAGGACAAAGACTGTATCTTAGGCATTTTTGAATTCCCAGCTTTAGTATTATGTATTATGTATTATTTATTATATTATGTATTATAGTATTAAGTATTATGAATCATAACAATGTAAAGAAACTATAGGCATGAAGGGATACATCTTGAATGGCTTGGTGCTAAACTTAGCTTGAGTTCTAAGATTGGAAAATTTCCTAAATTCAGATCATCAGGTGACAAATAATTCATCTTCCCATTTTGGCTGACTTCCACCTAATCTTAAGCTACCATATGTTTGCCTTCTGTTGTGAAACCTGGATCAAACAAAATGTAAGATCATCTTTAACAGATATTACTATAAAATCAGTTAGAAACGTGCTCAAAATATACTTGTAATCTTTAAAATCAGTGCAAAAGGCTATAGACACCATTAGTGGTACCGCTGTCTCTAACAACCACAGAAGCACCATTAGGTTGCCACTAACTTTGACAGAAAGAGTACAGAGATTCTGTTGTTTGACTTTTTGATACCCCATGGATTGCGGCATGCCAGGCTCCTCTGTTTTCCACTATCTCCCAGAGTTTGCTCAAACTGATGTCCATTGAGTCGGTGATGCTATCTAACCATCTCATCTTCTGCTGCTCCCTTCTCACTTTGCTTTCAGTCTTTCCCAGCATCAGGATCTTTTCCAGTGAGTCAGCTCTTCGCATCAAGTGGCCAAAGTATTGGAGCTTCAACTTCAGCATAAATCTTTATAATGAATGTTCAGGGTTGAAAGATTTACATATGTTTAGATAATACCAAACCTAAAGGTTCACACTTCTATGAAAGAGATTTTTATTGCATAGTTACTTCCTCTTAGTTATTAAGGCAACTCAAGAAGAGTAAAGATAATTTTACCTATTTAATGTACAAGATAATGCTGCTTATACTCATTTGTGTACATAATGGGGTGGCTTGGGATTCTTGGGTTATAGATAAGTTTAAGCTTTGCATAATTTGATTTCTACTTGATTTGTGTTAAACAGGTACCATAAAACATGATTGTGTATATTCCATATTTAATTAACTATACTTTTTACTCCAGGGAGCTCAGAGTGATATGTCAGGTATCAGTTCATTCATTCTCACTACATTTCAAAAAAAAAAAAATGGCAATATTCTGATGCTAATTACAGCTTTTAGGGATTGAAGGCAAAGATCAGAATAGAAAAATAAAATGAAAAAGAGTGTTTAAATTCCTGTGCTTGCTCTCTCTCTAGCAATATTCATATGCCAAATATTTATAATTTGTGCTGTTAGGATAATGCTAGTTATTATAACAAGCTGGTGCTAAAATGTGTAAAGGCTCACACATGATAGAAGTTTGTTTCTTGCTTACAAAATGTCCTGAATTAGTTTAGGCAAATGGGGAGTGTGGAGGAAAGGATGTTTCTCATCATTCAGGGACTCAGGTATTTGGAGTTTTTGCAATCTTCAGCATTTAGTTTCCAAGATCATTGTAGCAGTTTCTCTGTCTGGTGGCTGGAGGAGAGTAGTGTCATGACGCATGTATGGGAGGTTTTATGAGTGGGCCTAGAAGTGGCACATATCACTTCTCATACCAGCCCCCCTCCTGTCCCCTGCCATTAGCTAGAACTCAGGTACATGGCATTGCCAAGATGCAAAGGAGACCAAGAATTTACCTTCCTAGCTGTACAGCGTATGTTGCCACAACTCCAGACCATGAAGGGGAAACAGATTTGGGGGATTAGTTAACTGTCATTGCCACATAATCTGAGTCAGAGCTGGGCTTTTCTGCCCTTACCCTTTAACAGCTTTTTCCAGTCTGTCCTCTCCCACTGGGGTTACTGAGGTGGTGATTTGATGACACCTGGGCTCCAACAGACAACAGCAGCCACACTGAGGGTCATGGTTACATGTGTTTGCTACTTGACCAATTTCTGTTTGTTAAGTCTGGGGCTTCCCAGGCCTTTAGCTGGTGCTAATGCCTGGGTTCTATGCAACTGGGGTTCGAGCTCACTCCAGTGACTTTCTGTGCTACTTCCCACGCCATCTGTGCCAACTACAGACTGCCAGCCCCTCTACCTGTTGTCCTGGTGGACTTGACAGTGTCTGTTGTCTATCATTTAAAACTCTTTTATAAATAGCTGTCTCTCATGTAAAGTATAATCATCGCGTACTTTTTGCTGTTTATTGTTGGCAAGTCTCTGGGGAGCTAGAAAATAACAGTTCTTCATTTTGAAAAATGATTTTTTTCTACTTCTAGCTCTGTTTCCACCCCCCACCCCCAGCTTGCCATATTATTTCTTCTGATGGCTTGAAAGTACCTTGAATGTGCCTACAGGGTCTATTTTGATTATACCCATGAGCCAGAAAGAAGTTTTTTCAGGATGCTGAATGATTACATAAATAAATTGTGAAAGACAAATCCACCTGATTCAGATGTCAACAACTACGGCTAACGTTTACCGAACATACGATACTTTCCAGGCAAAGTGCTGAGCTCTCTATAAACATCATTCCATCTAATTCTAATAATCAATTTTGGAGGTTGATATATTATTTGCATTTTATACATAATGAAAATGAGATAGAGAGGGGTTAAATAACTTGTCTGGGCTACACTATTGGTAAGTAGTAACACTATAAATGGAGCCAGTAAATGCATAACTCCAAGCCTGGGTTTATCCATCACCATTCTGCTGTCCTGCTAACAGATTACATTCTCAGATCTCCTACTTTCCATGGGTTCTCTATGTATATAATCTATCTAACTCATTGGTATTCTTGGCAAATAAATGGTACACTAAATAAAAATAGATATTTCAAGACATTTTTCTTGATCATCTTGTTGCTCCCATTAAATTATCTGCACTAAGGAACAGGCTTCTTAGAACCCAGAGCGCATTCCCCACAGATGAGTCAAGATGTGCAGCTATAACTGCAGTACTTGACAGCATTGCTTAATAAAAGGATTTAAATCCACCTACTACCTTATACTCAACAACAGACTACACTGTCCGTAAAGGCAGAACAGTGTGAGAAAAATGATAATGTAACTGTTCCCTAGTGGGTATTGATTAAATGTGAGCATTATGAGCTCATTATGCTGGTTAATTTAGATTGAGATTATTAACGCAAGTTCAATTTAGCACAGTTGACAAAAACCCAAGACCATCAATGGAAGGAATAAATGACACATGTGAGTCATAATCAAATTTTAAGCCTTGATATATCTTTAAGATATTTATTTTCATTTACTTATTCTAACACCGAATGGAGTCAGAAAGGTCTGACTCTGTGTGTGCGACTTTGGGCAAGTTACATAATAATTTTATGGTGTCTCAGTTTCCTTATGTTTAGAATGAGGATAATAATAGTGCCTAACTCACAGTGTTTATTATGAAGATTAAAAAAGATAATGAACATGAAATATTTGGTAATCACTAATGGGAAGATCCACTAGAGAAGGGATAGGCTACCCACTCAGTATTCTTGAGCTTCCCCTGTGGCTTAGCTGGTAAAGAATCTGCCTGCAATGTGGGAGACCTGGGTTCAATCCCTGGGTTGGTAAGATCCCTTGGAGAAAGGAAAGGCTACCCACTCCAGTATTCTGGCCTGGAGAATTCCATGGACTATATAATCCATGGGGTCACAAAGAGTCGGACACGACTGAGTGACTTTCACTCACAAGCAATAGCGAGTGCTTGTCTCAGTTTGCTTAGACTCCCATAACAGAATACCACTGATTGGGTGCTGTAATACAAATTTATTTTCTCACAATTCTGGAAGGTTAGAAGTCTAAAATCAATGTGATGTCAAGGTTGGTTTCTGGTGAAACCTCTCCTCTTGGCTTGCAGATGCCAGCCTTCTTGCTGAGTTCTCATGTGGCCTTTCCTCTGTGTGTGAGGAGAGAAGAGAGTTCTCTGGTATCTCTTAAAATAATGCTAGTTCTTATAAGGATGCCAGATTTATTGGACTAAGACCCCACCCTATGGCTTTATTTAACCTTAATAGCTTCCTTATGAATGCCAAAGAATTGATGCTTTCAAACTCTAGTGCTGGAGAAGACTCCTGGAAGTCCCTTAGACAGCAAAGAGAGCAAACCAGTCAATCTTAAGGGAAATCAACCTTGAATATTCATTGGAAGGACTGATGCTGAAATTGAAGTTCCAATACTTTGGCCACCTGATGCGAAGAACTGACTTACTGGAAAAGACCCTGATGCTGGGAAAAATTGAAGGCAGGAGGAGAAGGGGATGAGAGAGGATGAGATGGTTGGATGGCATCACTGACTCAATGGACATGAGTTTGAGCAAGCTCTGGAAGTTGGTGACGGACAGGGAAGCCTGGCATGCTGCAGTCCGTGGGGTCACAAAGAGTTGGACATGACTGAGTGACTGAACTGAACTGATACAGTGAATAGCCGACTCAATGGAAAAGTCCCTCTTGCTGGGAAAGATTGAGGGCAGAAGGAGGAGAGGGCATCAGAAAATGAGATGGCTGAATGGCATTACCTGTGCAGTGGACATCAACTTGGGCAAACTTCAGGAAACGATGAGGGACAGGGAGGCCTGGCATGCTGCAGTCCATGGGGTCACAAATGGGCAACTGAACAACAACCTCCTTATGAAAAAGTGAAAGTGTTAGTCACTCAGTCACGTCCGACTCTTTGTGAACCCCATGAACGGTAGCCCTCCAGTCTTCTCTGTCCATGGAACTCTCCAGGCAAGAAGACGGGAGCAGGATGTCATTTCCTTCTCCAGAGGATCTTCCCCACCCAGGGATCAAACCCAGATCTCCTGCATTGCTGGCAGATTCTTGACCATCTGAGCCACCAGGGAAGCCCTAATAGCTCCTCACAGGCCATATCTTCAAATATAGACACACTGGTAGTTACAGCTTCAACTTACATATTTCAAGGGAATACAATTCAGTTTATAGCAGTGCTCACAAATAGTACAATTGTTATTTTTTCCTATTGCTTCATTTTTATTGTATATCCATTCATACAAAGCTTTATTTCATTAGGGATACGGGACCGTGTTAATGTTTTCAAAGTGAAACTCAACTTAGATTCCATGAGGGAATCTCCAGAGCAAAAGTTGTTTAGGAACTGATCAGAGTTACTGGTAGAGTGAGGTATTAATCTGATCTATGAGTCATGTAGTGGTGGTGTTATGTGTGCCTGTGTGTGATGCTGTCTATAGAGCACAACATAAAGTCTTGAAAACAGTTCATAGAACTGAGATTTTAGGACATCTTGTGTGATTAATGCTGCAAAACTAAGGTTTCTTTCCTTTCGCCGTTTTTTCTCAAGTTAAAATTGAGCCAGGTCTGTGAGTTCCCATGTTGACTGAATTGGAAATCTAGAATTGATGCTCAAATGCTCAACTAAATGCCTTTTTTATTTTCACTTTGTACACTGTCATCTTTCTGCCTCGTCCTAGTCAAAGTATCTCAGAGGAGGTAGGACTCCATGTCTTTAAGAATCAAGCATTTATTCTAAAGTTCAATGCCTGAATTATTTATTTGGATTTTGGCATTTCGGGGTCATTTTACTGACCACCAAAGATTGACAACACAGAGCAAATGTTATCAAGATGACGAGTGTTGGCTTCTTAGTCAAAGCAATTTTGAAAGGAAGTTCTAATCTTAAAAAAAGCTCTTTCCAAAGCTTAGAAGTGACAGGCTGCCTGGGGTAGGCGGTAGTTTGCTTTGCTGGTCAAAGTCACCTGCATTTCCATGCAGAACAATTTTGAAAGAGTTTTTTTCCCTCTTCTTTTGGCAGGACATTTGTCATCATAATAAAGATCTGGTATTTACAGACCTATTTAAACAAATAATCTGAAAGCAACAGGAGGAAATCTGTAATAATTTACAATCAGCCCTTAATTTAGAGCTGTTTAGATTTTTCACAGTATGCCTGAAGTGAACAAAATTTGTACCAAGTTCAAGACTTCTGCGACCAAACCTGTTCTCCTGAAGGCGACAGCTTCCTCCTGACACTGAACCTACGGCCTGGGGTTTCATGCCATGTCCTTAGAGCAGTATATTCATGATAGGTCTGCAGCTTTCTAGAGGGCTTTATGGGGGAAGGACCACTCTGGGAAAAGGACTGTTCTCCCCAGAGCTAACATTTCTGTTACATCAGCTTCAAGATAAGTGAATCTAGACCTACGCTTGGGGGATGGAAAAAAGAAGAGTAGAAAATCTGATCCTTAATCCACATAGCATGTAAATGAGGTATGATGAAATGACCATTGTACCCCCTCAAGATCCTATAATGAAGTACTGTTCAATGTGGATGCAGAACTCAGTTCAGGAGCTTTATTTCCCAGAAAAGGGAAAGACTGCTGTGGCCTGACACAGAAAAGGTGAGACTTCAGCTAAGTCTTTTCATTGTTTCATAAATAGTTACTGAATATTTTCTACATGCCACTCACTGAGCTGAGGGGAGGATGGTGATAAAGAATAAATGGTCCCTTGTACAGAAGTGTTATGTGCAAAGGGGGAGAGAAGCATAAAATATCTGAAAAAGAATTTCAGGTTGTAAAAGGGACAATGAGAAAAATAAACAAGGTATTTACAAGGAATACCTTATACACAAGGAATAAAAAAGTAAGCTTTAAACACTGCAGTCAGGGAGGGTCTCTCTCAGGAGGTGGCACTTTAGCTGCTATGGGATGATAGGAAACATCCAGCCATAAGAACATCCAGCGGGGAAGCACCCCTGGATCGGGAACCACCGATGTGAAGGGTGAAGGTGGTGAAGCGGGGCTTGACCAAGCCTGGCTGAGAGCGGTGGGAGCAGACCCAGAGTTACTGATGCTGGGGAGAGGAGAGGTGGTGATTTTAAAAAGGAAAATTGATTAACTTAGAAATGCACTTCATCCTCCCACCTTGGCCCTTTTCCGATATACCTTTCCTGCAGAGGTATGCTAAGTAACATGCTCAGAGCTCCTTGAAGCAAAGCTCATACAGTGAAACCAAAAGCTGATCATGCCCATCAGCTGATCATTCACAGAGCACCTTCAGATCTGGGAGTTAAGGTCTCTATTTCTTTGTCCTTTTAAAGAGCGTTCATCTTTTCCATCTCTATGAGAAGAGGGGACAATTTACTGTTATATTTGCTTAACATTAAAATGTGAACTGTGCCTTCCTTGAGACAGTTAGGGGTGTGTGTGCATGTGTGTGTGTGTGTGCGCGCGTGCATGTGTAATGGCCTTGCATCTCTGAAGCCTGACTTGGGGTGGGCCCCAGCTTCCTTTCCTTGCCTCCTGCCATTCACTCATGTGTCAGCTGAGATCTGCCAGAACCCCTCTCTAATGGTTCCCAGGGCTGTGCTTAGGGCCTTGGAGCCGGGGAGCCTTTTTCATGGAGGCTCATCGCTTGAAGTCCCTTCTCTTATAGCTCTGAGAAAGTATGGCTTTAGTGTTTCTGGTTCCCATTCTTTGGAAACCATTGTGAAGGGCTTTCATCATAGTACTCAGTACTGGCCCACCCAACTTGGCATTGCATTCTCCCTAAATCGAGTGTATGTGTGGTGGTGTATTATTTCAAATAGGTCATTAACCAAAAGACTCTGTAGTTCCCCTTATAGTGCTATCTTGGGCAGAATATCACCTTGGTCTGTATTTATTTGTAAACAGCCTCAGGCCCTGAAGTAAAAGAAAGCTTTGTACCCATTAGATGTTCAGGATTAGACCCACATATCCTCCTAATTTACCCTGGAAAGAGATCTTGGTACATTTTTCTGCACAGATCACAATCTCTGTTCTTGAACAAATTGCTTCTAAGACTGTCTTCCTACAGATCAGTGTATATTTCTGAAAAGATTCCATCATTGTTTTCCTAATGAAAGAGGAGCAAAAAAAAAAAAAAAAAAAAGAGCCAAATCTTTATAAACCGTAACTCCTTGATGATAAAATCTTTAGGAAAAAATTCCTAAAGATGAGAACAGGTGAATTAGTTGGTCTCTAATTCATACAAGGCAGTGCAGGGAGGAGGGGAGATATGCTAATGTTATTAAGATACTAGATAGAAATGCAAACTTTCTCATTAATATTCAAAGGGATAAATATAAGTGCCAAATTCCAATTGTGGGTAACCTAAAATTGTAACAAAATTGTACATAGCCAGTATTTTCTGAGAGGGGATATTTCTTATCTCTATGGTTGGAAACAAAATAAAAATTTTTGATGAAAATAAAAGAGATCATATTAGGACTGTATTGTTAAGGATGCAGTAAATCTGCAAATATTTACTTCTCCCAGTGCCTTTTTAAATTTTGAATTTGAGACTCACAATATTAAATTTGACTCTACACGCATCCTTCCTATGAAAAGCTTAACATATTTTGGGGGTATTACCCATTGTGGTATTATCCTGGTGGCTCAGATGGTAAAGAATCTGCCTGCAATGCAGGAGATCCAAGTTCGATCCCTGGGTCGGGAAGATTCCCTCCCGGTCAGGAGAAGGGAATGACTACCTACTCCAGTATTCTTGCCTGGAGAATCCCATGGACGGAGGAGCTTGGTGGGCTTCAGTAGGACATGACTGAGTGATTTTCACTGTTTTCCACCCATATTGGGAGTGAAAAATAGAGAGGGAATTCTGTTTAACTTTTCAGGTGAGATTCAGTGGGGTGTTTATAACTCACCTCCGCAATCATCTGGGTTAGGAACAGAATTGGACATAGGAATGTCCAGTCCAGGGTGTTAGTCATTGGTCAGAGAAGAGCTGAGCAGTATATATATATCAATATATCAGTGCAGCAGGTTCCATGAGGAAGATGGAGAAAGGTGACCAGCCTGTGAGTGACCGTGCCGCCCCACTCAGATCCGTGTTGTTAATTATGGCTTCCTGCTGGGCACCTGAGGCTGAGGCCGCTGCGTCCAATTGCACCCAGCATTAATGGCGTGTACACGCTGTACTCATCACTGGGAGATTACCGGATTACCTGGGATTAAAAAAAGGGAAGGTTGTCAGATCAGCTGACACCAAGTCCAATTTAGGTTTTAAAACTATAACAACTTCTTGGCTTTAAACAAGCAACTTTTCTTTTTCAAGGCTAAAAAGCCACCTTGCAAGGGCTTCTCGGAATTGGAAGGCAATGAATTTACAAGTGTTCCTGAGTCCGTAATGGGTAGCTATCCAAATTTCAGTTTCCTTGTCTAAAAATCAGGATAATAACATCTACCTCTTAAGGCTGGTGAAGGATTAAATCAGACAAACTAAGTAAAACTCACAGTACTGCCTAGAATATAATGAATCCTCAATAAAAATGAACAGTGATCACATACCAGTAATCTTTGGTGCTTTTATTACATTATTTCCCTTTTCTGAAAATATAAGCCTTTTCTAAGAATTATAACTTGGTCTCATTTGTTTCAGACTTGCTATAAACAGATAAATGTATTCATCATCCATCCATCCACTCACCCATGCACAGAGCAAATATTTTTTGAGTCCCTGTTATGTTTACTCATGTCAGGCAAAGAAGAGAGACGAGGTCCCTGCTGCCATTGAATGTAAACTCTTGAGGAAGAGATAGACGGAAAAACCACCGAAGATTATACCATGTAAAATACCAGGTAGTAATAAATAATAGGAGGAAAAGGGTGAGAGGATGGAGAATGAGGAGCAAAGGTGGGAGCTGTCTTTGACACAAGAATCAGTGAAAGCCTCTGTGGAGGTAACACTCAAGTGAAGGCAGGAATAAACGGAGAGAACGAGGCATTTGATGATCTGGGAAAACACTATTCACGACCAAAGATATGGAAGAGCAAAGGGGTAGGAGGGAGACTGGCATTTGCAAGGCAAAACAGGACAGCCTTGGGGTCTTAGTTCACTTCTGCTATAGCAGGCTCCAGTCTGGTCTCCCTGGTTTGGCTCCTACTACAGCCAACTCCCCACTCAGCAACCAGAGTGCTTTTTTAAAGAATCATGTTATTTCCCAGATCACAACTTCAGAGTTTTCAGTCTTCTGAGTGGTTTCCCATCTCACTCAGAAACAAATCCAAACTCCTCATGTGGCTTTCAAGGGTCACCCAAGACCAGCTGGCGCTGCCAATCTGCTCTAGCACTGTGCTCCTCCAGCTTCCTCCTCTCCAGGAGGGAGGGAGGTCAGCATGGTAAGACCTGGCTTCAGTTCAGTTCAGTTCGGTTCAGTTGCTCAGTCGTGTCCAACTCCTCGCGACCCCATGAACCGCAGCATGCCAGACCTCCCTGTCCATCACCAACTCCCAGAGTCTACCCAAACTCGTGTCCATTGAGTCGGCGATGCCATCCAACCATCTCATCCTCTGTGGTCCCCTTCTCCTGCCCTCAATGTTTGCCAGCATCAGGGTCTTTTCAAATGAGTCAGCTCTTCGCATCACGTGGCCAAAGACACAGCTTAGGAGCCATTGTAGTCAAGGTGAGAACTGAAGGCCAGAGTGGCAGTGCTTGGTGTTAGATTGTGGATATATTTGAGAGGAACACTGCCGGGACTTGCTGAAGGATTGTCTGTGGGTTCTGGCTTTGTATCTCCTTGGTTTCTCCAAGTTGTCAAGTGTTGTTAACGGCTGCTCCTAGCTTGGACTTCCTGTCCCTGGAGGCCTTATTCCTCCTTTCCCTGGAGGCATTATTCCTCTGTAGCAAACAAACTAAAAGGCAACACATGGAAAACTTGATTTTTTAAATGGTCAAATTTTCCCCCAGGAAATTTCATCTCTGCTTGACCCCAGAACTGAAGCCATTCTCCAGAATTACAGGGAAATCTTAGCAATGTGGGTGGGCATTCTATGGGTAGATAATTCAGGACCCTTAAGAAGGGATGTGAAGGGAAAAGAGATGAAAATCAAGTCATACTTTCAGCATTATTTATGTATGGCTGTTCTGATACAGTTTTCACTGAAACAGATATTGACAGAATTGGCTAAAATACTGTTTTGAATATTTGTGAGTCTCTATTATTTTTACTATGAAACTTATTTTATAAGGTTGAAAATATTAAATGTATGAGAATGTATTTTGCAAAAAAATAATATGGTAGGCTTGGCATGGCAGTGGCCTTCAGGGCCATGTGTACTCTGGCTCCTATTACCTCTTTCAACTCTATTCCAATCATAGTCTTCTCACTGCCATTTCTAAAAGATACCTCCTTAAGAATTTTGCACTGACTATTATTTTTGCCTGAACATCAGTTCTCCCAGGTGCCAAAATGCTAACTCACTCACATGGTTCCAGTCTTACTCAAATGTCACCCCCTCAATGAGCTGAACCTTGACCATTCTACTAAAATTGCACTCAGCTCACCAACCCCAACCCATTCCCTTGCTCCTAATTCCCCTCTTATCCCGTTCTATGCATTCTACAGCACATACTCTAACCTGCTATATAATTTATTTTTGCATTTTGTTCATTGTTTATCTAGGATGAAGTTCCAAGAGGGCAAAGATTTTTAACCTATTTTATTCACTGAATAGATCAAGTACTTATAATAGGGCCAGGTATGTACGAGGTTTTCAGTGAATGTTTGTTGAGTAGATGAATGAATGACTGACTGAATTTTTAATTTTATATTAACATGGTGAGGTAGAGAGTGGAATGGAAGAAATCGCAGGATGAGGACCTAAGCTATATAAGCCTACCACAAATTCAGATATAACTTCCCACAAGTAGCATTCCTAATATCCAAAAAAAAAAAGCCTTATGAGGAGGAGACATGAATGGACAGAGCTACCCAGCTCATCCTCAGCCTCCTGGCCTTAAATCCCTAGGGGCTAAGGGTCACCCTCAACGTCTCCTCCAGTGTATTGCTGCTGCTGCTGCTAAGTCGCTTCAGTCGTGTCCGACTCTGTGCGACCCCATAGACAGCAGCCCACCAGGCTCTGCCGTCCCTGGGATTCTCCAGGCAAGTGTACTACATGAGTAAATAATTCATCCCGAGGAGAAATTTCTAAAATAAGGGCTTCAGAAGAAGTTGGCACCCTCACTGTATCTGATCCCTCCCCCTTTGTGCCAGGGCCAGAGTTGTCAGGAAATGGGGCTGGAAAAATAGCGGGGCTAAAGAGTTGACTCATTGGAAAAGACTCTGATGCTGGGAGGGATTGGGGGCAGGAGGAGAAGGGGACAACAGAGGATGAGATGGCTGGGTGGCATTACTGACTCGATGGACATGAGTTTGAGTGAACTCCGGGAGTTGGTGATGGACAGGGAGGCCTGGCGTGCTGCGATTCATGGGGCCGCAAAGAGTCGGACACGACTGAGCGACTGAACTGAACTGAACTGAACTGAATAAAAGCCAAGTCACAGGGCAGCACTGTTTCGTGACCCAATAGCAGAATGTGATGGCTGTTGGGGGAAGGACATTTCCCTATATACCCACTTCAGTTTGGAAACTACTGGCATGTCAAGGGAAAATGGCCCATTAGGACAGGAGTAGAGAAGTTGCTCCAAGAATTTCATGCATGTCTACAGATAGCTGGGTCTTAACTGCAGGAGGTTTGTACAAACTGCACAATGATTTCCCCTGGGACCGCAGACCAGAGACCACAGTGTGGGGTTAGGAGGATTGCTAGGAGTGGAGGGATTTAGAAGAAAGTGTTCTCCAGCCACATAACTAGGGTGGGCGAAGGCTTAATAACTGGTAGATAATTTCTGTTTCTGGGGTTGCAGTATACTAAGACTGGAGTGCTTGAGGAAATTCCCATTTGGTATGCTTATTGCTCATGGTCACCATCAAATTAGGGGAATTTCAAGTCAAGGAAGGTCTTTCTAGGCTCTACACCACACAGCCCTGGTTTGGTATTAATATGCAGCAGTGGAGGAAAAGAGCTACTCCACTGAGGGGTATGCTTAATATTTCTGGTCATTCTGCTAGAAAATAATCCAAAATCCCCATGGATTTGGGGGTTTGGGGATGGAGTCAAGGACAGGACCCAGAATCCTGTCAGTCCTAGAAGGTTTCCTGAACAGTGTCCTAAGCTCTCGGTTCCGGGTGGTGTGGTGAAGACTTTCCTACTGGACTGTGGAAATCACACTTGCAAAATGAAGTTAGCAGCACTAGAGTGAAGAAATAAGAACTAAGAAGCCCATTTCTCCGCCATACACATACAAACCGACAGCACAAGAAATTGCTGAGTTTCCTTGGAGGTATCATGGTCCCGAAGTTGTACAACTTCATGAAGGATGATGTCAGGAAAGAAAGATGTAATAGTGCAGAAGGATCCTGTTCAAAGTCACAGGAAGCAAGTTCTTTACATTTAGGAAGTACTGGCCATTTGATGGATATAAAATTTTTGAGGTTCCACAATTTCCTATTTCTTACTGGGTGCCCTAAGTTGTTTTGGAACAACACATATAAATGAGCACATGAGGAAAAATACACATTTCCTTTTTGTTTCCTCTCCAGGCAGCAGCAAGCATGCCTGACTTGCTGCCAGGTGGCACTGAGGGAAAGAGACACGCCCTGAGTGGGGTTCCCTTTTAGTTTGAAACCATAAGTTAGACCTGTGGCAGTAGTTCCCAAGTTTGGCAAATCTTCTGGATTACTTTAGGGAGAGCTTTGAAAATTATAATCACTGTGTTCTACCCTACACTTGCCTGGAGGGAGAGGAACAGGCATCTGTGTTCTCATTAGCTCCTCAAGGGACTCTTGGGAATCCAAGGGCCCAGTGTCTAGAGGTACCATGGAAGGGAAAGCTTGTTGAAGGAATCTCCCTGAGATGCTAGAGATGGCTCTGTGGGATGTGGTGTGTGTGTTTGGAGAAATGAGATGGAGAGTGATCAAAATAGGAGAGAGACGAGAGAAGCAGAGAGAAGGAGAGGGAGACTGGGGGCCAGAGATGACAGAGGGAGAGAAAGAGATAGGGAAACAGGCAGGAGAGAGAGAGAGGAAGGGAGACACGGTGAGTCTGACAGAGAGACAGGGACTGAAGGAGAGTGGGTGGAGAAGGGGATCTGAGACCCAGACCCAGGCAGGCACCCAGGACAGACCTGCGGTCACAGACCCTGACACAGAGCAAAACTAGGTAGCTATTTCACAGTAGTTCTTAGAGAACAGTCACCATTTCAGAAATCCTTTGATTCTGGACCTTATTCTAGAAAGAAGGAAGGAAAGCATACTTACTGAATGCATACCATGCATTTGACCCTGCGCTAAGTATATGAATTCATTTATTTATTCATTCACAACCACAAAGGGCATCCCACATGCCAAGCACCATGTAAGCTACTGCGATTACAAAGACAGAAAAGACTACCCAGAGAAATATGTGCTATAACTGAGGGGAGCATACTTTGGGAGACTTTGGGAAGGGCTTTCAACTCATACTGGGTAGGGTGAGGGGATGAGTTAGGGAAGGTTTTCAAGAAGAGGTGGTACTTAGAAATGAAATGTTAGGTAATTCTAGTATTAACTGCTCTAAATAGTTCAGTAAGGTTGGAACAGAGAGAGTTAAGGGAGAGAAAGGGAGAGATAGGGATGGGGGATGATAGAGTCAGAGACTGGAGAGCAGGTGTACTGGGGCCAGGTGGTGAGGGGCTTGACTTTACCCTGAGTGCCGTGGTTGGTAACGAAGGAGTTAAAGTAGGCAACAGCAAGATCGCATTTGTGGCTGAGAAGGAGCAAGCTGGTCGCAGCACAGAGAAGGCATTAGAGAGCAGGTGAGACTGGAGCCGGGAGCCTGATGGCCTGAGAGGAGCAATGTGGGGAGGAAGGGGTTGACTGGACTGGAGAGAGAGGAGCGAGTCAAGGGCAGTGCCCACGGTTCTTTTTTAGCATATGATTGGATCACGGTGCCACTTAACACTCACTATTTGCTTTAATATAACTCTTCGGTTTGCCTTCACAATTATCCTATGTCAGTTTTAATATATCAAGGAAGAAAAGCCCTGGAAAAAACAACCAGAAAATGGAAGAAAGCTCAAGGTTCCCAACTTGTAAGCTGGGAGCTAAGATCCAATTTCAAGTTGGCCTGAGTTCTGACACGATGCTTCCAATGACCCAGGCAGATGAAAAACTTAATAAGGCCTAAAAAAGGGAGAATATGGCTTTGAGTAGGCTGCATTCACAATAGAGACAACATGAGCTAAGATCTGAAGAGCAGAATCCCAGTACCTGAAATTTATTCTTGACTGCAGTTTGCATGGTGAGATATGACCTCCTTTTTGACAAGGTTGTCAATGGTCTCTTGCCTATGCTGTGCAGCCTCTTTATATCTCACTGACGGCAAATAGGATTGAATCAAGATTTTAGAGAGGAAAAAACAAATGCTGTTAAAAATGTCCTTACAAAAAAAGTGACATGACACATCTTAACCTTTGTCTCAGAGATTTGCTTAAACCACCTCCAAAAGTGAGTTGTTTAAAAACTTTAAAAACTTGTTATCTTGCTAGAGGAGTTTAGTAAAAAATTAAAATTTTTTTGATGGAATATAGATCTTTACCCAGAATCTTGTATGGTAGTAATGTGACATGATGCTTTCAAGAGAGTACATTGTGTACCTAAGCTCTCTAAGACAAAGTGTTATCATAAGGAAGTCCTCTGACTGGGCCACTGACAGAAATGCCACCATCAAACCTACCTGGGCAATATATGGGCCATCCCTGAAGTCATCAAGTACATCTCAATCTGACTTTGAACTTCTGCTCTTTCTTTGGCTGAAACTGAATATAGCCTGCATGTCTAATATCTTTGAAATTACCTTTTCCTCTCAGTTTGGATGGAAACAGTTTCCTCATTAGTGAGATAGCAAACTACTTATAGAAATCAGGCTTCCCTAATGGCTCAGTGGGTAAAGAATTTGCCTACAATGCTGGAGACACAGGAGACGCAGGTTTGATCCCTGGGTCATGGAGATCCCTTGGAGAAGGAAATGGTAGCCCACTCCAGTATTCTTGCCTGGGAAATCCCACGGACAGAGGAACCTTGCAGGTTAGTCTATAGGGTCGCGAAAAGTTGGACATGACTGAACAACTAAAGCATACACACACACATTTATAGGAACAGAAAATATATAGGCTATTTGTAACATTTCTGTAATCTACTTTTTCATGCTTTGAGTTGGCTGCATATTAAAGATAGGTTTGATTTAGATTTGCCTCCTATATTTTTCCCTCAATGCTTATCTTTATCCAACCTGTCTCCCTAAATACACTTCTTCTCTCACAGAGACAAACACATCCCAGTCAGGAGTTACCTTTGTTGGTCTCAACAGTCTGTTGCTTTGTCACTCCCTTGCTTGGGCGTCTACCTGCTGGGGCTTGCTCCAGGGCTCCCAACACCTTGGCTTCCCCATCTGTTGGATTGCCTCCACTCACCTTGAGAGATCACTGCGAGGCATACAGCTCATAAATGTCACCATAAACTGTTCTGCAAAAATATGTCTCAACATCTGTGATGCCAGATTCAGAAGAGCTTGACTGTGTGTCTCTGGTCAAAAGAAAAATGAGGTGGCCTTTTGATGCTGGACAGCAAAGTGAGGGGCTGACAGCGTTCACGTTTCTGATGGGCCTGGGCTGCATTTTCTTCAGCTGTCTTTGCTAGCAGTGACATGCTCTAGTATTCTCTCCCATTTATAACAGCCAGCAGGCTTACAGGTCAATTCCTTTTCTTTTTCTTCAGTTACTTAGAAGGGCCTTCTTTCTCCAGTTTTTAAGAGCAGGGATTTCAGACAGTAACCCCACCCTTCCACAGCAGGTCATGTAAATGCCTAGGCGCCACCCTCCCCAGATGGGCAGTAGGCCCATTTATGCAAGAGAACAATGAGGAGATGGTTCCTTGGCATCTGCTTCTTTGGCAATGGAAGAGAAGGAGGTGGCTGAAGCCAGACATGTTGGCTCCATGCACATGCCCAAGCCTTTTATAAAGTCTCACCCTATTGAGCAACAAGAAGGCGACTGTCTCCATGTTAACACCACCAATGACAATGCTAAAACTGAGTTGGCTAGGTTTTTTCATTGAAATCCTGGCTTAAAGGGTGTGTCCACGTGTCTGCAAAACATAAATGGCAAGAACCAAAAGAGAAGAGAAGCAAAGTGAAAGGACTCCTTTCTTGGCAGGGGAAAAAAAAAGATTCCAGTTGAGATTAAAGGCAATTACCACTACAGCTGGACAAAGACCTAGTTTAAAGACAAGAACCAATCATTTAAATATAGAGGTCTTTAGGTCTCTGAAACTCAGTCACCTAACTGAACTAGCTAGGTAACTGTTAATTGGCCATTCAGCCCAAATGCGCTTTCTGCCATCATTTTCAAATGCTTCTGCTGAGTTAGAACCTTGCCACACCTACTATTGCAGGTACTCATCTGCCTCCTTGCCTCTGTGCCTGCTGTTCTCTCTGTCTGAAATACCGTTTCAGTCTTTTTACACTTGATGGGGGTGGTTGAGTCGCTAAGTCAGGCCCGACTCTTGTGATCCCATGGTCTGTAGCTCACCAAGCTCCTCTGTCCATGGGATTCTCCAGGAGATCTTCCCAACCCAGGGATCAAACCCCCGTCTCCTGCATTGCAGGCAGATTCTTTACCAACTGAGCCACCAGGGAAGCCCCACTTCCCTGCATTACACTTGGGGCATGCATATTCACTTTCTAAATTCCATCTCAAAGATCTCTACCTTTTATGTGCCCCTCCCCCCAGACAGAACTGGTTGCTCCTGAGAGGCTCTGTTCAAATTATACCACAGGATTATTATTATTATTATTTAATTTGAAGGCTGTTTCTTGTTCATTCTTGGCACTTTGTACAATCCTACATACTGGGCACAATTAACTTTGTCTGTTCTAAAGATAGGGAGGAAGCCTTTTAGTTATCCAGCCTTTAGCTAATAATTTGTTAAGATGGGATCTGATTTCTGACACATGCTCTCAATTTTTGACTTCATACAGTTTTTCCTATTTTCATACAATCTGAGGCTGAATGTGGAGAATATATATTGCGTTAAAAAAAGTTGTATCTAAGTCAGTAAAATTTTCCTTTAGAGTAGACTCTAGGACTTTGGCATGTTGCCATGTAGGTGAAGGGAGAGAGGTTCAAACATGGCTAAGAAAGCCAGTGTAGGTTGAAAAAAAGGAGGAATGATATAAAGAAAGCAAATTTTCTCTTTAGTACAAAATGATGTTTCTTAAAATTGGGTGTGTCAATAAAAGCTACCTTCAGGCAGATTTTACTTACATAACCTGCATATATTAGAATCTAGAGTTTTGACTGACCTTAGCTTCAAAGGCAGGAATTTTATTTGAATAAATTCTTTCATCCTTTTATTAGATCAATCATCAGTTTTCTTAAGACTCCAGGCACATTTATCTCCCTGCATTCTTTCACCTACAGTAGAAGAAAGCCAGAGATCTGACTTCATTTAGTTCCTCTCAGCCCTTTACATTGACAAATTTCCTTAAAATTAGATGAAGTGAATCCACTTAAATTTTAAGAAGAATTTAAAATGTAAATTAGAAAACCACAATTATCTGTAACACTGATACCTGAAGATAATCATTGCTAACATATTTATTGGCTCATTCATTCAACAACTATTTATTGGCATATATATTTATTTCCAGAGATATTTGTTGCATCTATATGCCCACATCCACATTTTTTTATTTTACAGAAATGGGATCCTAATATCTTTACTGTACTATTAATATTTAATGTACTGTTTGCATACTTCTCTCCTAAGCATTGTTTTATGGTTTACCATGATTCATTTAACCAGTTTATTATTATTACATACTTCTACTAGTTCTAAAGTTTTGATATTTTAAACAGAGCTGTAAAGAATATCTTAGAGATATTACTTTGATTTCTTGTCCAATTGTTTCCTTAGGACAATTTTTAATAAAAAATTCTGGGGAAAAAGTGTTGCAATTTTTAAAGATTTTGGTGTATTAGGCTAGTTTTTGCTCAGAAACATGGTATTATTTTTTATTGAATTATAACTGACATACAATATTATATTAGTTTCAGGTATACAGCAGTGATTCTATGTTTTTATGTATTATGGAATGATCTACATGATAAGTCTAGTTACCATCTGTCACCATATTAAGTTATAATACTACTGATTATACTGTCTATACTGTACATGACATCCCTGTGACTTATTTACTTTACAGCTAGACATCTGTACCTCTTAATCCTCTTCACCCACTTTGATCAATCCCCCAACCACCTCCTCTATGGCAACCACAAGTTTGTCCTCTGTGGCTATGAATCTGTTTTGTTTCATTTATCTTTTAGATTCCACGTGTAAGTTAAGTCATATAGTATTTGTTTTTTTCCTCTAACTTACTTCACTAAGCATAATACCCTCTAGGTCCACTCACGTTGAAGCAAATGGCCAGATTTTTCATGGCTGAGTAACATATATATACATATGTAATATCTTCCTTATCCATCCATCTTTCAGTGGGTACTTAGGTTGCTTCCATGTCTTGGCTACTGTAAACAGTGCTTTGTGAACATAGCAGTACCTATACCTTTTTGAATTAGTATTTTAGTTTTCTTTAGATAAATACCCAGAAGTGGAATGCCTGGATTGTATGGTAGTTCTATTTTTTAAGTTTTGAGAAACTTCTGTACTGTTTTCCACTGTGGCTATACTAATTTACATTCCCACCAACAGTATATGAGGGTTCCCTTTTTTCCACATCCTTGCCAACAGGTTTTTTTTTTTTTTTTTGTCTTTCTGATAATAGCCATTCTAATAGGTATAAGGTGGTGGTATCTCATCATGGTTTTGATTTACATTTCTCTGATGATCAGCAATGTTGAACACCTTTTCATGTGTTTGTTGGCCATCTGTATGTCTTCTTTAAAAAATGTCTGTTCAGACCTCTGCCAATTTTATAATTGGGAGTTTTTTAAAAAATATTGAGTTGTATAAATTCTTCATATATTTTGGATATCCACCCCTTATTGGGTACATGCTGTTGCTGCTACTGCTAAGTTGCTTCAGTCGTGTCCAACTCTGTGCGACCCCATAGACGGCAGCCCACCAGGCTCCTCCACCCCTGGGATTCTCCAGGCAAGAACACTGGAGTGGGTTGCCATTTCCTTCTCCAAAGTTTGCACATATTTTTTCCCATTCAGTAGGCTGCCTTTTTGTTTTGTTCACTGTGCAAAAGCTTTCTAATTTGATGTAGTCCCATTTGTTTATTTTTGCTTTTGTTGCCCTTGCCTGAGGAGACATATCCAAAACATACTACTGAGATCAATCAATTGATAGATCATCCAGACAGAAGCAAAAATGAAACACTGGCCTTAAATGACACATTATACAAATGAATTTAATAGGTACATACAGAATATTTCATTGAACTACAACAGAACACATTCTTTTCAAGTGCACATGAAACATTTTCTAGGATAGATCACATGTTAGGCCACAGAATAAGTCTCAATAAATTTAAGAAGACTGAAATAACATCAAATATCTTCTCTGACTACTATGGTATGGGAATTAGAAATCAATTATAGGAACAAACTTGGAACATACACAAATGTGTGGAGACTAATGCTGGAAAAGATTGAAGGCAGGAGGAGAAGGGGATGACAGAGGATGAGATGGTTGGATGGCATCACCACCTCAATGAACATGAGTTTGAGTTAACTCTGGGAGTTGTTGATGGACAGGGAGGCCTGGCGTGCTGCAGTCCATGGGGTCGCAAAGAGTCAGACATGACTGAGGGACTGAACTGAACTGAAACAACAAGTAACTAAACAATCAATGCTTAAATGAAAAAATCAAAAAGGAAATAAAAGAAAAAACTCTTGTATCACTTGTTTGAATGCCTGTTTTTCCCATACCTTTACCATCATGAAGTATCATCGTTGTTAAAGACTTTTACTAATCTGATATGTTAAAAAAGATATATTGTTTTAGTTTTTATTAACTCCTTAGTTGTGTTGATCACATCTTTGTTGTACATTTGCGTTTCTTCCTTCATAAATTGCTGATGCAATTTTTGCCTTCTCTTTAAGATTAAAGTTATTGCTTTTTCTTATTGATTTGTAAAAGTTCATTATACATTAACTATAACCTCACTATCTAGTAAAGTTATTCCTAAAATATTAACCTTTTCTTTTGTTTATTGTCTTTTAGTCTTTTATTACTCATTAAAGAACTTTCAAGAAAAATAAGAGTATTCATAATCTTGCTCTTAACGTGAATTTTTTTTTTCTGAAGGCCTCTGAATTGTTATTCTTCTCAAAATGTGTAACTTCAGAGCCAGAAAAGTGATTGGTCAAACTGAAGATCTAAGCACTATGCTCAGACTTCTTTTCTAACTAAACTGTTTCTTTTCATTTCTGTACCCTACTTTTGGCACCTATGAAGATAATTTTATAAAAGATAAATGTTTTTATATGCCAAGGGAATATTCTTATAGCTGCACAGTTTGTTGGATTTTTAAGAAATGAGTCCAGGTGATATATAATTGACATGGTTGGAAAGGATTTTCTTTGCAACTCTGGATAAGGAATGAGCACTGAAGTGAAGCTATAAATGTAGTAGAGAGATGGACACTTCCTGCAGTTAAGAAAAGAGATGACTCTGGGACAAAAACTTCTCTTCAGACCTTGAAATATGAATGGATTTTTCCTTTTCCTTTTTTTTTTTGTTTTCAGCCAGGTTATCATAGATTTTCCTATATTATTTTTTATCCAAATGAAATATTTCCTTCTCTCTCAATTTCTTTGTTCTTATTATGAATATTTTTAAAGTAATAAGTCTTCTCTTCCATCCCATTTCTTTGTTTCCTGAACTTGGATGGCTCTCAGTCCATAAGGATTTTTCAAATATTGAGTGTTATTTCAACGAGGATAGAGTTATTAAGTATGTATTGTATGTCTTGACATTTTAAAAAGTTAAACTTTCTCATTATTCACATTATGTGTGAACTTTGGAAGGCTCAGTCTATCTTAGCACCATCTGAGGTCCTAAAGGAAATTACCAAGAAAAGGAAGCATTGTTTCTTCAACCTAGTAAAAATTGATATTCTGTGCACAGAATTTTGGAAGTAGAATTTCCAGAAAAAAACCTGTGTAAAAAGAGGTAGCTACTGCAATGGACAATGAGAGAATATGCATGGAGCAGCTAGAAGGGAAGAATACTTAGCCAGTAATATTTGTGCATTGGATATTTTTTAATGGACTCTACTTTTTGTTATTCACAATATATACAAAACTTCAAAAAGAGTATAGTTAGTGTATTATAAAAAAGTCATAATTTTTCCTCTTTATGAGATTTCTTTTTTCAAAAATTAATTTATTTTAATTGGTGGCTAATTACTTTACAGCATTGTAGTGGTTTTTGCCATACATTGACATGAATCAGCCATGGGTGTACATGTGTACATCCCCATCCTGAAACCCCCTCCCACCTCCCTCCCCATCCCATCCCTCTGGGTCATCCCAGTGCACCAGCCCTGAGCACCCTGTTTCATGCATCAAACCTGGGCTGGTGATCTGTTTCACATATGATAACACACATGTTTCAATGCTATTCTCTCAAATCATCCCACCCTCGCCTTCTCCCACAGAGTCCAAAAGACTGTTCTTTACATCTGTGTCTCTTTTGCTGTCTCGCACATAGAGTCATTGTTACCATCTTACTAAATTTCATATATATGCATTAGTATACTGTATTCATGTTTTTCTTTCTGACTTACTTCACTCTGCATAATAAGCTCGAGTTTCATCCACCTCATTAGAACTGATTCAAATGCATTCTTTTTAATGGCCGAGTAATATTCCATTGTGTATATGTACCACAGCTTCCTTATCCATTAGTCTGCCAATGGACATCTAGGTTGCTTCCATGTCCTGGTTATTGTAAACAGTGCTGTGATGAGCATTGAGGTACATGCGACATGTGTCCCTTTCAATTCTGGTTTCCTTGGTGTGTATGCCCAGCAGTGGGATTGCTGAGTCATATGGCAGTTCTATTTCCAGTTTTTTAAGGAATCTCCACACTGTTCTCCATAGTGGCTGTACTAGTTTGCATTCCCACCAACAGTGTAAGAGGGTTCCCTTTTCTCCACACCCTCTCCAGCATTTATTGTTTGTATACTTTTTGATAGCAGCCATTCTGACTGGCATGAGATGGTACCTCACTGTAGTTTTGATTTGCATTTCTCTGATAATGAGCAATGTTGAGCATCTTTTCATGTGTTTGTTAGCCATCTGTTTGTCTTCTTTGGAGAAATGTCTGTTTAGTTCTTTGGCCCATTTTTTGATTGGGTCATTTATTTTTCTGGAATTGAGCTGCAGGAGCTGCTTGTATACTTTTGAGATTAATTCTTTGTCAGTTGCTTCGTTTGCGATTGTTTTCTCTCAGTCTGAAGGCTGTCTTTTCATCTTGCTTATAGTTTACTTCATTGTGCAAAAGCTTTTAAGTTTAATTAGGTCCCATTTGTTTATTTTTGCTTTATTTCCATTACTCTGGGAGGAGGGTCATAGAGGATCCTGCTGTGATTTATGTCAGAGAGTGTTTTATTTTTATTTTTATTTATTTATTTATTTTTAGAGAGTGTTTTGCCTAAGTTTTCCTCTAGGAGTTTTATAGTTTCTGGTCTTACGTTACATCTTCAATCCATTTTGAGTTTATTTTTGTGTATGGTGTTAGAAAGTATTCTAGTTTCATTCTTTTACAAGTGGTTGACCAGTTTTCCCAGCACCACTTATTAAAGAGATTGTCTTTTCTCCATTGTATATTCTTGCCTCCTTTGTCAAAGATAAAGTGTCCATAGGTGAGTGGATTTGTCTCTGGGCTTTCTATTTTGTTCCACTGATCTGTATTTCTTTCTTTGTGCCAGTATCATACTGTCTTGATGACTGTAGCTTTATAGTATAGTCTGAAGTCAGGCAGGTTGATTCCTCCAGTTCCATTCTTCTTTCTCAAGATTGCTTTGGCTATTTGAGGTTTTTTGTATTTCCATACAAATTGTGAAATTATTTGTTCTAGTTCTGTGAAAAATACCATTGGTAGCCTGATAGGGATTGCACTGAATCTATAGATTGCTTTGGGTAGTATACTCATTTTCACTATACTGATTCTTCCAAACATGGTATATTTCTCCATCTATTTGTGTCATCTTTGATTTCTTTCATCAGTGCTTTATAGGTTTCTATATATAGGTCTTTTGTTTCTTTAGGTAGAATTATTCCTAAGTATTTTATTCTTTTCATTGCAATGGTGAATGGAATTGTTTCCTTAATTTCTCTTTCTGTTTTCTCATTTTTAGTGTATAGGAATGCAAGGGATTTCTGTGTGTTAAATTTATATCTTGCAACTTTACTACTTTCACTGATTAGCTCTAGTAATTTTCTGGTGGTGTCTTTAGGGTTTTCTATGTAGAGGATCATGTCATCTGCAAACAGTAGGAGTTTTACTTCTTCTTTTCCAATCTGGATTCCTTTTATTTCTTTTTCTTCTCTGATTGCTGTGGCTAAAACTTCCAAAACTATGTTGAATAGTAGTGGTGAGAGTGAGCACACTTGTCTTGTTCCTGATTTTAGGGGAAATGCTTTCAATTTATCACCATTGAGGATAATGTTTGCTGTGGGTTTATCATATATGGCTTTATTTTTTTTAATTTTATTTTATTTTTATACTTTACAAAATTGTATTAGTTTTGCTAAATATCAAAATGAACCCACCACAGGTATACAATGTGTTCCTCATCCTGAACCCTCCTCCCTCCCCATACCATCCCTCTGGGTCGTCCCAGTGCACCAGCCCCAAGCATCCAGTATCGTGCATTGAACCTGGACTGGCAACCCGTTTCATACATGATATTTTACATGTTTCAATGCCATTCTCCCAAATCTTCCCACCCTCTCCCTCTCCCACAGAGTCCATAAGACTGTTCTATACATCAGTGTCTCTTTTGCTGCCTCGTACACAGGGTTATTGTTACCATCTTTCTAAATTCCATATATATGCGTTAGTATACTGTATTGGTGTTTTTCTTTCTGGCTTACTTCACTCTGTATACTAGGCTCCAGTTTCATCCACCTCATTAGAACTGATTCAAATGTATTCTTTTGAATGGCTGAGTAATACTCCATTGTGTATATGTACCATAGCTTTCTTATCCATTCATCTGCTGATGGACATCTAGGTTGCTTCCATGTCCTGGTTATTGTAAACAGTGCTGTGATGAACATTGGGGTACACGTGTCTCTTTCCCTTCTGGTTTCCTCAGTGTGTATGCCCAGCAGTGGGATTGCTGGGTCATAAGGCAGTTCTATTTCCAGTTTTTTAAGGAATCTCCACACTGTTCTCCATAGTGGCTGTACTAGTTTGCATTCCCACCAACAGTGTAAGAGGGTTCCCTTTTCTCCACACCCTCTCCAGCATTTATTGCTTGTAGACTTTTGGATCGTAGCCATTCTGACTGGTGTGAAATGGTACCTCATAGTGGTTTTGATTTGCATTTCTCTGATAATGAGTGATGTTGAGCATCTTTTCATATATGGCTTTTATTATGTTGAGGTATGTTCCTTCTATTCCTGCTTTCTGGAGGGATTTTTTTTTTTTTATCATAAATAGATGTTGAATTTTGTCAGAGGCTTTCTCTGTGTCTATTGAGATAATCATATGGTTTTTATCTTTCAATTTGTTGTGGTGTGGTGTATCACATTGATTGATTTGTGAGTATTGAAGAATCCTTGCATCCCTGGGATAAAGCCCACTTGATCATGGTGTATGATCTTTTTAATATGTTGTTGGATTCTGTTTGCCAGAATTTTGTTAAGGATTTTTGCATCTATGTTCATCAGTGATATTGGCCTGTAGTTTTCTTTTTTTGTGGGATCTTTGTCTGGTTTTGGTATTAGGGTGATGGTGGCCTCATAGAATGAGTTTGGCAGTTTACCTTCCTCTGCAATTTTCTGAAAGAGTTTGAGTAGGATAGGTGTTAGCTCTTCTCTAAATTTTTGGTAGAATTCAGCTGTGAAGCATCTGGTCCTGGGCTTTTGTTTGCTGGAAGATTTCTGATTACAGTTTTGATTTCTGGGCTTGTGATGGGCCTGTTAAAATTTTCTATTTCTTCCTGGTTCAGTTTTGGAAAGTTATACTTTTCTAAGAATGTGTCCATTTCTTCCAAGTTGTCCATTTTATTGGCATATAGTTGCTGATAGTAGTCTTTTATGATCCTTTGTATTTCTGTGTTGTCTGTTGTGATTTCACCATTTGCATTTCTAATTTTGTCGATTTGATTCTTCTCCCTTTTTTTCTTGATGGGTCTGGCTAATGGTTTGTCTATTTTATTTATCTTCTCAAAGAACCAGCTTTTAACATTGTTGATTTTTGTTATGGTCTCTTTTGTTTCTTTTTCATTTATTTCTTCCCTAATTTTTATGATTTTTTTCCTCCTACTAACCCTGGGGTTCTTCATTTCTTCTTTTTCTAGTTGCTTTAGGCATAGAATTAGGTTATTTATTTGATTTTTCTCTTGTTTCTTGAGGTAAACTTGCATTGCTATGAACCTTCCCCTTAGCACTGCTTTTACTGAATCCCATAGGTTTTGGGGTGTTGTGTTTTCATTTTCATTCATTTCTCTGCATATTTTGATTTCTTTTTTTATTTCTTCTGTTATTTGTTAGTTATTCAGAAGCATGTTGTTTAGCCTCCATATGTTTGTATTTTTAACAGTGTTTTTTTTTTTGTTTTTTTTTTGTTTTTTTTTTTTCCTGTAGTTGACATCTAATCTTACTGCACTGTGATCAGACAAGATGCTTGGAATGATTTCAATTTTTTAAAAATTTACCAAGGTATATTTATGGCCCAGGATGTGATTTATCCTGGAGTAGGTTCCGTGTGCACTTGAGAAAAAGGTGAAATTCATTGTTTTGGGGTGATATGTCTTATAGATATCAATTAGGTCTAACTGGTCCATTGTATCATTTAAAGTTTGTGTTTCTTTGCTAATTTTCTGTTTAGTTGATCTATCCATAGGTGTGAGTGGGGTATTAAAGTCTCCCACTATTATTGTGTTACTGTTAATTTCCCCTTTCATACTTGTTGGCATTTGCCTTCCATATTGTGGTGCTCCTATGTTGGGTGCATATATATTTATCATCATATCTTCTTCTTGGATTGATCCTTTGATCATTATGTAGTGTCCTTCTTTGTCTCTTTTCACAGCCTTCATTTCAAAGTCTATGTTTTCTGATATGAGTATTGCTACTCCTGCTTTCTTTTGGTCCCCGTTTACATGAAATATCTTTTCCCAGCCCTTCAGTTTCAGTCTGTATGTGTCCCTTGTTTTGACGTGGGTCTCTTGTAGACAGCATATATAGGGGTCTTGTTTTTGTATCCATTCAGCCAGTCTTTGTCTTTTGGTTGGGGCATTCAACCCATTTATATTTAAGGTAATATTGATAAATATGATCCTGTTGCCATTTACTTTGTTGTTTTGGGTTCGAGTTTATACACCTTTTCTGTGTTTCCTGTCTAGAGAAGATCCTTTAGCAATTGTTGAAGAGCTGGTTTGGTGGTGCTGAATTCTCTCAGCTTTTGCTTGTCTGTAAAGCTTTTGATTTCTCCTTCATATTTGAATGAGATCCTTGCTGGGTACAGTAATCTGGGTTGTAGGTTTTTCTCTTTCATCACTTTAAGTATGTCCTGCCATTCCCTCCTGACCTGAAGAGTTTCTATCGAAAGATCAGCTGTTATCCTTATGGGAATCCCCTTGTGTGTTATTTGTTGTCTTTCCCTTGCTGCTTTTAATATTAGTTCTTTGTGTTTGATCTTCATTATTTGATTAATATGTGTCTTGAGGTGTTTTGCCTTGGGTTTACCCTGTTTGGGACTCTCTGGGTTTCTTGGACTTGGGTGGCTATTTCCTTCCCCATTTTAGGGAAGTTTTCAACTATTATCTCCTCAAGTATTTTCTCATGGCCTTTCTTTTTGTCTTCTTCTTTTGGGACTCCTATGATTCAAATGTTGGGGCATTTGATGTTGTCCTAGAGGCCTCTGAGGTTGTCCTCATTTCTTTTAATTCTTTTTTCTTTTTTCCTCTCTGCTTCATTTATTTCCACCATACTATCTTCCACCTCACTTATCCTATCTTCTGCCTCAGTTATTCTACTGTTGGTTCCCTCCAGAGTGTTTTTGATCTCAGTTATTGCATTATTCATTATTGATTGGTGCTTTTTTATTTCTTCTAAGTCATTGTTAAACATTTCTTGCATCTTCTCAATCCTTGTCTCCAGACTATTTATCTGTAACTCCATTTTGTTTTCAAGATTTTGATCATTTTTACTATAATTATTCTGAATTCTTTTTCAGGTAGACTCCCTATCTCCTCCTCTTTTGTTTGGTTTGGTGGGCATTTATCATGTTCATTTACCCACTGAATATTTATCTGTCTTTTCATCTTGTTTAGATTGCTGTGTTTGGGGTGGCCTTTCTATATGCTGGAAGTTCCTCCCTGTGGGTGGAGTGGACGAGTGGCTTGTCAAGGATTCCTGGTTAGGGAAGCTTGCGTTGGTGTTCTGGTGGATGGAGCTGGGTCTCTTCTCTCTGGAGTGCAATGAAGTGTCCAGTAGTGAGTTTTGAGGTGTCTGTGGGTTTGGTGTGACTTTTGGCTGCCTGTATTTTAATGCTCAGGGTTATGTTCCTGCATTGTTGGAGAATTAGCTTGGCATGTCTTGCTCTGAAACTTGTTGGCTTGGAGCTTGGTTTCAATGTAGGTATGAAGGCTTTTGGATGAACTCTTGTCAATTAATGTTCCCTGGAGTCAGGAGTTTTCTGGTGTTCTCAAGTTTTGGATTTAAGCCTCCTGCCTCTGGTTTTCAGTCTTATTCTTACAATAGCCTCAAAACTTCTCCATCCATATTACACTGATAATAAAACATCTCCTTTTGAAGACAATGGGCTGCCTTTCTGGGTGCCTGGTTTCCTCTGCCAGCATTCAGAAGTTGTTTTGTGGAATTTGCTCAGCATTCAAATGATCTTTTGATGAATTTGTGGGGGAGAAAATGGTCCCCCTCTCCTGTTCCTCCACCATCTTAGGACCATCTCTCTTTATGAGATTTTTAAATTAGAATAATAATCCATGCTACTTGGGTCCATCCATGACCCATGCCTAGCAATTCCTGTTAGATGGTAATCTTTGGGTTTTAGGGATGAACAATCAAAATTCCCAGGAATTTTCAGGAATTTATGAAAACATAAGTTGTTTTTGTCTTTAAAATATTTCTAGCATTTTTATATGCTTTATTCACAATATTATGGATTGCTAAAACATTTATTTTACAGAGATAACTTGGACATACTGTGGACATTGGACATATTGTGGATTCAGTTCCAGAACACCACAACAAAGGGAATATCACACTAAAGCAAGTCACACAAAGTTTTCAACTTCCTCAGTTCAGTTCGGTTCAGTTGCTCAGTTGTGTCCAACACTTTGTGACCCCAAGGACTGTAGCATGCCAGGCCTCCCTGTCCATCACCAACACCCAGAGTTTACTCAAACTCATGTCCATTGAGTCAGTGATGCCATCCAACCATCTTATCCTCTGTCATCCCCTCTTCCTGCCTTCAGTCTTTCCTAGCATCAGGGTCTTTTCAAATGAGTCAGTTCATTGCATCAGGTTGCCAAAGTATTGAGTTTCAGCTTCAGCATCAGTCCTTCCAATGAACATTCAGGACTGATTTCCTTTAGGAAGGACTGGTTGGATCTCCTTGCAGTCCAAGGTACTCGCAAGAGTCTTCTCCAACACCACAGTTCAAAAGCATCAATTCTTCGGTGCTCAACTTTGTTTATAGTCCAACTCTTACATCCATATGTGACTACTTTGGCTTCCTAGTAAATATAAAAGTTATGTTTACACTATACTGTAGTCTATTAAGTAGTCTACATAAGCAAAAGTATTATGTCTAAAAAGCAATGTACATATGTGCTAAGTTGCTTCAGTTGTGTTGACTCCTTGTGACCCCATGGACTGCAGCCTTCCAGGCTCCTCTGTCCTTGGGATTCTCCAGGGAAGAATACTGGAGTGGGTTGCCTTTTCCTCCTCCAGGAGATCTTCCCAACTCAGGGATCAAACCCGTGTCTGCTGTGGCTCCTGCACTGCAGGCAGATTCTTCACCGCTGAGCCACTGGGGAAGCCCAGAAAGCAATGTACATACTTTAATTCAAAATGATGAAAATTGCTAACTATCATCTAAATCTTCAGCAAGTTGTATTATTTTTTCAAAAGTAACATCAAAGATTACTAATCACAGATCACTAATCACAGATCACTATAGCAAGTATAATAATAACGAAAAGTTTGAAATACTGCAAGATTAGCAAAATATGACACAGACACAGTGAGCAAATGCTGTTGGAGAAAGGATGCCAGTAGACTTGCTAAACACAGGGTCACCACAAATCTTCAGTTTGTAAAACATGAAATATCTGAAAAGCTCAACAAAGCAAGGCACAGTAAAACAAGGTATGTCTGTAATGAGTAAGAAACATCAAGAATGGTAGTATTTACAAAGAACTTCTTTGCCTATAGCAAATATTCAAATGCTACAAAATGCCAGCAAACACTACTGGGTAGTATTCATATAACACAGCACTCACGTCTCTCAACCCTATGTAGAACCATGTCTCTAAATTGCCAATTTAAAAACTCTTATTGCTTCCAAAACTTATTTCTTGGAATACCACTCATAGGATGTTTAAAGCATTCTATGTATATAAATGTAATAACATTTATTTTATTTGTGTGACTCACTGTGAGTGTCAACCAGCACCGTAAGTGTTTACCTATAACATGGCAACAGCTACAGTCAGACTGACGACCACTTAGATCATGACCTCTTATTCCTTCTGTGTTCCTGTCCCCATTCCCAGAGATTCTGGTCAACCTTAACTGTTGACCCTTTGTATCCACATTCCCTGCTCCTGCTTTTGACTTGATGTCAGTGGAGCTCTTCCAATCAGTAACATCTTTACATCAATGGCTATGTTTTAGTTCTTGCAGGAGAATTAGATAATTTTTACAGGTTTCCTAATTTTTCAACAGGTTTTTCTCAAGATTTAGAAAAACACACCAATAGCCCAAAAACTATTAGGAAGGATTTCCCACATGGATGTGCTACCCAAGTCTGATCCCTTCTTGAATCGACCAGGGCTACACATGTGGACCCAGGCTGGTTGGAGGGCAGACATGAGGGGGCCCCATGGGACTGGGGTTCAGGAACCCTGTATTTTAATCCTGGTTGATCCACTAACTATAGCTGTACAACCTGGAGTCAGTTTTCTAACTTGTCAGGGCCTTTGCTTGGATCCCTAAATAAAGCCTTCTTGTTAGTTTAAGAAAAACTGAAAGTATATATGAGAAGAAATAACATTTTATGTCTCTGAGGCCTCGAGGTCACCATCAGGAAAATCTCCCAGATGGGAGGGAGGTCCTCACAAGCTCCCAGAGGAGAGTTGGTGGCTGGTGCTCTCTCTCTTGTATCTTGCTGGGTGAGTTCCAGCCAGCTGTGCAGTTGAGAATAAAGGCTGCAGCCAGCAGCACATCCCAGCACACCCAACTGGTTCATTTCCAACTTTCCTTTTCATTCAGACATTTCAGGATTCTTCATGCTAAATTCAGACCACAAAGAACCTTATTTGTTAGCATATGAAATGATGATAAAGTAATAGTAAAAATGTCTATCATTAAGTTATGACCGACCTAGACAGCATATTAAAAAGCAGAGACATTACTTTGCCAACAAAGGTCTGTCTAGTCAAGGCTATGGTTTTTCCAGTAGTCATGTATGGATGTGAGAGTTGGACTATAAAGAAAGCTGAGCACTGAAGAATTGATGCTTTTGAACTGTGGTGTTGGAGAAGACTCTTGAGAGTCCCTTGGATTGCAAGGAGATCCAACCAGTCCATCCTAAAGGAGACCAGTCCTGGGTGTTCATTGAAGGGACTGATGTTGAAGCTGAAACTCCAATACTTTGGCTTCTGATGTGAAGAACTGACACATCTGAAAAGACCCTGATGCTGGGAAAGATTGAAGGCAGGAGAAGAAGGGGACAACAGAGGATGAGATGGTTGAATGGCATCACTGACTCGATGGACATGAGTTTGAGTGAACTCCGGGAATTGGTGATGGACAGGGAGGCCTGGCATGCTGCAGTTCATGGGGTCTCAAAGCATCAGACACAACTGAGCGACTGAACAGAACTGAAGTTAAAACCAACAACAGCTGTGATTACCTCAAATGTTATTGTGAATTCCATAGGCTGGGTGGTATGGGAGAGCGGTGTGTTTTTCTTCATAAAGCTAAAGGTGTTGGTGGTAACTATATTTCAGTGAAGATTACTATTAATATAATAATAAACATGTTAATTTGTATCTGGGAGCAACAAGTGTTGTTTAATGTCATTAGGTACGGTTTCCTTTCTCTAGGTTTGTCGAGTTAACTTGTTTCAGTAGGAGGAGTCCTGAATAGTGCAGGAGAAGCTAGATTAGAAAAAGATCTTGGGAAAGAGCTATCTAGTTTTGTCACATTCAAGTGAAACATTTACCATCCACAGAGGGCTTAAAACTTCCTGGTAAATAGTCTCAATTTCACATTACATATTACATATTACTGAAGTAGATTACACAAAATAGAGATACACATGCGCATGCGCAGGCACACACACACAGACACACACCCTACATTCCCCATCTAGCTGCTCTTTCTCATCCTTCCAACCTGAAGCATGCCTAGAGCCCCCAGGTTCACATCAGGTACTTCCAGGGTATTCCCTCAACACCTTGTCCTTTGCCCAACAGAGCATGAATCCCCAAAGGCTGTGTGTTCCCTGTGAGCACAGACCACATACTGTCCACTTTACAATTGTACTCTTACCATTAACCCCAGAGACTGACAAAGAGAATGATCTCAACACATATTTACTGTGAGCCAGATGCCGAGCCAGACATATCCCATAAAAAATCTTATCTAGTCCTCTCAACAGCTTTATAAGATAGAGATTACATTCCAATTTATCTATGAAGAAACTGAGATCTACAGATATTAAATAATTCATTGGTGATAGCAAAGCTAGTAAGCCCCAGGGAGCTTACTGAGTTTTGAATATGGTTCATTGGCCATGTGGACACATTTGTTGCACTGATTCAAAGATACAAGGGACATATTCACTGGCTTTGAAGGGCTTTGTTGTTGCTATTCAGTTGCCAAGTCATGTCTGACTCTTTGTGACCCCATGGACTGCAACACAACAGGCTCCTCTGACCTTCACCATCTCTGGAGTTTGCTCAAATTCATTGTCCATTGAGTCAGAGACACTATCTAACCATTTCATCCTCTATCACACCCTCTCCTTTAGCCTTCACTCTTTCCCAGCATCAGGGTCTTTTCTAAAGAGTTGGCTCTTCACATCATGTGGCCAAAGTATTGGAGCTACAGCTTCAGCATCAGTCCTTCCAATGAATATTCAGGGTTGATTTCCTTTAGGATTGGCTGGTTTGATCTCTTTGCTGTGCAAGGGACCCTCAAGAGTCTTCTCCGGCACCACAATTCAAAAACTTCAATTCTTCAACACTCAGTCTTCCTTATGGTCCAGCTCTCACATCTGCACCTGACTACTGAAAACACTATAACTTTGACTATATGGACCTTTGTCGGCAAAGTGATATCTCTGCTTTTTAATGTGATGTCTAGGTTTCTCATAGTTTTCCTTCCAGGGAGCAAGCTTCTAATAATTTCATGACTGCTGTCACCATCTGCAATGATTTTTGAGCCCAAGAAAATAAAATCTGCTAATGCTTCTGCTTTTTCCCCTTCTGTTTGCCATGAAGTGATGGGACCAGATACCATGATCTTAGTTTTTTGAATGTTGAGTTTTAAGCCAGCTTTTTTTACTCTCTTCTTTCACCCTCATCAAGAGGCTTTTCAGTTCTTCTTCATCTTTGCCATTAAAATAGTATCATCTTCATATCTGAGGTTGTTGATATTTTTCCTGGCAATCTTGATTCCAGCTTGTGTGTCATCCTGCCCAGCATTTCACATGATGAACTCTGCATAGAAGTTAAATAAGCAGGGTGATATACAGTCTTGTTACACTCTTTTCCCAACTTTGAACCAGTCAGTTGTTCCATGTCCAGCTCTGTTGCTTCTTGATCTACATACAGGTTTCTTGGAAGACAAGGAAGGTGGTCTGGTACTCCCATTTCTTCAAGAATTTTCCATGATTTATTGTGATCCACACAGTAAAAGGCTTTAGTGCAGTCAGTGAAGCAGAAGTAGATGCTTTTCTGGAATTCCTTTGCTTTCTCTATGATCCAACAAATGTTGGCAATTTGCTCTCAGATTCCTCTGCCTTTTCTAAATCCAACTTGTACATCTGGAAGTTCTCAGTTCATGTACTGCTGAAGCCTAGCTTGAAGGATTTTGGGCATAACCTTACTAGCATGTGATATGAGCACAATTGTACAGTAGTTTGAACATTCTTTGGCATTACCCTTCTTTAGGATTGGAATGAAAATTAACATTTTTCAGTCCTGTGGCCACTGCTGAGTTTTCCAAATTTGCTGATATATTGAGTGCAGCATTTTTACAGCATCATCTTTTAAGATTTGAAATAGCTCAGCTGGAATTCTATTACCTCCAATTAGCTTTGTTCATAGTAATGCTTCCTAAGGCCGACTTGATTTCACACTCCAAGATGTCTGGCTCTAAGTGAGTGACCACACCACTGTGGTTATCTGGGTCATTAAGATCTTTTTTGTATAGTTCTTCTGTGTATTCTTGCCACCTTTTAACTCTCAAGTAATAGAGTTCTCTGTACATATTGTTTAGTTGCTAAGTCATGTCTGACTCTTTTGTGACTCTATGGACTATAGTTCCTAGGCTCCTCTGCCCATGGGATTTCCCAGGCAAGAAAAATATACTTGAGTGGGTTGCCATTTCCTTCTCCAATGTACATATTGTGTCATAATTAATAAGTTTTTTCCACTGGTTTCCTATAAGTGGGGTAACTATTGCCTTTTGAACTTGAATCAGAGCTTTTGACCTTCATAAGCCTTCTTTTATGATGAGTGCTATATACAGAGATCCACTTGGCTGGCCTTGTTCCTAGTTACTGTGCCTTGCTTCTTGTAAACCCATGTAGCTTTGGATTGGATTTCCCACTCATGAATTTGCTCTAGGACTCTCATAATCTAGGATGTTTGAAGTGTCCTTATGATGTGGCATGGCATGATCCATATTCAAGGCTATTTATTTCATTCAATGGTCCGCATTTTATTGTCTCATGTTTGACCTCAAGCAACTGATCCAGGCCTCCCCCTGGGTCAGGCTTTTCCTCTGCTGTTTTGTAGCACATAGCTCTTGGGGATTTCATTCTACCTTGCTAACCATGATGGAACAGTGCAGGACTGAAGCAGGTGTCAGTATCTAGAATGGAGATGTTGGAAATCAGAATATCCCAAGTGAAAAGTTAACAGGATATTGTAACTAATTAGATGTGGGTGGTAAGGAGAAGAATCTTTGTAAAAAAGGTTTCAAGCTTAAGAGACTATGAGGAAATGGTGTCGCCTATAATAAGCTGAGAGAAGGAAGAAGAAGGACTTAGTTTGGGGTAAAAGATATTGATCTTGAGACTTCATGTCAGGTATGTATAGTAGGAATTTGTGGTTTTACATGGATGCCTGAAATAGTCTTTTCTGGAGATGGAGACTGGTGATTGCTGATGTTCTATGACTGGAAGGAATTTCAACTTAAAGGGAGGGGAAGGTGGCTTAGGGTGGAACCTTGAAGCCTGCTCACACAATCAAATGCAAAGAGGGCAGGAGTCCTCGAAGGAGATTAAGCTAATTTTGTGAGAAACAAAAGGGGAAAACAAGGTAAGGACTTCGTAAGAGAATCCAAAGGAAAAGACAGTGTCTAAAAGCAAAAAGGCCAAATGTCAAAGACTGCAGAAAGCTTGAGCAGGAAGAGGGCCATTGAGTCTAAAGATGAGGGAAGTGCTGATCAGCTTAGAAGAACTGTTTGTGGAGAGGGCCAGCCTAGTTTATCTTGGTGCCCTGGAGGAATCTGCTCTTCTTGGGGAGAGGGAGGACAAGAGCTTGGAATGCTATCCTAGTATGAATCTGAAACCAGCATGGGAGGCTATGGAGAGTGAGGTATCACGTGGGTTGAGGAAAATGAAAGCAATGCATACTTAGTCTTGAGATAGAAAGCTCCCAGTTCTATAAAGTTAGTATTCTAAGCCAAATAAGTGAAGTCGCTCAGTCGTGTCCAACTCTTTGCGATCCCGTGGATTGTAGCCTACCAGGCTCCTCCGACCATGGGATTCTCTAGGCAAGAATACTGGAGTGGGTTGCCATTTCCTTCTCCAGGGAATCTTCCTGACGCAGGGATCTAACCCAGGGATTGAACCCGGGTGTCCTGCATTGGAGGCAGACGCTTTAACCTCTGAGCCTCCAGTGGAACTGCCAAATAAACACTAAGCCAAATAAAGAGCACAGAGATTTGAAGCCAAAATAGACATTGCAATGCTCTTGTAATATAAAGTTAACCACATACAGTTATTGTTATAATTTAATCTATTTATTTTAATCCAACAAATTGACACACTTCCAATAATAAGCAAAAGCAGTTACACAAATTAGCATAAACTTAAGATCCAGGGCCAGAGAGGCTAGGCCCAAAGATTTCTGTTGGAAGGGACAAGGAATATAAATGTTAACGATGAGTGAAAGCTCTGTGATCTTAGCCTGAGATGCATTCCTTGGCCTTTTCACAACTAATAGAATCTCAGAGATGATGCAAATGCCACGGATACTGCAGCAGGCATACACAGAAGCATCTGATTAGAAGTCTATACCACATACATAGCTGGTGACAGGCACCAAAATCAGCTATGTTCATGCTATGACTTGAGTAAGCGTGGGCAGGGGTTTGAGGACTATAGGAAAAACACCAGCTTTTTCTCGATGTGGGGCAAGTGGAGGCCACATTGCCACTTAACCTCTCAGGTTTAATTTTCCTCGAAAGAAAAATGAGGAGAGAGTGGATGAGATTATCTCCTGTTCCCTTCCAGAAGTAAAACTCTGCAATTTTCTGACTCTAAGATTCATCTTCTCATGGCTATTAAAAAATTAAAAATTCAAGATGTTTGCTGAGCTTTTAAATTTGAGAATAAGATGGACTCTAGTGGTTTTGTAGGCAGAAAAAGAGTTACATGGAGCGCTAGTCCTCAAAATTCTTGATTTTGCACCTCTAGTGTTAAAAATATTGTTTGACCACAAACTTCAAATGTATGCATATTTACTTATGCGGGATAAGTCATTTTAGTCATGCCCAACTCTACAACCCTATGGACTGTAGCCCACCAGGCTCCTCTGTCCATGGGATACTCCAGGCACGAATACTGGAGTGGGTAGCCATGCCCTCCCCCAGGGGGTCTTCCTGACCCAGGGATCAAACCCATGTCTCTTACGTCTCCTGAGTCTCCAGCATTTGCAGGCAGGTTTTTTTTTTTACCACTAGTGCCACCTGGGAAGCCCCTATTTATTTATAAGTTACACATATATACTGCTGGATTTATATATACATTACAGAAGAGACACAAAAAATGAGAAAAGAATGACATAAGAATAAAAATAAATCTAAAGCAAACACCTAAGAATCCCTCCCTACCCTACATTTTAAAGTATTGTTTTGTGTACTCCATGGGGCAAGCATGGTCTTTGGAGACTATTTAGACATAGGTGTTTGCCACCTTGGGGCTTCCCAGGTGGTGCTAGTGGTAAAGAACCTGCCTGCCAATGCAGGAGAACCCAGGTTGGACCCTGGTTTGGGAAGATCCCTCGAGTAGGAAACGGCAACCCACTCCTGTATTCTTGCCTGGAAAATCCCATGGACAGAACAGCCTGGTGGTCTATAGTCCATGGGGTTGCAAAGAGTTGGACATGACTGAAGTGACTTAGCATGCAGCATTTGCCACCTTGCACTAAAGACTTAGTAGTGTGGGAAATAACTTTCCCACTCAGCAACTATTTTATCTGATAAGAAAGCCCTCCTAAAACCTAAATACATTAAATTTGGAAATAAAAGAAAATTAATAAAACATAGCAATCCCTTGCTTTTCAAAAAGGCAAACTCTTCCAGACAGTATATCTGAAAGTAATGTGGTGAATCTGATTTTTACCAAGTGAAGTCAATAGAAGAATTTGCTTTTGAATGCAGCCACATTAATAATTGAAAATCTCCCCAAATCCCACCTACTATACTTGATTGAAAATTATTGAATAAAGAGGTTTGGTATTATCACATCTGTGGTGTAATAATTATTTTTAATCACCAGATGGGTCAATTCTGTGGGCAGTTGACCTGATTCCTAGACATTTCATTTCCTTGCTACTTTCTGTCAAAACTGTGCTTGTCCTGGTGCTCTCAGTCATATCTCTGAATGTTTACGTTTGAGATTTCAGATTATGTAGAATGGATTCACATTCTACTCTGTTCTAGATGAGGGCACTTATGGAGTCTAAGCTATCTGAACTGCAGGACTTCCCTGGTAGCTCAGATGGTAAAGAGTCCACCTGCAATGCAGGAAAACCAGGTTCTATCCCTGGGTTGGGAAGATCCCCTGGAGAAAGAAATAGCAACTCATTCCAGCATCTTGCCTGGGAAATAACTTGCACAAAGGAGCCTGGCGGGCTACAGTCCATGGGGTTACAAAGAGTCAGACATGACTTAGTGATTAAACAACAATGGTCTTCAAATCTTGTTCCCAATTCTCCTATCAGAACCAGGGGAGGCAAGAATGATTTTCCATCAACTGTAAATGGTAGAAAAAAAGGCTAGGTTTACAGGTCATTTCTTTAAACAAAGCTAAATAACTTGACTCAGATAAGAAAAGCTGACTCATATCTACCACAGCAAACACAAGACACATCTCTGGAATGGCTTTAAAAAGCCACTAAACCTGTTGGCCCTTTACTCAAAAAAACAGTAGTTTAAGATAAGCTCTTTTAAAAATAGTGTCTTTAGTAAATATTATTCATTAAGAAAATACATAAATGTATTCATTAAAGTGATTGATTCTCTATGTTAGGATTCATCCTCAAAGCATGTAACTCACTTGCTAGAAAACAGCATTGACAAGAAAGACTGGGTCTGTTCTGGGACCCAGAATCCTGGGCCAAGGAGATGCAGAGTCAGCTCAGGAACCACACAGACTTCTAATCATCAACACTGATACATTCTGACCTATTCTGGCCCATCCGTACCCACTGTGGTCCATCTTTTTCATTCCTGATTGAGAGGGCAGATGAGAAAGGCTGGAGCAGCATCGGTGCTTCCCGCTGCAGTCAGAACGGATTCAAGAACTAAAGAGGGGTAGCACATCACACTTAATGTTTTCTAGACGAAATAATATCTTCATTGTTCTATGGCACAGAACTTGAAGGTCTCACCTGAAGACCTGTCCAAGGATATGGGCAGACTAAGAGCTCTGTGGGGGAATGCGCTGTATACTGTCTTTGGGTATTCAGCATCCATTTATATCTTACTTTCTGTCTCTCTCCCCTATACTGAAGGGTTACAGATGAAATTTATATTTCCTATACTCCTCAGCAGCTGGGAATCTGAATGTATTATGATATGCACTTGGAAGAGATTCAGAAAGAAGATGGGAGTTGAAGGCTGTCTTTTTGCAAGAGTGGCAGCTGACATCTGAGCTCTGGACTCTACATTTCTCTGCCTAGTAAGCAGCTTCAAGTGTGAGAAGCAGCCATGTTTATGGCAACAAATGTATGAGTAGTAGCAGTAATTTCCTAAAATCTGGTTCACAGCTGACCTAGAAACCAAAATACATGTGGCAATCCCTTGACTTATGCTTTTCTAGTCCTTCCAATTATTGTATGATCAACTGGTTTTCTGTACTAAACCCCCCTTTGCTGGAAACATCTAGAGTGGTTTCTGTTTCCTGCTTTAAATCCAGATAGAGACAGAGAGACTTTTGACCCTATGCATAGATAAGCTCTGAGGACCACTCTGTGGATTGGAGGGACTCTCTCTTGGGCACAAATACAAACCCATTGGTTTTCAGAGCAAAATGTCAGCTTTGCCACTAGGTTGGGATATTAAACTCTTGCATGCATGTTCTCTATTACCTATTAAAAACAAATTTACAAAACATATATCTGAGAAAAATATGTTAACTTTTCTTTCCTCTGATTCTTTAAGCTCTATTCCTGTAATATAATTTCAATTGAAGTTACTGAAAGTTAAGTAAGGGTCTTTGAAATAATTCATATATAAAAATCCAAGTGACCAATTTCTACTAGCATTTATTACCAGAAAAGCATTTGTTTCTTTTGGTAATCTTGATAATAAGAATGATGTAACACACCACCCTTATGGCAGAAAGTGAAGAGGAACTAAAAGCCTCTTGATGAAAGTGAAAGAGGAAAGTGAAAAAGTTGGCTTAAAGCTCAACATTCAGAAAACGAAGATCATGGCATCTGGTCCCATCACTTCATGGCAAATAGATGGGGAAACAGTGGAAACAGTGTCAGACTTTATTTTTCTGGGCTCCAAAATCACTGCAGATGGTGACTGCAGCATGAAATTAAAAGGCACTTACTCCTTGGAAGGAAAGTTATGACCAACCTAGATAGCATATTCAAAAGCAGAGACATTACTTGCCAACAAAGGTCCGTCTAGTCAAGGCTATGGTTTTTCCAGTGGTCATGTATGGATGTGAGAGTTGGACTATGAAGAAAGCTGAGCGCCGAAGAATTGATGGTTTTAAACTGTGGTGTTGGAGAAGACTCCTGAGAGTCCCTTGGACTGCAAGGAGATCCAACCAGTCCATTCTAAAGGAGATCAGTCCTGGGTGTTCTTTGGAAGGAATGATGCTAAAGCTGAAACTCTAGTACTTTGGCCACCTCATGTGAAGAGTTGACTCATTGGAAAAGATTCTGATGCTGGGAGAGATTGGGGGCAGGAGGAGAAGGGGACAACAAAGGATGAGATGGCTGGATGGCATCACCGACTCGATGGACGTGAGTCTGAGTGAACTCCGGGAGTTGGTGATGGACAGGGAGGCCTGGCGTGCTGCGATTCATGGGGTCTCAAAGAGTTGGACACGACTGAGCGACTGAACTGAACTGAACTGAACCCTCATTTTCTTTCCCTTTCATTTTGCTCTCTCAAAAGCTTGAAGTCAAATTAGGTGTTAATTGTAGCACTCTTCCTGGAAAAATTATTTTTGTCCTCTGTCCTCTTGGTTTCTGATCATTTACCTCTATTTTTAACTATTGTACACATTAGGAAATGTGCACATGGAATTTACTTAGAAATAAGGAATAACAGATAACTGTACTATATGTGGGCTTCCCAGGTGGCGCTAGTGGTAAAGAACCCACCTGCCATTGCAGGAGATGTGATCCCTCGGTTTGATCCCTGAGTCAGGAAGATCCCCTGAAGGAGGGCATGGAAACCCACTCCAGTAGTCTTGCCTAGAGAATCCCATGGATCCTGGAGCCTGGCGGCCTACAGTCCGTAGGGTCGCAGAGTATGACACAGTTGAGTGAGTGAGCACTCACATAGGCATGTACTATATATAAATAAAAGTAGGAAGCATTTCCTCCCTACCTTGTATTAGTTACTGCTCTTAGCCTTAGTGCTGTTTTCTATGTAAAGTCTAACAATATCATTTTATATCTCATAGGCATTGGTACAAACCTCTTGGATGGTGTGTCTTGTACATGAAATAAAGAGTGCCAAGGAACTCATTTGAAAAACAATTATTTTTGCAAGGCTTTACGATTCTTTAGTCCTAAAGCTAATTCACAAAAATATGAATCAAAGGAAAGCAAACAAGAGTACTATAAACAGCAAAGAGTTAACTTTAAAAGTACGAGTAAAACCAAACAAAAAAATCCCTCTCAGCCTTTTTCTTTCTAATATTCTCCACACACAATTTCCTGTTAGTCTCTCTGACTTTTCTGAGAGATATTATTTTCCTTTCCAGTACCAATTTCAGCAGTGATGGCCTAAAAGGTTCTGGTGCCCCAAGTGAGACTAGATTATAGGACTCCATATGGGGTCAGAGATAGGAGGGTTCTTAAGGATTTTTACCAACAAAATAAAAGCAGTGGGGTTTCACTTCACTTCAAGTAAAGATACCAATAGAAGCAAATTCTCCTCTTGTCATATTGATAAAGAAGCAAAAGACTCCTGTCACACTGGTGGGAGTGCCAATAACCTGAGTGGGGAGCTGGATTATGAGCTAGCGTGTTCTGTGAAATTCTCTATTCTGATGTATATACACCAAGTTGAGAATGTGCACATACACACACAGATATTTGTGATCAAGAAAGAGATTTTAACTTTTTTTAAAAATAATACATGACCTTTAGTAGGTGCCCAGGAAGTGTAGCATAAACACGACACGTTTCTGGGAAGGGTTCACCATCAATGATAAGTTTACTTCCAGCTGTGATGTAAGGGATTAAATGATCATAAGCGACGGAGGGTGAGCAGAAAGCAATGAGAAACAAGCTATCTCTTGCCAATTTTTTTCTTCTCGAAGGAGTCCTGCTTTCTGCAAGTTCCAGTGTCTTCTTGTCTGAGGACCAGTGTTGTGTTGTCTGAGGGCCTCGTAATCTTCTTATACCTTTGTCTTAGTACTTACTGTCTCGATCCAGGCAAGCTGCTTCTAACAATTGTTAGTAATCTCAATCCTTGGATAGCTGCAATCTTGAAGGAGGGAGGAAGTAATTAGTGTTTTTCAGGATGTTGGAGAAGTGCCACTGAATGTTTGTATTCATTTCTCTACTCCAGTGTCCCGAAAGCCAAACAGGAGTTCCATGAACTAAGAATTGCTCCCATTCACTTAACAGTAGTCTTCTCAATTCCATAATAGGTAGAATCAACACTAATTCAAAGAAGTCTTGCTTGCTCTAGAAAACACTGTTTTACTTTCTCAGACCAGGAGAAAATGGTGTTAGGGCTTTCCTGGTGGCTCAAACGGTGAAGAATCCACGTGCAATGCAGGAGACCCAGGTTCGATCCCTGGGTCAGGAAGATCCATCCCCTGGAGAAGGGAATGGCAACCCACTCCAGTATTCTTGACTGGAGAATTCCATGGACAGAAGAGCCTGGCAGACTACGGTCCACAGGGTCACACATAGCGTCAGACACGACTGAGCCACTAACCGTTTCACCCTTTCTCCTTTCAGGGCTGTGACTAGAGGTTTTATCTGGCTGCTCTCCTAGCCGGTACAGCACAGACTTCACAATTCATATGAGAAACAGGGACAGCAATTGACACTCATGTGACTGTGAGGATTAAATAAAGTGATGCAAGTATTTAACCAAAGTACAGCACCAACTAAGACCTCATGAAGAATGAGCTTCTGAGGCAGCTTCAAGGACTACCTCCTGCTGCCTCCGATCTCCTTTCCAAGGTGTCTTGGTTTTGCTTGTATATGCAGGCCTTGCTCGTTGCGCTGCTGACTGGCTAGTTCTTCCCAAATGTTGTACTTAAAATTGAAGAGGGAATTCATGTGATTAATTGACAAAGCTAACTACTATCTTCTTACCGAATGAAGTCCTTTCATATCATCTGTCAGCTAAGGGTAATTTTATTACAAGATACTTTATTCTGGGACCATTAGACAATGCCAATCAGTTGTTAATTCTTCTATATGCTCTTCTATTAATTAGTCTTATTTACTCAGGACTGAGATTAGGATTATGATTTGGATAGTATTTATATTATTATACTTTAAGGATTTTCCCCACTGGTTTGTCCCTAATTTCAGGGCCAATTAGAATGCTCATTGTTGAGGATCAAACAAGGGGCTCCAACGTTTCAGTAAACTGCAACACAGTCTCTCTTTAGAATTGGCTCTAGACCAACTCTTGAAGAGAAACCATGCCAGAATCTGCTTCCTCCATGTGTTACATTTCTAATTAGCTGCAGAATTCTTTCTACTCCAAATGGCCCCAAGCCCCCAACAACAACGGCAATCTAAAGTAATTTTTAATTTTTTGGAAGTCAGAGTAGTGAAATTCTTGTTATATCATGCAAAATGCTGCCCAGCTGTTTGCCAGAGAGGTTTCAAGGCAGCCTTTTACGTTTTGGGTGGTTAATACCTGAGGCAAAATCAAGGAAAGAAACACGAAAGTTCTTGTACTACTTGAGATTAATTATCTGCATGGTAAGGCTTAAATATTCAGTTAAGCATTTCTGACTTGTGCATCTTTCCACCTAGATGGGCATAATTCAAAACATTACTGTCAGTGGAGTTTCAGGTACTGATTTCCACAAGTGCTATGGAAGACTGCACTATTTTTTTTTAATTGTATTTTTGTACAAGAGAGCAGCTAAGAAATAAACCAGGAGTCAGTGAAATTTCATTTATATGAGAAAGTCCAAAGTGTTTTCATATTTGGGTTAGGATAATTTTCATTTCTCTGAAAGTGAAAAACCTAAATCTCAATTTTCTTTATGTACCTAATATCTTTATGTAAAGTATTTAAGGAAATTATAGGAACAAATCAGTCATTTCAATTGTCATTAATTGTTATTATTTTTTTTTTTACATGAGCTATGCATTTTGTGTGTGTGTGTATGGCATTATTGGTTTTAAAGTTGAAAAAGCTATGTTTTTAGCTTCAGTATCTGGCCAGGAGTTAACACATGGCAGGGAATAATTCTGAGAATTTATCAGGTTGCAAAAAGTTGTGAAACTGATATTTTCATAAAATAGATACAGATTACAGACTCCTGTAGAATTTACAGATCAATATTATCAGGAAGGTTCTGAGTCACACAAAGAGAAAGTGTTAACCAAATCAGCACAGAAATGTCTCGTTTTTCTCTTTTTGGTATACAGAACTAAATCAAGGATGGAGGCTTTGTGGGCACAGACTTTCTCTACTTCCCCATACCCCACAGATAACAGTTTGTGGACAATATGAAATTTAACTGAAAACAAATATGAGTGATAATGATTCTTTACTTCTTATACCTTTGCTGAAACTCCGCTTAGAGTAAAATGGCTCAAACATTGACTTTGTAAAGAAACAGTGGCCACAGAACTGATGGCAATTAGGATTATGCCAAGTGTTGATAGATATTAAGGATTATGCCACAAGTATGGCACTTTCACAGCAGGGCATGTCATGTCATGCCATTTGAGTTGGATTTTAAATGTTCTGTTTAAAATATTCAGAATCATTTTTTGTCTGAATATGGGTTCTAAGAATGTCTCTGATTTGAACAAGAGATGAGTGAATACCATGGCTTAGAATGCTTACTTTGGAGCTGTTCTTTCTTTCTTTTTTTTTTTTTTTTCATGTTTACTGCACATGAACACAATTTCTCATTTAAGTAGGTGGAGGGCTGAACATAATTTAGGTGAAATCTCACTGCTCATTTCTGTGGACACCAGTATCACCAAAGCATCAGTGCTCAGATGCAGTTCCTGGGGAAAATAACCAGTGCCAAATAGGTCTTGGTTGGGAGGGAGTAGAGAGCATAATTGAATTTGTTCCTGTGGCCTCCAGAAATCTCAGTCACCTGAGGTCTTAAGTGTTAACTTTTCCATTTTCTCTTTTGAGAAATCAAACCTGCGAAGAACCAATTTAAAGATGCTTCTGTTAGCACTGATTTCTTTGGTGAAATGTATACGGTTTTCTGATCTAAAAGAGGCTGCCCAGCATGGAATTGGGTGGGAAGGTAAGGGAGAGCAGGGAAATTATTAGGTATGTCCTTCTGATCCTTCCTGAGTGTTATGAAATAGTGACAGGCGAGCCTAACAAAAAAACCTCAAGTAATATACACAAACACACAGAATCCAGAATATTAGTTTTTCTGGTGTGTGTGAAAAAGATATGCAACAAGAAGTCACATAGTCTGCATAGTCACATAGTATTAAAAAAAAAATAAGGGATTTCCCTGTTGGTCCAGTTGTTAAAACTCCGCACTCACAATGCAAGTGGCCCTGGGTTTGATCCCTCATCAGGGAACTAGATCCCACATGCCAAAACTAAGACCCAACATAGCCAAATAAATAAACATTAAATAAAAATAAAAAACCTCCACAAACCCTACATCCTAAAGAATAAGCTGAAAATCAAATATATGGGAAAACTACAAATTAGTACAGATTTTCTAATTTATGTTCTCCGTGTCTATCAGTTTCCAGGAGCATGAGGAGTCTGAGAATCCTTCAGTCAAACTTGGATGATGATCCATCACATACACACATGTTTTAATACCCCGAGCAGAGAAGTCACACAGGAGGACCAACTGCTTGGCATGGAGCCATTCCCTCCCACCTGATAATGCTTTTTAAACACCTTCTGTGTGAAGCTCCACTGGGACTTTGTCAAAGGTCAGCTTTCTAAAGATCTTTTTTTTTTTTTTTTTTTTTTTGTAGGGCGGGAGACTTAGGGAATTTAAATTCTAGAAAGAGCACATTGGCTAGGAATGTAAGATCGACTCGACTCCCCTGCTCTTCCCTCTTGGTTTTGCGCCTCAGCATCTCCCCCGTCAGCCCACGGCTGTCCCCAGACTGTCCCGGTTCCCAAGCCCATCCTCACCGAGGCAGGGGTGAGAGCGGCAGCTCTGTAGGGCTGTAAGGAGGCTCTGAAAGAGTCAGCTGCACTGCTGGATGTAGAGTCTGGGGGCCCAAACAGAGCTGTACTTGTTATCAACAGAGCTTCCTGGAATCCCCTGCCCACCAAACCACGCACACCATGATCACTGAGCCTCCTTCCTGACCATTAGACCCAGCTGCTGTTCCCCGGGCCCGAGGCCTCACCTGGACTCCATTGCAGCCTGCAGGGATACTGCTCAGGGACGCATTTCCTGGTGAAAACTGCCTGCCCTCCTGGCCACAGAGCATGTGCAGCCTCCCCGTCCCCTAAACGACCAGGGTGCTTCATCTTTTCCATCCTGGCGGAATTTGTCACATTGTACCTTATATTACAACTATTCAAATTTTAGAATGTCACTTTGTTAATGACATTACCATTTCATCTTTGATTCCCACATAGAGCTACTGAGGAAGGAGCTAAAATTCTCCAAGTCTTCTCTGGACCTAATCTGTGCCTTACTTGATCAGATCAGATCAGATCAGTCGCTCAGTCATGTCTGACTCTTCGAGACCCCATGAATCACAGCACGCCAGGCCTCCCTGTCCATCACCAACTCCCGGAGTTCACTCAGACTCACGTCCATCGAGTTGGTGATGCCATCCAGCCATCTCATCCTCTGTCGTCCCCTTCTCCTCCTGCCCCCAATCCCTCCCAGCATCAGAGCCTTTTCCAATGAGTCAACTCTTTGCATGAGGTGGCCAAAGTTCTAGAGTTTCAGCTTTAGCATCAATCCTTCCAAAGAAATCCCAGGACTGATCTCCTTCAGAATGGACTGGTTGGATCTCCTTGCAGTCCAAGGGACTCTCAAGAGTCTTCTCCAACACCACAGTTCAAAAGCATCAATTCTTCAGTGCTCAGCCTTCTTCACAGTCCAATTCTCACATCCATACATGACCACAGGAAAAACCATAGCCTGACTACAGGTACAAAAGAAATTTGCTGTGTCCTGGCGTTTCTTCAGCCTCTGGTTCTTAAGCCTTGGTAGTGTCTATGAGAAGGAAGCTGGTGCCACACACAGAGTTTTAAGAAAAGAATTAGTTGTTCGAATGCATCCTCTAGAGATGAAATTTTGTATTTTCAAGCTCTGCAACCAGGGACCATTTTGGACGAGTCAAGAGTGAGTAGATGACTGACATCAGGAAAACAAACATTCATCCTGATGCTTTACTGTACTTTTTGGGAGGAAAAAAAATGAAGACACCTGAAAATTCATTGTGGTAGTTAGGTGCTCATTCATTCACTCCATATCCATTCACAGGTTAGTCATGAAAAATGATTATTTATCAGTTGGTATCATGTAATATATTAGCCACAAGTTTAGTTCAACACTTTAGGAATTCCAAGGGTTATTAAATGATTCCACCTGTGTTCCTTGTAAGACAGTTATTTTTCCTAGAATGGTGCATCTCAAACTTTAACATGCATACAAATAACCTAAGTGGTCTGGTGAAAAGGCTGATTTTAATTCCATTGGATGAGATGGAACCTGAGATTCTAAATTTCTGACAAGCTCCCAGATGATGCTGATCCCTGTTGATTCATGGATCTTAGTGGTGTGACCCATGAACCAACAGGATCACCATCACCCAGAAGTTTATCAGAAATTTAGAATCTCAGGTTAGGCCCAGAGAAGATTTGGAGAATTTTAACCCCTTCCTGAGCACTGTGTGGGAATCAAAGATGAAATGGTATTGTCATTAACAAACTTTCTAAAATTTGAATAATTGTAATAAAAGGTGAAAGTGAAGGCGCTCAGTCGTGTCTGACTCTTAGCGACCCCATGGACTGCAGCCCACCAGGCTGCCCCGTCCCTGGGATTCTCCAGGCAAGAACACTGGAGTGGGCTGCCATTTCCCTCTCCAATGCATGAAAGTGAGAAGTGAAAGTGAAGTCTTTTATTGTGTCCGACTCTTAGCAACCCCATGGACTGCAGCCTTCCAGGCTCCTCCGTCCATGGGATTTTCCAGGCAAGAGCACTGGAGTGGGGTGCCATTGCCTTCAAACTACTAAGAGGGAAGGTGTTAGAGGAACTTTTTCTGCTGTGAGCAACTTTCTTTAGCAGTCTAACAGAAGGATGACCTGTGCATGATCTAGGTTCTTCCTTCCCAGTACAATGCCATGAACAAAAGAGCACCAACTCCTTGAGCATTTATAAAATGAAATAATATCCACTTTGGTTATCTTAAATGAATTAAGATCATATGAGATGCATGTGAGTGCACTCAACAAATAAAAAGCATCATGAATAGTGTTATAATGATAAGTACTAATTCCACACTTCAGTTGAAATGCAGAGTCCTGAATAATTAAAACTTCAGATGGGAAAAAGACAAAAGGTTTTGTAACAGAGATGTCTCACTCGTCTTATTTCTTGACTGACAGTGGAGTTGGGTGGCTTCTGACATAGGGTGGTGCTTGGGTGAGAGAGTTTTCAGAAAGCTTTGCTGTGTGAGGGGTGGGAATGATTTTTCCTTTGTAAACAGGATAAACAGGATATCAAGAAACAAATTCCACACAAAGGCTTTGGTGTTAAATTTTGAATGCACATTTTTATCTCACTTGACTTGCATATTAACCCTCAGTTAAGTTCAGTTCAGTCGCTCAGTCGTGTCCAACTCTTTGCGACCTCATGAACCACAGCACACCAGGCCTCCCTGTCCATCACCAACTCCCGGAGTTCACTCAGACTCACGTCCATTGAGTCAGTGATGCCATCCAGCCATCTCATCCTCTGTCGTCCCCTTCTCCTCCTGCCCCCAATCCCTCCCAGCATCAGAGTCTTTTCCAGTGAGTCAACTCTTCGCATGAGGTGGCCAAAGTACTGTAGTTTCAGCTTTAGCATCATTCCTTCCAAAGAAATCCCAGGGCTGATCTCCTTCAGAATGGACTGGTTGGATCTCCTTGCAGTCCAAGGGACTCTCAAGAGTCTTCTCCAACACCACAGTTCAAAAGCATCAATTCTTCATCGCTCAGCTTTCTTCACAGTCCAACTCTCACATCCATACATGACCGCTGGAAAAACCATAGCCTTGACTAGACAGACCTTTGTTGGCAAAGTAACGTCTCTGCTTTTGAATATGCTATCTAGGTTGGTCATAACTTTTCTTCCAAGGAGTAAGTGCCTTTTAATTTCATGGCTGCAGTCACCATCTGCAGTGATTTTGGAGCCCAGAAAAATAAAGTCTGACACTGTTTCCACTGTTTTCCCATCTATTTGCCATGAAGTGATGGGACTGGATGCCATGATCTTTGTTTTCTGAATGTTGAGCTTTAAGCCAACTTTTTCACTCTTGTCTTTCACTTTCATCAAGAGTCTTTTTAGTTCCTCTTCACTTTCTGCCATAAGGGTGGTGTCATCTGCATATCTGAAATTATTGATATTTCTCCCGGAAATCTTGATTCCAGCTTGTGCTTCTTCCAGCCCAGTGTTTCTCATGATGTACTCTGCATAGAAGTTAAATAAGCAGGGTGACAATATACAGCCTTGATGTACTCCTTTTCCTATTTGGAACCAGTCTGTTGTTCCATGTCCAGTTCTAACTGTTGCTTCCTGACTTGCACATAGGTTTCTCAAGAGGCAGGTCAGGTAGTCTGGTATTCCCATCTCTTTCAGAAATTTCCACAGTTTCTTGTGATCCACACAGTCAAAGGCTTTGGCACAGTCAATAAAGCAGAAATAGATGTTTTTCTGGAGCTCTCTTGCCTTTTCCATGATACAGTGGATGTTCACAATTTGGTCTCTGGTTTCTCTGCCTTATCTAAAACCAGCTTGAACATCTGGAAGTTCACGGTTCACGTATTGCCGAAGCCTGGCTTGGAGAATTTTGAGCATTCCTTTACTAGCATGTGAGATGAGTGCAATTGTGCGGTAGTTTGAGCATTCTTTGGCATTGCCTTTCTTTGGGATTGGAATGAAAACTGACCTTTTCCAGTCCTGTGGCCACTGCTGAGTTTTCCAAATTTGCTGGCATACTGAGTGCAGCACTTTCACAGCATCATCTTTCAGGATTTGAAATAGCTCAACTGGAATTCCATCACCTCCACTAGCTTTGTTTGTAGTAATGCTTTCTAAGGCCCACTTGACTTCACATTCCAGGATGTCTGGCTCTAGGTGAGTGATCACACCATCGTAATTATCTTGGTCGTGAAGATCTTTTTTTGTACAGCTCTTCTGGGTATTCCTGCCACCTCTTCTTAATATCCTCTGCTTCTTTTAGGTCCATACCATTTCTGTCCTTTATTGAGCCCATCTTTGCATGAAATGTTCCCTTGGTATCTCTGATTTTCTTGAAGAGATCCCTAGTCTTTCCCATTCTGTTGTTTTCCTCTGTTTCTTTGCACTGATCACTGAGGAAGGCTTTCTTATCTCTTCTTGCTATTCTTTGGAACTCTGCATTCAGATGCTTATATCTCTCCTTTTCTCCTTTGCTTTTTGCTTCTCTTTTCACAGCTATTTGTAAGGCCTCCCCAGACAGCCATTTTGCTTTTTTGCATTTGTTTTCCATGGGGATGGTCTTGATCCCTGTCTCCTGTACAATGTCATGAACCTCTGTCCATAGTTCATCAGGCACTCTATCTATCAGATCTAGGCCCTTAAATCTATTTCTCACTTCCACTGTATAATCATAAGGGATTTGATTTAGGTCATACCTGAATGGTCTAGTGGTTTTCCCTACTTTCTTCAATTTCAGTCTGAATTTGGCAATAAGGAGTTGATGATCTGAGCGACAGTCAGCTCCTGGTCTTGTTTTTGCTGACTGTATAGAGCTTCTCCATCTTTGGCTGCAAAGAATATAATCAATCTGATTCCGGTGTTGACCATCTGGTGATGTCCATGTGTAGAGTCTTCTCTTGTGTTGTTGGAAGAGGGTGTTTGTTATGACCAGTGCATTTTCTTGGCAAAACTCTATTAGTCTTTGCCCTGCTTCATTCCGTATTCCAAGGCCAAATTTGCCTGTTACTCCAGGTGTTTCTTGACTTCCTATTTTTGCATTCCAGTCCCCTATAATGAAAAGGACATCTTTTTTGGGTGTTAGTTCTAAAAGGTCTTGTAGGTCTTCATAGAACCGTTCAACTTCAGCTTCTTCAGCATTATTGGTTGGGGCATAGACTTGGGATATTGAATGGTTTGCCTTGGTAATGAACAGAAATCATTCTGTCGTTTTTGAGATTGCATCCAAGTACTGCATTTTGGACTCTTTTGTCTGAAAAGACAAAATACTAACCCTAGGTATTGATATTATTAATTCCTATTTTTTATTGGAGGATAATTGCTTTACAATATTTTTAATAATTAAATTTGATTCATTTTTAATTGAAGAATCGTGGCTCTACAATATTGTGTTAGCCTCTGCCATACATCAGCATGAATCAGCCACATACATACATACATCCCTTCCTTCTTGACTCTCCCTCCCATCTCCCACCACATCCCACCCCTCTAGGTTGTCACAGAGCACTGGGTTGAGCTCCCTGTGTCACACGCAAATCCCCACTTGCCATCTATGTTACATATGGTACTATATGTGTTTCCATGCTTCTCTCTCAGTTTTCATCCCACCCTCTCCCATTTTAAAGATAAGGATCCAAGAGCTCCAGGAAGGCAAGGACTGTACTGTTTTGCCCATCAGCATACTCTCAGCAGTAGCACAGTGCTGAAACAGAGTAGGCATTCTGAAATATTTAGCAAATAAATCAGACTCAGAGAGATGAAGTGTCTTGCTTAAGGTCACAGTCAATTAAGTGGTAGAGTAAGGCATTGTCCCAGTTCCATTTGGCTTGACCCCTGGAGCTTCTCATTCAGCAGATCTAAGCTGAGCCCAATTATTTGCATCTTTATTAATCGTCCCATTGGATCCCTTTGACTCAATCACCTTTGAACATATATTTATTAAAATGTAATATATGTCAGTCCCACTCTAGGTGCTGATGAGTAAATAAGATATCCGTAAAGAAACAGATTCCACACAAAGGTTTTGGTATTAAATGGATCCATCCACAAACAAAACAGGCAAGAGCCTCTGGCCTTATGGAACTGAAGAGCTATGAGACATCAGGCCAGTTTGAGATGCTGCAGCACACCGTGATGATAAAAGGTTCTGTTTATTCAGTTAAAATTAGCTTCAAGGGGCATTTCATTCACCTCTTCACCATATTTGCTGTGAGAGCTAAGAGCACTCTGGTCAGATGAAAGTAAATACAAAAGGTCTTCTTTTGATAGGAGACAGGCTTTTGGGATGGGGCAATATTTGTGTATGTGTGTGTGTGTTTGGCATCCCTGGCTCTTGGCACTAAATGCCATGAACACCCTCTCACCCTCGGGACAACTGAAAATGCCCAGTTCCCCTCTCCTGTTGAGAACTGCTAGAGGGACTGAAGGAGAAAAGTGCTGGTGGAGGAAGATCTGGCTGAGCCTCTGAAGACCTTACAGCCCCTCAAGGATTTTTTGATTCCCCCTTTTGGGGATCAGGCTCTATTTAATTATGTGGAGGTAATTTTTCAAGACAATGTTGTATTTTAATTGTCTGTAAAGCTCCCACAGATCATCATTTAAGATTTTTGAATTGTTGCATCGAAGGGTCTTGATTGCTGCCATTTAGCATGCATTGCCTCCCTCCCCTACTCTCCTTTTCAAAAGGATGAATAGAAATTTCAGGCAGGTGAAAGCGGTGGGCAAATGATACCCTGTGTTTTAAAAGTCTGCTACTTAAAAACCTGTAGTTACTTATTCGTTTAAATGAGTAACCTGCATAATTGTCATATTTTTAGCCCTTAAAAATCTGTTTTTGCAATGGAAATCTTCATGCAATCAGTATAATCAATTGCAAAATTAATAAACCTGGCTGATCTTCAACAGCATTTTTTACTTTGAGAAATGCAGGGGAAAATACCTCCGTGTGTGGTTTAGACCTGGAAGATTTTTAGTAACAAATTCGGAATTGTATGGCCTTACTTTGAAGTTGCTGATGATGCTCATTTTTCTGTCATTTTCTTAAGTGTTTTCGGTGCCAAACGGAGCTTTTAAAATGGACAGAAGGCAGCAATTTAGGGAACCTCTTTCAGTGGGAGGGAGGGATCAATTTCTGAAAGAACTTTGCATAAGATTTCATAAAATTTCATAATGTTAACTATTCCTTGTTTTAGAAAAATAGCAAAGCTAGTTACACATTCATGGAAACATGGATGTAAATGGAAAATCAACAGTTCATATCAAGATTTTCATACTGTTAGATAAGAGGTATGCTTCATTCATTGTCATAATATCAGGAACAAAGTTGTTAATGTAGGTGCTATACAACAACATAGAAAATTCAGATGTGATTTCCAACTTGGAATCTAAGAAACCATTTAGTGGAGTTTGTGCCGGGTGAGTGGCAACTCATACTGCTCTGAGAAAAGCAATTAGTTGCTGAAGAATAGCTCTATTTAAATAGTCCCAATATAACCATTGCCAAAATGTATTTGTCTGGAAGGCACTATCCAAGTGCTATCAGTGGTGATGACATAAAGGAGGCAAGGAAGATGATTTTAGTGCTTCCAAGGCGTTGTTTGTTTGTGAATATTAATTTTTATTGTCTGATGTAAAGCAAGCCAGGTGTCCCTCCATAGTCTTGTTCTCCTGAATTTTGCTATCTAGCTCTCACATGCTACTGGGGTGCCTACCCTGGAATAGGTCTAGCCTGCTTGAAGCCATCCTAGAGAAGCTAAGTTCAGTAATTTCTGATAGTCAGCATCTCGTCTGAAATCAAAGTGTGCAGAAAACTTTAGACACCTGTTCCACAATATATATCTAAACCTGGTCAAATGATATTTTTAAAGGTCTTTTTTAAATCCAAGTAACAGCAAAGCATGATGTCCAAATGGAGAACACTTGGTTGATTTGTAAAATGGTTTTCATTTACTTTTAGCCACTTTCCAAGTGAAAGTAATAAAACTAAAAGGGAGGGGTACATTTTCTGTTCCTAACCAGCCTCAATTTTATTTGGCATCGCACAGAACTGCCTCCAGTTTAAGTTCTGTTAATGAAAAGTTGAGTGGTGTAAGACAAACTCAGGAGTAGTTTGCTCCGGAAAACCTAAGTCAAAATTGGTTACATCCACAAAAGAGTTTTCATTTTGCTTGTTTAGGGAAAGAAAGAAAGAAAATTAATAGTTCAAGCCCCAAGCTTAATTGCTAATATTAACATTCTAAAAGCAGTAATTATATAAGTAGAAATTGGCAATAAATATGTATGTAATCATGATATATTTTATATAGTTGAAATCTAATTCTGAATTATTTTTGTATTTGATGCCAAGCAAGAAACATGGTAAATGAACAGAGAGCACTTTTTGAAAATACAGCCTTGTGGATTTAAAAAAAAACCTGTTCATACTATTGGAAATGTGAAGGTAAAAATGAGGTTTTTTTAACTTTACAGTTTTCTTTTTCTCTATTTCTTTCATGTCCTTGAAAGCAGACTGTTTTTTTCCTGAACAGTGAAGACACGGGACACAATGAAATATAAGTGCTATGTAAAGACATATCCTCATTTAACAACTAGCTGCTATAAAAATAAATTATACCATATGACTCAGGGAAGTTGTTAATAATTCTACTTTGTTTACATTATGCTTAGAAAGCAACATAGCTTAATGAGATCAGATATTAAGCTAACAGTATATCTTGGAGTCATAATGTTTTCAAGCTCTGCCAAAACCGTAGGCAGATTGAATGTGGGTAGTTTGTACTGATAGTGTTTTTAAAAGAGGAAATGAATAAGGCCCTGCTTGGTATAGGAGTTATGCATTTATCACCTAGAGTAAAGAGTATTAAGTGCACACAAATTACTGAGCTGCTTTGAAAGGACACAAATATCATAATTGGGGGAAAATTCAAGAACCATGGAGGTATTTTTACTTAAGAACTATGAATAATATCCATCATCATAAAAACATATAGAAAGAAAGTCCACAATAAGTGACCAAGTATCCAAAAAACCATGTGGTCATATTCTAAAGCAGGGGAACGTGTTTAGAATTCCCATTTCCTACAAAATAAAATTTCTTCCTGCTCCCTGAGTGTTTTGGATGAATTGGTTAAAATGAAGTGGGCCATACTCAGTTATTCATTTTTACAATTCAGAGAAACATTATACTTCTCAACCTTGGAGTTGCCTACTTGATGTTTAAAATAAATGTGATATTCAAGTAGATAACACACACTCTCATCCACCCTTCATTAAAGGCATGACAATTGTTACAGTGCCAGACCAATTTCTTATTGTCTTTATAAAAAATGCAAAGGGAAAAGTTACTGGCTGTAATTTCAGTTGTTATAAACTGGGATTTCTTTAACATATAACATTGAATCAGAGCACAGTCAGCCAGCACGGCAGAATATCTAACAGCAGATTCTTTACAGAATTTTTTACAGGTTTGATTTTTGCTTCTTCAAAATCAACTTGGCATTATTTTCTCTCTCTCTTTACACTCAAGCTTTGCAAAGTGCCAAAAAATAAAAATAAATAAATAAAAAGAAGCCATCCCAAACACCCACTTTGCCAAATTAGTGAGAAGGCAGGATCTGTGAAATGTAGGAATTATCCGTTTGCACAGGAGAACATGTCAGCTATAAGCACGCAGCTGCCATGTCAAGCAAATGCACTTTTTCTAAAGGCAAGGTACGGCATGTGTCAGTACATTCACCTTTACATAAAAATAAATACATTTCAAAATCAATAAGACAAGGGCAACAAGAAAAAAAATTTGCAAAGCTTATTGCTAGCTACTGAGGAGAATGACGTGATGCTATTTTGTCCTTGCATCCAGAAAGTGACAGAATTTCTAGGAATGGACAGTATGTGCACAGTATAATTGAAATTGGATCTAGATCCAGAAAGGCATTGCCTACCTTGAAGATGATGCTATCAGATGAGTATAAACTGGAAAAATCTGGTGCTGTAAGATGTGTGTGTAGGTTATCAGGCCATATTATCTCCCAAGTTTTCTATGAAACTAACTCAAGTTAACAATTTTTCTTTCTGACCTAGGCTCAGAGTCACACAGACTTCTACCACATTTTATTGATTTCAAGGAAAGAGGATACTTAGCTTCCACTTCTTGATGTGGGAATGATAAGGTTTAGAAGATCTTGTAGGAACAGAGATATTCATCTTTGGAAAATACTGCCAGTGTCTTTTTACTCTGAAAAGGTAATTTTTGCAAACCTAAGGATGGTGATATTTTGAGTAAAATTATGCTTTGTTAATAGATAACAGGATGAATTATTACAGTAAAAATTAAAATAATAAGAGAAATCTAGCAGCCTCTTGACTCCTTGAGGCAAGATCTGTTATTTGTTAGTGATATCTCTATTCCATGGGGCTTCTGGTAGCTCAGTGGGTAAAAAATCTGCCTGTGGTGCAGGAGACCCAAGTTCGATCCCTGGGTCGGGCAGATCCCCTGGACAAGGAAACGGCAACCCACTCCAGTATTCTTTCCTGGAAAATCCCATGGACAGAGGAGCCTGGTGGGCTTCAGTCCATGGGGTTGCAAAAAGTCGGGCACAAATGAGTGACTAACACCTCTATTCCATAGAAATTTGAGTACTTTCCCTCATCATTAGTAGGTCTTTACTATTTCTTCTACCTCAGGTCTGCCAGTAGGTCTGAAATTATACACTTAGTTGAAACAGATTCGCTTTGAATACAAAGGTTCAACAACAGTGGGGATAATAGAAAAGTAGAGGCCATTTGGCTTAGTTAGGTGAGGAAAGACGGGAAAACATACTGCCACTCAGTTGACAGAGGGGATAAACTATCTTATGAGTCTGGTAATCTCTCTTGGTGTAATGCCCCCCTTCTGTGAAACATAAAGGAGCCCTCCTGACAAAACGGTGAAGTGAAGCTAAGAAAAATACTTGGGAAACAATTTGCAAGTACATGGCTCTAGCTGAATGCCAACTGGAAAACGCAATTATAGCTCTTGGATTGGCTTGCTTACATGTCTGTGGTATGGCCTTTGTCTTTAGACCATGGACCCATCAGTGGGACACTTGCTTTCAATGTTTTTTTTCCTTTGGTAGGGGTGGGTTTCTGCTTAGCCATCCACATTCCTACCTGGTCTTCTCTAGCATCAGAATGTCCTTGCTTAACATTCGGCAGTGTGAGATAAACCCTTACTGAGAGGAATAAAATACTCTGAATTTTTTGACATTTTGGTCCTCAACAGCAAATTTTCACTAAGTGAGAAAAAGAAGTCTGACCACAAAGGTCTGCAAAGCCTCCTGGGCAAATGCTTAGAGATCTGATAGAAACTTTAGAATCTGCAGTACATAGGCACTCGCATACTTGAAAGCAGAAGCAAGAATGTGGTAGTGGAAGAGGAATGTTCAGTCCCCAGGCATCTGAAGCCTACCTTAAGAGGGTAAACCAAAAAGACAAAGATTGTTTCACTACTTGGTGGTCAGTGAAAGCTCATCCTCTGCAAAAGGATTTGGTGGTGCCCAATGAAAGGGCTCACTGATCATGGTCCTGCAGAGTATCTGAGTTGGAACTCATCTCTTCAAGATCATTAGGGCTGGCAAACTGAAGCTGTTTTGAATGTGATCTTCTGAGATGAGTATTGCTTTGAAATCCAAATCTATGATATTTATAGCAAGGCTTCAGAGATAGGTTGTGGTCAGCTTCATGTTACAAGGATAAGAAAGGGAATACTTCCTAGTGTTTAGATAAAGATGACACTTATTTTCGACACTCTCAGCTACTTTCCATTCCAATTAAATACTTCCTGATTTTACAATATTTGGAAGGACTCAAACCCCAACTGATACTAAAAAAAGCAGATTAGAGACACACAATTATTCCCCAGATAAGAAAAATTTCTAACAATCCTTTAAGTCAAATTATTTACTTGCAAGAGGCTCACCTGTATGGCAAGCACAGCTTGGTGCTTTTGTAAAGTCCTCTAACTCTCTTCTAAGAGAAGCTGTATTTAAGTAATCATCCATTTATACCATTTATATCGGCAGATAACTGCACACCAAGCAACACTTTGTACTTCTCTGAGAAAATTTGAAAGAAACAGATTTTCCTAAAATGGGATTTCAGTGATATTTTGAGTTAAACACAGTGCTTCTATTGTTTCTATAATTTAGAGTCTTTACTACCAGTGAGCAAAGAAAAGCAATGATTCTAGAGACTTTCATAAGGCAGGTAATATAGATGGTACTCACTCTCTTGCATTGCTCCTAGTGAAAAACTTCCACTGGGTTAATTAGTCTCAGAAAAAACTTTTCAACTGTGCATTACACTGTTGAAAACTGGGCATAAGAACAAGTAAGCTACTCCTTGAATAAATAGTATTTCATGGATTCAAGATGCAGAAAGGAGGCAAAACCCCAGACTGAAAAACTGAGTTTTTCTGGATAGAAAATTGATACAAAATTGAAACCAAAAACCTGCCTGACTTTTACTTACCAATTGCTTACTGTGGTTTCTCCATGCGAGCTTTGTATAAACAGATTAACTTTGTTTTCTAAGTGTTTCCAAAGAGCCTGGAAACTAAGAATCAGTAGTGCTTCTGCCCAGCCCTCAAAAACCAACAAACTCTTCCAAAAGCTCCAACACCTGTTGCTGAAATTCTACCACACAGTGGCCTTCATCTCCTATGCCAACAGATGTGAAGATGCCCAGAGGTACCTCAGATGTTTGTGCTTCTGAGTCTCCCGGGGGCACCAGGAAGGGGAGGGAAAATGATTCCGGAATTCCAAAGGTCACTGCTGGATCAAAATAATGAAAATTGCCCACATGTTGGAAAAAACTCTGATGTGATTACTGGAAAGTCTGGCAATCAGACCAAGAAGAACTAACTGGGCTAGAGTTTCATTTACACTTGAAAAAAAGGGGGAGAGAGAGAGAGAGAGAAAGCAAAGAAAGGTATGCCAGAGTGAAAGAGAAATAGTTATTATGTTCTTTAGCCTTCAGGCTGCCACAGTTAAATTCAAACAAAAAAATGGAGGAAATCTTTACCTGCACCAAAAGGGATCAAGTGTGACCTGTCACACTTATATAATCGTTCATATCTGAAAATAAATTTAAGAATTTAAGTGATTAAACAGAGTGAAAATGAGTTTTTTTTTGTTTTTTTTTACAATGAAGGAGACTACAATATATATTTGACTTTCTTTCAAGGCATTTATTGTGCCTTATAATCATTTCCTTACAAATATTTTATTGTAAGAACAGCTTTTCTTTCTAAGGTATATTTCCTCACTACTTTTTTTTACTTGATAGTACTGGAACTCTGCATGGTGATGCTGACATGATTATATATCAAAGATGCACTTTCTGCATAAAATAAACTTGATGGCTATGTGTCACAATCTCTGCTTTGAAATCTTTTTACTCTGGGTTATGTAGGAGGTAACCTAGAGGCACTGTGGGGTAGTACCCACGGGCTTTGGAGGCTCTAATGCCAGTTGTATACTCTTGGGTGCAAGCTTTCCTGTATGCATTATTTCCTCACTTAACAAGAGGACAGGCTCCTGAGAAGCAGCTGGCTAGGCGTATATGCTGTGCTTATACAGGGACTGCCATTCTACCCTCCCAGAGATTTTGGGCAATTTCACTTCAGTGTGTCCCATTCTAGAATAAAGGCATGAACTGGAGGAGCCCAGGAATGGCCACTAACTGAGTCCTGCAGGTGGGGTGAGGTGAGGAGGGGAGGTCAGGGAATACTATTCAGAAGATAAGACTGAGACCAGAGACTCTAGTGGGAGTTAGCCAGCAGAAGAGCAGGGAGGGGTTGTGGAAAAAGAGCTTTAGACAGAGACAATAACTTATGTGAAGACCCAGAGGCACTTAAGAGTTTTGTCAAGAACTAGAATCTTTGGAGATGAATTGCAAAAATGATAAACTTGTGAACAGTATCTATAGTATTTATCAATGGTTCTCATTCAGCTTTCTTTCTTTTTTTGTTTTAGTCCAAAAGTTTCATGGAAAAGCAAATGGGTGATGGCCTAAGGCTCTGCTTTAAGTGACAAGTGGAAACTTCTTAGACAACATCAGCACTCCTGAAGCTAGTGAGGATGCACAGCCCAGGCTTCCTGTTATCTGATGCATTTTACAAAATAAGCACATATATTAGGGTGAGGCTTCTAGATTTTTAATTTGCGTAAAGAATCTCCTGGGGGTTTTTGTTAGATTACAGATTCTGATTCAGTCTGGGTGGGTCTAAGACTGGGTGCTTAGGCTTCTCAGGTGGCGCTCGGGGTAAAGAATCCACCTGCCAATGCAGGAGGCATAAGAGATGAGGGTTCAATTCCTGGGTGTAGAAGGTCCCTTGGAGGAGGGCATGACAACCCACTCCAGTATTCTTGCCTGGAGAATCCCATGGACAGAGAAGCCTTGCGGGCTACAGTCCATAAGATTACAAACAGTTGGACACGACTGAAGTGACTTGGCATGCATGCGCACACAGACTGGGTGCAGAATTCTGATTCTGAGACTCTGGGTGGGCCTAAGAGCCTCCATTTAAAGTTCCCTGGTGATGTTGATCCCTGTGATCGAGGACCTCACTTTAAACAGTAAGGTCTTAAAGCACTTAAAGTGAAAGTGTTAGTCACTCAGCTGTGTCTGACTCTGACCCCTGTACTGTAGCCCACAAGGCTCCTCTGTCCATGGAATTCTCCAGGCAAGAATACTGGAGTGGGTAGCCATTCCCTTCTCCAGGGGATCTTTCCCACCCAATGTAGGCAGATTCTTTACCTTCTGAGCCACCAGAGAAGCCCCTTTAAAGCACTTAAGGAAGACCCAAATAAGGGAGATCAATGTACTGAAAGTTTCAGTATTTTGAACAATTTACTTAAAATACATTGTCATTCTCTCTTGCTGACACACACAGAAGTTCATCCTGTGGACTTAAGTTCATCCTGCAGTTCATCCTGCAGATTATACACAAATGTATAACAACTAACCAACCAATAGAGAATATAGTAACTTTTCTGGTTATTATCAATCTATAAATGGGTTAAACACATATTCTGTCGACTGCTGCCCTTTTCAATATTTATGCACTTACTCTTTTCTTTCTGCTGTGTTCTAGTATCTTAGTGATATAGCAGAGGAATGTATTTAAATATATGTTGCCTCTAAAGTACCTTTATCTTCATAGGGGAAGGTTCAAGGTGCACCAGTATGTCTCTTCTTCAGAAAAAATATCCCAATACACTCCAGAACACTGAACTCACAGAAGCTTCCCCACAGGGCTGACCTGTGAACTTTCAATGATTTACTTACCCCTCTCTGGCACACACACATTATTAAGGCTTTGAGATTCTTGCTTTTTCTGACTTGTCAGATCCAGTCAGTATACTGTACTCAGATAATGGACTGGGGTGATGTTCCGATTCAATCAAGGCCCCTGTGAGTATGACTGAAATATCTGGGTATTTAAAGCAATCAGCCTTGCCTGTGTTTGTCCAAATATTCACTCCCCCCAACCCTAATAATGAGAGCTCTGTTCCTTCCCAACTAGTCTCCCATCTTAGCAAAAGAGATCTGGTGGCTTGGTATATTTAAATGAAATAGCAATTCCAACTCTTACTATCAAGCCCTGCCCTGATTCTCAGCCATGTCTGCCTTTCAGCTACAGGAGATGAGGAAATTATACAGCACCACAGAGACTTTCTGGTTCTCTACAACTGCCTTGGGTTGGAAATTCAAGACTTTATGTTTATCATTTTCTTTACATACACTCTCCAGAGCAGCTATAAGTTGTCATTTCCCCACTCCTAACATCTTAGTAATCACTAATGTCAGCATAGCGATTAAACGTCACAGCCATGTTACCCACTAGCGCCTTGATCTCTATCTTCACTCGAGGCCACTATTGGTGATAATCTGAGTGACTGTGATGCTGTGCTGGGGATTACCAGTGTTTTCTATTTCTCTGGCACTCTGTACACTCTTTAAATAGGAGCGACTCAATCTCAGAATCCAATTCTGAGAGTCTGTTTGTCATGCCCCATACCTAGTACCAATTTCTTCCTTGGTCAGAGTTCCAGCAGCAAGCACAGCTCACATGTGAGGCCTAATGATAGTTTAAAACAGGACTAATTTTCTATATGTAGGTCTTTAGTTTCTTTAGGTAGATATATTCCTAAGTATTTTATTCTTTTTGTTGCAATGGTGAATGGAATTATTTCCTTAATTTCTGTATTTTCTCATTATTAGTGTATAGGAATGCAAGGGATTTCTGTGTGTTGATTTTATATCCTGCAACTTTACTATATTCATTGATTAGCTCTAGTAATTTTCTGGTGGAGTCTTTAGGGTTTATGCCCCAACCAGTAATGCTGAAGAAGCTGAAGTTGAACGGTTCTATGAAGACCTACAAGACCTTTTAGAACTAACACTCAAAAAAGATGTCCTTTTCATTATAGGGGACTGGAATGCAAAAGTAGGAAGTCAAGAAACACCTGGAGTAACAGGCAAATTTGGCCTTGGAATATGGAATGAAGCAGGGCAAAGACTAATAGAGTTTTGCCAAGAAAATGCACTGGTCATAACAAACACCCTCTTCCAACAACACAAGAGAAGACTCTATACATGGACATCACCAGTCAACACCGAAATCAGATTGATTATATTCTTTGCAGCCAAAGATGGAGAAGCTCTATACAGTCAGCAAAAACAAGACCAGGAGCTGACTGTGGCTCAGATTGTGAACTCCTTATTGCCAAATTCAGACTGAAATTGAAGAAAGTAGGGAAAACCACTAGACCATTCAGGTATGACCTAAATCAAATCCCTTATGATTATACAGTGAAAGTGAGAAATAGATTTAAGGGCCTAGATCTGATAGATAGAGTGCCTGATGAACTATGGAATGAGGTTCATGACATTGTACAGGAGACAGGGATCAAGACCATCCCCATAGAAAAGAAATGCAAAAAAGCAAAATGGCTGTCTGGGGAGGCCTTACAAATAGCTGTGAAAAGAAGAGAAGCAAAAAGCAAAGGAGAAAAGGAAAGATATAAACATCTGAATGCAGAGTTCCAAAGAATAGCAAGAAGAGATAAGAAAGCCTTCCTCAGCGATCAATACAAAGAAATAGAGGAAAACAACAGAATGGGAAAGACTAGGGATCTCTTCAAGAAAATCAGAGATACCTAAGCAACATTTCATGCAAAGATGAGCTCGATAAAGGACAGAAATGGTATGGACCTAACAGAAGCAGAAGACATTAAGAAGAGATGGCAAGAATACACAGAAGAACTGTACAAAAAAGATCTTCACGACCCAGATAATCACAATGGTGTGATTACTGACCTAGAGCCAGACATCCTGGAATGTGAAGTCAAGTGGGCCTTAGAAAGCATCACTACGAACAAAGCTATTGGAGGTGATGGAATTCCAGTTGAGCTATTCCAAATCCTGAAAGACAATGCTGTGAAAGTGCTGCACTCAATATGCCAGCAGATTTGGAAAACTCAGCAGTGACCACAGGACTGGAAAAGGTCAGTTTTCATTCCAATCCCAAAGAAAGGCAATGCCAAAGAATGCTCAAACTACCACACAATTGCACTCATCTCACATGCTAGTAAAGGAATGCTCAAAATTCTCCAAGCCAGGCTTCAGCAATATGTGAACTGTGAACTTCCTGATGTTCAAGCTGGTTTTAGAAAAGGCAGAGGAACCAGAGATCAAATTGCCAACATCCGCTGGATCATGGAAAAAGCAAGAGAGTTCCAGAAAAGCATCTATTTCTGCTTTATTGACTATGCCAAAGCCTCTGACTGTGTGGATCACCATAAACTGTGGAAAATTCTGAAAGAGATGGGAATACCAGACCACCTGATCTGCCTCTTGAGAAATTTGTATGCAGGTCAGGAAGCAACAGTTAGAACTGGACATGGAACAACAGACTGGTTCCAAATAGGAAAAGGAGTACGTCAAGGCTGTATATTGTCACCCTGTTTATTTAACTTATATGCAGAGTACATCATGAGAAACGCTGGACTGGAAGAAACACAAGCTGGAATCAAGATTGCCGGGAGAAATATCAATAACCTCAGATATGCAGATGACACCACCCTTATGGCAGAAAGTGAAGAGGAACTAAAAAGCCTCTTGATGAAAGTGAAAGTGGAGAGTGAAAAAGTTGGCTTAAAGCTCAACAGTCAGAAAACGAAGATCATGGCATCTGGTCCCACCACTTCATGGGAAATAGATGGGGAAATAGTGGAGACAGTGTCAGACTTTATTTCTCTGGGCTCCAAAATCACTACAGATGGTGACTGCTGCCATGAAATTAAAAGGCACTTACTCCTTGGAAGAAAAGTTATGACTAACCTAGATAGCATATTCAAAAGCAGAGACATGACTTTGCCAACAAAGGTTCGTCTAGTCAAGGCTATGGTTTTTCCTGTGGTCAAGTATGGATGTGAGAGTTGGACTGTGAAGAAAGCTGAGCACCGAAGAATTGATGCTTTTGAACTGTGGTGTTGGAGAAGACTCTTGAGAGTCCCTTGGACTGCAAGGAGATCCAACCAGTCCATTCTGAAGGCGATCAGCCCTGGGATTTCTTTGGAAGGAATGATGCTAAAGCTGAAACTCCAGTACTTTGGCCACCTCATTCGAAGAAGAGTTGACTCATTGGAAAAGACTCTGATGCTGGGAGGGATTGGGGGCAGGAGGAGAAGGGGACAACAGAGGATGACATGGCTGGATAGTATCACTGACTCGATGGACGTGAGTCTGAGTGAACTCCGGGAGTTGGTGATGGACAGGGAGGCCTGGCGTGCTGCAATTCATGGGGTCGCAGAGTCGGACACGACTGAGCGACTGATCTGATCTGATATAGAGGATCATGTCATCTGCAAACAGTGAGAGTTTTACTTTTTCTTTTCCAATTAGATTCCTTTTATTTCTTTTTCTGCTCTGATTGCTGTAGCCAAAACTTCCAAAACTATGTTGAATAGTAGTGGTGAAAGTGGGCACCCTTGTCTTGTTCCTGACTTTAGGGGAAATGCTTTCAATTTTTCACCATTTAGGATAATGTTTGCTGTGGGTTTATCATATATAGCTTTTATTATGTTGAGGTGTGTTCCTTCTATTCCTGCTTTCTGGAGAGTTTTTATCATAAATGAATGTTGAATTTTATCAAAGGCTTTCTCTGCATCTATTGAGAGAATCATATGGCTTTTATTTTTCAACTTGTTAATGTGGTGTATTACATTGATTGATTTGCAGATATTGAAGAATCCTTGCATCCCTGGGATAAAGCCCATTTGGTCATGGTGTATGATCTTTTTAATTTCTAACTTATATATAGAAAACTATAAAACACTTGTGAAAGAAATCAAAGAGGACACTAATAGATGGAGAAATATACCATGTTCATGGATCGGAAGAATCAATATAGTGAAAATGAGTATACTACCCAAAGCAATCTATAGATTCAATGAAATCCCTATCAAGCTACCAATAGTATTTTTCATGGAGCTAGAACAAATAATTTCACAAGTTGTATGGAAATACAAAAAAATCTCGAATAGCCAAAGCAATCTTGTGAAAGAAGAATGGAACTGGAGGAATCAACCTCCCTGACTTTAGGCTCTACTACAAAGCCATAGTCATCAAGACAGTATGGTACTGGCACAAAGACAGAAATATAGATCAATGGAACAAAATAGAAAGCCCAGAGATAAATCCATGCACATATGGACACCTTATCTTTGACAAAGGAGGCAAGAATATACAATGGATTAAAGACAATCTCTTTAACAAGTGGTGCTGGGAAAACTGGTCAATCACTTGTAAAAGAATGAAACTAGAACACTTTCTAACACCATACACAAAAATAAACTCAAAATGGATTAAAGATCTAAATGTAAGACCAGAAACTACAAAACTCCTAGAGGAGAACATAGGCAAAACACTATCCGACATACATCACAGCAGGATACTCTATGACCCACCTCCCAGAGTAATGGAAATAAAAGCAAAAATAAACAAATGGGACCTAATTAAACTTAAAAGCTTCTGCACAACAAAGGAAACTATAAGCAAGGTGAAAAGACAGCCTTCGGAATGGGAGAAAATAATAGCAAATGAAGCAACTTACAAACAACTAATCTCAAAAATATACAAGCAACTCCTGCAGCTCAATTCCAGAAAAATAAATGACCCAATCAGAAAATGGGCCAAAGAACTAAACAGACATTTCTCCAAAGAAGACATACAGATGGCTAACAAATACATGAAAAGATGCTCAACATCACTCATTATCAGAGAAATGCAAATCAAAACCACAATGAGGTACCATTTCACGCCAGTCAGAATGGCTGTGATCCAAAAGCCTACAAGCAATAAATGCTGGAGAGGGTGTGGAGAAAAGGGAACCCTCTTACACTCTTGGTGGGAATGCAAACTAGTACAGCCACTATGGAGAACAGTGTGGAGATTCCTTAAAAAACTGGAAATAGAACTGCCATACGACCCAGCAATCCCACTGCTGGGCATACACACTGAGGAAACCAGAAGGGAAAGAGACACGTGTACCCCAATGTTCATCACAGCACTGTTTATAATAGCCAGGACATGGAAGCAACCTAGATGTCCATCAGCAGATGAATGCATCAGAAAGCAGTTTTACATATACACAATGGAGTATTACTCAGCCATTCAAAAGAATACATTTGAATCAGTTCTAATGTGGTGGATGAAACTGGAGCCTATTATACAGAGTGAAGTAAGCCAGAAAGAAAAACACCAATACAGTATACTAACGCATATATATGGAATTTAGAAAGATGGTAACGATAACCCTGTAAGCGAGACAGCAAAAGAGACACAGATGTATAGAACAGTCTTATGGACTCTGTGAGAGAGGGAGAGGGTGGGAGGGTTTGGGAGAATGGCATTGAAACATGTATAATATATATGAAATGAATTGCCAGTCCAGGTTTGATGCATGACACAGGATGCTTGGGGCTGGTGCACTGGGATGACCCAGAGGGATGGTATGGGGAGGGAGGTGGGAGGGGGGTTCAGGATTGGGAACACGTGTACACCTGTGGCAGATTCATGTTGATGTATGGCAAAACCAATACAATATTGTAAAGTAATTAATCTCCAATTAAAATAAACAAATTTATATTAAAAAAAGAAATAAAGGAGATTTTAAAACGTTTTTAAAAAAATAAAACAGGACTAATCCAGTTACCCCCAGAAATGCCCATCAATCTGTGCTGGCTGCAAAGAGCCAACATTTTCTTTTATTCACTACATAGTATTACCTTTCACAGGTAAGTTTTATAAGCCATCTAGAATTCGCTTGTGTATATCATACACATTCATTTCTCTCCATAGAATATACCATGAATCTTCCTAAAAATCATCACTGATTTGTGATGCCACCTTTATCATGTATCAACTTTCCATTCATTCAGATGTCTGTTTCTAGGCTCTGCATTTCATTCTATCGGTCTATTTGTATGTTGCTTTTACTATTCTGGCTGTGTAGTGTGTCTGAAAACCTGATAGGTGATTTAGTCACCTATATATAGATGACTATATATAATGTATGTATAGTGTACATATGTATCTATATAGTATATATGTATCTATATATATGTATAGATGACTATATATATACATCTATATTCATGTCAGATTCAGGTTTATTAAGATCTTCACACCTTCCTTCATGCTCAGTTACCAACAGATGATTTTAAACTATCATCTAGGGAGGGTAAAGGGTTATCTTTAGTACTTCGTTTTGCTGAGCAAGGTACATTAACACAAAGATAAGCTGAATTACTCATTGGTCACCTGTGATTTTCCTTCTCTACCCTTTCCTACACAGTGCTCCATCTTTCCTTTCAATAAATACTACGGGCTGAATTGTGTCCTCCTCCACTCTCACCTCACCAACCCCCCCCCCCCCCACAATCCATATGTTGAAGTCCCAATCCCCAGTACCTCTAAATGTGATATATTTGGAGATAGGATCTTTAAAGAGGCAATTAAGTTAAAACAATGTCATTAAGGTGAGATCTAATTCAATTAATATTGCTGCCCTTACCTTATATGAAGAATAAATTTGGACACAGAAATGTGGAGAGGAGAGACAATACTCAGACACAGGGAGAAGCTGGCCATCTACAAACCAAGGAGAGTAGCCTCAGAAGGCATCAAAGCCGTTGACACCTTGATCTTGGACTTCTAGTCTCCAGTCATGAGAAAATAAAGCCACCCCTGCAGATGGTGACTGCAGCCATGAAATTAAAAGATGCTTACTCCTTGGAAGGAAAGTTATGACCAACCTAGATAGCATATTCAAAAACAGAGACATGACTTTGCCAACAAAGTTTCGTCTAGTCAAGGCTATGGTTTTTCCTGTGGTCATGTATGGAGGTGAGAGTTGGACTGTGAAGAAGGCTGAGCGCTGAAGAATTGATGCTTTTGAACTGTGGTGTTGGAGAAGACTCTTGAGAGTCCCTTGGACTGCAAGGAGATCCAACCAGTCCATTCTGAAAGCGATCAGCCCTGGGATTTCTTTGGAAGGAATGATGCTAAAGCTGAAACTCCAGTACTTTGGCCACCTCATGTGAAGAGTTGACTCATTGGAAAAGACTCTGATGCTGGGAGGGATTGGGGGCAAGAGGAGAAGGGGATGACAGAGGATGAGATGGCTGGATGGCATCACCGACTCAATGTATGTGAGTCTGAGTGAACTCCGGGAGTTGGTGATGGACAGGGAGGCCTGGCGTGCTGCAATTCATGGGGTCGCAAAGAGTCGGACACGACTGAGCAACTGATCTGATCTGATCTGTAGTACTTTGTCACAGCAGCTCGAGCAAACTAAAACAACCAGGTATTGAAAGAATATCAACTTAAAGAGGTGCACCAAACTTCAGCTGAGTTCTCGTGCCCATATACCTTAATCTTGCCCTGTCCAAATCTATGGTTCTAATTTTGGTCTTTTTTCTGAGGAGTAGACTTGCTCATTAACCAGGGTTTCGTCATTCCTTTGTAGATATCTGTCTAGCACCTGGAGCTCAAGTGCTCCAAAGTTAAGTCCTGATGTTTTCCTTCAATTCTGCTGTTCTCTGGTTGTCTCTGTCTTATATAACGGCCATGGAGAGGCCCAAGAGTCACCCTAGGCTTCTGCCCCAGCCTTCCTATTGAGTACACATCAATAGAGTCAGTTTATCCTACACTGGATCTTTCCTCAGGGTGTGACGGCTGTTATTCCTGTCACAGGGGAAGTGTAATTGGTGTTGGAAGAGCAAGAACCTGAGCAGAGTGTGAGACAGGACTTGTGCTCTGCTCCCTGGCTGTTGCTGCCCTGACAGGGGCAGGGTCTGCACCCCAGCTGTTGGACCGGAAGCCCTGAGGGATAACTGGATCAGGCTCTGTTGCCCTCGAGTTCATGCTCTGACCCAAGGAGGCAACGACTGTAGCAAGTGAGGCCCTTGTACTCACAGAGAACCTATGCACTGCCTGTGTAGGCATCTGTGGATCAGTTCAGAAGCAGCCCAAGGTTGCATCCCTTCTTTGGTGGTGCTTGTCCCAGATCTAGTGCAGAGCTGTGGTATGGAGTAGGCTGGGGCTGGGCTTGAGGCATGGTGGCTGTAGAAATTGAACTGGCTGTGCCTCTGCCAGAGATCTGGATGGTCTCCATGGCAGCCTTGTCCCAGTACCTATCTGCCCCAGATCTAGCACTAAGTTGCAGTATGAAGTTGGAGGGAGCTAGCGTGCTGTTTCTGGGAGAGGAATCACTGTGTGCTCCTGTGGGCATGGACACTGGCAACTGCCACCCACCCAGATCAGAGTCCAGATGCCTGGTCTGTCTCTGCATAACTGGACGAGTTGTTTCCCAGGGCTCAGATCTTGGAGCAGGCTGTGGTCTGGAGTGAGTGCGCCTTCAGTGATGACCCTGTTCAGAATGGGAAGTGCAGCGAGTCAGCTGCTTCCAGAATAAGGCTCTCTCTGCTTTTATTGTTGGCAAGCCAGCACAGGCACACTCCTCGTGCATGGAGTCTAGGCTTCACCAGCCCTTCTGTCTGTCCCAGTGGTCCTTTAGCAGTCAAGGAGGCTTTTCTCCTCTACGCAGGGACCCAGGACTGTGATGTGCAGGTTGTGGCTTGACATGCTGGCTCCTTAGGGTGAGGGCCCACCTATGTGAACCTTTTCTTCCTTACAGATCCTTCACAGTGGTGCATCCCGACCTGATATCTCTTTTCTGTCTTATCCGATAACAGGAAGATCTTTCTTGCAGCTTTGACTGTTGAGGAGTTCTTCTGCAGATTTGGTTAGTTTTCTGTGAGAATCATTCCACGTGTTTGATGTGTTTGTCAAGGGGATGTGGGATTCCATGTCCTCTTACTCCACCATCTTGATTTATGATTCTATTATTTAAATCAAAAAGTTCTAATTCCTTAGCAAGGCATTCATGGTCTTTGATAATCTGGTCCAACCTACCACTTCAACATTTTTATTACCACATATCCCTCTTCCAAGCACCCTTTACGCTTGCCACAATAGATTTTTTTCACATCTTCCAGTACAAAACATATTCTCACACTTAGGTGTTTTTGATCTCTGCCTGCGATGCCTTTCATTCCCTATTTTACTGTTAAACTCCATACATCCTCTGGGACCAAATAAATAGATGCTTTCTCCAATAAACTGCCCTTGGAAATTAGCACTCCCAACTGTGATTGGCAGTTTCATATTTTGCACCTCCAATTGCACCTTTTGAATACCATTTCTTTCATATTTATTATATTTGTCTTAGTTTGATATCTCTGGCCCTTTCAAGGAAGTAGGAAGCTTTGTGAAGGGAAGGGCAATTTTTTGCTCATTTTTCTATACCAAACCAATATATAGTATAGGGCTTTGTACACTGTAGGGGATCTTTAAATAAGCTGAAAGAGTGTAAGAGTTTGCCAAGTATCAATTCTATATGAGTTTTGAGTTTGAAAACATGTTACCATTTAATTAACTTTAGTTCACTTATTTTGTGGAAAATATGACTTTCTCACTCATAGACCGAAAAGCTCATTTCTCTTTTGGCTGTAAAGCAGCTGTTAGAAAATATTATGAAAAATGAAGTGCAAGTTAATCAGAGAAATGAAAATCAAATTTTCCTTGAAATGTCCTCAGAATTAAAATTCAGAGAAATCGTGCAGAAGGCAAAAACATGGTTGCATTTGCCAAATCTAGAATATTTTTAGGAGTATTTTATGGTGATTCTTAATCTTCTCAGGGTTCAGACACAGCCTATGGAAGCAGCAGGTCCACTCTCCCAAATCTACAGGAAATGCTATTTGGAGCTGAAAGTGGCCTTGCAATCTGAGAAACAGTATAGCAAGACATATAGCACTTGAGATGCAGCCAACACTGAGTAGATTCAAAGCCTTCATTATCTTTAGCCTCTCCCCGAGTTATTCTGAAAGCGAGTCTGGTGTAAGTACCATTTCCTGCTAGGACCGGATCCCGTGGGGTCACTGCTTAACCATTAAACACTCTCAAGTTGTGGGATCCTTTTGCCTTAGATTTAGTTATGTTTCTTGTTTCCTGCTCCTTTTGGTTTCTGATCGCACTTCTAACTGTAGAGTCTGATTAGTGTTGGAGAAACGGAGCCTGTTCTAATCCAACTGTCTTATGGACCACTGTGTGTGGTTTTTAACGACTCTCCAACAGTGCCTCAGACAGACCCTCAGTCTTTAAAGTCCACAATTTGAAGGCTGCTGACTTTAATAACTTAATTCAGCTTAATGGAGGAAATATTATAGTTATTTTGCTCTGACAGCCTGAGTTCTGAATGCTCCCACTCCTTAGTAGTTGATAAGGCTAGATTTCTTAAAACTCAACAAGGAGAATCTCTCTTAGTGGTAGTTAAATGAACTCCACATAGAAAATTTGACAGGAGAAGGTAAAGTATTTGACAACCTCTACTTACTCATACAAACGCTCTCCACAGATGTAGATTCCATTTCTCCACCCAATTCTGTATTAACTGTAGAATGAATAAGGAAAATCTTATTGGTTAGAGAAAATTCAAATAATGTTATATTATCTCACTTGATTCTCACAAATATCCCTGTGGGGTAGATATAATTGGGTAAAACCATGTGAAACTGTCATTTGTATTAGTCAAAAATGGTTGGCATCAGAAATTTTACATAGGTAAATTCTGTTATTATTATCTCCATTTTACAGATGAGAAACATGAAGTTTGGAGGTCAAGTCATGTGCTGAAAGTTACAGAGCTGCTAAATTGCAGAGCCAGGCATAGAACCTAGGAGACTAAGTTTGTGTGATTCCAAAGCCTTGTTCTCCACCAGGCTGTACAGCCAGGTGTGGAACAATTAGGCTGAGAGAAAATTCCCTATTCATTGACACAGCATAGAGTTGGGTAGCATTCCTTGTTGTAGTTACGATTCATAAAGACAGATTCAGATTATGCAAGTAGATATGTTCTGGTTTCCTCCCCTGTGAGCTTTAACGGTGTTAACTGAATAATGATTTTACAGCTCTTGATCCATGGGGATGAAATTGCTTAACATATGGATGGCAAATGGTTTAAAAATACTCGTTTTATTTTTTTTTAATTTATATTGGAATATAGTTGATTTACAATGTTGTGTTAGTTTCAGGTGTACAGCAAAGTGAATACATGTACACAGGCCGTTACAGAGTACTGAGTAGAGCTGTCTGTGCTGTACAGTAGGTCCTTAGCAAAATTACATAATGTTTTAAGTTCCCAAGGCTGTGATTGGCTGGAAGGTTCTCACACTGCCTTTGGTTTGTCTCTTATGTTTTCCCCCTTAGATTATAAACTACTCAAGTACAGCTACCCTTTTTTCTTTGAGACTCCTTCTCAGTTAGCTTACATAAATGATTACTGATGTTTAGGACACTGGTATCAGTCTGGAAACGGTGGTGGCCCAACTACAGACAAAAATATTGCTGCCTAGATGGGGCAGCTCAATCAAAAGGTTTCAGTGCACATGCTCTGAGTAGGGGCTATGTATCCTTCATTTCGCTACTTTTGTTTTCCCTTTTGGAGGGTTGCTTTTTATGCCTTTGTCTTTTACTTATGCAGCTCTGTATCTACAGCCAATCCTCTTCTGCCCCAGGCCTACAAAATAAAGGCAGTTAATTTATGCATCAAAAGTCTGATAGTACATAGAAGGTCATTCATTGAAACCTAAGGGACCTGTTTAAACACTGGTGATCATTCAGATTAGTGTGATTGCCGACCCAGGGCCTGAGAGAAACTACGTTGACCTGAATAGAAACCAAGCTATGAGAAGATTTGATTTTAAATAAGGTTTGAAACTATACGTCTCCACTCTGGCAGCAGATTTTTTTTCATGGCACTATTGTGAATTGCTACCAGGGGCATGAAATGAATAAACACAGATAATAGGGCTATGGAGATGGGTTGAGGGGTGAGTCTGTGGGAATAGCGTTGTTGTTTTTAATTTATCTTCACTGTTTTGTTAGACAACATGAATTATTTTGAGATGTACCTTATTTATTTTAGAATTCTACCACACCTGCCTCCCCCACCCCTGAGACCAAGAGAAGGAGCAACAGATTCCTTTGACTCTGACTCTCTGTGCTGGTCTCACTAGAGCTTTGTTTTGTTTCTTTAATTGAAAGATACTTGGCATGTAACATTGTATAAGTTTAAGGTGTACAACATGTTCATTTGATACACACAATAGGATTATATATTGTAATATGATTGCCACTGTAGCCTCAGTTGGCAACTCTGTCAGGTCGCACAATGATTATTTCTTTGTTTGTGTGGTTATAATTAAGATCCCTTTCTGGTTCTCAACATGCCAGCAAATTTGGGAAATTTAGCAGGGGCCACAGGACTGGAAAAGGTCAGTTTTCATTCCAATCCCAAAGAAGGGCAATGCCAAAGAATGTTCAAACTACTGTACAATTGCACTCATTTCACATGCTAGCAAAGTAATGCTCAAAATCCTCCAAGCCAGGCTTCAATAGCACGTGAACCGAGAACTTCCAGATGTCAAGCTGGATTCAGAAAAGCCAGAGGAACCAGAGATCAAATTGCCAACATCTGTTGAATCATAGAAAAAGCAAGAGAATTCCAGAAAAAATCTACTTCGGCTTCATTGACAACACTAAAGCCTTTGACGGTGGATCACAACAAACTGCGGAAAACTCCTGAAAAGATGGTAATACCAGACCACCTTACCTGCCTCCTGAGAAACCTGTATGTAGGTCAACAGTCTTTTGTACTCTGTGGGAGAGGGCAAGGGTGGGATGATTTGGGAGAATGGCATTGTAACATGTATAATATCATATGTGAAATGATTGCCAGTCCAGGTTTGATGCATGATACAGGTTGATTGGGGCTGGTGCACTGGGATGACCCAGAGGGATGGTATGGGGAGGGAATTGGGAGCAGGGTTCAGGATGGAGAACACGTGTACACCTGTGGTGGATTCATGTTGATGTATGGCAAAACCAATACAATATTGTAAAGTAATCAGCCTCCAATTAAAATAAATTAATTTATATTAAAAAAAAAAAAAGAAGAAGCAACAGTTAGAACCAGACATGGAACACCGGACTGGTTCCAAACTGGGAGAAGAGTATGTCAAGGCTGTATGTTGTCATCCATTTAACTTATACACACAGTACATCATGTGAAATGCCAGATTGGATGACGCATACACTGGAATCAAGATTGTCAGGAGAAATATCAATAATCTCAGATATGCAGATGACACCACCCTTATGGCAGAAAGTGAAGAGGAACTTAAGAGCCTCTTGATGAAGGTGAAAGGGGAGAGTGAAAAAGCTGGCTTAAAACTCAGCATTCAGAAACTAAGATAATGGCATCTAGTCCCATCACTTCATGGCAAATACATGGGGCAACAATGGAAACTGTGACAGATTTTATTTTCTTGGTCTCCAAAATCACTGTAGATGGTGACTGCGGTCACGAAATGAAAAAGACACTTGTTCCTTGGAAGAAAAGCAATGACAAACATAGACAGTGTATTAATAAGCAGAGACATTCTTTGCTGACAAAGATCCATCTAGTCAAGGCTATGGTTTTTCCAGTAGTCATGTATGGATATGAGAGTTGGATGATAAAGAAAGCTGATGCTTTTGAACTGTAGTGTTGGAGAAGACTCTTGAGAGTCCCTTGGACTGCAAGGAGATCACGCCAGTCAATCCTAAAGACAATCAATCTTGAATATTCTTTAGAAGGACTGATGCTGAAGCTGAAGTTCCAATACTTTGACCACCTGATGTGAAGAACTGACTCATTGGAAAAGACCCTGATGCTGGGAAAGATAGAAGGCAGGAGGAGAAGGGGACGACAGAGGATGAGATGGTTGGATGGCATCACTGACTCAATGGACATGAGTCTGAGCAAACTCTGGGAGATAGTGACGGGCAGGGAAGCCTGGCGTGCTGCAGTCCATGGGGTTGCAAAGAGTCAGACACGACTGAGTGACAGAATAGCAGTGTTCACTATACGGTGCATTAGATCTCCAGAACTTTTTTATTGACTGGATGCAAGCTTGCCCAGAGTTGTTTTTAAAGTTGCTGTGGATAGTTTCCCTTGAAACTGGTCTTTCTCTATCTTTGGCTGGCCTGCCTCACATTTTCAGACAATGGACCACTTGGGCAATTGATAGGATGAAGCTTGAGAAGTTCTGTACTTGTGCAGTGAATAACAGGAAGTGGTGCAGTCCCTCTGAAGTACAACCTGTAGCTAATCCCTCTGAAGTACAACCCCCAGCCCCATTAATTTCTTTATCCTCTTTCTAGTTGGCAGCCGCTGCCAAGTATCTCAAAGACATGGCAACTGGATTTAGTGGGACTTCTCTAAATCCCAGAGTCATGATATTCTTATACTTACATGATTCTATTTCCACTTATATTAATCCTTTATTCTTATAAACAATATCAAGACAGTCTCTACGTTGAAACAGCTATGGAGGGTACTAAAAAATAAACACAAAGCTCTCACTGGATGACAGCCTTCTTTAGGTTGGCTTTTACATTCTGATACAAATATAGAAGATGGCATATAATGTAAGTGTACAGTAAAAATAATAAAATGAACAGCAACGTACCCTCCACCTAGTCTGAAAAATAATAATGCTTCTGAATTTAACATAACAATGCCTCTGTATTTCCCTATGCCATGAGTCCTTCTTAATCCCATCACCTCTTGGCTTTCAGAGGTAACCACTATCCTGAATTTCTTAGTATCCTTGCTTTTCTTTGTGGTTACACCACACTACCACATATATACTACTACTACTACTAAGTCGCTTCAGTCGTGTCCAACTCTGTGCGACCCCATAGACGGCAGCCCACCAGGCTCCGCCATCCCTGGGATTCTCCAGGCAAGAACACTGGAGTGGGTTGCCATTTCCTTCTCCAATGCATGAAAGTGAAATGTGAAAGTCAAGTCACTCAGTCGTGTCCGACTCTTCACGACCCCATGGACTGCAGCCTACCAGGTTCCTCCGTCCATGGGCCTTTCCAGGCAAGAGTACTGGAGTGGGGTGCCATTGCCTTCTCCGTACCACATATATATGTATCCTTAAATAATAAATCACTTAATTTCATGAGTTTCTGAATTTCATATAAACTGAGTCACATATATATGTATGCTTCCGTGACCTTTGTTTTTTTGCTCAACGTTATGGCTTTGAGATTAACTTGTGTTGTTGTCTATAGCTGAGTTTTATTTATTTTTATTGTTGTCTTTAATCTATTGTTTGGCCTCAATTTTATCTGTCCACTTGTTGATGAATATGTGGGTTATTAAATTGTATACTATTAATAATACTACATTAAGACATTAAATAGAGAATTTCTAAATGAAATATTTGCAACCTGTTTAATAGATTTCCTTTTTGCCTGAAATGGCTATATGCAATTCAACTGAACTTTCCTCTAATTTGTAAACTGCTCAGGCACTATCCTAGCAGTCACTTTGAAAAGATATTAGTGATAATGCCGCGAAGAGCGCACATCTGCCGCAGAAAGACATATATTCTGCAGTGGGTTGAATAAGTGTTCCCCCCAAAAGTCCATGCCCACCAGGAGCCTCATTATGTAACTTCTTTGGAACTAGGATCTTAGCACATGTAACTAATTAAGATGAGGTCATACTGGATGAGGGTGGGCAGTAAATCCAATGACTGGTTTCCTGACAATAAGAGTGGACACAGAGAGACACAGATGTCCAGACAAGGAGGCCATGTGACTGTGGAGGCAGAGATTAGAACGATGTAGTTACAAGCCAGAGTATGCTAAGTATTGCTGGGAGCCACCAGCAACTAGGAAGAGGCAGGAAAGGCATCTTCCCTGGAAGGTTCAGAGGAAACATGGCCCTGCCGACTGATTTCAGACTTCTAAGATCAGGACTGTGAGACAATAAAGTTCTGTTGTCTTGAGCACTCAGTTTGTTATCATCTGTCATGGCAGCCCTGGGAAACGAAAACTCTAAAAAGTCTATGCCTCTGTGAATGAAGATGGATGAGATGCACCTTATGGAGCTTTGTATTCCACAAGACTCTGCCTAGTTTCCCAGATTCAAAACTCTTAAGCAGCTGCGTCTTGGTTTGTACACATGGATCCTTAGGCACCGGGATCACCACCTCCTATAATAGCTTTACAGTCTAAACTGCTATCCACAGTGGTCCATCTGCACAATGGAGTGGATGTTAGGTTGCACAGATCCTGCTGGGCTCCACTCAGTGAGTCCAGGCAGTGGTGTGGGCAGGCTGACATGATAGGACTTGTCCTCTGCAAGTCCTCACTGTGTCCGAGTGGTGCTCCTCAGAGTCCTGGAAGAGGCCCCATCTGGATGGAGGTGATTAACCTAGTGGAAGCTCTGAGTGCCCCAAGTCCAGCTGATCACACCACGGGCTGACCAGATCTTCACACTGGCTGCTCAGTGCTCAGCAGAAAGCCTCAGCATGTACCTGTAGGGCAAAAGTTGCCACTAATGCTTGTTCACCTCTGTTGGCTCTTATTATTTTATTTCTGGCTTCTGAAGAAATCCTTTACTTCTCAACAGCTCTGCTGCTGATTTTTAAACATTTAAAATATTTTATTTAGCATAATAACTTGTGCTGAATTAAAAGGTTTTCTTTGAACATTTAGTCTATCAATTTGAGCCTAGCCACTGAGGGCTAGAATTCAGCTGGCCTTTGCAAAAAGATAGTTGCAGTTAACCAAGAATCACCTTCTACTGAAGAAATATATGTATTTTATATACACATAAATTGATACAGCCACTATAGAGAACAACATGGAAGCTCCCTTAAAAACTAAAAATAGAACTACCATATGATGTAGCAATTCCAATCCTAGGTCTCTACCTGGAGAAAACCATAATTCAAAAAGATACATGCATCCCAAAGTTTGTTGCAGCTCTATTTACAATAGTCAGACATTGAAGCAACCTAAATGCCTATCAACATAGGAATGTTAAACATAGGAATGGATAAAGAAGATGTGGTATGTATATACAATGGAATACTCAGTTCGGTTCAGTCACTCAGTTGTGTCCGACCCTTTGCGACCCCCATGGACTGCAGCATGCCAGGCTACCCTGTCCATCACCAACTCCCAGAGCTTACTCAAACTCATGTCCATTGAGTCAGTGATGCCAACCAACCATTTCATCCTGTCTCTTTCCAAATGAGTCAGTTCTTCACATCAGGTGGCCAACTATTGGAGTTTCAGCTTCAGCATCACTCCTTCCAGTGAATATTCAGGACTGATTTCCTTTAGGATGGACTGGTTGGATCTCCTTGCTGTCCAAGGGACTCTTAAGAGTCTTCTCCAACACCACGGTTCAAAAGCATCAATTCTTTGGCACTCAGCTTTCTTTATAGTCCAACTCTCACATCCATATATGACTACTGGAAAAACCAAAGCTTTGACTACATGGACTTTGCTGACGAAGTAATGTCTCAGCTTTTTAATATGCTCTCTAGGTTGGTCATAACTTTTCTTTCAAGGAGCAAGCATCTTTTAATTTCATGGCTGCAGTCACAATCCTCACTGATTTTGGAGCCCCAGAAAATAAAGTCTGTCACAGTTTCCACTGTTTCCCCATGTGTTTGCCATGAAGTGATGGGACCAGATGCCATGGTTTTAGTTTTCTGAATGTTGAGTTTTAAGCCAACTTTTTCACTCTCCTCTTTTACTGTCATCAAGAGGCTCTTTAGTTCTTCTTCACTTTCTGCCATAAGGGTGGTGCCATCTGCATATCTGAGGTTATTGATATTTCTCCCGGCAATCTTGATTCCAGCTTGTGCTTCATCCAGTCCAGCATTTCTCATGATGCACTCTGCATACAAGTTAAATAAGCAGGATGACAATAGATAGCCTTGACGTATTCCTTTCCTGATTTAGAACCAGTCTGTTGTTCCGTGTCCAGTTCTAACTATTGCTTCTTGACCTGCATACAGATTTTTCAGGAAGCAGGTCAGGTGGTCTGGTATTCCCATCTCTTTCAGAATTTCCCACAGTTTATTGTGAGCCACACAGTTAAAGGCTTTGGCACAGTCCATAAAACAGAAGTAGATTTTTTCTGGAACTCTCTCATTTTTTTGATAATCCAACAGATGTAGGCAATTTGATTTCTGGTTCCTCTGCCTTTTCTAAATCCAGCTTGAACATCTCAAAGTTCACAGTTCACATACTGTTGAAGCCTGGCTTGGAGAATTTTGAGCACTACTTTGCTAGCATGTGAGATGAGTGCTATTGTGAGGTAGTTTGAACACTCTTTGGCATTGCCTTTCTTTGGGGGTTGAAATGAAAACTGACCTTTTCCTGTCCTGTGGCCACTGCTGAGTTTTCCAAATTTGCTGGCATATTGAGTGCAGCACTTTCACAGCATCATCTTTTAGGATGTGAAATACCTCAACTGGAATTCCACCACCTCCACTAGCTTTGTTTATAGTGATGCTTCCTAAGGCTCACTTGACTTAGTATTTCAGGATGTCTGGCTCTAGGTGAGTGATCACCCCATCATGATTATCTGGGTCATTCATTATTCAGCTATAAAAAGGAATGAAACTGTGCCATTTGCAGAGACATGGATGGACCTAGATACTGTCATACAGAGTGAAATCAGAAAGAGAAAAACAAATATCGTATATTAACAAATATATGTGGAATCTAAAAAAGTGATATAGATGAACTTATCTGCAAAGCAGAAATAGAGACACCAGAGATAGATAACAAAGGTATGGATACCAATGGGGGAAGGGGCGAGGTGAGTGGATTGGGAGATTGGGATTTTATACACTACTATATATAAAGTTCCCTGGTGGCTCAGACAGTAAAGAATCTGCCTTCAATGCAGGAGACCCAGGTTTGATCCCTGGGTGAAAAAGATCCCTGGAGAGGGGCATGGCAACCCGCTCCAGTATTCTTGCCTGGAGAATTCCATGGACAGAGGAGCCTGGCGGGCTACAGTCCATAGGGTCACAGAGTTGGACACGACTGAAGCTACTGAAAAGGAGCACAACATATAAAATAGATAGCTAATGATAAGTGACTGTAGAGCACAGGGAACTCTACTCAGTGCTCTTTGGTGACCTAAGTGGGAAGGAAATCCAAAAAAAGAGATGATATATCTATACGCAAAGCTGCTGATTCACTGTGCTGTACATCAGAAACTAATACAACATTGTAAGGCAACTGTACTCAAATAAAATAAAATTTAAAAACAATCATATTCTCCTGAATAAGTATATGTATTGTAATCTGTTAGCTGTCTGCGTTCATTCTTTAATTCAATGGTCACCTATATAGGTAAGCCAGTGTACTAGATACTGTTAGGAATCCAAAGACAACAGAATCAACTTGAGCCTAGTAGACTATCTATAAATCAGATAAGTATCTGGTAATTTTGTTTATATTTGGTTGGCCAAAAAGTTTGTTTGGGTTTTTCCATAACATCTTAGAGAAAAACCTGAATGAACTTTTTGGGTAACCCAATAGTTTACTGGAGAAGGCGACGGCACCCCACTCCAGTGCTTTCACCTGGAAAATCCCATGGACGGAGGGGCCTGGTGGGCTGCAGTCCATGAGGTCGTGAAGAGTCAGACACGACTGAGCGACTTCACTTTCACTTTTCACTTTCATGCATTGGAGAAGGAAATGGCAACCCACTCCAGTGTTCTTGCCTGGAGAATCCCAGGGAAGGGGGAGCCTGGTGGGCTGCCGTCTATCAGGTCGCACAGAGTCAGACACGGCTGACGCGACTTAGCAGCAGCAGCAGCAGCAATAGTTTACCCAAGGCATCATTATGTGTATCAATTTATTTAATTACAAATTTTTTTAAAAAAGGAATTTCTTTCCATTTTTGTTAAAGGAGAAACATCCAGATATGGCTATAGATTTAATTGATCATAATGTCTTAACTTTCCTGGTAGCTCAGATGGTAAAGAATCCGCCTGCAATGCAGGAGACCCCAGTTCGATTCCTGGGTTGGGAAGATCCACTGGAGAAGGGATAGGCTACTCACTCCAGTATTCTTTGGCTTCCCTGGTAGCTCAGCTGGTAAAGAATCTGCCTGCAATGCAGGAGACCTGGATTTGATCCCTGGGTTGGGAAGCTCCCCTGGAGAAGGGAAAGGCTACCCACTCCAGTATTAAGGCCTGGAGAATTCCATGGACAGTATAGTCCATAGGGTTGCAAAGAGTCAGACACAACTGAGCGATTTTCACTTTCTTTCAATATCTTTTCTTGGGATTACTTATGAATTAATCTGCCAGTTACAAAGATAACAGCGAATGCTCCTACTTTAAGTATAGACAGGTAATCTAATTTCATGTAAGTAGCTTCCTTTTTGCTTATAGGGAATGTAGTTGTTTGCTCTTGTATTCTTTTCAAATGTTAGTTTGAAAGCTATTTGTGTGCACCATGGGGTACATGTTTCTTTAACAATAAATAGCAAAATTATCATTAACCTACAGAAAGGAGGGCTGTTATAACTGCTTTCCTGAACTTGAGGCACCAACTTGATTAGAGAAGGGAAACTAAAGACTCCACTTCTCTCCACTCTTTTCCCTCATCACAGCTGATCAAAGTCCCTTTTCCTATACAATCTACCAATGGGGAACAGGTACTAGTTTGCATGAAATTGTATAGTGAGTGACTGAGAGGTCAGTCTCTGAAATTCAAGTCCTAGTTTTGAAACATTCTAGTTTGTATTACTGTGGCAGGCTCTAAATTCAAGCCTGGGTTTCCTTGTGTAAAAAATTGGGTACAATAGCATGTTTTGCAGGACTAGAGCAAATATTAAATAGGACAATATATAAAAAGTGATTACATAGGTTATCTGGCATGAGTTTAGTGTTAAATAAATGTTGATATGAAGCTATGACCTATGTGGTCCAGTCTTACAGCAGTATAGCCGTCAAAGCCTGGAAGTTGAAAAATATCTAATATGCTCAGTCTCCTTACTTATATTTAATAAGCCCCCTGAAGAGAACACATAGCCTTCAGCAACATTTCTTAAGTCCTCTTTGCTTTTACACCGAGTCAGTTATTTGACTCACGTTAAACTTCTGCCCCATAGACAAAAGAGCCTTTCCTCTTTTCAGTCTTCCCTCTTCTCACCATTTTGAATCACAAAATAGCAAGGAAAGACTCTCTGGAGAGATCTGAAGAAGAAAATGAGTGGGCAAAATCAAAGTTCTCTTAAGTGATTGTTAACCACTATCTGCTGGTGATAAAATGGCCAACATACTAATATACAAAAACTACTTCTACTTCTCCCATCACATTTTATCAATTTGGATGCCCTTTTAAAAACCATCATTCAGGATCTGCAGCCAGAAAACTGAATCACTGACCAATCAGACTCAAAGGACTGCTAGGTTTGATGGTCACTGGAGTAGGCAGTTTTGGAGCACGATGCTCCAAACATTAATAATGAGAAACCATAATACCATTTAAAGTATGACGTACATTTGTATTGCACTTTATAATTTTATGAGTGTTTTCACATGTTACTTAACCCTACTCCCCACAAAAATCTTGTGAGGTTGGCAGATTGAGGCTAGTTGTCTCATGTTTAATAAATGAGGAGACGAAACCACAGGAGACTGATGCGAGAGGTACTGCAGTGAATGGCTTCAGTCAGAGAGTCAGGTGGGAGCCCTGGTCACCCAGCAGGGAGGTTGAAGAGGGGCACAGGAAGGGAGGGCCCCTCTTAGCCCACCCTGCCATAGATTCCAAGGAGGAGAGCATCCCATTTGGCACCGATGACTTAGCTTGTTGATTCTTGCCATATACCCTTCCAGGCACTTTGTGGACATCTTACGATACTGACACTAAGGGAATTTTATCTGCAAAACTCATTAGCCTAAGAGAAAATTCTATTAACACTTGTCTTGCCTTTCTTCTTCTCTGATATAAAAAAACACAAATGAGTTAAAGAAAAAAAATTTTTTTTTGAGAAATAGGAAAGATTTTCTTAGGTTGATTTTTAATAACTAAGGATTGTTAAATACGTCTGTTGTGGTTTTTAGAGCACAAGGATACCACAGTAAAGTAGGATCTTTTATCCCCCAGTAGAAAGCAATGGTACATTTTATTCAATACATTAAATTACGTAGACATTAGCCACAACATGTTGATTCAGCTTCACAGGAAATGAAAATCAATACCATCTGTGTGGGTAGTGTTTCCACATCGCCGTAGCACACACTGTAATGTGTTCACTGCGTCTCAGCTCCAAAACCTCACTTTGTTAGAATGATATCATTGTAAATTTTTAAAAAGTCATTTTAATATGCATATAAAAATCCAAATCAAGAAGTAAGTAGTAGGTTTTGAATCCAGATTTTAAAAGCAATATTCTCCAACTGCTTTGAGTTTGCCTCACATTCGATAAATTTTGAAATTGTCATGAGATACAGATCTTCAAAGGAGGTGAGATATGGCCCAAGTGCCTAGCATAGAGTCCAGTGCATAACAAGTGCTCAAAAAATTTTTTTGAATTAATGAATCAGCACAAGATCCACTACTATTTCATAATATATTCTTGGAAAAAAAGAAACCTCAGTGTAAATGTACCCACTGACTGCAAGATGCACAATAATTTTTAAAATTTGAAAAAAAACTGTGATTAAGAATTTAGGAAAGCAGTAGTTCTTTTAGGAGACGCAGGTATAAATGCATGGGAAGTTTGAAGAATAAAGAGTTTAATTTCAGACAGTGGGACTAGATAACTTTAGTTATTTAAAATTATAGTTATCTGGAGGGGCTGGTAGGATGGGCCCTTTTTATAGAGCTCCAGAATTCCTGTGTAGGAGGGCTTGAAGGTAACAGTCTGGTTGGGAAGAGGATGAGTGAGCAACTAAGGAACTTGTTCTAAAAATGCATTTGTTTAGCAAGCACGCTGACTTCTTTGTGTATTTATTACCTGGAGGGCCTGGATTGAACTGGAGGTGAAATGGGGTTGATTAGGTTGAATTAAAAGTTTTTCCCTTTTGGATATATAGGAATTTATATCTAGAGCTGTACTTTTGTCTACTCTCTACTTTTCTAGTTGGCTATACCTATTTCACTTTGTTTAGTCTCTGGTGGCTCAGATGGTAAAGAATCTGCCTGCAATTCAGGAGACCAGGGTTTGATTCCTGGGTTGGGGAGATCCCCTGGAGAAGGAAATGGCAACCCACTCCAGTATTCGTGCCTGGAGAAATCCTTGGACAGAGGAGACGGACTTCAGTTCATGGGGTGCAAAGAGCTGGACACGACTGAGTGACCAATACTTTCACTTTTTAGTGTAAGAGACTCAAAATAATCTTAATGGAAAATAATCTCTGTTTATATTTATTCTATACTGTTATACTTCATCAGCCTCTTCTATATTCAGGAAATTTCCTGAGCAGACATCTTTGTCTTATCCATCTTCATACCCACAGCATTAGTTAGCACAGAGCCTGGCTTTCAGTAGGTGAAAATAAAGCTATTTATTAAAAGGAACGCCCTTGAAAAACATGGATGGTATGGTTAATTCTTTGGGGCATGCTTGCATATCAGGTCCTCTTTCATTTTGTAGACAGAAAGATGAAACAAGACCAGAGGCCAACTTAGAGTCATAAATAAACATCAGAAGAAAACCTGAGCTAGAATCCAGAGCATTCAAGTCCTGGTAGTGTATTTTGCACCATATTCTCCAAGTTCTAGCAAAAATCACATGGATGTTCCTTGCATATGAATATGTCCTTTGTAGAAACTGTGACATTATTATGTCAAATCTTTAAAAGTAAGACATGCACCTTAAACTGATTTTTGGAGGGTAGGTTTGACCTCTCTTGTAACTACTGTTACATGCGTGTGCAAGACAGCTCATGTGGGAGGGTGTGCACTTGTTTCCTTGTAATTATATGCTATGGAGTCTCATCATTTCTGCTTCTTTAGTCCAAATTTCTTAACCAGCTCCTTTCAAACTGGATCTTCAGTACAGCCATTTCAATTCTATAGCTTCAAAACAAAGTCATTTTAAGCCATTCAAACATGGAAAAAAATATGAACGATTTCTGAAAGCACAAAGCAGCCATTTTCTTCAAACTCCAGTAACTGAAATAACTGAAGAGATTTAGTTCAAATTGCAAACAAATTCGCCTTTGGATTGAGATGAGGCAAGAAAAATATCAGACCCAAAGGTCAAAAGGAACATTTTGGAGTAAGTTATAAACAGAAAATAGGCATTTAGAATGGAAAAGCTGAACTTAACAATAAGATGGGGTCATGGCACCTTGGTAAGTATTTTTTATTATTTTTTAAAACTCACTGTGTTAACCCAGGACTTTATTTTCACTGAGTCTAATTGAGAATATTTTAGTGATTTTTGTGTGTGCATTTGTGTTTAAAGGATCAGGGAATGATCCTTTGTACTTTGTTATGTCTTGTTTCAGAGAAATTTGAAGCTTATAGAAATCTTGGGCTAGATTTCTTCTCCATTCCCTGCCTCTCCCTAAAAGACTTAGGCCAAAAACTACCACTCTCTGTGGCTAGTATGGCACTAAATTCTCAGGGAAAAGTAACTGTTTAGAGGAACTTATTTTCCAAAATGCCCAAATTTCTTAGACTTCAAATAGTTCCGATGGAAATGAATACAAATTGCAAACTTGAAAGGCAGATAAGATCATTAGATGTGCCTGTCAACAGATAATTAACAGAAGCACATTTGTGATTTATTGGAAAGTGCAAGAGCAATTGGAATGACTTCTCTTATTCTGCAGTTGCATGTTGGAGTTAAATCCTGTGTTTTCTGGAGCTGCAAAAGTCTGTAGTATGATATTCATCAGCATTTTAAATGTGTTTATTGAGTGAAAGGTCTGTAATTAGGAATTTGTTCTCATTCCAATTGATGCAGGGTTAAAATGTATTTTTTCACCAGCTACTCAAAAAGAATTCCTAATCCAGTGGTTCCACTTCTGGCTATTTATCCAAAGCAGACAAAAACATGAATTCAAAAAGATATATGCACCCCAGTGTTTATTTATCATAGCCAAGATATGGAAGAAACCTAAGTGCCCATCAGTAGATGGATGGATAAAGAAGATATATACATACACACAGAGACACACATACAAAACGGAGCAGTACTGAGGCATAAAAAGAAATCTTTTGTGACAACGTGGATGGGCCTAGAGCATATTATGCGAAGTAAGTAAGTCAGAGAAATAAAAATACTGTGTGATTTCACTTATATGTGGAATCTAAAAGACAAAAATGAACAAACAAAACCAAACAGAAACAGAGTCAGAGATACAGAGAAAAAATAGTTGCCAAAGGGGAGAGGAGTAGGAAGAGGAAAGAAATAGTTGAGGGAGATTAAGAGGTACAAACTTCCAGTTACAAAATAAATGAGTCAGAGCTATGAAATGTACATTGTGGGAAATATCGTTAATAATTATGTAGCTTATTTGTATGATGACAGAAGGTAACTAGACTTACGGCGATCATTTTGAAATATATAGAAATATTGAATCACTATGTTGTGCAAATATTCAAACTACCATACAATTGTGCTCATTTCACATTGGCAAGGTCATGCTCAAAATCCTTCAAGCTAGGTTTTAGCAGTATATGAACCGAGAAATTCCAGATGTACAAGCTGGATTTAGAAAAGGCAGAAGAACCAGAGATCAAATTGCCAACATCGGCTGGATCATGGAAAAAGCAAAGGAATTTCAGAAAAGCGTCTACTTCTGCTTCATTGACTATGCTAAGGCCTTTGACTGTGTGAATCACAGCAAACTGTGGAACAGTCTTAATGAGACGGGAATAGCAAACCACATCACCTGTCTCCTGAGAAAACTGTAAGCAGGTCAAGAAGAAACAGTTAGAACCGGACATAGAACAACCTCTTGTCCCGATTTTCCCACAGCTGCACTGGAGCTTCTAGCAGTATCCGGTGCTGGTCTTTCTGGAACCTGTCAGTCTCCGTGCGTTACCCTTGCTGTTCTCTGTGCCTGAAACATCCTGCTCATTAATCTCAGCTTTGAGTCAAGACTCAAACATTACTTTCTGGATAATGAGCCACTCTCCTTTCACTCCCAGCATAGGCAGGTAAGGCAATCCTCTGATTGTATTTGCTGGTTGGTCTGCATGTGTGATTCCTCAGTAGACTGGAATATCCTTGGGGGGCAGGTGCTTTGTGCGTCTGCATTTTTGTAACCCTGGAACCTGGCATAGTGCTTTACATACGGTATGTGTCCTTGAAATATTTACTGAGGGAACAAGTATATTCCTTGGTATAAGTCATAAACATAACTTTAGATTTCCCATATATCTTGTAAGATTTCTTACGTATATCTCTCTTTCAGGTGTAATTTTCTTTATATAAGTGATATATGCCTAAAAACATATTTTTAATTCTGTGCATTTAATAAAATTCTAGATCCATGCTGCATTGTCCTATAAAGGAGTTGCTAGCCACATGTGGTTATTTAAATTTAAATCAGGGAAAATAAAATAAAAATTAAATTCCTCAGTAGCACCAGCACATTTTAAATGTTCAATAGCCACATGTGGTTTGTAGCCATTTTATTAAACAGCACACACAGAAAACATTTCCATCATTGTAAAAAAGTGAATTGGACAGGGTTACCTTAGAGAAACTGGCTGTCTTTGGTAATGCTTCAAATTCTTCTGTAAATAGTAGTCGTATTCAAACTATTACTTTTGAAAAACTGAATGCTAATATGGCCAGGTTTTTTTTTTTTTTTACAGCCAGGTTTTAAAATACTAGTCTTAAATATGTTACATTCTCTGTTACCAATATTTTAAATAACCTTTTACAAATATTTAAAATAATCTATGTTGTTGTTCACTAGGAGTTGGACACAACTGAAACCACTGAACAACAACAACAATGTTGTTCAGTCACTTTGCAACCCCATGGACTGCAGCACGCCAGGCTTCCTGTCCTTCACAATCTCGTGGAGTTTGCTCAGGCTCATGTCCGATGAGTTGGTGATGCTATCCAACCATCTCATTCTCTGTCATCCCCTTTTCCTCCTACCTTCAATCTTTTCCAGCATCAGGGTCTTTTCTAATGAACTGGTTCTTTGTATCAGGTGACCAAAGTATTGGAACTTCAGCATCAGTCCTTGCAATGAATATTCAGGGTTGATTTTCTTTAGGATTAACTGGTTTGATCTCCCTGCTGTTCAAGGGACTCTCAAGAGTCTTCTTCAGCATCACAATTGGAAAGCGTCAATTCTTTGGTGCTTAGCCTTCCTTATGGTCCAACTCTCACATCCATACATGATACTACTGGAAAAACCATTGTTGTTAACTCTATCACCAAGTCCTGTCCTGACTCTCTGCGACCCCATGAACTGCAGGAAAAACCATAGCTTTGATTATATGGACCTTTGTCAGCAAGTGATGTGTCTGCTTATTAATAGGCTGCCTAGGTTTGTCATAGCTTTCCTTCCAAGAAACAGGCTTCTTTTCATTTCATAGCTGCAGTCATTGTCCACAGTGATTTTGGAGCCCCCCAAAATAAAATCTGTCACTGTGTCCACTTTTTCCTCTTCTATTTGCCATGAAGTAATGAAACCAGATGCCATGATCTTAGACTTTTGAATGTTGAGTTTTGAGCCAGCTTTTTCACTCTCCTTTTTCACCCTCATCAAGAGGCTCTTTAGTTCCTCTTCACTTTTGTCATATCTGAGATTGTTGATATTTCTCCCAGCAATCTTGATTCCAGCTTGTGATTCATCCAGCCCAACATTTCACATGGGGTACTCTGCATGTAAGTTAAATAAGCAGGGTGACAGTATATAGGCTTGTCATACTTCACTCCCAGTTTTGAACCAGTCCATTGTTGCATGTCTGGTTTCTGGTTCTAACTGTTCCTTCTTGACCTGCATGCAGGTTTCTTAGGAGACAGTTATGGTGGTCTGGTATTCTCATCTCTTTTTAGAATTTTTCAGTTTGTTGTGATCCACACAGTCAAAGGATTTAGTGTAGTCAAAGAAGCAGATGTTTTTCTGGAATTCCCTTGCTTTCTGTCTGATCCAATGAATGTTGGCAATTTGACTTTTGGTTCCTCTGCTTGTATATTTGGAAGTTCTAAACCCAGCTTGTATATTTGGAAGTTCTCAGTTCACATACTGCTGAGGCCTAGCTTTAAGGATTTTGAGCATTACCTTGCTAGTATGTGAAATGAACATAATTGTATGGTAGTTTGAATATTCTTTGGTATTGTCCCTCTTTGGAATTAGAATGAAAACTGACTTTCCATTCCTGTCACCACTGCTGAATTTTCTAAATTTGCTGACATATTGAGTGCAGCACTTTAATAGCATCATCTTTTAAGATTTGAAACAGCTCAGCTGGAATTCCATCACCTCCACTAGCTTTGTTTGTAGTAATGCTTCCTAAGGCCCACTTGACTTCACACTCCAGTATGTCTGGTCTAGGTGAGTGACCACACTACAGTGGTTATCCCAGTCACTAAGATTTTTTTTTGTTTTTTTTGGTATAATTCTTCTGTGTATTCTTGCCAGCTCTTATTCATTTCTTTTGCTTTTGTTAGGTCCTTACCATTTCTGTTTCTATTGTGCCCATCCTTGCATTAAATGTCCCCTTGATAACTTCAGTCTATATTTAAATGTAAAAAGTGTTCAGAAAAATAAAATATTGAGACTAGTGAATCAACATGATGACCTCAGTGTGCCATTTTTATTACTTCTCCCTCCTAAGACCCCACTAAAATAACAACAGCAAAAAAATGTTTTAAGGGCTCTAACTACACAACACAAAGAGAGTGAGACAAGGATCATCAGTGGGCAAGAGGATTCAAGGAGTCTGTGAAATATAGAAAGTTAATGAAGGATATTGAAGAAAGTGGCAGCCTATACTATACTAAACCTAGAGGGGTAAAGGTCCCCATACTTAGAAACATTTGATGCACAGGAGGTCAGGAATGAGTTGTGAAATGAAATGGGAAGATTTGTTAAGTCTGTCAGTTGAAACCCATTTCCTGAGCTAGAAATATCAAAGACTTAGGCCCAGCCAGGGATATGTATAGGTGCTTGGGATTCCATAAAAATGGCTCTTTCTGAGGTCATGGATGGCAAGAAATGGGTCTATCAAAGCTAGGGCTGAAACACAGTGGTTTTCTCACTTTTTTGGTCTCAAGAACCTTTTAACTCTTAAGAAAAGGGAGGGAACCCCAAAGAGCTTTGTCTTTATGCAAGTTATAGCAACTGGTATTTTCCTTATATAGAAATGAAAACCTATATGATGCTTCATTGATCTTTGCATTTATAGTTTGAAAAACTGTTTTAATTTTTGGTTTTTAAAGAGCTCATAAAATCTACACTTAAAACACTTAAAACTTAATTCTTCTTCCCTAAACTCTGAATGATTGTTCTCGAAGTGATGACACAATTTAACTGGCATCATGATCCTATATGTAAATGTTCCATTGTGTAAGACACAATAAAGTATATCATTAACATCTATAAAGTTAAGAGGATGATAGCTGTATCTTATTTTCATTTCTTATTTACAGTTTTGGCCAGTTTCTTTGCGATAGACTCCACCTTTCCTTGACCCCAGATAGCCTGCTGTGTCTATTCCTGTATCTTTAAAGGCAGAGATTGCAACTGTGGAGCGAGAAAGCAAAAAAAACAATCTCAGGCACAACAATCCAATGCTTGTGTCTGAATTGTTTCAGTGCGCGTAGAGGAACCTGGGTGTTGAGAAGGGCTCCAATACCTAAGGGGAAGGAAGCAAGGCATTCTTTTACTTATTCCTTCCCTAACACTCTTTCTTTCTTTCTGTAGATCTGTTTCTGATCTTATCATTTTCCTTCTCTCTGGAGAATTTTTATTTTTAAACATTTCTTGTCAGGCAGACCTATTGGTGACAAAATCCTTCAATTTTTGTCTGTGAAAGTATTTTTCTTTCACTTTTGAAGGATTTCACTGGATATAGAGTTCTAGGTTGGTGTTTTTTCTCTTTTTTTGCATGCATTTCTGAGAGAAAGCTTGAGAGTAATTCTTATCTTTGTTACTCTATAGATAAGGTGTTTTGTTTTTTAAACCCCCTTCTGGCTTCCTTTAAGATTTTCTCTTTGTCCATAATTTTATTTAGTCCAAATGTGCTGTGCCTAAGTGTAGAGTTTTGGGTATTTTCCTACATAATGTTCTCTGAGCTTCCTGGATCTATGGTTTTGTTTCTGTTACTATATTACACTTCATTATAAAACTTTTTTTAATCAGATTTAAGTTTTTAAAACATAACATGTACAACTCTATTTTCTTTAAATAATTTATAGTTTGAAAAAATTTATTCCCTCCAACCTCCCCCCATCCACTCCTTTAGGTCATCCCAGAGCACCAGTTTGAGCTCCGTGTGCTCTATAGCGGCTTCCCACCATTTATCTATTTTACATGTGGTGCTGTATATACATCAAGGCCACTCTTTCTAGTCATCCCAACTCCCCATTTCCTGCTGTGGCCACAAGCCCATTCTCTAGGTCTGTCTCTATTCTTGCCCTGAAAATAGGTTCATCTGTACCATTTTTTCTAGATTCCACACATATATGTTAATATACAAGCTTTGTTTTTCTCTTCCTGACTTACTTTCCTCTATATGACAACTCAATTATTTTTAAAAATAATGACATTAGTTTCTAACTCAATATTTTATAATATTTTTTCATATTTAGCCTTCTTTTTCAATCTTTTTAACATCCTCCTTCACATAAATATCTAAAAAAAACACCTAATTCACTTTATTATTTCTTAAAGAAGTCCAAAACTTCACAGCAGTTAAATCTGAGTTAGTCACTTTCCATTACTTTACAATAGCCAAAAAAAGAAAGAAAACCCCTCCCTAGGCTGAAACTTGACTTAAATTTATTTTAGCTGCAAAAGAGAAAATAAAAACTTTGGGTTTGTGTGTGTGTGTGTGTGTGTGTGCTGATAAAATTCAAAACTATCATAAAATCGATTTATCCTTATAGTCTTAAAAACATGATTGTTTTTAATGTTGCAATAGTTGGATATTGGGTAGCTCATGGTATCAGGGTAGTGGGGAGGTGGGCTCTTGTTCAAAGGGAAGTATCCTCTTGAGCCTTGGTTTTCCATCCATGAAGTATGCACAATGCCTGCTCTAACTGATTCTTCACAAAGAAAGAAGAAAAATTCCTGATTTTTGAAACTGTAATAGCCCTGAGAGATCATTTTGTCCCTTTTGATGAGAAAACAGAGGCAAAAGTGGGTTGAAAACTTTCTCAAGGGCAAATATCAAGGGAACACATAGAATCACTGTATTTACATTTAGCATTGACAGTGCAAAAAGCTAATGTTTTTATTTTCATAACCCCAGTGCACCCTGTGTAAACTCATTATAACAGTGTGAGCCTTATGAGCCGCTTACATTACAATAACATATTTCTGGGACAGAAATCTCCTGCTGGTATGGAAAATGTCTGCTTTTTAAGTGGGATCAATCCGCATCTCCATAAGTCATCCAATAACTTCATTATCAGTTCCTAACATCTTGTCTTTTCAGATAGTTATCAAAATCTTTGGGTATATTTTTTATATCTATAAGCTGAGTCAGGGTCTGTGAATTGAAGCTAAATTAGGAGTCAGAAAGAGGAATAAGAAGGGTACTCTGGACATAACAATCCCAGTGGATGAGGGCACTGAGATGGAAGAGTGGTGTGTATTCACTACGTCATTTGCTCCTGGACTCATCCTCTTTTGTTAAAACCATTCACCTGTGCTCTTCTTACTAGAGGCACGAGGAAAAAGTTGGTGGGTAGGGAGGATGGGAAGGGGGTGCATCCTCCATTTCTTACCCTTCCAATGTCTAATAGAAGTCCTCCTGTTTCTGTTTAGGATTCTGGAACATGCCCCTTTGTGTTGTTGATTCCACCACACTCTTAGTTCAGGTCATCACTTTTGCTTAAATAACTAGATCACAATTAGCCTCTTAACAAGCTCACTGCCCTCAACCCGTTGACTCTCCACAAACATTACGTTTCTCGGTCACTTAAATGCTTTCCACCTGAGGACCACATTCTTTAGCATGGCATTTAAGGCTGGCTCCCAGAGCCCACTCTGGCCTCGCCCTTTTCTCCTGCCCTCTGAGCATTCACACTGCTCTAGTTTACTGGCCATCGCTGAGTCATCTTTTGGTGATGCCCTCCTTGTCCTCTCCCTTTTCTCACATGGATAATAACAAATTAGCCTTTTCTCTCCCTCCTTCCCTCTTTTTCTCCTTCATTTATTCATTCCACAAAAGTGTACTGACATGCCTCTATATGCCAGTCACTGAAGGTGCAAAAAAGTCCTGTCCTCATAGACCTTATATCTCTGTGTGTCTGTGCTGGGGGTGACAGAAATCGAGTGTATTACCCAATAAATAATACTGTATGTTAGAAGATGATAAGTGCTGTGGAGAAATAGTAAGCTGTAAATGGAAGGGGAGGACGCAGGGGGAGATGTCATTTTAAATGGAGTGGTCAGAGTAGGTTGCACACACTGAAGATGGCATTTAAGCAAAGAATAGGAGGAAGTGAGGAAGGGAGCCATTTGGGTATTTGGAGAAAGGATATTCCAGGCAGAAGGAACAGCCAGTGCTAAGGTTTGGTGTGTTCAATGAGTATCCAGATAGCTAGTGCATCTGAAACACAGTGAGTGAGGAGGACTCGGAAGAAGAAGTCACAGAGGATCCCCCAGAGTTCCCTCAGGGACTTAACAACCATCCACGCAGTGGTGAAGACTTCAGGTTTTATGCTGAGAGAAATTGGGAGCCAGTGAAGGCTCTAGAGTAGAAGAGAGACATTATCTGATATACATTTGAAAGAGGCAGGAGGCTATTATAGTAATGTAGTAGGTAGACAATGATAGCCTGGACCAGGTGGCAACAGAGGCTGATGATGATTTATCAGATACTGGGAGTGTATTTTTTTTTTGCACTTTAAATAAATTATCATTTAATAAACTTGACTCTTGGTATACAGGTCAGTGGATATTAATACACATACAAATTTATATAGTTACTACCACAATCTGAATATAGAAGAGTATCCCAAACTCCTAAAGCTCTCTCAACCTAATCCTTGTCAAATAATGTTCTCTATCACTCTAGTTTGGCATTTTTAAGAATGTCACATAAATAGAATCATATATTGACATTTTGAGAGTGGCTTCTTTCACTTGGTACAATGCCTTTGAGATTCATTTCAGTTGTTGCTTATATTCATAGTTTGTTCCTTTTCATTAATGAGTATTATTTTATTATATGGCTGTATCACAATTTTCTAATCCAGTCACTTGGTAAAGAACCGTGGGTTGTTTCCAGCTTTGGCTGATTATAAACACTGTTACTATAAAAGTTAGTGTATAGGTGTTTGAACATACATTTTTATTTGTCTGGGATATACTCAATGATACAAATGCTAGGTCTTATGGCTATTACATATTTAACTTCATAAGAAACTGCCAGCCCCAGAGGCTAAACCATGTTACAGTCCCACTAGGAAAGTATGAAAGTTCTAGTTGCTTTACATTCCTTACATTTATAGCATCTGGCGTTGTATTTTTTTTTTTATTTTAGCCATTCTAATAAGTACATAACAGTATTTCATCATGGTTTACATTTGCAATTCCCTAATTTGAGAATTTGGGAATCAGGTGGTTCAGTGGTAAAGAATCTGTCTGCCAGTTCAGGAAATGTAGGAGATTCAGGTTCGATCCCTGGGTAGGGAAGATACCCTGAAGGAGGAAATTCCAGCTGGCTCCAGTATTCTTGCCTAATCCCACTCCAGTATTCTTGCCTGAAAAATCCATGGCAGAGGAGCCTGATGGGCTACAGTCCATGGGGTCACAGAGTTGGACACGACTGAGGGACTCATTACAGGTGAATTCTATCAAACATTTGGAGAAGAGTTAACATTTAGAGGAGAGTTCTGAAACTCCTCCAAAAAGTTGCAGAGGAAGGAACACTCTCAGAATCATTCTATGATTTGAAAACCAGACAAAAATATCACAAAAAAGAAAATTGCAGGCCAATGTCAATGACGAGCATAGATGCAAAATTACTCAACAAAATGCTAGCAAACCAAATCCAACAATCCATTCAAAGGATATATCATGATCAAGTGGGATTTATCCCCAGAATGCAAGTACTCTTCAATATCTGCAAATTGATCAATATGATATACCATTAACAAATTGAAGAATAAAAACCATATGACCATTAATAGATGCAGAAAAATCTTTTGACAAAATTCAACAACCATTTATGATAAAAGTCTCCAGATATGGGAAGAGAGGGAACTTACCTCAACATAACAAAGTCCATATATGACAAACCCACAGTTTACATCATTCTCAATGGTGAAAGGCTAAACACATTCCCTCTAAGATCAGGAACAAGGCAAGGAATCCACTGTCACCACTTTTATTCAACACAGTTTTGGAAGTCCTAGCCACAGAAATCAGGAAAGAAAAAGAAATAAAATGAATCCAAATTGGAAAAGAAGAAGTAAAACTGTCACTATTTGCAGATGACATGATATTATACACAGAAGACTCTAAAGAGTCTACCAGAAAACAACTGGTGCTCATAAATGAATTTGGTGGATTTGTAGGATACAAAATTAATACACAGAAATCTCTTGCATTCCTATACACTAACAATGAAAGATCAGAAAGAGAAATCAAAGAAACAACTCAATTTACCATTACATCAAAAAGAATAAAATACTTAGGAATAAACTCACCAAAGGAGACAAAAGACTCTGAAAACTATAAGATGCTGATGAAAGAAACTGGAAAGGGCACAAATATATGGAAGAATATACTATGCTCTTGTATTGGAAGAATCAATATTGTTAAAATTACTGTATTACTCAAGACAATCTACAGATTCAATGCAATCCCTATCAAATTACCAAGGGCATTTTTCACAGAATTGGAACAAAAATATTCTAAAATTGATATGGAAACACAAGGCTCCGAATAGCCAAACAATCCTGAAAAAGAAAAACAGAGCTGGAGGAATCAGACGCCCTGATTTCAGACTATACTACAAAGCTATAGTCATCAAAATAGTATGATACTGGCACAAAAACAGGCTCATAGATTAATGGAACAAGATGGAAAGCCCAGAAATAAACCCCTACCATCTTAACATCAATTAATCTATGACAAAAGAGGCAAGAATATACAGAGAAGAGACAGTCTCTTCAATAACTGGTGTTGGGAAAACCAGACAGCTACATGTAAAAGAATGAAATTAGAACATACTCTAACATCGTATACAAAAATAAACTCAAAATGGATTATGAACCTAAATGCAAGACCGGATACTATAAAACTACTATAGGAAAACATAGTAGTTTTGATATAAATCACATAATATTCTTTTGGTTCTATCTCCTAGAGTAATGGAAACAGCAACAACAACAAAACAAATGGCACGTAATTAAATTTAAAAGCTTTTGCACACAAAGGACACCATAAACAAAACAAAAAGACAGCCTACAGACTAGGAGAAAATATCTGCAAATGAAGCAGCCCACAAGGGATTAATGTCCAAAATACACAAACACCTCATGCAGCTCTATGTCAGAAGAACAAACAGCCCAATTATCAACTGGGCAGAAGATTTAAACAGACATTTCTTTAAAGACAACATACAGATGGTAAAAAGCAAGCAAAAAGATGCTCAAATCACTAATTATCAGAGAAATGCAAATAAAAACTACAATGAGGTATGCCTCATGTCAGTCAGAATGGCCATTATCAAAGATGTCCACACAGAGAGTGTGGAGAGAAGGGAACTCTCCTACACTGTTGGTGGAGAAGTAAACTCGTACAGCCACTATGGAGAACAATATGCAGGTTCCCTAAAAAACTAAAAATAGAGTTCCCATATGATCCAGCAATCCCACTCCTGGGCATATACCTGGAGAAAACCATAGTTTGGAAAGATATATGTGCCTCAACGTTCATTTCATCACCATTTACAATAGCCAAGACATGGAAGCAACCTAAATATCTATCAATAGAAAAATGGATAAAGAAGATGTGGTACTTATATACAATGGAACATTACTCAGTCATAAAAAAAAAAAAAAAACATAGCCATTTTCAGCAACATGGACTGACCTAGAGATTATCAAACTAAGTGAAGTAAGCCAGAAAAAGAAAGACAAATACTATATAAATATCACTTGTATGTAGAATCTAAAATAGGGCACAAATGAACTTATTTACAAAACAGAAATAGAGTCATAGATGTAGAAAATAAGCTTATGGTTGGGGGGAATGGACAAATTGGGAGATTGGGATTCACATATATACACTGCTATAGATAAAATAGATGACTAATAAGGATCTACTGCGGAACTCTATTCAATACTCTATAATGACCTATATGGGGAAAGAATCTAAAAAAGAGTGGATATATGTATATGTATAATTGATTAACTTTGCTGTACAGTGGAAACTAACACAACACTGTAAACCAACCCTGCTGCTGCTGCTGCTAAGTCACTTCAGTCGTGTCCGACTCTGTGCGACCCCATAGACAGCAGCCCATCAGGCTCCCCTGTCCCTCGGATCCTTCAGGCAAGAACACTGGAGTGGGTTGCCATTTCCTTCTCCAACTATACTTCAATAAAAAATTTTTTTAAACTTTACAATATTGTATTGGTTTTGCCACATATCAAAATGATAAAAATTAAAAAAAAAACAAAAACCTGCTAGACTATTTTCCAGAGGGACTATACCATGTAACAGTCCCATTAGCAAAGTATGATGCTTATGGTTGCTTTACATTCTTGTCAGCATCTGTTGTCAGTATTTTTTATTTTACCTATTTTAATATGTGCATAAATTGAAGAAGGAAATGGCAACCCACTCCAGTAATCTTGCCTGGAGAATCCCATGGACAGGGGAGCCTGGCAGGCTACAGTCCGTGGGGTCGCAGGAGTTGGATGCGGCTGCAACTAAACCATCACCACCAATGAGTGCACAATAGTATTTCATCATGGTTTACATTTGTGCCTCCCTAATTTGCATTTCCCTATGCACTTATTAGAATGGCTAATGATGTTGAACATCTTTCATGTAAATACGTGTTATATATCCTCTTTGGTGAAATTTATAGTGAATTCTTTTGCTCATTAAAAAAAAATTGAGTTGCTTATTATACTACTGTTGAGCGTTGAGAATTCATACTCTGGATAGACGGTGCTGTTTGACATATTTTTGCAAGTATTTTCTCCCCAGTCTCCAGCTTGTGTGTTCATTCTGTCAACTTTTACAGAGTAACATTTTTAAATTTAAAATTTGAGATAAGTGTAGATTTATATACAGTTTCAAGAAATAATGCAGAGGAATCCCACAAATGCTTTGCTTGGTGTCATCCAATGGTACTGTGCTGTGCTTAGTTGCTCAGTCACGTCAGACTCTTGTCAGACTCTGTAGCCCACCAGGCTCCTCTGTCCATGGGATTCTCGAGGCAAGAATACTGGAGTGGGTTGCCATGCCTTCCTCCAGTGGATCTTCCTAACCCAGGGATTGAACCCAGGTCTCCCATATTACAGCGGGTTCTTTACCGCCTGAGGCAGCAGGGAAGCCAATGGCAATAGCCTGCAGAATTGTTGTACAATACACAAGCAGAATATTGACATTGAAATAGTCAAAACAGCGCCGTTCTGTCACCACAGGCTCTCTCGTGTGCAGCCTTATCCACTCCCCTCCAAATCCTGCTGCTAAGTCACTTCAGTCGTGTCTGACTCTGCGCGGCCCCATAGACGGCAGCCCACCAGGCTCCCCCGTCCCTGGGATTCTCCAGGCAAGAACACTGGAGTGGGTTGCCATTTCCTTCTCCAACGCATGCCAAGTGAAAAGTGAAAGTGAAGTCGCTCAGTCGTGTCCGACTCTTCGCGACCCCATGGACTGCAGCCTACCAGGCTCCTCCGCCCATGGGATTTTCCAGGCAAGAGTACTGGAGTGGGGTGCCATTGCCTCCTCCAAATCCTACCTCCTCCTTAACCCTGGTAACTACTAATCTCTTTTCTATTTCTATAAATGTTGTTGCTTCACGATTGTTACATAAAATAGAATTATACAATACGTAGCTGTTAAGATTTATTTTTTTCCCCCTCAACAAAATTTCATGGATATTCATCCAAGTTGCTGTTTAATAATTTGCTCAATCTTTGTTCCTTTTTGTTACTGAGTGGCATATTCCATGATATGCATGTACCATATATTTGTTTAATAATTCACCCATTGAAGCACATCTAAACTGTTTTCAGTTTTGTTGCTGTTAGGTCACTAAGTCGGTCCAGCTCTTTGCGACTTCATGGACTGAAACACACCAGGCTTCCCTGTCCTTCACTATTTCCTAGAGTTTGCTCAAATTCATGTCCACTGAGTCAGTGATGCTATCTGACATCTCATCCTCTGCTGCTCACTTCTTTTGTCTTCAATCCTTCCCAGCATCAGGGTCTTTTCCAGTGAGTCGGCTCTTCACATTGGGTGGCCGAAGTATTGGAGCTTCAGCATCAGTCCATACAAAGAATATTCAGGGTTGATTTCCAGTAGGATTAACTGGTTTGAATTCCTTGTAGTCCAAGAGACTATCTAGAGTCCTCTCCTGTACCACAATTCAAAAGCATCAGTTCCTTGGTGCTCAGCTTTCTTTGTGGACCAGCTCTCATATCTGTACATGACTACTGGAAAAACCATAGCTTTGACCATATAGACCTTTGTCAGCAAAGTGATGGCTTAACTTTTTAATATGCTGTCTAGGTTTATCATAGCTTTCCTTCCAAGGAGCAAGCTTTTAATTTCATGACTGCAGTTACCATCACAAGTGATTTTCGAGACCAAGGAAACAAAATCTGTTTCCAGTTTTATTATATTATGAGCAAAGTTGCTATGAATATTTATAATCAGTTTTTATGTGATAAATTTTCATTTCTCTAAGATAAATACCCAAGAGTGTAATTGGTTGATGACAAAGTGGTTGGATATTTACCTTTTAAAGAAATTATCAAACCGCTTTCCAGGGTGGCTGTACCAATTTACATTTTCATCAGCAATACAGTGGTCTAGTCTCTCTGCATCATTGTCCACATTTGGTGCTCACTATATTTCATTTCTTCCCTTGTAGCTCAGTGGGTAAAGAATCTACCTGAAAGGGAGGAGACCCAGGTTCAATTCCTGGGTCGGCAAGATCCCCTGGAGAAGGAAATGGAACCCACTCCAGTATTCTTCCTGGAGAATCCCAAGAACAGAGGAGCCTGGCAGGCTGCAGTCCATGGGGTGGCAAGAGTTGGACACAATTTAGCAAATGAACCACCACCATTTTTCATTTTTGTCATTCTGGTAAGTGTGCAGTGATATCTCATTGTGGTTTTAATTGCATTTACCTAATCACAACTGATGTTGTGCTTTTATTTGCCATCTGTATATTCTTTTTGGTGAAATGTCCATACATGTCTTTTTCCCATTTTCTAATTGGATTGCTTTATTTTTTCTGTTGAATTTTGGGAGTTCTTTATTCTGAATAATAGTCTTTTGACAGATATGTGGTTTGCAACATCTTGTGTTTGTATTCTCTTTTTTTAGAACAACAGTTAAAACTTTTCTTCTCCAGCTTTACTGAGATATAATTGACATATAACATTGGTAAGTTTAAGGCAGCTTCCCTGATAGCTCAGTTGGTAAAGAATCTGCCTGCAATGCAGGAGACCCCGGTTCGATTTCTGGGTTGGGAAGATCCGCTGGAGAAGGGATAGGCCGCCCACTCCAGTTGTTGGGCTCCCGTTGTGGCTCAGCTGGTAAAGAATCTTCCTGTAATACGGGAGACCTGGGTTTGCCCCCTGGGTTGGGAATAGCCCCTGGAGAAGGGAAAGGCTGCCCACCCCAGTATTCTGGCCTGGAGAATTCCATGTATTGTATAGTCCATGGAGTTGCAAAGACTTGGACATGACTGAGCGACTTTCACTATCACAAGTGGCAGTTAAGAGTGGTGTTAAATGGCATCTTTGCTTTGTTCCTGATCTGAAGGAGAAAGTATTCAGACTTCCACCATTAAATATGATAATAGCTATAGGCTTTTAGATGTCCTTTATCAGTTTGAGAAAATTTCCTTCTATTCCCTATTTGACGAAAAAGTTTACTGGGAATTGATGTTGAGTTTTGTCAAATGCCTTTTCTGCATCAACAGTTATAATTATATGGATTTTCTTCTTTGTACTATTAATATGGTAGTTCACATTGATTTTCAAGTATTACAACTTTAGCCTTGCATTTCAAGTTTAAAATCCACTTGTTTATGTTGCATTATTCTTTTTACATATTGATAGATTTGTTAATATGTTGGTGAGGTTTTTTTTTAATTCGGGTTTATGAGAAGCTAACTTTGGTAAGCCACTCAGTCAGCCTTTGCCTTCAGGAAGCTTCCATAAGCCTCCTATCCTTCTCCATCAGAGGGCAGACAGACTGAAAACCAATAATGGGCCTAAGTTTTAGAAAAGTCACAAGATGCAAAATATTTGAAAACAATGATCTTTTACAGACTGAAAGAAAAAAATCCTGCAGTTCTTCAACTGAATTAGTGAAATTAAGAGCTACACATTTAGGATTGTATGTTTTTAACACAAACAAGATTAAAAATAAGATGAAGAAACAAGGTTTATGGCTCAGGGTTAAATTGTTGTTGTTCAGTTGCTAAGTCATGTCCGACTCTTTGTGACCCCGTGGACTGCAGCACGCTGGGGCTCCTCTGTCCTCCACTATCTCCCAGAGTTTGCTCAAATTCATGTCCACTGAGTTGATGATGCAAACCAACCATCTCATCCTCTTCACCTGTTTCTCCTCCTGCCCTCAATCTTTCCCAGCACCAGGGTTTTTTCCAATGAGTCAGTTCTTCACATTAGGTGGCCAAAGTATTGGAGGTTCAGCTTCAGCAACAGTCCTTCCAGTGAATACTCAGGGTTGATATCCTTTAGGATTGACTGATTTGATCTCCTTGCTGTCCAGGGGACTCTCAAGAGTCTTCTCCAGCACCACAATTCAAAATTATCAGTTCTTCTGCACTCAGCCTTCTTTATGGTCCAGCTCTTACATCTTATATGACTAATGGAAAAGCCATAGTTTTGACTGTATGGAACTTTGTTGGCAATGTTAAATTACCTATTTGAAAAAACAGACATTGTATTGATGAAAACTACAGTTTGGAGGAAGGAGAAATATAAACTCATCATCCATGGGGTAATTTAAAATCTTAGATGAAAATTCTCTGATGGTCCAGTGGTTACGACTCCACACTTCCACTGCTGAGGGTGTGGGTTCAATCCCTGGTTGGGAAACTAATAGCCTACATCTTGGCTGCAAGGCCAAATTTTTTTTTTAATGTATTAATAAATAAAATCTTGCAGTCAGACAGTGGGAGACTTAAAACAGGAGCCAAGCCTATTGACGTATTAGTACAAACTAATCAAAAAGACTGTTAAGAAACAAGAAGAAACAGCATCATGGAAACCATTATGATATTCAGAGTTCCTATAAAGGACAAGAGAAGTTTATTCACTGTAGAGAAGAAAATCCCTTGTAAATTCATCAAGGCAGTTAAAAGTTACAGATGCAAGGATCTTAGATCTTTGCAGGAGTTCTGAAATCCTACAATGGCTGTGAAAACCATGCTGAGAAAGTGACACTAACCATCTACAGTAGTTTAGATTGTAGGGAAAGTCAAGGAGGATGAATAAATCACGGATTACCGTTGAAATGACTCCTAAAAACTGAGAAGAAAGTGGATCAAAAATTTGAGCTTGACAGATGTGTCAATCAGATTGGAAGTAGCTAAACAAGTGCAAAATGGAACTATAAGAAAAATCACAAAAGAAAAGCTAAAAATCAAAAGGTTTTGAAAACCCTACAGGATGCTATAGAAAGGAAAGGATATTAATATAGACCATTACAAAGGATGAGTCTGTAGAGCTGACCAAGATTACGAAGAAAATCTCTCTGGAGTGACAATGGTGAAAAGGGACACAAAGATTGGAGGATATGGGCTCAGGGTATATAGTCTGGGGGCTTCGAGTAAGCTCACCACATGCAGGGAATTAAAGAGAGGGCAGCTGACAGAAAAGAATAAATCGTTATTAGGGAATGTGTCTCTCTGTGCCAAGTGCTATCTTCTGAATCCAAACAAGTGGATGAGTGAAGGGAAGATTTGCCGTTGGATGAAGAGCCTTTAAAAGGTACATGGCTGAATCACAGAAATCAGACCCTGGCAAATGCCTGTTGGGTGACGGAGTTCACCAGCTATCTCATCGCACTGTCGCTCCCAGCAGGAGGTTGGCAAATGCTGTGTCCAGTCAGGTTCCGGGCTAGCAGAACAGAGCCCTGTGCACAGCAGGCAACTTTCAATTACTATATAAAAAACGGGACGCTAATACTCATGTATTAACCATTTTTGACAGACAGAATAGAAGTTTAGGCACTTTGGAATAATAGTAGAGAGTCTCTAAGGAAAGTGCTCAGGAAAACAGTGTACACTCACTATAACTGGAAGTGAAAACAAATAAAAGACCAGGAACAGAGGAAGATATCTGAAGTAACAGTCGGAAATAAGGGATTAGCAACTTCAGAGGTGTCTTGGTGAAACTATAAGAGGGTAGATATTTAGTACAGTGGAAAGGACTCCATTAACACGGACAACTGGCTCAAATGAAAGACTTGCCCCAATGCAAAATAAAATCTAATCTGGAAAATCGATGCTGTTGTTTAGTCGCTTCAGTCGTGTCTGACGCTGTGCAACCCTATGGACTGGAGCCTGCCAGGCTACTCTGTCCATGGGATTCTCCAGGCAAGAATACTACTGGAGTGGGTTGCCATTTCCTTCTCCAGGGGATCTTCCCAACCAGGGACCGAACCCGGGTCTCCTGCATTGCAGGCAGATTCTTTACCACTGAGTCACCAGGGAATACTGACAAGTCCTCCAGTATTCCATGCATGTTTAATATTGTTAAAGAGGACGTATCATGATATAGTGTTTATTTATAATGATGGTGAGGTGGGATCATGATGTATATTTGTAGAATTTTAGTTTTGTTCTAGAAACCACTCCCCTCCCCACAAGGTACAAAATAGAAATATCCTCTTGTATTCTGCACAGGGAGAACACAGAGGGAAGTGGTTACGGCAGTCCTCAGAGCAAACTTAAAGCAACAAATAGAGAGCAGCCATTCCCAGCCTCTTATGTAACCAAGACAAAATTTTCCTGAGGAAGTTGGGAAGAAGCAAACATCCTTATAAATACTATTAATAGATAATATACTCCCTGCTTCCAGGGAACGTGGAGCAACTGCAGCTTCAGTGACTGAGCAAACCCACCCTCAAGAGCCCTGGTGTGAGAAAGAAAGCAGCAGAACTCAGAGGAAAAAAGAACGTGACCCCAAGGTCTCTGATTAACCACTCCGAGCTAAGAGTTTCACACCTTCCCTGGCAGATAAGAGCCCTGGAATCACCAGAATCTCATTGGAAGTAAAGCATCTGAAAATAATTATTCACAAATATATGTGTGTATACATATACTGTATATGTAGATTTTATAGCATAGTTCTCATTCCTTAGGATAGGCACTTCTGTTGTCTTCCTAACAAAGTCATCTATTGCTAAAAATAAATACCTGAACTGCAAATTCTGATTATATTGAAAAATTCTCAGCTAAAACTCTATGTAGAGGTGGAAAAATTTAGGACTCTATTGGAACTACAGATTATACTCTGGCAAACTGCAACTAAATCCATAATCTTGTCGGCGAGGATGAATTTTTAGTAAATAACAGCATTGATTTCCTGGGACATTATTTTTACTTTTATCTGTATTTTTTTTTTAATTTTATTTTATTTTTAAACTTTACATAATTGTATTAGTTTTGCCAATTCTCTTCATATTGCATAAATCTTTCACTTCTTTTATCTGTATTAAATTCATCTGAAGTTAATTTAGAGATTTGAAATTTCTCAGTCAGAATAGAGCTTGTAGCAGTATTCTTCTGTTGGTCATATCCCTACATATGTATGTTGCCATATCTCACTGACCCTTGTTGCCCACATCTCTCATGGAGACATGAGTTTGTAGTTGCAGTCAATCACCTTAAGTCATGCGATCACAGACTTTATTCTTAGCTATACTCCATACTTGCTATGTAATGGGTGAAAAAGAAACCTAAAAGCGTCTTAGTTTATGTATTTGGTTAACTAGATGTAAGAAACTAGATACTCTCCAGCCTTGAAAGCCACAGTGAAGGCTAACAGGCAAATATAAAGCACTTTAAAACACAGCAACAACCGTAATAACAGAAATAACAATGTTCTGGGGTTCAAAACAAAACCAATGAGTACTGCAGCCCTGTATTTTTCAAAATGACAATAGAGAGGAAAACTACATTTTGTTCCTTTAAGTGGGGAGGAGAATTTCATCCTTAAAACTATGGATGTTTCCCTGAAAGTCCCATGACTTGCAGGTTTAAAGATATTCTAAATTATTATATTAGCAATAGTAACTAAAACCCATCAAAGCCTGATCTTGACAAATTAGGTGATTCTACATGATTGTGTTGAATATTTTTCAGAACTGGCAACGGCAGCATTTTAAAAATTGTGCCGTCCAAAATGTGTCATATCATCAACTGATATATAGTATGTATCAAGTTTAGGCTTCTATAGCCGATTATATATTAAATAGTATAAACATCAGGTCAGACTCTAACTGGCTTCCCTAACTGATAAATCCATCCTCAACTGAGAAATAGGTTTCTAACATTAACAATAATATAAGCCTCATATGATCTGATTAGTTGACGATTTTGATCTCAAACATTGTCATATTAAGCCACTGCTGCTGCTGCTAAGTCACTTCAGTTCTGTCTGACTCTGTGCGACCCCATAGACAGTAGCCCACCAGGCCCCTGTCCCTGGGATTCTCCAGGCAAAAACACTGGAGTGGGTTGCCATTTCCTTCTCCAATGCATGAAAGTGAAAAGTGAAAGTGAAGTCGCTCAGTCATGTCCAACCCTCAGCGACCCCATGGACTGCAGCCTTCCAGGCTCCTCCGTCCATGGGATTTTCCAGACAAGAGTACTGGAGTGGGGTGCCATTGCTTTCTCCATATTAAGCCACAGTACTACTTAATGTCCATTCAACAAACTTTATATTTTATTGGCTTTCCCATTTATTAATATAAAGTCTCCTAGAATTTGTAAATTTGTAAAAGGCTTCCCAGGTGGTGGTGCAGTGGTAAATAATTTACCTGTCAATACAGGATATTCAAGAGATGTGAGTTCTATCCCTGGAGGAGGGAAGATTCCCTGGAGGAGGAAATGGCAACTCACTCCAGTATTTCTTGCCTGAAAAATTTCCTGGACAGAAGAGTCTGGCAGGCTACAGTCCGCAGTGTGGCAGAGTCAAACACGACTAAGTGACTGAGCATACAGAGAATTTATAAAAGATGATAGGGAAAAGCATTTTCTCATGAGGAATCAAATAATTAATTAACAGTTTTATTTTGTTCCCAGAAAATATGAGGATCACAAAGGTAGATATAGCAAGATAACACAATTTAGTGAGAAATCCATACTGAAGAAAACATAGTGCCAACTGATGGGCCCAGGAATGAACTAGAAACCAGAATGTGCACTGGTAACCTCTATCTTAATGAGAAAGATGGGTTTCAAATTAGGTTCCATTCCATGCTTTTTAATGACCAATGCAAAGGAGGAATGACCTCAGTTATGTGCACCGCAGGGTCTCTATGATAAATGTAAATACATCGTCTCAGAGAAGCTCAACTATCACACATATTAAGACTAGAAAGAAGTTTCTCAAAGAGACTGCAAAGAAATTGCCCTGACCAGCATGCTTACATCAGTCTCAGGAATAAGTTTCCCAGGATTGATCCTTAAAGCACCCAATAGCACCAATTTAGTAAAACCAACTTTATAGGTGACTGCAGCCATGAAATTAAAAGATGTTTTTTCCTTGGAAGAAAAGTTATGACCAACCTAGACAGCATATTAAAAAGCAGAGACATTACTTTGCCAACAAAGGTCCATCTAGTCAAAGCTCTAGTTTTTCCAGTGGTCATGTATGGATGTGAGAGTTGGACTATAAAGAAAGCTGAGCACCGAAGAATTGATGCTTTTGAACTGTGGTTTTGGAGAAGACTCTTGAGAGTCCCTTGGACTGCAAGGAGATCCAACCAGTCCATCCTAAAGGAAATCAGTCCTGAATAATCATTGGAAGGACTGATGCTGAAGCTGAAACTCCAATACTTTGGCCACCTGATGGGAAGAACTGAGTCATTTGAAAAGACCCTGATCCTGGGAAAGATTGAAGGCAGGAGGAGAAGGGGGTGACAGAGGATGAGATGGTTGTGTGGCATTACCGACTCAATGGACATGAGTATGAGTGAGCTCCGGGAGTTGGTGATGGACAGGGAGGCCTGGCATGCTGCAGTCCATGGGGTCACAAAGAGTCGGACACAACTGAGCGACTGAACTGAACTTTATAGAAGACGAGGAATGGGGGTTAGTTTTCTGGGATCTGCTTCCTCAGTGCTGAGGAAGGTTCACAAAATAATTGCTACATAAACATGATATTGTGGGCTTCCCAGGTGGTGCTAGTGGCAAAGAACCCACCTGACAATGCAGGTAACATTAAGAGACATGGGTTCAATCCCTGGATTGGGAAGATCCCCTAGAGGATGGCTGGCAACCCACTCCAGTATTCTTGCCTAGAGAATCCCAGGGAGAGAGGAGCCTGCTGGGCTACAGTCCATAGGGTCATAAAGAGTTGGACACGACAAGCAATTAAGCACACATGAGGATATAAACTCTTACTAGTGAAAGTCTCATAAAGTAACCGTTTCAGCTTCCTATCCATGTGAGTTTTATTTAATATTCATTTTAAAATAATAAGTGCTATCGTTGTCACTCTTCTTGAAAAGCTCAAATGTGATTTTTTGTCTCTTCCATATATTATCTTCTTTTAAAGAATTGCTTATAAACGCCTTAAACAGCATAGGGTTTTTATGACTCTCCTTGATTTAAAAATATCCCGTTTTCCTAAATGTAAGGCAAGTAGGGTTAAGCTAAATAATCTTGACAGTGTTTTTCTTTAAACATTTAATGACTTCATTATATGTTATGGTGCCACTTTCTTTTTCTTCTCTTTCTCTTTTTTAAAAGCAAAGGAACTGTTATTATTTTCTTGGAAGCCTCAAAAGGCAAAGGAAAAAATCAGTGTATTGATCCCTACAATGGGTTCCAATGTTATGCTAGTTTCAGAAAGTATCCAGTTACAGAGAAACATTTTAGTAATCGTAAGGTTCAGACAGACCTTATGTGACCCCTACTCATTCCTGACCAGCAAATAGTTTTTGTTTAACTTCGAAAGAAACCAGACAAACCCTGCAAGGTTACTTGTAATCATGACACCATTCTTAGAACTGCCATGTGCGGGGAACATGCCTTCTTGCTTCCTCCTTCTATCTACAGTATAAATCTGAAGGACTTTGTTATGGCTCTTATACTTGGCACATCTTAGGCCTATTTAGAACATCAACACCATCAATCACAAAATCTGGGGCCGACCAGCTGGATGAACCCTGGCTATCATGCAGGGGTTATTTGTCATCTGGGCATGTCTGTTTGGTATATAACACTCCTTCAGTCCCAGAACAATTTTCCCCCTCCAAAAATATTCTCTTTGATTCAGGAAACACGTGATTAATAAAGGACAAGGGTTTAAAGCTGGAGGTCAAGGCTAAAAGTCTTAACCAAACAAGTGCATTGCTTACTAACGTTTGCATCAGCAGTCAAAAATTCCCTTGAAGAGCCCCTGCATTGAAGAAACACAGTCTATTCTAAATGCCATAAATTTCTAGGGACTCCAGCAACTATATTCATCTTGAGGGATTTATTTTAAAATAATGTTGCACATCTGAGACATGTTTTGATGCAGAATAATAACACTGCATCAAGCATTTAAAAGGTCCATTACAAACATTTACAATCTAATATAAAAATTAAGGTTGAAAAGACATAGTTTAACCAATATGATATGAAAAGGAAATTTGTTCTATAACATTAGAACAATTTGCATTAAAAATAAATTGTTTCCTAAGATGTCTATTTATACTAAAATGGATTTAAAAGCAACACTCCTTCCTTTATTCTTTTTGTTCTTGTTCATATGCAATCTACAATACTTTATAGCAAATACTTTTCCATTAGACAGTTTCCCTTTTATCCTTGTTTTCCCTTTTTCAACCAAAGGAAATTCATTACTTGTTTATAGAATATTGAGTTTTCTTTTTTCTAAGTGATTGTTATAGTTCCACTCTGTCATAATATTTATTTGATATTTATGAATTGTTTTTTGTGTGTAATGACATTAAAAAAGCAAATTTTAACAACAAAAATGAACAAATTGTTGGTTAAGTCTTAAAATTATCCTAATATTGACTTAACTGGAAGTGATTCCATTTCTCAATATGGAAAAATGAACTGAATCATGTTTATTTCACCAGCATGGTAAAGGGAGTCACAAACTTCTGCTAGACATCTAAACAGAGATTCTCAGAAGAAAAGTGATAAGTAGATTGTATTAAAGTGCTGATGATGTTACAAGGCCTAAGGAGCACATGTCAGTCATCACTTGATTCATCTTGCACAGACTTCTGAGTTTCTGCACACGTGCCATCTGAGGTAACCAGACTTGCTGGAATTCAGTCTCTTTACCTCTCTGCCAAATGCCAAAGGAATAAAAATAGAAACTCAATACAAAACATACTGCATTATAACTGTGCTGGAAATTGATATGGTCAGCGCATTTATCCTGTAGACTGTGTGAGAATCACAGCCTTGTGGGCATAAAGAGGCTTTCCAAGTCACTTGGTGTGATTTTTCAGCCTGCTGCTGTGTAAACTCAGCCTTTGGAGAAGCAGTGGCATAGGCAAGACTGGCACACCTTTGTCTCCCATTTCCCTGCCCAGTGCCCCATGCACGTGTGCGTGTTAAGTTGCTTCAGTTGTATCCAACTCTGTGTGATCCTGTGGACTGTAGCCTGGCAGGCTCTTCTGTCCATGGGATTTTCCAGGCAAGAACACTGGATGGGTTGTCACGCCCTCCTCCAGGGGAATCTTCCTGATCGAGGGATAGAACCCAGGTCTCTTATGTCTCCTGCACTGGCAGGTGGGTTTTTGTTTTGTTTTGTTTTGTTTTTTTTTTACCACCGAGCCACCTGGGAAGCCCTAGTGAACCTGTGCTATGGTGTAAATCCTTCTTATGGCTCAACTGTTGGTGCAGAATCTTTGGATAAATCTGAGTTGCTCACAGCTGGGCCATCTGTTGCTCCACTACTTATGCTAAAATGATAACATTGTATATTTGACTGTTGATGGGGTCTTCTTGGCACTGTACATGCATAATGCTCTCAGTTAACTTAGCCGACCCTGTTAAAAATGACAATGTGTGCGAGGCCCGAGTTTGTTAGCATTCATTGTTACAAAAACAGGGTTACTGACCTTGTCATATTTAACAGCGTTGATCAGACACAGCAGTGTGAATCCTGAGGGCAAATAAAGAATTCCTGGTGGTGATGTAAGAACTATGTTAATTAGTTTCTCCCTCCATTCTGCTACTAAGCATAGAAAAGCTGTGCAGTTCAGTTAGAAGACTCACTGAGCCCTGGACTAATAAAACCCAAGAATTTTTATAAATAATAAAAAATGTGTTTCAACATGCCATTTACTTTTAGAACAAGAATGGCTTTTGCAGAGCAGCGGGCCTGGGGGAAGGGACCACTTTATTTTGGCTGTTGCATCCTTCCCCTCAACAGAATTGAATCAACAATGTGTGCTGACCTCTCTCTCCCCCACTAAAAAACCCATAAAAATCATCATCTATATATAATATATATTCTTGTAATATAGTATTTTCATACTATATTTTCAAAATACTACCACACTATGTGAAGAACTGTATGTGAGACCCAGTTTATGTATCTAAGCACTTGGATGTAAATATTTTTGTCTCAGTAGAAAAACAAGCTAAGTTAATTTTTTAACAACACAATATTACCTTGGTACATCTTGTTCTCCCTTTCCCTCGGGGTCTTACATGAATGAATCAGAAAATTGCTCCCTTATGTTAAGCCTGAGTCTGCACCTGTGTTAAATTCACATGGACTGAAATTGGAGGTATGGGGGTGGGGATAAATGTCAGAGAAACTAATAGGATGATATATCTAAGTTTGAATTCTCAAATGGACTAGCATCTAATGCAGAGACCATCTATGGGAACATTTTTGTAGGAATATTGTTTCTGAAATTAAGGATATATAATCATGTTGATTAGCTGTCTTCAATTCTCAAGTTTATTATTAGATGCATCTGCCTCTAGATTTTAGGAAATTCAGATTACCAGGTATTCTGGAAATTTTGGAACACAAAATTTTTACTTTATCTTCTTTGGGCATCCTAGGTCACCTTCCAAGTATTAAAACAATCTCCATATTTTAGACATCTTAAGAGAGATCATGAGAAATAAGCAAGTTATTGAAACAAAATATAGACTGCAGTAAAGAGTTGAAAGAAGGGAAGAGATTAGGGACCTTTAGATTTTCAAAAACAAGCTGACTTTTGGATATTTTGGATACATGGGTGAATGGGAGATGGACAGAGCATAGGTCAATATCAAAGTGAGAGGAATCAATGAGGAAAAGAGACATGGAGAGAGTTGTGACCATATTCTAAGTCTGCTCTTATCCAAGTAAGGAGATGGCTGGAAGGAGTCTGCCTCACGAGGAGGCAACCTTGTTGATGAAATTTCGTATCAGCTTGTTTTATGTTATGCAATACAGCACTGACGTTTTCAGGCAATATTGGCCAGGATTTGAGATGCATTCTAGATAAAGACATCCATCCGTTTGAAAAGTTTTGCTATCAGAGGGAGGAAGGAAATGAGAAAGAAGTTTGGGAATCTGAGAAAAGACACTTCACTTTTATCAACCATGAAGTACACACCACGGAGGACAATTATTTGCATACTGCAATGGAGGCCGGTTAAAGTCCAATCAATTGAATCCAGATGTGAATTTCTTTTGAGATTTTTTTTTTTAGTGAAGGTTGCCAAAACTTCATGGGAGCAGAGACCACAAGCTATTATAAGCCAAAGGCCTCTCAAAGTATAAGGAACATTTTTTGGCTTATTAGAAATCCTACCCCTTTAAGGTTGGTGTCTGGAATAGAGCAGGGTTGTCCATGATCAATTAGTTAAGGGGATATTTACAAATAGCTGGCACTTGCCTAAATAAAATCTTTCAAAACAAGTCTACAAAAATTGCTTCTGGTAATCACATATTTAGGGAACACCATAACTGATAGTTCATGCTCCTTGTGACAGGAGGCAAATTCTAGAAACAGCAATCCATGAGAATCCACTGCCTGTCACAGGGTGCAATGAATGGAGTTTGACTAAAATACAAAAGGTGTGTTTTTAACAAGGTATAAATGTCTATAGGAATCTCAGACCTCTTAAGAAACTAATGGGGAAAAAAAAAAAAAGAAACTAATGGAAAGTCCACTAATCTTAGAAGCTGAATAGTTAAGAATATTAGGAAATCATCTGGCAGGAGAATTTTGTTGTTCTTTTGTTTTCTTTTCAAATGTGACTAATGTTGATTAGTCAAGACCTTACCTTTGCCTTGGGACTAGTATTCATGATGAGCTAGTATACTCAAGAACTAAAGTAAGTGGCAGAATAAGTAGACACATTTTATTTCCCAAATGTATTGAACACAACAGTAAATAAAAGAAATAATTTCTCTATAACCCTAATCATCTTGACAAATCAATTTTTCATATCTCTACATTCTTTCCAAGTCTACATATATGTATTTTTAAAATAATATTACAGGTGTGCTACGATATACCCTTTGACCATAGGGGATTGGAATGCAAAAGTAGGAAGTCAAGAGACACTTGGAGAAATGTGCAAGTTTGTCCTTGGAGTACAAAATGAAGCAGGGCAAAGGCTAACAAAGTTTTGTCAAGAGAACACATTGATCATAGCAAACACCCTCTTCCAATAATACAAGAGATGATTTTATACATGGACATCACCAGATGGTTAATACTGAAATGAGATTGATTATATTCTCTGTAGCTGAAGATGGAGAAACTCTATACAGTCAGCAATAATAAGACCTGGAGTTGAATCTGGCTCCAATCATAAGCTCCTTATTGCAAAATTCAGACTTAAATTGAAGAAGGTAGGGAAAACCACAAGGTCATTCAGGTATGACCAAAATCAAATCCTTTATAATTAAACAGTGGAGGTGATGAATAGATTCAAGGGATTAGATCTGGTAGACAGAGTGCCTGAAGAACTATGGATGGAGGTTCATAACATTGTACAGGAGGTGGTGACCAAAACCATCCCAAAGAAAAAGAAATGCAAGAAGGTAAAGTGGTTGTCTGAGAAGGTCTCAAAAATAGCTAAGAAAAGAAGAGAAGCATAAGGCAAAGGAGGAAGGGAAAGATATACCCAACTGAATGCAGACTTCCAGAGAATAGCAAGAAGAGATAAGAAAGCCTTCTTATGTGAACAATGCAAAGAAATAGAGGAAAACAGTAGAATGGGAAAGACTAGAGATCTCTTCAAGAAAATTGGAGACACTAAGGGACCATTTCATGCAAGGATGGGCACAATCAAGGACAGAAGTGGCAAGGACTTAACAGAAGCAGAAGAGATTAAGAAGAGGTGGCAAGAATACACAGAAGAACTATACAAAAAAAGGTCTTAATGACTCAGATAAACACAATGGCATGGTCATTCACCTAGAGCCAAATTCCTGAAGTATGAAGTCAAGAGGGCCTTAGAAAGCTCTACTATGAACAAAGCTAGTGGAGGTGATGGAATTTCAACTGAGCTATTTAAAATCCTAAACGATGATGCTGTTAAAATGATGCATTCCATAGGTCAGCATTTGTTGAAAACTCAGGAGTGGCCACAGGACTGGAAAATGTGTTTTCATTCTAATCCCAAAGAAAGACAATGCCAAAGAATGTTAAAACTACTGTACAATTGTACTCATTTCACACGCTAGCGTGGTAATGCTCAAAATCCTTCAGGCTAGGCTTCAGCAGTACATGAACTGAGAATTTCCAGATGTACAAGTTGGATTTTGAAAAGGCAGAGGAGCCAGAAATCAAGTTGCCAACATTTGTTGGATCATAGAGAAAGCAAGGGAATTCCAGAAAAACATCTACTTTGGCTTCATGGACTATGATAAAGCCTTTGACTGTGTGGATCATAACAAACTGGAAAATTCTTAAACAGATGGGAATATCAGACCACCTTACCTGTCTCCTAAGAAACCTGTATGCAGGTCAAGAAGCAACAGTTATAACCAGACATGGAACAATGGACTGGTTCAAAATTGAGAAAGAAATTCATCAAGGCTGCATATCGTCACCCTGCTTATTTAACTTTTATGCAGAGTATATCATATAAAATGCCAGGCTGGATGAATCCCAAGCTGGAATCAAGATTGCAGGGAGAAATATCAACAACCTTAGATGTGCAGATGATACCACTCTAATGGCAGAAAGCAAAGAGGAACTAAAGAGACTCTTGGTGAGGGTGAAGGAGGAAAGTGAAAAAGCTGGCTTAAAGCTCAACATTTATAAAACTAAGATCATGGCATTCAGTCCCATCACTTCATGGCAAATAGATGAGACAAAAGTGGAAACAGTGAGAGACTTTATTTTCTTGGGCTCTAAAATCATTGTGGATGGTGACTGTAACCACAAAATTAAAAGACACTTACTCCTTGGAAGGAAAGCTATGACAAACCTAGACAGCATATTAAAAGTAGAGACATCACTTTGCCAACAAAGGTCTGTATAGTCAAAGCTATGGTTTTTCCAGCAGTCATGTACTGGACCAAGATAGAGTTGGGCCATAAAGAAGTCTTAGTGCCAAAGAACTGATGCTTTTGAATTGTGGTGCTGGAGAACACTCTTGAGAGTCCCTTGGATGGCAAGAAGATCAAACTAGCCAATCTAAAGGAAATCAACCCTGAATATTCATTGGAAGGACTGATGCTGAGAAAGATTGAGGGCAGGAAGAGAAGGGGTTGACAGAGGATGAGGCAGTTTTATGGCATCATCAACACAATGGACAGGAGTTTGAGCAAACTTCAGGAGATAGTGAAGGACAGGGAAGCCTGGCCTGCTGCAGTCCATGGGGTTGTAGAGAGTTGGACATGGCTTAGTGACTGAACAACAACAATGATAGACAGTTTTTCCTAAATAATAACCTAATGGAAGTCTTGTCATTTGACATTTAAATATCATTCAATGTCTTGAAGTCATGGAGTTTCATGTATGTACTTATCAGTCTGGTTAATTATCATTTGGTAAGAACATTTTGTTTGTTTGGACTAGAATTTTTTCCTGCAGTCTCAAATAAAACCGAGAATTCACTTAAACTCATTTTAGAGCTGTGGCTTTTTCTTGTATTTGTTTTAGGTCACTTAGTGTTACTTTAAAAATGTATACTCAAAGTTGGGAATAAGAAACTCAGAAATTAGAAAAGTGCTTACTTAGAATAAATAGAATCCATTTCAACTTCACCAAATTTAATTCAACCCCAAACTTATTTTCATGTGGTAGGTATTATAAGAACGCAAGCAGATGAGGCTAGCTTGTCTCCCAGGACCCTCTGATGTCTACAGACACATGCCTTGTTTTGGACTAAGGCAAAGTTTAAATACAGGAACAAGAGAAGTTCTTGGAGAATTTGTAGCTGAAGAAATATAAAAGTTAATCTAAAAGCTTAGGATAAGAGGTCATGATTTATTTTTGTTTGGGTTCTTTGATAAACTCATCTTGATAAGTGACAGAAGTCCTCTGAAGACAGTGAGTTATTATAAGCTTCCTTTAATAAACAGGAATGTAGAGAGACACTCTGAACTCATACTGTGTATCAGGCTCTGTGCCAAGTAAGTCTTTCGTAGACTATCTAGCAGTGAACAGAGTGGCTTCATGAGCAAAGATCAGCAGGTTTTCACAGGACACTGTGCTCAGAAGTGCCCTGTACTTGGGGTTTAATGCTCTGCAGTTAGTGTCTTGAAATTCTTAATAATTTTATCCTTGAGTTTGCAGTTTGTAGGTGAAATCTGATAGAACATTGAAGTATGTGCTGGGGACTCTCTGACTGTGATGCAGGAGACTGGGGTTCGATCCTGGTTTGGAAAGTTCCTCTGGAGAAAGGAATGGCAATTCACTCCGGTATTCTTGCCTGGAGAATTCCATGGACAGAGAAACCTGGTGGGCTATAGTCTGTGGGGTCACAAAGAGTCGGACATAACTGAGCAACCAACACACACACACACAGGTGAAATCTGATAGAACACTGAAGTGTGCGCTGGGCACTTGATGCCTGGGCTCACATGCTGTCCCATGTCTCACCACCTCCATATCTTTCTGGACAGGTTCTCAGCCCCCATTGCCCTGAAGCTGTAGGCACCACCTGCCTTCCCCCTGCCCCTCCCCACACATAGGAAATAAGCCACCCTTCTCCTGGGGTGGCAGCCAGGTTGCAGCAACAAGGGGAGGCTGTGTTCCCTCATCACCCTCTGTCCCTGCTGGGGACCCGGATATGTCTGTAGGGGAGGATCATGGTCACGTGTGTGCTCCCTGGGGCATCTCAGTGCAGCAAGGGGGTAGCTGGCAACTGGAACAACTGGCTGGAGGTCTTTCGCCCAACCCTGATCCAGGTACAACCTATGTTCTAGCACAGAGCTAGACAATTCCTTTGGTGTTTATCCATTTGCCAGTGGGATGGGAAGACTGACCAAGGCCCCCCATTTTCATTTTGCTCTGGGGCAGGAAAGGTATGTAGTTGACTCTGACCTTGATGCTGGTATTACTGTCCTCCTCTTTCAGACAGAAAACTGGAGTCTAAGATAAAAGCTGGTAAATGGCAGAGCAGGTGGTCTACTCTGAAGCCCACACTTTCTTCCTCACGGTGTGCCACATCACCTCCCTTGAGGAAGAGCAAGGTGAAATGAGAGGGGTCTAAAGAGCTGGCTTTCTCTGCATGCCCAGTCCTCTGGAGTGGCCTGAAGGTGACCTGGAGCCCTCATTTAAAACACAGACCTAAAAAAATAAATAAAAAGAAACATAGACCTGCACTTAAAGGACTCAAGGTCTTTATGGTTTCTACTGGTGGACAAGTACAAACACTTAAAGAAAATTCTGAGCTACAGGCTCACTGGTATAACTGAATTTTGTCTGTCTAAAATCTATATGTTGAAGTCCTAGCCCCCAATTCCTCAGACTGTGAGTACATTTGGAAAGAGAGCCTTCAAAGACATGATTAAGTGAGGCCTTTAGTGCCTGGTTTTACTCATGTGTTTATAAGAAGAGGAAATTGAGACACAAATTCATGAATTCAGACACAAGAAATACCAGGTAAGGACAAAGTGAGAAGACGGTTATCTGTAAGCCAAGAAGAGAGGCCTCACAAGAAACTAAGCCTACTGGCCCCTTGAGCTTGGACTTCTAGCCTCAAAAACTGTGAAACAATGAACTTCTGTTGCTTAAATCACCAACCCACTAGTATTTTGCTATGGCAGCCCTAGCAAAGACTATAACCACCAAGACCCTGATATATTAATATATCAATCTTCTGCTGACCAAAAAAGCACGGGAATAGGATTCTATCAAGTGTTATAAAAATGAAGTGCTATCTATAAAAGCCCCTAGGGAAATAAGAGATAAATTGGGATGAGGTGAAAAGAAAAGATTTAAGACACTGTAGGTAAGTAACCATTTAGCTGTTGCCTTCACCTTTATTTATTTTTTACATAGATAAGTGATATGTGAATAATGTATGTTCACTGTAAAAACATTTCTAAAAAGCCTAAATCAGTGGAGTAAAAAATCTTGGTCTTTCTTTACCCCTTTATTCACCAACTCACTTCCCACTTAAAAAGTAACCTGATAGGAATATTCTCTCAGACCATTAAAAAAATTCCTTTAATAATACATGTATATATTTCTATATATGCTTACTGTTGATTATAAAATAAAAATTAAAAAATGCTTACTCCTTGGAAGGAAAGTTATGACCAACCTAGACAGCATATTAAAAAGCAGAGACATTACTTTGCCAACAAAGGTCCATCTAGTCAAGGCTATGGTTTTTCCAGTGGTCATGTATGGATGTGAGAGTTGGGCTATAAAGAAAGCTGAGCACCGAAGAATTGATGCTTTTGAACTGTGGTGTTGGAGAAGACCCTTAGACTGCAAGGAGATCCAACCAGTCCATCCTAAAGGAAATCAGTCCTGGGTGTTCATTGGAAGGACTGATGTTGAAGCTGAAATTCCAATACTTTGGCCACCTGATGCAAAGAACTGACTCATTTGAAAAAACCCTGATGTTGGGAAAGATTGAGGGCAGGAGGAGAAGGGGATGATAGAGGATGAGATGGTTGGATGGCATCACTGACTCAATGGACATGGGTTTGGGTAGACTCTGGGAGCTGGTGATGGACAGGGAGGACTGGCATGCTGCAGTTCATGGGGTCGCAAAGAGTCGGACATGACTGAATGACTGAACTGAACTGAATTGATACAATATATATTGTTTTATGATTTCTCTATTTAACAATATGTATTAGAGATTTTTCTCTATCTACAACACTCCTTTTCTTATGTAATTTTCCTGTCTACCACACACTGTGGTATGGGGCTGTATAAGTTATCTAACCATCATCTTACCGATAGATATTCAAGATGTTTCTAATTTCTTATGAATCCTGCAATGAAGATTTTCATAAATACGTATCTATGACATTTAGATTTCTAATCATCATATTTCTCAGTCACTCTCCTGATTCCACTTTTACTTCTGGATTCCTTTTTGGAATTTATGGCTCAAACTGTCTTTTCCCATCTGAATTAGGTATGTAAAAATAGGCTGAGATGCTTTTTCTTTAATGCCAATACAACCAGAATCATGTATGATTTACTGTTTCCTTGGTAGAGCATAAGGGAAATGCCTTAACTGTTAAAGCTAGGTTCACATTGTGCCAAGGGCCAGGAGTACGCAGTAGGCTGCAGAGGAAGCTTAAGCTAGTGAGCTTAATGCATACATTCTCTGTGGTTTGAGGTGGAAAGACAGTATAACTTTGAGCTTGGGCGTGCCTCCGTGTCCTCCACGCACTCAAGGAGACAGTGCCAACTCAGGATAACATTAGGGATTGTCTCTGGGAGGGATATGCACGTATGGCTTTTTCTACTGAGAAGAAGTGAAGTCGCTCAGTCGTGTCTGACTCTTTGCGACCTCATGGACTGTAGCCTACCAGGCTTCTCTGTCCATGGGATTTTCCAGGCAAGAGTACTGAAGTGGGTTGCCATTTCCTTCTCCAGGCAAGAAGAGAAGATAAAGGGAAACCCCAATTAAGGCTGGGATGGGCAGTTTTTCCCAATTTCAGTGTTTCAGCTCAAGAAGCTGTTGCCCAATAAATAATGGCATCTTACTTTATGACTCTATGAAGCAACTAGCGGGACTTTCCCCAGAGAAGGCAAGTTAGTTTCACTATGAATTAGTAAACATAGCCTTTTGGTTAAAAAAAAAATCTGGAATGACTTATTTTAATAGCCTAATGGAGGAAGAGGCAAACATATTAAAAAACAATATTTAAAGATTGTAAGCATTTAAAGATGGGTTAAATATATTCTATCACTAGATTTTGGCCTTCCTTCTTAAGTCTGCAAAGCAACAATTCTGAATCCCCTCTCAGTGTCTGAAACCTTCCAGTCTCTGTTCTTTTTGGCAGAACTTCATGCCTCTTGGCTTCAGGCAGCAATTTGTCGAGAAAGCTTGCCATTTTGGCTTACTTCACCTGTATTTCTCGTTTCCTCCATCCACTCAGGCTTCAAAAGCCTCTAATTACCTGTTTACCTTAATTATTCCAGCTAGGACTCCATCTGGTCTCAGGTTCTCCCACTTCTGAGGATCCGAAGTGCCAGTACTTACCCTTTTAGGAGAATCTGCTTTTCTGAAAAATGAATTTCCTCACCTCCACTGTGTCTTGTGGCTTCCATAGCAGGGAGAGGGGGAACAGAAAGAAAACTGGCAGTAGTCTTGGGTGTCTGAGTCTGAGCCACAATCTATTTCATTTGGAGAAAACCAAAATCTCTTACATAGACCCCAGCAGAACAAAGGGCTTCTACTCAGGCCAGAACTCACAGACCAGCTCCTGTGGCAAATATAGGCTTGGCCAAAAAGGTTGTTCGGGTTTTTCCATACGATCGCATGGAAAAACCCAAACTAACTTTTTGGCCAACCTAATATAAGCCATCAGCACTGTATGGGTTTAGTCCATTTCTAGGACCTTCAAGACATCGGAGGTACAGTGGGTTGGCACCCTTTTTCTTTACCAAACATCCATTTCTATCATATCTTTTAGCTCATAAGCATGCTGCTGCTGCTACTGCTGCTAAGTCGCTTCAGTCGTGTCCGACTCTGTGCGACCCCATAGACGGCAGCCCACCAGGCTCCACCGCCCCTGGGATTCTCCAGGCAAGAACACTGGAGTGGGTTGCCATTTCCTTCTCCAATGCATGAAAGTGAAAAGTGAAAGTGAAGTCGCTTAGTCGTATCCGACTCTTTGCGACCCCATGGACTGCAGCCTACCATGCTTCTCTGCCCATGGGATTTTCCAGGCAAAAGTACTGGAGTGGGGGTGCCATTGCCTTCTCCAGCATACAGAAAGGCAAATTTAGAGGCCACGTAACCCAGGGACAAAGTTCCCTTCACAACTACTAGTTGTGAAGCTGGCTTAGGTCAAGGTACTACCAACAATAGACAGAGATCCCCTCTGTTGCTACTTACCAAATAATTAAACATTTGATGCTAGGTTTTCCTAGGCTGTCTAGAAACCAGACTCATTTTACATAGATGTATTGGCTTACTAATGAACTAACTGTTTGCACCCTGATGAATAACACACTCTATATTTAAATTTTTACTTATGGAAATGTTTTGGCAAAAATATTGTCACTAGCTTGGGCCCTGATTAACCTGAGAATTGTTTTTCTCAGTACGTGCCGTTATGAGCTGACACAGACTGGTCAAGTTTAAATCTGATAGAAATAAAGTCTCTGCCACAAAGCTCTGAGCATCTTGGTATTAAATTTGAATTTGGAATGCATTAAGCCCAAGATAGAGTATAAAATGCATCACTTAGACCTCCTTAGGTGACATGGAGAATGAGTTCTATTTACTATCCTTAAAACAGATCAACTTCTTGGTCCTCTGTGAGACTGTCCAGCCTAAGCTTTCCAAAGGGTGGTCTGCCAATCAACTAAATATTAAGCATAATAGTTTATTTTACTTGGAAGTTTTCCACCACTAAGTTCTTTAAAATGCTCATATATTTTAAAATTTATTTAAAATTCAGATTCTCTATTTCTCATTTTATCACCACTTTAATTAGGCATAACAGATTGAAATTAGGTATCATAGAATAACTTTGCATGTTGAGACTAACAATACTGCAATTTATTCATGTGATGATTTTTTTCTCCCCTGTACCTGTCTGAGTCACCAGGCATAAATGAATATGCAAAGAACAGGCCTTCATACTTTTGGATTTTCAGATTTCGAAATAAGAAAGCTAGTTATTTAGTTTCAAGACTTGTGAACTAATATAAAGTGTAGAAGTCTTTATTTTATGCCTAACGACTGAAAAGCAAGTTTTGCTGTGCTGCCGGCGAAGCACTCCACAGAATAACTGGTGTGGATAAAAAATAAATAAATATAAAGGGAAAATATGCCACACGTTATTTGCATATGATAACTTTATAAAACATTCCCCCTGAGAAATACCTGAGTGGAATTAATTCGTAATCAGTAGGAACCAGTGGGAATGTGCTCGTCTAAATAAATAATCCAAAATTATTCTCGGGTTGTAAAGTTTGTTTACTGCCTTAACTAAAGTGTGTATCAAACATCAGTACATCAGCAGTGGCTGAGGGCTGGGGAGTCAGGCACAGCCTTCACCTCCAGTGCTTTTCATCCATTCTGCCTTTCATATTTCTTGGCAAGAGGTCCAAGCCACAAAAAGGTTTATTCCAATATTATGTGTGTGTTTGTGTGTGTTCTGCATAGTGATGGACGCTGCTGCTTTTCAAAAGGAGCCTCAAAAGTACGGCTGAATTCTTGAAAACTAAATAAGAGTTTGCTAATTTTAAAAATTACTTTAAAACTCAACACCTCTATAGGCCAAAACTAATGAGTATTCTTTATCCCAGAAACAATGAACATTTCTTCCCTCTTAGAAATTCCCAGGCTCCTTTCCACCCTTCAGATTATCCATACCTGATAAGTACCGATATGTACCTATATGTATGAAAGTCTTGCTTGTTAAGCACCTTGTGCTTGGTGTTGGGCTACAAAGAAGTCAACAGACATTGCTTCATTTAATTCTCACAATATTGAAAGATATGTTTAATTATTCTGATTTGAGATCTGAGAAGACAGGCTCAGAAAAGTTAAGTACCTTGCCTACAGTCTCACAGCTATGGAATAACAGAAGCAGAGTTAAACTCAGATCTGTCTGGATTCCAGAGCCATTGTTCTTAACCATAGCACACTTCTTCCTTCCTGTACTCTTCTCAGGCTGCATAACTCTCTTTGTAGAAATCATTCCCTCTTAATTGTCTGTTTGCTGAAAGGCTGCCTTCAACATCCATCTTAACCAGATTTCTCCAGTATAAAAAGGTTGCTGGGTGGAAGTCCCATTGTGAGAATCATGCGGATCTCTGAGCCAGATGGGTGGATAGAAGGATGGATGGAGAATGAATGGCCAGACTTTTCTTGGAACAGAGTAGTCTAGGAGTTAGGTGGGGATAATGCTATCTAATCAAGGGAACAGTCATGGCAGATAACAAATAGCTCCTTCAAAATGTCAAGGGGTAAATGTCATCAAGAGTCAGTGTATCTTTTATCTCATTAAAAGAAGAAACCAGTCTACAGAGAGATGGTATATTATAGCAGTTAAGAGGATGATTTTGAAGCCAGAATGCCTAGGTTTAAAACGTTATACTAATATGTAATCTTGGACAAGTTATTGATCTCCTCTGTGCCTTCATATGCTAATTGATAACATGGATATAATAACTGTTTCATACGACTGCTATAAAAAAATATGAGTATATATACTAAGTACCTGGCATATATGCACTCTTCAAGTATTTACCAATAGTAGTAGTACTATAGTGCTTTGTATTTGATCATTCCTCTCTCCTGATATCTGACTACGGTCCTAGGTAACCTGATGAACAATTGACACATAGCTCTTGGTATCTCTTTAGTAGTTTTTGGGTTACTTTAAACTCAATGCCCCTACTATCAGCCTACAACCTAAACATTCCAATCACAGACTGAATGTGTAGCTGAGCTTTAAATATCTCATAATGAATCCCTTCTCCATTCCCAAACTGGGAATAAACACCTGGCTTCAAACTATCTTCAAGGCTTGAATATTTCTCCTTTGTGAAAAAAAAGCAAATAACAATGACAACAATAATATACCAGTAAGAAAGAAAGGGGAAAATGGAATTTTAAACAAGAAAGTGAGTGAAAAAGGGAGGGAGAGAAAAAGGAAGAGGAAGGAGGAAGGGAGGGAAGCAGAAAGGGAGGAAGGGAGAAATGAACAAAAGGAGGAAGGAAGGATATGTCAAAGGGCAACATAGCCAGGAGCTTACAAGTGGAAAGAAGAGTCTAAAGCAGGGTCAAGATTCTGTGCATGCATGCTAAGTCACTTCAGTTGCGTCCAACTCTATGCGACCCTATCGACTGTAGCATGCCAGCCCGCACTGTCCATGAGATTCTCCAGACAAGAATGCTGGAGTGAGTTGCCATGCTCTCCTCCAGGGAATCTTCCTAACCCAGGGACCAAACCTGCATCTCCTGCATTGCAGGCAAATTCTTTACCACTAAGCCACCGGGGAAGCCCCCAAGATTCTGTAACAGTCTTTAATAGGCTCAGAAATGTACACCATTTGTGAGACTACCTGTGTCCTTCTTCCACAATGATTCTCTTCTAGTTACCAGAAGAGTTTGAAAGGAAAATCAACATCATCTAATGCAAAACATTAGATTTTCCTCCTTATTATTCCTAGCAGGTTTTCCCCTAAATCATAAACTTCCATTCAATCTAAAAAGAATTCGACATTTTTTTTAATTTTGAAGTTTTATTTTCATTTTCATTCAGTCCCCAATATTTTCTAACTTCCCTTGTGATATATTCTTTAACTCATGAGTCATTCAAAAGCATCTTATATAATTCTCAAATACTTGACAATTTTCCAGTTGCCTTCTCTTTATTATTTTCTAATTTAATTTTCTCTGTGGTCAGAGAAAACTATGTATGATTTTAATCCTTTAATTTTATTGGTTTCATATTTTGTTTGTTTGCTTTTTTGCCCAGAATATGGTTTCTTTTGCTGAAAATATGTATCTGTTTAAAAAAAAAACAAGAGTACTTTGCTGTTGATTGTTATTCTTTTAAAGGTTAATTGAGTATTTGGTTGACAGTGCTGGTCAGTGTTTGGAATTTATTGAAAGACTTGACTTCACAAATTTAAGGAGTTATCTAAATTGCAGTTTGGAAATCTTGAAGGCATCAGAAAATACACTCTGGGTACTCCACTCTTAGGGACATTCGGTTAAATTCAATGCTGTGAAAAAGCTCTTAGGAAATCCTATTAATATATTTTTGCAAATATGACCTCATTAAATGAGTCTCTTTTCTGTTAGTTTTTATTATAAGTCTAAGCAACAAAAAACTGAAGAAAAAAAGATGATGAAGGAATAGTTTTTTTTAAGACAATTGCATGACTAAAATTTATACTTAATTTCTCCCATACTGCACAAAGAAGCTTTCTTGGTTAATTCATGTCTCTGTATCTTAGCTTTACTCAATCATGTAAAAAAGCAACATCATTAATTACACAAGTGAAAGGGGGCATTGAAAAAAATTCTGCATCCTTTCATTAACTTACAAAAATACAATTAGTAATTATGAGTGATTTCCTGGAGAAAGTCCAGAGCTGAATTAAAAATATCACTAACCACAGAGATCTTCATTGGTCCCTTCGAAGAACAAAATGCACTGCTATGAAGCTTATCTGTTGCACTTGCTTTTAAAACATCAAAGGACTAATTCATAAGGCAGCCACACAACTTTTTTAATGTTTTTAATTTTTTGTGATCTCTGGGAAATGTGAAGAATGTTCCTTTTTCTAAGCAAAATGAACTTAGTCTAGAATGAGAAGTTATTTCTTCATTCAGAAGTCATGGATATTCTGTCCCCAAAATGAAATTGTTAATTTGTTTTATTTTATTCTTTATTCATGATTCCTTAAAATTTTTACAAAATTTATTTATTTTTCACTGAAATAAAGTTGACTTACAATATTGTATTAGTTTTAGGTGTTTAATACAGTGATTTGATTTTTTTATAGACTATATTTCATGTAAAATTATTATAAAATATCCACTATATTTTCTGTGCTATATAGTACATCCTTGTAACTTATTTATTTTATAGCTAGTAGCTTGGCTCTCTTAACCCCCTTCACTTATCTTGCCCCTCCCCCATGCTTCTCCCCTCTGGTAACCACTAGTTTGTGCTCTGTATCTGTGAGTCTGTTTCTCTTTGGATATACTTGTTTGTTTTATTTTAATGAGATAGTTTTTTTAAAGGCATGTTCTTTTTTTTTTTCTTTTTTTCAATTTTGGCATATCAGTTTTTAATGGGCAACTTATTTATGCTGACTCTAGAAAGATGGAAACGAATTTCCTAAAATAGGGATACTTTGGGGCTGTCCCTCCTTGCCTCCCTGTTTGAAGAGACATACAGTATAGACCTTCCTTGGGGTATGACAAGAGCTGAACATGTCATGTCAAACATATGGCTCTTTGAAGGCAGCTGTGTGTGGACTGTCTGGACTGGGATGGAGCAGGGTCAGCTGGGATGAAGCAGGGTCTACTGGCATCAGGCAGACGGGGAAGTTTGGGGAGCATCTGGAGCAGGACCCCAGAGAATTCTCTTACTCATATTCATCTGCTTGCTATTTATGTAAAATTTCAACCTGTTTGATGATTGCTCTTCTTTTTCTCTATTGCCTTTCATAAAAACAATAAACTCAGTGTTGGGAGACTGTTGAATGAATTATAAAATTCAGTCAATTCCTGATTTGTTGGAATGCAGATGATCTGCTTTGCTGTTTCTCTGGTGTCAGGTTTCAATCTCAGTTTATATGCTGTTGTCAGCCTGATTCCCTTCTCCATTTCTTCAGTTGAGGGTTGAAAATTTAAGGTTAGGTGGGGAAATGTTAGGAAGTTAGTCTTCTACCATCCTGGAGGAGGAAGGGGAGGAGGAGGAGGGGAGGAAGAAGAAGAATGTGACAGGACATCCTCCCTGCATCCTTCACCCACTCCCATCCTCCCCTCTGTGAGGAGGAATCACTTAGTACCATAATATCAATACATGGTTGTGATCCCTATGAGAGTTCATCAGTGTTAACAGGATGATTTGTCTTATAAATCTTCACTCTGAGTAATTTGAAGGTTTCAGGACCACAGCCTTCAACTCTGTATACTATCACTGTCCCCTTTCAGGAAGGAGCCAGAAACACCAGGCCTCCCTGGTCTTGAGTGTGTGAGGCAGTTGCAGGAAGGAGACAGGGAGAAGGAGCCAGTATGGGACAGTGATGAAAGAAATCAAAGACGACACAAGCAGATGGAGAGATATACCATGTTACTGGGTGGTGAGACTCAATATTATCAAAATCAATATATTACCCAAGCAATATACAGAGTCAATGCAATCCCTATCAAATTACCAAAGGCATTTTTCACAGAATTAGAATAAAAACTTTTAGAATTTGTATGGAAACACAAAAGACCATGAATAGCCAAAACAATTTTGAGAAAGAAAAATAGGGCTGGAGGAATCAATTTCCCTGACTTCAGACTATACCACAAAGCTACAGTACTAAAAACAGTTTGGTACTGGCATAAAAACAGACATACAAACCAATGGGACATAATAGAAAGTCCAGAGATAAACCCATGCACCTATGGTCAACTAATCTATGATAAAGGAGGCAGCAATATACAATGGTGAAAAGACAGCTTCTTCAATAAGTAGCACTGGGAAAACTGGATATATACATGTAAAAGGATGAAATTAGAACACTCTTTAACATCATACAGAAAAATAAATTCAAAATGGATTAAAGACCTAAATGTAAGGCCAGAGAGAATGCTCTCTGACATAAATTGCAGCAATATTTTTTTTTGATCCACCTCATACAGTACTGAAAATAAAACCAAAAATAAACAAATGGAACCTAATTAAACTTAAAAGCTTTTGCACAACAAAGGAAACCATAAACAAAATGAAAAGACAGCCTACATACTGGGAGAGAATATCTGCAAATGAAGCAACCAACAAGGGATTAATCTCCAAAATATATGAACAGCTCATGCAGCTCAATATCAAAAAAACAAACAACCCAATTAAAAACTGGACAGAGGATCTAAAAAGACATTTCCCCAAAGAAGGCATACAAATGGCCAAAAATCACAAGAAAAAATGCTCAACATCACTAATTATTAGAGAAATGGAAATCAAGCTACAATGGGGTATCACCTCACACCAATCATAATGGCCATCATCAAAAAATCTACAGGCAATGCTGAAGAGGTGTGACGAAGAGGGAAGACTCCTACACTGTTGGTGGGGACATGAACTGGTACAGCCACTATGGAGAACAGTGTGGAGATTCCTCAAGAAACTAAATATAGAACTACCATATGATTCAGCAATCACACTCCTGGGCATATATTCAAAGAAAACCATAATTCAAAAAGATACATGCACTTCAATGTTGAGAGCAGCAATATTTATAATAGCCAAGACCTAAAGGTCCGTCTAGTCAAGGCTATGGTTTTTCCAGTGGTCATGTATGGATGTGAGAGTTGGACTGTGAAGAAAGCTGAGCACCTTAGAATTGATGCTTTTGAACTGTGGTGTTGGAGAAGACTCTTGAGAGTCCCTTGGACTGCAAGGAGATCCAACCAGTCCATTCTGAAGGAGATCAGCCCTGGGATTTCTTTGGAAGGATTGATGCTAAAGCTGAAACTCTAGAACTTTGGCCACCTCATGCAAAGAGTTGACTCATTGGAAAAGGCTCTGATGCTGGGAGGGATTGGGGGCAGGAGAAGAAGGGGACGACAGAGGATGAGATGGCTGGATGGCATCACTGACTCGATGAACGTGAGTCTGAGTGAACTCCAGGAGTTGATGATGGACAGGGAGGCCTGGCATGCTGCTATTCATGGGGTTACAGAGTTGGACACAACTGAGCGACTGAGCTGAACTGAACTGAATGGAAGCAGAAGTTCCAATACTTTGGCCATCTGATGAGAAGAGCTAACTTATTGGAAAAGACTCTGATGCTGGGAAAGATTGAGGGCAGGAGGAGAAGAGGATGTCAGAGGACAAGATGGTCATCAGAAAACTCTGGGAGATGGTGAAGCACAGGGAAGCCTGGTGTGCTGCAGTCCATGGGGTTGCAAAGAGTCAGACACCACTGAGCGACTGAATGACAACAACAAATGGAAGCAACCTAAATGTCCATTGACAGAGGAGTGGATAAAGAAGATGTAGTACATACATACAATGGAATATACTCAGTGATAAAAAAGAACAAAACAATGCCATTTATAGCAATGTGGATGGACCTAGAGATTGCCTTATTGAGCGAAGTAAGTTAGAGAGAGACATTTAATATCATATGATATCACTTATATATGGAGTCTGCTGCTGCTGCTGCTGCTAAGTCGCTTCAGTTGTGTCCGACTCTGTTCGACCCCACAGACGGCAGCTCACCAGGCTCCCCCATCCCTGGGATTCTCCAGGCAAGAACACTGGAGTGGGTTGCCATTTCCTTCTCCAATGCATGAAAGTGAAAAGTGAAAGTGAAGTTGCTCAGTCGTGTCCGACTTTTCGCGACCCCATGGACTGCAGCCTACCAGGCTCCTCTGCCCATGGGATTTTCCAGGCAAGAGTACTGGAGTGGGGGTGCCATTGCCTTCTCCAATATGAAGTCTAGAATGGTGCAAATGAACTTATTTACAGAATACAGTCACAGATGTAGAAAACAAACTTAGGGTTACCAGTGGCGGGAAAGGCAGGGGATAAACTGGGAGATAGGGATTGACACATACACACTACTACATATAAAATAGATAACCAATAAGGACCTACTGTATAGCACAAGAAACTATACTCAATGCTCTGTAATATGGGAAAAGAATCTACAAAAGAGTAAATACATGTATATTTTACTGTACACCTGAAACGAATGCAATGTTGTAAACTAATTACAATGAAAAATTTTTAAATAACAAATAAACAAAATAAAAGATTTGGAATTATCTGCTTTTCACTTGCCTCTGTGGGCTGGAATTTAATAATTAAAAATTAAATCTGTGCTAAGATACACCAATATCTATCTCAAACAAAATACAAAGCAATACTACGTGATCAGGGTGGGATTCTATAGTCAGGGCTGAAAAGTGAAGTATCACCAACTGTGCAAGAATGCTTACCTCATGGGTCTAGACACAGCTGCTGGCAGGCTAGCAGGAGAGGAGAGGTGCAGAGTGTGTTCAGAACAAAGGCCTTTTTGAAACTACAGGGGGTTTTTTTGAGGTTTTTTTAAATTCTAGGGACCAGAATTAAGGCTTCCTTAGTGCAGTTTTACAACTCTGAAAAGAACCGATTGTTCTAAAGCCACACCTTGGTTACTTTCTCAGCAATTATTACAATGAAAGATCATTGTCAGATGCATGTTCAGGAGGAAGAAAGATACCCACTTTGTAATAGGCCTGGATTCAACAGGGGCTGGTGCCCTGGGGCAGCATACCTCACACAGACCTGACAGTCCTTTGGACTTGTATTACACTATTGCAGCATGTCCCGTAGCTGGCAGACCCTTAGAGCTGTGAGCAAGAGCTTCTCAGTTTCAGAAATAGAAAGGGAAGTCAGGAGGAGTTTGTTGTCTCTCTCACACACACACATACATACACACACATACATACACACTGCCAATTGCTTTTAGTGGAGAAGACATTTTATCTTTATCATGTGAACATGGAGAGAACTACAAATCTTGCAAGAAGATGTAACTTCTGCTCAAGAAGCATTTGTTCTTTTATACCCTGATGGAGTTACAGGTCCTTAAAATGCTATGACTTGAATGCAAGTTCCTGCTTGGAATAACTACTGGTTTTGAGGAAATGGAAGAAATATTACAAAAGGGAAGCATGTTCAGGCTTTTTTGGTGGGTCTTTATGAAAATAGGCCCCAAAGAGCACACACCTACTCCAGACAATGAAACTTTTAAGCTTAAGTTCCAGTTTTACAATCAACAGGTTGTGAATGATTTTTTAAATCATAAATTTTTTTTTCCCTCTTGACCACCTTTATAATTTTCCCCTACTGCCACAGCCCCTGCCTCTAGTGATCACCAATCTATTCTCTGTATGCATGATTTTTGTTGCTTTTTTTTTTCAAGATTCCACGTGTAAGAGAGATTACACAGTATTTGTCTTTCTCAGTTTGACTTATTTCTTGTAGCATAATGTCCTCGAGATCCATCCATTTTGTCATACATGGCAAGCTTTCGTTCTTTTTATGACTGAATAATGTTCCATTATAAATATATGTGCCACAATTTCTTTATCCATTTATCTCCTGATGAACACTAAGGTTGTTTCCATATCTTGACTGTTGTAAATAATGCTGCAATGAACATGGGGATGCAGATAACTTTTCAAGTTAGTGTTTCCATTTTCTTCAGATAAATACCCCAAAGTGGAATTCCTGATTCATATGGTAATTGCATTTTTAAGTTTTTGAGGAACCACCATACTGTTTTCCATACTAGCCACTAGTTTATATTACCGTCAATAGTGCACAAGGGCTCCCTTTTCAAACTTACCAACATTTGTCTTTTTGATAGGAGCCATTCTAACAGGTGTGGGATGATATCTCATTAATGTTTTGATCTGCATTTCTCTGATGATTGATGATGATTTAATCTCTGATGATTAAAGATGTTGATCAACTTTCATGTACCTGTTGGCCATCTTTATGTCTTCTTTGGAAAAGTGTCTTTAGATCTTCTGTTTATTTTTTAATTGAATTGTTTTTTTTGTTTTTCAGAGTTGTATGAGTTCTTTATCTTGAATATTAACCCTTATCAGATATATAACTTGTAAATACTTTCATTCAGTTGGTTGACTTTTTACTTTGTTGATGGTTCCTTTGCTGTGAAGAAGCCTTTTAACTTGATATAGTCCCACTTGTTTACTTTTGCTGCTCTTACTTTTGGTGTTAGATTAAAAAAAAAAAAAACATTGCTAAGACCTATGTCAAAAGTTTATGACTTATGCTTTCTTCTAGGAGTTTTATGGTTTCAGGTTTTACATTCAAGTACTGAATCCTCTTTGAGTTAATTTTTGAGTATGGTGCAAGGCAGTTGTTCTATTTCATTTTTGTGCATATGGCTATCCAGTTTTCCCAATACCCAGTTTTTTGAAAAGACTGTCCTTTCCCCATTGTATATTCTCGGCTCCTTTGTCATAAGTTAATTGACTACCGTCGTTCAGTCGCTAAGTCCTGTCAAACTCTTTAATCCCATTGACTGCAGCACACCAGGCCTCTTTGTCTTCCACTGTGTCCTGACCTTTGCTTAAGTTCATGTCCATTGAGTCAGTGATGGTATCCAAGTATCTCCTCTTCTGTGTCTGTTTTGATGCCAATATCACACTGTTGGTTTTTTTTAATTACTGTTGCTTTGTAATAAAATTTGAAATCAGGGAATATGATGCCTCCAGGTTCATTCTTCTTTCTCAAGGTTGCTTTGGCTATTTAGTCTTTGGTGACACCACACAAATTTTAGGATTGTTTGTTTTACCGTGAAGAATACCAACAGGATTTTGACTGGGATTGCATTGAATATATAAATTGCTTTGGGTAAAATGGATATTTTAACAGTATTAATTCTTCCAATTCATGAGCACAGAATATCTTTCCATTTATTTGTGTCTTCAATTTCTTTTCTTTAATGTCATAGTTTTCAGTATACAGATTTTCTGCCTCCTTGGTTAAATTTATTCCTAGGTACTTTATTCTTTTTCTTGCAATTGTAAATAAGATTGTATTCTTAATTTCTTTTGGTAATTTGTTTTAGATTTTTGCATATTGATTTTTGTATCCTGCAACATTACTGAGTTGGTTTATTAGTTCTAACAGTTTTTTAGGTGTTTTTCAAGGTTTTCTGTTTATAATATTATGTCATCTGCATGTAGTTACAGTTTCACTTCTTCCTCTCCTAACTGCTCTGTTTGGGACTTCCAATACTATGCTGCATGAAAGTGATAAGAGTGGACATCTTTGTTCTTGTTCCTAATCTTAGAGGAAGAGCTTTCAGCTTTCCACCACTGAGCATATGTTAGTTGTGGGCTTATCACATTTGATCTTTTTTTTTATGTTGAGATACATTTCCTCTACACCTGCTTTGTTGAGAGTTTTTATCATAAAAGGATGTTAAATTATGTCAAAAATTTTCTGCATCTATTGGGATGACCATATAATTTTTACTCTCCATTTTGCAATGTGGTGTATCACTTGACTGATGTGTACACATGTTGAACCAGCCTTGTATCCCTGGATTAAATGCCACTTGATTATGGTGTATGAGTCTTTTACTTTAATTGTTGAATTTGGTTTGCTAATACTTTGTTAAGGAGTTTTGTATCTAGTTTATCTGGAATATTGTCCTATAATTTTCTTTTCTTGTGGTATCCTTGTCTGTTTTTAATTTATTTCCTTAATCTGTTTCTTTGTATGCAAAATGAGCACATCAATAACTAAATAGGTACTTTACAAAGTTGTCATGAAGGTCAAGTGCAGACCACAGTGTTAGTCAAGGTTCTCCAGAGAAACAGAGCTAACAGGATCTCTCTCTCTACTTCAGTTCAGTTCAGTTCAGTCGCTCAGTCGTGTCCAACTCTGCGACCCCATGAACCGCAGCATGCCAGGCTTCCCTGTCCATCACCAGCTCCTGGAGTTCACACAAACCCATTCCATTGAGTCAGTGATGCCATCCAGCCATCTCATCCTCTGTTGTCCCTTTCTCCTCCTGCCCTCAATCTTTCCCAGCATCAGGGCCTTTTCAAATGAGTCAGCTCCTCACATCAGGTAGCCAAAGTATTGGAGTTTCAGCTTCAACATCAGTCCTTCCAATGAACACCCAGGACTCATCTCCTTTAGGATGCACTGGTTGGATCTCCTTGCAGTCCAAGGGACTCTCAAGAGTCTTCTCCAACAACACAGTTCAAAAGCATCAATTTTTCGGCATTCAGCTTTCTTTATAGCCAAACTCTCACATCCATATATGACTACTGGAAAAACCATAGCCTTAACTAGACGGACCTTTGTTTACAAAGTAATGTCTCTGCTTTTTAATATGCTGTCTAGATTGGGCATAACTTTCCTTCCAAGGAGTAAGCGTCTTTTAATTTCATGGCTGCAGTCACCGTCTGCAGTGATTTTGGAGCCCAAAAAACCAAAGTCAACCACTGTTTCCACTGTTTCCCCATCTATTTGCCATGAAGTGATGGGACCAGATGCCCTGATCTTCGTTTTCTGAATGTTGAGCTTTAAGCCAATTTTTTCACTCTCCTCTTTCACTTTCATCAAGAGGCTCTTTAGTTCCTCTTCACTTTATGCCATAAGGGTGGTGTCATCTGTATGTCTGAGGTTATTGATATTTCTCCCGGCTATCTTGATTCCAGCTTGTGCTTCTTCCAGCCCAGCATTTCTCATGATGTACTCTGCATATAAGTTAAATAAGCAGGGTGATAATATACAGCCTTGACGTACTCCTTTTCCCATTTGGAACCAGTCTGTTGTTCCATGTCCAGTTCTAACTGTTGCTTCCTGACCTGCATACGGGTTTCTCAAGAGGCAGGTCAGGTGGTCTGGTATTCCCATCTCTTTCAGAATTTTTTGGCTCTCTCTACTTATACATCTATAGATAGAGATAGAAAGATAGGTATAAAAATTTATTATGAGAACTGGCTTATGTGACTGTGGAGGCTGAGAAGTCCCATGATCTGCAATCTGCAAGCTTAAGACCACAAAAGCCAGTAATGAAATTTTAGTCCTATTCCAAAGACTTGAGAACCAGGGGAGCTAATGGTGTAATTTCTAGTCCAAGGGCAGGAGAAGACCAATGTACCAACTCAAGCCGGCTGGCAGGAAACAACAAAGACAAACTCCTCCTTCCTCTCCCTTTCATTCTATTACTAGCCTCAAGGAATTGGATGATGCCCACCCACCCTGGAGAAGGCAATCTACTCTTCTGTGTCTACCTGTTCAAGTGCTAATCTCATCTGGAAACACTCTCTCAGACATACCTGGAAATAATGTTTAATTTGGGTATCTCACGGTTCCACCAAGTTAACATAAAATTAACCATCGCAACCATCTGGGCTGAAGTAGTTGTTTATTCCCAATTGTACCTCAGCAGTAGATAAAAATTCTTGAAAAAGCAAAATTGACAATCTGCTCTATTGTAATCAGATGAAACCTTGAACATACATAATGCAGTTTCAAGGAAGACAATTTTGTGCCTTGAGATCAACAAACAAACAAATACCTAAACAAATGAAGTTACTCATCTAATACTAGTATCCAAATAGGAAAAATCTGAAGCTCCTTTTCTATGACTTACTCACTAATAAAACAATCTTTTGCCATTCTGATATGTAATGACTTTTGCAGATACTCTTGTGAGAAGTCATGTATTTTTCTTCACTGAGCCAGTCCTTGAAAGATATCCCCGACAGACATCAGGAGGCTAGCCTTTATACCCTATGGGTTCACCAGTCAGTACAGGTAGGCTGCCCCTTGGGAAGATATACAGCCCAAGGTTAGACAGCTTCCTTCTGTGGAGGAAAAATTCCCCAAACGGGACACAGGTGTGAATGATCAACAGGCAGCACTCCTGGCAGCTGGGTGAAGGACTGCTTCAGTCAGCGTCCTCCCTTCCCTGGAGGGAGATCCAGGGAGCTGGTGGGGGTGGGGGGGCTACAAAGCAGCAGCCACTGCAAACAGTTTCCCAAAAGTTAGGTTGCTGTTTAGAGAGTATAATTATATTTTAATATATGTTTGCAGATTATTTTCCTTAAAAGTTATTATTATTTCCACTTCCATTAGCAATGTATGAGAATGCCTATTTCCCTGAATACTCACCAGTACTTGGTATTGCTTTTCAAAACATTTGACAGTGATACATTATTGTTATTTTAAGTTGCATTTTCCTGACAGTTACTGAGATTGAAGGGCCTCCCATGTGGCGCTAGTTGGACAGACCCCGCCTGCCAATGCAGAAGACTTAAGAGATCCCCGGGTCAGGATGATCCCCTGGAAGAGGAAGTGGAAACCCACTCCAGTATTCTCCTTTGGAGAATCTCATGGACAGAGGGGCCTGGCAGGCTATAGTCCATAGGGCTGCACAAAGTTGGACACGACTGAAGTGCCTTAGCATGGTATGGCACTGAGATTGAAAGTCTCTTTATTGGTGATATGCATTTCTGCTTCAGTCATTTTTTTGTGTCTGTAAGTGTATAGCCTTTACTCATTTTTCTGTTGTGTTTCTTGCTACTCAATTTGTAGACGTGATTGTGAATACATCTTATTTATCCGTTGTAATGTGTTGTGGTAGTCTTTCAACTGTCTCTTAAAATATAATTCTCCGCTTCTTCACCTTTTCAGTAAAATGCATGTGTGTGACTGAATTTATTTTCCAGACAGGGGCTTATGAGCCAAAACATCAGTGTTATGCTTCCAACTGGTGTTTTTAGCCTCTTCTACCGGATGCATACAGATGACAATGTGTAAGGGATGGAGCCACAGATAGAAGGAGCCAAGGTCCCCGAATGGCCCCCTGAAGTGGCTGCCTGCCAGCCATGGACCTCTGGCACATCTGAGCTGCAATACATTTTGGGGACGCACTATTTGTTTTGTAGGTCAGCTCACAGTTTTTCTGTTTTGTTTTGTGTGTGTGCTCAGTTGTGTCCAACTTTTTGTAGCCCACCAGGATCTTCTGTCATGGGATTTCCCAGGCAAGAAAACTGGAGTGGGTTGCCATTTCCCTCTTCAGGAGGTCTTCCTGACACAGGGATGGAACCTGCCTCTTTTGCGTCTCCTGTACTGGCAGGTGGATTCTTTATCACTGCACCACCTGCAGTGCAGGTATGTTGTCCATTTTCTTCCTAGTCGATAATTTGTAGTTGATTATACATCCATTATGCCTTTTGAAAGGCTGCTCAGGGAAAGATATACACGTAAAACTTAAGTCTCAGAAGAAAGGCCAGAGAAATGGAAGGAAAACCAGGATAGTGTGGCATCAAGGAAACTGAGGGAAAAGAGTGCTTCGAGAAACTAGCCATGATTGGTCACATTTCATACTGGGAGAGAGGTCTAGTCTGAGGACGCCTGAAAGCTAACAGATGCTTCAGTGATTGGTTGGTGCAAAAATGCCTCTGGAGGCAAGATTCCACCAGAGAACTATAATTGTCCCTTGGTATTCAAGGGGGATACTAAAATTGGTGGATGCTTCAAGTCCCTTATTTAAAATAGTTTAGTACATTAGAAAGTTTTCCTGTATTGAAAATACCTTATTTGGAAAGTAAATACTGCCCTAATGTCCATCTTCTGCTAATGAATGTGTCAAATCCGTAAGAAGTCTGAAAGGTGACCACCCATGCCCTTGTGTGTGTACTAAGTTGCTTCAGTCATGTCTGACTCTTTGTGACCCCATGGACTGTAGCCCACCAGGCTCTCTGTCCATGGGATTCTCCAGGCAAGAATACTGGAGTGAGTTGCCCTGCTCTCCTCCAGGGGATCTTCCCAACCCAGGGATTGAACCTGCATCTCTTATGTCTCCTGCATTGGCAGGTAGGTTCTTTACCACTAGCGCCACGTGGCAAGCCCACCCATGCCCTTGAACAGCAGTAAAAGCACAGTTCAATCCTGAAATGTTTCACACACGTCCTTAGGCTTGGACATCTGGCTGATTCCAACTCTGCTCACTAGGGTTCATCAGCAAACAGGTCCTATGAACTGCTGTTAATAAGTCTAGAGAGCCTAGTTGGCCATTTACACCTGAACTAACTGCCCTTCCTAAAAAGCACAACATTCATGACCCCACTATTCACTATTCCCTGCTGTCTGAACATGACATATCAACTTTCCATTTTTCACTGACACCTTATTCAACTCTTTTGTTTTCTCACGTGAGCCTCTAAAAATTACTTCTAGGGACAGAATACTCTGGGTTCCTGAATCTCAGGACAGAAGTAAGTTATTTTTTGCTTACAAGAAAAAACACAGTAAAATTCTGTTCCACAATCCCAGCTAAGGGATTCAAATAAGAAGATGTATATTTTGATTAATCTTTTAAATTAAATGGCCATAGAGATAATTTACCCACTATAAAAGTGAGATATGGAAGAAAATTCAGACACATCGAAAGACATCAATACATGTACTTATTAAAAGTATATGGTGTGTACTTTCAAAATCTAAAAATGAAGGTGACTTTTCTAATTACCTATGACATGTGAAGTCAATTGTCCTTAATACATTCAGAATGACACATTACGAATGAATAGATATTAGAGCTTTCTGCTCTACTGCTCTTAGAAACATCTGATGAAGGACAAGCACTTGGATATGTCACCTTATGTCTTAGAAAAAAAGAATCCTAAGATTACAATAGGAAAAGATAGTCATTCTATGCTACATGCTTTTAGTAATTCTGAGAACAAAATTATTCTTTGAAGAAAAATTTTATGTTTCTTAATTTAAAGTATATAACGTTAAGCTACAGAGTTAAGAACCTTCAGTCTTACTTGATTCGAAATGCTTATTAGTTCCTGGCAAATAAGCAGCATACACACTATTTTAAGGGAATTTATCTCTAGTTTCTTCTTCTAAACATGTTTAGAAAACCATATTAAATCTAGCATTAGAGGTAAAAATAGAGTCTATTCACTTACTTATGCCTGCCCGTTACATATTATTAAGGCTTAAAGGCATATGTTTTCTTCCATAGTCATCCTATGGCTTATTCCTATTAATTATTATTAATAGCAAACAAATTAAGTGAATATTCACATTTCAAACAATGGGAATTACCGAGGATTCCGAGACACTCACTTATTCCATATAATTTTGAATAGATTGCCCATAAAATTATTTTGCCTTTGAATCTACAGAGTGCCTGTACAATGTGAAAATATAGGTAAATAATCATAGTGTCATTAAAATATCTTCAGTCTATGATAAAATGATATTCGCGTTTCTGTGTGTCACGTATATCCTGCACGTTTGGTCGGATCTTTCGTGCGGAACAGAATGTCATGGAAGGCAAACATGGGACAGCCTGTTGGGTATAGACCTGCCGCACGGAATCTAGTAGTGAATAAATAGCGTCCTCTGAATTCCGCTGCCCTTCATCTCTTCTTCTGCATGTGATAGCCACGTTGGGTATAGACCTGCCGCACGGACTCTAGTAGTGAATAAACAGCGTCCTCTGAATTCCGCTGCCCTTCATCTCTTCTTTTGCACGTGATAGCCACTTTATACTTTGTATTCTTGTATATTGCCAAATGTTCTCTTTTCCTTTATGGAATGTGAGCTCTTCTAGGCCAACCTGTATTTCACTCTTTGCTGAGTCCCCCATGTATCCTGCCTGTAGTTGGCTCTCAGCACACTTTTTGTTGAATAAATGACTTCCAAGTGATCTAAAGCATATTCTATTTCGCTTTTTTAAAAAGTTAATACATATAAATAGTTTTATAGGTGAACAATTTCCAGTGATTTCCCTGCTGTTGCTAAGTCGCTTCAGTCGTGTCTGACTCTGTGTGACCCTAGAGACGGCAGCCCACCAGGCTCCCCCGTCCCTGGGATTTGCCAGGCAAGAGTACTGGAGTGGGGTGCCATTGCCTTCTCCAGTGATTTCCCTAGAAGGGGTATTAAAACACTATTTCTAACCCCAATTAACAGGATTAGGAACAAGTAAGAAAATCCCAGTAAATAATTAGGTATTATTAGCTTTCACACCAGAGTAGATGACAGTTTACATAAGATTAAAAGTGGAAAAAAATAAATAAATAAAAGTGGAACCTAACTATGGAACCGATTTTGTCAATACTGCTAAATTTCCACACTGGTTGTTAGAAAAGTCATAAACAGCTTTACGGAATGTGCAGAGCTATTCTTCTGGTTTGTGGTGGTTTTTCCAAATTATTCACTAAAATGTTACTGACTTTATACATACGTCATAAAAGTGTAATGTGCTTTTATTTAATATAATTCATAATTCCTTCATATTTTTCTACTCTCCCAGTTAGAACAACTCTGCATGCTGTGCTGTTCTTAGTCACTCAGTCATGTCTGACTCTTTGTGACCCCATGGACTATAGCTCGCCAGGCTCCTCTGTCCATGGGATTTCCCAGGCAAGAATACTGGAGTGGGTTGCCATGTCCTTCTCCAGGGGATCTTCCCAACCCAGGGATTGAACCCAGCTCTCTTTCTCTACATATATAACTTTCTAAGCGCTCCTCCCTACCCAAATCCAATATAGTTCCCTGCACTCTTTTGAAAGTTTTCTATAAATATTACAACTAATTGCTTAACATATAAAAAGGTTTCCCAGGTGTTACTAGTCTGAAATTTTACTCACACCCCTGTGGTTTAATCCCCTTCATGTACCACAGCCTTGTCATGGTAAAGGGGTTTGCGTAACTCAATGAAGCTATGAGCCATGCCATGCAGGGCCACCCAAGACAGATGGGTAATAGTGAAGAGTTCTAAAAAATGTAGTCCACTGGAGGATGGAATGCAAACAACTTCAATATTCTTGCTGTGAGAACCTCATAAACAGTATGAAAAGGCAAAATGATATGATATTGGAAGATGAGCCCCCCAGGTTAGAAGGTGTCCAATATGCTACTGGGGAAGAGTGGAGGGCAATTACGCATAGCCCCAGAAAGAAAGAAGCATCTGAGGGAAGCAGAAATGACACTCAGTTATGGATGTGTCTGGTGGTGAAAGTAAAGTCTGATGCTGTAAAGAACAATATTGCATAAGAACCTGGAATGTTAGGTCCATGAATCAAGGTAAATTGGATATGGTCAAGCAGGAATGGCAAGATTGAACATTGACATCTTAGGAATCAGTGAACTAAAATGGATAGGAATGGGTGAATTTAATTCAGATGATGATTATATCTACTATTGTGGGCAAGAATCCCTTTGAAGAAATGGAGTAGACCTAATAGTTAACAAAAGAGTCCAAAATGCAGTACTTGGATGCAACCTAAACAATGAGAGAATGATCTCAGTTCATTTCCAAGGCAAAGCATTCAACATCACAAGTCTATGCCCCAACCACTGATGCCAAAGAAGCTGAAGTTGACAGGCTCTGTGAAGACCTACAACAACTTCTGGAGCTAACACCAAATAAAAAATTTCCTTTTCATCATAGGAGATTGGAATGCAAAAGTAGGAAGTCAAGAGATATCTGGTGTAACAGGCAAATTTGGCCTTGGAGTACAAAATGAAGTAGGGCAAAGGCTAATAGAGTTTTGCCAAGAGAATGCACTGGTCATAGCAAACACCCTTTTCCAACAACACAAGAGAAGACTCTACACATGGACATCACCAGATGGTCAATACCGAAATCAGACTGATTATGCTCTTTGCAGTTGAAGATGGAGAAGCTCTATACAATCAGTAAAAGCAAGACCTGGAGCTGTCTGTGGCTCAGATCATAAATTCCTTATCACAAAATTCAGGCTTGAATGGAAGCAAGTAAGGAAAACCACTAGGCAATTCAGGTATGACCTAAGTCTAATCCCTAAGGATTATATGGTGGAGGTGATGAACAGATTCAAGGGATTAGATCTGGTAGACAGAGTGCCTGAAGAATAATGGATGGAGGTTCACAATATTGTACAGGAGGCGGTAACAAAAATCATCCCAAAGTAAAAGAAATGAAAGAAGGCAAAGTAGGTGTCTGAGGAGGCTTTACAAATAGCTGAGGAGAGAAGACAAGCAAAAGGCAAAAGAGAAAAGGAAAGAAATACTCAACTGAATGCAGAGTTCCAGAGAATAGCAAGAAGAGATAAGAAGGCCTTCTTAAAAGAACAATGCAAAGAAAAAGAGGGAAACAATAGAATGGGAAAGACTAGAGATCTCATCAAGAAAATTGGAGATATTAATATCAAGGGAACATTTCATGCAAAGATGGGCACGATAAAAAAGAGAAACAATAAAGACCTAATGGAAGCAGAAGTGATTAAGAAGAGCTGGCAAGAATACATGGGAGAACTATACAAAAAAGGTCTTTAATGACCCAGATAACCATGCTAGTATGGTCACTCACCTACAGCTGGATATCCTGGAGTGTGAAGTCAAATGGGCCTTAGGGAGCATTACTGTGAACAAAATGAAGGTGATGAAATTCCAGCTAAGCTATTTAAAATCCTAAAAGATGATGCTGTCAAAGTGCTGCACTCAGTAGGTCAGCACATTTAGAAAACTCAGCAATGGAAACAGGAATGAAAAAGGCCCATTACATTCCAATCCCAAAGAAGGACAATATGAATGTTCAATGTTCAAAGAATGTCCAACTACCATACAGTTGCACTCATTTCACATGCTAGCAATATTATGCCCAAAATCCTTCAAGCTAGGCTTCAGCAGTACATGAACCAAGAACTTCCAGATGTACAAGCTGGGTTTTGAAGACGCAGAGGAATCAGAGATCAAATTGCCAACATTTGCTGGATCATGAAGAAAGTAAGAGAGTTAGAAAAACATCTACTTCTTCTTATTGACTACCCTAAAGTCTTTGATGGTGTGTATCACAACAAACTGGAAAATTCTTAGAGATTGGAGGACCAGACCACCTTACCTACCTCCTGAGAAACCTGCATGCAGGTCAAGAGGCAACAGTTAGAACTGGACATGAAACAATGGACTGGTTCAAAATTGAGAAAGGAGTATGTCAAGGCTGTATATTGTCACCTTGCTTATTTAACTGCTATGCAGAGTGAAAGTGAAGTGAAAGTTGCTCAGCTGTGCCAACTCTTTGCATCATGTGAAATGCTGGGCAGGGTGAATCACAAGCTGGAATCAAGATTGTGAGTAGAAATATCAGCAACTTCAGATATGCAGATGATACCATTCTAATGGCAGAAATGAAGAGGAACTATAGAGCCTCTTGTTGAAGGAGAAGGAGGAGAGTAAAAAAAGCTGGCTTAAAACTCAACAGTAAAACAACTAATATCATGCCTTCTGCTCCCATCACTTCAGGCAAACAGATGGGGAAAAAGTTGAAGCCGTGAGATTTTATTTTCCTGGGCTCCAAGATCACTGTGGATAAGGACTGTAGCCTTGAAATTAAACATGCTTGCTCCCTGGAAGGAAAGCTATGACAAACCTAGACAATGTATTAAGAAATAGAGACATCACTTTCCTGACAAATGTCCGTTTAGTCATCCATACTCATGTATGGATGTGAAAGCTGGACCATAAAGAAGGCTGAACACTGGAGTTGATGCTTTCAAATTGTGGTGCTGGAGAAAACTTTTGAGAGTCCCTTGGACAGCAAGCAGATCCAATCAGTTAATCTAATGGAAATCAACCATGAATATTCACTGGAAGGACTAATGCTGAAGCTGAAGCTCCAATACTTTCACTACCTGATGGGAAGAACTGACTCAATGGAAAAGACCCTGATGCTGGGAAAGACTGAAGGCAAAATGAGAACGAGGTGGCAGAGGATGAGATGGTTAGATAGCATCATTGACTCAATGGACCTGAATTTGAACAAACTCCAGGAGAACGGTGGACGACAGATGGGCCTGGCATGCTGTAGTCTATGGGGTTGCAGAGTTGGACATGACTTAGGGACTGAACAACAGCCATGCCTTAATACATTTATTGTAATTTGACTTTTTTTGCATACTAGAACCATGAATAATGATGACTTGGGGGACATACACTATAATAAGGTCCTTTCTAGCATTTCTATAAATAAAGGTCTTTGGATCAGTTCCAATAAAGATGTTATTGTGTTATATCATATTTCATTCTAACAAATTATGGTACAGTACAGCTTTGGTTTTTCCAACTTCTAACCCCTGGTGTTCTTTTTCTATGATTGATACATTGTTGTGTTGATGGCCCGAAACTACTTTTCCTTAGTTACATTTATAAGTTGTATGAATACCTTATAGAATTTCAATGGCTACTTTTACATTATCTTAGCTTAACTGGGCTAAGGGATACTTGAGAGAGCTGATAAAACATTATTTTTGGGTGTGCTTGTGAGAGTGCTGCTGGAGAAGAGAAATATGTGAATTACACTGAGTAAAGAAGCTCCACCCACAGCAATATCTAATCCATTGGAGATCCAAACAGAACAAAAAGGCAGAGAAAGAATAAATTCTCTCTTTTTTTCTTGAGTTGGGATGTCCATCTATTCTTGCCTTTGGAAATCAGAACTCCATTCCCTGCTGAAGTCCTTAGGCATTAGAATGGGAGTACACTCTCGGCTCCCCTGGTTCTCAGGCCTTTGGACTCAGACTGAATTATACCACTGACTGTTCTGAGTCTCCAGCTTGTAGATGGTATATTGTGGCATATCTTAGCCTCCATAACCATGTGAGCAAATTCTCATAATAGGTATCCTTTAATATACTTTTATGTATCTTCTTGGGTTTCCCAGGTAGTGCTAGTGGTAAAGAACACTCCTGCCAATGCAGGAGACCTAGAGATAAGGTTTGATCCCTGGGTTGGGAAGAGCCCCTGGAGGAAGGTATGGCAACCTACTCCAGCATTTTTGCCTGGAGAATTCCATGCACAGAGGAGCCTGGTGGGCTATAGTCCATAGCATCACAAAGTGACTTAGCTGCTTATTTAACTTATATGCAGAATACATCATGCAAAATGCTGGGCTGGATAAAGCACAAACTGGAATCAAGATTGTCGGGAGAAATATCAATAACTTCAGATATGCAGATGACACCACCCTTATGGCAGGAAGTGAAGAGCTAAAGAGCCTCTTGATGAAAATGAAAGAGGAGAGTGAAAAAATTGGCTTAAAACTCAACATTCAGAAAACTAAGATCATGGCATCTGGTCCCATTACTTCATGGCAAATAGATGGGGAAACAATGGAAACAGTGACAGGCTTTATTTTCTTGGGCTCCACAATTACTGCAGATGGTAACTGTAGCCATGAAATTAAAAGACGCTTGCTCTTTGGAAGAAAAGTTATGACCAACCTAGAGAGCATTTTAAAAAGCAGAGATATTACTTTGCCAACAAAGGTCTGTCAGGTCAAAGCTATGGTTTTTCCAGTGGTCATGTATCGATATGAGAGTTGGACTATAAAGAAAGCTGAGCGCTGAAGAACTGATGCTTTTGAACTGTGGTGTTGGAGAAGATGCTTGAGAGTCCCTTGACTACAAGGAGATCCAACCAGTCCATCCTAAAGGAAATCATTCCTGATTAATCATTGGAAGGACTGATGCTGAAGCTGAAACTCCAATACTTCGGCCACCTGATGCGAAGAACTGACTCATTGGAAAAGACCCTGATGCCTGGGAAAGATTGAAGGCAGGAGGAGAAGGGGGTGACAGAGGATGAGATGGTTGGATGGCATCACCGACTCAATGAACATGAGTTTGAGTAAGCTCCGGGAGTTGGTGGTGGACAGGGAGGCCTGGTGTGCTGCAGTCCGTGCGGTTGCAAAGATTAGGACACGACTGAGTGATTGAACTGAACTGAACTGCGTCTTTTTGGTTCTTATTTTCTGGAAAACCCTAACAGGTATTCCCAGCTATATGATTCTAGAGTTGAAAGATGATTGATCACCAGTTGCTGTGAATGACACCATTCTTTTGTGCATCTCTAACAGCACAAAAGCTCATAGAATTCCAGGCCCAAACAGAATCTTGCAGATCATAAGCTCATCCCAACTAATGCTTGAATAATCCAATTTCCACATGCCAGTCCCATTTTTTCAAATATCCAAAGAGATTTCTCCAACTTCGATTAGCAGTTAAAATTGTCAATTTTTTTTTCATGTGATGTAGCTTCACATTTCCTCACCAATCCCGGTTACTGTCTCCAGAAAGTTCTCTAGATCACATTGAAATAGCAAAGTCTGGACAAGTGTAATACTTTTGCTTGTTCCCGATACCACATTCATTCTTTTGTCCTATAGCTGTTGCGGGCCCCCTGTGTGCCTGGCACTGTACTGAGTACCAGAGAGACACAGGGAAACACACAGCACACACAGCCTCTGCCCTCATGAAGCCGGCTGCCTAGATATAGTCCATCTGTCAATACAGAGCAAGGATGTACATCAAATTTCTGTCACACCAAAAACTTAGTTTGGGGATCAAATAGTAAACATAAAGGAGTAGAAAGAACACAGGTCCTAAATTCGAGACAGACCTGGATTAGAATGTTAGCACTAACAGTTTATTATACATTATATATTTACTTATTATAAATAATAAATGTAAAATTGGATGTAAACATCAAAGTATTTTTAACCAATGAAAATGGGCATAATACTTATTTCACAGGATTGTTAAGCGTATTAATTCAAACCTTCAACGCACATCGCTGGTGCTTAGTAAGTATTCATTTCCTTTCTACTTTTTCCAGTGATTTGTAGAATGCTAGGGTCACATGAAGCAATGTATCGTGGTTAAATTAGTTGGACAATAAAAATGATTAAGCAAAGTCACTTAGCTTTTCTTTTTAATTAGAACTCTTCCCAGAGCTTTTAAGGTTCTAACATGTTTTGTGAATTTCTAAAAGAACACGGTTTGCAGCATTTCCCAAATTTAGACCACAGAACACTTTCTGAATAGTACACAGAATAGTGTCTTGTATTTTTTTCTGAACAGGGTGTGAGAAACATTGTCCTAGAGGGATCTTTGGATACGTTGTTTTGCCCCCTGGGCATGTCTGGAAGTATGATTGTCCCTCTGGGTCATGGGAGGGGCCCTTGCAGGAAAATTTATTCTGAGCAAACACGAAGTGGGCAAATATTTTCCCTCTGCTCCAAGTAGCAAAATGGAGTCAGCAGTGAAGTAAAGGCTAAGCCTTCTTTTTTTTTTTTTGACCTATGATGTTTAGGTATAGCCCTCAGGTTTCAGAAACCCCGAGGAATTATTATAGTGAAAATACTATGAGAAATAAATTACCAGGAAGGACAAAAACTGAAGATATTATGTAGTAGGTTGGGCACAGTCAAGAACGCTGTTCCCTTTCATGAAATTAAATATTTCTGTTTATATGATGGAAAATCTGTGCTGATTCATTCTCATTAAGACTCTAGGAAGTTCATCAGAAAAACTTTATAGAGACCTTGGGGAAAACTCAACAGGGGGGAGTTTCCTGTTGGGGGCTGGAGGTAGAGGGAAAGAGTATTTTCCCTTTATTGGGGTTTGCTTTGTTAATTGGTGTTTGAAGAAACCCCATTTCTTTCATAGTTGAAGCTAAACAAAATTAATGTTAATTAAAAAATCATGTCAGTGTTCCCAGAGCACAGTCAAGCTGTTAGCTGGGAAAAGGCTTTTCTCATAGCTTTGTTTGCATGGCGAACTGAAGGGTGAGCAGTTTCAACAGGGCAAGAGAGGGAGCTGCCAGTTTATTTCTGGAACACAGCAGGATGTGTTTCAAAAGACACTCAAAATAAAGAGCATGCTAAAAAGTACCAAACATGATCTACTTAAAAAAAAAAAAAACCCAGGGATAGAGCCATCTTTGGGATTTGCAAAACAGGATGCTGTATGAAAGTGTGTGTTGCTGTGTGGTGAAGGGTGGGGAAAGTTGGGCTTATATCCATGATTATCAGTTTTCTAAAGAATGTACAGTTTTAAAGCCTTATTATTTGAAGTAGATTGCAGTTTTGTTTTCTTGTATAAATCTGTACTGGGGTCTTTCCATCAATTATTCTGTAAGGACTATTTTACTTCACCCACAGAGGACTTCAATAAATAGATACGTTGCCATCAAGTCCCTGAGGTCTATGGACTTCCTTGGGGTATAATTAATTTGAATGGTTCACTAGATCTAAACAACTATCTTAGACAGTAAAACGGGAAAAAAAGCGAAATACTGTATATATTTTTCTGCAAGTTCTGGAACCCTCTGATTATTTTTTTAAGGTGTGAGTTACATGCTACAGAATAAGAATGTCTAAAATTGAGTTACATTTGAGTATAAGTTAACCATCACTAACAAATTCTGAAACATTAAATGACTTTCAAATTTAATGAAAATAATTATTGGGTTATTTGTTTATTTATGTATTCTTCATTTCTCTCTTAAAACATATGAAGTAGCTTATAACCAAGATCACATATAAAATAAGTCTGCTAGAATAAACCCAGGAGTTGGAAATGGGATCTATGAAAAGAGCCAATAGCAAATCCGCTAACCTCACAGGCTAGTACAGCTGTTCTGTGTGAGCATCAATTTTGATTCCGAGTTTCCAGAAAGGCAGAATTCAAAGGGAAGTGTCAAGAATTATTATCGTTAGAAATGACAACTCATATAAACAAAATCTCTTTTGAAGGCAAAGTTTCTCTTGTATAAATACTAAAGGAAAGAAATTTCTTCACGTGTGCTTTTCTTTCAGCACCTAACTTCTCTTTTGAAAATTATTTTTACTTGTGCAAATGATTCATGAATATATTTTAAAACTACAGAAGTATATAGATGTAAAAGTTCAAGTTTTCCTTCACCTTTTCAATCTCACTCTCCCATTTAGAGATTACCTCTATTACAAGTCTGGTGTCTCATTTCTGACCATTCTCTAAAACTTTGTTTCTCTCTCCCTTCTCCAAGTATAATGTAAGTCACATATATGGATTATCTTTAGCTTGTTCTTATCTATGTTTAAATCTTAAAGATCATTTATAGCAATGTAAACAGTTCTATTTTATTTTATAAAACTACTGTATGGATGTTCTAATATTTATCAGAACCTTCTCCAATGATTGCATTGTATCCAGTTTTTTAATATTATCAACAATGCTATAATAAGCATTATGTGCATGTTTATATTTTTGTGCAGTGGATGATTGATACTTGGAAGTGGAGAAACAGGGTCATGCGACACATGCGTAACAAAATGCATAATTATCAAACTTTTGATGTGGGTAGTTCTCCATAGATGCCAGTGCTCTTTGGGGAATCCTATTCTATATTGCTGAAGATAATTCCATCCTATGAACATTTTTCATACCACATATGGCATTTTCCTATCACATGATATGGCAGCATTTTATGTATGTGCTCAGTCACTTCAGGCATGTCCAACTCTTTGCGACCCTATGGACCGTAGCCTGCCATGCTCCTGTGTCTATGGGATTCTCTGGGAAAGAATACGGAATAGGTTGCCATGCCCTCCTCTAAAGGATCTTCTAAACCCATGGATCAAACCCACGTCTCCTGCACGGCGGGCACATTCTTCACCACTGACCCACCAGGGAAACCCTCAAAAATGCTGGCACACAAGGATCAACTCTTTCTGAGGATCTTTGTTTCTTAACCTTTTGTAACTTGTTCATTTCTCTTTTTTCCACCTTTATTGAGATAGAATGGACATATAAAGTTGTGTACGTTTAAGGTGTTCAACGTGATGATTTGTTCAACATCATGTAAATAATGTGAAATGATTACCACAATAAGGTTAAACACCACCATCATTCCACACAATTGCCTTTATGTGTGTGTGTATACTAAGGACATTTAAGATTTACTTTCTGTAGCAACTTTCCAATACACAGTACAGTATTATTAACTAGAGACACCATGCTGTACATTATACCCCCAGAATATATTCATCTTATAACTGGACACTTGTACTTTTGACCAACATCTCTCCATTTCTCCTATTACCCAGCCTCTGGCAACCACCATTTTAACTCTCTTTTTTTAATGAGTTTTTGTGTTTTTTTTAGATTCCACATATAAGTGATATTGTACAGTATTTGTCTTTGGCTTATTTCGCTTAGCATAATGCCCTCAAGTTCCATTACTGTTGTCACAAATGGTCGGATTTCTTTTTTTCCCTAAGACTAGATAATATCACATGAAATGACCCTGATGCTGGGACAGATTGAAGGCAGGAAGAGAAGGGGATGACAGAGGATGAGATGGCTGGATGGCATCACTGATTCAATGGACTAGAGTTTGAGCAAGCTCCGGGAGTTGGTGATGGACAGGGAAGCCTGGCGTGCTGCGATCCATAGTGTCACAAAGAGTCGAACACAACTGAACAACTGAACTGATACATATAAATTTTACAAATATTTTCATATATACCACATTTCCTTTATCCATTAATTTGTTGACGTATTCATTTATTTCTTGACTATTAACATTAATGAACAGATCTTCCCAACCCAGGAGTGAACACAGGTATCCCGCATTGCAGGTGGATTCTTTGCCATCTGAGCCACCAGGGAAGCCCAATAAACAGCATTAGTAAATAAATAAATAATAAGGAAAATTTTAAGTAATTTTTCATTCAGAGTAAAAAATCTTACTAGAAAAATCTAAGTTCAGCAAGTTCCAAGGGAAAATAGATTGAGAATCAGTGCTCTAGATTGTCAATCACAAAAATAAGAAACAGTTATATATAACTCCACCACTGAAAGACCCACTTTTATATCTTTAGCCAGTGACCCTTCAAGATGATGTGATATCTAAAAGGAGCTTATAATAAATTATTGATAAATCTTAGACTGAAATTATTCTTTTTTTTTATTCTTTTCCAACTTGTTTATATAGTTCTGAAATGTACTTCCTGCTTCTACATCAGTCCATTCAAATATACACAAACAGAGGTTTTGATTCTGCATAGACATACTTATGTTTTTAACTGAGTTTTCTGATTTTTAAAAAATGATGCCTGAGAAGCAGAATGACTCCTTCTAGCCAAGGATCTAAAGAAATACTGAATAAAGAGAGAACCACTGAAGCAAATTATAGTCGGCTTAAAAATTCTGAAGTTGTTCCTGGTCCAACTTGGACATAAAAGAAACAGAACTTCAGTCTTAAGGTAAACACTACAATCCTGCAAATGCATGCTTCTTACTGTCCGAATTTGACATCTTCTAAAACTCACATTCAAATTCAGTTGTAACCTACAGAAATCTTTCAATTCAATAGTCTCAGCAACTCCACTGATCCAGTTGCATTCTTCCAACCAACTCACACAAGGGTCCTACATCAACTGTATTCATCAATTATTCAGTTGAAACTTTGAGTAAAGAAGGACAAAAATGTAATGGCAGTTAATCACTTCAGAAATATAGGCTTTACAAAGTAGACAAAGAATGGGTATCCCCACAAGTACAATTATTCACAACACCCATAACCATAGTATAACTTCAAAAATTTGCCCTTGGCCTTTTTTTTTTCTAAATGGGCTTATATTTGATTGGATGCTTTTAAGAATTTTGCATGTCAATAGGAATGAAAACATCTCATCTTTTATCCTATTCACAGTTCCACAAGATAGTCTCAGAGGTTTTGACTTGGGAGATCTGAGGTGGGAAATTCTGATGTGGGGTCTGAAGACTATATTTGGACTACATTGATCCCATTATGACTTAATTCCTAGACTTCTGATTTCTCAGAGAAATCATTTCCCTCATCTGAAAGGGAACCATTGTTGATGGGAATTTAAACTGGTACAGCCATGATGGAAAACAGTATGGAGGTTTCTAAAAAAAGAAAAAAACTAAAATAGAACTATCATCAGTCAGGTCAGTTCAGTTGCTCAGTCGTGTCTGACTCTTTGCGACCCCATGAATCGCAGCACTCCAGGCCTCCCTGTCCATCACCAGCACCCGGAGTTTACCCAAACTCATGTGCATTGAGTCGGTGATGCCATCCAGCCATCTCATCCTCTGTCATCCCCTTCTCCTCTTGCCCCCAATCCCTCCCAGCATCAGGGTCTTTTCCAATGAGTCAACTCTTTGCATGAGGTGGCCAAAGCATTGGAGTTTCAGCCTCAGCATCAGTCCTTCCAATGAACACCCAGGACTGATCTCCTTTAGGATTGACTGGCTGGATCTCCTTGCAGTCCAAGGGATTCTCAAGAGTCTTCTCCAACACCACAGTTCAAAAGCATCAATTCTTCAGTGTTCAGCTTTCTTCACAGACCAACTCTCACATCCATACATGACCACAGGAAAAACCATAGTCTTGACTAGATGGACCTTTGCTGGCAAAGTAATGCCTCTGCTTTTTAAAATGCTATCTAGGTTGGTCATAACTTTCCTTCCAAGGAGTAAGCGTCTTTTAATTTCATGGCTGCAATCACCATCTGCAGTGATTTTGGAGCCCCCCAAAATAAAGTCTGACACTGTTTCCACTGTTTCCCCATCTATTTGCCATGAAGTGATGGGACCAGATGCCATGATCTTCATTTTCTGAATGTTGAGCTTTAAGCCAACTTTTTCACTCTCCTCTTTCACTTTCATCAAGAGGTTTTTTAGTTCCTCTTCACTTTCTGCCATAAGGGTGGTGTTATCTGCATATCTGAGGTTATTGATATTTCTTCCGGCAATCTTATGACCCAGCAATTCTACTCCTGGGTATATATATCCAAAAAAAAAAAAAAAATCAAAACCACTAATTTGGAAAGATTACAAAAGATACATGCACCCCAGTGTTCACAGCAGCATTATTTACAATATCCAATATATGTAAAGCAACCTAAGTCAGTGTGTGAATGTCACCTCAGTCATGTCTGACCCTTTGTGACCATCATGGACTTTAGCCCACCAGGCTCCTCTGTCCATGGAATTCTCCAGGCAAGAATATTGGAGTGGGTAGCTGTTCCCTTCTCCAGGGGATTAGCGGACATGAAAGTCAATTCTCAGGAATGCCAGATCCTAGGATTCAAATGACCAAGTTAGCGTTCCAGAGAAATGCAACGTTAGGATCCCAATCCAGGGCAATGGAGGGTTTGAGCCAGGGATTGGGAATTCCGAACCCAGGGATTGAACCTGGGTCTCCTGCATTGCAGGCAGATTTTTTACTATGAGGCACCCTGGAAGCCCCAAATCAACATAAATGTGCATTAATAGATGAATGGATAAATAAATGAATGGATAAAGAAGATATACAACAATATAGATGGACTTGGATGGCATTGTGCTAAATGAAAAAAGTCAGACAGGGAAATACAAATACTGTATGATATCACTTATAGGTAGAATCTAAAAAATACAACAAAGTAGTGAACATAACAAAAAAGAAGCAGATGCAACAGATATAGAGAACAAACTGGTGGTTACCAGTGGGGAGGGGAAGGGGAGGTACAGGGGTGCAGGGAGGAGCAGTACAGGGGTGCAAGAGGTGGCAGGCATGGATTATTGGGTGTAAGATAAGCTCAAGTATTTATTGTGCACTACAGAAAACAGCCAATATTTTATAATAACTGTAAATGGAAAGTAACCTTTGAAAAGTGTGTAAAAAATTAAAAGAAAAAAATCATTCTCCTCATCTTGCTAGTCTTTAAAGAGCAGAATCCAACAATGATTATAAGGAACCAACCAGAGAGAACTGCATCACTAATTCCTTTTCTTCCTACATTTCCCTGGATTTGAACCTTAACTTGGTCATTTGAACCCTAGGGCCTGACATTCCTGAGAATTGACTTCCATGTCTGCATGCTTTCACTAATATTAGCCATGTTCCCCCTGGGCTACTATTGACCCACCTATACAGGCAAAACATGATTTGAATTTAATTCTACATGCACCACAAATTCTCGATCATGTGTTTCACCACAGCCATGACACTGAGATTGATATGGATCCTAGCAGATTTTTTTTCTAGCAGATCTTAAATATCCTCTTATGAGAATTCAATCTACAACTGACTAGCAAATTCCAAAGTTTGTATGATGGAGCCATTAGCAATGGATTCCTTAGAGATGTGTTGAGAACATTAAATGAGGTGATATACACAAGGAGCTTAGCATAGTGCCTTAAAACAGAGTAAAGAATCAACAATAGTTAGCCAGAAGAAAAAGAAGTCAGATACAAAGCAACTCCAGAAACTCACTGAGGCAGATTTGCAGTGAAGGCTCCCTTCCCCTTCTCTCTCCCCTTCTTAGGTTCTGATTCTTCTTTTGTTATATAAAAGTGAGTAAATGAGGTTACATAAGACTACTGATTCTCAACACCATCACCATCTAAGTTTGTAAGACTCCCAATTTACATCACCATCACTCCCCAGTTTGTAAGACTGGTAATGTACAATAATTATTTACACCAAATAACCTCTGGAGGGCACACAGACTAGTTTGAATCCAGAGAGAATAAAAGCAGTTATTCCCGACTTAGTATAGTCCTTATGAGTATAATGTCATTAGGAATGATGCAAGAGACTGCTCTCCCTCCAACAGCTTATAAAGAATCTCTGATACAATCCTGATTTCCTCACTGGACCTGGCCCAGCAAACTGTACATATGTATATGGTTGGGGCCAGCCTCTGGCCATATAAGTTACAAGGTAAGCTAGAGAAGTGCTTACTTGGCCAGGCAGAAGTTCAGTTTCTGAGACACAACATCAATCCGCTGGGGATCCAGTCAGATCCCACAAGATCCTTACCCTCCTCCAACTTAAGGTCTATGGTGCTCCATCAAGTTCTGGATTTCATCAGCTAATGAAAACAGTTTCTGTCTTCACCATGACTGCATTCCTCAGAATAAGAAGAATTATGCCTTTTCTTGGCAGTCTAAAGTCATCTGCATCCAAAGACCTAAAGATACTGTTGAGGTAACTAGTTGGGTACAGGGGATGGAGGAAGAGGAGTTCGTGTGGTGTCAGATCTGAAATACAAAAAGTAGTTTTGAGAGAATTCTGACACTCAGGAATTGGATATAATTATCCATCTAATAAATCAACAACTTTCTTTCTATCTGACCTGGTAAGAAGTTGGGTGAATACACCATAGATCCAATTTCTTACTGGACCCAAGTCATCACGCTATACAAGGTTTCAGTGCTACATACTGGAGCATTTTTAAAAAATGCCAATATCTCAGCTTTATCCCAGTCTAATCTCTGCAGGTAGGACCTAGACATTGATATTTATTAAAATCTCAGAGACCATAAAGTGCAACCACTGATCCAGTGGTTTCCCCAAACTCAAAAGGTTTACTACTTATTTCATTGCTTATTGTTCTACTTGGTCAAACAGCATATCTGCCTCTTATATGAGTAAAATAAAGAAAAAAAATGATTATATGAGTAAAATAAGAAAAAAATTGAGGTACAGGGATTTGTGTGCTCTTGGTTCTGAAGGAGAAAGATCTTAGCCCTCAGAACCCAGAAAAGATGTGGCCCCTAAGGCCAAGCCTGAACTCTCCAGTCATACTAGAGGTCTTCCCTGACCAGTATTCTCACCAAACCTTGTTCTACTAGGGGATTCCTGGCCTGGTCAGGGTAAAGAGGTAAGGTTTGCGGGGATTTTAATGCCAGAGTCTCAACTGAGGACATGCAGTGTGAGGACCAGCTTTCTCAGTTGACTCATGAAACTGGGAAACACACCATTGAAAGTCATTTTCAGATAGTAAGGTGCAATAGTTTCATATAGCTGCTGTAACAGAGTACCACAAATTGGGTGGCTTATAGCATGAGAAATTTATTCCCTCACAGTTATGAAATAACAGTTTATAGAAGCTCAAAATCAAGGTGTTGGAAGTATCATGCTTCCTCTGAAGGTTCTAAGGAAGAATCTTTCCCTTTTCTGGGGGTGGATGACATTCCTTGGCTTGTAACTACATAATTTCAATCTCTGCCTCCATCTTCACGTAGCCTTCTCCCCTGTATGGAGCTCAGTGTCTAAGGGGGAACCCTTTTTACAAAGACAACAGTCACTGAAATAAGGACCACTATAATCCATTATGACCTCATCTTAATTAGTCTATATCTCCAAAGATGATCACATTTACAGGTACTGGGGGTTAGGACTTAGACATGTCATTTTAGAGGGGCATGATTCACCCTACAATACAAGGATTGGTCATGTAATCTACTTCCTAGGAGAAATCCCTCCTTGGTGCTTTTAACTAACCTCTTTTAAGCAGGTTGTTGACTTCTGCTTACTGGCTATATATACTTGCCTTATCTGCTATCCCTCAACCCTAACTCACACCTCCATATCTCAGAGCAATAGCTTTTTTAAACAGGACAAATTTTACAGAGGATGTTCTCTGTATATATGCATTAATAATACATGCATTTTACCAATGAGGACACAGTAGCCCAGAGGAGAACAGGATCTACTCTTCCGTCTATCTACCCCAGAAGTGAGTCTCTAATTTTATTCTCACTTTAACCTCTGACCTGAGCATACCACAGATATCTGTTTCAAAATCTGCCCCATTTGGCCACCTCTTCTTTTTTTACTTTTCTATTCCCACACATCCCTTCTATGCCAATTACCAAGTTTGACACTTGTGCTTCTTCTCTTTTTGCTAATCCACCAACCTTATTTCTGAGTACTTAATGACAAAATTCATTAATCCCTAAGTCTTAACCCACCTTAGAATCTGGCTTAAACCCTGCTTTTTTTTTTTTTTTCTTTCAATCGAAGAACATCCCAAAGATAAAAATTAAGCCAGATCCCCATCCTATATGGTGAACCTTTACACTATGAGTTTATTTTTTAGCACAGTCATTAAAAAGGACCCCAAAGATATGGATCCATTCCATGATCTGTGTAGTGCATATTCCCTTGAACCCCTCTGAGCCAAACCTACTTCCTCATTGACCCAAGGTCTTTATTCTGGTTGCTGCTTAGAATATGATTGGAGAACTTGGGACTTAATACATGAAAGGCAGTCTTCTATTTTTATGTTTGTTCTTCTGCATTAGAAATCCTAAGGGACGGCCTGTTCACACCTCACTGGGCCCTTAACTGAAATACCACCGGGAGCTTTTCCCCTATTTACTGACAGATTAACCGCTGTGTATTTCTGACTCAAATGACTTTTCCTTTTGGTGAACTTGAACAAATAACTGTTAGAATTCTTTCCCGTTCCTTATAAAATGATATGTTTGTTGCTTGCTAATGTTGTTAGGCTTAACAAGGTTGTTACCAAGTGATTAAATATCAGTCTAAATTATAAAGCATTTTATGCTTATTTGGGGCTTCCCAGATGGCTCGGTGGTAAAAAGAATCCATCTGCCAATGCAGGAGACGCTGGTTGGATCCCAGGGTGGGGAAGATCCCCTGGAGGAGGAAATGGCAACCCACTCCAGTATCCTTGCCTGGAAAATCCCACGGACAGAGGAGCCTGGAGGGGCACAGTCCATGGGGTCGCAAAGAGTCAGACACGACTGAGCGACTGAGCATGCACCCATGCATGCTTATTTTATCGGTTATGCTACAGTACACATCAATGCAGGAGGCATTTATATATCTATTGGGCACTTACTATGTACCAGCATTGTAGTACATGCTGTGAGGCAAACAGTAAATGCCCAATATAGGTCCTGCTGATTTAAGTATAATATATGATCCCCACTTTCAAGGAATTAAAGCTTCTGTAGCTAGTAGTACTTTGCTTATTTTGAATCAATGTTCTCATGCAAATCTAGGCATTAATTAGCCAGAATAAGAGGAAAGAAAAAGACAAACTAATGCTTACTAAGCACTTAATATACACTAAATACCAACATCATGCTTTAAATTCTAAAGATTTTATTTGGTAAGAACATTTAACATGAGATCTAGCCTTTCAAATCTTTAAGCAATTTTTAAGTCAGCCATACTATTGACTATAGTTACAATGTTACACAGCAGATCTTTGGATGATATTGTTTTGCTTAACTGAAAGCCTGTTGATTAGTAACTTATATTTTTCCCAGCCCCAGTCCCTGGCAACTACCATTCTACTCTTTTCATTCTATGAATCTGGCTATTTCAGATACCTCACATAAGCAGTCATATACTTTCAAAGACATATTCTCTCTGTGAGGGTTGTTTTCAGTTAGCATAATATCCTCAAGGTTTACCCATGTTCTGGCATATGGTATATACACCTTCCCTTTATAAGACTGAATAGTATTCCATTGTACATGTATACACCATATTTTCTTTATCCATTCAACTTTCAATGGATATTTAAACGGTTTTCATACCTTGGCTATTGTAAATAGTACTGAAATAACATGTGAGCGCTAATATCTCTTCAACATCCTGATTTCAGTTCTTTCAGATAAATATTCACAACTCAGGCTCTCACCGTCTGTCACTTGGACACTTACAAGAGCTTCTTTATGGGTCTGTCTGGTTCAGGTCTCTCCCTATTCCATCTACCACTGCCCATCCCCACCCTCCTACACATGCTACTGTCCTGACTTGGGTCATAGAGCCAGACCTGAGCCAGTTCTGGTCAGCTTTAGTGGCCTCACCTCTCCACCTCTACCCTGACAGTTCTAGGCTCCAGTGAGGCCAAATTTTCTTACCATTTTTTGAAAGCACCAAACTCTTCTGCACCTTGACCTTTGTACAAACTATCTTTTCAGCCTTGCATAAATATCTTTTTATATTCTCCCAAATAAACATCTATATACCATCAGATAATAAACTCAAATTCAATCACCTAGTGAGATATTCCTTGACTCCTTGAGACAGCAGCATTTCTACCCTCTTCTGTGTTCCTCTTTCTACCTCATATATGCCCTTAATACTACTTTTAATGCACTATGAAAAGCTTTTGTTTGTACTTATGATGCCCCTTTAATCTGAGAGCTTCTTAACAGAAGGGCCACTTCTGAGCAACTGTTTTATTATGAAATATTTTAAGTATTAGCAAAAAGTATGGTTAATAATATAATGAACACTATGAACTCAACTTCTGGCTTTGTCATATTTGTTTCAGATCTTTTTTTAATAAGAATATTACATGCAGATTGAAGACCTCTGTGTACCTTCTTCCATCTCATTCCCTGTCTTACCAGAAGTACCCACCACCCTGAATGTGCTTTCTCATGTCCACACATATTTTTGCATTGACTACATGTGTATGCATGTATTATCCATAAATAACAACTTTGTGAGTTTTAAAAAATGATTTATCATCCTATGTGTATCTGTCCACAATTGCATTTTCTTCTGCTATTGTGTTTTGGTGGTTTAGCCATGTACATATAGTATTGTTCTATAAACACTGTCTTTCAAATATTTTTAGACCTTTTATGATTTTTAAAGTCCATGTGTCCTTGGACATATGGGATTTTCTCTAGAATGTAGAAGCATTGGGTTGTAGGTTACAAACATTTCTAATCTCAAGACATATGGCCACATTATTTGTCATAGTGGTTACACATATTTATGCTCCTTCCAGCAATGTAGAGAATTCTTCTAACTCCCTTTTATCCCCGTTGTGTAGCAAGAGTCTGGCACACAGGAGATGAACTACATCTGTCATCAGTGACTGAAAGAATAAATGAATAATGCTTGAATTTTTAAATGTGAGCTAAGGGAAATAGAAGTACAAGTACTGTAAGTGAAATCATCAACAGAAGGCCTTGCTTGCTTGCTAAGTCGCTTCAATCATGTCTGAGTCTGCAACCCTATGGTCTGTAGCCTGCCAGGCTCTTCTGTCCTTGGGATTCTCCAGGAAGAATACAGGAGTGGCTTGCCATTTCCTTCTCCAGGAACAGAAGGCCAAGACCTGTGCTATTTAAATGTAAATTAATTAAAAACTAAATTAAATAAAAGATTGTTTCCTCAGGCACTAACCAACCATATTTTGAGGGCTCAAATGTGGCCAAGGCTTATTAACTACTGCAAGAGATCACACAGGTAACTTTCTTCACCATGGCAGAAAGTTCTGTTAGATAGTACTGGTCTAGAAAACAGATCTTTCTCTTTTCCTCTCTTTCTTCCCTTCTACTTCTTGGGCTGGAATTAGTAATTCATGACCTCTCATCTGATTTTTTTTCAAGTTGTGTTAAAATGCACATAACATAAAAGCTACCATTTTAATTATTTCCACGTGTACACATTAGTAGCATTAAGAACATTTACAATGTTATGCAACCATTAACACCATTCATCTCCAAAACTTTTTCATCTTCCAAACTGAAACTCTGTGATCATTAAACAAAAACTGCCCATTCTGCCCTTCCCCTAGCCTCTGGCAACAACCATTCTACCTTCTGTCTGTATGAATTTGACTACTCCAGGTACCTTATATGTGTAGAATAATACAATAATGTCCTTTTGTATTTGGTTAATTCCACTTAATTGCATAATGTCTTCAAGGTTCATCCACATTGTATTATGTATCAAATTTCATTCCTTTCAAAAGCTGAATAATATTGTATGGTATGTAAATATCATTCTTTATTGATTTTACCTTTATCGCTGTCCCTCAGGTACCAGCTGGGTGACCACCTAACCAAACAAATGCAAACCACAGCATTAACAACTGGTACAGGTTTAGTATAGTGGTCTCCAGATGCAACACTGGAAAGAACCATGCTCCAGTAATGAGGAGGACGGGGTTTTGGAACCCAGTTGCTGCATGATGGCTGGTTGGCCTTGGAAAGTTACTTTAACTCTCCAACCATCGTTTTTCTCATCTAATCTAAAATAGTAAAACTTTTCTGTCATTCTAAAATCCTGTGGGTTTAAGAATATTCTTCCGTGCATTGACTCAAAGTCAACAAGGAAAGTGGATTTGAAGGCATTGCAGTAAGGTGAGTAAGGAACATATTTTGGGGGAAAATGGCTACTAAAACTTTCCAACCACCCCACCCCCCCACCCACCACACACACACACACACACACAAGAGAGAGAGTCGGGGAGGGAGGCAGCTTACCCTATGAGCAAGGCCATAATGCATTGGATACATCTGTGTGTAATGTCTTCCATCTAGAGTTGAGCATGAGTCTTGGAGAATTTTTACTTATTTCACTTAATTTTCAACTAGGTCTCTGACACCTTCCATAATAATAATATAGAATAAAACCAGTAATATACAAAAATATTGAACTTTAACTCCTCTTTTGAAATATTATATGTTAAAAGTTAGTCCCATATAATATTTCAAAAGGAGATAAAATTCAATATTTTTGTATATTACTGATTTTATTCCATATTGTTATTATTCTCTCTAGTTTATTTCCTTTGACTTTTTCCATTTATAAATGATTATGATTCTCTAATCTTTACCCTTTGGAGATTCGTTTGTTCCTAAGTGCAATTAAGAACTGCCCCGGAAAGTAAACAGTAGCAATGTGGCCAAAGACAAGAGCAGGGACTGATCACATTCCTCTTACTGTACTCTGGCTGGGGAACGATGGGAAAGGACGGACAGAACTCTGAAGGTCTCATCTTACCACACTTCCTAAATTTCGTAAGTACTTACTTATGTTATCACTGTTGTTGTCTCTGAATATACTTCCATGGACTCTAGGCAAATAAACCAACACGTATTTTTATGCCCATTTTCCTTATGTATGTGTTCTGAGGATATGGGCTTTCCTGATAGCTCAGTTGGTAAAGAATCTGCCCGCAATGCAGGTGACCCCAGTTCGATTCCTGGGTCAGGAAGATCTCCTGTATTAGGGATAGGCTACCCACTCCAGTATTCTTGGGCTTCCCTGGTGGCTCAGCTGGTAGAGAATCCGCCTGCAATGCAGGAGAGCTGGGTTCGATCCCTGGGTTGGGGAGACCTCCTGGAGAAAGGAAAGGCTACCCACTCCAGTATTCTGGCCTGGAGAATTCCATGGACTATATAGCCCATGGAGTCGCAGGGAAGTTGGACATGACTAAGAGACTTTCACACTTTGAGGATATAGTCATGTGGACACCTCTGCCACTAATTCATTAATTTTAACTGTTGCACAGTATTATGTTTTATAAGTATTAGCACAATTTACTTATCTGCTCTTCCATCAATGCTTAGGCTGTTTTCAATTTCTCATTGTACAGTTCTGCATGAATACATGTGAGGATGCTTTTAAAACCCTGATACATGAGCCAGGTTTAAGAAATTTGCTTTCTTTGTTTTCTAGTATAAAATTTCTATGAACCCCAAAGAGTTAATTCATTCAAACTGAGTTCCTCCTGAGTGTAGAGACACCAGGTAAAGCAGAGACAAAGTCCATGTTCTTGAGTAGGGACCACTGAAATGGGATAACTGGAATGGGATAACTATCAAGTAATAGAGCAAATAAATGTAACGTTACAAGTGTAATAAATAACTTGAAGGAAAAGTCTGTCACCCTATAAGAATACAACAGGAAGAATGTGTTCTTGGTTCAGGGTATCAGTGTTGGTGTTCCTGAAATAGTGATGCTTGATCTGAAAGGGGAAAAAGAAATGAGAGAGAACTGGCCTGGTAAGGGATATGCAGTTGGGCCATGCTGGGGTGAGTGGAATCACAAGCGGAGGGAACAGCAGATGTATAGGTCCTGAGCTGGAAGAGAAGGACTGTGACTGGCAGAGTGAAGGGAAAGAAGGTGTGAGAAAAACTCAAGAACTACTTGGGCCAGAGCACACAAAACCTTTTGGCTTTTAGCCTATGATAAAGGAACACCATAGACTGGTCTTAAGCTGGGAAGTGATACTACTGGATTTGGATTTTGAAACAACAAATTCACTGGTTCCAGGATGGTGAAGCCTTTGTTTGGACTCCTGCTGCAGTTTCTGCTGGATCCATGTCACTGAAGCTAAACATCTTATATCACTGACAGGACTCAATCCTTCTCTTTAAGAGAGACTGAAATGAGGAAATGCTCATAAATAGCAGGATCTGTTCTCAGGGCAGGATGCACAGCAGAGAGAGGAAAAAGGTAATTTTTCATGAAGTGGTGAGAATCTTTAGAGAATCAGGAAATGTAAAAGTCAAATGTAAAAAAAAAAACAAAGGAAATGTAAGTCAAAGTAGGGGAGAATCTGTATAAAGAAGAGAAGAGGCAGGGGAGAGGAAAGAGAGGCTAAGAGCCTGGTTTCATGAGAAACCTCTTGGTCAAGCCAGTGGGTACAGAGATCGGAATGAACCAGGCAAAACCCAGGGGCAAGGCAGTAGCAGAGACTTCAGTTGAAATGCTCTCTAGGGGGGTCCAAAGTAGACCAAATAACTCATAAATTGCACAACATAGCAACTAAAATCCTCTAGCCTCTGGGAGGCCTGAGTGCGCCCAGACTTAGCCCATGATTAATCTCTTCTCCTTCCTGGAAAATCAGAGTCATGATCTGAGACTTGTGGTACCAACATTGTAACAGCTCCTACTAGGGAACTCGCATGTGCCACTCCAGGCTTCCTGGGCGCTGGCCTTGGTCTCAGCTCAGAACACATACTTGACAACACTATCATGACTCAACCAACTTTCACTTCACCTGTTATTTAACAGTATGTTTTTCCTTCTCATGCTTTGAACAGATATTTAGTTTCCAAGACAAGGGGGGAAAAAAAGAATCCCGAGATTCAGTTTGCAGTTAGGGAAATGCTTTACTTTGGGGAAAGAACTTTTCTAGAAAACAATGATTGTATTTGGCTTTTTCAAAAAGTATGTATTACCATAAGAATGACTCAGCCGCTAACAAAAACACAGTTGCAGAGAAGAAACTGATTGAAGCATAATTGATTATGTTGGACAATTACAAATGCCCTTATTAAATAATTGCATTTAAACCACATGATAGTTTTACAACTGATTTATAAAAACAAAATTGTGAAAGTTTAAGTGACATAATTGTTCTCAGTATCACTACAATTTTCAAATGAAGCAATTTAGCCTTAGAAGCAATTTCACTTCTCATTGTGATGTTATTTTGGTGTCAAGCTGCAAGCTTTTGTTCCACTCCAGAGTTCTAGGAATGATGATTAACCCTTCCCTTTCTTTGGCTAAGGCAATGATGAATTTTTCTAACATACGAATCCTTCACATTTTGCTGCAGATCCAGCAGGTTATAAAAAGAAAGATTTGCAGGCCTCCAACTATCTATACAGTTTCCATTTAATGAGACTATAGCAGCTTCTGTATAGATGTGGGAAATGTAAATCTTTCTTCGACTGGGGCATTGGTGAACTCAGAATAAAAATGGCAAAAACAAAGTATCTTGTGTTTGAAAGTATCAATCAATAATGTTAAAACTTTGCATAGTTTTCTCTCAAAATTATATCCCTACCGGAAGCAATATGGGAAATGGCCCAATATCTCTGGCACATCTCCTGGAATGTTAATCAGAGGTCTGTATTTTCAGGTGCATGAATAAAAGACCTTGGAACATGCAACAGATAAAAGCCAATACCATTAACATTCCTTTATTTAGTTTCTGTGAATTAAATGGTTTTATACAACTACTGTCTCGGTATCACACACACAATTCCCAAGGCATGCTCTACACTGGTAATAAGAGCTAAACCTGCTGTATTTCATTTCAGTCTTGCTGATAGCATTTATCAGCAAAATCTGGCTAAAACGGAATATGCAACTTAAGCCTGATCATAACTGGTCTGCAGAGGAGGAAAGTGGGGGATTATCTGGAGACTGAGAGCCCAAGTATAAGACTGTATTGTCATTGTGTGCTATAGGCCTTTTGGCAAACTGTAGTGTAAGCCCCAGCTGACAGGCCTTTTCACAACTGACAGAGGAAAATATGAAACTTAAATTCTTCATGACAGATAAATCTGCCGAATGAAAGGAAGACCAATAGGATAACGGTGGGACAAAAAACACACTGCTTTTGGGTAACTCCCTTAAATCTACCTCTTTTGTAAATATACAAAATAGGCATTCAATGAATATCTTCTAAACTCCTACCTATCAGCTTTGCTAAGCAAGCTGTTAAGTTGGAATGATAAAATAAGCATCTTTTCTTCAACAGATGAATACAAAGTCTTATAAAACAGGGGTGGCAGATTAAATTTAATATGTGGGCATGAAAGATGTTTCCTGGATGACTATCAACCGGAGTAGATTTCTTGAACCAAAGTTGACATATTACTATTGTAGAAGGCTTATTAATTGAGATATTAAATATACCTAATCCACCATGATTGGGATTTTTGTCAAAGTTTTTTAAAAATATGACTATAAGTAATTGCTCTTTTCTGTCAGTGGATCCCAAACCATGAAATGTAACCAGAGACTATGTCTTAGGATTAATACCTTTGGCCTTTCCAGTGGTAATATATACTTTTTACCCTTGTCAAGGGCCCTGGGGTTCTTTGCCTTTCCCATACTAGCTTATTACTGGCGTTTCTCCCTAGGAAAATTCACCCTGGTTGGTTATACAAGTTCTGTCTAATTCCAGTGATGGCCAAAAACAAACTACCTCAAACCATGAAAGGCCAAATAAACTGAAAAGTAGTGTCCTGTATAGTCTTTTTTAAAATCCGTGCAGGTATTTAGCACACTGTGTAACCTCACTGCTCCTGGAGGAAGCTTACTGAGCAGCACTACTTCTGGGGGAGAGGAGGAATTAGCTCAGGCTCTTTAATCCAGCCTGCCTCTTCTATTAATGAACGGCTGAAGTGCCTTGGCAAATCCCAAGTTGAGTTGATAGCCAGGTCTTGTTAAGAAATCCTAAAGCAAGTTTTAGGACCCAAGAGCAAATAATTCACGGCTAATCCTTAGAATGAAAATCAAGGTGAGAGTGAAAGCAAGCAAAAGAGGGAGAAAGAGAGAGAACATCAGGGGAATGAATAAGCGAAAGAAAAGATGACACAGGTAAGAATGCGGAGGGTCATTTTTCTGACCAATATAGGTTCTTCCATTAGCCAGACAGTCCTGGAATGTCTGTCTGGCAGCAGGACTACAGTACAGTCTCAGGTCATGGGAATCTTCCACCAGATCACAGGAAGGACGAAGAAAAACAGTGCGAGTTAGACTATGAGGAGGAGGAGGAGGTGGCAGAGGAGAAGGAGGGGAGCCAACCTGGAGTCTGAGAGAAGAATCCCGGCGCCACGGTGTAACAGCTGCCTCAGGTATGCTAGCCAGTCTCAGCTCGTTCCCAGCTCTTTCTGGCAAGCCCTAGGCTCAAGCGTGCACACAACGTATTCATGAGTACACACACACGCATACACACACACACACACACACACACGCAGAGCTGTGTCTGTTGTAAAGAAGATTCTTGTCTGTCCACAATAGTGTCTTTCAGATACTTACAAGAGAGAACTGGGCTTGTTAGGCACTTTTTTTCATAACTGTGGTAAAATTGTCTAAGACCTTGGTAAATAACAAAATCTACTCACATACAAAGGGATTTAACTTACTCTAAATATTATGTTTTGTCTGCTGGATTAAAATTGCTTCCAAAGTTATTAGAGAAACTCAACATTAGCACTTACTCTTCTATAAAGAAACAAACCACACACATACAAAGGTGCAGCATTATACAGTAATTATCCAAAATGTTACCGCTTGGAATAATAAGGATGCCGTGTGTTTACACAGCATCTATTTTCCAAAGAATTCAAATAGCTACACCACTTGTATCCCATTATTCCTATCAACAGTCTTCTGTGAGCTTTGCGGGTGGCAAGGATAATTATCTACATTAGACAGGGGGAATAACTGAGGCTCTGAGAAGCATTCAGGATCACACAGTAAGGAAATAATAATTGTGGATTTACTATTAAAACATTAAGTGTCAAGAGTTTTGCTGTTCAGGTAAAATAATGTTTCTCTTTTCCATCTTGATTCTCCATGACAATTTGCAGCATCTTTCTATTTTGGGGACTCATCTTCAACTCCTTTGTGTGCGAGCTCTACCTTAGCACTTATCAGAGTTGTAATACTTCATTTATTTGCCTACCTCTTTGCTGATATATTCCTGAGGGCCAGCATTTGTTCATCTCTGTTTGCCAATGCTTGAAAAATAGGTGGTGCTTCTTAAATGTCTGTTAGTTGAATGAATGAAAGAAAGAAGAATGAATGAATTAAAGAACAATTATCTAAAGAATTTCTGACAAGGTAACAATAAGTGGGTATTTGGACTGAAACTATATGTCTCATCTGATTTTATTTTTGCTGTGACAAGTATGTCCACCTCACAAGTCTCTTAAAAAAATCCAGTGAATACATTTAGAGTTAATTCCTTCCCTGCCTGGGCTGTTGAATTTACTGTTTGGAACAATAAACTGAGACTTGCAAATTTAGTAAGGCTCCAGATGGCCTATTGTAATTATTTTCTCCATAGCCTCCTTTTTTGATATCTAAGAAAAAGCATTTAGGTGTGGAGATTTGGGGGAGTGTTAATATATAGTTCTTATGCTGTCCCCAAACCCCTGTCATCCGTGAATTGAATCTTAAGGCCAGATTGATACTTGGGGGAGGGGATATAAAGCCCCAAATAACAGTAGGAACAATGATTGCTTTTCAAGGAGATTACAAATTTAACTCTCTTTTATACATTTTTTGGTGATCAATACAAAAAAGGCAAGGTAATATATGTTAATCTTTACCAGATGTACTTTATGTATCCCCTTACATTGGAAGCCTAGCAGGAGTAGAATGTCACAACAGACATTTACTGAAATACCTGGGGAAATGTAACAAAAAGTGTTAGAGGAAAATGGTCTTTCAGCTAAATTACCTAATATATTTGCTAATGGTATCTGATTTAAAAGCCATAAAAATACCAAGTTAAAAGCACATTAGAAGATGTGTTATATTTATAAGTGTTTGTCACCTTGGCAACAAAAGCTATATTCCAAATCTAACACTAGCTATGATGGGCCAAGACCTTTTAAAATTGGTAAATACTTCTTTATAGCAATGATCTGCTTTCAGCTACTGAATGTTAGAACTAGAAAGGCAAGTTTTTCATTGAACAGCAAGTTTTGTTGTTTTGTTTTTTTTTTACTAGCTTTCTACTATGGGTAAGATTTTTCTTTCTATTAGTAACTATGGTTTATCATTAACAAGAAAAACAATGCATTTTCAAATAAAGCTTCAGTCTTAATTTTTCCCTCTTGTACTCAGAAATGTAGATATAATAACTTGAATATTCCTAAAGATAGAGCTTATTTATCAACTTTACTCTTCAGTTTATCAACCGTAGCACTGACTTTGGTCCCTGGAGGAAATACCACAGGTGTGTACCGTAAAATCAACCTTATTCGACAGGAATTTATCCTCCTGAACAGCTGGGTGAAATATATGTGTAAGTTTTCATACACCTTCACCTTCAAACTGAGCTGCATGGGGCCTGAAACATTATCTTTCACTTTGTGTCACTAAAATTCTGCTTCCTACTTACAACTCTTAAAAATGGATGATTCGGTAATGGAAATCCATGCTTTAAAAGGTGAATTTCAGATGGACCTGAAGGAGGTTTAGATAAGGACTCTTTCTATTCTTTGCTTATTTCCTAAGCTCCAATCTGATTTCCAAATCCTATTTTAAAATGTTTGGGCTACATGCCAGTCAAAGATTATAATTCCAAGAGTCTAACTAGATTCCCATGTGGTTGAACCAATTTTCAGAGTAAACCATGGAAAAGGTCTGGGTAAACACACATTCTCTGTGGGCTGTGGCTATTCACTGAGAGCCTAGACAAGTTGTCTCTGCAGCCAGCTTGGGAAAATTCAAGCCCAACTCGTGATTTGTAATCATGCTCAGCAGGTTCTCAAATAGGCAGGCAACTCAAAGGGCTGAAGACCATTCCTCCCAAGTAACCTCTCTAACACAAGGAGAGCATGTCCCTCGTCTGCCCAGAAAAATCAGTAAAAATGCCCTATCATAAAGTCCATGCTAAACAACACCCCCAGGAATATGTCACTGCTTTCTTTTTATTTTCTGAAGAACAAAGTCTTCTCAGTGAAGAGAGAAAATAAGGTTTAGTTTATGAGACAGAGACATTAATAGTGTAGAAAGAGAATGTTCTAGAAGAGGACAGGACAAACCTCCAGCTTGGCAATAATAAATTAAGGTAGCAGCTTTGAGTTCAAATATAAACCTATAAACCATGTGAACAAAGATGACAAAATATACTCAAATATAGTTAACCAGACTTACCATACATTGACTGAAGGTGAGGAATCACATGGACTGACATATATTCTAGTGGTTAAACACATTTTTCATTTGATAAATATAACTAACCTCTGGAGAGTGTGTTCTGGTTACATCACCTTATCACTAAGCCCTTTGTTTAACTCCTAACAAATCATTTACCAAGCTATAATCTGTTGGCAAAAGAATTTGTCCATTTTTGCCTCTATATAATTTTTAAATAGCCTTGATGGAAAATCACAGTGCCTTGTTTCAAATCAGCATATATTGTATTATTTAAAGTATTGATTACATAACCTCATTTTAATGTCCAGAAAATACAAAGAAAAGACTATTGATGGGCTGAACTTTACCAAATGTAAAGACACAAGATACTTCCTAATAACTGCCTTCGTTGAGAGAAAAATACATGAGAAAAACAAAGCATCACTCACCTTTCTTCCTAAGGGGACAATGAGCCCACGAATGAAGAGGTTGATTTTTTTGCTCACATTTATACCCTTTACAAAGTAGGGAAGCAATAAATATTTGTAGAATTGAAACTGAATGTTATATATACTAACTTCAGTAAGTCTATTTTATGCATTCCACATGCTATCTACAAGTTAAGGAATGATTGTCTATGAGATTCTCCAGGCAAGAATACTGGAGTGGGTTGCCATGCCCTCCTCCAGGGGATGATCCTGACCCAGGGATTGAAAATCTGGGTCTCCGGCATTGCAGGCAGATTCTTTACTGTCTGAGCCACCAGGGAAGCCCTGGTTTAGTAGCTTTAAGGAAGTAAAAAAATGTAGTTAAGTAAGTAGGGTGGAAATGGCAACCCACTCCAGTATTTTTGCCTAGCAGATCCCATGGACAGAGGAGCCTGGCAGGCTACAGTCCATGGGGTCGCAAAAAGCTGGACGCAACTGAGCGACTAATACTATACTATACCCCACTCCAGTACTCTTGCCTGGAAAATCCCATGGGCAGAGGAGCCTGGTAGGCTGCAGTCCATGGTGTCGCTAAGAGTCGGACACGACTGAGCAACTTCACTTTCACTTTTCACTTTCATGCATTGGAGAAGGAAATGGCAACCCACTCCAGTGTTCTTGCCTGGAGAATCCCAGGGACGGGGGATGGGGATAGACCTACCTACCCCTGGTAGGTCTATGGGGTCTCACAGAGTCAGACACGACTGAAGCGACTTAGCAGCAGCAGCAGCATACTAAGTAGGATGGGGCCAGTTGTAGACCAAAAAAGGAAACGATATGTGAAAAGTCAGACCTTGCATGGATTTCCTGGATGGTTCAGCAGGCAAAGAATCCACCTGCAATGCAGGATATGCAAGAGACTTGGGTTCGATTCCTAGGTCAGGAAGATCCCCTGGAGGAGTGCATGGCTACCCACTCCAGTATACTTGCCTGGAGAATCTCATGTTCTGGGGGGTTACAGTCCATAGGGTCACAAAGAATTGGACACGACTGAAGTAACTGAGCAGCAGCAGACCTTGCAGTTTCCCTCACATTATTCCTCATGACACAACTTTGCAATGGGTATGATTTTCCTTACTTACAGACTGAAGAGAGTCTCAGAAAGATTAAAAGCCCAACCCCGTGGCTCTCTGCAAGTAAAGATGAGATGAACCCAAACTTCTTTCCACTACACTATATTGTATTGAAAACCTGGCAGAGAGGCATAGAGATTAACTTGCATAGAAAGCAACAGCATATAAACTAAGTCCAGAAAAATCAAATCTAAATAAATAATTAAAAAATACAAATGGCTCAATAGGACCCCTAACTGCCCTGGGATTTTTTTCCATGTATGAAGTGAGCAACATTAGCACATAATCATGTTCTTCTTATCCTCAACAGGGTGACCTGATTAATTTTCAGTTACAAATTTCAAAGTAGTGCCGATGAAGACTTTGCTGCTTAGAGTATTAGTGTTCATCATTCCAGAAAACCCCAGGTCTGATTTGGAAAACATAAAATATCCTAAAGGCAGATCTGGTTATGGGAATTTAGACATTGTCTTTTATTGGCAACCTGACAAATCTGCTGCCTACTCCCCTCCCTTTGTGGTTTACATGCTGCTTCCATATACGACACTGGCATCCCTTTCGGAAGTTGTTTGTTGTGCTTTGGTTTATGTCTCATACAACAACCGCCCTGAGCCACTTCTAAGAGAGGATAATAATGACAAATTTGAAATTTTCTCCCCAGGAAGGGAGGCTGTGGTGAAAATGCGAGACGACATTTAAGCAACAAGCACTAAAGGCATTTTAACTTTCTGTTGACAAACACGACTTTCCAAATGATTTACAGTGAAGTTTCTGGGCTGACAGCCATACAGCTTGTTGAGGACTTGTTTTCTGGTTTTACAAAAGTGCTAATGAAATCTCTTATTCTTCTGTTGGTTACTTTCAGTGGGGAACCTAATGTCTTGAAGATCACAGTGCTACTTGGGTTCCCGGTTCCACAGCTTCTGTTCTCACCTTCCTGGTGTTCCTTGCTCCCATCCCCTTAGACCAGGCTCTTCTAATCCCAAACACCAATGTCAGATCTGAGAAAGGAGTACTTCAAGGTGCACCAGCCCCAATTTCAGCAGCATGCACATCCTTCAGCAAAAGTAGCCCAGTTCTTAGACCCCGGTTCTCTACCTTGGGGTTTTACCTTTTTTCCAGGTCAGTGTCCACCTCAGTCTCCACTACTTTAACGTTTTCCCATGTTGAATGTCATCTGTCTTTTTAGCTCGATAGATACCCCGTCTGTTTTAAAGAGTAAAGTTCTGTTACGCTCATTGTCTTTTCCACTCTGACTTCCTGTTATACTCAGAGTCTGCAGCTTCCCTGATGCTTCATACCTGCCCTTCTGCTTGTCTAGATTTTTAGTTTAGTTTTCAACATTATGTTATACAATATCCTCATTTTACAGACAAGAAAATAGAAACATAAGAAAGTTGGAAGGTTTGCCTAAGGTTCTCAATACTAATCATTGGAACTTGGGTCTGTGAATTTTGAGATATATATGCTTTTATATTGTTGGGTTAAGGCTCTTAGATGCTTCCTTTTAAGACTTTACTCCTTTTTATTTGCACTGTATTTAATAAGTCAAGAAATCTTTGGAAAAGAAAGTTGTCCCCCAACTTAAAAAATGTTAAAAATGAAAAGAGAAATGACTACTCTAGTTAAAGGATACTAGTCCATAGGAGGTTTGGTTTATAAGTTTTAAGAAGCACATTTAAAAAAACATGAGCTTGTTTTATCAGTCATCCTATTTCTGAATTGTTATGATAGACCTCCATTTTATTAAAATGTTCTCTTTTCCTTTAGAGGAATTTTTGCTATAATATAAAAAAGTGAGGAATTGCTTTCCATTCCAAAATAGTTGATTTTCACTATTCTGGTCTGTAAATTCTGGCTGAAAGCATGCGCATTTTTATTTCTCCACATATACATCTTGCCATATTATTTCCCTCTTCATCACACCTAGAATAGTACTATCATTCCAAAAGAAAGATTTTTTTTTTCACCAGTTTCTTCTCTAGGCCATTAAGATATCAGTAGACTTCCGCTAAGTCTTTTACAGTTTAAGACACTTTACATTATATTAAAATACATTTAGATATCCAGTTATTTTAAAAATCAATACCTATGTTTATGTTTTAAATGCTTCACATTTAGAGGAACTAAAGATGCCATATGTTCTTCAAGGGTTTCATTGAAAAGAATTTATAACCAAAGAAGCCATAAAGCCTTATTATTTTGGGTCATTTAATAGGGAATGAAAATACCAAGATGTTACAATGAGACCTGATATGATGAGAATCTGCTGAATTTTATCCCTCCCACATGTCCTGCCTTTTCTGGAATAGTAGCAGGTGGCACACACCTGGGTGCTCATATTTACAAACGGGGTCTACATGAAACTTTTTTTAGTCTTTAACCCTCTGTTCCTGTTATGTCCCAGTCATCTGGATGTAACCTGCTGCCACTTGTGTGCTAGGTCACCTCAGTCATGTCTGACTCTTTGCAATGCTATGGACAGTAGCCCACCAGGCTCCTCTCTTCAATAGAATTCTCCAAGCAAGAATACTGGAGTGGGTTGCCATGCCTCCTCAGGGGATCTTCCCGACCCAGGGATCAAAACCACATCTCTTATGTCTCCTGCATTGGCAGGCAGGTTCTTTACCACTAGTGCCACTGGGAAGCCCACGTATACCACTTGTGGAGAACCAATTTTTGAAGCATCTGATTAGATGTCTACATTTTCCAGGAAATAACTGAAGTTCAAGACAAGGCCAATATTTTTAAAATGTTTTTTAAATTTTTGTATCTTGTTTAAAAATGTAGTCCCTACTCAACCCTGCTCAGAAATCTTAAAGCTATTCTACTATATTTTCTTCTCAAAGTTTTAAAATTTTGCAATTCATGGATAAATCACCAAACTATTTTGAAGTGTATGTGTGTGTGTGAACAGAGTGAAGTAGGGCTTTTAAAAAATTCCTGTATCTAGTTTTCTCAACATATTAGAGTGACTAGTTCATGATTTCCCAAATGAGCCTCACTCCCTCCCCTATCGTATATGAAGCTTCCATACTGTGAGTCTCTTCCTAGACATTCAATTCTGTTCTGTCAGTTTCTCCCAAGTAATAATATCACTTTATCTTATTTTTCATTGCTGTAGAATAAATTTATATCTGGTAAGGCAAGTCCCCTTACTTTGTTCTACTACTTCTTCAGGAGTATCTTGGTTATTCTTAGTTATTCCAAATGAATTTTAGAATTCTTAATTTTCAATTAAAAAACTATCTTCTATAACTATATTAATATCAGAAAAATATTATCATGAGGAAGTTTCCTTAATTACTATGTATTCGAATTCTTATAATGCAGCAAAAAAGATGATGCTGTTAAAGTATTGCACTCAATATGCCAGCAAATTTGGAAGACTCAGCAGTGGCCACAGGACTGAAAGAGGTCAGATTTTATTCCAATCCCAAAGAAAGGCAATGTTAATGAATGTCCAAATTACCATACAATTGCACTCATTTCACATGCTAGCAATACTATGTTCAAAATTCTTAAAGCTAGGCTTCAGCAGTATGTGAATGAGACCTTCCAGATGTACAAGATGGATTTTAAAAAGGCAGAGGAACCAGAGATCAAATTGCCAACATCCATAGGATAATAGAAAAAGGAAGGGAATTAGAAAAAAACATCTGCTTCCCTGACTATGCTAAAGCCTTTGACTGCGTGGATCACAACTAACTGTGGAATATTCTTGAAGAGATGAGAATACCAGATGACCTTACCTGCCTCCTAAGAAACCTGTATGCAGGACAAGAAGCAACAGTTAGAACTAGATATGGAACAATGGACTGGTTCAAAATTGGGAAAGGAATAGTCAAGGATGTATATTGTTACCCTGCTTATTTAACTTATATGCAGAGTATAGGAAATGCTGGGCTGGATGACTCACAAGCTGGAATCAGATTGCCGGGAGAAATATCAAAAACCTCAGATACGCAGATGATACCACTCTAATGGCAGACAGCAAAGAGGAACTAAAGAGCCTCTTGATGAAAGTGAAAGAGGAGAGTGAAAAAGTTGGCTTAAAACTCAATATTCAGAAAACTAAGATCATGGCATCTGGTCCCATCACTTCATGGCAAGTAGATAAGGAAACAATGGAAACAGTAACAGACTTTATTTTCTTGGGCTCCAAAATCACTGTGGACAGTGACTGCAGTCATGAACTCAAAAGACACTCACTCCTTGGAAGAAAAGCTAAGACAAACCTAAACAGCATGTTAAAAAGCAGAGACGTTACTTTGTCAACAAAGGTCCGTTTAGTCAAAGCTACGGCTTTTCCAGTAGTCATGTATGGGTGTGAGAGTTGGACTATAAAGAAAGCTGAGCACCAAAGGTTGATACTTTTGAACTGTGGTGTTGAAGAAGATTCTTGAGAGTCCCTTGGACTGCAAGGAGATCCAACCAGTCAATCCTGAAGGAAATCAATCCTGAATGTTCATTGGAAGGACTGATGGTGAAACTGAAGTGCTAATACTTTGGTCACCTGATGCAAAGAAACAACTCATTGGAAGAGACCCTGATGCTGTTAAAGATTGAGGGCAAGAGGAGAAAGGGGTGACAGAGGATGAGATGGTTGGATGGTATCACTGACTCAACGGACATGAGTTTGAGCAAACTCAGGGAGATAGTAAAGGATGGGGAAGCCTGGCATGCTGCAGTTCATTGGGTCACAAAGAGTTGGAGATGACTTAATGACTCAACAACAACAACAATGCAACATTTATCTACATCTTAAAAATTTTATATCCTTTTTCTTGATGGCATAGGTACATATCTGTTGATGAGTATACAGAAGAAATACAAGTACAAAATTAGTTTGATCATTTATTTGCATGTTCCTACCAGATTGGCCCATATGATCCTTTTCTAGATTATTTAATATTTGTGTAAGTTAGGTTTCCATGTTAGTCAAGGTTCAGTTCAGGAAAGAGATATCACTTCAAGTATCTATAAGCAGGAAGATTTATACAGAAAATGAGTTCTTATGAAATTATAAGATGTGTGGAATGATCAGGCTCTGGGTCTTTAGAAGAGATTGCAGTATAATAGAAAACTGATTCATTCACCAGCTACTACTACCAGTGAGACACTACTGGAGCCATGCCTGAGTCAAGAACCTGCTCCCACTCTGTTGCCACTGTTGCCTTGGCTTCTGGGTACCCATGAAGCTACAATGCAGGGACTGGGAGATGAGAGCGATCAGTCAGTGCTGCTGTGGCTGCCATCACCACCACTTCTCACCAAGGAAGCCGCAGAGTGAACAGTGGACACTGTTGCAGAGAAATATGATTTTCACAACCATGTTTATCAGCAGAGATGGTCTAAAAGGGACAGAAAAATGGCCTCTTCCTCACTTTAGTCTAAGTCTTATACAGATGCATCAAAATTTTTGTAAAACCCTGAAAGTAGAACACACATTTGTTGGAATTACAGATTTTAATATCTTAGTATATAGATCTTTCAGTTATATAGTTAAGTTTTGCTCTGTGTTTTAAATATCTCATTTTACAGGTGTAGAAAATAAGGTACTTCAAGGAATAAAAAGGGTTTCCTTTCCTTTGCATAATGTCACAAAATGTATATAGAATCAGTTATGGAAGTCAGTCTTTTGTCAGTATTCCTATATGTGCCTGAATAATTAAAGAGCTCTTTGTCTTAACTGGCTTTCTTATATAGGAAGTATACTTTGGATCTCATCTATATACAGCACTTATCCTCAGTGCAATTCGGAGCTAGCAACCTAACTTGCACCTACCTGCGTTATCTGATGTTTGCATCTGTAGGCCCCTGAGCTGTCATGATGACAGCATGATTCAAAATTAATGACAAATTGAAATCCACAGGCCCCCAGAAAAGAAAGTTTCTCCCACACTGCTCAGAAAAAACTTCATGCCAGTATATGGGAAAGAAAGTTGCTGCCAAAATGAGACTATGACCCCCAAAGTCACCACCATGTTATTAGCAAGAATTCTTCAAAATAAATTATGATGACTCTCCCAAAACCTTCAACAGTTGAACATTACCAATATGAGTTCCTCATTGGCTTGGCTATGGGTCAGGGAAGATCTAAAGGAAAGAATTTGTTTCCTTGTCTCTCTTACTCTCACTCCCCTTTCCATTTCACCTTCTGTGATGATGGAGCCACTGTTACAATTCTTTCTCTCTCTCCAGGGTCTACAATTTCCCCATTCTGCTAATGCCCAGATATGCGACTTCCTTCAATAACGTTTACAGATGTCATGGGCACTTAAAGAGGAAGCTGTTGTGTGATGGAGCTTGCTCCCTCTTGGGCCTCTGCCTTTGCCATGAGACAAACATTCCCCAGCTAGCCAGTTATTCATAGAAAGATGGGAGACAGAGTCTTGGCTGACCTATAGACCTGCATTTTGAACCCAAGAAGCCCAGTAGATCCCAGCCAGCCTAGGGCAACTGATCACGCCCTGATTTGCATTTGCGTGAGCAAGCCTAGTAGAGATCAGCAGAGTTGACCTACAGATGAGTGTTAAATACATAATTATTGTTGTATGTCATTGAGATTTTGTGATTGTTATTTTGTGTTCTTGCAAAATACACCATGGCTAACGGGTTCATTCCCTCTCCTCTGTTTCTCTCTCTCTCTCCCTTTCTTTCCTTGTCTTTCATCATCTTCACTGTTGAGAAGTGTCCCGCCTCAACTGATGCTGGTCCCTTAGTTATATCAACTATCTGCTAGATAATAACATAAATCCCAGGTAATCTACTTTTAAAGTTTATTACAGCAAAGGAAGGAAATCCATATAAAAGGATTTGAGCAGCAATTCTCATTAGCCATGCCTATTTTTTAACAGGCATTTGGAAATGTTTTTGTTGTTGTTCATGTGTACCTATCATTATCATGGTGATTAATTTTCACTATAACACTATGTAGGATAAAGTGAGGTATATAATAAAAGTGATATTGGGTAACTCTGATGTGTAAGTCATTCATTATCCCATATTATGGCATTTTATAGGATATCATTCATTGTGAGAGGAATCTCAAAAAATCCAAGCCTGTATGTACAATATGTAACATCTTTTCTTCCCCTGATCTCTTGTTTGTTCTTTTTTTTTTTTTTTCCAGGCTGTCTATTATGGAGAAGTTTGCCAGGCACAGAGTTACCATTCCCTTTTCTCCTTTACCATGTAAATGTCAGTTGAAAACGTGCCAAGTTCCAGATACAATAGAATCATAATACTACCACTGTGCTTCTGGATTAATTAATCATAATGAATGAAATTTTTCTTGATTTTGTATGCCAAGCCTGGAAGCATAATTCAATTACATCTTTGACTTCTGTAGCCTGAAGCAACCACTTAAACTCAGCTGTCATAAAGCTTTTGGAGGGAGATCAAAAAACACTAAGTAATAATAATTTAAAAAAGATTTTAAAAAGGAATAAGAGGACGTAAAAAATATTCTTTAAATATATCGAAGGAAGGGTATACATGTATGTATCAAAGAAGGGCACGATAAAATATTGTTTCCAAATATGAGAGTCGAATGTGATGACAGTGCCTTAAAAACTCTTTGTTTTCTCCTCCCAAACCATCTGGAAATGGTGTTAAGCATAAACAAAGCCCACACTGGAGCACTGCAAGGGAGCACCGAAAACCTCAGTGAAGACTAAACTAATCCGAAATCTGTCAGAACTTATTTTCACTTTCAGAACTAGGAAATCATTATGAAACCTCCAAGTTACTCCTGTAATATAGACTTTTTGTTCTGTTTTGCTCTGTTTGCTTGTTTCTAATGTAAGTGCCATCCCCTTGAGGGCTGTCTGTATATGAAGCCAAATTGTCTGTGGTTTAATTTATAACATCCACTGTTTTCCTTTATTGCAAAAATTAAAATGACCATAAAGAAAAATATAAGAATCCTCTGTAATCCCAGCACTTATAGATATCCCCAGCTAATATGTGGGTGTAAAGAATCTCATTCTTTGTTACCCAAGTTTTGTGTGTGTATAAAAAAAATCAGATCATGTAATACACATTGTGATTACTTTTAATGAGGTAGCAGGAACATCTTTCCTTGTTATAATACTCTATGTCCTCCTTTTAATGACTAACTCTCAAGGATGTTTCATTGAATCCCAAATTGCTCAGAAATAAAAAACATTGATGAACATCTAGCAAGAGAGGACAGTTTGTGCTTGCAAAGACTTTGACTGAGAAGACATCTTGGATCTCCAGTATTATTGAATGACAACCACAGAATTTTAAACTTCAAGTTCATTGCCCATGATTACAAGCCCTTGAAAACTAGAAATTCATAAGCCTGGTATTTCTGAGAGAATAGTTCCACTTTGAGGATGCTTTTTCTGTATCCTCTGAAAAGGATATCACTGCATTTGCCTTGCTGCTGACACCAGTGAGACATAGCTTTCAGTACGACTCTAAGCATCCACTCGATCCCAGGCATCCATCCCACTGTGACATGACAGAAGCCTAGTGACTTAAATGAGTATCTCCATGCTTCTCAGCCGCAAAAAGCTGGAGCAGCTGACAATATACGGAAAACATACCGAATAGTCAATACCTTCCATTCACCTGTGGAATGATTAGTAGGAAGGATTAATCTGGGAAGGATTAGTAGGAAGGAGACAAGAAGGAGTGTAGGTAAGTTTAAATCTGCAACAATGAGATGATGCAAAGAAGCATGAGGAAGATGGGATGGGAATAATTATCTGATCAGAATGATGAAAATACAACACAAAAGCCACAGGAATCTATTAGGGTTGAAGGGAAAAAGTGTAAAAGAACCAAATCAGTTTCATTATAGGAATAGGCCTCAGCCCAGAGATTAGAAGTGCTTTGATGGTGACTGGAGACTCCCAGCGAAGCAAATCCATTTAATCTTTGATTACCACCTTTAGCCACAGTGGAATAACTGTAGATTTAATTTTAGGTTGAATCTACGACTTTAGGAAAAGTATTTGTTTGAATTTTTATCCCATTTAGACTTTTAATAATCATTTTATAAAATGGTGTCAACCCTGCCCAAAACCATTCTCCACGGATGTTAGCACACAAAGCACTGTATATAGTAGACATTAATTCATACTTTTTTTTTTTAATGGAAAACTAAACATCAGACTAGTTATAGTTACATATGTGTTCAATTTTCCAAGAAAAATATTCTACTGGTTTGCAATTTGGGAAATAACCATTGTGATGACACTTCCTACCCATCTACCCTAAAGTAGCTGTGAACCAATTCATTGTTCATTTGATGTAGCAATTTTCACAATATAGAATCGAGTGGAAAATCTGGAATTGTTTCCCATCATACTCACTTTACGACTCTAAGAGACTTCAGACCCAAAGGGAATGGCAACCCACTCCAGTGTTCTTGCCTAGGAAATCCCATGCATAGAGGAGCCTGGCCGGCTACAGTCTACAGGGTCACAAGAGTCAGATATGACTTAGTGACTAGATCAAACCAAAGAACACTGTTAAGGATTAGAAAAGTCTTCCTCTGCCCCAGGAGGAGATTATTTCCTTATACTGAGGCTTCAGTCTGTTTCCAACAGAAAATAGCAGCCCGCAGTCCTATTGACTGACTAGCTAATTATCCTCATGCAAGGCCTTTGTGCTATAGCACTTGTGTAGGCATTTCTGAGAGATGACACCCATAATCAAATAGAAAACCCATGAACATACTTTTTCCCATGGCAAAAGCTTGGTAGCAACTCTGGCTCAGTAAATTCATAGGACGGGGAGACAAAGTTCACTAAGAGAAATCTACTTGGGTCTCATGCATGGTTTCACGGGCCATTTCTCCTTCACCATTAATCAACCTACAGAGACCCCTCTTTTTCTGAGTTTCCAGAGAATTAGGCTTTTTATTCTGTTTTACTTGAAATGAATTTCACCTAAGTTCTTCGAGGACAGGTGTCATAGTATAGGCTTTCCAGCCACAATTGGTGGGCGTATACTGACTTCTTACAATGTACTCATTGTGATTACTCAGTGATGCTAAGACTTACATGCGATGGCTCCCTTCAGCATCCTTTTCTCCGCCCGTCCTGGGAAAAGCAATGCTTATTAGATGTTAGATAAGTCGCTCTTTACTGTTTCTGTCAGGTATCATTCACTGAGGGACAGTAATGTGCCTTATGGAAATACAGTGAATTGCCTGTTTCATGGCACTAGTCTGAAAGCATCCTTGAATTCAATTCAACAGCCTGACTGCCAGGTGGCTCCTGAAGCCATGTAAGATGAAAAAGAAAGAAAAAGAAAATGGGATTCTTATCTGGGAACTGCCATACTATAAACGACAAGCATGATATGCTGACTGACTGACTGGTAGGTGGATTATGTTAACACCTGAAAAGCAGAGATGTGCTGAGAGGAAAAAGAAAATAATTTCACTTATAAAATTTGCCTAATTGTAAGCTTCCTAGATTTTTAAAAGACTTTTTTCCATTTTCTTTAAAAGGTTAATGGTCTTAATCCAAACAAAACTGTAAATTAGTTGAATTTAACTCCATCCCTCATCCCCTTTCTACCCACTCTCCCACTCAGAGAAGCCACTTGTCCGCATCATCTGTGGTTCTCCCACCTTATCTATGCCCCTCCCCATTAAATACCATTTGAGGGAAGAATTTGATACTATCATTCACATGGGATTGAAAAAAAATTCCTCTAGAATGCAAGCTTCACAAGCGCAGATCGGGTTTTTGTTTTTGTTTTTGTCAATTTTGCTCATTGGTACATTCCAAGCACCTAGACAGGAACTGGAACACAATACTCAGTAAATACTTGCTGTTGAATGATAAGTCACAATGCTTTTCCTGACCCCAGGGTAATTGCAATTTTCATTTTATATTCTCATGTATGTGTGTAAGAAAGAGGGAAAGGCCAGCTCCTGGGCTACCAGGAGCTGGAGGCTTGAGATATCTTGAATCTAATACTTTTACAAATAAACATAATGTGTACAAGACAAAACTGTGAGAATTATCTCCTCTATAGCCTGTTCTCCTGCCCCTCTTGAGAAGGAGGAGAGGGCTGCCTCAAAGGAACCCCAGGGAGGAAGTGAGGCCACATTGTGAGAAGCCACAGGGCAATCATGCTGTGGGCCTGTTCACAACCAAGAAAGAAGATGGTGTCTGAAGTTATAGCAAAGGCTGAACTCCACCCTTAGGAAGTATACCGTGACCCAAAACAGCCGGAAGTCCAATGTAAATCCCCTAGAGGATAAAATGACGTTTCCTGGAAAAATTCTCTAGCAACACCTAAAACCTTGTGACATTGCCCAACCATTCTTGGTTTCTGACTCAGTTTCACTGTGAAGTCTGAATTCTGGAACATCAGACAAAGCTCCCAGTATATGTACTGTGACTCCCTTTTCCTCTCCCATGACTCTGCTTCCCAGATTATAAATATAATCTGACTCTGGTCATGCAGGTGTGATGCTGTGCAACATATTCCAAGGCCTTGGCTCTGCTCTACCTCAGTGCAAGGGGCAGCAGGTAGGTTTACAAATGTGGGCCTTTTATCTCTAATATCCTAAGGAAAGAATACTCAAAGTATTTTAAATTTTTATTTTCTTATAATTATTTCTAAAGGTTAACAATGATTTCAAATGTAAAAAGAAAAGACATACATGAAAACTACTATAATAAAAGTTAATGCAACAGAAAACTTTAGGAAATACTTATAGAAATAATTTATACTATACCATCTCTTATAAAATCTTCCCCAACCCGCCAAGTGGAGTGTGGACTTGCTCTGCCCAGCATTACTTCTCTTGGTCACAGAACAATCCTTGCCTTCCGCGGAGCTTCCCCTCCCCTACAAATACTCACGAATAATGCACATAGGTCTGGTCATTCTAGCAGATCCTAGCAGACCTCCACACAGCACTTCTCAGGGGGACTCTGTTGTCTCCCTCCACACAGCTTCTCTACATGCTGGGCATTTGTTTTATCTTTGTTTCCCTAGTGCTTAGTACAGTGCTTGTTATTGGGTTGGCCATAAAGTTTCCGTATGGAAAAACCCGAAGACCACGTGCTACGAAGCAACTGAGCCTCTACTCCACAACTATGAAGCCTGTGCTCTGCAACAAGAGAAGCCGCTGCAATGAGAAGCCTGTATGTCACAACTAGAGAATAGCCACCACTGTGAGAAAAGCCTGTGCAGCAATGAAGACCCAGCACAGCCAAAAATAAATCAATAAAGTCATTTTTTTAAAAGAGCTCTACCGATCATTCTGCTAGTGCTGAAGTTTGAGGACCACTAGTCCAGAGAGGTTGAAGTAGTAAGATAAAAGAACATAGCATCTGTCCATTTTTATGTCTGTGCCTAGATACTCTATGCTCCCAGGATACTGAAAGAGTTAGCAAGTGTGATCTCCAAGTCAACATTAATTCTTTTGGGGACGCCACAGAAAATAAATGAGGGCTCTAAAGGGTCTTGGTTTTAAAAAGAAGGGTGAAGATTATAATTTTTAAAAATTACTTACAATGTGAAGTTGATTTCTTGCAAAAATTTGAACTGCTTGCTAAACAAACAATGCGTGAACATTTGGGAAATGACACAGGAGTCTAGCACTCAATCTGGATTAACTAAGAAAATTGATGCCTCGGTCTTTATTTATGTTTTTTGGGGGATAGTGTTAAATACATTGTTAGTCTATAAACTCATTTATTTTAGAAGTAAACATGCCAAAACTCTGAAGACTGTTGTTTTTCTGATCATACTATTTTAATCATTTTTGTACATCTCTCTTCTGTACTAGATTATGGCTTCTTTGTAGCTCCAATGCTAGCACAATTTCTGGCACATAATTTCACATTCCAAATGTTTATGTAAATTGAATCAAACTTTATCCTTGTGTAGAAGATAAAAAATACAGGCTAGGTAATAATAAATGTAACTAAAAGTGTTACAGGAGTATAAATAAATGTAATCTTATGTTTGGTACCTACTAAGTGTTTGATAAACAATTGTTGAATGAAATTATATCAAATGAAAGCTAGTTGAGTATCACAACAATTTTTGGTCTGTTGTTAACTCAATGTTTATACAGTAAACTGGATATGAGGTATCAATGTCTTCCACAGCTTAATGTGACTTATTTGAAAGATGACAGAATAAATATTCAAATTTATTTCAACATTTTAGAATGCTAGTAAAAGACCAAATAGGTGAAATTTAGTTAGAGGTATATGAAAATAGGATTTGGAAACAATTTGGCTCAGTAACAAATAAAAAATACCAGGTGACAGATAAGACATTTGCTATTCTGTCTTCTATTATTGATTCTCTGGGAATTATCCCTTTCCACTCTTATTCCATGATTCAGGTGGCACTGAATCCATCCCTCAATATTGGAAAATGACCATGACTCAGGCCTGGCCCATTAGAACATTCCAACCCTTCAACCAGCATGTTTGGTTCAAGAACAGGCATAGTGATAACTGAACTGGGATTTTTGATGGAACTGTAAATATACTGACCATATCATGGTATCATGAGTTTGAAAACAAATATTCCAGGCCAAAAGTTCAATTTTCCATAATGTTTACTATGCTCTGCCATGAGCTATATATTCTTTTATTTGACAATGATATGCAGAGGGCTGCTCACCTAACAAAGTGAAGAGTTCTTTAAGCCCATTTCTTAATAAAACCACTCCTTAGCCCTTTCAGATAGACGTACATTACTCTAAGGGTAAAGGAAGAAAAGTGTTAGGTGATATAGTAGGTGTGTGTGTGTGTGTGTGTGTGTGTGTGTGTGTGTGCACGCGCACATGAGAGAGAAAGAGAGAGAGAGAGAACTGGAACCAGACTGACTGAAATCTCTTCCTTATCATTTCATTTATATACAAAGCCATCATACAACTGCACAGCCTACACAACCATATGTGATAATCCTATTTATATAAAGCCAATAAACTTTTTTTCTTTGACAATACGTAAAGTTCTATGTGTTTAAGAAATAAGGCCCATTACAATGTTCTGCTAAGCAGCGTCTACCTAAGAATCACCTTACTCTAGGTATGCAATGAGGTCCATAAAGACGTGGCAGAATCCATGAAATTAGAGTTTTGTCTTTTTCAGGAGTTTTGTCTTTACATTGAGTTAGGTCAAATTTTGGAGCAAAGCTTCTCTTCTCTCCTTCCCCTAACTCTCACTCCTTGCCACTTATGCAAGAGGAAGAGGGCAGCAAAATAAGTAATTCTTTGTCTAGAGAAAATTTCTAGAGAGTGAGGCAAAGAGCAAAGTGCTATCATAGTTACTTTGGGAAGATTCATAGGTTGGATACTATTCATATTTATAGTTCTGAAAAAGAGGCTACTGAGAACCAGAGTGAAGGGAGATTAGGCACCTATTTATCTGACATTTTAGCAACTCCAAGTTTAGAGAGGATATCTGAAGATTTAAAATAAGTAGCTATTAAGCTTTAGTACATCACAGCTTACAGGCCATTGTGGTTTGATCAGTCATCTGAGTGACTTGTTTGCCCCAGGAGGACACAAAGGTGGGAAAGAGCAAAAGCAGTCCCATCTGCCTGATAAACTCTATCTCCTCTCATTCTTAATCTAACTCCCTGAGAATATTATCTGCCTTTCTTAAAACTCCAAAATCCAAATGTCAGTCCTCCTTCCATCAAAATACTACCACATTGGAATTTTCAGGTCTCTCCCTATTTTAATAAAGGAAGAAAGAAAATGTCTGAGGTTACTCTTCTTAATTTTGGGTTAAGGAACCCCAAAGATGTTCATCTTAGCAGCTTTCCCATCACTGTGGTTGTATCATATCAGTAATAAAGATTCAATAAATGTGTGACAGATGAAGGAAAACACTTTCCATTTGGCGACACAATCTCTCGCACCACCAATGAGTTCCTGAAACGTTTTAACAATCATCACCATTTTCCTTATTTTTACAGCCTTAATACATTTACTTCATCAAAAAGTTAGCTAACTTTGGGGAGTCTAGGCCCCAATACATTAGAGAACAGGAATGATCATCTCTGCCAGATATAGAAGGGACTCAGAAACAGGGGTTTGCAGTTACAAATGAATACAAGCCTCTTGGTGTTGAAATGCATTTACAGTTGGCAAATCATTGCTTCTTCTTTTTAGAATAAAATTTTCTTTAAAAGACTCAAAAAGCTTCTTGACATCAACTAGCTTGTAAAAAACACTATTTTGATTATTTAAATTTAAACGAATCAAAAACACATGGGTTAAATTTCCCTTAAAATATATACGGTTTATAAAATGAGAGGATAAGTTGCTTGGCAAAAAGCAGCTTGGCTTTTACTGAACCCAAAACTTTTCAAAAATAGTTTAAGCTGCTTGATGAGCCCAAACCATGCTTATTTAAAATATGGTTTAAAAAAAAAATGAAAGCCAAAAAGATATTTAATAAAAATACTCAAATTATAACTTTTTATAAAATATTTTTAATGAACAGTTTGAGAGGGTTCAAATAATTCACTTAATGGATTCCACAGACCTATAAGATTCTTTGAAATTGACTCAAGAAAATTACATTTGGCTTAATACCTTCAGACCTTTTCTTTTTGTGAGCCATAGATTATCTTTAGCCTCTTTAAAAAGTGGCAACATGCATTAATATTGGAAACATTCCCAAACTTGACACTTTGTGAAACCGTTTGTAAGGCGCCCTTACGGTTTGCTGTCACGTTTCCAAAGCTGTTTGTTTTTCAAAGAAGACATTTAATTAATCCAAATTGCTTGGCTGATACCATTCAGTTCTCCTTTTCCTTTCCCACTGCTCCCTTTCTTATCCTATTCTTACCCCGAACCAGAGAGTCTCTAAGAATATTTTTCTAGAAATATGCATGGTATTAATTCCCTAAATTCATTATAACTCTGGGTGAAAAAAAAATGCCTGTTTTCTACAGTCAGTATCATTATCAGTCATTCATTCATCTAAGCATAATTAATTAAATAGATGATACTATTTTCAGCAACCCACTCCAGTATTCTTGCCTAGAGAATTCCATGGACAGAGGAAGCTGGTGGGCTACAGTCCACGGGGTCGCAAAGCGTCGGCCACGACTGAGCACATCAGCAGCATTTTCAGTGTTTGGCTATGGCACATATCATTTTCACCTATGCTTAATTGCCCATAGTAAGTCACCTGATCAGGTTTGACATCAACTTCCATAGGAAAGGGATATTTTGAAGGATAATGTAGCTACCATACCACATGGACACCCAATTGTGGTGTCAAGAGTTAGAATCTGACCAAATGCAATCTTAGGTCTAGTCTCCAAAGGGCTTGCTAATTTATATTTTAAAACTACATCAAAACCTCCTTTCAGAGTTAAGCAAATGAAGTGCTATTGAGCTGGTTACTGGACACTTTTGTACAGGGAAAGATTTCTTCTTGAACAGCTGTTTTCCCCCTAGTATCTTAATTTCTCCCTAGTACAATGTTGTTGAATGAGATTTTCTACTTGCCATGTACAGTATCCTATTAATTTTTTCCTTAAGAAGCTTAAGTTTAATTAGAGTCAACAATACCCTAGCCTAAAAAATCTATTTTTCCAATGTAGCTAATTTAAATTTTCTCTTTGAGAATCATTATTATGCTAAGACTGAATTTATGTTTACATTAATTTTTTGATACTTCTGTGAGGTTCTTTTTCTAAAGCAATGTGAAGTATTCTTTTTTTCCCTTTTCCCATAACTCAACACGTCCTAACTGATTTTATTCATTTGCCTTGGAAAAAATTCATCTTTTGGATTAAACCAAGCATGGAAAACCATAGCCTCAAATGAATATTTTGGAAGATGGTTGTATAAACAAAAGAAAAAAAGAGCTTGGGGTTAGAAAGACAACATTTAACAACAATGTCAGCTAATTCAGGGCCACAGAAGAAATAAAGAGAACATTAGTTTGTTCTTAGTGATGATAATAATAAAAATAGCTAACAATATATGCAACAGTAATAATAGGAAGAAAATAGCTAACTTTTATTGTACACTTACTATGTGTTAACACTGGGTATATTATCTCAACTAATCCTCACATCAATAATATAACATAGGTACTACTATTATCTGTATTTTGCAAAAAAGAAAACCAAAGTTTTAAGAATTCAAGAAATGCAACCAAGATCTCCAAGGTAATATTCTATGTCTGAGTAGATCTAAAGAACTCTAGAATTTAAAAGTAATCACTGGGATAGCCCAGTGGTTCTCAAGAGTGGTTCCCAGAACAGCAGCAACTGACCTAGCAATCAGGAATTCCAGGGGTTGGTCCAGCAAGGTGTCTTTTAACAATACAAGCCTAAGTTTGATACACACTGCATTATCCTATGCATCCTCCAACAATTTTCTTTTTAACCAAAAACTCTTCGTTTCACTTTTTAATAGAGATGCAGCATACATAAAGAGTATGAAGTACACTGTTTCCTAATTTTGGAATGTCTATGAATTTTTGCTTGTTTGCTTGTTATTACAGGTGTTATGTTTAGTGTTGGATTTTGCCTTTCTTTATAGAGTGTTGGATTATTTTTGATAGACTGTTGTTACTTGCATTTTATTTTGATCCCCATGAGACTTGTTTGTATGAATTTTTGGAATGGGTCTACAGCAACTGTTACTATAGGGATAGTTTAGCCCCACTACCAAAAATGTGACCCCTTGGGGATCTCTACTGAATGCTCCAGTTAACCAGTGAGGATCTCTAGTTTGGCTGACGGGAACAATTTCAATCCTTGTGTCAATTTTGAATTCAGTTTATGGCTCTGTTGCTCTTTTCCTGACCTCAAAGAGTTTTACCTTATGTGTTCAGGTCTTAGTGTTCAGCAAAATCCCAAGGGAAATTTTGTGGAGATTTCTGAAACTCTTTTCTGCTTGGCTGCCTTCCCGTCATAGCTCTTCTCTGCTGCTTCTAGCCACCTCAGAATCCCTGAACTCTGCTGTGTTCTCTTTGACACCCTTCTTCCTGTTCTACAATTCAGAATGTGCCTCCAAGTACTGGTAAGCTGAGATGATCGTATGACTTCATTTACTGGTTTCCCTTTTCTTGGGGTCCAGTGTCCTATACTTTCTGTTGTCCAATGTTTAAAAAGAATGTCTATCTATTTCATAGATTATTCCATGTGCTTTACATGAAAAAGTAAATCTAGTACCTGTTGCTCCATCATGGCCTGTAGTGGGATTTTACTACATATTTTTAGAAAGGAATTGCCAAGTTGATTCCAATCTTAGCTAACACAATTTTGAGAAAGAACGAAGTTTGACTTACACTACCTAATTTCATTATGACCTATTAAAGCTATAATGTGGTATTAGAATAGACTATGTATGCCCAATGGAAGTGATATCACCCTAAGAGGGTGAAAGTTGATTCCTGCAGGAAAATACTCATATTCTTTTCATGCAAAAAGCACATATATACATTTATAGTACATTAAAAAGTATATACATAAATATATTTCAGGTAGTAAAAGTCCATGAGGGAGAGGGGCAATAAGAAATTAAACAATGTAGAAAGACTCTGTTGGAGGGTAATAATAAAAAGAGGTTGAGAAATACTGAAACAGACATTTGTATCAGTGGAACAGAAGAGAAAGTCCAGAATAGAATCACACATAGTGGTCAAATGAGTTTTAGTCAAGCCACCAATTAAGAAAGTCTTGCTAAAAAATAGTGATGTAACAACTAGATATTCAAAAGTGTGGAAGAAAATGAACCTCAACCTCTATCTTTATCCACTCACAAAAATTTCTCACAATGACTCATAGTTCAAAATGTAAAACCTAAAAACCAAAGCTTCTCTAAGGATATACTAAGGAATATCTCCGCAAACTTGGAAAAATATAATAAAAACAAAGATTTTTTAAGGACATAAAAGTACTAACTATAAAAGAAAATATTGATAAATTAAACACTTCATATCTTCAAAGACACACTATTAAATAAAGCAGATAAACAAACCACAGACTGGGAAGAATGTCTGCAACGTACATCTCTTAGACAGCAGTCATACGCAGAATACACAAAGAAGACTTAAAAAATAACATTAAAATAACGATTTTAAATGAGCAAAAGACTTTAATAACCACTTAATAAAAAGGTGTATATATATTAATAAAACCAGGAAAAGATGGAAATCTAACAAAACACTCTTTTACCCTCACTAGAATTGTTAAAATGAAAATTATTGATATCTAGTTATTTTATCAAATGTAGGCAAATGTCTGGAGCCACTAAGACTCCCCTACACTGGTGGTGGAAGTTAGAAGTGGAATGACCTCTTTGGAACACTGTTTTTCATTTCTTTATAAAGTTAAACATACATTCATAATAGGATCCAGCAATTCCACTCAGATATCTCCCCAAGAACAATGAACACAAATGTTTATAGCAGAGGTTCTCAACTGAGGATAAATCTCCCCACTGCCCTCCTCACCACCCCAAATCAAGAAACATTTGGAAATGTCTGGAGACATTTTTGATTGCTACTAGCGACTAGTAAGTAGAAGCCAGGAACGCTGCTTAAAAACTTGCAGTATACAAGTCGACTGCCACAACAATGATTCTCCACCCCTAAAAGTCAGTAATGCTGAGGCTAAGAAATCATGGTTTACACAAAAACTTGCAAATGAATGTTCAAAGTAGCCTCATTAATTCTAGCCCTAACTGGCAAATCCCAAATATCTATCAACAGGTGACTGTATAGACAAATGGTGGTGTATTCATACAATGGAATAGTAACTGGCAATATGATGAAGCAAGCTACCGATAAAGATGCAACAATATGGAAGCATTTCAAAAACATTTTGTGGTGGAAAAAGCAAGACACAGAAGAGTATGACTATTTGATTCTACGTAAACAAATGTCTAAGAAAGACAAGACAGAGAGCAGATCAGCGGTTTCTGGGAATTAGACGTAGCAAGTGGCAACTGATTATGAAGAGGCCTGAGGGAGCTTTTTGGAATGATGGAAATATTCTATATCTTGATTGTTCTGGTGAATACATTGGAATATACTTTTTTCAGAATTGTTGAAATCTATGCTTAAAATGAAGGCCTCATATTGCGTATTTATTTCCCCTCAATAAAGTTAGTTTAAAATAAAGTCTGTAGGAATAGTATAGTATCTGTAGAATAATTTGGAATTAATGGGTATCTGAAAAATATTGAGTCTTCTAATCTATCTCTCCATTTATTTGGTTCTTCTTTAATTTCTCTCAGCAATTTTTTGAGTAGAAGTTTTACACATCTTCATTAGATTTATTATTAGATATTTGATATCTTATGATGCTATCATAAATGGTATCTTAAATTTTTCATTTTCCAATTGTTCATTGCTATGTCTGGTTGTTTTTAACTTACAAAGCCCCATAGAACTAGTGATATGGGGGGGGGGGGGAGCTTTAAACAGGGACAGTGGCACCACTCCTAAAACATGAATGAAGAGACCTGATTTTATTCATAAAAACTGGTTCTAACAAAAATAATGCATTGCATTTTCTATACTGCCTGCTAGGTTTCCAGCACACAAACTACCAGAGTGGATCAGGCTAAGATGTATCACTTATATAGTGAGGTCCCCTCACTTAGATCACGACATTTTGTGTGGCAGCCATGGAGGTTCTCTGCTCATATCTGCCTTCAAGAAACAGATTCCTGTTCATTTGCCAGGAATGCAGTTAGCAGACAGAGCCTTCAGCATCCTCATTATTTTCTGAGCAGAGGTAGTAGTCTTTCTGAGAAGTCCTCAGCCAGTGACTGGGCATGGCAAGGTTCTTGTGCTTGGCCATTCTGCCTAGTGGTGCCTCCTCGAACCAGGTATCTATGCTCTGGAGCTCCCTACTAGAGTGGCCAAAACTCTGTTGGATTTCTCTCATGATCAGAGGCTCTTGTTGCTGAGTTTGGCTTCCCTGGGCTCTTTTTCTTGCACAGGTATCAGAATGGTATCTCAGTCTGAAGGCTTTCCCTGCCCATCAGATTCTTTGCTCCTTTAAATTGCATATATTTCCTCATCCACTCCCTTGGCCCCATAAGCCTCTTGAACTACACTCCATTCCAGCATCTACTTCTCAGAGGATGTAACTGAACTGCAACTTCATAATACCTTTGAAGAAACTGAAATCTTTGCTTCAGTTACCCTTGCTATCAGGCCCATCAAAATTTACATTCCTCTCACACTCAAGTAGGAAACGGCAACTCACTCCAGTATTCTTGCATGGAAATCTCATTGGAAAAGGAACCTCCTGGGCCACAGTCCAAGGGGTCACAAAGAGCTGGACACAACTAAGCAACTGAACACCCATGCACATGCATTATCACTCGCAAGATGTGGCCTTTCCAAGAACTTCTCTTTATCTTAAGAATACATATCCAACTTTGGCACATCCTACTTCACTGCTGGAGGTTTGTTCCTCTGTGAGTTTCTGCCTCTTTTTCTAGAAGAGTCTGAAGTGTCCTTATGCATGGATTATAAATCTTATCCAACAGATTTGTCTTACATATGGATCTAAAGAGCCTCTTGATGAAGGTGAAAGAGGAGAGTGAAAAAGATGGCTTAAAACTCAGCATTTGAAAAAACTAAGATCATGGCATCTGGTCCTATCACTTCATGGCAAATAGAAGGGAAAACAATGGAAACAGTGACAGACTTTATTTTCTTGGGCTCCAAAATCAATGCAGATAGTGACTGCAGCCATGAAATTAAAAGACGCTTGCTCCTTGGAAGAAAAGCTATGACCAACATAGACAGCATATTATAAAGCACAGACATTACTTTGCCAACAAAGGTCTGTATAGTCAAAGCTATGGTTTTTCTGGTAGCTGCGTATGGATGTGAGAGTTGGATCATTAAGAAGGCTGAGTGCCAAAGAATTGATGCTTTTGAACTGTGGTGTTGGAGAGGCTCTTGAGAGTCCCTTGAACTACAAGGAGATCAAACCAGTCAATCCTAAAGGAAATCAATCCTGAATATCCATTGGAAGGACTGATGCTGAAGCTGAAGCTCCAATACTTTGGCCACCTGATGAGAAGAGCCACTCATTAGAAAAGACCCTGATGCTGGAAAGATTGAAGGCAGGGGGAGAAGGGGATGACAGAGGACAAGATGGTTGGATGGCATCACTGACTCAAAGGACATGAGTTTGAGCAAGCTCTGGGAGATGGTGAAGGACAGGGAAGCCTGGTGTGCTGCAGTCCATGGGGTCGTAAAGAGTCAGACACCACTGAGTAACTGAACAAAAACGGATCCTTAGTTCTCTTCTCAAAGACTACATTTTATTTTACCCATGAGTCCATTTACAGCTGCATAGGCCCCAAATTAGGCTTTCCTGGTGGCTGAGACGGTAAAAAAAAATCTTCCTGCAATTCAGGAGACATGGGTTCAATCCCTGGGTTGGGAAAAATCCCCTGGGGAAGGAAATGGCAATCCACTCCAGTATCCTCGCCTGGAGAATCCCCAAGGACAGAGGAGCCTGGCGGGCTACAGTCCTTGGGGTCACAAAAGAGTAGGACACAGCTGAATGACTAACATTTTCTTTTTTTCTTTCAGGCCACAAATTAACATCCCTGCCCATCATGTTGCAAAACCACATTCTCATTGTTTTGAAACACTGTTAAGTTTTTGAACTCTCATTGTAAGTCTTCTTTAAAAAAAAAAGTACTGTCAATTCTTTATTCTTGGTTTCAGTTGTAAGATTAAGAAAGGAAGAAAAAAAAAACTGAGTATTTTTCTTTTCAAAAGTTCTTAAATGGAATATGTTGTTTGAAGGCTTTTGTCCAAGTCTCTGGGGTCTCTAGAGGTAAGGATTTCTGGATATCTCATCTCTCATTGGTTTTCTGAATATGCCCATGACATAGAGTGGTTCTTATTTAGACTCTAACAACATTGCCATGCTCTCCTTCCATTCCTGTGTGGTCTTTTCAGGAAAGAGTAATTACCTTGTGGCTTCTCCATTACCATTCATTCATTCAACAAATATTTACTCAGTACCTACCGTGTGCCAGGCATTTTAATGCATATTTCATTTTATTACACAAAATAAAACTAAAGAGAAAAATTAAAGCAAAGCACAATCATCATGTGAATTTTAAAACCCGGAATAAAAGAGGCTTTTTGTTTTGTTTTATAGCAACAGGTCAAGGGAAGGTTGTATAAAATGGGTAGTTCAGTTCAGTTCAGTCGCTCAGTCGTGTCCAACTCTGCTACCCCATGAACTGCAGCATGTCAGGACTCCCTGTCCATCACCAGCTCCCAGAGTTTACCCAAACTTATGTCCATTGAGCCGGTGATGCCATCCAACCATCTCATCCTATATCACCCCCTTCTCCTCCTGCCCTCAGTCTTTCCCAGCATCAGGGTCTTTTCAAATGAGTCAACTCTTCGCTTGAGGTGGCCAAAGTTTTGGAGTTTCAGCTTCAACATCAGTCCTTCCAATGATCACCCAGGACTGATCTCCTTTAGGATGGACTGGTTGGATCTCCTTGCAGTCCAAGGGACTCTCAAGAGTCTTCTCCAACACCACAGTTCAAAAGCATCAATTCTTCAGTGCTCAGCTTTCTTTATAGCCCAACTCTCACATCCATACATGACTACTGGAAAAACCATAGCCTTGACTAGATGGACTTTTGTTGGCAAAGTAATGTCTCTGCTTTTTAACATGCTGTCTAGATTGGTCATAACTTTCCTTCCAAGGAGTAAGCATCTTTTAATTTCATGGCTGCAGTCACCATCTGAAGTGATTTTGGAGCCCAGAAAAATAAAGTTTGACACTGTTTCCCCATGTATTTGCCATGAAGTGATGGGACCAGATGCCATGATCTTTGTTTTCTGAATCTTGAGTTTTAAGCCAACTTTTTCACTCTCCTCTTTCACTTTCATCAAGAGGCTTTTTAGTTCTTCTTCACTTTCTGCCATAACGGTGGTGTCATCTGCATATCTGAGGTTATTGATATTTCTCCTGGCAATCTTGATTCCAGCTTGTGCTTCCTCCAGCCCAGCATTTCTCATGATGTACTCTGCATAGAAGTTAAATAGGCAGGGTGACAATATACAGCCTTGATGTACTCCTTTTCCTATTTGGAACCAGTCTGTTGTTCCATGTCCAGTTCTAACTGTTGCTTCCTGACTTGCATACAGGCTTCTCAAGAGGCAGATCAGGTGGTCTGGAATTCCCATCTCTTTCAGAATTTTCCGCAGTTTATTGTGATCCACACAGTCAAAGGCTTTGGCATAGTCAATAAAGCAGAAATAGATGTTTTTCTGGAACTCTCTTGCTTTTTCCATGATCCAGCAGATGTTGGCAATTTGGTCTCTGGTTCCTCTGCCTTTTCTAAAACCAGCTTGAACATCAGGAAGTTCACGGTTCACATATTGCTAAAGCCTGCTTGGAGAATTTTGAGCATTACTTTACTAGTGTGTGAGATGAGTGCAATTGTGTGGTAGTTTGAGCATTCTTTGGCATTGCCTTTCTTTGGGATTGGAATGAAAACTGACTTTTTCCAGTCCTGTGGCCACTGCTGAGTTTTCCAAATTTGCTGGCATATTGAGTGCAGCACTTTCACAGCATTATCTTTCAGGATTTGTAGGGAAAGACAGTAGAGTTAGATAATCTCTTGTTCACTTAATGCTTCGCAGTAGAAGCATCTATGCCAAGCTGCATCTCAAACTTTACCTATCCAAAATAGTTCTCCCCATATGCATACCCTAAACTTACTGTCTCTTAAAAAATACCCCATTTTAGTAAAAGACAAATCCATCCTTTCAGTTGCTCAGGTAAAAATCCTTAGTCATTCTCCTCTCTTCTCTTTTATACTTCATATCTAGTCCATCATGAAAGCCTATGGACTAGACTCTACCTTCAAAAAATACCCAGACTCTAACCACTTACCATATTTCCCACAATACTCTAGACCAAGCCACCATCATTCCTCCCCGTGGTTACTGATACATCCTTCTAACTGACATTCTTGTTTCTGTTTCTGGCAATTAAAGTTTACTCTCAAGAGTACCCGAAGAGCTCCAGGGCTAATCCTCCACTGAAAATTCATTGCCTCTCCACCTCAGAGTAAAAACTGGGACCAAAGTCCATCCAGTGACTTTCACAGCCCTACATAATCTGCTCTCATTTTCTCTCTGACCTCTCTTATTCTCTTTTCTGCCCCCTCTTCACTCTCTTCTACCCAGATGATCTCCTTAGTCACTGAGCATATACCTGCCTCAGGGCCTTTGCCCTAACTAATCCCTCTGCCTGGACTGCTCTGCCTCCAAAGATCCACCTGGTTTTCTCCTTAAATTTCAGATTTTACTCAAATTTTGCCTTTCCAATGAGGCCTTCTCTAGCCATTCTATCTAAATTTCCACATATCCTCAACTGCTTTCCCACCAAAGATATATCCAATCCCCATTTCTCTTTCAGTTTTTTCCTTAGCTCTGATATCTATCTAAATCCTATATATTTTACTAATTTATCTCATTTACTTATGACTAAGATTGCAAGCTCCACGTAGCATGAATTTTTATGTTTGTTCAGTCTTGTATCCCTAGCAGGTAGAACAGTTTTTAATACATAGTTGGCACTCAAAAAAATTAGTCGTGTGAATGAATCTTTAGATAATATAAGCAAAATTCCAGAACAGAATGTATTTTGTTGTTTCTATACTGAAAGTTCAAAGTCATCTCTTTTTTTAAACAAAATCAATGCTTGTAAAGCTTATACGCCTAGCATCTTTATTTACATATGTATTTTTAAAGGGATCACTTAAACCATATTTATACAAACTATATTTATACTAAATATAGTGTACTATATGTAGAAGTCCTACTTCTAAAGGTCTCTATAGAAGGAGATTCCACAACTCTCTCAGTAACTCTACTATATAATTCTCATTATCATAATCTTTTTATTCCAGCCTATCTGCTACAGTCTGAATATTTGTGTCCCAAGTTGACATTCACATGTTGAAATCCTCATGCCCAATGTGATGGAATTAGGAGGTGGAACCTTTGAAGATACTTAGATCATGAGAGGGCAGCCCTCATGAATGGGATTAGTGCTCTAATTAAAAAAAAAAAAGAAAGAAAGATCCCATGGAATGCCCTTGCCTCTTTGTGTCATGTGAGGAAGCAGGAAGAAACCTATAACCTGGAAGAGGGTCCTCACTCACCTATGCTGGCACTGTGATCTCAGACTTTCAGCCTCCAGAACAGTGAAAAATAATTTATGTTTTGGACTTCCCTAGTGGTCCAGTGGCTAAGAATTATCTGCCAGTTCAGGGGACACAGGTTCAATCCCTGGTCGGGGAAGATCCCACAAGCGGAGGCGCAACTGAGCCTGCACACAACTGCTGAGACAGGCTCCAGGAGCCGGCAGGCTGCAGCGACTGAGCCGGCGTGTGCTAGAGCCCACGCTCTGCTAGGAGAGAAGCCGCTGCAGCGCGGAGCCTGCGCGCCACAGCGCAGAGTAGCTCCTGCTCCCCGCAGCTAGAGCAAGCCACGCGGCAATGAAGACCCAGGGCAGCACTCCCCCTGACACACAAAAAATACATACATATGTATAAATCTAAAAAAATAAATTTATGTTTTTATAAGCTACCCAGCCTGTGGCATTTTATTATGGCAAATGGAATATACTAAGACACTATTCTAAGACTTTTAGGCCAGTGTTTTGGCCTATTTCTTTGTGTCTGCTTTCAGTGAAAATGGGTAGAATTGGCACCTTTTGTAAATTAATCTCTTCTCCAAATTGAATCATTCTAGTTATCCTAACTCTTCCTCCAAGTTTAGATTCACCAGCTCCCCAGCCAACAATTCTGTGGCTCTTCTGTCAATTGTGCTCAAGACTGGCATCCTTTTAGTGAGAATTTCTCTCCTGAGCACAAGTTTTGGTACCTGTAAGGCCACTTCATTGAGACAAATGGAGAAACACACACACATCCATTCTTATCTGCCACCACAAACTGGTCTCATAATTAACACAATGCACAGAGTCTGCTTTATATCAGTTTAGGATAATATCACAAAACAGCTCCGTCGACAATTCAGGCCCCCCAGCTTCACCTGATCTGACTTCTGCAGTAGCTACAAGTAGTTTCCTTGTCTCATCACAAACCCTCAAGTTCTTTTCCACACTGACCACCATTACCTCAGAAAAAAATCTGGATTCTCAGGATGACACAGAAGGCCTTTCTTAATCTGGTCTCTATCTCCTTGTCCAGCTTGACTCCTCACCTTATCCCCTCAGGCCTTGTACTTTAGATTCTGCTTACTGAACTAACTACAGCTTCATAAGTATACCACACCCTTACAATTGCTTATTTCTGTTTATGATGCTTCTTTTGCCTAACTATCTTCTCCCGACCTATCTGCTTGCCTACAGATCTTGGTGGGGGGTGGGGGAGGGTCTTGGAAGGGACTTAATATAGAATATCTTTCTTCCCTATTTCAGTTCTGAATAAATTGAAAAATAAAGCAAAAGATGAAGGGGTTGGGAGATCAAAATATCATATTAATTACTCCTGGAGCTCAGACCAGAGGTCACGGCTTCTAGGTCTATGAACTCAGTGAGGATGCTCATAAAGAACGCCAGAGCTGGACAGCTCACTAGCCCACTGCAGCAGCACTGGGGGGAACTTAGCCCTGCCTGATGGTCAGGGGAGAGCCTTCTCCAGTGACTGAGGGGCACCTGGAGAACTACGATAACCTGTGTGCCCTGCAGGCAGTGGATCTCAGCAGGAAGAAGAGTGAAACTGGCCCTGGTAAACCCAGTGATGTTTTGTAAACTTTCCATTTAGATCAGTCATTTCCCTCTCACGAGGACAGAGTAAGTGAAGAGGCAGAGAGAGGCCAGGAATGTGCTTTAAAACATCCTTTCACATGGACACCAGGAGTGGGAGAAAGGCAGTCCTGTATAACAGATTTCAGGCCTCACTTCAGTTCTTGATCTTATGTGCATCCTCCTCTAGCTTTTAGTGACAGATTTAGAGGCTCCTTTCCCTTGTCAGTGGTTCACAAACAAGGGTAATTTTTTTACCCCAGAGGAATTTTGACAATGTTTAGAGACATTTTTGAATGTCTCAATTGGGAGTAGGTATGCTACTGGCATTTAGTCAGTAGTGGGCTGCTGCTAAACATTCTACAATGCACAGACTAGTTCCCCCAATAAATAATTATCTGACTCAAACACTCAGTACTGCCAAGGCAGAGAAACCTTGCCCTAGGCATACATTGCCCCTAGTTGGTACTCGCCCACCTTACCTCTGTAGAGTCTCCCAAAGCAGGCATTTATGTGTTTTAATTTTGGATTTCCAGTACTTAGAGGTGAAAAATAAACTTTTGTTGAAAGACTTAATGAATAAATGAGTCAGGCCATTAAAAATTAAAACTACAAGGAAATAGTCAACCAAATCTCTAAATGATATAGAGACTGGTTATGTCCTACGGCTGTGAATCTGAAGGTGGGATGTATGGTGTCTGTGATTTTCTAAAATTCCATGTAAAGTATGTTCATATTGGCATTTTTCTGAGTAGAGAACCTAGATTTTATCAGATTCCCTAAAGAAGGCCATTGCTCCAATAATGTTAGCAATCACATTTAACACACTAGTTAAAAATTACACCTTGATAATTAGTGTGTCAGCCCTCTTTCCAGGAAACATCTGGCTGTACCTGTCTGCCATGAAAGGATTACCTTGTGGTTCTGACTCATTATCCCAAAACTTAAGAACCACAAGTGCTTGTTTTCACACCCAGAGGCTCCCGCCTTTGACTTTTTCATTGTTCTGCTATTGTTTGTGACCCTTGGGTCACATTTACTGAATTGACACATATAAGTGAAAGTTAAGGTCGCTCATGCCCGACTCTTGTGACCCCGTGGACTGTACCGTCCGTGGAATTCTACAGGCCAGAATACTGGAGTGGGTAGCCTTTCTGACACATAGGTAGCCCTCAGATATTATATTCTGAGTGTTTCCTTAATCTCATTCCAGTTTGATTGTATTGCTAATTATGCATTGAATTTACCAAGACTACATTAAAATTTAATAGTCAGATTACAAATTATCTATTCAATGCCATTATTTTACAGATGACAAGATGAAGGCCCAAAAGAAATAGGTCAGTTGTTCCATACCAGAGAAAACTGCAAGGATCAAAAAGAGATCTCCTGTTTCCTGGTTTAATCTGCTTTTTTAGCAAATATACTGAGGTTTTAACTATCATGACATTCTACTCACTAGTGAGCCTGTCTTGCTTCTTAAGCAGCTTTAGCTCCTATATGTTATAGAAACTGCCTGCCATTTCCTGAGACCTGATCACAGCAAAGGAGAAAGAAAAAATAAATGAAAGAAGACTGACAGACAATACAATGACTGAGTAATAATTACGGACCTTGGAAGAGGTTCCTTGTATATTACGCCTTAACACAGAGTTCTTAGAAAATAAGGGCTTCTGAGGATGTTCTTTTTTCCTTAGGTGAAAGAAGAACTAGCCCCAGACCACTGAAGATCCCCAGGGCTGCTTATGTATGAACTGGGTCTCACTTGGACAGGTCTTAACGAGCTGGGGTCTTATATCATGAATTCCAGAGGACAAAAAGTTGTGCATTTTCATTTAAGGCCAAAATGATCACCAGGTAAGCAAATTGGCATCAGGGGAGCAGAATCTCATCTCCCAGGAAAGGGGGTGTGTCCACACATCACCTGCTTTTAACCTGTTACTAACCCTGCAATTCAGAAACTGCTGCTCTGCCCTATTACAGACATGAGGAGATGGCTCTTAAAAACTGGCTGCTTTTTATCATTTTGGCCACCTAGGAGCCATGTTATCTTCACCTAAATGCTTTCCGTTTCTAAGCCTTGTTTTCCTCTTTTGTAAAAAAGATAATAATGACAGCAACTACCTTATAAGTTACTTAACTATTGCAGAGAACCCAGTAAGCTCATACTAAATGTTAACCATTTACATTTGAATATTTTTAATGGTATTGTTTTGGAGGGTAGCCATACTCTAGTTAACCATTATCTTTTTTCAGTTTCTTAAGAAGTTAATAAACTCTGTTTGGAAACTGAGCTTTCTCTTTCAACAACTTTGGTAAAAAACCTTCCTGACATTTCTGATGAGAACTTTGCTACTAAGCAAGAGAAGCTGCATGTTTAATTTCATGCTGGCAATTTACTAGTCAAAATTGCTGTATAATTACCCGATTTTCCAATTAACCTGTACAAAGATTCAATACCTGGAGGAGATACACTTGACTAAATTAATTTTAATTTATGTTTAGTTTTACAAGTTACTTTCAGCATTTAATTTTATTGATTCACCAAAGTTGTGCAGAGTAACTGATGTGGGGGTGTGGTGTTGACTGTGCAGAGAAATCTGCCTAAGGAGAAGGAAATAAAAGTACAAATGCGCATAAATGTTTTAATTGATTTGACTGGTTGTTAGAAACAAAAAAAAACGTTTCCAGTTAAGGCTTTAAAAATAATTGGTTCTGGCTTGGTTCTTACAGGGTGTGTGTATATGTGTTTACATCCTATATTTTGAATTATGGGAGAGTTTGTATGAAAAATTAGGGAATAAGGCACTGGTTTTTTTTCTTTCAGACTCTGGAAACATGGTTATGTTTAATATATTCTTGGGTTCCTGGCTTTATGCAGATGTTTTTTCATGTTTTATTTCTTATTTTTCTCCTTTCAACTTCAATACCCACTCCATTCACCAATAGACATTCTAATCTGCTTAATATAGTGTTTGATATGCACATATCTTTGAAAACTGCATTAATATGTGCATCACTTTTGTCACTAACAGTATGTTTATGACATCTATTCATGTTGCTGTATGTATGTCTAGGGTATGATTCTAACTGCTATATGGTATTCCAAATATTCATTGGTTACATTTTATTTATGTATTCCCCTAGTGGTTGCACCAGGGTTGTCCCCACTCTTTTTATATACCACCCAGTAGGTAACTATTTATGGGTCTGTGAGAATATTTTGTGGGGTATAAATGAACATGAGTTATAGGAAACTGAATAGATAGAGCTATATCTATCTGTATACTTTTTATTTATTTATTTTTAATCTGTATACTTTTTAAACCTAAGTAGTGACAGACTGCTCTCCAGAATGGCTCTTCTTGTTTCCAAGCCTACTTCCAGTTTTCCCTTTTCCTGTTTCCACCTAGATTTTACTTGATATTATCTTTCTTCTAACTTTTGCCTCTCAAATCAGTAAAATATAATATTAAACAGTTATTTAAAATTTCTATTTTTTCCTGCTTACTAGTGAGGTTGAGCACCTTTTCATACACCTATTAGCTCTTTGGATTTTTCATTTTGTGAATCATTTCTACAGCCATGGTTCTTTTTACCCCCCTGCATTTTTTGGTTTGTAGTTACTAGAGATGTTCTTTGTTTATTCTAGTTTTAGAGCTAGGACATATTTTCTTCCAATGACCTGTTAGCTTTGTCTATAGTACCCTTCACTAAACAGAAATTCTTAAATTTTATATAGTCATAGCCATCAGTTTTGGGCAGCATCATTTGTACTTCATCCAAGAAGCCATTCCTTAGGATGGAGTTAGAAAATATTCCTTTACATTCTAAATATTAGCTTTATAGTTTAACCTTGCACTTTTTGGTTTTTCATTTATTTGGAGTTATCTTTGTGTATACTTTGTGTGGAGTTACTTTGTGTAAAGTAAAAAGCTACTTTATTCTTCTTCACATGGTAAAGCAGCACAGCCAGAATAATATGTTAAAAATTTATTTTTCTCTACTGCTTTATAATGCTTCCTCAATCATAAACTAGGTTTATATACCTATCGGTCTGTTTATAAGCTCTCTGTTCAATCACATTGGTCTCTTTGTCTATTCTTACACCAATACCACATTGCTTTCATTGCTAAGGTTGGAAGTGTATCTTAAAGTCTAAGCTGTCATCCAGCTTTGCTATTCTATTTAAAAATTTACCTAGTAATTTGGAGACTTTTATTCTTCCATTTAAATCTTAAAATCTGAAAACATTCTGCTGGAATCTCAGTAACACTTTTAGGTCAATATTAAGAGAAAAATGTTACGTTGTTATTTTATCTGTTTACTCAGATTCTCTTCTTACATTCTTACTAGAGCTTTAAAATTTTCCATGAGTTCTTGTGTATTATATAGTTAAGTTCGTGTCTGGAAACCACAGTTTTTATTGTTACCATAAATGGTATCCCCTTTCTATTGATATTTTTAGCTAATTATTGCTGGTTGAAGTTTTTAAGTTGATTTTGTTTGGCAAATTTGCTGAACTCTCACAACACTTTTAATATTTCAATATTTTGTCTGCTGACCCCTTTGAAATTTTTAATATAGACCTGAAAAATGGCAGTTGTTTGTTCCTTTCTAATCCTATGTCTATTATGTTATTTTTGAGTACTACTGTATGGCCAGAACTCCTGTTATCATATCACATTATGATTGTAGCCAACCTTCATAGTTTCTCTATAAAGCATGATGTTGGTTATAAAGGTTAGTAGATATAAAGTGGATATAAAGTAGCTAGTAGATATAAAACCTATCTTTATATCTAGGGAAAACATACTTCTAAAAAAGGTTTTTAAAAATAGTCCTTACCAAATTATTTTTCCAGCAATTTGAACAACAAAATTGTTTTCTAGTCCCTTAATAGGTAGATTTTATGTTAAACCACCTTTGTATTCTCAAAACAAAAACTTCTTGATCATATTTCTGGTTTTAAAAATACTCTGGTTCTATTAGCAAATAACTGTGCTTAGAATTTTCTCATCTATGTTTATAAGTAATATTGCTTCTTACACTGTTCTCATCTGGGTTTGAAATCAAGATCTTACTAGCATGGTAAGTTTACTTAGGCTGCTTTCCCTCTTTTTCTATTTTTCTGGAATAACATATAAAGTTGAACAGTTCTTTAATAATTCAGTAAAACTCTACTATAAAATTGCACAAATGCTTTGATTACCATAAAAAAATTTTTTTTAATTTTATTTTATTTTTAAACTTTACAAAATTGTATTAGTTTTGCCAAATATCAAAATGAATCCACCACAGGTATATAAAAGTTTAATTGTATTAGTCTATTAAACTTTTTTATTTCTTCTTGGGCCAATTATACATTTTATGTTTTTCTCAAAATTTATATAATAAAAATATCAAATCAATATGTGTATATCTGAAACTAATATAATATTTTAAGTCAACTATACTCAACAAAATAATAATAAATAGAAATAAAAGAATATGCATTTTTTGTTTTATAGGCATAAATTTCTGTACATATCTATTAGTTCAAATATATTAGCTGTTTAAATATTATAAGTTGTTTCTTATTTTTGACTCTTGAAGGATCAGTTACTGAGTTATGTCTTAAAAACTCTTCACATGTAGTACTACTTTTAATGGTTTGAAATTTGCCTGATAAGTATTATTCTAATCTTTCATTTTCAACGTTTTGGGATTTTTTTTTTCATTTTAAATTTCTTTCTTCTTAAGAACACGCTGCTCAGTTTTGTTCTCTTTTTGAATCTGAACATTTACTGGTGAGTTTACTCATATTGATCTTAATTATATCACGCAGTCATGTTCAACTCTTTGTAACCCCATGGATTATAGCCTGCCAGGCTCCTCTGTCCATGGAATTCTTCAGGCAGGAATACTGGAGTGGGTTGCCATTGCCTTCTCCAGGGCATCTTCCGGACACAGGGATCAAATTCGAGTCTCCTACACTGCAGGCATTCTTTACCATCTGAGCCACCAGGGAAGCCTCATTATTATTTACTAGGACTGAAATGGCAAACCACTCCAGTATTCTCCTGGAAAATGCCAGGACAGAGGAGCCTAGTGGGCTATAGTCCATGGGATCACAAGAGTTGGACATGACTTAGGAACTAAATCATCACCATTTCTAAAATACAATTTTGTGTTTTCTTTATCATTGTTTTTGTGTTTTATTTGGTATTTATTTTGTGTCTTATTTGTTTTATCTTTATTTCCTATGGTATCAGGTAGCTCTTATGCCTTGTTTTACATATTCTCACCCTACATTTTACTCCAGTCTTTCTTGAAGTGATCAACTTTACAGGGGTGTGTCCTAACAGTGCCCTGACTCAGCTGCATCTTCTAACTCTTGCTTCTTGCTTTCTGCCCCAAGGCTTATCTGATACAGCAGCATGGGCACTACATCTCTTCTTTCAGTCCTTGGGGAGGCAGACAATTGCTAGGAACATTTTCCACAGCTTCTTAAAATGTCCCATGAGGACCACTCTTTCTCTGTCCACAGCTCCATAATGCATTTTGGCTTTTCCTCCCTTCTTTCTATTTTGCTCCTCCAGTTCCCCACTCCTACTCACTGCAATCCCTTTCCCAAATAAACTATCTGCATTAAGCCCTTGTGTCAGATTCTGCTTTCTCAGGGATACCTAGCCTAAGACTCCTAACTTGCTTAGAAATATGGAATTTTCTTCAGCCAGTTTGAAAGTTACATACTATAGCATTTTATTTTTCATTGATACTTAATTTATTAAAATGAATGTTTTCTCATTAATTTCATGAGCTAATAATATCTATAACTGCCACTCTCTCATTTACAAAAAACAGATTTAGTTCAGCATATGTTCACTTTTCTCTGGTTGCTCTGCTTCTGGTGATTTTGGTATTGCATAGGATTTGTCTGGAATTATTATAGACGCATCTTGTTTCTCTTCCTGATTCTTGCATTTTCTCTTTTCTTTTTTTGGGGGGGCCACATTATGCAGCATGTGGGACAGGGATCGAACCAGAATCTTAACCACTGGACCACCAGGAAGTCCCCTGATTCTTTCTTTTTAATATGAAGTCAAACTTTACTCCCTATAAAGCTATAGAATCCTGCAAGATCTATTTCTCTTCCTCTGTAAATATTTGTCCAAGAGTGCATTTAAGGAGAATCTTCTGTTATATATTTTCTCAGTCTTACAACACTGAGAATATAAAACCTGAAGTTCAGAGATCTTTTTAACACTTTGTGTTAACCAGTAACACAAATATTACCCTATTATCTTATCCATCTAAGGTTGTTGTTGATAAGTTATATAATAACAATAGCTACTACTTATAGAATGCTTATTATGTGCAAGGGAATGTTTTAAGCAATTTACATATATTAATGCCTTTAATGTCAATGATAGCAATCTCATTCTTGTTCCATTATAGATATAATTTCCTGTCCCCATTCCTTATCCCCATTTTGAAAGTCTGTAGAATTTTTTGTTTTTGGCTGATGGTCTTAAAGTGTGAGTATATTGCTCCCAGGTTTGATTTTTTATTTCTGTTTTCATCTAGTCAATTTACCAATCCATGGTTTTTTTAAATCTAAGGTATTATATACTTCCTTAGTTCTGAAAAATTCTAGTTTATCATTTCTTCAAATATTTTCTTTCCTCCATTTATTTGGTTTTGGCTTTTGCTTTTTCTCCAGTGTTAGTAATATGTAATTGACTTATAACATTGGGTAAGCTTAAGGTGTACAATGTGATGATTTGATACACTCATATATTGTGAAATGACTTACCACAGTAAGTTAGTTAATATGTCCATCACCTCACATGATTACCATTTTTTTTCCTTTTTTTGTGGTGAGAACATTTAAGATCTACTCTCTTAACAACTTTCAAATATATAATATAGTATTATAAACTATAGTTACCAGGCTGTACATTAGATAATTAGAACTTATTCATAACTGGATGTTTGTACCCCTTGACCACCATCTCCCTCTTTCCCTCATTACTCTAGCATGTAGTCCCCACTCTACTCTTTGCTGGTATGAACACGACTTTTTTAGATTTCATGTATATAATTGAAGTCATACATAATTTGTCTTTCTCCCTCTGACTTATTTTACTTGGCATCCATCTTGTCAAGTGGCAAAATTTTCTTCCTCCCTTTAGTTGTTCCCTCTTCCCAAGACTCCTGTTACATAGATCTCAACTTTTGAAACAAATTTCTATCTTCTGTATCTTATGCCTTTGTTTTATACTTTCCTGCCTGTGCTTCCTGGGAGAGTTCTCTATCTGATCTTCCAGTTCACTAATTCATCTTCAAGTGTATTGAGCTCTTTATTTTAACTCTTACGTTCTGATGTCCGAGTTTCTTCCACTGATTCATTCTTATAAAGATCTGTGTGTGTTTTGCGTTCCTAATAATCTCCCTGAATTTCTTTGAGGATTTTTACTTGGCTTCGTTTTTTTCTTCTTCTCTCTAGTGCATTAGCTGTACTTTATCTGGTGCCAGTTGTTCAGTTTCTCTTCTTTTAAAAGGCTTACACCTCAAAAAATTACTACTTTCGCTGGTAAAATTTCCAAACTGAAGGAGCAAAAGCCTAGACCCTACCTAGAACCTCACAGAGCGTATTTGGCACCAGGAAGGAGATACTCCTCAAGGAAGGTCTATGGTGTTATGTCACCCTCCTGTCGCTCACTCTGCTTGCTCTCCTGACCATCAAACAGGCAGACTGCTTCGAAATCTTCCTGTGCGTTGGCTTATGGAACTATTGTTTCCAAGAGCTGCCTCTCTGAATTGCAACCACTATTCTATATATATCCTATCTATAAATAGGAAGTGGAGAGGGAGGAAAGAATATCAGTGTCCACCCAAGATAAAAAGCTTTCCCTCAGCTGACTCTGATTCAGAGGACAGAATGGTCTTCTGCTCTAGGCTACCATGCTCCTCTCACCTAGGCCTAACCTCCCTCTGTCTTCCCAGGAGTTTCTCACAGTTTGAATGTCGGGTTCTAGGATTCCTCAATCTTTTTCTTCCCCCTTGGCATCCTCAGGAGTGGGTCAGGGAACTTAGAGCTAGATCAATTTCTTGACCAGTACCAGCCAAGTACTTTCTGGGAACTCCCAACTGTATTCTCATTTATAAAATGTGTCTAAGAAAACATTTCTCCCAGAAATATGTTCAGGCTGTCTTTCACCCAAGAAGTTTTACAGAGGTGACAGTTTTATACCAAGGTGTTGAAGTTTCAGAAAGAATAGAGCCAGGGTAAAATGGTAGGCCCTGACAAGTACATACACCTCAACCATATGAATTGGCTTCCAGTACCTCTGCAGAGACTTTTCATTCATTTCCCCCTTTCTTTCCTTCTTTTTTTCTTCTTCTCTCCCTGACCCCCACATCTCTCTCCCTCCCTCCCTCCCTCTCTCTCCTTTCCAGCCACCCCCCATCCCCTGAATGTAAAATAATCAGAACCTGTTTGGTGGCAACATGAACCCACACAGGAGGACTCAGGTAAAAGCAGATCTGCAGCAGGAAGTTTGGTGAAAGGGCAAAGAGTAACACTTTGGTCAGATGAGGGTGACTGATTTGACTCCAGAATTAAAGTGTTACAATACAAGTTCCCCAACAATAGGTGATTCTTATAAGGAGAGCATTATATGGTTCTTTGCTCTTCTAATTATAATGTCCCCTCTGATTTCTACCCATTACTGTGTTTCTTGCCAGAAGCAAGCCAGATGATTGAGTAACAACAGCTGGATTAGTCACTCCAAATTACTTAATAGTTTATGAAAGAAAAATACCTGAAATCTGTAGTCAATTTTTATTTTCTCCCCAAGTGCGAAGTTGCATGGGGCTATCCAGAAAATGTTATTTTGTTTGCATTCTACATTTATGTAAATTCACAAGAATAAATGTTTCTAATGATATTATCTTCCCTCCTTTGTAAGTAGATAATTGACTGTTACACTTTCCAAAGAAGGATTTCACCAAATAAGGGCCTTTGCAAATGCAAATAGCACACACTTGGTGAATAAAAAATAAATCTACCCCCAAAGAGAAAGTAACTGCTTCTCAGTAATGATAATGTTATTATTTTCCTCAGATTTTTTTCTTCAGATATTCTCAATTCATTCAATATAGAAAAAGGCTTTTAGAGTCAGGGTGTTTTTTTTTTTGGTTTTTTTTTTTTTTTTTGCAGTTTTTGACATCTAAAGTTATTTCATTATGGCCAGAACCTAGTCCACCTACTAATCTGGCCTTCTAAGTATGTCATAATCATTCCCTGACTACTTTCTGTACCACTGTCACGTCCTTTGGGCTTCCCTGGTGGTGCAGTGGTAAAGAATCCACCTGCCAATGCAGGAGACGCAAGAGGCTCGGGCTTGACTGGGTGGGGAAGAAATAACACAGGGAAAAAGACCCTGTCCCTGTCCAACATAACAATTTCTTAGGGAATGTTAGAGTGTGACAGAACTGTAGAGAGATGAACATAGTGGGTGCAGGAGTACCCAGGACAGGCATTTAATCCTGTCTTGGGGGACTATGGAAAGATACTTGTAGAACAAATTGTCTATTGTTAAATCAGTATGATTATAGAGAGTTATTCAGGTGAAAAAGGATTGGTAGATAGCATTAAGGGTAGAAGGAACTAAGATGAGCAAGAATGAGTCAGAATATTTGGAGAGTTGCCCGCAATTCAGCGTGACTGAGGCACTGAATGTGAGACAGAAAGAGGAGGGAGATAAGGCTGGAGAGGAAAGCTGTATATAATATGAGCTGAAACTCATCTTGAAGGCAGCAGGGAAGTAAGCAGTATCTTTAAGCAAGGGCATGACAAATCAGATTATTGTCGGAGGCTTTGTTTTGTTTTTTAAATTAAGATAGAATTGAAATATAAATGATATTAGTTTCAGGTATACAACATAGTGATTCAGTATTTATATATATTGTGGAATAATCACTGCAAGTCTAGTTAATATCCATCACCACACGTAGTTACAGTTTCCTTTTAGAATGAGAACTTTTAAAATCTACTCTCTTAGTAACTTTCAAATATATAACATGGTATTATTAACTATAGGCACCACACTGAATATTACACCCCCAGAAATTGTTTATCTCATAACTAGAAGTTTGCACTTTTTGACTACCTTCACACATTTTGTAGCCACTCTGGCAACCACCAATCTATTCTCTATGAGTTTGGCTTTTTAAAAAATTCAGATTCTACACATAAGAAAGGTTTGGTAGAAACCAACACAATAGTGAAAACAATTATCCTTCAATTAAAAATAAATAAATTTCAAAAAAAAAAAAGGTCAGATGAAATTTGTCTTTGTCTTATTTCACTTAGCATAATGCCCTCAGGGTTCACTCAAGGTTTGTAAATGGTAGGATTTCCTTTTTTATGGCTGAATAATATTACATTGTGTGTATATGATGTTATATAATTATATACTATACAATAATATAGTATATCTATTTTTCCTTGTTGATTTATCCATCAGTGGACACTTAAGTTGTTTCTATGTCTTGTCTATTATAAATAATGCTACAATGAACATGGAGGAGCAGATGTCTTTTTGAGTTAGCGTTTTCATTTTTTTCAGATAAGTTCGCAGAAGCAGAATGCTGAATCATATGGTAGTTCTATTTTTAATTTTTTGAGGAAATTCCACACTGTTTTCCATAGTGGCTGTACCAGTTTATACTCCCACTGTTAGGGGAAGCACACTGATTGAAACCACCCACCCTGGCCAGGCATCATAGTAACCATTTGCATGAGTTGTTTTATGACAGGAGATCCTGATAAGGAATATGGAACTAATAAGCCACCACCAACTGGAAGAGTTCGGGAAAGGTCAAAAGGAGACACCGCGTGTCCGTCCACTTCCCAGAATACCTCTCGCTAGCCTCCATCTGGGCTGAGCGATGCGTGTGCCACCAGGAAAGACTATGAATTAGAATGATTGGCCAAAGACCACCCGGAAACTAATCACATCACCATAAACCCCGAGGCCCTTTCCCAATAAAATCTCTTGCTTTGTCAGCACATATGTCTCCTCGGACAATTCATTTCTGAGTGTTAGACAGGAGCCCAGTTTTGGGCCCTGGAAGGGGTCCGCCTTCCTGCAACACCACCAGTAGTACACAAGTGTTCCCTTTCCTCCATATTCTCTCCTGTTTTAAATCTCTTAAAACGGACTACTTTTTTAGAAGATCACCTTATCTACTCTGTGGACCATAGATTAAAGGGAGACACAAACAGATGCAAGGAGACCAGTTCAGAAGGCTGTTGCAATATTCCAAGAGAGAGATGAATGTGGATCAGACTAAGGTAGTGGAGAAAAGTAGATGATTTTCAGAGATATTTGGAAGTGAATTTAACAGGATTTGGTTATTAAGTGAAATACGGGTACAAAGCAAATATTGGTGTCACTAGTTTGGGGAACCTGGGAGGAAAAAGAGGAGAGATGGAGAAGAGAAGAGTAGGATAGAAGCTGGATGAAGAGGTGGATGATGAACAGTGGTCGGGAAAGGATGCCACACCTTGATGCTAATTAAACAAAAATGCTTGTACATATCACCAATCAGGCATGTAAGGAGGACCTTCCCAGGACCCTGAAATCACTCTACCATGGTGGCCATCTGGCCTGTTCATGTGATGTGATGGGTGTGGGGGCTAAATTCAAGCTGGAATGGGCCTAGGAGGAGTGCTATGGCTCAGTGTTGCTTGAGACGCAGATCAACCCAGCTGTGGCTACTACAGGCGGGACACAAAGCTGCTAAAGATAAGACTATGGGTCTCTGTGCATTCTCTCCTAATTGGTCTTAGTATAGTGATAGTTGTTAACAACTCCTTATTCCTTAAATACACACCAACTGGTGGGGTTCCTGAGAGATGCAGCTCATCCCTACTTATTTGATGTTGCCAAACTTCCAATACTTCATTAAAAAAATGCAAGAATTAAGTCTGAGAAAGTTTAAGTCAGTTTAGCATTAAAAAATTATCTTCCTGAACACAGAGTGATGATAAAGGATGCAGAGACTGCAGTGATGCAGCTACAAGCCAAGGAACACAAGCATTTCTGGCTACTACAAGAAGCTAGAGAGAAGCATGAAGCAGATTCTCCCTCAGAAGCCCCCAAAGAAAATCAACCTTGCCAACACCTGGATTTTAGACTTCCAGACCCCCAAACCAAAAATATAAACTTCTGTTGTTTTAAACACCCTCTAAAAAATGATCTTCTTTTTGAAGAAACTGAAATTGATATTTAATCTGTATATCTTGAGAAATAAAATTTCCTTTGCTGGAAGAACAATGAAAATATGTTCTTCATATTTTTTCTTCATAACAACTAAAAACAGAGACAGACTTACAGAATTTTTATGTTAATATCAGCGATATTGGAAGGTTGCCCTGAAAGAAAATAGTGCCCACGGGAATGACAATTGATTAGCTCAAGAAAAGCAACGTGTACTTGATGGTTTGCAGTGTGTTCAGTTCCTGGGTAGATCGGCAACTCGAAGTCCTTAGCAGTGCAAAGGGGTATTAGATCACCCACCGCCTCCCAACTCCCCCAACCAGGGCAGGATTCTTTTCTCTGGTATGTTCATAAGGACTCTGTTCAGTCTCGTTTTAAAGGTCTTAAGCTTAGAGGTTTTAATCATCTCTTTTAAAAGACTCTTCCCTCCTATCATAGGAAGTATGTCCTTAAGGGAAATTCACTGATACTTAACCCATATTTTACTTGTTATAATTTCCTATTACCCTAATTAATACCTTTCTCTGAGCCTTTCCTTGTGACTCATTCAGCAGGTATCATCTCTTCCTCTGCAGAGTTTTTACCATTCAGATCCCTTGCATGTGGACAGTTATCCCGAGTCTGTAGTCAGCTTTAATAGTTAGGAAATGTTTAAGCCTGTAGTACTAATAAATCAGCTCAAGGTATAATTAGAGGCTTAACTCTGTGAAGAGAAGATGTAACCCATTTGTTAATAACATCACTTAGGTCTTTTGAAAACATTCTTGCCTAAAATAACTGAGTCAAAATAAGAATGAGCCTTTAACAAAATGTCAAAGTGATGGCCTTCTAGGAGAGTACGAGCCCAGTTCCTTCACTGAAAGTACAGCTAAGAACGCTCTGCAGCTTTCTGCTAGTTATTCCAGAGGCAAGTTGACTGAGCTTTTCCAAAGCTGATTAAAATTCATATGTAATTAATATTCATTGATGTGATAGATGCTTTTGTTTAATCCCCACATTACACTCATTTTATAGACTACAAGGCGAAGAGATGTTAAGAAATGTGCCCAATGCCACACAGTTGGAAGTGACAGATTCGAGGTATAGACTCAGGTCTTTCGACTCTAAATCCTGAGCTCCTAAAGTGTCATTCACCTAACTGCGGGATGATAAGACGATTACATAGTGGGCTTGAGTCTTTCCCCCACACACAAGGCCTCAGCAAAATATCTGCTTTGTATTTTCTGTTGTGCCATAAAGTATATGGACATTAAGAACAAACATTTTTATGGATGTATAAGAGCCATGTAATTAATAGTTTCCACCTTGTAGTAACCCTTGCCTCCTTGCTCAGCCTACTTCGCATTGCTCATTTTGTATTCTTGTATGTATAGTCACTGACCCCTTTTATAGCCCAGGTGCTCCAAAAAGTTTTCCCAAAGATCAGAGTGTAGAAAGTGGCTAAGTTCAAAATCAAACACAAGTCTCTCTGACTCCAGAGCTCTTCCTTTATTTATTTGTTGGAAGTGAATGAAGGAGGCCCTATTTTGCTTTCTTATTAGGAGTGTTGTGGGGAAAAAAAAACAAAGAATGATTGCAACTTATTTTACAAAGTAAAATAGACCAGTAAAGAACCAAGAGTATCGACCTATTCCTAGGAATAGTGCACATGATGAACTTTAAGATTCACTAAACCAGTTTTTCTGTTGTGTAAATCCTCCTCCTGTCACTGTCTTAAATATGCAATGTCATCTCTTACGTATTGTAATCTGTACAGCTAGTTCTAATTCTATTGCTACTCAGATAAATTATGTTTAAAATTGAAGCCAATAATTTTTAATGAAGAGATCACTCTGTATAATCAAATAATATTTCAAAAGAGCATATAACCTGACAAACACTACCTCAGCCAGGGAGATCAAGGTCAACGTTAATGGTGATAAATTATGTTGATAGCACGTTTGATGTCATGGGATGAAAATCACACCTTATTGCTGTGGTCTTGCTCTCAAAGATGCTAATCCTAGCCTAATTATGAGAAAAACATTAAAAAAAAATCTCAAAAGAGGGACATTCTTAAAATATTAACGTAAATATAGATATAGCCAAAACCAAAAAACTAAGCACTCCTCAAAATTATCAAGGTCATCAAAAACTTAGAAAGTCTAAGTAATTGTCCCTGCCAAAGAGGAGTCTAAGGAGACGTGATGACTAAATACAACCTCATATCCTGGACGGGATCCTGGAACAGAAGGATAGTAGGTAAGAACTAAGGAAATCTCAATAAAGTATGGACTTCAATTAGCAATAAATGTATTACAATATCAATAATGTATTGATAACGGTTCATTAATTATTACAACTATACCATACTAAGGTAAGATGTTAATGATAGGGGAAACTAGGTATGGAGTATATGAGACTCTCCATAGTATCCTCATAATTTTTCTATAAATTTAAAATTGTTCTAAAAAAAGTTTACTTAAAACTAAAACAAAAGAGCATGTATGTAGGTTCTTGCTTTGAACAAATTCCTTAAAATGTATATTCTCCGTCTCTTGTTCTCATGTTTTTTAAAAAATTCTAAGAACACAGAAAGAATAGCATTTTTTTAATTCATAGGAAATAAGTTTATCATGGAAGTGTAATAAATTAGACTAGTCCCATCCTTCTATCATGAACAGACGTTAAGAAATTCAGGGCTATTTTTCTTTAACTTTATTGTTAATTAATTATGATTCTAAAAAAAGTCATTTTTCCATTTGTAAAACAGATAAAGTTCTGCCATGTGGGAGGCTTATAAATTTTAATGAGATAAACAGATAGTGCATGAAAAGAATTACTTTAAGCACTGAAACATACACATTACCATATGTAACATAAATAGCTAATGGGAAGTTGCCACATAATGCAGGGATCTCAACCCAGTGCTCTGCGACAGTCTAGAGGGGTGGGATGGGTGAGAGGTGGGAGGGAAGCTCAAGAAGGAGGGGACATGTGTATACTTATGGCTGATTCACATAGTTGTACAGCAGAAACCAACACAACACTGTAAAGCAATTATCTTCCAATTAAAAAAAAATAATTACTTTAGCGCATTCTAATATCAGAGCCTTCAAATATAATCAGTTTTCATCCATTTCTACAGCTGACCAGAAGATTTTACTTTGCCGTCAGCAAAGAAGCCTGTAATGATTTTATTCCTTTGTTGGATTTTCTTCACACAAATGAGCATGCACTTACACTGCTTAAATACCAGGACATGCTGACACAAGAATTGCATAGACAATCCACACCCTGGTTCCTGCTCAGTTTTTAAAATCCAGGACACAGTGTAACCCAGCAAGGCACTGTTTCATGAATCAGCCCCTTGATGCGAGGAAAAAGTCCTTGGCAACCTGGCTGTGCTGTTCTAAGGTACGAGAAGTGATTGCCTAGGGAGAAGATATCAAGGCCACCCCATGTACAGGCTTACTCTGCCCAGGAAATGGGGAATTTTGCTTTGCTTAGAATCAGCCCTAGAATTCAGAATTAAGCTAACTACAACTTACTTTTCTAATATCCTAAAAATGCATGCTTTTCATAAGACCCTAGGCGCTAGCTTTCGTATTTGTGCTTGCTTTGCCTCTGCTCACCAGCCCTGTGCCCTTGAAGTTAATACACCATTGCTTGATCTCATCAGGTAATATGAGGAAGAGTGAGGCAATCAGCTGTTCAATTCAGTCACAGGTATGAGTGTGGAAACAACCCCATGTGTAATCAGAAGTCACAAGACAGTAAGGGCAACTGCAGGTTCTGAAAGGAGACCTGATTGGATCTATGCCAGAAACTAGGCAGCCTAGCTTCTGGGGTAGGGTATGGTCATCAATTCTATGCTGTCTGTTGTTCTTAGGGTTTCTGCTATCACTGCCTGATTCAAGAGAATATCACCTGGTGGGACCAACCAACAAATTACCTCCAGTCTCTGGCCCAAGGTAATTTGCAAGTGCACCTTTTTGTCCCTCGTGTAGGCCTGTGGAACTCATGCTGATAGACTCATAGTAGCTACTGACAAGAATTTTATGGAAAATAAATTCACCCAGTTTTGTGGCCTGAGTTTTAGTATTACATGACTTGAAAGTTATAATACTGAATTCTGTAGCCTGCGTTTCTTTTCTCTTTAATACTGTTCTTACCCATCTTTCCCTAGAGACTCCTCTCTCTTCTCATCTCCAAGACTCCAAGTCTGTGAGTGAATCATGGACTCTTTTGTAATTTTTTTTGAACTGTATAGACAATGAACACCATTTCTGCTTTAAAAGTTTAGACTAAGTACTACAGGAATGATGACACCAGAAAAGAATGTAATAAGCATGGAGAAAGTTGTAAAAGCTAATAAATTATATCAAATTCTTCCAGTCAAAGTCCCTTTGGCTATGATGACACTATTTGGCTTTCAGTTCTTATTTATAAGAATCAAGTTCAGAAGAAATAAGGAAAAGTGCTGACTGAGCTCCTATTTATGGGTAATAGTTATTTTTCAGGTAATCTCATATGTATGTTACCAAACTCAGTGGGCATTTTCACAACACAGGAATCAACTCCTATGAACATACTGGGATGCTCACATCCCTTCCCAGAATTTTCTGAATGCTAAGGAGTTATTCAATCAATATACAGAACAAAGAAGAATTTGACTTCAAATTTTATTTTTATCATTTGACTCATAAGAGCAATTAACCAGAATTTTATTAAATATAAATGTGATTCTGAAACAAATGCACAAGACTGCATGGCTTGGTTTCCAATTTCATTACCATATCTCTGCTCAGCAATGTTATATGGACTCAAAGTTGGTCTAGAATTTTCTTCTTCACTTAGTCCTTAGATTCAGAACGTCATTTAACAGAGGCTTATGTTCCATAAAGTCACCAGATAATGCAAAATATTTATACTAAGAAAGTTTATTTTTTTCTTCTAGATATGGAACTCATGAACTAAGGACAACCTTGGGTTTAATGACTACGGAATCAGGGAACAAAACAAAGAGAATGTTTTGAAGCTGAGACAGCTAGCTGAAACTTCCTCTTACAATTGCAACATGACAGAGTTACATCTGCCCAGGAGCCTAAACAATACCATCAGTGATCCAGGAGTTCTTGGTTTAAGGATATACCAAAAAATTCTTACTTTACAATTTTCGTTTTTCCAGATGCCTTATGAACCCACATCTTTTGAATTCTACATTTTCAATCCCACTGCAACTCTCTTTATAACATTTGGATAATGTGTTTTACATTCCATTTACCTGACTTCCTATGGGAAGGGAAGGAAGTATCTATGTATATTCATTACTGTTAGTCCACAATAGGACTCACCTTTTTTTCCCAATTACTTTCTAGCTTATTTTGGTCTGTTTTGTAGATCCTGTTATTTTAATAGCATCCAAGAGTAACTCACCACATTTCAAATTTGTGTTTATATCATCAGTTGAATGGGTGTGAGAAGCACAAATGAGGAAAATGGTGTTATAAAATCACAAAGAACCAGCATCTAGGATAAGCATTGCTTTGGTCCTCATCCTATATGTGTGAATGGGAAAATCAATACAGGATAATTATATTATCCTTAGTACTTTAATATACAACAATAAGTGAGGGTGTATTGTTGAACAAACCTATCTTGTGGTCAGTCATTATTGACTTGAGGTTTTAATTCAGAAGACATTTGTTTTGTTCTAAATACAGTGTTTACAAAGCTTTGATAGATTGGCAGGAAAGCAACCACAGAGGAAAAATTGTATTATAATATTAATAAATATGTTGGAATAAACATAGCCTCTGGAGTATTTTTACCTAAATTTTAAAGTGCTCCTAGAATCAAGAAATGGTGCTGGGATAACTGCATATGCATGTTTTTAAAAGAGAATGAAGTTAGATACTTATTTTATACCAGACACAAAAATTAACTCAAAATGGATCATAGACCTAAATTTTCATGACCTTGGATTAAACAATGGTTTCTAGATGGGACTCAAAAGCTCGAGAGATAAAAGGAAAGAAAAAGATAAATTGGATTTCATTAAGATTAAAAACTTTTTAATGGTAACTATATGAGATGATATGCTAATAAATTTAACTTTGGTAATCATATCACAATGTATATATATATATAAAATCATCACTTTGTGCACCTTAAACATATACAGCTTTTATATTAAAATTTACAAATAAGGAAGATTTAAAACTTTTGGCTTCAGTGGAATCATCAAGAAAATGAAAAGACAATCCACAGAATGGGAGAAATTGCAGATCATATATCTGATAAGTGACTTTTCTCAGAATATAGAAAGAACTCATAACAATAAAAAAAAAAAAACTTGAAAAGCTTTTGGCAAAGTTCAACACCCATTTATGATAAAAAAAAAATCTCCAGAAAGTGGGCATAGAGGAAATATACCTCAATATAATAAAGGCTATATATGACAAATCTACAGCTAACATTATACTCAGGGTATTGGAGAAACATTTCCTCCAAGATCCACTCTTGCCATTTTTATTCAACATAGTTTTGAAAGTTCTAGCCATGGCAATCAGAGAAGAAAAAGAAATAAATGGAGTCCAAATTGGAAAAGAAGTAAAACTGTCAATGTTAAGAAGTAAAACTGTCAGTGTTTGCAGATGATACAATATTATAGACAATCCTAATGAGACTAAAAGGAAACTGCTAGAGCTCATCCATGCATTTGGTTAAGTTGCAGGATACAAAATTAATACACAGAAATCTGTTGCACTACTATACATTAACAACAAAAGATCAGAAAAATAAATTAAATAAACAATCTCATTTACCATCACATCAAAAAGAATAAATTATCTAGGAATAAACCTACCTAAGGAGACAAAAGACCTGTATTCTGAAAACTATAAGATGCTGCTGAAAGAAATCAAAGATGACACAAAGAGATGGAAAGATATACCATGTTCTTAGACTGGAAGAATGAATATTGTCAAAATGACTATACAGCCCAAGGCAATCTATAGGTTCAATGCAATTCCTATCAAATCACCAATTGACATTTTTGATAGAACTAGAAGAAAAAAGATCTTAAAATTTGTATGGAGACACAAAAGACCCCAAATAGTCAAAGCAATCTTGAGAAAGAAAAAAGAAGTTGGAGGAATCAGATTCCCTGACTTCAGACTATACTACAAAGCTACAGTCATCAAAACTGTATGATGCCATCATAAAAAGAGAAATATAGATCAATGGAACAGAATAGAAAGCCCAGAGATAAAACCACCCACCTATGGTCATCTAATCTATGACAAAGGAGGCAAGTATGTACAATGCAGAAAAGAGAGTCTCTTCAATAAGTGGTCCTGGGGAGGGAACTCTACTCAATATTATGTGGCAGGCTAGATGGAAGGGGAATTTTAGGGGAAGAATAGATACATGTATATGTATGGCTGAGTCCTTTTGTCGTGTATCTGAAATTGTCACAGCATTGTTAATTGGCTATACTTCAATATGAAATAAAATGTTAAAAAAAAAGTGGTGCTGGGGATTTCCTTGGAAGTCCAGTGGTTACGACTCTCTTTTTCCAATGCAGGGGGTATGGGTTTAATCTCTGGTCAGGGAACTTAGATCCCACATACTGCAGTGCAGCCGGAAAAAAAAAAAAAGTGGTGCTGGGAAAATGAGACAACTACATGTAAAAAGATGAAATTACAACACTCTCTAATACGGAGCACAAAAATAAACTCAAAATGGATTAAAGACCTATGTAAGGCTGGACACTGTTTGACATAAATCACAGCAAGACCTTTTTCAAGCAGTCTCCTAGAGTAAGGGAAATAAAAACAAAAATAAACAAATGGGACCTAACTAAACTCAAAAGCTCTTGAACAGCCAAGGAAACCATCAGATCAGATCAGATCAGTCGCTAATCGTGTCCGACTCTTTGCGACCCCATGAATCACAGCATGCCAGGCCTCCCTGTCCATCACCAACTCCCAGAGTTAACTCAGACTCACGTCCATCAAGTCAGTGATGCCATCCAACCATCCTATCCTCTGTTGTCCCCTTCTCCTCTTGCCCCCAATCCCTCCCAGCATCAGAGTCTTTTCCAATGAGTCAACTCTTCACATGAGGTGGCCAAAGTACTGGAGTTTCAGCTTTAGCATCCTTCCTTCCAAAGAAATCCCAGGGCTGATCTCCTTCAGAATGGACTGGTTGGATCTCCTTGCAGTCCAAGGGACTCTCAAGAGTCTTCTCCAACACCACAGTTCAAAAGCATCAATTCTTCGGTGCTCAGCCTTCTTCACAGTCCAACTCTCACATCCATACATGACCACAGGAAAAACCATAGCCTTGACTAGACGAACCTTTGTTGGCAAAGTAATGTCTCTGCTTTTGAATATGCTATCTAGGTAGGTCATAACTTCCCTTCCAAGGAGTAAGGGTCTTTTAATTTCATGGCTGCAAGGAAACCATAGACAAAACAAAAAGACAACCCACAGAATAGGAGAAATATTTGCAAATGATGTGACCAATAAGGGATTAGTCTCCAAAATTTACAGTTCATGAGGCTCAATACAAAAATCAAACAACCCAATCAAAAAATGGGCAGAAGACCTAAATAGACATCTATCCAAAAAAGACATACAGATAGCCAAGAGAACACATGAAAAGATGCTTAACATTGCTAATTATTAGAGAAATGTAAATCAAAACTACAATGAGATATTACCTCATACCAGTCAGAATGACCATCATCAAAAAATCTGCAAACAAAATGCTGGCGAGAGTGTGGAGAAAAGAGAACCCTCCTACACTGTTGTTGAGAAGATAAATTGGTACAACCACTATGGAGAATAGTATGGAGATTCCTTAAAAAACTGAAAATAGACCTACCATATGATCCACTAATTCCACTCCTGGGCATATATCCAGAGAAAAATGAGGTTTGAAAAAATACATGCACCTCAATGTTCATTGTAGCACTGTTTACAAAAACCAAGACATGAAAGCAACCTGAATGTCCATCAACAGATGAATGGATAAAGAAGATGTGGTACATATATACAATGGAATATTACTCAGCCATTAAAAAGCATGAAACAATGCCATTTGCAGCAACATGGATGAACCTGGAGATTATCATAAGTGAAGTACGTCAGAAAGAAAAAACAAATATCATATGATAATGCTTATATGAAGAATCTTAAAAAATGATACAAATGAACATATTTACAAAACAGAAACAGACTCACAAATTTAGAGAATAATCTTATGGTTACCAGTGGAGAAGAATGGTGGGGGATAGATTGGGAGTTCGGGATTGACATGTACACACTATTATATTTAAGATAGAAAACCAAAGAACTGACTTTATAGCACAGGAAAATCTGCTCAATATTCTATAAAAACCTAAATGGGAAAAGCATTGAAAAAGAATAGATATGTATAACTGAATCACTCTGCTGTATACCTGAAACTAACATAATATTTTTTATTATTTATTTTTTTTGAAGGATAATTGTGTTACAGAATTTTGTTGTTTTCTGTCAAACCTCAAAATGAATCAGCCACAGGTATATATATATCCCCTCTCTTTTGAACCTCCCTCCCATCTCCCTCCCCATCCCACCCCTCTAGGTTGATACAGAGCCTCTGTTTGAGTTTCCTGAGCCATATAGCAAATTCCCGATGGCTATCTATTTTACATATGGTAATGTAATTCAAACTAACATAATATTCTTAATCAACTATGCTCCAATATAAAATTAAAAAAGAATCTTACTGACCAATAAATGTCTAATCTGAAAAGCTAAAAATAAAGATAAATCAATTTTAAAATGGAGAAAGGATTTGAATAGATATTTCTCCAAAGAAGATATCCAAATGTCCAATAAGCATTTGAACAAGTGAACATTATTAATCATTAGGGAAATGCAAATCAAAACCATAATGAGATACTACATCAAAATCACGAGAATGACTATAATCAAAATGACAATGACGAGTGCTGCCAAGATTGTGAATAAACTGGAACCCTCAAACATTGCTGATGGGAATGTAAAATGGTACTACACTTTAGAAACAGCTTGATAGTTCCTCAAAAAGTTAAATAAAGAGTTACTACTTGAGTCAACAAATCCATCCCTACAGAATACACTCCTAGTTATATCCCAAGAGAAATGGAGACATAAATCCACATAAATGTATAACACCCCAAAAGTGAAAAACAACCCAAATGAGCAATCAACTGATGAATGGATAGACACAATGTATTGTGCTCAAGCAATGTTATATTTTTGACCATAAAACAGTAGAAAGTATTGATACATGTTATAATATGGATGAACCTTGAACATGTTATGCTAAGGGAAAGAAGTCAGACCAAAAACCATACGCTATATGACTCCGTTTGTATGAAAAGCCTAAAATAGGTAAATCTTAGAGAGAAAGTAGATTAGTGGTTGCCAGGGCCTGGTGGAAGGGGAAATGGGAGTGACTGCTAACGGGTATTGGGTTTCTTTTTGGAGTGATGCAAATGTTCTGAAATTAATGATGATAGTTGCAAAACTGTGACTATACTAAAAACTTGGGAACTGTACACTTTAAAACAGTAACCTTTATGGTATGAGATAGGTATATGAAGTCCCCACACTTTAAGGTAAAGAAATTATGGTTTAAAAAGGTTGAGAACTTTAAGACTGATTAAACCCATAGGTCTCAAAATGTAGTCTGCAAGCCACCAGCGTCAACATCACCTGGCAACTTGTTAGCGATGCATGTTCTTAGGTTACATGCAGGTCAAATGAGTCAGAACCCCTGGAGGCTGGGTTCAGGACTCTGTGTTTTAACGAGCCCTGCAGGTGATTCTGATGAATACTCCGGTTTGAAAGCCACTGGGTTAGTTACAATTTTAAGGCCTCATTGCTCTTCCACTCACCAGATTCGTAAACTTTGGCAAGGTTCTTGACCTTTCTGTGCCTCAAATTATTCATCTGGAGAAATGGTTCCTAACAAAGTTATTATGAGGATAAAATATTTAAATACAAGTAATGTGCTTGGAAGACAGCTTGCCACTTAATGAGTTGAATACTCAGTAAGAATCAGCTATTATTCTATCAATCAAATGCAGATCCCTTAATTTGGTGGAATTGAGCCACATATATGTTTTAATTTTCTAGCAGCCACATAAAAAGGTAAAAACAAAATAATAATAATTTATTTCACCCAACGTATTAAAAATATTAGCGTTTTGACAAGCAATCAATGTAAAAAATGTTTAAGATAGTTTACATTCTCTTTTCCAAACAGAGTCAATGAAATCCAGTGTATTTTATACTCAGAGCACTTTTCGATACAGACCAGCCACATTTCAATTGCTCAATAGTCACCTGTGGCTGGCGACTATCATACTGGACAATACCACGCTGTCACAAATGCTGAGCTGTTTACCCTCTCTAAAGTTCCTGTTCCTTCAGCACATAGTCTCTGCCTGAGGATTTTCAAGGAATGGATGGCCAGATGGGGACAGGTCAAGAAGTATCTTTTCCTAACCGTGTCTCATCTTAACAGGTGATGCTGGTTGCAGACAAGCCTTCAATACATGCTTTTTGCCCAAAGGTGGGCACAATAAAGGACAGAAATGGTAGAGACCTCGTAAATGTAGAAGAGATCAAGAAGAGAGGGGAAGAATACACAGAAGAACTGTTCAAAAAAGATCTTAATGAACCGGATAACTGTGATGGTGTGGTCAGTCACCCAGAGCCAGACATTCTGGAGAGTGAAGTCAAGCGGGCCTTAAAAGCACTGCTGTCAACAAAGCTAGTGGATGTGTTGGAATTCCAGGAGAGCTATTCAAAACCCTAGAAAATGGCATTATCACAGTGTTGCGCTCAATACGTCAGCAAATCTGGAAGACCCAGCAGTGGGTCTTTTACACTTGACTGGAAAAGGTAAATCCTCATCCTAATTCCCAAGAAGAGTGATACTAAAGAATGTTCAATACATCAGACAGTTGCACTCATCTCCCATGCTAAGAAGATCATGCTTAAAGATTCCAGACTAGGCGTCAGCATTATGTGAACCAAGAACTTCCAGATGTCCAAGCTGGGTTTAGAAAAGGCAGAGGAACCAGAGATCAAATTGCCAACATGTGTTGAATCATGGGCTTCCCTGGTGGCTCAGAGGTTAAAGCGTCTGCCTGCAATGTGGGAGACCTGGGATTGATCCCTGGGTCGGGAAGACCCCTGGAGAAGGAAATGGCAACCCACTCCAGTATTCTTGCCTGGAGAATCCCATGGACAGAGAAGCCTGGTGGGCTACAGTCCACGGGGTCACAAAGAGTTGGACACGACTGAGTGAGTGATTTAACTTGACTTAACTTAAAGAAAGCAAGAGAATTACAGAAAAACATCTGCCTGTTTCATAGACCACACTAAAGCCTTTGACTACGTGGATCATCACAAACTGTGGAAAGCTCTTAAAGAGATGGAATACCAGACCATCTTACCTGTCTCCTGAGAAACCTGTATGTGGGTCAAGAAGCAACAGTTAGAACCCTGTATGGAACAATTGATTGGCTCAGGATTGAAAAGGATCATGACAGGGTTGTCTGTTGCCACTCTGTTTATTTAACCTATATGCTGAGCACATCATGAGAAATGCTGGGCTGGATGAATTACAAGCTGGAATCAAGATAGGTAGGAGAAATCAACAATTCAGATATGTGGAAGATACCACTCTAATGGCAGAAAGCAAAGAGGAACTAAAGAACCTCCTGATAAGGGTGAAAGAGCAGAGTGAAAAAGTGGGCTTAAAACCAAATATTAAAAAAACTAGGATCATGGCACCCAGCCCCGTTACTTCATGGCAAATAGAAGGGGAAAAAGTGGAAGTAGTGACAGCTTTCCTCCTCTTGAACTCTAAAATCACTGTGGGTGGTGACTGCAGCCGTAAAATCAGAAGACGATTCCTTCTTGGCAAGCTATGACAAACCTAGACAGTGTGTTGAAAAGCACAGACATTACTCTGCCTACAAAGGTCTGTAGAGTCAAGACCATGGTCTTCCCAGTGGTCATGTACAGTTGTGAGAACTGGACCATAAAAAAGACAGAAAGCCAAAGAATTGATGCTTGCAAACTGTGGTGCTGGAGAAGACTCCTAAGAGTCCCTTGGACAGCAAGGAGATCAAACCAGTCAATCTTAAAGGAAATCAACCCTGAATACTCATTGGAAGGACTGATGTGAAGCTGAAGCTCCAGGATTTTGGCCACCTGATGCAAACAGCTGACTCATTGGAAAAGTCCCTGAAGCTGGGAAAGATTGAGGGCAGAAGGAGAAGAGGGTGTCAGAGGATGAGATGGCTGGATGGCATCACCGATGCAATGGATTTGAACTTGGGAAAACTTCAGGAGATGGTGAGGGACAGGGAGGCCTGCCATGCTGCAGTCCATGGGGTCCCAAAGAGTTGGACACAACTGGGTGACTCAACAACAGTGACAACAAGTTCTCAACTACATATTATTATACAAGAATGAGCATGTAAACTGCCTGAGGAAAATCTTAATACAGTGGCAGATTACAGCTTTTTGCATGTTATTTGCTGTGGTATTCACAGGGTCTAGAAAACTTGCCTGGCACAGAGCAGGCACTCAACAGATTTTTTTTTTTTAACGAAAAAGCGAACAATGCTTTTCTAACTTAACCTCTTAATTTTATTACCATTTTTTCAAATATCTGAAAACATCTAATAATTCCTTTAATATTGCCCTTACTTCTCACAAAGCAGATCCATTTTTGTCTTCTAAATTGATTTTTAAGCTCTTATTTTTAAATATTTATCAAGCCCCTAGTAAAGATCAGGTTTCTTAGAGTATGAGCCCATAACAGAATTGCTGATATTAGGAGTTTATTTTCCATGACAGAATATATATTTCATATATGTACAGACATCATACAAAAATTACAAACAAAATTTTGTTTGGATTTTTCTATTGCTGGCCTAAGAATAAATGGAAGCAAGGAAGCAAATGTCTTAGAGTTTCAATATTGATGAGCATTCCTTATTCTTAGTATAATCTAGGACATATTTATTGGAGAAGGAAATGGCAACCCACTCCAGTATTCTTGCCTGGAGAATCCCAGGGACGGGGGAGCCTGGTGGGCTGCCGTCTATGGGGTCGCACAGAGTCGGACACGACTGAAGCGACTAAGCGAGCGAGCAAGTGAGGACATATTTACACATTACGGGCCCACACCACTGGATAATGCTGACGTTATTAAAACGTATAGACTGAAGGAGCATGAAGAAACACTGTTGATGTTGGGATGGAGTGGTTTCCCAGAGAGACCGATATCTGCTTTGAATTAGTTTCTTCTCTGAGTTCCTAGGAGTCCTGAAGCAAGATGGTATGTGAAGTTTACTCAGAGTAAAAGATGAGGTCCTAAAAACAACCTATAAGGCCTCCCAGACCTCTCTGTAGTAATATTCCTTAAGCTCACTCCCCTCCAGCCACACTGGCTTCCTTCCTGCTACTCAGACACACCAAGTTTGCTTCAACCTTCCTCCTGTGCTTTAGGTTCCCTTTGACTGTATTGCTCTTCCCCCAGTATACATTGGGCTACCTCCTTTTCTTCCTTCAAGTCTTGTTCCGATGTATTTCCTTTACAAGTATTACCCGAATGTACACATTGAATACAGTAAGCACCTGGATTCCACCTCTGCAGCTCATTTTCCTTACATTTCATCCCCGTTAGATTCCTTACATTTCATCCTCCTTACATTTCATCAACCTACCAACCTTGAACTGATTATCAGTATGTTGTTCATTGTTCCGCACACTACTATGTTTAATAAAAGCCACAGGAGCAGAGATCTCGGTTTTTTTGTTGTTGTTCACTGATGTACCCTATCCTAGAGCAGTGGCTAGCCTATAGTAGGGGCTCATATCCTTATAGAATGAGTAAATGAATTAGTTCACTCATAGACCAGGTTCTCTAATAGATTTCCTTTTCAATTTTTGAGACTTCTCTAGTATTAAGATCAGCTGGGAGGTTTTGTGAGCCTGTCTGAAAAGTTGAACTCTTCCAATCTGTTGGCTGGGCTTGCTCACTGAAGGGTCCTGTCTCTGGAATTTTTTCTGTTGGGCAAATTGCCAGAGCCTGAATTTGTCCACCTTGGGATATGATACAAGATTTAGGTTCTTTTTTTTTTTCTTTTTCTTTTTGGATGGGCCTGTTTCAATTTTGACTGACTTTACTGTTTTGTCTGGGGCTTTATTCTTTTATTGAGTTTTATTTTTCTGTGTTGATCAAGCAATTTAGCAACTATTCTTCTCAGAGCTATGGAATAGTAGAAATTAGAGATGGAAAAGAACTCACAGTTGATCCAGTCTATCCCCCTTGCCATTGAAGTCTTGCTTACCACAATACAATGTCCACGGCTTTGTTGAATGAGGTTTTAAATGTCCTCAGAGATTCCTTTGGGCGCCCACTCAACCAACCTAATACTCCTAACAATTAACAAAAATTCTCAATGTTTGTCTAAACTTTCCCTTTCATATTTTCATTTTATTTTTCCTATTGGTAGTCCTAGGTAGCAAGCCCTTTCTCTTTGGGGATTTTATACCTTTCAGAGAAGTGTAGACTTACATTTCTGCTCTGTTCCTTAGCCAATTGAATACATGTGTCCCTCCCTTAATCTTTTTATATTCTCTTTAATTGTATTTTTGCTTATTGAATTCCTTCAAACTCTTCATCTTAATTATTAGTATGTGTACTTTCACTAGTCATCCATTGAACTACTGTAACATAATGCTTCTCCTTCTGAAACCTGAAGACAAAGCACTACCATCTACCATGTGAAATTGCAAATATATACAATTCATTGCCGTAATCAACTAGGGTATATTTATTCACTAGAATATTAAATAATTTCTGTGTGATGCTATTCACTTGACTTTAAAATTTTGATTGTAATTGTGTAATATCAGATATCTCATTGAAGCCCTTTGAACTTTTGTTTTTATATCTGCAAAAGGAGAGAATATCTGCTTTAGCCTCCTTTGCTATAATCTTATAATAGTAAATATATAACTATAGGACTAGAAAGAGATCTTTCAGAGATAAAAAAGCTTTCATTTCCCAGCTTTCAGACATAATCACACAGGTTAAATTATTTTCAATACTATGAAGTTCAAATGGCACTTTTTTTTTTTCATTTGTTTACAGTAATTTATGCTAGATCAATGTATCTGTAACTAATTATACTAAAGTGAAAATTTTTTAAATCGCAAATGCCATGGACTGAGTTTTGTAAAATACAAAATCACAGGTTAGGTGAAGTAGTAATGTCAACTGCTCTAAAATTTTCAAATTTACACTTTCTGTTTTTATCTTGTCTCAGATGGGCACTGGTCCCTGGACCTCATTTTGAGTAGCCTTAATGAACAATCAAGGCTAAAGTCCTTAACGTTTAGATTCTGATACTTTTCAACATAAATATGTCTCTTCTGATGGTTAACATAATACTTGCTTTTACTATTCAGCTTGTCTGTTGCTTCCCTTCAAAGTCAACTTTTAAAAAATAGAAGAGTCAATTAATTATTTCCCCCAAACATCCAGTTATGTGTTTTCCATTTATTTGTGTTCACTTTTTCAACATGTAGTAATCCTGAATTTATTTCATAAAATCAAATATGAGTGAAAAATACTTTTAAGAAAGAAAAAAGCAATTTCTTGGCGTTTATACCAGGTCATTGAGTTATAGGATGGTCTCTTGGTCACAAATGCAAGTAGCTTCATTTTCTGGAACTCTCACTAGTCTCTAGCAGTCCTGACCAAGGCCACACTGATAGTGGGCAGAAATCCATCAATCCAGGAAAGATTAAAAAATACTCTCACTTATTTCACCCTGTCTGGCACTCTGCCATCAATCTGTACCTTTTGGATTTAAGACACAGATTATATGTCAGCAATAACCAGAGTGGCTATTACATAAGCTGGTTATGGGATGTGATGTGCTTTCAACTGGCATCTTTTACAGTTTGGGTATAACAAAAATTTTGTTTTAGCACTCTTTTCTGAAATAAACTTCTCTTACTTTTAGTGGGTTTTAATTACTTTTAGAGGGAATTAAATAAAAATATACTAAACTATCATTTCTCCAGGGAATTAAAAAAATAAAATTTATGAGAAAACATGAAATGTGGGGAAATATTAAATACAGTGAACTGCACAAATGTAATGCATAAGTTAGACACTGAGCTTTTTAGGATCTAAGAATCTATTCCAAGAAAAATAAAACTGAAATTTGAAGACTTATGAGCTTGTTTGAAAAACAGTAAAAAATAAGTTCCAGCTGGTCTGAGAACATAGGAAAGGTACAATACAGCACCAGGGTAAATAATAGCAGAGGATGAGTGAGGCATTGGCAGTGGAAAACTTTAAATACAGGACATTTTACACTTCTTTTTACAGGGATTTTTACAAAGGTAAGGAAAAAGTACACATACACACACATAATATGTATCAATATCAGAAAAGTGTATTAAAACAATGTATCAGATGAAGTTTTCTTTATACAATTTTCCAAGAGCAAGCATATGGCTAATGTGGATTAATTACTAATGAATTTAATAAAGTGAACAGATTATTAGCTCTTAAAGCTAGTTATTTTGTTTTCAAATGTTCCAATGTGCCAGATGTTTCATAAAAATAGTTTTCATTATTTAAAATGATTTATGAAGCTAGATGCCCAACTTTTATTTCTGTGTTAAAATTTAAGAGTTAAAAACCATTTAACAGACAAACAGAATTTGCAGTTCAGTTAGCAGTCACTGAATGTGAAAAGAGTTCTTAAAATGCTCCTCTTCACAGCCATTCTTGTTCCCATAGAAACCAATGTGAGATCCAGGAAAACAAGGTAAGTTCTAAAATAATCACCATTATAAATACCCATTATATAAATGTAAATACAGGCAATTGAAATGATTTAGATGATTTTGAAATTGCATATCATTTCCCAAACCATAATGATTCCTTCAGAGTGGTTCTTGTCTGTCATATAAATACAGCATTTACAAAATTTTAAAAATTCTTATGATTTACTTGTGAGACCATAATTGCCTTTTCAAACAAGTCTTGGGCATGCAAATATCAATTTTTTAACATGTATTTTGGTGCAGGATGGATCTTTCATTGGCTAGGCCTTTTTCTTTATGGCAGATTAAGTACTTATCATTAGCAGCACTTGAATTTTACGTAACCATTTCTCTATTCATTATTAATTGCTCGACAATGAGATCTAAAGATTTTAGAAAGTTATTTTACAACTACAGTTTTTCACGTTTTTATTTGTCCAAGAATTTTGTCATGATAAAAGATCCAAGAAATCTTTTATTGGGATTGTAATTCTTCTCAAAGTCCAGAACCAATCCTTGAGTATAGCCTACTCATAATATTAATGAAGATGCGAATGTGAGCTGTTCACCGAGATATACATCCCTCTAAGAAGAGCTAAGCCTCCTTGTGTTTAAGGAGCAAGAAAATTTCAGAGGAAAAGTCCCAACAATGAGAAGCAAACACTTGAATTTAGTGTGGCTGTTGAAGGAGTTCTGGACATAACACCCTAAAATATGCTGCTTTGGTATGTTGATTTTAAGCTTGAAGGCACATGAAAAATGACAAGACAATGGAGAAGCTTTCTTTGAACTTTACCTGCCTAAAGATAAATCCTCCAGAAGGAACTCAACTGTCATAAATCTTCTCCCTAGGATTGACTCTCATCACCTGAGAAGAGACTAGATGTCCAATTCAAATCCAGACAAATTGTCACAAACTCTATCTCCCATCTATTCTTCAAGAGCCCATTTATCATTCTTAAAAATCATTTACTCTCTCCTTGGTTGCCCATGTCCCCCACTTTCCCCTATTATAATAAGACAGTATATAAGCTCTCAAATCTCAGTGCTTTTCGAGGTGTTCCTTTTTTTTCCTGTGATGCCCTGCGTGTGTTATAATAAAAAATAATAAATTTGTTTATCTTTAATACTATTAAGCTGCCTGTCATCAATTTATTTTATAGACCCAGCTATTGAACCTAGGAGAGTAGAGGGAACGTTTTTTTTTTCTCTCCTACAAAGTTAAAGACACCACAACAAGTTATGGACTAGTCACACAGTATTGATAGCTGGATCAATTTTCAGAAACTCAGATATTTTACCTTACATTTCATTGAAACCCTTGATTCTTAAAAGGTGGTCCCCAAACCAGCAACACTAACATTGCCTGTGAGCTTGTTAAAAATGTAGAATCTCAGGCCCTAGGTAGACAAGGTTAATACAGGTCTGAACACACATTAGAGTTTAGAAACACAGCCAGTCCCAAGTATTTGCTCCAGAAAAATTTAGTTTTATTCTAGTGGACTGATGGAAGCTACTGTCCAGGATGTAAATCTAAAAGGAGAAAGACCATGTCTGCAAGTGGCATCTGCATAGCATGTAGCTCAGAGCAGAATCCATAAACAAAATTAAATAAGTTTGAGAAAAGAGAATGGAAATTATCTCTTTAATTTTGAAACTGGCGAAACTCCTTAATATCGAAAATTTCAAAAAAATTTTCAAGTTTTGTTTTTAAAAGAAAACATTCTCTTATTTTCACCCACTCCCCATAAGCCAAGCCATTAAAATATATTATGCATAAAAATCAATTCAAAATGGATTAAAGATTTAAATGTAAGACCTGAAGCTATAAAAAACTCCTAGAAGAAAACATAGGGAAGAGCATCATGACATTGGTCTAGATAGTTTCTTGGATATCACATCAAAAAACACAGCCAACAAAAGCAAAAATAGACAAGTGGTGCTACATTGAACTAAAAAATTCTGTACAGCAAAATAAACAGTAGAGTGAAATGGCAACCTACAGAATGGGAGGAAATATGTGCAAACTATATATAACTAAAAAGGAGTGACTCTCCAAAGCATACAAGGAACTCCTACAACTCAACAGCAAAAAAAAAAAAAAAAAAAAACCAAATAACCCAATTTAAAAATGGGCAAATGACTTGAGAAGATATTTCTCCAAAGAAGACATACAAAAGAGTGACAGGTGTGTGAAAAGGTTATCAACATAATAAATTATCAAGGAAATTAAAATCAAAACCACAACAAAATATTCTCTCATATCTGTCAAGATGGCTGTTATTGAAAAACCCTCAAAAAGTAACTTGTATTGACAAAGGTGTGAAGAAATCGTAACCTTTATATAATGCTGGTGGGAATGTAAAAGTTGCAGCCACTCTGAAAAACAGAATGGAGATTTCTTTAAAAAATTACAAATAGAACTACTATATGATCCAGCAATCCCACCTGTGGACATTTACCTGAAAGAATAAAAAATCAGGATCTGGAAAAGATAGCTGCACTTCCACGTTTACTGCATTAACCACAATAGCCAAGATATGGAAACAACCTAGATGTCTATTGATGAATGCAAGAATAAAGAAAGTGTAGCATATATGCACAATGGAATATTATTCAGCCTTAAAAAAGAAGTTCTGCCATATTTGACAACATGGATGAATCAGGAAGATATTCATGCTAAGTAAAATAAAGTAGTCTTAGAAGGACAGACACTGAATGATTCCGCTTATATGAGGTACCTAAAATAGTCACATTCATGAAAACAGAGAATAGAAGGTGGTTGCCAGGAGCTGGGAGGAGAGGGAAATGAGGAATTGCTTTTCAATCACAAAATTTCAGTTATACAAAATAAGTAAGTTCTAGAGGTCTGCTGAATAACACTGTGGCAATAGTTAACAATACTATATTGTGCATTTAAAATTGTGTTAAGTGTTCCTACCACAGCAAATTAAACAAAAACAACCAACATAGATCACAGCAGGGTTCAGAGCTAGCTGCAAGTGTCCAGTTTTGTAACCCAGAGATCTCCTCATCTTTATTTTCTAATATCTCATCCTTTCTACACTTCCCCTGCTTTATTTCCACGGCTGCAAGTGGTTTGGTTTGACCCACCTCCTTTCATATTTTTGTTTTCTCATAGAGTTATATTTGCATTTATTACCAATGTATGTAAAATTTCGTATATTATGAATTTGGTGGGGAGAGGAGGGTCCTAAAGGTGTGCTTCATGGATTTATCTCATCTAGAACCTGCCTTCTGAAGACAGGGAGAAGCTGCAGAAAATGGTTGTGTTCTGGTGGTTGGAAAAGGCAGGTAAAAAGATGCTACAACAAGGCAAAAAGTTCATTACTGAACTTTGATGTCAAACATGGATGCTGTTGGAAATAAACTTTTCTTCTAACCTTGAGGAGTTTTACGCATTGATATAAGGTGGGAATCAGCATTATTCTCCTTTCTACTTCAAACTATTACTATTTATTGCCTATTTACCATATGCCAGGCACTCTTCCAGAGAAGGTGATGGCACCCCACTCCAGTACTCTTGCCTGGAAAATCCCATGGATGGAGGAGCCTGGTAGGCTGCAGTCCATGGGGTAGCGAAGAGTCGGACACGACTGAGCGACTTCACTTTCACTTTTCACTTTCATGCATTGGAGAAGGAAATGGCAACCCACTCCAGTGTTCTTGCCTGGAGAATCCCAGGGATGGGGGAGCCTGGCGGGCTGCTGTCTATGGGGTCGCACAGAGTCAGACACTACTGAAGCGACTTAGCAGCAGCAGCAGGCACTCTTCTGAGTATTCTATATGAAATAGATCATTTAATCCTTACAACAACCTTATGGGGAAGGTAATATATTACTCCCACTTCCAAGATGGGTAAACTGAGACTCAAGAAGGAAAATAATTTTCTAGGACCTCTCAACTGATAAGTAGCAGAATTTGAGTTTGGGTGACCTAACTTAGTAGCAGAACTAAGGTAGGGTGACCCTGGAGCCAAAGCTTTTTGCATACTTTGAACGGACATCATAGACTTGAGGTGTATGTCGGGGTCTTCAGTTCTTCATGGCTGGTCAATTAGCTGTTATTTCCTAAAATCAAAAAGAAAGTGCCTTTGAAATCAGTCTTTCCTTTAGATATCAGCCATTTGATGATCCCTCACCTGGAAAGAAATACAGAAAGGACAATCTTGATGATCCATTCTGTCTCATTACTGGTCAACTCCACAGCTTAAGCATTCATGTATTTGTGATTTAACTTTTATGTGCATCCCATTCGCTTCTCCAGTGGACCACATTTTGTCAGAACTCTCCACCATGACCTGTCCATCTTGGGTGAGGCAGATTGAAAACCACAATCACAGAAAACTAACCAATCAGATCACATGGACCACAGCCTTGTCTAACTCAATGAAACCATGAGTCTCATCTCATTCTCCCCAAATTTCCTAAATTGTTGGTCATGTGCTGAATATGTTAGCTTCTTCTGCTATTAGTCAATTTCTGGTTCCAAGTGATTTAATCACTATCTAAGGATCACTTTGGTGTTCCAGTCATATAATGTCATGGTGGAAAGACACTATCACTTAAGCCAACTCACACTTATTATGAAATTCCTAAAGATGACATATCCAAGAAGATGAAAGATATTATTTTGTACTCATTTCTCAGCACTCACTTCTTCTGAAAGATTTCCTTGGCCTTGTTGAGGTCCCCAGAACAAGCCACCAAGTGTGTTGCCCTGTCTTCCCAATTCGGCCCCATCTCATCCAAACACTGAAGCTTATCTGGGCATCATCTTCTAACAGCTGAATCAGATTAATACTTGCTGTAGAACTGGAGATAGGTCTGATTTAGCATGACATCATAGACACCATTTCCTTCACAGTATACATGGGCCTTTCCCATGCTGGCTGTGCACTCTGGCTCCACAGAGCTTTGCCCTTTAACAGCAAGCTCTTCACAGACTCTTGCCTGTCTCAAGTCCTGTCATTACCTGCCTTTCCTTCAGCCACAGGCTCCTTTTTCACTCTGTGACATTTTCAAATTTTCTTTGCAGGAGGAGGGTCTTCTGTAATTGTTTTGCCATTATTAACTCTTTCAGCTTGTGATATGCCAACCAGCAGTCCTCCTCAGCTGAGCTGCTGTGGATTATACAGTGGAAGTAAGAAATAGGTTCAAGGGATTAGATCTGATACACAGAGTGCCTGAAGAAGTATGGACAGAGGTTCGTGACATTGTACAGGAGAAAGGGATCAAGATCATCCCCAAGAAAAAGAAATGCAAAAAAGCAAAATGGCTGTCTGAGGAGGCCTTAAAAATAGCTGTGAAAAGAAGAGAAGCGAAAAGCAAAGGAAAAGGAAAGATATACCTATTTGAATGCAGAGTTCCAAAGAATAGCAAGGAGAGATAAGAAAGCCTTCCTCAGTGATCTATGCAAAGAAATAGAGGAAAACAATAGAAGGTGAAAGACTAGAGATCTCTTCAAGAAAATTAGAGCTACCAAGCGAACATTCCATGCAAAGATGGGCTCAATAAAGGACAGAAATGGTATGGACCTAACAGAAACAGAAGATATTAAGAAGAGGTGGCGAGAATACATAGAACTATACAAAAAAGATCTTCATGATCCAGATAATCACAATGGTGTGATCACTCACCTAGAGCCAGACACCTTGGAGTGCAAAGTCAAGTGGGCCTTAGGAAGCATCACTAAGAGCAAATCTAGTGGAGGTGATGGAATTCCGGTTGAGCTACTTCAAATCCTGAAAGATGATGCTGTGAAAGGGCTGCACTCAATATGCCAGCAAATTTGGAAAACTCAGCAGTGGCCACAGGACTGGAAAAGGTCATTTTTCATTCCAATCCCAAATAAAGGCCATGTCAAAGAATGCTCAAACTACCACACAACTGCACTCATCTCACACATTAATAATGCTCAAAATTCTCCAAGCCAGGCTTCAACAGTACATGAACCATGAAATTCCAGATGTTCAAGTTGGTTTTAGAAAAGGCAGAAAAACCAAAGATCAAATTGCCAACATCCTTTGGATTATTGAAAAAGCAAGAGAGTTCCAGAAAAACATCTATTTCTGCTTTATTGACTATGCCAAAGCATAGTGTGTGATCCACTGTGTGGAAACTGGAAAATTCTGAAAGAGATGGGAATACCAGATTACCTGACCTGCCTCTTGAGAAATCTGTATGCAGGTCAGGAAGCAACAGTTGGAACTGGACATGGAACAAGAGACTGGCTCCAAATAGGGAAAGAAGTACGTCAAGGCTGTATATTGTCACCTTGCTTATTTAACTTATATGCAGAGCACATCATGAGAAAGGCTGGGCTGGATGAAGCACAAGCTAGAATCAAGATTGCCAGGAGAAATATCAACAACCTCAGATATGCAGATGACACCAACCTTATGGCAGAAAGCGAAGAACTAAAGAGCCTCTTGATGAAAGTGAAAAGAGAGTGAAAAAGTTGGCTTAAAGCTCAACATTCAGAAAACTAAGATCATGGCATCTGGTCCTGTCACTTCATGGCAAATACATGGGGAAACAGTGGAAACAGTAACAGACTTTGTTTTTTGGGGCTCCAAAGTCACTGCAGATGGTGACTGCAGCCATGAAATTAAAAGATGCTTACTCCTTGGAAGAAAAGTTATGACCAGCCTAGATGGCATATTAAAAGGCAGAGACATTACTTTGCCAACAAAAGTCCATCTAGTCAAGGCTGTGATTTTTTTGGTAGTCATGTATGGATGTGAGAGTTGGACTATAAAGTAAGCTGAGTGCTGAAGAACTGATGCTTTTGAACTGTGGTGTTGGAGAAGACTCTTGAGAAATCCAACCAGTCCATCCCAAAGGAAATCAGTCCTGAATATTCATTGGAAGGACTGATGTTGAAGCTGAAACTCCAATACTTTGGCCACCAGATGCGAAGAATGGACTCACTGGAAAAGACCTTGATGCCTGGGAAAGATTGAAGGCGGGAGGAGAAGGGGACGACAGAGGATGAGATGGTTGGATAGCATCACCAACGCGATGGACTTGAGTTTGAGTAGGCTCTGGGAGTTGGTGATGGACAGGAAGGCCTGGCATGCTGCAGTCCATGGGATCGCAAAGAGTGAGACATGACTGAGCAACTGAACTGAACTAACTGAACTGAATGGGCAGGAACTTTAGGTTTCATTTGCTTGAGATAAAGGGAATCATCTACTGTAAAACCTGCTTCTGACTTGACTTTCTGTGAAGTTAACTGTAATCAACTAATTACAGATATTGTTGCTGCTGCTGCTGCTAAATTGCTTCAGTCGTGTCCGACTCTGTGCGACTCCATAGACAGCAGCCCACTAGGCTCCCCTGTCCCTGGGATTCTCCAGGCAAGAACACTGGAGTGGGTTGCCATTTCCTTCTCCAATGCATGAAAGTGAAAAGTGAAAGTGAAGTCACTCAGTGGTGTCTGACTCTTAGCGACCCCATGGACTGCAGCCCACCAGGCTCCTCCATCCATGGGATTTTCCGGGCAAGAGTACTGGAGTGGGCTGTCATTGCCTTCTCCACAGATATTGTTACCAAAACACAAGTCCATGTGCTTGACACACAGTGAGGCCAAACAATACCTTTAATAATATTAATGGTCTTGCAGTAACATTTGCCTGGAAAAACATAGGTAATAACAGCCCACAGTAGTGCCCACCCGGAACAGAGAAAGGTATACTGAGGGCCCTGGAAGTAGATGGGTGGCCCATGCCTTAAAAACCCCAAACTTAGGAAAGGTTAGGGAGGGTGTGATGAGTTGCTGCAAACTTCCTGGTGTCAGAACCTGGGTACTTGAGGCCAGGTAATGGTCAGGTCTTTTGCATGTTTGCTCAGCCGCTCAGTCATGTCTGAGTCTTTGTGACCCCGTGAACTGTAACCCACCAGGCTCCTCTGTCCATGGGATTTCCCAGGCAAGAATATTGGACTGGGTTGCCATTTCCTTCTCTAGCAGATATTCCCAATACAAGGATCGAACCAGCATCTGGTCAGGTAACATGTTCCTGCCAATCTCCACCAAACAAATGTTATTTTCTGTTCTGACAACAAGGGTCAGGTCCCCAGACACAACGTTCACCCTCCAAAGTCCACGCCTGGCTGAGAGGAGGCAGCTGGCAGCTCCCTCAGGGCCAAGTCCCCAGGACCCACCCAGCCATCATTGCTGAGAGAGCCAGGTACCCAGGACCCAACTGGTCCTTGGCCTCCTCAGGCTGCCCAGAGGGCAGGGGCTGGGCCCATAAACCAGATCCCAGGCAGACAGCTCCCACCATTCGGTTACAGAGGCAGGAACAGGGAAGAGGTTCACCACTGCCTCAAGGCCTGGGCCTGGCCAGTGGGTGGCCTTGGTGAGGGCTCTGGAGACCTGCAGGACACAGCTTCAGTCTGTTCCCTGGGCCCCCCAGGTCGGCTGCCAGCCATAAGCCATGTGAGCTGGAGAGTCCCTGGGAGACGGCCAGGAGCCACCTCTTACCTCATACTTCCAATCCACCACTCCACCAGCCAAGTGGAACGGCCCCACTAATGGTCGCTCAGTGACAGTTGCTCGTTTGGGGGAGACACCCACTGTGGTGCCTGACCAATGGCTGAGCGACTGCTAACAGTCGTGTGGGTAACTGTTGCCAGGTAACTGCAGCGGACACAGTAACAGCCAGCGCGGGTAGCGGCACCTGGCCCTCCTCTATGATAACATCACCTGATGTGTAGGTAAAGGCATAGTTTTAACTGTTAATACGATGCTTCTCATTAGAGTTGTGAAGGGTTTCCCCTCCAGAGAGCTGAGTCAATGCTAAGGGTTGTTTTCTTCTTCATTCTACTGCTTGCCCTCTGCAAGTCTACCTGCATTTTATGTTTCTGCCATTTTCCTACATGTGTGTATGCTTAGTAGTGGTAGAAAGAAATGATTCCAGGGGTTCTTGTGTCAACTGTCGACCTCTTCACACATTGAGATAGTTTGTTTCCTATCCTTTTGAAAACTCTTTAGCACTTCACCACTTCTTAGCACTGTGAGTTTGGCCACATCACAACCTCTCTGTGCCTCAATTCCTATAAGCATAAAAGGGATTTTTTTCTACTTACTTCATAGGGCAGTTGTGAGGACAATTCAGTAAGTAAATACACAGATAAGACTTTGCACAGTACTTGATATTTGTTGAAATCTGAAAGTGTCAGTCGCTCAGTCTTGTGTAACTCTTTGCAACCCTATGGACTATAGGCCACCAAGCCCCTCTGTCCACAGCATTTCTCAGGCAAGAATACTGGAGTGGGTTGCCATTTCTTTCACCAGGGGATCTTCCTGACCCAGGAATCGAACCCAGGTCTCCTGTATTGCAGGCAGATTCTTTACCATCTGAGCCACCAGGGAATACTTGTTAGCTATTATTATTTTATTATTATCATTATAATTGACTTGTGAAGGACCTGACTAACTTGCAAATATCACCAAGATATCATCTAAGAAACAAAACCCACATTCTGAGACTTTTAGGGTTGGTATGGAGAATCTGAGGTACTTAAAATGTACTTCAAAGAAACCAAGTGATTTGCCTAAACTCCTGTTTAGTAGGAATTGGTCCATCAAATACATATTCTCATGTGTTCAATTTAACTAAGTAATAATGCTGCTTACACTTTATTAATAGCTACCATTTTCCAAAGTTTTTCCATATGCCATGACCATTAAAATAAGAAGTTGTTCATTGTGCCACATGCCATGATGACTAAAATGAAAAGTTATTTCAGTGGTTCCAGCATTCTGGATTTAATGAATCAGTACATTTTTTTAATTGGAGATTTAACATAGGGTTGTTTTTTAAAAATTAATTCCTTTAAATTGAATATATTCTATTTTAGGAGAGAATCATCATATGTCACTCATTAGTTTTTCTCTGGTTAAAAACTGATATAAATGTCATGATATATCAGATTAAATAATAGGTCCAGGAACTAGAAACTCTTGACTTCTTGGTCAAAAATTTTATAGCACTTCAAAAATGTAGATAGATATACATCCTATAAAACAAAGGTCACCGTTTTGAAGTGTACACTTCAGTGGATTTCAGTACATTCACTATGCTGCTACCATCATTACTATCCAGTGTGGACTTTTATCACTCCACAAAGAAACCTTCCTCCTATCAGCAATTAGTCCCCAACCTCCCTTATCCATCTCTTAGTAGTCATTAATGTTTCTATCTCTTCAGATACGTCCTTTGGAATATCTTTTATCTATGCACAAAATGGCTGTCTCAGATATGTGATCTGGTTTTCATTCTTTGCTGCTTAAATGAAACTGCCTGCCCAAAACTTCACCTTGGTGTGTGGGTTACCAGGGGCATGTGTAATATGTATAACCGAGGGTACAATAGAGAGTATGAAATTCTAAGAGACCTCACTGTCTACATTTACTTCCACTTTTAAATTTTCCTCATCTTTTCTTTCATTAATTTGGTATTTAGTTATATAACATGCCAAATTACATACACTTTGAACTTAATTTGAAGACAGCTAATGTTTTCAGTAATCAATACAAATAAAAACAGTATTATAAGAACCTATTAAAAAAATTTACATCTAAGTCCCCAAATTCTGGTCCAAATTTGTGCTCTTATTTCACTGCTCCATTGTCTGTATGTGCACGCATTCTGTTCATTTCTCAATTTTATTTTAAAATAAAGATTCAAATGTATTACATTTCACTATGATTTACCTGTTTATGTGTCTCTGAGTGGAATATGAACTCCTTGAAGGAAGGCCTCTATGTTTGATTTTCAGCACACTGCCTGGTACCTCATATAAAATAATGTTGAATGAAGGAATGTGATTTAAATACATAAAAAATACATCAAAACCTACAACAATACCCAATTATTAATAGGGTATTATAAAACAACTCCTCTATATTACTACCTGTGTTAGTTGCTTAGTTACATTCACTCTTTGCAACCCCATGGACTGTAGCCCACCAGGCTCCTCCGTCCATGGAATTCTCCAGGCAAGAATACTGCAGTGGGTAGTTACTCCCTTCTCCAGGGGATCTTCCCAACCCAGGGATAGAACCCAGGTCTAATGCATTGCAGGCAGATTCTTTACCGTCTGAGCCACCAGAGGAGCCCAACATTGTCTACTACATATACACATATCATCTAAAGTTTTATGTAGTTCACTACTATATTTAAAATAATACTCCATATTTGACAAATTAAAAACGACATATTTAGAACAGCATAAAATGTCACATGTATAGAGTTTTACACAGTATTCTAATACCTTGTAAATTAGTTATTATATACACATATACACAGCACACTGTTTAGCAGGGTATTTACCATAGCTTAAGCACAAGACAGAAGAAAACTGAACAATGAAAAAGCTTGGCGATTAAAGTCAGGCAAACAAACTTGCCTTTGGATTGTTTAGCATTACCTGAGTGTGCAGGCTGTTCTTTCTGAACCTGAATTTTCTGTGATGTGGAGACATTTAATTTCATGGTTAGGGAACTGGTTTAAGGGTGGAGTTAATCTAATTTAAGAACCTGCACTTGGCTGGCCGACCTTTGACGAACTTTAGCCGATACTTCATCCCTCAGCCTAAACCAAGTAACGGTGTTTATTTTTCCACATATTATGAGTCTTTTCCAGTCAGGGAAACCTACCCTGTTTCTCAATTTGTCAAGTCAGGGAGTCCGGGTAAAATGGTAAAGGCACAAAACAATCCATCTTTCTAACTCTGAATAACTGCTAAACCCGCAGGAAGCGCTGGGCGGACCTCCAGTATCCCAGCATTCCTTGCGCTACCCGGTTGCTCCTCTCCCGTATCTCTATGGTAGAGTCAGCGTAGAGGCGGCAACGGCGGAGGCGGCTGCGGGGAGGAAGAACGAGGGCTCGAACTTTCTTACTGGCCTGAGAGCTTTAGGGCTCCTGGGGTCACGATGTCAGAGAAAAAACAGCCGGTAGACTTGGGTCTCCTGGAGGAGGACGACGAGTTCGAGGAGTTCCCTGCGGAAGGTAGGCCGCGGCCCCTGGGCCTCGTGGACCGTGACTCAGGCCTCCGAGTGGAGGCGGTGCGAGTAGAAGGGCCCGGCCGGGGGGCGCCGGTGGGAAGTGAGGACCGTGCTGTTGGGACTCGAGGCTGTCTGCTCGCTCGACCCTTCACGGCTGGCTTCGGGGCTGAGTGTCACGGTGGGATTCACCTCAGCAGTGAGGCTGAATGTTCTGTTTCCTCACTGGGAGGAGCCACGGTGGTTCCCCAGCCCAAATCCGGGGTGGTGTGTCCTATTACGCTTCAGCTCGGTTACCCGCCACCTAGTTCGTATCTACATAATCTCTTTTCCCTGTATTTATTGTTGTCGTTACTGTTGTTATTTGTTTTAGCAGTCTTCCTTTGCCTTGAACCCTTCCAGAGTTAAATTGTTCCTAGTTAGACCAGTGCTGCTTACTTTCAGGATTTCACACATGAAGCCTGTTGACTAGAATGGGAGGATCAGGTGTTGATGCTTAATACCCGTTATTGCCTTTCTCTTGTCCTCATTCATTTTTGATCACTTAAAGTTTTAGAATTTATAAAATCCTAAGACGTCTGCATTTTTGTTAGCTTCTTGGTTGCCAAGAGGAACTTTAGTTATCTCATTGTAGGTAATAGCAAATAGGTAACAGTGATTGAGTGGTTGCTTGTCTTGAGTGTTTTGTTTGTATTAACTTAATTCGTTTTCACAAGTCTAGTAAGTAGTAACTGGCATTAACATTTTTCAGATAAACAGAAGCTTAGAAAAGTTAAGAAACGTGCCCAGTGTTGCATAACTGGCTCGGAAAAATGGACAGGTGGTTCAGTTGACACTAGCAGTCTTTTAACTCTTCAGCTGTATTGCTTCTGTTTGTTAGATCGTTGTTGCCAGTTAGATTTCCAAAATTAATTGGGTTTTATGGACTGATTGTTATGCATAGGGTAAATATTTGTCTCCTAATGAAAGGAGTGGTTTTTCTGAAAGTGGTAGAGAATTGGGGTTGATGGTGAACAAATCGGTTCAACAGTTACTGCGTCACCAAAATCTTCCTAAGTTGTACTCCTACTGTGCATAAAACCACATAGCTGTAACATTTGTTAGTTTAATTTATAGTGTATTCTGTTTAGTGGAAGACATTAGAGCACATACTACACAAACTCATAAACTAACTCAAAAGTACATTTATTTTCAGTTCTGGGATTCATTTTGTATTGTGTTTTGTTTTGGTAGTGGATTTATCTGTCCAGACATATTTTCTTGATCTCACTTTCAAGTTGGTTCATAATCCTTAACTGTGAGCTGCCTAGTAGAAAATTGGCTTATTGAGATTAGCATCTACTTATAACTCAAACTTAATATTTGATATAGTTAGCATTTATTCCAGAGAAGGCAATGGCGTCCCACTCCAGTACTCTTGCCTGGAAAATCCCATGGACGGAGGAGCCTGCAGTCCATGGGGTCGCTAAGAGTCCGACGCGACTGAGCGACTTCACTTTCACTTTTCACTTTCATGCGTTAGAGAAGAAAATGGCAACCCACTCCAGTGTTCTTGCCTGGAGAATCCCAGGGACGGCGGAGCCTGGTGGGCTGCCGTCTGTGGGGTCTCACAGAGTCGGACACGACTGAAGCGACTTAGCAGCAGCAGCAGCAGCATTTATTCATTGTTTATCAGATACAAGATACAATATTAGGCACTTTATCTACATTTTATACTCTAATTTTCACAACTCTAAGGAAACTGAGGCTCAGAGATTGTAAAAGTGTGTCATTAAGTGGTCGTCGGGATCTGAAAGGTCTTTGCGTCCCCAACCCAAGCAAAGTTCAGCCTAAATCCCTAACGTTTAGCAAAGTGCCTGGGACATGGTATATGGTCAGTAAATGCTTGTTGAATGAATGAACCTGTGTTTAAGATAAGTACTTGAGAATTGACTGCTTAAAAAGTATGGTGGCTCAGATGGTAAAGCATCTGCCTACAATGCGGGAGACCTGGGTTTGATGCCTGGGTGGGGAAGATCCCCGGAGAAGGAAATGGCAACCCACTCCAGTACTCTTGCCTGGAAAATTCCATGGACAAAGGAGCCTGGTAGGCTACAGTCCATGGGGTTGCAGAGAGTCAGGCACGACTTCACTTTCACTTTTTCAAAGGTAATTGTGTACCTGATGATTCATATGATGTTTTAGCAACTTTGATCAGTTTTTACAGAATATGTTATTCTTGTACTAAGTTTATGTTGTGAGCATCAATGTATCCAAAATATTGGTAGTTACATATGTTAAAAAAAAATCTTATTAAAGTTAAAAGGAAAAGCAAAGAATTTTTTTCCCTCTAAACAGACTGGTTTTCTCTCTCACAATAGACTGGTTTGTTAGCATTAGTAACTCACCCTTTATTGGTCACCTAACAGAAAATTTATCATCTTCAGGTTTGAATATGTAGAACTTAATTCATTCAGGAAACTTTCTGTTGAGATTGAGAAATAACATTTGAAATGCCTTTGCACGTTCAGATTTTTGTTTGTTCTCCAGCTTATATTTCAAACAGGTAAAGTCAGAGATGTACTGTTCAAAGCAGTACTTTGAAACTGGCCCATTTTGAATCTTTCAGTATTTCAGTTTTCAGATCAGCTACTAGTGTCCTGAATTACTTTTCAAGTCTTTTCCCTTCTTTGGAGATTCTTTTCCTTGTGATTGTTTTTATGGTAAATATGCCATTGATAAACTTGCTAGCAGATAATGCTTAAAATTGCCTATAATCATCTGTTTGGTTTATAGGAGGTCTTACTTTCAATGGCCTGTTGGGTTCTATGCTCCAGAAAGTGGATGATGTCCATTATCTAGGGTAGCTTTCAGTTAAGAGCCCATTTCATGAAAGCCATTACTGAAATTGTGTATCTTTGGTTTGACTAAAGGATTGTAGGTCTTTTTGAGGGTGGTGTTGCTTCATCTCATTCTGGATAAGAATGTGTTTAGTAGGGTGTCAATTCAATCATAAGGAAAGGGAATTTCTGTTTTAGAAAGGAAACTAAAATAAGGTGTTTTCATGGAGACTTCTTTGTTTCTTCTGAATAGGTGTTCTTCAGGGTGAGGTGTAACATGTAGGGTGATTTTCTGAAGGTGCAAGGGAACAAATGCTCCTTTTTATAATTTAGAATGAAAATAAAAATAATCAAATGAGATCTAATTAAACTGAAAAGCTTCTGCAGCAAAGGAAACCATAAACTAAACAAAAAGATTACAGATGAGAAAATATCTACAAATGAAGGGACACACAAGGGTTTACTCTCCGGACTATTTTAAACTTTAAAACTGTGGATCTGTAGTACATTGTTAGTCCTCACGATTGATTCTAATGGTGGATATGTAATCTGGTCATAAACAGGAACTGTTAAAAATCATGTTTAGAATCTTTGTGAGTTCTGCAGCTTCTTGACTATTTAAACTGCTTGAGTATAGGCTTTATTGGAAGACTTTCCACATTTTGAGAATGATCTTAATAGTTTTGGAGGCTTGGAATGGTTAGAATTTTAGAACTGGAAAGCAACTTAAAGTCAAGAGAAGCTAGCATTTGTCAAGATCTTATAGCTAGGTTAGTAGTAGCAGGGTGGCACCTAAAATCGAACTACTCTGTAATATATTTGAAATTTTAAACATTGCATATCAGACATAAAAGCTATTAAAATATTTTCATTAATCTCATTTCTCTAACAGTGAGAAGTGGGTGTGAATAAAAATGGGAAGAGCAAGTGGGCCTTTAAGTTCTTTTATTTGCTTCTTCCTGTACCAGAATTGAGAGGTTCCCCCCCCCCTTTTTTTGAGGGAAAAGAATATTTAAAATGAACCTGATTTTGCCTTCAGAAGCAATGATGTTTACAAGAAAATACTGTTAAACTTAGTAGTCTGTGACTGTTCTATAAGTCAGTGGAACTGCTGTGCTAGCTGAAGCAGACTGTGTGCTAGTCGATTCAGTAGTGTCTGCCTCTGTGCGACCCTGTGGACTGTAGCCCGCCAGGCTCCTCTGTCCATGGGATTTGCCAGGCAAGAATACTGGAGTGGATTGCCATTTCCTCCTTCAGGGGGTCTTCCCAACCCAGGGATTGAACATGTGTCTGATGGTTCCCTAATGCTAGTATTAGCATTGTGGAATAACTGAGGCACTTTGGCCTGTGCCTAACAAAGAAGGATATCTTATAGTGTGGTTCTTAACCAGGGGAGTATTTTTGGATATCACATTCACTTGTCTAGTGAGAAAGTAAAATAACTGTTAGCATATAGTGGGTAAAGATCAAGGATTTTAAACACCTGCTGTGCATAGACCAGTCCTGCACAAGCAGGAGTTGTCCTATGAAAAATGTCACTGAGAAATATTAATGTGAACATTGGATACCAACTGAGCTAAAGTCTCAACAAGAAGGTTCCTTAAAATCTTAAATGTTGCAAGTAGATACAGCTAATCTCATGCCAGATACTATACCAGTCAGTTTACTTAGAACCAGAAGGGCTTTGGTGTAATGGACACATAAATTAAATCACGTTTAAATTAATTGCACGGTAGTAGCAAGAAACATAGAATTATGTTAACTAAAATCTTTTAAGAAAAAAGATAAATAATAGTGAGGGACTTCCCTGGTGGTCTAGTGGCTAAAACTGAGCTCCCAGGGCAGGGGGTGCTGGTTCCATCGCTGGTCAAGAAACTAGATCCTGCATGCCGCAACCGAGTTCCCATGCTGCAACTAAAGATCCCGCATGCCACAACCAAGATCCGCTGCAGCCAAATAATAATAATAAAAAGAGTGGGCCATGCCTCAGTCTTATATATATATATTTTTAAAAAGATAAATATAATACACGCTAAAGAACATATGTGATGTCTGTTCATGGTAGCCATATGCAATAAGAAAGTTTTTGAGCCCCAGGATGGAATCTAGGATCAGACTTAGGTTCAGAATCCACCATTCATCAACTTTTAACTTGTCAACTTGTAGTAGTTATTTAAATTCTTTAAAATATTTTTGCAGCAGAATATATAGGATTATTGTATAAGTAGCTGTTTATTTAAAAGTTAAAGCTATAAAAAGGTATAAATTTAAAAGTGAAAGCACTGTTTCTCCTGCTTTCCCCAAAAACAATTCCCATGCTTCAGTATAACCAGTTAAACTGTTCTTTTAATATCCTTCTAGAGTTTATATATGAGATATGTGTGTGTGTTTGTATATTTCCTCACAAAGGACAGTATTTTATATACTGTTTTTCTACTTGCTTTTACATTTATATCTTGGACATGTATCACATTAATATAAACATCTATCTCATGCTTTTTAATAGTTGTGTTCTACTAGTCCATTGTATGCACATTAAATAATCTATAAATATTGATACCTAGTGGTTTTAGGTTTTTTTGTTTGCTTGTTTTTATGCTTTGTTTTTTTCTGTTACAGAATATATTGAGGTAAATAGTCTTATATTTTTGCTTTTGTTCTTGTAAGATAAATTCTTAGAAGTTGTCAGATCAACTCAAAATTCATTTTAAATTTTGAAATATAATTTTTATTTTAAAAAATTACAAACTTACAGAATAATTGAAAGTATAATACAAACAACTCCCTCCGCCCCAGCTACTTGAGAGTAAGTTGTTGTTCATCACCTCTACATATTTTAATGTGTATGTCCTACAAAGACATAACCTCAATACAATATACAAAATTGGAAATTAATACACAGATGTATAACTATCATCTAATCCACAGGTACCTTTCAGATTTCTTCAGTTGTTACAGTAATATTTTGATTAAAATCATGGATTACATTCAGTTGTCTCTTCTGTGTACCTCTTGTCCTCTTCAGTCTACAGCAGGTGTCTCTGTTTGACTTTTATGATTTTGATGCTTTTGAAGATTACAGGCAAGTTATAGTATATTTCTCAACTTAGATTGGGCTCATATTTCTATATGAGTAGATTTAGGTTCTATACCTTGGTGGGAGTATCATAGTAGTGATGTTGTGTTTCCACTGGATCCTGTCAGGTGGAACATGATAGTTATTCCAACTAACACAGAATAGTTGGAATAACTATCCAACATGATGGTTATCAGTTGTGTTCTACTAGTTCATTGTATGCAGATTAAATAGTCTATAAGTATTTATTGATACCTAGGTGGTTTTAGGTTTTTTGTTTGCTTGTTTTTATGCTTTTTCTGTTACAGAATATATTGAGGTGAATATTCTTATATCTTTGCTTTTGTTCTTATTTGTAAGATAAATTCTTAGGATAGTTGGATAGTTATTCCAACTATCATTCCAACTATTAACAATGGAATAAATTAACACTCATTTATTCCATTGTTGATAATCTCTTTATTAAGTTAGTGTCTGTGATTCTTTTCCATTGTTAGATTACACATTTTCCCTTTGTAATTAATAGGTATTTTACCGAGAGGGACTTTGAACCTATGTAAATACAGTTTTCCACTCATTATCAGACTTTGAGTTTATTCGTTTGTGTATTTGTATCAGTAGAGATTCCTGGATTCTCATTCAGTGGGTTATAATTTGTGGCTGTTATTTATTTTGATCTTTAGGTTGTCCCAAATTTGAACATCAGAAATCCCATCAAGCTGTCTTCTGTGACCTTTTGATGTCATCATCATTCTTTGTGCATTTCATAACATTCTGATACAACAAAGTATTTCAAGCTAATCTTATCTTTTCCTGTTCCAGTCCTGGAATCAGCCATTCCTTTAAGCTGCATTCGTTTTGGTGGAGAATACTTGGATGGCAAGGTCTTAACCTCCAGTTGTGCTAGTGACTTTTGAGACGCTCTCAATGGAGGGAGCTAGGAAATACACAAGAGTGTGTGTGTGTGTGTGTGTGTGTATATATACTCTTTTACATCTATTTATGTATGTGCTTATATTAAACCAGGAGTTCAGATAGATATCTCTAATTCAACACCATAGAGCTCATTCTAGTTTATTCCCTTACCACATTTGTAACTTTCTTCCCCAATAGTGAAAAACCTGGCTCCTGTTATCATAAATAATTGTCTGTTGGGTGATTATCCTTCCTAACCAATGTTTGTTGCCCTCTCCACCCCACAAATCCCCTTGCTATCTCACTTGGGCTTCAACATTGTATGCCAGGCCACTGTCATCTCTCCTTCCTCTAGTCTTAGATGGTTTCTTCACTCTGTCTTGGCTATGACACAGCAACCACACAACACTGCCCCTCCACAGGAATGCACTCCTGGCTCTGCTTGGGCTCTGACACCTTATTCAGAACCAGGTACCTTTTGAATTTTGACATAGTCTCAAATTTCCACTTACAAGTGTTAGTTGCTCAGTTGTTTCTGACTCTTTGCAAACCCTCATGACTGTAGCCCACCAGGTTCATCTGTCCATGGGATTCTCCAGGCAAGAAGACTGGAGTGGATTGCCATTTCCTTCTCCAGCTATAGTTCACCTTTTCCCTCAGAAGGTTACCTACACTCCATATTAAACATTTTAGTCTTTACAAACCTGAGGGATGAAAATGGAATTGCATCATTTTGATTTGGATTTATTTCTTTGAGTGACATTAACCATTGCATTTTTTCTTGAATTGTTACCTTCTTAATCCTCAGTTCCTTCATGTAATTTGTGGATAATAATTAGAGACATGTAAGGATTATATGATTGTGTTAGTCTGTTTGAGCTGCCATAACAAAATACTGTAGATTGAGTGACTTAATAATTTATTTTCTTGCAATTTGGATTGTGGGAAGTCCAAGATTAAGTTCAATACCTGTTCAGTACCTGACGAGGGTTCTCCTCCTGGCTTGCAGATTGTTGCCTTCCCACCATATCCTTACAGGATAGAGAGAGAGAGCTCTCTGGATTCTCTTCTAACAACACTAATTTCATTATGAGGACTCTACTTGCATGATTTCATACTACCCTCATTACCTTCTAAAGTCCCCATCTCCAAATACCATCACAATGAGAATGATTGGGGCTTCAACTTATAAATTTCAGGGTTTGACACAAGCATTCAGTCCATAAGAATGATATATTTTATGTACAGCATAGAGTTTGGCACAAAGTTGGTATTCAGTGAACATTAGTCCCCCCTTTTTTTCTCCCTCCTAATCTTAAGGATTTGGATTTTTGCATGTTTGGTATTTATTTAATTTGAACCATTTTTGATAAATATTTTGTAATTTTAGATGTATCCAAAATTAAGCTTGTTGAGTTTGTGGGTTATTTGATTATTTTTTAGTATTAAAAACTTACAAATTAAAAAATTGTCAAAAGTTTTTCCAAAAGTACTTTAAAAAATAGTTGGTTATTTACATAAAATATGAAGATATATACTGGCACACATTGTTTTAAGAATGTGTACAGGAGATATAAAGACAGTGAAATGAAAAAACCCCAAGTCAAGATACTGGTGCTTGCCAGAGCTTTGTGAGAGGTGTGACTCAGGATATTAAACAGTAAAACTACATGGAAAAACTATTTGCTTATTTATTTAACTTAGTAGAATGAAGAAATATTAAGCAGTTGTGATTTAAATAGTGTTCAGCATTACGTAGTAATGTTTTTAAGCATAATCCATTGAAAGATGTGATGAACAGTGAAAATGAGGGAAAAATAGAAGTTTCAAAAACTATACTTGTACTCTTCTGAAGTATTAAAAATTCACCAAATACTTTTTTTTCCAATTTTCTGTTCTATTATTGATGTAATGCTTGGTAGAAATAGTATTATCTTTATTCTGGACCCATTTTCTCTCTTTTACCTCAGTCACCCCTTAAGTTTCCTTGCAGTGGTTAGCATGTAATAAATAACTTACTAATTGGATATATGTTTGTAGAGTGCTTCCTATAAATCTGGCACTGAAAGGTGCAGAATGAGAATGATTCTAGCTGCCATTTATCAGTACAAAGTGCTTTAAATAGTCTTGTGTAATCCTCATAGCAGCCTAATGACAGTTTTATAATTGGGGTTCAGCAAAATAACTTAACCAAGGACAAAGTTAACTAGAAGCTGCATTGAGTCAAATTTGACTCTTCAGGTAGATATTTGCCTTTGAATTTAGTGATATAAATGTCAGTGGAGATACAGATCAGTAAGTTTTCATGCCAGGCTTGTGCTTTTTAGTATTTTGCAGGTGCTTATCCTATGGGGAGGGCTCCAAGCCTTTCTCTCCCCACCCCCAATTAAACCAGAACACCTTTGCTTTTGACTGTGTTTATCTGTTGGGTTTCTGGGTAAGATTTTGCTTGGTTTCCTTCCAGTGGAAGGGGAATTACTGGTGGTGTGGAATTAAGCCATTGATAGTAAAGTGCAGCAGCAGTTTAAAAGAAGGGGAAATTATTTCCAGTTGTGTACCACGTGAGGCAGTAACATTTGAACAGAGCTTTCAAAATGTAGAAATGTAGGAAAGGGATTTCCAGAAAAAAAAGAGGAGTACATACTTGGAGGTAGAAAATCAGTGTGTACGTGTGTTTTATTTGACTGTGAAGTAGTTGCACACGCAGGTAGTTTGGGGCCTAATCATGGAAAGCTTTAAGCCACATGACCAGTTTGGACCTGATCCTTAGGTAGATGAGAAGGGGGGAGGATTGTTTGTTTGATATGTGTAAGTTTCCTTAGGCAATAGGCAGTTTAGGAAAAATTAACCCAGCAGAATTAATTTGAAAGGATAGAAAGAAAGAGTCAGGGAAGCTAATTAGCAAATTGTTCAAATAGCTTAGTTAGGACTAAGGGCCTGTAGTAGGTTGTTATTAGGAAAGAATGATTCAGAAATAGCAAGGAAGCTTTGGCAACTAGTTTGATACAGAGTGTGGGAATAGGAAAAATCAGGGATTGTGATTTTGCACTTCCATGACTAGTGGAAAGACCGATGGTGGAAAAGATAAGAATAGTTAATGGCTTTGGGGAATTTTATAGAATTCAAGAGAACTAAAGCACTAATCAACAAAGAGGATCAAAGTCAGTGTGTTTGTAGTGGAATCTGATATACACACACACACACACACAACATATATTGTTGTTGTTCAGTTGCTAAGTTATGTCTGACTCTTTGTGATCTTGTGAACTGCAGCACACCAGGCTTCCCCGTCCCAGTGTTTGCTCAAACTCACATCCATTGAGTTGGTGATGCCATCCAACCCTCTCATCCTCTGTTGCCCGCTTCTCTTCCTGCCCTCAATCTTGCCCAGCATCAGGATCTTTTTCCATTGAGTTGGCTCTTCGCATCAGGTGGCCAAAGTATTGGAGCTTCAGCAACAGTCCTTCCAATGAATATTCAGGGTTGATTTATTTTAGGATTGACTGACTTGAACTCCTTGCTATCAGAGGGACCCTCAAGAGTCTTCTGGAGCTCCATAATTCAAAAGCATCAGTTCTTTGGTACTTAGCCTTCTTTATGGTCTAACTCGCACATCCGTACATGACTACTGGAAAAACCATAGCTTTGACTATATGTACCATTCTTGGCAAAGTGATGTCTCTGCTTTTTAATATACTGTCTAGGTTTGTTACAGCTTTTCTTCCAAGGAGCAAGTGTCTTTTAATTTCATGACTGCAGTCACAGTCCACAATCATTTTAGAGCCCAAGAAAGTAGTCTCACTGTTTTCATTTTTTCCCCATGTATTTGCCATGAAGTGATGGGACTAGATGCCATGATCTTAGGTTTTTGAATGTTGAGTTTTAAGCCAGGTATGTTTAATTATTGATGAAAGGAATTATGTTTGAACTTCCTTTTTAAAAAAATGTAAGAAAAATTACAGATGATTATGTAAGTTATCTTGGGCCTCTGTTTCAGATTCTGAACCACAAACAACTGAAGGTTCACCAGTAGTCTGGTAGCAACATCGTTTAAGACTTGGTTGTTTGCTCTGAGGTTCTCCACTGACATTTTTGATCCTTGTTGGAGAAACTTTAGGTATAGTACAATGGTGCTATGCTGGCGGTGATTTCCTAGCTACTGGGTATGTAGATGTTTTTGTACCATGATAACCTACAGAAATGAAATTTTATAAAAAAAAAGTTTGATATGTTTTAATGCAACTTAAGCAGGAACATGTGTAAATTTATCTCAGAATGACTAGATATAGTGTGGCTTTATTATCATATTTATGACTGTAATGGTGCTATTTGCAACTATTGCTGTCTCACCTATGGTGGTGAATGTACAATTTAAAACTTTTTTGAACTTTCCTTTGTTTCTTTTATATTTTTCTTCTTGTAATGTTCTGTATATACATGCACATTTTTTATTTGAAGGAACTTTGTTGGAGATTAGTTTGTTTATATTCAGAGTAGTTTTACTGTTAAGGAATGAATGAGAGTTTGATGCTCCTGAAAATCGCTGTAAAATAGAACATTTGCAACCCTATTTGGTATAAATAGAATTTCCTCTATACTTTTCTCCCAAATGGTATACTTCATACTTTCAAGAAATTTCAGAATGTATGTTGGAGAGTGGGGAGAGGAAATACTTTTAAAAACATTGAGAGAAAAACTTTTTCATACTTAAATGTCAAAGTGATACTTAGATGAAGTATTAGGATCTTTGATAACTCTGATTTTTGAAATTTAAAGCTAGTCAAAGATATAATTCTCACTGGCAACTGTCAACAAAGCCAAATTTGGGGCAAAGTCTCAAATAATTAAGGATTGCTAGAAACTTATGTATTAGGCATCTGTTATTGGTTATTTCCAATTCTGACTTCTTAAAATATGGTAATTTTTTTACCAGTACACATCTGGAGGTCTGCACACTGAAGTAAACACAGCTGTGGTTATTTAAATGATTAATCACAACCTTGGCAGTGCATTTAGTGTTGAAGATACAGTGTGTACTTTATAGTCATCTGTGTATTGAAGGAGGGCATTAGACATAAATCAGATATCCTTGTTTGATTTTTATTATTTTGCCCTTTTTTTAAAAAAAAGTATTTGTGAGTTTAATGCTTTAAAAGTAATTAAGATTGCGTGGTTATCAATGCAGTGTTATAATGGAAAAGTAAACACAGTTCAGAGATTTTTTGCAAGAGAAGTCTGCCAAATTCGGAAATTAATCAATCACATTTTTATGTTGCATACTCATTTAGTTGCATTTACATATATTGTAGTTTATATATATTGTAACATGTATAGTATGGAGGACTTAAAAGAGTTGGAAATAAATTTGGGGATATTATACCCTATTTAAACTTATTATGTAATATAGTTCATTCAGTACATTCCTAGATAATAAAGAAAATCTTTATTTACAGTTTTTGTTTAAAATAGTTTATAGATTCTGGTTTGTCTTTGTATGCTCCCTAGTGTCATAATTATAAAGTACTATATAATAATACCTAAGAAATATAGAGCTATTGTCATGAGTGTGTGTGTGTGTGTGTGTGTGTGTGTGTGTTCTACCTAAAATCTTGCTCGCAATACTGTTTTTTCTCCATTTGTGAACCAGTTTCTTTTTCTTGGGACTTTATTTCTACTTTCTTTTCCTTTTCTTGCCATTAAAGTTACATGAAAGGGTTGTTAACAGAGAAAGAGATGTGTGACTCTTATGCTAAATGATCATCAGAATTCAGCTTGATAAAGTGAAAATTGTGCTAGTCTTAAAATTTTTAAAAAGACACTGTTTCAGGGACTTCCCTGGCAGTCCAGTATTTTAGACTCCACGCTTCCCCTGCAGAGAGTGTTGATTTGATCCCTGATCAGGAAACAGATTCCTGCATGCTGCAGTGACGCCCTCCCCCCAAAAAAGATAGTGTTCAAACTAGTATTTCCCATATTATTAATATGTGAAAGTTAAGAATTGGACCTCCTACAAAGTAAGTTATTGAATCTTTTATGTTTCTTATTCTAGATTGCTTCTTATGTGAAGCAATAAAGTACAAATTAACAGTTTTTTTTAATCTCTTAAGGTTAAAAGAATTAAAGCCATCTTGAAGATAATTTAGTGACACAAGTAATAACAATATTAAAATCAGTGTTTTATTTTTTATTTTTTTTTGGCCACACCTCACAGCTTGTGGAATCCTAGTTCCCCAACCAGGGATTGAACCCAGCCTTTGGCAATGAAAGCATGGAGTCCTAACCACTGGACTTTCAGGGAATTCCCTGAAATCAACACTTTAAATCAAGTCATAATTAGATTAAAAGTTCCTGTGGGCCCTGTATTTTAATTGTTCTCAAAAGGGTAAACTTACAAGATTAAGAGAGAAATGTGAAATAAATGTTCTTATTATATTTCTGACCTGAATCTTTTGATATATAATCATTTCCTTAAAATTTTAGGAAACTGGTTAGTTAGAAGTGGTTCAGGCAGATGTGAGGTTTGGTGTCTTAGAACCTTAAAGATCAGTTGTGACTTGAGCCTATGTCATCTCTTTTACTCAAGATCATGTATTATATTCTAATTAATGTATTTATGTATCAAATTAATCAAATCATAATATACTCAACTTATTTTTTGGAACATTAAACTCTATTAGATATCTTTATAAAGATTCTTTAAAATATTGGTAAAATAGATGCTTCTTTTGACAATTCCTGTTTCTAGGCTTAACTCAAATATGTTTAAAATCTGGAATTTGAGGTCATGAAATAATGTTAGAAAAAAAGTTAGTAAATATATTCTTGTAAAATAGTCTCTTTCTCTCTCTCTCTCTTTTTTTTGGTGGTAGTAATGGTGGTGGTTTCCAAAGAGGGGTGTGCTATATAGTGCTCTCTAAGGCTTTCTCTCTTTCCAAAATTATGAAATTTTAAATAATCTTCAGTCATTTTATAAAAACTTGAGGTATAAAGCTGAATTTTGCTACATTGATTTAATAAAATGATTTTGTATGGATTTTTTATACTGGAAGGTGTTAGTGTAATTAAATCAAGAAACAAAAAATCCTAAGCTGTCCATTAGTACTATTAGATAGCTCAGAGCTATAGGTTATAGGAAGACTGGAGGGGATGAGTGTGAATAACATTTTATAGTTATTATTCACTTGCTATAAAAGGGATTTTGGTGTTTTTTAGTTGCCAAGTCATGTATGACTCTTCATGACCCCATGGATTGCAGCATGGCTTCCCTGTCCATCACCAACTCCTGGAGGTGGCTCAACCTGATGTCCATCGAGTCAGTGATTCCATCCAACCATCTCATCCTCTGTCGTCCCCTTCTCCTCCTGCCTTTAATCTTTCCCAGCATCAGGGTCTTTTCCAGTGAGTCAGTTCTTCACATCAGGTGGCCAAATTATTGGAGCTTCAGCATCAGTCCTTCCAATGAATATTCAGGGTTGATTTCTTCAGGAATGACTGGTTTGAACTCCTTGCAGTCCAAGGGACTCTCAAGAGTCTTCTCCAGCACCACAGTTCAAAAGCATCAATACTTTGGCGGTCTGCCTTCTTTATGGTCCAGCTCTCATATCCATACATGACTCCTGGAAAAACCATAGCCTTGACTAGATGGACCTTTGTTGGTAAAGTGATGTCTTTGCTTTTTAACACACTTGTCTAAGTTTGTCATAAAAGAGATAATGGATTGCATTTTTCCATTATAAGTTCAACATTCAAGAATTTGAATTTCTGTGATTTGAAGTCCCTTATTGAATTTTAATTAAAAGATAAAATCATGAGGTTGACTTTTGGTGATTTAGTTCTAGAGAAATATATCTAGTCTTTGAGCTCCTTTTTAATTTAAAATTTGATTCAGGCTGCAACCCATACCATCTTAATGTTCCTGTTGTATACGTAATGCTGCAATTTCTGTCCCCTTTATTTTTGCCTTAAAACAGCTCCCTTCTTTCTGGGATTTCTTTGCTCTTAGAAGAACAAAAAGAAAATTTGTGTATAAGAATTTAGAGAGTAAACAGTTACTGATTGCAATGGCAATATGAGAATAACAGTACTCTTTTATCCCTGTACCTAACGATTAACTCTTAACTAAGTCAGTTTGCTTGTTTATGAATGTTCAGAAATGTTATTTTTTAATCTTTAACCTTGGAAATAGATATCCTTTTCTTTTTTGGCCAAACTGTGTGGCCGCAGGACTTCATTCTCTGACGAAGGATGGAATCTGTGCCCTCTACAGTGGAAGCACAGGGTCGTAACCACTGGACCTCCCAGGAAGTCCCTCAATACACTATTTTTTTTCAAATTTGGTTGCATTAGCTTTCTGAGCGCTCTTCCCATAGACTGAAGGAAATCCTGAATGTGATTTTCTTTTCTCTAACTTCTTAATCTGTACTCACTATAAACTATAGGTGGATTCATAAACAGAATAAAAAACTTCAATTTGAAAGGTACTTCTGTAAGAAAGGAGAACATGTAAGGGTATCTCTAGCCCAGTCAACTTAATTTTGAGATGTAGTTAATATTTAGTACTGTTAAATATTACTGTTGTTAAGGACCTCAGAGAATAGTAATAGGATTTGAATTTAGATCATTAAAAATATTTCCTCTTTGAGAATAATAATATTACTGGAATATGCAAAAATATTTATGCAGATAAAAATCAGTATTTTCGATTATTGAAAGTTTACTAATGAATGCCTTATTCACTATGCTATATAGATGATTGAAACACAAGTGAGCACACACATTGCCATTGCCAATACATTTGCCTAAGCTTCCTAGGAACCTGAAATGAAATGCTTGAGAGAAACTTCCATCTTTTCAGGCACTAATATCTTAAAGAAATTTCCCATATGATCTCTCTTCAGGGAGCACTCAAAAAGATGATCATGTATTCTTACAGTAAAATACAGTTGAGAATTTTACTTGACTCATTCACAATACATGATATTATTGATCTCTTCTGTCTTGAAATTTATACTCTTGATTCCACTGGAACCACCCACTGCCCTGAGATTGACCACTCAGAGGAAGAGAATTTGAGAAACGTAGTTCCAGTTATCCAGCATTTTTTTGAGTGCATACTCTGAGCTTTCCTGGTGGCTCAGATGATAAAGAATCTGTCTGCAATGCAGGAAACTTGGGTTCAATCCCTGGGTCAGGAAGGTCCCCTGGAGAAGGGATTGGCAACCCACTCTAGTATTCTTGCCTGCAGAATCCCATCAACAGAGGAGCCTGGCGGGCTAGAGTCCATGCGGTCGCAAAGAGTCCGACATGACTGAGCAGCTAACACACTATGTGCCCAGTACTCAGCTCTAGATATTAGAGTTCCAAATTTAATAAAATATGCTTCCTACCTGAATGTTTGAATAGTTGCTTATGTAAATAGTGGTTTTGGGCATCAGTGGAAGGTAAGTATAGAGTAAGGAGGACAGAAAAAGACCACTAATAATTCATGATAGTAGTTACTTATTAGAAACATAGCTAAGAACATTTTAATCTTAAAAAAAAACAATAAGAAAAGGAATGAGTTAGGCTTTTCTTATAAAGCACATACAGATTTTAAGCTATTCAGCAATGGTTCATATTGGTATTATATTTATCATATTATGTACCTAACAAAAAATTTTAAATGCCATTTGTCAACATACAGAAGAAAATACTTCCATTTACCTGGTTTTCCAAACCAGAAACTTGGGAGACATCTTAGCTATCATTTCTCCTTCAACTCTCACAATTATTCATTAAGTCCTTTTCATTTCAACTCAAAAATCTACTTACTCTCCCCCTCCCTATTGTTGCTGCCATTATGTTAAATTAAAAGAGATTATTCCCGTCATGAACTATTGAAGTGTTACTAAGTCCGATTCTCTATGGCCCCATGGACTGTAGCCCACCAGGCTCCTCTGTCCCTGGGATTCTCCAGGCAAGAATACTGGAGTTCATTGCCCTTTCCTTCTCCAGGAGATCTTCCTAACCAGAGATTGAACCCAGGTCTCCCACATGCAGGCAGATTCTTTACCATCTGAGTCACCAGGGAAGCCCTAGTAGGACACATTTAAGAGTGAGTGTGACACATGCTTACTGTTTTTGGAGGGGATGGGATCAAACAAAAATATGCAAGATCTGATTTAGTTCTTTTGAATCTTTCACAACCAGTTGTGCATATGCATAACAGGTATTGTGTAGCTTAAGAGTATAGAGATAAATAAAAATTTTTACTCTTAAGGAGCTCAGATACTCGGAATGCATATAGACATATAAACTGAGAATTAGGATTGTACACTGTGTAGGTGTTGTGATAGAGATATACATGAAAGAGGGGACCTTGTCTCTGAAGGAAGAGAAGAGAGGGAATTAGGAAGGCTTCCAGAGGTGATATCCAGACTGGTTTTTTAAAAGCTGTTTTTCTCAGATTTTGAAACTTTGAACCCTGTAGAAGTTTTTGAGGGCACAAAAAGGGGTTGTATAATGGGTGAAGGGATCAAAAGGTACACATTTGCAGTTATTTAAGTCATGAGAATGTCATGTATAGCATGGTGACCGTAGTTACTAATACTCTGGGGCATGTTTGAAAGTTGCTAGGAGAGTAGATCTTAAAAGTCCTCATCACAAGGGAAAAAATGTTGTGTATGCTGGTGATGGATTTTAATTCAACTCATTGTGGTGATCATTTCTCAGTGTATACAAATATCAAATAATGTATGCTAACACCTACTGTTATATGTCAATTATACCTCAAAAAAAGGTCAGCAAACACCCACATTTCATTAGTTAGCATTTTCTCATATTTACTTTGTTTCTATCAAAGTATGATGTAATATATATATTTGTGTGTATGTGTATATATATATATTTGAGAAGCATTTGCAGGTAAACACAACAAAATGACACTTGGTACTTAAATATTTCAGCATGCATATCTTAATAAGGACATTCTCTAAGACAATTTTACAACCATATTTAAGAAAATATTCTGCTTTTTACTATTTATTTATTTTTGGCTTTGCTAGTTCTTCTATATTGCATGCCCTTTTCTCTAGCTGTGGTGAACAGGCTCCTCATAGCAGTGGATTTTCTTTTGTGGAACATGCTAGGGTGTGCAGGCTTCAGTAGATGCAGCTCCTGGGCTCCAGAACACGGGCTCAACAGTTGGAGCACACTGGTTTAGCTGCTCTGTGGTATATGGGATCTGCCCAGACCAGGGATTGAACTCATGTCTCCTTCATTGGCACTGGCTCACCACTGAGCCACCAGGGAAGCCCTGAGTTAGCTTTTTTTTTTTTTTTTTAATTTAGCAGTTTTGAATTCCAGGCTGATATCTTCCTGCTGCTCAACTTACTTTAGTGTTATTGGTGCTGTGTTTTGAACGACTGTGTAATAGACCTTATAAAAATAAGCCCAAGGAAAAATCAACAGTAAAATATCCTCCTGAAGTTATAATAAATTTTCATGGCAAATAGAAATTTTTGTATTAACTACTATTTTAGATTATCTGCAAATTCAAAAATTGAGAAGACAAGATGGCATCAATTGAGATGTAAAGAGGAAGATTTCTATTTCTCATAAATATGGTTTTAGATGTTTTGAATTGAGAGATTCTTAAGTAGCAAGCTTTCTGAAGCTTTTCTCTTTATGGAAATAATGTATGAGAAATGCTTAGCATCTGTTTCTGTTTTTTAGACTGGGCTGGTTTAGATGAAGATGAAGATGCACATGTCTGGGAGGATAATTGGGATGATGACAATGTAGAGGATGACTTCTCCAATCAGTTAAGGTAAGTTTAACTCAAAATTTATATAGCTTAGTATTGTAAGTATGCAATTTGTAAAATATATGACAATTGGCCTTTGAAATATTTTTGAATTATGAAAAGTAAGGTACATTGCCTTCATCTCTTGTGTTTCTAAACATGAACGCTTTGGGTAATTGCATAGAACTTTTGTTCTTTCTGGTCTCTTTATAAAAGTAGTTAAATAGAAGCATATGTGTCTTTTTTATCCTTGTGGGTTTAATTCTGTCACTGTTAATTTTCTACCAATACTGAACAACTCAGCAGAAATTAGAATCTTGAAGTACTCAGACCCAATGTATTAGTGATTCTCAAATGGGGATGGAGATTGAGGTGTTGGGAATGTACTTTTTCATATTCATGTGCAGTTCAGTTCAGTTGCTCAGTTGTGTCCGACTCTTTGCAACCCCATGAATTGCAGCACGCCAGGCCTCCCTGTCCATCACCAACTGCCGGAGTTCACTCAGACTCAAGTCCATCGAGTCAGTAATGCCATCCAGCCATCTCATCCTCTGTCGTCCCCTTCTCCTCCCGCCCTCAATCTTTCCCAGCATCAGGGTCTTTTCAAATGAGTCAGCTCTTCGCATCAGGTAGGCAAAGTATTGGAGTTTCAGCTTCAACATCAGTCCTTCCAGTGAACACCCAGGACTGATCTCCTTTAGGATGGACTGGTTGGATCTCCTTGCAGTCCAAGGGACTCTCAAGAGTCTTCTCCAACACCACCATTCAAAAGCATCAATTCTTCTGCACTCAGCTTTCTTTATAGTCCAGCTCTCAGATGCATACATGACCACAGGAAAAACCATAGCCTTGACAAGATGGACCTTTGTTGGCAAAGTAATGTCTCTGCTTTTTAATATGCTGTGTAGGTTGGTCATAACTTTCCTTCCAAGGAACAAGCGTCTTTTAATTTCATAGCTGCAGTCACCATCTGCAGTGATTTTGGATCCCCAAAAAAATAAAGTCAGCTGCTGTTTACCCATGTATTTGCCATGAAGTGATGGGACCAGATGCCATGATCTTAGTTTTCTGAATGTTGAGCTTTAAGCCAACTTTTTCACTCTCTTTTTACTTTCATCAAGAGGCTCTTTAGTTCTTCTTTACTTTCTGCCATAAGGGTAGTGTCATCTGCATATCTGAGGTTATTGATATTTCTCCCGGCAATCTTGATTCCAGCTTTTGCTTCCTCCAGCCCAGCATTTCTCATGGTGTACTCTGCATATAAGTTAAATAAGCAGGGTGACAATGTACAGTCTTGATGTACTCCTTTTCCTATTTGGAACCAGTCTGTTGTTCCATGTCCAGTTCTAACTGTTGCTTCCTGACTTGCATACAGATTTCTCAAGAGGCAGGTCAGGTGGTCTGGTATTCCCATCTCTTTCAGAATTTTCCACAGTTTATGGTGATCCACACAGTCAAAGGCTTTGGCATAGTCAATAAAGCAGAAATAGATGTTTTTCTGGAATTCTCTTGCTTATTCGATGATCCAGCAGATGTTGGCAATTTGATCTCTGGTTTTTCTGCCCTTTCTAAAACCTACTTGAATGTCTGGAAGTTTTCAGGTTCACGTATTGCTGAAACCTGGCTTGGAGAATTTTGAACATTACTTTACAATTGTGTGGTAGTTTGAGCATTCTTTGGCATTGCCTTTCTTTGGGATTGGAATGAAAACTGACCTTTTCCTGTCCTGTGGCTACTGCTGAGTTTTCCAAATTTGCTGGCATATTGAGTGCAGCACTTTCACAGCATCATCTTTTAGGATTTGAAGTAGCTCAACTGGAATTCCATCACCTTCACTAGCTTTGTTCGTAGTGATGCTTCCTAAGGCCCACTTGACTTCACAGTCCAGAATGTCTGGCTCTAGATGAGTGATCACACCATCGTGATTATCTGGGTCATGAAGATCTTTTTTGTATAGTTCTTCTGTGTACTCTTGTCACCTCTTGATATCTTCTGCTTCTGTCAGGTCCATGCCATTTCTGTCTTTTATTGAGCCCATCTTTGTTTGAAATGTTCCCTTGGTATCTCTAATTGTCTTGAAGAGACCTCTAGTCCTTCCCATTCCACTGTTTTCCTCTGTTTCTTTGCACTGATCGCTGAGGAAGTCTTTCTTATCTCTCCTTGCTGTTCTTTGGAACTCTGCATTTAAATGGGTATATCTTCCCTTTTCTCCTTTGCTTTTCACTTCACTTCTCTTCACAGCTATTTGTAAGGCCTCCTGAGACAGCCATTTTGCTTTTTTGCATTTCTTTTTCTGGGGGATGGTCTTGATCCCTGTCTCCTGTACAGTGTCACGAACCTCCATCCATAGTTCATCAGGCACTCTGTCTATCAGATCTAGTCCCTTAAATCTATTTCTCACTTCCACTGTATAGTCATAAGGTATTTGATTTAGGTCATACCTGAATGGTCTAGTGGTTTTCTCCACTTTCTTCAATTTCAGTCTGAATTTGGCAATAAGGAGTTCATGATCTGAGCCACAGTCAGCTCCTGGTCTTGTTTTTGCTGACTGTATAGAGCTTCTCCGTCTTTGGCTGCAAAGAATATAATCAGTCTGATTTCGATGTTGGCTGTCTGGTGATGTCCATGTGTAGAGAGTTTATAAATATAATTGGTCTCCACCTCCTGTCATGAGGGAAAAGAGACACACAAAGCTGAATGAATTTGGTGACTTACTACCTAAATCTTAGATTGAATCTTGGGTGTTTTTTGTTGTTGTTGTTGTCTTCGTTGTAAAATAAGGGAGAATGAATAATCTACATTGATTTTGTTTAAAGGCAGCAGAAGCTATTGTTGAAGATATTACATTCATTTTAAATAGGAAACATGTGAAGGACAGGTAATACAATATTCAATTTCCTGGGGTGGGGGAAAACTGAAACATTTTAGTTAAATTTATCAAAGGAAGGGATAGAATCAGAAACTTGTGCTGATCTCTTGACTCCTAATCCAGTGTTTTAGCACCAGCCCATACCATCCTCTATACCTGAGCAGAAGACAAAGATGATTCATATGAATAAGCTCTAGCTTTAATATTATTCATGGACTTTAGGTCAGTATTTATATTATAAATACCTAAAAATTTTAAGGAAATGAAAGAGTTTGGGGAAATGAATAATATATATCATTCCTACCATGTATTTTTTTTCCTAACATGTAATTTTTGCATTGCATTTACATTAGATTGTGTGATAGTGTCTAAGCTAAATTATGCTTGAGAACTAATGTCTTTTTATCTTAGATATAATGATATAGTTGGGCACATTAATCATACTTAACATTTGTACAGTGTTTTATAAATTGGCCCTCATGTAATTTTGTTGTGAACTTTTATAAAATCTAAATTGTGGCAGATCAGTTCCTGGTGATACTTGGACTGGTAGTTTAAATAAATAACTGAAATTGATTATACGACTAGAAACCTTTTTTTGCAAATGTTTATACAGTGCAGATCAGCAGGACTGAAATTTCAGGTTGAAAAAATTACTTAAAATTGTAAAAAGTATCTTTTAACAGTGTTTGTGCCAGTACACGTTTTTGAAATTTTTATCCATATTTAAAGTTAGGAAAGGGAAAGGAGATGGTGGGACAAATGGAGTGAGTAGCATGGAAGCATATACCAGATGTAAAATAGATAGCCAGTGGGAAAATGCTGTATGACTTGGGCAGCGCAAACCAGGCTCTGTGACATCCTAGAGGGGTGGAAGATGGGAGGGAGGTTCAAGAGGAAGGGGACATATATATACCTGTGGCCGATTTATATTGACGTATGGCAGGGACTAACACAATATTGTAAAGCAGTTATCCTTCAGTTAATAATAAATAAGTTAAAAATGAAGTCTTATTTAATACTTTATATTACTGTATTTATTTTGCCTACATATAGTTAACAGAATAATTCTCACACACCCTTAAATTTGATTAATAACTTTTGGTTACGATGATACCTATGTCAGTATGAAAAGTAATCTCTTTATTCTTTATGTATAAATAACAGTATGATTATAAAAATCCCTGAAAGTTTGGTAGCAGTATCTAGTGTTCTTAGCCATATGGTTAATGATACTTAAAATTTATGCTTAAATATTTATTATGAACAGAATAATGATACAGTATTTGGAGAATATCACTAATTCCCTCACATTTCTTCCATAAATACATTTATCAGAGAAATAAGGAATATAAAACAAAGGTTTATTAATGGGAAAGCAAAGTTTTATTGTCATTATGTTGATACACATCCAGTTTCCTTCTTAGGGACTAAAGTAAAACTATTTGGTAGTATTTTAAATTGATGTTCAGGCTATTAGCTCATTTATTTATTAATTGTGTAATTTTAAAAAATTATCTTTTTTCTTTATCATAAAGAATGCCTAGTGATGATGTTCTTTTGTCTTTCTTTACAGAGCTGAACTAGAGAAACATGGTTATAAGATGGAGACTTCATAGCATCCAGAAGAAGTGTTGAAGCAACCTAAACCTGAACTGTTTACTAAATTCTAGAACAGAGAACCCAGGATGGGATACCTAAAAATGTTTATTTCATTACCTGCTTTGATTTATTTTTGTTTTTGTAATGCAAAAAAATAAATGTTTTGATCTAATTTTGGTTTGGTTCAGAAGTCTTCATCTTTTGACTCTAATCATTAATTTTCTGATTGTGCTTTTTTCAGAACTTTATTAGAGACAGCAAAATTTTCTTGTAATGAATTTTTTTTAATGAATTTTTTTTTTTTTAATGTTAACTGAGGCTCTAAGAGGTTAAGTGATTTTGAGGCCAGAATTCATCTGATTGTCAATTCAGTACTTCTCTTAAACCACATAGATTAAATGTTGGTCTTATTTATAAGGTACTTCTTTTAAGTTACATTTAACCTTTATTTCATCTATATTTTGAAAGCTTAGGCATTTACTGACATTTCTAAGGTGACTCTTCATAACCTGTGTTTTTAAAATATTAGTTTCTGAGCCATTAATAATATTAATAGTTGATAAAATATTATTAGTACTTAACATCCAGAGTGGTTTGACCACAGTTCTAAGAATGATGTCTCTGTCAAAACTGAGGAAGTGGACTCAGATATTTTGTTAACATATATACATTCTCATATACTACGTAACAGATTCAGTTAGTACAATTAAAGTTCTGCACAGTGGTTACTATTGCCACATCTACTTTTGTGAATGAGATTTAATTTGGTAAAGGATTCTTATAACATTCAGAATGGAGATAATATATATAGCTTTTATTAGGAATATTTTCAAATTTTAATGTGTTATTTGTTTACAAGTAGAATCATTGGTACTCTTGAGTAATTTAAAATCTAAAATTATGTATCATGAGATAATATTGACATGAAAAAGAGGGTTGGGCACTTGAAATATCATTTGAGGTGTGCCTTGAAATTATTTTGGACATAGATAATTTTATTCTTCTAAGACAAGCATGCCTCTGCTTTGTCTACTAGATGGAACTACTAGATGAACAGATGGAATAAAGAATAAGACAGAATTTGGAAACTTTTTTTTTTTTAAGATTTTTTTAATCATATAATGAAGCACAGGTAGCCATACTAATGTAGCTTGTGAAGAAATATGATGTACGTTTTCTCAGTATTTTGATCAGTGATTACAAGGGCATCTTTAGACTCCTTGTCACCCTGACAGTGTCAGATTAGTACACAGAGGGATGGCCATCTCCTATGCCTTGAATTTAAATTGGTGAGGTACAATTTTGAAATTCCATAGGATTTGGGCAGAGATTTTAAATGGGTTACCTCTAGTTTCTCAATGTTTTGTTCTTAATAAGTTTTCAATATTCAGTTTAGGTGGCTTTCTCTGAGTACCTGATAATTGGTATTTGGCATCTGGATGATGAAGCACATCAGTGGTAGAAGGTTAGACCAGCCAGACAGCTGAAGAAAGTTCTGTTTATGGATTTTACGGTTAGTTGATATTCTTTAACTTTGGATCTTCACAATGAGTCTGTGAAACAAGCAAGAAGGGCCTGTTTGTTGTAGACATTTTATCAAATAGAAAACTAGATCTCAGAGAAAAATAAGAGATGAAAGGGTCCAAGGTTGCTTTTGAATTGTCAGATATAGACTTGAACCCAGGTTTTTAACCTTATAATTTTTCATAATCACTTAATTCTAGTTGAATCATTTTAAATTAAAATTGTAGGTGTAATAGTGGTCAGGTTTTGTTGTTTTTTGTTTTTTTTTTTTAAGAGTTTTCCTAAAAAAAAAAAAAAAGAGTTTTCCTCTTATTTTTTCTAAATTTTATCTGTTTTTTGGCCACACTGCAAATCCCTGCTCCCTATAGTGGAAGTGTTGAAATCTTAACCACTAGGCCACCAGGGAAATCCCTGATGGTCAGTAATTTTCATCAGGCCTTGGATTAAAATTGTTGCCATTGGATGCCATACTACTCCCACTGAATATTTAACTTAGAGGACTATGATAATGAGCCCTCTTTTTTTGAAAAATATAGTGTGTTAATAACGCTTTTTTTGTGTTTCAAGATCTGCCTCATTTTTTCAAGGTACTTGTATCGTATCTCTCTCATGCTTAACCTTAAGTTAAATGATGGAACATTATTCACCCTTTGGCAGTGAGTTGACAATTTGCACTACTTACAGTCCACCCCAGTGGCTCAGCGGTAAAGAATCCGCTTCCCACTGCAGGAGATGCAGGAGACTCGGGTTCCATCCCTGGGTCAGGAAGATTCCCCTGGAGGAGGAAATGGCAGTTTACTCCAGTATTCTTGCTGGGAGGGAAAATCCCATGGACAGAGGAGCCTGGCAGGCTACAGTCCATAGGGTTGCTAAGAGTCAGACAGGACTGAATATGCATGCAATCCACTCACATATATGACATTAAAGAGTTGGACTAGAGTTCTCTAGCTACCTTAGTGGCTTCTGTTGTACTCCACTTTTAAATCTTGGTATGAGTCCAGACCCTGCCCTAGGTCCACTTCTTGCTTTATCCATACATTAATAATCTCATCCTGTCTCAGGTGCTTAAAACAACAACAAAAATAGCTCTATGATTTGATTCTCTATTCTCAGTATTGGCCTCTCCCTTAAGCCCCAAACTCATATATTCAGCTGACATATATTCAAACTCAAACTCATTTATTCAGCTGACAGCTGCATCACCTCTCCAGTGTCTAATGGGTATCTTAAAGATAACTTGGTGAAGAGAGAAGCCTTGATAATCTTTCTCAAACCTGATCTTTCCTCTACTCTTCTGCATCTCAGTGGGTGACCCCTTAATCCCCATGCTGAAGCCAGCCCTGTTAGAACTTTTCTTGAATCCTTTTTTCTCCCAGTATTCAGTCCGTTGAAAAACAGTTGTCAACTGTCTCCAAAGAATATCCTGTATAGTTGTTATCATTGCTTGCCTACCAGCAGCGTCCATTTCCCTCTTCCTCTTTTCTAACAGATACACATTTCCCCCTCTCAGATATCCATCCTTCATTCACATGGACCATTTGACTCAAGACAAGCCAACCCCAACCCCGGTTCATCTTCTGTATAAATGAATGAATGAGGGATGGACTGACTTTCCAAGTGTGAGCTAGTGAAACAATGGGCCAGAGACAAAATTGCAAAGAAAAATTCTGGCTCTTGAAATAGCACATAAAGGGAGGCTCTTCCTCTGCATATGAATAGGGGAGCATCTAATCTCAGTTGGAAGTGGCAGTCATCTAGCAACCATACCAGTTTGAGGGTTAAAATGATTAGAAAGCCTGGAGAAAACGGTTCTTTGATGTCATTGAACTGCTCTAGTGCTAGGCTTCCTGTAAAAAGCCTACAAATTTCCTGGACATTTAAGACATCTTAGGTTGGAGATATGGTTTCTAACGTATGTCCAGAATCTTGTCTACTTCCACTTACTAGTCTAATCTACCACCATTGTTCACCAGGACTTACTGCAATGATCACCTAACTGGTCTCTGCTTCTGCTTTCTCTGCCCGACAGTCTTGTGGGAAAAACATAGTGGTCTTGTTAAAATTTAGATCATGCTACCCCTTAAATGCCATCAGGGGCTTCTTAAAGCAGCATAAAATCTAAAGCTTATAAAGCCAACATAATTTGGCTTCTCCTTTTCTCAACTTACTTAATTTTCAGTAATGTCATATTTTGGTCACTTAATGAAGAATTTTAAAAAAGCTCACCTAAGCAGAAAATGATTATACTACACATAGTTGGCCTGAACATGGGAGGGGCCTATGAGCTGTCACCTGGAATGCTTGCCTTCATCTGTAAGTCAGGCCTTTCCTAGCCACTAAGCCACTCAGTAGTGTTCACTCTGCAACCCCGTAGATGGCAGCAGGCCAGGCTTCCCTGTCTATCACCAACTCCCAGATCTTGCTCAAACTCATGTCCACTGAGTCAGCGATGCCATCCAACCATCTCATCCTCTATAGTCCCCTTCTCTTGCTGTCTTCAATCTTTCCAGCATCAGGGTCTTTTCTGATGAGTCAGTTCTTCGCATTAGGTGGCCAAAGTATTGGAGCTTCAGCATCAGTCCTTCTAATGAATATTCAGGACTGATTTCCTTTAGGATGGACTGGTTGCATCTCCTTGCTGTCCAAGGGACTCTCAATAATCTTGTCAAACATCACAGTTCAAAAGCATCAGTTCTTCAGTGCTCAGCTTTCTTTATGGTCCAGCTCTCACATGCATACATGTCTACTGGAATAACCATAGCCTTGACTAGACAGACCTTTGTTGGCAAAGTAATGTCTCTGTTTTTTAATATGCTGTCTAGGTTGTCATAGCTTTTCTTCCAAGGAACAAGCATCTTAATTTCATGACTGTAGTCACCATCTGCAGTGATTTTGGAGCACAAGAAAAAGTCTGTCACTGTTTGCATTGTTTCCCCATCTATTTTGCCATGAATGATGGGACCTGATGCCATAATCTTCATTTTTTGAATGTTGAGTTTTAAACCAGTTTTTTCGGTTTCCTCTTTTCACTTTCATCAAGAGGCTTTTTAGTTCTTCACTTTCTGCCATAAGGGTGGTGTCATCTGCATATCTGAGGTTATTGATATTTCTCTGCATATCCCAGCAATCTTGATTCCAGCTGTGTTTCATCCAGCCTGGCATTTCACATCATGTACTCTGCATATAAGTTAAATAAGCAAGGTGACAACAATATACAGCCTTGATGTACTCCTTTCCCAATTAGGAACCAGTCCATTGTTCCATGTCTGGTTCTAATTGTTGCTTCTTGACCTGCATACAGATTTCTCAGGAGGCAGGTCAGGTGGTCTGGTATTCCCATCTCTTTAAGAATTTTCCATAGTTTGTTGTGACCCACACAGTCAAAGGCTTTAGCATAGTCAGTGAAGCAGTAGATGTTTTTCTGAATTGCTTTTTTTGTGATCCAACTGATGTTGGCAATTTGATCTCTGGTTCCTCTGCCTTTTCTAGTTCAGTCGCTCGGTTGTGTCTGACTTTGCGACCCCGTGAACCACAGCACACCAGGCCTCCCTGTCCATCACCAACTCCCAGAGTTACCCAAACTCATCTCCATTGAGTTGATGATGCCATCCAACCATCTCATCCTCTCTCGTCCCCTTCTCTTCCTGCCCTCAATCTTCCCAGCATCAGGTCTTTTCAGATGAGTCAGTTCTTCGCATCAGGTGGCCAAAGTATTGGAGTTTCAGCTTCAACATCAGTCCTTCCAATGAACACCCAGGACTGATCTCCTTTAGGATGGACTGGTTGGATCTCCTTGCAGTCCAAGGGACTCTCGAGACTCTTCTCCAACACCACAGTTCAAAAGCATCAATTCTTTTGTGCTCAGTTTTCTTTATAGTCCAACTCTCACAACCGTACATGACCACTGGAAAAACCGTAACCTTGACTAGAAAGACCTCCAGTCTAAATCCAATCTAAAGTAGTTGATCCAAAAGAGGTTACGTGCTTTAAAAAAAAAAATGCTCTTCAATAATGATTTTTCCATTAATGTTGCAATGAAAATGATTAGAAATGTATGTTTTCAGAATAAGTAATGGTGAACAATGACCAGAATATTGATTTGGCTTTGCTCTCTTATGTAGTTGCCTTGGGTGGGCTTCATTTTATAGTAGCTATAGTTTGAATCCACTTGTCAGGTGGAATCACTGTATTATTACTCTTTGTTCCACAGATGTCATGGAATTAAATGAAGTTAATATTTCTTCCCTCCTTGTTATCCTTCGACTACTGTTTATTATTCAGGAAGTATTAGAACAGTATCAGTGATGGCAATAAGGTAGGATGACATCTTAGAGTAAGGTGACTATTAGAGATAGTCTTGTAATTTTTCCCCCTCAATGGAGATAATAGTTATAGTTGTAGGCAGGACCATGAGCTAATATTGCAGTGGTACATGGGAAATTGAAAACTCTAAATTGATATCTTCACCTGGGCAAGCACAATTCAGTTCAGTCGCTCAGTCATGTCCGACTCTTTGCAACCCCATGAATCGCAGCACGCCAGGCCTCCCTGTCCATCACCAACTCCCGGAGTTCACTCAGACTCTGAGTCAGTGATGCCATCCACCCATCTCATCCTCTGTCATCCCCTTCTCCTCCTGCCCCCAATCCCTCCCAGCATCAGAGTCTTTTCCAATGAGTCAACTCTTTGCATAAAGTGGCCAAAGTACTGGAGTTTCAGCTTTAGCATCATTCCTTCCAAAGAAATCCCAGGGTGATCTTTAGAATGGACTGGTTGGATCTCCTTGTAGTCCAAGGGACTCTCAAGAGTCTTCTCCAACACCACAGTTCAAAAGCATCAATTCTTCAGCGTTCAGCCTTCACAGTCCAACTCTCACATCACTACATGACTACTGGAAAAACCATAGCCTTGACTAGACAGACCTTAGTTGGCAAAGTAATGCCTCTGCTTTTTAATATGCTGTCTAGGTTGGTCATAACTTTTCTTCCAAGGAGTAAGCGTCTTTTAATTTCATGGTTGCAGTCACCATCTGCAGTGATTTTGGAGCCCCAAAAAATAAAGTTTGACACTGTTTCCACTGTTTCCCCATTTATTTGCCATGAAGTGACGGGACCAGATGCCATGATCTTCATTTTCTGAATGTTGAGCTTTAAGCCAACTTTTTCACTCTCCTCTCTCACTTTCATCAAGAGGCTTTTTAGTTCCTCTTCACTTTCTGCCATAAGGGTGGTGTCATCTGCATATCTGAGGTTATTGATATTTCTCCAGCAATCTTGATTCCAGCTTGTACTTCTTCCAGCCCAGCATTTCTCATGATGTACTCTGCATAGAAGTTAAATAAACAGGGTGACAATATACAGCCTTGACGTACTCCTTTTCCTATTTTCCAGTCTGTTGTTCCATGTCCAGTTCTAACTGTTGCTTCCTGACCTGCATACAGGTTTCTCAGAGGCAGATCAGGTGGTCTGGTATTCCCATCTCTTTCAGAATTTTCCACAGTTTATGGTGATCCACAAAGTCAAAGGCTTTGGCATAGTCAAAAAAGCAGAAATAGATGTTTTTCTGGAACTCCCTTGCTTTTTCGATGATCCAGCAGATGTTGGCAATTTGATCTCTGGTTCCTCTGCCTTTTCTAAAACCAGCTTGAACATCTGGAAGTTCACAGTTCACGTATTGCTGAAGCCTGGCTTGGAGAATTTTGAGCATTCCTTTACTAGCATGTGAGATGAGTGCAGTTGTGGGGTAGTTTGAGCATTCTTTGGCATTGCCTTTCTTTAGGATTGGAATGAAAACTGACCTTTTCCAGTCCTGTGGCCACTGCTGAGTTTTCCAAATTTGCTGGCATATTGAGTGCAGCACTTTCACAGCATCATCTTTCAGGATTTGAAATAGCTCAACTGGAATTCCATTACCTCCACTAGCTTTGTTCGTAGTGATGCTTCCTAAGGCCCACTTGACTTCACATTCCAGGATGTCTGGCTCTAGGTGAGTGATCACACCATCGTGATTATCTTGGTCACAAAGATCTTTTTTGTACAGTTCTTCTGTGTATTCTTTCCACCTCTTCTTAATATCTTCTGCTTCTTTTAGGTCCATACCATTTCTGTCCTTTATCGAGCCCATCTTTGCATGAAATGTTCTCTTGGTATCTCTAATTTTCTTGAAGAGATCTCTAGTCTTTCCCATTCTGTTGTTTTCCTCTGTTTCTTTGCATTAATCACTGAGGAAGGCTTTCTTATCTCTTCTTGCTGTTCTTTGGAACTCTGCATTCAGATGCTTATATCTTTCCTTTTCTCCTTTGCTTTTCGCTTCTCTTTTTTCACAGCTATTTGTAAGGCCTCCGCAGACAGCCATTTTGCTTTTTTGCATTTCTTTTCCATGGGGATGGTCTTGATCCCTGTCTCCTGTACAGTGTCACGAACCTCATTCCATAATAATCAGGCACTCTATCTATCAGATCTAGTCCCTTAAATCTATTTCTCACTTCCACTGTATAATCATAAGGGATTTAATTTAGGTCATACCTGAATGGTCTAGTGGTTTTCCCTACTTTCTTCAATTTCAGTCTGAATTTGGCAATAAGGAGTTCATGGTCTGAGCCACAGTCAGCTCCTGGTCTTGTTTTTGTTGACTGTATAGAGCTTCTCCATCTTTGGCTGTAAAGAATATAATCAATCTGATTCTGGTGTTGACCATCTGGTAATGTCCATGTGTAGAATCTTCTCTTGTGTTGTTGGAAGAGGGTGTTTGCTATGACCAGTGCATTTTCTTGGCAAAACTGTATTAGCCTTTGCCCTGCTACATTTTGTACTCCAAGGCCAAATTTGCCTGTTACTCCAGGTGTTTCTTGACTTCCTAGTTTTGCATTCCAGTCCCCTATAATGAAAAGGACATCTTTTTTGGGTGTTAGTTCTAAAAGGTCTTGTAAGTCTTCATAGAACCGTTCAACTTCAGCTTCTTCAGCATTACTGGTTGGGGCATAGACTTGGATTACTGTGATATTGAATGTTTTGCCTTGGAAATGAACAGATCATTCTGTCATTTTTGAGATTGCATCCAAGTACTGCATTTCAGACTCTTTGTTGACCATGATGGCTACTCTATTTCTTCTAAGGGATTCCTGCCTGCAATAGTAGATATAATGGTCATCTGAGTTAAATTCCCCCATTCCAGTCCATTTTAGTTCACTGATTCCTAGAATGTTGACATTCACTCTTGCCGTCTTTTGTTTGACCACTTCCAATTTGCCTTGATTCATGGACCTGACATTCCAGGTTCCTATGCAATATTGCTCTTTACAGCATCAGACCTTGCTTCTATCACCAGTCATATCCACAAGTGGGTATTGTTTTTGCTTTGGCTCCATCCCTTCATTCTTTCTGGAGTTATTTCTCTACTTATCTCCAGTAGCATATTGGGCACCTACTGACCTGGGGAGTTCCTCTTTCAGTATCCTATCATTTTGCCTTTTCATACTGTTCATGGGGTTTTCAAGGCAAGAATACTGAAGTGGTTTGCCATTCCCTTCTCCAGTGGACCACATTCTGTCAGACCTCTCCACCATGACCCGCCTGTCTTGAATGGCCCCATAGGCATGGCTTAGTTACCTTGAGTTAGACAAGGCTGTGGCCCTAGTGTGATTAGATTGAGTAGTTTTCTGTGAATATGGTTTTAGTGTGTCTGCCCTCTAATGCCCTCTTGCAACACCTACCGTCTTACTGGGCCAGCACACCTTTATTTATAATGTAATATTGTGTATTTTTCTTATTGTTTTTGTCCTTTGTTTATTATTGATCTCCTATTCTATGTTGTGAATTCTTTAAAGGTAGAACCCCTTTTGTATTCGTCTTATACTTCCTTGTCTTAGTTTGGGTTCTCTCAGAAGCAGACCTAGAGATAAGGATTTGAATGTGAGTAGTTTATTTCAGAAGTCATGAAAAACTGGGGGAGTAAGGAAAGAAATGGAGGGAAGGTAATAAAGAGTATATATCAAGCAAATTAGCACAGTGACCAAATAGACCTTAATTCTACCTGGGAATTCTGGGAGGCTGTTTACAACATACCTCAGTTACTTGAACCAAGAGATTGCAGGCAGGCTATTTATCTACCAGCTCCAGTCCATCATTGGTTGAGGGTTAGTCTGAGGGAGGGAAATTGTTAATTTCCCAGTGAATCATGGTGTAGCCCATGTGCATGTTGAGTAGATTTCTGGCTGCCAGGGAAAGATTTCAGGCAGAATCATAGCTGCTGACAGTTAGAAATGGGGCTGTTGTCCCTGGAAATGGTAAGTGATGAAGGAATAGGGTGGGACACTGACAACAACTGCACATCCCTCAACTATACCTAATGTGTCTTAAGACACATTCTTACTAAACATCTTGAAACCATTGATTCGGAGATCGGAGGAAGGATTGGCAGAATCAGCATAGACCAGGAAGTAGAGTAGAGATACTGTATCTTTTAACAATAAGAGAGAAACTTTTGCCAGCCTTCTGGTTATCAGGCACAAATCTTTATAATAAGTAAATAGACATTTAATTGCTACCTTCAGGAAAATATGTTGCAGAAAAATTTTCATCACATTTTACTTTGACTAAAATATGGCATCATTGAAACCCAGTAAGATTCAATAGATTGAACCGTGTTTATATTTTCAAGATTAGTCTCTTATTTAAGGTAAATGATATGCTTTTATCTACATTAGTGTTAATAAGTAAATAAAGATGATTTTACTAAGAATGTTTGAATTTTATGGTTGGCATTTTATGTGTAGAAACCTGTGGTCCAAGGTAATTGAAAGTATCTTCATGATTTTGATGATATTTCTAAGTAGAGGAATGGACAGAACACTGATTTTATGAGAAGAGCAATTTTTCTTTGCTAAGGTCACTATCACTAACTACAAAGATGATTATTTGTTTATGTCATTTAATATTTGTCAGTAATTTCCCCTTTGGTAATTAAAAAATGGATAGATGCTAAATTATTTTAGCTTTGGAGACATATTTATCTTTCCTCTGAAGCAATTCTATAGAAAAAATTATACAGGAGAAGAATGCCTTGCTGAAATTTATCAATTATAAGCAAAATGTTAAATGCTATTGATTTATATATTGGAGAGTTTCTTCATATTTTGCAATTTAGCTTGTTAAAATAGTAAAATGTTTTGGAAGCTATATTTCCACTCTTTGACCCAGTAGTCTTTGTCTATATATAGTTAGTAGTTGTCAGTAGTGTGAGGGATTGATTTCTGTTTGATTTTATTGTTTTTCAAATTAAATTTGATTATTGATAGACTAATAAATAATCCAAGTATTTTTAAAGTCACTAGAAGATGGCATATATACTTTTCCTTGGGAAATTTTTTCCCCTAATTTTTCCTGCTTGAATGAAATTAGTAGTCTTGTTTTTAGAATTGTCACAGGGTACAGGTCCTGGGAGCCTGCGTGGTGTGAGGATGGGGATCCACACATCCCTCTTTGTTTCAGTCACAAGTTTTTTGACCTTTTTTGCTTTAGCCATTGGGATTCAGTGTAAGATTTTACTTGGCAAAATTGATTCTGCTGCCTTTCTTCTAACGTTTGATAACAGTGATCTAGATTTTCTACAATATTGGCAATTTCTCCTAAATACTACCAAGTAAGTTAGATTTTACTTTCTGTCTGGATTCAGGGTAGAGCCACTTCATACTGTGAAAATTATGAACATTTTTTCTAAGTTTGCTGAGTCTCTGTTATCTATATATTTGTGACTATGATTTTAGGTCTGTAGAATTGGACAGATTCTTAAAGAGCATCTGCCTCTACAATAGATGAAGATATAAACCCTAAGCAATTGTGACCTGTCCTCAAGGTCACGTTGGACAGAAGCAAGAAAAGATTCTGTTCCAATATTCTTTCCACTGCATTGAACTTTCTCTTTTAGAGGTTTTATTTCATCAAGACTTTTTTTTTCCCCCAATATATGTATTTTCTTGGTCATATCACAGGGCATGTGGAATCTTAGTTCCCTGATGTGGGATGCAAACCGTGCCCCTTGCACTGGAAGTGCAGAGTCTTAACCATTGGACTGCCAGTGAATTCCTCTGTGTGTGTGTGTGTGTGTCTGTGTGTGTGTGTGTGTGTTGTTTAGTTGCTAAGTTGTATCTGACTTTTGTAATCCCATGGACGGTAGCCCACCAGACTCCTCTGTCCATGGGATTTTCTAGGCAAGAATACTGGAGTGGGTTGCCATGTCCTCCTCCAGGGGATCTTCCCAACCCAGGGATCAAACCCATGTCTCCAGCATCTCCTGCATTGGCAGGCTGATACTTTACCACTGAATCACCTGATAAGTCCCTTGTTAAATATTAGGAAATATTAATGGCTTACAGGGAAGGATGAGAGCAAATAATATTGCAGAAGAAATTCATCCATTCAAAAAATATTGAAGAGCTACCATGCATCAGGTTCAGTTCAGTTGTTCAGAAGTGTCCAATGCTTTGACATCCCATGGATTGCAGCACACCAGGCCTCCCTGTCCATGACCAACCCCCTAAATTTACTTAAACTTATGTCCATTGAGTTGGTGATGCCATCCAACCATCTCATCCTCTGTCATCCCCTTCTTTTCCCACCTTCAATCTTTCCCAGCATCAGGGTTTTTCCAATGAGTCAGTTCTTCACATCAGGTGGCCAAAGTATTGGAGTTTCAGCTTCAATATCAGTCCTTCCAATGAATATTCAGGACTGATTTCCTTTAGGATGGACTGACTGGATCTCCTTTCAGTCTAAGAGACTCTCAAGAGTCTTCAACACCACAGTTCAAAAGCATCAATTCTTCGGTGCTCAGCTTTCTTTATAGTCCAACTCTCACATCCATACATGACTATTGGAAAAACCATAATCTTGACTAGATGGACCTTTGTTGACAAAGTAATGTCTCTGCTTTTTAATATGCTGTGTAGGTTGGTCATAACTTTCCTTCCAAGGAGTATCTTTTAATTTCATGGCTGTAGTCACCATCTGTAGTGATTTTGGAGCCCCCCAAAATAAAGTCTGCCACTGTTTCCACTGTTTTCCCATCTATTTGCCATGAAGTGATGGGACCAGATGCCATGATCTCAGTTTTCTGAATGTTGAGCTTTAAGCCAACTTTTTCACTCTCCTCTTTCACTTTCATCAAGAGGCTCTTTAGTTCTTCACTTTCTGCATTGGGTGGTATCATCTGCATATCTGAGGTTATTGATATTTCTCCCAGCAATCTTGATTCCAGCTTGTGCTTCATCCAGCCCAGCGTTTCTCATGATGTATTCTGCATATAAGTTAAATAAGCAGGGTGACAATATATAGCCTTGATGTACTCCTTTCCCTGTTTGGAACCAGTCTGTTGTTCCATGTCCAGTTCTAACTGTTGCTTCCTGACCTGCATACAGATTTCTCAAGAGGCATCAGGTAGCATGTTACTTATTGAAATGAGGCTGTTAACGTACATATAAAAACTCTACATGTGCTCTATGAGGTGTGTAGTGTTCATGTAAGTTAAGTAGATGACTCCTGGCCTTGAGGGTTAAAATAATTTCTGTGTTAACACTGTATTGCACATTGATTTCATCTTGACCACCTAGGATACCTTGCCCTTTGTATTGATAACATCCAGATTTTTTATAGGTAATTAACACCACCACCTCTTTACTCCATCTCTCCTCCCAACTCCTCCACCTTCAGAGGGCTAAAAATCAAATTCATCTGTCCAGTTCTAAGCAAATGGGTGAAAACATGCAGCCGGTTCTAGGCCAGTTAAACTCTTTATCCTAGGACCTTCTATCTCAGAGAGATACAAAGATGTCAGAATTCATTCTGTCCTGACCACAGAATAGTTCCTGTTTCTGAGATCCTCTCCTTGAAGGAGCATCCACATTGTATCCTTCTGAAGCCTGGCGTTTCAGGCTTATCTTTGATTCTCATAACTTTAATGTCCTTTCACTAAATTCCCTTGCATGCTAAGTCACTTCAGTTGTGTCAGATTCTTTGCAATCTCATGGACTGTAGCCCACCAGGCTCCTCTGCCCCTGGGATTCTCTGGGCAAGATTACTGGAGTAGGTTGCCATTTCCTGCCCCAGGGGATCTTCCCAACCCAGGGATCGAATCTGTGGCTCCTGTGGCTCCTGCATTGCAGGTGGACTCGTTACCACTGAGCCACCAGGGAAGCCAAACCTATGTTAATTAAAGTTGGTTTCTAGCGCTTATAATTGTCTAACCCCAACTGATGTCTTTGGACAGGACAACACAAATGGGTAGAGAAGAACAGGAGCTACAGATGGTTAGGTTCTTTGTCTCAAAGTCCAAAACCTGAGTCATTGTAGGAAGAAGTGACAATTCTAACTGCCTGAATGAACCATTTAGCTCTTTGTTACATTAACAAGCTTGATATCAGGAGAACTGTTATGCAATAAAGATTATTCCCTTCTCTCACTCATCTTCTGCCTTCTCATTTAAAGGCTGCTTCCTAAGGAGTGGCACGGGGCGTCTTAGGGCTGTGAAGCACTGCCGTCCTTTTTTTCATTTTGATCTGTTAAAGTACCATCTCACTGGCCCTCTGCTGAGTGCTGTTGACCTTGTTCGCTGATTGCTTTTAGTGATTCCCTTCAGTGATTGATGAGATGACTGGACAGTAATGAAAACAGAGCTGATTCACTTTATCCTAGCAGGATTAAAGCCTGGAAACAAATCTAATTTTCTTTTATGGGGAGGGGAAATAGGAACAAAGATTTTGATCAGCGTCTTAAAGTAACATGAAAGGAAGACTGGCGGACTTCACATGGTAAAAGGAAACTTTGTAGAGGAAAGGAAACGTGACTGTTAGATTCCTAATGGAAGGAGTGGTGGTGGTCTAGTTTCCTTTTCAACAGTAAATGCCATTCACAGGCTAGGCATGGTGTATCTACTAGCTCACAAACCCTCCAGATAAATTTGTGATCTAAATTGGGAGAAAAAAGACATGTGGGAGACATAGAACAATGGTGGAAAAATCGAAGAGATTAGAATGGAGCTTTTGTCAGCGTAATTTGATCTTTCCCTCTCCATAATCTCTGTAAAATTGGGAAAATTAGCTTGTAGGAAATTGAGATATGTATAAAGTTCTCAAGTTCTCTGAGTCTTCCCCCCGCCCCGCCAGTGGTGATGAATATGAAGGGTTAAGTATTAAAAACTATATCGTAGCACAGAATGTTAGATATATGTACATATTTTTAAAATTAAAATTCTAATCCTTAATATTTATAGGCAAGTTACAGGTACCCATGACTGTGTTAGGCCTTGTCATAGAAAGATGCACCATTACAAGAACACTCCTCATTTCAAATTTTCCTTGCAGCAGTAAATAGGTAGTTATAGACAGAGAAAAGGGCAGCAGAATAGCCCAGTGAAATATCATTGCATTATTGTAATCACAGTTTACACGTCAATGACTTAGTCTCCAGGCCTCTTTTATAGCTGAAATAAGTTTGTATGTATCAGTCAGGCCAATAAGTTTGGGTGTATCAAGGCCACTGCCTGTCTCTACAATACCTCAGTGGAAATTGGAAAACGCTACCCTTTCCTCCAGTAGAATGCAGCCCCTTGGCAAGTAGAACACAGGCTGGATTTCAGCTCTCCTGGTTTCTTTCGCTAGGTTCTTTTATACAAAGTTACAGCCTATATAGCTATATATAACAGCCCTGATTTGAGTTCTTGGTTGTGTGCAACAGAGATTAACCCTAAATATCTTAAGCCAAAGGGAAATTTACTGGGCAGGATACCAGGAATCTGAGAAAGTGACAAGAGTTAGGGCTTCTCTGGCATCAGGAGTTAACCAAGGCTTCAATTCAATGCGGGAGACCTGGGTTCAATCCCTGGGTGGGGAAGATCCCTGGAGAAGGAAATAGCAACCCACTCCAGTATTCCTGCCTGGAACATTCCATGGATAGAGGAGCCTGATAGGCTACAGTCCATGGGGTCGCAAAGAGTCAGACACGACTGAGCGACTTCACTTCACTTCACTTCACCTCAGTAGCTTCCTGGTCCTTGGGTCCCAAGTGCTGCAATGAATTTGACCTTGGCCTGTGCGCTCTTCTTTTGTATTGCTCACTCAGGATTTACAACCCCAGGAGTGATGTTTGATTGCCTGGACCCTGGGTATACCAGGAAGCTGGTGGAGGAAGGAACAAGCTCCCTACTTCTGAAGTGGGAATTGGCAATGAGAGGTGGCACTTAGTGACCTCCCACTGAGATTACATACCGTTCAAACTATCCCCAAGGGGAGGCCTGGAGGCTATTAGGAAGGTATGTTACATATGGAGAGAGCTGGGTGCTGTATAACTACAAAATAGTAAATATCTGGTATAGGGCTTAGTAATAGTATCTGCCTTTTTTGTTACCTGATGAAGTATTATCTAGACCAAGCAGTTACAAAACTGCTATAAGGACAGCCACATAAAAAGTGTGCTAACTAGAGGCACATAGGTCACTAGTTTTCCTGACCCAGTGTTGGAGTGCATGTCCATTTCTCTATGTATAGAAGTGATGGCAGAAATGGGTGACCCAGAAGAGAAGAATCTCAGGTGAAAATGTGTAGTGAAATACTCAAGAAGTAATCTTGTAAATTCATGATTCCTCTTAGGCCTTTGTTGTCTGCCTCAGAGGCCAGAAGACAATTTTCTTTAAGAAAGATCCTGAATTTCTATTATCTCCTCTCTTATAGATAGAAATGCTTTCTTTTTTTTTTTCTACCTTTCTTTCTGTTTTTGTTTTTTTTCCCTTCCTTTCTCCATCCCTTCCTCCCTCCCTCCTTACTTTCTCCTTTTCTTTGTGTTCTTTCTTTTTTCTTCCCTTTTTACCTTTTCTTTCTTCTTTCTGCCATACCCATGAATAGCAAAGAAATGCCTGTTATAATCAACAAAGCGATCTGCTGGGAGTGGGGCGAGATGCTGTGACCCTAGGCTTCTGTAGGATTCCAAGCCTTCTATGCGACCCTTCTCTGCTTCTTCCTGCTGTAAAGGACGGCTGCTGCTTTTAGATGAGGTGACCAGAACCGGAGAGAGGCTGACAGTGATTCTGTTTTTCAGTTGTTACCCGTGACTCTCTGCTGATTTTTCTCTTAAAGTGTGAATTTTTCATGCCCTTGAGTTTCTTCTGTATACAAAACCTTTTTGTAGTCAAGACTCTGTACAGGTTCCTGGCCTGGCACGTAATCCAGTGGTTTTGTCTTTCTTCCAATAATACCGTTGTCCATATTATGAAACAACAAAATTCCTGCTCCTTTGTATATACTTCTTTTGATGGGTTGATGTTCATTTATTTAAAAAGAATAAAACACTGTCCTAAGACCTAGTGATGTTCTAAGCCCTAGTTTACTTTTCTGTTTTATTGGAAAGTAAAACTTATATGTTCTTATAGATTCCTTGCATATCTTATAGTCTAGTGGTAGAGACCAGGAAAAAACAAGTGGACAACTGTGTAAATATGTAATTACAAATTATGAGGGAAATAATTTTAAAGAAAAACGGGCTCAATAATAAAAATAGTATTGTTGTTGTTGTTCAGTTGCTAAGTCGTGTCTGACTCTTTTTAACACCACGGACTGAAGCACACCAGGTTCCTCTGTCCTCCACTATCTCCCGGAATTTGCTCAAATTCATATCCATTGAGTAAGTGATGCTGGGACCTGCTTAAGAAACGATGAGTTTGAGGAAGGTAAATCATGATCTGAAAATTGACAAGGAACCTTTATACAGGTGGATGGGGAGGTAGGAGTCAAGGGTGGGGGAAGTAAGGTTGGTGTGGGGGTGGGATGTAAGTGGTATATATTATTCAAGAGGGGCCAGGCTTAAGCTGTAGTGACAGGTAGCCCCCAGATCATCATAGCTGAACACGTAAGAGTTTATCTCTTGCTTCCATAAAGTATGTTGTGTGACACAGCTGTTTTCTTGGTGAGTCAGGTCCATCACATGGAATCCCATCTCCACACACAGCTGCCACATTCTCCACCAAAAGGGGGGAAGGTTATATGGTACTTTTCTCCACTGTGTTCACAGCCCTACCTAAGCACAAAGAGCTGGAATGCTCAGGAGGGAGTAGAGAGCTGTAAATTGTTGAGCATGAGTCATTTCCATCTCAGAGTCTGTGGGAGTGAGACAGGAGCTAGAACATTCCAGGCAGAGAGGGCAGCCTGGAGGAAAGTTCTGACGTAAGATTTTGCTCAGTACACTGCAGTACTGTTGGGTTGTAAGAGATCATGCCACTTCCTGTAGTTACGTAGAAGATGCACAGTTGAGGTGTGACACCCTCCACTCTCAGTTACCAGAGTTAATGCAAAATCATGTCTTTCATATAAAAATATGGCTTCAAAATCTTAGAGTCCTAGATGGGAAAGAGATAACTACTAATGATTACTAATATTATACTGTTTGTGATAAATATGTGCTCAATTGTGTCCAACTCTTTGCAACTCCATGGGCTGCAACCTTACAGGCTCCTCTGTCCATGGAATTCTCCAGGCAAGAATACTGGATTGGGTTGTCATTTCCTCCTCCAGGGGATCTTCCCGACCCAGAGATCAAACATGGGTCTCCTGCATCTCCTGTGTCTCCTGCATTGACAGATGGATTCCGTACCACTGAGCCACCTCATCTGTAGAATGGGAATAATAGTACTTAGAATAAACTGAGAACATGCATATGAGAATATGCATATATTTATAAATATATAAACATATACATTTATATATAAGTATATATAAATATATACATTTATACTGTCCAACTTGTGTTTTCTGCATCGTATTCTCCACCAAGCTGTCAGAATGAACCTAATAAAACATAAGTCAAACTAAAAAAAAATATATATATATATATATAGAGAGAGAGAGTACACCATCATCTTTCAGAATTTGAAATAGCTCAACTAGAATTCCATCACCTCCACTAGCTTTGTTCATAGTGATGCTTCCTGAGGCCCACTTGACTTCACATTCCAGGATGTCTGGCTCTAGGTGAGTGAGCACACCATCGTGGTTATTTGGGTCATGAAGATCTTTTTTGTATAGTTCTTCTATGTATTCTTGCCACGTCTTTGTAATATCTTCTGCTTCTGTTAGGTCCAGACCATTTCTGTCCTTTATTGTGCTCATCTTTGTATGAAATGTTTCCTTGGCATTTCTGATTTTCTTGAAGAGATCTCTAGTCTTTCCTATTCTCTTATTTTCCTCTATTTCTTTGCATTGATCACTGAAGAAGGCTTTCTTATCTCTCCTTGTTATTCTTTGGAACTCTGCATTCCAATGGGTATATCTTTTCTTTCCTCCTTTGCCTTTTACTTCTCTTCTTTTCTCAGCTATTTGTAAGGCCTCAGACGACCATTTTGCCTTTTTACACTTCTTTTTCTTGGGGATGGTCTTGATCGCTGCCTCCTGTACCACGTCACGAATCTCTGTCCGTAGTTTTTCAGGCACTCTGTCTGTCAGATCTAATCCCTTGAACCTATTTGTCACTTCCATACTAGACAGCATATTAAAAAGCAGAGACATTACTTTGCTGACAAAAGTCCATCTAGTCAAAGCTATGGTTTTTCCAGTAGTCATGTATGGATGTGAGAGTTGGACTATAAAGAAAGCTGAGCACCGAAGAATCGATGCTTTTGGAACTGTGGTGTTGGAGAAGACTCTTGACAGTCTCTTGAACTGAAAGGAGATCCAACCAGTCCATCCTAAAGGGAATCAGTTCCTGCATATTCATTGGAAGGACTGATGTTGAAGCTGAAACCACAATACTTTGGCTACCTGATGTGAAGAACTGACTCATTGGAAAAAGACTGTGGTGCTGGGAAAGATTGAAGGCAGGAGGAGAAGGGGATGAAAGAGGATGAGGTGGTTGGATGGCATCACTGATTCTATGGACATGAGCTTGAGTAAGACCTGGGAGTTGGTGATGGACACGGAAGCCTGGCGTGCTGCAGTCCATGGGGTCGCAAAGAGTTGGACACGACTGTGTGAACTGAACTGAATATACAGTACATGCATGTTCTCAGTTTAAGTACTATTATTCCCATTCTACAGATGAAACAGATACAAAAAGGCCAAGAGATTTACTTAAGGTCACACAGCAGGTAAGTAATGGAGTTGGTATTCAAACTCTGGCAGTCTGACTCAGGGCCCATTTCACCACTAACTCTAAAGCAGACTGAAAATGTTTTCTTGGTCTTGGCCAGAAAGGGCCTTGGGGACCAGGTGTCTGACCCTGTAGAAGAGAAAGTGTTATTGCATCTGGCAGGCACAAGGTGGAGGACAGGAGAAAGGAATGAGTGTAAGGTGCTAATGGAGTTGTATGGCCTTTGGGGGTTAGTGTTTATCCTGAGAATTCAGTTTGGGATGGTGAGAAGCCATTACTTTGTTAGCGTAACTAGATATTGTCCTGCTGTTCTTGTTGTTGGTCTTTCATATTGAGTATTTCTGGAAGCTTCATCCTACTGTAGTTGGAGAACAAAAGGTGCCCTGTACTGCTCTAGTGCCCAAGTCATAGAGGCACCATCCAGGGACCCATCATTAAAGCACAGAAACCAGAGGGATGAAAACTCATTGGAGATGAAGCTTGAGGTTCTTGAACAACTGCCCTTCCCCACCTACTGTGTTTCCCCTCAATACTAAGACCTAGGTGGGTCTGACGTTCTCCCCTCCAAACTTTTGAGTAGTTGTCTGCCGAATTCAATAACTTGGCACCCAGTCATGACCTTGGAGCAGAGAGGGTATCATTCTCGGTTTTCTGCCCACCTTTTTTTTCCCCACATAGTAAGTGACTGTGGGATAGAAGTGCAAGGTAACTACCTAGAAGCCCTGGGAAGAAATGCCAGGTGTGCAGGATATTCAGTAAATAACTTTCAGGGAATTATACTTGAGAGACCGTTGAGTTTCTATTTGTCTTACCTGGAGTCAAAGCAAGTTTCACTCGATGAGGGCACTGACCTGAGAACCGGTGTGAGCTATGTAACCAACCAGGAGATGGGGAGTGTTTTGGCTTTCTAAAAATAAATCCACTTTTATTTAAGATAGCTCTGGGACCAAATTCTCCCTCCTGATCTGGGCATCATATAATAGCAATAGGTTTCTCAGCTTCGGTGTACACTGTGAACTTAAAGCTTTTTAACAGTATTATCCAGATAGTTAATTTTTTTCCATTTAGCACTAGTCATGGGTTATAGTTTTCAGATTAGTTCTGCTCTCTATCCCCAGAACATGTTTTCCCAGCATATTCTATGATACTTCCTGCCTCCTGGTTTTGCTCATGCAGTTTCCCAAGCTGGGATGCCCTTTCCTCATTTCTTCAATTGGCGAAATCATTATTACTCTTTAGAATTCATTTTAGGGCACTATCCCCTACTGGAAGCCTTCTTTTTGGACTCTCAGGTTGGGCTTGTGCTTCCTGCTGCACTCAGTACTTTATCTTATTTTTTAGCTTCATTGAATTAAAGTTATCTGCTTTGAGGGGTTCCCCCCCTTCGTTAAATTCTTAAGTCCTCATGGGTGGGGTCTGTTTTTGTTCAGCCTTTTCACCTCTAGATCTAATCAAGTCCTTAATGATGTCCTTAATTCTCCAAGCCAGAATACTGGAGTGGGTATCTGTTCCCTTCTCTAGGGGATCTTCCCAACCCAGGGATCAAACCCAGGTCTCCCGCATAGCAGGCTGATTCTTTACCAGCTGAACCACCAGGGAAGTCCTTAATGATGTCAGTTAGAGCCTAATAATGATGGGTAAAAGCTGGTGATAAGATGTAGGGAGAGTTCCACAATTCTTTTGGAGCTTTGGAAGTGGAACTGATTCTATATAGCCATCATTGAAACAATGGAATCAAAATTAAGCTCCACAATCCAGTCATTCCAGAGAAGGTAAATAGAAAATACTGAAGCTAGATTTCAAACATGTTGCTGACTTCTAACTTGTTTTGAAGCAAGATGTTTATTCCACATGTCTTAATTTGCACAGCTGCAAAATGACTGTGTTGCATTGATTGAAATTTGTGGGGCCTGATATTCTTATTGAACTTTTGGATATCAACCATTTTGAATGCAGCTCATTATGCCAGAAACACCACTGCCACTTAATTGATGCAGAAGTGAAGACCAAGAGTCCTGGAGCAGTATGTACTGATTTGACATTTTCCTGGAATCGACAGGAGATATATTTCCATGTGGCAAGCTACTGAATCCCCCTACCCCAACCTCCCTGCTTTTCAAGTTATAAACACTTTCCTCATTGACATTTATTAGAAAGTAACACAAAGCATATTGTTGGGTTTGTATTCTATGGATGTTTCACATTGGGCATATTGTAAGCTCTCTGTTTGCCAGACATGACGGCATTCTTGGAGGTCAAGCTTTTAAATCCTGTTCTTTCATTTTAGTAATTTCATTGACTTAACCTTTATATAGATGAAATGTATAGTTTCCTCAAAGAATACTTTGGTGCTCCATGCTTGTGGAAAGAATGCTTCAGGTTAGAGATTCAGTCTGTGATCTGTCAGGTGATGATACAAAAGGTTTAACTTAAACACAAACACTAGGTCACAGAGGGCCAGGATCCAGATGGTTTTGTATTTGGTTACAGCATCCTACCTCTCCCTGTCATCTCTACCCTTTCTTCTCTTTTCTGCCATCTGTCAATATACTTGAATGAGGAACTTTATCACATGTGCTATCAACAGGTTTTTTTTTTTCCCACCTTCTCTTTTATGAGGTAGTAATAAAAGTGTATATCATATGGGAGGAGTGTTTGGGGGAGAATGGATACATGTATATGCATGGCTGAGTTCCTTTGTTGTCCACCTGAAGCTATTAATATCACAGCACTGTTAACCGGCTGTGCTGTGCTTAGTGGCTCAGTCATGTCCAACTCTTTGCAATCCCATGGACTGTGTAGCCCACGAGGTTCCTCTCTCCATGGGGATTCTGCAGGCAAAAAAACTAGAGTGGGTTGCCATGCCCTCCTCCTGGGGATCTTCCCAAACTAGGGATCAAACCCAGGTCTCCCACATTGCCAGGGGATTCTTTACCATCTGAACCATAAAAAGTTTTTGAAAGGGAGTATATCATAAGACAGCATCTAGTTTTACACTGTACTCAATCTTTACTCCAGAGCTAAATAGTTCAAGACTGAGCCATTAGTAATTCCAGTATTTGAGGCAAAGGGATTAAATGTTATATTTGATCTAACTTAAGGAGTGAAGTATAATTTTCTTCCATTATTTTGATCTTCTTTCTATCCTATCCATTCTTTCCATGCTATGCTGAATTGTATATTTGATTATCAATGTTTTTTTATTCATTATCTAAAAATTGTAGGTTTTGTTATTAAGTTAATAATACATTATAATTTATTACGGGCTTCCCTGGTGGCTCAGAGGGTAAAGCATCTGCCTGCAATACGGGACACCTAGCCATGTTCAATTCCTGGGTTGGGAAGATCCCCTGGAGAAGGAAATGGCAACCCATTCCAGTACCCTTGCCTAGAAAATCCCACGGACAGAGAAGCCTGGTAGGGTATAGTCCATGGGGTCGCAAAGAGTCGGACATGAATGAGTGACTTCACTTTCTTTCACTTTATAATTTATTATAGCAAATTACCACATTTGTTGGGAAGTTGAACATTTGAAATTAACCAATACAAGAAATTAACAACATAATACAAAACAGCTTATGAACCTTGCTGTCAGAATCACCTGATTTATTCTGTGCTCAATTAAGTACTAGCTGTGAGGCCTTAGGCATATTGCTTAATCTTTCTAAACCTCATCTGAAAGGGGATGTTCAGTTCAGTTCAGTTCAGTCGCTCATTAGTGTCTGACTTTTTGCGACCCCATGAATCGCAGAACGCCAGGCCTCCCTGTCCATCACCAACTCCCAGAATTCACTCAAACTCATGTCCATTGAGTCGGTGATGCCATCCAGCCATCTCATCCTCTGTCGTCCCCTTCTTCTCCTGCCCCCAATCTCTCCCAGCATCAGAGTCTTTTCCAATGAGTCAACTCTTCCCATGAGGTGGCCAAAGTATTGGAGTTTTAGCTTCAATGTCAGTCCTTCCAATGAACACCCAGGACTGATCTCCTTTAGGATGGACTGGCTGGATCTCCTTGCAGTCCAAGGGACTCTCAAAAGTCTTCTCCAACACCACAGTTCAAAAGCATCAATTCTTCAGCGCTCAGCTTTCTTCACAGTTCAACTCTCACATCCATACATGGCCACTGGAAAAACCATAGCCCTGACTAGCCAGACATTTGTTGGCAAAGTAATGTCTCTGCTTTTGAATATGCTATGTAGGTTGGTCATAACTTTCCTTCCAAGGAGTAAGCATTTTTTAATTTCATGGCTGCAATTACCATCTGCAGCGATTTTGGAGCCTAAAAAAATAAAGTCTGACACTGTTTCCCCATCTATTTCCCATGAAGTGGTGGGACTGGATGCCATGATCTTAGTTTTCTGAATGTTGAGCTTTAAGCCAACTTTTTCACTCTCCCCTTTCACTTTTATCAAGAGGCTTTTTAGTTCCTCTTCACTTTCTGCCATAAGGGTGGTGTCATCTGCATATCTGAGGTTATTGTTATTTCTCCTGGCAATCTCAATTCCAGCTTGTGTTTCCTCCAGCCCAGTGTTTCTCATGATGTACTCTGCATATAAGTTAAATAAGCAGGGTGACAATATACAGCCTTGATGGACTCCTTTTCCTATTTGGAACCAGTCTGTTGTTCCATGTCCAGTTCTAACTGTTGCTTCCTGACCTGCATGTAGGTTTCTCAAGAGGCAGGTCAGGTGGTCTGGTATTCCCATCTCTTTTTCCACAGTTTTTCCACAGAATTTTCCACAGTTTATTGTGATCCACACAGTCAAAGGCTTTGACATAGTCAATAAAGCAGAAATAGATATTTTTTCTGGAACTCTCTTTGCTTTTTCGATGATCCAGCGGATGTTGGCAATTTGATCTCTGGTTCCTCTGCCTTTTCTAAAACCAGCTTGAACATCTGGAAGTTCATGGTTCACGTATTGCTGAAGCCTGGCTTGGAGACTTTTGAGCATTACTTTACTAGCATGTGAGATGAGTGCAATTGTGCGGTAGTTTGAGCATTCTTTGGCATTGCTTTTCTTTGGAATTGGAATGAAAAGTGACCTTTTCCAGTCCTGTGGCCACTGCTGAGTTTTCTAAATTTGCTGGCATATTGAGTGCAGCACTTTCACAGCATCATCTTTCAGGATTTGAAGTAGCTCAACTGGAATTCCATCACCTCCACTAGCTTTGTTCATAGTGATGCTTTCTAAGGCCCACTTGACTTCACATTCCAGGATGTCTGGCTCTAGGTGAGTGATCACACCATCATGATTATCTGGGTTGTGAAGCTCTTTTTTGTACAGTTCTTCTGTGTATTCTTGCCACCTCTTCTTAATATCTTCTGCTTTCTGTTTTTTACCGAGCCCATTTTTTCATGAAATGTTCCCTTGGTATCTCTAATTGTCTTGAAGAGATCTCTAGTCTTTCCCATTCTGTTGTTTTCCTCTATTTCTTTGCATTTATCACTGAGGAAGGCTTTCTTATCTCTCCTTGCTATTCTTTGGAACTCTGCATTCAGATGTTTATATCTTTCCTTTTCTCCTTTGCTTTTCGGTTCTCTTCTTTTCACAGCTATTTGTAAGGCCTCCCCAGACAGCCATTTTGCTTTTTTGCATTTCTTTTCCATGAGGATGGTGTTGGTCCCTGTTTCCTGTATAATGTCACGAACCTCCATCCATAGTTCATCTGGCACTCTTTCTATCAGATCTAGTCCCTTAAATCTATTTCTCACTTCCACTGTATAGTCATAAGGGATTTGATTTAGGTCATACCTGAATGGTCTAGTGGTTTTCTCCACTTTCTTCAATTTCAGTCTGAATTTGGCAATAAGGAGTTCATAATCTGAGCCACAGTCAGCTCCCAGTCTCGTTTTTGCTGACTGTATAGAGCTTCTTCATCTTTGGCTGCAAAGAATATAATCAATCTGATTCCGGTGTTGACCATCTGGTGATGTCCACGTGTAGAGACTTCTCTTGTGTTGTAGGACTATGTAAATTGAGGAGTTATTGTAAGGTTAGTGAGGTAAGCCTTTACAGCATTCAGCAGAGAACCTGACACTCTGTAAGTACTCCATAAGTGATAATAGTTTTCATTTTTAATGTTTATTCTGTTAAATTAATTTTGACCACTAAAGAGATGAAGTAATGAAATGGAGTTTTTTTTAAAACCTACTTCTCTATTTTTAAATGTGATTCTCTGGTGGTTTCTAAAAACTATTTTTATTATATGTAGAGAGATATAGCTTCATGAATACAGTTATCATCTGCAGAAAGTCATGCAGTGCTTGGCTCACGTGTCTTGGGTCAAAGGCTGCATATTGCTTTTCTCTCGTGCTTTCTACCAAGGTCATTGTACTAATACCAACAGCTTGGAACAGGACTTACCAAACTGCAGCCTGCAGACCAAGTCCAGCCCCCTGTCTGTTTTTGTGTTGTCTGAGAGCTAAGAATGGTTTGTATATTTTTTAATGGAAAGTAAATTTTTTAAAAGAATAATATTTTGTGACATAGGAAAATTATATGAAATTCAAATTTCAGTGACCAAAAATAAAATTTTATTGGAACACAGCCACTCACATGTATTTACATATTGTCTGAGACAGGTTTTGATCATCAGAGTTAAGTGCTTGTGATAGAGACTGTATGACCTGCAAGGTCTAAAGTATTTATTATCTGGTTCTTCGCAGAAAGGCCCTTTACTTCTGACTTTGAATAATAAAAATATATTTATGGATAAGGCTTTCAAAAGTGAGTCTTCATTTAAAGACCGTACTTTTGTTTGCTAAGGCTGCCATGACAAAGTATCACAGACGTGAAACTCTGGGCGGTTCAAACAACCAAATGTATTGTCTCACAGTTCTAGAGACTAGAAGTGTCAAATCAAGATGTGGGCAGGCCATGCTGTCTCTGAAACCTGTAGAGGAATCTTTCCTTGCCTCTTTTTGGCTTCTAATGGTTTGCTCACAGTCTTTTGTCCCTTGGCTTACAACTGCATAAATGAGTCTGCCTTCATTGTTGCATGGTGTTCTCCCCGTGTGTCTGGCTTCACTGAATGTGTTCTTATAAGGACATACCCTACTCCAGTGTGGCCTCGTCTTAACATTTGTAAGGACCTTATTTCCAAATAAGTTCACATTCTGAGGTACTGTGGGTTAGGATTTCAACGTATCTTTTAAAAAAAATTAATTTATTTAAAAAAATTTTTAATTGGGGGATAATTTCTTTACAATGTTGTATTAGTTTCTGCTGTCCAACATATCTTTTCATTCTGTAGGGTAGGTTGGTTGGGGAGACACAATTCAACCCATAACTATCAGGAAACTAGATTCCAAAAATATGAAGGGATTTACTTAAAGTCACAAGGAGAGTTAGTAGCAGAACCAAGACAAAACTTTGAAGTCATAAGACTTGAACTAGAACCTGGAAATCTAAAATTTTAATTAATGAATAAACTTTCCACTACACTATATGGGTTCAATGTAAATTAATCACTCACATCTAATGTATATACAATATAGAACATTTTTGAGTCCTTTTAGTCTCTCTCTCTATATATATACAAATATATATATAAACATTATTAATGAAACATACTATTTAAAGTTCTGGACTCTTATTTATTTACACCTAAGAGAGAAAGATTGTAATGAATGTTTTCTATTTCATTTGTCAGCTAACCATTCCAGAAAGCAGAATAAAGTATTTATAATCTATATTATGTACGGACACTTTAATATTCTGCTAAACTGTCAAAGTTTACTTTCTTATTCAGAAGTGACATGCATACAAAACAGTATTAAAGAAGAAAAATCAGTAATATAAATAATAATTTGTTTAAAGTTCTTTTAAAAATAATGTATCTGCTAACTATATATTTTTTTCTTTTCCAATGGCTATCACTGTTATCAACCATAAAAACTCAAGCCTAAAATTATTCCTCTCTCAAAACACTCTAAAAGTACTATTTGTAGATAGATTCTCACCTCCAAAGGTTTGTTAATGGCTGTATGCAAGGAGCTAATAGAATTTCTCGTGTTAAAATATTAAAATATGGTGTATGGGGGAAAAAAAGGATTCCTTTAGAACTAAAAAATAATAGAAACATGGAAAATAAATATACTGGTGTTACACAAGGGCAGGAAATAGAGTTGGGAACATTTCACCAGACCTTGTTTACCTGTGAATACCAACTGTTCTTCAGAATATTTTTCACATAGTATCAGATGCTTATGTTATGGGGAAGCCAGGGCATTTGAGATGAAAGAAATCAACCTGCGTGATTTAGCATTGCTATTCCCTTGAGCTGAAATCAGGCTTTTGGTTTAATGTTTTGGAAGATGCTTCTGCCTCCGTCAGCCAGCACTAAGGCAATTGGGTACATGGCTCAGTAATCCTAGATATGAATACCCTAAATTAACTTTCAGGTGTAACATTTGGACACTTAAAACCTATAGTATCTTATGATTAAATGACTGAACATTGAAGGAAAAAGCTGACAATAGCTTTGTTGCTGCACAGAAGGTTCCAGATTTAGTGGGCCATGGAGTAATTAATTGCCACAATGTGTGCCGTTGAAGTAGTTGGAAGAGAGGGAAAATTACCCCATTTAACTGATAGAAAAACTGAGATGAGGGCAGCTAACTAGCTTGTGGTTACCCAGGGAATAGTTGGCTGAGACTCCAGGATTCCTGACTCCAAATTCATTGCTGTAACCACCAGACTAAAACCAGCTGCCAAAGGCTGTAATTTGGTCTTGAAGCCGTGGGCATAGTTTAGAACCACAATAGTGAGGGAAACGCACTTAAAGGAGGACCTTGAAAATCTTTCAAGGGAATTATGCCTCTTTATCTATGTTGATTATGCAATGATTGGAATAAATGTGGGTTTTGGCCCCACCACATTTGTGGTATGGGTTAGGCTAGGGTCCCTTTTAGGAAACTGGGAAGTTTGCCTCACTCTTGGACCAAAGTTTTTAAACCGATTGTGTTGAGTTCATGATGCACAAATCAATGTGTTAACATTATGCTTTTTATTTGGCAGAAGTCATAACATAGGTTGCCATGGATATAACAAGATGGGCCAGAGAGGAGAGGATTGGAGACTTGGAAACTGAGAGAGCACACTTCTTGGGGCCACACGGTGATCTGGAGTGGCCCAGAGGTGGGTGATCTGCAGGGAACTGAGTGGGCACAGACTTTGCACTGAGAAAGCCTTCAGTGTCTCCAGAAGCAGTAACAGAAGTGGGTTCTGACCATGGGTGCCAGGCTGAAGCTCTGTAAGGCAACCCTCAGACATCATGGAGGTTGGGATTTTCATCTTTGGGGCTGAGGCTCAAAGAGTGGGTTTCAATGTCAACATTCAAGTTATTTTTGTAAGAGTAAAGAAACACTTAATCCATTGGAATGGTGTACCAGGTAATAATAACCATTACATTAACATCAATAATAACTATATAATATCTACTCTTTATTGAACTTCTATGGGATGGATGTTATGCTAGCTTTTTACATTCGTTATCTTGTTCATTCTTAACTGTAGCCCTGCAATACAGGTTTTATTTTTCATATTCTGTAAATGTAAATGTTTTATTGAGACTCAGAAGGGTCTCAATTTGCCTAAGGTCACAGGGATACAGTAAGAGAGAGAAGGGATTTGAACTTAAGACTCCAATACCACTGCCCATGCTTTATGTTCATCCTCACTGGAGTAGGGGACATACCAGTCCATAGGTATAAGATGAGAGCCTAGTTATGAAATCTTAGGGGCAAGGCTGTTGGATGTAGTGTGAAAACTCTTAATGTGTTTTTTAAGAACAAGATTGATTCTAGAGATTAAGCCTTGGCTGCATTTTCAAGTAGGCATGAAATGGCTGTATAGCAGGAGATTGAGGTTACTAACCAGGTCCTTATCCATATGCAAGTGTCCTTCCTCATAGTGACAGCTTTTCCTTACTTACTGGTTATGTGTACAGACTTTGAAGTCATACAGAGGCAATTTCAAATATTGTTTCAGACCCTTATTAGCTGTGTGGTTAGGGGTACCACACAGGATTACTAAACCTCTCTGAGCCCTGCTTTCTTCCTCTGCAGAGCCAGCAACTCACAGGATTGTTGGGACGAGTCAATGAAGTCTTATATGCATATCCAGCCTGTGACATGTTGTCAATGGTCTTCAACATTACATTACAATAATTACATTAATTACTTTAGAATCACCTGGAGGCCTATGAAACCCCCGATGGCTGGCCATATTCCAGATCACTTAAATCAGAATCTCTAAGTATGGGATCTGAACATCAATCCAGATCCAGTTTTTCAAAACTCCCTATGTGATTACATTGTAGGCCAAGGTTGAGCACCAACATGTAAATGCTGAATAATACTTTTATCTCATTTAGGCGAAAGGTAGTTTTCTTCCTCAGTCTAGCAAAGAATTAGAGAAATTCCTGAGTGCAAGTTATGGCTAAGTTAAATATTAAACATAAAAAGTGTTTTCCTATTTATAAATACAGAACTAGCTTTTCATATTTACTCTCAGTTCAAAGTTACTGTTTCCTTTATTTTGCTAGGTCTCCAATTTTATCTATTAATTTGCACAATGAACAAGAATGAGAAACCAAGGGCAAGTTTTTAAGGATGGATATATACCTCCACAGCAGATTGTCATACATCACTCCCCTGCCCAGAAACCCCACCTACACACATACATTTTTCCCTCTGGGAGCTTCCTGTGTTGTGGATTAGCGGTGTCTGACCACATCATGTCTGAAACCCATCTCTGGGGTTTGGCAAGCCAGGGGGCAGTACAACCTGAGGCCTGGGTCTGGAACTGGCTCTCAGAGGGAAGCTAACGTAGAGCTGCCTTTTTGGGGTGGAGGATCATGGAGATGGCCAGTGGGAAGTTTGGAGGTCAGTGCCTGCAGGGACACTGAGAGTTTCAGAATTGAGAGCCCAGATGCAAATGCTGAGTCCACTGAGCAGGTGCGGGATTGTAAATGAGGGAGAGCTGAATGGAAACTGGATTGAATCAGGAGCAGAAGAGAGGTTGCTGAATGATTGTCGCAAACTAAACTGTGTATCCACTGCTCAAACTGTGAGTGCTGAGTTGATTTATTTGGTCAAGGTGGGCTTGTCATAAACAGATATATGTCATGATCCTTAAGTCACTCTATGACCAATACTCTTTTCAAAGTATCAGTTGGGCTAGAAAGAGTTGGCATAGCTGATAAAACAGACTAGTTGTTGAAAGAACAAAGAGTAAAGTAAAAGTAGGGTGTCCATCCTCGTTTGACAGGTATAACTTAATTATAAATAGGGCTCCCTTTCATTCTCAAAGCTGCCCTTGATTTGGCTTAAAAAATAAAAATAAAAATTATACAGCCCCCCTGTAAAAGAGTCTTGGAGTTCCATATTCTTCTAAACTGGAACTGATCACACTAACTATATCAATAGACTTAGTTAGAATTTCAAAAAATTAGTGAGGATATACCCACCTATGAGGATAAAAGTAAAAATTATTTACCAAATTCATTCATTACTTTGAGGCAACAGTTGTCCCACAAGCAGAAAGCTCTTTATAGCCAGGTAATAGCAGCAAGGTTTAGCAGAAACTAAGTTTACCACTTTGGTCAAATGTGTCTATTTCTGGGACTTCCCTGGTGGTTCCCAATTCGCCTTGCAATGCAGGGGATGCAGGTTTGATTCCTGGTCAGGGAACTAAGATCCCATATGCTACTGAGCAACTAAACCCATATGCTCTGGGTGCCACAACTATAGAGAATCAGGGTGCCACAACCAGAAATCTGCATGACAAAACTAAGGCTTGCCACAGCCAAATAAATAAATTAATCACAAAATTCATCTATTTCTATGCCAGCCCCACCATAACCTAATTAATAAAGTCTTTATATCTGATAGAGCAAATCATCTAAACTTATTCTTCTTTTCCAGTAAGGTGTTAACATTATTGACCATTTGTTCTTTTCATATGAATTTTAGCATTACTTTGCTGAATTTCTTGAAGCAAGTTGTTGAGATTTTGATTGCAATTACATTGAATTTAGGGAACAATTTCGAGGGGGAATTGATATCTTAATGATTTGGGAGGTCTTTCTCATCAGAAATGTGGTATGTTCTTTGACTATTAGGTCTGAATGGCTTTCAATCGAGTTTTGTGGATTTACCCAGAAAGACCTTTCATGTCTTTTGAGAAGTAGTAAAGAATAGAGCCGTAGCATTTGGAATCTGGTACCAGGCTCCCTGGATTTGAACTCCATCATTTTTCACCTATTAAGTGTAAATTTACATAACCCCCCTGTGCATTAGATGCTTCATCTTTAAAGTAGGGATATAATTATGCTCACTTCAAAAGGCTGTTTGGGCTCCTTGGTGGCTCAGTGGTAAAGAAAGGGCTATTGTAAATAGTAAATGAATTAGTATGTAAAACATATAGTAACAGGTCTGGGAAATAATAAGAAACATAAGTATTTGCTGCTAATATTCCTAGGTTCCTTTTTTTTTAATAATTACATTTTTCTACATGGACATGTAATTGACTTTAATATTGATTTTAAACTTAATTATGTTGTGGTCAGATAATCATTTGTTAGAAATTTCTTGAGGATTGCTTTATGGTTTACATTCAGTTTTCATAAATATTCCATGAGTTCTTCAGAAGAATATATATTCTTAAGTTATTGGGTACAGATTTCTCTATGTGATAATTAACTTGAGTTTATGAATTATGTTGTTCAAATCTCCTACATTAATACATTTAAAGTGTTTTCAGTTTATCTAGATTAGTGAATGAAATTGAGTTAGTAATATGGGAGATCTCTGAGCAATTTTATTTATTTAAAAAACATGTATTTGTTTATTTGGCTGTCCGGGTTTTAGTTGTGACACACGAGATCTTGAGATGCGGCCACAGGATCTTTAGTTGTGGCATGTGAACTCCTGGTTGCGACATGTGGGATCTAGTTCCCTGACCAGGGATTGAACCTGAGCGCCCTTCACTGGAAGCACAGAGTCTTAGCCACTGGACCACCAGGGAAGTTCCTCTAAATAATTAAAAAATTTCACAACACCTACTGAAAATCATACATACAATAGCCATGAGGCTTCTCGGCTTAAATAAAGCAGAAGGTTTCTTTGCTTTTTACCTGAATTAGATTGAGTCCTTATGTTCAGTCCTTACATTTCTTCTTTCCGTCTTTATGTTCAGAGTAGCAGTTATTTATATTTCTGATTTTTAAAGATGAAATCATTGCACAACAGAATGCCACTATATTTCTACTAGTTTTGTTGTTGTTGTTGTTGTTGTTCCCTTAATCTCTCTGACCGATCCAGAATCGAGAGTGGTATGTTGAAATCTCCCACTATGAGAAAGGACTTGTCCATTTCTCTCTATGGTTGTATCAACTTTTGATTTATATCATTTGAAGCTATTTTATTAGTTATATGCAATTTTAGAACTGTTATATATCTTCCTGGGGAGTTGAAACTTCTGGTGTTATATTGGGATATTCTCTATCCATAAGAATGGCTTTTTTTGTTTCAAAGTCTGTCGCTTCTGTATTATTATAGCTATCCCAACTCTATTTTGATTAGTATTTGCATGGCTAGTTTTTCCTGTCCTTTTATTTTCCACTGTTTCATTTCCGTAGGTATGTTTCTGGTGTGCCACTTATAAACAATAAATACTTGGATTTTACTTTTCATCCAGTCTGGCAAATTTAATACAATTACACTTACTGTGATTATTGATGTATCTGGGCTTTTTAAAAAACCATCGTACTTTGTTCCTTCTCTTTGATTCACATTTTCTTTGCCTCTTCCAATTATCTTCCTGCCTTTTGGAGGTTGATGGAATACGGTTTTTTTCATTCCATTTTCTTCTGTTTATCTGAAAGTTTATCATTGTACTTCTTTTGTTTTAGTGATCACCCTTGAAATTTGGAAATAAGTTTAAAGAAGTCAATAATCAGTGCCTTAATCTCTCTCTTTGGAAGCATACACAGATCATTAATATATTGTAATTCTAGTCACTCTCTCACACACCTTTAGTGTTTCTGTCTTTTTTTTAAGCCTTCAAATTTGAATTCTTACTCTTTTATACAAATAATTTCACTTTTCTTCTTGTGACTCCCATATTTTCTTTCTTGGGATAATCCCTCTTCCTGATAATCACCTTTGGAAATTCCTTTGTTGTTGTTGTTGTTCAATCGCTCAGTCATATCTGACCCTTTGTGACCCTATGGACTACAGCACACCAGGCTTCCCTATCCTTCACCATCTCCTGGAGTTTGCTCAAATTCATGTGCATTGAGTTGCTGAAGCCATCCAACCATCTCATCCTCTGTCATCCCCTTTCCCTCCTATCTTCAATCTTTTCCAGCATCAGGGTCTTTTCCAAATGAGTTGGCTCTTCACATCAGGTGGCCAAAATTGGAGCTTCAGCTTCAGCATCAGTCCTTCCAATGAATATTCAGGATTGATTTCCTTTAGATTGACTGGTTTGATCTCCTTGCTGTCCAAGGGACTCTCAAGAATCTTCTCCAGCACCACAGTTCAAAAGCATCAATTCTTTGGCACTCAGCCTTCTTTATGGTCCAAATCTAGTAAAAGTCTTTTAGTGATGATTTCAACTTTTGTTTGCAAAAAAAAAAATTTTTTTTTTGCCTTTGTGCTTGGAAGACAATTGTTCTGAGGATATGAGTTGGTAGTTTATTTCCTGTCAACACTTTGAAAATATTATTTTAGTTTTCTAGCTTCCCTCATTGCCCTGGAGACTCTACCTGTAATTTGTAGATCATTATTTTCTGTTGCTTTTATGATTTTTCCTTTGTCTTTGGTGTTCTGTAGTTTCAATAAAATGTAATCAGATAGGGATTTCTTTTGTATTTTTATTTTATTCTTATTGTATTTATTTTTCTTGGTGTGAGTCATACTTCCTGCGTCATGTTTCCTCAATTCTGAAAAATTCTGAGACTTTATTTTAGATACTGACTTTCTCTAGTCTCTTTTGTCTCTTCCTGGTGTTTGGTGTAGTCTGCAGGTACCAAGGCTTTCAGTGAAGTTGTGTTCCTAGAAGTAGTTGAGGGACAGCCACAATAATGCAACTAAGCACATCTGTAGGCTCTCAGTTGAGTGAGTTATTGCCTTTGTGCAAATTAGAAAAAAGTGCCCCCTTCCGCAGATCAGGGCAGTAGATTTAGTGAGCAGAGAGCATGGTCTGGGGAGTAGGCTCAGGGTGGGTTTTAGTTACTTGCTAAGCCCTTAGCTGGGCAGCACCCTTGAAATGGTAAGATCTGTGGTAACTGGGTGCAGGGTCAAGATCAGAGACATAGGAAGGAAGCCCCAAAGGGCTACAGGACAACAGGGAAATCTTCATGTTGTGCAAAGGGAGAGATGGCTTGATGACAGGCAACAACGCTTGCACACAGACCCTGCCGCCTTTTATGGCTCACTTTCTGAAATGGAACAAGACGTAGGCCCTGTATCCTAGGAATTACGTTGTTTCTGTGTATGGATCTAACCTTTACTTCTTTTTACCTACATTCTTTCTTGGGGAGGGGGGGGGGTTGTCCATATAAAAACAGATTGTTTGGACATTTTTTACTAATGAAAAACAGCTATGTGATTTAACCATTTAATTAGTAAAGCAATGAAAAGACTGTACATTACAAATGTTCAGCAATTTTCATTATATGAAATATATACACCAAGTGTTTCTGATCACCCAAATGGGTGCTTAGATACTAAGTAAACCCAGTGAAAAGAGAGGCATTGAGATTTATACTCAGCCACTTTTCACTGGGCACTAACTGCATAGGACTGGCCAGGTCCCAAGCACTGTACTACGAGAGTACAAGGGAAATATTAGCAAAATACTAACATGGTAACCCTTGGGCCCTGAAGCTGGAAGAGATGTAAGCCATCGAATCATACAACCCATTCTCTGATTTCACTTGGGATTCATCAGCCTAAATAACCTAATCGAGTGTCATAATTGATTTGGGAGACTCATTTCCTTCCCTGGAAATCATTAAAGGTGGCCACGGCTTGCTGGAAGCAGCACTTTCTCTAATGGCATCCTCTGGACTCCTTCAGGAGGAAGAAAGGCCGTGTCAGCAGGTGGCTGCTCAGCCCTGCTGGCCCAAGGCCTGCCCAGACCTGCCCTCTGCACAAAAGCGGCCAGTGGCTCCTGAGGCCCCCCAACTGGGCGCCTTTCAGAGTGAACAAAAAGGGCGCATTGCCGTTCCTAATGGAGGCAGCCACCCTGGGCAAGGGGCTGGCCCTCGAGTCCCCTTGGCCACCACCCCAATTAGCAAGGCATGCTCCTTGCCAGTCAAGAATTTTCAGCAGGAAACTCTTTTGTGAGTGATTCAACTTTTCGCCTGTGTGAAATACTTAGAGATTGTGACTTCTTTTTCGAAGCCGGTGCTAAATTCCTAATTAAATCCTTACCTTTGAGGTTTTCCAGCCAACTGAGAAAAACCCACTAGAGGTGGCCCTAAAGAATTTGCAATTCCTTCTGTTTGATTTCACCAGTGAGAGGTGAAGCTGGGAGCAGCCACCCAGCTCAGAATACCTTTGGAAGTCACAAGAGGTGGTTCTCCTTTCCCAAGATTTTAATCCTCTTCTCTTTAGGGTGAAAATAGCCTAAACCAAAATCTGAAAGACTGGCATCAAGTCCTGATAAAGATGCTGAATTTTAAGGTCACAAATTTGGAAGATGTCCGAGATTTAGTTTTAGGATGTTCATTCATCTCTATAAGTACCCTATTCTTAAGCGTGCCTCTTCGTCCACAGTGGAAATTTCCATTTGAAATACACCCGCTACAAGTATAAGACATACCCAGTTTAGAATCACCTCCAGAGTGCTGGGCTAACCTCAAGTCTATAAATGGCATTTCTAAAATCATCTAAGAAAAAAACGTCCATGTCATTGGTGAGATAGAAAGGGTGCCCTAACTTGCTCCTTGATTTAACCATTATTACTGTTCCTCCATGTTCTCCATGATCCAACTTAAATTTTCTTGCTGTCATTTAAATTTCTTGTCTCTGTGGAGATGAATAACAGATGTTTCATATTTTTCAGGGCTTAAAAACAATATTTCTATGGGGTATGTAATCAAAATTTAATATTGTAGATTGCATATTTTATAGTAGCAGCTACTGCCCATAAATTGGCTCAAGCTGTAAATAAGCCAAACTTATATACTATATATATATATTTAAATTTCTTTTTATATTTTATATTTTTAACATGCACTCTTAGCTGCAGTAGTTGAAGAGCACATGTTAAAAGTACTGGAGTGTGGCATTCTTATTCATCCCTTTCTTACTTACAGATTTTATGGGACTCAGAGGTTATTTTTCCCACTTGATCTTGCATCACTAAATAAATAAATATAGATGATTTTTGATGTATAAAGATAGATTTGTAAACACTGATCCTGCATTTAGATGAAAGAATTCTACTTATATTTTACAAGGTCTAAACTGACTCTTGAGGACTAAAGAAAAAATGTATAATTTATCAAGGAAGCTGCTTAAATGCAAAATTAATTAGACCAGAGGAGTTTGGACAAGGGGATTAAACCGTCATGCTGGGATTTGGCTGGTTGGTGACAGATCACATGGGCCAGGGAGGCCATGTTGGCATGGGGAATCGTACGTTCCGTGCATCAGAGACTACAAGAAATAATTCAGCTGAAGTAGTGATGATCAGACAAGAGACTCAGACTTGGGAAGATGAGCCAAGCTGAGAGGGAAGAATGCTCAGGAATGAGGGACTCAGACTGCTAAGACTGTAGGAATGGGGGAGAGACTGGGGATGAGTGGGTTTGGGCAACCAAAGGCCAGGAACTGAGACCAAATAATTAGGCTGCATCTTGTATTTCCTTCCCTGGAGAAAGAAATGGCCGCCCAGTCCAGCATTCTTGCCTGGAGAATCCCACAGACAGAGGAGCCGGGTGGGCTACAGTCCACAGGATTGCAAAGAGCTGGACATGAGTTAGAGACTAAACAACTTGTATGTGTAGCAGATGCTAGCACCACCAGCAACAGTGGAATTTGATTTTGAGCTGTTAGAGTGGAGGGAGCATTTATTAGCTTCTATCCAAAGGAGAGCTGGTCTCTGAGAGAAGTCTAGTCTGAGCCTAAGGAAGCAAGGAGACTTGAGATAGGGAGCAGAAGGACAGGGGGCTGGACCTACCCTCCAGAGCAAGTTTCCTTACTGAATGAGTCCTTTAAAGACTGTGTAGAAGCAACTGTGGGAATCTGGCCCGAAGTTTCTGTCATCAAGATTAATTGCTGGTTAATAGGTAGCCAGTGGTGGCTCAGACGGTAAAGCGTCTGCCTACAATGCAGGAGACCCGGGTTCAATCCCTGGGTCAGGAAGATCTCCTGGAGAAGGAAATGGCAACTCAATTCAGTATTCTTGCCTGGAAAATCCCATGGACAGAGGAGCCTGGCAGGCTATAGTCCATGGGGTTGCAAAGAATCAGACATGACTGAGAATGCACACACACTCTAGAAGTAGAATTGCTGGATTAGGTGGAAAGTCTGTGTTTTTTGTTTTTTGGTTTTTTGCTGGGGATGGGGACTGCTGTGCTATTTTCCTCAGTAACTGTACCATTTTACATTCCCTCCAGCAGGGTCCACAGGATTTCAATTTCTCCATATTTTCACCAACACTTTTTAAACTTTCTGTTAAAATATGATAGCCAACCCAATGAGTGTGAACTGATATCTCACTATGGTTAAGGTAATGGCACCCCACTCCAGTACTCTTGCCTGGAAAATCCCATGGATGGAGGAGCCTGGTGGGCTGCAGTCCATGCGGTCGCTAAGAGTCGGACACGATTGAGCGACTTCACTTTCACTTTTCCCTTTCATGCATTGGAGAAGGAAATGGCAACCCACTCCAGTGTTCTTGCCTGGAGAATCCCAGGGACAGGTGAGCCTGGTGAGCTGCCGTCTATGGGATCGCACAGAGTCAGACACAACTGAAGTGACTTAGCAGTAGCAGTACCCAGGTGGCTCAGTGGTAAAAGAATCTGCCTGCCAGTGCAGGAGACATAGGAGATGCCAGTTCAATCCATGGGTGGGGAAAATCCCTGGAGGAGGAAATGGCAACCCACACCAATATTCTTGCCTGGATAATTCTATGAGCAGATGAGCCTGGCAGGCTTTAGACTGACTGAGCACACACACATTGTCATGTTCTGTATTTTGAGAGGCAGAGAGATGTAATGGTCAGCACACGGCTCTAGAGCCATTGAGCCCTGCATCGGACTCATGGCCCTGCCATTTATAAGCCATGTGACTTTGGTCAAATGGCTCTTTAAACCTCTGGTGCCTCCATTTGTTCATGCGAAAGTGGAGCTAATTACAGTACCCACCATCATAGGGTTGTTGTATTAAGTCAGATAAGACATGTAAAGTATGCAGCCCAATGCTTGGGACCTTAGCCATTTCTAACATTATTGTTATTAGAACTGAGGAATCTCCAAAACTATGGTTCTATAGCTGCTAGAAAATCCACCTGAATTGTTCTTATAGGCCAACAAGTAATGGTGCTGTGAAAGTGAAGTCATGCAGTTGTGTCTCTTTGCAACCCCATGGACTGTAGCCTACCACCCTCCTCCATCCATGGGATTTTCTAGGCAAAAGTACTGGAGTGGGTTGCCATTTCCTTCTCTAGAGGATCTTCCCAACCCAGGGATTGAACCTGGGTCTCCCGCATTGTAGGCAGACGCTTTACCGTCTGAGCCACCAGGGAAGTCCTGTCAAAACTACAGTGGAAATAAAAAAGAAAAAGGAGAAACATATTTATTCTGTTCTTAGACTCTTTTTTCAGTGCATGCTTGAATGATCATCTGTATGAGTATGTGTGTTTTAAGTTTAATTCATACAATTAGCTTTTTATTTCACATCTCAAGCAATTAGAGTACAAAGGGGAAAAACACTTCAACTTTCCTCTTTGGAGAAATACAACTGAAGATGAAAAAGAACATTTTCTAAGGCAGTTTAAATTTCACTGGGGATTTTAAATGCTATCATACACAAAATCTTTTTATTTTGTTTTTTTAAAGGAGGGTTTTTTTTTCCCCCCCTGGTTACACTTGGTCTTTGTTGCTGTAAGTGGGCTTTCTCTAGCTCCAGTGAGCAGGGCACGTGCCTACTCTTGCTTGTAGGGCACGGACTCTCCTGTGATGGCTTCTCTTGTGGCGGAGCACAGGCTCTAGATATTTGGGCTTCAGTAGTTGTGGCACACAGGCTCAGGACTCCCAGCTCATGGGCTGAGTTGCTCTATTGCATACAGAATCTTCCTGGACCAGGGATTGAATCTGTGTCCCCTGAATTGGCAAGCGGATTCCTATCCACTGTGCCACCAGGCAAGTCCTACACAAAACTTTTATGCTTGCAAAGTAGTAAAAAATGGTATTTGATTACCATAAAAATTGAAATAACCCTCATTAAATATAAAATCTACCCTCTTCTTTATGTGTTGATGATTATTTTTTGTGATCTTCTTCCATTTTTAGCAAAAAGAGAAGATATTTCATCATGCCTACAATATGTTCATACTACTTTACCAAAATATATGCAACATGTATAAAATGCAAAGGATTACTAACCTTATTATAGAATTAGCTCATAAAAATACAAATGCTCGCATGTAACAAATGGGCAACATACATGAACAGGAAATTCACACTATAAGAAATACAAATGGCCAGTAAACAATAAAGTAACAAATACTATTTTAACAGGGCTTCCCTGACAGCTCAGTTGGTAAAGAAATCTGACCGTCTGACGGCAATGCAGGAGACTCCAATTTGATTCCTGGGTTGGGAAGATCTGCTCGAGAAGGGATAGGCTACCCACTATTCTTGGGCTTCCCTTGTTGCTCAGCTGGTAAAGAATCGCCTGCAATGCGGGAAACCTGGGTTTGATCCCTGGGTTAGGAAGATCTCCTGGAGAAGGAAACGCTACCCACTCCAGTATTCTGGCCTGGAGAATCCCATGGACTATATAGTCCATGGGGTCGCAAAAATCGGACACAACTGAGGGACTTTCATTGATTTTAACATAAGAAGCTTATTTGACTCGGGGGTATGTATTTTACCACAAAATTCTTATTTTTTTTTTTTAACATAGCATGTAGTTATATCATTATTAAGCTTGAATCGGTATGCTTTTTTACCTTTTTTTTCAGATTTATTTATTTATTTATTATTATTGGTTGCATTGGGTCTTATCACATTTTTAAAAAACATTTATTTATTTTTTATTTTTTATTGCACTGGATCTTTGTTGTTTTATTGCATGGGCTTTCTCCAGTGTCGGCGAGCTGGGCTACCCTCTAGTTGAGGTGTGGAGGCTTCTCATGGTGGTAGCCTCTCTTGCTATGCAGCACATGGGCTCATGAGCTTCAGTATTTGTGGTGATGGTCTAGGCACACGGGCTTCAGTACTTGTGATGTTCTCCAGTACTTAGTTGCCCCTCAGTATATGGGATCTTCCCGGACCAGGGATTGAGCCCATGTCACCTGCATTGGCAGAGGGATTCTTAACCACTAGACTACTAGAGAAGCCCACCACAAAGTTCTTCATGATTCAATTACATTGAAACCAAACCTACAGATTAAGAGAGATTCTTCTCAGACAAGTTTATTATGTCAGTTTTACATGTTGTCTGAAACCCATGGAAAAAAAAAAAAGAGATGAGAAAAGATATGAAATAAAATAAAAAGTAGAAACTTTTACATATTCAAACAATGAAGTCTCTGCTCTGCAGTTCCTGAACAAAGTTATTTTCAATCTCTTCCCACGTTTTGAGTTTGGTAAAACATTTTTTTTTTTAATTGAGTTTGGTAAAACTTTTGACCTTATCTTTTTGCATCCTAAAACCATTTTGCCATCTTGTTCTTTATCGGCCTTGTAGGTTGAAGCTTCTTTTTTGGTTTTGATGATCATAAGTGCCATTGTCTATGAGCAGAGACCTTGGTCTCTACCATGACCTAATTCTTGACTGTGTCTATGGTTCTTTCTCTCAAATCCACCTAACATGAATTATATTTGATGGTGTGGCTATTCCTGAAAGACTTCCTCAGTTATTATATTGTACTTATTTTTAAGTAATAATAGTTTATCTTTGAAAAGTACTACCTGCCACTTTAATCATATATGGGAACTCATATACATAAATAATATTTTAAATAGGGATCTTAAAGGAAGAACCTAACACCTTTTTTCAGTGTGGAATTTTAAGTTCTCTTAATCCCTAATTTATTACACTCTGGCCACAGAGGTGACATTTCCTACGAGGTTTGGGAAATTTATGGCAGTACTAATAAAAATCAATCCTTGACTTGCCACCCACATGCTGTTTGAAGCTGTTCTCTTGGAAGACCTGGAGACTGTGGCATCTTAGATTCTTGACTTTGTTGTCATTCATCCCACCCACCCTTCATTTTTCTCCCTTAGTAACTGGTTTCCTCTCAGTCCTAGTAACCTAGAGGCACAGAAGTCCAAAGGCAACAGTCAAATGGAAACATAAATCTCAGACCCTCACACCTGAACACACCACAGGCAAGCTGACTGCCAGACTAACTCTGGGAAGCAGCTGCTATCAAATTTCATGGATGAGACTTACCTTATACCAAAAAAAAAAAAGAAAAGTCACTGCCTAAAAAACAGGAAAACAGAAATTTATATATTTTGAAGTGGTTAATAGCTGTCAGGCCAGTTTTTTTTTTTTAATGTCGTGAAAATGTTGGATCTTATCTGTAGCTCTGAGTGTGTGAGTGGTGTAAGTTCTTCCATTTGCTTTTTTCATTTAGAAGTTAATGGTTCTCTTTGGAATTCTAAGAAATGCCTTTCAGAGACAGAAGAGCCTTTACAATGTTGTACTGTTATTTATAGTTTCAGATTTTTTAAATCTTTGTATTCTTTCATATTAAAGCTGTCAGAACTCAGTCTCCCCAAATGACTTTGCCTCCTAGCATCTACTTGAGCAAACTGATTCAGTCGAAGGACCCGCTGGCAAGGTGTCTCCCCCACTGCCGGGAGACCATGCTCCGGAGTTTGGGAACCACTGCCCCTCAGTAACGAAAACTTGTTTTCTCATCAGTGTAATATGCCAGGCCAAAGAGAAGTTTCTGATATCTGGCTGAGGGAAGGCTGCACAGCAGTTTCCCATCGTTTGTGCTGTGGACCCTTAGTTTTTTACAAGATGCCCATAGGAAAGATTTTTGTGGTCAAGTCAGTTATGGAAACCTCTGCCTCTGAGCTGTTTATAGATTCACAGCACACATTAGCATGAACATGCTCTGAGACTTCCTGTGTTTTTTTTTTTTTTTAAAACTCTGTTTAACTGTTTAGCTTAGTGATTTCCAATTTTTTTTGACCACGGAATCTTGTTAGGGGGAAAAATGTTATTAATATTTCATAGAACTGGTATGCTACAGCAAACATAAAGAATGTACTGATGGACAGTGTTAGGAGGATGGATTAGTTTAACAATAGGAAGGATAGATTAGGAGTCACAGATCTATATTGACATTGAACTGCTGCTTACCAAAATATATATAATACAATAACTTATCTATTACTTTTGATGGGACTGGGTCTTCACTGCTGTGCTCAGGCTTTCTCTAGTTGCAGTGAGTGAGGGCTACTCTTACTTGTGGTGCTCGGGCTTCCCATTGCTCTGGTCTGTCTTGTGGAGTGCAGGCTCTAGGCTCGCGGGCTTCAGTAGTTGTGGTTCATGGGCTTAGTTGCTCCACAGCATGTAGAATCCTCCTGGACCAGGGATCAAACCAGTGTTCCCTGCATTGGGAGGCAGATGCGTATCCACTGCACCACCAGGGAAGTCCCAACAACTTTAATTTTAGATCTCTAGACCTCTCTCATCCTCAGTTGGAAAAAAAGGAAATAGCAGTACTGTTGATCACACAGACTGCTGGTGAGATGAAAGGAGGCAGTGTGTGGGAGGCTGTGGGACTAGTGCTCGGTACAGTTTTGGTCAAATATTGACTCTTCTTGAGGAATGAACTCTGGGACTGAATGACACAATGGGGTACATGGCACACAGAGTGACTGGTAGAGGCCCTGCTGCCGTCTGACACGCACGTACATGCTGTGTGTGATCAGGCAGGGTTAGAGGAGCAGCTTATTGGTGAGCTTGGTGCAGTCAAAAGGGATATGGGCATTTCTATGCCACCAAATTGGCCTTCTTCAGAGTCAGTCAAGACTGGCCATCTGGAAGTCACAAAGGATTGGGACAACCACTCTCATAACGCTGAATCAACTCTATTTTTCTCAAAAGACAAGCAAGATCATTAACTGTGGAGATTTAGTAGACTTTTTCCTCAGAAGGAAAAACACAAATCTTTCCATCTTGGCTTTGGCTAGTGATATTTTCTCCTTAGACAACCAAGCAGCTAACATTGACTAGGAGATCTTTTGTGGATGATTTTGAGACTCTTTTCATAGACTGGGGGAATATTTTCATCTCAATATCTTGGCATACCTCAAAAAATTATCTCAGTTTTTTAAGCTCTAGTTTAAATGAAAACACATTATTTTTTAAATAGTCTTTTTTTTTTCGAAAAAGTTTTTAACTTTTTGTTTTGTATCAAGGTATAGCCAATTAACAATGTAGTGATAATTTCAGGTAAACAGCAAAAGAACTCAGGCATACATATACATGTATGAACTATCCCTACAGTAAACTTTCTATATACACATGGTACCCAGCAGTATATAGTTAACTCCTCAGGAGTTCATTGCTAGCTCTTTCTGCTGCATTTCCATTTATTGCCATTAATAGATTCTTTAATTAGAAGTTCTCAAAGAGTCTTACAAATGAACTGTGGTTGGCATGGAGCTACTCCACCCATAGCCTCTTTACAATGCGCACTGCTTCCCAACATCTAGGAGGGCCATCTGCAGAGACTTCAGTTCTCAGCTCCTAAAGGATTCACCTCAGTTGCCCACCTCAGGTCACACCCTCCTCAGGATTGTTCACATCCAATGACTGATCCAGGCAGAAGTAAAAATGCTCCCCATTTTGGTCCAACATGAGATAGCTCTGTTGGCCAATATGTGCTTCAGCACCCCTTGCTGGGTGGGCCATGGCTTTGTCAGGCCTGAATTGCAGTTGGACCTGCAGTGGTCTGCAAAAAAAATTGACCAGCAAAAAAAAAAAGCAATTTGCACCTTGATGCTGGGAAAGATTGAGGGCAAGAGAAGATGGTGACAGAGGATGACATGGTAGATGGCATCATTGACACAGTGGACATGAGTGAGCAAATTCCAGGAGATAGTAAAGGACAGGGAAGCCTGGCATGCTGCAGTCCATGGGCTTGCAAAGAGTCAGACATGACTTAGCGACTGAAAAACAAAAACAATTTGACCTTCGCTTAATCCTACTCTCTTTACCTCCTTTTTACAGATATTGATTCCAAAATCTTAGCATCTGCTTCTGGAGAAGCTGGTCTGTGCCAGAGGCTGGAGCTTCTTTTTACTCCTAAATATCTAGGCTGTAATCATGAATACTGCATTCTCTCTTTGATTGTAAGTTCTTTGTGAGCAAGAACTATATAGAGACTTCTATATCTACGCCACAGTTTCTACTGTTGTGCCATGGACAAAGAAGACAGCTGTTAAACATGTTATGAATGAAATGATGTGTTTTTTATTCAGGTGGACAGCATGCTTCTCTTTTTGAAACCCGTCTATACTGAGGAAGTGGTCACAAATTAAGAGAGCCATGTTGGAACACTGAAATTTCTGCCAGTCCTTTCAGCTTTTTTATTGAGTCTCTCAGTGTCCTCTTACTCTGGAAATTTTCAGGATGTAGTTTCCGCTTCCTTCCCTTTTTCCTTCTGTCTGGGTCCAAAGCTAACACTGACGTCCAGCATTCTTCCACCTATATCCTTCCACATTCTTCCATGATAGCTGAAATGATATTTTTCTTTATGAATTGTTATGCACAGCAAAATTTTTGGCTAATGCATTCAAGAATTGTGAATGCCGTTTTCCCCTTAAATAGGTCCCTTTAGACAAATAACTGCCAAGCATTTTTCCTGTGAATATGTAAATAGGTTAAAAATGAAGATGCAGCCAGTGTTGTGTGAATATTATTCCAACATTACACTTAAGATCCTTTCAGCCCCATTTGCTAACATTTTGTACTCCCAGCCAAAGTGCCAAAAATTGCTCTCTCCTCATGCAATTTTCAAAAATTTTGCTGGCACAAAATGAAGTAAAATCTCTATCTGCAGGAGAGAGCAAACTTCATTTAGTGTGTTTTACAAAGTGCTAAATAGGTTTTCTATTTTGGGAGTAGAGTGGCAGAACGTGTGCTTCCTGCTATCCTGATCAAACATTTGCAATTCCGTCCCTGCATAGATCACACATTCCAGGTTGGCTTTGGATTTATTAACATTATACTTGTTATTTTATTCAAAAGAAAAGAAAAACAATTACAATGTGTTCAAGGGATGTGATGTCAGTACTGGAAAGTTATTTTTCCTTGCTGTTAATTTTTTTCCCCATTATTTAAAATAAAATAGTGGTTACAGTCCTTACAAGAGGCTTTTCAACGGATTTCAACTGAATTCAAATGATTTCAAAATTAGAGCTCTTATTTCCTATTTTCTGGTACATCCTCCAAAAGAAAAAAAAAAAAGTGTCATGGTCTCACTGCTGATAAATTTAGGATCCTGGATCCCCAGCTTTATTTCAAGTAGTCCATCAAATCGGTATCTGGCAGAAACCATACATGACTAAATAGTCACAGAATATTTCTAGAAACAAAGTACTTGTCTCATAATAAAGACAAAAATAATAACGGCTGATATTTATGGATTGTTTCAAGGGTTTCAGAGTGGTTAGGGTTTCCCAGGTGGCACTAGTGGTCAAGAACCCACCTGCCAATGCAGGAGATGCAAGAAACGTGGGTTCGATCCCTGGGTTGAGAAGATCCCCTGGAGAAGGAAATGGCAACCCACTCCAGTATGCCTTTTTGGAAAATTCCATGGACAGAGGAGCCTGGCAGGCTACAGTCCGTGGGGTTGCAAAGAGTCGGACATGACTGAGTGGCTGAGCACACACACATAGAATGTTCCAGGCATTATTCTAAGAACATGACCTGTATTATCTCATGGAAGTTCACACCCACCTTCTGAGATTTGTTGTTATTTAGTCACTAAGTCATGTCTGACTCCCTGCGAACCCATGGACTGCAGCATGCCAGATTTTCCTGTCCTTCGCTATCTCCCCGAGTTTGCTCAAATTCATGTCCATTGAGTCGGTGATGTTATCCAATCATCTCATCCTCTGCCCCTCCTTCTCCTTTTTGCCTTCAGTCTTTCCTAGCATCAGGATCTTTTCTGTGAGTTTGATATTCACATCAGGTGGCCAAAGTATTTGAGCTACAGCTTTAGCATGAGTCCTTCCAATGAATAATCAGGGTTATTTCCTTTAGGATTGACTGGTTTGATCTCCTTGCAGTCCAAGGGACTCTCATGAGTCTTCTCCCATTTTTTCATTATCCCCATTTTTCAGATGAAGTATTAAAGGAAATTAAGGAACCTGGGCAAGTTAGTGAGCATATGAGCTGTGATTTAGAACTTGGTTTGGTTCCAGACCCTGCATTCTTTGTTAGTATGCAAAACTGTCTCACAAATAAAGCGAGTGTAGAGAATACCTTACACCCCTAGTGGGGTTTGCCATTTAGTCCATGAGGAAACTTGACTGAGAGAGCATGAAAACAAGAATTAGGGGAGGAAGCAGAACACCACACAAGAGGTTGAAATATGTGACTTATTTGTAAATGTCTCCATATGACAGCCTAAAACACATATGTTAAGAGTTTCGTTCAGTTCAGTTCAGTCACTCAGTCGTGTCCAACTCTTTGCGACCCTATGAACTGCAGCACTCCAGGCCTCTCTGTCCATCACCAACTCCCAGAGTCCACCCAAACCCATGTCCATTGAGTTGGTGATGCCATCCACCATCTCATCCGCTGTCGTCCCCTTCTCTTCCTGCCCTCAATCTTTCCCAGTATCAGGGTCTTTTCAAATGAGTCAGCTCTTTGCATCAGGTGGCCCAAGTATTGAGGTTTCAGCTTCAACATGAGTCCTTCCAATGAACACCCAGGACTGATCTCCTTTAGGATGGACTGGTTGGATCACCTTGCAGTCCAAGGGACTTGCAAGAGTCTTCTCCAACACCACAGTTCAAAAGCATCAATTCTTTGGTGCTCAGCTTTCTTTATAGTCCAACTCTCACATCCATACATGACCACTGTAAAAACCATAGCCTTGACTAGACGGACCTTTGTTGACAAAGTAATGTCTCTACTTTTCAATATGCTGTCTAGGTTGGTCATAACTTTCCTTCCAAGAAGTGTCTTTTAATTTCATGACTTCAGTCACCATCTACAGTGATTTCGGAGCCCAGAAAAATAAAGTCAGCCACTGTTTCCACTGTTTTCCCATCTATTTGCCATGAAGTGATGAGACTGGATGCCGTGATCTTAGTTTTCTGAATGCTGAGCTTTATCTGTATACTTTTCCAGTTTCTGCCAGTGCTTAATGTGTGGCTTTTGTCAACACCCAGCTGTTACTTGAAAGGAAGCTCCCTTGAATGTCAGTGAAGGTTGGAGAATTGACCTAGGCAATTAATTTTTGGAGAGTAATGATGCTAGTGAACACTAGCCTTTTTAGATATCTACTAATTCACCTTTTCAGAAGCCATTAACAATAAAAAGAGATAAATTGCAAGGTTCTTAGATGGGGCTCCAATTGCATCACTAATCCACAGAGCCATCTTCCAAGTATATCTGCCTTTGTGTGGAAGTATCCTAAAGTCGTATTGCCCATGTCATCTGGGGCAAGGCTGGAGGTGAGGGTATATGGAGGCAATGGCATTCCCCACATTACCTAGAACTGTGCCTTGAATATCATAAACAGCCAGCAAGTATTTTGTATATATGGTCCTTGTTTTCAAAAAAGTTCACATTTATACGACTTCCCTGGTGCTCTGCTTCTTAGGTCTTCACTTGCTAGTGCAGGGAGTGTATGTTCAATCCCTGGTCAGGGAGTTAAGATTCCACATGCCTTGTGGCCAAGAAACCAAAACAGGGAACTCAAACCTGGTCTCTGTAACAACCTATGGGGTGGGGTGGGGAGGGAGATGGGAGGGAGGTTCAAGAGGGAGAGGATATATATTTACCTATGGCTGATTCATGTTGATGTTTGACTGCTGCTGCTGCTGCTGCTAAGTCACCTCAGTCGTGTCCGACTCTGTGTGACCCCATAGACGGCAGCCCACCAGGCTCCCGCATCCCTGGGATTCTCCAGGCAAGAACACTGGAGTGGGTTGCCATTTCCTTCTCCAGTGCATGAAAGTGAAGAGTGAAAGTGAAGTTGCTCAGTCATGTGTGACTCTTAGCGACCCCATGGACTGCAGCCTACCAGGCTCCTCCACCCATGGGATTTTCCAGGCAAGAGTACTGGAGTGGGTTGCCAGTGCCTTCTCCATTGATGTTTGGCAGAAACCAGCAAAATTCTGTAAAGCAATTATCCTTGAATTAAAAAATAAATTTAAAATTAAAAAAACATAAAACAGAACATAAAACATAAAACAGAAGCAATATTGTAATAAAATTCAATAAAAGCTTTTAAAATGGTCCACATAAAAAAATCTTTAAAAAAATTTTATATTTGTAATTGGTGTAAAAAAATCTATGCTTATAATTTTTTTATAAGAGAAGAAACTCAAGACAATATGTTGTAAGAGAACTAAAATAACATGTGCCCCAGACAGTAGCAACTACTAATTCAGAGGAAAGAGAAAGGTCATTATGGTCTGAGGACTCAAGAGCACTTTGAACTGAGCTTTTAGGGATGAGCAGGATTTAGATAAGTCTAGAGTAGATGAAAGATTACCACTTTTTTTTTTTTTTTTTTTTTTTTGGTAAAGGGCTAGAGTGCTTTGTGGGCCACTTGTGGTCTCTGTTGTAGCTCTTCAACTCTTCCATTTTAGTACAAAAGCAGCCAGAGAGAAATAGGCAAATGAATGGACTGAGTTGTGTTCTATCAAAACTTTACAAAAAGAGACAGCAGGCCAGGTTTTGAAGGCAGCCTGTAGTTTACTGACCCCTGGTCTAGACCATGGAGAAGGACATTGTAAGAAAGAGGCATGATCAAATGTATAGGGAGGGATGTATTCCTGCTGCTGCTGCTGCTAGTCACTTCAGTAGTGTCCGACTCTGTGCGACCCCACAGACAGCAGCCCACCAGGCTTCCCCGTCCCTGGGATTCTCCAGGCGAGAACACTGGAGTGGGTTGCCATTTCCTTCTCCAATGCATGAAAGTGAAAAGTGAAAGTGAAGTCGCTCAGTCGTGTCCGACTCTGTGTGACCCCATGGACTGCCGCCTACCAGGCTCCTCCATCCATGGGATTTTCCAAGCAAGAGTACTGGAGTGGGGTGACATAGGGAGGGATGTATTCCTGGGACAGTGAAATATGGATGAATCAGTAAAATATTTTAATATGTGAAAGAAACCTTATCATGATTAAATATTCTCAGAATATATTTTCTTTTTGTGGAAGATAGATGTATCATCATCTCTACCCATGAAAGATGGAATTCTGCTAGACTGAAAAGATGCTACCTCTGCTTCCTGAGTCCAGACCTTTATCACCTTACACTGAACTCCTGAAGCATCTCCCTAGTTCTTCTATTAGCCTCTCATTCCTACCTGGAAAAAAAAAAAAACACCCTACTCTGTCATGCCCTCTTCATATGCTGCTGAGTTTTCTCATCTGTATTTAGAAGTGGGAATGATGTCCAGGTCTTTTCCCATTATTCTTAAATAGAAAGATGGTAGAGAATTGGTTGTTTGAAGGGAGAAACTAATAAATAAATCTCTAGCTAGCTTAACCGAAGAAAAATTGAATAAAATAGCCAAAGTTATGAATAAGAAAGGAAATATGATGGATAAGAAAGTGTTAGTCACTCAGTCATGTCTGACTCTTTGTGACCCCATGAACGGTAGCCCAACAGGCTCCTTTGTCCACAGGATTCTCTAGGCAAGAATACTGGAGTGGGTAGCCATTCCCTTCTTCAGGGGGTCTTCTGGACCCAAGGATCAAACCCAGGTCTCCTGCATTGTAGGCAGATTCTTTACCGTCTGAGCCACCAGGGAAGCCCAGTAAATAAAATCTTGAAATTTTTTTCAGTAAAGTATATTATCAAAATTAAGAAGTAGAAAATTTGATAGCTGAAGAAACAAATTTTAAGCTTTTACAATGTTACCTCGGAAAAGCTGATCTTGGAAATTTTGAGTGAGCTCTTTCAAAATTTTAAGGAAGACATTACTCTTAGTTCTTCTAAGTTGTTTCAGAGCATAGGGGAAAGATGGGGAATTCAAAATTCATTCTATAAAGATCATATAATTTTGGTACTAAACCTGACAAAAATTGAATAATGGGAAAAAACCTGGACATCATTTCCACTTCTAAATACAGATGAGAAAACCCAGCTATATATAAGAGGACATGACAAAGTAGTGTTACTTTTAGGACTGAATAACAACTGCAAAAACTTCCATAGAACTGGTTATATTCTAAGATCTGCTCATGTATTAACTCAGTTCTCACAACAATAAATGAGGTGTGTTCCATTACTGTATCCCCTTTACAGATGAAGAAATTAAAGTATTGGAAGATTAAGTGGAGACTGCTACTTCCGGCAACTTTTTAAATATAAGTAAAGTAGCATTTCAACCATTCCAATATGATGACAGTTTGAATCACTTGGAAGAACAAGGCTTATTTTATAAATGATCTTGATATTATTTCTTACTTATTTGAGGAAAAAACTAAATAGTTTAATTTCAGTGTTCTACAAAGTAAACTTCAAAAGGATAATACCTTATCTCTAAGTGGTAAGATAATGGGCGTTTTCCTCTTGTAATTATATTTTTAATTTTAATTTTTCCATAGTACATACTCTTTTTTAGTCAAAGAATTAGTGTCTTTTCCTGAAAACCAACCATTTCTAGCAGGCTTTTGGTTTTAGTTGTTACATCGTGTCTGATTCTTTTGCGCATGGACTGTAGCTTACTAGGCTCCTCTGTCCGTGGGATTTCCCAGGAAGAATACTGGAGTGGGTTGCCATTTCCTTCTCCAGATCTTCGTGATCCAGGGATCGTCTCCTGTATCACAGGCAGATTCTTTACTGTGGAGCCAGCAGAGAAGCCCCTTCTATCAGGCTCCAATGTTTCAAACCAAATTAAATCCACTCAGCTCAGTAGACTTTTAGCATTGCATCATGACCCTACTATCTAAAAAGATGTGAATTTTGAGAATGTTAAGATTAATGACACAAAAGTGAAGTGAGGTGAGTGTCCTAAATGGAACAAAATCACCTAAGAAAAGTCAAAACAAGGGCTTGAAACTCCTGGTTACTGATCATCCAGTAAAACTCTGAAAATGGAAGGGCTTGATGAAGAGAAGATCATGGTGACTTGATCATTATGAGCAACCTCACTGGGGTGGGAGGGCAGAATTTGTACCTCAGTACCTCTGTGGGAGTAATTCACAGGACATGGTCACCAACCAGTGGTTACCCCCTGAGCTTGTTAAGGCAATTTAAGTGACAGGGGAGAAACCCAGAAGTCTCCCTTTCGTTCCCCTCCTTCAGGAATATTTGCTCACCAATTCAATGAGAAAAAGCAAGTAGCATATATAACCCAGGATCTCTAAAATGTGTGTACACACACGTGTGTCTCTAGTCACCACAGGAGATCATAATCAGCTGTTCACAAAAGGCCCTGGATTTTTTTTCCCCCTGGATCTTGTTTCCAGGGCTCAAGTAGCTTGTCCGAGTCTAATTAGAGAAGGGTTAGCTCTGATTATGTTTAAAGAAATGTGGTTAGTGAAAGAGGCCCAAAAGGGAGACCTCAGAACTGGAGTTGGGTGGAGACACTAGTTTTCTATGTTTTACATGGTAGCTGTGATTGCTGTGGGTTTGCAATCTGCTGGATTAGCCCATCATTCACTTTAAAGTCCACCTCATACTGCTTGTTACAAAGATGAGAAGGATCCGGATTTCCGCATCTGACTCAGCAGAGGATGGAGGTGCCTCCTTGCAATCGAGATAAGTACTGTCTGGGTGGGATGGAGGAGTAAAGTGGAAAAAACAAAAGTATGTAAGCAAGAGATGATTCAAAATGCTACTCATTTGTGACTCAGATGCAGTGAGTCTAAGGCTATTGTTAGCTACTTTCCCTGGCTCTCCACCATCCCTAGGCAAGTGCCACAGAGAAAATGATCTGATGTGGAGAGGGTATGACTGTGCTGCTTCTATCAGGAAACCACGAGCTCGCCAGGGTGTACTTACACTCAGGAAAGGAAGATTTTTAAATGTCAGTGTCATTACTCACATGCCTTTTCTGTGTGTTCTTCACCCTCACATAAAGACTGGCGCGTGTTTCCCTTGTCCCTGATCAAAATATAGGATGCAATTCTCATCTCAGCTTTCAAACTATTCAACTGTGTGTCCCAAGCATTCGTGATCGTCCTCAACTCACAAGCGGAAGCCAACACACGCAAGATGTCGTCTGGGTGCTGTTACCATGTTCATGTCCTTAGGACTTTCATTAAATAAATTACTTTCTCTTGAGGTTCTTCTAATTGCTGGCAAGCCCCGTTTGTCTGGAACTTAAATATTTCCCTTTATTTAACTTTATTTTGATGACAGTGGGTTACATGCTTGATTGTATTTTCTGGTTAATTTCAGGATGTCAGGTTCTTAGCGAAGCATCGTGAGCAGCCCAGTTCACTCTCAGTTCAAGTGCTGGATAGTGTGCTTCTGCATGAGATGAAAGGAAAGCCTCTCCTATGACTGCCCTCAGTCTGGTTCAGCCTGTGAACCAGCTGGGCATGGGCTCACAGCCCCTGTTTGACCTGAGCACTCCCTTTCTCTGGCTATCGTCTCCTTCTCTCCTAACACCCGGACTCATTCTTACTCTGACTCTTGATGTGTACCTCTGGCTGTCTCTGCTGGATTAATTCAGACTGTCTTCTAGTCAGTAGCCTTCCTTTTCCTCTACGCTCATCCTCCCTGAGCTTCCAAGTTCAGTTCAGTTCAGTTGCTCAGTCGTGTCCAACTCTTTGCAACCCCGTGAACTGCAGTATGCCAGGCCTCCCTGTCCATCACCAACTCCCGGAGCCTACCCAAGCTCATGTCCATTGAGTCTGTGATGCCATCCAACCATCTCATCCTCTGTCGTCCCCTTCTCCTCCTGCCTTCAATCTTTCCCAGTATCAGGGTCTTTTCAAATGAGTCAGCTCTTCGCATCAGGTGGCCAAAGTTTCAGCTTTAGCATCAGTCCTTCCAATGAACACTCAGAACTGATCTCCTTTAGGATGGACTGGTTGGATCTCCTTGCAGTCCAAAGGACTCTCAATAGTATTCTCCAATACCACAGTTCAAAAGCATCAATTCTTTGGTGCTCAACTTTCTTTATAGTCCAACTCTCACATCCATACATGACTACTGAGCTTCCAAGAGGAATGCCAGACTCACCAACTTGCTACTTCTCTAGCAAACCAGTCACAGAGACCTCAGCTTACAGCTACCAATGAAAAGTAAATTAGCAGACACTGCCTGCACTTGTTGCCTGGCCTGGCCACCTCATCATTTGCTAACTTTAAATATTCTCACATAGCATTGTTTCCACATTCAGTTTTCAACGAATGAGTCCTGCTCAGCCACATTTTTCTAATCTACCTCTTTCGAGATGGTTGTGGTCAAGATTATGTTAGCCCCTTTCAGAGAAGGCCAAAGCTAAGAATTCATGCTTAATTTGTACCTAACTTTTATTCCCTGGGCATTCCCCTTGCTCACCATCATTCTCAGGTGGTACCACAAATACCTCTCCCTTATAGGGCAAAAAAGAACCTCTTCTGTTTGGAGAAACACGTAAGATGCTCCATGAATTCTTGTTTAGATGTTCTTATTCTTTAGATTTGACCATCCTACTTTCCTCTCTTGCATTTTATACAATATGTTTTTTCTAATTACAGAATAAATGCACATGTGATATACTCAGAAAATACAGAAAACCTCCAGTGAAGAGACGTAGAGTCATCTACAATCTCCCCATTTATTATTAACTGTTTAATTTATTCTTCCTAACTACTTTTCTATATATTAGGACAACTAGGATCATATTGTACATGTTTACATCTCCTTCTCATTTAACAACCATCATTAATATTTTCTCATAGTAATAAGTATTCTACTTCATTACTGTTATTAATGATTGAACAGAGTACAATACTCCCTAATTTAAGGAACCAAATCTCTGATAAATATATTAATTAATTTGATTATGACCATCCTTTTTAATGTGTATGAATATCAAATCATGTAGTACACTTTAAGTGTATATAATTTTATTTGTCAGTTATAACTGAGTGAAGTTGAGGGGGAAAAAGAAAACAAAACAATAGCAAACTTAACTAAATACCCTATTGTTGGACACCTAGATTGTTTCTAATTTATTGATATTATGCATAATGCTTAAGTGAGCTTCTCTGCTCATACCTTTTTGTGTTCATCTGTAATTCCATTGAGCCACTATTTTCTCATGAAGTCGAGCTCCATGTTGTCCTCTCAATCACCCCCATTCACTCAGTTAAATGAACAGTATTTCTATACTGTGTTTCTCTTCTTCAGCTAAGGCATGCTTATTTGAGGGGCGTACACTAAGACTGTTTTGAAATAGTCTCAAGGATTTCTTACTAATTCCCCTGATGTCCACCTTCTGTCATAGTTTGCCTGTCCCAAGTTGAGTAATGACATGATGAAAGTTTCAAGCTTTCACCTCATTAGAATTTGGTGCTTATGGTCTTAATTATGTAATGATCATGATTAGAAAGCGGTTTAGACAGGAATTCTGCCTGCACTCATTCCTGTCCATGTTTTAGAGCCAAGTCCAGGATATGTCTTTTCCACATGTATTCAAAGAGCACTTAGGCCAGAAGCTGTAATGTCTCCTATCCAAACCTCATATCCACAGCTCATCCCCATGATGAACTCTGCCAGTCTGAATGTGGATACTGATCAAAACCTAGTTTTGCAGCCTAAACCTAGTTTTGAAGCCTCCCAATGTCATTTAATATTTTCTAGCCTGTCTTGTGATTTCCCCTAATAGCTTGGCAGCATAATGTACCCTTATTACTGCTATATTTTTATTGTTTTAGTATGGAATTCACCCAAGAAAATGTAATAATATTGCCTATCTTCTAATAGGCCATTAAATATTAACTTTATACCCACTATGTGTAAACCATTGTCCTGTTTTTAACTCTGCAAATAAGCCAGATTAAATGAGGGTTTCAATATTGAACTCTGCAAATAAGCAGATTAAATAAGGGTTTCAATATTGATGTACGAATCTAAACCCATGTTTAATGCTTCTCTAACCTCATTATTATCTACTAAAAAGTTAGATTTATTATTACAAAATAACAAAGCAAGTAGTTGCTGTAATATAAGTATATATATGTACTCATAACTGACATACATTCTCCTTCTAAACTATGTCTGCTCATTCTATGACAATTAAAGATGTTTTTTAGTTCATTCTTATAACATCTATGGCACAGATTCTTAACATGGGTGCATGTAGCTGAGACTTGAAATATTCTGCTGTCTAGGCCCTTCCTTAAACCAATTAAATCTGGACTTCCAGGCATGGGTCTCAAACAGTATTATTTAAAAGCTCGCCAGAAAACGTTAATGTTGAACCAGTAGAATCACTTGGTGTTGAACAAAGCACTTTGAGTCTTGCCCTCCATGACCTCAAGAAAATCAACAACCTCCATTCCACTGGTTCTCACACTTTGCTGAAGGCTAGAAACACTGGGGAGCTTTTAAAAGTTCAAATTTCCAGGTTACACTCAAGAACAAATAAGAATTTGTGGGGCATTAGTCTTGTTTTGGAGAAGGCAATGGCACCCCACTCCAGTACTCTTGCCTGGAAAATCCCATGGACGGAGGAGCCTGGTGGGCTGCAGTCCATGGGGTCTCGAGGAGTCGGACACGACTGAGCGACGTCACTTTCACTTTTCACTTTCATGCATTGGAGAAGGAAATGGCAACCCACTCCAGTGTTCTTGCCTGGAGAATCCCAGGGATGGTGGAGCCTGGTGGGCTGCCGTCTATGGGGTCGCACAGAGTCAGACACGACTGAAGCGACGCAGCAGCAGCAGCAGCAGCAGTCTTGTTTTATACTCCCCAGGTTAAGTCCAAAGTGTAGTCAAATTCGAGAACCAGTGTGCTGTATACTGTTGCAACTCTAAGTGCGGCTTGTGATCCAAAAACTTTGGCATCACCTGGGAGCTTGTTAGTAATGTTGGGTCTCAGGTCTACCGTATCTGTAGATGATTTTTGTCACATGAGAGTTTTAGTGGCACTCTCTAGACAAGGGTTTCAGCCTTGCATCCTAGAACCTAAACTTTGAGACTTGTGAGTTTGTTCATCATTTTGACTCATCTAGGGGGGAAACAGTGGAAACAGCATCAGACTTTATTTTTTTGGGCTCCAAAATCACTGCAGATGGTGATTGCAGCCATGAAATTAAGAGACGCTTACTCCTTGGAAGGAAAGTTATGACCAACATAGACAGCATATTCAAAAGCAGAGACATTACTTTGCCAACAAAGGTCCGTCTAGTCAAGGCTATGGTTTTTCCAATAGTCATGTATGGATGTGAGAGTTGGACTGTGAAGACAGCTGAGCACTGAAGAATTGATGCTTTTGAACTGTGGTGTTGGAGAAGATTCTTGAGAGTCCCTTGGACTGCAAGGAGATCCAACCAGTCCATTCTGAAGGAGATCAGTCCTGGGTGTTATTTGTAAGGAATGATGCTAAGGCTGAAACTCCAGTACTTTGGCCACCTCATGCGAAGAGTTGACTCATTGGAAAAGACTCTGATGCTGGGAGGGATTGGGGGCAGGAGGAGAAGGGGACGACAGAGGATGAGATGGCTGGATGGCATCACTGACTCGATGGCTGGATGGCATCACCGACTCGATGGACGTGAGTTTGAGTGAACTCCGGGAGTTGGTGATGGACAGGGAGGCCTAGCATGCTGTAGTTCATGGGGTTGCAAAGAGTCAGACACGACTGAGCAACTGAACTGATCTGAACTGAGTGGGGAGTAGAAAGTAACAACACAGTGGAGTCGTTCCAAAGAGTTGTTTCAAAAAACACCTGAACGTTTTTAGGGAGCTCCCCATTTCCTTGGCATTTAATCCCTGTTGCTCTTGCTGGTTTTGTCTTAAAGTTTTTGGTATAATTCGTTTATTTCTGTTGTTCCTAATACATAGTCTTGCATGTATTTGATGATTGCAAGAGGTTGAGGGAAAGCATGATGCTAAGTGAGAAGTAACAGAGGCAAAAATCTTCATGCTCTTGATCTAAAAATGAAATGACACCCTGAATGTGAAGTGTGAATTGCCTTGAGATGCACAGACACCCTGAGATGTGGGAGGAGAAGGTGGCAGCCTCAGCACTCCACTCGAGTGGGGCGAGCTCCACTCCCATTTGGAAGAATGGGGTTTCCTAATTGCATGGCCACACCTGAGCCTCCTCCAAACTCCACAAGTAGCAACCTCCTCGTGAGACAGAAGGAGTTGGTCTTAAATAAATGTTTTAGAGTGGATTGAGAAATAACATTTACACTTAGGTTGAGTCATAGTCACTTAGCATGAAGCAGCTTCCTGTATACACTTAGTATTTTGAGAATTTGCATTAGCTCCTTCAGCATCAAGGCTAAGAAATCAGGCCCTGAGCAATGGCTATTAGGGAATTGCCTAAGAGTGTCCAGGAGTTGTCCTTGTTTTCAGAATTTCCCTGCTTCCCTAGTCAATGCCTCACTTTTTTCCCAGGCCTGTCCTCTGCCCTGTGCAAGTACTTTACTCCCTGTATCCCTTCCTGCTCCACTCCCAAACACACACACACGCACACACACACACACACTGTGGGCCCTCTGCATCTCCTTCCTCATAGTGTTTCTCTTAGCTAACAGTGACCCTTCTAACCTGCTAAGAACATTTTTATAGTAGATACTAAGTTGATGCTCCTGCTGGAGAAGGGTGAAATGGGGTTCTTTCCCACTAAACTGGAATTGATTTGTGGCAGCCTAGAAGAAGTAGGAAGTTTCATTTTCAGAATTTCAAGACTGGAACTGACCCCAAAGCACTTGTATTCCACATAGGACACACCGAGGCTGGAATTCCACTTTCTGAGATGCTTACAATTATGTGAATGTTGCCTATTCCCTTTGAAAATACCACATTCCTAGTCAGGAAAATGAATTATGTTGCTAACACAGTAGTATAAATTGGTTTTATACATATGGCTTTCCTACTGATCAGGTGGTCAAGGGATATTGGAGGCTGATGGACGTTTGACAGAGAAAATCTTCACCTATGTTCTAGTTTTGCCTATGGCTAGATATCTAGAACTGGAGGACTGGAGAGAATTGCTCATTCCAAGGACACGGGCTTCACATTGCTCATGCAGCTAGTGGGATGGAAGCCTAAGGTACCCTCTTGGCATATGAGATCTTCCATCAATTCTGGAAGAAGACAGAAAGGAAAATGATTCTTTCTGTTTAGAAACTGCCACTGGTGTCTCATGATAGTCAGGCTACTTCTCCTTAATCGATTACTATTTTCCCTGCAGAAATTCAAAGCTGAGGAAATGTTTTCTCATCACTGTGTGTCTCAAGTCACTGAAATAAGGCATCCTTTCCTGTCTATTATTTGATTTAAGGTCTGCTTTAGGCATTTATTGAACTGATTAGCACATTAGTTTTATTATTCTCTTCCATGTCCTTTTATGTTCTGGTGAGTTTATTAGGTGAGGCCAGTTTCCTTCTGAGAGTTTAATCCAAAGGCCTTTACTAGAAGGCTAGCATATTTCCTTTTCTCATAAAGATAAGAAAATGTCAACAGGCAGACTGTCTGAGCCTGAGTTATGGAACAGATTCCATATCAAACTTCCCAGTGAGACTGACTTCAACATCTGCTGGCTTTCTTCTCCTGGTACCTGGTTCACAAGTGAGACACATAATTAATTCCCTGAGGAGGGAACTGGTCATATTCCATGACTTACTCATGGATTTTCAGTGCTTTTTTTTTTTTTTTTTTTTAGGTTTTTGGTAGAAAAGATATGGAGTGTGAGAGAAGAAGAGAAGTCAAAGATGTTTCTAAAATTTTTGACTTGAGCAAAGGAAAGGATTAAATTTTTTTTGCTGCATGGAGTAGACTACTTGAAGAAAGTCTTTCATGCAGAGGAGGGAGGGTGCAGAGGAAATGTCAGGGATTTGGTTTTGAACATGTTAAGTTTAAGAAGCCTATTGTGTATCTCCAAACTGAAATATTCAGCTAAGTAAATGAGGAAGTTCAGGGACTTGTCATCATGTACTTGATATTTCAAGCCATGTGGGGAAGAGTAGATAAAGAAGGGAAGAGACTCTCTGTTGTTACAGCAGGATCAGCAATCATGTTCTGTAAAAATTTTAGGCTTTGCAGGGTGTATGGTCTTTGTCATAATTAGTCAACTCTGTATTTATAGTGAAAACAGCAATATGCAATATGAAAAGAAATGGATGTGACTATATTCCAATAAAACTTTATTTATGGAAACACGAACAGGCCAAATTTGGTCTATGAGCTGTAGTTTGCTCACCTTTGTGTTAGAGGTCAGAATCATATAGGCTTATAAGAAGGAACAATTAAATCTTGAGCTTATACCTTAAATTCTCTTCCTTTCTAAATGAAACAATTGTGTGTGTGTATGTGTGTATTTGTATGCCATATACTTGTATAAAAGACAAGTTGAATATCTCTGTGGACCAGAAATGGAACAGAAGCCTAGAGCTGTAAGTTGAGCTGAGGCCCATATATTAGGTCCTATGTGCAGAAAGAGAGAGACAACGTTCTGTAGTCATGAGATTGTAGAGAGCCCAAAGCTCCCCATGCATTATGAGAGACCTGAGCTGGGTTTCATTGCCTGAAACCAGCTGGGCAGAGAAGGTGGAAAGAAAGAAAGGGTGAGAAAACCAATACTACTGTCTTTGGCTACTGTTTGCATAAAATATGAGCTATGTCAAGAAAAAAGAGAAAATGTCATTCAGAAAATTTAGGGTCTGGACAGAACTCCCTGCTATCTGAGTGGATGGATCTTGATATTCATAGTGCATCTTGAAACTGGAGCTTCAAGCTATTTATTTAAGACCTGGTTCTGGTACTGGACTAGAGAACTTTAGTATAAAAACTACATGTTACAGAGTCAGACCACAGCTGCTGCTGCTAAGTCGCTTCAGTCGTGCCGACTCTGTGCGACCCCAGAGACGGCAGCCCACCAGGCTCCCCCGTCCATGGGATTCTCCAGGCAAGAACACTGGAGTGGGTTGCCATTTCCTTCTCCAATGCATGAAAGTGAAAAGTGAAAGTGAAGTCGCTCAGTACTGTCTGACTCCTAGCGACCCCATGGACTGTAGCCCACCAGGCTCCTCCGTCCATGGGATTTTCCAGGCAAGAGTACTGGCTATTGCTGCTGCTAAGTCGCTTTAGACGTGTCCGACTCTGTGCGACCCCATAGACGGCAGCTTACCAGGCTCCTCTGTCCCTGGGATTCTCCAGGCAAGAGTACTGGAGTGGGTTGCCATTTCCTTCTCCAATGCATGAAAATGAAAAGTGAAAGTGAAGTCGCTCAGTCGTGTCCGACTCCTAGCAACCCCATGGACTGTAGCCCACCAGGCTCCTCCATCCATGGGATTTTCCAGGCAAGAGTACTGGAGTGGGTTACCATTGTACTGGAGTGGGGTGCCATTGCCTTCTCCGTCAGACCACAGACCAGGAACGTAAAACAATGAAAACATTTTCCATTCAAAGTGAACATGCAAATTAAATTTTCAGAGTTAGAAAATTGAACATCAAGTTTGAAGTCAAAACAAAATACAGAAGAGTTAAATACATGACAAAATATAAACAATAGAATACTCAATTTGACTTTAAATATGTTTAAGATTCTCAAATAGTTATAGACAATTTTACCCAGGGAGAAGATTATGGCAGTAAAATAAATTGATACGAGCCAAAAAAAACAATTAGAAATTCTCAAAATGCAGAATATAGTCATTGGAATAAATGTAACCCCATGGACTGTAGCCTACCAGGCTCCTCTGTCCATGGAATTCTCCAGACCAGAATACTGGAATGAGTAGCTGTTTCCTTCTCCAGGGGATCTTCCTAATCCAGGAATCAAACTGGGGTCTCCTGCATTGCAGGTAGATTTTTTACCAACTAAGCTACCAGGGAAGCCCACAAAAATCTCACTAAGCAGAGTGATTTTCAGACTGGACTTAGTTAAAGAATGAATTAGGGAGTTGAAAAATAGTATAGAGAAAATCACCTGAAGTTAAACGTAGAGAAATAAAAGTATGAAAAACATGAAAAATACATTAAAAGACAATCACTGAAAGATTTCAACACACACACACACACACACACATATATATATACACATATATATGTATATATATGCTATGTATATATAGTAGGTATCTCAGGGACAGAGAAAAGAGAGAATGATTGAGAAATAATATTTGAAATATCACAGGTAAAAGGGTTCTAACAGTGAGAAAAGGATGAGTTTTCAGACTAAAAGTACACACCAAATGCTGACAGAGGTTAAAAACAAAAATAAACCCAACTTGATTTATTATACAGAAGTACTGATATCTCACATATTTAAGAAGAAAATCTCAAAAGCTAACGATGTAAAACAATGTTCAAAACTTCAGAGAAAGGCAACTGGACAACAAGCAGATTTCTCATGAGAATAACAAATACTTGAATGGAGTAATATCTCCAAAGTGCTTAGGGAAAATACTAACCTGAAATTATATATCCAGCTAAATTTGCTTTCAGAAGTGAAAACAAACTAAAGATATTTTCAGAAATGCAAAGACTAAGAGAATTTACTATCCAGCAACTCTTGATAAGAGAATGAACATTTTTTTTTTGGCAGAAAGAAAAGTGAACTTAGAAAGAATAAGATATAATGTGATATAAGAAACAATGGGAAACATGTAAGTTGATAAAATATATTTTATATATTAAAAAAATTTTTTTAATTTTTTTTATTATTTTTTTTTAACTTTACAATATTGTATTGGTTTTGCCATATATCAACATGAATCCACCACAGGTATACACGAGTTCCCCATCCTGAACCCTCCTCCCTCCTCCCTCCCCGTACCATCCCTCTGGGTCGTCCCAGTGCTCCAGCCCCAAACATCCAGTATTGTGCATCAAACCTGGACTGGTGACTCATTTCATATATGATATTATACATGTTTCAATGCCATTCTCCCAAATCATCCCACCCTCGCCCTCTCCCACAGAGTCCAAAAGACTGTTCTATACATCAGTGTCTCTTTTGCTGTCTCGTATACAGGGTTATTGTTACCATCTTTTTAAATTCCATATATGCATTAGTATACTGTATTGGTGTTTTTCTTTCTGGCTTACTTCACTCTGTATAATAGGCTCCAGTTTCATCCACCTCATTAGAACTGATTCAAATGCATTCTTTTTAATGGCTGAGTAATACTCCATTGTGTATATGTACCACAGCTTTCTTATCCATTCATCTGCTGATAGACATCTAGGTTGCTTCCATGTCCTGGCTATTATAAACAGTGCTGTGATGAACATTGGGGTACACATGTCTCTTTCAATTCTGGTTTCCTCAGTGTGTATGCCCAGCAGAGGGATTGCTGGGTCAAAAGGCAGTTCTATTTCCAGTTTTTTAAGGAATCTCCATGCTGTTCTCCATAGTGGCTGTACTAGTTTGCATTCCCACCAACAGTGTAAGAGGGTTCCCTTTTCTCCACACCCTCTCCAGCATTTATTGCGTGTAGACTTTTGGATTGCAGCCATTCTGACTGGCGTGAAATGGTACCTCATAGTGGTTTTGATTTGCATTTCTCTGATGATGAGTGATGTTGAGCATCTTTTCATGTGTTTGTTAGCCATCTGTATGTCTTCTTTGGAGAAATGTCTGTTTAGTTCTTTGGCCCATTTTTTGATTGGGTCATTTATTTTTCTGGAATTGAGCTGTAGGAGTTGCTTATATATTTTTGAGATTAGTCGTTTGTCAGTTGCTTCATTTGCTATTATTTTCTCCCATTCTGAAGGCTGTCTTTTCACCTTGCTTATAGTTTCCTTTGTTGTGCAGAAGCGTTTAATTTTAATTAGGTCCCATTTGTTTATTTTTGCTTTTATTTCCAATATTCTGGGAGGTGGGTCATAGAGGATCCTGCTGTGATGTATGTCGGAGAGTGTTTTGCCTATGTTCTCCTCTAGGAGTTTTATAGTTTCTGGTCTTACGTTGAGATCTTTAATCCATTTTGAGTTTATTTTTGTGTATGGTGTTAGTAAGTGTTCTAGTTTCATTTGTTTACAAGTGGTTGACCAGTTTTCCCAGGACCACTTGTTAAAGAGATTGTCTTTTCTCCATTGTTTATTCTTGCCTCCTATGTCAAAGGTAAGGTGTCCTTAGGTGCATGGGTTTATCTGGGGCTTTCTATTTTGTTCCATTGATCTATATTTCTGTCTTTGTGCCAGTACCATACTGTCTTGATGACTGTGGCTTTGTAGCAGAGCCTGAAGTCAGGCAGGTTGGTTCCTCCAGTTCCATTCTTCTTTCTCAAGATTGCTTTGGCTATTTGAGTTTTTTTGTATTTCCATACAAATTGTGAAATTATTTGTTCTAGCTCTGTGAAGAATACCATTGATAGCTTGATAGGGATTGCATTGAATCTATAGATTGCTTTGGGTAGTATACTCATTTTCACTATATTGATTCTTCCAATCCATGAACATGGTATATTTCTCCATCTATTAGTGTCCTCTTTGATTTCTTTCACCAGTGTTTTACAGTTTTCTATATATAGGTCTTTAGTTTCTTTAGGTAGATATATTCCTAAGTATTTTATTCTTTTCGTTGCAATGGTGAATGGAATTGTTTCCTTAATTTCTCTTTCTGTTTTCTCATTATTAGTGTATAGGAATGCAAAGGATTTCTGTGTGTTGATTTTATATCCAGCAACTTTACTATATTCATTGATTAGTTCTAGTAATTTTCTGGTGGAGTCTTTAGGGTTTTCTATGTAGAGGATCATGTCATCTGCAAACAGTGAAAGTTTTACTTCTTCTTTTCCAATTTGGATTCCTTTCATTTCTTTTTCTGCTCTGATTGCTGTGGTCAAAACTTCCAAAACTATGTTGAATAGTAATGGTGAAAGTGGGCACCCTTGTCTTGTTCCTGACTTTAGGGGAAATGCTTTCAATTTTTCACCATTGAGGATAATGTTTGCTGTGGGTTTGTCATATATAGCTTTTATTGTGTTGAGGTATGTTCCTTCTATTCCTGCTTTCTGGAGAGTTTTTATCATAAATGGATGTTGAATTTTGTCAAAGGCTTTCTCTGCATCTATTGAGATAATCATATGGTTTTTATTTTTCAATTTGTTAATGTGGTGTATTACATTGATTGATTGCAGATATTGAAGAACACTTGCATCCCTGGGATAAAGCCCACTTGGTCATGGTGTATGATCTTTTTAATGTGTTGTTGGATTCTGATTTCTAGAATTTTGTCAAGGATTTTTGCATCTATGTTCATTAGTGATATTGGCCTGTAGTTCTCTTTTTCTGTGGCATCTTTGTCAGGTTTTGGTATTAGGGTGATGGTGGCCTCATAGAATGAGTTTGGAAGTTTCCCTTCCTCTGCAATTTTCTGGAAGAGTTTGAGTAGGATAGGTGTTAGCTCTTCTCTAAATTTTTGGTAGAATTCAGCTGTGAAGCCATCTGGACCTGGGCTTTTGTTTGCTGGAAGATTTCTGATTACAGTTTCAATTTCCTTGCTTGTGATGGGTCTGTTAAGATTTTCTATTTCTTCCTGGTCCAGTTTTGGAAAGTTGTACTTTTCTAAGAATTTGTCCATTTCTTCCAAGTTGTCCATTTTATTGGCATATAATTGCTGATAGTAGTCTCTTATGATCCTTTGCATTTCTGTGTTGTCTGTTGTGATCTCTCCATTTTCATTTCTAATTTTACTGATTTGATTTTTCTCCCTGTTTCTTGATGAGTCTGGCTAATGGTTTGTCAATTTTATTTATCCTTTCAAAGAACCAGTTTTTGGCTTTGTTAATTTTTGCTATGGTCTCTTTTGTTTCTTTTGCATTTATTTCTTCCCTAATTTTTAAGATTTCTTTCCTTCTACTAACCCTGGGGTTCTTCATTTCTTCCTTTTCTAGTTGCTTTAGGTGTACAGTTAGGTTATTTATTTGACTTTTTTCTTGTTTCTTGAGGTATGCCTGTATTGCTATGAACTTTCCCCTTAGGACTGCTTTTACAGTGTCCCACAGGTTTTAGGTTGTTGTGTTTTCATTTTCATTTGTTTCTATGCAAATTTTGATTTCTTTTTTTATTTCTTCTGTGATTTGTTGGTTATTCAGCAGCGTGTTGTTCAGCCTCCATATGTTGGAATTTTTAATAGTTTTTCTCCTGTAATTGAGATCTAATCTTACTGCATTGTGGTCAGAAAAGATGCTTGGAATGATTTCAATTTTTTTTTAATTTACCAAGGCTAGATTTATGGCCCAGGATGTGATCTATCCTGGAGAAGTTTCTGTGTGTGCTTGAGAAAAAGGTGAAATTCATTGTTTTGGGGTGAAATGTCCTATAGATATCAATTAGGTCTAACTGGTCTATTGTATCATTTAAAGTTTGTGTTTCCTTGTTAATTTTCTGTTTAGTTGATCTATCCATAGGTGTGAGTGGGGTATTAAAGTCTCCCACTGCTACTGCTGTTGCTGCTAAGTCGCTTCAGTCATGTCCGACTCCGTGTGACCCCATAGACGGCAGCCCACCAGGCTCCCCCGTCCCTGGGATTCTCCAGGCAAGAACACTGGAGTGGGTTGCCATTTCCTTCTCCAATGCAGGAAAGTGAAAAGTGAAAGTGAAGTCGCTCAGTCGTGTCCGACTCTTCGCGACCCCATGGACTGCAGCGCACCAGGCTCCTCTGCCTATGGGATTTTCTAGGCAAGAGTACTGGAGTGGGGTGCCACTGCCTTCTCTGAAGTCTCCCACTATTATTGTGTTATTGTTAATTTCCCCTTTCATACTTGTTAGCATTTGTCTTACATATTGCGGTGCTCCTATGTTGGATGTATATATATTTATAATATTTTATATATTATTGACTTTAATCTATACAAGAGAGGAATAACCATAATTTTTGGTTTATATTTGTTAAGGTAAAAGTTTTGAAGTAAAATGACACTCTGATGTCTAGATTAGGAATGAGAGAACTTTCCATACAGGGCCATATAAAGAGTATTTCAGACTCTGTGGGCATTTGGTCTTTGTTGTAACTACTCAGCTTTGCCATTGTGTCAGTTTAGCAGCCCTAGATAATACATAAACAAATGAGAGTGGCTATGTTCCAATATAACTTTATTGTGGACACTGAATTTTGGATTTTATATAATGTTGATGTCATGAACTATATTCTTTTGATTTAAAAAACTGTTTAATGTGAAAACCATTCTTAACTCATGAGCTATACAAAATCAGGTGTCAGGCAAGATTTGGCTGAAGCCTGGTCTAGACAAGAGTAACAAGGAAGATGGAACAGTGTGGGTGGTAGAGAAAAAGGGACTATTTAATGGATAGTTTTATAGAGTAAAATAGAGATGCTCAATATCTTAGTCATTAGAAAAATTTAAGAGTAATTGCCAAATCAATAGAAATACAATTGACAACTTCAAAACCAGCCGAGAAAAAGTGAAATAAAGAATATTTACAAATACCACAGAAGGTAAGAAATGAAACACAAAGATAAAATATAATAGAAGAAACCACAAGATGAATTAGTGTTAGTAAGTAAAAATATTATGAATTATAGTGAATGTAAATGGATTAAATGCATCAAAAAAGAAGGACTATATGATTGGATTTTACAAAAAGCCATCTATGTTCTATTTGCAAAAGTTATACTTAAAGTGACATAGATTGAAAATAAAACCATAGAAAGAAGTATTCAAACACTAAACAAAAGAAAGCTAGCTAGTAGAGAATAATGATATTAGGCACAATGGAATTTAAGGAAAAAGCACCAATCCATATAATAGTATTAATTAAAGAGAAACATTATATAACAAGAAAAAACAGTACACCAATAGAAAAAATAATCATGAAAGCGCATACTTTAACAACATAGCTCATAAAACTGACAAAATTACACAAAGAAACATAACCATAGTGAGAGATTTTACTACTTCTGTCGCAAATGTACAAAGCAAACAAAAATATTTCTGCCTACATTTTGTCCATAGAGAATATATATTTTTTCTACCAAATGAAACACTTATTAAAAATTCTTAAAACTCATGCCTTAAGCATTCCAAAGATCAATATCTTATGTGGATTACATTTCCTAACAATAATGCAATTAAACTAGAACTCTAATACAAAATAGTACAAAGCCCAACTGACATATTTGAAAACTAAAAAATAAACTCTTAAAGAATGTAAGGAGTTAAGTAAGAAATTAAAAGAAAATAATTGCAAAATATTACAATTGAACAACAATGAAGCAATACATTTTGGAATGTGAAGGCATAATTAATATGTTGTACGTAAACAGGGAAAGAGTAGAAGGAAGGAAATAATGAAGATAATAACAGAAGTTAATAACTTTAAAAAGCAAGTCAACAAAAACAGAAATAACAGAAACAATTAGTATAATCAAGTATTTATTTCTAGGCAAACAAAGAAATAAGCAAGTAAAAACAGAAAAAAGCAAAAGTAAACACTTTAAGGAATAAAAAATGTGGGCATAATATATAGTAAAGAAAAATGAGTATATAAAAATGAAAAACCTGAGGCTAGAAAATTGGGAAGCAAATGAATAGATATTTTTCCACAAAAAGAAATTATCAAGTTAGTCTCAAAAAGTGGTCAAAAAGCCAAGTACACTACTAGCCATTAAAGACATAATTACATAGATGGGCATGAAAATATCTCAGATATTTATTGCTAAGTTAAAAAGTTTGCAGAATGTCACATAGAGTATGTTTTTAAATTAATTAATACCATACATTATTTTTGAATATTATATATTTAAGAAAAGTATAAAGGCATGACTTGTATTTACACTAAATACATGAAAGGAGCTGCCTCTGAGGAGAGAAGGAAGAGAGAAATGAAATGAGACCAAAAGGGAAAATTTAGTGTATATTAACATTTTCTGTAAGGACTAATCAATCTTTTAAAAATTTTTTGAAGAAACTATTAAAAGATGATTTTCAAAAACTATAAAATCCTGACTCTCCTATTGATATAAAATGAATACATTATAGATTTTCTTTAACTTAATGAGTGTATTAGGCAGATGTTATAATGCATTCAAAAGACGCTCAGTGAACAGACACATCTATACATCAGGAAAATTGAAGTATGTATTAAAATTGTCTATCCAAGGTAAAAGAAGATACAGAATTTATATGTCTATAGACAAGAACTATTTTGCATTGCTATCAGTTATCTGCAATACACAGAGTTGTACAGTAGCTTCCATAGAATCAGCATGTGATAACGCTGAGAGGTCTCCTCTATAGAGTCTAGCCAATGCAAAGTTTTCTATCAAATTATAACTTTTTCTCTACACAGCCATAATTGTTAACATCATCTCATTTTAGTTTTCATATTATTTTCTGTACTCTTCTTGATTTAAAAGCAGTTCAATTTTTTTAAGTTAAAAGATCATATCCTCGCCACTGCTCCCTACAACTTCCTAGTCTACAGCACAAAATTCAAAAGATTTTGAGTCTATAGATCTGGAGATGGATCTGGGGTTTTGTAAATTTTTTAAAACTAACCCAGGTTATTGTGATGTGAAGCCATGTTTGGGCACCTCTCACTTGATGGTAACTAACATTCCTTCCAACTCTGAGATCTATATATTGTGCCCTTGTTTCTTGGTTTGGGGGCAATGCATAAGTTTTAAATCATGTGCTGTTCTGAGTAGCATGATGAAATCTTTGCACTGTCCTGCTCTGTCCCATCCGGGATGTGAATCATCCCTTTGTCCCTTGCATCCCTTCATTTAGTCACTTAGTAGCTACCTTGTTGCTCAGATCGACTGTTGTGGTATTGCAGTGCCTGTGTTCAGGTAACCTCTATTTATAATGGACACAAAACACAAGGGCAGCGATGCTGGCAATTCAGATATGATGGAGAGAAGCCATATACTGCTTCCTATAAATGAAAAGAGAAACGTTCTTGACTTAATAAGGAAAGAAAAAAATTGTATGCTGAGGTTGCTAAGATCTACAGTAAGAATGTTCTGTCCTTGAAATTGTGGGGAGGGAAAAAGAAATTAGTGCTTATTTTATTTTCTTACCTCAGACTGCAAAAATTATGACCATTGGTCATGATAAATGCTTAGTTAAGATGGAAAAGGCATTAAATTTGTACAAGGAGACATTTTTAGAGTGAGAGACATTCACATACCTTTTATTACATTATATTGCTATAATTGGTCTGTTTAATTTTTAGGTGTTGTTAATGTATTACTCTGCATAATTAATAAATTAAACTTTATCAAATGATGTATATGTAGGAAAAAACATAGTATGTATAGAGTCTGGTAGTATCTATGGTTTCAAGCATTACCTAGGGGTCTTAGAACTTACACGATACAGATAGGGAGGGACTGTTGTATTTGAAAAAATCTAATGAAACCTCTGAGTCACAAATTGACCTTTAGGGAGTACGTCTGATCAACTTAGGAATCCAATAATGTAAACAAAGTAGTAATTTCTGTAGAAATAGAATTGGGGTCAGCTAGCACTGGATGGAAAAGCTCCACACTTGATAGGAGTTGTTATAGAGTAGAATGGGATGAAATTATTTAAACAGGAGAATCTGTGATTGCTTTGTAGGTTAGGCTGACCCAAAAGCTCTTATGAGAATAAACAAGGAAAATCCTTAAAAAAAACAGTACTCACTGAACTCATCTCTATGGCTTCTCGTTTTCTTCTTCCTTGGTTATCTGAATCCTACTCAATTTCCAGACCCACTTTATTCCTCTGTGAATCTGCCTTTAACTTCCTGCTATAGCTCCCAAATCTTCCTGCCTCTTCTGAACTCCAAGCAGCACTCCTGGTTTCCATCACTTAAATGGTTTTTGGCTCATATTCCATAGCCTGATTATTGTAGATGACTTGCCAGTCCTTTTTACCTATTTTGTCTCTTCCTTCTCAGTTGATAAGCAACCTAAGGCAACAGCAGTGCCGTATACATCTTAGGGTTTCCTAGTCTGGTATTTTACACAAAGGATTACAGATGCTGGCAACCTCTCTAAATTATGTGAACCATTGACCAAGACTCAAAAAGTCCAATCCTACATTGGAAGACAATGAGACACATGGTTTTTGCAAGGTTTATGGCATAATTTTAGGAATTCACATCTTTTATATTAAAAAAAAAATCTTGTCACTGAAAGTCGCTGAATCTTTAAAACAGTTTAAGCCAGAAATTTGAACACAACCAGTACTCTCTTATCTAGCTTGTCTTTGGTATCCATATTATTCACCTTCATAGCAGACAGTTCTCCACATTGTGAAATCAGTTCAGTTCAGTCACTCAGTCATGTCTGACTCTTTGTGACCCCATGAATCACAGCACGCCAGGCCTCCCTGTCCATCACCAACTCCCGGAATTCACCCAAATCCATGTCCATTGAGTCAGTGATGACATCCAACCATCTTATTCTCTGTCATCCCCTTCTCCTCCTGCCCTCAATCTTTCCCAGCATCAGGGTCTTTTCCAATGAGTCACCTCTTCGCATCAGGTGGCCAAAGTATTGGAGTTTCAGCTTCAACATCAGTCCTTCCAATGAACACCCAGGACTGATCTCCTTTAGGATGGACTGGTTGGACCTTCTTGCAGTCCAAGGGACTCTCAAGAGTCTTCTCCAACACCACAGTTCAAAAGCATCAATTCTTCGGTGCTCAGCTTTCTTTATAGTCCAACTCTCACATTGTGAAATAACTGATTGGCAAATGCTGCTGGAATTTTTAACTTAAGGTTATCACAGTGAGAAGGGACTGACATGGTTTTTATCTTTCTCAAGTTCACAACTACTGGGGAAAAGTGTTTAGTTGGTCCAGCCTGGGGCCAGTGATCATGCCTAGACCAATCTACTTTAGTCAGGAGTGAAGGTGAAGCCACATTAAAATATAGATTTTTCCATCTGAACTGTGGAAAGCATTGGAATGGGGGGGAGGAGAAAAATTCCCAACAGAAGGGTGGAGGATATTGTTTTTCAAAAGACAAAATAACAGGTTTCAACCATACTTTAACTCTCACCGTTAAAGCCTCCTTATTGCTTCTTCGCACATCCTTACTGCTTTCTGCCTCTATCCTTTCTTCCAACTCTATCCTCCTGTTTTGAATCCCGTCTTCCAAGAAGATCCCCCCTGCCTCCATCCTATGCTATCAGTTATATTTGTACAAAAATTTGAGTTAAATGCTATATCATAATGCTGTGGTACTGTACTTCCAATAATTCATCAGCCATTAAGGAAACGTAGAGGGAAATGACAATGGTATGCCATTTTACATTCACTAGGATGACTATTTGGAGAAGGCAATGGCACCCCAGTCCAGTACTCTTGCCTGGAAAATCCCATGGACGGAGGAGCCTGGTGGGCTGCAGTCCATGGGGTCGTGAAGAGTCGGGCACACGTGAAGCGACTTAGCAGCAGCATGATGACTATAACTAAAACAACAACAACAGGTGCCAACAAGGATGTCGAGAAAAGGAACCTTTGTATATTGCTAACGGAAATGTAAAACGGTGTGGTCACTTTCACAGATACTTTGGCAGTTATCCGAAAAAGTTAAACAGAGCTGCCATATGAACCAGCAGTTCTACGCCTACACGTGTACCCAAGGGACGTGAAAATGCACAAAAACTTGTACACCAGTGTTCATACAGCATTAGTCACAATAGGTGAAAAGTAGAAGCAACCCGTCAATAGAGACTGTTGAACGGATGAACAAAAGTGTTATGGTCGTACAATGGAATACTATTCTGCAGTAAAAAAGAATGAGGCATTGATACATGCTATGACAGGGACAAACTTTGAAAATATTATACTAAGTGAAAGAAACCAGTCTACATATGGTATGATTCTCTTTATATAAAAGGTCCAAATCTTTAGAGACAGAAAGTAGATTAGTGGTTGTCTAGGACTGTGTACGTGGGATGGAGATGGGGAGTAACTCTTGGTGGGTATGAGGTTTCTTTTTGGAATGATGAAGATGTTCTAAAATTAAATCATGGTACTGGTTGCACTAATTGTGTAAATATTCTAAAAACCATTGCATTGCACATTTAAAATGGGGTGGCCAATGATATGAAAATAATCTCAATGAAACTTTATTAAATGCAAAAAGATTAAGTTTTCAAAAGAATTAAAAACATAGTGGAAGTAGTGTCTGTGCCAACAGGTAGGGACAACAGTAATGATCAGAAACGAGCATGCTCCCAGGCAACATGCTCAATTTCTGGAGTTTAAGACCTAGAGTTAGAAGCTCCAGTCTCCCCATTTGGGTGTTGGCAAGAGCTCTTTCACACATTTTCATTTCTTTGCTAACATATTCTGCTCAGTTTAACATGTCTTTCCCTCCTCCCCCACCTAGTGAATTCTTATTCTTTTGAGATTCATCTAGGTATACACTGAATTCTTTCCTACGACGTCTTCTGGACAAAGGTAGTGGCTTCATCATCTTTCTTTCCCATAGTGCCACATACATAGCATTGTTAGAGTGTTGACCTTGCTCATCCATGACTTTTATGGGTACCTAAATCCTGAAAGATGATGCTGTGAAAGTGCTGCACTCAATATGCCAGCAGATTTGGAAAACTCAGCAGTGGCCACAGGACTGGGAAAGGTCAGTTTTCATTCCAATCCCAAAGAAAGGCCATGTCAAAGAATGCTCAAACTACCGCACAATTGCACTCATCTCACACGCTAGTAAAGTAATGCTCAAAATTCTCCAAGCCAGGCTTCAGCAATACTTGAACCGTGAACTTCCAGATGTTCAAGCTGGTTTTAGAAAAGGCAGAGGAACCACAGAGCAAATTGCCAACATCTTCTGGATCATCAAAAAAGCAAGAGAGTTCCAGAAAAACATCTATTTCTGCTTTATTGACTATGCCAAAGCCTTTGACTGTGTGAATCACAATAAACTGTGGAAAATTCTGAAAGAGATGGGAATACCAGACCACCTGACCTGCCTCTTGAGAAACCTATATGCAGGTCAGGAAGCAACAGTTAGAACTGGACATGGAACAACAGACTGGTTCCAAGGAGGAAAAGGAGTACGTCAAGGGTGTATATTGTCACCCTGCTTATTTAACTTGTATGCAGAGTACATCATGAGAAACTCTAGACTGACGAAACACAAGCTGGAATCAAGATTGCCGGAAGAAATATCAATAACCTCAGATATGCAGATGATACCACCCTTATGGCAGAAAGTGAAGAGGAACTAAAAAGCCTCTTGATGAAAGTGAAAGAGGAGAGTGAAAAAGTTGGCTTAAAGCTCAACATTCAGAAAACGAAGATCATGGCATCTGGTCCCATCACTTCATGGCAAATAGATGGGGAAACAGTGTCAGACTTTATTTTGGGGGCTCCAAAATCACTGCAGATGGTGACTGCAGCCATGAAATTAAAAGACGCTTACTCCTTTGAAGGAAAGTTATGACTAACCTTAGATAGCATATTAAAAAGCAGAGATATTACTTTGCCAACAAAGGTCCATCTAGTCAAGGCCATGGTTTTTCCAGTGGTCATGTATGAATGTGAGAGTTGGACTGTGAAGAAGGCTGAGCGCTGAAGAATTGATGCTTTTGAACTGTGGTGTTGGAGAAGACTCTTGAGAGTCCCTTGGACTGCAAGGAGATCCAACCAGTCCATCCTAAAGGAGATCAGTCCTTGGTGTTCACTGGAAGGACTGATGCTAAAGCGGAAACTCCAATACTTTGACCACCTCATGCGAAGAGTTGACTCATTGGAAAAGACTCTGATGCTGGGAGGGATTGGGGGCAGGAGGAAAACGGGATGACAGAGGATGAAATGGCTGGATGGCATCACCAACTCAAAGGACCTGAGTTTGAGTGAACTCCGGGAGTTGGTGATGGACAGGGAGGCCTGGTGTGCTGTGATTCATGGGGTCACAAAGAGTCGGACACGACTGAGCGACTGAACTGAACTGATCCTTACAATGGTATGTCCTCAAGGCCAGAGGCAATTTCTTTATTATTTTAATATCCCAAGCACTTGACATGATGATTAATAGATGCTCAATATATGTTTGCTAGGGCTTCCCCAGTGCCTCAATGGTAAAGAATCCACCTGCAACACAGGAGCCACAGGAGATACAGGTTCAATCCCTGGGGCAGGAAGATCCTTTGGAGCAGGGCATGGCAACCCATTCCAGTTTTCTTGCCTGGAGAATCCCATGGACACAGAAGCCTGGTGGGCTACAGTCCATAGCATTGCAAAGAGCTGGACACAACTGAAGCAACTTAGACCACAGGCCTGCACGCAATTTGCTAAATGTAGAAAAAGGGCAAGTGTCCATGAAATAGCCTGATACCCTAGATAGATTTAGATAAGGGACTCAGAAACAAAATCTAAGGCCAAAATCCCACTGTGAAAAATTACTGCGTGGGAAGCCCACTGTCAATGCATTGGCTATGCAGTAACTGAGCAACAGGAAATATGAAAGGACTCCTGTGACCAGCACTGCCGTAGTCCAGTGGGTTCCCTTTTGGGCAGTTGGAGATGGCATTTGAGGTGGGGGCTGCTGGCTTCTGTTATTACCTACTTGTTACTCTTTTCAGTTAAATTATAAAGTCTTTAAGGTCAAGGCTGTAAATTCTTCTTTTATATGCCTCATGGATAATGCACAAATGTTTGTTAAATGAACTCCTTTCACCCTAAACATCTTCTCCTGAAAAAGAGTGAAAATTCTGTTTCCTTTTTGCTGATTCCTTCATTCTAACTCTTTCAGAAATGAAATCCAAAATACAGAAAAGTGACTCTCTTTCAATTTGAGAGAGATACTGTGGGTCTGGGGGAAAACATCACTGAAGAACTAATTCAAATTGTGAAACTAAGTGAAGGGAAAAACAGTGCCTATCATTGGAGCAACATGACATATCATTCATTTATTTGTTATTTGTTATAGGCTATCATTCCACACCAATAAGTAAGCTCTGTGAGAGCCAAGATTTCTATCTGTTGGGTTCACTGAGGTATCCTGAGCATTTGAACAATTTCTGGCACATAATGGGTACTTAATAAATATTTGCTGGTAAAGGGAGACTGGAAAGGAACAAGTGAGGGGCTGAGGGAAAGAAGACGGTTATGTATGGAAATGTATAAATACCAGGAATTAGTGCCAGATCAACCTTACTTAACGTTGTTATAAGTGATTTGGAAAAACGTCTGCTAGAATAACATTTTCTGCAGAGCTCTCTGTGTAGTGACATACTGAGGCAATAAGTATAAACTGTAAAAGGAAATAACTTGGCCATATGAGTGGGTAGAAAAATGGCAAATAAGCTCCATGTAGACTTATGTAAGATGATAACACATTATGGGAAAATGGTACAAATGTGCCTATAAGATAATGATTTCTAACTATCAGATCTGAACCAGGAGAGACTCCAAAAAGTTGTTGAATGCACTCTACTTTATGCCCAGGGGTGACTCTCCAACATCACTGCGGTGTCAGGAATAAGTCCCACATTACTTTAATTACACATCTCAGGCCTTGGGTGAAAAATGACTGTGGAAGATAAATAAATCCTTTTGCAGTGGCTATGTCACAATTTTCTCTCTGCTTCTCTGCATTCTAGTCTGTTGTCTGTGGATTTGGCTCGTTTCTTCTTACCAGAAAAGCAGCACAGGTGACACAGTTAGGGTGCCTGCTCTGCAGGGAGCACTTTCAGAGCTCTGGCTATGGTGGGGTCAGCTGTTCTGAATAAGTTGGACCCATAACCCTTCTGGTTACATCTAACTAGAGTCAGAGCACCATTTACTGTCCATATCTTTTTTTTTTTTTTAACCCATATGCCATGTATAAGTTTTCCTACTTAAAGTTGGTTTGAGTAGGTTTTTAGTTATTGCAATCAAAGAAATCCCAGATAGCAAGAGGTAAAATATTTCAATAGGAAAAAAATTCCCCTATCCCATCTTGCAAAAAGCTCAGTGCAAATCAATTTGACTGGTAAAGAGGCTTGGAAGTAGATTCTGGAAAGGACTGAATAGTCTCCCCAGGTTGGAAAGTCCTACCTTAAATATCCCTTGTTCTGTATCTCTGATGTGGTGAGGTTTGAGGGCAACTCCTGGCCAGCTCCCCAAGCGTTACTATCTAATTCCCAGTGTAGAAAGTAGTTACTTTTGTATCAGCAGACTACCATTTGCTAATCCAGTCCTCTGTGTGATCTTACTGTTGTTTTCCTATTGTAATTTTTGTATTAGCATTCTCCATAGAAACAGAACAAATAGGATATATCTATACATCTGTCTATCTAAAGAGACTTATTATAAGGTATTGGCTCATATGATTTTTATGGAGGTTACAAAGTCCTACAATTGGCCATTTGCAGGCTAGACACCTAGCAAAGCCGGTGATGTAGTTCAGAGGCCTGAGAGCCAGAGAGCTGATGGTGCAGATCCCAGTCCATGTCTGAAGCCCCGAGAAACAGGAGCAGAGAAGGCTCATGGAAAGTCACTGTCCAAGTTCATAGACAAGAGAAGATTTAGGTCCCACTTCAGCAGTCAGGCAGAGAGTGAATTCCACTTTGCTTCCCCTTTTAACTCTGTTGAGGCCCTCAATGTTTTAGATGATACCCACCCACACTGGGGAAGGCCATCCGCTTTATTCAGTTCACCATCTCAAATACCGATCGCGTCTAGAAACATCTTCAGAGACATACCCAGAAAGAATGTTTAACCAGCTGGCATCCCTTGATGCCATCAAGTTGATACAGAAATCCCAACCATTACAGTTTCACAGGTACATATTTACTTCGAAAAAAATGTCAAAACACCATAGTTCACTTTAATTCTGGTCTCTGCACCTTGTAAACGACTATGTAGAACTGAAAACAGAAGAACAATCAGGATAACCAGAGAACTGATGGTCACACACACTGGTTAATTTTATTTTAAAGTAGAGTTGTAACATGAAAAGGCAAGGTTGAAAGGCGTTATTAATAAAACCAATAAATTAATGGTATGTATTATATGTAATCAATGACATATAATTTATAGATATTAGCTTATTTACTGTAAGAAAATATTATTCCTAATTCACATATGGGAGGTAAAGTAATTTGCCTAAGGTCTCATAGTGGCAAAGCTGGGATTTCATTCCAGTCAGTCTAGCACTATGGTTTATGATCTTAATTACTGACTAGATGACCTCTGATGTATGTTTAATTAAACTCAACTGTTTGAATACTTACAAAACTTGTAAACTTATAAAACTGATAGAACTCTTTATATCATGATATAGCAGTGGCTGTAAACATAAGCAGGCATGATTACTAAGTTTAAGAATGTTAAATCCATAATGTAACATGAATGGACATTGGGGAAACTGGAGGGTATCAACCCATATGTTACTGATGAACTGGAGACAATCATGATATCCACAAACTCTGCCTTAGAGACCCTGTTCCGGATGGACCAGAGAAAGGTGTGGAAGTCAGGTGGAATCCAATATAAAAAGCCTCATGTTCCTGTTATATGTCATAATAGCTACAGAAAGAATATTTCAAAGATCTTTAAGGGTCCTCGTGCAGCTGGCCACTCCCATTGCTGATGATTAAAAATGTTGAAGAGTCAATAGACCTGATCTTGGTGGCTTTCACATCCTTGTATTCATGCTGGGCATCCTCCTGCTGCTTTGCCTCTTTGCTAAGTGAAATAGGTATTTGCTCATGTCTTGGTCTTTAAACCCCGTTTGTCATCTATTGAATATTTCACAATCAAAATTAAAACAGTAAAATCTATTTCACAGAAGTTTTCTTTAACAAGTGTTTAATATTATCAAGTTCAATGATCTTACAATTTCACATGTAGTTTGGTGAATAGGTTTTAACATTTCTCTACTTACCCAAACATGTTGATATAAAAAACTGAAAAGATTTTAAAAAACTACTGAGGTGGGGTTAGAGGGAGGGAGGAGAGTTGTTGGGAGAGAGTTCACTTGGTGACTGTTGCTATAGGAACCATTTACCAACTGCTCAAGGTATCAGTTCCCAAGGAGGACAGCAACAGCAAGCAAAATGAAACTAAAACTTACTGAGGTTTGTGTATGGAGGGTGTTTCTTCTAGGCATATCCTTGGCTTCCTTTTTACTTTTCTTTAATTGGAGGATAATTACTTTACAATGTTGTGTTGGTTTCTGTCATACAACAGCGTGAATCAGCTATAAATATAAATCTCTCTCCCCTCCTTCCTGTCCCCGCCATCCCAGCCCTCTGGGTCATCACAGAGCACTGAGCTGAGTTCCCTGGGACAGCAGGTTGCCACTAGCTAGCTAGTCTACACACGGTAGTGTATATACGTCAGTTCTATTCTCTCAATTTGTCCTGCCCCTCCGCATTCCGCATGTCTGTTCTCTACGTGCTCTCCGCTCACTCCTTCCTTGCTCTCTCCAGGGGATATAGCACAGCTGACTCCCACTTGCAGACAAATGGCCTATGGAGAAATCCAAGAAGAATGCTGCATACCCACGGTGATACCTGGGTACCTGCCTCCTGGAGTAGCTGAGGCCAGAACAAATCACCAGGAGCCATAGCACTCACATGACAGAACACATCACTGTTGCTTAAGTCATGTTTTATAGTAACTGTAGGAAAGCAGATACGATAGGGCACAGTGAGCTCCCGAGCAGGCAGAATTGAAATCCTGGCTATGCCACTTACCTTGGGCAGCTTACTCAGTCTTGCTCAGTTGTAGATTCCTAGTCTGTCAAATGGGAGTCATCTTATTTGTCTGAAGATTCAACAGAATGGTAGATACCAAATGCTTGGCATGTATAGAAGGTATTCAATTGATGACTGCTTCCTTTCCTTCTCCCAAGGGAAATGGTTTGCTGTAAGGGAATTTGTTTCCTCCCTTTCTCTTAAATCACATTACCTTTACTCTTTTTGAACATATTATCTTCAAAATATTGTGATTTTTTTCAACCTACTGTGCATACTGTGCATGCGTGCGTGCACACATGCTAAGTTGCTTCAGTTGTGTCCAACTCTTTGTGATCCCATGGACTGTAGCCCACCGGGCTCCTCTGTCCATGGAATTCTCCAGGCAAGAATACTGGAGTGGATTGCCATTTTATTCTCCAGGGGATCTTTCTGACCCAGGGATCAAACTTAAGTCTCTTGTATCACCCGCATACTGTATTTCCTAGGTTTTAAAGTCTCTCCTTAAACTTTTATCTGCAAAACACTCTTTTTATTCTGTGTCTTTCTCTCACACTTAAATTGTTGATGTTGCTACATGAGAGTTAATCTTTTGATCTTTACTTTCAAAGATTTTTCATGGTGTCTTATATATTTGCTACCCAGGACTTTAGCAGAAAAGTCAATTACATAGATTGATTAGAATAAAAGCAGGGATGGCATTTAAAAGTGTGTCAACTCACATTTTTGTTGGGGGGCGGGTGTTCCTTAAACATGGACTAATTTTTAAAACATTCTCTGCCTCACTTTAAAATGTTTGGTGACTGGTTTTTGTCTGAATGCATCCAGTAGCAACAGACTTGCATGCTCTTTTGTGACCTGGAAATTCCCAAGTAATCACTTTTGAGTAGCAGATGTTTAGATAAGCTAACAAGTTCTTAGGGAAATAAATCCTTTTATGATTATTTCAGTAGGGATCTGTATGTTTGGTTCTGTATGTCAGTGGAACTACATTCTCAACAGGTGAAAATAAATGCCTGCAGAGCTGGGGTTTAAATGGAGAGAAAGGGATCTGGCACCTATTTTCTAGCGACTATATAAAGACAGGCCAGGGGGCTGACCTCAGGTTGGGTGTGGGTCAGGAGGGCAGGAAGGGGACCTGCTGGTCCTCTTGTTCTCTTTTAACATCTTGTAGGAGCAAAATACATGTCACTTTTTAAAGGAGACCTGGGAAAGGAAGTGTAAGAAATTTAACTTAATACTTTTAATGCGTACAATGTATTATCATGTAGTAATGTATAGAACCAGCCGGGAAAATCATATCACCTGTTACCAATAAGATCAACAAATATTTATTACATACCCTTGGGGGTGACACAAGCAGCAGTTGAGTGTATGAACACATAAGGGGGTGCTGGGGGGACCCCCACATATTTAGATAGATATGTAAGCAGAATCTATTATTGCTCGGATTTTTTTTTTCCTTGTCCTCTTTCCTTTCAATTTCTGCGGTAAAAAGTCTTTAAGCCACCAATACCTTTGTGGAAAAAGGGAACATTACTCATTAGCTTTTCCCTGCAGGCAAAACCAAGTGCTTCTGTTTCAGCTCTTTACCCCTGATAAAGGTCTAAATCTTTTATCTTGATGGGAGGCAAAGACAAAGACGGCAACCTTAGTTTTAAGAGATTCCTTCCTTCCTTCCTCCCTTCCTTTTTTCCTCCCTTCCTTTTCTGTTTTTCGTGCTCTCTGATGGCACAACTTCACTCTTGGTTGTATTCCTCTTTGTCTGAACTTTTCTAATACTCCAGGGTTATCCACAAACCTCATACAATTTCTTTAAAGAGAGACAAATTATATTAATCTCAATTAGAGACCACACATGCCCACACAATTTTGCCCACATCAGGATGAAGTTTTGTGTGTGTGTGTGTGTGTGTGTTTTTTAAAAAAAAAAAAAACAATTTTTTTTTTAACAGGCAAACAACGGTAGGATCATAGACCCTACATTTTCTACATAGTGAACATATAAACTCAGTGGTCAGAAAGACATGGTAGTTCTACACTCTTCAGATCTTTCCAATTAGAACTTGAAAGCCCATTTCCCTCCCAGAGAAATGCCAGATGCATTCTTCTTTAATGAGCTTAGGACCAAAACTGCAATATGATCTCCTGCTTCAGGTGGAACACGGATAACAACTTAGAAAGAAAGGAGAATGGGGTCTGGAAGAGGATGTAGATTGAAGGATTACCTTAATTAAATGTAAAAGTAGGATCAGAGAGGCAGAAAGACCTTAGAGAGAAACTAGTTCTGTGGTCTGAGAGACAAAGCCCTATAGGGCAGCTGTTACCATGTTTGGAAAAAATCAAAGTAAGTCTGGGTGTTTATACATTATTTAAAGAAAATAAGGTGGGCATGACAAATACTCCATAGAATATAGGCAACCCAAGACAAAAGCCTATGGAGGACTAGTAACATCTTAAGTGTTTTTAGCTGACTGTATGTTCTAATTCCATGCATTTTATCTACCTGAAACTCATAAATCAAGTTATTCTTTCAAATTATCCCTGATACCACAAGCCCTCTATGTTTTCTGACATCTTAAAAGGTCAGGCCACAGGCAAATAAAAATCTAATTCAAAGTTTAATACAAAATGAAAGTACATGGAGCTTCCTAGATCATTTTTTTTTAGGGTGACTAAAACTTTAAAATGCTGCAGTTTGGATTAAATAAATTATCGATTAAAACAATGAGATACTATGTAGCTGTAAAAATGAATGGGGAAACCATGTACTGAAATACAAAAAAAAAAAAAATCTCCAAAGTATAATATTAGGAGAACAGGTAAGATACAGAACAGTATGCAGAGTGTATGACTTTTGCGTAAAGAACAATATATATGTATGTATTTACTCAGATATAAAATCAAAGTATAGGAAGAATACATGAGTAATTAACAACAGTCAGTATTTAAGAGCAGAGGGTAACTGGGCTGATTGGGAGTAAGGGTAAGAAGGCATTTTACTATAGACAGCTTTTGTAATATTAGATCCTTGAACTATGTGACTATATTAGCTACAAAATAAAACAGTAATACAGTAAATCTATTAAATGGTAGTGAAAATGAAAGTGTTAGTTGCTCAGTTGTGTCTGGCTCTTTGCAGCACCATGGACTGTAGCCCACAAGACTCCTTTGTCCACAGAATGAGGATTGCCTTCTCCAGGGGATCTTCCCCATCCAGGGATCAAACCCCAGTCTCCTGTATTGCAGGCAGATTCGATACCGTATAAACCACCAGGGAAGCCCATATTAGCTATACATGTATAATTTTAAAAGTCCTTTATTATACCAAAAAATGAAACAAAATGCAGTAGTTAGAAGAAAATTGCAGGGTGATGAATGTATAGGGAATCTATGTTTTATTTTTAGGCTCTGTCATCTTGTGTCTTGCTAATACCTCAAGGATAAGCTATCAAATACCTAAACAGTTCGACTGGAGATCAGGAAACTTCAAAAAACACAACCACCTGATAATCTTCTTAGAAGCATTTGGGACTGCTCAGTGATCCATGAATGTCAAGGCAAAACTCTGATATGCCTCTTCCAGGTTCCATATAAATCTCTTCATCTAAGGTAAACTTGGGGCCAAATAAGAAATACCTGCGGCCCTTGTTTCATGTTCACGAGTGTTTTAGAGGCATTATTTCACACATCTTCCCACAAGCTGGTGAACCGCACAGCTTTTCTAATACCTTTTCACAGAGAGGTGAAGGCTCTGAACAATCCAGCCCTGTAGCAGTGTGTTCAGTGATAAAGGAGGGCACACATCTGTTTTGATTCCTAGCCATACAGTTCCAGAGATTCACAGACTTTTCCCCAGAACATTCCCCACTCTCTGGTGTCATTCTAAGCTCATTTCTTCGGTACTCAGATTCCTTTCTTTTCTTCGGATGGCAAACTTGTCTCTATCTAGTATCTGGGGAATGAATATCATTGGAATTATTAAAAGTACAAGGTGACACAACAAACCACCAATTTGTTGTTTTGATGAAAATATTCTTGTATTTTCAGCAGATGTTGCCTTTATTATACATTCTTTGTTTTGACAAAAAAAAGAGAAAGAAAGTTCTGATCATTTTTCCTATGAAACTTAATCTAAAACCAAACAATTTGGCATGTGACTTCTGAACGTGTTCCATGTTTCATTTCTAGAGCCCATTTCCCTGGCAACTTCCACCCTCTCCCAGCTGCAGAGGTCAACACAATAGACTTGTCACAGGTTTTTAAGTCGGGTAACTACTTTTAATTTGGAGAAATTATTACCCAGAGAGAAAATAGGCTGGTCCTGTACTTCAAAGAAAAAAAATACAAATCAAGATGCACACAGCCTCCTGAATTGGACTAACTCTTAATGTTGCTGTGTACCTCCTAAGCAGCTGTTCAAATAAGTAGCTGCCCGAGGAAATGTATATTCAAATGCTCTTTGTCATTTGCCTCTCCTAGCTTCACACCTAAAAGCCAGATGCAAGCTCTTCCAGGGCTAACAAATAGATGCCTTCTGGTGGCTCATTATGGTAATTACTGGCCATATATTACTGCCATGTGAAAAGGGCTGTGAGGCAGGCCAGCCCAGGGGCATTTACAAGTGGTTTATTTATGTTGAGCTATTAAGAATCCTCGAGTTATCAGATCAACCACAGCTCTTTGGGTTTTACAAGCAAGTTGTTCCTTAACAATCTGATCCTTCATCTGCTACCTTTGTGCTATGTTTAAGCACCACTTAGGGACCTAACATGCTGCTTAGGAAAGTTACTTTACCTATTTACAAAGAGATTCTCAAGTCCATTGCATCCTGTGCACTTTTTCTGCATGGCTCCTTCCCAACACCACCCACTCTACCTCCCCCATCCCTCCAAAGGCTGTGATGCTTTTCCCCATTCTTTGATCTTCAATTGGCCCACACACTTCTTTGCTGGCCACAAACACCTTCTTGGTGTAAATGAATGTTGATGCAACTGAGCTTTATGGGTTTGGACATCAGGGCTGAATTCAGGTACCTAGGGTCTGAAGCTGATACAAATTTGGGGGAGGCCCTTTTTAACAAAAAGAATGAGATACTTTCTGAATATAAAATTAGATACAAAAATTAATATTTGGCATGAGAAACAAACTTCAAAATTTAGAAAGTTGGCAAATCTTACAAACATCACAAAATCTACACCACCACCACCAAGAACAATAAAGACCTTAAAGTCAGTTGCCTGACTCTTTTCTAAACTTTTTTCTTGTTTTTGGCAGGGGTAGCAGCAGGCTCTTTGATTGCCTCTTCATTAGCCAATAGTTTTATAATTGTTTTATAGTGAAAAAAGAAACTCAGTCTTTCCTCTAGCAACACTGAAAAATCTTTTATTACTAATATAGTTTAGTGAAGTTTCTTTCAGCTTCATATCTTGTTTTTGGTAATGTCAATCAAATTTTTTAGAATTCTTACTAAATTTAGGGAAAAAAATTTTTTTGTGCATGAGCTGTAAGATTTCAGGGTATTTCAAGTTTTATTTTGCGATGACTAATCTTGAATACACTTGAAATATATTCATTAACTAGCTTATATTAGATAATACCATTGAAATATATCCCCTTCTTAATCAATTACTGCTTTTGTTTTAATCTCAAAGTTTTGGTTTTTTTTTTACATACGGCTCTTTGTATCAGAATTTCTACTGATGTCATCACTCCTCTTTATTGCATTTAATTTTGTATTCCCTTCATTTTTTTTTCCCTTAACTTCCTTTTAGTTTTTAAATACATTTATAAAGAACAAAGGGCTTCCCTGGTGCTCAGTGGTAAAGAATCTGCCTGGCAATGCAGGAGATGCATTTCTTCAATCCCTGGGCCCTGAAGATCCCCTAGAGAAGGAAATGGCAACCTACTTCAGTATTCTTGCCTGGGAAATCCCATGGACAGAGGAGCCTGGCAGGCTACATAGTCCATAGGGTCGCAAAGAGTCGGACATGGCTTAGCAACTAAACATAACAACGAAAGACAAAAATGGTAACTTTCATAAACATTCACTTCAGGAGTACACTGGAGATAAATTTTCACTTGTTTCATTGAAGCATCCCAAAACATCTTTCCAAATTTGTTTCTTCTCCATGTTAGAATAATTTCACAACTTAAAAAAAAGACAAACTATTTTAAAGGTGCTATGCAAATAAAAAGCCAGTGAAACGTAAGTCTCATTAAAGTCATGAAGAATCTGCCTTTGGACCTCTGGGCGATGACTCGATAGGTGTAAGTCAACGTGCAGTTGGAGATAAGTCGTGCCTCACTCCTCAGTGCTTCTCTGCTCAGTGCAGCGTGCAACTAAACACATAACTAAAGCTTCAAGCTAAAACTGGGGAAGGAGGAGGAGGGATGTCTCTCCCCAGAATTCTCAGGGGTGGGGAATGGAGTGGACAGAAGCCCTTGGCTGGGAGGCAGGGAAATGAGAAGGAATGACTCTTGAGAACTGTCCCTCTTTCAGCATGATGTCAGGACGCATAAGCTCATTTACAACCTATTTCTAATAGCATCTGGTTGTTACAGTTGTATGAATACTTTTCACACGAGAGATAAACCATTCAGCAAATTCTTTTTGGCTGACATTATCTCTTTCATTATAATGGCAAAGTTGGAAATAACCCAAATATTTAAAAGTCAGGTGTTGGTTAAACACATCATTACATATCCATACAACAGATGCATGCAACATGTAAAAATGTTTCATAAGAGTATATTTATTGATTTGAAAGTTGGTTATTATATGTTTTTACATGAAACAAGCAATATATGAATGGTAAAAATCCTAGTTTTTCTTAAAAAAAAGAATCTTTACATAATGTAGTTATGGATGTATATGTACTAAGGTATTGACAATAGTTGTCCTTGAGCAGATGTAGGTGTAAGATTTTTGTTTTTATTAAAAATAGTTATTTGTATCATTAAAATTTTACTGATAAGCATTTTTTATTTTGGTAATAAAAAATATTTTTATTGGAAAAAAAGAGAAAATAGTACTGTGACATTGGATTTTAGTCCTTTCAAATAAAATAATGGCCTGAAATTAAAACTTATACATGCAGTTTCAGTATTCATGCTAAAATTTCATTTCTAAGAGACATTAACCTATTTCTAAGAAGGATTACTCTCTAGGACTTACTGTAGCAATATGAGACATGTCAATCTCCCCTACAGCATACTGTGGGATCTGCAAATTTCATTCCTGTGACTGGGGAAAGGCCAGGGTCCCCTAAAACTAGTTCCAAAAGGGGATTTTAAGAGAAATGTTTTATACTTAATCAAATTTTTCTAAAATGCATATATATATATTTTTTTTTATTTAAAGTATTACCTGGAAAAGACTATGTTTATTCCTTCATATTTAAAATATAGGAAAGCATAGTGACCCTTCAGAAACTTGGGGTGTACATAAATAAAATGCATTAATCTGAGTTGCCTCAAGCAATATTTATTGTTGTAAATGCAGTGTGATCCACCACTTAGAATATACAAAGCTCAGAACACATTTGTTTCCATAACCTTACTCTATTCTTCCAAGATCCTTGCAAGTTTTCAGTCCTTGGTATGCAAAAGAAACACATGAGGAAACTTGGTAAAACGCAGATCCCAAAATCTCACTCTCAGACATTCTGATTAAGTAGACCTGAGATCGGACCCAGGAATGAGCAATTTGAACTGGGGCTCATACTTGGAGAAACACCATTTTAAGGAAGTGTGCTTCTTTTAATAATGGGGAAATTATAGGAAAGCACAAAAAAGAGTTTGACTTACTTTGAAAGCGGCAACTCATTGGAAAAGACCCTGATGCTGGGCAAGACTGAGGGCAGGAGGAGAAGAGAATGACAGAGGATGAGATAGTTCGGTGGCATCATTGACTCAGGGGACATGAGTTTGAGCAAACTCCAGGAGATGGTGAAGGACAGAGAAATCTGACGTGCTGAAGTCCATGGGGTCACAAATAGTCGGACACGACTGAGTGACTGAACAACAACAGAGAAGTAAGTCACTTGACTTACTGTGAGAGGTTCAAAAAAGAGACTACCTAAGGACTAAAGGCTTCCCAGGTGGCACTAGTGGGAAAGAAAGTGAAAGTGAAGTCGCTCAGTCGTGTCTAACTCTTTGCGACCCCATGGACTGTAGCCTACAACGCTCCTCCATCCATGGGATTATCCAGGCAAGAGTACCTGAGTGGGTTGCCATTTCCTTCTCCAGAGGATCTTCCCAACCCAGGGATCGAACCTGGGTCTCCCGCATTGTAAGCAGATGCTTTACCATCTGAGCCACCAGGGAACCCGCCTGCTAATGCAGGAGGCATAAAAGATGCAGGTTGGATCCCGGGGTTGGAAGATCCCCTGGGGAAAGAAGTGGCTACTCATTCTAGTATTCTTGCTTGGAGAATCCCCATGGACAGAGGAGCTATGTAGTCCATAGGGTCGCAAAGAGTCAGACACAACTGAAGCAACTTAGGAGGCACGCACAAGGACTGTGATGTGTGAGACAGAAATGAGAAACATTGCTTACGCTCCTGAATCTTTCTCTATCTCGCCTTTACCAGCTGACCAGCATGCCCCCTGAGCTACAAAATATGAACCCTTTGACCAAATTATTCAATGCCTCAATACTAGCCCTCTGCAGTTAATGAAACCATACTGTGTGGGGGGAAGAAAAAAACAACAAATCTTTTTTCTTCGGAGTAGCTTGAAACCCTGTTAAGATAATGACTTGGGCCTCACTTAAAAACCTGCCACGTCTAACCCTCTCAATCGACACAGATCGCTGCCGAGTGCATGCACTTTGTCTCTGCTGGTGCTAATGGTTTTCTACCTTCTGCTCTAGACACGTGACAGCCCAGTGTCACAGTGATGCTGAAAAATGCATTCTCCATGCCCAGGAAGAAGCTGTATAAATATTCTCAATAAATAAATAACAGTTGTCATTTTCAAAATATGACAATCTCCAGCTGCCTGTGCTTAAAGTGAGCGACGTGTCATTTATCCTAATAGATATGAGCGCATGTATTGTACATACCAGTGAGTCACCTAATTCTTATTCACTCCAGCCTTGGTCTCAGTTGGGGGCAAGTACCTCTAACGGGGTATAGCTGGATCAAATCACAAGCTGAAAAATCTTGGTCAATTATAGAAGCCTGAGGCTAAGGAGGGTTTTCAGACCTCGTAGACCCCTCCTCTTCCCAGGCTTACCCAAGATGCCAGTCAACCTCCTGGCTGTGGAATTTCTGGGACTCTTTCTCCCCCCTGTAATTTAATGTGACTCAGTTGTTCTCTGTCCTGATAATACAAATGGTGAGAAAGTCGCCTAATCCTACGGCATACCCTCTTATCAGCACCTCTTTATTTCCCTCTTTAAAGGCTCAACATGTTTTGATTTACAATCCACACCAAGATAACTACAGGTGCCCTTTCTAAAAAGCGAGGTTAACTCACCTGAGATGAATTCTTTTATTGCAAACAAAAGCAGCACATGAGCAGGAAATACAATTAATACAGGTGCTTCCCTGAAACTTAGCAAATGCCTGTTGTATTTGAAAGGAGAAAAATCGTCACCATGGCCTGGAGGGTCCTTTGAGGCTGTCTCAGTGAAGGAAGGATTTGAATTAAAATGGCATTTAAAGGGAAAAGGAGAAGGCCCAAGAAAGCTGTAAATTGTTTATTTGGGGTGAGGAAGGTGTTGAGCAAAACTGACCCCAGCATCAGCATTTTGAAGTGAAATCAATGAAATAACACCCCGTGAAATCTTATCAGTTTTGTATGGGTGCATGTTCTGAGCTATATTCTTGCTCAATAACTTTTTCAGTACTCTGGTTAAAGCAACCTTGTAGAATCTGTCATTGAGTCTCCTTGAAAATATATAATGCATATATTAACTCTGGGAAAGCATTTTGAATTCTGTTAGATGGAGGCTGATGTGCTAACTTGATCTTCAGTTTGTGTGAGGTTCAGAGTTCACTGTTCTGGCAGTTGACAGTTCTTTATTTTAAACTTCAGCAGTTAATTGAAAGTCTTTTATCATGAAGTATAGGTAATTCTTTTTAGGTGGTGGTAAAGATGTTTGCTGTTCATGTTAAAAAATGATCAGAAAGGGAATCAAGCAAAATAAATGCCACAGTCCTTTCAGATAGCTTAATTTTATAAATCTTGTATAGTTAAAAAGAAAATTATGATATTAAAAAACCCCCATGAAAAACAAATGGGGAAATGGTAGACTTAACAAGAACCCCTGACAAGTAGTTACAATTAAATTGCCATTCTGTTTTAAAAAATCTTGATCACTTCTCTAAACAAGTAATGTGTCTTCTTTTAACTCCTGGTTCTGATATTCATTTAGTTTGGATAGTTTCATCAAGTACAGTCTTACTTTTCAGCTCTGGCCAGGGTACTTTCTAATATTAATTGACTTTGGAGGGCACATTCCTGTGTTTGCAATCTGGACCCTCCTTCTGACAATCTCCTCCTTCCCCAGGGCATCCACAAACAGGGCTTCAACAAATGCTTTTGGCATCTCACACTTCCTCAATGGCAGAATCTACCTGCTCTTAGAACGACAAGATGACAAGATTGCATGCTCAATTACACCTGCTCCTCTTTTTAAGTAATTGCCTTAGATCTTGACAAATTATGTGCTAGTTTTCTCAAGCACTCTAATTTAAATTAGAATGAAGTACCAGACTTTTATTAATTATTGAATCCTGATTGTCTGAAGCAATGTCATTTTGTTTTCTAGAATTTTACTATCATTCACGACCCAATTAGAAACAGCTAAAAATTCCTGCTACTTTGGACCCCTTCCACATATACTGTGTATGAAACTAGTTTCCTATATCTGGATTTTTATGTAACCAAAAAAAGTGCTAGTTTATAGAGTTTTCTATGACCTGTGGAAATAAAAGTAGAACCAAATTTAGCAAATTAGAATTCAACATCCCTAGTCAAATCTGAATTTCAGATAAATAATGAATCATTTTTTAATGTATGTCCCATGCAATATTTGGGATTTAATTATACTTTGAAAATTACTTGTTTATCTGAAACTCAAACTTAACCAGGTGTCCTGTGTTTTATCTGGCAATCAAGAGTTGAGTAAAACCAAAATGATTTATATATGTATGTTTTCTATGAATCACATTTTATTGGGAAGCAAAGGAATGAATTATATTTCAAGTTTGGTATTGGTAAAATATGGGAAGATCGATGTAAATAATAGGTAAGAATACTATTGACAAGAAATATTAACGTGAGTGTCTTCATGACTTTTTTCACATTCTAGTAAAATATAAAATTTCTCCCTGTTTAGGAAATTCCATTTTCTGCCTTAATTTGCATTTGTTATTTTTCTTCATGACCCTCTGAAACACTTTCCATTACTCAAGTCATCAGCATTCATTTAAAACTGGTGAAGCCTTACAAGAACAGCAAATGGAGGAATAGAAGTCTGATTAAAATTATCTTATTTCAAGGAAGAAGGAACTCTGCTTTAAATTAACTGTCATAAGCAAAATATTAGGAAACAAATACTTCAGGTATCTTTCAGATTCCAAGAAAAATGTAATAAAGATAATTTTCTTTTCAAAATCATGATTATAGTAGTGGAATGTTCTAATTTTTTTTGTACTTTATTTTAATTAAAAAATTTTTTTTTAATTTTTATTTTTGATGGCTCATGATTTTAGCAAAATGGTCACAAAATCAATTGAATGTGAGCTTCATGAATTCCTTATGGTTTCTTTCCTCACAAATTAAATACTATAAGCCAAATAAAAATATTCACTAATAAAGTTAAGGAATGTGCTACAAATTATTTTCATTAATATTAGAATTTTACATATTTCAAGGTTTCTAATGTATGCTATTATCCACCCTGTGTATGAATTGAAATATGTCAAATCTTAAAATTACTTTTATTTTTCTTAATGTTATCTTTCCCTTCAGTCTAGTATTAATAATTCCCACTTTCCTTCCTTACTCCTAAAATAAATAGAGTTCAAAATGGAAAGAGAAAGCTTGGTATTTCTATTATTATAAGGAAATGGACTTTTATTATCAAATAATATACCTATCTTGTTTAGTCTAATCTTGTTATTATAATCTCAACTTCCCCAAATGAAATGACTCTTTTTAATAGACTTGATGAAATGGAAGCCAATTACAAGTGTTTCTTTTTGGTGCTTTAGGGGTGAAGTTTTTAGTTCACATGACAAAATATAGGTACTAGATATACTGGTATAAAAGTTTCCTCTAACTTTTTTTATCTAGCTTCCCACAATGTTTAATGTTACATGTTTATTGTCTCCTCAGTGTCTGTAGGAAAATGTCAAATTTATCATGCAAGATTCTAATATAAGTAAATATGTATTGTTGTTGCTGTTGTTGAGTCAGTCGTGTCCCCACGGACTGCAGCATACAAGGCTTCCCTGTCCTTCACCATCTCCTGGAGCTTTCTCTAACTCATGTCCATTGAGTCAGTGATGCCATTCAACCATCTTGTCCTCTGTCATCCCCTTTGCCCCCTGCCTTCAATCTTTGCCAGCATCAGGGTCTTTTCTAATGAGTCAGCTCTTTGCATCAGGTGGCCAAAATATTGGAGCTTCAGCTTCAGCATCAGTCCTTCTAATGAATATTCAAGATTGATTTCTTTTAGAATTGACTGGTTTGGTCTCCTTGCAGTCCAAGGGATTCTCAAGAGTTTTCTCCAACACCACAGTTCAAAAGCATCAATTCTTCAGTGTTTAGCCTTTATTGTCCAACTTGCAGCCATGAAATTAAAAGATGCTTACTCCTTGGAAGGAAAGTTATGACCTACCTAGATAGCATATTGAAAAGCAGAGACATTACTTTGCCAACAAAGGTCCGTCTAGCCAAGGCTATGGTTTTTCCAGTGGTCATGTATGGATGTGAGAGTTGGACTGTGAAGAAAGCTGAGTGCTGAAGAATTGATGGTTTTGAACTGTGGTGTTGGAGAAGACTCTTGAGAGTCCCTTGGACTGCAAGGAGATCCAACCAGTCCATTCTGAAGGAGATCAGCCCTGGGATTTCTTTGGAAGGTATGATGCTAAAGCTGAAACTCCAGTACTTTGGCCACCTCATGTGAAGAGTTGACTCATTGGAAAAGACTCTGATGCTGGGAGGGATTGGGGGCAGGAGAAGAAGGAGACGACAGAGGATGAGATGGCTGGATGGCATCACCAACTCGATGAACGTGAGTTTGAGTGAACTCCGGGAGTTGTTGATGGACAGGGAGGCCTGGCGTGCTGTGATTCATGGGGTCACAAAGAGTCGGACACGACTGAGCGACTGAACTGAACTGATTGTCCAACTCTCATATCCATAATCTAACATACATAAAGGATCTGTTAATTTATCATACGCTATCCAGTTCTCTTGTTTTATCAACACCAGTTAAATAGCATCGGTTGCTTTTAGAAGAGTTCAGAATGTCATTTTTCTGGGGAAAAAGGTCTTGGTTCTAAAGCAATAGAAAAAAAGAGCCAGAAATAGTCCCAGTTGCAGTGTGAGGACAGATCTCTCTGGACCAACCAGAAACAAGGTGTACTACACTCAGTGCTTATTGAGGCTGAGGATTCAAGCCCGTTCTTGATAAAGCTGCAACCCCGAGAGAGATTCCCAAAAAAGGAGAAAAAAGAAATAAGAAATACAAAGAAATAAAAGCTCAGAGAAGACAGTGGAATACAAGGATAGTAATGAATCAGAAGCAGTGAGGGCACAAAATGAAGACTTCTCTGGGAGAAAATAACAAAAGCATAATTCAGAATAGAGGGAAGGTGTTATTTCTCTAGCAAAATTCTATGGAAATTAGTGTCCAAAAGTATAAAAGGTGTGCCATGAAAGGGGGTGGGGAATTTTCCATGACTGAATTTGCTTGGGAAATGTAAATATTCCTATCTTGAAGATATACAGCACATAACTGAATACTAAAATTTCTGAGAGGTCCTGTGTCTAAAAGCTTAAATTTTATAAATATATATACATGTTGTGGCACTCCACTCCAGTACTCTTGCCTGGAAAATCCCATGGATGGAGGAGCCTGGTAGGCTGCAGTCCATTGGGTCGCAAAGAGTTGGACACGACTGAGTGACTTCACTTTCACTTTTCCCTTTCATGCATTGGAGAAGGAAATGGCAACCCACTCCAGTGTTCTTGCCTGGAGAATCCCAGGGACAGGGGAGCCTGGTGGGCTGCCGTCTATGGGGTCGCACAGAGTCGGACAGGACTGAAGGGACTTAGCAGCAGTAGCAGCAGCATACATTTTGCAAGGATATCCAATGAGTCCATCCTAATGGAGATCAGTCCTGGGTGTTCATTGGAAGGACTGATGCTGAAGCTGAAACTCCAGTACTTTGGCCATCCCATGTGAAGTGTTGACTAATTGGAAAAGATCCTGATGCTGGGAGGGATAGTGGGGTGGGAGGAGAAGGGGACGACAGAGGATGAGATGGCTGGATGGCATCACCAACTCAAGGGATGTAAGTTTGAGTGAACTCCGGGAGTTGGTGATTGACAGGGAGGCCTGGCGTGCTGTGATTCATGGGGTCACAAAGAGTAGGACACAACTGAGCGACTGAACTGAACTGAATACATGTTAAATATTGATAAATATTAACAAACAATATTGGTATTAATATGTGGTATTAATGCAACTTATATACCTATGGGATTATTTTTTCAGACCCTCTAGTAACATTTTCTATCCTATGAGTGGATGAAGCAATGAACTCTAGTGTGTGCAGTGAGTGCTAAGTTGTTTCAACTGCCTCCGACTCTGCAACCCTATGAACGGCAGCCCTCCAGGTTCCTCTGTCCATGGAGTTCTCCAGGCAAGAATACTGGAGTGGGTTGCCGTGCCCTCCTCCAGGGAATCTTCTCAACCCAGGGATTGAACCTGTGTTCTCATGTCTTCTGCATTGGCAGGCGGATTCTTTACCCCTAGCACCACCTGGGAAGCCCAATGAACTCTAGTATTCTGCAGTTATTGGTTACTTGGAGACTTAGATCTGGATACTGTTTACACCTTGATGGTATCTGAAGGCTTTACTTTATCACATCCATGATGTCGAATTGAGAGTGTGTGTCTGTGTGTGTGTGTGCTCAGTCGCTTAGTCATGTCTGACTCTTCAGGACCCCAGTGTCCATGGCATTCTCCAGGCAAGAATACTGGTGTGGGTAGCCATTCCTTTCTCCAGGGGATCTTCCCAACCCAGGGGTCAAACCCAGCTCTCCCGCATTACAGGCAGATTCTTTACTGTCTGAGATTCCAGGGAAGCCCATGAATTGAGAATCCCTGGGTTCAAATCCTAGGTCTTCTACTTCCTTCAGCAGGGTCCTTGACTTCTTTAAGCCTCAATTTCCTTCTCTGTCAAACAGGAAAGAACTAACAATGAATACAGGATGTATTTCATAGCTTATTGAGGGAATCAGATGAGATATTCCTTATAAAATATATAACGTAATGCTCGGCACATGGTAAACAGAAAATGTAATTTTTTGAAGTGTAGTTGATTTAGAATGTTGTGTTACCTTCAGGAGGACAGCATAGTGATCCAGATTCCTTTTCAGATTATTTTCCACAATGGCTTATTAAATGATATTGAATATACATTAAGTGGGCTATATAGTAGGGCTTTGTTATTTATCTATTTTATATATAGTGGTATATATCTGTTAATCCCAAACTTCTAATTTATCCCTCCCTTAACTCCTTTCCCCTTTGGTAACCATATTTTTGTTTTCTATGTCTGTGAGTTTGTTTCTGTTTTGTAAATAAGTTCATTTGTATCACTTTTTTTTAGATTCCACGTATCATTCCACATATGATAGCGGCCTTGCTCTCTCTGATTTGTCACTAAGTGTGATAATCTCTGGGTCCATTCATGTTGCTGCAAATGGCCTTATTTCCTTTAGGAAACAAAAAAATCTTAGTATTATAAATCCTGTGCTTGCATCTCCTCCTTTGTGAGTTCTCTGAGCACGATTTTTATCTGGCTGTGGAAGTGAAAGTCTCTCAGTGGTGTCCGACTCTTTGTGACCCCACAGACTATACAGTCCATGGAATTCTCCAGACCAGAATGCTGGAGTGGGTAGCCTTTTCCCTTCTCCAGGGGATCTTCCCAACCCAGAGATCTACTCAAATGTTTTTTTGGAGATTAGAGCTTAAATGAATTATGAATATCTAGCCAAGCAACATGGTACCTGGGCTTTGGCCAAATGAAATATGACCTTAGCAGTCTCATGGTGAATAGAGAGGCTTTAGTGAGATTATATGCATAAAGGGTTAATGATTTGATAGGCAGCAGCAGGGTTTTTAACTAACAGTGGCAAAGATGAACTAACTAAATTAGATAATTTATATTATCTAATATAAATGAGATAAGTAGGGTTTCTCCGCCCCTTGCATTGCACTGTTCACAGTCTTTGCTGAGACATGTATGGGCTCTTGGATTTGTGTACCTCTGAACTCAGGTGGGAAGAATGCGTCTTACACTGGCAGTTGGCATTTTGAAAGAAAGATGAAACCACTGGGAGAGGTAGTGAACCCTCATAATGGGGATCAGAAAGCCAAGGCCTGCATTGCATTTTACCCAGGGCTACAGATAAATCCCTGCCTTCATCCTTTTTAAAATGGAGAGGTGAGGAAATAGATTTAAAAAAAAACAAAAACCTTTTATTTAGAAATATTTGGATTGGCCAAAAAGTTCATTCACGTTTTTCTGTAACATCTTACAGAAATAATAATTATAGACACACAGGATGTTTCTGGGATGATACAGAGAAATCGTGTGTACCTGTCACCAATTTCCCCCACTGGTTACATTTTAGGCAACAGTACTGTGATATCAAAAACAGGAAACTGAAATTGGTATAAAGGATGTGTATAGTTCTGCATCATTTTATCACATTCACCTCCACAATTAAGATAGGGAACTTGAGATTTTATTTTATCCAATTTTTCCTTTTTGAGAGGCAAAATAAAAACAGTTCACATTAGTATGTGTTAACTTTTGTAATTATATTTCAACTTTCACAACTAGAAGTAGACAATAGCAAAAAAGTAGTTATTTTTGAGGGTTTTGATATCACAGTTCAGGGTTTTCATAGGATTCTGAACATTTATGGTTGCAATGTTCTTCCCCTTTCCTCTTTCTAAATCTGGTCATCATATGTAAATACTTTGGGAAGTAACTATATTCTAATTCAGTTCTCCTTTGTCATCATTTGTGATTGCATTGGGGAAATGTATGTGTTTCACAGAAAGCAAAAAGTGCTGAAGAAAGAACCAAATGGTGAAACAGATCCCATTTTAAAAGGCCATAAACAAGCTTACAGCAGTAAGTGGTGACATGAATAAATTGCTTTTGCAAGAAAATTCAGACTTAATATCATTACTAAGCCACAGCTGAAAGGCATAACTGTATTTCAACTGGTAGCAATGACTGGGAGAAGGCAATGGCAACCCACTCCAGTACTCTTGCCTGGAAAATCCCATGGATGGAGGAGCCTGGTAGGCTGCAGTCCACAGGGTCACGAAGACTCAGACATGACTGAGCGACTTCACTTTTACTTTTCACTTCCATGCACTGGAGAAGGAAATGGCAACCCACTCCAGTGTTCTTGCCTGGAGAATCCCAGGGACGGCAGAGCCTGGTGGGCTGCCATCTATGGGGTCGCACAGAGTTGTACACGACTGAAGTGACTTAGCAGCAGCAGCAGCAATGACTGACACCACTGGGCTAGAAATGATCTAATGATGGCATTATAATGACTTTTCTTATTTAAAAAAAAATGAAGGAAGCTTAGAATTTCATCCTAGTAGTTGAGGAAGTAAAAGTTCAATGATAATATAACTGATTTTATCCTATATTCTTTGCCATGGCTTTGCCGTGTTCTCCTCTGGCCTTTAATATTAAGACAGATATGTCAAAATTTGAGACCAATTCTCACAGTTTTGTATGACTGTGGCTCCTAGCTTGTTAAAAGGCATACCCATGACATTCATAGTTCAACAAATTGATCTCCAGACTGAAGAACACTATTATAACCAATCATTTTATCCATAAAACAAGTACTTTAGAATAAGTGGGTGGGCACCTGTAGTCACTAACCACACCAGCCAAGAGGCTGGTTCTGGCACTGCACTTAGCATTAATTAGCAACATTTCCCTGAGTGTGTTCCATTAAGTAGAAGAGTCTTCTAAGATGCTTATGAAAAAAATTCCATTTTTTACATCACAACCAAGACATGGTTGTTTTCAGTAGATTTTTCTACATGTTTACCAATGTCTATCCTTAGTATTTGCATCTCAGCCCTTCATTTTGGAATCATTTGTGTGTGTGTGTCTCAAAATTTTAGAAATTTCTTTACAAGAGAGATCTTTAAGTTTGTAAGATGTGTTAATTTGACACTGGAAGATGTTTCACTGTGTGACTCTAGGTTGACAATTAAAAACTCTTAGCAGTTTGAAGATATCCCCATCTTCTGATGGTCTCAACTAAATTATCATTCTGCTTAAGTTATCTGGGTTTTGTTTGTATTTTACTCTCTAGCTTCTTTTAAGAACTTCTCTTTGTCTTTGGCAAACTGAACTTTCATTGTGTATTTAGGTGTCTTCTTTTTCCCTCTAGCTTCTTTGGAATCTGAGTTTCATTGGGATTGTGAATCAGAGGGTTTGTGTTTTTGTCATTCTGCAGAATTCTCAGCCAATATTATTTAAAAAAATTTTTTTTAATTGGGGTATAGTTGATTTACAATGTTAGATTTAGGGTACAGCAAAGTAAATCAGTTTTATATATACATTTATCCACTCTTTTTTCTTAGATTCTTATCCCATATAGGCCATTACAGAATATTGAATAGAGTTCTCTGTGCTATAGAGTAGGTTCTTACTAGTTATCTACTTTATATATATTAGTTTATATATGTCAATCCCAATCTCCTAATTGCCAATGTCTTGAATGTTGTCTTTCCCTAATTCTGTTATTTTCCTCAAGAAGCCTGATTAGGCATTTGTTAGACCTCCTTACTCTGCCTTCCATGTTCACTGATTTTATCTTCACTATTTTCAATCAGCTGTTAGAATCCAATCTGTTTAGTCCGCTGAGTTTCTAATTTGATTTCCAAAAGCTCTTTGGAACTTTTTTTTTTTTAATCTTACCTGGTCATTTTTCATAGTCTTTTGTTTCTTAGCTATACTTGAGTCTTGTATTTCTTTAAGGATTTCAAACATACCTATTTTATATTCTGTATGTAATAATTTCAAAGTCCAGTGGTCTTAGTGAGTTTAATATATAGTGGTTTTTTTTTTTTTTTTTTTTTACTTTCTATTGACTTTTGCTCATGGTGGTTTATTTCCTCACTTAATATATTTTTCATTAACCTATGTGCTTTGGAATTTTGGCCATAGAAATATTTTGAGACTCAAGTTTAAAGTGTTTTCCTTTATGTATGATTTATTTTTGTTTCTGACAGTCACCTAAGGGCATTGCCTAGCCAGGACTAGTTCAAATTAAATTCTTAGCTCTGGGTTTTTCAGGTCACTGAATTCTTTGAAATCCATTCCCAAACCCTTGTAAAGACTTGCTTATGGTTTAAATTCTCAGGGAAAAAATTTCCCAAACCCCTTTATCCAGAACCAAGTCTAAGATAGCAAAACATTTCTTTCCCTCTGCTGGTTGTTTTGTGTCTCAGTTAATTAAACACATCACTAAGTAATCAATTATAATGTAATAAAACAATATCTTTACCTTTTCACCAAAAAGGTCACTGTGGGAGGTTCTGGATTCATGTAGGAGTCTCTCCGCCAAAACTTATTCCTTAGCTTTCAATCCCCTAACCTGAAGTAACCCATTAAAGCTCCAGGCCATCAGCAAATACTGGATGCTCTTGCAGTTGCTTCCAATGATAGTGTGATGTATACTCGCTAGGGATATATTTTCTCATGGTTGGGGCACAATTTCTTGCCAGTTTAGTTATTCACTTAAGGGCTAAAGATTGCATCCAACATTTCTAATTGTTCTGTACTAGAGACAGTTTTTTTGTACTATCTTTCATAATAGTTTATTTGCCACATTACCTGAAACAGAATTCAGAATATCATTTAAAGATGTAAAGAAAACTATTAGAAGAACTAAGAGTGATAATCGACTAGTGGAAAGAGAAGTATGAAGAACTGAGATATATATCAAAAGCCTCATTGTAATGTGGCTTATTGTAAAAGAAACATTTGAATTTTATTCCCCCCAAACCCCTGCCAAAAATGATTTATTCAATAACTAATGATGACAATTGCCTGACCTTCTGGAAAATAATAAATTTATTCCTACCCCAGGCTTATACCAAAATGAAAGCCAGTAGGATCAGAGATTTAGCTTCACAAAAGGGAACTCTAAAGTTAGTAAGGAAATTATATGAGATTTTAAAAATTAACTTTGGAATGAGATGAGCATTTTAAAATAAGACACAAAATGGAGTCATAAAAGATGATGAATATGTGTACATAAAAATTAAACATTCCTGCCTTAGAATCTTATAAATAAAATCGATGACAAGCTGGGAAGAATATTTGTAGCATACTATATATAATAAAGGGCTATGTTTTAAAATATATTAAGTGTTCTTAGGAGTCAATTAGAAAAAAATTTTAAAACCAAGAGGAAAATGAGTAGAGAACATTAGTAGCCAGTTTATAGAAAAGTAAATACAAACAGTTTTAATTGAATTAAGATATGTTCAGTCTTATCAAAAGAAATGTTTATTAAAATAATAATAATATATCATTTTATACCTATCAGATTGAGTTATACTAACATATGTATGCATGTATGCTTGTATGCATATATGAATTCTCTGGAGTGAATCATCTCAAGATATTAAGAGAATTTGCCTCTATGGAGGACAACCAGGGGCCAAAGTGAGATGAACACATACTTTTATTATAGCACACTATATTGTATGTTTAAATTATTACCATGTGTGTATTACTTTTATTTTATTTTTTTAATATAAATTTATTTATTTTAATTGGATGCTAATTACTTTACAATATTGTATTGGTTTTGCCATACATCAACATGAATCCACCACCGGTGTACACGTATTCCCCATTCTGAACCCCACCTCCCACCTTCCTCCCCATACCATCCCTCTGGGTCATCCCAGTGCACCAGCCCCAAGCATCCAGTATCGTGCATCGAACCTGGACTGGCAATTCGTTTAACATATGATATTATACATGTTTCAATGCCATTCTCCCAAATCATCCCACCCTCGCCCTCTCCCACAGAGTCCAAAAGACTGTTCTATACATCTGTGTCTCTTTTGCTGTCTCACATACAGGGTTATCGTTACCACCTTTTTAAATTCTATATATATGCGTTAGTATACTATATTGGTGTTTTTCTTTCTGGCTTACTTCACTCTGTATAATAGGTTCCAGTTTCATCCACCTCATTAGAACTGATTCAAATGTATTCTTTTTAATGGCTGCGTAATACTCCATTGTGTATATGTATCACAGCTTTCTTATCCATTCATCTGCTGATGGACATCTAGGTTGCTTCCATGTCCTGGCTATTATAAACAGTGCTGCGATGAACACTGGGGTACACGTGTCTCTTTCAATTCTGGTTTCCTCGGTGTGTATGCCCAGTCGTGGGATTGCTGGGTTGTATGGCAGCTCTATTTCCAGTTTTTTAAGGAATCTCCACACTGTTCTCCATAGTGGCTGTACTAGTTTGCATTCCCACCAACAGTGTAAGAGGGTTCCCTTTTCTCCACACCCTCTCCAGCATTTATTGCTTGTAGACTTTTGGATAGCAGCCATTCTGACTGGCATGAAATGGTACCTCATAGTGGTTTTGATTTGCATTTCTCTGATAATGAGTGATGTTGAGCATCTTTTCATGTGTTTGTTAGCCATCTGTATGTCTTCTTTGGAGAAATGTCTGTTTAGTTCTTTGGCCCATTTTTTGATTGGGTCGTTTATTTTTCTGGAATTGAGCTGTGTGAGCTACTTGTATATTTTTTAGATTAATTCTTTGTCCGTTGCTTGGTTTGCTATTATTTTCTCCCATTCTGAAGGCTGTCTTTTCACCTTGCTTATAGTTTCCTTTGTTGTGCGGAAGCTTTTAATTTTAATTAGGTCCCATTTGTTTATTTTTGCTTTTATTTCCAATATTCTGGGAGGTGGGTCATAGAGGATCCTGCTGTGATGTATGTTGGAGAGTGTTTTGCCTATGTTCTCCTCTAGGAGTTTTATAGTTTCTGGTCTTACATTTAGATCTTTAATCCATTTTGAGTTTATTTTTGTGTATGGTGTTAGCAAGTGTTCTAGCTTCATTCTTTTACAAGTGGTTGACCAGTTTTCCCAGCACCACTTGTTAAAGAGATTGTCTTTTCTCCATTGTATATTCTTGCCTCCTTTGTCAAAGATAAGGTATCCATAGGTGTGTGGATTTATCTCTGGGCTTTCTATTTTGTTCCATTGATCTATATTTCTGTCTTTGTGCCAGTACCATACTGTCTTGATGACTGTGGCTTTGTAGTAGAGCCTGAAGTCAGGCAGGTTGATTCCTCCAGTTCCATTCTTCTTTCTCAAGATTGCTTTGGCTATTCAAGGTTTTTTTTATTTCCATACAAATTGTGAAATTATTTGTTCTAGCTCTGTGAAAAATACTGTTGGTAGCTTGATAGGGATTGCATTGAATCTATAGACTGGTTTGGGTAGTATACTCATTTTCACTATATTGATTCTTCCAGTGAATGAACACGGTATATTTCTCAATTTATTAGTGTCCTCTTTGATTTCTGTCACCAGTGTTTTATAGTTTTCTATATATAGGTATTTTGTTTCTTTGGGTAGATATATTCCTAAGTATTTTATTCTTTTTGTTGCAATGGTGAATAGAATTGTTTCCTTAATTTCTCTTTCTATTTTCTCATTATTAGTGTATAGGAATGCAAGGGATTTCTGTGTGTTGATTTTATATCCTGCAAATTTACTATATTCATTGATTAGCTTTAGTAATTTTCTGGTGGAGTCTTTAGGGTTTTCTATGTAGAGGATCATGTCATCTGCAAACAGTGAAAGTTTTACTTCTTCTTTTCCAATTTGGATTCCTTTCATTTCTTTTTCTGCTCTGATTGCTGTGGTCAAAACTTCCAAAACTATGTTGAATAGTAATGGTGAAAGTGGGCACCCTTGTCTTGTTCCTGACTTTAGGGGAAATGCTTTCAATCTTTCACCATTGAGGATAATGTTTGCTGTGGATTTGTCATATTTAGGTTTTATTATGTTGAGGTATGTTCCTTCTATTCCTGCTTTCTGGAGAATTTTTATCATAAATGGATGTTGAATTTTGTCAAAGGCTTTCTCTGCATCTATTGAGATAATCATATGGCTTTTATTTTTCAATTTGTTAATGTGGTGTATTACATTGATTGATTTACAGATATTGAAGAATCTTTGCATCCCTGAAATAAAGCCCACTTGTTCATGGTATATGATCTTTTAAATGTGTTGTTGGATTCTGATTGCTAGAATTTTATTAAGGAATTTTGCATCTATGTTCATCAGTGATATTGGCCTGTAGTTTTCTTTTTTTGTGGCATCTTTGTCAGGTTTTGGTATTAGGGTGATGGTGGCCTCATAGAATGAGTTTGGAAGTTTCCCTTCCTCTGCAATTTTCTGGAAGAGTTTGAGTAGGATAGGTGTTAGCTCTTCTCTAAATTTTTGGTAGAATTCAGCTGTGAAGCCGTCTGGACCTGGGCTTTTGTTTGCTGGAAGATTTTTGATGACAGTTTCAATTTCCCTGCTTGTGATGGGTCTGTTAAGATTTTCTATTTCTTCCTGGTCCAGTTTTGGAAAGTTGTACTTTTCTAAGAATTCATCCATTTCTTCCAAGTTGTCCATTTTATTGGCATATAATTGCTGATAGTAGTCGTTTATGATCCTTTGTATTTCTGTGTTGTCTGTTGTGATCTCTCCATTTTCATTTCTAATTTTATTGATTTGATTTTTCCCCTTGTTTCTTGATGAGTCTGGCTAATGGTTTGTCAATTTTATTTATCCTCTCAAAGAACCAGCTTTTGGCTTTGTTCATTTTTGCTATGGTCTCTTTTGTTTCTTTTGCATTTATTTCTGCCCTAATTTTTAAGATTTCTTTCCTTCTACTAACCCTGGGGTTCTTCATTTCTTCCTTTTCTAGTTGCTTTAGGTGTAGAGTTAGGTTATTTATTTGACTTTTTTTCTTGTTTCTTGAGGTATGCCTGTATTGCTATGAACCTTTTCCTTAGCACTGCTTTTACCGTGTCCCACAGGTTTTGGGTTGTTGTATTTTCATTTTCATTCGTTTCTATGCAAATTTTGATTTATTTTTTTATTTCTTCTGTGATTTGTTGGTTATTCAGCAGCGTGTTGTTCAGCCTTCATATGTTGAAATTTTTAATAGTTTTTCTCCTGTAATTGAGATCTAATCTTACTGCATTGTGGTCAGAAAAGATGCATGGAATGATTTCAATTTTTTTGAATTTCCAAGGCTAGATTTATGGCCCAGGATGTGATCTATCCTGGAGAAGGTTTGTGTGCACTTAAGAAAAAGGTGAAATTCATTGTTTTGGGGTGAAATGTCCTATAGATATCAATTAGGTCTAACTGGTCTATTGTATCATTTAAAGTTTGTGTTTCCTTGTTAATTTTCTGTTTAGTTGATCTATCCATAGGTGTGAGTGGGGTATTAAAGTCTCCCACTATTATCGTGTTATTGTTAATTTCCCCCTTCATACTTGTTAGCATTTGTCTTACATATTGTGGTGCTCCTATGTTGGGTGCATATGTCTTTATAATTGTTATATCTTCTTCTTGAATTGATCCTTTGATCATTATATAGTGTCCTTCTTTGTCTCTTTTCACAGCCTTTGTTTTAAGTCTATTTTATCTGATATGAGTATTGCTACTCCTGCTTTCTTTTGGTGTCTATTTGCACAGAATATCTTTTCCCAGCCCTTCACTTTCAGTCTATATGTGTCCCTTGTTTTGAGATGGGTCTCTTGTAGACAACATATATAGGAGTCTTGTTTTTGTATCCATTCAGCCAGTCTTTGTCTTTTGTTGGGGCATTCAACTCATTTATGTTTAAGGTAATTATTGATAAGAAGAGTTGACTCATTGGAAAAGACTCTGATGTTGGGAGGGATTGGGGGCAGGAGGAGAAGGGGACGACAGAGGATGAGATGGCTGGATGGCATCACTGACTTGATGGACGTGAGTTTGAGTGAACTCCAGGAGTTGGTGATGGACAGGGAGGCCTGGCGTGCAGCAATTCATGGGGTCTCAAAGAGTCGGACACGACTGAATGACTGAACTGAACTGATGATCCCGTTGCCATTTACTTTATTGTTTTGGGTTTGAGTTTATACACCCTTTTTGTGTTTCCTGTCTAGAGAAGATCCTTTAGCATTTGTAATATAATTACCTCAAAATATAAATTGAAGCCAGAGAAAATAAGTACATTAATTATTGTCATACAGTTAATAAACAGCAGATGTTTCATTCAAGCCCAAGGCAACATGATTTTGACTAAACCACACAGGTCTATTGTGACATTAATTTGCATTATTATTTCTAAACTTTTTGTCAACTTATCCAACGTGACAAGGATACTGTGTATATGGACTATCTCTTAAGGAAGAACCATATGAACATTTCTTAGGAGGCTGATGTTCTTACTCTCTTTCCACTATTTTCTTTTATATTTTTACTTAATAGAGATATGAAACAACTTGTGACATTTTCATTTTTAACAAACATATCTAAAACTCTGGGATTTTTAAAGTCTTATTTTTAAAGCCTTTCTTCAATGGCAAAGTTAGTGTTGTGTGTGTGTGTGTGTGTGTGTGTGTGTGTGTTTGTGAATGTGTGTGTGTAATCATTACTTAAACTTTAGATTATTAAATTGCAAAACCTAGATTGAGAATAAAAACACATCATGGTGTCCTAGTTAAATGAGCTAAGGGACTCTGAAGGAATTTATTTTTGGAACATTATAGAGCACCCTGTATGGATTGAACTGGGAGAATTTACTTCTTTTCTTTCTTCTCTTTTTAATCACAAACTCCACTTACTAAAATTGTGTTTCACAGAGCATTGACCTTTAGACTATAATGGCTTTCTTGGGGCTATTACGATTTATAGGGCAAACGCCTTCCAATCCTTCAACCCACAAGTAAAGGTTACAAAGTTTTAGAGCACAAAGTACCTAACTCTTTACTTGTAAATTCACTTTCCCAACCAAAAGCCAAAACCATTAGCCCACTGTGGGTACTTTTCATGTTTGAAATGACATTATTAAAAATCAAGTTTATCTTTTAGTAGAAAAGTGTTTTTTTTTAAGTATGGTATCCTCAGATAATAGGTTTGACTAAAACCCTAAAGACCACCAAGTTAAACCTCCTATGCTGATCAGGATTCCTAAATTTTCTAACTGAATTTGTAGGGGAGAGAGGGCTAGTGTTTGTTTTGTTTGATTTGTATTTCTTTGTAGAAATATATGTCAAAATTCAAAATAATTAAGTAGTGAAACTATCAGTAATTTTTGTTTATATGTTAACGTCTAAATCAATAAATATTATGCTTACAGTTTAAGTGCAGCATCTATTGTAAAATTTGAAAAATACAAAACATGAAAAAGGATGAAAAAAAGAATCAACATCTATATATTATCCTATCATTTTTTCTGATTATATATATATACACACACACACATACATATATACACCCATATTATGATTAGGTTTATTAGCAAGTAATTAAAAAATGTCTAACAGCAGTGATATAGAAAGGATAGAAGGTTTTTCTCTCCCATATTAAAATCCAGACAGAGAATCCAAGGCTGGATTGCATCTCTGTTTTATAAAGTCCTCAGGGAACTGGCCTCTTCTACCTGTTCCTCCATGCATGGCTCCATTCCCAAGGTCATTTAATAATCCAGCTATCACATTCATGTTCTAGCCAGCAGGATGGAGGAAGGGTTTTAAAGGAAAGAGCATACCTATTCCTTTTACAAAACAAGAATTTGTAAAGCTGAACATTACACTTCCATTCACTGGCTAATGTTCAGAGCCATCACATGACTATACATCCCTTTGCAAGGAGGGCTGGACAATATAATACTTTTTTCTGGACGGCCACAGCCAGCTAGAAGTCCCAGGACAGGTTTCCTGCCTACTAACTCCCATTGCTTCTTTTAAATGGTACATACTCTTCCACCACTCCTACAACATGCGAAATGCATTTTGAGAACTTTATTCACTTTGATGCATAAAATCAGGAGGTGAAGGTGACCTTTAAGACAGTAAAACAAACATATAATTTTAAAAATTGAGAATTACATAAATTATTCAAAATTGACTCAAGATGAAATAGGATATAAACAACTTCTAAAAACAGAATTTATCATTACCTGTCTATCACCAACCTTTATACATTCAAGAAAAGACATTCATACCAAATAGGTAATTTGACAAAATTCTCAGATTTTAGATACCTCCATTTTGTAAAAACTGTCTTATAGACTAGAAAAAGAGAAAAGATATGCCAATTATTTTATGAGGCTAGTAAAAGCTCCATATCAGAGTGTATTGAGAGCACAACAAAATAAAATCAGAATTGAAATGCAGTTATGAATTTAGCTTATGAAATGTCAGAAAAAATGTGAAATGTTTACTGGATTTATATTGAATGTTTAGATGATGTAGGTGAGTTTCTGTGTATTTTTAGGGAAGGAATTATTGACAGGTTTGAATTTTTCTCATTCCTTTTTTTATCTTCTGTTGTTTTGAAATTTAAACGTTGTTATGTCTATTCATTTAATAGTTGTTATTCAGTTACTCAATCGTGTCCAATTCTTTGCAACTCCATGGACCACACGACGCCAGACTTCCCAGTCCTTCACCAGCTCCCAGAGCTTGCTCAAACTCATGTCCATTGAGTTGGTGATGCCGTCCAACCATCTCATCCTCTGCCATCCCCTTCTCCTCCTGCCTTCAATCTTTCCTAGCATCAGGGGCTTTTCTAATGAGTTGGCTCTTACACTTAATAAATATACATTTAATAGTTACACTTTGTGTTTTAATATAGATACTTCACAAAGCCTAATGTTAGTACAGGGACTAGGCAAATTTTTCTTATTCATCTTATTGAAAAATAGTTTTGTTGGGTATAAAATTTTAGGTCAGTATCGGTTCAGTTCAGTCGCTCAATCGTGTCCAACTCTTTGCGACCCCATGAATCGCAGCTCGCCAGGCCTCCCTGTCCATTACCAACTCCCGGAGTTCACTCAGACTCACATTCATCGAGTCAGTGATGCCATCCAGCCATCTCATCCTCTGTCGTCCCCTTCTCCTCCTGCCCCCAATCTCTTCTAGCATCAGAGTCTTTTCAAGTGAGTCAACTCTTCTCATGAGGTGGCCAAAGTACTGGAGTTTCAGCTTTAGCATCATTCCTTCCAAAGAAATCCTAGGGCTGATCTCCTTCAGAATGGACTGGTTGGATCTCCTTGCAGTCCAAGGGACTCTCAAGAGTCTTCTCCAACACCACAGTTCAAAAGCATCAATTCTTCAGCGCTCAGATTTCTTCACAGTCCAACTCTCAATCCATACATGACCACTGGAGTATATGCTTACTTATTATATTATTCTACTATGCTTTGCTTCTACCATTTTTGTTGAGAATGTCAGCTCTCAATCTAAATGCTGTTTTTATGTCTATGTTGTCTGTCTTTTTTCCCAGGCTGTTTTCATATTTTATGTCCCATTCTTTTTGTTTTTGTTGCTATTTTTATAATTTAAAGTTTATCTACTGTGTGTTTAGGTGTGGGTATGATTTTATTAATAGTGTTTGAAATTTACTGAACTTCTGGTTTTTTTCACAATAATAGAAAATTCACAGCCTTTAACTCATCAAATAATCCCTTCTTTTGCCTTCTGAAATTCTGATTCAATGTATGCTATATTGTCACAGTAAATTCTCCATACCTTGTAATCTGTTTTTCATCATATCTCTGGATTGATTGTATTTTGATAATTTTTTTGAAATTGATTTCTAGATTATTGAGTCTCTACTCAGCTGTCTAATACTTTTGCTCAATTTTTAAATAGGTATTGTATTTTTCATTTCTGGGAGTTCTGTTTACTTCTTTTTTTCTCATTGTCTTGATTATTCTAGAAGATAGTATGTTCCCTGTCACATTTTCAATATACTTAAAATATTTTGGAAAATATTAAGCATAGTTATTTTATATTCTATGTCTGGTGATAAGTAACATCTAAAGTCTTTCTGCGTCTATTCTGTTTTATTTTTCCTACTAGCAAACCCATAGAACAGTGATTTCTTGAATGTCTTGTAATTTTTACCATAAGTAATTTATTTCCCTTTGAAATTTGAATGGAAATTCCTTAAACTAGAGTTGAAATTGACTTCCTCCAGAGAGGATTTGCACCTGTTTCTGACATAACCAACTAAAATTTAACTTCTTAGCTTTAGTTATTGTTTGTGGTTTTGGAGATTAGTTTGTTTGTTGTGATTTCATGTAATTTGTAAGTTTTTCATTTGGACCAGACACTTTCTTGTGGTATCAATTCATAATAAAAATCCAAGTAAAGGCTGATTTATGGCTAGGAATTCTCCAGAGAGGTTATTATTTTTTTCCTTTCCACCTAATGCCAAATTCAAGGCATATTTTCTTGCCCTTAATGTACAGTGGGATTTTGTTTGTCATATACCCTTACACTGAGAGTATGGCCTTAAGAGAGCATCTTTTTTGTGAAGAAGCCCAAGTGGATCTCTCACTTAGGACTGGCCTTAGCTTTGCGCTTTCATCTCTTGCATCCTTTTACCTGACAAAGTGGAGGGATGAAGTATCCAGGGCATGTCAGTATTCCTCAAGGAAGAGGCAACTGTGAAATTCATTCATCTCCAAAGGTTCCTGCTTTTATTTCTTTTGGGAATATATAGATTCCTTATTTTCATATTAGTTCAATAATTGATTTATAAGTATTTTGGGAGAATGTTCCCCAGCCTTTTAGCTGCCCCTCTTGAGGTCTAATCTGCCATATTTCTGGAAATGAAAGTTCAATTCTGTTATGTTTTTACTTAATTCTTCTGTTTTAATTATGCTTTTCCCTATCAGGAATACTAACAACCCCTGTATATGCTCAGTTGCCATCCTCTACCTCCTTAACAATCTTTTTATTTTCATTGTTTTTCTTTTCTCTCTGCTACATTTTATTATTGCTGTTTATGCTTCTCCCATTACTCCTATCATAATTCTTGGCAATTTTAATACCAATTAGCAGATCCTTCTAGTACCTAGACTCTCAGTTCCTTACTTTCCTCTCCTATTCTCCTCTCCCTCAGTCAGCCACTCCCATAGTTATATCTTAGTCCTTTTCACTACCAATAACTGAAGTTACTCCATAATCTCAATTTCAGCATTTCTGTTTTGCCCATCACCTATCTTTGTAGCTTACTCCTTCTAGTATTCTAATGCTAGTATTCTATTCCTCTGGAAACTAAAAGCTATCAATCATACAACCTTTTCACTGTCTCTTTTGCCCACCCTTCCATTGTTTCCTTACTCCCACCTTTACAGCAAATAGTTCAGTTCAGTTGCTCAGTCGGGTCCAACTCTTTGCGACCCCATGGACTGCAGCACACCAGGCCTCCCTGTCCATCACCAACTCCCAGAGTTTACCCAAACTCATCTCCATCAAGTCAGTGATGCCATCCAGCCATCTCATCCTCTGTCATCCCCTTCTCCTCCTGCCCTCAATTTTTCCCAGCATCCGGGTCTTTTCCAATGAGTCAGCTCTTCGCATCAGGTGGCCAAAGTATTGGAGTTTCAGCTTCAACATCAGTCCTTCCAATGAACACTCAGGACTGATATCCTTTAGGATGGACTGGTTTGATTTCCTTGCCGTCCAAGTGACTCTCAAGAGTCTTCGCCAACACCAACAGCAGATATTCCATGGTTTAATATTAAAACTCCCTCTTACATAAATCCTCAACTCCTTTGTTCTTCTCTGGCTTTGACAAATCTCAGTCTTGGTAAATTCCAACTTTTCTGTATTCTCCATGTACCACTGTATAGCTGAATTTGAAGAAAAAAACAGAACCATATTGACTGGTCTTATTCTAAGTTTATGACCATTAACATTGAGAAGATTTTTTTTGGTGCTGTCTGGCAATCATATTGCATTCCCTATGACCATTTATAATCCCATTCTGCTATATTACCCTTTTACATGCTCTCCCCTTTTTCATACTTCCAGCATATCCTCACCCATCCTTACCTTCAGGGCTGACTTTGCTTCCTAGTTCACTAAGAAAATAGGAGCGAGCAGAATGATTCTTCCAAGCAATCTTCTAAACTCCTCCAATGCTACTCTATTCATTTACGTGTATCTAGACTAGTCTGTTTTTCTTCCTGTCCTGAATGAACAGTATGTTCTAATGGCATCCTTTTGCATTTCATGTCTTGTCTAATCAGGAGCATCCTTCTAACAAATTTTCCCTCTCCCCAGCATTGTTATTTCTCCCCTTTACTACTCTATCTTTTTAGTCTTGCCTCTCTTAATCAATTCTCTATTTAGCAGCCAGACTACTACGAGTGTAAAACTAGAACATTTTGCTCATCTGCTTATAATCTTTCAATGGTTTCCCTTCATACATTGGCTAAAATTCAAACCCTTTAGCCAAGTTTGCAAAGCCCTCTGTGATCTGGCCCATACCTATTAAAACTCATTGTGTACTATGGTTACTCTTGTTCACTGTATTTCAGTCACACTGGGCCTTACAAAACTCACCAAAATTCTCCTGATTCTATGGCTTTGTTCCTATTTTTCTATCTGTAGGATTCTTTCTTTGATACTCATATAGGTGTCTTCCTTAAAGTCATGCTCACAGAGAAGTTCCCATGATCATCCAGTTCAAAGGAGGCAATGTCTATTATACTACTCTATTTTAATTTAAGTTATAGCAGTTATCATTCAGTATGTGATGTTTTTCTTATGTATTGCTTGTTTAACAATTTAAAAAACTTCTCCCACTAAATTGTTAGCTCTACTACAGCATGAACTTTTCCCCTGCTATAGATACCAGGCACTATATCCTTAGCACATAGAACAGGGCTTTATATTAGACATTTAATAAATATGAATGAATGAGTAATGTCTTCTAACTTCTAAAAAATTCCAATGAAAGTAAGTCAACCTTCCAGTAAGACATGTTCCATTACCTTGCTTTAACAAATTAATGTGGTCTTTTAAAATAATAATAATAATTTTATTTATTTATTTTTGGTTGTGCTGGCTCTTTGTTACTGTGCTGGCTTTTCTACAGTTCTGATGAGCAGGGGCTACTCTGTAGTTGTGTGCAGGCTTTGCATTGTGGTGGCTTCTCTTGTGGAGCACAGGCTCTGGGGCACCTGGGCATCAGTGGAGCATGGGCTCAGTAGTTGCAGTTCCCCAGCTCTAGAGCACAGTTGTGGCACACAGCTTAGTTGCTCCATGGCATGTGGGATCTTCCTGGCTGGTGGAATCTTCCCGGATCAGGGACCAAACCCTTGTCTACTATATTGGCAGGTGGATTCTTTACCACTGAGCCACCAAGGAAGCCCTCAATGTGATCTTTAATTTGTACTGTGTGTATTTTAAAATCATTACAACAAGGGAAAATGACTTTCTATTTAACTTTCTCTAAACTTTAATCTGACTAAAGGAATTACACGTGGTGCATGTGCCTCTGTGCTCCGTTGCTTTAGTCATGCCTACTCTGTGACCCTATGGACTATGGCCCACTAGACTCCTCTGTCCATGGGATTCTCCAGGCAAGAATACTGGAGTGGGTTGCATGACCTCCTCCAGGGTATCTGCCTAACCTAGAGATCGAACCTGTATCTCTTAAGTCTCCAGCATTGGCAAGCATGTTCTTTACTGCTAGCACCGTCTGGAAAAGGAGTCATAATTAATGACTTGGGTTTACATTTGATCATTACTAGGTCTAGAATGTGTTCACTAAATAGTGACTAACTGGGCCTTCCTTATTTCATGCTATAGATGTAAAAAGAAACCAGTGGTAAGTGTTCTACCTTTTTTAGTGAATAATGATAATACAAATATACCAGATGGGTTCCTTACTTTTCCACCTTAGGTGTCAAGGACATAGTAACTTAAGAAAATCAGACCATTGCCGAGCTTTCCCCTTTTACTCAGGGGAAGTGAGTCTCCACATACTTGTCACCTTTCCAGCTATAGCACATCTTTAATGTTTCACATTTTATATTCCCTTTAGCTGAGTATGGAAATAGTTACTTAAATGGTTCCAAAGCTACCGTTGAGTGAAAATCTTAAACGTGGAACAGATGTTCAAATATTAGGGTTATAAAGATATTATTTTGGGCAGCTGAGGAGCAGATAAGAGGGTGGAGGAGATCAACTCATGATGGATGAGCACCTGCAGCCAAAGAAACTGCAGGAAGAAGCAGCAGAAGGCTACTGGCATCCCAAGGTATGGGAGCCTCTGCTGTTTTGTGAAGGGACCAAGAGGCTTCCCTGGTGGCTCAGACAGTAAAGAATCCACCTGCGATGCAGGAAACCTGTGTTTGATCCCTGGGTCAGGAAGATTCCCCCAGAGAAGGGAGTGGCAACCTACTCCAGTATTCTTGCCCAGAGAATTCCATGGACAGAGGATCCATGGAGTTGTAAAGAGTCAGACATAACTGAGCAACCAACACAAGGTCATCAGTATTGAAAACAAGACCATGAGTCTCCCTTGTTTTGGGTTGCCCCCATGGCATTTTCTGATAGGACAGGATGTCCTTTAGCGCATTAGAATATCCCAGAGTTGTGATTTCTCAGATTGCTCCTAAGAAGTTGCAGCAAGGACCCAGTTGGTGGACAAGTAGATAGGACTTTAGCCCACTTTTGCCATCTCCATTGCTTCAACCTGAGCTGTTCTGCATAAGATTTTATTGCATAGTAAACAGATTGTTGCATGGACCTTTACAAATTTATTCTAATTCGTCTTGAAGAATTAAAGTAGAACTATATCTAGAAAGTCCTAATTTTTAAGAAAAGAGTAATTGGGAGGAAGATTTGCACTAAGCTTAGTAAATTCTAAGTCCATAATAAATAAAATAGCACATATCAGCTTAGGAATAGACAGCTAGATCGACTAAATAAGAAGTACATAAACATAAACATGTATAGGAATTTTTATATGAAAGGTGCTATTTCAAATCAAATGGAAAATGATAGATTATTTAATATATGATATAGGAGCCCTATCATATAGTTGCTAGGTAGGTTAATAAAATAACTATGAAAAAGAAAATCCTATAAGTGCTTGAATAAAATATAGGTGAATGTTTTTTCAACCTGATACAGAAAAGTTTAGAAAGCTAATCAAGACACCCAAATCAGAAACCATAAAGGAAACTCTTAACTTTACCTATGTAAAAAGTAAAGATACCCTTATGGCAAAACATTAAGAGTAAGATTAAAAGACAAACAACAAACCAGGAATATATTTGGAATATATAGGTAGAGGTTAGATATTCTTGAGATGTCAAGCACTATTACTACTATAAAACAAACAGCCAAATGGAAAAAATATATGATATTAAAAATCGTATACTTCACTAAAAAATTTAAATGGACAATAAATATTAAAAATACAAAAAAATTAAACCTCTTTAGTAAACAAAGCAATGGCAACCCACTCCAGTACTCTTGCTTGGAGAATCCCATGGACGGAGGAGCCTGGTAGGCTGCAGTCCATGAGGTCGCTAGGAGTCAGACACGACTGAGCGACTTCACTTTCACTTTTAACTTTCATGCATTGGAGAAGAAAATGGCAACCTACTCCAGTGTTCTTGCCTGGAGAATCCCAGGGATGGGGGAGCCTGGTGGGCTGCCATCTATGGGGTCGCACAGAGTCGGACACGACTGAAGTGACTTGGCAGCAGCAGTAAACAAAGACATTGATTTTTAAAATTTAGTTGATAACACATAGTTTTGCCAAACATGTATAAGGCTTTGCAGTTTGGGTACAACCCCTGTGACGGAGCAGTCAGTCAGTATCTATCAAAAGTTAAAGTGTACATACCTTTGACCCAGAAATTCTATTTCTAGGAGTTTATTCTAAGGATATAATCAGATTAATTTACAAAAAATATATATTTATATATAAATATTCATTGTAGAATTTCTTTTAATAATGAGGAATTTGAAACAACCTATGTGTTCACATATAGTAATGGGTAATAGCGGTGCTGGTGGTAAAGAATCCGCCTGCCAAGGCAGGAGACACAAGGTTTGATCCCTGCCTTGGGAAGATCCCCTGGAATAGGAAATGGCAACCCAGTCCAGTATTATTGTCTGGAAAATCTCACAGACAGAGGAGCCTGGCGGGCTATAGTCCATGGGGTCGCAAAGAGTTGGCTGCAACTGAGAGATTGAGCATGCACACACACTCATACAATGGAATATTACCCTGCGTGTTAGGACAAGCTAGAGAACATTGCTATACCAAGCAAATTCTGAGATCATGGAAGCTTTACACCTAATTTTTTTCCTTGCTTACACAAAATCTATTGAGAGAAAAGACAGCTTTTTAAAAAGTCTATCTCCATTCTATAGCTCCATGATTTCTTTGAAATGCCACTTTGGAAGGATTGTAGGGCAATGCAAAGGTTCTTCAGCACTTCAACCTGCATGTGACACACCTCATTTCCGCTTAGAGCTCATTGGCCAGAATTGGTACTATGTTTCTGCCTATCTTAAAGGCAAGTGGGCTGTGTATTTTTCTGGGTATCCAGAAGAAGACAGAAGCAAGACATGGCTGAGCTCTAGCAATCTCTACCATATTTGGCCATCAAAAATGCTTTAGATCTTTATTTGCTAACACAAAAGAATGTCCACAATACATTGTTTTATTAGTCCCATGATCATGTCCGACACTTCGCGACCCCATGGACTATAGCCTGCCAGGTTCCTCTGTCCATGGTATTTTTCCAGGCAAGAATACTGGAGTGGGTTGCCATTCCCTTCTCCACCACAATACGTTATGTACAAGGAAAAACATGTTCTGAATAAATCATTTGTGTGTGGGTTATGGGTAAGTGGCAATCTATACAAGTAGGAAAAATATGTAAATATATATCTCCACATACAAATTGGGAAAACATGGGAGGATTTACATACTAAAAGTTAATAGTAATTGTTTTTGAGTGATGGTATTGGTGATGGACAGGGAGGCCTGGCGTGCTGCGATTCATGGGGTCGCAAAGAGTCGGACACGACTGAGTGACTGATCTGATCTGATGTGATGTGTATTTAACTCAAATTTAGATGATAGCATGGGTCGCCATCAAGCATAGTAACTTAACACTGAATTAACATTCTCTGGTTCATTTAATCCTCTCAATAACTGTGACATAAAGATTTTATTATCTCTGTCTGACATGAAAATCTGCTTCAGAATATAAGCACCTTACCCCATATTATTCAATAAATAGGGTTGCGAGGGTTACCAGTTCTAAATATTATCCTCCTGGACGACAGAGGATGAGATGGCTGGATGGCATCACCGATTCGATGGACGTGAGTCTGAGTGAACTCCGGGAGTTGGTGATGGACAGGGAGGCCTGGCGTGCTGCGATTCATGGGGTCGCAAAGAGTTGGACATGACTGAGCAACTGATCTGATGTGATCTGATCTGTTTATTTTTTAATAAGTGTAATAATTTCTTTTTGAGCCTGATTAAATCTTTGTCGTTCCAGCAAACTAGACCTTCCAAGATTCTTGCTATGTAGGTTGGAAGTTGCTGTTGCTGTTTCTGTCGCTCAGCTGCTAAGTCATCTCTGACATTTTGCAACCCCATGGACTGCAGCACGCCAGGCTTCCCTGTCCTCCACTATCTCCCAAGGTTTGCTCAAATTCATGTTCATTGAGTCAGTAATGCTATCTAACCATCTCATCCTCTGCTGCCCTCTTCTCCCAGGTCTGAAGTTACCTGGGAAATTTTATTTTTTTTTTAGTAAAATAAATACATATGGGATTCAAGAAGGCCTTATTGCTTCTTTATGTTTCTGCTCACCTTTACCTTCTGATCTACTCTCTGCCTTGTGAAATCTCTTCCTCTTGGATCTCTTTTTTTTTTGCAGGTAGTTTTGTAAGAAACGACTAGGCCAGACTCTTTCCTTCCAGCTGTATCCTTACTGCTGGCCCTCTGCTTTATGCCTGCATTCATTCTATTTGTCCTGCTTCCCATTCATTGATCTCAGTGCACCACTTTCTTAATTTAGGGAGCCTTCCCAGATTCAATTCATTTTAGCTGACCCTTCCAGGGTTTTGGATTCCCTCAAACGTATGCATAAAGTAGTCCTGCTTTGTCACATACATACTTGTATCTCCATGTGTGCAGCATCTACTGCTTGACCAATTTAATTTCTGAAAGGAAAGACTGTAGTCTCTAGTCTTTGCTTCTTTGCTCTTTCATGACCTGGCAGTCATGGAACTGCATCACCCAGATCTTCTTCATAGTTAAATGATAGCCCCAGTCGCCATTCCTTTGGATTTACTGTGTGTTCATGGGGAGGCCGTGCTTCTCCTGGGCCTCTTCTAGCTAATGACATGAGATAGCTCAGTGCTGTCCCAGTCCTGTGAGATGCAGGGCTTCTCTAATGAGCAACTTTGACTTAGTATACTAGTTTCCTGTGGCTTCCATAACAAGTGGCTGCAAACTGGATGGCTTAAAACAACGGAAACATATTATCTCACAGTTTGGTGGCCCAGGGTCTGAAATCAGTGTACTGGCAAGATTGGTTCCTTCCAGAGGCTGTGGAAGAATCCACTTCATTCATCTTTCCTAGCTTCTGGTAGCTGCTGGCAGTCTGTGTGTTTCTTGGCTTGTAGATTATATAATTCCAGTATCTGTCTCTATTTCCACATGACCTTCTCCTCTGCATATCCGTGTTTTCTGTTATTGTTAGGACACTCATTATGCGATCTAGGGACTATATGGATAGTTCAGAATTATCTCATCTTGATTCCCTTAAAAAAAATTTTTTTTTTATTTATTCATTTTTGGTTGCACTGAGTGTTGCTGTGCATAGGCTTTTCCCTAGTTGTGGCAAGCAAGGGCTACTCTCTAGTTGCAGTGCTCGGGCTTCTCATTGCTATGGCTTCTCTTGTTGCAAAGCATGGTCTCTAGAGCATGCGGGCTTCAGTAGTTGTGGCACATGGGCTTAGTTGCCCCGTGGCATGTGGAATCTTCCCAGCCCAGGGATGCAACCCGTGTGCCTTGCATGGGCAGGTGAAATCTTAACCACTGGACCACCAAGGAAGTCCCTGATATTCTTGATTATATTTGTAAAGACTCCTCTTCTAAATAAGGTCACATATATAGGTTCCACGGAGAAGGCAATGGCACCCCACTCCAGTACTCTTGCCTGGAAAATCCCATGGGTGGAGGAGCCTGGTGGGCTGCAGTCCATGGGGTCGCTAAGAGTCAGACATGACTGAGTGACTTCACTTTCACTCTTCACTTTCATGCACTGGAGAAGGAAATGGCAACCCACTCCAGTGTTCTTGCCTGGAGAATCCCAGGGACGGGGGAGCCTGGGTGGGCTGCCGTCTATGGGGTCGCATAGAGTCGGACACGACTGAAGCGACTTAGCAGCAGTAGCAGCAGCATACAGGTTCCAGGAAGACATACCCATCTGGGGCAGGGATTAGGCAGCATTCAACCCACTATACTCAGAGACTTTCAACTGACTCGGCTGAAACTTTCTCAAAGCTGCAGTGTGGTCTTTACACCTAATGAGACCTTTACACCTAATGCAATGTTTACTTCTTTCCTTCTACGTGTGCCATAGCAGCATTGTTCTGAAGGCTCTCCTAGCTACTCCTACTCCCTTACCACTTATCCTTCAGAAACATTTCCCCCAACAAATCTCTTGCATGTCTATTCCACCTTGGTGGTGGTGTTGTTATTCAGTTGCCCAGTCATTTCTGACTCTTTGTGACCCCATGGACTGCAGCACATCAGGGTTTCTTGTCCTTCACTATCTCCTGGAGCTTGCTCAAACTCATGTCCATTGAATCTTGATGCTATCCAATCATCTCATACTCTGTCGTCCCCTTTTCCTCCTGCCTTCAATTTTTCCCAGCATCAGGGTCTTTTCTAAAGACCATCTTGGTGAATGGTCCTTTAAAAAAATATTTTTTCAATTTATTTAAACTAAAAACAACAACAATAACAGTGCTGTGAATGTCAAAGTGAAGAAATTCAAGGAAGCACATATAAACAGCAGGAGTAAAAGACGCTTGCTCATTGGAAGAAAAGTTATGACCAATCTAGACAGCATATTAAAAAGCAGACACATTACTTTGCCAACAAAGGGCTGTCTAGTCAAAGCTATTGTTTTTCCAGTAGCCACGTATGGATGTGAGAGTTGGACTATAAAGAAAGCTGAGCACAGAAGAATTGATGCTTTTGAGCTGTGGTATTGGAGAAGACTCTTGAGAGTCCCCTGGACTGCAAGGAGATCCAACCAGTCCATCCTAAAGGAGATCAGTCCTGAATACTCATTGGAAGGACTGATGCTGAAGCTGAAACTCCAATATTTTGACCACTTGATACAAAGAACTGACTCCTTGGGAAAGACCCTGATGTTGGGAAAGATTGAAGGCAGGAGGAGAAGGGGACGACAGAGGATGAGATGGTTGGATGGCATCACTGACTCAATGGACGTGAGTTTGAGTAAACTCTGGGAGTTGGTGATGGACAGGGAGGCCTGGCATGCTGTGGTCCATGGGGTTGCAAAGAGTCAGACACAACTGAGTGACTGAACTGAACTGAACCATGCCTCTCCTAAGGTGAATTCTCCTTGTAGGACCTGAACTGGCACACATAGTTTCTGATAGATTCGTAACTATTTCTGAATGAACATTGGTGCAAGAATTTCTTTTTTTCCATTGAACTTCAGTGCAGGAGCAAATTGGATTTTTCATACAACATCCTAATTTTTCTGTTTCCTAATTCTTTCTTTTTGATAGTGTAGACCAGTCATTCTTAACAGTTTTTCCTATCCAGTTTCTTTCAGCTACCTTTCCATATGTCACACTCCCCAAACTGCTGTTCAGAAACGTAGACAGCAAGCTATGGCCAGCTAGCTCAAAACCCGTTCCTTTTCTCTCTCTTAAGAAAGCACCACATGATACAATGACTTGGATAATCTGGAGCTACTCTAATCTATTTTATAAAGTAAATAATTTGTAAGCTTTGGACCCCATTTCCTCTAATTAGTACCAACTTCTTAAAGCACGCTTCATAATCGATCCTGACATACCGGTATGCTGCAACATCACAGTTAAGAATATTGCTGTAATCACAAGCAAACAGTATACAAGTGTCCAGCAGATGAGTGAGTGAGGAAGAATAAGATCATGCTTTGTAAATGGAAACATAAACTATTTTGCAATCAAAGTAATAAATGCAGTTCAGAAAATACTAATGCACTTCAATTGGTAATCGCATTTGTCATGATCAAGTGCTCTGTAAGGCAGCACTTAGCTATTCTACAGTCACTCAGGTATGTTAAACAATTAAATAAGAGTTTGGGGAATAGCTTTATTTAGTCTTTTTCAATTATAGAACCATGTATTATGTTCAGTGTTTTCTATATGAAGTCTGTGATACAATAGTATTTTAAAGAAGAATGTTGGGAATATATAAAATAATGACTTTCTCACAACACTTGTAACAGGACAGTTGTTTTAAATGATTTTCCCTATCCATTTCTTAAACTTTATATACTATATTGTGGGACACATTTTAAGGAATAAATTAAAATATTCAAACCCAGGATGTTGAAAAAAACCCATTTTTGAATTCAAGAAAGTCCAGCTTTGAACAGTCCTGTGTTTTTTGAATGGTGACCACTGCCCACCATGGCAACAGCGTCATGACAAAAGGGAACACTCAGACCATTTATAGATTAAATTATTAGGTAATATTATTTAGTTACATAGCTGAATAATGCTATATATATATATATATATATAAGCATTCCAATTGAATTATAGTGCTTTACAATGAAATCATCTGGTCCTGGATTTGTAACACCACAATCCAATCCCATCCAATACCATCTGTATTTTTTTTTTTTTTTTTTTAGGTAGAAAGAACTAAATGAGCTTATTTGGAAATGGCAGTCATAAAAATTATGTCTGGAAGTGACTTGAATTTAGGAAAACAACCCCTGTGCCTTTCCCATATGAAAGCATTTCTGGCAAGGTTTTGCTCTGGTCCTGGGGCCATATACTTCCAAGATAATTCAAATATTAGCACCTTTGGGTCAGTACCTGATGGGAAAAAACCCTAAGATTTCTAAGATGGTGCTTTTAAGTGAGCCATTCTTTTGTGAGGGAAAAGAAAAGTCTGTCCCTCTCCATATTTATAAAAAAGACAAAAATAAAGGATTCCTGTGTTAAATTAGTTAGTGAATTAGATAGTGGGAGTTAAGCCACTATCCCGTGGGTGGACTTAAGAGATCTGCCTCTAGGTACATTTTTGCTGTTGGACATTCTTGGTTAGATTGTAAAAGTGCCTTAAAAACATAAATGTCTGTCAGAGACTCCAAGTCCTTCACCTTTAGCAAAGACTGTCAGTAGATATGGCACTTCAGCAAGCAGTCAGGTGGGGTAACCAGAGGTTCCAGTTTCCCCAGGGCTTGAGGGGTTTCCTGAGACATGGGACTTTCAGTTCTGAAACCAAATCAGTCTCCGACAAACCAGTTCGTCAGCCCACCAAGCCTCAGGCTCTTGTACCTCATTGGCTGCTTTTCTAGCAATCCCTGTGCTCCCTCATAGCTCAGCTGGTAAAGAATCTGCCTGCAGTGCAGGAGACCTGGGTTCGATAACTGAGTTGGGAAGATACCCTGGAGAAGGAAATGGCAACCCACTCCAGTACTCTTGCCTGGAAAATCCCATGGACAGAGGAGCCTGGCGGGCTACAGTCCATGGGGTCGCAAGAGTCAGACATGACTTAGTGACTAAATCACCACCACTGTGGAGTAGGATTTTAAAGGGCTGTTTTGGTTTGCTGGAATGCATGACATCTTGCAGCAGGACTGATAACTCCCATTCTCAAAAAATCAAAGGAAGAAACTTGGAGCCACCAATCCTATCCTAGACAACCAAGATTTTCTCTGGGGCTATCATAGCAGTATGGTCTCTGAACTGCCTGTCTCAATTTCCCTCTCATCTGCCTGCCCCAGGCATGATGTGCTGAGGTCCTGAGGCAACACCAGGGGATTATGGAATTCGATCTGCCAGGCCTCTGTTACTACACACACATTTTGTCTACAATGGGTCATTTGTTCATTTGTTTCACTCAACAAGTATTGGTTGAATGTTAATATGTGGGGGCAGTACAGAGAAAGTACTTGTGCTCAAAGAGCTTATGTTTTAGAGAGGGAGGTGTGGTCAATAAAAAATAGAGACAAATAAAGGAAGCAGATACTTCAGGTGACCATAAGTGTTCTGAATTCAATATAATTCAGTCCTGCTCATTAGCAGCCACTAACAAGTAGCAGCCAAATAATAAAGTTCTAAAGCAGAGCTTCTCAAACCTTAATGTGCATACAAATTGCCTGAGGATATTGTTAAAGTGCATATTCTGACTAGGTAGGTCAGAAGTGAGGCTGGAGGGCCTGTGTTTCTAACAGGCTTCTTGTGAAGCTAATACTCCCAGTTTGCAAAGGATACTTAAGGTTCTAAAGATATACTAGAAAATTATGCTTGGAGTTAGACCTAGAAGGGAATGCTCAAAGTATGGACCCTACTTAGAGCAGATAGGCTCAGAATGAGCATTGCTCTGGGTTTCCTGGAGAATTCTGGGTGACAGAAAGGACCTGGGACTGCAAATTAAAAACACAGAAACTCTTGAGATGATAGGATGCTTTTCCAGAGAGCAGTGAAAGCCATAGAATCCCCTCTAGCTATAAACATTAAGCCCCTTCTTCTGTTCTTCTATTGTTCATATAATGGCATTTGCTCCATTTAGGCCTGGTGGCTCAGAGGTTAAAGCATTTGCCTGCAATGCAGGAGACCTGGGTTCGATCCCTGGGTCGGGAAGATCCCCTGGAGAAGGAAATGGCAACCCACTCCAGTATTCTTGCCTGGAGAATCCCGTGGACGGAGGAGCCTGGTGGGCTACAGTCCACGAGGTTGCAAAGAGTCGGACACGACTGAGCAACTTCACTTCACTTTGGTTCTTCAAAACCACAGCTCAAAGTTAGACAGACAGACAGACAGACAGAAGTCGCTCAGTCATGTCCGACTCTTTGCGATCCCATGGATTATAGCCTACCAGGCTCCTCACTCCATGGGATTTTCCAGGCATGAATACTGGAGTGGGTTGCCGTTTCCTTCTCCAGGGGATCTTCCTGACCCAGGGATTGAACCCTGGTCTCCCGCATTGTAGGCAGACACTTTACCGTCTGAGCTACCAGTTAGAAAAGGAACCAGATATAACTCTCTTGTTCTGCCCACTGGATCTCCCCACCTCAACTTTGACCTAATACATCACTTTTAAACAACAGGATTGGAGGGCATACAAGTGAGATGGCCACCATTCTCCACAGAACATGTCTTTCAAGGAACAACTTCCTTTGCAATGCGCCTTTTAACTGAACTGTGAGAAACAGCATTAGAATAGCAATGAGTCAGTAAGCAAGAATCCTATGTGTGTGGAACATCCGGGCCCACTGTGGCTCATCGAGGTACCTCTTTACAACTCCCATCATCACATCAGCAGAACCACAACACGCTCTGTGCAAGCCAAAGGGGAAAGCGTCATTGTAAAACTGAAGACAGCTGCTTCCATAATAGAACTAATTGCTCACTGCATCACAGAACTAAATTAGTAGTGAAAACAGTTATAAAAACCGACAGACAGTGAAACATGACTCACTTAGGAACTGCTGCCAGTCAGGCACATTGTCATTGGCCACTGTTCAAAAACTCACACCTGCATTTTTGAATAGTAAACATATAAGATGTAATTACTAGGAAAACATATGCCAGTTTCCAAATGTGAAAATGCCATGTTTTTTCCTTGGGACCTTGAATGGCATGGGACGAAACTGACCACAATACCCTTCATCCCTAGGAATCTTAGCAGCTGAATGAAAGCATAACCAAAGTCTCCAAGCCCCTTTTCTTACATAAAAGACTGTCTTTAATGTAACAGTATTAAGGGATCAGTTTTGTTGACAGGATTCCTTGATGTCTTCTAGACTGTCAATCAAAGAAAAACTAACATGGAGATGTAAGAAACCTCAGTTCTAAAACGCGTATGACTGTGTGACTGAGCTTTAACATTCAAGCTTTAGTGAGTTGGGGTGTCTTCTCTGGCTTCCCGGGGAAGTAATTGCTGTCTCAATAAAAACCAGATGTTCAGAGAAGACTTCATCAGTTCCTGCAGACTAAACTCATAGTTCTGCCTCCTCCACCGCAACTTGCTTTAGAGAATTTGCAGCTTCCCCACGTGGTGCGTATATACTTCATGCTTGGGACAATGGAAAGGATGTTCACTCACGATGGACAGATGGTCACTGGTGACAGCAAACACACTCCTTGGTTTCTGACCAACAAGGCGGAGGGTTGTGAGCACTGCGGAAATGTGCTTTGAGCTAGGGCATGGCAGTTCATCTTAAACAACAGCTTACCTCCTCATCTGATGTTCTAAAGCTTTCCAATTGTGTTGGATCACATTTATCAGCAAAGAAGGGCAGGTAGAATTTCATTCTGAAACAAGTCACAGAATGAAATCTGTTCAGTATCCTTGTGAAGATCGTGCCTGTGGAATGTTCCAGCTTTTACTAGTGGAGTCTTGGAGTTGCTGATGAGTTGTAAAACTATATAGTGACTAATCTTTCTTTCTCCTGCTCAATTAGTCAAACCTAAACATAAATCCAGAAACACTTGAGAGAATTCTGCTGGCTGTTGTCGGCACTTAAGAGGTGGGGACTAAAAACGATCAGCATTTTCTTCATGTGAAAGATGGTAGAGAACTACATAAATATTTTTAAAAGGTCGTATTACTTCACAAGTTCTAGAGATGCTTGTGTAAGCAAAAGGAGGAATGTGCTAATTGGTTTGAGAGTGCAAGGAGTGTGTATACAGTTCTAGATGAGGAACCTGTGTGTAGCATTTGTAATTTGTATTGCAATTGTTTACTTGTTTTCTTCCTCTCAAATAAGGAGTTCCTTGAAGACAGGAACCATGTTACTCATCTTTTTTGTTTCTTTCTTAATTTGAAGAGCACTGAAATAGGCCCTATACGAGAGATAAAGATGAGTGAAATATAGTACTGTGCCTTTAAGAAGCTTACAATTGAATAATCTCTCCCACTGATGTTCTCTGATCTGTAAAGCATTTCCCTTCACCTCCCATTGCCACATCCAACTTCTTATCTTTATTTTTTATTGACATACAATTGGCATAGCATTACATTAGTTTTTGGTATAAAACATAAATGATTTGATTGCTACATATATATTATGAGATGATCAAGCACCACAATGAATTTAGTACCCATCACCTCATATAGTTACAATTTTTTTTCCTTGTGATGAGATCTTTTAAGATCTACTCATTCAGCATCTTTCAAATGCACAATACTGTGTTATTAACTGTAACCACCATGCTGCACATTACATCCTCAGAACTTATTTATCTTATAACTGGAAATTTGTACTCTTGGACCACCTTCACCCATTTTTCCATCTTATCCATTTTATTCCCCATATTATACATCATTGAATCCCTGCATTTAGCAGTAGATACAATCAATTTTGACATTTGTAAGGTATTCCTTATTTGAATTTGCCTCATTGATCCCTCTCAAGTTCAATATGATTGGCAGGCTTGGCTAATGAGCAACTCCCTGCTCAAGAGCAAACTGCTTTGCAAAGGAACAGAGAAGTCTGCAGAGCAGCTGCTCATCCCAAAAGCTGATTCAAAGGATGAGGCAAAAATGTGCATGCTAATTAGATTCTCAGGTCTCATTCTTCAGGGGCTGTTTCTGAAGGAGGCAGGAAGAGGATCTGTTTGGCCAAAGTGCCTCATTAGTCCACAGCATCGCTAGACCAATCGCTGAAGTGTAAGCAATGACAATTTGGATCCCAAACCTCTTTTCAACTTTATCAGTTGTTGCAGATATTAAGCTGTAGGATTTAGAGCAGAGAATAGAAACAATTCATTCTATTGTTTGCATTTATCTCATGGGCCAAATGTGGCTCGCCTTTGGAATGTGTAACTATTAAATAGTGAAAGTTCAGGGTAGTGCGCATGGCTCTAAAATATCTAAGATAAGTGTTTAAGAAGCCTAGTTTTTCTGGAAATATTTAGCATTGAAGTATGAAATAGTTAAGGAGTGAATGTACTTGCCAAGCATTGAAAATCTTTCAGAAATCATGTTATCAGCTTCTTGTTAGCAATAACATAAAATTTGGTGCCAGCCAAGTACTAACAAATAGTCTTTTATTGCTGGCAGCACACTAATTCCTTGGTCTTAAATTTTTTTTTCTTTCATATGGCAGTATTTTAGCAAGCTGTTGAGTTTTACTACTTTAGCTTGAGGAACTGCTACTTCCAAAGCATCAGGAACTCTGAGCAGCTTGTGATTTCCTTCATTTAATCTTTCTCAAAAAAAAATGCAAACTGTTACTATTCTTTAAATAAAATCAGTAAGGAAATTAGAAAACATTGGGCTAAATTTTTGAAATACCAATGTAATAGTAATAATAAAAAAAATAGTGCCTCTGCCACCCCAGGATCTGGGAGCAGGATTTCCTTTTGAATCTTAAATAAAAGCTGTAAGTTGAAGAGTCTAGAAAGGGGCATGCATGCATGCTAAGTCGCTTCAGACGTGTCTGACTCTTTGCAACACCATGGACTGTAGCCCACCAGGCTCCTCTGTCCATGGGATTCTCCAGGCAGGAACACTGGAGCAGGTAGCCATTCCCTTCTCCAGGGGATCTTCCCGACCCAGGGATGGAACCTGCCTCCTAAGTCTCCTGCACTGACAGGCAGGTTCTTTACCACTAGCGCCACCTGGGTGCATATCCACTTCCTAACTCGCCTTCATCCTGGAGGTTCTGGTGGGACCAGCCAAGGCCCGACAAGAGAATGACCCCATGTAAGTTATGTGGCACAAGCCACACTGAGGCTAGCACAGGGCTTGGGTGGAGCCGAGGATGAGCCTAACCACGCAGCCCGCTCAGCCGAGTTTCCCATATCTGCCTTCTGTATCCCATTCCTGCCATTGCTGCTCCACATGAGTGACGAGATGCTTCTATCCCATTTCCCTGCCTCTATCATCTACTATGCCACCAAAACAGTCTAAAAAGTCTGGCCATGTGTCTTTCTGGCTTAAAACAAACAAAAACGTTCCTCCATTGCTCCTCATCACCAAAAGGGAACTCCAAGCTTCTGAGCATAGTGCAGAGTTGGTCCAGGCCTCCCCTTTCCCGCATTGCCCAGGGCCTTTCTGCTTTGGCAGTGAAGGCCTGCAGCCTGCCCCACAGAGTATCTTGCAGTTCCGTCCTTATGGCTTCTCAATGCTGTTTCCTCTTCTGCGAAAGTCTTTCCTCAGAAATCACCTCATCTGGGATGTTCTTGCTGAGACATACCCCCTTCCCTATGCCCCCACTCCTCTTCCCTCACCCACCTAACTAAACTCCACCTTTGTGTATTTCTATCTGGGAAAAGCTTTAACTGTTGCACTATCTTACTAAACTATGTTATTAGTAGGTTGTTGTTTTCTTTTTTTTTTTAATCACCATTCCAACTTTATTTTTTTCTTTTTTTAAAAAAATATAAATTTATTTATTTTAATTGGAGACTAATTACTTTACAATATTGTATTGGTTTTGCCATACATCAACATGAATCCACCACAGGTGTACACGTGTTCCCCATCCTGAACCTCCCTCCTACCTCCCTCCCCGTACCATCCCTCTGGGTCATCCCAGTGTACCAGCCCCAAGCATCCTGTATCATGCATCAAACCTGGACTGGCGATTCATTTCATATATGATATTAATCATGTTTCCATGACATTCCCCCAAATCATCCCACCCTCTCCCTCTCCCACAGAGTCCAAAAGACTGTTCTATACATTAGTGTCTCTTTTGCTGTCTCACAGGGTTATCGCTACCATCTTTCTAAATTCCACATATATGCATTAGTATACTGTATTGGTGTTTTTCTTTCTGGCTTACTTCACTCTGTATAATAGGCTCCAGGTTCATCTACCTCATTAGAACTGCTTCAAATGTATTCTTTTTAATGGCTGAGTAATACTCCATTGTGTATATGTACCACAACTTTCTTATCCATTCATCTGCTGATGGACATCTAGGTTGCTTCCATGTCCTGGCTATTATAAACAGTGCTGCGATGAACAGTGGGGTACACATGTCTCTTTCCATTCTGGTTTCCTTGGTGTGTATGCCCAGCAGTGGGATTGCTGGGTCATAAGGCAGTTCTATTTCCAGTTTTTTAAGGAATCTCCACACTGTTCTCCATAGTGGCTGTACTAGTTTGCATTCCCACCAACAGTGTAAGAGGGTTCCCTTTTCTCCACACCCTCTCCAGCATTTATTGCTTGTAGACTTTTGGATAGCAGCCATTCTGACTGGCGTGAAATGGTACCTCATTGTGGTTTTGATTTGCATTTCTCTGATAATGAGTGATGTTGAGCATCTTTTCATGTGTTTGTTAGCCATCTGTATGTCTTCTTTGCAGAAATGTCTTTTTAGTTCTTTGGCCCATTTTTTGACTGGGTCATTTATTTTTCTGGAATTGAGCTGTAGGAGTTGCTTGTATATTTCTGAGATTAGTTGTTTGTCAGTTGCTTCATTTGCTATTATTTTCTCCCACTCTGAAGGCTCTCTTTTCAGCTTGCTTATAGTCATCAAGATAGTATGGTACTGGCACAAAGACAGAAATATAAATCAATGGAACAAAATAGAAAGCCCAGAGATAAATCCACGCACCTATGGACACCTTATCTTTGACAAAGGAGGCAAGAATATACAATGGAGAAAAGACAATCTCTTTAACAAGTGGTGCTGGGAAAACTGGTCAGCCACTAGTAAAAGAATGAAACTAGAACACTTTCTAACACCATACACAAAAATAAACTCAAAATGGATTAAAGATCTAAATGTAAGACCAGAAACTATAAAACTCCTAGAGGAGAACATAGGCAAAACACTATCCGACATAAATCACAGCAGGATCCTCTATGACCCACCTCCCACAATATTGGAAATAAAAGCAAAAATAAACAAATGGGACCTAATTAAAATTAAAAGCTTCTGCACAACAAAGGTTGTTGCTTTCTAGTTGCTAAGTGGTGTCTAACTCTTTGCAGCCCCATGGACTGAAGCACACCAGGCTTTCCTGTCATTGACCATCTTCCAGAGCTTGTCCAAACTCATTGAGTCAGTGATGCTACCTAGCCATCTCATCCTCTGCTGCCGCCTTCTCCTCTTGCCCTCAATCTTTCCCAGCACCAGTGTCTTTTCCAATGAGTCAGCTCTTCACATCAGGTGGCCAAAAAGATTCTGGAGGACTTTGTAGGCAGGTATTTTCTGTTTCTATACATCCCCAGCCTATTACAGTGCCTGGCATAAAGGAACAACTTGATGCATGTTTAAATCGACTTACAAGTCCTAGAGTAACTCTGTGAGGATCCACCATCTAAAGGAATAATTTCATGCCATGCTATAGGTTATAGAGACTTCTAGGCCAAGTCTCACATTACAAAATAAAATTTACATTTCCTTTAAAACCAATGCAAAAGTGTAACACAGTGTCTTTTTAATCTGGCTGCCTTGAAGCTCAGCTAAATTCTCGGCTCAATCATATTAAATTTCATTTCTTCAAGATTTTCGTGTTTAACTGAACCATTTTTAGCCCTTCATCTTCATTATTTGGCCCTTGTTTTACTCTGTGTTATTAGTGTTTCAGTTCAGTTCAGTTGCTCAGTCATGTCCGACTCTTTGCGACCCCATGAATCGCAGCACTCCAGGCCTCCCTGTCCATCACCAACTCCCAGAGATCACTCAAACTCACGTCCATCGAGTCAGTGATGCCATCCAGTCATCTCATCCTCTGTTGTCCCCTTCTCCTCCTGCCCTGAATCCCTCCCAGCATCAGAGTCTTTTCCAATGAATCAACTCTTCACATGAGGTGGCCAAAGTATTGGAGTTTCAGCTTTAGCATCAGTCTTTCCAATGAACACCCAGGGCTGATCTCCTTTAGAATGGAGTGGTTGGATCTCCTTGCAGTCCAAGGGATTCTCAAGAGTCTTCAACACTACAGTTCAAAAGCATCAATTCTTTGGCGCTCAGCTTTCTTCACAGTCCAACTCTCACATCCATACATGACCACAGGAAAAACCATAGCCTTGACTAGTCAAACCTTTGTTGGCAAAGTAATGTCTCTGCTTTTGAATATGCTATCTAGGTTGGTCATAACTTTCCTTCCAAGGAGTAAGTGTCTTTTAATTTCATGGCTGCAATCTGCAGTGATTTTGGAGCCCAAAAAAATAAAGTCTGACACTGTTTCCACTGTTTCCCCATCTATTTCCCATGAAGTGATGGGACCAGATGCCATGATCTTCGTTTTCTGACTGTTGAGCTTTAAGCCAACTTTTTCACTCTCCACTTTCACTTTCATCAAGAGGCTTTTGAGTTCCTCTTCACTTTCTGCCATAAGGGTGGTGTCATCTGCATATCTGAGGTTATTGATATTTCTCCCTGCAATCTTGATTCTAGCTTGTGCTTCTTCCAGCCCAGAGTTTCTTATGAAGTTAAATAAGCAGGGTGACAATATACAGCCTTGACGAACTCCTTTTCCTATTTGGAACCAGTCTGTTGTTCCATGTCCAGTTCTAACTCTTGCTTCCTGACCTGCATATAGGTTTCTCAAGAGGCAGGTCAGTTGGTCTGGTATTACCATCTCTTTCAGAATTTTCCACAGTATATTGTGATCCACACAGTCAAAGGCTTTGGCATAGTCAATAAAGCAGAAATCGATGCTTTTCTGGAACTCTCTTGCTTTTTCCATGATCCAGCGGATGTTGGCAATTTGATCTCTGGTTCCTCTGCCTTTTCTAAAACCAGCTTGAACATCTGGAAGTTCACGGTTCACATATTGCTGAAGCCTGGCTTGGAGAATTTTGAGCATTACTTTACTAGCGTGTGAGATTGCAATTGTGCAGTACTTTGAGCATTCTTTGGCATTGCCTTTCTTTGGGATTGGAATGAAAACTGACCTTTTCCAGTCTTGTGGCCACTGCTGAGTTTTCCAAATTTGCTGTTTATTTATGTATTTATTTTTATTGTTGTTTAGTCGCTAAGTCATGTCTGACTGTTTGCAGCCCCATGGACTGTAGCCCACCATGCTCCTCTGTCCATGGAATTTCCCTGGCAAGAATACTGGAGTGGGTTGCCATTTCCTTCTCTAGGGGATCTTCCCAATCCAGGGACTGACCCTGTGTCTCCTGCATTGGCAGCCGGATTCTTTGCCACTGAACCACCAGGGAAACCACTTTATTTTTATTATGGTATCTTTTTTTTAATTTTATTTATTTTTTAATTTTTTAATTAATTTATTTTAATTGTAGTCTAATTACTTAAAATATTGTGGTGGTTTTTGCCACACATTGACATGAATCAGCCATGGGTGTACATGTGTTCCCCATCCTGAATCCCCCTCCCACCACCTTCCCCATCCCATTCCTCTGGGTTGTCCCAGTGCACTGGCTTTGAGCCCTGTTTCATGCATTGAATTTGGACTTGTCATCTATTTCATATATGGTAATATACATGTTTCAAAGCTATTGTCTCAAATCATCCCACCCTCAGCTTCTCCCACAGAGTCCAAAAGTCTGTTCTTTATATCTGTGTCTCTTTTGCTCTCTTGTACATGGCATTGTCATTACCAGCTTCCTAAATTCCATATATATGCATTAATATACTGTATTGGTGTTTTTCTTTCTGACTTACTTCACTCTGTATAATAGGCTCCAATTACATCCGCCTCATTAGAACCAACTCAAATGCATTCTTTGTAATAACTATTACGACATCTTAAATATTTTTGCAGTAAATCATTAAAAATCTGAGAAAAGGATAAAGAAATTGAATAAAATTTCCCAAAGTTAATTTACTTTCAAATACATTTGAAGTATGAGTAATAGTTAAGAAGGACAGAATGAAGTTGAACAGGGCAAGAAAAGGAAGAGAGTGATACATTGGGAAAGAGAGGGAAAAAGAACAAAATGTTTACTATTCCAAGTGGAATGTTTGCCTTGCATGGGGACAGTCCCTGTAGACTATAATATAAATGTAACATAGAAAATGTATGAAGCATCTGGTAGATAGAAAATATTAAGAAATGGAAATGAAAAGACCTTGGTTGTATAGATTCCAGAATGATAAATAGAAAGAAATTTATGTTCCCTCTTGTCAAGCAAGTAGCCCATGTCACTAACAGGACTAATAGGCAGTTTTGTCCTGTCTGTGAAATTCAAGTCTTGAAAACACCTTGGTGAGGTTGAGTAATTAGGACATTACAGGGAAGTAGTCAAGGGTAAAGGATCATGAACAAACTTTCAAGCTGTCATTAATACTAAGATTAAACATTAAAGATATTTCATGGATTTTTTAACATGTTGAATGATTCCATTTATTTATTATTTTAAAATTGTATCTGTATTGGAGTACAGTTGATTTACAGTGTTGTGTTAGTTTCAGGTGTACAGCAAAGTGGTTTAGTTGTACATACACATATATCTATTCTTTGTTTAGATTCGTTCCCCATATAGATTATTATGGAATATTGAGTACTGTTCCCTGTGCTATCCAGTAGGTCCTTGTTGATTGTCTATTTTATATATATATATGTTAGTATGTATATATGCTAATTCCCACCCCCTAATTTATCCCTCCCACACATTTCCCCTTTGGGAACCATAAGTTTTTTTTCTAAGTCTGTAAGTCTCTTTCAGTTTTGTAAATAAGTTCATTTGTATCATTTTTTAGACTCCACAGATAAGTCACATCATATGAGGCTTTTCTTTTTCTTCTAGTGAATATTCCATGTGATCTTGTTTATAAGACTAATTATTTTTAATATATTAAAAACTAGAATGGTCTAGGACATGTGTTCCTGCGTTAAATAAAAGAGGGTTTCACAAATTCAGCTTTTCTAAGTGCACTTTTTAGGATACATAATAAAATTTTTGAAATTTAGTCTATTATCAATCCATGACTTAACTTTTCTTTTTTGATTCCATGGTTGTTTTGTTCATCTTTCCTTCCTTGTTGCTACTTCACTCTTTTCTTCTCATAGAGACCCATCCTAATATGTTTAAAATATGACTTCAAATATATGTGCATACTTATACATTTCTGGTGACACTGTAGATGTATGTGGTTTTAAATTCAATTTATTGAAACAAAAAAAAAATCACACATTTCTCCTAACCCCTACCACCTTCCTCAGACAAATGCTAATCTAACCTGTTCTCTGTATCTATGAGGTTGGTTATATAAAATTCACACACACACACACATAACACACATGTTTAGATTTCATATATATAAGAGATCTGACTTTGACTTATTTCACTTAGCCTAACAGGGAGGGAACACAACCCCACCCATCAACAGAAAATTAGATTAAAGATTTACTGAGCATGGCCCTACCCATCAGAACAAGACCCAGTTTCCCTCTCAGTCAGTCTCCCCCATCAGGAACCTTCCATAAGCCTCTTATCCTTCTCCATCAGAGAGCAGACAGACTGAAAACCATAATCACAGGAAACTAACCAATATGATCACATGGACCACAGCCTTGTCTAATCAATGAAACTATGAGCCATGCCAGGTAGGGCCACCCAAGATGGACGGGTCATAGTGGAGGGTTCTGACAAAACGTGGTCCACTGGAGATCAGATCAGATCAGATCAGTCGCTCAGTCGTGTCCAACTCTTTGCGACCCCATGAATCGCAGCACTCCAGGCCTCCCTGTCCATCACCAACTTCTGGAGTTCGCTGAGACTCATGTCCATCGAGTCAGTGATGCCATCCAGCCATCTCATCCTCTGTCGTCCCCTTCTCCTCTTGCCCCCAATCCTTCCCAGCATCAGAGTCTTTTCCAATGAGTCAACTCTTCGCATGAGGTAGCCAAAGTACTGGAGTTTCAGCTTTAGCATCATTCCTTCCAAAGAAATCCCAGGGCCGATCTCCTTCAGAATGGACTGGATGGATCTCCTTCCAGTCCAAGGGACTCTCAAGAGTCTTCTCCAACACCACAGTTCAAAAGCATCACTTCTTCGGCGCTCAGCCTTCTGCACAGTCCAACTCTCACATCCATACATGACCACAGGAAAAACCATAGCCTTGACTAGTCAAACCTTTGTTGGCAAAGTAATGTCTCTGCTTTTGAATATGCTATCTAGGTTGGTCATAACTTTCCTTCCAAGGAGTAAGCGTCTTTTAATTTCATGGCTGCAGTCACCATCTGCAGTGATTTTGGAGCCCAGAAAAATAAAGTCTGACACTGTTTCCACTGTTTCCCCATCTATTTCCCATGGAGTGATGGGACCAGATGCCATGATCTTTGTTTTCTGAATGTTGAGCTTTAAACCAACTTTTTCACTCTCCACTTTCACTTTCATCAAGAGGCTTTTGAGTTCCTCTTCATTTTCTGCCATAAGGGTGGTGTCATCTGCATATCTGAGGTTATTGGTATTTCTCCCGGCAATCTTGATTCCAGCTTGTGTTTCTTCCAGTCCAGCGTTTCTCATGATGTACTCTGCATATAAGTTAAATAAACAGGTGACAATATACAGCCTTGACGAACTCCTTTTCCTATTTGGAACCAGTCTGTTGTTCCATGTCCAGTTCTAACTGTTGCTTCCTGACCTGCATACAAATTTCTCAAGAAGCAGATCAAGTGGTCTGGTATTCCCATCTCTTTCAGAATTTTCCACAGTTTATTGTGATCCACACAGTCAAAGGCTTTGGCATATTCAATAGAGCAGAAATAGATGCTTTTCTGGAACTCTCTTGCTTTTTCCATGATCCAGCAGATGTTGGCAATTTGATCTCTGGTTCCTCTGCCTTTTCTAAAACCACCTTGAACATCTGGAAGTTCATGGTTCACATATTGCTGAAGCCTGGCTTGGAGAATTTTGAGCATTACTTTGCTAGCGTGTGAGATGAGTGCAATTGTGCGGTAGTTTGAGCATTCTTTGGCATTGCCTTTCTTTGGGATTGGAATGAAAACTGATCTTTTCCAGTCCTGTGGCCACTGCTGAGTTTTCCAAATTTGCTGGCATATTGAGTGCAGCACTTTCACAGCATCATCTTTCAGGATTTGGAATAGCTCAGCTGGAATTCCATCACCTCCACTAGCTTTGTTCGTAGTGATGCTTTCTAAGGCCCACTTGACTTCACATTCCAGGATGTCTGGCTCTAGGTCAGTGATCACACCATCGTGATTATCTGGGTCGTGAAGATCTTTTTTGTAGAGTTCTTCTGTATATTCTTGCCATCTCTTCTTAATATCTTCTGCTTCTGTTAGGTCCGCACCATTTCTGTCCTTTATCGAGCCTGTCTTTGCATGAAATGTTCCTTTGATATCTCTGATTTTCTTGAAGACATCCCTAGTCTTTCCCATTCTGTTGTTTTCCTCCATTTCTTTGCATTGATCGCTGAAGAAGGCTTTCTTATCTCTTCTTGCTATTCTTGGAACTCTGCATTCAGATGCTTATATCTTTCCTTTTCTCCTTTGCTTTTCACTTCTCTTCTTTTCACAGCTATTTGTAAGGCCTCCCCAGACAGCCATTTTCCTTTTTTGCATTTCTTTTCCATGGGGATGGTCTTGATCCCTGTCTCTTGTACAATGTCACGAACCTCATTCCATAGTTCATCAGGCACTGTATCTATCAGATCTAGGCCCTTAAATCTATTTCTCACTTTCACTGTATAATCATAAGGGATTTGATTTAGGTCATACCTGAATGGTCTAGTGGTTTTCCCTACTTTCTTCAATTTCAGTCTGAATTTGGCAATAAGGAGTTCATGGTCTGAGCCACAGTCAGCTCCTGGTCTTGTTTTTGTTGACTGTATAGAGCTTCTCCATCTTTGGCTACAAAGAATATAATCAGTCTGATTTCAGTATTGACCATGTGGTGATGTCCATGTGTACAGTCTTCTCTTGTGTTGTTGGAAGAGGGTGTTTGCTATGACCAGTGCATTTTCTTGGCAAAACTCTATTAGTTTTTGCCCTGCTTCATTCCGTATTCCAAGGCCAAATTTGCCTGTTACTCCAGGTGTTTCTTGACTTCCTACTTTTGCATTCCAGTCCCCTATAATGAAAAGGACATCTTATTTGGGTGTTAGTTCTAAAAGGTCTTGTAGGTCTTCATAGAACCATTCCACTTCAGCTTCTTCAGCGTTACTGGTTGGGGCATAGACTTGGATTACTGTGATATTGAATGGTTTGCCTTGGAAATGAACAGAGATCATTCTGTCGTTTTTGAGATTGCATCCAAGTACTGCATTTCGGACTCTTTTGTTGACCATGATGGCCACTCCATTTCTTCTAAGGGATTCCTGCCTGCAGTAGTAGATATAATGGTCATCTGAGTTAAATTCACCCAGTCCAGTCCATTTCAGTTCGCTGATTCCTAGAATGTCGACATTCACTCTTGCCATTTCTTGTTTGACCACTTCCAATTTGCCTTGATTCATGAACCTGACATTCCAGGTCCTATGCAGTATTGCTCTTTACAGCATCAGACCTTGCTTCTATCACCAGTCACATCCACAGCTGGGTATTGTTTTTGCTTTGGCTACATCCCTTCATTCTTTCTGGAGTTATTTCTCCATTGATCTCCAGTAGCATATTGGGCACCTACTGACCTGGGGAGTTTCTCTTTCAGTATCCTATCATTTTGCATTTTCATACTGTTCATGGGGTTCTCAAAGCAAGAATACTGAGGTGGTTTGCCATTCCCTTCTCCAGTGGACCACATTCTGTCAGATCTCTCCACCATGACCCGCCCATCTTGGGTTGCCCCACGGGCATGGCTTAGTTTCATTGAGTTAGACAGGCTGTGGTCCTAGTTGTGATTAGATTGACTAGTTTTCTGTGAGTATGGTTTCAGTGTGTTAGCCCTCTGATGCCCTCTTGCAACACCTACCATCTTACTCGGGTTTCTCTTACCTTGGGCATGGGGTATCTCTTCATGGCTGCTCCAGCAAAGCGCAGCCATTGCTTCTTACCTTGAATGAGGGGTATCTCCTCACTGCCGCCCTTCCTGACCTTCAATGTGGGATAGCAACCACTTCAGTATTCTTGCCTTGAGAACCCCATGAACAGTATGAAAAGGCAAAAGATAGGACACTGAAAGAGGAACTCCCCAGGTCGGTAGGTGTCCAATATGCTACTGGAGATCAGTGGAGAAATAACTCCAGAAAGAATGAAGAGATAGAGCCAAAGAAAAAACAACACCCAGTTGTGGATGTGACTGGTGATGGAAGTAAAGTCCAATGCTGTAAAGAGCAATATTGCATAGGAACCTGGAATGTTAAGTCCATGAATCAAGGCAAGTTGCTGCTGCTACTAAGTCACTTCAGTCATGTCCGACTCTATGTGACCCCATAGATGGCAGCCTACCAGGCTGCCCTGTCCCTGGGATGCTCCAGGCAAGAACACTGGAGTGGGTTGCCATTTCCTTCTCCAATGCATGAAAGTGAAAAGTGAAAGTGAAGTCGCTCAGTCCTGTCCGACCCTCAGCGACCCCATGGACTGCAGCCTACCAGGCTCCTCTGTCCACGGAATTTTCCAGGCAAGAGTACTGGAGTGGGTTGCCATTGCCTTCTCCTCAAGGCAAGTTGGAAGTGGTCAAACAGGAGATGGCAAAAATGAACGTTGACATTTTAGGAATCAGCAAACTAAAATGGACTGGAATGGGTAAATTTAACTCAGATGATCATTATAACCACTGCTGTGGGCAAAAATCCCTTAGAAGATACAGAGTAGCCATCATAGTCAACAAAAGAATCTGAATTGCAGTACTTGGATGGAATCTCAAAAATGACAGAATGATCTCTGTTCGTTGCCAGGGCAAATCATTCAATATCACAGTAATCTAAGTCAGTAATGCTGAAAAGCTGAAGTTGAACAGTTCTATGAAGACCTACAAGACCTTCTAGATATAACACCCCCAAAATATGTCCTTTTCATTATAGGGGACTGGAATGCAAAAGTAGGAAATCAAGAGATACCTAGAGTAACAGGCACATTTGGCCTTGGAGTACAGAATGAAGCAGGGCAAAGACTACTAGAGTTCTGCCAAAAGAATGCACTGGTCATAGCAAACACCCTCTTCCAACAACACAAGAGAAGACTGTACACATGGACATCACCACATGGTCAATACTGAAATCAGACTGATTATATTCTTTGTAGCCAAAGATGGAGAAGCTTTATACAGTCGGCAAAAACAAGACCAGGAGCTGACTGTGGCTCAGACCATGAACTCCTTATTGCCAAATTCAGAATGAAATTGAAGAAAGTAGGGAAAACCATTAGACCATTCAGGTATGACCTAAATCAAATGCCTTATGATTATACAGTGGAAATGGGAAATATACTCAAGGGATTAGATCTGCTAGAGTGCCCAAAGAACTGTGGACAGAGGTTCATGACATTGTATAGGAGGAAGGGATCAAGACCATCCCCAAGAAAAAGAAATGCACAAAGGCAAAATGGTTGTCTGAGGAGGCCTTACAAATAGCTGTGAAAAGAAGAGAAGCAAAAGGCAAAGGAGAAAAGGAAAGATATATCCATCTGAATGCAGAGCTCCAAAGAATAGCAAGGAGAGATAAGAAAGCCTTCCTCAGTGATCCATGCAAAGAAATAGAAGAAAACAATAGAATGGGAAAGACTAGAGATCTCTTCAAGAAAATTAGAGATAGCAAGGGAATATTTCATGCAATCATGGGCACAATAAAGGGCAGAAATGGTATGGATCTAACAGAAGTAGAAGATATTACAAAGACGTGGCAAGAATACATAGAAGAACTATACAAAAAAGATCTTCATGACCCAAATAACCACGATGGTGTGATCACTCACCTAGAGCCAGACATCCTGGAATGTGAAGTCAAGTGGGCCTTAGGAAGCATCATTAAGAACAAAGCTAATGGAGATGATGGAATTACAGTTGAACTATTTCAAATCCTAAAAGATGATGCTGTGAAAGTGCTGCACGCAATATGCCAGCAAATTTGGAAAACTCAGCAGTGGCCACAGGACTGGAAAAGGTCAGTTTTCATTCCAATCCCAAAGAAAGGCAATGCCAAAGAATGTTCAAACTACTGAAAAATTGCACTCATCTCACACACTAACAAAGTAATGCTCAAAATTCTCCAAGCCAGGCTTCAACAATATATAAACTATGAACTTCCAGGTGTTCAAACTGGATTTAGAAAAGGCAGAGGAACCAAAGATCAAATTGCCAACATCCACTGGATTATCAAAAAATCAAGAGCATTTCAGAAAAGCATCTACTTCTGCTTCATTGACTACGCCAAAGCCTTGACTGTGTGGATTACAACAAACTGTGGAAAATTCTTTAAGAGATGGGAATACCAGACCACGTGACCTGTCTCTTGAGAAACCTGTATGCAGGTCAGGAAACAACAGTTAGAACTGGACATTGAATAACAGACTCTTTTCTAATCAGGAAAGGAGTATGTCAAGGCTGTATATTGTCACCCTGATTATTTAACTTACATGCAGAGTACATCATGAGAAACACTGAGTGGGATGAAGCACAAGCTGGAATCAAGATTGCTGGGAGAAATATCAATAACCTCAGATATGCAGATGATACCACCCTTATAACAGAAAGTGAAGAGGAACTAAAAAGCTTCTTGATTAAAGTGAAAGAGGAGAGTGAAAAAATTGGCTTAAAGCTCAACATTCGGAAAACTAAGATCATGGCATCTGGTACCATCACTTCATGGCAAATAGATGCAGAAACAGTAGAAACAATGACAGACTCTTTTTTTGGGGCTCCAAAATCACTGCAGATGGTGACTGCAGCCATGAAATTAAAAGACACTTGCTCCTTGGAAGAAAAGCTATAACAAACCTAGACAGCATATTAAGAAGCAGAGACATTACTTTTCCAGCAAAGGTCTGTCTAGTCAAAGCTATGGTTTTTCCAGTAGTCATGTATGGGTATGAAAGTTGGACTATAAAGAGAGCTGAGCACTGAAGAATTGATCCTTTTGAACTGTGGTATTGGAGAAGGCTCTTGAGAATCCCTTGGACTGCAAGGAGATCCAACCAGTCCATCCTAAAGGAAATCAGTGCTGAATATTCATTGTAAGGACTGATGCTGAAGCTGAAACTCCAATATTTTGGTCACCTTATATGAAGAGTTGACTCACTGGAAAAGATCCTGATACTGGGAAAGATTGAAGGCAGAAGGAGAAGGGGACGACAGAGGATGAGATGGTTGGATGGCATCACCGACGTGATGGACATGAGTTTGAGCAAATTCTGTGAACTGGTGATGGACAGGGAAGCCTGGTGTGCTGCAGACTATGGGGTTGCAAAGAGTCAGACATGACTTATGACTGAACTGACAGAACTGATATAAATATATTGTATATATGTGTATATATATTATATACATGTTTATCTACACATATATATGTATGCATATGTATATTTGTTCATTCGTCCATTGATGATTTAGCTTGATTCCATATCTTTGTTACTGTAAATATATTTTTTAAGTTAGTTGTCTTTGGCTAAACACCCAGATGTAGAATTGCTGGATCATATGGTAATTCTATTTTTAATTTTTTGAGCAGTCTCCATACTGTTTTTCATAGTAGCTACACCAATTTATATTGGCACCAACAGTGTACAAAATTCCCCTTTTATCAACATGCTCACCAACATTTCCTCTTATCTTATAATAATAGCTGTTCCAACAGATGTGAAGTGATACCCTTGTAACTTTTGGTCATCTATTTTCTTCTTTGGAAAAATGTTTATTTAGTTCCTCTGCCCTTTAAATCAGATTATTTGGGGGGGGGTTTCTATTGAATGAGTTATTTATATATTTGGATATTAACACCTTATCAGATATATGATTTGCAAATATTTCCTGCCATTCAGTGGGTTTCTTTTTCATACTATTGATTATTTCCTTCACTGTGGAAAAGCTTTTTAGTTTGATGTAGTCCCACTTGTTTATTTTTGCTTTTGTTGCTTTTGGTGTCAGATTCAAAGAATCATTTGTCATGACCTGTGTAAAGGAGCTTACCACTTATGTTCTTTTCGAGGAGTTTTATGGTTTCATGTCTTACATTCAAGCCTTTAATCCATTTTGAGTTAATTTTTGTGTATGGATTAATAGTGATCCAGTTTCATTCTTCTGCATGTGGGTGTCCAATTTTCCTAACATAATTTATTGAAGAGACTGTTCTTTCCCCATTGTATATTCTTGGCTCCTTTGTCACAGATTAATTGATCGTATATATGTGGATTTATTTCTGGGTTCTCTATTCTGTTCCATTGATTTATGTGTCTTTTTTAATGCTAACATTACACTTTTCATTACTATTGCTTTGTAGCATAGTTTGAAATCAGGGAATTTTATATCTCCATTTTTGTTCTTTCTCAAGATTTCTTTGGTCATATGGGATATTTTATGGTTTCATGCAAATTTTAGGATTTCTGTTTTATTTTTGTGAGAAACGCCTTTGGAATTTTGATAGAGATTGCATCGAGTCTGTATATTGCTTTGGGTAGTATGGACACTTTTAACAGTATTAATTCTTCCAATTCATAAACATGGAAATATTTCCATTTTTCTGTGTCTTCTTTAATTTCTTTCATTAATGTCTGGTAGTTTTCAATGTACAGGTCTCACTTCTTGGTTAAATACACTCCCAGATATTTTATTCTCTTTGATACAATTTTAAATGAAGTTGTTTTCTTAGTTACTATACTCTTTTCATAGTTCATTATTAGTGTATAGAAATGCAACAGATTTGTATATATTGATATTATATCCTGAAACTTGACCAAATTTATTTGTTCTAACAGTGTTCTGGTGGAGTTATTAGGGTTTTCTACATAAAATACCATGTCTATTACAAATAGTCACAGTTTTACTTGTTCCTTCCAATTCAGATGCCTTCAGTTTCTTTTTATTGCCTAATTGCTCTAGAGCAATTCAGTGCTATGTTGAATAAAAGCGGCAGGAGTGGACATCCTTACTTGTCCCTTATCTTCCAGGAAAAGCTTCTAGCTTTTCACTATTGAGTATGCTATTAGCTGTGGGCTTGTCATATGTGACCTTTATTGTGTTGAGCTATGTTTCTTCTATACATGCTTTATTTTTTATTATAAATTGATATTGAAATTTGTCAAATGCTTTTCTGAATCTATTGAAATGTTAGTATAATTTTTATCTTTCACTTTATAAATGTGATGAATCACGTTAGCTGATTTACAGATGTTGCATCATCCTTGCATCCTGGAATATGTCCTATTTGATCATTGTGTATAATACTTTTAATGCTTGTTGAATTTGGTTGTTTTCTAGTATTTTGTTGAGATTTTTGCATCTATGTTCATCAGAAATATTGTCCTGTCCTTTTCTTTTTTTGAGGCATCCTCATTTGGTTTTGGTATTAGGGTGATGATGGGTTTGGAAGAGTTCACTTCTCTTCTATTTTCTGGAAGAGTTTGAGAAGGATAGGTATTAGTTCTTCTTTGAAGGTTTAGTAGAATTTACTGGAGAAGGAAATGGCACCCCACTCAGTATTCTTGCCTGGAAAATCCTGGGACGGAGGAGCCAGGTAGGCTACAGTCCATGGGGTCGCAAAGAGTCGGACACGACTGAGCGACTTCACTTTCACTTTCACTAGGGAAGCCATCTGGTCCTGAACTTCTGCTTTCTGGGAGGTTTTTGCTTACTGATTAAATCTCCTTACTAGTCATTGATCTGTTCAGATTTTCTGTTTCCTCATGATTCTCTCTTGGTAGGTTGTACGTTTCTTGGAATTTATCCATTTCTTCTAGGTTGTCCATTTTGTTAGCACATAATTGGTCATAATAGTCTCTTATTATCCTTTGTCTTTCCATGGTATCAATTGTAACATCTATTTCTTTTCTGATTTTATTTGAGACCTCTCTTTTTTCTTGGTGGATCTAGCTAAAGGTTTGTACATTTTTTCATCTTTTCAAAGAACCTCTTAGTTATATCAATCTTTTCTGTTGTCTCAGTCTCAATTTCATTTATTTCTGCTCTAACTTTTATTTCCTTCCTTCTACTAAATTTGGATTTAGTTTGTTCTTTTTCTTAGTTCTTTGAGGTATATAAAATTAGGTTGTTAGACACTTTTCTTGTTTCTTGAGGTAGGCATTTAGCACTAGGAACTTCTGTCTTAGAGCTCCTATTGCTGTATCCCATAGACTTTGTTGTGTTATGTTTCCATTTTCATTTGTCTCAAGGTGCTTTTTAATTTCTCTTTAGATTTCTTATTTGATCTATTGGTTGTTCAGAAGCATGTTGTTTAATCTCCACATAATTTGTGAATTTTCCAGTTTTGTGTAATTAATTTCTAGTGTCATACCTAATGTCATTGTGGTTATGAAGGTTGGTTGTATATAATTTCACTTCTCTTAAATATTTTAAGACTTGTTTAGTGGCCTAATATATGATGTATTTTAGAAATTGTTCCATGTGCACTGGAGGAGACTGTATATTCTGCTATTCTTGAATGGAATGTTTTGTAAATATCTGATGAGCATCATCTTTTTCCTCCCTTTTTTATGCTCCAGTGTCTACTAGATGAGGGGGTTTATACATGTCTGGTTTTTGTAGCTGACACCTAGGGGAATGCCTCTTGGTCTCCTGGCTCTGGAGGCCAGGGGATCTTGCATTCCTGGTCCCATGGGACTGTAATAATTGGTATCACCCAGGAAAGACCTTTTACCCCTGGCTGGTGCTCTGAATTTTGTGACTGCTGCCAGGAGACATCTCTACATTGAATGGCTCTGGTGCCAGTGGGGTTTATACTCATGGGTCTCACAGGACTAAAACCAAAGGAGACAGAGTGACTGAGAGCCACCACTCCCAGGGCATTGCAAGAGGCAACAGATTGAGGAACTTGATTATTCTGTGAAGGAGATCTGTTAGCTAGTTATTATGACTGTGGCCTGAGAGACAGGCTTCTAATTAAATACATTTCTTGGGGTCGAACAATCATTACCAGAGATCTTGGAAGGTGGGTTTAGCTTTGCACTCATCCTCTGTCACATTACAGAGCAGCAGTGTCTACTGGAGGGGAGATTAAATGTCTTTGGGGCCTTAGTTTTTATATTTAGTATCCTGGTTTTTGTGGTTGTTGTCCAAGGAATGTTCCTTTATCACTTGGCTCTGGTGACAGGTAGTAAGGGAGGGCTTTCATTCCTGGGTTCCACAGGACTGTGGCAATATGAAAGATAGTTCTTTGCAGGCTACCACCCCAGGGCACTACACAAATAGTAGACTGGAGCACATTCCCCAATCTTTCTGTGAAGGGACCTCTTTGCTTGTCTTGAAGCTTTGGCCTGAGGGGCAGGCTTTTAGCATACATTCAGTAGCCTACAGAGCTGCTTTCAAGGAAGATAGGCTATAGCTGTCATCTGGGCACTCCAGCTCACTGTATCACCCAGAAAAGAGCTTATCCACCTGTTTGGAGCCCTGATCTCTGACTGCAAGCCAAGGGATACTTGCATCTTATCTGGCTCTGGTGGTCAGTGGGGTTTATGCTTGTGGTGTCACAGGACTGTATATATTTGCATGCTTTTAAAAACTGATATCTAAATATCTAGCTTCTGGTCAGCCTGAATCTAGGTGCTGAGACCTTCCTCTCTGGGACACTGACAGGTCTTTGCACATCCTTAACTGCTGGGAGCTATTTAAGATACGGCCTGCTTGGACAAGTACAGAGATTTGACAGACAATCAAGATCTGAGGGTTGAAAGACAAGGTTTATCTCCTACACAAAACCACTCCTTCAAGACTAGGAGAGGCTGTTTCATCTATTGTATAGAAACCAACTCAGAGAGTCAAGCGTAATGAAGAAACAGAGGGACATGTTCCAAATGAAAAGAACAACATACAATCTCAGAACGCAAACCTTAATGAAATAGAAATAAGTAATTTACCTGATAAAAAGTTAAACGTAATAGTCATTAAGATGCTTACCAAACTGGAGAGAGGAGTGGTAAACACAGGGAGAGCTCTGACACAGAAATGTCAAATATGAGCAAGTATAACACAGAAGTTACAGAACTGAAGAATACACTACAGGGGTTCAAGAGCAGAGGACATGAGGCAGAAGAAAGAACTGGTTAACATGAATAGAGGCCAGTGGAACTTACCTAATTGAGTAGCACACAGATAAAATGATGACTAAAATTGAAGATAAGTTAACACAGTTATGAAGTGAAGTGAAGTCGCTCAGTCATGTCTGACTCTTTGCGACCCCATGGACTGTAGCCCACCAGGCTCCTCTGTCCATGGGATTCTCCAGGCGAGAATACTGGAGTGGGTTGCCATTTCATTCTCCAGGGGATCTTCCCGACCCAGGGATCGAACCTGGGTCTCCTGCATTGCAGGCAGACGCTTTATGCTCTGAGCCACCAGGGAAAAGCTAACATAGTTATGGGACAATATCAAATGAACTAATATTCACATCATAGGGCTCTAAAGGGGAAGAGAGACAGAGAGAAACGCCATTATTTTTTGAATGGCCATTATTTAAAGAAAGAAAGAAAATTTAAAAGAAATTATGGAGAAATATTTGAAGAAAGTCCATTATTTGAAGAAATAATGGCTAAAAAGTTCCCTAACCTGAGGAAGGAAACAGACACCCAGATCTAGGAATCCCAGGGAGTTCCAACTAAGATGAACCCAAATAGACCCACACTAAGGCAAAGACAAGGAGAGAATCTTAAAAGCAGAAAAAAAAAAAAAAAAAAAGACAAACGTTATATACAAGGGAACCTATATAGGACTATCAGTAGATTTTGAGCAGAAACTTTGGCTGGAATAAAGTGGCACAATATAGTAAAAATACTGAAAGAAAAAAAAAATTGCCAATGAAAAACACACTACTTGGCAAAGTAATCATTCAGAAGTAAAGGGAGATAAAGATGTCTCCAGACATGGCAAAGCTAAAGGAGTTCATCATCACTAAATTGGTTTTACAAAAAAATATTCAAGAGACTTGTTTAAGCTGAAAAGAGAGGGCACTAGTTAGTTACAGGAACACGTGAAAGAATAAATCTTACTGGAATGGTAAATACAGAGTAAAGGTAGTAGATTAATCACTTTTAAGATAGTGTGAAAGTTAAAAGACAAAATTAGTGAAAAACAAAAAAAAGATAAGCATAATTTTAATAATTAGTTGGGGATATACAAGATTTAAAAATATGACATCAAAAACATACAAGAAGGGAGAGAATAATATTGAGTTTAACAGTGGGATCAAGCTTAAGTTGTTATTGACTTAAAATAGACTGTTATAGATAATAATTGTTATATGTAAGCCTCATGATAACTACAAAGCAAAAATGTATATTAAATACACAAAAGGTAAATAGAAAAGAATGTAAGCATACCACTAAAGGAAGTAATCAAATCACAAAGAAAGAGAGCAAGAGAAGAAAAAAGAAATGGAGAGGAACTGCAAAAATAGCAAGAAAACAACAAAATGTCACATAATTATCAGCAGTTACTTTAAATGTAAATGGACTAAATTCTCCAATCAAAAGACATGTAAATGTATTTTTAAAAATTTGTTTGCTACCTACAAAAGACTCACTTTAGATGAAAGGACACTCAAAGACAGAAAGTAATGGGATGAAAAAAGATATTCCATGAAAATAGAAACCAAAAGAAAGCTGGAGTGGCTGTATTTTTTTCAATCAAAATAGCCTTTAAAATAAAGACTGTAATTAAGAGACAAAGAAGGCCTTACATAGTGATAAAGGCATTAATTCAACAAGAAGATTTAACATTTGTAAATATTCATGCATCCAACACTGGAGTGTCTAAACATATAAAGCAAATATTAACAGACTAAAGGGAGAAATAGGCTTCTCAGGTGGTACTAGTGGTAAAGAATCTGCCTGCCTGCAGAATATGCAGGAGACACAAAAGACATGGGTTTTATTCCTGGGTCAGGAAGATGCCTTGGAGTAGGAAATGGCAACCCACTCCAGTATTCTTGCCTGGAAAATGTCATGGGTAGAGGAGCCTGATGGGCTACAGTCCATGGGGCCTCAAAGAGTCGGACACAACTGAGTGAGCATACAAAGGGAGAAATAAACAATCATATTAAGGGACTCTAATACCACATTTGCGTCAGTGGGTAGCTCATCAGACCAGGAAAACATCAAGGAAACTTTAACCTTGAACAATATTAAACCAGATGGACTTAACAGACATTTTGCACCTTGAATGGATTTTTTTCTCAAGTTTGATTTTGTAACATGCATTGGTCATTTGGAAAATGTTGCTTTACTGAGTTATACAGATTTTCTAAATGTTGATACATTTTATCATATAGTATCAACAAATCACATTCATTAATATCATTCCAGTCTCATAAAAAAAAAAAAAAAAAAAGCTGTTGAGTATGGGGAAGCTGTCAAGCTCACAGAGGCACATACACATTTTCCAAAATTCTAATTTTTGCTGGATAGCTCAATTTTTATTGTGGGCAACAAATACTGTCAGTTGTTTTCCTTGAAGTGACAAGCTCACTTTGTTCATTTCTGACAAAGTGTCTGCCAAATACCCAAGTCTGAATAGCCATGGTTTGTCAGTCATTCTTTCAAGCAAAAGTGCCATTCTACGAGGGAAAAAACAGTTAGTTTAGCTCTCAACTCAAATATCTTCACAGATGCACGTGTACTTCAGTATACAGAAGAAAGAGCTGTATATGTGCTTACCATTTGGTCACACTGAAAAGAAGCATATTCAAGGACGGAGATCTAATAAAATGATTTTTACTACCTCGTCAAAGATATTCCTAATGACGCTGGCTTTTTTTTTCTGCAAGTGCATGGTGATGAAAAATAGAACTACTAGCAATTTGGTGCCATTGCTTCTATGTGGACTAAGGCACGGCACTTATATCCACCACTCTGCTTTTATACCATCAGTTCAAAGGTCAGCAATGTAAAAAAGGCAGAAGATGCCTTAGTATTTTTATGAAAATAATTTTGACTCTATGGGCCTCTGGAAATGAACCTCACAGACTGTTAAAAATGCTGTCAAGGGAGATATATGAAGAAAATTTAAAAAGTCCTTTGTCATTCATATCCCCCAAATTCAGTACCACTGTAAAGATGTGATAATCCGAGGTAGCATCTATAGGCATGGTGGAATGGAGAAGCTAAGGAGGAGGTAACCAAAATGCACAAACGTGGGGAAGTCTAATTTTATTAGGTAGAAAATTGTTAATGAGTTTACAGGCATACCTCTGAGATAATTGCAGATTCAGTTTCAGACCACTGCAATAAAGCAGATATTACAATAAAGCAAATCACACATGTTTTTTGGTTTCCTAGTACTTATGAAAGTTATATTTACACCACACTATAGTCTACTGAGTGTGCAATTGTATCATGTCTAAGAAATGTGTACACCTTAATTAAAAATAGTTTATTGCTAAAAAATGCTAACCATTCCGAGCCTTTAGCAAGTCATAATCTTTTTGCAATCACGGATCACAGGTCACCATAGCAAATATAATATTAACGAAAATGTTTGAAATATTATGAGAATCACCAAAATGAGACACAGAGTGAGCAAATGCTGTTGGAGAAAATGCTGCCAACAGACTTGCTCAATGCAGGGTTGCCACAATCCTTTATTTTTAAAAAACACAATTATCTGTCATGTACAGTAAAGTGAAACACAATTAAAGCAGATATGCCTGTAGTAATCTAAATAGCCTAGAGATTCAGGGCCACTGTAAGTATGGTGATATTGTAGGTGGCTGTTCTAGAAGGTAGTGGGTAATGACAATCTTTCATTTTCTGGATCAGTGGAGATGGTGGAGGGAGAAACTGCTTTTTTAGGGGAAATATGGAAAGATGAACTAGCAATGGAGCTGAGGCTACACAGGTCCTGCCATTCCTGAATATATAGCAAGCTAGCAGTTAATGGAATGTTGGCAAAATTTCATTTTGATGAAAAAAAGAGAGCACACCTCAGCTGACATGACAGTGTTAAAAACGTGGCTTGTTCAGATATATGTGGTTTGGGGTTACCAATTTGTTTTGCCCTTAACAGTCATGTTGCTACATCTATAAGAGACGTAACCTTTGCTCCAGAAATGATGAGTTAAAGGAAGTGAAATATATCTGTGCATTCTGGATGTCTGAGTAGTCCATTAATACAAACAGTAATAATAATACCAATCTATTGCAGGAATAAACGCCTTTTCTTATTCACAAACATGGTTGAGAGGATATGAATCAGTAACCACAGCCTCCTCCAGTTAACTGCTTTAATTCTCCTTTTCAGTTTTTTTTTTTTTTTTTTTTCCTTTGAGAAAGAAAACATCTTCCAGGGTCTGAAGTAAAAGCAGAAGTGGATGTAAACAAAATTAAAAAGTCAGGTTTTCAGGCTGGATCTGTAATAAGCTTTCAGCTGAAATGAAATGTAATTAGCAACCACGATAATGCAGTTTGCTTCATTTAGCTCTTCAGTGGGTTTATAAACAAATTCTGCCGGTTAACTTGTAAAGCAGATGCAGCCACTACACTCTGGCAAAGCACGTTAGAGAGGACCGTCTCCTGCAGGTGCAAGGATGGCAGGGTGATCCATTTATCTGCTCAGCAGTCAGGAATGCCAGCGACAATGAAGATGCACCATTTTTAAAGGCTCCTCTATAAGGAGGGTTAGGAAATAGTTCATCTGAGGAATTAAGAAGGAAAAGTTGGGAGCAGCACTCAGATTCTCAAAGTAAACATTAATGCTTACTTCGTAGAACTCCCACAAAGACAGACTTACGTGTTATTTAGGGTCCAAGCATACACTCAATAACTGACTGCTGGTTACTCTTACCAAAATATTATCAGTGAGTATGAAGTGGGATCAAAGACTTTTTTAAAGCATTTCTGGATTTTCATAGTTTACTCATACTACCTTTAATATGCATAAAAATATTAAGATTATTTGAAAAAGCAAGTAAAGGCAAAATTTTGAGCTCATCCTCAGTCAGTCAGTGTAGTTGCTCAGTCATGTCCGACTCCTTGCGATCCCATGGACTGCACATGCCAGGCTTCCCTGTCCATCACCAACTCCCGGAGCATACTCAAACTCATGTCCATCACGTCGGTGATGCCATCCAACCATCTCATCCTCTGTCATTCCTTTCTCTTTCTCCTTCAAAGATTGAAGTTCCTTCAATCTTTCCCAACATCAGACTGTTTTCCAATGAGTTGGTTCTTTGCATCAGGTGCACAAAGTTTTGGAGTTTCAGCTTCAACATCAGCCCTTTCAATGAATATTCAGGACTGATTTCCTTTAGGATGGGCTGGTTTGGTATCCTTGCAGTCCAAGGGATTCTCAAGAGTCTTCTCCAACACCACAGTTCAAAAGCATCAATTCTTCAGTGCTCAGCTTTCTTTATAGTCCAACTCTCACATCTATACATGACTACTGGATAAACCATGGCTTTACTAGATGAACCTTTGCTGGCAAGGTAATGTCTCTGCCTTTAATATGGTATCTAGGTTGGTCATAACTTTTCTTCCAAGGAGCAAGTGTCTTTTAATTTCATGGCTACAGTCACCATCTGCAGTGATTTTTGGAGCCCCCCTACTCTTTCCCATCTATTTGCCATGAAGTGATGGGACCAGATGCCATGATCTAGTTTTCTGAATGTTGAGTTTTAAGCCAACTTTTTCACTCTCGTCCTTCACTTTTATCAAGAGGCTCTTTAGTTCCTCTTTGCTTTCTGCCATAAGTGGTGTCATCTGCATATCTGAGGTTATTGATATTTCTCCCAGCAATCTTGATTCCAGCTTGTGCTTCTTCCAGCCCAGCGTTTCTCATGATGTACTCTGCATAGAAGTTAAATAAGCAGGGTGACAATATACAGCCTTGACGTACTTATTTCCCGATTAAGAACCAGTCTGTTGTTCCATGTCCAGTTCTAACTATTGCTTCTTGACCTGAATACAGGTCTCTCAAGAGGCAGCTCAGGTGGTCTGCTACTCCCATCTCTTGAAGAATTTTCAATAGTTTGTTGTGATCTACACAGTCAAGGCTTTGACGTAGTCAATGAAGCAGAAGTAGATGCTTTTCCGGAATGCTCTCGCTTTTTCGATGATCCAGAGAATGTTGGCAATTTGATCTCTGGTTCCGCTGCCTTTTCTAAATCCAGTTTGAACATCTGGACGTTTGTGGTTTATATACTGTTGAAGCCTGGCTTGGAGAATTTTGATCTTTGCTCTGCTAACGTGTGAGATGAGTGCAATTTTGTGGTAGTTTGAACATTCTTTGGCATTGCCTTTCTTTGGGATTGGAATGAAAACTGACCTTTTCCAATCCTGTGGCCACTGCCAAGTTTTCCAAATTTGCTGGTATATTGAGTGTAGCACTTTCAGAGCATCATCTTTTAGGATTTGAAACAGTTCAACTGTAATTCCATCACCTCCATTAGCTTTGTTCTTAAGTGATGCTTCCTAAGGCCCACTTGACTTCTCATTCCAGGATGTCTGGTTCAAGGTGAGTGATCACACCATCATGGTTAACTGGGTCATGAAAATCTTTTTGTATAGTTTTTCTATGTATTCTTGCCACCTGTTCTTAATATCTTCTGCTTCTGTTAGGTCCACACCATTTCTGTCCTTTATTGAGCCCATCTTTGCATGAAATGTTCCCTTGCTATCTCTAATTTTCTTGAAGAGATCTCTAGTCTTTTCCATTCTATTGTTTTCCTCTATTTCTTTGCATGGATCACTGAGGAAGGCTTTTTTCTCTCTCTTTGCTATTCTTTGGAACTCTGCATTCAAATAAGTATAACTTTTCTCCTTTGCCTTTTGCTTCTCTTCTTTTCACAGCTTTTTTAAGGCTTCCTCAGACAACCATTTTGCCTTTTTACATTTCTTTTTCTTAGGGATAGTCTTGATCCCTTCCTCCTGTACAATGTCATGAACCTCTGTCCATAGTTCTTCAGGCACTCTGTTTATCAGATCTAATGCCTTGAATCTATTTCTCTCTTCCAGTGTATAATCATAAGGGATTTGATTTAGGTCATACCTGAATGGTCTAGTGGTTTCCCCTACTTTCTTCAATTTAAGTCTGAATTTGGCAATAAGGAGTTCATGATCTGAGCCACAGTCAGCTCCCGGTCTTGTTTTTGCTGACTGTATAGAGCTTCTCCATCTTTGGCTACAAAGAATATAATCAGTCTGATTTTGGTATTGACCATCTGGTGATGTCCATGTGTAGAGTCTTCTCTTGTGTTGTTGGAAGAGTATGTTTGCTATGACCAGTGTGTTCTCTTGGCAAAACTCTATTAGCCTTTGCCCTGCTTCATTCTGTACTCCAAGGCCAAATGTGCCTGTTACCCCAGGTATCTCTTGACTTCCTACTTTTGCTTTCCAGTCCCCTATAATGAAAAGACATCTTTTGGGGGTGTTAGTTCTAGAAGGTCTTGTAGGTCTTCATAGAACTGTTCAATTTCAGCTTTTCAGCATTACTGGTTGGGGCATAGACTTGGATTACTGTGATATTGAATGATTTGCCTTGGACATGAACAGAGATCATTCTGTCATTTTTGAGATTGCATCCAAGTGTTGCATTATGGACTCTTTTGTTGACTATGATGGCTACTTCATATCTTCTAAGGGATTCTTGGCTACAGTAGTGGATAGAATGATCATCTGAGTTAAATTCATCATTCCAGTCCACTTTAGTTCACTGATCCCTAAAATGTCAATGTTCACTCTTGCCATCTCTTGTTTGACCACTTCAAATTTGCCATGATTCATGGACCTAACATTCCAGGTTCCTATGCAATATTGCTCTTTACAGCATTGCACTTTACTTCCATCACCAGTCCCATCCACAACTAGGTGTTGTTTTTGCTTTGGCTCCATCCCTTCAGTCTGTCTGGAGTTATTTCTCCACTGATCTCCAGTAGCATATTGGGCACCTACTGACCTGGTGAGTTCCTCTTTCAGTGTCCTATGTTTTTGCCTTTTCATACTGTTCATGGGGTTCTCAAGGTAAGAATACTGCAGTGGTTTGCCAGTCCCTTCTCCAGTGGACCACGTTTTGCCAGAACTCTCCACCATGACCCATCTGTCTTGGGTGGCCCTACATGGCATGGCTCATAGTTTCATGAGTTAGACAAGGCTGTGGTCCATGTGATCAGATTGGTTAGTTTCCTGTGATTGTGGTTTTCAGTCTGTCTGCCCTCTGATGGTAAAGGATAAGAGGCTTATGGAAGCTCTATCCTGATGGGATAGACTGACTGAGGGGGAATCTGGGTCTTGTTCTGATGGGCAGGGCCATGCTCCATAAATCTTTAATCCGGTTTTCTGTTGATGGGTGGGGCTATGTTCCCTCCCTGTTGTTTGACAAGAGGCCAAACTATGGTGGAGGTAATGAAGATAATGGCAACCTCCTTCAAAAGTGCTCCCAACCCTGCAGCAGGCCACCGTCCACCCACGCTTCTGCCAGAGACTGTTGGACACTCATGGGAAAGTTAGGTCAGTGTCTTGTGGGGTCACTGCTAGAAAAGATTTTTAACTATTAATGAATTATCCTTTTAAATATGCCTCAGTCTATTTGTATTTGGGAAAATAAAATCCTCTCACATTTGTATGGTCATGTGGAACCCATTAAAAACAAATTGTATTTGTTGTTCAATCACTAAATTGTGTCCAACTCTTTGCAATTCCATGGACTGCAACATGCCAGGCTTCCTTGTCCTTCGCTATCTCTTGGAGTTTGCTCAAATTCATGTACATTGAGTGGGGATGCCATCCAACCACCTCATACCCTGTTGCCCCTTCTCCTCCTGCCCTCAATCTTTCCCAACATCAGGGCCCTTTCCAATGAGTCGGGTCTTTGCATCAGGTGGCCATAGTATTGGACTTTCAGCTTCAGCATCAGTCCTTGCAATGAATATTCAGGGTTGATCTCCTTTAGGACTGACTGATTTGATGTCCTTGCAGTCCAAGGGACTCTCAAGAGTCTCCTCCAGCACCACATTTGTAAAGCATCAATTCTTTGGCACTCAGCCTTCTTTCTTGTCTAACTGTTACATCTGTACATGACTACTTGGAAAACCATTAACTTTGACTATAAGGATCTTTGTCAACAAAGTAAAGTCTCTACTTTTTGATACACCATCTAGGTTTGTCATAGCTTTTTTTTCAAGGAGCAAATGTCTTTTAATTTCATGGCTGCAGTCACTGTCCACAGTGATTTTAGAGCCCAAGAAAATAAAGTCTGTCACAGGTTCCACTTTTTCCCCACCTATTTGCCACAAAGTGATGGGACCAGATGCCATAATCTTAGTTTTTTGAATGTTTTAAGCCAGCTTTTTCCCTCTCCTCTGGCACCCTCATCAAGAGGCTCAATTCTACTTTTTATTAAAATGATGTGAGAAAAAATTCAGACTTTCCTAAGTTAGAAATTTGTGTCATGTAAAACAGTTCAGGGAGTTGGCACATTGAAGGCAGATTGTACTCATGCTATTTTGAAGGGGAAAAAAATCAAGAAGTATGAGAATGAAGATTTTTACCCCAATAAATCAGCACACTCATTAGAAGATATAGCTGGCCTAGAAGAAAAACTTTCATTTTCACTTTGTAAAATTCTTTCAAAATTTAGATCAAATTTTAACTCTTTCAACATAACCTCTGCCCACTCTCATTCTCACTTCTTCCTCTGAAATTCTATGCTCTTATATGCACTACTCCTATCACCCTCTTCCTGGCACCCTAGTGCTGTGTATGGGCAGTTTCTATCTCCCCAACAGGCTAGAGCAGAGACCACAGTTGATCTCTTTTGACATTCTTAATGGCTAGCACCATTATCTACAATAGTGCATATATGCAATGATGAGATAAGAGAAGGGAGTACATGTCTGTGGAATTGGCTCAGGGACATGAAAATTATTTTTGACATGGTGAACCAAAATTTCACAGAAGTTTAGGCAGTATAAATGTGTGTCACATCTCTTTGCTTTGATGGATTTAGTCTCAATAATGGCTATAAAACAGTAAATACTAAATAATGATTATATTATACTTGTATTAAAGCCTTCGACTAAAATAGTTGGTGCAAAAACACCCTTACAAGAGAAAATAGAGCACCCCAGGGTGTCACCCTAAAAATTATTCATCAGAAGTAACTATTATTGTTTTCTTAAAGTCTTATTAGAACTGGCTCTGTCCCATGAAACATCTTTATCAGTATACACTGCGTTAGAGTTATAATGTTTCATTATGTACGTGTCATATATTCTGACACCTCATGCTCACTTTGAAGGTCATAAGATAATCCTATCCATCTCTTCACAACCCATAATGTGCAAATCTCTAAACTTACCTAAATCTTTGCAACTACTCTCCCAGTCAACAAAACAAGAAACAAATACTTCTGACCAGGCTTTTATTCATTAATACATTCATTCAACAAATATGCATTGAGCCTCTACTTATGTTCCTGATCTTTCTTGTTTTAGGTATTCAGGATGCAGAAGTGAAGAAAACAGAAAAAAAAAAAAAGCAACCCTCTTGTTCTCATAGATTTATTCCATTGAGGAAGAAAAACAATAAGCAAGCATAATACATACTGTTGGGCAGATAGAACAGGTTAGGAGAGGAATGTGAGTGCTGGGCTGGGGTAGGGAGTTCAGTCTTAGTGAGAGTGGTCAAGAGAATGGGATGATGACACTTAGCTGGCAGGAGGAGGGATTTAACCCATGAAATATCTTCCCCAGTCTTCATAGTATTTGAAACTTTCCAAGTGATTCAGGCTTTGAGTCTATGCAGTTGGTTTCAATTAGCTACACACGTCTCACACTAACTTGCCTTTTTATTCGTGTATTTAACAAGTCTTTATTGACTACACAGTGTGTGCTACACATTGCCAGGATATAACGGTGTATTAACGTAGGCCCTGTAACAAGTTGCTCAAATCCAATGGGTGATGCAGACAGTGAGTAAATAACTTCTAGTGCTCCAAGAGAAGGCTGAGCAGAGGTCGTGGGACCCTGCGAAAGAGGAGACAAAATTCCCAGAAGTCAGCAGTCGTCACAGAGGAGAGGATGGCATTTCAATTATATCTGTAAAAACACTTAATAGGGATAAAAATCCAAAGTGATAAAAATATTGGGAATTAAATCATACCCTGATTCTTATAGACACAGAAAGTATAGGACTGCCATTCATAATGTTTTCTAGAAATGCACACAGAAATGCTGAAATGTCTACATTCCTGCCGTATTATTAACTATCAGTAATAATAGGATAAATGTTAAAATTTCTTTAACACTAAGCATCTATGAGTTCTGATCCCGGTCACGTACTCTTATTCCAACTCTCAGGAAGTTTTCTTTCGAGGATTGATAGACACATGAGCAATTATGCGTTTTCAATGCAAAGCCATTAGACTGGATCTCACACAAAGGATCTTCGCTTCTGGTTTTCCTGTCACAGGGTGAATGTTCACGTGTGTATCCCATAGTTATAATTTTCAAGGTGTTTTCATGTTGTAGTACTTGGTCATCTTTTTATCCTCTTTGTGCTCAGTTGCTCAGTCACGTCTGACTCTTTGTAACCCACGGACTGTAGCCAGGCTCTGCTGTCCATGGGAATCCTCAGGCAAGAACACTGGACTGGGTTGCCATTTCCTCCTCCAGGGGATCTTACCAGCCCAGCAATAGAACCCGCATCTTCAGTGTCTCCTGCATGGGCGGGTGGGTTCTTTACCTCTGCACCACCTGGGAAGCCCTTTTATCCCTTATGACCATTTTAACCACAATAGTATCTCCAACATGTCTTTCAGTTCTAAGACACTAATATCTCTAGAAGATAGGCTTCCTCCCTACCCTCTCAGCTAAATTTTATGATACAGAATCCAGAATATTACAACAATTTTGCTTATTATGAGCATCCATCATGGTTCTTAGGAACCGTCTGTGTGCTAAATAAATGCTTCTTTTTCCTTCCTCTAATGATTATCACATTTCTGAAGACCCAACACAGCTTAGCAGGACTAGGAATAGTTTTACCCTACTCCCTAGATAGCATATTCAAAAACAGAGACATTACTTTGCCAACAAAGGTTCATCTAGTCAAGGCTACGGTTTTTCCTGTGGTCATGTGTGGATGTGGGAGTTGGACTGTGAAGAAGGCTGAGCGCGGAAGAATTGATGCTTTTGAACTGTGGTATTGGAGAAGACTCTTGAGAGTCCCTTGGACTGCAAGGAGATCCAACCAGTCCATTCTGAAGGAGATCAGCCCTGGGATTTCTTTGGAAGGAATGATGCTAAAGCTGAAACTCCAGTACTTTGGCCACCTCATGCGAAGAGTTGACTCATTGGAAAAGACTCTGATGCTGGGAAGGATTGGGAGCAGGAGGAGAAGGGGATGACAGAGGATGAGATGGCTGGATGGCATCACTGACTCGATGGATGTGAGTCTGAGTGAACTCTGGGAGTTGGTGATGGACAGGGAGGCCTGGCGTGCTGCGATTCACGGGGTCGCAAAGAGTCGGACACGACTGAGTGACTGATCTGATCTGATCTGATTCCACATGGGTTGTTCTTTTAAGTTTACACAGCTTGACCTCTTTGCATCTGCTTTTGCCCACTCCCAGTCCATTTCAGCTTTTTCAAATCTACTCTTAGGTGTTCTACAGGGTATGTAATGGGCCAATACTTCTCCAGCTCCATCAGGAGTTCTGGTGGAATTCAAGATGGTTGTGCCAATGGCGCCCCACTCCAGTACTTTTGCCTAGAAAATCCCATGGACGGAGGAGCCTGGTGGGCTGCAGTCCATGGGGTGGCTAGAGTTGGACACGACTGAATGACTTCCCTTTCACTTTTCACTTTCATGCATTGGAGAAGGAAATGGCAACCCACTCCAGTGTTCTTGCCTGGAAAATCCCAAGGATGGAGGAGCCTGGTGGGCTGCAGTCCATGGGGTCGCTAGAGTTGGACACGACTGAATGACTTCACTTTCACTTTTCACTCTCATGCATTGGAGAAGGAAATGGCAACCCACTCCAGTGTTCTTGCCTGGAGAATCCCAGGGACAGGAAGCCTGGTGGGCTGCCGTCTATGGGTCACACAGAGTCGGACACGACTGAAGCGACTTAGCAGCAGCAGCAGCAGCAGGAGTGCTACACTGAATTATTTTCTGGCTTTTGGCCACTGGAGAAAAGGGGTCACTGGGCATGGGATTGTTTGTCCCTCAACTGATACTGGAGGGTATGTCTTAATGACTCCTAAGCAAACTTCTGGAGCTTCTCATCCTTTTTATTCTAACCCATTCCCAACCAGGAAAACATCCATCTACCTCCCATGTTCCTCAGACAGACTTCTCAGAACCCATCTGACTCCATCCATCAGTCCTTGACCTAGATTTTGTTCCCCAGTCCCCTAGGAACCTTCCACGAAGCTTCCACTGTGGTGGGCACAGACGTGCTCTGATACTTTCTGGGCACTGTTTTATAACTACTCTAACACTGACCAAGGGTTTCCCTGGTGGTTCAGTGGTAAAGAACCCACCTGCCAATTCAGGAGACTCTGGTTTGATCCCTGGATTGGGAAGATCCCCTTGAGAAGGAAATGGTGATCCACTCCAGTATTCTTGCCTGGGAAATCCCACGGACAGAGGAGCCTGGGGGCTATATAGTCCGTGGGATTGCAAAGAGTAGGACGTGATTTAATGACCAAACAACCACCACCACCACCCGGACCAAAACGACAACTCTTTCCTTATATTCCCTTAAGTTGTTGCTAATTTCTTCCAGGTTGCCTCCCTTTCACTTCCATCCTCCTGCCATCACCCAATCACTATTCTCACCTCCCCTCCATTCTAGCCTGTTTCTCTCCATCCAGACAAACCTGGTCTTGCAGAGCCTTTGCTCACAGTTTTGTTCTTTCTTGGCTGTGAGCCCAGAGACTAACCGCACCCTGATCTTGGTCTTTCCTCACTGCCATATTGCATCTGTATCATCAACTGGAGCCATGAAGAGCAACCATCCTAGAAACAATTCTAAAATAAACCTAAACATAATGTCCACAAATATTCATGCTTCTTAATTGAGAGTTTTTGCATTAGTAAGGTACTGTCTTCTGTAAAGTGTTTCAGAGAGGAGCAGAACAACTATTTTTATGCTAGGAGCTAGGGATTCCCAGAGCTCCTCCACAGTGATTCAAAATGCATTAAGACCACAGTGAAAGCTCATCCTGTTCATGTCACCAAGAGATTTTTTTTAAACTCAAAGTGTGTATTTGTTTTTAGAAGAGGATCACAGTTACTATACATATAAAACATTTTATTTGTATCTCCCTGAAGATGGTTGAAGATAGTGTAAAACACCCGGAAAACTATTTCTGTAAAGTGATGGTCCTTTCTGGAAATGCTACTTTTCTGTGCTTAAAATAATTCTAAGTGAGAACCTTTCTCCAAGAACTATATACGTATTTTTTTTTTTTTTTTTTGCCAAGGACTACAGTGAGTTCTTTACAATGCAAAGGATTTAATCATACTTATAATTATTGAAATATCTAATTGTTTGACATGAATATTTTTATGAGGGATAAAAAATTAATTTGTCTTAATTTAAGATGAAAAGTAGGTGAGAAATGTCATTGTCATATGCAAAAGTGGCTTGTAACTGATCCACCAAATAAATATACAGTGTTGCTGTCAGTGAAGTGGATCCTGGAATAAGCTACTTTTGGCATGGTGTGATATTCAAAGCATTAATGATAGAGAAGAAACTAGATTTTAAATTAGTATTTTCACTTTGAAAATTAATATTTTAAATATTTGAAGAAACCTTTTTTAAGGTTTATTTGATGTACTCTTTTATTCCTTGGAAGGAAAGTTATGATCAACCTAGACAGCATATTAAAAAGCAGAGACATTACTTTGTCAACAAAGGTCCATCTAGTCAAAGCTATGGTTTTTCCAGTGGTCATGTATGGATGTGAGAGTTGGACTATAAGGAAAGCTGAGTGATGAAGAATTGATGCTTTTGAACTGTGGTGTTGGAGAAGACTCTTGGGAGTCCCTTGGACTGCAGGAGATCCAACCAGTCCATCCTAAAGGAGATCAGTCCTAGGTGTTCATTGGAAGGACTGATGTTGAAGCTGAAACTCCACTACTTTGGCTGCCTGATGGGAAGAGCTGACTCATTTGAAAAGACCCTGATGCTGGGAAAGATTGAGGGCAGGAGAAGAAGGGGACAACAGAGGATGAGATGGTTAGATGGCATCACTGACTCAATGGACATGGGTTTGGGTGAACTCTGGGAGTTGGTGATGGACAGGGAGGCCTGACGTGCTGCAGTTCATGGGGCGCAAAGAGTTGGACATGACTGAGCAACTGAACTGACTGATTGACTGATTCTTTTCTTTTTTTTCTAAAAAAGTTTTTTGGCGGATTCATTTTGATATTTGGCAAAACTAATAAAATTATGTAAAGTTTAAAAATAAAATAAAATTAAAAAAAAAGATCCTTATAATAATATATTCTCAAAAAAAAAAGTTTTTTGGGGAGGAAAGTGGTGTTTGCAGGCCCCTATATCCTAATGGCTTTTTCATTATGTAACATTAGTAATCTATTGGGCATGGAGATAAAGGGGATTGAATCATAGGGTATGAGGTCAGTTATCTAATAGTCATACAACATAATTCATTTTTCCCTCCAAACCAGCATGAATTGCCAGTTAAACCATCTTGACAATAGATGTTTGATTTATGTTGTTAATTTTTTTAGATAGGTACTGGGTGAAGAAGTGAAGTGAAGTGAAACTTGCTCAGTCTGTCCAACTCTTTACGGCCTCATGGACTATACAGTCCATGGAATTCTCCAGGCCAGAATACTGGAGTGGGTAGCCTTTCCCTTCTCCAGGGGATCTTCCCAACCCAGGGATCAAACCCAGGTCTCCTGCATTGCAGGCGGATTCTTTACCACTGAACCATGAGGGAAGCCCAGATACTGGGTAGATTGCATGAATTTCTTGATTATGGAACTACACATTAGAGTATAATTTCTAAGTTTGCCAATGTAGTGTATTTCAAGGGTTGCTGTAGAAAATCATGGTGTCAGGATGCTCCTGGTGGGGAGGGACAGGATGGGAATACTTCTCCACACTCTATCCCACACTCTACTCTCTACTGCTCCACACTCTAGCAGCACTCTTCAAACTTTAATATGCGTGGGAATCTACTGGGGGTGTTGATAAATTGTAGTAGGTCTGGGATGGGTTTAAGCTTCTGCATTTTGAACAAGCTCCCAGATGATGCCAAGGTTGTTGGTCCAGAGACCACACTTTGGGGAGCATGGCTCAGAAGTCAAAATTGTTTGATCTCAGAGTTAAGAATCATCTTTCACAAATTTGGAGAGATTCTTCCTGAATCAAGAAGACTTGGCATGCTTGCCTGTTATATTTATAGCTAAATTTTGCTCATTTCAGTCAAGTCTTCTCAAATTTGGCCCAAATTTTGGGGCAAATGAGCATATATACAGTTGGCAATTAATCTTTGATAACCTGGATGACTATAACTCCTATACATACATCATAAATTGTCCCTAAGGGCTAAAGAGCAGTTCTGATTGCACTGGTTTTAAACCTAGAGTCTGTTTTGCAAATCAGCTAAGTATAGGAAAACTACCCCACAAGGAGCTGGCATCATGAACCATACTTATTTCTATTGTGAGAGTTACTGGAAAAAAAAAAAAAAAAAAAGGAAAATGAAAAGTACTGGTAGATTTTAATTATTTTCAAAAAGTAATAAACAAAAATAACTCCAGACATGTCATCTGAGGACATGGGACCAAGGACAAATGAAATTTGCTTTCTAAGACTGGTACTCAGGGGAGAAACCAACAGCTAAGCAGGGTATGTCTAAGAGCTAAGAGCCTGCACATTTTGCTATCTCATGAAAAGTGTAATTTACAGAGTTGCAGTAATAATAACAATGATAACGATGTGAATTAATAAACTCACCAGTGAAACCACCATTCAAATACATGTTGGGTAATTTAATTAGCCTTGGCTGTACTTTCTCTGTCAATCTCAAACTTACAGGGATTGAATTGTTAAGTACATTTTTCACCCTGTGATTCTGAGAAGTTTATTTTTACCTGGCAAATTATTTTAAATGTGAGACAAAGCAGGGCCACGGTGGTGAAATCACATAGGAAGTCTGCGTTCCTGCTCCCCAGGCTTGGGCCCTGGCTGCCCCAGACCCTGGTGCACAAAGAGCTGGTGTGAATTTCAGATCCTGGGTCTGCTCTAAATCATGGAAACTGGAGAAATTAGAAATGACACCATTTACCCAGGGGCCTTTGCTGAGGAGTATTTTTTTTGGAACTTTTACATCAGTCTCAAAACTCACTGGCTTCATTAAGTCATGTGTGTCATTGTGTTAGGAAGGAAGGAAAGAACATGTTATTAGCTAGGGATTTTTTTTTCTTCTCCCTCCACCACCCTCCTTTCTCATCGCATTTCATTGCATGTGGTATTTCCCTTCCCTCCCAAGATATCTATTATATCTTTCCTCTCAAGATTCCTTATGCCCCAACTTCCTTATGTGTTAACTTTCCTGGCACGTGCTCTGAAGAAGTATATTTCTTTTTGTACATACAGTTTTGGAAGCAAAATCCCTGGCAAGGATTAAGAGATGGTTGTAGGGTCAACATTTAACTTCCCTGATAGTATAGTTTTTTCTTCTCTTACCCACATCTTTATTTTCCTTTTCCTTTGAACCTTACGTTTTCAGAGCTAGGGAGGAAATAATGAGAAATAATCTGCATGTGTGTGTGTGTGTGTGTTTTAGGAGGATGATTGTCATTGAAACTGATATGTCTAGTCGATAACAAAAACTGTCCTAGCCTCCCACAGAACACAAGCCCCGAGGGCTGGGAAGAACAAAGCCATCCTCAGAGACGAGTGGGGAGGGGTGGGGGGTCATGTACAGCCTCTCATCCCCGTGGCACCAGCCAGAGCCCACAAACCATTTTATCATCCTCCGGTCCTACGAGATCAAGGAAGGCGCTGTTTGGAAAGTTCCCGTCAAGGCTGAGTTAAATATTCCAGTCTTTTGTTTGTCCTAGTGGCTTTCCTCTGCCTTTTTCTAGGATTCTCAGCATAGGCTGAGTCAAAGGAAGTTTCTGGAGTCCATTTCACTTCCCCAACCCCCCGCATTTTTTTCTTTTTTTGGTTTGGGTAGAGGCTTTTCATTCAGCATTCCCTCACTTGCTTCTGTGTAAATTTGGGCTTTTTACTAGTAGTTGGGAATAGGGAGATTCTTTTCTTTCTGTACTTGGGACCCAGTTCACCTCCAAGTCAAAAGTGCCTTTGACTATTGTTTGCAAAAACTTTGCATACTCTATGTATTTTGAAAAATTTTAAAGTTTTAGGCCTAGAGAGATACCTATGATCCAGAGACTTATTTTATTATCTCCAAAATTAATGTGAATGTCTGAAAATATATTTTACATCAATACATCCTGGTGAATGAAAGTATCTCTCAAACTGCTAGTTACAAAATAAGAAATAGTCTAAGAAATCTAAGAGATAATCGAAGGCTGCGGGGAGCTTGGGGGCAGTGGAAGTGAGTACTAGTAGTTACGGGGTTTATTTTTGTGGTGATGATAGTGTGATAAAATTGAGGTGATGTTTGGTCAACTCTGTAAGAATACTAAAAATTATTGAATTGTGTATTTTATAGAATCACCTAGAGAGCTTTTAAAATTGACTAAAGTCAAAGCCCCACCCAAAACCAGACAAAACAAAAACATGGGTTAGAGCCCATCAGTATATTGTAAATATTCTCTTTTTAAAAAATTTTAGTTGAACATTTAAATGATTCTAAAATCATAACAATATAAAAAAACTCACTTCTAGCCTTCCCTCCATCCATTTCGTCCCCTGCCACCATGCTATACACTTTGATTAGTTTTTGTGTATCTTTCAAGTGTACTTTTCTATAAATCAGTGGTTTTCAAACATGGATCAGCATTGCCTACAGGGCTTGTGAAAACAGAGACAGTCAGGCCTCACCCGTAGTTTCTGATTCAGTATGAGTGTGGGGCGAGGCTGAGAATTGTATTTCTAACAAGTTTTCAGGGGATAATGATGCTGTTGGCCTGTTGGTGCCACGGCTACGAAAGGGAAAAGGAATCACGACAAGGAGAAATCACTGATGGCATATGAAGGGGGCCATGGGGACCCCCCATGAAATGCAGATAGAATCCTGAGGTTGGTGGGGAAGGCTTAGAGAAACAGTGAGGTTGAGGTTGGGTGAGCAAGATGTGACTTCCTTAGACAATCTGGTGAAGAAAGAGCAAGACCGAAGCTATTGAGAGCCTTAAGGCTGGGGACAACATGTCACCATCCTTTCTGCTGGATCCTACATGGCAGTCGCTAGCCACACGTGGCCACTGAGCACCTGAAATGTAGCCAATAGGGCTGAGGAAATACATTTTAAATTTTTATTTAATTTTAATTCATTAAAATTGAAAACAAAAAGCTGATACTTAATGGAAAGCTTTTAAACATGTTTGTAACAACTTGGTATGTGAATCTCTGTTTTTAGCTGTACATTTTATGAAATTTAATACAGATCAAATATGTTCCATGAAAATCTAATGTTTGACTTGAGATGTGCTAGAAGCAAAAAATATATATCAAATATTGAAAGCTTGGTTTCAATATTAAAATATCTCATTATAATTTTTATATTGATTACATGTTAAAATGAGATTTTTTCAAGTATTTGGTTGAATAAAATACATTAATTATGTGAAAATAATATTAGTTATCTAAAATTAATTTCTACTTTTTGAAACTTTTTAACATAGCTACTAGACAATTTGAAATTATTTATGAGGCTGTTATATTTCTGTTGGATAACTCTCGTCTATGTGATGTCCAACAGAGTAGCTGCTGCTGCTGCTGCTGCTGCTACTAGCTACATGGTATTATTTAAATTTTTATGAAAATCAAATAAAATTTAAAATTCAGTACCTCAGTCTCAGTAGCCACATTCACATGTTCAATAGCTGTACGTGCTCAGTGGCTACCCTATTGGACAGTGCAGATATAGAATATTGATAACAGCATAACAGATTCTATTGAACAGCTCTGATCTACATGTTTTCAATAAATGGACAGACAAGATTCTTTCTTAAAGATGATACCAGGAGTTTTGAGGAGAGGATTAAAGATCTGAAACAGCAGATGCTCGAAATATTTCACCAAGTCTTCAAGAGATGAATCAAAACAAGTGGAGTTGTAGCTATGAAGCCCTCATTGAAGCAAGGTAGTTGGAGTTTGATAGAGATATAATGGCAGCCGACCAAGGGATTCTACCTGGCAAGCAAATGCATTGTTTAATAGGTTAGCCAGAAACTCTAGGCTAAGGAAGAAAATAACTAATGCCAAAATTGAGGTGGAGGCAGTAGAAAATGGTGATGGATACAAAGGACAGAATGAAGATGACAGTGTGGACAAGAGCAAAATTTTATTAAATATAAAATAAGAAATAGTATGAGAGATATCATACAACAGAAAAATTTTGAAGTCTGCATTATTGGAGTGGAACAACTTCAAGTGGTGATGTAGACAAAGGTATGACTCTTCAAATGGGTAGCTGAGTTTGGAGTTGATTATATGGGGTGGAGCCAACATAGTACAATGTCAACAACATGATTGTTAGAGTTTTTGAGGATAGCTGGTAAAGAGGGAGAGGCCTGCTAGGTGATGAAGGTGGAAGAACGGCCAGGTAGGTGCTGTGGTCAGGAAAGGGAAAGGCTGAAATAAGTTAATGATCAGGACCCAAAAAACATTGTGCAGAAAAGACTTGGAAATGATCATCAGAAGTGATGTGGGACGCAAGGCATATGTTGCCTCATAAAGCTGCTCTGATTTTCTTCAATCAAACGTAACCTTTCTCCTCTCTTGAACACTGAGGCACTTTGCACTTGTTTGGCAAACTGTGGCTGTTCAGATACTCATCTAAACACTTCCCCTGCCCCTCACCTCCCCACCTCCCCCTAGCCCTTACACCCATCTCTACCTGATGCACACATACACACATACCCTCATCGGATTATAAGGCCTTTGACGTTTAGAACAATGTTTTCCTCTTTTATTCACATTTCTGAATATCAATAAATTCACATTGAATTAATCTTGATTGAGATTCTTATAAACAAGGGCTTCCCTGGTGACTCAAACAGTAAAGAATTGCCTGCAATGCAGGAGACCTGGGTTTGATCCCTGGGTGGAGAAGATCCCCTGGAGGAGAGAAGGGCAACCTGCTCCAGCATTCTTGCCTGGAGAACCACACGGACAGAAGAGCCTGGCAGGCTACAGTCCATAGGGTCAGAAAAGATACAGACACAACTGAGCGACTAATGCTTTTCACTTTTTCACTTTCACCCTTAGGCAAATAGCACAAAGCGAAGCCACTATACATCATTATAGATTTTTAAGCAAAAGAAATACAGTGGAAACATGCAAGATGGATTCTTGATAAAGATGGGACCCAAGAAGAAAGATGTAATCATCTCTGTGTCTTTCACCAGCATCCGTTTCTGCAGGGCACTGTGCTTAGCTCTGCATGTGTGCATGGCTATGGTAGTTGTCCCAGTGTGGAGTGCTAATGGTGTAATAAAGAAATATGAGACAGAAAGCAGGAGGCAGGAAAGAGCAGTGATCCCCGATGACCAGTGCCCACTATTTGGCTCCAGTGCTACACTGTTACAGCAAACTAAAAGTCCAGGGACTTAGGCAAATAGAAGTTAACATCCACCCACATAAAGACAACAGTTGAAACCCTGTGAGTGATATTTTAATCCCTCAGCACCCAGAGGTCAGGGCTTTACATGCCAGGAATGGATCAATTACGCAAATATAATGGTAATGTAGAGCATGTGGTTGGAGCAACGTGTCAGTCCATGTCATCTTGGATGTCCCAGAGACCGCATGTGACATATGCCAGGATATCTGAACTGCTAACACTGACTTCCTCCTTACCACACTTCACATCCTTTCAAGGATAATTAACAATTTGGCAAAATTGATTTTGAAAAGAGGGGAAACAAAGACAAAATTTTATTTACTCTTTTCCTTTTCTCTCCCTAAGATCTGTTTCCCTCTGTGCTCCTTGCAGTTCAGGTTTGTTCTATAAACAAATGGGTCTCATTTTTCTCTTGAATTTGGGGTAACTTTACAGCTTAAGGGCCACCTGCGATTCTCCTGTCTGTGTATGCATAACCTGGACCATCAACAAGAAAATGCAGCCTAGTGAATCTGTGCAGTGCTCTGGAAAAAGCATGGCAGTGCTCTGAGAGTGAAATGGAAAAACTTAGCTGGCTCAGGGAGGCCTCCATTTTGGGCTGTAAATTTGGAGATTAGGAGCCAAATCCTCATTCCATGTGACTCCAGGGGAGCTTTGGTCAGTGTGTAATCCAGTGTGGGTTGGGCAAGGAAAAGACCGAAGAACATGAAACTGCCAAGTCTGAGGCCTATTACGCAGTTGTGACCTGACCTAGAATATGGTGCCGAGTTGTGTGTGGGTAACTCAACCATAAAAAGGCAGCTGTGGTCTTATTAGTCGTGAACTTGAGATCATTTTTGCAGAAGATGGATTGCCCCTAAATGATTGATCTGGTATTTGGAGGAAATGCTGTTCTCTTTGCTTCTCCCAAATGGAGACACTAACCAGATGCTTGTCCCACACCCAGAACATTATTTGTGGTGTGGCTCTTTCTGTGGCCTGCTGGGGAATGATGACCTTGGACTGACAGATCCCCTTTAAGTAGCAAACTTATGTTTTTCATCTTAACATGATATGCCAGAGGCACTGAATAACAACCTACATCCTTGCACACAGCACATGTCTGTGCCAGGTTTAAGCTGATAAAAGCTGGAGAGAGTGTTTTTCAAGTGGTCTGACTGAGGCTGGAAATGGAGATATTCAATAAGAGACACAAAGAAAGCCCTCCTTTTTTTTTGCCTTTAGGCCCCCTTGAAGAAAATCATGGCGACTCTGTGAGCTTGGACTCAAAGTAGCTTAAAATTTCAAGCGAAGGGTAATGCCCCTCCCCTTTCTTTGTGAGGTTTTGCAGGAAAATAACCTATTTTCTTGACAGATTAGGTTTGTCAGCTTCAGCATCACATGGGAAGGTCTCACCTTGAGTATGCTGGGGCTCTCAGGAAAATCAGCAGTGCAGGAAAAGGGCAAACCTGTTGCCAAGATCACCTGGCCAGGCTCAAATCTGATAAGAACCCGGAAGAGGAGAGCCAGGGCAAAGGTGAGCCCAGCCTAAGGGCCTCTGTCTTCTCCTGAGCCACAGAAAAATAAAAATGCTGAAAGATTTCCTCCAAAGACACGGCACATTTTTATTTCTGTTCTAGAAGAAAAAGAGGTGCATGCTAAGTCACTTCAGTCATGTCCGACTCTTTGCTACCTTATGGACTGTGGCCTGCCAGGCTCCTCTGTCCATGGGATTCTCCAGGCAAGAATACTGGAGTGGGTTGCCATTTCCTCCTCTGGGGAACCTTCCTGACCCAGGGATTGAACCCGTGTCTCTTTCATCTCCTATATTGGCAGGTGGGTTCTTTACCACTAGCGCCACCTGCATGGATTTTCTTCCCATGCTGCTTCCTGAACTATACAATGGTACTGCATTTTCTCCTGAACCTTCTCCCCACCTTTGGCCATCACCAACTCTTGTAGATTAGATAGCAAACCAGCAGGACTGAGGTTACTGTTGTTCTGAAGGTGCAGATTATTTCCAGGTGTGAACTAAAAGGAATCAAATATTCAATCAGTATTTGATGGGAATAAGAGCCTTGAGAATAATAATGTCTTCTGTTTGAAAAGCGTTTGATTACTTTGGAGACAGTTTCCCCTAACACTTCATTTGAGTCTTACAAAATCCCTGTGAAGTAAGTGGGCCAGGTGGTATTTCCCAATTCCACAGATGAAGAAACTGAGCCCCCAGCTGATTCTGTAACTAGCCAGAAACCACAGAAGTACAAGGCAGAGCAGGTGTAGTCTGGGGACCTTGTCATTCCACCTACTCCTCTGCCGAATTCGCATCTCAGGCTGCAAAATAACAGGCGATGTGAGTGACCCATGGCATCCTTGGTCAACTCTACTTCCACTGTGGTCTTTTCTCCTAGGCTGATTACAACATACCATCTCACCCCTAGCAGTACCTCAGAATCCTTTCTAGCGGGATCTTCCTGGCAGACCATGTTGGACTGGAGCGGGTTTCACTTTGACAAAAGTCAAATTGTTCATCAAAAGTCCGTCAAGAGGCCCCTTCCTGCCCACCCTTCTCCTTTCCCTGCAAGTCTACAATGGTCAGGTGATCTTTTCACTATCAGTCAGCAAACAGCCTTGCTCTTTTTAGTCTCTGCATGTGATCTAAAACTCAAGGAATAACCATCTATTACCGGGGTGGATGAGTGTACATCTGACATACCTTTACCTTTTTGGCCAGCGCGGGGAGACTTGGGGGATTTTTGAAGAATAGTTTGTTTGTTTCTTAATACTTTCACACTCACAGATATGCAGCAGTCTTGTATTGGTGACCCTCCCGCTTGGAATGTTCTGCCTCCCAAATGCCTCCCTCTCTCAACTCCAATCAAGTAGCCACCCCCGTCTCATCTTCTTAGCGGGCCTCTCTTCCCCACCACTTAGAAGTCTCAACCCACCATGCCACTTGACAGGTCCTGATCCCACCTGCCTTGCTCTACCTTTTTTTTTTTTTTTGCATAGCATGTACCACCTCATATAATCTACTGATTTATATTTATGTTGTTTATTGTTCATCTCTTTGCGAGACTTAAGTTCTAAGAGGAGAAGAAGTTAGATTTTTATTGCTCTTTGTCGTATCCAAACACCTAAAGCAGTACCGGGCACATAGTAAGTGCTCAAAAAAGTGTTTGTTGAAACAATGAAATTTCCTTCCTCCTTTCCTTCCATCTTACCCCTCCTTTCTCAGCCTTCAGATTGTGTTCACATTACAGTTTTCATCAATCACTCATTTTTTTTATACCAAATCACCCCAAATCACAGATGTGCCTCCACCTGGGAATATTTGCATGTGTATTTTACCAGGCCAATTAGTCACAGTACCTTTTAGGTGAAGTTAGGGCATTTATGTCAGGAAGCAACAGTTAGAACTGGACATGGAACAACAGACTGGTTCCAAATAGGAAAAGGAGTACATCAAGGCTGTATATTGTCACCTTGCTTATTTAACTTATATGCAGAGTACATCATGAGAAACGCTGGGCTGGAAGAAGCACAAGCTGGAATCAAGATTGCTGGGAAAAATATCAATAACCTCAGATATGCAGATGACACCACCCTTATGGCAGAAAGTGAAGAGGAACTAAAAAGCCTCTTGATAAAAGTGAAAGTGGAGAGTGAAAAAGTTGGCTTAAAGCTCAACATTCAGAAAATGAAGGTCATGGCATCTGGTCCCATCACTTCATGGCAAATAGATGGGGAAACACTGGAAACAGTGTCAGACTTGATTTTTCTGGGCTCCAAAATCACTGCAGATGGTGATTGCAGCCATGAAATTAAAAGACACTTACTCCTTGGAAGGAAAGTTATGACCAACCTAGATAGCATATTCAAAAGCAGAGACATTACTTTGCTAACAAAGGTTTGTCTAGTCAAGGCTATGGTTTTTCCCGTGGTCATGTATGGATGTGAGAGTTGGACTGTGAAGAAGGCTGAGCGCCAAAGAATTGATGCTTTTGAACTGTGGTGTTGGAGAAGACTCTTGAGAATCCCTTGGACTGCAAGGAGATCCAACCAGTCCATTCTGAAAGAGATCAGCCCTGGGATTTCTTTGGAAGGAATGATGCTAAAGCTGAAACTCCAGTACTTTGGCCACCTCATGCGAAGAGTTGACTCATTGGAAGAGACTCTGATGCTGGGAGGGATTGGGGGCAGGAGGAGAAGGGGACGACAGAGGATGAGATGGCTGGATGGCATCACTGACTTGATGGACGTGAGTCTCAGTGAACTCCAGGAGTTGGTGATGGACAGGGAGGCCTGGCGTGCTGCGATTCACGGGGTCGCAAAGAATCGGACATGACTGAACGACTGATCTGATCTGATCTGATCTGATCAAGGAACTAGAATGTATCTCAGTTCTGTCGATGCATGAATTTTTATCGAGCTACATTTTCTTAGACCTTGGAAAAACTGCTTACGGGGCCCCCAATCACAAGACCAAGAATTATTAGTTCTAGTGCACAAAAAACTAGGTGTCAGTTTTCATATCTTGATAAACTATGAAATTCTTTACACCCTCTGTCCTTCATGACCCTTCTCTCTTCTCTACTTTCTTTCACAATAATCTCCAGCACCTGTGTTACACAGAATGCTGTGTAAAAGTAAGAAAAAGAAAAGCTATTCAATGTTTGTTAGCATAAGGACAGAATAATAGGTGATAGAGACATATGGATGATGGAGGCACAAGACAGACGGGCCATCCAGGACATTGCACGTGTTAACCTGTAAACCTTTCCCAGCCAAATAAACCCATCACAGTGGGAAAATTCGTGGAGAGAAAAAAAGCAATGGTGCACAGCACCACCTCCTTTACTAAAGAACTGAATAATTCACAGACATATACCTGCCAAGCTAATCAGAATATTGATACTGGTTAATTTGAGCACTGCCTTCCCAGTAGGGCAATCTACTTAGGAAACAAAATTATGAACTGAAGGTTGCGTGATGAATATACATTCAGCACAAAGGAACTTGGTTGTTTCTGACTGGCAGTGGTGACGTCGCAATTCCAGTAGCTAGAGGTATGACTGGGGCCAGATGTTTCCCCAGGAGTCACTTGGTTGTGTCTGCGACTGCCACGGATGTTGTGGCATTGGCTGCCAGCTTTGCCTCTTTAGTTTTTTACTTAATAGCATTACGCTTTTGTTGCACTCGTCCTTCTATCACTCTTCCTCATTTTAATATGTCCATGGATTTTACTGACTTTAGTTCTTAACCTCCCAGTTTACTATACAGGCTGGTAAACTTCATGCCTGTTGCTAACTGGTGACAGCAGGCAGTAGTAGACCCTTTATTCCCAGCCCCTCATTTGAGTAAGAGGAATATGGGGTGACTTCCTTTCAATACATATCTTTAGTACATGTATTCAATGACATTAGAGAATGGATTGTTAATATACACTTACACAGGTTAGGTAAACTGTGATTTGCCTCAACCAGAGAAATCACCTTTCTGGCACTAGCCTGTACTGCTGCTGCTGCTGCTGCTGCTAAGTCGCTTCAGTCGTGTCCGACTCTGTGCGACCCCATAGACAGCAGCCCACCAGGCACCCCCGTCCCTGGGATTCTCCAGGCAAGAACACTGGAGTGGGTTGCCATTTCCTTCTCCAGTGCATGAAAGTGAAAAGTGAAAGGGAAGTCGCTCAGTCGTGTCCTACTCTTCGCGACCCCATGGACTGCAGCCCACCAGGCTCCTCCGCCCATGGGATTTTCCAGGCAAGAGTACTGGAGTGGGGTGCCATTGCCTTCTCCGAGCCTGTACTAAGTTTCTCTAATTTCTAACACCAACCTTTGTGATCATTGTCCCTGTACCACCTACAGTAATGCCTCCAGTTCCTTAAATATAGTACAAGTAGTTACACATTTAAGAAATATGCAAGTATGCCTTTGCCTCTATATGTATCTGTTTAAAGCCTAAGTATGACATAGAATGTAAATATCACAAACTAATTGTGATATTTTTATTTGATTGACAGATGTGACTACTGTCAAATTAGATATACTAGAGGCAGAAGACACTGAACAAAAGTTTACAAAACGTTATGATGGAAGAAAATATCTTGCATATATTTAGCGGATTAAACTTAATAAATATGGGAGGAATATTCATCTTGACTACTTGTTACTATCCCAAACATAAAAATACTTAATAGAAAAAAAGAAAGCGATTAGAAAAGAACAAAGGATGTGACTAGGCAATTCTCAAAATAAGAACTTCAAATGGCCAAAAAGATGAAAAGTTTCTCCATCTTATTAGTGACCATGGACATATATTGTTAAAAATAATGAGATTCTCTTTCTCTTAGGCTGGCAAAAATTTCAAGAGATTGATAAGTAAAGAGACTGCCTGCCAATGCAGGCGATCTGGGTTCTATCCCTGGGTCTGGAAGATCGCCTGGAGGAGGAAATGGCAACCCACTCAAGTATTCTTGCCTGGAAAATCCCATGGACAGAGAAGCCTGGTGGGCTATGGTGCATGGGGTCACAAAAGTCAGACACAACTGAGTGACTTTCACTATTGATTATATGTTGAAAACGGTGTGGAGAAAGGGCATCTAATACCATGACTGGATAATAGCTGCAACATTTTTAAAGAGCATTTGACAATTCTTCTCAAGTTCTTAAGTGTGAAAAGCTCTGACTTGGCAATTCCACTTCTATAATCCATCCTGAAACAAAGCTCTCAGAAGAGTTTAAATATATTAATTGCAAAATTGTTTGCAATAGCAAATTCCCTAAATGTGTATCATAAATCACAATACATTCGTAAAATGAAATTCACGTAGCTGTTAGTACGGCGTTAGTGGTATAGTGGTGAACACAGCTGCCTTCCATGTAGCCATTGAAGTGAAGATGCAGATCTGTGTGGACTGATGTGGGAGAATGTCCACAGTATATTTACTGAATTAAAAAAAAATAGTTAATGTCTATGGTGTAATCTCATTTTTACAACAAACATATTTTTATGTACATAGAAAAAGGTCTTGAAGAAGCACCAACCCCTTCCAACCATCTGATAATGACAAGAGTTTCCCTTTTATTTCTGTGCTTCATACCTTGGTAGCATTGGATTTTTTTTTGTATGGTAACATATATTGCTTGTATGAGCTTCCTAGGACTACCATAACAAAATTCCACAAATAGGAGTAAACAACAGATATCATTGAAATCTTTGTCTCACAGTTCTGGAAGCTGTAAATTCAAAATCAAGGTGTTGACAGGGTTGGCTTCTTCTTAAGAAATTATTTTTTATTGAAGTATAGTTGATTTACAATGTTATATTAGTTTTAGGTGTACAGCAAAGTGATTCAGTAATAAATACATATATATCTATGCTTTTTAACATGTATTTATTTTTCATTGAAGGATAATTGCTTTACAGTATCATGTTGGTTTCTGCCATACATCATCATGGATCAGTCATAAGTATACATATGTCTTCTCCCTCTTGAACCTCCCTCCCTCCCACCTATAACTATTCTTTTTTAGATTCTTTTCCCTTACAGGTTATTACAAAATACTGAGTATAGTTCTCTGTGCTATACAGTAGGTCCTTGCTGGTTATCTGTTCTATATACTAGTGTGTGTATGTTAACCTCAAACTCCCAATTTATCCCTCCAGGGTGGTTTCTTCTGACAAATGTGAAGGAGAATCTGTTTCATGCCTCTCCTGGCATTTGGTAGCCTCAGGCATTGCTTGGCTTGATGGCACTCTCCCTGTCTTCACATCACCTCTCCTCTATGTGTCTATCTGTCTCTGTGTACAAATCTACCCTTTCTGGAGAGATAAAGCCATATTGGATTAGGTTGCACCTAATGACTTTATCTTAATTTGATCATCCACAAAGACCTTATTTCCATACAAGGTCATGTTCACAGGTCCTGGGAGTTAGGGCTTCGACCTCTTTTGGAGGGGGACACACGATTCCATCCATAGTGCTGTTTATGTAGTGAAAACAATTAAGAAAATCCAGTTTATGCTCTTCACCTCCACTCTGATTTCTTAATTTTCCTTCTGTATTTCTGTTGATGGCTCCTTGTGAGTCAGCATCAAAATCTGGGTATCCTCTCGGACTCTTTCTCCTGCCCTTTCTACCCACCAGCTGCCCATCCCATCAGGTTTAACAGCCCATTTATGTTTTCCCTCTAGCAACTGTTTGACCACAAACTCCTAAGTGTGCACGGCATAGGGATTTCTATCAATAACAGTGGGGGAATTTAAAGCATCTGCACATCTTTCATGGGTGTCAGGTCAAGAAATAATACATGTATTATAGCTCCCGGGAAAGCTTTACTCAAGCCTGTTTTCCTTTTCTCACTAATCCTTCATAATGTCCCAGTTTCATAATGTGATTTAGTGAAATTAAACTCAAACAGCCCTAAATTATATAATTAATTATATTTGGCTTCAATTACATTAACTAATTGATCCAAGCGTGCTCTCACAGGCTACCTGCAGCCTGAGGTGAAATGAGGCAGGTGTGAGAGCTCATTAGCATAGTAGTTGATGTTTGCAAGCTAATTTGATATGTAAAATTGTTATAAATCTCAGATAGATCATACCATGAGTCAGGTGGATCTCACCTCTTCCAAGCATCCCCTGTTGTACATGTTTCTGCAATCCCTCAGCAAGGGGCTCTGTAATCTCCAACCAGAAGGGCAGTCTCTGGGGTCAGGCCCTTCCTACTCCAATCCCTTCTACCAAAGCCCCATTCATTTTGCCAACACAGAATGCACTAATAAACAGGAATCTGAAGCTGGAAAAGAGGAGAGGGAGCTGTTGTGTGTGTAGGAGGAATGACTATGTGTGACCCATGAGCGCAATCTCCAAAAGGTGCGTCTTTTCAACAATTTATAAGGGAGTATGTGGCTGAGATGGTTGTTAAGTACTTGACTGATGATATGATTTCAAAGCCTGGCTACACAATGTGTTCACCCACGAGCCGCAGCAGCCTTACCTGGGAGCTTTCCAGAAATGCAGAATCTTGCCCCAGACCATTGAATCAGAATCTGAATTTTAACAAGATCTCCAGCGCTGTTTTAGAGGAAGCCTTGTTTTGTGAAAGCAAGGATCAGTCTGTTCAGCATGTGATTCTCTTGTCAGTGGTCAGACTGTGAGACCCAGAAAAGAAGAAATCAAAGAGTAATGCTTCCATTTTACCCACTAACTCCCCAGGCCATGGTCCAGTTACAGCCCCTCTTCCAGCTTTGCTCCTTAATATAAAAAGCTGACTATGCCTTTGGCTATAATCAGTCGTTTTTTGACAAACCCTGTGTATTCCCAAAAAATCTTCAATTGGACATTCTACGCCCCCAACTTACTTTTCTAACTGTATTGCTTCTTCCAGATTTTAGTGTATACTTCAGCCCATGGGTATATTGCTTGGACAAGTTGGACAAACACCATGTAATCTTCCTTGTTGGATTTCCTGGGTTTAATCTTCTCACTGTCTCTCCTAATTGCAATTGCCCTTTCCTTGAAGCCCCTTCATAATTTTCCAATCAAACATGATATCTCTCTGAACTCTTATAAAAAGTGACACCTCTCTTAAACTGCTTATATTGACTTTATTAGAGCCATTGCCTCCCCACTAGGCTGCACCAGCACAGTGTCCAGGTGATTAATAATAATCAAATGAGTGACTGACTGACTGAATCTGTGAAGTCAGGGCCTCAGCAAATTATTCCTTGAGACCAGTTAAGAACTATGAGTCTTACTTGTTTACTAATTCCTGAGCTGTTGATATTCAGTTCCTTCTCACATAAAACTCTCAACAGCAATGAGACTCTCCTGAGGACACTTGCTTGAATGAAAAACACAAGATAATGTCAATTTTCCTCAGACTGATGGTGGCTCCAAGGGCTCAGGCAAACGCAACCTTTGCATGATTTGTGTACTGAGAGCCCTTTTAGCTCATCCAGTTACTGTGGGCCAATCAGCTTTTAGAACATAAATTCATCCAAACAATAGTCTTCTTAATTCAGAAAAGATCTCAAAGGACCACTGAGGGAAAGAGGATTGCATGTTGCTAGGCAGAGAAGGCAATGGCACCCCACTCCAGTACTCTTGCCTGGAAAATCCCATGGGCGGAGGAGCCTGGTGGGCTGCAGTCCATGGGGTCGCGAAGAGTGGGATATGACTAAGTGGCTTCACTTTCACTTTTCACTTTCATGCATTGGAGAAGGAAATGGCAACCCACTCCAGTGTTCTTGCCTGGAGAATCCCAGGGACGGGGGAGGCTGGTGGGCTGCTGTCTATGGGGTCTCACAGAGTCGGACACGACTGAAGCGACTTAGCAGCAGCAGGCAGAGAGAGAAGATGAAATACCCTAACTGTGTGCAATGACCACTTCCAAAATTTCTCATTTGAACTTTAAAAATGCCATTTCCAGGCAAGAATCTCAGAAACAGAACTTATGTTACAAAAGTACATCATAGTGATTTCACCTTCCCTGATATTGGCATGCTATGTGGTGGCCCAGATTATGTCATTTGAATTCTGACCCAATTCCCAGCTCCTCTTTTGAGATTTATTAAGTATTGGTTTCCTTTGCATAAATAAACAAACAAAGAACATCTCAAAGGCTATGTGGCCATTGAGAAACTATTTGTAACATGAATACTAATACAATAAACTGCTAAGTCAAATTTCCTGTGGCCAACTGAAGAGCTTATATATTTAAATTAAAAATGATTGATAAAATGTACTTTAAGGTTTTTTTTTTTAATTGCAGTAACCTATGCATACCACAAAATTTACCATTTTAAATAATTTTAAGTGTACAGTTTAGTGATATTAAGTATATTCATGTTGTTCTGCAACCATTAGCATCATCCATCTATTTTTTCATCTTTCCCAACTGAAACTCTGTACCCATTAAACACTAACTCCCCAGTCTTCTCTTCCCAGTCCCCTGGTAAGCATCATTCTAATTTCTGTCTCTATGAATCTGATTACACCTGGTACCTCACATGTGTGGAATCATATTATCTTTATCCTTTGCTGACTGACTTATTTCACTTGATGGAACATATATCAGAATTTCCATTTCATTGTCTATATATGCTACGTGTTATTTACACATTCATCACACATGGACACTGGGTTGTTATTGTAAATAATACTGCTATAACATGGGTAATACAATTTTTAATTTCGGTTTTTAAGACAATCTAGAATTTTGACCATGGAGTTTCAATGTGTTTGGAGGGGAAGTACAAGCCATAGAGTTTATTATTTCGTGTCAAAACTTGCATTGATGCTGATCACTCATCATGCATCAAATAGCTAATTCTGATCATCAGTTCTCTAGTGTGTGTGGCTTGCAGTGCCCATTAGTGTGAAAAGGAACTGTAAGCAGTATCCATGGGAATCATGTGGACTTCACTTGTGTATTGAAGATAGTAAAGGTTATCTCTTATAGTAAAGATTGTCATTTAATTAAAAGAATAGATTTGTAAAGGGAGGACATATATGTATACCTATGGCTGATTTGTGTTGAGATTTGACAGAAAACAAGAAAATTCTGTAAAGCAATTATCCTGCAATTAAAAAATAAATTAATTTAAAAAAGAATAGATTTCTAATCAAATCATTACACTTAAAAAATCCCACCTGATTTAGAGTTACCAAAGCTGAACAAAACTTTAATTTTCCCCATTTTCCCTTTGACTTCCTGAAGATTCTCCACAGTAGCACTACCTAGGAGCCTCCTTTCGTGTCTTGTGGTATTTGGAATGAGAATGATTTCCTTTAACCACATTCTATATTGTATTTATGCACCTTATGCCACGAGATTTGTTGCCAAAAAATGAACTGGTATTAATGGGATGCAGCCCTTTAGACAATAATAGCAGCATGGATTGCTAACCACATGATAAGATCAAGATGCATATTTGAATTGGCTGTATTTATGTTCCAGATGCAAGATGATTATCTGACAACAGAGGCAACATGATTTAATACAAAAGGCCCTGGGCCAGGAATCAGGAGATCTGGCCTTCATTCCTGGCTTCATCACTTAGGCCATGTATGCACGAGTGGAGGATGTTGTAATTGCGCTGTTCCTCTTGACCCCAAACTGGTTCCCACCCTGCCCCACCACCAAACGTGTTTTCCAATGTTCAGTTGTACTACAACTACTGCCCCTCATCCTTTTCTTTCTGCTTCTTTTCTCTTTCCTCACCTTCCCTATTTCTTGCTAAAGTGTATTAATTTTCTTTTATATAAATAATACATAACACATTTTATAATTTTTTTAAGTTACTGTTGATTCTACCTTAATGTTCATTTTTCCACTCCCAAGCTCCTTTCCTCCTCCCTCTCTCTCTATTTTAGTTGGAGTACAATTGCTTTACAGTGTCGTGTTTGTTTCTGCTGTACAACAGTGTGAATCAGCTGTCTAAATATCCATATATGCCCTCCTCCTTGAGTCTCTCTCCCACCCTGCCCCCACCCCACCCCTCTAGGTCACCGCAGAGCACTGAGCGGAGCTCCTTGTGCTCTGCAGCAGCTTCCCACTAGCTAGCTCTTTTACTCATGGCAGTGACATATATCAATGCTACTCTCTCAGTTCGTCCCACCCTCTCCTTTTACCTTTGTGTGCACAAGTCTGTTTACTACACCTGCATCTCTGTTCCTGCTCTGCAAATAGGTTCACCAGTACCATTTTTCTAGATTCCATGTATATGCATTAATATACAATATTTGTTTTTCTCTTTCTGACTTACTTCACTCTGTATGACAGACTCTAGGTTCATCCACATCACTACAAATGACTCCGTTTTGTTCCTTTATATGATTGAGTAATATTCCATTGTGTATATATATATACACACACACAAATGTGTATATATATATATATATATATATATATGTATCTATATACATTTTCTTTATCCATTCATCTGTCGATGGACATTCAGGTTGCTTCCATGCTTTGGCTATTGTAAATAGTGCTGCAATGAATACTGGAGTACATATGTTTCTTTGAATTATGGTTTTCTCAGAGTATATGCCCAGGAGTGAGATTTCTGGGTTATATGGTAGTTTTATTTCTAGTTTTTTAAGGAACTTCAATAGTGTTCTCCCTTGTGGTTGTATCAATTTACATTGCCACAAACAATGCCAGAGGGTTCCCTTTTCTCCACACCCTCTCCATCATTTATTGTTTGTAGATTTTTAATGATGGCCATTCTGACTAGTATGAGGTGGTACTTCATTGTGGTTTTGATTTGCATTTCTGATTGGATGGTTTAGTGAGGCCCTCGATCGGCCCCGCAGGGGTCGGCCCACGGCCCTGGCGGAGCGCTGAGAAGACGGTCGAACTTGACTATCTAGAGGAAGTAAAAGTCGTAACAAGGTTTCCGTAGGTGAACCTGCGGAAGGATCATTAACGCGGTCGGTTCCGAGAGCGGCGCGGGGGGCCTCGCCCGCCCCGCCGGCTCGCGAGCCTCTCTCAGTGAACTCCGGGAGTTGGTGATGGACAGGGAGGCCTGGCGTGCTGCGATTCATGGGGTCGCAAAGAGTCGGACACGACTGAGCGACTGATCTGATCTGATCTGAATGAGCATCTTTCCATGTACCTATTAGCCATCTGCATGTCTTCTTTGGAGAAATGTCTATTTAGGTCTTCTGCCATTTTTCTATGGGTCTTTTTCTTATGTTGTTAAATTATATGAGCTGTTTGTATATTTTGGAAATTAAGCCCTTGTTGATCGCATCATTTGCAAATATTTTCTCCCAGTCTGTAAGTTGTCTTTTCATTTTGTTTATTATTTTCTTTGCTGTGTAAAGGAAGCAAACGGCTTCTCCTGTGGCTCAGCTGGTAAAGAATCTGCCTGCCATGTGGGAGACCTGGGTTCGATCCCTGGGTTGGGAAGATTCCCTGGAGAAGGGAAAGGCTACCCACTCCAGTATTCTGGCCTGGAGAATTTCATTGGCTATATAGTCCATGGGGTCACAAAGAGTCAGACACAACTGAGCGACTTTCACTTTCAAATAATAGTAGCTTGTGTTTCTTTTTTGAATATTTGACTATTTCTTTCCACATAGAGATGTGGCCATATGTCAACTCTGATGATATCGTAGCTCTCAGGTATGTGGCACTTCTATGGCAAGGCAGGATATCAAAAGGTTTAAGTCAGGGCTACACGCTAAGTTGCTTCAGTTGTGTCTGACTCACTGTGACGCTATGGACCATAGCCCTCCAGGCTCCTCTGACCATGGGATTCTCCAGGTAAGAATACTGGAGTGGGTTCCCATGCCCTCCTCCAAGGGATTATTTAGACCCAGGGACCAAATCCATGTCTCTTATGTCTCCTGCATGGGTAGGTGACTTCTTTACCATTAGTGCCATCCGGGAAGCCCGTATCTACCAAGTACCTGACAGTCTTGGCCAGTTCTTAAACTTAGAACATGCTCAGGAGTAATGGTGACCTCAGGTATAATTCCAGCTTGCAGTGATATGCAAGAAATCTGATCTCAGAGTAGGAGCACCATGGCAATAGTCTTGGACAGCAGTAATGTGTAAAGCTCGGTTGATAGTATCTTGGCCTTTTGAGTTTCATAGTAAGAAGCAGACTGTTCTTTCACACCATCCTGTTGCAGTTGGCTATAAACCATGGTTAGGGGAACAGGAGCAAGATGCAGAAATTGAGGAAAAGATAATAGGAGCTAGACAGGTTGTCAGGGCCCCAGCCAAACACCATCCAGGCCTGGGCAGGGAACTGGAAGGCATGCAAACTGGGAACCAAGATAAAAATCAAATCTCCAGTCCAGGAACATGTTTGGGGAGATATGAGGGGAGACTGCAGCAAGAAACCATTTACAACCACTTCTGTGAGTAAAGTCCATATGGATATTCTAATTTGGTAGTTGCAGTAACAAGGTGGAAAATTACCCATATTTACCTCTTTTTAACCTCACAAATAAAAATAACACAGGTAGTGACTAATGACAGAGGTTCATGACATTGTATAGGAGGCAGTGATCAAGACCATCCCCAAGAAAAAGAAATGCAAAAAGGCAAAATGGTTGTCTGAGGAGGCCTTACAAATAGCTGAGAAAAGAAGAGAAGCTAAAGGCAAGGGAGAAAAGGAAAGATACACCCATTTGAATGCAGAGTTCCAAAGAATATCAAGGAGAGATAAGAAAGCCTTCCTCAGTGATCAATGCAAAGAAATAGAGAAAAACAACAGAATGGGAAAGACTAGATATCTCGTAAAGAAAATTAGAGATACCAAGGGAACATTTCATGCAGAGATGGGCTCAATAATACACAGAAATGGTATGGACCTAACAGAAGCAGAAGATATTAAGAAGAGATGGCAAGAATATACAGAAGAACTATACGAAAAGGATCTTCATGACCCAGATAACCATGATGATGTGATCACTCACCTAGAGCCAGACATCCTGGAAGGTGAAGTCAAGTGGGCCTCAGGAGGCATCACTAAAAACAAAGCTAATGGAGGTGATGGAATTCCAGTTGAGCTATTTCAAATCCTAAAAGATGATGCAGTGAAAGTGCTACACTCAATATGCCAGCAAATTTGGAAAACTCAGTAGTGGCCACAGGGCTGGAAAAAGGTCAGTTTTCATTCCAACCCCAAAGAAAGGCAATGCCAAAGAATGCTCAAACTACCACACAATGGCACTCATCTCACGCGCTAGCAAAGTAATGCTTAAAATTCTCCAAGCTAGGCTTCAACAGTATGTGAACCATGAACTTCCAGATGTTCAAGCTGGATTTAGAAAAGGCAAAGGAACCACTGATCAAATTGCCTACATCTATTGGATCATCGAAAAAGCAAGAACATTCCAGAAAAGCATCTACTTCTGCTTTATTGACACACCAAAGCCTTTGACTGTGTGGATCACAACAAACTGGAAAATTCTTAAAGAGATGTAAATACCAGACTACCTTACCTGCCTGCTGAGAAATCTGTATGCAGGTCAAGAAGCAACAGTTAGAGCTAGACATGGAACAATAGACTGGTTCCACATCAGGAAAGGAGTACGTCAAGGCTGTATATTGTCACCCTGCTTATTTAACTTATATGCAGAGTACATCATGTGAAATGCCAGGTTGGATGAAGCACAGGCTAGAATCAAGATTACCAGGAGAAATATCAATAACCTCAGATATGCAGATGACACCACCCTTATGGCAGAAAGTGACGAAATAAAGAGCCTCTTGATGAAAGTGAAAGAGGAGAGTGAAAAAGGTGGCTTAATGCTCAACATTCAGAAAACTAAGATCATGGCATCTGGTCCCATCACTTCATGGCAAATAGATGGGAAAACAGTATGTTTTTTGGGCTCCAAAATCACTGCAGATGGTGACTGCAGCCATGAAATTAAAAGACACTTGCTCCTTGGAAGAAAGGTTATGACCAACCTGGACAGCATATTAAAAGCAGAGTCATTACTTTGCCAACAATGGCCCATCTAGTTAAAGCTATGGTTTTTCTAGTAGTCATGTATGGATGAGAGTTGGCCTATAAAAAAAAGCTGAGCACCAAAGAATTGACACTTTTGAACTGTGGTGTTAGACAAGACTCTTGAGAGTCCCTTGGACAGCAAGGAGATCAAACCAGTCAACCCTAAAGGAAATCAACTCTGAATATTCATCGGAAGGACTGATGCTGAAGATGAAGCTCCAATACTTTGGTCACCTGATGCGAAGAGCTGGCTTATTTGAAAAGACTCTGATGCTGGGAAAGATTGAGGGCAGGAGGAGAAGGGAACGACTGAGGATGAGATGGCTGGATGGCATCACTGACTCGATGGACATGAGTTTGAACAAGCTCTGGGAGTTGGTGATGGACAGGGAAGCCTGGTATGCTGCAGTCCATGGCGTCGCAAAAAGTCGGACACGACTGAGCAACTGAACTGAACTGAATGGGTGCTTAATGAAGTCATAGCCCTTCTATATGCTGCTGATCTTCATTTCCAAAGAGGACCCATCTGGTAGTGAGAGCCACTGGTGAATTCAGTGATGCTGCAGGAGGAGCAATGCAATGTGTCCTTCAAAACTGCCCCCTGTTGTTGCTGAACCTCTTTTCTAATGAAATGTTGCTCATACCAGTGATACTGAAACACACCCACAGAAATGGTTCTTAAACTTATTTTCAAAGAGGTACCTACCAGTCTGACAAGGTTTTCACCGGCCCACCTTGGAATGAGAACAGGAAAAATGTAGTGAATTTTCTTTCACAGAGCTAAATTAATTCAATTCAAATGACCACCCTTTATTCTTATATGGACAAAAGTTATGTCCTTATTACTTATTTGATGCCAGATCCTATATATTGTGTGTTTTTGTTGATGGTGACTGTTGATGCTGGTTTGCTCCTTGATTTTTATTTTGCTTGATCTATGTTACAATCCTAACATTTTCTAGCCGGTGAAATCAAATTCCTGATCAACTCAACAGGAATGCATCTAGCCTCCGAGTCAATACTAGTCAGATCAGATGGTTGTTTTTTCTACTCCGTGTCTCATGACTACTCATTTGACTGGTTTTCCAGAGTGGAGTTACAACTCAAGTAGGCATTACAGCCTGGTTTGTTTATTTGTTGAGTAGGTATCTGGATTAGAAAACTAGAATAGCATCTGGAACTTTGTGTGTGCTCAGTGAATGATTGTGAAAATGGAATTAGATTGAACTGCGAAAGGTTTAGAAGTCCTCACTCAGCTCCTTCCTGAGCATGGTGAATCATGCCGAATCAGTAGAGGGCTACTCGCCTCCTGTGAGGAGAATGTAGCTTATATGAGGGGCTAAGGTGTTCGAGCGACTTCCCTTTCACTTTTCACTTTCATGTATTGGAGAAGGAAATGGCAACCCACTCCAGTGTTCTTGCCTGGAGAATCCCAGAGACGGGGAACCTTGGTGGACTGCCATCTCTGGGGTTGCACAGAGTCGGATACGACTGAAGCGACTTAGCAGCAGCAGCAGCAAGGTATTTGAGTGAGACCCATTTATGAGAATCTCGGTTCTGGTTTTATTACAGGCTTACTTACTCTGTGACCTGACACCCTGTGACATCCAAGTGGACTTTCTGTCCTACTTGCAAGGAGTGAAAAAGTGTCAGATTATCTCTGTTGCCTAATAGTCTTGGTATGAGGGCATTAGAGTTAATTAAGTATGTGGGCATTATTCAGAAAAAAATAATTCCTTGACATAATTATGGACCCCAGGAATTGAGGAGCCCAACCATTTTTATCTAATGGCAGACTGACCCATGTATTTAAGTTAATGTACTTTTGAGAATAAATATGATTACTGAATTGATGGCATTCATATCAGCATATTAAGACATTTTTAAAAATCTACATGCTTTCATTCTTTATCAGTTGGATAGTGTATTGTCGACAGTCAGGGCTAGCTTATTAAATAGCTTTTATATAAAATCATATTATAAGGAAAAAATTAAAGTGAATATCATGCACAAAGTTGTACTGGAAGAGAAACCATTATTTAACTCCCTTACACTGATGATTCTATACAAGAAATACTTTGCATGACCTTTGTCCATATAACCTTAGGCAAGTCAGATAACCTCTCTCTGCTCCTCAACTCTATAAAAAAGAGTAGAATCTACCTTAAAGGGTTGCTGTAAGGATTAAATGTGTTAATACATGTACTTTAGCCTAGAGCATGACACATGATAGTCTTTCAATAAACTGCGTAATATGATTATATTAATTTCCTTATTATTGCCATACTTTAATTGAAATACCAATTGTAAAATGCTTTAGAGCTATGAACAATTTTAACATCATTTAACAATTTTAACACTCATTAACATAAGTTCTATTAAATTGCAAGTTCCATTCAACTCCTCTCTATCTTATCTTTTTGAGAAAATGGCAGGGTAGAAATACAGTCATTCTCCATCTCAAATCTTGTAGCACTTTCAGAAAAAATCTGTCTGATCTCCAACAAATCTACACCTAAATCATGCAGGCATATGTGTCCCTATGTGCACACACACACACAAAACAGAATGTCATGTTTAATGGGATCCTTTAATTTCACTAAACTTCCTCAGATAAGGTTCATTCTTTAAACCGAATTATATTTTATTGCAAATAATGCTATAAACAATATGGAATGCATGAACCTTGGAGTAGACTGCGTGGTTTCAAATTTCAGCTCTGTGATCATGTACAATTATTTACCTTTTCTAATCCTCAGTTTCCTCACCTTTAACACCTGCTCTGTAGAGGTGCTGCTGCTAAGTCACTTCAGTCATGTCTGACTCTGTGCGACCCCATAGACGGCAGCCCACCAGGCTCTGCCATCCCTGGGATTCTCCAGGCAAGAACACTGGAGTGGGTTGCCATTTCCTTCTCCAATGCATGAAAGCGAAAAGTGAAAGGGAAGTCGCTCAGTCGTGTCTGACTCTTCACGACCCCATGGACTGCAGCCTACCAGGCTCCTCTGTCCATGGGATCTTCCAGGCAAGAGGACTGGAGTGGGGTGCCATTGCCTTCTCCATCTGTAGAAGTGATGCTGAAGTTAAATGAGTTAATGCATGTGAAGCTCTTAGCCAGTGTTTGGCACCTAGGAAATGCTCACTACGTTTAGCTATTGTTACTTTTCATTATAGACATTGTATTTTCATATCTACAAGTTCTATTTGGTCTTTTTCTATACCTCTATTTCTGTCCTCATCATGCTTATGTTTTCCTCCAAATTCTTCAGCATGTAGAGAACATAGTAGTTGCTTAAAGCCCTTGTCTGCTAGTTCCATCCTCTTTATCATTTCCAAGTCTGTTTCTAGCCATTGATTTTTTTTCCCTAGTCATGGTTCATATTTTCCTGCTTTATTGCACACCTGTAAGTTTTTATTACATGCTGGGCATTGTAAATTTTGCTTTTGATTGCTGGTTGTTGTATTTCTTAATTAGTGTTAGGTTTCAAGCTGGCATGCAGCTAGGTTACTTGGAACAGGTTGGGTCTTTTCAAAGCTAGCTTTTAAACTTTGTTAGGGTGGTTCATTGAGACTTTGGTCTACAGCTAATTTAGTCTCCTACTGAGTCAATACCTTTGTAAGGATTCTATCTCCTATGTTATGAGTTCCTTTTACTTGGCTGGCAGGAACACAGCTAATCCCATTCCTATTGGATTCCTGATTCCTTTTCAGTGGTTCTTTCCTTGGTGCCAGGCAGCTTACCCTTACACATGCACAACTCAATTCTCAACCAAACACTCAAGGGAAGCCCTCTGCAGATCTCCAGAGCACCCTCCCTTCCTCCCCTCTCCTCTCGCTGTCCTGTCCTGTCCTGTCCCCTCACCTTCTCTCCTCTCTTCCTTTCTCCTTTTCTCCTGTGTAGCTCTCTTTCTCCAATACCCTGTCCCACAGACTCTTATATGTTTTGGCCTCTCTGAACATCCATTGCGTCTCTTTCAACGCAGCCCTATCCCCAGATGCTGGGTTTCCGTGCTGCAGCTGACTTTAGCCATTAAGTTGCAGCCATCATAGGACTCACCTTATTTGTTTCTCTTCTCTCAGGAATAACTGTCCTGTGCTGCCTGTCGTCCAATATCTGAACATTGTTTCACATATTTTGTCCAGTTTTCAACTTGCTTGAGGTGTGAGGTAAGTCCAGTCTAACTTACTCCGTCTTGGCCAGACGTCCTTGACTACTGTTATCTCTGCCAATGCCAGTTTTAGGAATAAAAAAGTCCTCAGGTACAAGTCAGATTACAACGAGTAGCACATGTAGAACTTTATGTATGTGGTTACAGGATGTTATTAAACACCCAGCACAAATATAGGTCTGCAACATCTTGTTTCTCTTTTTCACTCCTTATTAACATTTTGCTTTTGGATGATTGGCGAAGGCCCCGTCTTTATGTAAAAGCCACAAAATAGGAAGCTTTTGTGTAAGTGAAAATCCAGTTTAAGGCATCATTAAGCCTTTGTAGTTTTTGTTTGTTTGTTTGCACCGGGTCTTCGTTGCTGTGCGAGGACCTCCTCTAGTTCTGGCGAGCAGGGTCTGCTCTTGGTGGCGATGCACAGGCTTCTCACTGCGGTGGCCTCTCTAGTTGCCAGCACCAGCTCCAGGTGCCCAGGCTTCGGCCGTGGCAGCACCTGGGCTCAGTAGTTGGTTGCGGTGGCTTTAGTTGCTCCAAAGCATGTGGAATCTTCCCAGACCAGGGACTGAACCTGTGTCCCCTGCATTGACAGGCAGATTCTTATCCACTCTACCATCAGGGAAGTCCTGATTAAGGCTTCTGTGAGTGACTTGATAAATTAAATTTTTCCCTAAAAGAAGAAATTTGGTGTTTTAAAAATTTTGATTTTACTCTGAATATTGATACCACACAATGATTAGAGTGCTCTTACATAAATAGATTACAATGATAATTAAACACACATAGAAAACTAAAGTATAGGAATCCTCCCCATGCAAGATTTAATTTTTATTACACAACCACATGCTAATGTCAAGTAGTATCATGTTGTCTAACGTTAGATGAATGAATTTGTGGTGTGTGTGTGAACACATGCACTGGAGACAGAGAAAAACCATTCATACATGATGGGGAGTGATTTAAACTAAATTTATTGTTTAAATAAATATTTTATACTTGTTGTATGTATTTAATCTGCAGACTGAGGATTATAAATCCATAATGGAAAATGAGGAATTTAGACTTAACAAAACTTACCCTAGGAATTTAACCACTGCATTTTGAGGCTTATAACACATGCTACAATGAGTGAGATGGCTCTACAAAATGTTCATTATATAGAAGTTGTTCAAATGAGAAACACCTCCCAGATCCACAAACTGCAGTATATGTGTCTTATAAAAATTACCCTTAAATCTTAAATTTCCCCTTTGAGACATTTATTGTTCCTGGGGAAAGCAGTATTTTTTTTTTTTCCTTATTGCTAAATCTGTCTTCGATTAAACTAGAGAACTCTATAAATCAATAATAACCTTTTAGATATCAACCCCTTCATAATTATGCCCTCCAAATCCAGGTAATTGTTTACATACTTTATACAGAAAAAAATGGGGAAAAACATATGTTCCATTTGATTTGGGGGGGTATGAAGCTTTAGATGTTTTTCAGCATTTATGAAGTTTGACTTTATCCTCTTTTGTATTACATTTGAAAAATTAATTTATTTCACACAGAGAAACAAATAGATCAGGTGATGTTATACAGCTCTGGAGGAAAAAAAAATTGTTAGAAACTGATGCATATTTTATCATAATATGGCTTTCATTAAATATAATACTATACAACCAGTGAGTTTAAAGGAATGTTTTGTTTTAGTCAAATCAATCTCTGGGTATCTTTCTGATACTTCTAGTACATTTCCCAAAAGGAAGTGGGTAAACACGCAAACGGGAGTGATCTCAGATTAAGAAACAACACAGGCGTCTTGAAGGCTCTCTGTTTGTAGAATGAACTGACAGCAAGCAGAGAGACCTGAGGCTGTTTTTCTAGATGCTTACTCTGGGTGCCAGCCATCTGTGTTCATTTAGGGCTGTGTGTGTGTGTGTGTGTGTGTGTGTGTGTGTAGGTAGAAAGGGGGTGAGGGACAGATCTCAAGTTGCAAGTCTGAGTGTGGGCTCTGATACAGAACGCAACCTTCTGCCTGGTGCTTCTCAAACAAGACCCCTCATCTGCTGGTCCCTCCAGAGAAGTAATTTCACCAATACCAGCTGCAAAGGGGAATGTTTTGTGTTTTCTTTATTCAAAGTGAAAGATGTTAAACAGAAATTTTCAGAAGCACTTTTGTTTGGAAAAGGGGAAAGGAAGATCGCGGAAACTGGAAAACATCCATGAAATTAGCCCCAAATCATTGCCAATACTGATCATTTCCTGACAAGCTGTCTATCAGCAAACCCACAACAGCAGCTTATTCCAGGCTTTCTGGTGCCAATAGTGATGTGGCATTGCTAATTACATGTTGGTGCAGTTGTGAATATTTTTAAGTTTAACTTTCGTTACTACAACAGCAAGTACAATAGCACATTACTATCAGGATTCCTGTAAATACTTTAATGCAACTCTCTTCCAAATTGCTTTAGCAGGAATTAGAGGAATATCATTTTAAAGTAAAAGTCCTGCATGTCTATTTAACCACCTAAAGTTGGTGAAAATGAAAAGAATAGAAAGTAGGGATGCACTTGGCCATGTTAACTCCAAATTCAGTATTTATTTGTGAGAAAATACTATTTATTTACAGATAAATAAATAAATTTATTTATCTTTAGAATTTATTTAAAATTAAAAAAAATTTAATTTATTCTATAAATTATTTATTTATAGATAGGTGAGGGAAATAAGAGAGGGAAATGAGCTAATTTGACTGTATGATTTTGTTTATTCATTATTCATAATGAAAAAATCCTGGCTGCCTTTAATTTATGTACTATCTATAAAATGTCTCAGCATTCCTGTGGCCTGAGATATTACGGCAATTTTCTTCCAATGTTGTATTCTCTCTCTCGCCATCTCTCTACCTCTGTCTGTCTCTCTCTCTCTCTCATTTTCTCTGGTTTATCTACCCTTGACATACTCTGTTCTGAAACCTTCGTCGGTTACTGTTAGCAGTGGTTCTAACACTCATGTCCTAATGCAATAGGAGGGCATACTCGATGCTGGGTCAACCTTCTGGATGTCATATCTGCTTACAGAAGTATGATTTGCATCCCCAACATAGTGTCAAATTATCCATTTTTGGAACTGTTATAAGGTGAAAAGTGTCCCTCTTAAGCCCTCCTAAACGGAAAGTTTTCTGTTTATTAACTGAACTTAAAAGCCCACTTTGAAAATAACTCCTAAACTTAGGAATAGTAAGAACATTTCACATGTCCCAGACCAGTGTGTATCTAGGGTTTGGACATCATCTGGACCCTTAGGAGAAGAGGGAACACTTAGTGAGTATCTCACATATTTTGAGAATTATTTAAAATGAGAAACAGATTCACCTGGATAGCATTTGCCCTGAAATTCACTGGCCTGAGTTTGCATACCACAGTGTAAAAAATACATAAGGAACTATTTAAATACCTCCGTTCTTGCTATTCTGATATTTAACAACTTCTATAAGAGATTTCTTCCTGGGTGCAAAGCATTTTCTTCCTAAGGGCTCTGATAAAAGTCTATCTCCACATTTTGAAATTTGTGTGTTCCTGTTACTTTCTCTTATTTCATAAACCAGCAAGTATTTATCAGCCCTAAATCATGGGATTGTCACAAAATTATAGGACAAAGATCCTGTATTGACAAAGATCCTGTATTCAAGAATGTTAGCATGTGGTTGGGGGAAGCAAAAACTAATAAACACTGGAAATAAATGGAGACCATATATGCTTTGAAGTGCAGTAGGAAATGGCTTTGTAAGGGATTAAATGAACGAAAGGCAATGGCATAGATTGGAGAAAGAGTGTGCTTTGTAAGGCTAACATGGTTTTTAATCATTGACAAATTAATTTATTCATAATTTTTCTTGCCCTTGTAAAAGCTGAATCGTAAATGAACAAATGAATTGTAAACAAATAGGTGCATGGGTAATTACACAGATGAAGTTCCAGATTCTAGTAGAGCCATGAAAACATATTTACAAGTGTTCACAGGGTCCTGGGTAGACACTTTCCTATTTCCTGTGAGGTAGCGCCACCTTTTCTTAACTGACTCCAACCAACATTAAAATAGAAGCTCTAGTTCCTGACAACACTAAAAAAATCTTACCTGAAAAGTGACTCAAATGGCATATTGGCCCCTTTAAATGGGCATATTGGCCCATTCACATAACATAGAAAGCAATGTATGATCATTGATCATGTATAATTATTACCAGCTGAGATAAAATATCGGAGAAGGCAATGGCACCCCACTCCAGTACTTTTGCCTAGAAAATCCCATGGAAGGAGGAGTCTGGTGGGCTACAGTGCATGGGGTCACTAAGAGTCGGACACGACTGAGCGACTTCACTTTCACTTTTCACTTTCATGCATTAGAGAAGGAAATGGCAACCCACTCCAGTGTTCTTGCCTGGAGAATCCCAGGGATGGGAAGCCTGGTGGGCTGCCATCTCTGGGGTCACACAGAGTCGGACAAGACTGAAGTGACTTAGCAGCAGTAGCAGCAGCAGAGATAAAATATAAAACAAAAAGAAGATTTGATTTTCAAAAAGTAGTCCTTGGTGGCTCAGTGGTAAAGAATTCATCTACCAATGCAGGGGACTCAGGTTCTATCCTTGGATCAGGAAAATCCCCTGGAGGAGGAAATGGCAACTCACTCCAGTATTCTTGCCTGGAGAATCCCATGGACAGAGGAGCCTGGTGGGCTACAGTCCATGGGGTCACAAAGAGTTGGACACAACTGAGCGATTATACAATAAAAAGAGGACTTACTGTGAGCACTGATGAGAGCCCTTGGAGCAGGGAAGAAGCACAAAATAATGTTACATAGATAAGTCAGGTAATTTACTGCCTTTAAACTGACCAAGCAGCCTGAATTTAAGGCCTCTGTATGATCTTCAGTAGGGACATGATGGAATTGTTTCTTTTAGGAACATCACTCTAATAGTGATGATATTGGAGGGTTGGTGGGGGGCATGACAGCACAAAGCTCTGTCGGGCAGCTGTTGAGGCAATCCACAGTGATCAGACCCTAGTGACAGTCATGGCAGAGTTAACGAGAGGAACCCAATCTGTGGACACTTTGAAGAAATGAACAATGCTAACAACAGGCTAAATATATGAGGACATCAATGGCAAAGAGACCAAATGACATGTATACAATGGAATATTATTCAGTCTGAAAAAAGGAAAGGCATTCTGATACACGGTACAACATGAATGACGCTTGAAGACCTTATGCTACATGAAATGACTGATACAAAAGGACAAATATTGCATGATTTCACTTAGATTAGGTACCTAGAATAGTTAAACTCATAGATTAATAAGGTAAAATAGTGATAATCGAGGGCTGGGTGGAGAGAGGAATGGAGAGTTTTTATTTAATGGGTACAGAGTTTCAGTTTGGGAGGATGAAGATGTCGGTGATGGAGAGTCCGATGGCTGCACAATGATTTGAATGCACGTAATGCCAGTGAGAAGGAAATGGCAGCCCACGCCAGTGTTCTTGCCTGGAGAATCCCAGGGACAGGGTAGCCTGGTGGGCTGCCGTCTATGGGGTCACACAGAGTCGGACACGACTGACTCAACTTAGCAGCAATGCCAGTGAACTGTACATTGAAAATTGTTAAAAGGTCAAATTTGTGTTATGTATGCATGCATGCTCAGTCGCTTCAGTCATGTCCAACTCTTTGCGATGCTATGGACTGTAGCCCACCAAGCTCCTCAGGCCATGGGATTCTCCAAGCAAGAATACTGGAGTGGGTTGGCATGCCTCCTCCTGGGAATCTTCCCGACTCAGGGATCCAACCCGCATCTCTTATGTCTCCTAAATTTGCAGATGGGTTCTTTACCACTAGCGCACCCTAGGAAGCCCATGTTATGCATAGGTTACCAGAATTTTTAAAAATCAGTATCTTAGGGAAAGAATGGAGAAGGCAATGGCACCCCACTCCAGTACTCTTGCCCGGAAAATCCCATGGATGGAGCAGCCTGGTAGGCTGCAGTCCATGGGGTCGCAAAGAGTCGGACATGACTGCATGACTTCACTTTCACTTTTCACTTTCACGCATTGGAGAAGGAAATGGCAACCCACTCCAGTGTTCTTGCCTGGAGAATCCTAGGGACAGGGGAGCCTGGTGGGCTGCCATCTATGGGGTCACACAGAGTCGGACACGACTGAAGCGACTTAGCTGCAGCAGCAGCAGGGAAAGAATATATAAACGCTGAGAAGTCTGTATGGAAGAAGTGTTATGTTAATGAAAGAAGTGTTCAAAGATTTAAGTAGACTATATGCCTGGGGTCAAATTTAGACTCTGCCACTGAACTAGCTGTAAAATGGGAACATTAATGAAGATTAAAAGAAATAATGTCTAGAAAGCTCTTCAGCACTTAGTAGGTGTTCCATAAGTATTATTTTCCTTTTCAGTTAAAAAGCCACTGTACAATTTGAAATTTTTTCTCCTCAGCAGAATTAGACTTTGGGTGTATTACTATACATCTTTCTTATCAAACAAAGAATAACTTCAAAGATGACATAGGGTGGCTGCCAGCAAGCAAAGAAGGGCTGCTGCTGCTGCTGCCGCTAAGTCGCTTCAGTCGTGTCCAGCTCTGTGTGACCCCAGAGACGGCAGCCCATTAGGCTCCACAGTCCTTGGGATTCTCCAGGCAAGAACACTGGAGGGGGTTGCCATTTCCTTCTCCAGTGCATGAAAGTGAAAAGTGAAAGTGAAGTCGCTCAGTCGTGTCCGACTCTTTGCAACCCCATGGACTGCAGCCCACCAGGCTCCTCCGTCCATGGGATTTTCTAGGCAAGAGTACTGGAGTGGGGTGCCATTGCCTTCTCCGAATGAAGGGCTAGGCTTATGCAAAGACTAAAAATACACAAAATGCACCAGTTAACACGAGGCCAGCTCTGACCGACCACTATCCCTGCAGTATAAGTCTCCTGCCCAAATCCCAGGAACATCTGTCACGTAACCTTGATGGTGTTTGATTTTTATCTTGAAAAATCTTTATAACTAATCCAAGTATTAAGATGTGAGAACTAAGGTAGAACTCTCAAGTTCTCAGAAAACTGAGAGTCTGCTCAGGAATGGGCAAATGATTCAGTCCCTCTCGGTGGAGTTCAAGAACAGAGAAAACGGTTCAAGGGAGATGTAAGATAGGGTGTTACTGGACAGCTGTCACTACCACTGGTTGAAAAAAGAAAGTGAAAAATTATTATGACTATTGAGTGTGTGATTAAGTATTTTTTAAAACACCATAAATGTTACAAAAACACTCGGATAGTCTCAAAATTTCTGAACCACATCACGTTCCTACTTTATGGAGGAAGTAATTTTCTATCATAAAGAGCCCACCAGGCTCCTCTGTCCATGGGATTTCCCAGGCAAGAATATTGGAGTGGGTTGCCGTTTCCTCCTCCAGAGAATCTTCCTGACCCAGGGATCGAACCTGTGTCTCTTTCATCTCCTGCATTGGAAGGCAGGTTCTTTACCACTCACGCCAACTGGGAAGCCCCAAAGGGTGTTAAAACCAGTTACACACGAATGAAAAAATAGTTCCAAAAATAAGTGAATGACTTCCTCATTCTCTTTTTTTAATTTGATTTTTTTTAAGTGGAGGATAATTGTTTTACAATATTGTGTTGGTTTCTGCCATATATTGACATGAATCAGTCACAGGTCCATACGTCTCCTTCCTCCTGAAACACTCCTCCCATCTCCCTCCTCATTCTGCCCCTCTCCTCCTGCAGTGCAGGAGACCCCAGTTTGACTCCTGGGTCGGGAAGATCCCCTGGAGAAGAGCATGGCAACGCACTCCAGTATTCTTGCCAGGGGAATCCCCATGGACAGAGGAGCCTGGCGGGCTACCATGTGGGGTTGTAAGGAGTCGGACGTGACTGAGTGACTAAGCACAGCACAGCACAACCGTCCATACCCGATGTCAGCATAACACAGCCAGTGTAAATCCATAGGACAACTCTGTGATCCTCGGATGCCATTTCATCCAATGCAAACCTTACCCACTCCCTGAGTTCCAGTTACTCTTAGAATACACTCCTCTTTTCCCAACATGTGACCACATTTTGCTTGGCCTTATGGCCTGGTTGTTCATCAGTCCCCACGCCAACCCAGTGAATACAGCCCCCAATGCTGAATTCAGGCAACAACTAACTTGTCTCCTGCTTTGCATCACAGGCATTCTGAGGAGACACCCCTGTGGTCTTAATTCATGACAAACAATAATTTCCACTGTACAAAATTCAAAACCTGAGGGATGCAGTTTGATAATTTAGCATTTTTGCTTCATGTGAGAATATTATTTCTAGTTCATAATGGGAAGTTCAAAAACATTGTTTCTTACAATTAAAAGCTTTCAGAAGTGTGTAATCTGGGCTCTTTATAGGTATGTTCCCTATAAAATGTAGGGAGGGATAGCATGCGTTTTTCTACAAAGGAATACCTTCAATATCTTCCATTGCTTAAGGAAAAAGGTCTTTAATTTAGAGCTGAATTAGTCATACAGATAAACACTTTAAAGTCCTTGGAATCTGCAGTTCGTTTTAACAAGCTTTTAAGATAAATTAAGAGTGTGTTGTATCTGTTGTGTTGTGATGACAGTGAATTAGAAGAAGAGAACACACAGACTCATCCATTGAGGAATTTTTCTTTTCTGGCATCATATTCTATGCTAGAATCTTTATGGGAGTTCCATAATGTATGGATCTTGGCTTCAGGGATATTCTAATTAGGTGAGGGGCCAGTATTGAGTTGAAATGTCCCCCAGCCCAAAATTCATGTCCACTTGGAACTTCAGAAAGTGCCCTTACTTGAAACAAACTCTTTGCAGATACAATTAAGATGCAATTTAAGATGAGGTCACATTGGATTAGGGTGGGCCTTAAAGGCAATCGCTGGTTTCTGTATAGGAAGAGCAGAGGACGCAGAGACACGTGTACACACAGACACAGGACAGAAGGCCATGTGAGAGTGAAAGCAGAGACTGGAGTGCTGTATCCACAAGTTGAGGAGTGTCTAGGACTGCTGGCCACGGCCAGAAGCTAGGAGAAGCTCTGTCCCTAGATCCTTTGAGGGATCATGGCCCTACCAATCCCTCACTTGGGATGTCTGGCCTCCAGAACTGTGAAAGAAGTCATTTCTATTATTTTAAACCATGCTGTTTGTGATCATTTGTTACAGTAGCCCTCGGAATCTAATACAAGCCCTCATCTTCAAAGAGTCTGGCTTAATCGGTCTGGGCTGAACTTAGGCACCAGTACTTTTATAAAAGTTGCTCAAGTGATTCCATGTTTGAGAGCCATCATTCTAGTTTGTTGACTTTCAAAGTCTCCAGAGAAGCAGCAGCATCCGCAACTGGGAACTTAACAGAAATGCACATTCTATGGCTGCACACAGCCCTACCAACTGTATGGGGGTGAGGTCCAGCAATGTGTAGATTATCAAGCTTTCTAGGTGATTGTGTTGCCACTACTGTTTGAGAACTGCTGCTCTCATTGGTAAGGGAAGATACATGGCAATGGAAGATGCTCCAAATGGGAATGGAGAAATCATTAGAAAAGTATAGGAAGCATAGGAGGAATAGGAAAGTACAGGAAGTACTTAGAAAGTATAGAAAGAATATTTGTATGTTGTCATGGGCAATACCTGGCATTGCTTCAGATAAAAATGTGTCCAAACAATCATCTTCCAATTGAACTTTTGAAGACAAATTATTTTCAAGTTTGGGATGCTGTCCTTACAGTGTTGTTGATATTAGGGAATATAGCCACCCAAAGTCTACATTAAGATTACATGTGGAATTGGCTGTACCCCAATACAAAATGTTTTGGGTGTTAAAAAATTAAATTAAATTAAAACAAGGTAAAACAAAAAATAAGACAAGCAAACAAATAAAAAAGACTGCATGTGAACCAAAAATGGCAGAGTAGGGGACCCCAGCTTCCGTCACTAACAACATTCAACAATTAGACAGCTATCCACAAATAAAGGGCTTCCCAGGAGCGCTAGTGGTAAAGAACCCACCTGCTGATGCAGGAGACATAAGAGACATGGATTCAATCCCTGGATTAGAAAGATTATCTGGAGGAGGGCATGGCAAGCCACTCTAGTATTCTCACCTGGAGAATCACATGGAAATTGGAGCCTGGTGGGCTACAGTCCATAGGGTCACCAAGAGTCAGATATGACTGAAGTGAATTAGCACACTGGCATGCCACAAATAAAACAACTCTGTGAGAGTTCAGGAGACCACTTAAGAAACTTCAGCAAAACAGTGGAATAAAGAAAACCTGAGAAATAGCCTCACAAAAAGGAAGACAGCTCAATTTTCCTTTCATTATCCCATTCCCCAAGCCATCACGTGTCATCACAGAAATACAAATTAAAACAACAATGAGACACCACTACATACAAATTAGAATGACTAAAATCCAGAACACTGGCAATACCAAAAGCTGGTAAGGATGTCAAGAAACAGGAAATTTCATTCATTGCTGGTGAGAATACAAAATGATATGTATAGTCATTTTGGAATATAAATTGACAGTTTCTTATAAAACTGAACACCTGTATCATATGATCCATCAACTGTCTTCCTGGTATTTACCCAAAGGAGTTGAAAATTTATGTCCACAAAAAAAAAAAATGCAGAAGAATGTTTACAGCAGCTTTATTCATAATTGCCAAAACTTATTTTGCAAGGAGATCAAACTAGTCAATCTTAAAGGAAATCAATCCTGAATATTCATTGGAAGGACTGATACTGAAGCTGAAGCTCCAATACTTTGACTACTTGATGTGAAGAGCTGACTCATTGGAAAAGACCCTGATGCTGGGAAAGATTGAGGGCAGGAGGAGAAGGGGCAGCAGAGGATGAGATGGTGGGATGGCATCACTGACTCAAAGTTCATGAATCGGAGCAAACTCTGGGAGACGGTGAAGGACAAGGGAACCTGGCCTGCTGCAGTCCATGGCTTCACAAAGAGTTAGACAAGACTAAGCGACTGACCAACAAGAATCAACCAAGATATCTTTCAGTAGATCACTGGATAAATAAACTACACTGTATGTAGTACATACAGATAATGGATTGTTATTCAGTGCTAAAAAGAAATGAGCTATCAAGCCGTGAAAAGACATGGAGGAAAATTAAATTTATATTACTAAATGAAAGAAGCCAATTAGAATAGGTTATATACTATATGATTCCAACTGTATGACATTCTAGAAAAGGCCCACACTATGGAGACAGTAAAAAGTTAAATGGTTGCCAGAGATTGTCCAGTAGGAAGGATAAATAGAACAGAGAATTTTTAGGGTAGTGAAATTACTCTGCATGATGCCATAATGATGGATATATGTCATTATATACTTATCTGAACCCATGGAATATATATCATCATGAGATAACCCTAAAGTAAACAATGGACCTTGGGTAATTATAAGGTGTCAATATAGGTTCATCAGTTGTAGCTCGCCAGGCTCCTCTGACCATGGTATTCTCCAGGCAAGAATACTGGAGTGGATTGCCATTTCCTCCTCCAGGAGATCTTTCCAACCCAGGGAGCAAACCAGGTCTCCTGAATCTCCTGCATTGGCCACTGGATTCTATACCACTGAGCCACCTGGGAAGTCCTCCGTGTAGGTTCACCAGTTGTAATGACTGTACCACTCTGTTGGGGGATGTTGATAATGAGGGATATTATTCATATCTGGGAGAAGAGGGTATATAGAATATCTCTATACCTTCTGCTCAGTTTTGCTATGAATCTAAAGTCTATCTAAAAATATAGTCTTTATTTTAAAAACTGGGGACAAAATAGTATAAAAGGTTTTCAAATATCAATTCAAATGAAATTTCAAATTTATATTTCAAGGTTAAATTTTAAATGAAATAAGAAAGCATATGCTGCTGCTGCTGCTAAGTTCCTTCATTCGTGTCCGACTCTGTGCGACCCCATAGACGGCAGCCCACCAGGCTCCTCTGTCCATGGGATTCTCCAGGCAAGAACACTGGAGTGGGGTGCCATTGCCTTCTCCAAATAAAGCATATAGTCTATGATATACCCAGTAAATAGTAACTCCTCATACTAGAACATGGGAAATTGACAGAGCCGTGACATCCTCCCAAGCAGTTTCTAGAACTATATTATCTCTAAATGGTCCAGCTTCCCATTGTAAATTTGCGCTAAAGACTAGCCGATCATTTAGCAGAAGAGGTTAGTCCATTCCATTGATCTGTTAATCCCTCCTGCTCAGTTTTAGTCTTCAGTCATCTTTTTGCTGAGAACAAAGCCATGGAACTGACTTGTAAGTTACCCTGATGAAGATGGAGACTCTATCTTATGCTTCTTTGAATGCCTTCTGCCGCATCTAACACTGTGCTTTGGACATATTTCTGAATTTTTATTTATTTAATATATTCCAATGGGGTCTTATTTCTGCTGTACTCACCATAATGAGAACAGGATGATCCTTCCTCCTTCCATGACTGGGCAATATGTGCCCTTGTATTTAAAGAATGCAGAAGTTAGCCTGGCAACTTCTGTTTTAGCAACAAAATGGGATACAAGACTATCAGTTCAGTTTAGTTCAGTCATTCAGTCGTGTCCGACTCTTTGTGACCCCATGGACTGCAGTACGCCAGGCCTCCCTGTCCATCACCAGCTCCCGGAGCTTACTCAAACTCATGTCCATTGAGTCGGTGATGCCATCCAACCATCTCATCCTCTGTCGTCCCCTTCTCCTCCCACCTTCAGTCATTCCCATCATCAGGGTCTTTTTCTCTTATGTGGAAACAGGGTATAGAAAATAGCTTCAAGGAAATATTCCAAAATGTTAGCAGATGGTTCTCCTGGGAAGTCTGACTATGGCTGATACTTACAGAACCTCCTTTAGACCTAGGTAAGAGATATTTTATTAGAGTTGTCCACATACCACAATCACACACAGATAAATGTATTAAAACCACACAGGTGCCTCTATCAGAATCTGCCCTCAGAGCTGGCACAGCACAGCTCATAGCTCTTAACACCCACCTTCATGACCACACTATTCAGGCCCTTGGAAAATGCATTTCCACATCTCTTGCTCCATATCCACGAAAGAAAAGGTGACAGGGTTTGAAAGCTGTGAAAGACCATAGGTTAGGATGATGACATTGCTTTGGAATGCTTGGACGATGTGAGGGAAAAGAGTGTTGGGCTAGGAGAAAAGTCAAGCTTGTCAAATTCCTCCTCTGATAACATGAATGCAAGAGATTCCTTCATATCAAAGTATCATTTCTCAATAACATCAAGAACCCTTTTTCTTACTTCTTTTGTTCCTATTCCTGGTTCCCATGGTACTCAATTCAATTAGCACAATGTTTCACAAAATTTGCAAATGGTGGCTTACAAAAATTTTCTGATTTTGACACTTTAAATTACTTTTAAATTTGCATTCATGTATCATGATAGCAGTTCTTAGTATCGGCCACTTGATGGACATAGAATGTTTAAATTTTGAATGGTTTTTTCTCTATAAAAATAAATAAGATTTAATCAAAATATTAGTATACCCAATGAAATTTTGGCATTTATTAATTATAATTTGTACTTTACCTTTTAAAGTGAATAGGTAATTTTGCATATTTTAAAAGAAAACTTTTGGAAATGTAACTTTTATATTTAATTTATATGTTCTCTTAAATCTGTTTGATTTTTGTATGCTTTGAAATAATTATAATTTTTGAAACCCTTCAGACCATTGCCCTGAGTTGAAAATAAATTTTGTAAACATCTTGCATGTAACAATAAAATCAGTGATTTTGTGGAAATAAGGTAAGAAAAATTAATTTTATGAAAAAATACATAATTCATAAGTTATATAAAATCTTTATCACCTACTCAACTATCACTAATCTTTTAACAGATATCAGATATCTGCTGCTGCTGCTAAGTCGCTTCAGTCGTGTCCAACTCTGTGCGACCCCACAGACGGCAGCCCACCAGGCTTCCCCGTCCCTGGGATTCTCCAGGCAAGAACACTGGAGTGGGTTGCCATTTCCTTCTCCAATGCATGAAAGTGAAAAGTGAAAGTGAAGTCGCTCAGTCGTGTGCGACTCTTAGCGACCCCATGGACTGCAGCCTACCAGGCTCCTCTGTCCATGGGATTTTCCACGCAAGAGTATCTGCAGTAATAATTAAATTTAGTAGTCTGACATTTTGCCAGATCTCAGACACATTGAAATCACACTTTTACACATATCCTTTGGTTTTTGTCATTATGAGAATATATTTGTCAAGATATGAGGATAGGATATATTTTATTTACCAATTTGTATAAAGAACTAAAATCCCATCAGAAAAGGCAACTTCAATAATCCTGTTGGGTCTGTGGTTGAAGGAGTGTTCATCTGCTCTCCATGCCAGATGAAATATAGTTTAACGCCATGGTGGATGGTCCGGAAATGGCAATATCCTTGACCGTTTAAAGAACAGAAAGTGGTGGCTTGGAGGAAGAGTTTGATTCACTGTGAAATCCAAAAGGACTGTCCAGCAGCTCCCAACCAGAATTATAAAGTGCCTTAGGAAGCAAATCCACGGGGAGAGGGTCAATTATGTCCACAGACCGGCCTGGTTAGGAGTAGCAGAAAGATGGGGAAACGGAGGAAACTGAGCCCCGCAGTGAGTGACCTTCCTTTTGTTGTTCCTCAGCACCAACACTCAGGTATGTTTAAGATAAAAAGTGCTTGAACTTGACAGACAGCTGAGAGCACTTGTCTCAAGAGCAGAGATTCTTTGGAAATGACAAGGTGCAAACACTGTCAAATGGCCCCCTTTGCACTGCACTGCAATCTCCAGCCATAAAGGCTGCCAGGACCAGCGGGGGCAAAGCTCCCAGCCATCCCTCAAAACACCAGGCTCCGGCTGTCTGAGGGCTCCCTGGACTACATAATGACAGAGGCCTGAGCAACCCGGGCTCGAGATGGGTCTGTTCAGGGTAATCTCCAGCCCTGGAACTCAAAAGGAGAAGCCTGGGGAGGATGTTGTCTGGTCCTGGTGAGGAAGGCTTCTAAGCAGGGAAGCCCCCAGATGAAGCCAGCTGGGCTTCTCTCGCTTTTTACCCCTCCTTTCTCGGAGCTTACCCACGTAGCAGGCTCCCTGCCGAAGCTTGATGTAGGCCTGTGGATTTGAATCCTCTTCTGGGAACATGCTGCCAGGAAACGTCTCCGTTGAGAGGAATGATGGATTCTTTGGACTCCCCAGGGTTCCAGACTATATGTAACATGGCATTGCAACCTCAAGGGATTGCAAATTCTGCCTGAAATCTCAACACCCAGACAGAATTTGGTCTGGGAGGCTGGCATTAATTAAGGAAGAGGACAGGGAGTGCTGGACCAAGAGCTGAACACGGCCCATGTCTCAAGAAGACTCACACACTTGAGAAAGCCTGCCATCCTCTACCCTGATGTGCCATGTGCATATATGCATAAAATATCCAGTACCATCATTGTTCACATTGTTCATCCCTGTGCTCATTTGACAAACATTTAGTTCGAGCCAGCTAGTGCCAAAGAGTTGAAATACAAGAATGCGAATAAATCACAATATTGATGAACCCTTAGAACCACACTTCATCTAGATGGACTGGCTAAGGTGCCATTCAGTTTGAAGGGGGAGAGGGAGCTTAAACAATCTCTCTATGCCCCAGCCAACTGAATCTGTTAATTTGGTATTCTAAAGTTTAGTATAGAAATGCAATCTAACAGGATTCTCTTCCTCGTACTGCTGCTTAAATCTAATCCTCCTGGAGTTGTGGTCCCCAGCACTGGAAGCTCACACTACTGATTGTGCTTCAGGAGTGTACAGGGAGAAGAGTGAGGGGCTGTGGAGGTAAGGTGTAGGCAAAACCATTTTTGATGACATATTTTCTCAGGCAGTGTTACCAAGAAATACAAATACTTTTCTGTGTGTGTTCTGAGTCTCTGATGTTATAAAACACGCTTGACACAGCGATTTTTCTACATATAAGGCTTGTTGTGGCCCTGTAATGGAGGCAGAAATGGCAGCCCACTCCAGTATCTTTGCCTGGAGATTCCCATGGACAGAGGAGCCTGGCAAGCTACAGTCCATGGGGTCACAGAATCGGACGCGACTGAAGCGACTTACGCTTGGCCCTGTACCTCCCTCTGTCTGCCTCTGCTCACATGTTCATCCTTGCCCCACTTCAAATGTCCTCCCTTCCCTGGGAAACCCTACTTCTTGCTCTTGACACCCTACTTATCCACCCAAATCAGTCAAGTTTCCCAGTGGTACTGCTTCAGGATGCTAATAATAAAATAAATAAAATGTACAGCTGATTTTCATTGTGCTTTTGTGTGCCAAGTATTATCCTATCTCATTTATCTTCACAATCTCGTCACTGGCTCAATGGACACGAGTTTGAGCAAGCTCTGGGAGATGGTGAAGGACAGGGAAACCTGGCATACTGCAGTCCACAGGGTCACAGAGTCGGACACGACTGAGTGACTGAACATCAGCAACACAATCTATCATTATTTTTCCAATGAGTCACTGAAATAAGGAGACTGGCCCAAGATCACATCCCCAGATCTCTTTGATCCTTCAGCCTATGTTCTGAGTCAGAACACTGTTGCTGTTTCCAAGTGCCTCTAACAAATACTGTCTCCAGTTATATCCACTTTTTCACTCCTTAGGTTATTGATCTGTCTCTTATTTTGTTTCTTGATAAAGCCAGGCACAGTTTCGCTCATTTTCAAATTTTCCTCATAGAACCAAACTTGACATTGTTGATTTTTTTCCTATTTTCTTAATTTTTACTCTATTATTTCCTTCCATTTTCTTTTTTTTTTATTTCACTAGTCTCCTTTTTAATTTCTCTAGTTTGATGATTAGTTCATTAATCTTTAGCTTTTGTCAATATGATCAGTTAGGGAGTTCCCGCTAAGTACAACTTTTCTACAAGTTAAGTTTTTATATCTAGTATTTTCAAGCATTCATTTCCAAGTATCTTTTCAGTTCAGTTCAGTTCAGTTCAGTTGCTCGGTCGTGTTTGACTCTTTGCCACCCCATGAACCGCAGCATGCCAGGCCTCCCTGTCCATCACCAACTCCCGGAGTTCACCCAAACTCATGTCCATTGAGTCGGTGATGCCATCCAACCATCTCATCCTCTGTCGTCCCCTTCTCCTCCTGCCCTCAATCTTTGCCAGCATCAGGGTCTTTTCCAATGAGTCAGCTCTTTGCATCAGAGTTCCCACTATATTAATTTTATAATTCATAAGTTATTCGAAGTTTTTTTAATTTACAAGCATACCGTTTGTTATCTTTTTGATACCGATTTCTAACTTAACTGTATTGTGATCAAAGGATGCAAAATGGTGTTGTCCTTTGTGTCGTGTGTAGGTCACTTCCCATCAATTTCTTTGTTCTTAGAAAGAACACATGTTTGCAAACTGTTGAGTGCAATGTTCTATACAAGTTCATTCTATCACATTTGTTGACTGTGTTGTTTTTCTACATACCTTGTAATTGTTTTGTCTTTTGATCTATCGGTTCCTGAAATGGGTATATGTATTAAATCTCTCACTATGGTAGTGAATGTAACAGTTACCTTTGTTAATTCTATAAAAACTTCCTTTCAATTGAAATGAATCTCAGGAATTCCCTGGCACTCCAGTAGTCAGGACTTTCATTGCCATGGCCCTGGGTTCAATCCCTGGTTGGGGAACTGAGATCTGGCAAACTGTGCATGGCAGCCCCCCCAGAAAAGAAATGAATATATGTGTGTGTGTATGTATGGAAGGGGAAGACTTTTTATTGAATTAATTCAATTAATTAATTACTTAATTCAATTTTATTTAATTCAATTTTAACTGATTAATTAATTTTATTGAATTAATTACTAATCATTATTTAATTATCACTAATGATCACTAGTCAGTGATCATTATCTGAAATGAGCAGAGATTCATAGTTAAATCAGTAGTCATTATGTAGTTTATCTCTAGTAATACTTTTTTTTTTACCTTGCAGTCTATTATGTCTGATATTAATGTAATATAATTATACCAGCTTTCTCTTAAATAGTATTTGCTTGGTATATATTTTTCTTTCCTTTAACTTTCAACATTTCTGGTGAAATGTTTCTGTTTTACATGTGCCTTTGGGAAAGCATCACTAAATTGGATTTTATTTTTAAACTCAGCATGATAATCATTACCTTCTAACTGGAGAGTGTATTTACACTTATTTTGAATTGTGATATATTTAGACTATGTTCTCATTTTTTCCATCTTATCATTTGGGTTTATTTGTCCATTTTCTGGTATTGTTTTCTTATTTCCTGCCTGAATTCAATCTTTTTTCATTTTACTTTTTCCATTACTACAAAAATCATACTTTTTTTTCAATTTCTTTTCAATTCTATTCATTTAATTTCTATTCTTTTAATGATTTTCCTGTAAACATTAACATGAATATTTAGTCAACATTAGCTAATGTCTTTATGTTCTTTTAGAATACAAGATCCTTATAATGCTTCCATTCCTGATTACCACCACCTCACAGACAAAGCTATGCTACTGCTAAGTATTACCTTATTTCTTTAGCTCTACATGTTAAACATTTATAATTATTTTATACACTTGATTTTTTATATTTATTGACATGTTTGAATTTTCTCTGTATACAATTTCTTTTTACACTTTAGGCTTTTCTATAGGACCATATTCTTTCTTCCTGATGTAACTTTTCTAGAAGTTATTTTAGTAAGATGTTGGTGGTAAACTTGTATGTTGGTTTCAAAATGACTATAATTCACTGTTATTCATGAAAGATGATTTTACTGGATATACAGTTATTTTCTTCTTGAAAGATAATTTTGACTTCTTGAAAGGTAATTTAACTTCTTGAATTTAATGTTACTGCATATAATTATTTCTTTCAGAAAATTTTAGATAATATTTTATTCTCTTCTGGCCTCATTGTTCTTAAGATACCTCTTCTGTGTAAGTAATAATAATAAAGATAAAAAAATAATAGCTAAAACTTATGGTGTGATAATGTACCAAGGACTATTTTCAGCTATTCTTCAGTCAGTCAGTTCAGTCGCTTAGTCGTGTCCAACTCTTTGTGACCCCACGGACTGCAGCATGCCAGGCTTCCTGTCCATCTCCTGGAGCATACTCAAACTCATGTCCATCGCGTTGGTGGTACCATCCAACCATCTCATCCTCTGCCGTCCCCTTCTCCTTCTGCCTTCAATCTTTCTCAGCATCAGGGTCTTTTTCAATGAGTTGGTTCTTTGCATCAGGTGGCCAAAGTATTGGAGTTTCAGTTTCAGCATCAGTCCTTCCAATGAACACTCAGGACTGATCTCCTTTAGGTTGGACTGGTTGGGTCTCCTTGCAGTCCAAGGGACTCTCAAGAGTCTTATCCTACACCACAGTTCAAAAGCATCAATTCTTTGACACTCAGCTTTCTGTACAGTCCAACTCTCACATCCATACATGACTACTGGAAAAATCATAGCTTTGACTAGATAGACCTTTGTCGGTAAAGTAGTACTTTTGCTTTTTAATATGCTTATCTGCTACTTCCTCTACTGTGAGGAAGGTCCTAACATCTTACAGGTAAGTAAATGAGGCAAACAGTTCATTCGCTATAGAACCTAGCTTTGAACTCAGGCAGTCTGGCTGCAGTCTACACACTTGACCATTATACTGTGTAGCCTTTCTGATTTATTTCTTCTCTCTGCTTTTAAAATCTTCTCTTTGCCTTTGGTGTTTACTAAAATGTGTCTAAAAGTAGGACTTTTTATTTATACTTCTTGAGATTTATGTAAACTCTTACATTTTATGTGACCTATTATTCCTCAGTTCTGGAATATCAGATGTTGTCTCTTCAGATATAGCTTCTTTTCCACCCTCTGCCTGAGACATCAAGTAGCTGTGTATCAGCACATCTTACCCAATACCTCATATTTTTCGTATTTTTAATCTATATCCAAGGTGTGTTCTGATGGTCTTTTCAGTTAGACTTTCTGTTTAATTATTTTCCCTTCATTTTTTTCCTAATCAAGTGTTTTATCCACTGTGTATTTAGTTTAATTATTATATTCTTAGTTCCTAGAAACCGTGTTGGTTCTTTTTAAAATCAGCTTGGTACTATTAACAGTCTCCTTGTGTTTTGGACCATAGTTTTTATAGGCATTTTTGGTCATTCTTACCATATCTTTTAAAGATACCTTTGTCTGCCATTTTAACAGAAGTAGAAACCAAGAGTTATTGTCTGTACTGTTCCTCTACTATCTGCTTGCTGTTATGATCTGAATGTTTGTGTTTCCCCCAAATTCATATTTTGAAATCCTAATGCCTGATGTAATGATATTAGGGGCCTTTAGAAGGTAATTAGGTCACGAGGATGCGGCCCTCATGAGTGAGATTATGCTCTTGTAAAAGAGACCCCCACAGAGTCCCCTAACCCCTTTCACTGTGTGAGGACACAGCAAGAAGTCAGCGGTCTTCATCCTAGAAAAGGGTCTTCACTATAATCCAACTACATTGGCACCCTTATCTTGGACTTCCAGCCTCTAGAACTGTAAGAAGTACGTTTCTGTTGATTATAAGCCACTCATCGGTGGTATTTTGTTATAGCAGCCTGAATGTACATTTGGCATCTTACATTAAGTTATCCTGGAGAAGGGAATGGCAATCCACTCCAGTATTCTTGCCTGGAGAATTCCATGGACAGAGAAGTCTGGTGGGCTACAGTCTGTGGGGTTGCAAAGAGTCGGACACGACTGAGTGACTAACACACATAACACACATTAAGTTATCCAGTTGTCTTTTGTCCTCGTATCTTTTGAATAAATACTTCATATGCACATGCAGACAAAGGTATTAAAATTCTGGAGAATCCCAGGGGTGGGGGAGCCTGGTAGGCTGCCGTCTATGGGGTTGCACAGAGTCGGACACGACTGAAGCGACTTAGCAGCAGCAGCAGCACATAGATCTTTTAAAATGATCTATTTTTTAATTTTGGTTGCTAAAGAATACAGGGACATTTTAGGCTTATTTTAGCGATTGTTTCACAATGTAGACAAATATCGCACTATGTCGTACACTTCAATCTGATATAGTGTTGTATGTCATTTATATTTCAGTTTTTAAATTACATGAACATTTTGGAATTCTAACCCAGCATCCACACAAAATGTTGAGTCCAGTTTCTACTTTCCTTCAAGCTAATTTTTCTTTATTATTATTACTCTTTTTATTAAAGTTTAATTGATGTACAATATTATAATAAATCACAGGTGTACAATTTAGAGATTCAAAATTTTTAAAGGTTATATTCTATTTATAGTTATTACCAAATACTGGCCCAGGTTTCTGGATACTTGGCTTATTTCATATTATGAAAAAAATTTTTGGCTATGTTCCCTGTGTTGTACAATATATCTTTGTAACTTATTTTACACATAATAGTTTGTACCTCTTAACCTTATGTTGTCCCTTCCCTGATTCTCTCCCCAAGGAAACCACTGGTTTGTGCTCTATACCTATGAGTCTGTTTCTGTTGTCTTATATTCACTAGTTTGTTGTATTTTTTTAGATTCCACAGATCAGTGATATCATACAGTATTTATCTTTGTGCATCTGACTTATTTCATTTAGCATAATACCCTCCAAGTCCATCTGTGTTGTTGCAAATGCAAAATTTCATTTTTTATGGTTGAGTAGTATTCTAGTGTGGAGAAGGAAATGGCAACCCACTCCAATATTCTTGCCTGGAGAATCCCATGGACAGAGGAGCCTGGTAGGCTGCCATCTATGGGCTCACAGAGTCGGACACAACTGAAGCGACTTATCAGCAGCAGTATTCTGTTGTATATATATACCACCTCTTCTTTATGTAGTCATCTGTTGATGGATACTTGACAATTGTAAATAATGCTCCTGTGAATATTGGGATACATGAATTTTTTTGAATTAGTGTTTTTGAGGTTTTGGGTATATACCCATTGTGGGGTCACATGGTAGTTCTACTTTCAGTGTTTTGAGAAGTTTCCATAATGGTTTCCACAGTGCACCAATTTATGCTCCCACCAACAGTGTACAAGGATTCTCCCTTCTCTACATCCTCATCAACATTTGTTATTTGTGTAATTTTTGGTGATAGCCATTCTGATAGGTGTGAAGTGATATCTCTTTGTGATTTTGATTTGCATTTTCATGATGATTAGTGATGTTGAGCATCTTTTCACTTGCCTGTTCACCATTTACATGTCCTCTTTGGAGAAATATCTGTATGAACTCTTTATATATTTTGGATATTAGCCCCTTACAGGTCATATCATTTGTAAATATTTTCTCCCACTCAGTAGGATGTCTTTTTGTTTTGTTGATGGTTTCCTTTGATGTGTAAAAGATTTTAAGTTTAATTGGGTCTCACTTGTTTATTTTTGCTTTTATTTTATTTTCTTTAGGAAACAGAGTCAAAAAATATTGCTATGACTTATGTCAAAGAGTATTCTGCCTATGTTTTCCTCTAGGAGTTTAATGCTTTCCAGTCTTAGATTTAGGCCTTTAATCCATTCTGAATTTAGTTTTTGTATATGATGTTAGAGAATGTTCTGATTTCATCATTTTACATAATGCTTTCTAGTTTTCCCAGCATCACTTATTAAAAAGACTGTGTTTTCTTCATCATATATTCTTGCCTCCTTTGTTGTAGATTAATTGACCATAAGTGTGTGGGTATATTTCTGGGCAGTCTATTCTCTTCAATTGATCTATATGTCTGTCTTTGTTCCAGTACCAAACTGTTTTGACTACCATAAGCTAAGTCTATCTTATAATCTACAATATCTTCCTAAAGTAACAGTATCCTATACAAACTGACAAATGCTTGCATCAATTAAAAAAAAAAAAAAAGAAATCTTACCAGAAAATCCTAGTGAGGTTTGGCAGAAATAATCTTGTCCTTCAGTCTAGATGTCCCAAAGTTGAACAATCTTCCAGAAAAATCTGCAATAACCACTTAAACATATATCTAGGGTGTTATCAGAGGTCATTATCCATACTATTCTTTCTCCCATAGGTGGATAGCAAGCAATTTATAGATGGTGAAATTACAATACAAAAAGATATTCAACCTGATATAAGATCACAAATCATGATATTTTCATAGATTCCCATGACAGAGACTGTAGGAAGCCATCTTACAATTTATCCATGTTCAGTTCAGTTCAGTCGCTCAGTCATGTCTGACTCTTTGCGACCCCATGAATCGCAGCATGCCAGGCCTCCCTGTCCATCACCAACTCCCAGAGTTCACTCAGACTCACGTTCATCGAGTCAGTGATGCCATCCAGCCATCTCATCCTCTGTCATCCCCTTCTCCTCCTGCCCCCGCTCCTTCCCAGCATCAGGGTCTTTTCCAATGAGTCAACTCTTCGCATGAGGTGGCCACAGTACTGGAGTTGCAGCTTTAGCATCATTCCTTCCAAAGAAATCCCAGGGCTGATCTCCTTCAGAATGGACTGGTTGGATCTCCTTGCAGTCCAAGGGACTCTCAAGAGTCTTCTCCAACACCACAGTTCAAAAGCATCAAATCTTCGGTGCTCAGCTTTCTTTATAGTCCAACTCTCACATCCATACATGACCACTGGAAAAACCATAGCCTTGACTAGATGGACCTTTGTTGGCAGAGTAATGTCTCTGCTTTTGAATATGCTATCTAGGTTGGTCATAACTTTTCTTCCAAGGAGTAAGTGTCTTTTAATTTCATGGCTGTAGTCACCATCTGCAGTGATTTTGGAGCCCCCCAAAATAAAGTCTGACACTGTTTCCACTGTTTCCTCATCCATTTCCCATGAAGTGATGGGACCCATGGGTAAATGTCCTGCTACTCCTGATACATTTTAGCATCACTTAGTATATCACTTAGTATTATCACCTAGTATAAATCAATAAATTAGGGTCAAATTGTGTGTGTGTGTGTGTAAAGCATTTGACATTTTAGAGATCCTAGACTTGGATCCTTTTCTTAGTACTTAGTTCACTAACCAGTGCTTGATGGAATAGACAAGCATAATTTTTTAATCTGCAAGTAAAGGACTCACTCAGCAAATATTTTTTAAGCACTCAAGCTACAAAAACAGCTAAAACATCTTTTCCCCTGAGATACTTATGATATACTGAAAGAGACATCATAGCAATTACATTGCAATGTGATTTCTAATCACATAGAAATATTATCAGGGCTTCCCAGGTGGTGCTAGTGGTAAAGACTCCGCCTGCAAATGCAGGAGATGCAAGAAAGGAGGGTTCAATCCCCTGGGTCAGGAAAATCCCCTGAAGTAGGAAGTGGCAACCCACTCCAATATTCTTGCCTGGAAAATCCCATGGACAGAGGATCCTGGCAGCTGCAGTCCATGGGGCTACAGCGAGTTGGATACGATTGAGTGATTGCGCAGAGATATTATTAAGTACTAGGAGAATATAGTGAAAAAAGATTTAAAATAGAGTAAGAAAGGAACATAGACGTCTTCACAGAGTCCTGAAGCCCAAGTGTGTCAAAATGGGATAGAAAGGGAAATCTGGGCCCAAGTTATGGAAGAACCCAGCACATTCTGGAAATGAAAATAGTCCTAGATGGCTTAGCCATAAAGGAAAGTAGAAGGCATTCAGGTAAAGAGCAGTACTTGTGGAAAGCAGTAGAGACAGAAAATCTTAAGTTTTGGTTAGGAGATAGTGACAAAAGTCAGTTTATCTGCAGAAGATGGTTTGCAGATGGAAATAGAGAAAAAAGTGAAGATACAATAAGACATGATTATTGCAAAAAGAGCAAAGATGCAAAATCTTCTGTGCCACAGATTTTCAATTTAGACCAATGCTTCTAAACATTAATGTGCATACAGATTTACTTGGGGTCTTGTTAAAATGCAGGTTCTCATTCAGTAGGTCTGTGGTGGGTCTGAGAGCCTGCATTTCTAACAAACTTCTACTTGATGCTGATGCTGGTGATCCACAGATGACACTTGAATAGCAAAGGTTTAGAATAAACCATGTTTTATCCCAAGTCATTTCTACAATTTTAAATACAGGTTTAATGCCATCCTTCAAAATTCACCCCATATTACTAATGCTTTCAAAGAATATTTTTAAAGCTTTATAGAGGATGTTCCATATACATTGTATTGCATTTAAACCCTAGAATTAAAGGAGGAAAAAATAAATCTCATGTCTTTCTCTTCTTTCAGGATGTATGTGCTTCGAGGGTCTCATTTCCTCTTTTAGCAAATGTAGCATCTCTTCCAAAATAACACTTAATAGCTTAGTTCTCTCATTTTATGAACATTTTATGCCTACACCATGTAGTCCCTTTAATGAGAAGTCTTAAAATAAGGAGATAATAAGTTACTTTAAATATGCAACTTGTGTAAAATCTGTAGATCTCAGAGACTTTTCTGTCTCCCATAGTACCTAGCATAGGGCTTTGTGCATGGGAAATGCTTGTATGTGTCTGTTGAAGAACCCACATATCCCTTAAGCTGTTTTGAAAGAATTTCATGACTACATGGAAATAGATTGTACACATAATCTTTTTTCCTCAAGTGCATGTAAATTTTGCATTTCAAAATACTGGACTTCCTTCACTTCCAATGAGAGTTTTGCACACAGTCTATAAATCTTGCTGTTAAGACATTTTCCTTCATTATCCTAAATTTATCTTAATTTCAATCCAATTAAAAACTGTTTACTAGAGTTTTCCCCCCATATAATTGAGCACAGTGTAGTTGATTTTTAAACTGTAAACATACATCTGTGAATAATTCCTAAATGCCACAGTATATAGGAGATCCTGCAGCATAATGGAAGTAATTTATTTCCAAATTGCTCCCATTTCTCTTATGACTAGCTTGCAAAGCTTTATTAAAATCAAGACCAGCAGGTATGACAGGAGGCTGACCTTGTTTCCTAAGCATTATGCATGCTGCCCACACAAAAGACTCCTAAGGCTTTTGCGTAGCCCATAAATTCATATATCCCCAAATCTAGGTCCCTAATTTGTTATCGAAACAAAATAGTGGCAATATAGCATCATATTTTAAAGCAGGAATCTAAAGTAAGGCTTCTGAGGTTCATATTCTATCTCTACAATTCTCCAGTTGTGTGACTTAAAGAAAGTTGTTGAACTTTTTTCATTCTCACTTATTTTATCTGTAAAGTAGAATAATAGCAGTTTCTACTTTACAGGGTTATTGGGAGAATTATTTAAATTGATGCATACATGAACAGGACATCATACATGCCTATTAATAATTATTATAATTAGGATTATGGTCATTTTTATTCCTACCAATCCCTATAGTGGCCAATTTCTAGGCATAGGTGGAATTGCAAAACAGTAAAAATCAAACACCAATATCTTCAGATGATTTCAGAAACCATATCATGGTCTGCTTATTCTGATCACCTTAGTGATCAGATGTCATTGATCAGCAGAGTCAAATCCATTTTTCAGCAAATAACCTTTTAATAGTTCCTAAGCCGGCTAATTGTGGTACTCTGTGTCTGCATTCTCTATCAGATAATTTGAGCAATGTGTCAATTTGATCTGATTCATCAAACTGGTATTGAGCATCCATTATATAGAAAGCATTATATAGAAAAAGTCAAATTGTGTGGAAGGATAAAGATAAATGTTTCATTGAACGGCTACTCAATGGCTTTCTGTGTGCTGGGCACTGAGCTAGGTGATGAAGATATGAGATCAAAGTGTATACACTTTCTGTCCTTGGGGAGCTTCCAGTCTAGAGGGGAAAAAAGAAAATAAACCAAAATTATAATAACATCTAACTGCTGTGAAAACAAAACAAAATGCCATGAGAGAAAAGAAGATGAAGAGGAGGTCAAGAATGGTGTCCAGGTGGAAGTAGCATCTAACGTAAAAACAAAGACATAAGTAGGAATTAGCCAGGTGAATCGGGTGAAGCAATAGGGAGAGTGCTGGGAAAGATACAGGCAAAGGCTCAGAGGCAAGAAAGAGCCCAACAGGCATCAAAGAAGGAACAAATAGGAGCTAAGGGTCTCTTGAATGTATAGCACATTAGAAGGAAGTTAGAACGAAGTTACATTAGGAGTTAGAAGGAAGATGCTGATAGAGCCTTGTAAGCCATGGCAAGGAGTTTGGATCTTATCGCAAGGGCAATGTGCCGATATTAAAAGTTTTAAGCAAGGGAATAAGATTATTAGATAATAGGCATTTTAGGGAAGAAAAAAAAAAAAATCACTGTGGCCACAGAGTAAGAAATAAATGGACAAGAGGAGGCAGACTTGAGTCAGGAAAATCTTGACGATAAAACAAGACCTGGGGGTAGCCCAGACTCAGATAGGACAGTGGAAACGTAAAGAGAATCAGTAGGAGTTACTGACTGACGAAATGTAGTGAGGGTGGAAGAAGGAAAACTCAAAGGGGACTCTGAGATAAGAGGACACAAAATAGAGGGCAAAGCCTTCTGTTCCCTGTTGTGTGGAATCAGGTGGACAGAACATGACCACCAACGTAATAGAGATGCAGGAGAGGCGTGAGAGAATAATTCCTTAGGGACAAGAGGCTTGGAAACATCTTCAAGGTGAACGGGCACTGGAGTTGGATTAAGATTAGCCAGAGCCATTAGTTTGGAAAAGCCAAAATGGTGTTTTCATTCTTCATTGATGGCAGTTTCGTAGCTTGGGTCCTTTTCAGTGGCTAGAGTCCTGGGGGCAGGTGAGGCTTTCAGGAAAAGGCACTGACAGTCACGGTCCAGAGGTAGCTGTTCATCAGGCCCTGGAACTCCTGCCTGAAGTCATCTGTGGCTCCGTGTAACATTTTCCAAGCTGCAGATATTCGAGGTCACGTCCAGGTCTTTGTCAGCGAGGGAATTGCTGCTGTGAAAGTGTACTTAGTAGAAAGCCTTGCCAAAGTTGTCAGAAACAAATCACTCTCCCTACACGCTTAACATTTCTTTAAAAAAAAAAAAAAAGACAATAGACACATTTTTGATACAATTTTTCAAAGCTCTGCATATCAGATTTTGTCCTGGGGTGGCTATTAACGTAATATTGGGACTTGTTGCTCTCAGCCTGGAATCCGAACGCTGACCCTTTCTGCTTCAGCTCTGCTAACCTGAGCTTTGCAATCAGAATTTTCAGCAGCACTGTGAAGGCTCAGAGAGGAGTTAACAGGCCTTTTAAATTGCCAGCCCAGCACATGTGGGATACATCTTTAACCACAAAATATGTTTTCTTTAAGTCCTTTCCTCAATTGTGAAAACTTAAATTTAATAAGGACTGAGGAAGCCTATAAATCAAACACAATAAAATATTAAATTATGCACCTTACTCCAAGTGGGGTACATATATTTTATCATTGAAAAGTATGGGTCTGGGTATTCTGGAAATTCTGATTTCTTGGGCAGTTTGGGGGTTGTGGAACAAAGCTGCATTAGTTTTCAATTTTCAGAACATGATGTTAGTGATTACATTAACTTAATCTAATATTATTTCCCATATTTAAAGACAGAATGAGAACCTTGTGTTTAGATTGTTGATGGCTTTAAAAATATAAATGTGAATGTATATGTGTGAGTGTGTGTGTATGTGTGTACATACATAAAGAAATACAGGACCGGCTGGCTTTCCATATAATAGGCCAAGTTATTAGTACAGCTGCACATTCTGTGTCTCAGGGGATTAGAAGCTCAGCCTGAAATCTCATTTAATTACAGAGCATTGACTACCATGCACCACTTGCATCTGGACCCAGAAATAATAGAGAGAATTCTGTTTGAATGGTTTGTAGTGTTCGGGCTAGAAACACATGTAGTTCAATTTCTAACATTTGGTTAAGAACAAAAAAGCAGAAGTTCACAGATGGTTAACTTAGCCTATTGAACAATTTTACTAAGGTTCCTTGACTTTCTTCTTCTTTGGGGGCTTAAAAAAATGCAATTCTATTCTCTTTTAGATGTGGAGGTAAAAGAGTACAAAATTATTCAATTCATCTATAGATGAACTTAAACAATAATGCTTACCTCACAGACTTTCATGGGGATGCTGCCAGGTAATGGAAGTGAAAGGACTCCTCAAAACACCAAATGCTGTTCAATGTTGGTTAAACACTATTATCACTCATTCATTCCTTTATGTATTCAGGAAAGGCTCTTGAGCACCTAGTAGGCACCAAGCACTATTCTAGATGAGGGGAATAGAGCGGTGAATAAGAAAGACATGATTGCAACTCCAGGGCAGTTTATACTGTAAGGAGGGAGAGAGATGATCAGATGATTCTAGGGCATGATGATTCCTGTGAAAAATATGAAGCAGGATAAAGTGATAGAGAGCCAGCTGTGTGGGGTTCCTTCAGAAAATTCCCTTAGAAAAAGTAACCTTTGAGCTGGAGACTGAGTGAACTAAATGATAAGAAGCCAGCCGCTGGGAAAACATCCCAGAAAGAGAGAAAAGCAAAGGCAGTCAGCGGCCTAAGCTGGGCCTGTTTGAGGTCAAGAGATCACGGAGGAGTGTGGTGAGGTGAGAGAGTGGTACCAGGTGAGTCTTGAGAGAAGGGCAGTAGCCCAGCCGTGTAGGCCCTGCTGGGGTTCGGAATTTTATCACAGGAGCTATGGGAAGACATTGGAGGATTTTAAACAGGTAAAAGGTATATTCTGAATTGTATTATTATTATTATTATTTTTGGTATCATTCTGCCTGCTGTGTAGAAAATGGAGAGAGGTTGCGTGGGGAGTGGCCAGAGTGGTAATGGAGACGGCATTTCAGAGGCTATTGCAAATGCGGGGGTAGGAAGAATGAAGGCTGCACTAGATGGTTACATGAAAACAGGGAGAAATAGGCATCCCAGGGGAGACGGCAAGCAGGAAGTGCGATTTGGGTGAGGGTTGTGAATGTGAAGGTCATCAACAAACCAATGGTAGATGAATCCTTGGGTGCTGATTTGTCACAGAGGGAGACTAGAGAGGGAGGAAGAGGGGGCCAGGACTGAATTTGGGAATATCCCCCAATTTAGAGGAAAACAGAGGACAAAAAGCCAGCAAAGAGCAATCAACAAAGCAGGGGGAAATTCAAGAAAGGGTGGTGCTCATAGCCAAGAGAAGAAAGTGCTATAAGAAGGAAGGATTACTCAATCGAGTCAAGTGCAACTGAAATGAATTGAAGGATGACTGCAAGAAACAGTCAGTGGATTTGATGCCCTTGATGGGAAGATTAAAACCTGATTATAGTAGGCTGCAAATAGACTTGAATTTGAGGAAAGTGAAGAAGTATTATCGGCAGCCCTTCTTCAAAGTTTTATAGGAAGGATCAAAGAAATGAGACTTGGGTAAAAAATATTCATTTCTCTTCTAGTAACTAATACCAGTTACCATTTTTTTGCCCACTCACTATGTGCCAGTCACTATGTACTTTTATCTCACTAACACTTTAATTCTTAAAATTCTATCAGATAAGATATTAGTGTAATTTACCGTTTACATGTGAAGTCAACTGAAGCAGAGAGATAGGTAACTAGCCCAAGACCTTACAGCAAGTAAATAGAGGAGCCAACACTGGTCTCCTTTCAAGGCCCATGGTTTTCCCATAAACTCCAGTGGCTACATGCCTACACTTTCAATCATATTGTCCAGCCAAATATATATAAAGCTGCAGTCAGGGATATTGACTCAATGTGTTAGTTATTATAATCTTTGTATGAAACATATCTGATACCCACTCACCCTGACTAATGATTTCATATAACTGAAACTTCAAAAGTGGGGCAGTCCCCAGGACAATGTGAACAGTGGCTCGTCAAGGACTCATCTTCCGTCCTCCTCTGCACTTTGCAGTCCTTAGCACTGATCTCATCTTTAGGCTGGTTCAGCTCCTTCACACTGGATACCTTTTGGTAGAACATATCTTAAGCTCCATTGTTTAAATCCAGAATGTGTAGAAAACCTCTCTCTCAAGTACAGAACATAGCTACAGTCTGTCTGAGCCAAATGAAGCCATGTACCCTTGATCGGTCATTGCCTGCGTATGTGTGTGTTAAGTCGTTTCAGTCCTGTCCAATTCTTTGCAGCCCTATGAACTGTAGCCCATCAGGCTCCTCTGTTCATGAGATTCTCCAGGCAAGAATACTGGAATGGTTGCCATGCCCTTCTCCAGGGGATCTTCGACCCATGGGTCTTCGACCCAAGGATCGAATCCACATCTCTTATGTCCCCTGCATTGGCAGGCGGGATTTTTACCGCTAGCGCCACCTGGGAAGCCCCTCTGTCAGTCACTGGGGAATTGTCAAATATTGATTGGCTTAGAGGAAACAGAATCTTTCTCTAGAACTGAGAGTCAAAGGATAAACTTTCAAAATCAAGTTCTATTGGGAAGAGATAAGAAATGTTGGGTAGAAAATGCCTAGGCTCTGCCTGCAGCTACAATCCTATTTAAATTGTCTATGAAGGGCCACTTTACATGTATCCTCCCCACAAAATCTTAGGAAAAACATCAACAATGGCTGGAGAGTTATTAGAAACTTTGTATGTTCCTTTATTGAACTTCTGAATAAGGAATTATGTCACATGTTCCCATGCTTGTTTCTATTTGCTATTTTAACTGGGGGCCACTTCCAGGACAACTAATATTACTTTGTACCAAGAAAAAGAAATTGAGCCACTGTTTGGATGGGGGTTTTGTTTAGCCTAAGATTTAAGATTTAATTACTGAAAGGAATAACTGTCTTTTGTTACTGCGGTGCTCTGTAATTACTCTGGGTGTTACATAAAAATGGTTGTATGACTTTCTCTTGGAAAACATTGAAAGCTTTCAAATGGAACTATTGGTAAAGTGACAAAATGTTGGGTCATTGTGATATGTATGTTACTAAGATACAAATGGATATAGGCAGAATCAACAGAGTTTAATTTGAAAAATAGAAACAACTCTCATGGCAATCCTGAGCAAAGATTTTTTTCCCCCTACAATTTCCATTTTATAAAAGAAAAACAGTAGCAGCCATACAACTTTTTAAGATTTCCCAGGTGACCTTCATCAGATAATGTTCCACCATATGCTTAACTTAGTCTAAAAATTCAGTCAACCAAATGGGTAAGATAATTTTCCTAATTTAAATATAATAATGTCAAAGACATGGCTTGCATGATAGGGTACATTTCTTCTTTTATATTTTTTTTTAATATTTGATGAAGTACCAATAAGTACTGTAGGAAAAGAAAGAACTAATCTTTTGCATATTTATCATGTGCTAACTACTATACCTGCTGCTATATTTGCATTAACTTGCTTAACATTCACTACTATTCTACAAGATATAACCTATCTTCAATACAGAAATGAAAAGACTTTGGCTCAGAGTTTAATAAAACCTGTTCTGGTTTACATAGACATAGTGATGGAATAATAAATTGGACCTCAGTTCAGTCTGTCTAAAGGACAAATATTCTTCTTGCTTCTTTATGCCACTATTTTACATAAGCTGAAGGAGACCATTCCCCATCCCACACAAGGCTGAATATCGTAAGATACAATTCCATAACATATAGAAACCTCCTGAGGTTTTAACACATTTGTTTAATGACATATTTCCATATAGAATTTAGTCTAGACACTGTGCGAAATGCCAGGCTGGATGAATCACAAGCTGGAATCAAGACTGCTGGGAGAAATATCAACAACCTCAGATATGCAGATGATACCACTCTAATGGCAGAAAGAGAAGAGGAACTAAAGACCCTCTTCATGAGGGTAAAAGAGGAGAGTGAAAAAGCTGGCCTAAAACTCAGCATTCAAAAAACTAAGATCATGGCATTTGGTCCCATCATTTCATTGGTCCCATCATTTCATGGCAAATAGATGGGGAAAAAGTGGAAGCAGTGACAGATTTTATTTTCTTGGGCTCCAAAGTCACTGTGGTTGGTGACTGCAGCCATGAACTTAAAAGATGCTTGCTCTTTGGAAGGAAAGCTATGACAAACCTAGACAGGATATTAAAAGCAGAAATATCACTTTGCCAACAAAGGTCCATATAGTCAAAGCTATGGTTTTTCCAGTAGTCACATAATAGATATTAGGGTTGGACCTTAAAGAAGGCTGAGTGCTAAAGAATCGATGCCTTTGAATTGTGGTGTTGGAGAAGACTCTTGAGAGTCCCTTGGACAGCAAGGAGATCAAACCAGTCAATTAACCCTGAGTATTCATTGGAAGGACTGATGCTGAAGCTGAAGCTCCAATACTTTGGCTACCTGATGCAAAGAGCCAACTCACTGGAAAAGACCCTGATGCTGGGAAAGACTGAAGGCAGGAGGAGAAGGGGGCAACAGAGGATGAGATGGTTAGATAGCATCATTGATTCAATGGACATGCATCTGAGCAAACTCTGGGAGATAGTAGAGGACAGAGGAGCCTGGTGTGCTGCAGTCCATGGCGTCATAAAGAGTTGTACACACTGACTTAGCAACTGAACAACCATAACAAAAGGCTCCATGAGGTTAGTCCTCAGCCTTATCACTTTATAAATTCCTGCATCTCACATTCAAAATTTAAATACTTTGTCAAAATTTGTTAATTGGCAGCCTTAAGTGAACATGTTTATAATTTAAAGAAAACACTAGGCAAGTATACAGTGATTTAAGATCTACAAAACAAGCTACAGTCTGTCAGAGAAAAATTATCTTACAAAGCAGCCTGTGTCTGATATAACTCTGAGGCAGACTCTGTCAGGTCCATAGAGGCCAACAAATTCTGTGCTTCTGAGTCCTGCCATCCCTGGTCACCTCCGCAGAATGCACACAATCCAGACCAGCTACCCAGGCAGCTCAGTCCCTTGTTCTCTGTGCTTTCTCTCTTCTCACCCAGCCCCTATCCTCCTTTCCCTCCAGACCATCCCACTGCAAACCCTCTGTGCCTTATTCCAGAGTAAACAGGCTCCCTTTTACTCTCAGCTGCTGCACAGAACACTTTCTATACTGCCTTGCTTACTAAAACTTGGTGCATCTCCTAAGGCCACTTTTTCTTTGGTGGCCCTTTCAAGGGCCATATTCCCCCATGCCATAGCACATATCTCTCTCCCAAATACCATATTCCATAGCTCTAAGGCATGCATTCTGCCTTCATTTCACTCACCAGTGCATTTTTCAAGCCATTATTTCCCTGTCCTTACATTTACAAAGTATGTTTGTCACTTGCAATTCATGTTGTTTAATATATCATCAACTCCTCCTAAACCATTAACTACTAACCGCCTGGTTATGGTCTTAATCAAAGTTTTTGGCCTCTGTATCATAATGCTCCTCTCTACTCCAAGTCTCATCCAGAGATTCCCAATCAATACCCATGTATAATAATTACTTTCAGCTCTTTAAAGTGTCCCATTCCTACTCTGCCTCTTCTCAGACTTCAGCTCTTTTCTGTCTCTATTTTTTATTTAGTCTATACCCCAGGACCCATCATGTCACCCCTCTCATAATACTCTTCTCAACAACTTTGCCCCATATCCTCCCTTCACACTATCCTAGGAAACCCCACCTTCAGCTTCCATGATCTACCAGGCAGTACTGGAAAATATAAAATCACAGTGGATATTGATGACCTTTCTTGTTCTAGACCTTTGATCTTCTCTTGGTTTTTAGCACTGCCTATAAGCCATATATTCCTAGCCAGCAATCTCCTCTTATCAAGTATTAGTAATACTTTTAAAACTTCATCAGTCTTCTCAGGCAGCATGCCTCAAACCTCCTATCTGACTCTTAAGATATGTCTTCATCTCTTACTTTAGGAAGAATGAACAGACAATCCTATGGGAATTTCTTTAGCTTCCCACTCTCATATCTACAGAACTAACCAAGCCTACCCTTGTATTTTTCTCTTTTCTGTCTCAGTAGAAGAGCTTCCCCTCCTGAGGCTGATCCTAAAACTTATGCTTTGACTTCCAACGAAGTCTTCTAACTAACCCATTACAAGTACTTTTACCAGTTACTGATGACCTCCTGAATTTGGCAATAAGGAGTTCATGATCTGAGCCACAGTCAGCTCCCAGTCTTGTTCTTGCTGACTGTATAGAGCTTCTCCACCTTTGGCTGCAAAGAATATAATCAGAAAAGGCAGAGGAACCAGAGATCAAATTGCCAACATCTGCTGGATCATGGAGAAAGGAAGAGAGTTCCAGAAAAACATCTATTTCTGCTTTATTGACTATGCCAAAGCCTTTGACTGTGTGGATCACAATAAACTGTGGAAAATTCTGAAAGAGATGGGAATACCAGACCACCTGACCTGCCTCTTGAGAAACCTATATGCAGGTCAGGAAGCAAGAGTTAGAACTGGACATGGAACAACAGACTGGTTCCAAATAGGAAAAGGAGTACGTCAAGGCTGTATATTGTCACCCTGCTTATTTAACTTATATGCAGAGTACATCATAAGAAACGCTGGGCTGGAAGAAGCACAAGCTGGAATCAAGATTGCCAGGAGAAATATCAATAACCTCAGATATGCAGATGACACCACCCTTATGGCAGAAAGTGAAGAGGAACTAAAAAGCCTCTTGATGAAAGTGAAAGAGGAGAGTGAAAAAGTTGGCTTAAAGCTCAACATTCAGAAAACGAAGATCATGGCATCTTCACTTCATGGGAATTAGATGGGAGAACAGTGGAAACAGTGTCAGACTTTATTTTTTTGGGCTCCAAAATCACTGCAGATGGTGACTGCAGCCATGAAATTAAAAGACACTTACTCTTTGAAAGGAAAGTTATGACCAACCTAGATAGCATATTCAAAAGCAGAGACATTACTTTGCCAACAAAGGTCCGTCTAGTCAAGGCTATGGTTTTTCCTGTGGTCAGGTATGGATGTGAGAGTTGGACTGTGAAGACAGCTGAGCGCTGAAGAATTGATGCTTTTGAACTGTGGTGTTGGAGAAGACTCTTGAGAGTCCCTTGGACTGCAAGGAGATCCAACCAGTCCATTCTAAAGGAAATCAATCCTGGGTGTTCTTTGGAAGGAATGATGCTAAAGCTGAAACTCCAGTACTTTGGCCACCTCATGCGAAGAGTTGACTCATTGGAAGAGACCCTAATGCTGGGAGGGATTGGGGGCAGGAGGAGAAGGATGGGCAGGAGGAGAGGATGAAATGGCTGAATGGTGTCACTGACTCGATGGACATGAGTTTGGGTGAACTCTGGGAGTTGGTGATGGACAGGGAGGCTTGGCGTGCTGCGATTCACGGGGTCGCAAAGAGTCGGACAGGACTGAGCCACTGAACTGAACTGAACTGATGACCTCCTTGTTGCTATTCAGTGGATGGAGTTCTGTTCTTAACTAACTTGATTTCTGTGAACCTCTTCCTCCTCCTTGGAACACTTTCTTCCATTAATTTGTATAACACTACACTCTCCTGGTTTTCCTAGAACATACCTGTCCATTCCTCAGTATCTTCCTCTACCTCCTCTACAATTGTTCTACCTTAAGGCTCCATCCTTGGTTATCTTCTCACTCTGCATCTTTCCACCAAGCAATTTCACCCATTCCTATACCCTCAACCACAATTAGTATCAGCAGTCCTTAAATTGAGTCATGGGTCTATTTGAGAATCTGATGAAAATTCTGGACATTGTCCCTAAAAACATATGCACAAGCAGAAATTTTTCCAAACCATTTTAGGAGGTTCATGGATACTCTGAAACCTATAAACGGATCTTTCAGAAGGCTTTCCTGATCTGCATTGCTAACAACCCCCAAATCTTCATCTCCATCCACCTAACTTAGACAAGACTCATATCACACTGCCTACTTGATGTTTCTAATTGAATATTCCACCAGCATCACACACTCAACATGTTTAAGACCGACTGTTGTCTTCCTACCCTAAACCTGACTCCTACTGATTCACTTTTTTCTCTTTCAGTAATATTTTCTTCATTGGGTTTTATGAAATTCTTGTTAAGTTTATTCCCAGATATATTAAATTGCTTCCATTGAGAATGGGATATATTTCCCATTTCTATTTCTAGGTGCTTACTGCTATCATAGAAACAAAAGCTATTTTTGTATGTTTATCAAATATTCAGGCATCTTGTTAAATTTTGCTAACTTTTTACTCTAATCTCTTGGACTTTCTAAATATAAATTCAAAGAATTGGCAAAAAGCTAGTTTATTTTCCTTTTCTTATGTTTATGCTGATTATTCAATGTTCTTGTCTTACTGCATTTGCTAATCTGGCTACTGAAAGTGTGCAGTCAACATTATTGGCATCATCTAGGAGCTTATTAAACATGAAGAATCATAGTCCCATCCCTAGATCTACTAAATCATAAGCTGCATTCTAAAGATCCCCAGGTTTGGTAGCTCAGCTGGTAAAGAATCTGCCTGCAATGCAGGAGACCCCAGTTTGATTCCTGGGTCACAAAAATCCCCTGGAGAAGGGATAGTCTGCCCATTTCAGTATTCTTGGGCTTCCCTGGTGGCTCAGCTGGTAAAGAATCTGCCTGCAATGCGGGAGAACTGAGTTTGATCCCTGGTTGGGGAAGATTCTCCTGGAGAAGGGAAAGGCTACCCACTCCAGTATTCTGGCCTGGAGAGTCCATGGACTGCATAGTCCATGTGATCACAGAGTCGGACACAACTGAGCAACTTTCATTTTCACTTCAGGTGACTCATGTACACAGCAAAGACTGAGCAATACTGCTACAGAATATGCAAGACAATATTGAATAGTAATGATTACAGTAGCTACAGTAAATCCATTTACTGAATTTAATTGAAGTGGGCTCTATGCTTCAGTATTTAACTAATTTTGGTGAAGTTTTTATAGCACAAATATAATTTTTTTCTCATGCCATCTTAAAATTTTTTATTTAGAATTTCTTTGTATATGCTAATATATCAAATTTCTTTATATATATGATAATATAATCTTTCTACTTTAAGTTAGTATAATTCACTACAACAACAAATGGTTCAGTTCATTACACCAACAAAGTAATCTTTTGATATACTATTGGATCCTATATCTTAATATTTTAAATAATTTTAATTTTTTATTCTATATCCATAGACAATTGATCTCTAGCTTTCTTTAATGGTTTGAGGTATTAAATTATAGCAGTTTTATAAAATGATTTGGGGACTATATTTGTCATCTTTGTCAGTAGACTGGAACAGTGATTGGCAAAGCTAGTTTGCACATTAGAATTACCTGGGGAGCTTTATTGTTGCTCAAATGCTAAGTTGTGTCCCCAACTCTTTGCAACCCCATAGATTGCAGCACACCAGGCTCCTCTATCCTCCACTATTTCCTAGAGTTTTCTCAAATTCACATCCATTGAGTTGGTGATGCTGTCTAAACATTTCATCCTCTGTCTCCTCTTTCTCTTTTTGCCTTCCATCTTTTCTAGCATCAGGGTGTTTTTCCAATGAGTCAGCTCTTCACATCAGGTGGCCAAAGTATTGGAGCTTCAGCATCAGTCCTTCCAATGAATATTCAGTGTTGATTTCCTTTAGGATTCGCTGGTTTGATCTCCTTGCTGTCCAGGGACTCTCAAGAGTCTTTTCCAGCACTTCAGTTTGAAAGCATCAGTTCTTCAGTGCTCAGCCTTCTTTATGGTCTGGCTCTCACATCCATACATGACTACTGGAAAAACCATTTATATGAACGACAAATATATGAACATTTGTTGGCAAAGTGATGTCTCTGCTTTTTAATGTTAGAGAAGTAATAGTGTTCAGGCCTGGCTCCTCGAGATTCTGATTCAGGTGTCTGGGACTCACCAGAAAACAGTATTTTCAATTAAGTTAAATTTTAAAAAAACAGTTCCACAGGTGATTCTAGTGAGTCTTTAGGCCTGTGAAATACTGGTCTAGTGTCCTTTAAATAACTTGGGAAGATTAAATATAATTTAGCCATTATCTTGTCAATGGGTGCTATTCAGTCACCTTCTCAATTCCTTCTAATGTAATTGTTCCATTACAATTTCCCATTTCTTTTTGGATGAATTTTAATAAACTTATATCTTGCTCGTTATGAGGCTAAGGACATTTCCTTCTATTCTCATTTTGTTGAGAGTTTTTTTCTTTTTAACATGAATGGATCTTCAATTTTGTCAAAGGCTTTTCTTGTATCTATTGAGATGATGATGCAGTTTAATTTCTTTCATATCTTAATATGGTGAATTACATTGATTGATTGTGAAACGTTGAACTAGCTTCTCCTTCCCAAGATAAATCTCATTTGATTGTGACATCCTTTTTATATGTTGTTGGATTTTATTTGTTAATGTTTTATTGAGGGGGAAAAATCAGGAAACTCAACCTTACTGGTCATTTTTCACTTTCCTTTGCATATGTCTGCTATTACTTACTTCTCAGATTCTTCAGATAGTTGCTTCATTGCTTTCTGTAGTCTATGCAGATTTTCAGTTGGAATCAGTGGAAGAGATAAAGAGTGGCAAGCTTACTCCATCTTGATGAGTACCAGAACTCTGTCACTATTTTTGGATGTTTTTTGTAAATTGCACATCCAATAAGTCTGCTTTTAAATGGAGAATTCAGTCTATTCACATAATGCTCATATTTTTTATTTCATTTCATTTTATTTTTTATACTATTTGTGATCTTTGGTATTTTTCTGTTGTTTAATTATTCCCTCCATTCACAACCTCCTGCTATTTAAAAATGCCATTGTATTAATTTTCCAATCCATAAGTATTCACTTTCTCTTTCCTGGAGGTCATAAGCAAGCGCCTTTTATTCAACTAACACACAAAAAGTGGATACCAACTGTTTTCTTTCCAATAAGGCTTTGGTCTTTCCTTTCTTTACTCTTTCCTTTAAAGAAATGCTCTTTAGAACATATTTTCTTTCAACATTCTTTTCCCCTTCACAAATGAGTCTTTTCCCATATTAAAAAAATTTTTTTTCCTCTTCCTTTCCTCCAGTTTCCACCAAGGTTGTACAGAGATTTAGTACTTTGTTTAGCTCCAGACTAGCATTATTTTTTCCAGTACACATCCTCCATTCCAGGATCATTGTCTTAGCCCTTGCATTATGGATTTAGATAGATGGGAACATACTTCATCCTCCTTTGCCCCTCTCTAAGTCCTCTTCATCTTGTCCTATCATATATACAAAAGTAATATATAAGATAGCAATTAGAATAATGGCTACCCTGGGGAGAGGAATGAGGAAGCCTACTAGGGTGCTGTAAATATATGTTTTTTTGTTTTCTGTGGTGCTTCCATGTTTATACATATGTAAAAATCATCAACCTGTATGTTTAAGATCTTTGCACTACTCTATATGTGACCTATAGCTCAAGAAAAAGTTCAAAGAGGATGAAGAATATCAATAAACTGATAGCTTACCTATAGAAGACAGTTGAAAAATAGAACCAAGAATATGCCTCTCTTCCATAAAAAGCACCATAGCAAAATCTGTTAAAGGCAATTTCTAGCAAAGCTCTCAGGAACAAATATACTTAATGCCATTTTAAAAATAGAGAAATAAGGAGATTCCCAAATAATTTTGGAACATGAAAAGGTGACCTCATATTTTTGCCCTTAAATTGGCCAGAATAAAGAAGTGTCAAGTTGTTGTCATTTAGTCACTAAGTCATGTCTGACTCTTTTTCAACCCCATGGACTGTACCCTGCCAGGCTCCTCTGTCCATGGGATTCTCCAGGCAAGAATACTGGAGTGGATTACCATTTCCTTCTCCAGGGGATCTTCCCAACCCAAGGACTGAACCCACATCTCCTGCATTACAGGCAGAGTCTTTACCACTGAACCACCAGGAAAGCCCAACCATCAAGTACCCACATTCTAAAGAAAGCTGCAAACAGTTGGAGACAGTTGGGCTTATTAGGAAGCAATGACTTAGCCCTCCTAAACCAGCCATGCCTCCTTCCACTTTGAGGTGCTAGAATAAGGAAAATGCTGAAGGCTTCTAGCTTCTTCATTCCCCACCCCCTCCTCACCTCCCTAATCCCCACTACCCATCCTCCTACCCCAGGGCCCTTCAGCAACAAGTTAAGTTGATCTGGATGGAGGGAAACAGATTCAAACAAGAATGTGCATCAACATCTCAGCTCAAGTTATTAGAATCAAGTGAGCTTAAGTTATTAGAATCCATAGTTACCCAATTATAATTTCCACCCAAGAGTGGTCACCATGCAAATAAGTCAAGAAGCCATAACAAGTGTTTTTTTTTTTTTTTAATCTGTTTAAATGCTATTAAATAAAATCCATTGGCAAGCACGGCATAACCAAGTGCATGCTGCTCTCTTCCAGATGATAAATGTGAATTTCAAGAAAAAAATTAATGAGGACAACATCTGCTTGTGTCAATCCAGGTTGTTCCTTCTATTGTAGCAAAAGCATCTTTTGTAACACACGTACATTTCTTCACTGAGAGCCCACTTTCACTCTCTTTTTCACCTCTGTGCAAATGAAAGTTGTGAAGCAGTCATTTCACCTACTGGATTTTGAGGTCTGTTTGCATTTCCATTCATTTATGGGGTTCTGCATTCAGGTAAATGGAGAGAAAATGCTAACAGAGCAGCAGGCCTTGATCTGAAATCAGCATTTAGAGTATCTGCCCACATAGCAAGAGATCTTCTTGTAAGATTGAATGATGCTGATAAGTAATAGATTGACCTGCTGTGTGGAAGCCATGGAAAGGCAGCTAATGGGGCTTACATAGGTTCTGGGGACCAAGCAAGCATTTGCAGCAGGATCTGATGAAAAAGAAAAATCTAACTAAGGTGTTATTGGTAAATTAACTCAATATGTAAAAATGTATGTGTGTGTGTGTGTGTTGAGAGGCAAAATTAGCCATTAACACATGCTGTTTGGTCTGTCTACCTTCTGTTGCAATTTCTAGCACTGTCTAGCAGTCTTTTGGGAACCTGCCCCATGTTTCAACTGTATTCCTGCTGAGAGAACAGGCTCCCAGGGACATGGGCATTCATATGCCATTAAAACCAATCAATTTCACTGTTGTGTTTTTACAAATATTTCCACACAATTATCATCAGAAATAAAATTTTCTGAATAGTATCACACAAAGTATATCTCAGAAAACACTGCAAAAGTCAAAGTATCTATTTGGAGTCCCCAATCCTAAGGGGAATCCATTTGGGGAATCCATTAGGGAATCCATTTGGAATCCGCAAACAAATCCTAAAAGATGATGCTGTTAAAGTGCTGAACTCAGTAAGTCAGCAAATTTGGAAAACTCAGTAGTGGCCACAGGACTGGAAAAGGTCAGTTTTCATTCCAATCCAAAAGAAGGGCAATGCCAAAGAATGTTCAAACTACTGCACAATTGCACTCCTTTTACATGCTAGTAATGTCATCCTCAAAATCCTCCATGCCAGGCTTCAGCAGTAAGTAAACCAAGAAATTCCAGGTGTACAAGCTTGGTTTAGAAAAGGCAGAGGGATCAGAGATCAAATTGCCAGTATCCACTGGATCATAGAAAAAGCAAGAGAATTACAGAAAAAATCTACTTCTGCTTCACTAAAGCTTTTGATTGTGTGGATCAGATCAAACTGGAAAATTCCTAAAGAGATGGGAATACCAGACCACCTTACCTGCCTCCTGAGAAACCTGTATGTAGGTCAAGAAGCAACAATTAGAACCAGATATGGAACAATGGACTGTTTCAAAATTGGGAAAGGAGTACGTCAAGGCTGTGTATTGTCAACCTGCTTATTTAACTTCTGTGCAGAGTACATCATACGAAATGCCAGGCTGGATGAAGCAGAGCTGGAATCAAGATTGCTGGGAGAAATATCAATAACCTCAGATATGCAGATGACACCATCCTTATGGCAGAAAGTGAAGAGGAACTAAAGAGCCTCTTGATGAAGGTGAAAGAGGAGACTGAAAAAGTTGGCTTAAAACTCAACATTCAAAAATCCAAGATCATGGCATCCGGTCCCATCACTTCATGGCAAATAGATAGGGAAGCAATGGAAACAGTGACAGACTTTCTTTTCTTAGACTCCAAAATCACTGCAGATCCTTGCTGACTGCAGCCATGAAATTAAAAAACATTTGCTTCTTGAAAGAAAAGCTATGACCAATGTAGACAGCGTATTAAAAAGCAGAGACATCACTTTGTCAACAAAGGTCTGTATTGTCAAAGCTATGGTCTTTCCAGTAGTTATGTACGGACGTGAAAGTTGGACCATAAAGAAGGCTGACTGCCAAAGAATTGATGCTTTTGAATTGTGGTGTTGGAGAAGACTCTTGAAAGTCCCTTGGACTGCAAGGAATCAAACCAGTCAATCTTAAAGGAAATCAGTCCTGAATATTCATTGGAAGGACTGTTGCTAAAACTCCAATACTTTTGCCACTTGATGCAAAGAGCAACTCATTGGAAAAGACCCTGATGCTGGGAAAGCTAGAAGACAGGAGGAGAAGGAGACAACAGAGGATGAGATGGTGGGATGGCATCACCGACTCGATGGACATGAGTTTGAGCAAGCCCCGGTAGATGGTGATGGACAGGGAAGCCTGGTGTGCTGCAGTCCATGGGGTTGCAGACTGAGCAAGTGAAGAACAACAGCGATCTTTAGACTTCTCTTTGTGGTTTCCACCTCATTCAGCATCTTAGGAACCAGCAGACATATTCTGCAGCTGTGAAAGTACCAAGGCAACTTCAGCTTCTCTCTCAGGCCAAGGTCATCCTGTGCACTTTGCATTTTGGCATGCTGTGAGCCACCCATTAGCCAAACTAAAGTGTGTGTGTGTGTGTGTGTGTGTGTGTGTGTGTAAGAGAGAGAGAGAGAGAGAGAGAGAGAGAGAGAGAGAGAGAAGGGGACACCTGCTCTAAGAGAAAGGATAAATAGTTCTTGCTAAGGTATAAATACGGAGAAGGCAATGGCACCCCACTCCAGTACTCTTGCCTGGGAAATCCCATGGACGGAGGAGCCTGGTAGGCTGCAGTCCATGGGGTCGCTAAGAGTCGGATACGACTGAGTGACTTCACTTTCACTTTTCACTTTCTTGCATTGGAGAAGGAAATGGCAACCCACTCCAGTGTTCTTGCCTGGAGAATCCCAGGGACGGGGGAGCCTGGTGGGCTGCCGTCTATGGGGTCACACAGAGTCGGACACGACTGAAGCGACTTAGCAGCAGCAAGGTATAAATAACTGATAAATAACAGTCTCATAGGAAAGTCACGTCTTCACGTGTTATTTCTTTTTGTAAGATTTGTAACCACTTCCTAAACTTTCTTCATTTTGACCAAGAATAGAGTCTTAAGTTAAATGGGAAAAGCTCTAATGATGGAACACAGAATCATGGGCACTGAGCTGATAAATGAGATTGCCGTCCTGGGAGCCTGAGAATGTTATACTGTGTGGGTTTCCCTGAAAACCTAACTATTGACTCTGCCTTATTTCAAAGTCTTTCTAGGACAGAGGGCTATGTTTGCCTCTCTGGTCTTTGTATAAAAACAAGAATATTAGTGCAAAAATCAGTTCCTCAGAGCACCTATGTTAGGTCCCGAGAGGCTCAAACATTGGGGTAGTTGATGAGGCAGTCAGAGAGAATCCAGCAGGCTCTAACGCATGCTCCTGCAGTGGCCACGCTACAGTTAGCTCATAAGCCAAAAGCACTTGAGTTTAGCCAGAGCTGAGAACAAACAGTAGGGCAGACGGGGCAGGCTTGGCAATGCGGAGTGTTGTGTGATGCTCGACGTTCCCTCCCTGTGAAAGTCTTGGGAACCTGGGGGACGTGAAGGATTCGTTCTAGACACTTAGAACTTGGTCTCTCTCCCACATGTACTTCTTGTCTAGTTGCATCAACAAAGGTACAATTGAGGAAGGATGTAAATGTTAGAAGGAACTTTCCAGATAGAAGCAAGGGAGCAGAACCCAGCACCCATGTAACTGCCTCTTTTATCATCTGCAGCTTGCTCTCTGAGGTACAACTACATCCTCACCCATGTAGCAAGACCAAACTCAAATTCTGCCACGGTGCCTCTAAGTCACATTGTTACTGCTACTCCATGAAATGTATGCGTGTGTGCTCAGTCCTGTCTGACTCTTTGCAACCTCATGGACTATAGCCCACCAGGCTCCTCTGTCCATGGGATTTCCTAGGCAGGAACACTGGAATGGGGTGCCATTTTCTGCTTCAGGAGATATTCCCAAACCCACATTTGTTGCGCTACAGACGGATTCTTTACCACTGTGCCACCTGGGTTTCCCGGTACCACTTCATACTTCCAAGCACATCATACTGCCCATAGTAGGTATATCATAAATGTACTGAATGATCTATCCCACCTCTGGTGGTTCTTATCTCCCTGTGTGACTATAGCTTGTGTCCCAGTAGGATCATAAACAGGGACAGCATATTACACTTCGTTTGCCCTACAGTTCCTCCCAGAGCACCATATTCAGAGTGCTCTGTGGAGACACTGAACCGTTAATACTTTCCTGTGCTTGCATAGACGAGCATTTTCTGTTCATGTCTCTTTCCTTATTTACATTATTCAGTACAGTGGGTCCTTTTAAACTTTCACCTACAATGATTGCTAGTATAACATACCAGCCTCTAAATGGAATTAGTTTCCTCATGCTGCTGAAGAGCTGCAAGAGATCAATTTTATGTGATATTTTGATCATTCACACCCTGTTTCTGAGAAGAATTATGGCAAGAAAGAAGGAAAGAGAGAGATGAAGGAAGGAAGGAAGGAAGGAACTGTTTAGTAGATAATAAAAAATTTCCACTCATTTCTTATATTTATCCATTTTCAAGACCACTTTCCATTTATTTAATTCTTTTTTCTGAAGTGTTTCTGAAGAAAAATAAAAGACATTTTCCCCTTGAGGCAGTCTGTTTGGAATGAACTATCTGAAGGGCAACCCAGCAGTGTGGGCTTCCCTAAGTAACACGACCATCCATCACTTTAAGGAAGCACAATGTATTAATAAAATGGATAAACCAGTTTAGCAGGATTAAAGAAAGATTTTCTACTTTCCAGGGGAGAATTACTTCAAGCTCCTACATTGCATCGGACATGAATTTCAACTTTTAACTTTTGAGTTGCATAAAACTTTTTTAAGAGAAGTACACTTATAAACAAGAATTTCTCTGAATCCTTTTACAAGAGGAGCCCGAGGGAGAATCTTCCAGTTCCAGCCACTAATCCAGTGAGATTGTATCTGCATTTGAAAGAGTGATGTCAGACCCTCTACAGCTGTGACCCAGGGGGTGTGGGCCAATCAAAGCCTCAACGTGCAGCTGCGCCTGCTCATTTGTTCTCCTAGATCTTATCAGGTTTGACTCCTTTTCCCATTAGAACTCCTCTTTCTCACTTTCAGCCTCCATTTTCCTCTACTCACAAATACCCACAATAGAAAGGAGCTTAATGGTCTTCTAATCCACTGATTTTCAAACTATTTTTTTAAATAAGAGAGTCCTTTCCGCAAATGAAGTGGTGCACGCTAAGTCGCTTCGGTTGTGTCTGACTCTTTGTGACCCCATTGACGGTAGCCCAACAGGCTCCTCTGTCCAAGGGATTCTCCAGGCAAGAATACTGGAGTGGGTTGGCATGCACTCCTCCAGGGGATCTTCCCGACCCACAGATCGAACCCACGTCTCCTATGTCTCCTGCATTGGCAGGTGGATTCTTAACCACTAGCGCCAGCTGGGAAGCCCCCTCAAATGAAGGCTATCCTTGAAACCCAAGATGTAAAACAGAGCCCCCGGATGTGCTCTGATCATGGAGCATAGCACCGCCAGCCGCCCACCTGCGGCACTGACCTGCCCTTCTGAATAAGGATTCCCAGAGGGAAATGGCACTCCATCCCTGGACATGTGGAGAACCTGCAGGCTGGATTCAGGGTTTCGCAGTGAAGGTGTTACTGCCATCTGGGGGCAGAAACAGTCTACTGTGTAGGATTTACTTCTGTGTCATAGTCCTCTGACTTCCTCAGCTAAACCCCCGTCGTGCCCTCCCATACTTGTGTTGACTAACATCAGCTACTGAGAGAGGATGGTCTGGTTCCACCTGGGCTGAGAATAACATGGCTGTGAAATGATTTCCCCAGCGTTAGTCAGGGTGCAAGGCAAGGACGGGGCTTCCCTGGTGGCTCAGCAGTAAATATCCTGCCTGCAATGCAGGATGCCATGGGAGACGCAGGTTCGATTCCTGGGTCAGGAAGAGGCCCTGCAGGCAGGCATGGCAACCCACTCCAGTATTCTAGCCTGGAGAATCCCATGGTCTTAGGAGCCTGGTGGGCTACAGTCCATAGGGTGGCAAAGAGACACAACTGAAGCGTCTGAGCACACACACACACACACATACACACACACACACACACACACAAGGCCAGAATGAACCCAGGTTTCCCGATTCCCAGCCTATTGATCTTTCCTCTCCAGCGCATGGACTTTCCTGCCAGCTACAGTTTCTTTTTTTTTTTTCTGTCCCTCACTCCTTTTGAATTTTGCCCTAACAGTTGGACCCCTGTCTACCAAAATTCAGCTTCTACTCCTAGTCTATGAGGCTGCCTTAAACTGCTGCCACTGCTGCTTCTAATGTGGAAGCCAGAGACGCTGTTCCATCTAAGGATGGAGATGAGTATACACAAAGAAGAGATATCCCTAGCACTTTTTCAGTTCATAGCACAAATTCAAGCCCTGGCCCCATGACCGATGTAGCTTCTCACTGCAATGTGACTTGCAGTTCACTCGTCCAGATGAACTGATTTTTTTTAATTGAAATATAGCTGATTTACAATGTTGTGTTGCTCTGGTGTACAACAAAGTGATTTAGTTATATGTACATATATTCTTTGTGATATTCTTTTCCATCATAGGTTACTACAAGACATTGAATAAGTTGCCTGTGCTCTGCAGTTGGTGGTGTTTAGTCCCTCAGTTGTATTTGACTCTTTGTGACCCCATGAACCGCAGCACACCAGGTTTCCCTGTCCTTTGCCATGTCCAAGAGTTTGCTCAAACTCATGTCCATTGAGCCAATGATGCCATCCAACCAACTCATCCTCTCTTCCCCCTCCTCCTGCCCTCAGTCTTTCACAGCATCAGGGCCTTTTCCAATGAGTCGGCTCTTTGCATCATGTGGCCAGAGTTCTGGAGCTTCAGCTTCAGTGTCAGTCCTTCCAGTGAATATTCAGGGTTGATTTCCTTTAGGATGGACTGTTTCTATCTCCTTTCTGCCCAAGGGAGTCTCAAGAGTCTTCTCCAGCACCAGAGTTTGAAAACATCAATTCTTATACAGTGCTGCTGCTACTGCTAAGTCACTTCAGTTGTGTCCGACTCTGTGTGACCCCATAGACAGCAGCCCACCAAGCTCCCCCATCCCTGGGATTCTCCAGGCAAGAACACTGGAGTGGGTTGCCATTTCCTTCTCCAATGCATGAAAGTGAAAAGTGAAAGTGAAGTCGCTCAGTTGTGTCCGACTCCTAGCGGCCCCATGGACTGCAGCCTACCAGGTTCCTTAGCCCATGGGATTTTCCAGGCAAGAGGACTGGAGTGGGGTGCCATTGCCTTCTCCGTCTTATACAGTAGGACTTGTCATTCATCTGTTTTATATATCATAGTTTGTATCTGCTAATTCTAAACCTCTAACTTATATCTTCTCCCACACTGATCTTCTTTTCATCTCTACAAAAGGTACTGTTTGATTCTGGATCAACAGAATCTATATGTATATAATTATATAGATATACTAGATATATAATCATCTATATTCTATATAACCTTGATTCTTGTAGAGCATCTATTGGCCAATGGTTTCACCAAACAATTCCTGCTGTGTGGCTTTCTACAGGACACCTGCCTTTTCTGACCTCAGTGTCCTCAACATGTGGATCTTAGTTCCCCAACCAGGGTTCGAACCTGCACCCCCTGCATCAGAAGTGTAGAGTCTTAACCACTAGACTGCCAGGGCAGTCCCAGTGTCCTCATTTATAAACTGGGGAGAAGAGAAAACCTGAAGGGTCCTTATATGGATTCAGTGCAATAAAGCCCAGCTACTATTCAGAATCATATTGTCACCATTTCCTTGCTTTATATAATTTGTTGGGATAAAGTAAATGCCCCTTTAAAGTTGTAAAACAGAGGTGGCTGAGTACCCAAATTCTAGATTCCCTGCCCAGAATTTCCCTCAGCTTTCAAGCTCGCCTAGTAATGTCAGCCCATTTTGGGAGAAAGTGTTAGAAGTGCCTCTTTCTCCTGTAATAAGACTGGTAGACATCCCCCTTGTCATCTGGGAGATCTTATTTCCCACTGATATAGGGGTCGGCAAATTTCCAGACCTCCTAAAATGGGTTTTTACTAACAGTCTATCAGGTCTCCAGAGGGAACTATCATGTCTGAGGCAGCCAGGACTCTTTCTTTTTTTACTGACAGTTTGAGTTGTGTTCTTGAGATCATTTTTGACAAGGAAAAAAACAGCTCAAGTACAAAGAAATCACAGACCATCTACAGTGACCAATTTTCAAACTTCAAAATCCACATGAGTGCTTAATTATGCCACACACACAAAAAAAGAATTTTCATGGAAGTTTGCTGTAAAATTTTGTTTTTTGCACTCAGTTGCACTCAAGAATCAGTTGAACAATTTCAAAGATCACAGCCATTAAGTCAAACTAAACCAAACACATTGTTCTAAGATATTTGCCAAAAGTTGTTTCAGGGTACAATTTGCTTCACTATGTCAATTAGTTTTTGCAAAGTTATATTTGTGTAGAGCATCTGTTAGATGCCTGTTTAAAATCTATCCATATGGTTAGTGTTTTAAACGATATATACAGATGTTAAGTGTATATATGAAAAAGTACCCTTTATTTTAAAAAATAGTTAAAACCCAATAAATCATAACAAATTCAATATTGCATTCCATGTTGGGATTCTTTGAATAGATCACATTCAGCAGCTCTTCTTAATAGAAGGGCTTTGTGTGTTTCCGAGGAAATTGTGCCCAAGGAAAGACTGGCTCGGTTTCCCTAGCTCCATTTCCTTGCTCTTTTTCTCCCCAATGAAACAATAATTATTCAATTAATCTTGTCAACAAGTGGAGGCTGGTTTCATTTCAGTTGTTTACTAATTATTATTGGGTAGATCTTTAGATCCTTGAAAATGTTGTCCAATTGCGACAAGCTACTAATGAAGCAAGACTTGGTTAATTAGGGAATAAGAGCAATTAGCTTGTCAGCAGTTAATTCCAACAATCCCTAGAGAACTACATTTAGGGATATGTATCATAGGAGCTGCTGACCTTTAAACCTTGCTCCCATGCTGTCACTGCTGTTTAATGGAAAGTCACTTATTTTGTCCGGCTAATAACAGGTAATGAAGTAGCCTATGGCTCTGGCTTGCTACTCTGCTTTTCTCTTGCTAATTTTAGAAAGTTTAAAAATAGATGAATGGGTCTATTTTGGACATCAGTAAAAGAGGAAATCCAAGGTGGGACATTACAGAATCTATGGAGCACCCGCTGACCACCCCCAAAACTATCTGGAGCTCATTAGTCTTTATAGAGCTTTCTCTGCCAAAGAAAAGTTGGTTGTGAAAATTTTAAATAGAAAGGTTTGTGTGTGTGGGTTTTTGTTTTTTTTTTTTTTGACCCAAATTAGTTTTGTTTCAGAATTTGATTTAATAAGATGAAAGAGGGTAATTCTGAAATTTGTTCTCATTTCTATGTTTACTGATAGAGACTGTCTTTAAAAAGTGATAGAATTAGGTGATTACTTTGTAGCTTTTTGTGTGTGGAAGGTGAAGGAGGCTGGAATTCGGGTTGCTTTTCATAATAGATCTTAGAAAACAGCTTAGGGCAACTTGATAAGCTTGACTTTGCCAAAGAGCAAGTTTAAGCCAAGATAATGATTGTTCTAGCCTTGGACCTTCAATTTTCAGTATAAATTCTGTGCAGAACTTTCCACATCTAGACAGTGGCTGGATCTGACTGAGACCGATAGAGTTCATGGAATCAATTTGCTCTTTCCTGTCTCCTCATTCTTACGAAACATTTGGACAGGAATGTACAAGCCTAGCCTTGCCTCTCAGAAGTCCAGTCCCAGGCCCTGGTCTGTCTACCCTATGGCATGACAAAGCTTCACTTCTTTTTTTTTTTTTTTAATTTTTCTCCTTGGGAGCATTGTAAAAACTGTAGTAAGCTTAAGCCATTATACCAACTACAAAAGATATAAAAGGAACATGAAAATGGAAATGAAAGCGAAGGCAGCTAATCCTATCTCATCAACTAGTTTTCCCGAAGTCACTGATATTAGAGGCAACAATACTGATGCAGTTGGAATTCAAGATGCACAATAATAATACTCTCTCTTCCCCTCCTGAGTTCTGAACAAAATAAGAAATAAGACAAATGGGTAAGGTGGATCAGAACTCATACTACCTTTAAGTGATAGAATTCAGTTCATATTTTACTATATTTTCTAAGGAAATTACCTCAATATTTTAAAGAATTACCAAAATTTCAGTTCAATTCAGTCATTCAGTCATGTCCAACTCTGCGATCCCATGGACTGCAGCAAGCGAAGCCTCCCTGTCCATCACCAACTCCCAGAGTTTACTCAAACTCATATCCATTGAGTCAGTGATGCCATTCAACCATCTCTTCCTCTATCACCCCCTTCTCCTCCTATCTTCAATCTTTTGCAGCATCAGGGTCTTTTCAAATGAGCCAGCTCTTTGCATCAGGTGACCAAAGTATTGGAGCTTCAGCTTCAACATCAGTCCTTCCAATGAATATTCAGGACTGATTTCCTAAAGGATGGACTGGTTGGATCTCTTTGCTGCCCAAGGGACTTTCAAGAGTCTTCTCCAACACCACAGTTCAAAAGCATCAATTCTTCTGCACTCAGCTTTCTTTATAGTCCAACTCTCACATCCATACATGACTCCTGGAAAAACCATAGCTTTGACTAGACGGACCTTTGTTAGCAAAGTAATGTCTCTGCTTTTTAATATACTGTCTAGGTTAGTCATAACTTTTCTTCCAAGAAGCAAGCGTCTTTTAATTTCATGGCTGCAGTCACCATCTGAAGTGATTTTGGAGCCCCCCGAAAGAAAGTCTGTCAATGTTTTCACTGTTTCCCCATCTATTTGCCATGAAGTGATGGGACCAGATGCCATGAGCACAGCCTTGTCTAACTCAGTGAAACTACGAGCTATGCCATGTAGGGCCAACCCAAGATGGACGGGTCATGGTGGAGAGTTCTGACACAATGTGGTCCACTGGAGAAGGGAATGGCAAACCACTTCAGTATTCTTGCCTTGAGAACCCCATGAACAGTACCAAAATTTAATACTATCTTAAACATCATAAGAGAGAATGTGCTTGTTGTAGGAATATGGTTTCTATCACAGACAGGCAGGCTTCCTAATAGGAATAAACCTTGTAAAATAGATAGCTGGTTAGAAGTTGCTACATAACACAGGGAGCCCAGCCTGACACTGTGTGATGACCTAGAGGGATTGGATCCTGCTAACTCAGCAGTAAAGAATCCACCGGCAAAGCAGGAGACGCAAGAGACATGGTTTCAATCCCTGGGTCGGGAAGATCCCCTGGAGGAGAGAACGGCAACCCACTCCAGTATTCTTGCCTGGAGAATCCCATGGACCGTGGAGCCTGGTGGGCTATAGACCATGGGGTCACAAAGAGTCAGCCACGCCTGAAGCGACTTAGCGCACAGCATAGCATAGCTAGTTAACAATGTTGTGATAGTTTCATACGTACAGCAAAGAGATCCAACCATATGTATACATGTATCCATTCTTCCCCAAACCCCCCTCCACCAAGATTACCACATAACATTGAGCAGAGTTTTATGTGCTGTACAATATGTCCTTGTTGGTTATCCATTTTAAATATAGCAGAATATACCTGTCCATCCCAAACTCCCAATTTCTTTCCCCTATCCTTCTTCCTGGTAACCATGAGTTCGTTCTTTGAGTCTGTCTTTTACTTCTTGATATGGATATATTCTACCAATATGCTTTACCTTCATCTTATTGATGAGTAAAGACTGAAAGGAAAAGGAGCATTGGGTTGCCGCATCTTTCCCTGTCCCTCTATGCCAGCATTTTCAACCTAAGTGATTGACACAGAGGGGTAATACGAGTAGAAGATGTGATAGGCTTCCCAGGTTGATTTGTTTCTTAGAACACTGTTGCCTCTTTTTGTGTATGAAACAGTCTCTTTTAAACAGAAAGTGTGATTTGGGAGGCAGTTATCTCCCTGCACAACCTCTGCTACTCATTCCTTGTTGTAACATGCTTACCTTATACCTGCTTTGAACTTAGCTGAACTCCCTCTCATGCATCATGAGTGTGCCAGAGTCCTGTGCCTGAGGACATTGTGAACCTTGACTGCAATGGGACAGCTAGGAAGAAGGAGACTAATGCTGCACATACCCTCTCTGCTCAGACACAGGCTTTGTTGTCCCATCAGACTTCATGGATGGAACACAGGTCTGGAGACAAACAGAGACAGCAGAGAAATAAAGCAAGTGTGGGGTGCTTTTGGGCACGGGGCAATGCACAGTGGCGTAGGTCACATGCCTGTGAGACTGGCCCTGGAGAGAGGATTGGACCTAAGGGAATTCAGGCTGCAGATGAGCAGCCAGGAGGGCTGAGTTCCAGGATAGTGAATTGAAAGGGAGGGACACGTGGTGGAACAACTTCTTATTTTAAGCAATTGCTCTCACTTTTGCCAGGACGCTACAGTACCAACAACAAATGGGCCTTGTACCAACCCAACACCAGGCTGCAGGCTGTTGCTGGCAAGTGTGTTAGAGGTAACTTACTCCTCAATGAATAGGAAGTAATTCTTCTCAAGTTGTTATTCAGAGTTTTATGGAACCAATTTAGCCTTTGTGTTAAATTATGTTTAACACAAAAGTATGTGAGTTTTTGCTGCATTTTTGTGGGCATCTGGCAACAACCAGTCTGGTTAAATAAAAGTTTATTATAATTTCTCAACTGATGTAGTAAAATTGGTATAAACGTGTAGCTTTGGTAAATTAAACAGCTTTCAAAGTCCTTTACATTCATTACGTTTGTGACCACTTCAGAGTTTACAAAGTGCTTTTACCTACCGAATCCCCCATTTAACCCCCATAATATTCCTGTGAAGTAAAGTAAGCCAACATTATTATCCCTGTGTATGGGTGTATTTACCAGACCTATGAATCGGATTGCGTGAACCTACATTCTTCCATGGCCTCCACTGATTGGAAAGGTAGAAATACTGAATGCAAGCAATTCAAACCATAAGCTAGACAATGCACGATCTAGTGTGACAAGACTCTAAAAGATGAACTGGGCCAGTTGGATGGATCTCTCACCAGAGGCAAGGTAATTTGTCCAAATACAGACTTCTTTATACAGCTCATACTGAGTCTCAACATTTCTAAAATAGATCTATTGAGACATTTTCTCAAATTGCCCCTTTCTCAGTCTTCTCCATCTTAGTAAAAGGCACTTCCATCCACTTATTTGCTCAGCCAAAACCCTAGGGGTCATCCTTGAGTCTTCCTTTTCTTTCCATCCAATTTCTCAGTGAATTCTGCCAGTTCTGTATATAGCTTTAGTCTATCTGCTTCTTTCCATCACTACTGCCTACCCTCTGGCCCTGCTAGGTCACTTCAGTCATGTCTGACTCTGTGCGACCCCATAGACGGCAGCCCACCAGGCTCCTCTGTCCCTGGGATTCTCCAGGCAAGAACACTGGAGTGGGTTGCCATTTCCTTCTCCAATGCATGAAAGTGAAAAGTGAAAGTGAAGTCGCTCAGTCGTGTCTGACTCCTAGCAACCCCATGGACTGCAGCCTACCAGGCTCCTCCATCCATGGGATTCTCCAGGCAAGAGTACTGGAGTGGGGTGCCATTGCCTTCTCCGACCCTCTGGCCCTAGCTATAATCATCTCTTGCCTAACTTGGCAATAGCCTCAAAGTTGGTCTCCCTGCTTCCATTCTTGCCCATTGTAATCCCTTCTCCACACAACAGTCATCATGAGCTTTATAAAATGTGAATCAAACCATGTCATTTATATACTTAATTTTTTCATAGGTTCTTCATAGTTCAAGAGCTTATTGTCTTGATTTCCAAGGTTTTTCATGATCTGGAATTTACATTCCTCTCCAATCTGACTCAAACCAATCCCTTCAGCCACACTGACCTTCTGTTAGTACTTGGAGCCCATCAAGTTCTCTCTGCCCCAGGGACTTTGCACTTACTGGAATGAGCTTCCTTCAAACTCTTTGCAGTGCTTATTTTGAAATTGTTTTAATTTAAATTCACCTTTACAGGGAGGGCCTTCACTAGTCACCCATTCCAAAGTGATTTTCACCCACAGTTATTTTATTTAGTTCCTATTATTTCCCAGGGCTTTCCTGGGGGCTCAGTTGGTAAAGAGTCTTCCTGAAGTGCAGGAGACCCAGGTTTGATCCCAGGGTCAGGAATATCCCCTGGAGAAGGGAATGGCAACCCATTCCAGTATTCTAGCCTGGAGAATTCCATGGACAGAGGATATTGGTAGGCTACAGTCCATGGAGTCACGAAGAGTCAAACATGACTGAGTGACTTACACTTCAATTTACTTCACTATTATTTCCCATTATAGGCTTTATCACAGTCTTTCTTATTTATTAGTGTCTTTGCTTGCTTATCGGAGAAGGCAATGGTGCCCCACTCCAGTGCTCTTGCTTGGAGAATCCCATGGACGGAGGAGCCTGGTAGGCTGCAATCCATGGGGTCGCTAAGAGTCGGACACGAATGGGTGACTTCACTTTCACTTTTCACGCATTGGAGAAGGAAATGGCAACCCACTCCAGTGTTCTTGCCTGGAGAATCCCAGGGACGGGGGAGCCTGGTGGGCTGCCATCTATGGGGTCATACAGAGTCGGACACGACTGAAGTGACTTAGCATAGCATAGCATAGCATTGCTTGCTTATTGACCTTTTCTCCCATCAAAAAAAATATATTTTACCAGGGCAAGGACCTTGCATAAATTGCTTATACCTAGCACAAGGACGGGTACCTGGCATAATAATGGGGTCTCAATAATTTTTTACTTAAATGAAGAGCAGGGAAGAAGGCAAATGGACATACTGGAGCTGCTGATGTACTTGTACTTGGGACAACCTGACGTTTACTAAAGACCATGTACAAGCAGAGAAAATAAAAGTATATTCATAAGCAATAAAGAGGACATGAAAATGATTGCAGAAACTAGCCAAAATCTGAAAAAGAATTAATATAGACCCTACAACTGTCTTCCGTGGGAACAGTGTCCCAGTTCTTAACTTAGGACAGGAGTATCCCAACAATAAACTTCTTTTGTCAGACACCAACCAAAGTCTCAAGTTTTTTAAATTAAAAAGCTGAAGGTGATTCTGTAGTTTTGTCATCTACCACTGTGGTTTTCATCAAGGTTCTTTCAGCTACAAGTAACAGATATGTAATTCAAGCTATCATGAATTTAAAAAGGGACTTTCACTGATTCATAAAACTAGGAACTCTGGGAACATGGCTGATTTCAATTTGACTGAACCCAGAAGCTCAACTTCTGTCATTCACCTCTCCCCCATCTCTCCCTTTCTGGATAGATAGATAATATATAGGACTTACAGACACACACAGGGATAGAAATATAAGTATCCATCTCTGTTTCTTAAACTTACTTCCTTCAGTGCTGTGGGTTCATTCTTTGTCAAGTTCTCACCTTTTGAAGGAAAACATAACCATAGTCACATCCTACTCACATTTCACATCCTACTCACATTCTTATAATTCTTCATCAGAAAGAGGAGATACTCTCTCCCAATGTCCTTAAGTGAATTTAACAGGATTGTTACACCTGACTCACTTTGCATTGGTCCAACTAACAACAAATTTTCTGAAAAAAAGAAAACAAACTTGTTTATAATAGCATCAAAAACAAAAGACAAGAATAAATTTAAATAAGAAGATGGAAAATCTCTGTTCTGAAAGCTGCAAGACACTGATGAAAGAAACTGAAGACACAAATAAATGGAAATGTATTTCATGATCATGAATTGGAAGAATGAATATTGGTAAAATATCAATACTACCAGAAGCCATCTGTAGATTCAGTGCAATCCCTATCAAGACTTCATTTGTCATTGTTTAAAGAAGTAGAAAAAACACTCCTAAAATTTATATGGAACCACTAAAGACTCCAGATAACCAAAGAAATCCTAAGAAGAAGAATGAAGCCGGAGTCATCAGAAGAGTATGTGTGCATGCTAAGTTGCTTTAGTCATATCCAACTCTTTGCAACCCTATGGACTGTGGCCTGCCAGGCTCCTCTGTCCATGGGATTCTCCAGGCAATAATACTGGAGTGGGTTTCCATGCCCTCCTCCAAGGGATCTTCCTGACCTAAGGATTGAACCTGCATCTCTTACATCTCCTGCATTGGCAAGTACATTCTTTACTACTAATGCCATCTGGGAAGCCCTCAGAAGAGGGCTTCAGTATGGTACTGGCATACAAACAGGTCAGTAGACCAATAGAGGGGCTTCCTGGGTGGCTTAAACAGTAAAGAATCTTTCTGCAATGCAAGAGACCTGAGTTTGATCCATGGGTTGTAAAGATCCCCTGAAGAAGGGATCCAGTATTCTTGCTTGGAGAATCACATGGACATGAGTTTGAGCAAACTCCAGGAGATAGTGAAGGACAGATAGGGAAACCTGATGTGCTGCTGTCCCTGGACTCATAAAGAGTTGACATGACTTCATGACTGAACACCAAGACCAATAGAACAGAATCGAGAGCCCAGAAATAAACCCAAGTTGACTGTATCATCAACTAATATTTGACAAGGGAGCCAAGAATACTTCATGGAGAAAAGAAGTCTTTTCAATAATAGTGCTGGAATAACTGAATATCCACAAGTGAAAGAATGGAACTTGGCCTCTATATTACACCACTCATAAAAATTAACCCCAAGTGGATTCAAGACTTACAATGTAATAGCTGCAACCATGAAAGACCTAGAAGGAAACATGGGACTAAAGCTTCTTGATGTGGAATATTGGTAATAATTTTTTGGATCTGACATATAAAGCACAAGCAACAAGTAAAAAAATAAACAGATGGGACTACATCAAACTAAAAGGCTTCTGCCCAGCAAAGGAAGTCATCAATAAAGTAAAAAGATAGCCTACAGATGGAAAAAAAAAATTGCAAACCATATATCTGATAAGTGGTTAATGTAAAAAATATATAAAGAACTCATTGAACTCAATAGCAAAAAAAAAAAAGAAAGAAAGAAAACTAAAAAACCCCAAAAACAATAAGCCCCAAATAAACCAATTTTTTAAATGGACAAAAGACCTAAATAGACATTTCTCCAAAAAAGATATACAGAAGGCCCATATTACTAGTGATTAGGGAAATGCAAATTAAATCCACAGTAAGATAACACGTTGGGCTTAACCCAGGTGGCTCAGTGGTGAAGAATCCTACTGCCAAAGCAGGAGACATGGGTTCGATCCCCGGGTCAGGAAGATCCTCTGGAGGAGGAAATGGCAACCCACTCTAGTATTCTTGCATGGAAAATTCCATGGATGTAGGAGCCTGGTGACCTACAGTCCATGGGGTTGCAAAAGAGTCAGGCACAACTCAGTGACTACACAACAACAAGACAACACTGCACTCCTGTTCGAATCACCATCATCAAGCAGACAAGAGATAACAAATGTTAGCATGGATGTTGAGAAAGGGAACTCTTGCACACTGTTGATGGGAATGTACACTGGTATAGCCCCTATGGAAAGCAGTGTGGAGAATTCTCAAAAAATTAAAAATAGAACTACTACATGATCCAGCAACTCCATTTCTGGGAATATATCAAAAGGAAATGAAAACACTAACTTGAAAAGTGCACCCCCATTTCATAGCAGCATTATTAACAATAGCCTAGATATGGAAACAACCAAAGTGGCCATTGATGATTATTGGTTAAAGAGGTTGGCATATCTACATCTATATCTATATCTACATATATATACACACACACACACACACACACATACATACTATGGAATACTATTCAGCTATAAAAATGATAATATGGAGGGATCTTGCAGCCATTATGCTAAGTGAAACGTCAGACAGAGAAAGACAGATACTGTATGATCTCACTTATATGTGGAATTTTAAAAAAACCAAACCAAACAAACAAAAAAGCACCAAATTCATAGAAAAGAGATCGTATTTGTGGTTATCAGAGGCAGAGAGCTGGAGCAGGGGAAATTGGAGGAAGGTGGTCAAAAAGTACAAATTTCCAGTTATAAGCTAAAGTACTAGGTACTAGGGATCTATGTACAACATGATGACGATAGCCAGAGCTGTTCTAAGATATATAGGAAAGTTGTTAAGAGAGTAGATCCTGTGACTTCCTATTACAAAGAGAATTTTTTTTCCTTTTTTCTTGTCTTCTTTTTATTGTATCAATATGAGAAGATGGATGTTAGCTGACCCTGTTGTGATAGTCATTTCACAGTATATGTAAATGTATACAGCGGTGGAAGTCAATTACTTCTCAATAAGGCTGAGGGGGGAAATTGCATGGGTCCAGTAGGCTGAGTCACTGTGAGTGTTCATCCGGGGTGAGCTGTCCCAGTCCTGTGACCAGCAAGCCTGGCGCAGTGACAACCCGTGGAGGTCACGTGGAATGGGTGAGTGTGACTTCCCCAAGAGGCGCTGGCACAGGAAAGTGGAACACTGCCTGCTGCTCTGTTCTAGGCCCCCAAAGGCCTTTCAGTTCCCTGCACGTGCCATGCCCTTCCCTGTGACCAGCGCCTTGCATGCCCCCCCCGCCTCGAACTCCGTCTTCTCTAGTTGCCTAGCGAACTCAAGATGAGATGGTTAACCTCCAAGCACGCCATGCAAACCGTCACCACAACCAGCTCGCTGCCCTGGCTTCTTTATCTTTGTTTACATGTCTGTCTTTGACTTCAAGGACAGTGAGTGGGGGCTCAACATGATCGGTGCTCCACCAACGGATGTGTGATTATTTCACATTCAAAGGTCCCCCAGCTAATGAATGACAGAGCTAAGATTAGAATCCAGTGTCTTACCCTTGGCCCTGTATTCAAAGTGTGTGTACCACTGTAATTGTATAAGACTCTTACGAAGAAAAGCTGTAACTTTCTCAGCTATTGCAGCACAAGTCTTAGTTTGAGTGTTAATACTGAGCAAAAGAATTACAACTCTCTACTGGATAAACAAAAACAAAAGGCCTTAGCATGTTTTACGAAAGTAAATTGTATCTTTGGGGTTGTGATAACTCGGGGAACTTTGCTATTTTAACTTCTTTTCACAGCCCTTCCAACAGTCAGTATTCCAGGTAAACATTTCTCCAGTGAGCACTTATTTAATGGATACCAAATAGGAGTCTGATTGTTCTAGTGTCTGAGGACAGAAAGATAAGTAAGGTATTCCCTGCCATTGAGGCGATATAGTCAGTGAACAAATCAGACACAGCAGCCTATGTGACCCTTTAACATCAGGTAAACGGTGCCACTCTTCGGCTAACACCCTCTAGTTTTCCTTCTCATTCGCAGTGATCTTCAGACTCCTTACCACAACCTGCAAGACTCTCACAGATGGCCTCCCTTACCTTTATGACCTCCTCTCCCACCACTCCAGCCCAACCAGCTTTCCAGCTCAAGTTCTTGAAATGTTTCTGTGCATGAAATACTCTTCCCCAGATAACCCGCAGTTAAATCTCTTACTTCCCTTATCTTCCTGCTGAAATGTCTTCTAAAAAGGGCTTTCCTGACCAGACTCCCCACCACCCAGTCTCCAACATCATCCCCTACCTCATGCACCTGGTTTTCTTTATAGCCAAGCGCTTCCTGCTAACTGACATGTTTATTTTGTTATGTTAACTCTCTCATACACACACATACACACACACATGATTGTAAGCTTCATTAAACAGGAAATGGTTGTTTTATTCATATTCAATAAATGGTTGAGTGACTGAATGAATGAATGAATACTGAGTAATTTTTATTTTATTGAAGTATAGTTGATTTGCAATGTTTTGTTAATTTCTGCTGTACAGCAAAGTGATTGTTATGAATATATATGCATTCTTTTTCATAGTCTTTTCCATTATGATTTATTACAGGATATTGAATATAGTTCCCTGTGCTATACAGTAGGACCTTGTATATCCATCCTATATATAATAGTTTGCATCTGCTAATCCCAAACTCCCAATCCATCCCTCTCTAAACCCCCTCCCTCTCAGCAACCACAGATCTGTTCTCTATGTCTGTGAGTCTGTTTATGTTTTGTAGCTAAGTTCACTTGTGTCATATTTTAGATTTAACATATAAATGATACCATATGGTATCTGGCTTTCTCTTTCTGATTTATTTCACTTAGCATGATAATCTCTAGGTCCATGCATGTAGCTGCAAATGACATTATTTCATTCCTTTTTATGGTTGAGTAATATTCCATTGTGGGTTTTTTTTTTTTTTGGTGTGTGTATATATATATTCTTTATACATATATATATTCTTTAGATATATTTATATTCTTTATTTTATATATATATATATCTCATATCTTCTTTATCCATTCATTTGTTGATGGACATTTAGGTTGCTTCCATGTTTTGTCCATTGTAAAATAGCACTGCTATGAACCTAAGGGTAGCTATCACTTTTTGAAGTATGGATTTTTTTCAGATATATGCCCAGGAATGGGATTACTAGATCATATGGCAACTCTATTTTTAGTTTTTTGAGGAACCTCCATACTGTTTTCCATAGTGGCTGTAGTAATTTGCATCCCTGCCGACAGTGCAGGAATGTTCCCTTTTCTCTATACCCTCTCCAGCATTTGTTATTTGTTCCCTTTTCTCTATACCCTCTCCAGCATTTGTTATTTGTGGACTTTTTAATGATGCCCATTCTGACTGGTGTTAGGTGAACCTCATTGTAGTTTTGATTTGCATTTCTCTAATAATTAGCAATGATGAGCATCTTTTCATGTGCCTATTGGCTGTCTGTATGTCTCCTTTGGAGAAATGTCTATTTAGGTCTTCTAATCATTTTTTGATTGGGTTGTTTATTTTTGTTATTGGGTTATATGGGCTATTTTTATATTTTGGAGATTAAGCCTTTTTTGGTCACATCATTTGTAAATAGTTTCTCCCAGTCTGTAGGCTGTCTTTGTTTTTCTTTGGTTTCCTTTTTTATTGGAGGATAATTTCTTTACAATATTGTGTTGACCTCTGCCATACATCAACATGAATGTCTTTTCATTTTGTTTATGGTTTTCTTTTCTGTGCAAAAACACATACGTTTGATTATATTGCATTTATTTTCGCTTTTATTTCTATTGCCTTGGGAGACTGACCTAAGAAAACATTGGTACAATTTATGTCAGAGAATATTTTGCCTATGTTCTCTTCTAATTTTATGTTGTCATGTCTTACATTTAAGTCTTTACACTATTTTGAGTTTACTTTTGTGTATGGTGTGAAGTTGTGTTCATTGATTTACATGCAGCTCTCCCACTTTTCTTAAACCACTTGCTGAAGAGATAATCTTTTCCCCACTGTATATTCTTGCCCCCTTTGTCAAAGATTAATTGACCTTAAGTGTGTGGATTTATTTCTAGACTCTCTATTCTATTCCATTGAACCCTATATCTGTTTTTGTGCCAATACCATACAGTTTTTATTATTCTAGCTTTGTATGATTGTCTGACATCTGGAATACCCAATATATATATGTATTTCTTTCAATTTTGATACCGCGACCCCACCGAGCCCAGCGACTATGCGAAGGGACAGCAAGATCGCCACCGATCAGACTCCCAGAGCCGGGCGCTCAAAACGCGCATGACAACCTGGCCGCGTCGGAGCGGATCCCAGCGGCCACGCAGATCCCACCCCTGCGCGAGCCCAATATTTTAATATAAACTTTTTCAAAGTATGGGTGCTTGCTAAGTCATTCAGTTATGTCCAACTCTTTGTGATCCTGTGGACTGTAGCCTGCCAGGCTCCTTTATCCATGGGATTCTCCAGGCAAGAATACTGGAATAGTTGCCTTTCCCTTCTCCAGGGCATCTAGCAGACCCAGGGATCAAACCCATGTCTCCTGCGGCTCCTGAATCGCAGGCAGATTCCTTACCGCTGAGCTACTGAGTGTCCCAAAGTATACTATACCCAGCATATAACAATCATTATAACAATCATTTTCTTAAACTGCACTGATAATAGATCTTACTAATAAGGACTGAATCTCAGTGTTCAGGGTAGGGTCTGGCTCCAGTTGATGAGGTATTTCTTTTTTTTAACTTTTTATTTTGTATTGGGCCATAACTGATTGATAATGTTGTGATAGTTTCAGGTGAACAGCAAAGGGACTCAGCCATACAATGTATCCATTTGATGAGGTATTTCTTATTTCTAGAGAACCATTAAAGACAAGACACTAGATCAGGACTTGTGAAAGGCACAAATGGGTTTAAAATGAGATTCAGAATTTAGAAGACTTTGCTCTAGTAGAAGAGAGAGAAATCCACCTTTGATCATACAAATGCAGTCAGTAATAGGAGTCTAAAGACATAGCATGTCATGAAGTCTCATAAAAGAGAAAAGAATTTTTGTTGGGATGATCAGAGAAGATCTGAAGGATGAACTGATGTTTCATATAGACACTGCAGAATAGGTAGACACATGAAAATGACAATTGCCCACAGAAGAGACAGAAAACAGGGTAATGGAGCATAAAAGTCTAGTGTGCCTTGACTAACAGTAATGGGGGCAGAGGAGATATAGACACTATGATGCATTGAGGTCATGGAAGCCTGTGAATATGCTGAATAGTTTGTACCATGGGAGGTGGGCCTTATGGACAAATCTAACATTTTAAAAACTGATTCTTTAGCAAAATTGAAATATCAATACTTCCTTATCAGAGTTCTAACAAAATAACATATTTGAAAGCACTGCCACATACTGTATTTATTAATCTTGGTTTTTGTTTGTTTATTATTCAGAAGATGTTGTCTATTTATGGAAACGATTTGAACAAAAAACTTGCATAATTAGAGCTTTTTCTTATTATCAAATTACTTAAGAGATCTGGTACAATTTGATCCTCCCTCGACCAGATGTTTTTGAAATACCAAATTTAATTTCCCATTCCTCTATATGTCAAACAAGTAGTGATAACATTAGCTTCTTCTTCATATATATGTCACAAATGGACATTGAACATTTTTTTTTTTTAAGTTATGAGGTGGTAAAGCCAAACTGCCTGGGTTCGATGCTTCCTCTGACATGCAGTAAGTGTGTGACCCTGCCCAGGACACTTGGCTTCTCCGTGCCTAGTGGTTGGTGCTATGAGAATTAGTTAAGATAATGTGTCTCAAGAACAATAAGAAATGGTCAATAAATATTAATTATTGTGATGCCATTGATGTTCTCTTAGATCCTAACCAGATAAGGATACAAAATTTAGTAATTTGGTTTTCATATTTTTATGAATAAGCTATAAAAATTGAAGGTTTGAATAGTAGGATGCACCTAAGTTTGAAAGAAATGAAAAACTGGACTTCACCAAAATTAAAGACCTTTATGTATCAAAGGACATTGTGAAGAAAGTGCAAATACAACCTATAGAATGGAAGGGGGCTTCCCTGAGGGTCCTGTGGCTAAGACTCCATGCTCCCAATGCAAAAGGCCCGGCTTCATCTTCACTAACACTTGCTATTTTCTTTGTTTTTCTTTTAAATCTAGCCACCCTAGTGACTATGAAGTGGTATCTCATTATGTTTTTGATTTACATTTCTCTAATGATTAATGATGTTGAGCATCTTTATTGTATATCTTCTTTGGAGTAACATCTTTTAAAATCCTTTGCCCATTTAAAAACTGAATTGCCTTTTTGTTATTGAATTATAAGAGCTGTTTATATATTATGGACATTATACACTTATCAGATATAAGGTCTGCAAATATCTTCTCCCATTTTATTATTTACTTATTTATTTGACTACACTAACTTGGTTGTGGCATGTGGGATTTAGTTCCTTGACCAGGGATTGAACCTGAGCCTGCAGCCATGAAATTAAAAGGTGCTTGCTCCTTGGAAGAGATGCTATAACAAACCTAGACAGCATATTAAAAAGCAGAGACATTACTGTGCCAACAAAACTGTAGTCAAAACTATGGTTTTTCCCATAGTCGTGTATGGATGTGAGAGTTGGACTATAAAGAAGCTCAAAGAATTGATGCTTTTAAACTATGGTGTTGCAGAAGGCTCTTGGGAGTCCCTTGGACTGCAAGGAGATCAAGTCAGTCAATCCTAAAGGAAATTAGTCCTGAATATTCATTGGAAGGACTGATGCTAAAGCTAAAGCTCTAATACTTTGGCCACGAGATGTGAACAGCCAACTCATTAGAAAAGGCCCTGATGCTGGGAAAGGTTGAAGGCAGGAGGAGAAGGGGACGACAGAGGACGAGATGGTTGGATGGCATCACCGACTCAATGGACATAAGTCTGAGCGAGTTCTTGGAGTTAGTGAAGAACAGGAAAGCCTGGCATGCTGCAGTCCATAGGGTCACAAAGAGTTGGACATGACTGAGCAACTGAACAACAGCTGAAATATGCACACTACAACATGGATATACCTAGAAAATATGCTAAGTCAAAGAAGCCAGATGCAAAGGATCACATAATGTATGATTCCATGTATATGAAATATCCAGAACAGGTATATCCATAGAGACAGAAAGGAGGTTGCTAAGGGCTAGGAGAAGAGAGGGGTGGGGAGCAGCTGCTTAATGGGAACAGGGATTACTTTTGGGGTAAAGAAATTTTAGAACTAAAGATAGCAATTGTACAACACTGTGGATATTCTAAATGTCACTCAGTTGTTAATTTCTAAGCAGTTAATTTTACCTTGTGTAACTCTCATTTCAAAAAATAGAAAAGCAAATGATTCTTTCCATAAAAATGTTAGCATTATACTCTCCTTGTAGTCTTTTCTAGTTGATTTCTCCCACGTTGTCCTCCCTTAGCACATGCTTCCTCCATCATAGCCTACTAGTCCTGTGTTCTGGTCTATTGTTTATGCACATCTACTGCAGGGCTCAGTGAACTGTGGCCGACAGGCCAGGTTTGGCCCGCTGTTTATTTGTGTGTGGTCTACAATCTGAGAATATTCTTTCACATTTTTAAATGGTTGAAAAAGAAATCAAAGCATGAACAACATTTTGTAACACATGAAAATAATATGAAACTCAAATATGTGTTCATTCATAAAACTTCATTAGAACAGGGTGGCTCTCACTTTTGTACATTGTCATTGCCCTCTTTCATTCTACAAAGAGTAAAGTAATCAGCAGTAGAGATTATATGGCCTACAGAGCCGAAAATATTTACCATCTGCCTGTTTACAGAAAATGTTGTTGACCTTTGATCTCTATTAGATAATAAGCCTGTGAAAGGAAGAAATCTTCCTAGTATCAAGCCTGATGATTTTTGATAAATGCCTCTTACTTTAACACCACTTTTTAAACTTTTTTAGTATTCAAATGTGTGCTGCAGAATCCCTGTTTGTATATGTTAATAGAACTGAAAGCACTAATTTCTTTATATTTCTGCAAAATGTGACACTTACTTAGTTTGATATTTAGCATATGAATTCTACAAAAGATTTTTTAAAACAGAAACTTCATGCTGAAATAAGAATTTATCATACCCCAAAAGAGATGTAATTTTTCAGTCTTTTAAAAAAACTATAAAATAGATGTTCATGTTGAAATCTTGAAAATTACACTAATGTACTACTCAAACTTTAAATGTCAGTACATAAAACTATGTTAGTTTTCTAGCACAAAAATAAATTAAGGACTAAAAAGTTCTGATCCCTGGCATTTCTCTCTTGAGGATAAATTCAAAACCTATATAATGTTCATTTAAAAGAACTTCTATATTTAGCATTTATTTTATTAAGAAATATAGAATTCTGTTATTGGTTTTATGAAGTGAGACATCACATATGTTCAAGAGAATATAGGTAAAGATGTTAACACTAAACATTCCCAGAGTAGATTTGAGGGAAAAAAGAAGCAAAAGTAACATGGAGACTATATCTTTTTCCTTGATGACAAATGAGCCAAGATCTTTGTAAGATAGAGTGATACTAGGTTTCTCTGGTGGCTCAGATGGTAAAGAATCTGCCTGCAATGCAGGAGACCCAGGTTTGATCCCTGGATTGGGAAAATCTTCTGGAGAAGGGAATAGCTACCCACTCCAGGATTCTTACTTGGAAAATTCCATGGACAGAGGAGCCTGGGAGGTTCCAGTCCACGGGGTCGCAAAGAGTCAGATACAACTGAGCAACACAGTTACAGTTAAGCAGAAATCACTTAAGTTTGTCAGACATTTTTCTGGCAAAATTTCTTCTTTCTCTGACTTTTAATATTTTTCACTACTTACATGTCTCTATTTGCTCAAAAGGTTGCCTGAGTTGGGACTGTTGGTATAATCAATTGAGCAATCAATTAATTGACATTGATGTTGAGTAAAGAATAGCCTATTGGGAGTTCAGAGATCACAACCTGAAGCCAAGTGACCTTGAGCCTGTTCTTTTACCTCCCGTGGTCTATGATGAAGATGGTGATGCCATGGTTTCCGAGGGTCTTCCATTCAAAAATCCTGGGTGGCTAAATAATAAATTAAATTTATTTTTGTCATTAAGATTGACAAGTTCTTCAGCAGATTTAGGTGCATCGCATTTTTTTATAATAATATATAGATTTGGGCCTTTGTATTTCTTCTTTCTCAAACAACTTATGTGCACCTACTGGTGTGCTGCTAAGTCGCTTCAGTCGTGTCCGACTCTGTGCGACCCTATAGATGGCAGCCCACCAGGCTCCCCCATCTCTGGGACTCTCCAGGCAAGAACACTGGAGTGGGTTGCCATTTCCTTCTCCAATGCATGAAAGTGAAAAGTGAAAGTGAAGTCGCTCAGTCATGTCCGACTCCTAGTTACCCCATGGACTGCAGCCTACCAGGCTCCTCTGTCCATGGGATTTTCCAGGCAAGAGTACTGGAGTGGGGTGCCATTGCCTTCTCCGATACCTATTGGTATAGTAGCCCTATATTTGATAGGACATTATGAAAGAGTTTTTAAAGGGTGAAAAAGCTAGATGCATATAAATTTATTATTATTAAATAAAATCACACAATATTTAGGGTTAAGAAGTTCTGGAGTCACCTACATGACTTTTTCACTTCACAGATATGAAAACTGGATGAGATTCAGAGTAAGTGCTGGAGATTTTAGCTTTTCCATCATCCCACGTTGCCCCACTAACAGTTAGGAAAAGTATTCCAAATCCCTGCTGTTCCTACCATATTTGCCTATATTGGCTTCCTCAATCATCATATTTTTCTGGCAATATTCTATTTTCTCACACACTTACTTTTTTATTCCCATGGCTTGATTTCAACTTAATCTCTGAGTCTGCAAAGCACTGCATTCCCTGGTTAGGTTTATCAACAGTTATATCTAAGTAGTGTATTTATATTTCATCCAAGCATAAGAAGTACATGGCTCATTAGAAATCTGGGATAATAACATAAGGTGAAGTAAAAGAAACAAAGACGAAGTAAGGGGAAAATTTTTTTCTTATCTTGACCATTTTGATGTCAGATTCTTCTTCAGAACTGTGGCCTTATAAAGAGGCACACATTAATCTGGCAAATTATATCTTGTTAAGCAAAAATCAGCAATAGTAATAAGATACTTTTGGCAAGAGTCCATTCACTCAGCTACTCAGCAAACATTTATAGAGCCCTATAAATATCAAACCATTGTAGGAGATCCTGACTAAAATGAACAGATTAGTGAGTCCCTTCCTTTCTAGGAAAAAAAAAATTAAGAAATAATCATAATAACTCAAACTTATTGAGTCTGTGCTATGCCTTCTGCTGAGTATCACAGGTTATTATCACTTTTGATCTTTACAGCAATATGTTCCATGTTATATTGATATCATGCTTAAATGAGATCTTTGATAAAGCTTCTAGACCATGCCAGGAGTATTTTGATTCTCACAAAATATTTATTTCCTCTCTATTTCTGCTTTATTGACTATGCCAAAGCCTTTGACTGTGTGGATCACAATAAACTGTGGAAAATTCTGAAGGAGATGGGAATACCAGACCACCTGATCTGCCTCTTAAGAAACCTGTATGCAGGTCAGGAAGCAACAGTTAGAACTAGACATAGAACAACAGACTGGTTCCAAATAGGAAAAGGAGTACGTCAAGGCTGTATATTGTCACCCTGCTTATTTAACTTATATGCAGAGTACATCATGAGAAACGCTGGGCTGGAGGAAGCACAAGCTGGAATCAAGACTGCCGGGAGAAATATCAATAACCTCAGATATGCAGATGACACCACCCTTATGGCAGAAAGTGAAGAAGAACTAAAGAGCCTCTTGATGAAAGTGAAAGAGAAGAGTGAAAAAACTGGCTTAAAGGTCAATCAACATTCAGAAACTAAGATCATGGCCAATAGATGGGGAAACAGTGGAAACAGTGTCATACTTTATTTTCCTGGGCTCCAAAATCACTGCAGATGGTGACTGCAGCCATGAAATTAAAAGACACTTACTCCTTGGAAAGAAATTTATGATCAACCTAGATAGCATATTCAAAAGCAGAGACATTACTTTGCCAAGAAAGGTCTGTCTAGTCAAGGCTATGGTTTTTCCAGTGGTCATGTATGGATGTGAGAGTTGGACTAAAAAGAAAGCTGAGCACCGAAGAATATCTGCTTTTGAACTGTGGTATTGGAGAAGACTCTTAAGAGTCCCTTGGACTGCAAGGAGATCCAACCAGTCCATCCTAAAGGAGATCAGTCCTGGGTGCTCATTGTAAGGACTGATGTTGAAGCTGAAACTCCAATACTTTGGCCACCTGATGCGAAGAGCTGACTCATTGGAAAAGACCTGATGCTGGGAAAGATTGAGGGCAGAAGGAGAAGAGGACGACAGAGGATGAGATGGTTGGATGGAATCACTGACTCAATGGACATGGGTTTGGGTGAACTCTGGGAGTCGGTGATGAACGCAGAGGCCTGGCGTGCTGCAGTTCATGAGGTCACAAAGAGTCGGACACGACTGAGCGACTGAACTGAACTGAACTGATCCTCCTTTTATTTCACAGGAGATAGACTTCATTATCTTTCCTTCTAGAATATGTCTCCCAGATAGATGCCGATTTCCTGAGCTAAATGAATGATACAACCCAAAGAACCTGCTGACCGAATGAACATAAAAAACACCCCCAGATCCAAAGTGCAGCTTAGAAGAATGGAATGAAGCTCAGCTGAAGGCAGAAACGGAACAAATGCTGATCTGCGGTACCTGAGATGCCTGGAGATGGGAGGTAAATGTGGAGACTCTACCAGAAAGGGTTGAGACAAGAAGAGGGCTGGAGGCTCTGCTTAGTCATGCCAAGGCTCATGCAGTCAGGCGGCCTGGCTCCAAGGAACACACTGAAGGAAGCGTGGGCAGAGCACAAATGACAGGCTGTGGAGCCCGTCTCTCGACGCCTCAGCCTAGAGCCTTCAGAGCATGCCTTCCAGAACCACAACAGACCAACACTTTCCTCAGGGAAGGGGAGGACGTTGCTAGAACAAACACTGTCCTGAAAACTTGCCCCCAGTCTGAACCTAATCAAACCCCAATGTTTTCTTGAGGTTAAAAAAGGCCTGGCTTAGCATTTTTAAAACAATATCTATTTGCCTTTTGTCTCCCGTTTGTAGCCAGAAGTGGAAGTTCTAAAAACCCATTAAAAACTTTGGGTTTTATTTTGTATTCATTTCTTTACTAGATACCTTCCTAGCCAAAACCAGAAAATGCTGGGACGGCACAAGCTCTTTCTCCTGAGATATCCAGATCAAAGCTGTTTGGAACTGCCTTGGCTAAGCAACTGAATTTTTCCATTCTCCAAACCAATGCTTCAAACCCTTACAATTTCCTCATATGCATCCACCTTCTCAAATGTTCTGAGGCATTTCTTTCAGCACACACGTTGGCCTTCGAAGGGTCATAAGAAACTATGCTGGCGAAAGCTGCATTTTCAAGTTTGTAGCCCTGTCGCCTCATCCACGAGAACAAGAACTCTGGCAACTTCCTCCACTCTCCATATATTCAGTGCAAACTGAAAGTATAGGAAAGGCAACACTGAAGACCCTCTTGCAGAGAAATGTCTTGTTTTCAGAGTATTTTGCACTGCTAAATTATCCTCTTCCTTAAGTGTAGAAACCACTTGGGCCAAGTGAAATTTTAAGGCAACTCATGTCATCCAACCTGAAAATTTACTAGCAAACTGGTCTTGTGCCTCTCTTAAGGCCTTAGAGAGATGTTGTTCGGTGGAAGTGGTGGTCACCCAAATTTTCCCTGTCAGAAAAGTTGCATGTTGTTGGATAATCCACAATTTGCATTTGTTAGTCTACAAGTCATCCTTATTCTAAACAACTGTGACCCATAGGGACGTTACCTTTTAGGAAATTGTTGAGTACAAGGGGTAGCACACCACATTCTTAATTTTGTCTTCACCAAAAAAATTCTGTATATATGTAGTGATTTTGCCATGGCAATTCTTACCTTGACTTTCTTTTTTCCATGAGATACAATAGCAAACTCTAATTATCTTACCCAAAAATCAATTCTCAGGGAACTCTGCCTTTTCAATAGGATAAAGAAAATTTAAGATGCTGCCCAACTCAGAGCTGCTGGAGAAAACATCACAGTGAGTCCTGTCCTTGCCTGTGCCCTGTTTTAGCCTCGGCTTCTCTTTGGATACTAAAGTATTTCTTCAGGGATTTCACATACCCTTGGCTATTCCAGGCTGTGTCTTATTTATTAGCATGATCTTTTTCTAATGCTAAGTGAAAACCATTTTTATGATCAGATAGATGAACTTCTAAGGCCAGCATCCCCATCTCAATTACTGATATTTCCAAAATACACAAGTGATTCTTTAGCTTTATAAACCTCCACCTGCTTCTTCCTTTCATGTAATTCACCTTTGTTCAGTTATTTTGCACCACCCCTGGAGTGTTTTCAAATATATTTCAAACCCCTAAGCAACCCTCTTTCAGCTGATTGGCTTCAGAGAACTCTAATGCCAGTCAGGCATTTTGCGGCAACCCCATTTAGACTCAGCAGGAAGGACAGATTTAAAAGGCAGATTACGTTTTTAGCTTTTTAAAAACTGCTTTATTAGAGAGGCTAAAAGCCACATTGGTGGTAAGCTGAATTCTTTTGAAATATAAGCAACTTCAAGACATCTAGGGAGCAGTTCCTTGCCTGTGGAGCTCCTCCCTTTGGGTTTCAATGATGGCAGGAACCAGCTGGCCCCCATGCATTATTCTTAAGGGTCCTTGTGACTCCAACAACAAAATCCATAAATGCACCAAGAGGTTTCATTTAAGGGTCAGAGGTCTTTTAAAAGCAGCTTACCAAGATGCCCACCCCTGGACTTCTAGCAAGCCATTTTGCGTGAAAGTGTTGGTTATGTACTGCCCTCCATTAACTGTAGAGGTTGGCCAATGAACAGTAGCTAGAGAACCATGGTGAGGATGTGAAAAGTCACATAGAAAAGAAGAGAGAATGTCTGCAGGCCAGATTCCTATGGCAGGCAGCTAGGAGTCTAAATGGGAGTTCCCATGTGGCGCTAGCGGTAAAGAACCTGCCTTCTAATGCAGGAGACTTGAGAGACATGGGTTTGATTCCTGGGTGGAGAAGATCCCCTGGCGGAGGGCATAGCAACTCACTCCAGTATTGTTGCCTGGAGAATCTCATGGACAGAGGAGCCTGGCAGGCTACAGTCCGTAGAGTCGCAAAGACCTGGACACGACTGGAGAGATTTAGCAGGCAAGGAGTCTAAATGGGTGGATAGATAGATAGATAGGCAGTTCGATAGATAGAGACCTCAGCAGTGGCTACTGCTTCACATATTTTCTTAAAGCTACAAATTATCAACGCTTTCTCTTTCACTTTCTTGGGTCTCTGTTTGAACTATACCAGGTGCTGCTTGTAAAGTGGTTGAAGGTCTATGAAAGGAGGTGGGAATAATGAGATTTCTAGAGTCAACAAGCGGAGAGGCAATGGCACCCCACTCCAGTACTCTTGCCTGGAAAATCCTATGGACGGAGGAGCCTGGGAGGCTGCAGTCCATGGGGTTGCTGAGGCTCGGACACGACTGAGCGACTTCACTTTCACTTTTCACTTTCATGCATTGGAGAAGGAAATGGCAACCCACTCCAGTGTTGTTGCCTGGAGAATCCCAGGGATGGCAGAGCCTGGTGGGCTGCCGTCTATGGGGTCGCACAGAGTCGGACACGACTGAAGTGACTTAGCAGCAGCAGCAGAGTCAACAAGACTCCATAAGGTTTTGAGATGGTTATGAACACTGCTGAGTTTCAAGAATGTTTATGGAGAAAGTGCACTCAGAAGCAGTCCAGGTTCTATTTTAAAGTCAAGACATAGGCTTAAACTAGAGATGTAACTAGTCAGGGAGGAAATACACGGCATCTGTTCTGCCACCCACTCCCTCTGTGGCCAAAGGGAACATTGACAACTAATCATGACTCCTGTGCCAAGCCCAGACAGCCTTCAAATCCCTCTCAGCAGGCCAATGCAATCCTAGATTAGACTGCAGATATTCCTTGTTGGAAAAGAACCCAATACTGGGAAAGGTTGAAGGCAAAAGGAGAAGAGGGAGACAGAGGACGAGATGATTAGAAAGCATCACTGATTCCATGGACACTGAGCAAACCCCAGGAGATAGTGGAGGACAGGGAAGCCTGGCATGCTGCAGTCCATGGGGTTGCAAGGAATCGGACATGACTTAGCTGCTGAACAACAGTTCCTGAAGAGGTCTGTGGGTCAGTTTCGAACTCAACACAAAATCCCGTTGGGCAAGGGATGCAAACAGGTGACAGAACTGAGAGAAGCAGTGGGGTGGGACTTGCAGGCTGTCCCGTGGAGGCCCATGCTGAGCAGGGCAGCAGGCATTCAACTTGAATTGTTACCCAGCAGGAATCTGGGACCTGTGTCACCAAATTTTTCAAGGGTAAATAGAAATCCAATTTTTACTTGAAATCTCTTGATTTTTACATGTTGGATCCAAAAAGAGGGGTGGGGGAAAATGAGTGCTATATGGGCCAAACCAAATACCTCTGCAGAAAAATAAAAATAAAAAAAGATTAAAATACACCTATGGGCTGGTGTAGCTTCCAGGCCTAGACAAACAAGATTCCAGTTCGCTCTTATCTTGCCTGAACTACCTTACTACCATCCGCAGCTTAAAAACAAAAGAAAACCATCTCACCGGGGCTTGAAGAGGGCATGTGACAAATTGTAGAAAATTATAGCCAGCACTTTGTGGTTGCCGGGCTCCCCCGGGTTACACACTAACAGAGTCCTGAAAAACAGGCAAACTTCAAAGATCAAAGTTTCCACGGCAGTGGAGGGGACCTTTCCACCAGCTTGCTTTTGTTCGGATCCTCCCCCACCCCAACCCCTTTTTGTCAATCATGAAGCCGTTGTCTCAAAGCTCAGATTCTGATATTGTCAGAGGGTTTCGGCAATGTCAGAGGCGTCTGCTCATGGCTTATTTCAGTGTTTCAGCCCTCTCCCTCTTGGTCTCCCTTTGGGCTGTTTACATACAATTTCCTTCTGGGTGGAACTTTGTTTTTCCTTTCCTTCTTTTGAGGCTGTTGTTTTTTCTTAAAATAGGAGGTCATTTCAGGCAGAAATGTGTTTTCGTCTCCTTGCTTCCTCTATGGCTGGGACTGGGGCCCTTTTGGAAAGAAGGAAATTTCCACTTTGTTTACAAGGAGGGACTGGTTTTCTTTGGATACCCCATTAATTTGCTGGGTAGGGAGTTTGGAGTTCCTAGGACTATCTAAGGAGATGAGGAAAGTTATTTTAAAGGCATTGTTTTTTTGTTTTTTTTTAATGTTATAAACTCTGCTCTTATTCTTTTTCTCAAACCAGTTCACATTTTTCCAATGAATCTAAACCTCCCATATGTCTGTCCCTGCAGTTCAGCTCTTTACATTGTCTTCCCAAGATCTTTCAGCTTCAGTTGTCAATCTGGATAATTTGACCAACATTCTGGACCAATTCCAGCATGAGTCATAGTTTTTATACTCTGGGCTGGAAAAGTAATTTTCCCTTTCCCTTTAAAATGCAGCCATGACCCATTACTGTTACTGGAAAAGACAGACTTCATCATGCATACCTTTCTTCACCCCATCCTCGCATCTTCACAGGCTACATCTGTCAAGCAATCCATCACTCACATCAAATAATGTCAGTATGCAGCCAGGTGGGTGTAGACTGTTCTAGGCACCATCGAGAGTTTTACCCTGGGCCTCTGGAAGAATACATTCTAAGACAGAGCATTAATTGGAAAAAAAAAAAAAAAACTTTCCAAGCATCCTAAAGCCAAACAGAATAAAATTGCTCTAGGTGAGTCTTGTGATGACTTCCGTAGGTTTGATGCAAAAGAAGTATTAATTTTAAAATGATTTCTTCAAGGCCACTCCCAATATGTGATTTCTTTAAAGGGCCATATTCGCTAACCTGTAATGTCCAAAAACCTCAGTTAGATGGAGTCCAGCTATCACATCTCAATTTTGACTTTTCTATACCACTCCATTTTATAAATGCTTTGTTTATTCTAACCCAGGGAATACAGGGAAAGAATGAAAAATAGGATAGATGATAAGAAGGATTGAGATCAGGAAATGTGTGACCAAAGCAGGTAAGCATGGAGGTCGCATGCGTGCTCAATCGCTCAGTCGTGTCCAACTCTGCACCACCCTGGACGGTAAACCTCCAGGCTCCTCTGTCCATAGCATTTTCCAGGCAAGAATACTGGAGCGGGTTTCCATTTCCTCCTCCTAGTGACCATCCCATTGGGATCATGGATTTGAAGTCAGGGAGATGTGGGATAGTTCCTCAGCCACACTGGTACTAATTGAGTGGCCTCAGGCAAGTTACTCATTACGTCTATTTAATGTTCTCATCTGTAAAACACAGATAATAATAGTACCTGCTTCACAAAGTTTTTGATTAGTATATTAAAGACATAGTTAAGTGCTCATCACCACCAACACAGAAGTAATTCTAACCTTTATAGGGCACTTACTATTAAGCATCCTACTTGAAGAACTCTATGAAGTAGGTATGATTATTATTATCCTAAGTTTACAGATGAGAAAATTAGGGACCCAGAGAAGCTAAGTAACTAAGCCAGGGACACAGAGCAACTAAGTAACCAAACCAGGATTCCAACCCATGTGAACTGGCATTGAGCCTAAGCCTTTAACCACTGTGTAGCTTTTATTATGAACATCTTTTTAATGTGTAATGAGTCTTCATTATTCTAAGTGATGCTCTAAGGTTATTTCTTCCTTAATTCAACTTCTTATGTTGCCTATGGCTATATATATAGTGTTGTACACTGAACAGAGCTGTTCAAAATATCAATTCTGTTTGCTATTTTATACACACACACACACACACATATATCCCTCTCTCCCAACATTTCTCTCTGTCTCTCTCTCTCACACACACAGACACACCTATTTGGTTATCTTCACTGGACTCTACTTCCTAAATCAGAGGAGTAAATCATGTATTCCAGAAATATTGTCTACAGTATAAACAAAGAAAGGGGTTTCTAATGCATTTTAGCTTTTTAGTTAATCAAAAATAAGTTATGTAAAACTTCTTGTTCCTCAGCATTCTGGTTAACTGAGATTTTTCTGTACGAAATAAATACACATGTTTGAAATTACAGCATCAAATAGCTTCAATTCCAAAAAGGTACAAACTGCTCTAATGTCTAGTTTCCAAAGAAGTGAACATTTTAAAGTAAATTGTTGGTGGAAGTCCAATTTTCATTGTTCTGAGAAATGAAATTTGAAGAATTGGAGAGAGTATGACATCAGAAACAGAAATATGAAACAAGGCCAGAAGTTTGTCACCGTAGCATATTCTAATAATCAAGATAGTAAACATCACAGAATGTATTTGCATATTTATAACAATACGCTGTCCTCGAATAGAGCTTACATTTTATTTTACATTCTACTTTACATGTGTGACTTCCATGTGATAAGAGAGTAGAAATAGTACCAATTCATTTTATGCAGGAGCAAACTGAGGCTCAGAGATCCAATGGCTTGACCTCGGTCACACAGCTGGCTCCTTGCAGAGCCAAGGCTTATCGTTTCCTGCTATTTCTGCTAAATCACAATTCCCACTGGCACTTTTGCTGAACTTAGTTTGACAGTTTATACTAAGACCAAGATGGCTGTTCCCCAAGGTTTGGGAACCAGGAATGATTTCTGTGGGGTAAAGTCCAGAAAAAGAGGTGGTAATGCATATGGGTACACCATTCTCAGACTAGCTCAGAAGGTGCAAGGCAGTGCTGGAAAAAAGGTCACTGGCAGGGGAGGGGGACATTACAAAGGGCAAGTGACCCAATTTTCTTGCATCTGGCTCTGCTCTTCCCACATTTTATTTTGTTTTAAATCTCCTGGCTCACCAGTCAGACTGTAGGGACTGAACCCCAGCTCCACTGTTCACTAACCTCTTTCTGCCTCATTTCTTTGTTGGTAGAATAGGATCCATAATAGTACTGATTTTGTGGGGCTGGTGTGGGAATTCAGCAAGAGAACTTACATAAAAGGGTTAGCTTTGTAACTGGTAAGTGGCGAGTAGTTAGTGAACACCAGTGATTGTCATCACAATGATTTCATGCAGAGATCTAAGAGAAGTTGGGATTTGCACCTAGTTAACCAGACTCCAAAGACTATTTTCTTAACTACAATCCAATGCCACCCCTGTGCTTGCTCTGCCCTGCCATCTAGAAAGCACTTTTCCTAGATACACAGGTCATGTCTCCTTTCCTCTCTCCATTCAGCCTGTGTGCCTGGGTACTAAGTCACTTCAGTCGTGTCTGACTCTCTGTGACCCTTATAGACTGGTGTCCACCAGGCTCCTCTATCCATGGGATTCTCTTGGCAAGAATACTAGAGTGGGTTGCCATGCCCTACTCAAGGGCATCTTCCCAACCCAGGGATCAAACCCACCTCTCTTATTTCTCCTGCATTGGCAGTTGGGCTCTTTACCACTAGCACCACCTGGGAATCACCCCTCCATTCAGACCCCTGCTCAAATGTCACTTCCTCTGAATGACTTTTCCTGGCTCTTTGATCTAAAACAGTACTCCTTGTGACTCTCTCTATGCCTTTAATCCACTTCATTTTTTATTGCACTCATAGCAACCTGTTACAATATTGAATATTTGATTTTTCATAGACTGCTATATCCACCATTAGAAAGCAAGCTCCATGAAGGTAAGGAGCTTGGTCTGGCTCATATCTGTAGCCTTATTGCCCAGAACAGGTCCTATTTTTTTGTTGCATACATGTATGAATTAATATGGAAAACATTCATTAGCAGCAACAGCTAACATATTGAAATGCTGTCAACAAAGGAACCAAAATATGGATAAGATCTAATTTGTACTCTTAAGGCACTTGCACTCCAGTTGAGAAGGGGCTCCAGAAAAGTGGGCAGAAACATGCCTTGCCACTATGAGAGGACATGCCAAGCCTAAGGGAGCAGTACCAGACCCCTGGGTCCTCCTACCCTGAGCTTTCTCTTCCTCCTAAGCTGCTGACTTCTCCACCAAGTCAGTCTGATGGTCTAACCTCCCCAATGAAATGTTCTGGAAGCAAATTTCATAAAATCAAATGACATAATGTCAGAAAGCCATGTCAAGAGCATGTAAGTGCTCAACTCTACTATCTCTATGAAATCAGATCATTCTTTTGGGGGTGACATTCCCCAGAGAGTTGCAGATAAAGTACACTGTTCAGTTCAGTTCAGTTCAGTCACTCAGTCCTGTCCAACTCTTTGCGACCCCGTGGACTGCAGCACACCAGGCTTCCCTGTCCATCATCAACTCCCAGAGTTTACTCAAACTCATGTCCATTGAGTTGGTGATGCCATCCAACCGTCTCATCCTCTGTCATCCCCTTCTCCTCCCACCTTCAATCTTTGCCAGCATCAGGGTCTTTTCCAATGAGTCAGTTCTTCGCATCAGGTGGCCAAAGCACACTTCTTCCCCGTCTAATCTACTCCCAAGCGTAAACTGGGGAAATAGATGCTTTACAGTTACTAAAAGTCTTGAGAGAATGAAAAGCAGAATAGAAACTCAGCCTCATTCAGCCCAAACTACTGGACTGTGTCTCCCGTGTGTGAGTCATTAATCAATCCCATTAAGTTATAATCCTTTGCCAAGCTAAGAAAACACAACCCAAACAGTAGCAAACATTTCCTCCCCTTGCCACTTACCCCTCAATAGGAAGAGCAGCCTTCTAAAAACTTCAGTCTTCCTGAGATTAGCAGGTCTGCAAAATGTCCATAGGATTTGTCCGGGGAGAAAATGTGCCAGATTCGATGAAGTAAGAGAACAGTGCTTGATTCTGACCACACACACTCAAAACTATTCCCATAGCCCAGATAAAGCAACACAGAGCTACATGGGATGACATGACTAAAATAAAACAAATTATTTAAAGCATGATTTCCCACTGAGTGGTATTGTTAGCCGTCCCATGGTGGGTAAACTGTTAGCTAACAGAGAACAGACCTTAGGCTCTTGAATAGTAAATCCTTTTATATGACAAATGACATCATGTTGATGAATGGTGACCACAGGAAAACGGCATGATATAATGGAAGACTACACTGTACTTCATCAGAGAGGTTCACCTTGATCAGATGTGATGGACCAAAGGGATAAACAGTCACTGGTACAGTCAAATCCACACTCCGAAGCAAGGGCATAGCAGGGGTCCAATGTGGTTTATATAAAGGGCAACACGATGGAACATAATTGGTCAAGGGTCTGGTACATGCAACATTACGGGTTAAGGGTTAAAGAGAGAAAGATGCACACGACACATGCCTGCTGTTAAGGAAGAGGAAAGTACTAACTTAAACCTTTTTAAATTTGGTTCTTATAAAAATCTAGTCGGGTAAATAGCAGTTCCATAAGCACCATTTTACAGATAATGAAGCTAAGGCTCAGAGTGACAAGTGATGAGATCAAGTCTTAACCTGAGTGAGGTCTGCAGCTGGGGCTTCACTGAGTCTTTGCCTCTTACCACTAAATCACACTGTATCTGGCTCCATCTTGAGACAACGAGAGAAAAGGATACCTTCCTTCAGACCTAATCCTGAGGTGTGTTAAAATCTGACAACTCTCAACTTTTAACCACTTTAATACATCATTGAAAACATTAATAACTTTCTTTCCTAAAACTGTGAAATGCTCCCATGATTAACATAGCCAGGCGATCTCAGAACACAAGTTCTACTCCCATTCACAGTGCAGTTCAGAACCCAAGGACAGCAGTCTGGATCCAAGGTACCAGGGAGATCAGAGGGCCCTGGAATTCCAGTCCTGCCCTGGACTGGATCCTAAACCGTCATGAGTGGCCCAGAGTTAGCACGTTTGCTCTCGGTGGTTCATAGTTGCTCGTTTTTTCACCTCCTTTTCCTAGGGTCCTTTGAGTGCACTTTCACTGCGCTTTTGGTTCCAATGCCATTTCCTGACGTCTTTGATCATAGAAGGTGGTGTGCCTCTATCATTGTGATCACAATGGCACTTTTATCTTTTCCTCTATTTCTAGTGAAATAATGTTTTCTACTCTATATATTACTGTATTTATGTATATTTTTATGTCACCTTTGAATGTAAAAGCCCTTGAAGACAGTACCTGTAATTGAATATTATGTCTTTAACTAACCAGCACAGAGTCTTGAATTTCACAAGTATCCAGTTTGTTCAAAAAAGCAATAAAACTGTCTCTGGTTTCCACTCACCCCGATATCTTCTTCTAAGGACTTCTGCTTGACTTGGGTCCAATCTTATCTATAAAAGTTTTTTTTTTTTAACTAGTTTCCCTTTTTATTTCTCCAGTTCCATGATATTTGTTTAAGGATTTCTTGAGCGCATCATGGTTACAGGACAAGTTTATAAAACTTTCAGTTCTCTCAAAAATGTTATTGACCATTCAATCAAAGCAGGATCATCATAAGTAAAGGAAAATTGCCTCTCAGCATCTGAAGCAGAGGTGCTTTCCCCAGAGCCTGGAAATGCCCCAGGAAACACAGTTTTAGATTTCCCTCAGTCTTGAATCTCTGGATCTACTGGCGAATTAGGAATTCCTGGCAACTAAAACAGAGATGGAGGTAGGGAGAGATAGTAGGTCATATAATTCAATTTTCTCATTTTATATATGAAAAATGGAAGCCCCAAATGGTCATGTAATTTGTCCAAATTTACCCAGCTCCTTAACGAAAGGCCTAGGACTAAAACCCAGTTACCCTGCCCACTGGTCCTCTGGGCTTTTGTTTTTTGTCTGTATATATGTGCTTAATTGCTCAGTCGTATCCGATTCTTTGTGACCCTATGGACCGTAGCCTGCCAGGATCCTCTGCCCATGGGATTTCCCAGGCAAGAATACTGGTGTGGGTTGCCATTTTCTCCTCCAGGGGATTTTCCCAACCCAGGGACTGAGCCCCAGTCTCCTGCATTGACAGATGGATTCTTTATCTTGGTGCCACTTGGGAAGCCTCATCTTTTTTTTTTTGTCTACCATCTCAAACTTAGTCTTACTAATATTTTAGTTCCTGTTTTTATTGGATTGGCTTGGTTCCTTGAATCGTCCTCCTGTTCGCATGCCTGTCCATAGCATTAGGCCACTGAACTAGTAGCCCCAAGTCCTCATGGCTCCAGGAGGTGCCATCAAGTGAGAAGGCACTCCTCTCCCTCCTTGGGGCAGTACCATTTTCCCTACTTAGACAGGAGATCCTTGTTTTACACCTGTCAGCCTGGAGTCCTACAATAACTAGCAGAGCTAAGAGACCCTGCCTAGACTCACATTGCTCAGGAATTAACTAATCTACAATCTGTGTGTCAGATGACATCACACTCATTCTAGCATACCTTGATTTAAGAATCAAATTAATTTTTATCAGAGTCGTATGGTAATAGATGGTTCTATTACCATCTTAGTTACCTCATTTTTCTATTCTTACTTTCTAGTTTTTAATAGAAATATGTCTTTCTCATACTTACTCTATTTGTTCATTTTGAGATGTGATTATTGTGTAGAATATTACTTAATGTAAAAAGGATAAATTTATCAAATTCAATATAGTAGAGCAAGCTCTAGTTGAAAGAGCCCTAGATCTGAAATCAGAAAGCTGGAGTGAAAACCCAGCCTCTCACTAGCTCTGTAACTTTTGCCAACGGCTGAGCCTCTCTGAACCTCGTTGTGTACATTTGAAGAATGGAGCGAATGAGCCTGTAACACAGAGTCTAGGAGGCCTGAGTGAGAAATCATTCAACAGGTCCAGTGTGGTGCCTATTGTGGTACATAGGCTCTCACTACACTTTGACTGAATCTGAAACTGCAGGATTTTCAAGAACATAAGAGCAATTTATCACAGTTTCTTTCACTGTTGCTCTGGATTCTCTCTTCATCAGCACTTTCCATAGCATGTTTTAGAAATGCCAAATTAATTTTTTTAATATTTTTTAAATTAGTGTATTTTTTATTAAAGGATAATTGCTTTACAGGATTTTGTTGTTTCCTGTCAAACCTCAACATGAATCAGCCATAGGTATACATATATCCCCTCCCTTTTGAAACCCCCTCCCATCTCCCTCCCCATCCCACCCCTCTAGGTTGATACAGAGCCCCTGCTTGAGTTTCCTGAGCCATACAGCAAATTCCCGTTGGCTATCTATTTTACAGATGGTAATGTAAGTTTCCATGACTCTCTCCATACATCTCACCCTCTCCTCCCCTCTCCCTACGTGCATAAGTCTATTCTCTATGTCTGTTTCTCCACTGTTGCCCTGTAAATACATTCTTCAGTACCATTTTGGTAGATTCCATATATATGTGTTAGAATATGAAATTTATCTTTCCCTTTCTGACTTACTTCACTTAGTATGATAGCTTCTAGGTTCATCCACTTCATTAGAACTGACTCAAATGCATTTCATTTTATGGCTGAGTAGTATTCTATTGTGTATATGTACCACTTCTTTATCCATTCATTTGTTGAGGGGCATCTAGGTTGCTTCCTTGTTCTAGCTATTGTAAATAGTGCTGCAATGAACAATGGGATACATGTGTCTTTTTCAATTTTGGTTTCCTCAGGATATATGCCTAGGAGTGGGATTGCTGGATCATATGGTGGCTTTATTCCTAGGTTTTTAAGGAATCTCCATACCATCTTCCATAGTGGCTGTATCAATTTACATTTTCACCAACAGTGCAAGAGTGTTCCCTTTTCTCCGCACCCTCTCCAGCATTTATTGTTTGTAAACTTTTTGATGATGGCCATTCTGACCGGTGTGAGGTGATAACTCATTGTAATTTTGATTTACATAGAAATGCCAAATTAATTTTTAAAAATCAAAATGAAATGGAAAGATACCATGATTCATGTCACCGAACAACTTATTACATGTATATTTCTTAAGAGCTTAATAAACAAACATATTTATTCAAGAGAAATAGATTAAATAGTTGTTAAACTTGGGCAATATTGCACTTGTAAGGGCAGAAGTAGATGTTTCCACATCATTCAGAGAAAAACATGAAACAGCATGAATACAAAACCCTTCAGCATGTATCAGAAAATAAAAAAAATCTATACTAAATTGAATGTTGAAGAGGTCCTGGATTATTATTCTTTTTTATGGAGATCAAAATGGTACTCTGAACAATCACTGTTTAGATGGAATAAAAAGCAACATTTATGTTTTTAAATGCAATTCCAAAATAATATTAAAGGTAATGTTATCAGCAAGTAAATGACCACAAATCCACCGATGTTACTACATTTTACTTTTGCTTATACACAGATTTCAGATAACATACAGTCATATTTTGAATTCCACTAACTCTCCCTTACATTATATTATAAATATTTCTCGTTTATTTAAATGATTGCATATTATAGTTCATCGTGCTACTGAGTCTAAATTTAAGTGAAGTCAAAGCGTTAGTTGCTCAGTTGTGTCCAGCTCTTTGTGACCCCATGGACTATAGCTCTCCAGGCTCCTCTGTCCATGGGATATTCCAGGCAAGAATATGGGAGTGGGTTGTCATTCCCTTCTCCAGGGGATCTTTGCAACCTGGGGATTGAACCCAGGTCTCCTGCATTGCAGGCAGATTCTTTACTGCTTGAACTCTTCTCTTAATCCTAGACATTTATTTGGAAGTTAAACTACATTGGGTGATTAAGAGATTTTTATGTAGTTCTTACAGTTTTCATGCCAGAATCCCTTGGCATTCCCAGTCCCAATGGCCATTTCAGTTACATGGAGTAAGACAAGGATGCAGAAAACAAAAGAGATGCAGAAGATAAGCCACTAAAACTAGTGTTATTGGAAGGGGTGGGGACAGTGAAGAGCCGTAGAGGCACAAAACCAAACCAAAAGCACATTCTTCTAACGTGTGTCTTCAGTTACTGGACTAAACAATTATTTGGTTCCCTTGTGGGGACGTATTTCACCAGTCACTTTTTCTAAGTCTGTATTCCTGTTGGCCAGGTAGAGAGAGACGAAAAACAAGGGTAGGGAAGAATTCAGGGCATATTTTAATGTGTGTCTATATGCATTGGTTTATGTCCCTTCTTGTAAAAAAGATTTAAGGCAGCTCAGTTAGAGGATTTTCTAAAGGACTTAAGGTCTTTAACAATGCAGTTTTCCCCTGTTTTTTTTTTTTTTTCCCCTATTCCTAGAGCATTTCTATCACTAATAGAAACTGAATTATACTTTTTAGAGTCTTACCTCATATTACCAGTACATAATATTTTTATTCCTTTTTATATTACCCTCAGTTGGACATGAGAGTCAGTTGGATGTGAACAGTTTCATATCAGCATTCAGAAGTTATTACAAATGGTCTACATTTGTTTTTGTTATTAATATATCTCTTGTATAATTACAACCTGGGTGGACTATTATTTGTTTAAACTTCTGAGGTCACAGAGCAGTCTTTTTTGGTTTATATCTGTGCTAATCAGCTAAAAAGCAGTAGGTTAAGTTATATATATATATATAAAAAAGTAAATGTTGAACTTTTCTGAATGCAGGGCTTGACAATACCATGCAACCAGTTGGGCTTTAGAACTCTGACTGTACAGGACCGGGAAGGTCCCATTGTTTGTTGCAGTGTGAGATCATCCCATCCCAATGTTTGCTCTGTAACTGCATGATTTTTGCTTGTTTGTTTTAGTATTTACTGTGTGTCCACCTTCTGTATTCTGTGTAGTGGCAGGGTAGCATTTGGGAAATGGGAGGAAAGGTAACTGATCTCTAGCAAATATAAATCTTTGCACTTGCATGGAACTTTATAACTGAAAGAGTGTTTTTCGCCTGTGGTCTTCACAACAACCCTGTGAGATAGTTAGGGAAGGAATGATTATCCTCGTGTTATAGGAATGAGACTGAAAATCCATCATAACTAGAAAATGGAAGACAGTAGGCTCCCTGCTAGATATTCCTGTTCCTAACCTGATCTGCTGGACCCCACCGTTCACAACTATCATTCAGACCTTTACTAAGTAATTTCCCCCTTTGAGGGTTTTCTGTAACTTATAATTGCAGATCAGTTTTATAACAATCCAAGTCAAGGACAAATCTGTGTGCTTATGAAATGACTTCTTTCTTTGATGTGCCTCAACTCTCCATGGAACGGACCTAGCAATTAGTTCTTTCCCTCACCAAAGAACTCATGTTATTTGTTGAGATGGTACCCAATAGACAGCGAGACTTCTCAAAGCAGCTAATAGACGGGGGCTTCCTGTATCATGTCTTGAGGGGCAAGAAACATCACCCTCCCTGTGTGTGTTAGTAGCCCGCCAGGCTCCTCTGTCCATGGAAGTCTCCGGGCGAGAATACTGGAATGGGAAGCCATTTCCTTCTCCTCCCTGGCTGGTGGTAAATCTTCAACAAATCCAGGTGGCTTTTCTCCGCGGTTCCCATATTTCCTCCCTTCACTCAGCCAAAGTCCACATTCATCTCCCCGTCACCACACACAGTTTGACCCCAGGCCACCATGGCAGCTTCTGCCATCCCTTTGAGGTCCCAGCTGCTCTGTGGAGTCCCTGGCAGTGGGTATTTGGGGACAGCCACTGCCCAAGATTTCTGCAACAGCCCATGCGCCTTACTGACAATGACCTTGTGTTCTCCTTGGTTCCTTGGGAAGAAGACTCACCCTGCTCAGCCCAGGCCTCCCACCAAGTGTGTTACTTGGGGCCTTCAACAGAAACAGAACGGTGGTGGAGTGACGGAAGTTACTACCTCCTCCTTGGCCCTCAGCTGCTCAGTTCAGCCAAAGATGTCGGGACCCCACCTCAGAAAGGTTTGAGATTATTGTGGAAGAACTGTGAATATCTTCCCAGTCTTTTTTCCCCAACTGTGGTACTTTGAAAAGACATGTGCAATGGGCGCAGTGCAAAGGAGATATATATATATATATATATATATATATATATATATATATATGAAGGAAATGGCAACCCACTCCAGTATTCTTGCCTGGGAAGTGCCGTGGACAGAGGAGCCTGGCAGGCTACAGTCCATGAGGTCACAAGAGTTGGACACGACTGAGTGACTAAACAACAACAACAACGTCTCCTTAGCAAAATGAGAGGAAAGGCAAAACCTCATTCTTTTTTTTCTTTCAATTTTTTGGCTGCACTGGGTCTTTGTTGCTGGGAGTGGGCTTTCTCTAGTCGCAGCGAGCAGGGGCTACTCTCTAGTTGTGGTTTGCAGGCTGGCTTCTCACTGTGGTGGCTCCTCCTGTTGTGCAGCATGGGTTTTAGTTGCTCCCATGGCACGTGGAATCTTCCCAGAGCAGGGATCAAACCTGTATCCCCGGCCTTGGAAGGCAGATTCTTATCCACTGTACCACCAGGGAAGCCCCAAAGAGATATTTTTGCATCTAGTTTGGGGGGAGGGGGGTGGGAAACCTTGCCTAAATATCTGAGAACAGTTTTACTTGAAAACCTGGGAGGAACCACTATAAAGCAGATTGAAGCCCCCATGAGCACGGTGTACTGGACAGAGGACTGAGCTCCTTGGTGGTGGGCTCTGCAATGGTCCTAAGGAAAATACGGCTTACAGTGTGGGCCAGAACACAGAAAGAGAGGCTATGAAGAGGACCTGCCAATTTTACACCCTGGCAAATCACATGAGAGACAACTGCTATGGGGGACTGTTCCCAAAACGAATTCCAGATCTTGAGAGACACACTTCAAAAAAAAAATAAATAAATTTATTCCCTATACATCCATACCGCCCCCATCTAGGTACTCTCATTTTTATGAGGTTGCCTCCACCGTCAACACTTATTAAACACCCTCTCACCTTGACACCCACATATTCATTCCTTTATTTATTCATTCAGTACCAGACCCTTTGCTAGGCAGCAGGGACAAGTAAGACCTAGCGTCTAACCTTTCTCTGGGCATCCAGGATCGGGCCTGGGCAGGAACCTCTGTTCCCACTTTCTCTATCAACTTCCTTTTGATTCTTGTCTTTGCCTTCATTTTCCCTCTGAGACCTGTTCTCTGCCTAGTGGAATATTGGGGTGACCATATAAATTAATCAGGTTGCTATATTAACCAACTAGTATTTTTTTTCTCCCATGTAAATTCAAACTGTTGGATTCTTAAGAAGGCCATTCAATGTCCCTCAGTCAGTCATTGTAGTCTAAGGCTGACTTTTTAGTTTTGTGAATGGCCAGCTCTTATCTACAGGTTGAAACACAAAAAAGCTCAAATTTCCTCAGGCAGAATTACTTGGTATGAATATATCTTTATTTTCCATTATTAATGAGTGTGTGTATAAGATGCATAACCAAATCTTTAAAATCAAGTAGGCCACAATGAGGGGCTTCCAAGGTGGCTCAGCAGTAAAGAATCCACCTGTGATGCAGGAGTACCAGGAGACGCAGGTTAGATCCCTGGGTTGGGAAGATCCCCTGAGGAGGGCATGACAACCCACTCCAGTATTATTGCCTGGAGAATTCCGTGGACAGAGGAGCCTGGCAGGCTACAGTGTCACAGAGAGCCAGACACGAATGAAGCGACTTAGCATGCACACACACACAGACCATAATGATATCATCAGGGAGGAAAAATAACATTAATGTTGTTGTTCAGTTACTCAGTTGTGTCTGACTCTTTGTGACCCTATGGACTGCAGCATGTCAGGCTTCCCTTTGCTTCACTATCTCCTGGAGTTTGCTCAAATTCTTGTCCATTGAGTTGATGATGCCATGTTAATACTAAGGCAGAATACCTCTCTGTAGATGTTGGGGAAATGAAGGAAAATATCAATATCTGAACCATGCATTATTAAAATAAACATTCTCCCAGGTAGAGATTATTTGCAGAATCATGCCCAGAGCTTCCTAACACTCAGATGAGGCAAAGTCCAAATTATGGTACAAAGTCAAGGAACTAAAAAGTTTTCAGGATCTCCTCTTATCATCTCTCCCTTTCTTAAGAGCCAATAATAGCAAATTTATTATTAAAAGTTTTCTAGGTAAATTAATTTTATGTGCTGTTTTATAGTCCCATTACTGTAGTTAGAATATACGCATCATCAAACGTGTTTCTAACATCTAATTTAAAGCTCTAGATTAACCTTAGACCTGTATTCTAGGTGGGTAAAGGGACTGGGAAGATGTAGAATAAAGATGGAGAGAGACAGTCAATCAGCTTCTTCTCAGTATTCTTGAAGCTCTTGTCTAATTCCATGTATAAAATTTTCTTTTCCATTATAAGCAATTCTACATTAATAAATTGGTTCAAATAGCCATAGTCTCTATAACTTTTCATTAAATGTGTTAATAATAACTCACAGTAGTATGGCAAGTTCCAGTCACAAAGCACCTTCTTAGGCCTTATGTGTTGTCCTTTCTGTTCATTCAGAAGAGAATGATAGATGCTTTGAATATCAGAAGCTGTTAATTAACCCCTCCACTAACTTCTCTCCTTCAGAGTCACAGATTTTATAATTTGCAAAGATATATGCACTCCAGTGTTCACTGCAGCACTATTTACAGCAGCTAGGACATGGAAGCAACCTAGATGTCCATTGCCAGATGGATGGATAAAGCAGCTGTGGTACATACATACAATGAAGCATTACTCAATTATAAGAAAGAAAGAATGCCATTCGCAGTGACATGCATGGACACAGAGGTTGTCATACTGAGTGAAGTAAGTCAGAAAGATAAATATCATATGATTATCACTTACATGTGAAATCTAAAAAAATGGTACAAATGAACCTACAAATAGAAATAGAATCACAGATGTAGAAAACAGTTATGGTTACCAAGGTGGGAAGGGAAGGGGAAAGAATAAACTGGGAGATTGGGATTGACATATACATACTACTATATATATGAAAGTGAAAGTGAAAGTGGCTCAGTCGTGTCTGACTCTTTGCAACCCCATGGTCTGTATAGTCCATAGAGTTTCACTGAATTCTCCAGGCCAGAATACTGGAGTGGGTAGCCTATCCCGTCTTCAGCATATCTTTCTGACCCAGAAATCAACCCGGGGTTTCCTGCATTGCAGGCAGATTCTTTACCAACTGAGCAGCCAGGAAAGGCCACTATATATGAATAATGGATAACTAATAAGGACCTTCTGTATAGCACAGGGAACTCTACTCAATACTCTGTATTGACCTATATAGAACTAGAATCTAAAAAAAAGAATGGATATATGTATATGTATAACTGATTGACTGCTGTACAAAAGAAACTAACAGAGCATTGTAAATCAACTATATATTCCAATTAAAAATAATTTTTTAAAAGCCATACATTTTAAATTAAACCAGTTGATTTATATTTCTAATTTCTGAAAAAGTTGTGGAATTTTGAGATGATGATGTAAATGTTGCTAGAAATAAGATTCTCTAGTTGTCTATGTATTTTGAAAGGTATTACACAGAAGAGCAGTTTCTGTTGAAGGTACATCTCCCATTGATCACACAATAGGTTTTCCTTCTGCCCTAGAGTTTCTACATCTGTGTTGTCAAGAATGAAAGGTCAGCATTGTGTAGGGCAGTAGATGACTTCATAGCACAAAAATAATAGTACTTCTTCCTTAACTGGTTTAATAACATGAAAGTGATGGTCTCAAACAGTCATTCTTATTTTTTTTTTTTAATTAAGTTGTTTCTGATGTGTTTCAAGACTTTTTGTCTTGCTGTGGCATGCAAGATCCTAGTTCCTGGACCCAGGTTTGAACCCATGAAAGTGGAAGTGTGGAGGCCCAACTGCTGGACTACCAGGGAAGTCCCTGGGGCAAGTCATTCTTCAGCCTAAGATTACTTAAGAGAGAGATAGCTTTGTGGTATTTATTGCTTCCTGGTTAAACATTATCCCCACTATCCATCAATTTAACTCTACTTTTGTCTGTATCTAATCATTTTAACATATAGGTCATTCAAATATTAAAAAATAAAAGAATGGAGAGAGGGAATTATTCTCAATGAGCAAGGATAAAGTGTTTACATTCCTTAAGTTTCAAACTAGTTGTGCGCCTTAGAAACCCACCAAGTATTCCAGCGGGGGGCCCAATCATATGGCAGTCTAACCATTTTCTTTTTTCAATTTTTTTGTACTTATTTATTTTTAGCTGTGCGGGGTCTTCATTGCTGAGCAAGCTTCTCTCTAGGTGTGGTGAGTGGAGGCCACTCTCCGGTTGTGGTGCTCAGGCTTCTCATTGTGGTGGCCTCTTGCTGCAGAGCACAAGCTCTAGGGTGTGCAGGATTTACAACTTTATGTTAGTTTCAGCTGTACAGCAAAGTGATTCAGGTATATATATTATATATATATATTTATATTATATTATATATATTATAATATATATATTAGATTATTTCCCATTATAGATTATTACAAAATATTGAATATAGTTCTCTGGGCTATTCAGTAGGATACTGTTGCTTGTCTGTTTTATATATAGTAGTGTGTATCTGTTCATCCCATGCATGCATGCATGCTCTGTTGCTCAGCTGTGTCTGACTCTTTGTGACGCTATGAACTGTAGCACGCATGCTAAAACAGGCTCCTCTGTCCATGGGATTCTCCAGGCAAGCATGCTGGAGTGGGTTGCCATTTCCTCTTCTAGGGGATCTTCCTGACCCCAGGATCAAACCAGTGTCTCCTGCATCTCCTGCATTGGCAGGTGGATTCTTTAACACTGGGTCACTAGGGAAGCTCCATTAATCCCCTACTCCTAACTTATCCCAGCCTCCTTTTCCCTTGGTAACCAAACATTTGTTTTCTATGTCTGTGAGTCTGTTTCTGCTTTGTAAATAAATTCATTGGTATTGTTTTTTTTAGATTCTACATATATGAATGATATCATATAATATTTGTCTTTCTCTCTCTGACCTACTTCAATTAACATCATAATCTCTAGGTCATCCATGTTGCTGCAAATGGTATTGTTTCATTCTTTTCTATGGCTGAGAAGTATTTCATTGTGTATGTATGCCATGTTCTCTTTATCCGTTCATCTATCAATGAACATTTAAGTTGTTTCCGTGTCTTAACTATTGTAAACAGTGGCTCTACGAACACTCATTTGTGTGTATCTTTTTGAATACAGAGTTTCATCTTTGTATTGTAAATGTAGAGTTTTCATCTTTCCCAGATTTAGGTCCAGGAGTGGGATTGCTGGATTATATGATAACCCTGTTTTTAGTTTTATAAAGAACTTTCATACTGTTTTCCATAGTGGTTATAGCAATTTACATTCCCACCAGCTGTGTAGGAGGGTTCCCGTTCTCCACACCCTCTCCAGCATTCATTATTTGTAGGCTTTAAAGCGGAGAAGGCAATGGCACCCCTCTCCAGTACTCTTGCCTGGAAAATCCCATGGATGGAGGAGCCTCATAGGCTGCAGTCCATGGGGTCGCGAAGAGTCTGACACAACTGAGTGACTTCACTTTCACTTTTCACTTTCATGAGTTGGAGAAGGAAATTGCAACCCACTCCAGTGTTCTTGCCTGGAGAATCCCAGGGACGGGGGAGCCTGGTGGGCTGCCGTCTGTGGGGTTGCACAGAGTCGGACACGACTGAAGTGACTCAGCAGCAGCCTTTTAAAGATGGCCATTCTGACCAAAGTGAGGTGATACTGCACTGTAGTTTTGATTTGCATTTCTCTAATAATTGGTGGTGGTGATCATTTTTCAATGTACCTATTGGCTATCTGTATGTCTTTTTGAAAAAATGTCTATGTAGACCTTCTGCCCATTTTTGATTGGGTTGTTTGGTTTTGTGATATTAAGTTGAATGAACTATTTGTATATTTTGGAAGTCAATCCCTTGTCAGTCACATTATTTGAAAATACTTTCTCCCAGTCCACAGATTTTTCATTTTGTTTATGGTTTCCTTTGCTGTGCCTAAGCTTTTAAGTTTTATTAGGTCCCATTTATTAATTTTTACTTTATTTCTTTTGCCTTGGAAGACTGATCTAAGAAAATACTGCTATGATTTATGTCAGAGAATGTTTTGCCTATGTTCTCTTGTAGGAGTTTTATGGTGTTATATTTTATATTAATACTTAGGACTTTAAACAATTTTGAGTTTATTAGTTTATTTTTGTGTATGGTATGACGGAGTGTTCTAATTTCATTAATTTACATGAGGCTGTTCAGCTCTCCCAACACCACTTGCTAAAGAGACTGTCTTTTCTCCACTGTATGTTCTTGCCTCTTTTTTTGAAGACTGACCATAGGTGTGTGAGTTTATTTCTGAGCTCTCCATTCTGTTCTGTTGATCTGCATGTCTGTTTTTGTATTAATACCATGCTGCTTTGATTACTGTAGCTCTGTAGTATTGTTTGAAGTCTAGGAGGGTTATGCCTCCAGCTGATTCTGTTTTCCTCAAGATTGCTTTGGCAATTCTGAGTCTTTTGTGATTACCTATAAATTTTAGGATTATTTGTTCCAGTTCTGTGAAAAATGTCACAGATATTTTGATAAGGATCACATTAAATCTGTAGAAAGCCTTCTATTTTTAGTGACTGGATCAAAATCAAAAATAGGCATCTCTGGATTCAGCAGTTGTTAATAATGTGCATTGCTTGGCTGTAAATATACCCAGTTCCTCCTTCCTCTTCTCACCCACCAATTCTCATTTTTGAAAATGACTTGAAGGACTCTAGCCAGTGATATTCTTGCTGGGATTCATAATGTTGCTGACCTGGGCTCGTCAGCAGAGCAGATAAGGGCTGAGGTCCCTCTCCTTCATCTTTTTAATCCTAGATTGATGCCCAAAGCTTCTTTTGGAAGAAGGGATCTATGGCAATACAGAAACAAAAAGCACTGAGACACACCCTCATTTCACAAGTAGGGAAACTGATGCCTAGAGGGACTAAGTTACTTATTCAGCAGAAGAAAAACTCCAAGGCCAGAATGCAGGATTCCTCACACTTGTTCTGTTGGTTACTATTTTCACAGAACTATTTAGGCTCCTCAAAGAAAGAATCTCTATCAGACAAGCAAAAAACAGAGCCAGTGAAAGAGGAGTGTCTTCATCCTAAACCTGAGGTAGTCATGTACTGGCTGAAAATGATTAACAGTGCTTCGAACTATTAAGATTCTTATGGAAGGCAGCAAATCAAAATATGAAAGTCTTTAAAATATTCTAATGCAAGACCTCTGAACAGCCATTGTGTTAAATGTCACAAGAGATTTTCATCTTAGTATTTAGTGACTGGCAGGAGATGACTCAGTGCCATGGAATTTAATTTTAAATTGTTTTCAAATAAATTCACAGAGTCCAATAGCATGAAACCTTGGAAGGTGACAGGGTGGCTTTAGAGATTTGAGAGTTTTTAAAGCCATATATCAAAGGCTACTTCTGACAGTTATGGGGATTTATCGTGTTCTCAACTCCAATTGTTTCTAAAAGCTCTCAACCATGCTTTCCTGTGCAAGAAAATTAAGTTTGGAAATCTTGCCATCTTCGCCTGCTTGGGACCTCAAAATATCTAACCCCATATACCTAGAAACTGCTCAAACATTCCTTTCTGGGGGCTGTCATTAAACTGCCGTTTTCTGGATGGGGACACAGAGGGTGCAACCATTGGTCAAGGTTACCCAGTGCGTCAGCGGCAAAGTTGGGAATGCAACCCAGACTTTCTGACTCCCTCGGCCGTCCTCTGACCATCAAACCACACGCTCCTGACCAGGATGAAACAAGCTTGTCTGTCTCAGCGTTTGTCTGAGGGAGCTGAGTGAAACTGCAATTAATCCATTTCCCTTTCAAATATCCATATGCCAGTCATTTCATCGGCTAATGGGCAAATGGCTCCAGATCATTTTCCACTCGCAAAGACTCATTTTTTCTTAATTTTTCAAGGAAATGCTATCTTAATTTGGAAAAGCAAGAAAGACCACTCTCCCTGCCTGCCCCCGCCATCGCATCACGTTGTGTAACACTGGCAGTGTGGCCGCTGGGAAAACCCACAGAAGCTGCTCCCTCTGCCCTGCCGAGGGCCAGGTCCCCCTGCCAGCCGCTCCCTGTGGCCTTCCTTGTGCTGGGGTCGGGCGTCCCGTGGTTCCTGGCAAAGGCACGTCCCATGGACAAGCCAGGCCTTGACGTGGCTGTTCCTTCTCCTGCTCTTTTGAATGCTCCTTGACCACAAGAGAACTCAGCTCTCCCGCCAGCTACACCCCACATGCCACTTGAAATGCAGTCAGTGGTGACGGTCCAACGGGGCGCCAGCCAGAGTCCAGAGCAAGTTTACTAGGGACGAGGGAAAAGCAATCCCAGGTCTTCTGCCAGTGGGGACTGTCTCCTGCCAAAGACCACAGGGGAGGGGAGAAAGGTTTTTAACACTCTAAGCAGGGGGACCAGCCCATGGGTAAACTCTCACTCTTTTTCTTGCAGCCCATAAAGTTGTTTCTCCCAGCATTTTATACCTGTCATGTTCAATCATAAATATTTCTTCCTTAAAATGAACCCCATTGTTCACTCCCAAAGACCTGTTGCCATTTTGGGACAACTCTCCAAACTCTGGGTTGGGGTTTCTGACCAGTCCCCTCTGTGCCCTCTCCTTCTGCTGGCAGCTGGTCAGGATGCCGTGATGCCTTTGCTCCAGAAGCTGTCAGCAGAAGCCAGGAGCAGCAGGGAGATGGGATCCGGGTGGAACGGGGTGTGTCATCGTAGTTCTCTCCAGGGCCCTCCCTGGTGCCTTTGTTAAACATGCGCAGTCCAGGCCAAGCCAGCAGTGGTCCAGTGAGAGTCCCGGACATCTCCTCAAAACGCAGAGCCATCCCCTAGAGAAGGGCCATGACTTCTCGGTGCCCAGTGCCTGCCCTCTGCTTGCAAGAGACTTGAGGCTATCCCACTACCTTTCAGAACAAAGTCCCTCCAGACACACAGGGTGGCCCCAAGTCAGTTTCCCTAAAGGTCTTAAAATTGTTGTTGTTTAGTTATTCAGTTGCAACACCATGGACTATAGCCCACCAGGCTCCTCTGTCCATGGGATTTCCCAGGTAAGAATACTGGAGTTGGTTGCCATTTCCAGGGAAGATCCAGGGACTCTTCCTGACCCAGGGGTTAAACTGACATCTTCTGCATCACCTGCATTGGCAGGCAGTTTCTTTACCGCTAAGCCACCTGGGAAGCCCGGGATAAATTGTAAACACTTAAAAAGCTGATTCTGCTTGTCGTTCCCATCACATGAGACTCCAAGTGCATCATATTCTCCTGTTCTCCAGCTCTTTCTGCACAGGCCATCAGGCACTGTGGTCCCGTGAGAAGAAATCATTTTGCTTAATGTGGCAGTACTGGGATGTACTCCAGGGAGAGTGACAACATAATTTTGTTTACTATTCATCCAAGTTCCAAAGAAGTAAACTTCATTAACTTTTCTGATAAAACACAAAGACTCTATTATTTACCTTACCCATAAAATTAAAAAAGGGGGGGAAAAAAGAAAACTTTGATGTCTCCAGGAAGGCAGGCTTTCCTTGAAGTTTCTATTGCTCTATTTAGGTGATCTAGAGGCTGATACTACTTCTGTTGGCCTCTGACCTGTGATGGAAACACCCAGGTCAGGGATTCTGTGCTGGGCTCAGTTGAAGCCTGTCTGCCCATCCATGTAGATTTAATGGTACATCTGGCAGCTACACTGGTGGAACAAAGAGGTTTTACATCTCTAATATTATGTATATATTTGTATATGTATATATGCATTTATAAATAGATACAGAGATATTAGACTTCCCAGGTGCCTGCTAAGCAGGAGACTCGGTTCATTCCCTGGGTCAGAAGATCTGGAAATGGCAACCCACTTCAATATTCTTGCCTGGGAAATCCCATAGACAGAGGAGCCTGGTGTCCATGGGGGTCACAAGGAGTCAGACATGACTTAGCCACTGAACAGCAACAGCAACAAAGAGATATGCACTTAGATGGACGTGTAAATAAAATTTTTCATTCACAGAGTAACATAACTATACAGATAGAGATCTCATTCAAAGCAGCTTCTCAATCAGAAAACACGGGACTTAAAAATAGAACATAGTCCATGGAAATCTGACTTAAGTCACAGATGGGCGTAGAGAGACTGAAGCCCCTCAAGGGGAGAGTGGGGAGGACACGTCAGCCTCGTCCTCCACCTTCTGATTCTGGTAGAAGAACTTATGGGCCCGGTTTAGGCTTGTCTTCTTGATTCTCTGTCTGCATGGTGGACATCTGCTCTTATGATAAAAGATCATGAGAAAAAGTACCTGGATAAATGACAATTTTTAGAAAAATATTCTCAGTTTCAAAAGATTAGCTAGAAAACCAACCCCCAAATTAGATACTGGGGCAGATTATTTTTTTTATATTCTATTTTTTTCTGCTGAAAGGAAATAGCCGCGTGTATGATTGTGTCAGCAAGCATGGGCCCCAGGCTCTGACTGCACAGAGAAATTAAACTTCTTTCAAAGGGAGTAGCAGGCAAGTCAGCCCAAGAAAAGGAGTTTAAGACCTTTTGCATTCATTAAAATTTATTTGGAGCCTGATAAATCTCCCATATATGTCAAACAGCCGTCTTTCCTGCTATATTTTAAAAGCAGCATTTGAAGACCTGGGAGTAAACAGCAAGGTGAAAGCTTCCTTCTCAGAACTCCCTTGTTCTTTTTCTTCCTCTCCCCCACCCCCCAGTAAAATGGTGTTTATGGCTTAATATGCAGAGTTAGAAAGAAGGATGTGAGTGGGAAGGCATGGGGCGTAAAAATCTACAGACTTGGAAGGGAGACTCACGAGGGGGGCGATATATGTATACTTACAGCAGATTCACATTGTTGTACAGCAGAAACTAGCACATTATAAACAATCATCCTCCAATTAAAATAAATTTAAAAAATAATAAAAAATATTGTAAAAAAACCTGAAAACATCTTCTATTAGTCCAATGCCTTAGATAGGATACGCTTGGTTATATTCAAGGATAAACCTTGTTCAATTCTGACTTAAAATGTATTCATCAGTTGAAAAACTTTGATGAAGTTTAACAAATGGAAATAATTGCATCAAATGTGTGAGAGACATTGGAAATCTGTTCTTTGGTAGATAAAGCATGACAGAAAATTAATACCGAGACTTTAACTTGGCTTCCCTCTAATAAAATAAAACCTCCTGGGAGGGTGGGGGGTGGGGGGGAAATCTACAGACTGTAGGAATAGAACTGTATTTGGGGGTTGAACTTTTTTTTTAAAAAAAGGCAAACTTTGTTTTTTTATTTAATTTTTTATTGTGGTAAAAAATATATGCAACATGTGTGCGGGCATGCGTGCTACCTCATTTCTGTCGTGTCTGACTTTGCAACCCTATGGACTGTAGCCCGCCAGGATCCTCTGTCCGTGGGATTCTCCAGGCAAGAATACTGGAGTGGGTTGCCAGGCCCTCCTCCAGGGGATCTTTGCGACCTAGGGCTCAAACGCACGCCTCCTGTGTTTCATGCACTTCAGGCAGAGACTCTACCGCTGAGACACGGGGGAAGTCCTACATACAATGTAGTATTCATCATTTCAGCCATTCATAAGTGTACAAATTAGTGGCATTAAATTCATTCACAGTGTGGTATAGCCAGCATCACTATCTACACCCAAAGCTTTTTTACCATCTCCAATTCAAAAAAAAAAAAAAAATCTATGCTCCGGGCATTCCCTGGTGGCCCAGTGGTGAAGACTCGGTATTTTCGCTGGCTTAAGCCCACGCTACATCCCTGGTCAGGGAACTAAGATCCCACAAGCTGCGTGGCAAGGCCAAAAAAAAAACCTATGCTCCTATGCTTCTAGTTATTGTTAAACTAGTCTCACGCCCCTGGTAATACTTCTGTTTTTCTTTCTCTACAAATTTGTACATTGTGGGTATGTCATATAAGTTGGAATTATACAATATTTGTTTTGTGTCCAATTTATTCCACCAAGCATAATGTTTTCTAGGTCCATCCATATTGTAGTATGTATTAACATTTCATTTCTAAAAAAGGCAAACTTTCAACTTAAAAAGTCAGGATTTTGATCTGTTTTCTTCTTATTTGTAGCCCGCGTTTTAGAGCTTGTTAACGCTCCATAAAAGAAAGCAGAAGGCTTTGATCTTACAGGGCTTTGCTTCACTTACAGTGTTCTGAGCACTTGCAAGTCTTTCCTTGTTGACTGAGAAGCTGAAGAGGTTCTGGGTTTTGCTTTATTTTTCTTTCAGATCCTCTGGTATTGTTTACTGAGAAATTCCTCTCTTAAAACAAAAGGACTGAAAATCTGACCCTGACGCACTTATGGGCAATCCCAAGAGCACATTTTTTGATCCTCCTTGACCTGAATACATGTTGTAATTTTTCTTCAGATAAATTTTGGATGGGTACAATGTGTAGAATATGGGCATTTAACACAACTCACATTCATAACTCCTCCCATTTTTTTCTTTTTATCAGCCTTCAGTCTAGCATTTCCCAATCCCAATGAGACTAATACCACCTTTTTTACAAATATTTTGTTAATTCCCCTTTAAAATTGTAAAATGAAATTCATAGGCAATATAACCTATATACACCCATTGCTGTGCTTAGCCACTCAGTCATGTCCAACTCTTTTCGGCCCTATGGACTGTAGCCCACCAGGCTCCTGTGTCCGTGGGATTCTCCAAACAAGAATAATGGAGTCGATAGCCATTCTCTTCTCCAGAGGATCTTCCCAACCCAGGGATCTACCCCGGGTCTTCTGCATGCTGTCTAACCACCAGGGAAGCCCAATAACTATATTGAAAGAGCCAATAAAGTAGTCAGAAGCCGGTATTTAGCGGGATAATCACTTTGGATTCAACAAATACAAACTAACATAAATGTGTGACATAGACAACTAAATCCCTTGAATAATGTTGCAATTTCCCAACAGTTATGCATATTTCCAACTCAATGAACAGCTTAGAAAAAAATTCTGAATAGCATATAAAGTTTTATTCTTAGAAAGTTTAGAGTGTGTTAAAGCTGTAATAAATATATCGGGCTTGTATGTAAAATAGAATTAGATTTTCAGTTCAAATAATGCATAAGTTTGTACACATTCATGACTATCCAATTGGATATTTGAAAGTCATATATGGAATGCAGAAAAATTCTTCTTTGTGCAGGCAAACTCACATAACATAGACATCCCTGACATTTGCCCTGTAAATGTTAATAATGGCCCCCAATCAGTGTGACAATCAAAAAATCCACAATTTAAAAAATAAGCCAGAGGTGGAGTATAACTGGTCTAGTCTTTTTAGAGGTGGGAAGCCAGCAGATCATTTGAAGTGCCTCTAAGAATCCCCAAGTGTGTTTACATGCCCCATTTCCAGGGTGGGCTCTGGAGAGAGAAATGCTCCAAGGACAAATTAGGTTGGGAGGCCTCTGGGGTGGTTGCCAGTTTGGGGAGTGACTTTCTCACGTCCTTGCCCATGCCATGGGCCCGAGATCGTACCCTTTGCCTTTCTCTTTAGACACTCTGTCCACCACCACCTTCACCAAGCTTCATAAACGTAGGAAAGTACATAAACAACTTTCCTGTGGCATGGTGGAGTCTCTAGGGTTGAACTTGCAAATTATGTCGTTATGGCTTCAAAAAAGGTTCAGGCTCTTGCCTCCATTTCATTTTCCCTTCTAAGTCCACCCTTAATTGCAGACTCCAAACCAAAGCTGCAAGTCTTGGCGTAGCTCCCACACTATTAAAAAAATCTAATAATTCCTTTCTATGTGTGTCTCCAACTTGGTTCCATGCCCACACTGGTCGTTTGAACCAAACTTGGTGGCTTCCTGCATTCTGGGCTATAGTCACCCTGGACACTGCACTTTCCTCTCTCCAAAAGGACACCCCTGGGCCTCTCTCCTGAGTGAACGATCTTGCCCCCTTTCAAAAATACATTCTTAAAGAGATTCCTTCTGTGCCTCCACAGAATCTAAAAGTTTTCTCCACCCCGCCCGCCACCCCCTCCCCCCCCATCACTTCTGTTGTCTGCTCAGACCCTCTGGATAACCCCATAAAGTAGATCAGGGAGGTGGCCTCTTATCCCTGAGGTCACTGAGGTATAGATTTATTGATCTGCTGCATTACACAGCTAATAACTAGCAGAGCTGAGACAATACCATAGATTTGGGATTGCTTATTTGTTTTTGTCTTTTTTTATTATTTAATTCAGTAGGATTTACAGGGATTAGTTCACTATCCCCATTAAAATAAAAATTAAAAAAACTCTTTGGTGAACTATGTCATATTTATGCTTTCCATAGTCCTTTGAGATTTTGCAAATCTCTCAAAAAGCCTTTTTGCTTCTCTTGCTGTCAGTACGGTCGGAAAACCCCTCATTTTCTAGTCTATCATCATCTCCCCAGAAGCGCCTCTGCCCTTCATATGGTTTAAGGTGCCCTTCCTTTGACCCTTTTCCCCATTGTTATTTTTCTGGATACACAGAAACCAGAATTGCCACACTGAAAGATCCATATGGCCTACATTTTGGTAACAGAGGTGTGAGAATATTTTGTTTCATTTCTGATGCATATTGTAGGCAGGAGAATACTTTGGACTTGAAACTTCTCAGAACAGCAATTACTCAGTCCACCACTCACTGAGGCCCCAGCCTCCCATGCATTTCACACTCATCCTAAAGCCTTGACTGCCCTTCAGGCCCGTTCTCTCCTAAAGTCCCACACAGACTTCAAGGCCTTGTTTGCATGCTGCAGCCTCTATGAAGCTTTCTTTAAACTTCCAGAGGGACTTCCCTCATGGTCCAGTGGCTAAAACTTCATGCTCCCAAGGCAGGGAGCCCAGGTTCAATCCCTAGACAGGGAACTAGATCCACAGGCAGTAAGCAAGAGTTCACATGCCACAGATGAAAGAGCCCTCACCCTCACGCATGTGTTGGCATAAGTCCTTTTTGGAGGTTGTCGGTGGCCCTACTGGGTTTCCCAGGTGGCACTAGTGGTAAAGAACACGCCTGCCAATGCAGGAGACCTAAGAGATATGGATTTAATCCCTGGGTTGAAAAGATCCCCTGGAGTGGGTATAGCAACCCACTCCAGTATTCTTGCCTGGAGAAGCGCATGAACGCAGGAGCCTGGCAGGCTACGATCCATGAGTCACAGAGTCAGACACGACTGAAGCAACTTGGCAGTTCACACAGTAGCGCTACTATAGAGCTTGTAGACTCCAGGAAGAATTGATGCTTTTGACCTGTGGTGTTGGAGAAGACTCTTGAGAGCCTCCTGGACTGGAAGGAGATCCAACCAGTCAGTCCTAAAGGAAATCAGTCCTAAATATTCATCGGAAGGACTGATGCTGAAGCTGAAGCTCCAATACTTTGGTGACCTGATGCAAAGAACTGACTCATTGGAAAAGACCCTGATGCTGGGGAAGATTGAAGGTAGGAGAAGAAGGGGACAACAGAGAATAAGATGGTTGGATTGCTTCACCTACTTGATGGACATGAGTTTGAGCAAGCTCCAGGAATTGGTGATGGACAGGGAAGCCTTGGCATGCTGTAGTCCATGGGGTCTCAAAGAGTTGGGCACGACTGAGCAACTGAACTGAACTGAACTGAGACGCCAGGACTGGGTTGCCTGAGGCCAAACAACTAATAATAATTGTCAGCAGACAACTGGATTAAAAATTCACTGAGCATGGCCCTTCCCACCAGAACAAGACCGAGATTTCCTCACTCCACGAGATCAGACATCCCAAGTGCTCAACTAGGACAAGTCACAGACCAATAAATGTTTTTTTAAATTCCAAAATAATTCCTCTATTCCTCCCAAAGCACATCATCTAAAACCTGTTTAGCGCTTAATTAATTCTGCAGAATTTGTGATTAAGTGCTTGCAAACATTTTACATTCATTCTAATTTATGCTTTGCATTACATTTCACTCATTTCCCTGCTCTTCATTGCTGTTGTATCTCATTGCTTCTTCCTGACTCCGTGTTTCTTCTTTCTGGTGTAAACTGTCTCCGAGAGTATCTGTAGATGGTGCATGCATGCTCAGTCACTCCAGTAGTGTCCAACTCTTTGTGACCCCATGGACTGTAGCCCACCAGACTGGGCTTCCCTGGTAGCTCAGCTGGTAAAGAATCTGACCTCAGTTTGATTTCTTGGTTGGGAAGTTCCCCTGGAGAAAGGGAAGATCCTCTGGAGAAGAGATAGGCTACCTATTCCAGTACTCTTGGCCTTCTCTCATGTCTCAGACAGTAAAGTATCCACCTGCAAAGCAGGGGACCTGGGTTTAATCCCTGGGTTAGGAAGATCCCCTGGAAAAAGGAATGACCAACCCACTTCCAGTATTCTCTTCTGTCCAGAATGCCCATGGACAAAGGAGCCTGGCAGGCTATAAGTCCATGCAGTTGCAAAGAGTTAGACATGACAGTGATTAAGTACACAGCCATGCCCTCCTCCAGGGCACCTTCCCAACCCAGGGGTCAAACCTGTGTTCTCTTATATCTCCCGCTTTGGCAGCTGGGTTCTTTACCACTGGTGCCACCTGGGAAGCTCATCATTGCTATTGTATCTCATTGTTTCTTCCTGACTTCCTATTTCTTCTCTCTGGTGTAAACTGTCTCTGAGAAGATCTGTATATGGTAAGTTTCTTGAATTCTATGTTTCAATTAGGAAATTTGGGTCTGCAAGTAACAAATAAAAACTAAAGCATTCTTCAATTAAAAAATAAATAAATTTGAAAAATAATAATGATAAAGGAATTCAATTAGCTCACTTACCACCCGGTCCTAAGATGAAGGTGGCTCCAACAGGCAAAGACGTCACATAAAGGAAGGTCCTTCTCACCACCCGTCTCTGCCATCCTCCACTTTTCTATTCTGCTCTGGGGTGGACGCCCCTCTTGGCAATAGCTGCCGTAATCCCAGGAATCACCGGCAAACACGACAGTGTCCAAAGGAAGAGCATTCTGCCTCTTCTCCCTATGAGCTCTTGAAAGGAAAAGAGCCCTTTCGCTTAAGTCCCCCAGCAGATTTATCCTCACATCTTATTGGTCAGGACTGAGTCACCCACCACTCTCTGTATGTACCCACCACTCCCAAGGAGAACAGGATTACTATGATTGGTATAGACTAATTAAGATGGTTTGGGCTTCCCTGGTGGCTCAGATGTTAAAAATCTGCCTGCAATTCAGGAGGCCCAGGTTGGATCCCTGGATCGGAAAGATCCCCTGGAGAAGGGAATGGCTACCCACTCCAGTATTCTTGCCTGGAGAATCCCATGGACAGAGGAGCCTGGTGGGCTACAGTCCATGGGGTCACAAAGAGTCGGACACGACTGAGCAACTAACATTTTGTCAGATTAGAAGGTAGGACAAATACCACTATAAACTTAGGACATGGATAACACTTTGTTTTTGGACAACACTTACAGGAAGAACTTTCCAGAATGTACTTATTCCCCATAGAGAGCTTGAAACAAACAAAGCAGGAACCGTGGTAGTGTGCCTTGGGGCAGAGAACTGGTACCCATGCTGAGCCGGAAACTTAACCAGTCCTGTAGCACCAGGAGTTTTCAGCTGAGCAGCACTCTTGGTGGTGAGAGAATGTGAGAGTAGGGCAACAGCAACCTGGAGGAGGTTTCTTTCAAATTCCGGTGTCAGCTAGAGACCTCAGAGTTCTCTTCACTGAGCTGGCTTGTTGCTAGGTTACCAAAGGGAACAGGGGAGAGAAGTTGTCTTGACTTATCCCTGAATCACATGGAGGAATAAAGCGCACCTCAGTGAAAAAAGGGCTCTACCAGCTCTCTCTACCAGAGAGAGCTCTTTTCAGTATGCTATTGGATATGCCTTAAACCTTGAATGCTTGAAACTCTTACTGACAATGGCTAAATCTCAATTTTAGACTCAAAAGTTTCTTTTCCTTCAATACTCTTGATGATTTTGCTTCAGTGTTTTCTCGCATCCAGTATTGCAGGTCAGAAATCTGTGGGTTATCTATTTTGATTCTCTAAAGGAGCTTTTGCAATTTTCTTAATCTTTAATGTATGGAAATATCATAATTTTCTGCGGATCTGTGAAGTTTTTCATCCTGTTTGGCACATGATGTTATCATTCAGTCTGAGAGCTGTTAATTTTTTCCAGGTGTTATTTATTTGTCACTTACTTGAAGATTTCCTTCACTGCCTCTATTTTATTTCAGACTAGCCCAGGAGAACCACGCATCATTAAACAGGCTTTGAAACTTTCAGGTATCTCATCCAGGTCTCCCAACTTCTCTTGCACATTTTCCACCTACTTGTTGTTCACATTCTCTTCTGTAAGGATAGCTGATCCAGTTATTAGCTTGTTATTTGGCTCCTTAGCTTTTCTCTTCTGCTGCTCAGTCCTCCATTTAGTTTGTTTTGCTAATAAACCTCCTTATTGAAATATACATAAAGAAAAGTGAATACCTCCTGGGTGCACACGCTGTTGAAGACTCACCAAATGAACACACACGTGTAACTCCCACAGGGAAAGAAGACAGCACTGGGAATGTTGTCTTTGCTTCTTTAATACATAGGGTACATGTTTCTGATACGGAAACTTAGTGAAGTGAAAGAATAAAGAGAAAGTAGAAGGTACCGCTAGACTCACCTTTAACTCAGTTTGCAATTCAGGCCAAGTGTTCATTCTATAAAACAGCCACATTCTATAACACAGTCCCTGGTGACTCAGACAGTAAAGAATCCATCTGCAATGCAGGGGACCTGGTTTTGATCCCTGGGTTGGGAAGATTCTTTGAAGGAGGGCATGGCAACCCACTCCAGTACTCTTGCCTGGAGAATCCCATGGACGGAGAAGCCTGGTAGGCTACAGTTTGAGGGGTCACAAAGAGTCGGACACTACTGAGCAACTTCACTATAAGATATACATGGCAGTGTCACTCTCCCTAGACCATCAAGTAAACCAGCTCACCCATGCCCTCAGGAGGAATCTGGGAAGAAGAGCAGAGAAGTATACTGTCTTCCTGTCTAATGCTCTGATTGCTGCCCTCATGCTTACTGTCATTCTTCTTGCTGAGGACTGACCATCTCAAGAGAAGAAAGATCACAAGGAATTGATTGCAACTTGCAGCTCTTATGTGGGTTCAGTGAAGTCTCAACAAATATCTAAGTCATTCAGTGACTGGAAATCTATATGATTAGTTCAATTCAGCTGATGTTTTTTGAGCACCTATCTTTTTTTTAATTCAGTCAACAAATATTTGTCAGTCACCTACTCTGTACCAGGCTCTGTTTTAGGAGCCATAGTAGATACAATAAGATGAGAAGGAAATTCCAACTTAGTTGGAAGGAAAGGAAAGGGCATACAGAAACAATGAAAACCAATAATAAGAAAAGGCATGTGGCTCTGGAACAGTATAAACAAATGACATTGAGGGCAGGAGGAGGGAGGTCAAAAAAGGGAGATCAGATTCAGATCATTAACCAAGGTGGCTTCATAGAAGATTGCATTTAACCCTGAAGCTGGGTATGAATTCAGTAGTGATGTGGGAAAGAAGAGCATTCCAAGAGAGAAAACTGCATATAGAAAGGCATGGAATGTGGAGAAGGAGATGGCTACCCATTCAAGTATTCTTGCCTGGAAAATCCCATATACAGAGCAGCCTGGTGGGCTACAGTACACAGGGCACAAAAGAGTTGGACACAACTTAGCCACTGCTGCTGCTGCTGCTGCTAAGTCGTTTCACTCGTGTCCGACTCTGTGCAACCCCATAAACAGCAGCCCACCAGGCTCCGCTGTCCATGGGATTCTCCAGGCAAGAACACTGGAGTGGGTTGCCATTTCCTTCTCCAATGCATGAAAGTGAAAAGTGAAAGTGAGGTCGCTCAGTTGTGCGCGACTCTTAGCGACCCCATGGACTCTAGCCAGCCAGGCTCCTCCATCCATGGGATTTTCCAGGCAAGAGTACTGGAGTGGGGTGCCATTGCCTTCTCCAACTTAGCCACTAAACAACAACAAATAGTTGATCATCAATGTTGTGTTAATTTCAGGTGTATAGCAAAGTGATCCAGTTATATGTAAACATGTATCTATCCTTTTTCAGTTCTTTTCCCATTTAGGTTATATAATATCGAGCAGAATTTCCTGTGCTATGCAGTAGGTTCCTGTTGGTTGTCCAAATAACTGAGAAATTAATGAGCTAAATGATCAGCTCTCATATTGTGATTTTTCTGTAAGTGTTCATGTCATTGATGAATAGAAAAGTTTACTTCTTTCCAAAAAAAGAAATGTATAGAATGAATGTAGGCAGAATAGTAGGGTGTGGCTGGAATGAGAATAGAGACAAGCAGGGAAGAATATTTAAAAAAAAAAAGAGAAGTTGGTCTATGTGCACCATACATATAGATCCAACTCTCACCAATAGCCAGTGGAAACTGTACCAGCCAAAACAAGCTTCTTCATAAGAAGATATAGAATTTCTGGCTAAATGATATTTTTGTTAATCCAATATAACCTGGGTTAAATGCAGAATGCTAAGACAAACCCTTCCCTTAAGGAATCCTCTTTTTAATCAATGAATTAGAGGAACCAAGAACTTGCCCAGTTTACCTAGATTAAAACATATGGACAACTTAAAGTAAGTATGAATGATTGAAGAGTTAGTTCTGGCTGAAAGGAACACGGAAGACTCTGTGGAAAATGCACATTTGAGCATGGTTTTGAATGACCAGCCAGGAGGAGAAGATGGAGGTGAGATCAGCTCCTGGTTACATTTGTAGTGCTCGTGGATGACAAGCATGAAGCTGGTGGAATCACTTGCCCTCCACAGACACAAGCTGCAGAAGCACTCTGACCCAGCCAATTAACTGTGGGTATCTAATGAGTGTTTCATTAGCATAAATTGCTATGATGGATAGAAATATTATGAATCCTATGCAGCTCTCTAGGCATTTAAATAAGGGCTTTGTTTGTCTTCTGCAATCATTATTACAAAATAATATGATGTGTGGCCACTATCCTCACAAAGTGGGAAAAGGGGAGAGAAGCTGGGGAAGGCTTCTGAGAGACATGGATGATGTCTGAGACAAGATGGGGGAATGGGGAGGGAGGGTATTGCTGGGCAGCCCAAGCAGAGGGAGCAGCAGGTAAAGGAGGCAAAAGGGAATTTGGTGGAATGAAGACATGTCAGTAGTTCCAGAGCTCTGAAGTGGAGGAAGGCTAAGGAGGGGGCTGGGGGCAGTGACCAGAGATGAAGTATGAGCCACATGTTCTCAGGTCTCATATATTATCTTAAGTTTGGTTCTTATCTTAAAGACAATGGGCGTTATCAACGTATTTTGAATCAAGTGCAGACGTTCACTTTAGAAAAGTCACTGATGACAGCCGAAGGAAAGAAATGAGTGGTAGGCGAGCTGAACACCCAGGCCCAGTGGGTATTCCACTCCAGCTGGGCAGCCAGGGCAAGGTGGGCTTGGAACACGCATGGTCACTAAGACTGGTTTCAGAGAACACACTGGTTGTGAACCGTCTGGTTATGTCGTTAAGGTCTCTCACCACCCCTTGTTTGTCAGGACACTGCTCAGGCCAATTTTTTAAACCAAAAGCCTTAGGAATAAGAATATCACATACACTGAGGAAATTTTAATTCAACTTTCCCGATAGTGGGAAACCAAACTCTTGCAAAGTTCAGCACATTCCTCAAAGCTTCTCTCACTTCCCTGCCTTGCTGAGTCAGGCAGCAAAAGGGCTTGGTTGCTAAGACAACTCCATACAAGGCCCTCTGCACCGTGCTGCCCTCAGCCTCGATCTCAGGCCAAACCCTTTGGGGTTGCTTGGAAAATTACAAACCGAAACTAGCAAGGCTACTTCTTCATGGATCTTTTAACAGAAATCCCACTTGGACATCTTTTTCTAGCAACCACTTTATTTCTGTTGTCAGTTTCTCCCGTCCCAAACTCTTTCTTCTTTGAAAGGGAACATGATTATCCAGGCAAAGGAGATTGTATTTTCTGATATCCTGAGACCTCATTTGCTATCATTCTGTTTGTTTGCAACTGATCTAAGGAAGGAGTAGAAAGGGAGGGACACGATCCATCTGATCTCCTGAATGTCATTCATCACATACTGCATCACAGAACCACATTTAAATGCATTTCCTTGTTGAAACGGGTTTCCCAGGTGGCGCTAACAGTAAAGAACCTTCCTGCCAATGCGGGAGACATAAGAGATGCAGGTTCGATCCCTGGGTCAGGGATCTGGGTTAGGAAGATCTCCTAGAGGAGAGCATGGCAGCTCACTCCAGTATTCTTGCCTGGAGACTCCCATGGACAGAGGAGACTGGCGGGCTACAGTCCATAGGGTCGCCAAGAGTCAAACACGACTGAAGTGACTTAGTACACATACATGCCTTGTTAAAACATATGACATCATATATTGAATCAGAGCAATACAGAGCATCTGGCTTTCAAAAAGGAATTTGGCAAAGTTTCAGAATAAGGAACAAAGTGAAGAAATGGGGACTGGATAAAGTTAAGTGGGTAGCCTGATTTAAATTTGACAATACTCAGAGGATGTTGATTAATGAGTCTGACATTTTGTAAGAAGGGCTCTATTCTTTTTATTTAGTTTATTATTTATTTAGGCTGTTCTGTCACAGCGTTCATGATCTTCGTTCTCGGACCAGAGGTTGAATCCCTGCCCCCTTAAGGGAAAGTGCAGTCTTAACCACTGGGCCACCATGGAAGTCCCAGTAAACCCCATCCTGTTCATCAAATTCATAATCACTTGGATAGCAACATATATTATTAATCTGGAAGATGATCAAATACATTTAGTGCAACGCTAGGCATTTAGTAATTGCTCAATAAATGTTTGTTGAATTTAATTGAGAGGAAACGATATTTTACATGACAGAATCACAATTCTAAATTAGTTCATTAGGCTGAAAGAAAGCAAAAATAGAAATATTCAATACAATAATATTGAAAAGGAATGGATGAATTTTGTGCTGTTGGGCTCAAATAATCAATGGTACAAGTGTAGGATTGAAAGCCCAATTTAACATGTGAAAAAAAAATTAGAATTTAGTTGACCAAATATGAATTAATAGGCTGCTTTCCTCTCCTTAGAAAAGTAATACAGGCGACATGGCCTCATGGACAAATCAGGAAGATAACAGGGTTTGCCATTGCATTGTTGAGACAATATCTGGAAATTGTTTCACATTAGGCACTGTGTTTTAAGAGGATCATTCATCAAGAGACAGTGTCCAGATGAGAATGGGCATAATGGAAAGGGGCTCCTGTAATAAAAATGTAAAAACATTTGGGTTATTTGTTCAAATTGTAAAACAAAATGTATATGGGTGTAGGAGTAGTGATGGGAGTCTTCCTGATAGCTGCCTTCACATGTTGAAACGCTAGGACACACAAGCAAGAGTCACATTCTTTTTGTTTGCTCCAGAGGGCTTAGCTTAACGAAGCTAAGATTAATTTAGCTTAACTGGGACCTTGAAAGAAGTGAGAATAAAGCAAAGTTGGGCTGTAGATAAGAAATAATCTTTTACCAAATAAAATGATCAACAAATGAAACAGTGAGTGCTACAAAGTAATATTGTAGCATGGAAGCATATACACTACCTTATGTAAAACAGATAGCCAGGGGGAGTTTGCTGTGTGACTCAGGGAGCTCAAGCTGGTGCTCTGTGACAACGTAGAGGGGTGGGATGGGATGAGAGGTGAGGGGGAGGGCCAAGAAGTAGGGGACATATGTATACCTATGGCTGATTCATGTTGATGTGTGGCAGAAACCAACACAATATTGTAAAGCAACTATCCTTCAATTAAAATCAATAAATTTTTAAAAAGAAAAGCAGATTACTTTTAGAGAAAAATATCACATAAAGTAATTCATTGAATTTTAAAAAGGGTTCTATATTTTGAGGTCTCTTCCTTCTCTAAAACTGCCTGACTGTAATATAATTATATTATATAATTATAATTATTGTCTGAAAGCAAAAACAAATAGTGGTAAACCACTATCAATCAACTAACCATCAAGCAGATCAATATGATACATGAAATATTAATTCAGTTGAATTCCACAAGTTGATTGCTGCTTTTGTACTAAGCGCTTTGTAGGAACTAATTTTTTTAATTGAATAAAACTTAGTGGTTTACCACAAGAAGCTTATAATCTTTTGGTGAAGAATGACCTAATAGATAACTTCAGTATGTTTCTTAGGCACTTGCATTGGTTTCCAATTGCTACTATAACACATTACCAAAACTTAGTAGCTTACAACATAACAATCTTATTATCTTACAGTTCTGGGAGTCAGAAGTCTGAAATGGGTGTCACTAAGTTAAAGTGTCATCAATTCCTTCAGGAGGCCTCGGGGAGACTGTTTCCTTGCCTTCCATCAGTTCAGTTTATTTCAGTTCAGTTGCTCAGTTCAGTTCAGTCCAGTCGCTCAGTCATGTCCGACTCTTTGCGACCCCATGAATTGCAGCACACCAGGCCTCCCTGTCCATCACCAACTCCCGGAGTTCACCCAGACTCACGTCCATCGAGTCAGTGATGCCATCCAGCCATCTCATCCTCTGTCATCCTCTTCTCCTCCTGCCCCTAATCCCTCCCAGCATCAGAGTCTTTTCCAAAGAGTCAACTCTTTGCATGAGGTGGCCACAGTACTGGAGTTTCAGCTTTAGCATCATTCCTTCCAAAGAAATCCCAGGGCTGATCTTCAGAATGGACTGGTTGGATCTCCTTGCAGTCCAAGGGACTCTCAAGAGTCTTCTCCAACACCACAGTTCAAAAGCATCAATTCTTTGGCGTTCAGTTGCTCAGTCGTGTCCAACTCTTTGGGACCCCAGACCACCAATATTCCTTGGCTTGTCGCCCCATTCCTCCAATTTCAAAGCCAGAAATGTCAGGGATAGTCATTTTTACATTGCCATCTATCGGATTCTCTGTTTCCTGCCTCTTTTGTTTTTTTTTTGTGTGTGTGTTTTTTTTTGTTTTTTTTTTTTTAATATTTCTTTCTTTCTTTCTGGCTGTGCTGGGTCTTCATTGCTGCACACAGGCTTTCTCTAGTCGTGGTGAGCGGGGGCTACTCTCCAGTTGAGGTGTGCAGTCTTCTCGTTGCAGTGGCTTCTGCTGTTGCAGAGCAGGGGCTCTAGGCACATGGGCTTCAGTAGTTGCGGCATTTAGGCTCAGCAGTTGTGGTGCATGGGTTTAGTTGCCCCATGGCATGTGGGATCTTCCCCAACCAGGGATCAAACCTGTGTCCCCTGCCTTGGCAGGCAGATTCTTTTCTTTCTTTTTTTTTTCAAGGTCTGATTAAGAAATTTTATCTCCCTAGAGTTTATTAGGTAGATTACAATACAGGTAGTAACCTGCTGAGAACTAATTTGAAAAACTGTTCAGCTCTTGTCATGAGACACTTGTGTTTCAGGTGTGAAAAGACTAGCTAGTTTATCCATCCTGATTAGTGAGAACTTTAAGAAAGGTTGCTGCTGCTGCTGCTGCTAAGTTGCTTCAGTTGTGTCCGACTCTGTGTGACCCCATAGACGGAAGCCCACCAGGCTCCTCCGTCCCTGGGATTCACCAGGCAAGAACACTGGAGTGGGTTGCCATTTCCTTCCCCAATGCGGGAAAGTGAAAATGAAAAGTGAAAGTGAAGTCGCTCAGTCGTGCCTGACTCCTAGCGACCCCATGGACCGCAGCCCACGAGGCTCCTCCACCCATGGGATTTTCCAGGCAAGAGTATGGAGTGGGGTACCATTGCCTTCTCCATTAAGAAAGGTTAAGAATGGACAAATCAGCTCAGTTTCTCATAGATCAGTACACTCATCAGAGAATGTAAAATACAAGGTCACCATGACTCTGAGGATATGAGATTGTGGTTGTACACTTGTTACATTAAAGGGCTAAAAGAAACAGAAATAACATCAATAACAGTGGTAGTAATAGTAACTATTACATACTGAGTACTTACCACGTGACAAGTACTGTGAGAGTCTTTTTAATGTATTTGTTTTCATTGGAGGATAATTACTTTACAATACCGTGATGGTTTTTGCCATGTATCTACATGAATCAGCCACAGGTTTACATGTGTCCCCCCATCCTGAAACTCCCTCCCCACCCCATCCCTCTGAGTTGTCCCAGAACACTGGCTTTGGGTACCCTGCTTCATGCACTGAATTCACCCTGGTCATCTGTTTTACATATGATAATGTACATGTTTTACATATGATAATGTACATGTTTTACATATGATAATGTACATGTACAATTCTCTTAAATCATCCCACCCTTACCTTCTCCCACTGAGTCCAAAAGTCTGTTTTTTATATCTGTGTCTCCTTTGCTGTGCTGCACGTAGGGTTGTCGTTACCATCTTTCTAAATCCCACATGTATGTGTTAATATACAGTATTTGTCTTCCTCTTTCTGGCTTACTTCACTTTGTATAATAGGCTCCAGTTTCATCCACCTCATTAAAACTGATTCAAATGTGTTCCTTTTTATAACTGAGTAATATTCCATGGTACATAAGCATGTACCACAGCTTTCTTATCCATTCATCTGCCGATGGACATCGATGTTGTTTCCATGTCCTGGCCATTGTAAACAGTGGTCAGGAGGATTCTTGACCACTAGATCACCAGGGAAGCCCTGTCTCCTTCTTTTACACTTAAGGACCCTTGTGATTATGTTGGACCCACCTAGATACTGCAGGATAACCCCCTCATCACGAGGTCAACTGAATAGCCATGTAGCATTTAGCTCAGTATTGTCAGACACTCTGGTCTTTCAAGGGAAGCTGCAGATCTGGATAGTTATATATAAAACACCAGAAAATTTTACACTGCAATTCTTATAAAATACATCCAAGGACCAGATATGGCCCAAAGGCTACTAGTTTGTAACTTCTGGTCTAAGATAAAGAAAGCACTTGACTGATTAATCAGCAGTTCTTAACCTGGAGTCCAGGATAGAATTCAAGAGGCTATGAGCCTGAATATGAAAAAAACATATCTCCATTTTTATTTATATAGTGCAAATTACATACCTTTTATAGATCTATTTAAATCTCTTTATATTAAATAATAGAAAATAAATTATATGCTTTATTTCTTACTCAGAAATCTAGCATCTCCTTATTTATGAATATCAGCAGCAAACCACAGTAGTATAGGAATACCTGTAACTATCACCCATGGAAATTACAAATACTTTCATATCACATTACTGTGTTGCAGCATTTCAAAATATCTGCTATGCTCACCACTACTTTGAAATTATGGCAATTTGTAGATCCATCCTAGATCTAGTTGTTTAATGTGTTAAAAAGAAGCACATATAATACCATATCATGAATTAACTTTTATTTAAATATTTTGATAACTGTATTTCATATTTGGTGACCTTTACAATGGTGTTTTATTTTATGAATGTAGAAAGATTATTCTTCGTATGCTTCACCAGACTCAGCAAAGGAGTCCATGGCACATGCAACACACACACACACACACACACACATCTTGAACCAAATGAGGGAAATGAAGGAGAAAGACAAGGAAAAATATGACTCAAAGTCAACACTCACAACTGTCCATCTTGGTTTACTCTGATAAAATGTTAGTATGTGCCCTTGTCAGGTGGCACGTGTCAATCCCTGTACTGAAGCAATGACATTAACCCTTTCAGGCCTGTCAGTTAGGTCTAATTTCAGCTACCAGGAATGACTGAGTCTTGGTGGAAACTGAAGGCTGCTGTTATTAATCTCTGTTATTAAAGTGGGCTACCATAGAAAGCACATCTTGTTCAGTAAATAGGTTACACAGGAGCCTCAGCTGCGTAGTTAGATGTGAAGATTTTTTGTTTAGGGCTTGCCGGACTGAGGGTTCGCTTGCATCCCTTTTAACCGAAGCCTCTCTCTGCTGGTGGATGACGGCTGGTTGCTTTTGCAGGTCTCAGAAAAGTGTTTGGCCTCCTCCAAACTGGGCTGTCTGCTGTGCTTGCTGGGTTTTGCAAATCTGAGCTTAGCTGTGGGTTTATTTAGTTCCAGGAGACTGGCGTTGGCTTTTCACATTCCTAGGTCTCGTGTGTCTGAAGACCTTCAGCTTGGCTTTCCAAATGATCCTATGGTGTAACCCTAGCTCTTGAATGGTAACATAAGTTTGGTAATAATAATAAAACAGAAATAGGGAGCTATCATAGATTATTAGTACTGGCATATGAATTAAACCATATTGCAACAAATCTGTTTCAAGGGTAATAATCTTCGTTTGGACAGAATTGAATTCAAGACCTCAGCCTTGCTGGCATTTCCCACATCCACTTCCTCTCAATTTGAAGCTTTCCAGATCACTTAAATGGTGTGTACTCTCCACTAGTCTCCAGATAGTTCTCTAAAGGGAAGTCATTCCTACCAAAATCCATTTGAAAATGTCCTGACATTTTTTGAGTTCTGGGTAGCTGAATGCTTCCAAAGTTATAAACTATAGGGTCCCGATAGCTATCTATGGTTCCTAAAGGCAGAGATATTTGTTTCTTTTATTCATTGTGGTATCTCTAGCCTGGCACATTGATAGACATTCAAAAATTATTAGTTTAGTAAATAAATGAATCAGTGCAACAAATACACATAATTAAAATACTTTAAAGGTTATTGAACAGATTAGGATACCAAGTTAAAACATTCATAAACTTCTATATCCTATATAAGTAAGTAAATTGAATTCACTAGTGCCATAAACCATGGTTAACCTCACACCCTCTCTTTATGTTATGTCCAACGAGAAATGCAGGAATCACATCTATACTAACTTTTGATGATATAAGAGTCTTTTGGTTATACAGAGTGTCCCTAAGCAAAACTGTGTAGTTGGTATGCTCCTTTTATCTGTGCTACTCTATTTTGAGAAGCCCCCAATCCGCAGGTGTATAGGGCCTCCCAAAATCTGTACAGCTAACCTGGCAAAACGGTGGGAGAATATTGGCTCTTCAAGAACATTTACTGTTATACCACACTGGCAGCAACCTATTAATACTTTATCTGAGCATAAATTCAATTGGGGAACACACACTGAGGCTTATTTTACCTCTGCTTTCTACTGCTACACTGGGAGACTTGGCCAAATCACTCCCCTCCTCTCTCTCTGTCTTAGCTCCTTTGTCTATAAATTGAAAAGAGAGGAGGGGATAGATAATCTATTCTGGAGCAATAATTCTGGAGTTATCTGTACTATGCTTCAGATGGAATAAATCAGGTTAAAAGAAATTTTTTTCTCACCTTCACTTGACATCGCACCCTTAATGACAATAGAGTAGCCAAAAAATATGAGAGAGAGATATTTTATATATATATATATATAATATATATATATATATATATATATATAGTTGTTGTTTTTGTTTAGCCACTGTCATGTCCAACTCTTTGCGACCCCATGGTCTCCCTCCAGGCTCCTCTGTCCATGGGGTTTCATATATACATACATACATATATATATATATATAATTAGTTTTGATTATATTATATATTGTGGGGCTTCCCAGGTGGCACTAGTGGCAAAGAACCCGCCTACCAATGCAAGTAAGACATAAAAGACCCAGGTTTGATCCCTGGCTCAGGAAGATCCCCTGGAAGAAAGCACAGCAACCCACTCTAGTATTCTTGCCTGGAGAATCCCATGGACAGAGGAGCTTGAAGGGCTGCAGTCCATAGGGTCGCACAGAGACATGACTGAAGTGGCTCAGCACGCATGCATATTATATATTTTACTTATATAATATATCTTTAGTGCCGGGGTCCAGCCCCAGCTGATCCGGCACTTTAGATGATAAGAAGTAGTATCTTAAGGCAATAAGAAGGCAAAATGATTTTTGAACAATGATCAAACTCACATTCTGCAAAGAGAACTATACAAATTTACTGAACTGAAAAGTATATACTGCATACCATGTTCTCATAACTGTCTTTACTTCCTCCACTTTCAGAATCTTTTGACACTTAAAAGGGTTCTTTGGGGCTTCCCTGATGGCTCAGCTGGTAAAGAATCCACCTGCCATGTGAGAGACCTGGGTTCAGTCCCTGGGTTGGGAAGATCCCCTGGAGAAGGGAATGGCAACCCACTCCAGTATTCTGGCCTAGAGAATTCCATGGACTCTATAGTCCACGGGGTCACAAAAAGTCAGACATGACTGAGCAACTTTCAATTCTTGACTTGGGTCACTTATTACTAGTCACACAGCTTTGTAGCAGGTTTCAGTATGTCTAGCCTAAAATTTGTCTGAGTCTTCAATGAAGGTCTGAATTCACATTTGTTGTGGAGGGCTTCCCTGATAGCTTAGTTGGTATAGAATCCGCCTGCAATGCAAGAGACCCCAGTTCGATTCCTGGGTCGGAAAGATCCACTGGAGAAGGGATAAGCTACCCATCCAGTATTCTTGGGCTTGCCTGGTGGCTCAGCTGGTAAAGAATCCACCTGCAATATGGAGACCTGGGTTCAATCCCTGGGTTGGGAAGATCCCCTGGTGAAGGGAAAGGCTCCCCACTCCAGTATTCTGGCCTGGAGAACTCCATGGACTGTATAGTCCACAGGATAGCAAAAAGACGGACATGACTGAGCAACTTTCACTTTTGATTACTTTCTACTTGAGATTTTTTCAATATGCAAAAGCATGGACACCACCATATTTCCAACTTAATAACATTAAATATGCCTGTCATATTTTATGCCTGACAAACTCAGAGTGCTATTATCCGATCACTTTGTGTTCTGCATAATGTAGGCACATATATACATTTCCGTTGGTGAGAGTAAGGATAAATTGCTGCATTAAAGAGACAGCCCCCGCCAAAAAAAAAAAAGGAATTAGTGGCTTAAAGAAACAAATCGCCTTCTTGATCATGTACCAGCCTGAAGGAAGTGTTGCCAGTTGGTGGTTCTGTTGCATGGTGGTCATTCAGAAACCCACTATCTTCAATATCTGCCTCCAAGTAACAACCTAAATTTCATTCATGAGCTTAAAAATAGACCACAAACTGGTAATTTTATCACTTTGTAGTTTAAAATGTGACCCATAAATATACTTATCTCCTTGGCCTAAAATTTACCTCTTAAAAAAAAAATGGCATAGTGATTAATGTAACACTTCATGTGTAGTAAATGAACCATTGCTAAAACACAGAGAATTTTTATTTTTATTAGCACCATTGATAACCAAATAAATGAATCTGGAGGTTTATTTATTATATATAGGATTCTTCTGTTCAATTTTAAAAAGTCACAGATTGATAAAGTCTGTGTTTTAACATCTTTTTTTGCAGTTATGTTAATATGCCAATGTCAGGCTGGCCTTTTTGTAGAGGGAACCAAAGTTCAAATATAAACAAAGGAATGAGTTCCTTTGTGTCTCATTTTTGTTGGCACTGAATTTTTCTTCTGAACAACAATAACAAAAAGCCTTTTTTTTTTCTCCCTCATAAGTAGTGACTTTAAATTGACCAAAAAGGAAAAACAAAAAGACTACAATGTGTTGGCAAATGCCAGGAGACAGTGGTGACCGCTTGTCTTTTTACAGTACATGGTAAATGACATTTAACCAAAAAAAAGTTTGAAAGAATACTAAGACTAAAATACTTCTAAAGGTCTCTGGCTCCTTTTTAAAGAATCACTTGAAGGATGGTGAGCATTCATCTCTGATAAATAGACAGTCACGATAAATAGGGATAAATAGAAAACCAAGAAAATAAATCATGATATTTACCAAAACCCAGAAAATTTTAAAATTTATTCTATTCACACTGATAGAACACAAGTTCATTTACTGCCTTGGAGGGCCGAGGTCTTTCACTGGATAAAACTGAGACATGGTTTCTCTGCTGGGCTGGATCTCTTGGGCAAGTGGACCCGCGGCAGCTGAGCGAACACTCGGGCGCTCTCTGCAGCTCGGGACCACTGCGAGGGCTGCTGGAGGAGCGGAAGGCAGCCCCCCCTCACAATGTGAGCGAGCGGATTCTGAGAACGAGATGGTCTCGGGGCACCAGTAGCCCATTACGGACTGAGTGCCAAGATGTTGCGACTTCCAGACCAGCAAGGTCCCATTCTTACAGACCCCCGTCAGACAGCCTGGGGACGCCTGCCCGCCTCTGTCAGACGGCCAGCCACGCTGGGTGCTGAGGCCCTCCCACTGCTGCCCCTGGGAGTTTTGGCCCAAATCGCTTCCCGCTACATTTCCTTTCTCCATTGCCATGTAGAAAAGTGTGATGAGGCATGGAAAACAGTATCGTGAGCCAAATAACACACTCTCTTTGAATCAACTGGTCCGGTATCCTTAAATAAAAGAATTTTGCTTCTAACTTCAAATGCCAGTCTCCAAACTTGAAAGAAACTCAAAAGACCACAGGATGCGGTTCTATAGACTACAGTGAGGTAGAGAACAGAAAAGGGAGGTATCATAAGAGCCTGGGGAAAATGTAGATAATTCAAAAGTGTGGCTCCAGTTGTGGGCTTTAGGGCATTTGCTGTAGCCAAGGGGTTTCCATGTTGCAAAAGTGTGAGACAAGATTAATTATAATCCCTGCTTCTATCAAGTTCATGAAAATTAATTGTACCAGAGTATAGATTTTCGTTAGTATTATTAAAGACAGAGATGATGCAGCCTGAAATCTTATATTTTATGCAATATGAACAGAAATAGTCACAAACTAAGGTATATATGAAAGTATGTGCTCAGTTGTTCAGTCATGTCTGACTCTTTGCAACCCCATGATCTGTAGCCCACCAGGCTTCTCTGTCTGGGATTTCCCAGGCAAGAATACTGGAGTGGGTATAATTAGTGCAAAATATTCTTGTCAGGTAATTCACTTGGAAAGCAGTCAATCTCTTCTGTAGACTGTGCCCGCATGTGTACAAGGAAGGACTGAAAAGAGAAAAATGAGTATAGAAAAACAACTAAGGAAAATGTAGGGCAGAATTGGAAGTCAAAACAAACTTCCATCTAGAATGATGTGATTAAGTAGCCAAAGGCTGGCCCTCAGACATCAAAGTAAGGCAAGAACAGGGGTGTTTTCCAAGCTCCTTGTTGAATAAGGGAATCATTTCACTGTATGAATTACAACAATGCGCATGATACCAGCCCCCAGTCCTCCTTACTAGTCCTAACAAAAATTACCTGAAACATATACAGAGTGAAGGAAAGAATTCTGGTTTCGAATATTGAGAATTTAAGAAGAGAAGTTATTTCTTCTAAAAGCTGAAAATGTACCCAGTATATGTATACGTGTGTGCATATATTCTGTGATTTTACACGTAATTTTTTTATACTTTCCCTAAGAGCCTGAAATAATTTAATCTTCTTGCAATTTTTTTAAGAAAATAGACTATAAACATTCACATTATTAACTATATATTTAGTGGACATGCAAGAACAAGAAAAAAAAATTCAACTGGGGAATTTCTGCCAATAAAAGATCGGGTTGAATTTCATGATGCTTGGAAAAGCAGAGCAGGCTGTGTAGATTAATGCTCTTTGGAAAGTTATAGGCTAAGTTTTAAATCCGCTTAATGATAATGGTAAGTCACTTTAAGTATTGTCACTATATGCTTTTAATTAAGTTAGATGCGTGTATGTCCATGTTCAGTCACTCAAGTCATGTCCAACTCTTTGCAACCCTATGGACTGCAGCCCACCAGGCTCCTCTGTCCGTGGGATTCTCTAGGCAGGAATATTAGAGTGGGTTGCCATTGCCTTCTCCAGAGGAGCTTTCCAAACCAGGGATCGAACCTGCATCTCCTGCATTGTCAGGTGGATTCTTTACCACTGAACCATCTGGGTAGCCAATTAAGTTAAATATAATTGTTTAAATAAATTACTGAACTTTCCTTCTTTTAAAATAGAAAAATGTAGCAGTTACCACCTTAACAAAATGATCAAATGTAGCATCCCTAGTAATGGAACGAATTACTTGATTCCATCTTGATGGAATGCTCTTTGAAGCTCATAACACAACCTCCATAGTATTCTCACCAAAATGTTTAATCTGAACATGTTCACAAGGAAACAATGAAATCTAGATTACGGAATATTCTCTAAAATACTGGTCCCCAACCTTTTTGGTACCAGGGACTAGTTTCATGGAAGACAATTTTTTTCATGGACCTAGGGGGTGGAGGGGATGGTTTCAGGATGATTCAAGGGCATTACACTTATTGTGCATTTTATTTCTATTATTATTACATCAGCTCCACCACAGATCATTGGGCATTAGATCCTGGAAGCTGGGGATCTCTGCTGTAAAGGAATTGGGTCTGACCCTTAGAAAATGGAATGCTATGAAAGACAAGCAGAAGATAGTACTATTCTACATTAAAAGAAACTAAAATGATAAGGTCATCATATGTAAAGCATAATCATTGATCAGATCCTGGGTCAATAATAACTGTAACAAAGATCATTTTATAAACAATTGAAGAAATTTGAATATGGGCTCTATGGTAGGTATTATTGGCTCATTATTAAATATCTTGGGTGGCTTTGTAGAAGACTATCTTCATTCATAAGAAATACATGTTGAAGTATTTGGGGTAAAGGGTCATATCTGGAAGTTGCTTTCAAGTGTATATACAGATGTGTGTGTGCATGTGTGTGTGTGTGTATGTAGAGAGAGAGAAAAAGAGAAAAGCTAATGTTGCAAAATATTAAGAGCCAGTGAATCCAGGTGAAAAGTATCAGATCAGATCAGATCAGTTGCTCAGTCGTGTCCGACTCTTTGCTACCCCATGAATCGCAGCACACCAGGCCTCCCTGTCCATCACCAACTCCCGGAGTTCACTGAGACTCACGTCCATCAAGTCGGTGATGCCATCCAGCCATCTCATCCTCTGTCGTCCCCTTCTCCTCCTGCCCCCAATCCCTCCCAGCATTAGAGTCTTTTCCAATGAGTCAACTCTTCGCATGAGGTGGCAGTTATTTCAGGTTTTAGTGGATTTGAAATTGTTTATAAAGACACAGGGTTACTAAATAGTAGATAAAGGCTTAGCAAGCTTTCAGGTAATAAATGAAGAAGGAATGATAGAATTAGACTGGCCCCATTGTGTAATCTTTCATATACTCATAGATCTAAGCACTGAGCACCAATGGTCATAAAAGGAAAAACAGTCAGGTACTTTATGCCTTTTATAAGAACACACCACTATTATAAAGTGACTTTGACAAAAAATATCAAGCCTGAAACTGTCTAACCCTCTAGGTCAGCTCGTCTCAAACATCACCAGAATCAAAATCACCTGGAAGGCTTGTTAGCTACTGATTGTGGGCCTGATTTCCAGGGTTTCTCATTCTGTGAGCCTGGGGTAAATTTCAATAATTTGCATTTCTAACAGGTCCCAGGTAAACCTGAGGCTGCGGTCCAAGCCCACCCTTTGAAAAGAACCTCTCTAGATCAACATACGAATTTACAGGAGCTACAAATTATAGAGGAACACGTCAAATGATACCATGGAGATGTTATCAACAATCCCAGACAGTGGGTAGGTAAAGGGAAAAATATTCTTAAATACATAAATCTCAATTTAAATAAAGATGAAGGGGAACATACAGGTTAAAAGATATACCAATCAACTGCAATATGAAAATTTTTACTTGGATACTTATTTAACTGCATTTTAAAGTATTTATTAATTTATATGATATTTAGAAATTTGACTATTGACTGAATGAATTATGGTTAATTTTTTAGGTGTGTTACTGGTATTTTTTAAAGGAGTTCTTATTTCTCAGATGTATATATTAAAATATTTATAAATGAAAAGGGGGAAAGAGTTTAAAAACATAAATAAAGGCAACAGATCTATAATTTTCAGTAACTTCACTGATTTTTTATTCTCCAGCAAGAATATTTTTATCCTGCTTGTTTCATCTTTAATATTCCTATTTGACTTTTTTCCATCTTCCTTTTCCCAGCTGGTAACTCAACTCTTAGAATTCTGAGATAGTCATCATAGCTAAATTCTCTTTGCCTTAGTGCCAGCATACATCTTTTCTGAATCTAGGGTACATATGTACTGTTTTCCTTAAAATTTTGGCCTTCCTAAATGTCAAAAATATTAAAACAAGCATACCCATAATCAGTATGTTATATTTTAGTTACAAGCAAAAATATTATGAAGTTTAGTTTTATTGTGAAAATATGAAATATAAAGAGTGTATGATGAACATATTTCTTAAAAATAACAAGTGAAAAATTGTGCACTGATCACCCAGCATAGGAAATAGGATATTATCAGTACCCCTCAAAGATACCTGTGCGTCCTCAATGAAATCACCTCCCCTGAAAGTAACCATTTTGTTGAATTTTGTGCTAAATTTTCCTTTGCTGTATTATATACTTTTGCCACCTAACACTAAAGTTTTGTCTGTTTTGATATTTATATAAGCAGAATTATACCGTATTCATTCTTCTGTGTATTTGTTGTTGTTGTTTACAACATTATGTTTTTGAGATTCAGCCACAAAGGTATGTAGAGCAGTAATCCATTCATTGTCCCTGCTGGACGGTATTTATTTGTACAGCTACTCCAAGACTTTTTTATCCCTGCTTGTGTTGATAGATATTTTCTCTTTCTCTTTCCGAATTTTACACTTCCTTATTTGATTGTACTGTTACCTCCATTACAAGGTTACCCTGAAATGGTGATACAGAGCTGACGTTTTTTGTTTGTTTGTTTAAATCTGTGGTTGCTGCCTGCCGGCTTTCTCTAGTTGCGGCCGCGGAGGGCTAATTCTTTGCAGCAGCGCGCAGGCTTCTCTCATTTCCGAAGGCAGGCTCTAGGCAAGTGAGCTTCAAGAGTTGCAGCACGTGGGCGCAGGGCTTGTGGGAACAGGCTTAGCTGCTCTGAGGCGTATGGAATCTTCCCAGACGAGGGACTGAACCTGTGTTCCCTGCACTGGCAGGCGGATTCTTAACCACTGTACCACCGGGGGAGTCCCGAGATGACGTTTTAAAGCCAGTTCTTCCTGACTTGAGTAGCATGGCTACAGTGTTTCCCCCTTAATTGTGATGCTGGCTTTTGGGCTCAAATATATATTTATATCATGTTAAGGAAATATTAATCTAGTCTTATTTAATTGAATGTTTTTGTCAAAACTCATTGCTGGATTCTGTCAGGTGCCTGTTGAACGTTCATGGAGATGATCATGTGATATTTCCAATTAGCTCTTTCAATTTAATAATTTTTAATATATAAATATTACTGCGTCATGAAATAAACTCCTCTTATTAATGATATTTTAATTTTAAAATTTGCTGCTAGAGTTTATTTTAGAGTTTAGCCATGCCAGTATTCTTGCCTGGAAAATCCCAGGGACAGAGGAGCCTGGTGGGTTACAGATCATAGGGTTGCAAAGAGCTGGACACGATTTATGAACCAAATAATATTTATAAATGAGATTGGTCAATAGGCCTTTTTAAGTATAATCTGCCAGATTTTGAAATCAGTATATCACTTTGTAAAAATAGTTTGGAATAGTGTTTTGTTTTTGTTTTCTAATGTTGTGGTTATCTAAATAGCACTAGTATTGTGTCCCCTTTAAAGTTTTGGTAAAACTTTCCATAGACTCAAATGGCCCTGGAGTTTTACTGATTTTATTTCTTCTAAGGACATCATTTCAGTTAGGTTTTCCTATTTCTTCTGATCAGTTTTGCTATTAGATTTTCTTAAATGAGAGCTATTCTGTTCATCCAAATTTGCAAATATATTTTCACAGAGCTGAGTGTTCTCTTATTTTTCTTTTAGTTTTCTCTGTTCCTGCCATGATTTCTCTATTACATTTTTTTAATCTGTTTCTGTTCTTTTTTAAATTAACGTACCTGGTGTTTTAGCTATTTTATTATTTAATAACCTTTTATATTTCTTTATTAGTATTATATTTTATGTGTTATAAATCACTATTGTATTACCTCATTTCATTTCTGTGCTTCATTGAATTCTTCTAATAAAGTTATTTAAAGCTATTGAATTTCCTCTAAAGGTTGCTTTAGTTCTATCCTTCATATCTGGATATATAGTATTTTTGTTATTCTTTGGTAGAAATTCTAGGATTTTAGTTTAGATTTGTTGATGAGAAGTTGTTTAAAAGAGAACTTTTTAGATTCTAGGCAGAAGGAATTTTTTTTCATAAACTTGTTTGTAATTTATAATTTTATGTCATACGTGTCTGACTCTGTGCCACCCCATAGACGGCAGCCCACTAGGCTCCCCCGTCCCTGGGATTCTCCAGGCAAGAACACTGGAGTGGGTTGCCATTTCCTTCTCCAATGCATGAAAGTGAAAAGTGAAAGTGAAGTCGCTCAGTCGTGTCCGACCCTCAGTGACCTCATGGACTGCAGCCTTCCAGGTTCCTCCATCCATGGGATTTTCCAGGCAAGAGTGCTGGAGTGGGGTGCCATTGCCTTCTCCGTATGTCATATAATGTTGCCTATATTATATCTGCATTTTGAAGTTTTTTGAGCTTTTGTTTTAAATTTCCTAACAAGTAGTTAATTTCTGGTGTATATTCATATGCAACTGAAATTAGTTTATATTTTTAGGATGCATATTACAGTTTTTGTAATATGTGTGTGTGTGTGTGTGTCAGATTTACCCTATTAACTATTTTTGTAGTTCTTTATATACTTACATATTTTTTTTTTCCCATTTTGCCAGTCACTAACTGTTTCTCCCCTTCCAAGCACACAGTAGAAATGTTCCACCTACCCCTTTTGGGTTATGTTTTGGATAATGAAATCTTTAAATGCTGTTGCAGTATTTACCATATTCCTATTTGCTTGCCACAGCACCCAGAAGGGAACATTCCAATTATGGGAAATTTGATCAGCTTGCATCCTGGGTGAAAAAGAGATTGAGATCAGTCCTCCTCAGACTCATGATGTACATATAATATGAGCAGGAATTAATCTTTGTTAGTTTAAGCTACTGGAATTTTGGGATTGCTATTATTTACAAGATAAGTATAACCCAGTTTTTCTGAATATAGAAGTAAGGGGTACAGCAGATTTTAGCAGTAGATTGATTCAGCAACTCAATTATGTCATTAAAGACTCAGATTTTTCCATTTTTTCACTCTTTGGAATCTCACTGATACCAAGAGAGGTAGCAGGTTTAGGATTTATATTCAGATGTGAAATAGTAAAAGCAAGATGGAAAAGCATCTTTTCTCTAGCCTTCTTTTAGGGGCAGGGGACCTTCCAGGAGAAGACCTTTATACCTCACTGACTAGAACTGCGTCACAAGCCCCTTTTGAACCAATCACTGGCAATAGAGGCAGAATTTTCATGAATGACATAGAAGAATGATCTGAGATGAAGTAGATTTTGGGGTATCAACCACAGTGACTTCTGCCAATAGCAAATAATCTCTGTTAGTATGTAAACAGATTGTGGGAACTATTATTTTTCAATATCTTAATACTTATAAGAAATATGCGATAGAATTAGCTTGACAAATAAGGATCTAATTTGTTTTTACATTCTGGAGTCATTAATTTTCCCTGGATCCTGAATTTTAAAATTTTAAGTTTCTTTGGTGATAGTTTTTATATTTTGATTTGTATTCTTTCTCAGGCCTTTTATTTTTCTTTCAGATTTATTAAGATATAATCAACATACTGTACTGTATAAAGTATACAGCATAATGATTAGACTTATATACATTGTGAAATGATGACCACAATAAGTTTAGTGAACATCCATCATCTTATATAGATACAAAATTAAAGAAATAAAAACATTTTTTCCTGTGTTAGGATTTACTCTCTGAACAACTTTCATATGTAACATACAGCAGTGTTGATTATTTTTATTTTGTTGTATGTCACATCCCTAGTCCTGATTTATAACTGGAAGTTTGTACCATTTGACCACCACCCAATTAACCCTCCTCTCACCCTGCCACCTCTAGTAACCACTATGAATGTCTTTGCTTATTTTGAGATATAACTGAGCTAAAATACAATATTAGTTTCTAGCATGTGGCACAGTGATGATATGTCTATACATTTCAAAATGATCACCATGGTAAGTCTAGCTGTAATATGTCATCATATGTAGTTACCGACTGTATTCCCTGCGCCGTGCATTTCATACCTCTGACTCGTTTAATTTGCAACGGGAGTTTTGTACCTCTTAATCTTCCTCACCTATTTCTCTTATTCCCCCACCCCATTTCCTCTGGCAACCACCTGTTTGTTTTCTGTATCTATAGCTCTGTTTCTGTTTTGTTATATTTGCTCATTTGTTTTTCTTTTAGATTCTGCATGTAAGTGAAATCATACAGTATTTGTCTTTCTCTGTCTGACTTATTTTATTTAGCAGAATACACTGTAGGTCTATCCATGAGGTCACAAATGGCAAGATTCATTCCATTCTTTTTACGGCTGGGTAACATTCTATTGTGTATATATTCTAACTCATCTTTATCCATTCATCTATTGGTGGGCACTTAGGCTGTTTCCATATGTTGACTATCATAAATAATGCCGCTAAAAACATTGAGGTGCATGTATCTTTCCTATGTAGTGTTTTCATTTCATATCTGGATCATAAGGTAGTTCTGGGGCTTCCCAGGTGAAGCTAGTGGCAAACAACCTGCCTACAAGTGCAGAGGCATAAGAGGTGTGGGTTCAGTCCCTGGGTTGGGAAGATCCCCTGGAGGAGGGCATGGCAACCCACTCCAGTATTCTTGCCTGGACAATCCCATGGACAGAGGAGCCTGGTGCGCTACAGCCCACAGGATAGCAGAGTTGGACACAATTGCGCAACCTAGCTCACATGCATGCATGAAGGTTCTATTTTTAATTTTTTGAGGAATTTCCATACTGTTTTCTTTAGTGTTTGCAATAATTTATGTTCCTACCAACAGTGTATGAGAATACCCTTTCCTCCACATCTTTGCCAAAACTTATTTGTTGTCTTTTGGATAATAGACATTCTGACAGGTGTGAGGTGATATCATTGTGGTTTTATGTGTATTTCCCTGATGATTAATGATGGTGAACAACCTTTCATATGCCTACTGGCCATCTGTATGTCTTCTTTGGAAAAATATCCATTCAGGTCTTCTGCCCATTTTTCAATTGGGTTGTTTGGGTTTTTTGATGTTAAGTTGTAAGAGTTATTTGTGTATTTTGGATATTAACCCCTTATTAGACGGGCTTCCCTGATAGCTCAGTTGGTAAAGAATCCACCTGCAATGCAAGAGACCCTGGTTCAGTTCCTAGGTCAGGAAGATTCCCTGGAGAAGGGCTAGGCTACCCACTCCAGTATTCTTGAACTTCCCCCTTGTGGTTCAGCTGGTAAACAATCTGCCTGCAATGTGGAAGACCTGGGTTCCATCCCTGGGTTGAGAAGATCCCCTGGAAAAGGGAAAGACTCTCCACTCCAGTATTCTGGTCTGGAGAATTCCATGGACTGTATAGTCCATGGGGTCACAAAAACTCAGACACAACTGAGTGACTTTCACTTTTACTTTCATTCCATACATCATTTTACATTTCTGTACACTAACAATGAGCTCTCAGAAAGAGAGAAAAAAAAGAAACAATTCCATTGACAAACTCATCAAAAAGAATAAAGCACCTAGGAGTAAATCTGACTAAGGAGTAAAAGACATGTACTTGGAAAACTGTAAGACTTTGGTGCAAGAAACTGAAGATGACACAAGCAGATGGAAGGGCAGGCCCTGGTCATAGATTAGAAGAACTAATATTGTTAAAATGATTATGCTACCCAAGGCAATCTACAGATACAGTGCAATCCCTGTCAAAGCACCAATGGCATTCTTCCCTGAAGGGGAACAAATAATTCTAAAATTTGTATAGAAACAAAAAATACCTTGAATAGCCAAAACGATCCTGAAAAAGAAGAAAAAAGCTGGAAGTATCATGCTCTCCAATTTCAAACTATATCACAAAGCTGCAGCTGTCAAAACAGTATTGCTACTGTTGTTCAGTCTCTAAGTCATGTCCGACTCTTTGCAACCCTGTGGACTGCAGCACGCCAGACTTCTCTGTCCTTCACTATCTCCTGGAGTTTGCTCAAACTCATGTCCATTGAGTCAGTGATGCTATCTAACCATTTCATCCTCTGCTGCCCTCTTCTCCTTTTGTCTTCAATCTTTCCCAGCATCAGGGTCTTTTCTAATGAATCAATCTTCACATTGGGTAGCCAAAGTAATGGAGCTTCAGTTTCAGCATCAGTCCTTCCAATGAGTATTCAGGATTGATTTCCTTTAGGATTGACTGGTTCAATCTCCTTGCTGTCCAAGGTACTCTCAAGAGTCTTCTCCAGCACCACAATTCTGATGTTTGTCATTAAAATGATGTCTGCTTTTTAATACACTGTCTAGGTTTGTCATAGCCTTTCTTCCAAGAAGCAAGTGTCTTTTAATTTCATGGCAGCAGTGATCATCCACAGTGCTTTTGGAGCCTGAGAAAATAAAATAAAAACAGTATAGTACTGGCATAAAAACAGACACATAGATACACAGAACAGAATAGAGAGCCCAGAAATGAACCCTTACTTACATGGGCAATTAATCTATGACAAAGAAGGCAAGAATATACAATGGAGAAAAGACAGATTCTTCAATAAATGCTGTTGGGAAAATTGGACAGCCACATGCAAAAGAATGAAACTGGACAACTTTCTCATACCCTGCACAAAAATAAATTCAAAATGGCTTGAAGAATTTAAAATGTAAGACCTGAAGCCATAAAACCTCTAGAAGAAAACATAGGCAGTAATCTCTTTGACATCAGCTTTAGTAGTATTTTTTGGATCTGTCTCTGCAGACAAGGGAACGAAAGCAAAACTAAAACAAATGGGACTACATCAAAAAAAGCATTTGTGGGGCTTCCCTGGTGGCTCAGTGGTAAACAATCCTCCTGCCAATGCAGGAGCCACAGGTTCAATCCCTGATCCAGGAAGATCTCCCTGCTGTGGAGCAACTAAGCCCATGAGTCACAATTCATGAAGCCCACGCGCCTAGAGTCTGTGCTCCGCAACGAGAAGCCACCACAATGAGAAGCCTGCCTACCACAACTAGAGAAAAGCCCTCACAGCAACCGAGACCCAGCACAGCTGAAAATAAATAAAAGTAAAATTATTTTCAGAAAGCATTTACATAGCAAAGGGAACTATCAACAAAATAAAAAGGGCACCAACTGAACGGGACAAATACATTCTTAGGCCTTTTATTTATAAAAATGTCCACTTACATGTTCTCAGTAGAAACAGAAAAATGGTTAAAAAAAAAATGTAAAATTTTAACCCAGAGCAAGCAAGATATGAGTGTAATTGTATATTGCCTAAGAAAGGCAACAAATCTCACTTTAACCAAGTTTCTCATGGTTTTTGACAACTCAGCTAATTTTGGTCCTTTTATTTCACTTGGCTCACATATTTATTCTTATCCAGACATTCAGCAATGACCGTGTATGTTATCTGCTTGTTAGATTTTGCTCCTGCTAAATTTACTTATTTGTAACAATAGTAGATGAGGTAATGATACTGAATATTTTCATAACTTAATGATTCCAGATTTCAATTTGCTTAAACATTATTAGTTAAAAATTATTTAAATTTTAAACAAATTAGTTAAACATATGTGTTCTGTTATCTAAACTATAGTGCAGTTTTAAAGCCACAATATCTGGTCTTCTGACTAAGGCTCAAGAAATACTTGATAATATGATGTAATGAGAAATAATCAATTTTTAAAATTAAGTACTTCTTTTCTATAAATGAAAACACTTTATTATTAATATATAGGTCATTCAGTCATGTCCACTCTTTGGGATCCCATGGATTGTAGCTCGCCGGTCTCCTCTGTCCATACAGTTCTCCAGGCAAGAATACTGGAGTGGGTAGCCATTCCCTTTTCTAGGGGATCTTTCCAACCCAGGGATTGAACCCCAGACTCCCACATTGCAGATCCTGAGCTACCAAGAAAACACGTTGGTAGTATACAAAAGTTTCTCGGTTATACAGTTTTGAGTGCCTATAATAGGTGGGGGTGACCTATTTTTCTAATTGCATCTTAACTGTAAGTACTGATGCTTTTCTCTATTTTTGACAGACATGTTAAAACTACCTCATACACTTCTCTGATTTGATAAGCAGAATAATCCAGACTTTTCTGGATGCTTCAGGTTCACCATTATCAGTTACTCTCCTGAACTTTAGATGTGGATTTTTGGCTGTGTCTACTGTAACATGTTCCCCTAAATAACTTCTGGATTAATTTACTTTTCCTCTTGTTTTTCTTTTATTTTTCAAATTAAAAAGAATTCTATTGGCGTATAGTTGATTTACAGTGTTGTGTTAGTTTCAGGTTAAAGTGAATCAGTTATACATACACATACGTGTGTGTGTGCTCATTCGCTCATTCACGTCTGACTCTTTGTGACCCCATGGGCTGTAACCCGCCAGGTTCCTCTGCCAGGCAAGATACTGGAGTTGCCATGCCCTCCTCCAGGGGATCTTCCCAAGCCAAGGATCGAACCCTCATCTCTTAGGTCTCCTGCACTAGCAGGCGAGTTCTTTACATAAATCTTTTTAATATCTGCATGGTAAACTTTCATATGAATGGATCTTAATCTAACCTGTCCCCTCTCCTCCATTTATATGTATTGCAGTTATATTGTCTTTTGTTTGTACAAACAGTGTTGCAATGAGCATTTTTTCTTTGCACTTTTATGTAAGTGTATCTCTAGAAGGAAGCTATACATCTTTTCCAATTTACATGCTGACAATATATGACTCAGACTTAGCACTTCTAAGATATTATCCAGAGGCTATATCTGCAGATGAATAACTCTGAAAACATTTAATTGATTAGCAGGAGGAGTTAAATGTTGAATGAACTCTACCCTTGTATGAAAATACATCTCTGTTTCACTACTCTTTCTGATGAGTTCATGTTACCATAGAGTGATTTATGAACGATTTCCAAAGTAATTTCCTTAATTTGGGGGTTATAGATATTTCACAGACTTTCAAATAAGAGAATAATGGCCACTGAAGATAACAGAATGAATCTGTGAGAAAAAAGAGTAGTTTGAAAAAATGATGTTTTCCAAATGTTCCTCATATTTTGTTCAAGGCTCATCTCATTCACAGTACCTTATTGTTTTTAAAAATGTTTTGTGCTTTTTGTGTGTGTGATATGCTGAAGGTTACTGGCATATGCCTTATTTTTGCAAATCAAATGTTTCTTTAAAATTCAACAAATTTTCAATGAGAGTTCATTAGGCTGAAAAATGGTTCAGAACTCATTTTAAAACATGCTTGATAATTAGGGAACATCAAAGAGTATTGTTACATTCTAAACAGTAAACAACCTACTGTTAATGAGTTAACAAATTCCAAACGCTAACCCACAGAACAGAGAACAGAAGCTTTGATTTTTTAAGGCAAGTCTAGATTAAGCTAATGATTTACTCAATCCCGCTTCTCAAAAACGAGTTCCACTGAAGACTGTATCATTGCAAGGGTCAAAGTTCATGAAACTTTGGAGCTGAGAGAGACCTTAGGTACCTCTCTATCTACCCGCAGCCCTGCCAGCAGATGAGGAAACTGACCTGACCCGTGTCATGTTTGGTTCCCAACAGGCTGAACTAGGACATAGCTTTTCTCCTCTCAACCTAGGTTACTTTCTACTATATTTTGCTGTGTCTGTATTCAGATATGTAAAAGTACTCACAACACTAGCTAACAAGTTTACTAGTGGTGTATTAATTTTTTAATTGATATTTTAAAAATCTTTCATGTTGAGAATCACTGTGATAAATAACAGGGATTCACCAGTGAATGAGAAGGAAAGTTTCTCTCTTTCAGGAGTCCATGTTCTGGTGGGAAAAGCACATACCCTTGATTAGAAAAGCATCAGAACAAGAATGAGAAATCCAGCTAGGACTGATTAGTTTTCTCCTCTGGGCTTGTTAGGAGTGGTAGAATGTCTGTCTCATTATATTATTTTTGCCCCAAGATTTGTGTGCGTGTGTGCTCAGTCGCTCTGTGGTGTCTGACTCTTTGTGACCACAAGGACTGTACCCTGCCAGTCTCCTCTGTCCATGGAATTTTCCAGGCAGGAATACTGGAGCAAGTTGCTGTTTCCTTCTCTGGGGGATCTTTCCGACCCAGGAGTCGAACCCAGGGCTTTTGCACCTCCTGCATTGGCAGGCGTATTCTTTACCACTGAGCCACCTGGGAAGCCCCAATATCTATCACATTTTAATTACAATTATAATCCCTTATATTATTATAATATTTCAGGTTTAAAAACATGTCTCCGTCACTGTATCTGATTCTACAGTAAAATGTGATACAGACATCATCTCCATTTTCTAATTTAAAAACCCTAAGCTAAGAGTGGGTGCCTTACCCAAAGCCTCACAGCCAGGAAGTTGTAGAACTGGGTCTAGAATCCCAGGCTTCTGGCTTTCAGTCCAATGAGTTGGTCATAATATTAATCAACTTGAGTTTCCAAAATTACAAACATTTAGTTTTCTGGGAATTTTGAGGTTACTTTAGAAGGGAGATCCTTCAGTGGAAGTTTGGGTAACCTAAATATCCAAATTATAGCATGCTTTCTTGGAAAAGGAAAATAGTAGCGCCCAAAAATTCCATGGAAGTGCTTGTGGCTGTTTGTGAACTGTGAGGACGGCGTTTTGCTAGAAGCATGAAACCACAGTCAGCTTTGAGTTCCTTGGTTTGTTTGTTCCATTTCTTGTCATGGGGATAAGGAAACTTGAAAATAAAATATCACTGAAATTAAATGTGTCTGGAAAGAAGTTTAACAAAATGTTACCAGTCTTGGGTGGTTGGGTTACAAGTTAACTTCATTTTCTTTTTCTGCATTTTCCACATTTCCTACAATAATTGTTATTTTTATGATCGGAAGCTATATAATTCATCTACAGCTCTATATGGTTCCCAACCTATTCGAAAAGAGAAAGAAATTTAAACTTTCTTAAGCTGAATATTTGGATAGACAGATACTTGGACGTTTTCCCAACAAATGAACACTCTTTAAAAAACATCAGTCTGTGAGTAAGCTAAAGAATTCATCCAGGCGTTCATTCAATCTTCTAACAGATATTAATTGAGCATCCACATGTGCCAAGCATACTTAGGCACTGGGAATACGGCACTGAAGGGCTTCCCAGGTGGTGCTAATGGTAAAGAACCTTCTGCCAATGCAGGAGACAGACTCCATCCCTGGCTTGGGAAGGTCCCCTGGAGGAGGGCACGGCAACCCACTCCAGTGTTCTTGTCTAGAGAATCCCACAGTCAGAGGAGCCTGGCAGGCTATGGTCCATACGGTCAAAAAGAGTTAGATATGACTAAAGCCACTTGGCACACATGCAAGTATGCAACATGCTGCTGCTGCCGCCGCTAAGTCGCTTCAGTCGTGTCTGACTCTGTGCGACCCCATAGACGGCAGCCCACCAGGCTCCCCCGTCCCTGGGATTCTCCAGGCAAGAACACTGGAGTGGGTTGCCATTTCCTTCTCCAATGCATGAAAGTGAAAAGTAAAAGTGAAGTCGCTCAGTCGTGTCTGACTCTTAGCGACCCCATGGACTGCAGCCTACCAGGCTCCTCCATCCATGGGATTTGCCAGGCGAGAGTACTGGAGTGGGGTGCCATTGCCTTCTCCACGTACGCAACATAGCACTGAACAAAACAGATGAAAATTCTTGCCTTAAAGACCTTCCATTCTAGAGGAATAGATAGACCAAAAAAGAAAAAAAGATGAGTTTAATAGAATATGTTAAATGGTGCTTGCTGCTGCTGCTGCTGCTAAGTCGCTTCAGTCGTGTCCGACTCTGTGCAACCCCATAGACGACAGCCCACCAGGCCCCCCCATCCCTGGGATTCTCCAGGCAAAAACACTGGAGTGGGTTGCCATTTCCTTCTCCCATCGGCTGTATCCCAATACAAAATAGAAAGTTTTAAAGTTTGAAAAAAAAATCCAGACTGGAAGAGTAATATTCACCTCCAAGTTGACGTCTGTCCTGTCTGTCTGAACTGTGAAGCTCCTCACCAAGTGTGGCGGGCAGAACAGAGGCTCCTCAAGCACGTCCTCGTCCAAATCCCTGAAACCACTGTACACAACAGAAGGGATTTTGCAGATATGATTAAGTTAAGGAGATGGCAAAATGAGCCTGGATTATACAGGTGTTTTCTATGTAATCAGAAAGTCTTAAGTGGAGGTAGGAGACTGGTAATCAGGGAAGAGATTTAAACTGCTGTGCTGCTGGTTTTAAAGATAGAAAAAGGAACTATGGGCCAAGGAACGCAGGCAGCCTCTAGATGCTGGAAAAAGCAAAGAAACAGATTCTCTGCTAGAGCCTCCAGAAGGAATACAGCCCTGTCAAGACCTTGATTTTGGCCCAGCAAAATCCAGTTTGGATTCTTCTTAACTCCAGATCTGAGTGATACATTTTGGTGGTTTTATGATACTAAGCGTGTGATAATTTGTTAGAGCAGCAGTAAGAAACTCATACACCAAGTCACCGACATGATTTCCTTCTCCGACATTATTTCCTTCTAGTACTTCTCTCTAGCTGAAATTTTGTTGTTCGGTTGACTTGCTTGTTAGTTGTTTCTAGACCACTCCACTCCTTCAGGAATATAAACTTTTCAAGATGAGGAGGGGTAGCCCTCAGATGGAGCCCATTGCCCGTCCCACTGAGTCAATGAACTACTAATAATGTTGTTGAAATTGCTCAACATTACTCAGTAACACCAGAGAGCAGGAATGTGGTATTCATTCTTAGGAATCTATTGTGTTCAGGGACACGGGAAGCAATGGGATGGAGAGAAGTATAAACAGCTCCTGATACCCAGGAGATCACAATCCAGTCACATGGAATAACAAGGTAATACTGATGTAAGATTGCTTTGAACAATTAAGATACAAATAGAAGAGCAATGTTTTGGAAGTCTGTGATTTAAAAGAAAGGCATGATGGGGCACCATGGTGAAGAGCAGTGGCTTTAGACTCAATGCCTTTAGTTGAGTACACTTCTTTCCCCAGAGTGACCAGGGGTACCTAATTTCTCCAACTTGATATCTTCATTAGTAAAATGTGGATGATGAGATCCATGCCAGGGGGTATTGTGATAATTAAATGAGAAAATGTATAATGCCTGGCATAAAATAATAACCCAATGAATCATAACAAAATTTCAGTTCATTTCTCAATATTCAGAAGCAATTTTTATGGAACTAGACAGTTTCTCAACCTTTCCTCATCAGGATCCTCGAGAGCTGAGCTATCTTGTTTTGAAGAGCCCTCCTCCTTTCCCACATCTCCCCACTCCCAAATCTGTAATTTCTGCTCAGTGCCGAAATTAATTTGTCAAGCTAGATTCTGTAAGTTAGGGTTTCCCTTTGCCTATTTCCTTTCAAGAGATGAACTCCAGCCAGAAAAGGGTTCTAGAGGTTAGTTAGGAGACCCTCTAACTAAAAACACAAATGTGGTTTGGAAAGGGTACCGTAAAAAGGCAGAAATACATGGACACAGTGATTCTTTCTTTGTGTTAAGATGGATGAGCTACCTTTGTTAGGGTGATTTTGTTTACCTGTGTTCTTTTTATACATGATGTGTATCAGTATAAAATCCCTTACTGTTTATTTTCCACTGGACCTTTCTTCCTCTCTCTTTCTTTTTAAACTATTTATTTATTTGACTCTGCTGGGTCTTAGTTACGGCACGCTAGACCTTCAATCTTCATTGCAGCATGCGGGATCTTTGGTTGTGGCATGCAGACTCTTAGCTGTGGCATGTGGGATCCAGTTCCTTGACCAGGGATTGAACCTGGGCCCCCTGCATAGGGAGAACAGTCTTAGCCACTGGACCACCCAGTAAGTTCCTGAACCTTTCTCAATGTAAATTTCACTGTTTTCTCTGCAACACCTTACTGCCAATCTGATGAGAAAGGCAGCAATTCTACCTCCCCAAAGTTAAAACTGTGCAGTTAAACACATGCAAGATTTTTTCTCTAACACATAAAAATGCTTTATCTTATTTCTCTTCCATGTAACCCAACACGCAAAAGTACTCCATCTCATATTCTGAATTCTTACCAGCTAAGTGAAAGGAATAACTAGGAATGATCAACAGACAAATCGACCTATGGAAAAGAATCAAGAACCCAGAAATAAACCCAAGCATATATGGCCAACTAATATTTGGCAGGGGAGCCAAGAACACTGAATGGGAAAAAGACAGTCTCTTCAACTGATGCTTGGAAAATTGGATATTCACATGAAAAAGAATGAAACCTAACTCTTATCTTACACCACTCATGGAAATTAACTCAAATGGATTAAAGACATAAATATAAGACCTGAAACCATGAGACTCCTGGAAGAAAACAGGAAAAAAAAACTCCTTGACATGGGAATGATTTTTTTTGGAAACCTAAACCACAAGCAACAAAATAAAAAATAAACACATACGGCTTCATCCAACTAAAAAGCTTCTGCACAGCAAAAGAAGCCATCAACAAATTGAAAAAAAAATCTATGAAATAGGAAAAATATTTGCCAATATTCAAAATATGTAAAGAACTCATACATCTCAATGGCAAAATAATAATAATAATAATACAATTTAACATTGGGCAAAGGACTTGAATAGACATGTCTCCAAAAGAGATATAAAAATGACCAACAGAAACATGAAAAGGTGCTCAACAGCACTTATAATTAGGGAAACGCAAACTAAAACGACACTGAGATATTACCTTAAGCCTGTTAGATTACCTGTCATCAAATGATAAGGGGAAAAAAGAGAACAGATGCTGGTGTGGATGTGGAGAAAAGGGAATCCTTGCACACTGCTGGTGGGATTGTACAGTGGCACAGCCACTATGGAAAACAGTACAGAGTTTCCTCAAAAATTTACATATAGGTCTACCCTATGATCCAGCAATTCCGGCTCTGGAGACATAGTCAACGGAAATGAAAACACTAACATGAAAAGATATCTGTACCTGCAGATTCATAGCAGCATTATTTACAATAGCCAAGACATGGAAACAAACTTAGTGTTCATCAGTGGATGAATGAATTAAAAAATTGTGGTATATAAATCTATAGATAGATACAATGGAATATTATTCAACCATAAAAAGTGAGGAAATCCTACCGTTTGTGACAACATAGATGGAATTCCAGCTGAGCTATTTCAAATCTTAAAAGATGATGCTGTTAAAGTACTATACTCATAATACCAGCAAATTTGGAAAACTCAGCCGTGGCCACAGGACTGGAAAAGGTTAGTCTTCATTCCAACCTCAAAGAAAGGCAATGGCAAAGAGTGTTCAGATTACCGTACAATTCCACTCATTTCCCATGCCAGCAAGATTATGCTAAAAATCCTTCAAGCTAGAACTTCAACAGTACATGAACCAAGAACTTACAGATGTATAAGCTGGATTTAGAAAAGGCAGAGGAACCAGAGATCAAATTGCCAACATATGCTGGATCATAGAGAAAGCAAGGGAATTCCAGAAAAACGTCTACTTCTAATTCATTGACTATGCTAAAGTCTTTGACTGTGTGAATCACAGCAAACTGTGGAAAATTCTTAATGATATGGGAATACCAGACCACATCATCTGCCTCCTGAGAAACCTGTATGTAGGACAAGAAGTAACAGTTAGAACCAGACATGGAACAACAGACTGGTTCAAAATTGGGAAACAACACCAAGGCTGTGTATTGTTACCCTGCTTATTTAACTTATATTCAGAGTATATCATGTGAAATGCCAGGCTGGATGAAGCACAAGCTGGTATCAAGATTACCAGGAGAAATATCAACAACCTTAGATATGCAGATGATACCACTTTAATGGCAGAAAGTGAAGAGGAGCTAAAGAGCCTCTTGATGAAGGTGAAAGAGGAGAGTGAAAAAGCTGGCTTAAAACTCAACCTTCAAAAAATTAAGATCATAGTATCCGGTTCTATCACTTTATGGCAAGTAGATGGGGAAAATGTGGAAACAGTGTCAGATTTTATTTTCTTGGGCTCCTCAATCAATGGGGATGGTGACTGCAGCCACAAATTAAAAGATGCTTGCTTCTTGGAAGAATCAGATCAGATCAGATCAGATCAGTCACTCAGTCGTGTCCGACTCTTTGCGACCCCATGAATCGCAGTACGCCAGGCCTCCCTGTCCATCACCAACTCCCGGAGTTCACTCAGACTCACGGCCATCTAGTCAGGGATGCCATCCAGCCATCTCATCCTCTGTCGTCCCCTTCTCCTCCTGCTCCCAATCCCTCCCAGCATCAGAGTCTTTTCCAATGAGTCAACTCTTCGCATGAGGTGGCCAAAGTACTGGAGTTTCAGCTTCAGCATCATTCCTTCCAAAGAAATCCTCTGATGTCCTTCAGAATGGACTGGTTGGATCTCCTTGCAGTCCAAGGGACTCTCAAGAGTCTTCTCCAACACCACAGTTCAAAAGCATCAATTCTTCCGTGCTCAGCCTTCTTCACAGTCCAACTCTCACATCCATACATGACCACAGGAAAAACCATAGCCTTGACTAGACGAACCTTTGTTGGCAAAGTAATGTCTCTGCTTTTGAATATGCTATCTAGGTTGGTCATAACTTTCTTTTTTTTTTTTTTTTTTTTCATTTTTTTTTTTTTAATTTTATTTTATTTTTAAACTTTACATAACTGTATTAGATTTGCCAAATATCAAAATGAATCCGCCACAGGTTTACATGTGTTCCCCATCCTGAACCCTCCTCCCTCCTCCCTCCCCATTCCATCCCTCTGGGTCGTCCCAGTGCACCAGCCCCAAGCATCCAGTATCGTGCATCGAACCTGGACTGGCAACTCATTTCATACATGATATTTTACATGTTTCAATGCCATTCTCCCAAATCTTCCCACCCTCTCCCTCTCCCACAGAGTCCATATGACTGTTCTATAACTTTCCTTCCAAGGAGTAAGCGTCTTTTAATTTCATGGCTGCAGTCACCATCTGCAGTGATTTTGGAGCCCAGAAAAATAAAGTCTGACACTGTTTCCACTGTTTCCCCATCTATTTCCCATGAAGTGACGGGACCAGATGCCATGATCTTCGTTTTCTGAATGCTGAGCTTTAAGCCAACTTTTTCACTCTCCATTTTCACTTTCATCAAGAGGCTTTTGAGTTCCTCTTCACTTTCTGCCATAAGGGTGGTGTCATCTGCATATCTGAGGTTATTGATATTTCTCCCGGCAATCTTGATTCCAGTTTGTGTTTCTTCCAGTCCAGCGTTTCTCATGATGTACTCTGCATAGAAGTTAAATAAACAGTGTGACAATATACAGCCTTGACAAACTCCTTTTCCTATTTGGAATCAGTCTGTTGTTCCATGTCCAGTTCGAACTGCTGCTTCCTGACCTGCATACAGATTTCTCAAGAGGCAGATCAGGTGGTCTGGTATTCCCATCTCTTTCAGAATTTTCCACAGTTTATTGTGATCCACACAGTCAAAGGCTTTGGCATAGTCAATAAAGCAGAAATAGATGTTTTTCTGGAACTCTCTTGCTTTTTCCATGATCCAACGGATGTTGGCAATTTGATCTCTGGTTCCTCTGCCTTTTCTAAAACCAGCTTGAACATCAGGAAGTTCACGGTTCACATATTGCTGAAGCCTGGCTTGGAGAATTTTGAGCATTACTTTACTAGCATGTGAGATGAGTGCAATTGTGCGGTAGTTTGAGCATTCTTTGGCATTGCCTTTCTTTGGGATTGGAATGAAAACTGATCTTTTCCAGTCCTGTGGCCACTGCTGAGTTTTCCAAATTTGCTGGCATAGTGAGTGCAGCACTTTCACAGCATCATCTTTCAGGATTTGGAATAGCTCAGTTGGAATTCCATCAGCTCCACTAGCTTTGTTCATAGTGATGCTTTCTAAGGCCCACTTGACTTCACATTCCAGGATGTCTGGCTCTAGGTCAGTGATCACACCATCGTGATTATCTGAGTCATGAAGATCTTTTTTGTACAGTTCTTCTGTGTATTCTTGCCATCTCTTCTTAATATCTTCTGCTTCTGTATCATTTCTGTCCTTTATCGAGCCCATCTTTGCATGAAATGTTCCTTTGGTATCTCTGATTTTCTTGAAGAGATCCCTAGTCTTTCCCATTCTGTTGTTTTCCTCTATTTCTTTGCATTGATCGCTGAAGAAGGCTTTCTTATCTCTTCTTGGCTATTCTTTGGAACTCTGCATTCAGATATTTATATCTTTCCTTTTCTCCTTTGCTTTTTGCTTCTCTTCATTTCACAGCTATTTGTAAGGCCTCCCCAGACAGCCATTTTGCTTTTTTGCATTTCTTTTCCATGGGGATGGTCTTGATCCCTGTCTCCTGTACAATGTCACGAACCTCATTCCATAGTTCATCAGGCACTCTATCTATCAGATCTAGGCCCTTAAATCTATTTCTCTCTTCCACTGTATAATCATAAGGGATTTGATTTAGGCCATACCTGAATGGTCTAGTGGTTTTCCCTACTTTCTTCAATTTCAGTCTGAATTTGGCAATAAGGAGTTCATGGTCTGAGCCACAGTCGCTATGACAAACCTAAACAGTGTATTAAAAAGCAGAGGAGACATCATTTTGCTGACAAAGGTCTGTACAGTCAAAGCTATGGTTTTTCCAGTAGTCATATATGGATGTAACATTTGGACCATGAAGAAGGCTGAGCACCAAAGAATTAATGCTTTTGAACTGTGGTGCTGGGGAAGACTCTTGAGAGTCCCTTGGACAGAGAGCAGATCAAACCCAGTCCATCCTAAAGGAAATGAGTCCTGAATATTCATTGGAAGGATTGATGCTCAAGCTGAAGCTCCTATACTTTGGCCACCTGATGCAAAGAACTGACTCATTGGAAAAGACCCTGATGCTTGGAAAGATTGAAGGCAGGAGGAGAAAGGGATGAGAGAGGATGAGATGGTTGGTTGGCATCACTGACTCAATGGACATGAATTTGAGCAAACTCTGGGAGACAGTGAAGGACAGGGAAGCCTGACATGCTGCCGTTCATGGGGTTGCAAAGAGTCGGACACAGCTTAGCGACTGAACAACAATAAAGATGGAGCCTAAGGGCATAATGCTAAGTGAAATAAGTCAGACAGAGAAAGACAAGTACATTGTGATCTCACTTATATGTGGAATCTAAATAAAACAACCCAAAACAAATGAACAAACAAAAACCCACACCAAACTAAGGAAAAAGAAATCAGATTTGTGGTTACCAGGGGTGAGGGTCAGGGAGGGAGGAGGAGAGGAAGGTGTCAAAAGGTACAAACTTCCAACTATAAGATAAGTACATAACCCACTTACTCTTCCAAGAATGGGAGTATTCTTGCCTGGAGAATCCCAAGGACAGAGGAGCCTGGCAGGCTACAGTCCATGGGGTTGCAAAGAGTCGGACACGACTGAGCGACTGAGCATGGGCCATGATGTCCGATAGTGATGGTTGTAGTTAACACTGCTGTTGATTATAGGAAAGTTGCTAAGAGAGTGGATCTTAAGAGTCCTCATCACAAGAAGAAAATTTTTTTCTTTTCTTTTCATTGTATACATGAGATGACAGTGATTAACCAAATCTGCTGTAATCATTTTACAATATATATAAATCCACCATGCTGTACACCTTAAATTTATACAGTGATGTATGTCAGTTACTTCTTAATAACACTGGGGGAAAAAAGGATGATCAAGTCACTTGATTCTTATAGGATTTAAATAGTGTTATTACATGTGGGAGCAGATGTGTCTTCTTTCCTTTGCTTCGCAAATATGAAGAAATCTGGTCCCAGTCCCAGTCCTTAAAGCCAGAGCTGTGCAATGGGAGTTATCATCAGTAATCTCCTCATATGCTGGAGTCTTTCAGAAAATCCAACCTTCCCACTGAGTGAAGGGTCTCAGTAAATATGGCATCTCCCCGCCGTTTATTTTGGCAGCTACTCAGGATTCTATAATAGGGTCATTTTCCTTTTGGAGAGGTGGGAAATCTGAGGAGAGTAGTCTGTGAACTCATGCATGGAAGGATAGACCCCGTGTGAAGAGCTCTTATAATTTATGATGGGCAGTGGCCTGGGGCGACTGTTAACTGCAGCACAGCCTCCCCTGGAGAACACAGCTTTGGTTGGCCTTTCTGGCTCGCCTGCTGAGACCCACGTGGAACCTCAGTAGGCATAGTAGGTGGTATGTAATTCCTGGGCTCCCAGAAGGCAATAGGAACCAACTTCAAACACTTGTAAAAGAATTCAGGCTGTTTAACAGTGGGGATCTTCCAGTGGAGGCAAGTGAATAAATGTCAGTCTCTCTCCTTTAGAAATATAAACCACTGTGTATGTTTTGCCAAGTATATACGTGTGTGTGAAGACTGGACTCTGTTCCTATCTCAGGCTATTCTATTCAATTCATCATAACTATGTATTTAATGCTTTCTGTGTGTATATCTCTGTACATTATTCTGTGGGAAACAGACATGAGTAATGAAGACAGAAGGAAGGGAAAGTCATATTTATAGACTCCATTCTATGTGCATGCATGCTCAGTTGCCCAGTTGTGTCCAACTCTTTGCAGCTTCATGGACTGTAGCCCACCAGGCTCCTCTGTCCATGGGATTTTTTTTCAAGAAGAACTCTGGAGTGGGTTTCCATTTCCTTCTCCAGGGTGTTTTCCCTACCCAAGGATCAAACTTGCCTCTCCTATGTCTCCTACATTGCAGACAGATTTTTTATCCACTGAGTCCCTGGGGAAGCCCATTCTATGTACCTGCTTTAAATTTCTTTTAATTGTTACAGCAGGGAGAGGCTGGGTAGTTTAGATTAAAGGTGCAGACTTGTGTAATGGAGGGCCAAAATAGAAGGAGTTAACTAAAGTAGAAATTTCTTTTTTTTTTTTTTTTCATGCCTGAGTCCAGAAGTAGGTGCTCCAGGACTGGTGTGTGACAGTTCTGTTCTGGGGACCCAGACACTTTCTCTCTTGTTGCTCAGCCATCCTTAGGGTGTTATTCTCATCTACATGGTCCGAAATGGCTCTCCACCCCATCTACATTCCCTCCCCTTTGCATATATTAGTTCTGCTCACAACCTGTTTGCCAAAGAGTAGCCTCCTGGCCAAAGCTACCTATGTAATATAAGTTTTATTATGGGCAGTCTCAGACCAAGCTAAAAAACAGAAATTCATACACATGAGAGAAAAGGCAAAAGACATATTGTGGAACGTGGCTAGTTAACAATGATTCCCACTTTACAGTTACGAAGTTGAGGTTCATATGGAGTCAAACAACCTACCTAAGATCTGCCCCCCAACTTCTGTATATATCCCCTCTCTGTGATGTTGCACCATGGTTGCTTTAGGCTTTTGACTAAGCTATTTCTGCCAGAACAGAGCCCTGAAATGCCAGACTTATACATGTCCACAATAAGTTTTATATCCTTTATGTAAAAGGAAATAAGGCTGTGGTGAAAATCACTTAAGGTAGAGATTTAAAGTGCTCAAGAGGTACCATTTAGCAAGAGCAAATAAGGTTGAAGTAAGTAGAACTTTCACGGAACTATAGGAAGAAGTCCAAACCAACCAGCTAGGGAAGCAAGATGGGTGAGACCTGCCTGGGCGACGTCAAGGCAGGGCCCTCCCGCTCTCTGGTTTGCCACCCTCATCGTGACGGTAGGCACTATCATGAATACTCAGCTCTGCCACTGTAACGTGCAAGCAGCCATGAATTAGACAACTCAAAAGCAGAAGGGTGTGGCTGTGTTCCAGTAAAATGTTACTTATGAACACTGTATTTTGCCTTTCATGATTTTCCTATGAAAATTTGTGTAAAATCATAATTTTACACAAATTATTATTCACCTTTTGATCTTTAAAGAACCATTGAATACGTAAAAATTATCTTAAGCTTGTGTCCATTTAAAAACAGATAATGGGTACATCCCTATCATGGACTATAACTCAGCAATAAAAAGAAACGAACTCTTGATGCATGCCACAACTTGGATAGATCTCAAGGGAATTACGCTGAGTGAAAGAGTCCATCTCGAAGGTCACAGACTATGTAATTCCATTTATATAACTTTCTTAAAGTGACAAAATTATAGAGACAGAGACACATTAGTGGTTAGAGGTTAGGAATTATTGGAGCTAGGGGCATGGCTGTGACTAGAAAGGTGGCATGAGGAAGACTTCTCTGATAAGGAAATCCTCCTCTGTCCTTACTGAAGTGATGACTACATGAATCTAGGCCGGCACTGATACAATGGTGGAGACACACACACAGTGCCATAGGGACTTCCTGCCTTTGCTGTTATATTATAATTGTGTAAAATGTAACCCTTGGGGGACACTAAGTGAAGGGTCCTTGACATCTTTATGTACTATCTTTGCAATTTCACAGTTATAATGAATCATATTTCAAAATACAAACTTAAATATAGAATTTCAAAACAAACAGGGGTTGGATTTGGCTTATAGACTATAGTTTGTACACTGGACTAGAAAGAAACATTTGAAGAATGTAACAGGAAAAATTAATATGCATAAACATAGAATATATGTCAATGAGGAAATCAAAAGCAACCCTTAAAAAAAAAAAGGATATAATGTGCTTAGTTGCTCAGTCATGTCTGACTTTTTGCTACCCCATGGTCTGCAGCTTGCCAGGCTCCTCTGTCCATGGGGATGCTCCAGGAAAGAATACTGCATTGGGTTGCCATACCGTCCTCCAGGGGATTTTCCCACGGGGATCTTCCCTCAAGGATTGTACCTGCATCTCTTACATCTCCTGCATTGGCAGGCAGGCTCTTTACCACTAGTGCCACCTAGGAAGCCCCAGTTTCAGGTTTCAGTTCAGTTCAGTTCAGTCGCTAAGTCATGTCCTACTCTTTGCGACCCCATGAATCGCAGCATGCCAGGCCTCCCTGTCCATCACCAACTCCCGGAGTTCACTTAGACTCATGTCCATCGAGTCAGTGATGCCATCCAGCCATCTCATCCTCTGTCGTCCCCTTCTCCTCCTGCCCCTAATCCCTCCCAGCATCAGAGTCTTTTCCAATGAGTCAGCTCTTCCCATGAGGTGGCCAAAGTATTGGAGTTTCAGCTTTAGCATCATTCCTTCCAAAGAAATCCCAGGGCTGATCTCCTTCAGAATGGACTGGTTGGATCTCCTTGCAGTCCAAGGGACTCTCAAGAGTCTTCTCCAACACCACAGTTCAAAAGCATCAATTCTTCGGCACTCAGCTTTCTTCACAGTCCAACTTTCACATCCATACATGACCACAAGAAAAACCATGGCCTTGACTAGACGGACCTTTGTTGGCAAAGTAAGGTCTCTGCTTTTGAATATGCTATCTAAGTTGGTCATAACTTTCCTTCCAAGGAGTAAGCATCTTTTAATTTCATGGCTACAGTCACCATCTGCAGCGATTTCAGGTTTAATGAGGATATAAAAATGGCTAAAATAGTCTAGTAATAAAAAAAAATGACAACATTCTGTTACAATATCGAAACCAAATAAGATTAATGCTATCAAGTGCTAGCAGCTTTGTGGAGAAGTTGATAATGTCATACACTGTTGGTAGGCAAGTAAAGGTAAATTAACTTTGAAAGACAATTTGGTAGTTCCTATGAAAAATTTAAATAGACATCCCTTTGGTCCATCAATTGCATATTTCCAAATTAGTTCTGTGAAAATACTTACACGAGATCGCAAAGATATGAGTATAAGGATGTTCAATATAATTTAGTTGGTTTTTTTAAAGGAAGCTTTACTGAGAGGAAAACAATAGAATGGGAAAGACTAGAGATCTCTTCAGGAAACTGGAGGTGCCAAGAGAACACTTCATGCAAAGATGAGCACAATAAAGGACAGAAATATCAAGGATCTAATAAAAGCAGAAGAGATTAAGAAGAGGTGTCAAGAATACACAGAAGAACTATTAAAAAAAAAAAAGATCTTAATGACCCAGATAACCATGATGATGTGTTCACACAACTGGAGCCAGATATCCTGGAGTGTAAAGTCAAGTGGCCCTTAGGAAGCATCACTATGAACAAAGCTACTGGAGGTGATGGAATTCCAGCTGAGCTGTTCCAAGTCCTAAAAGTTGATGCTGTTAAAATATTGCACTCAATATGTTAGCAAATTTGGAAAATTCAGCAGTGGCCATAGGACTGGAAGAGGTCAGTTTTTATTCCAATCCCAAAGAAGGGCAATGCCAAAGAATGTTCAAACTACCATATAATTATGCTCATTTCACATGCTAACAAGGTAATGCCAAAATCCTTCAAGCTAGGCTTCAGCAGCACTTGAATAGAGAACTTCCATGTGTAAAAGCTGGATTTAGAAAAGACAAAAGGAACCAGAGATCAAATTGCCAATATCCTTTGGACCATAGAAAAAGCAAGGGAATTCCAAAAAAACATCTATTTCTGCTTCAGTGACCGTGCCAAAGCCTTTGACTGTGTGGGATCACAACAAACTGTGGGAAATTCTTAAAGAGATGGGAATACCAGGCTACCTTACCTGCCTGCTGCAAAGCCTGTATGCAGGTCAAGAAGCAACAGTTAGAACCAGACGTGGAACAACAGACTGGTTCAAATTTGGGAAAGGAGTATGTCAAGGCTATATATCACCCTGCTTATTTAACTTATATGCAGAGTACATCACGCAAAATGCCAAGCTGGATGAATCACAAGCTGGGATCAAGATTGGTGGGAGAAATATCAACAACCTCAGATACACAGATTATACCACTCTAATGGCAGAAAGTGAAGAGGAATTAAAGAGCCTCTTGATGAGGGTAAAGAGAAGAGTGAAAAAGCTGGCCTAAAACTCAATGTTTAACAAACTAAGCTCATGATATCTGGTGCTATCACTTCACAGCAAATAGATAGGGGAAAAGTGGAAACAGTGACAGATTTTATTTTCTTGGGCTCCAGAATCACTGCAGATGGTGACTGCAGCCACAAAACTAAAAGACACTTGCTCCTTGGAAGAAAACCTATGACAAACCTAGACAGAGTATTAAAAACCAGAGACATCACTTTGCCAACAAAGGTCCATATAGTCAAGGTTGCAGTTTTTCCAATAGTTTTGTGAGAGTTGGACCATAAAGAAGGCTGAGCATCAGAGAATTGATGCTTTCAAATTGTAGTGCTGGAGAAGACTCTTGAGATTCCCTTGGACTGCAAACCAGTCAATCCTAAAGGAAATCAACATGAATATACATCGGAAGGACTGATGCTGAAGCAGAAGCTCCAATACTTTCGCCACCTAATGTAAAGAGCCAACTCACTGGAAAAGATTCTGATGCTGGGAAAGATTGAGGGCAGGAGGAGAAGGGGATGACAGAGGATGAGATGGTTGGATGACATTACCTACACAATGGACATGAGTTTGAGCGAACTCCAGGAGATAGGGAAGGACAGGGAAGCCTGGCATCCTGCAGTCCAGGGATCGCAAAGAGTCAAACACAACTTAATGACCGAACAACAATATCAACACTGAGCTATAGTTTATATACCATAAAATTATCTGATTTAAAATATTCAAGTCAGTGATTTTTAGTAATTAAAGAGTCATAAAACCATTACTAAAATCCAATTTTAGAACATTTCCATTACCCCCTGAAAGATGCCTCCCACCCATTTGTAGTTGCTTCCTGTTTCCATCCCAGCCCTAAGTAACCACTAATGTTCCTTAGCCTCTATGGATCTGTCTCTCCTGGATAGTTCATATAAATAACAAATTTTAGTTTTAATTGGAACGTGCTCAATTCTCAGCAGCATAAAATTTCTTTCACTAATACCAGTTATGGACATGATTTTAAATTGTGCTGAAATTTAGCTTAAAGTCATTAAGAATACAGCTTCAACAAGGAGGAGATTGCAGGATATTACGTACCGTGTGAGAGAGATTGGTATGAACACATTTGCATGTATACTGTCTTCCTTTAGAATTTGATCAGTAAAATCAGTGACACTTTGTAGTTGGAGAAATATCATGCAGCTGTGATACTATTCCCCATTCATAGGGGATGAAAAATTGATCTGTATATTTTCAATGCGGGAGGCATTGGCACTTTGACAGAGTTCTATTATAATGACAGTGTTCTTATTATGCCAAATGTCTAATATACACCTAATGATTGTATTATACACGGAAAGCTGCTATGCTCTGATTACCAACTGCTGTTTATAAGCTTTTGAATGCATTTTTGTAATGCTGAAAAAAGATGGAAAAAGTCACAAATAGGGAGAAAATGGAAAAGAAAGTGATCCATAAACAATGGGGCTTCATATAGCTCCATGTGGCTGCATCAAGACTCATGATGTCTGAGAGTCTCTGACAAGTTTTAAGAGCGTGATAAATGTCTAAGTGTAAAAGCAATAAAGCAAATAGTAGCCTCCAGTTTAACATGTACATGGGTGTCAAGGATACGGTAACACTTGATATCATGAGGCCTCCTGGCAACTGCTGAGCCCACTACACCCCAACCATAAATCATCGGTCAACCTGATCAATCAGAGATCAATTTTTCCTGTGGGAAAACTGCTTATTTCCATGTTCACGGTTACTTTCTGTGTTTGTTATGATCCAGTTATATTTCCAAATGTTTGAGAGGTTCAATGGAGAGGAAAATAAAGGACTTGGTTCCTTTGGGCAGGGTTGTGTTGTGCTTAGTCACTCAGTCATGTCCAGCTCCCTGGGACCACATGGACTGTAGCCCACCAGGCTCCTCTGTCCGTGGGATTTTCTAGGCAAGAATACCAGAGTGGGTTGCCATGCCCTTCTCTTGAGCAGGCTAGATGTTACCAGTGCTGCAAATTGAGCCATCATGCTAGAGAATCAGGAAGCATAGGGTATTCCCAAATGGAACTAGATCTGGAAACTCAACTGTGTCCTTTCTGTGTGGCGTTAGAAGGCAATCATTTTAGGAGAAAAGTGAAAGAGTAGTAAGAGAAGAGAAGCATCTTCACCGCAGTGTGACGAACAAAAGAACCAAGACATGAAAGTGGGGGAAGAGTTTAAGAAACTGCAATTAGCTCAGCTTGACTAAAGCTGATGTTGCAGGGAGGAAATGGCAAAAAATGAGGTTGAAGTGGCAGATGGGGCCAGTAAGCAATTTGAGGACATTGGGGAACTATCAGAAGATTCTGAGTAAAGGAGTGGACTGATGAGGTTTGGATTCTTAAAGTCCACTTTGGAGATAGGGTGGTGGACAGTGTGGAGGTGAGTGAAGCTGGAGGCAAGGAGCCCAGGTGAGAAATTATGTAGAAATTCCTTAGGAGGGGTGATCATGCTTGCACTACCACAGTGGTGGTTTTGAAAGAAGAGATATTGACATGATGAATCTATAGCACTTGAACCTACAAGGGCTGAACAGATGCAGAGAGTCAGAGAAGGAGAGGAGTCAAGGATGACGCCCATTTTTCTGTTTTGGGCAATAAGGTAGCTGATGGTTCATTCAGGTAGAGGTCAGTAGGGGAGAATCTGGTTGGGGTTGTATCCAGTTTGGACATATTACAGTACCAATGAAAGTGAAGTTGCTCAGTCGTGTCCGACTCTTATGATCCCATGGACTGTAGCCTACCAGGCTGCTCTGTCCATGGGATTTTCCAGGCAAGAATACTGGAGTGGGTTGCCATTTCCTTCTCCAGGGGACCTTTCCGACCCAGGGATCGAACCTGGGTCTCCAGCATTGTAGGCAGACGCTTTTGCCGCCTGAGCCCCAGGGAAGTCGTATCAGTGACCAGAAGGCAAATGCATAAATGTTATGAGTTTGAGGCTTAAGAAGAGAGATAAAGAGGTAAACATAGAGATAAATGAGATGAGACAAGACTATAGAGAAACAAAGACCTACAGAGGGTAAAAATGGCACAAAGTTATTATTATTGGACCTGGATCACAGTCCAGATTGTCTGACTCCCAGTACAGTGTTCTTGAGTGAAGTCGCTCAGCCGTGTCTGACTCTTTGCGACCCCGTGGACTGTAGCCTATCAGGCTTCTCCGTCCATCGGATTTTCCAGGCAAGGGTACTGGAATGGGTTGCCGTTTCCTTCTCTAGGAGATCTTCCCGACCCAGGGATTCAACCCAGATCTCCTGAATTGTAGGCATTCGCTTTTACCGTCTGAGCCGCCAAGGAAGATTCTTAGTGTTCTTAGGGGCTTCCAGATGGTACTGGTGGTAAAGAACCTGCCTCAGATGTAAATTCAATCCCTGCATCAGGAAGATCCCAGGGAGGAGGGCATGGCAACCCACTCCAGTATTCTTGCCCTTAGAATCCCATAGACAGAGAAGTCTGGTGGGCTCTGGTCCATGGGGTTGCAAAGAGTTGGGCAGGACTGAAGAGACTTAGCACTCATGCTCATAGTGGTCTTGCCTAAGAACCAACATGGTAACTGAGAGCCCCAATTCAGGAAGCAGAGAGAGAGCAATTTCAGTCTCTCTTTTATATGCAACCTTGCTGTATATAAACCAAATGATGTTAAGCAAGTGGCCTAGTCTCTATTTTCTTAAGTTATGATAAAGTAAAAGTGAAAAGTGAAAGTCACTCAATATGTCCGACTCTTTACAACCCACCGGGCTTATCCATCCATGGAATTCTCCAGGCCAGGATAGTTGAGTGGGTAGCTATTCCCTTTTCCAGGAAATCTTCCCAACCCAGGGATCAAACCCAGGTCTCCAGGATTGCAGGTGGATTTTTTTACCATCTGAGCCACCATGAAAGCCCACGTTATGATAAGGAGATAATAATAATATCAGCCACAAGTGTGCTGGAGAAAGGAAAAGCACTAAAGCATTTCAATCTTTGGCTTATAGCAGAGAATCAACTGATAATGTTACTATCATGTTCAATAAATAGAAGGAAGAAATTAGTATTCTGTATAAAAACAATAGGGTCCATAGTTGAAGGGCAGAGTGCCAACAGCATGGCAGTACTATTTGATATGTTTGGGGGAAGAATGAGCCCATCCAGAAAGAAGGTGATAAATATGCTAAAATCATACAATATGTGTTCAGCGATAAATATTCTAAGCATGCACTTCAATAATTCTCTCATCAGAGCAGCCTTGTTCCCCCCACCATCAGCAGATACTGATAATTAATCAACTGAAATGAATCTTTACAGAATAAACAAATCTGTTATACATGAATGATGATTATGTCTCTCTCAGTTGTGATGGCTTTTCATAACTTATTCATGCTAATGTTATGAAGAGTTTTCCCTTAGGGAACAAAAATCTTCTTTGGGGGGAGACCTCTTTTTAGACTGTTTCTGGTGATCAGTGACATTTCAGCCGTATTCAAAGGGAAGTAGCTAAGTGTAAGGAGTCTATGGGAGTTCTGGGGTGTTAGCCCACTCTTCTCTCCAGGAGGGAGAGAGTGGGTCCCTTAATCTGTTTCACAGACACTTATAGAGCTGATGGCAGAGCTGGGATGGTCTGTCCTGACTGCATTCATGGAAGTGGGCTGACAGCTAGAGTATCCAGATGCAAACAGATGCCTCTGATGGGAGATCTCTGCACAGGCTGCAAAGGAATTGACTTCTGTGGCTCAGGAACATGGAAAAAAAGTAGACAGTGCCAGACAAAAAGAGACCTTGGCTTGGTCCTGCAGAAAACAACAGCTCCATGAATAAAATGTACACGTACACTCTATTAATAGACTCTGACTCCATCTTCATGATTATGTTCAAGAAAATTCTCCACGAGTCTCTTGCATTTTTGCACATCTTAAGAGCTGAGGCTCTGATGGCCTTGCTCCAAACGATCTTTATCAGGACGTTGTATAACAAAGGGACTGAGATGCTTTGGGACAGAGAACGGCATACTTCGTGTCCCATATAAAAGAGTCAGGTTCCCTAACTAGGGTTCCTCTTCTGTAATGCAGCCCACTGCTTGCGCAGGTGTCACGTGGCCTCTTTGTGTTGTCCTGTGGGAGTCTGGGCTTAGGGGAAGCCAAAGCTGACATTCTGGCTGTTGCTCTTCTGGGAGTACTAAACTGCTCTTTGTTTCTAATCCAGGAGTCTCGTGTCTCCTGCGAGCGTCCATGAAACTTGTTAGCTTGCAAGTAGACTAGCATTTAGGCCCTTTATAGTACTTAACACTAGGTTTCAACATGTCTAATATTTAATATGAGTCATTTCAGTTTTAATGTACCTTAAAATTTTGCCTTTGTGGTTTCATTCCTTCTAAAATGAGATTTAGCACAGAGAACTGATCTGCAGTCAGTAGAAAGGAAAGATATTTCTGAAAGAGATGTGGAAAGCCAAATAATAGTCAAAGTGTGTTCTAAATCATTCACAGTATAGAAAATTAGAAATACTTGCCTATATTGTCTTTCACCAAAAAAAAAAAAAAAAAAAAAACAAACCAAAAATCACCAATGAATGAAAAAAGTAATGTTTTTCTAAAGAGTCAACCATAACATTTCAGAGTAGGAAAATAACTTAAAGAGCTTGATTCACTGATTCTCTCCATTAAAAAGAGAAATAAAGACTAACTCTCATTTTCTTCATTTGCATTCTCCATAATGGCTTTTTACAAATGTCTTCAATTTTCCTTAGAAACGTAGAACAAATTTGATGTACAAAGGTATTCATCACGTTTTACTTATGATAGATAAAAATGATAAATGAGTTAAAACACCCTCCCATTAGAGACTGGTTGAGATATGGGTAAATTCTTATGATGTGATATCAGGAAAACATTAATAATTATGTTTTTCAAGATTATTTAATAACACGGTAAACTTTTTATGGCATATTGTTTCTTTTTTTTAAATTGGAGGATAATTGCTTTACAGTGTTGGGTTGGTGTCTGCTGTACAACGACTTGAGTCAGCTGTCAGTATAGATATATCCCCCCATCTTGAGGCTCCCCCTCACCGAGCCCTCCCCTCTAGGTCCTCACAGAGCTCTGAGCTGAGCTCCCTGTGCTATACAGCTCCTTCCCACGAGCTATCTATTTTACCCGTGGTAGTGTATACATGCGGAGAAGGCAATGGCACCCCACTCCAGTACTCTTGCCTGGAAAATCCCATGGATGCAGGAGCCTGGTGTGCTGCAGTCCATGGGGTTGCGAAGAGTCAGACACGACTGAGTGACTTCACTTTCACTTTTCACTTTCATGCATTGGAGAAAGAAATGGCAACCCACTCCAGTGTTCTTGCCTGGAGAATCCCAGGGATTGGGGAGCCTAGTGGGCTGCCGTCTATGGGGTCGCACAGAGTCGGACACGACTGAAGTTACTTAGCAGTGTATACATGTAAGACATATTGTTAAGTGAGACAGTAAGACACACAAATTGTGTTATCCCAGTAATGTAAGGCATCATTATAACACCCACTCATGCATGCAAAAAAATAACTAGAAGAAAATTACTTTCAAATATTAAAACTCTCAAAATTACTTTCAAATAGTTAAAACTGGGTTAGGGGAATATGGATGATATTTTTTCTTTGTTGTCTTCTATGTCGTCAAAAACCCCTTATAGTCTAATCAGATGTTTTTAAAAATTTCCCTTAGAGAGTAAAATCAAACTCTTTTTTTTTAAAGAGGATTTTATTGATGGCATTTTTATTGTCTTCATAATAAAACAAAATATGAAGCTCAAAACTGCATCACTTGGCCCTTTCTCTTCTTATCACCTCCCAGCTCAAAATGCTTGCATCTCTTAATAGCCAGCATTCTCTTCCATCTACAGTTGGGCTCAACACATTCAAGCCTCAGTACAGTCTTCTTTGTAGTTTTAGCCTTTTTCCAGAAAACCGGCTTAGTCTGCCCACCATAGCCACCCCATTTCCTGTCATAATGCCGCTTTCCCTGGGCATGCACAGAACCCTTGCCCTTCTTGTCCTGTGTCACGTTGTGGGGCTAGTGCTTCCCACACTTCTTACAGAAAGTCCGGCGGGTGTTTGGAACGTTCACCATGTTTGCGAGAGCGATACCAGCACAGAAAGCTAAAATCAAACTCTTATTCCTAGATGACTCACTTACACTGAAGTTCAGCCTTTGTTTCATCCACCACTGAGCTCCTTTTAGCCTTTCTCCTGTCCATCTGTAACTCTCCTCGCAGTGTGAAGTGCACTGTCCAGTGAAGTTTTGAGGGGTGCGGTCTAGTGGGGTTAACACCAACTACCTGATTTCTTGGCCTCCCACTTCACCCTGCCCCTCTCACCCAATTCAACAGACCCCATCGTCATGTCAGGTCACATGTACGGAAAATCCCTAGAATTTCTACCCCCAGGAACTCCAGCCTGGACCCTGGCATTGCCAGATTTTTCTAAGCTTGCTGCCTAATGGTGCAAATCAGTGTAAACTGGAGATATACTAGGCAAAATGTCTTTGTGGCTCACTCCCATCTCCTCCATCAATCTTTGCTGCTTCAACTCCTCCACCTTCTGTCTCTCTCCACACACACATGTAAGTCTAGCTCTGCTACTGCTAAGTCACTTCAGTTGTGTCCGACTCTGTGCGATCCCATAGACGGCAGCCCACCAGGCTCTCCCGTCCCTGGGATTCTCCAGGCAAGAACATTGGAGTGGGTTGCCATTTCTTTCTCCAATGCATGAAAGTGAAAAGTGAAAGTGAAGTCACTCAGTAGTGTCCGACTCTTAGTGACCCCATGGACTGCAGCCCACCAGGCTCCTCCACCCATGGGATTTTCCAGGCAAGAGTACTGGAGTGGGGTGCCATTGCCTTCTCTGAGTCTAGCTCTAGAAAAGCACTATTCAAGAGCAATATAACACAAGCCCTTAATTAAAAATGTTCTATTAGCCACATTAAAAATATTAAAAGAAACATATGAAACGAATTTTAAGTATATATTTTATTTAACTCAACATGTCTAAATCATTGCCATTTCAACATGTCATAAATTTAAAAATTATTTATTGAGACATTTTACTTATACTTTTCCCTACTAAAATCTCTGTGATCCAACATGCTTTTTATCTTTTCAGCACATCTCAATTCACACCAGCCACCTCTCAAGTGCCCAGCCTCTCTGCAGCCATGCGGAGCTTCTGCTTTTAGTATCAGACAGCAGAGGACTGGAGAGATCTTTCCCTGTACAACTTCTGTCCCATGTCCCTTAGCCTGGGGCTTCCAAAAATGTAAATGCCTGGTGGTGGCTTTAGGGATGGACTCCTCTAGGACAGCTGTCTACCTTTCACCAGGGGCTGTAGAGGAACTTCCCTGGCACAGACCGTGACACACATCCCGAGGGGGATCGGGGCCTTTGTGGTTCTGCCAGCCCACCAGGCTCCGCCGTCCCTGGGATTCTCCAGGCAAGAACACTGGAGTGGGTTGCCATTGCCTTCTCCAGTGCATGAAAGTGAAAAGTGAAAGTGAAGTCGCTCAGTCGTGCCCGACTTTTAGCGACCCCATTGACTGCAGCCTACCAGGTTCCTCCATCCATGGGATTTTCCAGGCAGGAGTACTGGAGTGGGGTGCCATTGCCTTCTCCGGCCACCCAGAGTAGGTACTCATTTATCTGACTGATGAATCTTGCCTGGGTGGGAATGACTCAATCGGAGGTCGATTCCCATATTAAAGGACACTCACAATGTAAATACAGAGGTCATCACTATCCTTAATCAATACCACCCCTCCGATCATCACCAGAGTGAATAGCTTCCTCTTCTGCCTTAGTCTGAGATTGACAATCTGCTGTCTGTCTGTCTAAATGAATCAGGACAAGCATGTTAGTACTTGATTGAGCCTCTTCAAAATCAAGTGCGCCCATTTCATTGGTGAAGCAACTGAATCCTGGAGAGGACAAGTGGCTTGCTCACAGTGACAGACTGCTAAGTGCCAGATTTGGGTTGGGATTACGATCCAGACCTCCTGACCCTCATTCCATTATGTCAGGCCTCAGATCACTGATTTTGGCGGTGATGATGGAGCTCACGTGTCACGTCATTTACTAGGAGAAAGTTCCAGGATTTGCCCCGGAACTACAGGCCATTAGTTTGCCCCAGCTCAGTCCAGCCTCCCTTTCCTAGGTCACCTCTTCATACCACAGGTAAGAGAACAAACAGAAATAGTTATTCACTGTTCTGTGTGCTAAATCACTCAGTTGTGTCCGACTCTTTGCAGCCCCATGGACTGTAGCCTGCCAGGCGCCTCTGTCCATGGGAATTCTGCAGGAAAGAATACTGGAGTGGGCTGCCATGCCCTCCTCCAGGGGATCTTCCCGACCCAGGGATTGAACCCATGTCTCTTACATCTCCTACATTGGCAGGCAGGTCCTTTACTACCAGTGCTATCTGTGTAGCTTAATTACTCACTGTGATAGGTGCCAAAAGGGCCAGAAATAGGCAGAGACTGAGAATAACAGGGAGGTTCCCACTTCAGATGGGAGGTCAGGGTAGGACCCCAGGGACCTGAGGGAGGAGGAAGAGGATCTGGGAAAAGGCCTGGCAGAGCTCCAGGCAGAAGGAACAGCCAGTGCAGAGGCCCAAGGGCAAGACACGCTTGCTTAGCTTGTGGAGGAAGCGATGGCAGCCAAGAAGGGATAGGAGGACCTGAGAGGCAGCAGGGGCCATATTATTCGGAGTCTTACGGAGAAAACCTAGACATTCAGTTAGAGTTTGATTCTTCTGCCTCTCTTTTGATATATGATGAGCTTCATTTTAATTTTAAATGTTGACGTTTAAAGATCTTCTTCACTGTGTTACGACCTTAAGAGAATTAGGTCTGCCACTCGCAAGAGTCCTTAGGGGTTGAATGTGAGGACTTCCTTTTCTAACAGTGTGTCTCTAATGGATTCAGGCAGTCGTGGCAGGAGGCAAGATGATAAAGCACCACAAAGGCTGGTGGGCCTGAGGCTGGACTTGTGTGTCCAACTGACAAACAAGTTCAGACATGAAAGAGCTGGTCCAGTCTCTTCAAGTTGGAAACTAACAGATTATTCTTCAATACTCAAGCGCTTTCATGGTTTCTGCCTCACTAGAGTTTCAGTCTCCAGCTTTGAGAGTAGATTTTCCAATCTTTGTAAATTGATTGACCTTCCTTACTTCACCCACATCTATACTTCCCTGCCTTTGGAAGATTCTGAGACAATAAGCCTAGGTATAAATCATCTTCATTTGGGTGATAGGATGCTCTTAGAAGGAATAGCATGAGGATAGAATCATAGACCACCACAGCTGGAAAGAATCTCACAGGACAGCTGCTTTGACCCTCTCATTCTATTATTATTATTTGTAGCATATTCTTATCTGCCATTTATATACATTCAATTAAATATCATGGCAACCTTGCAAAAATTTTTTTTTTCTTTCTCTTTTACAGATCAGGAGACAGAGGCTCAGAGACGTTGATAATTGACCAAGTGTTACAGAGCCTTAAATGGCAGAGCTGGGATTCAAATTGTCTGATTTCCCTGGTGGCTCAGTTCATAAAGAATCTACCTACAATGTAGAAGACGTGAGTTCGATCCTGATTCAGGAAGATTCCCTGGAGAAGGGAATGGTAACCCGCTCCAGTATTCCTGCCTAGGGAATCCCGTGAACAGAGGAGCCTCGTGGGCTACAGTCCACTGGGTTGCAAAGAGTCAAAGATGACTGAGTGATTAACACTCACTCACTCATGCTAGCTGAAGCTACTTAGACAGACAGATAGGATGATGAGGAAATAATAATAAGAGCCAGTGGTAGAATATATTGGGTTGGCCAAAGGTTTCATTTGGGTTTTTTCCTAATGTCCAAATGAACTTTTGGACCAACCCAATACATGCTTCAACCTTTTCTCCATTTGTGATTAGCTGTAAGGAAGAGTGTAAGAGAGAAAGAACATCTGTATAGAGTTTTGTTGTTATTGCTTTGTTGTTTTTATAAAAACATAGGTCTCATTAAACCAGTTTTGGTAAGATTATCTTATTGAGCGTCAGATTTCTTTCAAAAATTCTAGAATTCTTAATAGTTTTGGTACTTCTTACAAAAGAAGCTGCTGCACTAGAAGCAATGCCACAGGTGGCCAGGCCCGGAGAGCTCATTGTATGAATCTCTAGCTGCTGCTCCTCCCTGCTGGTCAGACACTGGGGGGCTGGTGCATCTGCCTCTTCTGATATGTCCACTCATTGGTGGCTCACATGGTAAAAGAATCTGCCTGCAATGCAGGAGACCTGGGTTCGATTCCTGGATCAGGAAGACCCCTTGGAGAAGGGAATGGCAACCCACTTCGGTACTCTTGCCTGGAGAATCCCATGGACAGAGGAGCCTGACAGGCTACAGTCCATGGGGTCGCAAGGAGTTGGACATGAGGACTTTTCACTTTTTTCACTTTCCTGAGTATACTGAGGGGCCAGGGCAGCCTAAGCTTGATTTGCCACTACTTTGAGTAGTTCACTGAGCCCAGAGGACCTCAGGCAGATTCACGAACAGAGGCTTGGACTTGATGCAAGACCCTGAGGTTTTCTGCCTCTGGGTTGTTGAAACTGGGCTCAATCTCTTTAAGGACTTTTGATGTAATTCCCCCCAGCAGTCAGTTTTGCTTTACTGGGATTGCAAGGACTATGGTGATAGGTACCAAATATTCTACTCTAAGATCTCTTGTTTCCATAGATTTGCTTCACCAGTTAGAGCATTTTCAGAACAAGGTGTGTTAGGCAGAATAATAGCTCCCCAAAGATGTTCACAAATCTGTACCCAGAACCCGTGAATATGTTACATTCTATGGCAAAAGAGACAAGGTAGCAGGTGGAATTAAAGCTGCTAATTACTATGGGTTAAATTGTCTTTCCCACAAAAGTCATATGTTGAAATACCAATCCTTAGTGCCTCTGAATGTGGCTGAATTTGGGAATATGGTATTTAAATTGGTAATTAACTTGAGTGAGGTAATTATGGTGGGCCCTAATCCAATATGACTGGTGTCTTTGTAAGAAGAGAAGATTATGGGCTGGGAGGTGGCAGGGAGGTTCAAGAGGAAGGGGACATATGTATGCCTATGGTTGATTCATGTTGATGTATGGCAGAAATCATCACAATACTGTAAAACAATTATCCTTCAATTTAAAATAAATAAATAAAACACATAAATGGATACATTGAAAAAAACAAACAAACAGGGATTAGAACACGGATATGCACACAGGGAAGGCCATGTGAACACAGGCAGAAGGCAGAAGATGGCCATCTATGACTAAGGAGAGAGGTCTCAGAAGAAATGAACCCTGCTGATTCCTTGATCTCAGACTTTCAGCCTCTGAAACGGTGAGAAAATAAGATATTGTTGTTTAAGCCACCCAATCTGTGATACTTTGCTATGGCAGCCTTAACAAACTAATCAATTGAGCATCAATGTCCATCATGATAATCATTGGGAGTTTACGCCAGATTATCTGGGGGAACCTGGTGTAATTATGTGTGCTAAGTTGCTCAGGCATGTCCGACTCTTTGCAACCCCATGGACTGTAGCCCACCAGACTCCTCTGTCCAAGGGATTATCCAGGCAAGAACCCTGGAGTAGGTTGCCATGCCCTCCTCCAAGGGATCTTCCCAACCCAGGGACAGAACCCACATCTCTTACGTCTCCTGCATTGGCAGGCAGGTTCTTTACCACTATCACCACCTGGGAGGCCCAGTGTGATCATAAGGGTCCTTAAATGTAAAAGAGCAAAGAAGAGGAGATCAGAGTGATGTGATAGGAGAAGAGCTGGGCTTGCTGTTGCTGGCTTTGAAGATGGAGAAGAAGGGTCATGAACCTGACTTCTAGAAGCTGTAACAGTAAGGAAATGGATTCTCTCTGAGCCTCCAGAAAGCAACCCAGCCCTGCTGGTTCCTTGATTTTACCCATTTTAGACTTCTGAACTGTAGAACTGCAAGATAATAAATTTATGTTGTTGTGGGCTTTAAAATTTTTTTTATTGAGTTTTGTTTATTTACTCATTGGAAAAGACCCTGATGCTTGGGAAGATGGAAAGCAGGAGGAGAAGGGGATGACAGAGGATGATATGGTTGGATGGCATCACCAACTCAATGGACGTGAGTTTGAGCAAACTCTGGGAGATGGTGAGGAACAGGGAAGCCTGGCGTGCTGCAGTACATGGGGTCCCAAAGAGCCAGACATGCCTTAGGACTGAACAACAACAGCAACATCTGGGTGGGGACTTTAGTTTCTGCAGAAGAATTCAAAGATATTATTATGTATATTCTTTCAGGAGGAACCAGGATTCTGCTCCAAGCCTGTACTATTGTTTGCTGGCTGTTCCTCCATTCTTTCTTCATTCCCTCCCTTCCCTGATTAGCAACTGTTTGAATCTGCCCTTTGGAACTCAGGGAAGGTAGAGGAGGCTGAATGAAGCCTATTTCTTATAAATGAGAAATGGGGGACACAGAAAGGCTTTGTGCGCAGGAGGCCCCCACAGGTGTTACAGCAAGGGGGTACCCTTTCCAGGACCCGAAAGGGGGTTCTTGTCTAACACTCAGAAGTGAATTGTCTGAGGACCCCCATGTGCTGACAAAACAAGAGACTTTATTGGGAAGGGGCTACCATGTGGACAGCAGGAGGGTAAGGGAACCCTAGCAAAACTAATCTGCCACGTGACTTGCAGTCTTTATGGTAATGGGATTAGTTTCCAGGTTGTCTTTGGCCAATCACTCTGTCTCAGGGTCCTTCCTGTAGGCACACGCGTTGCTCAGCCAAGATGGATGCCAGTAAGGAGGATTCTGGGAGGTGGTAGGACACGTGGCATCTCCTTTTAACCCTTTCCGAACTCTTCTGGTGGTGGCGGCTTGTTAGTTCCAGGTTCCTTACCAGGGCCTCCTGTCATAAAATAATTCATGCAAATGGTTACTATGGGGCCTGGCTAGTGCGGGTGGTTTCAGCCAGGATGTTTCCCCTAACAGAGGGTCCTGTTTGGTGTCAATACACCAAAATTTCAAGCCTGGTCTGTATAACACAATAAAGTATAAGGCATGAGACTTGCTTCAGTATGGTTTGAATATCTGCTGTACTCATTCCATTAGAACTGTCTGTACTCATATAGTTGGATCTCCAAAATATTCCTACTGTTTAATTACTTGCCTTCTTGTCACTGTTGTAAAGGAATTGGGGACATTATTCTTGTGAAATGGTGGCTGGAGTAAAGTATTGGGAAGTGCAAATGCTCTGGTCTAATATTTTCACATAGGAAATTCAGAATATGCCCTACAATTGTGGACGAAACCAAATCATCAAAATGCCTTAATTTAAACTCCTACTCACTGCCTCTGTGGGATAGCCTTCTTCAATTTTTATTGGTCTTGGTGCCCCAGGCATACGAGTTTCTATTTCCAATGCATGCATTAAACAAATATGTGAGTGCCTTGTATAATGCAAACAGTGTTATAATATCCTGGATATGAACTAATAGAGATGCAATCCCTGTTTTCATCCCAATATGGGGAGGCAGACAGTAAACTAATAAATGTATGGCCAGGTGATAAGGGATAGATAGGATGAAATGCTAACCGTAGGTGAGTGGAGGTGGGAGACATCTCTGATATGGTGACATTCAACAAAGGCTTGAATGACAGATCTGTGAACTCTCTAAAGTCCCAGGACTGTGTCTTTTTCACTTTTGTTTCTGTGCCAGGGTCAAGTCCTTATAATGCAGGGCAGGGAAACTGTTTAATACTAGATTATAAGACTGTGTTGGCAGAGGCAGCAATGGTCAGCGTGCATCCCAGGGAGGTATGAATGGTGTATATTACCCCATGGATGCTGGTCAGTGATAGCCATGTGCTCAATCTTACTGAAGAGTTCATTGTGCTCTTGGGGCATGGAGCAGTCATATTACTCTTCCAGCTGAGAGCTTTTGAGGGTACTATGTGCCATCTGTCACTTCAATCTCAATTTAAGATACTTCACTAATAAACCTTCGAGGCTAGAGACTTGACTTGAAATTGGACATGTGTATTCACCCCCAAATTTGTAGTGGCTGCATCAGATTTTAGAGGCTTTCTTTGACTCTCACAAAGTTCTGTGTACCTTGAGTACTTGTGAATCTAATTATTTATCACTAAATCGGGGTATTTGGCTATCTGACCAGGACACAATGAGGAATTATCTTGTAAAGTTAATACCTGTTATTCCTTTTCCCCAGCAGACCCCTGGTAGTTGCTAATATGGCCCCTTATTCCATTCTGGGGTAAATTCAATGCTTACAACTTAATATTTGGTGAAACCGAGGTCCCCCTGTGTTCTGCTGAGGTGGGGGCAGGTGTTCCCGGGCTTGTATACTTGCTCTTCTCTCAGAACCTAGTTGTTCAAGCCCTTGCTTTCAGAGCCTAGGATCTCAAAACTTGGGGATTTGTTTGCAAGCACACTTACTCAAGGTGTCCTGTCTCCTCATCCTTACTCTCTTCCTCCCTCCCCTACCTTCCCTCTAACTCTAAAAATGTTGACACAGCTTTTCTCCTTTGGATCTACTAAGAAGCTAGATCATGTTCATTCCCGACCTACCTTCTGCCCATGCTCAGGAAAGGCTTATCATGCTTGATTTGACACTTGGCAGGATCCCAAAGACAGATGACTGCAACAGAGGGATTCTCTGTGTCCTTGAGCTGGCGAGACTCAGCAGCAACCGCTGAGAGCGGTTCATTGGGAGCTCTTCATTTACTTATTTCATGGTGCTCCTTTCACTCTGTCATATATGCTTTTTACCATCCCTAGCATTACCTTTGTAACACGCCATCCACACAAAAGATCATTATTATAATTCTCAGTTATATGCCCAAACTTATTGGTAGGTGAGGTGCTTTGCAAGCATTCTTGCAGGATACCCTTTCCTGCAGTCTAATCTAGGAACATGCTCATAGGGAGAGTGGTGCCTTTTGTTTGCTTGTTTTAGTGGAGCTGGGGAAAACCAGATGGTTTAAAGGGCATGGTCAAGGTGCATGTGCAAAGCACCGCCACCCTGAGGAAGGTGAAAGCTCAGAACAGGACACACCGCTCACTCTTCTGAACCCCAGGGCTTGAGCTCATGTTGTCAGCCCTCGAGTTTCACCATGGTTTGGTTTGCCGCTTTCCCAACAGGCCATGTTGGCATCTGGTCCAACACGTAGGTGGCTTTGGGCTCTGTATCTGTTTCCTTGGGCTCCCATAATAAAGTTCCACAAACTCGGGGGGCTTAAAACAACAGAATTGTATTCTTTCTTGGTTCTGGAGGCTAGAAATCCCAAATTAAGGTGTTGGCAAGGCCATGGACCCTCTTGAGACTCTGGTTAGCATCTCTTCTAGCCTCTTAGCTTCTAGTGGTGGCTGTTGCCCTTTGGTGTCCCCGGCTTGCAGCTGCATCACTCTCGTCATTGCCTTTACGTCACGTGGCTCCTCCTGGTGTGTTTCTGTGTCTTCTTATAGGGACACCAGTCATGGTGGGTTAAGGGCCCACCATGCTCCAGTATGACCTCATCTTTACTAATTACATCTTCAATTTCAAAATAAGTCATTTTCTGAGGTCAGGGTGATTAGGACTGGAGGGAGACACAACCCATAATAGGGCCCTTTCAGTCAAAATTCAGCGCCAGCTACTTTTAAGTGGCAGGGAAGAGGGTGGTCTGGGGATAGGGACAAGAATGGCCTGAATCACTTATCGGGAGGGTGGCTGTAAGGACAAGACAAAGCAGCAGATGACCGGTCAACTTACACTTCATCCTCTCAGATCATGCTTCCCATTGTTGACAGGTCATGTGGAAGACAGGGAGCCTCCTTCAATATTTCAGGTCTTATGACAGTTTAATTTTTCAAAAGTCTCATTTTCTAGAGGAATTCTAGGAGAGAGAAAGCTTAATGGACTGAGTCTGACTCCAACTGTAAGTGGAAATACATTTTTATTCATATGTGGTTATATTTGCATCCAGAGTGTGGTAGGTTTGGTAGGTAGACGAATGGTTCCCCCAGATGTCTGCATCCTAACCTCTGGAGCCTATGAATATTACCTTATATGGCAGAGATTCTTTTTGCAGATGCCATTGTGTTAAAGATATGGAGGTAGATTAGCCTGGCTTATCTGGGTGGATCCCAAATGCCATCGTCAGTGTCCTTATGGCTTCCCTGGTGGCTCAGACAGTAAAGAATCTGTCTGCAATGTGGGAGACCTGGGTTTGATCCCTGGGTTGGGAAGATCCCCTGGAGGAGGTCATGGCAACCCACTCCATTATTCTTGCCTGGAGACTCCCATGGATAGAGGAGCCTGGCGGGCCATGGACTGTACATGGGGTCACAAAGAGTCAGAGGCTGCTGAGCGACTGAGCACAGCACAGCACCGAGTCCTTATGAGCAAGAGGCAGAGGGAGATCATGACAGAAGAGGAAATGTGAGGGAAGCGGAATTCAGAGAGATGTTTGTGAGCTGGCTTTGAAGATGGAGGAGGGGCCATGGGCCCCCTGGAAAAGGCAAAGAAACAGATACTCCCTTCAACCTTCTCCACCTTGGTTTAGCCCCTTAGGACTCATTCTGGAATTCTGACCTCCATAATGGGGAGAGAATAAACTTGTTACTGTAAACCACCCAGTATGACTTTGCTTTGTTAAAGCGGACATAAAAAAAATTACAGAGTATGAATCCTTGTATTTAAATAAAAAAAAATGACTCTACATGAACACATGAAGACATCGTTTTGAAGAATGTAACAGTAATATGTTAACAGTGGCTAACTCTGATACAAGAAATATGAGTGACTTTGTCATTACTATGATTTTCTGAATTTTCCGAGATTTCCAGAAAACATACCACATTTACATTTGTTTAAAGTTCACTGTATTATAAACAGAGAGCTTCAGTGATGTCCTTTAAAATAGTATATGGTATATGATGTGATCTTGGTTCCATGAGGTTGTATTTTCTCTGTACATTTTAAAAACTCTTTACAGCAGCCAGGACCACCCCTCTGCCTGAGCTGTAGACTCGTCCCCTGCTATCCGTTTTGCTATCATTTCTCCTGGTTTTGCTTTTGTCTCTATTCTTTAACTCCTTGCCTGGTCTTTCTCTGTTGCCTATTGAACACATTCGAGTTGTTCCAGTCTTTGTTAAACCTCTTGAGAATCTCTTAATCAACCACTCCCTTTTGAAACGTTTGTCTTTTACAGTATAATTTGTGTATTTCACATACACTCTCCTTACAGACAAGAGGCACACACTTCAAAACACTCCTGTATTACTGATGTATTTATTACCTGTTATCTCTGGCGTCTTTCCAACATCTACACCAGGGCCCAATGTGCAAGACAGGGTGACTTTCTTTCTCTCTCTTACCCCCACATAGTATCGGTCACCAAACTGACTAATTTTACCTCCTATTCCTTCCTCTAGCCCTATCCCATCTCTGGTTTCAAGTCCTCAGTCCGTCTTATCTGAATATCCCAACAGTGTGGCCTTACCCCGTCCTCCACACCTCAAGCAGGATCCATCGACATTGTAATCCTGGCCATGCCACCTCCCTTAAAGCCCCTCAGTTAAGGTGCACACCCTTCACCATGGCACCCAGCACCCTCCATGAATGGTCCCAACCTGCCTGTCCAGACTCTTCTTCCCGCAGTTCCACAGCTCCTTACCTTCCATGACCCATCACTTTCATAACTTGTTCTGTTTCCTCAGTAATTTCTGGGCGTCCTCTCCTCCTTATTTTCTCTGGCTGGAAAACCATCCCCCTCCACTTCAATGAGCTAATTCACAGCTACTTTAGTGCATTCAGCCTAGGCATCATCTCCTCTAAGAGGTTTCCCCAGTCTTCAGTGGTCCCATGGTCCTTGGGTAGAGGTTGCTGCCTTGACAGGTTATATGGACGTTAAGTGTTTATGTGCCAGCTTTCCCACTAGCCCTTAAGCTTTTTAAGGGCTGGAACCATTTCTCAGGTCATTTTGGTGTTCCTAGCACCTAACACAGTGCCTGGCAAGTAGCAGACACTCAATCAGTGTTAATTGATGAAAATGACTGGTAAAAACCACTTTTGTTGCTAGGTTATATCCATAATCTACAAAACATTTAAAGCCCTTTTCACTGACCACCATTGCCTTAATTATAAATTTTGGTAGCAGAGGTAACTGAATGAAATTCTTATAAAGAGAAAGACCTCTGGGGGTTACACATTCTATTTTTACATTAAAATTTAACCTGTTTCTTTCAGTAGGGCCTATTTGGGGGGGGGGTTCTTTGATCTCTGCCTTCCTACTATGTAGGGTGTAAATGAAGTGGCCCCAGCACATGTGAGTTCTGCACTTATACACACAGCTGTTTGGTACTTCGACTGAGCTAGATCTGACCTAAAACTAGGTCTGCCAGAGACATTACTTTCCTATTTCCCATAGACTAGTCAATGCTTCGGGATCTCTTAAATGACGTCCCCCCCACCCCCCACCCCAGAGGGGAGCCCCTCTGAAAGGGAACCGACAGGGAACACCTGGATAAACCTGGGACCTAATGTCAGTTCTCAACTTCCCCAGCTGTGTGTCCTGCCTGTGGGTCTGGAGGCCCTGGAGCAGCCCCTGGGAGCAGCCGAAGCCAACAGCTTCCCTCGCGAGGCCACCTGCTCGCAAAACACGGTCGTGAACCCCGCCACCGCCTGCCGGCCCCCCGCTGCAGAGGTCGCCCTGCTGGACAGCGCAGCCGGGGTCACGTGCGCGGGGCCAGTCCACCGCCCCCAGACCCGGGCCCGCCCCGCAGCAGGGCAGAGGCCGCCCGGATCACGCGCGCCCCGGCAGCCCCGGCCAGGCCCAGCCAATGGGCTGGCAGCGCCCGCATGACCCGCGCCGGCAGGAGGGCGTGGGGAAGCAGGCCGGGCGCGCACGCTGCCGGGCTGTATCGCCGCCCTCGCCGCCGTCGGGACGGGAAGTGAGCTGCCCAGGTCCGCAGCGCCGGCGAGCCAGTGAGAGCGTCCTGCAGCCCGCAGCTGCCCGCACCCAGGGCGAAGCATGGCGGCCGCCAAGGTAAGCGTCGGCCGGGGACCGCGAGGGGCCCTGGCGTTCACGTGCTCGGTTGGTGCAACAGGGAAAGGAAACAGAAAGGGGCGCACGGCGGCTGTTCCACCTTGCAGCAGCGGGAGGAGGGAGGTCGCCGTCCCTCCCGGCCAGCACAAGCGGCGATTGCGGGGCCCAGGGCCCGACGTTGCCGCAGAAACTTTGCCGGCTGGACCCTCCCACTTGGCCGGGCCTGGGAGTCGGTGCCTAGCGGGCGCGCGGCGGGCTGAGCCAAGGCCGGTGAAGAAGAGCAGAAGAGCGGGCGCTATGGCGTCCCGGGGTGGGAGAGGGCTCCGGGTCAGCAGGTCCTCTCGGCCACCCCAGTGCGCTCCTGCTCGTGACCCCGGTTGTTGTTGACCCGAGCTGAAGCTTCCCGGGGGCACTGCCGGCGCCGAAGCATGATCCTATTAGGTTTCAAAGGCTCCGCCCTCCCGCGGCTGGGGAAGTCACCTTGACTTCCGTTTTGGAGACTGCTGGAGTTGGCCAGCACGCGTGTGCATAAAAACTCCAGAGTACCTCCCCTCCCCACGCCCCCTCTTCTCATCTCTCTGCTCTGAGCATCTGACAACACTTAACACACTGGCCTTTGAGCGTTTGAGAGGCTTCTTTACAGAAATGACAAAACAGATTGTCCTGGGAGCCTGTAACTCCTGTGAAGTTCTACTTAAAAGGAGTTCTGCATAATGGTACTCGTTCACTAACCCAGAGGAAAGGCAACTCCGACAGCTTGACCTTTCCTCTTTCACCGTTTCTTGAAACGTGGGCACTATTTCAATCTCTTTGGACTCCATTTCAACCTTTTTTGGCAGAACACCATATTTAGGCCCAATCACTTGACTCATTGGAATTTATTGCTTTTAATTTTAAGTTCACGAAGGCAGCCCTTTAATCAAGCCTATACAACTTCCTAGCTCATTTTAAGTGTCGTGAACTTAAATATACCCAACATTTCAGACATTTGTCCTTAATCAAAACTCTGTGATAACCCTCAAGAGGAAAACATGGCCAACACATCATATTCCTATTTATTCGTGCAAACTAATCACATTTGCAATGGAAATTGTAAGCAGACAAATATATTTAAATGCTGTTCTATGACCTAAGTTTCTCCAGGCCTCCCCAAATCTGCAGGCTTTTCGGTGTTCCTAGATTATGTGGCCTAAGTGGCCCTTTTCTTTTCTGTAATTACTCCAGGTTCCATCCTAAGAAGGGCACTCTGAGTATACATGAGCAGACACATGTACATATACAGCTGTTTTAGGTAGATTCTCTGAGAATCACTGGGATTCATTTCTGGAGCCTGCATTTAGCCCTTTCCAACCTAACAACTTTTGACCTTTTCTTTGCATTAAATTTACATGCAATCAGAGTACAAGGGAACAATTAAGTTCCCTCCAGGTGACTTCTTTCAGGAGAGTAGGTGGGAGTAGATACCCATACTTTCCTGTCATTTTTACTTCTATAGATGAATTAAATACTTTACTTAGTTTGGAGATAAAGTGAGGAACTTAAATGGAGGAGTAGGCATGTAGATGGACTTTAATACTGATTAACTCGTATGAAATAATAAATGATGTGGGAACAGGCTTAACTTTTGGGTTGTATTTTTATTAAACTGTCACATCATATCAATAAGGGCAGTTGAATTTTAGCCAAGTAGTGAGAGTCAGGGAAAATGAATCATTTCATTTTTACTCTTTGCGAACTTGTGTTTTTATTTATTTATTCATCTAAACTTGCCTCTTTTAAGGATTTCTTACGGCTGACATCATATATACATATATTTATAAACCAGAAAGACATGTCAAAATCAAGTCAGAGTAGATGAGAAAAACAGAAAGAAGGCAAAGTAAGATGCAACAAGGACTAAGGGTAATAGACAATAAGGATGTGGGTGCTTGCTAGAGGTGACTGAATCTTCTAGCAGCCAAAGCAGAGAGGATGCGATCAGTGAGGTCAGTTACTTGGAAGAGAGGTCCCCTTTTTCTGCTCTCTGAGGGCAGTTTCTCCCCATTTCTTTTTATAAGCAGTGTGCAAACTGCATTCAAAACTGCCTCATAACCACAAACACACGTTTGTGGATTCCAGAAGGCCATTTCTTATAGTGTCTCTCATTCTAGCGCAAGGGCAGTGCAGTAAATGTAGTCTTTGTGTGTGTGTGTTAGTTGCTCAGTCGTTTCTGACCCTGCAGCCCCATGGACTGTAGCCCGCCAGACTCCTCTGTCCATGGAATTCTCCAGGCAAGAATACTGGAGTGGGTTGCCATTCCCTTCTCCAGGGGATCTTCCCAACCCAGGCATTGAACCCGGGTCTCCTGCATTGCACGCAGATTCTTTACCGTCTGAGCCACGAACGAGGCCTAATTGTAGTCTTAAAAGATGAGCTGTGCTGGTCCACCTTAGTCCAGGAATGCCCCTTATTTATTACCTTTGGACGCTCCTTGGTTTTGTTCACTATTAGGCAGTGCTGTGAAGCCTGAGTTAAAGGCCGTGCTCTTTGCTTTTTCGTGGAGCACAGATATTCCATATTGAACACAAATTCGTAGACTTAGCAATCTTATCTGGGGATAGGATTGACATCCCCTCTTAAAACTTAAGGAGCCTGTCTAGGGAGAGAATCTCATCTCAATGAAGTGTCTAAGAAATTGGACCCAGAATCTGAAACTCAATACTTATAGGTGAATTCCAGCACTCACTGTGGCGAATCATTTGAATATTTAAGCAAATTTGATATTTTCTGGATGAATTTAGCCACACCTAGCAATTTGTTGATCTCTTGACCACTTACTTATTCTTAATTTTTTTGATTATTGGCCCACGTAAGAGTAGTGCCATAACAAGAGGAGCATAATAGGAGCATCAGAGAAGGAGCCTGTTTCCCCCCTGGGGGTGGGGGACGGGAAGGGGAGGACTTCTCCAAGGTAGTGGTGGTTCAGAAGGAGTGGTTGGAGGAAGAGGGGAGATCACATCAGGGACAGGAAACAGCAACTGAAAGACAGAGAAGTGAGAGCACCTGCTGCATTTAGGGGAGGCTGCTGCTGCTGCTGCTAAGTCGCTTCAGTCGTGTCCAACTCTGTGCAACCCCATAGACGACAGCCCACCAGGCTCCCCCGTCCCTGGGATTCTCCAGGCAAGAACACTGGAGTGGGTTGCCATTTCCTTCTCCAATGCATGAGAGTGAAAAGTGGAAGTGAAGTCGCTCAGTCGTGTCCGACCCTCAGCGACCCCATGGACTGCAGCCTTCCAGGCTCCTCCGTCCATGGGATTTTCCAGGCAAGAGTACTAGAGTGGGGTGCCATTGCCTTCTCCGGCATTTAGGGGATAACAGGTAATAAATAGGAGAGTAGCTGACAGCATTGACTAGATGTGAGATTCAGTTCTTTTTTTTTTTAATTCATTAATTTATTTATTTTCGTCTGTACTGGGTCTTTGTTGCTGCACGTGGGCTTTGTCTAGCTGCTGTGAACAGGGGCTACTCTTCTTTGAGGTGCACGGGCTTCTCATTGCACTGGCTTCTCTTGTTGCAGGGCATGGGTGCTAGGGCATGTGGGTTTTAGTTGTGGCGCGAGGGCATAGTTGCCATGAAATATGTAGGATTCCTCGGCCAGGAATGGAACTTGTGTCTCCTGCATTGGCAGGTTGGATTCTTAACCACAAGAGAAGCCCAAGATTCAATATTAAGTGAGGTAATAATTAAAAGCATTATTAAATGAGTTAATAAGACTTGCTGCTGCTGCTGCTGCTAAGTCGCTTCAGTCGTGTCTGACTCTGTGTGACCCCATAGACAGCAAGCCACCAGGCTTCCTCGTCCCTGGGATTCTCCAGGCAAGAACACTGGAGTGGGTTGCCATTTCCTTCTCCAATGCATGAAAGTGAAAAGTGAAAGTGAAGTCACTCAGTTGTGTCCAGCTCTTCGTGACCCCATGGACTGCAGCCTACCAGGCTCCTCCATCCATGGGATTTTCCAGGCAAGAGTACTGGAGTGGGGTGCCATTGCCTTCTCCATAATAAGACTTAATGATAGCATTAACAAGACTGTTATTAATAAGCATTAATGGGCTTCCGTGGTAGCTCAGTTGGTAGAGAATCCGCCTGCAATGCAGGAGATCCCTGTTCAATTCCTGGGTTGGGAGGATCCCCTGGAGAAGAGATAGGCTGCCGACTTGGGCTTCCCTTGTGGCTCAGCTGGTAAAGAATCCGCCTACAGTGCAGGAGATCTGGGTTCGATCCTTGGGTTGGGAAGATCCCCTGGAGAAGGGAATGGCAACCCACTCCAGTATTCTTGCCTGGAGAATCCCCATGGACAGAGGAACCTGGTAGGCTACAGTCCATGGGGTCGCAATGAGTCAGACTCGACTGAGCAACTAAGCACAAGACCTATTATATAAGCATTAATAAAATTGTTTAAGACCTTTAACATTCTTATGAGTTATAAAGTATCATTTCTGGTTTATAGATGAACACTATGGACACCAAGGGGTGATGTAAGCGGCCTAAGACCTGATAATTAAAAAGGAGCTGGAGTTCAGATCAGCCAGCCTGGCTCCAGAGTCTGTGCTCTTCCCCAGTCCACCAGATTGTCTGCCTGGTAGCTTAGCATACTGGAGAGTGGCATTTATGGGCAGGGGAGATGACTTGGGAGGGGAAATTAGATGCCTCTTTTTTCTTCAGACTTTTATTTTGGTCTTGTAACTGTAAACCAGACTTTTATTCTTGAGAACCACTTCCACAGTGCTTACTGTGTGCCAGGCACTTTCCAAGCACTTTACAAATAATAATTCCATTATTCTTCATAATACCAAGCAGCAGCTGTGGTCTGCTTTGTCCTCATTTTACAGATGGGAAAACTGAGTTGCAGAGAGGTTTAAGTAGTTTCCTCATGGTTGTAGAGAGAATAAGCTCTGCAGCTTGGATTTGAAACCTGGCATTCTGTGCTCCGAGTCTCTGCCTCACCTTCCTAGGCCTTAAAAAGAGTTCTATTTGCATATGAGAATTCACATACTAACAATTATGGACATACATATCTTCCCAATCCAGTGGTTTGTATCTATAGAATGCGTTGGCACTCAGTATATGCTTGGTGGGTTTCCCAGGTGGCGCTAGTGGTAAAGAACCCACCTGCCAATGCAGGAGACAAAAAAGATGGGGGTTCGATCCCTGTGTGGGGAAGATCCCCCGGAGGAGGGCATGGCAACCCAGTCCAGTATTCTTGCCTGGAGAATCCCATGGACAGAGGAGCCTGGCAGGCTGCAGTCCAGTTGCAAAGAGTTGGACACAACTGAAGTGAGTTAGCATGCATGCACACATATGTGCTGATTTTTAAGTGGCTTTTGAACAAGATTGCATAGGTCAGAAATTGTCACATGCCGTTTTTAAAAACCAGCTTTGTTGAGACATCAGTCATATGCCATCCAAGTCACCCATTCAAAGTGTAGGGTTAGTGGTGTTTTGCATGTTCACGGAATTGTGTACCTGTCACCTCTTCATATACCAGGTAGAAATTTTAATCCATTGTTCACTAATTAGGACTTGGGCTATATATTTGACCTCCGTGTTTTTCATGCTTCTCATTGATAGTAATACCTTCTTCCGAGATTGGTTATTGAGGATAAAATGTGATTGAGTTTATTAAGGATATTCTTCAGGTTGAAGGTTTTCTTTCCCTCATGGTAAAAACTGCTAGGTGGTATGATACTGTTAAGATAAAGCAGACCAGTTTTTGTACTGAGCAGGAAGGAAAGAATGTGTGAGTTGTTTTTATGCTGCCATGATGTTGGTAAGTTTCTGTGCTTCCATTGATGTTTGATGTTTGGATTTAGGGTTTTTAAATTGATGGGGCTGGATTGGCCTTCAGTTTATGTAACACAGTGTTCCTTACTCCTCCCTTCATTAATCCTGTTCCCGTTTACCAGATGAAGAAATGGAGTCCTAGGAAGGGCTGTAATTGATTCTCTAATTGAAAGTCCTTTGCTTTTTGCACTGTTGTAGACCAGGGGTTCCAGTACATTGTAGTCCTCTGTATGGGGATAAGAGTGCTGATGCCTGGGTCTCACCTAGAAGTTCTGATTCAGTTGGACTTAGGTGTGGCCTGAACCCCAAGGTGTTTTGAATGCTCTCCAAGTGAATCAACTATGCTTCTGAGGTTGCCAGCCACAGCTCTAGGCTGTTTTTCTTGCTTTTTGCTTTAGTTGGTCCTCTGGTGGTTCCTTGGAATAAGGAAGGTATGCAGTAAGAGCAATGTAAATCCCTAATCCCTAGAGTGTCATTTCAGAGGAAGGATATGCAGGGATCCCTACACGTTCTTTCTTGACAAGCTCTTTCCAGTCCTGCCCCGTTTCACCTTAGTGCTTAGGCATCAAGTTTATATAGTTTGTAATTATCCTAGAATATAGGTTTTATCACCAAAAGGAAAGCTCCTTTTGTCCCCGGTGAAGTCTCGGTGGCTTTCTTTATCAGTGTAGGTGCTTGTGGGGGAAATGTTGCAAAGAGGACTGTAACGCTGGTCTTGCAGCCTTTTTCCTGGCTGACCTAGTTGGGTGCCCACGTGTTGTCCGTGTTGGGTCACAGGGCTCTACAAGTGTTGTTTAGCATATAGAGAGCTGGGGGTGAGGAGAGGGGTGGGAAGTGCTGAGAGCCGGTGTGCAGGGTAAGAAGATCGAGCCAGTCTTCTTGGATATCAAGTTCTTTTGTAAGATTGCTGGAGGAACTCTTGACTCCTCCCGCCTCTTTGACGTTTTGTCCTGTGAGCAGCCTCTGCTTTTGTTGAGTTACAGGGAAGCATTCCTTCCTGTGTTCCCCACTGTCTGTGAGGTTTAGGTCTGCTCGGCATGGTCCGTTCCTACCCCCACTGCTTGGCATTTGCCGCCTCATGAACACCTATGCTTCCCCGCCATGTTTTCTCAGATGCCTTTGGGTGGGTCTTGGAACAGAGGCATGTGTGAGCCTGCTGGTGTTCTTGCTGCTTGGGAGTAAGGAGGACATGCCCTTGTCACAGTGATGTAATTCCCTTGGCACAGTACTTAACAGCAACTGAGCAAACCCTGTTTTCCATGCCCATTTTACCAGACCCTCTTGTTGGGTCAAGTCGACCCCATCAATGGCGGCTCTGGTCTCCTAGCTCAGAATTATCCCCAGTGACTAGCTTGTAGAGTGGTGGTCTGGTTTGTTGGTTGGAAACGTTTAAGAGATAGAGTACTCGTGCTTACCATTTCCTTTGGGAATTTGCTGTGTAGCTGCATGAGTGAAAATAGGCCTGGATGGTTCCTTTTGACTTTAGGTGCTGACAACATAGCAAAGTTGGCAGTGTTGAAATTCTTAGCAATTCAACCTAAATAAACCACTCTATTTAATGACTGTTATTAGGCTAGAAGCTTTGTCTTGATTTCCGCATGTAGTCAGAGTTTCTACATGTTTTCCCTGAAAACTGTTGACTTGATATGAAAGTCAGATATTTCAAGATCCACTTACTGTTTTATGGTAAAATATCTTTTGCATAAGACGGTACAATTTGTAAGAAAATTGTCTAAGTAAGTGTAGGGGAAGAGAAAGTTTCCCTCACTTCTCTTAGGGTTCCTGGCTGGAGCTGAAAATTAAAATGACGAGGACAGATGAACAAAATAAAAGCATACACATTTTGTTGAATTTTTGTGTGTACCTGAGAACCCACACAAGAAGTGAAAGTGACCAGAGCAGAAAGCTTTAAAATCCTTTGGACAGTGAGAAATAAATTTGTAAAGAGGTGACAAGACAAAGGGGTTTGCACTAGGGGTAGTAAATGGTGAAGAAGTAACTGGGAAGGTAAGGGTGAGTTTAACAAGGTCTCTGTGTGTGCGTTTCTCAGCCCTAACTTGCCCATCTTTGGTGAGAAGGTTGTCTTCCCTCCTCCTGGTACAGGGGTGGTACTCTCTGCAGGGGAGTTTATTGACCTGTTTCAGGAAAGAAGGTGGGGTTGGGTGGAAGGTCAGATGACCTTCCCCTTTCTGCTGTTTTCTTAAACTCCTTCAGCTCAAGATACTGAATGTACCAGATTTTGAGGACGCATGTCCTGAACCTTGTCATAAGTCTGATTTGAACGGGGCTTTTAGACCTAAGTGTACATTTAGTAGTTTTTCTGAGTTTGACATGATTTGTATCCGTCTGACCCTGGGCACGGTTGTAGTCTGAGAGGCACGGTTGTAGTCTGAGATGCAGAGAACCCCCAACTGCTCAGTCAGCACCACTGTCTCAGTTGGGAAAAGCTTCAAGAACTTTTTTTAATCAGTAGTTGAGTGAGAGAGCTTTGGACTGGAAGGCAGGAAGACCTAGGTTACCAGTCCAGTGCTTTCACTGATGGTGAGAACATAAAGTCTGACTTCTCTGGTGCTCAGTGTCCCCCTGTGGAAAACAAGGCCTGTGATGAGCAAATGAAATATAATGTGGGAAAGCATTTGAGGACTATGAACCGCTGTAGAACTGTCAAGTGATATCTGTTGGAGGCTGTGGGACATTTCCCCCGAACCGAAAACTGGGGACGTATTAATAGATATTACTTGGGTCTTCCCAGGTGGCTCAGTGGTAAAGAATCCACCTGCCAGTGCAAAAGACCCAGGTTCAATCCTTGGGTTGGGAAGATACCCTGGAGAAGGAAATGGCAACCCATTATAGTATTCTTGCCTGGGAAATCCCATGGACAGAAGAGCCTGGTGGATTACAGTCCATGAGGTTGGAAAGAGTCAGACACGACTGAGTGACTGAGCACACGCACAGATATCATTTGACCTACTTGAACAGGAGATGGTGTGCTTCCTTAAGCTCGTGATCTACTAAGTAGTCATCTAGTAATGGCTAGGCAGTCTGTCTAGTAATGTCTAGTCTGTCTAGACTGCTAGGCAGTCTGTCTAGTAATGGCTAGGCAGGCTGTCTGCCTAAGGAGACCAAATTCTCTTTAGTGGTCTTCCTGGAGTCTGGTGATTGGAAGTTTATGGTCCAAGGATGAAGAGCATTGGTTTTACTCAGGAGCTTGTTAGAATTGCAGCATCTGTACACTCATCCCAGGACAAAGACTCTGGCTTCAGGATCTGCATTTTAAATAGCTCCCAGGGGTACTGTATGTGCATTAAAGTTCCAAGAATATTGGTCTGGAACTCTTGTCAGTGTGTTATTAAATGTAGCTGCCTTTCTAAACTAAGGGTACAGTGTCTTTCGATTTGGTTGTAAATCAATTCAATTTTTGCAGAATTAAATCCATGGTGATAAAATCCAGTATAAAATTTTGGGTTCTGGCGAATTTGGATTCCACCAGTGCCAGTGTATTATTTTAGAACACGTCTCTGAATTACTATTTAAAGGTTATCAGTCAGTCAGTCAGTGAAAGCCGCTCAGTGGTGTCTGACTCTTCTCAACCCCATGGACTGTAGCTCGCCAGGCTCCTCTGTCCATGGGATTTCCCAGGCAAGAGTACTGGAGTAGGTTGCCATTTCCTCCTCCAGAAGATCTTCCCAACCCAGGGATTGAAACCAGGTCTTCTACATTGGATTCTTGACCATCCGAGCCACCAGGGAAGCCTATTTAAGGGTTATAACCTTCTCCATTTCTTTGCTGCCTACTTATAGTTAAAGTCCTTGAAAATAAACTTATGCCCATTCTATTTTTTGGCATTCTCTTCTAAGAGTCACCAGTGATCTCTGTTCTGAAACTGTTGGCATGCTGTCCTTTATCTCTGACCTCACAGGATGGTGACCTGCTCCTTCCCTCCTGGGATGCCTTCTGTCAGCTTTCATGACGTGCCCTCTCCTGGCTGGCCCCTTAGCTTACGCTGGTCCCTTCTCCTTGGCCAGCTTCTTTTTGTCCTTCTGCTCCCCTTGACTCCCCCACTCTGAAATGTTGGTGTCCCCCAGGCCTCCACCTGAGATCCTCTGCCTTCTGACCGCTGGGGCTCCACGGCAGCTCTCAAGCACCAGCCTTGCGTTTTTGGCTTTTTGTTGGAAATCTCAACTTGTCTGTCTCAGAGATATTCCAGACTCTGTTTATTCGAGTTGAATTCATTTTCTTGATCACGCCTCACCTTTAGCTGCAGTTTAACTTTCCTGCTAGTTCAAGTTTCTGCTTAGTTCACTCAGTACTTTTGTGGGCAGCCAGAAGAGATACCACTGGTGGGAACCTGGACACGGGCAAAGAGATGGGTCACTTAGGCCTTTCTGGGTCCCTGGGGCAGGTGTGTCTCATCTCCTGCATGTTTTGGCTTCAGGTCCTCATTCCTTTTTAGCTCCAGCACTGCCATAGCTCTAAGCTGGTTTTGCCTTTGGTCTCTTCCCTTCACTTTCCTCTCCACTCTGGAGTGCCTAAAATTGTCAAGGACGTTTCTAAAATTGGCTCTTGTATCCGTGTTAAGAGCAGTCCTGTGTTCCTGGATACAGCCCTTGACAGTCTTTAAAAAATGCATTCAAGTGTGTTATTGATTCCAGCTATACGCCGCCTCCTATACTGATTGCTGGGCTTCCCTAAATGAGTAAGCTGTTGGACTTGTTTTCAGGACCTCACAGTCTACAGAGATTAAAATGACCAGATAATGTGAAGACCCAAGCTTCATTATTTGATCTTTATCATCATCTACAAGATAGCAGGGAAGGTGTCGTTAGCTCGTTTGAGGGAGAAAGGTAAGGTTCAGAAGGCTCGTGCAAATAGCAGTGACGGCAGCAGCTGACAAAAGCCAAACACTGTTCTAGGCGCTTTGCGTGTGAAGTCACGTAGTCTCCAGAGCAGTCCCGTGGCATGTGACTGCCATTATTGTCTCCATTACCCAGATGGGGCAACTCATCTGTGCAGAATGGTTAAGTCTTGAGGCACAGAGAGATTCAGTGACTTGCCCCGGGTCACACAGCTTTCAAGCGGCAGAGCTGTGACTTGCACACAGGCAGCCTGGCCTGTCAAGGCACATAATGAATGTACTGCATGGCCCTCTTGAGTTTACCTGGCTGCACAGTGTGGCTGCATGATGTCCTGAGAATAAAAATGCAATCTCATTAGCCAGATTCCGCCTCCTCGGTCTTGGCCGTTGTCTCACTTTTCCAGTGTTACCTCATGCCCGTTCCCTTCTCATACCCTTCACAGCGGTTTGTATTATAAATGGGACGTGTCCAACCCCTGTTCAGATTCCCTGCCATAAAGCTGTGGCAACAGGGTAGCAGGAAGAAAAAAAAGGGGGGGTGGCTGTTTATTTGTTTAATTTAGAGCACAGTCAGAAGCAGGAATGTTTCTTGTCGTTCCTCTCCATTGGTGGGCAGATTTTTATTTTATTTTTTTAGTTATTTCCCTCAGTTTTAGGGAAAACCGGTCTTAATTGTGTTTTCTCTTTCTTTGGAGTATCTGTAAGGATGTTAAAACCATGCCCTAGTTTTCACAGTTGGTTTGTCCCGATGAAGATTCAGACACAGTCCGCACATGGCATTTGGTCGATACGTCTTTTAACTCTTGTGAATCTATAGGTTTGGCTCCCCATCTTTTTGTGTACCTGCCTGCAGTTTATTTGATGAGTGAATTGGGTCATCTTTCCTGTAGTTTCCCGCAATTTGGACTTTGCTGACTGCACCCCCCGACCCCGGCCCCCACCCATGTTCCTCTGTCCCCAGTGTTTCCTGACAATTGATAGTTAGATGTGGACGCTTGATTGAGTTTAAGGTTTTATTTATTTTTATTTTTTGGCTAGAATACTTTCTAGGTGGTTGCTGGCTGTCTCCCTCAGGTTACTGGATCCTTGGTATTGGATACACGCACCAGGCGGCACATAATTCCTGGTTATTTCCTCTGTTGTTATGTTTGGTGAGTGAGTTTGGATACTGCCTTCCTGATCCACCAGCATTTTGCATAATGGTTTATTTTAGTTGGCTAGGTTTTAATATTCACAATTGTTCTTTTCTGTGCATTGTGTTTATTCATCTTCTAAACACACACACGTGTGCCTGTGTGTTTGTATACACGTATATATATGTAACAGCATGTGTATTACAATGAGTGTGTCTCACAGTTAAAACAAATGGTGGCTATTAAAAGCAACTGGATAGTAATCAAAGGGGTATGGAGTTTGTGTTTGGGATGATGAAACGGATAGTGCTGTTGATTGTATATTGTGAATGTACTCAATGCCACTGAATTGTACACTTAAAATGTTAATTTTTATGGATGTTTTAAGACTACAAAAGCAAATCAGTTGAAAATGGATTGTAGCATACTGAATTTTTTTTTAAAAAGTCCATCATTCCATGATGATTATTCTTCCTCAAGAAGAGTCAAAGGGAGATGCAGGTGGGGAGGTGAAGTTCTTTTTTTCTGAACAATGCCAACTTATAAAGTAGAAGTTGTGATAGAACTGGAAAAAAAAATCTATTTGGCAACCTGCAGGTAATAATTGATTCAGGCAGATGTCCTCAGTGGATGCTAAACTCTTCAGTAAAAGATTATTGGGATTCTCTGTATCTCAGAGTGAAAGAGTCACTCAGTTGTGTCTGACCCCATGAACTGTGTAGCCTGCCAGGCTCCTCGGTCCATGGGATTCTCCAGGCAAGAATACTGGAGTGGTAGTCATTCCCCTTTGCAGGGGATCTTTCCAACCCAGGGATGGAACCTGGGTCTCCTGCATTATAGGCAGATTCTTTACTGTCTGAACCACCAGGGAAGAGTATTTCCTTATAAATTATTTACCAACTACAAAGGGGAAAAGATACCGTTATAGCAGAGGACTTGGCCTCCATCTGTGATCCAATTTAACATTACTGGGAAGAGGGAGACGCTAGCATGGAGCACCCACTGGTGTGATGTGATGGAAAATACACAACGTGACCTTTAGAGATTTCCTGCCAAAGGGTTGCATGTGAATCTAATCATGAGGAAACAATTATACATATCCAGAAAGTAGGACATTTCGTAAGACCTCTGGTCTGACTTTAAAAATGCCAGTCTTATGAATGAAAAGGCTCAAATAAAGGAGGCTCCCAAACAGACATGACAACCAAATGCAGTGTTTGAAACTGGATCCAAAACAAATAGAAGAATGGTCCTGTTGGAGCCATTTGAATAAGGAGTTTATATTCAGTGATACTGTATTAGTTGGCTGGGGCTGCCAAAACAAAGTACCTCAGATGGAGTGGCCTAAACAGCAGAAGTTTATTTTCCCACTAACCTAAAGGCTAGGAGCCCAAGATCAAGGTGTAGCAGGGTTGGTTTCTTCTGAGGCTTTCCTCCTTGGCTCATGGATGGCCTTCGTCTCGTGTCTGGACATGGTCTTTCCTCTGTGTCTGTGCTCTAATTTATGCTTCTTGTAAGGACACCAGTCTTAATGGCTTAAAGCCTGCTTTAGTGACCTCAATTTACCTTAATTACTGCTTTGAGTATCCTGTCTCCAAATACAGGTATAGTCTGATGTCCTGGGGTTAAGGCTTCAACATATGAATTTGGCGGGGGGGACACAGTTCAGCGCATAACAGATATTGAATTGTTTTTAAATTCCCTTGGGGGAGAGAGTGATAATGATGTTCTGAAGGAAAATGGTCCTGGTTTTGTTTCTTATTCTTTATGTTTTCCACTAGATATTAAGCTGAGAACTGAGCCCTCACAGTACATGTTCCATAACATTCAGACACCGTTTGTTGAATTGTTCATCCGTTTGGGGGTGCCACCCATGGCAGAATGAAAGCGGGCAGGAGACTCTTCTGTTACATGTGTGTGATTTGTCAGAAACTTTTCTCTTGCCCTAATAAACCATTTTTCTCAAGCCTCTCCATCCTTCACTGAGCAAACAAACAAAAAGCACTATCTTGGAATACTTGAGGAGCTGTGTGTGAGTCACCTCCAAGAGCACGCATAATGGGGAATCATAGCTGCAGAGTAAACCCCGGCAGGGATCTGGCTATTCAAGGTGGATGAATCTCCATGACTACAAAGTAGCTGCTTCGGAAGGAGGCTCCCAGAGAAATGTGCTTCCTTGTGACTGAGAAGGTCTGGCTGGATTCAAGGGAGACAGTTCCAGCAGGTCTGAACAGTATGTCCATTGCTGCTGTTTCAGACCAGCTGCTCCCAATAGCATACTGGGTCCTGCAAGAGGTTTGACCAGAAAGGCTGGTGACCTGTCAGCTGTCTTATCTGACTCTGCCAGGCCCCCTGGCAAGGACTTCCATTCCTTGTGAATCGTCACACTCCTGTTTTTTTTTGGTTGGCTGTGGGTCTCTGTTATTGCGTGCAAGCTCTCTCTAGTTGCAGCGTGTGGGCCTCTCGCTGCAGTGACTTCTCTGGTTGTGGAGCGTGGACTCGAGGGCATGTGGGCATCAGTAGTTGTGGCTCACCTGCTTCCTTGCTCCATGGCTTGTGGGCTCTTCCTGGACCAGGGATCAAACCCACGTCTCCTGCATTGGCAGGCAGAATCCCAACCACTGGACCACCAAGGAGATCCCACGCACTTATGTTATCGCAGGGTGATTTGCCTCTGCATTTCAGGGTTCCACTTTCTTTCCATTGTGAATCTCAGCTCCAGAAGTAAAAGGTAGCTCAGCCCCTGGTTTCCTTATGACGGTTCTTGGAGATTTCTATTAGTCTGTGTCTGGTATCCACCTGCAGTTTAAGAAGAGCCTGGTCTTGAGCTTTGCCCACTCTTCCATTGGGCTATTTGCCTTCTCATATTGACTTTGTCCAAGAGCGCTTTTCAATTAAGAACTTTGGCCTTTTGTCCTATTACACATTATTTATATATTTATTTCTGCAATTGTTTGATGTTTAACTGGCTCATACACACTTTCAACTTTTTCAATCTTGTATGTTACATGTTTGGGCTTCCCTGGTGGCTCTGATGGTAAAGAATCTGCCTGTAATGCGAGAGACCCAGGTTCGATCCCTGGGTTGGGAAGATCTCCTGGAGAAGGGAATGGCTACCCACTCCAGAATTCTTGCCTGGAGAATTCCACGGACAGAGGAGCCATTAATTTTTTCCTGTATGGCTCCTGCATTCTGGTCATCTGTTGTGTTTAAACACAGCTTTCCCTCCTAGTATTATGCAAGAAACCACTCATGTTTGATATCAGATGAAAGGTAGGGAGCCAGTGTACTTTTTGTTGCTGTTCCATCCCACAAGGTCATGAACTCCCATTAGTGCCACATCATCAGCCAGTGCAACCTGCTGCCAGGTCGGGCCAGACTCTCTGCTGGCTCAGACTCTGATTCGTTCCAAAAGCCAAGAGAGCCTTGCATTAGGGCTCAGCTGTCCACCGATGCCTCGGTCAGTGGGGCTGCTGTGAATACAGAAAGATTGCAAGTAGCTGGGAAGCAGGGAACTTCTAGATTTTGTCCCAGGTTATGCTACTTTCATTCAATCCTGATTCTCTCTCATTCTCTCTTTGTAACAGATGAGAAAAACAGTATGTCACATTGCTGGTTAGCAAGAGAATCAAAATTTAAACATTCATTTGCAAAGTCCATAAAATAGGGCCAAATAGCATTCTATGTGGGAAACCTGGTTATAAAACCTTCCAGGAGGAACTGGCATTTGACTTAAAACTTAAAAAAAAACAACTACCCTTTTTTTAAACGTCTCGTAATGGAAAGTTTCCATAGGAAATTAGAACAGCGTAACAAACTCTTATGTCCCTTTCCAGCCACTTTCAGAAGTTATGGATTTATGGACGATGTTGTTAATTTGTACTACACCCTCTCTTGTCTTCCCATCCTCCTGATTTTTTCAAAGCAAACCCCTGACATCATACATGTAAATATTACGGTATATCTCCAAAACAGATTTTTCCAAAGCACAACTGAAATATCATTGTCACATTAAAAAAAAAAAAATCAGTGCCTCTTCAGTATGATCAAATATCTATTCTGTACACATTTTACACATTTCCACTATCATCTTGGAGAAGGAAATAGTAACCCACTCCAGTATTCTTGCCTGGAAAATCCCATGGACAGAGGAGCCTAGCGGGCTACACTCCACTGGGTCACAAAGAATCAGACACGACTGAGTGACTAAACCATCACTATCATCTTACAATTTTTAAAATTGTTTTTTGAATGGTCATCTAAAGGAGGCCCGGGATTGCAGTTGGTTGATGTGACCTAATTTTGTTTACTCTCCAGGTGCTCTGCTTTCTTAATCTCGTGTTCTCTCTTCCTTTTGAAAGTCTTTATAACGTAATGATTGAAATCATGAACTCTGTTCAAATTGTGGTTCTGGGCAAGTCACTCTACCTCTGTGTACCTCAGTTGCCTCATCTATAAACGGGCCAAGGTTGTTGTTCCTTCCTGGGCTATTGCGGGGGGGCAGTTAATGCACTCATGTTTCTAAAGCTTAGAGCTGGGCCCGGACGTAGAAAGCTTTGCAGAAGTGTGAGCATCCAAGGGGTTTGGAACCAGAGCGCGTGCCCAGGGTCATGTTGGAAGTCGTGGGGGAAGGTGGAGGAGGACTTGCTCCAGTGAAATTGTGAACAGTCTTTGGCACGAGTATCCCAGCTATGCAGAGGGCTCCTGTTGGTTTTCTTTTAACTTCTTCCTGGATTCTTGACTATTCTTCAATTATATGATGCTGATATACAGCAGAAATTTGAACAGGTAAGGTATTATTTAGTGAAAGCAACTTTCTATTGTCCTGTGATTTGCTGCTTTCTCTTCCTCTGCATTTATTAAGTTAGCTATTCTCTCCCAGAAGCCATTTTAACTTTCTATGGCATTATCTGGGCTCCCGCAACCTGTGATCTCCTAAGTAGAACCTTTCAACACTTTATAAATATGTCATATACTTTTTATATTCCTTTGTTCCCCATCAGAACATACATCCCAGTCTTCAGAACAGTACAGTCAGTTTTATTCATTTAAGGAGCAGTAGTCATTTGACACTTGCTAATATGTAACAAATTATATTGGGAGTGGTAATTACAACTGCACCTGGTTCCTAATTATACTGTAACCTTGATGCTTAAAAAAAAAATTGAGACCGAGTTCAGCATATAATACTGAGAATAATATTCTGCATTAGGTAAATCCACCTAACCATGGGTGTTTATGTATCATAATGCCAAATCAAAAAGACTTTACTTTAAATTGTTTTCAGCTACAATGTTGTCCAGTAGCACCATTCACAAGGATAGCTTAAAGTCCCCCTCTTTGATCGCCAAATTCTTGGCACATCCTCCAGGTATTAATAGTATAGTTAGTGTGAAATGACCTGGGCTCTAGGGTCATTATTGCTCTGTGATTTGCTACCACTCATTTAAGACCAAGTGTCTTAAATGCCACAGCTTCCTCATCTGGAGACTGGGGATATTTTGTTTGTTTGTTTGAACTTTTTATTCTGTATTGCTGCTACTGCTAAGTCACTTCAGTCGTGTCCGACTCTGTGCGACCCCATAGACGGCAGCCCACCAGGCTCCCCCGTCCCTGGGATTCTCCAGACAAGAACACTGGAGTGGGTTGCCATTTCCTTCTCCAATGCATGAAAGTGAAAAGTGAAAGTGAAGTCGCTCAGTCATGTCTGACTCTTAGCGACCCCATGGACGGCAGCCTACTAGGCTTCTCCATCCGTGGGATTTTCCAGGCAAGAGTACTGGAGTGGGGTGCCATTGCCTTCTCGAATTCTGTATTGAGGTGTAGCCAATTAACAATGCTGTGATAGTTTCAGGTGGACAGCAAAGGGACTCAGCCATGCATACACATGTATCCTTTCTCCCCCCAAGCTCCCCTCCCATCCAGGCTGCCACATGACATTGAGCAGAGTTCCATGTGCTGTACAATAGATCCTTGTTGGTTATCCACTTTAAATATACAGGTGTGTACATGTCCATCCCAAACTCCCTAACTGTCCCTTCCCCCAGACAACCATAAGTTTGTTTTCTAAGTCTGTGAGTGAAGACTGGGGCTATTAATGGTTCTTCACTTTAGATAGTTTTGGTTATATTTAAGTGAGATCAGGCATAAAGATCAGGCGTACAGCCTTTAGGACATGCCTAGCCTAGAGTTCAGGGCCCAGTAAAAGTTAGCTGGTGAGTGTTAATTGCTGTAATCCAGTGATAAACAACCCAGTCCAAGACTTTACCTCCACCACCCCTGACTCCAGCAGAGTTATGGTCTTAGTTCTACCATCAATCTTAATTTGTGGTAGCATGTATCATCACACGCTTGCTGATAAATTTGTCATCACCCCCCTCCACCCACCCCCGGAGGGGTAGTTCAGTTCAGTTGAGTTCAGTTGCTCAGTCATGTCCGACTCTTTGTGACCCCATGAATTGCAGCACGCCAGGCCTCCCTGTCCATCACCAACTCCCAGAGTTCACACAGACTCACATCCATCGAGTCAGTGATGCCATCCAGCCATCTTATCCTCTGTCGTCCCCTTCTCCTCCTGCCCCCAATCCCTCCCAGCATCAGAGTCTTTTCCAATGAGTCAACTCTTCACATGAGGTGGCCAAAGTACTGGAGTTTCAGCTTCAGCATCATTCCTTCCAAAGAAATCCCAGGGCTGATCTCCTTCGGAATGGACTGGTTGGATCTCCTTGCAGTCCAAGGGACTCTCAAGAGTCTTCTCCAACACCACAGTTCAAAAGCATCAATTCTTTGGTGCTCAGCCTTCTTCACAGTCCAACTCTCACATCCATAGATGACCACAGGAAAAACCATAGCCTTGACTAGATGGACCTTTGTTGGCAAAGTAATGTCTCTGCTTTTGAATATGCTATCTAGGTTGGTCATAACTTTCCTTCCAAGGAGTAAGCGTCTTTTAATTTCATGGCTGCAGTCACCATCTGCAGTGATTTTGGAGCCCCAAAAAATAAAGTCTGACATTGTTTCCACTGTTTTCGCATCTATTTCCCATGAAGTTATGGGACCAGATGCCATGATCTTCGTTTTCTGAATGTTGAGCTTTAAGCCAACTTTTTCACTCTTCACTTTCACTTTCATCAAGAGGCTCTTCAGTTCCTCTTCACTTTCTGCCATAAGGGTGGTGTCATCTGCATATCTGAGGTTATTGATATTTCTCCCAGCAATCTTGATTCCAGCTTGTGTTTCTTCCAGCCCAGTGTTTCTCATGATGTACTCTGCATATAAGTCAAATAAACAGGGTGACAATATACAGCCTTGACGAACTCCTTTTCCTATTTGGAACCAGTCTGTTGTTCCATGTCCAGTTCTAACTATTGCTTCCTGACCTGCATACAAATTTCTCAAGAGGCAGATCAGGTGGTCTGGTATTCCCATCTCTTTCAGAATTTTCTACAGTTTATTGTGATCCACACAGTCAAAGGCTTTGGCATAGTTAATAAAGCAGAAATAGATGTTTTTCTGGAACTCCCTTGCTTTTTCCATGATCCAGCGGGTGTTGGCAATTTGATCTCTGGTTCCTCTGCCTTTTCTAAAACCAGTTTGAACATCTGGAAGTTCACGGTTCACATATTGCTGAAGCCTGGCTTGGAGAATTTTGAGCATTACTTTACTAGCATGTGAGATGAGTGCAATTGTGTGGTAGTTTGAGCATTCTTTGGCATTGCCTTTCTTTGGGATTGGAATGAAAACTGACCTCTTCCAGTCCTGTGGCCACTGCTGAGTTTTCCAAATGTGCTGGCATATTGAGTGCAGCACTTTCACAGCATCATCTTTCAGGATTTGAAATAGCTCAACTGGAATTCCATCAGCTCCACTAGCTTTGTTCATAGTAATGCTTTCTAAGGCCCACTTGACTTCACATTCCAGGATGTCTGGCTCTACGTCAGTGAGCACACCATCGTGATTATCTGGGTTGTGAAGATCTTTTTTGTACAGTTCTTCTGTATATTCTTGCCATCTCTTCTTAATATCTTCTGCTTCTGTTAGGTCCATACCATTTCTGTCCTTTATCAAGCCCATCTTTGCATGAAATGTTCCCTTGGTATCCCTAATTTTCTTGAAGAGATCTCTAATCTTTCCCATTCTGTTGTTTTCCTCTATTTCTTTGCATTGATCACTGAGGAAGGCTTTCTTATCTCTTCTTGCTATTCTTTGGAACTCTGCATTCAGATGTTTATATCTTTCCTTTTCTCCTTTGCTTTTCGCTTCTCTTCTTTTCACAGCTATTTGTAAGGCCTCCCCAGACAGCCATTTTGCTTTTTTGCATTTCTTTTCCATGGGGATGGTCTTGATCCCTGTCTCCTGTACAATGTCAGAACCCTTAGCATGTTAATAATCATAATTGTTTTAAATTCCTAGTTTGATAATCTCAACATTCCTGCCACATCTGTCTCTTTAGATCGTGCTGTTTTGCCTTTTGGTATTTTTTGTGATTTTTTTTTTCTTGATATTCAGGTGTGGTGTACTGGATAAAAGGGATGGCTGTAACTGGTCCTTTGGTATTGTGAGGGTAGGGTGTAGAGGCAGAAGAAATGTTCTGTAGGCCTGTGACCAGGTCCCAGTTCAGTAGAGAGCCCACGCCCCTGGACAGTGTACTTCACAAGTGTTTCTCCATCCCTCTTCCCCTCAGGTGGGAGAGGATGGCTGAAGGTGGCTGGTGTTGGGTATTGCCTTTCCTCTGGTTAAGTGGCTCCGGTAATACTCCCGCAGGTTAGGTGCCTATGAAATAATTTCTTCTGAAGCAGAGCTGAGGGCTCTTGTGCATTTCAGCTTGGTTCCTTTTCCTTTCCTCCTATTGAAAGTGCCAGGTAGTCTTTCTCTGGTAGTCACTGAGAGCCAAGTTGAGCTCCAGGAGGTAAAACTCACAAATGTGTGGAGAATCCATGATGTCTAGGTCCACCTAGAGTTTTGCAAAGTCTTTTCTTGTCCACACTGAGCCTCCAGCAGTTGTCCATCTGCAGCTCAGAGTTACCCACTCTCAACACTGGTTCCTGCAGAGGTTTCAGTGGATGGGTTTCAGCTCTGATAAATTGTGATTTTCTGGTTCTGCCTTTCTGTCTCCATTTTGGGGGGCAGTGGTTTGGGAGTAGTTGATCTTTCAGCATTTAGGCTTTTTACTTATTTTTATGACAGACTGACCATTTCTAAGCCCCTTGCATGCTGGACTGGAAACCAGACATGTCCCCATCATCTTTGGATTACCTTTCCTATATTGGAGGAAATCCCCACATTACAAGGTCTGCCTGCCAGAACATGAGTCAGAACTCGGTTCCCATCTTTACCTGCAGCCCGGGCACAAGCACGTGATCTGGCTTTGCCGAGTGGACACTCAGTGTGGGTTTGATTTGGAAGAGGGCAGGCAGCTCAAGGGGTAAAGAATCAGCCTGTCAGTGCAGGAGACATGGGTTCGATTCCTGGGTCAGGAACACGCTCTGGAGGAGGAAATGGCTACCCATCCAGTATTCTTGCCTGGAAAATCCCATGGACAGAGGGGCCTAGAAAGCTATAGTGCTTGCGGTCACAGAGAGTCTGATATGAACACACACACACACACACAAACACACACAGAGCAGCTTGTGTGTGAAGCTGCCATTTCGGCTGACCTAACAGGCAGCCTAGGCAACGTGCTTTTGTTGTGGGTTCTGAGCTGGGTTTCTCACCTCAGATCCTAGGATAGCTTGAAGCATCATTGGTGGCCCCCTTAGCCTCAAGCTGATTGATTCTCCAGGCTTCCTAACAAGACTGTGATCATCCAATAGAATTTTAATTTTCTCCTTAGCCTTTCATCTTTTGTTGCTTATTTCTAAGTTGAATACATGTTGGACCTACTTCCTCATCTTCCATTCTTATTTGGGATTAGAAATAGATGGCTGTGTTTTTGGCTTATATTTGTTAACAGTAGCTGTTAATCACTACCAGCCTTACGTATCACTCTGTAATTCACAGAGCACTTTTTCTTCATCCTAGTTAATGCTTAAGATAACTTTATGAAATAGATAAGTAAATTTTGTCATTTTGCCCTATTTTTTTTTTTTTTTGACAGGGAAGTAGGATTTATTGGTAGGCACGAGTTGGTTTTTTTTGACAGGGAAGTAGGATTTATTTGTAGGCATGAGTAAGGAGGGAACAGTGCCAACGCTCTCATGAGTGCAGGTTCACCATTTGTTCAGAGGGCCACGGTTCGGGATCTGTCTGACCCCACAGCCATCCAGGATGAGCCGCTTTTCTGCCACCATGCTTTCAAATTCATCCGCATTAAATTTAGTAAATCCCTGCTTCTTGGAGATGTGGATCTTCTGGTGGCCAGGGAACTTGAACTTGGTCCTGCAGATGGCCCCAATCACAGGCTCCTTGTTCTGCACCTTGGTGCAGATGGACATTAAGACTTGGGCAGTGTGGACCCTGGCCACTGCCCTGGGGCTTTCCAAAGAAACCAGGCATACACGTCTGGAGCCTACACTGGGGACAGCATGCCAGCTGTGAGTGTGCACTGGAAAGGGTTTTCTCCAGGGTCGCTTAGGGCAGCCTTTGCGGGCAGCAGGCTGTGCCTCCAGGGTCGCTTAGGGCAGCCTCTGCAGGCAGCAGGCTGTGTGCACTGCTGAGGAGGCTGCTATTTGCAGCCACCGTACATGGGGCCGCTCTGGGGAAAAGAACATAGTCGACTTGATCGGCTGCAAAGCACTTTGCCCTTTTTATAGATGAGGAAACTAAAACTTGGAGATGCTAACTGACTTGTCCAAGATCACCAAGTTAGCAACATGGTGAAACCCCAAACCTGATGATGTTTGCTTATGAGACGATGAGCAAGCAATGCTTTCTCCATAAGGAGTTGAAAATATAAAGAGACGAATGTCTGCTTCAGAGGAGACTTATACTGTCTCTTGTCAAATTTTTAGTCTTGGGAACATTTACTGGAATGTTAGCTTTAGCTTAATAATAATAAAATCTAAAATTAGAGTGTTTAAAGTTATTTTGGCATAACAGCACCCACAGCTAAAACACTGCCATTCATTTTTTAATTGCTGTACTCTGCTTCTTCATACAGAAATTTAATGGTGATGGCTTTATCATTGTCTAATGTTTGTCTACAACCCATTTCATAAACTACTAAATCCTTCTGATAAAATATTTCCACATCCCTGAAATAACCCACTTGCATAGTTACCCAGTGGGTTAACATTTGTGGTGTCTGCTGCTTTATAAGTCAACTGTTGAGTGACTTGAACATTTGAGGATTGACTACACAGAAGGGTTGTGGTTTGAATACTGCTTAACATGATATCTTGTTTGTATATTGATTCCAGTAACTTTTTATAGTTACTACTCTTCATTTATTAGACCATAGGGGAACCTTAGGGCGAGGAATGAGTGATTCAGTGAAGTCAATGAAAACTTATTTTTCTTAAATGTGACGAGACACTTCATTTTTATCCCTCTTGAGTGAATGGTGACTGTGGTTTTGGGGAATTTCAGGCTTTCTTTTACAGCTACTGATTGTATCAGTCAAGGTCCACTTGCAGAGAACAGAATCCACTCTAGCTGGTTTAAGCAGAGGGAAATTTATTACGGGGTGTTAAATGGCTTATGGAATTTGTTGGAAAGGTGAAGAAGTGAACTTCAGGTTGAGCTCTTAGGAGTGACTTGCAGAGCCTCACTGCAGAGCAGGCCACCAGGGGAGCAGTTGCCTTTTGTACAGTCATGAGACTGCCCACCAAACCGGGAGTGTTTCAGAACCATGCTGCCGCTGACATGGCAGGAGGAAAACTAGACACTTCCATCTGCCACAGGAAGATCAGCCAATTCCAAGGATGATGCTTGCTGGCAGAAACAGCAAAGACACAGCCCCTACCTTCCAAATCTTGGCTTTCCAAAACTTTGCCTCCCACATCTCACTTAGCTTCATCTGATTGACAGCACCTAGGCCGCGTAGCTGCAAGGGATTCTGGGAAATGTAGTTTAACCTTCCAGTCTCTGCAGTATAGGAAGATACGTGGGAAGAAAGGGTAGCCCCAGCTTCTGAGTTATTAGGTCACACCCAGTAGTGCTTTCCATGAGATTCAGGACCACCCACTACGGGTTTTTCCCACCTCTCCGTTTTCTGCTTGTCAGTGCACGCAAACAAGCATGCATGTGCTTACACACACACAGTAGCTTTCGATGAGCTGCCTCTCTGTTTTCACTTCATATCTAAAGTAAACAATTACTTCATGACAGTAGAATTTTCAGTGTAAGTCTGAGCTTGTCTTTCGGACCTTTCAGGTTTGGGAGGGTGATGGAAGAACTGTTGCTGAGTGAGGTAGCAAGTTAAATGAGATCCTGGGTTCTAACCCAGTGGTTCTCAGCTTGGTCCGTCACTATCTGGTGGTGAAGCTTTAAAGGTACCCATTCCAGAGATTCTAATTCAGTTGGACTTTGCCGTCTAATTTGATCAGCCTGGGGTTTGATAAAACCCCAGAGCCCTGAGGCAATGCAATCATGCAGCCAGGGCAGTGGATCTGAAGCCCAGTCAGACAGGATTTTACATTAATTACAGCTGTGCTTCTTACACTTTGAAATGGAGTGAAGTTGCCCAGTCGTGTCCGACTCTTTACGGTCCCATGAACTGTAGTCTACCAGGCTTCTCTGTCCATGGGATTTTCCAGGCAAGAGTACTGGAGTGGGTTGCCATTTCCTTCTCCAGGGGATCTTCTTGACCCAGGGGTCGAACCCAGGTCTCCTGCATTGCAGGCAGACACTTGACCCTCTGAACCTACAGGCATCAAAATCACCTGGGGGACTTGTTAAACCATAGATTGCTTGATCCCGCCCCCAGAGTTTCTGACTTGGTAGATTTGGGGCGGAGTGTGAGAATTTGCAGTTCCGTTGGCCTAACAGGAGCTGCCTGTTTTCCTTGTAAAGACTTGATTTCTACTCACCTGGAAGTTTTCTTTAAGAACGTGTTCCGAGCTCTTAGTTTCTGACCTTTACTGGAGCAGGGGACACGGAGGAGTAAGGTGTCTACGAGGAGATCGCGGTCTTAATGGCTCGAGCTTCCCAGTGTAAGAAGAGAGCTTTTCTGCATATTTTCTTCTTCAAATTAATATCCCTGACTTTTTTGTAGGTTATGTTTGTTCCCTCTCAACACCCCTGGTTAGACCCAGCAACTATTTTAAGTGCACAGTTCGGTACCTCTGCAGTTTGTTAAAGCAATGAGCCCTCAACTGAGTCTTGATTCCACTGTAAGAAAGCCAGTTTAAATAACACTCCTACACGGAGAAAAATCTTTTCTGGTGTCTTCCTCTGTTTGGCTGCTGTAACTCATATTAAAATGAAAGTGAATTTATTTGTCCTCAAAAATATCTTTCTGGGTTTCCTTGCCATGCGTCCCACTGCCTGCTTTTTAAAACCAGTCCTTCAAGTTATATTATTGTTGGCTGTTTTTTTTTTTTTTTTTTGTATTTGGAATGTACCTACCCAGTATATGTGTTTTGCAAATGCTATTGATAGCCTATTTAAACTGTTTTTTATAATGTTTGTCTTGTCAAAAATGTTACATATTCAGTGATCCTCAAATTTTGCCCTGTGGAACATACTTTGGGGGAATTGACCTGAAATGTCTATACTGTCATTAATAAAGATAAAGATCTCCCAGTTTATGGAAAAAAAAGATAATGCATAGTTTCCATTTTTACCGCCCCCCTCACCTGCTTTCTTCTTTAACCTCCACTTGGTGTGAATGTTATGTGCTTGTGTATGAAATTATTAAGTAGCAAATGGTGATATTTCATAGTCATCTGCCAAGAATCCTTTTTCTTCTTGGTGATTTACTCCCTAACAATGTTTGAAAATTACTTTATTTACAACTTTTGATATAAAAACTTTGTTTTAATGGTGGCATCTATTCTTATAAATGCAAATTCAAAACAGTAATGATAAAGCAAATCAGGCAACTAGGTAGTAAGAATAATAGCTGTAAATGCTGCTGCTGCTAAGTTGCTTCAGTTGTGTCCGACTCTGTGCAACCCCATTGATGGCAGCCCACCAGGCTCCTCTGTCCCTGGGATTCTCCAGGCAAGAACACTGGAGTGGGTTGCCATTTCTTTCTCCAATGCATGCTAAGTTGCATCAGTCGTGTCCGACTCTGTGCTACCCCATGGACAGCAGCCCATCAGGCTCCTCTGTCCAGGGAATTCTCTAGGCAAGAATACTGGAGTGGGTTGCCATTTCCTTCTCCCAATAGCTGTAAATATTTACATGCTATTCATATTTGAGAAATATATACTTGTATATAAAACAATGAAAATTAGCCTTTGGAGAAAACCTAAAGTTTGAGAATCTTCTAAAGCCTGATGAACTAAGGCTTGTCAGGTGATGCAGTGTGAGCTTGCCTGAACAGCTGTTCTGAGTTGGCTTAAAAACAGAGGGTCACACAGCAAGTGAGTTGAGAGCTCAGGTCTGCCCCCCACAATCAAGGGCAGTCTGATACTGGAGCATGTTCTTAATCATAGCACTGGATGGATACACTACAAAGGGGTGGTACTAGGAGAAACTGGGAGAGTCTTGATTTTTAGGTGTGTGCTATTTTATATTAGGGGTCACATAAACTGTGGTCCATTTAAAGCTGCTTACGATGTGACTCAGTGAGAAGACCAGCACAGTAAGGGGATGGAAGATTTGGAACTTGACCTCCGCTCAGAAAACACTTAGAAATGTCAGCAAAAATTGTTGCTAAATCTGACTTTCAGGGAAATAAGTGACCCTTTCTGAGTCTTGGTTTCCCCTTCTGTCAAATGAGAGCAATAATATGCTCTGTCTGAGCCTGAGGTCTGCCATGATGATCCAGTGACGTCATAGTCCTGCTCTGAAAACTTGTAAGTGTTCTGTACACATTAGGTGACATGGCTTAGACGCGTTGGGCCGCCATATGGATGGGTTTCTCCCGTGCCCTCCACCCTGGGAGAGTTACAGACTGAAAGCTTTCTTTCTGTCACAGAGGCGTAGTCCTGGTGGTGAGCAATGACTGTGCATTCTGGGATCAGTAAGGAGAAGAATGCTGTGGGAGTCAGGGCGGGGACGTTCACTCTGAAGTAGCATTGCCCAGGGAAGGCTTTATGAAGTGTGTGTGGCAGAGTGAATTAATTTGATTTTAAAGGATGTGTTATTCAGATGGAGGAAGAATAGTTCACTTTGTGGAAACTTACCTTTGCTTTTAAAAGGAAACCCAGTTAAGTGCTGAGGGTCACCATATGCCTTTTAAAAAAATGTTACTTACGGTCTTGAGACGTAGAACTTGGAGGGAGTGTCTTTTCTCTTGAAGAAGAGGATGGAAACTTCTCGTGCTGTCCCATCTCCAATAGTGTTTGTCCTCCCCACCTTTCTCAGAATATAGACCCCAGTGGAGGGGATCTTGTGAGACTCTCAGCAGCACCATCATCCGTCTTAGGTTGGCTTTGCAGTCGACTTTTATATTTTTTTTTCCTCTTTAATTGAATAGTAGAGAACACTCAGTGACTGAGGATTTTAAAAAGATGACAAATGCTTATGGCTAAAAATAGCACTGGTAGTTACAAGTACTCAGCAGAAGTTAGGAGTTATCAGTCTTGGTTTGGGAAACAAGGAGACCAACTAGCTGGTTTCAGGAAAACTACCTCTCCTATTCCAACAATTAGTTAATAAAATTACTCCTGACAGTGGCGGGCCACGGAGCTTGGGCAGTTACATATTTCGAGACAGAGAACCCATTGTCCAAAGATCTCAGGAGAGCCTTTGCAAACACACCGAAGGGATTTAGAACAATTTGCATAAATCTCCCCATGGATGGCGACATGGCTCCAGTATTGGGGTGGTTCCAGGAACCCCTCCTTGGCTGTATCATGGGGTGATGCTGTGCTTGGGGAGAGTTCAGTCTCATGACGGTTTCTGCCAGCAGGATTGGGTGATGGGACGCTGAATAAGCCCACTGTTTGGGTCCACATAAGGACTCTTTTGTGTTGGCCCGGGGCAGCCATGTTCGAGTTTGTCTTCTCTTTCCCCAGTGATGTTTTTGGACTTTGTGGGCTGGAGAATTAAGCACAACACCTATTCTGAGCTAATCTGTCAAACTTTGCTCTTGAAAGGTAACCATAGCCCCTTGTATTCCAGAACGTGGTAAATAATAATCATACTTTTGGAGACTTATGGTTTCTTTTTTTTTGTTGTTGTTGTTGAAATACAGTTGATTTACAATATTAGTTTCAGGTGTACAACATTGTTCAATATTTTTATGGATTATATTCCATCTAAAGTTATTAGAAAACAATGGTTGTATTTCCCAATGCTGTACAAGTGGAGACTTCTGGATTTTTTTATAAAGCTGGGGAGAGGAGGATACTGCTGGACATGTCCAGATTGCTGGGTGTTCATGCCTGTCCATTGCGGAGCCATGGGAATTAATTGCCTTCTGTCTGTGACTGTTATTTGCCTTGTTCACTAACCTCTCTAAAAACTATGTTTTCTTGCACACTTAACAAGTTGTACTTTAATATTTAATATTCCCCTGTGAAAGAGTTTGGGTCACTCTGGATTGCAGTTTAAAATGCTAGGTGGTTGCAAGTCTGTTTTAACTTTTCTTTTTTGTTGTTCATTTTGGAAAAAAATGATATATATTAAACACTGCGTATTAGGAGCTTTTGTTTCTTGCATGGAATGTTATCATTCTAGAAGCCTCATAAGAAGTCTGGTGTAAAATCCAGAGAGTAGTTTAAGCACTGGGTAAATTCAGTGCTTTAAGTGCAGAAATGAAATTCACTGATTTCTAACCTGGAGTTGATTTTCTTTCAGTCTGCAAGCTTGATTTCTCAGCTTTGTTCTAATAATATAAACATTTTTATGTTTATTTATAGGTGGCTTTAACCAAGAGAGCCGATCCAGCTGAACTTAAAACAATATTTTTGAAGGTCAGTATAAAGGAATCTGTTTTGTTTCTTATTTGTGTTCTACAGCTTTTAAAGATTATTTTCAAGCAGCTCTCTATTTTGTTGTTACATTTTAAAAAACATCCCCAGAAGTACCTTTACTTAAGACTTGTAAAAGAGACCCTTTACAATTTTATATCTGTCTTTCAGAATGTGTCACGTACTTGTAGGCGACTGTCTGTGCTGGCTGCGTGGTTTACATTTCACTTTGTTGTCTCACATGATGTTCAGTACCGTCTCGCAACCCATTTACCTTTCCAAGATTGTCCTGTGCAGCAGATGATACTAAAGCTTTCCATCTTAAGTTTAAAGCTCTTTGTAAACACCTTTTGTCATCCTTCATTCATCCGGAATGGACTTCCCTGGGCTCTCCTGAGCAGAACATTGCTGTTGTTACCATCATCATATCATTTAACTTCAGCCGTGGTGCCCTTGAGGAGGCCTCAGTACGAATATCAGTAGATACTACATCACACTATACAAGTTTATTTCCTTTGTTTCTTATATTTTCACTTACTTTGTGATATTGAGCACTGAGTGACTAATACTCTAATAATAAAGTCTGCCTCAGGTCCCAAACACTGAACCACTTTTAAGGTTATTTAACTGGCAATAAAAATACTCAAGAAAGGCCATTTTTGTAAAGAGAATTTTAAAAAGTACATATGTAGGCCTTCCCTAAACATGGTGAGAAGGTAGGTGTGCTGTATTTAAAGAGAACCCAAGGCTTCAAGTGAGAAACTTGTTCTGCTGCTGTGTATATATGGCTTAGGAAGTTATTAATTCTCCTAGCATCACTTTCCGTATCAAAATGGGTTACTGTTAAAAATTGAGGAATCGGGGAATTTGAATACTGATAGGATTATTTGATATTAAGTAATTATTCATTGATTTTTAGGCTAGGTCATAGTATTCTGAATATGGAAACTATAAAGAGTTTTTCAGAGATGTACACTGAAGTATTTAAAGGTGAGATTATGATATCTGAGATTTGCTTTTAAATAACCCAGTTTTGGTGGTGTAGGAAAAATTATCATAGGCAGTATGATAATTTTTGCAATTGGAAAATGGAATACTGGATTTACTACACTGTTCACTCTACTTTGTGTATATTTGCACGTTTACATAATGTTATAAAAAGTTGTGACGATTCTATGAAAAAAACTTACTTGAAAGTGCTGTGTATTAGATATGCACCTGATATGCATTAGATATTGATTCAGTAAATGCTTGAAATTAAGTTATTCATAGAGACAAAGACTCCAAGAGAAAACGGGTAAAAAACAGGAGAAAAAAAGAATCAATTTGTGAAGTAGACTGGGTTGTATATTAGAAGGCAGGGTTCTTTATAAAGCTTGTGTTTTGCCCAGAAACGATAAATACGGTATAGAGACGCTAAGCTGGAAAAGGATTCTGGGTAATGAAAGTCCGGAAAACAGAAACGCATTTGTTTCTCACCTGGTGTCTGTTGCTGCGCACGTCGGGCCCCCCATAATGGGGCTGAGGTGTATATGAAGGAGCCATAGATGTTTTTGGGCTGTGTGTTTATAAGGTTTTTGTTGTAAAACTCTAATGATGTAATTCTGGAAGACCACTTGCAGGAGAGCCTGTGAGTGGGCTGCTAAAGCGCCTAGAGAGAAGGACGAAGCTCCTAACATTGAGTCGGCAGAGTCACGATCATTCTCGGACCTCAGAACCTGTGACTTCTGTTTTCTAAGCCAACAGTAGCTGTGGGCATCGGGAAATGGGAACAACTTAGAGGGTCTCAGTAGATGGTGCTCCTTGGATCCTTATTGGTCTTCTTGATGTGATTCAGTGGAAAGGCTCCAGGTAGAAGCTGCGACCACAGTTTGAGGCCATGTGGTAGCGGATGAGGCTGGGTTAAGAACCTACCAATGGAAGGAGGTATCTTTTCTAGTGGCTGCATCGCAGTCGCAGGGGAGTTTTACTGGAGGCAAGTGGGATTGGCCAGGGAAACCCAGGGGCGAGTAGGAGTCCCTGCAGAGTTCTGGAGAGTGGCCTGTGGGGCTTCTGTGTCAGTGGGCCTGAAGGCTGGGGTGGAATCTTCGGGACCAAAAAGGAAGTGCTGTCTTCCCTTGGTGTGGCTGGGACTAAATGGCTTTTGAGTGACAATTCCAGATGACTTACGAGTCCAATGGGATGATGTGGGGGGAACTGTCCCTGAAGAAAAGAAGTGATCAGCAGTTTCTAGAAGGGATTGTGGATCTGGCAGAGGTTTGGGTGATCTCATCAGGCTTGGGTAGTGTGGTACCAACGCAAATCCACCTTGGCTCAGCACGCTGAGGATCTCTTGTTTACTCTCTACCGCAGACGGTGCTGTGGGGGAAGAATAGGGAGCGAGGCGCCTTTGGAGGCTGTGCCAGGCACGTCTCCAGTGAGCCTGGGCTTTCTTTTTTTTTTTTTTTTTGCTTAAGTAAATTGTGGTTCATTTATTTATTTATTTTTAAAATTTTCATTTTGTATTAGCATATAGTTGATTGAGGGGCTTCCCTGGTGGCTCAGCTGTAAAAAATCTGCTTGCAGTGCAGAAGATGCAGGTTAAGTCCCTGGGTGAGGAAGATCTGGCTACCCACTCCAGTATTCGTGCCTGGAGAACCCCTTGGACAGAGGAGTTGGAAAGCTACAGTCCATGGGGTCACAAAGAGTCGGACTTAGCATGCATAGCTGATTGACAATGAATAACTGAATCACTTTGCTGTACACCTGGACTTGTTAGTTCTAAGAGTGGATCAGCAGCAAGCACTCTGTAAACCTGACTATTTGCTGCCTTTTTTCTGACATTTTCCTGACTTTTCTTCTTTATAAATATCCCAACCTCTCTGCTACACTAGTTAGGCGATACTCCTGTAGCTTAGGGGAGGTGGAGGGAAGCTTCATTGTTCTTTTGAGACCAGATGTGCTGGTAATGGAGTTGACAGCTGTGGCGAGCAGAGAGACCTAATGGAACCGAAACATAAGGAGAGAGGGCTCCTGGAGGACTAAAATGAGCCCTGTTCTGGCTTATTTATGTTTGTTTGTTTTTTTTTGAAAAGAGTTAAAATCAGTTCTTTTTCTGAAGTTGCTTACTGTCAGATGTTGGGGTTATAAAGATGAATTTAATCATGGCTCCTGCCCTTAACTATCTCACTGTGTGTCTCTGAGTGTTTAAGAAAAAAATCCACAATATGGTTGATATACATTATACAGTACATAATATGGTTGATAGGCATTGTATAGTATTAATTAGCAAGAAGATGATGTGGGGCTAATTATATCTTCCTAGAGAGGGTCATTACAGTTGCTGGGCCGTGGTGACATTTGAGCTGCTGTTTATCAGATGGAGAAGGTGGAGGATTGTGGAGCAAAGCAAGACAAAGGAAATAATAGTGCAAGCAAAAGCAAAGAACTCCAGGCATGGAGGTGGCCTGGCGCAGAGAAGCTTGGGAAATGGTGCTAGAATGGTGGGCAGAGTGGAACTTGGCATAAAACATCTCCAGCCTAAGGCGTTTGAATTTTTTTTATGCAGGCTGTTTTAGTGACATGTGGCGGTTAATGTTTTGTCTGGATGTAGAAGTTGAAGTCTAGGTGTAGTCAGCTTTGTTTCCAACCTAAGTGTTGGGAATCTAAGTTTTTTTCTCTGCCTGACACTTTCCGTGCTGTCTCATGTTAATAAACAGGTGAGTATTTGAGTGCTTACAGTTTAAATGAAATGCCATGGAACTCTGCAGTGAGTGAGATGTGTAAAAAGGTATAATCAACATCCATGTCTTATTTAGAGATGTTCAGGTTTTATACAGGGGACAAAATTTATAGGCATGCAGAAGGTAAAAAAAAAAAGTATCTAAGTCAGCACAGTCAAGGGTCACTTGTGTGGTTAAAGCAGACGCCACAGGAAATGGAGGAGGGAGCAGTCCCTGTGGTGGGGAGAGGTCAGAGAAGGCTCCTTGGAGTGGGAACTTGAGGAGCCCCGCGGATGCGTGGGAGCCGGGGGGTGGAGGGGAGGCACCCAGGGGGGCAGCAGAGGCTTCTGGGAACCAGGACCACATTGGAGGGACCACATTGGGAGCAAACCTCCCCCAGATTGAAGGATTTTTGCTCATTCTTCAAATGTTTACTTAATTCAGCTCTGCCCGAAGGAGTCTGCCAAGTTTTACAGGGTGTGGGTGACAAAATTAGAAAGATGATTGGGAGTTTGGCATTTCTGCTAAACAATAGGAAGCCATTGAAGGTTTTCTGAGTTCTCCAGTGACTTGGAGGATGGGTCTGAGATTGGATTAGTGCAGCAAGGCCATGGGTTAGGCAGCTGTGGGTGTAATCCCGGTGTGCAACCCTAATAACTTGGTTAGGGTTGTGGTAGCAGAAGAGTGGAGAATGGGCAACTTAACACATTTTGAAGGACTGTTTGATTGAAAATGCCTGATCTTGGGTAACGGATGATCATGTTGTTCAGTCACTCAGTTGTGTCTGACTCTGTGATGCCATGGACTGCAGCGCGCCAGGCTTCCCTGTCCTTCACCATCTCCTGGAGCTTGCTCAAACTCATGTCCATTGAGTCAGTGATGCCATCCAACCATCTTGTCCTCTATTGTCCCCTTCTCTTTTCTGCCTTCAACATTTCCCAGCATCAGGATCTTTTCTAATGAAGTCGGCACTTCACATCGGGTGCCCAAAGTATTGGAGCTTCAGCATCAGTCCTTCTAATGAATATTCACAGTGGATTGATTGATCTTGAACAGGGAGTAAATATGACCACTGGATATATAGCCTGGGGGCATGGAAGTACCAGTATTAAGAATGCAGAAATTGAGGAGACAGCCATTAGCTCAAGTGAGAGTGAAGGAGGTGATAGTTACTGTTTAGAAGTATAGAGCTGGATGCAACTAAATCCCTTACTATAGTGTAAGATGTGGAGGACGGGAAGACCAGACAAGGGAAGCGGGTCATATTACAGATTGGGATAGTAATATGTAGTGAATAGCATTTGGAGTTTTATAATTATAATTCATCAACAGAAGCATAATATATATTTTTAGAAGATTTTGTAGGGAAAATTGGCAAAATAATTTCCTCTTTGAAAACCTTTTTTCTTATGACACAACAGTTCATATTTTTTGAAAATTAAAAAAAAGATGTGTATAAAGAACTGAAACTTGTGATCCATATATATTTAAATCTATCCATATATATACATGTATCTATTTAAATCTATTTATATATGCATATGTCTATTTTCCTGTTTCTCTGCCTCTGTGTATGAGTAGAATTTTTTTCCTTAACAGGAGGAAAAATACTATTTGGTATTCATTTTTTCCCTCACCTAATACATTATGAATACCTTTTCCTATCATTGAAAGCATTTCTGCTTTTTTTTATTGCTATGATACTCTTATATATGGCTGTTTTACCATAATTTATCTAGCCACTCTCTATTATTGGATGTTTAGTTGTCTTCTCTGCTTTGCTATCATAACAACACTGAAATGAATAGCCCTGAAACTACATTTTTGCATATAGCTAGCATTTTCTTAGATAAATTTATAAAAGTTTTGGAATTGTTGAAGAGTGGATTTACAACATTTCAAGGCTTTTGATTCTTGGCAGACTGCCTTTCAAGAAGGTTGCATCAATACACATTTTTGTTGGGAGTATGGAAGTTTACATTTTTCCACATTGTGAAGTCAACTCAGATTATTAAAAAAAACTGAGCAGCAACAATAAAAAGCCTTTTGACAACTCGTTGAAAAATTGTATCTTGTTTTAAATTTGTGTTTTTTATCATCAACAGTGTATTTGTTGACTATTCATGATACCTAATGACATTTAAGCCTTTTCATTAAAATTTACAAATATACAGAAAATAGAGTAGTAAATACCCACATAACCACCACCTAATTTAACTAAGTTTTTGTCACATTAGTTTCACATATAATATTTACTGATGTATTTCAGTGTAAGTTAGCTATCTTCATATAGCTCCTAATAATTTTAAGATTCCTTATTGAGAAATGGCCATAATACATGTTAGTAAATATTATATGTTGCCATAATATATATCACTGTGCACTTAATGAAATTAATAGTAGTTCCTTAATAACATACAATATTTGATCCCTTTTCAAATTCTTAAGTATAATAGTTTATTCCACCCGTGTAACAGGGAAGCAGGGGAAGAATGGTCAAACACAGTGATCAGGTGTGCAAAGCATTTCTCAGTGGCTGGAGCACACTCAAGAAGAATTTGCCCTTCAGCCTGCAGCCATGAATGGTTTATGGCAAAAATGAGTGACTGGTGATTATGGTTCTGGCGTGTTCACAGTTGATAGACTATTTTGTTCCACCAGTAGTGGGCAGGCCAGTTAGGCCCCCTGGCTTCTGAGGATAGTATAGTGACACGTTGCTTTCCTTTGCCACCGTATTCATTGGGTGTGGAGGTATGTCTTCCTGGTGACATTTGGTTTATTAGTCAGGGTTCTTAAGAGAGACAGAACCAGTAGGAGAGAGCTCCATCTCTACGTACGTATCTAGTGAGGTTTATTATGAGGAATTGGCTCACACCATCCATCTTGGAGGCCGAGAAGTCCTAGGATGGTACTGTCTGCAGGCTGGAGACCCAGGAAAAGCTGGATTGTAATTCAGACCACATCCGAAGTCCTGAGAACAGGGTGGCTGATGATGTAAATCTCGATCTGAGGGCCAGAGAAGAAAGAAGATAGGACCCAGCGTATGCAATGGGGCAGGGAAAAAAGGATGAATTCTTTCCTCCATCTTTTGTTCCGTTCTCAATGGGTCGGATGAAGCCCACCCATACTGGGGAGGGAAGTCCAGTTTACTGAGTCCATAGATTCAAATGCCAGTCTCATCAGAAACACCCTCACAAACACACCCAGAAACGGTGCTTCATCTGGGCACCTGGTGGCCAGTCAAGTTGATGCATAAAGTTAACCATCATAGTTAGTATTTTACTAGGTTATGCAAGGAATCCTAAAAGCCTTCTCATTTCATAAGTATATGTGTTTAATCATATTGAACTTCCAAAAATGGTAAAGGAGAGAAGCTTCAGGTCATTTATCAAATCTATTACTGAAGAAGGATTAAATAACATTTTAAAGGTAGAGTAGCTGCAAGTCCACTCCTCTGTGTATCAGTCTAAGGAAGAATCTTTGACATCTTTAATCAGAGTAGACACCCAAGCCTTGGTGATGCAGTGTTTTTTAAAACTGAGGAAAACTATGTTTCTTGTGTCCATATTAACATGTCCTTGTATTGAAGAGATGTTTTATCACCTCTGAAAAAACAAGGCAGATAAAAGACCTGAGATTTTTTATTTGTAAACTATATTGAGGAATAAATCAAGTGCATCAATCAGAAGTGTACAACTCCACGCATGTTCATAAAGTGAATCCATCCATGTAACCAGCATCCTTCAGTTCAGTCGCTCAGTCGTGTCTGACTCTTTGCGACCCCATGAATTGCAGCACGCCAGGCCTCCCTGTCCATCACCAGAAGCCCTCTGACTCCCTTTCTAGTCCATACCCACCCCTCCTGAGGGAGCTAGTCATCTGACTTCTGTCACCATGTGTTAGCTTTGCCTGGTTTTCTACTTTATATAAAATGAATAATACACTATGTTCTCCTTTTTCTTTTTTTTACAATATGTATTCTTGTGTCTAGCTTCTTTCACCGTTGCTTTATTGGTAAGATTCATCCGTGTTGTCACGTGTAGTCGGTGTTAGTTGATCCCACTGTGTGACTGCCACAATTCATTGAAACATTCTGCTGTGGACATTTGAGTTATTTTCCGTTTTTTGTTGCTATCCAAAATAATGCTGCTGGGGGTGGGGCAGCTTAGAGCTGTGGCACAGCCCCCTCTGGCCCCAAGCCCATCCAGCCTCTAACAAGGTGCACATGTGGGGGAGAAAGTGAAACCCACACAGAAATGCAGCCCTAGACCCTCAGGCCCTGGCCACGCCCCAGACCGAGGCAGAGCCTGCTGTCATACCCAAGAGAAACCCAGCTCCCACCCCCAGGGGGCAGTGATGGCCCCTGGGCAGAGGAGACGCCACGCTTGCTCCTGGCTGGGCTCCAGCCCCACCTCCTTCCAGCTCACCCTGGGGAAGACACAGCTCGTGCTCGCTTGAGATGTGTTTCTCCTGCCAGAGCTGCTGGGAATGCTCCAAGGACACACGTTCAAGGGCAGGAGAGGTAAATTTTCACCCAGTTTCATAAAGACAGAGAATGTTAAACAAAATGAGAAGACAGGAATATATTTCCAATGAAAGAATAAGGAAAAAAAAACCCGACACAAAACCCTGGGAAAAAACCGTAATGAAACACAGATAAGTAATTTACCTGATAAAAGAGTTCAAAGCATTAGTAATAAGAATCCTAATTGAACTGGGGAAAGAATAGATGAACACAATCAGAATTTTTGTTAAGAGCTAGATAATATTAGAAAAGTGCTGGCCGCACTGAAGAATACAGTAACTGAGATGAAAAAATACATGGATATGAACAAGAGATTGGGTGATAAAGAATACATAAGTGATCTTGAAGATAGAGTAATGCAAATTGCCCAGTAAGAACTATACTACCCCTCCCTCCAAATTCTAAAAATTGAGGATGGTTAAAGGGACTTACGGGACAATATCACAGGTACTAACATTTGCATGATAGTGGCCCCAGAAAAGAAAGGTGGCGCTAGTGGTGAAGAACCCACCTGCCAATGCAGGGTACGTAAGAGACGTGGGTTCAATCCCTGGGGCAGGAAGATCCCCCTGCAGGAGGGATGGCACCCCACTCCAGTGTTCTTGCCTGGAGCCTCCCATGGACAGAGGAGCCTGGTGGGCTATGGTCCATGGGGTCAGAAAGAGTCCGACACAACTGAAGCGACTTAGCACGGCACAGAAAGGGAAAAGAGTAGAAAATGTATTTGATGAAATTATGGCTGAAAACGTCCCAAACCTGGAGGAGGAAACAGATATCCAGGTACAGGAGGCACAGAGGATTCCAAACAAGGTGAACCCAAAGGAACCCATGCCAAGATACATCATAATTAAAATATTAAAAAAATAAAAAATTTTAAATTTCAGCAAGAAAAAAACAAAGTCACATCCAAGGGAACCGCCATAAGGTTATCAGTTGATTTTTCTGCAGAAACTTTGCAGGCCAGAAGAGAATGGCATGATACTTTTAAAGTGCTAAGAGGGAAAAGCCTACCATCCAGGATACTCTATCTAGCAAGATTATCATTCAGACTTGAAGGACAAGCAAAGAGGTCAGACAGGCAGAAACTGAGTTCATCAATACTAAACTGACCTTACAAAAAGTGTTAAAGGGTCATCTGTAAGTGAAAAAGTAAAAGTTCCAATGAGAAATAATAAATTATGGGAAGGGAAAAATCCCACTGGTGTAAAATTGCTGGGTCTGTCCTTACATGTACATTCATTTACAGTAGACATTGCCAAGCAGTTTTCTGAAGCGGTTTGCCAGTTGCATTTGCTCCATATTTTGCCAACATTGGCTTTTTTCTTTTTAATTATCTTGTGTATGAGTAGTGGTATTATTGCATTGTAGTTTTATTTTGCCTTTCCAGTGGAAAGTTTTCTTTTAGGGGTTGGGAGCTTGATAATGATTCTAAAGATCATTTGGGGAAAACTGAGAGAGTGATTAGCCTTGTAAGAAGGCTTGTAAGAAAAAACGTAATGAAATGCGTTCTTATTTTGTGTATCCGTTCATTCATTTATTTTTGGCTGCACTGGGTCTCCGTTGCTTTGCCAGAGCTTTCTCCGGTTGAGGCGAGCGGGGACTCCTCTTCATTGCGGCCCTCGGGCTTCTCACTGCAGCGGCTTCTCTTGTTGCGGAGCCTGGGCCCTAGGCACCTGGACTTCAGTAGGCGCAGCACAGGGGCTCACTAGTTGCGGCTCTAGGGCTCTGAAGCGCTGGTTCAGTAGTTGTGGCGCGTGGCTTAGTTGTTCCGGGGCATGTGGGATCTTCCCAGATCAGGAGTCGAACCCTGCACTGGCAGTGGATTCTGTGCCACTGGGGAAGTCCAGTAGTGCAGTGTCTTTTTTATTCCACATTCATTTGTCAGATGTTTATTGAAGATGTTGCCTCTCTACCAGGTAACAGTCTAGAGCTCGAGGATACACACCAGTGAGAAAGGGGGAAAAAAATTCTGTCCTGGCAGAGCTTTCCCTCTAGTTATGGCAATTAAGGTGCATGTAATCTTGCAAGAGTAGATGGGTCAGTTGCCAAGGTTAGTCCTGAAACATTGCCTGCTGCAGTGATGACGGGAGCTGTCAGCTCATCCTGGCATTCCTCCCATGGACTTGGGTCTGAGTACATCTTCACTTAGGAAGGCATTGCCCATTGATCAGAACTGTGGAGGAGATGGACTTCCTTGCCAAGCCTTTCCCTTGTGACCATATGCTAATTTTTGGAAGTATTTGTGTATTTGCCCGCATAGGGTCTTAGTTGCCCAACACCAAACCTTGGTTGTGTCATGTGGGATGTCATTGGCTGTGGTGCACAGGCTCTCTAGTTGTGACATGTTGGCTTAGTTGCTGTGCGACATGTGGGATCTTAGTTCTCCTACCAGGGATCGAGCCTGCGTCTCTTGCATTGCAAGGTGGATTCTTAACCACTGGACCACCAGGAAAGTCCCAACCATATGATAATTTAGCCTATGGCATCCTTTATGGCATCCTAAAGGTGAGGGAAGGGGGAATGATTTGATGTGTGGGGTCCTAGGACAGCCAAGAGTTGTTTAGTCGCTCAGTTGTGTCTGGCTCTTCATGGCCCCATGGACTGTAGCCTTCCAGGCTCCTCTGTCTGTGGGATTCTCCAGACAAGAGTACTGGAGTGGGTTGCCATTCCCTTCTCCAGAGGATCTTCCCTTCTGAGAGACAACCAAGAGAGTAAGTGGAAGAGACTCAAGTTGGAGGATCCCTACCTCAAACCACATCGAAAACAAAGTACCAATAATGTATTGAAACTTAAAGGGAAAAGCTAAACCTGTTCAAAACAGGCTAAGAGAAAATGTGGGTGAATATGTAGTCTTGTGATGAAGAATTATAATAGTTTCTAAACTTAGAAGTAATGGAAGAAATTGTAAAGCAGATAAAAATTGACAGACTCAATTATATAAAAATATCAAACTATTTGCAGCAAATATGATAGACAAAGGGGGAAAGGGCATGTTCTCATGCTGTTGGTTGGGAGTATAATTGGTACAATCCTTTCTGGAGAGCAGTGTGATAATAAGTATCAAGAGCCTTAAAGATCCTCTCCTTTGACTCAACAATTTCTCCTCTGGGAGTCTAGCCTTTGAAAATTGCCAGGAATTTGGACAGATGTTATATGCAAAGCTGGTTACTTTAGCTTTAAAAAAAATAAGAAAAATTGGAGATAATCCAGTAATAATAATGTCTACTGGTGAGAGGAGAGTTAAATTGTGTTTTTAAATAAATGAATTATTCACTACTATAAGCAAACATAGGTATAATTCTAAATCATAGGATTGCTGTAATTAACAGTGACATTTCCTTTATATTTCAGTCCTGTTTTGCCTCAGTTAGGAAAATAAATTACAATTCTTCCACGTTTGCAAAAAGCCAAATTCAATACTAACTAAAGAATAGTATGATTATTGGGCCATCTTTGAGCTTTTCTTTTGTACTGTGCAAAAAATTGTTAAATAAAAACCAATAATCTAGCACATTTCAGTTCAGTTCAGTCGCTTACTCCTTGGAAGGCAAGTTATGACCAACCTAGACAGCATGTTAAAAAGCAGAGACACTACTTTGCCAACAAAGGTCCGTCTAGTCAAGGCTACGGTTTTTCCAGAAGTTATGTATGGATGTGAGAGTTGGACTGTGAAGAAAGCTGAGCGCTGAAGAATTGATGCTTTTGCACTGTGGTGTTGGAGAAGACTCTTGAGAGTCCCTTGGACTGCAAGGAGATCCAACCAGTCCATTCTAAAGGAGATCAGCCCTGGGTGTTCACTGGAAGGACTGATGTAAAGCTGAAACTCCAATATTTTGGCCACCTCATGCGAAGAGCTGACTCATTTGCAAAGACCCTGATGCTGGGAAAGATGGAGGGCAAAAGGAGAATGGCACAACAGAGGGTGAGATGGTTGGATGGAATCACTGACTTGATGGACATGGGTCTGGGGGGACTCCGGGAGTTGGTGATGGACAAGGAGGCCTGGCGTGCTGCAGTTCATGGGGTCGCAAAGAGTCGGACACGACTGAGTGACTGAACTGAACAGAAATGTGCTAGATTGTTGGTTTTTATTTAACACATTTCTAAGATGCCTGTTGTGTGTATGGCATTGTGCCCAGTGTATTTCATGACTGTTCATTTATTTCTAGCATCACCTTAAGAACAGGTAGTGTCCTTATCCCCATTTTACAGGTGAGGAGCCAGAGTCCCAGAAAGCTTTAGTTACTTACCTGAGATCCTTTAGAGGCAGTAGCAGAGCTGCTTGCATCCCAGACCTGAGAAACTCCAAAGCCTGTAGCTGAGTATCTAGTCAAGAGCCGATCCTGCTTTGGAATGACTAAAATGTAGAAAGAACAAGCGACTTTTTTTTTTTTTTTTTTAAGATTTATATATTCATTTATGGATGTGCTGGGTCTTCATCGCAGCGAGCAGAAGCTTCTCTCTGGTTGCGGTGCACGGGCTTCTCATTTGATGGCCTCTGTTGTTGTGGAGCGCAGGCTGTGGCTGCGTGAGCTTCAGTAATTGATGCTTCTGGGCCCAGCAGTTGGGCCCGTGGGCTCTGCAGCGCTGGCTCCGTAGTTGTGGCGCATAGGCTTAGTTGCCCGCATCGGGTGGGCTCTTCCTGAAGCAGGGATTGAACCCAATTAGGGTTAGGGTTAGGCAGGCAGATTCTTTTTTTGTAATGTGTTTGTTTTTAATTGGAAGATAATTGCTTCACAGTATTTTATTGGTTTCTACCATACATCAATATGAGTCAGCCATAGGTATACATGTGTCCCCTCCCTCTTGAACCTCCCTTCCACCCACTCCCCTCCCTTTCCGCCCTTTCAGTTGTCACAGAGCACCAGATTTGAGCTTCCTGCATCATACAGCACATGTCCACTGGCCATCTAAGTTTGCATATGGTATTGTATATGTCGCAATTCTACTCTCTCAGTTCATTCCACCTTGCCCGTCCCCTTCTTTGTCCAGAAGTCTGTTCTCTCTACTGTTCATGGGGTTCTCTGTGCTGTTCATGGGGTTCTCTGTGCTGTTCATGGGGTTCTCTATATCTGCATCTCCAGGAAGCCCACAAGTGACTTGCAAAAGCAGTTTTAACTGGGTTTGACTGTCACTGCACCCCTGTTCACCGTGCTCTCCCATCACGGTGGCTTCTGTCACCCAGCTAGCCCTGTTCTTCTTGTAGCTTGAGGTCCTCATCTCCCCACAAAACACTGATCCCAAAGATCAAGAGGCCCTCTCCTGGTCTGTAAGTATCTGTGTGACCCCCAAGTTGGTCCTCAGCATTCTCACAGCCCCCCACCTCTACAGAACAGTGATGTGCAGGTTCCAAATTTGTGAACGGGGGGAAGGCTGTGTAAAAGCGGCACACACCACCTTATTCTTACTCTTTCTCTTCTGGAATGGAGAGGACACTAACCATAGAAGCGTTTCTTTTTTATTCTTTTTCCTGGAACTCTCTCATTGTTTATTCACCAATCAATATCTCTTTATGACTTACTACGTTAGGCATTTTGAGAAGACGGAACTGAAATAAATGCACATTTTCCTCTCTCATGATACCCTTTGTCCCCATTTTCAGGTGGAAAGGATCTTATAGCTCTGCCTTTATTCACTGTAACGACTTAACACAGAAGGATGATCCAAACATACATAGTAAAGGTATAAAGGACACAAATTTTTTTTTTTTTTTAATTTTGTTGTTCAGTTGATCAGTCACGTTCAACTCTTTGTGACCCCATGGACTGCAGCACGCCTGGCTTCCCTGTCCTTTACCATCTCTCGGAACTTGCTCAAACTCATGTCCATTGAGTCCATGATGCCATCCAACCATCTCATCCTCTGTTATCCCCTTCTCCTGCCCTCAATCTTTCCCAGCATCAGGGTCTTTTCTAATGAGTCAGCTCTTCACCTCAGGTGGCCAAAGTATTGGAGCTTCAGCATCAGTCCTTTCAATGAATATTCAGGACTGATTTTATTTAAGACTGACTGGTTGGATCTCCTTGCAGTCCAAGGGACTTTCAAGAGTCTTCTCCAACACCACTGTTGAAAAGCATCAATTCTTTGGCGCGTAGTCTTCTCAATGGTTATGGTCTTTTTTAAAATAGGGGCCCGATTTCTTCTTTGGCTCAAGTTAAAAAAAAAAAAAAGATGTAATTTTTAAGAGCTCTGGAGCAAAAGCAGGATGAAGACGTTGAAGTCAGATGTACTTGGATTTCAATATTGTTTCTACCCCTGCCTATGTGGGTGAATTAGTTTACCATTCAAGATTTAGCCACTGCATCTCTAAAATGTGGATGGGAACACCTACTTTGTAGAGCGGTTGCATAAGACTAATGGGATATTGCATGTAAAAACCTAACACAGTGCCCCACACTTTCTATACATTCATAGCAGCATTTCTTACCGGCTTCTATGAAGTCTTACAGAAGCTTTGCTGTTAACAGTTAGCTTTCCAGTTTCTCCTCTTTGTCATTCTTTTTTTTTTTTTCTCCCATCATTGATGCTTTTGAAACAGGGAAAAGGGGCAAAAGAATGAGGTTGTTTTCATTCATGATTTCATAATACTTTTTTTTTTTTTTTTTAAAGAAAACTGTATGTCTTTGCTAAAGAACAAGATATAATTTGTCTTTCCAAATTTCTGTCAGCACGGGTTTCTCACCCTCAGCACGATTGACATTTGGTCTGGATGACTCTAAATGGGTGGGGGGTAGGGGGTGGGCATCCTGCCTGTGTACTGGGGATATTTAGCAGCATCCCTGGCCTGTCCCAAGTAGATACCAGTTTCTACTTCTGCCCCATGTGGGGAAAAATGAAAACCGGCAGCTCAGAGCTAGAGAAGTTCACCCGAGAAAGGCAGGTATTGTAACAGACAGAGATGGCCTATTTGGGGACTTTGGTGTTTGTAAGCTGGACAGTCAGGCTGAGAACCTCTGGTATAAAGATAAAACTTGGCAAACTCAATGTCTTTTTGCTTTTTACTTGGAATGATGGGAAATAATTGTCCTTGTAATAGTATATTGTTATATCAGATATTTTATCCATTGAATATTTTCAGCTTTTTTCACATATTGATCTGATTATATACATTTGAGAATAAAATATATTTTCTTTTTTTTAAACAGTATGCAAGCATTGAAAAAAATGGTGAATTTTTCATGTCTCCCAATGACTTCGTCACCCGATATTTGAACATTTTTGGAGAAAGCCAGCCTAATCCAAAGACTGTGGAACTTTTAAGTGGTGTGGTGGATCAGACTAAAGATGGGTATGTTTGTTTTTGATTACCTCATTTAGTTTTTGTTTTGTGTGAAACAGCTTTCTGTCTCTTTAATGATTAGGAAGCCAATGTCCTACATTTTTTCTCCTTATTACAATTAATGCATTATTTTAGAAATGATGCCCTGAACAGTTCCTTCAGTGTTCTTATCCCAGTTGGGGATTCTATATCTGGATTTCTTGACATAGTTTAAACAACTATTTTTAATTTCACAGCTATTGTAGTTGAGTGGTGTGAAGATGTGCTTGAGTGTGTGTCGTATATTTTGTTTTAAGGTAACTGTAAAAATTATAACATAGGTCTGTGAACATAACTTTTCTATGATCTTTCTGCTCAAGGAACTTTTAAACGTCCCATATGTTTAAATGCTATAAATCTGACAGACAGAATAATGATTCCAAATCCCCAAGAAAGGCATTCTGCCCAAGTGGGAAGAGAAACATGGAACCACCTAAAATTAAATAGGACACTTTGCAAAAATGCCTTTGGTTTTTTTTTTTTTCTTCTACCAATATTTTCTGTTTACATTTTTAAAAAGTGAGTCATCCTTAAGTTGTGTAAGAATGCAGTTGATTTTTACCATAAGCGCAGAATTTTGGGCTCCAAAATATTGGTAATATGAGCCCCAATATTCCCTAATAACCAAATATAATCTGTCAGAACTAGCCTTTTCTGTGTAAACTGTAGTGAACCCAGCTGTCTGCCCTCGCCACTTGCCAGCACTCCCTTCTGATTGATTAGATACGGGCCTTTCTGGGGTGTTCTTCTGTTCTGAACTTTCTCTTTTGGTCCTGTGTCTGTTTTTTCATATGCATGGGTTTGAGGTACAACCAAAGAAAACTCCCTGATGTACCGTGAATGCTCTCAGTTTTACTGATACTTCTCCTTACTTGCTTATACATCTGTAGTTCCATCATGCATGAAGGCAGCTCCCGCTAAAGTGAAAGTCTTGCAGATGGGAAGCAAGTGGGGAGGAAATTGGCAATTATACTTCCTGTCATATGCTGGCAGATTGCTAGATTATACCTTCTCTGTTCCAGTGGTGGCTACTTGAGTTTTCCACAACCTGTATAATCCCTCCCAAGGTGGGATTCTTTGCTTTGGAGGAAAATATCATTTAGGAGCAGGCGTTTCTTCCCTCACAGGGCCTATCTGTGGAGATTCAGGGAGAGAGGTGGAGGTATATTTCACACTAGTCCATTCAGGCTAAACGGCTGCACAGAACTTAGCTTTATTCTAGTAAACATTTTGGTGGTGGGGGGCGGGGGGAGGCAGATTGGATTGCTTCCACATCTTCTGTGCTTATAAAGTGCAGAAGAAATGTGACCAAGTTCACATGCAGTATGAATTAGCTGTCTGAATGTTTAAGATCAATTTTTTTTTCTTACTTGATAAAAAATTTTTTAAGCTATAGAAAATGGAAAGAATGCAGTGAATGTCTAATAGATACCCTTCATCTGGATTGATTGTTAACATTTTTAAAACCTGTGTGCCTTTTTAAAATTAGTTTTAACATACATATACTCTTTACACATCACACAGGTAATTTCCTCTTTTGGCTGGACCAGTTAACTATAAATTGCAGACATCAAGATACTTCAGTGTTTAACTTTGAATAAGAGCATTCTTCTTAACCATTATCATACTTAGGAAGATTAACAATCATGTGAAATATCTAATATCCAATAGATTAGCAATCATGTGAAATATCTAATATCCACTCTATTTTAAATATGGCAGATCTCTCCACTCACCTCTCCCCCACCTCAAATGCTTTATTATAGCCTTTTGTTTTTCAAATCCAGCATCTAATCAGGTTTCCTGTATTACATTTAGTTGCTGTATATCTTCTAATCTAGAACAGATCCTTGCCTTTTTTTTTTTTAACCACTGATCAAGTTTAGTGATTTTTTACTTAAAAAAAATCAAACCACCGTTAAAAAAAAAAGAGGCAAATAAAACTGATTTTCCAATCATTTGAAAAGCATAGTGCTTATTTGTCCAAAATAGACTCAAACTTAAATGCTACCATTATCATCTCTAAACTTCTGTAATAAAAATAGCATTTATATATACACATATATACATTTTTTTATATATAAAATAGAACTGTATCTTGCAGTCAACAGGAGAAAGAACAACACATCCTTGTTTTATTCTATCATGACTTCGAACCCAGGCCCAGTTATTTTGTTGAAAGTCCCTCATTCTGGACTTGTCTGGTTGCTTCCTTATGACTTGGATTCATGATCAATTTTGGGGTGCAGGTTAGGAGAGTTCCTACCATCTTGTCCCAGCATTGATGATACTCAGTTTGATCACTTGGTTCAGATGGTGTCCACCTGATATTTCCATTCTACAGAACCACTTTGGGTTTGTAATTAGGAAATAGGCACTTTCAGAACATGGGGATATCCTGTTTCACAGCAGCCTTTCGCCCAGTAGTTTAGGCATGCATGGTGATCCTTTTCTGGGTCAGTTATTACATCCATGGTGATCCTTTTCTGGGTCAGGCTTATATCCATAGTGACACTTTTCTGGATCAGGTATTACATCCATGGCAACCCTTTTGTGGACCAGGCATTACATCCATGGTGACCCATTTCTGGATGAGGCATGACATTGGTGTTTGAAAAAACAGTGTTTTTTCTGACTCTTTATTTCTCATTCATTGTCTAGAATTCTTTGGTAAGGAAAAGTTTTCGCCCCTCCAAGCCCTTTTCTTTCTCTGTTAATTTTTGTATCACTGTAAACTCATGGATTTATTTACATTGAACTCAATGTATTAGAATCTATTACTAAATTCTCTGATTATTCAGATTGTTCCAGTGTGGTCAGTGTGAGTCCCTTCAAGCTGGCTCCTGTACCCTCAGCCTTTGAGTGTTCCTTGCTTTTGGTAAATAAGGTGTACCCGCCTGGCTTTGGATTTGTCCTGCTCTTGTCCAGGAGATCTTTTCTCAAAGAAAGGCCCAGGTTCCTCCTGGTTGGGACTGGTGCTTGGAGACGTGAGGCTGGGCACTAACTCATTGCTCCTGGACTGTTCCTGCCTCCCTGACATTTCAGTGGAAAGAGCTGGGAAATATACTTAAAAACAAAAAAAATCAAAAGTTCATAATGATAGTTCCTATTTAAATTTAACCTTACAGGAATTTCCCTTCTTTTCTATTTGTATCTTTTTAGGGGAACATTTTGATTCCTAGTTACACAAATATTTTTACAGTCATTAATTTTATGTGACTGTAGTATCTGCTGATGTACTTGGCTTCCTTTTCATCCCACTCCTATTAACACACTGGCTTTTCCTATTTCTTTTTACATATACTCTTCAAAAAATATAACCATGATTACATTACACACCAACAATGTAACATACGTTTTACATATATAAAGTAACATAACATGTATTTTCTCATGCGCTTATAACAAATTCTTGGCTTTCTTTCCCTAGTTTCCCAGATGAGAACTAAGGGATCAAGTAATTTGCTGCCTAAAGGTACCCAGGCCTGTCTGGCTGTAGTCCTGGGCCTTCCCACTGTTCAGAGCGGCCTTTTCTCTCATCATCTCACAATTCTCTTTAACTTGACACTTTCTTTCTGATTTTGTATTATCTTCAATGTTAGCATTTTACTGTGACAAGGAAAATTTTCGATAGTCTCAATCCTTTACCCTATGACTAATTTTTTCTTTTCTTCTCCTTTCTTCCTTTTCAGTGTTAACAGTGACTAGTTCAGTTTCAATAGGGAAAACAACCACCCATAACCATCTCAGCTTGCCAAGGTATTTTGTATTTTTCAGTATATTCTGTGACTTATACTGCATCAACATTTTTCAAAATTTGAATTCATTTTTAATTCTCTTTTATAATCTTTCTGCCTTTATCAGTTTTCATATTTCCATATACTGTTCATATGAACAGTTTTAGATAGCTTCATCATTTTCTATTAGATTAATAGAGCATACTTTATGAAATCATGCCCTTACAGAGTTATTTCAGTTTCTCCTTTTCTATAATAGATACTACTAGAGTGAATATATTCATGTAGGTGGCATTTCCCCCTTCTGTTTAATTTGCTGTTCAATCGGTAAGTCATGTTGGACTTTTTGCTACTTCATGAACTGCAGCACGCCAGGCCTCCCTGTCCTTCGCTATCTCCTGGAGTTTGCTCAAACTCATGTCCATTGAGTCAGTGATGCCATCCAACCATCTCATCTTCTGTCACCCCCTTCTCCTCTTACCCTCAATCTTTCACAGCATCAGGGTCTTTTCCAATGAATGGTCTCTTCACATTAGTTTGCCAAAGTATTGGAGCCTCAGCTTCAGCACCAGTCTTTCCAATGACTATTCATGGTTGATTTCCTTTAGGATTGACTGGTGATGTCCTTGCTATCCAAGGGACTCTCCAACACCATAGTTCAGAAGCATCAATTCTTCAGCGCTCACCTTTATAGTCCAACTCTCACATCCATACATGACTACTGGAAAAACCATAGCTTTGACTATACAGACCTTTGTTGGCAAAGTGATATCTCTGCTTTTTAATACACTGTCTAGGTTTGTCATAGCTTTTCTTCCAAGGAGCAGGTGTCTTTTAATCTCGTGGCTGTAGTCACCATCTGCGTTGATTATGGAGCCCAATAAAATGAAATCTGACACTGTTTCCATATTTTCCTCATCTATTTGCCATGAAGTTGATGGTACCAGATGCCGTGATCTTCTTTTTTTGAATGTTGAGTTTTAAGCCAGCTTTTTCACTCTCCTCTTTCACCTTTATCAAGAGGCTCTTTTAGTTCCTCTTTGCTTTCTGCCATTAATGTGGTATCTGTTTAATTACTTCCTTAGATTTAATAGAGGGATTCCTGGGTATAAGGGTAGGAATATTTTATAGCTCACTGTGATATGTATTGTTACAGTTCTTTCCAGAAGGACTGAACTGAACAAGAACTTGTCTGGTATTTAAGCTGACTGAGCTCGTAGCATAGGACCAGTGTCCAAGGCCCATTCACATGTGCCCGCGCCATTTTCCCTAACCCTAACCCCAGCGCACAGCTGCTGCTGCCGCCGCCACCAAGCCACATCAGCCGTGTCCGACTCTTGGTGACCCCATGGATCCTCCGTCCATGGGATTTTCCAGGCAAGAACCCTGGAGTGGGGTGCCATTGCCTTCTCCCCCAGCACACAGCTAACTCCACAGTATTTACTTCACAAACAGATCTAATCATAGGTCCCTTCTCAATGTAAAATGGTGAATGCCTGCATTCCCTGTTCCTTTCCCTTTCTTTAGGATCATAGCATTTGTCAGGTTCACAAATCACACATCATCCTCCTAAATCAAGTACTATTCCTTGAAAAAATTACATGACAGAAGCTCCATGGTGGCCCACAGAGTGCAGCACACATACAGAACAGCATGGGAGCGCTGAAGGGGGTGCCGTTCCTCTAGCCTGACTCTTTTGGGGTCTGATCTCCTAGCTTGACTGACCTGAGGGAATATTAGTGCATAACTTTATTAAAATTTAGAAAGCTGTTTATAGATGGACAACTTTAGGATTTAAAAATAAAGACAGCTTTGGTGGTCCAGATGTCATGATAACGTGAAACACTCCTTTTTAGTTAATTATTGGTCCTCTAGCTGTGGTTTCTTGAGTCTGAGCGCCAGGCCCTGCACATTTACCACCTCCAGTGTCTAGTCCAATATCTGGCCTCCATTTCACATCGATTTGTTGACTCAACTTAGGTAAATCTACTAAGATTTTTGCCCCCTCTTGTTACAAAAGACCAGGAGTGTTGGGAAATGGAAGATCTAGTTCAAATCCTAGGTTACTCATTGTTGGAAGCTGACATACGGCCCCCTGAAGATATCAAGATAGCAGTCCCAGAGTTTGGAAATGTGACGTTTTGGGAAACGTGTCTTTGCAGATGTGGCTAAATTGGGGCTGTTGAGGAGATGACCCTGGATTACCTGTGCTTTAAATGCCTTCACAAGCATCCACATGAGAGGCAGAGAGAGAGATGACACAACACTTGCAGAGGCATGTGGCATTGTGACCGCAGAGGCTGAGGTTGCAGCGGTAGGGCCACAGCCAGGGGCCATCTGGGGCCACCAGGAGATGGAGGAGGCAAGGAGTGGTTCTTCCCTGTGGAACCTCCCTTTGGATGGAGAATGGCTTTGCTGACACCTTGATTTCAGATATCTGGTCTCCAGGACTGTGATGGAGAAATTCCTACTGTGCTAAGCCACCCCTTTGTGGTCATTGGTGTAGCGGCCCTGGGAAATGAGTCCCCTTACAGAGCTATTTTCTTTGGGGAATTAGAAGGCTTGTTGTTGTTCAGTCGCTAAGTTGTGTCCGACTCTCTGCAGCTCGATGAACTGCAGCATGCCAGGCGTCTCTGTCCTTCACCACCTCTGTGAGTTTGCTCAGACTCATGTCCATTGAGTCTGTGATGCCATCCAACCATCTCATCTTCTGTCGTCCCCTTCTCCTCCTGCCTTCTGTCTTTCCCAGCATCAGGGTCTTTTCCAAGGAGTCAGCTCTCCACATCAGGTGGCCAAAGTATTGGAGCTTCAGCATCAGTCCTTCCAATGAATATTCAGGATTTCCTTTACTATTGACTGGTTTGATTTCCTTGCAGTCCAAGGGGCTCTCGAGTCTTCTCCAGCACCACAGTTTGAAAGCATCAGTTCTTTGGTGCTCAGCCTTCTTTATGGTCCAACTCTCACATTGCTACATGACTACTGGAAAAACCATAGCTTTGACTATATGGACCTTTGTCGGCAAAGTAATGTCTCTGCTTTTTAATACGCTGTCTAGGTTTGTCATAGCTTTTCTTCCAAGGAGAAAGTGTCTTTTAATTTCATGGCTGTAGTCACCATCTGCAGTGATTTTGGAGCCCAAGAAAAGAAAGTCTGTCACTGCTTCCATTGTTTCCCCATCTACTTGCCACGAAGTGATGGGACTGGATGCCATGATCTTCGTTTTTTGTATGTTGAGTTTTAAGCCAACTTTTTCACTCTCTTTTCACTTTCATCAAGGGGCTCTTTGGTTCCTCTTTGCTTTCTGCCATTAGAGTGATATCATCTCCATGTCTGAGGTTGTTGATATTTGTCTCGGCAATCTTGATTCCAGCTTGTGAGTCATCCAGCCTGGCATTTTGCATGATGTACTCTGCATGTAAATTAAATAAGCAGACAATATAAATAAGCTGTGACAATATACAGCTTTGATGTACTCCTTTCCCAATTACAAGGCGTGTAGTTGTAAAGAATTTTCAGGAAACAGAGACTAATCAGCCTAATACAGGAGGAAAGGTTTTTTAAAAAAATTATTTATTGTTGGCTGTGCTGGCTCTTTGTTGCTGCATGGGCTCTTCTCTAGTTGCAGAGAGTGGGGTCTACTCTCTGGTTAGAGTGCATGGGCTTTTCGTTGCGATGTTTTCTCTTGTTGCTGAGCACAGGCTGTGTAGGTTCATGGGCTTCGGTAGTTGCAGCTCCCAGGCTCTAGAACTGAGACTAGGTAGTTGTGGCACATGGGCGTAGTTGCTCTGTGGCATGGCGGAATCTTCCTGGAGCAAGGATCAAACCCATGTCTCCTGCACTGGCAGGCGGATTCTCTACCACTGAGCCACCAGAGAAGTGCTGACAGCTTTTTTTTTTCAGTAGTAGCTTTTCATAGGTCCAGTCATTTTCCAGGCAGGGCAGAGACCCCTGCTGTGGACTGTTTTCCGGAAGGCATGGCCCCTTCCTGCAGGCTTCAGCTATGTTTAGGGTTGGGGAGACTTCAGCATGGAAGATAAACACCTGTGCACTGCATGGACTTAGAGGCTTTCTGGCAAAGGGATCTTATTCTTCTGGAGCCCTCTTGACACTAATTTAATGATTCCTGAGGCTTGGCCAGCCTTCCACACCATGAGCCTGTTGCGGAGGGCTGTCCACTCAGTCATTTAGTAGCTGTTTGAGACCCTCATCTCTCTGCCTGGCGCTGTTCTGTGTGTGCAGGATGCCATGGTGAGTCGGGGGAAAAGGAGTGCTTGCCTGCTGGGTGCTTCTTATCTAGTGGAACAGACAGCTGTTCATCAGAGAACCACAAATAAATGTGAATTGATGTTGTGATGGGTGTTATGTTGCAGAGACGTGGTGTGGGAGACAGCCTGGGGGCTTCATGCCGATGGGGAGATCAGGAGGGATTCTTGAGCCATGGGAATTGGAAAGGTTACCAGGCTGGGCGAGGGGGACAGAGGACAACGTTGTAGACAGAGGGAACAGCAGCTTCAAAGTCACATTCTGCAATGCTGAGGCTGGCAGGCCCAGAGCATGGCAAGTGCAGGGCATGGTGCGGGAGAGGTGGGCCACGCTAGACTGTGTGGGAACTTGTACTTGATATTAAGGTTGGGGGTCTTTGTCACAGGACCAATGGCGAGCCATCACAGGGTCCCATGAGTTGGGGGGTTGGCATGACCTGCCTGCTAAACACGATCCTCCCTATTAATCTTCTTTGATTTCACCAGTCCTCAGTTTCCCTTCTAACTGCCTGTCGTGTTTAGATTTCTCTGCATTCCCTTGTTTTAATAGATTTAGTGATGAGTTTAATCAGTTTGTGAGGTTCCTTGAGGGTGCACAAGCCTGGAAGCTCTTTGTCAAATGAGCCTCTAGGTGCTGAGGGTTTTCTGAGCCTCTGAGGAGGGAGAGAAGGGGAGGGGTTGGGTGTCTCAGCTCCTCCCACTTAGGCCCTCTTACCTTGACTGGACGGTGTGAGTTTTCACCTTGATGTTGGGTTTGGATCATTTTCGGTGTGTCTTTTCGGGTTGGTTGTCCCTGTTAGTTTTTGTGTAAAATGGGAATGAAGCTTTTATACCTGCAGTCTAGTACATTGTTCGCTTAGCTATCTCCTAAGAGCAAGGGGAAAAATAGTGTTTGTGTCCCTTCGAGCTTGGCAAACATATTTCTAGATGTGCTTTGTGAACTGAAGTCTCATTAGAGAGGCCCGGGGCTTAAATGCCATTGCATTTACCTGGCGTCGCTTGGGAAGACGAAGCATCGCCCAAAGAAGCTGGAGGTGTGGGCTGCCTGGCCTCTTGGGCTCAGGATGCTGTCGGCCGTTACAGGTCTGACCCCGTCAGTGTGGGGTGGGTACTGGACTGCACTGGTATCTAACTGGTTTGCTAGGATCAAGCGTGAATTTACTGTGTATTTTTTGTCTCAGGTGTGGAGACTTTGTTCTCCATGAGAGAACAAAAGTTGGCTTTTTCTTTTGAAAACAGCAGTGTCAGAAATCCTGATTTCCTTTTTCCCCCTCCTCAGACATTTTAATTATGAAAAATTTGAATCATACAGAAAAGTGAAATCCTGATTTCCTCATGACAAGCTGACACATCCAGCGTAACACCTTGTTAGCCCCCTGTTCTGTTGAAACAAAATGATAATATAGTTGGCATCCACATAAGTCTTTTTTTCTTCAGAGTATAGTCGGTCAGTCTTGGGACAATTCCCATTTTGAGGCATGAGGAATTAGGGTGTCAAAGGAGAAAAGATAAAAAAGGAAATCTTGTGTTTTAAAACGTGGCTATATTAATAAAGTGTGTTCTCTGTGTCTCCCACGTTCACTGTTTATCCTTCTGAGAAGGGGGAAAAAAGGCCTTTTAAATACTTCACAAGGTGAAGGAGGATATAATAATGTTGTTGATGATAAAATCATTTTTATATACCTGTTTTCACTTTGTGAGGCTGTTGCGATGAAATCCAGGCCCTGGCCACATGCTGAGAGTTAATGAGGTTGACAATTGGCAATGCTTAAAGAGTATTAGGGTAATGTATTTAAACATACAGGAGTTCACAGCCTGAAATGTTCATCGTCTGTCAAATAGAATCCATAATCAATATGAGGAGGTCTTTCCATTTACTAATGAGGATAGTTGTCTGCACTACTCAGGTGGACACAGATTTTAGATAAATACCTGGAATTCATAAGCTGTAGAATTAAGCAAAGGCATCTCTTTAATTAAGAAAAAAAAAAGGTAATAATCAACAAGCAGTCACCTGAGAAGCTTAAATTTTCTTCTTAGTCATCAGACTCCCAAATTAATCCACCAAAACAAAAAGCCTCATTAGCAGCTCTCGTTGAATCAGTGTTATTTTTTCTTTCTCTCAAGGTGTCTGATTAACCCCCTTTCTTTTTGCATTACTCACTTTGTGTTAATATTTGATGTCTGAAGTCATGGGGGTGGGTGGTGCGTGCAATGTGGTGGCTAGACGCTGTCTGCGCAGAGTAAATTAGAAAGAATTCTTGAAAAGGTTTGTATTATGTCGCAGGTATATTAGCAAGCCTTTAGGAGTGTCAGGTGCCTGGGTTGTTTTTCTTCTTAATTCCAGAAAGGATTGATTAGAGACGAGGTGCTGATTTCACTCCTCATTCATATGTAGGGTTAGCCCTCCTCCTCTTCCCCCTTCTACTTACCAAGCCTGGCCCTCTTTTGCAGAGTTTTGCTGTCAAAGGAAGGTGAGAAATGGGGCTATAGCTGGAGGGGGAAGGTAGGTGAAAGAGAGGGTCTTTTTAAAGTGGGTAGAGAACAGCATAATGCACGCTGATGGAAATGACTACAGTGAGTGGAGTATTGACACTGTCAGAGAGAAAAGGGAAATTCTGGTATGTTCTGAGAGGGCAGTGGCCTGTTTGGATAACATGGAAAGTTCATTTAGGATAGCTGTTCTCAGAGTGTGGTCGGTAGACCCCTTGGGGGTCTCTGAGGCCTTTTATAAGGAGTCGTTGAAGTCCGAACTGTTGACATAAAAATGCTAAGAGATCATCTGCCTTTTTTGTGTGTGTTGTACTTTAACTGATGGTTTTAAAAGCCAGTTTATAGAGCTGCTGGTTGGCACCAACTCAGCAGCAACACCAGATCCAACAGTACAAGTGTGGTCATTGTATTGTTCAACACCAATAGTTCACAATAAGGTAGTAACGATGATGCCAATTTTGCTTCAGAATGCCTTTGAAGAAGAAGTAAAGTTACTGACTTTCTATGAAATCTCACCTTTGAATATGTATCATTTACAAATTCGAGTGACTGAGGGGGAAGCATGTGTCAAGACTGCCGGGCACTGGCCTGTGATACTTGTCAGAAGAGAAGCAACTCAGGCGCTTGCTGAGCTAGTCATTTGTTTTCAAAGGAAAACTTCTTGAGAGAAAATTTTCACCTGACAGCCTTCTGATACTTAAAGCCTCTTCTGATGTAGCTGGTGGTGATAATAATAATGTGGTGTTTTAACATAGTGTAACGAAATGTGTCCACACTTGGAAGATCCGCAGTAGCTAGGGAAACGTCTTTTCCTGTTAACCAGTACATGGTGTTAGGAAATCCTGAGTCAAGCTTCTAGTCAAAGTGCAGACAGACCCATGGGTTTTAATGTAACAGAGTGGGAACAGGTCATTGATACAGTTTCAGATTCCATATTGCAACTAATCTTTAAGAAAGTACCCCTTGTTGGGATTTGATGGATCACAGAGTATCCACAGGAGTTACTCGCTCAGGGAGCCCAGTCTGCTGCTCTGTGATGACCTGCAGGGAGGGTGAGGGGAGGGCCGGGAGGCTTGAGGAGGAGGGGGATGGATGTGTAATTACGGTTGATTTGACTTGTACGCAGGGACCAACACAACATTGGAAAAATTTTAAAATAATTTGAAAAAAGCTGTTAAAATGCTCCTTCCTTTTCTAACTATGAATCTGTATAAAGCTGAAATCCTTCATATCCTTCAACCTAAACAACATATTACAGCATTTTGAATGCAGCTGTCTTCTGTGAATCTGATATTTAAGAGATTTGCAAAGACATAATACTACTTTTTTCTCACTACGTTTTGTGTTTTATTTATTTTTCAGATAAATGTGATTTCTATTACCATGTAATAGGTTTATTCACTTTGCAATGAATTTAACATTTTAAAAATGTATCAGTTTTAATTTCTCACATAGTAAGTATGATAGGTACAAGATATGATAGGTACAGATAAATAAAAGCCCTTTGGAATCCTCAGTAATTCATAAGCACACAAAGGGCTCCTGAGACTCGAAAGTGTGAAAAGTGCTGAGCTAGAAAAGTGGAAGGTAAGGTATCACAATGGGGCAGATGTGTTGTGTAGATGTGGTGGGATTTCGGGGAAGTTTCCTTCTGATCTCCTTGGTTTTTCTCTGGGAGGTAGGTAAGAAGAAGGATGCAGGTGAAATATTAACAATTTGAGGAGAGAGGAGAATATATTAATAGTAACTATTTATTAAGAACTGAATGTGTAAGGAAACGTCGCATGACTGCTTGCATTGGACGCACTTGAGGATCCACCCGTGGGCTTGTGGTCTTGAAATTCACAGTGAGACCACCTAGTGTGGCTTTTTGTTTTCTGTCTTCTGAGTTCGGTGGCACAGAGGCAGGCAGGGAGCCAGAGGTGTTGGCTATAACCAGGGTTGCAGGCTTGGCCATTGAATAACTCAGAGTAGGAGATAGCAGGGAGGTGAGGGGCATGCAGGGGAGTAATTATAAAGTTCAGCTATGGATTTAATCTGGATAAAGGGGCAAAGGACACGGAGTAGGAAGCAGTGAGAAAAGGGGGCAGGTTTAATGAATTGTTGATTTCAGTGTGGTTGACAATTGTTGAAGTTGTGATATAGGAGAGAGTGACCAGGAAAACTGGAAGATAGTGGCCAAAATGTGAGATGCATGAAATTGAGAATAAGGATGTGTTACAGTTATTGGTCCTGGCAGAAGTCTGGAGTCTGACCATGGGACTGAGTGACTGAGAGTAAGTGAAGAAAAGATCGTCGGAAGAGGCAAGTTCAACTAATTGGGAGGCCTGGGTGTTTGAAATTATGGAGAATATTGAGAATTGAGGTAGGAATAGGTTGCCAAGCATATCAGGGAGGCAGGAGTTAAAACATGGTGGGGAGGGGGTGCGAGTCTGGGGTTATTAGGTGATAGAAACAAGGAGAGGTGCTGTGCAGTAGTCAGATGATGTATTTAAAATGGGGGTTAGGAAGGAAGGCTTGGGGGATGGTGGGAGAGAGAAGTACACCTTCCCTACTTATAAACAGAGTGCAACCCAGGCCTGCAGAGAGAAGCTCCTCGCTGCCTCGGAGGCATGGACCTGGGGAAACACCAGGCGTTGGTTACAGTGAATGGGTGAAGGGATATTTACAGGATTCCTCGGGAAGAGATTCCCTTTCCAACTGAGGGTGAGCTTGTGCTTATCACAGGCTGTGAGTTCTAGATGGTGCAGTTGTGGGGTTTCTGGGAGATGGGAGGTGACAGAATATGGAAGTGCTGAGCCCCTGTGGGGATTCGGTGTGGGTGATGAAGCGTGAACTGGGGGTCTGGGGCTGCTGGCGGAGGTCCACAGGCACAGGATAAAGGGTACAATGGGATGTCCTGGCGGACTCCAGATTGCGCCTGCTGGGAGACAGGGGTCTTTGCAGAGAGGGAAGGAAACCTGGGGAAGGGCACTCTTATTACTTGAGGAACTTTGGTGGGGGGCACACCATGTGTCCTGTGGGACCTTTCCCAACCAGGGAGCGAACCCATGCGCCTGCATGTGGAACACAGAGTCTTAACCACCGGGAAGTCCCTTGAAGAACTTTTAAAGCAAAAATATTTTGTGGGATCGGAGCTTTCTGCTGATGTTTTTATCAAAGATGGTTAAAGGACGAAAAACGTAAAGAAGGTTCCAGATCCGGTGCTCATAATTTCCACCCTTTTTCTTGTTTAATCCTTACAACAAGTCCTTAAAATAGGTACTTAATGCTCATTCGCACAAACTTAGGTGCAGAATCATAAAGTTTAAACAGTTTTGTTTTTTTTTAAATTCTGGTTTTTCATAGGGCTTGCTTTTTTTTTTTTTTTGTCTATTTTTGGTCGCGCCAGCTCTCTTGCTGTTTGTGTGGGCTACTCTCGAGTTCCGGTGCGTGGGCTTCTGCTGCACTGGCTTCTCTTGTTGTGGAGCCTGGGCTCTAGGGCACACACGCGTATAGTTGCGGTGCACAGGCTTGGTGGTTGAGACTTGGGGGCCCGAGAGGACGGGCTCAATAGTTGTGGCACGCAGACTTGGTTGCTCTGAGGCATGTGAACTCTTCCCAGACCAGGGATCGAACCCTTGTCCCTTGCATTGGCAGATGGGTTCTTTATCACTGAGCCACCAGGAAAGTCCAGAATAATTTTATTGAAGTAATATATCTAGTGGTAGAATTAGAATTTGGACCCAATCCTTTTTTGGTTTGTGCCCCGTCTGCTCTGCTATGGAGCTTTGTATTTAGAGAAGAATATTAAAAATGGAGCCTTGAATGAGAACTTTGCATACATACATCTTTGCTTAGAAGTTCTGATGCCCTTTGCAGTACTCTTAGTTCCTAAGACTGATTATTTGACCAACTTAAGGTGGATGGGGGAGCCTGGTGGGCTGCCGTCTATGGGGTCTCACAGAGTCGGACACAACTGACATGACTCAGCAGCAGCAGCAAGGTGGACCTGAAACCTTCATGAGAATGATCCCAACTATCTCATCCACACCCACAAACTTAGGGAAAATTGTCCTCACGTTCCTCACTTTTTTTTTTTTAAGGCTGGGAATAGTTTTTGGAATACTCTTCCCCTTTTATTCCTCATAGACCCAACCTTGAGGCGAGATTGCACCCAGTATTCTCAGGATGCTTGCTTTTTCTGGGCCAGCTGCAAATAGCAACTCTTCTTCCATGTTCCTCCCAGTATGTCAGGGTGCTCAGAAAATGTTTGAAGGGCAAATGCTGTTCCCTTCCCTCCCTCTTTCCTTGTTTGGTTGTCTGGCATTGCTTTATCTGCCCCATCGGTGTTTAAAACTCAGATCAAAGGTTTTAAAGGGAAGGCTCAAATGTAAGCTCTGCTTCATGGCCACTTGCAGATTTATTTCTGCGATTAAGTGTCGTTGGTACAGGATATGGCAGTTGCTTAAATTCAAAGTCTTGTGCTAAGTTGTGAGGAATTTCTGAAGTCAGACGTGAGGGGATCGTGCCTGTTAACATTCCCATGGATGGTGGCATGATTGTCAGGAGTCATTTCCTAATGAACCAAGTGAGATTCTCAGAATTAACGAAGGTTTGGGAGGGTAACGCTGCCATAGCAGTCTGATTTAAAGATTTGGGGATCTTCAGTCTGGAAAAGCAAGAGATGAAAGAAGATAACTATTTAACTTTCACAGCAATTATAGAGAAACTTTATTAATATTTATTATAGAGTCTCTGTTGATGTTTAGTTGCTAGTGTGTTAGTTGCTTAGTCGTGTCCGATTCTTTGCGACCCCACAGACTGTAGCCCGCCAGGCTCCTCTGTCCATGGAATTCCCCAGGCAAGAATACTGGAGTGGGTTGCCATTTCCTTTTCCAGGGGAATATTCCCAACCCAGGGGTTGAACCCAGGTCTTCTGCATTACAGGCAGATACTTTACCATCTGAGCCACCAGGGAGGTCTGTTTAGTTGCTAAGTTTGTGTCCAGCTCTTATGACCCCATGGACTGTAGCCTGCCAGGCTCCTCTGTTCATGGGATTTCCCAGGCAAGAGTACTGGAGTGGGTTGCCATTTCCTTCTCCAGGGCATCTCTCCACCCAGGGATCGAACCCTTGTCTCCTGCATTGGCAGGCTGGTTCTTTACCACTGAGCCACCTAGGAAGCCCCTGTAATAAAAGATATATAGAGTGGCCTTATGTTCTATACCTGACAAAACCTTGATACTTTAAACATCTGTGTCAGTTTCAGATTTATTAATTTATTTAATGAATATGTATTGACACCAGCTATGTGTTAGGCTTCCCTGGTGTTTCAGATGGTAAAGAATCTGCCTGCAATTCGGGAGACATGGGTTCCATACCTGAGTTGGGAAGATTCCCCTGGAGGCGGGCATGGCAACCCACTCTAGTATTCTTGCCTGGAGAATCCCCAGGGACAGAGGAGCCTGGCAGGCTACAGTCAAGGGGTCGCAAAGAGTCAGACACGATTGAGCAACTAAAGACAGCACAGCATATGTGCTAGGCACTGTTCTACACAAAACAGATAGATGTTGTGCTCTTATATAGCAATAGACAGTGTAAACCAGTAGATACATGTGATTGAGAGGCAGGTGGCTGTACCTGTTAAAGAAAGCAAGGGAAGGAGATGGTGCGTGACCGTGGGCTCTGGGGTGCTACAGTTGATAGGGTGGTCAGGGAAGATCTCTTTGAAAAGTGACGTGTGGGCAGAGACCTCAGTGAGAGTGAGCCATGTGCAAATCTATGAATTGAGCTTTCCAGCTGAGGGAATAAAAGATGCAGAGAGCCTGAGATAAAAGTGTGCTTGACATCTTTGAGATGAAGCAAGGAAACCAGTTTGATTAGGGCCTGGTGATGATAAGCAGAAGTGTGGAGGAAGTCAGAAAGGTATCCGGGAGCCAGATTATAAAGATGTAGTATTTTATTTCGGATGTAGGTAGACGTCATGAGTTTTTGAGCACTAGACTGACATCATCCGAGTCACAGATTGAAAGGATCTCTCTAGCTGATTTGCAGATAGTGGAATAAAGTAGGCAGAGTGAAGGAAAGAAAAAAGATGGCTGGACCTGGAGGGCTAGTTGTGGAGATGATAAAAGTGATTGGATTTGGGATTTTCTTGACAGGTTGGGTATAGATATGAGAGAGAGCCATCTCAAGGACTCCAGGGCCTCTGAAGGAGGAATAGGATTGGAAGGTTTCTTTTGGGTATGATAGTGTTCATATGCCTATTAAACATGTAGTTGGAGAGATAGGCAGATACTGTAAGGATTGGATTAATTTCAGGGGAAAGGTCTGGGTTAGAAAAAGGAGTCAGCCAAACTACTTCCTTGATCTGAGCCAGTTTTCAGCATAAGGAGTTGATGTAATAACTTCTGAAGGTTCAGTGGGTTGGGTGTTGTTTTGTGGGAATGGGGGCATTTTTTTTTTATAATGAGTATAATGAACTCAGGTTATTTATGTATTTGGCATGCTTTTTCAGAAATTGAGGTGTAGTTAATTACAATGCTGTGTTAGTCTGAAGTGCACAGCAAAGTAATTCAATTATACATATATACATACATACATATATATTTCAGATTCTTTTCCATTATAGTTACTATAAGATATTGAATAGTTTCCTGTGCTATACTCTAGGAATTTACTGTTTATGTTTCTCAGTGTATATATGTTAATCATAAATTCCTGATTTATCTCTTCCTCCCCTGTCCCCTATTATTCCCATTGGTAACCTTAAGTTTGCTTTTTATGTCTGTAAATCTATCTCTGTTTTGTAAGTAAGTTCATTTGTATCATTTTTTACGATTCTGCAAATAAGTTACAGCTTTTCTTCAGAGGAGCAAGCATCTTTTAATTTCGTGGCTGCAGTCACCGTCTGCAGTGATTTTTTTTTGGAGCCCAAGAAAATAAAGTCTGTCACTATTTTTTCCCCATCTATTTGCCATGAGGTGATGGGATATACTGTATATATGTACCACATTTTCTTTATCTGTTCCTCTGTTGATGGACATTTTGGATGCTTCCATGACTTGCCTATTGCTGTGAATGCTGAAGTACATGTATCCTTTCAAATTAGAGTTTTCTCTGGATTTATGCCCAGGAGTGGGATTGCTGGATCATATGATAATTCTATTTTTAGTTTTTTAAGGAGCCTCCGTATCCCACCAGCAGTGTAGGAGGGTTCCTTTTCCTCCCCACCCTCTCTAGCATTTATTACTTGTAAATTTTTTGATGATGGCAATTCTGAGCAGTGTGAGGTGATACCCCATTGTAATTTTGATTTGCATTTTAAAGAATGATTAGCAATATTGAGTAGCTTTTCATGTGCCTGTTGGCCATCTGTATGTTTTGTATGGAAAAATGTCTATTTAGGTCTTCTGCTTATTTTTTAAATTTAAAAAAAAATTAAACTATATGAGCAGTTTGTACATTTTGGAAATTAATCTCTTGGTGGCATTGTTTGCAAATATTTTCTCCCAGACCATAGGTTGTCTAGGACTTCCAAAATTACATTGAATATGAGTGGTGAGAGTGGACATCCTTGAGTTGTTCCTGATCTTAGACGAAATGCTTTTAGCTTTTCAATGCTGAGTATAATGTTAACTGTAGGTTTATCACATATGTCTTTTATTTTGTTGAAATATGTCCCCTCTCTGCCTACTTTATGAAGAGTTTTTATCATAAATGAATGTTGAATTTTATCAAAAGTTTTTCCCCCATCAATTGAGATGATCATATGTCTTTTATTCTTCAGTTTGTTAGTGTGATATATCACATGATTGATATGTGGATATTGAAAAATCCTTATGTCCCTGAGATAAATCCCACTTGATCATGGTGTATAATACTTTTAATGTATTGTTGCAGTTGGTTTCCTAGGATTTTGTTGAGAATTTTTTCATCTATGTTCATCAGTGTTATTGACCTCTAATTTTCCTTTTTTTGTGATGTCTTTACAGTGGAAGCAGTGTCAGACTTTATTTTTGGGGGCTCCAAATCACTGCAGATGGTGATTGCAGCCAGGAAATTAAAAGACGCTTATTCCCTGGAAGGAAAGTTATGACCAACCTAGATAGCATATTAAAAAGCAGAGACATTACTTTGCCAACAAAGGTCCGTCTAGTCAAGGCTGTGGTTTTTCCAGTGGTCATGTATGGATGTGAGAGTTGGACTGTGAAGAAAGCTGAATGCCGAAGAATTGATGCTTTTGAACTGTGGTGTTGGAAAAGACTCTTGAGAGTCCCTTGGACTGCAAGGAGATCCAACCAGTCCATCCTAAAGGAGACCAGTCCTGGGTGTTCATTGGAAGGACTGATGCTGAGGCTGAAACTCCAATACTTTGGCCACCTCATGCAAAGAGTTGACTCATTGGAAAAGACCCTGATGCTGGGAGGGATTGGGGGCAGGAGGAGAAGGGAATGACAGAGGATGAGATGGCTGGATGGCATCACTGACTCCATGCACATGAGTCTGGGTGAACGCCGGGAGTTGGATGGACAGGGAGGCCTGGCGTGCTGCAGTTCATGGGGTCGCAAAGAGTCGGACACAACTGAGTGACTGGACTGAACTGAACTGTCTGGTTTTGGTATCAGGGTGATGGTGGTCTCATAGAGTGAGTCAGAAGCAGGATTCTCAGGCTGTCCTTCTGGTTCTGTACTGGAATTCAACGTACTAAGCTCCCTGGTTGTCATTTTCTCCTAGGAACCCTAACGACGTCTTAGGCAGTCTGAATCTGTTTGACAGATATTGAAACTTTTAGCTAATCTTTTTTCTTATCCTGTCTTCACTTTTGTGGGTTTAGTTCAGTCAGTAAAGAATCTGCCTGCAATGCAGGAGACTCGGGTTCGATTCCTGGGTCGGGAAGATCCCCTGGAGAAGGAACTGGCAACCCACTCCAGTATTCTTGCCTGAAGGATTTCATGGACAGAGGAGCCTGGTGGGCTACAGTCCAGGGGGTTGCGAGAGTCGGACACGACTGAGTGACTTTCACTTTCACTTCATTTTTATCCTCTCCCAGTAGGCTGGTACCACGATAGTCTGGGGTCAGTCTTTGTTTTTGTAAAATTACTGTGAGTGGTTCTTTGTATTGAGAAGACCATCCATGTGATTAGGTTATTGATCCTTTTTCGATTCCTTCCCATCCGTTTAAGCGCCCTGTGAAGGCTAAGGAGTTGGCTAGCTGGGCACCACATGCTGCTGCCTGTCTCTGCCCCTCTCTCCTCTGCTTATCCTGTGGTAAGCTATGGCCTTCTGTGGCAGAGTTGAACAGATGCAGCCATGTTGCTTCTAATAGATTTTAGTTCATATCATTTTCCAGTTATTTATTTTGAATATAATTTTTAAAATTCACTAGGGGTATTGCATTTCCATCTAGGGAAAGCCTCTCTTGAGGGTATCTGAGATTTGCTGAACATGTAAAGTTTCTTTCTATGGCTTTATAATTTCCTGAGTAGTGCTTTCTTACAGATTTGTTTTTTTGTTTGTTTGTTTGTTTTTGTATTGGGGTATAATCTTACAGAGGTTTTTTTTTTTTTTTTTTTGTATTGGGTAATGATCCATTAACAAACAATATTGTGATAATTTCAGAAGGTTTTCTTTTTTAAGTTTAGTCAGGAAAGAAAGTCAATTTAAGGAAAAGGCATTTTAAAACACTGATGTTGCTGTTCCACAATTAGCAATGGTTGTACCTAGAAAAAGCAAGAGTCTCAAAAGTCTTGTAGCCCAATTTGCTCTTGCAAAAGTATAAAAGTTTCTAATTTTGCTTTTTTTTTTTTTTTACAATTGCTATTCTGTGTTCTAATTGCCTGCTTAAAAAAAAAAAAAACCCTTGATATTATTATGAGATCTTTAGAAACAAGACTTGCTAATGAATGCAGAGACTGTGTGGGATAGGATGGGGAAATATATTGGATGGAAAAATTTTTCTTTTCTTACCCTTTTTTTGGAGAATTGATGTAGGTTCTTCCAGAGAGTAAAATAAACTATAAAGCTAAGTAGAGCAGGCTCATGTAGTTATAATAAATGCTCTTGGTTATTTTAATAAGACTCTATGTTCATGGGTAGCCTGTGTTAATAGGTGAATTTATTGTGTTTTGTTAGTGATTATTTGTTTAGCAAAACATAATTAAATATGAAAACCTTACATTTTTATCAGATCTTGTGCTGGTTCTTAAGCAAATTATGTTCATGTGGTAAAATTTAAATTAATCTGTATGGAAGATAGAGGTGGAAAAAGCATTTTGTTTATTGTAGATTTGGGGTAAAGTCCAGAAATATTACCTAATCAGAATAATGTAAGCAGAAATCACTCTTTGTTTCAATTCTCATTAATAATATTTCTTTTTAGGCTACTTTTTTCTGCAATAACAGTTTATACAATCTAGTTTTAATTTTAAAGTTTTACTTTCAATCCTTTAGTGTCTTAGATCGGAGAAGGCAATGGCACCCCACTCTAGTACTCTTGCCTGGAAAATCCCATGGACGGAGGAGCCTGGTGGGCTACAGTCCATGGAATCACTGAGGGTCGGACACGACTCAGTGACTTCACTTTCACTTTTCACTTTCGTGCATTGGAGAAGGAAATGGCAACCCACTCCAGTGTTCTTGCCTGGAGAATCCCAGGGACGGGGGAGCCTGGTGGGCTGCCGTCTATGGGGTCGCACAGAGTCGGACACGACTGAAGTGACTTAGCAGCAGCAGCAGTGTCTTAGATCATTCATGACACCAATTATAGAGGCTTCAAAGATGTGACTGAATCTATACTAATCACAGTAATATCTTGAACATGTTTTGCTTAAAGATTTATTTGTCTTCTCAATTTGTTTCTCATAATTTACCTCACTCACTTCAGAGTGTTGAAGCCAAAACAGAATAAACGTTTAGTATCAGATAATTTTCTCCTCGCCAGCCACATCTCTGTGGCTGGGCTGAACATGGTGATTGAGGTTTTCCTTGGTTACGTGAACATTTGTGCAGCAGTGGGAGGTGAAAGTGTGGCACCTGAGGCTCAGTCATTCCATTCTGTGTGGCCATTTCTTCCTTATTTTGAAGCAGATGTGGAAAAGAGAAAAAAGATCCCGGTTCGTCATCAGAGTTCTTTCTGGTATCTCAGTCCTCACTAGCAAGAACCTATTTGTTCTTGGCAGATCTGTCTCTTCACTCTTAGGCTGACCGAGGACAGCGCTGGGGCCGCCTTTGGAACCTTGATCAGTACCCCCACCCCCACTTGGAGCATTTTGGAGAACCTGCTTTTCTTGGTGGCGCTGGTGGTAAAGAACCCACCTGCCAACGCAGGAAACATAAGAGACGCGGGTTTGATCCCTGGGAAGACCCCCTGGAGGAAGAAATGGCAACGCACTCCAGTATTCTTGCCTGGAGAATCCCTTGGACAGAAGAGCCTGGCGGGCCACAGTCCGTAGGGTTGCAAAGAGGTCACGTATGAGTGAAGTGGCTAGCATACGCAGGTTTTTCTCCCTTACTGGGAAAGGTGAGAAAGCATGTTGGAGACAGCTGTGCCATTTGATGATTCGTTTTCTTTTTGTGTGTGTCCTTTAAAATAAACGTTGAAAATTTGGAGGCCCTTTGTGATGCAGGTGATAAAGGACAAGTTGTAATTGTTTTTATGCTGAGCGATTAGGCTTACATGGAATTACGAAGTATCTCAGAAAAATCATAATTCCATGGTTTAGGAGCGGTAATCTGCTTGGGAATGTGGGTGGGGAGGGGGAAGGCTTCAATGTTGAGACTTTGTGGAGCAAGAACATCGGTTTTTTCCCTTAGGGATGCTCATCTGGGGTGGCGGGGGATGGAGGGCTGGTGGGGATTATTGGGGACAGCTGCCCTTCTTGATAGAATCATTGCTCTGAAATACCTTGTATAAACCGCACACTACCATTTCTGAGCTATAGAACACTTCCTTAAATTTTTAAATTTAAAATGTTTTAGATAATGCATAATTTATCCCATTACTTTCTGTTTCTTACCATATGCCTTGATTTTTAAGTACCTTATTCTTAATTTTGTTACCGAACCCGTGCTCTCTCGCCTTGTTAGAAAAGAGAGTAAAAGTCTTTGATGGTCTGAGATGTGATTGATGGAGTTATTTTACAACTTTAAGTAAATTTAAAATAAAATTTTAAACCCTAATCCTTCTTTGCTTACAGTGAAATATTATGACCCTATTGATGAGAGGTATTGCCTGTGAAACTTGGTCTGAGTTCTATTATTAATATAAGAGAAATTTCTGCAAATTCAATTGGGAATCAACACGTGGGCACTTTTAAAATTTCTTTTTCATGGTCTTAAATACAGAAAATCATAATCTATTTTAAGCTTCTTATAAATGATGGAGCACTTGTTTACATGGGTAAAATGACTCTATCTAAGTAGTGTATTGAAGTTCATGTTAATGTTTGCTATTTAATGACACCTAATGATATTCAATGAAGGGTTATGCTAAACTGAAGAGAAAATGTGTTACCCAGGCAACTGCCTCAGGCAGACTAGAGATTCAGGCATATGGCTCTATAGTACACATTATTTCAGCATCTTTAAGCATAAAGAACCACACATGTAATTGACTGTGAAAAATTACTGCTCAGTTACTGTATTGTACGGTCATAATAGAAGTAAATGAATACGTCATTGTTATTGGAACAAGTCTGTTGGGAACCACTTGTAGACTCTACTATTTAAGAAGCAAAAATACAATAAGAAGAAAATAGCTGGTTTAATTAACATGTAAAATTAGGTTAATTTGAATTCAGCTGGCACAGCAGATATTAATGTTGGCTTTTTTGTGTGTACATGTGATATTCTGGCTCAAGCTTATGTACTTCTGTTTCTTCCTGCCCACACCATGAATAATTTTATTTAGAAAAATACGATAAAGGCCATTTCAGCCACTGAATTTTTTGCTGTGCTCAGGGCTTCTGTTCTGATCACAACAAAAAAGCTTATTGTGTGTATCCATAATGTGAAATTCATAACTGAAAGAAAAATGTTAAAATATTTCCTAGTAACTGATAAGGTTTTTCAAAGGGGAATCAGTAAAACTTGATTTCACATATTTTTTTTAAAAATTTAGTTTTCTGCTCTTTAGTCACAGAGTGTCTAGCCGGGCACTTGCTGCATTGGCAGATGCCAGCCAGGGGCACATTTGCTCTAGCCACTTTTTGTGTGTCAGTGCTTGCTTAGATGCTCTTATTTGGCTCCAAATATCATTTTAATCATCACTTTGCTCCAGAGATCAGAAAAACTCATTGAGAAAGGTGTTGTGTTGCAATCACAAAATGATTTGACTCAATCAGCTTTTGGTATTTTAGAATGTTATTTGAACAAAAAACACCCACAGGTAGCATGTCATTAGTTGTCTCTGACTCTCTTGCAGCCCCACAGGTAGCCTGCAGCGCATGCGTGCTCAGTCACGTCTGACTCTTTGTGACGCCATGGGCTGTGCTGTAGCCCACCAGGCTCCTCTGCCCATGCAATTCTCTAGGCAAGAATACTGGAGTGGGTTGCTGTGCCCTCCTTTAGGGAATGTTCCCAACTCAGGGATTGGACCCCAGTCTCTTTATGCCTCCTGCATCGGCAGGTGGGTTCTTTACCACTAGCCCCACCTGGGAAACCCAGGCAGCGTGGACGTCTGCTAACTGTGCTTGAGAAGGTTGTTCCCTGATCTGTCTGCTGTGCTGTGGCTGCTCACAGAGTCTCTGGAGTGCAGGCTGCTTTTGTGCTTTTCACTCTCAACTGTACTAATCAAACTGGAGACTGAAGTTGGGTATTCCAAAGGGTCTGGTGGCACGTAGTCTACTGGAAGCATTTATTTTTTTATTTTTTATTTTTGGAAGCATTTAAAGTACTGATTTCCACGGTGATCTGACAGCTAAGCGGCTGCTTTATGCAGTGATAGAGGTCACTTAAAAAATGCTAGTTAACAATGTGTGTGCCTGCTGACTTTTCAGTTACTGATTCATCGGGCTTACCTGCATTTTATCTCCCCATTATCCTTCTTCATTTGCTATTTAATTAGTGTATTTATTTATGGCCATGCTGCATAGCATGTGGGATCTTAGTTCCCCAACCAGGGATTGAACCTGGGCCCCTGCACTAGAAGCATGGAGTCTTAACCACTGGACTGCTAGGAAGTGCCTTTTTTAAAATTTTATTTTTATTTTTAGGCATTAACCATTTAAATAGCATTGAAAGTCTTCTCATCCAGCCTTAAAAGAATTAGGGAGGATCTCAGAAACCTAGATTTTTAAAAAAACCTACTTTGGTGTTGTTCAGTTGCTCAGTTGTGTCCGATGCTTTGTGACCCCATGGACTGCAGCACACTTTCCCATCCTTCATTGCCTCCCAGGGTTTGCTCAAACTTAAGTCCATTGGTCGATGATGCCATCCAACCATCTCATCCTCTGTTGCTCCCTTCTCGTCCTACCCTTAATGTTTCCCAGCACTGGTCTTTTCCAGTGAGTTGACTCTTCACATCAGGGGCCAAAGTACTGGAGCTTCAGCATCAGTCCTTCCTGTAAATATTCAGGGTTGATCTTCTTTTATCTTCATCAAGAGGCTTTTTAGTTTCTCTTTCCTTTCTGCCATGTATCTGAGGTTATTGATATTTCTCACGACAATCCTGATTCCAGCTTATGATTCATCCAGCCTGACATTTCGCATGATGTACTCTACATATAAATTAAATAAGCAGGGTGACAATATACAGCCTTGACATACTCCTTTCCCAATTTTGAACCAGTCCATTGTTCCATGGGAATGGTCTTGATCCCTGTCTCCTGTACAATGTCACGAACCTCATTCCATAGTTCATCAGGCACTCTATCTATCAGATCTAGGCCCTTAAATCTATTTCTCACTTCCACTGTATAATCATAAGGGATTTGATTTCGGTCATACCTGAATGGTCTAGTGGTTTTCCCTACTTTCTTCAATTTAAGTCTGAATTTGGCAATAAGGAGTTCATGGTCTGAGCCACAGTCAGCTCCTGGTCTTGTTTTTGCTGACTTTATAGAGCTTCTCCATCTTTGGCTGCAAAGAATATAATCAATATGATTTCTGTATTGACCATCTGGTGATGTCCATGTGTAGAGTCTTCTCTTGTGTTGTTGGAAGAGGGTGTTTGTTATGACCAGTGCATTTTCTTGGCAAAACTCTATTAGTCTTTGCCCTGCTTCATTCCGTATTCCAAGGCCAAATTTGCCTGTTACTTCAGGTGTTTCTTGACTTCCTACTTTTGCATTCCAGTCCCCTATAATGAAAAGGACATCTTTTTTGGGTGTTAGTTCTAAAAGGTCTTGTAGGTCTTCATAGAACCATTCAACTTCAGCTTCTTCAGTATTACTGGTTGGGGCATAGACTTGGATTACTGTGATATTGAATGATTTGCCTTGGAAACGAACAGAGATCATTCTGTCGTTTTTGAGATTGCATCCAAGTACTGCAGTTTGGACTCATTGTTGACCATGATGGCCACTCCATTTCTTCTGAGGGATTCCTGCCCGCAGTAGTAGATATAATGGTCATCTGAGTTAAATTGACCCATTCCAGTCCATTTCAGTTCGCTGATTCCTAGAATGTCGACATTCACTCTTGCCATCTCTGAAAAGAAGAGAAGTGTAAAAGCAAAGGAGAAAAAGAAAGATAGAAACATCTGAATGCAGAGTTCCAAAGAATAGCAAGAACAGATAAGAAAGCCTTCTTCAGCGATCAGTGCAAAGAAATAGAGGAAAACAACAGAATAGGAAAGACTAGGGATCTCTTCAAGAAAATCAGAGATACCAAAGGAACATTTCATGCAAAGATGGGCTTGATAAAGGACAGAAATGGTATGGACCTAACAGAAGCAGAAGATATTAAGAAGAGATGGCAAGAATACACAGAAGAACTGTACAAAAAAGATCTTCATGACCCAGATAATCACGATGGTGTGATCACTCACCTAGAGCCAGACATCCTGGAATGTGAAGTCAAGTGGGCCTTAGAAAGCATCACTATGAACAAAGCTAGTGAAGGTGATGGAATTCCAGTTGAGCTATTCCAAATCCTGAAAGATGATGCTGTGAAAGTGCTGCACTCAATATGCCAGCACATTTGGAAAACTCAGCAGTGGCCACAGGACTGGAAAGGTCAGTTTTCATTCCAATCCCAAAGAAAGGCAATGCCAAAGAATGCCCAAACTACTGCACAATTGCACTCATCTCACACACTAGTAAAGTAATGCTCAAAATTCTCCAAGCCAGGCTTCAGCAATATGTGAACCATGAACTTCCTGATGTTCAAGCTGGTTTTAGAAAAGGCAGAGGAACCAGAGATCAAATTGCCAACATCTGCTGGATCATGGAAAAAGCAAGAGAGTTCCAGAAAAGCATCTATTTCTGCTTTATTGACTATGCCAAAGCCTTTGACTGTGTGGATCACAATAAACGGTAGAAAATTCTGAAAGAGATGGGAATACCAGACCACCTGACCTGCCTCTTGAGAAATTTGTATGCAGGTCAGGAAGCAACAGTTAGAACTGGACATGGAACAACAGACTGGTTCCAAATAGGAAAAGGAGTTCATCAAGGCTGTATATTGTCACCCTGCTTATTTAACTTATATGCAGAGTACATCATGAGAAACGCTGGACTGGAAGAAACACAAACTGGAATCAAGATTGCTGGGAGAAGTATCAATAACCTCAGATATGCAGATGACACCACCCTTATGGCAGAAAGTAAAGAGGAACTCAAAAGCCTCTCTATGAAAGTGAAAGTGGAGAGTGAAAAAGTTGGCTTAAAGCTCAGCATTCAGAAAACGAAGATCATGGCATCCGGTCCCATCACTTCATGGGAAATAGATGGGGAAACAGTGTCAGACTTTATTTTTCTGGGCTCCAAAATCACTGCAGATGGTGACTGCAGCCATGAAATTAAAAGATGCTTACTCCATGGAAGGAAAGTTATGACCAACCTAGATAGCATATTCAAAAGCAGAGACATTACTTTGCCAACAAAGGTTTGTCTAGTCAAGGCTATGGTTTTTCCTGTGGTCATGTATGGATGTGAGGGTTGGACTGTAAAGAAGGCTGAGCGCCGAAGAATTGATGCTTTTGAACTGTGGTGCTGGAGAAGACTCTTAAGAGTCCCTTGGACTGCAAGGAGATCCAACCAGTCCATTCTGAAGGAGATCAGCCCTGGGATTTCTTTGGAAGGAATGATGCTAAAGCTGAAACTCCAGTACTTTGGGCACCTCATGCGAAGAGTTGACTCATTGGAAAAGACTCTGATGCTGGGAGGGATTGGGGGCAAGAGGAGAAGGGGACGACAGAGGATGAGATGGCTGGATGGCATCACCGAGTCGATGGACGTGAGTCTGAGTGAACTCCGGGAGTTGGTGATGGACAGGGAGGCCTGGCGTGCTGCGATTCATGGGGTTGCAAAGAGTTGGACACGACTGAGCGACTGAACGAATCTCATCTGATCTGCTTGTTCCATGTCTGGTTCTAAGTATTACCTCTTGACCTGCATACATGTTTTGCAGGAGGCAGGTAAAGTAGTTTGGTAATCTCATCTCTTACCCAAATGGATTTTTCAGTATAGTTATAGCAACTGCTTTTCCCTTTTTTCACCAATGGTCTTTCTGTCTTTCAACATTTTTCCCCTTTATAGGCAATCCCCAGTTTAAAATGAGTCATTTATAGTGGGTTTTTTGGGTAACTTTGTATACTTTTTCTTTTTCATCAATCTTTTAATAATTTAATTTATTTTTAGTTATTTTAAAATATTGGCTATGTTCCTTGTGTCATACAGTATATCTGTGTAGCTTCATTTTTACATGATAATTTGTACCTCTTGATCCTCTACCCCTATATCTCACCTAACCCCTTCTTTCTCCCAACGCTGTTAACCACCAGTTTGTTCTTTGTGTCTGTGGGTCTGCTGCTTTTTTGTTATATTCATTAGTTTGTTGTATTTTTGTTTTTCTTTTTTAGTTGTATTTTTTAGGTTCCACATATAAGTTATATCATACAATATTTGTCTTTCTCTGTCTGACTTATTTCACTTAGCATAATATTCTCCAAGTCCATCCATGATGCTGCAGATGGCAAAAAATTTTATTCTTTATGGCTGAGTAGTTCATTCTTTGTGTATCAGTCACCTCTTCTTTATCCATTCATCTGTTCATGTACAGTTAGGTTGCTTCCCTATCTTAGCTGTTGCAAATAATGCTGCTGTGAACATTGCTAACTTTTCGAATTAGTGTTCTCTTTCTCTTGAGATACACACTCAGGAGTGAAATTGCTGGGTCATAATGGTCGTTCTATCTTTAATTTTTTGAGAAACTTCTGTAATGTTTTCCACAGTGGCTGCACCAATTTATATTCTCATGAACAGAGTATGCTTTTTATTTAAAAGAATAAAAGTCTTTGGCCAGAACTCAAAATGCCCCTGTGATATAATTAAAGTAAAGATGATTTGTGGTATACTGTATATTGAAATCTCTCCATATAGGTAACTATTCAGAATAGATACAATGTAATATAATAAGATAGCTTTTTAGGTTTTCTTTTTAAAATAATGATTTATTTAGAAAAAAAAGAATAGAATCTTATGGAGATAGAGAATATGATTTGTGTCAGTTTTACAAAGTTTGTGGTGGTTCTTTTTCTTGACGTCTTATAGGGATTGTCCATGATTAGAACATTTTTATAATTCAAAGGTTGAAAGATGGGAGGTGGCCAGACAGTTCTCTTTAGGTCCTTGGGCAGTATCATTTAACAAGGAAGGAAAGAGGCAATGGGGTATAGAGGATGTGTAGGTTACATACTTTTTGGTATGTAACTGAATGAACTGTTAGCAAAAGTGGAGTAGAATAGGGATTAATCGTACTTGTTTAACATGTTTGATCCCTCTGATAAGGAAGAAAATGTTGGAGATATAAGAACACCCTCTGTTAACCCCAGTACTTGGCACAGTCAGACTTGGGCAGCTCACATGCTGTTTGAAATGAACTGCAAGGCAGTGGCCAGACAGGTAGTTCTGGAAGTATGGGCATATCACTTACTGGGTTAAGCTCACAGTTACAAGAGCCTATATATTTATCTTCTTTTGGCAATATGGGGACCATGATATATGCAGAGGTGGTATTTATAGTGTGCTAAATTCATGATAACAATACAGTAAAATTGCTAATAAAATCTTTAATAGGTTTTTGAAGCCAGACAGTAGCCTGCTTGTTTGAACAATATTCAATTTGCCAGATTTCATTGCAGCCAGTGAATTTAAATAGCCCCTTGGCAAACGCTGCCGTGAGACTTCAACCTGAATGCATGGTGGAGCAGGGGACCCCAGTTGGCCCGAGAACAGATGCCCTCCTGGAAATGCCAAACTGGTGTTGGAGCCGGGGTGGCTGCAGACAGCTCCCTGTGCCTGAAGATGGAAGAAAATGGGATTGTAGGGCACCTGTGAAAGATGAGGAAAGGAGGTCTGTTCCAACCTGTCCAGCAGAGCCATGCTGCCAGTTAGGCAAAGGGTAAACTAGAACTCCAGCTTCTTTCTACCTTGTTACTGATTTAAAAAAGTTTTTTTAATTGGAGTATAATCTACAATGTTATGTTGGTTTCTGCCATACAGCAAGATGCATCAGCCATAAGTGTGGTTCCGCCCCTCCGTCTCGAACCTCCTTCCCTCACCACCCCCTCCATCCCACCCCTCTGGTCACCACGGACACCAGGCTGAGCTTCTGTGCCATGCGGCAGCTTCCCAGCAGCTGTCTCTCTCACAATAGCAGTGTATATGTGTCAGGGCTACTCTCTCAATTCCGCCTACCCTCTTCTTCCTCCACACCCCCCACCCCCCCGCTGGGTCCGCAAGCCTTTTCTCTGCCTCTGTCCTCTGTGTCTCTTTTCCTGCCCTACAAATGGGTTCATCAGTACCATTTTTCGAGATTCCCATATATAACTGGTTTTTAGAATATAAAATGAGGTCATATCATTGTCTCTTTCTAGAGAGTGTTAACAGTTGCTTTATATGCTTAGAGCTATTGAAGCTTAGTTTGTGTACTTACTAACCATCTGTTGGGTATTGAATAAAATCTTTATTCATGACCTCCATCATCTGGTCAAGTAGCAGATCTCATATCCTTAGTAGTCTGTGCTGTTCTAGTGGCCTCAGGCCACCAGGCATCCCCAGGGCACACCTGACTTGCTCCGGGGCTTTAAAAGCTGGTGCTTTGACCTCTGGGACAAGCCTGCCAGCTCTGTCTAGAGCACGTATCCTGGATTTGACCACTTCTGTTTCTCACTCTCCTGCAATGGCCCTGGTCCCACCCACTTGAAACTGGACTCACTGCTTCACCTGCAGTCTGTGCTCCAAGGTGTCCCGAGTGTTCTTTCCAGGAGCTCACATCATTTCCACTGCCAAAGACCCCCCAACATGACTGGAGGTCCTCAGCAGAGGGGAGTGATGTACTTGGAATGAAATCCAAGTGTGTGGATGAAAAGCAGTCTGTGTGCCCTGCACCCTCCTTCATCCCTATCCCTCTGCCTGCACACCGCCCCCCACCCCCGCCCCCCACGCTGGGAACTTGCCAAGGTTGGTGGTAGGGCCCGATTTCACAGTGAGCTTTCTTCCACCAAAATACCCGTGCTCCCTCCTCTTCATCATTTAGGTCTTAATGCTACCTCCCCAAGCGGCATCTTCTCGCCATCTAGCCCGATTGTTCTCAAGCTCAGCTGCATGGGAAGTTTAAAAAAACAAACGCGTGTACACACTGCTATATTTAAGATGGATAACCAATGAAGACTATTGTACAGCACATGGAACTCTGTTCTGTGTTATGTGCCAGCCTGGATGGGAGTGGAGTTTGGGGGAGAATGGATACATGTGTCTGTCTGGCTGAGTCCCTTCACTATTCCCCTGAAACTGTCACCGATTAACTGTTGTTAATTGGCCATACCCCAATACAAAATAAAAGGTTTATAGGAAAACAAATAAAAAGATGATTGATCTGATCCCTCCTCATGTCCATTAAATAGACTTGCCAGGACTAAGAAGCACTACTTTAATGCATTTTTCAGGTTTATCTTCTACACAACTGTTATCTGATCTAGAATCATCTCATCTTTATTTGTGTATGTTTGTGCTCATTGCCTCCCTTCTCCAGTGGAATGAAATTCCTCAAGGACATGGATTCTGTCCACTGTATTTGTTTTCATGGTATCCCCAGTGCCAAGAGCATTGCCTGGCATACAATAAGTGTAGGGTACAAATATTTTGGTGGCCTGAACAGTGTATATTTGCCAGGCATTCAGGAGGGAGATAAAAGACTGGAAAAGCCCCAAAGTTGTTAAAGATGTTCAAGTCACGGAGGCCGAAACTCTTCTGATAAACTGGCGATCACAGGAGAGCCTAGTTCCGTTTTTGTTTTTTTGTCTTTTGACATTCACAGACATGTGAACCTGATGGTCTGGCGGTCTGAACCCAGCTTTTGGAGTTAGATTTTACTTTTATCTCTGCCATTAATCCTGTGCAATTGTTTAGCTTCTGTTGTGCACACAGAAGAGGGTTGTAAGGAGAAGTTATTTTTGCGAAGCACTCTTGTGGTTAGGAACCTTAAGTAAAAGTGGTAATTGGATTTTGATATGGTGCATTGTCTACGACCAAAGTTTCTGAAGTCTAAAGCGATCAGATCCTTATGTGCAGTTGCTTAAACTTTCATAGCCGCAGAGCTGGCCTGGAGATAGGTACCAGGCGAGAGATGAAAGGGACCACATGGGGTACAAGCTACTGCCGACTAAGAATAAGCAACAGCAGGGAGGAAGAGACCTGGAGGTTTTCCACCTTGCATGGCCAGCGGTGGTGTGAGCCTCTCCACAGTCATTTGCTTCTTTTTTCAGTTCTCCCCCGACACCCCATCTTATTCAGTCTTTCTGCCAGTACCCAAGTTTAGGTCCTTGCTGTTTTGTTTATAGAATTTTTTTTTCTTTTTCTTACTACACAAGTAATTCAGTATGTGTGTATTGAAAAGATTAGAAAATATAGGCAAGCAAAAGGAAAAAAAATTTCAAATTTCTAGTATTTTAATTTCCTAGAGATACCTCTAACAATTTGGTGTTCACTCTCGAAACTCTTTTTGCGTATCATTTTTTTTGTCCATTTTAACAAAATGGGCTTGTTGTCTATATAATTTGTGTAACCAACTTTCTACTTAATGGCATGAATTTATTTATTGCAGTTGGTAGTGGTTGGACGGTTTTCTGTGTATGAATGGGCCTTTAATCAGTCACGCATTGTCACATATTGAGGTGGTCTTCCCTCTTTTCACTGTTAACAGTACTGCTTGAACATTCCTATAGGTTTAAGTTTGCACACGTCCGTTGATTATTTTTTAGGGTAAATTCTGAGAAGTGGGATTGTGGTGTCAAAGAGTGTGGGCATTGTTCAGACTCTCGCTGTGGCTAATGAGAATTCGCTGTATGATGCGGGGAGCTCAGCCTGGTGCTCTGTAACGACCTAGAGGAGTGGGAGGGAGCTTCAAGAGGGAGGGGACATATGTACACTTACAGCTGGTTCACGAAGATGTACAACAGAAACCAACACAACACTGTAGAGCAGTTATCCTTCAGTTAAACAAAAAGGTAAGACTTGCTGTGCTGTTGGGTTGCCCTCTGCAGAGCAAGGTGCCATATGCTTCGATCCTCGTGTCATAAGGAGCCTTTCTTTCTCCTTCACGTCTTCAGGAGTCTTCCCTGGACTCAGCCAGCAGTCTCCCTGTACCCAGGCTCTTCTCCCTCCAATTCACTTTACACTCTTCTGCCAGATCGAATGGTCTGAAGCCCAAACCCATCACGTCACTAACAGTTCCAGACTTGATCTGCTATTGCAGGCACCATGCCTGCCTTTGCACTCGTCGTTACTCGAGCTTGCTTGCACTTCCTGTGGCTCTTCATCTCCAGTCTTCTTTCCTTGGTTCCTCACTCACCATCTGCCCCTCCCCTCCCCAGCCGCAGACCTCCAGGTGTTCGGGGCAGAAGTTGTACTTTTCCTCTCTATGTTCATAGCAAGGGCCTGCGCTCAGCACATAGACCCGCCCCCAGATTCCCACTGGAGTCAACGGTCTCTCCATCCCCTGCCTGCCCTCTCGACTTGATCATCTGCTCTCTCTTATAAGACCAATATTACATGACCATGTGGGCACAGCTTCCCTCTGATGCCATGTGTTCCTAATTTTACTTTCTCCATCTCCTCCTTTCTCTCAGTGTAACAGTACCCTCTCCCTCCTCTGAATTCATAGAGCAGTTTATCTCTACTTCTCTTGTGTTGCTTATGACTTTTTCCATAATGTCATAATTTTCAGTATATATTCTCTATTGTAAGTCTCTCCAGGCTGAGAGCTAGCCCTTGCAAAATGAGAAGGGCAGGAGAGGAGGCCTACAGTATGCTACTGTGAAGAAGCACTGCTGTGGGGGAAGGAGAGGGTGCCACCAGCTGAGACAGTAGCATTGACATATGTACATTACTGGGTATAAAATAGATAGCTAGTGGGAAGCTGCTGTCTAACACAGAGCCCAGCTTGGCGCACTGTGATGACCTAAGGGGTGGGATGGCAGGGCAGGGCGGGAGGGAGGCTCTAGAGGGAGGAGATACACACACACACACACACACACACACACACACTTTAACACTTATGGCTGATTCACATTGTTGTATAGCAGAAACTACCACAACATCGTAAAGCAAGCATCCTCCAATTAAAAATAAAAATAATAAAAAAGAAGCGCTGCCATCACTTTGGTATATGTATCCTCTGGAATCTTCCTCTGTCCACAGTAGATGTGCAGTCTGGCAGCATCCTAAGCATGATGTCCAGAGGCACTCCACTTTTGATCCCCTTCCTCCTCGGCTTGGTGTGTGAAAGCAGTGTGTAGTGTTTCAGCTGTTTTACCCAGACTTTAAAGGACTTGTAGGTGCTGTTATAAATGGCTTTCAGAAGAACAATAGCTCTGCTGGTTTGGAGAGCAAAAATGATTCACTTAAAAAAAAAAATAAAAAACTCTCTGCTCGTGTCAGAAGCATGAAATAGTGTAGTTGGAAACCTACTCTCCTTGAATCTTGAGATTCCCCGAATCCCACTGTCAGTCAGGTGCTGAAGGTGAGCATCAGTGTCCCAGTTGGGACTGTTCCTTAGAGACCAGTCACAGAGCTTGTCAGAGTTGTGTGATTTATCAGAGAGGGCATCTGCCACTGTCCAGGGCTTCCCTGGTGGCTCAGTGGTAAAGAATCCAGTCACAATACAGAAGATGCAGGAGATGTTGGTTCGATCCCTGAGTCGGGAAGATCCCCTGGAGAAGGGCATGGCAACCCACCCCAGTATTCTTGCCTGGGAAACCTCATGGACAGAGGAGCCTGGCAGGCTGTGGTCCATAGGGTCTCAAAGAGGCAGACAGGACTGAGGTGATTGAGCACTCACTCACCCCTGTCGAAGTTTTGGGAAGTTGAGGGTAGAAAAGGAAGTGAGTGAGCTCACCAGCCAGGTCTGAACTTGATTAAGCTTGGATCCTTTATTGTAATTTATGTTAATCCCATTAAATCTGTAAAGTGAGTCTGGAGTACTGTTTATATGAAAAACATATATATACACACACACACACACACAATGTTTTTAGATATCACACTGTAAATAAATATAGTCCTATATAATTATTCTGATAGCCTTCTAGTCAGATTACCTTGAAAATCCAAAATGACGTTGATGAACAGTAAAGCATTATTATTTCATGGCTCATCTGTATACCTCCTACGTAGACATATCAACATGATACTTGTATCTACAGGATTAGCAAATTACATACCTTTTTGGTATCTGTCACATGCCTAAAATACCAGAGCATTCTTTGGCCAGTTATGAAATCACTCTGACATTGCCAGAGGAGGCTTCGTTCTAAGAGAGATGAGATTCTCTTTTTCTGGTTATTTAAATCTTCCTTTATTCACATTAAAGAGACATCCCGTTTCTACTCACACTTTGTGATTTGTCTTAATTCACCACCATCTGTGCAGGGGTAATTTAGCGAACGTGAACATTTTTTGCCTTGACAAACTGACCCCTAGGTTAAGCTGGTGAGTGTGTGGCTGTGGGATTGTTGGTGCTGCTCTGAGGTGGTCCCAGGGCGTGATGATGGGTGGTGGCAAGAAGAAAGCAGCCAATCAGAAACACGTTCCTCCGCTGGGCTTCGGTGGTCTGGAGCCGGGTGCGTGCCTCCCTGAGTGAATGCTTGCGGGCAGCTTCATTTACAGTGCGCGCCTGCGTGCTAAGTCATCCCGCGGCCGTTGAATTTCCCCTCCTTTCCCCTTTCTCCTGCCCTAGTGTTCCAGCTCTGGTATACACCCCTGCTCACTCTAGCTGTCAGGCTCTCTTCCCCCCGTCTCCTCCTTTCCTCGCACGTTTCATCTTTCTCTGTTACATTCATCTTGTGTCCCAGTTCCTTTTCTAAAACGAATATCTGACCCTGATATTTTTTAACCCCCAAACCTCCAGTGATTTCTTACTGCCTGCAAAAAAAGAAAAGAAAAAATCAGGATTCTCCAGCTGGTCTTTCTAGGCCTTCAGGTGGCTGGCATTACAGCTCAGCCACCCTTCGGCTCCGCAGGATCACGAGGTGCAGGGCGGGTAGCGCCTCCGTCCTTCTCCAGGCACAGCACACTCCGTCGGTCGTCACCTCTGTATGGAGTTCTTCCCTCCGCGTGGATCGTCCTCCCCCTCCGCTTCTCTCCCCTCTCCATCCTCCCGTACCACTTGGAATGCGGTCCCAGTCAAACGGGAACCAGGGTACTTTGTTCTCAGGCCAAAATGGCAGAAGCCAGTTGTTTCACCTCACACAAGCCATAACATCTTCTGGTTTTCTCAGAAGTAAAAGGAGGAGGTGGAAGTCCGATGATCTCTAAGTTCTTTTCAGCTTGAACATTTGCTCTTTAAATGCCACAGCTTTGTGGAGCCTTCCTACATTCTTCCAGGTAGCGTAAATCACTGTGCCCCCCGAATGCTTTCTCTCTTCTTCTTTTTACTTCTGACACGCAGCTTGCATTCTGGGGGAGATAGATGCACGTGGCCACCTCCCATCCCGCAGCAGCTGTCGGCTAGTCCAAGCCAGGACCTTCCACTCCACGTTTGTGTTTCCCCCGCCATGCCCGCGCACTCCTGGTCCTGCTCATAGGGAGATTCTCAGTGAGGCAGACTACAGTTGAGGAGAAAACGTTCTGGGCAAGTGTTCTTCCATAGCACCTGCTGTGCCTGAATGTTCCCCTCTGTTCGGAAGGGTGTGTTTTCAGTAGTGAGCAACGTAGAGACGGTGTAATGAATACACCAGAGTTTTCCTCTCTTGGTGGCATTATCATTATAATCAGGTGACATTCCGGGAAATAGCAAAGTTAGCTTTGTAGCTCGTGCTCTGTATAAAAATGTGTTTTCTCTGTTAAATGTTTAGAAGTAAGTGTTCAGTGAAACAGGAAACCACTCCTGTTCTCTCGCTCCTATCTCCTTGAGACTTCGACTATCCCAATGTATCACTGAAATATTTGGATGTTTATAATACAAAACGGGGCTTCCCACGTGGCTCAGTGGTGAAGAATCTGCTTGTCAAAGCAGGAGCTGCGGGTTTGATCCTCGGAATGGGAAGATCCCCTGGAGGAGGGCATGGCAACCCACTCCAGTATTCTTGCCTGGAGAATCCCATGGACAGAGGAGCCTGGCAGGCCACAGTCCATGGGGTTGCAAACAGTCGGACACAACTCAGTGACTAAACAACAGTACAAAACAGTGGCAAAGAACTTTCCTAAGACAGCCTCCGTGGATTTGTTTACTCGTTGGAAGTCAAAGCCTCTGTGGCCTGTTTTGTTCTTCCTGATGGATAGATCTGATCAGATCATGACCTTGTTCAAAAACTTTATCTCTCAACTTTTGATCTCATTCCAGTGTTCTCTGATGCACTTTACTGTCCAGAGAAAATTAGTTCCTTACTGTTTTCCTTACAAACTTTTTTGCCCATGCCTTTCTGCAGCCTTTTCCCCTAAAGTGACCCCTCCCCCACTTCTACTGCATACCAGAACTTCACTAATTTTTGAGACCCGCTCTACAAAGCTTTCTTTGATTTCTTACCAAAATTCTGTTACCGTCACATTGGTGCCTGTCTTACGATTCGTCTTCCCTGTATAGTAGTCTAGATTAGTATTCATCTGTTTTACCAGACTACAAGTGTCTTGGTGTCACTTTCCACGTCTTTTAAAGTGAATGTGTTAGCCGCTCAGTCGTGTCTGAATCTTTGTGATCCCACAGACTGGGGTCAGGCTCCTCTGTCCTTGGGATTCTCCAGGCAAGATACTGAAGTGGGTAACCATTCCCTTCTCCAGGGGATCTTCCTGACCCAGGGATTGGGCCCGGCTTGGGTCTCCTGCATTGCAGCCAGATTTTTTATCGTCTGAGCCACTGGGGAAGCCCCATTTCATGTCTAATTTATCTGGATTTTATCTCTCGCCCTGGTGTCATCCTTTAGTTTAATCTGCGTGTGGTCGGCAGATGCCAGTAATGAGTGAGTCTTTGTGAACCATGTTACATGGTGTAGAAGAGGTGTGAATGAGAGACAGAGCTGGCTGTTTTGTTATCATATAATCTAAAGTGTCTAAGCTCTAATTTTAGAATCTTAACAACATGCCTGAAACAAAAGTAGTATGTTGGGTAAAACAGTTACATTTGAAATTATAATGCATTTAATGTGTCACCCTATCCTCAAATTTGTTGTGTCTTTGAGATTCTGTGTTGTTATTTCAGTCCACTCTGTGTAAAAGGGAATGCTGAGTGTTTATACATGTTGTTAGGTTTGAATTTTGGTGTTTGACAGTGATGTTTTATTTTTTCCCTTAGCGTATATTTGTGTATGCTTTTATCTTTCACAAGCTACTGACTGTATGCTTTGTGCTTGTCTTATGTTGCAGATTAATATCCTTTCAAGAATTTGTGGCGTTTGAATCTGTCCTGTGTGCCCCGGATGCTCTGTTTATGGTGGCCTTCCAGCTGTTTGACAAAGCTGGCAAAGGAGAAGTTACTTTCGGTAAGCGGTGTGAGTGTGTGCACACCTCAAGACGTGCAGACTTGTGTGACCAGTTTGAGTTTTTCCCCAAGAATGAAGTATGTGGAAATACTTTTAAGAAGTTAGGCTGTCCCTTTTAACAAGATAGCCCAGTGTTTTCAGGCTCTAATGCTTCAAAAATCTTCCTTTGTGAAATATTAAGTTTCTGGCTTATTATTATTAATTTTAAATTATTTTTGGCTGTGCTGGGTCTTGGTTGCTGTGCCGCAAGCTTCCGCTCGTCGTGGCCAGCAGGGGTTCTCTATGCTGAGAGTGGGCTTCTCATTGCAGTGGCTGCTCTTGGTATGGAGCACGGGCTCTGCAGCACAGGCTCGGTAGCTGTGGTGCACAGGCTTAGTTGCTCTGAAGCATGTGGGATCTTCCTGGAGCAGGGATTGAACCTGTGTCCCCTACATTGGCAGGCGGATTCTTAACCACTGGACCACCGGAGGAGTCCTGGCTCAGTAGTTTTGACACTGTGGTTTAAGGCGAGGAAGGATGGAGCACGACTCAGTCACAGGGTTATAGAAGGGGAGAGGCAGACAGGATTTGACTGTCTGGTTCATTCCCTGCGCAGTCGGTAGTGCCTTTCCGGATGGAATGAAGACATTAATACAGTGCCTAAGAACAGAGGGGGCTCCTGTTCCCAGTACCTTGTCTCCTTACCTTGTGCTCATGGAGTGGCTGAAACCCAGAGGCAGCATGTGAGATGGTAGTTCGGAGCAGTATGTGGCAAACCTTGCTTTTCTAAATAACACGGTTCCCTCTGGCTGGACTGGGAGTGTCTGTTATCCCACTGCCACCTTCTTTTGAAAAGACAGCGCCGTCTTCACAGGGGTCAGCTGCTAAGCTGCAGAAACCCTGGAAGTCTTTAGGGATTAGAAGAAAGGGGAAACCAGGACATGGTGGGCAGTGGTTAAGTTTTTTTTTTTTTTTTTTTAATACACTTGTTACTGAAGATACATTGGGCAGAAGGTACCCTATTTCTCTCAGACTGTGCAGTGTCCAGTGTATATTGTCCGGATGTGTGAGCTTGGTGTAAACAGTTTTGCCATAAAGAACTTTGGAGCTCTTTGCACAAATTGTGCATTCAGGGGAAATGGCTAATGCACCCATTTTAAACGTCTCTGTTGTTTCTAATTTATTCAGAACTCTTGGGCTTGTCTTCCTTGTAAGGAATGTATAGATGGGGGAATACAGATGGTGTAATAGAGCACCATCTATTCTGGATGATTCTACAATTGGAGAGACTTAGCTCCTTCCAAAGGAACTATGGTCTTGCCAGTAGTCATGTATGGATATGGGAGTTGGACCATAAGGAAGGCTGAGCACTGAAGAATTTTGAACTGTAGTGCTGGAGAAGACTCTTGAGAGTCTCTTGGACTACAAGGAGATCAAAACAGTCAATCCTAAAGGGAATCAACCCTGAGTACTCATTGGAGCAATTGATGCTGAAGCTGAAGCTCCAATATTTTGGCCACCTGATGTGAAGAAATGACTCATTGGAAAAGACCCTGATGCTGGGAAAGATTGAAGGCGAAAGGAGAAGAGGGCAACAGAGGGTGAAATGGTTGGATAGCATCACCAATTCAATGGACATGAACTTGGTGAACTCCAGGAGATGGTGAGGAACAGGGAGGCCTGGCGTGCTGCAGATCACGGGGTTGCAAAGAGTCAGATATGACTTAGTGACTGAACAGGAGCAACACTCCTTCCAGCTCTGCCACTTTTGTCTCTGAGCCAAGCTAAGGATCCTTTCAGGTCTTGATTTTCCTTATGAGAAATGAAGATAATAATTACATAAAGTCTAGGTAAAGCACTGTGATAGATTTATCCTGTTAGCCCTTCCCCTCTCCACCCATTCCTCCGTGTTCGTTTGACATGACAGTATTTAAGGCTAGGCCAGCCAGGATAGAGGCGAAACACATAGACTTACCTGATTTTGTTTCATATCATCTAGCAACTCTGATGCTTTCCATTTGCACTTCATGAAGATTATTTAATATTTAAAAATTCCGGGAATAATTTTAGGTCTTTCCCTTTCCGTCACCTAATTCCTCTTAGCATCACTGTAACCGCAGCTTTTCAATGGAACCCCAATCAAAATGTCCCTGTTAAAATCCACAAATAATAAATGAGTGGCTAGCTCATGGTGGTGTTGATTTATCCAGTGAAAGTCAGTTTGATGAGGATGTTATGATTGCATTTGCTTGGGATGAACAGGAAGAGCCTGGAAGCGTCAGTGAGTTCAGCACAGGTGCACGTGCTCTCTCTCTCTCTCTATTGCTTCCCTCCTTTCTGCAGCAGGTCTGGAGTAGGGGCTGGGATAGAGCTGGGTTGGAGATGGAGGTCTGAGGAGTGGACTTGAGACGTTTTCCTTGACTCCAGTGATCTTCCCTCTATGGGTGTGGGGTGGTGGGGGCTGCTGTTGGCCCCAGCACGCTGCTGGCCTGGTGGAGGAAAGAAACAAAAGACTTTTGCCAGTGCTGGAAGGGCTGTTAGAGTGATTAGAAGAAAAGACCAGGTAAACAGCAGGAGAGAGGTACGTGGGAGCCGTCTTTGCTCTGTAGAAAGAACAGTGGCTTGAAAACTCTGTTTCTGCTTCTTGCTGGCTGGCTGTTGATGGGGAAGTCGTTTCTGCTTTTTGAGTCTTATTTTCCTTATTTATAAAATTAGGGTAATAACCTGCCTTCCAAATTAGGGTAATAACCTGCCTTCCAGGACTATGTAAAGGTTAAAAGACCTACTGTACATAAACGGGCTATGTGGAAAACAAAAGCCTTTACAAAAATGATATTACTAAAAGGAACAAAGTGGCGGAGGAGTGGGTGAATGTGGAGTACATCTCTCTCCACGGTATATCAGGTATACACCTTCAGATACAGAAGAGCATGCAGAACACCAGCTGAGAATGGACAGGAGTACCTGACCAGTGGAAAAGAATATACAGAACCACGCAAAACTCTGTAGGATGAAGGAACTAGGGGGAAAAGCAGGAGTGTTAGTAGGACTGGACCTGCCCTAAGGGATGGGGGAACTAAAGCAGGGGTCCCATCCCCACACTGGGGCAATTGTCTGAGTCAGAGGAGAAACATTTAAGGCTGAGAGGGAAACAGCTGATCTGTGGCAGCCTAAATGGAATGAGACTCAGACAGTCCTTGCCACAGCCATACATACCCTGGAATCAGACAGTCCTTGCCACAGGGCAAGGACACGGGACAGGGACACGGGTCCCCTGGAAGGTGCAGCAGCTGGGAGCTGGAGTTTAGGAATTGTGGAGCAATCCCAGGGCAAGGGCTGCTGTTGACTGAGGAGAGATGGTTCAAGGGGATGTGAGGGAGGAGGTTGTGGTGGGAAGTGCCTGTGGAGGAAAGCTGGGCAGCCATGGAAGCAAGGCGATACTGCTGAGTCTCACCCGTAGTGGGTGGAGCTATAACCATAGCCTCTGTCTCCCCACATGCCTGCTTCAGCAGCTGAATAATAGGCTGGCCCATCAAATGCCTGATACACTGAATTACAGAGTAGGACCCCACCCAGGGTGCCCCTTTAAGTGCCTCGCGCTGATCTACAGAGAAGGACTCCAGGCAAGGGAGCCCTCTAAGTGCCTATAGGGGCGGAGCTATGGAGAAAAACTAGCTGAAAAGGCCTACTGATCGCCAGCTACAATAGGCTTGAAAAAGGACTCTGATGGGCCATAACTCCTGCAGTGGAGGCAGTCCGTGTCCCTGCACACTTGGCGCTGCCAGAGTCTCTGCAAGCCAAGCAGCTGTGCCACCTTAACGCCCAACTCTTACAGGGGCAGAGCTGCCACAGGCGAAAAAAAGTCTTGCGTCTGTGTGTGCAGGTTTGCTTTGGTCGTGTCCAACTCTTTGTGACCCTGTAGACTGTGGCCTGCCAGGTTTCTCTATCAGAGGGGTTCTCCAGGCAAGAATATTGGAGCTTATTGGCCAATACTGGTTGCCATGCCCTTCTAGAGCACTATATTTCCTGCTGCCCAAGCAGCCAACTCCCCTGAGTACCTGGTGCTGCCAGAACCCCTGCAACCCCAGCAGCTGCACCACCTCTGCACCTGGCCCTCACAGGGGCAGACCCAAGTCCTCCAGAGCAGCCTCAGGAGCAAACCCCAGTGGATGACCCACATGCAGAGGTGGGAATAAAGCCACAATTGAAACCCAAGGGCAGTGTGGCTGAGGAAGAAGACCCAAAACCTTCCCACCAGCTGTACAAGCTGCAGATTAAATCCACACGATCACTAGGCAGACTCTGTGTCTGGAATATATAAAAGGGCACTGAGAGCTCCTGCAAAAGAAAATGCACTAGTTCTGATAGCTGTGGACACTGGAGGTGAGAACGCACAGGAGTAGGAGCAGCTTAGAATCTGAGCTGCCCTCACAGCAGGTCCAGAGATCAGCGGTGTTGGAGGGCATCCTAGGGAGGCGAGGTGGACTGTGACTCCCAGCTGGGGAAGGGACTCTAACATCAGTAAGTCAAGAAAAACTTTTGTTATTCTTATGTTTTGACTTGTTCTGTAGATTCTTTCGGATTTTTTTTCTTTTTTCTTTTCCTTTTTATGCCCCCTCTCTACAATCGACAATTGTAGTTGTCAATTTTATTGGCACTATGAAATCCTATTAAGCTTTTGAGCTTTTTTGTTTCCCTCAGTCACATTTTTTATTGTTATAAATCTCTGCCTCTGTGTTGGGCTTTTGCAGTTCTGTGGTGTTCTCCTTTTTTTTTTGCTTCTCTTTTTTAAACTTATTATTTTTTTTTTCTACATTTATTCCTTTGCTTGTTTTTCCTACTGTTCTTTTCCCCTTGCAGTTAATCTTTAATGTATATAAATCTTTTTTAGCTATCTCTATTTAACTTTGCATATCTATTCTTTCTTTCCTTTCCTCTCAACATAGTTGTTAGTTTTATTTTCATTGCTTTATTCCCCAATTGGCACCTTGCTTTAATTTTGTTTTTCAGTTTTTGCTTTAGTTAGTTTTATTCTTAACTGGTAAATAAAATTTTTGATTTCCTTTCTTCTCTGGGTCAGTCTACTATACTTTATTTTAGTTGGACTGTTTTGACTTTGCTTATGGGTGTATATGTGTATGTATATATTCCATTATTGTAATTATTATTTGCCTGATTTTGTAACTGCCATTTGTCTGGGGTTCATCTTTGGTTTCTCATTTTTGGGTGTTTGTTTTAATCTCATTAATGCCATAACAAACCACTTGTGGAATCTTCATTCTGATGAGAGATCAAGCCCTGAGCCTTTGGAGTGGGAGCACTGACTCTAAGACCCTCGACTACCAGAGAACTAACCCTAGGAAGTATCAAATAGTGAGAACTCACACAAAGGAAACCACTTGAATACAAGACCCAGCATCACCCAGCCACCAGTAACTCCCTGTGCAGGATGCCTCATCTAAACAATAACAAAACAAAAGACAAACCCAGTCTTCAGCAGACAGGATTACCACTTCACTCAGCCTTCCCCTCAGAGGAAAAACAAACAAAAAAAACTCAGCACAAATCTCACCTATACAAAGCTTACACAAACCACTGGACCAACATTAGGAAGGCAGAAACCAAAAGGAGGAAAGAATTCAACCTTGAAGCCTGGGAAAAGGAGACCTCAAACACAATAAGTTAAAATAATAATGAAAAGGCAGAGAAGTACTACACAAATGAAGGAACAAATTAGAAACACAGAAGTCCAAATAAATGAAGAGGAAATAGGCAAACTACCTGAAAAAGAATTCAGAATAATGATAGTAAAGATGATCAAAAACCTTGAAAGCAAAATGGAGGAAATGTAAGAACCAATTAACAAAGACCTAGAAGAATTAAAGAATAAACATACAGAGTCAAACAACACAATTACTGAAGTTAAGAAAACTCTGCTACTGCTAAGTCACTTCAGTCATGTCCAACTCTGTGCGACCCCATAGACGGCAGCCCACCAGACTCCCCTGTCCCTGGGATTCTCCAGGCAGGAACACTGGAGTGGGTTGCCATTTCCTTCTCCAACGCATGAAAGTGAAAAGTGAAAGTGAAGTCGCTCAGCCGTGTCCGGCTCTTCGAGATCCCATGGACTGCCACCTACCAGGCTTCTCCGCCCATGGGATTTTCCAGGCAAGAGTACTGGAGTGGGGTGGAATCAATAGTAGAATATCAGAAGCAGAAGAACGAATCAGTGAGCTGGAAGATAAAATGATGGAAATATCTTCTGAAGAGCAGAATAAAGTAAAAAGAATGAAAAGAACTGAGGACAGTCTCAGAGACCTCTGGGACAATATCAAACGCACCAACTTTTGAATATAGGGGTCCCAGAAGAAGAAAAGAAAAATAAAGGGTATGAGAAAATTTTTGAAGAGATTATAGTTGAAAATTTCCCCAACATGGAAAAGGAAATAATCAAGTCCAAGAGGCACAAAGAGTCCCATACAGGATAAACTCAAGGAGAAACACACCAAGACACATACTAATCAAACTAACAAAGGCTAAACATAGAGAAAGAATATTAAAAGTAGTGAGGGAAAAGTAACAAGTAACATACAAGGGAAACCTCATACGGTGATCTTTCTGCAGAAACTCTGCAGGCCAGAAGGGAATGGCAGGATATATTTAAAGTACTGAAAAGGAAAAATCTATAACCAAGATTACTGTACCCAGCGTGGATCTCATTCAAAGTTGATGGAGAAAGAAAAAGCTTTTCAGATGAGCAAAAGTTAAGAGAATTCAGTACCACCAAACCAGCTTTACAACAAATGTTAAAGGGACTTACATAATCAAGAAATACAAGAGAAGAAAAAAGATCTACCCCAAACAATTAAGAAAATGGCAATAGGAACATATATATCAATAATTACTTTAACTGTAAATGGATTAAATGCTCCAACTGAAAGACACAGACTGGCTGAATGGATGCAAAAGCAATACCCATATATATGCTATCTACAAGAAACCCATTTCAGACCTCAAGACACATATAGACCAAAAGTGAGAGGATGGAAAAATATATTCCATGCAAATAGGAAGTAAAAGAAAGCTGGAGTATCTGTCCTTATATAAGACAAAGTAGACCTTAAAATAAAGAATTTTTTAAGAAATAAGGAAGAACAGTACATAATGATCAAGGGATCAGTCCAAGAGGAAAACATAACAATTGTAAATATCTATGCACCTAACATAAGAGCACCTCAATACATAAGACAAAAATGGACATAACAGGAGAAATTGACAGTAACACAATAATAGTAGGAGACTTTAACACCCCACTCACACCAATGGACAGATCATCCAAACAGAAAGTTAATAAGGAAACACAAGTCTTAAATGATACATTAGATGAGATGGATCTCATTGATGTTGTCAGGACAGTCCATCCAAATGCAGAAGAATACACCTTCTCCTCAAGTGCACATGGAACATTCTCTAGGATAAACCACATCTTGGATCACAAATCAAATCTCAGTAAATTTAAGAAAATTGAAATCATGTGAAGCATTTTCTCCAACCACAATGCTATGAGACTAGGTATCAGTCACAGGAAAAAACGGTAAGAAACACAAATACATGAAGATTAAACAATACATTTTAAAATAACCAACAGGTTACTGAAGAAATCCAAAGGGAAATCAAGAAATTTCTAGAAACAAATGACAGAACACGACAACTCCAAACCTATGGGGTGCAGCAAAAGCACTTCTAAGAGGGAAATTTATAGCAGTACAGTCCTACCTCAGGAAATAAAAACATCGAATAGACAACCTAACTTTACACATAAAACAACTGGTAAAAGAAGAACAGGAACCCCCAAAATTGGTAGAAGGAAAGAAATCATAAAGATCTGAGCAGAAATAAATGAAAAAGAAATGAAAGAAACTACAGTAAAATTAATAAAACTGAAAGCTGGTTCTTTTAGTCAAGATAAAGAAAATTGACAAACCTTTGGCCAGACTCATCAAGAAAAAGAGAAGAATCAAATCAACAAAATTAGAAACAAAAAACGAGAGGTTACAACAGACAATGTGGAAAAACAAAGGATTATAAGAGACTATTATAAACAACTATATGGCAATAAAATGGGTAACCTGGAAGAAATGGACAGATTCTTAGAAATAGAAATTATGAACAACCCAATTACAAGCACTGAAATTGAAGCTGTGATCAAAAACCTCCCCCAAAACAAAAGCCCAGGACCAGATGGCTTCACAGGAGAATTCTATCAAACATTTAGAGACGAGCTAATGCCTATTCTTCTAAAACTCTTCTAAAAAATTTCAGAGGAAAGATCACTTCCAAACTCATTCTATGAGGCCACCATCACCCTGATACCAAAATCAGACAAAGACAACACACAAAAAGAAAACTACAGGCCAATATCACTGATGAACATAGATGCAAAAATCCTCAACAAATGTTAGCAAACAGAATTCAGCAACACATCCAAAAGCTCATACACCATGATCAAGTTGGGTTTATTCCAGGGATGCAAGGATTCTTCAATATATGCAAGTCAATCAATGTGATGCACCATATTTACAAAAATAAAAACCATATGTAATCTCAATAGACGCAAAAAAAGCCTTAGACAAAATTCAGCACCCATTTATGATTAAAACTCAAAAAAATGGGCATATTAGGAGCCTACCTCACTGTGGTACAGGCCATATATGATAAGCCTACAGCAAACGTTATTCTCAAAGGTGAAAAACTGAAAGCATTTCCCGTAAGATCAGGAACAAGACAAGGGTGTCCACTTTCACCACTATTATTGAACATAGTTCTGGAAGTCCTAGCTATAGCAATCAGAGAAGAAAAAGAAATAAAAGTAATCCAGATTGGAAAAGAAGAAGAAAAGCTCTCCCTGTTTGCAGATGACATGATACTGTACATAGAAAACCCTAAAGATAGTATCAGAAAATTACTAGAGCTAATCAGTGAATGCAGCAAAGTTGCTGGATACAAAATCAGTACACAGAAATCACTTGCATTTCTATATACTAACAATGAAAAATCAGAGAAATTAAGGAATCAATCCCATTCACCATTCCAACAAAAAGAATTAAATATCTAGGAATAAACTTACCTCAGGAGACAAAAGAACTGTACACAGAAAACTATAAGACACTAATGAAAGAAATCAAAGACAACAGAAACAGATGGAGAGGTAGTCCATGTTCCTGGGTAGAAAGAATCAATATTGTGAAAATGACTATACTACCAAATGCAATCTATAGATTCAATGAAATCCTTATTAAATTACCAATGACATTTTTCACAGAACTAGATCAAAAAATTTCACAATTCATGTGGAAACACAAAAAAACCCTAATAGCCAAAGCAGTCTTGAGAAAGAAGAATGGAGCTGGAGGAATCAACCTTCCTGACTTCAGATTATACTACAAAGCTACAGTCATTAAGACAGTATGGTAGCAGCATAAAAACAGAAATATAGACCAATGGAACAAGATAGAAAGCCCAGAAATAAACCCATGCACCTGTGGGTACCTTCTTTTTGACAAAGGAGGCAAGAATATACAATGGGGTAAAGACAGCCTCTTCAATAAATGGTGCTGGGAAAACTGGACAGCTACATGTAAAAGAATGAAATTAGAACATTTCCTAACACCATACACAAAGATAAACTCAAAGTGGATTAAAGACCTACAGGTAAGATAAGAAACTGTAAAACTCTTAAGAGGAAAACATAGGATACTCGATGACATAAATCAAAGCAAGATCCTCTATGACCCACCTCCTAGAGTAATGGAAATAAAAACAAAAGTAAACAAGTGGGACCTGATTAAACTTAAAAGTTTTTGCACAGCAAAGGAAACTATAAGCAAGGTGAAAAGACAACCCTTAGAATGGGAGAAAATAATAGCAAATGAAACAACTGACAAAGGATTAATTTCCAAAATATACAAGCAACTCATACAACTCAATACCAGAAAAAGAAGAAAAAAAAAAAAAAAAAAAACCAATTGAAAAGTGGGAAAAAGACCTAAACAGACATTTCTCCAAAGAAGACATACAGATGGCTAACAAATACATGAGAAATAGTCAACATTGCTCATTATTATAGAAATACAAATCAAAACCACAAAGAGATATCACCTCACCTTGGTCAGAATGCCTCTCATCAAAAAGTCTGCAGACAATAAATGCTGGACTGATGGTGGGAAAGTAAATTGATACAGCCTCTATGGAAGATGATATGGAGATTCCTTAAAAAACTAGGAATAAAATCACCATATGACCCAGAAATCCCACTCCTAGGCATAGACCTTGAGGAAACCAAAATTTTAAAAGATGAATGTATCCCATTGTTCATTGCAGCACTATTGACAATAGCTAGAACATGGAAGCAACCTAGATACCCATCGACAGATGAATGGATAAAGAAGTTGTGGCACATGTATACAGTGGAATATTACTCAGCCATAAAAAGGAATGCATTTGAGTCAGAAAGCCTTCCTCAGCGATCAATGCAAAGAAATAGAGGAAAACAACAGAATAGGAAAGACTAGAGATCTCTTCAAGAAAATTAGAGATACCAAGGGAACGTTTCATGCAAAGGTGGGCTCGACAAAGGACAGAAATGGTATGGACCTAACAGAAGCAGAAGATATTAAGAAGAGGTGGCAAGAATACACAGAAGAACTGTATGAAAAAGATCGTCACAATCAAGATAATCACGATGGTATGATCACTCACCTAGAGCCAGACATCCTGGAATGTGAAGTCAAGTGGGCCTTAGAAAGCGTCACTATGAACAAAGCTAGTGGGGGTGATGGAATTCCAGTGGAGCTATTTCAGATCCTGAAAGATGATGCTGTGAAAGTGCTGCACTCAATATGCCAGCAAATTTGGAAAACTCAGCAGTGGCCACAGGACTGGAAGAGGTCAGTTTTCATTCCAATCCCAAAGAAAGGCAATGCCAAAGAATGCTCAAACTGCCCCACAACTGCACTCATCTCACACGCTAGTAAAGTAATGCTCAAAATTCTCCAAGCCAGGTTTCAGCAGTACGTGAACTATGAAATTCCAGATGTTCAAGCTGGTTTTAGAAAAGGCAGAGGAACCAGAGATCAAATTTCCAACATCCGCTGGATCATGGAAAAAGCAAGAGAGTTCCAGAAAAGCATCTATTTCTGCTTTATTGACTATGCCAAAGCCTTTGACTTTGTGGATCACAATAAACTGTGGAAAATTCTGAAAGAGATGGGAATACGGGACCACCTTACCTGCCTCTTGAAAAACCTATATGCAGGTCAGGAAGCAACAGTTAGAACTGGACATGGAAAAACAGACTGGTTCCAAATAGGAAAAGGAGTTCGTCAAGGCTGTATATTGTCACCCTGCTTATTTAACTTATATGCAGAGTACATCATAAGAAACGCTGGGCTAGAAGAAGCACAAGCTGGAATCGAGATTGCTGGGAGAAATATCAATAACCTCAGATGTGCAGATGACACCACCCTTATGGCAGAAAGTGAAGAGGAACTAAAAAGCCTCTTGATGAAAGTGAAAGAGGAGAGTGAAAAAGTTGGCTTAAAGCTCAGCATTCAGAAAACAAGGATCATGGCATCTGGTCCCACCACTTCATGGGAAATAGATGGGGAAACAGTGGAAACAGTGTCAGACTTTATTTTTCTGGGCTCCAAAATCACTGCAGATGGTGACTGCAGCCATGAAATTAAAAGATACTTACTCCATGGAAGGAAAGTTATGACCAACCTAGATAGCATATTCAAAAGCAGAGACATTACTTTGCCAACAAAGGTCCGTCTAGTCAAAGCTATGGTTTTTCCTGTGGTCATGTATGGATGTGAGTGTTGGACTGTGAAGAAAGTTGAGCGCTGAAGAATTGTTGCTTTTGAACTGTGGTGTTGGAGAGGACTCTTGAGAGTCCCTTAGACTGCAAGGAAATCCAACCAGTCCATTCTGAAGGAAATCAGCCCTGGGATTTCTTTGGAAGGAATGATGCTAAGCTGAAACTCCAGTACTTTGGCCACCTCATGTGAAGAGTTGACTCATTGGAAAAGACTCTGATGCTGGGAGGGATTGGGGGCAGGAGGAGAAGGGGACAACCAAGGATGAGATGGCTGGATGGCATCACCGACTCGATGAACGTGAGTTTGAGTGGACTCTGGGAGTTGGTGATGGATAGGGAGGCCTGGCATGCTGCGATTCATGGGATTACAAAGAGTCAGACACAACTGAGGGACTGAACTGAACTGAACTGAATGAGGTGGATGAACCTAGAACCTATTATACCAAGTGAAGTAAGTCAGAAAGAGAAAGATAAATATTGTTTTCTAACACACATATATGGAATCTAGAAAAATGGTTCTGAAGAAATTACTTACAGGGCAGCAATGGAGAAACAGACATAGAGAATAGACTTATGCACGTAGGGAGAGGGGAGAAGAGAGTGAGATGTATGGAGAGAGTAACATGGAAACTTATATTACCATATGTCAAATAGATAGCCAACAGGAATTTGCTGTATGGCTCAGGAAACTCAAACAAGGGCTCTGTATCAAGCTAGAGGGGTGGGATGGGGAGGAAGACTGGAGGGAAGTTCAAAAGGGAGGGGATATGTGTATACCTATGGCCAATTCATGCTGAGGTTTGATAGAAAACAACAAAATTCTGTAAAGCAATTACTCTTCAATAAAAAAAATTAAAAAAAAATGATATTACTAGTAGAAGTAATGTGAGAGAACAAGGAGGATTTTCTTTTTTTCCCCTTCTTTTTCTGTTTGAGAAACCCTTTATTTTAACTTGGGCTTCCCTGCTGGGTCAGATAGTAAAGATCTGCCTGCAGATCAGGAGACCTGGGTTTGAACTTGCAGTTTAAGCACTGACCAGAGAGCCAGTAATTTACTTACTGCCATGTGTTGGGCAAATTTCTATTTCTGAAGACATAAAAGAGTACATAAGAAATCAAGGCTTCTAGGCAGCTAACAGGCTTCCCAGGCGGTGCTAGAGGTAATGAGCCCACCTGCCAATGCCACAGACACACGAGATGCAGGTTTGATTCCTGGGTGGAGAAGATTCCCTGGAGGAGAGATGGCAGCCCACTCCAGTATTCTTACCTCAGAAATCCTATGGACAGAGGAGCCTGGCCGGCTGCAGTCCATAGGGTTGTAGAGAGTTGGACAGGACGGAACCAGCTTAGCATGATCGCACGCAGGCAGCTAAAATTCTGCTTCTGTCCTCAGTTGCATGTCTATTGTGGCAGAGTGTGTAGCTTATCTCCTGGAAGCCTGCCTTCTGCAGGTAATTTGTTCCAAAATCCACCTGCCTCACAGAACACCAACAGGGTATGTCCTGTGTCTGTTGATGATGAGCCGATGGGGTCTTCACCCTGTGGGTGTCATAAAAGATAGCCTGGGCTTTTCTGAGCTGTTAATACCTATTTAGGATTAAATTGAAAGGGCCATGCATAGTACGAAGAAGATACTCAAATGACTGTCAAATTGCAAAATAATAGCTGACATTTCTCACTGAGTCAGGTAGAGTCCTTCAGTGGAGGTGAGTGCTCTGTACAACAGGCTTTTGCCAGGTAAACACAATCATACAAGTGTGGCAACCTTAGGAGTGTTTTCTTAGCCTGTACCTTTAGAAGAAGCCAAAAGATGGTAGGTTTTTCAGGAAACTCAGTGGGGTTAAAGAAATTTTTAAAAAATGGAGTTGGGCAGGAAAGTGGATATGCCCAGTCAGTTTCAGTCTCAGAACCCACTGTATTATAAGAGAATTTGGATCTGTGTCCTGGCTCTCTGTCCATGAGGTTGTTTGAGAGACACACTCTTTCCTTGGGTTACTTCCTCAGCTCTCTGCAAATCCTTCTTTCAAGAGTGACCCTTTTGTACATCAAAAGGTTTTCGACGTACCTGAGTACGTCACCTGAGTATGCATCTTTGGGAGGGGTAACCATGGCAAGAGAGGAAGGGCTCTCTTTTTACCTCCCAGATGGGGACCGTCAGCTCCAGTGACAAGGTGAGCATTGTTCTTGCACTCAACAGCGGGTCATCTGTGGCCTCCCCAGGGGCTATGGGGAAGGCGGTGAGTGGCTTCAGAGCCCCCATGTCTCCTGGCCTTGTATTTCATCCAGAGGAGGGCAGTTACATTCTTTATCTGTTTACATACGAGGTTTCCACGCAAGAGCTCATTTGAAGCAGGGCTTCCAGGGCTAAGCTCAGTAAGCAGCAGTGCTTGTCAACAAGCCGTCAGTGCCCGTGCTCCCACTGATGCTGATTCTGATATGCACTAGACAGAAATCTCACGGAGCGTTTCACTGTCACACTTCAGTGAAGCCTTGCCCAGCGTTTTCCCAGACCTTGTTTATGTTTACCGTATTTTCATGTCTCGATCACTCCCTGTGTTTGCTACAATGAAAAGATCTTGATTAGGCCTATTTTGTTCCTTTGATATCTACGTCATTATGTTCTCCTGTTTCCTTTGAGGGAAAACATGTCTCCAGTATTCTTGTTCTCACCATGTTTTCTTATTTTGATACCTATACTTGTAAATGTTATTTTATATCAACAGGTATATTACCATATCAGTGTAAATAGAAAATTCTACTTCACAATTTGCTGTTCTGTGTGATTGGAGGAAAAAAAGATTCTCTTCTAAATATTTGCGTTTTTATTCTATTTTATGTGATACTGATTATTTACTCGTGATTTTTAAGTATACTTTATTGACGTAGACCATACATGCAGAAGGATTCATATCATAAGTGTGCATTTTGATGACTTTGCACAGTAATCATAACTTATTTTTACCACCATGCAGATCAGAAAGAGAGTAGTATAGATCTCGTCCCAGTTAGCGCCCACCACCCCACTCTGGTCCCAGTGATAACAACTGACATTTATTTGCTTGCTTTTAAACGCAATAAAGATGGAGTGATACAGAATGTACTCTTTCATTTCTTTTGTTCAAATGTTATTTGTGAGGTTCATCCGTGTTTTTGCTGTATGTATTTTTTACTTTCTTTTTCTTTGATGTGTAATATTCCATAATATGACTATACCCTAATATTGTTACTCATTCTAGTGTTGATAGACATTTGCGTATTTTCAGTTTTGATTGCTGCAAATGTGCTCTGAACATTCTGTTTTTTAAAGCTTTTTATTTTATATTGAAGTATATCTGATTAACAATGTTGTGATGGTTTTAGGTGGATAGCGAAGGGATTCAACCATACATACACATGTATCCATTCTCCTCCAAACTCTGCTCCCATCCGGCTGCCACATAACACTGAGCAGAGTTCCCTGTGCTATACGGTGGGACCTTGCTGGCTATCCATTTTAAATATAGCAGCATGTAGGTCTTCTCCCATTCTTCCCCCCGGCAACCATAAGTTCTGAACATTGTTTTATATATTTGTGTGTGTGCATGGTGTGTGTGTAGGTATTGTAGGAGCAGAATTGCTGAGTCATAGAAAATATGTGTATTTATCTTCAATAGATATTGCCAAACAGCTTTCCAAAGTGGTTGTACCAGTTTGCAATCACACCATCAGTGTGTGAGAGTTCTAGTCAGTCTACTTCTCTGCAGACACTTGCTGTTATAAGTCACTTTCATTTTAGTGTTCCATCCATGGCTTTAATTTGCATCTTTCTGATTACTTATGGGTTGTTCAACTGTAGAAAAGTCTTTATTGGCCATTTGGGTGTCCTCTTTAGTGTGTTTCTGCTTTCTAGGTAAAAGGCCTTTGAGGGTGTTTTTACTCTGGGACTTGTACTTTTATTCAATTCAAGGAATCCTGAAGAACTGAAGTTCTTAATTTTAAAGTTCTTAGTTTTAATTTGTAAATGCTACAAATCACCAGTATTTTTTTTTAATCAATAGTGCTTTTCTTAGAGTTAAGAAATCACTGCTTACCCCACAGTCATGAGGATATTCTTGTATACTACTTTTTTTTTTTTTCCTAATGTTTTGGCTCCACGTCACAGCATGTCAGCTCTTAGATCCCCCACCAAGGATTGAACCTTCTCCCCCTGCAGTGGAAACACAGAGTCTTAACCACTGGACTGCCAGCGAAGTCCTGTCTCCTGTATTTCTAAATATGTTTTGTTTTAATTTTTTTGGTATTTATTTTTGTTTTTAGTTTTATGTATAATATTTTTGTTTTTGGTTGCACTCGGTCTTCACTGCATTCCGGGCTTTCTCTAACGGTGAGGGCAGAAAGGGGGCTACTCGCTGGTTGCGATGCTCGGGCTCTGGGCACGTGGGCTTCGGCAGTTGTGGTGCAGGGGCTCAGTTGCCCCATGGCGTGTGGGATCTTCCAGACCCAGGGATCAAACTCCCGTCCCCTGCATTGGCAGGCGGGTTCTTGTTCAGTGTACCACCAGGGAGGTCCTCCTATATTATCTTAACAGAAGTTTTGTTTTCCTTTCAAATTGAGATGTTAATCTTTTTAGCATTCACTGGCTTTTTGGTGGCTTATCTTTGGGTATAGCAGGGTGTTGAGATCCCGGCCTCCCTGTGGGTGTCTGGTTCGCCCAGCACCACTCAGGGAGAGGGTCCCTCTTCAGTGCTGCCCAGTGACACTGCTGTCCTGAATCAGATGTGGGTCTGTTTATGAACTCTGTCCTCTCATAATTATCTGTTCTGCACCAGAGCTTTACGGCCTTAATTGCTAGATCAGAGACAGCAGACTTTTTTCTGTAAAGGGCCAGATAGTAAATATTTGGGGCTCTGTGGTTCATAGGATCATTCTCACAGCTACTCAGTTCTGCTGTTCTGTGGATGCATGTGGCTGTGTTCCAACAAACTCAATTTGCAAAGATAGCTGGTGGCCAGTGTATTATAATTTGCTGACCCTTCCATCAGTGTATTAACAGGAACGTACTCCAGTTGATGGTGTTAAGACTAGGGATTAAGACACTTGGTAGAATGGTTTGGTTGTGGTGATATTTAGGTGTCTGCCATGAGCTGGGAAACAAAGAAGGGTCTTTTCTTTGTGTGTAACATGGTTTGATTGGCTTGAGAAAGTGACTTTTGAACACACATTTGAAAGAGGTAAGGCAATTCATCATATGGAACAGGGATGAAGGAGGGGAGGAAGAATGGCCTTTGCCCTGGTCGGAAGGCTGGTATGTTCTTGGCACGTTTAGCTGGTATGTTCTTGGCACATTTAGGGAACAACAAGGGGGACCCATGTGGATTAAGTGAGGCAAGGGGGTCCTGGTGGGAGAGGAGCTCAGAGACGGATCTGATCAAGGAGCACGCTGTAGGCCAAGGTTAGGACTTGACTTTGATGGTGTGTGAACTGGGAAACCATTGCAGGTTGCTGGATTTATTTATTTGTTTTTTAGCGGAGGAGTGTCATGGTCTGGTTTATATTTTAACAGCGTCACTCTGGCCATCGTGTTGAGAATAGATCATAGAAGGGCTCAAGTAGGAAGAGAGAATGGTTAGGAAGCTGGTGCAGTACCCAAACGAGGGGTCGGGGTGGCTTGGACCTGAGTGGGGTTAGGGATGCTTTGAAGGGAGAATCAACAAGGGGTCTCTGGCAGGTTGGATGTGGGCTGTGAAAGAGATACAGGAGGCAAGAATGATTCCAGAGTCTTTGGCCAGATTGATTGAGTGGGGTTAGGGGTGTTTTGAAGAGAGTTAACAAGGGGTCTGTTACAGGTTGGATGTGGGCTGTGAGAGACATACAAGAGGCAAGAACGATTCCAGAGTCTTTGGCCAGATGAACTGGAAGAGTGGAGTATCAGCTGATAACTTGGAGGACTTCAGGCTTAGGGTGCTGGGGACAGAACAGGAGCCCACTGGTGAATGTGTTAGTTTAATGCATATGCCTGTGTATGTGTGAGTTGCTCAGTCGTGTCTGCCTGTTTGTGACCCCATGGACTGTAGCCTGCCAGGTTCCTCTGTCCATGGAATTCTCCAGGCAAGAACACTGGAGTGGGTTGCCATTCTCTGCTCCAAGGAATCTTCCTGACCCAAGGATCAAACCCAGGTCTCCTGCATTGGAGGCTGATTCTTTACCATCTGAGCCACGTGGGAAGCCCATTTTGATGCCTACTGGATATCGAAGTGAGGAGGTCAAATAGGCACTTAGGTATGAGTGTGGAATTGGAGAGATAGATATTTAGTAGTTATCAGCAAATAGGTAGTGTGTGTAAGCCTTTCAACTGGACAAGTGAGATAAAAGATTAAGGTAGGGTATCCGTTGAATGCTTACTATGTTGTAGGCCTGGAGGTACAACAGTGACAAGATGGAAAAATCCTTCCATTCAGGCAGCTTACGTTTTAGGGAGAGAGACACAGGAAAGAAAGTATGATGTCAGGTTCTATCCATAAGGTAAAGCAGGCTCAATGGGAAGGAGGGATGGAGGCTGGCCAGGCAGACCTGGAAGAGTGACATGATATGAATTATATGGCTCGACAGTAAAGAATCTGCCTGCAATGCAGAAGACCTGGGTTTGACCCCCGGGTGGAGATGATCCCCCCGGAGAAGCAAATGGCAACCCACTCCAGTATTCTTGCCTAGAGAATTCCATGGGCAGAGGAGCCTGGTGGGCTACAGTCCATGGGGTCGCAAAGACTTGGGCACACCTGAGCGACTAAGCTCATATTTCGGGAAGAGGTAGAGCTGTGGGGTCTGGGGGTTATGGTCACTTGGGAGGTGCTGTGATAGTCCAGACAGGGGTGGTGGAAGCCTGGACTGGGTACCAGCGGGGCCATTCCCAAGAATGAATCCTGTATGACTTGGCTCCTGATTGGCTCTGGGTAAAAAGGGATCAGAGGAAAGGAAGAGTGGGGGACCTGGGAGTAGCCGCTGAGCTTGTTCCCCTCCGAAGACTTGTGGTTTTACATAATCTCTTGAGAGAAGGGAAAGTGAAAGTTGCTCAGTCATGTCCGACTCTCCCTGACCCCATGGACAGTCCATGGAATTCTCCAGGCCAGAACACTAGAGTGGGTAGCCTTTCCCTTCTCTAGGGGATCTTCCCAACCCAGGGATCAAACCCGGTTCTCCCGCATTGCAGGGGGGATTCTTTACTAGGTGAGCCACCAGGGAAGGCCCTGGTGAGAGAAGGGAAGTAACTGTCATTGTGATGTTGAAGTTTATTGATCACCTACTTCATACCCGCCCTGAGCTAAGTGCTTTACACGTAATTGACTCTGTAACCCTCACAGCCTCGGAGGCCCGACTGGTTATAATTCTCATTTTTCTGATGAGGAAATGGCCTTGGGGAGGTTGAGTAACTCTTCTGTGGTACTGGAGTTGCCTGTGGTGGAGCCGGGGTAGCAGCCGGCCTCATTCTCTGTGCCACACCGCCTCCCACTGGCGCTGGCCAGGTTCTGTGAGGACCGCCTGCCTTTGTGATCCAGGTCGGCACCCATTCACCCTTCACTCTTTCAGTCTCTGTTAGACATTAGAGGGATTTAATGCAGTTTTTTTGCGAAGAAGTAAAGAACAACAAGTAAATGCATTAAAGGTTTACCAGACTGGAAAGTAATTATAAGAAGGTTCCTGGATTAGAGTTCTCAGTACACATAGACATGCCTTGGTTACAGACGTCCAAGTATTTTTTTTTTTTTTTTCAAGTATTTTGTTGAAAGGCACTTGTGATGGGCTCTACCCGCCCGGGTGGCTTTATCTTTTGATGTGAGCAGATTTTTGAGTGAAGGGGGAGTCATGGAGTTGTGGGAAGGGATGGGGAGGTGGCCTTTGTGCAGACGGAGGATAGTAGGGGCGGTACCTTGATTGAAGTGTGGGTGCTGGGAGCGGGGGCCCCATGTGATGGCGTATCCACCATGGGCCTCTGAGCAGGAGGGTTTTTGTTTTTATTTTTGTTAGGAGAGGCAGTTGGGAGTCCTCCAGTGCTGCAGAGAGGACAGGGACAGAATCTGAGTGTTGCTTGGAAAAGGTGGGGTTTGTTGTGCTGACTGGAGTGGGCAAAGCCAGAGGCAGGCATGCCTGGGATCCTGGATTCCTGAAACAGAGAAGTAGATGACCACTCCCATTCTGTGAGTGGATGGACTGAAAGTCAGGGTTTGAAAGGATTTACCCACCTTCTGAGCAAGTTGGTGTAGGGTGGTTTTCCAAAACTTCCGTTTCCAAAGGTTTCTTATTTGTTGATGCTGGGAAAGCAAAGCATTTTCATTATGATTTTTAACAAAGAGGTGTGTGGTTTAGTGAAACTGTTAACCTGATATATTTAATATGTACACCTACCAGTGATTGGGTTTCTCATGATGCTAGTTTAACATGAACTAGCCTGTTGATCAGTGTTTCTTAGTTGTATCTGTAGTTGTATCCGCAGTAGGCAACAGCAATAGCCTAACTCAGTAGTAGTGGAGGACCTGAATCTTAACTCTGTCTAGCCTAAGTCCCAGTCAACCTTTAAGTAGTACTTCAAGTTAAAATGTAACAATTTTACTTGCTTAATGCCATCACATCTTTCTTTTCCTTTGATTTTTTTTAATTACTTGTAAACAAAATTTCATGAAATGTTTCATATGCAGTTTTACAGTTTCCATTCTTAGTATATGAATGTAAGCACTCAGTTTCATTGTTGCGTTGGTGGTGTGTCTGTCCACAGTTCTTAACTGGCCTTTAACAACAGGAATTCTCAACTCTGGTTCTAGATGAGCCTTAGAGCCCTTGAATGGCCACAGCTGTTAGTTAACGTCTTCTCAAAATGAGCGTTTGCTTTGAGCAAATCTCAAAGGAGTCAGTGATCTGCCAAATGACTGGAACTATTTGCTTTTTTAAAGAGAGACAGTTGAATGAGTAGACATATGTTAAGACTTTTCCAGCATTGCTGTTTAAAAACTTCAGTTGCAAAATCGTCTTTTCCCTGAGCCACACTGGGAGACTTGGCTGCCTTGCTGTTTCAGCTCTGTCAGTTAGCCTGGAACCCAAAAGAAACTAGCCCAATATTGATCTTTTATTGTAAATTGCAGTGGCCTCTTGTCCTTTAGTCTTAACTATTGAGTGGTAGTCTTAAGTTTGGTTACTTTAAAGTGGTGTCTCCTGTTTATATTAGTGTTTTGTGAGACAGGATCCTCTAATTAGACAAAATTTTTACTTTACGAAGGCTCTGAGAAGTCCTGCAGAGAAAAATAAATTAACTTTGTCCAACTATTTGAACAGAACCTACCATTCCTTTGTGTGTGAGATGTAAACAGAATCCACAGAACTAATGGAGCGAGCTCTAACATCCTTCTCTAGTTAATTCTCTGACGTGTATGTTGGTATTTGGAGGGGCTTTTCCTGGGTTCACAGTTGGATTTGTGCAGGAACACCTGCTGTGATGAAACTGAATTGGAATGCTCTGGGAACATGGACAGGTTAGATGACATGAGGAATTATGTAGAAACAGCCTGCTTCAGTCATTCTGATTCCAGTTGCAGAAAGCCATGAGAGCAAAAAGCATGCAAATAAGTTTTGAAGATAGACACTCAAATTTAATAATAAATGTAAAAAGCTAGCGGAATGCAGGTATTGGACTAGAAGAGGACTTTGCCATAATTTTTTGAAGCCCACTGGAAAGAAGGTCATTTATTATTACCTTTGTAAAGACACTTGAGAAATGAAATATTCAGAACGATGACTGAGAGGGAAAATGGTTGAATCATAAGGGCCATTTTTTGAGCAAAGTTCACTGTTAATGTTAATTCTGATTTTGATATTTCACAAAAACATGTTATTTTGGTGAGAGGACATTATTACCCTGTAGTGGATTTTATTTCATATTTTAGGGAGGTCCCAAGTATATTTTCTTATGCACATTCCGCTAGAGAATGGAAATATTGAGTAAGAACAGTGTGAATTTTAAGACTAAATAACCTCAACATTGCTGAGAACTGGTGTGCCTGGGGGCAGAGTGGCTTGTCTGAGATCCTAGAGACTGTGCAGAAGCTGTTCCAGTTCATTGGGTCAAAAATCCACTATTTGCGAAAAGCTAAATACGGATTTGCACGATTGACCATAATGGCTTCAATTTTGAAAGATAGTGGTATCAGAGAGCACTTCCAGTTGGTGGGATAATTTGAGATTCGTCTATGCTCAGATGGCTAAAATATCGTGCTACTTTTGCTACTTCATCACCCCATTTTAAAAATAGGGAGCTGGGGGCAGGGAGGCCTGTTGAGAAGGTGAAGGAATGTCAATTGGAGAGTAAATCACAGTAACCCTGTGAAGCCACTCCTTAGTTAACTACCGCCTGAAGGTTAACTGTTCTTTAGAAGCCGGTCAGCGTGGAGAAGCCGAATTGGGGGTTTCTGGTGTGTGTGTGAGTGTGTATGTGTGTGTGTGCACACGTGTGTGTAAGATGAAGGAAGAGGAGAACTGGTGAACAGGAAAAAAGGTGTGGAAAACAGAAAGCCAGCGGTAAATCCTAAAACTTGGAGTACTGGGGAAGATTTGACTCTTTTAAACTGTACTGCTCACTTAAAAATAGTAAAATTATACCATTATTCTTTCAGTATAGGAGGAGATAAAAATACAGTTTTTCTAAATTGGAAAATTTGCTGTAATCTTGCTGCTAATGACTGATTTCTTCCAACACTTGCAAGGCAGTTTTTGCTCCGATAGGTTGATAAAGGAAACAAAATCAAGAACATATTGGAAGTTCTCAGAGAAAATTACAGTTTAGGTATATGTTGGGGGTGGATAGTTAGACATTTTAATTGAAATAAAACAGTTTTATACTAATAAGGGATCACTGTGGGTGTACATTTGTAGTACATCTGCTCTTGAGCATTTAAGTAGGGTTAAATGTATGTTAATGCTTTTGCAAGAAAATTATTTTTGATAATATCCGTCTAAGGAAACTGGCTTAGGAAATTGGTGTTTTAAACAATAGAGATATTATACTTGCATTTAAGGAATGAATCAGGATTCTTTGTACTGCTTTAAAAATTTCAAAGAGTTGAGAGTTTTTTGGTGTGTTCCTCTCCAGTGGAAAGGAAAGTTAACAGGAATTAACACAACAGATGAATTAGCAAGAATTAATACAAGCTTACACATCTGGAGAATGACCGCAGTCTGCTGTGTATACCTCCACACACCATTTTTAATGACCTGCTGCTGCTAAGTCGCTTCAGTCATGTCCGACTCTGTGTGACCCCATAGACAGCAGCCTACCAGGCTCCCCTGTCCCTGGGATTCTCCAGGCAAGAACACTGGAGTGGGTTGCCATTTCCTTCTTCAATGCATGAAAGTGAAAAGTGAAAGGGAAGTTGCTCAGTCGTGTCTGACTCTTAGCGACCCCATGGACTGCAGCCTTCCAGGCTCCTCCGTCCGTGGGATTTTCCAGGCAAGAGTACTGGAGTGGGGTGCCACCTACTTTTGATTTTATGGAAGACTGCTAATGATTTATTCTCTCCAATTGAAAATAACTTTTTCTTTCAGATAGGTTGGAAATATCTCAGTTGGCCTCTCTCACTGTTTGATTTAGATAATGCCTATGATAGAAGATTAGTGTCAAATGCTACATAGTTGCCAACTCAGAACATTTTTCATTGTGAACCAGCACTCACTATGATGGCTTAAATAGTGTATTAATCTTGAGGATTAATAGATCCGTCACATTTTAGAATAGGAAGGATTCTTATCAATAAGGCAGAGCACAGGCTCTCATTGTAGTAGTGGGGGGTGTTCATTACAACTGTGGACTCTCTGGCTCCATCGCAAATCTGCTGAATCAAAGTTTGTGGGCGTGGGGCTTGGAAATGTGTTTTGAACAAGCTCTCCCAGGAAACATGGTTCACCCTGCAGTCGAACAATGGCTGGAGTCATTTATGGCTTTATTTCATGGACATGGAAACAGGCACAGGGAGGGGAAGGTGACTGTTTTCATAGGAATCGCAACTTCGTCTTCTGACACTAACCAATGGATGATATTATTTTCTAGAATGCCCCGTGACCTCATATCAGGGTAGTCCCATCTATCTCTAGGCACAGAATTGCAAGAGTTTTTTGTTGGTGGTGGTGGTGTGGAGGGTTCTAAGCCTTCATTTATTTATTTTTATTATTATTGTATATTTTTGGCCACACCCCAAGGCATGTGGGATCCTGGTTCCCCAACCAGATATCTAACCCATGCTCTCTTCACTGTGGAAGCTCAGAGTCTTAACCACTGGACCAATAGGGATGTCTTGGAAGAGGTTTAAATTTAGCCCTAATTTCTACCTGCATCAGCACCTCATATGGCTTCAAAACTATGTTCAGCTCAGCTTGACTGCATGCGTGTACATGAGTCTGTGTGTGTACACTTATTTTTTGAAAGATACTTATTACCACTGTACCTGCATGTTCAGAGTAATAATAATAATAATAATACAAAGTTTACAGGGGCTTATAGAGAACTCAGTTTAATGAGAAGAGTCGAGCGTGTCAAGTGCTTATTCTGTCCTCGCCGTTTTAATGGCACCCATTTTCCCCCGGAACTTCCTTGAGCGAGTCTGAATTATAGCCAGCACACTTCTTTCCTCCTCAAACCCTGAACTGTGATTAATAGGAAGAGGCACTTGTCAAAAGGGTTGGAATTTGCAAACCGTGATACTGGTGCGTGTGGCCGTAGGGATAGGTCTGCATCCACTTTACTCCATTATGTTATTTAACTTCCGAATTCAACAATTTGTCTTTTGCTCTCTACTTAAAAGATGATGGCCATATAAGCTGCTGTTAACCGTATCAGCAGGGTGGAATATTAAATCCCTTCAAGCGAAACCACAACTTTCTTTGAGGATTTAGCCACACAGTAGAAAAAGCACCCCAGTGAAGCTGTTGAGAAATAAAGGGCGCTGTTCGCAGCTCTCCCTTTGCCTCAGAGAGATGGATTACTTTTGGGTTTAACTGAAACATCCTTTTTGTGTTTATTGTATTAATGAAATTTTTAGGGTCCATGAGAATGAGAGAGATTATGGTTCAGTGTTTGGAATAATGTAGCTTGATGAACCTTATTTATTTTAATGGGAAACTCGTTTTCTTTGATTTGCAGCTTCAAAAAGTGAATCTTTTGGAAATGAAAGTGCACTAATTTAGTTATACTGTATGGAAACAAAAATGTAGAAAGTTAGAATTTGCATAAGTGAAGACCTCGATGATTTCAGATTATAGTGTGGTGGAGGTTAAGGAATAAGAGGCCATAGAATTTGTAAAAACAAATTCAGTCTAACCACTTAATGGCATGTGCAAGTAATTTGCCAATTAAATATTTCTAGTATCTGAAAGATCTTCAAAGTAAAGAGTGGAGGTTCTTAATCTTTCTTAATTTCATACGTTCAGAAACATAATAGAAAATTACTTAGTTTTTCATCACTTTTCATTCAAAATTTTAATATGTGAGCTAAAAGAAAGATGAATTTTAAGTGTTTGAGGAAAATCATTGCTTTTTGAGAAATATATAAACTATGATATTTCCAATCACACTATGCCTGATTTTCTTTGTATCATTTGTAAATATTTGGTGCCCAGATAACAATCTTCATTATAATTAAGACTTTAGATTTTGAAACTTTACCATTTTAATGGTTACCTACTATGTTTAGAACATTGTACTGGGCACACTTAGCTACAAAGCAACCCTTGAGGTATTTTATTCTGTTTTATACATTGAGAGAATGGAGTTAGAGAAAGTAATTTGCCTAATATGACTCATTAGTGAGAAGCAGATTTGAGGGCTCCAGGTTTTTAAAAACAGCCTTTTTTTTTTTTTTTTTTTTTTTTTTTGAGATATAGTGCACCCATCTAAAGTGTATTATTCCATGTTTTTTAGTCTATACACATATTTGTGCAACTGTAAGTTTTAGAATATTTTCACCACCCCAACAAGAAACGCTGTTCCTTAGCAATCCTCACACCCCATCCTGGACATTGCATATAAATGGAGTCATACATGTGGTCTTTTATAACTGGTTTTTATGTTCTCAAGGTTCATCCATGTTGTAGCTTGGAATAGAACTGTTTTCCTTTTTATTTATCACATTGTTGCTGGATATACCACATTTTCTTCATCCATCTTTCAGTTACGGACATTCTGGTTGTTTCCACTTTTTGGCTGTTGTGAATAATGCTGCTGTCGTGCACAGGTTTTTATGTGAACATGCGTTTTCACTACTGTTGGACATATGCCTAGGGGTGGAGTTGCTGAGTCACTCAGTAGTCAGTCGCTCAGTCCTGTCTGACTCTCTGACCCCATGGACTGTAGCCCACGAGGCTCCTCTGTCCATGGGATTTCCCAGGCCAGAATACTGGAGTGGGTAGCCATTTCCTTTTCCAGGGGATCTTCCCAGTCCAGGGATTGAACCCGGGTCTCCTGTATTGCGGGCAGATTCTTTTACCGTCTGAGCCATGAGGGAAGCTCTGGGTCACTTGGTAATTGTGTTTAACTTTCTGAAGAACTGCCAGGCTCTTTTCTGAAGTGACTGTGCCGTTTTGCATTCCCACTGTCAATGGATGTGGATTTCAGGTTTCTTTACGTCCTCACCAACACTTGCTGCTGGTGGGGGTGAAGTGGTATCTGATTGTGATGGTGGTTTGGTGGTTTAGTCACTAAGTCAGGTCTGACTCTTGTGACCCCATGGTGTAGCCTGCCAGGCTCCTCTGCCCATGGGATTCTCCAGGCAGGAATACTGGAGTGAGTTGCCATTCCCTTCTCCAATCTCATTGTGATATCTCATTTTATTTGCATTTCCTTAATGGCTAATGCGGAGAAGGCAATGGCACCCCACTCCAGTACTCTCGCCTGGAAAATCCCATGGATGGAGGAGCCTGGTGGGCTGTAGTCCATGGGGTCGCTGAGGGTCAGACACGACTGAGCGACTTCACTTTTACTTTTCACTCTCATGCATTGGAGAAGGAAATGGCAACCTACTCCAGTGTTCTTGCCTGGAGAATCCCAGGGACGGGGGAGCCTGGTGGGCTGCCGTCTATGGGGTGGCACAGAGTCGGACACGACTGAAGTGACTTAGCAGTAATGGCTAATGATGTTGACCATCTTGTCATGTGCTTATTGGCCATTTGTCTTTGGAAAAATGTCTACTCAAATCCTCTGCCCATGTAAAAAATTGGATGAATCGTCTTTTTATTATTTGAGTTGCAAGAGTTCTTTATGTTATTCCAGAGTTCTTTATCAGATACATGATTTGCAACATTTTTCTCCCATTCTGCATTCTGATTTTTCACTTTGTCGATGGTATCCTTTGGAGTAGAAAAGTTTTAAATTTTGAAGAAGTCCAATTTATATATTATTGTCTTTTGTTGCTTGTGTTTTTAATATTATATCTAAGAAACTGTTTTCTAATGCAGAGTCACAAAGATTTATGCCTATGTTTTCCTTTGAGAGCTTCACAGTTTTAGCTCTTAGGTCTTTGGGCCTCCCATGTGGTGCTGGTGGTAAAGAGCCTGACTGCCGATGCAGGAGACAAGAGATGCTGGTTTGATCCCTGGGTTGGGAAGATCCCCTGGAGAAGGGAATGGCAACCCACTCCATTATTCTTGCTTGGAGAATTCCATGGACAGAGGAGTCTGACTGGCTACACTCCATAGGGTTGCAAAGAGTCGAACATTACTGAAGTGACTTAGCGTACATGCATTTAGGTCTTTGCTCCATCTTTGAGTTAGTTTCTATATATGATGTGAGGTAGTTTCCACCTTCTTCCGTGTGTGGATATCCAGTTGTCTTGGCAGCTTTTGTTGAAAAGACATCTCTTTCCATATTGAATCGTCACCCTTGTTGGAAATTAATTGACCATAAATATAAAGGTTTATTTCTTGACTCTCAATTGTATTCCACTTGTCTTACATTCTAAGTCACTTCAGTTGTGTCCAACTCTTCACATCCCCTTGGGCTGTAGCCCACCAGGCTCCTCTGTCCATGGGATTCTCCAGATGAGAATACTGGAGTGAGTTGCCAATTCCTTTTCCAATTTGTCTCATATGTTTATCTTTATGCCAGTACCACATAGTCTTGATTACAGTGGCTTTGAGGTAAATTTGAAATACAACTTTGTCCTTCTTTCTTGTTTTGGTTATTCCGGGCCCCTTGAATTTCTATGTGAATTTTAGAATTTGCTTGTCAGTTTCTAGAAAGACAGTAGCTGGAATTTTGATAAGGATTACACTGAATCTATCACTTTGTGGAGTATCATCATCTGAAGAGTATTAAGTCCTCCTGGCTATAGACTGTCTTTCCATTTATTTACGTCTTTCAACAGTGTTTTATAGCTTTTAGAGTATAGGTTTTGCATGTCTTTTGTTAATTTTTTTCCTAAGTATTTTATTCCTTTTAAGGCTATTGTAAATTGAATTGTTTTCTTAATTTCTTTTTGGGGTTGCTTACTTCCAGTGCATAGAAATGTACATTTGATTTTTGTACATTGATCTTGTATCCTCCAACAATGCTGGGCTTATTAGTTCAAAGAGTTTTTTAGTGGATTCCTTAGGACCTTGAATATGAAGTCATGTCATCTATGACCCAGCTTTTAAAAATCACAGCTCTTTTTTTCACTACAATCATACTGTGTATCCTGGGAAACATATTGAGGGGAATCGGTTGAGTTTTTGAGATTATATTTAGGAAAGAAGTGATTATCACTTTGTAATTGTCTTTATGATCTTAAAAAAAAAATGCAGCAGACTTTTAGGCTAGAAACATTTGTGTTGGAAGCAAAGTCCCCCAAAATAAACTCAAAGGCTCTTTAAGCTTATTTGGTAAAGTCTTGCTTTAAATAATATCATCATTGTTTGGTGGTATAATGGGAACTCTAGACCTTCCAAACATAGTTTGTTTGGCCTATATTGCAATAACAACGATTATACTTTAAGAGATAAGCATTCTAATTTGTTTTTACTTTCAGAAGGAGTGACTGAGCTGAGAAAACTATGACTTTAAATATCCAAAATATAGATCTAATATTTAGATATTTATATTTCAATTATAATTCACTTCACTTCTGATTTCATTTTATTTCACTTCTAATTTAGTTTTGCTTCTTTGCCTATATGGGCTCAACCTGGGGGTAAGATTTTTAAGACCTTGTACTTTGGGGAGAGACCACCTAGTTTTTTTAAGTTAGTAATGAATCTGCCAAGTAATGTTATTTGAAAGCCATTAGCTGGTGTGTTATGAATTACAGTCATCTGTATGTATGTATGTATATATGTATTTATTTCACTGAACCAAATACGAAACCAAAAAGCATAAAATATTTTCCCTTTTCCTTTCCAGAACTACAAGTTAGGATGATAGGTTTAGAAAGCTCAAATGGTAAAGGTTTAATGATAGGAATGGTCCTAAGATAGCCTGCTAGAGTCTTTCAAGGTAAAGCTCATGAAATTTTCCATGAAAGCAAGAGTGCAGAGCAGAATTTGAAAATCATTTTGGTTTTTAGTTTCTCATTTTCCAGCTATATGATGGAAGGGGTACCGTTACCTCTCAATGCCTCATCAAGGCATGGGGAAATCTTAATCAAATGTTAAATGAAAAACTGATTTGAGTCTCCTAAAAGGAGAAAAGAATATTAACCAGGGATGATATTACAGTGTCTTCCAAAGTGAGGAAGGACTTTCAGAACTCAGTGTGACCCTTGGGCTTTTCAGTATTCCTATTCATAAATGCACAGGAAAATGTCAAGGCCAAGAAAACCAATACCCCAGAGTGACTTATTGGAACAGGATGAAGTATTCAAATACTTAGGTATCTATAAAATATTTTCAGAGAAAAAGTGTGAGTTTTCCCAACTGACAAGATTTAATACCTTAATTTCTTAAGAGTTGATTAGCCTTGAAAATGACTATAGAAACCTTGCTACTTTTCCTTTGTCCACAGTCCTTCCTCCCTCTTGCATGTATCATTTGGTTTGTTTAACTAGAATTTGGTAATCTTAACAATATTTTAGTACAAAACCTCTGTTAGGTAAGTTTGGAGAGCGAAAAAGAAATTTTGTAGAGATTGTACCAAATAATAAAAAACTCCAGGTCTTTTTTCTTTTTTTCCTGCAGCATTCCATGACCAACTGCTCTTCCCATAGTGACCTTTTCTTCACCACAAATGTTGCATCAAGTTCTTAGAATTTTAAAAATAATACCTGCTGTTGGCAAGTGATGCCAGCATCTATTAAGTGCCTCAGCCAGGATCTGTCCTGTCTAAGTGACACTAGCTGGCTTTGATCCTCAGTATTCCGATTGGACCCTTAATTCACCTCAAAAGAAAGGAATCCTTCTTCATGCTGTTGCTCTTTACTGAGAAACTCCTTCACAGATTCATCTGAATAAATCCTCCACAACTTTTAGGACCAGATCAAGTTTCATCTTCTCCAGGAAGCCTTTTCTCTCCCACTTTGTAAATGCATCCGTCCTTAAACTTGTGTTTCCTTGCTGCGAGGAACCCTGGCCCTTTAGCCCTTAATTCAGCATGGTGTTTGGATGTGCTGTTCAGTTATTTCTCGTGGATTGGCCTTGGAGTCAGCACTGTGTCTTCTCCGGCCCTCCTCCACCCCGCAGGACCTGGCACAGTGCTCCCCTGGGCGTGCCGGCTGATGGCTGGCATTCTTAAAGTGGCCAGCATGTTAGAACAGAGAAGAACTGAAGATGGACACCGTTCTCAGGCCCGTGTAGTTCGGACACTGTCCAGCTCCAGGCAACACTGGCCACAAAGGCCAGGACGTGAATGTTGTTCACCGGTTTGTACGACCTGCCTGTCTCCGGGGTCTCCAAGTGGTCGGTGTGTACACTGTCTTACATTAGCTCTTCCGAAAAATCTTTCCTACCTCCTTCCTTTCATATCTTTGGTCCGTTGCAGTCCAGGGTTTTAAACCCTTCTATAGCCTGTTAGGACAATGTTTTTCAAAATGAGGTTCTGGACCCTTAAATTAGAAAAACATGGTGGTGGTTCAGTCACTAAGTCATGTCTGACTCTTTGCGACCCCAGGGACTGTAGCCCGCCAGGCTCCTCTGTCCATGGAATTTCTCAGGCAAGAATACTGGGTTGCCATTTCCTTCTCCAGAGGACCTTCCTGACCTAGGTATCAAACCCAGGGTCTGTATTGTAGGCAGATTCTTTACTGCTGAGCTACTAGGGAAGTCCTAGAAAAATGTAGGATGTTAATTAAAATGCAGCTTCGTTAGTCCACTTGTATCAGCCTAGGCGAGGGGCTGAAGACTTCTATAAGCAAGACTGATAATTCTTGTGTGTGTGTGTGTGTGTGTGTGTGTGTGTGTGTGTGTGTGTGGAGGGGGGTGTCAATCCCTAAGTCATGTCCAACTCATTATGACCCCATGGACTGTAGCCCGCCAGGCCCTTCTGTCCATGGGTTTATCCAGGCAAGAATACTGGAGTGGGTTGCCGTTTCCTTCTGTAGCAGATCTTCCTAGACCAGGGATTGAACCCACATCTCCTGCATTGGCAGGCAGATTCTTTACCACTGAGCCGCCAGGAAAGCCCAGTTAACAATCTTTATGCACTTCACTAAAATCTTAGGATATGATTGATGAAGTGACTTCAGTAGGGTGGAAACTGTAGTGTCTCAAAAGGTGAATACCACTGTCCTCAGCCTGCTACACTGTTGTAAACCTTTTCTTCTTTAGTTAAATTCAGCCACAACTTAGTATTTATTTGCTCTATGCCCACCATGGTGCAGGCATGGGGGAGAACCAGACTGGAAAAATATAGTCTTTGTTAATAATTTATGTCAGTTCAGTTGCTCAGTCGTGTCCAACTCTTTGTGACCCCATGAACTGCAGCACACCAAGCCTCCCTGTCCATCACCAATTGCCGGAGTCTACCCAAACCCATGTCCATTGAGTCGGTGATACCATCCAACCATCTCATCCTCTGTGGTCCCCTTCTTCTCCCACCTTCAGTCTTTCCCAGCATCAGGGTCTTTTCAAATGAGTCAGCTCTTCACATCAGGTGGCCAAAGTATTGGAGTTTCAGCTTCAGCATCAGTCCTTCCAATGAATACCCAGGACTGATCTGCTTTAGGATGTACTGGTTGAATCTCCTTGCAGTCCAAGGGACTCTCAAGAGTCTTCTCCAACACCACAGTTCAAAAGCATCAATTCTTCTGCACTTAGCTTTCTTTATAGTCCAACTCTCACATCCATACATGACTACTGGAAAAACCATAGCCTTGACTAGACAGACCTTTGTTGGCAAAGTAATGTCTGCTTTTTTAATATGCTGTCTAGGTTGGTCATAACTTTCCTTCCAAGGAGTAATTGTCTTTTAATTTCATGGCTGCGATCACCATCTGCAGTGATTTTGGAGCCCCCAAAAATAAAGTCAGCCACTGTTTTCATATCTGTTTGCCATGAAGTGATGGGACCAGATGCCATGATCTTAGTTTTCTGAATGTTGAGCTTTAAGCCAACTTTTTCACTCTCCTCTGTGTAGAAAGGTGTTAATAATCTATGTAGAAAGAAAAGATAGATAACAAATGTATATTCACACAGACCTAACTGCATACTTATGCATACTATATAGACCTATCTTTTTGAAAACACATCAGTAGTTCAGATCTGTAGGATAGACAGTTTGTAGAGATAACATGTCTCAAAGATCACATTTAGCTCTAAACTTCAGGGGGATGAGATTTCAGTTCTTCAGGCAGACATTTGCATAAGAGAGACAGACTCCCACGGAATAGTGGAGAAAGCTCTGTACTTAGGGTTCAGAGTTCACAGCTTTGAATTCAAGTCAGAGCTCTAGTAAGCAGTAAATGATAGTTACTTATAGGAAAAATAAGATTGTTGGTTAGCGTGAGATGCATTTTATTTATTTATTTTAATTAATTTATTTTTTAATTGAAGGCTAATTGCTTTACAGAATTTTGTTTTCTGTCAAACATCAACATGAATCAGCCATAGGTGTGCATATGGAGAGAGTAACATGGAAACTTCACATTACGCTATATAAAATAGACAGCCAGTGGGAATTTGCTGTAAGTCTCAGGGAACTCAAACAGGAGCTCTGTATCAACCTAGAGGGGTGGGATGGGGAAGGAGATGGGAGGGCAGTTCAAGAGGGAGGGGACATATGAGATGCATTTTAAATTCATTTACTAAGTTTTGAGTAACCTAAATTTATTTAATTTATACTTCTATAGCATATACGGAGAAGGCAATGGTACCCCACTCCAGTACACTTGCCTGGGAAATCCCATGGATGGAGGAGCCTGGTGGGCTGCAGTCCATGGGGTCGCTAAGAGTCGGACACGACTGAGCGACTTCACTTTCACTTTTCCCTTTCATGCATTGAAGGAAATGGCAACCCACTCCAGTGTTCTTGCCTGGAGAATCCCAGGGACGGGGGAGCCTGGTGGGCTGCCGTCTATGGGGTTGCACAGAGTCGGACACGACTGAAGTGACTTAGCATAGCATAGCGTAGCATATAAATATTAAAATGGATTTTTAAAAATGCCTTAGCTTTATATGGCAATGTCAGGTTAATATCTTCTGTTACTTTTTTTTGTATTAACACATTTAATTTGCATGTGTTTAACCTAAAACACATTTTTGCTACATTTAATTGATTTGACTATCCAGCTGATACACCCTTTTTATAACATGTCTGCTTTTGTAAATGTCTCTCATCTTGCTCATGCTGGCAGGAGATATGGAGGGTGATTTTCCTCATCACTGCCAGGGAAGTTCCTGTTGCTCTTTGTAATAGTTTGCTGGGGTTGCCGTAAAAGTGCCACAGGCTGGGTGGCTTAAACAACTGAAATTAATTTCTTACACTTCTAGAGGCAAGAGTTCAAGGTCATGGTTGTTGGCATGATGGGTGTCTTTTGAGGCCTCTCTCCTTGTAAATGATAGTCCTCTCCTTGTGTTTTCCTCTGCATGGTCTTCCTCTGCATGTCCGTGTCCTAACCTGTTTTTCTTAATAAGGATGGAAGTCATGTTATATTACGCCACCACCTCATTTCCCTGGTGGCTCAGATGGTAAAAAATCTGCAGTGCAGGTGACCTGGATTTGACCCCTGGGTCAGAAAGATCCCCTGGAGAAGGGAATGGCTACCAACTCCAGTATTCTTGCCTGGAGACTCCCATGGACAGAGGAGTCTATGAGCTACAGTCCACGGGGTCACAAAGTAGTCACTTTTAAGGTTCTAGGGGCTGTGACTTCAACAATACAAAAACAGCACAGCACACAGATCTCATGTCCTGTCAGCTCTGAAGTCTTCTGTTGCTGCTGCTGCTAAGTCGCTTCAGTCGTGTCCGACTCTGTGCGACCCTTTGGACAGCAGCCCACCAGGCTCCCCCGTCCCTGGGATTCTCCAGGCAAGAACACTGGAGTGGGCTGCCATTTCCTTCTCCAGTGCATGAAAGTGAAAAGTGAAAGTGAAGTCACTCAGTCGTATCCGGCTCTTCGCGACCCCATGGACTGCAGCCTACCAGGCTCCTCTGTCCATGGGATTTTCCAGGCAAGAGTACTGGAGTGGGGTGCCATTGAAGTCTTCTGTTACGGCACACAAAACTCTCCTCATGAGCTTGGCTTTTCAGCTGTATCACTAACCTCCTCAAGGTCTGCAGTGCTGGACTTTTTTGTTCTCCAGAGACATCATTTCTTTATGACTTTTACTTATTTTCCATCCGCCCATGATTCTAGTTAATATCTTTCATTACTTCCTATAGGACATTGAGGGAGAGATCAAGAAAAGGAAGGACCTCATTTTTGATAGTTATCCTATGATTATTTCATTGACCATTATTTTATCAAAATGGTTGGCAGAAAGGACTCCGGCTTGGCAGAAAAGTGGTCAAAAAGTCATTTTTGTTTGTATATTTCTCTAAAATTTTATTATAGTATATAAACATTTTTTATAGATTAACAATGTAGATTAAAAGATTTTAATAGATTTTATAGATTAAAAGGTTTCTTTCTTTTGGTCACATCAAAGACGCTTGCTCCTTGGAAGAAAAGCTATGACCAACCTAGACAGCATATTAAAAAGCAGAGACATTACTTTGCTGACAAAGGTCTGTCTAGTCAAAGCTATAGTTTTTTCAGTAGTTATGTATGAATGTGAGAGTTGGACCATAAAGAAAGCTGGGCACCAAAGAATTGATGCTTTTGAACTGTGGTGTTGGAGAAGACTCTTGAGAGTCACTTGGACTGCAAGGAGATCCAACCAGTCCATCCTAAAGGAAATCAGTGCTGAGTGTTCATTCGAAGGACTCATGCTGAAGCTGAAGCTTCAATACTTTGGCCACCTGATGTGAAGAACTGACTCATTTGAAAAGACCCTGATGCGAAGAACTGACTCATTTGAAAAGACCCTGATGCTGGGAAAGACTGAAGACAGGAGGAGAAGGGGATGACAGAGGATGAGATGGGTGGATGGCATCACTGACTCGATGGACATGAGTTTGAGCAAGCTCTGGGAGCCGATGATGGACAGGGAAGCCGGGCACGCTGTAGTCCATGGGGTCACAAAGAGTCAGACACGGCTGAGCTACTGACCTGAACTGACTGAATGTAGGATCTGCCTGGACAAGGGATCATACCCATGTCTCTGCACTGGCAGGCAGATTCTTTACCACTGAGCCACCAGTGGCTCAATTCTTAAATCTCAATTCTAGTTTCACTTCATTTTCTTATGTCCTGGCTCTCTCTCTTTTCCTCTGTCTCTCTCTCTTTTTTTCTTCCTAGAGAAACGGAATAAATGCAAAGAAATTGAGGGTTACGTTTAAAAAGTTTTTATTTTATTGTCCTCATCAGGGCCAGCCTGAGGTTTTCTGCCATCTTTTATAAAATTTATGCCCGGCATAATTCTGATTTTTACTGCCTCCTGAGTGCAAATACACACCCAATCTTATGCTGATGGTAGCAGCAGTGTTTCTTCATGGCAAGACTTACAAACTCTCTGGAAACTTTAAAAGCATGGAATAAAAACTTGTGGGTGTAAGGGGGGTTGGAAGTAGGAAATTTGGGGGAATCAGTGGAAATACATGCCAAAGTTTTTGGCACCCTTTAGAGAACTCAAGAATTTACTTCTTTTTTTCTTTTTGAAAATCGTTGCAAAGGGGAAGAAAAACAAGGTAGCAGGCACAGTTTGCTCATAAAAGTGAGCAGGTTTGGTAGATATATTTAAAGATGTGAAGGCCAGGACAAATCCAGTTATGTAATTTGCGTCCCTGTACCCTCCAAGCATACACTCTTGTTGGAAGGTGGGGAGACTAGTAAATAACATGAAGCTTTAGAAAAGTAGGGGTTTTTTTTTTTTTTGGTATCATTTTTTCTGTTCTCTGCCAGTCCTCTTACAGTTTTAAGTTTTTTTATTTATAAGTATTAGCTGCTCAGTTTTGTCTTAATTCTTTGCTACCCCCGTGGATTGTAACCCGCCAGGCTCTTCTGTCCATGGAATTCTCCAGGCAAAATATTGGAGTAGGTTGCCATTTCCTTCTCCCGACCCAGGGATGGAACCTGGGTCTCCTGCGTTGCAGGCAGATTCTTTGCGGTCTGAGCTACTGGGAAAACCCCATCAGATCAGATCAGACCAGTCGCTCAGTCGTGTCCGACTCTTTGTGACCCCATGAATCGCAGCACGCCAGGCCTCCCTGTCCATCACCAACTCCCGGAGTTCACTCAGACTCACGTCCATCGAGTCAGTGATGCCATCCAGCCATCTCATCCTCTGTAGTAGAGGCTAAAAAGAGGGTCAGTATGTGTCAAGTCAAAGTGTTGAGGATAAAGTTAAAGGATTGGACTGTTGGCTCTTTTTCCCATTGCCTTCAAGTGTGGCCTGCTGAACAGTGGAAGGTTTTAAAACTCTTAAGTCTTAGTGCTGTTGAATATATGCTTAAAGGTTTATATCTGATTTCCAAGTCCTCAAAAACATTTTAACAGCTTGATAAGGAGGGCTATATTTAAGAGTTGTACCGTGTTCTCAGTGTTTCTTTATGAATATGTGTGCTTCTTGCCACTGAAGACTGATTTATATTTTCTGTGCCTAGAAAATAATATTTGTTGAAACGAAACAGATGATGATACAAGATGTAGCTGATTAATGCTGGCCTGCTGCTACCTGTGGGCCTTTGTGTGTGTGTGTGACTTCTTGATTTTTTTTGTTTTATTGGATGGGATTATTTACTTCTACTCCGTTAGACCCCTACATCTATTTCTGCCATGACTTTAAAATCTGTGTTTTTAAAGTGGAGTTCCTTTTTATATGAAGAATGTAGCAATATGCATTTAATAACAGGTTTTAGAAGGAAGTACCTGATTTGCTTTGTTTTAATCTGCTTTGTTGTAATCAACCTTTCTTTTTCTTTCTTCAGAGGATGTTAAGCAAGTTTTTGGACAGACCACAATTCATCAACATATTCCATTTAACTGGGACTCAGAATTTGTGCAACTACACTTTGGAAAAGAAAGAAAAAGACACCTGACATATGCAGAATTCACTCAGTTTTTACTGGTGAGTCCAGCTCTTGTAAAAAGTTTAAAAGAATGGATGAATAAATTAAACTAGGATCCCAATCCAAATTTGCTAACCTTGGCCAAACCATCCTATTTGGAAGTATTTCTTCATTAGTATGTAGAAACTATAGGGTTAAACAGGCTCTGACACACCCTGGAACCATTTCATGCTTAAATGGAATATACTCTGAGGACCCCAGAAATTAAGTGATCTGCTGAAAGATTATGTAAATCAGGAGGGGCGAGTTGGAACCTGAACTCTGGGCTTATGACTGGTTCCACTACTCATTCGTGTCTCTTTGTGACCCTATGGGCTGTAGCCCGCCAGGCTCCTCTGTCTGTGGAATTCTCCAGGCAAGAATACTGGAGTGGGTTGCTATTTCCTACTCCAGGGGATCTTCCCCACCCAGGGATTGAACTCGCGTCTGTTACCTCTGCATTGGCAGGCGAGTTTGACTTCTTGGCTTATGACTGGTTCCACTACTACTTACTAATACTTTTGTTATCCCTTGAGAAATGGACAGATGTCATCATCAGCATCTAACTGTAGAATTATTTGCCTTTTACAGACAAGACATTGGATCTAAAACTTGACTGCATATTGGGATCACCTGGGGAGTTTTAAAAACTATTGTTGTTTTGGTCCCCCACCTCTAGAGATTAGATTCTGTGAGTCAGGTGTGTGTTTGTATCTGGGGTGAGGGGCAGAGAGGGCGTGCTTGGCACTTGGAGTCTTTTGAGGCATTTCTGTCGTGCAGCTAAGTGGGAGAACACTGTTCAGGGCACATGCTATCCATAGCTGGTGTTCAGCTCTGCAGGAGTTGTCTGCATTTCCGGCATGCCCCTCGGTCCAGTCCCTCCTGCCTCCGCTCTTCACTTTCTGCTTTGGGGTGCTTTCACTGGGCCATTGATGATGCCAACAGAAGACTCGTTACAAAATATGACCACCGTTTAGTTTTCCTCCCAAAGCATAAGATGGCGTTAATTCTGATAGAGATCAACATCTGTATAATATGTAGGTCTATGTGATAAACCACTCTTTCAGATTTTTATGCATTTGTTTTGTTTCCCTAACAATTTGATTTTATTTATATATTATTAAATATTGACATAACGTTTAAAAGACTTGTTTAAAAGAATTGGTTTGCTGTGTTTTAATTCCGGGTCCTCAGGAAAAATTTGCTAAGGAGATCATCTTTTTCTTTTTTTAATTGAAGTGTAGTTAAGGTACAGTGTTACCTTAATTGTAGCTGTACTGTATACATGGTTTGACATTTGGATACATTAGGAAGTGGCCATCATGATACGTCTAGTAACATGTAGTTACATGTGGTAACAAAGTTATTACAGTGTTGACCATAACCCTCATGTTGTATATGACATTGTCATGGCTTATTGGTTTATTTTTACTGGAGGTTTTCAGCTCTCTTACTTTCCATCACCTTTTCATCCCACCCGCCGCCCCATCCACCTCCTCAAGCCACCTTCTCTTCTGTTATTAGTAACATTAGCAGTGGGTATGGCAGTGGGTTCGTGATGCCTGTTTCCTGTGTGCCTGAGACCTTGCCGGAACCCTGAGGAGTGGTTAGAAGCACAGCTGCTGGGTGGAGGGGGAGGGCCCGAGGGCGCACGCGTGCTGTGCCGTGTAACCACTCAGTCAGCATTTTGTGGGCTCCATTCTTAGGCACCAGCATTTATAACTGGCTGACTTTCATAAGTGCTTTCTCTTTGTGACTTTTACATGCATCATTATGATATATAGAATTTGTTACACTTTTTAGTTTGCTTTTATTTTCCCGGCCTCAGAAAATGTAAAACAAGATGTATTAAATACACGCCTTTGTATTTTTTTTAAAAACGTGTTAATATCTATGAATTCCTGGTTGCAGTTCTGCGTAAACATACACCTGCTTGCGTAACTCAGGTGGAGATGGCCTGTGAGTTGTGAGGTTTGCGCTGTTGTTTACGCAAGACATCCTGCGCAGTAGGAGGTGGGGTTCGTTTTGATGAGGAAGAATTGTGATAATGCTATTGAGACAAATGCCTCCAACTGACTTTACGGAATACAGCCTAATTAACTTTTAGGCTTAATGGGATGTTAGCAATGGTAAGGATGATCCCCTTTCCCTTTAAGCAAGTATCAGTTACGTGGACTCAGGAGTCAGCTATAAGCAACCCAGATTCTTCTGGGCCTTCCTCGAGATACGGACGAGCCAGAGGCAAAGATGAGAGATGACTCAGGGGTTACTGAGTAGGTTTGCAGCTGCAGCTTGCAGGCATTCACTCGTATCCGACTCCATTCTCTATGTAATGGTGAATGCACTCATCCCTCGGTGTCCTTCATGGGATGATTTTGACTTCATAGTGAGATTACAAGTGCTAAACTTTGACTAGGTTAAGATGGTTTAGGTAGATAATTCGGGCCTCCCTTTTGTATTCCACTCCAGGCCCAGATTTCAAAGAATTAATATGTGTGTCATGACAGACTTGATATAAATGCCACAGTATTACCAGTTTAGACGTCTGCCATTGGGTCTCTCTCCCACTGCCCCCACTCAGATGCTTCCTTTGAAGTCTTTTCTGAATGACCTCAACTTTAAATACTTTGATTGTCCTTTTGGACTGTTTTCTGGATTAAGGGAACTTCTTACAGATGTAAGTGACCTTTAGGGCTCTTGCTGTGTTAAGCATGATGCCTTCCTTTCTGCTCTGGGGCAGGTTATAGCAACACAGGCACCAGCTCCCTGGCTGGTGCCCGGGTCTTGAAAGAACTGCCACCATGCATGTCCCTGCTTGTCACCTGAGGAGGAAGAGCAACTGTGGGGTCCTCTGAGACGCGCTTGTGGCTTCAAGGAGCCTGGAGGTCCTAGATGGTAGCTTGGATTGGTTTCAGCTAACAGCCTCACGCTCTGGTGTGACCTGTGCTCATGTATGTGCTCGTGTTTGTGCCCAATGGGCAGTGCTGTTCTTTGCGAGGTCAGTTACTTTCCGCCTTCATTTAAAAAATACTTTATTTTTTTTTGAGGGGGGGGGAAAAAAGGTCCCCCCCAAAAAAAAATAAAAATAAAAAATAAAAATAAAAAATACTTAAGCACGCGGGAGCAGGTGTGCATTTGTCACAGGCCGCCATGTGGCTGTGAGGACTCCTTGTGTTCACGTGCTTGTCCGGGCATTGTCTGAGGTGGCGCTGGTCATGGGCGTGGGTTGAATGCTGAGCTGGCATGTTGTTTTCTGGCATAAAGGGCTCAATCAGTTTGAGAAACTTTGAACTAAATTTGCCTTGTTTGTTCAGTTCCATCACACAGTTGTGTCCAACTCGTTGCGACCCCATGGACTGCAGCACGCTAGGCTTCCCATCACCAGCTCCCGGAGCTTGCTCAAACTCATGGATGGTGAGACCATCCAACCATCTCATACTCTGTCATCCCCTTCTCTTCCTGCCTTCAGTCTTTTTTGGTATCATTTAGATACAAAGTACAAAGCCTCATTTGTACTTTGTATCTAAATGATAGCATTGAAGCAAGAAGCAGGGATGCAAAGCCTCCTGCCTAGTCTTGTTCCTCAAGACAGGGTAGGATTTCAGAAGGGAGCATGGCTACAGCCCTGTTACCCCATCCTTGAGACTGTTGCCTCCACTGCTGCTGGTTTTTTATGCCTGTTCTATCATCTCTAGTTAACTGCATGAGTGATGGTGTGTGCGTGTGAATGTGAATATAGTTTTATGTATTTATTTTGGGCTGCACTGGGTCTTCGCTGCTGTGTGGGCTTTCTCTAGTTGCAGTGAGCGGGGACTCCTGTCTAGTTGCAGCGTGCCGGCTTCTCATTGCTGTGGCTTCTCTTGTTATGGAGCACCAGCTCAAGGTGTGCAGGCTTCGGCAAATGTAGCACATGGGCTTAGTTGCTGCATGGCATGTGGGATGTTCCCAGCCCAGGGATTGAACTTGTGTCCCCTGCATTGTAAAGTGGATTCCTAACCACTGGAACACCAGGGAAGCCCATGAATATAGTTTATATATGGGTATATATGTGTGGATTTTAGAATAGTTTATATGCATTTCCAACATCTCTTTCCTCTCAGTTCTTAGGGCAAAGCTGTAATTTTATGATTATGAGTTGGAAAATGAATTTTTAATATACTGAAAACAGTATATTTAGAAAACAGTTCAGAGGAATTTTTGTATCCTGTACCTGATGGAACTCCTGTACATAAATGATATTAGCATAGAATATCTTGTTTGGAAGTATTTCTGTGATTGTTCCTTGCATGGAGCAATCCACTCAACTCGAGAAATATTTGCTGGAGATGTAGGATTTGTCAAGAGGCTTTGTGCAAAAGACTCAGAGGTGCAGAGGGAATGACAACTTTTGAGACACAGTGTACAAGTCTGGGCGTCATTCCTGTGATTTTCTGCCCGACAGCTCAAAAGGCACAATTGCAAACAGATATACAGTGTATATACCCTATGAAGGTGCTCTTTTATAACAAAAATCCTTGAAGGTTTGTAGCATAAACCCTTAAGGCAAGTTTCAATTCGAAACAAATAGTTTCAGAGTCTGGTTACAACAGCTGTCCAAAGTACCAAATTAAAGGTCCAGATACCAGTATTAGATAGTTAACAGCCTCATTTTACAGATGAGGAGACTAAGGCCTTTATGTTAGTCTCTTAGCAGTATCTCATGTGTGATTGATCATCTTTTCATGTGCCTGTTGCCACTTGTATATTTTCTTTGGAGATGTATCTGCTGAAATCCATTACCCCCCTTTTTACTGGATGGGAGTTGTGGGCAACTGTGAACACAGAGTGAAAGGAAGGCCCTTAAGCTTCTCTGCCAAATAATTCTGTAGAGTCGGCAGTGAGAGTCACTCAAAAAAAAAAAAAAAAGAATACTAGTAACAATCTTTGTAATTTATGAAGTGCTTTTTAAAATATTCTGTTTCTGATAATAGCATCCCCAATATCCTGAGAGGTAATGATCATTCTTCCCTATTATATGCAAAAGAATAAACAGACTCTAGGGTAAAATTTTGCATTTTCAGATAGTTATTTTTTTGGGAAATGCTCATGGCTTTCATTAGGTTCCCAAAGGAATATCCCAAAAGAGTGCAGAACAACTGTTCTGGAGCTTAACTTCTTCCATAAGATCACAGATGTGTGAGGAATCAAACAATATGGTGCCAGGACCACTTACACCCCACTGCACTGTCTCCAGGGCTGTGGCTATGAAGTCACTTTCTGTTCCTCGAGGGGCCATGTGTCCTAATGGGGATGTACAGTCACGCATTATTGGACATTCAGAATTCTTGATCCCTGCCCATGAATTGCCAGATATGATGATAAAGCCATAATAGGCTGCGTGTTACTGTTGTTTCCAGTTACTTTTTTCTTTTCTTGGCCTCACTGCACAGCTTGTGGGATCTTCATTCCCTCACCAGGGATTGAACCTGGGCCCTGGCCATGAAAGCACAAAGTCCTACCCTCTGGATTGCCATGGAATTCCCCTCCAGTTACTTTTTGATAGTGTTTTATAATCATGTGTATATATTTAATATCAATAACCTCAGATATGCAGATGACACCACCCTTATGGCAGAAAGTGAAGAAGTAAAGAGCCTCTTGATGGAAGTGAAAGAGAAGAGTGAAAAAGTTGGCTTAAGGTTCAACATTCAGAAAACTAAGATCACGGCAGCCAGTCCCATCACTTCATGGCAAATAGATGGGGAAACAGTGGAAACAGTGGCTGACTTTATTTTTTAGGGCTCCAAAATCACTGCAGATGGTGATTGCAGCCATGAAATTAAAAGACGCGTACTCCTTGGAAGGAAAGTTATGACCAAGCTAGACAGCATATTAAAAAGCAGAGACATTACTTTGGCAACAAAGGTCCATCTAGACAAGGCTATGGTTTTTCCAGTGGTCATGTATGGATGTGAAAGTTGGATTGTGAAGAAAGCTGAGCACCGAAGAATTGATGCTTTTGAACTGTGGTGTTGCAGAAGACTCTTGAGAGTCCCTTGGACTGCAAGGAGATCCAACCAGTACATCCTAAAGGAGATCAGTCCTGGGTGTTCATTGGAAGGACTGATGTTGAAGCTGAAACTCCAATACTTTGGCCACCTGATGTGAAGAGCTGACTCATTTGAAAAGACTCCGATGCTGGGAAAGATTGAGGGCAGGAGGAGAAGGGGACGGCAGAGGATGAGATGGTTGGATGGCATCACCGACTTGATGGACATGAGTTTAGGTAGACTCTGGCAGTTGGTGATGGACAGGGAGGCCTGGCGTGCTGTGGTTCATGGGGTTGCAAAGAGTCAGTAACTGAACTGAACTGAATTACAATTTAAAAGTAATCTGCACATAGGAGTTTCTAACAGCTCCTATCTCAGAGTATCTTGGATTGCTCCCCATTGTGAAATACTTGTGAAATAGAAAGCTGTTGCTTGTTAACTACTTCACCTGTAGCATTTTCCAACTTGGCAAGTGCTTTGGCTTTTGTTGGTCTTTATAGTCACTTTAGGTGTTGAGCAGCGGCTACTGCCTCTGTATGAAAGATGAGCACATAGAAGCATGGAGTTTTCTGAATTTGTTCAAGATGAGACAGGTGGAACACAAGTTGGTTTTAATTTTCCTAAATCTCTAGCAGTGTTTTCAGATTTTGTATAAATTTTTTTCTGAAGTGATTATTTTAAAAAGGCTGCACCCTGGGCCTCTCTGTCCCCACAAGAGTTTGATTCAGTAGGTCTGGATAGGGCCTAAAAAGTTGCCTTTCAGACAAGCATCCTGAATTGTGATGTCCCAGATGGTCCGAGGGCCACACACTGAGAAACGTTGATCTAGATGACAAAACCCTGATTGTTTAAAAGCACAGAATCTGGTGTTCAGGTCTCATCCTCAGGTTGATGGGGAGCTCAGAGAGCCAGACATGATGAGGTTGGTGTTTCAGAAGGATCACTCTGGCTGTTGTGTGGAAAATGAAATGGAGAGTCCTATGACGGGGAGAGGGAGACCAGCTGGCCACTTTCCAGTATAACAGTTGGTTGGTAACAGTGATGAGCTGAAGAAGATGGATTTCAAGAAAAATTGAAGGGATGGACCTGGCCAGGCTTGGTGATTTATTAGGATGGGGACAGGTACGCATATGTGTAACTCATAGTTCTCTCCTGTATTTTAGGCTTTGGGCAAGTGGAAGGATGGTGGTGATTTACTGAGGTTGGGGGCAGTGGGGGAAGGGGTGGAGGGCATGTGGATGAAGGGCTGTTAGGAGCGCTTTGCACGTAATCACCAGTGACTTGTGTGCGGATGAGTTGTTTCCACCTCAAAATCAGTTCCTTGGAGTTAGGGTCTCATAGGAGCCCTACTGATGGCCCCACAAACCTGGGCATTTCCAAGAAAATTCTCTTTCCTTCATTTCATGGAGACAGGACATTTCTTTGTTTCTAGAGGCCTTCCTCCTCTTGCTGTAGGAAGAGGAGTCTTTCAGAAATTAGCAGTGCTCTAAATTGGTAGCGAGACCAGATATTAGTGTCAGGATTCCATTCGTTAGCCAAGAAATGGGATAGCTGACTTGGGAGAGAGTGGGGCTAATAATTCTTTCTAATGTTGTCTCGTCACATAGGGTTTAGGAATGAAGTTACCTGACCCAGCAGAAAGCCCTCATCACGAGGGTATGCGTGTTTATCACATTATTCAGGCCCTCCTTTTATCAGAAGAACGGTGACATCAGGAGAGGTGAATCATAGTTGGTGGAGCTAGGACTAGAACCTAGGGTTCAGAGCTGTGTCTTGTGTCCCAGATCAGCCATTCATATTCCTAAAAGCTTTTATCTTCAGATCACGTAAGCCCCAAGATAACTTTGTTAGATGCCAAAGATACACTCATGCAAATAACACAACTGAACAATTTTGGTTCTTTGTTAAATCAAATTGACCAGTATTTTGGCTTATGGGTCAGCATGGCATACAGATCAACCCAAGTCCTTTGTGTAAAATGGGCATTTTGGTCCTAGAGAGCAGAGTTCTAGAAGTCGGCAGCTCCCAAGTCCTTCTTGAGGCCAGAGTTTCTCTGCTCCTAATCAGATGTGTTTCATCATAGGTTTGTGACCGTGTATGTCAGTGTATACATAAGTGAAGTCACTCAGTCGTGTCCGACTCTTTGCGACCCCATGGACAATAGCCTACCAGGCTCCGCTGTCCATGGGATTTTCCAGGCAAGAATACTGGAGTGGGCTGCCATTTCCTTCTCCAGGGGATCTTCCCAACCCAGGGATCGAACCTGGGTCTCCTGCATTGCAGACAGACGCTTTACCGTCTGAGCCACCAGGGAAGCCCCAGTGTATACTGCTACTGCTGCTGCTAAGTCGCTTCAGTCGTGTCCGACTCTGTGCGACCCCATAGACGGCAGCCCACTAGGCTCCCCCATCCCTGGGATTCTCCAGGCAAGTATACTAGTTTAAGGCAAAACTTTCAACACAATAGGCTATCTTGTTAAAAAAAGAAATTGTTCCCCCTGCTGCTACTCTAACATCACCAAACAAAAGAAACATAACCTTCAGCCTCGGCAACATCAAGTTCTCAAGCTTTGGAACTGAAAGAGCATTTCAGGTGTTAACAAAAAATAATCCTTTGTAAGTAGGACTTGCTGAAGCCACGATTGTTTCAACCAGTTAGTGAACCGGTAACCACGTCTTTGCTTAGGATTGAGTAACCCAAGCCGTGTGTGCCTCCCCTGGCTCCCCCAGCTTGCCATCTGTATTAATTAAAATATCTAGACCATGGATTTTTAGTAGCCAGAGACCATGATTATATTTGCATTTTTAACACACATGTGGTCTTTATGTTGATTTTAAGTTGGACCAGATGGGATCTGCCATACGGCTTTGGTCCTGCTTCATAAATACAGCACCCCTTGATGATCCAAGATGAAATAATGAGTAAAGGTGTAGCTAACGTCGTTTCGCTCTCAGCTTTTCTAAGAGATGAGATCGTGGTTTGTGTCCAAATAGCAACCACCGCTGGTTTGGCAATGAGTAACGAGAGGTGTGGGAAAAGCCTTGGAGACTTAAATGCAGGGCTCATCTCATTCCCTCTGCACTTCTGCTCTCTGGGCAAAGGAAATCAGAATTCATTGTGCTGTTGTGTCCATGGTGCTTGTCAGCTTGCTGTTCTGTGGAGTGGCCTGTTGTGCAAGCTTTTACAGTAACATCCTGGTGAAAATGAACACACCATACAGCTGTTACCCACTGTGAGGTTCAACGTTGAATCAGGAGAGCCAGGAAATTGAGATGGAAAAGCTCTGTGTTTGGTTCCCGCCAAGGTGTTGCTGTGTGGGCTACATGCCAAATAACTACTGCTTCTTGAGACCCTTTTTTAATTTTAATTTTTTTAAGACAACTTTTAAAATCAGAGGCCCCACCCAGTGAAATAGGGATAAAATTTCACCCCAAACTCTGGAAGTCTGACTGCTTAGGCTGAATGTGGGCAGCACAGAAAAATGTTACGATGGGAACAGCTGCTTTCTCTACCTGCTCCAGTGCCAGATTCTCTTTTTGATTCAGTTTAAAAATATATGGATTTTTATTTTAACTAGAATTTTTTTCCTCTGAGTTAGCACAGGATTATGAAAATGATACTTAACATATTAAATGGTACAGGTCCTGATACTTGATGTAATATAGAATTTATTTGAAATAGAGCAAAATATGGTACCGTATTTTGTAAGCAAACCTTCTTTACACCTTTTTATTCCTCGTTTTCATAAATAATTAACCTGCATTTTCCTCAGAATTCTTACACCAACACTTTCCAAAGGAGTTTTTTTGATCTTAACAGTATAAATTTGATACAAATCCTTGTTGATAGTCCCTGTTTTTATTAAAGTTTTAGATATTTATTTTTAATTTCAAAACTGTGCAAAACACAAAAAATGCAAAGGGGTCTCTTTTTGTGCCCGCCCTCCTCCCCGCTTCTTTGGTTCCTGATACATTGTTGAGGTTGAAGCACAAACTTATGTGTCTGAATAGAAGTAGAGAGCATTTCTGCATTCAAAATATACCCAATTGAAAATTGGAAATTATTAAGGAAATGACAGGCCTGAACTGTTAGAAGCGTGAATGTTAAACCGAAAGTGGTGTAACCCCTATATATGTGTATTTCTGTACAGCTAGCAGTTTTGAGTGACTTCACTTTCACTTTTCACTTTCATGCACTGGAGAAGGAAATGGCAACCCACTCCAGTGTTCTTGCCTGGAGAATCCCAGGGACCGGGGAGCCTGGTGGGCTGCCGTCTATGGGGTCGCACAGAGTCGGACACAACTGAAGCGACTTAGCAGCAGCAGCAGTTTTGAAGAGTTTGATTTTTTTTCCCCCTTCCTATAGCATTCTGATGGTTGTGTTGAAGTTGCTGGAAGCTGCTAGAGAAGAAGGCGAGTCCATTAATCATTATGCCCCAGAAGACAGGGAACAGAAAACAGTTCACTGGCAAATGTAAAGAAAAAGGGAGCCTCCTTTCACGCGCAGGGTAGGACCGCCTTAGAGGCCGCGGCCCAGCTGTGCGCTGGTGCGGCCCCCTGGCCTTAGATGAAGGAGCCCCCTTCCTCTGCACGGTCCCTCCTGGCTCCATCAGCAGCGTTTAGGAAGCACCCCGTGGCCTGTTACTGATAAGAGCCCTCTTTCTCCGTAGAGCTGTTTTCACTCCAGCTCTCTGGGTTTTCCACAGGGTCTCAGGCCCCTCAGATTTATTGTCTGTACTCCTGTAGGTATTGGTTCTATTTTTGTCATCTGCCCACTCTTTCTGTGTATCCTAGGATGATCTCATCCATTGGTACAACTTTTTTTTTTTCTTTTTCCTTTTTCCTTTTCCTTCTGGTTTTTGTAGGCCTTCCCCTAAAAGGAACAGGAAGTCCGCGAAGGTTAAGAATACGGCTCTGGGGCCAGACCACCCCGCTGCACATCCTGCTTCGCCCTTAGTGTCATGCGGCCCCCAGCCGCCCTTTCCAGCTACAAATGGAGGTGACAGGCAGCCCCTCCTTAGAAGGTTATTGAGGTGGTGAAGTAGGAAAATGCACTGTCCCTGAAGTATAACCTACACTGAATAACGGTAAACATGGTCTCTTGGGGGCATTTTTCCTCTAAAATTCTGTTGTCTGCATTTCCCAGATTTATACTTCCACAGGTGCCTCGGACGTTTTTTGGTTTCTGCTTAACTTTTGTTTATAACTTAAGCTCATCTCCCTCCAGGTTTCTCCCTCATGGTCATCGACCTCATCTCTTTCCCCTGAAGCATTTTCTTTTGTGGCAGATTCTCCCATTCTCCAAGGTGAGAATTCTTTTAGAAACTCTTGTTTGATTTTTAGATATGAATCACCACCCAAACTTTTCTTAAAAATCTCTTTTCTAGTTATCTGTCCACATCACTTATGATCCCCCTACTTGAGGTTTTGCCCAAGGCAGCGTAAGTTAGTAGTTAAAATCTCAGTTTTGGAATCTGATAATACCTTGGTGTAGAGAGCGAAGCCTGGCTTCCTTCTCACTATGTGACTTTGGACTAGTAGCTTAACCTCCGTGAGCTTCAGGCGCCTCCGGGAGATGAAGATGTTATTCCTTTACAGGATTATTGTGAAACTCGAATGAAATACTGTCTCTGAAGTTCTTGGCAGAGCCCGCAGCCTGGAGGACGTGTTCAGGCCTTCAGCTGTTTCTGTCACCCTCTGCCCTAACTGGTTTTCATCTCTCTGTCCCTCTTGCTGGTTCAGAATAAGTTAGCAGAACCGCTGTTCCTTACTAGGGATTTTTTGAAAGACTCCGGAGTACTTATATTGGAAGGGATTGGAGAGGTTTTTAAACCATTCACTTTGACCAAAATTAATGCTCCTTTTTATGAAGTGCCTATTGCACGTGACGTCTAGTTTTTACCACCCTGTACGGCATGGTGTTGCTGGGTATTCCATTCAAGATACAAACACGGCTCCCTAAGCCCTGCCAACTTGGAGCGCCACGACTGAGACTTGAGCTCTGCCCATTCCAGTCCCAGACTTAAGATTTTTATCATCGTAACATCTTGCTTCCACAACCCCCTGTATTAAATAAAGCTAAATCAAAATAAATTCCTTGACATGTGTTTCTCAGCCGGTAGTTGAACAGATATTTCCAGTGACTGGGAACCTGCTGTTTTGCAAGGTAGCCCATTTCATTGCTGAATAGTTGTGCAGATTAAATACCTCTATGCTTTGTGCCAAAACCTGATCCCTCTATTTTCTCTCCACTGATTTTCTTTTGTAAAAAACAGAGAGGCAGTCTAACTTCTTTTTACCTGGTAGTCCTTTAAACCGTTAAATATTTGAATGTAACTATTGCTTCTCCCATGGCAACCCACTCCAGTGTTCTTGCCTGGAGAATCCCAGGGACGGGAAGCCTGGTGGGCTGCCGTCTATGGGGTCGCACAGAGTCGGACACGACTGAAGCGACTTAGCAGCAGCATTGCTTCTCCCATTGTTCTCCCCTCTCACGCACACAGGACGAGTTGATCCATTCTGGCCCCTTTCATTTGGAAATGACTGGTAGCTACCCATGCTTTGCACACCATGCATCCCAAAAGCTTTCCATCCCAGCCTTACCCTTCTGGATTCAGATATGTCCAGCTCTCACTGAATAGGGCTACGTTTTCCTTAATCAGCTGTAGAGGTGTCAGAGGAGAACTTAGAAGTTCCTCTGCCGCAAGTAGCGAGCCTGGCTTGGTTTCAAAGGTTGTTCATTCTTGAATTCAGTATTCATAGAGGCCCTGTGTTAGCTGCCCCAGGCCTCCTTACTGATCTCCTGGCACGGCCGGGAGAAGGCCTTGTAGATGTGGTTTCTCTCTTCCAGGTTCTCCGTTGTTGTTAGGAAGACCATTGTGGCAATCGCCAGCACATCAAAGACTTTTGCCGTAATGAAAAAATTTCGGAAACTATCTTGTTTTCTCATGAAAGTTGGCAACAGAAAAATCTAGAGCCTTAGAGTAATTTAAAAGCAAATTGAAAGCTCATCCTTTCATAACTATGAAGACTCCTAAGTGTCAAAGAGTATTTTGTAATCAAGTTCCTGAGAGCAGCGCCGTCCAGGCTCCCATGCAGTCTGGTGTGGTATGAGGAGCAAGGTCAGGGCAGTGGGACCACCTGGGCTTGAAGTCCAGCTTTGCTGCATCCTGTCAGTGAGATCTCCGTTTCCTCATCTGCTGCAGTAAGGTTAAGAGTGGTTCCTAAATCGGAGGGTTGCTGTGAACATTAAATGAGTCTATTACTACAGAGTACTTTAGAACAATCTGGCAGGTGATGCATGCTCATGAAATGCTGTTACTGTAGCTGCTTTATTGTTTCAGGTAATAGTTTTCATTTCCTTACCTAGAGCAAGAAACAGTCATGACATAAACAGACGTTCTTCAGAAGGCCGGCCCCATCTTCATAAGCTACTTTTAAGTTTAGGGAAACACATAGCTGAACGTTTTTACTATTTCCTACTATTAATAGAGAACTGCATGATCTGCCATCACATTTTTCATGGAATTTATAGTGTTCCCAGTCTCTTAAGAACTGTTGGAAATGCATTCTCAAGTTCTTCGTTAGGGTTGAAAGTGCTTTCTTCCCCAATGATTGTGGGGTCCCTGCTGCTTACAATTAATCGAGCACCAAAGTGCATGGTGATGGTGTTCATCCGCGTTACCAGTGCACACCCGTCCTGTAATGGGAGCATCAGCCCTCAGGTGGGTGTCCGCTTCCCAGTTCAACATTCCGGACAGGTTGGTCTCAATGTGGTGGCTTCCTGCTCTCTGAGGAGGGGGAGCGGCCAGGGAAAGTGATACTGTTTTGGGTATAATGATCTGAGGATCCCCAAGACTACTTTAGTTGTAAACTAGGGGGTGTGGTAAATAACTGAACACACGTTCTGGTATTGTCGAGAGTAATCTTGGCTTACGATAGTTTTAGCAGTGGGTCTGGCAATTCAAAGACTCTGTTCATTTACTTCCAATTGAATACATACTGTGGTCATTTTTCACTACAGGGTGTTTAACAGTTGGTTCCAGCCTTCCTCATAAATTGGAGACACTTGTACATAGGACCCCTTTTTGTTCAATACATTGTAATTTCTTCACTCAATTGGGTTTATACAATTTCATATCACTGATGATACGTCTGTGGTTTATTGAGTGCCTACTATATCTAAAGCATTCTGCCCACTCCGCAAGGAGGATGAGCAGGGCATAGCAAGGTGGGGGAAAAACAGGAATGCAAACAACTGATTATAATGTAGGATGGAATAAGACAAGTCTTATAATTGAGGGCCACGCAGGAGACCACGCGATCAGATCAGCTATTTTCAGTTAGGAGGCCTGGTTATATTTACCTAAGTGGTGGCATGTGAGCCACCAAGTTGGAGGATTTCAGGAGCTAGAGAAGAAGGCTACAGTCCACGCCAGGTGGAAGATAGAGTGTGGACAAAGGCCTAGGTATGTGGAAGGTCTGGCTGGGCTGGGTAGTAACGCCTTGTAGTGTCTCAAGAATCTTGCTTTGGAAACAGATCTTTATGATGAAAGGGTTCAGGCAAGGGTGGAGGGAGTCAGGTTTGAGATGCTTAAAAACAGCTGTTGATGTGTGCAAGGGGCATGCAGAGATCAGAGAGAGCACTAGACTGAAAAGTTGGGCTCATGGTGGCCATTGAGCCGTGTTCTGAGGAGGGCTTGAATGCGTTGTATCAGGAATGAAAAGGAAAAGATGCATTTGAGTGAACATTCAAAGGTCTAAGTGACTTAATTTAGTAACTGGTTTACTCTGAGGGAAAGAAGCTTGAAGAATTGAAAATGACCGGTTTCCAGGGTAGATGACCAGGACAATAAGATGCTAATGATGAAGTTTGGGACACAGGAGAGAGACCAGATTTGAGGCCTGGGTGGGGGACACCCAACAGCATGTTGAGTGACGTGGAGTTTTATGGCCTTTACAAGATACCCCATGGGTAGATTCTCTAAGCTGTCAGGGATTCTGGTACAGAAGATATGAGTGAGAGACTTGGATCTGGGAAGAAAGACCCATGAGAGGTCTTAAAAGAAGACCTAGGGAGGGGAGTTCTTTGCAGAGGAGAGTTGATTCAGGACCCAGGGACAGAGGGCTGATTGGTGCCTTGCATTTAAGGAGTGAGTGGAAGAAGCACTAGAAAGGCTGGGTCCCAGCAAGAGTTCCAGCAGGGATGGGCCTGGCCAGCACTGGCAGATGGTGTAACTGAAAAGAGGCTTTTCCATAGAATTAGAACTCTGGTTCTTATTGTTGTTTTGTCTTTAAAAAGGTTTTATTGTAGACACTTTCAAACTGCACAAAAGTAAAGGTAAGGGAATAATGGCCCGCCATGTTCTCACTCCAGCTTCTATCATTTTCGGTATTTATTAACTCCTCAGTATCATCTAATAAAGCTTATTAAACTTCAGACAATTTAAGGTCCTCAAAACCCTCATCCATGATGCCTTTTCATTTCATTGAGATGAGATCTCACTCCAAGGGCCCGTTTGGGAAATGGGCAGAGTGTTGTGAGGAAGAGTCTCTGCAGAAGGAATGCACCTCCTACATGGCACACGCTGGGTTCTGATGGGAGGCTGTGTTTTATTGTGTGTATACACTTATCTCCGGGAATATCAAAACAGATCTTAAGATTGGGCTGTCTATCCATAGATCATACGAATTAAAACATACATCCAGCGGCACTGCCTCAGTTTGGCCATCTCTGACCCACGTACCATCCAATTCCTGATTTTAGAGCGTTGGTCCTCAGTTGGGACATAAGGCCCTCCCTGAAGACATTCTTGATTGCCGTGGCCTTGGAAAGGGGCTGCAGTATCTGGTGGAAAGAGTGTAGGAATGCACAGAAAAGCCCACATACAAAGGCTTCACCCACCCCCAGACACCAGTAATGTAGAGGAATAGCATCTTCCGGAGCAGAACCACCCTTTTCAATCTGTTGTTACATCACGTGTTTGTGAACCAAGTTACCACTAAGAACTTTTCTCTCTTCTTTGGGGAGAGGTTAATGCCCTTTTACCTGGTTTTCCTTTGATCACTTGCATCACCTAAGCAGGGTTTGGCCAGATCATTGAGCGTGTGCTGTTCTGTGCTTAGTTGCTCAGTTGTGTTCGACTCTTTGTGACCCCGTGAACTGTAGCCCTCCAGGCTCCTCTGTCCATGGGGATTCTCCAGGCAAGAATACTACAGTGGGTTGGCCCTGGCCTCCTCCAGGGGATCTTCCCAGCCCAGGAACCGAACCCAGGTCTCGTGCATTGCAGGCAGATTCTTTACCATCTAAGCCACCAAGGAAGCCCTCTTTGAGCCTACCAAGCCTCATTCTAGTTTTTATTTTCCTCGTGTCTTTGGACTCGAACAGAAGTGACTTGGTTTCTTTGGGTAAGAGATTTAAGGGGGGGATGTACTTTCTCAAGACCTATTCACCAGTCTGAGCAAAGTTTCCTCTTTGGAAGGAGATAATAACTTGGGGATGCTATTGAACAAGTGTAGGGTTCGGTAATTCAAGATATAATGTCTGTTTCTTCACCCTGATTTGCAATTGAACAGTCATTTATAGTAACTGAGAAATACAACTAATTTCAATACGACTTTTTTTTTCCTCCAAACTTTAAGCTTTTTATTTTGTTTTGGGTTATAGCTAATTAACAATTTTGTGGTGTGTGGGTTAGTTGCTCTGTCGCGTCCAACTCTTTGCAACCTCGTGGACTGTATGTAGCCCATCTATGGAGTTCTCCAGGCAAGAATACTGGAGTGGGTTGCCATTTCCTCCTCCAGGGGATCTTCCTGACCCAGGGGTTGAACCCTGGTCTTCTGCTCTGCAGGCAGATTCTTTACCGTCTGAGCCACCAGGGAAGCCAACGTTATGATAGTTTCAGGTGAACAGCAAAGGAGTTCAGCCATACATATACATTTACCTTCTTTATTTGTAGGAAATACAGCTGGAACATGCAAAGCAAGCCTTTGTTCAGAGGGACAATGCCAGGACTGGAAAAGTCACAGCCATTGACTTCCGGGACATCATGGTCACCATTCGCCCTCACGTCTTGACGCCTTTTGTAGAAGAATGTCTAGTAGCAGTAAGTAGGGGGTGTTGTTTTTTAATTTTTAATGGAGTATACTTTAATTTACAATATTGTCCTCATTTCAGGTCTACAGCCGAGGTAATCAGCTATACATATTTGTGTATCAACTCTTTTTAAGAGTCTGTTCCCATAGAGGTCATTATAGAATATTGAGTAGTGTTCCCTATGCTGTGCTGCTGCTGCTGCTGCTGCTGCTAAGTCGCTTCAGTCGTGTCTGACTCTGTGTGACCCCATAGACGGCAGCCCACCAGGCTCCCCCGTCCCTGGGATTCTCCAGGCAAGAACACTGGAGTGTGTTGCCATTTCCTTCTCCAGTGCATGAAAGTGAAGTCGCTCAGTTGCGTCCAACCCTCAGTGACCCCATGGACTGCAGCCCACCAGGCTCCTTCATCCATGGGATTTTCCAGGCAAGAAAGAGTACTGGAGTGGGGTGCCATTGCCTTCTCCTATGCTCTGCAGTAGGTCTTTATTATCTCTTTTATGTATAGTAGTGTGTCTATATCAATTCCAATCTCCCAATTTATGTCTCCCCCCAAGTTGTAATTTGCCCTAATGAAATAATTTATTCTATCTGGCATAAGCTCAGTAGATAAGGAATTGCAAGAACAAGTCTTATAAATTATGTAGAGTTTTTTTTCTGTTTAAGCACTGACATTTTCTTCTTTGCTCAATGGTATTGCATCCATTACCAAAGTTACAGGAAGTGCTTTGTCAGTGTTAGTGGGTATCTTGTTACCTGGATAGTATGAAATATCTTAAAGAAATGTATTAACTAGGGTTTTTTTAAAAAAGGAAAAACAGCTATATAATTGCATGTTAGTTTGCTTTATATTTTGAGATATGGCAAATGCTTGTCTTCACTTTTACAAGTTCTCCAAGAAAAGGTATTTTTAAAAAAAAAAGTGCACATAGATATATTTGAGGAGCTGGCAGAATAGCAACTCTAAGCCTTGGATTCAGTCATTCATGCACCCTGTGTGTTGAGGCAACAGTGGCCCATGTGGTGGGCAGGTCTCTGCTGCCCTCTGTTGTGGAGCTTCTCCTCTGATGGGGGTCCAGCCACTCTTCTCCCTCATGGCCCCTGAGGGTATCCTGGAACATTCCATGGTGGTGGTTCCCAAGCCTTGATCATGGAGCTTAAGAATCATCAGGGATTGTTATTAAAAGTGCATATTCTGAGGTCTTTTCTAGGCCTCCTGATCCACCATCCACAGTGGTGATTTAATTTCTTTTTCTTTAAAATTTTTTAGCTTTATTTAGTTGCTCATTTTTGCCTGCGCTGGGTCTTCATTGCTGTCATGAGTTTTCCTAGTTGCTGCGAGCGGGGCTGCTCCCTGGTTGCAGTGCACGGACTCCTGGTGGTGGCTTCTCGTGTGGAGCACAGGCTCTGGGCAGTTGAGCTCAGTAGCTGTGGCACCTGGGCTTAGTTGGCCCATGGCACGTGCGATCTGCCTGGACCAGAGACTGAACCTATGGTGCCTGCATTGGCAGGCAGATTCTTAACCACTGGAGCACCAGGGAAGTCCTCGTATCTAATTTCCAAAGCTTATTGGATAATTGTGATGATCCCCTAGATTTGGGACCCATATGCAATGGTAACTCTTCTTGTGTTAATCCCAGGGAGAGGACTTTTTGAGTGTTTCACCGTCATCTGAGTTTCCCATAATGCTTACCTTAAGTGAGAACTCAGAGTAGCTTTTCCTTTTTCCTCTTTATTTTCACTGGTCCCTCTTTTTGAAGATAATGGTGTTCTAATAAGGCCTTCCCACTCTGGCACGCTGGCTCCTTTTCTTGGTCCTTCCCTTCCCTAGCCCAGTCTAAACTCTCATGTCAGCTATTTCAAACGTTTACGAAGTGAAGATTTATGTGGTTGTTACCTTATAAAGAAGTGCTTTCCTAATAAAAATATTTTGCCTTGTTAGGGAAGGATAGAATTTGAAACCCCAAACTGAAGTTCCATTTATAATGGACATGCTGTCTGTTTCCCTTATCCCCGTGAAGAAATATGGTTTCTTACAAATTCTGATTATCAAGAGTCCTGGCCAGTCTTAACCCCCATCAAAGCATATGACATCTCATAATTTTATCATAATGTGCTTGTTTGCTGGAAATCCTACCAATACAAAGTATGTACTTAAATGATTATTTATTACTACTTATAAGTAACTTGACAAATCATGATATTAATGTTAGATTAACCACTTCTCATAGCATGTTGTGTTGGTATAATAGTTTTGCATGCATAAGTATACACATGTGGGCATGTGTATAATACAGTTTTGCATGTCTAAGCTTTTAAGAATTGCTCATTAGATGAAATAAACAAACTTATAAAACATTTCCAATGGAAATTTGAACTCTGTAAATTACTACTGGTCCTGTTGTTATAATCCTACATGTGTATTTATTTAGTTTTCTAGGACCTGTGTGTGGAGAGTACAAGTTCTGGTCATGATTAGTTGCAGTTACTTCTAAAAATCATTTATAGCTTTTTATTTTTTCTTTTAATGTGAAAGAAAAATACTTCTGGCCACTTTTTGCTGTACATGCTTTTTTGATTACTTCCAAAACTAGCATTTGATATACGTACTTCTGAATCTTCTTCATTCTATAAATCCTTTGTTTATTTTTCTTCTCCCCCCACCTCTTATTTTCAACTTACTTGAGGCTGCTGGAGGTACCACATCCCATCAAGTTAGTTTCTCCTATTTTAATGGATTTAACTCGCTCCTGAACAACATGGAACTCATTAGAAAGATCTACAGCACTCTGGCTGGCAACAGGAAAGATGTAGAGGTTACTAAGGGTGAGTGTGACTAAATCTGAATTCTTGCCTGCAAGTGTCTTGGTGAAGTATTATTAGAGGGAAGAGGACAACCAAAAGTTCATGTTACAGAGTTTTCTGTCCCTAGTTTTCTATCTCATTGACACATATTAACCATTTGGTACTTGTGTGTTCTCCACTCTTTGAAACAAATGAAACAATGTTCAGCACATTTTAAATAAATCCAAGGCTGTCTTTGAATGAGGGAACCATGTAAAGTTTCTCGTGTGTGTGCTAAGTCTCTTCAGTCGTGTCCCACTCTGTAATGCTATGGGCCGAAGCCCACCAGGCTCCTCTGTCCATGGGATTCTCCAGGCAGGAATACTGGAGTGGGTTGCTATTTCCTCCTCCAGGGGATCCTTCCTACCCAGGGATCAAAGCCATGTCTGCCTGCATTGGTAAGCGGGTTCTTCATCACTAGTGCCATCTGGGAAGCCCCCAAAGTTTCTTAAATATTTTCAAATCTTAATAAAACCTAAACTGAACTGACATCCTCTAAAATGACCTTCGAAAGTACACAAGGAATTCTTAAACTTATACTGCTGACAATATGTGTTGATCGACAGTCTTTGATCAAGATATCAGCATTTTAATGGGATTTTTTTTAAAAAAACAAGAATTCCCTTTGGAATTCCACAGCTTCATTAATATTATATCCTGGGACCTATGTGTATGGAATTCCATATCTCCTTCCTGGTTTTCCCTGACTTACAATCTGAATGGCTTCCTGTGTCATTTATTCAAAGCCTTCAGGTGACACCAACCTTTTAAAGTCACTATTCGAGCAAGCATTCTGCACACTCTTTCCAGATGAATGAAAGAATTCTTGCCCTATTTGGATTGACTTGAATTCTGTGACTGTTAATAATAAAGTTTGGTGATGTTCGCTCATTCCAGTGCCTTGAGTTAATGCTGCATTTAGTGGCTATTCCTTCTTGAATCTTTCCCTTTTAACTCTTTTTCCATACAGAGGAGTTTGTTCTGGCAGCTCAGAAATTTGGTCAGGTTACACCCATGGAAGTTGACATCTTGTTTCAGTTAGCAGATTTATATGAGCCACGGGGGTAAGTTGGCCTTTTTTTCTTTTAATTAGCTTAATAAAGGGAGGTTAGGAGGTGGGAGTAGGGGGAGGGCAGCAATCCTGGAGAAAAAGAAACCAAATTAAAGATGACTCTGAAAGGTAGGAAATGAGAAGAGGAACATTTCAAAATTCCATACCTTAAATTTTAGTTTGTGTTTTGTTGTTGCTTACGTTTGCTTTTCTTTCTAGACGCATGACCTTGGCCGACATCGAACGGATTGCTCCTCTGGAAGAGGGGACTCTGCCCTTCAACTTGGCTGAAGCCCAGAGGCAGGTGGGCAGAAGGGTCACACATGCTTCCTGGTGTTGCCTTGATAAGGCCCCACAGCCCCTTTTCACTTGCAGTTGCCTTTTAGGCACTGGTTCCTGACCTACCGTTTCTCTGTTTTGCAACAAAAAAGAAAACCAGACCATTTCAAAAGGCTGGAAAGAGTACTTACTTAGAAATGTTCTAAGTAGCAGATAACTGGCGTTTGCTCTCTTCTGCAGAAGATGGGGTGATTTCTTAGCTCCATGGGAAGCCTCACCCTCCCCAAAGAGGAGGAAGATCTTTCCTCCTTCCCTCAGCCTCAGGCTGGCAGAGCTGGGGCCACAGCCCGCTTTGGGTGTCACGTCCCAGCATCGTGTCGAGAGATGAGGGCCGGCTCTGCCTCGCAGAGGGGCGCTCCGTCAGGGCACTGCCTGACTGCCATGCCTGCCGTTTTTCTGAATATCAAAATGAGATAATTTTGTTTAGTCTGGAGTCATAGTTTGAAGGCTTTTAGACCTATTTTCTTTGTGAAAGGATTCATAAGTTATGTGGAAACAATTTGAGGAATGCTAAATTTTATTTTATGGTTAACAGAAACCAATCTCTTGAAGTTGGGGGAGTCAGAAACCTAAGACTTGGGACCTCCTTACGCTTAACTCTTGCTCGACTTTCTATAGATCGGGATTAGAGAATAAAAGCCTTCAGAGCGTCTGTTGTGCTTCCACGATGTTTGTAAAATAAATCCCCTCACAGACGAGCGTCGTCGTTTCAGAAAAATACCTCCTTTAAGGCAAAGCCATCTCTGAATCCTGTGAGACTTAACAGTTTTTGGCTGGGAGCTCCGGGTCTGTACTGAGACGCCAGTTTGACCACAATGGGTTGATGCGGGCTGCATTTTTAGGACGGGCAGGCCTGGAGCCAGGACGCCCTCCTTTCAGCTCTTTCCCACCCGATGGCGGTGGCGGGTTCTGTGTGCAGCGTGGTGGGCGTGCGCTCAGCAAACCCTCGCTAGGCACCTCTGGAAAACCAGCTGGTCGCTGTTAAAAGAGGAAGCCGATTTCCCCGAGTGCAAGAGAGAGGAATGTGGAATCACATGGAGAGGGGGACACAGCCCCGCTCTCCCCTCCCTATGATTTTTAAACACCACTTACCAGATGATTATCTCTTTGCCTCTGTGCTTCTAGCTCCTGTAGAAACTGGGGGATTAAGAAAAAGCAGAGAATTAAAAAAAAAAAAGATTCCTCCTGTTCTCCTGTGACTGTGGTACCCCACAATTTCTCCTCTATGCCCTCTGCAGCTTTAGCAAGTTTCTGATGGTGGGTGCTTATTGATCCTGTCCCTGAAAGGGTTGGATGAGACTGATGAGGTTTACAGCAGGAAATGATTGGCTGCTGCTTGGAGGTTCAGAGCAATTCACTGGGGCCTTGCCTGGAATATTCTTTACTTATGTGAACCCTGGCGGGCCTGACAACATTGGCAGACGCAAGCAACAGAGGTCACCCGCCTGCCAGGCTAGGGGGCTAACTCTTCTCCGCGAGAGAGGAGTGTGGGAAGAGGAATCTTTCTAGTATTCGTTTTGTGAGGATGCTACATTTCTAGATTCAGAAAAGTTATCTGAAAGTCTGGGGTTTTGTCTGCCTTTAGATGAATTAGTGTTAGTGGTAGGTATCAACCCATTGTTTCCAAAGTATTTTCACTCACTGTTTTGACGCCAGAACCTTTTTTCGTATTGCCAGCTTATATCTGTGTACATAAAGCAGTGCCTTTCTTACCGATGCATCTGTCAAAATGAAGTTACTATGCATAACAGATATAGATGGAAGTCATCCATCTTTATGGGGATACCCTTGGAAGCACCCATGGAATTTGCCAAAGAAATGTTTTACTTTCTTAAAAATGCATATTTCTGCATAAAGCTATTTTCAGTTCACTTTGAAGGAGATTCCAAATTATCTCATTGTATTAGAATTGTGCTCCACTAACAGCAGCTAAAATTCAGTGGGTTCATAGTTGGGGTGGGTAATTATTTTCATTGTTCACCGATCTTAATTATCATGGCTTATGAAAAAACAAATTTTATTGAATGTATTTATTCACTCAACAGGTATTTATTAAGCACTAACTATATGCCATCCTCATGAGACAGCTCTGTGTGACATAAAATTACTGTTTTATTTATGTAGACAGAGGCGTGAAATACTCTGAAATGTTCTGACATCAAAAACACCGTAAGAATAGTAGGTCAAAAGAACACTAATAATAATACAATAACTGACTGGCCCGAAGTATGAATGTAGAAGAGATGGACAAAAAAGAGAAAATATCAAATCACCTGTAATATAACCACTTAGTTGTAGCCACTATAAATAATTGAGTATCTCTGGGTGATGTGGCAGCCGGCACCCTAGTGTTATTTTCATATGCATATATACACCAAAATAATTTTAATGAAAAGCACAGCATATTCACACACAGTCTTCAACACTGGTTTTAAAAGATAATCATGAAACATTTCAAACAGTTTAAAAGGTAGACAGAAATAGATAATAAATACCTGTCTACGCACCATATTGGTTTTTAGCCTGCTTTTTCTTTATAATCCTGTATGCACACTTTTTCTGAGCATTGAATATTTTTCACAATATTGTTTTTTAATGGAATGCAATTTTGTTTTAGAGCTATAGCATTATTTTTAACCAGTCCTCCGTTATTGGACCTTTGGGTATTCTCAGAGGTTTTGCTCTTAAAATGGTACTGCTTTTTAAATTTTTTTGTAAAACAGTACTGCTTTTTATTATTATTGTAGCTTGATCCTTGTTTATATAGACGATTATTTTCTAGCCTAACTTTTTAGAAGTAGAATTGCAGGGTCAATTTAAGCACTTGTACATTTTAAGCGTTGAGTGTGTATTGCCAAATTTCCCTTCAGTTTATACTTGATTAAATGGCAGATTTGAGAAGCCCTGTTTTTTTGTCATCTTCTGCCAGGTTGGGCATTGCCATTAAAAACAGACAAAACTCCCCAAACCTACCAGTTTGACAATTTGTTGAAGAATGATGTCTCATTAATGGTTTTAAATTTATTTCTCTTTAATCACTAATGAGAATTGAACATTTGAAGATGAGTTCATATTCATAACATTTTGGGGGACACAGTAGTGTCTTTCATTATATTTAAACTTGATTTTAAAAATTGACAGCAGTAATTACTTTTTATTGAATTTACAAAAATCTAACCATACCTTCTTCCTCTTTGACATTCTAGCCGTATCGTGAGTTTAAGAACGCAGTTGTAATTTAAAAATAAAATAACGTGCTCATTTTTGTTTTGATTTCCTTTCTGTCTCCTGTCTTCCCACTCTGCAATTCCTGTGTACGCAAAGAAGAAGGCATCAGTTGATTCATCTCGACCAGTTCTCCTGCAGATTGCAGAGTCAGCCTACAGGTTTGGTCTCGGTTCTATTGCTGGAGGTGAGTCATGGATGAGTGCAAATTGTTCATTGTTATTCTTCTTTTTCTTCTGATTTTTTTTCCACTTTGAAATATCGAAGGAAACAACCTTCTCTGGTCTTTTCCCAAGCTAGTTACCAAATCTGTATCTATGTGATGGGATAACAGCAAAAGGAAATTTTTCTTCGTACCCTGCATTTGATCAGGGACTTAGAAGTAACTTTTTCCTCACATCTGTCTGCAGATGGACTTCTAGATATTGGTTAGTAATGAGGCTAGGCTGTAGTGATCTGCTTTTTAAAATTTGAACTCAGTGGTATCCTTTTATCAGGAGACCCTTGAGTGAAAGCCACTGTTTGTTTATTAAGGACGTAGAAAGTTCATTTTAAAATTTACATGTGCACAATTTCTTTATTTCAGCAATCTTATCTTTGACTATCTCCTTCTTTCCTGTGACCTTAACTTCTTCTGAATTATTGGTATTATTTGATTGTAGCTGTCGGAGCCACTGCGGTGTATCCTATTGATCTGGTAAAAACTCGAATGCAGAACCAACGATCGACCGGCTCTTTTGTAGGAGAACTTATGTATAAAAACAGCTTTGACTGTTTTAAGAAAGTGCTGCGCTATGAAGGCTTCTTTGGACTGTATAGAGGTTAGTGCCATGTGCTAAATTCATGAAAGGTACAATAGTAGTCGGAGGTTTGGTTTTTCCATCTGAATGCCTGAAATGTATTAGAGAGACTGTGTTAAAATGGAAATACAGCAGATTCTCAATTATCCATGCTGATGGGTGTAGGCTGGAGGCTCTAGGGCATGGCGAATCAAAACAGCCCATAATCTGAAAGACATTTATATTGCTCTGCAGTATGTTTTGTTTCTTAAAAATAATTATTTTTATAAACATGTCCAGTAAGTTTTTAAAAGACTCATATTGTTTGTGTTCTTGAAATAACTCTACTCACCAGTTAACAGGGAAGGGCAGCTGGGGGATAGGACAGAGCTTACTTGGGACAATGATTCTCCTTGAATATTCCACAAAATCGTCCATCAAGCCTCTAACCAGGGGTTCAGTGCAGCCCTCCTTCCTTCACTGTATTTTTTTTTTTTTGAAATTAAAAAATTTTCATTATAGAGTGTAGGCTCTCTAGTTGTAGCATTCAGGCTTAGTTGCCCTTAAACATGTGGGATCTTAGTTCCCTGACCAGGGATCGAACCTGCATCCCCTACATTGGAAGGTGGGTTCTTAACCCCTGGACCTGCAGTGTGTGTGCTCAGTCACTTCAGTCGTGTGTCCTACTCTTTGTGACCCTATGGACTGTAGCCTACCAGGCTTATCTGTCCTTGGGGTTCTCCAGGCAAGAACACTGGAATGGGTTGTCGTGCCCTTCTCCACGGGAGCTTCCTGACTCAGGGATCAAACCTGCGTCTTTTTTGTCTCCTGCTTCAGCAGGCAAGTTCTTTACCACTAGCGCTGCCTGGGAAGTGCCACCGCCCCCCCCACCTCAAATATTTATTTATTCACTTGGCTGTGCCTGGTCTTAGTTGTGGCATGTGGGATCCAACCGGGACCCCCTGTGCTGGGACCCCGGAGTCTTAGCCCCTGGACCATCATTCACTGTCTTTTTCTGAGTTAAAGCTGCCCCTTTCCCTTCCTCAGACTCTGTACCCAGGGGAGTTGATTCACATGCCACTCTAGCCAGGGACTCCTCCTCTATCCAGCTGTTCCTTTCAACATCTAAGGCTCATTTAAGCAACAAGAAAAGTAACAAGAAGTATGTGATCAAAAGGATCATCACAAAGGATCCCACAGACACTGACTGCTTGACCACTCGCCTAAAAGCCATGACTTAACTTCCCAGCCCCTCCGTCTGTGATTGCTTTGCATAAAGAGAAAAGAAGTAAAGGTATCTGCCTCAGCTAAAATCCAGTGTTGTGAGACAGTTCCAGCTGAGCCACGTTGCTGTTTGGCAGATGCAAGGTGTGTGTGGGGGGGAGAGGGGCGGTCCCTCCCTTACCCAGCCAGTACTTGCTCTCGAAGAAGAAAATGGTATTTAATACTTTTAGAGACAGACCCGGAAACTGGCAGCCATGTAAGCCTGTGCCGCTAGGCCTCTTCTGCCATCTGCTGACTTCAGTCTTCTTCTTAAGCACCCAAGTTAAAAAAAAAAAAAAAATCAACAACAAAGACCCCTCTTAAAATCTCTCACCTTAGAAATGAGGGGGTTTCAAACTCCAGTGAAGCTCCATTTTGCAGGTTCTTTGGTGCAGGTAGATAACCTCCATCAAAGGCCTTTTGATCTTTCTCTGCCCTCTTTCCCTCACCCCCTGCCTCTTCTCACAATTGGGAAGGTCTTTGACCCCAGGTGATTGATGATGACCCCTACAGGGTCACTGCCTTCCATCTGAAATACTTCTCCCTCCTAGTGACAACAAGCCTTGCAAATGAAAAGTCCCCCCAACTAGTACAAGGTTAATGTCGCAGTTCCTGCTTTGCACTGAGTGATTCAAGCAAAGGCGACCACTTTACCTTTTCACGTGGGTTGTTTTCTGCGGGGACAGTTTTGAACCTCAAGCTGGACAACACTAGTCTGTGGGCTTCCCTTGGTATTGGGTTAAACATCAAGGGTGCCTTAGAATTGTGAGGAAATAATTTCTGTCCTGTGAATGCCCTTAACGTGTTGACCTGGTTCACTTGAATTTTGAGTCCCTTCTCTTTCCTCTCTGACCACACCTGGTGGCTCCTGATTCTTGGTAGCACCTGGAATTCCTTCCTTGACCTGTCCTTTTGACCTCATGGACAAAACAGCTTGAAGTGTACCTGAGTTCTGAGCTGCTCTGGGCCATCCCATAAACCTCATGCTGTTTCAGTTACATCGGAGAGACTGGAGGAACTGGTTTTAACTCCTTAGGGAAGGGGGCTGTGTCCGCCTACTAGATAGACATGGAGACTCCCTTTGAACACCAAAGAGGCGACTCCTCCTCGTTTTCCTGGTTAGAAAGAGCCATTTATCTAACCTGTGTGGGGTGTCTGATCCCTAAGGGGTGCTCTTGTCAGAAGTGATGAGTAGAGTGTGAATATAAGATGAGGAGTGCTGGGAGTCACCTACGTTCATTTCTCTCTGACTTCTTATCTCTTCCAGTTGATAATTTTAGAACAAAAGATGTACTGTAAAACTTTTTTAGTTTCTGTTTTGTAATTTGGATCTTGAGAGCAGAGGTGATTGGCAGTGTTTTTGAAAAAGTGTTTATAATCTTCATAAATGAATTATTCCTATTCTTGATTGGCTGGGGACTAATTCCCTTTTGTGCCTTGCGCATAATCATTGATTAATAATTAGATGTAACTGCATATTTGTAAATGCTTATCATTGAATAAGAGAAGGATCAGATGAAAATGGGAAACTGTCATTACCAGCAAAAAAATGATAATAGAAACAGAAAAACCCCAACTATTTCTGAGAATCCGTATTCTAACTTTTGTATACAAAGTCAAGCTATAATCACCCACATGTGGTTCTTTGACTATAAATTTCTTATTCAATGTAATTTTATTGTTTAAAAATTTAATATTCCAGGGGAAAACAGTTAAATTTTAATTTTGAGAATTTAGAAATGCTGCTGTGCACACTCTACTTAGCAATACTGGAAAAGATGGCAGAGTACATCTCTAATTTATAAACATGTTTCAAAATATTGAGCCTATTTTTTCCTATTGTGGAATTTTGCTTAACATGTAATTTTTCTGCATCAGGACATATATAATTGCTAATATTTCCTGAGGAGGATAATTTGGGGATATTGCAGAAGTAAGTTCTCTCCCCTGTTTTAAAATTAGCTTTGTGTATATTTGGAGAAAAAGTATATAGCATCTCTCTCTTTTTCCTTCTTACAGTGAGAACACAGGATTCTAAAGGGAGCAGTTTTGTATTTAGAAGTAGTTCTCATGGAACTCCACAAGTGATTGTTATTTTTAAAGGACGCTTTCAGCACGAGTTGTTTTCCTCTGTGCTTTCTCTGGCAGTTGCCAGCATCGCTCACGGTCCTGGAAGTTATCCGATCATAATCAGGGAGGCTACTGATAACGCAGCTCTGGGGACTGCTCGTGTTGTCCTCCATGGATGCTGAGTCCAAGGGCTTCTAGTGTTGTGAGTTGGTGAGGTCCTCTCCCCATATTTCTGTGCACTTCCCGGCTTCTTTGTCCATCAGAGTCTCTTAACTTTGGGGGTAAGTTTGGTGGTTACAAAAGATCCCCTTAGAAATCCTATGAGACTGACCCTGCAACCATTCTCTGTAATACAGACTACTTTACTTTTCTTTACAGGAAAATTAATTGATTTTTCTAGGCCTGTATTTTTTGAAATTCATGCCCCCTAGGCTAAGTGTATCTGTATCACAGGAAATAACACCCAAGATAATCCAAATCTCCCTCAAGTCACTTGTAAAAGTCTTCCTCTGTTTCCTCCCCAGTCTCCAGATTGATTTAATGCACCGAGGTGTTTAAAATCCTTAATGAATTACCTGACAGCTCATTTGATTTGAATGAACCGCATGACCAGATGAATCAGTTATTGGCCGGCTGTAGACTTGGCTTATTAAAGAGAAACGATTGATTGGGTGATCATCCATAATTAAATGCTCTTAACGTTCCAGGAATAACTAATTTCTGCCTTAAAATTTTTGCCACACTCTCCTCCCTCAGATGCTTCAAGTAATGAGATGAGTACCCTTAGAAATTGGAAAATGTTTTGGGGAGGGAAGACCATGGGGAAAAGGATGCATTCAGGAAAAATACTTCTTAAAGGAAGGTTTTAGTTTTTACTTCTGCTTTTGCAGAAGAGGAAAAGAGGAAAATCTGCCAGAAAAGGAAATTAGATAATTTTATGATTTAAACTTAATTTGGAGTACTACTTAGTCTTTAAGGCAATTAGCAAGGGGAAAAAAAAAAAAAAAAAGGATGTTTTTTAATCAGCCCATGGACCAGGCTTGCAGAGTTTTAAATGTATCTATTTCAGGTTGTCTGCGTGCTGCAAAAGCAGTCATCTTCCATCCTGGAATGTTCTCAAGGTGACATCTAGAGGATGTTGTGGTGATATCTCAGGAAGTTTTTGATATCTTTGCATTCTAGAAGGAGGTGGTGTTGGACAGCTAGTTTAAGCTAGGTCTCCTGGGTGTGGCTTGTGGTTCTATAGAGGGGAGGCTCCAAATTATATGGATCCACAGTGGGATCCCTTCTTTAATCCTTGTGGATAAAAATAAGTCCAAAAATCCTATCACCAAAATAAAGCAATTGGAGGTCCTATAAGAAGGCAGGCGTCCTGGCATAAACCACAGTGAATCTGTGCACTGCGCTGAGTCATAGTGTCCATCTGTGTCCACCAGCACTTCTCACGAATGCAGAATGGTTTGTTCTGCTCCTCATTTTCTTGGCCAGTTTCTGCACATTTTCGTTTAGGGCGATAAGTTGTGACTAGATCAAAAAGCAGATATTTGGTTGTAGGAAATCAAACAAAAATGAACAGAAAGCTTGGACAGTTGCTGAGCTGGGTAATCAAATCTCCAGAAGTCTACCGGGAGCACAGAGCTTTCAAAGGGGAAACTGAGGTGATGGCAACTCGCAACTGGGGTGGATAGGATTGGATCGTCAGAGGCTGGAGAGGGCCTGATGGAGAACAGTGAGGAGCTTAGAAAATTGGGCAAGAGGAAACTAGGCAGAGCCTCGAGAAGAAAAGATTAATTAGCGAACAAATTAGTTCCAGGCCTCAAGGATGATCATTTATAACTAGCTACGACCTTTACTAGGGCTTCCCTGGTGGCTCAGATGGTAAAGAATCTGCCTGCGATGCAGGAAACCCAGGTTCGATCCTTGAGTTGGAAAGATCTCCTGGAGAAGGGAATGGCCACTCACTCCAGTATTCTTGCCTGAAGAATTCCGTTGTCAGAGGAGCCTGGCAGGCTACAGTCCATGGGGTCGTTAAGAGTCGGACACGACTGAGCAACTAAAACTTTCACTTTTCATTGCCATTGCTGAGGCTGAAACAAGGGCAATAGACAAAATCTCAGCACCCAGGAAGTTTAGATAGAAGAAAAGATAACCAGGACCCCGAAAGTTGCTATATACCAGAGTGAAAAACTCGAGGAAGAAAGGTACAATTCTTCTTCCCAGTGATCTTCTAAGAAGTTCCCAAGGAGGACTCACAGGAACCATGATTTTTCTAGACCATGACAATATCATCCCTCTGTGCTTTAACACTCAGTCTCCCAAAGCCATCCCGAGCCATAGCTAAAATAGCAGATGATTCTTGACATTTTGAACAAAAGTATCTAACCCAGATAAGCAAGCATTTAAATCTTAATATCTGCCATGCGCCTTGCTCTACCATATACTTACCTTGGGGTGACACCCTGAGAGCCGGTGGAAAACTGGATTGCAAGAAGGGCCATGAAAGGGGATAGTGTAGTTGGTGGGGGTTGGGGGGGTGCCTTATGCCTGGGGGCTATATGAATCAAAAACAGACAGACACAGGGGAAGGGAGGAGGGAAGAAAGCTTGAACAAGTGAAGAGAGAAGGCCATGGAAATAGGAGCAGGAATAAAAGCCGTGAGGCAGGGTGCGCAGGGCGCTGATAGCTCCAGAATAAAGGTTAATCTGATGTTGAAAGCAAGGCAGGCTCTCTGGGAAGATGGGAGCAAGTAGAGGGACCTCCGTGCAGAGGTCAGGAGGCTAAGAATTTAACCTCGGAGGGGTCGCCTCGGGGTTGAAATTAGATAACAGAAGGGCACTGGATGTGGCTCCGGCCACAGCAATAGGAGTATTTTCTGCATTAACATCGTCTACCAGCCCTGTAGCATGTCTCTGCCCTGCCTGCCTTCCACCCCACCTTACATGCTCTAAGCTACCTTTCTCCAGGTTGGGCCGGTCACTTTGGAACTTGTTTTTTGTCTGAGCTGATACAGAAGTGATGTGATGAGATTTCTCCCTTATCGTGGCCCTGCATCATCTGTGCTCCCCCGTGTCTTGTCCAGAGTGATCTGTTGGGACACCCGCCGTGTGATGGTTATAGTGGTTGGACTGTCAGTCCAGTCCCTGACCCACTGCTTTCTCTGAGCCTCGTTCCCCAGCCGGGCCCTGACTCCCACTTGTTCACCAGGTCGTAACCTGCAGTTCGCCTCTGCCGGCCAGTGCCTTCTCCCGTTTGAGAGGCAGACATGGGTTCCCACCCTGGCACAGCCACCGTTCTTGAGCGGTGGGAAAGGGCCAAGCCATGCAGCCTGCCAGCCCAGTGTGAGCTGGCACTCAGAGAAACATGCAGAATGGGCTGGAAGAAATGCCTTTGTAGACCAGAGAAGGAAGTTGGAACAGCAAGTCCACTAGGGTGAACAGGGGAAAAGTGAGCGTTGAGGGGCAGAGAGCCTTGTTTTGAGAGGCGGAGTGGGGCCACATTCAGCTCAGCCACTGCACAGACACCACGTTGTGAGGGACTGGGGAGATGCTGCTCAGCCTTGTAGAACCAGTTTCCCTGAAGGACACCAGACTTCCCTGGTGGCTCAGATGGTAAAGCGTCTGTCCACAATGTGGGAGACCTGGGTTCGATCCCTAGGTTGGGAAGTTCCCTGGAGAAGGAAATGGCAACCCACTCCAGTACTCTTGCCTAGAAAATCCCATGGACGGAGGAGCCTGGTGTCCATGGGGTCACAAAGAGTCGGACATAACTGAGCGACTTCACTTTCACTTTCCCTGAAGGAGGGGGAGGATGCTGATGATGATGAGCATAAAGAACAACAACCAAAACACACATCTAGAGTGCTTACTGTGTGCTGATACACTTCCGAGGGTTTTGTGTGTGTTGTTTCGTCTTCAGGACTGCCCCGTGCACATACTGTGCTTATCCGCATTCTACAAATGTGGAAACTGAGGTTCAGGGAGGTGGGTGTAACTGAATCACGACTGCACAGCTACTAAATAACAAAAGTCAGAATTCAAACCCAACAGCCTGGCTTCAGACTCTATGCTGTTAATCACCTGGCTCTTCTGCCCCTCAAGAGAAATTACATGGCAAAAAGTGGCTCATCATCGGAGGTTGAGAACTGTTTAAGTTCTTAGCTAAGGCATTATATTTTAGCTAAAAATGTAGCTGAAGATGTGGTGTTCTGTCTGTACTGCTTCCTCACCTTTGCTAAAGAATGTGGTGCTGCTGGACGCTGTCAGTGCTTCTAAGCTTGGGGCATAGCCATGGGGAAGAGCATTATACTCCCGTCACACTCCCCTGATTCCTGTGCTCCCATACTTTCCTCATTCTTGACAGGGAGCACTCTTCAGGATGAATTGCCTCTTAGAGGCAAGAGGAGAATCAAGAATATGCCATGAACAGATAGGTAGAAACATGACCTTTTTGGAACACACAGTCTAGGCTGTGAACAGTGTCTGGCTCTTTATATACAGTTACTCATATCATTATCATAATAAACCAGTGAGTCGTAATTAGCATCCTTGGTTTACTAACGAGGAACTTAAGAGTTCAAAGGATAACGTCCCCAAGATCACTCAGCATGAAAGCAGGGCAGACCGAGGATTCCTCGGTCCTGGTTTGTCAGCCTCCAAGGCCCCAGTGCTCCAAGCCATTCATTCTGTTGCCAAGCCATTGGGAACAAATAGCTTTAATCATGCCACTGTTATTAATGAGTTTCTCTCATAGTAGCTTCTCACCCGGAGATTCTGGAATTATATATCTCTAAAAAGTTTTTAAGTAAAAACTACAGCTCAGTAGCCCTTTGGTCAGCATACTGTTCTCAGAAACTTCCTTTTGGGGGTTCTCTGTAAAGCCTGCAGTTGAAGTTCCTGGTGTGGGCTTAGCTTCCACATCTTTTGCTCAGTCCTTTCTCATCGAGTTGCATAAAGGACGGGGATCCGAGGGGATCATGTGATTTATATCTCAACCCCATTAAATCTGAAGACAAAATACTATATTAATATTGTACCCTGTAAATCTTTTCTCGCATTAGCAGCCTTCTGGTAAAGTTTGCCAAGGAAGCATTGCCACATGTGCTGATGGAGCTGAACTAAAATGAGAAGATTAGAAAACTAACCACACTAATAAATTTCATTTGAGGCAGTTGGAAAACAGACTGCTGTTTTGACAAGTCAGAAACAACACACACATGCATTCTCTGTTTCTAATGGTTAAAATGAATTTCCAGAATCCAACAGAAACATCTTGTATTAGAAGCCTGATTTTTCTGCTGAGTTATCCAGATGTCAGACATACATGTGCTTTAAACTTCAGTGTGATCGCGTTGAGCTGCCTTCACCAGACTGGCTGTTTTAGGCATTACCGAGCCACATCACCCTTCCTCTTTCTGAGGTCAGGGAATCAGGAGGTTGTTGAAATCCGCAGCTCTCTGGCTTCCCTTGTCCTGCAGATCAGGACCCCTCCCAGAGGGCGTTTGGCCACGACCGATGGCGTCAAGGCCCACATGTCTGCTGGCTCTCAGATTGCCATCCACAGCCACCCTTGATTCCCAAGGTCACCACCACAAGAATGATCCTGATCCAGTGCCTCCCTGAGTGCCAGCATCTGGCCTAGGTCTTAGAAATGGATTTGTACTTTGGTTTTATTCTTACTGGATTAAGTTACTCATTTTATACAGTGAAACTCAGGGCCTGATATTAAATTACCTTAACCTCCCAATTATTCTTCCTGCCTTGGGTCTCTGCCCTTACCATCTGTCCTTCACCTGCCTCCAGAACTCTTTTTCTTTTCGAAGTTTCCTCTTTAAAAGCCACCCAGACTTTTTCCCAAGCCCCTTCGTGTGGCCTGCGGAGAAACAGCACAGAGTCCTTGTTCAGGAGCACCCCCTAGAGCCAGCCTGCCTGGGTTGAACCCCACTGTCCCACATACCAACTGAGTGCCCCTGGGCCGGCTCCTGGAAGTCTGCCTCAGTTTCCTCATCTGTTGATGGGATAAAAAGGACATGCGCTGAGTTTTGCTACTGACTTGTGGTGTGGGTTTCATATTGGGGCTTTCCTTGTGGCTCAGATGGTAAGGAATCTGCCTGGAGATAAGGACGGTAAGGAGACCTGGGTTCAGTGCCTGAGTGGGGAAGATCCCCTGGAAAAGGGCATGCAACCCACTCCAGTATTCCTGCCTGGAGAATCCCATGAACAGAGGAGTCTAGTGGGTTACAGTCCATGGGATCGCAAAGAGTTGGACACAACTGAGCGACTAACACTTTCCGTGGTGTGGGTTTCATATTGGGGCTTTCCTGGTGGTTCAGATAGTAAGGACTCTGCCGGCGATGCCGTAGACCTGAGTTGAATCCCTGGGTCAGAAAGATCCCCTGGAGAAGGGAATGGCAGCCCACTCCAGTATTCCTGCCTGGAGAATTCCATGGACAGAGGAGCCTGGCGACGAGCTACAGTCCATGGGGTCGCAAAGAGTGGGACACGACTGAGCGACTGACGCTCTCACTTCCTCTGGCGTGGGTTTCGTATGTTGCTTCCCATACAGCACACACAGTGGTGTGCGGCATGTAGTAAGTGCCCCCATACTGTCATTATCTCCACTGTTGTTGATTCGTTGAATTACCTCTGCTACCGTTGTGTGTTTACGAGGTCTGTGACCTCGCCCCAGCCCTGCCCGTGCCGTGAACTTGAGATTTGGGTGCCTTTTCACAGTCTGTTCTCTCTGCCTAGGCCGCCTGGCTCTGCATCCTCCTCGTGTCTCTCTCCTCCAGTGAACCTCTGCTTGTCCTTAAAGAATCACGCCCAGGATCTCCTCCTCTCTGATGCCCTGCTCCGCCCTGCAGGCAGAGTAGCTGGTTCTCTCCACTGTGTTCCCAGAGCGCTTTGGCGCCCCAGGGCTGTGGCACCCAGCACTCTGTGTTTAGGTGCTGTGTCCCGTCTTTGCACACAGACACCTGGGTCTCCCTCTTTCTCTAAGCTGACACTGGCTCCAGGGCACGCCACGATCTTACTATTTCAACCTAGTTTCTTCCAGTCCCAGGCACAGACAGCATTTGGTAAATGTTTGCTGAACAAATAAATATTTGCCACCCTATATTTAGTCTTAAATGCAGGGTTTTCTCTATTGTTTTGTTTTGGTCTCTGCTGTTCACAGGGCATTACTAAATTTATAGTGAGAAAGACAAATCTCGGTCGCTTAAAAGGCTGGCTGAAGTGATTGTATCTAACGCTGTAGTCATTTGGCTGTGTGGGCTGTTTTTTATTAGTCATTTAAAAAGACTGTCACAGGCTAGTGATAGAGACAAGAGATCATCATGCAAATCACAGTGCTATCAACCCATCCATGGTTTTGGTCTACAATTTAATGATGAGAAAAATACATCCAGCCAGTAAATATTTAACTAAACATTTCCGTACTTGACCTCAGTGTGGAGAGTAGAATGGAAATTGTGAATGTTACGATGTAGTTTAAATAGCTTATGCCTGAATTTTACTGGTAGAAATGAATGTTGTGTTTTCATGAAGTAATCGTAGTGCTTTTTTTCCTCATAGATATTATCTCATGGTGTAAGTAAAGGATTAATAAGTGAGTATAGTTCAGGAGGAGGAAATTCTTACTTTGAATAAGAGTGCTTGCTTTGCCCAGATGGTTCCATATTCACATGTTCTGTGCTGTTTCGGTTCATTTAGATTAAAAAGAGCATGGCCATACTCAAGCTAGCAAGAGCATAGGGGAACTTTCCATAAGAGTTCACATGAGGGAGAAGGAAAACCAAGCACTCGTAGGGATCCCAGGGCAGGAGTTTCACTGGAATCTGGCCCCAGTGGGTCCAGAGGCTGGTTAAGGCCGACTCTCCCATCTGGGCACCTTCACAGCCTGTGTGTTCTCTCTGGTGTCCATATTCTATTTGTGGCACATTTCTCCTCTCTGCTAGGCCACTTCCTTTCCCATCACAGTCTCTGCTTCCTTCTGGCGTTCACACATACATGGCTTCGACTGGCCACTTTTCCCATGCCACACGGCACCTTCTCAGCTTGTGCCTCTGTGTTAACTGGCTCCTCACCTCTGAGGAACTAAAAAGCCTCTTGATGAGAGTGAAAGAGGAGAGTGAAAAGACTGACTTAAAACTCAGCATTCAAGAAATGAGGATCATGGCATCTGGCCCCATCACTTCATGCCAAATAGGAGGGGACAAAGTGGAAACAGTGACAGATTTTATTTTCTTGGGCTCCAGAGTCACTGTGGATGGTGACTGCAGCCATGAAATTAAAAGATGCATGCTCCTTGGAAGAAAAGCTATGACAAACCTAGACAGAGTATTAAAAAGCAGAGACATCGCTTTGCTGACAGAGGTCCATATAGCCAGAGCAGTGCTTTCTCCAATGGTCATGTCCGGATGTGAGAGTTGGACCACAAAGAAAGCTGAGCGCCAAAGAATTGATGCTAGTGAATGTTGTGCTGGAGAAGATGCTTTTGAGAATCCCTTGAACTGCAAGGAGATAAAACCAGTCAATCCTATAGAAAATCAACCCTGAATATTCATTATAAGGACTGATGCTAAAACTCAACACTTTAGCCACCTGATGCGAAAAACCAACTCATTGGAAAAGACCCTGATGCTGGGAAAGATTGAGGGCAAGAGGAGAAGGGGGCAACAGAGGATGAGATGGTTGGATGGCATCCTCGACTCAAATGGACATTGGAGTTTGAACAAAACTCCAATGAGTTGGACTCAAATGGAGTTTGAGCAAATTCCAGGAAATAGTGAAAGACAGGGAAGGCTGGCACATTGCAGTCCATGGGGTCATAGAGTCAGACACAACTTAGCAGCTCAACAACGCTGCCACCTCTGATGACTCTGTCCTGCTCCTGGGAGAAGGAGTCTGGACTCCGTAGCTCCACTTGTGGTACCAGGTCCAGGTTGCTGAACCCATCGGTTATTCGCCTTTAAGTGCCTTGCCCTTGTCCAATCAGCTCGTCGCCCTGGAGGCTCAGACGTGGCTGGCTAGAGAAGATGTTGCAAACCCAAATAATTATAGGATCCAGGCAGGTTAGTTATGTAAGTGAACAAATGAGGCTGGATATGGAAGGGCAGATACACGTTTGCATATTAGGCATGCTGCTGCTGTTGCTAAGTCGCTTCAGTCATGTCCGACTCTGTACGACCCCATAGACGGCAGTCCATCAGGCTCCACCGTCCCTGGGATTCTCCAGGCAAGAACACTGGAGTGGGTTGCCATTTCCCTCTCCACATGTTAGGCATAGGACCGAGTTAGTTCAGTTGCTCAGTCATGTCTGACTCTTTGTGACCCCATGGACTACAGCACACCAGGCTTCCCTGTCCATCACCAACTCCTGGAGCTTGCTCAGACTCACGTTCATTGAGTCTGTGATGCCATCCAACAGAGTTGGGTGTTGTCTAAAGGCATAGACTCTTGAGGGAAAGGGCTTAGACTTGAATCCCAATCTCACTATCTATCATCTGCACAACTTAGAACAAATGACTCAACCTCTGTATGCCTCAGTTTCCTCTCTGCAAGCAGTAAGGATTAAATGAGTTAGTAAAGTGCTTAAAATGGCCCCTGACATAGAGTAAACAGTGTGTTAGCTGTGTTTTTAGAGAACATTTTGATTGGCATCAGCATCCTTGTCATTTATTTTTACAATGAAATGAAGTTTCTTCAGTTTTCCTAAAACATGAAGCTGTCTTGGTTTCATTAGTTCTTTAGTTTCTCCCCTTTTTGCAGAGCCTCAAGCACAGAGAGATGTTTCCTCTAGTGTGAGGATATCAACAGAGCATGAAAAATGATGAGCAATACTTGCCCTTATTGCCATGTAGGCATTAGGGCGTGGTAGGGACCTTGCTGAATTGACGTTTGGGTCCTGTATAAAGGGTGGAGCCTCCCCCAATGGGAGATAAATTGCTAAAAGGTCAGAAGGAAGCCCAGAGTTGTCAGATCATTAATCAGTCAGTCCATCAGTCCAGTCATCCATCCAGACATCTACCTATTTATCTTTAAAATAAGCTCAAATTAGGTTTCAAACCTGTGCTACTCAGCAAAACACATCTGCAGACTGGATGCACACAGCCCTGGCGCTAGAGACTTTTGGCTGTAGACTGTTCCTTTAAGAAGATGGTGTGGCCAGAGCTGGTCTCTCCAAAGAGGCTGGAAACAGAGCTTTTTATATAGCAAATTAGGAAAGTGAATTTACTGGTGAAGGATGACACCGTGAAGCCCCTCCCAAGGACAGCAGCATGACCCAGGAACAATATATTCTGACCCTTGGGTTTCCAAGGAAAAGTGTCTGTCTTTGATTTCATTTTCTTAGAGCAGATGAAAAGATCATTTTAGCTCAGATAGGTAGGTCCCTAGTGTCATAACCACCTTTCCTAGAAGTGGCCCTTTCCTGTCAAAGACCACACCTCCTCCTCGTGTTTTGATTCTTATTGTTGCTCAGTCACGCAGTCGTGTCTGACTCTGAGACCCCATGGACTGAAGTCTCCTCTGTCCATGAGATTTCCCATGCAGGAGTACTGGAGCGAGTTGCCAGTCCCTTGCCCAGGGGATTTTCCTGACCCAGGGGTTGAACCTGCATCTCCTATATTGGCAGACATGCTTCTTTACCAGTGAACCACCTGGGAAGCCCTGTGCACTGATTGATTCCCACTGCCGCTGACGTGCTCAGACCTGAGCTCCTCCCTCTCCACCCCCATCCTGTTACTCTCGACAGCCATCTCCATTTCCACCAGGTAGTTTTTTAGTACTAAAACACCAAGCACTGGCAGTCAGATTGTTGTTTCTCACTGTCTCTTCTCTGCACGCACAGACGCACACAGCCACAGTCACACACATCTCTGCACATCAGTATATATGCCTTGTCTCCACAGGAGCCAGAGCAGTCATTGACAGTATGCGTTAGCGCATCACTCTCCTCCAGATGGAAAACCTTCTCAACTTACAGTTTCTCAAACTCGGGTCCTGGTTTGGGTGTGGCTCCTGCATCAGGCCCCTGCTGTGTCTCCCTGTGCCCGCCTCATCCAAGAGGGCAGACTGATGTGCTCCGTCATGTTTGAGCACAACGGGCTTGTGCCCACTCTGCTGTCTTTGCCCCGTGTGTTCCCCTCCCTGAAATGCCTGCTTCCCAGTAACTGTCACCTTTGCAGGAATGCCTCTCTCCTCCTTCCATCTGAGACTGGTCAGAGCAGGAACCTTGTCTGTCTGGTGCTCATCACCAAGTCCTAGTTGCTAAGGGTATAAATGGCTGAACTGTGGGCAGTGAGGGAGCAGGGTGGGGAGATGAGAAAAGTATTTTAAAAAAGGATATATTCACTGAAGTCCACTTATTTAAGAGGTGGGAGGGAAAAGAGCAAATTTGTGAATAATGAGATTTCCTGATTCACTAACACTGTTGACTTACCCAACGTGCAAACTATCTAAAATGTGAGAGGGAATTTGCTCAGACCTGGCTCTCAGAGATTAGTACCTGAACAGTCCGTTTCGAGTATTCTCATCCAAGGTAAGAACAGAAAATTGCAGCCCAGACTGCCCTGGTTTTTACATGGTGATCCCTTCTTTAGAGCTGCTGATATGTTTAGTCAATGTTAATTTATTTAATATGCTTCTACTTTTCGTTGTTTTTCAGGTCTGTTGCCACAGTTACTGGGAGTCGCCCCAGAGAAGGCCATAAAACTTACAGTAAGTCTTTTGATTTGATGCTTCTGATGAAGGTCGTTTGCACATATTCAGGAATCTAGCAGAGATTCTTAACGTGAAATAGCAGGTCTGTGTTTCGTCGGAGGCGCTAACTGATCTGAATGTAGGGCACTCACCACACACAGCTTTTTATTATTCCCCGAGGTAACACTGAACATCCGAAAACGTGATAATGTATTTGAAAGGGATTTTTGGTGGTCGTCACCATCACCGTCGTCGTAGCAGGGGCAGCGGCAGCAGCTGCATGTCCTTCAGCGCTGACTGTGCTGGGCGCTGTCCCGTTTTGCCTCTGGGGGCTTTCATCCCGAGCACACTGCGTACAGACATGGAGAGTGAGGCCCACGGCGGGCAAGTGTTTGCCTGCGTTTGCACAGGTCATCTGTGGGAAAGCTAGAATCCAAAAGCAGTTTTTTTCTGACTCCAGAACATATCACTCAAGTACACAAGTAATTTGTGTTCGAGGTGTAACATTTGCCAGAGCAACAGGTTGAGGAATCTGAGTTCTGGTTGAAGTTGGTGCTCCATCACATTGGTTCTCCAGTTCCCGACTCCTCTCTGACAGGTGGTGAGTAGTTAGTTCGGATTTCTGGAACGGGTCAGTGATCACATTGTCATCACAGGTCATAAAGCCCCCGAGAGTTAGACCTTCCCTCTGGATTGGGCTGTGTGGTGCGGGTGCTGAAATTTTCCTTTTATCATCTTCCAATGTGACTGGTGGGACAGCTAATCTTCTGATTGATCCTTAAAATTGCTTTTAGTATACACCATTTTGAGAATATTGTACTTAATTAATTAATGCTCTTGACGTTCTTTGAGAATCCTTGAGAAATTTCTTAGATGCTGAGTTTCTACCATGCTGAAAGATCTGCTCGGCTAAATGTGTTTCAGTGATGAAGCTGTTTGAGATTAAATCCTGTTAGAAGACTTGAAAGTGATTTTTAATCAAACCTTCTAAAAGTTTTTAAGTTATAAAATGTATGTTTTAATTGTGTCTCTGTTGTTAATATGTCTCTCTCTCTATGCTATGGTAATTGCAGACATATATGAATTAGGCTTGTTAAACCACCTCTCTTAATTTATATTCTCCCCCAAACATCAGGAATGCATATCTATATATTCTGGCTTTCAAAAACAACATATATGAGATCAAGAGCAAAGTCTTAAGCTCGTTCTTTTATTCAGTTTATGATTACTCCAAAACACTGGAAGAAAAATAACATTTATGTACAGTTGTATATGTGTGTTTGATGACTATCTCTATATTTTTTATCAGCTTTTCTAAATATTTTTCTTCAAGGTGAATGATTTTGTGAGGGATAAATTTATGCGCAGAGATGGCTCAGTCCCACTGGCAGCAGAAATTCTTGCCGGAGGCTGTGTAAGTACCTTTTGCGGATCTCAACACTGAAAAGACTTGTTTCATGTACATAGCCCTACCATGCTACCCAAGTGTGGACTAAGGCTTCTGTTCCCCACAGATCCTGCTCAAGGGCCCTGTCTACTAGGGCACCCTGGCGTTTCCTAGACAGGCAACCATTCCTGAGGTGGAAGGGGTAAACGTCTCTGGTCTTACTGCCTGTTGAGTCATGCCTGTTAAATCCGCCATTGCTTGCAGCTGGTTCTGCAGTAGAAGTCGTCTGTGGCAGAAGTGTATGGCCTTTGAGCACATCTTTGCTGACCTTTCCTGGAGTTTTATTTTTCATGCAGTCTTTCCTCATGGCACCCTCTGCTGGGTCAGGCACTGGGATTTGTAGTTTGAAGCCAGCAGCCATAGCCCTCTGCTTTGCTTTACTTCACACACGCCAGCAGGTCTTCAAGGCTCCCTGTGCTTCCGGGAGAAGGAGGTGGGGGGTGATGGGCAGAGTGCACTCTGCATTGTCAGAAACGCTTGGAATGAGTATTTCTTTATGTGGACAGACGACCTGCATCTTGTTCCTGAGCTCGGCAAAACATCGTGTCTTTTTTTAGTTCACGTACGGGTTTGTTCATGTGAGTGTAAATACCTTAAGTAAGTTAAACTCTTCTACAAAGACGGGTGCTATTTAAAGATAAGGTTGGTTAAGTAAATGGTCTTTGATCACTGGGGCAATAAATATGGGTATATTTTCCATCTAAAGCTGTGTTTCTTGTACAAAAGATGAGATCACTTTTTTTTTTTTTAATTCGCTTGTTCTGTGCAGGAATTGGTGATCATAAAATGATCTTTTCTTGAAAAGTCATTGAGTTTAGAAGTTGGGAAAACACCCGAGAATATTAAACCTTTGTCTGGAGAGGGCTTATTGTCCTAACATTGAATAGGGTTCCCTGAGTGTAGCAGGAGTGACAGAGTCCTAGCCTCTGGTGATTCTTAAGAGGCGGACGGAATTTGGCTCCAGCCTGACTCTTTCTGTTTGATCACTGACCTGTCAGAGACGGCCAGGTAAGAGCCCCTTGTCCTGTAACTTTAGGAGCATTGAGGATGGAAAAAGGGAGCCTTTAATGTCCTAAGTGAAAAGGACACACAATAATAATCAAAAAGAATATGAGGAGTTGCAGACATGGTTTTTGCCAGTAAGTATTCCTTTAAAACAACTCTAGCTTCCAGTTGAATGACTAGGTTTTCTAATTTTCAATAGGCATAACCATGGGCTATATTTAGTGTCTCCTTAAGGCTGCTACCAGGGGCCCGAGAGAACGGGCCGATTCAGTAGGTCAGGTAGGTTTGTTATTTTTTTCAAAGTCAGGTTTTAAACTTGCTGAAAAGACATGATTATATATCTCTGTAAGAATTTAAAGTGGAAAACTAACTATGTGATACTACTCAAGATTTTTGGCAATAATCTTGAGCTTTATTTTCTTTTTATGAAAGCATTTTGCCCACACACAGGCCTGGGTGCCAAGGAGATTGGTCGTGGCACGTATCGTCTGCCGTAGGTGGTCTTGTTTTTTCGTTTGTGGTCGCCCATTTCAAATACAAAGCACCGATTGGCATCAGACGTGGTGCCTAGTTATTGTAAAGTGGTGCAGCCCCTTTTCAAACCTGATCTAAACACAGGCTTAAAATTGGAGCCACTGGGGCTTTACAGCTACTTAAAATATCTGCGAAATGAGGTTTGCCATCCTTCATCTCAAAGGTTGGGGAGACAGTGGTCCTCCGTGTTTCGAGCCTCCTGTTTTGATTTGTCCTGCCCCTCCTTCCCCCATGCCACTGCTTTAAGAAGTAAGAGTTTATTTTTCAGGTAAGCAATCCTGTAGGTGGCAAACAATCCAGGTACTTTAGATCTCTGAGTAGTGGGTGGCTGGTTTCATTCAGCATGTGTTTTGGAAGTAAGCAGCCACATCTTTCTCTGCAGGCTCTGGTGGCCCTGTCTCTATCCTCAGAGCCCGTCACATGCCCCCTTAGAGGGTCCTTGTGAGGGTGCTTCTGCCTTGCTGGCCAGCCTGGACAACAGAGAGTTTAAAAGATGGTGTCACATGGGCAGTTCCCCTTAGTTCACCCAGGCATCGCCCAGCCACGGGAGCTCACTTGCTTTATTATTACAGAGGATTAGCATACATGGCTGGCTTTTGCACTTATAACCGCAAATTCTGGTTTCTTTGAAGATGGTTTTTTTGTGTGTGGTTGGTTTGTAATCTGTTTTCTACAAAAACAGGGGTGAGATGCAAGGAGGTCCTTGTCTCCTAACCTTAACTGTCTCCTAGCTAAACTAAGGCTTGTTTTTATAAGATACGTATTAGGAAAACAATAAAAATGATAGTAAATTTGAAGGAAAGGGTTGAAGGAGAAAGAATAAAACTGGTCTCATTCGTTAATTTTTAGGATAATTAAATTTGTGACTGACAGATTAAAAAAAAAAAAACTTCTGTTTCACTGATGTGCATAAAATGATGAATCTAGCCCTAAACTCACTCACTACGCTAGTTGTGCCGCACTCGGTCGTGTCCTACTCTTTGTGACTCTTTGGACTATAACCCAGCAGGCCCCTCTTTCCATAGGATTTCCCAGGCAAGAATACTGGAGTGGGTTTCTTCCTGACCCGGGGATCAAACTCCAGTCTCCTGCACTACAGGTGGATTCTTGAGTGCTGTGTCCCCTCACCTCTGCACTAGTTTAGAGCACTGTTAAAAGTTTGACTTCAGTTTGCCAAGTGTTTTTGTAGGTTGACACTTGCCAGTAGTGACATAATCAGCACACTAGATGCTGAGACTGGGGTTTACAAACTCTGGAGTCTGAAAGGGGCCTTTTGGTTTACGCTTGCTGTGTTTAAGCTGGTTTTCTGCTTTCTCAGTTAGACTAAGAGTTGTAGGAGTTTTAACAGAGACCTGGAGCCTCAAGTGTCCCTACACAAGGTATATATTACTGTCTGTTTCTTCCGTCCTTTCTTCCCTTCCTGGGTCGGGAGCTCAGTCCAGGAGGGAGACCGCTCTGGGGTGGTCACGGTGGGCAATGGTGGAGGCTTTCAGGATATGGGGCAGAGGACCTGTCGCCACTACCCATCTCCAGTTAGGCTCCCAGTGACTGTAAGCCTGACATGTCATCTCTGAGTATGTTGTTATCATTGCAGTGTTGCTGCTGCTTTAAGAAAAAATAACATATATGGTGCCATGTGGTCTGTAGGTTATAGTCCTCGATTCAAGTAAGTCTTCTGTGCCTGTTCTAGTGGAATAGAGGCTTGAAATCCTGAAGGCACTGGGGTCTTTGGTTTTTGATCTTCTGATCTTAATGTTGTCTGAAAAGGAGACAAATGGTTCCATCATGGCACCGTTAGATTAGCAGTCTAATCTACTTGGCCTGAAAATCCACATTGAAATGAAAAGAAGTGAAATGATATTCACTGGGAAAAAATGTCAAAAAAGGATAAACCTCCATCCTGTAAAGCTCATATTTAGTAAAAATTATCTGCATACCAATAAAAATTAATAGTATTCTGCAGTAATTTTTTGAAAGACAAGCAAATATGCTTGATAATGGGCTTCCCTGGTACCTCAGTGGTAAGGAATCTGCCTGCCAATGCAGGAGATGCAGACAACACCAGTTTCATCCCTGATCTGGGAAGATCCCCTGAAGGAAGAAGTGGCAACGTGCTCCAGTATTCTTGCCTGGAGAATCCCATGGACAGAGGAGTCTGGCAGGCTACAGTCCATGGGGTCACAAAGAGTTAAATGCTGCTGAGCATAATGGGTCTACAGTATTTTTCTTTCTTTTTTAAAAAATTTTATTTTATATTGAAGTACAGTTGATTAACAGTGTTATGTTAGTTTTAGGTGTACAGCAAAGTAATTCAGTTATATATATATATATATATATATATACATGTATGTATTCTTTAAAATTCTTTTCCAGTTTAGGTTATTACAGACTATTGAGCAAAGCTGCCTGTTCTATACAGTAGGTCCTGTTGGTTATCTGTTTTAAAAATAGCAATGTGTTCATGCTGATCTCAAATTCATTCTCTGTCTCTCCCCCCGTGCCCCCCCCCCAACCCCAGTTAACTGTAAGTTTGTTCTCTAAGTCCATGAGTCTGTTTCTGCTTTCTGTGTGCATGAGTGCTCAATCACTTAGTCGAGTCTGCTCTCCACAACCCCATGGACTGTGGCCTGCCAGGTTCCTCTGTCCATGGAATCCTCCAGGCAAGAACATTGGAGTGGGTTGCCATTTCCTACTCCATTTTCTGTTTTGTAAATAAGCTTATTTGTATCAGTTTTTTTGAAAGACTCTGTATGTAAGCGGTATCATATGGCGTTTGTCTTTATGTGACTTAACTTCACTTAGAATGATAATCTCTGGGTCCGTCTGCCAACGGCATCACCTCACTCTTCTTTATGGCTGAGTAGTATTCCATCGTGCATGTGTACCACATCTTCTGTGGATGGGCATTTAGGTTGCCTCCGTGTCTCGGCTGTTGTGGATAGTGCTTCATTGCACATCGTGGAGCATGTATCCTCGTGAACCATGGTTTTCTCTGGATATATGCACAGAGTGGGATTGTTAGGTCATATGTTAGGTCTGTTTTTAGTTTTTTAAGGAACTTCCATACTGTTCTCCATAGTGGCTGTACCAATTTACATTCCTACCAACAGTGTAGGAGGGTTCCCTTTTCTCCACATCCTCTCTAGCATTTATTGTTTGTAGATTTTTTTTTTTTTGGTAATGGCCATTCTGACTGATATGAGGTGGTATCTCGTAGTTTTGATTTGCATTTCTCTAATAATTAGCAATGTTGATCATCTTTTCATGTGCCTGTTGATCATCTGTATGTCTTCTTCAGAAGAATATCTATTTAGGTCTTTTGCCCATCTTTTGATTGGATTGTTTGGCCTTTTTTGATATTGAGACACGTGAGCAGTTTGTAAATTTTGGAGATTAATCCCTCATTTGTCACATCATTTGCAGATATTTTCACCTATTTTGTGGCTTGTCTTTTGTTTATGGATTCCTTTGCTATGCAAAAACTTCTGAGTTTAATTAAATCCCATTTGGGTTTTTTTTTTTTTCCCCCACTACTCTAGGAGTAATGGAAAGATAGTAATGGAAACTGCAAAAAAGATATTGCAGTTTATGTCAAAAAATGTTTTGCCCCTATGTTTTTCTCTAAGAATTTTATAGTATCTGATCTTACATTTAGGTCTTTAATCCATATTGAGTTTATTTTTGTGTATGTTGTTAAAGAATGTTTTATTTCATTTTTTACATGTAACTGTCCAGTTTTCCCAGCACCATTTCTTAAAGAGATTGTCTTTTCTTCACTGTATAGTCTTGCCTCCTTTGTCATAAATTAATTGGCCGTAGGTACGTGGGTTTATTTCTGAGCTTTCTATCATGTTCCATTGATCTGTTTTTGTGCCAGTACCATACATTTTTAATGACTGTCGCTTTGTAGGATAGTCTGAATTCAGGGAGCCTGATTCCTCCAGCTGCATTTTTCTTAAGTCTTGAGATTGCTTTGTCTCTTTGGGGTCTTTTGTGTCTTCATACAAATTTTAAGATGTTTTGTTCTAGTTCTTTGAAAAATGCCATTGGTAATTTTTCCATCAAGATATATACATGTACATTTGTGTGTGTATATGTGTGAATCTATCTAATGCTTATGGGAGTTTATATTCATTTTAAGAGAAAAAAATAGTTGATGTGTTCACATCATTGGTTCTGAAAGGGATTGGTGAGAATATGCTCATGGAAAAACATGACATGAAAAACAATCTCAACACATTGTTGACTGGGGGATTTTTGCAGAAATTAATGCTTATGGCCGGTTGATTTGTTATGTAAGTGAATATTGAAATAATCTCCTGTCAATACCGTCCAAGTAACAAGAGATGTATTAATACATCTCTGTTCAGTAAGTTAATTGCTCACCCCCAGAAGTAAGTATGACCCTAGTATTGTTGCCTGTATTCCCATTACTCTGGTAATTTCCACGTACAGGATGTTTTTTATGCCTGTGTGTATAGCTGTGTATCAAAATACCATTTTTAAGGGATGTTTTTATAACTTTTTTTTTTTTTGCTTTACATTCAATTGCAATTAGTTTCTATGGTTCAGAAAAATAAAAAGACACAGACACCCATGTGCCTACCACTTAAGATGTCAAACTTGACACACGCAGCCAGAAGCCCGCATGTACCTGTCCCAGTAGTGCCCCCGTCTCCCAAGAGATAAGCCTGTCCTGAAGTTGGTGTTTTTCACTCCCACACCTGCTTTCTATACTTACTGTAACATCTGAGTGTATCCCTCAGTGAGATAAGTGTTTGCTTTTGGATGCTTGGTTCTGACCCACTGCAACAAGAACACAGACCCAGAGGTTCCTGTACTGGTGCCTTTGCCTATTTTCATACTCGTGCAACTGTGTGCTTTGCTTGGAAGAAAAGAATAGTAAATGGAAATATTATTTTCAAATGCTGTAGTGTGGCTGGCATACAGTAAGTCTGTCTTATGGATGTGCGGATTTATAGAATTTTGGATAAATATAGTTGGAACAGTATACTTTATTTCTTTTTTTAAAATTTTTACAGTGTTGTGTTGGTTTCTGTCATATAACAGGAATCAGTCATAATTATACATATATCCCCTCCCTCTTGAGCTTCCCTCCCCTTCACCCACTGCATCCCTCTAGGTCCTCACAGGGCACCAGACTGCGCTCCCTGTGCTGCATAGCAACTTCTCCCCAGCTCTCCATCCTATATGTGTCGATTGTACTTTTCTCCATTCATCCCACTCTCTCCCTCTCCCACTGTGTCCACAAGTCCATCTCTTCTCTACTTCTGTGTCTCCATTCCTTCCCTCAAAACAGTTCGTCGGTACCATTTTCTAGATTCCATATGTATGTGTTAATATACTGTTTATTTTTCTCTTTCTGACTTGACTTTGCTCTGTATAGCTGGTGATAGTTCCATGCACTGGAGTGGTGCACAAGCTCCCTACCTGCCTTACTGTCCGCACTCCTGCTCTTCTTCCTAACGGGAATGGTGTCAGTGTTTCTCCATCACTGTGGAGGAAGGATGTTCTGGCTATCTATTGTTGTGTAACAAGTCATCCTGAAACAGTAGTGGCCTCAAACAGCAGTTGACGACTCTTTCTCCCGGTTCTGTGGGCTGACTGGGTGCACTGGGGCAGTTCTTGCCTGTGATCTCCGTGTGGTGATGGGCAGACAGCAGCTGGGCTGGCATCGTCTGAAGGCTGTGCTGGATGGCCAGGATGGCTCCTGCATGTGGCTGGTGCTGGTGCTTACTCTGGGCTGGGAGCATCTGGGGCTCTTGTCCAGAGCACCTGCTGGGTTCCTCGCTGTAGCCTGAGCTTTTCAAACCTTGGCAGCTTGATTCTAAGAGAATGCTTCCCCAAAACAAGCACTTTAAGGGTACTGGGTAGAAACTGCAAAACTTCGTATGGCCTGGCTTTCAATAGCATTTCTGCTTCATTCTGTCGGTCAGACAAGCACTCTGCCAGTTCAGCTTCAGGAGGAGAGAAGTTAGACTCAGTCTCTGAGTGAATGAGAATGACAGCAAAGAATCTTTAAACTGCCACTGGAGGGTCCAGTTAGCAGTGTCATAGGATAGGAGCATCCTCATTGCCCTGCACGTTATGAAGGTTTCCTAGTTAATCATATGTCTTCTCCAAGGACCTGTTGGTGATTCTAGAACCCATTCCTGTTCCATAGCACTCTTGGTTGCAGGGAGCAGAAGCTCACTGAAAAAGGAGTAACTCAAAGTTTCCATTAAGGATATACATGAAATCAAGGGCTCTGGAGAATTTAAGTGGGCTACTCTCTCTGTTTTCTCTGTGGCTTCTTGGTCTCTCTCACAGTGACTTTGCATCTCTGCATAGTTTTAAAAGACTTTCCTTTTTTCTTATTGGAATATAATTCCTTTACACTGTTATGTTAGTTTCTACTGTACAGTGAAGTGAATCAGCTACAAGGCTTTGCTTTTTTTAGAGCAGTTTTAGATTCACAACATTGAGAGAAAGATACAAAGATTTCCCATGTACCCCCTGCCCACATACCTGCATAGCCTCCCCATGATCAACATCCCCACCTGACTGGTGCGTCTGTTACAACTGATGAAACTGTATCGACACATTAGTCCTTCGGAGTCCATAGTTTACCTTAGAGTTCGTTCATGGTGTCATGGATTCTGTGGCTTTGGACAAATGCTTCCCTGGTGGCTCAGGCTGTAAAGCATCTGCCTGCAATGCGAGAGACCCGGTTTCGATTCCTGGGTTGGGAAGATCCTCTGGAGAAGGAAGTGGCAATCCACTCCAGCACTCTTGCCTGGAAAATCCCATGGACGGAGAAGTCTGATAGGCTACAGTCCATAGGGTTGCAAGGAGTCAGACACTACTAAGCAACTTCACTTTTATAATGACATATCATGCACAGTGTTTTCACTGCCCCAAAAATCTGTGTTCCATCCATCCATCCATCTTTTCCTCCCTGCCCCACCCCAGCAGCCATTGATGTTTTTGCTGTCTCCATAGTTTTACCTTTTCCAGAATGTCTTATGGTTGGAACCATGCAGTTTTGTATTCTCTCCAGATTGACTCTTTTCACTTAGTAATGTGCATTTAAGGTTCCATGTCTTTTCACAGGGCTTCCCTAATGGCCCAGTGGTAAAGAATCCACCTGCCAAACAGAAGATCTGCATTCGGTCCCTGGGTCGTAAAGATCCCCTGGAGAAGGAAATGGCAGCCCATTCCAGTATTCTTGCCTGGGAAATCCCACAGACAGAGGAGCCTGGTGGGCTACCAGTCCATGGGGTCACAAAAGAGTCAGGCATGACTTGGCAACTGAGCAACAACAGTACTCCTTTGAGTGTGTCATAGTTTATCTGTTCTCCTACTGAGGGACATCCTGGTTTCTTACAAGTTTTGGCAGTTGTAAATAACACTGCTATAAATATCCTTGTGCCAGGTTTTTGTTGAAAACATACATTTTCATCCTTTGGGTAAATACCAAAGAGTGCGATTGTTGAATCTTTACTATGAGACTATGTGTAGTTTTTTAAGAAACCTCCTAACTGTTTTCCAAAGTGGCTGGACCATTTTGCATCCTGCCAGCAGGGCCACTCTGCATTCGTGTCAGCATTTGGTACTGTGAGTGTCCCGTGCATCTTTTTGCTTCTATAGTCCATCTTCTCTTCCTCATGGTGTTCACTTTTTCAAGAATTCCTTTCATATTTTTGCTGGCCATCTGGTCTCTCACTTTACAGTTTGACCTTCAACTTATTATCCTCAGCTCTAGCTAATTGCTTAATTTTGTTTTTTCATTTAATTTTTTGAGAGGAAATTTGACTTGCAACCCTCAACTTGTGTGCTTGGTCATAGAACACTAGTGTATGTGTGTGTGTGTGTGTGTGTGTGAGTCAGTCATATCCGACTCTTTGCAATCCCTTGGATTGTAGCCTGCCAGACTTCTCTGTCCTTGGGATTCTCCAGGCAAGAATACTGGAGTGAGTTGCCATTCCCTTCTCCAGGGGAATCTTCCTGACCCAGGGATGGAACCTGGGTCTCCTGCATTGCAGGCAGATTCTTTATCATCTGAGCCTCCAGGGAAGCCCATGACATGCCAGATATTCATACCTTTGCTTGACAAATCTATTTGTTTCAACTATTTATAAATGTGTTCAAACCCTTTGTTGCACCATTTTGGTTTTTAGTTTGAATTCTGTAAGTATCCTGTGGATAACAGTGTAGGTACTTCTGTCATAAAATATACCCAAAGCCTTATTCCTATGACTGAGCGTGGAATCACTTTCAGTCAGTCATTTCAAACCAGGGAGAAAATTCCCTCACGTAATGAACACATGTGTCCTGGCAATCAGAGCTGGTCGTTGGAGTGTCAAAATTTGATTTAAGTCTTCTGTGATCATTCTCTTCCCAGGGTTTTCTGTGGAGATGTGGCCTGATGGTATAGTATTCTTAAGGCAGAATCCTAATTCCTCTCTGCAGGTGCACATATCCTACTTAGAAATATAGACTGATACAGGAATCAGTCATTAAGTTGAATTTCTATGAGATTGCTGCTGTGTCACATGTCAAGTAGCCAAGATTTATTATGTGTTATAATGATGCTTTGGAAATAAGGGTATTATTTTTAATACTTACATTATAATTTATTTATAGTTTAATGAAAATCTAATGGCTAGTTACATTTTGTTATTGTTTTTATTTGCAGTATCTCTAGGAGACTTTTTGCATACCCCTGAAAATACAAAACCATGTTGTAAGGCTTCCCCCCCACCATGGTAAAATAATAGTTTAATAGATGACTTCCAACAGGATTATAGTGAATTACGTTATCCTTGTTTCATAAACTTTAGATTATTTAAAATAATTTTCATATTTTTACAAACAAAAAATTGTACCAAACATACATATTTTAGTCAAGATCATATCATAAATGTTTTCTCTCTTTCAACATATTGTGATTTTTCATTAAAAAAATAACCATATTAAAGCTAGAGTAGAAAACAAAGCAAAAGAAACTGTCCATAATTCTTCAGTTCTCATACTGTAAGTTTTCTTAATCTGTATTTATGCTTTTTCCCTGACTTCCAACTCTACTGACTGCAAGGCTCAGAGGTTGTATCAGGTATTATTAATATGTATGACCTGTTGTCTTGTCAGATGTGGTCCTGCTTTGCTATTTGAGCTCTTCCTTTATAACTTTGTGCTGACAGCTAATTGTATCCTGGGGCCTTGCGTGGATGTTGACAGAACTGAGAATCTATAAGTGCACAGGATAGGACTCTTGTCTCACTGTTCTGCCTCTGCAGAACCTTGTGTCTGACATACAGGAAAGGCTTAAAAATATTTATGAGATGAATAAAGAAACGCTTGACTAGAAGGTGTTGGTGATGAGGGCAGTAAATGTAGGACAGTCATTTGATACACTGTGTTGCCACTAACTCAATTATAAATGGGCAGTGAAGACACCGTACCTCCAGGGATTGGAACAGGGTGAAGAAATTGATGGACCTTAGGGAATACCTCTAACATGCCTACACACGAACACCCCTGGATGTTTCTCAAATAATATTTTCATTGGTCACTCAGTAAAGGAACCAAACTTTAAAAAGCTCGTATTGGTTTATTTGACTTCAGTTCTAAAAATGGCAAATAAACTAACCTGCAAATATATGCAGAATCTTAAGAACAGGATGAAGATATACAACTTGGGGCACTTGGTGTAACTTACTCATTATTGCTTATGTTCTTAGTAGGCAAGATTTTATTGGATGGATAACATGTGAAATTATGTCAGAATCATGAAGGAATCATAGAAAAGAATGGCTTTAAAAACAAAAAAGACTGACAATGCTCCAATACCACAACACACCTACTGGAGTAGGTAAACTCGAGAACACTGACGGTACCCGGGGCTGGTGAGGATGTGGAGCAACAAAAACTCTCTTTTGTTCCTGGTGATGTGCACAGTGGTGCAGCCTCTTTGGAAGACAGTTTGGAGGTTTCTCAGCGAAACCTCCTCTCACAGTAAGATCCAATAACTACATTCTTTGGTGTTTACTCAAAGGGGTTGGAAACTTATGTTTTCAGCAGAAGCCTTAAAACTGCTACATAGTGTATAGTTCCAATTACAGGACATCCTGTAAAAGGCAAAACTACGCAGACAGCAAAAGGATCAGTGGTTGCCAGGTGTTGGGAGGAGGAAGGCATGAATAAGCAGAACACAGGATTTTTAGGGCAGTGAAAATACTTTGTATGATATTCAGTTCAGTTCAGTTGCTCAGTCGTGTCTGACTCTTTGCGACCCCATGAATCGCAGCACGCCAGGCCTCCCTGTCCATCACCAACTCCCAGAGTTCACTCAAACTCATGTCCATCAAGTCCGTGATGCCATCCAGCCATCTCATCCTCTGTCGTCCCCTTCTCCTCCTGCCCCCAGTCCATCCCAGCATCAGGGTCTTTTCCAATGAGTCAACTCTTTGCATGAGGTGGTCAAAGTACTGGAGTTTCAGCTTCAGCATCAGTCCTTCCAGTGAACACCCAGGACTGATCTCCTTTAGGATGGACTAGTTGGATCTCCTTGCAGTCCAAGGGACTCTCAAGAGTCTTCTCCAACACCACAGTTCAAAAGCATCAATTCTTCGGTGCTCAGCTTTCTTCACAGTCCAACTCTCACATCCATACATGACCACTGGAAAAACCATATTATAATACTGCTAGTATGTCAGTAACCATTTTCCCAAACCTATAAACTATACACCTCCTTGAGTGAACCTTAATTAAACTCTGGATTCTGAAAGATTATGAAAATAATTTTGCTCCTTCACAGGTAGCCCAGTAAGTCTTCTGGGGGGTAGGATTAAGACACTGGGCTGCAGTGAGAATTCTATGCCTGGTGCTATGGAAAACTCTTTCTCCAGACTTTTACTTGAACTTGGAGCAAAAATAAAAGATATCTGATGGCAGTCAGAGTTCTGAACGCTGGCCTAATTGGCTGCCTTTGTGTGTGTGTGTGTGTGTCCGTCCCTCAGTTGTAACCCCAGGGACTGTGCCCCCCCCCCAGGCTTCTGTGTCCATGAATTCTCTAGGTAAAGAACAGTGGAGTGGTAGCCATTCCCTTCGCCAGGGGATCTTCCTGACTCAGGGATCGAACCCCAGCCTCCTGCTTTGCAGACAAATACTTTATCATCTGAATCACCAGGGAAGCCAAGGGCTGCCTTTGGTGCCTCAGAGACGTCATCTGATCCGAAGCAAGTCCATCTCATGATAGACCCTGAGCCAGCCAGCTGTCGCTCTTCCCTTCTCCTCCCTTCCCCTTCTTTGGGAAAATCTCAGAGTTTTTGTTTGACTCAACACAGTTCAAACCCTGGGTCGTCCTTCTGGTTTTCTAATAAATAGGGGAGGGGTTTGTTGTAATATGAAAATATGAAGAAAGGTTGGGTCCCATCTTTAATACAGTTAAGATACTTTAGACATTGAAGGTCTGTAAATCATTAAGGAATTCTGTAGTCAAAATAGACATAATATAACAGGCAGAGCCCAAATATGAATGTATTTGACAGGTCTATAACTTAATTACTTTTTAATACCGGTCAAACCAATTCCACTTCAGTTTGTTGGCCAGGCTTCTATAGGCATATTAAAACCCTATGAAGTTGAAAACTTGAAACTTAATATTTGTAAAGCACATTAACAGTGTACCTTTTTTCTGCCTTGCCATGTAGTTAAGAAATTAAGAATAGGAGATTTCAATTTGGTATCTGTCTCAAAAACAGGTAAGTGGTAAGAATCTGTTCTCTTTTCAGAATTCTTAACAGTCAAGTCACAGATTTTTCGCTTAAGAGCTTAATTCACACATCAAATCAAAGGAGAAAATTCCATATTGCTTTGTGTTAGGAGGTGTGCATTTAGTAAGTTTAACTAGGTGTGTTAGTTTTCTAGGCTGCCATAGCAAAATGCCACAGGCTTAACAATAGAAGCGTGGCTTAAACAACAGAAAACGTTTTCCTCACACTTGTAGAAGCAGGAAGTCCAAGATCAAGGTCTGCAAGTTTGGTTTTCTTCTTAGGCTTCTTTCCTTTGCTTGCAGGAGGCTATCCTCCCCCTGCATCCTCACGTGGTCACCCCTCAATCTGTGTATTGTCTTTATCCTAATCTCTTAAGGATTCTGGTCGTATTGAATTAGGGCACACCCATAAGACTTCGGGAGAAGGCAATGGCACCCCACTCCAGTACTCTTGCCTGGAAAATCCCATGGACGGAGGAGCCTGGTGCACTGCAGTCCATGAGGTCGCTAGGAGTCGGACACAACCGAGCGACTTCACTTTCACTTTTCACTTTCATGCATTGGAGAAGGAAATGGGAACCCACTCCAGTGTTCTTGCTTGGAGAACCCCAGGGACGGGGAAGCCTGGTGGGCTGCCATCTATGGGGTCGCACAGAGTCGGACACGACTGACGCGACTTAGCAGCAGCAGCAGCATAAGACTTCACAAACTGTCGGTCAGGACTGAAGCGACTTAGCACGCATGCACGCATATGACTTCATGGGCTTCCCACATGGCACTAGTAAAGAACCTGCCTGCCAATGCAGGAGACATAAGAGATGCAAGTTCGAATCCCTGGGTTGGAAAGGTGCCCTGGAAGAGGAAATGGCAACCCACTCCGGTATTCTTGTCTGGAGAATCCCATGAACAGAGGAACCTGGCAGGCTACAGTCCCTAGGGTTGCTAAGAGTTGGACACGACTGAAGCGACTTTAGCACACGTGCATATGACTTCATGTTCCCTTCATTACCTCTTAAAAGGCTCTGTCTCCAAGTGCAGTCACATAAGAAGTATAGACTCAGGTCTTCAGCATACGAATTTTGGAGGGACAGGATTCAGCCCATAACCCCAGGAGTTAAGATAAGAGTTCTTTTCTCAGCTGCAGTACAGGTTCAGGTTCTTGATCACAGCAGGGTGCTGACCCCTCCTGCGGCCACTGGGTCCAGCACTTTCCCTTCACAGCTGGATGGAGTGAGCAGCACCTCAGCTTCATGCCCTCATATTTGCCAGCTTCTCTTTAAGATTGCCGAGCACCTGCCCATCTTCAATATTTGTGAACAGCAGCCGAGTGCTGTTGGGCACTGCGTTTGAATTTAATTCACCCACTGTTATTTGCCGAATATCTGCTTTTGTACGTGTGTTCTTCATACAACGTGATAATACCTGTACTGCATACATGTTACATGCAAGTTATTTTCATGTCTCCATTTAACATTGAGGTAGAGAGTAAATGGAGAAGGAAATGGCAACCCACTCCAGTGTTCTTGCCTGGAGAATCCCAGGGACGGGGAGCCTGGTGGGCTGCCATCTATGGGGTCGCACAGAGTCAGACACGACTGAAGCTACTTAGCAGTTTAGCAGAGAGTAAGTGGAAAATGTGTCGAAGCTTAGATTTCCTAAGAAATCTTTGTTTCCTAATTTACTCAAGTATCACATTCTGTATCATTCTGTGTTCCCTCATATCTCAGTTGGTAAAGAATTGGCCTGCAGTACAGGAGACCTGGGTTTGATCCTGGGTTGGGACGATACCCTGGAGAAGGAAGTAGCACCCTGCTCCAGTGTTCTTGCCTGGAGAATCTCATGGATAGAGGAGCCAGCAAGCTACAGTCCATGGGGTCGCAAGAGTCGGACACAACTTAGTGACTAAATCACAAATCATTAGACATTTACTAGTGTAGACCTTTATTGTAGTTACAGTTTTATAGTTTTATTTGTATCTAAATAATCAAAATAATGTACATAGGTTTTAGTTTAAAAAAAAAAACACCTCATACTCCATAAGTTCATATTAATCTATTTTTGACACATGTAAGCACACATATTTGAATGTCACCATGCAATTAGATATTCTTAGCACATGTCACTTGTGAAAAGCACTTTAAATCTAAGTACATTCAATTGAGCATAATTAAAATATCAAGATACATATTCTTCATATACATTTTGCCACTTAATTTTTTAAGTAGCTCTAAGTATCTACCATGTGAATTCAAATTAAAAGGAGGTGATTAAATTACAGTTATATTTAATGCTTTTAGTTTAAAATATAGCAGAAATTACACTGTGTTAAAAAAAATACACTGCTGTTTTCTGTGGACAGCAGATTGATGACAGAATCAATTTTTTTTTTTTTTTTTTTTTTTTTTACGTGGAACACTGTTACTCTTCTCTGAGTATTCACAAGACTGTTGCCTAGAATGGTGGGGGCAGGAACAGGGATCATAAGGGCTTTATCATCTCGTGAGTTCTTTTGACGCCTCCCAAGTCCCAAGAAAGAATGTTCAAGGAGTGCATCTTGGTTAGTAAAGAAGCATTAAGAGAAAAGCTCGTTTAGTTTCTAACAGGTGAGAGAAAATGAGTTATGGGGCTCCTGAACATCTTTTAGATTATCTAAAAGGTTATCTTTTAAATAATGTGTTTAGGCTGCTGCTATTTCCTGTGATTGTAATCGTGAGCAGAACGCCTCAAGTCATGTTTAATTCCCATGTAACTTTTTGTTTGTTTGTTCCCACCGCACAGTTTGAGAGATCTTAGTTCCCCAACCTGGGATTGAACCTGGATGGCGCCTGGCGTGAATGCACCAAGGCCTAACCACTAGACTATCAGGAATCTCTCTATTCCCATGTAACTTTAAAACCTACTTGGTCATAATCATTGGCCCTAAAACAAGTTGCATTTTAGTGGAGAGCATTGTTCTTGGAACAGAGAATTTGAGCAGTACATTAAGATTTTAGATACTGTTGCCTTTCTAAATATTTGATTTCTTGAAATTCTGTTTTTAAGAAAGAAGTATTTCTTCCCTCAGAAAAGTTAACTGTGCAGATCAGAAGAGTCAATAATGAAGTAAATCATATAATACGGCAGAAGGAATTTGGGGGACGAAAGTGGGAGAAAGAGAAGAAAACATCAAGCGGACAGAAGCACTTGGCCCTGAGCAAAAGCTGTGAGAGAAGCCCCATTTCAGGTTCTTTGCAGACTATCTTGCCCATTTCAGAGAGGGGGTATTAGAAGGGAAACACCTATATTTTACTTCAAGGCTAGTATCATGGGAAAAATTAGGGCATTTGGAAAGAATGATGCTTTGTATGGATAGAGTGCCATTCACTCGAGAAGCGTGGTGCTCGGCTTCCTGCTGACATAGTTGTAGCTTCCGTAGCCCCACGGCCCTCTCTGGTTGCTCTCAGCCCTCCCGGAAGCAGAAGTGGATTTATGAAGATCACGGATTTTAGAGGGACGCGCGCAGCTAAAACTGTCGTATGCAGATGTGTACTTTTATTTGTGTCGGGAGCAAGATCAGGCGTCTGGCCTCCACTTGGGCTCTTCTCGGTCGCTTCAGTTGTGTCCAGCTCTTCGTGTTGACCCCATGGACTGTGGCCCGCCAGGCTCCTCTGTCCATGGGAATCTCCAGGCAAGAGCACTGGAGTGGGTTGCCGTTTCCTTCTCCAGGGGATCTTCTTGGCCCAGGAATGGAACCTGTGTCTCTTAGGTCTCCGGCACTGGCAGGCATCCATTCTTTATCACCAGTGCCACCATAAACCCTAGCATCCTGTTGGGATGGCTTTAAAAGCCAAATGTTAGAACTTGATCTTGAACATTAAGGGTGATTGTGTTGCCTTTCCCTTCTAGCTGTAGTATCGCCTGATCAGGAGTGCATGGTGCATCGTTTTCGGCAGGGGAAGCTCTTCTGTACTGCACTCAGGCTAGTCTCTTTCTCAGCCCCTTCTGTGCACATCTCCACAGTGGCTTGCCAGCTGTTGAGAGCAGCCCACCCCTAATAGAACAGAGACCAGCCCACAAATAGTGTTCTAATCTGTGCTTGTTATCTACCTAGCCATTGTCTTTTTTACCAGGACGTGATGATTAACTGTTTCTCAGTTAAAAAAAAAAAAAAAAAAAACCTTCAAAATGTATAAGTACCCAGAATGTATTGAATGTTACCGTGAATTTCATTAAATACAACTGAATGAATTAGTATTAAACAAAAGCCATCAGGTTATGCTGAGCTCTAGGGCATCGCCTGTCACTCAGTTAGAGGAGTTCTTTCCATCCTTTTTTTACTCCCCCCTTTTTTTTGACCTGATAAGGCCACTTCCTATGAATCCTGAGTATGACCGTGCTTTCCTATGAAAGAAGGTTTAATCTGCAAGTTCCTAGGAAAGGAAAATTTGAAAACTCAGTTGCACTGGCTTTAAAAGGGCTTGTTTAAATTCACCTAAATAGAGTTCCGTCATGTATTTATTGATGGTACCCAGTACCACTGATTGAGTGCTGTGGTGTGCTGCTGCTTGGTACTTGTTTTGGTACCAGAAACCAATTTGGTACCAAATCCGGTACTTGTTTCCATGTTCTGCTCTCATCATCCTCTAAATAACACCCAAAATATGGGCTCCACGAGGGCGAGGATCTTTGTCAGTTTCGTTTATTCCTGTCCACCCGATTCTACAGTTGGCACATTGAAAGCATGAAGAGCATTAATGTCACTGTGTCCATTTTACAGATGAAGTAAGTTTTGAATGTGTAAGAAGCTTGTCAGAGCCTAAGCTGTCAATCATGGGGCTGCATCAACTCCCAACTCGCCCCCTGTTTCTTGAGCAGCTGCTCTGTGTCAGGCCCTGTGCTGGCTGCTGGTACATACTACTTTATTTAGTCCTCACGATGAGTCTATGAAATGGTTACAACTCTTTGTTATTGTTCAATAGCCAAGTCATGTCTGACTCTTTGTGACCCAGTGGACTGCAACATACCAGTTTTCCTGTCCTGCACTATCTCTGGGAGTTTGCTCAAACTCAGGTCCAGTGAGTCGGTGTTGCTCTCTAACCATCTCATCCACCTTGCCCCCTGTTCCTCCTGCCCTCAATCTTTCTCAGCGTCAGGGTCTTTTCCAGTGAGTTGGCTGTTCGCATCAGGTGGCCAAAGTACTGTAGCTTCAGCTTCGGCATCAGTTCTTCCAGTGAATATACAGAGTTGATTTCCTTTCAGATTGAGTGGTTTGATCTTCTTGCTGTCCAAGGGACTCTCAAGAGTCTTCTCCAGCACCACAGTTCGAAGGTATCAATTCTTAGTGCTCAGCCTTCTTAGTGGTCCAGCTCTCACATCTGTACATGACTACTGGAAAAACCATAGCCTTGACTAGACGGACCTTTGTTGGCAAAGTGATGTTTACTTGTTTATTTTTTTTGTCTCTACTTTTTAATGTACCATCTAGGTTTGTCATAACTTTTCTCCCGAGGAGCAAGCATCTTTTAAATTTCATGGCTGCAGTCACCACCCACAGTGATTTTGGAGCCCCGCAAAATAAAATCTTTCAGTTTCCACTTTCCCTATCTGTTTGCCATGGAGTAGTGGGACTGGATGCCGTGATCAAAACAGCCCTATGTAGTGTTTAAACTCTGGCTGCCTGCTGCGTCTTCCAGTCTTTGGACAGAGGGCTTGAAGGCATGAGCAGTGGCCTTGGGCTCTTCCTTAGATGTCACTAACTGCTTCATCCTCTCATCTATGTTGCAGGTCAGACTGACTTCGCCAATACTTACATGGGAGAGCCAGAGTGTAACTTTACTGTTGCTTCCTAGGGCTCTTATGTTGTTGTTTTGGTTTATGCTTTAGAACTTGAGTTGTGGCTCCTTACGCCAAATCCTGATCCATTTGATTCTATTTTCTGTATCTTTGAAGGCTATATAGTAAGACTAAGACTAATAATTGTCAGTTTCTGCTGTGAATCGAAATTATCCTACAACTCTGTGTGTGTCATTAAAGCAAATCTGCAAGCTTTATAAAACTCCCTTCCACTCCTCCTCCTCGCCTCAGAACTTGTGCTGTTCTGCTTAAGTGTAGCATAATTATCTGTTTATCTTTTCACTCTCCCTAGATCTTTTTCTCCTTAATACCCTAAATAAATTTTCATTCCACCTTGCTTGCTTCCGTAAATGACTAGCATTCTCTCTTTCTCCCCTTCCCTTGAGAAATGGAGATGACAAGAGCTCTCTAATTTCTCAGCCTCCCTCTGCAATCACAGGTCGCTGCACGCTGGACCTCACCTCCCTGTCTCAGCAGCCTTGGCTGGCTGCCATCTACCCTTCAGGAAGCCCCTTTCTTGACATCTGTGCCTGTGTCACTGTGCACTGTGGTGTACAGCTGGAGGGTCTCATCATTCCTTAGCTCTTTGTTGTTTTCTTAGTCACTTAATTGTGTCTGACTCTTTGCGACTCCATCAACTGTCGCCCACCAGACTCCTAAGACCATGGAATTCTCCAGGCAAGGACACTGGAGTGGGTTGCCATTTCCTCCTTCGGGGGATCTTCCTGACCCAGGGTTCAAACCTGTGTCTCCTGCATTAGCAGGCAGGTTGTTTACCTCTGAACCACCAGGGAAGCCCGCTATCCTGGGTGTTTCATCTTCTTTCGCCCCATATAAACCCTCGCCTTCAGGTAGCACATACGTAGGGTGATGCCCTCATCCGGCTCTCAGTCCTTAATTCCCAACTTGCCCTTTTATTGCCTTCTGGATGTGTCATTTCTCTAGGTCTCTTTGTTCCTCTGTTTTACACATATGCAAAAACTCAGATCCTTTCTCTGATCCTACCCGCTTTCAGCCCCGCATTCGGCTCCAAGCCCTGCTGATCTCGACTGCATCTCCCACCTCCTGTCTCAGGGCTTCCCTGATGGCTCAGTGGTAAAGAACCTGCCTGTGAATGCAGAAGACACACGAGATGTGAGTCCAATCCCTGGGTCAGGACGATCCCCTGGAGGAGGGTTCCCCTGGAGGCAACCCACTCCAGTATTCTTGCCTGGAGAAGTCCATGGACAGAGGAGCCTGGTGGGCTCCAGTCCACGGGGTCGAAAAAGTCAGACACAGCTTAGTAATTGAGCACACACCCCCGCCCCTACCTCATCACCAAGTAATGGTTCTCATTCCGGCCTTTATTCTCTCTCACCTAGTCTGCTAAATGCTTGCTTCTTATCCCTGCCTCAGGGGCTCTCCCTCCTAGTAAACTCGCCCCTCACAGCTCAGCTAGTAAAGAATCCGCCTGCAGCGCAGGAGACCGTGGTTTGATTCCTGGGTCGGGAAGATCCCCTGGAGAAGGGAAAGGCTACCCACTCCAGTATTCAGGCCTGGAGAATTCCATGGACTGTATAGTTCACGGGGTTGCAGAGTCGGACACGACTGAGCGACATTCACTTTGCTGCCCAGTCACCTTTCTGAGACCTAGATACTAGTCCAAACACTGGCCGGCTCCTAAACTTACCAGCTTCCTTCCCACTGCAGGCTCACACCCAGGCACCTCCCCAGGGGGCAGCTCCACTCACCACTCCTTCCCTGCGCTGGCCCCAGTAGTCTTATTTTCCACCATACTGTCTCATACCCCTTCCAGCCATTTGAACCGATGATTCTTCCATGCTCCCACGATAAGCAGTGGAAATCAGTGCTCAGGCTCTGGCGTCCAGCAGGTCTAGTTTTGAATCCAGACTTCACCTTCTTAGCTGTGTGACGTCTGGCAAGGTACATAACCTCCTTTCAGCCTCACTGGCTTACTTATAAAATTGGAATAATATTATCACCTATCTGATGATGGTTTGAGGACTCAAAGAGAAAGTCTAACAGGGCTTTTAGCAAGTCCTCAATATATGTTCTGGGATGATCACGTTGATTTCATCGTGATTATCCTTATTGAAATCTCTTTGGACAGTTGTGCTGCTGGTTTATTTCCCTTCTGAGTGTGGCACAAGCTCTTGTCAGGGTGACTGTGTCTTTCTCTGCCTGGATTGCCTAAGTCCTAACTGCGGTTCAGTGACCAGTTTACATGTTATCTTCTTTTTTCTTTTTTCACCAATTTTTTTTTTTTTTTATTTTAGTTGTGGCAAAAACACATGACATATACTTGACCATCGTAACCATTCTTTTTTCTTGATTTGTTTGTCTATTGCACTGGGTTTTTGCTGCTGTGTGAGGGCTTTCTTGTTGCCGCGAGTGGGGGCTGCTCTGTGGTACCACACAGGTCTCTCGCCGTGGCCTCTCTCGTTGCAGAGCACGGCTCTCGGTGCGTGGGCTCAGTAGTTGTGGCTCACGGGCTTCAGTTGCCTGTTGCATATATAGGATCCTCTCGGACCAGGGATCGGGCCCGTGTCCCTAGCGTTGGCAGGCAGATCCCTATCCATTGTACCACTAGAGAAGTCCTTAGCCATTCTTAATTGTACGATTTCGTAGTGTTAACTGTATTCATACAGCTATGCAACACATCTCTAGAAGTTTTTCATCTTAAAAAACTGAAACTCTGCTCTTAGAACAATTTCTCTTTTCTTCCTTCTGCCAATCCCTGGTAACCATAGCTTTCTATGAATTTGTCCTGGAGGTTCATCCATGTTGTAGCATGTGACAGGATTTCTTCCCTAAATAACAGTCCAGTGTATGTATTCCCCACCTTTTCTTTGTATATTCATTGGCTGATGGACATTTTGGCATAAAATATTTTTAATATTCTCCTTTAAAAAAAGGAACTTAGAGATATAATCAAGCCAAAGTGGAAACCTTGTTTATATCTTGATTCAAACAAACCAGTAAACACATTTTGGAGCCAATTTGTATTTTTAACTTTGGACTAGGTATGAGATGATACCAAAGAAATAGTGCCAATTTTATTATGAGTGAAAATAATATTGTGATTTTGTTAGAAAATATCCACACATTTAGGGAGCCATACTGAATCATGTAAAGGTAAAAATTATGTTGTGTGACATCTGCTGTAAAATGCATCAAGCAGTAAAAGGGAAAGGGTGTTAAAAAAAAAAAGGACAAGTTATACAAAGCCACAGTAACCAAACAGCATGGTACTGGCATAAAAACAGGCATATTAAGCTAATGGAATAGAATAGAGAACTGAGAAACACACCCTTGTGCATATGGTCAAATGATCTTCCACAGAAGTGGCAAGACCGCACCGTGGGAGAAAGAATGGTTTTTTCCAACAAATGGTGTTGAGAAAACTGAATATGCATACATGCTAAGTCACTTCAGTCACGCCCTACTCTTTGTGACCCTATGGACTGTGGCCCGCCAAGCTCCTCTGTCTATGGAATTCTCCAGGCAAGAATACTAGAGTGGGTTCCCATGCCCTCCTCCAGGGGATCTTCCCAACCCAGGGATGAACCCACGTCTTTTATGTCTCTTGCATTTGCAGGCAGGTTCTTTCCCACCTGGGAAGCCCTTGAGAAAAAGAGATATCCACATGCAAAAAAATTAATTTGGACCCTAACCTTACATTAAATGTAAGACCTGAAACTATAAAACTACTAGAAGAAAACACAAGGGAAAAACTTCATGACGTTGGATTTGGCAGTGATTTCTTGGTATGACACCAAGGGCACAGGAGCAAGATTAGACAAATGAAACTGTATCAACTTTAAGAACATCTGTGCACCTGTTATCTCCTTATGTGTTTTACCCCCTCCCCAGATTATCCAAGCTAGCAGAAACCTTTCCCTCCTTTGAATTGCGTGGAGGTACGTCTGGACCTTAGCTCTTACCACATATTTATCTTGTGTGCCATTTTTTGTATTCATAGGGGATATATTTCTTGGGCTCAGTAGAAAACCCTTCCGTCTGCTTGTTGGTTGTGTCGCTCTGAAGTGTAAGTTGCTGTATTAGTTTGTTAGAGCTGCCATAACAGAATACCCACAGGTGGGGTGACAAAGTAAATTTATTTTCTCACATTCCTGAAGGCTGGAAGTCCAAGATCAAGATGTTAGCAGGGTTGGTTTCTTCTGAGGCTCCTCTTCTTGGCTCAAAGACGGCTGCCTTCTTACTGTGCTCCACATGGTCCTTTCTCTGTGTATACATGTGTCTGTATCTTGGTTTCCTCTTATTGTAAGGACACCAGTCACATTGGATTAGGGCCTACCCACAGGATTTCAGTTTACCTTAATTAGTTCTTATGAAGTCCTGTATTTGATTTTAGTCACATTCTAAGGTACTAAGGGCTAAGACTTTAATATATGAATTTTGGTGGAACACTGTTCAGCACATAATAGTTGCTTCCATCTTTCTATGCCTCAGTTTCCTCTTATGTAAAATCTGGGGAAAAAATTACCTCTTGAGTGAACAGAAAGCGTATAGAATATTGATGCATGCAAAACCACACCCTAATAGCCTATGATGGATGTTTAATGAATGTTTATTACCTCCAGTCCTCTTTAAAACTCCTTGAGAACAGGAATGCTTTCTCACTCATCTTGTGTCCTTACTGTTGCTAGGACAAACTTGGAACCTGATTGCTTAAAAATATTTAGTGAATTGGGACTTCCTTGGTGGTCCAGAGTGGCTAAGACTATGAGCTCCCAGTGCAGGAAGCCCAGGTTCGATTCCTGGTCAGAGCACTAGATCCCACATGCCCCAACTAAGAGTTCGCATGCCTCAACTAAGACCCAGCACAGCCAAATATATATATATATATGTGTGTTTCTTTTTTAATTTGTTGAATAAATACATGAATGAATGAATGATCAAGCCTCAGAAGTGAATCTGCAATAGGTGCGTGAGTTTCTGTTTAGGTGCATCCAGATACTAGATATTAACTAAGATTTCAATCATAAAATCTATACTGAGAAGCTGGAAACAAGTCAGCGTCCCCACTGTAAATATTTTAGGCCACATGGAGCTGGTTCTGATGTGGAAAACTGTCACCTGGCCTGCTTGCCACAGACTCCAGAAAGTCACAGGGAAGTGCTTTGTGACGAAACTGTACGCATACAAAAAGCAGTGTCTTCCCAGCCAGAGGCTTCAAGTGATGAGGGACACGGAGACATCACGTGCACAATAGGTGCTCCTGTCCGCGGTCTGCAGGCTCGGCTGTCTTTGATCTCTGCAGAGGAGGGGGTGTGGGTACGGCGCTGTGAATGGACAATCGGCCAGGAAGCTGAAGAGCAGCCGTGGCACACCGTTCAGTGAGTGGGTCGTGGTGGTGCCCAGACCCCGTGCATCTGATGATAAGCATCTTCTCTTGGTGCCTCGGAGTCTCTCATTTCCTTCCAGTTTGACTCCAAAGGACCGATTCGTCTTCAGCCCCACTACAGCGTGCCACTTGGAGTCTGTAGGTTCTTTCTTTCTGAAGCCCCAGAGGTAATGAGCCCATCATCATTTTTCCCTAGTATCACTGCACTCTTTTCTCCCCACTGCCTCTATTTTCTGCAGCTCTCTGAAGGGAACTTTTGCATCATCTTTAGTGATTAGACTTCACTGTGCTGTCCTAAAAGGTTGATATCTATCAGTTGGCTTGGAGTCAAGGAAGTTGAGTATTATTTCTTATTGTATATAATATTAACTTTTGTAGGTATTATTTATAAGATAATGAATGGGCTTCCCTGGTGGCTCAGTGGTAAAGAATCTGCCTGCCATGCAGGAGATGTGGGTTCGATCCCTGGGTCAGGAAGATCCTGTTGAGAAGGAAATGACAGCCCACTCCAGTATTCTTGGCTGGGGAAATCCCATCGACAGAGGAGCCTGGCGGGCTACAGTCCATGAGGTTGCTAAAGAGTCAGACACTACTTAGCAACTAGATAACAACAAAGGTAATGAATAAGATAGCAATTCTACACCTAAACATCATAACCTTTAATAATGTTATTACTACTTGGATATGTATAAAAGGTTTGTTAGAAGTTCAGATGTAAAATACGTAAATGTTACTCTCTGAAAGTATGTAGAAAACTGGAATTAGAAATCAAAGCCTTAAGCCCTTTAAGCAGCCTCTCGGAGTTGAAAGGCAGCCTGGAGATGATGTAGTGAAGTAAAGTGATTCTCAACTCTCACTGCGCATTTTAATCACAAAGGGAGGGGCCAATGCAGAAATTCTCATTTAATTTGCCAACAGTAAGATCTAGGAGCCACTGCTTTTGAAAAGCTCTTCAGGCAGCCGTAGCATGCCACCAGGGAGGACAGTCATCAGCCTGAGAGCTAGAGGAGAGGAAACCAGTGTGTTTAGAATCACTGAGCACTGTGCCGGCTGCTGTACTTCTCCATCTCTTTGATCCTCGTGACAAGTGAGATGGTTCGACCAGCAGTGACCGAGGCTCCGTTGTCACACGTGATGTTCAGCTGCCTCTTAACCGCTCTTGGCAGCACGTGGTGAGTGTGCGTTAGAGTTCTGTTCTGTTCTTCTAGAAGACCCAAGTACATGTGTGCTGACTGCTCTCTAGTCTACCCTTGGTGGACATGGTCTTCCCTACTTTTGAGCTTTTAAAAGTCAGCCTCAGGGACTTCCCTGGTGGTCCAGTGGCTAAGGCTCCATGCTCCCAGTGCAGGGGGCCCGGGGTTCAATTCCTGGTCAGGGAACTAGATCCCACATGCTGCAACTAAGACCCACCACAGTCAAATAAATAAATAAAAACAAATATAAAAATAATAAATAAAATCAGCCTCGGGCTAATTCCAGCTCAGCAAATCCTTCCCAGCAGTTCTGCCCCATGGAACAGTTTTTTTTATTTATTTTTGCAACATGAAAACTCAAGTCCAGAAGCACAAACACAGTCCTTTGCTGTGCCCTCAGCCCTGGTACCAGGCCAGATCCCTCTCATCTCTTCGTTTTGCCTCCGTTAGGCAACTCCCTCCCTGTCACTTGGAAAGATGCAGGTGCAAACTCACAAAATATTCCAGGGCTGCAGACAGGCAGGGGTTGGTGTCCTGGCCCACCTGCAGGTCTCAGGCGTGTGAGCAAGGTGTGGCTGTTCCGAGCCCTAGAGCAGGGGAAGCAGCCTGGCTTCGTGTGGACAGAAGACCCTGGCAGGCTCTCCTTCCCCTGTAGAGGGGCCTTCTGTGGGGCTTTTCATGAATCCAAACCAGGTTTTCTCTACAACTTCCTTAGTCACCCAGGAGAGATGAAGATGATGGGTGAAACACGAGATAAGCAAGTACAGACAGGGAGTCAGTGGTTGTCTAGACAGACTTCCCCGTGGTTTGTATGTGTGGAGAGAGGAACATCCGAGACTGTTTTTAAGAATGTGTGTCTTAACTAAGTTTGGTAAAAATGGAAAAATGATTTGATTTAGACAGTTAAAGGATGAACACTTTTCTTTGTTTTTTTTTTTTTTTTTTTTGGTTAACATTACCTCTTGTATTAGATAAGTTATGCAGCAGTATTTATTTTTCTTTATGGAAGCATCACATGGTCTATGTGGAAGAAACAAATAATATAGCAGAAAAGAAAATAAACCATCTGTTACCAGTGTAGTGTATCTCTGCTACGTGATGGTCAGGGATAGCAGGCAGAGAGGCATGCATGTGTTTACACATCTGAGAGTTTTTGCTTCATAATGTGTATTATCTCCCACCTTATTCTTACTGGCAGCATAATATCTCATTGCAGGCATATACTCAAGTGCATTTAATCTATCCCTTCCCACTGCATATTTATGTTGTTTCTGATTTTTATTTCCAGGTATTAAACCATACTTCAGAGGCCATTCCTATAACTGGTTTTGATTAATACAGGCCATTTTCTGAGGGCACACACATTGGTAGGATCAGAGACTGTAGCAAGAAGTAGTTTGGTATGAAATTGACCCAAACTGTGCCTGTTACCACAAATAGCATCTGCTACGCTGTAAATGTCAGCACCGCGTCTGTGGTCTGGTTTGGTGATGTGGCTACGTAATGAAGATTCTGAACTACATGCGTGGGTCAGCCTTAGTTTGGAAGATATAAAAATGTGATATGTTTAAGACAAGGAATAACAAGTTGAAGTATAGTAAGAATGTAATTGCTTATAATAAATATAGGCTTATAGCTTCAGAATAGCTTAAAATTTCCCTTAGAGTGTGCACTTTAGAGATTTCCACAGATGATCTCGGAGGTGTGGCATCCAGCCATTTGCCAGAATGAGCACATGTTGTTCATAGTTTTGGCTGTAATTGATTTAATGCATTTTTTTTTTTTTTTACTACTTTGACATTTATCTTGTATGAAAAGAGCAATTCTATACTCAGGTTAATACATAAATAAAATATAATAATACCTAAGGCCATAACATGGTGTTTGGTGAGGGATCTGATTTTTTAAGAGAAGTCAAAAATAGCTTTCATCTAAGTTTGCCTGTTCTCTGGCAATTTTTGAAATAGTGATAGAATTGTGAAGTATTTATAAAAAAAAAAAAAAATCATGGGAAAGCCCATGTTCTCCTTGCCCCCTTCCCGTGCTGAGGAAGGCACAGTCGTGTCTCTCTAACTGGACACCACTTGACTTTCATTTCGTGGCTGCCTTTGTGTGCTTGGCTTGAGTCTTGTGGTGGCAGTTGATTGCGCTTCAAGGAATGTTTGTCATTGTAGTGAGAGGACTCGGGAGAGGCCAGAGGAGTCTCTCTGTGTTGGACCTGGTCTCTGGTGTTTGCTGTCTTTCAGCCTCCACGTGAAGGATACAGAGCCTGACCCAAGTCCTCCCAGGCAGGCACTGTATTTTGATTCAAATTCATAATCGCTGTTTTAATTGTTGGGGCAAGAATTGAAACTCCAGTCTATTGAGAATATAATATTCTGTGCTCCTTTGAGGAGAATCACTCATCTCTTCCTGAACCACCCTGCTTTATACTAAATCTTTTCTTTTCCTCCTTTTTTAGGCAGGGGGCTCTCAGGTGATTTTCACCAACCCTTTGGAAATTGTCAAGATCCGTTTGCAGGTGGCTGGAGAAATCACCACAGGGCCCCGAGTCAGCGCTCTGTCCGTTGTCAGGGACTTGGGCTTCTTCGGGATCTACAAGGTGAGTCCTGTTAGTCGTTTATTTGAGAGCGTGCTCATCTCCTACCCTAGTAAGTGTTCATTGGTGTGAAATTGATTCCTCACATTTGTGTACCTGGAGAAGATCTTCTGCAGGAGCTCATAGTGCATCTTCATGCCAGTTAAGAAGAGGTGCCCCTTCCTGGCATCTGCCAAGTAGCTGTCCTTAGAAGACATAAATCAAGGATGAATGTGATGCCGTGACCCCCACACACAGTTTGCCACAGCACTGGGTAGAGTTTTGTTTGGATCTGTTCAGGTTCGGTTCAGTTCAGTCGCTTGGTCGTGAGGTCAACTCATGGGGTCGACTCTTTGCGACCCCATGAACCGCAGCACGCCAGGCCTCCCTGTCCATCACCAACTCCTGGAGTCCACCCAAACCCATGTCCATCAAGTTGTTACTGATGTAAAAATCTGGTTCTCAGCACTGCTGCCCACGAATGGCAGCTGCCAGGCTCACAGGGCACCATCTTGCAAGGGAGACGGGCTGAGTTCAGTTTACCCACACATGCGAAGCCCATGCTGCTGCTGCTGCTGCTAAGTCGCTTCAGTCGTGTACGACTCTGTGCGACCCCAAAGACGGCAGCCCACCAGGCTCCCCCGTCCCTGAGATTCTCCAGGCAAGAACACTGGAGTGGATTGCCATTTCCTTCTCCAATGCATGAAAGTGAAAAGTGAAAGTGAAGTCGCTGAGTTGTGTCCGACCCTCAGCGACCCCATGGACTGCAGCCTACCAGGCTTCTCCGTCCATGGGATTTTCCAGGCAAGAGTACTGGAGTGGGTTGCCATCGCCTTCTCCAGAAGCCCATACTAGATCAGGAATTTGCGTTCTGATCCTGTTGTTCCAAACCTCTCCGCATGTGTGCCTTGTCATAATTGTTTTGCGTGCCAGCCGTTTATCATTTAGGAAATAGTTTTTGAGAACAACTGCAAAACAAAAACTTTAGAAGATTCTTCAAATTTTTTATTTATACTTTTCTGCCAAAGAAGTTGTAATGAACTAGAACTAGCTTTATATTATGCCCTGCTGTAAGGCTTCATCAAACATAAGGTGTTCACCATTTTTCAATGAGAAGATTTAAAAAAAACAGTTTCATGGCCAATTTGAATAAGTAAACCTTCAGGGATATAAGAAGGTACGTCAAATGTCTACTTAAAATATCTTTCATTTATTTACACATAGATATATAAAATCACATTGTACAGAATTAATGTAGCTTTTTTCTCTGTAAACATATCTAGAAATATTTAATTCTTCATCTGAGTTTTGAATCAGTTTCGTGATCACCACTTAATCCACATTTTGAATCAGCAGTTCATATGGTTTTGCAAAGCCTGCCATCTTCATTTTCATTCCACACGGACAAGAGGAAGGCCTTTTGAATGTTGTGTAATACTGGCCCAGGAAACCTTGTCCCACAGACACGTAACATTAGAGTTGTTCCTTTTTTTTCTATTCCCAGTTTATCCTGAATGGATATAAATGGCCCATGTGTAACATACTGCTTTTTCAAGTGAACTTTCAATGCCTAGTTTTGCCATTCAGCACAGCATTTATAGAAGTATCCCCTAGGAATATTTTTTTATCCTTTTCTTTATAACTCAGTTTTTTAGGTGACCTTGGTAAACAATCAGCATGTGTGATAACTGAGGTTGTTTCAAGCAAGTCTGCCTTCCTCACCTGGAACTCTAGACTTCTCAAGGTCAAGTAGTGGGAAGAGTACTCCAAGATCTGAGACTTCGTGAGGATCAAATATGATGTGATGCCCTCTTAGTGTTTTGGGGAGAACCTTGCCCTTTATTTAGACATCTTGTAGTGTTTAAGAATAAACATGTTGATTTTTTAAAAGTGATTTTATGTATGTATGTATTTTTGGCTGTGCTGGGTCTTCAATGCTGTGCGGGCTTTTCTCAAGTTGTAGCGAGCAGGGGCTACTTTCTAGCCGTGGTGCCCAGGCTTCTCATCGCAGTGGCTTCTCTTGGTGTGGAGCACCGCCCTAGGGCACCTGGGCTTCAGTGGTCGCAGCCGTGGGCTCAGTAGCTGTGGCTGTTGGGCTTAGTTGCTCTGCGGCATGTGGGATCTTCCTGGATCAGGGATCAAAACCCGTGTCTCAAAGCCCTGCGCTGGCAGGCAGGTTCTTCACCACTGAGCCACCAGGGAAGTCCTATGCTGGTATGTTTTTTTAAGTAGCACTTAAAATGCTCAGTGTGATCGTGCAGTGGAACACGATTTACCAATGTGATCCAGCTGTAAGAAATGAACAGTATTGTCGTGAGGCATAGCATTCATCATCAATTGGAAGAAAAGTCATCTTCTGTTCTGAATTTTTAGGCTCGTGCAGACTTTCACATGATATAGCAGCATGTCATTTTGACAAGATGCCAAGCAGTCTTTCAGTGGCTTGTCTGGTAAAAAGCACTTAGGTGCATGGTTGCTATCGAAATGTCTAGATGGATAAAACGGTAAAAACTTGTTTGCTGACACAGAAGCAGAGACTGTTAAACTACCTGCAAATGATACAAGACTGAGACTCAGTCCTTTTCATCTTCATAGTATTTCATAATCTTAATCCCCTTTAACACCCCTTGGAAGGAGTTGGTCTCCTAGTTTTGTAGTTAGGAGAACAGAGGTGCCAACGGTGGTATCTGAGCTGAAATTGAGGCTCAAAAGTTTCTTGTTTCCACTTTTGTGCTAAAATGGCTTTCTTGACATGAGCAGGATTGCTCATGTTTGAGCAAGAGACCTCTCTCATATAAAGTTAGTTTAATTACTAGCCTGGTGTCTTAATCTAGTTCAGAGGCATTCCACAGGCCTGGCTGCTGCCTTTCAAAACACTGCTTTCGGTGTATTGGTAATTACCAAGTGAAGTCACTAACAATTTGAGCTTTGAGCTTCTGGAAACTTGATTGCCTTGCGAGAGAATGACCTGGCAGGCAGGCCCTTCCATTCTGCTGGCCACGGGTGTCCTCAGCAGATCACCTCTCCACTCACTCAGTCTGACTGGGACTGTGTCGCCACCCTGGCTCATTCTCATTTGTTTTGTCCCACTTTCCAGCCTCAGGTTTTCTTTCCCGTGAGTTTCCTTTTCTCTGGGCTTATCTACTTTGCCCCAATCCTCCATGGTCAGAAATCTCTATTGATTCCAGATCCTGCCTTTGAGGGGCATTGCCTGGAGAATCCCCATGGACAGAGGAGTCTTTGGGGCTACAGTCTGTGGGGTCGCAAAGAGCTGGACACGACTGAGTAAAGGGACTTCCCTGATGGCCCAGTGGCTAAAGCAGCATGCTCCTAGTGCTGGGGGCCCAGGTTTGATCCCTGGTCAAGGGAACTAGATCCCACATGCAACAACAAAGATCAAAGGTCCTGCATGCCTCAACTAAGACCCAGTGCAGCCAAATAAATAAAATTAAAAAAAAAATTTTTTTTTAGGGCTTCCCTGGCAGCTCACCTCGTTAAAAAAAAAATCCACCTGCAATGCAGGAGACCCCAGTTCTGTTCCTGGGTCTGGAAGATGCCCTGGAGAAGGGAACGGCTACCCACTCCAGTATTCTGGCCTGGAGAATTCCGCAGACGGAGGAGCCTGGCAGGCTACAGTCCAAGGGGCCACGGAGAATCGGCCCTGCCTGAGAGACGTTCACAGCTTCAGCATTGCTGTGTGCTGTGCCAAGTCGTTGCTTCGGCATACCTTTTCAGTGCTCAAGTTTTCTCTGTTTCTAGTCTTGGTGCCAAGTAGAAAATTGTCAGTGACCTGGGGTGACTAATACTGTTAAATCTGGTTCAGTGTCCCTCTGTGTAAGTCTTGAAAAAGAGGACCTCTATCCTAGTTTTAGGTGGGACAGATAATCTTCATTTTCCTTCCATTGCACCTTTTGTTTGCTGTTGTTAACATGACAATGTGGGACCTAGGAGGGCTGAGGGGAGGCTCTGTCTGTGTGTTTAGACCTGCAGTGTTTAACCTCACTTAATTGGACTTAACCAGGCTTTCTGTTTTTCTCCTGAATTGACTTGCAAAATACCCGGCTATTCCCACTGTGACTTCCCAGTAAAAGGTAATTAGAATAGTTGCTTTCGATATACATTTGCAACTGAAAAAAATGTGGATGTGGTAAACATTTCACATTCCTAGAGCTAGAAATAGTTTGGATAGAAGCAGACTCTGTAAACAAAACACCTCCCATTTTGGTAACATTTAGAGAGACTGTTACAATTCAGAGTCCACAGGTGATTGAAGTAAAGGCAGGATAATTAATTGTCCTTGAAAGAGCTATTTGAATATAATGTAGTTTTTAAAAATCTGCAACTTTTTAAATATATAAATATATTAAATATATATACTACAACTTTTAAATATATATACTACTTTTCTTAAACCATGAGTTGGTATTTCCCTTTCATTAGGTAGCTAAAGTATAAGCAAAATAAATTCTATAAGTGATATGTATCTACTTTTGACTATTGCTTTTCCTTAGGTGCCAACCGAGCTTTATTTAGGGCATAGATTGCACCTTCTTAATGAAATAGGATTTATTTCATGTTAAATGGTCACACAGCTAAGATAGACTGAAAGATGCTTCCTTATGACGCAATGGAATAATTCATGGCTCTTTTTGAGAACAAAAAGTGGTCAGTGAAGCAATCAAGCTTTGTTGAAAATTGTTTTCAGATTGTGTAATTGCAAATCAAACACTTCCATCTAGCATGGAAGGTCACCTAGGAATATGAGCCCTGTCTGCTGTTTTCTAATCAAAGGCCTCTGTCCCGCTGCATTTGACAGAGTGAGTCGTCTCTTCAGTACCCGTGGGGGCAGATGCTCAAGTCCCTTATATAAAATGGTGTAGAATAATAAATACAGCTGGTCTTCTATGCACAGGCGTCACATTCAGCTGTATATTCCATCCAGATTCCTGGATGTTGTGTTTGTGTTCTCATTCGAAGTGTGTATGTAAAGGAGTTATTGGAGCTACTGTTCATAAAATCAGAATGCAAGTAACGAAATATGTTCTTGATTCAGTTCGGTTCAGTCGCTCAGTCCTGTCTGACTCTGTGAACCCGTGGACTGCGGCACGCCCGGCTTCCCTGCCAACTCCTGGAGCTTGTGCAAACTTGTGTCCATCGAGTCGATGATGCCATGCAACCATCTCATCCTCTGTCATCCCCTTCTCCTCCTGCCTTCAGTCTTTCCCAGCATCAGGGTCTTTTCTAACAAGTCAGTTCTTTGCATCAGGTAGCTAAAATATTAGAGCTTCAGCATCAGTCCTTCCAATGAATATTCAGGACTGATTTCCTTTAGGATTGACTGGTTGGATCTCCTTGCAGTCCAAGGGACTCTCAAGAGTCTTCTCCACCACCACAGTTCAAAAGCATCCATTTTTGACTTTTTTGACTGCTCAGCTTTATGCTCCAACTCTCACATCCATACATGACCACTGGAAAAACCATAGCTTTGACTGTACGGACCTTTGTTGGCAAAGTAATGTCTGTGCTTTTTAATATGCTATCTAGGTTGGTCATAGCTTTTCTTCCAAGGAGCAAGTGTCTTTTAATTTCATGGCTGCAGTCACCATCTGCAGTGATTTTACAGCCTAAGAAAATAAAGTCTGTCACTGTTTCCATTGTTTTCCATTTGTATGCCATGAAGTGATGGGACTGCAGGCCTTGATCTTCGTTTTTTGAATGTTGAGTTTTAAGCCAGCTTTTCACTCTCCTCTTTCACTTTCATCAAGGGACTCTTTAGTTCCTCTTCACTTTCTGCCATAAGAGTGGTGCCATCTTCATATTTGAAGTTATTAATATTTCTCCCTGCAACCTTGATTCCAGTTTGTGCTTCATCCAGCCCAGCATTTCACATGATGTGTACTTTGCATATAAGTTAAATAAGCAGGGTGGCAATATACAGCCTTGACGTACTCCTTTCCCTATTTGTAACCTGTTGTTCCATTTGGAGTCTGTTGTTCCATGTCCAGTTCTAACTGTTGCTTTTTGACCCGCATACAGGTTTCTCAGAAGGCAGGTAAGGTGGTCTGGTATTCCCATCTCTTTAAGAATTTTCTACAGTTTGTTGTGATCCACACTGTCAAAGGCTTTTGTGTAGTCGATAAAGCAGAAGTAGATGTTTTTCTGGAATTCTCTTGCTCTTTCAGTGATCTAACGGATGTTGGCAATTTGTTCTGTGGTTCCTCTGCCTTTTCTAAATCCAGCTTGAACATTTGGAAGTTCACCATTCATGTACTGTTGAAGCCTAGCTTGGAGAATTTTGAGCATTACTTTGCTAGCATGTGAGATGAGTGCAATTCTGCAGTAGTTTGAACATTCTTTGGCATTGCCTTTCTTTGGGGTTGAAATGAAAACTAATCTTTTCCAGTCCTGTGGCCACTGCTGAGTTTTCTAAATTTGCTGGCATATTGAGTGCAGCACTTTCATAGCATCATCTTTTAGGATTTGAAATAGCCATCACCTCCACTAGCTCTGTTCATAGTGATGCTTTCTAAGGCCCACTTGACTTCACCTTCCAGGATGTCTGGTTCAAGGTGAGTGATCACACCATCGTGATTATCTGGGTCATGAAGCTCTTTTTTGTACAGTTCTTCTGTGTATTCTTGCCACCTCTTCTTAATATCTTCTGCTTCTGTCAGGTCCATACCACTTCTGTCCTTTATTGTGCCCATTTTTGTATGAAATGTCCATTTTGTATGAAATGTCACTTTTCTTGAAGAGACCTCTAGACTTGATTATTCTGCTAGTTATCTCAAAGGGATATTGTTTGGTCTTTTAAAGTGAAAATACAAGTTTGTTTCAAAACAAAATCAAATATTCATAAATGTCTGTGAGAATGTAAAATTGTCTCTTTACTCCTTACCATTCTATTTTCCCTTTAAAAGATTACCACTACATATATTTTTTATAAATAATTTAAATTTTTATTTCTCTCCTCCCTCTCTCTCTCCTATCACAATTTGTACACACACACCCATCAATGTTATATCTGTGTTTTTTAACAAAAACAAAATCCATCTGAGCAGAGTGTATCTTAATGTTCTTTTCTCATTTAATAACTGTATACAGCGTTTTGTTTTGTTTTGTTTTTTAAGCAGTTTCTTACTGATGAGTACTTGTTTCTAGTTTGGGGACATTACAAGCAATGACAGAGTGAACATCCTTGCAGATATTGTGATATACTTTTGTGAATAAATACAATGAATCCCTAGCAATTAAATCGTTAGGTTAAGGGGCATGTGCAGTTGTTAGCAGTAGTAGATTTTGTCAAATCCCATCAGTTTTTCACTTTTATCTTAGCAATATACAAATATGTCAGAGTAATTTCTGAAGATAGCAGTTTATAAAAATACCTGCTTTTGTGAGTTCTTAGCCCCACATAAGGAAAACAAGTGTTTAGTCATGGCTTGGAGGACATTGTGCCATGCTAATTTTCTAATATCAGGGGATGTTTATATGGCTTTACAACCACCAAAGCCATAATTCATCCATCTTTCTCTTTCACCTGAAGCTCTGTGAAAGCTGCCTTGTGGGTTTCTCTGTTTTGACTCTTCACTCCCTCAAGTGCATAGTCCCCACAGCAGCCAGAGTGATCTAAATTTAAAATATAAGTCAGATAACTCATTCTGACTGTTTGCCTGGCACTGGTCTAGTCATTTAGAATGTCACTATGAAAAGCCAAGTCCCTGCTGACACTTACATGGGTAAAAGAAGTCAGCCATTCAGAAGACTATATGACATCAAGTGAGGCTGAGAACCTTGAACAAAAAGGAGGCAGGATGAAGGGATGGAGAAGGGCCAACTCCAGATGAAAGATGAAAGTGGGGGTGGGGGCTGGGCATGCTTTTAATAGGGCTTCCCTAGTTGTTCAGATGGTAAAGAATCTGCCTGCAATGCAGGAGACCCAGGTTCAGTCCCTGGGTCGGGAAGATCAGCTGGAGAAGGAAATGGGTACCTACTCCAGTATTCTTGCCTGGAGAATTCCATGGACAGAGGAGCCTGGTGGATCCCAGTCCCTGGGATCGCAGTTCAGTTCAGTTCAGTTCAGTTGCTCAGTCATGTCCAACTCTTTGTGACCCCATGAACCACAGCACGAGAGGCCTCCCTGTCCCTCACCAGCTCCCAGAGTACACCCAAACTCATGTCCATTGACTCGGTGATGCCATCCAACCATCTCATCCTCTCTTGTCCCCTTCTCCTCCTGCCCTCAATCTTTCCCAGCATCAGGGTCTTTTCAAATGAGTCAGCTCTTTGCATGAGGTGGCCAAACTATTGGAGTTTTAGCTTCAGCATCAGTCCTTCCAATGAACACCCAGGACTGATCACCTTTAGGATGGACTGGTTGGATCTTATGCAGTCCAAGGGACTCTCAGAGTCTTCTCCAACACCACAGTTCAAAAGCATCAATTCTTCGGTGCTCAGCTTTCTTTATGGTCTAACTCTCACATTGATACTTGACTCGGACATAATAGAGTGGTCAGAAAGGCATCTCTGAGATGATGATATTTGAAAAGAAACCAGAGTCAAGAGGAGGCTAGTGTGCCCAACAGAAACCATGTCTCTGGTGCAAACTTGTCTAGCAGCTTCTGTGCTACTGCATGTAGACCCCAGCCCCGGCCCCTTCTCTGCAGGCCCTTCCTCTCCAGTCTGCGCCCTGGGCCCCGCCCCCCACCTCCCCGCCTGCTCTGCTCACTACACTGGCCGCCTTTCCTCTGCAGATCCTTCAAGCTCATCCCTTCATTTTCAGTTGCCTGAAGGCTCTTCCCCTCACATCTTAGCCCTGCAGATACCTGCTTGGAAGGACACCATGTCCCTGGCTGTCACATCCCCTTATCCAGGTCTCTAAGCAGCCCATCGCCCCCTGACACTCCCCTCTTGTCTCTCCTCTTCCAAAGTGAACTGTGATAGCAGAGATTTCGCTTGCTCACTGCTGCGTCCTTGTGACAGCTTCTGGCGCACGAGTAGACATTTGATCGATATTCATTGAGCAAATGAATGGTAAGCAAAAGCCAGGTGTTGCCAAGTTATATAGCAAGGATATGAAAGCACAGAAAGAGGATAAGTTGACAAGTAGGGACCAAAGAAAACTAGGATACTGGGGAAGTTGAATGTGAAGGAAATAGCTAATTAGGTGAGAGATCGCTTTCCCGAGCTCTGAGGCCTCCATTTATTTATCCACAAGCTTTGCCCTGGGCACTGGAAATATGAGAGTGAATTCTAATGCATATTTTTTTTTAATTATTTATTTATTTATTTTTGGTTGTGATTGAGTCTTCGTTGCTGTGTGGGCTTTTCTCTAGCTGCGGCAAGTGGGGTCCACCTTCTAGTTGCGGTGTGTGGGCTTCTCCTGTTGCAGGGCATGGGCTCTAGGCACACAGGCCTCAGTAGTTACGACCCACAGGCTCAGTAGTTGTGGTGCACGGGCTCAGTTGCATGTGGGATCTTCCCAGACCAGGGATCGAACCCAAGGCTCCAGCATTGGCAGGTGGATTCTTTACCATTCAGCCACCAGGGCATCCCTAATGTATGGTTTAGTAAGTAGTTTACCATCTCGTGGGAGCAGCAGAGAAGTAACGAGATCGTTGGACTACAACATGTGCAGTTGAGAAGGGCTGTCAGAGGGTCAGCCATGCAGCATTCTAACAGAGATGGAGCTGACACATAGCAAGAAAGCCAGGAAGGCTTCCAAAGGGGAGATGGCATTAAAGATGAGGTGTAGTTAGCCAGGGAGAAGGCAGAGACAGACGGCATGATTGGGTTTGTGTTGAGGAGGAGTTATTCAGCATCAGTGTGGAGAGTGCCGTGTTCAAGAGCAAGAGGAAGGCTGGGGATGGCGGGGAGGGGGGATGACCATGGCCTAAACTAGGGAGCAATGGTGTGTGTGTGTGGGGTGGGGTGTGTGTGTGTTGGGGGGGGTGGGTGTGTTTTAGGGGGGAGATGATCTATTTAAAGGGTATGTGAGAGTTACACTTACCGAGTCTTGGAAAGTAATGAAACGATAAAAGTATAGGAAGATTAAAAGCCAGATTTCTGGCTTGAGCACCTGGGTGGATGATGATACTGTAAATTTTGTAATTTCATAATATTTGACAAGCTCCAAGAGACCGTAAAAAACCTTTTGTTTGGTGTTACCTTTATAACTGAGGAATCAAAGCACAGATATCTCAGGAGAATTGGCTAGGTGATTGGCAGGTGGAGGCACAGCTGGACCGAGACTTCTCCTGACTCCTTGTCTGGTGTTGTTCTTACTCCGCCTGCTGAATGTAGGGCTAGAGCCTTGTCAGGGGATGGGGACTTGAGATGTTCTTTAGGGGTCATGTGCGTGCATGAGGCTATTCTCGAGAGTAGGTAAAACCCCCAAACCGATGGGATACCAATGATGGAACTCAACAACGGCCCTCGTTTGGGTGCAGGAATAAGTAAGTGTGGGGCAGAGGGTAGTAGAAACAGCTGTCCAGTGGAGAACTGGGAGGAACAGGTGGGAGCCCCAGGAGTGACGAGCTGGAAGTGGAGGAGAAAGAGGTGAGTGCTTTTCAAGTCCTGTAGAGACCAGGGGACTGAAGTCCATGAAAAGGCCTGTGAACTGAAAGATGGAAGTCACCAGTTATCTTTCAGAAATCAATTTAAAGAGACTGGCAGAGGTAGAAACCTGGAGGAGAAAAAATTCACAGATACAAACCACTCAGCCTAAAGATTTAGAAATGAAAGGGAAAGCATATAGCAACTGGAAGAAAAAATGGAGCCGAGCAGCAACGTTAGCAGGGAGAAGAGGTTGGGAGATTTATTGTTTTTTTTTAATTATGTCGGGAGAACCATGCCTGTCTGTAGACAGAAGAGTCACTGACGATGAAAGGATTTGAAAAATCTGAAAATATAGCAGGGTCAAATATGGTGCTAGGACTTTCAGGAGGGGCAGAGGCAGGGTCCAGCCTTAGGTGTGTATGTGTGTGAGTGAGTGTGTTAATGTGTGCACACAAGCTCTTTAGGGCCAATGCTCACTCTGAGCTAGGCCTCATGCTTAGTGCTTTATGCAGTTTACATCATTTAATCCCTATTACAGCCTATTCTGGGCTCCCCTGATGGCTCAGACAGTATCCACCTACAAGAATCCACCTACAATGCGGGAGACCCGGGCTTGATCCCTGGGTCGGGAACATCCTCTGGACAAGGAAATGGTAACCCAGTCCAGTATTCTTGCCTGGAGAATTCCATGGACAGAGGAGCCCGGCGGGCTATAGTCTAGGGGGTTGCAGAGAGTTGGACATGACTGAGCGACTAACAATTACTTACAGCCTATGATGCAGATAGTTGTTTTGTTTTTTAAGCAGTTCCAAGTTACAGTTGAGGAAAGGAACGCATGATGGGTTTAGGTAATTTTTCTAAGGTCGTATACCTTATAAGGAAGTGGGAGGCTGGGTTTCAAACTCAGTGCAATATCTCTGTGGAACGCAAGGTATCACATAGAGATATCAAGCTGGGTAAAAGAGAGCCTGTGCCTGATAGATAATGCAAGGAAGTCTAAAGACAAGGTTTCCGTGCTATGCACAGATGTGGAGCAGTGCACAGGTCTGGTGTCACTGTTGACTCTCGCTTGCTAAAGAAATGGAAATAAAAAGAACTGCTGCTGCTAAGTCGCTTCAGTCATGTCCGACTCTGTGCGACCCCACAGACGGCAGCCCACCAGGCTCCCCTGTCCCTGGGATGAGAGGTCACTAAATGCCATGGATTGTGTGATAGTTTAGGCTAGGGTAGTTAAAGGATCATTTTTTTCCTAATTGCTTTTAATACCAAATGCTTTTTTAAAACGTTAGATGCTGCTAAGTCACTTCAGTTGTGTCTGACTCTGTGCGACCCCATAGACAGCAGCCCACCAGGCTCCCCCATCCCTGGGATTCTCCAGGCAAGAACACTGGAGTGGATTGCCATTTCCTTCTCCAGTGCATGAAAGTGAAAAGTGAAAGTGAAGTCGCTTAGTCGTGTCCGACTCCTAGTGACCCCATGGACTGCAGCCTACCAGGCTCCTCCGTCCATGGGAGTTTCCAGGCAAGAGTCCTGGAGTGGGGTGCCATTGCCTTCTCCAAAAACGTTAGATAGAATGACTCAATTTTGCTTTGTTTCGTTGTTTAGAATAAGCACTTTGATCTTATATCAGCTCTTTAAATTATAGAAATTAAAATTATCCATTGTGAGGCAATTCTGTTTCCTTAACTCTTGCATTGACCAACGTAGCAGTTCACAGTCTGCCTGCCTTGTGGAGAGACACATAATCTGACAGTGAGCCAAGTGGCTATCATTCCAAATGATAGTATTAAAAAATAACTGTGTGCCTTCCTGATACCTTTGTCATTAATATCTGCCATAAAATGAACATTTAGGACATTTTGTCTTATTAAAAGGCAAAATTTTAGAAATGAAGGAGTATCAAGGACATCAAGAAGCCAGGTTTTGTATCTAATGTGGTGTGAGCTTGTGTCTAATATCCAAAATGATGTAATATTGTCCATATTGTGCTTAGAAGTTTGCATTAAAAGAAAATAAACTGGAAGAAAATATTTTAAAAATCTCTCTGTTCCTACATTTCAGATGCATTATCTGTAAAAAGGGGATAATAATAGGACCTACATTTGTAACAGCAAATAAAATTGGACACTGTGAAAAAAAATGTCTTTATTAAATGATGCCTAAAGGAACTGAATGTGCTGAACAGGACTAGAAAAGATCCTTTAAAATATTACAAAATGGTTAGTTTTTTTCATCGTTCTTCCATTCATTCACCAAATATTTGTTGAGGGCTGACCTTCTATGAGGTGTGCTGAGTTATGTAGATGAGTGTGGCCTCATTGCCTTCAGAGTGATGAGTGTTAAGGGAGGTGAGAGAATAATTCTAGTGCCGTAAAGTTCTTTCAAAAGTTAATGTTAACAGGTAGTATAGTTTTTAAAAGAAGAAAGCTCATCTATAAAAAGGTATGTAATAACAGAACACAGGGAGGCCGGGCGTGCTGCAATTCATGAGGTCGCAAAGAGTCGGACACGACTGAGCAACTGAACTGAACTCAATCTCCTAGCCTCGTGCTATGGGTAACCTATCTTTCTAGAGGCAAACATTTTTATCAAGTTAGTATTTTTATTTTGTTGTTGTTTCTTTGGTTTTGTTTTTTTGCTAAGTACCTGCAGGATTAGTTTCAACAAAACACTTTTTTATTTTAGCTTAGCTTTTGGAATATAATTTGCTGTCCTTTATATTTAGAAGTACTGGAAACGATGCTACCAGTCCACTGTTCGTAGAGGGCTCTGAATATATTTTCCAAAAGTGATAGGTATATTTCTTATAATTTGTTCTTTCATTTCTCTGGTTTCTAATTTTGACCATGGTGTGTATTTAAAAGATGGCTAACTTGAGAGATATGCATTGAATATAAAATAAAGGAGATGTGTCTTGTGACAGCCAGAGTCCTATGTGGGGTATGATCAGTGTAGCAAACAACTTTAAATTTACTTAATAGAATTAGGTCTTTTGCCAAATAGAAGATTTGTTCTTAGCCTGGTAAATGTAGAACTCTCTCTGTGATTCATGTAGAAACCATATAGGAGTCATACTCCAGCTGCCAGCTTTTTAAAGACTATGTCAACTATTTCTATTTTCCTCTTTGACAGGACAGTGTGCTTTTCATTGATAATGGTAATTATCTTTATATCATCACTTTTTTCATTGAAGATGCTTGTACTAGGCACTTCATATTAATCATTGGATGTAAATTAAATCTTATGTCAGTACAAATGTTCCTCACTGGTTTTGGAGAGGAACTTGAGGTGCAGAGACTTTAAGAACTTTGCCCAACATACGGTAGTTAAGTGGCAGAATAATGATCTGAGCCCAGGTTTCTGACTTTGCAGCCTGTATTCTTGCTCTTGCAGTATCCTGGCCATTGATGTGGAGTTCGCAGAATTCAGATATAGAGCCACATTTGAGATGATATATTTTGACTAATTCTTTGAATGCAGTCTACCTCTTCTCATCCTCTTTGAGAGGACTTGCATGTAGATGTGCATATATGTGTGTGTGTGTGTGTGTGTGTGTGTATAACTGAATCACTTTGCTCTACACCTAAAATTAATGCAGTCTTGTAAATCAAGTATAGTTGAGTAGAAAAGCTTTTTTTTTTTAATGCTCTCTTATACTATCTAGACAGCATGGAAAATTGCTTTGTTTCTGAGTGGAGGGAGAGAGAAGCGGGAGGGGGGAACCCTTCCCCTAAGCATCAGGAACGCCAAGCTTGTCTCACATGAGTTTACAGACTGAATTTATGTTTCTTGAGTGATATGAAAGCTCTCAAGATATAGGAATTTATTTTTAAATAACCTTGAATTGGTAGTGCCTCTAGCTACCTGAGAGAAGAACACAAGTTTTCTCAAGAGGAACCCACCTTGAGCTCAGATGTTAAAGAATTTTCATAGATGATGTTCCAAGGAAAATGAGCAGCTCTTAAACATCTCAAATCACACAAGGAAACGCGGCACTTTAAGAAGAGGTGGCAGACGCAACCTGACAGCATTTTAAATCTTCAAAGATTCAAAATTTCAAAATTATTGTAACTATAAAGTGAATTTTTTTAATGTAGAAGTGAAAATATTTATGATGATTGAAATTTAAAATTCAACCTTTCAAAATTCTTCCTTTAACAGCCAATTAAATGCAGCTGAAGAGAGAATTAGTGAACTCGAAGATAAGAGAATTACTTGGAATAGAGACATAAAGTGGTACACAGGGAATTGTGAACTGGTTTAATATGGGTATAAACGAAAACCAGGAGGAAATGATGGCTGAAAATTCTCTGCAACTATTGGAAGCTATCAATCTAGAGATTCAAGAAGTACAGCAAATCCCAATCTGGATAAATTAATCCAGACTAGACATATCGGAATGAAGCTGCTAAACACTGAAGCTGAAGAGAAGCTGAAGGGTGGCTGGAGAGGAAAGCAGATTGTCTTTAAAGGGGAACAGTTGAACTGTTGGCTAACTTAGAAGCAGGAACAGAGGAAAGCTGGAAGTCATTTGAATGACATTGTCACTGGGTACAGAAAAAAAAAAAAACCTAGAATTCTGTGGCCTATGACAATGTCTTCCAGGAACAGGGTAAAATAAAGATATTTTTTTAGACTAGCAAAACTCCAAAAACATATCATTGGTAGAACCTTCTCAAAGGAAATTCTAGAATGCACTTCAGGTAAGACGAAAGTGATTCCAGCGGATAGTTTGGAGATGGACTAAGGGATGAAGAGCAAAGAAAGTGGTAAATATTTACTCTAAATAACTTTGCCTGAATTTAAATGTAATATCTATATATAATGGTAATTATAATGCTTAATGTAAGTTGAGCTAGAATTAAATACATAACCATAAGATGGAGTTGCTTGTAATTTAAATAGTCTAATGTGTAAGTATCGTATAAAAGGAAGGTGAAGATTACAGAGTATTAAAATTTTCAGGCTCTAAACCTGGGGACTAGAAACAAAGTATGCAACTTGTAAATGAGTAGCATGGAGAAGCTGGGGGCAAAGAAGGCAAGAAAGGAAAGAAAAATTGAAAACATGGGGCAGAAAGATTGAAAACATGGGACATAGTTTACAGATTAGCTTTGTGAAGAAGACAAAACATGTTTGAGACTAAAGTCCCATGTGGTAAAGCTCTCCATCCCATCTGAATGATGAGCATCACTGATGGCAAAGCAACATGCAATGGTAGAAGACTAGAGAATTACACCTGGCGCAGGTGTGGCATTTCCTACCCAAATCCCTCAAGTTGTCAAGGTGCTTTTGTTAGGATTGCAATGAAATTAAAGAGACACCAATATCCTAAAAGTCCCTGGACTAAAGAAAGCAAAGAATAAGCATTGAGATTGTACATACAGGTTGAAGTTAATTTCAGTGTCACATACACGGAGTCTCCGGTTGTCGACTGGTTGATTCGGCTTTACCACCAGTGACACAGCGTAACGGGCGAGGCGCCAGTGGTATTTCTCAGTAAGATGCTGAAATGCACCCTTTTCAAATCCTTAACTGTCCCTTGACTGGGTGGGAAAGGTGCTGCCAGGTTGAGTATCCAAGGGTTAACTCGCTTGGGAGAAACCAAGAGGAATGCTCAAGGATCAAGACATGACATGCCGCCCATTGTTTGCAGCTCCAGGATCAAAATATACAATTATACATGCCAAATAAATTCTAAACCTGGAAGGCAGGAAAAGAGGGGTGGCTCTGCCTACAGGTGCCAGAAGCATTAAATAACCTTCCCAGACAAGGTGCACCGCTGTTGGCCTGAAGGCTGCAGGGTCCCCCCCGTCTGGCATTTTCCCTCGTGTTAGACAATGTGAATTCACTGCAGGAGTCTCTGTTAAGCCTCCGTCTCCCAGACCTGCTGGCTCCTGGTGCCGGGCCCTGACACAGAGGTGCCTTTGTGAGTGTAATTACCTTCCCCTGTGTTAGAAGTAGTCTGTTTGGAGCTCTGTTTGTAGGTGCAGCTAGAATAGGCGGGAATTAGCATGTGAAAAGACCTGCCCTGGCCCTGACTTCTTTATCAGCCACCATCCTTCAGGATTTTTTCCCCTGCCTCGGATTATCGGGCAGGTGTGATACCATCCAAGATGAAGAGCTTTCAAAGAAGGAGCAAGACACTGGAGATAGCAACGTGTATGTGTGTGTAAAATACAAATCCTGTTGTGTTACATCTTTAGACAATTTCATGCCAGACAGAGCTGGCAGAGTAAACTTGGGTGGATGACTCCAGCAATTTAAGAACTGATTAAAGTTCCCTTGGGCTTTCACCATAGTGTCCACATCAGGAAAAAAAAAAAAAATGAGACGCAAAACAAATAATTCTTTTACCCTGGCTGTGCTGTGGCCAGCGTCTCTAAACTGTCTAATTGTCCTGTCCATCATGGACTATTAACATGGGGGTAAGTGAAGTTCCTAGACCTTATCAAATAGAATGGTGATCGAGAGACTCTGGATGGATATGGGGTTGGAATGGAGCCAGAGTTGATAATTAACCCAAATCTGAGTTTTGATTCTAGTTCATTCACATATAGGTCTCCCCAAGATGCCTTTTACTGTTCCTGTGTGTTATTAGTGGGTCTTTTATTAACAAGAAGAAAAAAAAACACATAATTTCCCCTTTTTGGTGAACGAGTGCTTTAATGGAGAATAAGAAAATTCGATGAGTGCATTTTTCATATATTAATTTCCCCCAAGTGATTTTACTGTGTGTACAAAGGAAATTCGGGGCCAGCCAGGGAATGTCTGAGGGCAGGGCTGCCTAGAGCAGGGAAATCTGTGGATTTTTCTTACGGGGAGGAACATTTAAAGATTTATTTTGGGTGGTACACCCTTTGTCATTTATTAATTTTTTAATGACCAAAGTACTTAATTTTGTGTTGTTGTGTTGCTGACGCAGGTTTTTGGGCAGCATGGAATGTTTCCCTTTATTATTAAATATAAGGTTGCCTGTTCAGAATGGGTAACGACTTAGTAAAAACTGTACGTGGGGCAAGTAGCGTTCGAGTCAAACAGGTTTATGTTTTGATGTAGGATGGGAGAAGGGGTGTTCACCACAACATGAAGGATTTATCAAGGAATCTGGGAAACATTCTCAGTGTTGGAACTTGAAAAGCCTCCCTCACGTCCGGCCTCTCTCCGTGGTGCGGGAGTAACAGGTCAGGTGTTGCCTGAGGCAGCCTTACAAATCGGCACCTGCCTTTGTGCCTAGACCTGAAGGAAGTGGTAGGGAAAGGAGACCAGGGAAATTTAATAAGTCTGTGCCTTTTTCCTCAACCCTTTTCAGAGTTAGCTTTCCTCGGGAATTGGGCTTTAACGCCTGGCGTGTGAGAGAGGCAAGGGGCACCTCATGGGTAGGGAGAAGCCGTGGGCTGCCAAGAGATGCCCGAGCAGGTGCCGAGAGAGGCAGGGACCACAGACCTCCTCGTCCCCACCGGCCCTCACATTTGCACTGGATTTGATACTTTACCTGGGACTTTAATAATTATTTCCTTGTGGATTCCCAAACCCCTGTTCCCCTGCCTGCCCCAAAGCAGGCAACCTTTGGTCGCCCTTTTTGGTAGAAGTGGAAGATTTCGCCTTTAACTTTCCTCCGTGCTCCTCTATCGCCTGGCCATATAGCCCCAGGAGATGGTACATCTGTTAGGCCCCAGGGCCCCTTCATAACTCAATGGAAAGTAGAGTTTTTAAAGGTTTTCATTTGTGGACAAGACATCCCTGCTTCTATGGAGCAGAGATGGTGGCTGTTCCACAAAATATCTTTATTCTTCCACTCTTCTCTTCTCTTCCTTTTTTTTTTTTTTTTTTTCAGATCATCAGAAACCTAAAACCTCTTACAGGGTCTCACCTTGGCTCCAGCACGTGTAACTTATCTGACCACATGGTTGATCCCTGGTAGAAAAAGAGATAACAAATTCCCGACCATTTTTTCCTTTCGTGTTTCACAGTATAGCTCCGCCTTTTCCTCCGATGGGTTTTGTTTGTTCATTGTGTTTTGATCAAGTCATTTTTCTTCTTAGTCATCTGGAACTGTTTTCAAACATCTCTTAAAGCACACTATACCTCTTGTTAGTCTCTTGTTCTCACAGTGATACATGGCTTATTGCCATGATTTCAGGAAGGCAGAGTTCCTTCTCGGGAAAACCCAGCTGCTTCTTCACTTCGCCTTACTCTTCTGTGTCAGAGTAAGGGATGTTTCTAATTTCAGATGACATATTGGTGTATCCCAAGCCTCTCATTTCTCCCTTTAGTTGTGGTGTTTTCTATGGGAGTTGGCAAAGCCAAATCCGTGTCACCAGGAATGTGTCTTAGGCCCTAACAGCCAAGGCGTTTGTTGTTTTCTAAATTAAATCAGATGTAGTTTCTGGCTCCCAGTGGTTTGCACTCTGAAGTAGGCAGCAGTGATCCAGGCAGACAGAAGAGCATGAAGCGATCTCAGGATAGCGTCAAGGAGGTGTAGACAGTGTGATGTGTGCGTGCTCAGTCGTGTCTGACTCTGCAACCCCATGGACAGGCCCCTCTGTCCATGGGATTCTCCAGGCAAGAATACTGGAGTAGGTTGCCATTTTTTCCTCCAGGGAATCTTCCTGACCCAGGGATTGAACCCACGTCCCTTGAGTCTCCTGCATTGGCAGATGGGTTCTTTACCACCTTGCCCCTGGGAAGGCCAGACAGTGTGGAGCCGTGTGGAATCCACTCCTTGTCTGTTTTCTACTTACTTTGAAAGAGTGGTGTTTGGGTTTAAATGAATGAAGAGGAGGTATGTAAGAGCTCGATGTGCCTAGCTTAACCGTCATCAAAGAAGATGCAGAGTTATAGGTGTGCCTTGATTGGTCAGATGAATGAGGCTTTCACTGAGAGGAATCAGGCTGCCCAGGAGAGGAACATGGGACAGGGAAGCCATTGCAAAGCCTTGACAAAGGTGAGAATACTGGGCCTAATCCATGGGACAGCCAAAACCATGGTGACGGTGGAGTTTTTGAACCAGCGTATAGAAAAGAAATTTAGGCGTTTTGGCTAAGGCTATGTTAGAGCATATCACCCCTCACTTGCCCACAGAAAAGAAAACCAGATAGCATGAGTTGAAGGAGAAGAAAAGGTGTAAATGAACCACAGAAACATGATCCCAGATGTGGAATGGTTGTTACTATTACTTTTGAAGGTGGTGCTCCAAAACATATATAGTAGTTGCACTGTTTATCAATTGTTAATATTCTCCTGTATTGTCTGAGATCAACACTTAATACTTTATAATCGGAGAGGAAAATATGTTAAAGGGAAAATATTACCAGTAGTATTACCAGAGCATATAGACTAGAGTGCTACAGATGCAAAGATTCGGGAGATGAGGTCAATAGTTAAAAACTAATAGATTAGTAAAAAGCAAGCTTTGTGTGAGGAGGAGTGACATTGCTCTAAACAATTACTCCAAAGTGACTTGTTTAGGAAGTCCGTAAAATGGCACTGTTTCGTTTTGCTTTTTTTTTAACCATACAGAGGGAGTCAAACATGAAGAAGTTTTAACTGATCTTAATTTGAGATGGTCGTTTGGTATCTAATTTGAATGTCTCCTGGACAGACTCTGCTTGTGAGCAAATAGGGAAGAGAACTTACAGGCAGGTTTGGAGGCAAAATAGGGAAGAGGAAGTGAAAATAGACAAACCAATGAGTAACAATATTACCCCTACACAGGAACTCCCCAGATTATAATCTTTAAAAAAACAAATCGTTAGGAAAGGATTGAATGCTGCATGGATACTGGTGTTACCCTGTACTTTTTCCTCTTGAAAAACTGGGCGAGATGGCAAAAACTCGAGCATCCTGCATTTTGGACCCGTCTCTGGCACTGCCTCCAAGCAAGTCCCTTGAGCAAGTCAACAGCAAGGCCCTTAATAAATATGCAGTTGATAGGTTAACTGTCCTGGGCTGATTTTGCACATGTATAAAATAAGGAATTTGGCTCTGATGAATGCTGTGGTTCTTCTTTTCAGTTAGTCATTTAACAGGTTGGGGTTAACAGAAGTGTGGGCTGATTGGCCACATGTGATAGAGCTATGTCCTTTATTTATTTATTTAGAATATCTGTACTCACAGTGGGCAGAGGCAGCTTATTAACACATCCATGGGTGAGTTGGTTGAAGAACAGCCAACATGACAGAATCCAGATTCCAAGCATTTGTTCCACTTGGAAGGATGGGCCAAACCAGGATGAAGTTTAATAGGATTAAACATAAAGCCCTGCTTATGTTACTTGTTTAGGGCAATCAATTAAGTTACAGTAGACCTATGTTAATAGCAGTTCCTATGAAAAAGACTAAGGGTTTTATTACCCACAAGCTCAGTATGAGTCGGGAGTGTAATTCGGATGTCAGAGAAGGAAAGGCTACGATAACAGATGTGTAGTGTTAAGGAGCTTTGACAGATTGAAGCCTGGCATCAGGCTAATAGCCGAGATCCAACATCACTAGACCTCAATAAATGTCACTGGGCTTGGCTAGATCTGTGGAATCGAATGGATTCATTCCTGTCTTTGAAGAATCTCTCAATTTGGTGAAAATTTTTAGGTATTAGAAATCTGTGAAAGAAATGGTGTTGAAAAGGGGGGCTTCCTTCCTATTTAGCCTACCTAAAACACATTATATGTCTTGCGGTTTTTGGTAGAATTTTATATCATATTTCTGGGCATGCATCAATTTTCAAGGCCTCCCCATAGCATTATTTTGGCACCAGAAATGATCTGGTGAAGACCTTGCCTTAGCTGCTAATTGTTCTACACAGAGCTCTTAAATGTACAGAAATTATTATAAACATTTTAAGGTTTTAGTACAGGCATTTATCAACGTTTCATAGACCCTGGAGAGTAGGGTAAGTACATGAATAAATTGGGGGATCCATGAACCCCTTGAAAAGGTATATAATTTTTTACATATGTGTAATTTTTTCTGGGAAAAAATCCAACATTTTCATGAGAGTCTCAAAAACAATACAAAAAACAACCCCCTTGCCCTGCCACCTCTATAATTTGCCCACTTCCAGGTGTATAACGAAGAGGCATCTTGATTGTTGATGCCTACCTTCTGAGAACAAATCCTCCTTGAAATGCCAGTGACCTGCCATCAGTTAGGGATTTAAAAGGATGTTGCAGGCAGAGTTCTAAAACAGTTTTCACCAAAATCTTACCATGAGAATAAGGAAGAACTCTCCCTTCTTGCTCATACCATGCAATAAAATGCTTTATTTTAAATTACAAAATTCTGACTTATTACTTGCAGAATCCGGGTTATATATACTTTTTTCCATTCCCCTTTCAGCTTGTAAGTACACATTTGGTCTTCTCCAGGAATATTTTGTTCTGAGGGAAGTTCCAAAGAAGCTTGATCTTCTCAATGGGATATGTGTTTCATGTGGTTTCTCTTCCTTTTCAAACACACAGGGTGCCAAGGCTTGCTTTCTGCGGGACATTCCTTTCTCGGCCATCTACTTCCCGTGCTACGCTCATGTGAAGGCAGGCCTTGCAAATGAAGATGGGCAGATTAGCCCTGGAAGCCTGCTCTTAGCTGGCGCCATAGCTGGTGAGTGTCCTTGGAGCTCTGCTCCCACCCATGCCCCTGCACCCGGGTCTTTGCTTAGTTACTGATGTGAGATGGCCAGAGATTGCTTTGAAGAGCTCCTGAAAAGAAAGGGAAAGAAATGAATCCTACTTCTGGCAGATCTGGCTGTTAGACAAGCTTAATTCGTTAACTACCTCCCCGCCTACCACCACCAAAAAAAAAGGGGGGGAGTGCTCGTTAAAGATTGGTGCATTTTGTAACATTGTCAGATTCCAATTCAAGCTCATGTCCTTTCGTAGTTTCATTTACTAGTGTAAGAACAAGAACTATTCTGTCAGACTCTTTTTTTAAATGTTAATGTGAGAAAAAGAAAGTGAAGTCACTCAGTCGTGTCCAACTCTTTGTGACCCCATGGACTGTAGCCCACCAGGCTCCTCCATCCATGGAATTTTCCAGGCAAGAGTACTGGAGTGGGTTGCTGTTTCCTTCTCCAGGGGATCTTCCCGACCCAGGGGTTGAACCCGGCTCTCCCACGTTGTGGGCAGACACTTTACCGTCTGAGCCACCAGGGAATCCCTTAAATGTTAATACTTGAGCCCTAAAAGTGTCTAACCGAAGTAATACATAAAAGCTCGTCCAGGAAATTTAAGCAATAGTTATTCTCATCGAGAGAAAAGAAATGTAGTGGAACTGGAAGCTGCTTGGGTCCGATTCCAGCTAGCTGTGTAAGGTTATAAGACTGGAGTGCGTGCATGTACTGAATCTCAGCGAGAAGTGACTGTCTTCTCTAGTGCTACGGTGCAAGTATGAAGGAAGAAAACAGATGCGGAAGTTGGCTTTTCCATTCCCAATGTAAATCCCTTGAGGAAATCCGGTTATAGCCCCAACAGGAATGACTGAGCTCTTTGAGGCGGCTCCTTGTTTAGAGACCCCAAGGGTAGAACAATCTGGATTATCTCCCCGGGCAATGACAAACAGGTAATGAGCTAACAGACCTTGAGGCAGTCATGGGGTGCCTGGCTTCCGAGTTTCCACACAGGGGCTGCTCTCCTCAGACGTGTGGCTTGCCTCTCTGGAGACCTACCCCCTGCTTTGAGAAACTTTCTCCGGTCTTGTGAGCCCCTGTGTCCTGCCTGTAGCCTGAGGAGCCCTGGAGGCAGGAACCCCTGGAACTACTCTTTAAATTCCTACTATTCTATTGGGTGCTGTGCTCAGTCATGTCCATCTTGAACCCAGGTCTCCTGCTTTGCAGGCAGATTCTTTACCATCTGAGCCACAAGCTCATGAAGCGAAGGTGTTAGTTGCTCAGCTGTGTCTGACTCTTCACGACCCCTTGGGCTACAGCCCACCAGGCTCTTCTGTCCACAGGATTCTCCAGGCAAGAATACTGGAGTGGGTTGCCATTTCCTTCTCCAGGGGATCTTCCTGACCCAGGGATCAAACCCGGGTCTCCTACATTTCAGGCAGATTCTTTACCATCTGAGTCACCAGTTCAGTTCAGTTCAGTGGCTCAGTCGTGTCCGACTCTTTGTGACCCCATGAATCGCAGCACGCCAGGCCTCCCTGTCCATCACTAACTCCCAGAGTTCACTCATACTCACGTCCATCAAGTCAGTGATGCCGTCCAGGCATCTCATCCTCTGTCGTCCCCTTCTCCTCCTGCCCCCAATCCCTCCCAGCATCAGTGTCTTTTCCAATGAGTCAACTCTTCACATGAGATGGCCAAAGTACTGGAGTTTCAGCTTTAGCATCCTTCCTTCCAAATAAATCCCAGGGCTGATCTCCTTCAGAATGGACTGGTTGGATCTCCTTGCAGTCCAAGGGACTCTCAAGAGTCTTCTCCAGCACCACAGTTCAAAGCAGTCAATTCTTCAGCACTCAGTTTTCTTCACAGTCCAACTCTCACATCCATACATGACCACTGGAAAAACCATAGCCTTGACTAGACGGACCTTTGTCGGCAAGGTAATGTCTCTGCTTTTCAATATGCTATCTAGGCTGGTCATAACTTCCAAGGAGTAAGCGTCTTTTAATTTCATGGCTGCAGTCACCATCTGCAGTGATTTTGGAGCCCCAAAAAATAAAGTCTGACACGGTTTCCACTGTTTCCCATGAAGTGATGGGACCAGATGCCATGATCATCGTTTTCTGAATGTTGAGTTTTAAGCCAACTTTTTCACTCTCCTCTTTCACCTTCAAGAGGCTTTTTATTTTTAGTTCCTCTTCACTTTCTGCCATAAGGGTGGTGTCATCTGCATATCTGAGGTTATTGATATTTCTCCCGGCAATCTTGATTCCAGCTTGTGCTTCTTCCAGCCCAGCATTTCTCATGATGTACTCTGCATATATGTTAAATAAGCAGGGTGACAAAGCCTTAAATTCTTGGTTAATCGTTTTTCTTCAAAGGTGGTGATGTTACTGTATGAGGCAGGGTTGTCCTTACCTGGCAGCTCAGGAAGCCTTATTATATGAATCCACAGTGAGATTACTCTACCTACATCAGAAAATCATGATTTTATAACTAGAGCATAGAATTCCCAGTTTTAATGCCTGTTTGGCCATTGACTCACTGTTTCCTTTATATGTCATTTACAGATGTATAAATGATAATGTTTTGAGCCCAAAGGTTATAATACCATTTATTTCAAATCACTTACCAAAATAAGTGAGAATTTACCAGCTTGCCAGTAGGACCTACTGGGGAAAAGTAGCATACCACTTAGAATCCACCTGCCAGTGTAGGAGCCATGGGTTCAATCCCTGCATTGGGAAGATCCCCTGGAGAAGAAAGTGGCACCCCACTCCAGTATTCTTGCCTGGAAAATCCCATGGATAGAGGAGCCTGGAGGGCTACAGTCCATGGGGTCGCCAAAGAGTGGGACACGATTTAGAGACTAAACAACAACAACTCCATTATTCTATGAACCTAAGATAATCATCATTTAACATTTTTGCTGATTTCTGCCCCTTGGGTGGTTTTTAACAGGGCTGTGATCACACTGTGGGTATGTTATTCACTCACTATCATTTCTGAAGCGTTGGTCACCATCATGGCAAAATGAAAGACGGCAGGTGCTGTGGGCTCAGGCTATCTAGGTTCAAATTCCAGTTTCCCCACTGAAAGCTATGTGACCCGAATGAGTTACTTAATGTCTCTCTGTTTGTTTCTCCACCTATGGATGGAGCTATGAATAGTCTTAGTCTCATAAGACTATTATGAAGATCAAGTGAATTAATAGGTACAAAGATCCAGGAAAGAACCTGGGACATAATAAGTATTTTTATTATTTTTTTCTTTTTTTCTAATACGTATTTTTGAATGTTCAGTACTAGTATTAATTTTCTTAATTTAAAACTTTGTAAATGAAATTTTTAATTGCCGCATGCTTACATCATCGTCAATCTTAGATGATAAACTTTTTTTCAGAAAAAATGTAAATACATAATATTGTTAAACATCTTTGTGCATAAGACTTTTCTCCCTGTTTTAGATCATTTCTTTGGGAGACATAAATTCTCTGAAATGAGTTTGCTGGTGAAAAAAAAAAAATATATATATATATATATATTATTTAAAGGCATACTAGTTTATATCTCCATGCTGCTATTATTTTAGCCCTCTAACCATCCTATCATCTTTCAGAGTTGTTCTCCAGATACCATCTATATTAGTTATTGGTTGCCACATAACACATTATGTCAAAACTTACCAGCTTAAAACAACAAATATTTATTATGCCAGGATCTGTGGGTCAGGAGCAGCTTCTGTGGGTGCCCTCTAGCTCAAGTCTGTTGTGGGGATGTCAGCCAGGGCTCCGGAAGGCCTGGCCGGGGTGGAGGAAGCATTTTCAGGATGGCTCGATCACATGGCGTTGGCTGGTCCATTGATTCCTTGCCACATGGCCGCTCTGTGGCTCCTTGGGTGTCCTCATGCCACGGCCGCTGGCTTCCCCCAGAGCAAGATGAGGGAGGGGTAGGAGAGAAGAAGAGAAAGCAGAAGTTGCAGTGTCTTTATGAACAGTCGCACCCCTTCATTTCCACACTGTCCCATTGGTCATTCTGATCAGCCTCTGTAATGTCACAGAGACGACAGAGAGGCAGAGGTCAGAACATCAGGAGGGGAAGACCACTGAGGCCCATTTGGGAGCGAGCTGCACTGTGACCATGGAAGGATTCCTTCCATCTTACTGTCCACCTCCCCTTCCCTGTAAGACAGGGTGATATGTAAGACAGAGGTTGTCATTGGTTTTTTTCTCAAAAGAACAGATCAGCCACAAAGCTTGATGATCTTGAATATTCCACAAGTCTGTATCAACTGTGTAAGGAGAACTGAGCTACTTCCTTAATTTCATAACAAATAACAGAAGCCATGGCAAATGTCATCAAGCTTTGTGGCTGATCTGTCCTTTCGAGAAAAAAACCAGTGACAACCTCTGTCTTACATATCACCCTGTCTTACAGGGAAGGGGAGGTGGACAGTAAGATGGAAGGAATCCTTCCATGGTCACAGTGCAGCTCGCTCCTAAATGGGCCTCAGTGGTCTTCCCCTCCTGATGTTCTGACCTCTGCCTCTCTGTCTTTGTTGGACAGTCTCATTAAAATTAAGAAGGTTTTGGTTACCCTGTTTTTGAGCCTTGTTTTGGAGGTGCCAGTCAATATGGAAAACATGAAAGGGAAGTAACAGTCATAAGTATTAGAAGAAATGAGTCTGTCATTATTTGAAAATGATTATTTACCTGAAAATCCAAATTAAAATACCTAAAAATGAATCAGGAGAGGACATGTTGATGGGGTGCATAGTCACAAAGCCCGGGGAGGGAGTAGGTAGGTTCCAAGGCCAAAGTGATCTTTGTTATCATTAAGAGAAAGGAGGGAATCTGATCTCAAAATAAGCTGTAAGGAATAGTAATTGACCACTAACTTATTTATTATGAGAAATGTCTCAGTACTATTTTTATGTGACAGAATAAACATTTTTATACAAAATATAATTTTTATATTTTATACTTCAGTTGATCTCTTATACAGGCTACATATATTTTTTGTTGGACAATGCTATTATACATAAGATCCATCTGGGTTCAGTGAATATGATTTTCCCCTTTTATGTTTTGACAGGAATTTTAGTTATTCAGTAAGTATTACCTGACTTTCTCCAAAAAATTTGATTTGATTTAAAGTTAGGTTGCTTTAGTAATATGCAACTTTTTAACATAACAGCTGGTTGTCGGTATCTTAAAATGTAGAGACTATTACAGTTTTTTGGGTCTGTGTATATCTGGTTGTTGGAGAAGGCAGTGGCACCCCACTCCAGTACTCTTGCCTGGAAAATCCATGGACAGAGGAGCCTGGTAGGCTGCAGTCCGTGGGGTTGCTAAGAGTTGGACACGACTGAGCGACTTCACTTTCACTTTCTCTTTCATGCATTGGAGAAGGAAATGGCAATCCACTCCAGTGTTCTTGCCTGGAGAATCCCAGGGACGGGGGAGCCTGGTGGGCTGCCGTCTATGGGGTCACACAGAATCAGACACAACTGAAGCGACTTAGCATATCTGGTTATAAACTTGGAAGATCTTTAAATACTGGGAACATCTCTATTAAATCACAGGATTGGGTTAAGACTAACGGATGTTTGAATTTATGTTCATTAGCCAAAGTGCTTCACGTGTCAGAAGGTGAGGGTTGATGCCAGGGACCTGAAATTAAGGAACCAAGGTCTAATTCACTCTAATTAAGTGTTGCTTTTTTGATTAAAGAAGGGCATTTCAAAGTGCTTTATGGATAATATCAAATGAAGGATATCTAATACTTATCAAATATTACAGAGCAGCTCATCCCAGAGGGTCTTAATTTCAGAGTGGTGAGGTAGAGGAACAAGTCAGACTGCAGTGATGGTCCTGTGATCGTTGAATTAATTAGTTTAAGTAGCAATTCAGAAATATCTTTAACAGCTGTTGAAAGTACAGATACGGGAGAGTTATGAGTGTGACTGATCATGATGCTTTCACAAATGTATTAGAAGAATTGAGTTAGGAGAAAAGTACCATTGGCACATAATTATATAAAATATAGCAATTTTTAAATTATGTAGATATAGAGCTTAGGATAATTTAAAGCAATTCTTAGATCCTTAAAAAAAAAAAAAACAAGTAGTAGAGAAGGTGGATAAAGGTAATGGACTGAGCATGTTCATCCATCTTGCCTCGCAGATAACTTAAAATGTTAGAAAATAGTTTCTATAAATCCTTATTAGTACCAGCCTTCAGAAGACAGCCAATCCAAACTTGAAATAACAACAAAAAAAAAATGCCATAGCCCAAAACACAGGCAGGAGAAGCTGCTTTATTAATGTTCAGATCAGTTCAGTTCAGTCGCTCAGTCATGTCCGACTCTTTGCGACCCCATGGACTGCAGCACACTAGGCTTCCCTGTCCATCACCAACTCCTGGAGTTGACAAACTCATGTCCATTGAGTCAGTGATGCCGTCCAACCATCTCATCCTCTGTTGTCCCTTTCTCCTCCTGCCTTCAATCTTTCCCAGCATCAGGGTCTCTTCAAATGAGTCCGTTCTTCACATCAAGTAGCCAAAGTATTGGAGTTTCAGCTTCAACATCAGTCCTTCCAATGAATATTCAGGACTGATCTCCTTTAGGATGGGCTGGTTGGATCTCCTTGCAGTCCAAGGGACTCTCAAGAGTCTTCTGCAACACCACAATTCAAAAGCATCAATTTTTTAGTGCTCAGCTTTCTTTATAGTCCACTTCTCACATCCATACATGACAACTGGAAAAACCATAGCTTTGACTAGATGGAACTTTGTTAGCAAAGTAATATCTCTGCTTTTTAATATGCTGTCTAGGTTGGTTATAACTTTTCTTGCAAGGAGCAAGTGTCTTTTAATTTCATGGCTGCAGTCACCATCTGCAGTGATTTTGGAGCCCAGAAAATAAAGTCTGTCACTGTTTCCATTGAATTGTTTCCAGTCTGATTTGGAACAGACTGGTTCCAATCGGGAAAGGAGACATCAAGGCTGTGTACTGTCACCCTGCTTATTTAACTTATATGAAGAGTACATCATGAGAAATGCTGGGCTAGATGAAGCACAAGCTGGAATCCAGATTGCCGGGAGAAATATCAATAACTTCAAATATGCAGATGACACCACCCTTATGGCAGAAAGCAAAGAAGTAAAGAGCCTGTTGATGAAAGTGAAAGAAGAGAGTGAAAAAGTTGGCTTAAAACTCAACATTCAGAAAACGAAGATCATGGCATCTGGTCCCATCACTTCATGGCAAATAGATGGGGAAACTGGAAACAGTGACAGACTTTATTTTGGGGGGCTCCAACATCACTGCAGATGGTGACTGCAGCCATGAAATTAAAAGACACTTGCTCCTTGGAAGAAAAGTTATGACCAACCTAGACAGCATATTAAAAAACAGAGACATTACTTTGCTGATAAAGGTCCATCTAGTCAAAGCTATGGTTTTTCCAGTAGTCAGTCATGTATGGATGTGAGAGTTGGACTGTGAAGAAAGCTGAGCGCTGAAGAACTGATGCTTTTGAACTGTGGTGTTGGAGAAGACTCTTGAGAGTCCCTTGGACAGCAAGGAGATCCAACCAGCCCATCCTAAAGGAGATCAGTCCTGAATATTCATTGGAAGGACTGATGTTGAAGCTGAAACTCCAATACTTTGGCCACCTGATGTGAAGAACTGACTCATTTGAAAAGACCCTGATGCTGGGAAAGATTGAAGGCAGGAGGAGAAAGGGATGACAGAGGATGAGATGGTTGGATGTCATCACCGGCTCAATAGACATGAGTCTGAGTAAACCCCGGGAGTTGGTGATGGACAGGGAAGCCTGGTGTGCTGCAGTCCATGGGGTCACAAAGAGTCAGAAACAGCAAGTGACCTGAACTGTTTCCCCATCTATTTGACATGAAGTGATGGGACCAGTTGCCATGATCTTAGTTTTCTGAATGTTGAGTTTTAAGCCAACTTTTTCACTCTCCTCTTTCACTTTCATCAAAAGGCTCTTTAGTTCTTCTTCGCTTTCTGCCATAATGCAAAGTGTCATCTGCATAACTGAGGTTATTGATATTTCTCCGGGCAGTCTTGATTCCAGCTTATGCTTCGTCCAGCCCAGGATTTCTCATGATGTACTCTGCATATAAATTAAATAAGCAAGGTAAAAATACACAGCCTTGACGTACTCCTTTCCAAATTTGGAACCACTCTGTTGTTCCCTGTCCAGTTCTAACTGTTGCTTTCTGACCTGCATACAGATTTCTCAGGAGGCAGGTCAGGTGGTCTGGTGTTCCCATCTCTTTAAGAATTTTCCACAGTTTGTTGCGATCCACACAGTCAAAGGCTTTGGCATAGTCAATAAAGCAGAAGTAGATGTTTTTCTGGAACTCGCTCACTTTTTCAGTGATGCAACAGATGTTGGCAATTGATCTCTGGTTCATCTGCCTTTTCTAAATCTGGCTTGAACATCTGGAAGTTCACAGTTCATGTACTGTTGAAGCCTAGCTTGGAGAATTTTGAGCATTACTTTGCTAGTGTTTGAGATGAGTGCAATTGTGCGGTAGTTTGAACATTGTTTGGCATTACCTTTCTTTGGGATTGGAATGAGAACTGACCTTTTCCAGTCCTATGGCCACTGCTGAGTTTTCCAAATTTGCTGGCTTATTGAGTGCAGCACTTTCACAGCATCATCTTTTAGGATTTGAAATAGCTCAACTGGAATTCCATCTCCTCCACTAGTTTTGTTAGTAGTGATGCTTCCTAAGGCCCACTTGACTGCATTCCAGGATGTCTGGCTCTAGGTGAGTGATCACACCATCGTGGTTATCTGGGTCATGAAGCTCTTTTTTGTACAGTTCTTCTGTGTATTCTTGCCACCTGTTCTTAATATCTTCTGCTTCTGTTAGGTCCATGCCATTTCTGTCCTTTATTGTCAGATCAGAACCAGATAATTTGAACCTCCAAGTGAACAATGGATAAAATGCCTGGAGTGTGGGAGGGAGGTTGTAGGGTAAATGGTTAACACGAGTTAAGGAACTTCATTTACTGCGGGAAGGTCAGCTTGCTCCTCTCTCTTCTCCTTTTAATGTGAAGCTTCAGGCAATATTTGAATCCCTGCTAAAAGCCCAGAGCTGTGTTCTAAAGAAAGGAAACACTTGCTTGGAGAGGGCAGTTGTAAAGAACAGAGACCAGGGCAAGGTTTATGGTAATTCCAGACCTTTACCAAAGTCGCGGGGGTGGGCGGGGAAGGGAATGAACTAATGGCAGCCCTTCCAAAGAAGGGTAGGAAATAATTCCTTCTACGTCCAGCGTGAAGCATCCCACGTGGCAGGATTTGGAAGGTCCCTGCCCTGTAGGCCTATCTTTAACTCCTGTCCAGTTGCCAGGCCTCACCCATTTCACAAAACCTCTGTCACCAGCCCTGTGTGTGAGGCTGACCCGGGTGCAGCGGGAGCCGTCCACAGCACTCATCAGCCTGGCCTTTGAACTTGAATGCCAGTAGACAGCCAGGGGTCCTCAGACAAGAAGGCGCAATAAGCTAAGTATATAAAAGAATGACAGAGAAAACAGGCCGTTCAGGGAACAGAGCAGAACTTTTAAGAACTATAATTAAGGTCCTCAGATTTGAAAGAAACAACCAGTCAGGAAGCTTTCTCGAAAGTTAATGAAAAGATGGCTAGAATTAAAAGTCCATAGAAAAACACCAGATTTGACACATGGGAAATAAAGGCATGGGAGAAAACAAACAAAACCCTCTAGAATATGGATCACAAATGGGGCTTCCCAGGTGGTTCACTGGTGAAGAATCCGCCTGCAGTGCCAGAGATGTGGGTTCCATCCCTGGGTCAGGAAGATCCCCTGGAGCAGGAAATGGCTACCCACTGCAGTATGCTTGCCTGGGAAATCCCATGGACAGAAAGAGCCTGGTGCGCTATGGTCCTTGGGGTCGCAAAGAGTTGGACATGACTGAGCAACTGTACATGGATCACAAGTACAGAGATGAGAAATAACAGAAGATTTAAGAGAGATGTAAGATGAGCCCAGGAGGTCTAACATCTGTTTAGTAGGACTTACTCAGGGAGAAGGATAAGGAAAAGAGGACAGAAAACAAGCCAGTAATGGAAGACTGGCTGCTCGTCCATGGTGCCGGGTTCCCTCACAACCAGAGGGGAGGGCATGAACTGCAGTCTCCTTCCCAGTGGGCGCACTCGCCTTCAGGAGTGGGTGCCAGTCCCAAGGTGGTCCCTCCCAGCCAGGGCTCAAGGACCCCCACAGACCTCTGGGAGGCAAAATGAATGTAAGTGAATTTAAGAAAGAGGAGAATGTGGGATGTACCAAACTGAGCAAATCAAAGTTAAACCCTAGAGTCAGTCTGAATAACTGCTCACTTTGGTTTGTGTTTTTTACCCAGGAAGGGTCACTGGGAGGCAGGCAACAGAAAGGAAGACAAAGATGGGGGGCGGGTGAGGTGCCGGGTCCTCAACTTGCAGAGAAGACGTCAGGGCTCATCAGTTGCTCACGCTGGAACTGTCACACCTGTGCAGCAAACACATTATTCAGTTGAACTGAGTCAGGAAAGGGTGAAATCAAAAGGGAAGCACCTAGAAGCAGAGAAAATAAAAACCGGAACCCCAACCCAGGATGGCCGGAATCGCCTCCAAGCCACCGCTGCATGCCTTCAGGCCCCCAGTGAAAGCTAACGCTTTTAGCTAAGTTGTGAAAGGAAATCTAGTCATCTGAAGTTTGAGAAAACAGTGACATAGAAAGATGGAAAGAGAATGGATGGAAAAATATGTACCTGGCAAATACCAACGATAAGCAAGTGTAGCAATATTAATGTCAAACTGAATGGAATTCAGGGTTTAAAATCAGCATTCAGAAGCACAGAGGCGTATTTCACACTTACGTAAAATTCACCAAGGAGCCTCACTGTAGTATCAACATAATGTTGTTTTATAAAACCTCAAGTTAGAAGTATGACGATAATGTGATATTTTCTCTTTCTAAATGAAAATCTTTATGCTTTTCTTAGCAACTGATACATCTTGTAGATAATGTACATAAGGGTGCAAAGGGATTTTGGCAAACTCTTAACCTTGATTCCCAAATAAATAGCTGTTAACTTTTGTGTCCCATAAACAGAGAAGCAATTTTTTTTTTTTTACAAATACTAATGGAATATTTGTTAAAATTAAGGCTGACTCCCCCCAGATTTGGGTTTGTTTCTTTGTTTTTTTTTTTGGTCTTATGATATCTGTTTATTGGTCTTTGCTGGGGTCTTTTTTTTTGAGGCACGGGTTATATATAGTATTATATGTTTCATATGTACAGCATAGTGATTCACAATTTTTAAAGGTTATATTCCATTTGTAATTATTGTAAAATATTGGCTATATCCCCTGTGTTATACAATAATATGTCCTTGTACCAAAGCTGTATTTTGCCAATCATGCTTTCTTTTTGTGGTAAACAAACTTCTACTGTCTAGCTACTGGGCACCCCCTTAAAAAGTTATCATTTTTTTGATTTGGCTGGAGAACATCCCTGTCATACATAGTACGCGGTCCGAAGATCTCATCATGTGTCTCATCACTGAAGCATCAGGTGGGAGGTGGGTCCCGTCCCTGTTTCCTAGCCTCCTCTTGCTCTCCCATCTTTGGGATCAGAGGAAACTTGACCTCTTGATCAGCGTCATCTTATCCTTAAGCAAGCCTGAAGAAACCAGGCAAAGTTGCTTCGAGTCTTTTCCATCCCTGATCCCCCAAATCAACACATGTCCGGGAGCCAAGCTCTTCCTGGTAAATGCTGCCTTCCCAGCCTAGCTGTGGAGCAGCCTGATGTTGTTCTCCTGGTGAATTTAGCAAGTCTCCACACCAGAAATCCCGTCCACAGGGATATACTCCGCCCCTCCGCAGCCCTAGCAGCTGTCCTCCAGGGAGAGGTGGGAGCTGGTGGTGGACAGGATGAGAGTCCTGTGCAGGCTGCTTCGTTTCCAGAACCCGCCCCCACTTTACACACATGCACCCACACACCCCAATCAGTTTTGCCAGACAGCTTATTAAACATCTTACACATTTCCCTTAGCATTCTTATTCCACTGATCAGTGTCTTTCCTCCCTGCCCTCCCCAGTACTTCTCTCTCTCTTCATAGCAAGTAGCTATTTATGAAAACTACCCTAACTGAAGGAAACTTGTTACCCATTTTATTGCTTGTGTGTCTTTCACAGTCACGCTCTGCCATGCCTGCCCACCCTTGTAAGAAGGATTTTATTACATGTCTAAAGCAGACAGCCTTGCTAAACTCTTTCTAAACCAGGAAGTGAAACAAAATTGGTGTGAACACAGTGGGTTTCTAAGCATTTTTCATGTTTCCTTCCATTATGTTGGAGGATAAATTCCTGGCTTAAAGTTAAAATAATTCCTCTAAGCTAATAGGAAATTCAGTATGACTTATCCAGTGAAGCGCTGGATATAAAGCGAGCTTTTTCACATGCAAAGATACCATGTGTTTCATAAAAACCGTTCAGATGAATGGTTGAGGAGCCTTGGGAAAGATGGAAGAGGAGAAGATACCGCTTAGCGATATAAATGCAAACGTGTACCATGCGGATTCCCCCGGGCGCGCACGCACACCCTGTAACTTTAAAGCTGTCTCTTAGAAGGATGAGATGGAGCTGTGAGCCAGACCACGTTGGTTTGGACCGAAATTCTTACAGAATTATTAAGCCTTAAAAAAAGCAAAGGAGATTTATGCATCTGCATTTGACCAATTTGGTTTGGAATAGGTTCATAATGGAAAAGTAATAAAACCATAAGAGACAGTGTCTTCTGAGTACAGTCTCGCTTTTAAAAAATCTAAACATGGGCTGCCCCAGTTTGGATAAAATGACTGTAGAAAAATTTCCCATTGGTAATTCTGGGAGGGTTTTGTTGTCGTTGTTGCTGTTTTCTTTTTCATTGATTATCAGCCAGTATAAATTTTAAGATTTCTGGCAGATATTTTTTTTGGGAGATGTCAATCATAGGAAAGAGGAGTCCTAAAGTATTATCTGTGGGTGCCTCCCCCTCAGGTCACCCCCCCTTCACACATGCACACACACACACACACACGCACGCACGCACACACGCACGCACACACAATGTTTGTTTAGCTATCAGTAAAGTCTTTTCTGGTGTAACCGGAGAGGTTAGGGTTTGGAGGGTGCGAGCGGTTGAATGTGTATGAGAAGGCACCTCCGCTGACTGCCAGCAGCCGCAGAGAAGCAGGAAGAGGAAACGGATAACAAGCTTCACCTCTGAAAAATCAGACCCAATAACTCTGATTTCAACAGGAAAGCAAAAAAAAAGGTAAAAAAACAACAATAACAAAAAAAAACCCCAAAATCGTTCTCCATTTGTTTTCAACCATTTGAAGTTGTGTTGATCTATAATTCCTGAGACTGTGTAAGAATATAAGCGTGACAGATGGAGGTTGGTGGTCTGGGGACGGAGAGGCGAGGCGTGTACTCCATGAGGTGTGGTGGAGCCTCCACGCCTGCGGACCAGAGTCACAGCTGCATTTCCCAGAGGCGACAGCGAACAGGCCTTTGGCTCCATCCCAGCCTTAGCTTTCTTTCCACGGCCGGCAGTGCACGGCACAGTTGCTTTTACGCAGTGAGAGCGTGACCCGACTGCAAAGGTGTTGTCTTTTCTGGCAGGTATGCCTGCAGCCTCACTGGTGACCCCTGCTGATGTCATCAAGACGCGATTACAGGTGGCCGCCCGGGCTGGCCAGACCACTTACAGCGGAGTGATAGACTGCTTTCGGAAGATCCTGCGCGAGGAAGGCCCGAAAGCTTTGTGGAAAGGAGCTGGCGGTATGGAAATAATTTGCTCTTAATGAAACCTTTGGTATCAGGCGAATTTTTAAAATCTTAACCAGTGTCTGTTTCTTCCTATTCTCCCCCCAAGCTCGTGTGTTTCGGTCCTCCCCCCAGTTTGGTGTGACTTTGCTGACCTATGAATTGCTCCAGCGATGGTTCTACATTGATTTCGGAGGCGTGTAAGTAGCTTGCTAAACTTCAGCTGCTTCTAATCCTCTGTGGTCATCCAGAAAGGTATGTCCTTTTAGTCCCTGTGATGAAGTAGAAGAGATGTAGGAAAAGACTGAAATCATGTTATCAGATTCATTTCCAAAGGGAACATACAAGTAACCAGAATTCCACAACTCCTCTATGATCCAGATGTTAGCAGTTTTTGAATGTTGCTTTTACCAAGTTAAACAAAACCCCTCAGGTTCTCACTCTATTTTCCCTTCTTGTAGGAAACCCATGGGATCAGAGCCAGTTCCTAAATCCAGGATCACCCTGCCTGCTCCCAATCCTGATCACGTTGGGGGCTACAAACTGGCAGTTGCAACATTTGCAGGGATTGAAAACAAATTTGGACTTTACCTACCTCTCTTCAAGCCATCAGCATCTACCTCACAAGCCATGGGTGGAGGCCCGTAGGAGGCCTGGCACCCACCAGGCCATCGCAGCGTCTCTGGTGCGACTGTTGGAGAGAACACCCCATCCCAATGGAAACACTTCATCCCTGTCACTTCCATCTCCTGTTTAAATTCAAGTCGAGGCTTTTGATAAGGTGAAATCATTCCTTTTTCTGTGTGTTTTCCTAACTAGATCATTGTGAAATTATTCATAGTTATTCTTTGGGCCTCTTCTCACAAACCTGTGCTGGTACCTGACATCTCCTGGGATTTGGCCAACATTAACCTGATCTGGAGGAAGAAGCAAGTCTGAATAGGAATTAGAACCATTCTCCTCAGATTAGGACGACAGCCCAGAGGAAGCTGCTGAGAAGCAATCATGGTGCTCCAAGCAAGTGCTCCTGTGCAGGAGACTGGGTGCATCTTTATAAAAAGAGAAAAAAACACTGGAAGAAACGAAAACATTATCAGAAATAGCCAGCCTGGCTTCAGATTCTAAACACACACTAATTCTGACTCTGGATTATATTATGAAGCTTTGATGTGAAACATGTTGTTTTGTAATGAAAACCACATTGAAGATGTTTAATAATCATATTCTGTTACTGGTACCCAGGCTACCAGAGGGGAGGTCTTTGTACTTTAGAGAAAGTACTCTTGGCTCTGCACTCGACGGACGGAGAAACCCAGAGACACAGCCCCGCTCCTGGCTTGGGATGACTGCTCGTAGGAGGCACACGTGCTGACCACCGCCTGTTTCAGTAAACACTGCAGAAAAACGCGTGCCCTCCATTACTGATACCTACCCTCGCCCCTCCCAGCCCTCCGTAGTTGGCATCCATTTGCTTTTAAAATCCACTTTATCTTGAATCATGGAAAAATACATTGTAATATGCATTTTTATTTAATTTGTGGTGCCTCGAACAATGGTCAGAAGGCTCATGTGTCTGTGAGGAAGGAAATAAACTATTTTTAAAGCTACTGAGTGTTTTTGCTCTTGTCACGTCATGTGGCAAATGACTGCAAGAGTGGTCATGACTGGACCCTCGGAGTCTCATTTTGAGGGTGGCTGGTTCACATCGGCCTCGGTTTGCCTCGCTGGTCTTGCAGGGTGCTGTGCACCCGCGTCTTCAGTATGCCAGCGTTCAGCGTAGGAGAGGCTCTTTACGTTTGCTCCCCGAGGAGGGAGGACCCTAGCAGGCTGACACTGCTCTAGTCATCCTCAGTGCTCTCTGCAGTCTCTTACTGTGAGAATCAATACCGAGTTTCACTGGAGGTCGGGCATGAAAACTGGCACAAAATGGCAATGGTGTCTTCTAATCTTCTCTGACTCTTCCTCATACCAAAACCATGGACCACTGTGTGCCCCCTGGGGTCATATTTGACCCGCACTGTGAAGACCAGGGGAAAGATGTTAGTCTTGGACAGAATTCCGGGTGCTCCTAAGGCTGCAGTTGGGCTCCTGAGTTACTTATTGTCAGTTGAGTTGGAACTTCCTATGTCTCCAAAATCTGACATTCAGAGTTACTGTTCAAAATGGGAAAGTGTAAAAACCATCTGTGAGTCTGCTTTGGTGGTGGTGTTTTTTGGGGTTTTTTTTTTGTTTTTTTTTTTTCAGTGAACAAAAGCTTTGTTATTCTCACCAGAAATAGGACAGATATATACACGGCTCCCTCACGGTTTTGGTTTGGCAAACACCAAAGAGAATCCCCTCCGTCTCCCTGAGCTTGCCCCCCTCCCCTAGTCCCTTGCTCAGTGTGACAAGCAACATTTATATTTTAATCTCCAAGACCAGTCACAAGATTCCACATACGTCATAGAAATTTAGGTGGTGGTACAGTAACACAGCACTCAAGCTTTGTTGTTTGGAATGTGGAGAAAAGTCCCCTGAGTGTAAACCCTGCCTCCTTGCCTTTCTTTTCTTCAACTGTTTGAAATTTTATGGAAGATCAGATTTTCCAGGTATAAATACTGACCCAGATCTCAAGACACGGTACACTGCCCTGCTTGCTGCTTTTTTGTTTTAATATTTGCTTATTTATTTGACTGCTCTGGGGTCTTAGTTGCAGCATGTGGGATCTAGTTCCCTGACCAGGGATCGAACCTGGGCCCCCTGCATTGGGAGCTCAGAGCCTTAGCCACTGGACCACCAGGGAAGTCCTCCTGCTTGCTTCTTTAAGAGGTGTTGCATCTGTGGGAGAGCGTCTTGGCTTCCCTTAGTCCTACCTGGAGCTGAGAATGATGCTCTTTAGTAAAGGAGAAAGCAGAGAGGTACCAGGAAGCCAAGGAGATAGGCCCACATGACTGTGTTTCTTTAAAATCCTTGGCTTAGTCTGTTCCGGGGTAGGCGGTGACTGGAGACACGCAGGAGGCCCCATTTCCTTCTGAGTTGTGCTCAGTGGGTGGTGGGACTGTGACATCCTTGAATAGGACTGCAATCACCGTGCGGTGAAAACCACGTCAAATTTGTTCTGGGTTTTCCTTCTTCCTGAAGTGACAGCACAATACTCAGCAGCGCTGTGGCCGCCGTTTCTGCAGTGGCTCTTTTCCTGCTCCTCGCCAAGGGACTGAAAGCTGAGCAATGCCCACCCAAGGGGGCCAGCCTCCCCCTGCCCCGCCAGCCCTGGAGTCTCTCCCTCTGCCCCTGTCCACTCCTGATTGCTTGAGGGGGAGCGGGGGAGAGGCCTGACTTTTGTGTAGCAACTTTTTTTCTAGGAGGGGAAAAAATGTGGAGCTGACCACAGAATGAACACGCTGATTCTTGGGTTCCAGCCGTGGCTGGTTTCTTGAGGCTGGGTGGCAAGATGTCGCCAAGCTCATGCTACACCTCATAACCCACAACCATTCGCTGTGCTCCCTGGGGTTGCCTTAATCCCAAGCAGCCGGGGTTGCACAGGGGAACATAAGAATCCTGGCACAGAAAGGAGTCATTTAAAATGCTTATTGCATTTCAAGCTTCAGTTTTTACTTAGTGAAAATATTTACCATTGCTGGAAAACAATGTTTAAAATTTTGTTGCTTCTACGTTGTTTAATGGTGTGGCCGATGTAAACCTCAGGATGCTTACATTTTGACAGTCTTCTGGAAATGTTTAACAGCACATAACTCAGTGAGCAGGGAATAAAAACTGGGAACAAATTGTCCTTGAAACTTTGTAACCTCCCCCCAGACTAGGTATTCCACAAGGCACGCTGGAATTCTTCAGGTAGAGACAGGGAAATCTCCGGACAATGGAATTTGGTGTCTTGTAGCCCCATTTAGCAACCTTGTAGATAAACCCTAAGAGTCATCATGTGCCTTTTACCGCAGAAGCCATCCTTGTGGGGATGAATTTGTATCTTTGCCACTGAGCGAAATCCCATTTTCAGTTCAGGGTCATCAAACGCTTTCAGGATGGGGATTTTTCCAAAGATTTTTAAAAAGACACATTCCCTGGTGAGAGCAGTGAAATGTTCTTTCCACAAATGGTACTGCCCTCAAAGTGTTAGTCACGCCAGGCTCCTCTGTCCACAGGATTCTCCAGGCAAGAGTACTGCAGTGGGTAGCTGTTCCCTTCTCCTGGGGATCTTCCTGACCCAGGGACCGAATCCCGGTTTCCTGCACTGGAGGCAGATTGTTTACTATCTGAGCCACTAGGGAAGCCCCTTGTGGGGGCGGGGAGGGAGGTGCCTTTGTTTTACCTTCTGGGAACAACCCAACCCTCACCAAAGAGTTCTGTTTTCCATGTTATGAGGGCCACGGGTGGGGGGTCGGGGGCATGGGGGTGCACGTTTTAAGATCTGAGGCAGAAAAGAGCATTGTCACTTGTTTCTTTAAAACAGTGGAAGTCTTTAACCTGAAAGCCCAGATTGGGCTCCATGAGAAAAGTGTGCTTGTGATGCTACTTCCATAGTGCCTGGAGCTCTGAGTAGGCTCTTTTCATTTGGATGGACGGATGAATAGATGGATGGATGGATGGGTTTCGATAATTTTTTTTTCCAATCAGTAATCTCTATCATTTTCCCACTTTATAGGCCTTTTCAGTAGTGTTTTTAGTGGCTGGAGTTAAAACCATAACTTAAAACAACGCTATTCTGATGTATTCCTCAGTTACTTTAGAAGTCGTAAGTACATCTTTTATTAAAGCAACTACAGCTATGTAAATTGGTTTTAATTCGCTGGTTACTCTGAGTCATCAGGAACTTTCATGTAAACTATATGATCTTTAAATTTCCTGGTCATGGTTAAAAACATAGACTTAAAAAATCATCCTTTTGAGGTTAGGGGTACATTAGGCTTGTACCATTAGGCACATGAGTACCTTAGCATTAAAACAGCTTTTCTCATCAATGAATGTTAATGACTTAGAACTCCTCTGCTCTTCGCTGCCTGACATCTGTAGGAGCACGGTGGCAAGTTTTCCTTTAGAAGCTGCTGAAGACAACGGGGACTCTCTTTCAGAAGGGTTTGTTTTTAGCTAATGCATTAATTGACTCCAAAAAGAGTCCAAATGGAACACTCTGCTTTCATCTGCTGGGGTAACCTAATAAAATAATGTTGTTTGTTTTTAGATTCCCGGCTGGTAAGGGGGGTTTTGCTTAAGGCAAAACCACAGTCCCCTCGAATAACTTTAGAAGGAGAGTTAAGAAGACACACTAATTGTGCCTGTCTGAGGTTTGCTCCTTCAAGGGCCCAGACACACCCCTTGCACACTGGTCTGGCCACCAGGGCTCCGGTGCCCACCGCCAAGTTGATTCTTCTGGGCTGGGCTGGGCTCCTGCCCCCTGGAAGATGCTTGATTTTGCTGTGAGCAGTTCTTAAGGAGATTTTAAAACAGACTGAAGCTCTCGGAACAGACTCAGGCAAGCACGCTGTATATGCGATTCGTCTGACGCACAGAATGGGGAAAGGGGAATTCAGGTTAATGAAAGATGACTGATTACAACAGGCTCCTTAACTTTCATCGCCCCCTCCTCCATCCTTTGCTACTTAGCCAAGCTCTTGCTCTGGTGTGTTACTGGGCTGCTTTCAAATAAGAGGGGGACAAGTAATCCTGCCCCAGCCTGGAGTTCTTCAGCCAGTCAGAACTCATTAAATATGAGTATTACACGCCAGGCATGATCCCATGAAACCCTTCCCACATCCCTTAATGTAGATACTATTTTACCCCATGTGACAAATGAGGAAACCAAGATTCAGGTTAAATATCTTGCTCATGGTCCCAGCTAGCAAATAAGGATGCTAAAATTTGAATCCAGGTCTGATGGCAGCCCAAGGCCCTGTTCTTTCTATATGAGCATTTCTCAACCCAGTAGAGGGAGTTCATATGATCGGCTATGCCCAGAATTTCTTACTGTCTCCAGTTCTCAGTATCAGATGTATCATTCCTAGCTCAGAGCCGAAGGCAAGGGTGATCTCCGGTTACTTACTGTTGTAAGTACATTTGCTATCTCAAGACAATTCCAGAGCTTGAGGACCAGGTGAATCCTGACAAGCCTTTTGAGGTTCATCTTAAACTATTTTACAGCCTATTAAAGTCAGTAAAGAGAGGATTAAGGTACACTTGAAGCATTTGCCCCACGGGTTTAAAATTGGAAGGTAATGTGGAAAAAGCAGAGATAAATTTACAAACTGTTACAGTGCAACGTGATATGACGTGAACTGAACTGGACCATCTTAAAAATCTCTTCTATAATTAGAAAATGCCGTTCTTCAACAAAAGTTGGAAATAATGGAAAAGCAACTTAAAAGTAAATATCTATGGGTACTTGGCCTCAAAGTGTGTCTGGAGGGAATGGAGACAGTTTACAGAATGTGGGATTTGTTGGAATTACTTTTGGACATAAAATCTCCATCACCCCTAATGGTGGAAAGTCTTGCTCTATTCCCAACAAGTTACCTGCTGTCCCTAAACTTAAAGGAGGAGATCTACCACTGCATTTTGCTACCCCCTCTCCCATTCTTATATAAATGAAAGCAAATTACTGACTAACCCACACCAAAAATTTGTGGAATTTTCTTCCTGGGCAAAAGATGTGTGTGTGTGTTTGTGTGTGTGTGTGTGTAAACACAAACATATATGTATGTATATAAATACATATATGTTTGAGTATATATGTATTTGTGTATTAAAATGTCATGTTCCTTTTTCAGAGGAGTGATCTCAAAATGTGAATTTTCGTTTTGAAGCAGAATTTCCAATGTAAGTTCTAAGTATGGAATATACTTAATCAATTTGAAAATTTATGAAGAGTTAGCTACTCCGTGTAAGAGGTTGCTTTCTCTGATGACCTCTTCATTAGGGCCAGCTCCAGTGTTATGAAAGGCTTACACTCTGTTACAGCAACATCACATCAGAAAAAGGAAAAACTGGGGAGGATGGAAATTGAAACAGGTCTTTTTCCTTCTAAAGATAGAAGTGAAGTGATTGCTGATGTCTGAATTTTATTACAGTGAAAGCAGAGACTTCTCCACACTTTTAATCTCAGCCTTTGTCCAGTCTCATTATGAAATGTGTATTTCCCCTTCTGAACTGAAGAAGCAGTTCACACTTGACCTGGAACTTCAAGTTACCTGTGACCGCTACTTATTAAGTAAGTGATTTCTTTCTTTTTAAAAACAGTTTGCCTGTCTGAAAGTAAAAGAGAAAAACCATTATTTCTGGCTCTTTTGAGGACTTGAAATTATTGTGACATTTCTTCCTCTTACTCCGTTTAGAAAGTGTCTTGATTGGCTTAATAACTTACCATTCTAACCATACATATCTGACTAAGTTATTGCAAATTATTAAGGCATTTGAAATGAGTTGGTTATAAAGGATAACTACTATCTCTGTTAAAGTTATGACATGCAGATTCGTGAAGCATTCCATATTTTGGGGGCTTCCCTGATAACTCAGTTGGTAAAGAATCTGCCTGCAATGCAGGAGACCCCAGTTTGATTCCTTGGTCGGGAAGGTCTGCTGAAGAAGAGATAGGCTACCCACTCTGGTATTCTTGGGCTTCCCTTGTGGCTCAGCTGGTAAAGAATCCACTTGTAATGCGGGAGACCTAGTTTCAATCCCTGGGTTGTAAAGATCCCCTGGAGACGGGAACAGCTACCCACTGCAGTATTCTGGCCTGGAGAATTCCATGGACTTGTATAGTCCATGCGGTTGCAAAGAGTTGGACACAACTGAGTGCCTTTCACTTTCAAAGGTAAATTACAAAATAATTATCATTGGAGCCCTGAAGTAATTAATAAATGCTTTAATTTCTATAGACAGTAAACTCTAATTTACTTTTTTCTACCTTAAAAATTATACCTTTGGGAGAGTTCTGCTTCTGGCCATGACAGACTAGGAGAGAAAACTAGAAAACTGGGCAAAACACATTATACGGCAGTTTTAAGACACTGGATATGAGGCAGAATAGATCTGTGACCTGTGAGGGAAAGGAAACAAAAAGGTGAGACCTACTGTTGCGTCAGCTTTCCGCCTGGAGGCAGTCTCCAGCCACTGTGCAGGGAAGGAGAACCCAGACAGGGCCCAGCCTTCTCCCCAGGTGAAAAGATGTAGGTCAGAAATCAGAGAAGCCAGGATAGCTAGAATTTTAAGACACACAGAACAGCCAAACAGGAGTGAGCTGATCTGAGAGACAGCTCTGGAGTTTTACAGAGCATTCCCCAATCTTTGAGTGCTGGGAGGAAACTACCAGGCTTGGAAAAGAACCACTGGAAAGGAAGAAGCAGAAAAATTCTGGAGCTCATAGAGGAGAAAGAGTTTGTTTTCCCACCAATTGGAGTAGAATTTTCCTCCATAATATATAGAACATCAGGTAGAATCCTTAGAAAAAGTGTCTTGATAGTGCTAAATAAGAACTATGATAAAGGCTGCTCTGCCCTTAACAAAACTCAAAAGCAGACTTCACAAAGATCTGATTCCAAGTAATTTAACTCCTTGTCAGAACACAATTTGATACTATTTCAAACAATATTAAGAAAAGCCCACAACTCACAATAAGAAATCTAATAAAAAAACTGTCACCCATAATAGTAAGGAAAATATCAATGTAAGCCATAAAAAATGAAAAATCAACCAAGAGTAATAGACCTAGGAATGACAAATGTTAGAACCAGCAGCAAGGCCAGTAAGACAGCTACCATAGGTAATACATAAAGTTAAGGGAGGGGTAAACATGGACGTTATATGGAGAGAAATGGAAGATACGAAAGGTAGAACAAAAATTACAATATGTCCAATGGGAAATTAATGGAATGTCTGACTATGTTAAGACATTATATAAGTGAAGATCAGTGAGCCTGAAGGCACAGCAAAAGGGGTTCCAGAAAAAAATATTTAAATAAATAGTATTCAAATATTTCCAAGCTTAAGATTATATACTCACAAATCCATGTGGCTCATTGTACCCCAAGCAAAACAAATGTAAAGAAAGAAAACTACAGAGATATATATCATAATGAAAATGATGAAAACTAATGAATGATAAAAAGAAAAATCTTAAAAGCAGCCACAGGAAAAGTTCCTATAACCTATAAGGCAAGATGATGATAAGAGAACAAACATTTCTACTTGGAAACAATAATAGAGTAACAGACAGATAGACAGACAACAATAGAGTAACACCTTTAAGGTAATAGGCAGACAACAATAGAGTAACATCTTTAAGGTATTGAAAATATAAAGCTAACCAAGAAATCTATACCCAGTGAAAATATCTTTTAAAAACAAAGGCAAAATAAGACAGACAAAAGTAAGAGAATTCAGAGTGGTGTTGTAATTGCGCTGAAGGAGATAGTCCATGGAATTCTTCAGGCTGGAATACTGGAGTGGGTAGCCTATCCTTTCTCCAGTGGATCTTTCTGAGCCAAGGATTGAACCCAGGTCTCCCACATTGCAGGTGGGTTCTTTACTAGCTGAGCTATCAGGGAAGCCCAAGAATACTTGAGTGGGTAGCCTATCCCTCCTCCAGGGCATCTTCCCAACCCAGAGATGGAACCCAGGTCTCCTGCATTGCAGGCAGATTCTTTACCATCTGAGCCACCAGGGAAGCCCATTTAAAGATGTTCATGATAGGTCATCAGGCAGAACACAAGTGATACCAGATGGAAATTTTATATCTAGACAAATTAATGAAGAGTTTCAGAACTGAAAATAAATGAATAATTACATTAAAAAAAATTCCTTAAAAGATAACTCACTCTTTAAAGCAAATCAATGATGATGTATTGTGAGGTTTATAGTTTATATGTTGTTGTTGCTTAGTAACTAAGTTGTATATGACTCCTTTTTGACCCCATAGACTGTAGCCCACCAGGCTCCTCTGTTCATGGGATTTCCCAGGCAACAATACTGGAGTGGGTTGCCATTTCCTTCTCCAGGGGATCTTCCTGATGCGGGAATCAAACCCACATCTCCTGCATTAGCAGGAGGGTTCGTTACCACTGAGCCACCAGGGAGGCCCCCAGTTTATAGCATCCATACCAGTAAAATGCACAGTAACAGCACAAAAAAGAAGAAAGGAAAATGATAATACACTGTCAAAAAAGTGCTTATACTACTATACATGAAGTAATATACTATTATCTGAAGGTAAAGTGTAATAAGTAAAAGATGTTGTAAACCCCTAGAGTACACTAAAAAATGAAAGCTAAACAGATTTAGCTAATAAGACATTAGTGGAAACCTTTAAAAAATGCAAATAAGACAGAAAAGAAAAAAAGAATAGATGATAAAAATGAGCAAGATAGATTTGACTCAACTTCCCAGGTGGCACTAGTAGTAAGGAACCTGCCTGCCAAGGAGACGTAAGAGATCCAGGTTCAATCCCTGGGTTGGAAAGATCCCTTGGAGAAGGGAATGGCAACCCACTCCAATATTCTTGCTTGGAGAATCCCATGGGCAGAGGCGCCTAGAGGGCTACTGTCCATAGGATTGCAGAGTCAGACATGACTGAAGTTACTTAGCACATATTTATAATTACATTAAACGCAAATAGCCTAACCCCCTAACCCCCAGTTAAAAGGAAGAAATTAAAGGGGTGGGGGGGGGACAAGGTCCAACTATATATATACTATCTAAAGAAGCTCAATATAAAAACACAGATAGATGGAAAGTAACTTGACAGTAAAAGATATACTATATAATCACAAATTTTAAAAAAAGGTGTAGTAGGCTATATTGATATCAGCCAAAGTATATTTTAGAAAGAGAACTAGTAGTAAGGGTAAAGAGGGACATTTCATACTGATAAAGATGGCAATTTATCACAGAGACACAAAATCCTAAATGTATATGTACCTAATAACAGTGCTTCAGATACATGAAACAAAAACTAACAAGACATAAAAAGAAATAGAAGAAATGCACGATCATACTTTGAATTTTCAAAATACTTCTCTTGATATTCATAGACAGAAATCTATAGTATATAGAAAACTTGAACAAATTTATCAAATAATTGACCTTATTCACATTTGTAGAACACTCAACAACAGCAGAATATACATTCTTTTTAAGTATACGGTAAACTTTACCAACATTAATATAGACCATAAAACAAGTCTCAATAAACTGAAGAGAACTGAAATCATATTATTTATATTCTCTGGCCATTAATTAAAGATGAATCATGCACATAAATATGAGTTAAAACTATAAATATTCATAAGAAAATGTAAGAGAAAATCTCTATGACCTTTGCTTAGGCAAAAATATTTCAGATAAGACAAGATTCTAGAAAACATTCTTAATGAAGAAAACACTGTCAAATTGTAATTCTATATCCAAAAAAAAAAAAAGCTTCATACATGAAGGGAAAATAAAGGCATATTTATACACTCAAAAACTGAAGAAATTATTCTCTTGTATAATCTCACTATTGGATATGCCAAAAAAATGTTATTGGCTGAAGAGAGATGATAGTAAATGGAAAGCCCAGATTTCCAGAAAGAAATCAGGAGAACCAGAAAAGAAAAATGGAAGGCAATAGTTTTTAAATCCTTTAAAAATTATCTTTATAAATACTTTTAATTCATAAAAGACTATTCACTGAATCACAGATACTAGTGTATTGCAGGACTTACAGTAAATACAGGAGTGAAATACATGACGAGGGAACAAAGGACGGAGAAAAGGTACATGGGTTATCCTGTTGCATATTTCTGTGTGTGTGAGAAGTAATACCATCCTTTGAAGGTGGTGGTGGTGCTGGTTTAATCGCTAAGTCGAGTCTGACTCTTACAACCCTGTGGACTGTAGCCTGTCAGTCTCCTCTATCCATGGGATTTTTCAGGCAAGGATACTGGAGTGGGTTGCCATTTCCTTCTCCATCATTTGAAGGTAGTCTGTTATTAAACATGCATATTGCGTTCTTGTGAAATTACTAAAAATAATGAAGGTCACTAGATTAAATGTAAGACAGTACTAAGAATTATTTGATCCCTCAAAAAGAAGGCAGAAGAGGAAGAATGTAAGAACCATGAATGGGACAAAAAAACAATTACTAGTACAAAATAAAAAATCAATCATGCCTCAAAGTACATTAACTGTACATGGACTAAATCCTATAATTAAAAGGCCAAGATTATTAGACTGGATTAAAAAAGAGAAATGGACCCAACTTTAAGATGTTTATAAGAAACATAGTCCAAATATTAAATCTTGAACAGATTAAAAGTAAAAGAGTGGGAATGACATCAGCCAAAATGGCAAAGTAAGAAACTCCAAATTCTGCCCTTCCATAAAAGCAATAAAGAACAGGCTAAAACTGTCCAGATCAACTCTTGTTCTTAGTTTCTGGAAATTAACCAAAGACTTGTAGCAACTAAGGGAACACTGACTGAAGAACAGTATTGATTTTCTGAAAGAATCATGAACTTTGAGTCATTTTAATTTACCCTAGTCCCATCTGCCCTCTCTAGTCCAGCAGTAGCTCTGAAAATAATAGCTCACATTCCTGGTACTACAGGAAGCAGAAAGTACTTCATTCACAAAGAATTCTAAGTATTTATTCTGACCTATCTGGTTCCTCCCTGGTAGGCAAAATACTTGTCTCTATTGCACCTACCTTGGAACTGCTGCAATGCTAACCTTGCTTCCTGAGGGGGCATTTGTCAAAAGCATTCACGGCTAATATCTTAGTTGCTGCTGGCTGAGGTAATAAATAACAGTTAAGGCAAACAACAGACTAACCAAAAATCTGAGAGGACAGGCTAGGGAAGGAGATCTCTGAGGGCTGTGAATAATTCTGACAGACCCCTGGGAATCTGGAAAGAAACACACACGTACTCAGAATTGTGCACATGCTCAGAAAAGTCACGAGAAGGCCGGAAGATCTCACCTCCTGCTGACACTGAGGCCCTGAATGAACAGGAAGAGAAGGCCAGTGTTTCCAATTGAAGGGGAGGGAAGAAAATCTGATTTCCAGAGTTGTATGTTATAATATTATAATGACTGTATATATTACAATATTAAGTGTAATTCTTTGCATGTGTATGTTCACCACTAAAAATACACATGCAAAGAAATAATGTATTGCATGTGTACAAGGAAAAAAAAAAGAAGTCAATAGAAACTGTGTCTGAGAAAGCCCAGATACTGGATTTTTCTAGACATAGACCTTAAATGAACTATTATGAATATACTCAATTTAGCAACTGAACAACAACTAAAATGTCTAAATAATTAAAGGAGAGTATCCAAATAACGTCTCACCAAATAGAAGATGTTAATAGATATTATAAAATGCCAAGTAGAAATTTTGGAGTCAAAAAGCACAATAACTGAAGATTTCACTGTGTGCTCGCTCAGTCACTTGAGTGATGTCTGACTTTTTGCGATCCTAGGGACTGTAGCCCGCCAGGCTTCTCTGTCCATGGGCTTCTCCAGACAATACCGGGGTTGCCATGCCCTCCTCCAGGATATCGTCCTGACTCAGGGAAAGAACCTGCATCTCTTATGTCTCCTTCATTGGCAGAGGCATTCTTTACCACTAGCGCCACCTGGAAAGCCTGAACATTTCACTACAGGAGCTCAGTAGCAGATTTCAATAGACAGAAGAAGGAATAAGAAAACATGAAGAATCAATTGAAATTATGCAGTCTGAAGAATAGAAGGTAAAAATGAGAGAAAATCTAACAGAGACCTGTGGGACACCATCATACATGCCAACATAAACACAATGAGAATTCCAGGAGGAGACAAACAGCAGAAAGAATACATGAAGAAATAATGGCTAAAATTTCCCCCAAATTTGATGAAAAACAATCGATCCATTCAAGAAGTTCCATGAAATTCAAGTAGGAAAACTTAAAAAGGCTCACACCTAAATGCATCATAATCAGACTGTCAAAGCCAAATCCAATGAAGGAAACTTGAAAGTTACAAGAGGGAAGCAACTCATCATATACATGGGCTCCTAAGAAAGATTAACATCTGATATCCTATCTGGAAACACAGAGACCAAAAGGCTGTGAGATAAGATATGCAACTGCTGAGGAAAAAAAAATTGTCAATGAAAAATTCAACTTCTGACAAAATTATTCCTTAGAGATAAAGGAAAAAGTAAGACATTCCTAGATAAGCAAAAACTGAGTGTTTTTCCTGGCAGACCTGCCCTACAACAAATGCTAAAGGGAGCCCTTCAGGTTGAAATGAAACACCAAAGGGAGATTTCATAATAAAATAATCAGTTTATCAAGAAGATGCAATAAACTTAATGTGTGTGTATCTAGTAACAGAGCTTCAAAATGCAAAAATAAAAATGGAGAGAACGAAAAGACAAATAGAAAAAATCACAGCCATAAGTGGATATTTTAATATCTCCTTCTTGGTCATTTATAGAACACACAGAAAATAATCAGTAAGATTATAGAAGATGGAAACAACACTCTCAGCCAGTTTAATCTATTTTGCATTTTTAGAACCACATACTCAACATATGAAGAATTCACTTTTTTTTAAGTGCACATGGAACATTGACCAAGCTAGGCCATATCCTAGGCCATAAAATAAATCTTAATAAATTTCAAAGGACTTGGAAATACAGAGTAGTATTTCTTACTCTGTATGTTTTCTTACTAAGCAGAATCAAACTAGAAATGAAAATAAAGATACCTGGAAAGTTTTCCAAATATTTGGAAATTAAACATGCTTCTAAAAAAAGGTCATGAGTCAAATAACACCACAACGGAAATTAGAAAATATTTTGAACAGAATGATAATGAAAGCATAACATATCAAAAATTTGTGGAACACAGTAAAGGCAGTACTTAGACGGATTTTTACAACTTTAAAGGCCTAAATTAGACGAAAAGAAGTGTTTTACAACCGATGATTTAAGCTTTTACTTTAGGAAATAAGAGAAAAGAAGAGCATATTCAATCCAAAATAGAAGAATAAGTGGACAATCAGCAACTCTAAATAAGTGGAGAAAATCAACAACTCCAAAAGCTGGTGCTTTGAACAATGAATAATACTGATAACTGGCAAGACTGTTTTTAAAAAGGCAAATTACCAACACATCAAGAATTAAAAAGGAGACATCACTATGACTTTAGATTCATGAAAAGCTAATAAGGGGAATTCTATGAGCAAGTTTATGTTAATACATTTGACAAATTAGATGAAATGCACACATTTCTTGAAAACTACAACTTACCAAAATAGAACCAAAAAAAACAAACAAAAAAAAGAACATCTGAATAGCCCTATTCTATTAAATAAATAATTTATTACCAAAAACCTTCCCACAAATAAAACTGGGGCTAGACGGTTTCACTAGTGAATTCTACCAAACAGTAACGGAAGAAATAATACAAATATTACACTCGGTCACAAAATAGAGGAGACTGGAACACTTCTCAGCTCATTATATGAGCATAATCATGGTTCCTAAGCCCTGACAAAAACATTCCAAGAATAGAAAATTACAGACCAGTGTCCCTAAGGAACAATTATGAGAAAATCCTTTAAAAATTATTAGCAAGCAGAATGAAACAAAATTAAAAGGATAATACATTTGACCAAAGGAGGTTTATCCCAGGATGGCAAGGTTGGATTAGTATTCAAAATAACAGCTCGGGGTGATTCACTACATTAGCAGAATAAGTGGGGGAAAAAAAAGACCATATCAATGGATGCAGAACAGAAGCATATGAAAAAATGCCATATCTGCTCATGATAAAGTTTCTTAATCTAAAAATAAAATGGAATTTCCTTCATGTGATAAAAGTGAAACATTAATTTGATTTGTTGTTCAGTTGCTAAGTCATGTCTGACTCTTTGCGACCCTATGGACTGCAGCACACCAGGCTTCCCTGTCCTTCACTATCTCCCTGAATTTTCTCAAACTCATGTCCATTGAATCAATGACACTATCCAACCATCTCATCCTCTGTTGCTCCTTTCTCCTCCTGCCCTCAATCTCTTTGACACTAAGATTAAAAAAGAGATAAGGACATCTGCTCTCTCATCGGAGAAGGCAATGGCACCCCACTCCAGTACTCTTGCCTGGAAAATCCCATGGATGGAGGAGCCTGGTGGGCTGCAGTCCATGGGGTCGCTAAGAGTCGGACATGACTGAGCAACTTCACTTTCCCTTTTCACTTTCATGCATTGGAGAAGGAAATGGCAACCCACTGCAGTGTTCTTGCCTGGAGAATCCCAGGGACGGGGGAGCCTGGTGGGCTGCCGTCTATGGGGTCGCACAGAGTCGGACACGACTGAAGCGACTTGGCAGCAGCAGCAGCGCTCTCATTTCTTCAGTACAACATAGAGCTTAACGTCTGAGCTAGTGCTATAAGGCAAAGATAATAAAATTGGAAAGAAAGAAGTGAAGTCTTCATTATTCTCAGACAGCATGATTATATACATAATCACCAACAGAATTACAGAATCTACTAGAAGTTAGTAAGTGTATTTAGCAAGGTTGGAAAATACAAGGTTGATAGATAAAATTAAATTTTAATTCTGAAAACTAGGAGGTTACTAAATGGGAAGATACACCTTGTTCACATATTAGAAAATTTTAAATTAAGATACCCTCTCTCTCAAATTTGTATATATTATAGATTAATGAAATCCCAATAGAAATCCAAATAATATGGTTTTCTTGTGAATTTGATAGTGCTTCTAAAATTCACGTAGAGACATAAAAGACCTAGAAAAACCAATAAAACAATTTTTCACAATGCATAACACAGTTGAAGTACATACTACCTGATTTCAAGACCTAGTGAAAGCTATAGCCGTCAAGACAATGAGTTTGTTTATTTATTTGGCTGTACCGGATCTTAGTTGCAATATGCAGGATCTTCAGTCTTCATTGCGGCATGCAAGTTCTTGAGTTCCAGCATGTGGGATCTAGTTCCCTGACCAGGAATCAAACCTGAGCCCTGTGCATTGGGAGCATGGAGTCTTAGCCACTGGACCACTAGGTAAGTCCCCAACCGGTGTGGTATCATATAAGGACAAACTCGGTGAAAAAGAGTAGTGGGACCCTTTGTAGTTGTTCAGTCACTAAATTGTGTCCAGCTCTTTGCGACCCCATGGACTGCAGCATGCCAGGCTTCTGTCTCTGGGAGTTTGCTCAAACTCATGTCCGTTGAGTCAGTGATGCTATCCAACCATCTCATCCTCTTGTCGCCCTCTTCTCCTCTCTTCTTGCCCTCAATCTTTCCCAGCATCAGGGTCTTTTCCATAGACCTTTAAGGTAAAGATGACTGGCTACTGTGGTAAACTGCCACCATCTAGCCACTGTTACTTTGAGATCTCATTTCGAGGTTTCCCACAGATATAAAAAGCCCTGCTCTGTGACTGTCTCCTTCCATCAGCTCTAGCTGGCCTCGACTCAAATTCCAAGAGATGCTGATGCCTCTCTCACTCGCTCATTGCTAATGGTTTTGAGGAAGGGTGTGCGCTCTAGGTGCTCTTAGACACCTAATTGTTGGATGTGTCTTCTAGCCTTATGTAATACATTCACTCTAACCCCCCCACTTCCCTCAGTCTCTTTATTCCTATCTGTACCATCAGTCAGGGCAACTCACATTTTCGCCAAGTGTAGGCTACAGGCTTTTCATACTTCTAAAGAGCCGCTGTAACAGCCAACCCATGCCCTGGGGTCCTTGCCGGAGTATAAAATCACGTATCCCAAAGTCAATCAATTCTTATCTACCCAGTCTTACATGCTGGCCCCTTAATCAGACTGCTTAAAATCTAACCCCAGTCTGCTCCCCTGGCCCTAATGGCACATGCTAATTCTTGTAACCCTTTCAGTGTGTAGTGTCTTTTCTCTCTCATCAGGATTCACATGTGCCCAGCCAGGAGAGCTGGGAGTGCCATTAGAAAGTGATGTCAGTCTGACCCTAAGACAGAGAGAGGGAGAGAAGGGAAGGAAGGAAGATTAGACTCAGGCTAACTCCAAGAAAGTTTTAGCAATGCTGACGGGGAGTCCTTGAGCCACTCACATCTCTGAGAACTCTTGCATCTCCCAGCAACAGGCCTGCCTCACTATACCTGTTATGCTCAGTCTTGGCTGGGAGCAGCCTGTGGGGAGCACAGCCTTGCTCAAACATACTGGAGGATTTTAGAGCAAAACAGCTGGAGCTGTCAGTTACGCTCTTTGCAACAGAGATCTTGAAGGCAGATTTTCATGACTCCCACATTCTATCTAGGACCTCAGCTGGGATAACTTGACATGCTGTGGGCTGGCTGGATATCTCTATATATCCACATGGCCCCCCAATGGTGAGATTAGGCCTTTTAACAGCCTAGAGGGGACAGGGTAAGTTGCAAAATGGCTTGGGAATGAAGAGTGAGTGTGCCAAGAAACTCAGAAGGAATCTCTATGTCTTTTTAATTTTATTTTTTAACTTTACAATATTGTATTGGTTTTGCCATATATCGGAATGAATCCGCCACAGGTATACATGTGTTCCCCATCCTGAATCCTCCTCCATCCTCCCTCCCCATACCATACCTCTGAGTCGTCCCATTGCACCAGCCCCAAGCATCCAGTATCGCGCATCGACCTGGACTGGCGACTCGTTTCATGTATATTATACATATTTCAATGCCATTCTCCCAAATCATCCCACCCTCTCCCCCTCTCCCACAGAGTCCAAAAGACTGTTCTATACATCAGTGTCTCTTTTGCTGTCTCATATACAGGGTTATTGTTACCATCTTTCTAAATTCCATATATATGCGTTAGTATACTGTATTGGTGTTTTTCTTTCTGGCTTACTTCACTCTGTATAATAGGCTCCAGTTTCATCCACCTCATTAAAACTGATTCAAATGTATTCTTTTTAATGGCTGAGTAATACTCCATTGTGTATATGTACCACAGCTTTCTTATCCATTCATCTGCTGATGGACATCTAGGTTGCTTCCATGTCCTGCCTATTATAAACAGTGCTGTGATGAACATTGGGGTACACGTGTCTCTTTCCCTTCTGGTTTCCTCTGTGTGTATGCCCAGCAGTGGGATTGCTGGACCATAAGGCAGTTCTATTTCCAGTTTTTTAAGGAATCTCCAGACTGTTCTCCACAGTGGCTGTACTAGTTTGCATTCCCACAAACAGTGTAAGAGGGTTCCCTTTTCTCCACACCCTCTCCAGCATTTATTGCTTGTAGATTTTTGGATCGCAGCCATTCTGACTGGCATGAAATGGTACCTCATAGTGGTTTTGATTTGCATTTCTCTGATAATGAGTGATGTTGAGCATCTTTTCATGTGTTTGTTAGCCATCTGTATGTCTTCTTTGGAGAAATGTCTATTTAGTTCTTTGGCCCATTTTTTGATTGGGTCATTTTTCTGGGATTGAGCTGTAGGAGTTGCTTGTATATTTTTGAGATTAGTTGTTTGTCAGTTGCTTCATTTGATATTATTTTCTCCCATTCTGAAGGCTGCCTTTTCACCTTGCTTATAGTTTCCTTTGTTGTGCAGAAGCTTTTAAGTTTAATTAGGTCCCATTTGTTTATTTTTGCTTTTACTTCCAATATTCTGGGAGGTGGGTCATAGAGGATCCTGCTGTGATGTATGTCGGAGAGTGTTTTGCCTATGTTCTCCTCTAGGAGGCTATGTCTTCTTATAACCTTGTTCTGAACTCCACATAGTATCACTTCCCCCATATTCGCCCATATTCCCCCATTACACATCCCAGATTCTTCATGGGACCGTGTCACACAAGAAGTGGGAGACTCTCTTGGAGACCATACCGTGGTGGGATATACATGCATATGCGTGCATGCTCAGTCGCGTTCCACTCTTTTTAACCCCATGGACTGTAGCCCGCTGGGCTTCTCTGTCCATGGGATTCTCCAAGCAAGCATACTGGAGTGGGTAACCATTCCCTTCTCCAGGGGATCGTCCCAACCCAGGGATTGAACCTGCATCAGCAGGTGGGTTCTTTACCACTGGGAAGGCATACATGCATGTAAGCTCTCACAATTCTTCATGTGCCTATGACAAATGACTAGCCTTTGAAGTTTTCATATTCCTGACGCATTGACTCATTCAGACAATTGTCTGTAGCAACTCATGGGTTATTGATTTGTTCCAAGATCCTTTAGCTTATGTTTGAGAAGCTTTTTTCCCCCAGTACTTTTCATTGGATTGCTTTTTAAAAAAGGGTTCAGGATGGGGAACACATGTATACCTGTGGCGGATTCATTTTGATATTTGGCAAAACTAATACAGTTATGTAAAGTTTAAAAATAAAATTAAATTAAAAAAAATAAAAATAAAAAGAATTTTATTATAGATGATTTACAATGTTGTGTTTCAGGTGTATAGCAAAGTGATTCAGTTATAAATGTATTCATCCTTTTTTAGATTCTTTTCTCATATGTTGTCACAGAATATTGGGTAGAGTGCTGTGTGTTATACAGTAGGTCATTGGTTATTATTGGTTATCTATATTAGTAGTAGTGTATGTATGTTCATCCCAAGCTCCTGATTTATTCCTCCCCCCTCCATGTTTCCCCTTTGTGTTTTCCATCTGTTTTTGTTAAGTGTCATTGTTTAATTTTTTTACATTAGACCCTACATATGAGAGAGAGCATATGATATGTGTCTTTCTCTGTCAGACTTACTTCATTTGGTATAGTAATCTCTAGGTCCATCCATTTTGCTACTATTGGCATTATTTCATTCTTTTTAATGGGTGAGTAATATTCTGTTGTATGTGTATACTTCATCTTCTGTTGATGGACATTTAGGTTACTTCCATGTCTTGGCTATTATAGTGCTGCCATGAACTATTTGTATATAGTGTGTGTGTGTATAATATTTTATAAATAGTGTGTATATGTCAATCCCAATCTCCCAATTTATCCCTCCCCCCACCTCAACCCCCTGGTGACTGTAAGTTTGTTTCTGCATCTGTAACTGTATTTCTGTTTTGTAGGTAAGTTGCCTTATACCATGTTTTTTTTAGATTCCACATATAAGTGTATGCACCACATCTGTATGCATTCCTCCGCTGATGGACATTTAGGCTGCTTCCATGTCCTGGCTATTGTAACCAGTGCTGCAATGAACATTGAGGTGAGTGTATCTTTTCAAATCATGATTTTTCTCTGGATATATGCCCAGGGGTCAGAGAAGGCAATGGCACCCCACTCCAGTACTCTTGCTTGGAAAATCCCATGGACGGAGGAGCCTGGTGGGCTGCAGGCCATGGGGTCGCTAAGAGTCGGACACGACTGAGCGACTTCACTTTCACTTTTCACTCTCATGCATTGGAGAAGGAAATGGCAACCCACTCCAGTGTTCTTTCCTGGAGAATCCCAGGGACGGGGGAACCTGGTGGGCTGCTGTCTATGGGGTCGCACAGAGTCAGACACGACTGAAGAGACTTAGCAGCAGCAGCAGCATGCCCAGGAGTAGGATTGCTACATCATGTGGTAAATCTATTTTTAGTTTTTTAAGGAACCTGCATACTGTTCTCCCTATTGGTTGTACTAATTTACATGCCCCCCCACACACACCTTTTTGAGCATTTATTTGTGGATTTTTTGATGATGGCCATCCTGCGTGATGTGATGCCTCATACCCCACTGTTGTTTTCAGTTTTGAAATGATTTTTCATTTCTCTTAATGATGTTGATTATTGATTTTTGACCATCTATATGTCTTCTTTGGATAAATGTCTGTTTAGATCTTTTGCCTATTTTTTGATTGGTTTATTTTTTTTTGACGTAAGAGTTACATGAGCTGTTTATATTAATCCCTTATCAGTTGCTTCATTTGCAAATATTTTCTCCCAGTCTGTAGTCTGTGTTTGCATTTGGTTTATGGTTTCCTTTGCTGTGCAGAAGCTTTTAAGTTCAGTTAGTTCCCGTTTGTTTATTTTTATTTTCATTATAATAGTAGCTGGATTTAAAAAAAAAGATACTGCTGCAATTTATGTCAGTGTTCTGCCTATGTTTTCCTCTAAGAGTTTTATCGTATCCAGCCTTACATTTAGATCTTTAATCCATTTTGAGTTTCTGTGTACAGCCTTAGGGAGTGTTCTGATTTCATTCTCGTACATGTGACTGTCCAGCTTTCCCAACACTGCTTATTGGTGAGACTGTCTTTTCTCGATTGTATATTCTTGCCTCTGTCATAGATTAATTGATCAGAGATGCATGAGTTTATTTCTGGCCTTTCTATGCTGTTGCATTGATCTGTATTTCTGTTTTTGTCCCCATACCGTACTGTTTGGCTGAATGTAGCTTTGTAGTGTAGTGTGAAGTCAGGGAGTCTGATTTCTCCAGGGAGTCTGATCTCTCCAGTTCTGTTTTTCTTTATCAAGATTCTTTTGGCTATTATTTGGGGTCTTCTGTGTTTCCATATAAATTAAAAAAATTTTTGTTCTCGTTCTATGAAAAATGCCATTGGTAATTTGACAGGGATTGCATTAAATCTGTAGATTGCCTGGGGTAGTATAATCATTTTGATTGATTATATATTGATTAAAAGAACCAATATGGTCAATATTGATTCTTCCAATCCAGAAACATGGTATCAGTATATCTTACCATCTGTTTATGTCTTCAATTTCTTCCATCAGGATCTTACAGTTTTCAGAGTACAGGTCCTCTGTCTCATTGGACTGTGGACTGTTTTTAAACCTATTTTAGACACTCATTTTATCTTTAAAAACTTAATATATATTAATAAAGAATTTTAATATTGATATACCTACCATATGACACTTAGAGAAAAAGCAATTATTTCAAAAGTAGAAGAAGTCTCACAGTTCAAGGAATCCCTACCAACAAAGCACCGTGGAAATTCTCTTCCTAAAACACCAAAAGCCTCTCTTCAAATAATTTTCATGACTCAACCACTATTTATTTTAATTCTCTCTTAAGCATGAAATGACTTCTTTTTGAAAAAAAAAATCCCATAAAGTTGTTTATAGACATGTTTCCTAGTCCAATAGTAGTATACATAATGTTCTGGTATAAATTGAAAAACAGTGAAATGTGGAGCATTCGGTATAGGTTCATCTTAACCCATTCTTACGCCAATGCTTAAGATATTTTTTGGGTAAAGAGTGGTTCTGGAGGAGACAAGAAAGAGCTTTCCAGAAACACCACACATGTTCCTTCATAAAAATAATACCAGAGTCCTGGTTTAAGTCCAGCCAGGTTGGCTGCCTGTAAATTCATTATCAGTCTTTCTTTAACATGGCTCTAATGGATCTCTCTTACCCCCTGGCCACAGCAGAATTTTAATCAGGCTTTTCCTAAGCAAAGGGTTTATCCACACTGGGGCAGACCTGGTTTGGAACATTTTATTGGCAACACTGGTGTCATATTTAGGAACCATAGACTTTTGTCAGACTGGGTTAGCTTGAATGACAAGTATCAATGATCAGCTATATTTGAAATATTGTTAAAGTACCTAGAAATAATAGGCATTAAAATTCATTCCATTCACTGCCAACAAACCTCTAAAGATTTCTTGTCCTCAGTGGAACCAGCATACTGTAATTGTTATTTGGAACTGAACGTAACCTCAACAGCAAGAGAGACAATGCAGTCCTCTCATTAGGCACATGCTCTAGGATCGTTTATTTTAATGCTTTCAAATAAATATGTTCCATGCAGCACACCACAATAAATAAGGAGCAGCAATGTTCTTCTAGTAAATCCATTCATAATGTGAGTCACCGTGTAAAACACCACATCTCAAGTCTTTGGCCCTGTACCATAGCATAAAGCACACCACATCTGTACCTAATCATATCTGGCTTCATATGGATTTAATAGGACTATGCCAGGAGTGTGTGTGTAAGCACAAATTTAACCAGAGGTTTCCAGCTATTAAATACAGCTACTAAGTAGTTAAAAGGCAACAACTCAACCCAGAAAGGCTCCCACCCCACTACCCCCATTTTTGAGACAGAAATATAAAGACAGAAATGCTCTGGTGAATTTCAGGTCAGTGGACAGTATGGTGGGCTACATCTGGAATACTTGGAGCAAAGCTGGCACAACATGGCCCCCAAAAGGCCACGGCAATACTGATACTGAATGAACATGAATACAAGCGGACTTGACCGCAGATGCTGAGCTCTAGGTCTAGGTGGGGACGGCTCACGTCCACTAGGCAGATAACTCAACGGCGCCCTCCTCCTCGCTGTCAGCTCTGTTAGCACGGATCTCCACGAGGGTCCTGGCAAATCGGGTCCACTCGTCATTGTGGGGAACTGCAAGCTGCAAAGCAAATGAATGGAAAATGGTCAACAAGCTATCTTTTACACCGAAAGCCTTGAAGCCTGCATGACCGTTCCTCTTGAAACAGATGATTCCCATGGAATGCAAAGGAAATCAGATATTCTTCCTTGAATCAGAGCTCTGAAATGCTGCTCTTAAACTGATAATTTAAAAGAATACTGTCACTCTCAGAAGCACAAGCATGTGTGCGATTTATAAAACATTAAAAAACTTCTGTAAACTATACAGTTAATACAGTAGCCACATTAAAGCACTTGCAGTCAGATGACCAGAATTACAGCAAACATGACAAATAAAAACTGTATTATTAGGACTTTGAAATGATGGTGGTATTGTCTAAGTCAATGTTACAGATCCTTTTTAAAAAGATGTTGCTAAACATGCCAGTATATATGACAAAAGTATAGTTTATATATACAAAGAAACCTTACTACTGTAATAAGATGCTTTGGCTTTTCTAGCAAGATCCTATGATGAAGCCGATGAATAATAATAATAGTAACATTTATCAAAATTTCTGCTCTAAGTACTTGACATGATTTCTCCTCTTTCCTCACAGCAATCCTATGTTGGATAATCAGAGTATTTCCATGTTGCAGAAGAAGGTCAATTGAGGCACCGAAAGATCAACTCATCTTGCCAAAGTTGCCCAGCTTGCCAGTATCCGTGCCAATGTCATCTGGTATTTATATCCTTAGCCAGTATTCTATACAAACTCACCAAAAAGAGGGACTTATAATCCTATACATATCTTCTCCTGCGCACAATTGAGTAGGAAAAATTAATCCCATCTGACACAAATCACATGCATGAATTTTTGTGAGCTGAGTTGAAGGGTAATGATTTCTCTACATGGCATCCAAAGATGAACTGTTTAGGTACCATGCAAGTGTTTGGAATAAAACAGAATTATTTGACGATGAGAAGCAAGATCAAGTAGAAGTCCAAATTATTTTCATATAGAATAAAATGTATTTCGACTGTAGAGCCATTTACTCAGAGGATTGCCATGCAAGACATAACCCATCTACAGATGTTGGTGCCACACGTGCTATCCACATATTTCATAAACGTCAATAACACATTCATCCCAATCAGTGTACATTTTTAAAAACAAGCAAGTAAATCTGAACTCTGAGATCGCTTTTACAGCTGAAAAATTTCTTACTGTATAAAGCCAAACTTTTAGAACTTAACATTTTTATTACAGAGGCTGGTATTCTCAGATACGATCTATCCAAGACAACTTATTAAAGAGTCATATCATCACCCTGCAAAGTACATCCTTCAGTGCGTGTTCTGGTCCTCAGGTGGTTTCAAGGATATAATTCTGCAAATGATATACAGGTGCTTGTTTTCTTAAACAACTTTTTTTGGGGTGCTTCTTTCTTATTTGTTATTTTGAGAAATGCAATACTAACAAGAACTCTGATTTAGTCACATGAGTGAGTTCTGAATGGTGCAACACTTACCTAGTTACTGAAATGAATCCACATTCCCGTTCAGACAGTGACACAAGTTCACAACAGTCTCGAACGGCAGTATTACCTCTTTGCTCAGTTCATTTGCTCTACTTTGAGTTCTTTTCCTGTGCTCCACTATTCTTCATTTTTCTCTTCAATTTTAGAAAATACTGCACTGGGGAAATGAAGTCCTTAAAATAAATTATATGAAAGAGCTAACAAAAAGCATGAGCAGAAATGGGTTACACCATATTTATATGAAAGCATAGGTCTACTCTCCGTCTCTTCTCCAACTCCTGACCAAGCACCCTCCACCCCAGTGAACCACAAAACAAAAAGCTCAGGAGGAGACAAACGCCAATCATGATAACATACTTATGAATTTGTCTCATGGAAGGTGAGAATCAAGCTAAATCTGAAACACCTCATAAATTCACATAACATTAAATATTGGAAGAAAGCAGGTCTCACTAATAAAAGTGATATAGTCTAGGGGTTTGACTCCTAAACAGAAAACTACATTTATTATTAGTTAAAATGGTACAAATTTAAGTTACTGTATGATGCTGTATGTAATGTTTGATTGACAGCAATGTATAGAAAATATATCCTAAAAAAACCCCAGGTCCGTGTGTTTACAGTTTCATGTGGTGGTCATGGCAAGAGTGTTAAGAAACAACTCTAACAAACACTATGAGACATGAAGGCTTGACTTTGCAACCAGATACCGTAAGGGACAGAACAGTATCATTTATGACAACTGAGGTTGCTCATGTAATTTCTTAAAAATGCATTTTTCAGAGGTCCTTTTCCTTTAAGAAATCAAACTAGTAATTCCAGTATTTCTAATAATAAAGCATTAAATTTATATAAGGTTTCACCAAAATTTTGAGGTGTTTTTTTTTAAATTGAGGCATAGTTAAAAACTGTGCTAGTTTTAGTTGTACAGCAAAGCGATTATTTTTTTTTCAGACTTTTTTCCATTTTCCATTACTACAAAGTATAGAATATAGTTGTCCATGTTAATCAATAAATTTTTGTTGCTTATTTTTATATATAGTAACTTCTATCTGTGAACCTCATACTTCTAATATATCCCTCTTCCCCCTTATCTTCCCTTTTGGTAACTTTGTTTTCTGTGTCTGAGTGTTTCTGTTTTGTATATACATTTATTTCTATCATTTTTTAGATTCCCACATTATGCAATATTATATTTGTCTGGCTTACTTCACTTAGCATAATAATCTCTTGGTCCATCATGTTGCTACAAATGGCATTATTTCATTCTTTCTTATAGATAAGTTATATTCTGGCCTGGAGAATGCCATGGACTTCGCAGAGAGTTGGACACGACTGAGCGACTTCACTTTCACTTTATATTCCATTATATATCTATACCATTTTTTCCTTTATCCATTCATTTGTCAATGGACATGTACATTGCTTCCTTGTCTTGGCTACTGTAAACAGTGCGGCTGTGAACACAGGGGTGCATGTATCTTTTTCAATCAGAGTTATGTTTTTCCAGATATATACCCAGGAGTGAGACTGCTAGATCATATGGTAACTATTTTTAGTTTTGTTTTTTAAGGAAACTCTATACTGTTTTCCATAGTTTCCACACCAATTTACATTCCCACCAACTTTGTTGGAGGGTTCCCTTTTTTCCACACCCTCTTCAGCTTTTATTTTTACTCTTTGATGCCCATTCTGATCATTGTGAGATAATAAACTAGTTGTGGTTTGATTTGCATTTTTCTTATAATTAGTGATGTTGAGCACTTTTTCAATGTGCCTATATAGCCATCTGTCTGTCTTCTTTGGGTAAAAATCCCCATTTTTTAATTTTTTTAATATTTTGGATACTAACTTATATGAGCTGTTTGTATACTTTGGCTATTACACCTCTCTCAGTCACAGCATTTGTAAATATTTTCTCCCGTTCTTTGCTGTGCAGAAGTTTAAGTCTCATTAGGTCCCATTTGTTTATTTTTGTTTTTATTTCTACTGCCTTGGGGGACTGATCTAAGAAAATATTACTGCGATTTGTGTCAGAAATGTTTTGCCTATGTTCTCTTCTAGGAGTGAGTTTTATGGTGCCATATATTTAACTCTTTAAACTATTTTGGATTTATTTTTTTATATGGTATGAGGGAATATTCTGATTTCACTGATGTACATGCTGTCCAGCTTTTGTTGAAGAGACTGTCTTTTCTCCATTGATTATTGTTACTGCCTTTGTTACAGACTGACAGTAGATGTGTGGGTTTATTTCTAGACTTGCTCTTCTGTCCCCCTGACCTATGTCTATTTTTGTGCCAATACTATCTGCTGTTTTGATTACTGTAGCTTTGCGGTATAGCCTGAAGTCTGGAAGGTAGGTCTCCTGCTTTGTTTTTCCTCAGTTTTGCTTTGACAATTCTAGGCCTTTTGGGATTCCCATATAAATTTTACAATTATCCGTTCTAGTTCTGTGAAAAATGTCATGGGTATTTTGACAGGGACTGTATTAAATCTGTAGATCGCTTTGGATAGTATGGCCATTTTAACAATATTAAATCTTCTAACCCAAGGGCATAGGATATCTTTCCATTTCTTTGAATCATCTTCAGTTTCCTTTATCAATATTTTATAGGTTTCAGTATACAGATCTTTCACCTCCTTTGTTAAGTTTATGCCTAGGTATTTTATATATAAATATGTTTTATTTAAATTTTTTTTTTTTTTTTTGGCTGTACTGCACAGCTTGCAGGATCTTAGTTCAAGAAAGTGTACCACTGGACTGCCAGGAAATTCTTCGTAGGTACTTTTGATGTGATTTTAAATGTGATTTTTTTTTTCTACTTTCTTCTTCCAATATTTCAGTATATAGAAACGTAACAGATTTCTGTTTATTAATTTAAAAATGAGTTTTAGCAAATTTAAAAGTTTTTGATAAAAATATACCCTACCATAGAACTTACATTTGACTTTTTTCCATAGTGGTGGAAATAAGAGTCCTTAAAAATGCAGATTCACCCTCATAAAATGTTTCACCATATTCTAACATAGCTCGCTGTCTTTTTTATCTGTGGAAGTTTCACTTAGGTTGGGAAAATATTAGAAGTTTTCTTTCTTTTGATTATTTTGCCAAACATTTTCCTCACTAGAAATGTTAGTTTGCTTTGCTTGATTAGCACAGGATGAAAACAAAATTGCTTCCAGAAACTTAAATTTATCTGCCTCACTCTATTACGCTTTTTCATCTAGCTGACAATAAAACCAGATCATCGTAATGTTAGACTTAGAGGGTGAGCTGCATACTGCCCCATTTGCAGAATTAAATGTCACTGTCAGGATGCACTTTGAGTATAATCTAAGCTTGAATGTGTCAATGTGTATTCACAGGTTGTATCCACACCCAAAGTTAATAATTTCTGCCATTTTAATACCTGTAGGTAAGACCGAACAGGTGTCCTAACAAACAAGACCACCACTCTTTTCATTTTAAACAGCATCTGTCTGGACAGAATCGTGTCCTTCTTACCCTTGGCAGCTCCTAACGCTTCTCCTGAGCGCAAATGCATTTGAAACTTTCTCTAGGAGACTTTCAATCCAGTAATGCCTTATTCATTAAGTAACTGAAAAATCTCTGTCATGTTTCTTAGTCAAAGAAAAAGACTGCTGTCATGCCCCTCTCACTAGCATATATATGTCTTTTTAATAATGATTTCAGCGTGGACTGAGTACCAACTATACGCCAGACACTAGGGTAGGACTGAAGATATAATGGTTAATCATTCTGGCATATGAAGACAATGCATATTAATTACCATGTTTTCTTAGGTCAAAATGTGGGAATACTGGCATCGTTTTTTTTTTTTTTTAATTTCACTGACATTCCGAAAGTGAAGTACTTGAAAATTGACCTCCTTACAGAGACAATTGCAACGTTCCCTGGGATGTGCTGTGTGTCACACAAACAGTGGGGGAGCAAATGGCATGTTAATGACATGGTTTCAGCATCTCTTCAAGGTTCTATCAAGGCATTAAAGGCTAAACCTAGACCATCACTATAGATTGCACCCCCCCCACCCCGCTGGAAAACACTAGTTTAGAATAATTTTCAAACAACTGACATTTCTGATAGGAAATATATTCCTAAGTTTCTATTGGTGATGAGTAATTTCAATTAAACATGAGAACTGGGAAGCAAATAGCCTAGTTATATCAAAGGATACCATAAAAAAGAGATTGTAAAAATTGAGCAGTATTGTACTGAATCAAAGTGGATCTGGAAACATTTTCTGCCTTCAGATTCATCTGCCAAAGTCCACAACCCAGGTCAGAGATGACTCAGATTTTCCTACTGCTTCATAATCAGGGTTCACCAATATCTAGTCCACCCCCCTCCCCCAACTGTATGACTGTTTTCTAACTTTTCGCTAAATGTATAAAGCATTTTTATGCCAAAAGCACTCAGGGTGCTGATTCCTGAAATAACAAAATCTTTGCTCTAAGAGTAAATGCCTTTTAAAGGAGATGACCATATATTTACAGCTGAGGAAACTAAGGCAAAGGCAGTTTCCGAGGTAGCAATTTGGCCTTACGGAGGAGGTAAGGTAACACGAACCTTAGATTTGCACAGGAAGCTTCTGTCCTGCTCTCAGCTTGCTTAGTGGCCATGGTCAGGCCCCTAACCTCTCATTGCCTCAACTGTAACAGAGATAATGGCATCTGACCCACGTATCAGCAGAGATGTGGAGAGGATGAGAAAGGTAATCTAATGCAGAACCATGAGCTCAACACAGAATAGCCATGCATTCTTTTTCTTTGAACACTCAGATTGCACATATTCCTAAAAATGATACATTAATATATTGAGTGGCATACATATCAATTCTATATTATTTTTGTGGTTCTGTTTTCTTTAGGAATTCTTTCGAATGTCTGCTATGTGAGGACTTTAAGGAACAGGCCTCTAACGGGTAGGAAATGGAAGGACAGGGAGCTCAGTGATTTGCTCCAGGCCACGTAACTTGCCCCCAATCAGTGGGGGGCAATCAGGAGCCTCACCCCTTCAGGGAATAAATGCCAGCGTGCCATGGCAGAAGGGCAGGCAGGTCATGTGTTCTCAGTCACCTGCTAAAAGAGTCTAAATATTATTTTTAACCTTCTAAGGTTCCTGAAAGATGCACTGTCAGAAATAAAAAGCAAAAGTTGTGGGGGAAACTCACGAAAATCTATCCTGTTCATGCTTCCCCTCCATCCCTCCAGTTCGGAGGCTGTCACCGGTCTGCCCTCCTCCCACACTGGAACGGGCCCCCCCCCCCTCCCCCAGATCCTGCCCTGCCTTACCCCCAGGTAACTCTCTAGGCTAACCACTGTGCCACAGATTGCATAATTCGATTTTCAGAATGGAGCCAGGAAGGACTTTTTTCAACCTCAGACATCATCCAGATATGATTTCTTTCACAGCTCTGCCAATAATTTGCTGTGTGTCCTTAGGAAATTTATGTCTCTAACATCTCAGATCTTTCCTTCCTCATTTGTGAGAAAGGAATTCTGGCCACTAACTCCCAGGGCCACTGTGAATATTAAATAAGACCTCCCCCCAAATATAAAGAGTTTAAGCTCAGTGTCTGGACATTACAAACCATGACTAAAGGTTGTTTGCCCTATATTTTTCCTTCTTAATGTTAATTCCCTCTCCTCCAATTGCTGTTGCTTCCTTTTTTCTTTCTTCCATTTCCTTCCATTCACCTATATAGAGCTGCGTATTTTTGGAAGTACACCTTAAATTTTATCACATTTGCTTTCTTAAAAGCCCACACAAATTACTTCCTAGACAGTCACACATTTAATAATAGCTAAGGTTTATGAACTGGGTGTGGGGAAAGGGTTCTTTCAGATCACAAGAAAAATCAGAGGATGCTTTGTTAATTAAAAAAATTAAACATAAAGTATAATTATTCCTTGTAAACATACACATACACACACGTGCATCTTTTCCACATATGACCAATACAGTTTTATCAAGCTATTTCCTTTTTATGGCACTTTCTTTAGTGGGATTCTACATTTTTAGCTCAAGTCGTAAGGCCTTGTAACCACTGAACATGCTGTTATAAAAATCAAATGACTTTTTATAACCAGGGTTAAACACACAAATATCATTCATGTGTCCCTTTTTATAAGCACATGGCTAACCATTCTGAACAGTCCTCAGTCAAGCCTCCCTCATTTGTTAGTAATTTTAAAGGGTTTATAGTACCTAGCAGCTGATTTTAAATAGCTGCATTATCTGCAGTAACTCCTACCAGCCCAATGCTATATTTTTTATGGTAAAAATATATCTCAGGCCTTGCTTAGTATAAAAGTAGGTTACTTTTTTTAAAAAAAGCATGGATAATTAAGACAAAAAGTGTTCCATGATTTCAGTTTATGATGCTTAATGTATCTGAGAAACCAAACAAAATGAATAGGACTCCAGGTTTCGGGATGAATATCCCATGAGTATGTGGTTCATCAGCATCTTTGTAATCTTTCAATTAAACGGAGTCATTTTTTTTTTAAAAGTCTGATTATGTTAACCATGGATTCCAAAGATCCATGACAATTCAGCTCCTGTATTAACCTAAAAATGAAAGTTTTCTTTAAAAATGATATCTTACAAATTACCTTTTCACTTTAATAAGCGTTGATTTTTTTGTTTGTTTGTTAATGCATTTACAGGAACTGCGGAGATGAACATGGATTTCTATAGAACTGCTAAACCCTCCTAAGCTCTAAAAGCTTTTTTAAAAGTACGATTATTAACGTCACCCCAGTTCAGGAGACTGCAGACTTACTGGTGTACAAACACACATCTGTGTTCAGAGGAAGCCTATATTTTTTAGGACAATTCCCTTTGCCACACACACAGATGGAAGCGAAGTGGGAGGTAATAAGCAGTGAAACAGCCGTCGGAATGGAACGACCAAGCTCCACTGTATTTAACTCTCTGGAGAGTCTACCATCACTGGTAACAATGGATGAAACCACGAACCAAAATCCCAAGCCAGAATGCAGTGTACCGAGCACATAAATATACTAGAGTGCATACTGTGCGGTAACTAAGTATTTACAGCAGGTTTAGAGCAGTCCAGAAAGTAGAAGTTACATTCATCTCCGCTCTGCAGCATCTGCTATTACCAGTCAGTAGTTAAAATTTCTGTGAAATTTAGCAGCATGCTAACCCATGGGCGTCTGATGATATCTGACTATTTTTTGGTTAAGAAAGTATTTTTTTAATCTAAAAATCCCATCTAAGGGAACCCTCAGTCACTCATGAAGCTTGAGACCTTTCTGCTAAAGTTCTCTTCCTAGAATCTTTAAATGACTTTTATAGCATGTTTGTTAGAACAATACTTTTAAAAAATCCATTACCACCCAATTAAGGAAAGATATAAAGGTAGAACATAAAAGCCCAAAGTAAACAGTGACAAAGATGGGCCTCTATCAATTTCAATAAGCCAGCAAATGTCAAAGGAAATCATTTTAAACACTATTCTAAATACTGTTCTTTAAAAATAAAAATTAACATTTAGAAATACTCTTCATGTTAAAATTTAGCATCATGGGATGCATGACAAAATTCTGAAGTTTTTACCTGAGAAGGGGAAAAAAAAAAAGAAATCACACAGCTGAAAAAGAGTTAATTCACTAAGGCTTAAAGATGACCTTGCTCACATCCATATTAAAATCTTGTCACCCTCGTCTTTAGAAATGTCTTAAGCATTATTTTTCTATTACTTTGAACCACCTATTTTTCTGTTCAAAAGATGGAAAAAAATGCTAAAGACGTTTGACTGATGGGCAATAATGGAAAATAAACTTTTTAAACTTCATTACTACTATTTTTCCATAACACAAAAGATCAGGATGACGGGGAAGTGAAAGCACATACATTACTCAAACTGATCTGTCATAGTAGCTGACTAAACATATATCCTTTCTTTTTCTGATATTATTAGCTATAGTTTTTCTAGTAAATTCCTAGCAACCACTGCATCTAAGCAGTTTTGACAAAAAAGAAGGCTTATTGCTAAACACCTTAAAAACATTTACCAAGGTAATAAAGGAAATGTCATTCCCTCCTACTGAATGTTTGGGCATAAAAGAGGTATTTGTATAATGTAGTTCATGATTTACCGTATCTATAGTGTCCAAAAAAAGCATAATGAAAAAGAAGCATTTTTCCAGTGGTTTAACAACTATTTGAGTCAACTGTTAGGCTTTCATTATGACTAGTGACCAACTGCTCACTTTTAAAAGCAAAGGAGAGAAGAGTAACTGGAATAGAGATTGGAGAGGAAGAACAAGCACTCTTTCTAAGTTTATGTTCTACATACCTTTTCCCCATGCAAATACAGTTATTTTTTCCTGGCCATCAATCTATAGACAAGTTGGAGGCTGCCGTCTGAACACTTCACACAAGTACGCTTTTTCTTAACCTTCAACTTTCACCTGTGAAACATTCATTTACCTGTTTATTACTACTGAGTGCCTGTATGTGCCAGGCACTGTTCTAGGCCAGGTTATCCTGTTCAAATAGATGACAATAGGTAAGTATCTATGGACCTGTAGATGTGGCTCTCTAAAGATCAGAAAAATTCTAGTGAGGAATGTGATTAACCAGAGGAGGGCTGCCAGACTGATGAAAGGTTCTATCTAAATGTTGCAAAAGTACTGGCCGACCGTGAGGACAAAGATCAGAGAGAATTCCGGGCCATTGATCAGTTTTATCTGCCAGCCTAAAAAGTAAGAGTGCAAAACTGCTCCTACAGTGTTAAGCTCTGATATTCCCTAAATGATAAATAATTCATGTTCTAAAATGGAAAAGATGTTCTGATAGCTGACAGTCTCAGAAATTCATGCAAACCTTTCATGAAAGTGGAATACAATGATTCATTCACTTCCTCACTTTGCAAGTCCAGCCTACATGGCATATAAATATTTATACATAAACATGTATAGGCAGATATTTGATTTCATATTCTATTTCAGATATACCAATAGTAACACACATACTTGCAGAAGAAACAAATAACTCTTCATTTCTGTACAGGCCAGTGTTAATCTAGACTCAAAAGATTGGAGCAGCTTCATGCCGTGATTTGAGGCTACTGTTCTAGGCAGTAATGTTTCAAGATAAAATTTAGCAGTTTTGAAATTCTATAACTAAACACAATTTTGTTAGACATAAAAAAAAATTAACACTATAATTAATGACTGCCTCAGAATCCAAACTGTTATTGAAGATGACAGTATGAAACCACAGAAGAATCATAAAGATGATTAATTATACAAACTAATACTTGTTTCAGAAGGTTTATATTCAGAGACCATTTATCACCAAAATGGGAATATATTAATCTCATTGAATATTGCAAATTACTATGCACACATTAATTTGGTTTTTATAAAATTAGATATTAGGGTTTTCTTTTCATTTAGTCAAGTACTCCGTAAAATATAAAAGTCATAAGTATTTTCTTATCAATTCAGAAAAAAAGTGGCTTGAAAATTTATGAACTAATGCTACCTGAATAAGCACACTATTTATATAAGAATTAGTTTAATCATGGTCTTTAACATATGTAATTATCAAAATAGACCCACTGCTACTACATTTACTATAAGATGAATACTTATAACATTCATTGAAATAGCACTTTCTTTTTAACATACTTTTCCTAGAAAAAATCATGTTAACACTAAAATTATAATCATATATTTTAACCAGATGATTTTATTTCAAATACATATAATTTATTATGACAAGGAAATGAACTAATATATTATTTCAAAGTAGCTTATTTTATGTAATTATATTTATTAGCACCCCAAATCTGTCCATACAAATATGCCTTTGTGCTTTTTACTTAACTGCACAGGTTTGTGGCTAATAAACATTCAGGTTAAAAACACTAAGTATCTGGATTTTCAGTTTTTATCTGGATTTGGGCATCACATAAGTCTTTTCCATGGAGGGAAAAACCAAAAGAAGTGTTTAGCATTAGCGAAGGAAAAAACACCGTTTAAGCCATGGAAGAATAAGCTAGCACTTAAAAGACCTTCTCGAGTCCAGAAACCTATGGCCACACTCATTTAATGAGAAACACAAGTGTTCGGGGCAATTATAACTGGACTCTGGTGAGCTGAGCCTAGCTCAGCCCTCCCCTCCCCTCCCGGATGCTGCCAGAACTGAACCACGCTATCGGGCTCCTCGTCGGCAGAGGATAATGGCTTTCATAAAGCACAATAATTAAATCGACTGATTTCAAGTGCAGTTCTTTTTCATTAAGGAACTCGTATTTGCATCAACCCCCAAATTTCAGTTTAACTTCATATTTTGTCTTCTGCATGCCAGCCTTCCCCACAGAGGGGGATTATTTATATTCAGGGCATAAATTCCTGTGGAAAAGGGATGTGGGCCCTGTCCTACTGGAAAACGTGAAGTCATTCCACGAAGCGAACAATTATTGCCTCAGTGTAATCCACTTAAAAACCATACGTGTATTATTTAGTTTGCGTCGCTCAAACACTCTTTTAACTCCCAATACATCCAGTTTATCAGGTGCTACTATGCTGAACAGTGATTTAAAGTACAAGGAAAATGGCTCACGGAATCCCTTTTTCTTCTTACTCTAGCTGTCTGTGAGAACGGCTGGAGGCACTGTTTATAGTCCCTGTACATTACACCTTGACCACCATTCTAAAGTATCTTGCATAGGTCATTTTTCCTACTGGGATTCCAAGTAGAATTTTTATTCCAATTTTTAATTGTAGCTTTAAAATAGATTCAGATGAACGTTTAAAACCACGCTTTAGCGACTGCGTTTGATCTCATATTCTCCTTTTTCCCTTCCAAGATTTTTTAAGGCCCTTTTAACATATTGACAAGTGTCAAATTTACTGCATTTGTTACAATTTGTATAAGATGACTGCCTTTCTTTTGGCCTCCAAGAGTCACAGCAAACAAGGCACACGAAATGGTGCCAGAGCTCAGGGTTAAAATTTAAAGATTAATACACATTCCCTTAGATAATGAGTAAATGGGGTACTAAACAGAGAAAGCCAGGGCAATAAGACCTCCTCATCTCCCAAATTACGGTTTTCCAGTTGCCGTTTTATTTTTCCAACTCTACTTTCAGCTGAAATGATTTTGGAATTTTATCATTTTGACTACTGTAGGAATAAAATCAGGGATCTGAAACTTATGCGTATTTATCCCAACTGAAAACAAAATCTTCCCTAGAAGAGGTTAATGGAAAAAGAAATAAATAGGAGGTAGAAGATAAACTGCTTCTTTCACAACTGGGGCTGCAAACAGCATTCTAACTAATTCAGATAAGCAGCAAACATAGTTGTTAGGGGGTATTTATGGCAGCTGCATCTGTGTGCCTGCACTGAAGCATTAACAATGGCAGCGGGCTTTCTGTAAAACATATCGGTGAGAGAGACAGGTAGCGAGGCTGGTTATCAATCATCAGGACACGTGAATAATTCTACACTCACTGGCCCATGTGCCGTTAAAATCAGCTTTCTCTCTCTATATATAGAAAACCTTGCTATTTGGTAAAGAGCCTTGGCCATGAGTAATTCTTATTTTTAATTCTTAAGAATATGTGTGTTCACACATCATTTTTGAAAAACCCAACAATGATTAACAGGTCTGAAGAAGAATACACTCGACATGTTCAGGTTATATTTGTAGTTAATTTATGACTTGTTATCTTACTCATCTTTCAATTAATTGAATGGGATCACACAGCTCCAAAACATATGGTGTCCTATAGTTCGGGGAGCAAAATCTTGCAAACTTATTCAAGTGCTGGGCTCATTTTAAAATTTAGATCTTCGAATTTTAAGTGGTACATGCAACCACTGTCTATTTAAGTAACTTTTGAGATGCATGAATAGAATAAAAGTTATAGCCAAATAATAAAATGGGTCTTCTCTTTCAAGGAATTCATATAACTTCCATTTATGCTAATGGGAGGTAAGCACCTGCTCTGCAAAGAAAATAGACCCCTATCTGTGAAAATAAATGTGTACAGTATATTTTCCAGATACAATGCCAAAATGAAACAACCAAAAACATATGCTGTATAAACAAAGCATCATGTGGCCTACCTGAAAACACTGCGTTTTATATTTTACCTCCTTACTCATAGGCTTTGAGATGTTACTCATGCCTTTGCCATTTAAATGTAACAAGAAAAAAAAAATGTAACAAGAAAAAAAAACAAAAGGATGGACAGACTCAATCCGGTGATTTCAGTGAGCGCACACACAATCCCGTTTACCCCTTCAGAAGTTCATAATAAATCGCATCAGTAAATCTGGATCCTAGCCACTGCTCTCTGCCATCATCTTAAAAGCCATGGAGGACAACTGTACATAATAGAGGTGGGCACGATCATGGGGGCGCTGTGCTGGGACTCCCTGCAGCAGCTGCACCTCGGCTGGGACAGGAGATGAGGCAGACGGTTGTTAATGGCCGGTGACACCGAGTCCCGTTCTGCAGTGCCCTCTGGTTGACAGTCAGGTCCCACAGGAAGGCACATCAACCTGGACTTGAATGGAGCTGTCTCCACTGGGAGTCACAGAAGTCTCCTTTCAGGGGACAGAGAAAGGCTGTCCCTCTCAACTCCACCTGAAGGTAGGTATCACAGAGCTCGCTCCCTTATTACACTCTCAGTTAAAATTATGTGATCAAAAGAGGGTTGTGGGGAGGGGAACTAGAATATCCACCAAACACCCAAATATCATGATACTGAGAATGTGGAAATATTGCTCTTCTCATCCAACATTTTAAAATAGCCCTAAGGAATAGGTAATAACAATACTGGGCTTCTCGGGTGGCATAGTGGGAAAAATATCCGCCTGCCAATGCAGGAGACACAGGTTCAATCCCTCGAGAAGGAAATGGCAACCCACTGCATTATTCTTGCCTGGAGAATCCCATGGACAGAGGAGCCTGGTGGGCTGCAGGCCATGGGGTCACGAAGAGTTGGACACAACTGAGCGACTTCACTTTCCCTTTTCACTTTCATGCATTGGAGAAGGAAACGGCAACCCACTCCGGTGTTCTTGCCTGGAGAATCCCAGGGACGGCGGAGCCTGATGGGCTGCCGTCTATGGGGTTGCACAGGGTCGGACACGACTGAAGCGACTTAGCAGCAGCAGCAGGGTTCCTCTGCATGGGGCCCTGCGAGACGACAGCACAGGTAAAGCCAGCCTTGCTCTAAAACAGGACCTTAGAGAAAGAGAGCCTGCTGCTCTCGCCTCCTTTCTCCACAGCCTAACAGAAGATTCGGTCAAGAACACCACAGGAGAACAAGCGTGAGATGTCCTCTGGCAGACAAGACCCCCATCTGAGGTACTGAGATCCAAGAAAATGGAACAACAGAGTGTCCTCTCAAAACTACCATTAACTCTCATATACAGATTGTATTTTAAGGCTTACCTGAAAGTGTTTCATCTTCTTCCTAGAAGGTTCCACAGGCCAGGTTTTCTATCCAAAGGCCAGCGTGACTCTGGTGATGGGTTTCGTTCTAATGGGGACTGGAGGACCAATTTTGAATACAGATAATGGGAGCACAGTTTCCGGGCAGTCTGATCCTCAATGACATCCTTTTTCTTTTCCTTTATATTTTCTTCCTTTGAAAATCACTTCCTGCTCAAACCCCTTCTCCTTTCTCAGCAGTGCACCGGTATTGGATTTGACCTTGAATTCCAGATGGGCCAGGCTGCTGTAAAGGCACTCTGTCTGGCTTTCCACAATATGGGTGATTACAGAGGCTGGCGGGGTACTGTTTACGGGGTGCCCTTCTCTTCTAAGGGGCGTCCCTGGTGGCTCAGACGGTAAACAATCCGCCTGCAATGTGGGAGACTGGGGTTCGATCCCTGGGTTGGGAAGATCCTCTGGAGAAGGGAATGGCAACCTGCTCAAGTATTCTTGCCTGGGGAATCCCAAGGACAGAGGAGCCTGGCAGGCTACACTCCATGGGGTTGCAAAGAGTTGGATGTGACCAATACAACAACATTTATGGACAGTTACGCTCCGTCAGTTCCAGGTTGGTGAACGAGACAATAGTAATTACCATCATGGCAGTATTTCCCATGATCTACCATCTCTCCCAAGTGGGCTTCTGCTAAACCTAGCTGTTGGAAAGTCATCTTTCCCTTCAGTACATGGAACTCTACAGATTTGGTCTTCAGAAACTTAGAACAGGGTATTAGGACAGAAAAGTACCCCTTTATTTCTCCCCCAAAACACACAAGATAAATTTGTAAATACGTTACAAAAATACTCAGGAAAATATATACTTTCAGCAAAATTCTGTTGTAAAGTCTGGGTTTTTCTGAGCTATAGATGACTTTTTATAGGATCAAACAACACCGAAGGAACTGTTTGAATATATAAGCCTATCCTGATTTTTGGTCCTTCAGGAAAGGGCTAGAAGATTACAATAGCTTCTCTCAATAAAACTGTAGAACCCTTTTTTTCCTGGTAGTGAATTTGTAGGGATAAACAACCCTACAAATAGTTGGGCCTATTATATGTCACAGAGATTTTTCTATAGCCTGTCTAGACTCCAGACAATAGGTGAGACCGGCCTAGAGTTGCAGACATTTCTATAGTCTGTAATATCACTTAGAAAAGCAAGGGCAATAATACCAAAATGAAAACCAGCCTGACCTGCTAGTACGATAGAGGAAATATGAGTGTAACAACACTATACGATTTAGAAATGATGACAACTACGTAGGAAGAAGTTTTAGCAGCCAAGTATCAGCCAAAGCAACTTACGAAATCAAATATACTCCCAAAATATGAGTCATATTCAAGTAATTCTGTCCCATGGCTATATTATAACGTATTGCAGTAAATCCTGTATACATGTTATGCTGTATTTTCTTATTGCCTAAAGGTGGTGTGTGTGAATGTATATTACATGTATATATGAATTATGTTTATATATGAATTATGTGTGGTCAACATACAGATTTTTCAAAATGCCTTACTTTAAATAAACCAGACTGTCGAACTATCATGCTTTCCAGTCCTCTTTGGATAAAGTACTGTTGTATATACTCCTAAAAGAGTTAAGGAATGTTATGTATAATAAACAAGGGAGGTAGAGAAAGGAGTTTTTAAATTTCATCTATTTTCTACCATTTCATCTCTAAGCACATCTGTTTTCTCTGCTGCAATTATACCCATTATAAACAAAGGAAAGAGAGAAACTTTTTTGTTTCTTAATATTTCTCTTCTTTCCTACCTCTCAAATTTTTTAAACAAAGGAACCAATGTAGAATGCAGGTTTTTGCTGCTTAGTTTTATTTTGATGAAGACCATGAAAAAGATGCACTGACTAAAGTATTCACTGAAGGAAATATTGGCAATGTTTTGGCTTTAGAATATATTGGCAATATTTTCAGTTCTGAAGGGTATTCTCGTTCTCAAAGATTCCAAGCTACGTCAGTAGTCACCAGACCACTCCCTTCTCACCACTGGGGATGGATGCTAACACGGCCTCTGTCCCTGTTGGAACGACTCAGCCTGTGGCATCAGGAGTAGTTAAGGGGGAGTCTACTGAAATAGTATGCAGTGAAACGGAGAGATGCCTCTAGACATTCTACTTAGAGTGGTACATCCCCAAACAGGAAACTCCCATCTCTGAACACGTACACACACAGACACCATCCAGCTTGTAACACAACCAGCTCTGCCATATAGCGTCGCCAAAGTTCCACTGTAGAACAGACCATCCAGGACTGCCAAAATCGTAGAAAGCTCATGGATGAAACCACAAAGAGCCCTTCTCGGTGATCAGCTCTGCCCACCCACCAGGCACTCCAAGCACACTCCTGAGGTGGAGGATGTTACACCTAGAAATGTGGTGTATTTCCCCCCGGAATGCAAATGTTAGATTCATATCACACTAACACAATTTACACAACATGCTTATTTTGTTTGGCTTGAAAGTTCAATATTTTGTCTTTAAGAAAAAACTTCTTTCACCCCATCAGAAATGAAGATTTTTGTCAACACTTTCTAGAGAGTAAAAATAAACAGATCTGTTTTCATAAAATTGCTCTGTAATGTAATATTAAGTGTAGTGTGGATATTCAAGGAGATTTATCTGAAATCAAATATGTAGTTCTTCTGATGTGTGCCATAATGTTCAGAAATATTTTACACATCATGTAATAAGATAAACCCTAGAAGTATACACTGCATATAACAACTTTGAATATCACGAAAACGGTACAAAGTTCTGACTCACCTCAGCTATTTAACTGGCTACTTTTAATTAAAGACTAATAGTATATAGCTTTTAATTGAACATACCAACTAAAGCTTGACTTTTCAAAATAAACAACAAATTCCAAATTCAATGTTAGCATGATGAACTTGGCAAACTTTTCATTCTCATGAAATTGGCAGGGGGGTGGGGTGGGTGGGGGTGCAGGTGGACAGAGGACCATGCTTCATCACAGGACAGCTGGGAATTCTACAGCACTCAGAAAGTAGCCTGATCCTTAACTAACGGGTCCTGTGTGTGGAGTCGGAAGACCAAATTAGACCCCAAGGAAGTCTCCCCAAACTCCCACTGAAGTCAATGGAAATTTGCAAACGTACTCGAGAGGGCTCTCACGGTCCACAAGGTGCTGCCAAAAATTTCACTAGGTATTTAAACCAGATATACAAGCCAAAAAAAAAAAAGAAGCCTGAACACCAAAACACTAAATCAAAACACCCAAACCAGATAACGTACCTCTCCGACGTCGTAGATCCAAATACGGCCTTCTGAGTCCCCAACGGCAACTTCCTTGCCACCTTGAGCCCAACGAACACGGTTCAGGGCAGACGCCCCCTCAATGGCCACACTCGCTGTTGGAACCTGCCAAAGGGGTTACAACAGAAACCAAGAATCTCTGAATATGCACTTAAATATACGAATTGACAATGATACGTTCAACTGGATGAGTCACCGCGGCCTGCGTGCGCATGAAGTAATATACGTCTCTTGTGCAGTTGGTAAAGGATTCATTGTTCTTAAATCATATGCTCCACTGAATTAAGAGGTAGAGAGGAGAGACACTTTAACAAAAAAGGAAAAGAGAGAGAGTCTTTTGCCATAGTCAGTGGGCATGAGTGACATAAATATCTGTGCAGATTATGCAGGGTACACAGACATCACACAGCAGCTAAATGTGAGACTTCTTGATTGGGTCCTGATTTATGGATTGATGGAGAGAGGGAGACTTCAGGATTTACCAAGATTAAGGATACTATAAAAGGTGGGGATGGGGTTTATGGTGAAAAATAAGTCATATTATATTATTAAGTGTCTTCAGGGGAAAAAAATGTATTGATCCCTTGAAACCTCATCATGGAAGGGATGCTCAGAAGAAAAAGTTCAAAACCTCAAGTTCTCCTTTTTTCTTTTCCTCTTTCCGTCCTGTTTTCCTTCCTCCCAGCAGTACCAAGGTGCAGGAAGTGCTAACTCTGAAAACCGACAATACCGTGACAGAGTGGAGCACTTACTTGTAGAAAAGGCCATACACCTCCTCCTTTAATAAGCACCTGAAATCTGACAACATTGATAATTACAAATATTAATCATTATTAAAGTGAACTGGAGGTGCTGAGATGGAACCTGTAGTATTTGTTATAAGAACCTTACTATTTGGAAAAAAGAATTTTAGTGGGTCTACCCCTCTTTCATCATGAGTTGTGTAAACTCACATCTGGAAGTTTGGGAGTTTATAACTGATAGAAAGATCAGCTGTCTGAGCTTCCTACAAGAATGTTGAATAGGAAATGACAACAGCCCATTAAAAAAGGTAAATGTTAAAACAAAAAGGAAAAAAGTATATAGTGAAAAGAGGGCCACCAACATCATCTCATGCCACTGTTTCAAGACCTGTGTCTAATACACATGACTTCTTAGGGTGGAAACACGACCTGGCCTGTGCCTCTGCACCCCCCACGTTCTGTTATTAAGGGAATTGAAACCATCTGTTTATATGAGATTATTGACCCAACACCTATCTTTAAAATAGCAATAAAAACTCCATCATATGTAAGAATCTATGTTTAAATTTAATCCCAAAATCAATAAAAATTCTTTTACCTGCTTAAATCACGGTATGTCAATTGATAGCAAAAATCTAAAACAAAAAGTCCCAGCTCATTTTTTTTTTAAATACACAATTTCTACAATAAAGGGACCTGCTGTGCAGTGCTGTAGACTGAATTTTTAACCAAACTTTTCAAAGGCCAAAACAATATGAATTGCAATAGGCCATAATTCTGTCAATACACTTTTATCATTCGTGTGCTACTCAGAAAACAAATCTGAGAATTGGCTATATAGTTTTCAGAATTAAAATTTTTAACTCCATAATTTAGGGAGATCATAAGGCTCCCACTTTTCATAACGCTGGTTAATATCAGATTTTATCTCTGAACAATCTCAAAAATTGAATAAAAAGTATTTAATCTTAATATAAAGATGACAAAAGATTACTCAAAATAAAATGATTTTTGGATACATTTTAAATTATGCCTAAAACATATTAAAGAATTTTAAATATTTAGAATTAAGTAATGTAGCAAACTGGAGCAATTTCTATTTTAACCATTTAAAAATATCTTCTTTTCATCGATATCATAAATGGTGGGGGTAAAAAAATAGAAACTGACAGTCTATAATACAGGCTAAAAGAATTATGAAATGTATGAAGAAAATGACAAAAATATTTCATTAATTTGACAAGTAATGAGTTTTCAAAAGTTGCTGAATCTATAATGAAAATAATCCATAACTGTCTCTTACTCTTGTATTTCAGTTTCTTATATATTTTCACAGTTTTTAATCATTTTAATTGCACACACAGAAGCTATACACATAATTTACCACACCGCGTAGAGATGAGTAACAGTGCAGTAGGTGAACGTAAAAGCTGTCCTTGCACAGGGGTACTTGGAATAAGTTGGTTTAAAAAGCACTGTATTTTGAACACCGACAAAGCAGCACTGAGGTTTCAGGGTTTTTGTGTTTTTTTTTTTTTTTTTTTTTAAACAAATCTAATTTCTAATCGGACAAATATTTGAAAAATCTTGTTCAACTTGACAGAAGACAAAAATGATTTGAGGGTTTTAAAAAGTGTTCAGTTTATTACTGGATCTGAATCAGGCTCAGTGTTATCTACTATTATTGCAAAAGCAGAACTACATTCACCGCAAAACTAAACGATTTGCATGCCCAGTAATGATTTCTTACAATGCTTAGCTATAAAGGACTTATGTGGTTGTCTCTCGATACCTAGAGAGAGGGAAGGGGGGGGGGATCACATTTGGCAATGCTGAGATATTATTTCATTTTACCTAAAGAGCAGATAAAAAACCAAATCTAAACAAAAAGAGTTGCAGAGGAATTACTAAGGACTTGGTAGGACACTCCACTGCATCATAGTAATAGTTGAGTATCACCTGAACTCACTTCTAGTAAATCTGATTTCTAATTGTGTGTGTGTGTGGAGGGGGGGGGATTGTTTCCTAAATCAATCTGAAAATTGTGTTTTTTTGGTTGTTTACAGTGAATGAGTTTATTCTACCAAAGAGAAACAATATGATTTTAATCAATGGTGATGAAAGACTTTGGGAAACCATCACATTGTCAAGTAGTAGGCACCTTTCCATGAAAGGCAGTAATGTTATAAACGTTTCAGTGTCTGAAATGATGGGCCCTGCACGTACTGCTGCCCTTCATTTCCAAAGACGCTTCATTACATAACTCTTGTCTTTGTCATGTGGTTCTGGTAGCCAAAAGGAAAAATCAAAAACAGAGTTAAATGGAAAGATTTGTAAAAGACAACTATTTGGCAGTGGTTTTAGGTGACTATAATCTTGTATGATACAGTGACTCAATAGTAACACCTGAAGGATATTTCCCTGCCCCTCCCCAAAAAATATCAGGGCAGCCGGCTTCTCCTCACATCCCCCAGCTGTAGGCTTCCTAATTAAAAAGGCTGAGCTGTTTCCTGTTCAGAACACTTCAAAAGACTTCTCCCTTGTTCTCCACTTGACACGTAGTTTTCAGCACTTGTTCTTCTTACCTGTCCACTCTTATTGATGGAGAGCTACCCTGAATCACGGACCAGCTGATGACCAGACCATTTTATTGTATTAAACTGAAGGACCTTTAATATTCAGGTTTCTTTTTAAACTCAACCCCAAACTCTAGTACCTGAAAATCAGCACCTCAATAATTTTGAGAGTGGAAAAAAGGAATAAGACATGTGATATAATTTTACAAACATGAATACATACAGCATGATTTTTAAAAACACTATTTCCCTGTTGTTAATTGCCTTTTGAAAAAAATTTCACTTGTGAAGTACTCCAAATGTGACATGTTAAAATATTTTTAAAAATTACTGAATTTAATATACATGTTCATAGATAGAAACTATTATAAAAGTGGTGAGTTCAGTCTCTTAGACAAGGATTATTTACCTTCTAAAAATTAAATGGAGACTAGATCTAAACATCAACAGTCCAGAGAATCATCTTTTACGGATTTAAAACAAATCGTGCAAACAGCAAACACTGGCAAATAGCCCTTTTAAAAAGCCCAATCTCAAGTCAGAGTCCACAAAAGCTTACTTTTCCAAGTGTTTGCCCATAGAGTTATTTCAACACCACTCTCAAATATGCCCCAGTGTCCTTTCCCGCAGTGAAAGGCGTGAACACGTATGGTTTTGCTCTTTGCAAAGAAGGGTCGTCAATTGTCCAGGATTCTGCCACGGTTTTAGGGATGAAGTGAGATTAAATGATTTGGGGCCAAATGCATCTGCCAATTCCCTGCAGAGCAGCGGAGAATGGGGGGTCGGCAGCACAGCTGCAATTAGAGGGTCTGTCCAAAAAAGGCCGTTTCAGAGAGAGGGGGAGACGGAAAGAAGCCGCCGGCGCCCCCCTCCCAGCCCGCCGGGTCCGGCGCCTGCGCTCACCTCGGTGTCATTGTTGAGGTTCCAGAGGTCCAAGCGCCCCATCCCGTCCACGCAGGCAAAGAGCGCGGGGTGCACGGGCGACCACATGACATCGTACACATAGTCTGCATTGTCTTCAAAGGAGTAGAGCGGCTTGTTGTGCTGTAAAGCAGAGAGACCGTGAAGACTTTGTGGCGCTGCCGCTGCCTCGGGCTGTCTAGCGAGCCTAATTAAAAACTTTGCACATTCACAAAGTGTCATAAAACTTCCCGAGATGAAAGTCCTCGGGAAGGTGAACCGCAGCTTTAAAGTTACTAGAACTGTCCACTGGCATAAATAAATACCGGGGGTGGGGGCGGGGAGGGACTCTTAAGGGGCTGGGGGCTGGGACGGGCGGGGAGGCGGCTTCAGACACAGTAGTGGGAGACATTCCACACAGGTGAACGGCGGCCCGGGAACTCGGGGTGCTCGCCGGGCTACGGGATGCGAGATGTTGGGGGCCGAACCCAGGCGTGCTCTGCTCGCCGGGGTCAGACCTGCGGGGGAAGGCTCTGGAAGCCCGGGCAATCGCGGTGACCCAGAACCCTTAGCACGGAAGGCAACGCCTGCCACCTAGCGGCCGTTTTCCGTGGCTGCAGCTCTGCTTCCAATCCGACTCCGGGGCCAGATTTACACTTTAATGGTTCCTTTGCGCGGGAATGGGGTCACGTATTTTAAAGGGATCTGTAGCTCTTCGGGCACGTGAAACATCTTGCGGTTCTGAGATTCTGGTCTCCCTATCTAGGGTCAGTTCACCCAAATCAGGTGGATTGGTGAGGCTCAATGCAGTGTCCCTCAACCTCCGAGGAAGGCGAATCACATTTTCTAGCTCACCCAATATTTCTAAGAGCCCTGAAAATCGGTGTTTTGGGGGGAAATGCATTAACACACCCCTACTGCATACAAATGCTTTCCCTCTGGAGGGATACAATAAACTAAAATGGCACTCCTGATTTCCAGCGAATATTGTCACATCAAAATAGCACAGAAGTCAGAGGCAAGTATGAAAGTACACCAGAAATAAAACGTAATTGGACTTCATGAATTATTCATTCCATCTGGCTTGTCTTATTCTAATTTCTGCATAATGGCTTTACTAATCCCTGATCAATTAATGTAAAATGAAATTTAAATGATAATGAAAGCCCTAGAGATAAAAGAAATTAAGTATTCTTATATCCTCTGACAGAAATCTAAACAATGGGAGTTTTTTTTCCCAATGTCTTCATCCAGTCAGCTGTCTGTACCCTCTTTATGGGCTCAGTCGAATGCCTGTACAGGCCAGAGTAATAAGACCAAAAAATGATAACACACAATATGAACAAGCAAGTCCTTTCTGCAGAAAATGTTCAAAGAACCTATCTGTGGGGAATCAGCACCAAATATCTGAGCAAATTCCCAAGATGTACTGTGAGGGAAAATAAAAAGGCCAAAATCCATGTGCTGAACTCAAAGTGGGAAAAATCAGTGAGATGACAATAAACCTCCCATAGCCTGAACCTAATGCAAAAATTTAAGGTAGTGACTAAGTGATTTCTCCTTCCATGAATTATCTTGCTTTGGCATTGCTGAGACGTGAATACAGTTGTAAGACTATTAAAGCAACAGAAGATTTTAGGTGAGACATTGCGTGTGTAGGGTGGGTAGTGTGTGTGGTCTTATTTTTAATTTAAGAAGTACCTAAAAAAACATGTAACGCTGTGACCGCAAAAAGAATTAAATGGACATTAGTTTTATAGTTTTGTATTTTACTCCTCTACATTATAACTCTTATGCAAATATAGCTATTCTATCCCATATTTGCACTCTAATTTGGACCTAAGATTATTCACCTATTTGCTATTGATGTAGCTTTTTCCCATCCTCTCTCACTGCTTGGACTAGATGATTCAAACTTCCTTCTTCAGAGAATCTGAATATCCAGTGAAACTTAAAATAATATGATAACATCATCTTTTTAAATTAATATATAAAAAAAAGGCAGGGTAGATAAAGTAGGTAGTCCTTCATTGATCGCTTCTGAGTATTAAATTCTCTTAGTAGAAGATTATTTCTGTCCCAAATTCTTGATTTTATAGCTAGCCAGTCACTATTTGTTAGAGAATATGAGTAACACATTTTTATTAAAATCAAAGAGTAGAAAAGATTTACACATGCTTTAAAAAGCCAGTTCTCAAGACCCTTTATTAAATAACCCAGATGATAGGATAACTGGGTATACAGAGGGGTAGACACAGATGAACACAGATATTCAATAAATATATAACTAATTTATAGTCCTTGCTTTGCTCAATTAGAAAACCATCCAGCTTTAAAGCCATCCAGGCATTTTCTAAGAAGCTGATATTATTTGATATGTTAATTCTCTCAAACTACATTGCTAATCTCTAGTGTTTCTTTCCTTTTCTCTTTTGGTGGCTTTTTCTTTTTTTTTAATAAACTTAGTCAAAACTGTAGTATATCTTGGATATTTTACCTTTTAAACATCTGGAAATAACTTTTAGTTCATCTGACCAAAAGCCAATTTTCTCTTATTAAATAGTCTTGTAGTGAAATGCTAATATTCCCTTATCACCTCCTGCCTCCAAGACTGAATCTTTCATTCTAAGAGTCACTATGCAAGTAATTCTAAATTACAGATTGTGCATGTTTGGGGCAAGGGAGAGGATTTATATTGTCAAAGGATTTGTTTTAACCTTGATAAATTTACAGGATGAAGAAGCCTTGGTCAGGATTGAAGGCATTGATAGGGTACCAAGGGAACCACCATCCATGAACCAGTAGTTCCCAAGATTAGATCAGCAGACGCCAGAGGCACAGGCTGATGCCACTCTTATAATAGTAAGCACTGCTCTTCTGAACATTAAGTGCAGTTTATTTCAATAAAGGAGCTTTCATTCTATCTTATTTGGGACTCAAAAGGTAAGCTGAAAACCTCACTGAAAATTTGTCTCAAACACTTAATATAAAACATCTCCTAATTTACATATATATCATGAAATATTAGCACTTTCATATAATACGTCAAAAGCATTAGGGCCTAAAGATTCTGGTTTTGAATTCTGAAACATAGATGCTTGTATCCACAAAGTTGTTACAGCTTGCTATTACATTAGCACCAGTTTTAAAACACTACAAGTTTTGAAAAGGTGGAAAGTGTAGGGGCAAATTTGACCAATGATTTTTGAGGAGGAACCTGTAACATTATTTGTATGTATTAAAGCTACAGAAGCTTGATAATCTTAGATATTTACTCTGCAAAATACTAGGCCACTTAGCAAAGTAAATATCATTCCACTGTGTGTTACTATAGAAAGTGTTTTTCAAGACAATCACATTTCACTAGGCAAAACCCCCTTCACTTGTGTGTTCTCTTTTCTGATGCCCTGCTTGGTATTGGTGACCTGTCAGAAAAAATAAAAAGGAAAACTGCCTTTTAACGCAGCCAACAGTATGTGTGACGCACGCCAGTGAAATAAAGCTGTAACAACCAGACAAGTTTCCAGGGCTGTGCCCCCCGAATGCTGAAATATCCAGACACGGATCAGCACGATCTTAATGCCCTGATTCTCGAAGTGGAGAAGTAGGCCACCAGTCACCTCCCAGACAGACTTGAAGGGCAGGGAAGGGGAAATTACTGGGTGTTTGCATGTGCCTGACTATATATACATATTGCCTAATTTAATTCACATCAAATCTCTGAAAGGTAGACAGTATTTACAGAAAAGAAAATGATAGTTCAGGAAAGTCAATAGCTTTCCCAAGGTGGTACGTGGCGACACTGGAGTTGGTTCTTTGGTTTTTCTAGCTGTTAAGTACATTTTCTGTTCTCTGGAAATCTATGAAACATAGTGAAGGTCTTCAGTCTTCACAGAAAAAGAAGATCTGTTACCAGTCCTGGCTGCTATCCCATTCAATTCAACCCAAACTTACTAAGCACACATTATGTAACTTATAGGAAGAGTTAAAAATATCACAGTCAGAACGTTTCATTTCCTGAATCAGTTATTAATAATCCCAAGGCTGTTACCCATACAATTCCAGGGACCCTTAGCATCTTGTGACGCTAACAGAAATCTTTCTCTCCAGCAAACTAAGAAAAAGGGTGGAAATGGCCCTCTAGCCAGCAGAGATTAAAGCAGGCCATGCATTAGAGAGTAGAATAAAATGATGCTAAAAGCAAAGATCCGGGTTCAAGTTCACTCAATACCACACAGCCTTGGGTGAAGGACTCCAATTGAATTATATTATCTGATAGATGGGGATAAAACGAGGAGGATGGAACAGAAGAGGAAGTAGGAGAAAGTGCAAAAACTACAGACCTTGGGAAATTTCAACTTAGCATCCTTGGATCTTAGTTTATTTTCATCTGTAAGATGGAAATCTGGAGAAACTGACCTCAAGGGTTCCCACTGGCTTTGTGATTCCATGACTGTTCTGTGGTAAGAGCTGAATGGAATAAAGCATGTGAACGTTTAACAACGAGTTATTCAAAACTACATATTATAATTAAAGCCATCTTCCTTGATGTTCTGTGGAATTTATATCTCAGCAATTTTTTTACTTTGAGTTCATATTTCATCAAAATACACGAAGATATATGAAGGTAGTTTTCAGTGAAAAAAATGAAATAATAAAAGTAATAAAAGATTTATTTGACCAGTTGGAGAAGGGATAAAAAATATTAAATTTACATACAAGAGGCAGGTAGTGAACTCTGTTCAAAAATGAACAGTTACAACATCCATCAACGTTTTACAATAAAGACTTGATCTCTAGATTGAGCTTTGATTTTATAAGTACACTTCTGACAATGAGGAGAGCTGCACATTTTTCCAATCAGTTAAGTATAAAATGATTTCATGAGAGGTGAATTTCTATTTCTGATGTCAGAAATGTACCAAAGTCACATCCAGGAAACATAGTGTTTATTTTCCTCTATATGATTTATTTTCCTCTTATCAGACAGCTCAAGACATCCCAGTGGGCTTTAGTTTTTTGAAGGCTGATGAAAAGGAATATTTTGTGCTAAAATGCTTCCGAACACCTCCCAACACTGTGGTTCTTGAGGTTGCATCTGCCTGTAAATGATTAGCTTTCAAAGCCAACTTAGAAATGTCGACCCAAACCATGAACCTTTCCTTGGGAGGGCGGGAGTAGGGAAGAGGGTATCATATGGGTAGGTCGGATGGGGGTGGACAACTAACAGTAGCATTTCTGTATTTTTATTCTGAAATACAAGGAAAGCAAATGGAATCTTACCTTGAAAACTGTATCTTGTTGGGGAAAAAAATCACCATCACCATAATACTAAACAATAAGTAATAAGAAAACGTCCTTCAAAAATTGTCATGTGGGTTCTGGTGAAGTAATTAAATAGCCAGCCAGTTCTTCCAGGAAACATTAAAAATGTGAGACCACAATATCACTTAAAAAAAAAACAAAACTAAAGGACCCCCAAACTTGAAGCTCACAAAAATGGATGCCTCTACCATAAAAAAAAAGTCCTTATACAAACAAATCCAAACTCACAAACCAAACCAAAAAACCAACTCTGCTGGCCCAAAAAAAGGTGCTGGGAAGTTTGGTGCTGTTGAACCAAATGGAAAACATTATTTGCAAACTACATGCTGGGTCCTCCTGAGGCACAAAGTAGCCTGTATTTATCTTAATTTGTGTGGCTCACATTGTAACAATACTCCTGATACCCAAATCCTACCTTTACCTGCCTCTATCGTGGTGAGAAATTCAAAGTCAGGCATAAACACTTTGGCTGAGCTATTCTTAACAGAGTTAAGTACGGTGAGTCTGTTCGTTGTTTGGTAGCCTCAACCAAAAGTACATCTGAGGACTTTAATTTGAATTAGTTAATATAAAATAATTAGAAAGAAGGCTCTAGAAATCCAGGAAAGAAGCCTTTGCCTCTGTATAAATGTAGAAGTTCTGCTGAATAAGCCACATAAAAGGTGTTTTTTGTTACACTACCTTCCTCTCCTGCTTATTTGCATGAAAAATCCTTCTAATCCAGGAGGCGCCACCAATAAAGAGGATAATTATCCATATAAAAGAATGTATACATATTCACAGGTTTTGACTAGTATTTGAGTGTTTAAAGCCACGGGAAAAAAACCTACAAGCTTCGCCTCCCTCGTTCATAAAGGAGTATATTTCTCCCTACACAGGCACAATTTTTATGCACATCAGCGGCACCTAAGGGTTCGCCTTTAAAACGGGCCTTTTAGTGAAGCCTGTAGAGAATTACTGTGAAAACACTCAAGCTGGGGTGCACTCCTGAACTGAACTGTTTGGGTTCATCTTAGCTGCTAGGGCGCTTTGGGTAAGTTCTGCCTCCTGACTGGGGGACAGGCAGAGCAGAGAGTGTCAGTTGATGGTTGGCTCTTTGGTACCATTCAGGTGGTCTTTCTCTGGACTGCTGGCTTCTCTCTGATACAGACTCTGTGACTGTAGAAGGAGGCAAGCCAGTTTAAAAAGAGACCTTCCCTGGTTACTGCTGCCCCGACTGTATTTCTACCACGGGTGAGTGGTTTCACACCAAACACAATGCTGGTTAAAGAAACATTCATTGTACAGATAACATTCAGGTTGGTGAGAGACTGTGTTAGGAGGGAGGAGGGAATGGGTGGAGACTGATGTTTAGGACATGATGGTGGAGACGGATGTCCTCGGACTGGACCCACGCAGCCAGAAGTGTGGTTGTAGCTGTACCTTTAAAGGTTAGAAAGACAAGCAAGGATAGCGGTGCTTGCAGCCTTAAGCAGCTTTGCGTATTTCTTTGTTACTACTTAGGGTTAAATTGCACAACGGCATTTTGTTAGTGAGTAGATTCAGTGGTAGAACATCTCCACTCTGGTCTAAACTGTCCACCTCCATCCAACTCTAGTGTCTGGCTTACAAACTCTCTCCCCATTGTAAATAAATTTATATGTAATGTATATTTGTATATATATTTATAAAATACACATATATATGTAGAAAAATGGGCTTCCCAGGTGGTACTACTGGTAAAGAACCCACCTGCCAACACAGGAGACATAAGACATGTGGAACTGATTCCTGGGTCAGGAAGATCCCCTGGAGGAAGGCATGGCAACCCACTGCAGTATTCTTGCCTGGAGAATCCCATGGACAGAGGAATCTGGTGGGCTACAGTCCATAGGGTTACAAAGAGTTGGATACGACCAAAGCAACTTAGCACGCATGCAAAAATATAAATATATAAATTTAGAAATACATAATTCTTAAAGATTTAAAAAGAAAGGTATAAGCCTAGATGGAATTCCCAGGTGGGACAGCGGTAAAGAGTCTGTCTGCCAACGCAGGAGATGCAAGAGATGAAGGTTCAATCCCTGGGTAGGGAGGATCCCTGGAGAAGGAAATGACAACCTGCAACAACAACTCTTGCCTGGAGAACCCCATGGACAAAGGAGCCTGGTGGGCCACAGTCCATGGCGTCGCAAAGAGTCAGACACGACTGAGCAGGTGTGCAGGCATGTACATAAGCCTAGATCCATAGATTATATCTTCCCTGGTGGCTCAGCTGGCAAAGAATCTGCCTGCAATGTGGGAGACCTGGGTTCGATCCCTGGGTTGGGAAGATCCCCTGGAGAAGGCAAAGGCTACACACTCCAGTATTCTGGCCTGGGGATTTCCATGGACTGTATAGCCCGTGCGGTTGCAAAGAGTCAAACATGACTGAGTGATTTTCACTCTCACTTCATAGAGTACATCTTGACTCTCCCTCCATTCTTATGTCTAAATTCTACAGGGTAAACACGTGCCAGTTCTCAGAGCTAACCTGACATTAGTGGTCACACTACGTTGAGTAAATATAACATTTAGATGAATTTTATTTCTTTTCAAGAAGCCATATACCCAAACACTCAGCTTTAAAATCTAATGGTAAAGTCATCTAAATAATTAAATACCCCATTCTACCTGCTCAACAATTCAGTGTATATTGTGTACATTCAATTTTGCTTCCCAGGTGGCGCTAGTGTCTAAGAACCTGCCTGACAATGCAGGAGACATAAGAGACATGGGTTTGATCCCTGGGTTGGGAAGTTCCCCTAAAGGAGCGCATGGCAACCCACTCCAGTATTCTTGCCTGGAGAATCCCATGGATAGAGGAGCCTGGTGGGCTACAGTCCATAGGGTCACAAAGAGTTGGACTCGACTGAAGTGTCTTAGCACAGCACACATACATACATAAGAAAGGCACATTTTCAAAGGGTCAAGGCAAGTTTTTTTCTGGGTCTGCATCCCTGCATCTCCTGGTGTTAAATGCAATGTATTTTTTTAAATATTATATGTAAGAGTGGGATAGCTGACAATTTTATTTATTTTAATGGTGGAAACAGTGTATTTATTCTAATTGGTGCAGAGAATCCCACACAGCAGAACTTCAAAACATTCATTTCAGAGACAGAATACATTTGATAGGCTTCCTGCTTACCCTCTTTATTGATTTGATGACCTATTTTATTTTGCCTAAGCCAAGTTGAAATTAACGTCTGTTCAAACTGGAAATACCAGCTAAGCATGAGATGAGGTGATTCAGGACATTGGAGATGGGCATGAGAAAATAACCTAGTATTAATGATGAACCCTGGACAATTTGCAAGGCTAAGAGGTCACATGAGACTGCCCTAGATGGACCTACCCTGGTTTGATCCAAACACAGCTACTTTGGGGGATAATGAGGAGTTTTAATTTATCTCCCGATATCAGACATAACATGCAGGTTAGATCAGGAGGTGGGGGTGGAGGTATCTTTGAATTTCATAATTATCTGGGCTTCTCAGATGGCTCAGTAGGTAAAGAATCTGCCTGCAATGCAGGAGACACAGGAGATATGGGTCGATCCCTGAGTCAGAAGATCCCCTGGAGAAGGAAATGGCAACCCACTCCAGTATTCTTACCTGGAAAATCCCATGGACAAAGGAGCCTGCTGGGCTATTACAGTCCATGGGGTCACAAAGAGTTGGACATGACTGAGCGACTAAGCGTGGATTATGTACACAGTTGTATCTGTTATTTGTCATTCTCACTCTCTCTTCAAACATTAGCACTTAGAAGGAGGATAAGGAAGGCAAGCCCTCTGGCATATCACTAAAATGAAAGGGCAAACGCTTCTGCTCTGGTTAAGAGAGACAAGAAAGGATTCAGCAAGCCCTGCTTGCACATGGATAAAGACCAGTCAGCAGGGCGAATTTTAAGTCTCAAAAGTGTTTGTACTCCTATGGATTATTCACACATGCCTGTATAAATATTTAACAGGTATGTGTTGGTGGGTGACTGTTTGGCGGGGGCGGGGGGTTCAGGGGTAAATGCACAGGAAGCAGGAACACAAGCTAGGTCTGGCTGTGACTTGATGATTACATTTTTGTGGTTTCTTTCACAGTTCAAATGTTCTCCCTGAGTGAGCTTAAAAAACGGAACCCCCTCCTTCTGCACCCCCCCAAAAAAAGGGAAGAAAAGAATTTGATGACTAGCATAGATAGTTTTCTAGAAGGCTGATTTTAATGTTTGCCACCTTATGTTAGGAAGGCAGGGGAAGAAGGGGTGAAAATGAGGATAAATGAAGAAAAAATAAGTCAGATACCACCTGAAGGTCATGTTTTAATGAGGCAGCCAGCAGGGCTTTGGGGTTGTGGGGAAAAATGCACTTTCATCCAGGAAGTGTTAATGGCCACAAACTACTGATTTTGTTCATCATCTTCCCTGTGTTAAGGGTTATGCTCAAGTTACTGTAACCTTTAACTTTTTATTTTTATTGTGTTTTTCTTCTGATGCTTTAAACATTTTAACAAAACGCTAGCAGAAATAGATATGCTTCAGGGCCCTCTGCTAGAATTATGTAATTTTTAAGGAGATGTTTCCATCGGAGTTTAAAATAACCTTACCTACCTTAACAAAATACATTATTTCACTTAAGCTCTTCAAAAGTATTAATTCATCAACAATGACTTACTGAAGGCCTACCATATTCTTCCTACTTCAGGAAATCAATAGAAAGACAAGATGTGACTGTTCAGAAGGACTTGGAGTCCAGGTAGGAAAATGAAAATTATGAAGTAATAAGAGAAAATTGTTTCCTTGGGAGCCCATTTTCTCATATTGTTCCAAAAGGACTTATGTTGTCTTACAAGTTAAACAGACCACAAAAGTAAGAATAAACACACAACAGAGGCAGGTGAACAGAGAGCTAATAGGATCCTGAGGTAAACTGATTATCACAATCTGGTAGTGAATCAGCTCTATATTTCCTGATAACTAAGACAAAGGGTAAAACCCATCATGTCACAGGGAGGTATGCAGATTTCCCCATCTGAAGAAAGAAAAAAATATGAAAGAATGTCCTCAAAGACACATTCTTGGGGAAAACGCAAGGAGGAATTTACCATGTCTGTGAATCTCTGGAAAAGAGACTGGCTTTCTGGTTTGTTTATACCAAAGAAAGCAAACAAGTAGGTAGCCAGGTGCTAAACTCTGTGGTACAGATGTTAGGTGCCAGAGGAATTCGGAGATTGGGAAGATAGCGTGTTGGTGGTTACCGTTAGTCTGATGTGGTCAAGGAAGGTATTATCTGGGACAGGTGATGGGACCCGCCTAGAAAGATGCACAGACTTTGACAGATGGTAAGGAAGCCAGGCAGTGGGTGGGGGGAGAATCACAACATGAAAAGACTTGGCCGTGAACATCAGCATGGAATTCCCAGATGGAAGATGAGACGTGGGGACAGGCTGTGGAATCTGAGGATTTGTCCTATGGAATAATAGGAAATCATTTTTGTTTGGATAGAGTCGGGGGTAAAGACGTGTTATGAATGGTCTTGGGTATAGAGTTAAGACTTTTTTTTAATGCAATAAGCTACTCATTTATTAAACATGTAGTGATAAATGTACAGGGCATTGGTTCAGAGATGTCTAACATTCATGTGGGAGTTTTCAGCTTTTCTACTGTAGAAAACAGAAGCAGTGGCACAGTGAGGCTGGAAGATCTGATTTATATATTAAACGCAGTGCATTTGAGTTTCTGGAGATGATACTCAGGTTAAGCTGGCGGTCAAAATGTAGGTCTGAAACTGAAAGAGGGGACAAGCTTGAAGTCCATGGCAAAGAATCTTTCACAAGAGATGCTGAGGAAGAGGAGAGAGGGCTGCAGGACTGAGTCCTAGGCAGACAGTATGATACCAGATGAGGACTAAAAAGAAGCCATCACACTCAACAGTTAGGAGGTTCACCAGCGATCTTGGAAAGAGAAGCGTCAAAAAGCTAATAACAGTTGGTCAAGGAGTGGCCAGGAAATATGGCTGCAGGTGGACTGGAGGCATGTTGGCTCTTTGATTGGTTTGGCAAGCTAACCCAAATTTTTGGACACGCTTGTGATAGTTAAAGCCATCCAATCACAACCACCTATCTCTCAGTTCAGTTCAGTCGCTCAGTCTTTGTGACCCCATGGACTGCAGCACGTCAGGCCTCCCTGTCCATCACCAACTCCCAGAGCTTGCTCAAACTCATGTGCATCGAGTTGGCCATCCAGCCATCGCATCCTCTGCCATCCCCTTCTCCTCCTGCCTTCACTGTTTCCCAGCATCAGGGTCTTTTCTAATGAGTCGGCTCTTCGCATCAGGTGGCCAGAGTATCTCCAAGATCTCTAAGAGGATCCTAGTGTTACCAGGGTTTGTGTCGAGGGCTGCTTTCCTTATTCCATAAGACCACCCCCTTGCCACTTTGAAGTACCATCCTTGGTATTTCAGACAATTTCTTATGGAGCTTTATATCTCACACTTGACAATAAGCCTGGCAAACAGGAGGCAGAGGAGATGCACTGAAAGTGGGTGTTGACGCAGGGAACATCTGGGTGCCGTCCCATCTTTTTCTGACACCTCTGAGCAGAGCCTTGAACTTTCCCCTGATTCTTTGGGCTCTGGAGTCTTTCTTGGTCTCCCCGGGGCTGAACCTCTGCTTTTCCTGATGGGTTCTTGATTCAGCATCCTCCTAAGACTCTTATTTGAGCATGCTACTTTGGTTTGAACCTTTTCCTTCACTCTGCTACCTTAAATACTGTCTCTGATGAACAGCACCCCATCATGGCAAAGAGGTCAGCACGTTTGTACAGAACGGGCACCAAAGCAAACATGAAGGACTGTTCTTGTGGAGGAAGGTGATATGAAAAGTAGGCTGGGACGGTAGGGAACCCAGTCAGGTACTTCCTGTGTATCATAAGAACAGGGCATTGGGAATTAAACATCTGATGAATTTTATCTCATTGAACACAAACAAAAGTAATCCACAGACTTAAAACACTACTATGTACCTGAGATTCTTTTTAAAACATTCAGTTCTATTAGTGTGGGGGTGGGGGGTGGTGGAAGAGAGGAAGAGAAAGAGAGAGAGATTGACTGAGAGGGAGATAATTTTTCATGAAATATTTTTACATTCGCATATTCTTATGTTTATTTGTCTGGAGAAGAAGAGAGATACCTAGAAACAAGAGAATGTTGTATTGATGGTAAAGGATCCTGAATTGAAATCAGTACCACGCAGGGACTAGACATCTCGCACCAGTTTATCAATGTATTCTGAACACAGTAATAACGATGAGATGGGTCTTTGGCTTCAGGGTCAACAAACTTACTTCTCTACAGAGCTACCGTACGATCCAACAATCCCACTCCTGGGCACGTATCTGCAGAAAACTATTAGCGAAAGGATACACACACTCCAGTCCTCATTGCTGCACTATTTATGATAGCCAAGACATGGAAGCAGCCTGGAAAGTTCATCAACAGAGGAATGGATAAAGAAGATATGGGGGGGGGGGGGGCGGTGTATACACACATACACAACGGAATATTATTCAGCCATGAAAACAAAATAATGCCACGTGCAGCAACATGGATGGACCTAGAGACTGTCATCCTGAGTGAAGTAGGTCAGACACAGAAAAATAGCATATGATGATATCGCTTATATATGGAGTCTTAAAAAGTGGTACAAATGAACTTATTTATAAACAGAAATAGAGTCATAGATGTAGGAAACAAACTTATGGTTACTAAGGCGGAAAGTGAGGGGAAGAATAAATTGGAAGACTGTGACTGGAATGTACAGCCTACTATATAAAATAGATAACTAGTAAGGAACTACTGCACAGCGCAGGGACCTCTACTCAGTGCTCTGTAATGACCTATATGGGAAAAGAATCTAAAAAAGCCTGGATATATGTATAACTGATCCACTATGATATACAGCAAAAACACAACATTGTAAAATCAACTGTATGCCAATAAAAATTAATTTTAAAAAAACTGCAGAGATAACAACTGATGTTACTTCTATACTGTGGAAGAAATTTCTATGCTATAAACTCAGGCATTTAAAGATGAAGCTATTAATGTAAGTCCATGACTGTTATGCAAAATCCCATTCGCAAATGCCAATAATCAGGAATTAAATGTATGAAAGTCCTGTAGGAAGCAACACTGCTCCCCCCACCCCCAAGCAAACAAACTTACTTCTCACATTAGCTATAATACATCGACTATTCCTGCAACTTTCCCTCACCAACCATGGGTCCTTCAAGGCTCTGCTGCCCCTGGGAGCCAGCCGTGGAGGGATTAGAACTCTTCAGGCACTAGAGGTGTGGGTGTGCATGTGTGTGTGTGTGGGTGTAGGTGTGTGTGTGTAAGAACATCAGGAGATGCTCATTATTGTTAAGCTGTTTGTCCATAATCAAGGCTCAACCCTTAGCTTTTGCCATAGGCTAAACTGTGTTGGCCCCAAAAGTCACTGAAGTTTTAACCCTCAGCACCTCAGAATGTGACTATTTGGATATAGCCTCCAGAAAGAGGTGATTAAGGTTAAATGAAATAATGGGGGGCTTTATTCCAATGTGACTGGTGTCCTTATAAGAGGAGGCGATTTGGATACAGACAGGCAAGGGGGGAAGACACAGGGGTAATATGGCCATCCACAAACCAAGGAGCGAGGTCTCAGAAGACAACCCTATCAATACCTTGATCTTGGACTTCCAGTCTCCGGAACTGCAAGGAAATAAATTTCTATTGTTATAACCATCCCATCTCTGATACTTTGTTATGGCGACTCCAGCAAACTGATGCAGCTCTCAAAGGAAAAGAGAAAGAAGGCTCTCTTTTTTCCTTGGCTTCCAGTGCACACCCACATGGGCACACATACTCTGAAATTCTGAATTTATGGAATTTCCCCCAAGAGCACAAGACCGAACACTGTGCGTGGACTTAACACGCAGTCAGCGATGGCAGGCCCGCCCTGTGTCTTCCAAGACACAGGGACAGCAGAGCCTCTTCTTAATTTTCAGCTTCACCTTATATCACACCAGTAGTTCTGCCATGTGTCTGAGACCACTGGGACAAGGGAAGATGGAGACTGGAAAACGCTGTGCAACCTCAATACCAATGTGCCAAACCATCGCAGGGACCCAACTGAACGGGAACCAGAAACGACTGTTCCGTCTGATTCAGTTTCTTTTGCCCGAATACAGAGCTATTCCCCACCCTGAAATGAAGCCTTCTGTGCTTGAGATAAGAGTGTATTTTGGTTTAATCTTGTGGCCCTCTGCAGGCTCCATCTTGAAGTCTCTTTCTTTTAGACAAGGTAGTTGGAGGGTGAGGTAGGGATGGGGTGAGAGGGCAAGCAGGCAGGGTAGTCAGCCCAATGAGGGTCCCCAGGCAGAGCCCTCCTCTCCTGGGTTGTTAACTTTTCAATTCCAGAGCAGGCAGGCTCCTGCCAGGCTCTCCTATGTGCTCAGTCCTGTCCTTGTGACCCCATGGACTGTAGCCTGCCAGGCTCCTCTGTTCCTGGAATTTTCCAAGCAAGAATACTGGAGTGGGTTGCCATTTCCTACTCCAGGGTATCTTCCCGACCAAGGAATCGAACTTGCATCTCCTGTGTCTCCTGCATTGGCAGGTGGATTCTTTACCACCGAGCCATCTGGGAAGCCCACTCATTTTCAGTCTCCTTTAAAGGCTAACTCCTGCATAATGGGTTCCTGAGGCTGGAAAATTTTCAAAGAATTTTTGAATACATTTCCACAGCCCCTTCTCTTAACAATAGCATCTATCAAACGGCGAAGGGAAGGCTCTGTTTAAAAGCACCGTCGGCAGATCACAAGAATGTGTTTGATTGCCAAAGTGACTAATTTATTTTTACACAGTATTAACGATGCTACAATAACTAATATCTATAGCCTGGTTTTGACAGTTTATTGCAAGTGTTCCCATTGTTTAAATAAAGGAGAGAAAGGAAGAGGGAAAAAAAAAAAGAAAGTATGGAAGAGAGTGTTTTATTTTGCTACATTTCCATTTGTTAACAAAACTCCCCATAAGCAAAACCAGAGGTCATTAGCAAACAACCAAAACATGCCTGTCTCCAGAAGAATAGAGCTCCCTTCATCATTCAAAATACAGCTCTGCTGAAAACCCAAATCAGGACAAATCCTTAACATGAAAAATTCAGTGCAGGCTTGAAACCACCTGACTTTACTTTGGGTTTGTGCTCCTTAAAATTACCTAGAAAATACCATAATCTTCCCATCGTGCGGCTGGATGTGGGCCAGGGCCCTGGCTCCAGAGGCAAAGGGCAAAACTAAGAATCATGTCTGAACAGACAGCTCCACCCTCTCTCCCAAGTCCACTTGGCCTCGTGACAAAAAGTGAGGTCTGAAGCACATTCATCCAGGGCCTGGGTTTTTGGCCCAAACTCAAGACTCTGAGGACAAACAAAAATGAAATCCAAAATGTTATCGTTCTCACCTTTAGAAGTCAGATGGGTTTAATAGGTACTGCATGTGGCGAGTGATTCCTGTTTACCATGTAATAGGGAACAAACAGAAGTGTGCTCACTTCTAGCTTTTTGTTCAGGAGAAGGATCTTATAGCTGAGAGTTTACATTCTAAAGTGATTTTTTGGTAATAATTATGTGTATGTGTGTGCATGCAAAAAATGAGATTAAGAGAGTGCGAGAGAGATTTCCATATAGAACCAAATACGGTGAAAGTGAAAAGCCAACCCTGAGGAGCGTGCAGGCACAGGGGCCCCACCGTGGGGGCCCGTCCGCCTGGCACGGGTGGCTCTGGACTGTGGGCAAGCCTCTCAGTGCCCGTTACTCTCCTTCACTGAATGCTTAGCTCTTAAGCATGCCCTCCCCCCAGCGCCCACCCACTCTGACACCCCCACGCTCTCAGGCTTTGGATGGGTGAGAGCCAGGAGAGACTGTCAAGTGATTTTTACCTCCTGCCGAGCTAGTGACAGGCTCGGTACAAATAGCTACATTGAGAAAGTACCTCCACGCCACACAGCCAGAGCCAGGGCTCCAGCTAGACAGTCCCGGGATATGAATACCACCATCTGATTCCCCTGGGGCAGATCAGCGCTGAAATGGACCACGTGTTCCAAACGTGCCCCCCCCCACCACCACTCCTCACCCCCTAATCAAAACCCTCTGCTCTAGCCAGTTGGCTGCATTCACAATCCCCTCTGCACACTGGATACCTCTGGCCTTCAAGCTTGTGTTCACACTGCTGCTTCCTACCACTTAAGAAAAAAAGGATTCTCTCTCCTCCTGGTAAACCAACCTTGAGATCCCTATGAAGGCCTGCTGACCTGAGCAATCCCCTCTTCAGACCCCTACACACACAGCGACGTCTCTTCCTCCTAGGCCCCCATCTTTGTTTTGTCTTCTTCTTAGGTGCTCTGTCTGTGGTTGTCATGAGTCTTGTTATATTTAAATACATCTTTCTTTAATAAATGGTGCTACGAATCAGTCCATCCTAAAGGAAATCAACCCTGAATATTCACCGGGAAGACTGATGCTCAAGCTGAAGCTGCAAAACGTTCGCCACCTGATGCGAAAAGCCCACTCATTGGAAAAGACCCTGATGCTGGGAAAGATTGAGGGCAGGAGGAGAAGGGGGTGACAGAGGATGAGATGGTTGGATAGCATTACCGACTCAATGGAAAATAAATCTGAGCAAACTCCTCCGGGCTGGAATACTGGAGTGGATCGCCCTACCCTCCTCCAAGGGATCTTTTCAACTCAGGGGTCAAACCCAGGTCTCCTGCATTGCAGACAGATTCTTTACCACTGAGCCACCAGGAAAGCCCCATAAACCTACAACTATACAAGACCTTTTAGAACTAACACCCAAAAAAGATGTCCTTTTCATTATAGGGGACTGGAATGCAAAAGTAGGAAGTCAAAAAACACCTGAGGTAAGAGGCAAATTTGGCCATGGAATACGGAATGAAGCAGGGCAAAGGCTTATAGAGTTTTGCCAAGAGAACACACTGGTCATAGCAAACGCCTTCTTCCAACAACACAAGAGAAGACTCTACACATGGACATCACCAGATGGTCAACACCAAAATCAGATTGATTGTATTCTTTGCAGCCAAAGATGGAGAAGCTCTATACAGTCAGCAAAAACAAGACTGGAAGCTGATTGTGGCTCAGATCATGAACTCCTTATTGCCAAATTCAGACTGAAATTGAAGAAAGTACGGAAAAACCACTAGACCATTCAGGTATGACCTAAATCAAATCCCTTATGATTATACTGTGGAAGTGAGAAATAGATTTAAGGGCCTAGATCTGATAGAGTGCCTGATAAACTATGGACAGAGTTTCGTGACATTGTACAGGAGACAGGGATCAAGATGATCCCTATGGAAAAGAAATGCAAAAAAGCAAAATGGCTGTCTGGGGAGGCCTTACAAATAGCTGTGAAAAGAAGAGAAGCAAAAAGCAAAGGAGAAAAGGAAAGATATAAGCATCTGAATGCAGAGTTCCAAAGAATAGCAAGGAGAGATAAGAAAGCCTTCCTAAGCAATCAATGCAAAGAAATAGAGGAAAACAACAGAATGGGAAAGACTAGAGATCTCTTCAAGAAAATTAGAGATACCAAGGGAACATTTCACGCAAAGATGGGCTTGGTAAAGGACAGAAATGGTATGGACCTAACAGAAGCAGATGATATCAAGAAGAGGTGGCAAGAATACACAGAAGAACTGTACAAAAAAGATCTTCACGACTCAGATAGTCACGATGGTGTGATCACTCACCTAGAGCCAGACATCCTGGAATGTGAAGTCAAGTGGGCCTTAGGAAATGTCACTACAAACAAAGCTAGTGGAGGTGATGGAATTCCAGTTGAGTTATTTCAAATCCTGAAAGATGATGCTGTGAAAGTGCTGCACTCAATATGCCAGCAAATTTGGAAAACTCAGCAGTGGCCACAGGACTGGAAACGGTCAGTTTTCATTCCAATCCCAAAGAAAGGCAATGCCGAAGAATGCTCAAACTACCGCACAATTGCACTCATCTCACACGCTAGTAAAGTAATGCTCAAAATTCTCCAAGGCAGGCTTCAGCAATACATGAACCGTAAACTTCCAGATGTTCAAGCTGGGTTTAGAAAAGGCAGAGGAACCAGATGCCAACATCCACTGGATTATGGAAAAAGCAAGAGAGTTCCAGAAAAACATCTATTTCTGCTTTATTGACTATGCCAAAGCCTTTGACTGTGTGGATCACAATAAACTGTGGAAAATTCTTCAAGAGATAGGAATACCAGACCACCTGACCTGCCTCTTGAGAAACCTACATGCAGGTCAGGAAGCAACAGTTAGAACTGGACATGGAACAACAGACTGGTTCCAAATAGGAAAAGGAGTACGTCAAGGCTGTGTATTGTCACTCTGCTTATTTAACTTCTATGCAGAGTACATCATGAGAAACGCTGGGCTGGAAGAAGGACAAGCTGGAATCAAGATTGCCAGGAGAAATATCAATAACCTCAGATATGCAGATGACACCACCCTTATGGCAGAAAGTGAAAAGGAACTAAAAAGCCTCTTGATGAAAGTGAAAGAAGAGAGTGAAAAAGTTGGCTTAAAGCTCAACATTCAGAAAACGAAGATCATGGTATCTGGTCCCATCACTTCATGGGAAATAGATGGGGAAACAGTGGAAACAGTGTCAGACTTTATTTTGGGGGGCTCCAAAATCATTGAAGATGGTGATTGCAGCCATGAAATTAAAAGATGCTTACTCCTTGGAAGGAAAGTTACGACCAACCTAGATAGCATATTCAAAAGTAGAGACATTGCTTTGCCAACAAAGGTCCATCTAGTCAAGGCTATGGTTTTTCCAGTGGTTATGTATGGATGTGAGAGTCGGACTGTGAAGAAAGCTGAGCGCCGAAGAACTGATGCTTTTGAACTGTGGTTTTGGAGAAGACTCTTGAGAGTCCCTTGGACTGCAAGGGGATCCAACCAGTCCATTCTAAAGGAGATCAGTCCTGGGTGTTCTTTGGAAGGACTGATGCTAAAGCTGAAACTCCAATACTTTGGCCACCTCATGCGAAGAGTTGACTCATTGGAAAAGACTCTGATGCTGGGAGGGGTTGGGGGCAGGAGGAGAAGAGGACGACAGAGGATGATATGGCTGGATGGCATCACCGACTCGATGGACATGAGTTTGAGTGAACTCCGTGTGTTGGTGATGGACCGGGAGGCCTGGCGTGCTGCGATTCATGGGGTCGCAAAGAGTCAGACACGACTGAGCGACTGAACTGAACTGAACTGATACATAAAAGAGATAACTGATAAGAACCTACTCTATACACATGGAACTCCACTCAGTATTCTGTAATGGCCTACGTGGGGAAAAAAATCTAAAAAAGAGTGAATACACACACACACACACACATACACATATACATATAAACTGTTTCACTTTGCTATACAGCACAAACACAATATTGTAATCAACTATATATCAATAAAAATTAATTTTAAAAATACACCTTTACTTTATCCCTTAAGTGTTTGGTTTTCTATAGAGCAAGATTTTTGTTTTTGTTTTGTTTTTATCTTTATTAGAGCAGTATTAGATTCACAGAAAAACTGACAGGAAGGTACAAAGAGTTGCCATGCACTCCTGCTCTGAGGCCTCCCTCCATTATTAACGTTCCCCACAGAGTGGTGGGCTTCCCAGGTGGCACAGTAGTAAAGAATCTGCCTGCAGGAGATGCAGGTTGAATCCCTGGGAAGATCCCCTGGAGAAAGAAATGGCAAGTCACTCCAGTATTCTTGCCTGGGAAATCCCATGGACGGAGGAGCCTGGAGGGCTACAGTCCACGTGGTAGCAAAGAATAGGACACGACTGAGCATGCACACGCACGCACACACACACAGAATGGTGCATTTGTTACAACCGATGACTCTGCACTGAAGCATCACTGTCACTCAGAGTTTATAGTTTATCTTAGTGTTCCCTCCTGGTGTCGTGAATCTGTTGTTGTTTCAGTCACTAAGTTGTGTCTGACTCTGCAACCCCATAGACTCCGGCACGTCAGGCTTACCTGTCCTTCACCATCTCCCAGAGTGCAATCTATGAGTTGTGACAAATGTTTGATGACATGTATCCACCACTGTGGAGAAGGCAGTGGCACCCCACTCCAGTACTCTTGCCTGGAAAATCCCATGGGTGGAGGAGCCTGGTGGACTGCAGTCCATGGGGTCGCTAAGAGTCGGACACAACTGAGCGACTTCACTCTCACTTTTCACTTTCACGCATTGGAGAAGGAAATGGCAACCCACTCCAGTGTTCTTGCCTGGAGAATCCCAGGGACGGGGGAGCCTGGCGGGCTGCCGTCTATGGGGTCACACAGAGTCGGACACAACTGAAGCGACTTAGCAGCATCCACCACTGTGGCATCATACAGAGCAGTTTCTCTGCCCTAAACATTTTCTGTTAGAGCAAGTTTGGTCAAACAGTCCTGGAGGGCTGCAGATTTAATTCTTAGTGGGAGGGATGGGGGCCTCTAGGGTCTCTCATTCACTGCTGATGGGAATGCAAGATGGTGCAGCCGTTTGTGAAGACATTTTGGCAGTTTCTTACAAAATTAAACATACTCTAACCAAATGATCCACCAATGATGCTCATTGGTATTCACCTGAAGGAAGTGAAAACTGAAGCTCATACAAAAAATTGGTATATAAAAACTTTCAGCAGGTTTATTCACAACTGCCAGAACTTGGAACCAAGCAAGATGTCCTGATGAACTAGCAAACTATATTATATTGAGGTGATGTTATTCATTGATAAGAAAAAAATGAGCTCTCAAACCATGAAAAGACTCAGAGGAACCTTAAGTGCATATTACCAAGTGAAAGAAGCTAATCTGGAAGGCTGCATACTATGATTCCAAGTATAGGACACTCTGGAGAAGGCAAAACTATGGAGACAGGAAGAGATCAGTGGTCGCCAAGAGCTAGGAGGAGGTAGGGATGAACAGGGAGGATAAACTTAGGGCAGTGAACTACTCTGTATGATCTTATAATTGTGGTTACATGTTGTGTTTGTACAAATCCACAGACACTACAATACTAAGAGTGAACCCTAAACTGTGGACTTTGGGTGAATATGAAAAACAAAAATCCACAGTTATTACATTCTTGCATGTGTTACGATGATACCACGTAGGCTGATATGTAAACATCCGTAAGTTCCTATGTTTATACAACTGATTGGACAGAACGGGGAAAAAAAAAAAAACAACACAACGGAGTAGAAAAAAAGGTGATAAGTGGATAATGTAGTAATCAAAGATATCAGCGGACAGAGGGGGTTTCCCTGGTGGCTCAGTGGTAAAGAATCCATCTGCCAATGTAAGAGACACAGGTTCAATCCTTTGTCCGGGAAAATCCCACGTGCGGTGGAGCAACTCATCCTGTGCACCGCAACTACTGAGCCTGTGTCCAGAGCCCATGAGCTGCAACCACTGAAGCCCATGTGCCTAGAGCCTGTGCTCTGCAATGAGAAGCCATGTCAATGGGAAGCCTGAGCACTGCAAGTGGAGAGCAGCCCCTGCACGCCACAACTACACAAAAAGCCTGTTCAGCAACGAAGACCCAGCACAGCCTAAATAAAGAGAGGACAGAGGTGTCTTTGCAGGTCCAGTTTGGGGTAGAGTGGATTAAAATAAATTTGTAGCAAATATACAATTTCAGACTTTACCCTATCATTAATCAGCTACACAACTGCTGTGTGCGTTAATAACTTGTCTGACTTGTCACGTGTCCTACTCTTTGCGACCTCGTGAACTGTAGCTCATCAGGCTCCTCTGTCCATGAAATTCTCCAGGCAAGAATACTGGAGTGGGTTGCCATTCCCTTCTCTAAGGGATCGTCTCAACCCAGGGATCGAACCTGGGTCTCCCTCATTGTAGGCATATTCTTTTCTCTCTGAGCCACCAGGGTAGCCCATAACTGCTAGCAGCTTTATTTAATTTATACAGTCAATAAAAGTGTCAGTAAGATAATCAGCCTGTATTATACATTAACCATTTATTGCTCTGACTGAAAGTTGTGGGGAATATAGAATTGATGGGAACCATGGCCACTGACCTCAGGAAGCTCGTGGCTCAGTAAAAAGAGGGAACAACAAATAAAGACATTTACATTATATTAAAGTGCTGAGTTTTTGGTGCCAACTAAAATTATTGTAAAAATATTTTTATGACAATAGAGTGATGCCTCATTAAACAAGAGAGAACTGCAAGTTATTCCAGCATTTGAGTTCATTACTGTATGGCAAATAAAAATAGGTGGACAGTCCAAAATATTATAGACTTTTAAAAAATGCTCTGATTTCTAATTGACTCAGTTACAATCAATATGAGGTGGAAACTATGGAACTAAAAGAATATCTGAATCACTCCTCTTCACACAGTGGTTTTCTTCACTGTAATATTAGGGAATCACACAGTGGGTCTGTAAAGGACGCCTCAGGTCTGACTTCTCTGACTTAAGCCATATTTCCTTGTTGCTCTTCTTTCTTGTTTCCCACCCATGGACTTTGGTTCCATAAAGGATACAAAAGCTGTTTATAAGAAAATAAGTGGTATATTTATTCAATCACTATTCCAAGTGGTGCTGGCATCATACCTATCTTCATGGAAATCTCCATGCACGGCTTTCAGAGCCTGTCACGCCTCCATCTCTAAATACTATTTCTGGACACTTAATTCTTCCTTTAAGTCTCTCTCTCCTTTCCTCTCTAGAAATTAAGGTTCACTAATCACCTCATCCTTGTCTGGGAAATCCCATGGACAGAGGACCCTGGCAAGCTATAGTCCGTGGGGACGCAAAGAGTCGGACATGACTGAGTGACTAAACTACATCATCTTTACCCTTACTGAATCCTTACTGATTTTTTTGTTTGCTTGTTTAACATTACTACTGGAAAATGCATATTGGAAAGACTGCATTTAGGACTCGTGGGACTAATGGGCACAGGCTTGTCCAAGAGAGTGGAAAACCATGAAATGCAGGTTGAGGTGTCTGAAGTGATTAGGAGAGCAAGTGGAGCGGTGTCTGTCAGAGTTTCCAAGAGTATGTTCCAAGGAATACTGTTCTCCTGTGTGTCTGGGTAAAAATGAGTTCCATATCCAGATGAGTTTGGGGACCTCTGCATGGCATAAATCAGCCCATTCCTGAAGAATAAGTTTAAAAGACCTCTCGGGTAAAAATACTTGTTCACTTTAACTCTTTCTGTATTGCTTTTAAATCATGGAACCTCTTCTCCTGGCTTTAAAAAAACACCCATTAAGATTCCACAGAATACAAACATTGTTATATATTGTGATATATTTTGTTTTAGGAAGATTATCTAAGAGGATTATGTAGGGGGCTTAAGTATGAAGAGGGACCAATCTCAGAGAAATTGGTAGTAATTTCATCACAAACTTGCTAAAGAAGACATGATAATTCTCTACTCTTAAGAAACTGTTTTTTCAGACAGACTCCAGACTGGAGAAGGCATTCTTAGTGAGGTGTGTGCCTGCTCTAATTCATTACATATCTAGATATACACGAAATACTGTAACAAGAATAAACAGTATCACACACACACTCACAGACATAAAGACACACACATTTCATTTTGATGGCCCATGGACTGCTATATTGAAAAAAAAATGGTCTTAATAGCAAAGGACTAGCAAAACTCAGTTCACTAACTAAATTTTGTTAAAGGAGGATGACTGAGGGAGAGAAAAAGCAAGCCAATCAGGCATAAGTTAGGTTTCATAGGTGGGCAGAAGCCAAGAGGCTCAAACATAACCCTCCTGGATGGGGGCGCCCTTTACGGCTCTTAACGCAGCTGGGTCTGGCAGAGTGGTAAAGGGGAAATCTGGTTTAAAAGCTACATTTTTAATCATTAAGGAAGGTCCTAAGTGAGAGGGAAACAGACAACTTTTAAGAGACTTCTTCTTACTTTTGACTTGGGTGTAGTTCAAGCCAGCGAGCAGGGGGTAGGAGAGAAAACTATTTCACTCTTACGGCCAATTCCACAACATTCCTCTCCAGAAACGTCCCCAGCACTGGTGAGCTTCCAGTAGTAAACACTGAGGTCGCTTCCCCAGAATTTATGGGAGGGCCTGTTACTCTACTTTGGAAGGAAAAAGGAGCGTTTTCAAACATCATATTTATTTTTCCTCTACGAAACTTTTATTTATTCTTTACAAAGTACTGGAAGAATAAGAACAATCTCTCAATTTTTATTGTCCCGAGTTGATGTAGTAGTAATTTGTCCTAATGGTCAAATTCTACTCATATTGTAATCCTGGCAACTAACATATATGAGAAACAGGATAAAGATCATCAAAGTGATACCCTACTTCGAAAAAAAGAGCATATCAATACGTCCTAAATAGTCAAACAAGTTAAAGAAACAATCCAGAAACTGTGAAAGTAATTGACACAAGAATACACTAAGAAAAAAACCCTTCCATGTGTTCTCTTTAGATCTAAGACAAATGAGAGCATTATCAGTTTTCTAGGCTTGCCATATTTAAATCCCCTTGTAGAATTCAGGACTCGATGAGGGATAGGGAACCGGTATCAAAAAAAAAAAAAAAATCTATAGTGCTCTGGGTGAGGATTAGAAGGGACAGTGACAGATTTTTTTGGCGCTAAGAAGGATGAGAAAGAGAATATATATTTGGATCAAAAATTTAAAAACAATTAGAAGTTGATTAAAAAAAAAGTCCAGTTGAAGATACAACAGATGAACACACAAACATAAAGCTAGCAGAAAGGTCAGATGAGACAATTCTGTAACAACCCCCTCAAGACGGGGGCGGGGCACGTGGCAAAATATTTACAAAAGTAATTTTAACATTACATGATATCACTAGCACAAAGCCAGTCATGTGGAAGTGTTCAGTTGAATGTCATTTGTTATTACCATGATTATTATTACCACTGTAGTCTTTAACATCATAACAGGGCTTCGACTGAATATTTCAGTGTAGGAGTCAGCTGGGAGGGGAGTCCCATGAAGGGTTGCAAAAATAAACATTCTGGTTAATCAAGCTGCTACTACTGCATGGAAACATATACATTTCCATGTGTAAAACCGACAGCTACATACTGCTATGTAACACAGGGAGCTAAACCCTGCGTTCTGTGACAACCCGGGGGGTGGGGTGGGATAGGGGTGGAAGGGAAGTTCAAGAGGGAGGTGGGTGCGTGTGCTGAGTCACTCAAGTCGTGTCCGGCTCTCTGTGACCCCGTGGACTGTAGCCCACAAGGCTCCTATGTCCATGGAATTTTCTAGGCAAAAATACTGGAGTGGGCTGCCATTCCCTTCTCCAGGGGATCTTCCGGACCCAGGGATGGAACCCAGGTCTCCTCCACTGCTGGAGTGATTCTTCACTGTCTGGGCCACCAGGAAACATAAATATACCTGTGGCTGATTCATATTGATGTCTAGCAGAAACCAATACAACATTGTCAGGCAATTATCCTCCAATAGAAAAATAAATTAAAAAAAAAAAAGGAAAGATGATACTATTTAATGTGGTGGAACCTTGAGAGTGTTCATTAATAATTCAACCAGCTGGTGTTGAGATAAGAGAGATCACTATGCTGAATCCAGGGGCTACTGTGGACACAAGTATCTCTGGTAATCTTCTGAAGCAGCAGTAGACGTAGAACATTAGGCTGACCCTGTGGTTCAGAATCCTGAGGGGAAAGTGAGATGTCTTAGTGCCCAGGTTCACTCAGTACACCACGCAAGAGGCGTAAGGGCCCACTTGATCATAAGCCATTGCCCTCGTCATCTCTGGCTTCCCCGGTGGCTCAGAGGATAAAGGATCTGCCTGCGATGTGGGAGATGCAGGTTCGATCCCTGGGTGGGGAAGATCCCCTGGAGGAGGAAATGGCAACCCACTCCAGTGTTCTTGCCTGGAAAACCCCGTGGACGGAGGAGTCTGGTGGGCTACAGTCCACGGGGTCACAAAGAGCTGGACACGACTGAGCGACTTCGCTTTGTCATCTCCAGAAGTGTACACGTCATCATCGCGTGGCATCACAGACTGCCTTCCATCATGCCTTTTGGCCTCGAGAGCCTCCCTTTTGTTATTCCCTTCCTGCCACCTTGAGTGCATTGCTCCAGTTCAACTCTACTTTCACCTCCAAACAACAACAATAGCAACAGGAACACCGTTTAATGGCAATAAAAGGATTTTTACTTCTTTCATACCCTGGCCTGGCACTGTTCCAAGAGCTTTATATATATACTAAATCATTTAACCTTTACAAGCACCCTATGAGACAGGTCGTATTTTAATCCCCATTGTATAGATGAATACACTGCACACAAAGAGGTTAAGGGCCTCTCCTAAAGTCACACAGCTGGAGTGTCAACTAGTCCATGTTTCTGATTTTGAATACTCTGTTCCTTTTGCTTGAATTCCTGTCCCTTTCTCCAGAGCCTCACCTTGAATGTCACCTACTATGAGAAGCCTCTTTAGCATATTTCTTTCTCTATCCCCTCTCCACTGTTTCAGTCTGAGTTAGGAATTTTTCTTATAAACTTGGTTTAGAGAAGAGTTGAGTCCCCTTCCTCTGAAAAGAATCACTTCCTAAAAGAGTCAGACTTTCCCAGAGGTATCTTTAGAAAGAGCAATACTGCATGTAACAGTGAACCAAGGGACCACCTTCAGACTTGTTAGGGAAAGTCCTCCTTCTATCACTTGATCAAATACTCACCAGTTTGAATGAAAGGGGTGGTTAAGGACACACACTCCGGTTGGCCCTCTCTTTGGATCCTTCTTGCAAACTAATAAGAATTCTAATCACCTACTCTGTAAGAAAAATATCAGGAGGCCCTCGATCCCTGGATGGTTGCTTTAGATTTTCTTCCCCCAAATTATAGTTTCTTCAATATTTCCTAATAGGATTTTTAAAGCTTAACCTCAGTTTTCTAATAATTATATTTCTAAATTATGGTTACAAATTTTACTACTCAAAACCACTGCTAACTAAATATTTGCTACAGTTTCTCTTTAATGTACATCTTTAAATGACCCAGGACTTATTCATCCATGTATTAATTCAGTGATTTATTATGTGCCTACCAGGTGCCAAGCACTATGCCAGGTACTGGGGAAAATATACAGAATAACATGGGTCTACACTCAAAGAGCTCTTGGTCTTACAGGGAAAGGGCAGAAATTCTCCACATGATCATGAGATTCAGTGACTAAGACCAAGCTGTTTTTATTATCGCATTATCTATAATTGTTGTGGTTTAGTCACTAAGTCATGTCCAATTCTTTTCGACCCCATGGACTGCGTGGTCCACCAGGTTCTATTGTCCATGGGATTCTCCAGGCAAGAATACCGGGATGGGTAGCCATTTCCTACTCCAGGGGATCTTCTCAACCCAGGGACTGAATCTGGGTCTTCAGCATCGCAAGCAGTCTCCTGCATTGTAGGCGGATTCTTTACCGACTGAGCCACCAGGGAAGCCCTTTAGCTACATTTAACATTTATCACAATACCTAATCATTTTTAACGAATCTATTTTAAAGGTAATAACCAATGGTTTTCCTAAGAAACAAATTTTTTCCAACTTCTTTTATTCATGAAAAATTGAGATGATGATTCCTTTCTAGTAGCTAAGAGTGGGGAAAATCAGCTAAGATAGTCATTTTACATTTTAACACTGGCAGAGGATGTATTCATAAATATGAAATAGGTAATAGTTATTGATCTCACAGTATTGCTTGAAAACTGAAGATTATCTTTCAAATTTTAGCAAAGTCCTCACCCTTCAGTCACTTAGAAAATTTCATTGTCAGATTCACTGCTTTGTTAAAAGCTGAGGGGACTGAGATGTATGTTAACTGCTAAGACAAATTATACAATGTCAATACAAGACAGATACACCTGGAGGAAGTCAGTGACTCCCATCAATCAAACATGTGTCCTGAAAGGTTTTTGGATGAGTGCACCCCAGGGTGCTGCCCAGCATACACATCAAATACCAACATACTGGCATGTGGGTTAAGTCAGGCCATACACCAGACCAGTCAGCATAAAGGAACTGCATTTTAGAGACCAAAAGTTCTAGTGCAGAAAGGATTTAGAGAATATTATCATATCAATACAAGTGGAAGAAATCTGAGTCCTTTGAAGTCTAAAGGAAACGACTGACCTTGCAAATACACAAACAGGATCAAGAACCCAAATCCTTGTGAAGCTGTACCAGGACCAAAATAAATGTTAACCCAATATTTAACTGGAATCCACTGAAACTTTCCAAACTGCATGCAGTGATAAAAAGTCCAAAGACTCATAACTTGTCTGGCCACTAAACTAAACTACAGCACAGGAAAAAAATTATCCCAAACCTCAGCAAACAGAAAAGTTGAGTGGAATAATGAATGTTTTAATTCAGCCAAGAGCTCATATTTTATGTCTAAGCATCAATTCCAACACTTCCTGATGGATGGGAAATTTAATGTGCTAAGATACAGTAAAAGGTAAGAGTTGGCACTCAAAGAGAATTTATTCCCGCAATGCTTTATTGTTTAAAGGATCATCAAGGATAGACTTTTAAATATGCAGCCTTTTACTGTTCTCTTAAAAACCACCTCATCGATATATTTAAAGAAGAATTATCCAAGGGACAAATCAACGTTATTGAAACAGCAAAGTCATGAGAGGAAATGAAAAGGCAAAGTGACCTGGAACAGGCAAGGAGGTTGGGGCATTTGGAAGGAGCAGGCTTGGTGGTGATCACGGGGATAGACTGTAGGAGGTAAAACTTCAGTTTGGTAAAAAATAAATAAATAAATAAATAAAAATAAAAATAGGCAGAAGATAAACAGGACTGGAAAGGAGCAGCAAGGTCCAAGGTGGGTGTTTCTGTTTTGCGTTCTCCACCCACCCCCCCCCCAATAAATTGGAGGGAAGGAGATGTCAGGTATAGAGAGAAAAGGGATGGGTGACGCTATGACACCCCAACAAGGACAGGGAGAGGACCTGTACCTCCCATGCCCCGCCCCACACCCTGGCGGGGACACACCTGTCTGTTCTATTATTCATTTGGACTCTTCCATATACTGTGTATGTGGTAACCAACCATAAAAAAGACTATCTACTATGCATGGCTGCATGTCTATTCTTCATCCACTGAGGCAAGGGTCATATAATTTATTTCCTTTACCTCTCTTACAAGGGGTTAAAAACACTGATAATTAAAGTGATAAACAAGGCTCCTCTCACTACTGAAAATGGTTGCATTCCTATTCTTTAAAAAAAAAAAAAGTGCCTTTAATTATATTGCCTTAAATTTCTGACCAACAACCACCACCTTCCAAAGCCAAACACCAAAACCTCCTCAATGCTTCTATCACTAACATGCAATTACAGCTGACCCTTAAACACAGGCTTGACCTCTGTGGGTACACGTATATATGAATTTTTTTTTCAATAAACATCGCACCTGTATTTTCATTTTATAGATCTTTAACTAAGTGTAGGGGAAAGTTTCTGTTTGATTAGAGGTCACAATATCTGGAATCAAGGGAACTAGGGTTTGAGCCCTAACTATCCAAACTTTCAGCTTGCTGCCCTTAGATGTGTCATTTATCAAAAATTCCAGCCCTCCTCCTCCACTTTTTTTGAGGCAGAGAAAGCAGTACTCAGAATTTCAACTGAGAGTGGTAAGCGCTCCTCACCTCCATGTTGTTCAAAGACCAACTGTACTTATTTGCTTCGTAAGTCAACTAAGCTAATGAAATCAGAAAGAATCATTTAAACATTTCAAGATTCTGTAAGCAATGTGTCTATTTGATGTTTGTGAGCTAAATCACTCTTTAGAAGACCAAAACTCCAAAAATATGCCATATACCATATGATGTTCTCTCTTTAGCCTTTCCTCAAAATTTAACTAAAATCATATGTCAAGTTGATGGGAGTATTAGTTTCTCAAATCACAGAGTTGACAATAACTGCATTTTCCTCCAAATATACTTTTTAATTTAACTATATTTCTAAAATTGGGTGTAGAGCAATTTTATTTTTTAGTCTTGATCTTCAAAATCATAGCTTCTTTCTTTCTAAAAGTGTGGGAAGTGCTATTGTCTCTTGGGCAATCACATTACTTATGCAAAGTGAATTGGTATGGACTTTGCTACAGGCTTCAAAATTAGATTCATTTCACTCAGGGTGCTAATTCCAGCATCACATTTTCCCTTGGAATACAGATTTTTCTTTGCTAATATTATCTTTGTGTTAGAAATGCAAATTCTCAGTTGATATAATGTACAAAATGCATGTTTGCCTTGGCAAATTTTTCTGTTGTTTGGTTTTCCCTTAAACCTATTGTTTCTTTTTTGTTATCTTTATGAGCTATACTTATTTTTATGCACATAGTATTATATTGAAGCCACTTTAAAAATATGACTTCAGGATTTTTCTTTACATTATTTAATTTGCAATCTGCTATGCAAGGAGATCCAACCAGTCCATTCTGAAGGAGATCAGTCCTGGGATTTCTTTGGAAGGAATGATGCTAAAGCTGAAACTCCAGTACTTTGGCCACCTCATGCGAAGAGCTGACTCATTGGAAAAGACTCTGATGCTGGGAGGGATTAGGGGCAGGAGGAGAAGGGGACGACAGAGGATGAGATGGCTGGATGGCATCACTGACTCGATGGACGTGAGTCTGGGTGAACTCCGGGAGTTGGTGATGGACAGGGAGGCCTGGCGTGCTGCGATTCATGGGGTTGCAAAGAGTCGGACATGACTGAGCGACTGATCTGATCTGATGGTCTGAATGTATCCTCCTGAAATTCATACATTGAAATTCTAATCCCCAAACATGATGGTATTAGGAGGTGGGGCCTTTGGAGATGTTTAGGTCATGAGGGTGGAGTTCTTGTGAATGGAATTAGCGCCTTTCTAAAGAGAATTCCACAGAGCTCCCCGGGCCCCTCCACCAGCGAGAACATTGGCTATGAACCAGGAAGGGCGCCTCACCGGAATGTGACCATGCTGGTACCTTAGCCTTGACCTTTCCAGCTTTGAGAACAATAAGAAGTATATTTCTGTTGTTTATAAGCCACCTAGCCTGTGATGTTTTGTTACAGCAGTCAAATAGAGTAAGATAACTTAAGCATCTTAGGGTATCACTAACTCATAATTGAAAAAGCCTTGATCATAACCTTCTTTACTTTTGTTAAATCATTAAAGGATTCCAAGTTATCCAATGAGTTTAAAGATTATCAAGGTAACCATTATTATCAGACGGAACTAAAGAAGTTAGCGTGCATTGCTCGGTCATGTCCGACTCTTGGTGACCCTTTGGACTATCGCCCTCCAGGCTTCTCTGTTCTTGGGATTCTCCAGGCAAGAATACTGGAGCAGGTAGCCATTTGCTTCTCCAAGGGATCCTCCTGACCCAGGGATCGAAGCCAGGTCTCCCACACTGAAGGCAGATTCTTTAACATCTGAGCCACCAGAGAAGCCTCAAAGAACAATTATTCATCTTATTTTTTTCTGCTTTACATCTATCTGAAAATGGTCATTGTCAACAAGAAATTTTTTTAAAAGCCTTGCTTTCCAGAATTTTTAAAACAATATATTTTCACTTTTCTCTTTTGATTAGGATAAAGAAGGTTATGTTCAGGCACAGTCTTGCAAAAGTGACTAGTAATTTTAGGAGATGTTTCTACCATTTCTTGTAAATTTTATGTGTGTTAAGATCACAAAGATGAGAAAGATTCTAGCCCATGTTGTCAAGAGTATCAAGCATAACCACTGTTTCACTACATCACCACAAAATGTTATGTATCTGCGGTTTTAAATATATTCACAGTCCAAACCTCTGGGGAGAACAAGTAGGGTACTAATTATATCATGAAACCTGGCTGGAGAGTGGGACACTGGTTTTCATTCTCCTGCCTGAATCATGACCTAGCTCTCTAGTCCCTAACAGGATGAGGAGAAAGGAGAGACTCCTGAAAATAACTGAACTTACCTAACCCAGATCGGAAGAATAGAGAATTTGAAACAGAGCCTTACATTGGTTTAGAGCACAGCTCTTAAAATTTTAGCAGCATCAGTATCTCTTAAGAGGGTTTATCACAATTCAGGTCGCCAAGCCTCACTCTCAGAGCCTTTGATGCAAAGTTCTGGCCCAAAGAATTTGAATTTCTATTAAGTCTTAGATTTTGCTGATCAAGGGGCTGCACTTTGAGAACCCTTTGTTTAGAATTGTAGAAAAGTGGTATATCTTCCACTCCTGAATCTGTCAACCTGCTATGGTAAGTTGGGGATAGATTTTGGACAGTTCTGAATGTCAGAGTCAGGAGGTTTTTAAGGACCACCTAAGAGATTCATCGCCTATGCAAGAGTACACCATGTGAAATGCCAGGCTGGATGAAGTGCAAACTGGAATCAAGTTTGCTGGGAGAAATATCAATAACCTCAGATATGCAGATGATATGACTAATGGCAGAAAAGAAAAGAGGAACTAAAGAGCCTCTTGATGAAGGTGAAAGAGGAGAATTAAAAAGCTGGCGTAAAACTCAACATTCAAAAAACTAAGATCATGGCATCTGGACCCATCACTTCATGACAAATAGATGGGGAAACAATGCAAACAGTGACAGACTTAATTTTCCTGGGCCCTAAAATCACTATGGATGTTAAAAGACATTTTTCCTTGGAAGAAAAGCTATGACAAACCTAGATAGCATATAAAAAGAAGAGTCATCACTTTGCCAACAAAGGTCCCTATAGTCAAAACTATGGTTTCCCCAGTAGTCATGGACAGATGTGAGAGTTGGACCATAAAGAAGGCTGAGTGCCAAAGAATTGATGCTTTTGAACTGTAGTGCTGGAGAAGACTCTTGAGAGTCCCTTGGACTACAAGGAGATCCAACCAGTCCATCCTCAAGAAAATCAACCTTGAATATTCATTGGAAGGACTGATGCTGAAGCTGAATCTCCAATTCTTTGGCCACCTGATGCAAAGATCTGACTCACTGGAAAAGACCCTGATGCTAGGAAAGATTGAGGGCAGGAGGAGAAGGGGACGACAGAGAATGAGATGGTTGGATGACATCACAGACACAATGGACATGAGTCTGAACAAACTCCAGGAGATAGTGAAGAACAGAGAAGCCTGGCACATTGCAGTCCATGGGGTCACAAAGAGTCAGATGCAACTGAACAACAATAAGAGATTCATCAATGACAACTTGCCAAAAATTTTAGCGTTCTTGTAAAACTGAAATGAATCTTTGATATTTAATGCCAGCTGGTCCTCAGATTGGTGAAGTTCAGATATCCTCTGGAGTCGAGGCTCCCTCCCATCTCTCACAGGACCTGATCTACACTCCCTCTCTCCCTGCCACACCCCAGTTCCCATCACTGTTAGAAGGTGAAAGTGCCTCTGACTTCACTGGAAAATAGGGACCTTCCATCATTCTCTGCTTCCCCCTCTCCTGCCATCACCTAAATCTACCCATAAGCCTTTCCTCTAGTCTTTGTGGTATCCTATTGTCTCCCCAACCCGATCCTATACAGGCACCTGACATCATCTTTATCAGTTTTTCAAACCATCCTCTGTTGACTTATGTTTCACTGGTTTCTTATCTTCAGACCACAAATGTGCTCAAATCCCTCAGAAAGACCAAATCCTTCCTTGGCTAGGCCTTTCCTGCCAGCCTCACTGGATCTCTTTCAGTTTGTAGCCTAATGGCTGGGAGAACAGTCTTTATTTTTGGTCCACTTCTTTTCCTTCCTCATTCTGCAACCACCGTCAATCTGTCCCCAGGACTTTGCTGAAATTGCTCACTGAGCTCCATGCCACCCTCCTCTTGCCTTTTTGATCTCTGTCCTCATCCTGCAGCATCAGCAACTCTAAAGCTGTACCTTTGTACAATTCCCATTCTAAAAATTATTTAGAATTTTCTCCCTTGGAAGAAATGACTAACTATATGTTGATCACTGTCATAGCTATGTGGCTTCCCAGCTGGCTCAGCGGCTACAGAATCCGCCTGCAATGCAGACGCAACAGGAGATGTAGGTTTGTTCCCTGGGTCAGGAAGATCCCCTGGAGGAGAAAATGGCAACCCACCCCAGTTTTCTTGCCAGGATAATCCCACGGACAGAGGAGCCTGGTGGGCTACAGTCCATGGGGTCGCACAGAATTGGACACGACTTAGTGACTGAGCATGCATGCACATCATAGCTATAGTATTAACTCCATTCTTGGCCTCTGAGTTGCTGTTTTTGCCATTACTTTTGAGAAATTTCAGGCACCTCAGGTGGAGCATGCCATGGAATGCTAATTTTCTATCCCAACTGAAGCTTGCTGCTCTCCTCTCCTACTTCCTGTCCCAGTTGCTCATCACTGTTCTTTCACTCAGATGCTTAAGGGACAAATACCAGAACAGGCACTGTCCCCTCTTCTCAAGTCAGGTGGTCACTACATGTGCTTTACTTTCTCAGACTTGGGTTCTCCTGCACAAGCTCACTGCTTCTGCCACTGCCAACATCCTGGCTCTCACAGGAATGATCTAACTGGCCTTGTAACTGGATGTCCTGGCTCTAGACTTAGTACGTGGGTGTGGAAAAGAACACGGCTTTGGGGGCGGTCACACAAATCTGTGTTCAACTTCCAGTTTCCCCACTTTTGCACTGAGCACATCAGGCAAGGTATTTAAGCTCTCCTATGCCTATTTCTTCTATAAAATGGGATAACACTACCTACGCATAACTCTGTGAGGACTTAATGGACTAATGTATGTAACACATTTAGCACACAGTACAACCTCAGTAAGTGTTAGCTCCACCTCCCCCTTCCCTGCAAATCACCTTCCTTGGAAAATTCCCTGAAATTAAATTTTGATTCATATGTAAAATGACTTATTCATTGATAAAATTAAATTTTGGTTCACTGTTCATAAAATAAAATAAACCTAGACTATCAAGCATACACCTATCTTTCCAGTCTCCTTGCCTGTCGTTTCCTAACAGGATCTGTGCTTTCAGTGATTTAGGTGGAAATGGCTGCTCATTTGTTGATTCAGCTGACAAGAAGGCAACCTGGTCCGCGGTCTACCAGGTAAACTTCTCCAACAATGTTTCTGCTTCAGTGGGAAGCCTTCCTGGACTGTGGTTTAAAGATGAAACTTGGTAGGAGGAGGGCAATGTAATGTGCTTGAATTCTCTCTCCTTTCATGCTATCCTCACCGGAATCTGCAAAAACTAGCATCCTGTTTGCAATTCGCCTCTTGCATCTTTCCTCCTCATTCCGGTGGTCTCAGCATTTTCTAGAGATCGCTATTAGTACTGGCTTCCCCTGAACCAACCACTCACTGCTCCCCCTCCTTTCCACATGTTGCTCCCGTGCCCTTCGTGTCTCCCGTTCCATGGTAAATTCCTGCGCCTCCATTCTCAGCATTCTCACTGAAAGCTCCCTTGACTGCCTGCCTCATAAGCTCACCACTTCCCCTGCTATATTCACCATGGCGTATTCTATTTCAGAACAGTGATATACTCCGCTTCTTCCTTGCTTACCAGGGCCGTTCCAGGGCTCTTCAGCCCTCCAGAAAAAAGTCCTGCCTCTTTTCAATCTCAGGCCACTTGTCTGAGCCATCCTTTACCTCTTTTGATCTCTCTTCCTAATTCACTAAAGACTTTAGCACTGGGATCACTGTCTTCTTTTCTAAGCCTGTCTTGCCATTTATTATCCTGGCTCATTTCAAAGCCCACAGCACACTAGGACTTGATCTTTTGTTTCTGTGACTACATCATTTCCAATGAACTTCAACTTCACTGGAAGGTGGCTACAGACGTGACCACATCCTAGACCTTTTTTTTTTTTTTAATCACTTGGAATTTTTTAAATTATTTTAATTGGAGGCCAATTACTTTACAATATTGTATTGGTTTTGCCATACATCAACATGAATCTGATGCGGGTGTACACGTGTTCCCAATCCTGAACCCCCTCCCACCTCCCTCCCCATACCATCCCCCTGGGTCATCCCAGTCACTTGGAATTTAATTGTGAAATGCTCTATCCAAACATCCCACTTTCTATTCATTTCAGTTCAGTAGCTCAGTTGTGTCTCTTAGTGATCCCATGGACTGTAGCACGCCAGGCTTTCCTGTCCACCACCAACTCCCAGAGCTTGCTCAAACTCAAATCTATCGAGTTGGTGATGCCATCCAACCATCTCATCCTCTGTCACCCCCTTCTCGTCCTGCCTTCAATCTTTCCCAGCATCAGGGTCTTTTCCGATGAGTCAGTTCTTTGAATCAGGTGGCCAAAGTATTGGAGCTTCAGCATCAGTCCTTCCAATGAATAATCAGGACTGATTTTCTTTAGGATTGACTGGTTTGATCTCTTTGCAATCCAAGGGACTCTCAAGAGTCTTCTCCAACATCACAGTTCAAAAGTATCAATTTCTAAAAATTTACTAATTCTCTTACCCAATCACTCTCTTCATAATGTTCTCTGATCTTACAGGGACTTCTTACAGGGAATTTCTCCTTTCTCCTTTCATTTCCTTTCTGCTCCAGCTTAGTCTAACATCAAACACTGTCCTGTCCGCATTTCCAAACCCTTTGTGCTGTTGTCCTTCCATCAATCCTGTCAAAGCTCCAGCCCAGGCTCCATCTAACTGGACATCTCACCCATGTCCATATTTGTGCTGCCAAATTCTCTCAGAGGAAGACAGCCCTGAAGACTGATGCCACTAAAACGCCCTGGTCTCCCACCCACTTGGTCCTCCACACTGCCCAAGTCCCCGTTTGCTTCCCTAATCAGTCCTTTCTGTTCTCTTCTGTGACCAGCTGGAACCTGCTCCCCTCAGCACCTCCACTTGCCCCTCAGCAGAATATTTCATCTCCTACCTCACTGAGAAAATAGGACCAAGAGAAAGTTCTCTTTGCTTTCATTCACCAAACCTACGGGCTTACACATATTTGCCCCCATCTTGTTCTGTTACAACAGAAAAAGTGTCACCTGATCAATTTTTAAATTTTCCCCTGCCTATGCTGTGCATCACATTCACTCCAGCACTTTCGGGACCCTTTCTCTGCCTTACACTTATCGGCTTTTTCTACTTATTTTCTTTACTGACTCTTCCACAATAGCAATATCCTCAAGAGCCTCTGAAATCTTTAAAAAAAAAGAAAGAAAATAGAAAAAAAGAGAAAAAAACCCGCTTTCCACTTCCCATCTTCCTCTCCTCATAGCCAAGCTTCTTGATTTTTCTTCAGCACTTTCCGTTTTCCATGCACTTATTAATCCACTGTTATCTATGTTCTACTCTCAATGTACTTCAATGGGACTCTACTTGTCATGCACACCAGTGGGGGTATTAAATACAAAGGATATACTGCCGTCTTGATGTTACTTCTCTAAAGTACTTGTTACTTCTGATTACTCCCTCCTCTGTTGCCTTTGACTTTTCTATTATAGAAAATTTCAAAAATTTAGAAATAGGGTAATACCAATATCCAACTTCTATATTTATCAATATATGACTAATCCTATTCATCAACATTCACAAGCTGTCCCCTTCCCAACAAATTATTTTTAAATAAATCCCTGATATCATATGACTTCTTCTATAAATATGTATGTGTGCATCTCTAAAAGGTCAAACCACTTAAAGTGATCACAGTGTCATTATGACACCTAAACTAACAATTCATGATCATCAACAAATATTCAGTCAATATTCATATTTCCCTAGCAGCTTTCTAATTTTGTTATGGGTTGTTTGCTTGTATCAAGATCTATATAGGATCCATATCTGGAGATTGGCTGAAATGTCTCAAATTTTGTTTTGTTCTATTTTGTTTTGACATATAGCTTCCACCTTCCATTTCTTTTTTCTTTTCTTTTTTTTCCCCTTAAAAAACTATCTTGATTTTGATGTTGAAATGAGATTAGTTTTCCTATAGATTACCCCACAGTCTGGATTTGGCTGATTGCATCCCTATGGTATTATTTAACATTTTGCATCTGTACCTCCTACTGCCTCTAAATTCAGAGATCTGGTAGATTGATAAGATTCAGATTCAATCTGGGGGACAAACCTACTTCAAAAGTGGTATTATATACTCCCATAATTATGAAGGTGGTTTCTATTTTTAAGATGTTATCAGCAATAATCATTGCTTAGATCATTAGAGGTTGCAAAGTGATAATATTCAAATCTTATCATTTCTTTTTCCCATAATATTCCTATAAAGAAACACTACTCTCATCAAGTATATAGTAACTCTGAAGTACAGATCATACAGAAAAGACAAAATAAGATTCTTTCAGAATAAATGACTGATTTTTTCCTTTAGTTATTAGTTTTTAAAATAATAAAGTGGTTTCCTTAATATTCTCCAAAGATAATCAATGGGTTTGTTTCATTTTTCAGTATCATTATGATCTCAACCTATTACTCTTAAAGACAGCAGAAGCTTATTCAGCTTGTTTTCCAAACTCTTAAACAAGAAATCTGTAGCATTTGTTAGCATCCTTACTTTCTATTATGATGAAATACTTCAGACTCATTTTATACATTTCCTGCTCCAGATCTAGAATCATTAATTTCTTCGAGGATCTCTGGGGTTTTTTAGATCCACTGGCATTTAGAAAGCAATATATGGACACCAGAAGAGTCCCTGATACCGGATTGATCATTGTTTCTAAACCTTTTTGGTAGACAGACACGTGAATATGTATTCTTTTAGATTTAAAGGTAACAAACACCGTGAGTACTTATTCATACATCCAACTCAAACTCAGGATGACAACAGTTTTTACTTAACTTTGTGTACTCGTATCTTCTTCCAACCCTGCTGATTATATGAATTCTCAATGACCTCAACCTCACAGCCATCAACATCAAGATACAAATGCAACAGCATCAGAGACAGAAACAACAAAACCATCAGCAATATGAATACCGGATGTAGTTAAATGATTTTTTTTTTGGGGGGGGGGGCAGTCTTTTTATCCTTAAAATATATCTTTTCTGGAATATATAGTGAAAAAACCAGGGTTTTAAAGTCCTTTAGAATTGTCCTATATTGTAAGGTTTTGCCTTCAATTTGAACCACACTAACGTTGATTTCATGTTACTTCAATGTAAAGGAACCCATTGTGAAATTTATTACCATGTAAAATAATATTTACATGGTTCTCAAGCCAAATGTACTACCAAGGTATATTCAAGGAAGGTTGGCTGTTCCTTTAAGGCTTCAGCCTCTGTATAAATAATAATCTTTGTGTGTGTGGTTCATCTTTCAAACTTTTAAAACTGTTTAAGTAGACATTTAATTTAGGAGAGGAGACAAGAAGGCAGAATAGAAGGACTTGAGCTCAACTCCTCTCATGAAAACACCAGAATCACAATTGATTGCTGAACAACTATCAACAAAAAAGACTGGACCTACCAAAAGAGATATTCTACACCCAGAGACAGATGGTAGGAGGTGTGCTTTGGCAATATAATCAAACCCCATATGTACCAAGTGTGTGCTAAGTTGCTTCGGTCGTGTCCAACTCGTTGTGATCCTATGGACCATAGCCGGCCAGGCTCCCCTGTCCATAGGATTTTCCAGGCAAGAATACTAAAGTAGACTGCCATGCCTTCCTCCAGAGGATCTTCCCAACCCAGGTACTGAACCCACGTCTCTTAGGTCTCCTGCACTGACAAACAGATTTTTTACCACTAGTGCCACCCGGCTGGAAAACAATTACATTGCAGTGGTTCCCCCATAGGAATGAGCGTTCTGAGCCCCATGTCGCTCTCCCTAGCCTGGGGGTCTGGAACTGAGACTAGGAGCTCCCAGAGCATTTGCCCCTGAAGGCCAGCAGGCCTCGAGTACTGGGGCAAACAGAGACTGCACTCTTGAAGGGAACACACAAGATTCCATGTGCACCAGAGAACCTGGACAAACCAGTGACTCCACAGAAGCCTGGGCCAGACCTACTGATGGGTCTTGGAGGATTTACTGGTGAGGCAGAAGTCAGTTGTGGGTCACTGAGGAAAGGACACTGGTGGCAGAGGATCCAGGGAACATTCATCTGTGTGAGCTCTCCCAGAGGTCACCATTTTGGCGCTGAGAACTGGCCCCGCTCAACAGCCCACAGGTCCCAGTGCTGGCATGCCGCAGGCCAAACACCAACAGAGTGAGAACACAGTACCACCCATGAGCAGACAGGCCACCCAAAGCCATCTGCGCCAGCAGCCACCCACAAACACTCTCTTTGTCATGGTCCTACCCACAGAGGGATAAGACTCAGCTCCACCTACTCCTGAGCAGGCACCAGCTCCTCCCACTAGGAAGCCTGCACAGGCCCTTTTAAACCAAGCTTACCCACAAGGGAGGTGGGAAACATCAGAAGCACGAAGAACTACAACCCTAAAGCCTGAGAAACAGAGACCACAAATACAGAAAGTTAGGCAAAATGAGACAGCAGAGAAATATGCTGCAGACGAAGGAAGAAAATAAAGAACAATTAAGTGAAGTGGAGATACGCAATTTCCTGAAAAAGAATTCAGAGTAATGATAGTAAAGATGATCTAAGATATTGGAAACAGATTGGAGACACAGACCAAGAGGATATAAGAAATGTTCAATAAAGAGCCAAAGAATTGATGCCTTCAAACTGTGGTGCTGGAGAAGACTCTTGAGAGCCCCTTGGACTGCAAGGAGATCAAATCAGTGAATCCTAAAGGAAGTCAACCCTGAATATTCATGGGAAGGACTGATGCTGAAGCTTAAGCTCCAATACTTTGCCACCTGATGCAAAGAGCCAACTCACTGGAAAAGAGCCTGATGCTGGGAAAGATAGAGGGCAAAAAGAGAAAGGGGTGGCAGGTGTTGAGATGCTTACATAGCATAACCTACTCAATGGACACGAGTTTCAACAAACTCCAGAAGATAGTGAAGGATGGGGAAGCCTGGTGTGCTGCAGTCCATGGGGTCGCAAAGAACTGGACATGATATAGTGACTGAACAACAACAACAGAAGCTTTAAAGAACAAACAGAGGAGAACAATACAATAACAGAAATGAAAAATACACTATAAGGTTTAATGGCAGAATAAATGAGGCGGAACGAATAAAATAAGTGACCTGGAAAACACACTGAGTTAATCACTGCTACAGAACAGAATAAAGAAAAAAGAACTAAAAGAAATGAGAACATCTAAGAGACCTCTGAGGCAACATTAAATGTACCGATATTTGCATTATAGGGGACCCAAAAGGAAAAGAGAGAAAGGATCTGAGAAAATATTTGAAGAGATAATAGCTGAAAACTTTCCTAACACAAAAAAGGAAATAGGCACCCAAATTCAGACACTGCAGAGAGGCCCATGCAGCACAAACCCGAGAAGGAACATGCTGAGAAAAATAGTATTCAAACTGACAAAAATTAAAGACAAGGAAAAAAAAATTAAAAGCAACAAATAACATACAAAGGAACTCCCACAAGATTATCAGCTGATTTATCAGCAGAAACTCTGCAGGCCAGAAGGGAGGGACGTGACATATTACAAGTGATAAAAAGGGAAGAACATACAACCAAGAATACTCTACCTAACGAGGCTCTCATTCAGATCTGATGGAGAGATCAACAGCCTTACAGACAAGCAGAAGGTAAGAGAATCTAGCACCACTGGACCAGCTTTGTAACAACTGCGAAAAGAACTTCTCTAGGAGGAAAAGAAAAAGCCACAACTAGAAAGAAGAAAATTACTAACAGAAAAGTTCACTGGTTAGGGTAAATATATATAATAAAAGTAGGAAATCATTCACACACAAATATACAAAACCAGCAATCATGAGAAGAGGAGAATACAAATGTGGGATATTTGAAATGCATTTGAAATTAAGAGACCAGTAACATAAAACAACCTTAGATACATACAGATTGCTATATCAAAACCTTATGGTAACCACAAGTCAAAAATGTATAATAGATATATACATAGAAAGTAAAAAAGCAATCCAAACACAGTACTCAAGATACTCATCAAATCGGAAAAGAGAGCAAAAGAGGAAAGAAAGAAAAAAGACCTACAAAAACAAACCCAAAACATTTAAGAAAATGCAAATAGGATCATATATATCAATACTTACTTTAAATGAAAATGAATGAAATGCTCCAATCAAAAGACACAGACTTGCTGAATAGATACAAAAACAAAACCAGTATATATGCTGTCTACAAGAGACTCACTTCAGACCTAGGAACACATACAGACTGAAACTGAGGGTATGGAAAAAGATACTCCATGCAAATGGAAACCAAATATCGTAACAGACAATATAGACTTCAAAACAAAGACTATTACAACAGACAAGGAAGGACACTACATGGTGACCAAGGGATCAATCCAATAAGACATAACAATTGTAAATATTTAGGCACCCAACACAGAAGCACCTCAGTACATAAGACAAGCACCAAAAGACACTAAAGGGATAATTGACAGTAACACAGTAATAGTGGGGGACTTTAACACCCCACTTACAACAATGGACAGATCGTCCAGACAGAAAATTAATAAGGAAACATAAGCCTTAAATGAAACATCAGACCAGCGGGACTTTACTGCTATTGATAGAGCATTCCATCCAAAAGCAGCAGAATACACATTCTTCTCAAGTGCATGTGAAACATTCTCTGGGATAGATCACATGCCGGCCCACAAAGCAAGCCTTGATAAACGTAAGAAAACTGAAAACATATCAAACATCTTTTCTGATGGGAATGATATGACATTAGAAATCAACTATAAGAAAAAAAAAGTTGTAAAAGCCACAAACACACGGAGGCTAAGCAATATACTACTAAACAACCAATGGGTCACTGAAGCAATCAATGAGGAAGTCCCAAATAAACAGCCAAAACTTACACCTAAAGCAACTAGAAAAGGAATAAGTAAAGCATAAAGCTACCATAAGGAAAGAGATCAAAGACCAGAACAGAAATAAATGAAACAAAGGAAACAATAGAAAAAAACTCAGTGAAACTAAAAGTTGGTTCTCTGAAAAGATAAACAAAATTGATAGGTCTTTAGCTAGACTCATCAAGAAAAAAGAGGGCTCAAATTAATACCACTAGAAATGAAAAAGGAGAACTTACAACTGACATCACAAAAATGCAAATGATCATCAAAGACTACTACAAGCAACTCTATGCCAGTAAAACGGACAACCTAGAAAAAGCAGACAAATTCTTAGAAAGATACAATCTACAAATACTGAGCCAGGAAGACACAGAAAATATTAACAGAACAATCACAAGCATTGGACATGAAACTATGATTTAAAAACTCCCATCAAACACAAGTCCAGGACCAAATGGCTTCATAGGAAAATTCTATCAAACACTGAGAGAAGTGTGTGCATGCATGCTCAGTCATGTCCGACTCTTTGTGACTCCATGGGCTAAAGTCCACCAGGCTCCTCTGTCTATAGGATTCTTCCAGCAACAATACTGGAGGGGGTTATCATTTTCTCCTCCAAGGGATCTTCCTTCCCCAAGGATCAAACCTGTGTCTCAATGCAGTGTATCCTGCACTGCATGCAGATTTTTTACCACTGAGCCACTGGGGAAACCCACAGTTAGAGAAGAAGTAACATCTATAGTTCTGAAACTATTCCAAAAAAATTGCAGAGGAAGGAATGCTCCCAGACTAATTCTATGAAATATCACCCTGACACCAAAACCAGACAAAAATATCATAAAAAAAGAAAACTGCAGGCCAATATCACTGATGGACTTAGATGCAAAAATCCTCAACACAATACTAGCAAACATAATTCTTACATTAAAAGGATCATACACCTTGATCAAGAGGGATTTATCTAGGGATGCAAGAATTTTTCAATATCTACAAATCAGTGTGATGCATCACACTAACAAACTGAAGAATAAAAACCATATGATCATCTCAATAGATGCAGAAAAAACTTTTGACAAAATTCAGTATCCACTTATGATAAAAAAAAAAACTCTCTAAAAGGTGAACATAGAAGGAACCTATGTCAACATAATAAAAGCCATATATGACAAACCCACAGCTAACACCACACTCTATGAGGAAATGCTGAAAGCATTTACTCTAGGACTAGGAACAAGACAAGAATGTCCACTCTTGCCACTTTTATTCAACATAGGTTTGGAAGCTCTAATCACAGCAATCAGAGAAGAACAAGTAATAAAAAGAATTCAAGTTGAAAAAAGTAGTAGTAAAACTGTCACTGTTTGCAGATGACATGATACTGCATACAGTTCAGGATGGGGGACACGTACACCTGTGGCTGATTCATGTCCATGCATGGCAAAAACCACCACAATATTGTGAAGTAATTAGCCTCCAATTAAATAAATTAATTTAAAAAAAGAAAATCCTAAAGATGCTACCAGAGAACTACTAAAACTCATCAATGAACCTGGTAAAGTTGTAGGGTACAAAATTAATACACAGAAATCTCATGCATTTCTACACACTAACAATGAAAGATCACCAGAAGAAATTAAGGCAACAATCCCAGTTACCACTGCACCAAAAAGGATAAAATACCTAGGAACAAATCTACATAAGGAGCAAAAGACCTGTACTTTGAAAACTATAAGACATTGATGAAAGAAATCAAAGATGATACAAACAGATGTAAAGATATACCACGTTCTTGAATTAGAATGATCAATATTGTCAAAATGAATATACTATTGAAGGCAATTAACAGGTTCAATGCAATTCCTATTAAATTACCAATGGTATTTTTCATAGAAATAGACAAAAAAATTTAAAATTTGTATGGAAACCCATAAGATCCTGAACAGCCAAAGTAAACCTGAGAAAGAAAAATGGAGCTGGAGGAATCAGGCTCCCTGACTTCATCATATCAGATCAGATCAGTCGCTCAGTCATGTCCGACTTTTTGCGACCCCATGAATTGCAGCACACCAGGCCTCCCTGTCTCTCACCAACTCCCAGAGTTCACTCAGACTCACGTCCATTGAGTCAGTGATGCCATCCAGCCATCTCATCCCCTTCTCCTCCTGCCCCCAATCCCTCCCAGCATCAGAGTCTTTTCCAATGAGTCAACTCTTCGCATGAGGTGGCCAAAGTACTGGAGTTTCAGCTTTACCATCATTCCTTCCAAAGAAATCCCAGGGCTGATCTCCTTCAGAATGGACTGGTTGGATCTCCTTGCAGTCCAAGGGACTCTCAAGAGTCTTCTCCAAGACCACAGTTCAAAGGCATCAATTCTTCGGTGCTCAGCCTTCTTCACAGTCCAACTCTCACATCCATACATGACCACAGGAAAAAGCATAGCCTTGACTAGACAAACCTTTGTTGGCAAAGTAATGTCTCTGCTTTTGAATATGTTATCTAGGTTGGTCATGACTTTCCTTCCAAGGAGTAAGCGTCTTTTAATTTCATGGCTGCAGTCACCATCTGTAGTGATTTTGGAGCCCAGAAAAATAAAGTCTGACACTGTTTCCACTGTTTCCCCATCTATTTCCCATGAAGTGATGGGACCGGATGCCATGATCTTCGTTTTCTGAATGCTGAGCTTTAAGCCAACTTTTTCACTCTCCACTTTCACTTTCATCAAGAGGCTTTCGAGTTCTTCTTCACTTTCTGCCATAAGGGTGGTGTCATCTGCATATCTGAGGTTATTGATATTTCTTCCGGCAATCTTGATTCCAGTTTGTGTTTCTTCCAGTCCAGCGTTTCTCATGATGTACTCTGCATATAAGTTAAATAAGCAGGGTGACAATATACAGCCTTGATGAACTCCTTTTCCTATTTGGAACCAGTCTGTTGTTCCATGTCCAGTTCTAACTGTTGCTTCCTGACCTGCATACAAACTTCTCAAGAGGCAGATCAGGTGGTCTGGTATTCCCATCTCTTGAAGAATTTTCCACAGTTGATTGTGATCCACACAGTCAAAGGCTTTGGCATAGTCAATAAAGCAGAAATAGATGCCTTTCTGGAACTCTCTTGCTTTTTCCATGATCCAGCGGATGTTGGCAATTTGATCTCTGGTTCCTCTGCCTTTTCTAAAACCTGCTTGAACATCAGGAAGTTCATGGTTCACATATTGCTGAAGCCTGGCTTGGAGAATTTTGAGCATTACTATACTAGCATGTGAGATGAGTGCAATTGTGTGGTAGTTTGAGCATTCTTTGGCATTGCCTTTCTTTGGGATTGGAATGAAAACTGACCTTTTCCAGTCCTGTGGCCACTGCTGAGTTTTCCAAATTTGCTGGCATATTGAGTGCAGCACTTTCACAGCATCATCTTTCAGGATTTAAAATAGCTCAACTGGAATTCCATCACCTCCACTAGCTTTGTTCGTAGTGATGCTTTCTAAGGCCCACTTGACTTCACATTCCAGGTTGTCTGGCTCTAGGTCAGTGATCACACCATCATGATTATCTGGGTCGTGAAGATCTTTTTTGTACAGTTCTTCTGTGTATTCTTGCCACCTCTTCTTAATATCTTCTGCTTCTGTTAGGTTCATACCATTTCTGTCCTTTATCAAGCCCATCTTTGCATAAAATGTTCCTTTGGCATCTCTGATTTTCTTGAAGAGATCCCTAGTCTTTCCCATTCTATTGTTTTCCTCTATTTCTTTGCATTGATCGCTGAAGAAGGCTTTCTTATCTCTTCTTGCTATTCTTTGGAACTCTGCATTCAGATGCTTATATCTTTCCTTTTCTCCTTTGCTTTTCACTTCTCTTCTTTTCATAGCTATTTGTAAGGCCTCCCCAGACAGCCATTTTGCTTTTTTGCATTTGTTTTCCATGGGGATGGTCTTGATCTCTGTCTCCTGTACAATGTCATAAACCTCATTCTATAGTTCATCAGGCATTCTATCAATCAGATTTAGGCCCTTAAATCTATTTCTCACTTCCACTGTATAATCATAAGGGATATGATTTAGGTCATACCTGAATGGACATGGAACAACAGACTGGTTCCAAATAGGAAAAGGAGTTCATCAAGGCTGTATATTGTCACCCTGCTTATTTAACTTATATGCAGAGTACATCATGAGAAACGCTGGACTGGAAGAAGCTGGAATCAAGATTGCCGGAAGAAATATCAATAACCTCAGATATGCAGATGACACCACCCTTATGGCAGAAAGTGAAGAAGAACTCGAAAGCCTCTTGATGAAAGTGAAAGTGGAGAGTGAAAAAGTTGGCTTAAAGCTCAACATTCAGAAAACGAAGATCATGGCATCCAGTCCCACCACTTCATGGGAAATAGATGGGGAAACAGTGGAAACAGTGTCAGACTTTATTTTTCTGGGCTCCAAAATCACTACAGATGGTGACTGCAGCCATGAAATTAAAAGACGCTTACTCCTTGGAAGGAAAGTTATGACCAACCTAGATAGCATATTCAAAAGCAGAGACATTACTTTGCCAACAAAGGTTTGTCTAGTCAAGGCTATGCTTTTTCCTGTGGTCATGTATGGATGTGAGAGTTGGACTGTGAAGAAGGCTGAGCACTGAAGAATTGATGCTTTTGAACTGTGGTCTTGGAGAAGACTCTTGAGAGTCCCTTGGACTGCAAGGGGATCCAACCAGTCCATTCTGAAGGAGATCAGCCCTGGGATTTCTTTGGAAGGAATGATGGTAAAGCTGAAACTCCAGTACTTTGGCCACCTCATGCGAAGAGTTGACTCATTGGAAAAGACTCTGATGCTGGGAGGGATTGGGGGCAGGAGGAGAAGGGGATGATAGAGGATGAGATGGCTGGATGGCATCACTGACTCAATGGACGTGAGTCTGAGTGAACTCCGGGAGTTGGTGAGAGACAGGGAGGCCTGGCGTGCTGCGATTCATGGGGTTGCAAAGAGTCGGACATGACTGAGCGACTGATCTGATCTGATCTGAATGGTCTAGTGGTTTTCCCTACTTTCTTCAATTTAAGTCTGAATTTGGCAATAGGAGTTCATGATCTGAGCCACAGTCAGCTCCTGGTCTTCTTTTTGCTGACTGTATAGAGCTTCTACTATACTACAAAGCCACAGTCATCAAAACAGTATGAAATTGGTACAAAAACAGAAATATAGATCAATGGAACAAGACAGAAAGCCTAGGGATAAACCCATGCACCTATGGGCACCTTATCGTTGACAAAGGAGGCAAGAATATACAATGGAGAAAAGGTAGTTTCTTCAATAAGTGTTGCTGAATCAAGTTGACTACATGTCCACTACATGTAAAAGAATGAAATTAGAACATTCTTTAATACCATACATAAAATAAGCTCCCCTCAGAGGAAAACATAGGCAGAACATTGACATAAATCACAGCAATATCTTTTTGGATCCACCTCCAAGAGTAATGAAAATAAAACCAAAAATAAACTAGTGGGACCAAATTAAACTTAAAAGCTTTTGCACCACAAAGGAAACTATAAACAAAATCAAAAGACAATCCACAGAATGGAAGAAAATATTTGCAAATGATGCAACCAACAAGGGATTAATCCTCCAAATACATAAACAGCTCATGCAGCTCAGTATAAAAACAAACAACCCAATCAAGAAATGGGCTGAAGGTATAGAGAGACATGTCTCCCAAGAAGATAAACAGATGTCCCGAAAGCATATGAAAAGATGCTCAACATTGCTAACCGTTAGAGAAATGCAAATCAAAACTACAATGACATACTGCCTCATGCTAGTCAGAATGGCTATCATCAAGAAGTCTACACACAATAAATGCTGGAGAGGGTTTGGAGAAAAGGGAACTCTCCTCTGCTATTGGTGGGATGTAAATTGGTACAATCATTATAAAACACAGTATAGGGGTTTCTTAAACAGCTAAAAGCAGAGTTACCATATGATCTAGCAATCCTACTTGTGCATATATTGAAACAAAACCATAATTAGAAAAGATACATACACTCCATGTTTATAAACAGCACTGTTTATAATAGGCAAGACATGGAAGCAACCTAAACATCCATCAACAGAGGAATGGATAAAGAAGATGTGGCACATATATACAACAGAATATTAGTCAGCAATAAAAAAGAGTGAAATAATGCCATTTGCAGCAACATGGATGGACTTAGATATTGTTGTACTGAGTGAAGTAAGTCAGACACAGAAAGACAAATATCACATGTCATTAATATGTGGAATCTAAAAAAGGAGGGGGGTAAAATGAATTTTTTACAAAACAGAAGTAGAGTCACAGAGGTAGAACACAAACTTACAGTTACCAGGGCATAAGTAGGGGAGGGATAAATTGGGAGATTGTGATTTGCATATATATATGTCACATTATATTACATATATATGTAATGTTACATATGTAATATAGATACAAATACATTACTACTATAACTACTACATATAAAATAGATAATAATAAGAATCTACTGTTCAGCACAAGGAACTATACTCAATACTCTGCAATGATCTATATGGGAAAATAATCTAAAAAAATGTATGGCTATATGTGTATGAATTACTGATTCACTTTGTTGTACATCTGAAACTAACACAACACTGTAAATCAACTATACTCCAAAAAAAAATTTTTTTTAAAGATACATGTACCTAAAGTTCACCGCAGTACTATTTACAATAGCCGAAACATAGAAGTGACATTAACGTCCACAGACAGAAGAGTGGATAAAGAGGAGGTGGTACATAATATACAATGGAATATTACTCAGTCATGACAAAGAATAATACCATTTGCAGCACACCTAGAGATTATTATACTAAGTGAAGTAATCAGACAGAAATACAAGCATCATATGATATCACTCGTATGTGGAATCTAAAACAATGATACAAATGGACCTATTTACAATACAGAAACAGACTCACAGACTTCAAAACCCAACTCATGGTTACCAAAGGGGAACAGTGGGGGGAGGGATACACCAGGAGATTGGGACTGACACGCACACACACTACTGCATAGCCCAGCGAGCTCCACTCAGGATCCTATAATAAACTATATGGGAAAACAACCTGGAAAGGAACTGAACCACTTTGCTGGACTCCTAAAATTAACACAACATTGCAAATCAACTATAATACAAAACAAAAATTAAATGTTAAAAACATATAAGTAAATAGTAAATGATGACAACAAACTGTTTACATGTTTCTCCACCTTGCTTTTCTCATTTAAGAAATATATCCTACAGATCGCTTCATAAGGGTACGAGAACATCTTCATTTCTTTCTACATCTGAATTTCTACATCTGTGATTTGTTCAGTGTCCTACTGATGGACTTTTGGGTTTTTTCCCCAGTGTTCTGAGATTCAAAGTAGTCTTTCTCTATCAAGAAATCTCTCTGTGTAAGTCTTTTTCTTATTTATTGCTAGTATATCTTTGGCATTAGAATCCTACAAGTGGGAACTGCTCTATCAATGAGCAAATATGTATTCATTATTTTTAGATATTGCCAAATTCCCCTCCCTAGTGTTGTACTATTTGCATGTCCAATGACATTGTAGGAGAATGGTTGTTTTCTTTCAGTCTCACCACAGAGAATGCTATCTTCTGGATTTATGTCAATCCCATGGACGAAGGAGCCTGGTAGGCTGCAGTCCATGGGGTCTCGGAGAGTCAGACACAACTGAGCAACTTCCCTTTCACTTTTCACTTTCATGCATTGGAGAAGGAAATGGCAACCCACTCCAGTGTTCTTGCCTGGAGAATCCCAGGGACGGGGGAGCCCGGTGGGCTGCCGTCTATGGGGTCACACAGAGTCGGACACGACTGAAGTGACTTAGCAGCATAGTTGAAAAAAGGTTTCTCAACTTGGTTTTAGTGTGAATTTTTAAGTGTGGTTGTTTTTCACGCAATTAAGAGCCAACTCTGTCCTCTTGATATGTTCTCTTTTCATTAACATCCTGGAAGCCCCATTTGCATACAATTTTATTTTTTCCCATTTCTTGGGTTGTTAATTTTTAATCTCCTTTTCTACTTCCATAACTCCTATTTATTTCCTAAATATTTTCCTTCTCTGCATTGTGTTTCAGTATTTCTTTTAAGATCCACTCCTTGGACTTAATAATCATTGTTATTCTTGTTGCAATTAAGTCTGTACCTGCAGCCCCAAATTCTCCCTCTTCTTCTGTCCCAATTCTCAAACTGCTTAGTGAAGGCTACTGTGCCTCCAAGGTACCATAAAACCCAACCTGTATGTTGCCCCTTACCATCATGCCCTTCTTTGGGCATTGCTCAGCACAATGAATGCCACCCCAGATCTCCAGCTGCCCCAGTCTTAAACCTGGGCTCTTTTCTGCTGACTCTCTCTTTCTCATCTTCCTTGAATCAAATCAATTGCCAAATTCTGTGACTTTTTCCTCATAAATGATTCTTGAACCCATCTATTTTTCTCCATTTCAAATTCCCGATCTAAGCCACTGTCATTTCTTCCCTGGACTCTTGCACATTTCTTGTAGGTGGGTGGCCTTTCCTAGTTCTTCTTGCTCCCAAACATGATCAGAATTACCTTTAAAAGTACAAATCAGAGGACTACCCTGGTGGCACAGTGGATAAGAATCTGCCTGCCAATCAGCTGATACTGGTTCGTTCCCTCATCCAGGAAGATCCTACATGCCCTGGAGCACGTGAGCCCATGAGCCACACTACTGAGCCTGCGCCCTAAGGCCCATGAGCCACACTACTGAGCCTGTGCCCTAGGGCCCATGAGCCACACTACTGAGCCTGCGCCCTAGGGCCCATGCACCACACTACTGAGCCTGCGCCCTAGGGCCCATGCGCCACAACTACTGAAGCCCACGTGTCTAGACTGTGCTCTGCAACGAGAGAAGACACCGAAATGAGAAGCCCATGTACCGCAATGAAGAGTAGCCCCCACTCACAGCAATTAGAGAAAGCCCATGCAAAGCAACAAAGACCAGCGCAGTCATAAATAAATAAATATTTTTTAAAAGTACAAATAAGACAGTGCCATTTACTCATTTAAAAACCATCAAAACTCAAAAAGATCCCAAAACCCGAACCTCCAAAACCAAGAAACCCGTCTCAAGTCCTGTATTTCCATAGATACAGATGTATATAACCACTGCAAAGCTCTGGATACTCAAAACTGAAGTGATAACAGGGGGTACACCTCTGGGGAAAAGGTTAGGATCAAAGTCAATGAAGGGGATGCCATGGGAAGGTTTAGTGTTGGTGAAGAAGGACTTGTTTTATCATTATTTGCATTGTCTGAATTTTTACAATGAGAGTATTCTCCAGTAACATATATTACTTATATATGTTAAACTAAATTAAATGGACTGAGAAAGTGAGCCTTAACTAGCTCGCACGCAGGTCGGGTTCACCAGAAAGTTGTATGAATTCCCAATGTCAGGTCTCCCAGAAAAGACTTCAGGCTCCCCACAATTCCTTGCGGACAATGCTGTCCTCTTGCCTAGGTGTGGCCTGGGAGAGTAAATCAAGGTGTGCTCACCTTTGTAGTCCACAGTTTGACGGTCCAGTCAAATGACGATGTGACAAACAGGTGTGAGAAGTCAATTGGGCCCACTGCCATGTGGCAGTTAATTCCTGTCACCGGCCCTTGGTGGCCTTCGAAGACTTCCCCTATGCCGGCTTTGCTGCATGAAGACCACACAAGACAAGAGTTTCAGTGACCTTCACAAATCGGTGACTGCTTTTAAGGAAAAAAAAAAAGGTTTGTCTCTGCATGATCACTTCTCCATAATTTAACACAGGCATAAACCACCAGATATGAAACTCACTGTCACAGTTATGTTGAGAGAAATAAATGCTATCCTGCTCTCAGTGATTTAAAACAACACGGAGCAATAACATCTTTTTAATCTTCAGAATTGAACACTGACTTTTATCACTTAATCCTTTTTCAGGAGTATTTCAAAGCCCATCACTGCTGATGACGCTGTTGATACTTTGATGGAACACACACACAGTCAACCATCCATATCCCCTGATACCTGTGATATGGAGGGGCAGCTATGCCGTGCCATTTTTAGATGGGACTTGAACATCCTTAGATTTTGGTACTTGCAAGGGCTCCTGGAACCAATTCCCCATGGATTCAGACACCAGGGGACAACTATATACTCAGCTCCCAGAGCTTTCATAGTTATAATAAGATGATTCTATTCTTGTGATGACATTTGGCACAACTTCCATTTTAACTCCTTTTAGAGAAGACTTAAGACCTGGGTTCGATCCCTGGGTCGGGAAGATCCCCTGGAAAAAGAAATGGCAACTCACTCCAGTACTCTTGCTTGGAAAATTCCATGGACGGAGGAGCCTGGTAGGCTACAGCCCACGGGGTCACAAAGAGTCGGACATGACTGAGCAACTTCACTTTCACTTTGGCTATAAAACTTTACATATCCTTGAGTACATGTATTTATCCTTTCAAGAAACTGCTTTTTCTTTAAAGTTTATTATTATTATTATTTTTTTTGATGTGGGCCATTTTTAAAGTGTTTATTGAATTGGTTACAACATTGCTTCTGTTTTTTTCTGTTTTGGTTTTTTGGTCACCAGGCATTTGAGAACCTAGCTCCCCCACCGGGGATCAAACCCACATCCCTTGCATTGGAAGACAAAGCCTTAACCACTGGACCTCCAGGGATGTCCCTCAAGAAAGTTTCTTAAATTAGGTTGATACTCCTGAAAATGTAAAACTTTGTGGAAACCATTGTTGTCACAAAAATCATAGGCAAAATAACTTAAATGTAATACAGAGGAACTTATGTTTTCACTGAAAGGAGGAGAGTAATTTACAAATCCACTAAGTGTAAACTCCGTAAGGGCTGGTGCCTTGTTTTTCTTGTTGCATAGTGTAGTAAGTGTTCAATAAACACTTGTTGAACAAAACAAAGGAAGAGACAAACTGCTGCCTTTCTCCCCAAGAGAAGCACATTTAAGAAATGGTGATACACAGTTTGAAAGTTATCCACAGATATATGTCATTTCTTTAACTAAGCTGGGATTGTTTCCATCATCCATTTTTATACAACAGCCTGCATGCAATAACACCCAATTAGAAAATAAATCAAAATGCTGTATTTTGGTTATACAAAATAAATATACACAAGGTTATAAATATGACAAATACAGAGGGGTTGTGGCTTCTAAATATTACATCACAAAGAGTGAAAATGAATTAAGTTATCAAAGCATGTGAGCTTCTGGAGCAGCAGTTAATGTCAGTGTGTTGAGCAAAATTTGAAATCACTAGCCAAATGCTGTAGTGTAACAAGCACTCAAAAATTACGCCTGGTAAAACTGCCAACAGCAGTTCTACATGTGATCATTGACATTCGTTCTAGAGAACTCGAGGAACTGATCTTTGAAGTGGCCCCAGGTGAGGTTCCGCTTGCCCATAACAGCATCCTGAAAGGGTTTACAGGGTGCAAAATGAGGACCTTATTTGATTTATGGAAGTGGATTTGCACCTTTTCCATGTTAGGTGAAAAATAGAAATTTCACACCTCTCCTCTGTAGCCCTATATGACCCACTTAAGATTACTATGAAGCCAAATGCCTGTGACTTTATAACTTTACTAAGATCTGTGTTTTATATTTCAGATGGATGGACCAATATAAAAAGCAAAATCAAGCTTGTTGTAAAATGATGTGGTTTGTACCTTGCGTGCATGCTAAGTCGCTTCAGTCGTGTCTGATTCTTTGAGACCCTATGGACTATAGCCCGCCAGGCTCTCCTGTCCATGGGATTCTCCAGGCAAGACTACTAGAGAAGGTTGCCATTCCCTTCTCCAGGGGATCTTCCCAACCCAGGGATCGAACCTACATCTCTTTTGTCATTGGCAGGCAGGTTCTTTACCACTAGTGCCACCTGGAAAGCCCCTTAGGTCCCCTTCTTTTGAACAGTGCATCTTCTGATTGTGCTTGAAAAGGAAAAGAGCCACAGAGCAAAAACATTCATCATGAAAATGGTTACTCACATTAGAGAATTTTCAAAAAAAAAAAAAATCTGAAAAGTTATCAATGAACATGTTCTGGAGCCCTCACAGATAACTAAGGCCCTGGGTTAAGGGAACTGAACCTGTGTCCTGTCAGTTCTAATAAATACATAGATAAACCTGTGAACCTTTGTTTGGTCCACTGTGCATTCTGTGCTCCTCTCCTTCCATTCACAACATTCCACCTGTCGTGCAGATGTTTCTGTGTTTACCTTTCCCACCATCATCAGTTTCTTGAAGACAGGAACAGGCTTAAATGATGTCTGCATGCCCAGCAACGTCTAGCAATGCCTTTTGCTGAGTAGTTGTACAGTGAACATTTCCAAGAATGAACAACTTTATCAGATCTTTTTCTGCTTTTGGAAAACTCTGATGCATAGTTATAAGGAAGGTACTAATGAAGGAGGAGAGGGCTTCCTTGGTGGCTCAGACTAGGTAAAGAGTCTACCTGCAATATAGGATACCTGGGTTCTATCTCTGGGTCGGGAAGATCCCCTGGAGGAGGACATGGTTATCCACTCCAGTATTCTTACCTGGAGAATTCCACGGACAGAGGAGCATGGCAGGCTACAGTCCATGGGGGCACAAAGGGTCAGACACAACTGAGAGAACAACACTATGCAGTAAGACTGCTGGGCATGGAATTATAACATCTTCTAGTCATATTACATCTTCCTAGTCATCTTTTATTCACGTGAGGAGGGAAAATACTGGTTTCTGTGGGCAGCAAAGTAGGAACTTCATAATTTGTATTGTGTGAATGGGAGAGTCATACACCTGGTCCATGGATGCCTGGTTCTTCAATGAATCACAAACACATTAGAGTAAGGACTTGGAACAATTCCTGGTTCCTCATGCAATCTAAATAGCCTGTGATGAGTGCAAGAGATGCAAAATCAATTGAATTAGAACTTCTAAAGTGAAAGGGAAATAACGCACCAAGGTGAACACAGTGAAACTTTCAAAATATGAGTCCATTCGTTAAATCTTGTGTGTAATTTTATAATCTAGCTAAATTACCGGATTCCACTTCTTTCCTGAGATTTTCCTAGGAGCATTTGCCAGTCTCTCAATCAAGATAGAGTTTGTATCACCTATCTTCATTCTGAATCTTCATTCCACCTCGTGTATCTCATACTATTTTGGCTTCTGATTGGGAGGAAGGGCCCCTAAGGCACCTCTCTATATTATGCAGTTATTTTCATTCTTTTTTCCTTATATAGATTTTTAACTCCTCACTTACTATGTTCCCAGCACCAAGCAGGAAATCAATAATGAGATGGAAATAGTTCAGGGGGAAAAAAAAAGGGCAGATGGCTGAACAGTTAAAAATGTGATGAATGCTAATACAGAAGTGATATAAAAATAAGTAAAAAAAAAAAAAAAAAAGCCCATCTGGTAGCTTGTACTCCTATCCCATCCCATTGATTCTACTTTACTTTTCTCCAAGTACTCATCTTCTCAAATCACATATTTGCTTATTAGTTTACTGTCAGTCACCCTCAGAATATAAACTCCAGGTCTGTTTTGTTCCTTACCGCATTCCTTATAAAGTGATGGTGCCTGACGTATGGTAGGTTCTCAGGAAATCGCCCTTAAACAAACAAATGAGTAAAGAGGATGAAAATGCTATGGAAACATAAAGGAGGAAATGATATCCTTCACCCAAGGAAGTCAGGAGAGGCTCGTGGAAAGACCTTGGTGCTGGCTCTTGAAGGATAAGGGCGGGGGAGATTAATCAGGCCAAGAAGAGAGAAATACCAGATGCAGCAGGAGAAACTGGATGTACAAACTCACTCACAGATACGTAGTGGGATCAGCAATGTGGGGATGGGTGCATGGGGGAGCCTGAAGGCTGAAGCTGGGGAAGGACAGGCCAGGGCAGTCAAGAATCTTCTCTGATATGCTAAAAAGTTTGGGCTTTTTTCCTCCAGGCAATGTGAACCATCAAAGGCTTACAAATGGCTAATGACCAGAGCAGACGGATGCTATAAAACAGTGAAGACATGAGACTGTGATTTGCATTTCTGCAGAAATGCCTTTCTCATAATGCAAGGTGTTACAATCCAGCAAGCGATAACAGACTTTCGGAAATGAAGAACACGTCATGGGTAAGAAAACAGAAACTCACCTTCCATGACGACAGGCCGTGTAGACTGTACCCTCCTCGCTGCCAACCACGAAGTTATTGACGTCTCCCGTGGGGAAAGCCATTCCAGTAACGGCCACAGGCTTGGACTTATTGTACACCAGCTCCATGCTCTCCTACCAAAACACGGCGTGGTTACATTTCCTCTGTCAACTCCTTGCCATGCCAAAGATAGCACGGAAAAATCACTCGACTAAATCGTCTGCTTGCTTTTCACACAGCGTTACAAAAGACCCCGGCTGTGCCAGAAACCACGCTTTACTGCCCCTGACATTCAAGCTTCTGTGTATCTCTGGTTTCAGCGGCTGGATTTCATCAGCGTGTGCTGTTGCTTCTGAAGTCAGGCAGAGATGACAGGTGAGAATTTTGAAACTAATGGTGCAGAAACTAAAGATAATACTGTAATGGTTACACTTGTCAGCCCCAGGCTTTAATAAAACACACAATACCCTTGTATTTACAAACATTTCCAAAATCAATTGTTCATGAGAATACGCATGTATTAATATCAGATGTACGGAGCACATTTGTCAAAGCAGGAGTGTGTGTCCTCCGTGGGCTAAAACCAGAGAGTTGTCACTCAGGTCATAAGAACCAGATTTCAATAGGGACTTGAATTCATGAAGGGCAGACATTGGGTGTGTAGGCTGTTAAGTCTGCAAAAAAACAATGTTTAAGTTGGTCTTTAAAATAGTAATGAGGGTCTTTATTTTATCTAAAATGATTTTCAGAATCGGGAATTCCAGTGTATTGTAAAAGACATTCTGCTGAATTGAGTTTAAGGACAGTGCAGAGTAGTTAGGTGGAACTAACATTCTTGAATACTTCTGGTTATTTAGATCCAAAAGCCTGCTTGGTACACCTAAAGTAATTAAAAAAAAAATTCTGAGGGACCATGTCATTATATTTGGAAGTTTAGTCTCTTTTATGCAAACAAATAAACCGAGGCATCGCGGCCATGGGGTCTACAAACCGGAAGCACATGCTAGCAGTCTGGAACACGCAGACCACGTGGTCACGTGACAGGCTCGCAGTCTGCGAGACCCAGACGCGGGGAGTGCCTGAGTGAGCGGATGCCGTGACGGTAGTAACACAGACCGTGCCATTGCCAAAAGTAGCAGAGGGAGGGCACAGCCTCGTGGGCACCCACTTGGGACAGAGAGGGAGCAGGGCAAATGTCTTCTGCTCCCCCGTCTGCCTGCCATCCACAGCCATACCGCCGAAATGCTTCCACCTCTGGCCAGAGACAGGCGTCTGCGGGCCCCCTAAAACTAATGAAAATGACCCCGCAGCTCCCCCTGCGAGGGGCTGTAACCTAAGCGCGCGCGCGCGCGCGCACACACACACACACACACACACACACACACATTTAATCATCAAAATGGGCAATTAAAAATTCCTAATTAGAGGGTTTACTCGTATCTGTTTGTAATCTCCAGGGCTTTTCAAAGAAAACAACATATTGCTGAGAAATTTAAGACAAAGCTGTAAAATACCCACACACAACTCCCCAAACTTGTATAAGTGTTAAAGATCAGCAAAAGCAGAGGAACTTAAACGGTAAGGAACTTATGAGCTCTTCCCCCGACACTAAAATGATAAAAAGAACTTTGGTTTACTATTCTCTATATCTCTATTTTGTGGTGACTTTTGGGAGGTTCTTCTTGGTTTCCACATTTCCTTACGTCTCCTGAAATTTCCAGTATCTTCTAAACTTCTGATGGAGACATTCTAGCATTGTTAGTTCAGGAAAGGGGAAAGGAAGATTAAAATTGAGAATTATCTCCTAGTTATCTTATACAACTTTCTTGACGTTTCCGCACATTGTCAACAGCTACAACAGGAAACTCTGCTCTGTTTTTACCTGGTGGACAGCGAAGTACTTAATTCCCCTACAAAGAAAAGTGGAAAGACGCGGCTATTTGTGTGTTTGCATGTATGTGTGTTGTCTTCTGTGTGTGTGTACACACGTATGTTCTGAAAGTTGCGTTTAGTTGTCTCCCCCCATGGTCTCTTCCACTTCTGCTCCTTCGTTTGGCTCCCATTACTGTCATCAGGAGCAGTTTGGAGACCTTGAAACTTTTCATTTTCAGCTTCTCGCTTGTTGAGCAAGGAATGGCAGGAGCCATCCTAACAAACATTCCAGAGAAGAAAACAGATGGCTAGACAAATTCTTCAAACACACGAGGCGGTTGTCTAGGCTACAGAAGTGAGCAAGGGCTTGGATTTCTGTTTTACTGGGATACCTTTTTCTCCAAGGCAAGCACCCATCGGGGATTGCTCTGCATTTGTTTAACAATGCTGTAGGGTAAAAAGCAGGATTCCTACCGCAGCCAACTTCCATAATTACTATGCTTTGAAATGGATTATTTCATTTTCACTTGAAACTGACCTAAGGATTAACGTATTACAGTAATTACATGATGTGCGGTAAAGGAAATGGGTTTTGGCTTCCAGAGAAGGCTGCCGAAAACAGGCCCCACTCTTTCAAGTGTACCCACTGATTTGAACTCCTATAGGATGTGAGGGTTTGGCTTTTAGGAACTCCATTCCATTAGGCAGGTATCTCTTTTAACCAGGAGGCTCTTCTGTGTAGGGGAAAACAAACCCACCTGCGGAGTGGAGAGCATGTCCAGGCTCCAAGAACACATTTTGCCATCGGTGGAGACGGTGATGAGGTTATGAGCGTTTTGGGTCCCAACAACATTTACACAGTACACGGGATGCTGCAGAAACATAAACGTGGAGGATCAGATGCTGGTCCAAGAGGAAATGCTTACATCTGAGTGTCAGACACATTACTCTGAAACAAGGATTAAAGAGTGACATAATCCTACAATAATGGAAGCCTCAGGTCACTGGCCACTTCTGATTGGAACCCGATTTCTTTTTCAAAGCTCTGGCAGCACCACGGAGTAGTGGAAATACTCAGAAAGCTTCACCTTGCTCGGTCAGAGGCAGTGGAAGGGAACTGAAGCAAGCGGGAGCCAATGAGGACTGGTGGGACGAAAGAACACAGGTGAATGTGTGTGACTTAAATGAGGCTCCAGCATGGAGTTTGGCTTTTAAGCTCACCAAGAGGGATGGAAACGGACAGTCCTCAGAAGGGAAGAATGATTGACTTTTGGAAGGAGTGTTACTAAATCTCAAGTTTAGTGCATCACAGCCACAGCGCCAAACATGTGTTAACATTCTTTATAAAAAGTGGTTAATATTCATCAAAATATCTGGTTAAATTTATCAAAAAGAGGCTGATGCCTCTTTCGATTTGAAGGAGAGATACTGGTGGTGGAAATTATTGGCACAAGGAACCTAGTGAGATAAAATTAGGTTCTTTTTTTGCTACAACATCTAGGTTAGGATAATGATAATTTGTTGTTTTTTTTTTTTTTTCCAAAATATTGCTAGGGTAGGATGGAGGCTTACGTTTGGCCAGGGCCTTGAGAAAGGTCACTTAAACATCCCAGGAATCATAAGCAAGATGCTCTAACCTTTTGTCATAACTCAAGAAGGTTATTCCACTCGGTAGAGCCCTAAATGGTAAGCTCAAATCATTTGCAGCTGCATATTAAATACTAAATGGAAGGTTAGCATAAGCAGAACCTAGCAGTAATTTGGGTTAGATTTCAGGCAGCTTAGCCTTCAGTGGCCAAACCACAACTTAGCTGATGCTTCTCTGTGCAAACAGCTGAGTCTTTCTCTTGATGAGTTACTGTCCATAAGACCTAGCCAAAAAAACGATGAAACAATCTCTAATATTGGAAAGTTGATATCATATAAAGGATGGTTCCCCAACTATTATTATCATATAAGCTCCTGGTCAGAAGGAACTGTAATAACCATCAAGGGCAGCTATTCATCTGCCTCTCCCAAGACGTGGTCCAAACTCGGCTGAAACACCTTTCTTAGCCAATTTTAGCACTAATTCTTGGGCGATCCTGCCTTCTACCAATGGGATTAAAGAAAGCTCAAGGAGGTATCTTTAGTGAAGCACCTTCTGACGTCATATTCATCAAGTCCAAAATAATAAGGGATTGTTCTTGTATTATCCCCTTCCCCCCACCCCAGTCTTGTCTTTCTCAGACTAATCATCACCAGTTCCTTCAACTGGTCTGAGTATCTGGTTTTCAATACCTTCCCCATCCTGGTCACTCTCTCCTGCCAGTGAAATTCTGAGAGTGAAACACAGCTGTCTACCTATACTCTGACTCACAGGATATAGAAATATGGGAGCACTGAACTGTCACTCCTCATGTGATCAAAGAAATATGCCTGCATAAATGTCTACTAAGATTTACACTTGCTTTTTCGGAAACTGCATCACCGCATTTACCCATGCTGGATAGAGAGTCAACCAAGTCCCTATGTGTTTTTCACACCGTCTTCCTACATAAACCTTCGAATGAATCGGCCTCAGTGGGTCTGAATAGTGGAAAGCACAGCAGAGATGTGAAGTGAAATGTTCTCCTGATCAGGTCTCTGACTATCGAGAGGACTGATTGGTTGTGGACAATGCTTCCTCCCAAGTCTCTGGTATATGAAACTCAAGGGTGAGTCATGTGGCATCCTGAGCTCTACGTGCAAACAGATGAAAGAATGGATGAGACAGATTCTCACTTGAAAATGGCAGACGGTAATAGTGAGAATGAGAAAGCGAGCTCCAAACATCGTTACAAGCCCCGGATCCACCTAGTGTTTTTCAGGAAGAGTCCAGCGGGGGTTTCTTTTAACTATGGAGCATCAGCACAAATCACCAGAAACCCTAAGGGGTCAGGACCCCTCAGGGTGGGTGTAGTATGAAAAGAAAGCTTCCAGAAGGAGGTATAGAGCAAATGCGCCGAGAAGGAATGTGTGTGGGAACCCCTCCCTGGCTTTAATCACTACTACTGGCCTGTGCTTTCAAGAGTAATAAAGCTCAGCTTAAAAGAAAAGAGAGAGATGCAAAAAAACCAGAACAGAAGCAGGCACATGGGCATGCCTACTTATACACAGACAGACAGACACACACACACACACACACACACACACACGCATCACTGTACTCAGTGGAAAGAAAAAAGCACCAGCGCAGTTCATTTTTCCAGTACAGGGGCCAGATTGTTTTTATTTATTTTAGGAATAAACTTGCTGTGTGGCAGAAGGCTTTTGCTTTAATTAGGATTTCCTGTTGTCCCAAATGCATATGTGTGGTGGGTGTGAAAGGAAATTAGTTCGTAATCTGTGGTGGGCCTCTTTTTCCTTAACCACTTTTGATCCTGGTACCAATCTGCCAGGCATTAGTGGAGGTTGAAAGACAGTCACAAAATTAACCGAGCCCTTTGAGCCATGGATTCAGCAGAACACAGCAAAAGAGAAAAGAGTTGTTCTTTTCTAACAGAAGTAACTGCGTGATAACAGAGATAGTGTCAGTGTTTGATAATAGCATTTTTGTTGTGATGATCACATGGTTAAGTTGCTTGAAAAAGACAGATGAATACTTTGCAAGAGCCCTGCATTTGGATTCTCCCCAAAAGCTTCATGCTGAATGTTCTAATAGTTGGATTTATGACTTCTTGAAATTTCAGAAGGTCTGCTCACACACACACCAGATAGGCACACAGAGCCAAGAAGTGGCTTCATGCTTCTTGAGCAAACACCTGCATCAGGCCTGTCTCCTCCTGCGTCACAATTTTCTGTTATTAGTTTGAACAAGTGGGGTAGGCAAGAGCAATTTTCTAAGATTCCCGAGAACTAGTTTCACCTGCGTGTGTCTTAGGTCCGAGTCAATCAGAATTAAGGCTGACTCGGTGTTTGTCATTTCCCATCATCGATCTCGCGAGAGAGGGAGAATGTTCCTCTTCGTGGTCTCAGCTAAAGCAACTGGCAGTCCTTTTTCAAAGCTAGATGGTTTTAAGGCCAGCAGATGAAACAAATGAGGCAACCACATTAAGGAAATTGAAACAACAGTAGAGCTGTATCCGTGGGCATAATTTGGGCATTTTGGAGAAAGGACATCAGTTCCCCTGAATGTCATGGTAGAAGAGATTGATGGAGACATGCCTGTCTTCTCATTCCTCCTGACAATTGCTAAACACACCTGTCATTCTCTTAAAGGAAATGACAAGAGTAGTTGTCTTACGAACACTACACTGAACCTCTTCTGCTAAATTATGGGTAATGGTTTTGAGATGTTGACTTTTAACCCTATGGATTATATTGTCACTGTAGACGTTACTGTTGAGACTTATACCATGCATTCCAGAATTTAAAGCCATAGCACTCCCTGAATCACAAATGGAAACAGCCTGTTGGCCAAAGCCCATATGCCATCTCTAAAAAGAAAATGCTTGCTCTTCATGGTCTGTTTGAAAATATGGAGAGAGTAGGATGGAAACATATACACTACCAGTGAAACACAGATCGTGGGAATCTGCTGTATGACTCGGGGAGCTCGAACCAGGACTCTGTGACAACCTAGAGGGGTGGGATGGGGTGGGAGGAGGGAGGGAGGTTCAAGAGGCAGGGAACAGATGTATACCTGTGGCCGATGCATGCTGATGTACGGCAGAAACCAACACCACACTGTGAAGCAGTTTTCCTTCAGTTAAAAGTAAATAACTTTTTAAAAAAAGAAAATAAGGGTTTCCACGTTGTAATATACACGTGAAGAGTTTCTTTGGAAAAACAGTTCCACAGAGGCCTCTTCCTTTCTCTGTCCTTTTTTAGTTTTAAGCTATCCTCCCTGGTTGCTTTGGGGACCCCAAAAGAGATCCTTTCTGTGTGTTAAAAAAGTGAAAGTTAGTCGCTCAGTCGTGTCCGACTCTTGGTGACCCCATGGACTATAGCCCATCAGGCTCCTCTGTCCATGGGATTCTCCAGGCAGGAATACTGGAGTGGGGTGCCATCTCCTCTCCACTGTGTGTTCAAACTTGTAGATTACTAAGAGATGCCTCTAAACCCAGGGCTTCCTCCATCTACTGTCCACTCGGCTTTCCTTTCGTCAGGATGTGATCACTATAAATCAGATACTTCCAGGTTGGAGTCACTAACCACAGAAGTACCTCTGTCAGTTAGGCCCTCTTTCAGGGCTCAGATGGCTGATTGGGATGTGATGAGAACTGGACGTACCGTGTGTGCAGCTGCAGACAAGGGCGTCCGCTGGACAGGCGTCCTCCGATGACTGCGATTATCCCACAGGACGATCTGGCCTGAGTAAGTCCCCCCAACCACCAAGTTGGGGTGAAAACGAGCAAAGCAGACAGACATCACGGAGGACTGTGGAGGGAAAGTGGAGAAAGATATGCTGTGAAAGGGTCTCAGGAGGCTTGTTTTATCCTGAAGAGGAAACCGCTAGTCACAGTAACTCAGAACCTCCTGGAAATCACAAAGCAACTGTTCAGCACAGAGTGAATAGAACATCATGTAACGGACACAGACTTTCCCAGGAGAGGTCGACCAATGTTTACTGCTTGAAGCTTGAAATCTGAAGTCCTGGCCATGTCATCAAATAGGCGTCAGACCCATCTCACGTACAGCACTGCTCTGTGGTCTGTATCGGTTTGTGGAAATTTCCCATTTATCAATACAATGACATCAGAATTAATATTAATTCTCCACTGAAGCCTTCACAAAGCAGTTCTTTACTCTGGGGGCATGTCCTCATCTCTGTACAGTGTTGGCAAGCCTTTGAGGACTTTGAGACGGGGTTCTTTTCTTTTTTTTTGGCTTAATGTAGACTTCTAGGAAGTGAACTGACCTCAGACTGATCCAACTGGTTCCTCCCCAAATTCCCTCAACTCCCATGGGTATTCTCCTGACCTTCATCCTGCCCACTTCAGACAATTCTTAATGTTATTCTTTGCCTATTTTAACAAACAGCCAAAAATGGATTTTCATCTAACTCTGCCATGGCCAGACAGAGCATCACGAATGTGGTTTCTAAAGTGCCACAAAAGACTACTGGGCACTACATTTTATAGGAAATTATTTAGCTCAGACAGAGCCATAATACATTTGAAAATCAGACAACTTGGCTGTGCCACATTTGCTGAGAAGTCCATAAGGATTCCTGTTTTGCTTTACACGGTTGTACTTACACACACAAGGGCTTGTTGTTAATAAATACATTTCATCCTTTCAACTAAATTCAATGGATGATCCTGTGTAAGGAAGGCACTGTACCAGCATGATGGGAATACAAAGGGAATTGCTGCCCTTGACAAACCTGTGCCCTAGGAAAGGGAATTAAAAAGCATGTGTGTGAGGAACATACTGCTGCCGGTGTCTCCATGTTAGTCCATGCCTTTGTATGGAGTTTAAAAAATAAAGGTGATTCTCTGCACTATGTGGTCATGTGGGCAGGTACGTGCCTTGGCAAGTGGAGAGGAAGGTGGATTTTTGTCCTCACTGTCCCTTGGGTTTGAGATGCGTATGCAGGTCACGACTTGCATACACAAGCTGCAGTCCTGAAGGCAACAGGGGCCGTGAACAGATCATACGAACATGTGTGGGGGTTTGATGGGAGTGGTGAGGAAGGCTTGCTTTAGCTAGGGGTGGGGGAAAAAAGAGGGGAGTGGAGGGGGTGGGAGAGTTAGAAAGACCTCATGAAAGGGAATGTATCACTCTTGATGTAAATATGGAATGTTCAGCAAGTAGACAGGAAAAGCAACAGCAACCCCCGAGAGATGGGGTAATGGAGAAGACTGGCGCCACCGAGGCCGGGGAACAGCCAGTCTGGTTTGGGTGAGAAGGAGCCTGTATGGAAGATGTGGGGAGTGGGAAATGTGGCCGAGGGGTCAGGCAAGAGAGAACCTTGAATGGCAGGTACTGTTTGAATTGTTTTCTGTGGGCAACAGTGAGAAGTCACAGCTTTCTGCGCAAAAAAAAAAAAAAAAGAAAACCAGAGAGCGAGACAGAGACAGAGACGGTCAGTGGTTGTACCAGATAAGCCAGTAAAGTGAAGAAATGACTGAAAAAGAAATGACGACCTCTTTCTGACTGGGAAACTCACTGTCCATTAAAAAATATATCAGATCTACTATCAGCCTAAGGCTTAGAAAGAGTCTCAGATTCTCTGAAGTAGAAGAATGTAGACTATTTTTCAATGTCACGTTTTCCCAGTTTGAATGATTTTCAGTTCCAATTTCTTGAACGCGGGTCGACGGAGAACATGCTGGTGCCCCAATCTGGTTTTCATAAAGTTCAAGAATAACTCTCAATAATGGTACTGAATTAAAGAAAAAGAAAATAATGCTGGTCAGCTTCTTGTTTTACACATCCCACCAAAATGATTCTTAGTTTTCAACTGATGAAATTCTTATGTTGCTTGAGCTATGTTGGAGACATTTTGTTTAAAACTTCATATAGACTTAAAATTATCCAGGTGGTATCAACAATTGAATTTGCTAAAGCTCCAATCAATACAGATAAAGGAATGTCATTAAATTCGAAAAATCCAGAATTAAACCACTTGATTGCTTCCATGTTTCACTTAAATCCCAGCAAATACTGCTCCAAACCTTGCAGTCTGTTAAGAGACTAAACTAGGGAAAAATAAACAGTAAGGATATTTTTACAAAACAGAAACACATAGTCGGTGATCAACCAGAATGCAACCCCACAAGATGAGAACTCTAAGCCCTACTTTTCCATTCATTAGTGTCTCCACTCTTCATTCATTCATTCAATACACAGTGCTAAGTCCTAACTGCATCACATTTCAAAAAAGCTGTAAATGTCACAAAAGCCACCCATCTCCAATTCAGAATACTCTTTACATCTGATAAAAAGGCAAATTCTTATGAAGCAGAAACAGACTCACAGACACAGAAAACAAACTTATGGTTACCAAAGGGGAAAGGGGTGGAGGGAGACATAAATAAGGAGTTTGGCATTAGCAGATACAAACTACTATATATAAAATAAACAACAAAGCCCTACTCTATAGCCCAGGGAACGATATTCAATATCCTGTAATAAATCATAATGGAAAAGAATATGAAAGGAATAAATATACATGTGGGCTTCCCAGGTGGCTCCGTGGTAAAGAATCTGCCTGCCAGGGCAGGGACAGAAGAGATGCGGGTTCAATCCCTGGGTCGGGAAGATCCCCTGGGGTGGGAAATGGCAACCCACTCCAGTTTTCTTGCCTAGAGAATACCATGGACAGAAGACCCTGGTGGGCTACAGCCCATGGGGTCACAAAGGGTCAGACATGGCTGATCATGCACTCATATATTCAGGAATAACTGAATCACTTGCTATGCCCCAGAAACTAACACAACATTGTAAACCAATCATGCTTCAGTTTTTAAAATAAGTCAAATTAACGTAAAAAAAAAAAGAACAACAATAACTTGGAGCATCAGAGTTCTGCCATTAGAGTCTACTTTGTTTTGCTGTAAACCAGTTTTTACAAGATTGGCTTACTAAAGGACAGAAATGATATGGACCTAACAGAAGCAGAAGATATTAAGAAGAGGTGGCAAGAATACACAGAAAAACTGTACAAAAAAGATCTTTACGACCCAGAAAATCACAATGGTGTGATCACTCACCTAGAGCCAGATATCCTGGAATGTGAAGTCAAGTGGGCCTTAGGAAGCATCACTACAAACAAGGCTAGTGGAATTCCAGTTGAGCTATTCCAAATCCTAAAAGATGATGGTGTGAAAGTGCTGCACTCAATATGCCAGCAAATTTGGAAAACTCAGCAGTGGCCACAGGACTGGAAAAGATCAGTTTTCATTCCAATCCCAAAGAAAGGCAATGCCAAAGAATACTCAAACTACCACACAATTGCACTCATCTCACACGCTAGTAAAGTAATGCTCAAATTTTTCCAACCCAGGCTTCAGCAATACGTGAACCATGAACTTCCACATGTTCAAGCTGGTTTTAGAAAAGGCAGAGGAACCAGAGATCAAACTGCCAACATCCACTGGATCATCAGAAAAGCAAGAGAGTTCCAGAAAAACATCTATTTCTGCTTTATTGACTATGCCAAAGCCTTTGACTGTGTGGATCACAATAAACTGTGGAAAATTCTTCAAGAGATGGGAATACCAGACCACCTGACCTGCCTCTTGAGAAACCTATATGCAGGTCAGGAAGCAACAGTTAGAACCGGACATGGAACAACAGACTGGTTCCAAATAGGAAAAGGAGTACATCAAGGCTGTATATTGTCACCCTGCTTATTTAACTTCTATGCAGAGTACATCATGAGAAATGCTGGACTGGAAGAAGCACAAGCTGGAATCAAGACTGCTTGGAGAAACATAAATAACCTCAGATATGCAGATGACACCACCCTTATGGCAGCAAGTGAAGAACTAAAGAGCCTCTTGATGAAAGTGAAAGAGGAGAGTGAAAAGTTGGCTTAAAGCTCAACATTTAGAAAACGAAGATCAGGGCATCTGGTCCCATCACTTCATGGCAAATAGATGGCCAAACAGTGGAAACAGTGGCAGACTTTATTTTTTTCGGCTTCAAAATCAGATGGTGACTGCAGCCATGAAATTAAAATATGCTTACTCCTTGGAAGGAAAGTTATGACCAACCTAGACAGCATATTAAAAACCAGAGACATTGCTTTGCCAACAAAGGTCCGTCTAGTCAAGGCTATGGTTTTTCCAGTGGTCATGTATGGAGGTGAGAGTTGGACTATAAAGAAAGCTGAGCGCTGAAGAATTGATGCTTTTGAACTGTGGTTTTGGAGAGGACTCTTGAGAGTCCCTTGGACTGCAAGGAGATCCAACTGGTCCATCCTAAAGGAGATCAGTCCTGGGTGTTCATTGGAAGGACTGAGGTTGAAGCTGAAACTCCAATACTTTGGCCACCTAATGCGAAGAGCTGATTCATTTGAAAAGACCCTGATGCTGGGAAAGATTGAGGGCAAGAGGAGAAGGGGACGACAGAGGATGAGATGGTTGGATGGCATCACCAACTCAATGGACACAAGCTTGAGTAGACTACAGGAGTTGGTGATGGACAGGGAGGCCTAGCGTGCTGTGGTCCACAGGGTCACAAAGAGTTGGACACGACTGAGCGACTGAACTGAACTGAATCTATATAATACCTCCATGAGGAAAAATGAGTAGACATACTTTTCATTTTTTATTTGGAAGATTAGAAATGATAGAGTAATTATGTGATTAATCAATTTCACTTAATTTTTAAGCTTAGTGTGTTAACTATGAAAAATATTCTATGCATTATAGACTATGTTGTTGTTGCTTAGTTGCTCAGTTGTGTCCAACTCTTTTGTGACCCCATGGGCTGTAGTCCACCAGGCTCCTCTCTGTCCATTGGATTTCCCAGGCAAGAATACTGGAGTGGACTGTCATTTCCTATTCCAAGGGTCTTCCTAAATTTATTGACTGTCGGCATAAAAAGCAAAGGATGACCCAGGGATCAAACCCACATCTCCTAAAGGCGGGTTCTTTACCCCCGAGCCACCAGGGAGGCCCACGACAGATTATGTATAAATGCTAAAAGGAGATCTCCAGGGTGTGCCACGTTTGACATTCATATGGAAACTCTACGGCAGTATGATCACAATTATCTGGATGTAAAGTTTAGAATTCATTCATTTCTTGAGATGTTTCAAAGTAGCCTGATGTTTGACATAATGGTAGCAAACATCTGGTTGATAGACTGAATTTTTTATTTTTCATTCAAATGTTTAGGTTCCTTTAGGAACGAGGGAAAAGAGTCCCCCAGTTACAGCCCTGATAGAGACAGCCCCTCTCCTAATCTGGAAAGTCTGCACTGAACCCCAAACAATGTCTTAGAAAAATGCCTGCCACCTTGTGCTGTTCTTACAGCTCGTCGTTGCTGCCAGCTGTCGTGCAACTTATTGACTGTCAGCTTAAAGAGCAAAGGATGATATCATCCTGTCAGTTACATCTACTGGGTAAAGAGTTAAAAAGCATTCCAGAAAAAGTGATTGACGCTACTAAAACACGTGGCTTTTTGTTGTTCTCATTTTTAACAGTACATTTCCTGAAGACATAGTCTACAAAAAACATTAATAACATTAATGCTAATTTAAAAATTTCATCACTTTCCTAGGCATTTAAAATTTGTATTCATTCACTTATTCAGTGTCATAATAAAGCACTATATGATTATTACAATTTTGACAAACACATTGGAAACAAGAAGCTTCCCTAACCTTGGTATTCTTGGCATCTATATAGATATTTTTGTAGTTTCTAAGTTTTTACTTATTTCATTTTATTCTTTAAAATATTACAGCCTTGGAATTATTTTAAGAAATAACATTCAGCCTTTAAATATTCAAATCACGTAGTTTACATAAGTGGAAAAATAATGATAAAGATGATGCCAATTTGGGGACAATTGCTAACCACCTAATAAAAGTTTTCCCAACACTACAGTTGAATTCTCATTTTTACAAGGCTAGTGATTTCACTGATGTGGCCAATTTAATGGTCAAATCAGGGTCCCAGAAATATAAGCTCCTAGGTGGTAAAGTTAGTGGTAAAGCTAGTGGTAAAGAATCTGCTTGCCAATGCAGGAGACATTGAGTCGCGGGTTCAACCCCTGAGTCAGAAAGATCCCCTGGCGGACGGCATGGAAACCCACTCCAGTACTCTTGCCTGGAGAATCCCCATGGGCAGAGGAGCCTGGCAGGCTACAGTCCATGGGGTCACAAAGAGTCGGACACAACCGAAGCAACTTAGCACGCACATGCGCACATGTTAAAAGCTTCATGTAAAACTGGTAAGCCTGACTGACTATATTCCAATACAAGTACCATAGAGACTTCATTACACGAGGAACCACTATTTCCAACAGGTTGAGCATCTCATTTTGACTATTTACATGCCATAGTTCCCCCAAACAAAGAAAACCAGATTTTAAGACTATGTTCTGAGGGTCAGGCTATCACATGGACAATTTCTGGTGTCCTCCACAGATGTGGTCACCCGGAGGCTCCTGAGAAGCCCGTTTATTTTCTAATCTTGCACAGGCCACCTGGTGCAAAGGCAGCCCTCTTTGTATGGCCACATGGCTACCTGCACATGAGCTGACCCACTACAGCAGGGTTCCACACCCTCGTCTTCTGTTTCGAGACAAAGCAGCCTATTTTACCCCATTCGCCAAGGGAACTCCCCAGAGAGGAGTGGGGTAGGGGCTTCATTCACCACATCTCCCTCCTCACACTGCACACCAAGTGCATTCAATTCCAGTCGGCCCCAACCCCTAAGTGGCTGTGGGGGCTGTTTTCTATTTCACAGAGCTAATCCAGGCCAGCTTAAGGATGGTACTTCCCCTTAACCACAGACCCAGATGCCCAGGGCAAACAGCCTTTGGTCACCACTGGTTGGGCGGCGGGCCCCGTGGCTTCACGTGTGATCTGGCTGCCTGGGTCCTTTCGTGCGTAGCACTCTGCCCACTCCCCAGCTATCGTGCCTGGGCAGGAGGGACAGGGGCCCTGTATTGAAAAGCATCTCTTATTTCAAGTACCATCTCTTCTGGGGAGAAGCTGGTCCCGGATAGGGAATGGCCATATTGTTGCCATATGCTGTTTAATGGCGGCTGACATTTCACTCGCCTAAAAGCAAATGCTTAGCTGTCAGAGGCTTGTGAGGCAGACAGATCAGATGTTTCTGGCTACTCATGAGCTAGTATATATTTCTGAAAGTACCTAAGAAACCCTCAAAGATATTTCTCGTTAATGGAAACAAATGTAATCGGAGATCATTGCTGTCGAAAACACCTCTTCTAGGCAATCATGCAGCACCGGGCATCTGATAATGGAGAAGGTGTGAAAGTGAGTCATGAGTTGGGCATTTAACTTTGAGATGAAGGGGAAGGGTCTTTCTCCCTTCAGAGCTCTCTTTTCCTATGCCTAAGTTGCTCTCCTACAGCACACATGTCATTCTTCTCAACTCTAAAAGGAACCACCTACTGAAAGTCATCACTCCATTAGTAATGGGGTGTCCGGGAGCAAAAGTTGAATTAGCTTGCTTGCTACTTCCTGACTCAGTTTGCATTTTTTTAAGAAAGAAAAGCAGCAGATTCTAAAATCTGATTTCTGGGAGATTAGAAACCACTCATTCCAATCAATCCTAACGGAAATCAAACCTGAATATTCATTGGAAGGACTGGTGCTTAAGCTCCAATACTTTGGTCACCTGATGTGAAGAGCCGATTCATTGGAAAGGACCCTGATGCTGGAAAAGATTGAGGGCAGGAGGAGAAGGGGGCAACAGAGGATGAGATGGTTGGATGGCATCACCAACTTGATGGACATGAGTCTGGGTAAACTCTGGGAGACAGTGAAGGATAAGGAAGCCTGACGTGCTGCAGTCCATGGGGTTGCAAGGAGTTGGACATGACTGAGTGACTGAACAACAACAATATTCCAATGACTTTTCTTCAAATCCCTTGGAATTTTCGTGCCTCTCAGCACTTGTGTGTGCCTAGACCTAAGCTGTGTGCTGAGTACACAAAAGTGTGTGTGCAAACCACAGTGAGATGCCACTTCACACCCACTGCTGCTGCTGCTGCTGCTGCTAAGTCGCTTCAGTCGTGTCCGACTCTGTGCGACCCCATAGATGGCAGCCCACCAGGCTCCCCCGTCCCTGGGATTCTCCAGGCAAGAACACTGGAGTGGGTTGCCATTTCCTTCTCCAATGCATGAAAGTGAAGTCGCTCAGTAGGATAGCTATAATTTTTAAATGTTTACATGTCAATTATACCTCCATAAATCTAGGGGAAAAAACAAACAAACAAAGGAAAATGGTAATTCTTGGTGAGGCTATGGAGAAACTGCAATACTCAAGACAATGCTGGCAGGAATGTAAAATGAGGGAATCAGTTTGGCAGTTCCTGAAACCAATAAACACAGAGTTAACATCTGACCCAGCAATTCCACTCCTAGGTTTATACCCAAGATAACGGAAAACACCTAAGTACTCTAATTGTATACAAACGTCCATCGCAGCATTATCGATAATAGCCAAAAAGTGGAAACAACCCAAATGCCCACCAATTGAGGAACATATAAACAACATGTGGTGAATCCATACAACACGATATTATTCAATAAAAATGAAGGAAGTACTGATACATGATATAACATGGATGGACCCTGAAAAGACGCTAAGTGAAGGAAGTCACAAAAGGTCACATATTGTATGATTCTTCCATATGAAATGTCCAGAAGAGGCAAATCCGTAGAGGCAGAAGGTAGCTTAGTGTGTGCTTTGAAATGGGGATGAGGGGAGACTGGGGAATGACTAATGGGTCTGGGTGTATTTTGGGCGGGGAGTGATAAAAATATTCTGGAGTTAGACAGCGGTGATGCTGACACCACTCTGAATATACAACATCGAATTTTATACTGTACAATCGTGAATTTCATGTTGCATGAATTACATCTCGCTTTTAAATTTTTTTAAAATTTTTAATTATAAAACTTAATTAGAAATTTTAAAAAATATCACTTATGTGTAGAATCTAAAATATGGCACAAATGAACCTGTCTACAAAACAGAAATGGATTCACAGACAGAGAACAGACTTGTGGTTGCCAAGGGGGAGAGACAGAGAGAGAGAGAGGGATGGGCTGGGAGCCTGGGGTTGGCAGATGTAAACTATTACATTTAGAATGGATAAACAACAAGGTCCTACTGGAGAGCACAGGGGACTATACTCAATATCCTGGTACAAACCACAACAGAAAAGAATACTTCAAAAAGAATGTATATACATGTAAAACTGAGTCACTTTGCCATACAGCTGAGGTTGAAGAACACTGTAAATTGACTATATTTTAATTTAAAAAGAAAATTAAAATTAAAAAATAAAACTGAATCCATAATTAAAACCCTTCCAACAACAACGAAAAAGATGGTGTGCTGACATGGTTCCAATCTCGTGAACTTTAACAACCTTATTTCTTATTTTCAGGACAACTGTCTGGACTATTTTGACCTCTCTTTCCTCAAATAATCATTCTCTTCTCTTCCCTGTGAAGAGCTTCTTCAGTTTCTACTCCCTGAGAGGTCCTAGAGATGGAAAAGGAGGGTTGACACCCTTGGAGTCTCCAGAGCTGACTTCCTGCTCTGGTATCTATTAGTCATGTACATCCTCTAAGCCTTAATTTTTTTTTTGCACAGTAGAAAATTATTGTTTTAAAAATTGTGATGAAATATACATAATGTAAGCTTATTAACCATTTTTAAGTATATCATTCAGGGACATTAAATACATTCACACTGTCACATAGCCATCACCATCATCCATCGCCAGAATATTTTCATCTTCCCAGACTCAAACTCCTGTCTATTAAGCATGAGGTCCCCATTCCCACCCTTCTCTCAGTCCTTTGCAATCAGGATTCTACTTTCTATGAATCTATTCTAGGAATCTCATATAAATGGAATCATACAGATATTTGTCTTTTTGCGATTAGTTTATTTCACTTAGCATATGCCCTAAAGGTGTTATTACACCCACGTAACATTACAAGTATTAGTGTATCCACACTGAGGCATATATCAAAATTTCTTTCCTTTTTAAGTCTGAATAATGTTCCATTATATGCAAATAGCACACTTTGTTTTTCCATTCATCTGTCAATAGATCCTTGGGTAGCTTCCACTTTTTTGGCTATTGTGGAAAATGGTACTCTAAATATGGGTGTACAAATATCTTTTCAAGACACTGCTTTCAATTCCTTTGGGTATATACACGTAAGTGGAGTTGCTGGATCATGTGTGTGTGTTCAGTCACTAAGTCGTGTCCAACTCTTTGTGACCCCATGGTCTGCAGCACACCAGGCTTCCCTGTCCTTCAGCATCTCCCAGGGTTTGCTCAAACTCAGGTCCATTGAGTCGGTGACGCTATCTTACCATCTTATCTTCTAGCACCCTCTTCTTACGCCTTCAATCCTTCCCAGCATCAGGGTCTCTTCCAATGGGTTGCTGGATTTAATTTTCTAAGTCATATGTACCTGTAGCCATTTGTGGACACTAATGCAGATGATTAAGGAAAACTGGTGATCTTTGGGGAGGGGAGAGACCCACACTTCACATACACTTCACATACCCACTATATATCTATATAATATTTGCTTTACAGGGAAATTTTTCAGGGTTTACAAAAGGCTATGTGATTGGTAGTAAGAGACACAGAATGTTTATGAAGAAATGGCATTTTCCTTTCTCGTTACATCCGAACTCCTTTATAGTTCCAATATACAGTCTTGAGATGGCACATACCTACAGTTGAGGAAGGGGTCTTGAGGCCTCCTAAATTGCATACTCAGTTTTTTGGGTATTGAAATAACAAAGTATTATGATGAAAAATAAGTTTTGATTTTGCGAGGAACTGCCATCCTGTTTTCTATAGTAGCTGCACCATTTTACATTCTTACCTGTAATGTACAAAGCTTCCAATTTCTCCATCCTTGCTGATACTTATTTTTTGCTTTTCTGTTTGTTTTATTTTTATAGTAACCATCCTAATTGAAGTTAAGGTCCATCCTAAGCCACATTTTCAGTTCATAGTAGGAGCATGATAGTTCTTGCCCTGCCTAGAAACAGGGCATTTTCTTTGGCTCTCTTCCCAGAGAGAATTGAAAAAGATTTTCAATTGAAAAATATTTAAATATAAGTTTAATTCTCTTAATTGAAAAATATTTCAATTGAGTAATGCAGTTTAAAGACGATAAACAATATGCCCCCATAGAGAGTTAGAAATGACTACTTTGTGATTTGAACCAACACTTCCAGAGTAAACCAGTGGTCCAGCCGCGTTTTCATTCTGGCTCAACAACTCTTTCCTAAACAGTTCTGATAATAACACTTGGTCCTGCCTTGACAACATAGGTTGAGAAACTATCTCCTAGAAGTTTTTACTGCACTGAGGTTACATGTTTTAACTCTTTGGGGTCCTTATTTTGACAACCCTCCCCTCCTTCCTGGGACACTGTAACATATCTTCATGCTGGGTTATAGCTCCTGTTGTTGATGGCAATTCCAAGTTCTGCCATTTATTGACATTGGGTAATGAGGAAGAGGAGGAAGAGGAAATAGTCAACTGTTAGCACCAGAGATAGCTCCACAGTAAAAGCCACAACTGGATTCATGCCACATTATTATTTGTGCACATTATATTGCAACCCTGCTGATTTAGGAGAATTCAGGCTCTAAATCATACTTAGCAGTCCCTTCAGCGCAAGAACTTCTGAATACAATAATATTCTAGGGCAACGGGATGATTTTCACACTGCTTCCAGCAAGTTTGCTGGAATAGGATTTTTTTAAATGTTACTGTATTCCACACTTTGAGTTGAGCTAGGACTCACTTATCTGTCATGTGACTTCCATCTGACTATTGTTATTTATCATTTGCAGGTGCATGGACCCCTCAAGCTATTTTCTAAGTCAGTGTTACTCCAAACTTGCCTGTACCTTAGCATCATCTGAGGACCTTTTTAAAATTCCCCAGTGCTCAAGTCACACATGATACCAAGTCATTCAGAATTTCTGAGGGTAAGACCCAGGCATCAAGATTTTTTTAAAATTCCACAGGAAATCCCTATGTGCAGTCAAGTGAACAGTACTGTTTTAAATCAACGGTTCTTGAACTTATCTGAATAAGTATTTAGAGAGTTAATTAAAAGCACAGATTTCAGGGTCCCAGGCTGGATCTACTGGACCAGAAACTGAAGAGGCTGGGAGGTCTGTTCTTTCCGTCACTGAGAAATTTGGAAAACCTGAAAGCAATGAATTAGTCGAGTAGGGCTGGAAGTCACTGTGGGATGAGTCTCGTGTTGCACCCATGTAGGCCATGCCTGGAATGTTTCGAGTCATGGGGTCATGCACCTATTTGCATAGTCTGGCCAAGCGAGACACACAGACTTCCCTGGTGGCTCAGACGGTAAAGCGTCTGTCTACAATGTGGGAGACCTGGGTTCGAGCCCTGGGTTGGGAAGATCCCCTGGAGAAGGAAATGGCACATATGATACAATAAAAGTTCTTCTGCCAAAGTGTCATTGCTCAATTTCCTTCAATTTGACTTGCAAGTGTTTTCATCTCTCCTTGCTCCCACTTCCCTTCTAAGGAGGCTCTTAGAAAGTGATCAACAAGAGGGCTAGTGAAGGGTTAGGTCCCAGGTTCCTTTCAGCATCATGCTCCAAGCCGACACTGAACACCCAAGGGTTTTCTTGTTTATTATTGGAGGGGGCGCTAATGAACATTATTGGGCTTCCCTGGTGCTCAGCAGTAAAGAATATACCTGCTAAGGCAGAAGACATAAGAGATGTGGGTTTGATCTCTGGGTCTGGAAGCAATCACTCCAGTATTATTGCCTGGGAAATCCTATGAAAGAGGAGCCTGGTGGGCTCCAGTCCATGGGGTCACAGAGAGTTAGGCGCAACTTAGCAACTAAACAACATCAACAATGAACATCATCACTGCCATGCTGGATTACATGATTCATGATTATTTACTTGTAGGGGTATTCTAAATTTTTTGAGCATCTACTAAGTACCAAGCATGCTGTATACATCTCTATATCAGTCCTATTAGATAGGCAATTTTGCCTCCCCCCCGCCCCAAATCAGAAAATGCTGACTCAGGCAAGTCAAGTCATAGGCTTAAGATCAAATGGATAGTAAGCTGCATAGCCCAGATGTGAACTGTGGCTTGGCTGATTTAGAAGTCAACATACTGTGAAACCTTGCACCAGGTGAATGCAGGTGCATTTTCTCTTTGGGATGCACAATCTCCAGCCTTCTGACTTCATGCTGTGGGACTCATGATCAGAGAACACCTCACGCATCCTAACAGGTCAGAGGAGGCTTTGGGGCTCCCTCACTGCCACAATGGCTCTGGCATGGAGCCTCCAGCCCCTTTCCAGTTGGACTTCTAGTTCCACTGTAGAAATCGACCACCTGACTCAACAATTCCTAGTCTACCAGTTTTGACAGGTGACAACAGAACTAATTAGCACCAGTCGTGGTAATATTTACCATGAGGTGGCTCCTTCCTGCTGAGAATTGACTGAGACCAATTAATCATTTCATGGGAGTCAGCTAGCAGCTGGAAACCAACTGGGCCACTAATGACAAGTTCTGCACTTACTGTCACGGCTTTGGGAAGAAATGCTTTGTTTTCCTCTTGTCATCATGTAGGTGGCGCTAGTGGTAAAGACTTCATTTGCCAATGCAGCAGACAAAAGAGAGGTGGGTTCGATCCCTGGGTGGGGAAGATCCCCTGGAGAAAGGAGTGGCTACCCACTCCAGTATTTTGCCTGAAGAATCCCAAGGACAGAGGAGCCTGGCGGGCTACAGTCCATGGGGTCGCAAAGAGTCGGACATGACTGAACAACTGACCACACAATGTCACTGTGCAGCCAAATAAAAAATTCCACTTCAGTACAACCAGTTATTCTTAAATGAGTGTCTATCCCCCTACATAATTATGTGAACTGTTACTAGCTCTTGTGAAAAGGGGAGAGTGCCCCCAAGTGCTTTAACGAACAAATGAGACTTCCTACTCAGAGACACAGATGCAGGAACCCAGGGAAAATTCTGAACTCAAGAAATATGAAACATGCATACATTTTTTAAACACGAAGTTCATTAGGAACTGGGATCATCTTGGGTCAAATGATCACCTTTCAGAAATGAAAGATAAGGATTATGCTAAGCGAAAATAAGTCAGAGAAAGGCAAATACTGTCTCACTTACATGTCGAATCTAAAAAATACAACAAACTAGTGAATAAAACAAAAAAGCAGCAGACTCACAGGTACAGAGAACAGATGGTTACCAGCAGCAGGAGCTGCTGCTGCTAAGTCGTTTCAGTCGTGTCTGACTCTGTGCGACCCCATAGAAGGCAGCCCACCAGGCTCCCCTGTCCCTGGGATTCTCCAGGCAAGAATACGAGAGTGGGTTGCCATTTCCTTCTCCAATGCATGAAAGTGAAAGTGAAGTCGCTCAGTCGTGTCCGACTCCCAGCAACCCCATGGACTGCAGCCTACCAGGCTCCTCCATCCATGGGATTTTCTAGACAAGACTACTGGAGTGGGTTGCCAGTGGAGAGAGGGTAATAAATAGGTAGGAGAAAAGAGGGTTATTATGGGATCCTATATAATCATCTGTGTGAAACTTCTAAAAATCATGAAGCACTATAGATTTTAAAGAATCTTTCACTTAATAAAAAAAATTTTAAAAAGAGAAATAAAAGGGTAGCCTGTGTTAAGGAAGAAGTTCAAAAACAATGATTAGTGAACATTTTGAGGTATATTCCAGCCTTACCTATAACTGAAGAGTCTCTTAAAGAGTCTTAACCTGCAAGATACATACCATATTAAAAGTCTACAAATAATAAATGCAGGCGAGAGTGTGGAGAAAAGGGAACCCTCTGACACTGCTGGTGGGAATGTAAATTGGTGCAGCCATTACGGAGAACAGCATGGAAGTTCCTCAAAAAACCTAAAAATAGAGTTGCCATATGATCCAGCAATCCCACTCCTGGGGATATATTGAGACAAAACTGTAATTTGTAAGGACGCGTGCACCCGTGTGTTCACAGCAGCACTATTTACAATAGGAAAACTGGAAACAACTAAATGTCCATTGACAGATGAATGGATAAAGATGCGGCACGCACACGTGTACATCTACACATCTATATCTATATCCATACGCAATGGAATATCACTTAGCCACTTAAAGAATAATGATATTTGCAGCAACATGGATGGACCTAGAGACGATCATAGTAAGTCAGATAAAGAAGGACAAATACCATATGATATCACTTTTATGTGGAATCTAAAATACGACACAAATGAACATATCTATGAAACGAAAACAGACTTACAGCGGTTGCCAAGAGGGCTGGGAGAGGCAAGGACTGGGAGTTTGGGATTAATAGTATGCAGACTATTATATATAGGATGGACAAACACCAAGGCCCTATTGTACAGCACAGGGAACTATATTCAGTACCGTGTGACAAACCATGATGAAAAATAACATATATGTATAACTAAGTCACTTTGCTGTAAAGCAGCACTTAAACATTGCAAATCAACTATACTTCAACAAAAAGAGAATTTTTTTTAAAACCAAGATACATACCCAAAATTCAAGGTGAAAATGAGCCTCGCCACCCACATAATTTGTGTGTGTGTACATTCCAGCTAAAAGTTACCCAACTGTAAGAGGGACAGTCTTGGTAACAAGCTCTTTAAAATACAGAGCTGCTCTTAGAAAGTAACTGCGTCAGACTGTGAACCACACAGGGGCACTGGAAACCTGCCTAGTGCCAGGAGCCAAACTAGATACTACCTGTGTGTTACATCACAGAACAACCAGGAAATTTCTACTTCCTTGTTCTCAAAAGTAGTTTGTTTCCCACAGAAACTTTGTAAAAGGTAGTGTTTCTCGCTCCTTTGTCAATCCTCGCAAGAGTTCTGTAAAGCAATAAGCACGACAATTATTCTTCTTAAATTTTAGTAAAGTTTTTATAATAGTTTTAGATTTGCAGAAAAGTTCTAAAGATAGTACAGTTCCCATGCACCTCACATGCTGTTTTCCCTAATGCTAACCTCTTCCCTATCGCTACATTAGTATGTGTACATTTGTCACAACTAAGGAACCAATTTGCTGTGTTCAGTCGCTCAGTTGTGTCTCTTTGCAACCCCATAGACTCCAGCATGCCAGGCTTCCCCGTCCTTCACCATCTCCCACAGTTTGTTCAAACTCATGTCCCTTGAGTCATGATGCCATGGAACGATCTCATCTCTGTCATCCCATTCTCCTCCTGCCCTCAATCTTTCCCAGCATCAGGGTCTTTGAACCAATATTTGAACAATAATACTAAAGGCCAAGAGACCTGGGTTCGATTCCTGGGTTGGGAAGATCCCACGGAGAAGGGAAAGGCAACCCACTCTAGTATTCTGGCCTGGAGAATTCCAGGGACAACCCAAGGGGTTGCAAAGAGTTGGACACGACTAAACAACCTTCACTTCACTTCACTGAAGGCCAAACTTTATCCAGAAGTTTTTCGTTTTTACCCAATGTCCTTTCCTTGTTCCAGAGTCCCATTCAGGACATCACATTACATTTAGACATCATGCCTCCTTAGCTGTCTCTAGGCTGGGGCAGTGGTTCAGACGTCCCTTGTTTTGTTTTTTTGAACTTTTTTATTTTGTACTGAGGTATACCTACTCCAGTGTTCTTGCCTGGAGAGTCCCAGGGACGAGGGAGCCTGGTGGGCTGCCGTCTATGGGGTCACACAGAGTGGGACACGACTGAAGCGACTTAGCAGCAGCAGCAGCAGATTAAGAACGTTGTGATAGTTTTAGGTGAACAGTGAAGGGACTCAGCCATACATATACATGTATCTATTCTTCTCCACCTCATGCGAAGAGTTGACTCATTGGAAAAGACTCTGATGCTGGGAGGGATCGGGGGCAGGAGGAGAAGGGGACGACAGAGGATGAGATGGCTGGATGGCATCACTGACTCGATGGACATGAGTCTCAGTGAACTCCGGGAGTTGGTGATGGACAGGGAGGCCTGGTGTGCTGCGATTCATGGGGTCACAAAGAGTCGGACACAACTGAGCGACTGATCTGATCTGATTCTTCTCCAAATCCCACACCCATCTAGGCTGCCACATAACATTTAGCAGAGTTCCATGTGCTATACCAAACTTCCTATCTGTCCTTTCCCCTCAGCAACTATAAGTTCATTTTCTAAGTCTGTGAGAGTTCCCTTGTTTTTGATAATCTTAACTTTTTTGAGGAGTACTGGCAGCCAGGTATTTCCCTAGCATGCCCCGTCAATTTGGGTTTGATTCTTTTCCTTGTAATTAGCCCTAGACATAGATATTCTTGGTCTTAGGAAACATCTGAACAACAACAACAAAATTCAATAATTTGAGATCATTTGGTGAAAGGGGTTTATAACAGTCCCACACTCACATTCAATTTTTATAAGTTTGGTTTTTCCAAATCTTTACCGTGAATAAAGCAAGGTGAGGAGAGGCCATCGTCTCTGACAATAATGCTCAATGAAACGTGTTTAGGTCAAAGAAGCTTCTTCAGTCTAGACTTTCCATCATTTACTAACCATTTAGGGTCTCCTTTTTGGGAAATATGAAACCCAGGTTGCTCTGCCTAAACTAGAACAGGGGTGTGGTGCAAGCCGAAAGCACAATTTTGCTTTATAAAAGGGACAAAAGAAAATAGGAAGAGTTGAATATATGGAGCTTTCTTCAAATCAAATGTCTAAATCCTGCCTAATTAAAAAAAGGAAATTGATATTTGGATATGGCATGTGTTGACATCTACCCCTTTGATTTATATGAGTATGAACTAGAAAGAACAGATTATTTGAGAGAGAAGAAAACGAGTTCCAATTTGACAGGAAAAGAGTGTAGGCAGCATTAGCTTCAGTGCTTGTTAAAACATGAAGGATTAATTGCAAAAAGGGAGGGAAGAATTGTGAATGTCTCCAGTTTAGCATCTCCAAAAATGCTTAGGGTTTCTGAGAACGGTTCATCCAACCACATGAAAGTGAGGCTAAGGGATTCAGCCACACGACTCCGCTAAATCCAGGGCTGGGACTGCTCCACTTTTTACCATCAAACCATCTTACTTAAGAGAGTAGCCACAAATTAAATTTATTTTCTATTAGAAAAGTACTAAATCCTTTCAAAGGGGGCAAACAGCATTCAGGAATATGGGAGGCTTCCCCCCAACTCCTTGCCTCCTACTCTTTCCTTGATAGAGTAAGTCATGTAAAAAATTTTAAAAAAGAGCTTCTTAGTCTATGAACTCTTCCTCGGCTACGTAAAAAAGACAATAGTGGTTTTCAGCTATAAAATTCAACAGAATTCAGTTAGCAGGCTTTTTTTCCTCCCCAAACAACAGGCCAACCAGATTCAGAACTATTGTACTGGCTGAGTAAAGAGAGAAATGTGTGTGCGCACATGGGAGGTACATGGATGCTCAGTCATGTCTACCTCTTTGTGATCCCATGGACTGCAGCCCACCAGGCTCCTCCGTCCATGGGATTTATCAGGTAAGAATACTGGAGTGGTTGCCATTTCCTCCTCTAAGGATTGTATTGGCAAGAAGGTGTAAAAACAATTGCATGATAAATCTATGTAGTGCTTTGTGGGCTATTTCTTTCTGAATTTGTAGGGTTCAGATTCTGTGCTAGAGGAGGTCCAAAAATGAGGAAGAAAATGCAGTTTCCATGTGTCACCTGACAACCCCCTGCTGATAAAATAAACCTATATTTGGGACTCCACCCAAAGAGTCATGGGACCTCCCACATTAGATCATTACCAAGCCACTTAGGCTAGAAATTATAGGGGCACTGTTAAAGAAAAGAAAAATAAAAACCTAAAGTGTTCCACTCCGTGCAGGCTTTTGACATGAGTTTTTTGAGTTACTGTGGTGCTTTTTTTGCCAATGGTGATGGTGCATGAAATCAGTAGGATTATTCTAAATTTAGCAAGAAAGTAAAAGAATTTGGCAGGAAGAGGTGCTTTCCCACATTAAAACTAGATGGTGAGGATAGATCTCCGGGGAGCAAATGGGAAGTGAGGTTCTACAGCCAAGAAGCTTCTTTGTCTCTTTTTATCTGCCTGGAATTACTTAGATATGCCTATGCCTAAGGCACGGAGATGAACCAGATGACCTCTTAGGACTGTGTCTAGCTTGCTGGTTCTACTGATAAACTGCTACTTTGAAGTACTGAAAAGGACAGGAAAAAACCTCAGTTTAAGTGCTTGCTAAAAGATCAACGCAAGATACAAAGGTAAACTGAATTTTTGTGATTGTCATCCAATCCCAAGTCTCACCCATCCTCCACATTCTATACCAATGCTTTTTCCACCAAAGATTCTTTGATGTTTACCTAGAGACCCAAAGACTGAGAGTGAGTAGTGTGGAAGGGGACAGAAATCTGTCCTGGTAGTTCATTTTAAGTGGAGATAAATCTTCTTAACATAACACTTATGTATACTTCGAAGACTAACAGATAAATGGGTATCAAATTCCCAACTGTTCAACCTGAGCTAGTTTTTCAAAGAAGCACAAATAATAAACAAGCTCAGAGACAAACAAACATGTATGAATAAAAATTCCTTTGGGATCAAATGATTAAATTTATAGCACTTCAGAGATTTCTGTCTTTTCTGTCCCTCAGGCGAAAACCCTATTTCACAAGACTTAGAACGCACAAATTAAAGGCCGTTTACATGGAGTTTGAAGCTGTCAGTTCTAGAAAAAGAATCAGGAGGCACATTCAAAGCCTTCTGTCAACAGACTTCTGTCTGAACCTTGTCCTTCACTCAATTCTATGGGTGACAGAGCTGGCTAGCTAGAAGACATGTGATCATACTTCTCAAACACGTATGTCATAGTACACTCAACGTGTACATCAGTCAATTATCACAATGGTGTGTGTAAATAAAAATATGCAAGGACAAAAAAAACCCCACACACACAAGAACAATATTTTTTTCTCCCTTTTCCCTAAAAAGGAAAACAAATGATTTTATGTAATGAATAGGAGCAGTTCTCATGGTAATTGACTTTTGCTTACGGACTGGTGACAGTGAGTATTTTACCTTAGGCATGGGTGGCCCAGAGATCACACTGTACCCAGTGTATTTTTCTAAGACCTGAAAAAGGAGAAGTGCCCTATGGTCCTGGGGAAGCAGGAACAATATGAAACCAGATAATGAAGAGTTAAGGAAAGCCTCTCGGGCTGCTAATGAACTCCATCCTGCCCTGGTGAGACCACCCTCCTTTTAAGGAAGAAGTAATTTAATCTGCATCGAACTCAGTTGTATTTGGTCTTCATCCAATCTAAGAGTATCAGTGTGATAAATTATAATGAATTGTCTGCAGTACTTCACAAAGTGACTATAACAGACCTGAAAAACAAGATTTCTAAGCCTGATTTTCCGGCTCCCTTTGAATGCTTCTCGCCTTATCCCTGTCACACCACTCCAAAACTTGAGAACGCTCCTTATGCTGGACGTTATGTACTTCTGGCCCCATTTGATTAGATCCACAGTTGTTGGCCGTCTCCATTAAATCAAGTCCCACACTTGAACATGACACCAACAGTGAGACCCGCCAAATCCTATAGCAAGAGAGCTAACATGGCTCCCTTCACTTCTAAAGGGTTTCTTTCCATGTTAGTCTCCTTCTGTAATCCACACCGTGGGCCAGGAAGGAGGTTAGTGAAATAGACTAGATTCTTAGTTCAGATTCTAAAAAGTCAGCAGTATCAAGGCACCCTAGAGTTTGATCAGTAAGGAAAATGGGCCGAGACTGGAAAGGGGGTCAGGGAACTCAAGTTCTGGCTGAGTCTGTGACTGTTAGTTGCGTCACTCAACTCCTTTGGGATGCAGTTTCCTCATTTAGGTCAACAACCATTGCCCTAGAGAATAGATCACCTTCTTTCCATTTCATGACTTACATTGTCTCAGCTCTTTAGGACGCAAAAGCAGAGCTTCTAGAGAAGGTCCTTCACAAATAAGAGGTCAGACTGGGGTTTAAATGGGTTGTTGTGCTGGTCAGAGGACAGGAGCCTTTGGGGAAACACACAAAACTTGGGTAGGAGAAGCAGGATGGGATTGTTTTCTTCCTAGTCATAGGATACAGATGTTGCTATGTAAAGATCCATGGACTGGTAATTGAGAACGATTTTCTGAGAAAATCATGTTAATTCTACCAGGCTTCACTTTTTCGCAGGCAAAATAAAATGGTCATGTTGGACCTGTGAGCCTCACTCACAGGGGTGTGCCTAAGACACTTCTGAGGACTAGACGATCCCTGTATTCATGTCTCATTGCTGCTGTAACAAATTACCCTACACTGAGCATCTTAGAACAATATGCATCCATTACCAGAGTTCTGGAGGTTAGGACTAAAATTGATGGGGAGGGCAGAGGTACATTCCTTTCTAGAGGCTCTAGGGGAGAATCAATTTCTTTGCCGTCTTTCCAGCTTCTCATTCTTTGGCTCATGGCCACCTTCCATCTTCAAAGCAGCAATGGCTGGTTGAGTCTTGCTCACGTCTCATCACTTTGATTCTGCTTCCATCATCACATTTCCTTCTAAGTCTGACTCTCCTGCCTCCCTCTTTCATTTACAAGGACCTCTGTGATTACACTGGGCACATCCAGATAATCCAGGATAATCTCCCCTTCTCAAGATCCTTCATTTAGAACATCTGCAGAGTCTCTTTTGCCATGTGAGGTAAGACACTGAGTTTCCTGGTATTAGTAGGTGGGCATTATTCTGCCTACCACAGTGTTCAATAAATAGTTGATCAACTTATAAATATTGTGAGAAAATGGTACGCGAAACACTTTGCATTATTTATAAGGTTAACTCATTTTCACGGCTTGTCAGTAGCCAAAGTCACAGTCACAGATATACTGGACATTTCTGATCCCTCCTAGACACACAACCTTCATACTCATTCAAGTTCAAGTGTACTTCACCCTGTTTTGGCTTTAAAAATGCACTCTGGTTCTATCTTACTCTCTTTCACCTCGTAGACAGAATACAATCTTCTGTGACACATTTTTCCCAACCAAATTAAATGAATTGCTCACTGTCACACAGAGACAAAGATATAGACTTTTTACTTCCCTTGTGTCCTATTTCATACTAAATTCCTTTCCCCAATTACCATTTCAGACACATCAACCAACAAAAAGAGGAGGTGGTAATCTTCAGCCAGGAATAAAGATGGACACAGCATACTGGAATTCTACTAGGAAAAACTCAAGCTCTGTTATTATTAACACCCTGAGGATGTTACATATCCTTTCCCTCCAAAATGAATCCTTCAAATCTTTCAAATCTAAGTCATGATCAATGAGCTGGTCTCACATTAGAGGTGTTACCAAACATAACATCAAGATTCAGACACCATCTACACCATCTGTCAAAACTTTTTCAAATTTGTCCCCACAGCATTATCAAATATGATAATAATCTACCCCCAAGTGTCACCCAACCCTCCTCCCACCAATGCAGGTAAAATTTCATGGTGATTTTGGCAGGTAATCTATAGAAACTTCATAATGGACAATTACAAATTTTCATTTTGAAGTTTTTCCATTGTTTTGAAGCAATTGATATTTTATACCTGTTCTTCTACATCACCTGGACAAACTTCTACTAGTTCTTAGTCAAAACAATTACAGAAACCCTGTCATTTTTTACTTAATTGTAGCATTAATAAAGGGATGACCACTCAGTATCTCCCAATGCCCAGTTCTATCCATGTATTATATATAACTGATATTAAAGAGTAATTGAGAATAATTGGAAATCAAATATTGTACATACAAGTATGTTGATAGATAAGTATTGAGAACTAGATTGACATGTGAAACAGTACTTCAGAATCTGATACCCATGCATTCTCTTCTTTTAAACATGGCAAAGATATCAAACTATATGAAAGATGAAGTCCACATATTTACTTATGGGTTATCTTAAGTACAGGGCTTCCCTGGTGGCTCAGGGTTAAAGCGTCTGCCTGGAATGCAGGAGACCCGGGTTCAATCCCTGGGTCAGGAAGATCCCCTGGAGAAGGAAATGGCAACCCATTCCAGTCCTCTTGCCTGGAGAATCCCATGGAGGGAGGAGCCTGATAGGCTACAGTCCATGGGGTCGCAATGAGTAGGACACGACTGAGTGACTTCACTTTCACTTTCTTTCACTTTCTATCTTGTACAAACAAAATGTCTCTCTGTGGCCTAGAGGAAATAATTGTGCAAGACCCACAAGCTGCAAATTCTCTTGAGCAATTTCTCCTGCAGTTTCAGTAGGTCATTAAATATTTAGCACTTGCTGTTCGCATGGGGCTTCCCAGGTGGCACAGTGGTAAAGAATCTGCCTGCCAATCCAGGAGACATAAGAGATGTGGGTTTGGTCCCTGGGTGGGGAAGATTCCCTGGAGTAGGAAATGGCGGTCCACTTCAGTAATCTTGCCATAGGAGAATCCCATGGACAGAGGAGCCACAGCCCACAGGGCCACAAGGAGTCAGACACGACTGAGTGGCTGAGCAAGCATGTGTGTTTGTACATTTAGATCTCCTGAGATAGGTTTAACACAGCACACAGCTCTCGCTGAAGAACATGAACTTCTACAGGAAAATCTAGTTCAAAGGAAACCAATCTCTACTGTATTTTCTTTTCCTTATTTAGCTCCATATTCTTAAACACGAGGTTTAAAATGCAAAGAAACTAGGAAAATTTATATATGTGTGTGTATACAGGTAAACATATATTTACCATGAAGAAGACAAGCACAAAATAAAGTTGAATTTCTAAACAGCTGTTTCTAGACTCAGAAATCTAGTGTGCACCAGGTCCAAGGGAAAGGTGCAGACACCCCCTCAAGAGACTGAGCCAGACTTGACTTTGAGTGTTGAAGTGTCTACCGCGGAGGCATGGGTCAGCAGTGGTCTGCCACAGTGACCGGGGCTCTGGCTGCAGCAGACCTGGGAGGCATGGCATGTGGCATAAGTTCTTTTGGAGGAGGTCGCCATTAGCTCCACTACAGAGCTGCTGAGCAGATGACCCACAGACTGGAGAACAATTACACCAAAGAAGTTCTCGCACCTTTGTACAAGTTCTAGGATCTACAACAGACTTCCAAACCTGGGGATCCAGCAGAGGGACTGAGAAGCCCCAGGGAATTTGATTTTGAAGGCCAGTGGGATTTGATTACAGAACTTTCACAGGACTGGGCAAACAGACTCTTAGAGGGCACAAGAAAACCTTGTACACACCAGGACGCAGGAGAAAGGAGCAGTAACCCCACAAGAGACGGACCCAGACTTGCCTGTGAGTGTCCAGGAGTCACTGGTGGGGGCGTGGGTTGACAGTGGCCTACTGCAGGGTCAGGGGCACTGACTACAAGAGTCCTGGGGACCCAGCGTGCTGGCATAAGTCCTTTTGAAGGCGGCTGCCATTACCACCATTACCCCCACCACAGTAGGGGAGGGAGGGAACACAGCATCCCCCATCAGGAGAAAACTGGATTAAAGATATACTCATCACGGCCATGCCCACCAGAGCAAGGCCCAGTTTTCCCTACAGCCAGTCCCTCTCATTAGGAAACTTCCACAAGCCTCTTATCCTCATCCATCAGAGGGCAGACAAAATGAAAACCACAATCACAGAAAACTAACCAAACTGATCACATGGATCACAGCCTTGTTTAACTCAATGAAACTCTGAGCCATGCTGTGTAGGGCCACCCAAGACAGATGGGTAAGGTGGAAAGTTCTGACAAAACATGGTCCACTGGAGAAGGAAATGGCAAACCACTTCCGCATTCTTGCCTTGAGAACTCCAATGAACAGTATGAAAAGGCAAAAAGATATGACACTGAAAGATGAGCTCCCCAGGTCAGTAGGTGCCCAATATGCTACTGGAGAAGGGTGTAGAAAAAGTTCCAGAAGGAATAAAGTGGCTGAGCCAAAGCGGAAACAACGCCCAGTTGTGGACGTGTCTCATGGTAAAAGTAAACTCCAATGTTGTAAAGAGCAATATTGCATAGGAATCTGGGATGTTACGTCCATGAATCAAGGTAAATTGGAAGTAGTCAAACAGGAGATGGCAAGAGTGAACATCGACATTTTAGGAATCAGTGAACTAAAATGGACTGGAATAGGCAAATTTAATTCGATGACCATTATATCTACTACTGTGGGCAAGAATCCCTTAGAAGAAATGGATAAAGCCCTCATAGTCAACAAAAGAGTCTGAAATGCAGTATTTGGGTGCAAAAATGACAGAATGATCTCTGTTAGTTTCCAAGGCAAACCATTCGATATCACAGTAATCCAAGGCTATGCCCCAACCACCAATGCCTAAGAAGCTGAAGTTGAACAGTTCTATGAAGACCTAGAAGATCTAGAACTAATACCAAAAAAAGATGTCCTTTTCATCATAGCGGATGGGAATGCAAAAGTAGGAAGTCAAGAGATACCTGGAATAACAGGTAAGTTTGGCCTTGGAGAACAAAATGAAGCAGGGCAAAGGCTAACAGTTTTGCCAAGAGAATGCACTGGTCATAGCAAACACCCTGTTCCAACAACACAAGAGACAACTCTACACATGGACATCAGCAGATGGTCAATACTGAAATCAGACTGATTATATTCTTTGCAACCAAAGATAGAGAAGCTCTATACAGTCTGCAAAGCAAGACTGGGAGCTGACTGTGACTCATATTATGAGCTCCCTGCCAAATTTAGACTTAAGTTGAAGAAAGTAGGGAAAACCACTAGACCATTCAGGTATGACCTAAATCAAATCCCTTACAATTATACAGTGGAAGTGACAAATAAATTCAAGGGATTAGATCTGATAAAGAGAGTGCTGAAGAAATATTGATGGAGGTTTGTAACACTGTACAGGAGGTAGTGATAAAAACCATCCCCAAGAAAATGAAAAGCAAAAACAGTTGTCTGAGGAGGCCTTATAATTAGCTGAGAAAAGAAGAGAAGCGAAAGGCAAAGGAGGAAAGGAAAGATATACTCATCTGAATGCAGAGTTCCAAAGAATAGCAAGAAGAGATAAGAAAGCCTTCCTCAGCAATCAATGCAAAGAAATAGAGGAAAACAACAGAATGGGAAAGACTAGAGATCTCTTCAAGAAAATTAGAGATACCAAGGGAACATTTCATGCAAAGATGGGCTCGATAAAGGACAGAAATGTTATGGACCTAACAGAAGCAGAAGATATTAAGAAGAGGTGGCAAGAATACACAGAGAACTATACATAAGAGATCTTCATGACCCAGATAATCACGATGGTGTGGTCACTTACCTAGAGCCAGACATCCTGGAATGAGAAGTCAAGTGGGCCTTAGGAAGCATCACTACGAACAAAGCTAATGGAGATGATGGAATTCCAGTTGAGCTATTTCAAATCTTAAAAGATGATGCTGTGAAAGTGCTACATTCAATATACCAGCAAATTTGGAAAACTCAGCAGTGGCCACAGGACTGGAAAAGATCAGTTTTCATTCCAATACCAAAGAAGGGAAATGCCAAAGAATGTTCAAACTACTGCAGAATTGCACTCACCTCACATGCTAGCAAAGTAGTGCTCAAATTTCTCCACGCCAGGCTTCAGCAGTACGTGAACCATGAACTTGCACATGTTCAAGCTGGTTTTAGAAAAGGCAGAGGAACCAGAGATCAAATTGCCAACATCCACTGGATCATGGAAAAAGCAAGAGAGTTCCAGAAAAATATCTATTTCTGCTTTATTGACTATGCCAAAGCCTTTGACTGTGTGACAACAAACTGGAAAATTCTGAAAGAGATGGGAATATCAGACCACCTGACCTGCCTCCTGCAAAACCTGTATGCAGGTTAAGAAGAAAGTTACAACAAGACATGGAAAAATGGACTGGTTTCAAATTGGAAAAGGAGTACATTAAGGCTGTATACTGACACACTGCTTATTTAACTTATATGCAGTGTACATCATGCAAAATGCCGGGCTGGATAAAGCACAAGCTGGAATCAAGATTGCTGGGAGAAATATCAATAACCTCAGATGTGCAGATGACCCCACCCTTATGGCAGAAAGCGAAGCGAAACTAAAGAGCCTCTTGATGAAGGTGAAAGAGGAGAGTGAAAAAGTTGGCTTAAAGCTCAACATTTAAAAAACTAAGATCATGGCATCCAGTCCCATCACTTCATGGCAAATAGATGGGAAAACAATGGAAACAATCACAGACTTTATTTTCTTGGTCTCCAAAATCACTGCAGATGGTGACTGAATAAAAGCTATGATAAACCTAGAAAGCCTATCAAAAAGCAAGGACATTACTTTGCTAACAAAGGTCCCTATAGTCAAAACTATGGTGTTTCCACGAGTTATGTACGGATGTGAGAGTTGGATCATAAAGAAGACTGAGTACCAAAGAATTGATACTTTTGAACTGTGGTGTTGGTGAAGACTCTTGACAGTCCCTTGGACTGCAAGAAGATCAAACCAGTCAGTCCTAACAGAAATCAATCCTGAATATTAATTGGAAGGACTGATGCTGAAGTTGCAGCTCCAGAAGTGGATGACAGAGGACGAGATGGTTGGAAGGCATCCCCGATTCAAGGAACATGAGTTTGAGCAAGCTCTGGAAGATGATGAAGGACAGGGAACCCTGATGTGCTGCAGTTCACAGGGTCGCAAAGAGTTGAACACAACTCAACAAGAGTCAGAAAGTGTTACTGCTTGGTAGCAATAATGCCTTTCACATGGTATGCACAAGGCACTGTGGAAAAGTTCTGTGTCTATAGTAGCCAAGTCAAATGCAGAGTTGAAGAAAATTGGTCAAAAACTTCCCTTTAAAAAAAATCAAACTACTTTTTTTCAAGGCAATCAGACCAAGAAGGCAATAAAAGAGTTTCATTTTCCTGTATAATTTGAATAAACTACCTCAGTTTTGCACACACACACATCCCTGCTTCCAAAATGTACACAATGGCTATATAGCTAGCTACATGTTGTCACACATCTGGAAGACTATTTTAAAACACATTCAAAATGTTTTCACTACAGGATGCCAAGCATCTGGCAATATAAACTTCTCTTAGAAATTTTTCTTCTATAGAATTCAGTCCTGTGTAGACAGTCATTGTTCCAGATTTTGAACTGCATGTTTTATTTGTGGAATTGATATACATATATATGTATGCAAAATCCATACAGTTGCAAAATACACATATATGCAAAATACATATATATGCAAAGGCAAGGTTTTCCTTGTGATTTTGATTTAGGTAGACTTAGCTTAATGATGTTAACAGAGTTGCCATTGATTTTTGCATGACTTGCACTCCTTTCTAGCTGTGTCCTCCCTTCCCCCAAAAGCCCTTCAGTGGCCTCTATTGGTCAGTCCCTCCCCAGGAACATTCTCTCCCAAAAGAACAGCCCTCACTCACTTGTCTAAATAGTAACTGACTTTATTGGTTTCATTCCTCAGCAAGGATGAGGAAAAGCGAGGCTTCTAGCTTTGCCCGTCTAATAGGAACCAGCCTTAGGAATACCTGTGGTTCACCAACCATCCCCAAACCATGTGCAGGATCCTGAGGTAGGAGGTAGGTATTCTTCATGTGAGGTCGCCTCCCTCCTCGGGCGAGCCAGCTCAGATTTCCAGAGGCCTTTTCCACAAACTAACCTAACCATCCCTAGCACCGCTCCACTTGCAACCTTTCACACTAAGCCTTAAGTCGGGTGACAGCACGGGGGTGGGGTGGGGCGTGGTGTTCTGGGTGAAGTATGCACCAATCATTTCAGTTCTGTAGATTATGAAGACCTCAGATCACACCTTCTTGCTGGTGACCCAGGAGAAGAGCAATCAGCTCCTCACAGGCAGGGCACAGACCTACCCAGCCTTGTGGCCTTGGCACTGTGCGTGGCACTACGCGTGCTAAGTGTCTACAGAATTGTTCTGGATAAAAACGCAGACTGCCCCAGCACTGAAGTAAAGATGACTGTATTTCAAACTCGAAGTCAAATCAAGCAGGTAGTCAGGTTTGAACCTAAGCAGCGTTCACCATTTGGGTAGTTATGCCACGAATAGCAGACTAACAGGACAGGTCCACCAGAGCTACCTGGCATTAGGGTGTCACTGGTAAAATGTAAAGAGTATGTATAAGGAAGTCTGCCGACTCCATGGAGTACCAGCTTACCTTACTTAGGATTCTTTGACACAAAGAATACACGCTTTGGGGGGATAATCATTCCGCCTCCTTCTTCATGGAACATGCCCTGACCTGATTGGCTTTGGTTCTAGAAGTCACTGGGCTCTTCGGGGCTCTGGAGCTCAGCTGCAGCCATGAACCTGCACGTGGTTGTTAAGCTCACTTTGGAGGGTGCGAGGTCATCCCTGAGGGGTCTGATGGGGTCAGGGTGTAGGGGAAGGCGGTGGGACCTCAGTGCTGGAGTTCCAGCAAGCTGCCTGAGGTGTCACAGGCAGTCCCTGCAACCTTATTTACACACAGGCTTGCAACCTCCTCCAGAAGCTTCCAGAAAAAAAGGGAGACGCTGAAAAACTCAAGAAATCTTAAATCACAGATGGGATAAGAATTATAGAAATATAGTTTATACTGTAAACAAGACCTCATGTAACCAGTCTGGTGTGGCCTAGGAAAACCTGGATTCGATAGATAGGTAGGTAGATGAATTAAAACACAGAAATAGGGAAAACGAATTTGGTAACATCAAGCAATGTAACATATTGACACTTTATAATGTATTTAATAGCATAAAATATTGTTATTGCACTTTAAAATATTCTAAATCAAGTATATAAGTTTCATGTTCCTCTGAGAAAAAAGTAGAAAGACTTCTTAAAGGGTTAATAATTCCCAGGTGAGGAATGTATTTTAATTCAGAATTCCTCAAGAAAAACCAGCCTTCTCTGTAGATTTTACAAATAACAGCCAATGCTGGCTAATATTTCTAACCTTTAGTCAGTTTTCTGTTGATGAAAAATCAGAATCAGGGATTATTACCTTTACAAAGAATGTTTAGACATCCCAGTGACATGATCACTATATAAAATAAAATTCAAATTATCTCAGTTTAAACACTGACTTTGACAGTTAGTAAAATCATTTAATTTTCTGCTATGGAAACTATTTTAATAATTTTAACCACTTCTTAGATTATATCAATTCTTTGAGATGAAGTACGATGGAGAATGAAAATAATCTTTGTAAATTGAGCTCCATTGGAAAAAAAAAATGATTTCCATTCTTCAGTAGAAATATTAACGGATAACCTTTCGAGTGCCTTTCCTTGTATTTCTCTTCTTCCTCTGCATCCCCTGCTTTCTACAGCTCAAAGAAAGCCTAGCTCATGAAAACAGATTCTACTTAATGATCCCCTTCCCTCTGCCTTCTCCCATTCTCTTTCATTCACATTCCCAACTTTGCATCTCTGTTCTCATTTTCCTTTTTTCTTTCCGGGGAATGACCACCTCAAAGGATTAATTCAGAACATGCAGCAGAAAATGGTAACAAGAGTGGGCAAATCAGGATGTGGATTTAAAATCAAGAGGTATTTTAAAGGAGGAGAGTTACTCAAATTAAACATATGTTAAGAATATGGGTTTGTTGTTCATGGCATACCTGCTGCCTGTCATCCCACCCTCATCGGATCAGCCTTCAAGGGCAAAGCATTCCCTAGTGGAATAATAAATAGAGCGGCTGGAGTGGATATGAATCTGAGCAGCCCAGCAAGCTGCCTGTCCTCTTGGTCTGACTTCACTGTTGGAACACAGGTGGTCACTGAACCAGATCAGCTAGAGAAATGGATCGTGGCCTCTCAGGCTCACTGCCAGAGAGAGAGAGGGAACACAATTCAGGCTCCAAGTAATCAGGCTTTGGGAATAAAAAATTCTAATACAGGTCTTACTGAGCTTTTATACCAAACTGTTTTAACTGACACTGCCTGTTTTCCAAGGCATCATCTTTCCTACTTTGATGTAAGTGAACTAGGCAAAAATCCACTGGTCGTTTTTTAAAAAAAATATGCTGGTAAGATGCTTAATATCTGACCTGCCATCAATCAAGGGGTGTGGCAAATTTATTCTATAGAAAAAAAAACAAAGAGTTGCCCTATTTCTGCACTTTCATTCTTCCCAATGTACTGTATTTTGTAGCTCTCTGCTGTCTCAGAATTATGCTCCCAAACATTATTGATATGAACTAGTCACACCTATGGAGAAGGCAATGGCACCCCACTCCAGTACTCTTGCCTGGAAAATCCCATGGATGGAGGAGCCTAGTAGGCTGCAGTCCATGGGGTCGCTAAGAGTCGGACACAACTGAACGACTTCACTTTCATGTTTCACTTTCCTGCATTGGAGAAGGAAATGGCAACCCACTCCAGTGTTCTTGCCTGGAGAATCCCAGGGACGGGGGAGCCTGGTGGGCGGCCGTCTATGGGGTCGCACAGAGTCGGACACGACTGAAGCGACTTAGCAGTAGCAGTCACACCTATACTCATTAAGGGTTTCAGGGGGAACTACATACAATAGCAATACATGATTTATTTGTTCATTTATATCCTTCCTTGCTTTAGAGGAGTTTTGAAGCTGAGAGCTGTGATATAAGGTATTTATGGGCTGAATTCATTCCACAGATAGGAAGGATTCAATAGTCTTGGGTCTCTCTGGAGAGGTTTCCATGATATGGACAACTTATCCATAAGCGTTTTGAGGGAAATACTTTTGGTTTTGAAATAATATGGGTCTGCGAAGCTCAAGGGACTCCTTTCCCATTTATTTTGACACTATTCCTAGAACACAAGACCTACCTAGCTAGCTGTGATATTATTACAGACTAATAGAGGCTGACTGGTTTATTCACTGGTTATTCAGTGAAAATAATCCTTGCTAATAAATGAATAGTGTGGGGGAATAGTTTCTAAGTCCCTCAAGTTCATAAATGTCCATTTATAAACCATCATACACAAACAACAGAAACTTCTTAACTTTTCATCAAAGAAGTCAGGTCCCCAATGTTTGTTTACTAGTTCAGGTTATCACATACAGAAATGAAAATACATTAACACCAAGACTAACAATGCCCCATATCAGCAGATATTATATCAGAGGACCTGACATACATATATATATATAAATAAAGATTCCTCTTTCTCCAAGTTGGTGATGTTTTATAGAACCTGGCTCAAATATCCCTCATACAAGGGGAGAACATACTGTAATGTTCTAAAGGCAGGAGTTTTGTGTTCAGCCTGTCTCTGCAGCTTTCATTATTCAAAGTGGAAAATCAGGTGAAACCCAGTTCTAAAATTTAGCAAGTCCTCACCTCACAATGTGACCAAGGATATTAAAGAAAATGCCAAGAAACAGGCAGAGGGCATGGCTCAGAAGTGCGGCTTGGCAGGAGCAGGGGTGTAGAACACAGGTACAAGCAGGTTGGCAGGGAACAGGCAGCACTTCCCTAAGCACCTTCCTCCAAGGGAAGTCTTTTCAAGAGTTTCAATGACAATGGGTTGACACAGGTTGTCAATGCCTTTGACGACATGATGTGAAAGGATGCAGGTGAGGATGAAGATGGAAAGACACATGAGAAGGGGTGGGGAGGGCAGACAGCATTGTACTTTCCTACTCCCAAAGGTGCTGCCCTACTCTGGGGCTTGCTCCCTTTGACATTCTGAGGTGATTCTGTCTGTAATGAGCAGTCCTTTAGGATGGAATATTATTCTGCTGCAGAACTGGCCAGAGAGGGGGTGGTTTGTCCAGGACAGGAGCATGAGCCATGTTCAACAAGGCAAGATGATGACTGGGCAGGGGAAAAGGGAACCATTCAAGAGAATTCAGGCATTGAAAAGGCAGCCAGTCCAGAAAACCATGAAGGTTTCTTCAAACCCTGAGGTTCTACAGTTCTATATATGAATAGGTCCTATGGAAAAAATATTAATTCATATGAGAAATAAAGAGCTTCCTTGATGGCTCAGATGGTGAAGATGCCTGCAATGCCAGGAGACCTGGGTTAGATACCTGGGTCAGGAAGATACCCTGAAGAAGGAACTGGCAACCCACTCCAGTATTCTCACCTGGAGAATCCCATGGACAGAGGAGCCTGGTGGGCTACAGTCCACGGGGTCTCAAAGAGTCAGACACGACTGAGTGACTAACACTTTCATATAAGAAACAAACAGCCAAAAAACAAAACGAAAAGCAAAAACAATCCTTTCCCCACACAACACAGCAGAACACGGTTAGTCTATCTTAGAATGGTAATTGGACTTAGCTGGGGTTTGCCTTTCCATTTATTTAAAAAAAATGATTAGACGATGAAACGAAAACACAATCCCTGGTTACAAATATTAAGTGGGTGTGGATGTAGAACTCTGGATCAGTAGTTAAGATTGGCTAATACAATGTCTCTGCTGCTGAAACTAAATTAAATTAATTACAGAAATCCCCACGAGCCCACAAAAGCTCTGCTCACAGTACCTGACCACGCTCCCTCACATTCTCCTATGTGTGTATACTTTGTGGCTAAAGGAGCACATTTGCCTTGATGGTGGAGCTCTTTACAGACCTTAAGAGCTGCAATTCTAATTTTTACACTGAGAAAATGCTCAAAATGTGTTCCCTTCTGGGGCAGTGAAACTCTGTGCCTCTTTCAAGAGGCAAGCCCTTAGAAGCCCATCAGCTGTTGTTCGAAACCTTCAGGCTCCATTTTTGTAGCATCTTTGTCCTGTATTTTCTGAAAGGCTTTGAGCTCTTGGACGAACATTCTTCTAGTGGCAATTTTAACATAGCTGAATGCTTTCATTCGTGCTGCACGGAGCATACACAATAATAGACATCATTCAGTGAATAGTGTTCCCATATAGAAGTTCTCTTCCAAGAGTCATTTGCCAGCTGCCCTGCTGCAGGATCAGAGGGTGGGACACTTTTGATTTTAGACATATGGAAGGGGACAGTAGGAGCTGGGCTTTTAGCGACAGAGCTTTCTGGGGCCCTGGGGTAAGTGTTATAGTTCTCGTGGCAGAGAACAAAGACAGCCTGCCACCTCACCGTTCAGACAGAGCCCCACTAAGACTATGAACCACACACATGTCAAAATACTTCACTAAAATGTAGACCAAGCGCACTTTCCTTCAGAAAGATATTCACTGGAAGGTCAGGGGCTGAAGCTCCAACGTTTTGGCCAACTGATGCAGATCCGACTCATCAGAAAAGACCCTGATGCTGGGAAAGACTGAAGACAACAGGAGAAGTGGGTGGCAGAGGATGAGAGGGTTGGATGGAATCACTGACTCTATGGACATGAGTTTGAGCAAACTCCAGGCGACCGTGGAGGCCAGGGGGACCTGGCGTGCTGCGGTCCATGAGATCGCGAAGGGTCAAACATGACTTAGTGACTGAACAACACCTAGTTCAGGGAGAAAAGCTGAATAAGCCAAAGGGAAAGGCTTGGCTATAAGCTGGTTATCTGCTATTGTTAGCAAGGTGAGGGGATCCTGGCCACACTTTCTGGGCTCTAAGCACATTTTGGCCTCTCTTCCATCATGCTCCAGAATTACTTTTTCCATTTTTCCCTCCCCATGCTGCGTCTGTAACACAACCACTCTACGTAGTTTATCTCAGGAAATGACAATTGGCTGTCGAATCCCATACAAATTGATTGGATATGACAGCTTAAAAGAATAAATATTCTGCAGAGAAGAAAGTTTTTACTTAGACTCTTGTATTTTCGATCCCTTTTTAAAGTCCCTTCTTGCTTAATTTTATTATTTCAATTAGATCATTTAAAAAATCAACACATCACATGCCAACCTCCCCTAAGAGCAATCATAAGATTTGATGATTTTTCTGATACACAGGCTAGGGTTTCAAATTTGCATTATTTTATCTACCAAATTAACTCTGAATTCTAAACCAAACTAATGCTGCCATGTGTTTTTAAACATCTCTAATCCAAACCATCTGGAGAGGCATGGCTTTGCAAAGGCAACCCTTCCAGGACACTCCGTGGATTCTGTCACTGCTTGAGGTTTTGGCAAGCTATCAACATTACTGTAATTCTCTTTTATGAAATATAGCTTTTGACTAGGATTTGAGAGTCTTGGGTGTGTGCACGCAGGCACTTGGCTACACTTTTGCTCTTGTCCCTTTCTCTTTTCAGATCATATTTACAACACACTTAAAGAAATAAAGGTCTCTGTTGTATACAAAGGATAAAATTAATTTTAACTAGTCAACATTATGTTAAGAAACACACCTCTCTGTACATAGGTACTGGAAATACTTTTTAAACAAGTTAAAAGAAGAAAACATATCAACTTTAAGGAGCAGCAACTACCAAAAGTATAAAGTGATTATGGCAATAATGATTTGTAGACGTAACATATGAACTCAGTACATTTAAGAGGAGATCATAACTAAAAATCAACTAAGCTAAATCTTTGCCTAAGAAAGCAGCATCTTGTTTAATTCTTTGGCTACTGGTGAACATATTTAAAAAGTATAAATAAAAACAAAATCAGATATGAGCATGCTAAAAGCAAACTGTGGACCACTTGTCACAACAAAGGTTAAAAGAACTTTCCCTGGGGCTTCCCTGGTGGTTCAAAGGTCAAGAATCCGCCTGTCAATATGGGAGATGTGGGTTCTATCCCTGATCTTGGAGGATCTCAATGCTGTGGAGCAACTAAGCCCGTGGACCACAATTACTGAGCCTGAGCTCAAGAGCCCAGAATCTGCAACAACTGAAATCCCTCTAGCGCCTGTGGTCTGCAACAAGAGAAGTCACTGCAATGAGAAGTCTACGTACCACGACGAGAGAGTAGCCCATACTGCAACAAAGGCGCGTGGGGCTGGTGCACTGGGATGACCCAGAGGGATGGTACGGGGAGGGAGGTTGAGGGGGGTTCAGGATGGGGAACATGTGTATACCCGTGGCAGATTCATGTTGATGTATGGCAAATCCAATACAATATTGTAAAGTAATTAGCCTCCAATTAAAATAAATAAATTTAAATTAAAAAAATAATTAAAAAACTTTCCCTGGAAGTTAAAGATGCTCATTCTCCTTCCACAAATTCTTTGATAATAATGCTTTTAGATAAGCTCAAAACTTAATATAGCAAATGGATAGATCCTCCTTTTTTGCTAGGAGCCACTGCCCAAAATAAGTCATAATGATGTGACTGTTGGGAAATCTGACTGTACCTGTATTTATTACAGCCCTTTCATCCAACGGTATGAGACAACCTAAAGACATACACAAACTGGAAGGTTTCACTGAAGCTCATAAAGGGGGAAGATGTCTATTCTTTAGAAACAGATGGGCTGAAGCCCAGACTGAGTGTGTTTAGAACATAAAGATGCCAAAGCAATGCAGAGGTGCTGCCTCATTGCAGACCACAGAGGTGGTCGCAGCCCAGAACACCCTTTCGACAAACTGGAAGGTTTCACTGAAGCTCATAAAGGGGGAAGATGTCTATTCTTTAGAAACAGATGGGCTGAAGCCCAGACTGAGTGTGTTTAGAACATAAAGACGCCAAAGCAATGCAGAGGCGCCGCCTCATTGCAGACCACAGAGGTGGTCGCAGCCCAGAACACCCTTTCGGGGGGTGGGGGGCACTAACATGGTCTGGAGCCTCACCACAGTCCATCTCTGGCTGCTGTTTCCTTTCCTGCAGTGAGATCCTCCACCCCCACACCTCTGAGGGAGAGGGGTGCCTCTCTGAGACTTCTCTTTCCTTTGAGACCACCTGGTAGAATTTCAACCTGCTTCTGTCTGTATTAAAATACTGTAGGATAAAGGAAAAGCACAATCTGAGATTTCAGAGAATGGATGCCCCAACCAGGGGGACTGGAGCCCAAGTCTTTAGGAGACACAGCTCCTAACAGAGATGCTAATCTGGCCTCAGATGAAAGTAGAACATGCGTCAGCCTCATGGTCTTTATTCTCGCTCCAGGGTCTACAGAGTGAGCTCAGCATGGCAAAGGGCCAGCGCTTTTCTACGGAATTCAGTGCAGCCACATGAGCTACGGTGGGCTTCTTTATTAGTGGTAAAGAACCTGCTTGCCAATGCAGGAGACACAGGTTCGATTCCTGGGTTGGGAAGATTCCCTGGAGGAGGAAATGACAACCCACTCCAATATTCTTGCCTGGAGAATCCCACAGACAGAGGAGCCTGGAGGGTTACAGGCCATGGGGTTGCAAAGAATTGGACACGACTGCACACACACACACAAACTATAGAAGAGACCAGTGGGTACTCTTATGAAGCCTGTGCCTGAGGCAATCCGTGTGAGTAACTGAGCCATGAAAACCGAGGCATCTGTACCTATGTGTATAGGGGGGAAGCAGACTAGCAGGGATCCTACCGCAGCCATGTGTCGCAACACAATATTACCAGTTACCAAAACACTGAGATGACTTTGTACTTGTTAGAAAAATGCTTTTCCCCACATCCTCCCAGTGCTCCCCAGCTACCGGACCCCTGTACCCTCCCTCGTGCACCCTTCAGTCATGACCTCCCCCATTCAGTACCTAAAGGTGAGATGCCTAACACAAAGGGGGCCCTAGTCTCTGCTCTCTGGACAGTACCGTACAGATTGTTACATACTTAGAATTTCAGTCCTGCATAGTAGATAACGGACATTCACAGGTTACTTTGGTGCCTAACAGTGAATGCTTTATACATACTGCCTGCTGCCCGTCCCATGCCTGCTCAGTTGCTCGGTTGTGTCTGACTCTATGCAACCCTATGGACTGCAGCCTGCCAGGCTTCTCTGTTTGTGGGATTCTTTAGGCAACAGTACTAGAGTGAGTTGCCATGCCCTCTTTCAGGGGATCTTCCCGACCCAGGGATCAAACCCAGGTCTCCTGCATTGCAGGCGGATTCATTACCGCTGAACCTCCAGGGAAGCCCCAGCTGTTTCCTGTGCTGTGCTCAGTCGCTTCAGTCATATCTGACTCTTTGCAACCTATGGACTGTAGCCTGCCAGGCTCCCCTGTCCATGGGATTCTCCAGGCAAGAACACTGGAGTGGGTTGCCATGCCCACCTCTAGGGGATCTTCCCAACTCAGGAATCGAACCCATATCTCTGGCATCTCCTGCGTTGTAGGTAGTTTCTTTACCCACTGAGCCACCTGGGAAGCCCCAACCGTCTCCTAGGACTCGGTAAATATCTCATCATTTAGTCATGAAGCAAGTTTAAATGACTGGGAAGGCAGAACTTTGTAACTGCCTCAGGTTTCCTCTTCACTCGGCTCTTGTATAGAAAAAGCACACAGGGGGGTCTAATGAGAGGAGACAGTCAGGAGATGGGAGTCAGGGCATGGTGGGGACTGGGGCCAACTGAAGAGTTCCTGTGGAGAGGGGATGGCCTCTTCTCAGCTCTAGCCTATTGTTTCTGTGAGGATCTGGCCATGGTGGGTACCCTGTAAATGTATGAATAAAGGAATGAGTGAATGGGTGAACATGTAAGGTGAGATTTCTTTGTAAAATACTCAAGTAAGGAAAATAAGAACACCAAAATTTAAGCTTCCTTCAATGAGATGGACTATCATGCAGTAATAGAGAAACAACCAAATTTAAAGAGAATGCTTTTGTCTCTTCAAAGCATGTTCACCTACTACTATGGGATTATGTTTTCCTCAAAGTCATATGTTGGAGTCCTAAAACTCAGAGTGATGTTATCTGGAGATGGGTGCTTTGGGAGGTAATTAGGTTTAAATGAGGTCATAAAGGGGAGGCCCTCGTCATGGTATTAAAATTTGTGAAAAGCTCGCTCACTCTCTCTCTACATGAGGATGGACCTAAAAGGCAGTCACCTGTAAGTCAGGGAGAGTCCTCAGCAGAAACCACAACAGCTGGCACCTTGATCTTGAACTTACCAGCTCCAGAACTGCAAGAAAATTGTTTTCTGCTTTTTAAGCCACCCCAGTCTGTGATACGTTATTATGACAGCCTGAGCACACCAACACACCTATTATCTCTTTTGTGTGTGTGCTCGGTCATGTTCAACTCTTTGAGACCGCGTAGACTGTAGCCCGCCAGGCTCCTCTGTCCATGCGATTCTCCAGGCAAGAATACTGGAGTGGGTTGCCATTTCCTTCTCCATATTATCTCCTTTATCCTCACAATAATCCTAAGAGGTAAACAGATGTCCACTGGCATTCAAGCCAGACCCCTGATAACACTCATTTCCATGAGACCAAGCTGTTGGGACCTCAGTGAATGGCCAGGGGGCAGGGTGGGGAGGACAAACAGAGTTACAGGCTGGAAACCCCACTCATGCTGTTTCCAGGAGCTCACTGCACAGCACCAATTATTCCTGAGCAATTCCTTGATGAAGCACAACTGCAGAAAGCCCAGTTCAGACCGTTTTAGCACGGTGCATGGCAAGAAGAGAGAAGGGCATTTAGGGGACGGAATAAAATCTTCAACACTCAGGTCTATGCCTCCAACCGATGTGCACATCAATGGGGCAGAGCAAACATTAATAAATCTTAGGTAGCTTTGTAATAATACGAAATGTCAGCTTGATCACTTGCAATATGACATGGCAAGACAAAGGAAACAATTTAAAAATAAGTTGTTCAAAGATGGACTCTCTTTTACAGCATCCCCTGCATGTAATAATAGCTCACTTGGTCACTTGTCACGTATACAGCTCCTTCAATGCTATTTTTAGATGAAGAATCGCCCATGATACTATCTCTTTGTTATAATCCTGCCGACAACTAATAATCTCCCTAGATGTATCCTAATGATCAGTTTTGCTTCTTCTTATGTTAATTTTTAGCAAAGATTCTAGAAAGCAGGCAGATAAAGAATGAAAGCTGGCAAGGCAGTTTCTCTGCTGCCAGCTTCCTGGGTTGAAACAGAAAAAGAAAAGTCCCTGCTGTTTGATTTAATAAGAATCAGTGTCTAGCTCAAGCCTCTTTCGTCGGACCAGTCATACTCAATTGGCATAAAAGAAGAGTTTCCAAGTGTCTGCATTTCATTTCAGCAAGTACATGTAAATTCCCGTGTGAAAGTGAAGTGAAAGTCACTCAGTCACGTCTGACTCTTTGCAACTCCATGCAGTCCATGGAATTCTCCAGGCCAGAATACTGCAGTGAGTAGCCTTTCCCTTTTCTGGGGGATCTTCCCAACCTAGGTATCAAACCCAGGTCTCCCACATTGCAGGCAGATTCTTTACCAGCTGAACCACCAGGGAAGCCCAAGAATACTGGAGTGGGTAGCCTATCCCTTCTCCAGTGGATCTTCCTGACCCAGGAATCGAACTGGGGTCTCCTGCATTGCAGGCGGATTCTAACCAACTGAGCTCTCACCGTGTGCTTTTTCCTAAAGACACAAAATAGCACTGCTGTGCTGCTGCTGTTCTTGTCTGATCCTTATAACCTGAATCTTTTATGTAAACGTTTAATTCTACCTTTGTGTCACATGAATTCCTTGCTGCTGCTGCTGCTAAGTCGCTTCAGTTGTGTCTGACTCTGTGCGACCCCATAGATGGCAGCCCACCAGGCTCCCCTGTCCCTGGGATTCTCCAGGCAAGAACACTGGAGTGGGTTGCCATTTCCTTCTCCAATGCATGAAAGTGAAAAGTGAAAGTGAAGTCGCTCAGTCGTGTCCAACTCCTAGCAACCCCATGGACTGCAGCCCACCAGGCCCCTCCGTCCATGGGATTTTCCAGGCAAGAGTACTGGAGTGGGATGCCATTGCCTTCTCCGATGAATTCCTTAACTACCCATAATTGTGTACTTCGAAATGCATCTCACAATCTGTACAACCAACGATGCTGGTTTGCTCTTTGGGGTCTCCCCATCCTGCATTGCCTTTGAAAACTGGGTCTTACACTTGTCAGCACGCCCTTATCCATGGAGTTCATTCTCCAGTCATTAAGCACCTAATATGTGCCCTTACTTTGTCATCCCAGGAATTCATATTGAATACATAACCCTAGTTGTCAAATAAACTTTTTTTTTTTTTTTTTCAAATTTATTGGGATATAGCTGTTTTCTCTTCATTCATCCCTTCACTTTTCTGACCTCTACAGAGTAACAGGGCTTCCCTGGTGGCTCAGTGGTAAAGAATCCACTTGCTAATACAGGAGATGCAGGTTCCATCCCTGGGTCAGGAAGATCGCCTGAAGGAGGAAATGGCAACCCACTCCAGTATTCTTGCCCAAGCAATCCCATGGACAGAGGAGCCTGGAAAGCTACAGTCCATGAGGTTACAGAAGAGTCAGACACGAGTTAGTGACTAAAGAGCAACAACTGAGCAACAACTACTTTCCACATTGAAAAGCTTAGAAAATGACTTAAAAAAAAAAAATCAGTCAGGCCATAAGGAAGTTACCCTCCCTTAATTAAAAAAGAATCCTTAAGTCAAATTCTAACACTTTTCTGGTCATAAAATACCTTGGGAAATTCTTTTAAATGAATGTATATCTTTGTGTCTATAGCTGTTTTGTTATTTAGATTACATGCCACAGTCTGGGCTAGGAGGGGACAAAAGTTGATGGGAGAAGAAATCAAGTTTATTGCAATACGCCTCACAGCTCCAGCAGAGCTGGAGGCAGTCTCCTTTCTGTGACGTGCCGACAATGCCTCGCCAGCTGCCCTGTGGTCGCTCGGCAGTGTGGTCAGCCAGGAACAGAGCTGCCTGTCCACTGTGTCCACTCCCCTCCAGCAGCCCACATGCCCATCACTCCTCCCAGGGAGGTCTGCAGCCTGGGAGAACCTCATGCAGAACCAGACGCTGAACGGCTAAAGCTGTTACTGCAATCTCACCTGTTATCTTTATAGAACCTTAATGAGAAGAGAAGATGCGGGAAAAGTCAGCTGAGGATTTTAAACACGGGCACAAATGAGGTTAGTTGGTATGAACCCCACTTCACATTCTGCTTCCCCCTCCAACCCCCAAATCCGGAGCGATTTGGGTCTATGTCAATTTCAGGTCATTGTCAGATAATCCTCAAGAAGAGAATGCCAAGGACAAAGAAACCAAATCGGGAAAAAAAATAAAAGTAAAAATAAAAACCTCTGACAAAGCCAAGCCTCTAAATATAGCTTTTCCACTTTCCTCAATGCAGCTAATTCTAAGATATGTATTTCTGATTCTACTCATTCTGTTTTAAAAGAGACAGACCACACCAGGGTAAGCAATGCAGGGTGGTCAGATGCATAACCTAATGACAGTGTGGGGAAGCCACTACAGAAGACAGCAGGAGCACTGCCAGATGGCGTGGCGGGGACCAGGGACTGACTTCTACGCAGAGTCCACTGATGTTTTCCAAGTACGGATGGCTCTTATTGAAATGAAAATAGAAAATGCAGAACAAGAGCCCATACTAAAAAATCAGTTTAGTAACGACAGAATACTGCCCACGAAAGTAGAGGGTATTTGGCCTTGCTATTTTCAGAGAGAAAGGAGCCTTCCTCCTGCAATCTTTTTACCATTAGGATAAAAGCCTGTCAGTCTTCGCAAAGGAACACTGAACTGCTGTCTACATCTTGTGCATTTGTTTTCTAGTGCCCCAAATGATGTTTTTCTGAGTCATAGGATTTGTTTGCAACTATATACACTTGCCCAAAACACGGAGAATCGGCAGAGATCAGCAAGAAATGGCCAGCTAATGCAATTATTCCAAACTGATAAAAAGTACAATCATAAGGCACTCGCAGCTCCTCCCTACCCTCAGCCCCCTTTCTTATTAAGCAAACTAATTTTGAAATTATTAGACCACCACAGGAGAATGTGGAAACAAGGTCAACCTACCCAATTTCAGTGAGAGTATGTCTAGAGAGGACCAGCTGTAATAAATAAGCTCTACTAACGATTAGAAGCGGCATAACAAAGACACTGAGGAGGGTTTGGTTTCTCTCATGTCTCATCCCTGGGTTGGGAAGATCCCATGGAAAAGGGAATGGCTACCCACTCCCATATTCTAGCCTGGAGAATTATGGACAGAGGAGCCCGAGAGGCTACAGTCCATGGGGTTGCAAAGCATCAGACACAACTGAGTGGCTAAGACTTCTACACGTCACTATTTTTAGTTCTGTGGCCACTCCAAATTCCCCCTGAACTACCATGGCTACTTCACGGCAACCAAAGTGTCCTGTTACTTCTTCCCTCCACCTCACCTCCACCCACCAAGTCATGTGCACCTTCCCTGGCTGTCCAAGTTAACCCTGCTTTGGTCTTCCAACACCTCAGCCATACTCAGGATCACAGCACTTCTGTTTTCTTTCTGCAGACACTGTTACTTACTTAGTGGTGATTCAAACTTCATCGAGATCAACTATGGCAAGATGGGTCACTATCCCAAGAGAAATGGTACTGTCCAGGGCATGCTGTGTCATGTTCAACATGGCTGAATTCCCTCCTGGAAAAACTCTTGCTCTTCTGACCACCACAGAAGCAGATCCCAGCAATGAGTGAGCCAGAGGGAATAAGTGTCTGTGGGGGGGTGGGGGGGGATGGTAAGAAGGGGCAGGGAGTTGGGTAGGAAATTCCTCAAATAGGGTCAGGTGGCAGGGCATCAGAGGAGCAAAAGCAAGAAATTCCACTCTAGTTTGGGTCAAAGGGGAAAAAAGAATGATGGGCATACATTCAAAGGAAGAAGCCAACTAGTCTCATCACTGATCATCCCCTTTATTCTTCTCTCCTCTACACGGCAGGAGTTTTCAACTATTGCTGCATATTCAACTCACTTGGAAGCTTTGAAAAATGACTAGACTACACCCCAGACTAATAGTTAAATCAGTAGATTGTTCTTTTACATATGTCACATAACCCCAAAGTTTCAAAGGACTAGGAGTCTCCCCTTTCTCAGTAAGAATGGTAGGTCAAGCTAAGAACCCCCACCAGTTTCTGGTCGCCAGATGAAGTGCAGATAATAGTAGGAATTTGGGGGAATAGAGAGATATCTTCATATCTTTTGGTAGGATATTAAGAGCACTCTGACTTGAAAAAAAATCAAGAGCATATCTTCTAGAACACATACATTGGAGCATTTAAAAAGCAAGTAAAAATAAGGTTAAAGGCATTCTAGTGAAGCTTTTCATAAACGATCCCAAAGATAGCAGGAGACGAAAAGAAAGGATGTTCTTCTCAGTCAATGCTAGTATTAACTATTGTATCAGAAAACACAAAATTTGAAAATTCAAGTTAATTCCTGGAAGGTTTCTTCTGGAATTTGTGTCTTCACTCAACTTATTAGTTCCCACTGACCTGTTACTAAGAAAGGATGTTCTTCTCAGTCAATGTTAGTATTAACCATTGTGTCAGAAAACACAAAATTTGAAAATTCCAGTTAATTCCAGAAGGTTTCTTCTGGAATTTGTGTCTTCACTCAATTTACTAGTTCCCACTGACCTGTTACTCTGCAATGCTGTGAATGTTAAGCACATTCTCAAATTGTTATTGTCACAGGCGACCTACTGCTAGTTAATATAATAATAAACATGTTTTGATGATGATAAACATTTTGTACACTGACCAAAACAATATAGTGTGTCACTTCTTAAAGTTAAAAAAATTCAGTATATGATTTTATACACTATTTGGCAAAACTAATACAATTATGTAAAGTTTAAAAATAAAATAAAATTAAAAAAAAATACTTCAAATGGTGCTTTTTTTTTTTTTTAAATGTGCTTCTGTTTATCCCATAATCCTTTTAGTATTTTCTCGGTAATTCAGCAAAAACTCTTTAAACTGAATAAAATTAGGATTTTGAGCTTCTATGTTTACAGAAAGAGCATATCAGACTGACAAATTTGATAATCTTAAAAAGAAAGAAAAAACTGTTCTCATTTCAAAGGTTCAAGAAATAAAGGTTATTTACTATGCAGACCAGGACTTCTTGTTGTTTTTATGATAGCAAATTAGAAAAACATGGTCAGAGTTAGAGGTTACTCAATCAGGTTGAAGCTAGGACCTTTATTCCAGCAGTCCTTGTTCCTCAAATTATATCTGATAATGTTTTAAAGTCTAAACATATTTTAGTTCAAAACGATACTCAGCTCTTAGATATAAAATGGCACTAAGCTTTCAAATATCAACAGGTTTACCCAGTCTCTTCAACTGATGTATTTGTTTTCAGAGCAATAGTGGCAGATTTGTAATATCTGCATTGTAATATCTGAGGAGTTGAGACTTTGAGCTAGAATGCTTGTTTGCATCTTCCTGTGCGTAATCATAGGAGAGGGGCATTAATACAGGGGTTGGTATATGGGCCACTACCAAGGCCTATTATTTCAGCAGAGCCATGGCAACAAGGCAATTGTTACATACTTTCAGCCTGTTTTGCGTCCACTGGAGGAGTGGACCAATGTGTCAGCAGACACAAGCAGTAAAACATCCCAAACTAGCTGCGAACCACAAACAGTATCTATATTTCTCAATAATTCAAAAAAGCGGGTGATAAACCTTCCCCTAAACTGGCTACCAAAGTATTATTATCTGTGAAGTAAGATGGTGCCCATCCACTTAAAACTGGCGAAATTGCACTGAACTGCATTTCAGAGCGAGGAGGGAACTTGAAATGCTCTTGCTCTGCGGATGTCCACGTGGGTGGGCAAACATATGTTCCTGCTAAGCAGAGGAAGTGGTACACCCGGATTTCTTCCTAAGTGCGAGGCCTTTATAAACTCATGCTCATGGCGCTGTTTTAAATAGAAAGAAAATGACACACAGTCCCCAACCAGGCTTCCTAACTGTTTGGAGAGGGCGGCCACTTTCCCAAAACATTAGGTTACTGTGGGGGAATTTTCCAAAATTGTCAACAATTCCGTTTTTAAACTCAGTGCTTCTTCTCCACATGAAACAGATGCAAGGCAGCAGGAGCTATATTTGGCCTCACGGGAGATGTCAGTTATTTTTGCAGTGCTGACTCCTACCTGACAGTGGAAGACGTACTCTGGTGTGGTTTTCTTAAACTTCATGTTCCAAACCAAGGCTACGCCATCTGGTTCATGGGGAGCATCTTCGTTGTTGTTGTAGGAAGCGACCATCAGCTCAGGGTACTAAATGGAAGAAGTCACAAGATGCGTTATGCCAAGATGACAACACAGGGAAAGATTCTATTCCAACAGACGCAAGCTATGTTACACACTTGAAACCGTACTTGTTTTTTAAGCTGTGGCAGACTTAATACCGGGGCTTCCTGGTAGCTCAGCTGATAAAGAATCTGCCTGCAATGCAGGAGACTCTGGTTTGATTTCCGGGTCAGGAAGATCCCCTGAAGAAGGGATAGGTTACCCACTCCAGTATACTAGGGCTTCCCTGGTGGCTCAGATGATAAAGAATCTGCCTGCAATGTGGGAGACATGGGTTTGATCCCTGGGTTGGGAAGATCCCCTGGAGCAGGGCATGGCAAGCCACTCCCATATTCTTGACCTGGAGAATCCCATGGACAGAGGAGCCTGATCTATAGTTGATGGGATCATAAAGAGTTGGACACGACTGAGCGATTATAAGCACAGCACAGCACACACTTAGTACCAACTTCGTGTCTCAGCCCACTGCAATCTGGTTTCTACCCGCAACGTTCCACATGTGCCGGCCATAGTCACCAGTAACCGCCACACTACTCACACCGCTGAACCTCTGCGGTATCTGACCTTTGGGCGGCTTCCTCCTCTCTCCTATGCTGGCTTCCATCACACCTTTCTCTCCCACTCTTCTGAACCACTGTTTTTAGCCTCTACAGTTCCTTCTATTACCTATGGGGGGCTGGGGCTGTTTTCTGTCCTCTTGGTCTCCGTTTACACATTCTTCCCTGGTGATCTCATCAATAGCTTTAATTAGCATTCATATACTGACAATGTTCAAATATTTATCTCTGGGCTTGATCTCTCTCTAAGGTGTATATTTTACAGCTGCTGCAGATTTCTCAAGGCTGTACATAGACACATCAGATGCAAAGCACAGGAAAGTGAGCTTGTTGCCTTCTACAAAAACCTATGACTCTTCCAACGTTTCAACATCCATCCCATTAGGACTTTGTACTGACTGTCTGGGCCAGACACTCCACGTTCATTTTTACTCTTCCCTCTCTCTTCTCTACATGCTGTTTCAGTGCTTCCTCAATACCTTTCAAATGTATGCTTCTTTCTATCCTTAAGGTCAGAGCCTCCTAAATGAATTTCTTGTCTGGATGAAGACAGCAGCATTTTAAATGACTTTCTGCTTCTAGGCTTGCCAGGCCCCGCCCTCACCTACTCCACTCTCCATCCTTTGTCAGTATGACTTTACAAAACATGTATTTGGCTAAGTCACTTCTCTGCTTAGAATAGCTTAATGGCTCATCATTACTTTCAAGATAAAATCTAGGTCATTTAGGACCCTTCATGATCTGTTCTTGGAGGAGGAAATGGCAACCCACTCCAGTATACCTGCCTGGAAAAACCCCATGGACAGAGGAGCCTGGAGGGCTAGAGTCCATGGGGTTGCAAGGAGTTGGACATGACTGAGCAACTGAGCACACATTTTCTGTTAGCTTCTACTTTTCTGCCTAATCTCTTACAACCTACCCTCTTTCCTCCCAATCCCTACCTATGACCCAACCTTACTGGGCTAGTTCTGAGGTTCATAGGTACAGCCTTTGTACCATGAGTTGACACTCACTCTCATTGAAAAGCCTCTCCTGTGTTGGTTACATTATTCATTAAGACTCCATGTAGGCATCAAGTCCTCCAGACAATCCTACCTAATCATTCACCACCCCTCATTGCCTCTCATCAGCCCCCTTAGCATTACGTATGTCCTATTAAGGCACGTGTCAAATTGTATTATGGCTTTTCCTGGTCTGTGTCCATGACTAGATTGTAAGCTCTTTGAGTGTAGGGGCTTGGTTTTATTGACCTCCGAATCCAGGCCTATTAAGTCCTAGCATGATAAACTTGTGCCAAAATCTCCTGAATTACAAATACTCTTTTTTATGTTAGTGACCGTATGCTCAGCAGCAAGATCCTATCTTTAATCCTTTGTTGTCAGATAATGCCAACAATTAAAAGCTCAAGTAAAAGAAACTCAAGTAGTAAAATACCTAAGAGGACTCTATAGCAAGTAGAAATACCTACTCACCATACATGAACTCTACGTTCAGCGTTAGAAATAAATAGGTTGAATCTCACGGCAGGTATTTTTGAGTTAGAGTACATTTTATGAAAACGTCATTCCTACCCGGGATTTCCATAAGGCAGCCCCATTAAATATACTATCAGGATTATCAGGATTATAGCTGATCATACCACTCTCTGCTCACGGGTAATTTAGTTCTTTTCCTTCTTATTCGCTATACTGTATATATGTAACATAGGTTTGTCAGTAAAAATTTGAACATCAGCTTTTTCCTATCAAAAATAATTAAGCCTGAGTCTATGTGTTTTATTCATTCTTTGAACTCCCCCAGCTTAAGAAAGCTGCAGAGAGTTACATCTTACCAATTGGTGCAGAGGAAGTATAAGCCTGCAACGAGACACCGGGGAAGTGATCATTCTTTATTAGAAAACACTCCTCAGCGGATGAATCAAAGGCCTATTAAGAAAGGCCTTTGATTCAAAGCCCATTCAAAGAAACTAACATCCAGATAAACACAGAAGTCTCCAGACTGTCCATCTGAAGTTTAACTATGTCACATGTGAAAAGGCAACTCTATAAACATCAACACCGCTACCACAGTGGCCAATGAGCAGCCAGATGTGTCTGGAATAATATCCCACAGCTTCACATCTGGGTCTCATCGCTGGCTCCCACTTTAAAAAAAAAAAAATCTTAAATTATTGGGCTTAAAAACCCCTTTAGAAAACAGGGAGAGTTTTCTTCAAATACCAGTGAAATGCTCTTGGTGTAATTTTTATAACTGGGATCAAAAGGCATAAAGATACTGATTAACTCTTAAGTCATGAAAGTGTTTATGATTTCAAAGTCTCCTCTAGTATGTTTGTTTGAACATGACTAATCAATATTTTCTTATTTTCCAGCAAAAAGTAGTCATTCTCCGCATGCTTATTTAAATATTAAAATTATTATTTTAAGGAGAATATCAACTACTGGGAAGTTTGTGATTATTCACAGGGCTGAATTATCTAATAATTAACCTAGGGGAATTTTACTCGGAAATTGCCAGATCTGCTCTCAAGCTGTTTGTTCTTACAAAAAAATAAAATCTGACATTTACTAGTGAGGAAGGAACCAACATGCTTTAAGTGTTCATTATGCATCCAACAAGGGGCTGGGTGACACGTTCACTCATTTGATTCTTGCAGTTCTCTAAAGCAAGCAATGGGTTTTCCCATTTCTACAGACAAAGCAGCCCAGTACCTAAGAAAGTGGGTAAGGAATTTGTTCCAAGTTAAGTTGCTAATAAATGACAAAGTGAGAGCCTGCTTGAAGTCTGTTTGTTTCAAGACCACGTCTCTTACACTGTGGCATGCCTCGAGTAGCCCCCAAGCATATGTAAGGCACTCAAGTGTATTAGCCACTCAGTCATATCCAACTCTTTGCAACATCATGGACTGTAACCCACCAGGCTCCTCTGTCCATGGGATTCTCCAGGCAAGAATACTGGAGTGGGTTGCCATTTCCTCCTCCAGGGGATCTTCCCGATCCAGGGATTGAACCCGGGTCTCCTGCATTGCAGGCAGATTCTTCCACCAGGGAAGCCTATGTAAGGCACTGGTGATAAGTAAAATGTGGGACAAGACAGAAAGCACATTGGTAGATTTCAGGAGCTGGGGGTGGGGAGTGGGGAGGGGCAACAGGGACTTAGTGTTTAATGGAGACAGAATTTCAGTTTAGGAAGGTGAAAAATTCAGGAGGTGGATGATGGTGAGAGCTGTGCAACAATGTGAATGTACTTAGTGCCACTGAACTGTACAGTTAAATATGGTTAAAATAGTATGTTTCATATTACGTGACTTTTACCACAATAAGAAAACATTAAACAAAACGCAGAATAAGAACATCAACAGTAACATACATGCTCTGCTTTATAGGCGCTCACCATTTAGTAGAAGGAGGTGAGCCATGTGTATGAAAAACTGCAACACAAATAGAAAAGCAGAGCAAGCTAAGATGGAGATAGGAAAGGAGTTCTATCAAAGCACAGAGGATAAAACAGCCACTTCAGTTGGAATGTGGTTATGCCAGGGAGAGATACTGAAAAGGACTTCTGAGAAGAAATGAGATTGCCTGGGCCCTGTCAATGGGAAAGTGATTAGGAGAGCAGAAAGAGAAGAGTATAGACAAGGGCACAAACATCGATGCAGGAGATTTCTCTTGGATATTGGCCTGGTTCACAATAATTCTCCCAATCCTTGGAAACTACCTCAATACACAGGCGTCAAACTTCCCAGGGATCATTCATTCACCCCAGCTCAGGCAATCACATTCTCTACCTTGGTCACTGTAAATTTTGAACTGAGACACAGACTCCCTGGGTTGCAAATGAGTCAGGTAACGACAGCATCCAACTGGTGAAGCCTCTCAAGCTGCCCAGATTTATACTCCTGGGTCCCAGCTCTTTGTCTTTTCTGGGGATTCCCTGAGTACCCTAGTGACTAGAATAAATTTCCCTCTTTGCTGAAGGTAGCCAGGGGTAAATTTTTCTTAACTAATGCAATGGAGAACACATTCAGAAAACACTTAGGTTATAGCACCTGGCGGGAGGCAAGTTAGGCGAAGAGATGAAAAAGATTAAAAGGCTGGAGATGCTTCAAGACATTCTCACAGAAGTCACTGAATACAGGCTAATGATTTTAGACTTTATGCTGGGAGTCATACTCTGCAATTGCTAATATTTCTAATTAGACCACTACTTTCACTACTATGCCACATTTATTGAGCACTTTTACTATACTCGAGACTTTATTAAAGTCTAAGTTTTTAAAGTACATTCACTCATTTAATACAATAAGCACGGGACTGAAGTTTGATGACTATTTTCGGAATGAGGAAACATTGCTCAAGGTGACATTGAGAGCAAGTAGGTAATCATTACAAATAGTAACCTGGAAAAAGTACATAATGATTCAACAGTGTCGAGAATTGAGGCAGGAAGACCAGATAGGAAGCTATTTCCTGATACAAGCAAGAAGAAGATGGCATGACATAAAGTGGGTATCGATTCCACATGTAAGTAGATTTGAATTGGTGACAGTGGGGGTCTTTTTGCTACCATAAATTTTACTGGGTTTGGCAATTAAATAAGCTATCAAAGATTACTTGAAGGGGGCGTGGTTGAAGGGGAAGTGGGGGAGGAACAGAGGGAAGTTAGTGCTAGCAGATGTAAGCTATTATGTATAGAATGAATAAACAACAATGTCCCACTGTATAGCACAGGGAGCTGTGTTCAGTACCCTGTGAGAAACCACAACGAAAAATAACAGAAAAAAGAACACACACATATATGTATAACTTTGCTGTACATCAGAAACTAACACAACACTGAAAATCAACTATACTTCAATAAAAAAGATGACTTGTGTTTGCATCCTGAATGACTCCAAGGTTAGAGGATGCAAGTCACATGTGAGAGGAATATACAGGGTGGGAGGAAGATCATAAATCTGGTTTTGTATACAACTGCCACATCTGTCATGTTAAATGTGGACAGTATTATTGACTCCCTCTGTTAAACAATAATTGATGAACAGCAAAGTTGACATAATTCCCCAAGTGCCCAAATGTCCTTCAGGAGCTAATGACTGGTGGCTATTTTGCAAATATTGCAAAGTTAAAGTGTTCTTGTTTAGAAGAAGACCAAGGAGGCCTTTGATCCAGGAGCTCAAAGCGAAGCTATGCAGGAATCTTATGCTTTCTTCCTCCCGCCCCGCACCCGCCTTCCATTCTGTTGCACCCATAAGTACACACGCCTCTGCTGGACTCGAAGACTATGCCTCTGTCCTTTTCCTCTTTCTGAATATCACTGGATTCCATATAGATTTACTCAGAAAGTCTCTTCATCCCATAAGTATGTAAACTTGGTCCTTTGAACTCCACTAAATTGTTATGATGTAGGAACTAGGGGTTCTTCGGTGTTGTGTTCATCAAATTCCTTTATTATCCTTTTTTAAAATTTATTTTTAATTGGAGGATAATGGCTTTACAATGTTGTGTTGGTTTTTGCCATACAACAACATAAATCAGTCGTATGTATACATTTAGCCTTTCCTTCTAGAGTCGCCCTTCCAACCCTGCCCTGCCCCTTTATCCTCGCAGAGCCTGGAGCTGAGCTCCCTGTCTTATATAGCAGCTTTCCGCTAGCTACCTATTGTATACATGGGAGTGTATATATGTCAATGCTACTCTGGAACTAAGGATTCTCATTCCTTTGTCTTATGCTGCATATAAAATACAGTCTTCAGAACTGCAAACCCCTTCCCCACACTGCAGATGACAGATTACACGAAAATGGGGGAAAATTGATGTAGAGTCTCTATGGTGGAACTTCGGCCCTTTCCAGTTTCACTTCCAGCAACAAGAACAATACACAAGATCCTGTGTGGAGACATATCTACCCGAGGGCAACAGGGAGATGCCCACCCCATGCTGAGGCCAGGGGGGACCAGCCCTACCGGCGAGGTCCCACCACCTCCTCCAGGAGCGTTACCAGCACACCCGGGGACTCAGTAAAAGCTGCCCTTGAGGAATGTGTCCCATAAGGTTCCTGTGTAATCTCCAGACTGTGAACAAGCGAAGAAGCCGCACTAAGTGTTTCCTCCACCTTGGATCTGATTTCTGCACACACGACCGAGTGTGCTCACAGACCACCCACGCACCAGCTGGCAGTAAGCAGCCGGGTACACCCCTGCCTGCAGCAGCCTCTGCACAACTGTGCCCTGCATGCTCTCTTGTTCGGATGTAAGCGGCGAGTCAAGAGGAGAGAACACTCGCCCACTTTGTGGCTGTTGACAGTCTGGTTGCGGGGGATTACATTCCTCTTCAGTGTTCTGTTCCCCAGCACGATTACATGGGGCTCTTCACATCATCCGCTTCACTGCTCTGCCCGGAACACTCTCTTCTCCCCTCCCTTTCTCTAATCCCAGTCTTCTAAGACACCCTGTCCAACCAGAGGCACAGACTCCGATCTCCACTGAACCCTGAAAGCACTTGCTATCAGCCCTATGTCATTTAGCACTTAGAACCTCTTCTCTGGCTTTTCAGCCCGCCAGGCTTATCTGTCCCTGGGATTCCTCAGGCAAGAATACTGGAGTGGGTTGCCATGCCCTCCTCCAGGGAATCTTCCTGACCCAGGGATCAAATCTGCATCTCTTATGTCTCCTGCATCGGCAGGCGGGTTCTTTACCACTAGCACCGCCCAGGAAGCTTGATGTTATGAGGGTGAAATAAAATAATGCCTTCAGAGTAGCTGACACAGTGCTTAGCATATAAGAAGCACAAATTAAAAGCTAGCCATGGGGACTTTCCTGGTGCTTCAGTGGTTGAATCTGCCTTCCGATACAGGAGATGTGGGTTCAATCCCTGGTTGGAGTACTAAGATCCCACGTGCCTGCGAGCAACTAAGCCCACATGTTGTAACTCAAGACACCTGTGTGCCTCAACTACCGAGCCTGCACCCATGCTCTGCAACAAGAGAAGCTGAGCATTGTAACTAGAGAAGCCCGGGCACCACAGTGAAGACCCAGTGAAGCCAAAATTGAAACAAAGAGAAAGAAGCTAGCCATGATTACTATTCCCAATAAAAGCACAGATTAAAAGAAAGTAGAAAATGTGCTGTGTATAAGTGCCCAGTGTTTATCATTCCTCATTGCTGTTATATCATTGTCATTACAGGATCACCCAGAACACAGGCTCGTGAGTTAGATCACGTGAGTTCATACCCTGCCCGCACCACAGTTCACTGTGTGCCTCGATGTGCATTATTTAACTTCTCTCCGCTGGATCAGTGACACACTGAGTTGGCCATTCAGCAAACTGGCTTTCGGTGACTCTGCCTGCTTTCCCTAGGGACGTTACACCAGGGAGTTCAGTGCTTCCATCAGGAATGCTACACTAGGGAGTTTAGTTTGCTTTTTTTTTTTTTTCCTCTTACAGGCAACAGGGAGTTCTAATCCAGGGAGTAAAGTGATCAGATCCGTATTTTAGAAAGATTATTTGGCTAGATGTCTAGACAGAAAACTACAGGTGGACAAGTTTGGGTGTAGAAAGCCCATGAGAAGATTGGCAATACTACAAGCGTAAGATAATGAATATAGGAGTAGAGAAATGGACGGTCTTGGTGACAGAGTAAGTCTGGGAGATAAAGGAGAGGAAGTTTTTAATGTTAATGATGAAAGGTTTTTTTAGGCCTTTGGGTATATTTTGATGGCTTTAACACAGAATTGTTGTTTTTGTTCAGTTGCTAAGTCATGTCCGACTCTTTGTGACCCCATGAAATGCGGCATGCCAGGCCTCCCTGTCCTACACCATCTCCTAAACTCATGTCCGTTGAGTTGGTAATGCTATCCAACCATCTTGTCCTCTGTCACCCCCTTCTCCTCCGCCTTCAATCTTTCCCAGCACCAGGGTCTTTTCCAGTGAGTCAGCTCTTTGCATCAGGTGGCCAAAGTATTAGAGCCTCCGCTTCAGCATCAGTCCTTCCTATGAATATTCAGCGTTTAGAGTAGGCAAAACGGAGAAAGCAATGGCACCCCACTCCAGTACTCTTGCTTGGAAAATCCCATGGACGGAGGAGCCTAGTGGGCTGCAGTCCATGGGGTCGCTAAGAACCGGACAAGACTGAGCAACTTCACTTTCACTTTTCACTTTCATACATTGGAGAAGGAAATGGCAACCTACTCTAGTGTTCTTGCCTGGAGAATCCCAGGGACGGGGGAGCCTGGTGGGCTGCCATCTATGGGGTCGCACAGAGTCGGACACGACTGAAGCGACTTAGGAGGAGCAGCAGCAGCAGAGTAGTCAAAAAAGGACTTCGGATGTGTGGAAATGAGTTAGTGATGCGTCTGCCATTCTATGGGACACCTGAATGGATCTGTCTCTTTGGGGTGTAAAGTGGAATTCAGGAGGGATCTTGGGTGGGGATAGAAAAAGGCTGCCCATGTGATGGTTGAGTCAGCGGCAGTGGAAGAGATCTCTTCCCACAAAGAGCGCATCCAGAAGAAGAGAGACTGAGAGCATGACCGGGAGGATCACAGGGTAGAAAAGGAAAAAATAAGTCTTAGGGGAGTTCAAGAACTAGAAGAGAGTCAAGTTGTAGAACTCAGTGGAAGGAGAATATTTTTAGAAGTTTGCAAAGCTGGGTGACAAAGAGAGGTCAGGGTAGATGAAGGCTTAAACATATCCACAGGATTTGACAAATAGGAAATCACTGGCGACCTTAGTGAGAGTGGTTTCATGGAAAGAAGGGCCTGGCTCCTGGGCTGGTACCTGGCACAGAATAAGTACTCAATGGATATGAAGAACACAGTGCAAATTTAAACTGAAACTTCAGCAAGATAAGAAAGAAAACCATAGCATACAAGAAAATTGTGGGTCAGTGAACACATCCAAAGTAGCGAGGCAATTGTCTCTTACTTATTGTAATACAAATGCCACGAGAACACAAGTCTACTTTGTCCCGACCCAACAACAATTCTTACCTGGAGAGACCAGTCCATACAAGTGACAACTCGATGCTTGGACCAATGCTCATCGTAGAACTGACGACTGAAAGAAAGGTTGGCTCCAGCCTGGACATCCCTAGGAGGGTTGAAAGATCAAAGACAAGTAAGATGCTTCAAAATGGGGTTCTATCTCTACTGCTCATATTGAAAGAACGAAATGGCAAGAGGATGGCACACAATACTCTGAAGCCAAAGCATCAATTCAGAGAGCAAACGCTGATCATAAGTGACCACTAAAGGTGGTCTCCCTCATGCAAAGCTCTCTCTTACCTGGCCCAGATGAGGTTTCCACATGTTGTTCCAAGCCTGGTGTGAAATGTCAAATGTTTCAGGTTCCCATCCTGACCAGTTCTAAAGCATTCTCCTTCCCCTAAAAAGCTCTGCCTTGAAGCAGAGTTTCAAGAACTCCCCCAGCACACTGGGAGATTCTTTGACATCAGTGCCAACTTATCTGGCCTTAGACCAGAAGTGATACGCCTGTTTCACTTTACCTATAATTGCTGTTCTACCGCAGCAATAGCAAGTGAAAAGTTCTACCGCGAGACGGGCCTGCTGGGGGGCGGGCGGGGTGAGGGATTCACCAAACACTGTAGATACTTAACACAGACGGGCCGCAGTCCATGGGGTTGCTAAGAGTCGGACACGACTGAGCGACTTCACTTTCACTTTTCACTTTCATGCACTGGAGAAGGAAATGGCAACCCACTCCAGTGTTCTTGCCTGGAGAATCCCAGGGACGGGGGAGCCTGGTGGGATGTCGTCTGTGGGATCGCAGAGTCGGACACCACTGAAGCGACTTAGCAGCAGCAGCAGCAGGGGAAGATTACACTTTGGCCAGTGTTTTTTTTTTTTGGCTGATATTGAACTGGCCACAGACCATCCTCTGAAGAACTCTGCACTAATCATACATTCGCTCCACAAGACTGCATGTTTAAGTTGGGTCATACTTGTTCTGTGTCAGCAGTTACTGGATCCACATAAAAAGCTATCTAGACTCCTCGGGCCTCAGTTCAGGAATTCCTCCCCACTCACCTTATTTTTCTGTTCTATTGCCTTGCACCCTGCACCACTTGTCCGATTGGGTGATTGATCTCAGGCCAAGTATTTGGGTTCCACAGAGCTAACTTATTACGACTTTTTCTCCCCTAGCTAACTCTTCCTCAGCTCCACCACTGCAAACTCAGACACCTAAGTATAGTGTCAGTCACTCAGTCGTGTCTGACTCTTTGCGACCCCACTGCTGTGGCCCGCCAGGCTCCTCTGTCGATGGGATTTCCCAGGCAAGAATCCTGGACTAGGTTGCCATTTCCTCCGCCAGGGGATCTTCCCCACCCAGGGATCACACCCGCGTCCTTTGCATCTCCTGCATTGGCAGGCAGGTTCTTCACCACTAGCGCCACCTGGGAAGCCCCAAGAGGTACATACACCGAAGATAATACTGTGCCAGGTACCCAGAGGGAAACAGGACTCAGAATATTAAGTGAGCCAGAGAGAAATGGCTTTTTAAAATTAAACAAATATAACATGTATATTCAAAATACTGTCTCTTTGATACAGTCTATCAATACTATCAACTGTTAAGAACATTTTCAGAACTCCCTTTCCAACCTGTTTACATGGCCTTGAGCATCTTCAGTGACAACAGGTTGGCCTTTGATAATGTATTTGAATTTTAGAAGTAGTAAAATGTCAGGTCTGATGAAAACGGCAGGGGATCTCATCTTTTCATATTGTTTCTGGCCAAGAGAAATTGGTGGCTAAACATCAGTTCTGTCTTTTTACAAAGCTCATAAAGTGCCTCCTATTATCCATGTGAAGATGGTTGACAATACACATGTTGAAGTCACAGGGCAAGTTGTTTGGGGCCATAGTTTTATAGACAAGTTTTTTTAATCTGTAAATTTACGCCTGCACATGTGTTTCCTATAAGGCATATATACATAAGCTTACGGTATCAAGAGGGGAAAAAGTTGCCAGTCTCTGTTGCCTTGCACATCAGTTAAGGTTCTCCTGGATCTCATGTTTATTTTCCTCAGCTTCCTGTTTGCTTAGACATCAAAACTAGATCTCCTGGATATAACGTAAATCTCCTCTTACTGCTTATAAGGATGTTTTCTCAGAGGACAATGTACATGACTCTACCAGTCTCTATCACCTGGACTGTCCCCCAGATATCAAGTTCAAAAGCATTTCACCGAAGCACATGATAATTACAGGGAAACTCTAAGCCAGAAATCATAACCAAAGCCCTTAGTCAGAGCTGTTCAGCAAGATCAGCTCTGGAATTTCAGTCTCTTCTGATTTGTCAGGCTTGCAACTTGCCTACTCAAAACATAAATGAGTTTAGAAGCAACAGATAACTTATCACAGTATTTTTTTTTAACTGCACACAAGAAACTAACCCGTCTTTTTCCTCTAATTCTCGACCACTGTAGTCAAAGAAGATATCAGAGTCTTCTGCCAGGGCTCTTTCAATTACCCGTATTGTCCGATCAAAAAAGATGAGAAACTCCTCTGAGTGAAGGATCTGCTGTTTTTCTTCCTCTGTCAGCTCCCTTGGAGGAGCTTTTTTATGTAAAAGACATCGTTGGGAAAGAAAAAAAAAAGGATAATTAAAACATTTCAAGAGGAATCCAACTCTTGAAAGACTCTGCTTATCAAGAGAAATAGGACACAGTAAAATAAGCCATTGTTAACATTAATTCTAAATTACTCCTAAATTCACACCAAAGGTTTTTTGCAGATGTCTTTATTGCCAACTTTACAAAAAGATGTCATATCTGGATTAATCACTATTCTGAAGAGTTGAAAAAATACTACAAATGAAGATGATTGTGTGTTTTAACAATCCCCTCTGAATGTTACTTTCTTTTGAACTGAACTTGAAAAACAGCTCAAATAGTACATAGTAGAGAAATCTGTAAAACCATGTATATTAGGTTGTAAAGCTATGGTTAAGCTGCACGTACCAAATAATTAAGAACTATCTATAATACACTTCCCTGGTGGCTCAGAGGTTAAAGCATCTACCTGGAATGTGGGAGACCTGGGTTCGATCCCTGGGTCGGGAAGATCCCCTGGAGAAGGAAAATGGCAACCCACTCCAGTAATCTTGCCTGGAGAATCCCATGGAGGGAGGAGCCTGGTAAGCTACAGTCCACCGGGTCGCAAAGAGTCGGACACGACTAAGCGATTTCACTTTCACTTTCATAATATGATTCAGATATGATTCAGATAGCACCTTGGCTCTTTCTACTGATAAATTCATTTTATTTTAGATAGTTGCTTGATAAGGTTGATAGACTGTTATATAAATTCCCCTCAAAAACTAAAGCATGTCCTTGCAAACTCACCTTTACCCAAGATATCTTCTGCTTTTAAACAAACACATGAAACAAATAAATGCTATAAGATACCTCACAATTGTTTTTATGCCTTACTTTCCAGCATGATTAACCATATGAAACTAAATCTGAAGATACAAAATGAGGCCAAGAGAGACTAAATAACTAGCGATATTTCACAGTGTCTGAAAGTCAGCTTACCTCGGAGTCAGGATTAGGTTACAGAAACTATTCCTTCAGTAGCAAAGTTTACATAAACCTATAAACAAACAAAGCACTAGGAACTCCTCCAGAATGAGAAATCCCTAAGGGCAGAAACTGTCAGCTGAACCTTTGTGGCTCTTCAGGAACTCCATTTCAACTTCCGTGCAGAGAGACTTCACTAAGTGTTTGATTATTCTTCCAGTAGGATCAGAAGCTCCTAAAGTTTAAACTTCAGGAGGAGGGGGTAGTACATTAAAACCATGGGGGTCCCTGGGTGGAATCACTCACCCACAGGATTTCCCAAACACTTACACAACCATCCCCATAACTCGGACCAATGTCCACCTGGCTACATGGTCAGAGGGATCATTTAGGTGCAGTCACCTGCAGCATAAGGTTTTATGGAAGAGTTATTTGACTTGATTAATGGTATCTTGAAGCCATTGCCCTGAACAAGGACCTACTGTATAGCACAGGGAGCTATGCTCAATATTATGGAACAACCTAAATGGGCAAAAAATCTGAAAAAGAATAGATACATGTATATGTATAATGGAATCACTTTGCTGTATACCTGAAACTAACACAGCACTGTTACTTAAGTACACTCCAACATAAAAAGTTATTCCCTGAAAAAAAAAAATGGGGAGACCAATTGGGAAAATATGGTAATAGTTCAGAAAAGAAACAATGGGGGTTTAAACTTAACTGCTGAAAGTAAGGACGGAAAGAGAGCAGATTCTTGTACAATTTATAAGAACTGGTGACCCACTGGATAAGAGAAATAAAAGAAGGGGCAGGGAAGTCTTTTTTGCAGAGCCATGGAAGTAGATCTCAAGCTTGTAATGTTCAGAATGTCTCCCCCATTCTGGCCTGCCCTCCTCTGCCCCAAATCAAAATGAAAGAGGGTCTAGACAGACTCCAAAGTCTGTATTTGAACAAGAAACTTGAATGATCATGACGTAGTCGGCTCACACCTTATAAAATGCTCTCCAGGTGATGTTATAACAAAAACATGATTCATCCACTAAGCAGAAGGTAATCTCCAAATACAGTTCACCCCAGTGATTCTAAGAGGCAGAAGGATTTCTTTGTTGCTGAAATCTCCAGAGCCCCAAATACGCCTGTGTATACTGGGACCCTATAAGAACCTTCATCAACATCCGCTGAGAAACGCCACACAGACACTGGTTTGAGAAATAGTGAGGTAGGCTGTGTGTAAACCAGAAATAACCAGAACTCTACAAAGTCGACCTGGAATCCGAGAGCCTCTATGCCATTTGCTAACTTGGATTCTTCAATCAATAAAAGCTCTCTAAGCAGCAGTGTTATCTATAAAATGAGGCAATGGTACCTAAACTTTAAGTCTGCTTTAAGAGTTAAAAATAAACACACTAGCAAGTAGTTGCATACATTTGAAGTCGCTTCAGTCGTGTCCGACTCTTTGTGGCCCTATGGACTGTAGCCCGCCAGGCTCCTCTGTTCAAGGGACTCTCCAGGCAAGAATACTGGAGTGGGTTGCCATGCCCTGCTCCAGGGGATCTTCCTGACCCAGGGATTGAACCTGTGTCTCCTGCAACTTCTACACTGCAGGTGAATTCTTTACTGCTGAGCCACTGGGGAAGCTCAGCAAATAGTTGAGCATTCAATAATCAGTTGTTGTTGTCCAGTCGCTCAGTCATGTCCAACTCTTTGCAACCCCATGGACTGCAGCACACCAAGCCTCCCTGTCCCTCACTACCTCCCAGAGTCTGCCCAAGTTCATGTCCATGGAGTTGGTGATGCCATCCAACTATCTCATACTCTGCTGCCCTCTTCTCCTTTTGCCTTCAATCTTTGGTCCCTGCTGTTACATAAATAAGCATCAGTTCAGTTTTCAGTTGTGTCTGATTCTTTGCGACCCCATGAATCGCAGCATGCCAGGCCTCCCTGTCCATCACCAACTCCCGGAGTTCACCCAGACTCATGTCCATCGAGTCAGTGATGCCATCCAGCCATCTCATCCTCTGTCGTCCCCTTCTCCTCCTGCCCCCAATCCCTCCCAGCATCAGAGTCCTTTCCAATGAGTCAACTCTTCGCATGAGGTGGCCAAAGTACTGGAGTTTCAGCTTTAGCATCATTCCTTCCAAAGAACACCCAGGACTAAACTAGAATACTACAAGGTCAAGAAGAATGTTTTATTTTAAAAAGCTTCATTTGACTTTAGTCACTGCTGATGAATGACTTGAAACACACTTGAAATTACACAGAGAAATAGGAATTTTTTCCCCTTTATTCCTATTTTTATATTTTAAAAATATCTATTCTATTCTGTTTATCTTTTTGAGTTACTTTTATTCCACCTGTATCTTTCCTTACAGGTCCATTACTTTGAATAAAAAATAGTTCCTGTGTAATTTTCTGTAATTTTTCCCCCTGTAGTTATTGTCATTTGGATCTCAGCTTTAAAGACATAAAACTTCTTCTCTAAAAGAAACCTAAACGGCTGATCAAAGTGCATTTGCAGAAGCCAAGTTCAGGTAGGTGAAGCAGTAGCCTCTCCAGATATTATGTCTGACAATACAATATTTGGGTTGAAACTAAACTGCTACAGAACCAAAACAAAAAACATATTTTATATTAAGCTTTGATGTCTAACAGAGATCAAATGACATGATTTATTAGCACAAAATAACAGATGAGTACTTTTTAAAAGTCATAAATAATATTCAACTTAGGAGTTAAATAGAGCCATAGTTATGTTTGATAAAACCCCAAACCTCTCATATTTAAAAATCTTTAAACTGATGTTTTATTACAATGTAATGAAAACATAATGGACTATCCAGGAACCACAAGCAATATCAGTATTCAGGAGATAAAACCTCTCCAGACCTTGTATTTCATGAGAAGAAAATTAGTGTATTAATGCAGTCCACAAAATTTAAAATATAAGCATAAACAATTTGAAACAGAATAGTATGACTCTAGGACAGACCTCAAATTCTCTCTGAAGTCTCTGTTTCTTCAGTTTTCCCCTATCCCTGGAACCTAAAGAATTGTTTTCAACATCTTCACTGCATGAAAAGATAGGAATTAATTTAATAGCAACGGGCATACCAGAGAAAAACAAGGACAACAATAATTGATTTTTCTTACAAGTTAAGCAGAAAGTGCTATTACAGCAGGTTTTGTTGTTTGTTTTGCAACATGGAGTATTTCTGCCAAGAGCTAACAATATTTTATGCATTTAAAGTGATCTTTCTTAAGAAATAAAGATTCTTCAGGAAAAGCAGACCATGTAGATATTACTTTCATATAATTCAAATAACAGGACGAATTTCAAACTTACCAAACTTTACCTGAACAGTTACATTTAGCTTGAATAAGAAGTATGAAAACAAGGCACTAGAGTCATGAAATTCAAAGTTTAGAAAACTGCCCAATTTCTATGAATTCATAGCCTGGAAAACTTTAGTATGAATTTTATTTTAGGGTCTATTTTTTATTCTTTTTATTACTAAAATACTAACTTGTCTAGGTTTTGTATATGATAATACTTTTTTATGTGTTTCTCATATTGATCCTATTCTATTTGCTATGCTTTTCTTATTGATCTGAATGTGTATTTTTTTCAGTTTCTTTTTGATTTACTCTATTTACTATACACTTTATCTTTTGATGTCTAGAGTTCCTGGGTTTTTTGTTCTCTGTAAAAATGTAAAATCCATAGTGAAATCCACAATTTATATTGAATATTATACAACCTCATTTTAGGGCAAAAGTAATTTTAAAAAATCTCCATTTCAGAAATGCTTTTTCCAATGAGGTAGCTTTAAATTTCAATGTAGAAATTACATCTTTTAAATAGTTTTCCAAAATATATCCAAAAGGTTAAAAAATAAGTAAGTAAACCCACATAACTTAAATATGAAATCAGATTAAGTAGGCATGGTGGTTCTTAGAGAATTTTACAGTGAAATCAGTTCAAAAACAAGAGTAAGAAAAACCAAACTGCATAAAGAACGATGCCCTTCTCTGAAGTTAATATGAGGTTTATGAGTTAATGTGCAATCGCAAGAGCTAAGTTTCTGATTCTGTTGTTTTAAATTTCTAAACATGAAAATACTAGGACTCTCACATACAGAAATTTCCTAAAATTTGATTAAAAGCTAAAAGGTACTTGCTGCTTTTCCCAACTCTTTTGTGAAAAAAAATGTGGGAAGAGTAATAAATTGAACCCACATTTCTTTACTGTTTAATGCATTTTGATGTCACATGAGCAAAAATGTCAAAAGCTAGTGAGCACGGATTTTTTTTTTCCCCATCTTCCCCTCAGCACTTTTTTTTTAATTCTAAAAAAAGGCCAGATTTCTCAAAAATGTGTTCCCTGGTTTAAAACCGTGTATGTCAAGTTTCAGCCCAGAGCAAATGTTTATGGCTAAGTAATAAATCCCTGAAATTCAGGGTTCCTATGGAAGTGCTGACACAGCCCTGCCTACCATGCAGCTGTGTGAATGGCGCCATGATCGTATCTGCTAGAGATTCTTTTAAAAGTTTGCAAAATACTATCTTGCTTTAAAAAAAAAATAGCCAGCAAGAATTTGATGCCAACATAAACATGCTTTTAACCCATCATGTGCTAATGTGCAGAAAAGCCATTAATAGAGACTAAGATGCACAGCATGGCAATAACAGGAAACGTACGTACTTTCAAACTTCTTTTGGACTTTTAACAGGACTTTAATCAATTCCATGAAGCATGAGTACCAGTTAAAACTGGAGGGTGTTTTTGCTCAGAACTTAAGAAGGAGGTTGCAGTGCTTTGCCAGAGAAGACAATTTGGAGACTGGGGTTGAGGGGCAGGAGGGAATCTGTGCCAAGACACACAAAATATACCCTGGCTCCTTATCACTCAGTACATCTTAAGGATATTTTGGTAAAAAAAAAAAAAAAATAGTACTTTAGTAAACCCGGACTTATTTTGTCTTTTGCTACACCTGTGTTAATGATATTCTATTCACCAGCTTAAACATATACACATGTTCTTGAAAGTGAAAGTGTTGGTCACTCAGTCGTGTCCAACTCTTTGAGACCCATGGACTGTAGCTTCTTGTCCATGGGATTCTCCAGGCAAGGAACTAGAGTGGGTATTCTCTTCTCCAGGGGATCTTCCCAGCCCAGGGACGGAATCCAGGGCTCCCACATTGCAGGCAGATTCTTTACCATCTGAGCCACCAGGGAAGCCTAGCCACGTTCTTAGCAGGAATTTAAATGTGAAATTGCTCCAATCAGATCCTTTTACAATCTCTCAGAAAAAGTAACTTGGGCCTTCTGTGAGTGCCATTGTTAAAGATGCTGAATCTACTACCTGTCTACAGCCATACCCTAGAATTTGGCAGTAAAGAGCCACCTCACTCATGCCTGGGCAGGGTGAGCTGAGTCCGCATGGCCAGTACATACCCACTCTGACAAAGCCCCTGGGGACAACCATGTGTGCCAGAGTTACAGGCAAATGGAAAATTTAAAAATTGATGTATGACAGAAAGCAAACCAATACAGTAAAGCAATCATCAATCAATTAAAAATAAATAAATATAAAAATAAAATAAACTGAGCTTCTAATTAAACTTCTGTTGCTCTAAACTTAGGACACTTAGTAGGATATGTGCAAGAGTCCAGTCTCACAGATACTCCATTTCTCAGTAAGAATGACAATCTCAAATTCTCTTTTTCTCCTTAGGCTGAAAATCTCAAAAAGCCCACAAAATTAGATTTTTAAGGAAACATCAGCTATAGTATTTCTGGCCTACCCCTTTCTATCCTTTTTACATTCCTGCTTTCTTGTGTTTTGAAATCCAGTGCTATTACGGGAGGCCAGGTACCTATACATTATGTATACAGGGTATGTTTTTAAACCTCTCTTTTCCTATTTCTCTATTTATAAGATAGAGACAATAAGGAACCCAGTTTATATTGCTTCAAAAGGGTGTTGCAAAGGGTGCATAATATCTTTGAAGTGTTAAGGACACAGCCAAACACCTAGTAAGCCCTTACTAAATATTAGTCATTGTTATTACTGGAGCAAGTAGAGGCTGCTCCTGATCTGGACAGAGCATGGAGAAGACACTTATAGCATAGTCAATAGTGATGATTGGGCTTCCCAGGCGGCGCTCGTGGTAAAGAGTCTGACTGCCAATGCAGGAGACAGAAGAGACGCTGGTTCGATCCCTGGGTTGGGAAGATCCCCTGGCGGAGGGCACGGCAGCCCACTCCAGTATTCTTGCCTGGAGAATCCCATGGACAGAGGAGCCTGATGGGCAACAGTCCACAGGGTCGCACAGAGTCAGACACGACTGAAGTGACTTTGCACGCATGCACCATAGTAATGATCATGGCTAATGTTTCTCTATAGTGCACATGCATAAACCTCAGAATTTGTTGACAAAATAATTACATCTGCTTCTTTCCTTTCCTGTTATTATTGGGAACATAGGATGGAGTCAACTAGGTAACATGTCAATTGATAACAAGTATCTTGTTTTACTGCTATTTAGTAATAATTTTACAGGAATTTTAAAGGAACTGGACTTGTTGCTGGAATTGTGGACGACTTGTATTTTGTTTCTGTCCGTCAAAAACTAAAGGAACTCAGTTTATATTGCTACATGTAATGTACTGAACAATCCCAGAAAACCTTCCATTCTGGAGGCATATATTAAATTTTTACTTACCTCTATACCCCCTTATGTTGGTTACAAACACACAATAAAACGATGACTCGATTTCTCTCCCACACCATACCTTCCTTCACCTCCTGCTTTTTGTCTTCATTTTCCTGTTCTGAATCCTGGTCCCCTTTAGGTTCCACCATTTCCTCATCATCCTCATCCTCTAGAACAAAGAAAGAGAAAAATGCATTATATTCTTGCCTTCCAATCAAAATCTTTGGTTGCTGGTGGGAGGTAGGGGCAGAGGGTAAAGTTCTAATCATTCGGGGCAACTTCTAAGTAAATCAGTCCACGATGGATGCCCGAGATATGTGCTCATGAATATATGGATACATTATCTCCAGAAGGGGTCTCTTTGAAAGTCCCCCCACCACGCTGCTGAGAAACCGCTCCAAGTCAGCACCTGCTCCATCTATCCCCAGGCCTCCCCCGCCACATGGGATGTCTTGGAATTGCATCTCTGACCTCTGAAGCGTCTTCGGAGATGGGCCAGGAACAGATCTTAAACTGTTTCCACCTGCGGCACATTCTCCGCAGGGGACACCTGCTGTACAGACCACTCATTTCCAGTTTCATCCTCACCCCGTTGATTTGGTTTTGACCTACAGGAAAGGGTTAAATACAGGTCTGACCCCAGGTCAAATGCCATTGGCAAGCAAACAACCAGGACAGGGCCCCCCAAAGTCATTGCCATTGACCTGGGAGAAAACAACTGACCTGAAATGGCATTTACACATTCAGAGCAGCTCGTGCATTAATGTGAATTTAATGAGTGCTAACAAATGGTACCAGTCAGCCACCACCACCAGATGTCCCAGTGCCCTTCCTGCCCTATGCAAATGTGCATCCCTTGTGTCTCTTTCCCCTGAAACTGCCTTTCTTGGAGATTCCTTCCATTGCAGAGTGCTTGAAAACATCAGTCACAGGGTAGAGGGTGGGGGGGGCAAGACAAAGTATCACGACCAAGTCCAACTTATAGGAATAAGACAATATAAACAATTAAAACTCGCTTCTGTGTTTTTAAAATATACTACCTTCACTCTTCAGTATCATATTTACCACAGGTTACTGATTCCATTGGTTCAAGTGGAGTTTAAAAGAAATACCTTCACTTCCTCCACACCCTCTCACTCACTCATATATTCAGTCATTCAACAAATATTTGCAGACTTTCTATACATGCAAAGCTCTGTGGAGAGTCCCATTTCCATCACAACAAATCCTGACATTTATAACAACTCAAACTTTCAGCTCCAACCATTTAGAGAATGTATTATATAGTGCATGTTTAAATGCCCAAACAAATGTAGCCTGAAAAGCAACTCCAAAAGTTCTGCTGTATTAAGCAAGTGATTTGTGGAGGGAATAGCCATCTTAAAAATATGGATGTGTAAAGTACAGTATTACAATTTAGATACTGGAAATATCTCATGCAAATTTTCAATGGAATACAGAAATCTATATGCATGTGTGTAGATTGTGGAACCAAACTCATTTCTTTATAATCACACTATATACATATCAGAAAGAAACTAAGATGCCTTTGAGGGAAACTGTCATTTATCATTAACACATTAACACATTTATTACTAATACATTATTACTAACACATACCTGTGAGACAAAGACATTCACTTAAAATTTTGATAAGTACACTGAGTTACCCAGATATTTAGATGAATAAACCTTTTAACATGTTAAACTATAAATAACACACCTAAATCTTTATATGCAAAGATATTACCGCTACCTGTCCGTTAAAAACCAGCTTGGAAAGTCCTGAGCCAAATATTCACCTTGACGTGTTATATTTTCCTGAGCCAATGATCAAATGCAAAGCCCAAGGAGGCACTAGCAGGAAGTAAGTTTCTCTAGTGGTAAACCTTGGATGGAGAGGCAGTTTTCAAAAGACCAATAAGCTGGGAAGCAGCTCTATCTCTGAACCTTCTAGAGACCTTTATCAAGTCCAATGGGTCCTGGAGCCATTCCTGGAACTTCTAAATACAAGTAAAATACAACAGATAGGAAGGTGCCAAATCCCATGTTATGGGTTGAATTTATATGTTGACTTCCAAACCTCCAGGACCTCAGAATGTCGATCTTATTTGGAATTAGTATACTAGTTAAGATGAGGTTGTGCCAGAGCAGTGAGGGCACTGGATCCAGCACGACCAGTGTCTTCATAAACGAGGGGAGATTTAAACACAGATTCACATGCAGGGAGAACACCATTGAAGATGAAGGTGAAGACTAGAGGGCTGCCTCTACAAGCCAAGAAGTGCCAAAGTCGGCCAGAAAACCACAGAGACACAGAACAGATTCTCCCTGACAGCCGTCAGAACCAACCGGCCAACACCTTGGTCTTGGAATTCTAGCTTCTAGAACTGTGAGACTTTCGATATTTACTGTTTAAACTGCTCAGTTTATGGGGCATTGTTATGGCAGCCCCAGCAAACTAAGAAAGCCAGTGACGTGCCTTAACTTCTATGGTTTTATAATCTAGTAGAAGAGATAATGAGACACACAGTTGTGGTTGTTCAGCCACTAAGTCCTGTCTGACTCTTTGTGACCCCATGGACTGCAGCACAGTAGGCTTCCCTGTCCTTCACCATCTCCTTGAGTTTGTTCAAACTCATGTGCACTGAGGCAGTGAGGCTATCCAACCATCTCATCCTCTGTTGTCCCCTTTTCCTCTTGCCCTCAACCTTTCCAGTATCAGGGTCTTTTCCAATGAGTTAGCTTTTTGCATCAGGTGGCCAAGGTATTGGAGCTTCAGCTTCAGCATTAGTCCTTCCAATGAATATTCAGGATTGATTTCCTTTAGGATGGACTGGTTGGATCTCCTTGAAGTCCAAGGGACTCTCAAGAGTCTTTTCCAACACCACAGTTCAAAAGCATCAATTCTTCAGCACTTGGCCTTCTTCATGGTCCAACTCTCACATCATACATGACTACTGGAAAAACCATAGCTTTGACTATATGGACCTTTGCCAGCAAAGTGATGTCTCTGCTTTTTAATATTCTGTCTAGGTTTATCATAGCTTTTCTTTCAAGGAGCAAGCATTTTTAATTTCGTGGCTGCCATCACCATCTGCATTGATTTTGGAGCCCAAGAACATGAAATCTGACACTGTTTCCACTTTCCCCCATCTATTTGCACAATAATCACACCTAAAGCAGTGATGAACGCTTTACTTGCATCATCTAATTTACATATCAGAACTTGGTACCACCAAGCTAATAGGTGAGGAGACAGAGTAATTTCCCCCCAAGTCTTCCAACCATGTCCAGCTTCACGTTCTACCTGGTTTTGTGTGTAACGGGGTCTCTGATCTTTAACCAGTTGGTGCACTGCCTCCCTACCCACAGCTGTCATGAAACAGAAATGTCGTGGAGAGACGCCTGAAGCACAGAAGCTGTGCTGCTCAGCTGCCGTGCAAGCAGGGGTGTGTGGAGGCTCTTGGAGGTGGACATTGCATGGAGAGCTCTTTCAATTTCCAGAGGTCACCACACACAGCACACAGGGCATGTATATCAAGACTATGAGGGTGGAACTTGCTTAGTTGTGTCCAACTCTTTAGGACCCTATGGACTGTAGCCTGCCAGGCTCCTCTGTCCACGGGATTCTCCAGGCAAGAATACTGGAGTGGGTGGCCATTTCCTCCTCCAGGGGATCTTCCAACCCATGTTATCCATCCACACAGTTTTCTTACTCTGTGGAATCCACTCTCCTGAGACCTGATTCAGCAATACTTATTACAGGCCTTGCTGTATTCCTTCGGAGAGACAGATTCACAACCTGGGTGGCAGGGGCATTTCAAGGCACGTAATCAGTCTGAGTCCAAAGCTGGAGCTTCATGCTACTTCTAGCTACTTGCTAGCCCCTCACTTAGCATAATTCATAGGAACTCTCTGAGGCCCTTTCCCTCATTTGCTGACTTGGGATAATAACCTTTTCTCAAAACACAAATTTATCATAAGAATAAACAGATAAAATTATTAATGTGAAATTGCTTTTTAAACCACCAAGAGAGCTGCAAATGTCCATACAGAGAAATCTACCAGCAAGTGTTGCCTGCGCTTGTATGTCAGCAAACATTTGGGGAGCACTCAAAGTGCGTCATGGGCCAGGCAGAGAACAGGGATCCTCCCCCCCAAAAAAAATCTGTGCTCATGCCATGGTGCTTCCGTGAATGAGCAGAAAGAAGCTGAAAGCAAATAAACAAACAAAACATACAATGAGTCAGGTAACTAGGAGAGGGACAGAGAACGCTGGGAGGGGGCACTGGGCGTGCTGATCAGGGGAGGAAGAGGCGAATTTTTAAACAACGTGCTCAAGAAAGGCCACGCTGAGCAAAAACTTAAAGGTGTCCAGGGCTGAGAAGTGAAGATTTCAGGGAAGCAAAACCAGTAACCCATAGGTTCTTCTACCTCCCTCCATAGACCCAAAGGGGAGAACAGCTCAAGTTCTAAATTACTTTAGTCCTGGTTCCACTGAATATAGAAAAAAACAATTGTGCTTTTATTAGAATCACTGAGATTTTTTTTTTTTTCATTAAGAAGAAAATTACTACTATTATTGCTTTTTGAAAGCAATGCTCTTTTATTGGTGGATTTTTTTTCACATTATTTAAAGAGGTTTTAAAAAGCAAAGCAAAAGCAAGTCTTTAGTTTTAATTTTGGAGAACCACCTAGTCTTTAGATTCATTTTTTTTAGTTCTTAAAATGAAGTCAGTTTCACCAAATGACTTTGCGCTGGACAGCTTTAAACAACATCAAGCTCCTATCTTTCACAGACATAAGGATTTTTAAACATTAACTCCCGAAACAATTAAAAAGAAACATCATGACAGAAAGTGGCCACTTAGAGCTTTTTGGAAATATATTATTCTGTAAGGGCCTGGCTATATAAAGGGGTAGGTTTGTAATAGAAGTATGTTAGTTTATTTTTGAAGTAGGTGGGGAAATAGCAGGTTATCTAAGTCTTTAAATAGAAAACACTTCCCCAGAGAATATGTTTTCAATGAGTTTTTAAAAACCCCAACAAATATTTATTGTGTTTATAATATGTGCAAAGTCCCATAATGAGATACGGTAAATAAAAGAGAAACAAAATTTTTTTAAAAAACAGTACTGTTTTAAAGTGGTTACAAACCAGTTGTAGGCATTAATTTTTAATGGCCACAGAATTCTTTGTCTATCAGCTTTTTAGAGACAGAAAGTAAGTGTTTTGGTGGATTTGTTAAGGAAATAAAACACGCGAGACGGGCTTGTCTCTCTGCATACTGATATGTTTGCCTTGCTCAGCAAAGAGAGTATATTTTTCTTTAAGATTCTGGTTTCCTTTCTGGTGCAATTGGAATTACTTCTGTTGAAACCATTTTCAAAACAGTTAAATAACTTTAAAGAAAAGGATTTATGTAGAACTGCTACGGACTACGGATATATGAGTTGTGCCACGAGTTCATACCCAGCTACATTTCCTCTGTGATTGGAGGGGGGAAAAATTACCACACATGTGCGGTCCCCTGTACCAGGTACCGGTGAGAAATTAAACTACTGGCAGAAGTTAATTACCTGTCAGTCTAATAGACTAATTTCAAACAATGGCATCTTTTAGACATTATTTTATTCAGCACCTAAATTCTACCCTCTGCAGTTGTTGCTTTCTTTCTCTGTAGTTGGAAAAAAGTTTGGTAACTACTGTCCTCCTTCCTTAAGATATCCTTGAGGTCTAAACACGAGTAATTTGCACATTCACCGAAATTGAATATAACACACTTAGTCCAGGGCCTGACCCTGTATATGAGCTCCGGAAAGGTAAGTTTCCTCCACTTGGTGGTGAAGAATGAAGCCAATGTTACCCTGAATATGCCACAGTTGTCTGACTATTGAGCTGCTCTGATGGTCTTCTCTGGTGGCTCGGATGGTAAAGAACCTGCCTGCAATGCAGGAGACCTGGGTTCAATCCCTGGGTCGGGAAGATTCCTACAGAAGTGAATGGCTACCCACTCCAGTACTCTTGCCTGGAGAATCCCATGGACAGAGGAGTCGCAAAGAGTTGGACACAACTGAGTGACTAACACTTTAACTTTCTGATGACCTCACACATCTGAGACTTTGGGACAGAAGTGCAGAGAGCCGCTTGCCATTGTTGGTAATGCAACACCAAGAGCCTTTTCTGTCTGGTGGTAGGGGGTGCTTTCCTGGCAGCCCTGCTGCATTGGTGCCTTGCTGGGACCCTACTTTCTCATCCTGAAGCCCCAGAGAGACATTTCCTGCTCTCCATCTCCTGGTGACCAGCACACAGGCAGGATCTGGGCAGTCAGACCGAATGCTCCTAACTGGACCTTTGTCTTTGGGGCCAAGAGGCAAAGCCAAGAGGGCACCGAGGATAATGAGGGGCAGTGTGCAGCCAGCCAAGTCTGACATCCTGGCCAGACTGCTCCAGAGATCCACGGTCTGGGTTCCCTTAGTCTTGCGCCCCTTTCCCAAGCCTGTTCCTTTGCCTCCTGTTGATTCTGTGAGCACCAGATTTCCTTCCAATAAATCTTACTAGAAGTGATGTCAGCACCAGATTTTCTTCCAATAAATCCCCCTGGATTCAGTGCCTGCTGCTTGCAACCAGAACCCTGAGTGACACAGGGCGGCCCTCTGTGAAGAGAAGGGCTTGTGTTTTATGAGGCCAGTGGGTTCTTGCTTTCCCCAGCTCTCTCAGGACCTGCAAAAACCCCAGGATAAGAGGGTCTGAATGCCTGCCCCGAGTCCTTGACGCCCTGCTCCTGGCTTTTCACAAGGGGTCTGCAGGTTCATGGAAGACGGCTAAGTCTGGTCAGGGGGAGACAGACAGGAGGGAGCATAGTGGGCCATTTCACTCCATCCTCCTTGACTCCAAAGGGCACTCTGCTGCTGCCGAAAGGGGGACGCACAAAGCAATCACCGTAGGACTTCAAATCGAACAGGCCAAAGTCATGTACTGCTAAGAAAATTGATCGCTGCTAATTAAACTGCAACACAGCATCAATTCTAATGTGAAAAACTGTGAATGTTGGAATTGATCAAATAATTAGTGGCTTAGAAATGAATAGAACACTAGCTTCCAAAAGATAAAAGGGATGATGGCAAGAACAGAGAATCAATTCTAAATCAAACTTACTACCATGTTACTGTTGGTGAAAAGACTTTGAGAGATTAAAAAAAGGGTCTTTCTTCATTTGTTTATTTTTTGTGTGTTTTACTTCTTTTTCTTTTTTTTGGCCACACCACAGGGCATGCAGGATCTTAGTTCCCTGACCAGGGATTGAACCCATGCCCCCTGCAGTGGAAGCATGGAGCTTAACCACTGGACCATCAGGAAAGTCCCTGTTTCTTTGTGTTTTAGATGTATTGCCCTTAACTTAATGTCAAATGCCCTAGCCACTTTTATACAATTCTATGTATAGCCATTTCAGATAGGGATTCTTTTTATATTTTACATGTTCTATAGAAAACCAGAGTTAATCTCTCGAATTAAAATTTATTAAAAATAATTTACCTTAATGAAGATATTCTTTGCAGTTCTGTCTTTGGCCTCATCTTTTCTCATGTCAGATGTCACTCTGGATAATATTTACATTTGTCTTTACTGGTGGCTCAGACGGTAAAGAAACCGCCTGCAATGCAGGAGACCCGGGTTTAATCCCTGGGTCGGGAAGATTCCTGCAGAAGGGAATGGCTACCTACCCCAGTATTCTTGCCTGGAGAATCCCATGGACAGAGGAGGCTGGTGGGATACAGTTCACGGAGTCAGAAAGAGTCACATTTCACTTCCATCATCACTCATGAAGGGGTATCTCCTGCCACGATATCCCCTCTAGGCTCCAGATTCTGTGTTGTACATTTCAACGCGAATGTCCCCCAATGTGTTCACACTCCACATATTCCAAGCAGAACCCCCACCTTCTGCTGAGAGCTCCTTTGACTACATTCTCCATTCCCCGCACCAATTGCACACCTTTCACATACGGGCTCACAATTTGATATCACAGTACTCACTTTAACTCTTCCAGCAGAGATTATAACAAGGCGTCTCTACATTTGTTCAATCCCTCCTCCAAAAATCTGTCTCAAATCTGCCTCTGTCTTTTCTACACTGCCCCGATCCAGGCCATTACCATCTCTCACCTGGAGTATTATAGTAGTATTTTGACTGGCCTCTCTAAAACTACAAGTCTTGCTCTGTGTTTCTAGTAGTTTCATTTTTTAAAAAAACACATCTATGTATCCTTTCCCCACCAAAAATATTCTATAGTTCCCTATACACTGCAGCATAAAAACCCACAACTTCTTATTTCTTCCACCTCAACCTGCACTCTGAACAACGCACAATCACCCAAAACCCCAGTAGGTACACGCCTCAAAAGCACTACACATTTTTTTTCTTTCTACCAGTCTTCCCTCCAGTGTCCAGGAGGTGATTACTACTAATTCTTCATGATGCAACTCCAGAGCTTTAACACCTCGTCCCAAGCAGACCTATGGACACCTTCCACTGTTCTCCCTTGGATCTCCATGATAACACAGCCAAGAAACCACTTGAAATTCGGTTCTGCATTTATCTCCACTACCAGAAGAAAAGTCCCTCAAAGACCTACTCTTGATAGTACCATCAATGTCAAGTTCAGTTCAGTTCAGTTCAGTCGCTCGGTCGTGTCCGACTCTTTGCGACCCCATGAATCGCAGCACGCCAGGCCTCCCTGTCGATCACCAACAAACATTAGCAAAAGCAAGATGGGTGATGGTTCTGGAAAGCTAGTACAAACAACATTATATAGCTCCTTAAATGACAGAACAAGTTTGGACTTCTTCCTGGAAGAAGTATCCCCCTTTTGAATAAACATCTGTTGTTGTTTCAGCGCTGAGTCATGTCCAACTCCTCTGACCCCATGGACTGTAGCCCACCAGATTCCTCTGTCCGTGGGATTTCCCAGGCAAGAATAATGGAGTGGGTTGCCATTTCCTTCTCCATGTGAATAAATATACATCTGATTTAACCCAAAAGTATTAATTAAATTTTCAAAAGGAATCCAAGACACTGGAAACGCCAAATATGGCTTTTGAAACCTCACTCCTCTCCTTGTTGGCCAGCTCTTTATGCACATTCTGATACACCTAAGGGGTGGCCTGACCCTTGATGAAAATTGTTGCTGCCACCTGACCCTGCAGAGAATCTGGAGGCATTTAAAAATGCAAGAGACAATATCTAATTTTATTTAAGAATATAGAGGCAGTATGGAGCTGGAAGGGAGTGGGAGAGCCTGGAATGAGGGAGGCAGTCAGAAGGTAAGCTATAGCCCTAATCCAAGCAGCAGATGATGAGAACTTGGCTGGGGATGGTTGACCGCCAGTAGGCGTGATGAGCTGAACTGTGAATGCAGACATGTGTTTGCACAGCAGACAGTGAGGGCTCTCGTACAGAACTCACTCAAGTCACCCTATCCTTGGACCGGCTTTGTGGATGGTTTGCCAACTTCACCGGGAGTCCAAAGAGAGCCACCTCCTGATACGTATCACAGCAGCCAAAATAAAGTATAACATGCACCGCTGAATGCTTACACAAACCAAGGTGAGCGCCTCGGTGCTTTCAAAATATGCAGCAAAGACATATTTTGTGGGATTTTCAGTAAGCACTTTGTTAAATATACTACATGCTAATATTTAAAAAACCTTCGCTTTCTGGTCTAGAAAAATCTGGCCAGAGCAAAGAAAACATACATTTCTCATCATACAGAGCACTCCTGTTAACACTCTAGGCCACATCAGTTCTCTCCTAAGGCTCTAACATGACAGTACTTGGAAAGTTTACTTCCTGATGGAATGTCACACAAGGCCTTGCAAATGGGAGGAAATGAAGGAAAATATTTAAAGCGAGAGAGGAAGCCAGAGAAGAGTACTTTTTAGCAGCTGTTTCTGAAACCTATAACTGTGCTGATACACGAAATGTGTGCAGCAAATATGGGCTGAATTGAGTGGACATGGATTAGTCAGCTTGCATACAAGGTCAGAGATCAGGAGGAGACTTCCCTTCTAGAGCTGTCCAGGCAGGAGCCCAGGGATAACCTCAGCATTTGATGTCTGGGGCTGGGAAAACTTGACTGATCTCTATTTCCATACATTTTCCTCTTTAAAAACCATCAATGGCCTCCTATTTCCTAGACAAGCTCAGTGTTGAAGGCCCATGACTAGTTAACTTCGACTGAATTCTCCAGCACTATTCAGAACAGGAGAGTCCTTCATTCATCTGCACATGCAATTTGTTGCCAGAAACCACCCCCATCTTTCCTCTCTTGATTCTTTTATACTTTTCAGGCCCCCGTCTCCTAAGCTTCTGCAGAAAGCCATGGAGTCTTCAGCCATGATCAACTGGATGAGCTAATTCATACTAACAGACTAGAGAATGGTCACCCCAGTGAATTAATCTCTAACGGCAACCTGCAATTCTTGCAGGACCTAGAAGGGAGAGAGATTTTGAAAGAGCCAAGCCACCCCTCAAAACAGTCCTCTGTTCTGGAGTCTTGGTAGCAGAAACATTCATTGAACAACTCCAGAAAGAGCACTGCCATTGTGCTCTGTGTGAACAGAGCCTCCTTGACTCGTCCAGGGCACAGGCTCTATGTCTATTCTTGGCAGTTTTATTTGTATAGGGGTGTGCGTGCAAACACACACACATACACACATTCAGGGCAATAATTCAAAATACTTGAAAATGCAATTCTCTGCTTCTTGGAAGGGGAGAAGGGACTCCTAGCTTTCTTTTCCAGACTTAAAGCTGTTTTGCAGCCCACTTTTGATTCTAGACAATCCCATACCCTTCCCTTTGTTTCCTCGATGCAAACCTGTGCTTCCTCTTTTTTTTTTTATCATAGATTGCAGTTTTATAATGATCATGTGTATATTTTTTTTTTGCAGCTGGATGCCTTTATTTATTTTTTTTTATTTTATTTTTAAACTTTACAATATTGTATTGGTTTTGCCAAATATCGAAATGAATCCGACAGGAGCATGGCTTGTGGAAAAGAAAACTGAGCTGCAAGGACAGAAATGTCATCATACCTAACTTTAAGCAGCAACCACAGATATGTCCCAGAAAAAGCAGACCCCAAGGCCTCCAGGTATTAAAATGGTAATGGCATTAACTAGTGAAGACAGAGTAAAATACGTAGATGCCATTTAGAAACATTATTTTGCTTGTAAAGAAACTGTAAGGAAAAAATGGTACCTTCCATCTTTAAGCTTGTCGAGCCTGACATTTAGTGTCAGGGCAGTTGTCACGTCCATCCCTGGCATGCAGAAGTCATCATGTTCTCTAGCACTCATCTTGTTTTTGTCTTTTTTGGGGGGAGGTGTTTTTTGTTTTTAACCGAAGTATAGTTGATTTCCAATGTTGAGTTAATTTCTTCTGTATAGCAAAGTGAAGTGACTCAGTTGCACATATACATACATTCTTTTTCATATTCTTTTCCATTCTGGTTTATCCCAGGACATCGAATATAGTTCCCTGTGCAGGAGCACGTTGCTGTCCATCCATTCTGTACGTAATCGCTTGTACCTACTAACCCCAAATTCACAGTCCATCCCTCCCTGACCCCTCCACACCCCCTTGGCAACCACAAGTCTGCTCTCTATGTCCCTGAGTCTGTTTCTGCGATCTTTTTGTTAATAGGATCAAATGGTGAATTCTGCCTCTTTGTATCCCCTTCACTTGCACTGCTCCCTCTGTCCTCCCTACTTCTCCACCTCCTTCTCTTTGGTAAAGGCCACCATGTGGCTTACTGTCAGGGTCTCCTAGCTGGCATTCTTAACTCTAGCTGCTCTCAATGCCTGCCCTTGCTACCAGCTCTTGAAAATTCCCATGCCATGCAGAATACAAGTTGGATTCCTCAGCCTCATCTCCAAGTCTTCTAGGTAAGAAGACTTGAAGACTTCTGACTCTAAAACCACCTGTTTCCTGCCGACCTGCCTCCACCATGCTCACCCACTCTCACCCCCATCCACGCACACACTTTTGTCACTGACCCTGCAACACTGCACAACCACCACAGTCCATCTGTGCTTCGGTTCCCACAGCTCCCTCAGCCAGACTCTCCCCCTCCCTTCCTTCTTACAAAACACGAGCACCTAACATGTGTCAGGCACTATCTCTGGTGCCAGAGATACAGCAGTGAGCAGAACAGATGAGACATCCTGCCTTCACTGAGCTTGCATTCCAGGGGCAGGGACAGAAAACAAGATAAACAAGGAAAGCATAGAGTAGGTTAGAGAGTTGCGAGCACTAAAGAGAACAGAAATACAGGCCAAGTGGTAAGTATCACAATTTTGCACACAGGTAGCTAGGGAGGTCCTTACTGAGAGCTGGCATTTGACAAGAAGATTCAAGGAACAAGCTCTGTGGGTAGCTGAGGAAAGCATTCTAGGTAGAAGAAGCAAAAACACAAGGGCAGGGTTTTGTCTGGAATGTTCAAGGCTTTGAATACCTTTGTATCTTCCCTGCATGTAAAATCCAGCTATACTTCAAGATCTGATTCAAATGACCCCAGCTCCCCAAATCCTTCCTGTTCACCTTGTTAGAAGGGATGTCTTCCTCATTCAACCCTTCACAGCACTTGAGTTGAGACTGTCTTAACAATTTTCTTTAACCAGTCAAAGAACTATCGTGTTTTAAAGTAGGACATTCATCATTCTCTATTTTATTCAGGAAATCAACTCTGAATATTCACTGGAAGGACTGATGCTGAAGCTGAAGCTCTAATACTTTGGCCACCTGACGTGAGGAGCCAACTCATTGGAAAAGACCCTGATGCTGGGAAAGATTGAGGGCAGAAGGAGAAGGGGACGACAGAGGATGAGATGGTTGGATGGCATCACCAACTCAATGGACATGAATTTGAACAAACTCCGGGAGATAGTGAAGTACAGGGGAGCCTGGTATGCTACAGTCCATGGGGTCATAAAGAGACTTAGCAACTGAACAACAGCAACAAATTTTATGTACTATTTTAAGTAGAGTACATCCCTGTGCGTTTCTGAGCTTTCTTCTCCATCCAAAATTCTGAACTTCTTGGGACTGGGATACATGAACTATTCACATTTATTTGCCCCAATATGGGTGTTACGAAAATGTTCTTGGCTGTTTTAAAAGTTAAGAATGTCATTTCCCCCAGGGTTCTGGAAAGCATATTTTCTCAGTGGCTTCTCCGACGTTTTAGCTGGATCACAAAACTCTTCATTCAATTTCCAGTTTTAAGGTTCCTTTCCTTGATTGCTAGGTCTTGTCATCATTGCCAGCATCTCTTCTCTAAACTTACCCAGAGACTCCCTATACTCACTCTGAGGTTCCCCGTCCTGTATTTTGTTTTGTGTCCTGGTCACTAGGTAAATGCTCACTACCTAATGTGTGCTCAGATGTGTACCAGGCATCATGGAAAAACAACAGTTATCCATTTATTGAAGCACATATGTTAAGCTTTGTGGTAAAGGTTTTATTTCATTAGCCTGTTTAATCTGCCCAACAACTCACCAAGGCAGACATAATTAGTTCTCTCTAGCTCAGCGGTTTCTAACCTTTTTGGCATCTGGGACTGGTTTCATGGAAGGCAATTTTTCCACAAACTGAGGTGGGGGATGGTTTTAGGATGATTCAAGAGCATTACATTTATTATGCAGTTTATTTCTATTATTATTACATAGTAATAATAATAATAGATCATTAGGCATTAGATGCCAGAGGTTGGCAACCCCTGCTACACATGAGGTTTTGAAAGGAAGGTGATCAATAAGATCAGCACTAGAGGAAGAACGGAGCCAAAATTCAAACTCATGTTTTGCAACCCCTAAACTCCCTCAACTTGCTACTAAATCATACCAAGCTTTGTAAAGGGATAAAAGGGACCTGTGATGGATATTTTTGACTTTGACCACCCAGAATCCACCACATCAAGTCTTTGGCCAACAGCCTTTCTATTCTTCCTTGGCGGACCCATCCCTCCCCACTCTCAGCTAAGCAAATCCTTCTTAAGATTCAAGGGGAAACTTTGTATCTGAAGCAGTGACCAATGACACGAAAGCTCTGTATTTCTCTCTGGACTATCAGTAGAGTGACCATAAAATCTACTGTCCAAATTGGGATACTTCTCAGAGGAAATGGAGGTGCAGTGAATGTTTAAGCGTGATATGGTGAAGGGAGATATGGCAGATACGGATGAGGGGAGTCTGGACAATCCAGGATGTGTGGGCACCCCTGCCGCAGGGCAGTGGGCTGCTCTCTTATACTGGACTATGTGACTGTTCTCGCCAAAACAGGACCCACGGTTGCTCTAACCACCAGGGAAGTGGATGCCTTTCCTTCATTGGGTTGGGTGTCATACCCAACAGGGAACCAAAGCTGTCCTGGCTCCCTATACAGAACCTGACAAAGAATCAATAAAGAAAGAGTATGGCCAAGAGTGGTAACTAACAGAAACCTAAATTGAATAGTACCTGAAGTCAGCATGCCCCAGGGGAATCTAGAGTCTAGACTTATATTTGTTAACAGCAAACAAATGTTCTTTTGACTTCAGTAATTTGGGGGTGGTTTCTCTGTCACTGGCAACCAGAAAAGTATGAATGATCAGGAGCTAATAACTACTGACTAAGTGCTCTGTACTCTTTGTAGTTACTCTGCATTCTCTGTACATGATCTCTTTTAGCAAGGACATTAGCTGAAAGGTAGTATGGGGTTTGGAGAAGGCAATGGCACCCCACTCCAGTACTCTTGCCTGGAAAATCCCATGGATGGAGGAGCCTAGTAGGCTGCAGTCCATGGGGTCGCTAAGAGTCGGGCACAACTGAGCGATTTCACTTTCACTGTTCACTTTCATGCATTGGAGAAGGAAATGGCACCCCACTCCAGTGTTCTTGCCTGGAGAATCCCAGGGACGGGGGAGCCTGGTGGGCTGCAGTCTATGGGGTCACACAGAGTCAGACATGACTGAAGCGACTTAGCAGCAGCAGTAGCAGCAGTATGGAGGTAAGTGCGCGAGTCCTGTTGCCATGCTGCTCAAGTTCAAATTCTGATTCTATCATCTAGTTGTAACCATGGGCCACGTACTGAACCCCTTGTGCCTCAGTCTTCTCATCCTCTGATTACAGAGTTGCTCTCCTTGGTTAATGATGTCTCTTTCAAGGCTTAAGATACTTAAAGAACATTTTCATTACTATCGCTGAGGAAACTAAGATACTAAAGAGGTTAAATAATTTGCTCAAAGTCAGACAGCTACTAAATTATAAGGCAGGTTTCTGAACCCAAGTTTTTGAGGCACCAAATTCCACTCTGTTTCATGGTGTCCATACTGTCTCCCAGCTCCCTGAACTAAGCAGGAAGAATGGAGATGTCTCAACGGGTTTGGAGGCAAGAACAAGCATAGCCAGTGGAGACAGAAGGTCGTGGAAGGGGCAAAGCTGTGTTGGAGCACAGTTGAAAACAAAGTTGCCCCCTATATTCGCTCACACAGGCCCCAGCTTCCTGTGCTGAGCCCAGCTTCAGTATAGTTTCAGCACAGTGAGTGGTTGCTTCACAATCTGCCTATAGTTTCAGAAGCGTTCCCACCTACTTCCAGGAGGTCTACTTGAAGCAACTTGTCTCCTCCAGCCCGAGGCCAGGAATACAGGATGCACCCTGCTCCATCTCGTACCATGTGGGCTCCTCTGCCCTTTGCCAACCCTGCTTCAACTGAGCTAGTTACTTAGCTTTTCTTGATCTTGCCAAGAACTCCCATGTCTCATGGCTTTTCCATCTGCTGTCCCCTCTGCCTGGAATACCCATTATCCAAATGGTCATGTGTCTTTCTCATGACTCTTTTAAGAGTCCCTGTTCAAATGTCAACTCATCTGCGAGGTCTTCCCGATGCAACCTATACAACATGGCGTCATGCCTCAGCCCATTCCGTACCGGCACATGGTGCTTGCTTTCCCCTTACTTTGATTTTTTAAAAAACGTTATTTTATTTTATATTGGAATATAGCCTATTAACAATGTTGTGACAGTTTCAGATACACCGCAAAACTGTCTCAGCCACACATATACTTCATTACTGTCAGTGTTAACTGCTCAGTCAAGTACAACTCCTTTGTGACCCCATGCACTGTAGCCCTCCAGGCTCCTCTGTCCATGGGATTCCCCAGACAAGAATAACGGAGTGGGGAGCCCTTCCCTTCTCCAACATATACTTCATAGCACTGATAACTATCTGATTGAATGCACATATGCATGTATGTATGTATGGCCTGCCTCCTAACACTTAGAATGGAAATTCTACAGCATCAGTGACTGTGTCTTCTTGGCTCTACCCAAATCACCTAGAAAATAGCAGGGTATGTGGCAGGTGGGCAATGAATACTTGTTGGATGATGAGATGACTGAATGCACAAAAGGACAGCAAGGCAGCCTTGCATCTTGCAACCAACACCCATGTAATTCCTTAACCCCCAGAATGATGGCAGTCTCTGCTACAGAATCAGGGACTCACCGCCTCCACCTTGTCATGGATGCTTACAACCCCACAGGTCTGGTTCCTTCAAATGGGATTTTTCTATCTCTTTAGCACTTTGATTCTCCAGAAAATGAAAATGAGTGCTTTCTGCTGAACTTCCATTTCAGCATTTTCTCTTTCTGGTGTCCACCCCCAGCCCAGAGAGAACTGATCTATTTTCCATCTGGAAATACATCAAAATTCATCATGGTCCAATTCTCAGGGAAGATCATTAGCACATTTGTTTGCTTTTATCCTGGCATTAACAACTCTATTTGGGGCTAAATCATTTCCCCTGGTTTCAACGTCAAGTTTTCCCATTGGCTCAAATATGAAGTCCCTTGTCTGTCAATGTAATAATTTTCTATTAATTATGAAAGAAGAAAGCAAGCAGTTTGAGAGTCTTAAGGGAAGCATTTGTCTAATCCAAGAAACTGAGTTTTCCAGCTACTTGGACTAAGTACAACTCTCAGTTGTGGTCAGATTCACAGATTTCAAAGTGCCCCCTTGTTTTTACTTTCTGGTCAGTCTAGACAGACATGGTTCATTCCTTCATTTTTCAAGCTGTTGAAACATCAAGTTGGTCAAAAGAATCTGAATCTCTAGAGACTGAACCGAGCAGCGTTTCACCAGAGACTTCATAACTTTCTACCGAATATCCCTTCAAACAGAACCACCTCAGTGGTACTAGGAGAGATTTCACTTCAAAGGCTCCGTGTGAGCATGAGAAAGAACTGTGACAACAAAAGCAATGACCGTTATTGTCCCATCCCAAAGGGAGCTCGAGTCCAGTGGTTAGAGTATGCAGTCCTGATTTTTTTTTCTTTTGCCTGGTCTCAGCTATTTCAGTTTCAGCTGGCTATCTTTACCCAACCTAATTGTCTCCTTTAAATACCAAGCGTCTACTCCTTGGACACATGTTCTTGAGAAACTACCATGTGCAATGCATTGGCTCCATCATATGAGGCCACAGAAATGAATCAACAGAGATGCTTCAACTCAAGAGCTTGGCATCTGGGTAGAGAAATAGCAACTGTATGTAAATATCTACAGGAAGGCAGAATGCTTGGATATCTGTTCCAGGGAATCCCCAAGGGGTAACGTTAACTTCTTAAGGGAGAGTATGAATAGGGACAGAGGGAAGGGAGGCAGGTTTTTTCAAGGAGTTTATTTTCAGTTGGGTCATGAGGAGTGGTGGGATCTTCAGAGGGACACAGAGATGGGAATGCAGAGTATCATTCCAAGAAGAGGAGAGGGCATGGACGAGTACAGAACAATGGAAAGATGGCAATGGCAGGCAGTTCAGTAGAGGAAGGAATGGAAAAACCTTAAACACCAGGATAAATACCTAGCTAAGCAGGGTCACACACATTTGCTATTTGAGTCACACAGCTCTGCTGAGAAGAAGCACTGTGAATCCTTGTTGCTTTAATTCATGTCAAAAGAAGACTTTTTAAAGATCCTTGGGTACCTAGTCAGTGCTATGACTCAAGAGAACAGTTTTCCCACCAGAAAATTTTCAGCATATAAATTACCTACTTTTTCCCCCCAGAGATAGCATAGGGAAAACATGGTCTTATTCACAACCATCTGTTACGTAATATGGCACTTGTGGTAAAGCCGCCTCCCAATGCAGAAGACGAAAGGGACACAAGTTCAGTCCCTGGGCCAGGAAGCTTCCTTGGAGGATGAAATGGCACCCCACTCCAGAATCTTGCCTGGAAAATCCCATAGACAGAAGAGCCTGGCAGGCTACTGCCCATGGGGTTGCAAAGAGTCGGACATAACTGAACATTGAAAAATGAGAAAGATAGGTTAGGTCCTTGAAGATTTATTTTCTCGTCCATAAAGCGGGGATCCTAATTTCTGTGCTACTTACATAACAAAGTTGTTGTCTGAAACAACAATATAATGGAGACAGAGATGCTTTGTCACTGATAAAATGCCATTAAGTGTTAGTTATTAAGGCAGGATAATTTGTAGTAATAATTACAGCTTTTTGATGCCCAATGGCCCACTCGGCCAGAAAAATGTGCAAAGTAGGAAGAAGGTTATGTAACAGAAAAGGGAGACATTCCATCTGGAAGGGAGCTCGTCCAGAAAAGAAAAGGGAGACATTCTCATCACAGAAACAAAGGGCTGAGAAGATCCACAGAGACAACTATTGTTGGGTTGTGGCAGAATTTGCAGGTGAGGAGTTCAGACAACAGGGCTTCCCTGGTGACTCAGCAGAAAAAGAATCCACCTGCCAATTCAGGAGATGTGGGTTCAATCCCTGGATTGGGAAGATCCCCTGGAGAAAGAAATGGTAACCTACTCCAATATTCTTGCCTGGAAAAACCCATGGACAGGGGAACCTGGTGGGCTACAAACTATGAGGTTGCAAAAGAATCAGAATGACTGAGTGACTAAACAACAAGTTCAAACAATCAGGCTCAAGGGTTCAAGCTATCAAAGTTCTAAGTCTTGTTGACAGTAGAGTGTGCATATACACTATGGATCATTATTAGACTGAGGCAGTGCTTACTGCAGGCATGAGCTCGGCTTTGAAGGACAGGTGAGAGTATGATGACCTGTGAGAGCATGAAGGACAGGTGAGAGGGAAGAGAGTGTTAGCATCTGTATTACTTAGCTTAGGTGTTCTGGGCTCCCACTGCAACTTACACTTCCCTCTTTAAGGGCACAAGTCCATGGGATTCCAAAGAGTCAGATATAATGGGCAACTGACAAAAGAGAACAAAAAACGTGGGGGCATTAAATTACATTCTCTTTGTACTTCCAGCTCTCTGTCCAGTGTCCGGCCCATAAAAGAACTCCTCTCTTGGGTGTTAAGTCAGTCCAGGTACCGGATGAAGGAAGGTGTAAAGTCAGGAGAGGATGAACGCGCATTCAAGGGTAAGAGAAGAAGAGCCACGTGAGAAGGGGGCAAGTGACAGGAATGATGGTGAGGCTGGACACTTTGTGATAGACAGCTTGGAAGCTATGCTATGGCTGTGAGTTTTGATGGAGCAGACAGAACAGGGAAAGAATCCAATTTAAAATAAGTGTTAGATGGGAGCCATGCAATGCACATGCGCCAGCTTCAGCCCTAGCTTTAATCCAGTTGTCAGGTGGACCAGCCAAGGAGAAAGAACCAAAATCATAACTGCCATGATTTCAGCATGGCATTCCAATGAAATCCATTTCTCCACAACACATGACAATCCCTATGCCTGTCCTTGGACACTGCTGAGGTGGCCTCAAGGTTTTAGAATGTCACCTCCTATTTTTGCCTCCATCTTCTGCCATTCCATTTGACTCCTAGAGCTTTCACATAAACTCAGACTCCTAAACGCACACGGCTGGAAAGACCCATAAAGACCGCTGTGGGAATATTGTGAGATTTGAGGATGATATGGGTAAACCACATGGCAGCATGCTCAGAAAACGAGATAAAAAGCCAGGTAAGCGGAAACTTCTTCTTTTCCGCCTCTTCCTTTCCCCCTTCTTTCTCCTCCCTCCCAATGATCTAGGTTAGTCTCTTCATCTAATGGGTGCACTATGGCCGTCCATGTAGCTGAAGCCTCTCCAGGTTCACACAGCCAGCTAGCGGCAGAGCTCCGATTAGAACTCAGACCTGACAGCTCTGTCTCCCGTGCTCTCCCCGCACCTCACGTTGTGGCAGCAAGACTGTCCCAGAGAAAAGCCCAGCTCCAATCAGACTTGAAGGAGCAAGGTGTTTTGGCCGTAGAATATCGGACATGCTCTCAGCGAGCTTCACCTGTCAAGATGGCCACCTCACAGATTTACTCCCCTCCTCCAATCCCAATTTTTCTTTCAGAATGAAATCATTAAATTCCACAAAGTCATCAAAGCACCCTGTGGCTTCTGGCCAAGCCAACGTGGGCCATCAAACCCTCACTCCTAGAGTCCACGCTTGGCAGAGGGCAGTCTGCAAGCACACCATTAAAATTCAAAGATTCTTTAGGGGACAGGCTAATTAGACCAAATCGTTCAGACAGGTCTAGACGGTGCTGAGTAGGGTTTAGGATCTGGAGCGGAGCCGACTGTCGTCCCACAGGCTTGGCTGCTCCTATCGATTTGCAAAGGCACTTCCTTCCTTGCTTTGTGGTGTCGAGTGTTGGCCTTTTAAGGCAAAGTGAAACCTTTTGGCCCCACGTTATCTGTAGCCATAGGAAAAACCAAGAAAAAGGATGGTTTTGCTCCAAGCTGACATGCTTGGAGCTCCTCAGATTGCTATCAATGTTTCATTCCCCTTTACATTGAAGCAAGTCAATCAAGCTGGCAAACTGAGTTTTCTACGCACTTAGGAGGGAGACAGGAACATGGAAGGCTGACGGGAACGTTCCCACCACCCTCTCCCTACGGCCTTACTGCAGCCCTTCCATGCCGCTGGCTGTTGAAATGATTATGGAATGTGAACCCTGACACACAACATCTCCTTGCCTAAAAATCCTAGTATTTCCTCATTCCTCACACAGAGAAATGCCAAATCTCCTAGTCTGGTGTATACAGTCTCTTGTGATTTAACACTTGAGTAGTTTACTGTCCTTATATCTCACCACTCCTCTCGTGCAGGCTGTATTCCAACCATTGCATCTACATGCACCAGCCCCACAGGACAGAATATAGGAATGGTGAAAAGCACAAGCTCTGTCAGGCTGCCTGGACCCTGGGATGCTAGGCTGCAGAACTCCCAAGGGACACTCTTCACATTGTCGTTCATGTTAATGGACACTTTTAAGGGCTAGGCATGGTTCTTCCTAACAGTCATCTCATTTCAACCTTATAATAACCTACCACGTAAGTATTATTATTAGTTAGTTAGTTAGTTCAGCCGCTCTGCTGCTGCTGCTGCTGCTGCTAAGTCGCTTCAGTCATGTCTGACTCTGTGTGACCCCATAGACGGCAGCCCAACAGGCTCCCCGGTCACTGGGATTCTCCAGGCAAGAACACTGGAGTGGGTTACCATTTCCTTCTCCAAAGCATGAAAGTGAAAAGTGAAAGGGAAGTCGCTCAGTCGTGTCTGACTCTTAGCGACCCCATGGACTACAGCCCATCAGGCTCCTCCATCCACGGGATTTTCCAGGCAAGAGTACTGGAGTGGGGTGCCATTGCCTTCTCCAGTTCAGCCGCTCAGTCATGTCCAACTCTTTGTGACCCCATGAATCACAGCACGCCAGGCCACCCTGTCCATCACCAACTCCCGGAGTTCACTCAGACTCACGTCCATCGAGTCAGTGATGCCATCCAGCCATCTCATCCTCTGTTGTCCCCTTCTCCTCCTGCCCCTAATCCCTCCTAGCATCAGAGTCTTTTCCAATGAGTCAACTCTTCGCATGAGGTGGCCAAAGTACTGGAGTTTCAGCTTTAGCATCATTCCTTCCAAAGAAATCCCAGGGCTGATCTCCTTCAGAATGGACTGGTTGGATCTCCTTGCAGTCCAAGGGATTCTCAAGAGTCTTCTCTAACACCACAGTTCAAAAGCATCATTTCTTCAGTGCTCAGCTTTCTTCACAGTCTAGCCCTCCTTTAACAAGGGAGGAAGCCAAGCTAGAGAAGTTAAGTGAGTGGGAGCAAGTTCATGCAGTTGGTAAATAACAACTGGGATGTAAACCAGGTTGAACTCGAGGAGTGTTCCACCCCATCATGTAGTCTCATGGTTCTCACCTTCAAACTTACCGTCTTCTTGGATTCTCTTATCTTTGGGATTGAGAACAAGCCACCAAGTCATCTCAGCTAGAAGCATGGGCTCCATCAGAAATGTGGCTTCTATGTCAAGCTCCTATCTCCAATCAGTTGATAGATTTGATCTTCTTAATCTCTGAAAGATCCCCTAGCTCCTCCTCCTCCTTACCTCACTGCCATGCCTTGATTTCAGTCCCAATTAATTGCTCCCAAATTACTCCTGGTGCCTCCTAACCATCCCATCCCTGCTGAAATTCTGCTGGTGCATCTTCAACCATGGCTTCAAGTTCAGCACCAAAAGTCCTGCAGGATGTGGTTTGGACTCTCTCACTTCATCTTGTATCCCTACCCCATAGGACTCCCTTGCTCAGGCATTCAGAGCCTCTCACAATTCTCCCCATTGTGTGGCTTCATCCCTCTGAATCTTCACAGGCATTGCTCCTTCTCTGAGGGTGTCTTTGCTCACTTCTTCTTCCAGTTAACTCCTATTCATCCTTCAAAACACAGCTTCAGCTTCTTCTCCTCTAGAATAATTCTCTGATGTAGCTGCTGCTTCTCTGTGTAGAGCAACTTAGCCATGTATTATTGTAACTGATGATTGTATATCTGCCTCAACTATGCTCTAAACTCCTAAAGGAGGGTAATCATGTTTTATCTGTCTCTGATTGCCAGTGCTTGGTCAAACGCCTGGCACACTGTAGATCCCCAATACAGATTTCTACATGTTGAATTAATAGCCAAGTTCTTGAGGGTACATTTTAGGACAGAGTCAATATTAATTTCTACCCATGTATTTTGAATATGATTTATCTTCAGATTCTCTACAAGGGAAGACTTGTTATTTGATCAGCTTAGAAAACTTATGTCTAGAGAAGAGTTTGCTTGCTTTGGTTAGAACTCAACTGTGTCTCGTACAAGTGAGTGCTTATGCAAACTTTCTGGTTATGACATAATGTATACATTCCTTAATCATTTTCCCAGAGACTCCTAGAAGAAAGTCACTGGATATTACTAAGAAATGGTAACACATATGGAATCCTATGAGACTCTCCATATGGCAGTGGTTCTGAATCCACGGTGACTTTGCCCCCCACCCCCTACCCCTGGTGACATTTGACAATGTCTGGAGATGTTTTTGGCTGTTGTCACATCTGAGGGCAGTTGCTACTGGGACCCACTAGACAGAGGCCCTGGCCTAAACATCCCACAATGCACAGGACAGCCTCCCACAGCCAAGATTAAATCCATCCAAAATGCCAGTGGTGTCCAGGCTGAAAAACTCTGGTTTATGAATCAGAGATACCAAAGGAACATTTCATGCAAAGATGGGCTTGATAAAGGACAGAAATGGTATGGACCTAACAGAAGCAGAAGATATTAAGAAGAGATGGCAAGAATACACAGAAGAACTGTACAAAAAAGATCTTCACGACCCAGATAATCACGATGGTGTGATCACTGACCTAGAGCCAGACATTCTGGAATGTGAAGTTAAGTGGGCCTTAGAAAGCATCACTACAAACAAAGCTAGTGGAGGTGATAGAATTCCAGTTGAGCTATTCCAAATCCTGAAAGATGGTGCTATGAAAGTGCTGCACTCAATATGCCAGCAAATTTGGAAAACTCAGCAGTGGCCACAGGACTGGAAAAGGTCAGTTTTCATTCCAATCCCAAAGAAAGGCAATGCCAAAGAATGCTCAAACTACCACACAATTGCACTCATCTCACACACTAGTAAAGTAATGCTCAAAATTCTCCAAGCCAGGCTTTATCAATATGTGAACCGTGAACTTCCTGATGTTCAAGCTGGTTTTAGAAAAGGCAGAGGAACCAGAGATCAAATTGCCAACATCTGCTGGATCATGGAAAAAGCAAGAGAGTTCCAGAAAAACATCTATTTCTGTTTTATTGACTATGCCAAAGCCTTTGACTGTGTGGATCACAATAAACTGTGGAAAATTCTGAAAGAGATGGGAATACCAGACCACCTGATCTGCCTCTTGAGAAATTTGTATGCAGGTCAGGAAGCAACAGTTAGAACTGGACATGGAACAACAGACTGGTCCAAATAGGAAAAGGAGTATGTCAAGGCTGTATATTGTCACCTGTTTATTTAACTTATATGCAGAGTACATCACGAGAAATGCTGGACTGGAAGAAACACAAGCTGGAATCAAGATTTCCGGGAGAAATATCAATAACTTCAGATATGCAGATGACATCACCCTTATGGCAGAAAGTGAAGAGGAACTAAAAAGCCTCTTGATGAAAGTGAAAGTGGAGAGTGAAAAAGTTGGCTTAAAGCTCAACATTCAGAAAATGAAGATCATGGCATCTGGTCCCATCACTTCATGGGAAATAGATGCGCAAACAGTGGAAACAGTGTCAGACTTTATTTTTCTGGGCTCCAAAATCACTGCAGATGGTGACTGCAGCCATGAAATTAAAAGACTTTTACTCCTTGGAAGGAAAGTTATGACCAACCTAGATAGCACATTCAAAAGCAGAGACATTACCTTGCCAACAAAGGTTCGTCTAGTCAAGGCTATGGTTTTTCCTGTGGTCATGTGCGGGGAGCGAGCTCCGCCCGTGGCAAAGGGCATGAGGAAGGAGGCTTGGCATACGCAAAGGCAGGATCAAGCCTCAGGAGTCTCCCTGGAAATTCTTGAGCATCTACCCCCAAAACCAGAGTCTGCCTACTTTCTGCTTTGTGCTTTCACCTACACCTCTGACTTTACAGGGGGCTGTCTCCCACTACATCTCTCTGAAAAAAGAGTTAGCTTACAGCTCCAGTTAATAATTCCTGGGTGTGACAGTGTTTCAACCTACAAACTCCTTTGGAAGTCCTATAGCCTGCCTGAAAAGGTTTTTCAGGCCACATGTGATTGTTCAGAGCCTCCCAACTGTGAGAGGCAAGAGATGTTCTAAACTGTCTAAACACAGATTCCTTTGAGTAGTTAAAAGATTGATTAGAAATTGTATTGGTGAAGGGTTTTTCACTTGTTGGGCCAATGTTTGCTGCTAAGTCTCCATATCCCTTATCTACTGTGTCCTTGGCAGTGTATTGATTGATACAATGGGTGTATAGAAATGTAAGTAGTAGCCTCAATGTTTGTAACCTTGGACCCTTGAGTTAATTCTTTTCTTGACTGAGCCCACCTCACCTTTGCCCTATAGGAATGCAACTTTATCCAATGCTTTTTGGAGGCTGGTGCCTGACTTTAGAATAATCACCTTTAGAGAAAAATAAGTTTCTTAAAATGTTAACAGGCCTCCTGGCCAGAAGATGATGTAATTCACCTAAACTTTTGCATATGTTAAGTTTGAAAGCCTGGCTTCGATTAGGATCAGGAACTGCTGTCCTTGCATGACTCCACCCCTCCCCCATTATCCTCTATGCACAACTTAAGGTATAAAACTACTTTGGAAAATAAAGTATGCCCTTTTGTTCACCGAAATTTGGTCTCCCCATGTTGTTCTTTCTTTCACTTTCTGGCTGAATTTTTCCTCTGAGGCGGGGAAGCTCGTCAAGCCTACTAATTTTGCCTGGGCTTCTAAGATCTGACGGGGAGGCCTTAGTGTCTCCTCTCCTTCGGGATAACGGGAGGACGCCTGCGGCCTTCGTAGGTGACGTAAATTCCCTGCTTTGGAATTTTATTCAGCCTCTTTTCTTCACTGAATTTCTTCGCTGAGCTATCCTTATTTCACCACTCTTTATATCCTTAATAAACGTTAAATTAAGTAGTTGTTTTCTGATCTCGCCAACGCCGTCCCCGCTTCGAATTCCCTGGATCCACCGGGGCTGGACCCCGGCAGTCATGTATGGATGTGAGAGTTGGGCTATGAAGAAGGCTGAGCACCGAAGAATTGATGATTTTGAACTGTGGTGTTGGAGAAGACTCTTGAGAGTCCCTTGGACTGCAAGGAGATCCAACGGTCCATTCTGAAGGAGATCAGCCCTGGGATTTCTTTGGAAGGAATGATGCTGAAGCTGAAACTCCAGTACTTTGGCCACCTCATGCAAAGAGTTGACTCATTGGAAAAGACTCTGATGCTGGGAGGGATTGGGGGCAGGAGGAGAAGGGGACGACAGAGGATGAGATGGCTGGATGGCATCACTGACTCGATGGACGTGAGTCTGAGTGAACTCCGGGAGTTGGTGTTGGACAGGGAGGCCTGGTGTGCTGCGATTCATGGGGTCGCAAAGAGTCGGACACGACTGATCTGATCTGATGGTATCCAGATCCACTCTCTCTTCGAAGATATCCATCCACAATTGTGATGAAGTGGGTTAACACTCAGCCTATACTTCTTTCTCCCAGTAGAAGCGCTCATGAGTAGCGATATTTGATGTGGGTGTGAATGTGGCTTAAAGACCAAGACCAGAAGGATGAGCTGTATGCTCTTGAGGAGAACTTCACTTCTTTCAGAGCCTACTCCTTTGAGTGTCCTTTCCAGTAAATCCCATGATCAGCAAAAATATTTTGTTTCTCAAAATGAGCCTCCAGCTCTTGACTGCGGCACCCAGATGAAAGCTTCAGGTTGCAAGAGTCATTTCCTCATTCTGACACCTGCAGCCTGTGCAAGCTAGTGGGCAGAGAGAAGACCTACAGGTTTGCAGGGTTACAGCTCCCTCCTTCCTTGGGTTGACAGGGTCCCTACCCAAGAACTCTCAGATGAGACCTGAGCTCCCAAGGGTGGGAGCTTCTGATGAAAAAACTCTAAAATCCTGAATCAATGAGTAAAGCAGCAGCAGGCAATAAACAGCTTAACAATTTATTCATTTGGGAAGGAGTACTGATTTTAGGGGCACTTCTGTACAACAAAGAAATAAAAGAGGTGGGGAGGTGGGGGGTAGGGCAAACAGACTGCCCTGAGATTCACATTCCAGGAGCAAGGCTTCAGGAAGTTGCCACCAATTCTGAAAATCTAAGCAGCATCTCCTAACTTCCTCTGACATGCGAAAGTTTTACAAAAAGGACTAATGAACACTGGCTAACTTCTGGTGGTAAACATTTCATGAAATAAATGTTTTAACCTTTTCTCATAGTATTTACAATAATTTGTTCATTATATTGCCTCTATTGCAAACCTATATTATCATTTTAAAGTTAAGGAAAGGCTTCCTGGTGCCTCAGACAATAGAGAATCCGCCTGCAATGCAGCAGATGCAGAAGACTTGGGTTTGATCTCTGGGTGGGGAAGATCCCCTGGAGAAGGGAATGGCAACCCACTCCAGTATTCTTGCCTAGAGAATCCTATGGACAGAGGGGCCTGGCAGACTACAGTCCATGGGGTCACAAAGAGTCAGACACGACTGAGTGAGTACCATTTTCTTTTTTTTTCCCACAATCACTTCAGTCATGTCCAACTCTTTGTGACCTAGTAGACCAGGCCCCTCTGTCCATGGGATTCTCCAGACAGGAATACTGAAGTGGACTGCCATGCCCTCCTCCAGGAAGGAATAGTAACAAGCCACAATAAAGGTTTTCTGATTACGTAACAAGTCAGTGACCTAGATGGAGCTTAAACTCAACACATTTAGGACTACAGAACAACTAGATAAAGCAAACGAAAAGGTTAGTAATTTGGTATCATCTGTGGTTCACATGGTAAAGAATCTGCCTGCAATGCAGGCCACCTGGCTTTGATCCCTGGGTTGGGAAGATCCCCTGGAGGAGGGTTTACAACCCACTCCAGTATTTTTGCCTGGAGAATTCCATGGACAGAGGAGCTGGCGGGCTACAATCCATGAGGTCACAAAGAGTCAGACACAACCGAGCGACTAACACTTTCACTTTCTAAATGAACCAGAGCACTGACTTGGTCACTAAATATGTGTGTTTTAGTAGAATCTTGTAGTTGCAATAGCCAATTAAATGCCTACTCTTATTGAGCATATACTATGCAAGTCAAGGAAGATAAAGGTGGCTGAATACAGCTCTTTTCCTTGGAAAGCTCAGAGTTTAGTCAAGCGAAGCTAGCAAATAAGCATTTAATACTATATATGATCTACTGAGCAACTCAATATGCATGTGCCATGTGGACTCTGGTACTTGATCTGAGTGCATTGAAACGTGACCAGGAGCCCAGGGATGGAACTGGGACAAGGCTGAGAATTCTCCTGTTATAAGGTATCAGCTCTCATCATATAGAAATATCTCCATTGTGCTGAGATACACTCATGTATCTCAGTTTTCAATCAAATACTGTAATACTTTTCAAAGAGTAGTGACTGTTATTAGCTAAAGCACAAATCTTCCCAAGTTGGCCAAGTATAATAAACAAGTACCACAGTAACTCTCAATAACAGGTACTCATTCCCCTCACTCTGGCCAAAGCTCCCTGAGATAGACAAGGTTATATGAAAAGTGGAGCCAAAATTTATAAAGAAAAGCAGTGAGCACTAACGTCCTTAGTACACATTGAAGAGTGAATGAGGAAACTACCGTAGATCATGGTCACAGTCATGCCAAATAATTATACATTTAATATAGAGATTTTTTTTACTCTGAATTGAGCTTTTGTTCCCTTCATTTTAGCTGGTCCTGTCTGGAATTCTTAGGTGGACTGTGTTTCCAAAGGTGAAACTTTTCATACATCTTTGGTCCTTAACTCTGTGCGGTCAAGGGCCAGGTTTAAAAATTTCCATTCTGTGTCAGACCAATCTTTTCATAAAATATAAACAGTGTGAATGATTGGATGTCACACTAAAGCTGAATCCATACAGAAATGTCTAAATTCATACCCTCAGTTTCTTTCCTGCCTCCATTAGAGACTGATAACCAACAGCTTGTAAACTGGATCCTCTGGGAAGCGCATGTTACAAGGTGCTAATATATAGATATTCAAAGACACTTAAGACAGCCAAGAAAACAATTTCTGTGAATCTTTAACAGGAAGATACAAAATCAGAATATCTAAGATGAAAACATGTTGAAATTTTAGTATCCAGCTCATACTGCCTATACCTTTTAAGTCTGATCAGCATAAATGTGCTGAGTGACCAGACACCAAGAGACAGTCCAGAGACACTCTCTGGACCAGCACTGGCCAACAGAGATTCCCGTGACCACGGGAATGTCTTTCTTGTGCTGTTCAAGGCAGTAGCTCTGCAAGTGAGGTTAGTGTGAATGGAGGAGCCAGATTTAAACTTGGATTTGGTTTTAATTACTTAAAATTTGAATAGCCTCACATGGCTCCCAGACTGGACAGCCTATTAGCTAATGATGATAGTAACAGAAATGTTTTTAAATGACAGATTTTTAAAAAGAGGTGGCATGTAAATATCATGTATGAAATGAGTTGCCAGTCCAGGTTCGATGCACGATACTGGATGCTTGGGGCTGGTGCACTGGGACGACCCAGAGGGATGGAATGGGGAGGGAGGAGGGAGGAGGGTTCAGGATGGGGAACACATGTATACCTGTGGCGGATTCATTTTGATATTTGGCAAATCTAATACAGTTATGTAAAGTTTAAAAATAAAATAAAATTAAAAAAAATAAAAAAAAAAAAAAAAAAAAAAAAAAGAGGTGGCATGAAAAATCTTAAAAGAGAGGAACTGCTTCTCTCTAGAAGGATAATACTTTGGGATCCAAAAACCCTTAGACTCCCTAATCTGCCGCTCCATGCTAGCCCTCAAGGTTCTGGCCCGATGACCGCCTTGGAGTTCATGTTTTCTTTCAGCATCCACAGCGTGATTGCCAAAGAAGGGAAGGGTGACCAGAGAGCACGTGAACCCCTTTTCTTTGCAGCAGCTCAAATTAATGAGATCTCTGCTGCTCTCGAGACAGTGAAGGCGGCCTGGCCTAAGTGTTGAACCAAGGTGTTTGTGCCTGCATAGAATTAAGTCACAAGTAAAGCACTTATTTCTGACAGCAGATTTATAATAGGAAAATCTCAGCAGGGATAAAGAGTTGGAGACCCCAGCCACAGGCTTTTCATAAACTTTGCCTTGATTTAGTGGCTCAAACAACCAGCAAGAAAGGCAAACTGCAGAGGTAATCCTATCATCTTTTCTCCAACCAGCACTACTCCATCTTCTTGGCTTCCTCATGCTGCTAATAAGAATTCAAATCATCTGTGTTTAAAGTTAAACTCTGTGATTGACAGTTCTTTAGAGTCTCAGTCCTATTGAAGATTATTCTAGATATCTATCAGTTATTACTACAAGCGCAGTATGATATTCAATGCCGACAGTGAAAATTGTTTTTAACAGTGTAATGTCTGATCTGTTTTGAAAGCGATTTTAAAATAAAGAACTAACCATAACCAGGTGGGGAAAACCCAAACATGCTTCTCTTTTCTTTCTTTTTTTGCCCTTTTTTTTTTTTAGTAGGAGCAAGGGAATGGGGGAAGGAGAGAAAAGAGAAAGTAAAGCACATCCTGCAAGAAGCTGTTCTACTAACATAAAAAGAGAACAAAGTATTTCACTTTAGTTTTGCAGCATCTATTTCTTTATATATATATATATAAATATAAATATATATAAATAACTGAACAAAGTGCTTACAGTCGTTAAAACTTTGGGGATTTTATTTCTAGGAGACGTTAGTGCGTATGCATGCTCAGTCACTCAGTCATGTCCCACTCTTTTGCAACCCCATGGACTGCAGCCCACCAGGCTCCTCTCTCCATAGGACTTCCCAGGCAAGAATACTGGAGGGGGTTGCTGTTTTCTTCTCCAGGGGATCTTCCCGACCCAGGGATTGAACATGAGTCTCCTGCATTGGCAGGTGGATTCTTTATCACTAAGCTGCCTAGGAAGCCTATAGGAGATAATGTTGTTGTTCAGCTACAAAGTCCTGTTCAACTCTTTGCGACTTCACAGACTATAGCCTGCCAGGCTCCTCTGTCCATGGGATTTTCCAGGCAAGGATAATAAAGTAGGTTGCCATTTCCTTCTCCAGAGGATCTTCCCAACTCAGGGATCGAACCTGCATCTCCTGTGTCTCTTGCTTGGCAGGATTCTTAACCACTGCGCCACCTGGGAAGTCACTTGTAAAAACTACTATTGCGCAAGAGATTATGAAAATGCATTCTAACGTTTTGAGATCTGTGAGATCTGTATGAAGGTACATTTTGTCTGTTTTGTTCTCTGTACTGTCCTCAAAGCTAGAAAAGCTGGGTACAAGGTAAATGCAAATATCTGCAGAATGAATGCATGAACTTATCAAGACATGGACCAACCACCATAATTCATAACAGTATTTAATAAATGCCAGTGGCTGTTATCATCAATACAATTCTGTCCCATGGTGACCACAGCAGTTTTGTGGCCTGGCTTTAAGCTGAGCTCTGCTGGACAAGCAGACCCGGAAGGTCTGATGTGATCAATCATTCCCTAAGCTTGTGCTCTGAACTCAGCCACACACCTCAGCAAGGCCCAAAAAAGAAGAAAGGAAGACAGGAAGGGCAGTGTGATGACTGAAAGAAGGACCCAGGAGGAAGGCAAGGAAAGAGGAAACAGGCTTGCAAAGTGGAAATATACCAGAATGTTTTTTTTTCTTTAAAGTTTATTATGTAGCACCTACAAATTTTAGAGGGCTTCCCAGATGGTGTGAGTGGTAAAGAATCCGCCTGCCAATGCAGAAGACATAGGAGAGGAGGGCTGGATCCCTGGGTTGGGAAGATCCCCTGGAGGAGGGCATGGCAATCCACTCCAGCATTCTTGCCTGGAGAATCCCTGGCGGGCTGCAGTCCATGGGGTCGCAAAGAGTCAGACACAACTGAGCGACTAAGCATGCACAAATTTTATACCTCCATTTACACAAAAAGGTTTTGTGCCTGGTAGAGAAATAACGGAGTATTTGCTTCCCAACAGGCTGCTTGGGGGAGGGGAGTGTAAAAGCCCTGAGCAGAGTGTGTGCACCCCTGGGCTTGCAGAAGGTTTTCAGCTAGAACCTTCAGGTCAGGCAGTAGAGAGAGGTTACTCAGGTTTTGCCAGTAAAGTGGGGATAAAAAGGGGTGGATGAGGGGACATCTGGGGATCCGGGCTTGAACGCACGTCTTCGTCTTGATGAGGCACCTCGGTTGCTGAGTTCCTGGTGGCATTTTCAAGACTCCTCTAATCACTGGTTGTCACTCTCCGCCATTAGTGAAGGAAGGGAGTTGCAAAGGGGAGGAAAATATAAGCTAAAAAAATCTACCACCTTATGTCAGAAGTGATAAACGCATTAACAGCGATTGGGAACAAACCTGAGAGTCGGAAGGAGGAAGAGATTCCATCATGAGGAAAAGAGCAGAAGTGGGCGATCTGGGGGCAAATTGGCCTTAAAGCCACTAGCATGGGGGAGATGGAAAGGAGACAAGGAAAGAGGGAAATGGGGAATGCAAGGAAATGAGAAACGGAGGAAGGAAACAGTAAGAAAGATTCTTACACCCTGTGATCAGAGACTCATTCAGTTGGAGCTCGGAGCACACTTTTCAGAACCAAATAGGCGACCAAAGGCTTATGAAATAATGAGATCCTTCCGTGTTTGTCAACTTGCCTTTTTTTTTTTTCCCATCTGCAAATAATGAAACATAAATGATTCTGAGGGAGACTGAAAGGAACACGGTCCAGGAGGCTGTGGAGAACCACAGAGAAACACACACAGAGGAGAAGTGTCAGGGCGGGGTCCCTCCCGACCTCCACTCCCGGCCGTCTCCAAGGCGAGAAACATTGAAGCACTTACCCCAGGAAGCCCTCGGAGCGGCAGCTCTTTGCAGCAGGAACCCACAACACAGAGGAAGCCTGCTGTGCAGGCGTGCTGTCCTCCCACTCGAAAAGAGATGGCCGTGCTGCCCTGGCACACAATAGCGCCTTTCTCATTTTGGGAGCTGGAGCCATTTGGAAAGCGAGTAAACCATGAGCTTAGGACTGTGCCATAAGAAAGGATATGTTAAAATTAACCTCTAATAAAAAGGTTATCTTGAATGCATTGTTTGAATCTTCAACAGACAAGTGTTGGTAGTGAGGAAAAGGAAAAAAAAAAGAAAAAGAAAAACAATCCTTAGGTTCCAAGCAAAGTTTCAAAAGCAAAATTCAGAGGATCCCATATTGATCCTCAGTTGTGCATGCTCAGTCGCTCGCTCGTGTCCGACTCTTTGTGACCCCATGGACTGAAGCCCATCAGGCTCCTCTGTCTAGGGAGTTCTCCAGGCAAGAATACTGGAGTGGGTTGACATTTCCATCTCCAAGGGATCTTCACAACCCAGGGATCGAACCCAAGTCTCCTGCATTGACAGGCGGGTTCTTTACTACTAAACCACCTGGGAAGACCTGATCCTCAGTTAGAATACTCCATGTTTTATCATAACTGTGAGAACACATGCATCATTGCCTCTCCCATAGCACATCTTAGCCTTTGTAAATACTGCCCATGACCTTTAAGGTCTTAACAATTTTGTGAAGAGGAAAGCCAAGTCTGCTGTAGGGATGAGATGCAGTGAAGTCATGTTTTCTTCACCACAGATTTTGGGAGTGGGTGCTGGGAGGACAGCTGGAACCTCACTGAAGAAATATCAAATATGCTGCTTAGCAAAAAAAAAAAAAAAAAATCAATTTCAATTATATCACAAAACTTCTGAAACTGGTGCTGTCTTCTGAGCAGAAAATAATGATAACAGTAAAGTTCTAGTTATGAAAACTTTAAAAGGTATAATCATTGTCACCAAAAAACACTGAACTATTTTATTCAACCCCATTCATTCTTAGCTCCATGGACCACTTTATTTTGAAGAGTTATGAGACAAGTCTGAGGGAGAGAAAGACTAGAAAAAACAGTGATGCTTTGCAACAGGTAAAGAATTTTTCACATACCCTGAGGTAGAGGTGATTTGAACCTTTATTATATCATAATTATTCTATATTGGGTTAACTGTTATGATCTTTATTGTTGGGCATTTTACTGGTTTGCTTTTGTTGATGTTTCTAGGCTGAACTTGGTCCTAATTTTAGCTTCTGTTTAATGAGTATGGTTGCATTTGTACCCTTCCCAGCTGACCACAGTCTTGCTCCTTCACCCTTCACTTGTCTCTTGTTCTGAATCTGACTTGTTGATTCTGATTCTTAATTCAGTTGTGCCAAACTCTGCAGTGAGAACTGGAAGATGTCAGAACAAGACAATGACGAAGAAAACTTGTGGCTCATCATTCCTTACTGGCAACATATGCTCAGTTCAGTCGCTCAGTCGTGTCCAACTCTGCGACCCCATGGACTGCAGCACAGCAGGCCTCCCTGTCTGACACCAACTCTCAGAGTTTACTCAAACTCATGTCCATTGAGTCGGTGATGCCATCCAACTATCTCATTCTCTGCCATGCCCTTCTCCTCCCGCCTTCAATCTTTCCCAGCATCAGGGGTCTTTTCAAATGAGTCACCTTGCATCAGGTGGCCAAAGTATTGGAGTTTCAGCTTCAGCATCAGTCCTTCCAATGAATATTCAGGACTGATTTCCTTTAGGATGGATCCTTTGGGATCTCCTTGCTGTCCAAGGGACTCTCATGAGTCTTCTTCAACACCACAGTTCAAAAGCATCAATTACTCTGCACTCAGCTTTCTTTATAGTCCAACTATCACATCCATGCATGACTACTGGAAAACTATAGCTTTGACTAGACAGACCTTTGCTGGCAAAGTAATGTCTCTGCTTTTTAATATGCTATCTAGGTTAGTCATAACCTTCCTTTCAAGGAGTAAGCATCTTTTAATTTCATGGCTGCAATCACCATCTGCAGTGATTTTGGAGCCCCAAAATACAAAGTCTGTCATTGTTTCTACTGTTTCTCTATCTATTTTCCATGAACTGATGGGACCAGATGCCATGATCTTAGTTTTCTGAATGTTGAGTTTTAGGCCAACTTCTTCACTCTCCTCTTTCACTTTCATCAAGAGGCTTTTTAGTTCCTCTTCACTTTCTGCCATAAGGGTGGTGTCATCTGCATATCTGAGGTCATTGATATTTCTCCTGGCAATCTTGATTCCAGTTTGTGCTTCGTCCAGTCCAGCATTTCTCATGATGTAATCTGCATATAAGTTAAATAAGCAAGGTGACAATATACAGCCTTGATGTACTCCTTTCCTGATTTGGAACCAATCTGTTGTTCCATGTCCAGTTCTAACTGTTGCTTCTTGACTTGTATATAGATTTCTCAGGAGAAAGGTCAAGTGGCCTGGTATTCCCATCTCTTGAAGAATTTTCCACAGTTTGTTGTGATCCACACAGCCAAAGGCTTTGGCATAGTCAATAAAGCAGAAGTAGATGTTTTCTGAAACTCTTGCTTTTTCAATGATCCAGCGGATGTTGGCAATTTGATCTCTGGTTCCTCTGCCTTTTCTAAATCCAGCTTGAACATCTGGAAGTTCATGGTTCACATACTGTTGAAGCCCGGCTTAGAGAATTTTGAGCATTACTTTGCTACCATGTGAGATGAGTATAATTGTGCAGTTTGAGCATTCTTTGGCATTGCCTTTCTTTGGGATTGGAATGAAAACTGACCTTTTCCAGTCCTATGGCCACTGCTGAGTTTTCCAAATTTGCTGGCATACTGAGTCCAGCACTTTCAAAGCATCATCTTTTAGGATTTGAAACAGCTCAACTGGAATTCCATCACCTCCACTAGCTTTGTTTGTAGTGATGCTTCATAAAGCCCACTTGACTTCACATTCCAGGATGTCTGGCTCTAGGTAAGTGATCACACCATTGTGATTATCTGGGTCGTGAAGACCTTTTTTGTATAGCTCTTCTGTGTATTCTTGCCACCTCTTCTTAATATCTTCTGCAACACAAGCTACTTATTTATATAAGATTCAATGGCACATATCCAACAGGCACATCAGTAAGCTTTTTCATTGATTTTCCCCAGATGAAATTATATTTTTTTTGGTCAAAAGAGTCAGATATGGATGAGTTAATGCAAATCCACTCATGTTAATGGAAACAACAAGTAGGGAGACAAACAAAACCAAACATCAAAAAATCCAGACTGTCTATAGGAACGTCAATAGAATTTGTATCCTACTGTTGTGTGAAAATTGTATAAATCTTAATTATGCTGAACTGGTTCACAATGATTTTCAGGTCTACTACCTCCTTCTAATTCTCCGCATATTCATTCTACTAATTTTTGAGATTTTGATATTGAAACTCCAATGAAAAATCTTCTACTTAAAAAATAACTGTAATATATAGTGGAACTATATGTAACTTTGTTCTGTATTTTCCAAGTCTCCTATAAATGTGTTATCATATTTTCATAATTTGAAAAATTAAAATTAAAAAAAACTCCAAATGAACCAAAGAAAAAGTTTCAAAACACCTGAAAAAGGTTGAGGAGCAACATCTTCATATTGGAAGGATAACTAGTGTTTATCATTATATGTCCCTCATGCTCTTTTAGTAAGCATCCTTTTAGATATATAAAAGCCTCATAGGTTCCTTCCATTTTCTACTAAACCATTTACCCCATTTCCTTTAGGGGACACTTCTCTCTATGAAAGAAACAGCAAGTTGCCTAAGAGTGTGGTAAAGATTTGCCAAGGGAAAGAAAAAAAGGAAAGAATTAAAAATGAACATATCTAAAAATCAAGGATTTCTAACATGCCAGTAAAGTATTTTGTAGGTAAGATAACTAGGAAAAAAAAAGAAGAAAGATGAGAGATTAATGGCAAACCAGTCCAAGGCCCTTTATTTATCCCCAGGCCAAAAGAAAACTAACAAACCCCCTGTCTGTGAATTTACAGAAGACTTCTGTCCATTTGGACTTCCACTATTCAGGTACACTTTGGTCAGGATGGATGTGCATTTTGTACACAGAAGGGTATTTAAGTCAACAGAAAAAAAATACATCTCTATCTCTTACATTTACCTGCTAATTATAGTTCCTGGCACTGGCTTAGAACAAGAACAAAAACTTATTAAATCCTCACTGGTGAGAGCGCCATGCTGACTGACTTTCACCTTGGTGTTTAAAGGAAATCCAGTCAGGCTAGTGAACAGGCCTCCTCTACCAGTTCTAACAATCCCCTGGGATTTACTTTTCCCTTTTCCAACAAAACTGAAGAATGTTTCTTGCAGGAAAGCAATTCCTCATTAAAAACCAGCCACTCTTGTGAGCCAGGCTTCAGTTAATGACCACTGAGAGCCAAACATCCAGGGCAGCCCAGCCACAGTCCAGGCACGTCCAGGGCAGTAATGGGTCGTTAGTTGTTCTAAGGACTAGTGCGCTTGCACGAGTGAATGTATAAATTCCAAAGAAGAGTTACATGCTCACTGTAAGACCAGACCCTGACATGGAACTCCAGAGCCACATTTTATGCCTTAAGCACACATACAAACACAAATTCTTTTACCTTGACCCTATTCTCCTTTTGGTTCACCTCAAGCTGATCTTTGCACAAATTTAAACCTTGTTTATTTCTCCCCAAAGTCCAAGTTGCTCCCACCTTTCATCATCATCTCCCATTCTTGCCTGCAATGGGCTACAAATCTTCCCATGCAGAGTGGGCTTGCAAAGACAGAGGAAGACCTAGGACCTGAGAAGAAATGGCAACCCACTCCTATACTCTTGCCTGGAAAATTCCACGGACAGAGGAGCCTTGTAGGCTACAGTCCATGGGGTCGCAAAGAGTTGGACACGACTGAGCCACTTCACTTCACTTCATGATCCAAAAGAAAGCATTCGACAGATGTAAATGAAATTACATTATCATCCTATCAGTCTGATGCACACATTAGCATCTGTATAAAGTTAACAGCTATCTGCTATTAAACAATGGGAGAAAATATTTGCAAATGATGTGACCAACAAGGGATTAATCTCCAAAATTTAAAAACAATTCATGTGGTTTAATATCAAAAAAACAAACAACCTCCCCCCCAACCAAAAAAAAAACAGGCAGAAGACCTAAATAGACATTTCTTCAAAGAAGACATACAGATGGCCAAGAGGCACATGAAAAGATGTTCAACAATGCTGATTATTACAGAAATGCAAATAAAAACTACAGTGTGATAGCATCTCACACTAGTTGGAACACCCATCATTCTGACTACAAAGAATAAATGCTGGAATGGGTGTGGAGAAGAGGGAACCCTCCTACACTATTAGTGGGAATGGAAATTGGTACAACCAGTATGGAGAACAGTATGGAGGTTCCTCAAGAAACTAAAACTAAAGCTACTATACGATTCAGTGGTTCCACCCATGGGCATATACCTGAAGAAAACCTTGGTTCAAAAGGATACACGCACCACAATGTTCACCGCAATGCTGTTTACAACAGCCAAGACACAGAAGCTATCTAAATGTCCACTGACAGATGAATGGACAAAGAAGATGTGGTACATGCATACAGTGGAACATGACTCAATCAGAAAAAAGAGTGAAATGCCATTTGGAGCAACATGAATGGCCCTGGAGATTATCATGCTAAGTGAAGTAAGTCAGGTAGAGAACAACAAATATCATATAACATTATATGTGGAATTTTAGAAAATGATGCAACTGAACTTAATTACAAAACAGAAATAGACTTACAAACTTAAGAGATGGATCTTATGCTTACCATGGGGAATGGGAGAGAAGAGAGAGAGATTGGGAGTTTCGGATTGACATGCATACACGGCTATATTTAAAATATTATATGTAACAAATGAGGACCTACCTATTTTTAAAAATTAAAAAAAAATTAATTCAAAATTTAAAAAAGATGTCAGTCAGTTCAGTTCAGTTGCTCAGTCGTGTCTGATTCTTTGCGACCCCATGAATCACAGCATTCCAGGCCTCCCTGTCCATCACCAACTCCCAGAGTTCACTCAAACTTATGTCCATCGAGTAGGTGATCCCATCCAGCCATCTCATCCTCTGTCGTCCCCTTCTCCTCCTGCCCCCAATCCCTCCCAGCATCAGAGTCTTTTCCAAAAAAGATGTGGGATATATACATATGTGTGTGTGTGTATAGCTATATATATCTATACATATATTACCTTTGTATGTGTGTGTGTATATATATAGATATAGATAGATAGATAGCTAAACTGGACTATTACTCAGCCATGAAAAAGAATGAAATACTACCATTTACAGCAACATGGATGGACCTAGAGAACATTATGCTGAGTGAAATAAGTCAGACAGAGAAAGACAAAAACTATTTTATCACTTATAAAGTGTGGAATCTGAAAAATAACACAAATGAACATATACACAAAACAGAAACAGATTCACAGATATAGAAAACAAACCTGTGGTTACCAAAGGGGAGGCAGGAGGTACAAATAGGAGTATGGGATTAACAGATATAAACTACTACATTTAAAATAGATAAGTAACAAGGCTTTACCATACAGCACATGATTGAAGCCATGAAATTAGAAGACACTCCTTGGAAGGAAAGCTATGACCAACCAAGGCAGCATATTAAAAAGCAAAGACATCACTTTGATGACAAAGGTCTGTGCAGTCAAAGCTATGGTTTTTCCAGCAGTCATGTACAGATGTGGGAGTCAGACCATAAAAAAGGCTGAGTGCCAAAGAATTGGTGCTTTCCAATTGTGGTGTTGAAGAAGACTCTTGAGAGTCCCCTGGACTGCAAAGAGATCAAACCAGTCAATCTTAAAGGAAGTCAACCCTGAATAGTCATTGCAAGGGCTGATGCTGAAGCTCCAATACTTCAGTCATCTGATGTGAAGAGCCAACCATTGGAAAAGACCCTGATGCTGGGAAAGATTGAAGGCAGGAGGAGAAGGGAGCGGCAGAGGATGAGATGATTAGCTAGCACCACTGACTCAATGGACATGAGTTTGAGCAAACTCTGGGAGATAGTGGAGGACAGAGAAGCCTGGTGTGTTACAGTCCAAGAGGTTACAAACGGTTGGACACGACTTAAGTGACTGAGCAACAACACAGGGTTTATAGTCATATCTTATAATATTATAAGCCATTATTATATTATAGCCATTATCTTATAATAACCTATAATGAAGTATAATCTGCAAAAATACTGGATCACTATGCTATATACCTGAATCTAGTATATTATTACAAATCAACTATACTTCGACTAAAAACAGAAAAAACAACTCCTGAATTGGCTGCTTCTTCAACCACAGTCTCCTCACAACATTCTCCCTCAGCTCTCTTCTTTATTCGAGGTGTGCCAGTTTCCCCAAACCTGCCAGTCACTGTCAGTGTTAGTCGCTCAGTTGTGTCTGACTCTTTGTGACCCCAGGGACTGTAGCCCACCAGGCTCCTCTGTCCATGGGATTCTCCAGGCAAGCATACTGGAGTGGGTTGCCATGCCCTCCTCCAGGGGATCTTCCCGACTCGGGGATCAAACCCAGGTCTCCTGCATTGCAGACAGATTTTTGCTGTCTGAGTCACTAACCAGGGAAGCCCCCCTAAAACCTATACTTGGATTAAATTATGCCTCCTCATTCAGGAAAAACAAGAGCACTACTTCCCTCAAAGAGCTGTTGTGAGAACTAGATGAGTTAATCCAGGTTAAACCGTGGCACAAGCCTTCCTCACACCAGATATTCAATAAACGTCAGCTTTAATATTACACCTATCTGATGTATGGCCCTGGATACATATCGACCAAGGCAGCTGCCCCAAACTCATCCCTTTTCATTTGTAAGAAATCAAAGGTGTTGACTTAAGACCAAGCCAGTGAACTTTTGAAGTTAATAAAGCCATCCCCACTGAGCCACTTCTGAGTGTGGCCTTGGGACCTCAGCAATGTAGCTTGAGAATATGCTGAATGACAGAGCACTGGTCCATCTAAGGACACTGACAAGCATGACACCTCTCATCTGTTGAATCCATCATCTGGCCAGTGCAAAGGCCCTTTCAGATCTTTGGTTTCAGCCTGACTTTTAGGTTAGCGTCCCGAGAGTTCAGTCTGTTGGAATGCTGCCTGATGCAAGCGTCATGCAGATGTGCTTGTAAACTGAGGTTACCCTATTCCTAAAGATCAGGATACTAGTGGTTTGATGGGCTTCCCAGGTGGCGCCAGTGGTGAAGAGCCCGCCTGCCTATGCAGGAGACAGAAGAGATGTGGGTTTGATTCCTGGGCTGGGAAGATCCCCTGGAGAAGGGCATGGCAACCCACTCCAGTGTTCTTGCCTGGAGAATAGCTATGGACAGAGGGGCCTGGAGGCTACAATCCATAGGGTCGCAAAGAGTTCGACACGACTGAAGACGCTTAGCACAAACATTGGCTTGAAACTCTCAATGCCCTTGAGAGACTTCTGAGAATTTCTGCAGTATGAAGGGATGGTCATCTCTGCTCCCGGCTGCCTGCCTCTGCAGAATTCTTACTCCCCCTATATCAGGGCTTTTCATTTATTTCTGCCCTGATGTTGAACCTCAAATGGAACTTACCCCTTTTCTTTAACCCAAAAGAAGGGCTCCCTTGGTGGCTCAGTGGTAAAGAATCTGCCTGCCAATGCAGGAGATGCAGGTTCAATCCCTGGGTTGGGAAGATTTTTTGGAGAAGGGCATGGCAAACCACTCCAGTATTCTTGCTGGAGAATTCCATGGATAGAGGAGTCTGGTGGGCTATAGTTCTTGGGTCGAAAAAGAGTAGCACATGACTTAGCAACTAAAGAACAACAGCCCCAAACATATAAAGGGACCTGTTTTGGAGAAGATTTTATTGAAGGCTTGAGGAGATGAAAAGAATTTATAATGCAGCCATGTAAGCCACTTAGAATTGCTTTTTGGTCTTTTCTATTCTAAAAGCTTCTCAGCTACTCTGTCATAATGCTTGGAGAATTATTTTTCTGTGTTCTTTTCTCTCTTCTCTGCCTCTCAGGTGTAGACCTCCATTCTCGTCCTAATTTTCTCCTCCTCCTTTATATAGAACTCTTCAGTTGCCTTAGTTCCTGTGCCTGCCTAAACTGGAAAAGAAGAAACTGGAGAGTAAGATCAAGAATTAAAGGAGTATGGGATGGAGAATGTGGTCCACCCCCTTTATGGAGACATGAGTTTCCTAGGGATGGATGACAGGAGCTGGTCTGGAGTTATCTTGAGCATCTGTTCAGTTCAGTCGCTCAGTCACATTCGACTCTTTGCAACCCCATGGACTGTAGCATGCCAGGTTTCCCTGTCCATCACCAACTCCCAGAGCTTGCTCAAATTCATGTCCATCGAGTCAGTGATGCTATCCAACCATCTTGAGCATATCTATCTATCCAGAGCATCCAACTTTCTTGAGCATAGTTTCCCTCAAACCCTGCCAGTACAGGAGAAGATCTCAGCAGAAGCTCTGCGGTGGGCTAAGGGAATTAGAGTTTGAGAAAGTCAAGTGAAGCATGTCTTCATGAAGTGGTTCAGAAATATCTTTACTGTATAACAGAGTTGCCTTGGTGTTTTCTGTAGTACAAATTTGGCAATGATTTTGGCCTTAGTGTTTTAAAAACACATGACTGTCAAGGAAGAGAGATTATAATGATACAGACAAGCACATCCATCAACGTGAAGAGACATTTACAAAAGAAGGCATGGAAAATTGACGGAGCGCTCATTCTGTGCTGGACTTAGAGCACACACTAATTCCATTTCATCCTCATGAACCATCCTTCACTGTGTGGTTATTTCCACTTTGATCACAGAGGAAACCACAACACTGAGAAGTGAGTTAACTTGGGCTGTCCTTCAAAGATACTAAAATCGCTACCTTCACCTGGCCTTTGCATCACCTCTGCTTTGCATCACTCCCTCCAGCAATCCAGGGCTGTCTTTGTTCCCACCTCCTTGTTTCTGTTCTAACTTCAGCAGAGCAATGATGTGTTTTTGCAATCAATCATATACAAGAGCATGCTGCTTCCAAGTGGCTTTCTCCATCTCTGTCTCCTTTACTCTGCTCTTTCTTCTCCATAACACCCACCATCATCTGACATATTCTGTATCTACTTGTTTTAATCTAGTTGTTAAAATTCTCCCCTTCCCTCTAACCAAGATGTAAGTTCCTTGAGGGCAAGGACTGTGCCTGCCATATTCACTAGAGTGTCCTTGGCACCTAGTATAGGGCCTGGTTCAGGGTAAACATTAATACTTATTAAATATTTATTGAATAAGTTAATCAATGGTATGGACCAAGACTCTTTCTGCTCTATGACAATTTACTTTCAAATAGTGTCCCTATAGTCTGTGAATGAGGTATATATTGAATATATAGCAGACATATATACACCTATATATATATATGAATATATTGAACTTATAGAAGATCACAAGTGATGAGAACCACATCTTTTTCTACAGGCTGATTTTGTGGAGGAGGTGGAATTTTACAAGGTTAGTTATTATCTATCTACATGTGTATTTCAGCATTTCATATTGTCATGCTTATGTGCTTTTCCAAATACTCTAATTTAAAAGGAAATAATCCTAGTGGTAGAAGAATATATTTCTGTGCCTCAGATATGTCTATATTTTGATATGCTGGTGCTTTTTTAAACATGCACCCCACTAACTCTTCACTAAAAACAACACAGCAAACATCTACCCCACTGTTGCTGCTCAGCTGGTAAGTCGTGCCTGAATGTTTGGGACCACATGGACTGCAGCACGTCACGCTTCCCTGTCCTTCGCTCTCTCCTGGAGTTTGCTCAAATTCGTTTCCATTGAGCTGGTGATACTATCTAATCATCTCATCCTCTGCCTCCCCAGTTTCCTTTTGCCTTCAATCTTTCCCAGCACCAGATTCTTTCTCAGTGAGTCAGCTCTTTGCATCAGGTGGCCAGAGTATTGGAGCTTCAACTTCAGCATCAATTCTTCCAATGAATATTCAGGGTTGATTTCCTTTAGGATGGACTGGTTTGAGTTCCTTGCAGTCCAAGGGACTCTCAAGAGTCTTCTTCAGCACCACATTTCAAAACATCAATTGTTTGGCACTCAGCCTTCTTTATGGTCCAACTCTCACACCTATACATCCTTCACTGTAAACAGATGTGTTCACTTCTCATGTATTATGTGTCTCTTGGGCTACAGAACACTCAATGCATAATGTTAAGAAAAAGAATACTGCTAACTTAATGCTTTGGAAATATACCTATTTCCCAAAAGTACCTTTTAAAATGAAGAAAAAATAAGTATATTCTGAAGTGAATTTACTATGTGAGATAGCTAATCTTACACATGGCTCTTTCGCTTATAAAGGAGTACATTTTCTCCTTTATAATTAAGACTCAAGGAAAACAAATGAATTTAAAGAAACAGTTTTTGCAACATTAGGAATCTTGAGTAGGGATCAAAAATGCTTTAAATTTAACAGAAATACTTTATTTAGAAGACTTTATTATTAAACTGCTATGTATTCTATAATAAAATAAATCCTTTCCAGAGATCATAAAATATAGAATAAACATTACTTTCCCTTATAAAATTTTGTGAGCAATACCTTGTCCCTGCCCTGCTTCCAAACATGTGCAAATTATTTATAGTGGAAGGACATTATCATAAATGCATCTGATTAAGATCTGACTTTTATCCACAGGGAACTTGTGTTTAAATATAACTATCTCGGTAAGATCACCCATTACTAATATTTCTCCTCCTACTATTATTATTTATGCTACTGCTACTACTTCTTGCTGTTACTGCTACGGACACAATCCACCTCTCCCCCATCGTCACCACCAGCGTTTAGTTTACAAAGAGCTTTTAATACAGACTCATTAAATCCTTAAAACAGATCTATGAGATTTCCATACACACCTCACGATTCCTATTACAGATGAGAAAACTGGGCAGAGAGAATTGTAACTTGACCAAGGTTAAAAAGTAGCAGAGTCATTATTTGAAGCTGAGTCTGCTGCTGCTGCTGCTGCTGCTGCTAAGTCGCTTCAGTCATGTCCGACTCTGTGTGACCCCAGAGACGGCAGCCCACCAGGCTCCCCCGTCCCTGGGATTCTCCAGGCAAGAACACTGGAGTGGGTTGCCATTGCCTTCTCCAGAAGCTAAGTCTACTTGCTGCCAAGTGCCCTTATTTAAAATGAGGATACCACAATAAAACTATTCTACATTCCAAAGCCATACATTGTCATATATGATTATTCTGCATTTTCCCTAATACACTAACCACCCTCTTTCCCCCCAGTCTTTATCTTTTCACTATGAAAAGCAATCCTTGACTGCATTAGCTAAAATGCAATGTAGCCACAAGCCATCAGTTTCTGTCTTCAGAGACTCAGAAACTTTATCAAGTTCCCCACCACCATGAATGTTGTTAGAATTTGAGAAATAGGTAGCTTATCAGATTAGCCTGCTAAATTAAGTAGCAGTGAGCAAAGACACGCAGCCAATTTGTTATGTGTAACATTTACCCATTGAGATAAAAATGTTCTCTGCCCTTCTAGGTTAACACAAATGAGAGAAAAATGTCATTGACAGCACACATGATAAGAAAACATAACAGCCTGTTACTATCTCACCAAGAGGGACTTCAGAAGTGGTCTAAGTTAAGCACACTTAAAGAAAGCCTCAGGAAGAAGAGCGGTACCTGAATGCAGACAAGTAAAACTCCTCTCGCTGGAGCAGATGGAAACAATAAACCACAGTTCATGCATACAATGCAATGTTACATTCATCCACCAAAATGATGTTATATGGTCAATGTTTTTAATGTGAAAAGATTGTACATTTACATTACTAAAAGAAAAGGATGTGTGTTACGGCGTACATGTGTTATAAATATATTAGTGGTGATGGCGGTGGTTTAGTCACTAAGTCCTGTCTGACTCTTGCGACCCTATGGACTATAGTCCTCCAGGCTCCTCTGTCTATGGAATTCTCTAGGCCAGAATACTGGAGTGGGTAGCCATTCCCTTCTCCAGGGAATCTTCCCAATCCAGGGATCAAACCCAGATCTCCCGCATTGCAGGTGGATTCTTTACTGATTAAGCCACTGCTGCTGCTACTGCTAAGTCGCTTCAGTCGTGTCCGACTCTGTGCGACCCCATGGACTGCAGCCTACCAGGCTTCTCCGTCCCTGGGATTCTCCAGGCAAGAACACTGGAGTGGGTTGCCATTTCCTTCTCCAATGCATGACAGTGGAAAGTGAAAGTGAAGTTGCTCAGTGGTGTCTGACTCTTAGCAACCCCATGGACTGCAGCCTACCAGGATCCTCCATCCATGGGATTTTCCAGGCAACAGTACTGGAGTGGGGTGCCATTGCCTTCTCCAGGGAAACCTTCCCAACCCAGGGATCGAACCCAGATCTCCCGCATTGCAGGTGGATTCATTACTGACTAAGCCACTAGGGAAGCATATTAGTGCATAATACATATTATAAATACTACACACACACAGACAACACCAACGTGTTAGCAGTCCTGGAATGATTTGTAATTATGGTTACAAGCAAATGCTCTTTTTTGGTTTTCCCATATTTTCCATTTGTTCTAAGGACAAATGGATTGCCAACATAAAGAAAAAGTAAAATGTGATAAAAATTTTGTGTATTTTTGTTCTAATATTTTGTTGAGCCATTTAGAATGTTTCAGATATGATGACACCTCATTCCTAATTACTTCCACAGGCATCTCATAAAACTGGCAGATTTTCCTATTAACCATAATACCATTACCACACCAAGAAAATTAATAATACTATCCCAATATTGTCTCATACCCTATCTATATGTACATGTCTTTAGCTGTCCCTCAGATATCTTTCATAGCTGCCTTCTTTTGGAACCAGGATTCAGTAAAGTTCATAGCTGCCTTCTTTTGGAATCAGGATTCAGTAAAGTTCATAGCTGCCTTCTTTTGGAACCAGGATTCAGTAAAGTTCACATGCTGAATTTGGTTGTTGTGCCTTTTTAGAAACTTCTAACCTAATAAAGCCCAATTCCTCAATCTTTGCATTCCCCCATCCCACACACATACCTTTTAAAAAACAACATTCACTTTTAATCAACATTTTCATTCTTGTAGAATGTTTAATATTCTGGCTATGTCAGATTTTTCCCTTATGGAACTAAATTTCTTATTCTCTGCGCTTTTCTCACATCATATTCTTATTTTGAGTGTAAGATCATCTCTTATTGCTCAAAATCTTTTAATAATAGCACTCTTTTTTGGTAGCTTTCTTCTGTTGCTTGCATATCTGTGCCCTCCAGATTATTTTTTCTATTTGTTTTTGCCTTTGCTTTGGGTATGTTTTTTAAACACACCTCATTTAACCCGAAAACCAGCTACAGATGAAAACCCATCCCTCTGTGGTTGTCTCTCTAAACCTGGGTACGATCTTCATGCCAACTTCCCAGAGTCTATGAACATTCCAGGATCTTCTTTTTAAGAAGAACTGTTTAGCTTGTAGCTATTTGTGACTACTATTGATGCTAAGTCCAGGGAAATAATTTTGCTAATGACTTAGCTACCATTTTGGCATGTTGGTGTCCCAACCATTTCCTTTTCCTTCTCAGCGTATCAGCTACGTATATGCTTGAATTCTGTTAGGTTCCTTACTTTATGTGACAGACACATTTATTTCATTAGATTCTGCTTAACTAGCTCCTTACAATAACTATTTTTGTTGCACAGACACCATTCTCGACTTTAACGTTTTGCTTGCCTATGAGTAACTGGAGAAACGCACGGTGGCAAATCTGGAGTATATGTGGTCACATTTGATTAGCTCCTATAATGGAGAGGAGGAATATATTATCTTTGATATTGTATACTTCAGCTAAGATTTTTTTTTATAAAGCAAACAAACAAAAAGCTCCACTGTTTTTTAACTTTGAGACGCTATGTGGTTTTTTTTTTTTTAATTGTAGTTTCATTTATACTTACCTTCTTATATTTTTCTTATGCTGACATTAAAAAGGGCGTGTATTCTCAAGTGACACTGTGTGGTGGTGGCTTTAGAATTCAAGCAGAGGGGGAAGCCAGGCTGGGATTTTAAAAATTTATGAGTAAAATCCACCAAGTGGATAATATTTTTGATGATATTGGCATTTGCCTCAGTGACCTTAAAGTCCCTTCCAGTTCTGGGGGGGTTCTTCATTCTATGGTTTCAGTATTTTATTCTACTATAACTTGGGTTTATTCTATGAATGCTTGCCTTCATTCTCTGCCTACATGTAGCCAAAACAACAACATAATTGTGTGCGTAAGAAAGAGAACTATTTATCAAACGATTTTATTTGTGGATAGGTAACTGATTGGTTTTCAATGAGCTGTTTCATTATTTTATATGTTCAGCCACAGTTTTAAATAATGGAAGCCTTACGAGTCTTGCTCCTCACCCTGCTAGGAAGAAATTCCTTCTTGGATGTTGATTATGGTTTGTTTGCCTTGCTTTTCCTAGTAAGGCCTATAATTTAGGAAACAAAGCTCTTGTCTGTAATTTAATATGTGCCCCCTAATACCTAATAATGTACCTTACAGGAACTCTAGAAATACTTAGTGGCCATCTCTGAATCTAACAAAATGTGCAACACTGTCTCATGTCTTTCCGCTGCTGGGACTGACCATACTTGGTTGTTTTCAGTCTGTTTTCTCTGTCTCCACCTGGTTTATAAACCCAGACACCAAATAGCAAAGTTTGCTCGAGTCATTTCCCTTTCTCTCTATTCCAAGACAAGCAGGCAATTACTACTGGCACTTTAAAGAAGACAATTATCAGTGGCGAAAATCTCTTGTGTTCTACTGTAAAGAAAAGAGATTGTGTTAGTTTTCTAGGCCAATCTTTCCCTGGCACCAATGGTGACCCTCAGACAACTTGTGAATGAAGAAATATGAGGTTCTGAGCACTGAGCATTTCACATTACCTCTTTTACTACCACCAGGCTCAAAATAAATCTAGCTAAGAATAGTGCAGGAGAAAAGGCCATGAGAGGCCACAGCCAGAGAAACTTAAAGGTGAGAGTCTCATTAACATTAAATTATTTGCCCAATTTTATTACGTGAGGTTTAAAAAAAACATATGTTTGCTAAGTGAAAAAAATCAAAGACACACACACTGCGTGACTTCACTTATATGTGAAATCTAAAAAACAAAACAAATGCACAAAATAACAAAACAGAAAGAGTCACAGATACAGAGAGCAAACAGGTGGCTGCCAGAGGGGAGAGCGGTGGGAAGATGAGATAGATAGATGAAGGCGATTACAAGGTACAAATTTCCAATTATGAAGTAAATGATTCATGGGTATGAAATACACAGTGTGGAAAATATAGTCAACAGCAGGCACCACTTTTGTACGGGGACAGATGGCAACTAGACTTATTGTGGTGATCGTTCCAGAACGCGTAGAAATACTGAAGCACTGTGTTGTGTTAACAGGAACTAACACAGTATTGTAGGTCAGCTACACTTCAAAACCAACCAACAAGCTCATAGAAAAAGAGGTCAAATTTGTGGTTACCAAAGGGGAGGGGAAGGGGACTGGATGAAGGCAGCTGAAACATACAAACTTCCAGCTGTAAGATAATAAGCACCAGGGGAGTAAGGAGCAACATGATAAATATAATTAACACTGCTGTATGTTGTACAGTAAAGCAGTAAAGGGGTTAAGAGAGGAAATCCTAATGTTTTTCATCGCAAGGAAAAAAATATTTTAATATAATAAACTGTTAGAATAAAGGGGTGAAAAATTGATGACCACAGAAAACTGGCATTTGTGATGATGTGCCCCTCCTAATTCAGTAAGTTTTCTTTATTAAAAACATTTTTCATTTACTGTATTGAAGTATAGTTGATTCACAATGTTGTTGATTTCTGCCAGACAAGCGATTCAGTTATATATATAACTGAACACACACACATTTTTTTTTATATACTTTTTTGTTTGTTTGTTTTTGTCTTACTCTACATCTGTATGAGATGACGGATGTTCACAAACTTACTGTGGTCAACATTTCATGATGCATGTAAGTCATATCACTATGTTGTACACCTTAAACTTATACAGTGCTCTATGTCAATTATATCTCAATAAAACTAGAAGGAAAAATAAAATGAAAACAAGCAAAAAAACCAATATTTTACCACCTTTAGTGCAGTTTCATGTCACCTCCGTAAGAGTAAGGATTCAAATGGTGTGTCTACTGTGCACACACACTATGACATGTTTAAAAGATGTTTCTTTGTGCAAATGCAGGTTTTATCAAATGCTGCTGTCATTTCTAAGCTGCCAAAAATGTTAATTCACATGAGCATCAGTTTATTTTTGCTTTACTAGAGGCAAAGGTTTCCTTACAAGTCCAGAAAATGTTATGTTTCTGTACTGGATTAATCCTTTGAGTCACATCAATGTGCCTAAAATGACTTCAGCTAAAGACGTCTATTTCTTTTCCAGTGAGACTTGAACGTATCTGAACAAATGGCCTGACCTTGTCAGGAACAAGAACATCCAAGCAGCTTAGGTCGCTGATCAGTTTGGACTATTTTTTTTGTTGTGATGGCTGAAGGGATGACAACTAACATTTTATCAGAAACAGAACTACTCTCATATGAATTATCATTCTTAAGTCATGTATATGAAAATCCTACAAATACAAATATCCTGACCAAGTATAAAGCTTACCAATGATGTGCTACTATAAGTCTTATTCCTCCTGAGTTATGAAAATCAGACATTTCAATTCTAGGCTACTGGAGTTGGAGTCAGTGGACAAGCTAAGTCATGATCGAAACCTATTGCTACAATCTTGAATACATCATTTACCCTTTGAGAGGCTCGGTGTCCTCATCTAAAAACTGAAAGGGCTCATTTTATCCTTGTGGAGGTTCCTAGAAGCTTGATGTGCAATGGTTTTCTATTTCTAAGACATGCACTGTAATCTTGACATCTTCTCAGGCTACAATTCAAGTGAGGCCAAGCTTACAAACACCTTACTTAAGGATACTTCCAATACCTTCTTTTTAAAAAAAAAACTTCAAACTTTTTATCTTGTATTGGGGTACAGACAGTTAGTAATGTTGCGGTCGTCGCAGGCGAACAGTGAAGGGACTCAGCTGTTACATATGCATGGGTCCATTCTCCCCCAACTCCCCTCCCATCCAGGCTGCCACGTAACGTTGAGTGGAGTTCCATGCGCTACAGGTCCAGGGGATAGGTCTTGTTGGTTATCCACTCTGAATACAGCAGTGTCATATAAACACAGTAAGAGATGACCTTCCCAAATTTCCTAACTATCCCTTCCTTATTATGTCTTTAAGTAAAAAGACTTTCAATTAGTTAGGCCTTTTCCCAGAGTAGGCACTGCCAAGCAATGGGAAACAGAAAACATCAGTCCTGAGTATCACTCCCTCTCATGTTTTAAGTCCCTGATCAAGTTAATTCACACCCCTCCCCTCCTTTTATATTAGCCATGATTATCACACAACTTCTCTGTTGTAAAAATATGCCACCATACTGTGTATATGATTTTCTAATACAGGTTGAAAAAATAAAGACTTTTTTGCCAGGTTTTATTGCTGCATTATTTTTAACATTAAAAACTGAAAGCAAGCTACATGCTCACCAATAAAGGATGATAAAATAAGTTTAACTCCATCCGACTACAGCAATATGCAACAGGTAAATGAACAGTATGAGACAAAGCATCATGCCTTGATATGGAGGACCGATCATGAGGGTAAATTGTTAAACAAAAAAATGTAAGGAGTAGAACAAATGTGCTGTGTGACATCATCTATGTAAAGATAAACAAAATATGTATATATGAACACTGCATATAAAATTCATATTACTCTAATTACATAAAATTATTAAGAAAAATATCTAGCATGGGGTCAGTAAACTCTGTATGGGGCAATTGGGCGTTGTGGGTCACATGGTCTCTGCTACAAATGCATGACTTGGCTATTACAGTGTGAAAGCAATGAGAGATAATATGTAAACAAATGTAAGTGACTGTGTTCCAATAAAACTTTATTTACAAAAACAGGCAGGGAGCTGGATTGGCCCGTGGGCTATAGTTTGCTAACCCCTGATCTAGCACCAAACTGATTAAAGCATTATCTACTGAAAGGAAACCAGAACAGATAAGCAGTCAAGGGGTTTTTTTTTCTCTCTCTGCATTGTTAGATTCTGATTCTACTTTGAGAATGTATACATGAATACTTCTATAATTAAAAAATTTAAAAGAATAAGAAAAGGAATGGCAAGATCAAACCTCTAATTTCACTTCTCTTTTGAAAATAAATCTCAGAAGAGAAAAAGATTTAGATTTGTAAAAATACAGCCATGAAAAGAGTAAAAGCAAACATAGGTACATATTTTAACCCATTAAAAATAGCTCATTAAAAATGTTTTAGATATAATGCAAAAACTAAACTCTAGGAAGATATAGACTAGTAGATTTGACTTTACTAAATGTAAAAAATAAAAAAGTGATCATGAAAAAGAGATGAGAATATACTTTCAACAGATGAAACTAAGAACAGTTTCAAACTAAGAACTTTGATTAGTAAGAAAAGGTTAAAGAGACAGTGGAAAAGTAGAAAAACCATATGGATTAGCAATTCACAGAAGTATAACCTCAAATATCTTTAAACATAAGTCTGCTCAACTTTATTGATAATTATAGCAAAATATGTAATTTTACTTATTACATTTAAAAATTAATTTTGACAGAATGTGAAAAAAAGGAAAAGTAATTAAAAGAATACAAAATATTTCACCCACCACTTAAAGTATCAATACTCTGATCTGACCAATTTTTCTAAGATCTTCCCAATAAACATCCTATGAAGTCATCTTCCTGCCAAGGTTTTGTTCTCTTATCAGCTCTCCAGGGCACGTTAAAGTATGGCAGCCCAGTGGGGAAGGATGGGGGGAAGGGACAGTTAGGGAGTCTGGAATGGACATGCACAATGGATTACACAACAAGGACCTACAGTATGGCACATGGCCTGGACGGGAGGGGAGTTTGGGGGAGAATGATCCATGTGTACGTATGGCCGAGTCCCTTTGCTATTGGCCTGAAACCACCACGACATTGCTAATCAATTATGCTGTTGTTGTTCAGTCACTGTCATGTCCAACTCTTTGCGACCCCATGGACTGCAGCATGCATGTCCTTCACTATCTCCTGCAGTCTGCTCACATTCCTGTCCATTGAATCATGATACCATCCAACCATCTCATCCTCTGCCGCCCCTTTCTCCTCCTGCCCTTGGTCTTTCCCAGCATCAGGGTCTTTTCTAACGAGTCAGCTCTTTGCATCAGGTGGCCACAGTATTGGTGCTTCAGCATCAGTCCTTCCAATGAATATTCAGGGTCGGTTTTCTTTAGGATTGACTGGTTACACCCCCATACAAAATCATAAGTTAAAAAACTATAAAGCTTGGCAGCCCAGAGCCAGCAGAACTGAAGGACAGAGCCCACTGGGGCAGCATCCCACTGTGGAGCGCTCAGGGAGCAGCCAGCCTCCACAGCAAATGAGGACAAGCTGCCCTGTGTTATGTTTCCTTTTCAAATATTTTTTTTACATCAAAAACACATTGCAGGGGAGTGAAGACTTCAGGGACATCCTACAAAAACAGGCTGCATAATTCTGATATTGAAAGCTAGCCACGTTTTAATTAACTGCCAGTACTCAGCCACATCCTCGAGCTCGAGATAGCCAATAACAATCTTGTAATTTCTAAATGTGAATGCCACTCAGGTGGAGACCAAATACTGAAAGTTTCAGCTTACCTCCTAAAGGTAAACATTAAATTTCAGATATCCATAGCAACCAGACCTCCCTCCACCTTAGACGCTTCCTTAAAAAATAAAAAGGAAACGGCATTTCTGTGGTGGATGGCATGTAGACAGTTGCCCATTAAAACGATAACATCAAAATATAAACAGCCAAACCTTTTCATCATTTATTGACAAACGACTTGTTAGACTGCTAATGAAATCCTTCAAATACCTTTTCAGCATGTTGTGAATAAAGACACCAACAGCAGGTTAAATTGACAAGTAATTACAATTAATGCCCCGCCATCATTCGTAGAACACATTTAACCATATACTTGTATGTCAATATTTAATAGCAAAACAGAATTCTAGGAATGCCATTCTGCCCAAAAGTGCTCTATCTGACTTTTACCAGTTTTGCAATCAGCTAGAACATACAAAGAACTCACAGACGGGAAGCCGAGGTGTCCTGATTCTGAAAGACCTTGCCAGCTCAGGGAGTCGGGAATGCTTTGTCACTGCTCTTTTGACAGGGTGAGCAATCAGGGCTGCCTTTCTCACATTCAGGGATTCCATCTGTCACCCCCTCCACTGGGAAATGTTTCTAAAGAGGTAGGTCCTAGTATTTGATTTCGTTCACAAGATGGTTACTTTCCAGTGAAACTTCAGCTGTAGAATGCATGAATAGTACCTTTACACAGAATACTACATAGCTGTGAAAGTAAATGAACTACAACCAAACACAACAGTGTGACTGGATCTCAAACATAACGTTAAACTAACCACACCAGCCATGAATGCACCATACGATTACATTTTCAGAACGTTCATTAACAGGCAAAACTAATTTATGCTGTTGGAAAGTGGGACGGGATGACTAGTTACCCTTTGGGGAGTAGAGACTGGAGGTGAGCTTCCAGGTTTCTCCTAACTGCCTCTGGACAGGTGGTGACAGAACCCGCCTGCCAGTGCAGGAGACCTAAGAGATGAGGGTTTGATCCTGGGTCAGGAAGATCCCCTGCAGAAGGAAATGGCAACCCACTCCAGTACTCTTGCCTGGAGAATCCCATGGGCGGAGGAGCCTGGTGGGCTACAGTCCACAGGGTGGCAAGAACTGAACACAACTGAAGGGACTTAGGACACACAGTTGTCCTAATATTTCATCCAGAGGTTGGCTGCCTGGGTATGTTCACCTAGTAAAACTATCAAACTGTTAAACTCCTAATGTGAGTATTATTCTCTATGGGTATTCTGCTTTCAAAAAATGTATAACAACAACAAACAATCCCAACTCAACAGGCACTAAGAAGCATATATTGCAATTAGGATAAATAATCTTTATCCCCCAGAAATGCAGGGTCAAGTAGGGGAGACAGTTAAAAACCAAAACCATATTATTGTGTCAGACTTCCCTGGTGGCACAGTGGAGAAAAATCTGCCTGCCAATGCCGGGGACACGGGCTCGATCCCTGACCCAGGAAGATCCCACATGCCTCGGAATAACTAAGCCCACGCACCACAACTACTGAGTCTGTGCTCCAGAGGCTGTGAGCTGCAACTCATGACCCTATGTGCCACAACAGCTGAGGCCCGCACACCTCGAGTCTGTGCTCCACAGCAAGAGAAGCCACCGCAACGGGAAGCCCGTGGACCACACTGAAAGAGGAGCCCCACTCGCTGCACCTAGACGGAGCCTGAGCGAAGACCCAGTAGAGCCAGAAAGAAAGAAAGAAAGAAAAACCAAACAAAACAAAACCATAGATCCAGTACAGCCAAAAAGAAAGAAAGAGAAAAAAAAAACAAACATATTATTGTGTATGATCAGGCTATTAAAGAGTTAGGAGAAGGGCACTACAGGAGTGACGTCTTCTGCTCTCAAGGTGAAGGTGAAGGGCATCCATAGAAGGTGATACTGGGCCAAGCCTTGACTCCTGAGTTCATTCAGCACCAAGCAAAGGGCAAGGGCATTCTTGGCTTGGGTATCACCAGAGCTCGGGGCCTGGGACAATGGTGGAAGAGAAGGATATACGTCGTGTGAGAACATGACAGTCAGCCACCCAGAGTGCTCATCTATGTATTCGCAGAGTAATTCACAGTTTTTCAGGGAGCACTTTACTCACATGCAATTGCAAGACGCTCATCTTCAAAGGAGCAATCTCTCTAAAGACAAGTAAGTCAACTATGAAACAGGAGTGGACAAGCTGGCTTAAAATTCAACATTTGGAAAACTAAGATTGTGGAATCCAGTCCCATTGCTTTATGGCAAATAGATGGGAAAAAATGGAAACAGTGGCAGACTTTATTTTCCCTGGCTCCAAAATCACTGCAGATGGTGACTGCACCCATGAAATTAAAAGATGTTTGCTCCTTGAAAGAAAATCTATGACAAACCTAGACAGTGTTTAGGGAATATCAGTTTCCCAAAAAAGGTCTGTATAGTCAAAGCTATGGTTTTTCCAGTGGTCATGTATGGATGTGAGAGCTGAACCATAAAGAAGGCTGAGTGCGAAAGAATTGATGCTTTTCAACTGTGATGCTGGAGAAGACTCTCAAGAGTCCCTTGGACTGCAAGGAGATCAAACCAGTCAATCCTAAAAGAAATCAACCCTAAATATCCTTTGGAAGGACGGATGCTGAATCTGAAACTCCAATACTTTGGCCACTGATGCGAAGAGCTAATTCATTTGAAAAGACCCTGATGCTGGGAAAGATTAAGGGCAGGAGGAGAAGGGGGCAACAGAGGATGAGATGCTTGGATGGCATCACTGACTCAGTGGACATGAGTTTGAGCAAACTCCAGGAGATAGTGAAGGACAGGGAAGCCTGGCGTACTGCAGTCCATGGGGTTGCAAAGATTCAGATAAGATGAGTGACTAAACAATGCAACACCAGGAAGTCTGGGAAAGGAAGGGACGGAGAAAGGACAGAAGCCAGGCTGTAAATACTAACACTTGTGACAAGCACAGCAATAAGGGCAATAACCACAATTTATGCTTCATACTTGATATGCATAGTCTGATGCACTGAATTCTCACAGCAAGTCTAGGAGCTGGGGACTATCACTATCCCCATTTCACAGATGCCAAAACTGGGGCTTAGTGAGGCTCCCTAACTGCCCACGGCCACACAGCCTGTAAGCAGCAGAGCTACTGCTGGAACCTGGTGGGCGTCACCCTTGAGGCCTGTCGGCTCCATGAATGTCCTTGCATGGGCACCAGCCTCAGATGTCACACACCTGCTCTCTCCTTGCAGGCTGTGCAAGACAGCTGCAAACCCATCGGTCAGGACCACAGCTTCCTCAGTGACCAAGTGACCACCCTGGAGCTGCAGGGACTAGGAGAGACTGGTGGATGACTTCCGTTCCTCCACTCCCTCTCTTTCCATCTTTCCCAGCTTGGATAAGAGCATCAACTTCAGTGTTTCTGCTTCCTGGAACAGGAAAAGACAGGGGCTGGACACACCTCTGTCTGGCCACCACTCCTGTCCATCCTCAAGCTATGATGGGGCTGATTGCCTTTCTGGGAACATTTTCACTCCCACTGTCCTCATCCCTGATGTTAAAGTGTTAGTTGCTCAGCTGTGTTCGATTCTTTGCAACCCTATGGGCTGTAGCCCACCAGGCTCCTCTGTCCATGGGATTCTCCAGGCAAGAATACTGGGGTGGGTTGCCATACCCTCCTCCAGGGGATCTTCACAACCCAGGGATCAAACCCAGGTCTCCTGCACTGCAGGCGAATTCTTTACCGTCTGAGACACCAGGGAAGCCCTTTATCCCATGCTGAGTGAGTGAGTGAAGTGAAGTCGCTCAGTCGTGTCTGACTCTTTGCGACCCCATGAACTGTAGCCTACCAGGCTCCTCCATCCATGGGATTTTCCAGGCAAGAATACTGGAGTGGGTTGCCATTTTCTTCTCCAGGGAGATCTTCCCGACCCAGGGATTGAACCCAGGTCTCCCGCATTGTAGGCGGATGCTTTACCATCTGAGCCACCAGGGAAGTCCTCATCCCTTGCTGAGGGATTCTTAATATCTGTAGCTCCCTGGAATATGTGTTCTTGAATAGAAGTGGCTTGAAACAGTGAAATACATGAACAGCTTGGGTCTGAGCCACACGGAGAAATTACCTGGAGGAGGTAATCTGGAGACCAGAGATGAGGACTCCATGTGCTTTTGCCGAAGCGCCAATTTAACCTTGATGACAGGGCCGGAGCTGGAGTGTCCTGTGCGGAATGTCTTTAAAGAAATGTGTGCTATCCCAAAGGAGGAGGCAAGGCAGCGTTCAAATGGAGGCAGCAGGCTTTGTTTTCTAAGCCGGACTCCAGTTTCTTTGTCCTGGTTGTTTTTTCCACAAGGAAGGGTCTGATAGCAAACTGCTCAAAGGAGCCAAATGTGGCTGGGCGGGCGGCTCCCACCCCTCCCCAGACACAGCCCGCCTGCTATTTCAGGACTCGGTTCTGTAAAACAGACGCCGCTGCCCTCCATCCTGGGTTGGGTGAAATTATGCGGTGGTTTGGTGAAGTCAACAAATAACGAGAATGAACCACACTTGGGGAAATAAAAAGGCAGCTGGCATCAGTGCTGGGCTTCAGAAGGCAGTAAATAAGGATGGCTACCAGAGGCTGCCTCTTATCTGAAAGCTGGCTTTTGAAAACTTTTTATTGGGGAATGACTGCAAATGAGCAGATAGATTACAAAAATAAAAGCAGTACAAAGAACATCTATATGCACTTTGCCCAGATTCCATCTTTTGTTCATGTTTTATCTCATTTACTTAACCCTTTGTGCTGTCTCCCCTCTGCTCCTTGTCTATTTCCTAATTGAAGGGATATACTTGCGCATGCCACAGGACAGTTATCAAATTCAATACACTGAACATTAATTCAAGATTTTAAATGAATCTAGCCTTCATATTCAATTTTATCAGGTACCCAATAATGTCCTTCCAGCCCAACACAAATCCTACCTCTGCCATGATCCTGTTCCTAACATTTCTCTCTCCTTCTGTGATACCTCTTTAGTACTTAGATTTCCTTTTCATGAGACTATTATGATGTCCTGCCTGGAACTGTGTGGCCATTTAACCTGCTATACTAGACTGTAAGCTTCTTGAAGACAGAGCAAATATCTATCGGATGAATTGCTAGGCATATATATGTGTGTGTGTATATACTAATATAAATGGCTGGAGAGTTAATTAATTTGCATTCGATGTTTTAAGACTTCTATGACGTCATTCAAAAAATGAATACATTTTTGCTTCTTAGCCTAGGAAGAGTCACATATAATAATAACCTTTACACAGAACTATCAAACTACAACAGTCTTTGTTCATGAGGTGAATTTATGGAAATAGTTTTACAAAAATTTCATAGTACTGTCTTATGTTTTGAGCATAGAAGAGGACAGATTACAATTCCGAAGCACCATAACAAATCAAAGAAGTAGTCTGAACAGCTTAGTCCGTTTCTGGCTCTGCACTGAGCAGGCAATGAAAGGTCGTTTGACTGGGTAATGATGTCAAGTAGAATCTAGACTGAAAGAGTGTCAGGAGCGGGTGGGTGGATCTTTATGATCATAAAAGACCAAGGTCTGTTAGGTGGCTATTGAAACAAGTACTAGACAGACACGCTGGCTTGAATCGCAATGTCATTTCTTATACTCCTCACCTGTGTTTCATCCTTATTGTAATTTTAGGTACCTTTTATTCATTTAACCATATATATAGAGAGAAGGAAAACTTGAAGGCCCCCAGGAAGCATTTCAGAAAGCTGTCCATGACCAGGGACTTCCCTGGTGGTCCGGTGGTTAAGAATCCCCCGTGCAATGCAGGGGACATGGGTTCGATCCCTGATGGACAGCTAAGCCCACGCACAACTAGCGAGAGACCCTTACGCCACAACAAAGACCCTGGAACTAAGATGGATGGAACTAAGATGTTGCCAAACAAACAAATAATAAATATTTAAAAAGAAACCTGTTCATGATGCAAAGTTGTTGTATCTGCTCAAACAGAAGGAATAAACAGATTCTTAAAACACCCTCACCATTCTAACATCTAGAGCTAACACCCTTAACATTTTAGTATAATCCTTTCAGCTTTCCCTCTTCATGCATATAAAACAGATCTGATTTTATCAGTATCAAATCACATTCACATATGTTTTTGTAACCTGTTTTATTTTTTTCTTTGCTTTATCATAAGCTGTCATTTTTAACAGCTGAAGAATGTTTCACTGTATAGAGGCATCTTAATGTATATAGCTCCCAAGTAATAAATATTTCTAGGTTTTTAACTTTGCGATCGGGAAATTTAAAAAGCAGGTGACATCAGTTCTGGTCTTCAGAAGACAGTAAATAAGGATAGCTACCCTCTGTGACCTCTTATATGAGAGCTGACTTTTTAAAAATCTTTTTATTGAAAAATTATTTCAAATGAGCATGTAAGTTACAAAAATAAAGGTAGTACAAAGAACACCCATATGCCCTTTCCCCAGATTTTAAATAATGCTGCAATAAGAATTCTTGTAATTTAGTTAAACCTTTTCTCTCAGTCTTGATTACTTCCCACAGGAGTAATTCCTAGAAATAAAATTGCTCAGTTTGTACATTGTTTTAAAGCTCATAATGATAAGTATTAGCAAGCTGCCTTTCAGCAATATTGTGACAACTTTAAATCCTGCAGTAATGCCAGAGAGAGTCTCTTCAACCATACACTTGGGAATTACCTTTGCCGTTAAACATGTGCAATATGGCTTCCTGTTTAAATTTAGATTTCTTCAATCTATCCATCAAGTTAAACATTAAATAACTTAATTGGAAATTTGTACTATCTTTTTGTGAGTACGAAGTCATACATATTTAAATAATTAAACAAGCTAAAGAAGATAAAATAATATCCAAAGCAGACTTCAAATCCAATAATTTGAATTTGAATTGAATTCAATTTAATAATACAACAGGCACAATTTAATAATACAACAGAAACAGGGAAGTTTGTTCCAAGTTTAAGAGCAAATGTTACTTCAAACACAGCCCCTGCTCAGCATCTACGAAAGATCAGATCATTTTGTAAAGTGCCTGTCAAATTTTGGCTATTTTCTATTTTCCTGAGACCTGAATGTTAAAAATCAATAGAAATGTTAACAGCATTCATGTTGCCTTTAGAAGGGTTAGACAGACTCATGCCCGCAACATTCAAAGCCATTTCAGTTTAGAATCTTGGGAAGGAATCTATCCCGAGCTTCCAGAGTCACAGCTGGCAGGCTATAATTTAGAGTTGCATACAGGATAATGTGTATTAGTCCATTACTAAGCTGTAAGTTGACACCAACCTTTGGAATTGCTTTTCTCAGAGGAAACGCTCAAGAACCAATGCCTCAGTCATTTCCAACAGGCTGGGAAAAACGTTCAGACAAACCATTAGATTCCTTTCACCTCACATTCTGATGATTTTCATCAAAAGGGAGGTGGAAAGGGGGTGATTAGACACCAATTTTCACTCCGGTGAAAATCCAAACATGTGTTTTGATGCTCAAGACATTGATAACATATTGGCAAGTTCTTGTCCCCATTTACGTGAACCATAGCAGCCCCCCGGAATACCCTAATGGTAATGAATGTGTTCCGAAAGAGGGGACGGGGCACAGATACTAAAGCAAAGACTGCGATCCGTCTTTGACAAGCAAAGACATTTTGTGTGAATAGCAACAGAAACCTTAAGTCACCAGGCATGAGGTTGGAGATTTTCAGCTGTCAAAGTCTAAGCTGATGGCACTCTAGCTGTGAGATCGAAGGGCTGTTCTTTGGTGATGGATAAGCTTCTGCAGTGGTCACACGGGTTTGGCTAGGGCTGCGTTACAATCAACTATAGTGGGGGAAGGAGACAGGGTGGGATGAATTGAGAGTAGCATGGAAACATGTACCACCATATGTAAAACAGATAGCCAGTCAGAATTTGCTATGCGATGCAGGGAGCTCAACCCTGGCGCTCTGTGACAGCCTAGAGGGGTGGGATGCGGTGGGAGGTGGGAGGGAGGGTCAAGAGGGAGGAGACGTATGTATATCTACAGCTGATTTATGGTGATGCACGGCAGAAACCAACAGAATATTGTAAAGCAATGACCCTCCAATTAAAAATATATTTTAATTAAAAAAATAGACCCCATTTCAAACACTTACTACACAAAAGTAAACTATTTCATCAATAACTTCCTAACACTGGCTACAAGTTGCAATGATAATATTTTCGAGTCATTGGGTTAAATACCTTGTTAAAATTAAAAGTCTTCCATCAAAATGAGCTGAAGTATAATGAACACAATTTTTTCTAATATCTGACCTAATATGTTTCTTCTTTCTCCATTCTCATTAAAAGCAGAAAAATGATGTTACTCCCTGATCTAGCACAATCCAACAGAAATATACTGTGAGCCACAGATGTAATTTTAAGTGTTTCTGGTAAAAATTTTTTAAAAATTAAAAACAAAAGGTTTGTTGCTATACAGCAGAAACTTACATAACATGGTAAGGCCATTATGTTCCAATTTAAGAAAACAAAAAATTAAAAAAACAAAAGATGAGATCACTCTTAATAATATCTTCTATTTAACCAAGTACATATTATAATTTCAATATAAAACCAATTTTAAAATTATTGGGATAGTTTCCACTTTTCTCACTCCAAGTCTTCAAAATCCAGTGTATATTTTATACATACTGTTGCTGCTGCTGCTGCTAAGTCACTTCAGTCGTGTCTGACTCTGTGCGACCCCATAGACGGCAGCCTACCAGGCTCTGCCGTCCCTGGGATTCTCCAGGCAAGAAGACTGGAGTGGGTTGCCATTTCCTTCTCCAGTGCATGAAAGTAAAAAGTGAAAGTGAATTGGCTCAGTCGTCCAACTCTTAGCGACCCCATGGACTGCAGCCCCCCAGGCTCCTCCATCCATGGGATTTTCCAGGCAAGAGCACTGGAGTGGGGCGCCATCGCCTTCTCCGGTTTTATACATACAGTGCGCCTCAATCTGGACTTGCCGTGTTCAGTAGTGCAATATGCCTAAGCGGCTACTGTATCATAAGGAACATGGATCTGGAGATTAAACTGTGAATCAGGACTCCGAAAGCAATATAAGGACAATCAAAAGACCCAAAACACAGAAGACTGATTTCCGACCATGATGCTCCCGGATAAACACAGCAATGCCAAGAAACTTGGGGAGATGCTCTGGAAATCACCCATTCAGTGTCTGTGTGTCCTTTCTAACAAAACTGGTAGCATCGCATGCTGGGGGTAGTTTTTTCTCAACAGTAGCTTAAAATGCACACCAGTGAGTTTCTCTTATTTTCCCTTGGGAAACATAGCTGTGAAGTGGTGCCCAATGTGAAGATTGTTAACAAGAGGAACATATAAAATTGTTTCCATGCTATTCTGGTGCCAATTCCCAGCAGCTATTATGCCAACATTAAATTCCTATACAGAACTGTCATGCACTGCCTGAATTTTTAAAATATTTTAGTAAGTAATACTTCATTATAATTTCCCCCTTCACTCAGATGCATTTGTACAAGGAAGTTATACAATTTCCAAATGTGTGAATCTTGTTCAAGGCAATTTCAAAAATGATGAACAGATATGAGAGAGTTTAAACTGCTTCCCCATAATGGCATGCCATTGTTTCAACTGTGTAGAGAATTTTCCGCAAATAAGCTATAAAATATTGTTATCCCACAAAAATGATTCTTCAGGCACAGTCTTCTTCCATATAACACACCCTATAATTTAGTAATAATAATAACACTTTACAAGTGGCTAGTCCTTTTCTGTTTACAAAGCAAGGTTTACACTGTCTCATTAAGCATCACGAGAAAACTTACAAGGCATAGATGGCAAAATAAACAAAATACAAGTACTTTGTCACTGGCTTTCTTCCAACATTTTCCTTCCTCTGGGTGCACTGACTATTTACAATGTCAATGTGGGGGATCTCATTTTTTAAAAAATAAAATTATTATCAGCAAATTTTTCAGATTCCTTGATAAGCAGTGTCCTAGGAGTCATCTGATTTTCATACTGAATAACTCAGAGTTCTTATCCTATTCAGTTCTAGTCAAATAAATTCTACCCAAGTCTCAAATAAAGCAATTCCCTTATTATTCAGTTAACTGTAGTTTTTAAAAACTGGTGAGCTGAAGTCTTGACCCAAACACAGATCTCCCCTTAAGTCACATTATGTATAGTCCTGCCTAGTGTAGGAGCAGCTAAGCAACTGAACAATTGCCTCCTAAACCCCCTCCCTTCAATCAAGAAAAAAGGTGTGAAAATCAAAGGCCTCTGAAGAAATTAAAACTCTGAAGCCAAGAGACTGACACACTTTAAGAGAAGCCTGCTATGATAGTCAGGAGAGAGGTTTAATGAGAAGAAATAAGAAGCTCAAATAGGATTCTTTAGACATAACAGTCTCACAACCCGGTAAGTCAATTCTTATCCTTTGGAAAAAAAAAAAAATATATATATATATAGGGAAACGAAGAAGGCTTTCAAAATGATAAAATAATTAAACAGCTCCACTTTTGCTAGGTACTTAAACATTGTTAAAACCTGGAGTCCTGGCTTAGCTGGGTGTTGCTTTTCCACACCTAGAAATCAAGGAGGAAAACTGAAGGGAACATGTCCGTGCATGGAGTGAAAAACAGACCGTCTGGTTAATTATATATCCATCGGCTACATATGTCCCAGCTCGCTGTCATACACATGAAAGTGCAGGGAAGTCTGCATATCCCCAAAACAGCCCCTCTCCCCCAGCACGGAAATGGGAAGCGGTGAGAGGGGCCCGAACTTCATGTGTGGCTCCTTCTCATGTTGTGAAGGCCACACATGGAGCCCAGTGCAGACGACAGGCCAGGCGAGATAGGTTTTGGTTTCCTTAGTTAAACAGCTCAGTGGACTTGGAAGTTCTCTCACATGCCAAAGCAAGCTAACTGATGGGTTCTTCTCCAAAGAGCTCTGTCTCCGTGTCTTCTAGCAATATAAAGATTACTCACTTTGGAGTAACATTTGAAATACATTTCCAAATAGACTGGAGTGTGTTTTTGTTGTTGTTGTTGTTTTTGGGGGGGTTTTTTGGAGCATGTTTAAGGGGGTTTTGGAATCACTGAAACTACCCTTTGACCATCTGATATGGAAAAAAAAAGAAAAAAATCCTGAAGAAAAATTTGATTTGCCATTTGATTTGAATGAAGATTAAAAATATGACATAGCAGCTGTTCAATTTTGTGCCACTGAAATTCCCGTTTCATATTTTTTAATTGCTACTACGAAAAATTCTTTGATTGCACTTGATGAAATTAAGTTTTGCCTTTTTAATGATTAAACAGGAGAAAATTCAAGTGTGTTCTAGTTAAGAATTTAAATGACTGTGTGTGTTTAAAACATGAAGTAAAATCTACTGGGACATTATTTCATCTCAAGGCTGCATACAATACGCAGTAATTGCACAGCACTTGCTCACAAGCCTGGCTCTTTCAAAACGACTAAACTATTCCTACCAAAAATAAGGCAGCACAGGTTGGCTGGGTTAAAGGGAAAGAAACTGTGGGATCACAGTGCTCATAACCACGCTGTGACAGGCTGGTTTTAGAGACAGAAGACGACGCGTCCGTCATCAGCGCTGTGGCCGCCTGCGTGTGCGCTGGTCAGCCAACACACTCGTGAACCTGCTGTTCATTCTGTTACTGAGATCTCATTTTGGAAGATGACCAAGGTGACTGAGGACAAGAGGACAACCAGGAAGCCCAAGATTTTTGAGGATGAAACCCAGACCATGTGTTTCTTCCTGTAGGCAGAAACACTTGTCCCGGACGGCTGCTGAACACTAAATTTTAAAAAAGTTAAAGGCAAGAGCTTCCGAAAACAAAGAAAATAATGGATGTTAAAGGGGGCCCCTGGACCACAGCAAACAGAAAACCCTCTTGTCCTACAGACATATGGCCTGTTCAGAGATCTGTAATATACCTAAACATTCTGCAGTTACAATCACATGCTATTTATAATTTTGACATAATAAAGCCTCAGAATTGTTTGACAGGTTTATCAATATCCATGATAAATCTTACATCTCTTATGAACAGTTGCAATGCACAGATGAAAAATTCATTGCTTCATCTCAGAAAAGAACACACTTTACTCTCCTTTAAAAACACTGTACTTATTAATATAAGAAAATACAGTGCAGTTTCAATAAAGACTATAATAAACTTGAGCTTTTGAAGGTAGCTATCAGATTAGCCGAGATGGTACACAGAGAATGAGAGAGACTGTTTGATTATTATTATTTCTAAACCATCCACTGAAAATTATCTAACTCTTGACTGAAGGCAAAAGTGGCCCCTCACCACTAAGTTACTCAGAATTCCCTCCCCTGTTCGTGTTTATGGTGGTCCTAACTTTGGGGAGAAAAACTTCCCCCTACGTGGGGTCCTTAATAAAAGCTTTTCAAAAGTAGAATATTAGGTCTATTTATAAGCAAAGGCAATCATGATGTTCACAGCTCCACAAACAGCACCTTTAACAATTATAAATACATAAAGCAGTAAAGCTTGGAGAACGTGTTTTCTTTTCCCCAACTTAAAGTCATCTCTTAAAAATCAACCAAGCTATAAACAATAAATGCTGGAGAGGGTGTGGAGAAAAGGGAACCCTCTTACACTCTTGGTGCGAATGCAAACCAGTACAGCCAGTATGGAGAACAGTGTGGAGATTCCTTAAAAAAACTGGAAATAGAACTGCCTTATGATCCAGCAATCCCACTGCTGGGCATACACACTGAGGAAACCAGAGTGGAAAGAGACACGTGTACCCCAATGTTCATCACAGCACAGTTTATAATAGCCAGGACATGGAAGCAACCTAGGTGTCCATCAGCAGATGAATGGATAAGAAAGCTGTGGTACATATACACAATGGAGTATTACTCAGCCATTCAAGAGAATACATTTGAATCAGTTCTAATGAGGTGGATGAAACTGGAGCCTATTATACAGAGTGAAGTAAGCCAGAAAGAGAAAACACCAATACAGTATATTAATGCATATATATGGAATTTAGAAAGACAGTAACGATGACCCTATATGCAAGTCAGCAAGAGACACAGATGTAAAGAACAGACTTTTGGACTCTGTGGGAGAAGGCAAGGGTGGAATGATTTGAGAGAATAGCATTGAAACATGTATATTACCATATGTGAAATAGATGACCAGAGCAAGTTCGATGCATGAAGCAGGGCACTCAAAGCTGGTGTTCTGGGACAACCCAGAGGGATGGGGTGGGAGGAAGGTGGGAGGGGAGAGTTCAGGATTGGGGGACACATGTGCACCTGTGGCTGATTCAAGTCAATATGTGGCCAATATTGTACTGTAATATTGTAATTAGCCTCCAATTAAAATTAATTAATTTTAAAAATCAATCAAGAGTTAGGAAAATAACTACATCATGATGTAGGGCTAAAATGTCAAAATAAGGATTATTTTTAAAAAAAACTTTACATTTTAGAATAGTTTCAGTTTTACAGAAAAGTTACAAAGACAGTACAGTCTTCTTGTATACTCCTCGTGTGGTCTCTCCTATGCTTAGCTTCTTATATCAATGTGCCAGTTATCACAACTAATCAACTAATTTGATACATTACCATTATCCAACATCCATCCTTTATTAGGATTTCCTTAGTTTTTACCAAGAACAACCTTTTCTGCCTCCAGACCCTATCCAGGAGACTGTGTTACACTTAGTCATCAGGAATGTACCTTAGTCTCCTTAGGATCCCTCAGACCATGATGGTTTCACAGACTTTCCTTCTTTTTAATAACCTTGAAAGTTTTGAGGAATACTGATATGGTGTTTTGGAGGATGCAGAACTTGTCTGAAGTTTTTTTCATGATTACCTCAGGACTTTACCCCAGGATTTACTACTTTATGGACATGAGTTCGAGCAAACCCCAGGAGATGGTGAGGGACAGGGAAGCCTGGCATGCTGCAGTGCATGGAGCTGCAGAGTCGGACACAACTGAGGGACTGAACACCACCACCACCTCGGGATTATCGTGTTTGGGTGAGGAAGCCTGCAGAAATAAAGTGACATTCCCATATTACCACAGTTAGGGCACATGCCATCAATATGATTTATCACTGTTGGTATTAAGGTATTCCACCCACCCCTGCCCCCATCCACCTCCACACTTTACTCCTTGGAAGGAAGTTACAATGTGTAACCCACAATGAGTGAGGGCCTACAATCGACTTCCCTGAAGATGTACTATGTACATAAATTATTTGGAGTCCTTTTGTATGAGAGACTTGACTATGCTAATTAGTTATTCCATCATTTATTTATATCATTATGGATTTGTGAATACCTATCTTATACTTTGAGTTATAATCTAATACTCAACTTTGAGTTACGAAACCAATCTAATCCAATGATTTATTATTATTTTTTTTTCGGTTGTCGCTCAAATTTTTCTAGGAAGCTTTGGCCATTGAGAGCTCTTTCCATTCCTAAAGGTTTCTCCTAAATACTTCTTGTTAAAAACATAACTACATCTTCCCTGTTCTCACTTAGTGCTTTTCCCCAAATTATATAGGAGAAGAACATGCCAGTTTTCATATTGATTTTGCAGTCTTAAATGTCAAACCCAGATTCTTAACCTTGCTACCAAAGGCTCACACAAAGAGGTCATTTGGTAGAGTTTGTTCCCTAGGTGGTGGACTCTCAGAGTCTTGCCTGGAGCCCAATTATTCCTCAGAATGAAGACAATGGCCACTGCATCTTTTCTAGTAACTGTCATAATTTTTTCTTTTACTTTGTTTTACATGTTTTCCTATGAAGTGTTGGCTATGCAAAGAAGCTGCTAAATGCCTACAAATATGAAACCAGACATATGAATATAAAGCCTAATTAACCCTATATTTGTGGAAATTAATTTTTGTATTTATAAAAACAGTTTTATAAAAATGTCTTCTTTTTATAAAAACAGAATGGAAATCACATGTCATTTAGAGCGGACATTACCAGGGCTACCTATTTCTAACTAGACACCCCAGAACTAGCTCTTTCCCTTTCTTTGGGGGAAAAACTCCAGGTCGACGACACTGGGTCAGTAATCAAATTCCAGGTCTGGATTTTATTTTACTTCTTTGGGATGGTGTAACTTGTAGAAAATAATCATTTAGATATTTTGGTAGGATTAACTGCTAATTAAATAAGAATGTATGGCCTTATATAAACATGGAAGAATATATCATGACATTCTAAGTTTATGATTGAGAAAAAAAAAAATCAGCCTGGTGTAATTAAATTTTCATTTCATGAATATTTCTGGGTTGCCTGTACCACGCAGGAGTAACAGCTTTCTCAGGGTCCCACCATTTCGTCTTTGAAGGTTAGAGTAAAAAGTTTCTCAGAGCAGTCTCTTTAAGAAGATCTCACAAGATTTAAATTCTGGTACATTGCCTGTTGAGATGGAAAAGGCCTGAACTCAAAAATTCTTGGCTTGTCCCCCAGATGAAAATATCTATGATATTTGCTTAAAGGAAAAAAAAAAATGAGAATGGTGAGATGGCAAACAAAAACTTTGTCCTGACAATAAGGCATTTCAAATAAGCAATGTGCAGGAGCGTAGAGAAAAGTCCGTGCTACGTAAACGTCCCCCAAGGCCTCGAAACCTTTGCTTCACCTCTAGGAAGTCAGTTCGTTCTTTTTCCTAAAGAATTTTTTCAGCCTGACTACTTTTAAAAGTGCCAACAGCAACAAACCACGACAAAAAAAAAAAAAAGGCAACTGCTGGAAGACAGGCACACACATCGGCTCCTGCCTTTCTGCATCCACACCTTCATCATTTCCCTCATGAACCTGAAGCTGTTTAGCCTCCACCAGGAAGGGTGAGAATGCCCCAGCCTGTCTTCCTGGTTAGTAGGTGAGAGAGGAGGTTGCCAAGAAAGGAAATAACGAAAAGGAAAACTACAAACCCACAGGCAAAAAGGAACACCAGGGAGCTAGCATAGTGGACTCTTACACTGAAGGCAGAGGATATATATCATGATCTATAAGGTACACAGAGGCATAAAGAAAATCTGGCTGGTGAAAACTAAATTAGTCTAGTGACCGCTCCCTGGGAATTAGTTTAGATTGATTCTCCTGCAAAAAAGAGAAGTAAGGTTTGTGTGTGTGTGTGTGTGTGTGTGTGTGTGTGTGTGTGTTTTTCTTGATTTGAAGAAAGGGAAATGGAGGCAGAAAGGTCAAATTGACCTTCTGAAGGCCACCCAGAGAGGCTCTTGGGCCTCAGCTTCTCTTTAAAATAAAGGTTTACTTTAGATACGCAAATAGACATTTTTAAATGCTGTGCAAATCCAAAACCTCAACCGCTGGTCCCACGTTTACAGGTCAGGATTATACAAACTTCCCTTGGTCCTCCGAGGCCTCATCTAAGAGACTTGATTGATGCTCTCCCACAGCCCCGGGCCAGGATGCTTCTCGGAGAACACAGCCATTAGCTAATGGAAGACACTTTTCATCCTGTGGAAGCCTGGCCGACACGGGGCCAGCCAAAAGTGGCACCTACCAGATCTGAAGGACGGTGAGTCCCAGCGCCCACATGGCGAAGAAAAACCACATTAAGGAGAGTTCGGGTTCACCGAGAACTTTATCAGGATGTTTGGACACTCGCCGATGCCACCATGAAGGTGGACACAGCAGCGGGGTTTACCAGGGCAGTGTGAGATTTCCTATTTCACCACGACGTCTCAACTTGTTCAAGTTCCTGAGTGGCTGGGGCCAGAGGAGGTTCTACAGAAGGTCCCCACATCAGTGTGGGAGGTTCTATGATTTCCTGGTCGGAAAAGCTTAGGTAGAGCGTTTTCTTTGGAAGGGGACTAGGGAGAGAGTTGGCTAGAACTTTTGACTTGAAACTCTGTTTGCACAGCAGTTTATAAAATACTGAGGGGCTGTCAGTTCATCTCAAAGGATGGAGGTGGTGGAAAGGTCCCGTCCCAGATCACTTTGGAGCGTGGACAGAGTGCAGAAGGGGTGCCCGCAGAAGAAACACAAACTCGGAGTCTATAAGATCCTGCTCACCTCCCACGGACTTCTCCCCACCAAGCCTCTGACCGCCCTCGCCTCCCCCAGTCCACACCCCCGATGGCCAAGGTGGCATGGATTATTTCCTTGTCATTGTACCAGGTCAGGGGATAACTGGCAAGGCTAGTTGGAAAGTGAAAGTGTAAACAGGTTTTTATTTTCCCCTTCTTTTGGCTCTCTATGAATAGAATGTTCACATAAGCACCTGGAGCTGATGGAAAAATTAGATAATCACATCGGCTGCCCTGTGCTCATCCTTACCATGTGGGTCAGCAAAGGGGTCCATAGATGTGTGAGGGAAACAAATTGCCCAGTTTTATTAATGCTTTGGGGGAGATGAGATGGCAGAAGACACGAAGAAACAAGTTTGACAAATCTAAGATGGTCTTCTCATTCTGATTGCTCTGACTGAAGAAAAATAATATCCATGTATGTTTTTTTAAGAGTTCTGAAAACAGCCAGCCAGCAGTTTCCTTTAAAAAGTAAGCCAGCGGCGCCCTCTGCTGGTTATTTTCTGTAGTGTGCAGGATCTAAAACGGGGCAAAGCAGTAAAACTGGGTTTATGAGACAGAGGAAAAGGTTCACAGCAAGAGTACAGACATGTCTCAGAAAATGATTGATATTTGCATGTTGAAGGTTAATTGTGAAATCGTAGCTGTTTCTAAATGTTCAAGTATTAAATACTCTACAGTAAGACACAGGAAAAGTAGACTCTTAGAAAAGAAAATACATAAGAAAACGGATAACAACATATTTCAAATAGAACACAAATGCCTACTGATTATTCTATCGTTTCTACAAATAAACAGATTCAAATATTAAACAAAGTTCCCCCTTTAGAGGAAACTGTACAAATAAACACAGAGTGATATTTCTGAAATTCACATAATTTAAGCCAGTTTTTTTCTCCTCGTATTTAAGCTCTGCTTACATACTCCAGTTTCAAATTTAAGGCAAAGAAAAGCTTTGGGCCATCAGAAGCTTTTATTGGCAATAGAAATAAAGTCCCAAAGCCCACAGCTAACTGACTTTATATGGGAAATATTTGATTTTGAGAAATGTTTTTATACTTGAGGAAATAATTTTTAGTTAGAAGCATTTCCATCTGTGGCTTGCTTCTTTTTAAATAAATATTTAAAATATGGGGACCAGTATGACTTTTAAGTGTTCTTCATTAGGCAGTTCCAAGACAATGCTGTAGTAAAGAGTGTATAATCCCTGAGACAGATTAGTTCTCAAAGGTTCCAAGCCCACAGATTCTTAGAGTGGGGATGACTGGCTACTTACTCTAAGGCAAATCAATCTCCCTTCATTTTGGTGAGCTTGCTTCTTCTGTTACTGAACACATGCTAATGAACAGATACCAAGCATGGTTTATTTCTCTGCCTGTGAGCTGGAGTGGGGGGTGTCCTTTTTACTGACACATCACGCCAACTTAAGCAAAGAAATATTCTAACCTAATTGGAAAGCAGACAAGTAAAAACATTCTGACTCTAATGGGATTTATCTTGTCTAATTTTACTGCCTTTAGAAGTAAACATTTCTGATTTCATTTCATTGACAAAAAGGAATTCTATTCTATGAATGTTCTGATCTTACTAGACTACGAGTTGCCAGAGCCTGGTAGACAGCAGGCACTCAAGAATACACACTGAATATTTTGAAAGTTTCTCAAGCAGATCGGTTCATATAATTTCCGTCACCAGGGAATAAAAGGATCATTTGGTATAATCCGGCTCCTCTGGAATGTGGCTCCTCTTAGTATACAGTCCATGGAATTCTCTGGAGTGGGTAGCCTTTCCCTTCTCCAGGGGATCTTACCAACCCAGGGATTGAACCCAGGTCTCCTGCATTGCAGGAGGATTCCTTACCAGCTGAGCCATAAGGGAAGCCCAAGAATACTGGAGTGGGTAGCCTATCCCTTCTCCAGCAGATCTTCCCTACCCAGGAATTGAATCGCCTGCATTGCAGGGAGATTCTTTATCAATTGAGCTATCAGGGAAGCCCCTAGTGATCAATAAATAGTTACAAAAGTAGCTTTTTCATAAGTGTACAGAAATAATACATACTCATTAATAATCAGGGTTGTTAAAATACAAATTAAATAGAAAAATAAAAGCTTTGGAAATATGTTTGTTGTATTTAGTCTCTCAGTCATGTCCAACTATTTTGCGACCCCATGGACTATAGCCCACCGGGATCTTTTGTCCATGGGATTTCCTAGCCAAGAATACCGGAGTGGGTAACCATATCCTTCTCCAGGGGATCTTCTCAATCCAGGGATTAAAGCTGCATCTCTTGCATCTCCTGAATTGGCAGATGGGTTCTTTACCACTGAGCCACCAGGGAAGCTTTGGAGATATACCTAGGTTCAAATTCCAGCACTGCAACTCTTTATAGCTATGTGACTATGCATATGAGTTAGACCTTTCTGATTCTCTGATGCCTGATCTGTAAACACCTGTCAGAATCTTTGTACTGGAGATACATGTGTTAGGCTTCTGGTGTGAGTGTTCAATGAATGATAGCTGCTATTCTGTTATCTATTATGATTATGTGTGTGTGCTCTTTGTGACTGTACCAGAATCTCATGCTTTCTGAGTTACTGCTACTGCTGCTGCTGCTGCTACTGCTAAGTCGCTTCAGTCATGTCCGACTCTGTGCGACCCCAGAGACGGCAGCCCACCAGGCTCCCCTGTCCCTGGGATTCTCCAAGCAAGAACACTGGAGTGGGTTGCCATTTCCTTCTCCAATGCATGAAAGTGAAAAGTGAAAGTGCAGTCGCTCAGTCGTGTCCGACTCTTAGTGACCCCATGCACTGCAGCCTACCAGGTTCGTCCACCCATGGGCTTTTCCAGGCAAGAGTACTGGAGTGGGGTGCCATTGCCTTCTCCTAAGAGCTTAATTATCTAACTAACTTGGAAGGATATGACAGAACACAGTCCACTCACTTGTCTCATTTAGGATATAAGTGAGATCACTTATTTCGGGGTCAGTGTATCTTGAAAGGTGAAGAAGTAGAAAACAAAACGCTATAAGATGTTCCCTTGAATCAAAAATCTCATTTTGATGAAAAAGAAAACAAGTGAGTTTAAAAGAAGTGCATGGGTGATTTTCTTTGCTCTGTTTCCCTTCAAAGGTGTGATCACCAGACTTCTGGATGCTTGAGCAAGACTGCTGTTGGCTACAAAACCACGTGCCTCAGGGAAACACAGCCAGCGCCAGAGGAGAGAACATGGAGTAGATCCCATAAGGAATTTAAGGAAAAGAGGAATTACTGCAAATGCCATATCTCACAGGCCAATTTCATTCTCACACTGCACACCAGCAGAGCTGCTCATAAATCGTAAGGTATCTTCATTTAGAAACGCTTGTCCAACATTAACTAATTTGACCATATGCTGTTTGCAAAAGGGTAACTATTCTTGCAGACTGATCATCACATTTAAAAATGAACACGATTTTATATTATGACTAACACCATATTTGGTTGCCAATTTTATTCCTAGGTGAAAATATTCGGTCCGCATTCAAAAATGATACAACTGACCCAATATGGGCAAGACGTGTGTTTTGAGTGTTTTCCTTCCCAATTATTTGCTCCCTCTTTTCTCCACAACCCACAAAAAGGATTTCAAGTGGCTTATAAAAAGAACTAAAAAGCAATAGAATGAAATAAATAACCAGGTAAGTTCTCATGAAAGGATACAATAACACCATGAACAAAAACTGCAGCCCCATCTTATCCAGGCGCTAGAACTGACTCAGTGCCTCCCGGTGGGTTAAAGAAACGAAAAAATGGTGCATGGCACCCAGAAGATGAAATGTGCTTTGATTTGTCTTTTTTCCAGGAGTGGCAGGTCAGCTGCTTCTATCAGCCTTACTACCTATCATTGCAGGGCTGCCTTGGCTGATATCTATAGTTCCGGCCATGATACAGTCAGAGCTGAAAGGCTGGCACATGGATACAATGTATGATTTCACCCAAGATCAGAGCTTGTAGGCTAATGTGGTGTGGTAGGGGCTACTGACCGCCACAGTCTGGGATGAAGATGGGGGTACCATCTCCCTCTACCCCGGCGTACCACACAGATACTGTTGCTCTGATGTGAGAAATTTCAGGAAGCTCACTGAACGAATAAACCATCCCTTTACTAGTGAAGAGAGTGAAAGGCAAATTCATTACCCCAAAGATTGGCTAGGACAGTGTTTCCTTAATTCTGCACTTTGGCCACGCCTGACATCCCTTTGTTACTGTTGTCTCAGTCATGTCTGACTCTTTTGAGACCCCATGAACCATAGCCCACCAGGCTCCTCTATCCATGGGGTTTCCCAGGCAAGAATACTGCAGTGGGTCGCCATGCTCTCCTCTGGGGATCTTCCCCACCCAGGGATCGAACCCACGTCTCCTGCACCTCCTGCACAGGCAGGATCCTTTACCACTGCACCACCTGGGAAGACCCTCGGCATCCTTTATGAAGATTTTTCAGTACCTGAATTCCCTCCCTTTCAAGTTTTCATATCCTAACTGCCTATCTTGGAGGCAAAGGTCAGTTTATAAAATAAAGATCAAGGTTCAACTTAAAAAGAACTCACAAGCCAATATCGGTCTAGGAACCTGAATATACAACCATACCAACATCCGCTTTTCCCACTCAGGATGAGTGGGCTCCAACTCCTAAAGAGAGATGCAAATCATGACAGAGACGCTAGCTCACCCCAGGGGAACAAAACCAAATGAAAAGGTCCATATAAACATATTAATAGACTGTCTTTGTCAATGGGAATAGAGCATGAGTCAAAGGAAATGGCCTCTCTTCCACTTGGCAAAAGTTGGTTCCCATTTCGTGAACACGGGGGAGTAGCTATTTCCAAGGATGCGTGAAACCAAGCCATGGCCACAACACTCACACACAGGAAGTCCAACTGAGTCCGTGCTCCACACATCTCCTGCCCTCAGGGCGATCCTCCCACTTTTTAGAAGTTGATCCAAAGGCAGAGGAAGGGCAACATCTGTGGGATGTTAGCCTCTGATCAGGGCTGGTGCTAATGAAAGTCTAGACACAAAGGCTGTCTCTCCTGATCCAGCCTCCAAAGCTAGCTGACCCCTCGCCCCACACAGGCCCAGCGGAGGGTGGGGAGAGGGTGCGGGGAAAGATGCGTACCTGGTAAGGACAGTTCCATCAGCTGGAGATCTGCCTCGAGGGAGACCCTTCTGGTGGAAGAACATTCACAAGACCAAAACAAGACTAGTCTCATTACGACACCCTCTTTGTTGCTGTTCAGTTGCTAAGTAGTGTCTGACTCTTTGTGACCCCATGGGCTGTAGCCCGCCAGGTTCCTCCATCCATGGCATTCTCCAGGCAAACATACTAGAGTGGGTTGCCCTTTCCTTTTCCAGGGGATCTTCCCGAATCAGGGGTCAAACCCACATCTCCTGAATTAGCAAGTGGTTCTTTACCACTGAGCCACCAGGGAAGCCCCATGCCCTCTTCACAAGAAAAGGGAAGATCCACTTCCCAACCTGAGCCCCATGAGTGGCACAGCCTGAACAGGACAGAATTAGCGTCACCCAGAGGCAAATGTGTCCATGCTATGGGGTACGGAGCAAAACCAGTCACGCTTTTGACCTAAAACTGCCTTTCTTCTCCTTACTCCACATCAGGATTTTCAAATGCTAAGTGCTAAATGAGAAGCCTTAAAAATAGCTTGGATTGCCAGTTCATGGAATTCGTCCTAGAGATGAGGGCTACCCTTTAAAACCTCTGAAGCTTCCTTACAGATGAATGTTACTGGTTCAGAGGCCTGGACACATTAGCTATACACATACATTTTCTAATTTCTCTTAGCAGTACTTTCGCTCTCTCTTTAGACAATTGGTTCTCAAAGAGATCCCTAGGCCAGCAACATCCGTGCCACCTGGCATCTTGAGGGAAAGTCAAAGCTAAGCCCAGCAAACTGGTTCTAATCAGGCCTCCAGGCCATGCTGCGTGCTCAGCATTGTCCAACTCTTTGCGACCCCATGGACTGTAGCCCGCCAGGCTCCTCTGTCCACAGGATTCTCCAGGCAAGAGTACTGGAGTGGGTAGCCATTTCTCACCCAGGCCATTCTGGTGCTTGCTCAAATTCTCTTCAGAGTGTTCTTTCCTGTTTCACTCTGGCTTCAGTTCTCTTTGCCTTGGTCACTACCAAGTTCAAACTTCTAACCTGTGAGCTTTCCCCAGCTTCAAGACCCCGGCCCAGACCCGATTTTTGACAACTGTGGGCCTATCCAGTCTTGGTTGCCTGCTTTATCTACTGAGTCTTGTTCCCATAAATCTAGCTGGTGGCTGAGTCCCAGATCTACCCAACACTTGGGCGAGATCACCTGTCCTGACAAGACCTGATTAAGGATGAACATGAGCTGGAGAAAGGGTATGTCGGGTGTGCTGAATCAGGTCAAAGGCTTGGTGCATCCAGAGGAACAGAGCAGACGCCAGTGAAGGTGGGTGATGGTGAGCAAGTGAGAGATGATACAAGGACTCTGAGATACAAGGACCAGGTGAGGAGCTTACGTTTAATTTCAAGGCAACTAGAAGCCATGGGCTGGGATTGGGGGTCAAGGTCAGGTGAGAGAGTCCTGTGACTTATTTATATTTATACAAAGCTGCACCTCTGCTTCTCCCAGCTCCTGGTCTTTCTCCTTCCTCTTTTGTTCAGTCTCCAAAACGGCTCAACATCCAAATTCCTTCCCATTCCAGGACAGCAGAAAATGTGAGTGTGTCAGTGTTATCCACCCTGAGCCCCCAGCTCCTGCACAGGGAGGTCCACAGAAGCAGCTCAATAAACATTACGCATACGTGAATGGGCTTCTCCGGTGGCTCAGTGGTAGAGTCCACCTGCCAACACAGGACATGCGGCTTCAATCCCTAGGCTGGGAAGATCCCCTGGAGGAGGGCAGGGCAACCCACTCCAGTACTCTTGCCTGGAGAATGCCATGGGCAGAGAAGCCTGTGCAGACTGCAGTTCATGGGGTCACAAAGAGTTGGACAGGACTTAGTGACTAAACAGCAACAATTAAATAAATAAGTAACCAACCAAATCTGAACAGATCTTTGTCTTACATGTAATCTGCAACAGTGAGGTTCTGACAGCCAACAATCTGGCTGGAAAACGTCCTCATCCTGCTAGAAAATTCAAGTGACTATATTTAGAACTCAAGTCCCCCACCCCACGCGCCTGCAGTTTTCCGGTGGGCTTACTATGTGGTTTTGTTACCCCCCCCCCGCCCCCCCTCCCCGCTCCTCCTCATGAACCTTTGCCCTGCCATTTTTCCCCTTTCATTTACAACTGTTTTTATCTCAAGTCTCTTTGGCATTTCATCCTTCTTTGCATCATCCCCTTTCTCTCTCTTCCAGGAACAGCCCCAGTACAGACACTGGAGAGCTGAGCCCTGCTGTTTTATTTTTGTCCTCGCAGTCCTATCGACCTTCCTTCAACCCCTACTCCCTGCCTTGTAATGTAGTCTTGTCTTAAAAGTAGGCTTCTGCCTTCCTTCAAAGGTCAAGGTCACGTTTAACAAGGTACATTTTACTAGTGACTCGGGCTAATGCTGAATGCTAGTTTTCCAGCACTGCTCACTGGGCATCCCCTGCAGAAAGCAGACTCTTTAAAAGACAGATAGCAGATTCACACCCAGGAATCCTAGATTCTGGGGCTGCTGAAGAACCCTCAAGTATCTCCTCCTGTATCTGGGTGCGAGAGCAAATCTTTCACCTCCTGAAAGAGGCCAAGTCACTGGCCTAAATCTTTCAGATCACCCAGAAAATTGCTAGAAACTTCAGGGTTGAGGAGTTATTTGACCATTCGCCATATTACTTCCTTCTGTAGGAATACCACAGGTCAGGTTTTTTTTTTTTAATTGGTTTCGGACACAAAAGCCTACGCTATTTTCCCCCAAACTCTTTCAATTATCTCACTGGCAGTGTCTACTAATGCTTTAAAATATTAGATATGCAGGTTATAATATAGTAGATGCTGGGCCTTCCTGGTGGCTCAGATGGTAAAGAATCCACCTGCACTGTAGGAGATCTGGGTTTGATCCCTGGGTTGGGAAGATTCCCCTGGAGAAGGGAATGGCTACCCCACTCCAGTACTCTTGCCTAGAAAACCCCATGAGTAGAGGAGCCTGGTGGGCTACAGTCCATGGGGTCACAAAGAGTTGGACACGACTGAGCGACTTAACACTTTCATGTAGTAGATGCCAAATCTACTTATAGATCATTATTTGGGTGCTAAATGTTTGCTTTTAGGCTGAAATGTGGAAAAATAACTTACTTGCTGAACTAGAGTTCTCCACACGAGTCCAATAAACAAACCCTTTTACTGTTTTATGAAACTATACACAGAAGCACATACATTCATACTAAAGCTTCAGAAGAGTTTCAGAAACATCCTTACCCTGCAGGTGGCTGCTTTAACAAGGCTGGAGACTGTTTCGTGATTTTCTTCCTTAAACAAAACCCTCATAGACTGTTTAACTGAACTGACCTAACACTATTTTGTATTTATTAATGTATAAATTATAGAAAGTAAAGTATATTCAACCACTACAAAAATCTCCATATCACATTTAGTTGAATTTTTTTACTTGCCTATTTTTCAAGACTGTTTTCATTCCTTGTTTTATTCTTCATCCTAAGCATATCTTGTTTTTCAAAAAGCTGAATCAATTCCCCTCTGATTTTCTAATTCTCCATCTGATAATCCCATTAAACCATATTTACTGAGTGTTGAATGTATAAAACACCTCCTAGGGCAAAAAGTCAAATAAGACACATTTTTCCTCAAGTAGACTACATTCTAGTTACGAATTCACAGAACAAGGAGCAAACTGGCACAGTCATGGTGAAAGCCAGAGAGTAGGGACATGAACCTGGACTCAAGGAGGCTAGGAAATCCATGTGAGGAGATAGGTCTTGGGCGTGGAGCACCAGAAGGAGCAGCACTGGGAAAATTATAACACAGATGGAAAAGCATTTGAGGAGCAGGGAATAGCAAGACCACAGGCACAGGAAAAGGAATATACGTCGACTTGAGTGAAGAGAACAGACTAGCTGGAGCCAAGGGCTCACACACGGGAATTAAGGGGGAGTCAGGCAGGCAAACTGTAGGAGGTTTTGAGTGCCTGCTTACTCTCCTGGAAGGCAGAAGTCCTGACAAGTCTTCTCAAAATGCATGCAGCCATTCTGGGAATCACATGAGGGCTTACGTAAGCACTCACGATATGAAGTACATGACCTTAACTCCAGATCCTCACTCAACCTCATGAGAATAGCGTCCCTTAAAACACTAAGACACAGGGCAAGAACATGTGCTTCTATCCAAATATTTTCCACTGTTCTTGCATTACCTGAGAAGACTGGACAAGATAAAGCAAGTAGCTCAGAGATCAACAGCCCTGTCTCTGATGGAGCTGCAGATTTCAAAGGAGATGCTCGGCAAGCAGATCTCAGCAAGGAAGCTGGGGAGCCCAGCTGCTCAGAGAGCTTAAGTGATTTAGCTTAATTCCTCTGTAAACTGTATTTTAAATGACTATGAAACCACATTTCTGTGACTGGCATTGTTTAAAGGAATGGAAGCCCAGCTAAAATGCTTTGGTTTTCTTTCATAAATATTCAGGCTTATTCCACTGAGACTTCCTCCCACCCGCCCCCTCTTAGTAGCCTCTGAGAATCAGCTCCTTGCAAGTCATGGAAAGACTGCCCCCTGCATATATTAAGGGCTCTGGGTTTGCTGCAGGAATCTTATTTTCTTGGATATCTAGTGGACTGTGCTCTATTAGGGGGTCTGATAAGGTGACTCTCTAGAAATAAAGGCAGCAAGAACAAATTGATTTTACCCTGATTTCCAAAAAGATCAATGTTACCCTGCTCCCCAAAAATATAAGCACAAAGCTTAAAGGTCTGTTTCTTACATGTTGACTATAGCAACACTAACTCTCAGTTTTATACTGAAGAAAAAAGCCCATTTTAGGAAAAAGTAGAAGTGGTGGTTCCGTGATAAAGAATCCACCTGCCAACGCAAGAGACCCGGGTTCAATCTCTGGGTTGGGAATATCCCCTGAAGGAAGAAATGGCAAGCCACTCTAGTATTCTTGCCTGGGAAATCCCATCAACAGAGGAGCTTGGTGGACTACAGACCATGAGGTTGCAAAAGAGCTGGACACAACTAAGCAACTAAACAACAAGAAAGACATATCACTAGAAGATAAATCCTTCACCATGATCAAAGACCCACTGTCAGCAGATGGTGGAAAATCTATAAAGGAAGTACTTTTAAAACCATCAGGAACTTTTGAGTAAAAACAGAAGAGCTACATCGGTGTGAGAAGAAAAGAAAAAAAAAAAAAACCAGGAAAAGGCATCAATAAGAATTGAGCTTATTACTCTGTATCAAGTGATCGAGTGTCTACTTCTCACTTAATTTTCATGGTTATTATATGTAATTTTCCCACTTACAAATGTGGAAACTATAGCTCAAGGAAGGAGAGGAAGCAAGAAGCAGATTAACATAGAAAGATTAAAAGACAGTTTATAAAAGATAATATATTAATATTGAAATGAGTATTGCAGACTACAAAGTGATCTAGTCAGATGAAGGAGAGTTCCTTTCATATTGCACTGGTCAGAGGAGTTGTTGCTATTTAGTTGCTAAGTCACATCCAACTCTTTGTGACCCCATGGACTGTAGCCCACCAGGCTTCTCTCGCCATGGGATGTTTTGGTCAGTGGAGAAGTCAAAGCAAAGGTGAGATTGGGCTTAACCTCCAAAGACGGGCAAAATTTTAACTGATGAACAATGCTGGCAGGATAATTAAATGTCATCCATAAAAAGGAAAATGCTTAGACACAAGGGGGCTTACCAGGAGCCTAGTTCCAGTATCTGCTCCCAATAAAAAGTCCCCAGAGAATGACTCAGGCAATGAAGTGGAAGGTAACTCTTAAAGGATCAGAACCCCATGTGAATGAGTAAGGCACAAGCCAGACCAGAAGATGGGCCAATACTAGAATTAATCTCCAAATCTATATTGGTAAGCTTGGGAGAAAAAGAGAGTGGCTTCTTTAAGAAAAAGGGCCTGCAGCTGAGTAGGTCTACAACTCAAATTTTAGCATCCTATCAGCACTCAGATTTGTAGTCCCAGGAGCTATCCAAGGTGCTGATTTATTCCACCCCAATTTCTGACCCAGTGGACCAAGATCTGTCCTAGAGTTTCTACACAAGCAACACATGAACCCCTTCACTTCAGCCCCTCTCAAGAGGACTGCTGTTTGGAGGTTCAGTTACTTTCCAAGCCAACTGACGCCTTGTTGCTGCCTGCTATGGTTTATACACTTAGGCCATCGATTTTACACTCCCAATTGTCAATCTGCTAGGTAAAGAAAATAGAGGAGGTGTTATAAGGTAAAACAGCATTTTAAACAAAGGTCAAAACAACAAACTGACCTCTTTGCTTTATTTACTTTTATAGGGAAACTGTAGAAATGAGCCTTGAAATGTAGGTTGAAACTAGCTTATGAAAAGTGTTGATTTCTATGATAAGAAATTTTAGCTTGTCAAACACAATAGGAAATTTCTGTGTTCAGAAAGTTACTGAACTGGACACTAATGTGACAAAAAGTGTTGGGGAAATAAATGTGGAAATGTCATGCCAAGGGATTAAAATGGAAAGCTTCAACAGGTAGGCAGATAGCTCCTTTTTTGGACTGAAATACTTTTTGTAATATATGACTTAAAAAGTCTTTTCAGGGATTCAGGATTTCAAGAAAGTGATTTTCCAAAAATTCAAGATCACATTGCATTCTTCTATGTATAAAATACATATTCCTGAATCTAAATCTAGTTAGATTTAATCAACTTTTAAATCCAAAAATAATGTGTCTGTTCCTGTCATTGACTGATTATGCACCTCTTCATCTTTCAGTCTCCTACCATGTTTATTATAATCTAATCAAGCAAAGAGGAACTAAAGAGCCTCTGGATGAAGGTGAAAAAGCAGAGTGAAAAAGCTGGTTTAAAACTCAACATTCAAAAAACTAAGATCATGGCATCCAGTTCCATCACTTTGTGGCAAACAGATGAGAGGAAAATGGGAACAGTGACAGTTTTTATCTTCTTGGTCTCCAAAATCACTGTGGATGGTGACTGCAGCCATGAAAATAAAAGATGCTTGCTTCTTAGAAGACAAGCTTCAAAAAACCTAGACAGTGTATTAAAAAGCAGAGACATCACTTTACCGACAAAGGTCTGTCTAGTCAAAGCTATGTTTTTTCCAGTAGTCATGTTTGATTGTGAGAGTTGGACCATAAAGAAGGATGAACACTGAAGAATTAATGCTTTCTAAATGTGATAGAGAAGACTCTTGAGAGTCCCTTGGACTGACTGCAAGGAGGTTAAACCAGTTAATCCTAAAGGAAATAAGTCCTGAATATTCATTGAAAGGACTGATGATGAAGCTGAAGTTCTGATACTTTGGTCACCTGATGCAAAGAATTGACTCATTGGAAAGGACCCTGATGCTGGGAAAGATTGAGGGCAAGAGGAGCAGGGGGCAACAGAGGATAAGACATCCTCTGTTGAATGGCATCACTGACTCAATATACATGAGTTTCAGCAAACTCAGGGAGGTAGTGAAGGACAGGGAAGCCTTGTGTGCTGCAGTTCATGGGGTCACAGAGAACTGGACATGTCTTGGCCCCTGAACCACTGAACTTAGGCTCCAAAATCACTGCAGATGGTGACTGCAGCCATGAAATTAAAAGACACTTTCTTCTTGGAAGGAAAGTTATGACCAACCTAGATAGCATATTCAAAGGCAGAGACATTACTTTGCCAACAAAGATCCATCTAGTCAAGGCTATGGTTTTTCCAGTAGTCATGTATGGATGTGAGAGTTGAACTGTGAAGAAAGCTGAGCGCCAAAGAAGTGATGCTTTTGAACTGTGGTGTTGGAGAAGACTCTTGAGAGTCCCTTGGACTGCAAGGAGATCCAACCAGTCCATTCTAAAGGAGATCAGTCCTGGGTGTTCACTGGATGGACTGATGCTGACGCTGAAGTTCCAATACTTTGGCCACCTCATGCGAAGAGTTGACTCATTGGAAAAGACTCTGATGCTGGGAGGGATTGAGGGCAGGAGGAGAACAGGACAGCAGAGGATGAGATGGCTGGAAGGCATCACTGACTCGATGGATGTGAGCCTCAGTGAACTCTGGGAGTTAGTGATGGACAGGGAGGCCTGGCGTGCTGTGGTTCATGGGGTTGCAAAGAGTCAGACACGACTGAGCAACTGAACTGACCTGGCCACTGAACAAGAATTTCTCAATGCTGGATATTTGTCATTACTTTTTGTAAAATACCCCCTCTCCTGGGCAAAATACATCACTTGTTACTCACTGTTGTATATTCTTGAAACATAACTTCCTCCTCTATCCAGCAGTCCACCCGGCAATTGCCGTTAAGCCCTGCTGCCTTCGTCTTCCAGGGAAAGAGGACCCGGGGATCAAGAACCTGACATCTGGCTCCTTTGTTCAGGTCCTTGTTAGCAGGACTTTGAAAGGGATGCAATGTGGATTCTGTGATGTTGATGACACTATACTGTTACAGACACTCACAGCCTAAGTCCTGTATATGTACCTTAAGGAGCCAACCGAACTCACCTGTGTGCCAAATAGTATCTATGTCCCCCAAAGGCAAGGCAAAACTGGATTCAAAATCATTTATTCTAGCCACAAATGCTGCCGATCTATGAACACATCCTCAGAACGCTGCTGCTACCACTCTCCAACTGCCTTTGTCTCTGGGCAACTTGACCATTGCTTTCTGTGTGCTGTGCTGTGCTTACTCACTCAGTTGTGTCCGACTCTCTGCAACCCCATGGACTACAGCCTGCCAGGCTCCTCTGTCCATGGGATTCTCCAGGCAAGAATACTGGAGTGGACTGCCATGCCCTCCTCCAGGGGATCTTCACAACCCAGGGATCGAACCCAGGTCTCCCGCCTTATAGGTGGATTCTTTACCCGCCGAGCTACCAGGGAAGCCCCCATTGCTTTCTGTCCTAAGCCAAACTTGCCCACAGGAGCACCCGCTATTGCCTTGCATTCGGGCATTCAACCAACTGCCCTTTGCCAAGGAGGCATAGTTTCATTCTTTGGAGTCAAACAAAGAGGGATTCAAATTCTGCCTCTGTTATTACTGATTGTGCCTTTGGACAAGCTGGGTAACCTCACTAAGGCTTATTTATCAAAGAGGAGTGATCGGCCTTACCTCACAGGGTTGTTGCAAAGATAAAACCAAATAAGGGATACAAAACACTTATCAAAGTCTGGAAAAGGGAAGCACTCAAGAAACTGTAATTTTGGTGGGAATAAAATGATATTATATCAATTCTTGTTCCAACAGAACATTCACAAGAGAGCCAGTCTTCCATGGGCTACAACACTTTAAACTTTTAAGTCTCTCCTATAGTCGGCCTCCTTGTATATGGTCCCAGCTTTTATCATAGTTCACTATCTTTTCTTCATATCTACTCCATCTGGGTTCCAGACCCTAGCATGGGCTAGACCCTCCAGTGAGAACCAGGCAGAACTAGCCTTGGCACTCTGTGCTGGGGGTAGACTGGAATGCTTCAGAATCTGCAAGGTCCCTCATTTTTGAAATAAAGTTTTCCATGCAGGTTTGAAGCATCAATGCAAAACAGGGCTAAGCACTTTGGAAAGACAGAGCCCAAATAAAGCTCAGGAAGTGTGAAAATGGGAAAATGCAGATATATTTTCCTTTCTCACCTTCAACAGACTTACTACCAAAATACTAACTATTAATTAAATGTTCCACCCTTCGAGTTTCCTCCCAGTAGGGGCAAAGGGAGCAAAGAATACTTGCTACCAAGATATGGCTGTGGGCTACTTTAATTTTGTGCCCTACAAGAGGGGCTGAGCCCCTGGGGTACCTCATGTTTGTTAACAACTTTATGACGCTCATGACATGAATGAAGGTCCCTGAGTCAGCCCGGAGAAAGTCAGTGCTTTTTAATAAACAAAAACATTGAACCAACTAGAAAGACAGTTTTCATACTGTTCTCCATAGAGGAACGGAGGAGTAAAATTTCCATATGTGAACTCAACAAGATTGAAATGAGATGGTCCGTTGTTTGAATAAACTGAGGGCATGCAGCTGAGTTTTTCCTTGGCAGTACTTTCTAACAGCCTGAATAAAGAGCATGTTAAATTACCTACTTTGGGGAGAAAGCCCGTGGAATATTTCCTCAGGAGGAGGATACAAGTGGATTTAAAACATATCATGTTTTTAGAGGACTAAGTTTTTCCTGCATGGAGGCATGGTATAAATATTACTTTAAAAATGCCATGTTTCCTAAAACACAATGGTTTCCCCAATATATAATATGAATGTAAACAAGATGCCTGTCAAGCATGGCTATAACATACTGCTTAACACACCAAACTTGTAATATGCACTTATTAGTCTTGGTTCTCTTAATGAAAGGAACTAAGGACACTGCATAAATTCTTCAACACAGGTTTCATTTCTCCAGCTGCCTTGTGCTGTAGAACATCAGGCTAACAAGAAGTGATGCTAACAAGAAGCTAAAACCAGTGTAGCAAATGGGGCATTTAAAATATATACAAACATACCGGCCTTCACAAAGAAAGGAGCTATTCGGGGGGAACTAAATGGATCCCTAGACAGACATATTTTAGTTTAATATTCCATGTATTTTTCTACATGCTTACTATGTCAGTTCTTCTCAATGGCAGAAAAATGCTCTGTGAGAGAACAAGAAGCCTGCCTGCCATTATTCCCCGGCCTCATAATCTCCACACAACCATTTTTTGGGGGAAGGGTAGAAGGTAGCCACCTGAATTCGCCAACTTTCTTCGGTCACTTTAGGGCCATTTTCAAATACCAATATTTGTAGACAGCAGCTAAAGAAATCAAAGATTGGACTGCTTATTCTAAACAAACCATCTGGCAGCTTGTGGGGACTTGGGGAAGCTGGACATTTTATACACTGGTCCATGAGACATGGAGAATCAATCTGGGATCTCACTGCTTACTCTTCTAAAGGCTCCCCAGAGAAATCAGTTCCCGTTGTTTGCTCAGGCCAAATATATATAGCAGTAATTTCTCATATAACTTTAGAATGAAGAAATGACTGGTCTTTTAACCCAAAGCATGCAGGTGTTAAACCAGCCTTGGAGCAGATGGTGGCCCTCATATAACCATGCAAGGCTTCATTCATTCCCTCCTCTAGACTCCACAACCTCCATCAATAAGCACTAATAGTAAGCAACTCTGTTGCAGAGAATGGAAAGTCTTCAAAATGGCATTTTCTGTCAATTAAAGCCAGCTTCCCTGGGTCAGGAAGATCCCTGGAGAAGGGCATGGCTACCTACTTCAGTATTCTTGCCTGGAGAAGTCCGTGGACAGAGAAGTCTGGTGGGCTATTGTCTATGGGATTGCAAAGAGTGGAGCGACCAACACTTTGAGTTCCATGGGGATTTCTGGAGGCTCAGTGGTAAAGAATCTGCCACAGTTCAGGAGATGTGGGTTCAGTCCAACAGGTGGCGCTAGTGGTAAAGAACCCACCTGCCAATGCAGGAGCCATAAGAGGCTGGGGTTCCATCCCTGTGTCCGGAAAATGCCCTGGAGGAGGAGATGGCAATCCACTCCAGTATTCTTGCCTGGAGAATCCCATGGACAGAGGAGCCTGGCGGGCTACAGTCCATAGCGTTGCAAAGAGTCGGACTCGATTGAAGTGATGCACGCACACATGAGGTCCATACAAAGGCAACTTAATGAAAATATTTCAAGAGCAACTGCTTGATGAGGGGTGGGGGCTGCCTGGAAAAGATTACAAACTATTCTCAAAATGAAACGACCTGATGAACTTACAGGTTTTTAGAAGTGATGTTTAGTATGCATCCTGCTCCAGCCTGTAGACTATATAGTATAACTTTCATTCATTTGTTATTAATTCTTCTTTTAAAAGATAAATTAAACAGCAAACAGATGCAACAATACACCCGATTAAACACTCAGAGAACTTCTATCCCTCTGGCTACAGCCTGTGTAATACCTCAGGCTCCAGAAACCTAGTCTGCTCTTGGCCCAGCACCCCACAGGCAGGCAGAGCTGGTCTGAACAGGTTCCAAAAGAACTCTGCTCCAACCCAACTGGGTATTGGTCAATTACTGCCGAGCATCACTTAAGCTGAAAGGGATAGTTATCTGGGCCTCAAATCAGCTAGAAATGGAGCTTCTGCCATGTCAGCAGACTGCCTTTCCTGAAGGCTCCAACACACTTAGCCTGGCTTTTCTGTCACCAGTCACTGGCATCCAAGCTGATGTGGTCGCTTAAAAAGACAGGGTGCCAGGTTTGTCTGTCCCATTTTCCCCCCTCCTCTACCTCCAAGAAACAGCCAAAGAGGAAAGTAAAGACTTAGTATTAAAATTTAAATACCAATTTAAAACAGGGAATACAATACACTCTGTTTGTCTGGAGGAACCCAGGTAAGTGTGTTAGTCGCTCAGTTTTGTCTGACTCTTTACAACCCCATAGACTGTAGCCCACCAGGCTCCTCTGTCCATGGGATTCTCCAGGCAAGAGTACTAGAGTGGGTAGCCATTCCCTTCTCCAGGGGATCTTCCTGACCCAGGGATCGAACCCAGGTCTCCCACATTTCGGGCAGATTCTTTACCATCTGAGCCACCAGGGAAGTCCAGAGGGACCCAGAATGAAGTAAAAACTGACATTCTTTTAACAATGTATAGCTCAGTACCTACATGTTTACAACGAAATTCCTATGGAAGATATATGGTGTGTATCTTCCCAATAAAACTTCTCATTCAATTTTTACTAGGATTTCTTTTAGAAATAGAGGTTGGATGGCAAAGATTAAATACCATAGAACCTCCTTTCCAAATAAAACCAAGACTTCAAGAAAAGTCCAAGTCTGTTTTGGGATTAAAACCCTTACATTTTTCCTGCTCTGATATCATTCAAAATGAGTTTTATTGGTGAGTGAATAGCTTCCACGAGGCAACCATTTTCCACACAGACCTCCAACTCCAAATCTCTTTAGCAGTGACCTCAGCTTGACTCCAAATTTAACTGTACATGTCTAACCTCAAGGGCAGCTTCTCCAGCAAACCCCAGGTTGTCCTTATTTTGCTTTCTAAAGCAATGTGTGTATTGTAACTGGTCCATAATGATGATGATGATGATATTAATAAAGCTACTGTTCCCTGGAGATGCGGCTTTGTGGTTTCTGAAGAGCCTTCTACCCTAGCCAAGAAGGAGGCAGAGTTCTTGTATGGGCTGTCTTGCAAGGGTTTGTGGCAAGGGAGAGCAGAATGTCATCAGAAGGAAACAAGAATTAAAGGGGAAGGGAAATTGGGTTCCTTTCCAGTGTGTGCTGAACCCAGGCTATGGAGTACTACTGGAAACGAAGTAGAAGGACCCTCCCAGTCCACGCAGCCTCAGACACCCTCTGGAGATGGACTTCCCAAGGGTGTGTCCAGAGAAGGCAACAGAATGCAATGTACTCTGTGGAACAGATATACCCTGTGTATATAATGCAGATGAGCTCTTACCATGGTAATGAATATCTCCTCTACTTGCTACTTCTGCCAACTGCTCTAAATCAGGAACTTGCAGGGATAGGAAAGTGAGAGAGACACAGAGGTAGAAGAGAGGTCAGATGATAATGAGGAATTGGAAATATCTCAGGGACACTCGGAGAAAAAATAGACTATTCAAAATTTGCTCTAAGGGAAAAAAAAAAAAAAAAAAAAACTAGTGATGTTAATCTTTCTTCCCTTTGCCCTGAATATTTTAACACCCTGAAGACCTCAGGTGGAAGCAGTGGTTCCTTACACACTCCACATGTCAGGGTATCCTTATCTTGATTTTCTTTTGTGTGTACATGATTTATATTCCATATTTCTAGATAGCGGACACCGAAACATATTACACTGCATTTAAAGAATAACCTTTGTATTTCTTAAGATATACTTTTCCAAAAACAGGAGCAAAGCAGGCCAAAATAAACTTGTTTTCTCGTCTTGCAGAAGTGAACTATCAAGAGAGATATGCCTTACGTATGATCGTAAACAGGAGCAGATACCAAGAACACATCCCAGTACTATTACCATCTAACTTTTAGCCAGTGATTTCATTTGTTCTTCTTTTGCTAGGCTATTTTAAATGTTGAGTGAGTTTTTTTGTTCAGATTATTAGATGTTAGGTTTTAAAAGTGATTAATATTTAATGAGACAATAATATGAAAAACTGAGTGGCAAGCTTTTCTTGTTGACATTTAATACAAATTGTACACGAGCCAAATCACATACTATCAAGCCATTTCATGGTGGAGATAAATTCTGTGGAAAAAAGAGAAAATATACTTTTTCTCTTCTTACCTTTGACCCCTCTTCACCCATTTATCTCAAACCCCTGACCTCCACCTTTGACAATCATCAATCTAGTCTCTGTATCTATGAGCTTGGTTTTCTTGCTTTTTAAAAAAAAAAAATACATTCCATATATAAGAGAGGCCACATGGTTTTGTCTTTTTCCATTTGACTTATTCCACTTAGCATAATGCCCTCAAGGTCCATCTTCAATTTCTTTCAATCATGTCTTATACTTTTCAATATACAGGTTTTTCATGTCCTTAGATAAAATTATTCCTAGGTATTTTATCTTTTAATGCAATGGTAAATGGGATTATTCTCTTAACACTTCTTTCTGATAGTTTGTTATTAGTGAATAGAAATGTAATAGGTTTTTCTATATAGATTTTGTGTCTTGCTACTTTAGTGAATTAGTTATTTCTAACAAATATAGTCTTTTTTAATGGTGTCTTTAGGGTTTTATATATATATATATATCACATCATCTAAAACATAGTGACAATTTTACTCCTTCCTTTCCAATTAGATGCCTTTTATTCCTTTTTCTTGCCTAACTGCTCTGACTACGACTTCCAATATCATGCTGAATAAAAATGACAAGCAGGGACACCCTTGCCTTGTTTCTGATATTACAGGAAAAGCTTTCAGCTTTTCACACTGAGTATGATGTTGGCTTGATGATAAAAACCTACATCACATAATGTAGGTTTGTCATATATGGATTTTATTATGTTGAGGTACATTGCCTCTATATCTACTTTATTGAGAGTTTTTATCATAAATGGATATTTAATTTTGTCAAGTGCTTTTTTTTGTATCTATTGAGATGATCATATGACTTTTAATCCTTCATGTTGTTAATGTCATTTTATCACTTTGACTAATTTGTGGATGTTGAACTATCCTTGCTTCCCTGTGATTTTTCAATTGGTTTGTTGTTTCACCCCACAATAAGCCTAAGGGAATGGTTTTGCTCTCTCCACCAACTGCTGTTCCCACCTTCATTTTTCAAGTATTGTTTTAGAGTTTCAGAGTTACAAATGAAAAACATCCTGAATGATTTCTAGCTTGATGAGACCAACAGATCAGATCCAGGAGTCTTGAGTAGAATAAGTCTAGGATTCAGTCTCAAGGGTGGGGACTTCCCTGGTGGTCCAGTGGTTAAGACTCTGTACTTCCACTGCAAAGGGTAGGGGTTCAATCCCTGATCAGGGAAGTTCTACATGCCCCGGGTATGGCCAAAAACAACAACAACAACAACAATACACACACAGTCTCGAGGGTGGTGCCTGGTGTGTGGAGAGGCTGACATCAGACAATCACATCATTTTAGCCAAAGAGTAACCAACAGAGGATTCTGATTTAATAGCCCAAGGAGGGATCCAGGCATCAAGTTTTCATTTTCGAAGCTTTCTTTGTGATTCTAATGTACCAGCAGGGCTGATATCTCTATTTCAGAAAATGGTCACTATGCTTGTGAACTCTGTGCCTCCAGGAACAACACGGTCCCTTCTTCATCACTTTTGATACTTTATAAGTCTAAAGGAGTTCATTCATTTATGTAATGAATATTAATTGAGTATCTATAATTTGTAAGGCACTGTCCTAAGTGATATGAATAAGCAACGAACAACCTGTGGAGTTGACATTCTTGGAAAATAAAATATTTTAAAAGTGCTTGGAGATTCATGAATTTAAAAGCCTACCTTTACTTGAGGACAAAAAAAGTGTGTATTTGTAGCCAGATTGTTTTCAATAAGGAAAAATTTTTGTAAAGAGAGTCCCATTCCCAGGGAGGAATCTTAGAGCCTAATCACCAGGATAAGAAAAACAGTCCTTATTGTTCAAGGCGTTGAATTTAATTATTTAATTGTTCAAGGCATCTTCTTCAATTTCATGAAAATTTTTCCTTTTAACAGCCTTAGTCTGAAAGTAGTCATTAAAAAAAAAAAGATAAACTCATAAATTAGAAGTAAATAAATAATTCATTCTGCATAATCTCAGACTGGGGCAAGTCAAGGATTCTCTCCTTTGCAAAAGGAGAAAGTTTTGGAGTTTTTGTTCAGGTATAAAACCAAATAAGAACAAAGCACAATGCAGATCCTTCTACTGCCTACTGTTTTACTCACATCCTGAATTTTTGTAGCTGTTTTGGTCCACAGATCTGTGAACAAGTGCCTCCTAGAGTATAGTATAGAACCACTCATCATCCATACCCAATCACCCCAAGATGTTAAATGTAAATAGCTCAGGAGGCACGGCAAGAGGAATGGGCTTAGGAAAACTCAAAACTTCCATCATGTTATCTACACCAGGTATAGATCAGATACCAGAGTCTTGGAACAGGAATCCAGATTCAACAGTGAGACCATCAGTAGAAAACTCTGTGGGACATCCTGCTGCTGATGCTGTTGCTCAGTCGCTTCAGTTGTGTCCAACTCTGTGCAACCCCATAGACGGCAGCCCACCAGGCTTCCCCATCCCTGGGATTCTCCAAGCTTCCCCATCCCTGGGATTCACCAACACTGGAGTGGGTTGCCATTTCCTTCTCCAAGGCATGAATGTGAAGAGTGAAAGTGAAGTCGCTCAGTCATGTCCGACTCTTAGCAACCCCATGGACTGCAGCCCACCAGGCTCCTCTGTATTAACACAAAACCCAGAGCCCCTAGCAGGTGGCCTAGTTTGACATTCGAACCACATTTTGCGTGTGGAGTTTTCATTAAGACAGGTTTACCATATGACAGACAATCTGTGTACATTTGCAGATGTGTGCACGGCCATCAAGCCTGCATGCAGAGGGTAATTCTCCACCTGATGGTTGCTGAAGGTGATGTCCAAAGTACAGAGCTCAGTGAATAAATGGGTTGCTTTGACAGGAAATTCCAACAGTAATTTTAATTCTGATCAGGCTTCAGGAAATGGAAAGAATAAAAACACATCAATTATACTGACAGGAAGTTTTAAATCACATGGTGAGCAGCTGCTGCCAAAAGATATGTCTGCCAGCTTTGTTAAGGAGCCTGGTATTTTGGTGTGACCAAAATTTTACACCAAAATGTTACAGGCTGACATCACTGCCTAATTGCATGTTATCTCTCTACAAGGGTAAAGAAAATGACACACTACTGAAAGCATATCATTATTACAGGAGGAAAAAAATATCAATTTAACTGAAAGGGCTTGGAACCTGTTTAGAAAAAAAAAAAACACATACAAATATATTCCTCCACATAGAAAGCAGATCTGCCTGCCAGGTAAGTCACAACTGTCCACGGCTAATTAAAATCTTGTTTAACTCACACCCAGGGATAATGAGTACTCATTTCATTTCATGACAAAGGGTTAGATTCTTCCTTTCTGCCAGTTGGGTCTCCTTTCCCTTTAAGTGTATGTCTTAATACTTTTAATCCAGATCATAGGGAAAGGATATGGAAAAGAGATCTTAAGCAAGGAAAAAGTAAATACAGAATGGTCCATACAGTTTGTGGGGGGAGAAGGGAAGGAGGTTTTCTACAGAGTATATTGAACAGGCTCTACCTACCTTCAGAAGAGTTTGAACTCAGTCACTCTAGACAAATTATAACACAAATTCATTTTCCTAGGATTTATAAAGTGCATTTCTAGAAAGTTCAAAGGGGGCTCAGAACTTTCTCTGGTTTGTTGCCTTTCCTGTTTCTGCTTAGGAACCTGGGGATCGATGTTCACGACCGTGTGCTCATAAACGGCCCACTGGAGAGGTTATAACTCAAATCCCACTCTTCCTCACCCAATTAAAGCTCTCCCTTCCTTTCCTAAAATTTCAAGGATTCTGGCATATTCCTCCCTTTTTAACTGATGAAGTCCTGGTGTATCCACCTCTATTGGTAACATGGGAAAGTTACAAACTTTCCACTTTGTACAAGTTAGAAGCAACTGGCATCAAACAGGTATTTAAAAAATCCAACTTCTGAGTAATTTCATTATTCTCAGTATGTTATACCAATAGAGTCAGTACACGTAGCAATATTTACAAACATTTGACATGTGCCAAGCTTTCAAAATTTAAAAATAATCCCTTCCGTTTTATACAAACAAAGAAAATTTTACTGTTTAGCTTTTGTAAGAGGCTAAATGGAACAAACAGAATTGATGAGAAAGATCATGGATTGTCATTCTAGGCTCCTGGAGGGTGGGTATAAATAACTTATGGCTGTTGGTAGCTCCCACAACGTGTAGCAACACCATGGAATAATAAGCAGCTTGCTTGCTTCTTTCTCACTGGCCTTTCCCGTGTTTGTTTACAGCCCACATGATTTAGTGCGGAAAGTATGAGATTCTGATTCAGACTGAGCTGTGTGGGAACCCAGTTCCAAGTGTTTAGCTGCTGTGTAACTTCAAGCAACTTTCTTTTTTTTTTTTAAGATTCACAAAAATTTTAGATAATTTTTATTTTTGCTTATTTATACTTTTATTTTTTCTTTTTTTAATATTTTTTTTACTTTACAATATTGTATTGGTTTTGCCATACATCTTGTTTTCTCTTTGTCAGCTCTCTCATTTGAAAATGGAAATAATAATGGTATTTAACTCAAAAGGTTCCTGGAAGGATTAAATGAAACATTGAATTTAATGTTTTAATTAATACTCGTACTGAGCATACGAGTGGACATACAAGAAGCATGTAATAGACATTTGATGATACTATTCAGTTATTGATGCTAATAACCCCGTACCATTTACCTCTTTGCCTCATATTTTGCCACAAGGTGTTCTCAAATTTGAAACATTCCTCCATGACGATCTGCCTTTTAGTTCAACTTCTTCACTGGGCAATTCTTGGCCAATGGTCTTCCTGTTCTGGTCCCATCTAAATCCCGTTATACGCTGTGTCTATAACTATGGAGAAAGCAGCCCTCTCTGGATAGTGAACCAGTGCCAGCCCTGGTTTCCCTGTGGCTGCCCAGCTTCTGCTATAATTAGCACAGCATCCAAGACCTCACAGACCGGGGAGGCTTAACGCCTTCTGCTGGCGACTCTCGCCAGTCACTGCCCCACGAACTAGAGAGTGGAAAAGATGGTCTCTGGCCTCCCCCTCCAGCTGATTCTGAACTTGGAGTCCATCTCCAGGGCCAGCCAGCCTTGATTTCATTATGAATCCCTTAGATCATAACTAGAATAAGTCAGGACTCTTACATTGCTACATGCTAAGTTGCTTCAGTCATGTCAGACTTTTTGCAACCCTATGGACCATAGCCCACCAGGCTCCTCTGTCTATGGAATTCTCCAGGCATGAATACTGCAATGGGTTGCCATGCCCCTCTCCAGGGCATCTTCCCCACCCAGGAATTGAACCTGCATCTCTTGTATCTCCTACATCGGCAGGCGGGTTCTTTACCACTAGCTCCACCTGGGGAGCCTTATTATTACCTGGAAGACTCTCTAAAGAAATGGTCACTAACCAGATTTAGAAGAAGACACATCCTTGTACACCCTATGCTTGCAGTGTTAAAAATTTGGGATCTCCAAGGATGCTGGGTCTGGATGGATGAGGGAGGCAATTACAGGCAGGTAATTACAATGTGTTTAGTATAATACTGATATGTTAAAGAGTAAACAAATTTCTTCATGTGCAGGAGCACGAGACAAAACCCCAGGCTTCATCAGACACTCTATTTTGTTTGGCAAATGGTTACCCACAGAGGCACTAAATAAATTTTCATCTCACTTCAAAAATCTTAATTTCAGCCTTCCCCAGGGCAAATGGCTTCAAGAGATTCCAAACCCAGTTCTCCAAGCCCCAAGCCAGTCAGCACGCTGCTGTTTCATTTATTTCTTAGTTTCGTTTCCTGCTCTTGCCACTTGGCTTTGTTTGACATCTGTCTATACGAACTATATTCTCCGTTGACACTACTAACTTTGGCAGGTCAAAGAAACAAACTCTTTGCATCTGGTGGTGCTGTTCTTCGGTAATTCCTGGTTCTCTAGGTTTTGCCCCATCAGCAGTCTTTGATACCTAACGTTATATGCCTGGAAGCTGACATTCATGGAACGCCAGCGATATGATGGACACTGGGCAGAAACAGGAGTAGGCTCATGTTCTCAGCTAAGCCAATTCATGAGACTCTAAAGCCCAGACAACATTTCTTATTACACTGAACTTTCTGTGAGTTATTGGGAGTCATATTTCCTATTTGTCATTTTTAAAGTCTTAAAGGACTGCTGCTACTGCTGCTAAGTCGCTTCAGTCATGTCCGACTCTGTGTGACCCCATAGACGGCAGCCCACCAGGCTCCTCCGTGCCTGGGATTCTCCAGGCAAGAACACTAGAGTGGGTTGCCATTTCCTCCTCCAATGCATGAAAATGAAAAGTGAAAGGGAAGTCACTCAGTCATGTCCGACTCTTAGCGACCCCATGGACTGCAGCCTACCAGGCTCCTCTGCCCATGGGATTTTCCAGGCAAGAGTACTGGAGTGGGGTGCCATTGGACTAGACATTTACAAATCCAATTGTCTGACACCCAAAGGATGCTTTCATATAGTATCATTGACATTTCTCCTAAATGGATATCATACACTTCCCCAACCCTCCCTCTGATTATAAAACCAGGGAAAAGGACTGAGAAATGAACAACACTTTGTTATGTTACAAGTCCGTTCTCCAAGTGCTAATTAACAAACTCGCTTATATATAGTTCTCCTGTTATCTTCATGTAATAGGTAAAGTTTTCATCTGACTTCTTAATATTATAGCCCATAAGGATGAATAAAGGTGTGGGACTTTGGTCAGAAAGAGAAAAAAATATATATTAGGCATTAACGCACATATGTGGAATCTAGAGAAATGGTACAGATGAGCCTATTTGCAGACAAGAATGGAAATGAAGACATAGAGAATGGACACGTGGTCACAGGAGGGGAAGCGACAAACTGGGAGAGTAAGACTGACATATATACACTCCCATGTGTAAAATACATAGCCAGTGGGAAGCTGCTGTATATAATAACACCAGGAGCTTATCTCAGCGCTCTGTGATGACTCAGAGGGGTAGGATGAGTATGATGGGAGGGAGGCTCAAGAGGGAAGGGATATAAATACACACATATAGTTGATTCACTTCCTTATATAGCAGAAACTAATAACATTATAAGGAAATTGCATTCATTTTTTAAACAGGGAAGTTACTTTGGAAATAAGCTTTCTAGGAGAGAATTCCAAAACATGCTAGTATTTAGTAGCCAAAAACAGGAAGTTATCTTTTCACTCTCTCTTTTCATAACCCACTGTGCCAAAATATATAAAGAATTATTAAGAAACTAAGAAAAAGTGAAACAAATTTAAGGATTTTCACAACTACATTTCTCTCTGCTTGCTTTACTACAGGCTTTGATTTTTTTTCCCTTAGACCAAATACTAAACAGTAAAGTAAGCTTTATAGATAGCTATTCCTTTTCAAAATGTACCATCTGGATTAGCTTGCTAGAGATGCCATATCAGACTGGGTGGCTGAAACAACAGAAATTTACCTCCTCACAGTTCTAGAGGCTGGAAGTCTAGGATTATGGTGTCAGCAGGGTTAGTTTTTTTATGGCCTCTCTTCTTGCTATGCAGATGGCTGTCATCTCTTAGTATCTTCATATGTTCTCCCTTCTGTGTGTGTCTGTGACCAAATTTATCCTTCTTATATGGATACTAAGTCATATTGAATTAGGGTCACCCGCATGACCTCATTTAACTTAACTGCCTCTTTAGAGACCCCTATCTCCAATAAATACAGCCACAGTGTGAGGTTCCAGGGGTTAGGTGACTGCAACATCTGAATTTGGGGGGTGATACAATTTAGCCCCTGCTGCTGCTGCTGCTGCTGCTAAGTTGCTTCAGTCGTGTCCAACTCTGTGCGACCCCACAGACAGAAGCCCACCAGGCTCTTCCGTCCCTGGGATTCTCCAGGCAAGAATACTGGAGTGGGTTGCCATTTCCTTCTCCAATGCAGGAAAGTAAAAAGCGAAAGTGAAGTCACTCAGTCCTTAGCGACCCCATGGACTGCAGCGTACTAGGCTCCTCTGTCCATGCGATTTGCCAGGCAAGAGTACTGGAGTGGGTTTGCCATTGCCTTCTCCTATTTAGCCCCTAACACCCACAAAAAAAAATCCTTTGCAGGGGCACCTTCTGTTACATTATAAATCTGTTTCTTAAAGCTGTGTTCAGGTGGAATTTTAATAAACAAGAAGTTCCCAACCTAGTAGCATCAACTTCACCAAAGAACTTGTTAGAGATACAAGATTTGAGTAATATCCCTCAAATCTCTGAATCAGAAATTCTGAAGTGGGGAAGGACTGAGTATTAATATATTCTGTAGGTACTTCTGATGCATGCTAAAGTTTGAGAACCACTGGAATTAACCGAATGACGATTTAAACAATGCTCTAAGAGGCATTTTGAACGGAATACTGGGGTAGATTTTTTTTTTTTAAGTAAAGCAAAGAGACCTTTTTAAAATGTGAATCAGCAAATCATCACCTGCTAATTCTGGGTTATGGAAATTCTAATTTTTAAAGGTTAACTTACTTTTTAAATAATTTTATGTATTTATTTTTGGCCGCCCTGGGCCTTCATTGCTTTGTGTGGACTTTCCTCTAGTTGCAGTCAGCGGGAGCTGCTCTTCACTGCAGTGCACAGGCTTCTCTTTGCAATGGCTTCTCTTGTTGTGGAGCACAGGCTCTAGGGTGTAGGGGCTTCAGAAGTCACTGTGCATGGGCTCTAGAGCACAGGCTCAGCACTTGCAACTCATGGGCCCTGGAGCGCACGGGCTTCGATAGTTGAAGCACGCAGGCTCAGTGGTCGCAGCTCACCGGCTCTAGAGTGAAGAAGGCTCAGCAGTTATGGCACACGGGCTTGGTTGCCCAGTGGCATGCAGAATCTTCCCAGATCAGGGACTCAACCTGAGTCCCCTGCACTGGCAGGCAGATTCTTATCCACTGTGCCACCAGGGAAGTCCAGAAATTCTAATCTTTAATGCTAGCCTTAGAAAGGTACATCAGTATTTCACAAGGCTAAGTCAAATGTTCACATCTGATCATTATTTTGAAGTATATGTATAAACATATATGTGAATATATATATATTGCTAACCCATATCTTTAGCTTATTAATTTCTATTACATTGACTAGTTACTGTCTCTCATGTTCTGTTTCTATTTATTCAGGTCAATCTCCAATTGCAGTTCCTTCCAGCTACTTCTCCCAAGCATTTCTCATTCCTTGAAAGGAGATCTCCCATGCTGAACTGAACACCGATCAAAATTCCTTACATCATATTACCTCAGAATTACCAAAATTACAGATTTAAGTGGAGGTCCTTCCAGTTTTTTCCTCTTACATTCTAGAATTACAAATCAGTTCAATTGAGAAGACAGATGCTTTTCTAGCTGTTTTGTGCCCAGGGATAGAAAAATTACTCCTAACAGCTACTAAGTCATGTTTTGATTGTTGTTGTTTTAGTCCTAAATATTTCAGCAGAAAATATGAAACATAAGAAACTCAGAGGTGGCCCACTGAAATGAATTTTATCCCTTTTGCAGACAACCAGGCCTTTGGCAATTTTTGTCCAAGAAAAATCATATTTTGGCAGAACATTCATGCAAAATACACACACACACACACACTCACACATAACTGTGAGCACTTTTCTCCTGTGAGTAACTGCTGGACAATAGAAGGACCACTATCCTTTCATCATCTAGTCAAATTCAAAATTCACACATTCTCTGACCAGTAACAAAAGCACCTTTAATGTGATTTTATTTTTCATTTAAAAAATAATTACTCATCCAAATGATAGGTGCTGTGCTTTATTAGTCTTTAGACTGATGATATTTTCATGAAGTCATTCAACCCAAACAGAGTTGGACATTCTAAAGATTTAGAGCAGCGGTCCCCAATCTCCAGGACCTAACTCATGCCTGATGATCTGAGGCATAGCTGATATAAATGGAGTGTACAATAAATTTATGCTTGAATCATCCCCAAACTATCCCCCCACCCTGGTCTGTGGCAACACTGTCTTCCACAAAGCCTGTTCCTGGTGTCAAAAAGGTTGGGGATTGCTGCTTGAGGGCAGAGAGAGAAATGAAATGTGACCGAACAGGGAACAGGGCCGCCATCACCGCACACTGCCAGCAAGATTTACTCTCTAGGACACTAACTCTTAACAAGTCAGTGGACCATAGGCGGATACCTCTAATATTCAGATTAAAAACAAAGAACCTTTTCCAAGAGTCATGCATCAGGCTCACACACCATTCTAAATACCATATCAGGGGGCTCGCAGACTCTAAAATCAAACTCTCATTGTGAAGGGACAGACCTTACGTCTAGTCTTGGACTCAATAACAGACATCATTAGAAATGGGAGAATGATATTAACTCTTCTCTCCAAGAATCTGTGTAAAAATTTTTTATAACATTTGAAATATATGTGTTCCATTTTTTACTAAAACTTCCAAAGAAATCAGTAAAACCTAGTTTCTACTCATGAAGAAGGGTGAGACTTTGATAGGGGATGTAGATGCTGTTGGAGAAAGGAATAGCTACCCAGTCCAGTATTCTTGCCTGGAGAATCCCATGGACAGAGGAGCCTGATGGGCTATAGTCCAATGGGTTGCAAGGATTCAGACACAACTGAGCACCTAAGCATGCATATAGATGCTGTAATAGGGGCTCAGGGATATTTTGTAACTAGTTTAAATGTGAGATGTCATTCCACTAAAAGGGGGAGAAGGGAGTAAGAAGCTTCAAGGCATTAGTTAGGGACCTTACAGGATGGGAAGATTTTAAAAGATGTAGTTGGTCAGAGAAGGAGGTGGAAGGGAAGAGGAGAGAAAATATTTCAGTAGGGAAAAACCTCAGTAAAAAGTTAGGACACTGCAATAGTTTTCAGAATCTCCTTTGATTACAGCAGTGATCCTTAATCCCAACTTGGAATTCTAATTACCTAGAGAGATTTTTAAGACCCCACCCAAGACCAATTAAATCTGAATTCCTGGCGGTAAAGCCCAGATATGTGTATATTTTTAAAGTTCCCCACATGATTGTAACATGCAACCAGGGTTAGGAACCACTGGACCAGAACACGAATTGTGGAGGGTGGAGACTGCCTAAATAGGTGAGGATCAGACTCTGGAGGGCCCCTCTGCTCACAAGGCATTCTGCACGGAGCGAGAAGTCATGGAAAGTTTTTAACCAGGGGAGTGGCATCATCAGGGCTGTCTTTTTGAATTATGTTTTGTTGAAAGCTGCCCTGTCATATACATTCAACACAGACAGACTGAGCAAATAGAAATGGGCCTGACTCTATCCTCCATGTCTAGTTGCCATGGAAACAAAATACCATCACTCATGACGGGCATGTTTCCCACTTGTTCTTTGTGATTATAGCTGCTCTCTTCCATATGTTCTTCCATGAGACTGAGGCATCTTTTTGCCTGTTGTGCCTCAACTGTCTGGAGTTTCCTCGTCCTTTTTTTTTTTTTTAACTTTGCCTCCTTGGCAAGAGTTTGTGCAGTCAATCAAGCAGCACTGTTGGTCAATTCACTAAAGTCAAGATAAGACAACCCTGAAAATGTCTTGAAGAAATGTGCTTGCTTCCCAAAGGAAAGAGGCTACCTGGTCTGAGGCAGAGGGGCTCACAGGAAGAAGCTTAAAGTCAGGAAGTACAGAGCGTGGATCTTGGCTTGGTTATCTGTCCTCGAGTTAAGCTCTCTGAATCTGTTTCCTTATAAAATGTAGAATAATGCAATCTGTCTGTCAGAGGAATGAGGATTGTAGACAAAATATGTGGATAGCATGTCATACTTAGTATGTAATAGGAGCTCAATTAATGGTAGCTACTATTATTAATTAATGTCACCTCAACCCCTAGGTAAGGAAACGGCAACCCACTCCAGTATTCTTGCCTGGAGAATCCCATGGACAGAAAGTCATGTGGGTTACAGTCCATGGGGTCCCAAACAGTCGGACACGACTGAGCGACTGAAAGTGTGCACACATGTGCACATGGGCATGCGCACACACACACAATCCTAAAAGTAGGATTCATAATATGACTTCTGCTAGTTCATCTTCCTTCAGAGATGGTATTTTCATAAAAATTACAGGACAAAAAATGAAGTGCAAAGAATAAATATTTCTTACTTTCCTTCTATTACTCAGTGACATTTTTGAAAGTGACATGGCTACCTAAAATGATTCTAGTTTTGAAAAGCTAAGACCAGGTGTATGTATAAAAATAAGAATTCTAAACTAACATGCCATTCTAGCTCTGGAGAAAATTAAGGAGGTCTAGAAATGAAGGGATATTTGGTGATACTGAATCGATGCAAAATATTTCATGGAGACATGAAGGCATCTAATTAGAATGTGTGCAAATGATAATTCTTAAGTTATGATTTATGAATACTGATAGCAATTATTGTATCAAGCATTTTGCATGGAATTTTATTTTTATATGAATTGCATTTGATATTTACTACATCCCTGTGAGGATCCTTGTGAGGGTCCCTGACTTGAAGCTTCTTCCTGTGAGCCCCTCTGCCTCAGACCAGGTAGCCTCTTTCCTTTGGGAAGCAAGCACATTTCTTCAAGGCATTTTCAGGATTGTCTTTATCTTGACTTTAGTGAGTTGACCAACAGTGCTGCTTGACTAACTGCACAACTCTTTCTTTACTGGAAAAAACTGAGGCTCAGAGAAGTAACAGAAGACGGTGCTGTGTGTGTGCAGCCTGTGAGCTGGTTTTACATCTGCTATCCTTCTAACCTTTCTTCATCACGTCTACTGTCATTTCTTTGGCTTTTCAAGAAATCACAGTCGCAGATTCTCATGGTCATGGAACCACTTCCTCTCTGCAATTCTAGCTGCCGCCCCTGCTGGGTTCCACAGAATCATGAAAATATTGTTACATATGTAATAGAGATGATATAAAAGACTGCGTTCCTTAGTAGTACTTTACCATTGTAAAAGACTAAATATGGGGGGAAATGGGTCAAGATGAGTGCTACTTCCCTGCTGTTCTCTTGTCATTACCATCAAAAATCAATCTCCAGAAGCAGAGTTTGAGTCTGTTCAATCAGATGGCTTCATTGATTCCTCCTTCAAAGTTTTATTAACAATTCATTTTTTAAAAATATTAAGAAAATGCACATCTTTATATTAAAAGACATTAAATATACAAAAAAAAGACATTAAGTTCTATCACTGAAAATCTTCTAACATTATGTCTAAAATTGATGCTGAGAACCTTCTTTATAAGTAGTTCCTATTTGTTAGAGGAGAATCACTGAAACCTCTTGGCCAAATGAACCGGACTTTAAGAGGAAATTCCATAATGGCCTATTCTTCTTTATACTTCAAAGAATAATACACATAGCAGATCTCTCAAAGTGCTGCCAGATTTGAATTTCTTAAAAATCTTTCAGTGCCAACATACTGCTGGTGTTGAAACACAACCCATGTCTCTCACAGCTTCAACAAACACATTTAACACACTTATGCATACATTATTTAGTGCAAACATGACTCATTTAAGTCAAAAGGGCTTTTTTTAAATTTTGGTATTTCATCACCATGCCATTCTATGGAAACTACCTTGGAGCTACTATGAAGCAGTTTCAAATATCCCAAATAAAACGTCATTACACATGAGCAGAAATGGCACATGAGCACACGCCATTCAGTCAAGAAGAATGGCATCCTTCTTGGCTACAGGCAACTTTATAAGCTGCATGCACTTTAATTAAACTCATTAGAAAGGCTGTGTCTCTCAGTAGATTTGAGGGCAGATAGAACCACTTAACAATAGCCAAGACCTAATCCAGTTTGTCAGAACTAATAATAATACAAATGCAATTTCTTACTCAGGGACACATCCAGAAAGTTCACGAATGAGCAATTGTGATGCTATTTTTTAAAGTAATATTTATAAATTATTGCAAGATGTTGCCAGCCGCAGACCATGGTTGCAATGTCTAATTCCAAAGAGCTGATAAAAGGTGCTATTAATAAAAAGGCACATTTTGGGGCAACTGACATAACTAATTGATCAAGTAATTTGAGTAAAAATACAAGATTTCACTAGGAAACCCGGATGGGGATGAAATCACTCAATTTTCCAAACGCCAGAAGGCCTTGAAAAAAGAGGAGACCACAGAACACTTTAATGTCTAACCAAAACCAAATAAAATGATCCCAACGTACAAATAGGCTTCAGATGATATAATGTGACGAGAGATTTCAGCTATGTAGGCAAACCTTTCATTTTCTTACCCAAATATGCCAAGCCAAAGATTACCAAAATAGAGAGGGAGGGGAAAAGTCCCATTTCCTCAGTCTCTGTAAGAGTGACAGGGAACTTTTTTTTTTTTTTTTTGCCCTCCTTTCTTGTCTCACTGTACACCTCACTAAACATATATTCAACATCGCATTTGGATCTCAAGATCTGGGTTAAATTAAAGCAAAATAAGATGAAATGGACCCAGATGGACATGAATTTACCTAGGCTGACACTTCCAGTAATGGGTATGGAAGATGCATAACCACCAGCCCACCCAAGGGTTCCTGCAGTAGCCAAAATCAATGCTTGTCTGGAGCACCTGAAGATGCCTGGGACACTATTAAGTTCTGCAAAATGACTGCTGAGGTTCCCACTATGCCTGGTCTGATGCAAGAAGAAACAGCTGCTCATACTCTCTATTCAGGGGCTTTAAGAAACAGGAAATCTCTCTCTGTCCTCTTTTTCTTGGGAAAATGGGCACATCCTCAAACTTGTAACGACAAGTTTTACGAAGCCCTCAGTTGTGGCCAGAACACTGTCCTGGCCCATTTTGGGAGGGGGAAGCTGGTATTCCAGATATATTTCCTGGGACCTACAGCCGCAATATCAATCTCTCTCATTGAAATAATAGTTTAAGGAAAGGCATCGTGCCATCATTTTCTCATTTCATCTTCTTATGAAGATGAAAAGAGAAAGCCCTTTCTTTCCTCTTAAAGAAAGGGCTGAAAGGAGATAGGACTTTTGTGATGTCTGAACAAATCAAAATGGTGGTTCAAGAGGAGGAGGATGATTCTGTTGGTAAAGACTACCATGGAGAAAATAGGAATTGGAAGGAAATTTTAAATGGTATCCATGAAGACAGGAAGTCACATGCAAAGCAGGGGGTCCACAGCCAGAGTGTGCGTGGAACCAACAGGAATTATGAGACCAGTGACGCACAGAACAGATCCGACCCTCTGTGAACAGTTAATAAAGCACACACTCATACACACTTCATTATGGTCACACACATTTCATCATATTTTGCTTCTTGTTTTGAACTAATATTATCCAGCATACCATGCATGCATGACCATCTACCTGGTCCCAGATGCGTATTTCATTAGGAAGTATGAATGGGCTGCCAGGGCTTGCCAAATGACACTAGAGAACAATCAAATAGAGAAGATTAAAAGTTAGCATCACTTTCTTTGAGGTTTCAGCTCAATCCTTCTTCCCAGTACCAGAAAAAAGAAAAGAGTATCAGCAACATCCTGAGCCTTCAATACGCCAAACTCACAATGAGAAAAGCCAATTGCTTTACTGACTGCAAGGAAACAAATCTCACATTGCAGGTTTGGGGCTGTTAAATGAGACTGACTATTCTCTCACAGTCCCCAAATGACCCTGTTTTATGAAAGGGAAAGCTTCTCTATCAGCTACGTGTTTTCCTGCAGCACAATCATCTGAACTGTTATCAAACCTGACAATTTTACAGGAAATCCTATTCCACATTAGGACTCTGTGATTGTAGTCATTAGGGTTCTGTGTTGTTGTTTGTTTTTTTAACAAGTCATCAGACACAACAACCTCCCTGGATCCCTGTCCTCACAAGCCACTTTCTAATTTGCACAGTTAGTCCTACCACACTGGTCCACACCAGAACTCCCTGGGGGCTCAGATGGTAGAGTCTGCTTGCAATGTGGAAGACCCGAGTTGGATCCTTGGGCCAGGAAGATCCCCTGGAGAAGGAAATGGAAACCCACTCTAGTATTCTTGCCTGGAAAATCCCATGGAAGGAGGAGCCTTGCGGGCTACAGTCCATAGGGTTGCAAAGAGTCAAACATGACTGAGCAACTTCACTTTCACAGGAGAATGCAAATCAAAACTACAATAGGTATCATTTCACAACAGTCAGAATGGCCATCATCAAAAAAATATACAAACAATAAATGCTGGAGGGGGTGTAGAGAAAAGGGAACCTTCTTGCACTATTGATATGAATGTAAATTGATACAGCCACAATGGAGAACAGTATAGAGACTGCTTTAAAAACTAGGAATAAAACAACCGTAAGACCCAGCAATCTCACTTACTGGACATACACCCTGAGAAAATCATAATTCGAAAAGACACATGTACCCCCAATGTTCACAACAGCACTATTTACAATAGCGAGGACATGGAAGCAACTTAGATGTCCATCAACAGATGAACAGATAAAAAAGTTGTCGTACATATATACAATGGAATACTATTCAGCCACAAAAAGGAACAAATTTGAGTCCATTTAACTAAGGTGGATGAACCTAGAGCCTGTTATACAGTGAAGGAAGTCAGAAAGAGAAAAGCAAATACCGTATGTTAACATATATTATATATATGGAATCTAGAAAAATGGCACTTGTGAACCTATTTTCAGGGCAGGAATAGAGATGCAGATGTAGCAAACAGACCTGTGCACACAGCGGAGGAAGGAGAGAGGAGGATGAATCGAGAGAGCGGCATTGACGTATATACACCACCATGTGTAAAATGGCTAGTGGCAAGCTGCTGTGCACAGAGCACAGGGAACCCAGCTCGCTGCTGCTGCTGCTAAGTCACTTCAGTCGTGTCCGACTCTGTGCAGTCCCAGAGATGGCAGCCCACCAGGATCCCCCGTCCCTGGGATTCTCCAGGCAAGAACACTGGAATGGGTTGCCATTCTGGGATAACCTAAAAGGTGTGGGAGAGAGGCTCAAGAGGGAGGGGATATATGTATACTTATGACTGACTCACGTGGTTGTTCAGCAGAAATCAACATGACATTGTAAAGCAATTATCTTCTAAATAAAAGTGACTTAAAAAAAAAAAAACAGGAAGGAATCAAAGGAGTTTGGGGCCCAACATCAAGTTGATTTTATTACTGATTCCCTCTGATCTTGACACCCACTTCTGTAATGAGCCCTTTTCTCACAGTCAGAACGTAAACCTGTCCTCTTAACACCAGTTACTCTTTTTCTGTCTAATGACCTAGAGTTTGTTAATATTATTAATATTTTCAGTACTTTGATGTCTATAGAACTGATATCTTGCCACGATTTTCCTAATACTTGTTGAGCTTCTTAAAAGATGAAATAAATTGCACCCAAATGGGAAATAAGGCAAAGATAAAAATGAAGCTGGGCCAAAGTAATACTTTCATCAATGATAAAGACTCAGTGAAAACGCTTACTGATTTCCTGAATTCGGCAGAATTACCCGCCCACTCAGAGGCAAGACCAGACCTGACAGGCCTCCCCAGCTAGGTGTGACCCGGATATGACTGAAGGCACAGTGGAGGGATAGGTAACTTGCACACACAGGTATGCTGACTTCGCTTGAAACAAGTCACTGTACCTCCTCTGCGGATAGAGGCTGGGCGCAGGGTGGAGCGAGTGAGAGGGTGTAAGCGGCCAGGAGTATTACACTAACTGAGCGTCATACCGAAGGAAACATCAGCTGTGGGCAGGAAATGCACTCAGTTGATGGAATTCAAGTATCATGTGGGGAGGCTTGGGTTAGATTTCCAGGTTATGAACCAAGATGCTGAGGTCTTGAAGGATCAGATTAACATTAATAGCACCACTCTTTCCTGCCCCAAGTTATGAATTCATTGAGAAACAAGATCAAAGACAAAATAAACAAAGGCCAAACTATTACCATTAGTACTGATACAGGATACATTGGCAATTGTAACCTACTGGGAAGGGCTTCCCTGGGAGCTCAGTTAGTAAAGAATCTGCCTGCAGTGCAGGAGACCTGGGTTCGATCCCTGGGTTGGGAAGATCCCCTGGAGAAGGAAATGGCAATCCATTCCATTTCAATTTCCTGTGCAAGGGGTAGCTTGCTGCACATCCCCCAGGTTCTAGACCCCGGAATAGTTCACAGGTGACACAGCAAACATTCTTACTTATGTCATTACCTCTAACTGATCTGAGGATGACCGTAGTAAGAAAAGGACCACTTTTCTTACTTAAGAAGAAGTGTTAAGTACCACTAAGGACCACTGGTAAATTAGTCCCATCCAATCAAGAAAGGTTGGCCAATCACTGCCTACCAATCTTCGCACAATTTTATCTCTATTACAAGAAGAAAAGAAAGGAACAAGAATCAGGAGTTTTGAGGGAAGCTCTTTCTTCCTGGAAACCAGAAGAAGGGACAGGCAGGCTTTTCCCGCATACAGGACCTCCTCCCCCATGAAGCCCAGGTCACACAGCTGCATTTCTAATGCCTTCAATGGAATGGCCCAGATCTAAATCCCTCCACCTGTCTGAAATGTATGGGGACCATGTGGAGCTCTCTTGTCGCCACTTCCATGCCCTTGGCCAGTTATTTGTTTACACCTTTCTTGCTGCTTTTATGCCACAAAAGCTGACCATGCTTCTCCTTCTGCTTTTTGGTCCCTTACTCTACTTTTGCGGTTCCTCTTCCTGGAAATTGTTTTTTCACTTCCTCACTTTCTCCTAAATACGTCTCCTTTTCATTTAAGACTTTTAATGTTAGTTACTGTAGACTATAGAAAATCAGCAAAGGAAAACAATGGAAATCAGAGAATTTCTTTAAATAACAAAGTACTCAAGAGAGTTATTCTGGAGTCTTTATATAATAGAATATAAATAACAACTTTGAGATTCCCATTGCCCCAGTCCTGACACTCCTTAGGATCATTTAAACCCCACTTCCCTTGTGGCTCAGCTGGTAAAGAATCTGCCTGCAATGCAGGAGACCTGGGTTTGATCCCTGGGTTTGAAAGATCCCCTAGAGAAGGGAAAGGCCACCCACTACAGTATTCTGGCCTGGAGAATTCCATGGACTGTATAGTTCATGGGGTCGCAAAGAGTCAGACACGACTGAGCGACTTTCACTTTCACTTAGCTAACAAAAGGCATGCTTGCTTCTCATCTCAGGCTCAGGAAAGACATCCTTAGCTGAGATGAGGTAGAATGGAGTCTTAGAATCCTTCTCAATACAGCTATCCAGTTAGTCACTACCAACAGATTTCAGTTGACTCTCAAGATAAAATACATATTTTGGATAACCTCATACTGTCATTTTAAAAGAACTGATCACTTCCCTTCAGAGGTTCTTGACACTATGTTACTTTCACATGCTATATTTTCTGCCACCTTAGGTAGGATTTTTCTCTATCTTTTCCCCCACTACTTTCCCAAAACCTTTTTCTATTACAAACTATGTTATTCTCCTGGTGTTATAGTCCACTCTGGGACATCTCTTTGTAAGCCATTACATTCTCTCTTTTGATGATAATTTGTTTGCCTGAACTGCTACTACACTCTGCTATCACATATAGCTGTCCAGTATCTGCATCTGTTCAGGACCCCTGTGGGTTTGTATCTGGCAGGTGTGGTTTCATCAAAGTGCCCACACCCATCCCCACCTGACCACTCACTAATATACTATGGTGGGATTTATAGCTGACATTTCAGTTTTGTTTTCTGTATGTCTTCTGTCTTTTTCTGTTCATCTATTATCCTTTTATGGGCTTTCCTGGTGGCTCAGTGGTAAAAGGCTCTGCCTGTCAAGGCAGGAGATGTGGGTTCAATCCCTGGGTCAGGAAGATCCCTCAGAGAAGGGCATGGCAACCCACTCCAGTATTCTTGCCTGGAGGATTCCATGGACAGAGGAGCCTGGTGGATTACAGTCCATGGGGCTGCAAAAGACTCAGACATGACTTAGCGACTACACAACAACAAAAATCATACTTTTAGATAAATCTATCATGATGGTGTGATCACTCATGTAGAGCCAGACATCCTGGATGTGAGGTCAAGTGGGCCTTAGCATCACTACGAACAAAGCTAGTGGAGGTGATGGAATTCCCATTGAGCTATTTCAAATCCTGAAAGATGATGCTGTGAAAGTGCTGCACTCAATATGCCAGCGAAAACCCAGCAGTGGCCACAGGACTGGAAAAGGTCAGTTTTCATTCCAATCCCAAAGAAAGGCAATGCCAAAGAATGCTCAAACTACCGCACAATTGCACTCATCTCACACGCTAGTAAAGTAATGCTCAAAAGTCTCCAAGCCAGGCTTCAGCAATACGTGAACCGTGAACTTCCAGATGTTCAAGCTGGTTTTAGAAAAGGCAGAGGAACCAGAGATCAAATTGCCAACATCCGCTGGATCATGGAAAAAGCAAGAGAGTTCCAGAAAAACATCTATTTCTGCTTTATTGACTATGCCAAAGCCTTTGACTGTGTGGATCACAGTAAACTGAAAAATTCTGAAAGAGATGGGAATACCAGACCACCTGACCTGCCTCTTGAGAAACCTATATGCAGGTCAGGAAGCAACAGTTAGAACTGGATATGGAACAACAGACTGGTTCCAAATAGGAAAAGGAATACGTCAAGGCTGTATATTGTCACCCTGCTTATTTAACTTATATGCAGAGTACATCATGAGAAACACTGGGCTGGAAGAAACACAAGCTGGAATCAAGATTGCCGGGAGAAATATCAAAAATCTCAGATATGCAAATGACACCACCCTTATGGCAGAAAGTGAAGAAGAACTAAAAAGCCTCTTGATGAAAGTGAAAGACGAGAGTGAAAAAGTTGGCTTAAAGCTCAACATTTAGAAAACGAAGATCATGGCATCTGGTCCCATCACTTCATGGGAAATAGATGGGGAAACAGTGGAAACAGTGTCAGACTTTATTTTGGGGGGCTCCAAAATCACTGAAGATGGTGATTGCAGCCATGAAATTAAAAGACGCTTACTCCTTGGAAGGAAAGTTATGACCCACCTAGATAGCATATTAGAAAGCAGAGACATTACTTTGCCAACAAAGGTCCATCTAGTCAAGGCTATGGTTTTTCCAGTAGTCATGTATGGATGTGAGAGTTGGACTGTGAAGAAAGCGGAGCACCAAAGAATTGATACTTTTGAACTGTGTTGGAGAAGACTCTTGAGAGTCCTTTGGACTGCAAGGAGACCCAACCAGTCCATTCTAAAGGAGATCAGCCCTGGGTGTTCTTTGGAAGGACTGGATGCTGAAGCTGAAACTCCAGTACTTTGGCCACCTCATGCGAAGAGTTGACTCATTGGAAATGATTCTGATGCTGGAAGGGATTAGGGGCAAGAGGAGAAGGGGACGACAGAGGATGAGATGGCTGGATGGCATCACCGACTCGATGGACATGAGTCTCAGTGAACTCCGGGAGTTGGTGATGGACAGTGAGGCCTGGAGTGCTGCAATTCGTGGGGTCACAAAGAGTCGGACACCACTGAGTGACTGAACTGAACTGAACTGATAGCTTTCTTTTACATTAAGTGGACATTTTTAAATAGAACATCTTAATTTTAAATAACTTTCTCACTAAATTTGTTTTTTTTCAGTGATTTCCTTAGTGGTTGCTCTGCTGCTGCTGCTGCTGCTAAGTCGCTTCAGTCGTGTCCGACTCTGTGAGACCCCATAGACGGCAGCCCACCAGGCTTCCCCATCCCTGGGATTCTCCAGGCAAGAACACTGGAGTGGGTTGCCACTTCCTTCTCCAATGCATGAAAGTGAAGTCGCTCATCGTGTCCCACCCTCAGCAAGGGCTTAACATATATATCTTATCAGAGTCTGCTTCAGATTTATACTAACAATTTCAATGGAATATAGAACTTTACACCTATATAGGTCTATTCCTTTCCCCTTTTCAATGCTATTGTTATACAGATCTACATATGTTTCAACAATTATTTCTTAGAATATTTTTTCTACTCGTGCTCTCTCACCTCTCCTTCTATCACTCTCATTGCATGTATGCTGAGTCAGCTAATGGTATCTCACATTTCTCTGACGACCTCCTAATTTTTCATTTTTGCTGTTGTGCCCTCTAATGAATCTTTCTTTTCAGTTTTTGTACTTTCCAAACCAGAATTTACATTTGCCTTTTTTTGGGGAGTTGTGTGTGGGGAGGGGGGAGGTGGGCAGATAATTGCTTTATAATGTTATGATGGTTTATGCCATACATCAACATGAATCAGTCATAATTATATGTATACATGTCTCTTTCCTTAAAAGGAAACGGGGACGACAGAGGATGAAATGGCTGGATGGCATCACTGACTCAATGGATGTGAGTCTGAGTGAACTCCGGGAGTTGGTGATGGATAGGGAGGCCTGGCGTGCTGTGGTTCATGGGGTCGCAAAGAGTCGGACACGACTGAGCAACTGAACTGACTGACTGACTGACTTCTTTATTGATATTCTCCACTTAATGAAATACTGATGTTTTTAATCTGTTTTCACAAGGCAGTTTCTTCTGCCTGCTTTTCTCCCTATCAGACTTCCCAGCTTCTTTGTATGCCTCAAATTGTCTTGTTGTTGTTGTTGGAAACTGGCTATTTTAGATAATACATGGTAGCAACTCTGGAATCTGGTTGATCGCCTTTCCCTTCCCTAGGGGTTGATTATTGTCATTTGCTTATTTGTTTAGTGACTGGGTTATTTTGGCAAAGTCCGTTCTCTCCTCTCACCTCATGGTATAAAGGCTCTGATACTGCTCCTCAGATGGTGCAGTCCTGGGCATGTAGACGGTCACCTCTGGAGAGCACGTCTTTTGCAGTCACTTTAACTGTCTCTGTCCTTGACACACCCAGCTATTAACTTCCATTAATAGCTGGCTGATTGCTCTATTGTTGTCAACAATGCCCTGGGGCACAAACTCTCCAAGGACTGATCCAATGAAACTCAGCCTCCTTTAAAGAAATAGTCTTTGAGTTCACATTTTGAGGTTTGTCTGACCCCAAGAAGGCTCTTCTTCTGTTTCCCTGGTTCTGTCTAGTGAACTAGCCAGCCATGACTTAGCTTACACCTCACAGGCATCTACCAGTTGCCTCTGATTTGTTTCACAGCACAACGTCTAGTGGGTCAGCGGTAAAGATTCCACCTGCAAGGCAGGGGATGCACCTAGATAAAGGTTCGATCCTTGGGTTGGGAAGATCCGCTGGAGAGGGTGTGGCAATCCACTCCAGTATTCTTGCCTGGAGGATCTCAAGAACAGAGGTCCATGGGGGTCACAAAGAGTCGGACACAACTGAAGCGACTGAGCACTCCCTCAGCCACAACCTCTATTGTTTTGAGAAAGTCCTTAGGTTTGAATATCCCACAGTCTGTGGCAAATGAAGTCAGCTTCTTTGGGAAGAGATTCTGAGCTGTTTTTTGGCCCGCTTATTCCCCTGGGCAGACTCTCTGGGCTGAGGCTCTGAAGCTGAGGGAGGGGACACGGGCATACTTTCGAGCGACACCCCCACTTTTGGAGCTAGGTGCCTGGCAGAGTGGGGTCCTGCCATAGCCTCTGCTCTGTGTGGCTCGCCTTTCTCTGAATGGAACCTCTGCTTCACGCATGAGCTGGAGGGAGGGTGACATAGGTCTCAGGATGTTTAGCATGCTGTCCCCTTACCTTTCAAGTCAGGATGGGGCTAAAGAGAATATCCACCTCTCCCCTGCACTTGCGTGAAACTTAGGCTCTGTAACAGGTATCTGGGCAGAAACAGAGATGCTAATGTCCTGCACCTCCGAGGAAAAGACAGTAGCCCTCCAACTGGGAGCTGGAGAAGAGAGCTCTGTGTTCTCTTCTGCACCCACTTGAGCTCTGGTTTGCTTCAAGATGAACTGAGAAGAGGGAGGAAGAGAGTGAACTGTGGTTCAAACACTGCAGACTCTTTCCTGTTCTTACCAAATTTTCATAAGTTTTAAAAAAATAAGTATTTTTGTTGTTATTGCTGTCATTTGCTATATGCCCGTGGTACCATTTCCAGAGACTTTAAATAGCTTGTTTTTTTTTTGGAGGGGGGGTTTAATGATTTTTTTCACTAACTTTACTGTGAAGCAGATCCACAGAGCTCCACATGTTGCCATGCTGGAAATGGAACCTTATATACTTCTTAACTTAGTCAACGTATCAGTTGTATTTCTCCAGGGAATAAAAGACTTGTTAAGTACTGAATGTTCTTTAAGCGCCACAGTGTTCTTTGATCCTGGTATTTTTTGACTCTATCATTGATCAGAAGTGATAAACAGGGACTTCCCTGGCAGTCCAATGGTTAAGACTCCACGCTTCCACTGAACAGGGCATGGGTTTAATCCCTAGTTGGAGAACTAAGATCCCACATGCCTCATGGTGTGGGGAAAAGAAATTAATTAATTAAAAAATTTAAAATCACATATATGACTTGCATTATTTTAAAAAACTAAGATCCCACATGCCTCATGGTATAGGGAAAAGAAATTAATTAAATTTTTAAAAATCACATATGTGCCTTGCATTATTTTAAAGAAGAGTGATGAACAGAAACAATGTCCTCTTCATTTTGATAAGCAGTGAGAGATATATTTGAAAAGTATTAATGTACTTTTCTATTTTTCCTTCTGAACATAATAATCTTCAATCAGTCTACCTAAGGCACTCATTTGCTAGTAGAGAGTTTAGAATTTGGTGCAGAAGAATGAAAATAAAAGGTAACATTCAGCTCCCTCCTCAAAAAACTGGATTTTGGAACCCCACAGTTAGATGAGAGTCAGGATTAACTGAGGGAGAAAAGGCATTCCAAATTTCTTTTCCTTACCATTTAGAATAAAAAAAAAAAGTATAGATCACTCCTCCTTCCCCCCAATCTATGAGGGAAGTTAAACGTGGGGGTTTAGGTAAACGGCAAGAAAAAGGAACATTTAGGGAGAAGAGGAGAAAAGTTTTCAGATATATCTGGATTTCTACTTTGGAGGAAAAGAATTAGGAGGGACAGAGTATTAAACCAAGAAGGCAGGTGAGCACAGGAACCTTTGAACCACATTCTTTATGTGGGAATCTAGGAGACCAATACGCAACAGGTCTTCTTCACCACAGAGCAACAACCGGCCTCACTGAGCGTGGCTGGCAAAAACGGAGAGGAGGACCAGTGAGCGCTCCCAAGCCTCCATCAGACCATCTGAGGCACGGACACTCAGTGTAGAGCAGTCTGCCCCGGGTCTGCTGCGGTGGATAAAGCCCATAGCTTGGGCTGGAGATGGACTTCCAGGCCAGCAGTTGAATAGAAGGCAGAGCATTGGACTTCCCTGGAGGTCCAGTGGTTAAGAATCTGCCTGTCCACGCAGGGGACATGGATTCAACTACTGATCCGGGAAAATTCCACATGCTGCAGGGCAACTAAGCCTGTGAACCACAGCTACTGAGCCCGCAGACCCTCGAATCTGTGCTCTGCACCAAGAGAAGCCACAGCAATGAGAAGCCCATGCACTGCAGCCAGAGAGGAGCCCCCGCTCGCCACAACTAGAGAAAACCCGTGTGCAGCAACGAAGACCCACTGCAACCAAACAAATAAATTTAATAAATAAATAAATCTCAAGGGAGCACCATCAAGGTGCAGGAAGAAGTAGAAGTTTTCAAGGCAGGAGTTAACAATAGGGGTTAAAACCCTGAGCATAACAGCGAGTGCTCAATGACAGGAAGCCCAGGAGGTCCATGTCACCTTATCGAGCTGACCAAGTTCAGTGGCATCACCTTGCTTGTACGCCACTGTCATGGTCGGCTACGGCTGCCGCGGCAAGATGCCATAAACTACAGAGATGTATTTTCTCACAGTTCTAGAGACTGGGAAGTCCAAGAACAAGTTACTAGACAGTTGAGTTTCTCATGAGAGCCCTCTTCCTGGCTTGCAGAAGCCTCCTTCCCGTGTCCTCACATGGCCTTCCTTGGTGCATACACATGGACAGAAAGAAAGAAATGGATCTCCCTCCTTCCCTTCCTCCAATTATAAGGCCCCAATCCTATAAAATTAGGATTCTTACCCTGATGGCCCCTCATTTAGCCTTGTTAGTGTCAGTCATCCAGTCGTGTCCAACTCTTTGTGACCCCATGGACTGTAGCCCCACCAGGCTCCTCTGTCCATGGGATTCTCCAGGCAAGAACACTGGAGTGAGTAGCCATGTCCTTCTCCAGGGGATCTTCTTGACCCAGGGATCAAACTCGGGTCTGCTGCACTGCAGATTCTTTACCGTCTGAGCCACAAGGGAAGCTCCATATAGCCTTAAGTGAAAGTCATTCAGTCGTGTCTGACTCTTTGCAACCCAGGCCAGAATACTGGAATGGGTAGCCTTTCCCTTTTCCAGGGGATCTTCCTAACCCAGGGACCGAACCCAGGTTTCTTGCATTGCAGGCAGATTCTTTACCAGCTGAGCTATCAGGGAAGCCCCCCTCAGTTCAGTTCAGTTCAGTTGCTCAGTCGTGTCCGACTCTTTGCAACCCCATGAATCGCAGCATGCCAGGCCTCCCTGTCCATCACCATCTCCTGGAGTTCACTCAAACTCACATCCATCGAGTCAGTGATGCCCTCCAGCCATCTCATCCTCTGTCGCCCCTTTCTCCTCCTGCCCCCAATCCCTCCCAACATCAGAGTCTTTTCCAATGAGTCAACTCTTCACATGAGGTGGCCAAAGTACTGGAATTTCAGCTTTAGCATCAGTCCTTCCAAAGAAATCCCAGGGCTGATCTCCTTCAGAATGGACTGGTTGGATGTCCTTGCAGTCCAAGGGACTCTCAAGAGTCTTCTCCAACACCACAGTTCAAAAGCATCAATTCTTTGGTGCTCAGCTTTCTTCACAGTCCAACTCTCACATCCATACATGACCACTGGAAAAACCATAGCCTTGACTAGATGGACCTTTGTTGGCAAAGTAATGTTTCTGCTTTTCAATATGCTGTCTAGGTTGGTCATTACCTCCTTAAAGCAGTATTTTCACATATAGTCACACTAGGGGTTAGGGCTTCCCTGTTCCTGTTTCTGACCTAATTTTCTACCTGTTAAAACCCATTCTATCAAGTGCCTCGCATCTCTCCAAGAAACCCCTTTTCTGTTTCAGTTAACCCGAGTTACTTTCTATTGTTGGCAACCATGGACCCAGACAGGTCAGAAATTTGTATCAGAAGATAGTCACTCAGGAAACTGGTACTGGTTATTTGTCCTCATAGGGGCTAAAAAAATATGAAAATTCAGAGTTCAGGAATGGGAATCTGTTAGCTATAACAAATAACTAGATAATTTTTTTTCTGTGGTGACCTTTAATGAAGTGTCCCTTGAAAAGAAGGATTTAAGGGATCAAACTGTCATTGAAATTGAAGAGTGTGAACAGCATGAAGAATTTAAGGATGCTAGGGTGAGGTGGCTGCTTCTAATGAGACTGGAGGGCTTAAAGACTAGATGACAGGCTTAGATCTCTATATTTTAGCTCAAGGCATAGACCTGGGGGATTTCTCTGGTTGTGATAATTTTCTACATAAATGTCTGCCAAAATGCAACACAAATGTAAAATCCTGTGGGTGCCTGGAGAAAGCCCATTGAATTTCGAGCCTTACCAAGTCACTTACATGAAAGTGGCAGTACTGATCAGGAAATAATGAAAAACTGAATATAGCAGAGAACACAGATGTCTGGAAGTACCCCCTTCAAGCCACACTCTATACCAAGCCTTTTCTTGACAGCCAAAGAAGACCCACTTTCTCTTTGCATCGTCATCTTCTTATATCTTATTACATCGTTATTTTCCTAAACCAGAAAGCTGGCTTTATCTACAGACCTTGATAATCTCAATCAACACAAGGCATCATGCTCGCAGGACCTGGAGAGTAAGCTGGATTGGTACTTTCAATACTTGGATAAGACACAAGTAGGCTAGATGATGGGCTTCCCTGGTGGCTCAGCAGTAAAGAATCCACCTGCAATGCAGGAGTTGCAGGAGACAAAGCTTGGATCCCTGGGTTGAGAAGATCCCCTGGAGGAGGGCACGACTACGCATGCCAGTATCCTTGCCTGGAGAATCCCATGGACAAAAGAACCTGGCAGGCTACAATCCAGAGGGTTGGAAAAAGTCAGACACAAGTGAAGCGACTAAGCACTCATGCAAAGCAGGCTAAAGGATGGGAGCAAAAGATTTGAAAATATAGAGACCTGCTACTTCAGGAACGTTTCTACGAGCCTAGTGGTCAAAAGCGCCACTGCTTATGGCAAATATCTTCCTTCTCTAATACGAACAGTTGTCATGCTTGGTGGGCCATTTTGGCCTTTGCAGGCAACGTATCCAAAATTTGCATGCACTTTATTCAACCCATTTACCAGGTGCCTCAAAAGGCTTCTACTTTTAATGGCTATATACCTAGAAATTTTGTGAAACAAAATTTCCAATGATGCCCAACGTGTCTGTGGAAAAGCAGACAAAGAGCTCCGAAAGGGAATCACAAAACAGATGCCTAGATCTTAGAGCTCCAGTAGAGGCTCTGCATTATGTTGTTAATACTATCCTTTTGAGGGATAGGCATTTGTGTTCCCAACAAGTGGACCCAAGTAGAGACACCAGGTGACTGTGGAAAATAGACAAGGCATTATGAACTGGAGTGTGGTCTAGTCCATCTGGCCGTAAAGTCAGGTGGTCCACCGTCAGCTCATCAGCAGGTGCTCTAGACTGAGCTGCAGAAGCAGTCTCCGTGAGCCAGCTGCCCACCCTGTCATGCCATTACTCCTGCGGCTCTCTCACTCCTCTCCCGGCCTAATGAGAAACGGCCTGTGACTCGCTGAAAACCTTTGAGTCTGGACTCTGGAAACTTCTAGGTGATAGGCTGGCAAAAGCCAGATGTGGACTGCTGACAGTACACCTCCGTTTAGGTGGAGGCCTGACGTTTAGTGCAGAGGAAGAACCTCTACAATTTCACCTGGAAAAGAATTTTGATCCGTGTATCTTGTTGCCCACTTTAGTTGCAAGAATAGATTGTTTGAGAAAGGGCTCTATCCAAAACTAATCCGTGAGCAGTAACTGACAGGTCACAATTAGAGGATACAAATGCAAAAGATTAAGAAAGAGGTACACGACGGGACCTTTCAACATATACCCAGAGTGACGGAATATTTATGTACAATCAAAGTTACCCACTGGGGGGATTTTCCTGTGGTCTAGTGCTTAGGAGTCCACCTTCCAATGCAGGGGATGCAGGTTCGATCCCCAGGCTGGGAACTAAGATCCCACATGCCACGGGGCAAGTAAACACACACACAACTAGAGAGAAGCCTGTGCGCCGTAACTAGGGAAGCCCGTGGGCTGCAACAAACATCTCACATGCTGCACCTAAAACCCAACACAGCCAAATAAATACATATATTTTTGTAAAAAAGTTGTATGTGTATATACAAAATGCACTGTGTAACCAATAAGGATCTACCATATAGCACAGGGAACACTGCTCCATACTCTGTAATGGCCTATATGGGGAAAGAAATCTAAAAACAGTGGATATACGTATATAAAAAACTCACTTTGCTGTACACCTGATACATCATTGCAAGTCAACTATACTTTAATCAAATTATTTTTAAAGTTATGCACTGTGAAGGAGGCTTCTAAGGTTGAATAGTTGATATATTCTATTTCTAAACACCGGTTATTCTGTGTCCACCTGCACAAGGACTTGCTCAGTGGACTTATAAAGTATCTATAGCTATAAGTATGTACATCAAGGCTATACAAGGGCACAGTTGCCCTAACTCAAGATGCCTTGGCTACTGCCCAACCAGAGATCAATCAAAATTCCCAATGTTGAACCATATCTCATAAGAAGAACCAGACAGGCTGATCACATTTTTCTGTGGTGTAGTGGGGAATCAACTTGCTTTCACTAGACTAACTGCTTATTCTGGATTTTTCCCCTTACCTGGCATGCTTCTCCTAGGTTCGCTGGTGGTAGACTTATTGAAAATATTTTATACTTTAAGTTTTGGCTATCTTCTTGACAATTAGCTTCTCAGCCTGACTTCTGAGTCTGTCTTTTCAATCATCATGTTGAGTATGTGACTTACATATTATCCTTCTACTCAAACTCTTTCCTGCTTAAATTCAGCTCAGTTCATTCGCTCAGTTGTGTCTGACTCTTTGCAACCCCATGGACAGCAGCATGCCAGGCTTCCCTGTCCATCAGCAACTACCAGAGCCTACTCAAACTCATGTCCATCGAGTCGGTGATGCCATCCAGCCATCTCATTCTCTGTTGCCCCTTCTCCTCCTGCCTTCAATCTTTCCCAGCATCAGGTCTTTTCAAATGAGTCAGCTTTTTGCATTAGGTGGCCAAAGTATTAGAGTTTCAGCTCCAACATCAGTCATTCCAATGAATATTCAGGACTGATCTCCTTTAGGATGGACTAGTTGGATCTCCTTGCAGTCTAAGGGACTCTCAAGAGTCTTCTCCAACACCACAGTTCAAAAGCATCAATTCTTCAGTGCTCAGCTTTCATTACAGTCCAACTCTCACATCCATACGTGACTACTGGAAAAACCATAGCTTTGACTAGATGGACCTTTGTTGGCAAAGTTAACGTTTCTGCTTTTTAATATGCTGTCTAGGTTGGTCATAGCTTTTCTTCCAAGGAGCAAGTGTCTTTTAATTTCATGGCTGCAGCCACCATCTTCAGTGATTTCGGAGTCCAAAAAAATAAAGTCTATCACTGTTTCCATTGTTTCCCCATCTATTTGCCATGAAGTGATGGGACCGGATGCCATGATCTTTGTTTTCCCAATGTTGAGTTTTACGCCAATTTTTTCACTGTCCTCTTTCACTTTCATCAAAGGCTCTTTAGTTCTTCTTCACTTTCTGCCAAAACGGTGGTGTCATCTGCATATCTGAGGTTATTGATATTTCTCCCAGCAGTCTTGATTCCAGCTTGTGCTTTATCCAGCCCGGCAGAGTACATGATGTACTCTGCATATAAGTTAAATAAGCAGGGTGACAATATACAGCTTTGACGTATTCCTTTCCTGATTTGGGACCGGTCTGTTATTCCATGTCCAGTTCTAACTGTTGCTTCTTGACCTGCATACACATTTCTCAGGAGGCAGGTAAGGTGGTCTGGTATTCCCATCTCTTTCAGAATTTTCCACAGTTTGTTGTGATCCACACAGTCAAAGGCTTTGGCATAGTCAATAAAGCAGAAGTTATTATGGAATTCTCTTGCCTTTTCAATGATCCAGTGGATACTGGCAATTTGATATCTGGTTCCTCTGCCTTTTCTAAATTCAGCTTGAACATCTGTAAGTTCACAGTTCATGTATTGCTGAAGCCTGGCTTGGAGAATTTTTAGCATTACTTTACTAGCGTGGGAGGTGAGTGCAATTGTGCAGTAGTTTGAACATTCTTTGGTACTGCCTTTCTTTGGGATTGGAATGAAAACTGACCTTTTCCAGTCCTGTGGCCACTGCTGAGTTTTCCAAATTTGCTGGCATATTGAGTGCAGCACTTTCGCAGCATTGTCTTTTATGATTTGAAATAAGCTCAACTGGAATTCCATCACCTCCACTAGCTTTGTTCAGAGTGATGCTTTCTAAGGCCCACTTGACTTCACATTCCAGGATGTCTGGCTCTAGGTCAATGATCACACCATCGTGGTTATCTGGGTCATGAAGATCTTTTTTGTATAGTTCTTCTGCTTAAATTAACCGCAGTTATTTTGCATTTGAAACTATAAATTCTGGGGCACCTCCTCCCATCTCATACCCTTAGACCTACGTCTCTTTTATTTCTTCCATCATCCAGCTCATAAGGCAAACAGTTGGGGTTACTCTATGAGCTAAGTGAGGTCATCCATTCATTCCCACACCAAATATTAGGCACTGTGCAGGCATCAGTGATACACAGAACTGATGTGTCCGTAACCAGGTTCATGAGAACCTCTGAGAAGGGATGCCTTGGAGATCAACAAAATTGGATTTGTAAATGGACTTGGGGGAAGCAATTAGTGATCTATGATGACATGTTAACTTGATATTAGGTCTATAATTTAGATATTAGTTAAATGTGCTTAGAAAATCTACCTGAACATGTAAGTCTTGGAGTCAGGGGAAAAAAAATCTCACAGCTGCTTTCATGTTAATTTGAGCTTCTAGGTCCTTAGCTTTAGTTAAGCTTCTTATCTTCCTGCTCTGAAGATACCTTCAGTTTTATGAAAAACTAAATGGATGGAGCCATCACAACTTTAAAAGGACAATGTTTTTATTTTATGCAAAATATTTTACTTCTGAATGCCATGCATCTACAAAGCACATTAACTCTTGATAGTCTAAAAGTAATTCACCCACGCTTAAATAAAATTCTCAAACTATCTTTCTAAAATACAACAATTTGAGACTTCCCTGGTGGGTCAGTGGATAAGAATCCACCTACCAATGCAGGGGATACGGGTTTGATCCCTGGTCCGGGAAGATTTCACATGCTTTGGGCAACTTAAGCCTGTGTCCTACAACTACTGAAGCCCAGGTACCTCGAGCCTGTTCTCCACAACAAGAGAGGCCACCGCAATAAGAAGCCCACCCTCCGCAACCAGGGAAGGTCCACACACAACGAAGACCTGGTGCAGCCAATATACACATCATTCTTTTAAAACAACAGTTTGTTTTTTAGTACAGCACTGTGGCCAAAATACAATCATATATATAAGTTCCCAGGATGTCCTAGGGCTCTTTTGCACATTGACTCTCCCCTCTCTGTAGATTATAGTTGTTGTCGTTGTTCAGTCACTAAGTCACGTCCCACTCTCTGTGACGCCATGGACTGTAGCACTTCTTTCCCTGTCCTTGACCATCTACTGGAGTTTGCTCAAATTCATGTCCATTGAGTCATCCAACCATCTCTCCTCCATCAGAGGTATAGTAAATAAGACAGTGCCCACTGGCACCAAGTCTTGCTCTGCATTTAGTCTTTTTATTACATTTCTGATTTCATTTTTAGTTGTTATTTGGTGCCCTTCTATGTTGCAATGGGAGGAATATTCTGAATAAATGAGCTCATTCGACTGTTATTTGACTGTGTACCATCTCTGGGGCTCTCACTAGGTGCTTTTTAAAAATAAATTACCTTTTAGCATGAGGTTTCTCCTTTGGAGTATCAAGACTGACTGGCAACTAAGCCAATCCAATGTCTATTTTAGTGTCTAATAGAAACCAAATAAATCATGAATGCTTTCCTGACCAATAGATGGAAAGGTGGTTGGGAGATAGGAAAAACAATTTTAACTAGAAAAATGTGTCTATTTGATAAAAATAATACCTAAAAAGTATCGTCTGAGATATCTGTGCTCCTTAGATAGCACTTCCTCCCCCCTCCTTTCTTTTTTTTGTCTTTCAAGAGTTATGCCAAGCAGATATGAGATTAACATTGCTAAAGAAAACTAATATCCCAAGAGAGAATCTTTCTGTTGCTAATCTTGTTAGCACTGGGCTTGGAGCCTCTACAGCTTCTTCTGAGAGAGGACTAACACTTCAACCAAGTGTCGAAAGAGAAAGAGCAGGCATATTTTAAGGAAGCAAAACGTGGCAGATGTCACATCTCCCTGGAAGAGTGTCGGTTCTCATCTAAAAAACAGAAGCTAAAAATAAGATGAGCGCCTGTCACCTTCGCTAGCGAGTTTTAATTTGCATCCAGATGCCACCATGGCTTGTCATGCTTCTTTAAACAGTAAGTTCAGAAATGGCATGTTAAGGTCCAGGAAACTGGGATCCAGTTGGAAGCCAAGGTTATGACACCATATCCTGTCTTCTCCCAAGCCACCTCCAGGTGTTTCAGGACTGGCTTCAATTAGGAAATAAGAACTGTCCCATTTCAAACTTTAGGTTCCAAATCAGTATTTCCACTTAGATTCTTTGGAAGATGTCTTTACTTGTCAACTTTGTATCAAAGAGTTATGTTCTTGGGACCACCAACTTGTAGGAGGACTTAGAATTCAACACTGAAGTTTAGAACTCAAATCTTTTTTTTAAAAAATTCATTTATTTATTTTTAACTTTTAATTTTGTATTGAAGTATAGTCAATTAACAATGTTGTGATAGTTGTGTTGGGTGAACAGCAAAGGGACTCAGCCATACATACACATGTGTCCATTCTCCCCCAAACTCCCCTCCCATCCAGGCTGCCACATAACATTGAGCAGGGTTACCTGTGCTCTACAGTGGGAAGAACACAAATCTTAATTCTGATCTCTCATTACTTCATGAAGAAGGACAGGGGGCAGCAGAAGTGTAGATAACTAACAAGGAGGTCATACGTGGTCTTCAGCAGTCCTTTGGGCAACATGAAGACAGGGTACAGGACTGAATATCCTTGACTCTAAATTACTGACTGCGTGGATCACAACAAACTGTGGAAAATTCTTAAAGAAATGGGAATACCAGACCAAGTTACCTGACTCCTGAGAAAACTGTATACAGGTAAAGAAGCAATAGTTAGAACCAGACATGGAACAACAGACTGGTTCCAAACTGGGAAAGGAGTGTGACAAAGCTGTATATTGTCACCCTGCTTGTGTAACTTATATGCAGAGTACATCATACTAAATGCCGGGCTGGGTGAAGCTCAAGCTGGAATAAAGACTTACAGGACAAATACCAATGACTTCAGATATGCAGATGACACCACCTTTATGGCAGAAAGCCAAGGGGAACTAAAGAGCCTCTCAATGAAGGTGAAAGAGGAGGGTGAAAAGGCTGGCTTAAAACTCAACATTCAAAAAATACAAAGATCATGGCATCCGGTCCCATCACTTCATGGCAAACAGATGGAGAAAAAATGGAAACAATGGCAGATTTTATTTTCTTGGGCTTCAAAATCACTGTGGATGGTGACTGCAGCCATGAAATTTAAAAGATGCTTGATCCTTGGAAGAAAATAATGACAAACCTAGTCAGTGTATTGAAAAGCAGAGACATCACTTTGTTGACAAAGGTCCAGACAGTCAAAGCTATGGCTTATCCAGTAGTCATGTACAGATGTGAGACTGGACCATAAAGAAGGCTGAGCACTAAAGAACTGATACTTTTGAACTGTGTTGCTGGAGAAGACTTTTGAGAGTCCCTTGGACTGCAAGGAGATCCAACCAGTCCATCCTAAAGGAAATCAGTCCTGAATAGTCATTCAAAGGACTGATGCTGAAGCTGAAGCTCCAATACTTGGGCCACCTGATGCGAAGAGCCAACTCACTGGAAAAGACCCTGAAGCTGGGAAAGATTGAGGGCAGGAGGAGAAGGGGGCAGCAGAAAATGAAATGGTCGGATGGCATCACCGACTCACTGCACCTGATGTTGAGCAAACTCCAAGAGATGGTGAAGGACAGGGAAGCCTGGCGTGCTGCAGTCCTGGCTGTGCTGGGGTCACAGAGTTGGACATGACTTAGCGACTGAACAACAAACTACGGACCAGGAAGGGAGAACCCAGAGGGGTTCCTACAACTGCCTCTAATATCACAGGATGAGGCTTACTTGAGGACTTAGCCTGCTGCGAGTACAACCTCGATCCTGTCCAGTCAGCTAACATTTTCTTGGATATAGCTGAACTCACAAAAAGGAGGAGCATCTACAAAGTCATCATGAACCTGGAGGAGTTCTCTGCAAGTCAGGGAGGTCTCTTCACCCCAGCCCCTCTGCCTGGCCACAGTGAAGCGGAGATCAGGCTGGCTGCGGGTTTCAGAGCCCGACCTGCCCCATGATGGACCACGGGAGGCCTGAGCTGTGCAGTTCAGGAGCCACTAGCCCCCTGCGGCTACTGAGCAGTGAGGTATGGTTAAAGCAACTGAAAAACAGCATTTTATAATTTAACTTTAAACATTTGATCCCATTATTAAACAGCTTCCAAATGTGTTTGGAACAACAGTGGCATAGGAATCTACTTTTTCAACTGTAAATTTTATGAAAGCTTTATTACAGTTCAAGTACTTCCAAGGAAAAGTTAGTGTTTGAATTGGGATATGCTGTCAAATACAAACCAGATTCTGAAGATTTAATATAAAAAAGAATGTATAATATCTCACTGATAATTTTTATATTGATTACATGTTAGAATAATTTTTTAACATACTAGGTTAAACAAAACATTATTAAAATGCATAATGGTTCATTATGTTTTTATTGCGCAGTGCTGGACTAGTTTATCCTGGGAAAATATCTCCATACTTGAAGCATCTGTATTGAGTATATGCCAGAGAGGATGGGAAGCCAAGTTAGAAATTACCCTCAAACAGCCAAGAAAATATACTTTTTCAAAGTACGAAGATGAAACAAAAGCCTTCCTCAGCCACCTTCCTACACACCCATTCCAAGTTCAAAGTACTTTAAACAGCATCTCTGCAGAGTAAAACCTTGACGACTGCTCTGCTCTATCCTGGGCCAAGACGGGCGGCCTCGGTGGTCTTCAGGTCTCACAACTATGTCATGCTTCCAGCAGTAATGCCTACACCAGCCTGGGGAATGAAATAGAAGCCTGGTGGAAACAGGAACACTGAACTCCCCTCCTTGCACAATTGTACTCTCGTGACTGTTCCTAATAAACCCCCCAAAACCGGTGCAGCCTTAACGCATGCATCATACGCCAATCTCCCCAAAATACAATGAGCGTTTTCCCTTCTTTCTTATTCCTCTAGAATTATCTCATCCTTCGTTTCTTCCACTGATATCTGTTGAGCCCTTTGTGCCAAGCTCTGTACTGGCATGGAGGTAAAGAACACACACCTTCTAAATGTCCATCAACAGAGGATTGGATAAAGAAGATGTGGCACATACATATAATAGAATATCACTCAGCCATAAAAAGAACAAAATAATGCCATTTGCAGCAACATCAACAGACCTAGAGATGCCCACACTAAATAAAATCAGTCAGATAAAGACAGACATCATACGATACTGCTTATATGTGGAATCTTCAAAAAAAAAGGTACAAATGAAGTTATCTACAAAACAGAAATAAAGAAACAGATGTAAAGAATAAACTGATGGTTACCCAAGTTAAGGGAGCTGAGGGATAAACTAGAAGTTTGGGATTGACTACTTCTACTACTAATATATACAAACTAGACAACCAATAAGGACCTACTGTATACCACAGGAAACTCTACTCAAAACTTTGTATTCTACATGAGAAACGAATCTAAAAAAGAGTGGATATATGTATATGTATAACTGATTTACTCTGCTGTACACCTCAAGCTAACATCACGTTGTAAACCAACTATACTCCAATGAAAAATTTTTTAAAAAAGAACATACACCTTGCCTTCAAGAAGATCAAACCAAAAAGGAAGATCTTTAAGTAAAAATAAAGTATATTTTTAAATAAATTAAATAATGGCTTGACAAGGGGAAGACAGACTGTCCTCAAGGTATAAGAAGAGATGTCAACCAGAAGTAGAATTACTAGAGAGCTGGCCCTTGTTTGTGGTCCAAAAGGAAAGCCAACAGGAAAGATGGCATTCAAGGCATAGAGACGGTATGCACAGGCCGTGTGGAGGCCTGAGGCTACACGATGCCTTGGAAAATGCAAGCGGTTTGGTCTTCTTGGATATATGAAAGGAGGCATGAGAAGGAAATTAAGGGAGAGGAGGTGGCTAATACAGGGCCACTAAGTTCCCATTTATAAGATATGATAAAGAGAAAAGGAAGATTAAAGAACTCTTCAAACAATCAACAGCTTATGTAAGTTTCCACCTCCTCCCTCCAGATTGGCTTACATTTTCCCAGCAAGTTAAGAAGCTCTCCTTCTCCTGGGGGTCACTACAGAACTTGGCATTTCTGAGATGTCTGGTCTCACCCTTGTCATTCAAAGCGTCTGTCGGGTGCCTAGGATGGGCCAGTCACTTTTCCCGCTGTAGTAAAGACACAGAAGACTGGCATCCTAACTAACATCAATACCTCACGGACAATCAAGGGAGGGGTTAATATTAATAACACAAAGCAGCTGTAGTTTGGAAGGAAACCATTTCCCCCCCCCCTTTCTTATTACCCGGGAATAGAAAGCATGTGTCTAAAATGTTTTGGGGACAGAGATATCCTGCTCCCCAAATCACTATTTCCTATTCGCAGCTTTCTTCCTCTGCAACTAATGACCCTAAGCAAGGAGGGAAGATCAAAACTTGTATTGAAAAACCAGTGTTCACGCAGACAGCATTTCTAAATCTTTCTGCTTTAAATCATTCTCTGGACTGTTTCTCATAACAGGTCATTACAATCACAAATTAAGAGAATGTTCATTATAGTACATAGTGGTGAAAAGAGGCTTAAGCCTGGGCAAGTCCACAGTACCTTCCCTTCCATTTTAAAGAGTAAAATGAGAACACGTCAAAAACTGAATGCATGAGAACTCCATTAGATGCAGAATAGATCAACGCTCTGAGATCACTGGTTTAAATATTGTTAAATTTTCCATAGTCGCATAACGACTTAAAAAATAATCAGCATTCCTTCATACACCATGGGCAGTAACGAGCTAAAATGGATCTTATGGACACCACAGCTTTAAGTATTTTATCCATCCAAGAGCCTCACTGGGTCATAAAACTCAGTAGTTCATTGTTTCCTGACCCTGAATGGCTGCAGTCGCCATGAAACCGGTGCCATGGCCCAAACTCCCACACTGGAAGCCAACGCAAACCAGCCACGTGGAAGAGCCTCCTATTCTGCCTCTGTTGGCTCGCTTCACACTGCAGGTGAAAGGGGGTCGTGGGGCACCCCTGTCAGCCAGGGTCTGGACCACTCAGGTAGCCAGAGAATCATCTGAGGTGAGTGGACCATTGCTGAACTCAAATCCAAAGTTCTGCCCATCTAAACTTGCTGGGGATTGCTTCACTTCTACAGGGACAGTGGCTCTCTTTGAGCTTAAATCTACATTGTGGAATTTGAACCACTGAAATGCCCATCACCATAAAAAACCTCTATGAGCCTTGTTAACAAAACAGAAAGAACTTCTGCCAAGAGCAGAGGAATAAATTCTTTCTTTCCTGCTGCTTGGACCACAGCATAATGAAGGGTCCCAAGCCCTCCCTGCAGTCATAAAACGGAAAGCCCAGCCTCCTCCTTTTGATGTGTTCCAGTTTAAAAGTTTAGAGTCGATGCCTTTTCATCCTTAATTTATCTTCCCTTGTAAATATTTCTGTACCACTTCCAATATCTAAAGTCTACACATTTCCAAAAAACAATTCATTCCTTCTCCAATGTCAATTGTAGAACTTTATGTTATGGGTCAAATTTGGGGCTAAATAAACATACCTCAGGCTACAGTTCTGCAAATACCTCTGGCAGCAAATTAACTCAAACAAATGTTTTGGTTGGGTGGTGAGGTTGTTTTTAATGATCTTGCCGATTTGCCTGGAGGCCCAGGGATAGACTGGGTGAACTCCCAAAATCTTTCCCAACTTCGTATTTTCTGCCACGTTAACGTCCAGGTCTTCGGTCCGTTGAAATAGTTGATTTAACATTTCACCACCAGAGGGTGCTACTTGTTAGCTTCTAAAATGCATTTCATACTCACACCTGAAAAATGGAGGCCCTTCAGCCAAAGAATCCTCACCACACCAGCTGGCATTATCCAAGACAGGTTTTCAGAAGGCGTGTAGTGTGGGCAGCACTCTGCTTCAAGGAACCTGATTTCACTTGTCTATTAATGTTATAGGTTTGAAAACCAAAACTGAAAAGCTCTGTAACTTGCACAAACCAAAGTTCACGGATTGGTACATGCTGTAAACCAAGCAGGCAATGCAAATCATTTTTCACTTTCATGGCTTTTGTATTTAGTACACAACAACAATGAACTCAGAATGCTAACATCCTCTCTGCTGCACCAGACAATAAAATAACAACAGAGAATTTGCTCAGCTATGACAACAATCGCATCCTCTATCAACGCAACCTCCACTTCTCCTGTTTTAAGTGTATACACCTCCTGCTTCTGCTTTGGAGCAATTTCGCTTTGGTGTCATTATTCACTTCGAAGATGCATTTTCATTGATTACCTTCAACTTCTCTTATCAGTGTATTTTTATGATGTACTGGGATCTGCATGTACTTTTTCCACTTGATGAATGCACAAAGGAGGCAGGGAGTTCAATTCCCGTTCCCCTCCATGAAGCTTGCACCATAGGCTTTAAATTGTGGTAAGAAACTCTTAGTGTGCTGCCATCTGAATTGGCAAAGCAAGTCATGGGTCAGCAAAGTTTTTCAGAAAAGTGCCAGATTACAGTCAAGACTTTAGGCCACATGGGTCATAAGCGCTCAACTCGACCACACAGCAAGAAAGCAGTCGTTTACATACACGGAACTGGGTGTCGCTGGATTCCCAAACACTTTACCTCGAGGAGCGGGTGGGGTTTATAGTTTGCTGACACCTGTAAATGAGTCTAACGTGCACACACTCTTACCAATAAAATTCAGAGAAGTTTCTATTACATTTTCCCTTGGAGATGTTCCCTGGCCTCACATAGTGTTGACGAAGTGTGACCTTCCTAAGTGACCCATCTGAAAGTTCACGATCCCCCTGGAGGAGTACCACTGGGCTTCCTCTCCGTCGTTTCCAAAACCAGAGCCCAAAGAGACTTCAGCTTGTGGCGTGTCATTATATTTGTGTCCTGTGATGATGTCTTACGGTAAGACACAAGATCAACAAGAAGGATGGGGCTCTCTGGCCATTTCCCCAGAGATCACATGGAAAGTAAACAAAAGACGTCACTCACCTTCAGACTGATGTGTGGCCAGAGGAGTCTGGGTCTCCTTGGAGTAGGACACTACCTCCCTGGGCAGGAAATCCACTTGGGTGATCTTCGACACACCCAGCTTATGCAGTCTCCGTCTGGAAGTAACGAAGTACAAAGACTTAGAGATGGAAGGCATTCCTCGCAGAAGATCTATAAGGCATAAAACAGATGTCTAAAATAAATAAACCCCAAACATCCACAACTTCTCAGCGCAAGGAGCAGCGTCATGAAGTAGAACCGGGCCTGGCCTGGAAGTCTGGACAGTTGGTTTTGGCCACTTTGCCCCTGTGTTGCTGGGTGATGTTAACTGCCCCCTCAGACTGACCCTCAGCTTTTCTATCTGCAAAACTGGATCTTCTCCAGTTCAAACGAGGCCCTCCTTCCACTCTGAGCAAATCTGATTTTTCTCGGTTAAAGGAAGTTTTCATTTGTAATACAGTGTTCTAGTCTCTCAGGCAAGAGGAACAAAAGAAAACTAACACTTCTCAAATCTGAAGGGAAAAGAGAGGACTGCTGTGTGGAGAAAATATTCTCTACAATAGTAATGAGAGGATGATATTCCAAGGGGGAGCATAACATCTCCCATTTCTCCAGAAAAGGAGCTAATACAGAGCAGTGCGTGGATTTGTTCGAAGGCACGCTGACACGCCACAGAAGAGTGAACAGGGCACTGGGCTGAGAATGATCCAGTTTTAGTTCAGAATTGCCAAATGAGCTGTGAGCATGGGACAAATCCTTTCTGAATATTTGTGGAGCACGCCAAGTGTCTTCAGATGTCTTTCACATACATTATGTCAGCTGCCTTCACGACCCTTCTACGAAATGTCTGGGCATATTATCACCATCTCCATTTTATGGATGAGGCACGTGAGAGTCAGGAGGAGACATGCCCAAACATATGCGACTCATAAATGGCAGAACCGGGGCTAAAATGACGCTGGTCTGAGCCCCGGTCCAGTGCTGTTGCCACCAAGTCAGACTCCTAGCTGAGGTTCTTAACGGTCAGTTCTGAGTTACCCCTCAAATCCAAAGTGCCTCCTGCGTCACCAGGAAACATCTCCTCGTGGGGGCAGTCGAGTCTGGTGGTTAAGCACACAGACTATCCCACCACTTGGCAGTTATGTGCGTGAGCCTGCATAAGCTACCCAATCTCGCTATGCCTCAGTTTCCTCATCTGTAAAATGGAGACATCGCCATCGCTTAGCACTAGGATTATTACAGATAAGGTGTATGTGCCGCCTACATACAATGCATATGCCACATATGTGTTATATACACATACATACGTAACAATTGACACACATTTATATTTTAAAATAGTTTCTGAAACGTTATTTTAATATATAGCTTTAGTATCAGTATTGGACATGTTTTACTATATTGCTTTAACATTTCCAGGAAATAAAGTATATGTGTGTCTCTCTGATAGAGAAAGAAAGGCTACTTAACCATTTAGCCAAAAATCCATATTTCCTAGCTTTCTAGAATCAATAGCAGCTCACCTTATTCATATTATTTTTTGAATTATTACTAGCAGTGGTACAGATTCACTGTATTTTTTCAGTAGATAGTAATAATAACCTGAAAGAAAATGCATACTATAGCTAGGGATTTCCATGTACAATTTCCCAAGCACTCTAGGAAACACAAATTTCTTCTTTTTTATGAATTACTAAAATAATTGAGGTGAAACCTAAGATGAGCACATAGTAGACACACATAAAGGCTAGTTTAGAGAAAAAGCCCCACTGGTCGTCTTTGCAGCCCCACTGAGCACGACTGTAGCCCCACTAAGCTCCACACAGGCCTCGGCCACGTGGCCTCCCTCACTCAGATGTCTGGACCACACAGTGCGCAGGAGGGTGAGGCTGGGGACCCAGCACTCCCTGGCAACCTTCTCACCCAGAACACACAAAATATACTGGAAACAAAATCACCAAGCAAGGTAAAAGGCTCAAGGTTTCAGAGTAAGAAATTCAGGTATTATTTTAAATCCTCCTTGGGTCAGAGAAGTGTGCTTTTCTTCCTGAAATGGGTCTTTCTTGCAGCATCTGAAGAAGAAAACTGGACTAGACACCCCAGGACTGCTTGAGGCAAAGCCCCTCCTGCTGTTTAAGAGCCTAGAGCATCTTTCTGAGGCCCCCAAGAAGTCCATCTTCATCTAGGCAAAGAGCTGGAAAGGAAACATGGGCTGGCAGTGTACCCCCACGCCTTTGAATCGGGCTCCCACCTGGCATGGAGAGGTCACCCTAGGGTTTAGACTTCCACGGGCATCTGTGAGGCCCAAAGGTCCGCACAAAATCCAAGAGGAGATACTTATGCCTGCAGCCAGGAATTCCAGCACATCTCGCTAATAAGATACAAGCAAAAGCTGTAGGCCTGCCTTGTCGGGTGACCAGCCATAGGCTCTGGGCAAGAAGCTGATCTGCAATTTGATAATCCATCATGGATTATCCACAGCATATCATAATCGTTAAGTCACATGTTCAGATAGAAACTGGGTTCAAATCCTTGCTTTGTCACTTACCAGCCAACTGGTGTATAAAAGCTCTGGACAAGTGACAAACCCCTCTAGGGCTCATGTTTCTCATCTATAAAATGGGTACATGTCATTGAATGACTGTGAAGATTAAATGAAGCCAATATTTGTAAAGTACTTAATTCAGTGCCTGGCACTTACATAGTAGGTGGCTTTACTTTTATTTTTCTGGCTGATTATAACATGCTTTCTATTTCAAAAAACAGAGAATGCAGATTTATGAATGCTCTAAGTTGATTTTTTAAACAGACTTGAAGATTATCTCTGACAGTAAAACATAAGCCTCACACTCTTTCATTTCTTTTCACGGGTACTTGGGTAGGTCTTGGCTACTTGAGAGAGTCCACTTGGTTTTCTTCTAACTAAAAGTATCATTACCATGAAAATTCTGTTTTCAAAATAGCTTGAAGTGGTATGAGTACCACACAACTGTTCCCAGCTCTAGCCATTCCTGAACATCTGGCCAGAAGGTGGCACCCTTCCGTGGCAAAGACCTTCCCCTTAGGAGTGTTCTTCAACTGTGTCCCCACCTCTGGGTCTCTCCTGGGCCAGCCCTGGGGTATGTCTCAGCTGATGCAAAAAATACCTGTGTGTACAACCCTGTGATAGAGACTTTCAGCTTCCCTAAAATACTTCAACAATGCCATCCTCTGACAAAATTATCATATAACTATGTCTACAAGATGAAATATATAGTATTTTCCTTAAAATTACATATACAGTGCATTGTATGTCTTACTTTTGTTCAAAGTCTTACCAGCCCCTAATTCTTTTATTCCTGGGTGCAAATTAAACTACTCAGCAAAGGAGGTGGGTGGGGGTGGGGAACCACATTATAGAATTAATGCTACTATAATTTCTTTCCTTCTAATTAGGCTCTAAATTGCATGTGGGCTCTGGGAGACCTTAGCTGCTGTCCCTCCACCCCTCCTGCAAAGCTCATGCCCTTGCCCCCCACACTTCTACCAGAGCCCTACTGCCTGTCAGCACCTTCTTTTCATGTCTGACTTGACTGCAGACTTTCTTATTTATCCCCGGCTAATTTATCTCACTGCCCAGATGCTTCGGTCCGTGTCAGGTACAGAGCTGGCATGGAATAAATGTTTGAGGAAGAAAGAAGGAAGAAGAGACTAGAAAGAGGAGAAGGCAGGCATGATGTAAAACGAAAACTGAGACTTCAATTAGCTATGCTGTGGTGGACACGGCATTAATATTAAATTATAGGGTCCAGCAGCCTGTGTTTCAGTCACCCCGGCACCCCTGCCAGTGATCACGATTCTGACTAAAGGTTGAGCAGCACTGATTCAGAAATATTAGAGTGTAGACACAGAGGCTTCATTGTTTCCAGATTCCCTTGGGGCTCTCCATCTTCAAGGATGAGGCTTCAGTCCCACAGAGAGGGGATGGGATCTCCAGACCAAGCTTGTCAAGTGCTCTGAGACAGGCAAAGGTGAGCAAAGATGAGTGAGGGGGCAAGAGGAGGAGTGTCAGACAAAGGAGACGGCAGCACACCAAGCATGAAGGGCCCGATGCTGAGGCAGGAGCCCGTGGGCCTCTGGCCAGACCCCTGGCATTTGTCAAGTGAAGTAAAATGCAAGCTTTGTCCTCACGCAGACACTCCAAGGTCAAAGCTAGCGGTAAAAGCTGAGCTCTGCTAAAGCAAAGAGATAAGGGGCCCATTCCTGAGGTCAAGGAAGACTTCCCTGTCTGCACACAGGAAGAAAGGCTTCTTGGGGGTCAGAAAGGGAGGGGGCCCCACTCCATAATAAGTGTGGACTTGCACCCTCAGGCCTCTGCAGTGGGATCCATCTTAGCAAAACGTTGTGTATGCATCTTGGGGCAGATCCATGGACCAGTCAGGTGTGAAGAAAGAAACAAGATAACCAGCCAAAGGGAAACAGAGACCTAGAAGGGCTTTCCTGGGTGAGTGACTTATGTCGCCTATGCTGCTCCTCACCGAGGATGCCCCTACTCCTCTGGGCGTGTGGTCTGCCTAGTGTCTGCCTGCGCTCCTCCTCATTAGAGAAGATGCCCACACCCCTTCCCCTGAGTGTGTATCTCTGCCCTGCTTCCGAGTGAGATAAACTGTTGTCCTGTGTGCTCTCCCATACACTGTGCTGTGTCGCTAGTCATAAACTTTGTACCTGCTTTTAGTTTTTGCCCCCCTTGAAACATTCTTGCTTTCAAACAGGGGGAAGAGCCAGGGCCACTTCGCGTCTAGCTTCTAGCCCCTGGTGGTTGAGTGGCTAGGATTCTTGGTTTCCATCCAGGTTGTGCTGTGTTTGGCTGTGCTTAGACGCTCAGTTGTGTTCACTTCTTTCCAACCCCATGGACTGAGCGCTCCAGGCTCCTCTGTCCATGGGGATTCTCCAGGCAAGAATCCTGGAGTGGGTTGCCATGCCCTCCTCCAGGGGATCTTCCCAACCCAGGGATTGAACCTAGGTCTCCCACATTCCAGGCAGATTCTTTACCATCTGAGCCACCAAGGAACCCCTCCATCCAGGTTCAGTTCAGTCGCTTAGTCGTGTCCAACTCTTTGTGACTCCATGAATCACAGCACGCCAGGCCTCCCTGTCCACCACCAACTCCCGGAGTTCACTCAGACTCATGTCCATCGAGTCAGTGATGCCATCCAGCCATCTCATCCTCTGTCGTCCCCTTCTCCTCCTGCCCCCAATCCCTCCCAGCATCAGAGTCTTTTCTGTTACCCAGGTTTAATTCCTGGGCAGGGAACTAAAAGATCTTTCTTCATGACCACTCACTGCTCTCCCTCTAGGATCAACACCAAATCTAAAACTAAAATGTCAGGCAGGGGATCCCAGACACGCTGGGCAATGAAACCACAGATCCCTTACTCGCTGACTCGGCCCGGTACTAAAGTGACATGGGGCCCACATCTCCCTGGGCGAGGGCTGAACTCCCCACTGCCAACCCTGGAAACTTCCTCTCCAGCTGGTCCTGTCGACTTGGCTGAGCAAGCTGGCTGAGCAAAGCCATACTGCACCAGAGTTGAAATGTTTCTTCAGAAAATAAAAATTGGGTCTTGATAAAGCATAAAAAAGGAAACTATTATAAGTTTGAAAAGATTATCTGCCAGGGCTCAGGGTGCTGAAATTTCCAGTCCACACTAGCAGAGTCCAATCCACCCAGGTTTGTCCATTTGCCCTCAGGTGGCTCAATGGTAAAGAATCTGCCTACAGTGCAGAGATGTGGGTTCAATCCCTGGGTCAGGAAGATCCCCTGGAAGAGGAAATGGCAACCCATTCCACTATTCTTGCCTGGGAAGTTCCATGGGCAGTGGAGCCCAACAGCCTACAGTCCATAGGGTCGCAAAGAGTTGGACATGCCTGAACATGCATGCTTGCTTATCTTAGACATTTGCATCACAAGAGGAAAATGACTCCCTTGCCTAAATCACTGTGCCCATTTCCCTTTCTGGTTCACTTGTCTTGTCTTTGCCTATCCACCCACCATAAGGGTAGCATGACTTTCCTAGCTACTTGCAAAGTTTCATTATCCTAGCACGATGAAGCCCAAAGTGTAACTTTATCAGGGTCTATGATGTCTACGAAAGTAGAAGAAAGTTGCAGTTATGCAGACTTACTCCCAAAGAAAAGGCTGAGAAACATGCACACAGCTATAAACTCTGTGGCTCTTCTCCCATTTCAAACATGAAGGAGAGTTTAAGAGAAACCTTACTGATATTTTAAAATGCAGTTAGTACTTTAGACGTTACTTTTAATAGTACAAAGAAGAAATACTTGCAAAGCACAGAGTTATCTACCAAAGTGGGATACCTTGGTTTTGTCCCTGTTTTTAAAAAGGCCTATATTCTGTTCAAAGCCATGAACAAGAGAACTTCAGCTTCTGAAGTCACTGCATCTGTGACCTGGAAGTATGGAGGCAGTTGTGTTGTGCTAAAAGTGTGGAAGTGCTAAAAAAAGAAAAAGATTTCCAAGAAACTATTGTCAAGGTGCCTCTAAGAATTAAATAGGAAAATTATTTTGACATGACACAGATGTGGGTGGTGGGGGCTTGTTTGAGATGGCATGGATCAAAAAGCACAGCTCTTTGATCAGAGAATTAAGATCAAGGCTGTCTTAATCTTTTTATTGAAATAAAATTTACATACTATAAATATCCCCTTTAAAGTATACAATTGAGTGGTTTTAGCATATTCAGAAACTTACATAACCTCACATGTGGACTTGCATAGACTTTTCCTTACCTCCCAGAGAAATCTTGTTTTCACTGAAATACAGGAGTCTCCCCTCCTCCAGCCCCTGGAAACCACTAATCTACTTCTGTTTACTTTCATATAAATGGAATGTCACAGTATGTGGCCTTCTGTGTCTCATTTCTTTCACGTAGGTTAATGTAGATCAAACCTAAATGTAGATCAGTCCTAAAGGAAATGAACCCTGAATAATCATCGGAAGGACTGATGATGAAGCTCCAGTACTGTGGCCACCTGAAGCAGAGAACTAACTCATTGGAAAAGACTCTGATGCTGGGGAAGACTGAAGGGAGGAGGAGAAGAGGGTGACAGAGGAGATGGTTGGATGGCATCACTGATTCAATGGACATGAGTCTGAGCAAACTCCAGGAGACAGTGAAAGACAGGGAAGCCTGGCGTGCTGCAGTCCATGAGGTCGCCGAGAGTCAGACACGAAAGAGCAATGGAACAATAATGACGTTATCTCATGTATCAGAATGTCATCCCTTTTTGTTTATAAGCAATATTCCATTGTATGCATACACCACATTCATTTTAATCCACTCATCAGTTGGTGGACATTTGGGTTGCTTCCATTTCTATTATTAATTATGCTGCTATGAACATTTATGTACAAGGTTTTGCTTAAGTGTATGGTTTCAAATCCCTTGAAAATGAATTTTCTTTGAATTGGTATGCATATGGAATTGTATGTATACATATGTGGTATATATGGAATTGCTATGTTATATGACAATTCCAAAGCGTCGAACATGACTGAGCAACTAACACTTTCACTTATAGTAACTCTACATCTAAATTGTTGACGAACTGCCAAACTGTTTTCCAAAGTGGTTATATGCTTTACAATCTCATTAGCAGTATACAAAGATTCCAATTTCTTTATATCCCTGTCAACCATTATTATTATCTGTCTTTTTCATTATAGCCATCCTAGTTTCTGTGACGTAGTATCTCACTGGAGTTTTGCTTTTAATTTCCCTGATGGATAATAATGTTCAGCATTATTTCATGTGCTTATTGACCATCTATATATCTTCTTTCAAGAAATGCCTATTTAAATTCTTATCCCATTTTAAAACTGGGTTGTCTTTTTATTGTGGAGTTGCAAAAGATTTTTATATATTCTGGATATTGCTCAAACTATTGCACAATTGCACTCATCTCACATGCTAATAAAGTAATGCTCAAAATTCTCCAAGCCAGGCTTCAACAGTATGTGAACCATGAACTTCCAGATGTTCAAGCTGGATTTAGAAAAGGCAGAGGAACCAGAGATCAAATTGTCAACATTCGTTGGATCATAGAAAAAGCAAGAGAATTCCAGAAAAACATCTACTTCTGCTTTATTGACTATGCCAAAGCCTTTGACTGTGTGGAGCACAACAAACTGTGGAAAATTCTTAAAGAGATGGGAATACCAGACCACCTGACCTGCCTCTTGAGAAATCTGTATACAGGTCAGGAAGCAACAGTTAGAACTGGACATGGAACAACAGACTGGTTCCAAATTGGGAAAGGAGTACGTCAAGGCTGTATATTGTCACCCTGCTTATTTAACTAATATGCAGAGTACATCATGAGAAACACTGGGCTGGAAGAAGCACAAACTGGAATCAAGGTTGTTGGGAGAAATATCAATAACCTTAGATATGCAAATGACACCATCCTTATGGCAGAAAGTGAAGAGAAACTAAAAAGCCTCTTGATGAAAGTGAAAGAGGAAAGTGAAAAAGTTGGCTTAAAACTCAACATTCAGAAAACAAAGATCATGGCATCTGGTCCCATCAATTCATGGAAAATGGATGGGGAAACAGTGGAAACAGTGTCAGACTTTATTTTGGGGGGCTCCAAAATCACTGCAGATGGTGATTGCAGCCATGAAATTAAAAGACGCTTGCTCCTTGGAAGAAAAGTTATGACTAACCTAGACAGCATATTAAAAAGCAGAAACATTACTTTGTCAACAAAGGTCTGTCTAATCAAAGCTATGGTTTTTCCAGTAGTCATGTATGGATGTGTGAGTTGGACTATAAAGAAGGCAGAGCACCAAAGAATTGATGCTTTTGAACTGTGGTGTTGGAGAAGACTCTTGAGAGTATCTTGGACAGCAAGGAGATCCAACCAGTCCATCCTAAAGGAAATCAGTCCTGAATATTCATTGAAAGGACTGATGTTGAAGCTGAAACTCCAATGCTTTGGCCACCTGATGTGAAGAACTGACTCATCTGAAAAGACCCTGATGCTGGGAAAGATTGAGGGTGGGAGAAGCAGATGACGGAGGATGGGATGATTGGATGGCATCACAGACTCAACGGACATGAGTTTGAGTAAACTCTGGGAGTTGGTGATGGCCAGGGAAGCCTGGCGTGCTGCAGTCCATGGGGTCGCAGAGCCAGACACGGCTGAGCGACTGAACTGAACTGAACTGTATGCCCCGTTGCTCAGTCATGACCAATCTTTTGTGACCCCATGGTCTGCAGCCTGTCAGGCTCCTCTGTCCATGGGATTCTAAAGGCAAGAATACTGGAGTGGGTTGCCATTTCCTCCTCCAGGGGATCTTCCCGACCCAGGGATGGAAGCCGTGTCTTCTGCACCTCCTGCATTGGCAGATGGATTCTGGGAAGTGGTACCACCTGGGAAGCCCTTACCAGATACATTATTTGTAAATATTTAATCCCATTCTGTGGGTTGCCTTCTGACTTTCTTAATGATGCCTCTTCAAGAACAAAAGTTTTAAATTTTAATGACGCTCAATTCATTTATTTTTCTCATTAGCTGCTAGTGCTTTTTGTGAATCTAAGAAACCACTGCCCAATCCAAGGTCACAAAGGTTTAGAATTCTACTTTCTCCTAAGAGTTGTATAGTTTTAGCTCTCACATTTAGGTCTCCGGTGTGTTTTGAATCAATTTGGCATATATGTGACGTAGGGGCTCAACTTCATGCTTCTTGTTGACTCATGCTTAATTTTTCTTAATGCTCAGTGGCAAGATTGTACAGGGGAGCAGAGGAAGGCTTTGCCATGAATATTGCTCCTTGTTGATGCCCATAGGCCTCAAGCACTGGCCAACTCTGATTATATGAGGACAAGATTCACGAGGAGGGACTTCATCACCTGAGAGCTTTCCAGAGATCCTGAACACCTTCAGAACACTGAGCACATCATCCATCCCTATCATTAGGATCACTGAGTTCTTCCTGAATCAGTTAGATACAATTCAACTCTTTCTGATGCTCTTATTTTAGACCAAGCGAATCAGATGCAGCAAAACTGATGTCCTGCATTTCATACTCAAGGTAAGTGAAGGAAACTGCACTGATACTACCATACTATCTACTGGACTCAAAAGGGAACCTGGTAATATTGGAGATCTGGCTCCACACTGCTACAAGTATTAAGCAAGAAGGCTACTGTGGGAATTTCGCAGATGCTATCAGCTAATCTTCAAAGATGCACTTACATCACAGTTGATGATTCAGTTTCTGACCCATCACCAATACTGGGAGTAGACAAGGCTCACATTAGTAGGCTTTTTTTTGATGTCACAGTACAAGAGGCTATGCGAAGGTACAGAAAAGCCACAGTAAGAATATACCAAGCATCTAAGAAACAGTTCACACTTTACAAACTGTGAAGCACAGAAGACTCTCTATAATGGGCCTGCGAGTGGCAGTCTCAGAGTGTCCAGGGACTGGAAATTATAAAGTTGAGGATATACTGGTTAAAGCTGGCGGCAGGAGTGTGGGCAGCAGATAAAGTGGCAGAGTCTGGAGCGTGGATCGGAAGCCAGTGTGCGGCACAGAGCAGCCAGAAAATAAAAGGGGTCACTGTACTGACGGGCAGTCTCTGGAGCAGGGAAGAAACCTGGAAGTCAAGCAGACAAATAAATCAAGCGGATGTTCCCAGAGATAAGGAGCTATTTGGCCAGAGGCCAAGGCAGATCAAGGTCAGGGAATAAAAGAACGTCTACACTGGTTCCAGACTCAACCCTGCTGGGTTTCCATCCATGCTTGTTTGCAGGTGAGTGTTTCACCCCCAGCAGACACGAACAGTGCCGCCAGTGACCTTGTCTCCTAGTGCTGCTTGTAAAATTCCTTGAGGTTTCTCAAAGAAGAGGCCCTTAAGATAGTGAGAGTGATGATGGTGCCACTTTCTGCTTTGTCCAAAAATGGTATATGGGCACCTACACTGTCCTTGACAACTGGCACAGGAACTCTTTAAGCCAACATCATTATCAGCAGCCACACACCATTTCTGAGGCACAGAACCAGGCCAGCTCCTTGCAATACAGACGACAAGGAAACTAAACACCCCAAAAAGCACATAAGAATGAAAGGTAACAGAATAAGAGCCAACATGAGCGACTGACATTATAAGCGGGACAGGAGAGTACAACAGGCAAATTACTATGCGTTTGGGTAAATGAAACAAGTTTCACTGAGAACTGAAGGCCTGATGTAAGTCTTGAAGGAGCAGTAAGACTCAGTCAAGTAAAAAGTAATGAGGTGGTGTTCTAGGGAGCAGATCCCTAGAACAAGATCTAAAGACTGAATTCACATTTGACGCCTGGGATACCAGGTTTTCAGCACAGAAGACTTAGTTGAGTAGCAGCAGAAGACAAATTTAGAGAGTAGCACTTCAGTTCAGTTCAGTTCAGTCACTCAGTTGTGTCTGACTCTTTGCGACCCCATGAACCGCAGCATGCCAGGCCTCCCTGTCCATCACCAGCTCCCGGAGTTCACTCAGACTCATGTCCATTGAGTCGGTGATGCCATCCAGCCATCTCATCCTCTGTCGTCCCCTTCTCCTCCTGCCCTCAATCCCTCCCAGCATCAGGGTCTTTTCCAGTGAATCAACTCTTCGCATGAGGTGGCCAAAGTATTGGAGTTTCAGCTTCAGCATCAGTCCCTCCAATGAACACCCAGGACTGATTTCCTTTAGGATGGACTGGTTGGATCTCCTTGCAGTCCAAGGGACTCTCAAGAGTCTTCTCCAACACCACAGTTCAAAAGCATCAATTCTTCAGCACTCAGCTTTCTTCACAGTCCAGCTCTCACATCCATACATGACCACTGGAAAAACCATAGCCTTGACTAGACGGACTTTTGTTGGCAAAGTAATATCTCTGCTTTTCAATATGCTGTCTAGGTTGGTCAGAGAGTAGCACTAAGGCCAGATAATTTGAGGGCTTTAAATCTCAGGGTAAAGAACTTGAACTTTACGTTGTAGACAATGAAGAATTATTGAAAGTTACTAAAAAAGTGACAGCTTCAAGGCGATATTTAAAAATGCAGCAACTATGTGAAGAGGCTTCCCAAGTGGCGCAGGAGTCAAGAATCTGCCTGCCAATGCATTAGACACAGGAGATGCAGGTTTAATCCCTGGGTCGGGAAGATGCCCTCGAGGAGGAAATGGCAACCCACTCCAGTATCCTTGCCTGGGAAATCCCCTAGACAGAGGAGGCTGGCGGACTACTGTCCAGAGTGTCATAAAGAGTCGGACAGGGCTGAGCACACATGCAACCTATGTGAAGAATAGAGTCTGAATCTCCCACTTTGACAAATGAGCAATCAGGCTGGTGGGGGGGCGGGGCGGGGGGAGGCTAGTAAGCTAAGTGTAAAGGAAAGGGGGGATTGAAAAAGGACCTTCCAACAGACAATGGGTGGCTTCAGTAACTACAGAGCCCAGAGGAAGCATTAATTCAAAGGGGGGCAACCAGAGGCATGAATCCTGGAGCTGCAAACCTCAGTGTAGACAATGTGTAGACGAGGTCCAGGGTGATGAGAAAGCGCTGAGGGCTGCTGCCACTGGGAACAGGAAGGACAGGCTGTAGACGGTGATGCTGGAAAAGAATTAAGGCAGTTCACTTGGTACAGAGGGTGAAAGAAAAGGAATAAACTGGAGATTATGTCAAGGCTTCATGCCTTATGGGAAGAAAGTAAGGAGTGCAACTGGAAGACACTGGGGAATCCAGAGAAAGATCTGCTTTGGGATACAAATGAGTACCTCAGTGGGTGAGTTTATGAGTGAGGAGTTTTCCAACTATATGAAGCTTAAGACCAAAGCTATGAAAAAAAGAGAAAGGAGAAAACGTGGTCCTGGCAGCCACCCACCTAGAGGCACATGAGAAAATGCTGCATCCCTAGAAGAAAAGTGCCCAGAGAGCTAAGGGCACAGAGACTCATGAAATATGAAAGAAGTTGTTAAAAATGACAAAAGGTCGGCTTGTTTTCCTAACACTGTGTTCTGGTGTCATAACGTGCGCGACGTCTCCAAGACTGGCTCCTAGCGCTGTCAATGGGACTTCACACAGAGGGAAGGTGGAGATGGGGTACCACACCCAGCATCGCGGCCCCTCACACACAGTGCATCCTCTGTGTTCAGAGTGGGTGTTCTTCTCCCAGGGCTGGGAAGCAGCTCGATAGTTGACCTCAAGAAGGATCGGTTTCCACTATCTATGTTCACATTCAAAAAATCATTCCAGGAAGTATTTATTTCATTTCCACGATATTTGCTTCTTACTGTGCAGAGATATTGGCTTGGCAGCTAAATTATTTCTCCTCAACAGAAGCAAATGTCAATTCTGGTTCAGTCAACAGGCACAGTTAAAAGGTCTGCCTTCAACTTCATCACACAAGTAAACCTTGCAAATTCCCAGGATGGGAAAAAAGTCAAAATAGTCATGGTTATACAGAGCTTGGCAATATAAGTAGCCACTTTATAAAGGAAATTCAAAGTTTAGAATTATAAGATCAGAAGGTATAAAAATGTGTTCTCTCCAATATTGTATATAAATGACAACGATATAAAAATTTTATAGACTGTCCTTTAATTGACTTAATATTTATGAACAACCTTCTGTAGAAGTTGTAATGTAAAGCTATTAAAATTATAGAAATCTTCAAGTCACCGAGTACCAAAGGGTAAGGATACATCCTTCTCAACTGACCATATTAATTTTTCTGAAACGGAATAAAAGAGGAATATTATTTTATGAAAATCCAGTTGTGAGCACAGAACAGAAAATATCCTATAATTGCTTACTCGGGGTTCTTGAGGGCAGAGAACAAAGACCAGCAGGTAACAACTTCTCAAGAAATGTTTGGGGACTTCGTAAACAAAGTACTTTTTTCCTCTCTTGTGCCAAAATTTTGACTGTAACTGTCAAAAACCAATTTATCAAAGTTTTTCATGGGTCAGAATTCACTGTATATTTAAAGATTCTGAAATGCATTTTACTATTACCTTTTGATACACATGCACACCCCTCCCAAGCTGCTGTTCCACATCCAGTTTCTCTAGAAAGTATGATTAGGTATTACTGAAAAGGCAGAGACTGTCAGTTGGATCAAGAATACAACCCATATCATTCTCAAGAAAATTCCAGGTACTGTCACATGGGAAACCTTAAAAATTAATTCAAATCAGAGATTTAAACATAATGCAAAATAATTTCTGACAAAATATGGAGAATAAGCCTAAAGAGGGGTACTTCATCAAAAGCTAATGAGGTTATTACTATTCTGCTAGGCAAATGAAAAGTAACTTTAAAACATGAAAAGACCTCTAGAACTGGCAGGTGAGATCTTCTCAAACACCTCCCACCACCTTGAAGGATATGTGTTTTTTCTGGTGCCTTTACAGAGCTGGTTTAAATTCTGTTCTTAACAGAGGGATCACTCTGTTTCACCACAGCAGTTTGAGATGGTGCCTGGTGGATTCAGGAGTAATATTCACTCTCTCTTTCAGCAGAAAAGAGAGGTGAAAGAGAAGGTTGAGAGAAGAGGTCACCACCTTCTAACAAAGTCTCCCAAAGACTGAAGGCCTCTCTAAGTTCCTCTTTGAGGTAAGGAGAAACCAAATCCTTCACAGCCTCAGTTTTTTCTCGTTGTCACTTTGATTCCAAATATCTCAAAAATCCTACTAAGAGTTTAATACACTAAGACATAGGGGAAATATAATTGTGAGGCTTCAATAAAATCAGAAGCCACTAAATATTCCTATATATAGTTATACTTCAGTCACTCAGTCGTGTCCGACTCTTTGCGACCCCATGAATCGCAGCACACCAGGCCTCCCTGTCCATCACCAACTCCCAGAGTTCACTCAAACTCACATCTATCAAGTCGGTGATGCCATCCAGCCATCTCATCCTCTGTCGTCCCCTTCTCCTCCTGCCCTCAATCCCTCCCAGCATCAGAGTCTTTTCCAATGAGTCAACTCTTTGCATGAGGTGGCCAAAGTACTGGAGTTTCAGCTTTAGCATCATTCCTTCCAAAGAACACCCAGGACTGATCTACTTTAGAATGGACTGGTTGGATCTCCTTGCAGTCCAAGGGACTCTCAAGAGTCTTCTCCAGCACCACGGTTTAAAAGCATCGATTCTTCAGTGCTCAGCTTTCTTCACAGTCCAGCTCTCACATCCATACATGACCACTGGAAAAACCATAGCCTTGACTAGACGGACCTTTGTTGGCAATGTATATGTATAAGCCTAACAATTTGGATGAAGAAGGCAATGGCACCCCACTCCAGTACTCTTGCCTGGAAAATCCCATGGATGGAGGAGCCTGGAAGGCTGTAGTCCATGGGGTCGCTGAGGGTCGGACACGACTAAGCGACTTCACTTTCACTTCTCACTTTTATGCATTGGAGAAGGAAATGGCAACCCACTCCAGTGTTCTTGCCTGGAGAATCCCAGGGACGGGGGAGCCTGGTGGGCTGCCGTCTATGGGGTCGCACAGAGTCGGACACAACTGAAGTGACTTAGCAGCAACAATTTGGAGCAAAGGGCAACAAAACACCCTTGTTACTCACTGATTTCTACTCCTCACTGAGAATCTCTGCCTCCCTCCCACCACTGCACCCCTTATGTTGACTCAAAACATCTCCCTAAAGACCAGCAATCTCATGGTGGAATTTTACCTAAGGTCCCTTCATAAGACAACAAAAAGAAATTTAAAATACAATCCCTCCCTTAAAGTTGTCCAAATTTCAATGCATTTACTTACCTGCCAGTCAGTATAGATTTTTAGATCCTATGATCTTTTAACTTACTCTTTTTATCCTATTATTTCATTTTTCACTTTGACTGTCTTCAATTCACTTAATTATTATAGTTATAGTATTTATTATATTTTATATATTACATTACAATAATTTATATCATTAAAATATTAAATTATAATGTTTATATTATTAAAATATAATATTCATTACATTATGCAATACTTTATTATATTTATAAATATATAATTATTATAATTGCCTAAGAAATTTAAGTATTTGGGGTACTTTCATAAGCAGTTAGTTGGTACAAAACAAAGAATTTTTCTTTATTCACAATTTTCTTGAAGCTATTTTTTTCTTCCTTATTTCTCTATTCTGGGACCTGCTTTGCTGATCACATAGTTAATATAACAGCATACAAAAGTGACACAATGTTGGTGCTTCTAGTCAAGATGACCAGATTTATCCTCCATTCTGAAACAACTCCCAAAAAGGACAGAAATTTGAATGAAACAACAGCTTGCAAGATACTAGAGGTTAAGTGGAGAAGGCAATGGCACCCCACTCCAGTACTCTTGCCTGGAAAATCCCATGGACGGAGGAGCCTGGTGGGCTGCAGTCCATGGGGTAGCGAAGAGTCGGACACGACTGAACGACTTCACTTTCACTTTTCACTTTCATGCATTGGAGAAGGCAATGGCACCCCACTCCAGTGTTCTTGCCTGGAGAATCCCAGGGACGGGACAGCCTGGTGGGCTGTCGTCTATGGGGTCGCACAGAGTCAGACACGACTGAAGCGACTTAGCAGCAGCAGCAGCAGAGGTTAAGCAGAGGAAAGGGACACATAAGAGCAGAGAAACATAAGACAAGTCCTATGCTCCCTAAGTTTACTGTACTGAGAGCTTTACAGCTGTGTGTGGTACAGCAGGGAAGATCTCTTGAGGTTTCAGCTTAGTATCCTATGATCATAGGATATTTACCTGAGGCCAAGGGAAAAACTACCCTGAGGAATTAGAGGTAATAGTTTCGGGCATGCACACAGGAACACAAATGTTCCTGCTTCCACCCACCCAGGCAGGAAACCGTCAAGGTTGTACAGAATTCATATAAGGATCTTGTCTCAATACCAAAATTAATTAGTCATAGACAGCACTGCTCCAGTCCCAACTAACAAACCATAAAAAGATTTGAAAGAATCAGAGTGTTTTCAAGTGAACTGACTATATCTCAGAACAAACCTCAAGATTTATAGGAATTCCAATATATCCAATACCTAGCCAATAGTCACAATGTCTGATATTAATCAAAAATCAGCATACATACAAACAAGAAGGAAAACGTAACTATAAGGTAGAGATAAGTCAATCAATTGAAACTGACCCAGAACTAACAGATGATGGCATATCAAAACAACAATAAGATAAGCCAAAGATGTACACTATAAACACTAAAGCAACCACTAAAATAATAACATGAAGAAATATGGTTAACATCAAGAAGTAGTAGAATAGAATCATAAAAAATGCAGTAATACAAAAGAAAGTTCAAAAGAATATCAGGAAAGAAGAATATATAGGATAGAGAGCAGATATTAGTATCACAGTGATTTAAATCTAACCATATCAATAATCACATTAAATGTACATGATATAAATACTCCAACTAAAAGGCAGATATTATCACAACAGATTAAAAATGCAAGATCCATTTATATGATGCGTATAAGAAATGCACTTTCAATGTAAAGCAATAAACAGGTTAAAAAAGCAAAAGGATGAGAAAAGATAGACCATGTTAACATATGTCAGAAGGAAGCCAGGGTGGCCCTATTAACACCAGACAAAGCAGTTTTCAGAGCAAACTGTATTACTAGTGATAAAGAAGTTCATTTCATAATGATAAATGAATCAACTCATCAAAAGATATAAGCATCCCAAACATTTATGTACCTAATAACAAAATTTCAAAATACATGAAATAAGAGCTGATAGAATTGAGAAAAGAAACAGAAAAACTCAAAACTGTAATTGGAAACATCACCACTCTTCTCCTAATAATTGTTAGAAGCCGTAGACATAAAAGATATAAAAGACTGGAACATCATAATCATCCAACTTGATCTAATTGACAAATCTGGAATATTCTACCCAATAAGAACAGAATACACACCCTTTTCAAGGGTACACAGGACTTTTACTAAGACAGACTATGCAGTGAGTCATAAGTCTCAACAAGTTTAAAATGATACACAAATAATATACAAAGTATGTTCTCTAACCACAGTAGAAATGTTATAAATCAGTAACAGAAAGATCTCTGAGAAATCTCCAAATATGTGTAATGTAAATAATACACTTCGAAACAACTCATCAGTTAAAGATGAAATAAAAAGAGAGATTGGAAAGTGTTTTTAATCAAATGAAAATGACAACAACTGTGTAAGAATCTGCAAGATGACATGAAGTTAATGCTTAAGGGACATTTAATAGCATTAACTCCTATATTAGAAACAGCACTACACACCTATATTATTCTCAAGTCACTGACTTCTGCTTCCACTTAAAGAACTAAACAAAGCACATTAAATACAAATTAAGCAAATGAGAAGCAATAATTAATATCAGAGTAGAAACCAATAAAATAGAAGATAGAAAAACAAGAAATATCAATGAAACCAAATGCTGGTTATTTGAGAAGATCAATAAAATTGATGAACATCTAGCCATACTTATCAGAAGGAAAAAACACAAGACAAAAGTTGCCAATTATCAGGAAAGAGAGAGGTAATTACAGAGTTTGCAAATAATTAAAGGATGATGAAGGAATGTATACACAATTTTAGGCCAACACATTTGCCAACAGAGACAAAATGGCCATATTACTTCAAAGATCACAAACTGTCAAAGCTCACTCAAAAAAAAAAAAACAAACAAACCAGATAACCTCAATAGCTCCATTACTGCTCAAGTTATTAAATTTGTATTTTTAAACTTCCCAAAATAAAATTCCAAACTCAAATGGTTTCACAAATGAATTACATTCTACCAACTATTTAAGAAATTACTACAAACTGATGTCACTAAAAAGCATGATTCATAAAAGAACAAAGTTGAAGGCTGGAATTTGTCAAATCAAAAAGGTTTCCATTCTTAAAGACACTATTAAGAGAAAGAAAACGGCAAGTGACAAACTGAGAGAAAATATTTACACACTGTGTTTCAGGTAAAGGACTGTATTCCAAATACATGAAACCTCTGTAATGTAAAAACCAACAACTCAATTCATAAATAATAAGTTCAGAAAAATTTAAGCAGACATTCAATCAGAGAAGATATTCAAATAGCAAATATGCACACAAAAAGATAACCTAGCACCATTAGTCACTGGGGGAATTCAAACTAAAAACCACAATGAGATACCAGTATATTTCTTTAATAACGGTAAAAAAAATAATTTTTCAAAAAGCTGAAACCAAGCGTTGTCAAGAATGTGGAGGAACTGAGGCTCTCATACACTACTTGTGAGAACGTATTATGGCAAAACTATTTTGAAAACAGTTTGGCAGTTTAAATGTACATTCATTATATGCTTCAGCCATTCCACTTGGTGATACTTACGCAAAAGAAATGCAAACATATGGGCTAAAAATATTTGTACATAAATGTTCGTAGCATTTTTATTTGTAATGGAAATAACCCAAATGCACATCAAAAGTGACCGAATAAATGAACTGCAATGTAGCCATACAACAAACTAGCCAGCAAATACAAGGAATGAATTACTGAGACACACCTACATGAATGAGTCTCCAGATAACAATTTTCCCTTTTCACTTTCATGCACTGGAGAAGGAAATGGCAACCCACTCCAGTGTTCTTGCCTGGAGAATCCCAGGGACGGGGGAGCCTGGTGGGCTGCCGTCTATGGGGTCGCACAGAGTTGGACACGACTGAAGCCACTTAGCAGCAGCAGCTGTTTTTACTAGGCCACGTTTACTGTGAAAGGGAATATCATTTACAATGATATTCTCGGAGATGTGAACTAAGGTACTGGGACATAACGCAGATCAGGTGTCTGGGGGGAGGGGGAGAAGCAGGTGCGAAGATGACAAAGGGGTGGGAAAAAACCTTTAGGGGCAACGACTCTGCTTATTACCTTGATTGCAGTGACGACTTCACGAGTGCGTATACATTAAAACCTGCCATTCTGAATACTTCAAATGTGTGCCGTGTCTTTAATGTTAATTATACTTCAATAAAGCTGTTAAAAAAGAATCAGCTGACAGAGCCAGTTATGTGTTATGGTCAACTCTATGCGCAGAATCAAGAAGAGGAACTAAATGTGTCTCGAAAAAACTCTTGTTGCCTGAGACATACTTCATAAAGGGCTTCCCTGGTGGCTCAGCGGTAAAGAATCCACCTGCCAACGCAGGAGATGCAAGAGATGTGGGTTCAATCCCTGGGTTGGGAAGAATCCCTGGAGAAGGAAACTGCATCCCACTCCAGTATTTTTGTCTGAGCAATGCCAGGGACAGAGGAGCCTGTGCAGGCTGCACAATCCATGGGGTCACAAAAGAGGCTGACATGACTTAGCACCTGAACAGCAAACAATACTTCATAAAAACATGTGTGACAGGAAGACTGCCTGCACAGAAGGACTATTTACAAGACAACATTTCAATAAATCCATATTTGAAATTGCAACATGACTGAAACAACCTCCTCTCTCAAATATTCTTTGAACATTCCTTCCAAACTCTAAGACAAACCACAAAAAAGTCTCATTTCCCATTTTTCTCTGATGCACTGTGTCCACTCTGAAATAAAATATGGCTGGCAAGGTGGAAGTCACAGATATGCCATCTCCCTAGGATAATTTTTCATCTGCATAGTTAACTGAGTTTTTGCCTGGAAAACAGATAAAAATAGGAAAATTCCTAACTGTTCCACACCAGCACGTATAATTTACCAATGTCGCAATCTGTCTAAAAAATCTGTTAAGTGCATACGGCAAAGTCTCTGCCAGTTCTAGCCTCCTTGTTATAAAAACCACAATGAAATATTGAAGAATTACTCACTGAAATTCCACTGAACAGTAATATACTATGTATTCATTGTTTTTCTGCTTGATTTTAGCCATATTTTTTTGTTATTTAAATAATACAAGTGGAAATAAAACATACAGTGAACTCTATAACTCAACAGCCAATAATTTAGTAGTGTTAAAAAAAACAGTGTATCAGTTACCCAAAATGTTAGGATATTTCTTTGACTTAGCAGTGTTAAGAGTCTGCAGAAAACTTTTGCATGCATAAAGGGACACAGCAGATGGCATTTAACCTAACATAAAGATAGCCCTTCAACTTAACATGTCTACAGTAGGTACTAAAATTGATAGAAACCCACGGATACAAGCCCAGAAATCTCAGAAATTCAAATAAACAATAAATGCCCACATCAGGATTCATCAGGTTATATTTAGAAATAAAAAGTAATAGCTTTACAAAATATTGGAATAAAATCTGTTACTCACATATGGAGGTACCCAGTGGCATGTTGGTAAATGTTCAATAACTTGCTTGCGGGAAAGGGAATAAGCCCTGGTTTGAAGCATTTGTCAGCTTCTGTGGTGTAAACACCCCTACCATGGCTGATTTCAAGATGATCTGAATTCACCAAAGCAAGTTGAAAAGAAGCACATAGTCAGAGCTCCTAAGCTTGAGCACAGCTAGGACCCACTGGAAACATCTCCTGTATGAATACAGCTAACTCTAACCCTGGAACAGAAGTAACTAAGTTTCCAGGAATTGCCTGTGCATTTTATTCTTTGTGGAAGAATTTTCAATTCTGAAGCTACCTTTTAACATACATTTCCACCTGAAAAAAAAATGATCTTTAGGATGCAGGAGACATTATCCATCATCAAATAATTTTGAGATTTCTTAATATCGAGGCATTCAACAAACCGTTATTTTTTTCTTTAACAGGAATCTTTATACCCTCAAACTGGATTCAAATTAAATGCTAATTGTGAGTTCCCAAAAAAGTGAAAGGGCAACAAACAAGACACATTTTCATACTGGTTTTAGACAAAGATTAACTTAAGGTAACTTGTTAGTCAAGGGGAAGATGGCGAGGATCAAGTTAAACATATCTGTCGTCACAGAACTTGTGCGCCCCACCTCGAAGCAGAGGCATGGCAATATGCCTATAATTTTCATTCAGGGGAGGGCTGTTTTGCAATACTAGGAATTAAAAGAGGGGGGTCAAAAGCCATCTTTTTGTGGTGTTTTCCACAAAGAGAGACTTTCTTCAAAGCGTAACTGCAGAAGGCAAACTAACAGAAGGAAATAAACTTATCAAACTGGAAATTCAACAAAGGGGAAAAAGGCAAGAGCAACAACGGCTCCGGCCTTTCAGCACAACCGTAGCAAAGAAATAATAAAAGGAGTAACAAAAGAGCAGACATATACCCAAGTTCTGAGTCTGACTGCAGCTGGAGCACTGAGGGGTCTGTGTCCCACTGCAGGGTCCTAATCGCGCAGCACAAAGGAGAAAGAACACAGAGAATTAACAAAAGGGGAGTGAACCAACCAAACCAAACCATGTCATTCATCAAGGCAACAGCATATACAATACGTACACAGAACATCTCCCCTCTGTCACCCCCACAGCCCCCAGGAGCCAGGAAGACCCCGTGGGTATCAAGGGACAAGAGAAAGCGAGAAGCCGTCCTTCCTTTGGAACAACTGCTTGATACTGGAAGCTACAGTTGTTTCCATGGAAGAAAACCCAGAGCTAAATATTCAACCACCCCCACACACCCCCTTTTCATTGTCGTTTCGTTCTATACTGAAGCGTGATTGACTGGAGCATGTAAACTGCTTCATATGTACCCCAGAGCCAAGCCACACCAGGGAGCAGCAAGCATTCCCCACACAGTGATGGCGATCAACTCCAAGGGCTCGAATGGGCCAGAGTAGAAGCATCTGGGGAGGCGGGGCCAGGCAGAGCATGACTGCAGAGCCTGGAGAATAACCGGCTTCCTTGGGTCAGAGACTGCAATTCCAGTGCATTCGATTTCGAGGCTCATGGGTATTTTGGTGTTTCTTATGGATTACACCAAGATGGTCACCAATGGCAACATCATTTGTCTCGAAAGATGCCAGGGATGTCTTAACGACTTCTAAGTACTTCACAAGAGCTAGCACAAAGTATCAATGGTTACCAAGGTTACCAATAGTTATCAACTTCCCTTGTTATTTCTCCACCACATAAAAGGAGCTCTTCCATGAACAGTGCACACAAGGACCTTTCTCGGGTAGGCCCTTTAAATTTCCTGCATGGTATACAGTTAACAGGTGAGTGAGGCTTAAGTACCTGGAGGCAGCCAATGGACAGCAGGGACTTTGGGGTCAGGCACCTGAGATTCCAATCTTGCCTCTGTGACTTACCAGCTCTGTGACAGTGGACATGCTGCTTCAGTTCTCAACCCCTGCACCCTCGTGCTTACCCTGAGAGTGGTTCACGGACCAGGAGCATCGGCATCTCAGGGAACTTGCTGGAAATGCCGAGACTCAGATCTCACCCAGACTCACTGACTCTGGACTACCGTTTAATAAGGCCCCAGGTCATCCGGGGGCGTTTTGAAGTTTGAGAAGCCTGCTCAGTTTCCTTGTCTGTAAGGATTTACCATGGCTTATGCGACAATTCATGACCTGGCCTGCAGCTCTCTTCCCAGTCCATCTCTAAGGGCTGGCCTCTCCCTCACTGTGTCCCCCTTGATGTTTTTTTTCCCCAAAGAGTCAGGTGGCTCACGCTTTTGCTCACTTAGTTTCTGTCTCAGTTCAAATGTCACCTGCCCAGAGAGGCTTTCCTTCTCTCACCACCTCCCGCAAGCAGCACTTCCTTGCCACTCTTCATCCCATTCTCTTATCCTGCTTTACTTTTTTCATAAGATATCTTTACCTATGGTTTTATTACACATCAGTGTATTTATGACTGTTTGCTGTTAAACTCTGGAATTAAGTCTCAAAATAACAGGAAGAGCTACATCCCTAAATTATAAGAATATGCCTAGGCCCATGCCTGGGATGCATGTTTATTTTTCTTGATTTTTTAATTGCAGGATAATTGCTTTATAATGTTGTATTGGCATACAAAAATGCAAATACAGCTGCCATACAACAATGCAAATCAGTTATAATTCTCTTTCTATATTCCCTCCCTCTGGAGCCTCTCTCCCGCCCTGTTCCCCCCACCCCCATGCTACCCCTCTAGGTCATCACAGAGAGCCAGGCTGGGCTCCTTCTGTTATATGGCAGCTTTGCATTAGCTGCCTATTTCACATATGGTAGTATATATATATGTCAGTGCTCCTTTCTCAATTTGTCCCACAGTGCATGCTTATATAATACAATAATAGTTGAACAGATGGATGGATGGATTCTCTCTGGTTTTCTATAGGCATTGCATGCAATTACACCTATACAGTACAAAGTAAGTATTTGATAAACAGTAGCTGTTTTTACTAGGAGAAGGCAATGGCAACCCACTCCAGTACTCCTGCCTGGAAAATCCCATGGATGGAGGAGCCTGGTGGGCTGCAGTCCATGGGGGCGCTAAGGGTCAGACACAACTGAGTGACTTCACTTTCACTTTTCACTTTCATGCATTGGAGAAGGAAATGGCAACCCACTCCAGTGTTCTTGCCTGGAGAATCCCAGGGACGGGGGAGCCTGGTGGGCTGCAGTCTATGGGGTCGCACAGAGTCGGACACGACTGAAGCGACTTAGCAGCAGCAGCAGCTGTTTTTACTAGGCCACATTTACTGTGAATGTGAAATAGCTACTGTATCTACTACCAATGTTTCCTTGACACGACGCCCCACCTATAAAATGGAACCCACCTAAACAACTCCTGCAGAGGTATCAGAACGCACTTTCTAAGCTCGTCTTGTAAGTTCCGGTTATGCTCGTGTCCTCTGACCTAAATGCACTGAAAGATGACAACTAAAGTCTGGTGAGAACACTAACTGGTCCCTGTTTCTGAGACCAGCGCTTCTCCAAGTTTACTGTCTGAGCCACCAAGGAGGCCCAGTGTTCCTTAAACTTTAATGCACAGATACCTGGGAATATCGTTTAAAATGCCCATCTTGATTTAGTAGGTCTGGGGTGGCTTGAGATTCGGCATTTCTAACAGCTCCTAGCAGGGTAGATGCTGCTGGGCTGTGGACCACACTTCGAGTAGTAAGGTCTGGACTTAGATCAGTGGTTTTCAAACTCTGACATGGATCAGAATGACTGGGAGGGACTGTTAAAATACAGGTGCTGATCCTCAAGCCCAGAAATTCTGATTTGAGTAGTTCTGGGGTGGGGCTGAGAATCTGTATTTCTAACAAGTTCCCAGGGAATGCTCACAGCTGATCCTAGAACCACCTTTAGAGAACAGCTAGGCTAGACTATTGCTTCCACTAGCTGGCAGGCAGAAAGCATCACTGATCCTCAAATACATCAGCATCTAAACAAGTGATTCACACTCGTTGGCCTAAGGCCCAGGCCACTTTTAAACCAATGAAATCAGAATGTTTGGGGTGGGACCCAGGCATCCAGATTTTTTGAAACTCTCTCATGTACTGCTGCTGCTGCTGCTAGTCGCTTCAGTCATGTCCGACTCTGTGAGACCCCACAGACGGCAGCCCACCAGGCTCCCCCGTCCCTGGGATTCTCCAGGCAAGAACACTGGAGTGGGTTGCCATTTCCTTCTCCAATGCATGAAAGTGAAAAGTGAAAGTGAAGGCGCTCAGTCGCTCTCATGTACAGCCGGGGTGGAAACGGCTGCTGTGCACTCGTTCTCTGCCCAAGGAAAGCAGCTCTTTCTGGCCCTGGACACTAGTTCCATCATTCCTTTCAAATGATGGAAGTGACCCAATCCATTACAATGATTCACCCTTGCTGTTCACGTATCTTTGGGGTCCAAACCTTTTATCTTTATGGATACTTCCTTGGCTACAGACAGAGGAGTGGCCTCTGGCTCTGGCTGACTGTGAGAAGCATTCCGTCCTAAGGGCTGGGATCAGCTCCTCTGCACTCAGGTTTCTGATGGGACAATTTGGGGGCCTTTTTTGCTCTTCTCAGGCAAGGGAAGAGTGTGACAGCTCCCAGATGGTCACAGCTGTTCTATTATTTACCTACAACTCACCTGAACACACTGTGCCCTTAAAGGAAGACTACTAGACCTGATCAATTATATTTTAGATGCAAGTCACCAATCTGTCAGAGGAACAGCAAATACCAGGCTGAGCAATTATACAAGCCTGAAGAAGTCATCTCCCTTGAAGACTGACTTCTGGGAAGTCAGACTTTAGCAGTGTCTTTAGAATTAGAACAAGTGAAGACGAATATTTATTAAAGCTTCTTCCTGTCCTATGCCCATCATGTCCACATTTTATAACAGGACTAGACCACTCACTGCTGCCAGAGCCTCCACTTTCCCTAATTTCTTGGGATGACCAACAGAACCCATTTTGCTGAATGTAATCTTTAATTCTGTCAATTAGATTTTGTCTACTGTTCCTGTCTGGGAAACCATCTTGGTTTTGTTTGCTCATTTTTAAGAGCTGTATTTGATCTGCTCTGATCAACTGTAGGCTGATTTCTTAGGTTAACTCTCTGAGGATCCACAGGAGGACTTTTTTCGTGAGGAAGCTGCTACAGGCACAGATATTGAATAACCTAGTGATTTCTAACCTAATGTGGCATCATCATGGTTCCATGGCCCTACGGTTGGACCGGCAGCCGGAGAGACTTTAAGGTCACATTTCCCAACTTGTTTCAAACTTGTATATACAGAATCTTCTCACACATGGTAAATAATCACTCACTTATTGGATACTAAACATGTCGAACACTGTACCTCTGGTATCTCATCTAAAAAGGCCTACCATATAACAGTTAATCATCTGAGAAACAATCTGTTTTTCAATATTTCTTATAAAGAAAAAGAATATGACAGACACCAAAATTATTCAAACTAGCAGTGAACCCATTAAGAGACATACAGAAGTTTATATCACACCCTTTTACTATCCAGCTTGCTACAAAAGTCTCTCTTCATTGGCCCAATCTTATTTGCTCAGTTTATTAGATAGAAGGAAGTAAAAATTCAAACAAAACAAAACAATCCCTGGCCCTCCATGGAAAGCATAACGTAGGAGTAAGAGACATGATGTCTGTGTTGTATAACCACACTGTCTGATGAGTGGTTCATTTCTTCCTGTTCAGAGCACGTTGGTAGTTTCCCGTCTTCTTCCCATTTTCTTAGACTCCAGAGTAGACAGTCTTAATATTTTTCCCTTAAAGAGCATCTTTGCTCTTACCTTTTTTTTTTTGTTTTGGTTATAAGAAAGAGATGTCTGATAAATACTTGGAAGGCAGTCATTAAGAACCATCATTTGCCATTTTGATTCCACTTGTTTGACTTAGTATGAACAGAATGCTAGATTTCTAATTTAAAAAAACAGATGTGCAGCAAGCAACAAGGATTTACTGTATAGCATAGGGAACTATAGTCAATATCTTGTAATAACCTATATTGGAAAATAATTTCAAAGGTAATATATGTGTATATGTATAACTGAATCACAAAAAGAAGAACTGTATTTTTTGAAATTTAGTAATGTTTATCTTTTTGCCACTTTTTCTAAATGTCCTATGGACATCTGATAACATATGAAATACAAAATGTTAAATATATTTGTGTAGGCTGTAAGATTAATGTAAATAGAAATCTATCATATTTAAATTATTAATGACATCATTTAAGATGCTCCTATTCTTATTTTTCTGCACTTGATATTCTCAGAAAAATGTTACTATGTCTCACTGTGATTATATACTTTTTTCTTTTCCCTTATATTTCTTCTGATTTTGTTTTCTATATCTTTGTTTCTTTATTGTTAGCTGTCTGATGGTTTATGATGTCTATCTTCTTAGTGAATTGTACATTTTATCATTAAAAATACTCATCTCTGTTTCATTTAAAAATAAATAAATTTAATTAAAAAAATAAAATTTAAAAAAAATTTTTTAAAAGAAAAAATCCATCATTTGCAATGCTAATATTCAACGTGGCTGAGGCACTCTCATCTACTGCCGGTGGCATTTTAAATTAGTACAGTTCTTTGGGAAAGCAACACGCCAGCGTGGAGCAAGAATCACAAACACAGAATTGCTCTGGAACTTGTTTCACTCCCAGGAACTCACCCTATGGAAATAAAACAGCACAAGTGGTAAATAACAAAAACGATGATGATGAAAATGACGACCACTAACCCATCAAATCCCATGGCTTATTCTTGTTTCTCACACTTGATCTCTATGATTCTGGTGACTACTGGCTCCTTCATAAGCATGTTATTTCTTTTAGTGTTCCTGACCCTAAATGTTCTGATGTCTTTTTCACTTCTCATTATACCTCTGGAAGGGTCCTTATTCTTTCCATCCCCATAAAGACAGACATTGCCCAACCAGAGTAATTTCTTCTCCCCTCACCTCTATAGCTACAGATGATCTCCAAGATGCCCACATATCTTCTTCAAAAGATAACCCTAAAGTCCTCATCATCCTTGAACTCAAAGTTTCTCCTTTCCACATGCTTTTTGGGCATATCCATCCGTAACACCAAAAGCATTTAACCTTTTCTTGTCTCGTCAGGCTTTTCTTTCCTTCTCTAGCACCACAATCCTCATTCACATTTTCTGTCCTTTTTATCAGATCTATGGCTCCCCCAAACACATCCTCAAATTTTGAAAGCATTACAAAAATGCAGTGGTCCAGACCTCAACTCAAATCTATGCCTTAGGTATCTGTATTTTTAGTAAGTTGCCAGGTAATTTCAATATTTTCCTGGCTCCAAATATAGGACTAGGAATCCAAGGCCATACTTGCCTCCCAGACTCTGATGTATTTTCATACTCCTTCACACACATTCTACACCCCACACGTCTCCTCTCTCCCACCTCTCCCTCTGTATTATCTGGTGTGCCCTTTCTCCCATCTCTACTTGTCCAAAGCATAGCCACCATGTGAGACCCAACTCAAATGCCTTATTCTCTAAATATTATTTGTCCTCAATAACCTCATTCACAAAGAGCTTGTCTCTCTGTGGGACTGCACTTCTTATCCCACAGTTCTCTTTGCCAACCTGCAATCCACTTGACCTCAATGGTAGCCCTGCATCAAGCTTTAAAACCAAGTACAGATGGGCTGAAGGATATAAGGAGCACTGTTACCAAGCCCAGGGGCCTCAGCGTCAAGACAAACACACTGTTAGTCCCATCTGCCTTTCTGCCCTGAGCCCAGTAACTGGTTTCTGCCTTGTTTCTGCTAGGAAATCCTTGCTTTATATCTGAGTGCTCTGACCACTGCCAACAGCTCCCCTTGAGCAAAGGCCACTTCTGGCAACTAGCCCAGCAACCTTGCACTACCCAGCTTTTACCTGGGTCCTCATCTCTTCACTCACCCCGCACCCATCCCATTGAGGTTTCTGCAAACTGTGCACGTGCATAAGTGGGTATACACATGCATGCACACACACACACACACACACACACACACACACACACACACACACACCCCTACCTCAATAAATAAATTTACCAAGTACCTAATATCAAGACCTAATATCAAGACTCTAAGTAATGAATCAAAAGCACTTGTCCCACAAGAATATACAAATTAACTGCACCTGGGAATAATGCTTTATGATATTATTGCTCACCTCTATGAGTACAAATATTCGAGAGCTGTAACTACATAGAAACATATCCTCAGACAGCTTCAAATTAAATATGTCATTTACTGGAAGTGGGATCTTTAGAAGAGAGAAGAATTCCTTCATTGTTGTATTCCTTGCAGGTCTAGCATTTATTGTGTTGTACGATAGATTCTTAACTGTTTATTGAATGAATGTGATCAACGAATGAACAAATGAATGGTCTTTACCTGCATTTTCTGCAGATAGGTGTTAAGTATGAGGGCAAGCTGGTTCCCTAAAAAACAGTTTTTACTTTCTTTATGTAAAAAAAATGAGAGCATACATCAGGGCATGTCTGCCTGATTTCCTTCATCTCTGCAAGCCACTTCTGAAGAACTCAGTCTGTGTGGCATGATGCCATCACATGGTTCCAGAAGAGTTTTCAGACTCACTTCCATACTGAAGAAGGAAAGCTTATCTTGAAGAGGTAGAAAGATTGCTCAAGGGCAGGGTACTCTGAGTACCAGAGTTTTTCTGGACTCTTGCCTCACATGTCTTCTATATCCAACAAATCACTAGTCACTAAACCGATAAAGAAAAGTTTGGGCCAATGTGAGCATACTGCCCAAGAGAAAATCCCCAGTCAGTGTCATCCCCAAACTGTTTATCTAAGTGCCATTCCCAAAAGGAATACATTGAATAACAAAGACATTTAAATATCTATCATATCACTCAGCCTGTCAGAATCGTTAATGTGATGTCAATTAATTAAGAATGACATTTAAATAATGAGTTAATGTTTTGCTTTCCAGCCTCAATGATTTCCTTCCTTTGGACTGGCAGTGATGATGATAAAGATTTTCTGATGTCAGAAATAAAACTGGAACAGTGCAACACATACTTATACCAAGCCTCTTTCTTAATTGGGTGAGAATCTTCCCTCCACTGGCTAACAGCGAAGCCCTAACAAGGAGCTCTGACACAGGCCACTCTGAGTCATGCAGGAAGTCCATCTGCACTGGATTCAAAGAGAAATGAGAGACTTCCCATCAGAAAAAAAGGATGTGTTTTCCCCAAATCTTCCATAAAGGACCTGCTATCCAATAAGTTGTCTCTCTGGAAGAAAGCTCAGCAACTCTGCTAAAAATAGATGCTTACCCTGTTACTATAACCATATGGTTATATACAGTACTCTCTGCCTGACAAGATAGCAACAATTTTTAACTAGTCAGTCCATGTGCTACATAAAGAAAAAAAATCCTATAGAACACAATTTATTTTAATTTGCAACGACAGTGACTTTTAAATAGCCTCGAATGAGAGATTTTCAGTCTCCCTGAAGTCCAATTAGCTGGTAGCCAGCATCCTGCCAACTCCTCTTTACATAAAGATAATTTAATGAATTTTGTATATACAAAATCTTAATAGTCTTACTAAATTCCCCCCTAGGTTTGGCATTATTGAGTTGTACTTTTTCACCTTTACTAAAACCTCCTTAATGTCTTGCCTTTAGCCTCTGAGTTATCAGAGCACCTTAAAAGATGAGGATGGTTTCACCAAAAAGAGGTAAAAATCCGTTGAGGCTCATAGAGTGCCAGATAATCCAATGGAGTCCAATTGTGGATGAAGTTGAAAGTCCTGAGGATTTTGTGTTGGGCATTAAGCTCACGGAGCCCCTGAACACACTTTCCTCTCCTCAAATCACGAGAAAAAAGTGGTGAGAGGTGCAGCCAGTACAAGTTGACCATGAATAAACTATTCTAACTGCCTTATTCGTGAGTTCACTAGGCAATAAGTGGATCAGGGAAAGGTAGAGTTCATTAAATATCTGAATTTTACCCAAAGTATTTTTTCAATATAAAACAACATGAACTATATGGAAGCCTACCGTTCAGATCGAACAGCAGAGTATCTGCAGACATCGGTTTCAGTTCTGGTCTGCTATGCACATGACGCTAGAAGCCCCAGAGAGCCCTAATCCACTCCCTCTATACTTCTGTTCTCCTGTTAAGGGTTTCAGAAGAGACTTCTGTTTCTGCTTCTCTAAGGTCCCCTTGGGAGAGGCCTCACCTCTGTACAGAAAATCAAGGATATAAGGGTTTTAGCTGATAGGTATTGACAGCTGGGAAAGAAGACAATTTTAATATAACAGGATTATGTTGGGAGCAATTGGGGAAATCTGAAGATGGTATATATAGTAGATAAGTTGAAAATGTACTGAAATGGAAAAATAGAAATACTTGAATAGAAAAGCAAGTTCTTCAGTTTGTACAGTATGACATCATTTGTCAGATATATGATGACATACATCTGTGTGAAAGAATATACACTAAGGTATTAAGAATGCTAATGCATAATCTCCATAGGAATGTAATTTTTTCTACTTTTGCTCATTTATCTTTTCTAATTGTATAAAATGAACTGATATTATTTCTATAATAAGAGATTATTAAAAATAAATGGGGGGGTGCTTGAGTGTCCTTGACTGATTGGAAGGTAGAACTTAGTGATGGTATTAAGGCCATAGATGGTCCAAAAGGAGGACAGAAATCAATTGAATTACTGTATTACTATCCATCCACCCAAGCCACTTGTCACAAAATTCAAACATCAGTCATCTTCTATCTTGTTAAGGAGGTTATGTAGTAAGAGACTGCACAATATGTTATCATATTGAGACATATTTTATCTTTGAAATCACTTTGAAAGTATTCCTTTTAAATCAAGTTTTGGACAGTATGTAGCCCATGCCCTGGTGTATAGTAAACTTTATGATGTCAATACTCTCCTAGTTTCCACAAGCCAATGCGTTCTCTAACTTAGCTTTGTCACTGGGAAGCCCAAGGAGTCTCAGCCAAACATGAGAACAGCCCTAAAGCAAAGTCCCTTGTAAGCCATCCATGTCCGTAAGAATAAATGTGGGCTGAATTATTATCACTTAAATAGATTCATTTCTGGTCAAATATCTGAAGGTTAGGAATTAAGGATTAGGGTAAATCAAACAGTGACATTAGGTTGGTGCAAAAGTAATTGCGGCTTTGCATTGCTGAACTTTGCCATTTGATACTGGAGTACATCTTTAAATAAATATGGTTATGTTATATATCATTTTGGAGAAGGCAATGGCACCCCACTCCAGTACTCTTGCCTGGAAAATCCCATGGAAGGCGGAGCCTGGTAGGCTGCAGTCCATGGGGTCGCTAAGAGTCAGACACGACTGAGTGACTTCAATTTCACTTTTCCCTTTCACGCATTGGAGAAGGAAATGGCGGCCCACTCCAGTGTTCTTGCCTAGAGAATCCCAGGGACGGGGGAGCCTGATGGGCTTCCGTCTATGGGGTCGCACAAAGTCGGACACGACTGAAGCGACTTAGCAGCAACAGCAGCATATTTCATTTTAATGAGCATTTTTTGCCTTATTTTTTTTTGCTAATGACTTATTACCTACTGTGTATTTTACATTTATTTTAGACTTACAGAAATCGTGTTAGACAAAAAGCAAATTTGAGCGATGTTTTTATTTGAGTTCAAAATGGGTCATAAAGCAGCAGACACAACTCGCAACAGCAACACGTTCAGCCTGGGAACTACTAATGAACATACAGCGCAGTGTACGTTCAAGAAGTGTTCAAGAAGTCTTGCAAGGGACAGACAGCCTTGAAGATGAACAGCGTAGTGGGTGGCCACTGGAAGTTGACAACGACCAATTGAGAGCCATCACCAAAGTTGATCCTCTTACAACTACCTGAGAAGCTGCCAAAGAACTCAACATCGACCATTATATGGTCATTAGGCATTTGAAGCAAATTGGAAAGGTGAAAAAGCTGGATAAGTGGGTGCCTCATGAGCTGACCAAGAATCAAAAAATTGTCGTTTTGAAGTGCTGTGTTCTCTTATTCTATACGACAATGAACCATTTCTTGATTGGGTTGTGACGTGTGATGAAAAGTGGATTTTATAATCGCAGATGTCCAGCTCAGTGGTTGGACCAAGAAGAAGCTCCAAAGCACTTTTGAAAACCACACTTGGACCAAAACAAGGTCATGGTCACTGTTTGGTGGTCTGCTGCCCACCACTACAGCTTTCTGAATCCCAGCGAAATTGTTATATCTGAGAAGTGTGCTCAGCAAATCAATGAGATGCACCGAAAACTGCAATGCCTGCAGCTGACCTGTAACTGGTCAACAAAAAGAGCCCAATTTTTCTCCTTGATGATGCCTGACCACACATTGCACAACCAGTTCCAAAAGTTGGATGAATGGGACTAGGAGGTTTTGCCTCATCCATCATATTCACCTGACCTCTTGCCAACCAACAACCACTGCTTCAAGCATCTCAAAAACCATTTGCAGGCAAAATGCTTCCACAACAAGCAGGAGACAGAAAATGCTTTCTGCGAGTCCCTTGAATCCTGAAGATGGGTTTTTATGCTACAGGAACAAACAAACATTTCTCATTGGCAAAAATGTATTGATTGTAATAGTTCCTATTTTGATTACTAAAAATGTGTTTGAGCCTAGTTCTAATGATTTAAAATTCACTGTCTGAAACCACAATTACTTCTTCATCAACCTAATAGCTAAAACTCACATATTCTTAATATATGTCAGACTCCTTTCCTGGTGCTTTACAGATACTAATTTGTTTAATCATGATTACCTTATGGAGTAGGTTGTGTATCACATAGCAATTGCTGTTAGAGATGATGTAGGGCTGAGGTATAGATTGTGGAAACTTGTATTAACCTGCCCAGGTTCAAACCTGGCATTGTAGCTATGTCCTGTGTGAACCTGAGAAAATTATTTATTCTCCCTGTGCCTCCATGCCCTGTAAAAAGTAGGATGATACTTGATTCTTTCAATAAATGTTTAACACCTATTATATGGACACAACCACAAATATGACTTACTCCCTTCTTGCAAGGAACCTATCATTTCCTGAGGAAGAGAGACATGTATTCAACTAAACATAAATCATTCCTTAAGAGCTATAAAATGCTAATGCTTCACTCTCATGTATCAAAGATGTAAGCTCTTGCTTTGAAATTAATATTCTTTATCATATTGAGAAAAACATTTATATTCCTAGTTTACTAAGTTTTAAAATATGAGACTAGATATTTACATTTTGCAAGTACCATTTCAGTATATACTGCAATATTTACTTTTGCCTCTTTGACCTTTTTATATGCTGAATTAAGGTAACATTTTTCTATATTAGAATATCCTTGAATTTTTGAATCCAACACAATTAAGCATAACATTGTATCCTTTTAATACTGTATTGGATTCCAGCTGCAAACAACATATTAGGACTTTTTTCCATCTACATTTATATGTAAAACTAGTCTTTCAAATTTTGTATTAATAAGTTAATTTTTTGAAACCCAAGAGCTTGTTCTTTGTTCAGTATGTTTAAACAAGCAATGATTAATTGACTCCACCAAAACTAATTATGAGAAAGAGAAAAGTACAACAAATGTAAATTGTAAATGAGAAGCAGGCTATAACTACAGAAGCAGAAATTGGAACACAAATTATGATACTCTAAGTTTAAAAATTACACTAGTATAATTGAAAAAATGTTAAATATGTCTACTCTCTATTCACTCAGTTTAGAAAATGCACTTAACTGCTCTTAAAAATCAATAAAAGAAAATTTTGTTATATTTCATATGTTTAAAGCACTATTTAACCTTTTCTTTATAATAGGGCATATTAAGTATGCCAATTTCCAAATTAACCACTTACAGGGTTATATAAGAAGTGTTTGCTAATTCTGGCTCTGCAAAGCAAACTGTAGTTTTGGTTTGAAAGTCTGGCAAATGAATGGCAGAATTTATGTGTACCTTTAGGTAGGACCAGATGTGTTGCTTTGATTCCTAAGTTATCTTCTGCAAGATTTTCCATTCTTCAAAAACTCCAAACTCTACACAAATATGCAAATTTATGGCTATAGAGTTATATTCTTAGGAATTACCAAGTGCTTTTCTCAGTCTCGTGTTTTATGAAGTGTTCGAGTTAACAGTAACTGCTTTCAAAGATGTTTCTTCTACAGAAAAAGACATTCCAAGTAGAATTTAAAAAACTGAAATATAACATTCCTCTGAAATTTTACTCGCATATATACTTTATGGAAACAAAAACATAAATTTGCATGGAATGTGCCTAAGTTCAAAACAAGGGCACAGTTTACTAAGCTATTCCTAATGCCTTCTCAAGCCAACCCTGTGCTCCGTTCTTCTGAAAAATCATTTCCTCAATGCCGGTTTTTTTGCATCCCTATGAAACCTGCACTTAGCAAGGGATATACTCCTTGAATTTCAGTTGCCCGCTCTTGCCAGAATGTTTCTATAAAGAACTGAAGCTAGTTGGAGTTTGTGGAGTTTGTGTGATGTGGAAGTAGATAGCACCTCTTCCAAAGTGGTTAAGTTAAAAAAATCATGTAAGAAGGGGAAAGGAATGAGGTTCCCTCCAACAGAATAACTGCTGCTGTCCCCAGAGTGCTAACAGCATCAGTCAACTTTCTCCAGAAGTTTTCAAAAGGGCTCGTCGACCATGAAGTCGGTAATAGTATTTAACACTGCCGGTGGAGCCCTGGACATTAAGCACCACTGACACAATGCCATTGCTGTGCAGAAACAGGCAAATACATCACCTTAATGATAGGCCAATGGACCCCTAAGGAACGTGATTACACTGTGCCAGCTCTTGTATAAATGTTAGGTCTTACATGCTGTGTTATTATTACTTTTCCTCCCCCACCCTCAAAGACCTTTTGAAGTGTTCAAAGCAAAAGATGAGGGCAAGACGTGTGCTGCTCCAAATCACAAAGGCAGTTTGCTAACGCAAACCAGCCCGGTGCCCACAAAAGCCTCTATGTTCCCTTTTCTCAAATTGAAAGCAGTGTCCAACCTGTTTCAAAAGACCCTATGGAGACAAAACACTCAAGTCTGAAACACATGAACAGACAGGTATTGGTGAAATCATTTTAGTCTTATGTATTGATTTCAGAAAGCTAAAAATCCTACAACACAGGCTAACCCTATTCTCATTTCTCTGTTTTCCTCTACCAAAATTGCCGAGGCTTTTCTGAAAACAAAGGACCATCAGAAGATAATGCTCATAATAAGGTGTTAAGTGAACAGAGAAAAATGCAAAATTGTATACCTCTCCTCCAGGAATTCCCTTGTGGCTCAGCTGGTCAAGAATCTGCCTGCAATGTGGGAGACCTGGGTTTGATCCCTGGGTTAGGAAGATCCCCTGGAGAAGGGAAAGGCTACCCACTCCAGTATTCTGGCCTGGAGAATTCTGTGGACTGTATAAGTCCATAGAGTCGCAAAGAGTCGGACATGACTGAGCGACTTTCACTTCACTTCCTCCAGGAGCATATACAGTAGCAAGACATATACACAGGTAGATAAGGATTGAGAAGTACCCTGACAAGACAAAGGCTGATCTGTTAGAATGCTGGGGCTGTGGATGGTTGCTTCTTTTATCGCAACTTTATTAAAATGCTTTATGATTATTTCAAAAGTCAGAGAGGTCAGACATCACCAACTCATGAGCCAAATCTAGCTCACAACTCCTTTTAACAAAGTCATTAACATTTAATGTCTATGAGACTGTTGCATAAATATTTGCATTCTTAGCTTCTCATGAAAAATTGAAAAGTGTGGGAAAACTGGTCCATGTTCCCATCTGAGCTCAACAAGCCCAAGAGCTGTGAAGAGACCATCTGAGATTTATAAAGGGAGTGCTAGCTAACAAGCTGCCAAAGGCCCCACTCCCCACTCATCTCTATCGCCTGCCTCCGGGCACCCGCATGTGGGAACACTGCTGAGGACACCTGGATTAAGAACGTTTCCATGACCCCGTGCATATTAATGAGCCATCTCCTTTCTCCTGTCACATTGCTACAATTTGGATGTTCCCTCAGTGGTCAAATTAGAGAATGTCTATATCAGCTTTGAGAAGTTCATTACATAATCTTGGAATATACCTAATGTAATAAAAGTTTGGCAACTGACAAAAATGAAGCAGTTAATCCTGATGATTATAATAATTAATAATGATAATAAAAACACTTTGGGGACCGAGTTCTCAAATTTGTCAACTCTATTAAGCAAATAAACAAGACTTTTGAAAAAGTAAATTTAGGGTTACAACATCTCAGTGTTACAAAGATTCTCATGGAAACCAAAACCAAGGTAGAATAATGAGAAGCTAGATACATATTTCGTTTGTCTTTGGTCCTTCCCTACTTTCTTTTAAACTGAAGCCAATGGATATGCTTGTGCTTTGTCAAATAAGACACGTGGTGTCAAATTAGCCTATTCACGGAAGAGTGATACTTATCACTTCAAGGGTTCAAAGTCAATCCTATGTCACCAAAAATAGCAAGCCACCAAAATGTAAACATAAAAAAATGACTGATACGTAAAGAGGAAGGCACAGTTAACAACATGCAACAGAATGGTGTGGTTTTTCAGACTTTTGGTTTCTTGCCTTTTTTTAGGGGAGAGGGAGGGAGGTATTATTGACATCCCACCACGGCCTTTGTGAAGGGACAATTCTTACCTTGTCAACGGTCCCAGGTCGCCTGAGTCTTGGCTTCCAGCTTCACTGGGAGTGCTCACTGATTTCGAGGAGGGAGACATAGGGGTTGGGACTAAATAATGAAAATAACAGGTATCCCATGTTAACAAATGCAGCGGCTGCACTGGGGAAGAGCAGTGTCAGATAAATCAAAACAAACGGGCTCAAATTAAAGTGATTGTATGGCCAGGAGAGATTGAGATGGGATAAGGAAAAAAAAAAAAAAAGGAAAGAAAAGGAAAAGAGTCCAGTGAATTTTTCATACTTTGGAAATTAAAATTTGAAATGAATTTAGACAGAATTAACTTAGAGATTCTAAGGCCATGTCCACCTTAACAAAGTAAAATGGAGAATCAAAACAGTTACCTGGATACTTCAAGGCAAACCCCTCTCTAGCATGAACTATCCAGATAATTCTAATCCTCCACTTTATTTTGTTAGTATAGATGTGACCTATTCAAAATAAAACGAGGTGTCTATAAAACTTTAAATGATTATGAAATAAGTGATTCTGAGGAATTTTAGAAGGTCACAGGGAGGCAGAGAAGTCTGCTACATGTTTTGCATTTCTTGGAGGAAAGTCTATTGTCTGTGGAGTATAAACTGCATTTGCTATGAGAGACTAAACGACAGAGAAAAGGGTAAATGTTGAACCCAATAATTTAAAAATCTCTTTCAAAACAAAGCACAATGCCAGGCTGCTTTATTTTTACACTTAATTAATAGTTTCATCCCTTGCACTGTTTACTGTGTTTGGGAATTGTGTTCTTTGCATCTGGCAGCTCTAGAAAGCACTGCCGTGTACACGTAGGCAAACCGCCATTCTGAAGACAGGAGAAACAGGTTCAAAGAGCAAGGTCAGTGCAGACTAGAACTCTCAAAGCAAGGGTAGTAAAAGAAAATAAATTAGAGGAAATGCAAATGGATTTTTCCCCTCTATCTTTCAGAAACAAGCCAAACGTCCTTCAGATAGAAGCTGCACCAAATAGCCAAGGTGGCTCCAGGCCAGATGAGAACGGGATCTCAGTATCACTCTTGCCAGAGAAGCCATATGGGCAGCAAGAAACTTCAATACATAGTGTAGATTCCCATTTGGTTTCAATCATGTGCAATTTCCTTTTATTTATTTAATAAGGTAAAGGGTTTAACTATGTTGCCCAAATCCTATAACACAATGGCAGATCTGTCGAGAAACTAGGAATTTTCACGTGGTTCTACAATTAATTCACTGATTACCCTTTGCAGTAAGTCAGAGGGTAAGTCACAGAGATGGATAAAAGCTGAAAACGGGGTCCACTTTTCCCAGAGCCCTTTGGCAGGGATGACAGGATAGTTCAGAATTTGGTCATGGTTTAGGGATATTTAAACGGTTTTGCTCTTAAGGTTTAATTGCTGGCTTTATGCAGGTTAGGGGAGAACAAATATCCTATGGTTGTGTTTAACCAGTGTTCACACTGCAGCAGAACTTCAAAGGCTATTTTGAGGCAAAAATACAATTGCCAAGGGTCTAACATGTATTACTTGTCAACTAAGTAATAAAAAGGCTTGTCAGCTTGTCATAGAAGACCCATCACTCAAATATCCTGTGGGTTACATCTCCCATTCCACAAAGAAACTAACAAAATAATCAACGTCTTATTGGGGGTTATTATATCATTGTTAGACATATGATTCTACTTACTATTAATACACACTGAGGTTGAGTATAAAATGTTTTTTCACGGTATTTAGTTTTGTGTGTATGTACTGAATTATATCCAGAAATACTTAATAATTTATATGATTATTATATTTTGCCTTTTTACTTACTTATATTGATACACACACTTGCCATTTTATTGTTCATGGGATAATTTTTATTGTTAATTTAAGTAATTATGGAAAAAATGAAAATTTATGTTAATATAAAAGCCAATGATGGAATTAATTAGAAGATGAACGATTTATAAAAGGGGATCTGATACTATCTTTATTTATATGTATTATTTTTAAAGCTTTTGTTTTACTATATTGGATATCACATAGTTTTACAGACACCCTGGGATTACTCTGAAATGTATGGAAAGCAAATGGATAAAGAAAAATAAAATAACTTATGAGTGATGTATAATGACAGAATAAACATATTATGTACAAGTTACCTTCAACAAAAATAAAAGAAATAGTTCAACATCCAAACCCTGAATAAAATGAGATCATGGACAAGTAACCAGGTATGAATGAGTTGGAGTAAGGGTGCTGCAGTAAAGATGCCGATTAGCAATGAAACCAAGATATACAACAGAGTCAAAGAAATTTAAACATGTTAATTAGCTGCTAATCTGCCACCATTTCAAGTTTTCCTTTAAGTTTCCCACCGAGCATTCTATTTTCATCATAGAATAACTCTGTGCCTGGGGTGGTTATGAAATTCATAACCAGATTCACAGTATTTAGGTTGGCAGAGAGAGGCTGGGATTCAGCAATGGAAATCAAGTTTTTCTTCTTCATCTCGCGATTTCTGGTATTTACCAGCGGTAACTCATTTAACAAGGCTAAGATACTCTAACAGTAATGCAGTGGATTAGGTTGACTGCAGCATCAGCCAGTAAGCAGCCAACTGCTAACCACTCTACAATCTGTCCTCCTGTCTCCTTCCAGCCCCCTCAATTCCAAAAATAAATACACCTGAACCGTAAGCCAAAGCATTTCTTAAAACATAAAAGCAAAAGGAGATGTAAAAGAACAGTAAACGCTGGACATGGTATATCCGACACAAGTCAAATCTGAGGCTATATTAAAACACAAAGCACTCTAAAGTACCTAGAGGGGGCTCTGGCGAGATCCCGATGCTTTGCAGCAGGGCCTCCGTCTCTCGGCGTTTGCGATCCAGGTCAGAGTCATCTGGAACGGGTTCTTTCTTCTGCTGCATGTCAGCCTACAAAAAGTAGACGCCAGTGAGAAAGTGAGTAACCGAGCTAAATGTATGCCTCTGGATGAAATTGAAAATGGTAAATGAATGGAGCAAAGACCAGGCAAAAGCCCTAAATAGATATAAACATGTGTATAAAGGATGAAAAAACATTGTAACTGCTCCATTTAATAACTACTAACCCAGTACTTTCTCTTCGGGTTGAAGGCGTTTTCCCTGCCTCTATCACACGTTAGAGGAGAGTTTTTCTCACTTGGTCTCAGAAGAAACCATCAAGACAAAATATTTCTAACTTGGATGTGGATTTAAACAAAAAAAAAATAAATCTGTCTAGTTATTTAGATACCCGTGTCCCTTCTGGGAAGACATATTATCAGTTCTTGATGAGTGTGCATTTGTAATATTCATGCCTCACATTTGGGATTATGCAAACAAGGAATTATTGGTGTCTGGCTGTAAGATTAGTTATGAAAATCTGTAACTGTAAAATACATTATCGTATCAGTATTCTAAGTTTACCATGGTTTCAATAAACCAGACTAAAATTTTTATTAAGGCATGTGAACAATACTTATCTAAGTATTGTTACATAATTCTGATTTTCATAGGCTTCTGTTATACATATTAACTCAAAGGAGAAAATTATGCACATGGAAAAATATAAAACAAAAAGTCATTTAGGAGAGATATACTCTTTTCCCCAAGTGCTTTCTTGGAGAAGACACACTTTGTATGAGCTTCTGATGCCCAGTCTGTCTCTTTGAAATGAGGAAACTAGAATGCTTGGTGGGAAAGTTAAAGGAAAAGCAACAAGTCAAAATAGCAATAAGCCAAAATACAGGTTAAAGAAGGTTGGCGGTGGAATTCTGGGAGGAATTAAATGCTCGGGTTTCTTTTCTTTTCAGAACACAATTACTACTTAAGACAAGGCGTTTGCCCCACATCTGAAACATGATAACATCCTATTTGATGTGCAGCTACTTCACAACAAGGCTTTGTGAGTTTCCAGGAGTGAGACTGTCTCAGAGTTTGTCAAAAGCCAATTATCCACTTATCAGACACACCTTCCTCTCCGGGGGCAAGCTGGGCTCCCTCACAGACACATTACCTCTTTCAGGAGTACAAAGAACATTTCAAAGCAGAAAAGCATAATTTCCGTCGTGGCATCTACAACAGAAAGTGTTCATGCAACTTTGACTTACGCCCAGATGGTAACCTACACACCGACTAGAAGCAGAATGCATCTTTGCACACAGTGAGGGCTCAGTGCTTCTGTTTTATTCACCTCAGGCTTAAAATACACTCAGGTATGTGATGTCTTTGTTGTTCAGTCACTAAGTCGTGTCTGACTCTTTGCAAACCCATGAGCTGCAGCACACCAGGCTTCCCTGTCCTTCATATTTTCCGGAATTTGTTCAACTCATGTCCATTGAGTTGGTGATGCCATCCATCTCATCCTCTGTTACCCCCTTCTCCTCCTGCCCTCAATCTTTCCCAGCATCAGGGTCTTTTCCAATGAGTTGGCTCTCTGTCATCAGAGGGAAAACTGCCATGATGGGGATCAATAAGGGCTAATGAGGATATAGAAGATTCAGGCTCGCTCATGTAATCCATGAGATTTCTGCAATGGCAGTTTAATCTTGGAAGATATGAAAGCTCACTTTCTTTCTCAATTTTAACATTTAAACTAGCAAGTTCCAAAGGTTATGCATACAACAGAGGCAAAGATGTGTGCATGCTAAGTCACTTCAGCTGTGTCTAAGTCTTTGTGACGCTATGGTCTTTATAGCCCGCCAGTCTCTTTGGTCCACAGGATTCTCCTGGCAAGAATACTGGAGAGGGTTGCCATGCCCTCCTCTAGGGGATCTCCCCAACTCAGGGATCAAACCCACGTCTCTTACGTCTCCTGCAATGGCAGGCTGGTTCTTTACCACTAGAACCACCTGGGAAGCCCAGAGGCAAAGACAGAACTACATATCAACGCTCACCTATCATAAATTTAAAAAAAGGATTGAAGGGAAAGTGGGGCAATGAAAGAAAAGGGAATCACCACTGTCACTACTGAAATATAAATTAAAAAAAAAAAAAAACAAGATAAGCAAAATTTGTCTCAGGAAGCCAAAATGGCATAGCATGGTTTTACAGTGAAGAGATGAGCCGTAACCGACTGGACTGTCAACTTCACTGAGAATAGGTATGTGTTTATTTTGTTCACAACTAATATCCTCACATCTAGATCCAGGCTTGCCACACAGTCGACGCTCAGTTTGCAAATGCTGAATGAATGAAACAACTGCCTTTGGTAACTGTTATGTTATAGACATCGAATCTAAGAATGATACACCATTCAGGAGCGTTTCCACCAGCTACACCCCATTCAGAAAGCTCCTTTCCCACACTACCATGAGAAGGCACCATCTGAACTCCCAGTGACCCAGTGCTCACAACAAAGCCATTTCTATATTCTAGCAATAGCAACAAAAACATTGAACCTTTCAACAAAAATTTATTTAAGGACAACAGGGTGCCAGGGATAATGAATGCGAGTTCCAATGAAGCTCATATAGAGTGAAACAGAAGAAGAGCCATCGAATCTTTTCCTTTTGAATAAACTGAAGGCATATTATCTACAACTTTCTGTCATGTATGCCCTAGGCAGAAAGGCACAGAATTTGTTTTTTTTCTTTCATTCTAACTTTCATCATTAAGCATTCAAGAAACATATTAGAGTGGGCCTCCCTGGAGGCTCAGTAGTAAAGAATCTGACTGCCCAGCAGGAAGCATGGGTTTGATCCCTGGATTGGGAAGATCCCCTGGAGAAGGAATGGCAACCCACACCAGTATTCCTGCCTGGGAAAGCCTATGGACAGAGGAACCTGGCGGGCTACAGTCCCTCGGGTTGCAAAAGAGCTGGACATGACTTATACACTGGCAAATACACTGACGCTCAGATTAGCAATTAAAGAGCACTTTCTTTCCTTTTTATTCTGAACATGTTTTATTCAAAATATAAGCCTAAGTAAAGCTGAAAAAAACAAACATAAGCTTAATGCATGCTAAGTCACTTCAGTCGTGTCCGACTCTTCACAACCCCGTGGACTGTAGCCTGCCAGGCTCCTCTGTCCACAGGACTCTCCAGGCAAGAATATTGGAGTGGGTTGCCATTTCCTCCTCCAACATAAGCTTAAGGCTATTTCTAACTGTCTACAAACAAGACAAAAACTAGAAAATCTTAAACTCGAGAGTCAATGACAACGACCCTCAAGTGGAGCATCCCACAGACTCAGGATCCGAAGCTTCCAAGGAAATTCACAGAAAAAAAATGCAGGTGCTTGGAAAGAATGTCTGTGACCAGCATCTCAGACCCGCCCTACCCAGGTTAGCTGTTCATTCATTCACTCACTCCTTAGTTATATGAAAAGTGAAAATGTTAGTCACTCAGTTGTGTCCAATTCTTTGCAACTCCATGGACTGTAGCCCACCAGGCTCCTCTCTCCATGAATTCTCCAGGCAGGAATACTGGAATGGGTAGCCATTCCCTTCTCCAGGGGATATTCCCCAGGAATCGAACCTGGGTCTCCTGTATTACAGGCAGAATCTTTTACTGTCTGAGCCACCAGGGAAGTGCTCCTCTATTGAAGACCTACTATGTGGCAGGATCTGTGCTGGACATTGACTCCGTGATGACAAATACAACCCTGTCCCCCAAAGCTTGTGTTCAGTGAGGGAAAAAAATACATGAATAGGTAAATGGTGCTAAATAATTTGGTAAGGTCAGGGATAGGGCATAGGACTAACTCAGTCATGGGTTAGAGAAAGGTACTAGAAAAGGCTTTCTAGAGGAAGAGACATCCAGGCTGAGAACTGAAAGACATGTGGTTAACAGAGCAGCAGAAGCCAAGGCGAGAGAATATTCATGAACTCCTCCTGTCAAGAGAGAGCCTGGCCCATGGGGTGAAATGTAAGAAGCCGAGCCTTGCTGGCTGGAATGTGGATTTAGGGAGAAAGGAAATTAAACGGAACAGGGAGAGCCATTGTGCCTGTCTGTGCCCCCTGATCAGTGGGAGCTGGAGAAGGGGTGCTGAAAGCATGACCCCAGGTTTCTGATTTGGACAACTGGCTGGAATGGGGGGTCCTTCCTGAGACTGGAGATAAGGTCGGATCACTTCTGAGGCTCAGCCCCTGGGGCCAAAGAGCATTTGAAAAAGAAAGATCAGAAGAGATTACTTCCAGGTTTCTTTCAACTACAAAATGCTGTCATCCCAGGAAACTAGGGACCTTGGATTGTAAGACTCTACGACAGTGGGGCATTTTTGAAAAATGGAGTCCCCAGCATCGATGCTGATGAATGTCTGCAGGTTTTACTGGCCTGGTGTGAGGGCCATTTCAGGAGCAGAGTTTCAGCCGTTTCTTACCAAGCAGATCCTCTGTGTCTTCACAGTCCTGCACCACCTCCTTGGATCCTCAAAGAACTCCGAGGAAGGACCCACTCTCCTCTCCATTTTACAGAGGGGAATCCAAGTGCAGAGGGATCCCAGACCCGTTCAAGGCCATCCTGCAAAGGGCGGAACCAGGTTTCCCAGCCACATGAAGCTTGAAAGCCTCTGTGTTAACCCAGAGTTCTACTGCCTGCGTCTTATTAATACAACACTGGACTCTCCGAACAAACCAAGTCATCACAATCTGACCCAAGGAAAGATCTTTTGCAGGGGAGATGGACTTGAAGGGTCAGGCCTGAAAGCCAGGATGACCTTCAGGATGATACAGTTCAATGATCCCCAAATCTGACCCTATTTAGATACTTTAAACCAGAAACTCTGGGGAGGGGAGACTGGAACTCTATTGCCATAGACTTCCCTGATGGCTCAGCAGGTAAAGAATCCACTTGCCAATGCAGGAGACACAGGAGATGCAGGCTCAATCCCTGGGTCGAGAAGATCCCCTGGAGGAAGAAATGGCAGCCCACTCCAGAATTCTTGCCTGGAAAATCCGATGGACAGAGGAGGCTGGCAGGCTACAATCCTTGGGGTCGCCAAGAGTTGGACACGACCAAGTGACTCACATGGAGAAGGAAATGGCAACCCACTCCAGTATTCTTGCCTGGAGAATCCCAGGGACAGAGGAGCCTGTTGGGCTGCCGTCTATGGGGTCGCACAGAGTCAGACACTACTGACGCGACTTAGCAGCAGCAGCAGAGTGACTCACATATGCACCTACCATGGAGCAGAGTCAGGTTTCAACCACCCTGTCAGTTCAGCAACAAGGAGACTAAGACTATGTAAAACCTTAATTCCAAAAGGAGGTGGAGGCCCGGGAAGGCCCCAAGTCCAGGTGTCCTGCACACCATCACCCCCCACAGTGCGCTGTCCCCAGCCCGCCAAGGCTCTGTCTGTTGAATAAAAGCTAAATCCCCACCAGGCAAAGCTATGTGGTATAGGAACAGAAAGGGTGGCCTGTTTCCATCAGTCTTGTTTGCCTGTAATTTCCTCCCCCCAAATGTGTGAAATGACAAGGATGAAGCAGACAGCGTAATTTGGAGCCAGATTTCCCATATCACTTGGCATTTCGTGGTAATTCTATGGAATTCAAGTTGGATATTAGGATGTCAGTTTAAAAGGAAACCGATGATTAGTAAAGGATAACAGGTGCTTTAAAACTACAATAAGTGCTGACATTTGAAGGAAAGGGAGCATAATAACTTAATGCTTCTTTTGGCTTCACATGGAAATGAATAGCCGTTCCTTGTCAATTCTCACCTCTGCTTCACTCAAGACTGCATATATAACAGCAGAGATCTCCGAAGGCAAAACATTATGCTCACTGTCAAGGACAAATAAACGATGGCATCAATCAAAGCATAATGGCACCAAGAGAAGCAAGATGCCAGGAGGTCAGAGGGTGACACAATTATGTTTTACTTTGCTGGAAAATAATTGTTAGAGATTTTTTTTTGCCTTGGTCTCCCAGGCTTATAGTGTGAAACAGCACTTAGCTTCTAAGTCTTCAAAATACATTCTTTTTTCCCTTAAAAGAAAAGTAGGGAAGCAGGTCTGATCTCTATACACATAGCACTACCATACTATACAAAGTTTCCTTCTTAGAAAGCTACCAAAAATATATGTGGCATCTGGTTTTTGTACAAGATGTGGGCTATTTCTACACCGCCACAACAAATCAGAGAATTAAAAATAAACTATTTGTTGGATTGAGATAATAGGAAAGACACACGATATAGCAGAAAGGCATTTAGTTGGGAACTAAGAGTCCCAGATTCCATTCCTACCCTGTTGGTGGAAATGTAAGTAGGTGCAGCCGCCATGGAAAACAATAAGGAGGTTCCTCAGAAAACTACAAATAGAATTCACCACATGATCCAGCAATCCCACTCCTGGGAAAATATCTGGGCAAAACTATAATTCAAAAAGATGCATGCACCTCTATGTTCAGAGCAGCACTATTCAAAATAGCCAAGACATGGGAACAACTAAACATCCATCAACAGATGAATGAAGAGAGAGGATGTGATCCATATACACAATGGACTACTGCTCCATCATCGAAAAGAGTGAAATAACGCCATTTGCAGCAACACGTGTGGGCCTCGAGATGATCACACTTGGTGAAGTAAGTCAAAAAGAGAACGACAAATGTCGTATGATACCACTTAATGTGGAACCTAAAATATGGCACAAATGAACCTGTCTACAAAACAGAAACAAATCCACAGACATAGAAATCCGACTGCTAGCTGCCAAGGGGGAGAGCGGGAGAGAGAGGGACGGACTGGGAGTTTGGGATTGGTAGATGCAAATGATTACATTTAGAATGGATAAACAACAAGGTCCTAATGATTAGCACAGGGAACTATATTGCAAATCCTGTGATAAATCATAATGAAAAAGAATATAAAAAAGAATGTGTGTTTGTGTATACCTGAGCTGTACAGCAGAGATTGGCAAACATTATAAATCAACTATACTTCAATAAAGGAGTTTTAAAAAAATATTTTACAAGAGGAAAAGAACATACATCACAATTTCTTTAGAAATAATAGTGAAAGAAATTAAGAAAAAGAAAGGATGGCTTTTCTATTATAGTATGCTTATTAAATGGTCTAAAGATTTAATTAAAAAAAAAAAAAAAAAGAGTTCTGTATTCCAGGTCTGACAGGCAGAAAAGCTGCACTTCACCTCTGGGCTTCTGTTGTGTTGTTGGCATAAAGAGGGGCCTGAATGGAAGGTCACTAAAATCTCTTCTGGATGTAACGTAGATACAGCAGTATCTACTATACTATCTACTCCCTCATCAAAGGAGAAAAATGCAGCTTTCCCTTTACCAATTCCATCATACTTATTTACTCTGAAAAATACATACACTGAGGAAATAATGGTAATTCACTAGCATCATTTTCTATTTTCCTCCTAAAATGTTCAGGTTGGGTAGTTTTTTTCAAAAGCCTTTGCTCGACACTAACGTTTATTAAGTAGTAACTACGTCCCAGGTTACTGGGACAGAGTTGCTAAGAAGACGTCAGAGGATGAGATGGCTGGATGGTATCACCGATTCAATGGACATGAACTTGGGCAAACTTCAGGAGATATTGAGGGACAGGGAGGCCTGGCATGCTGCAGTCCCTGGGGTCGCAAAGAGTCCGACAGGACTGAACAACAACATATCCCAGATATTGCTAAGTGCTTTATAAGATCAACTTTTTTAATCCTCATGACTGAACAAAATAAACACACCGCTATTTCCCTGTTAAGCACAGGGAACTGACACCAGGAAAGATGAAGGAATTGCTAACAGTAGAGCTATCGCAGATCACTTTCAGGGCTCTGTTCAAGTCTGGGGTAAACCTGGGGTTTGGGGGTCTCTGGACCAAATGCTATTGACCATTTCTGTGGTGCCTGACCAGTACACAATAGATGGCAATGACCTTACTGTTCTAAGTATGTAAATATCACTCATTTTATGCAGGTATTGTAAATGCATTCTTTCACAGGGTCCTCTTTATCCATTTGACCAGCCCCTCGGAACTGAGTGGTTTTCCTTTTCCCTGATCACAGCACAGCACCCAGGACTTACCTCTTTCTTTTTCCTCTCCTCTTCCTTCCGTTTCTTCTCTTCTCTTATCTGTGCTAAGCGCTGTTTTTTGCGCTCTAGCTCAGCTTTTAAGTCACTTTTGTCAGACATGTTGGTTTCCTTGGAGCAAAAGAAGAAAAAAAGTGAATATACACAAATAACTTTTCTGTATGATCACCGCAGAAATCGTTCAAAAGGCAATCAAACTTGAAAACAGGACTTTTGGGAAGTAACTGATTGTATACCTTACCCTCTGTTGAAAAATCAAATAAATTAAGTTAGATCTGATCTCCCCCTATATAAAATCTTCCCTTTTCATGGGGAAGACTATTCTATAATAGCAACTTAATTCAGAATAACACATTTTCCTGTACAAGTTTCTTAACAAGTAAACAACAAGAGACTCAAAGAAGAACCATCATCATGACTTCCAATTTAGATGATAATGGACCAATTCATCCTCACACCGAGAAAAGAAAATGGGCTGTCATAAACTCTAGAGACATGCCTTGCTCAAATTTCTATGCACTCAATAAACATTCCTCCACCAAGCTTGGGCACCTGGAGATTTCATTTTGCCTAATATTATATGCATCAGGGAAGACAGCCACTGAAGACCTAACATGTTAATCTTTTCCCGTAAAACTCCTCCTGAACTGTCACGATTAATTTCATCTCCAGTACAACCCTATTTCTATAAAACTTTCATTTGCATACTGAATGCAATTCTGCTTATTCTGGCACTTTTCCTTTTCACAGCAAAAAATGCTTGTGAGCACATGAATTAGGAGATAACACTATGACAAGTTCTTGGGAAAACTGATCTGAACAAGAGTTTTCATGTTAACAGGGAGGATGATCCTAGTGATGATGCCAGAAATGTCAAGTACAATGAATTTGGAGAAGACTGTCACCAATTATCCATCATTTATATTTGTCTCTTTTCTGCGCCCAATTGGAAACTAAGAAAATGGAAGCACCAGGAAATGAAGAACCCTTCTGCGACCCAAACTCCTAAAATAAATTTTTTTTAAAACGAATCATAAATGTCACAAGTATCCATTTGCATACTACTTGTATGCAACTATGATGAAACACACATATAGTATACTTCTAAATAGATGACAAAGTGAGGGATGGGAAAAAAAATGCCCTAAAAGATACACAGTGGGGCTTCCCTGGTGGCTCAGCGGTAAACAATCTGCCTGCCAATGCAGGAGACATGGGTTCAATTCCTGATCCGGGAAGACCCCACAGGCCTAGGTGCAGCTTGGTCGTGTCACAACTACTGAGCCTGTGCTCTAGAGCTGGAGAGCTGCAACTACAGAACCCACACACTGCAACCATTGAAGCCTGCGTGCCCAAGGGCCTGTGCTCTGCAGCAAGAGAAGCCACTCCAATGAGAAGCCTGCACACAATAGCTACAGAGTAGCCCATGTTCCTAGCAACTTAAGAAAAACCTGCGCCAAGAAAGCCCAACACATTCAAAAATAAATAAAGTTTATACATATATATATTTTATATATGTGTGTGTGCATTATATGTACATATAAAACACAAGCAGTGAAAAATCCTGGAACTTCCTGTCACTGTCTTTAGAAGGTAATCAAGAATCTGCAGTCACCCTTAGGCACATTCAGATGAAATACACACTGGGAGTGTACTGTGTTCCTCCTGTCCCACCACACACATTTTTGCTTATAATATGATGACAAAGATTTGCGGAAATAATAACAACCATCATCATGATAATCAATCTCTGCTATTCACGACCATGCTCTTCATTTTCAACACATGCTCGTTGAGTAGTTAACCTGTGCTAGAGCCTGGTGGGCTGCCATCTATGGGGTCGCACAGAGTCGGACATGACTGAAGCGACTTAGCAGCAGTAGCAGGCATTCTCTGCAGAGCCAGATTCTTCCCTTCAAGGACTGCACATCTCAACTCTGTGAGCATGCGGTGTGGCTGGAAATGCTCCCTGAGAGCTTGGCGCACTGATCACTGAGTGCCAGACGCTTTACATGTATTATCACGTTTAATCACAACCATCCAAGGAGACCAATATTATTACGAGTGCCTTTTTCACAATTCAGATAAAGGAGATTCCGCAAGACCTAACCCTGTATAGTCCATACATTTGTTGTTGTTGTCCAGTTGTTAAGTTGTGTCTGACTCTTGGAGACCCCATGGACTGCAGCATGCCAGGCCTCCTTGTCCCTCACTATCTCTTGGAGTTTGCCCGAGTTCAAGTTAAAGTCCATACACAGAAGGACCTCAGTTTAAGCATGTTCATGCTCTGAACTCCACTCTGCTGATCGCCAATGGATGCAGAACAAGACATAGATCTGGTGGAGTAGATGAGGAGAGCTTTGAGTAGTGGAATTTGAACTGGATATGGAATGAGGTCAGGGACTAGCACAGGAAGGGGAGACAGAGATCTGCAAAGACCTGCAGAAGACAGAACCAGCAGGCTGTGCATGAGAGGTGCAGATTAATTCAAGTCAAGAAATACAAACTTCAGTCAGTAAGAACAGACCTGTGGAGGCAAGTGGCAAAGACCTGGAAAAAGAGAAAAGTGGGCTCACTAGGTGTAATAAGGTTTGGGAAATCAACAGCTGTATGAAAAAGAAAAGTGGCAAAATGAAAACAGGATATAAATTTTCTTATGCCTATTCTTATCCCTTGAAAGTAAAAGATGCTTGCTCCTTGAAAGAAAATTTATGACAAACTTTGACAGCGTATTAAAAAGCAGAAACATCACTTTGCCAACAAAGATCTGTATAGTCAAAGCTATGGTTTTTCCGGTAGTCATGTACGGATGTGAGAGCTGGACCATAAAGAAGGCTGAGTGTCGAAGAACTGATGCTTTCAAATTGTGGTGTTGGAGAAGACTCTTGAGAGTCCCTTGGACAGCAAGGATATCAAACCAGTCAATCCTAAAGGAAATCAACCCTAAATATTCATGGGAAGGACTGATGCTGAAGCTCCAATAGTTGGGCCATCTGATGTGAAAAACCACACACTGGAAAAGACCCTGATGCTGGGAAAGATTTAAGGCAGGAGAAGAAGGGGGCAACAGAGGATGAGATGGTTGGATGGCATCGCTGACTCAGTGGACATGCGTCTGAGCAAGCTCCAGGAGGTAGTGAAGGACAGGTATATAACCTGAGGAAACGAAGCACTGACTGACACCAGCAGGCAGGAAACGTTCTGCCTGAAGGAAGAAGGTCTTTCTGGTTCCAAACTGATGGCCGACATGGAAGAATATGGACTCAAGCAGTTAGAGCTGATTTTTTTTTTTGCCCCAAGAAGAGCCACAGAACTGATAAAAGTAACAGTTACCACTAAAATACTGTTTGCCAATAATTTTCAACACCAAAAATGCTGACAAGAGAAAATGAGAATCTGGTACCAGAAGCCACCTGAGACCTTACATATATTCTTCCCCAATGGGGGCCAATGCGATTTACGATTTTGTCACTTTTCTGCTGTCAGAAATTAAATGTCTTAGCAGAAAAACTACTGTTACAGCAATAGTCGTGTCATCCTATGCTGAAAACAGCCAGTGGCAACGTTTCAGAAGCACCCTAAGTTCCCCTCCCTCCACATTCCCTTTTCTCTGCCTTTCCCAGTCTGTCAAAAGTATCAGCATGACTTCAGGCATATATCACGGTCCTTAAGGCGCAAACTATGTAATAGGAACATCCTGTATTTGTTGTGATTTTCCTGAGAAGGACTTCATTCAATAGTGGGATGTAAACTGTATTCTCTATGTAAGAAGGGTTAAGGTCTTCTTAACACTGATACGGAGAAGGCAATGGCACCCCACTCCAGTACTCTTGCCTGGAAAATCCCATGGACAGAGGAGCCTGGTGGGCTGCAGTCCATGGGGTCGCTAGAGTCAGACACGACTGAGCGACTTCACTTTCGCTTTTCCCTTTCACGCATTGGAGAAGGAAATGGCAACCCACTCCAGTGTTCTTGCCTGGAGATCCCAGGGACGGGAAGCCTGGTGGGCTGCCGTCTATGGGGTCGCACAGAGTCGGACACGACTGAAGCGACTTAGCAGCAGCAGCAACACTGATAATGTCTGATGATGGTGGTCATTTAAGTTGCTGTTACCAGACACAAAGCCAATATTTAAAAAGTATAACAACAAAAACACCAAGGGAATTTTAAAAGAATTATACTACATACTACATAGTATAGTGTTACAGTATAGTATGTAGCCAACTACATAGCGATGTTTCCAATAACACTTCGCTTTTTAAAGGCAGGAGAAGCACAGTGTTAAAAGACAGAGATAGAATACCTTCCACTTACCGATTTTTGGATCTATTCCAAACTAGACACTTAAGCACTGGCCCCTGGGAGAATAAGAAATCTCAAGAGAACACCTCATTGAGGCTTTGGAAAGTGCACAGAAATGAAAGGACCTTTACACAGAGTGAAATGGCTTAAAAAGTGGCACGAAATGCAGCGTCAGCACTGAACTTCATAGGCTTCCCTGGGGTGGGGTGGGGGGGCTTGCCAGTCTGATCCACTAAAAACTCCCTGCACATTAAACAAAGCAAATCGAGGAGCAAGGCACAGGGGACATGAGTTATAGAGCTTCCTGGGGCTAATGCAGGTCACTGCAAAGGCAATTTTGATGCTCTTAGTTTAAGAAAATAAGAGTCAGAGCTACCTGCTGCTAATTATTGCTCACTTACTTCACACACATAGAAAAGCCAGTTTCTTTCACTTACAAAGGGCAAGGAGTCAAGCAGATAAATCAAACCCACCCCAAGGTGTATGTCTCCTTCTCGTCTCGTCATCCCCCTGTTCTCCTGCCCACCAGCCAACTACAGCGCAACTCCATCCTGGCTTAGGAACACTCACAGCAGCCCCTCCCCAGCTCCACCCACACGGGGTCAGCTGATGCGCTGATTACTGCGCCCCAGCTCCCCCCCCAGCAAAGCCCATGTTCTGCATTTGCTTTCCATCAGTGACACTCCTTTCGCCCACGTTCTCTCATTTGCCTTTGCTGGATTCATCTTCCTGCCTCCTCTGCATCTCAGCACTTGGTCTGCTGGAGGTTCCCCGGTTTTACTATCACTGGATGTAATTTCACTTCATCTCTGGTATTTCTTTTCTCATCCACCAAATTACTCCTACCTGACAACAGACACCTCAAAGTTCAAATCAGCTACTCTGTTTTCACTTTGGATTCCATCTTCCCAACGTCTGTCACTTTTTCAAATTTCAACTCCCTCCTTCCCACTTCTCTCTTGTCTCCTGGTTCAGCCTTTATCCCCTTGTTTCACTATGACATCTCCATCTAGCCTCCCAGATACCTCTGTTCTCACAACTTGGATTTCTGCCCATCTTTCAGCTCAGTAAACTGCCATCCTTACCTTTCAAGTAGCTGAATCAATATAAGAGCTTAAAACTATACCTGGCAAAGTATTAAACATGCAAGAAAAGTTGTTTCTCTTCTTCTTCTTCCTCCTTCTCCTCCTTTTTCTACTATTATTAATAGTATTACTATTTGTTACCATGCGAACTCTTTCAGTCAGTTCAATTCAGTCGCTCAGTCGTGTCCAACTCTTTGCGACCCCATGAATCGCAGCACGCCAGGCCTCCCTGTCCATCACCAACTCCCGGAGTTCACTCAGACTCACGTCCATCGAGTCGGTGATGCCATCCAGCCATCTCATCCTCTGTCGTCCCCTTCTCCTCCTGCCCCCAAATCCCTCCCAGCATCAGAGTCTTTTCCAATGAGTCAACTCTTCGCATGAGGTGGCCAAAGTAATGGAGTTTCAGCTTTAGCATCATTCCTTCCAAAGAACACCCAGGGCTGATCTCCGTTAGAATGGACAGGTTGGATCTCCTTGCAGTCCAAGGGACTCTCAAGAGTCTTCTCCAACACCACAGTTCAAAAGCATCAATTCTTCGGCGCTCAGCTTTCTTCACAGTCCAACTCTCACATCCATACATGACCACTGGAAAAACCATAGCCTTGACTAGACGTGAACTCTTTACCCCATCACTAATTCTACATTAATTCAATAACTAAAAACATCAAAGTTCACTGCAAATGATCTAAATCTAAAAAATCTGGGAGAGGGAGGAATTCCCTGGTGGGTGCAGCGGTTAGGACTCAGTACCCGCACTGCTGGGGGCCATGGTTCAATCCCTGGATGGGGAACTAAAGATCCCATAAGCCATGCTGCATGGCCAAAACAAAAAATTAAAACTTTAACCAAAAAAAAAAGAGAGAGAGCCCAAATCAAGCTTACAGAAACAGAGAACAGACTGATGGTTCCCAGAGCTGGAGATGAGGGGTGAGTGAAGTGAGTGAAGATACAGACTTCCAGTGAGAAAACAAACAAATCATGGGGATGTAATGAGCAGCACTGTGACTATGGTTAACAATACTTTTAAAGCTGTTAAGAGAGGAGATCTTAAAAGTTCCCAACCCAAGGGAAAAAATCGTGTTAACTATGTATGATGACAGATGTTGAACTAGACTTATTGTGGCGAATATCACAAAATTCCATATTGTGAAACTGTACACATTTCACAAGATCTACAAACAGCAAATCATTATGTCATACATCGGAAACTAACATAATGTATGTCAATTACACCATTAATAAAAACAAGTATTAAAAAGTTACAGTCAGAAATGCACTAAAGATATAGTATGCTTCTCAACCTAAATGGATTATAAAACGGAAGACGTGGTTAAAGAGCTGTGACTCAAAGGAAAAATATGTTTTAAACAACTAACTGTGGTCACTTAATCTAACTAGTAAAATTCCTCTCACTTTTTCTGTTGAACGTAGATAGGGATTATACGTCAAGCTGTCCCAGGTGGGCACCCTGTCCTATCTCACCCACTTCCCCCAGAGGACAGAGTGGCACATGGAGAAATGATTCCTTCTCTGGTTAAGAAGTTAATTACAGGGAGGGTCACTCCTGTTGCATCCTAGTAAAATTGTCTCACCGTCGTAAGTTTCAAGGAAGAAAGAAAGGAGGGAGAAAGAAAGGAAGAAAACATGAGAAAAAAACATAGACCCCCAGTTAGGGGAAAACCAAAGTCATCTCCCCACCTGGCGTTGTCTTCCCAGTTAACCCTGTTTCGCCGTCACATTTCTTACTCCACACACATGCATACAGAAAGGAAAATGTTCGACTTTTCTTGAACCCAACAATGAGACCCGTCCCCTTCATTTCCACTCCTGCCCATATGGTCACGAGATGGTGTGGTCCTGTTTAGAACCAAGCATCTCAGAGAGGAGAAGCACAGGGTCTAGCTCTGTTTACACAGCTGCCAAGCAACAGAACCTCCCGAGGCTTAGCTTTTGAACCGTTTAGATCTCTATTTCCTTTTGGTTGTCTACGTTGGCAGCAGTTTGAGATTCCATTTCTAATGCTGGCATATGCAAATGTATTGTTAAGCTTAAAGTCAGAATCCTAGGAGGGTTAAATCATTGCCCAGCTGTTGCCAGACTCACTGAAAAAAAACTACCTGGAAATAAATTCTCTTTTCCTGCCTAAAAACAATCGCTCTTGTCAGCTCTTCACTATCAGCTATTGAACTTTTCATCTGCCACTTGGTACGCATAAGAAATTTGATCTTTCACAACCTCGATTCACCTGCCTGACTTCTTACACAATGCAGCTATCTCCTTCCTCTCGGATGGGAGGCCAAGGGCTGAATGGAACCACACCCATTTTTACAGCTATACCCCGCAGTCAACAAAACGGGGTGAGATAAATCCTAGAGGAAGTCCGCTGGTGAGAGGGGAGAGCTATATGCTAAAGTGTACAGCCATCAATATACTAGGAAAACGAACATTTTAATAAAACCCATCTCATAGAGGGAGGGGTGCCCAGGCCTGGTCTACTTAGAGATGAGTTCTCAAGTGCTTGCTCTCAGTATCCCTTGAGACGCGTCAAAATTATCAGTGACTTCAAAGAGCTTTTGTTCTGTGGGTTACACCTATTAACATCAACCACGTTAACAATCAAAACTGACAAAACTTTAAATACCGAATAATTAATCCTGTAATAACACCAAGCTTTTTTATTTAACATAAAACTTTTAGGGAAAAACAGCTATACTTTCCAAGACCAAAAAAATACTGTAAGAGGGTATTTCTTTTATATTTTCACTTCTCTTTTTAATATCTAGCTTAAAAAAAGTCAACTGGATTCTTACAGCTATTTGTGCATTCAATCTGTTGTGATACACTATTTTGGTTGTGAAGAAAATCTGATCTCACATAACTGTGTATTCTGGAAAATACACAGGAGTATCTGAATAGCCTCTTTTTTTTTAATTTTATTTTATTTTTAAACTTTACATAATTGTATTAGTTTTGCCAAATATCAAAATGAATCCGCCACAGGTATATGAAGTAATTTTGGATATTCTTTGATATTACACCAAAAATCAACAAATGGCAGTTTCCCAAAGTTCATTTCCAATCTGAATATGTGCCACACCTATCAGTGAACTTTTTATACTCTGTTACATTAAAATCCATTGTTCTATTTTAAACTTTAAATTTACTTTATCCATGAATGATTTTATAACATCATGCACTGGTTATTTAGAAATTATGCAGACTTCTCTCAAATATTGATACATTTCATTATACAACATCCAAAAATCACATTTGGTACCATCACTACCAAAATCTTCAGAAAGGTCTTTAAATGTGGATGGTAAAGCTGTGCAGCTCACAGCGGCAGATACAAGTTTCCCAAAACTCTAATTTTGCTCAAATTTTATCATGAACAATAAATATTGTCAATCGTGTTCTTGAAGTGACAAGCTCATGTCATTGATTTTTGAGAAAAGTTCTGCCAAATAACCAAGCCTAAACAACCATAGTTTGTCTATGAATCATAGTTTCGAGTAAAAAATAGTGTTTCTTGCAAAAAAGCAGCTCATTTAGCTCACAACTCGAACACTGCACAAATCCTTTTCTCAAGACAACCAGGGAACTTTGGTAAGCAACAGAGTGCCTTTCATGTCCCCATCTGTCACACAGAAAAGATGTGTGCTCGAGCTTAAAGATTTAACGTAACCAGCATTGTTTTCTGCTTCAGGAAGGACATTCTTAAGTGAAGTTGTTTGTCTTTTTAGCGGCAAGTGTGTGGCAGCGAGGTGTGCCAACACTGCCAGGAGTCTGCTGCCCTGTCTCAACTCATGCTGCTGCTGCTGCTGCTAAGTCGCTTCAGTCGTGTCCGACTCTGTGCGACCCCATAGATGGCAGCCCACCAGGCTCCCCCGTCTCTGGGATTCTCCAGGCAAGAACACTGGAGTGAGCTGCCATTTCCTCCTCCAATGCATGAAAGTGAAAAGTGAAAGTGAAGTTGCCCAGTAGTGCCCGACTCTTAGCGACCCCATGGACTGCGGCCTACCAGGCTCCTCCATCCATGGGATTTTCCAGGCAAAAGTACTAGAGTGGGCTACCACTGCCTTCTCCGCAACTCATGCTACCTTACCTGAAGTCTGCCCTGCCATTAATTTCACACCATCACTGCAAATGTCAATACACTGAAAAAGACAAGTAACCCTTCAGCGTTAGTATGAAAATGGTTTTGACCTTCTGGACACCTGAACGTATCTTGGGATTCCCAGAGATCCTCAAAGCACGGTCTGCCTTAACCTACTTCTGATAAGATGCAGTTGATTCTAGAAAGCCATCTATTTAAAATTCTGCTGAATTCATAGCAATAACCTAAACACATCCAACTCTTTGCAACCCCATGGACGGTAGCCCACCAGGCTCCTCCATCCATGGCTTCTTCCAGGCAAGTATACTGGAGTGGGTTGCCATTTCCTTCTCCAGGGGATCTTCCTCACCCAGGGATTGAACCTGGGTCTCCCGCACTCAGGCAGACTCTTGACCACCTGAGCCACAGAAGTGAACTAAGATGGTTATTAATAAATATAGATTTCCCTGTTATGTGAAAAGTTTTTATTCCTTTCATTTTTCTGTGTTAACAATTAAAATTACACTTGCTTATTTTTAACATAAGAACTTTAACAATTATATAATCCAGTGCCAATATTTTACCCATAAACAGGGAAACTGAGCTGCATGTGTCTAAACGCACCACCATTAAGAGGACGAGTCAGAACTGGAATCACTAGATGTCTTTGTTCTTGATAACTTTTATTAAGTAATGCTTCCCTGTCCCGGTTTACTTATTCAGGATTTCACTCTCAGTCACAAGAAAGCTCTTAAACCAAAGGCACTCACAGCAGATCCTGATCTGTCTACTCCCAGCCCAATCGTGCAATCACTCTCTATCACCGCCTGGTGGCGGCAAACATAACCTGCATGAGAGAGCTGACCCGTAAAGGCTTTGCCTCGGAAATTCCCAGCCAGGTCTCCAAGCCAATACTGGGTAGTCCCAAGCACTGCAAGATTCTCAGCTATTAATACACAGGAAGGATCGCCTTATGTCAATAGAGAACTATAGGTTTGGAGAGGAAATATCTTAGTACACACAAACAGTTAAAAATCTGTGTTGATTTTTCAAGGCTCTTCATTTTATTCATAATGGGTTGGTTCTTGACTAGGAAATCAGGTAGTATTTCTGCAGTATGCCTTTAGAACCGCTCTTGTTGGGTTTATGAACTATATTTGAGATTGTTGTATCTGCATATTGTCTCTAGTCTTCCTCTCACCACTTTAGATTCTGAGCTACCCAAATTGTGCTGCTTCGGCTGTAACTCGAGCATGGGCAATTGCAACACATTAAACAGGAGAGGTTCTCCAGTACTCAGCATAGAGGCCCATTATGCTAGAGAGAAAAATCAATCCAAAAGGGATCTACCTTTTCATCTAGTTAACAGAATAGAGACGAGAGCTCTTCAATTTAAAAGACTCAAAACCCATTGTCATCTCCACCAAAAAGTTCTGGAAATTTTCAAGTTACTGCTGATGCCTGCAGTACATTCTACCCATTGGAAGACTCAGCGTGCTTCATCTCTTTGGGAAAGGAACTGCTCTTCAATTAAGGGAATCGTTCATTCAGTTTGTAGGGCCTCTTCTCTCAGGAAACACTCAGACGATATCAAGAGTCCTTAGGAAATGAGCATTTCAAGGACCATCCTTGAAAGAAGAGAAAACTAAATATGGAACAGTTTGGACAACTGGAAAGTAGTATTTTGGTACTGGGTCTCGAAGACTCAGGGCAGAAAAGGGGCTGGAAAGTAGAATTGGAAGAAAGGAGATGGAAGCCATCTGGAGAAGACCACAGGAACACCAGAACGAAGAAAGGAGTGAGGCCTTATACAAAGACTCCTGCTGAAACACCTAACCTCAGGTCCAAACAGATGGGAAAGGTGTATCATCTGCCTATACCAGGTATCAGTAAAGAAGCCTCAAGTACAAAGTCTAGACCTTACATAAGACTGTGTAAACGTTTGGGGGAGAATGGATACATGTGTACCCATGGCTGAGTCCCTCTGCTGTGCCCCTGAAACTGTCACAAACACCCCTTCAGAAAGGCCGCCTACAGCCTCAAGCACGGGACAAGCATCGCTCTGGCGGCCCGCGGGCACCCTGCGCATGCGCATGGCTGGCGGCAACACTGACCACGCGGTCCACCTACGCGCACCTCTGTTCTGCTCACACGATGCTCTCCTGTTGCACCGACAGCTGCTCTGAAGGAAGGGCCACATCTAATTTATCTCTGTGCTCCTAGTGCCCAACAATGAGTGTTCAATACAAGTCCCTTGAACTGCTAAATAATCATTAAATGGAAGCGTGAAATTTTCCACAGTTTCACTATCGGGAGTTTTCTAATCATCAGTACACTGCGTGAGTGCACTAAGCCAGGGGTCCCCAACCTCTGGGATTTAATGCCTGATGATCTGAGATGGAGCTGATGTCATGATAGTAGAAATAAAGTGCACAATAAATGTAATTCACTTGAAGCATCCTCAAACCACCCTTCCCCAGGCTGTGAAAAAATCGTCTTCCATGAAATTGATCCCTGGTACCAAAGTTTGTGGACCGCTGCACTAAGCTTTTCAGTGATACAACTCAGAAAAGCTCTTCCTTTTTCTGCAACAATCTTGATTCCCCATGGGCGGCAGGGGTTGGGAGGGGCAGGAATTGATTTTTTTCATCCATTAGGACACATGTGCATCAAACACACAGTCCAAGCATTGCCTCATTCACTCAACTGCTGCTGCTGCTACTGCTGTTAAGTCACTTCACTCGTGTCTGACTCTGTGCGACCCCATAGACGACAGCCCACCAGGCTTCCCCGTCCCTGGGATTCTCCAGGCAAGAACACTGGAGTGGGTTGCCATTTCCTTCTCCAATGCAGGAAAGTGAAAAGTGAAAGTGAAGATGCTCAGTCATATCCGACTTTTAGCGACCCCATGGACTGCAGCCTACCAGGCTCCTCCGTCCATGGGATTTTCCAGGCAAAAGTACTGGAGTTGGGTGCCGTTGCCTTCTCCGATCCACTTAACTATCTTTTCCTAAATCACATAAACCCACTGATACCATGCTTTCCCACCTGGTTTACATTTTTTATCTCAACCTCTGTTTTCTGACTCTAAAAGGATATTTAGCAAAATCCATTCACTTTATAACTGACAGTCTCCATTGCTTACCTCAGCCAAAATTTCAGCAATCTAGAAGCCCAAAAGGCCTTGAGGATAAATCATCATGCCAATAACTGGGCTTTCTCATTAGAAGTGATGTAAAAATATCAGTGCTTTAAAACACAGTCATCCATTGTACCTGAAGCTGTTTACTCTGAGTTGCTAAGATGATAAATGAATGTGTCTAAAAATAAACGACTCTCAGGTAACCTGTGGGGCTGATCTTTAAAATAACTGAGAGCAAGCAAATCTTCAGACATGACTAAGTTTAGCTTTGACTCGGAGTCCTTGACTACCCGTTCTATGAAGGGGCCAGATGTTCTGTGCAGCAATGTTAAATTAAGACAGCCTTGCCCAACAGGGCTGCCTAACGAGGCTACTCTATTCTGATACAGAGTGCAGGCAAATTCAAACTACCCAGAGAGTCTTGCAACTCACAAATGAGAGCAAATTCAAACCATCATACTAAAGGAAGTAAAATCAAGACATACTACCGAAAATAAGAGAAGGAAAATTTTAACGCTTAAATAATAAAGTCAAAAATAGATTTTTCTCAATATGAATGTTCACAAAGTCAATTGGTTTTTAACCTTCTAAACATATAAGTTACTAGGATACGTCTGTACATCTTAAAACCACTTCATTCAATATCCTCCCAAATTAACTACAAAACACAAATTTGTAATTAAGCCTACCTAATTTTAAGGACCATTGATCTGGGTTGAAGTTATCATGATGGAGAAATTCACACTGAGAAGGACTCTGCTAGATAACACTCTATCCTCACATCAAAACAAACAACTTGACCTGTGAAAGGCTAAGGTTCAAACCCAGTTTCCAGTCGCTCTTAATTACTGCCTATGCCCACAGCTTTCTGCATTTCTCATCTTTCCTTGCCTCACACTATTGGCCCTCCCACTTGTAGTGTTTTATTCCATTTCCTTTATATTCTTTTTCTGCCATTGTTACCCACTTTATTTTAGTAGTTTTCCTTCTCATTTTTGTTCTACAGGAGACAAAGAGTAAGATAGCTGAGAAAAACACAACTGATGATCTGAGATCAGGCTACCGAAGAGCTTACTAATATGCATAGTCTGTGGCATGACTGTGCTCTCAAGAAGGCAGTAAGAAGGCTCCACAGAGCTGATGACTTAACAAATGATCCCAGAGGGAAATCAGACCCAAGGACCGCAGAAGGTGAGGAGCGCACCCCAGGCAGAGGACAGCATGGACAAAGGTGGGGAGACAGGGAAGAGAATGGCCAGCCTGTGCGACAAGCAACTGGATACAAACAGAACACTCAGTGCAAAAGAAGACAAGGAGAATGAGGATGGATGTGCAGTCAGAGATGAGATCCCGAAGACCGAGTGACCAACCGTCCCAGTTTGCACAGAGATTGATAGAGTTCCCTGGATGCAGGGCTTTCAGGAAAGCCCCGGCAAACCTGGACAAGATTGTCACCCTGCAGCCAAAGATGTGCTCTGCCATACTTTAGCGAGATCTAAACTCTGTAGGCAGCAAGGAAATACCAAAGGATTCAACCAAGTGCAAGGCCAGGTGGTTTATCCTTAGCATGTAATACATACAGCCTTTTTTACTGAACATTTTAATTTATTTATTTTAATTGGAGGATCATTCTTTACAGTGTTGTGTTGGTTTCTGCCATACATCAACATGAATCAGCCATAGTTATATATGGCTATACACATATATATATATCCCCTCCCTATTGAACCTCCCTCCCACCCTTCACCCCATCCCACCCCTCTAGGTTGTCACAGAGCACCAGGTTTGAGCTCCCTGCATCATACAGCAAACTTCCACTGGCTATCTATTTTACACACAGGCTTTTTAAACATGGGTTGCAAACCACCAGTATGTAACAAAATCAAGTTCATTAGTAGTCACAGGGAGCAACGTTTGTGATTAACAGATGAAAACTGCTAAGAAGCACAGAGGAAGAACAATTACGGTTTCACAGAACTTGGTTTTGGATACACGCACGTTCACTGTTACACAGACACAGCATTGTCCATGGTCAGTTGCAGGTAAATGAGATCCAAACGTACTGGGCTACATCAATTGTAGAGTAAGCTTTCATTCATAAACTTGTTTCCACCTTTGTCTTTTCTCAGCCAACATTTTGCGCAGCATGACACCCACGTGACACTTGCCCAGAGTGCTGAGGGAACAGAGAAAGCTGCTGGCTACCACAGGAGACTGACCCAGGCTCCGAATACCCGGAGGGCCAAGAGATTAATATCTGGGTGCACACGCAGCCTGCAGTCCTTTGCAGGGCGCTGGTGAGGACGCATTACCACAGAATGACCAAAGCCAGCTCAGCAACATCTAAGTTCCACCAGAGAAAGAAAGTGCAAAAGATAACAAAATAAAGCCATGGATGTTTCAGGGCACAAACGCATCAAGATGGATGTACTTACAAAGATTAACTGGCTTTTCCAGTTACCCTAGTGTGCCCTTAAGAGTGCAGAAAATCAATACTGCCGGAAATGCGGGACCATGGCATATTCCCTGCAGGCCATGTCAGAGCAGATGCTGACTGAGCTCAGGATCTGGAGGTTTGCCATTTGTCTCATCAGCACAACCTTTATATTCCTTTCAGAAAGCAAATACCCATCTGAAAAGCTTGGCTGCAGAGTCCCCCAGCTTCGCCTGCACACAGCATGCTATACATGAATGGATAACACAGTGGTGTGAGGCAGGATTCAGAACAGATTTCTCAACCAGTTCTTAAAGGCTTAAACCCCTTCTGATACCCATGTGCATTTTTCAAATTCAAGATGTCTTTCTTTTTTTTTTTAATTTAAGCTAGAGTCAGTTTCAACCATCTGTCTCTTTGAGTGAAAATAGGAGACAGGCTTATATATATGAGCTTCTGAAGAAAATCAATCTTGGCAGAAAAAAAATTAAAGTGGAGGAAGAATGATATGGGCATTTTCAGGATCTTGCTAAGAAGTAACAAAAATATTCAAAGTAAGGAGGAACTTACATGAACACATCCATCTCCTTTACTGCCTAGTAGGCTGCCCCCATTCCTGACCATTGCCTGATTGGACATAACTGCAATTAGACCTCTGCCACCCAATGACTGCCTTATAAGAGTAAAGCGGTGATCGGGTGGAGCAGAGTGGAGACATAAAAGTGACTTCCTGGATTTGGGTGACAACATTTAGGGGTATGGGAGATGATAATGGTAGGTAGTCTCCAAGAATTTGAAAATGACGGGAATAGAGCATGACCACTTTCTGAAGTTAAACTAGACCTTATCTTAAATGACAGGACATCTCCCAAGTCAAAACCATGACATACAGTGTGTGCACGCTTAAGTTGCTTCAATCATGTCCAACTCTGAGACCCTATGGGCTGTAGCCCACCAGGCTCCTCTGTTCATGACACACAGTGGTAAAACATCAAAGCTAGGACCGACCAAAGGTAAAGGAAAACCACTGCCAAGATTAGCGGTAAACCACCATAAAGCTGCTACAATGAAAGGAGAATGAAGTCTCAAATGACAGGAGATGGGGAATGAAGTCTTCAGGTTTTCTCTGGTGTGTCCCAGGAAACAGCTGCCCTGACCAGCTGACGTCACTGTGCCTGTGCATCTGTTAGGAGGGTCACCACGACGGCGCCAGGTGGCTCCCCTGCAGCCCCGGTTACGACAACTGCTCCCCCTGCTCTGGCTCCATGTACATCCAACCTTTAATTGTTGCACTCCAGGTACAGGCAACTCCAGCCCTCCAGTTAGATCAGACCCAAAATCTTAGTCATCCCTGCTTTGTCTTTCTGTCAAAACCTACATCCGATTCATTAGCAAATTATCTGGACTCTACCTTCCAAGCCATTTCCAGAACCTGTCTGCTTTTCCCCACCTCCCCTGCCATCATCCCCCATCATATTATTGTCAAAGCCTCCTTAACAGTCTCCCTGGGTCTACCCAGGGCCTATTCTCAGCTGCAACAGTAATTCATTAAAACACAAGTCAAATCATGTCACTTCTCTGCATAAAGCTCATCACCAGCTTCCATCTCATAGTTAGAGAAGCCCAAGTCCTGCATGGCTTCTGTGACCAGACACAATCCAGCCCCATCACTTTTCTGATCTCATTTTCAGGCACACTTCCCTGCTGTTCTCCAAACACATCATGTACACTCCTGCCTCGAGGACTTTGCATCTACTATTCCTTCTGCCTGATACACTTTTTTCCTCTAAAATTCTGAAAGATTTGCTTCTTGAAAACTGAGTTCAAAGTTCCTCTCATGAGATCTTAACTCATCACTCTATTTAAAAGAGCAAAACACTTGCACCCCCACCCCCACCCCGGCAGCACATGCATTCCCAAGTCTTTCCCACTGCTTTATTTTTTTTATTATGTATATTACCACTTAACATATTCTGTAACACATTTAAATAGATTTCATTTCTCCTTCTCCTAGCTCCAATGAAGACAAAGATCTTGTCTGTATTGTTCACTCAGGTGCTGCCAATACTTAGAATGGTGAATGGTACAGAGTAGATGTTGTAGACATTCAATAAATACCTATTAGATGAATGGGGCTTCCCTGGTGGTTCAGATGGCAAAGAATCCACCTGCAATGCGGGAGACCTGGGTTCGATCCCTGGGTCAGGAAGATCCCCTGGAGGAGGGCGTGGCAACTCACTCCAGTATTCTTGCCTGGAGAATCCCCAAAAACTCAGACACAACTGAGTGACTAAGCACAGCACAGATAATGAACAAACATAGCTTCAAAAATTGCCTAAGTGAGCTTCTTCTCCTCCTACCTTCATTCTGCGTAAGAAGGGTCAAGACTCCATTGGCTTTGGGATTCTCCTAGGTCTGCTCCCTGACCCTCCCTCTCAAAGGTATCCTTAATGGCCATATCATTGCCACACCTAGATTCCACCTCCCTTCCTGGTCCTTTTGAATGTATTGCATAATTACTACTTGATTTTTCAATGCCCATGTTACCTCTGGAGTTAGCCTTCAGGACAAAATTGTAATGCCCACAGACTAGTACTGTTCCAATCACACCCAGTTGGGACCTCTTGAGACCAAGGGCCTGAGGACCCAAGTTCTCCGGAGACTGCAGAATACTAACCTATAAGCAAGGGCACAGTGAGCCCATAAGAAGAAGTTAGATTCCTCCCCCCAAGTCAGTAAGTTGGCATTTATGTTTGCAGACTAGTATGTGGGTTGTGTGAACTCATCACTAAGTTGCTAGAGAATTTTGGCTATATAAGAACACTGATGTATGGACTCTGTTGGAGAGGGAGAGGGTGGGAAGATTTGGGAGAATAGCATTGAAACATGTGTAATATCATGTATGAAACGAGTTGCCAGTCCAGGTTCAATGCACGATACTGGATGCGTGGGGCTGGTGCACTGGGACGACCCAGAGGGATGGTGTGGGGAGGGAGGAGGGAGGAGGGTTCAGGATGGGGAGCACATGTATACCTGTGGCGGATTCGTTTTGATACTTGGCAAAACTAATACAGTGTTTCAGGTTTAAAAATAAAATAAAATTGAAAAAAAAAAAAAAGAACAATCTAATATCTCCACCTTCAAAACTAAGATTCAGACTTGACTCTCATCTGTCTGCCTAGCTGGTTTCTGGCTGGCCCTGACTACATCTCTGTCCTCACAGCTGCAACATGACAGCTGACTGCAGATCAGAGCAATGCCCACCAGCGCTGCCTGCACATGTTCCCAGCACACGAGCGTGCACCCACACACGTGTGCACACGCAGTCATCTGACCCCAAATTCCTTTGGCAGATCGGAGCATATCTCTCTGGGCTCCAGTCCCTGCTGTACAGTGACCCTCTGCAGGAAGTCAGTCAAGGGCAGAGGGCAGGAAGGGGGATGATTTACCGGATCAAAGGAGATGGGAGAATCCCTTGGGTATCTGAGCAGGATCCCACACATTTGTAGAGGAGGGAGAAGCACACTGCTCAACCAAAGTTTCTAGTTTGTTAAGAGCCAGGAAGCCCAAGTAGTTGGCTCCACAAAACGCCAAATGTATCTTTATGTTAATACAACTTATTGGGACTTACTGAAGTCCTATAAAGTACAAAGTGCTGCTCTGGGTGCTGTGGGGGCTTACACAAATGATTACGAGGAAAGTGGCCAAAAGACTCCCAGTTACGAGAGAAGTGAGTGTTGGGGGTGTAATGTACAATATGATGACTACGGTCAACACTTGTTATTCAGTCTCTAAGTTGTGCCGGACTCTTTGCGACCCCATGGACTGCAGCCCTCAAGGCTCCTCTGGTCTCCACTATCTCCCAGCGTTTGCTCAAACTATGGTTAACACTGCTATACAGGAAAGTTGCTAAGCAAGTAGATCCTAAAAGCTCTCATCACAAGGAGAAATTTATTTTTTTTTCTTTTTGTTGTACCCACGAGGTGATGGATGTTAACTAAAGCTATTGCAATCATTTTACAATATATGTAAATCAAACCATCATGCTGTATCCTTTTAACTTAAACAGTGATGTATGTCAATTATTTCTCAATAAAACTGGGGGGAAAAAAATCCCAGAGGGAAACACTGGGCTAAGCTGTGAGGCTGACACTCTCCCTGCTGGGAGTGTTTGGACAGGTAATACCAATACTCACCACGTAGCTCTCCTTTCTCTAAACCTTCATGGCTAACGAAGCACACAACTGATATTTTAGCTGTACCAATCTATTGCAAAAAGTTAAAATAGAGCCTTTTGCCCTGGAAAACTACCCTTAGCTTTTGAGACAATTTGTCCATCTCTTAATGTATTGATATAAGAGGTTAACAGTGAAAACAATCTTATTTCCAGATTCTCAGTGGACTTATTAATATAGTGCCCTTGTTGAGTAATAATGAAAGTAACATATTCCTAACTGAGCTCTTACTATGTGCCAGGCAGTGCTATAAGTCTTTTCCACGTGTTAACTCATTTAATCTTCTTTTAGCATGCCAACTGGAAGAGGCAGGACTCCTATCCAGGAAGTTTAGGTTTTAGACTTGCTTAACCACCAGTAGTCAACTTTCCTTAGCTGCCATTACACTAATACGAGAAGGAAGAAAACAAGTTATGAATTTATCTTTTTCTATAATAAATACATTTAATTTCTATAAGCAGGAACAATCTTTTCTGAATGCTTGTTGACGATCTGTCCCTTAGTCCAAACCAAAGTCCTGGAGAGAGAGACGCCGGCTGTTGTGATACAGCTGTGTCCCTGGTGTCTGGAATAGATTTATGAAGCACTCAAATACGTGAGCCATCCTTCTGACTCTTCCTAGTTTCAATTTTATTTCTTTTCAGAGAAAAAGGGCAGGCTCATGATGTATACAATGAATTATAAGACAAACCTATCCATAAATATTTGTTGGATGAATAAATTACCTGAAAAAAAAATATAGAGTCTGTCTCAAAAAGCCTGTAACATGGTAGGGTCTGAAAATGCTAGCTCCGTGGCAAGGGAGAAGTGGGGCAAGTGTGTGATAAATGTTTAAGGCACAAAGGAGAGTTGCAGGAACCCAAGCTCACAGTGGGCTTCCTGAAGGAGGGGCTGTGAGAGCAGGACACGGAGACGTGGGTTGCCTGGGAACTGGGCAAATGTTTCCCGTGGAAGGAGAGTGAGCATGAGTGAAATGACAAGAGGCAACTATGGAAAACAGTGTGGAGACTCCTTAAAAAGCCAGGAATAAGACTACCATATAACCCAGCAATCCCACTACTGGGCACATACCTGAGAAAACCATAATTGAGAAAAGACATGTGTACCCCAGTGTTCACCCTAGCTATCAATAGATACCCAGGAAGCAGCCTAGAGAGCTATTGACAGATGAATGCATAAAGTTATGGTACATATATGCAATGCAATACTTCTCAGCCATAAAAAGGAACGATTTTAAGTCAGTTGTAATGAGGTGGATGAACCTAGAGCCTGTTATCCAGAGTGAAGTGAGTCAGAAAGAGAAAGATATCGTATATTAATGCATACACATGGAATCTAGGAAAATAGTACCGATGAACCTATTTGCAGGGAAGGAATGGAGATGCAGAAATGCAGAACGGACTTGTGGGCACAGCAGGGAAAGGAGAGGGTGGAACGAACTGAGAGAGGAGCATTGACATATATATTCATTACCATGTGTAAAACAGAAAGCTTAGTGGGACGCTGCTGTGTAGCACAGGGAGCTCAGCTTGATGCTCTGTGACAACCTAGGGGGTGGGATTGGGGAGGGAGGCTCAAGAGGGAAGGGATATATACACACACACACTTCATAACTATGCATATATATGTATAGTCATGATTGATTTGTGTTGCTGTATGGCAGAAACCAACACAGCATTGTAAAGCGATTTTCCTCCAATTCAAAAAAAGGGAGTGGCCACGGTGTGATGGGACATCATCTGGAAAGGTGTGTGTTTGGCACAAAACTCTCAGGTGTTCATGACCCAGGTCTGCCCTTTGGTCCTTCCTTACTTCCGAAGAAACTATTCATTTTTAAAAGACGTGACGGTCTTGAAAAAAAAAAAAAAAATCAAACATTTCCATGTTAAACCAATCCAACCTACTCAAATGTGCTAAGTAATGCAAACGAGAATTAACGCTTCCCTTATAATCACACCTCTGCTGTATGTAATGAAAAAGTGAGAAATACAGTGCCCGAAATAGGCACCTTAGCATTTGTAATACATGCTTTGCATAAGATCAGCATTCGATGGGTGGCGGGGTGGGGGGGGGGGGGCGGGGTGTGGAACTAGTCCCCAAGAAATCTTGTAGTTTTCCATTCTTCAGGCTGCAAAGAGAATAAGGTAGTTGGGGTTTTCTGGCGCATGCCTTTGAAATGACATATTAGTCTAGCCTCTGCGGCTGGCAGGATGGTTCAGACTTTGAACATCTTCAAGGTACATAAAGATTACTGAAAGAACAAACAAATGAACAAATAAGAGACTGAGCCCTCAGAGGCATGACGGTGTGGGCAGTTTGGAATGAGGTCGGATGCGAGCATCGCTTGTTTGTTTTTAATGGTTGTCACAAGCTGTTAAATTTCTTTCAACCTGGCCTGACACTGCTATAGCATTCCCAGTGTCTGGCAGGAGCTTAAGGAATGTTTGTGGAATGAACGGATGTTACGATTTGAACAGTTATGTGGGACAGGAAGTAGACAGAGACTGTCATATTTATTTTTCCAGTCTGGCACCTGTTCTCTTATTTACGCACGCCCCAAGGGAATGGCAGAACCTGGCCAGAGAGGAGAGTTGATGCCAGGCTCCATCAAATGTACAAAATCAGAGATTCTTACATTTGGAGAAAAAAAAAAATGTAGAGCTCACTAGAGGAATCTCTGGCCTGAGTTTTCATTATGTAATAATCCCTTCACAGAAAATCTGCCCTGGAGATGGTACGCTTAAATTCTCCTGGGCACTAGGAACTCACTAGCAGCCAGTCCAGTTTTCTGAAGAGCTTGAATCAGTCAAAGGTTCTCTCCAGGGACTTCCCTGGTGGTCCAGTGGCTAAGAATCTGCCTTGCCATGCAGGGGACGCAGGTTGGATCTCTGGCCAGGCAACTAAGATCCCACATGCCCAGGGGCAACTAAGCCCATGGGCTACAACTAAGACCCAACACAGCCAAATAAATACACACATTTTTTTTAAGTTTCTCTCCAGGGAGAGGGAGAAGGTGGGATGATTTGGGAGAATGGCATTGAATCATGTATAATATCATATAAGAAACAAATCGCCAGTCCAGGTTCGATGCAGGATACAGGATGCTTGGGGCTGGTGCACTGGGATGACCCAGAGGGATGGTATGGGGAGGGAGGTGGGTGGGGGTGCAGAATGGGGAACACGTGTACACCCGTGGCGGATTCATGTTGATGTATGGCAAAACCAATACAATATTGTAAAGTAATTAGCCTCCAATTAAAATAAATAAATTTAAATTAAAAAAAAGGTTTCTTTCCATTATATTGATATGAACTCTCCTTTTTCCCTAGAAGTTTAGGCTACAATAGATAGGTGTCCTCAGACCTATTTACCAAAGACAGGGTCTCTAGGCCCACGCCTTCACCTGCTCACAGCCCACAAGCTTTCTGCAGCAGCATCTCAAATTCACCCACTTTGTATTCAAGGAGCAGCAAGGGAAGGGGAGAGGCAGGATGCGCACAGGCCAGTATGAGCCACACGCCTCCCATCCATCAGACCCAGCCTCTACCTCATCAAGCTCAGTTGGGCCTGAGTCTTTGCAGCTCCGTGGACTGTAGCCTGCCAGGCTCCTCTGTCCGTGGAATTTTCCTGCCAAGAATATCGGAGTGCGTTGTCATTCCCTTCTCCAGGGATCCTCCCAAACACACAGACCTTTTAACTTTTTGAACTCAAAGAAGCAGAATGCCTCCAGGACTTTGCCACAGTGGACTTGTATCACATTCGAGGTGAATGTAACATGATTTTGGAGAGGTGCAGGTCATCACAGTGAGGGCCTGGAAATGTGTCCTCAGCAGACCCGAACCAAGATCAGAACAGAGGCCACCTGGATATTCCAGAGGTCTCTAGGCTAAGGCTGCCTCACAGGCCAGGGAAATGCTAACTGACCATCTGGCCCTTACACTGTACTCACCCTGATCTACTGGGCACAGAAAGAAATGCTCAAGGTGCGCCTGACTCAGGAAGGCGAGACTTCCAGGATCCTAGGAATTATCAAGTATCCATGTTGGGCCGAGACACTTAACAAGTGGCACACTTCAGGAAGTCAGTGTTTGTACTAAACACACCAGAACGATCCAAGGGGAAACATTTAAACGCTGTAAAAAATGGGAAATTAAGTAGGATGTATTCGTTCAAATCTCACCGCAACACTAGGAAGTGGGTACTATAATCATCAGTTCTGTTGCAGAGGTGATGAAAATAGGAACAGGGAGACAAAGTAACTTGTCCAGGTCATGGAGCTAGTAAGCAGTGACAGTGAGATTTGAATCCTGGCCCCAGAGGTAACGCTCTTATACTATCTATTAATCATTGTTACAATTAGTTTGAGATCAAATTGAGCCCAAGAACAAGACAGGAAGAATGAAGGTAACACAGTAATACTAATGCTTTTGCCTGATTAAAAGAAGTGATTATTCACTTAATTTTTAACAGCTTCCCTTGTTTGAACTCCCATTATACTTTGCTATCCTCCTATTAGGTATTTATCACCTTGTACCTCATACAATAACCATGTGATACATGGGATAATATGCAAGAGACTTGGGTTCGAGCCCTAGGTTGGGAAGATCCCTGGAGAAGAAAATAGCAACCAATTCCAGTATTTTTGCCTGGAGAATCCCAAGGGCAGAAGAACCCGGTGGGCTACAGTCCAAAGGGTCGCAGAGTTGGACATGACTGAGCACACCACACACACACACACACACACACACGTGATAACATAAAACTCTTTGTTATGGATATTAAACTTTGCTACTTTCCTCTAATTAGACCTCAGTCCCTAGGGTCTATACCCTGTTCATCTTCATGTGCCCACAAAGCACTAAGTCTGGGTCATGTTGGCACTCCACCAGGACTAAAGGCTATTCCTGACTACAACTGAAAAACTACTGAAAGAAGATAATCTCTACCCCTACACATATTTAATTTATCATCGGTTCGGTTCGGTTCAGTCGCTCAGTCGTGTCCGGCTCTTTGCGACCCCACAGACAGCAGCCCACCAGGCTCCCCCATCCCTGGGATTCTACAGGCAAGAACACTGGAGTGGGTTGCCATTTCCTTCTCCAATGCATGAAAGTGAAATGTGAAAGTGAAGTCGCTCAGTCGTGTCCGATTCTTAGTGACCCCATGGACTGCAGCCTACCAGGCTCCTCCGTCCATGGGATTTTCCAGGCAGGAGTACTGGAGTGGGTTGCCATTGCCTTCTCCGTAATTTATCATCAGTAACTGGATTTCTAAGCCCTCTCATTCCAGGACCCTGTTATTACTGATGATGCTAAAACCATTCAAATGCACTTTATATTCTAAATGGGCATTCTTTCACATGTTCCTAAAGTAGGATGTTGAACCCACTACACGTGTGGCTGTGTCTCAGTGAGCTTCCTATGGCTACTGCTGCTGCTCCTAAGTCGCTTCAGTCGTGTCTGACTCTGTGCGACCCCAGAGACAGCAGCCCACCAGGCTCCCCCATCCCTGGGATTCTCCAGGCAAGAACACTGGAGTGGGTTGCTATTTCCTTCTCCAATGCATGAAAGTGAAAAGTGAAAGTGAAGTCGCTCAGTCGTGTCTGACTCTAGCGACCCCATGGACCGCAGCCTACCAGGTTCCTCCGTCCATGGGATTTTCCAGGCAAGAGTACTGGAGTGGGGTGCCAGTGCCTTCTCCGAGTGACCTTCCTAGGAATGTGATTAGCAGCATGAGTAGGCAGAACTCAGGCAAGCCCCTCCCTTCCAGTCATCTGGATTAATTATAAACACTCCTGTTCCCCTCCTCCAGGACTATGCCGAACAACCCATTTGTCGTCAAGCAGAGCCAATGAATCCACTTTGCTAACGACGTTAGGGACTGGGGCACATTCATCACGATGAAACCTCTCTCAGTATCAGTCTCTGAGTGAATGTGGTCAACAGAGCCCCTTACTGACCCCCACTGGACGTGTAACAAGAGTGAGAAAAATCTTTCCTCATGCTACTCTGCTGAGGTTTGTGAGTTATTTCTTACTGAATGGTGATGCAGCCTAACCTGATCAATACAGTCCCTTGGCCTAAACACTATACTCCAGTGATCCAGCTTTCTGGTTACTTTTCCCCCTTTCTCAATTTGCTGTTGGCAACTTCCAGCACCTGTCCTTCACCACCCTACCCAAGCCTGCAGTGGAGTGCCCTCTGAGAAGGGTATCACAAAGATGATCTCCTTGACCAAACCCTAGTTGGGTTCCTCAGAGTCTTTTTCAACTAGGCCCTGTCCATGGGCATGTTCTCCAATTTTAGCAAGAGTCCTGATAAGTCAGTTTGGCCAGAGTGCCCCACCTTCCAGCTCTGATCACCAATGCTGCTGCTGCTGCTGCTACGTCGCTTCAGTTGTGTCCGACTCTTAGCGACCCCCATGGACTGCAGCCTACCAGGCCCCCCCATCCACGGGATTTTCCAGGTAAGAGTACTGGAGTGGGCTGCTGATCACCAATACCTGACTGATATCTGATTGGGTGCCTTATGCCCCCCATCTCCCAAGGGATAGCCAATCACCTTGGCCTGCCTTTATCAAGAATCCTATTAGGTGGGTTTAGCTTGAATCCCTACCATTATCCTGATATTTCCTTTTAGTAATTTTCCATACACTGACCCCTATTCTGCTTGTTCCTGTCGTTCAGTCACTAACTCTTTTCGATCCCATGAACTGCAGTGTGCCAGGCTCCCCTTTCCTTCACTATCTCCCGGGGCTTTGCTCAAACTGCTGTCTTTTGAGTCAGTGATGCCATCCAACCATCTCATCCTCTGCTGCCCCATTCTCCTCTTGCCCTCAATCTTTCCCAGCATCAGGGTCTTTTCCAATGAGTCGGCTCTTCGCATAAGGAAGCCAAAGTATTGGAGCTCCAGCTTCAGCATCAGTCCTTCCAATTAATATTCAGGGTTGATTTCCTTGAGGATTGACTGTTATATGGCTATAAATTCCCACTTTTCCTTGTTGTATTCAAAGTTGGGCACGATCTTTCTCCTCTTTGCAAAACCCCATTGCAGTGGTCCTGATATTACCATGACGCATAGTCCCCCTGAATAAAGCTTGCCTTACTAGTTCTTCAACAAGTGTCATGAATACATTCTTCTTGGAACACATGTAAAGACTAAGAAAACACTAAATATGATTGTTAGCCATATGACTGCCAGAACATGTGCCCTAGGTAAAGCAACTTTCATTCTGAATTTTCCCCAGAGAATTTACAAAACACTTCTGTGCGCTGCCCAGATCACCCTTCCCATTGTTCAGGAAGGCAACATCGGTGCTGACAACGTTAAGTGATAGTCACTCAGCTCTGTCTCTTTGCAACCCAAGGGCTGCAGCCTGCCAAGCTCTTCTGTCCCTGGAATTCTCAGGCTAGACTGGGCTGCCATTTCCTCCTCCTGGGGGTCTTCCCAACCCAGGGGTCAAACTTGGGTCTCGTGGTGGATTTTTTACCATCTGAGCCACCCGGTGTTAAGGAGAGACAAGCAACAGGCCCCACCTGGAGTCACTTGTTCTAAGCCTATGTCATCACCAAACCAAAACTTGATACCTAAACTTAATTACTGGCTTAATAATAGCACTACCAAATAGGGCTGGGGCTTCCCAGGTGGCTCAGCAGAAAAGAATCCACTTGCTAATGCAGGAGATGTGGGTTCAATCCCTGGGTCAGGAAGCTCCCCCTGGAGAAGGAAATGGCCACCCACTCCCGTATTCTTGCCTGGGAAATCTCATGGACAGAGGAGCCTGGCAGGCTTCAGCCCATGGGGTCGCAAAAGAATCTGACGCTACTTAGCAACTGAACAACTTAATTACAGCTTCAAACCCTCACAGGGCAGAATCTTAAACTAGTCAATCTAGAAATACCTGGTAAGCCCTAGATAGGTAAATGGGGGCAGCCAGATTCGTGGATGGTTGAATAAAGCCCATAAGATCTTTTAAAATTTACTGAGCTGAATTCTCTTTTTCAGCAATCTTGGTGGCAGCAGGGAGAGTCAGAGGAGACTTTTCACAGCTCCGGGGATGATGAGAAGCAAGGCACGGTAGCCACAAATCCTTCGAGCTCTCTTGTCTTTCTCATCATCTCTGTGGTAAGTTCCTCTCAATTCTCAGCTCTGCTGTCTTTGTGCAGAGCTCCCAACCTAGCAGACTGTCCAGTCCAGGGCTTAATGGTTCAGTTTGGGCTGGCAGACAGTTCCATCCGGAACACAAGTCCCTATCCTTGGTTCAATCCACAGTTCCCTATTTGACTAAAATCCCTAGTTCCATGTTGGGAACCGCTGGTGATTCATTCTGCAATTCCTCCTTTGTTTGGAATCCTGGTCTGCGGTCCCATCTGTTGGGGTCAGCTGGTTCACTCCCCAGTTTCACACCAAGAATTGCCAGTCCACAAGGCAGGTCTTTGGTACTGCTGCTGTGTTAGTGTGCACATGTTTGCTGGTAGTTCAAGGCTGCGCCTAATGGAATCTCAGAAACCAAAAGCTGCAAAACCAGTGAGCCTGGATTGAGATCATAAAAGCTATTAGGCAGTGCTTCCTACCTATCTCTAAGACTCCCATACTAAACAAGTTGGTGGCAGGATGGTTAGGCTGACACTAAGTCACCCACCAAACTCCAGCAAATTTTCATCCATCCAGGTACCTTATAAAACACCATACAATCTCTGGCCCACCAAGACATCCTTCTTAAGTATTAATCTGGCTCCAAGAAATTTAAGGCCTAGCTTAAAACAAAAATGGGATGTTTAAGTTCCAAAGAGCTGAGTGGGCCATCATCTTCAGGCGCACCTGCTCGTTATGTCTAAGAATCTAGTCCTGGGAAACATATACACCTATAAAACCTGCAAAATCTTACCAAAACCAACCTAAAATCACAATGGCATGATAAGAAATGTTCCAATTAGACAAGACTGTATTGGAGAAGGAAATGGCAACCCACTCCAGTATTCTTGCCTGGAGAATCCCAGGGACAGGGGAGCCTAGTGGGCTGCCGTCTATGGGGTCGCACAGAGTCAGACATGACTGAAGCGACTTAGCAGCAGCAGTTCATTTAAGAAGTACATTTGAAAGCAAGTGCTCCCATATTAACAAACAGAATGGGAGACCTACTTCAATCAGTATGCAAAAGCTTCCAAAAAGCTGCAAGATTCCAAAATAACATCATTAAAAAATTCATTACAAAAGGCTAATAAAAAATTAAAGATGCAAGGGGTACCTAAATCAAAAGACAATAAGACTGACATAACGCCCGCTGCTCCCCGCTAACTGGCTTGCCTGTGTACTCTCTAAGTCTCTACCTGAACTGACTTTCCACTCTGGGAAGTTACCTTTTAAAATAAATCACCTCACCAAAGCTGCTGTAGATCCTCCTCAGGTACTTTTCACTCCTTGATCAAAGACCAAACTAAAGGACACAGTTAAAGAATTTCCTAAAAGTGTGGAAGAGAACCAAAAGTTTTCTGAAGAATTTAAAGTCCTCATTGGAACCTATGACCAGGGCTGCCAGATCTTCATGAGCTCGTGCAACTGCTGGTAGGACCTGGTGACGCCTAAAAACAATGCAAGAAGCGGAATGGTGGAACCTGCTGACAATATTTAAGATCCTCCATCTTTAACATGGTCCCCTTACAGAGCAGAAAAAGCCTGCAAAATGCAGTTGATCTTTTAGAAGCCACACCTAGAATTTTCCTTGCCCACGAGGATTGGTCAAACATGCAAACAGAAGAAAAACAAATCTGTAGCTGGCTGTGCCTGACTGTAAAACTTGTCTGGAAGTTCTCTTCCTAAGGCATTCTGGGTTCCACACAATAAATAAACCTGCTCTCACTGCCCAACTTGTAAATGGATTATCTCCTGAGATTAGTGGATTGATAAAAAGGTAGATCACAACAAACTGTGGAAAATTCTTCAAGAGATGGGAATACCAGACCACCTTATCTGCCTCCTGAGAAATCTGTATGCAGGTCAAGAAGCAACAGCTAGAACCAGACATGGAATAAAGGACTGGTTCCAAACTGGGGAAGGAGTACATCAAGGATGTATATTGTCACCCTGCTTATTTAACTTACATGCAGAGTACATCATGTGAAATGCCAGGCTGGATGAAGCACAAGCTGGAATCAAGATTGCTGGGAGAAATATCAATAACCTCAGATATGCAGATGACACCACCCTTATGGTAGAAACTGAAGAGGAACTAAAAAGCCTCTTGATGAAAGTGAAAGAGGAGGGTGAAAAAGTTGGCTTGAAGCTCAACATTCAGAAAACTAAGATCATGGCATCCAGTCCCATCACTCCATGGGAAATAGATGGGGAAACAATGGAAACAGTGAGAGACTTTCTTTTCTTGGGCTCCAAAATCACTGCAGATGGTAACTACAGCCATCAAGTTAAAAGATGTTTGCTCCTTAGAATGAAAGCTATGACCAACCTAGACAGCATATTAAAAAGCAGAGACATTACTCTGCTGACAAAGGTCTGTCTAGTCAAGGCTATGGTTTTTCCAGTGGTCACGTATGGATGTGAGAGCTGGACTATAAAGAAAGCTGAGCACTGAAGAATTGAGGCTTTTGAACTGTGGTGTTGGAGAAGACTCTTGAGAATACCTTGGACTGCAAGGAGATCCAACCAGTCCATCCTAAAGGAAATCAGTCCTGAATATTCATTGGAAGGACTAATGCTAAAGCTGAAACTCCAATACTTTTGCCACCTGATGCAAAGAACTGACTCATTGGAAAAGACCTTGTTGCTGGGAAAGACTGGAGGCAGGAGGAAGAGAGAACGACAGAGGATGAGATGGCTGGATGGCATCACCGACTCGATGGACATGAGTCTGAGCAAGTTCTGGGAGTTGGTGATGGACAGGGAAGCCTGGCATGCTGCAGTCTACAGGGTCGCAAAAAGTTGGACATGACTGAGCGACTGAACTAAACTGAAAAAGGCAGAAAACAGGATGGGAGGCCACTGGTTTGACTGAACTCATGACCAATGCTGAGCACTTTGAAAGGACTTTGGAATAAGAGAGTGAACAAAAGTCTGCCCAACTATTCGCCTTTACACTACAACAGGTCCAAGACGAGTGACCAAAAATAATACCTGGGCCTCCCTCCCACAGTGCACCCTTCTAAAGAGTCTATCATCAAAAGGCTGGTCTAGGGATCCACATCTCAACTGTAATCAACCAGGGCACTGGAAAAAAGATTGCTCTCAAAAATTCTATCAAAATTCTTCAACAGCAACTTAAATTCTCTTATATCTTCCCCCTAAAGGGGGCCCTCTTTTGGGCCTCTCCAAGAGTTGACAGGACCACAAGGAATTCTCTGATAAGCTGCCACCAGTAATTCCTTTAAATAGCCAAGGGGAAACTAAAATTAAAATTAATGGAGGGACTTCCCTGGTGGTCCAGTGGTTAAGAAGCCACCTTCCAATGCAGGGGAAGGTTCGATCCCTGGTTGGGGAAATAAGATCCCACATGCCTTGGGGCAACTAAGCCCATGCGCTACAACTAGAGAAAGACTGCGTGCCACAACAAAGACTCAGTGCAGCCAAAATTAAATAAACAGTTTAAAAATATTAAAAGTAATGGGAAACCTTGCCAACTTGTGATAGATACCAGAGCTACAGTCTCTACTTTAAACCCCACGATCATAGGACAACACATCCCTTGGAGTGAAAAAGAAGTTCCCATAGTGGGTGTCTATTAAAATTCTTCCACAACCAGGACAAATGACTCTGGGGCCTTTCACTGAGAAATTTTCCTTTCTTGCTACATGATACAGCTCCAGTCAATCTATTAGGCTTCCCTGGTGGCTCAATGGTAAAGAATCTGTCTGCAATGCGGGAGACCCAGATTCGATCCCTGGGTCAGGAAGATTTCCTGGAGAAGGGGATGGCAACCCACTCCAGTATTCTTGCCTGGAGAATCCCACGGTCAGAGGCTACAGTCCTTGGGGTCGCAAAGGGTCAGACATGACTGAGTGACTAACACAGCTCCGAACTATCAGGTAGTGATCTCCTTTCTGAATTAAAAGGGCTAATACATTTTGCTTCTAGTGGACACCTCACCTTAGAATTTCCTGACCAAGCTGAACCTGATCCTTGATGTTCTTTACAGTCTGTCCTTGATATACGAGGGAAAGGATTCCAGCAAAAGACCTCTAACTTAATCAAGGTGCCTGAAAATCTGTGGGCTACCTCTAACACTGACCCTGGAAGAATAAAAGGTGCAGAACCTGTAAAATTTTCATAGAGGAAACCAAACCTCTTCCTAAACTGCCTCAACAGCCATTAAAACCTGAGGTGATGCAAGGTCTTATACCAATAATAGAAGACCAATTCCCTCAGGGGCTAACCATTCCCTGTACCAGCCCCCGTAACACCTGGTCTTAACAGTCCCGAAACCCAGTGGGTGGGGATGGCAATTTGACTTGAGATGAGCAAGATTCCCTACTTCCCTGCTGTTCCATACCCCAAAACCCTTTGTCACAAGATTCATCAGACTCGTAATGGCTCACAGTTGTGGACCTCTGTCCAGTCTTCAGCATGCTGGGACACCAACAACCAGGGGCTATTCACCTTTACTTGGAACAAACAACAATATACCTGGGACAGGCAAACTTGGAGGGTTCAGTGAGACCCCTTCTTACTTTTCCCAAATGCTCCACCAAAACTTAGGTACCCTCCATTTCCCCAGGAAATCGACCCTTCTACAGTAAGAATATAGCCAAACTTTTGCTATTTTCAAGTACCAAAGAGGCATCCATAAAGAATCCCATTTATTTGCTATAACAGTTAGCTAAACAGGGACATAAAGTCTCCAAGGAAAAATTATAATTATCTTCAGACACTACTCATTACTCAGGTCATAATCTAAGCACTGAAGGAATCCACAGAGCTCCAAAAAACCAAGCTGATCCCCAGATTCCCTAGGCCACATCTAAACAACAACCTTGTGGATCCATAGGCCTGGCTGGTTATTGCAGAGTACGGGTTCCTCATTTTTCCTCTATCAGCTTTCCCACTCTATGAACTAAGAGCTCAATCGCTGAACCAGCTCCTGGGGAAGATAAACATGAGCAGGCCTTTATGAGACTAAACCAAGTGCTGCAAGAACTGCCTGCCCCAGGGCACCCAGCTTCAAAATCTTTCACCTTATCTGTACATGAAACAGAGAGCCAAGCCCTGGGGATGCTCAAGCAAGAACATGAGAAGTACAGAAGTGAAGTGAAAGTCGCTTAGTCGTGTCCAACTCTTTGCAACCCCATGGACTGCAGCCCGCCAGGCTCCTCTCCTCTGTGCATGGGATTCTCCAGGCAAGAATACTGGTGTGGGCTGCCATGCCCTTCTCCAGGGAAACTTCCCGGCCCAGCGATTGAACCCATGTCTCTTACGTCTCCTGCATTGGCAGGCAGGTTCTTTACCACTAGTGGCACCTGGGAAGCCCTAGGAAATGACATTTACTTACAAACTCCACACGCTGCTCAAAATCTCATTTCGGAAGTAACTCAACATTTCTCTGCAAACATACTAACCTCCTATGAGACGATTCTGCTTTCAGCACCTAAGTCTGCATCCAAAACAAAATAGTCTCCTACGTTACTGCCGCCAGAGAAGGCAATGGCACCCCACTCTAGTACTCTTGCCTGGAAAATCCCATGGACGGAGAAGTCTGGTAGGCTGCAGTCCATGGGGTCGCTAAGAGTCGGGCACAACTGAGCGACTTCACTTTCACTTTTCACTTTCATGCACTGGAGAAGGAAATGGCAACCCATTCCAGTATTCTTGCCTGGAGAATCCCAGGGACGGGGGAGCCTGGTGGGCTGCCGTCTATGGGGTCGCACAGAGTCGGACACGACTGAAGTGACTTAGCAGCAGAAGCAAGCAGCATGTTACTGCTGCTGCTGCTAAGTCACTTCAGTCGTGTCCGACTCTGCTACCCTTGACCAAAGAAGGTGAGCCAATGACCTTTGTGACACTGTATCCTAATTCACAAAGTGCCCCTTTGACTAATCCTGATCTAATTTTGTCTGTTGATTGGTCACACTGTAAACAAAAAAGCGAATTTCCAAGCTGGCTATGTTGTCATTACCCAATATGAATTTTTAAGAAGGTAAGTCTCCCATAAGCTAAATCAGCCCAACAAACAGAGCTCCACGCCCTGACCAAGACCATGCCAGTTACCAGAAGGACAAATGGTTAGGATTTATACTGGCAGCTGGTATGCCTTTGGGATCAACCATAATTGGAATGTTAAGGAAGCAAAGGGTTGTGTTTTTTTGGTCTACCAGTCTTAGTGACTCAATTATGTCCAACTCTTTGTGACCCTACGGACGGTAACCCGCCAGGCTGCTCTGTCCATGGAATTCTCCAGGCAAGAATACTGGAGTGGATTGCCATTCCCTTCTCCAGGGGATCTTCCTTACCCAGGGATCAAACCTGGGTCTTCTGCATTGCAGGCAGATTCTTTACCATTTGAGCCACCAGGGAAGCCCTTTAAGTCTACCAGGACCCCAGAAAAAACAGACAGCAGGTAAAAAACCTTGTTGCTGCTCCTCCCGTATCTGTTGAAACTGCTATCATAACAACTGAGGCTCACACTATAAAGATTGAACCTGAGTTATCAGGGGACTGCGTTAGCTGACTTCTGTGAAAAGGCAGCAGCAACAGAATCTACAAAGGTTGTGGATCATGTGGATGAAGTCCATTCTGTTCCTGCAAAAAATAATCCCTTGTTGCCAGACTTTTGCCATCCTGATGTCCCTACAACAGGCAACTGCCTGCTTCTTAGGTTTTTGTTTTTTTGTTTTTTGTTTTTGATGTGGACCATTTTTAAAGTCTTTATTGAATTTGTTACCATATTGCTTCTTTTTTATGTTTTGCTCTTTTTGACCATGAGGCATGTGGGGTCTTAGTGACCAGGAATCAAACCCCCTCCTCCTACATTGGAAGGCGAAGTCTTAACCACTGGACCACAGCCTGCTACTGAGTCAGAGAAATCATGATCTTCAAACGGCAGCTGTCAATTCAATGAGCAGTCAGGGCTACTGCGGAACCCAGGAGAGTGCTTGGTTCTTCCCGGATCCCCAGCAAACTCCATTTTTCAGGTTTTGCCTTCCTTCATCCACTGTGGTGCGATTAAAGTGACTCAAATCAGGAAATAAACATTGACAGTGTTAGGTAGTTAGAATAGAAAAAAGGAGTCCAAAATGGCAGTGGCTAAAAGACAAAGAAGGGAAAAGCCTGTGAAAATAGAACAAAGGAAGGTCTGAGGACCAGAGTGAGGACTTCAGGTAAACAAGCAGCACTCTTGGCTAGCCCCGTTTACACAGGGCAGGCCCAGGAGGAGAAAAAAACATACAAAAAGAGGAGCCAAAATTGGGCCAGCGCCTCTCTTCTCTTCACATCTTTTGGGTCGGCATTCCCTCACATCTCGAGGATGTATTTTCCTTTACTTTCTAAATAAAACTGAGCTGTAACATGGAGCTGAAACTCTGGCCTGTCCGAGGGCTATAACGCTGGTCCATCCATCACTTCATATTTTTGTTGCGACAAGACAGAACCAAGGAAATTACACACTCCCCCAACAGTAGGAGGCCTTCTATAAAATCGCAAAAACAGTTCACCACCAATGTCTGACCTGCCAGCTCCTCAAACCTGGGAAACGATGTTTGTTCTCAGAGGCCTCAAACCTCCCTCTGAACCCTCTGAATACCTGCAGCTGGACTACATTCAACTGCCACTTAGTGGGGGTTATCAATATGTTCTTACCATATGTATGTTTTCTGGATGGCCTGGAGACTTCTGCTGCAAGGTCCACGGTTTCGTTAAAGGGAGCAGCTTGACTCCATGTTGGATCTGCTTCTTTAACCTTTGCTTCCCATTGCTTTTGTTCACTAAAAGGATACTGTGTCCATACATAATGACCTGCCTGGGGGAACCCTGCCCCTCTGCCCAAATGTTAAACCAAGGAGCCTTTGTTCAGGACTCTGTCCACTAATAGGTGACTAAAAGAAGGAAGAAATTAATCCATTGCCTCCCCTGGCTTGCCATTACAGGAGATTTTGCAAGATTAATGGCCTTTTCACTTTGATTTCTCACCACCCGCCCACCTCCATCTCTGTTCTATAAAAGAACCTGGCATCCAGACCTGGATAAGATGGTTATTTTGAGACATTAGTCTGCCATCTTCTTGGTCAGTTGTCTTTCCAAATAAAGTCACATTCCTCACCTCAACGCCTCGTCTCGGATATACTGGCCTGTTGTACAGCTTGCTTGTAGGCAAACTTTGCCATCCTGACATCCTTACAACAAACAGCCTGTTTCTGAGTCAGAGAAATCATGATGGGCAAACAACAGCTGTCAATTCAATGACCAGTCAGGGCTCTCAGGAACCCAGGATGCCGGGCTCCCCACCGCCTGCCCATCATGATTTCTGACTCAGACGCAGGCCGCTGTCTATTGTAAGGAAATTGGGACGGCAAGAGTCTGGCAGCAAGACTGCGGTGACTGGTGGGAACTGCATTCCCACTTGGGGTGAACCTTCCACAGCCATCACTGACAGGCAACCACTTCACTGGGCAAATCGTATAAAGCTTTAACAAAACCCTGGAAACTTGAAACTGTCCCTGTCACCCTCAACCATCAGGCAAGATGGCTGAGATCAATATGGATCCTCAAGGTTAAAAATCTCTAAACCTGCTCAAATTATGAGCCCCCCTTGGCCTGAGGTAGCGCCTCTGCTTCTGTTGACTATTCCCTGGACCTCCTCTCCTATACCTGTGTTATAACCCGACTTTTCTATCCACTTTAAAATCTTCAACTTGGTGGCCTTCAAATTTGAGTAATTCATGTTTCTTGATTTTAAGAAACAAGGGGCTCTCGAGGGAAATGAGTACAATTCCTCCCTTTAAAGTTCATGGCAAAAGATATGGGGTTTCATCCTTGCTTGATGTGCCAATTACTTTTCGACAGTATTTGAAAAATATTAAAAAGCCTAAAAGACAAAGCAAGGAAATCTATATTCAAAACCCCAAGCCTGGCCTTTACAATGCCTCTGGGTGGTCCATATTTGCATTGGGAGATTTGGTTTGGCATTTTAACCAAGGTAAATAGATTCTCACTCTCCTCTGAGCCTGAAAACATTCAAAGAGAGAGGATCCTCTTTCGGTAATCTACACCTTCTGAAAGTGAACAAAGTCACACTTTTTAAGGAAACAAGCAGAGAAGTTTTCTGTTATTCTTTCTCCCACAAAATACACACCAGTTCCCACAATGCTTTGCTCTTCTGATACTAATGGGGTGGATGGTGAAACAGGAGACTCATTTCAGTTTTAAAAGGGGACACTGTCCAAACACACATTCCCCACAGGGCCTTCTACCCTTTCAGCCACTCAAACCCACCGCCTGCTAACACCAACTCCTAAAATCCCACAAGCTGAATCCAAAACAGAATACTGTGATCATCCCCTCCACGTGGGCCCACTGCAGCATTCAAACACTTGGTCAACTTTTAAAGGCTTCCATATGTGCCTTACAGGATCTAAACCACTTTCAAAAGGAGAGGACTTCATTCCACTTCAATTACTAAAATCTTCAGCTTGTCAAACAAAGAAACAGGTACTATTTCAAGTTGGGAGTGGAAAAATCCATACCCAATGAGAGAAACTGATGTTGGCAAAGGATATAAAATAGTGCCAGCATTTATTCATTAGCACTATTTAAAATACATGTGATACTCTTGGCTTCACTCTACATATTAACATAAAATAGAAATCTGACAAATGAATAAAAATTCCTCCTTTCTCACCAGAAAGGAGCCAAAGGACTGCTCTGCTCAGAGGAGAGTGTCAGATCAAAGCCAGATCAAAGGGATTAGACCAAGGGACTCACAGAGGAAAACACAAGACTCAAACCATCCTACCCATCACTTCTAGAAAATGACAGGCTGTCTTCCTCAAGGCTGTCGTTCCCCCAGCAGAAATGTTTAACGGGATACTGGTTCAGGAAGGTAAAGCTTCTAGAATTTGAGGCATTACCAAGACCATGTTCATACTGGGCCCAGCTGTGCAATAGAAACTACATTTTAGGAAGTGAATGTTTTACTAAACACACTACAAATAATCCAAGGGGAAAGAATTAAATCGTATAATAAAAGGAAAATTAAGTGGGATGTATTCTGGCTAATATTTCAGGTCAATAAAGCTTGTTGAGAGCCACTGTGTGTAAAAACCCTCTGCTGAAATATACAAAGGATGCCTCAGGGAGCCTAGAGTCTAGAAATGGAAGGAGGCAGATACATGTTTCATTTTTAAAAAGCATACCTTTGGTTCAAAGCAGAGCAAGATCACACAAGTCCCTGAAAAAAAGAAGGCTAGAGAGTGATATCATGGCTGTTGAATAACAAAAAGCATCCTCCATACACTGAGAATGTGCCACATATTGCACCCAGGGCTTTCATTATCTGCACGCCTTACAATAATTTTGCAAGCCAGGTACTGATGTTCCCATTTCACAGATGGAGAAACTGAGGCTCTCAGAGGCAGTCAATGGAATATCATGCTTCTTCTTTTCCTTATGCTGCCTCTTAGATGTTATGCTCTTCTTCCCTTGTAGAAGGATAAAGAAATGAACTTAGCTTAGGGCAGGGAAGATTTCAGCAGAAAACCAGAGCATCTAAACTAGGGCTTCTCAGGCTTGGCTGTTCTGTGCATTATAAGCTGGCCAGGAGCCACCCTCACCTCTTCCCACTGCAGATGCCAGCAGCCACCCTCTCCCCCCAAAGGTGAAAGCCAAATTGCCCAAATGTCCCCCGGGAAGGACAGTCACTCTTGGCTGAGAACCACTGATCTAAAGAAACACACTGGAGGGACGTCCCTGGTGGTCCGGGGTTAAGATGTCACCTTCCAATGCAGGGGGTGCAGGTTCCATTCATGGTCGGGGAGCTAAAATCCCACCTGCTTCATGGCCAAAAAACCAAAGCATAACACAGAAGCAACATGGCAACAAATTCAATACAGACTCTAAAAATGGCCCACATCAAAAAACATATAAAAAATAAAATATAAACACAGGGGAAAGGGCAGATCTCTTCCTATAAATCACTCAATAAAGGAAAGATGACTATTCACACAGCCACCGGCCTAAGGGCAAGAGACGGGAACAGCGGCTCTGCAGTTCCTTCCAGCCCTGCCACTTTGAGCTTGAGCCACACAGACAGAGCCCATGGACCTGACTCCCAGCACTGGCCCCACAGTGACCTGTACCACACAGCACCTGTGCTAAATAAATATATGCTCTTCAAACTGGCATCATGTGCCCTGGCATCCATGAGGCTTTCTGCAGAGTGTGCAGGAAAGGAGAGAGCTAATAACATTGTTATCTCCAGATCTCGACCTTCTGTCTGCAGGCTTTCCAAACACTGACCGGCCAGAGAACACACCTGCGGTTGAAGAGTCATTCAAGGTCTCCTCTCCCACCTCCATTACCAGGGGTAAAAAAGGAAACCCAAATCTCACTGTGATGCTTGACCACAAGGTATAAAAGCATGCTTCTGTAGAAGAGCTTCTTCGGGTACTTTTTAAAAGAGGTTGGAATAGCATTTAGATTTTACTTGGGATTCAAAGAATGATGTCATCGTTTTATTTGTAAAGGTCAAGGTTTACAATATTCTGGAAATGACATTCACAGTGATTCTTTACAGTTGCAATAAAAATGTTAGATGCCAACCTAAAATGTGTGGAGGTGGGGGAGCAGTAAAATTTTTAAAAACCTTTACAGACGTTATAAGAGAGAAAGAAGGCTGGAGCGTAATGAAGCACGCTGGTGGTGTCTGTTCCCCAGACAACCTGTTGGTCAAAGGCAGTCATCCTCTCCAGTGTCTGCAGCTCATTTTTATCACAAAGAATGCCACCGGGGGACCTCCCTGGTGGTCCAGGGGCCGCAGTTCAACTCTCCCCATGTAGGGGACCCAGGTCATTCCCTGGTCCCACGTGCCATAACCAAGACTTGGTGCGGCCAGATAAGGTAAAAATAAATACATAAATAAAAAGAATGCCCTTGACTCTAACATAAATTTCTGCTTTCACATGCTTACCACACTAACGGCATTAGCTGCTCTGTACCCCGAAATGAAACGATGGGGAAGGACTGCAGGATTGACAGGAACTGAAAATTAGAGGGCGTGTAGGTCACCTGGTGGGCAGATGTCTTCCCAGGATTAAGGACCCAGTTAGGGTTCCAGATCACAACGAAGCTGCTAGATCATGTAGGCCCCAGAACACTACACTGCTTCAAACACTTTTGCTTCCAACTCAACTTTGAAGTAAGTTCATTTTTGCAACAAAAAAAGTCTCACAGCTGGGCTTCCCAGGTGGCTCAGCCGGAACAAATCCACCTGCCAATGCAGGAGACACTCAGGAGACATGAGTTCCATCTGTGGGTTCTGAAAGATTCCCTGGAGTAGGAAAAGGCCACCCAGTCCAGTATTCTTGCCTGGAGAATCCTGTGGACAGAGGAGCCTGGTGGGCTATAGTCCACAGCATTGCAAAAAGTCGGACACAACTTGAGTGATGGAGTGCACATGCAAAGTCTTGCAGCTGCCCGGGAAAAATCAACCAATCCACCCTCTGGACTGTCTTTGCCAGAGACTGTTATTCATTTGGTGCTCAGCAAGATACCTGGGCACCATATTGAGAATCAAACGCGTGGGGCATGCGCACACCTCAAGGAGATGCGCTAATCCTCTGCCTGGCCCAGTCTAATTCTCTTGTTCCCCTCTAGTAACACATCCAGGCTTTTCCTATCAGCATGTGAGTGTGTTCTTGAGGAACTGTGTCCTGCCACAGTAAAAGCTACCCTAAATAGTACTTTCTTAGTATCCCACATAAAGAAACAACGAACTATGTTGGGAAGAGGATGAACTGGCTTTGGAACCTGACCAACCTACATTTGAAATCCAGTCCTTCTACTAACCGGCCTGCTGTGGCCTTGATCGAGTGGCTTAATGTTTCCAGTCACCCAATTCCTTGTTTGCCAAGTGTAGATAGAAATGCCAGCCTTACAGGAATGTTGGGAAGAGCCGATGAAGTGTGAGTGTGCAGGGGAAGTGCTGAGTGAGTGCCAGCAGTGCGAGGGCCGCGAGAGACCCTGGAGCCCTCACCTGGTTGCAGCGTGCATCGGTGGGTGTTGCCCCTGCAGCGGGCACTCCAGCATGCCTCTGTAGTGAAATGCCAGCAACGTCCTGAGAGCCAAGAACATTCCTTCTTGGCTGGCTCTAACAGAATACTTTTGCCTTGTTTCCAACACACTTCAGCAGAACAGCCTCCACTCCTCCCCCTTCCTAAACAGTGCACTAGAACCAGCAATTCTTAATCTCATTAGTCACAATTACCCGCTTTTCCCTGGAACCCTGCCTTTAGCACAAATGCATAAACTTTTGCATTAATTATATTGGGTTCAATGACCACCTGGAAACTCTCATATGCCTGCCCTCCACGGTGACTGCTTCAGAAGCCTCCTCTAAACAAAGACTCGGAGATGCTTTATAAACCCGTGGCACCCAGGCGGCGGCGTCTATGTTAACAATGCAAACTTCACACTGACAGCCTGGTGCCAGCGTTCCTGCAGAGAAAAAGCAAAGGAAACAAGTCCGAGGTACCAACGAAGAGATCCCAGTCAAGAGGACTCCTTTTTTTAACGTGGACCCAGGGAATGGTTTATAAATTTCAAAGAAAGACAGTAGGACTTACTTTAGGCAATTCTCAAAAGAAGTGAGCTCCAGAAGTTCTCTGTCCCAACAAAGTTCCCAAAAGAACTATTTTCTCACATTTTCTAGGGCATGTAGAAGACGCAAACATTGCTAGGAAAAGGAATCTCTGATCAAGGAAACAACTACTTATATGGTATTTGAGACCCACAAAGTATTATGGGGAATTAGCTAGATTCATTAAGGAGAGAGAGCAAAGGCAATTATCCGACGTGAAAAGAGCTATGGTCCTGCGCTGGTTTTGCCGTATCATCTGCCTGGCACAAAAGCATACCAATCGCTTGGCAAAAAACACGGCTACACTTAAGGCATAAAAGAAATATCAATGGCTCATAGGGAAAACGGGCAACAAACCCAAAAGAACAGACAAGCTCAACTTTTTTATTTCTCACAGAGAACGCTGGCTAAAATGGATAAGTTCTGGTTTTAGAGTCAAACAGAAGTGATTTGAATCCTGCCTCTGCTGTGTATCAACTCACTTCACTCCGTTTTATCATTTGTAAAACACAGATAATGTCTACTTCACAAGATTAATATAGGGATTAAAATCAGATTAACAGAAGAGCTGGAGTTCAATATATAAAAATTAACTGATATAAACTGTCCTCTAGAAGACTAGAGTCAGACTGCCTAGGTTCGAATCCTGGCTCTCTAACTTCTCAGCTGAGCAATTTTCAGTAAGTCACCTGACATCCTTGTGTCTTAGTTTCCTTGTCAAACAGAATTACAAATAATATCTACCTTAGCAGATTTGTGTGAGGATTCAATATGTTCATACATGAGAAGTAGTTTAAAATGCAATACCTGGTCAAGTACTCAATACATTTTCGTAAATATATGGGGAGTGAAATACATTTAACTCAACACATTTACTAAATACACTAAATATATTTAGTGATATACATTTAGGGCAATACATTTAGGAAATGTATTAAGCACTGCTAAAATGCTCAGTACTATTTTATTATACATAAAAGTATTATCAACAACTTTTGTTTTCTTTGATGGCGCAAAGCACCTGAAAGAATGAACAAGAATATACTTAAGTTTGCAACGCATGCGTGTGACCTTTACATTTGATGCTATTAAGTAACAGAAAGAAACAAAGTGATACACTCAATCTGGGAGAGTGAATGGCCCTTTGAGGTAACTGGGTTTGTTTTTTGTGTTTTTTTGCTGTGCCCCATGGCATGTGGGATCCTTGTTCCCCAACCAGCGATCCAACCAAGCTCCCCTGCACAGAGTCTTAACCACTGGACTGCCAGTAAAGTCGTTTTGTTTTTTTGTTTTTTTTTTTTTTGAGGTAACTGTTGATAAAGCCTGTGCACACTTGTCTGTGCTAAGAGATGTGGCTGGGTTTAAAAACTTGGCATGGATTTTACCAGACTGTTCTACGTGACTTTTTGAGTGTGAACAGAGCAGCACCCATGCTTCATCTCCAAGAACTGCTTGACTCAACACAAGGGAAAGGCTCATTTATTAAATGCAGACTCTGGAAGGAGTGTTTGAAGAAGTAGGAGGGGTGGGGAAAAAAAGTTCATAGAGCCCTCTCTTAGACATAAAATGTGGTGACAGAAACACCTGGTGACTTCCTCTTACCATCTCAGTTCATTAGAAACAAGGGGCCGGGGACCACTGCTGTCAGAGCTCTTCCCCGTTTTCCTGTGGTTACATTTATCTTCTCTGCCCATATCCCTAGTGGAGATTATTCTTAATAACACAGACCTGTAACACCACAAAAGCCTCAGGACGTATTTCCAGCAGGAGAGGAGGAAAGGCTGGGTGTAGGGAGAGGCTGAGCCATCCCTCCGCCTCCAGGGAACCGAGGAGCAGAAGCTCAGCAACCTTGAGGTCCAAGGAGAGCAAGCAGGTGCCCCAGTGCCTGATGCCCCAGACAAGGAAGAGACAGAGAAGATGTCCTGGGCCAAGAAGTCGCTCCAGAGCTGATCCGGCTGAAGAAAGCCTGCACGTTATTTACAAATACCAATGATGGTGCTGGAAGATTTTTTAAAAGACATGGCTCTTGGAGCACTGGATCCTCAAACCTCAAGAAACATTGGGAGGTTGGTCCCTACGAAGAGAACAAATGATCACTTGGCGACAGGAGTGTATGATTTTATTTTACTAAGAAACATAGTCAGAAGAGCAGAGTTTGGGTCCATTTTCTTCCATGCCAAAACTTTTGGTGAAAATCTGGCATTCTAAATAATCAGAGGAATTATGAATCACATTCCCACTGGTACCCTCAGGTTGCAACTTGCAGTGAATGCAAATTTCAAATTTACTAATACTGTGCAACATATTTCTCTGTAATTTCCAGGATGAAAATGTGTACATAAGCAATCACCCTTATCTGTGTTAATATTAGCCATATGCTGCCTTCTGCAGCTACCATGCCTTAATGTTAGTAATATTTTCTGCTCATCTGGAATATTTGGAAGCAATTTTGCACAACCCTTAACTACAGCAAGTCTACAGCCCAATTGAGAGGCATTCCAGGCAGGAAAATGGCTGGCTACTTGTTCTGCCCCTTACCTAGATGTGGGAGAGTCCAGGAAAACGAATATATTCCATCTCCTGTATTTGGTTGAGTTCTTTAATTTCCTAAGTAATTTCCTGTCCTGATCCCGGGTTTCTGTTCACCCTTGGTATAAGTCATGAGACTCCCGCACTCTCAGTTCCCATCAGTGCCGCCAGGATCACTGCCCTCGCGATGACGACGCACGGATTTTTAAGGCCAGAGCGCTGCGGGAGAGGGGGAAGGAGGGCCACGCGGCAGCAAAGGTGTTTACGAAAACATATCCCCCAGCCACACTTTTTTTGTGTGCAGCCATAAGAGAAACGGGCACCTTCTTGCGCGAGTGTTTCATTAATGCCTTGCTGGAAGTGCATTCCCTTCCTTCCACTTGGCGGGTAGCAACAGCATCTAAGAGCTTTGCAGACAGCTGAAAATGTACTCAAAACAGCATCCCGCCCTCCCTCCCTCTGCAGCCTCCCCCTCCCCGTCAGCTGGTGGCCCAGGGGGGTGCGGGTTTCACTGCTGCTAGCTGTCAGCTCCCCGGGAGAAAAACCGAGGCGGGGCGCCCCGGGACGCCGCTCCCAGGGCACAAGGTGGGCGACAAGGTGATGACACCACGGCTCACTCTTTCTCCTCTGCGCTCACCTCCTGGCTCGGCCGGGAGAGCGGCAGCACGGGGCTGCCGCGGGGGTTGGGGAGGGGTGGGGGTAGGCTCTGGCCGCTTTCGGGCGCCGCGGAGCACGCAGGAGCCCGGGGAGGGGGCCGAGGCCAAGGTCCGGCTGCGGCTGCAGCGCCGCACCGCTGCCGGGCGGCTGCGAAAGCCGAGGACCCCTGGGGACGGCGGTCCGGGGAGCGCGACCCCCCCGCCCCACTCCCGTTTACCTGCACGCGGGCGGCGGCGGCGGCACTGGGCTAGCGAGTGCGGCGGCGGCGGCGCCCGAGCGTTTCCCGAGGGCGGCGGGCCGGGCGCGCGCAGGATGTGCTGTCTCACGCTGCGCCGGCCCTCGGCTCGCGCTCCTCGGGCACCCGGCACTTCCTCCCTCTCCCGAGCGCGACACTGACAGCTCCCCGCGCGCACCCAGGCGGGGGCTCGCCCCGCCCCCGGCCCACGCCCTCCGCGCTCCTCCCCCCGGAGGGCCCTCCGCACCCGGGCCCGCGGGGAGCTGCTGGCGCCGGCCAGAGGCTCAGAGCGGCCAAGGACCTGGGACCCCTAGGCCACCGCTAGGACTCACCTACGAGGCTGCAAACGAAGAGCGTCGGTGTTTGGGGCGCTCCTGTCCGCCAGCCAACATGGAACAACTTTCACTCCTTGAGAACTACTTTAGGTTATTTAAATAGAAATAGAGCTCAGATCCATCTGCTACACCCTAAGACTTACAGATTTTGTCTTAGTTTTGCCCAGAAGAGGAAACACATATTCAACTTGGCAACATTGTTTCATAAAGTCCTAGCTTTTAAAACTCTGGGTAACAAAATACCATGCATATGCTAAGTGAAATAAGTCAGATAAAGACAAATCACTTGTATCTGGAATCTTAAAAAATACAAGGAACTACTGAATACAACAAAAAAGAAGCAGAATCACAAATACAGAGAATAAGTTAGTGGTTACCAGTGGGAGGGGTGGGAGGGGTTATTAGAGGGGTAGAAGGTTAAGACGAGAATATAGCAAATACCTTTAAACATTGTGAAATCACTGTATAGTACACCTGTAACGTATAATGTGTAAACAAGCAGAACCAAATAGGGCCTTCACAGGGGCAGACCCTTCACCCGTATCCTCTGCTTTATCTCCTCTGAGAGTGCCTAGATAACAGCATTTGATGCACATTTCCTGAGTTGTTTTCACAGAGGCTAAAGACCCCCAGGTGGAAGCTGTTAACTAGTTAACTATTCAAAAGATAGAGAGCATGAAGCTCCCCAAACCTACTGGAGCATAAGGACAACTCCTAAACCTAAGGATAACCCCTGACACGCCCTGTTACCTCACCATTAACCAATCAGAGAATTGTGCACAAGCTGATCACCTTACCCTGGGGCTTGCCTCCCTCACCTTGCCTTTAAAACTACTCTGCTGGACCCCATTGTGGATTTCAGGCTTTTTGAGCACTGGCTGTCCCAGACTCCTTGTATGGTGCCTTCGAATACATGCTGCACTTTCCCCATCACAGCCAGGTGTCAGTCGGTTGGCTCTGAGCAGGCAAGCAAACCCAAGTTTGGTTCAGTAACAAATGTATATCAACTGTACTTAATTTTTTTTTTAAAGAACACATGAAAAAGGAAAGAAAATGAATAAGTATCTGAGTAACCATTCTTGGACTCCCCCAAAGCTGCCATAACAGACAAGTTTTAAGACTCAGAAATGGAGTTTGGGATTCTAATCAATGCAGGTTTGGCCCCATTTTTACGTAAGCTCTTCATCATGTTTCTTAGATATCTGTGGGGTCTTTGTACACATTAGAATGAGAGTGGAGAGCTAGGACTGTATCTTATTCACAGCAGTATCCCCAAACACTACAATAGTGTTTGATGAATAACAGATGCTCAATAAATATTCATGAATTTACTTAATTGAGAAGTACTACAGTATTTGCAAAATAAATATAGATCTTATCGTAAATACAATATCAGACCTATATATAAAACAGCTTTCCTTAATCCAATTTTTGCCTTCCTAGCAAATTATTGCAAGCACAAATATGTCTAAAAAAGAGAGTTAGAATATCTTTAGTAGGAAAAAATTGAAGGTATTCCAGGAGAAAAATTCTATGAAACGAATACTTGCTACTGCCATGTATTAGATATTTAATGAATGTCAAACTCAACATACATTTTCCTTTAAAATTTTTCAATAACACTATGTGCCAGATACAATGCCATGCCTGTAGAAAACAAATTTGAGTCTCAGAAGTTAACTACCTTGCCCAAATTTCACAGCTACTGAGTGATTGACCTGACATTGGAATCCTTGTTCACCTGACATCACAGCTTGTCCATTCCCACTTGGGGTTACTGTCTTTCCAGTATGAGGATTGTTGAAATGTCCACTACTTGCAAAGCACTGTGTTAGAAGTTTCAGATGGTCCAAAATTGAGGACAATGTAATCCCTTTTCACAAGTAAGGTTAAAATCCAGTTGAAAGTGGAAAAAAACAGTCAAGTGTTAGGTGCTCAGTCATGTCCGACTCTTTGCGACCCCATGGACTGTAGCCTGCCAGGCTCCTCTGTTCATGGGATTTTCCAGGCAAGAATTCTGGAGTGAGTTGCCATTTCCTCCGCCAGGGGATCTTCCCAGCCCAGGGATTAAACCCAGCATCCCTTGGGTCTCCTGCATTGGCAGGGAGGTTCTATACCATTATGCCACCTGGGAAGCCCAATGTAAATTGATAATTAAAGTCAAATAATAAGGAAATGACCAAAGTAGTACAATGTGCAGAGAAGGCAATGGCACCCCACTCCAGTACTCTTGCCTGGAAAATCCCATGGACAGAGGAGCCTGGTGGGCTGCAGTCCATGGGGTCACGAAGAGTCAGATACGACTGAGCGACTTCACTTTCACTTTTCACTTTTCACTTTTCACTTTCATGCATTGGAGAAGGAAATGGCAACCCACTCCAGTGTTCTTGCCTGGAGAATCCCAGGGACGGGGGAGCCGGGTGGGCTGCCGTCCATTGGGTCACACAGAGTCGGACACGACTGAAGCGACTTAGCAGCAGCAGCAGCAGTACAATGTGGGCTCTCAAATAAGAGCCCAACTGGTATGAGTGAGGGAGATGGTAGGAGGAAATTAGGATTATGAATATGGATAATGTTAGAAATGATAGGTAAAGTGCTTCACAGTATAAATGAAGAACAGAGAACATTTTCAGGCATAAACAAAGCTCTAAAGAAGAGGAAGCACTATGTGTACTTAACAAATGTTGAGTGAGCCAGCTTTGTGGAGCATAACAGATTCTTAGGGGAGCAGCTGTGGGCCTTAAGGGATGCTGAAGAGCAGACAATGAAGTACCACCGTTACAGATATTTGAGCAGGAAATGACACTTGGGAAGAATCATCTGAGGGTATCTAAGTGAAGGGGACTGGAACATGCAAAGGCTAAGGAAGCCAATCCCCAGTTCATTGTAAGAATCCAGGCCAGGATTGTTGTTTAGTCTCAAAGTCGTGCTTAACTTTTTTTGCAACCCCATGGACTGTAGCCCACCAGCCTCCTCTGTCCATGAGATTTCGCAGGTAAGAACACTGGATTGGGTTGCCATCTCCTTCTCCAGGAGATCTTCCTGACTCAGGGATCAAACCCACATTTCCTGCATTGGCAGGCAGATTCTTTACCATTCAGCCACCAAGGAAGCCCAGGCCAGCATTAAGAAGGCCTAAATTTGTCAATGGTATTCATCATGAATAACTTGAAATACATTCTTGGCACAAATTAAGCCCTCAATAAAGAGCAGTTGTAATTATTTTCATTATCATGTACTCAGGCATAGTACAGATATTGGGTGTGGGACTGGAAATGAATAAGAAATAAATGGTCTCTATATTCCAGAGACTCAAAATCTAAAGAAAAGACACTATTGGTTGTAATACCAGGGAGACTAAGAAAAGCAGGATATTTAAAGCATTTGTCATGAGAGATTGAGAAGGAGAAAATGCATTCCAGTTGAGAACTCTTGAGAAGTAGAAGGTCTTGTCAAAGAGGTTCTGGGTGTCTTTGTTTAGTTAGATGCACATTTTCACATATGGTGATACGCGCTTGAGAATGAGGTTAGGAAACCAGCAGAGAAAGAGGCAGAAACCTTATGTATATTAATAGATCTTACATTTTTAGAGCACTCTAGGTTTACAAAAAAATGTGCTGAAAGTACAGAGTGTTTCCTACATACTCCCTACAAATTATAAACTAACCCATTTCACTTCTTAATCTAGCTATTGCTTCAAAATTTGAAAGAAGGTCTTTAAGAACAGTTTAAATGACCATCACAATGGTAAAGAATCTGCCTGCAATGCAGAAGACCTGGGTTTGATACCTGGGTTGGGAAAATCTCCTGGAGAAGGGAATGGCAACCCACTCTACTATTCTTGCCTGGAGAATTCCATTGACAGAGGAGGCTGGTGGGCTCCATGGGCTTGCAAAGAGTCAGACACGACTGAGTAACTAACACACACACACACATGCACACACACACACCATACTGGGCAAATTGCTAACTTGCTATAGCCAATCGGAGGTGCTTTAGGGCCTCCAGAGAGATAGGAGTGTGGCTAAGCTCCCCTGTTCTGGAATTAGACTGAGTGTGGAACTTAAGTCTACCATTTACTGTTTTTGTCTATTTGTGCATGTTATTAATACTAGACTCCTCTAAGATTCAAGTTTCCTAGAAGCCTAAAAGGGGCAATAATATTACTTGTCATTCTATGATACTTCAATGAGTTAATCCATGTGAAGCAATTGATACAGTCCCTAAATATATGATTTTTGTTGTTTAGTTGCTGAGTCATGTCCAACTCTTGTGACCCATGGACTGTAGCCCACCAGGCTCCTCTGTTCATGGGATTTCCCATGCAAGAATACTGGAGTGGGCTGCCATTTCCTTCTCCAGGAAAAATATTCAATAAATCTTATCTATAGTTTGCTATAATTAATCCAGCCTTCATGAAAAATACCAAAGGTAGAGCTTTGTACTCTCTAACTTCAATATTCAATCGTGACATTACCAGACTCGAGGGACCCCTCAGACCCTGGGGTCATGACTAGCCTTCAAGACTGGCGTGTGCGCGCCTGCCATCCATTAGCGCTGAATACAGGCAGGGCCCCGCTGGACACAGTTCCAGCAGAACTCGTGTACTCCATATGCCCTCTCGTCTGCCAGAAAATCTCCTCTGGAAATTATTCCTCAGTTAATTATATTTTCATTGCAAGAAATAAACTGAAAAAAAAAAAAAAAAAAGAAATAAACTGAACATTCACCTCAGTGGTCCAAAGGCTCTAAAACCACAGAAAAGAAAGGTGAGCCACCAGAATCAGCTATTAAAAATGAAAAGTGCCCCCCTCTAAAAAAATGCTTGAAAATGTTTAGGATGACGTGGGCTCTACATCATGCTCAGAATAAAAATCTGTGAGGAAACTAATTTGAAGCACTGCCCAATGTTATACACAGTTTTGTATGGGATATATATCAGGTAGGATACGTTTTAGGTATTTTTAGGTAGGCTATGTTTTAGGTATTTTCTATAGAAAATCATATTTTTCTATGATTGGTCTGTTTGTGTCAAATGAAAATAACAATAGATGTCCCCAAACAGGTGCATTATTAGTGTTTGAAAGCTTATTAGAAATTAAAGAGTGACTTCTGGGGAAGTCAAGGATTCCAACGTCTACTTTTTTTTCTTCTGGACACTTTTCATTAAGGGACATGGCCTATGTTTTTATATAGTAATTGCAAAGACTCTGCAATAAATAAATACAGACATAAATTTGCCTTAATTTTGGACACATGACTTCAAAGGTCTGCTGTCTAGCTTCAGATTTCTCTAAATGCTTTGTGAATAACTTCCAAGTGCAGCACATTACACTCTATACTATATGATTACCTGTATTTGTGATATAATTGTGTTTAATCACCCATATTTCCCGCCTTCACCTTTGCCATCATGTGTCTCTGCCCCCCCAACTCCCCACCCTTTCTCCTTTCATTTCCTTCCTTCAGCTTTTCTTTTCAGGATGATGCTAAGCCAGAATGCATACAATATGTTTTTCATGATCAATAATAAAATGCAAACATTAAAATATCTATACAGCAAAAATAGAAGTCTTTGGATCTCAAAAGAATCATTTTAAACACTTAAATGTATACAGAAAAATACAGTGATTATAAAACATAAATTATTTCTGTCACTTTAAATTCACATTCCATCAGTGTCCATATATAAATCTTCATTTTTTCCAGCTGTGAAATCAGTATCTATATCCTTATGTTCTACCTCGTTACATGTTATTTCAAATTTCTATTTCTAGGAATCAAATAAACCTACCTCGCCAAAGAAATTAAACCACTTTTTTCTGTAAATTACTTCTCTAGATTATTTCCTAGAAACATGTCTTCATAGTTCTTGTAATTGCTCCTTGCAAAAATTGAGCCTAATAGATCTCCCAACACTCTAAAAGAGTCATCTGTATTTCTTAAAAAATAAATAATTACACATACATAATAAATACAATGTATCAATATACATTGATACTCTATATGTACCTTTAACCAGCAAATCTGAGCATTTTTTATGATGCTTCATTATTTGTTATCTCTCATGTGCCAACTCCGAATGTCATTTGACTATTTGAGAAGTGAAATCTAAATATTTTATGTATTTCAGAATACAAATTTTGTATATTACATTTCTCACTCTTCCTTCATATGCTTACTTCATTACAGCACTATACTTTAAGAAGAATTATAAAGCACAATTTATAAAATGAAATTTTATAGTATCAAAGGCATGTATAAGTCGGAAATAGTACATTGAAGTCAAGAACACAGGCTCTGGAGTCAGGCACACCTGGGTTAAAACTAGTGCAAATGATTCACTCACTACCTGTGTGATTCTGTGCAAATGGCTTAAACTCTTTAAGCCTCAACATCTTCACCTGTAAAACGGGCATAATAGTGCCCATTTCTTAAAATTTTAATAATAATTGAATGAGATAATGCTTACAAAGAATATAGTAATCACCACCAAGTAAACACTAAATTGATATTAGACATTGTTATTATTATGTGGGTGAGCATAGAAAAAAAGATTGAAAGTTTACACAAAAATGTTAACAATGGCTATTCTGGGTGACAAGATTATGGAATTTTTTTCCTTGGAGTTTATGCTTACTTTCTAAACGCTCTATGATGAATATGCTTTATGTGTTCCACCAAGCCTGTTAGATATCAAGGATAGCTAGTAACAGCACTAAATCACTTAAAAGCTATAAAGACTTATGTTATAACCTGCTTCCTTTTGAAATTCCCTAAAGATACTCCTTTCACTTTTCACTTTCCTGCATTGGAGAAGGAAATGGCAACCCACTCCAGTGTTCTTGCCTGGAGAATCCCAGGGATGGGGGAGCCTGGTGGGCTGCCGTCTATGGGGTCACACAGAGTCAGACACAACTGAAGTGACTTAGCAGCAGCAAAGATACTCCAAGTCTTATCACTTCGCAGTGTTTGTAAGCTGTGCATGTGCGCTCAGTCATGTCCAACTCCCTGCAATCCTATGGACTGTAGCCCGCCAGGCTCCTCTGTCCATGGGATTTTCCAGGCAAGAATACTGCAGTGGGTTGCCATTTCCTTCTCCAGGCGATCTTCCCAACCCAGGGATCAAACTCACATCTCCTGCATCTCCTGCATTGGCAGATGGATTCTTTACCACTTGAGGCAGTGGTTATGATATACAATTTAGTTGTTAGAAACAATAAGCTGTGGATACACAGAAGTGCTGCACCATTTTGCTAGAAATGGAGTCAGGCTAAGGATGGAGCGAGGATGAATGAAAATGACTGAGCCCTCTTACTTCCTGTATAAATACTTACTGTCATGTATTTCTCTTCCTGCACACACTTCGAGCACTTGCCACTCAGGTGGTTATTTGTGATGCTCTGGCTCCATTGAGAAGCAATGAGCCCTAAAGGAATCCTTCCCAAGGGACTTTATAATGATATGCTACCATCTTCCCTGGAACTAAAAGTATACACTGCCTTTGTCTGTCCTCCAGGGAGATGTCTCATATGGTAGGGATGACAAGACAGAGCCCTGTGACCAGCGGTGCCCTTGTGACCTTCATGTCCTTACTCTCCTACATTTAAGTATTCAGATTAAATTCTTTGCAGAGGGCATGTTGGAGGAGGTCATCGAGAGGACATGACTGCCTGTTGACAGGAGAGCTGGAGCCAGGCAATCTGGCAATGGTAGGTTCCTCCCTCCTCCCTTGTCCTTGGACTGTACCTTCTGTTCAGTGCTCCCACAGCCTTGACAGAGCAATGTATTGGTGAGGCCCCTTGGACTGAATACATGACTGAACCCAGTTAAGGGCTCTATACCAACTTTAAGGATTCTGCCTGGTGGATGTGGAGGTCTATGCTGTCTTGCAATCGCCAAGACAAGCTCCCTATGTAAGTTCCCTTACTTATTAAAACTACCACTGCCAGTCTGGAGTGGCTGATTTCTCTGATCTGTCCTTGCACTCTGTGTTAGAGGATCAGTTTGAAAACAGAGGCTAATATAATTCACATTATTGGCCAGATGATTTCTAGCCTAACAGAAAAATATAACTTTAATTAGCGTATAAGATAGCAAAAGAAACAGATCATCTCCCATTTAATAAGTTTTTAATGTGAAAAACAGTTAACACATTTGAAAACCTTTACGTTCTCCTATAAGAACAAGATCTTAAGGTTCACTTGAAGCATTTCTGTTTTGGAAGATTTTCAAACTGATATTTTAAAGTGAACTCTCTATTATTCAAATATACATGCATGTGTGTTCAAATTTTGAATAGCCTGAAGCTGATAAAGGATGATTCATAAATATTTTAAAAAGTTAGCTGTATGTACATTTGGCATTAGATCTTGGGGTCATTTTTTTGGCTTTACTTTTCTTACTTTGTATGAAGCGATTTAACAACAGTAGTGAATAAATTTTTTTCAGTATATTATAAAAATTCAACTTCAACTTATAATCTTTTGAAAGTGATATTATATTTAATAGTCTCTTTTCAAAATATTTTTTCTTATGAAGGTATTCTTACCATATGGATGAAAAATGATAGAAGATAAAATATCATAAGCTGCCTAAAACTATAGTATGTCTTTTGGTACTTTGACTTTCTTAATATTACATCATCATTTTTAAGTCAAACTTTCCCCCTCACTAAAGGCTCAGGTTGATGGAGATAAATTGCTGAACTGTTCATCCCCTATGCTTTGGGCTTCTCTAGTGGTGCAGATGGTAAAGCATCTGCCTACAATGCAGGACACCTGCGTTCGATCCCTGGGTTGGGAAGATTCCCTGGAGAAGGAAATGGCAAGCCACTCCAGTGTTTTTGCCTGGAGAATTCTATGGACAGAGGAGCCTGATGGGCTACAGTCCGTGAGGCTGCCAAGAGTCGAATGTGACTGAGTGACTAACATTTTCACTTTCTATCTTTAGTGGCCCTTTGAATGTCACAGCTCTTTAGGTTTCCTTTTTTTTTTTCCTATGTGAAATCCAACATAAACATCTCATACCACAGTGTCTAAGGTCAGAATCAGAATCCACATTTTGAGCCATTTTCCTCAAATCAGATACAGATGTTTGTTCTACAAATATTCTATCAGGCATCATTTATGGATGAACATTATTTAAGGAGGAAAAAAATTGAGGAAATCAGTATTATAATCACTTTTCATAAGTTGCCAACTATTCTTTAAACATTTGGCTATCCTATAAATGAGCATGCCATTTGTGGCAGGAGAAGGAAGCAAGGTGGACCATTTTTACTGGCTGAAACATCATCATCAAACCAGTATCCATGGGTTTTCTGCTTTATTGCTACAATCCATTCATGTACCTCAAATGTTGGAGAAATGAGGCAGTTTTTGAAAGACTAAACAGGCAGTCAGGCTTGGCTTTAATAAATCACAATTTGCTCCTCTTGTCAACATGCACTATTCTATTATGATAGCTGACATTCAACAAATATTTTCCAAGCACTTACTATGTGCTGGGCACCAGTGATACAGCTTCCTACTGTGTGCTAGGCTCTTCACCATGTGTTAGATTTCATCATCACTATCCCCATGGATGACGCTTGGGGAAACTGAGACTCAGAGCGGTTAAGTAACTTGCTCAAATTCTCACAGCATGTAAAGAGTAAAACCAAGACCCTAAATCAGGATGTTTGATGTTAGAACCCGAGTGCTTCACTTGCAATACAGTCTCCATGTATCTTACTTGGGGCTTTCATTAGCACTGCTATGCCTAGATTTTGTACACAGACTCCTTAAAATTAGAATTTGGGCCAGGGTGTGTAATCAGATAAATATTCCTTTGACCTTGGACAGCTACTGAAGTTCTCTGTGCCTCAGTTTCTTCATCGGTCAAATGAGGAAATTAACAGTACCTAATCCACTGGGCAGCCCTGAGAATTAAGTGACTTAACATGTATGAAGCATTAGGCAAATGTCACACTTATAGTGAGCTCTATTGTTAAATCTTATGAACTCTTTATTATCTAGAATTGTGTTCTTAGAGATTTTCATTTCTATGTGGATATTTAGTTTTTGTCTTGCTTTTAATTCTCTATTTCTGATGTTGGGGGATGGTAAGACAAAACAGAAGCAGCTGTTCAGCTGTTAATGTTAAAAGAAGAAAGCTACACAGAAAGGCAATGAGAAAACATAATGATATCAAGAGATACCAAAAGAGAGAAAAAAAAAAAGGAAAAATATTCCATGTCAGAAGGGGAGTTTCTAAGAGCTACCCTAGAATTACACACCCATATTCGTGCACATCCTTATAATTGTCTCTATAGAAATCAGGACTCGGGGAGCTGGTGGTATAAATTAGCCCGTTAAATCCAAGACAGTAAATATGAGGGGCTGGGTAAAATGAGCAGAGGAGAGTGATACACCCACACCCTCAGAGGCCTCCCCTGCCCTGATCCCAGACTTCTGCTCCCTGCCACCTGCTCCGGTCCCTGAGGCAGCCTGTTAGGGCTGCGGCTAGCTGGGCCTCCGACCTCCCAGGACCACATCTAAACACCTTGTGCAGTCACCCTCCCCGCCTCTGACTCCACCCCTTGCTGCGCACTGGCTCTTTGAAGGCTTTAATCAGGCATCAATGGTGAAGTTTTTTATTCCTGCCAATGATGGTGTTCAAAACCATGGAACATCCTCTGAATCCTAAACACGGTCAGCCCTCCAAACGATTTCTATGGACTCGTTTGTAGCAGTGAGTGGGAAGGAAGAAAAGCATATCAATTTTATATCTGCCGATTGCACAGTGCTGGTTATGAATGATTAGCCATTGCAAAGCCAGTGGAGAAGGTGCTCAAAGTCTCTAAAAGCAGTGGAAATTAACCATTAAATATGACCTCTTAGGACTTCCCTGGTGGCTCAGACGGTAAAGCGTCTGCCTACAATGCAGGAGACCCGGGTTCGATTCCTGGGTGGGGAAGATCCCCTGGAGAAGGCAATGGCACCCCACTCCAGTACTCTCGCCTGGAAAATCCCATGGACGGAGGAGCCTGGTGGGCTACAGTCCATGGGGTCGCAAAGAATCGGACACGACTGAGCGACTTCTCCTTAGGACAGGGCTACTTTTCATTTCACTCTACACTTATTTTTTCAGTTTTCATTTGTGTGATAAGCTTTGACTTTGTTTTTATGAAAACTTTTGATCTTTCCCTATAAGATTCTTAAATATAGGGAGGGGCCTTTCCTTTCCAGGTGTATTTGTGTATCCCTGACACATATATGCCCTTGGTAAGGGCAGATAGAAAGATAATGACACTCTAATACACATAGTTGAGCAAATTTTTGAAATCTTGGTCAGGTCACTTCCTCACTGATGACACTATATTTCTTTTCTCACTTCCAGGGCCAGGCTATATAATCTTTTAAAGAATTTAAGTATAGTTGATATACAATGTTGTGTTAGTTTCTGGTGTATAGCAAAGTGATTCAGTTTTATATATAATTGAATATATATATAACTATTCATATATAGAGAGAGAGTAGAATTTCTTCTACTATGCAATAGGACCTTATTGTTTATCTACTTTAAATATACTAGTGTGTATCTATGAATCCAAGTTCCTAATTTATCCCTCCCCCAAGTTATAAAATCTGATGGTTCTATGATTTGATAAGAACTATTCTCAAGGTTCACAGAGGTGCTAATCACCTCTACTCAGTTTTTTGTTTTAAAAACAAATTGCCATGTCTTTGTTAAATTGAAAAAAACTATATAGTCGATCATTTAGGTTACTAATTTACAAAATACAAAAGCAGAGGGAAGTAAAATTCTCACCTGCCAAGGTACTCTACTTTTTATTAAAATCTGTGTTATAAGCTTGATCATAGGCTGAGGCAGTAAAACCAAATGGTTCCAAAGTACTGTGGTTTAAAGATAATGGAGGTGTATTCATCTCACACTAAATCCAGAGAGCACATTATATGCAGAGAGCACTCCAGGCTGAGAGCCATAGGTAGCTCTGTTCAAGGTGCTCACTCAGAGACTCGGGTTCTCTGTACCCTGTTGCTTTGATCAGAACAGGTCTTCGTCCGCGAGTGGAAGCTGAGTCATGGGTAAGAGGCATATGCCTTGCAGGAGGTGAGAAAGGGACCTACAAATCCACTGTCCTGTGGCTCAGATGTTGAAACAGCACAAGTCACCGCTACACACACTTCACGGGCAAGAATTGAGTCATGTGACCTCATTGAGCTAAAAGAGCAGCTGGGAAATGTAGTCTTTAAAGTCCCTGGAGCCCATCCACAAGTCTCTTGTATAGAGAAGGGAGACTGGAGTTAGGGGGACAATCAGCTGTCTCTGTCACACCCTCTTAACTACTAATTCTAGACTTTGGTAAATTTCTACTATGGGATATTTTTAAATATGCAAAAATAGAATCAAATAACTATTTTGGAAAAAATAATAATACCAAGGGTAAGATGTAGGCCTACAGGAGGTGTGTTGTTGTTCAGTCACTAAGTCGTGTCTGACTCTTCATGACTCCATAGACTGCAGCAAACCAGGCTCCTCTGTCCTCCACTATCTCCCAGAATTTGCTCAAACTCACGTCCACTGAGTCAGCGATGCCATCCAACCATCTCATCCTCTGCCGCCTCCTTCTCCTTTTGCCTTTGATCTTTCCCAGGGTTGCATATCGTATACAGGAGGTATATAAACGGACAATCTTATATACTCTCAAGGGTATGTGTATTTTGTATCTGCTGTCGGATATCTGGCAATTACTCCAATACAGTTTCCTTAATAGTGGACGTAGAAGTCAGTTATTAAACAGCTTTGCTGTTTGGTTGTCAAACATGCACATAGTTTGTAAAGAAATATTCTGTATTTCAGATTAGGGCTTATCTTTCAACAGCACATGAATCCAGATGAGTACGGGGATTTGGAAGCAGCTCCTTGACGCTCCTCTATTTGTCTTCACAGTCACTTTGTGTATTTGTGACCTCTTATCTAGGCTGACAGGGGCTTTCCTCATGGCTCAGCAGTGAAGAATCCACTCGACAATGCTGGAGATGTGGGTTCGATCCCTGGGTCGGAAAGATCCTCTGGAGAAGGAAACAGCAGCCCACTCTAGGACTTGCCTGGAGAATCTCACGAATGGAGAGGAGCCTGGCAGGGCTACAGTCCATGGGGTTGCAAAGAATCAGACATGACTGAGCAACTAAACAACCCAAGCCCGAGTAATCCTTAGAGAAAATAAGACTCCTTCTATACTGTCTCAATCAATAAGTAGTACTCTCTCAATCAATAAGTAGTCATTTTTACCCTTTTGACACCCTTTCCCAGAATCTGGTTCCTTTAGCAAAGCAGAATGACAATCATTTGGGTTCATTTTAGATCCACTCTGGATGAGGTGAGGCTGAGTGAAGAACTACAGATGGAGTGCATGTCAAAACTCAATTCACTCATACTGCCACGCTGACCTCTTCTTAGCATAACTCTTGTTCATGATTTTGCTTTTAAAAAAGTTTCCTTCTCTTTCTCTGTTAGGCCCTATTCAAAGGTTTAGAGACTTCCCAGGTGGGAAGACTTGCCAGGTAGCTCAGTGGTAAAGAATCCAGCAGGAGACGAGTGTTTGATCCCTGGTCTAGGATGATCCCCTGGAGAAGGAAAAGGCAACCCACTCCAGTATTTTTGCCCAGGAAATGCCATGGAAAGAGGAGCCTGCTGGGCTACAGTCCATGGGGTCACAAAAGAGTCAGACTTGACTTAGCGACTAAACAACAACAAGGTCTAGAAATAGGTGAGGGAGGGGTTGCAGTGTGACCTCGGGAGGCATACCCAGCTTATCCCAGGTCAGATGAGGTCTGGACTAGCTTTCTTTTTACTTCCTACAGGGAGTTGTCCTTTATCCTCGGTTTCAGAATCTAAACGAACCATCCATCTCCAGCAGGCACCACCTGTTTCTCTGTGCTTTTCTGCATCACACTGACAAGGCCCAACAAGTTTAAATTTTACCAGTCCCAAATGCAGATCTGTGGGAGAGGCGGGGCCTCCTCTTCTTGTTGGGGCGATAGTTCTACTGTCCTCAGCCAAGGTTGATGGTTCACTGCCCCCGCTTCACTTTCATCTTGCTCCTCTTCTAACTTCTCATAGAGGGGAAGGGCTCCTCTTTGGTCTCACAGAGAATTTATTAACTTGGTGCTGGATGTTGGTATCAGTGTCCTGAGGCAGGTATCTTCCCTATCAGCTCCCTCAGGGTTAAGAAGCTTCTAAGTAAGAGACTGCACTTCAGCCTTTCAGTTCAGCTCAGTTGTGTCTGACACTTTGCGACCCCATTAATCGCAGCACGCCAGGCCTCCCTGTCCATCACCAACTCCAGAGTTCACTCAGACTCACGTCCATCGAGTCAGTGATGCCATCCAGCCATCTCATCCTCTGTCGTCCCCTTCTCCTCCTGCCCCCAATCCCTCCAAGCATCAGAGTCTTTTCCAATGAGTCAACTCTTCACATGAGGTGGCCAAAGTACTGGAGTTTCAGCTTTAGCATAAGTCCTTCCAAAGAACACCCAGGACTGATCTCCTCTACAATGGACTGGTTGGATCCCCTTGCAGTCCAAGGGACTCTCAAGAGTCTTCTCCAACACCACAGTTCAAAAGCATCAGTTCTTCAGTGCTCAGCTTTCTTTACAGTCCAACTCTCACATCCATACATGACTACTGGAAAAACCATAGATGAGTGCAATTGTGCGGTAGTTTGAGCATTCTTTGGAATTGCCTTTCTTTGGGATTGGAATGAAAACTGACCTTTTCCAGTCCTATGGCCACTGCTGAGTTTTCCAAATTTGCTGACATATTGAGTGCAGCACTTTCACAGCATCATCTTTCAGGATTTGAAAGAGCTCAACTGGAATTCCATCACCTCCACTAGCTTTGTTCGTAGTGATGCTTTCTAAGGCCCACTTGATTTCACATTCCAGGATGTCTGGCTCTAGGTCAGTGATTACACCATCATGATTATCTTGGTCATGAAGATTTTTTTTGTACAGTTCTTCTGTGTATTCTTGCCACCTCTTCTTAATATCTTCTGCTTCTTTTAGGTCCATACCATTTCTGTCCTTTATTGAGCCCATCTTTGCATGAAATGTTCCCTTGGTATCTCTAATTTTCTTGAAGAGATCTCTAGTCTTTCCCTTTCTGTTGTTTTCCTCTATTTCTTTGCATTGATCACTGAGGAAGGCTTTCTTATCTCTTCTTGCTATTCTTTGGAACTCTGTACTCAGATGTTTATATCTTTCCTTTTCTCCTTTGCTTTTTGCTTCTCTTCTTTTCACAGCTATTTGTAAGGCCTCCCCAGACAGCCATTTTGCTTTTTTGCATTTCTTTTCCATGGGGATGGTCTTGATCCCTGTCTCCTGTACAATGTCACGAACCTCCATCCATAGTTCATCAGGCACTCTATCTATCAGATCTAGTCCCTTAAATCTATTTCTCACTTCCATTGTATAATCATAAGGGATTTGATTTCGGTCATACCTGAATGGTCTAGTGGTTTTCCCTACTTTCTTCAATTTAAGTCTGAATTTGGCAATAAGGAGTTCATGATCTGAGACACAGTCAGCTCCTGGTCTTATTTTTTGCTGACTGTATAGAGCTTCTGCTTTTACCTAGTTTTAATAACACAGATTCTAATTAGTTTACTATCATACCAGGGCTCTCTCCTAGCAGTCAGGTCTGCCTACTTGAGGTCTTGGCACTTTTCCTAGGTGACCAACTGTTTGTTATACAGTCCTATAGCAACAGGCATCCTCTAAGCCTCCTGGAGTTTTCTTTTAATTTATTATAGTTATGTACAGGAGTGAAATTATTATTTTGTTCTCTTGCATTAACAGAGTTTAAAGGAAAGTCGGTACAACTTTAAAAAAAATTTAAAGGAAACTAGCTTCTTAATAGCTTTGCTTTGATGAACTAAGAAATGTACTTATGAGTTTGTCTCTTTCTGGATGAAGCGTTACTATGGATTTTTGGACTTTGAGACTATTTTTGGATGATGAAGGCTAGACTTAGATTGTTTGATAATCCATACACTGGAAGATGGTCTAAAATATTTCAGTCCTTTAAAAATGTATTGAGATTTGTTTTGTGGCCCAGAATATTGTCTACCTTTTTTTTTTTAGTTTATTTATTTGGCACTAGGTCTTAGTTATCATGAAATTAAAAGATGCTTTTAAAAAAAAAGTTATGACCAACCTAGACAGCATATTAAAAAGCAGAGATCTTACTTTGCCAACAAAGGTCCGTCTAGTCAAAGCTATGGTTTTTCCAGTGGTCATATGTGTATGTGAGAGTTGGACTGTGAGGAAAGCTGAGTACCGAAGAATTGATGCTTTTGAACTATAGTGTTGGAGGAGACTCTTGAGAGTCCCTTGGACTGCAAGGAGATCCAACCAGTCCATCCTAAAGGAGATCAGTCCTGAATATTCACTGGAAGGACCGATGCTAAAGCTGAAACTCCAATACTTTGGCCACCTGATGTGAAGAACTGACTCATTGGGAAAGACCCCAATGCTAGAAAGATTGAAGGTGGGAGGAGAAGGGGATGACAGAGGATGAGATGGTTGGATGGCATCACCGACTCAATGGAAATGAGTTTGAGTGAACTCCAGGAGTTGGTGATGGAGTGTGCTGTGGTTTATGGGGTCGCAAAGAGTCGGACACGACTGAGTAACTGGACTGAACTGGGTCCTAGTTGTAGCATACAGGATCTGGTTCCCTGACCAGGGATTGAACCAGGTCCCCCTGCATTGAGAGTGTGGAGTCTTAGCCACTGGACCACCAAGGAAGTCCTGCATATGGTCAACCTTTTTAAATTCTACCTACACTTGAAAATATTGCATCTTTTGCCATTGTTGGTTGGTGGGTAGTATAATTGCCCATTAGGGTAAGTTGGGTGTTAGTATGGTCCATGCCTTCTACATCTTGTTTCTTGATTAAGGGTAAGAGTAATGACTTACAGGCTCTTGACGTGTCATAGCTAACACCAGAAGTCTCAAGAAATTAAGATAAAAACTTGTAAAATAAACCCAAAGAAGCACAAGGAAATAATAATAAAATAAGGTAGCAAATAATGAAGTAAACAACAAACTGAATATTGAAAAATCACCAAAAGAAAAAGTTTGTCAAATATTGATAAATACCTAACAATACTAATCAAGAAGACAGAATGCATAAATAAAAGAATATGAGTACTGAAAAAGGTGAATCTCATGAAGATGTTAAGATATTATCAACAATTTTATGCACATAAATATGAGAATGTAGAAGCCATGGATAAATTTCTAGAAAATACCACTTAAAATCTACACTAGAAATAGATACCTAAATAGTCCTATAGTCAAATATTCACAATTTCTATAATGAAGACTGATGATAAAGAAACTAAATCACTAATAAAAATCCTTACCTCCAAAAAAATTCCAGGCTCTAATAGATGTGCAAACATGTAATATTTTTTTTTGAAAAGTAAGTGAGAAATAGCACCAATCTTTCACTAAGTTTTCCAGTGAAGTGCAATTACAAGAGGAAGAATGCATGTGGGATATTGGGCAGTCACCGGGGTGGTGGGAACAGGTATTTGCCAGTGATCTTCGCCCAGCACTTAAATCCCATTCATATTGTTTAAAACAAAAAGAACTCACAACACATGAGTATTTTAAGAGATAGAGACTTTATGCCATTATGAAAATGACAGAATATCAGGGGTTTCCTTCCTTACCTGGGATTTTGAATGCAGAGGAAGATATGAGCATTAGAGATGATTCACGGTGGTGGAGTCAGCAAGGGCTCAGGCCCTGCACTGGGACCCGGGGTACAACCTTGGATGTGCTGTCTGCTTTCCAGTCTTGCTTGAATCCTGCTTGTTATCTGAGCCAAAGTCTCTAACTTTCTGTCAAACCTGTGAGCTATGTAACAGTGTTGTATTCCTTTTCTCTTCGGTTTATCCACAGTCCAGAGGTACATTCACCAGGCATCTTCTAAGCACCCTGAGGGGATACTGCTGAGAAAGCATCAGGGCTACCCACAGTCCACTCATGAAGCATTCCAGTACCTTCTAAAAACCCTCATTAGTGTTCATTTCTGCCATTCCCAGAGTTGGGTTCTGGCCTTTAGAGAAGATTTATTCTTTTCCCACTTAAAGACTCCACTACTTTCTGTCACCTTGAATTTTTTTGCTGGCCTCTTGGTCACACTTCTACTCTTACATGGGATGACTGTCAAAGTCTTAGGTTACTTAATTCGTGGCCGATGATAGATAGTACAGTCTTCAGGACACACGTTTTTAGCATCCCAAATGGCAATAGAGAGAGAATCAGAGATCTGAGCCTCACAGTGGCATGCATGCCAAGTCAATTCAGTCCTGTCTGACTCTTTGCGACCCCATAGACTGTAGCTCACCAGGCTCCTCTGTCCATGGGATTCTCCAGGCAAGAATATTGGAGTAGAGTGCCACTTCCTTCTCCAGGGGATCTTCCCAACCCAGGGATGAAACCCAAGTCTCCTGCATTATAGGTGTATTTTTTACCACTGAGCCACAGGGGAAGCCCCAAAGGCTGGCTTGTCGCAGAGGAATAGAGCACCTCTATTTCTGTTTCTCAACTTTGACCAGTCATAAGAGCAAAAGTTCAGTTGCTAGAGTTGCTATCCATTGCTGTCTATTCATGCCCAATTTAGCATTGGCAAGGACATTAGCAGTGGTTTGATATGCATCCATACTATAAAAGGTATTGCAATTCATACAAACCTTAAAAGCTAACTGCCGTCTACTTCTTCCCATCCAAGAACTTTAATTTATGGATAAGGTAGCAAATATAATTGTCTGGCTGGATCAACCTAGCTCATTCTTTGGTTTTCTCTACTTGAGGTTACTGTGTTATAATACCACTTCAAGCCTTTTAAGTTGGCATTGATGTGAAATATTATTAGGGTTGAGAAAATTCAATATATAACACAAATGCTCAGAATGGCTGCTCTCAGGCCTCTTCCCACCTGTTACTGAAGGATCCAGAGGCTCTCAATATTCTGAACTCAAATGTTCCCTGGCTCTGAGCTCATCCCCTACTGGGAAAGAATTGTGTTCCTTATACATCACCAAGTTGCAATAGCATCAGTGCTTATCCAGATCAGTTCCAACCCACCTCCTTCAAGAGGCTACATAATCAGCCTCCTCCAAAGTCCTTCTGAGAACATCAGAAGTTTCAAATAGTTTCTATCCCCTTCTTCCTGTAGAAAGGTTGTTGAGCCTTAGAAATACATTGACTCACCCTCTTAAGACTGGAAAGTTCTACCAGACATGATATTTCTCTTCTCATTAGTCCCTGAATTCATGAGAATCTGACAATAAACTCCAACAAAACCACAGATCCCAGCCAGTCATTCTATGACTCTCTGAATTTAAAGTACAATTAGCTGGCTAAGCTTTTGTGCATGCATGTGTGCTAAGTCGCTTCAGTTATGTCTGACTCTGCAACTCTGTGGACCTGTCACCCACCAGGCTCCTCTGTCCATGGGATTTTCCAGGAAAGAATACTAGAGTGGGTTACCATTCCCTGCTCCAGGGGATCATCCTGACCCAGGGATTGAACCTGCGTCTCTTACGTCTCCTGCATTGGCTGGCGGGTTCTTTACCACTAGCACCACGTGGGAATCCCTGTTGGGTTAACAATACCTACCAAATCCTCATTTCTCCAGAGTCCATGCATACTACAATGATTAACTCTACCTAAAAGATTACAAGACATGATTTTCCTATCTTTAAGAATTTAAAAATATGATCTCTTAATTCATCTATCTCAGGATGATTTTTCTAAAATATATTTCCTATTGTGTTGCCGTTATAAATTCATATACCTTTTCTCCTAGATTGCAGGGTTATCTTTAATAATTCCCTGCCTTCTTTGGGCCCCAAAGAACTGCCAAAGACAAAACGAACTAAACTAATGTCTGAAGGTCCCACACAGCACCACCATCTCTACCTACCTCCTATGTGACTAGGAGCACTGGTATCCAGAATGGGCTCTGAGATTATGCTAGCAGCAAAAAGAGGCTAACACTGAATAGCATCTGTGTCAGCCTGGTTTACCAGAAAGAAGGAAAAAAACAGAGCCTGAGAAAAAGGCTTATTGGAGAGTATGATCCAGGGGGCTAGAATGAGAGTCAATGCTCACAAAGCAGGAAAAACTAGAAAAAAAGATGCATTCAGAGCAGCCAGAAAAGAGTCTAAACCAGCAGATACCTTGATTTTGGTCTTGTGGAATCCAGAATGGAGAAACTCTTGAAGCCAAACTAGACTTGTGACCTACAGATCAAGACCAAAATTTGTGTTAAGTCACTAGAAACCTATATGCAGGCCAGGAAGTAACAGATAGAACTGGACATGGAACAACAGACTGGTTCCAAATAGGAAAAGGAGTACGTCAAGGCTGTATATTGTCACCCTGCTTATTTAACTTATATGCAGAGTACATCATGAGAAACACTGGGCTGAAAGAAGCACAAGCTGGAATCAAGATTGCTGGGAGAAATATCAATAACCTAAGATATGCAGATGACACCACCCTTTTGGCAGAAAGTGAAGAGGAACTAAAAAGCCTCTTGATGAAAGTGAAAGAGGAGGGTGAAAAAGTTGGCTTAAAGCTCAACATTCAGAAAACGAAGATCATGGCATCTGGTCCCATCACTTCATGGGAAATAGATGGGGAAACAGTGTCAGACTTTATTTTTCTGGGCTCCAAAATCACTGCAGATGGTGATTGCAGCCATGAAATTAGAAGACGCTTACTCCTTGGAAGGAAAGTTATGACAAACCAAGATAGTATACTGAAAAGCAGAGATATTACTTTGCCAACAAAGGTCTGTCTAGTCAAGGCTATGGTTTTTCCAGTGGTCATGTATGGATGTGAGAGTTGGACTGTGAAGAAAGCTGAGTGCCAAAGAATTGATGCTTTTGAACTGTGGTGTTGGAGGAGACTCTTGAGAGTCCCTTGGACTGCAAGGAGATCCAACCAATCCATCCTAAAGGAGATCAGTCCTGGGTGTTCATTGGAAGGACTGATGTTGAAACTGAAACTCCAATACTTTGGCCACCTCATGTGAAGAGTTGACTCATTGGAAAAGACCCTGATGCTGGGAGGAATTGGGGGCAGGAGGAGAAGGGGACGATAGATGATGAGATGGCTGGATGGCATCACTGACTCGATGGCCATGAGTTTGAGTGAACTCCAGGAGTTGGTGATGGACAGGGAGGCCTGGCGTGCTGTGATTCATGGGGTCACCAAGAGTGGGACACGACTGAGCGACTGAACTGAACTGAACTGAAATCACTAGACGGCTTCCCTGGTGGCTCAGATGGTAAAGAATCTGCCTACAATGCAGGAGACCAAGGTTGGTTCCCTGGATCAGGAAGATCCCCTGGAGAAGGAATTGGCTACCCACTCTGGTATTCTTGCCTGGAGAACACCATGGACAGAGGAGCCTGGTGTGGAGTTGCAAAGAGTTGGCCATGGTTGAGCAACTCTCAATCAAATAACACTTTCATTTTTTTAAGTCATTAAGCTTGTGGCAATTTGTTTCAACAGCAATAGAAAATGAATACAGTCTGCTACCTAAAATGCAACTCAGGACTATATGCCTAGGGAAAGAAAGAACCCTTTATCCACTGACTCTCATCTCGTAATAGTGAATTATGAGTTATCCATGCATGAAGGGCCAGCAGTTTCCCACCACCTGCCTGCAGCACAGCATCAGTAAAAAGTTCCTGGGCAGGAACTGGTTAGGTGCGATGGGCAGGCTCAAGTCAAGGTGCTGCCAGGCTGCATGCATAACGTGGCCAGTATCAAAGCTGGTCTCATGCTCACACCATAGAAATGAAGACCAAAGGGGAGGAAGAGGAACGGCTTTCTTTTTCTGGGCCCCCAATTTATATTATATCCAGCTGTGATTCTAATGTATACTAAGGTACTATATGGGCTTCCCTGTTGGCTCAGATGGTAAAGAGTCTGTCCTGCAATACAGGAGACCCAGATACAATCCCTGGGTCAGGAAGATCTCCTGGAGAAGGGCATGGCAACCCACTCCAGTATTCTTGCCTGGAGAATTCCATGGACAGAGGAGCCTGGCGGGCTACAGTCCATGGGGCTGCACGCGACTGAGTGACTGACACTTTCGCTTTTCACTATATGTGGAAGCAGAAGTCCCACTTAGGTGGCATAGGGGGCATCAAGAAGGCAAGGGTTCAAGGTGCTTGAAGGGTCATGGTTATGGTCTGAATGCTTGTGTCCCTCCAAAATGCACACGTTGAAATCCTAACCCCCAACATGATGGTATTAGCAGGTGGGGCCTTAGGCAATGATTAGGTCATGAGGGTGCAGGTCTTCCTGAGTGGGATTAGTGTCCTTTAAAAGACCCCTCCAGAAACTCTCACTTCTTCCATCACAAGAGTAGGTGGCGAGAAGAAAGTGTGCGTGAACCGGGAGGCCAGCTCACGCCAGCACCGCATTGTCCGCCCCTTGTCCTTGACTTTTCGGCCTCCAGAGCTGTGAAAGATAAATCTTTATTGTTGAAACTGCCAGTCTACGGTATTTTTGTTACAGCGGCCTGAACAGACTGTGATAGTCACCAGACTCCTTAAAGCGGATAGTGAGACGCAGCAGAGCAGAAGCCCGAGCCACACAGCGACACCGTTTAGGCCCCAGAGTGGCCTAGAGGGCAGGGGTAGCGATGTGAAGGGGTGTCCTCAGTGAGAGTAGCTGCTGCGGTCTGGCAGGCGTTTTCCACCAGCATCCGTATCTTTTTTTGATGTGTTATAAGGTCAGACAGATTTTCCTGGGCCTTCTGAGGCATTTTTGTTTCTTGTTCTTCTTTTTCGAACCCCAGGATGCCACTTTGAATCCAAAGAGAAAGGTTCTTATTTGCCTCCTCTGCTTTGGCACAAGTGTGCACCTTTATGTGCAGACTGTGTGCTGGTCCTGAGCGCTGGGAACCTCCAGTCCACAGGAGCATCGCCTCTCCTGTGTGGTGGTGGCTGGTTCTTCATTGCTTCCCCTTTGCAGCCTTGGCCTCGTCTAGAGACTCAATGGACTCCAACCCTCCGAGTATGGTGGCCCCCCTTTGTCTTTTTCTGTGCTATCCTGGATCCACCACTTGCTGCCTAGGAAATCTCAGGCCAATCATCTGACCTTTCCTTGCTTCTGTTTCTTCATCTATAACATGATAATCAAAACACAATTTGTAGATGCTGTGGTTTGGCTTAAATGGGTTAAGAGAAGTAAACTCTTGGAAACAGTGCCAGACTTAGAGTAAGTGTTGGCTATGAATATAATGACAACAACAATAAAAGTAATGCTATTGTTATTATTACTATTATTATTAGATGACAAAAGATCGAATCAGCCTAAAATATAGGGAATTTATTAAATAAATTATAATACAGCCATTAAATGGAACATCCTATAGTTGTTTACAAGTGAATAAGACTTATCCGATGTATTAATCTGGAAAAGTTACAGAACAGCTTGTATAATATTTGTGTAAAACAATATGGTAAAGTAATATATACTTGTATTTGTTTGCATATGTGTAAAATTGCTTGGGGGAGATATACAAGAAGCTAATAATAGTAGTTTTTCTATCCGGGGCATAAAAACTTGGCAGATGGGTGACAGTGGTGGGAGATAGATTTTTGACTGTACTTTTTTATACTTTTCAGTTTAAGAACTTGCAAACCTATTATCTATTCACAAATACAAGCAGTATCTTAAAAATGAAAATATAAAAGAACAACCAATCCATTGGAGCTGGGGAACTCTAAATCTACGGGTGAGAGTCATGATCCTAGGCTGCATAAATTACATGATCAGTTTTTTTGACTTCTTCAAAAAATTTCTGATCAATTCCAATACTGAGAGGGGAATTCTAAGAACTCAAAGACCTATCTGGTGGCAAGGGTGACACCTGCAGGAGAAACTGAGAATCTGTCAAATTATTTATTTTTGCTGAGCACAAGAGCACTAACCAGGGGCATGGTTTAAGGTGGGTGATGGTGGATTTCCCATCTGCAGTGTTAAAGAAGCTTGCATAAGTACCGATGGAAATACTGCAGACAAAGGCATTTTTATATAAGGAATCCAGGAAAGTCACTCCCCACTCACTAGCTGTCATCCAGCAAAGGCATTTAACAGCCTCAGATGCATGGTTCTTTCAGGTGTAAAATATGGAGGATGAGGCTCAATTTTCAGAGTTGTATGGATTTGAAATAAGGTATGTAAAGTTCATTGTTCAGCTCCTGGCACATTCTAAGTGTTCGATAGCTAGTAGCTATTGGTATTGTTAATAGTCACTGTCCACTGAATCAGATCCTTCAGTCAAATACCCAACTTGCTGCAAATCAGTGCCTTTAGGACCTTCCAAATGAATCCAGTCACACTAAGTACAAGATTCCTGAGGTTATACTGCAGAGCCACACGGCAGGGTCACCTGAACAGTGATAAGGAGCCCAAGCAGGGCCTTTTCCCTGTAGTGTGTGGCCTCAGGACTCCAGTGTCCATGCTCCAAGATTTCCCCGACCCAGCAACTCCCAGCCAGTGCCTCCTTCCCTCACTCCTGACTTATTCAAAGCAATGTATCTCTCTCACTTTACACTTCTGTCAAATAAAAACAAAATTTGGACTTCAGTAAGCAGATGATTCAAAGACTATTGCAATAGTGAGAAGGAGATGTTACAATAGGGAGAACAAGAGCTCCTGACCCTAAGATCTATGAACATCTCAGTGGTCAGGGAGAAAGACGGCCTATTGGGTGGGGGGGGAGTAAACAAGGCCAGAAGGAACAGGAGCTGGGGGAGTAGATGAGCAGGCGGGATGACCAGACAGTTACGCGGGTGATGTCATTAAGGAGGAATTATTCCATGTTCCAGGCTTCCCAGGTGGCGCTAGAGGTAAAGAGCCCACCTGCCAATGCAGGTAGATTTAAGAGATGCGGGTTCAATCCCTGGGTCGGGAAGATCCCCTCCAGAAGGGCATGGAAACACACTCTAGTATTCATGCCTGCAGAATCCCATGGACAGAGAAGCTTGATGGGCTACAATCCATCGGGGTTACAAAGTCAGACACAACTGAAGCAACTTAGCACAAACAATCCACATTCCAATGCTGGCTTAACCTCAGGGGGAGGCACCAACTTACAAGGCTCCAGGGAAGGAGAGAAGTCTAACTTAAGTTTGGTAGAAGTAAGTTAGTGGGCATTTTGTTCAGATTTTTTAGTGGGGACAAACAGTTCAGCAACCTTTTATGACAAATAATGGATCTGGCTTTATCCTAAGTCAACAAGGTGGGTCTGTGTCTGTGTTCCGTCGAGTCTGACTCTTCGTGACCCCATGGACTGTAGCCTGCCAGGCTCCTCTGTCCATGGAATTTTCCAGGCAAGAATCCTGGAGTGGGCTGCCATTTCCTCCTCCACAGGATCTTCCTGACCCAGGGATCCAACCCATGTCTCCTACATCTCCTGCATTGGCAGGCAGATTCTTTACCACTGCGCCACCTGGGAAGCCCACTGCAGGAATTAAACCTAACAAAAATGTTGCAAGTGAGGAAGTGAAAGTCTGGAAGAGTGCCTGGAGCAGAGGTGGGGAAGCCAAGCCCTGGAACTTTAGAGAAAGTAAAGTCAGGCATGTCCAACCAGTAGAGTGGGCTCAGGAGGAGGCTATGGGAAGCTATTCCCTCTGCATAACTTCCTCCCTGTGGATCCACAGTCAAGCATCTTCTGAACAGCTCAGAGCTGGTATTAGACATCAGGGCCAGAGAGCAGAAAGACCAGATGGACAGGGAGCTTTGACCCACAGTTCATCACCATCTCTGACCACAGTGACCTTCAGAGGATTGGCTGCCATTTTGCTTTTGCTTTCCAAATCTTATACAAGTTCCTTACGGACAACTCTAACCTGGATTGGGAAAAAAGGCACAGTCCAGCACAGCACCCTACCCGACTTCTTTAAATAAATGAGTATATATGCATACTCATTCTCTGTAGAAATGGAACCACATGGTACATACTGTTTGCCAAGTGTAGTGCCGAGTGACTTTCACTTGTCACTTCATAGTCTTTTGAGGTCAGTTAGTACATATTGCACAGTACCCCAAACCAGTTCTTTTTAGTCTATGCATACTCTCGAGGAGATTTTTTAAAACTACTGGTGGCATCCCTTAGTGGTCCAGGAAATTAACTAGCGTGTCAGAGCACCATTAGGGCTTCCCAGGTGGCCCGGTGTAAAGAATTTGCCTGCCAATGCAGAAGACACAGGAGACGCGGGTTCGATCCCTCAGCCAGACGGATCCCCTGAGGAAATGGCAACTCACTCCAGTATTCTTGCCTGGAAAATCCCATGGACAGGGGAGCCTGGTCGGGGGCGGGGAGCCAAGAGTCTGAACAACTGAACCACTGAGCATGCATGCAAAGCACCATTAAGCACATGCAAAGCACCATTAAGAAGCATAGGGTAGAACAGAATAGAGAATATACAAGGGCATCTTCTTCTCTAGAGATAATTACTGTCTTGTGAAATGCTGGTTTCCATTAAATACGTGTGTGTGCTGTGGGCACAACCTGAAATACACAGACTTCTTTGGGTAAGAGTGCTTAAGAAAAACACTGCCTTAGAATTTTGTTTTTTTTTTTTTTTTTTCTTTTCTTCCTTCTTCCACCACCCGTCTATTTTTTGTTTGATTGTTTATTTTGACCAGTAACCTTAGTTTGGAAAAGAATAGGGTAATATCTGGGGCTAAGAGTTTTTGAAATGGAGTGAGGGAGAATTTAAATCCACCTTTTAAACAATTGTATTATGGTTAGACAGCATCTTACCTATTCCCAGTACAAAGTTGCTGGTGAGCATTAGAAGGTTCTTCTTCAGGAACCTGAATAAGAAAAGATGGATATAATTAGGAAATCAAGTGACGTTGCCTTAAAAGTGCAAAGAACTTCAGTTTCTGAACTCCACAACCAACAGCAAAATATACGCTTTATTTATTTGGCAACAGAGCCCTCTAGTGAGCTCAGATTAGAACTGCAGCTAAACCTTTAAAAAATTTTTTAAATGTATTTAAAGAACTGACTTTGGTTGATGTCATAAACTTTTAGAACACAAAAAGAATCTAGAGATCATTTAATTTCATATACTTGGATCCTCCCAAGACTTATTACTCAACTTTTATATGCCAAGCATTTTTATAAATAATATCTAATTTTGTTTTCACAATAATTCTGTGAGGTAAATATTACCACTTTCATTGTTTTTTTTAATTTATTTTTAAGTTTATTTAAAATTTTATTTTATTCTTTATGGAGGCATGCTTGACAAATAAAAATTGTGTATATTTAGATCGTACATTGTGAGAGTTGGACCATAAAGAAGGCTGAATGCCAGAAATTGATGCTTTTGAGTTGTGGTGCTGGAGAAGACTCTTGAGAGTCCCTTGGACTACAAGGAGACCAAACCAGTCAATCCTAAAGGAAATCAACCCTGAATATTCATTAGAAAAACTGATGCTGAAGCTCCAACACTTTGGCCACCTGATGCAAAGAGCCAACTCATTGGAAAAGACCCTGATGCTGGGAGATTGAGGGCAGGAGGAGAAGGGGGCAACAGAGGATGAGATGGTTGGATGCCATCATCGACCCAGTGGACTGAGTTTGAGCAAATTCCGGGAGATAGTGAAGGACAGGGAAAGCCTGACGTGCTGCAGTTACGGGGTCACAAAGAGTTGCACATGACTTAGCGAATGAAAAACAACACTATATATTGTGATTTTTTTTTTTTACAGTGTATCAAAGTATAGCTGATTTGCAATGTTGTGGAACTTTCATTTCATGAAGTAAGGAACAATGGCTCAGGAAGTAAAGTGACATGTCTAAAAGCAGAAAGTGGCAAAGCCCAATCTAAAATTCAGGACGCTAGATTTTCAGGCCAGCAGCTTTTCTAATATACCACAATATCAAAATAATATAAATTTATTTAGAAATGAAAAAAAATGAACTAAATGCTAAGTTCTCACCAGTGGCGAGGACTTAGCATTTAGTTCATTTTTTTTTTTTTTCATTTCTAAATGGAATAAAAGAGACACAAAAAGGAGAGCAAATTGTCCAGGGTCACTTAGCTAGTAACAAGCAGAGCCAACTAGTTTTCAGTCTCCAGCTGTTTGATATTATACCACACAGACTAAACACATCCTGCCTGCACGATACGTTGTTTCTGTCGTGTCTGTCTCTGTGTGATCTTATGGACTGTGGCCCGGCAGGCCATGGGATTCTCCAGGCAGGAGAACTGGAATGGGTTGCCATGCCCTCCTCCAGGGGATCTTCCCTACCCAAGGATTGAACCTGGGTCTCTCACGCCTCCTGCATTGGCAGGTGGGATTTTTTACCACTAGCGCCATCTGAAAAACTGAGATTGAAAGTGAAAGTCACTCCTAGAGGAGAACATAGGCAAAACACTCTCTGACATACATCACAGCAGGATCCTCTATGACCCACCTCCCAGAATATTGGAAATAAAAGCAAAAATAAACAAGTGGGACCTAATTAACCTTAAAAGCTTCTGCACATCAAAGGAAACTATTAGCAAGGTGAAAAGACAGCCTTCAGAATGGGAGAAGATAATAGCAAATGAAGCAACTGACAAACAACTAATCTCGAGAATATACAAGCAACTCCTACAGCTCAACTCCAGAAAAATAAATGACCCAATCAAAAAATGGGCCAAAGAACTAAATAGACATTTCTCCAAAGAAGACATACAGATGGCTAACAAACACATGAAAAGATGCTCAACATCACTCATTATCAGAGAAATGCAAATCAAAACCACTATGAGGTACCATTTCACACCAGTCAGAATGGCTGCGATCCAAAAGTCTACAAGTAATAAATGCTGGAGAGGGTGTGGAGAAAAGGGAACCCTCTTCCACTGTTGGTGGGAATGCAAACTAGTACAGCCACTATGGAGAACAGTGTGGAGATTCCTTAAAAAACTGGAAATAGACCTGCCTTATGATCCAGCAATCCCACTGCTGGGCATACACACTGAGGAAACCAGAAGGGAAAGAGACACGTGTACCCCAATGTTCATCGCAGCACTGTTTATAATAGCCAGGACATGGAAGCAACCTAGATGTCCATCAGCAGATGAATGGATAAGAAAGCTGTGGTACATATACACAATGGAGTATTATTCAGCCATTAAAAAGAATACATTTGAATCAGTTCTAATGAGGTGGATGAAACTGGAGCCTATTATACAGAGTGAAGTAAGCCAGAAAGAAAAACACCAATACAGTATACTAACGCATATATATGGAATTTAGAAAGATGGTAACAATAACCCTGTGTACGAGACAGCAAAAGAGACACTGATGTATAGAACAGTCTTATGGACTCTGTGAGAGAGGGAGAGGGTGGGAAGATTTGGGAGAATGGCATTGAAACATGTAAAATATCATGTATGAAACGAGTTGCCAGTCCAGGTTCGATGCACGATACTGGATGCTTGGGGCTGGTGCACTGGGACAACCCAGAGGGATGGAATGGGGAGGGAGGAGGGAGGAGGGTTCAGGATGGGGAACACATGTATACCTGTGGTGGATTCATTTTGATATTTGGCAAAACTAATACAGTTATGTAAAATTTAAAAATAAAATAAAATTTAAAAAAAAAAAAAAAAAGGAAAGTGAAAGTCACTCGGTTGTGTCCGACTGTTTGCGACCCCGTGGACTATACAGTCCATGGAATTCTCCAGGCCAGAATACTGGAGTGGGTAGCTGTTCCCTTCTCCAGGGGATCTTCCCAACCCAGGGATTGAACCTAGTTCTCTCACATTGCAGGCAGATTCTTTACCAGCTGAGCCACTTGGGAAGCCCTAAATATATCCTACTTAATAATAATGTGGAATGACTTATTTTAGCAAAACGGCAGAATAGTTTTAAAAAATTACTTAGGGAAAAGCTCTAAAAATTCTAGATCAGTTATTTAAAAATAAATATTTGCTTCAGGAGAGTTAATTTCCTGAAGCTGAAAATCTTTAAACAAAGGCAGGAAAGTATCAGAAAATTTCAGAGGACACAAAGGAGTGGAGAGGATAACTAAGAAGGTGAGGAATTCAGAGACTGCAGCCTGCTTACAGGGCATCTCAGAACTAAGGTGACCTCCGGCTTTCTATCCAGTGGTCTCACAGGACATCAGAGCAAGAAGCAAACCTTCAGGACTTCTGAAGATGGATTTTCAGACAGGATCCCACTGCATGAAGCTGGGACCCCAAGGAGGTAAACTCCCAGTTGGAAGGGTGAATGAAAAATCAAAGTCACTCCACAGATGGAAAACATGAAATAGTTTGCCTGTCTCAGACTTGGTGCGAGGTTGGGGGAAAGGAGGAATGCCTCTCAAGAGAAATCTTTGTGTGTACTTTTTTAAAAAGTTAGGTTTATGAAGGCTTAATTTCTGTGAAGTAAAATTCACTATTTTTAGTATGCAGTTCTAAGAATTTTGATCAAGGCCTACACTCTTGTAATCATCACCTTAATCAAGTTGTAGAACAGTTTCATCAAGCCCTCAAATTTCCTTCTGTCACTTTCTAGTCAACCTTACTTTCTCACCTCCAGCCTCTGCAACCACTGATTTTTCTGCCTCCAGAGTTTCATCTTTTCCTGAATGTTGTGTAAATGGAATCATGGAGGATTGTCATTTTTGAGTTAGCTTCTTTCATTTCATTTAATGCTTACATCATTTTGTCAGGAGTTTGTTCATATTCATTGCTAGACAGGATCCTGTTGCACAGATATAATATGATTTGGCTATGCAATCACAGTGGAAGGATATTTAGGTTGCCTCCACTTTGGGTGATTATAAATAAACACTATAAACATTCAATGCTTAATTTTTGTGTGAATGTAGGGGTAGGACTGTGGGGTTATGTGATAAGGGTATTAAACCCTGTAAGACACCACTGAAATGTTTTCCAGAGTGGTTATGGCATTTTGCATTCTCACCAACAATGACGTGAGTTCAAGTTGTTCTCTCTCCTCCTCAACACTGGGAGTATTTTTATTACGAATTCAATTTCACTACTAGTGATCAGTCTGTTCAAACTGTTTGTTTCTTCCTGATTCTTTTGCTAAAAGAAAATAACTATCAGCCCATAATTTTATATCTAGCAAAAATACCTATCAAGATAAAAGGTGAATTAGAGACATTCTTGCATTAAAAAAAAAAAAATAATTTGTTGTCAGCAGACCTAGTCTAAAAGAACTACTATTGAAACATGTATATTACCATATGTAAAACAGATGACCAGAGCAAGTTCATGCCTGAAGCAGGGCACTCAAAGCTGGTGCTCTGGGACAACCCAGAGGGATGGGGTGGGGAGAGAGGCGGGAGGGGGCTTCAGGATGGGAGACACATGTGCATCCTTGGCTGATCCATGTCAATGTACGGCAAAAACCACCACAATATTGTAAAGTAATTAGCCTCCAATTAACTTTTTTAAAAAAAAGGGTATAAATTTTTATTATCTGGAAAAATGTAAATGAAATACTAGAAGATACCAGGTTTGTGGTTCTAAAATACAGATAAAAGGAATCAAGTATTTCTATTAAAAGAATTACCATATGTAAAATAGATAGCTAATGGGAATTTGCTGTATGTCTCAGGAAACTCAAACAGGGGCTCTGTATCAACCTAGAGGGATGGGAAGGGGAGGGAGACGGGAGGGAGGTTCAAGAGGGAGGGGACATATGTACACCTACAGCTGATTCATGTTGATGTTTGACAGAAAAAATAAAATTCTGTAAAATTAAAAAATAAAAAAAGAAATTGCTACAACAGGAAGAAAATAGTAATACAAAAACCCGAGAACATCAGTAATAAAGAACAATGAAATGGGTAAATAAAACAAAATATCAATCTTCCTATGAGTCTTTAAAATTATTAACATTAGACAATTGAAAGAAAATGATAATGTTGTCTTATATATATACTTAGATAACACAGTAAAAGATTGGATAAAAACTATGACTAAACTACGTGCTATTACTAGGAAGCTCATTTTAAATATTAATATAATGATCCAACCAGTCCATTCTGAAGGAGATCAGCCCTGGGATTTCTTTGGAAGGAATGATGCTAAAGCTAAAACTCCAGTACTTTGGCCACCTCATGCGAAGAGTTGACTCATTGGAAAAGACTCTGATGCTGGGAGGGATTGGGGGCAAGAGGAGAAGGGGACGACAGAGGATGAGATGGCTGGATGGCATCACTGACTCGATGGACGTGAGTCTGAGTGAACTCCAGGAGTTGGTGATGGACAGGGAGGCCTGGCGTGCTGCGATTCATGGGGTCACAAAGAGTCGGACATGACTGAGCGACTGATCTGATCTGATCTGATAATGATATGTAGTTAGGTTAAAAGTTTTTAAGTTGAAAATAGGCAATATGGGCTCTGTCATAACTTTTCAACTTTGGTGTTGTAGCCTGAAAGCAGTCATAAGCAATAACAACTTGGCATGTTTTTATGAAAGTTTATTTCCAAACCTGACAATGGGTTGCATTTGTCACACAGGTCATACTCTCTAGAATCCCAGTCTACATTAAAAACAAAACCAAAACCACTCTATAGGCGGTACTAGTGGTAAGGAAGCCACCCGCCAATGCACAAGACGTAAGAGGTGCAGGTTCGATCCTTGGGTTGGCAAAATCCCCTGGAGGAGGAAAGGACAACCCACTCTAGTATTCCTGACTGGAAAATTTCATGGACAGAGGAGCCTGGTGGGCAACAGTCCACAGGATCACAAAGAGTCAGACATGACTGAAGTGACTTAGCACAGCACAACACAGAAATGAGTTTAGCAGGATCTATGGATATAAGGTCAACACCCAAAACTCAATCATATTTCTATATATTGGTAATTAATAAATTGGAAACCAAAATAAAAAATGCAAAATCTATATAATCTCACAGAAAAATGAAACACCAGGCACAAGTCTCACAAAAAGTCTTATAAGACTATATGCTACAAAGCTGGGCTTCCCAGGTGGCGCCATGGTGAAGAATCGGCCTGCCAATGCAGGAGACGCCAGTTCAATCCCTGGGTCAGGAAGATCCCCTGGAGTAGGAAATGGCAACCCACTCCAGTATTCTTGCCTGGAGAATCCCATAGACAGAGGAGTCTGGCGGGCTACAGTCCATGGGGTCGCAAAGAGTCGGACACAACTGAGCACAGTCTTCTGATATGCAGCAAAGTACAAAATGTTGATAAAATAAAAGAAGCACCAGTAAAATGAAGAGAAACACTTTGCTTAATGTAGTGAAGATGTCAGTTATATCCCTAAATTTATCTGCAGATTTGGTGCAATTCATATAAAAATTGTTACAGTCTTTTTGTGGATATGTGTGTGTGGTAAGTCACTTCAGTCATGTCCAACTGTTTGGGACCCCATGGACTGTAGCCCACCAGGCTCCTCTGGGAGCCTTCAGGCAAGGAATCCTTCAGGCAGGAATACTGGAGTGGGTTGCCATTTTTAATTCATGTTAATATAAAATTCATATGGAAAGGCAAATAAACTGGAGTTGGCTGTTTTTTAAAAAGAAGAATAAATTTAGAGAAATCAGAATAGTTTGATTTAAGACTTACTCTATGACTGCTGTAATAAAGACAGGTTTATAGAAGTATAAACACTTAGATTCAGTTCAGTTCAGTTGCTCGATCGTGTCCAACTCTTGGCGACCCCATGGACTTCAGCATGCCAGGCCTCCCTGTCCATCACCAACTCCCGGAGTTTACTCAAACTCATGTCCATTGAGTCAGTGATGCCATCCAACCATCTCATCCTCTGTCGTCCCCTTCTCCTCCCGCCTTCAATCTTTCCCAGCCTCAGGGTCTTTTCAAATGAGTCAGCTCTTCGCATCACGTGGCCAAAGTATTGGAGATTCAGCTTCAACATCAGTCCTCCTAATGAATATTCAGGATTGACTTCCTTTAGAATGGACTGGTTAGATCTCCTTGCAGTCCAAGGGACTCTCAAGAGTCTTCTCCAACACCACAGTTCAAAAGCATCAATTCTTCTGTGCTCAGCTTTGTTTATAGCCCAACTCTCACATCCACACATGTCTACTGGAAAAACCATAGCCTTGATGAGACAGACCTTTGTTGGCAAAGTAATGTTTCTGCTTTTTAATATGCTATCTAGGTTGGTCATAACTTTTCTCCCAAAGAGTAAGCGTCTTTTAATTTCATGACTGCAGTGATTTTGGAGCCCAGAAAAATAAAGTCAGGCAGCCACTGTTTGCACTGTTTCGCAATCTATTTGCCCTGAAGTGATGGGACCAACCAGATGTCATGATCTTAGTTTTCTGAATGTTGAGCTTTAAGCCAACATTTTCATTCTGCTCTTTCCCTTTCACCAAGAGGCTCTAGTTCTTCTTCGCTTTCTGCCATAAGGGTGGTGTCATCTGCATATCTCAGGTTATTGATATTTCTCCCGGCTATCTTGATTCCAGCTTGTGCTTCATCCAGCCCAGTGTTTCTCATGATGTACTCTGTATATTAGTTAAATAAGCAGGGTGACAATATACAGCCCTGACATACTCCTTTCTCAATTTGGAACCAGTCTGTTGTTTCTTGTCCAGTTCTACCTGTTGCTTCCTGACCTGCATACAGATTTCTCAAGAGGCAGGTCAGGTGGTCTGGTATTCCCATCTCTTGAAGAATTTCCCACAGTTTATTGCGATCCACACAGTCAAAGGCTTTGGCATAGTCAATAAAGCAGAAATAGATGTTTTTCTGGAACTCTCTTGCTTTTTCAATGAGCCAGCAGATGTTGGCAATTTGATCTCTGGTTCCTCTGCCTTTTCTAAAACCAGCTTGAACATCAGAAAGTTCACAGTTCACATATTGCTGAAGCCTGGCTTGGAGAATTTTGAGCATTACTTTCCTAGCGTGTGAGATGAGTACAATTGTGCAGTAGTTTGAGCATTCTTTGGCATTCCTTTCTTTGGGATTGGAATGAAAACTGACCTTTTCCAGTCCTGTGGCCACTGCTGAGTTTTCCAAATTTGCTGGCATATTGAGTGCAGCACTTTCACAGCATCATCTTTCAGGATTTGAAAGAGCTCAACTGGAATTCCATCACCTCCACTAGCTTGGTTCATAGTGATGCTTTCCAAGGCCCACTTGACTTCACATTCCAGGATGTCTGGCTCTAGGTGAGTGGTCTTGAAGATCTTTTTGTACAGTTCTGTGTATTCTTGCCACCTCTTCTTAATATCTTCTGCTTCTTTTAGGTCCATACCATTTCTGTCCTTTATCGAGCCCATCTTTGCATGAAATGTTCCCTTGGTATCTCTAATTTTCTTGAAGAGATCTCTAGTCTTTCCCTTTCTGTTGTTTTCCTCTATTTCTTTGCATTGATCGCTGAAGAAGGCTTTCTTATCTCTTCTTGCTATTCTTTGGAACTCTGCATTCAGATGCTTATATCTTTCCTTTTCTCCTTTGCTTCTCTTCTTTTCACAGCTATTTGTAAGGCCTCCCCAGACAGCCATTTTGCTTTTTTGCATTTCTTTTTCATGGGGATGGTCTTGATCCCTGTCTCCTGTACAATGTCACGAACCTCTATCCATAGTTCATCAGGCACTCTATCTATCAGATCTAGTCCCTTAAATCTATTTCTCACTTCCATTGTATAATCATAAGGGATTTGATTTAGGTCATACCTGAGTGGTCTAGTGGTTTTCCCTACTTTCTTCAATTTCAGTCTGAATTTGGCAATAAGGAGTTCATGATCTGAGACACAGTCAACTCCTGGTCTTGTTTTTGTTGACTGTATAGAGCTTCTCCATCTTTGGCTGCAAAGAATATAATCAATCTGATTTTGGTGTTGACCATCTGGTGATGTCCATGTGTAGAGTCTTCTCTTTTGTTGTAAGAGGGTGTTTGCTATGACCAGTGCATTTTCTTGGCAAAACTCTATTAGTCTTTGCCCTGCTTCATTCCATATACTAAGGCCAAATTTGCCTGTTACTCCAGGTGTTTCTTGACTTCCTACTTTTGCATTCCAGACCCCTATAATGAAAAGGACATCTTTTTTAGGTGTTAGTTCTAAAAGGTCTTGTAGGTCTTCATAGAACCATTCAACTTCCGCTTCTTCAGCATTACTGTTTGGGGCATAGACTTGGATTACTGTGATATTGAATGGTTTGCCTTGGAAACGAACAGAGATCATTCTGTCATTTTTGAGATTGCATCCAAGTCCTGCATTTCGGACTCTTTTGTTGACCATGATGGCTACTCCATTTCTTCTAAGGGATTCCTGCCCGCAGTAGTAGATATAATGGTCATCTGAGTTAAATTCACCCATTCCAGTCCATTTCAGTTCGCTGATTCCTAGAATGTCGACATTCACTCTTGCCATCTCTTGTTTGCCCACTTCCAATTTGCCTTGATTCATGGACCTGACATTCCAGGTTCCTATGCAATATTGCTCTTTATAGCCTCAGACCTTGCTTCTATCACCAGTCACATCCACAACTGGGTATTGTTTTTGCTTTGGCTCCATCCCTTCATTCTTTCTGGAATTATTTCTCCACTGATCTCCAGTAGCATATTCGGCACCTACCAACCTGGGGAGTTCCTCTTTCAGTATCCTATCATTTTGCCTTTTCATACTGTTCATGGGGTTCTCAAGGAAAGAATACTGAAGTGGTTTGCCACTCCCTTCTCCAGTGGACCACATTCTGTCAGACCTCTCCACCATGACCCACCCATCTGGGTGGCCCCACGGGCATGGATGGCTTAGTTTCATTAAGTTAGACAAGGCTGTGGTCCGTGTGATTAGATTGACTAGTTTTCTGTGAGTATGGTTGCAGTGTGTCTGCCCTCTGATGCCCTCTTGCAACACCTACAGTCTTACTTGGGTTTCTCTTACCTTGGACATGGGGTATCTCTTCATGGCTGCTCCAGCAAAGTGGGCCGCTGCTCCTTAACTTGGACGAGGGGTATCTCCTCACCACCGCCCCTCCTGACCTTGAACGTGGAATAGCTCCTCTAGGCCCTCTTGCGCCCACGCAGCCACCGCTCCTTGGATGTGGGGTTGCTCCTCGCAGCTGCTGCCCCTGACTTCGGGTGTGGGGTAGCTCCACTCGGCCATTCCTGCCTCGTCGCAGCCTGGCACTCTCGGCTGCTGCCCCTGACCTCGGACGTGCGGTAACTCCTCTTGGCCACCGCCCCTCGGGCATGGGGTCCTCCTGGCTTCTGCCCCTGATCTCGGACGTGCGGTAGCTCCTCTCGGCCGCACTATGTGCACCGGTCACAGCCGCCCTTGGTATCTCTAATTTACTTGAAGAGATCTCTAGTCGTTCCTGTTCTATTGTTTTCCTCTATTTCTTTGCACTGGTCATGGAGGAAGGCTTTCTTATCTCTCCTTGCTATTCTTTGGAACTCTTCATTCAGATAAGTATATCTTCCCTTTTCTCCTTTGCTTTTCACTTCTCTTTTTTTCACCGCTATTTGTAAGGCCTCCTCAGACAGCCATTTTGGCTTTTTTGCATTTCTTTTTCTTGGGGATGGTCTTGCTCCTTGTCTCCTGTACAATGTCATGAACCTCCGTCCACTGTTCATCAGGCTATCAGTTTATCAGATCTAGTCCCTTAAATCTATTTCTCACTTCCACTGTATAATCATTAGGGATTTGATTTAGGTCATACCTGAGTGGTCTAGTGGTTTTCCCTACTTTTTAAATTTAAGTCTGCATTTGGCAACAAGGAGTTCATGATCTGAGCCACAGTCAGCTCCTGGTCTTGTTTTTGCTGACTGTATAGAGCTTCTCCATCTTTGGCTGCAAAGAATATAATCAATCTGATTTCGGTGTTGACCATCTGCTGATGTCCATGTGTAGAGTCTTCTCTTGTGTTGTTGGATGCTATGACCAGTGTATTCTCTTGGCAAAACTCTATTAGTCTTTGCCCTGCTTCATTCTGTACTCCAAGGCCAAATGTGCCTATTACTCCAGGTATTTCTTGATTCCTACTTTTGCATTCCAGTTCCCTATAATGAAAAGGACTTCTTTTTTTGGGTGTTAGTTCTAGAACATCTTGTAGGTCTTCATAGAACTCTTTAACTTCAGGTTCTTCAGCGTTACTGGTTGGGGCATAGACTTGGATTACTGCTATATTGAATGTTTTTCCTTAGAAATGAACAGAGATCATTCTGTCGTTTTTCAGACTGCATCTAAGTACTGCATTTCAGACTCTTTTGTTGACCATCATGGCTACTCAATTTCTTCTAAGGAATTCTTGCCCCCAGTAGTAGATATAAGTCATCAGAGTTAAATTCACCCATTCCAGTCCATTTCAATTCACTGATTCCTAAAATGTGAACTTTCACCCTTGCCATCTTCTGTTTGACCACTTCCAATTTGCCTTGATTCATGGACCTAACATTCCAGGTTCCTATGCGATATTGCTCTTTATAGCATTGGACCTTGCTTCCATCACTAGTCACATCCACAACTGGGTGTTGTTTTCACTTTGGCTCCATCTCTTCATTCTTTCTGGAGTTATTTCTCCACTGATCTCCAGTAGCATATTGGGCACCTACCAACCTGGGGAGTTCATCTTTCAGTGTCCTATCTTTTTGCCTTTTCATACTGTTCATGGGGTTCTCAAGGCAGGCATACTGAAGTGGTTTGCCATTCCCTTCTCCAGTAGACCACATTTTGCCAGAACTCTCCACCATGACCCGTCCATCTTAGGTGGCCCTACACAGCATGGCTCATAATTTCATTGAGTTAGACAAGGCTGTGGTCCATGTGATCAGATTGGTTAGTTCCTGTGATTGTGGTTTTCAGTCTGCCCTCTGATAGAGAAGGATAAGAGGCTTATGGAAGGTTCCTGGTGGGAGAGACTGACTGAGGGGGGAAACTGGGTCTTGTTCTGATGGGCGGAGCTATGCTCAGTAAATCTTTAATCCAATTTTCTGTTGATGGGTGGAGCTGTGTTCCCTCCCTGCTATTTGAAGTGAAGTGAAGTCGCTCAGTCGTGTCTGACTCTTTGTGACTCCATGGACCATAGCCTCTCAGGCTCAACCATCCATGGGATTTTCCAGGCAAAAGTACTGGAATGGGTTGCCATTTCCTACTCCAGGGGATCTTCCCTACCCAGGGATCGAACCTGGGTCTCCCGCATTGTGGGTGAACGCTTTATCCTCCCTGGTGGCTCAGAGGTTAAAGCATCTGTCTGCAATGTGGGAGACCTGGGTTTGATCCCTGGGTTGGGAAGATCCCCTGGAGAAGGAAATGGCAACCCACTCCAGTATTCTTGCCTGGAGAATCCCATGGACGGAGGAGCCTGGTGGGCTACAGTCCACGGGGTCACAAAGAGTCGGACATGATTAAGCAACTTTACTCAGTCACTCACTCACTTGAACTATCGTAGAGGTAATGAAGATAATGGAGACCTCCCTCAAAAGACCCCATGCATGTACTGCTACACTCAGTGCCCCCAACCCTGCAACCCACTGACCCACGCCTCTGCCAGAGACTCCCGGACAGCCACAGGCATGTCTGGGGCAGTCTCCTGTGGGGTCACTGCTCCTTTCTCCTGGGTCCTGGTGCACAATTTTCTGTTGTGCGCTCCAAGAGTCTGTTTCCCAGTCCTGTGTAAGTTCTGGCAGCTCTATGGTGGGGTTAACGGCGACCTCCTCCAAGAGGGCTTATGCCATACCCAAGTCTGCTGCACCCAGAGCCCCTGTCCCTGTGGCAGACCACCACCAACCCGTACCTCCACAGCAGACACTCAAACACAGTTCTGTCTTAGTCTCTGTGGGGTCCCTGGGTCCTGGTGCACACATGGTTTGTTTGAGCCTTCTAAGCCTCTCTGGCAGGAATGGGATTTGATTCTAAACGCAAATTCGCCCGTCCTATCGGGAGGCTTCTCCTTTGTCCTTCTATGTGGGTATCTCCTCACAGCCACTCCAGTGCCAAATGTCTTACTGGGGTTTCTCTGACCTTGGGTGTGGGTTATCTCCACATGGCCAGTCCAGTGAAGTGCAGCTGCATAGATTAGCAGACCAAAACAGAGAACACAGAAATAGACCTTCATGAGTACGCCCAACAGGTTTCTGACGAGGGTGAAAAACCAATGTGATGAAGGAAAAATAGTTTTTAACACATGATGCTGGAACAATTGACCCCTCATAGAAAGAAAAATGAACTCTGATGCAAACCTGATGCCTTATGCAAAAATTAACTCAAAATGAAGCATACGCCTACATGTGAGAAGTAAAACTGTAATTCTTTTAAGGAAAAACCTTTAGAAAATATCTTTGTGACAGAAGGCTAAGTAAAGAGTTCTTAAATACGACACCAAAAGCATAATCCATAAAAGAAAAATTGATAAAGTGGACGTCACCAAAATTAAAAATTTTGCTCTGTGAAAAAGTCTGGTAAGAGGTTAGAAAGATAAGCCACAGATTGAGAAAGCATATTTGCATATCACATATCTGACTTGTATCCAAAAGATATAAAGAACTCTGAGTTTACCAGAAAAAAACACAAACAACGCAGTTAGCAAAGCAACAGAATAAAATACCAAATCCAGTCTGAAACACTTAACCAAAAAGGGGATATGGGTGCACGTAAGCATATGAAGAGATGTTCGATGTCGTAAACCACGCCGAGTAAAGAGAAACCAGTATGTAAGGGCTACATACAAGGGCTTCCCTGAGGCTCAGAGGGTAAAGCGTCTGCCTGCAATGCAGGAAACCCGGGTTTGATTCCTGGGTCGGGAAGATCCCCTGGAGAAGGAAATAGCAACCCACTCCAGTATTCTTGCCTGGAAAATCCCATGGATGGAGAAGCCTGGTAGGCTACAGTCCACGGGGTTGCAAAGAGTCAGACACGACTGAACTTCACTTCACTTCACATACAATGCAGTTCTATTTACACAATTTTGAAATAAAATTATAGAGACAGAGAATAGATGAGTGACTGTCAGAACGTAGGGAAGGGTATGAAAGTGTATGGAAGGTATGAAAGTGTATGGAATGTATGAAAGTGTAGCACAGTGGGGGACCTTTGTATGATGGAACAATTCCATATCTTGATTGTTAAGGCAGCCGCAAGAGTCTATACAAGTGATAAAATTTCATAGAACTATACACACCCAGAAAAAAAAAATCAGTGCATGTAAAGGGTAAATCAATCCAGATAAGGTCTGTTTAGTCAGTATTATTGTGCCAATATTAATTTCCTAGTTTTCACATGGTACAAAGTTACTACTGGGGGAAGTTGGGTGATGGGTATACAGGACCTTTTTGTACTATTTTTGCAACTTCTCATGAGTTTATTATTTTTTCAAAACATTATCAAAAAGAAACCACTGAGATGCCATGACTACTGCCACCTCAATAACAATTTTATGTCAATGAATTTGAAAACATAGATGAAATGGGCAAATTTCTAGAAAAAGTTCCCATATTAAAAGCACTGAATAAATTCTATGAAATTTACAAGAATACACTTGATCCCAGGGAATAAAAATGTAACATTTCACAGTCAAGGTGAATAATGACAATGGTACCAATTTTGCCTCTCCCATAGAATTATGTGTACAGCTAAACTGATTTTATCTTCTCCAGTATCTTGTAATTTCTTAATTACGTCTGTTCCAATGATTCATTCAGAGTTTGGTATTAAGGGGTAAGTCACTGAGCAACTTCACTTTGACTTTTCACTTTCATCCATTGGAGGAGGAAATGGCAACCCACTCCAGTGTTCTTGCCTGGAGAATCCCATGGACAGAGGAGCCTGGTGGGCTGCCATCTATGGGGTCGCACAGAGTCGGACACGACTGAAGCGACTTAGCAGCAGCAGCATAAATTCCAATAAGGCAACTAGCTGATTTTAGATCCCATTTTACCAAACTCCTATTGATCAGCTTCTTCCAAACATTTTATTTATTTGTTTGTTTTTTGGCTGTGATGGGTCTTCATTGCTGCGTGGGCTCTTCTCTAGTTGTGGTGAGAGGGGGCTACTCTCTAGCTGTGCTGTGCAGGCTTCCCACTGCAGCGGCTTCTCTTACTGCAGAGCACGGGCTCTGGGGCACTCAGTCTTCAGAAGTTGCAGCTTATGGGCTTCAGACCACAAGCTCTGTAGTTGTGACCCAGGGGCTTAGTTGCCCTGCAGCATGTGGGATCTTCTCAGACCACAGATCAAACTGGCATCCCCTGCATTGCAAGGCAGATTCTTGGAACACCAGAGAAGCCTGGACCACTAGAGAAGCCTTTCTTCCAAAGCTTTTAAATCTTATCTTTGCCTTTATGTATACTTGGCCATTTTTCCTGAAAGTGTTGATATTTATCATCCTGTACCTAGTAATCCTAGCATTTTTAGTTCAATTACATATTAATAGATTATACAGGAAAAAACTGTCTAATCTGGGAAGATAAAACAATGCAAAGCGTCTGGTTTGGAGCTCTAGGCTTGCTCTTTATCCTGGGTCCGAGCTTTTCCCTGGTCTCTTTGACTGTGATAGCTCCTTCTCTCTCTTCCTTGTTGGAATGGTAGAGCCTCTTTGGTTTGGTAATGCATAACAGCCACTTGTCCTTCTGTGGTCTATTATTTTGCCTCAGGGGTTGCCTGAACGTAAGGTAGATATAATGCTTTTCATGTCCATACTAAAGTGTGCAGCAGGTGTGGGGGAGAGGGTCTTTCTATTCTTGTCTTTTGTCTTGTTTTTTTTTTTTCCCAGTAGATTTCTTATATGCATCTTTCCTTCTACTTCCCTAAATCTACTCTGGTTTGCAGTAATGTCCATATCTTTAGTGGTGTAACTATGTCCTAACCGTGCTCATCTCACCTGGGATGTCATCACACCCAGCTGTACTTTCACTGTGGTTGTTATTTAATTACTCAATCATGTCCCACTTTTTTGCGACCTCGTGGACTAGCCTGCCAGGCTCCTCTGTCCATGGGATTTTCCAGGCAAGAATACTGGACTGGGTTGACATTTTCTACCCAGGGATCTTCCCGACCCAGGGATCAAACCCACGGCTCCTGCATTGCAGGCAGATTCTCTTCCTAACCGAGTCATCTGATGGGAAGCCCCACTTTTAGTTTCTCCCATAACTGTAATTATTTGCTGAGAAGGTCTTGCCTTAAAAATGATCTACTCTTCATTTCATCTATGCTCATCTGAGCAACAATTTATATATGTGTTTTATGCCCATTCTGTCCTAGTTTCTAGATGCGCTTCTCTGGTGGCTCAGATGGTAAAGAATCTGCCTGCAATGCAAGAGACCCTGGAGTAGGAAATGGCAACCTACTCCAGTATTCTTGCCTGGAGAATTCCTTGGACAGAGGACCCTAACGGGCTATAGCTCACGGGGTCACAAAGAGTCGGATACGACTGAGCAACTAATACTTTCTTCCTAATTTCATCAGTATAGTTTTGCTTTTCTATAATCTTTCCCCATTTAGCTCTTAAACTGCTGTTTTGGGCTGGCCATCTAATTATCCATCCTGTAAATATCCATTCCAGTCATGACTGTCTCTGGCTTGTGACTTTTATGGAGTCTGACTGGAGTCTGCATGTCAACTGTCTCTTTGCTTTTAACTTTAGCAGTATCAAGGAACATGACATCCATATATTTTATGGATAGGTTTATGATTTAGGTTTACGATTCTCTAGTCTGACTTCTGAATTCTTTAGCAATATTTTACCATTTAATAGCAATATTATATCTTACTCTTATATTTGCTATATTATGTTTTCATTTTTCTGTCAGCTCAGTTCAGTTGCTCAGCTGTGTCCGACTCTTTGCAACCCCATGGACTGCAGCACACCAGGCTTCCCTGTACATCACCAACTCCTGAAGCTTACTTAAACTCATGATCATCAAATTGGTGATGCCATTTTTCTATGGCTGAGTTTGTGTCCACAAAAGCACAGATTTTTCAGTTATCATGATGAGTCCCTCTCTATAATTCCTGCCATCCAGTTGTTGAAGTTCCCCATTAAAGTGTCATCTGACCAGCTCAGAACCCCGTGGATCATTAGCTTCACCACAATATTTATGACATGCAGCACCATATGTTTGGAAACACAATTCTTTCTACCCTTGTTTTTACTTAATTATTTCTGAATCCTGCACTACTTTTGATTATAATCATCATATACTTTACTGTCTAGTTTTCTCTTCTCTAGCTGCTCTAAACCTCATGAGAACAGGGAATCAACCCTCTTTCTATTTTAGGTTTAAACATAACTCCATATTTATTTTCTTTAAATAATCATTCCTGCCTAGTTTGTTACCCTAGTAAATATTCTTTTACTGAATCACAAAGCCTTTAACATACATTCATGGTTTAAAATAAGTCATGAATTTCTCTCCACTCCTGGCTCAAATTCTATTTTGCTTGAGCCTTACACACATATAGGAGCGCACCACTCTAAAAAATGCGATGCTGTGTGTATAGACCTAAGGTCAACAAGAGAGTCAGAAGAACCTTTGTGTCCTGAGGGTGAGAAAAGGTCAGGCTCTAGTTTCATTATGGTCTTGGAGGAGAAAATGTCATGTCATTATGTGGATAAATACGTGCTGGTGTCAGTTAGGTTAAAAAAAGTGTGTAAACATAATTTGTAGTGTTTTTCTTGAAAAATGAAACAGACACAGCAAGCGTTTAAAAAATGACCCCGCATCAAGAGTACAGTAGCAGTGAGTGGATGGGGCGATGTGGGTTTGATATTAAGAAACTCAAGAAAGCTAAATCGTGCTTGGTGTGATGTGCTTGCTTACGGAAAGCTGAGAAAAGGTGAATATTCATCAATCTGGGGGTGGGTTGAAAGGGAGACCAGCCTTGTGAGTGCAATGATACTGAAGGATAGGTATTAATAGAATGCAAGAATACACTGGCCACTGAAAACTCTGTGGCGGGCCCCATAGTCGGCATATTACATGCATTTTTTCTAATATTACACTTAACTCTGCAGAAGGGGGCAGGTTTGTGCATGTAAGGAAACTAAATATGTGAAGAAGCTAATGCTCAGAGAGGCTGCAGTTCATGTACTGAAGGCAACACAGAGAAAATATGAAGCCAAGTGTATGAGGCTCTGCAGCCTATATTTATCTCATGACTCTGACTTCCCATCTGGTGTGACCTGTGTAAGTATGTCTTTGGAATAATTCCATTGGTTACTATTAAAACTTTTCTGTTTAGCTGTTTCACTGGTGATTCAAAATTCCTTCTTTCCAATGTATGCCTTTCAGAGAATACTGAAACCAACAAGCCAAATCCTCAGTTTGTCCTGTGGGTGCTACCATGACCATAGAATGTGCTGTGTTTAGTCGCTCTGTCGTGTCCGACTCTTGGTGACCCCATGGACTGTAACCCAACAGGCTCCTCGTGTCCATGGGATTCTCCAGATAAGAATACTGGAGTGGGTTCCCATGCCCTCCTCTAGGGGAATTTTCCCAACCCAGGGGTGGAACCCAGGTCTCCCACGTTGCAGGTGGGTTCTCTACTGTCTGAGCCACCAGGGAAGCCCATGCATACTGGAGTGGGTAGCCTATCCCTTCTCCAGGGGATCTTCCTGACCCAGGAATAGAACTGGGGTCTCCTGTATTTTAGGCAGATTCTTTACAAGCTGAGTTACCAGGGAAGCCCAAACACAGAATATCTCTTTCTTATTTGTCAGCTCTTATTTCCCAGGGCTGCGATAGATGAGAAATTCTGGAAGACAGAAAAATCCAATTTATGTGACTGATGGTTCATGTTGGTAAACCCACCCATGTGTTTAGAGTTCTGTAATTCTAACATGCATTTTTCCTTGTTTTCTTGAAAGAGAATATTTTACATGAAGCCAAGATCAGAAAGTGTAAAAAGGTATGCAAGAGTCTCCTTCCCAGTCCTGCCCCCATTTGCCTATTTCTTATTCATGCGTGCATGCTAAGTTGCTTCGTTTGTGTCCGACTCTGTGAGGCCCTATGGACTGTTTCCCTCCAGGTTCCTCTGTCCATGGGATTCTCCAGGCAAGAATACTGGAGTGGGTTGCCAAGCCCTCCTCCAGGGGATATTCCTGACCCAGGGACTGAATCCAGGTCTTCTGCATTGCAGGTAGATTCTTTACCAACTGAGCCACCAGGTAAGCCCTATAGCTACATTTAACATTTATTACAATACCTCCTGCAGAATAACTTGCACTTCTCTCTTTGGGCTGTGCTGGCATTTAACTCTCACTATGGATCTAGAAGTAAGTAAGAGATGGTAAGACTGGGCGGGGGAAGAACTGATTCCCCTTGTGAGGTGGTTGTCCGAAGTTAAGTCAACAAAGGAAGTTTATGAAAGGAAATCAAGATCCCTTCAGAAAGAGCTGGGCTGCTTAATCAGGCAAGCAAGATTCGGGGAGATTTCAGTGTTCAAAAATCTCAGTCTCATGTCTAGTTTTCCAAATATTCCTATTCTAAGTCTCAGAATCCCACCCACACTCATTAACTAGTGCCTTAACTGGCATATGATAACCTAGAGAGACTGCACATTTGACCAGTACTATTTCTCTCTTACACCTGTAGTTAGTCTTTGGTCCTAAATTTTGGTTGTGTGTGCCCTCTAGAAAATAATTTTTTTAAGGCCACCATTGAGGTTTTCTGAGTCTCTTCCCGTCCCACAACTTGAAGGTTCAAGTCTCTAGGCTTAAAAAATTTCCCCTTTTTTGTAAGCTCTCCAAGCTGTCGGGAGCATCCAGGCCACTAATTATAATCACCATTGTTGCCAGAGCAATTACGCACTTTAGTCATTTGGTCTTGTCTTGCCACTCACTTGTACTGCATCCCACAACAGTGCTATCTTGAGTAACCATGATATTGCTCCATATCAGGGATACTATTATCCTGCTTCCCCCTGGGACAGCATATCTGTGAGCTTATCAAAGGTATGGGCAATGGAATCTCAGAACCCCATTTGGAGGGTTTGTTTCCTTGAGCCATTTTTTATACCACTTACTGTATCAGTGAAGTCTGTCACAGGAGACAAGTAGCATATTCAAGGGATTTAACTGAACAGAATTTGACGAAGGAAACATTTTAAGAGGGATGATGATTAGTTAGGGTTCTCCAGAGGAACTATATATATATAGTTCAATATATATATATTGCTTCAGACAAGACTGAAGCCATTTAGCACACATGCAAGTATATACACATACACATGTATACATGTATGTGAATAACTTTAATCCCACAGCTTGTCCAAACATGTGCTATCAAAAGCTTGTGTTTTTGACGATATGGTAGGTGAAAAGCGTATCTCTGTGTAGTTGCTGTATTTCTTTTTTAAATGAAGGGATGTAACATTTTCACAGAAGTTCATTAAGAACTCAATTTCAAGTGGTAGAAAACTCAATCTGGTTTAAGCAACAGAGAAGAAATAAGATTCACATAAAAGAAACGTGAGTTGGTATATCTTGACATGTCTTGATGCAAGGACTCAAAAGATATCATCAAGGCTGACCTACCTCCCCCTCTGGGCCCCCCTGTCTTTTCTCTCTCAGTCTCTCTGGCTCTGGCTCTCTGCATTTTCCATTTGCTTGGCTCTGGTCTGAGACTGACTCCTCATAGTGACCCCAGGCAGCACCAAGTTTTCATCCTCAAGCTTCAAGTTCAGCAAAAAGACTAGGTCTGAGTCTCGTGGGTTCCAGTTTTACTACACGCCTGTCCTTCACCATCACTGTATTTGCCCAGGCCCGAGTCACAGGACCAAACACGCTCCTATCCACGCATGTATCTTCCAAGGCGTCCATATTGAAATCACGCAACTCTGCTACTCACAATAAAAGCTGTGCTCGTCCTCATCTTAGAAGGAGGTGAGGTAGACAACCCCAAGCTCATAAGCAAACTAGTTACTTTGCCACCCCAGAATCTCTAGGTTTTGAGGATTATTCTTGGTCGAGTCCTAATGTGGCTTCCCGGAGTCCAGCAAATTATGATTAAATGAAAACTGTAACTCGCATTACACACTTATAGGAAGAGATAATGACAATCAAAGTAAAACCTTCCCTTGGGAAAAGAGGAGAGTGGAAACTGCCCACAGTGGGCCCTGACCTGGAACACGTACTGAGCCCCCCGCCCTAGTGAGGTGAGTCCATTAGTCATTCAATGCGGCCACCGCGGAAGGCTCTCTCTTCTCTTTATCCTCCATGGCCCCGTTTGAGGTGGTGACCTTAGGTGATGCGCCCCTTCTACGGGATGCATTTGTCTGGCATCTCATTTCCTGAAAGAGTAGGTTCGAGGGCCTGGAATGAATGACCTTGGACCTTGAACAATGGCACGCTTCTCTTTGTTGGGCTTAAGGTTTTTCTGGCTATGAATCGCGCTTAAAACGTTAGGAGGCAACAACCTCGTCAGGTAAGTATTATTATTCTCATTTCCTAAGTGTGAACTCTACTGCTCAGAAATGTGAAGCCATTTTGCCTGAAGCCACACAGCTGGGGAGTGACAAAGCCAATATTTGTAATCAGAGGAGCCTGCCTTCTTCCCTCGTTTTCATCCTGCTTCCCTGTGTACCTTATATTAAAATAGTTTTGTTTGTAACACCTCTATCATTATTAGCAAAACTTTCATATCTAGCAACTCTAGGGGGAAATTCATTCTCACTGCGCTTCCTCCGTGCCCGGCTAAATTTCTGTCGGTCAGAACGAAAAGCAGAAGAGAAGTTCGCAGCTTGTCCAGTAGGTGTCGCCCTCATCATAGACTATGTCTTCGCAGTTTTGCCGCACGATCTCCCAGGGTGGCCCCGGACTCAGACGTTCTAGAAGGGTACAAGAAGCCGCATCTAATTTATGCAGCTCGGTGCCAGCATCCAGGATATGTTTCTGTTGTTTTGTATGTAGCTCCTGTATGTCCTCTAGTTGGGACTTTTTCTATTTTAAATTTATTTGATTTTTGAACAGGTAAGTCCGTGGGGTCGCAGAGTCGGACGCGACTGAGCGACTGAACTGAACTGACTGAATATATTTATAATGTCTCAAAAGCAAACAAAAAGTGCAAAAGAATGTAGTGGGAAAAACTTCTGTTTCATCAAATCCATACCAAAAGTTACTAGTTATTAGCTTATTTTGTACTTCTAGAATAAGTTTTATTCATATGTAAGAAAATATATTTTTAAACTATCTTTTTTAATTTTGCATGATAGCACACTAATTTTTTTATCCATCTTGATTGTTCCATTAACACATTAACACTAGATCTTAGAAATCTTTTATATCAATACATAAAATTTCCTCTTTTTTTTTTAATCCTCAAAGTATTCTCACAACATGGAAGCAGCTACATTTATCCACTCAGGTCTCTAGTGATGAGTATGTATGTGGATTTTCTGCCAATAAAAATAATGCTAAAATAAGTAGCTTTGCATAACTTCATTTTGCATGTGTGTGAATATATATGAAAGTATTGAGAATACATGCATATGCAAAGTTTATTGACATTTCCAAATCGCCCTCCACAGGGCTCATACCAGCTTATGCACCCACCAGCCATGTATGAAATTGTCTATTTCCCACAGCTTGGCCAACACAGTGTGTTCTGGATTTTTTCTAATCAATCTGAGAGTGAGAAAATAAAAGGTTCCTCAGTTTTATTTTTTATGTTTTTATTATAAGTGAGTTGGAGCTTCTTTTGGTTTGAGAGCCATTTAAATGAGTTCAATTTTTTTCTGATTGCAAGTGATAGAAAGCCCAGCTCCCATGGCCTCAGCAAGAAGATGTTTGTTTTCTCTAGACTAACCATACTGGAGGTAGATGTAGCTTTTCCAGTGAGCCTTAATCCAAAGGCAACGTCATCAAGGCCTGTGATTTCTCTCTCTCACTCTTTTCCTGTCTTGCTCACTGACCCCCTTGCTTTCCCCTCCTTTTCTGTTCCACTTCCCTTCTGTCTTGGGCCTCTTTAACAGGCTCTGATTCAGTGCTCTGATTGGACAGGACTGAGTCATGTGACAGAGCCCGAATCCCCCACAAACTACATGGATTGAGCGGGAAGTGGGGATGCTAGCTGTTCGGTGAAAGGTCAGAGAGTTATGTGGAGACGGATGCTTAGGCACTGGCTGGGGAACACTGCACGTCTGTGTTGTCATCCACCCCTTTGACAGCTCAACATCCACACACTTTTTATTCACACACACACCTTAAAAAATATCCATGCTGTAGCTGTAATGAAGCCATAATTACATGCTATAAACTTGCACTCACCCCCTTCCCAGAGGGAGACAGCACAGCGACTCGTGTGGCTCCTGCTCCAAGGTCAAGATTTCTAGGTGATGTGCAGTCTTCCTGGTCAGGGCTTGATGGGGCTCCGCCTGGCCCAGCAACCTGTGGTTCCTAAAAAACCGAAAGGCACACGTGAAAGAACAGAATCAAAACAGAATGTCCATCCGGTAAGGGAAATGGCACAAAGTGGTCTCTGGTCCGGCACTCACAGGACAGGAGGGCAAGGTTTCCCTGACCTGGACGTAGTGAGCTCCTTAGCCAACGTGGCTGCTCTGCTCTGCTCTCTGGAGTCATCACCTTTGTCTTGTGAGCTGGAGATTTGGGAGGAGGAGGAGGACCCTTCTCATGAGCAGCTCTCTTCCTCTTAGAATGGATTTCATGTATTTAGGACAGTCTGGTCCCATCACTTCATGGCAGATAGAGGGGGAAACAGTGGAAACAGTGTCAGCTTTGGGCTCCAAAATCACTGCAGATGGTGACTGCAGCCATGAATTTAAAAGACGCTTACTCCTTGGAAGGAAAGTTATGACCAACCTAGATAGCATATTCAAAAGCAGAGATATTACTTTGCCAACAAAGGTCCCTCTAGTCAAGGCTATGGTTTTTCCAGTGGTCCTGTATGGATGTGAGAGTTGGACTGTGAAGAAAGCTGAGAGCCGAAGAATTGATGCTTTTGAACTGTGGTGTTGGAGAAGACTCTTGAGAGTCCCTTGGGCTGCAAAGAGATCAACTAGTCCATCCTAAAGGAGATCAGTCCTGGGTGTTCATTGGAAGGACTGATGTTGAAGCTGAAACTCCAATACTTTGGCCAGCTGATGCGAAGAGTTGACTCATTGGAAAAGACCCTGATGCTGGGAGGGATTGGGGGCAAGAGGAGAAGGGGACGACAGAGGATGAGATGGCTGGATGGCATCACTGACTTGATGGACATGAGTTTGAGTGAACTCTGGGAGTTGGTGATGGACAGGGAGGCCTGGCGTGCTGTGATTCATGGGGTCGCAAAGAGTCGGTGACGACTGAGCAACTGAACTGAACTGAACTGAAAGATTAAATAATCACAGGCTGTTGTTTGCCAGATTTGGAGTTTCTCTAGCAAAATACATCTTGTAAGACATTGGGAGGCTTCTGAGCATATATCCAGAAAAAAACTATAGTTCAAAAAGACACATGTCCCCTCTATATTCATAGCAGCACTATGTACAATAGCCGAGACAAGGAAACAAGCTAAATGTCCATCAACAGATGTTGTCTAAAGAAGATGTGGTATAGATACACCATGGAATACTACTCAGTCATACAAAAGAATGAAGTAAGTCAGCAACACGGATGGACCTAGAGATTATCATACTACGTGAAGTAAGCCAGAGAAAGACAAACACCATATGATATCACTTACAGATGGGATCTAAACTATGACACAAATAAACATTTCTACAAAACAGAAAGAGACTCACGGATATAGAGGACAGATTCGTGGTTGCCAAGGGGGCGAGGGGATGGGGGAATGGATCGAGGGTTTGGGATTAACAGATACAAACTATTAAGTGTAGTGGAGATAAACAAGGTCCTGTACAGCACAGGGAACTATATTCAGTATCCTGTAACACACCAGAACAGAAAAGAATGTGAAAAAAAGATGCGCATAACGGAATCACTTTTGCTGTACAGAAAAAACTAACACGATGTTGCAAATCAACTGTACTTCAATAAAATAAATTTAAAAAACACTGTGAGGCATTAGCCTGTGATACATACGTGGATGTGTGTGTGTTAGTCACTCAGTCATGTCTGACTCTGTGCGACCCTATGGATTGTAGCTGACCAAGTTTCTCTGTCCATGGAATTCTCCAGGCAAAAATACTGGAGTGGGTTGCCATTCCCTTCTCCGGGGGATCTTCCCAACCCAGGGATTGAACCTGGGTCTCCTGCATCGCAGGTGAATATTTTACTGTCTGAGCCACCAGGGAAGCTCCCCCGCCCCAATTTCCAGATTCTATAAAAATTTAGCTTTTGAGAAGTAAACTGAGGAACAGCAATCCCCATGTATATATACACACACACCCCTATGTATGGCATATTTCTTGTTTTACAGAATAGATACTGTGGATCTGAGATATTAAGTGCCTTTACCTGTAGCCCTGCAGCTGGGAGGAACAAACAGTGAGTGAGAAAGCCACTATCTGTAACGAGTCCAAAGGTCTAAGCTTTCAATATGCTTATATGAAAAATTAGGTTCACAATAACTAGCAGCTTTAATGGGAAAAATCACCCTCCCTCCTGTGCCCTGGTCAGCTAATTCTGATGTTCCCTCCCTCCCCACCCACCTCATCCCAGAAAAGCACAAAGAAAACAAACTGAAATATTCTGCTTGTCCTCTAGGTGGCACTGTTAACCACAGGATGCTTCTTTCCAGCCCTGCAACTTGATCTCTTAAGGCTGGAAAGAATCAGATATTCTAGAAGATGGAGTCCAGTCTACACACGATTCAGTCTAAGGACCCCCGCTCACGGGTTTAGAGTTCTATATCTCCAACATGTAAGTTAGGATTCTTTTCTCCTAAAATTTTATTTACCTCATTTTTTAATAGCTTGTACATTTATAGGTTTCAAACATTTAAATGTACAAAAAAATCTTATTTGAAAATAAACTCCTTATCCATCTATGTAGCATTTATGATAGCATTCTTTTTTCTGTCTATTCTTCTAGAGATTTTAATATATATGCAACCAAATATAAACACATTCTTTCCCCCACCCATTTTTAATGCCAGTTATTCACATTCATTCTTCTGTTTCTTTGTTTTCTTTTTCTTTTACACAGCTACATATTATGGAGTGCTTTTCATAAGCGGTTCCTAAAGAAATTTATTCCTTTTAAGAGATTTAGCATCCTCCACAGTGTGGATGAAACGGATTCTCCCTAGAGGAACATTTAGTTTAATTCCTATTGTTTGCTGTTATTCAATGCTGCACTGAATAACCTTGTCCCTGCCTCATTTTGTGTGGGAGGCTATATATCTGTGGGACAAGTTATACAATAGCATAATTACTGGGTCAAAGGATATATGTATTTGCAGTTTAACAAATATGCCTTTTACCCGCTTTAGGGAAGATTAAACTCACATTCTCACTAGTACAATAATATATTTCTTCTCAGTTTGACCAAAATAATATGTGATCGACTTAACTTTTATATTTTGTCATTACAATACATGGAAATGCTATCTCATTTTAAATTCATAAATTTATAATGGAGTGAGGTTGAGCAGCTTTTAATAGGCAGCCTTAGGAACGATTAGGGGTCTTTCAGTTACAAGCAAAACAAAAACGTAAGCCCCTCCATCTGGCTTTAGAGAAAGGAACTCACTGCCTTTACAACTGAAAAGTTGGGGGTAAACTCAGAGGTCCCAGTGTGCCTGGAAACAAAGGGCCCAAACGTCGCCCTCACTTGCTTCCTCTCTCTCACTCTTCCCCTTTTCTCTATCTCCTCTCTCCAGCCTCCCTTCCTTTGCTGGCCAGGGAGGCTCCAGAACTGCATCCTCATCTCTTCTCCTGTGGGCTGCATTCATTTAGCATCTAACCTCCTGTGGTTGCAAGTTCAGAGGCCTGGGGTTGTCAGAAGCATTGAGCAACCACAGACCATCTTGGGGGGCAGCACTCTTTAAGCGACACAAATTCACTTAAAATGTTAGTAAGCAACAACATGACAAGGTCGAAATCGTCGACATTTTACAAGTGAAGAAACTATGTCTTTTAAAGATATAAAAGATACAGCTCTTTGCCTAGAGCTACACAGTGAATGATAGGGACAGCATGAGCATCCAGGTGCATCTGACAGTAAATGCCCTGGGATTAGCAGAATGCTTTTGTTCAGGAGCTCCAATGGAAAAAACAATCACCACCTCGATCCAGGCCCGTCCACTGACTCAGAATAAGCAAAAAAAGAAAGAAAAGCGAAATGGAAAATTCTGGGTGTGCCCTGTAGGTGGCACCATTGCCACGGGGTATCTCTTTTCCGCCGTGTAGCACGGATCTCTTTAAGGCTGAAATTCTAGAAGATGGAAGAAAACTGCTCTTTATATTTATGCAACTGACATTTTGCACTGGCATCTCACATATAATTTAGAATTCTGGATCTCGGCTATGTTGTTATTGTGTCTTTCTTTCTAAAAAGTATGCACTGAAAATATTTGTGAAGAGTTTATGTAGTTCCAAAAAAATTTAAATACAGTAAAATAAAATGTATACAATGAAAAAAAAATCTCTTTCCCCATCTTATCCCTTAAATTCCATGTTCCATTGCCCCTTCCCCATGGATAACTACATTTTTATTTTTCCTGAGACAACCATGTACATATAAGCAAATAAGAAAATATATTTTCTTTCTTCTCCATTTATATATGTATTATACAAATATTAGCATTTAAAATTTTTCTCTTAACGTATGCTGAAGATATGTTCATATTAGCCAAAAGGAAATTCTTTTACAACTTTATCTATTCCCCTGTATGATTGTTCCATATTTTTCATTTATCCAGACCCTATTGCTGGACATTTATATTGATGTTTTCCTATTACAAACAATGCAGTAATGAACAAAAGCTTCTTCATTGTAAATGTATAAAAATAGTTGTAGAATAAATCCTAGAAGTGAAATTGTTGAGTTAAAAGGTAAATGTATTTGTAATTTCAGTGAACATTTCCAAATTACCTTCACTTGATGGTATCATTTTAGCACTCCCACTAACAGTCTGAGAATTCCTTTTCTTCATAAATTGGACAATTACAGTGAATTATCCAGATATTGGGCATTTGCAGATCTGATAGGTGAAAACTAGTATATCTGTGCAGTTGTATTTCTTATATTTCAAGTGAGATTAAGCAGTTTTTCATTGATGAAGACCCTGTGTGTTTAGTTGAGTTTTTTTTCACTGTTAGAAAAATGTGACATTTAGAAATCCCAACTCATAGAAACTGAAGCAAGAGGAAGAAATTTGTATTCACATGACTGGACATGGATGTTCTTCGATTTCAAGATCTCTCACTCTCTGCCCTCAATTCAGTTCAGTCACTCAGTCATGTTCGACTCTTTGAGACCCTCTGGACAGCAGCATGCCAGCCTTTCCTGTCCATCACCAACTCCCAGAGCTTGCTCAAACTCATGTCCATCGAGTCAGTGGTGGACCATCTCATCCTGTGCTGTCCCCTTCTCCTCCTGGCTTGAATCTCTCCCAGCATCGGGGTTTTTTTCCAATGAGTCAGTTCTTTGCATCAGGTGGCCAAAGTATTGGAGCTTCAACTTCAGCATCAGTCCTTCCAATGAATATTCAGACTGATTTCCTTTAGGATTGACTGGTTGGATCTCCTTGAAGTCCAAAGAACTCTCAAGAGTTTCTCCAACACCACACTTCAAAAGCATCAGTTCTTCAGTGCTCAGCTTTCTTCACAGTCCACCTCTCACATCCATACATGACTACTGGAAAAAACCATAGCTTTGGTTAGATCAACCTTAGTGGGCAAAGTAATGTCTCTGCTTTTAAAAATGCTATCTAGGTTGGTCATGGAGGGAGGAGCTTGGTAGGCTGCAGTCCATGGGGTCGCTAAGAGTCGGACACGACTGAGCAACTTCACTTTCACTTTTCACTTTCATGCATTGGAGAAGGAAATGGCAACCCACTCCAGTGTTCTTGCCTGGAGAATCCCAGGGATGGGGGAGCCTGGTGGGCTGCCCTCTATGGGGTCACACAGAGTCGGACATGACTGAAGTGACTTAGCAGCAGCAGCAACAGCAGGTTGGTCATAGCTTTTCCTCCAAAGAGCAAGTGTCTTTTAATTTCATGACTACAGTCACCATCTGCAGTGATTTTGGAGCCCAGGAAAATTAGGTCTGTCACTGTTTCCATTGTTTCCCCATCTACTTGCCATGAAGTGATGGGACCAGATGCCATAATCTTTGTTTTCTGAATGTTGAGTTTAAAGCCAGTTTTTTCACTCTCCTCTTTCACCTTCATCAAGAGGCTCTTTAGTTCCTCTTCATTTTCTGCCATCAGGGTGGTGTCATCTGCATATCTGAAATTATTGATATTTCTCCTGGAACTCTTGATTCCAGCCTCTACTTCATCCACCTGGCATTTCGCATGATGTACTCTGCATAACAGTTAAATAAGCAGGGTGACAATATACAGCCTTGCCATATTCCATTCCCAATTTTGAAACAGTCCCTAAGTTCTATGTCCAGTTTTAACTGTTGCTTTTTAATTGCATACAGATTTCTCAGGAGACAGGAAAGGTGGTATTCCCATCTCTTTAAGAATTTCCCACAGTTTGTTGTGATCCACACAGTCAAAAGTTTTGGCATAGTCAATAAAGCAGAAGTAGATATTTTTCTGGAACTCTCTTGCTTTTTCTAAATTCAATGGGTGTTGGTAATTTGATATCTGGTTCCTCAGCCTTTTCTAAATCCAGCTTGAACATCTGGAAGTTCTCAGTTCGTGTATTGTTGAAGCCTGGCTTGGAGAATTTTGAGCATTACTTTGCTAGTGTGTGAAATGAGTGCAATTGTGCAGTAGTTTGAACATTCTTTGGCATTACCTTTCTTTGGGATTGGAGTGAAAACTTTTCCAGTCCTGTGGCCACTGCTGAGTTTTCCAAATTTGCTGGCATATTGAGTGCAGCACTTTCACAGCATCATCTTTAAGGATTTGAAATAACTCAACTGGAATTCCATCACCTCCACTAGCTTTGTTCGTAGTGATGCTTCCTAAGGCCCACTTGACTTCACATTCCAGGATGTCTGGCTCTAGGTCAGTGATCATACCATCGTGGTTATCTGGGCCATGAAGATCTTTTTTTTGTATAGTTCTTCTGTGTATTCTTGCCACCTCTTCTTAATATCTTCTGCTTCTGTTAGATCCATACCATTTCTGTCCATTATTGTGCCCATCTTTGCATGAACTATTCCTTTGGTATCTCTAATTTTCTTGAAGAGATCTCTGGTCTTTACCATTCTATTGTTTTCCTCTATCTGTTTGCATTGATCACTGAGGAAGGCTTTCTTATCTCTCCTTGCTATTCTTTGGAACTCTGCATTCAGATGGAGGTATCTTTCCTTTTCTCCTTTGCTTTTCATTTCTCTTCTTTTCTCAGCTATTTGTAAGGCCTCCCCAGACAGCCATTTTGCCTTTTTGCATTTCTTTTTCTTGGGGATGATTTTGATCACTGCCTCCTGTACAATGTCACAAACCTCTGTCCATAGTTCTTCAGGTGCTCTGTCTATCAGATCTAATCCCTTGAATCTATGTATCACTTCCATGTATAATAGCAAGCAATTTGATTTAGGTCATACCTGAATGGTCTAGTGGTTTTCCCTATTTTCTTTAATTTCAGTCTGAATTTTCAATAAGGAGGTCATGATTTGAGCCACAATCAGCTCCTGGTCTGTTTTTTCTAACTGTATAGAGCTTCTCCATCTTTGGTTGCAAGGAATATAATCAATCCGGTTTTGGTGTTGACCATCTGGTGATGTGCATGTGTAGAGTTGTCTCTTGTGTTGTTGGAAGAGGGTGTTTGCTAACTTCTCTCTATTTTAGATGGGCTTCTTTCCTGTGGTGACCCCCAGCACTTCCATGCTTATAACCTCACAGCTCCAAGTTGAGAAAAAATTTCTGGACTACACCATCTTATCATTAAGCTGAACTGGATTATATGTTCATATTTGAGGTGTAAAGATATAGGGCTTGGATGGTACAGGTTAAGTTTTTCTTTTTGAGCCAAAGATAGTATCAACTTGATGGCTGTTGCTCACACTATGTGGATTGAGGTTTAGTGTTAAGGTTCAGAGATCAGTGTTATGATTTTCTTGAGGAAAACTAAAGTTGCATAATACACGGGAAAATGAATGAGTACTGCAATGCGTACACAGCATCCATACTCATCTTTCTTTCCATGTATACATCTTAAGAAATGCTCCTATGTACAGCAAAATTTAAAAACCACTCTCTCTTTCTGGAGGAAGGCAATCTAGTGTTCAAGTCCGGGATAATTAAGTGATGTGCATTCTTGGTCAAATCTAGGCTTGGCTTCTCCCAAGTAGAGGCATTATAGTAATTTGTGATAAATAGTTGTATTTACTATACATAAAATATTAGAGCAATTTATAGTAAATCCTAACATCAGTTGCCCTCAAGGGATACCCAGACCATTCTCTGACAGAGAAAGAACACTATAATTATGATCAGAACTCCATTCCAGATGCAGAAAATGGGACACACATGGTGATAACAGATAACAATGGTGATAACCACCCAAACGGTGTCTTAGATGGCCTCAACGAGGCATTCTGGCCATTCTGGCTCTTTTCTCTAGAAAGCCTTTCTTTATTTGCTATGGTTTTTGTCGCGCTCAGTTCCTACTGAAGTGAATTTGGGGGACCCGAGGCTGTTTCAGAGGTTAGCCATCACTGACCGATAGTAGCCATGAGCTGTAAAAAGCAGCAGATTTGTAAGGAGGGTATTATTATCTGTGTTTCACAAGTGAGGGAACTAGAGCTTGAAGGGGTTAGGGACTTTTGGTATGAGTGACACAGAGAGGTCAGAATCCAGGGATATTCCTTTCTCTAGAACACTGGCATTTCCATCTGCTGTCTATAAAGTGGCTTTGTTTGCAGTGTTTACACCAGTAATCATCAAAACTTTCATTTCTAGCAAGAGCAAAGGGAAACCCTTGGTCACTATCCCCATGCATATGTTGTAAACTGTTCGGCCTTTAAAGGGAGAACAAACCAACATGATTCTCTGGCCCTGTAGGGGCAACCTTAGTCAAGGAATGTTTCTTTGGGGCACTGCAGCCCCCATCTTTCAGAACTGCACCAGACTGGAAATTCTAGAAAGTGAGGAAGTCTGACAGGTCAATGAACATCGTCAGTGGTTAGTGCCAAAATCTACACATGTCCTTGTTTTGATGAATTAGTTCAGTTCAGTCGCTTAGTTGTGTCCGACTCTTTGCGACCCCATGACTCCGAATTAGTTAGGATGTTATTATTTTCTTTAAAATGAAGTTATTAAGTTTTGAATAAGTAATATATTTATATGACTCCAAAATTAAAAGAATAAAGGGATATTCAGGAAAAAGAATTCTCCCTTCTAATCTTATCCCCATCTACTAAATTCCCATGACTGTTTCTCAAATATGTAACGAGTCTTTAGTTTCTTGCATATCCTTCCAGAGATTTACATATGTATGAATATATATTCTTCCATTTTTATAGAAGTGATAGCATAAAATTGATTGGCAAGACAACATATCCTAGAAATATAACATGTCAAAATAAAAATTCCAGAATTTTTAAAAGCATCTTTATAGTGTTCTACCATATGGATGTACTATACTTCATTTAACCTCTTGATAGGTTTATTCATATTATGCTGGAGGTTGATTCATACATCTTATTACAAATAATACTATAATTAATATCTTGATACATATGGTGTTTTTCAGACATGTAAATACATTTGTAGAATAAATTGTTAGAAGTGGATTTGCTAGTGCAAAAGTTCACACATTTTTAATGTTACCAAATAGTTCCACATTGCCCTTTGTACACATCACAACCACCTTACATTTCATCACTAATATATGAGGTTGCCCCACTTCCTTACAGCAGGTCCAACGTAGCATGTTATTGAATGCTTGAATTTTCTAATCTGAAAGGTGAAAATTTACATCCCTATTCATTTCAATTTGTTTCTCTTGTTTGAGTAAGATTGAACAACCTTTTATAAGTTTAAGAGACAACTGAAAAAAGCTAGCTTTCTCTGTTGAAAGCATCAGAAAACCAAATATCACTTGGCTAAAATAAAAACAAAATGATTTCCTTTTTATAAGGCCATGTAGATATGTCTACATGTATTCATGTATAATGTGAATTTAACTCAGATGACCATTATATCTACTACTGTGGGCAAGAATCCCTTAGAAAAAATGGAGTAGCCATCAAAGTCAACAAAAGAGTCCGGAATGCAGTACTTGGATGCAATCTTAAAAATGACAGAATGATCTCTGTTCGTTTCCAAGGCAAACCATTCAATATCACAGTAATCCAAGTCTATGCCCCAACCAGTAATGCTGAAGAAGCTGAAATTGAAAGGTTATATGAAAACCTACTAGACCTTCTAAAACTAACACCCGCAAAGATGTACTTTTCATTATAGGGGACTGGAATGCAAAAGTAGGAAGTCAAGAGATACCTGGAGTAACTGGCAAATTTGGCTTTGGAGTACAAAATAAAGCAGGGCAAAGGCTAACAGAGTTTTGCCAAGAGAATCCACTGGTCATAGCAAACACCCTCTTCCAACAACACAAGAGAAGACCCTAGACATGAACATCACCAGATGGTCAACACTGAAATCAGATTGATTATATTCTTTGCAGCCAAAGATGGAGAAGCTCTATACAGTCAGCCAAAACAAGATCGGGAGCTGACTGTGGCTCAGATCATGAACTCCTTATTGACAAATTCAGACTTAAATTGCAGAAAGTAGGGAAAACCACTAGACCATTCAGGTATGACCTAAATCAAATCCCTTATGATTATACAGGGGAAGTGAGAAATAGATTTAAGGGACTAGTCTGATAGAGTGCCTGATGAACTATGGACGGAGGTTTGTGACATTGTACAGGAGACAGGGATCAAGACTATCCCCAAGAAAAAGGAATGAAAAATGGTTGTCTGACGAGGCCTTACAAATAGCTGAGTAAAGAAGAGAACTAGCTAGAGGCAAAGAAGAAAAGGAAAGATATAAGCATTTGAATGCAGAGTTCCAAAGAATAGCAAGGAGAGACAAGAAAGCCTTCCTCAGTAATCAACGCAAAGAGATAGAGGAAAATAATAGAATGGGAAAGACTAGAGATCTCTTCAAGAAAATTAGAGATACCAAGGGAATATTTCATGCAAAGATGGGCTCAATAAAGGACAGAAACTGTAGGGACCTAAGAGAAGCAGAAGATACTAAGAAAAGGTGGCAAGAATACACAGAACTGTACAAAAAAGATCTTCATGACCCAGATAACCACGATGGTGTGATCACTCACCTAGAGCCAGACATCCTGGAATGTGAAGTCAAGTGGGCCTTAGGAAGCATCACTACAAACCAAGCTAGTGGAGGTGATGGAATTCCAGTTGCTGCTGGTGCTGCTGCTAAGTCGCTTCAGTCGTGTCCAACTCTGTGTGACCCATAGACAGCCGCCCATCAGGCTCCCCCGTCCCTGGGATTCTCCAGGCAAGAACACTGGAATGGGTTGCCATTTCCTTCTCTAATGCAGGAAAGTGAAGAGTGAAAGTGAAAGTCGCTTCAGTCGTATCCTACCCCATGGACTGTAGCCTACGAGATTCCTCCATCCATGGGATTTTCCAGGCAAGAATACTGGAGTGGGTTGCCATTTCCTTCTCCAGGAATTCCAGTTGAGCTATTTCAAATACTAAAAGATGAAAGTGCTGCACTTAATATGCCAGCAAATTTGGAAAACTCAGCAATGGCCACAGAACTGGAAAAGGTCAGTTTTCATTCCAATCCCAAAGAAAGGCAATGCCAAAGAATGCTCAAACTACCACACAATTGCACTCATCTCACATGGTAGTAAAGTAATGCTCAAAATTCTCCAAGCCAGGCTTCAGCAATATATGAACAGTGAACTTCCAGATGTTCAAGCTGGATTTAGAAAAGGCAGAGGAACCAGAGATCAAATTGTCAACATCCAATGGATCATCAAAAAAGCAAGAGAGTTCCAGGAAAACATCTATTTCTGCTTTACCAACTATGCCAAAGCCTTTAAATTCTGAAAGAGATGAGAATACCAGACTACCTGACCTGCCCCTTGAGAAACCTGTATACAGCTCAGGAAGCAACAGTTAGAACTGGACATGGAACAACAGACTGGTTCCAAATAGGAAAAGGAGTACGTCAAGCCTGTATGTTGTCACCCTGCTTATTTAATTTATATGCAGAGTAGATCATGAGAAATTCTGGGCTGGAAGAAACACAAGCTGGAATCAAGATTGCTGGGAGAAATATCAATAACCTCAGATATGCAGATGATACCACTCTTATGGCAGAAAGTGAAGAAGAACTAAAAAGCCTCTTGATGAAACTGAAAGAGGAGAGTGGAAAAGTTGGCTTAAAGCTCAACATTCAGGAAACTAAGATCACGGCATCCAGTACCATCACTTCAGGCAAATTGATGGGGAAACAGTGTCAGACTTTATTTTTTTGGGCTCCAAAATCACTGCAGATGGTGATTACAGCCATGAAAATAAGACACTTACTCCTTGGAAGGAAAGTCATGATCAACCTAGACAGCTTATTAAAAAGCAGAGACATTACTTTGTTAACAAAGGTCCATCTAGTTAAGGCTATGGTTTTTCCAATAGTCATGCATGGATATGAGAGTTGGACCATAAAGAAAGCTGAGCACCAAAGAATTGATGCTTTTGAACTGTGGTGTTGGAGAAGACTCTTGAGAGTCCCTTGGACTGCAAGGAGATCCAACTATTCCATCCTAAAAATCAGTCCTGGGTATTCATTGGAAGGACTGATGTTGAAGCTGAAACTCCAAACTTTGGCCACCTGATGCGAAGGCCTGATTCATTTGAAAAGACCCTGATTCTGGGAAAGATTGAGGGTGGGAGGAGAAGGGGACAACAGATGAGATGGTTGGATGACATCACCAACTCAATGGACATGGATTTGGGTGGACTCCAGGAGCTGGTGATAGACAGGGAGGCCTGGCATGCTGTGGTTCATGGGGTCACAAAGAGGTGGACACGACTGAGCGACTGAACTGAACTGAATTATAGTTTCTTCACAAATCGTCTTTGTTTAGAAGTTATCACTGGTGACTGCAGCCATGAAATTAAAAGACACTCCTTGGAAAAAAAGCTATGACAAACCTACACAGTGTATTAAAAAGTGAAGACATCATTGCTGATTAAAGCTGCATGGTCAAAGCTATGTTTTTCCAGTAGTCATGTATAAATGTAAGGGTTGGACCATGAAGAAGGCTGAGCAGCAAAGAGTTGATACTTTAAAATTGTTGTGTTAGAGAAGACTCTTGAGAGTCCCTTGGACAGTTAGGATATCAAACCAGTCAATGAAAGGAAATCAATCCTGAATGTTCATTGGAAGGACTGATGGTGCAACTGAAGTTTCAATACTTTGGCACTTAAGACCCTGCTGCTGGGAAAGATTGAGGGCAGGAGGAAAGGGGGGGTGACAGAGATTAAGATGATTGGATGACATCACGAAGTCAATGGACATGAGTTCAAGCAAATCCTGGGAGATGGTGAAGGACAGGGAAGCCTGGTTGCTTCAGTCCATGGGGTCACAAAGAGTTGGATATGACTCCGCGACTGAACAACAAATGTTAGTATGGGAAGAGCACCCGAGATTTGGAACTAGCAAACCTTGCTCACACATGGCCTCAGTCACACTTTTTTCTGTGATGCTTGATAAATTATCAAAGCTCTCTGAGCCCATAAATAAAATAACTAAGAACCCATTTTCATCCCATAAATATTGAGTCCACAATGTAAGCTCTATGACATTTGGAACACAGAAGGTAGGAAATAATATTTGTTGTAAAATCAACTATACCTTAGACATATAAAAGCTTACAGAAAAAAGTGGCAATCAAGACTCAGTTCCCTGCAGCCAGGGAAGTCTAGGAACTATCTGTTCCATCAGGTAAGAAATCAGGACATTTTAGTACAGTTAGGGTGGGTACAGAGAAGAACCCAAATGTGGGAAACTACAAACAATTCCCTATCCCAATGCAATAGCACAGGGGCTTCCCAGGTGGCTTAGTGATCAAGAATCCACCTGCAAATTGGGGAGATGTGGGTTCAATCCCTGGTCAGGAAGATCACCTGGAGAAGGAAATGGCTGCCCACTCCAGTAAACTTGCCTGGGAAATCCCATGGACAGAGGATCCTGGTAGGCTATAGTACATGGGGTCACAAAGAGTCTGACACAACTTAGTGACTAAACAATATATAGTAGCATAAAGGTGGAAAGGAATAATGAACCATGAGTTCAGAGAGAAAGCCTGGGGCATATCATGAAGGAACTGGTGGTCCCGGCAAAGACATTTGGCTTTCATCCCAAAGCAAAGGGGAACCCCTGAAAGGTTTTAAGCAAGGAAGCGTCATGATTAGGTGTGTGTTTCAAAATATTCTCTCCAGCTGCTGTGCTGAGAAAGATCGGAAGAGAGCAAGACTCTGTAGAGAAACCAATATAGGCAAACGATGGCAGTGGAGATGGCAGTGGAGATAGAAAGATAGGAATAAATGTGAGAGACATTAAAATCTAGAATCTAAGTGTTAACAATTGATTATAGAGTCACTGAGAGAATGAGAGGAGTAGGAGAGGAAGCTGAAATTTCTAATTCTTATAACTTTTCACGCAGATAGTAAATGCAGGAAGAAGAGCAGGTATATTTAGGGGAGGGCAAAGAAATAATGAAAAAAATTACATTTGATAGATAATCATAAGCTATCGATGTCCTATCTATTGCAGCTGTCCAATTGGCTGTTATATTGAAGCTCAAGAGAGAGATCTAAGAGAAATGAGTTTGAAAGTCCTCAGCATGTCGATGCTTACTGAAACCAGGAGTAGATGAGATTGGTCTTGGTGAATGCACAAAGCAGAAAACGATAGTCTAGACTCAGCAGTGGCTTTAGGCCCAGTGCAGCACTTCAGGCAGTGTCTGTGAATCATGGCTACATGCTAGAATCATTGGGAGGCTTGTAAAGAATAGTGATTCCAGGACGCTACACCAGACCAATTAACTCAGAATCTCCTGTCTGGGCACCGACATTCTTTCAAAGCTTCCCAGGTGACTGCAATACACAGCTATGATTGAGAACTCTTCCATGCTGGAATGTGCCCAGTAACTATATGCTAAGTGAATAAACAAATAGGTGAACAAATATGAGATTGCACAGAGACTCCAAAAACAGAAAAAGTGATGGGGATACTGATAGCAAGCAGTGTAACAGAAAATTAAGATGTGAGAAAACAGAGTACAGTCAGTGGTAAAGAATGCGCCTGCAATGCAGGAGACCTAGGAGATGTAGGTTCAATCCCTGGTTCGGGAAGGTCCCCTGGAGAAGGAAAAGGCAACCCGCTCCAGTATTCTTGCCTGAAAAATCCCATGGACAGAGGAGCCTGGTGGGCTACAGTCCAAGGGGTCTCGAAGAGTCAGATATGACTGAGTGCGCACATATACATACAAAGGGGAAAAAAACACATTTAGCAGGAAGAGAATCATTAGAGCCTGGAAGACAATGTAGGTAATTTAATCACAAATAGTTTTCAGAAACATGGGAAAAGGAATTTGCTGGCAACATGAAATAAGACTCTTAAGTACCTGACCAACCTGAGAAAAATAGGTAGTGAGAAAATCAGTGCATTGAAACCCAGCAAAGCTTCAGTGTACCAGCCCTTTTCAATCACTTGGAGGAAAAATGATGTGTTCAGTATGTCCTCCTTCTCCATGTTTGAACCTTTAAGCAGGGTATTTGGATTCACAGACTGAACCCAACTCAGATTGTCTCCCCTTCCAGCACACTGCTGTACTTCTTAAATGACACCAGGCTTCCAAGCAAGATTGATTGTAAACTTGAAAAGGTTACATGTGATGTAATGAATAACACATGCTATTCCCTCAAGCGCATCTCTGGAATGACACACACCAAGGATCCTGCAAGCTTTCGTAAATTAGAAAAGATTGGGAAGAGATCTCACAGACAAGCGCCAAAAGAGAATTTCCTATTATGCTCACTTAATAAACTGCTCTATCTTGAATTCATTCACTCAATGAATACTTAATGAAGACTTGTAAACTGTTTTTGGAGTTCCATAAATGTTTGTCGACAAATGGGGAGATGAATGGATATAATGTGCCAATCAAAGTTCGAGGGGCTATGAGAAAAAGAAAATAACTCAAAGATGGGAATTGATCTTAATAGAGACTGCAATAACCCCTTTTGAGAAAATATGATAAGTGCTATCCAATTGTTACACATTTTACTAGGAAAATACAGAATACAAGGGAAGAAGGGAATATTTCCAATTGGAGTGCTAGGAAAGAACTTTTGCCAGAAGTTGTGTTTAAGCTGAACCTTGAAAAATCTAGATGTGCAGATTTTGGGAAAAGATATTTGAGGTAAAGAAAGAGGTGGACTGTGTTGATGTGTGGAAGATGGAGAACAGTTAAATTTGAACAAGATCTGAAGTTTATGAAGGACAATTATAAGGCAACAATTTTGAAAAGGTACATTGAGAGTTTGCATGGAGATCTTTTAAAGTTTTTAATGATTGAGCACAGGATAGTTAACTGCTAATATTTGTTGAATGTCTTCTACAGTCCAGGCACATTGTAATTACAAAAATTACCTTAATTAAGGTTTATAATAACCTCCTTTGTAGGTTCATGAAGTCCTTCTTAACAAAATATAATTGATGCTGGGGAAAACCAATTAAAATATCTCAGTTGAAATTGAATTTATGTTTTCATGGTAAATTATAGGGGAAAAATGATTAGAATATTAACTTTAAAAATGATTAACATTATGACAGATGTTTATCTTTTGTCAACAACACATATACATTATAATTGCAACTTTACACTAATTCTTAAAACTAAGAAAGAGTAATTCAAATACATTTTAGGGGGAGAGGCATATTTTTCCAAGAAAATTACATGACTGCATAATATAATATTCTTCAGTTTATATTTTCAGCATGATTGTAAAGAGGGTTGGTTTTTGCAAAATTATTTGAGTTTTTCATGAATTTCCTTAGAACTTTGATATCAAAGCTATTTTTCTTTGAAATACCTATCATGTTATTGTGCTCAATAATTTGTGTGTGTGTGTGTGGAGTGTTAACATGTTTAACTCTGCCAAATATAACATTTGTTGGTAGCTCTGTGTGTAATTCAAATATTTCTCCAGTTCCATTGACTTTATGACATCTTGCATCATTTGCATCATTTATATTTTTATTTTATAGTCATTTGCATTATAATTCCTAACGGTCATTACCATTATCTGAACGTGCAGGAGTTTTGTACTCTCAGTGAGAGCTGACCTGCATTGATGGAAAGGGCCAAGGTCTTGAGTGGGGAGGTCAGCTGAAGAGGTAACTCACTAGTCAATATTTTCATATTATGACATGCTTTATTTTCCTATAAAATCTTGGATAGTAAATGCCAAGATAATGAGATCTTCCTGTGTTTTATGACTTCTATTTTACCGACAAGAAAACTGAGGCTCAATGGAAGTCAGTGTGCCCATAGCCACACAGCTCATGAATGACAAAACCAGAATTTGAAGGCAGTCTAATTTGAGTGTTGAACCATTTATGTAGGTGTGGGCCAAGTGCTTTCAGTTGTCACTTAGAGATAAGTCACTACCAGAAACTTATAAAGCATGGAAAGCTTATCTTTCCTGTATTGCCTAACTTGTGTTTTTCCCCCTACCTTCTAAAATTACACAGACTGATCTTAATTTTCAGTCTTTTCCCCCTAATATATATAATTAATGCATTAAAAATTGTGTTAATCCCAACACACAAATTTTGATATGACAGTCTCTTCACTGACCCATAAATTATTTAGAAGTATGTTTTTAAATTTCATAATATCATCTTTTGGCTATTTACTTTTCATTTTGCGGCATTGAGATTTAAAAATAATACCTGCATGATGTAGGGAATCTAGATCCACTGGTGTTTGTAAAGATTTGTTTTGAAACCATTATGCGGTCAGTTTTTGTAAATGATGTGTAAGTATTTAAAAAGTGTGTGTGTTCTTTAACTGTTTGATGTAGAATTCTATGTAAGTATGTTAGAGCACACTTAAATTTCTTGAAGCATATACTAAATCTTAGCATTTTTTATTTGCTTGATTCATGAATTACAGAAAGAAATGTATTAAGGTCTTGCAATATGATTATGCACACATCAACTTTTTGTTGTAGTTTTGTCAATTGTGTTTGTTGTTGTTGTAACCACTAACTCATGTTTGACTCTTTGTGACCCCATGGGCTGTAGATGCCAGACTCCTCTGTCCTTGACTATCTCCCAAAGTGTGCTCAAGGTCATGTCCACTGAGCCAGTGATGCTATCTAATCATCTCACTCCCTGCTGCCCCCTTCTTCTTTGGTCATCAATTATTTTTAAGTTTAGTATTTTTATATCTTGGTGTTTTTGTTCCTCATCACTATTTAGTGTGCTTTTTCATCTGATATAAAACACATTTTAAATTTCACTTAAAAACTACTTTGTCAGATATGTTACAGTGATACCAACGTGCTTTTCATTAGCATGTTCCTAGAATGACTTTTTTATCCTCTTAATTTCAGCTCTTTGTGTCATATTTTACATGCATCTCATAAGCAGTGGAGTTGATTTTTATAAAATCTATTGTCTTTTGTGCTTCCCAGGTGGTTCAGATGGTAAAGAATCTGCTTGCAAAGCAGAAGACTTAGGTTTGATCCCTGAGTTTGGAAGATCCCCTGGAGAAGGGAATGGCAACCCACTTCAGTATTCTTGCCTAGAGAATTCTATGGACAGAGGAGCTCGGCAGGCTATAGTCCATGGGGTCACAAAGAGTCGGACACGACTAAGCAACTGAAAGTTTCACTTTGCACTCTTTTAACTGGTGAATTTAATTTATTTACATTTATTTTGAGTATGGATACACATGGGTATTATACATGGTTATTTCTACCATATGCATTCTACTTAGCTTACTTTTTTGTTTCTTCTTATTCTTTTCAGGATTCTAGTTAACTAATAGGTTGGTTGTTTTTTTTTTTTTTTTTATCACTGCCCATGGTTTAAAACTCATAGATTCTATTTCTCATCCTTTAGTGATACTTTTAAACTATTAACATAAATTATTTACATAGCAGTACCTAAATCCTGGCAATATTTACTCTCTTCTGAAAATTAAAAAGATATTAGTTGCTTTACCTTCAAGCTTGTTTTTTGTTTTTTATAGTTTTCTAATATTTCTGCTTTGTTTTTATATCCTTAAATTTGTTACTATTGTCATTGCTGATGCTCAGATATATCCACATGTCTATGAATGTGCTTTTTATCACTGTATCTTTTATCCCACTCCTTCTGTATGAATTCTGTTATTTTCTTTATAAAAAATTATAATACATTATTAAAAATATATTGACACTTTTTGTGTGTAATTTTTGTGCCTTTCTTGCTTGTGTCTTCTGTTTATTGTTGCTTTTAAGATTTTAGGTTCAATAGCTTCACTGTGATGGATTTAGGTGTGGAGTTCTTTTTTATTTAAGGTTTTTGGAAGTCACGCAGTTCTTGATTCTATGGATTCATGTATTTCATCATTTCTGGAAAATTCTCAAGCCTTTCAAGAGAGCTTCTTCCCCTTTTTCCCTATTCTATCCTTCTGGAACTCCTCATAGCTGTGTGGGGACCTTTGTTTCCTTTTCCTTCTCATAATTTCCCAGTGATACAAGTCCTTCTGATATGCTCAGTTAGACCTGCCAGTTCACCAGTTCTTCAAATGTCTAATCTGTTTATTTCATTAGTTTTAAACATCATGTTTTTCTTTCTTATTCTTTTACCTAACATAACTACTATTTTTCATATTCTCTTGTTCTCTTTTAGAATTTCAATTTTTTCATGTCTTAATTGTTTTAAACATAATTTATATTCTGCTTCAGATTATCATTCCATTATCTCAACTTTTGGGGTGATAATTCTGCTATTTTTGTTCACTCTCACTCTCCTTGTGTGTTTTGTAATTTTTTTTTATCATGAGCTCTCTTCTTCAGCATGACTATTTTTTTCCTATTAGAATTTCATATAGTGGGAGCATTTCTTTAGAGTGTTTTGTATGGGGCAGGAACTTGGGGTACTTTTGGTCCAAAGCCAATTTTATATTAATTCCTCAGCCTGGGGCGAGGGTTTAACCTTCTTGAGTAGGTTAAATTGAAACCTGAATCTATTTGAGACACAGGTCTGTGGTTATCAAATTACAGATATAACACTTTTGTTTTGATTTCTCCACACAGAACTGAAAGAGATGGGAATACCAGACCACCTGACCTGCCTCTTGAGAAACCTGTATGCAGGTCAGCAAGCAACAGTTAGAACTGGACATGGAACAACAGACTGGTTCCAAATGGGAAAAGGAGTACGTCAAGGCTGTATATTGTCACCCTGCTTATTTAACTTATCTGCAGAGTACATCATGAGAAATGCTGGGCTGGAAGAAGCACAAGCTGGAATCAAGATTGCCGGGCGAAATATCAATAACCTCAGATATGCAGATGACACCACCCTTATGGCAGAAACTGAAGAGGAACTAAAAAGCCTCTTGATGAAAGTGAAAGAGGAGAGTGAAAAAGTTGGCTTAAAGCTCAACATTCAGAAAACGAAGATCATGGCATCTGGTCCCATCACTTCAGGCAAATAGATGGGGAAACAATGGAAACAGTGGCTAACTTTATTTTTGGGGGCTCCAAAATCACTGCAGATGGTGATTGCAGCCATGAAATTAAAAGATGCTTACTCCTTAGAAGGAAAGTTACGGCCAACCTAGACAGCATATTAAAAAGCAGAGATATTACTTGGTCAACAGAGGTCCGTCTAGTCAGGGCTATGGTTTTTCTGGTAGTCATATATGGATGTGAGCGTTGGACTATAAAGAAAGCTAAGTGCCAAAGAATTGATGCTTTTGAACTGTGGTGTTGGAGAAGACTCTTGAGAGTACCTTGGACTTCAAAGAGATCCAACCAGTCCATGCTAAAGGAGATCAGTCCTAGGTGTTCATTGGAAGGACTAATGTTGAAGCTGAAACTCCAATACTTTCGCCACCTGATGTGCAGGGCTGACTCATTTGAAAAGATCCTGATGCTGGGAAAGATTGAGGGCAGGAGGAGAAGGGGATGACAGAGGATGAGATGGCTGGAGGGCATCACCGACTCAATGGACATGAGTTTGGGTAAACTCCGGGAGTTGGTGATGGACAGGGAGGCCTGGTGTGCTGAGTTTCACGGGATCACAAACAGTCAGACACGACTGAATGACTGAACTGAACTGAACTGAACCCAGGACCAAGGTAGAAACACATAAATGTATCTATTTTCTTCCTTTGCTAGGGAACAAGTGCATTTCTTAGTTCCCCACTTCACAGATGGTGCAGTCTTTTCAGGGTATCGGGTTTAGGTGGGGAGTAATTCCAATTTTTTTTATCATTTGAGTCCTGTATTAATTCACTCAGGCTGCCATGGACTGGGGGGCTTAAACACCAGAAATTTATTTTTTTCAGAGTTGGGGTGACTGGAGGTACAAGATTAGGGTGTCAGCAGGTCAAGTTCTGGTGAGAATTCCCTTCCTGGTTTACAGATGGCCACCTTCTTTCTGTGTCCTCATATGATGGAGAGGAAGGAGAGAGAGAAAAAGTGAGCTATCTCTCTGGTGTCTCTTCTTAAAAGAGAAAAATAATTGTATATTTTTATGCACTATTGTATATTAATGCATATAGGTGGAATCTAGACAAACGGTATAGATGATCTTATTTGAAAAGCAGAAATAGAGACACAGACCAAGGGAACAAAGGTATGGATACCAAGAGGGAAAAGAGAGTGAAAAGAATTGGAAGATTGGAATTGACACATATACACTATTGATACTATGTAGAAAATAGATAATTAATGAGAACATATTGCATAGATCAGGGAACTCTACTTAATGCACTGTAGTGACCTGAATGAGAAGGAACTCCAAAAAAGAGGGGATATATGTATGTATGTGGCTGATTCATTTTGCTATGCAGTAGAATGTAACACCACATTTAAAGCAACTATACTTGAATAAAGATTAATTAAAAACTTAATTTTTGCAAAGGGCACTAATCTGATTAAACTAACGTCCCACCCTTCTGACTTTATCTAACCAAGCATGCATGCATGCTAAGTCGCTTCAGTCGTGTCTGACTCTTTGCAACCATGTGAACTGTAGCCCTCCAGATTCCTCTGTCCATGGGATTTTCCAGGCAACAATACTGGAATGCGTGGCCATGTCCTCCTCCAGGGGATCTTCCCAACCCAGGGATCGAACCCACATTTCTTACGTCTGCTGCGTTGGCAGGCGGGTTTTTTAGTCCTAGCACCACCTGGGAAGCCCTACCATAAATACCTCCAAATACCCCATCTCCAAATACCATCTTACTGGGGAGCTAGCTGGTGGTGGTTTAGTCGCTCAATCGTGTCCGACTCTTGCGACTCCATGGACTGTAGCCCACCAGGCTCCTCTGTCCATGGGATTTTCCAGGCAAGAATACTGGAGTGGGTTGTCATTTCCTTCTCCAGGGGATCTTCCTGACCCAGGAATCGAACCCAGGTCTCCTGCTTTGCAGGCCGATTTTGGGGAGTTAGGGCTCCAATATGTGAATTTGAGGGAGACACAAACATTCAATCCTTTGTCTGCTGTCCCCATGTGGATATTAAAGCCCGACTTCCAGTTTACCAAGAGCAAGGCTCTCACTCATCCCACACCCCGTGGCAGCACCAGCTCACACAGCTGCTTAGTGCTCTAGTCTTCTGTTTCCACTACAGATCTGGAGCCTAGGGATTTTATCTGCTCTTTTTGAATCCACTCTCTAACACGTCTAGGGTTTTTCAGGTTTTCTAGTGTTACCTTATTGTCAGAAGCAGAAGTCTCTCACAGCCAGTTTTTTCCTTTCATTTACGTAATCTAAATAAGTTGTCTGAATTTCCATTCCTTCCCTTTTAAAAAAAGGATGATGTACACAAGTATTATTTTCATTCATCTCATACAGTAATTCTGAGAAAGAGCAATTAGAGAGAGCAATATGTTGCAAATTAAAAATGTTAAATATAGCAAAAGCAAATAGAGATTCTCTAATAATGCATTTTAATTATAACGCACTGATATTACACATTTTATCTGAGGATATTAAACTGTATTATAACTACATTATAATTCCTTGAAGAGACCATGAATGTTTCTAACCCAACAAACCACAGAGCAATAAAGGACCATCTGAGATTTGATTGTAAATTTAGTATTATTGACTCCCATTTTAAAGATTATAAGTACTATTTCTAGAATGTTATCCTACTGGTAAAGAGCAGGGCATCTTTCTCAGGACATGAGTTGAATAATTATAGTGATTTATTTCAAAGAGGAATCCTGTAGGGTGAACAGTTCTGGCAAAAGTGAGAAGGAGTTAAATACACAAATAATCGTGACTGGGGGCAGTGTGAACATAGAGCATTGGAGGCCCTGGAGTTTCTTTATGGTCTTGCTATATTCCAATGGTTCTGGGACAGATCATATTCTCCTGTGCCTTCCTTTTTTCTTCTAGAAATAAAGAAAAACAAGATTCATTGAAAAAAAATTGTTATTAACCATGAGGTCAAACCTACTGTGGTTAGTACCTGGAGAGGACAGAGAATGGGAAAACTGACCTAACTTTCTTCATAATTTCCAAAGGTAGAGTCTGTCTGGGGGTTTAGATCCAGGGTTAGGTTAATCCTTCCAGGAATAGGGATAATATTATGGAATCAAACTGACTTCTATGATATCCTCCAGAACAGAAATTAGTGCAAACTCCAGACAGATCTTCCGTTGGAAACAAGTAAGGCCCACCATTAAGGATTAATTCACAAAACTGTCTTGGAAAGAAACTGATAACCAAATACTAGTGCCTGCTTATGAAAGCCCTCTGGCATTCTCCTTGCTGGTTTTTAAGGGATTTAGCTCCATTCTAAGTACTTATGGTTGATATTCAGCCAACGTCGCTCAGTCGTGTCTGACTCTTTGATACCCCATGGACTGGGACTGTAGCCCACCAGGCTCCTCCCTCCACGGGATACTCCAGGCAAGAGTACTGGAGTGGGTTGCCATTTCCTTCTCCAGGGGATCTTCCTGACCCAGGGATCGAACCCCGGTATCCCGCATTGTAGGCAGATACTTTAACCTCTGAGCCACCAGGAAAGCCCAACATAAGGCCACCAGTTGCTAAAATATGAAGACTTCTACACTAGTGGATGTGCTGCCCTGGTGGCTCAGATGGTAAAGAATCTGCCTGCAATGTGGAAGACCTGGGTTCAGTCTCTGGGTTGGGAAGATTCCCTGGAGAAGGGAAAGGCAACCCACTCCAGTTTTCTTGCCTGGAGAACTCCATGGACAGAGGAGCCTGGTGGGCTACAGTCCATGAGGTCGCAAAGAGTTAGAGACGACTGAGCAACTAACATACACACACATACACACACTAGTGGGTAAAATGCAACTGTCCTGAGGGTTCAAAGGGCCCTGGTCACTTAGCCCCTCTTTTGTTTCCCCACACTTTGCAACCCACATCTCCCCCTCTTCACAGGAAAGATTTGCTCCTGGTATGTTGCCCCAGGGCCCTCTGCAAGCCCTAGAGCCAGAGTCTGTTCTAAATAAATGGTCCTGTATTGTGGATTAAATGTTTTGCATGTTCTCTTCTCCTGAGCCTGCAGGCCTGAATTGAACTAGAGCCTCCAGGTTCCAACCTCTACTGCTTTCAATGTATATATTTTAACAATCTGACTTTATGAGTTTCCAGACTTTGGCTTAACTGGCCGTTTGACTTCCCATCTTCCTGACCATGTTGGAGGCATGGTCTCAATACCAGTGAAACTAGAGATTTGGTCTTCCCCAGTGGCTCGGTGGTAAAGAATTCGCCTGCCAATTCAGGAGACTAAGAGATGATTCAGGTTCCATCTCTGGATCAGAAAGATTCCTTGGAGGAGGAAATGGCAACCTGCTTCAGTATTCTTCCTGGGGAAAATTCCATGCACAGAGGAGCTGGGCAGTCCATGGTGTCACAAAGAGTTGGAAATGACCGAACACACATACACTAGACTTTTAGATTTCACAGATTAAATAAATATATAATTTAGATATTTTGCAGACTGATACAATCTTATCAAATTTTGTTTCACCAAGACCATTAATTAAAAAAAATCATCTGCTATAATTATGCTATGTAAGAAAGAGAAGGACAAAGTCAGAACAATCCCCACTAAAGAATTTATCTAAATCAAACCCCTATGATTATACAGTGGAAGTGAAAAATAGATTCAAGGGATTAGGTCTGATAGACGGAGTACCTGAAGAACTATGGATGGAGGTTCATGACATAGTATAGGAAGCAGTGATCAAGATCATACCCATGAAAAAGAAATGCAAAATAGCAAAATGATTGTCTAATGAGGCCTTACAAATAGCTGAGAAAAGAAGAGAAGCTAAAGGCAGGGGGGAAAAGGGAAGATATACCCATCTGAATGCAGAGTTTCAAAGAATAGCAATGAGAGATAAGAAAGCCTTCCTAACTGATCAGTGCAAACAAGTAGAGAAAAACAATCAGTTCAGTTCAGTCGCTTAGTCATGTCCGACTCTTTGCGACAAAATGGACTGCAACCCATCAGGCCTCCCTGTCCATCGCCAACTCCCGGAGTTTATGCAAACTCATGTCCACTGAGTCAGTGATGCCATCCAACCATCTCATCCTCTATCGTCTCCTTCTCCTGCCTTCAATCTTTCCCAGCATCATGGTCTTTTCAAATGAGTCAGCTCTTCACATCAGGTGGCCAAAGTATTGGAGTTTCAGCTTCAGCATCAGTCCTTCTAATGAATATTCAGAACTGATTTCCTTTAGGATTGATGGGTTTGATCTCCGTGCAGTCCAAGGGACTCTCAAGAGTCTACTCCAACACCACAGTTCAAGAGCATCAATTCTTCAGCGCTCAACTTTATTGTTCAACTCTCACATCCATACATGGCTATTGGAAAATCCATAGCTTTGAATAGATGGGCCTTTGTTGGCAAAGTAATGTCTCTGCTTTTGAATATGCTATCTAGGTTGGTCATAACTTTCCTTCCAAGGAAAGTTAATTTTAATTTTATGGCATCTTTTAATTTCATGGCTGCAGTTGCCATCTGCAGTGATTTTGGAGCCCCCAAAATAGTCTGTCACTGTTTCCCCATCTATTTGCCATGAAGTGAAGGGACCAGATGCCATGATCTTAGTTTTCTCAATGTTGAGCTTTAAGCCAACTTTTTTACTCTCCCCTTTCACTTTCATCAAGAGGCTTTTTAGTTCCTCTTCACTTTCTGCCATAAGGGTGGTGTCATCTGCATATCTGAGGTTATTGATATTTCTCCCAGCAATCTTGATTCCAGCTTGTGCTTCTTCCAGCCCAGCATTTCTCATGATGTACTCTGCATAGAAGTTAAATAAGCAGGGAGACAGTAAACAATGAATGGGAAATACTAGAGATCTCTTCAAGAAAATTAGAGATACCAAGAGAACATTTCATGCAAAGATGGGCTCGTTAAGGACAGAAATGGTCTGGATCTAGCAGAAACTGAAGGCATTAAGAAGAAGTGGCAAGAATATACAGAAGTACAATACAAAAAAGATCTTCATAACCCAGAAAACCATGATGATGTGATCACTCACCTAGAGCCAGACATTTTGGAAGGCAAAGTCAAGTGAGCCTTAGGAAGGAAGCATCACAACAAACAAAGCTAGTGGAGGAGATGGAATTCCAGTTGAGCTATTTCAAATCCTAAAAGATGATGCTGTGAAAGTGGTGCTGTCAAAATGCCAGTAAATTTGGAAAACTCAGCAGGGGCCACAGGGCTGGAAAAGGTCAGCTTTCATGCCAATCCCAAAGAAAGACAATGCTGAAGAATATTCAACCTATGTCACAATTGCACTCATCTCACATACTATCAAAGTAATACTCAAAATTCTCCAAGCGAGGCTTCAATAGTACATGAACCCTGAACTTCCAGATGTTCAAGCTGGATTTAGAAAGGCAGAGGAACCAGAGATCAAATTGCCAACATCTTTTGGATCATCAAAAAAACAAAAGAATTCCAGAAAAACATCTACTTTTGCTTTATTGATTATGCCAAAGCCTTTGACTGTGTGGATCACAATAAACTTTGGAAAATTCTTTAAGAGATGGAAATACCAGACCACCTTACCTGCCTCCTGAGAAATATGTATGCCAGTCAAGAAGCAACTGTTAGAACTGGACATGGAACAACAGACTGTTTCCAAATTGGGAAAGGAGTACGTCACGGCTGTATATTGTCACCCTGCTTATTTAACTTACATGCAGAGTACATCACATGAAATGCCAGGCTGGATGAAGCACAAGTTGGAATCAAGATTGCAGGGAGAAATATCAATATCCTCAGATATGCAGATGGCATCACCCTTATGGCAAAAAGCAAAGAGGAACTAAAGAGCTTTTAGATGAAAGTGAAAGAGGAGAGTGAAAAAGTTGGCTTAAAGCTCAACATTGAGAAAACTAAGATCATGGCATCTGGTCCCTTCACTTCATGGCAAATAGATGGTGAAACAATGGAAACAGTGTCAGACTTTATTTTTTGGGACTCCAAAATCACTGCAGATGGTGACTGCAGTCATGAAATTAAAAGACGCTTGCTCCTTGGAAGAAAAGGTATGACCAACTTAGACAGCATATTTAAAAGCAGAGACATTACTTTGTCAACAAAGGTCCAGCTATTCAAAGCTATGGTTTTTCCAGTAGTCATATATGGATATGAGAGTTGAACCATAAGGAAAGTTGAGTGCTGAAGAATTGATGCTCTTTAACTGTGGTGTTGGAGTAGACTCTTGAGAGTCCCTTGGACTGCACGGAGATCAAACCCATCAATCCTAAAGGAAATCAGTTCTGAATATTCATTGGAAGGACTGATGCTGAAGCTGAAACTCCAATACTTTGACCACCTGATGGGAAGAGCTGAGTCATTTGAAAAGACCATGATGCTGGGAAAGATTGAAGGCAGGAGGAGAAGGGGACAGCAGAGGTTTAGTTGGTTGGATAGCATCACTGACTCGAGGGACTCCTTGAGCAAGCTCCAGGAGTTGGTGATGGATCGGGAAGCCTGACAGGTTGCAGTCCATGGGGTTGCAAGGAGTCCTACACGACTGAGCGACTAAGCTGAATTGAACTGAAAGAATTTATCCTATGAAAAACTCACTGTGTCTTTCTCTTTCTCATTTCATGAAAGACCAGTAGGTAATCAACCGTGGACTGGTTGTAATCAGTGATATTTGCGAACCCGCCCTAGACTCCTTTTACTAATGTTTCCAAGCTTAGCCCTAATGCAGCTCACCTGAGTCACGTGTTTTACTCATTCCGGTTGTGGTTTGGTGTTCCTGACTCTGGACTGCAGCCTGCTTCTAAAACCTAAAGTATAAAATGAAGGTAGTCTTAGTATTAATTAAGTCCTGTCCTTTCTTTCCAGGCTGCTGGGAATGAACAGGAGTCCTAACAATTCTAACATTTAATCTGGTTCTCTTTCCTGAGGCTGGACAGAGTCCATTATTTTATAGCTTGTCCTTTCCTCCTTTCCATGGAACACATTGGTATTGTGTATTTATTTGCACGTGTATTATCCAATAGTATCGGCCCTTTCTTGGTAACATGAATTACTCCATTAACAGAATGGAAATTACAAATAAGTCAGGGCTTGACACCAGGCAAAACAGTCAATACATATCCTGTAGAAAACAGTTCTCTGGCTTTGAATAAAGAGTACTTGTAAGGACCTTTCATCTATATACTCAGTTACATCAAAGAATGAGTGCCTCCAAAGCATATTATAAAACCATAGAAAAAGAGTTTTATCTGACACTTGATAATTTTACTAAACAACAGAAAGACCATAATCGATGACACTATTAGAAAGCTGTTACAACATGAAACAAACATCATAAAATCGTGAGAAGACTCAGCTAATAATGTATTTGTGACATCAATAAAATTAGTTGTTTTTCATCAGTGTTGTGAAATTTCTGATTTGTTTTAGCCTTGCGCATTATTCTATTATGGCATGATGATTCTCATTATGTTTCTCTAAGGCCTATCAACAGATAGAGTGTAGACTCTAATTATCTCTATATTTAGTCAAAATAGTCAGGCTTCATCTGTTTTCAGAACAGTTAATGTATTTGGCTCATTACTCTGGAAACACTGAGTACAATTTAGTTCCCTAAAAACACATCCAGCATTAGCTTATGTAAGGAGCATTAAGGTCCTCTGTGTGATGATTTTATTCTTTCCTATGGCAGTGAGTCAGGAAATAATAGCTATTATTTTTGATCACTTATAATGTACTGAGCACTGTGTTCACATTTTATATGCATTATTCATTTAGCTCTCACAACAACAAACTATTATTCCCAGAAGCTCATCTAGAGTCATGCATTTAGGATGTGGCAGGTGCAGGACAGTGTGATTTCAAAGCCTGAAGTCTTAACCATCGTATTATAAAAAGTACTTAATTCCACAGATGCACACTTTATGTCTGATGTTTGTACAGACCGCATACAGTTAGGTCCTCAAAGAGGTGGGACCCAGTGCTTCAACTCTGATAGGAAGATGGCATTTATTTTTATTTTTTTCTCCAGGAGGGTTATTCCCCTGATCAACATCCTTGAATGAAGTTTATTGCTCTTGGATAAAAATTCCATCTGTAAGTTCCTGGACACTTGGACTCTCCTCCATTCCAGGCCCCTTCACTTAACTGGTTCAGCTACCCTAGCCTCCCATGGTTCTGCCATTTTTCCACACAATTTCCTCCCTCAGGACTTTCTCCCATCTTCCTTCTGACTGAGACATTCTCTCTGCCCCTACTCATACCCCCAGCCTCAGTTAAATGTCATTTCCAAAGAAGCTTTTCTGGACTTCCCAGGTTATGACAGGTTCTCCTGTACTCTTTTCCATAAGGCCCTTCATAGTTATCACCACACATTATAAATATATCCTTAACTTTGTGATTATTTCTTTCTTATTATTTTCCTTTATTTCCCCCAGTTCTATTGAGATATAGTTGGCAGACATCACTGTATAAGTTGAACACCATAATGATCCGACTTACATACATCATGAAATGAATACCACAATAGGTTTAGTAAACATCCATCATCTCATATAGATTTAACATTAAAGAAATAAAAAATAAATTCTTCCTCATGATGAGAACTCTTAGAATTTACTCTCTTAGTAACCTTCATATATAACATATAGCAGTATTAATTATCTTTATTAAGTTGTATATTACACCCCGAGTACTTACTTATGCTACACTCAAGTATGCCAGGAAACTTGGAAAACTCAGTGGTGGTCACAGGACTGGAAAAGGTCAGTTTTCATTTCAATCCCAAAGAAGGGCAATGCCAAAGAATGTTCAAACTACCATACAATTGTGCTCATTTCACATGCTAGCAAGGTAGTGCTCAAAATCCTTCATGCTAGACTTCAACAGTATGTGAACCAAGAACTTGCAGATGTACAAGCTGGATTTAGAAAAGTCAGAGGAACCAAAGATCAAATTGCCAACACCTGTTGGATCATAGAAAAAGCAAGAGAATTCCAGAAAAATATTTACTTCTGCTTCATTGACTATGACAAAGTCTTTGACTGTGTGGATCACAACAAACTATGGCAAGTTCTTAAAGAGATGGGAATACCAGACCACCTTACCTGTCTTCTGAGAAACCTGTATGCAGGTCAAAAATTAACAGCTAGAACCTTACATGAAACAATGGACTGGTTCAAAACTGGGAAAGGAGTACATCAAGGCTGTATTCTGTCACACTGCTTATTTAACTTATATGTAGAGTACATTATGAGAAATGCTGGGCTGGATGAAGCACAAGCAGAAATCAAGACGGTCCAGAGAAATATTAACAACCTCAGATATGCAGATGATACCACTGTAATGGAAGAAAGTGAAGAGAAACTAAAGACCCTCTTGATGAAGGTGAAAGAGGAGAGTGAAAAAGCTAGCTTAAATCTCAGCATTCAAAAAAACTAAGATCATGGCATCCGGTCCCATCACTCCATGGCAAATAGATGGAGAAACAATGGAAACTGAGAGACTTTATTTTCTTGGGCTCCAAAATCACTGCGGATGGTGACTGCAGCCATGAAATTAAAAGACGCTTGCTCCTTGGAAGGAAAGCAGTGACACACCTAAACAACATATTAAAAAAAAGAGCGATCACTTTGACCATAAATGTCTATATAGTCAAAGCTATGGTTTTTTCAGTAGTGATAAAAATGGCTGAGCACTGAAGAATTGATGCTTTCGAATTATGGTGTTGGAGAAGACTCTTGATATTCCTTTGGACAGTGAGGAGATGAAAGCAGTCAATCCTAAAGGAAATCAACCCTGAATATTCATTGGAAGAACCGATGCTGGGGCTAAAGCTCCAATACTTTGACCACCTGACGTGAAGAACTGATTCATTGAAAAAAGTCCTGATGCTGGGAAAGATTGAAGGCAGGAGGAAAAGGGTTAGACAGAAGATGAGATGGTTGAATGGCATCATCGACTCAATGGACATGAGTTTGAGCAAACCCCAAGAGATAGTCAAGGACAAGAAAGACTGGTGTGCTGCAGTCCATGGGGTCACAAAGTGTTGAAGACAACTTAGCAATTGAACAACAGTAAGTACTTATAACTGGAAGTCTGTTACCTTTGACTACCTTCATCTAATTCTCCCCTCTCTAACTAAAATGTTAAGATCAGTCGTATCAGGGACTGTGTTGGTCTTGCTCGTTGCTATCCAGCCCCTAAAAATCCTGCCCCTGCTCCCACAGTTGTTGCTTAGAAATTAAAAGACACTTACTCCTTGGATGGAAAGTTATGACCAACCTAGACAGCATATTAAAAAGCACAGACAATACTTTGCCAACAAAGGTCCGTCTAGTCAAGGCTATGGTTTTTCCAGTGGTCATGTATGGATGTGAGAGTTGGACTATAAAGAAAGCTGAGTGCTAAAGATTGATGCTTTTGAACTGTGGTGTTGGAGAAGACTCTTGAGAGTCCCTTGGACTGAAAGGAGATCCAACCAGTCCATCCTAAAGGAGATCAGTCCTGGGTGTTCTTTGGAAGGACTGATGTTGAAGCTGAAACTCCAATACTTTGGCCACCTGATATGAAGAGCTGACTCATTTGAAAAGACCCTGATGTTGAGAAAGATTGAAGGCAGGAGGAGAAGGGGACAACAGAGGATAAGACAGTTGGATGGAGTCACTGACTCAATGGACATGAGTTTGAGTAAACTCTGGGACTTGGTGATGGACAGGGAGGCCTGGTGTGCTGCGGTTAATGGGGTGACAGAGTCGGACACAACTGAGCAACTGAACTGAACTGACTGAATAAAAGAATTAATAAATGAATGAAAGAACAGTGGTGGATTTATGTACTTCCATTGTCTTTTAAAGAAGATACCAGTTAAAGTTAGTCTGTATCCCTAGAACTAAGCAAAGCTATTTGATCCAAAGTTCTTGAGTTTATGCCTTTTGCTCTGGCACTAGACTGAATGTTTTAGCTCATTCCTGCCATTTCCCTGAAATTGCTATGCAAGAAAACAAAAATACGCATAGGACTAATTCTCAGGAAGTTGCTGTAGACCTTAAGCATGACGGAAAAAGAAAGAGAGACTCTGCCTTATATTTTTAGAGATGGAAATAGGAAATGTCAGATTTCTTAAATACTGACCACAGTGGTTAAAGCAAGCATATGAAAAGTTAATTGTTAAAATGGTGATGAAGATATGTTTAAAAATTCTTAGACTAATTTATCCATCATTGTAAACAGCCAAAATAAAATACGTATTCAGTTCAGTTCAGTCACTCAGTCATGTCTAACTCTGCGACCCCATGAATCACAGCACGCCAGGCCTCCCTGTCCATCACCAACTCCTGGAGTTCATTCAAACTCATGTCCATTGAGTCGGTGATGCCATCAAGCCATCTCATCCTCTGTCGTCCCCTTCTCCTCCTGTCCCCAATCCCTCCCAGCATCAGGGTCTTTTCCAATGAGTCAACTCTTCGCATGAGGTGGCCAAAGTATTGGAGTTTCAGCTTCAGCATCGGTCCTTCCAATGAACACCCAGGACTGATCTCCTTTAGAATGGACTGGTTGGATCTCATTGAAGTCCAAGGGACTCTCAAGAGTCTTCTCCAACACCACAGTTCAAAAGTATCAATTCTTCGGTGCTCAGCTTTCTTCACAGTCCAACTCTCACATCCATACATGACCACTGGAAAAACCATAGCCTTGACTAGACAGACCTTTTTTGCAAAGTAATATCTCTGCTTTTCAATATACTATTTAGGTTGGTCATAAGTTTCATTCCAAGGAGTAAGCATCTTTTAATTTCATGGCTGCAATCACTACCTGAAGTGATTTTGGAGCCCCCCAAAATAAACTCTGACACTATTTCCTTTGTTTCCCCATCTATTTCCCATGAAGTGATGGGACCAGATGCCATGATCTTAGTTTTCTGAATGTTGAGCTTTAAGCCAACCTTTCCACTCTTCTCTTTCACTTCGATCAAGAGGCTTTTTAGTTCCTCTTCCCTTTCTGCCATAAGGGTGGTGTCATCTGCATATCTGAGGTTATTGATATTTCTCCCGGCAATCTTGATTCCAGCTTGTGCTTCTTCCAGCCCAGCATTTCTCATGATGTACTCTGCATGTAAGTTAAATAAGCAGGGTGACAATATACAGTCTTGATGTACTCCTTTTCCTATTTGGAACCAGTCTGTTGTTCTATGTCCAGTTCTAACTGTTGCTTGCTGACCTGCATATAGGTTTCTCAAGAGGCAGGTCAGGTGGTCTAGTATTCCCATCTCTTTCAGAATTTTCCACAGTTTATTGTGATCCACACAGTCAAAGGCTTTGGCATAGTCAATAAAGCAGAAATAGATGTTTTTCTGGAACTCTCTTGCTTTTTCCATAATCCAGCAGATGTTGGCAATTTGATATCTGGTTGCAATACATATAGGTAGGATTAAATAACTATGTATGAAATTATAGAATCAATAGCATTTTTAGAGAATCTGATGGGAGCAAAAGGACCTTGGTGACTCTGAGGAATTCATTCTTAATGCTAAAATCTATAAGTGTTGAACTTTTTATATGCCTATTAAACATTAACTGTTATTTTATAGGAATACTTGGGTTGAAAAAGGACAGAAAGGAAGGGAGAAATACTTTGTTCAAATCTATTTCATTATGCACACTCCCATGAAGAATTAGCTTTTATTTTGATTACAGATAATTCATCCTCATTATAGAAATTTTAGAAATGCTGAAAATTATGAACAAAGCATTCAAATCCCAACAATTTCAAGAAAATCTTAGGTAACATATGGTGTATTTCTGTTCAGTCTTTATGCTGAGTATCTTTGTAACATAGTTACAATAAATATGCATCATGAAAGATTGATTATAGTTTTTAAAGTTTATCTTTTATGATTTAAAATAGGAAATATGTCTGAAATTATAAAATATTTTGGAAAAATAGATAAAATAGAAAAGTGAGTATTACCCCATATGGCACTATCCACATATAACTACTAACATTTTGGCATATGTTCTTACAATAATTTTCTAGGGTATTTTCTTAAGTTGTTATATGGGATATATTGATTTGGGCTTCCTGATGGCTCAGCAGGTAAAGAACCTGCCTGCAATGCAGGAGATGAGGGCTTGATCTCTGGGTCTGGAAGATCCTGTGGAGGAGGAAATGGCAACCCACTCCAGTGTTCTTGGCTGGAGAATCCCATGGACAGAGGAGTCTGATGGGCTGCGGGCCATAGGGTTGCAAAGAGTCAGACATGACTGAAGCGACTGAGCTCACACACACATACATATATTGGTTTACAGCAGAGGTAATACAGATATTCACAGATCCTAGACTGTTGCAGAATAATTTCTAAGGACCAATAATGTGCTGCCTATTTCATTTTACCTTAGTCTATTCCTAAGGCTCAATAGAATAAAGCATTATACTGCACCATCCATTAAATTTGAGAACTCCTTTTATTGATTTTTTAATTGATTTTATTGATATGAGTGGGCTAATACTCAAGATCAGGTTGTCAAATCAGACTCATTTGAAGGATGCTTCTGCAATAACAAACTTTACTGATAGCTGGAGGATATGGGCAACCAAGAGGCGTGGGCAGAGCAGACAGAAGTCTGGGGCACCAAAGGTGGTTCCGTGGGTCCTGTCACCCCACATCAGATATGTTCTCTCTGATCCAGAATAATAGACGACACTTCAGATAATGTTTTGCAGTTTACTTCACATAGCATGAAGCGTGCTTAAGTTATGAAATACCTTCATTTTATACTTCAGAAGAGTTATATAACTTATGTGAGATTCTTCAGGGAACCCTGCATCATAGATCTATAGATTCTGGGTTTATTTATTAAGTAACCCTTAGCAAGGACGTCGTGCTAAGGCATTCTATGATAAGATCCCTTCCCTTTAGCAAATATTATTAGTCTATTTATCTGGAGTTTCAGTTGACAAAGAGATTAGACTGGATTAACCTGCCTTTTTCTCTTCCCCAGTGTAGTTTCTCTTAACACCCGCAAAGAAAGTGAATGAATCTCTGACCAGCTGTTGAAATTCTTTCATTCTCAATAAGCAATAGGAAAAGAGAAAAACAATCCCTACAATCTAGCTTCTCATTTTCCACTCCTAAATCTTGTATGGACATGAGTTTTGGTGGATGCGTTGTCAGGGGTTCTGTTCTTCCAGTAGCTTTTTTCCCCCACGTCTGTTTTTGAAAAGCTCTTAGCCATTCCCCCTCCACATCCCCAAATGCCTCTAATCTGTTCTCTCTTTCCTGTCCCAATTGAAGCCCAATAAAAAGTATGTTAGAAACTCCCAGAAGATAACAGAAGAGAAAATGTAGATGACCTTGGGTATGGTGATGTCCTTTTAGATACAACACCAAAGGTACAATTCATGAAAGAGACAATTGATAAATTGGATTTCATTAAATTTAACAAAAAAGACACTTGATGAAAGTGTTGGTTGCTCAGTCATGTCTGACTCAGGGACCCCATGGACATATGTAGCCTGCCAGGCTCCCCTGTCCATGGAAATCTCCAGGCAAGAATATAGGAGTGGGTAGCCATTCCCTTCTCCAGGAGATCTTCCCAACCCAGGGATCAAACCCAGGTCTCCTGCAATGCAGGCAGATTCTTTACCATCTGACGAAAGACTTATCCAAAATATATAAAGAACTCTTAAAACTCAACAATGAGAAAATGAACAACCTAATTTTAAAATGTGCAAAAAACCCAAACAGAGACCTCACCAAAGAAGATATTCAGATAACAAATACACATAATATAAAGATACTCCACAGTATATGTCAAGTTCAGTTCAGTTCAGTTGCTCAGTTGTGTCCGACTCTTTGTGACCCCATGAATCACAGCACACCAGGCCTCCCTGTCCATCACCAACTCCCGGAGTTTACCCAAACCCATGTCCATTGAGTCGGTGATGCCATGCAGCCATCTCATCCTCTGTCGTCCCCTTCTCCTCCTGCCCCCAATCCCTCCCAGCATCAGGGTATTTTCCAATGAATCAACTCTTTGAATGAGGTGGCCAAAGTATTGGAGTTTCAGTTTCAGCATCAGTCCTTCCAATGAACACCCAGGACTGATCTCCTTTAGAAGGGACTGGTTGGATCTCCTTGAAGTCCAAGGGACACTCAAGAGTCTTCTCCAACACCACAGTTCAAAAGCATCAATTCTTTGGCGCTCAACTTTCTTTATAGTCCAACTCTCACAATCATACATGACTACTGGAAAAACCATAGCCTTGACTAGACGGACCTTTGTTAGCAAAGTAATGTTTCTGCTTTTTAATATGCTGTCTAGGTTGGTCATAACTTTGCTTCCAAGGAGCAAGCATCTTTTAATTTCATGGGTGCAGTTACCATCTGAGGTGATTTTGGAGCCCCCCAAAATAAAGTCTACCACTGTTTCCATTGTTTCCCCATCTATTTGCCATGAAGTGATGGGACCGGATGCAATGATCTTTGTTTTCCAAATGTTGAGCTTTAAGCCAACTTTTTCACTCTCCTCTTTCACTTTCATCAAGAGGCTCTTTAGTTTTTCTTCACTTTCTGTCATAAGGGTGGTGTCATCTGCATATCTGAGGTTATTGATATTTCTCCTGGCAATTTTGATTCCAGCTTGTGCTTCATCCAGCCCTGCATTCCACATGATGTACTCTGCATATAAGTTAAATAAGCAGGGTGACAATATACAGCTTTGACGTATTCCTTTCCTGATTTGGGACATGTCCAGTTCTAACTGTTGCTTCTTGACCTGCATACACATTTCTCAGGAGGCAGGTAAGGTGGTCTGGTATTCCCATCTCTTTCAGAATTTTCCACAGTTTGTTGTGATCCACACATTCAATGGCTTTGGCATAGTCAATAAAGCAGAAATAGATGTTTTTCTGGAACTCTTTTGCTTTTTCGATGATCCAGCGGATGTTGGCAATTTGATCTCTGGTTCCTCTGCCTTTTCTAAAACCAGCTTAAACACCTGGAAGTTCAGGGTTCACGTATGTCAAGAGGGAACTGAAAATTAAAACCACAGTGTGATACTACTGCACTCCCATTAGAATGGCCAAAATCCAACACACACACACAAAACCTCCCAGCTGGCTAGCACATGGAGCAACAGAAACTTTATTTATTGCTGGTAGGAGTTAACGGACTTTGGAAAACAGTTTCTCAAGTTTCTTTCTAAACTAAACATACTCTAAATATATACATTTATATAACTAAATATATAAACAGCAATCATGCTCCTTAATAATTACCTAAAAGAGGAGGAGATGGTTGGATAGCCTCACCAATGCAATGGACATGAACTTGGGCAGACTTCAGGAGCTGGTGAGGAACAGGGAGGCCTGGCGTGCTGTAGTCCATGGGGTCGCAAAGAGTCAACACAATTGGAGGACTGAAATAAAAAAGAGTTAAAAATTTATGTCCACACAAAAACCTGCACATGAATGTTTATAGCAGATTTATTCATAATTGCCAAGACTTGGAAGCCAAGATGTCCTTCAGTAGGTAAATGGATCAATATATGCTGATACATTCATACAATGGAATACTATTCAGCATTAAAAAGAAGTGAGTTTTATGCTGTGAGAAGATATGGAAGAAACTTAAATGCATATCACTAAATGAAAGAAGCCAATTTGCAAAGGCTCTGAACTATGATTCCAACTATATGACATTCTGAAAAAGGAAAAAAAAATACTATAGAGACAGTGAAAGGAGCAGTGGCTACCAGGGATTAGCATGGAGAGGGGAATGAATAGGAATAGAATAGAGGAATTTTAGGGCTGTGAAACTACTCTGTATGACTCTATAATGGTGAGTATATGTCATTATACATTTGCCAAAATCCATAAAATGTACACCAAGAGTGAACCCTGATGTAAGCTATGGGTTTGAGTGATTATTTCATAGTTCGTGGAACTATGGACTCATCCTTCATGTCTGCAGTTCTGTGAGCTCCGAGAAGTGCGTGATGTCTTGTATCTGCCGCGGACACAGCATACAGAATAGCTTCACTGCCCCCAAACCCACTATGCTCCACCTATTTATCTGTCCCTGCACCCACCCCCGAGCCCCCGGCAATACCTGATGTTTCTACTGTCTCTACAACTTTGCTTTCTCCTAAATATCATATTTCAGACTCACTTCCTTCACACTGCAATATGCATTTGAAATTCTTTCATGTCTTTTCACTACACACAAGCCCATTTCTTTTCAACCTTGAATAATATTCCAATGTGTGGAAACACATTTTTTCTGTTCACCTACTGAAGGACATCTTGTTCACCTCCAAGTTTTGGCAATTATAGATAAAGCTGCTGTAGACATTTGCATACAGGTTTTGTGTGGACCTAAGTTTTCAACCCATTCAGGAAAATGCCTAGGAGTGCAATTGCTGGACTGTAAGGTTAAGACTCAGAGAAGGCAATGGCATCCCACTCCAGTACTCTTGCCTGGAAAAGCCCATGGACGGAGGAGCCTGGTAGGCTGCAGTCGATGGGGTCGCTACGAGTCGGATACGACTGAGCAACGTCACTTCCACTTTTCACTTTCCTGCATTGGAGAAGGAAACGGCAACCCACTCCAGTGTTCTTGCCTGGAGAATCCCAGGGACGGGGGAGCCTGGAGGGCTGCTGTCTATGGGGTCACACAGAGTCGGACACGACTGAAGCGACTTAGCAGCAGCACCAGCAGCAGCAGGGTTAAGACTATAGTTAGCTTTGTAAGAAACTGTCAAACTGTCTTCAGAGTGGCTGTATTTTTCACATTCCCGCCAGCAATAAATGAGAGTTCCTGTTGCTCCACATCCGAGCCAACCAGCATTTAGTATTGTTAGACTGGAATTTTGCCCATTCCAATAGGTATATAGTAGTATCTCATTGCTTTAATTTGCAAATTCTTAATAACATACAATGTTGAGCATCTCTTCACATATTTATTTAACACTTAAATATCTTCTTTGGTGAGGTTTCTCTTCAGATCTTTTTAATTGCATTGTCTGTAGTTGAGTTTTAAGAGTGTCCATTTAGTTGTTAATAACTGTTATTGTAATTTCCATTTCTAAAGGTTATATTTGATTCTTTAAAAAATCTGCTATGCTAATTTTTAGTTTCCTGTTCCCTGCAAGGACTTGCAAGCTTTTCCTTTGTTCATTTAAACTTATACAACATAATTACTGTAAATTATTTGCTAATAATTCTCATTTACTATCTTAAGTCTCTGTTGCTGATTTTTTTTTTCACTTTCCTCATGGATAATAACTTGCTTTTTTAATATGTTTTGTGATTTTAGACTGTGGGCTGCATATTATCCTTGAAATATTAGATGGGAGAATCTGTGTAGCCTTAAATGAAGGTACCTTCTTTTAGAAAGCATGTACATTTATTATAGTTAGCAGTATTACTAGCCTAAGACCAATTTAGATTAAAATTAAATTCATGGCTTGGTATTTTTTGAACTACTTAAGTGATATGAATGCAGACTGCAAAATCGGCACAAAGACCAGTTTGTAAATATAGCTTCTAAGGGAAAGATTTTATTCCCCTCTGGTGGGTAGCTACCACCAATACCGACACTTGGGGTTATTTTGGGTGGTCATGGGACATGAATTTACCTCTTGCTACCCTTACCACAATGATCTGGCCCTTTGGCATGCATCCATCCGTGCTAAGTCACTTCAGTTGTGTTCGACTCTCTATGACGCTATGGACCATTAGCTCACCAGGCTCCACTGTGGGATTGTCCAGACAAGAATACTGGAGCGGGTTGCCATGCCTTCCTCCAGCGGATCTTCCTGACCCAGGAATCAAATCTGTCTCTTATGTCTTCTGCATTAGCAGGTGGGTTCTTTACCACTTGTGCCTCCTGGGAAGTCTCTATATTCTTGTACATCCCATTTGTGTTCTGGAATAGTATCCTGACTGTATCTCTCTTGAAATCTAATAATGCCAAGCCAAATTCTAAACGTCACTACCTCCAAAAGATCCCTCTTCACCTTAGACGTTTTCCCTAATACTCATCTCATCTCTTATATACCAGATCAAACCATATGAGATTGAAGTTTTTATAGTGGGCATATGTTGGCAATTTCTTATGAAGCAAACAAAAACCTAGTTCAGTGCTTTGTATAAAGTTAGTATATGTCTAATAAATATTTGCCTAAAATGAGTGAATGAACATTTTGATGAGAATAAGCAATATAATTCAGAGTGAAAGAAAAGTCTAGCTCAGAGTAAAAAGAATTAGAATTTTATCCCTCAATGTAAACACATGCACACACAGAGTAAATGAAATTTCTGAAAGAAATCAGAAATCAGTAAGCCTAGAATTTAGAGAAGAAAAAAAGATAATAAAAGTAGCAGAGTTACCAATGTTTGTAACTCATATTCATTTCATAAGGCTGGATGGAAACTGATAACCTACCTGAATCTACTTTGAACTAATTGAATGCAAGGGACTATTTAAGAATCAACTGTTATTATTGCAGCAATACTACTGAAAACATCACGAGGTAATTGAAAAATAAAATCAGGAACTGCAATTTACCTTAAAAATTAAAGAAATTTCCTTTAAGAGCTCTCTGGGCATTTCACTTCTTGTTGCTAAGAATCTACTTCTAAAAGCCAGATTAACCAGATCGTCCATTAACATTGATCCCATTAGCTAGATAATTGCCAAATCGCCATCTTACTTATGTTGTGTTAATGCAGCATAACGTGAAAGTAAGGGCAATGTATCATGATGCACAAAATGCCCTTTCCATATAAACTTCTTTTAAAGCAATTGTTAAAGCAATCCTTTCTGCCATGTCTCTACTGTTAGCACTACTTTATATTACATAAGCATGGAGCATGGCCATTAGCAAAGGCTTCTCTGATGTCACAAAGGAAGGGTTTCTGTTTTGCCCTCTTATGTAATGAAGGACAGAGTTCATAGGTAAATACGAATGGGACTCTGCCAAGATTCACTTAGTAGTGCCCAGAGTAGAGACTCTCAACTGGAAAGCAAAGTCCTCTCCTTTTGCTGAATTGGCTACTTCAGCCGGCAGATCTGTCCTTAGGCCTGAGGCTTTTTAATCACTGGGGAAAACTAAAAAATGTACTTTGACCTTAGTGCAGATCTTCTGCAACTCTCCCTCTTAACATGAGTACATTTTGTACCACCTGTAGAACAGGAATAATTAAGCAATAACTGAAAAAGATGGTAAGAACTCTGATACTTTACTCAATGAACTGATATATATCCAACTAGAAAATCAGTCAAAATGCCTTTTGACAGAATCTTTTTAAAAATAATTATGGTGATGTCTTTATTTTTGTATGATATTGTAGTTACTTTGCTTTTATTTACTCAAGATTGTACCATGGGTGGAGAAAGTCTATTTCAAATCAGAAAAATTCTCTGATATATAGTTAATGACCATCCCAAGTGTTCACAGTTGTTTAAACTTTTAGAGCAAATAGATAAAAATATAAAATATGTAAAAACAGAAATGCAGACTCAAAGGCCTGAGTCTGGTTCACCATTACTACTAAAGAGGTATATAATCTTGAGCAAGGTTTTCAACCTAGTTTTAAAACTTATCTCCCTTCCTATAAAATTAAAATGAGATCATGCTCTTCCTACTTTATTAAGAGGTGTTAGGGATTAAAGTATATTTCATAAAAACTATAGGGTGCAATATAGCATGTACATGTAAGGTATTACTGCTGTTAATTTCTCTCCTAGAAAGATAAAAATGTAATGAGAACAAAGAACACTTTGGGAACTAGCAGTGCTGTGCATCACCAACAGGTTAGTTTTATTTCCCAAATTACTTTTCTTCTGCTACTACATTATTCAGACCGTTCAGGGAAGATGGTGTATCCTGTGAACAGAATTAGGTATGGCCGTTCTCTAATGCAAGTGGAAGCTTACAGGGGTTAATAGTCAGCCGCCTGTTACTCTGGCTAAGCCATGAGAAAATCACCATGGGAAAAGAATAAAAGCAAAATATAGCAATACAGCATAACCCAAATAGAAGTACATTGGGCTGATCAGTTGGGGTTGTCATGCCCTGCTAAGCCTTGGGAAAACACAGTGTGGAACTCCGGGTCAGCGCAAGTCCAGGACGCTGCTTGTGCACACACCAAGGTGTTTTCCCAAGGTTTACGCGGGTCTATGACCTCCAGCGAGGCAACAGCCCTCGTACAAGAAAATAACAAAGATAGCTTAAAGTAATCAATAAAATGGGAGATGAGACCAGGGACACAGCAGGCTGACTTCATCATAACAGATCCTCTCTGCTTGCCAAGACACCAAGTAAAAGTGATGCGGCTCCGAGGAACAGGGCTCTCGACCCAGGAGGGCTTGGGTCCCCAGGTCCCATCTTTCAAACTTTCATTCTGTCTCCACTTTCTTTTTCCCAAACTGTGTGTCGACCACTTTCGATTCCTACCTGCTCTGCTGGGCACAGCAGGAGCTCTGTTCTCTGATTGCAGCAGTATAATCTCCCATTCAGCAGGCACTGTAAATCATCCCGCAGACAGGAGACCGGGCTGGAGCCTCAGGTAACCTGTGAACAGTATACTCTTCATAACAAGGTGGCACCACTCCATCCTGGGCATGACGGTAGTGGCTCCAGCACACGTGGTACTACATTTCTGCTAGACGGTTAGATACACCGATCAATAAAAGGAGATCCACTCTACTCCATGGAGCAGCTTTTATTAATAGAAGGGGTACAATGATGAGGCTATACAGTGAAAAAATATTAGACTGAGAAGCACAGATGATACAGAAGTAATAATAAAATAATATCCACCACTTGTACTTTTTTGATTAAAAATAAAAAGAGCCTCCTTGTGAATAATTTTGATTTTCACAACCACCTCATGAGGTCGGTAAGCAAGTTACATGTATCACCATGTTGACAGATATTCAGAAGAATTAAGTGTCTTGCTCAAGCTCACAGAAGTTGCCTGATTCCTATTACAGTTTTCTTTCTAGTGTTTCTGATTATGCAAAAGGCAGGCACAAAAAATTCCACTGATTGTGTCGCTTTATTAATATTTTGTGTCTTACCTTCTCCAGTGAAATATGTGACTAGGTGACGGTAATGAGAAGAGAAAGGACAGACAAAGAAGAAAACACCAAAACAGTGACCTTCAAACTGCGCAGCATTGTAATGCATTGTGTTCACACGTTGGGTTTTGAAAAGCTACCTACGATCAATGTGTGGTATCCTCGCATATTTTTCCTGTAATTAAAATGAATGTAATTGATAATTTTACTGTAACCTCTGTGTAGGCACCTTACCTAAAAATGACCAGTTGCTTGTTTTTAATGATTTCTCAGTCTGGATGCCTGCTACCACTTAACCATGTATCCTTCCATATGTCAGACACTCAAGCTACTTCCCACACCACTACCACCAAATAAATAAATAATAAACACTCCCATGCATGTGTGAAGGATTTACAATTTTTCAGATAATCTTCTAGATTCTTTCACAAAAACTACCTCCTGCTCCACTTCAGGAAACCTTAGGTTTTTTGACAGAGAAGACCTAAAGGATCCATTGGGGCTGGAACATTTGGGGCAACAGTGGTTTGAAATGCTGAATGGAAGAAAACTCAATGGATAAGGGTAATAAGATCCATAACTCTGGGACTCCTACAACTAGACTAGGCTCATAGGGGTATGACAGGTTTTTCCTGAGGCTGTACTCTTTCCACACCTGGCACTGGATAGGAGCTTGGTAATTATTTGCTGAAGGTTGGTTAGATGGATAGATAAAGACGACACACTCTAGGTAGAAACTACTTATAAAAACTGCATTTTAAACTTCTCCTGCACTCTTTAAAAATTTTCTCTTGCACTTTTGAGACCCTACATGGGCCCTGCTGACCCATCTTGGGCAAAATCATCAAAAATTAATATTCTTTTCCACTTATCTGTTATTTGCCTTCCCGACTCTTTGACTCACACAAAGCACTAAAGAACAAGGTTCAGTCCAGTTCAGTCGCTCATTCGTGTCCAACTCTTTGCGACCCCATGAATTGCAGCACGCCAGGCATCCCTGTCCATCACCAACTCCCGGAGTTTACCCAAACTCACGTACATCAAGTCGGTGATGCCATCCAGCCATCTCATCCTCTGTCATCCCCTTCTCCTCCTGCCCCCAATCCCTCCCAGCATCAGGGTCTTTTCCAATGAGTCAACTTTTCGCATGAGGTGGCCAAAGTATTGGAGTTTCAGGTTTAGCATCAGTCTTTCCAATGAACACCCAGGACTGACCTCCTTTAGGATGGACTGGTTGGATCTCCTTGCAGTCCAAGGGACTCTCAAGAGTCTTCTCCAACACAACAGTTCAAAAGCATCAATTCTTTGGTGCTCAGCTTTCTTCACAGTCCAACTCTCACATCCATACATGACCACTGGAAAAAAAAAGAACAAGGTAGTACTTATTAATTACAGTGCAATTTTACAGACTATTCTTACAACATATGAAGGCAAACTTTATAATCAAAACCTTTCAAAGATTTGGAAACTGATGCTCAGAAAGTAGGGGAAGAATTTGGCCCAGGTCATCTGAATTCACACTGTATCCTTCCTCTCAGACACTTCTCTGCTATCTCAGGGTCCTAGACTCCAGCTGTCAGTTATCTGTCAATTAATGCTCTAATAGTTATGTGATAACTAATGATGGGTGTTCAGTCTCATGCTCCTCAGAGACATTTAAAGATCTGGAAAATGGTAATGTTTTTAAAAATGATTCAGGATCCAAAGGAATTAAATTATAAAGGTCAAAGGACAAACTAAAGAGGTTGATATGTTTAGCCAGGAAATCCCACCCAATGCTCCCATTAGGTCACATTCTCAAAAGTACTTTATTGATTAATTCACTTTTTTAAACATGGTGGAAGGAAGGGCAACAGGAGCAAAACAAAACAAAATTTTATTTATCTCTTAATGTCTCATGCAGCTTCTAATCTTGACCCTACAGAGAGAGTCTTCATAATGTTCTCTATAGCACATGTAATTCAGTGGGTCTTAATACAACAAAATTATGTCTCTACAGTTAACCGCCTTGCTTGTATGTATATTCCAATTTGAACTAAGGTTTTGTCTGGAAAACATGATCTATTCTGAATTTCAGCATTTTCTGTCTTTTGAGTATTGCTCAAAAAGGCTACTGGGAAAAGACTTGAATTTTTGTTATGATGTACTAGCTCCTTCCTGTCATTCCATTTCTTTTTAACCTCAGCCAAGGCCACCTTGACCTTAAACTTTTATTTGGACTATGAGGTCCTCAGGCAACACAGGGTGTTATACTAGTTAATGAATAAATATTTATTTAGTGCAGAAGTTGTTTGCATTAAAAAAGGGAAGAGGTAAGAAATTGGCAGATTTGAAAAGACTGTTTCAACCAGTAATGTGAGATCTGTTTAAGGACAGGTCTCTGGGTTTGCAGTCATCTCTTTTAACTTGCTGACATTGAATTTTTAACTGGGTGACACAAAAATGATATAACACATTTGTTGAGAAAACCATCCATCACGAAGTGAAGTGAAGTGGCTCAGTCGTGTCTGACTCTTTGCGACCCCGTGGACTGTAGCCTACTAGGCTCCTCTGTCCATGGGATTTTCCAGGCAAGAGCACTGGAGTGGGTTGCCATTTCCTTCTCCAGGGGATCTTCTCGACCCAGGGATCGAACCTGGGTCTCCCGCATTGTAGGCAGACTCTTTACCGTCTGACCCACGAGGGAAGCCACCAAGGAAACCATCCATCATAGTGGATATTAATGTGTCTTTCCCAGAATCTCATTTTCACAGAGATCAAGCAAAGCAGCCTGAGTATTTCCTTGGCTGATCACTCTCACCTTGTGAGTGTGAAAGAAAGAAAGAAAGAAGTTGCTCAGTCGTGTCCGACTCTCTGTGACCCCGTGGACTGTAGCCCACCAGGCTCCTCCGTCCATGGGATTCTCCAGGCAAGAATACTGGAGTGGGTTGCCATTTCCTTTTCCAGGGGGATCTTCCCGACCCAGGGATCGAACCCAGGTCTCCCGCATTGCGGGCAGACGCTTTAACCTCTGAGCCACCAAGGAAGCAGTATTAACGTTGAATCAAAACATAGACACACACAGAGATGTGTAGTGATGACTGTAGTTTTCTTGAATTTTATTTGTAACAAAACAGATTTCACTTCCTCTATCTTTCTTCTTCAAGGGTCTATGGATGTAGTTAAGGGGTCCATGAACTTGAATGGGAAAAAAGCTATATTATTATTTTCAATAACTTCTAACTGAAAATTAGCATTTTCTTCAATTTTGAAAGTAGGTACACAATCTGTCTCTTTTTCACTAATAGAAATCATAACTATTCTCATATTATACTAACTTTTTGAAGGTATCTTAAAATACTGTTTGTATTCTTTTCTACCTTAAAACCACAGAAGTTATTAGACCTGTCATAAGTTCTTATTACTTAAAATATTTATTTAAAGATACATACATTACTCTCCCACAGGTACTAGTGGTAAAGAATCCTCCTCCAAAGTAGGAAACGCAAGAAAAGGGGGTTAGATCCCTGGGTTGGGATGATCCCCAGGAGGAGGGCATGCAATCCACTCCAGTATTCTTGCCTGGAAAGTTCCATGGACAGAGGAACCTGGTGGGCTACAGTCCATAGGGTTGCAAAGAGTCAGACATGATTGAGCGACTGAGCACACACACATACTGCAAATGTGGTTTAAATATTCTAATAGCAGTATTTTAATATAGCTTGTTTTCTTTGTAATCCTATTTATCCTACTGTATGTTTTTAAGTATATTTTCCTGATTTAGGAGCCTTTCATACTGTCAAAGGGTCCATAGTACAAAGTAGGTTAATAATTCTTGTTTCACATGCTGAAATGTTATAAGTCAGGCAGAAGGTAACAACTCAAAAATGTACTTTTACAGAAATTTAGTAATGTAGACACAAAAGGGCCTATTTGTGGTGGCAAAATGATTTAAAATAGATACAGAAGAGATATAATGTATATAAACTTAGTTTGTAAGCCATAACAAGTTATTTAGATAATGATGTTATTGTTTTAATATTACTATTAACAATAGTTACAGGTGAATGATAATATTTACTGCCTCCTGAAAATAAGTCTTTTTGCTTAGGTTTATGAAGTTTCTAGAATTTCACTCCAGTGAGAAGAACATTTTAAAAGTTTATTTCATCTTCACCATAAAAACTCAGTTAAAAATTATATACACATATATATATTCTTTCTTCTATAGGGCTTTGATTTCCCCCCAAAGTAGAGGATTTACATATATTAAATATGGTCATTTTCCTGTTTCAAACTCTGTGCTCTATATTCTGGCCCCTAAGAAAATTTGAAGCTTCTAGAAAAATATCTTGTAATAGCATATCTTTAATTTAAAATATGAGATTTAAAAAACCATGTATTTCTCTATTTCTACAATGTTCTACTCTATATAAAGTCTTTACTCTCATTCTAAGATATCTCAAGAAAGAAGACAAAATTTCACTCTAGACAAGAAATATTTCATGGAGGAAACGAAAGAAAGAGCTGAGAAACTCCTTAAATTGATCTACAAATTCAATGCAATCTGTAAGAATTCCACCGGGGTTCTCTGCAGAAGTTGAAATTCATATGAAATTCAAGGAACTTAAAATAGACAAAATAATAAAGGAAAAAAATTGGAGGATCTACAATTCTTGATTTCAAAACTTACTACATAGCAACAATAATCAAAACAGTGTAGCAATAGCATAAGAATAGATGTCAGATCAGATCAGAACAGATCAATCGCTCAGTCGTGTCCGACTCTTTGCGACCCCATGAATCACAGCACGCCAGGCCTCCCTGTCCATCACCAACTCCCGGAGTTCACTCAGACTTACGTCCATCGAGTCAGTGATGCCATCCAGCCATCTCATCCTCTGTTGTCCCCTTCTCCTCCTGTCCCCAATCCCTCCCAGCATCAGAGTCTTTTCCAATGAGTCAACTCTTCACATGAGGTGGCCAAAGTACTGGAGTTTCAGCTTCAGCATCATTCCTTCCAAAGAAATCCCAGGGCTGATCTCCTTCAGGATGGACTGGTTGGATCTCCTTGCAGTCCAAGGGACTCTCAACAGTCTTCTCCAACACCATAGTTCAAAAGCATCAATTCTTCGGCGCCCAGCCTTCTTCACAGTCCAACTCTCACATCCATACATGACCACTGGAAAAACCATAGCCTTGACCAGATGGACCTTTGTTGGCAAAGTAATGTCTCTGCTTTTGAATATGCTATCTAGGTTGGTCATAACTTTGCTTCCAAGGAATAAGCGTCTTTTAATTTCATGGCTGCAGTCACCATCTGCAGTGATTTTCGAGCCCAGAAAAATAAAGTCTGACACTGTTTCCACTGTTTCCCCATCTATTTCCCATGAAGTGATGGGACCGGATGCCATGATCTTTGTTTTCTGAATGTTAAGATTTAAGCCAACTTTTTCACTCTCCACTTTCACTTTCATCAAGAGGCTTTTGAGTTCCTCTTCACTTTCTGCCATAAGGGTGGTGTCATCTGCATATCTGAGGTTATCGATATTTCTCCCAGCAATCTTGATTCCAGCTTGTGTTTCTTCCAGTCCAGCGTTTCTCATGATGTACTCTGCATATAAGTTAAATAAAGCAAAGTTAAAAAAAGCAAAGGAGAAAAGTAAAGATATAAACATCTGAATGCAGAGTTCCAAAGAATAGCAAGAAGAGATAAGAAAGCCTTCTTCAGCGATCAATGCAAAGAACTAGAGGAAAATAACAGAATGGGAAAGACTAGAGATCTCTTCAAGAAAATCAGAGATACCAAAGGAACATTTCATGCAAAGATGACCTCAATAAAGGACAGAAATGGTATGGACCTAACAGAAGCAGAAGATATTAAGAAGAGATGGCAAGAATACACAGAACTGTACAAAAAAGATCTTCACAACCCAGAAAATCACGATGGTGTGATCACTGACCTAGAGCCAGACATCCTGGAATGTGAAGTCAAGTGGGCCTTAGAAAGCATCACTACGAACAAAGCTAGTGAGGTGATAGAATTCCAGTTGAGCTATTCCAAATCCTGAAAGTTGATGCTGTGAAAGTGCTGTACTCAATATGCCAGCAAATTTGGAAGACTCAGCCACAGAACTGGAAAAGGTCAGTTTTTATTCCAATCCCAAAGAAAGGCAATGCCAAAGAATGCTCAAACTACCGCACAGTTGCACTCATCTCACACGCTAGTAAAGTAATGCTCAAAATTCTCCAAGCCAGGCTTCAGCAATATGTGAACCGTGAACTTCCTGATGTTCAAGCTGGTTTTAGAAAAGGCAGAGGAACCAGAGATCAAATTGCCAACATCCGCTGGATCATGGAAAAAGCAAGAGAGTTCTAGAAAAACATCAACTTCTGCTTTATTGACTATGCCAAAGCCTTTGACTGTGTGGATCACAATAAACTGTGGAAATTTCTGAAAGAGATGGGAATACCAGACCACCTGACCTGCCTCTTGAGAAATCTGTATGCAGGTCATGAAGCAACAGTTAGAACTGGACATGGAACAACAGACTGGTTCCAAATAGGAAAAGGAGTCCGTCAAGGCTGTATATTGTCACCCTGTTTATTTAACTTATATGCAGAGTACATCATGAGAATAGATGTAAAGATCAATAGAACAAAGAGTTCAGGCATAAACTCATTTATCTGGGCCAACTGATTACCAATTAGGATATCACAATAATTCAATGAGAAAAGAATGATGTTGTTTTTCAACAAATGGTACAGACACACCTATATAGCCATATGCAAAAGAATGAACTTTGACGTCTACCTCAAAGTATATAAAATATTTACATAAAAGGGATCAAAGACATAAATATAAGAGCCAAAACTACAAAAGTCTTAGAAGAAAGCATAAATGTTAAGTGTAAATCTTTGTGACCTTGGGTTTGGCAATAGATTCTTATTCATGACACTAAAAGCATAATAAGAAAAAGAAAAAATAACTAGTTGGATTTCATCAAAGTTAAAACATTTGTGCCTGAAAGAGTCTAATCAAGAAAATGAAAAAAACATCCCATGGAATGGGAGAAAATACTTTGCAAATTATATAGCTGATAAAGGACTCATATCTAGAATATACAAAGAGCACTTACAGCTCAATAATAAAGAGGTAACACAAATAAAAAGTAAGCCTGGCGTGGCAGACTGCAAACAGAAGAACTGGTTGAAGGCTTGCACGAGAAACAATTAGACCCCTACATTATGCTTCCAAAGCCTGAATTCCCTCATTCCCAGTATCAGCAGAAGACCAGACACACATACTCTGGTGAGAAGGACCAAAAGACTATGAATATGGAACTCCAGGTATAACTGTAGGCAAGAATAAGGCTCTGAAACAAAAAGAGCAGTTTTCAGGGGAAGCTTGCTAGAGTCCCAGAATACTGACAATCATGTTTATATCCCAAGCAGGAAATTAGAAGATTTCTCCCTGGACAAACCAAGCAGCCCAAGAGAAAATTTGAAGTAGGCACTAAAAATAGAGTCAAGTTTCTGCTTCATTGCTGTAAGTGGAGTCCCACTAGTAAGCAAGCCCTTCCCTTCATACAAACCTCCTAATCACCAATCAGCTTTACAGTAACTTGCTCCTAAATGTATAAACATTTATACATCAGAACAACATGAAGTTTCCCCCTCAGTCAGTCTCTCCCATCACAAAGCTTCCATAAGCCTCTTATCCTTATCCATTAGAGGGCAGACAGAATGAATACCATAACACAGAAAACTAACCAAACTGATCACATGGACCACAGCCTAATCTAACTCAATGAAACTATGAGCCATACCTTGTAGGGCCACTGAAGTGGCAGGGTCATGGTGAAGAGTTTTGACAAAACATGGTCCACTGGAGAAGGGAAGGGCAAACCACTTCAGTATTTTTCCCTTGAGAACCCCATGAACATCATGAAAAGGCAAAAAGATAGGACACTGAAACATGAACAGCCCAGGTCAGTAGGTGCCCAATATGCTACGGGATATCAATGGAGAAATAACTCCTGAAAGAATTAAAAGACAGAGTCAAAGCAAAAACAACACCCAGCTGTGGATGTGACTGGTGATGGAAGTAAAGTCCAATGCTGTAAAGAGCAATATTGCATAGGAAGCAGAAATTTTAGGTCCATGAATCAAGGCAAATTGGAAGTGGTCAAACAGGAAATGGCAAGAGTGAACATCGACACTTTAGGAACCAGTAACCTAAAATAGACTGGAATGGGTGAATTTAACTCAGAAGAACATTACATCTACAACCATAGACAAGAATCCCTTAGAAGAAATGGAGTAGCCATCATAGTCAACAAGAGAGTCCAAAATGCAGTACCTGGATGCAATCTCAAACATGAAAGAATGATCTCTGTTTGTTTCCAAGGCAAGCCAGTCAATATCACAGTAATCCAAGTCTATGCCCAACCAGTAATGCTGAAGAACTGAAGTTGAAAGGTTCTATGATAAACTACAAGACTTTCTAGAACTAAGACCCAAAAAAGATGTCTCTTCATGATAGAGGACTGGAATGCAATGGTAGGAATTCAAGAGATACCTGGAGTAACTGGCAAATTTGGCCTTGGAGTACAAAATGAAGCAGGGCAAAGGCTAACAGAGTTTTGCCAAGAGAACGCACTAGTCATAGCAAACACCCTCTTCCAACAACACAAGAGAAGACTCTATACATGGACATCACCAGATGGTCAACATTGAAATCAGACTGATTATATTCTTTGCAGCCAAAGATGGAGAAGCTATATACAGTCAGCAAAAACAAGACCAGGAGCTGACTGTGGCTCAGATCATGAACTCCTTATTGCCAAATTCAGGCTTAAATTGAAGAAAGTAGGGAAAACCACTAGACCATTCAGGTATGACTTAAATCAAATCCCTTATGATTATACAGTGGAAATGACAAATAGATTCAAGGGATTAGATCTGATAGACAGAGTGCCTGAAGAAATATGGATGGAGGTTTGTGACATTGTACAAGAGGCAGTGATCAAGAGTATCCCCAATAAAAAGAAATACAAAAAGGCAAAATGGTTGTCTGACAAGGTCTTATAAACAGCTGAGAAAAGAAGAGAAGCGCCTTCCTCAGTGATCAGTGCAAAGAAATAGAGGAAAACAATAGAATGGGAAAGACTAGAGATCTCTTCAAGAAAATTAGAGAAACCAAGAAAACATTTCATGCAAAGATGGGCACAGTAAAGGACAGAACTGGTATGGACCTAACAGAAGCTGAAGATATTAAGAAAAGGTGGCAAGAATACACAGAATTATACAAAAAAGATCTTCATGACCCAGATAATCATGATGGTGTGATCACTCACCTAGAGCCAGACATCCTGGAATGCAAAGTCAAGTGGGCCTTAGGAAGCATCACTACAAACAAAGCTAGTGGAGGTGATGGAATTCCAATTGAGCTATTTCAAATTCTAAAGGATGATGCTGTGAAAGTGCTGCACTCAATATGCCAGCAAATCTGGAAAACTCAGCAGTGGCCACAGGACTGGAAAAGGTCAGTTTTCATTCCAATCCCAAAGAAAGGCAATGCCAAAGAATGTTCCAACTACCACACAATTGCACTCATCTCACGCTAGCAAAGCAATGCTCAAAATTCTCAAAACCAGGCTTCAACAGTACGTGAGCCATGAACTTCCAGATGTTCAAGCTGGATTTAGAAAAGGCAGAGAAACCAGAGGTCAAATTGCCAACACTCGTTGGATTATAGAAAAAAAAAGAGAGTTCCAGAAAAACATCTACTTCTGCTTTATTGACTATGCCAAAGCCTTTGACTATGTGGATCACAATAAACTGTGGAAAATTCAATGACAGGAATGCCAGACCACCTGACCTGCCTCCTGAAAAATCTGTATGCAGGTCATGAAGCAACAGTTAGAACTGGACATGGAACAACAGACTGGTTCCAAATTGGGAAAGGAGTATGTCAAAGGTGTATATTGTCACCCTGTTTATTTAACTTATACGCAGAGTACATCATGAGAAATGCCAGGCTGGATTAAGCACAAGATGAAATCAAGATTGCTGAGAGAAATATCAACAACCTTAGATACACAGATGACACTACCCTTATGGCAGAAAGCAGAGAAGAACTAAAGAGCCTCTTGATGAAAGTCAAAGAGGAGAGTGAAAAAGTTGGCTTAAAGCTCAGCATTAAGAAAACAAATATCATGGCATCTGGTCCCTTCACTTCATGGCAAATAGATGGGAAAACAATGGAAACAATGAGAGACTTTATTTTGGGGGAATCAAAATCACTGCAGATGGTGACTGCAGCCATGAAATTAAAAGACGTTTGCTTCTTGGAAGACAAGTTATGACCAACCTAGACAGCATATTAAAAGCAGAGACATTACTTTGCCAACAAAGGTCTGTCTTGTCAAAGCTATCGTTTTTCCAGTGGTTATGTGTGGATGTGAGAGTTGGAAGAATTGATGCTTTTTGAACTGTGGTATTGGAGAAAACTCTTGAGAGTCTCTTGGAGTGCAAGGAGATCCAACCAGTCCATCCTAAAGGAGATCAGTCCTGGGTGTTCATTGGAAGGACTGATGCTGAAGCTGGAACTCCAATACTTTGGCCACCTCATGCGAAGAGTTGACTCATTGGAAAAGACCCTGATGCTGGGAGGGATTGCGGGCAGAAGGAGAAGGGAACGACAGAAGATGAGATGGCTTGATGGCATCACCGATGCAATGGACATGAGTTTGAGTGAACTCCGGGAGTTGGTGATGGACAGGGAGGCCTGGAGTGCTGTGATTCATGGGGCTGCAAAGAGTCGGACACGACTGAGCGAATGAACTGAACTGAACTGAAATAGGCTAAGAATCCCTTATAAGAAATGGAGTAGCTATCATAGTCAACAAAAGCGTTCAAAATGCAGTACTTGGATGCAATCTCAAAAATGACAGAATGATTTCTGTTTGTTGCCAAGGCAAGCCATTCAATATAACAGTAATCCAAGTCTATGCCCCAACCAGTAATGCTGAGGAAGCTAAAGTTGAAAGGTTATATGAAGACCTACATGACCTTCTAGAACTAACACCCGCAAAAGATGTCCTTTTCATTATAGGGGACTGGAATGCAAAAGTAGGAAGTCAAGAGATACCTGGAGTGACTGGCAAATTTGGCCTTGGAGTACAAATGAAGCAGGGCAAAGGCTAACAGAGTTTTGCCAAGAGAACACACTGATCATAGCAAACATCCTCTTTCAACAACACAAGAGAAGACTCTACACATAAACATCACCAGATGGAAAATACAGAAATTAGATTGATTATGTTCTTGCAGCCAAAGATGGAGAAGCTCTATGCAATCAGCAAAAATAAGACTGGGAGCTGACTGTGGCTCATGATCATGAACTTCTTATTGCAAAATTCAGACTTAAGTTGAAGAAAGTAGGGAAAACCACTAGACCATTCAGGTATGAACTAAATCAAATCCCTTATTATTATACAGTGGAAGTGACAAACAGATTCAAGGGATTAGATCTGATAGACAGAGTGCCTGAAGAACAATGGACGAAGGTTTGTGACATTGTAAAAGAGGCAGGGATCAAGAGCATCCCCAAGAAAAGAAATGCAAAAAGGCAAAATGGTTGTCTGACAAGGCCTTACAAACAGCTGAGAAAAGAAAAGCTAAAGGCAAAGGAGAAAAGGAAAGATACACCCATCTGAATGCAGAGTTCCAACGAATAGCAAGGAGAAATAAGAAAGCCTTCCTCAGCGATCAATGCAAAAAAATAGAGGAAAACAATAGAATGGGAAAGACTAGAGATCTCTTCAAGAAAATTAGAGATACCAAGGCAACATTTCATGCAAAGAACTGGTATGGATCTAACAAAAGCAGAAGATATTAAGAAGAGGTGGCAAGAATACACAGAAGAACTACATAAAAAAGCTCTTCATGACGCAGATAACTATGATGGTGTGATCACTCACCTAGAGCCAGACATCCTGGAATGTGAAGTCAAGTGGGCCTTAGGAAGCATCACTACAAACCAAGCTAGTGGAGGTGATGGAATTCCAATTGAGCTATTTCAAATTCTAAAAGATGACGCTGTGAAAGTGCTGCACTCAATATGCCAGCAAATCTGGAAAACTCAGCAGTGGCCACAGGACTGGAAAAGGTCAGTTTTCATTCCAATCCCAAAGAAAGGCAATGCCAAAGAATGCTCAAACTACTGCACAATTGCAGTCATCTCATAAGCTAGCAAAGCAATGCTCAAAATTCTCAAAGCCAGGCTTCAACAGTACATGAACCATGAACTTCCAGATGTTCAAGCTGGATTTAGAAAACGCAGAGAAACCAGAGATCAAATTACCAACATCCATTGGATCATGGAGAAAGCAAGAGAATTCCAGAAAAAAAATATACTTTTTCTTTATTGACAAGCCAAAGCCTTTGACTGTGTGGATCACAACAAACTGTGGAAAATTCTACAAGAGAAGGGAATTTCAGACCACCTTACCTGCCTCCTGAGAAATCTGTATGCAGGTCAAGAAGCAACAGTTAGAACCAGACATTGAACAACAGACTTGTTTCAAATCAGGAAAGGAGTACATCAAGGCTGTATATTGTCACCCTGCTTATTTAACTTATATGCAGAGTACATCATGAGAAATGGCGGGCTGGATGAAACCCAAGCTGAAATCAAGTTTGCTGGGAGAAATACCAACAACCTTAGATATACAGATGACACTACCGTTATGGCAGAAAGCAGAGAAGAACTAAAGAGGCTCTTGATGAAAGTGAAAGAGGACAGTGAAAAAGTTGGCTTAAAACTCAACATTCAGAAAATAAGATCATGGCACCTTGTCCCTTCACTTCATGGCAAATAAATGGGAAAACAATGGAAACAGTGAGAGACTTTATTTTGGGGGGCTCCAAAATCACTGCTGATGGTGACTGCAGCCATTAAATTAATAGACGCTTGCTCCTTGGAAGAAAAGTTATGACCAACCTAGACAGCATAATAAAAGCAGAGACATTACTTTGCCAACAAAGGTCTGTCTAGGCAAAGCTATCGTTTTTCCAGTAGTCATTTATGGATGTGAGAGTTGGACTATAAAGAGAGCTGAGCGCCGAAGAATTGATGCTTTTGAACTGTGGTGCTGGAGAAGACTGTTGAGAGTCCCTTGGACTGCAAGGAGATCCAACCAGTCCATCCTAAAGGAGATCAATCCGGGCTGTTCATTGGAAGGACTGATGCTGAAGCTGAAACTCCAATACTTTGGCCACCTGATGGGAAGACCCGACTTATTGGAAAAAAAACCTGATGCTGGGCAAGATTGAAGGCAGGAGGGGAAGGAGACGACAGAGAATGAGATGTTTGGATGGCATCACCAATGCGATGGACATGAGTTTGAGTATGGTCTAGGAGTTGGTGATGGACAGGAAAGTCTGGTGTGCTGCAGTCCATGGGGTCGCAAAGAGTTGGACACAACTGAACAACTGAACTGGACTGAACAAAAAGTAGGCTAAGAGCCTACTCCATGTGACGCATTTGAGAACTCAGATAAAATGATTAGACCCCTAGGAAAAAAAGATGACATACTAAAATTTACTTAGAAAGAAATGCAAAATGTAAACAGTCACATGACTGCAAAGGAAGTTGAATCAGAAGTTAAAATCTTCCTTCATAAAAACAAGGTCTAGTCAATGGAGCCAGTAATTTCAAGTAAATAGTCAAGGACAAAATAACTTGGCAAACTGTTAAGGAAAAAAGTTCCATTCTCCCAGAGACTATCAGTGTATAGACAGTTGGGGATATCCCTAGGTCACTTTATCAGGTTACTGTAGCTTTGATACAAAATCCAATGAATTACAGCCCAGTCTTGCTCATAGACACAGGCACAAAAATGAGAATATTAGCAACAGGATCCAGAAGTATGTATGTGTGTTTATCAAGATAATGCATTTGCTGGTTGATCCCAGGAGTCAAAGTTTGATTTCACATAAGAAATGAATTAATATATATCACTATATTAACTGAAGAGAGGAGAAATAATATAATCATCTCAAATAAATGATTATAGAAAACGCAACTGATAGAATTCCACATCCTTTTCTGAATTAAATGAAAATAAACTAGAAATAAAAGAGAACTTCCTTAAACCAATAAATGATAGCTACAGAAAACCTACAGCTAGCATTATATTTAATTATGGAATATTTAAAGTTTTCCCTTTGTGGTTAGGAAAAAGACATGGTATCTGCTAGCTTTATTTGAATGATATTGTCCTGGAGTCCTTAGTGAGTAGCCAGACAATAAAAAGTAAGAAAAGGTATGAGAATTGGAAAGAAAGAAACAAAACTGTTAACTTATGCTTGTGAATATAAGCATAGAAATCCATTTAAGATTATTGTGAAATATTTAAAATATTATTAAGAAATAATATTTTAAATATTATTAAGAAATAATATTTTAAATATTATTAAGAAATCTGTGTGTTAGAAATCTAAAAGAAGCTACAGATAAATTACTAAACTTAATATGATAATTTGGCACAGTTATAATATGTAAAACTCAGTGTACAATAATAAATTTCAGCAGCATAAATGAGAATTTAAAAATATATCTATAGTAACATCAAAATTGCAAAACATCTAGAATAAATATAACAAAATTATACAAGAACTTTATGAAGAAAATTATAAAACTCTGCTGAAAGGTAAAGACAACCTAGTAAACATAGGTATCTACATCATGTATATGGATGAAAGGGCTTGATATCACAGAAACATTAACTATTCTCAAACCGATTGGTGATTTCAATGCTATTCCCATTAAAATCCCAACAGACAGTTTGTTGTACTTGACAAGTTGATTTTCAAGTTTATATGAAAGAGCAAAGGGCCGTGAAGAAAAAGCACTTATTTTATCACATAGTTAGAATTATTATAAGGCCGTGATAATTAAGACAGAGGGTCTTGTTATGGAACAGTCAAATGAAACAGAATAGAAACTTTAAAAACAAGTCTACTCATACATGGATCTTTGATATATGACAGAAAATGTGTAGCAGGTCATACGAGAAAGAATGTACTTCTCTATAAATTATCTTGGCACACTTGAGTATTCACATGTGAAAAAATAAAATTCTATCCCTCTCATAAAAAACCAGCTCCGTTAAACTAGTCTTAGATCAGAAAGGCAAAGTTAACAACAGACAAGAGTGCTTTTATGACCTCCAAATAGGGAAAGATTTCTTAAAACACACAAACCCTAAAGGAAAACTTAAATTCTATTGTTTCATTCAAAACATATAAAAATAATTACAAGAAAATGCACGAACTGGGAAAAAGATTTTTTGACACACAAAACCGAAAAAGGATTGATGAATCTCCAAAATATATTTTAAAAATAAAAAGCCTAGACCAAAAAACCTCTCTTACAAATCAGTTGATAAGAAAGCAAACGATTCAAAAAAATAAGGGCAACATTTTGAACAAGAACTTCACAGATGAATAATCTTAAATGGAAATAAACATAGGAAAAGATGCTCAACTTTATGAGAAATGATGAAGTATAAATTCTAACTAGAGTGAGATAAATATCACACCCACAATGGAAATTAAAGTCTGGCAACATTACATGCTTGTGAGGATGTGGGAAAAAAGATGGATTTTATACAGCTGAGAGAAGTGTCAATAGTTGCTACAACCACTTTGAACACAAATTTATTTTCTAGTAAAATTGAAAATGTGCATACCCCTTGATTCAGGAATTCTACTCCTGAAAATTCATGTACATATGCACCAACAGAAATACCCCAAAACGTATCTGGTAGTACTATTTACTATTTCAACAAATTCTGAGCAACCCAAATACCTATCAACAATAGAATAAATAAGCTGTGTGTTACTGGAATGAACTACTATGGACTAGAAACTTAATGAATTTTGGCTATATAAACAACATGAATTTTTTTTAAAAAATGATAAAAATATATTGCATGATTCCATTCCTTTAAAGTCAATCTGTTATTTAGAGATTCAAGTAAGAAGTAATGTTACTATGAAACAAATCAAATTATAAACACAAAATTTTGGATCATTGTTATTTGAGAAAGGAGAATGGGACACAGAAGAGAAAGAAACACACAAGAAACTTCAACATTCTTGGTCATGTTCTGTTTTTTGCCTGGACAGTGGGTAAGTGGATTTTCACTGTCTTTGTGCTTTACATCTTACACGTATTTCACAAATATTTTTGTATTTATGGAACACTAAAGTTTTAAAATTCTTAAAAATTGTTTTTAATATGTCAAGCACAGTAACAGCTTTTCAACACTCTACAGTAGCAGCATCTGAGAGTCAGTGCCCTGGGCCAAGGATTCAAGCAGCCAGGCCAGTGACAGAAAAATCTCAAATGCAGAAATGGATGCATTGAACCATTTTACCCTGTCACACCCAGACACCCCAACCAATTGCTCTTGTTCCAATTCTTATTTTGCCAACCCATCTCCCAGTTACAAATTTAACATCCCACATAGATTTGCCCACAGGGAGAGAGGGTACTGATCAACAAACATGAGTCAATGGAGAGCTTGATAGCTCCATTCCTCACTGTAATTTAAAGCTGACATTCTGGCTGGTATTTCAAGTTCTGTGAGCATTCTCAGGGACGATCTATGCCTGTAGAAAGATGGGAAGATGAATCATTCTAAGAACAAGTGAAAGGGGAAGCTAAGAAGGAGGCAGAGAAACAGAAGGAGAAAGAAGGTGCTGTCCAAGCCAAGTTTCAGATGCAATAACAAGAGATTTTATCATAGGGGTACTTAAACTAGTTGCAGGCTGAAATTTGAGTGTTTACAAAGCAAGAATATAACTTGAAAAGTAGTAAGTGCCATGATGGAACATAGCGTCCTGTAGTGGAAAGAGAAAGTTTTCAGAGTCAAATTTGAGTCTTATTATTAATAGGACTCCTCACTCATGATGACTTTAAGTCTCTGTATATTCATCTGTAAACAGAGTCAACAATATTGGTGGTGATTAAAGATAATATACCATAGCTTTTTCCAAAGGAAGGCAGCCTGGTAAAATGAAGGTGCTTCAGTTTTGATTCCAGGCCTCAACCTGATTCCAGCTCTACCACTTTCTGGTAATATAGTTTCCAAAGACTCATTTTTCTCATCAATAAAATGGAGTAATGAGACCTACCTTGGGGATAAGATAATAGTAATAAGTCATGAGACTTAGAGATAACAAGCCCAATATTGACACTTCATAATTGTTCATCACAGCTTATATGATATTATTGTTCTGGACATTGATGTGCTATTTTAAAAAGCAAAATCAGAGATGGTCTGACAGAGAGAGAGAGCCAGAGAGACTCTGGGCACAAAGAGTCACAGTAGTTATAGTGATAGGCCATCGACGTGCGCTCAGACAAGGAGCCACAGCCAATAGCTACCTGGGGCTGGCTGTGGTAGAGTAAGGAGGGAGCGGAGACTTCTACCCAAGGACACATCTCTATTCACTGGAAAGAAGGATAGGAAGAAGCAGTACTGCCAGTCAGTCCCAGAGAAAAGTGAGCAGCAGATGCTGCTGCTGCTGCTGCTGAGTCGCTTCAGTCGTGTCCAACTCTGTGTGACCCCACAGATGGCAGCCCACCAGGCTCCCCCATCCCTGGGATTCTCCAGGCAAGAACACTGGAGTGGGTTGCCATTTCCTTCTCCAATGCATGCATGCATGCTAAGTCGCTTCAGTCATGTCCAACTCTGTGCGACCCTGTGGACAGCAGCCCCCCAGGCTCCTCTGCCCACAGGATTCTCTAGGCAAGAATACTGGAGTGGGTTGCCATTTCCTTCTCTGTGTGAGCAGCAGATGGGTAATCAGAATAAAAAGTCACCCAGATGTAGCTGGGAGTCAAATAAGATCAAGACTTAGATGGTAGCCTAAGTCAAAAGACTGTGGCATAAGTCAAAGCATTAATCACAGATTCAAAGCAAGAGGCCACAAGGTCATTGTGAGGCTGATAGAGGCAGAGGTGGCTTTGGCTCCTTAAATGTTCCAATCAGGCTAATGTAATCATTTTCTCCTCTGAGAAAGGAATGTTCAGGAATTCTTGGCTGACCTGGAACACAATGTCTGGGGAATTCATGCTGGCAAGGGGATAGGACATTGCCTAACCTGGGGCTACGGTACATAGAGCAGAGGGAAAAGCTCTGGGTGGCAGCAGGCTGGCCAGCCACACCATCCAGAATGGCCAGGCAGAGTCCTAGGCATCAGGATGGGAACCAGAGCTAGCAAAGATTTCTACAAACAGCATTTCATAGGACGTGGGGGCTTGAGAAATAACCTGTGGATAGGAACAAGCAAAGTCACAGAATTTGTTTGACACCACTGTGCAAACGTCTACAAGTCCTAGTTACAAAGATGAGGGGACTTTATCTGCAAGGAGCCAAGCACACACCATTTTCAGAATGGCAGGAATTGGCAATAAGGGCCCACAGTGGAGTGGATGTCCATGGCCTGCCCCAATCCCAAACTCATACTCTTTAGCTTGAGCCAGTTCTCTGTTAGTTCTTAGGGAAGACAGAGCAAAATGTTATTTCTGGAGATATCTGCCCCTGAGTTCCTACCTATGCTGGATGCAAGTTTGGTCTTTGAAGAATAAAAATTCAATTTCCTGAAAGAACTCTGTACAGGAGTATCATTTCAAAGCACTATGAAGAGTTCTATAAGTATTGTTGACTTGGAAAGTCATTTGGAAGGGAATATGGTATTTCTTGGATGGGAAATGAATCCAATTTCAGAATAACTTTCAAGATTGTTTTTATTCCCTAGTTTCCTATCACTGAGGACCTTAGAAATATTCTAATACGGTAACTATTCGCTTGCAGTTGCTTAGACTTTCTCTATTGCTTTAATTTCAGCACATTCATTGTGATTTGAACTGCAGTGCTTTGATTTTATGCTTGGTAGGATGGTAGTTCCTTTCTCTGTCATTTGTAATCACTTTACTTCATCATTAGCATTGCCAAAAGAAAAAAAAAGCACATGGATGCTTTTGAGCATTAATAACAAAGGTCCGCTTTTTCCAAATGCACTTCAACTTAAGAAGAAATGCTGGGCATACACACTGAGAAAACCAGAAGGGAAAGAGACACGAGTACCCCAATGTTCATCGCAGCACTGTTTATAATAGCCAGGACATGGAAGCAACCTAGATGTCCATCAGCAGATTAATGGATAAGAAAGCTGTGGTACATATACACAATGGAGTATTATTCAGCCATTAAAAAGAATACATTTGAATCAGTTCTAATGAGGTGGATGAAACTGGAGCCTATTATACAGAGTGAAGTAAGCCAGAAAGAAAAACACCAATAAAGTATACTAACGCATATATATGGAATTTAGAAAGATGGTAACAATAACCCTGTGTACGAGACAGCAAAAGAGACACTGATGTATAGAACAGTCTTATGGACTCTGTGGGAGAGGGAGAGGGTGGGAAGATTTGGGAGAATGGCATTGAAACATGTAAAATATCATGTATGAAATGAGCTGCCGCCAGGTTCGATGCACGATACTGGATGCTTGGGGCTGGTACACTGGGACGACCCAGAGGGATGGAATGGGGAGGGAGGAGGGAGGAGGGTTCAGGATGGGGAACACATGTAAACCTGTGGCGGATTCATTTTGATATTTGGCAAATCTAATACAGTTATGTAAAGTTTAAAAATAAAATAAAATTAAAAAAAAAAAAAAAAAAAAAAAACTAAAAAAAAAAAAAAAGAAGAAATGCTGCTGCTGCTACTGCTAAGTCTCTTCAGTCGTGTCCGACTCTGTGCGACCCCATAGACGGCAGCCCATCAGGCTCCTCCATCCCTGGGATTCTCCAGGCAAGAACACTGGAGTGGGTTGCCATTTCCTTCTCCAATGCATGAAAGTGAAAAGTGAAAGGGAAGTCGCTGGTCGTGTCCGACTCTTAGAGACCCCATGGACTGCAGCCTACCAGGCTCCTCCGTCCATGGGATTTTCCAGGCAAGAGTACTGGAGTGGGGTGCCACTGCCTTCTCCAGAAGAAATAAATCCCCTCAAATTCTACCTCCCACACAAGGGGATTTATTCCATTTCAAGTTAGAATGGGGAGCAAACTCTTGGGGAAATAACTGGATTTTCTAATCCCAATGTAAAAGGTTTAATGTCTTAGTGTACAGTTCAAGACTTTTAACAGTTCTGTTCTGTGGTTCTCTTATTCACCTTTTCTTTTACCTGGCTAAATATTCAATTCATTCTAAAATATCTATTTATTTTACCAAATATGACATCTGTAAGCCATAATATTTGTAAATAAAATCATCATAATTGCAAATTCTGGTGTCTGTTTCTCTCTAGCACTTTATGTGGAAAATCCTTATGTCCTTCCTTTGTTCTAGCTTGGACATAAGTTTAAAACTTCCATTAAAAACTTATTTCCACCAGCCTCAGTCTCTGTGGCCATCCAAAATCCTGACATTTCTCTGGAATAGTCCTTGGATTTCAAACTTAAACCGGCTCCAAGCCATTTTAAAGAATTGGACTTCTGTTTATATATGAAGAAAATAAAATTGCCTTAAAAAAAAAAGTAAACACACTGGAGCTGTGTTCTGAATGAGTAGCAGGATGTATCACTTTTATTTGGGAAGACTTGTCTCTGGGTCTTATTGTTATTCTATTGAAAAGCTGCCTGTGGGCTGGGCTGGTAAAAAGAAACTGAGAAAAAGCAGGAGCTAAATTAGGTTGCATAATAATGTTACAGGGCTTCTTGACTTGTCCTTGGCAACTAGAGGGGAAGGAAGCATTAGGGACACCAGGAAAGTGAGGGAAAGGGAAGATGGGAAATTGCAGACCCCAGCAACCTGAGGCATTTGTGGGCGGGGAAAGAGCAAAGGGCTCTGAGGGATTCCCTTGAGTGGGGATGAGTAGGCTGAGTTCTTTAGGAATAGTGAAGTCAGCCATTCAGTTAGCTTCTTCATCTGTACTCAGATCCTTTTATTATTCCCAAATCTTCATTAAAATACTGTGACAACACCAGCTGTGTGGTGGACCTGCCTCGAGGAGTGGAGGAGAAGGTGGAGTTTGCAAAGATGAAGAAAGGAGAGGCCAGGCATCACGGGTAACAAAACATGGATGCGTGACTAAGGCAAGGCAGGGGGAGGGAAGTCTGAAGGACAGATGACAATCATCACCCGGAAGAATGTACTCTTCTCCCATCCCAGGAGCCTCACGAGTACTAAAGAAGGAGGTGAACGTCCCAAAGCTACATAGCAAGAGTGTGCAGCTGAAATAAGACTTGTACACAGAATACTTGAAGACTCAGAGATCTATGAATTCTGTCTAACGCATGCATGCTTGCATGGTAAGTCTCTTCAGTCGTGTCCGACTCTGTGCAACCCCATGGACAGCAGCCCACCAGGCTCCGCTGTCCATGGAGTTCTCTAGGCAAGAATACTAGAGTGGGTTGCCATTTCCTTCTCCACTGTCTAACACAAAAATCTGCTTTTCTCTCCTTTAAAAAGTTATCCGACCCAGAGGGATGGTGTGGGGAGGGAGGAGGGAGGAGGGTTCAGGATGGGGAACACATGTATACCTGTGGTGGATTCATTTTGATATTTGGCAAAACTAATACAATTATGTAAAGTTTAAAAAATAAAATAAAATTAAAAAAAAAAAGTCTATATCATTTCTCCTGATGACATTCATGTAGAAAACACTCATTGCCATGCTTCTGAAGGTTTACTCTCTTCAATCAAAAGCAAACTAAACCAAAGGAATTGGTTATTCTCTGCCAATCCAACCCATGAAAGATTTTTTTGGACACTGATAAACAAAATTTGTTCTGTTTTACACTTGTGAAAGTAAATTGCTAGTTGCTCAGGCATATCCGACTCTTCATGACCCCATGGACTGTAGCCTGCCAGGCTCCTCCACCCATGGGATTCTCCAGGCAAGGATACTGGAGTGGGTTGCATTCCCTTCTCCAGGGGATCTTCCTGACCCAGGGATTGAATCTGAGTCTCCCACATTGCAGGCAGATGCTTTACCATCTGAGCCACTAGAGAAGCCCCAAACACAAGGTGTTTTACTCCTTGTGGTGATACCTAAACATGCCTGTGAAAGGGGGAATTCTGAGCTGAATCGTTAATTTCTGGCTGCTCCATTTGCCAATGTCTTCCTTCCCACTATTCCTTTCAAAGACGGAAGCAAGGAGACGCAGTCATGACTCTCCATATCCAGATGACATAACATGAGGATGAACTTAAGACCTGCCACAATTCCCTCCTTTCAGACGCTGGGTTCTTTGCAGATACATCCAGAATCGGCTTCCAGATTCTTCTCAATACCAGACTTGTGGCAGCCACTATGAGCGAGTCAGAACTGGCGGGTGGGATGCAGCGGATCCCTCCTGTGCCCTATCTCTTCCTCTCAGCTCACCTTTCAGGACAGACAGTGCTGCACCCTGTGCCTCTGCTCACAGGCATTTCCTGACTGTACCTCACACTGGCTTCACCCCTCATCTGTTACTTTCTCACCTCTGGCCTTTCCGCCACCACCCTGAAGGACCCGTAGGGTACCTCTCACATTCCCTCGCGTGTGCAGCCTGGAAACAGGGGGCGTTAAGGCTCACAGGGCAACTCTCGACCAGTGAGAACACAAGGTAATGGATGAGCGTGAGTGCTCCCTTTTCCAGCCTCTCCGTGGTCCATTCTGATGCACAGTTTACACTGCTCGTCAGAGTCCTCCTGCCCGCAGCAGTGACCAGCTCAAGAAAGCACCCTTCAGCTAGCTCTCCCACTTCCCTCCTTTATTCTCCACTGCCCTTTGCTCTTGTTTCTTGGGGCCACTTCCCAAAATGAACTACCTACATTCACACCCTTGTTTTTTGAGGAGAAAAGCATGCTAAGCAAACTATACCTTGGCTATTGAAACAACAATAAGGTTCATACATAAAATAATTTGATATTTACTTTGTTATTTTTCTTTTATAGTTTCTCCCTCAAGAAGCCCAGAAAGGATTTAAACACACGGTATGACAAATTGTCCTTTACACCTCTTCATTGCCTGACATAAAATATTGTCATGTGGATTAATTTAGGCTTCCCTGACAGCTCAGTTGGTAAAGAATCCACCTGCAAGGCAGGAATTGGCTTAATTTGTGTTAAAAGTAATCTATGTTTGAAATATTTGCACTTGGTTTTGTCTCTGACAATTAAAAGTAAACAGAACTTGCTCTTTTAATTTTATTTTAGATCTGGCTTAACATGTATTCCTATATAGTATGTTGACTTTTTTTTTATACTTGGCACTTGTTTTATGGATTATATGAGATGGTTTTGATAGAACCTGATATTAAGTTTACCAGAATTGTCCCTGTCCTCCTGAAAATTCTGGCTGTTAATCCATGTCCTGTCCACATTATGCCTTTAAAAAAAAAAAAAAAAAAAAAAAAGATCTGAGATGCCTCAGGACAATCAAGACTTGGAATTTGTTCTTTAATTTTTCCTTTTTATAAGGATACCAGTTGTATTGGATTGGGGCTTCCCTGGTGGCTCAGCTAGTAAAGAACCTACCTGCCAATGCAGGAAATTCAAGAGATGCAGGTTCAGTCTCTGGGATGGGAAGATCCCCTGGAGAAGGGAATGGCAATCCACTCCAGTATTCTTGCCATGGACAGAGGAGCCTGCTGGGCTACAGTCTACGTGGTCGCAAAGGGTCAGACAGGACTGAGTGACTGAGCACATGCACACATCCACACACATATACATAATGGATTAGGTTTCACCCTAAAGGCCTCCTTTAGCTTGATTATCTCTTTAAAGACTGTATCTTCAAATAAGATCACATTCTGAAATAACAGGAAGGTCAAGACTTTCACAGATTAATTTAGGAGGACACAGTTCAACTTACAATGGTCAGATTCTCAAAATGAGGCTTCATAACTGCACACAAAGCCCTGAAATTCTGACCTGCTTTTCACCCACTTCTTGAAAATGGAAACATTTCTTCCCCTTCCTGCCCCAACTCCTAAGGGAGTATCCTGTCTTGGGAAGTCACTATTACCAGTGAGAATGTGTGATATTTTTCAGGGGCTATTTGCGCAAAGCAGGAACCACTAGTCTTGGGTAATGTTTTAATAACATAGATAATAAATATTTTATATGCTATTAAAGTGAGATTTTCCTCCTATATATCGACTACATGTAGATGAATAGCTGAAGATAATTTTCTTTATGGCTTCAGAACAGAGTGGAAAATTTATATGCAATGGCCATGGGATGGATTTATTTCCAAAAAAATGACATTCTCTGCAGTTTCAATTTTGTGCAAAGAATTCTAAAGGTTTGAATATGCTACTCAACAGAGCCCTGCTTATTGATCTGCAGTGAAGGGACCAGTTGTGAATTCTGGCTTCGTTTCCAATCTGAAAGGATTTAAGGGAAAGTGGTGTTTTTAGCTGTAAGTCTTAAAACTTAACCATATCCTGGAATTAGATCAAACAGAAGACATAAATTAAGCTTTCTACAGACTATATATGGATCCAGACTCACAAGCTGATGTTAAATTGAGACCGTTTCACCAAGATTCTAGTGTACATTTTTAATGACTTGGCCATGAGTAATTATCTTATTAAGTAGCATTGGGACCTTTCACAAACAGCTTGGATGTCAGAAGGGGTCCTAAATGCCCGTGTTCATCTGTGTTCTTCCCATATCAATTTAACAGAAACCCACATTCAGAATTCAACCCCTTCCCAGATCTCCACAGGAATACCCATGACCTCAAGTATATATCTGGATATTTTACATACATTGAACATCAAGGGATTACCAGGAGCTCTGAGCACAGTATTCTTCCAGTCCCTTTCTCCCTGCTCTCTTTTCTTGCTTTCTCTTTTTTGTGTTTTCTCCACCGTCCACCCCTCCCTCAGTCATACCATCCCTTCAGTAAAAATGCCAATTCCTCCTCTCAGTTCACACAGAGCATGAATTACAGTGTATCAATTTATTATCTCAAGTAAACAGCAGTGCTTTCCCTATTAACGAATAGGAGAACAAACTTCTCTCTATTGCATTACACACTGACCATGGGTAACTTACGTCACCTCTATAACTCTAAAGACCTACAGTGAAAATCCCCTGATAAAATGACTCTGGATATGACAAGATTGCCCTGTCTCAATCAGGAAAAGCTAAAGTTTATTTCGGTGGGAAGGGGGGAAAAAGTGACATCAGAAGCAGAAAGAGTAAACAATCTCAAACTATTTGGGGAAAGGAAAACAGTCTTCTGAATCCTGAATGGGCCAGGGTTCAATTCTCTTGGCCCAAACGGGCCGGTTAAACAGGAAACTTCGAAATCCCAAACTTCAGTGGGCCTTGGGCAGTGGGGATGACACACTTGGACCCTGGAACTTCCTGCATTTTATTTCTCATGAAATACATGACTTTCTATTTTACACAACTGGATTTTTAGGCTTCTCATATTATGATGGGGTTTTATATGAATAGGGAAATTTTTAAGCTTTATATATCTTATTAGACTCTCAAAAATAACTACCCCATTTCACAGTAGAAAAGAAATATTAAAAACAGACAGCTCTTAAGTAAGGGACTTAACAAATCAGTAACAAGAGCTGGGACTCCCACCAATTCTTCTAATGGCAACTAGACTAATTCTTTCTGGACTGAATGCTTCCTTCCCCAGGAGACTTCATCAAGACCAGATAACAGAAATTTATTTTTCTTTTGAAACACTTATTTGGAATGATACTCAGTTAATTACCTCATGTTTTATGTGGCCTTTGTCCATATGTTTTAGAAACTTTGTAGGTTCATGCCTTCCTGTTGGACCAATTGGTGGCATCCAACTGCACTCTGGGTCTAAAACAGCCTGGCAATATGGTGAAGTCAGTCAGACAATCAATCATGTCAGCAAGTAAACAGGATTCTGTCATAGGTAATTCTGTCATAACTGCCCCATCTCCCCAGTGAAGTTTCATTCCCTACTGGTATACAGAGTTTTGCAAAAACATCAAGGTTGTGAGACTTCCTTGGTGGTCCAGTGGCTAAGACTCTGGGCTCCCAGTTCAGGCAGCACAGGTTTGACCTGTGACCCAGGTTTGACCCCTGGTCAAGGAACTAGACCACATGTACCACAACTAAGGCCCAGCACAGCCAAATAAATATAAGTAAATAAATATTTTTAAAAATAAAATCAACGTTGAAAGAAAGGAAAAACTGGTTCTGTAGTGATTTACAGGGTAAGATGTGTAATAGCAATAACAGTAATAATAATAATAGTGAGAAGAAGAATAGCAAGGGATTCCATCTGTTGAGTGCTTACTATATTCCAGGTACTGTGCAAAACACATCATAATTTAATCTTAATGAGAAATCATTTTATACATCTATTTTTGACCTTTTTTTTTTAAATAGAAATAAATGTTGCATGGATGGTAAACTAGCTAACTTTTCCAAAATAAAATCTAGGCTTTGATGCCTACTACTTGATCGAATAAGTAGATGTGAACAATTATGACTAAAACTTCCAGCATTGCTATCATGTAGAAGAACAAAAACCACAAGAAATGACCATGATATCTAATTTAGTATTTGGTTCTTAAACAGATGTTGCAACATCTGCTTTCTCCATTCATCTACCCTGCAGGTGTAAGTTAATATTTCCTACATACTGGCTATTTTTCACGACAGAAAATACTCATGTGCTTTATGGAAAAACCATGCCCAAAGCTAGAAGCAAGTTTCACCATGATAATCTAGTGTTATTTGCCTATGTTTATGGCATTGCTTTCTCTCTGCTCTCACAAATAACTTCAACCTATCTTCTAGACAAGTAGAGACACTGGGACAGTTTAGGTCTTAAATTTTCTGTAGCATAATTTTTTCATGAAGATGTCCATATTTAATCCCCACGTAGTCTGTTGGTATGATCAGAAAAAGGCTTTGGAAATCAGAACAAAAATAGTGGCCATCAAGTGATACATGTTGACATTTTCATGATAGGCAGTCTGGGTTTGAATTTGCCTTCTGCCATTTATTAACTGCATGACCTGAGTTGCTTGCCTGTCTTCTCTGAGCTTTAATTTGTCATCCTTAAAATGAAGATAAGAACAGCATCTGTCTTATGGGTCAATGTGAGGCTTCAAGGAGATAAGGCACATAGATGTGTTAACATAGTGCCTGGCACATAATGAGAGCTTAGTAAGCACTACTTATGATCACGCCTTCCTCTGCCACTTAGTGCAAATTTGGCCAAATCATTCAACCTCTTTAACCTCTGATGCTATAAGGAAATAGATTAAACTAGATGTTCTGTAAAATCTTCTTCAGTCTAATTTTCTATGAGTCGAAATTACTCTGTACATTCATAGTTTAGTTGTTCAGTCGTGTCCAGCTCTTTGTGACCCCATGGACTGCAGCATGCCAGGCTTCTCCATCCTTTACTATCTCCCAGAGTTTATTCAAACTCATGTCCATTGAGTCAGTCATATCGTCTAACCATTTCATCCTCTATCGCCCCCTTCTCCTGCCCTCAATCTTTCCCAACAATAGGTCTTTTCCAAGGAGTAAGCTCTTTTTATCAGGTGGCCAAAGCATTGGAGCTTCAGCTTCCAGCATCAGTCCTTCCAATGAAAATTCAGGAAAGCCCAGGAAATATCACTGAAAGTGAAAATCACTCAGTCATGCCCAACTCTGTGACCCCATGGACTATACAGTCCGTGGAATTCTTCAGTCCAGAATACTGGAGTGGGTAGCTGTTCTCTTCTCCAGGGGATCTTCCCAACCCAGGTATCAAACCCAGGTCTCTTGCACTGCAAGCGGATTCTTTAGCAGCTGAGCCACCAAGGAAGCCCAGGAGATACAGTTAGTGATCACCAGATACTCAATATGTTCCTCTACATTTCTCAACATTGTACTTGACTTGAGACCTCATGACCAGTTTTGACCAATGGAAATGTGAATGTAAATCATGCTCTTCTCTGTGTCCAAGGCGGTTATGAGCATGTGTGAGTCTCTGCCCTCCCGTGTTACAGTATGAAAGCAGCCTGGACCTCCGAGATACCACTAAAGAAAACCTGCCTGGCCTGCACTTGACTGTGACAAGAGTAGGAAGTAATTCTTCGTTGTGTTAAGTAAATGAGATTTTAAAGTTTGACTGTTATAGCCGCCAGCAGTTACTTGCCCTGACTTATACAGTACTCAGACTCCTCCACATCCTATATCTTAAAACTGTAATGCAGGTAAAGCTTTTTACAAATAAGGCACACAATTTCTGGGGAGAGGGAGGGGCAGGGGGAAAAGAAAGGAAATGTAGTGCAGAGATCAACATGTGGCCTGAGAGGCATGCGCGAAAAACATGAAGAGACTGAGAAGCCAAATATGGCAGTGTTTTATGTGTAGCTCCAGGTTTGTGGTTTTGTTTTGTTGTTTTGTGTTTTTTTTGGCATTTACTAGATACCATCCTTTTCCCATTATCTTGCTTCCAGGTTTATTCCACTGTACGTGCAGGAGGCTCTGACTCCTAAGTCAGAAATGCCTCTGTTTTCCCAACATCGTAACATTTCTTCTGGTTTTTACTGGACATTGTACAATTCTTACAGCATAAGTAATTTTACTATAACTACACTAATTATAAGAAGAAAAACAATTCACACCTAAGGTAAAATGAAAAGTCATACAATATCTGGTGGCCCTATCTCACAAGACTGTTGTGAAGATCAAAGTAAACACCAGAGGCTGAAAATTGTGAAGTGTTACACAATTCGGTGAGGTGGGTGATGTGATGATGAAACGAGAAGCATATTGCAAAGGCAGTAGAACTGGATATCTGATATGGAAAATCTATATTTCTAAAGAGAAGAAATTTATGAAGGTCAAAATACAAAGCATGAAATCTTTGTATTTGTAGAAATCTACACAGGAACTTTAATAACAACAGCCTAGCTTCATTCTACAGAGTATATACACATTTCTCTATTCTCTTCCTTTAAACAGAAAGCTACTAAACTTAATATATATTTGCAAGATTATTAACACCTTCTTCAGAATAACTGAAATTATAACAGCAGTGACAACGGCCTTTCTAAGCAGCGACATATTTACACACTTCTGGATAGTTTAGGGCCTCCCAGCTGGCTCAGTGGTAAAGAATCCACCCGCCAAGCAGGAGATGCACGATCGATCCCTGGGTCAGGAAGATCCCTGGAGAAAGAAATAGTAACCCACTCCTGTATTCTTCCCTGGGAAATCTCATGTCAGAGGAGCCTGGAGGTCTACAGTCCATAGGGTCACAAAGAGCTGGACACAACTCAGCAACTAAAGAGCAGCAGCAGCATTAGGATAGTTTAGAGAAACTGGAATTCTTTAAGAGTTTCCATCCATGTTTTCTTAACTAAGAAAATAGTGTTGGTAGACACACATCAATATCATTTAATTAATAATGATTGATTTAAACATGAATTTCAAAGCAAATAAATACCAGTGATTCATCTCTCCATGTCATTTATCAAGATGGATTTATCTAAGCCATTTGCGATTTGGATGGAATGCTGGAACGGGGACCACTGCATCATAACAAACAAGATAGATAAAAATCTCAGAGGATGACTGTTGACCTAATCCAAAGTATCTCCTGGCTCCATTGACTGTTGCCAAGTCTCAGCAGAGTGCTAAGAATAAATATAGCACAAGTGCGGAAAAGGGTCTGCTTGACTTTCTGTTTGTGATTGTTTGAGCGGATGAGAGACAGAACTGTGAGCTGAGCTCTGCCAACTGCATGGAAGCCATCAGCTCGTTGACGTCAGTGCTCAGAATGAGGTGTGCTGTGAAAGCAGCGGTCCCTCACAAGATAAAAGGGAAAAGTAAACAAGACGACCCGAAGAAGAGGACGAAGCTTGAGGCAATGCATCAGCTCACTGAGACAGGAATAATACTTCACTCTACCAAAAGTTACCATCCAGTGATACCCTGGTAGAACCCTGGGAGAGCGGGTTTTCCTGAAAGGGGATTGACAAATGGTCTGAAGAGGCACCTAGCAGCAGCTACTTCATACCAGAAGAACAATGATCCATGCATTTCCTAAGACTTTGAGCCAGGTACATTGTGTAAGTCACAGGAGACTTGCTTCTCCAAGGCCTGGCCAACAGTGGTCAGGTCATCTCATATTTAAACTGTATATTGAACATGCCATGGTTTTTAAAAGACGCAAAACTTCCAGTTTAATAGTCATCAGTGACTTTAGATTAGATGTAACTAATTGCCAAAAGGGTCCCACGATGTGGATATACTGAACAGCTTTTTTGCTTCTCACCCAGTGTCCAGCAATCGATGAAGGGGTCACTCCCAATAGGAACAGAGAAGGGAAATGGGAGTGAGAAGAGTGAAGTGTAAGACACGGAGGATGGAGAGATGGGGTAAAGAACCGTGGGGACAGCTCAGACTCCTGCACTTCAATAATTTGGTCTTTTGCCGACCACAGATTCCCTGGAGACAGGGGAGACTTGTTAACAAACTAATGCCTCTCCCTGAAACACACACACATACACCTCTACCTGAGCAACATTTTAAATCACGGTTCCATCTGTAAAAATTCAATCTTTTCATGCCAGATAAAAAGATTCTCAAAATAGCTTAAGACCCCAAATCTGTTCAATACCAAGTTTAATCATATTGCCTGATACCTTGATATGAAATATAAGATGGTTGGATGGGGTTCAGTGATATTCTTACTTGATCAGCACATTTAGAATTCTGTTGTTTAGTGTTGCTTCTTGACTCCATAGCTTTCTTCCAGGCTTGATTTCCTTCCTGCTGAATTATGTCAATCAGAAGTTCAAAAGCAGAGAGCAATGAGTAGTAACAATTACTTTTTAGGATGCCTGAGATTTTTTTATTGACCAACCCAACAGTTACAGTTTTAGGTAAAAGTTGATTTTTCTTTTCCTCTGCACCTTAAAGATGTTTCTTCGTTTTGTGGCACCCATTGCTACTGAACAGAATTGTTTTGTCAGGCTAAATACCATTCCTTTATAAGCAATATGATTTTTCTCTCAATTGGATTTAAAGTTTTCTCTAAAAATGACTATGCAACAGCTCCTTTTTCATAAAATCCTTCCGACTTGGACTTCTGATCTATCTTAAATCATGAAAACTACTTAGCCATGATCAATTTTTAAAAATATCTTCATTTCCTTTATTCTTTTTTTTGCTTTTCTTTTTTTAAAAAAAAAAAACTAATTTATTTTACTTGGAGGCTAATTACTTTACAATATTGCATTGGTTTTGCCATACATTGACATGAATCAGCCACGGGTGCACATGTGTCCCCCATTCTGAACCCCCCTCCCCCTACCCTCCCCATCCCATCCCTCAGGGTCATCCCAGTGCACCAGCCCTGAGCACCCTGTCTCATGCATCAAACCTGGACTGGTGATCTATTTCACATATGATAATATACATGTTTCAGTGCTATTCTCTCTTTTTTGGCTCTCCGCTAGACATCTGACAGAGATTCTCAAACATGTATCCCATTCAAGTTCTCTATTTCTTGATGTTTCTGTGTTGCATTCAGAGTGATTTTCTCAGGTCTGTCTTCCAATTCATTAGTTTCGTCTTCACTGAGTATGTGTGTGTGTGTGCAAAGTTGCTTCAGACGTGTCTGACTCTGTGCGACCCTATGAACCGTAGCCCTCCAGGCCCCTCTGTCCATGGGATTTCCCAGGCAAGAATACTGGAGTGGGTTGCCATTTCCCCCTCCAACGGATCTTCCTGACCCAGAGACTGAATCTGTATCTCTAAAGTCTCCTGCACTGGCAGGCGGGTTCTGCACCACTAGTGCCACCTGGGAAATCCCTCAGTGAGTACAGTCTTTGGTTAATACATTATTGACCTTTTTGGTAGCAATTTTATTAAAATATAAATATCATATGGCACACCATTCACTTCAACCGTACAATTCAATGGTTTTTAGCATATTCTCAGAATTGTGAGAATATCATCACAATAAATTTTAGAACATTTTCATCACTCCAAAAGAAACTCTGTTCTCTTTAGGGGTCACTTCCCAAACACTCCCAGCCCTAGATAACAACTGATACACTTCTGTCCCTATGGATTTGCCTGTTCTGGACATTTCATATCACTCAAACAATATGTGGCCTCTTGTGAATGGCTTTTTTCATTTAGTGTTTCAAGCTTCATCTATGTTGTAGCATGTGCCAATATTTCATTCCTTTTTATTGCCAAATAATATTTCCTTGTATGACTATACCACTTATTATTATCCATCCATCAGTTGGTGGGTATTTGGATTATTTCTACTCTTTGACTATTATGAAGAATGCCGCTGTAATCTTTCACATACAACATATTTTGGTGGACATGTGTTTTCTTGGGTGTAGAGATGGAATTGTTGGGTCATAGAATGACTTGAGGGCTTCCCAGGTGACACAGTGGTAAAGAACCCATCTGCCAATGCCAGAGATGCAAGTTCGATCCCTGGGTTGGGAAGATCCCCTGGAGTAGGAAATGGTAACCCACTCTAGTATGCTTGCCTGGGAAATTTCAAGGAGAGAGGAGCTTGGCAGGCTAAGTCCATAGAGTCACAAAGAGTCAGACATGACTGAGCATGCACACAGGCAGGGGGACAGTATGTTTACCTTTGAGGAGTTTCCAGGTTGTTTTCCAAACTGTCCTAGTTTACATTCCTAATAGCAGTGAGAAAAGGCAGAGGAACCAGAGACCAAATTGCCAATATCCGCTGGATTATCGAAAAAGCAAGAGAGTTCCAGAAAAGCATCTATTTCTGCTTTATTGACTAAGCCAAAGCCTTTGACTGTGTGGATCACAATAAACTGTGGAAAATTCTGAAAGAGATGGGAATACCAGACCACCTGACCTGCCTCTTGAGAAACCTATATGCAGGTCAGTAAGCAACAGTTAGAACTGGACATGGAACAACAGGCTGGTTCCAAATAGGAAAAAGAGTACGTCAAGCCTGTATGTTGTCACACTGCTTATTTAACTTATATGCAGAGTACATCATGAGAAAGGCTGGACTGGAAGAAGCACAAGCTGGAATCAAGATTGCTGGGAGAAATAGCAATAACCTCAGATATGCAGATGACACCACCCTTATGGCAGAAAGTGAAGAGGAACTCAAAAGCCTCTTGATGAAAGTGAAAGAGGAGAGTGAAAAAGTTGGCTTAAAGCTCAACATTCAGAAAACGAAGATCATGGCATCTGGTCCCTTCACTTCATGGGAAATAGATGGGGAAACAGTGTCAGACTTTATTTTTCTGGGCTCCAAAATCACTGCAGAGGGTGACTGCAGCCATGAAATTAAAAGATGCTTACTCCTTGGAAGCAAAGTTATGACCAACCTAGATAGCATATTCAAAAGCAGAGACATTACTTTGCCAACAAAGGTTCGTCTAGTCAAGGCTATGGTTTTTCCTGTGGTCATGTATGGATGTGAGTTGGACTGTGAAGAAGGCTGAGCGCCGAAGAATTGATGCTTTTAAACTGTGGTGTTGGAGAAGACTCTTGAGAGTCCCTTGGACTGCAAGGAGATCCAACCAGTCCATTCTGAAGGAGATCAACCCTGGGATTTCTTTGGAAGGAATGATGCTAAAGCTGAAACTCCAGTACTTTGGCCACCTCATGCGAAGAGTTGACGCATTGGAAAAGACTCTGATGCTGGGAGGGATTGGGGGCAGGAGGAGAAGGGGACGACAGAGGATGAGATGGCTGGATGGCATCACTGACTCGATGGACGTGAGTCTGGGTGAATTCCGGGAGTTGGTGGTGGACAGGGAGGCCTGGTGTGCTGCGATTCATGGGGTCTCAAAGAGTCGGACACAACTGAGCAACTGAACTGATCTGATCTGATGTATGGATGTGAGAGATGGACTGTAAAGAAAGCTGAATGCCGAAGAATTGATGCTTTTGAACTGTGGTGTTGGAGAAGACTCTTGAGAGTCCCTTGGACTGCAAGGAGATCCTACCAGTCCATCCTAAATTCGATCAGTCCTGGGTGTTCATTGGAAGGAGTGATGCTGAGGCTGAAACTCCAATACTTTGGCCACCTCATACAAAGAGTTGACTCATTGGAAAAGACCCTAATGCTGGGAGGGATTGGGGGCAGGAGGAGAAGGGGATGACAGAGGATGAGATGGCTGGATGGCATCACTGACTCGATGAATGTGAGTCTGAGTTAACTCTAGGAGTTGGTGATGGACAGGGAGGCCTGGCATGCTGTGATTCTTGGGGTTGCAAAGAGTTGGACACGACTGAGTGACTGAACTGAACTGAATAGCAGTGTATGAGGGTTCTAATTTCTCCACTTCCTCTCCAGTGCTTGTTTTTCATGAGTTCGTATCATCCTTGCACAGGGTTAATGCTAATCTCTGTAACATTCCAATTTTAGTATACATGCCACCCAAGCAAGAACTTACACATCTTTTTATTATACATATATGAAATGATCGGAGAAGGCAATGGCACCCCACTCCAGTACTCTTGCCTGGAAAATCCCATGGACGGAAGGGCCTGGTGGGCTGCAGTCCATGGGGTCGGTAGGAGTCGGACACAACTGAGCAACTTCACTTTATTTTTTCACTTTCATGCATTGAAAAAGGAAATGGCAACCCACTCCAGTGTTCTTGCCTGGAGAATCCCAGGGATGGGGGAACCTGGTGGGCTGCTGTCTATGGGGTCACATAGAGTCGGACACAAGTGAAGCGACTTAGCAGCAGCATATGAAGTGATATCCCATTATGGTTTTGATTTACCATTTGTATACCTTTTTTGGAGACATGTCTGTTCAGATCCTTTCTGATTTTTTAATTTGTTTGTCTTTTTATTTTTGAGTTCTGAGAGTCCTTTATATACTCTAGATGCAAGTCCCTTATTAGATATCTGATTTGCAATATTTTCTCCTATTCAGTGGGCTGTCCTTCCACTTTCTTGATTATGTTCCTTGCAGTACAAAAGTGTTAGTTTTGATAAAGTCCAATTAGTCAATTTTTTCTTTTGTTTCTTATACTTTTGTTTTTATATTTTAAAAAACCACTGCCAAATTCAGGTAACAGATCTATGCCCATGTTTTCTTCTAAGAGTGCCATATTTTCAGCTCTTACATTTAGGTCTGTGATGCACTTTTACTTAATTTTTGTATATGATGTGAGATATAGGTCCAACTTTATTTTTCTTTTTGCATGCAGATATTCAGTTGCCCCAGTATCATTTATTGAAAAGATTATTCTTTCCCCCATTTAATTTTTTTGGTACATTTGTCAAAACTCAACTGCCTATAAATGGAGGGTTTAGTTATAAACCCTGGACTCTCAGTTCACTCCCCTGACCTAGATGTGTGTCCTTCTGCCAGTGCCACACTGTCTGGATTATTGTAGCTTTACAGCAAGTTTGAAGTTGGAAAATTTAAGCCCTCCAACTTACAACTTTGTTCTTTTCCAAGATCATTTTGACTCTTTCAGTTTCCTTGAATCCCCATATGAATTTTAGAACAGCTTGTCAATTTTTGCAAAGAAACCAAGTCTGAGATTGATAAGGATTACTTTGAATTAGATCAATTGAGGGAGAAGAATTCAAGAATTCAATCTGTAGATCAACTGTTAGAAGATGACACACGCACAGAAAATGTCCTTTTATTTATTTTAGTCCTCATTAATCATTTCCAACAACGTTTTAAAGATTACTGAGTGTAAGTTTCACACTTTTGTAAAACCTATCCTAAGTATTTTATTCTTTTTAAGCTATTGTAAAAAAAAAGTCTGAATTTCATTTTAAGATTACTCATTGCTAGTGTACAGAATTATAATTAGTCATTTTAAATTGAGGTACATAGATTTATAATATCATATATTAGTTTCATGTGTACAACATGGTGACTCAAAATTTTCATAGATGATACTCCAATCAATTTTATTATAAAAATATTGGCTATACTCCCTGTGGCGTACAATACATCCTTACAGTTCATTTTATACATAGTAGTTTGTACTTATTAGTCCCCTGCCCCTGTCTACAATTGATTTTTGTATATTAATATTATAACCTATATTTTTTCTGAACTTACAACTTCTACTAGTTTTTAGTGGATTGCTTCAGTTCAGTTCAGTCGCTCAGTCGTGTCTGACTCTTTGCGACCCCATGAATCACAGCACGCCAGGCCTCCCTGTGCATCACGAACTCCCAGAGTCCACCCAAACTTATGTCCATCGAGTCAATGATGCCATCCAGCCATCTCATCCTCTGTCATCCCCTTCTCCTCCTGCCCCCAATCCCTCCAGCATCAGAGTCTTTTCCAATGAGTCAACTCTTCGCATGAGGTGGAAAGTATTAGAGTTTCAGCCTCAGCATCAGTCCTTCCAATGAACACCCAGGACTGATCTCCTTTAGGATAGACTGGTTGGATTGCTTAGGATTTTCTAAATACAAAATCATGACATCTGTGAATAGAAACAGTTTTACTTCTTGTTTTCCAACCTTGAAATAGTTTTACTTCTTGTTTTCCAATCTTGAAGACTTTTATTTTACTTTCTTGGTTAAATCCACTGACTAGAATCTCTAGCACAATGTAGACTAGAAGTGATGAGAACAAACATCTTTGTCTTGTTCCTGACTTTAGGGGGAAAGTTTTCAGTCTTTCATCAGTAACTGTGATATTAGCTGTGGACTTGATACCCTTTATTGGATTGAGAAAGTTCCCCTCTATTCCTAATTTTTAAAGTGACTTTATCATGAAAGGGTATTGGATTATTTCAAACAGGTTTGCTGCATCTATTCAGATATCCCTGGGTTGGGAAGATCTCCTGGAGAAGGGAATGGCAATCCACTCCAGTATTCTTGCCTGGAAAATTCCATGGACAGAGGATCCTGGTGGGCTACAGTCCATAGGGTCACAAAGAGTCAGAAATGACAGTGACTAACACTTTCTCTTTTCACTATTCAGATCATAATGTGAGATTTTGTTCTTTATTATTACATATTGGGCTCCCCAGGTGGCTCAGTGGTAAAGAATTCACCCGCCAATGCAGGAGATGTGGGTTTGATCCCTGGGCCAAAAAGATCCCCTGGAGGAGGAAATGGTTACTCACTCCAGTAGTCTTGCCTAGAAAAATCCCATGGACAGAGGAGCCTGGTGGACTCCCATGAGATCACAAAGAGTCAGATACAACTGAGCATACAGCACATAAACACACACACATTACACAGATTTTCAGATGTAAAAACCAACTTTGCATTAATTCCACTTGGTCATGGTGTATATATATAATTCTTTTAATATGTTCCCATATCTGGTTGGCTATATTTTGTTGAGGATTGTATCTATATTCATAAAAATATTGGTCCATAGTTTTCCTTTCTTGTCATGTCCTTGTCTGGATTTTGCATCAGCATAAAAGTGATTCCATAAAATGAGTTGAAATTGTTCACTCCTCTTCTGTTTTTTGGAAGAATTCATGGAGAAGTGGTATTAATTCTTTAAATGTTTTATTAAATTAACCAGTAAAACTTCCAGGCCTAGACTTTTCTTTGTGCATAGTTTTGGCTAAATTTACTTTTTGTTACAGGTCTATTCAGATTTTGTATTTTTTATTGAGTCAGTTTTGGTAGTTTGTATCTTTATAGTAATTGGTCTGTTTAATCTAATTAATCCAATTATAGGCATACAATTGTCCATATGACTTCTGTTTAATCCTTTTTTATTTCTTTAAAGTTGATAGTGATGTCCACTTTCATTTCTAATTTTAATAGGTTGAGTCCTCTCTTTTTTCCTTGTTCAGTCTAGGCAACATAGAACCCTTGGTTGCTTAACACTGGCTGTCACAGTGGCAGAATTTAACCCATTCAACTGAAACACTACAACCACTCAACTTGTACTCTGATAGTTGCATTTGGCTTGGCAATCTTGTCCCAGGATTCTGAGGATACTGTCAATGACCAAGTTAAACTGGAATTACAGTAATGTGGTCTTATTAATATAGTGAACATTCATTCATTGTTCAGAAGCTTTGGTGAGCACCATGGTTCCCAAACTCTGTTCCAAATCACTTCAGAGTACCACAAAAAATTCACAAGAGCCCTGCAAGATATTTTAAAATTTCTAGGGAAACATAGCAGTATTTCTTACACAAACTATTACTAACAAGTTGTGCAGATATAAATATTTAATAAATAAGATGGTTAAGACATTTTTTTGGCTTATAAATACTATGAAAAAATAATCAAATCACTGTGACTTGAGAAAATTTTGCAACCTCTGGACTATTTATTTTTGTTTTTCCCCACAGCCTTATTAAGGATAACTGCATGGGTTTTATTAAACTTTTTGAAATATTAAAAAGAGTTCCAAGAACCTTTCTAACCTCATGAGCCACAAGTTGGTAACTGATAGATGAAGGTGTCTCTAAAATCACATGAATAGGACAAAACTGTGTATTATTTGTAAGTACATGCTCCATGGTGATATCATTATGGTGATATAATATCTCTTGCTCTTGCTCACATTTCCCAAAGATATTTTTCTAGAGGTAGAGAAGGAGCAAAAGAGGCAATTAACTTATTGTGTTGCATTTGGGGAACACTTCATCTATTATACAAAAATTGATTTAGCATATACCGTGTACCAGACATGGTGAACAAAACAAAGAAGCCCTGACTAATATTCTAAAATCTAAACACTTAATGTAATAAGAGTGAGGTATGGTCACTTATTAAAAAGATGGTCAGGAAAGGGGTCAGATATGGGACACTTAAGTAAATATGTGAATGAAGAGACAGAGAGCAATGCAGATAATTGGAGAGGGTTCCAGGGCTTCCTAGGTGGCTCAGTGGTAAAGAATTCACCGGCCAGTACAGGAAATGCAAGAGATGCTGGTTTGATCCCTGAGTTGGGAAGATCCCCTGGAGGAGGAAATAGCAACCCACTCTAGTACTCTTGCCTGGAGAATCCAATGGACAGAGGAGTCTGGTGGGCTACAGTTCAAGGGGTCACAAAAAGTCAGACACAACTGAGCACACAGCATCAGGCAGAGGGTTCCAGCAGGTGCAAAGGTCAGAGCATGTTCGGCAGTCTAGGTAGGAGTGTACATCATCTAGCCTTTGTCTCTGGGCAAGTATGTTCCTAGCCTCCTCCCACCCAAGGAGTGCAGTGCACAGAAGATCTCACAGAGTCCTACCCCTGCCAACCTCCTGCTCTTCCTTCCTTGCTTTCTCCCTTCCTACCTTCCCTCCCTCTGTCCTTTCTTCTTTCTTCCACCAAATGCTTACTGAAAGTCTACTGTACACCATCCATTATTCTTGGTACTTTAGGACCCAGCAGTAAATAAAACAGACATGGCCCCAACTTGCTTGAAATTTACAGACTAGCCAACTAGGGTCATTTGTAAACAAACAAGCAAACCAAAAATCCCAAGTGTGGTAAGTATTAAACACTTGTTCAGTGAACCTGGCCCAAATTAAGAGATAAATATTTGACCAATGAATCAATATTCGAATGAATGAACAAATAAAGAGATGAATTGACTTTAAGATGTTATTACTCTGAGATTTTTACCATAGCAGGATAATTAGAATTTTTTGTCTGATTCTCATTTTCTATTTCTATATTGCTACAAATGAAAAATGTTGAGTAAGAATTCAACTAAATCTGTCAGTCAAAAAAACTTCACAAGAAAATCAATTAACTAGCTCAAAATCATTTCTGTACTTTCAGAAAAAAAGAAAGCAGCTGCCTGATGATATTTTTAATTGAATTCAGAAGCTATTACCTACGAGAACCTTTAATTTATTCTTACCCAGTCAATCGAAAACAATTTAAGCAAAGCAGAATCTGTTTTCTTTTAAGCTGCAACTGAGCTGAGAGCTGCCATGCCAGGTTTCACCCAGTGTGAATTTCAGGAACTGAATGATAAACGCCAGTAAATGAAACCTTTTCCTAGAATGCCAGCAGGACTGCTTTAACCAAGGTTAGGCTACTAGGCAACAATCTAAGAAAACCAATATTCTGTTGCTAATTACCCATCTAAAAGGCTAGAGAGGAAATTATAGAAAGAAGCAATCTTCTTAATAATTCCCCAGTTACTCCACCCTGGATCATCTCTTACTCATGAAAGGGTGAATATTGTAGTTTCAGAGAATCTCAGTTCTCATTAAAGTGAGAATTAGAGAGATTGCCTCCCTGAAAGAAATGGGCTTAATAGTTCTATGCAAACACCCTACCCTCAGTATGAAAGTTAAAGTGTTAGTCACTCAGTCATGTTCGACTCTTTGTGACCCCATGCATGGACTGTAGTCTGCCAGGCTCCTCTGTCCATGAGATTCTCCAAGCAAGAATACTGGAATGGGTAGCCATTCCCTTTTCCAGGGGATCTTCCTGACCCAGGGATTGAACCTGGGTCTCCTGCATTGCAGGCAGATGCTTCACTATCTGAGCCACCAGGGAAGCCACACCTCCATGTAGTATTTACAAATGCTGTGGGTGAGAGTGACAGAGAGGGAAGGCTTCTGGAGGCTGAAGTGGTGGGAGCCACGGAGCTCAAATTGATGTCAATACTGTTAGTCACGATGCAATCTGGTCTCTACTGGCTCATCTGTTTGTTCATTACATATGAACAAGACAGAGAAGCTTACAGTCGAATGAGGGAGTCATGTGAGAAACTGGTACACAAATAAACAAGATGGTCAAATATAACTGTGCCTTGAAGAAAATTTCCAAGGTGATGTGACAGAGAGTAACTTTAGAAGACTTGTTTAATAAAGTGGGTAACAAAGGCCTTCAGGCTATTTTTCTAAGAGACATATTTTTCTATTTTCTATTTTTCTAAGAGACATATGTATTACATATGTCCTCTGTGTTCTTTTTAAATAGGACATAACCATGCTGCTGTCAAATTGGCTGGTGTAGACACCCAACAAGTGGTTCTTTTCCAGCCAACTCATCATGAGTCTATGGAAAGGAAGGGAATGGGGGTAGGTCTTAACACAACGACTGGAATTAGCCAATACAAGATACAGGGGGCAAAGTTGCTTCCTCCTTTATGACCATGGCTAGGCAAAATAATTCCTCAGAATTACTAAAAAACCAAGAATAATAAAGAAAAAAAATTTTAAAGTTGGATTTAAAAAAAAATTCAAAGGTTTTGTTTTTAGAAAGACACCTTTTAGGAAATTAAAAAGCAGACCACAGACTGGGAGAAAATATCTAATATGTACCAAAAATATTATGTGTGTGCATACTCAATATATATATATGTATAAATACATGTTGTTGTTTAGTCTCTTGGTTGTGTCCAACTCTTTGCAACTCCATAGACTATAGCCCTCCAGGCTCCTCTGTCTATGGGATTCTTCAGGCAAGAATACTGGAGTGGGTTGCCATTCTCTTTTCCAGGGATCTTCTGGACCCAGAGATCAAATCCACACCTCTTGCACTGGCAGGTGGATTCTTTAGTACTGAAGCGCCTGTAAACACATATATGTGCATGCACATATAACATGTAGGATGTGTGTGTTTCATATGTCATATATATCTGGAAAAGGACACATAAAGAACATATAATGAACTCTTAAATATTAATAATTAGAAGATAACTCAAATTTTAATTGGACAAAAGACTGAAACAGGTACTTCACCAAAAATGATAGAAAATGGCCTATAGCACTCAAAAAGATGTTCAACAGCATTAGTCATCAGAGAATTATAAATTAAAACCACAGTGAGATACCCCTTTTCACCCACTGTAATGGCTAAGATGAAAAAGAGTAACCACACCAAGTGTCGGTAAGCATGTGGAAAAATGAACTCATACACTGCTGGGGTACACACAGACTTGCATAAAATGTTCATAAGAGTTTTATTTCAAATAGTGAATAACTAGGAACAGTCTTTGGAGAAGGAAATGGCAACCCACTCCAGTATTTCTGCCTGAAAAATTCCACGGACGGAGGAGCTTGGTGGTCTACACTCCATGGAGTCAGAAAGGCTCAAACACGACTGAACACGCATGCACAACAACAACAGGAGCAGTCTTACTACCCAGCACAGATGGGTGGATAAACAAGTCGTGTTGTACGTACAGAGTGGAATACTACTCAGCAATAAAGTGAACTACATCCAATAACATGGATGACTCTGAAAAACATGCTGAGTGCAATGAGCCAGGCACAAAAGCACATGCTGTGTGATGTCACTTGCATGCAATTCTAGAAAAAAGAAAATCCAATCTATAGCAGTAAAGAGCAGATCAGTGGTTGCCTGGGCTGTGGATCACAGCAGACTGACTACCAAAAGGCATGAGGGACAATTTTGCGGTGATGGAAGTGTTCTGCATCTTAACTGTGGCTGTGGTCACACAGATGTGTACATCTGTCAAAACTCTAAGAATGTCCCCTTAAAAGGATCACATTTTATTGTATATGAATAATAATACAGTGGGCTTTGACTCGAGTTCATTTTTAAAGTGGGTTCTTTCAAAAAGTGATTTTAGTGTTTCCTTATAGCATGGGTGGAGGCATATCATTCATTAGATCAATTCACAAAATTGGAGGTTAGAAAGTTAGGCAAACATGGAGCCAATATAACAACCATAGCCCCAAAATATTCTCTGACATGGTTTTATCAAATTTACTGTACCAGTCGTGAACGATGCTCCATAAAGAAAAAGTCTCTGGTCCAGTAAACTGTAGAAAAACTGAATATTCTACAGGTTCACATTATAATATCACCATAAATATGATTCTGAAAGTCCCAACGTGAATAAATATTTATTATACCAGCCTTTTTAAACTTATTTTAGCAAGAAATATCTAGTGGGACATGGCTTTGGAAATGCTAAATTACTTGACCAATGTCAATCTGAAAGGAAGTTTCTTAAGAGTTTTTAATCATCAATACGTATTTTAAATCTCAAAGAGTGTTTTAGTATGTAGCATTTTCCACATGTATTTGAACACAGTGTTCTATTTTCAACTGCATCTTGCAAAAATTGGTATTCTATTTTCTTCCCAAAACAGCTTTCTAGGCTTCCTCCAGAGAGCTTGGTCCTCGCCTCTATCCTCCTTACAAGCAACTTAGTAGCTGTAGTATTCGTCATTCAGTCGTGTCTAACTCTTATTACCCTGTGGAGTGCAGCCCAGCAGGCTCTTTGTCTATGGATATCTCCAGGCAAGAATACTGAAGTGGGTAGCCATTCCCTTCTCCATGGGATCTTCCTGACCCAGGGATCAGATGAACCCAGGTCTCCTGCATTGAAGGCACATTCTTTACCATCTGAGTCACCAGGGAAGCCCATAAACAACTTAGCTGAACGGCAAATACAGGACTGTCAAATTTTCAGATGACACAAACGAGTTTCTTAAGAGGATAAGCAATACTATAAAATTTGAATTCACTAAGATCTGGATAGGCAAGATTGATGAAATTTAAAACTACTGAGTTTGAAAATTCAATTCAGTGTATATATGTTTATGAGGACAGATGGAAGCAGGCTTTGGAGTTTTAGTTGACAATAAACTCAACCAAAAGTACAATGTTGTGTCAAAAACCAATTCAACCTTAGTCTACACAAGAGAATGGTGTCAACAATAATAAGAGAACCAATGTAGGTGAGTACAACTATAGAATTACAAGATGGTCAAAGGACCAGAAATGTCAAAGGAAGAGTGTTCAGATTTGGTGGGGGAGGCAGAGAATGTATATGTAGAATGGTATTTGCCTACAAATATGAGGAGAAACTTCATGGAAAGTCATTCAAGTATCTTGATTGCCAACTTCTAGACTTATTTTTAAAAGCTCTGATTTGGATCAAAACAAACTGTGGAAAATTCTTAAAGAGATGGGAATACCAGGCCACCTCACCTTCCTCTTGAGAAATCTCTATGCGGGTCAGGAAGCAACAGTTAGAACTGGACATAGGGCAATGAACTGGTTCAAAATTGGGAAAAGAGTACGTTAAGGCTATATACTGTCACCTTGCTTATTTAACTTACATGCAGAGTACATTATGCGAAATGCCAGGCTGCATGAAGCATAAGCTGGAATCAAGATTGCTGGGAGAAATATCAATAACTTCAGATATGCAGATGACACCACTCTTATGGTAGAAAGTGAAGAGGAACTAAAGAGCCTCTTGATGAAAGTAAAAGAGGAGAGTGAAAAACTTGGCTTAAAACTCAATATTCAAAAACCTAAGATCATGGCATCCAGTCCCATCACTTCATGGCAAATAGATGGGAAACAATGGAAACAGTGACAGAATTTATTTTGGGGGGTTCCAAAATCACTGCAAATGGTGACTGCAGCCATGAAATTAAAAGACGCTTGTTCCTTGGAAGAAAAGCTGTGACAAATCTAGACAGTATATTAAAAAGCAGAGACATTACTTTGCTGACAAAGGTCCATCTAGTCAAAGCTATGGTTTTTCCAGTAGTTGTGTATGGATGTGAGAGTTGGACCCTAAAGAAAGCTGAGCGCCGAAGCATTGATGCTTTTGAACTTTGGTGTTGGAGAAGAGTCTTCAGAATCTCTTGGACTGAAAGGAGATCAAACCAGTTAATCTTAAAGGAAATCAGTCCTGAATATTCATTGGAAGGACTGATGCTGAAACTGAAGCTTCAATAATTTGGCCACCTGATGTGAAGAACTAAGACCTTGATGCTGGGAAAGACTAAAGGCAGGAGGAGAAGGGGGCGACAGAAGATGAGATCATTGGATGGCATCACCGACTCGATAGGCATGAGTTTGAGCAAACTCTGGTAGTTAATGATGGACAGGGAAGCCTGGCATGCTGCAGTCCATGGAGTCGCAAAGAGTCAGACACAACTGAGCAACTGAACTGAACTGAATTGTACCTAACCAGGACTATCTTAATCAGAATGAAAATTTGTCCACAAAATCCACAGGACATGGGAGGATCGGGTTCAGAAAAGACTGGAGGGAGCTCTGGGATGGGATGGAGCTCTGGGATGAGCCAGAAGCCTGGTGGAAGTTACACTCAGGAGAGAGCTGGTCCTCACACCTGTGACCCTATCAGTCATGCTGGATGCCCAGCACCTGCCCTCTGTGTTCCTGCAGTTGCAGCCTCATTCAATATTCAAAACTCCACTACAGAACATTGAATGGGTTGGACCAAAATTATGTGCCTAGCCCTGGCTGAGTTTATTTTGCTTTATTCCAGAGAAGAGAACTAGCAGCAATGAGATGGTTGTTGGTCCCAGACAATGTGAGAATACCCCTGCTTAGAAATAGAGTTTATGCTCACTGAATGATTAGCAAAGATTCTTTCTCAATGTGAGAAAGGCAACAATTACTCAGACTCATTCAGTGAGAATTTTAAAAGTGATCATGAGTAAACAAGGAGATTTTAAGAGTGCAGTGCACATTTGAGGTCAACTACAACAAACTTTATCAACATGGAAACTCACCTGAAGAGATTAAATGATGTTTTTGGAGGAGCTCTCAGTGAGTATCAAAAAGAATAAACCCAGGGTCCCCATGACATCAACCATCCTTCTTTGTTATAAAATATTGCCTAATTTTCAACTGAACAGTCTGACTTAGTGATAGAATTGTAAAATTTACTGAGATCAAAATATTGTTGTGTCAAAATATCCACTCATAGTTGTAAATAGAATTAACGTGAACACAGGAAAGAATGATCATGTTGGGAAGGGAGAGAAGGTTAAGGAGGGAGGTGGAGACAAGATGAAAAATTCATTCAAATCTAACTCAATTTATTTTTCTGATGTGACCTCTAATTTGCCAACTTTAGATTTGGTTTCGATGCTAACCTTTTCCAGTAATTAAAGTTTGAGTGTTTAAGGAAAAACAATGCCTTTGACTACCAGCAAGACTTTAGGAAAATGTCACTGTGATGGCAAGTTATTTTTCACCTGCATAGTAAACTTTTTGAATGGTGAAAAGTCAATTCTTCAACAATTCTTGCAGGTGTTGTTTGTTTGATATGTCTCTTATGTCAGCTGGAAACAACAGTTTAAATATTACTTTAATGAGAAAAATTGCCCATGGCTGGTCTGGTTTTGCCTTAAATGGATTTGTAGCTGATTGGTGACTGATGTTTGCTTTAAACATTTTTTGACAGACAAATCCATTATTTGTGGCCACTTTTTCCCAGGTCCATGGAGAAATTAGCTTTAATTACTCCATTGATTGGAGGACCATAGCAAATCTTCTTTTCTTAAGAAAGAAAGGCAAACACTACTAGTCACTGGTTTTGAGCAATTCTTTCATAAATCAAAATGCTGAAGCTTGTGAATCAAACCATTAGACAGCTTTCTTTGAAGGACAAAGTATATTATATTAACCCTTCCTCCTCAATACGGAGGCAGAAGAAAAGAAAGAGTGTCCTTAAATGTTGTGTCAAAATATTGAAATAAAATGTGGACATCTCAGACATTCAGATATTTCAGGCATACATCTAATAAAACAGTGGCCTTCCACCTCCTTTCAAATTGACAAAGGGTATAGATCTCTAACTGCTAGCATCCTGAAAATATGGTGTCCATTAGCAGCCAAGAATGTAGTATAACCCAAAAGCACTCATTTAAAAGAAAACAGACAATTCCTTGGCAGTCCAGTGGTTAGGACTCCATACTTCCATTGCAGGGGGCCTGGGTTTGATCTTTGGTCAGAAAATTAAGATCCCATTAAAAAAAGCAAAAGACAAATAAGAAAGAAGAAGAAAAGACATTAGTGGACGGGGAAAAAGAGACCATCCAAAAATTAGAGGCTCTCATCACTATTCCTACTTTCTCCACGCAATTTCTGGGTTTGTTCTCTAATAGCAACTTGATAGTCCTCTATTCTGTTACTCATCACCTCCAGGGGAGACACCCCTTCCTCTCAGAGTATGAATCCTACCATTTGGCTGATTCTAGACATGGTCAGTGACAGCCTGTGCCCACCCCATAACACCATGGGTCAGAAGGACTATCATGACTCTGTCTTAGCCAGCTCAGTTTTCTTAGAGTGAAACTTATACTGTTAGGTTCCATCCAGATGTGTAAATAACCATCTTCTTCCTCATTTGAATGTCTGGTTAATTCACCTTGAGATGTTGGTCATGACTGCCCTTGACATTTGTAATGTTTCGAGAGGAAATGCTTATACTGAACTAACTATGGGAACCATCTGGGAGGAACAATGTTTGAAAAGCACAGCACTTTTCAAAATAATATCATGGCAGGCTTCCCAGCTCACAGCCACAACATCCTGTGGAATCAACAAAGCAATTTAAAAAGCCCAAAACTCATCATCTCCAGGGGAGACACCCCTTCCTCTCAGAGTATGAATCCTACCATTTGTTCTTTGAATTAGAACAATTCTGTGGAGGTGGAGAGCAACAAAGCTTCTCTTCCTAGACTCTAGAATACTGGTCTTCTTAGATCATGACCTAGACAGATCTAAAACAAACGTTTCACCCCCTACCATCTCACTAATCACAAGCAGGCTTCTTTCTTTATTTTATTTCATTTTAATGCTGATTATGACCCGCAATGGCACCCTACACCAGTACTCTTGCCTGGAAAATCCCATGGATGGAGGAGCCTGGTAGGCTGTAGTCCATGGGGTCGCTAAGAGTCGGATACGACTGAGCGACTTCACTTTCACTTTTCACTTCCATGCTTTGGAGAAGGAAATGGCAACCCACTCCAGTGTTCTTGCCTGGAGAATCCCAGGGATGAGGGAGCCTGGTGGGCTGCCGTCTATAGGGTCACACAGAGTCGGACACGACTGAAGCGACTTAGCAGCAGCAGCAGCAAGAGATTAACAGAAGCAGAAGAGATTAAGAAAAGGTGATAAGAATACACAAAAGAACTATACAAAAAAGCTCTTAATGACCCAGATAACCACGATGGTGTGATCACTCACCTAGAGCCAGATATCCTGGAGTGTGAAGTCAAATGGGGCTTAGGAAGCATCACTACAAACAAAACTAGTGGAGGTGATGGAATTCCAGCAGAGCTATTTCAAATCCTAAAAGATGATGCTGTCAAAGTGCCAGCAAATTTGGAAAACTCAGCAGTGGCCACAGGGAGGGAAAAGGTCAGTTTTTATTCCAATCCCAAAGAAAGGCAATGCCAAAGAATGTTCAAACTACCACACAATTGCACTCATCTCACACACCAGCAAAGTACTGCTCAAAATTCTCCAAGCTAGGCTTCAACAGTACGTGAACTATGAACTTCCAGATGTTCAAGCTGGATTTAGAAAAGGCAGAGAAACCAGAGATCAAATTGCCAACATCCACTGGATCATAGAAAAAGCAAGAGAATTCCAGAAAAACATCTACCTCTGCTTTATTGACTACGCCAAAGCCTTTGACTGTCTGTATCACAACAAACTGTGGAAAATTCTTAAAGAGATGGGAATACCAGGCCACCTTACCTGCCTCTTGAGAAACCAGTATGCAGGTCAAGAAGCAACAGCTAGAACCAGACATGGAACAATGGACTGGTTCAAAATTGGGAATGGAGTACATCAAGGCCATATATTGTCACCCTGCTTATTTAACTTAAATGCGAAGTATATCACACGAAATGCCATGTTGGATGAAGCACAAGCTGGAATCAAGATTGCCAGGAGATATGTAACAACCTTAGATGTGCAGATGATACCACCCTAATGGCAGAAAGCAAAGAGGAACTAAAAAGCCTTTTGATGAAGGTGAAAGAGGAGAGTGAAAAAGTTAAATCTCAATATTCAAAAAACTAAGATCATGGCATCATCTGGTCCCATCAGTTCATGGCAAATAGATGGGGGGGAAATGGAAATAGTGACAGACTTTATTTTCTTGGATTCTAAAATCACTGTGGACGGTGACTGCAGCCACAAAATTAAAAGATGCTTGCTCCTTGGGAGAAATGCTGTGACAAACCTAGACAGTGTATTAAAAATCAGAGGCTTCATTTTGCCATCAAAGGTCTGTATAGTCAAACTATGGTTTTTTCAGTAGTCGAAAATGGATGTGAGAATTGGACCATAAAGAAGGCTGAATGACAAAGAATTGATGCTTTTGAACTGTTGTGCTGGAGAAGACTCTTGAGAGTCCCTTGGACAGCAAGGAGATAAAGCCTGTCAATCCTAAAGGAAAGCAACCCTGAATATTCATTGGAAAGACTGATGCTGAAGCTGAAGCTCCAACACTTTGGCCAGCTGATGCAAAGAGTTGACTCATTGGAAAAGACCCTGACGCTGGGAAAGTTTGAGGGCAGGAGGAGAAGGGGACGACAGAGGAGGAGATGGTTGGACAGCATCACTGACTCGATGGCCATGAGTTTGAGCAAGCTCTGGGAGATGATGAGGGCTGACATGCTGCAGTCCACGGGGTGGCAATGAGTTAGACATGACTTAGCAACTGAACAACAACAAATGACCCACTATACTGATTTCATGACCTCCTGATTTGTGATAACCCACAATCCAAAACGCACCTCTCTAGAACATGGAGAACTTTGTTCCTAATCTGGAGTCATTTCATGCAGCCATTTTTTAAGATTATAAAGCAACTGCACTTTAAACACACTCTTTAAAAATTAAGATGGCTGAGTGCCCCAGCTACCGATTCTGATTCAACTAGAACCAAGCATTCTGGGTAATTCTAACGTGTGCCAGGATCAGTACCGATTGCTCAATCTAGAGCAACTAATAAGAAAATCTCTAAGTTCTTTTATTGCAATACATTTTTTAAAAGACTCTCATAAAGTTATTTTACATAATATGAAGTGGCCAGTGAGTAGGTTGTGTATCCGTTTGCCACGTTTGGTACAGGATGATCTTCAAAGCACTTTACAATGCCTATTTTTCCACTTGAGCAGCAGGACACCTGAGCACCTGGCCTCTTGCCTTGGACATGGCGTCTCGGCAGAAGTGGGTTATTACAGAGCTGCCTCTGGTCTGGGTGACCTTTTCTGTACTGAGCTTTATTTCCCTGAACAGAAACTAGATGCCTGAGAATGACGCATGGAGAGTGACTGGAGCGCTGCCGCAGTGACCCTTCACCTACTAAACTTCCCCTGTCGACTCCGCGGCCAGGAGGGGCAGCTCGGGCTGTGGGTGTGGGGCTGACCTTTCCCCCAGTGAGCCTGCCAGCGAGAGGCCGGCATCTGCTTCGCTTCCACAGAACGGGCTAGCACGCTTCCCCCAACACAATGTGGATGATAACTGCACAGCAGAGACACTTTATTTTTAAACAGCAAATGCATTTATAAATTCATGTCCTAGCAAAGGAAAACTTACCCCGTTGCTCTAACAAACAGTACATTTTGTACACAGTACACTGAGGTGCCCATTTATAGAAAGCAGAGGTGGGAGAACCCTATGAGGGAAGGGGCGGGAGAAAGAACAAAGATGGGGAACCCCACACCTTTCCTTTCTGGACTTTGCCTTGACTACTGAAACCCATGTAGGTCCCTATGAACTAAGAACATAATATAACCAGGTCCCTCAAACTCAGTACTGTCAAATTCTCACGTTTATTTTCAAAAGGGAGGGAGTAAAAGGGGAAAGGTGTATGAGTCTGTGTGACTACTGTTAAGGCTAAATGCGGTCTAATTTCCTCTGCAGCAAAGTCTAACCTATGCCCAGTGTCCTTAAGGAAACAAGCTGTTGAATTTCCAGCATCCTTTTTTTCCCCTCAAATTCAGTTTCACGCACTTGTCTGGCCTGGACCAAGAGGACAAGCAGGCATTCTCAGTTCTAAGAGGTTAGAAAGGTTCATGTAAAAAATAATCCTAAAGCTGCCAAAGCCTAGAAGAGCGTGGCAAAGATTCCAGTTTCAAGTGAGGTTTACACAATTCACACTTTCTACTACTTATGTGACTTTAGGTGACTTACTATCCTATCTGCCTCCATTTTTCCTCTGCAAGTAAAAGTGGTGGATTTAGTGAATGTTTTGGTATTTATCTTTGCGATCTCACTGAAGGACACCTCTTGCAAGTGGAAAGGAGAGGATGGAGGCACAAGGCTGCTTGGATTCCCCAGCCCAGAAATAAGCAGAGGTTGAATCTCCCAAACCCGATTCTGCTTCTCTGATCTCTGGAGTGCTGTGTTGGAAAGAATCCTAAGGCCAAACCACACCAAACAGGAAAGAATGTTATGATCTATAATTGGTGGTGTCAGCTATAGTTGGAGAGGGCAGGACTTACTGCTTGGACAATATGCACTTGCTTAAATTGGTATTTTCAAATAAACAGAAAAATTTAGTGTGTAATGTCTGTGTGTCTGTCTTTTCACTGCTAAGCATAGCATGCAATGCTATACTAATGCGATGCATATAATAACAGGCCAAGGCATATGAATTAATTGAACTAACCAGGTAGAAAGGAATGTCTGTATAACTGACAAAATTTTCCCATTTTTAAGTGGATATTTGGTTGGGTATTGATTCAGTTTTGACCATCCCCTGCACTGGGATGAACAAAGAAAGGGCAAGAGGTAGTGACCTCTAAAATTTCTCTTCCAGATTACCTGATACCTGATTGTGTTCCTTTTATTTTCAGTAAAGGTTTGTCTCAGGCAGTCAGTCAGTGCTACACAAACCAAGCTGGGCCTTGGCAATACTTGGGATTTTCCAAATTAGAGATTTCTATTTGGAATCTGTAGGGGGCAGGAGGGCTTCCCTGGTGTCTCAGTGGTAAAGAATCTGCCTGCAATGCAGGAGACCCCGGTTCGATTCCTGGGCTGGGAAGAAACCCTGGAGGAGGGCATGGCAACCCACTCCAGTATTCTTGCCTGGAGAATCCCCATGGACAGAGGAGCCTGATAGGCTACAGCCCATAGGGTCACAAAAAGTCAGACATGAGTGAAGCGATTTAGCAGCAGCAGCAGCAGGGGAAGGAGGGAGAGGGGTGAGAAAGAGACCCCCCCTTGGTGATAATCTCAGGAAATCTGGGCAATGATCAGCAGTCAGAGAAAAGGAACAAATCATAAAAGCAGAAACAAAGTCTCAGCTGACAACAGCTCAGTATCCATGTACAGAAGACAAAGGGCAGGGAGGCGAAAAGAGGAGCTGAATTCAGACTCCTCAGGTCTGGAGTTGTCAAGCCTCCTATGCCCAAGGGGTTAGCAGCAGAAGGCAGGGGAGCCATTAACCCAATTCCCTATCCTGATCCTGCCTTCCAGTTTCATCAAAAGCCTATTTTAATAGATCTCTGCCAAATTGTTTGGCCTGTTCTTTTGTTACATGTGGTTTCATTTCAACTTTTGAAATAACATTTATAATTCCTTATAATTATGATATATGACAAAATCAATACAATATTGTAAAGTAATTAGCCTCCAATTAAAATAAATAAATTTAAATTTTTTTAAAAAAGGGAAAAAAAAAGAAAAAAAAAATTCCCTGAAATAGCAAAGAGACCCATATGACATAACATTAATGAAACATTTTTTGTGACTTCCACATAATCATATTTATCTCTAATTAAAAAATAAAGCATATGATAAAAATAAAAAGAAGTAACACATGTTCCATTGTTTAACATTTGGAAAAGCACAAAAGAAAGTAAATGTAAATAATGATAATTTTACCACCCCAAAATAATCACTACAAACCTTCTGGGCTATTTTCTTTATACATATGTTTATGCATATGTTTGTTCATATAATATTCAAAATATTAACCATCTATGTTTTCAGACACGACTTAGCAACTAAACAACAACTGTTTTCCACCAGCATTTCTTATTTTCCAATGCCCTCCTACCTCATTTGGTCAGCTAGGCCATAACTCACAGAAGAAGCCAAAAATACTTAATGCTAAGTTTGGGAGATCTGAGAGATTGAGTTATACGTTTTCTTTTTTCCTAAAAACCTATGTGTGGTTTCTATGATCCATCTACTAACTCCTACTTTAGGTTCATTTGAGCTGTTGTCAAGTTTCTTTCATTTTTTATTTTCTTCTGTACCCCTCAGACCAGAGAATCTCTTCCAGTTTGAGAGGTAATAGTGGGAAACCTAATGTGATTTACTGAATATTCACTATGCTCAGGCTTCCCAGGTGGCACTAGTGGTAAAGAACCCACCTGCCAATGCAGAAGACTAAAGAGACGTGGGTTTGATCCCTGGGTCAGGAAGATCTCCTGGACGAGGGCACGGCAACCCACTCCAGTATTCTTGCCTGGAGAATCCCATGGACAGAGGAGCCTGACAGGCTATAGTCCATGGGGTTGCAAGAGTCAGACATGACTGAGGTGACTTAACACGCACACACATTATGCTCTAAACTCCTTCAAAGCCTAGGCCTTTGCAACTCATTTTCTGCACCAAGACCCTAGGAACACAGCGGGAGCAGAAATGGCTGCAGAAAGATCAGGCAGACAGGCACGCAGCAGCCTTCTAGAGCTTCCTGCAGCCCCAAACAGTATAATCACAACAGAGGCACTGGAGTAAATAGTGTAGGAGACTGGGGTCCAATGTGTTTCAGGAACAACAGGATGAAGTGCTGCCCATGTGGCCAAGAGCAGACAGATGCAAGAGAGAGAAAGAGAAACAGACTCAAGTGCGTCTTCTAGATGGGAATGAGGGATGATGTTGTAGCAATTCACATGAACCAACAATCTAGGACCAAATATAATGAGAAACATTGCCATAGAAGCTAGATGGCTAGGTGACACCAAGCACCAGATCTCCACCTGCCGTGAGACCTCGGGGAATACACAGATGCAACCCTGGGGGAAAGGATGATAAAATCTCCCATTAATCAAACAGCCTTGTAATAGACACAAAGCTGACTTATAGACAAGATGATATCAACAACTGCACATTCGGCATTTGTGAACTGAAATTGGTACGCACTGTATATATTTAGAATGGCTTAACTATGGCTGCTTCACCGAATGAGTAAAACAGGAAGAGAGAGAGAGAGAAGAGTTTTCCTAAGTGTATAATTATGGTGTTGGACCATGGAGTCCAGCTGGACAAGAGGAGAGAGAAGACACAGAGGAAGGAAGGAAGGCAAAATTGGAGTCTCAATGAGTTTGAGATACTGTACATGAGATGACAGTCAATGTCACCTAGGAGTATGGTGTCGCACAGAGTCAAACACGACTGAAGCAACTTAGCAGCAGCAGCAGCAGCAGGAGTATGGGAGGTGGCATGCAGAGAGTTGTTGATATTTCCTATGTTGTGGCATTACTTGTGAAGATAAGTTCTAGGGTGTGTTCATGGGAATGGGTAGCTGAGGTGAGCTATACATAGATATTGATAAGGTATAGAGACTGATGAATTCAGGGGTAAAAGAATAGATATATCATTCACAGTAGTGTTGAAATCAACAAGAATGATGACAGAAAGCATACTGGAAAGGAAGTAGTCCGCTATGCCGTAAAATGCAGCAAAAAAAAAAAAAAAAGTAGTAGGTAGAATTGTCTGATGGCTTGTCTTCAAAGGTCCTGTGATTTTAAAGGAGAATGGAGGCGTAATGTTTTGAATGCAGAGGGATAACAAACAGGTGTGGAAAGATTTGAAGACACTCATCTCACCTTCAGGTCATTAAATACTTTGAGTTAAGGAAAACATCCATCTCCACTTAAGAGGTTGCATGAGACACGAAGTCTGTAGGTTTTGGCAAGAATATAAACATATTTATAGAAGAAATTGGGGATGTTGGGAATGTACAATGTTTGCAGATAAATGCTGAGTTCTAGAGGGCAAAATGGAAATATCTGGAAGAAGGACAAAGAGCATGAGAGACTAGGTCAGATTGGGAGGTACAAAAAATGATCTGGAGAAGACACTAGTCAAAGATAGATAAATGGAGGGGAAGAAATGTCAGGTGGTACCTGAGCTAAATCATGATGTGAGGCATGGCAAGACTAGTCCAAGTAGACTCTGAGGTCCAACAGTACAACGTGGCGTCCAGGGACTCATTTAGCTTAACTGTGTGGCTTACTTTTCCACTGAGATGTGTTACGACAGCCTCAGGGAGCAGGATATAACCTGGAACACAAGACTAAGGGAAGGCCTGGGGGAGGACGGTCCCCTGCAGTGCTATGGCATGGTAGATGGGAAGAAAATCTCACAAATAAAATAGGATGCCTATTCTTTAGTTAACAGATAGTAAAACAGACGGAACAGTAGAACAAGCAAGGGATGAAGGTGAGAATGAATCAAGTGCAGGGCATCTAGGGTGAATAGGGAAAAAATGGAAAAACACAAGATGTGTGCCATAACAGGACTAGAGAAAGCAAGGGAGGGAGCCAAAGGGAGAAAGAGGAGACAGTGGGTTGGGAAAGGAGTCTCCATGCTTTCAGAGGCAAGGTAGTCCTGACCAATAGCCAGGCACGTGAGGTGGCCATGGGAATAAGTAACAGAAAGGCAGTAGGGGGACTTCCCTCATGATCCGATAGCTAAGACTCCATGCTCCCAATGCAGGAGGCCTGGGTTCGATCCCTGGTCAGGGAACTAGATCCCACATGTCTCGAATAAAGATCCAGGATGCTGCAACTAAAAAAGATCCCTCATACTGCAAAGAAGATTGAAGATCCCTTGTGCCACAACTAAGATCCAACATGGCCAAATTCATTAATTAATGTTAAAGAAGAAAAGCAGCAGGTGTCAAGGTCACTGAGATGAAAGAATTCAAGGAACTATGAGGACAAAGTTAGATAATTCATCCACCTGACCTCTGAAGTTGTCTAGGATTATATGCATTCCAGAGCCTCAGTTCTACCTTTCAATTCAGTGGTATAGACCAAAGTGGCACAGTGGTAAAGAATCTGTCTGCCAATGCAGGAGACTCAAGAGACACAGGTTCAACACCTGGGTTGGCAAGATCCCCTGGAGGAGGAAATGACAACTCACTCCAGTATTCTTCCCTGAAGAATGCCATGGGCAGAGGAGCCTGGTGGGCTACAAAGAGAGGCTACATGGGGTCACAAAGACTCGGACACAACTGAGTACACACCAAGACCAAGATACTCAGGCCTGGACTATCATCCCCCATTGCACAGCATTTATTTCTGCAAACACTCTCTCCACCTTACTTGCCCAATTTTTGGCATTCAGGCAAAACACAGTCACAGAGGACCCTGGTATTGGCAGTAGCAAACTTGGTGATAGCATGGTCTAGCTCCTAGCTGCTTCAATCCACTGTTGTTTCATCTTGGAATCCCATAGAAGAAGAAAAATGTAAGGGCAAACAAGTACAGGGAACAATTTTTCCCCAAGTGGCATTATTTTATACCCTGTTCATTTGGTCAAGAACTATTACTGGCTTGAGTGTATGAAACACAAAGTCATGTATCATGGAGAATATAATATGGAGTATAAAGAAGTGCAGGGGTCTCCTTACATACACCCCCAATACCATGACTATTTGGTATTATTCCTTCCCAGACCCTTTACCTCCATATATTAACTCATATTCAAATATTCCATTTTTGTTATTTTTCTTTTTTAATTAATAATTTCAGTTGTACTGGCTCTTTGTTGCTGCACAGACTTTCTGTAGTTAGGCAGGCAGGGGTTTCTCTTCGTCGTGGTGCACAGGGTTCTCATTGCAGTGGCGTGTCTTGTTGTATGGCATGGCTCTAGATGCGAGCTTCAGTAATTGCAGCACATGGGCTCAGCAGCTGCAGCTCCTGGGCTTTCTAGTGTCGGATCGGTAGTTGTGGCACACAGGCTTGATTGCTCCCTGGCATGTGGGATCTTCCCTAATCAGGGATCAAAAAACTGTGTCCCCTGCACTGGCAAGTGGACTCTTATCCACTGAGCTGCTGGGGAAGTCCTCTTTCTTTCTTACAAAAAATTGAACCGTACCATATATATATTAGTATGCCATAAGCTTTTGACAATTAACAAGATATAGAGGACAATTTTCTAACATAGAGACAATGTTGGTGTAGGTCCTCTGGTAAGCAGTTGCTGAGACAAAAGTGCAAGAGGTTTGGAGTTTTTTGTTTGTCTATGTAGAAATAAAAACATACATTCACCAAATGTGTGACTATATAACACGTACCTGGACCAACTAATCTGCTCTAGGGAAAGTACCATATCCATGGAAAGCAGCAGTTTCTATCAGGGCTACTGCTCCTTTGGCCTATAGTAGTCCACAATCATTCTCAAAAAGCCATCTGTTTTTACAGATGAATTTGGTAGAAATATGATGGAACCACCACCTTTGAGATACAAGAATGGAAGTAATCTCCATCATTCCCACCAGAGTATCATAGTGTTCTGTAACTGTTTCAGAAGCTTATACTTGGCTATCCCCACTTTGACAGTGCTAAACCTATAGGCCAAGGACTTACTGTGAAATTATTCCAAATGCCAGTTACCAAGTATGTAAATTCCAGTTATACCCTCAAGGACCAGGGAACCGATTTCTATCTCTGCCCAATATAGGATAGGCCTCTTCTAATGGGAAATGTTTTACGCCAGAGTCCCCAGCTGGGCTGCCAGAGGCGTGGCCTGTGGAAAGCTAACAGGGAGGAAGCAGAAGTGAGCAGAGAAAACTTTCAGACCGTGGATCAGTAGTTGTGGGGACATGGAAAGCAGAACTGAGCAGGGACAGACTTAGAACATGACACAAATTTGACAGGACTTCAACCAACAGGAAGAAGGCCTCAGAGCAGAGAATTCCCATTAGTAGAGTCCCACACTGAGGAGAGGGCTTCTCAGGTGGTACCAGTGGTAAAGAACCTGCCTGCCAACACGGGAAGATGTAAGAGATGTTGAGTTTTAACCCTGGGTTGGGAAGATCCCCTGGAGGAGGGCATGGCAACCCACTCCGGTATTCTTGCCTGGAGAATCCCATGGACAGAGGAGCCTGGCGGGCTACAGTCCACAGCAGTTGGACTCAAATAGGTCTCAGAGTCGGAAGTGACTTAGCATGCACACATGCGCACTGAGGAATAATGGCCAGCCCTAGGTGCTTATCCATCACAGGGGTCTACATGTGAAAGGCCTGCCATTGGTTCCAACACTGTGTGGATCCCAAAGGGGCTGCAGCCTTGCTGTCAGCTAACTGCATACCCTGCAACTAACAGATAGCATTGTAGTGCATCGGTTCAATTGCTCAGTCACGTCCGACTCTCTGGAACCCACGGACTACAGCATGCCAGGCTTCCCTGGCCATCACCAGTTCCCAGAGCTTGCTCAAACTCATGTCCACTGAGTCGGTGGTGCCATCCAACCATCTCATCCTCTGTCGTCCCCTTCTCCTCCCGCCTTCAATCTTTCCCAGCATCAGGGGCTTTTTCAATGAGTCAGTTTATCACATCAGGTGGCCAAAGTACTGGAGTTTCAGCTTCAGCATCAGTCCTTCCAATGAATATTCAGGACTGATTTCCTTTAGGATGGACTGGTTGAACCTCCTTGCAGTCCAAGGGACTCTCAAGAGTCTTCTCTAACACCACAGTTCAAAAGCATCAATTCTTCAGTGCTCAACTTTCTTTATAGTAAAATTCTCATATCCATACATAACTACTGGAAAAACCATAGCTTTGACTAGATGGACCTTTGTTGGAAAAGTAATGTCTCTGCTTTTTAATGTGCTGTCCAGATTTGTCATAACTTTTCTTCCAAGGAACAAGTGTCTTTTAATTTCATGACTGCAGTCACCATCTGCAGTGATTTTGGAGTCCAAAAAAAAAAAAAAAAACAAACCTCTCATTGTTTCCATTGTTTCCCCATCTATTTGCCATGAAGTGATTGAACCGGATGCCATGATCTTCATTTTTTGAAGGTTGAGTTTTAAGCCAGCTTTTTCACTCTCCTCTTTCACTTTCATCTAGAGGCTCCTTATTTCCTCTTTGCTTCCTGCCATAAGGGTGGTGTCATCTGTGTATCTGAGGTTATTAATATTTCTCCTGGCAATCTTGATTCCAGCTTGTGCTTCATCCAGCCCGGCATTTCGCATGATGCATGTAAGTTAAATCAGCAGGGTGACAATATACAGCCTAGATGCACATACTCCTTTCCCAATTTGGAACCAGTTCATTGTTCCATGTCCAGTTCTAACAGACATAGTTGCTTCTTGACCTGCATACAGATTTCTCAGGAGGCAGGTAAGGTGGTCTGGTATTCCCATCTCTTTAAGAATTTTCCACAGTTTGTTGTGATCCACACAGTCAAAGGTTTTGGCATAGTGAATAAAAAAAAAAAGTAGATGTTTTCCTGGAACTCTCTTGCTTTTACTATAATCCAGCAGGTGTTGGCGATTTGATCTCTGGTTTCTCTGCCTTTTCTAAATCCAGCATGAACATCTGGAAGTTCATGGTTCATATACTGTTGAAGCCTTGCCTGGAGACTTTCGAGCATTACTTTGCTAGCATGTGAGATGTGTGCAATTGTGAAGTAGTTTGAATATTCTTTGGCATTGCCTTTCTTTGGGATTGGAATGAAAACTGATCTTTTCCAGTCCTGTGGCCACTGCTGAGTTTTCCAAATTTGCTGGCATATTGAGTGCAGCACTTTAACAGCATCATCTTTTAGGATTTTAGTGCATGGGTGTCATTTATTTATTCATTCCCCCATGAGGAGACAAGTTCTTTTGTCTTCAAAATTTTGTTCTTACAGGTAGTACTACATGAGCAGTCTCATACATAAATCTTCATGCTCTCTGTTGGTAAAAACCATAGGTTAAGTTTCTAGAAGTGGAATGGCTGAAACATGAGGTAACTATCCTTAAAATTTTACAGATTTTGCCAATTGCCTTCCAGAAAAATGTTACCAATTTTACATTTCCACAAATAACATAGTAGAGCAGCTCATTTCCCCAGGACTTGCCAACATCAGATGTTATCAGACTTTTTCGTTATTTTCCAATCTGATGGTAGAACAATGATGTCTCATTATCTTATTACTTCCTATTTTCCTACTCATTCATTAGTCTCAGAATGTTTCCATATGTCTATTATTTTTTTCTTTAGTTAATTTTTAAATTTCCTTTGCTTACCTTCTCTTATTGTTTTGTAAATGCAAACATTAAACAAGTTGAATATTTTCTGGAGGGGGCAGGAAATTAACTGTAAGCCTGTATTTGGAGCTGAGGCAAAAATTCTTCTTGCTTCCCCAAGGAAAGTCAAGATGTGCTACCTTCAGGATTCATTTGCTTTTTTTACTGATAACATTGGAGCTCCCACTGAACAAGAAGGAAAAGAATTCTTTTGCTTTGGTGCTGCTCTAGTGAAGGGAGGGTTTTGACTTTGGTAAGTGTAGAGAGGCTGAGAATGAAACCAAGAACTACTCCAGAAGGAAGTAATGTGCATGGTAAAAAAGTGAGACATAGCTGTAGGCGATTGTTGAGGGGAGCCTTGTGTAAAGAAAGTAGGGAGAGACTTTCATCCATTCTTTGGCACTTCTCAGCAATGGCTCAATGGCCTTTGAGTTCTCGTCTTCCCTTCACCAGTAATCACAACTGTGCTTCCCCAGTGACTTCTCCTGAACTCAAAGTGTTCCCAAACTCACCCTTTGTGTTCCCTTCTCCTCAGTCAACCTTTCTTCCTGACCCTCTTCACTTCTTTCTTCTATTGTTGAATCACCCCTCCCAGTAGCACAGGCTTAGAAGTTCAGAGAACTGTTTTTTTATATTCTTCCTTCTCAGAATTGACAAAGCCTAGAGATTTTGCCAATGAAATTACTCTTTTCATTTCCTCCCCACATTGTCCCAACACTCTTTTTCCTCTTTCTCCGCCCGTGAACTTCTGTTCTACCTATAACTCACACGTGTCACCTCCTCCAGAAAGTCTTTGCTGACTACTTGCACTTCCCTCCTCTCCAGCACATACTTTATATACATCACACTACTTTACCTTTAGACTATTTATATGTCATTCTCTAAACCTTCAAGAAAGGAAGGTTTTCATCTTTATGTTCCCCAGCACCTATCACAGTGCCTGATACATAATGCGTGTTCAGTGAAGTTTCAATTCAGTTCAATTCAGTTCAGTCGCTCAGTCATGTCTGACTCTGCGACCCCCTGAATCGCAGCACACCAGGCCTCCCTGTCCATCACCAACTCCCAGAGTTCACTCAAACTCACATCCATTGAGTCGGTGATGCGATCCAGCCATCTCATCTTCTGTCGTCCCCTTCTCCTCCTGCCCCCAATCCCTCCCAGCATCAGAGTCTTTTCCAATGCGTCAACTCTTCGCATGAGGTGGCCAAAGTACTGGAGTTTCAGCTTTAGCATCATTCCTTCCAAAGAAATCCCAGGGCCGATCTCCTTCAGAATGGACTGGTTGGATCTCCTTGCAGTCCAAGGGACTCTCAAGAGTCTTCTCCAACACCACAGTTCAAAAGCATCAATTCTTTGGTGCTCAGCCTTCTTCACAGTCCAACTCTCACATCCATACATGACTATGGAAAAACCATAGCCTTGTCTAGATGGACCTTTGTTGGCAAAGTAATGTCTCTGCTTTTGAATATGCTATCTAGGTTGGTCATAACTTTCCTTCCAACATTGAATTGTTTAGCTACTAACATTTGAGCAGGGAGCACATTGCTTGCTGCCTAAGAGGCTTCAACAGTTTCATGATGCCTACTCCAGGAATAGCAAAGTCCTCACACCAGCATTTAAGGCTTTCATGATGTAACCCAATCTTCCACTTCCTCCCCACTTTGGTAAACTAGTCATTATTCCTCTGCTATATCCCTAGCTGGTACACCCATGCTTTTTCTAGGCTTAGAAATCCTTCCACATCATCTACCAATAATTTGCCCAAATCCTCCTCATCCTTCTAAGGTTACCCCAAAATCCAGTCCTCAGAGAGAGCATGCCCTAATCTCACCACCGCTCTTCCTCCAAACACCCCCTGAGTGTGCAGATGTTAGCATTGCCACCGTTACTATTACCACCACCGTGACACACTGGTCAAATCTCTACTATGAAGTAGTTGATGATGCACTAATTGTATTCTTTTTCTTGCTCTGAGGATTAAATTTTTTAAAATCCCATAATTTTTTTAAATCGACTCTTGTTTTCCATCACCCAATGTTAGTCAGGAGAAAATGTTTTCGCACCCACCAATGCATCCCCACTCCAGCTCCTGATACACAGTATTCTCTAAAAGTACCAGTTTTAAGTATCAGAGACCGAATAGTGATTTAGGCCTTGCTTTCCTCAATATCTTCACCAATAGTCCCTTTTCACCCCTCAGTGGAAGCCTGCTCCATCTCTTATAATTGTTACTTTCTCAGAGAGATCTTCCTTGCCCACAAAGCATCAACAGCTCCCATTATATTCTTCAGATCAATTTTCTTCATGGCCCTCACTGTCCATTTGCTTTTGTAATGCCTGCTTCCCCCACAAATCTATAATCTCCATGAGGGAACAGAGCGTGTCTATATTGTTCTGTGTTGAAGTAGCCATTTCTTAAACAATCATTTGTTTGTTATATACTCTGAAAATACTTTCTCCAAGTATGCTGCTCATTTTTTTGACTTGAAATATTCTGTAGTCAAATCTGTTCATCTTTCCATTTTGGCTTCTAAAGTTCCTGTTATGTGTATTTTTAATCGCTTCTTTGGAATATGCTCCTAGAGGTAGAAAAGTTGAATGGGCTTCTCTTTAGAGTCTTGATGCATTCTTTAAATTGGACATGCCCAGCCCTTTGGCAAAAGTGTGACTTGCATTCTTGAAGCTCAATCACAGGTCCTGTGTTATTAGATTTTGCTAGGCTAGAAAGAATTCATCTGAAGCTCCTGAAAATAAGTGTGCTCCTGAAAACTGCAGGAATCAGTTGCCTCCAGCAGGGAGGATGTGTTCAGCAGAGGGGACAGGGGGGAAGCTCTGGTACTCCCCCCTGCCCATTAACAGCAAATCCGCTGATAGTCCTCTGATGTTTACCTTTACTCAAATGAATGGGCAGATCTGTCCATATCCATTGCTCCTCAATAATTCCCTTTCCTTTACTGTTATAGCAACTGGATCACCTCCAAGTTCTGAGATCAGCCCGAGAATATAAATGCAGCTCTCTTTCCAGGTCACATTCTAATCACGGTAATACATGGCATCTTATCCAACTGGGTCCACAACTTGACCTGTCTACTCCTGTCATAGTTACCATGGATGTTGTCAATAAACAACTGTTCCTGTCATAGAGAAATGACAGAGAAGAATGTAATGTACTGTGAGAACAACCTGGTAAATATTGTTGGCTGGGATAACATGCACACAAAAGTGTGATGACCTCAGTTCACATTTAGCCCTTAGCCATCTCTGTGATTATCATATGACTTCACCTGATCTTTAATCACCCCACCACACATATGGGACTCCTGCAGGGTAAGCCAGGTCAAGTGCTCAATGGGGCTTTCCTAAATTAAACCTGCTTGTAATGAACACCATCATTTCCATTGCTTTTCCTCTGCAGATTAAAGAGTAGAATGCTTTGAAATACTTTGCCTATTCCAGATCCCATACACAGGGTGAGAAAAGCAAAGGTATGCTTTTCTTTTACTTCTGTTCTTAGGATGTACTAAAGTAAAAAGAAGGGATTTTTTACCTTAAATTCACTTGCTTCATCAGAGAAGTTTTATTTAGTCTTTTGACTTCTTGACCATTTTTGTTGCTGTTGTTGTTTCATAGAGCTATGCAATTATGTAAAAAAGGATTCAGAATGCAAAGACATAAATCATAGTGGTATCAAAACTTATCTCCAAGTGGAGATGCAATTTGGAACTTTCCCCATGTTTCCATAACTGAACTTGAGTAGCAACAAAGCAAAGTAGGACTCAGAAAGAGTCATCAGATGCGGTCCCAAACCTGACCTCTTGTAGGGCAGAGGGTTCAGAAAGGGGAAAATATAAGAAAATAAATAGCTACAATATAATGTCATAAGCATATTCAAAAGCAGAGACATTACTTTGCCAACAAAGGTTCGTCTAGTCAAGGCTATGGTTTTTCCAGTGGTCATGTATGGATGTGAGAGTTGGACTGTGAAGAAGGCTGAGCGCCAAAGAATTGATGCTTTTGAACTGTGGTGTTGGAGAAGACTCTTGAGAGTCCCTTGGACTGCAAGGAGATCCAATCAGTCCATTCTGAAGGAGATCAGCCCTGGGATTTCTTTGGAAGGAATGATGCTAAAGCTGAAACTCCAATACTTTGGCCACCTCATGTGAAGAGTTGACTCATTGGAAAAGTCTCTGATGCTGGGAGGGATTGGGGGCAGGAGAAGGGGACGACAGAGGATGAGATGGCTGGATGGCATCACTGACTCGATGGACGTGAGTCTGAGTGAACTCCGGGAGTTGGTGATGGACAGGGAGGCCTGGCGTGCTGCAATTCATGGGGTCACAAAGAGTCGGACACGACTGAGCGACTGAACTGAGCTGAATGTCATAAGTGAGAAAAGCCATATTTGGAAGAAGGAGTGAGGAGAAGCAATCAGGGAAGATACCTTGTAGCACATAGGTTGTGCTGGACATTTACTAGTGTAAAATAGAGTCTTAGGCAAAGATTTGGATAAAGGACATTACATACAGAAGGACAGAGTGGCAGTCTCTGATGGAAAGGGGGAAAAGTGAGTCAAATTGACAAAGTTAATCCCTTTTGAATCTTGTTTTTAATTAAAAGAGTTAAGCCTAATGGAGGGAATGTATTACTGGAAGGAAACAGACTGATGGCTTTTTTACCGTCACAGGAAAAATAACCCGTTCTTTGGTCTGTTCCTCAAGTTCCAGCAAAAGGAACTTTCAGTTCCAGACCTGTGCCATTCACTGATGGAGAAAACGCAGGAAGAACTCCAGGCTGTTGATTCTCTTCGCTGTCCAATAGCAGAGCAGCCCATACTTTTGGACAAAGCTGATTAGTTACTGTAAAAGGCCCGCTCTGAGCAAGGACCAATGATGTCTCCGAAAGCAGATTCTTGGAAATAGTTTCTGGCCAGGAATGCGTGACATTGAGACAGCCGTCTCTGGTAAACAAGGACGGGTCTGGGCTGGCCACCAGCCCACGCTCTCCGGAGTCCTGTCCCAAGGGTCTTATCTTGAGCCCCCCGTACCTCCTGACGTCTGCTTGGGCTTCCTGCTATCCCCTGACACCTGACAGCCTCTGGGGGCCAGGCCCCCGCGACCTGGAGGCGGGACCCAAAGTTCTTTATCTGAGCCGACTGGCGCAGCCCCAAGTTCAGGAAGCTCTCCAAGTCCCAGTGACTCCTCCCCTCTGGGGCGGGTGCAGGGTTGGGGCGGGGGAGTGGGGGGACGTGCAGGGAAACAAATAAAATCTCGGGAGGCGACGGGAGGTGACAGGACACGAACTTGAGTCTCAAGCCACCTACGGCTCCGCAGACTCACTGGCCGACTCCTCAACCGCGAAGCCCCACCGCCTCCCCGGAACCTCAGCCCAGGCCGGGGCGCACGAGGCCGCTGGCCCACCTGCTCTCCCTGCCCGGACGCGTCCCGCCCCTTCTGCGGTCCCAGGTCAGCCTTCACCCCACAAACCAGCCCCAACTCCGGCCCGGGACGGTGGGCATCAAGATGAAGGCGGCACGCTTCGTGATGCGCAGCGCCGGTACCCTGATACCCCGCGAGGTCGAGCATTTCTCACGCTACAGCCCGTCCCCGCTGTCCATGAAACAGCTGCTGGACTTCGGTGAGCGGGGACGTGGGGCCCGGGAGGGTCTGGGGAGCTGCCTCAGCTTTCAGACCCGGTATAGGGAGGACTCGTTAACTTAAAACAACCGGGGTCCGCTTTCCCGCGGAACCCTGGAACCTCGACGCCAGCACACTGTCTTTCTTAGATCTGCCTCCTTTCTGACAGTCCAGGTCAAGGCCACTTGCAGCCCCGCTGATGCCTGCCGGATAGTCTGAGCTCACCCTCCTCCTTCGGTCCTAAGCTTTCAGTCAAAAGACTTTTTGCCTCCAGTCATCATTTAACAATAGTGAAACTTCCCTTTTTCCTTAAAGAGGAAACGTTATCCCCTCCTTCATCGCATATTACTTCTTGGAGAAGATTACTTGTATTATTAAGTAGGCTTGAATTAATAGCTATTTTAACCTCTAGCCACCCTCCACAGGGTTCATCTCTCTGTAGTCCTAACAAATTTCTTTGTTTCTTTACCTTTATCGTTTTCTCTATATTTGCATTACTGCTGAAAATATTTGCAAACTTTGGGCAGAAAAATCTTATAAAGAAAATTTCAAGCATTTAAATATATTATTATTTATCACTAGTCTGTAAACATCAGGACATCCTCCTCCCCACCCCTTCCACCACCACCCCCCAACCCCAATCTTCTTAATCCAGCTTCCTATCTACAACTCTGAATGATGTGGTCTTCTCGACCTTGTAGTTGGATTGAATCCTGCACTCTTTTAGAAATACTAAGAGCCTTGGGATATTATGACTTCTTGGAAGTGAATCCTCATCAAAAAGAGAAAACAGTAATTTTCATATTTGGTCACTTTTTCTAAAAGAAAGAAAAAGACGATAAAGAAGAAGATGCTTACTAATGAATTATAAGTAGATGCTTAATTACTATTGAGGGTGAAATAAAATTTTGTAATATATATGTGTGTGTGGATAGTTAATGCTACTCAAATATATAATTTAGGTACATGTTTTTGAAAAAAATAAATGTTGTTTATTGCAGGTTCAGAAAATGCATGTGAAAGAACCTCGTTTGCATTTTTGCGACAAGAGTTGCCTGTGAGGCTAGCCAATATCCTGAAGGAAATTTATATACTCCCTGACGGACTAGTAAATACCTCTTCAGTGCAATTAGTTAAGAGCTGGTAAGTGGTGAACCATTCTGAAACAGTCTCTAGTTTTAAAACAGTTATCTGAGTATGAATTCTTACAATGTATTAAAATCTTAATTCGAAAACAGGTGGTCTGAACCTTAACTACTTAGCAAGATGTAAAGAATTTTCTGTTAATCTAGGGTAAGTTATCCTAAGGGCAGTTATAAAGCTTTTCATAAAGTAGATTTTTTCACAATATAATTTTTATGTCTAGAAGAAAATATGAAAAATAATCAACAGTTACCATATTTGTGTTTTAAATCATAAAACAGTTTGATATTGCAAAAAGAATCCTATCCTAGAAATAGATATGGAATGACTACTATTTAGAGAGGGCCTAAAATGTCTTGCTGGCATTTGGCTATACCATTCAGAAACTAAGTGGAGAGTCTGGCTAGAATTAAAAATTTGGGAGTATTCTGAATAAAAAAAAAAGACATCAAAGATGGGGGCTTCCCTCATAGCTCAGTTGGTAAAGAATCTGCTTTACCAACTTTACCGCTTTGGTAAAGAAGACCCTGGTTCAATTCCTGGGTAGGGTAGATCCACTGGAGAAGGGATAGGCTACCCACTCCAGTATTCTTGGGCTTCCCTGGTGGCTCAGCTGGTAAAGAATGTGCCTGCAATGCAGGAGACCTGGGTTCGATCCCTGGGTTGGGAAGATCCCCTGGAAAAGGGAAAGGCTACCCATTCCAGTATTCTGGCCTGGAGAATTCCATGGACTGTATAGTCCATGGGGTCGCAAAGAGACATGACTGAGCGACTTTCACTCACTCACTCACTAATCTTCATTGCTTACAAACCAACTAATGAAGCAGCCTCTGGATTCAAATCCCAGCTCTGTCCCTTCTTAGTTGTAAAAATCCTTGGTTAGTATCTCTATTATCTCTAAGCCTCAACAACCCTCCCCCCATCTATTTTGGAGGAGAATAAAGATGATGCCTCAAAGGGATATTTGGGTGCAATTAAATGAGGTAATCCATGTAAAAGGCACTGAGAACAGTGCCTGGCCCACAGCCAGCACTCAGTTCAGTTATGATCTCTTTTTCAAAATAAACACTGAGTTAGGGAGAGTAGATAACCCAAAGCAGCAGATTTTCGGAGAACAGAGCCAGGTTATTCACCGAGGCAGATATATACCAGACCTTCACCCTAACCCACCTTCTGCACAGCTCTCTGTTTATTGATTTAAGGAATATATGTATTATACAGTCATTAAACAGCTGTAGTCTGAAACACAGACTCAATTCCTAATATGTACTGCTGCTTTCAAGACTTCTACTCTCCTATGAATGCAGTAGGAAAAAAGCATGAAGCCTTCCTGTAAAAGTTGTTTCTAAACGATTTTGCTATAAAAATAGACTCCTGACAAGCAAAACAGAAAACTGACTAGTGATCTGGGATAGTTAAAATTTTAAAGTTATTAAGTTGAGGGTTAAATCGTTTTCTTTTTTCTAAGACATAATGTTTTCCAAATGTCTTGGAAGAAAGTTTTCATTTTAAATATACTTTCTCTCTTCAAATCTTTTGAAAGAAGCAATCTATTTTCAGCCACCTGTAACTGACTATTCCATTTTAAAACTTAAAGCACATCTATTGCTTTGTAGGTATATGCAGAGCCTGATGGAGTTGGTGGAATTCCATGAGAAAAGCCCAGAGGACCAAAAGGCATTATCAGAGTAAGTGTCATGCATTAGGACAAGTGTCTAAAACTTTGATTATAAACATCATATTATTTTTTAGAACTAACTTAAAGGATAATTTATAGTATTGTCCTGAATAGTAAATAACTACCCCCTTACAAATGACAAGTTTTGGCTTGCTGGTTTTTAAAAGTAATAGAGAAAATGGCATTGAACATGATTCTGAGAATGAAATATGTAGAGGATTTTTTGGAAAAGGAACCCTATTTTTATTATAAATTTAGTATGATGATCAGATTTGTAGGACTTCCTATCACATAATACTAACGCATGACAGTGTCACTGGAGAGTAAACATTTTCTTTCAGAGTAACTGACAGTTTCTAGCTATAAGATTCTTTTCTCAATCTGACAAGAAATTTGAAGTTTCTTTCACAATGGCATTTTAGAGCCATCTCCAATCTGACTTATTTTTTTAATTATTATTTTTTAAAAGAGAAGCCTTAGTGAACAACTAGAATGAAAACACCAGTCACAGAGCTGGTATTTTCACATGCAAGCTAAAAGCAAAATAAATCTGTTTATGAAACTATCTCCTCTACTGTAGTCAAAGAATCTGTAGTGAGAATCTAAATAAAGCTTCATCCAAACATTTTATCATTTGATTTGTTTAGATGGGTACTTGTAAAAAGCTTTAACCTTCTTTGAAGTAATCTAAGAAATATAAATTAATGAAACTTACTTGAACCTCTATTAACCATAAATGTATTTTGGCTTAGTTTTGTAGATACTCTCATCAAAGTTCGAAATAGACACCATGATGTAATTCCCACAATGGCACAAGGAATCCTAGAATATAAAGATGCCTGTACAGTTGACCCAGTCACCAATCAAAATCTTCAGTATTTCCTGGATCGATTTTACATGAATCGTATTTCTACCCGGATGCTGATGAACCAGCACAGTAAGTTAGCTCATCACGATAGTCGTGATACATATAGGGATGGGTGGAGAATGTAAGCTGTGCTCTAACTAGATACTTCACTACTTGGTGGGTCACATCCTTTCTCAGTGGTAGTTCTAATCATTATTATCCTGATTTTAATAATGATGCTCTTTGTTTTTATTTTTCAACAGTCCTTATATTTAGTGACTTACAGACAGGAAACCCAAGCCTCATTGGAAGCATTGATCCAAACTGTGATGTGGCGGCAGTGGTCCAAGGTAATTTGTAGGCTTCTGCACCTCCCTTATTGAAAATGCACACTATCTGAAATGTACACCATCTAGTCAGTTGAGGTGACTCTCTGAATGAATTCATATTCAGAGTGTTCCTTTTATGTTTTTATAAATTCTGTAATGAAGGTCCTTTACTTTTGAGAGTCAGGTATTTAAATATTCATTATAAAAAATCCAAACATCAGTAGCTAATGTGCCACATTCTCACATATTGTATTTGATCTTTGACGTGCACATATTCCTGTAGCAATAGCTATAACTTAAACATTGTCATTTTTTCCAATAAAATATTAAAAAGGTATTTTTAATATACATAAACCTGAACTCTAATGACTGTTTTAGGTAAAAGGTAGTGTATACACTGATGATCACTTGAAAATTTTACTTGGCATAAATTCACTTAATCATTATGAAAAACACACTTCCATTCCAGATGCCTTTGAGTGTTCCAAGATGCTTTGTGATCAGTATTATTTAACATCTCCAGAATTAAAGCTAACACAAGTGAATGGTAAGTTATAAATTAGATATATTTTAATCTGTAGAAAATTCAGTCTTCTCCCAGTATGATTTCTTCCTGTATATACAAAGCAATTTCTGTGTTCCTTTTTTCCCTTCTGAACTTGCCTAGAATTTTTACACTTATTTTTTTTTTTTGAAGCCAAGGCTCTCTTTATCTCAACTGGAAAGTTCCAATTGAGTATATTCAGTTGCTAAAGACAATTCATAAAGAAGAGTGGTTTGAGCAGATAATGTAGGATTTAGGGCAGCGGCTAAGTTCCAGTATCCTAGATCAAAGAAAGATTGCTAACTTCAGAATGTGGGGATAAGGCAGGCAGAGTAGGAGGAACCACTTGGTAATGGAGATATATTCCTAAGGAGGTTACTTATCAGACCTGAAAACAAAAATACTTTAAATTGTACTATAAGAAAGAAGCCAGTCATAGAAGGACAAATACTATGTGCCTGCACTTACATAAGGTATCAAAAATCGTCAAGCTCATAGAAGTGGAGAGTTGAATGGTGGTTGCCAGAAGCTGAAGAGGGGAAATGGGGAGCTGCTATTCAGTAGGTATACAGTTTCAGTTATGCAAGATGAATAAGTTCTAGAGATCCGCTCTACAGCACCACTCTTATAGTTAACAACACGGTATTGCATAGTTAAATATTTAAGGTATATCTCATGTTAAATGTTTTTACCAAAAATTAAAAAAAAATTTTTCATGTAAGTATACACCATGGTTTTGGAAGCAGAACATACTTCAGAAGGGCTTCCCACACTGCCTCAAGTAATTACAGGATGAGTGCAATGCACTATTTTTATCTTATCCCATAGTTGCTTCTCAAAGCAAGACCGTACACTTAAATTGGAATAACCTTCTCCTTGCCACTCAAAGAAAACATCTTTTTCAAGTAATTATTATACAGGAACAATATTTGTTGGTGGAGAGAATTTAAATCAAGGTTGCTCAAATTAAGAGTACCCTAGCTCATGGATTTTGGAAAGGGAAATGGAACTGATGGCTAAACTAAAAGTAGGAGTGGACTGAAAAATATTTCTCAGCATTAACAGAAATGTTGCATAATACTTGCAGATAAACTGCTTGAACTGTTCACTGAAATAAAGAGGAAATTGTGCCAGACCTTGTTTTCAAACTCTGCCAAGGCCTGAAACACTGAAGAATAATACTTTTTTTTTTTTCTATTCAGAGTATTATGAGGTTTTTGTTTCTGTTTTCTGTAGCCTCTTGGTGAAATTTAAGCATAGTTAGCCTATGGGATTTTATGTTTAATTCACAAAAATCGAGAATAACCAGATGGGTTATTTTCCCATGCATTAAAAATATGAAAATTACAGCTGCTGCTGCTAGCATCAATTTTGATGTTATTGTAGACTTTTACATTTATTTTTCTTATTTCTTAAAATGCATATAATTTTAACTCTGCAAGTGTTCAATACAAAAGTTTTGAAAGTAGAAATAACTAATCCACGTAATCTAATTTAGAGCATCCTCATTTTACATTTATCTGGCTTTATGTATTTGTACAGAAATGCAAACATTAAATCATAGAGCACTAAGAAGCAACTGTAATAACATTTTGAAAATAAGCCAGCTGTGTTTACTGTTTGGAAGGGAAGGTTCTAAGGTAGGATTTTAGAGGAGGATGGGGAGTATCCCAATTCTGTTCAAATCTAAAATATTAATCAAATAGATATGACAATATATTTTAATGAAATATTTGTTTCCCAATTCTAAATGAGCTTAATTTTTTTCTAGTAAAATTTCCAGGCCAACCAATTCATATTGTGTATGTTCCATCTCACCTTCACCATATGCTCTTTGAATTATTCAAGGTAAGACACTTCACAATAATTGCATTTTTTAAAAAAGTTCACTGGTTACATTTTTATTTCATTTATCATCCTCTACTGAACAGGAGCCTCACTCTCTTCTCCCAAGCATGCTTCTGTGTTCTAACAGAAAGAAGCTACAGTTAATGTTTGAAAGGGTACATGCAGTTCCTTGTAGCATCAACATGTATTTGAGAATGTACAATATGACCCACTATGTCACGCTCCCTGTTCCCATTATATTCAAGTGTCCAACAGAGCACTAGTTATTCATGCATTCATTAAGGAAGGTCATGGGGTGAAATACTTCAGTGACCGAGGCCTGTTTACCTCCACCCCTATGGCCGGTCCAACTCCAAATCCAGAAATTCAGGTCCAGAATTACTGGAGGTGGCAGGGCCCCCGTCTATGACTAGAATATATTCGGAGGACAGTCAGCTCTTTCAGTGATCTACTTTAATGTGAATGTGCATCACCTGGGAGTTTTGCTAAAATTCAGATGCTGTGGGTCTGGGATTGGGCCTGAGATTCCGAATTTCTAATAAGCTGACAGTTGATGCCGCTGGTCCACGGTCCACACTTTTCATAGCAGGACAGTACGGTGTGTGTGTGCTAAGTCACTTCAGTCCTGTCCGACTCTTTGTGATTTTATGGACCGTAGCCCATCAGGCTCCTCTGTCCATGGGATTCTCCAGGCCAGAATACTGGAGTGGGTTGCCATGCCCTCCTCCAAGGGATCTTCCCAATGCAAGGATCGAACCTGCGTCTCTGGCATCTCCTGCATTGTCAGGCAGGTTCTTTACCACTAGAGCCACCTGGGAAGCCCAAACAGAAGGACAGTGCTTCTCAGACTTCAGTGTGCATTACAGTCACCAGAGGCCTTGTTAAATATGGATTCTTCTGCCGATCTCAGAGATTCTGATACCCTCTACCTGAGAATGTGCATTTCTAACAAGCTCTTAGAGGATGTGGCTGTTACAGGTCTGTGATAGTCAGGTACTAAGGATCAAATCCTGTCCCAGGTTCTAAGCCCACACTAAAACTCTATCCTTACACCAAAAGATAGAAAAACACTTGAAGCTTTGTGATGGTTCCTGAGTCCCCTGGCCTGGAGAGGAGGAAGCCTTAAAAAAAAGAAATGTGAAATCTGCCTCTGATATAACTCAGAGAACCCACTATTTCCTAACTTATTCTAATACTAGTGCAATGAGGTATTGATTGTACTACAAACATCTGATCTATTTTATTTCACTTCAGCTAATGATTAGAACTTAACATTGTTATATAGAAACCGGAAAGCAGATAACCTAACAGAAGGGTAGGAGAAAAATGGGTAAAATAAACCAAACTTTGTATGAAATTCATCTAGCTGTCTGAAAACTTATTTGGGTTTCTTTCTGTTAAAGGACAAAGACTCTTTTTTGTTGACTTGATTTACTTTAAAATTGAACGGTTCAACTCATAATAGTTATTTTGCCATCATAGGTAAAAGTTAAGATGATAATCAAATGCAGATTGAAATTTAATTTAGAATTATTTACTATCCTTTAACATAGTAACAGCATTTTCCCATCAAATTTTATAAAAGCCAATAAATTGGTTCAATGATTCACTGTTTATTTGTTATATAATAGTCTTTGGTGCTAAGATGTAAAATGTAATGGAAAGTCAGAAAAGAGAGAGCCAGGAAATGGACTATAAAAACCAATTTCTACATTTAAATTAAGCTTACAAATAAGAACTTGACAGCTAGCAGAATTGTTTTTCCATTAGACATTACTCCCAAGAGCTATATTACATGATAAATGAATATTTTTTATTATACATCCTGCATGACACATTCATAAATGGCTATTCACAGAGCTATTTTACTCCTAACTTAAAAAAGTAAAATAAGAACTTTGAATTACCCTCTGTGCTTTCATTTTAAACATAAAAACAATTATTTATTGTCCCTCATCCTTCTGCCACTGAATACCTTGTGGTTTTGTTTTCTTTAGAATGCAATGAGGGCCACAGTTGAACACCAGGAAAACTGGCCTTCCCTGACACCAATTGAGGTGATTGTTGTCTTGGGGAAAGAAGATCTTACAATTAAGGTAACTATTCTGTTTTGTCTTTTGAGTCCTTCTTAAGAGAATTTTTAAAAAGGAGTCAATAATAATAAAGCTCTCTGCTTTGAGCTACAGATCAAAGTCATGTACACCAGGTGAAGACAAGACATTTTTGTATAGACAAATATACATTGTTTTTAGCATATAGCTCTGATGACTTGTTTGTTTAAGATTTCAGACAGAGGAGGTGGTGTTCCCCTGAGAGTCATTGACCGTCTCTTCAGTTACATGTACTCCACTGCACCAACGCCTGTGATGGATAATTCCCGGAATGCTCCACTGGTAAGACCAATTAAATGGCTAAGTTCACCCCAGCCACCTAGCTCTAAATGTAGAGGAAGGATTACAAGGATGTATTTAGGCAAATTAATTAGTTTAGTTAAACTGGGCATGGGGGATATGAGAAGGAATGATAAAGCCAACTAAGAAACAGTTATCCAAGGGGTTTCCGATTGGAAGCAGAAGATATGTGTCTAAGTTCTAGGACATCAGTATCAGGGAATATATTTTGTATTTCTATGATTGTGTTCACTTCTTTATCAGTAACTGATCTTTCCCTTCCAGGCTGGTTTTGGTTACGGCTTACCGATTTCTCGTCTCTATGCCAAGTACTTTCAAGGAGATCTAAATCTCTACTCTTTGCCAGGATACGGAACTGATGCTATCATCTACTTAAAGGTAACCTTTAAATCAAATATTAAAAAAAAAGCATATTTCTGAAAAGATTGCTTCTGAGTTCTGTGGTCCATGGTGAATACACCAAACTGAGTTAGCACAAATATTGACCACAAGCCATTACATTTTATGTTTGGTATGTGTAAATATACTGATTAATATTTAGTATGGTAATATGCCAAAAAGGAAGTGAGGCAACCCTACCTGCCTCAATGAAGCAAAATGGTTTCCCAAGAAGCACAGTAGTTTCTGAATGAGGAGATGCTCACGTGAATTTTTCAAGGCTGCTTGACATCTGTGAGAATAGCTGTAGTTTTGTTTTACTTAGGTTTGTGGGAAATGCATATATGCTAATAATGTTTCAGCCTAGAAGACAAGATACTCAAGACCTTAAGCTGACCTTATTAGAAATCCAGGGGAAGGAAAGCTGACAGCTAAGAAGCTGTCAATGGGGTGCCTGGCACTTCCTGTTTAAACTTTAAAACTCGGTACATGTTTTTTCCATTTGTGATAAAGCCTCAATTTATTTGTTAAGGTCACTGTCCTGATTCTGGTTAATCATTTGCCAACTAGTTCAAATGAAAATACATTCACAGTCATTAGCAACTAAAACATTAAGCTTCCAGGCTCCTGTTCTGCGCAAGGGAAGTATTTACTACATGGTCATAGGACACCTGAAATAGTTAATGTATTCATTTGTTAAACAGTAAAAATGTCTTCAATGTATTGAGAAAGATTAATGTATTATAGATCTACAGTATCAGACTTTAATAGATCCATAGTATCAGGTTAGGACTCTCAGTTTATTACATATACAGACATTTTGCCTGGAAAACCTATTTGTCTATTTTTATTCAACTCTATGAGAAGGAAATGGCAACCCACTCCAGTATTCTTGCCTGGAGAATCCCAGGGACGGAGGAGCCTGGTGGGCTGCCGTCTATGGGGTCGCACAGAGTCGGACACGACTGAAGTGACTTAGCAGCAGCAGCAGCATGACACTAGCAATATCCAGATAAGGGGCATGTGTAACTACTGAACACAAATACTGTTCCCTAATTTATTTTGTTGTTCAGTCGCTAAGTCGTGTCTGGCTCTTTGTGACACCATGGACTGCAGCATGCCAGGCTTCCCTGTCCTTCACTTATCTCCCAGAGTTTGCTCAAACTCATATCCACTGTGTCAGTGATGCTATCTAACCATCTCATCCTCTGCCACCCTCTTCTCCTCCTGCCCTCCTAATTTATAATTGTATCTATACTGTTTCAGCACCTATAGGGTATAGATAATATTTATTTTTCAATTTTCTTTCATATAGTGCCTACTATACCATGGACTCTTGGTGTGCTTTTATTACTAAATTAATTAAAAGAATGTATTTGAATGTTTGAATGCTTACCTCTGAGTTTCTTTTGAACAATCGAATAATCTCTCTGGTTTGATTTTTCCCTCTTTCAGGCTCTGTCTTCTGAGTCCATAGAAAAACTCCCAGTCTTTAACAAATCAGCCTTCAAACATTATCAGACGAGCAGCGAGGCTGGAGACTGGTGTATCCCAAGCAAGGAACCAAAGAACCTGGCGAAGGAAAAAGTGGCTGCGTGAGGATAGTCTCGCGGACACGCTAAGGGATCAAAGTGGGTCTGTGCCAGGGCTGCTTCCTGAACGTTTGCCCGTGAACTCTCGTTTCCTCAAAAACAAGCAACAGCAACAAAAACTCCTTGATCTGAACACTGATGTGACCGGAAGAGAGTTCCTTTCTGTGACCCAGGCGAGCACAGTGCAGGACCACAGGACTAACAGCTGGCCAGCTCTTTATTCTCCTAACTTAGAATAATGTATGAGTTTGTGTCAAATCCTGAAGAAGGAATAAGCCTGTTTACCATCAACAAAAAGGGGAATGAGTGAGAAGGGAAGATGAAGGCTAGCAGTTTCAACCGACTGATACTTTAGGCCACTGATGGATGTCATCAGATATTGGTATTTACGGCAGTACTTTCCTGCCACTCAAAGGATGAGGGCTTATTTTATACTGTATGATTAGAAATGTATGTAAACATATATTTCATAAATATCTATGCATTCTAGACGTGAAAAGTCAGTGACTAAAATAACATTTACTTTGAATGAGAACACATGAGCCAACACGCTTTATTCAAAGTTGCAGCCAAGACCTGGGTCTATGTAAAAACTCGGAAGAAAGCCCCTTCTGATATATACAGTGCCTTTACTATGTTGCTTTTCCTGTTCACACCTCAGATAAAAGGTGAGCACTTATTGCAAGGTGCATATGTCTTGGTTGAATTTAAAATGTGCACTGAATTCTGGATGTTGGCAGTTGGAGGGGGAGAAGAATTGCCAAAGTGATAGCAAAACCTCACCTTTCTTTGCTTATAAATGAAACAGAAGTAGATTGGAAAAACCAGTATTAGGGAAAGATATCAGGCATTCAGAATCTAACTCAGTAGGAAGGGCTGTTCTCCACCCTGCAGTGGTGGAAATCCAAAGGCATCTATTTTCTAGGCTTAAAGAGATATATATTTTTATATATTTAATTATGTTCTCTACACTCCACCACTAACATCTGATAAAAAATTGTAATTAACAAATGGTTCAAGAACATTGGAATTTAAATACTTCCTGGAGTTGGGAGTATTTTTTAACAAATAGCCTGCGGGTAAGAGGTTTTCACGCCATGGACGGGTGCTTTCAGTTGTAAATTGTTGTGAATGAGAGCTAATGCATGAAAGCTGTAAAGCGTATGGCACTTTGGGGGAGTTCAGGTGGAATGTGCAGGTGGACAGGGCAGTCTAGCACATTCCTCTCAGAGACGAAACGAAGAAACACAAGGAAAGAAGGAAGGAAAGAAGAAAGATGGAAAAGGAGGACGGAGGGAAGGCGAAGGCAAGCATCTTGCTATATTCCCCATAAATTATTTCAAGAAATGACCCATATTATCATGGATAAATTATTGACGAGGATGAATTGGTGTTTTTCAAAACAGTATGGTTTCTTTCAGGGGTTTTTTCACTCTTACAAGATAATAGGCTTAGACTCTTTTGTGAAACCGGAATATTAAAAAAAAAAAAAAAAAACACCAGCTAGCATTTTCTGTTTTGTAAAATAATGAGTACCATCTATATGTTGGATTTAACATTTGTGTTTAATTTTCTTACGGCCTAGTGTTGTGGTGCTTCTGGTAGTGGCCATAGAAGGCTCGAACAATTTGCTGTGGATTTCAGATTTTATCATCAGAAGTCCTGGAGGAGACTTTCTTGATTATGGGACTCTGGCTCATGCATTTATTGACTATATACAACTATTTGCAATAGAATATTCGACTTTTCAAAAATCTAAACATTTTTGCATGTAAATATTTGTGTTTACCAAAAGAATTAAAGCAGTTGATTAATAGTTACCCAAATACTGTGAACTGTCTTTAAGACACTAGAGAAAAAGAAATATTGGTATCTCAGTAACATCAAATGTGTAAATGGAGCTCTATAAAACAGAAATAGTCCATATTGGTATTTGTGAAATCGTGAAAGAGCTTTCGGATCCTAGTGGATGGAAACTGAATGTTCAGGCCCACTTAAATTATAAATGTATAAATTGTGTTTTTGTGTCTAGGTTATGTACAAAGAAATGTGATAATTTTTATAATAAATATTTTTTATTATAATGATAGATGTAATCTTTTAAAGTGCTTTTCTTAAATTAATGGAAAATACTAAGAAGAATTTGAGGTAAAAGTTTTCCTCACTTTACATCAAACCTCATTTATATATTGGTTTTGGAAAACTTAAAATCTTAATTTTTAAATGAAAGATAAACACCTTATAGCATTCCAGAAATTTCTGATTGTCCTTTGCTTTCTTGGTTATGCCCCAATAACACATAGAAAAATGTATGTTTATCTACATGAATAAATTAAATAATCAGTTTTGTAATGCATGTATTCTCTGTATTTTTGGGATAAATCTACTTTAAAGTCTCACTTAGTGACTGTATTTGCAAATACAGTAGAGTATCAAAATAATTGCCTAGATAATTTAGGTTCCCAAACAATTTATAGATTAAATATATGAACAATAATACAGTAGCAATATGACAGAAGTACTAAATTAAGTAGTGACATGTTTTATCTTTGTTCAGTTCACACTCTTTCTTTACTAATTTAATCCTATTTTATCATTTGACAACCTTCTCTGCTCACCTCCATAATGCCCTTATTGCAGAGTTTGTAACAAAAAGAAGGGAGGGAGTGAAGGAGAGAGGGAAGCAGAAGGAAGAAAGAGAAGAAGGGAGGGAGGGTAAAAAGAAAAGCAATTAGAATAAAATACAATTAGTGGAATGAGTTTGCCATTACTGAATACTAAAATCTTGTCAGGGTAATCATCAATTCAGTTGCTCAGTCAAGTCTGACTCTTTGCGACCCCATGGACTACAGCAAGCCGTGTCCATCACTAACTCCAGGAGTTTATTCAAACTCATGTCCATTCAGTTGGTGATGCCCTCCAACCATCTTGTCCTCTGTTGTCCCCTTCTCCTCCTGTCTTCAATCTTTCCCAGCATCAGGGTCTTTTTCAATGAGTCAGTTCTTCGCATCAGGTGGCCAAAGTATTGGAGTTTCAGCTTCAGCATCAGTCCTTCCAATGAACACTCAGGACTGATCCTTTAGGATGGACTGGTTGGATCTCCTTGAAGTCCAAGGGACTCTCAAGAGTCTTCTCCAACACCACAGTTTAAAAGCAACAATTCTTCCGCACTCAGCTTTCTTTATAGTCCAACTCTCACGTCCATACATGACCACTGCAAAAACCATAGCTTTGACTAGACAGACCTTTGTTGGCAAAGTAATGTCTCTGCTTTTTAATATGTTGTGCAGGTTGGTCATAACTTTTCTTCCAAGGAGCAAGCGTCTTTTAATTTCATGGCTGCAATCACCATCCACAGTGAGTTTGGAGCCCCCAAAAATAAAGTCTGTCACTGTTTCCACTGTTTCCCCATCTATTTCCCATGAAGTGATGGGACCAGATGCTATGATCTTAGTTTTCTGAATGTTGAGCTTTAAGCCAACTTTTTCACTCTCTTCTTTGACTTTCATCAAGAGGCTCTTTAGTTTTTCTGCACTTTCTGCCATAAGGGTGGTGACATCTGCATATCTGAGGTTATTGGTATTTCTCCGGGCAATCTTGATTTCAGCTTGTGCTTCATCCAGCCCAGCGTTTTTCATGATGTACTCTTCATATAAGTTAAATAAGCAGGGTGACAATATATAGCCCTGATGTACTCCTTTCCCAATTTGGAACCAGTCTGTTGTTCCATGTCCAGTTCTAACTGTTGCTTCCTGACCTGCATACAGATTTCTCAAGAGGCAGGTCTGGTGGTCTGGTATTCCTATCTCTTTCAGAATTTCCCACAGTTTGTTGTGATCCACACAGTCAAAGGCATAGGTGTAGTCAATAAAGCAGAAATAGATGTTTTTCTGGAACTCTCTTGCTTTCTTGATGATCCAGTGGATGTTGGCAATATGACCTCTGGTTCCTCTGCCTTTTCTAAATCTAGCTTGAGCATCTGGAAGTTCATGGTTCACATATTGCTGAAGCCTGGCTTGGAGAATTTTGAGCATTACTTTACTAGCATGTGAAATGAGTGCAATTATGCGGTAGTTTGAGCATTCTTTGGCATTGCCTTTCTTTGGGATTGGAATGAAAACTGATCTTTTCCAGTATTGTGGCCACTGCTGAGTTTTCCAAATTTGCTGGCATATTGAGTGCAGCACTTTCACAGCATCATCTTTTAGGATTTGAAATACTCAACTGGAATTCCACCATCTCCACTAGCTTTGATGCTTCCTAAGGCCCACTTGGCTTTGCATTCCAGGATGTCTGGCTCTAGGTGAGTGATCATACCATTGTGATTATCTGGGTCATGAAGATCTTTTTTGCATAGTTCTTCTATGTATTCTTGCCAGCTCTTCTTAATATCTTCTGCTTCTGTTAGGTGCACATAATTTCTGTCCTTTATTGTGCCCATCTTTGCATGAAATGTTCCCTTGGTATCTCTAAGAATAATCATATGTGAATAAAAAAATACCATCAACCTACAGCATTAGATCCTAAAGAACCTACACCTAAGCCCTTAATCAGTGACACTCCCCTTCATTTCTTCTTTTATCAAGGAAGTACCACACTGTGTCCAAAGAAAGCCCAGGAACACATACATACATGGGATTTAGCTCCCCACCCCAGTATTCTTGGCTGGGAAATCCCATGGACAGAGGGGCCTGGTGGGCCTCAGTCCATATGGTTGCAGGGAGTCGGACATGACTGAGCAACCAACTTTTCCACTGAATTAAGCTACTTGGGAGGTAGGCTGTTACCATGCCCTGGGCTCAGAGCTCCATCTATATTTCCATAAAAACCGAAAGACTTCAAGTTCCAAAATCTCTGTTTATGCACACATACATCTTTTTGAATTTTCAAGTTCAACAAAGCGGACTAAATTTTCATTAAAACTATTTTTATAACATTTCCCCCAAATTTCAAATTTGGTTCAAAATGGTAAGAGTATTTGATCTTAACTATAATAACATGGGCAAGGAGAGATCATTGTGAGCTAATAGCTTAAGCATTGGCCTTAAAATTTATTTATTCTCCTACTACATTTTCACGTACTATATTTACATTTAGATATGTACCAATACTGCAAATGTGCATGGAATCGCCAAATCACGTTGGCCTGTCTTAATGAAAGTATTGAGGAATTTTCATAAGTTCACAGGAGCTCCTGTAAGAGGTTGCCAAGCCCCCCACCTTGAACAGTTGGAGCAGCAGGCTTCTATCTCCATTAACATTCTATCCATACATCTCTTGGGGGGATGTTTCACTTTTCACCTTACATCACAGTTACTTACGTAAAGTGAGTGAAAGTCCCTCAGTCATGTCCAACTCTTTATGACCCCATGGACTATACAGTCCATGGAACTGTCTAGGCCAGAATACTGGAATGGGAAGCCTTTCCCTTCTCCAGGGGATCTTCCCAACCCAGGGATCAAACTCAGGTCTCCCACATTGCAGGCAGATTCTTACCAGCTGAGCCACAAGGGAAGCCCAAGAATACTAGACTGGGTAGCCTATCCCTTCTCCAGAGGATCTTCCCGAGTAAGGAATTGAACCGGGGTCCTCTGCTTTGCAGGCAGAGACTTTACCAACTGAGCTATGACAGTTACTTAGATACTCAATAAATGTTTCCTGGATAAATACATGAATAAACACATTAAATAACCTCTGTCTTTAGAACAGCATCCCTGCATTTAAAAGCAATTTAAACTCTGTGTTAAATGTGGAGAAATAACTCCAGAAAGAATGAAGAGATGGAGCCAAGCAGAAAAACCCAGTGGTGGATGTGACTGGGGATGGAAGTCAAGTCCTATGTTGGAGAGAGCAATATTGCATAGGAACCTGGAATGGTAGGTCCATTAATCTAGGAAAATAGGAAGTGGTCAAACAGTGTTCACAAGAGTGAACACTGACATTTTAGGAATCGGTGAACTGAAATGGACTGAAATGGGTGAATTTAACTCAGATGACCATTACAGCTACTACTGTGGGCAGGAATCCCTTAGAAGAAATGGAGTGGCCATCATGGTCAACCAAAGAATCTGAAATGCAGTACTTGGATGCAATCTCAAAAATGACAGAATGATCTCTGTTCATTTCCAAGGCAAACCATTCAATATCACGGTAATCCAAGTCTATGCCCCGACCAGTAATGCTGAAGAAGCTGAAGTTGAAAGGTTCTAAGAAGACCTACAAGACCTTCTAGAACTAACACCCAAAAAAGATGTCCTTTCCATTATAGGGGACTCGAATGAAAAGTAGGAATTCAAGAACACCTGGAGTAATAGGCAAATTTGGCCTTGGAGTACAGAATGAAGCAGGCCAAAGGCTAATAGAGTTCTGCCAAGAGAATGCACTAGTCATAGCAAACACCCTCTTCCAACAACACAAGAGAAGACTCTACACATGGACATCACCAGATGGCCAACACTGAAATCAGACTGATTATATTATTTGCAGGCAAAGATGGAGAAGCTCTATACAGTCAGCAAAAATAAGACTGGGAGCTGACTGTGGCTCAGATCATGAACTCCTTATTGCCAAATTCAGACTTAAATTGCAGAAAGTAGGGAAAACCACTAGACCATACAGTTACAACCTAAATCAAATCCCTTACCATTATACAGTGGAAGTGAGAAATAGATTTAAGGGACTAGATCTGATAGATAGAGTGCCTGATGAACCATGGATGAAGGTTTGTGACATTGTACAGGAGACGGATCAAGACCATCCCCAAGAAAAAGAAATGCAAAAAAGCAAAATGGCTGTCTGAGAAGAAAAAAGCAAAGGAGAAAAGGAAAGATATACCCATATGAATGCAGAGTTCCAAAGAATAGCAAGGAGAGATAAGAAAGCCTTCCTCCGTGATCAATGCAAAGAAATAGAGGAAAACAATAGAATAGGAAAGACTAGAGATCTCTTCAAGAAAATTAGAGCTACCAAGGGAACATTCCATGCAAAGATGGGCTCAATAAAGGACAGAAATGGTATGGACCTAACAGAAGCAGAAGATATTAAGAAGAGCTGGCAAGAATATACAGAAGAACTCTATAAAAAAGATCTTCATGACCCAGATAATCAGGATGGTGTGATCACTCACCTAGAGCCAGACATCCTGGAATGTGAAGTCAAGTAGGCCTTAGGAAGCATCACTACGAACAAAGCTATTGGAGTTGACAGAATTCCAGTTGAGCTATTTCAAATCCTAAAAGATGATGCTGTGAAAGTGCTGCACTCAATATGCCAGCAAATTTGGAAAACTCAGCAGTGGCCACAGGACCAGAAAAGGTCAGTTTTCATTCCAATCCCAAAGAAAGGCAATGCCAAAGAATGCTCAAAGTACCACACAATTGCACTCATCTCACACGCTAGCAAAGTAATGCTCAAAATTCTCCAAGCCAGGCTTCAGCAATACGTGAACTGTGATCTTCCAGATGTTCAACCTGGTTTTAGAAAGGCAGAGGAACCAACGATCAAATTGCCAACATCCACTGGAGCATCGAAAAAGCAAGAGAGTTCCAGAAAAACATCTATTTCTGCTTTATTGACTACACCTAAGTCTTTGACTGTGTGGATCACAATAAACTGTGGAAAATTCTGAAACAGATGGGAATACCAGAACACCAGACCTGCCTCTTGAGAAATCTGTATGCAGGTCAGGAAGCAACAGTTGGAACCAGACATGGAACAACAGACTGGTTCCAAATACGAAAAGGAGTATGTCAAGGCTGTATATTGTCACTCTGCTTATTTAACTTATATGAAGAGTACATCATGAGAAATGCTGGGCTGGATGAGGCACAAGATTACCAGGAGAAATATCAGTAACCTTAGATATGCAGATGACACCACCCTTATGGCAAAAATCGAAGAACTAAAGAGCTTCTTGATGAAAGTCAAAGAGGAGAGTGAAAAAGTTGGCTTAAAGCTCAACATTCAGAAACCAAAGATCGTGGCATCTGGTCCCATCACTTCATGGGAAATAGATGGGGTAACAGTGGCTGACTTTATTTTTGGGGGCTCCAAAATTACTTCAGATGGTGACTACAGCCATGCAATTAAAAAATATTCACTCTTTGGAAGAAAAGTTATGACCAACCTAGACAGCATATTAAAAACCAGGGACATTACTTTGCCAACAAAGGTCTGTCTAGTCAATGCTATGGTTTTTCCAGTAGTCAAGTATGGATGTGAGAGTTGGACTATAAAGAAAACTGATCGCCAAAGAATTGATGCTTTTGAGCTGTGGTGTTGGAGAAGACTCTTGAGATTCCCCTGGACGGCAAGGAGATCCAACCAGTCCATCCTAAAGGAGATCAGTCCTGAGTGTTCATTGGAAGGACTGGTGTTGAAGATGAAATGCCAATACTTTGGCCATTTAATGTGAAGAGCTGACTCATTTGAAAAAACCCTGATGCTGGGAAAGATTTAAGTAAGGAGGAGAAGGGGACGACAAAGGATGAGATGGTTGGATGGCATCACCAACTCAATGGACATGATTTTGGGTAAACCCTGGGAGTTTGTAATGGACAGGGAGGCCTGGTGTGCTGTGGTCCATGGGATCGCAAAGAGTTGAACATGACTGAGTGACTGAACTGAGCTGAACATCAAATTTTATAAGATTTTAAGCTTTAAATGGTATTTAAAAGTTTTACAACACTGCAGAAATTCTGGAATATTTTTCCAAGCCAGGTAAATTGCAATTGATCTTGTTTAATGTAGCTCTCCATTGGAGCCCTCTGGCCATTAAAAATTATCACATATTTCAAAGAAAGTAAATAATGGATAAGTTATAACTACTAAGGAAATTTCTTGAGCAAATGGGTTGGTATTTCAGACTTTATTAGTATTCTTCCTTGTTGTTCACCTTGGATGAAAATAATATCACCATCCATATTTCATGGCCTCTTAATGGAAATAAGCAACTGTCTTTTAATGAGATTTTTCAGTTCCTACTGAAGTGCAAATAAACATTAAAAGCCACTCAAAACCAACAGAAATGTCAGTAGCCTTGAAAACATGTTGAATCTATTAAATGATGTGAAAATGATGTGAGCTGTCTTAGTGATATATCCAGCAAGGAAATAATAAAATTTATCAACAAATTATGAGACATCATTTTCATGTTTACTGCCATCGTTCAGTATAATGAGAGTAACACAGAAGTGGTTGTCAAATAATGCAATATAGCTAAGAATTATTTATTAGCATATTATTTTCTATAAATGTAAAAGGATACTTTAATATATAAAACACATAGCTTATTAAATGGCAAAGTCTTGAGGTTTTTTTTATCAATTCCATTAAAACTATACCTTTTAATATGTGTTTAGCCCCCAAAATGTACTTTGATATTTGGTAGAATTGCCCTTAACTCAGTCTTTTTTTTTTTTTTAATTCACTTTTAAGAATAACAAAATATGTTTGAAATTATAAATTTGTGACTTAAAAATGAATTAAAAATTTGAATACGAAAATGAAAATTTTATACCATGTTCTTAGGCAATTCTTCTTACCTATTTGAGTCCCAGTTTTCTCATCTACCTGTATGAAATAATAATGAATTCTAGTTGCTTAAGGAAGACACTTCTAATTATAGAGTCTTGGAGTCTATTCTTGTAACAAGCAAAAACACTTTTGCTGCTTCTTTAATTGCATTTATATGAGATGATGGATGTTCAGCCAACTTATCATGGTAATTATTTCATGATGTATATAGATAAAATCCTTATGTTGTACACCTTAAACATATACAGTACTGTATGTCTATTGTATATCAATAAAACTGGAAGGGAAAGAACTCTCACAAAGTGAATGAATGAATAATAAAGTTTAAAAGATACAATAGTGATGAACTTTATTTTTAATTTTTATCTTATATTAGAATATAACTGATTTACAACATTATGTTAGTTTTCCGTGTACAGCAAAGTGAGTCAATTATGCATATACATACAGCTATTCTTTTTCAGATTCTTTTCCATATAGGTTGTTACAGAGTATTGAGTAGAATTCCCTGTGGTACACAATAGGTCCTTGTTGACTATCTATTTTATAAATAGTAGTATACTGTTGCCTGGGAAATCCCATGGACTGAGGAGCGTGATAGGCTGCAGTCCTATCACGGGGTCGCGAACAGTCGGACACGACTGAGCGACTTCACTTTCACTTTTCCCTTTCATGCATTGGAGAAGGAAATGGCAACCCACTCCAGTGTTCTTGCCTGGAGAATCCCAGGGATGGGGGAGCCTGGTGGGCTGCCGTCTATGGGGTCACAAAGAGTCGGACACTACTGAAGTGACTTGGCAGCAGCAGCAGCAGTATGTTTATGCTAATCCCAAACTCCTAATATCCCTATCCCTTTCCCCTTTGGTACCAATAAGTTTGTTATCTAAATCTGTGAGTCTGTTTCTGTTTTATAAATAAGTTCATTTGTATCATTTTTAAAATTCCACATATAAGTGATTTACTTCACTTAATATGATAATCTCTAGGTCCATGAGTGAATGCAGTTTTTGAATCTACATTTTCTAATAATTCTTTACTGAACAGCCTGCCTCCAATTTCTCTTCAGTTCAAAGTAGGCTTTTCATAATACTACTGTCAAGCTCAGAATCTTTTGCTACCTTCAAGTGCCTAAGAATCAGATATCTATAATTTCCTATAATCCAACCAATATAACCAATCTTACAATTTATATATTCTGTTACTGAACTGTTTAGTATATTGTCTTCTAAATATGCAACAAACATTTTCCTTTTGATCACTGTAAATGCCCTTCTTTTCTTCTCTGCCTTTTTTCTAAATGCTACTCAATCTTCTAGACCCAACTCGTACCCCTCTCCATGGACTGAGCATCCCAGTCCAAAGTGCCTTCTCTCCCAACTTCCTCCCCTAAGCTCTCACATGGGCAGGGCCATTTCAGTATTTATGATTTAATTCCTAAGGTCGCCTGTTAAATGTTATAGAGAGGTATAAAATCCAGGAACCCAATTAGATTGTGTTTTCCCTGCAATCCAGGACCATGTATAACACACACCTGTATACAAACCATGATGTGAAGCCTGTCTCCTGTATTGTAGATATAAAAAATATTCCTTGATTAATATATTTCTGATGTGTTGGGAAGACAGAGGAAATCAATGAAACAATTCCTGATTGAGCAGATTATTCTACTGATCTAGAACCAAAGCCACCCATCTTAATATCAAGGGCCCTCAGCATTTCTTCTCAACCTGGGAAGGATCCATGTTAATTTCCAGATGGATCATGGCTGTAATATATACATACAAACTAACTTAAACGTTTTATTTCAGGCTTAAAACTAGGTCTGTGTCCCCAGGGAGCTGAGAGTTACAGAGACACAAACACATGGGAAACTGAATCATGACCAAAGATTTTACTAGCAGTTCAAGTCAATAAGAGAGGAGACACCATAATTCCCAACATACATAGCCAGGAATATTCTTTAACATTAATTACTATAGAAATTTAAAAAAGGAAAGATGATTTCAGGCCAAAGTGACTACGTGGAAAGAGGACACTCTTAGGGGGAACAAGTGGGAAGAAGGGGCTTCCCCGATGGCTCAGACAGTAAAGAATCTGCCTGCAATGCAGGAGACCAAGGTTCAATCCCTGGGTCAGGGAGATCCCCTGAAGGAGGAAATGGCAACCCACTGTAGTCTTCTTGCCTGGAGAATTCCATGGACAGAGAAGCCTGGCAGGCTACCATCCATGGGGTTGCAAAGAGTCGGATAATGACTGAATGACTAACACACACAGTGAGAAGAAGACCATGAAAACAGAAAATCCAGGGAGAAGATAGGAAATGTATTGCTATATTGGTGCTCAAGTGAATATAGTTTGAATGTCTAGATGTTTGTACCTGGGGCATCAAAGAGCCATTTACTAGGACAGGAAAAGGATCAAACCAGTTCTGTTGACTGAAATCTTAAGATCATACATCTCACTGTCAGCTTATTTACAAGATAACAATGCAGTTATACATGGAATCTAGAAAAATGGTACTGATGAACCTATTTGCAGGGCTGGAATAGAGATGCAGACATAGAGAATGGATTTGTGGACACAGCATGGAAGGAAAGGGAGGGAGGGAGACAGTAGCACTGACATATACACACTGCCTTGTGTGAAACAGACGGCTACTGGGAATCTGCCGCGCAGCACAGGGAGCTCAGCTCTGTGCTCCGTGATGACCTAGAGGGTCTGGATGGGGTGGGAGGGAGCGAGGCTCTTTTGCTCTTGCAAGGGGATGTGTGTATACTTAGAGCTGATTCAGCTATAGCTGATGTATACAATTATAGCTATATAGTTATTGTACTGCAGAAACCAACATAACATTGTAAAGCAATTATCCCCCAATTAAACAGACAAAAGATAATAGTAAGACGAGGTACAAGGCAGTAACCAGCATGATATTCTCAAATGAGAAATTAATTTAATATTTGAATAGCTGAAGAGAGAACCTGTAGTATGATGACCGATGAATGAAAACAGAGGGTTCTTATCCAAGTTTGTCATACGGGTCAGGCATGAAGATTCTGGAGCCAAGCTGCCTACACTTCCATGCCAGCTTTGCCACTTAATAGCCACAGGAAGTTACATAACTTTTCTCTACTTTGGTTTTCTGATCTTTGATATGGGGATAATACTATAGCATCTTTCTTATAGGAATGCTGTGAAAATTAAAATTAGCTAATATATGTAAAACATTCATAACAGTTCTTGATTCATAATAAAATTTACATAGGTATTAGCTATTTTATCCATAATGGTTTTCAAGTAATAGATACTGGATCCTTCTATTAAGTTCTGATACAAATGAGTTGATAAAAAAAAATAATGTTCTTCAGATATGTGGTCATACAGTATGAGCATGCAGTATCACTGATAGTAACAAATTTGCCCCAATATACCCTATTGCCTGATTATGACACTGGGATTAGATTTTGGGGGTCAAAGTATGGTCTGTTGACCTGAAATTGCTGAGTGAGGCTAAAATCTGGGTTCAGGTAGAGATCAAACCCAGACCTTGACCTCTTTAGGAATGCTGCCCAACCAAAACCTGGCTGGATGGTGTTGCCATGTGCTAGCTAATGAGATCCATTAACTTTTGTGGGTCTCTTTGAGAGCTCTGCACAAGACTGTTCCTCCCAGAATATGGAGAAGAGACTGGCTCACTGCACATATAAACAAGCACACAGCACTGTGCCCGAAGCACACTCTCAATAATTGTTCATCGAATGGATGAAAAGAGACTTAAACTCTTAGGCTTCAGTTGTTCCCCAGGCAGCCTCTTTCCCCTTCTAAATATCATATTTCATCTTGTGAAACCAGAATTCCAAATGATAACAAAAGCAAGCACAGAACACATTTTTAAAAAAGGTTTTGAAAACAGTTCTCTGGCCTATTGGAAAGTAGAAAATATTTTCTTATATTTTTCCTGGAACATCTGACAATAATAGTTTTTTTTGTAACTGAAAATATATCCTGCATTCTGTATAGAGTCAGCTATGAGTCTTATTTTTACCTGGTCCAGATAGTTACAAGCAGGATTATACTAATTTAGGAGAAATTATTTTAGGGATAAAACTTTTACCCTAGGAATAAAACTAGGGACTGAACTTGAAGAAACAATTTCATCTACTGGTTACAATATTGACTTGGTCTTTCAAACTATTATTCCCATTGGCTGAAAATATTTATTTCATGTATTAGAAGAAAAACTGGTTTCATATACTTGTTCTTCTCTGAGTCCTTTTAAATTGAACATTGAAAAATTAAGGTGCCAGTTGCTCAGCTGTGTCTGATTCTTTGTGACCCCATGGACGGTAGCCCACCAGGTTCCTCTGTCCATGGGATTCTCCAGGCAAGAATACTGGAGTGGGTTGTCATTTCCTTCTCCAGGGGATCTTCCCAACCCGGGGATCAAATCCGGGTCTCCTGCATTGCTGGCATATTCTTTACCATCTGAGCCACCAGGGAAGCCCTGAAAAAACAATCTTTTGTATTTTGCACTCATGATATGACTGGTCAACGATATCAAGAATCCAAATTCCTTTATCATGGTGAATATTTAACTCCCCGAGAAGGTATATTTGTCTATGGTGTGTGTGTGTGTGTGTGTGTGTGTGTGTGTGTGTGTGTGTATGTGTCTGTGTACTCAGTCATGTCCAACTCTTTGCAACCCCATGGACTGTAGCCTGCCCCACTCCTCTGCCCATGGAATTTTCCAGGCAATAATATTGGAGTGGGTTCCCATGTCCTACTTCAGTGGATCTTCCCAACATAAGGATTGAGCCTACTTCTCTTGCATTTCCTGCATTGGCAGGCAGATTCTTTACCACTGCACCAGCTGGGAAGCTTTAAATTGAACAATAAGTAGGCAAAAAAGAAAACTCTATAGAATTTATTATGCAGCAGATATTTTTCTAAGGATTTTACATTAACCAACCCATTTTCCCTCACAACAACTCATCATTAACTCCTTTGCATAAATGCAGTCCTTTTATCCTCACAGCATCTGTGGTATTATTATCCTACTCCATTTATACATAGCAAACTGGGCCACAAAGCAGTCCAGTAAGTTGCCCCTATCATGGGACAGAGCTGGAGTTTGATTCAAGGCACTCTATACACCTGAGCCTTCACGCTGGAGAAAACATTTCTTCTTTGAGAAAGAACAGTTTAGCATAGCTAATCTACAAGGCAGAGGGACACTGCCACTGACCTCATCACACAGAGCCTAACTGACCAGCTGTGGGCCACTGGATTTCTTCAGACAATATTATCAGAAGTTCCTACCTACTTGCAGAGACATTAGAAGCTTGAAATGTTAATCCAACTCAGACTTTCAACTGAATGAAACTTAATCATTCTTTAGACATTGAGGCAATGTCTAATTTATTCAACAAGCAATCAACAAATATTTGTTAAGCACCACATGCTGCTATGCAGGTCAGGAAGCAACAGTTAGAACTGGACATGGAACAACAGACTGGTTCCAAATAGGAAATGGAGTACGTCAAGGCTGTATATGGTCACTGTGCTTATTTAACTTATATGCAGACTACATCATGAGAAACGCTGGGCTGGAGGAAGCATAAGCTGGAATCAAGATTGCTGGGAGAAATATCAATAACCTCAGATATGCAGATGACACCACCCTTATGGCAGAAAGTAAAGAAGAACTAAAGAGCCTCTTGATGAAAGAGAAAGAGGAGAGTGAAAAAGTTGGCTTAAAGCTCAACATTCAGAAAACGAAGATCGTGGCATCTGATCCCATCACTTCATGGGAAATCGATGGGGAAACAGTGGAAACAGTGTCAGACTTTATTTTTTTGGGCTCCAAAATCACTACAGATGGTGATTGCAGCCATGAAATTAAAAGACGCTTAGTCCTTGGAAGGAAAGTTATGACCAACCTAGATAGCATATTAAAAAGCAGAGACATTGCAAACAAAGGTCCGTCTAGTCAAGGCTATGGTTTTTCCAGTGGTCATCTATGGCTGTGAGAGTTGGACTGTGAAGAAAGCTGAGTGCCGAAGAATTGATGCTTTTGAACTGTGGTGTTGGAGAAGACTCTTGAGAGTCCCTTGGGCTGCAAGGAGACCCAACTAGGCCATCCTAAAGGAAATCAGTCCTGAATATTCACTGGAAGGACTGATGCTGAAGCTGAAACTCCAATACTTTGGCCACCTGATGTGAAGAACTGACTCATTGGAAAAGCCCCTGATGCTGGGAAAGATTGAAGGTGGGAGGAGAAGGGGACAAAAGAGGATGAGATGGTTGGATGGCATCACTGACTCAATGGGCATGAGTTTGAGTAAACTCCGAAAGTTGGTTATGCACAGGGAGGCCTGGCATGCTGCAGGTCCATGGGGTCGCAAAGAGTCGGACACAACTGAGCAGCTGAACTGAACTGAACTGAACATTCTGTCACGCACTGGGAATACTGTAATACATCACAATAATCCCTAAGTTCAAGGACATTATAGTCTATTTGTGAACATAGAAATTAGGCTTGTAAATATTGATGTGTTTTAATATTTTTATTGTCCATATTATCCTGAGAGTTAGATTCAGGATTTCTGGGACAGGATAAACTATTTATACATATTTATAGTAAAAACTGGGCTTCCCTAGTGGCTCAGTGGCAAAGAATCTGACTGCCATTGCAGGCGATGCAGGCTGAAGATCCCTTGGAGATGGAAATGACAGCCCACTCCAGTATTCTTGCCTGGGAAATCCCCATGGACCGAGGGGCCTGGTGGGCTACAGACCATGGGTCACAAAGAGTCAGACACAACTTAGCAACTAAAAACACAGTAAAAACCGTATCAGCTCCCCTGGCCACAACGTTTCTCCCTTCTAAGCTGATTCGCTAAGAGCAGATGTCACCTCATACTAATTGGGATCTGTGCTATAGATGAAGAACCCAAGGAATCTTGAGAGTTTATCAAGAAGAGGAACAGCTGTCCCCTCCCCGTCCTCCCTTTGTGAGACAGTGAGAAAAAATTCTTCCCCCTAATGTACACAAACTGTCCTTCAGGGAAGAATAGGAAGGATGCTGGGTTCTTACCTTCGGAAGGTAAATAAATACCTCTGGGGGAGATATGACAAGTTTTGTCCCAGCAAAGCCCACTAACAATTCCTGGGAAATAAAAATAGGATCTGGATAAAAAAGTCTGACCCTTTTTTTTTTCCCTTTCTTTTGTGCTTCATCCAGTTTCACTTACTCATGTGGGGCTGGGTGCAGAGGTCTCAACCTGAGGCTGTACACAGCTCCACAATTCCAGATGGCAGCAGCAGGCTGTGTACACAGACCGTGCACTCAGCACTGTTATCTGGAGCCACAACCAACCTGCCAGAACTCCATACCCTCCCCTCTGCTGTGAACCCTATAAAGTAGCCCCACTCCTGACCTGTCCAGGAGAGCGTGTGCTCTAGAGTGAGAGCTTGCCCCTCTCCATTCTTTGGTCAAACAACAAAGCTTTCCTTTGCTTCTGAATAGAATTCAGTCTCATTCTATTGACCAGGCAGCAGGACCCATTGCTGGGGACGTTTCTCTGGAGTGGACTCAGTGTAAGCATCTTATTCTAGAACAACTCCTGGAATGTCTCCAGACCCAGCTTTGATCAGATGTCTTTTTCAGAATCAACTTCTGTAAATATGGAGTTGAAATGTTCTAAGCATCCAAGGCTCAATCATGTGCCTATCTATGGGGCTAGAGGAAGAGGGGTGTGGTGATAATTATTCCAATTTAAGTCATATAGAGGCTTCCCTAATGGCTCAGACAGTAAAGAATTTGCCTGTAATGCAGGAGACCCAGGTTCTATCTCTGGGTTGGGAAGATGCCCTGGAGAAGGGAATGGTTACCCACTCCAGTATTCCTGCCTGGAGAATTCCATGGACAGAGGACCCTGGCAGGTTATCATCCATGGGGTCAAAAAGAGTCCGACATAGCTGAGCAACTAACACTTTCACTTTTCAAGCCATGTAGACTGGGAAAGATAACACAAAATGGGTAGAGGTGTTTCCCCAAAGGAAAGGATGGTAGAAACAAAAGGCATACGTCCACCATAGCAGGAAAGGATGAGTCAGAGCACTGGTGGCAAAACTTTCACTAGCGAGGGGGACAAACGTGTCCTCTATTACAAGAGGGAGCCATGCGAGGGGAGATGGATCATGTTTTGGTTGTTAAAGTGGGCCAGGTAGCAAATATTTTAGGCTTTGTGCATTACATATGGTCTCTTTCATATATTTTTCTTGGCTTTTTAAACAAATATTTAGACATGAAAAAATTTTTCTTAACACCTTGAACGGGCTGCAGTTTTCTGATTTCCATGTAGGCAGGGAAAACATGGAGAGTTACAGTCACCTATGGTAGTGAGTTCACCCAATAGGTAAAATAAAAATAAAGAGGCAATGAAAGCTTGGAGTATTTATGAACACATGATTGAAATCTAGTCCTCTAGATGCTGAAGTCACAAGTAACTCATTATTTATAGATAAATTCGATGAACCCATATCTGTGTTAGGAGACCTTCAGAAGAAGTGATTTGGAAAAAGTCCAGTTTGTATGAATGTAATGAAGTAAAGAAATGTCCAGGTAGCCAGTGTGTAGGGCTGAGTTCCAGAAGACATAACAAGAGTTTGGAAAAGAAGTGATATTGTCAAAGGAGGTGAGTTCTATAAAGGTGAGCACACAAAAGATCATAAAGTGAGGGTGTTGCCTCAAAGGATGACAAACAATACAGATTTGAAGAAGTGCTATTTTAGTTTTGATTATTCCATGAGACTGAGTCTCACAGAATTCAGACTTGGAGACAGGGGAAGGAGATACAACATTGGGGAGATCCATTCCGACTCTTCTTGATCCACAGAGATGGCGATGGCTATAGTGGCCTAGTTGCCTTGGCCTACCCAAGAGAAGAGGGTTGGTGGGTATTTTGGCAGGTAAGACTCCTCACATATGGGTGCTTTGCATCGGGTCCTTGCTGCAGCTCCCTATAGAGAGGTAAAAAGGGAGCTGCTGAAATTGGATATACACTGTATCATTGTTCAGGACTGTGAAAGATCCAAAGGAAGCATGAAAATTATAGCAGCCTGTATGTTCACAACAAAAATTAGAAATTCCTCTGAAGTAGCATTTAACCAAGCATCAGACAGCATCAATCTAAATCAGAAGCAAGGATGAGAAAATGGATGTCCAAATGTAGACAATCCTTATCCAAAATCATTGAATAAAGAGAATATCCTTTTTCAACAACACAAGAGATGACTTTACACATGGACATCACCAAATGGTCAATACAGAAATCAAATTGATTACATTCTTTATAGTCAAAGATGCAGAAGCTGTACACAGTCAGCAAAAACAAGACCTTGAGCTGACTGTAGCTCAGGTCATCAGCTTCTCATAGAAAAATTCAGGCTTGAACTAAAGAAAGCAGGTAAAACCACTAGACCAGCCAGGTACAATTTAAATCAAATCCCCTATTAATATGCAGTGGAGGTAATGAATAGATTCAAGGGATTAGAACTTGTAAATAGCGTGCCTGAAGAACTACAGGTGGAGGTCCATAATATTATACAGGAGACAGTGAACAAAACCATCCCAAAGAAAAAGAAAAGCAAGAAGGCAAAGTGGCTATCTGAGGAGGCCTTACAAATAGCTAAAGAAAGCAGAGAAGCAAAAAGCAAGGGACAAAGGGAAAAGTATATCCGACTAAATGCAGATTTCCAAAGAACAGCAGAGAGATAAGGCCTTCTTTGATGAACAGAACTAAAAGAAAACAACAGAAGGGGAAGGACTAGTGATCTCTTCAGGAAAATGGGAGATATCAAGGGAACATTTTGCCCAAAGATGGGCACAATAAAGGACAGAAACAGTAGAGACCTAGTAGATGCTGAAGAGATCGAGATGGAAAGAATACACGGAAGAACTATACAAAAAAGATGTTAATGAACTGGATTACTACAATGGTGTGGTCAGCAACCCAGAGCCAGACATTCTGGAGAGCAAAGTCAAGTGAAGGAAGCACCGCTGTTAATAAAGCTAGTGTATGCGACGGAATCCCAGTACAACTATTCAAAACACTAAAGGATGATGCCGTCAAGGTGTTGCATTCAATATGTGAGCAAATCTGGAAGACCCAGCAGTGGCCGCAGGACTGGAAAATGTCAATCCTCATCTCAATTCCCAAGAGGGGTAGTACTAAAGAATGTGATAACCATCAGAAAATCACACACATATGCTATGCTAGTAAGGTCATGCTTAAAATCTGGCATGCTAGGCTTCAGCATTATGTGAACCAAGAACTTCCAGATGTCCAAGCTGGGTTTAGAAAAGGAATAGGAACCAGAGATCAAATTGCCAACCTTCACTGGATCACAGAGAAAGCTAGGGAATTCCAGAAAAACATCTATTTCTATTTCATCCACTATGTCAAAGCCTTTGACTGTGTGGATCATAATAAATTGTGGAAAGCTCTTAAAGAGATGCAAATACCACACCATCTTACCTGTCTCTTGAGAAACCTGTATTGTCAAGAAGCAACAATTAGAACCCTGTATGGAACAACTGACTGGTTCAAGATTGAGAAAGGAGTACGACAGGGCTGTCTGCTGTCACTCTGTTTAATCTATACACTGAGCAAATCATGAGAAATGCCATGGTTGGATGATTACAAGCTGGAATCAAGACAGGCAGGAGAAACATCAACAGCCTCAGATATGCAGATGATACCATTCTAATAGCAGAAAGCAAAGAGTAACTAAAGAGCCTCTTGATGAGGGTGAAGGAGGAGAGTGAAAAAGCTGGCTTAAAACTCAAATTTTTAAAAACTAAGATCACTGTATCTGGCCCCATTACTTCATGGCAAATAGAAAGGGAAAAGGTGGAAGTAGTGACAGATTTCCTCTCCTTCGGCTCTAAAATCTCTGAGGATGGTGACTGCAGCCGTGAAATCAGAAGACGGTTGCTTCTTGGCAGGAAAGCTATGGCAAACCTAGACAGAAGAGGCTGAAAAGAAGACACTTTACTCTGCCCACAAAGGTCCGCAGTCAAGGCTGTGGTCTTCCCTGTGGTCACAATAGGTTGTGAGAGCTGGATCATAAAGAAGGCGGAGCACAAAGAATTGATGCCTATGAACTGTGGTGGTGGAGAAGACTCCTGAACATTACTTGGACAGAAAGGAGTTCAAACCAGTCAATCTTAAGGGAAATCAATCCTGAATACTTGTCAGAAGGACTGATGCTGAAGCTGAAACTCCAGTATTCTGGTCATCTGATGCAAACAGCTGACATTGGAAAAGTCCCTGATGCTGGGTAATATTGAGGGCAGAAGGAGAAGAGGGTATCAGAGGATGAGATGGCTGCATGGCATCACAAAAGTGATGGATGTGAACTTGGGCAAACTTTGGGAGATGGTGACGGACAGGGAGGCCTGGCGTGCTGAAGTCCATGGGGTCAGAAAGAGTTGGACACAACTGGGTGACTGAACAAGAACAACAATGTAGATAAAGGTAATAAGAGGTGCTTCCTAGAAGGAAATGGAGCCTTTAAAGAAATTTAGGATCCAGCTAGGAGAAAAAGGTACAAGCAGACAGCAGAAAAGAAGAAAAGTGTTAGTAAAAGTCTGAGGACCAGAATATACATGGAGCACAGGCGGGTGTATGTGTGTGTGAGTAACTTTATAAACCCATATGTGTTGGAGTTGACAGAGGGAGAGAAAGGCCATAAAACAAAGGTGATGAATTGTATGGTGGGGTAAAATGAAATAAAGATGGGTATACATATCAAAGATCTTGAAAAGTATAAGACATGATCTGAAAAATAGTAGGGAGCCATAATCAATTTGACCAAGGAACTGAATGATCAAAGTAGCATTTTATAAAAATTAGCGCTGCCTTTGCATACAGGATAATCTGGAGAGGAGACAGGCAGTTTTACAGCTCTGTAAAAGTGCCTTTGAAAGTCAAAACATTTTTAAGTCTCTGTAGAGCTAAACTGAAGAACTCCCAACAAAACATTTTCTTTCTTTCCTCTCAAAGGAATGCTGACATGGCAAGAAAAATAGTTTCACCATGTGTTTGTACTTTCTTTTATAAGGAGTATAAAAGAATTGCTATATTCTTTTAATCTGAGCAGCTCAGTCTACAGAAACTTTAACTTCTATCTAGAAATTTTACTGTGGGAAGCTTTCCTCTCGACATGCATACTAGATATTTTTTCTTGATGCCTTAATAATTCATCTCCAGTTTGGTGATTTTTATCTTAACATGGAGAAATTGATGAGGGCTCCCTGCCTACAAATTCAAATAACTAAAAGTTGAAAGCTAAAACTTTAAGATTAGAGGAACTATGGTTATTTAGTGAAGACTAGAGAATAACTTAAAACTTTCCCCTCAGTGGACATAGTTTTATCTTATTACATAGCTTTTAATCTCTTACTAAGGATAATGCAAGAATAAACACATTTGTTTTGAAATATGGTTTCAAGGGGAGCCCAGAAAGAATTTTTTATACAGTGAAGCAGATATTAAGGAATGTTATAGACTTTCCTAGAAGAGTTTTGCTAAGGTTGTGGAGGTCCACTTTGAGTTTAGGCAAGACCCAAACATGTTAAAGTCAGAGTTGGCAGAGGTCTAGGGAAATTAGGATCAAAGAAATATTAAAATAAAATACCTTTTGACTTTTACATTTAAAAGAGAAACAAATTTCAGGGAATGAATGGCAGTCTAACAAGGTGGACATTATAAAAACATGTTCTGCAGGGTTAATCTGGGTGTAATAAACCAGTTAAGGAGCATGGAACCTCAATAAATAAAGATGCAATTATGAAATTTTGAGTATAGGATGTTTTCTTTCACTCAGATTTGTTTTCTAGCTCAGTTCCCACCCATATTAAAAATTGTATTAGGAATACATTTTTATTCCTAAATAAATTAGAAATATATTTTTAAAAGATAATTGTTTAAAAAAATACTACAAGTGCTTTGACTTTAACTTTTGCTAAGCACTGGGTTCCATGTTGCCCTGGCTGGAACTCTTCTGTCAGAATGGTGAAGGTCTTCCTCCACTCGATGAGTTTCCAGGGTCAGCTATAAGAAAAGACAGCAATCTGGGTGGCTTAAGCAATAAAAATTGATTGTCTCATAGATCTGAAGGCTGGATGTTCTAAATCAAGGTGTCAGAAGTTGGTTCTTTCTGAGGAAGGTGAGGGTAAATCTGTTCCATGCTAGTCTGGTCCTAGCTTCTCGTAGCCTTGGGGGTTTCTTGGCTTATAGATGGCATGACTGCTATATCTTCAGATTATCTTCCTTCTGTCTCTATGTTCACATTTCTGCTTTGTATAAGGATACAGTCATATTGGATTAGAACCCACCCTAATTACTTTATATTAACCTGATCATCAACAAAGACCTTATTTCCAGGTAAGGGGGCATTCACAGATGCTAGGGTTTAGAACATCAACATCTTTCATGGGAGCACTATTCAATCCACAACACCCACCAGCACTGATCTCACCATTCACCCTAACGCAACTTTGGCACCAAGAGAGTGCCAGGGCTTCTGAGATGGAGCAAATCTAAGTGTAGGACTGTAAGGTGGAACAGAAAACAGAGGAGTTGCTGGCAACAAACTCAAATTTTTTAAAGCATTAGGTGGATTAAAACCATTTGGTGTCTATCTACGGACTATCAAAACTTACCAGTTTGAAAAGTCTGTAGCAAATTTTACCTAAAATCTACCAGACATAAAAGACATGGAACGCTACTCTGGTACTTCTCTCAAAATGTTCCTATTTTCCTAACAGGACCTAGATGTGACTTTTTACATCCTGTATTTAAAACACGATATGAGGAAATAGGTCTTGAGTCACCATAACAGTTTGTTTACCTTAGAAAAGAGGGCTATTGCTTTAAAAGAAAATCTTCCTGAAGTTTTACTTTTCTCTTTCATCCCCAAAAGAGAAAGAAAATCACTATGTCCATCAAAACATGCTACTGGGAAGATACTATAATTAAGCCTAAGTTTCAGGAAACAACGAATAACAAGGAAAACATCTCTCTGGCAAGTTTTATACAACCTCATACATTTACCTAAAAAAAATCTCCAGAACTTAACCAATTTTTTTTTTTTCTTTTCCTTGAGTTCTTTCCTTTTCTTTTGCTAGAAAAGAAAGCACTGGGAGTTGACACTCATATTGTAAATAGCAGAGCCAATGTTTCTGTAAAGCAAGGCTGCAATTTCTCACAGCTAAAAGGGGTAGAGGCCAACAGCAGAATCTAGCTCTTCTAATCCTCTGTGTTGCCTCCCTACATAGTGCCATAAGCCATAGAGGGCAAAACCATTTGCCCTTACAAAGTAATTCTCTGACTCTAGCGCCTGCGTGAGTGCTAAGTTGCTTCTGTCGTGTACGACTCTGTGTGACCCCTTGGACTGTAGCCCACCAGGCTCCTCTGTCCATGGAGTTCTCCAGGCAAGAATACTGGAGTGGGTTGCCATGCCCTCCCCAAGGGGATCTTCCTGACTCAGGGATCTAACCCACGTCTCTAGAATTATGTCTAGAATTGGCAGGTGGGTTCTTTACCACTAGCACCACCTGGGAAGCCCCCTAACTATAGTAAGCCCTCCTTATCTGTACCAGTTAGGAATACTTTCAATCGCAAATAACAACAAAAGAGACTAACCAAATCTTAAGCAGGCGGGGTTTGGAGGCAGGAGTGGGTTTCGTTTTGTTGTTCCCTTTGTTTTGTTTTTCCATAACCCACACCCTGAAATTGAGTCCAGGACATGAGTGTTGATTCAATCTTGTCAAGAGGAACTGGGCTCTTTCTACTCTTCCTCTCTACCATTCTCAGCAAGTCTTATTTTTATCACATCACGGTTTCAAAATGACACTCACAGCACTAGGCATCTTGTCTTTTAGGTTAAAAGAAGCAATTACAGGGCCCAGCAAGCTACCTTTTCACCTTTGTTGTTTTTATTAGGGAATAAAGGCTTTCCCATAAGCCTCCAACTTTTCCCTTTTTGGTCAGGTCTCAGTCACCTTAGTTATAAACAAGGATGGGAAATTCAGAATATGGTAAAGGGACACAAGACCATCATGATTTGCTTAGATTCGGGCTAAAAATATCCTGACACTGAGCCAATCATGGTTCTATAAGCAAGAAGGAACAGAGAAAATGCCTCTGGGTCTGCCAGAACAAACGAGGGCATTTGGTAAGACTCTGGGGAGTCTTTAAATGACAATCCATCATTGGAAACTGAAAGAACAACAAAAAAATGAGAAAAACAATTAGCTACAAGAGTAAGTTAAAAAAAAAAATAAGGACTGTTTCTCACTTTAAGAAGCTCAAGAAATACCAATGAATAAAACAGAGTCCTCGTGATAACAATAAAAGTTGACTAAATTAATAATCCACATACAATAGCATTGACAGGGACACAAATAAGTATCTGCTGATCCTTAATGGACAGGGAGGCCTGGCGTGCTGCGATTCATGGGGTGGCAAAGTCCGACACGACTGAGGAACTGAACTGAACTGAACTGAATAGGCATTTATGGTTTCCCTGGTAGCTCAGACAGTAAAGAATCTGCCTGCAATGCAGGAGACCAGGGTTCGATCCCTGGGTCAGGAAGATCCTCTGGAGTAGGAAACAGCAACCCACTCCAGTATTCTTGCCTGAAGAATCCCATGGAAAGAGGAGCCTGGCGGGCTATAGTTCACAGGGTCGTAAAGAGTCAGACACAGTTGAGCGACTTTCACTTTACTTCACTTCAATGGTCATTTGCCATTTTAGACATTGGACATATTTAAATGCTGCTAAGTTGCTTCAGTCGTGTCCGACTCTATGCGACCCCATAGACGGCAGCCCACCAGGCTCCCCTGTCCCTGGGATTCTCCAGGCAAGAACACTGGAGTGGGTTGCCATTTCCTTCTCCAACGCATGAAAGTGAAAAGTGAAAGTGAAGTCACTCAGTCGTGTCCGACCCTCAGCGACCCCATGGACTGCAGCCTACCAGGCTCCTCGGTCCATGGGATTTTCCAGGCAAGAGTACTGGAGTGGGGTGCCATTGCCTTCTCCAATTTAAATGCTAAATGGAATCATTTCAACACCTGGCCTTATGAACAATTCTTCAATATCAAAAATGGGACTTTGGAAACTCTAATGTGCTTACAAATCACATGGGAATATTGTTAAAATGTAGATTCTAATTCAGTAGGCCTGGAAGGGGCCAGAGACTGAATTTCTCACAATTCCCAGATGATGCTAATGGTTCTGGCCCATGGGCTATACTTTGACTGGTAAGGATCTGGAAAACAACGCATATCTTTTAAATTATTTCAGCATGATATGAATTTTACTTTTGGTGGTTGTTGTTGTGCAGTCGCTCAATTTGTCAGTTGAGATTTTTGCAAATAATCATTCTTCCTTTGGGTGAGAAAGTTTTTGTGAGGAAAACATTTTCTGGAATGTTGTTAAAAACCATTTTGAATACTTAGTTACATACATCACTTTTGTTTCTTGCACATTGCTTCAGTCTCAAACAAGCACTAGTCTCAAATGCTTTTTCCTCTTAACATTATTAGGAAAAAACATTTTATTGGGAAAAAACATTTTCTTTGACCACATGGCATGCAGAATCTTAGTTCCCCAGCCAGGGGTTGAATTCATGCCTGCTGGCAGGCTAGAGTCCACGGGGTTGCAAAGAGTCGAACATGACTGAAGCAACTTAGCACACACACAAAGAGCTAATGCCCATGAAGAAACAGAAGCTTGAATGTACCTAAATGAATTTGATTTCTTGGTCATGATCACACATTAAAAGAACCTTAACAAAATGTGCAACAACTTCTCCCTAATTTCATATTTTATCTGGAAGGTATGCTGAAGGTAATAGACCCAGAAGCATCAAATAATTGGCCTACATCTATAAGGCTTTTGGCTAAAATCTTAAAGTCAGACTTATCAAAATGCTCACAAGACAAAGAGGGCATCTGAGTCCATTTCTAAGGCTTCTCTATCCTAAAAGGCTATATAGAAGAACTATACCAAAAAGATCTTCATGACCCAGATAATCATGATAGTATGATCACTCATTTAGAGCCAGACATCCTGGAATGCAAAGCCAAGTTGGCCTTAGGAAGCAACACTACGAACAAAACTAGTGGAGGTGATGGAATTCCAGTTGAGCTCTTTCAAATCCTAAAAGATGACGCTGTGAAAGTGCTACACTCAATACACCAGCAAATTTCGGAAAACTCAGCAGTGGCCACATGGCTGGAAAAGGTCAGTTTTCATTTCAATCCTAAAGAAAAGCAATACCAAAGAATGCTCAAACTACCACACAATTGCACTCATCTCACACGCTAGTAAAGTAATGCTCAAAATTCTCCAAGCCAGGCTTCATCAATACGTGAACCATGAACTTCCAGATGTTCAAGCTGGGTTTAGAAAAGGCAAAGGAACCAGAGATCAAATTGCCAACATTGTTGGATCATCGAAAAAGCAAGAGACTTCCAAAAAAACATCTACTTCTACTTTATTGACTATGCCAAAGCCTTTGACTGTGTGGATCAGAACAAACTGTGGAAAATTCTGAGAGAGATGGGAATACCAGACCACCTGACCTGCCTCCTGAGAAATCTGTATGCAGGTTAAGAAGCAACAGTTAGAACTGGACATGGAACAAAAGACTGGTTCCTAATCGGGAAAGGAGTACATCAAGGCTGTATATTGTCACCCTAATTATTCAGTTTATATGCAGAGTACATCATGCAAAATGCCATGTTGGATGAAGCACAAGCTGGAATCAAGACTGCCAGGAGAAATATCAATAACCTCAGATATGCAGATGACACCACCCTTATGGAAGAAAGTGAAGAACTAAAGAGCTTCTTGATGAAAGTGAAAGAGGAGAGTGAAAAAGTTGGCTTAAAGCTCAACATTCAGAAAACTAAGATTATGGCATCCAGTCCCATCACTTCATGGCACAGATGGGGAAACAGTGGAAACTGGTTGACTTTATTTTGGGGGGCTCCAAAATCACTGCAGATGGTGACTGCAGCCATGAAATTAAAAGATGCTTGCTCTTTAGAAGAAAAGTTATGACCAACCTAGATAGCATATTAAAAAGCAGAGCCATTACTTTGCCAACAAAGGTCCGTTTAGTCAAAGCTTTGGTTTTTCCAGTGGTCATGTATGGATGTGAGAGTTGGACTATAAAGAAAGCTGAGCACTGAAGAATTGATGCTTTTGAACTGTGGTGTTGCAGAAGACTCTTGAGAGTCCCTTGGACTGCAAAGAGATCCAACCAGTCCATCCTAAAGGAAATCAGTCCTGAATATTCATTGGAAAGACTGATGCTGAAGCTGAAACTCCAATACTTTGGCCAGCTGATGCAAAGAACTGACTCATTGGAAAAGACCCCATGCTCGGCAAGACTGAAGGCGGTAGGAGAAGGGGACAACAGAGGATGAGATGGCTGGATGGCATCACTGACTCGATGCACATGAGTTTGGGTGAACTCTGGGAGTTGATGATGGACAGGGAGGCCTGGCATGCTGCAGTCCATGGGGTTGCAAAGAGTCGGACACAACTGAGTGACTGACCTGAACTGAATCCTAAAAGGCATTTGGGTTCATAATAAAAATGGTTTGGGAACTTCTTGGCAGTCCAGTGGGTAAGAGAGGAAGAACTTCTCTGGCAAACCTTTAAAAAATATTATGAGTGTATCAACAGTCATTTCCTTAGAATACTACCCTTTTAAGTGATTTACTGGAGACTTCCCTGGTGGTTCAGACAGTAAAGCGTCTGTCTACAATGCGGGAGACCTGGGTTCGATCCCTGGGTCAGGAAGTTCCCTGGAGAAGGAAAAGGCAACCCACTCCAGTACTCTTGCCTAGAAAATCCCATGGACGGAGGAGCCTGGTATCCATGGGGTCGAAAACAGTCGGATACAACTGAGTGACTTCACTTTCACTTTCACTTAAGTGATTTAAGCAAAATAGGTTTTGTTTTGTTTTGAAGTGAAGTGTCCCTTGGATTGCAAGGAGATCCAACCAGTCCATTCTGAAGGAGATCAGCCCTGGGATTTCTTTGGAAAGAATGATGCTAAAGCTGAGACTCCAGTACTTTGGCCACCTCATGCAAAGAGTTGACTCATTGGAAAAGACCCTGATGCTGGGAGGGATTGGGGGCAGGAGGAGAAGGGGACGACAGAGGATGAGATGGCTGGATGGCATCACTGACTCGATGGACGTGAGTCTGGGTGAACTCCGAGAATTGGTGATGGACAGGGAGGCCTGGCGTGCTGCGATTCATGGGGTCTCAAAGAGTCAGACATGACTGAGTGACTGAACTGAACTGAACTTCATCGACTGAACTGAACTGAACTCAGTTCAGTCACTCAGTTGTGTCCGATTCTTTGTGACCCCATGAATCGCAGCACGCCAGGCCTCCCTTTCCATCACCAACTCCCGGAGTTCACCCAGACTCACATCCATCGAGTCAGTGATGCCATCCAGCCATCTCATCCTCTGTCATCCCCTTCTCCTCCTGCCCCCAATCCCTCCCAGCATCAGGGTCTTTTCCAATGAGTCAACTCTTTGTATGAGGTGGCCAAAGTACTGGAGTCTCAGCTTTAGCATCATTCCTTCCAAAGAAATCCCAGGGCTGATCTCCTTCAGAATGGACTGGTTGGATCTCCTTGCAGTCCAAGGGACTCTCAAGAGTCTTTTCCAACACTACAGTTCAAAAGCATCAATTCTTCGGCGCTCAGCCTTCTTCACAGTCCAACTCTCACATCCATACATGACCACTGGAAAACCCATAGCCTTGACTAGACGAACTTTTGTTGGCAAAGTAATGGCTCTGCTTTTGAATATGCAATCTAGGTTGGTCATAACTTTCCTTCCAAGGAGTAAGCGTCTTTTAATTTCATGGCTGCAGTCAGGGGCGGCAACAAGAGGAGTTATCCCGAGTCTGAGGTCAGGGGTGGCGGCCGGGAGGAGCTACCCCATGTCCAAGGAGCCATGGCTGTGCGGGTGCAGGAGGGCCTAGAGGAGCTATACCAGGTTGAAGGTCAGGAAGGGCGGCGTTGAGGAGATACCCCTCGTCCAAGGTAAGGAGCAGCGGTTGCACTTTGCTGGAGCAGCCCTGAAGAGATACCCCATGTCCCAGGTAAGAGAAACCCAAGTAAGACGGTAGGTGTTGCAAGAGGGCATCAGAGGGCAGACACACTGAAACCATACTCACAGAAAACTAGTCAGTCTAATCACACTAGGACCACAGCCTTGTCTAACTCAATGAAACTAAGCCATGCCTGTGAGGCAACCCAAGATGGGCGGGTCACGGTGGAGAGATCTGACAGAATGTGGTCCACTGAAGAAAGTGAAAGTGAAGTCGCTCAGTCATGTCCGACTCTTAGCGACCCCATGGACTACAGCCCACCAGGCCCTCCGTCCATGGGATTTTCCAGGCAAGAATACTGGAGTGGGGTGCCATTGCCTTCTCCGTTAACAGCGGCAAGGCATATTATACTTACTTGGAGCTGGTATACTTGGTGACAGCCTTAGTGCCCTCAGACACAGTGTGCTTGGCCAGCTCCCCAGGTAGCAGCAAGCGCGTGGCGGTCTGGATCTCCCTGGATGTGATAGTCGAGTGCTTGTTGTAATGCGCCAGGCACGATGCCTCACCAGCGATGTGCTCGAAAATGTCGTTGATGAAGGAGTTCATGATTCCCATGGCCTTGGACGAGATGCCAGTGTCCGGATGGACTTGCTTCAGCACCTTGTACACGTACACGGAGTAGCTCTCCTTGTGGCTACGCTTGCGCTTCTTGCCGTCCTTCTTCTGGGCCTTGGTCACAGCTTTTTTAGAGCCCTTTTTAGGGGCAGGAGCAGACTTAGCCGGTTCAGGCACGTCTATAATGACAACACCCAACAAATGGCAAGCCAGTTCAGTATTCTTGCCTTGAGAACCCCATGAACAGTATGAAAAGGCAAAATGATAGGATACTGAAAGAGGAACTCCCCACATCAGTAGGTGCCCAATATGCTACTGGAGATCAGTGGAGAAATATATCCAGAAAGAACGAAGGGATGGAGCCAAAGCAAAAAGAATATCCAGCTGTGGATGTGACTGGTGATAGAAGCAAGGTCCGCTGCTGTAAAGAGCAATATTGCATAGGAACCTGGAATGTCAGATCCATGAATCAAGGCAAATTGGAAGTGGTCAAACAAGAGATGGCAAGAGTGAATGTCGACATTCTAGGAATCAGCGAACTAAAAATGGACTGGAAGTGGCTCAGTCGTGTCCAACTCTTTGTGACCCCATGGACTGTAGCCTACCAGCCTCCTCCGTCCATGGGATTTTCCAGGCAAGAATACTGGAGTGGGTTGCCATTTCCTTCTCCAGGAGATCTTCCTGACCCAGGGATTGAACCCGGGTCTCCCGCATTGTAGGCAGACGCTTTACCATCTGAGCCACCAAGGAAGCTCTCTTGTTTTGTTTTAATAGAGCATTAAAAAGCTTATAAATTAATTAAGAGAGAAACAGTCTCAGTTTGAGCATCCAGGAGAAATTTCCAAAGCTACACCACACAATTGAGCCAGCTGGAAGCCTTAGGCAGGGCCATGATAGGAAGTCTGATCCTGGCTCCTGTCTACACACTCAATCCCTGCTACAATTGCATCATAAATACTTTTATTGCCATCTCCTTCAGTTCTGAATTCAAGTGCGTCATGACTGCATCTTTTAGACACAACCTGAATCATCTCCAGAACTCTAGCTGCATCAGAATCTGAAAAGTGTTAGTTTTACCTTTCCAGCCTCTGAAGTTTAGGAAGGAAGTTGAAAAGATTACTGAATAGTTAAAATCATACTATCAATCATAATAAGCAAAACAAACTGGGCAAATTTCAAACTCAGATCAACTTATAAATTCTAGCTTCCTGAAATGTCATCCAAAGGATGCCATAAATCATCCATCAGCCTGGGCCCTATTCCCCTACACATGCTTATTTTTTCACCATCCATTTTCATCCCTGGACCAGACCAAACTCCTAAGTCTCCTCACATACACAAGGCCTCGAGCATGCATGGTAAGTCGCTTTAGTCATGTCCAACTCCGTGCTACACCATGGACTGTAGCCCACCAGGCTGCTCTGTCTATGGGATTCTCCAGGCAAGAATACTGGAGTGGATTGCCATGCCCTCCTCCAGGGAATCTTCCCAACCCAGGGGTCAAACCTGCGTCTCCTTAGTCTCCTGCATTACTGGTGAATTCTTAATCACTGGGCCACCGCAGAAGCCCCCCACAAAGCATCATCTGTCCCCAACTCGAGTGCTGCTTGATCCAACTTCTGGTTGAGAGCAGGCCAAATGGCTGACTGGCTCGTGCCATTGCAAAAGTTATAAAACCTTGAAGGCTCATCATTTAACCCTGGTTATCTCAGCCTCACTGCAAATGCTCGAGAGAAAAAGCCAGACTCTGATATGACCTCCATCACTCCTATCATGGCAGAAACCACAACAGCTGTCTGGTGGGAAGATGGGAAAGTTAACACTCTGGCAAACCAGAGATGAGAAATAGTAGGCAGAAAGGCGTCAGTAATAGACTGTTCACCCTTTTCTCCTCCTTTTCTGAGATGCTGTGAATTCATGATGCAGATCACTCTCTGGAGGTGTTCTGCATAACTGAGCAACCATTTGAATGTTCTATAACTAAATCTCCCTGACATTATTTTTTAATTTATTTTTAGCCTTCCTTTGTGTCTCTCTCTTGCTTCTCTGGGATTGCATTCCAAAGGAAAACGAACGCTCATAAGATTAACCTCAGACCCTTTCTCAGGAACCCAAGCTAAGATAACACCTTCGTATATACCAGTCCCTCAGTGTAGAAAGACATTTTCTTCCTGCCAACAACATTCAACTTTTCAAAACCTGGCTCAAAATATTCCCCTTTAAGGAAACCCATATTTCACTAATCATTTTGTTACTTCTTACCCAACCTCATTTATTAATTTTTTCCTAAATATTTTCTGATTATATGCATTTGTGTGTTTCTTCACTTCTTGTGTGCACGCCATCACCGGCAAAGCCCACTGCGGTCCCAGGAAAAAAATAAGATGGCGTCTAGGTGCTAAAATAAGGTCTAACCTTCTCTCTTGCGCTTCATCTAGTTTCACGTGCAGAGGTCTCAAACTTGGCGCTTTGGACCCAGAGGTCCTGGTGAGAAGTGGCCTCGGGGACATCTCAGCACCTGCGTGGCTCAGGCACAGACCGCTGTGCAAGACACCGATAGTCAAGACGGCGGCGGCGGGCCTGCGCAGAGACGCGCGCGGCTCAGGCGCTGTCATCTGGAGTCTGAGCCGCACACCTGTGCCGACTGCAGGAGAACTCGTCTCCTCCCCCGCCGGCAGGATCCCAGGAACGCAGCCCCGCCCACTGCGGTCTGTCCAGGTGCGCGTGTGTTCTAGAGGCAAGCTGGCACCTCTCCGTTCCTTGATCAGAGTATAGCTTTCATCTGTTCCTCATACAAATTGGGTCTTGTTCTGTTGGCCCCAGTGACACAGAGCAGGACTTCTGTTGGAGACTGACTTGGGAGGATCAATAACAATATCAGGTCTGATTTTCTCCCTTCCTCAAGCTGTTAAAAGCCTGGACTGTCACTTTTTAAAAATGCATTTTCTCGGCCACACTTAATACAGTGGCTTTGCCACAAACTGCCCAGTGTAAACGTGTTGGAGAAGGTTTCTGGCCACCCTCTGACTCTTCCCTGCCTGCATCAGCATTTCTTCCAGGCCCCTTTTGTCTCCCTGAGGCAGCCCCAGGCTTTCTAGGGCCAATCTACTGCCCCTCCCTCCTGGGTCTGACCCTCCAATCATAATTCTCTTCCTCCTACCTGCAGTTCTCTGTCCACTGCTCAGCTTTGAAAAACAACAGACTTGGTCTGCATCCCTCTCATTAACGACTAAAGTGAGGACACCTGGTTGTTGTTCAGTCGCCCAGACGTGTTTGACTCTTTCACTACGGAGGTTTGCCCAAGTTCATGTCCATTGCATTGGACTTGGAATGGACATCTTAGGTGTATTCATGTATTTAAATAGACCCTGTAAACATCTGCCTTAAATCAATGTGGACTTACTCTAAAAATGGAATTTAGACACTTACCTTAATGAAGGAAAATTTTCTGAGCAAGATGATTTAAACTAGTGACTATAGTGTTGAATTGCAATATTCTAGAACTCCAGTATATCAAGCTTTGATACTTCGTCAAGTATCAAACACCCAATCTGATAATAATAACACCATTATTTCAATATTTTAAAAATCTGAATTATTTATGTCTTGAGAAGTACCTAAAGAGTTAAACCCAGCATTTACATGGAGGCTTTATGATCTCTCAAGGTATTTGGGCTTGTAAGTGAAAAAGAGTATAACTCTTAGCACAGATTTTCCCAGATCAAATTCTCTGTAGGTCTACTTCTTGAAAGAGGTATTTTTAAATTTTATTTTTAGCATTAATCTGAATATATAAAGAAGGAGAGCTTCCCTAAAAGAGAATTATAAAGAACAAAGACTTAGTCTTACCCTCAAGATATCTACGAATGGGGCCAAGTTGATAGCAAAAACAATTAGTGTTCAGTGGTGGAAACTCCTTATCTGTTTGATTGATTTGTTTTGTTTGTTTGAACAAAGGCTGTTTGTTTCATAGCAGAAACTAAGAACCAGGGATCTTGCAAATCGACTGCTGGGCCTTAGAAACAAAAACTACAGCTTGCTGTTAATAAAAATATTGAAGTCTTTAATAAAAGTAAAAAGTTTTAAAAGATTAGCACACAGAAATAAGATTGTATGTGTGTGCTAAGTTGCTTCAGTCACGTTTGAGTCTGCGACCCTATGGACTGTAGCCTGCCAGGCTCCTCTGTCCATGGGATTCTCTAGGCAAGAATACTGGAGTGGGTTGCCATGCCCTCCTCCAGGGGATCTTCCCAACCTAGGAATCGAACCAGAATCTCTTATGTCTCCTGCATTAGCAGGGCGGTTCTTTACCCCTACCACCACCTGGGAAGCCCAGGAAATAAGATTACTTGTATGTAAAAGATGCTGAGAAAGAAGTTTGGATTTAGTTTATATTTATCTCTTAACTGTTTATCCAGCTAGTATAAAATATGAAAAAGCTTTTCTAGTGGCTAGAAAAATTTGCCCCCAAATTTGGCTCACCGTCAAAGATGATACCATTGATACACATGGTTCTTAAGATCAGACCTGCAAAAAAGTCAAATAACTCATTGTTAATTTTCAGGATTTATTTTCTTCACTTTTTATAATATTAGTTTATTTAGTATAAGTATCTTTATTGTTTCTCTTGCTATTAATTCAAATTAGAATGATAATGTATGTTTAATATTTAATTTTTGAAATCTAGTTCATGTTATATGTTTATACATTTTATAGGGAAAATCTACCAAATATTTAGTTTCAATGATTTTTGAAAATTTTGCTGAATTCTGAACATTGTTTTTGAATAAACAAGATATTAATACCAGGCTATCAATACATTATGAAATAAATATGAAAATACCAGTATGTCATTCTACTCCAATAGTGTCACTATGATATTGTGGTTCCTGTTAATAATGGCACTTGAGTACCAGCTCTAGTCGACTGTGCAAGTGAAAGTTTAGTGATTTTTCCTGATACTCCCCTTCCCAATCCCTCTCTCTCTGAATAACTCATTATTTCTTCTTCCCAGAGGTGTCTTCTGACCCTGCAACTGCAGAAAGGGGGAAACAGTTCTTGAGCCTCAGCTGTGTTCCCAGCACTGTGTTCCATGCTTTACATAATCATCTCACTTAATCATCATGATTCGGTGTGGTCCTTGTTGCAACCCCCATTTTATAGCTGAGGAAATGGGTGCTAAGCAGGGTTGATAGCACATGAACTGGAACACTGCTGGAGTCTTCTGGCTCTCTGTGCCTAGCAAGCCCGGTGTCCTCTTCCTTCTGCTTCACCACATCAGGACTTTCGATTTCCTCGTTGTGTACTAAGTCTGCAGAAATTGCTTTATTGCACCCCCGTACGAGATACTTCATTCTTAAGAACTTGAAGTATCTTTCTAATAATTAAATAGTATTTTATCTTCACCTAAGTTGGAGGTGGGAATAGATGACCTTTCAGTTCAGTTCAGTCGCTCAGTCGTGTCCTACTCTTTGCGACCCCATGAACTGCAGCACGCCAGGCCTCCCTGTCCATCACCAACTCCCGGAGTTCACTCAAACTCACGTCCATCGAGTCGATGATGCCATCCAGCCATCTCATCCTCTGTCATCCCCTTCTCTTCCTGCCCCCAATCCCTCCCAGCATCAGAGTCTTTTCCAATGAGTCAACTCTTCGCATGAGGTGGCCAAAGTATTGGAGTTTCAGCTTCAGATGACCTTTAAGATCCTCTCATTCCCTGAGAGGGTCTATGAAATATAAAGGCAAATGCCTAAAATAGCAAAAGGAATGTGGTGAAACAATCCAGAAAACATCCTGAGAAGAACTTCATGAGGAAAACAGAAGACATCATGAACATTCTATGTCTCTCTTAAAGCAAAAATACAAAGTGAGCATCTTACTTGCTCTTTGATATTGAAACACATGGACATTTTCTGAGTATTTATTCTCTTTAGGTGACTAGGAGTAATGATATCTTTCATTTGTGAAGCAGTGACTGTTTGCTAAGCACTTCACATTTGTCAGCAGTTTATTGAATACTGTGAACTCACCAGGGTTCAAACTTCATAGGGTTTTATTTTTCTTCAATCACTGCTTTAAAACATGCTCCATTGAATCCCCACTTCCCAAGACTTTATGGCATCTCCAGCAGATGCCAATTTCCTGATCTTTTCAGCTTCTAAAAGACATACCCCAGCACTTTCCACTTTCATTTTCATCCAATTTAAATGTCCATCTCCTCTCTGGATCCAGGGACAATGCTGAGGCATGAATGTGGGCAAGGAGAGGGGGCATCTCTTCCTGATCCCCACCCCCTGTTCCTCAACCCCCCCAACCTGCCCCCCGACATCTTCTGAGTCCTTTGCTGTGTTGAAGGCTGGGAGGCAGCATTCTCAAAGGGAACAGAAACTTTCTTTTTTAATACTTACTGGGTGCCATTGTGAGTTCTGCCCTCCCTCATGGCACCCAACCAAATGCTGCACCTCTTGAGGGACACCTGATGACTCTTAGGAAGACCCTCTGGCAGGCTCATCACTGAGAGGCCACCTCTCATGGGAAAACCAGCTCCAGGGGACCTTTTCCAATCTCCCTCAACTCCTGTCCCTATATAATCCACCCTACAGACTTTTACTGTTGGGGTCTCTTCTAGTCACACTTCGGGGTGTGGTTCCATCACAGTAACTCACACTTTCCATGGTATCCACTCCTGCCAGATAATGAAAATGTGCCCTATTCCCCTCCTGCCCATTTTCTTTACCCCGAGTTTTCCCCATAATCCTCTTTCCCTTTGCTCAAATAGGCACAAAGTGCAGTTTAGCAAATCCATTCATTGCATAAGTAGGTATCCAACTGACAAATGAGATTCCAGGCTCAACTTCTTGTGGGCAACCCCCTTCCCAATCTCTACAAATCACTCTTGAGGCACCCCCATTGGCTTATTTTAGAAGGACCACCCTCCAAGGGAGGAAGGAAAAGACATGGAATTCTTTCTAAAACTGAAGATTAACAATTCAATCGTTCTCTCAAGGTAAGTGAGTTGAGAGTGATAACGAGGGCAGCAGAATTTGCATCTTAATAAATCCCAATCATCTCTTTGTCCTCTATCATCTATTTGTCCCCAAATTTGGAGCCAAGTTGCCAGTTAGAGACAATAAGTCCCTCTTAGTATCTTATCATACATACAGAGTTATGTGTGAACTCCACACAGTTCTGAAAGATAGCTATTGTTATGCCTTAGGAGAGTGAAGCCCCAAAAACAATCAGTGCTATGTTGTAAAGGCAAGGATATTTCCATCACCTCCCACCATGCTCAGCACATGTGTGTGTGCTCAGTTGCCTCAGTGGCGTCTGACTCTTTGTGACCCTATGGACTGAAGCCCGCCACGTTCCTCTGTCCAGCGGCTTTTCCAGGCAAGAATACTGAAGTGAGTAGCCATGCCCTCCTCCAGGGGATCTTCCCCACCCAGGGACTGAACCTGCGTCTCCTGCGTCTTCTGCATTGCAGGCCGATTCTCTACTACTGAACCACCACCACTGGGGAAGCCCATTTGGCACATAATAGGGCTCAGTGAATACTTACTGAATAAATAATGTGAAAAGCCAAGGTCACACTTAGGAAGTAGAGAAATAGCATTCAAGGTCAGTTCTTTTGGACCATCAATACCTCCCTAAATAAAGTGTCATCCTCCCACCAACCCTGATTATAACCACAACTCAGTGTCATAACAGCTCGTTCAGTCTGACTCAGATGTATCTTTCAGTGAATTACTTCATTTCTCTCCCCATATTGGAATCTAGCCCCAGGAGGGTTCCATGCACATACATGTGAAACCAATTAGCAGGTCCTAAGCACAGAATGAACTTATCCTGCCTGGGCTTGGCTTTCTATATTTTGCAGTTGCATATGGTTGGTGAAATCACTCCATGGCAGGATCTTTAACTCTCACACAGATCATTCTCTCCTGAGCTTTTCTGTTTTAAGTTGCTTAATAAGCAATGAGGATCTGTGTGACATTTATCATCTCTTAATTACTATAGGTTCTCAACTTTAGTGCTAGAAAGGCTGATGAGTTACTTATTAGGATCTTCAAACTCAGAAAGTATAGTATGAATGAATGAGTGCAGGGATGGATGGATGGGTGGGTGGGTGGGTGGGTGCATGGATTGAGTAAATGCCAAAATTTCAGGTAGTTGACGACATGCAGTTTTATCTTAGTTAATCAGAATTCCATAGACCAAAAAGCAGTTGAATTTTTGAAACTTAGAGAACTCTGCAAGCAGATTTTAAACAAGAAGCTATATCCTATACAAATATAGGGAATATATTAAAAAACTCATTTTAAAATATTTGGACACTTGCCTCTTTTAGGCACTTCATAGAGGAAAAAAAATTTTAATATTTGACTATAGAGCTGAACCAAATGGAGACACTGAGGATTTAGGAAGACTCTGGGGAGGAGTACCTCTGAGAGAAGATAAATGTTTTTTCAACACTTTGCCTGCACTGGTTGAATTTCAAGTAAGCTTTGTGTTCCTTGCCAGAACTACAGCAGAGGGCTAGTGTGGGAGCGCAGTCTGTACCTTTTATGAAATGGAAAAGACTGGTGGTTATTCTCCTCTGATGTTGCCTCTAAGGTTCACAGCCTGGGGCTAAGAGAAGCAAAACAAACGAAAGAACAAGGAATATATTTGCATTTGGCTTTGAATAGCACAACTGCAGTGGCCCAGGGATATGTACTAGTCTCTAGTAATTATTTAAAAACTACCCAAGGGGTTGAGAAGTGCAGGGAAACAGTCTGTAGGCTAGGTCTGGAAGGCTTGAGGAGTAGGGATGGGGTGGTGGTGGCCACCCAGCACCACACAGGGTCCCCTTCTGGGGCGGGAGAGAGGCCTTGGTGTCTATTCTTGGCAACGAGCTAACTCTCTCATAAGTGTTTGGCAACCAGCCAGAAAGAACAGGGTGTTCCTGCTGAGTGTATACAGGGCTTCAAAAACATGTTTGTGTGTGCAGCCCAGTAGGCACAGCCTGGCTTAGTCACTCCTTGTCAACCACTGCCTCTCTGGACTGTCAAGAGGAAGACTTTGGCTCAGACCTGCTGTGCAAGTCCTGATGTTTCTGACATGCCCAAACATCCAGTGCAGAGATGAATTTTTAGGGAAACTAAATGTGCCTTGTAGCCCATGGTTCAATAAATATTCTGTTGCCAGGAGCAAATATAGACTGACTTTCAGCTAACCTCCCATTAAGGTCACAGAGGCCTCCTTTACGTGTGTGCGCCTGTTTTTCCAGGGTTAGATCTTCTGGCTTGGCATGCTTACTTACCCTGTGGGAGCTAAGATAAGGCCAATTAAGCTCCAGCCCTGGGCACTGCCAGCTTGATGGGACTGACTCACTCCTTGCTCCTCAGATGGCCTTTTCAGGGGAGTGAAATCTGAGCAGAAGGAGAAATGAGTCAGCCTGACTTAATGGACACTTGAGGGGGTGTTTGAGGTTTCCAGTAAAAAGAAAAGGGGTGATCAGAATGGCTTTGAGATCAGAATGGCTTTGAGCTCCTGGGCCATGTGGGCAGGTAACCCAGGTCCACATGTCTCAGACTCTAACAGCAAACAGCAGCCAAAATATTGTGGAATATCTCAGGGACAAAGTATTGCAGATTATAAGACTTCATCATTATAGGCCTCTCCTTGTAGATAAGGCAGGTCCATAAAAAATGGGGGCCATGATAGAACTTTCTGGAATCAAACTGTTAGAATTTGTCCATCTTTGAATATATTCAGCACTTTCTCTAACCACTCCTAACACACCTTTTCTAGAATGGTCTTGCACTGTACTTTACTGAACACACAGGCACAGTCTTACCATACTCTCCTCTCCGGTCCCCCTGCCCCCATCTCTGTCAATAACTTTCTTCTAAGTGTGTCATAACTCTGTTGAACTTCTCTATCCCACTGTTTCACTAACCCCTCAAATTCAACTTGTCCAAAATTATTCTTGTCATAAGAAACAGTAGAATATTATGGTTTAGAAGCAAAACAAAACACCTGGGTATTGGTATGGGACCGACCAAGCCTGAATCCTGCCTGTACCTCTTAATTAGCTATGTGATCTTGGGTAATTGCATAACATCTCTGTGCTACAGTTTCATTGTCTAAAATAAATATAATAGTACTTTCATAACAGGATTGTAGGATTGTAGTGAGAATTAAATGAGTTAAATTAAATCAGTTCAGTCACTCAGTCGTGTCTGACCCTTTGCGAGCCCGTGAACTGCAGCACGCCAGGTTTCTCTGTCCATCACCTCCCGGAGTTGGCACAAACTCATGTCCATTGAATCAGTGATGCCATCCAACCATCTCATCCTCTGTCGTCCCCTTCTCCTCCTGCCCTCGATCTTTCCCAGCATCAGGGTCTTTTCAAATGAGTCAGTTCTTCGTATCAGGTAGCCAAAGTACTGGAGTTTCAGTTTCAGCATCAGTCCTTCCAATGAATATTCAGGACTGATTTCCTTTAGGACGGACTGGTTGGATCTCCTTGCAGTCCAAGGGACTCTCAAGAGTCTTCTCCAACACCACAGCTCAAAAGCATTAATTCTTCAGCGCACAGCTTTTTTTATCGTCCAACTCTCATATCCATACACGACTATTGGAAAAACCATAGCTTTGACTAGATGGACCTTTGTTGGCAAAGTAATGTCTCTGCTTTTTAATATGCTGTCTAGGTTTGTCATAGCTTTTCTTCCAAGGAGCAAGTGTCTTTTAATTTCATGGCTGCAGTCACCATCTGCAGTGATTTTGGAGCCCGAAATCATTGTGTTTAAATGTGTTAAATACAAGTAAAATGATCGGCACCATTGTATTTGCAATAATAGATGTGCTATAAGTAACAGTCAAGAGAAAAATGAAGTAACACATTTAATGGTGAATCCTATATTTAAATGGTCAAGCTATTAATAACAAAAAATAAAAAAGTGAAATTACAGAACCCAGAGTTGAGGAGCGTTTTTGACAGTTAGTAACCAGGTAAACTGGGTTAAGTCACACAATATTTCTGATCTCCAATTCCTCACAAAAAATAGGGATGGTATTAGTAGCTGATAAATGTCGGCTGCTGCCTATGTGTCAGGCATTACTGAAGCACTTTAGAAGCATTATAAATAACTGGACAAAGATTTAATAATCATTTCAGAATAATCACTGATAATAGAGGATATAATATTCTTCTATTTATTCATTCAATAGTTGTGTAACTCCTACTAAATGCTACCAGTTGAGACTCAAAAGGAACAAATCGCATAATATTTGAACAGGCAGTCCACCAAAGAAGATAAACAAACACCCAGTAGGCACAAGAGAAGCTGTTGAACATGATTAGCTCTCAGAGAAATGCAAATTAAAAACTACAAATACATATCCATGCACACCCATTGAAACAGCTAAAATTAAAAAGCCTGACACCACTAAATGTTGATAAGAATGTGCAGCAGCTAGAACTCTCATGTATTGCTGATGGGAGTGAAAAAATGTCCTTAACTTTGGAAAACCGTTTGGCACTTTCTTATGAAGTTAAATATATGCCCATGGACTGACCTTTCGATTCCACGCCTAGATATTTACCCAAGGGAAATGGAAACATGTCCACAAAAAGACTTCAGCAAGAATGTTTATAGCAAGTTTGTCCATTGTGTTGGTCAAGGTTCCCCAGAGACACAGAACCACTAGGCTGTGTATATGTATTCAGAGAGAGAAAGATTTTATTTGTTTGAAAGAATTGGCTTATGTGATTGTAGGAACTCTCATCTGAAGTCTTCAGGGCAACCTGGAGACCTATATAAGAGTTAATGCTTTAATTCTGAATCTGAAGGCAGTCTGGAAGCAGAAATCCTTTCTCTGAGGACCTCAGTCTTTTTCTTACAAGGTCTTTAACTGACTGTATGAGGCCCACCAGTATTATGGAGGATAATCTGCCTTCATAATATGGAGTATAATGAGTATGAGTACACTCTAAGCCTGTTGATCACTTCTAAAAAAATACTTTCACAGCTGCATCCTAGATTGCTGTTTGACCAAACCTCTGGGTATCATAGTCTAACCAAGTTGACACATAAAATTAACCATCATCCATTATTACCTCAGACTGGAAATAACCCAAATCTCTATCAACAGGAGAATGGATAAACATATTGTGGTGTGTGTGTGTGCGTGTGTGTGTGTGTGTGTGTGTGTGTGTGTGTGTGTGTTTTAAGTAGCTTCAGTCATGTCCGACTCTGTGTGACCCCATAGACTGTAGCTTGCCAGGCTCTTCTATCCATGGGATTCTCCACGCAAGAACACTAGAGTGGGTTGCCATGCCCTGCTCCAGGGGATCTTCCTGACCCAGGGATTGAACCCAAGTCTCTTCTGTCTCCTGCATTGGCAGGTGGGCTCTTTACCTCTAGTGCCACCTGGGAAGCCCAAACATATTATGGTATTTTCATACAATGGAATTACTACTAAGCAAGAAAGAGGTACAAAATACTGATATGTGGGAAAATCTGGATGAATCTCCAAAATAGTCTGTTGAGAGAAAGAAGTTAGACATCAAGGAATACATACTATATATTTCTATTTCTATGAAATTCAAGAACAGGTAAATCTAATATCTGGTAATAGAAATAACATGATGTTGCCTATGGGATGTGAGGATTTATTAGGAAGAGGCAGAAAGGAACATTCTGGGGTAATATGTGTTCTTTATTAGAGTATTGATTACACAGCTATATATGTTTATAAAAAATCATCCAATTATATAAAGGTTGTATATATTGATGTATGTAAATTTTACCTTAATCTTTTGAAAAACAGAAGTTCTTTCCTTTAAGAAGCTTATAGCTTAGTTGGGGAGAGAGTAGGCAGACTGATGATATGAGGCCCTTAACATCACTCATATGTATAATTAACCTAATTAGCTTATTAAGATTTTTTAAAGAGTTGGTGGGGAGTGGGCACTAGTATTTCTTAAAATGTCCCCATGAGGTCTGGGACTTTGACTATTATTATTTACCTCTGAATCCCCAGCACCTGCTACAGGGACCAGCTCAACAAACACTTGAAAAAAATTCTATACTTACACACACACACACACACACAGAAAAGAAACAAAAAATGAAAACAAAAAATCTGTGCCAGTAATTATCACCTTCTTTCTATCTCTTCCAGCTTTTTATTTACATAATATATGACCGTGAGTCTGTGAGAATCTTGAAAATAGAACCCAGAGATGACAAAAGTTTAATCTTGCCTATCAACTGCGAGGACTGGTGGTGGTGGTCTACACACCGTATCGAGGAGGATTCAGTGGCTGCGTCTGTGTTCAACAGGAATGAGTATCTCAACTGGTTAGAACTGCCTGCCACAGATGGGAAAAGGGACATGCCACCCTTCTGCTATCTCAGGAGAGCTCAAATTTAAGCACCAGGTAGAGTGAAAAAGTTGGCTTAAAACTCAACATTCAGAAAACTAAGATCATGGCATCTGGTCCCATCACTTCGTGGCAAATAGATGGGGAAACAATGGAAACAGTGACAGACTTTATTTTGGGGGGGCTCCAAAATCACTGCAGATGGTGATTGCAGCCATAAAATTAAATGACACTTACTCCTTGGAAGAAAAGTTATGACCAACCTAGATAGCATATTAAAAAGCAGGGACATTACTTTGCCAAGAAAGGTCCGTCTAGTCAAAGCTTTGGTTTTTCCAGTGGTCAGGTATGGATGTGAGAGCTGGACTATAAAGAAAGCTGAGCACCAAAGAATTGATGCTTTTGAACTGTGGTGTTGGAGACAACTCTTGAGAGTCCCTTGGACTGCAAGGAGATCCAAACAGCCCATTCTAGAGGAGATCAGTCCTGAATACTCATTGGAAGGACGGATGCTGAAACTGAAACTCCAATACTTTGGCCACCTGATGCAAAGAACTGACTCATTGGAAAAGACCCTGATGATGGGAAAGATTGAAGGTGGGAGGAAAAGGAGACAACAGAGGATGAGATGGTTGGATGGCATCACCAACTCAATGGACATGAGTTTGCGTAAACTCCAGGAGCTCGTGATGGACAGGGAAGCCTGGAGCACTGCAGTCCATGGGGTCACAAAGAGTCGGACATGACTGAGCAACTGAACTGAACTGCATATCTAAATAAGAAAGGTAAACTATACATATAGAGGCAGAACATGTTCAATGAGTTAGTCAGCCCTGTCCCAAGGCAGAAAAGAAAATGTAAGGACTATTGAAGACCATCTCAAATATCAACACATTGTGAGACGACCCATAAATTTATTTAGATGTGTCCTATGTTTAGAAATGCACAGATTTCCTCCTGTGCACTGCAATGCATACTGATGGCATATTCTTGAATAGATGTATCCATGCATTCTACTCACCTGTTTGCTAGACACGTGTGTGTGTCTAAACGTTTCTAACATGCGTGGGTCTACAAGTCACTTTGTAGTTGTTGTTTACTTGCTAAATTGTGCCTGACTCTTTGGACCCCATGGACTGTAGCCTGCCAGGCTCCTCTACCCATGGCATTTCCCAGGCAAGAATCCTGGAGTGGGTTGCCATATCCTTCTCCACGGGATCTTCCTGACCCAGGGATCGAACATGGCCATCCTGCATTGGCACGTGGATTCTTTACCACTAAGCCACCAGAGAAGTCCCACAAGTCATTTATAAACTTACAGAGTTCAGCTGGAAAATACAAGCAGATAGGACTATGATAATAATAATCACCACTTCATAAATGTTAACTATGTGCCTGGCATGGTACCAAACATGCTCATTTCTATTTACTTTCCCATCAACTCTACAATGAGGCGATTACTGCCTCTAGTTGCAAAGAGAGAAACTGTCTCAGAGGGAGTGAGTGGCAGAGAGGAATTCTGATCCAGTGTGGCTGACTTGCTTTGTTCATCCATGTGGCAAGCTAGCTGCTAGATGATCTCAGGAAGCAACTCTTCTGCTCTTTCTGAAAGGAAATACAAGATTTCACTGAAGAGTTGTCTAATGGTGCAGCAATATGTGGGTTTCCTGGGTGGTGCAAGTGGTAAAGAACTTGCCTGCCAATGCAGGAGACATAAGAGATGCGGGTTTGCTCTCCTGCCAATGCAAGAGACATAAGAGATTGGCAGAACTTGCCTGCCAATGCAGGAGACATAAGAGGTGGGGAAGATCCCCGGAGGAGGGCATGGCAACCCGCTCCAGTATTCTTGCCTGGAGAATCCCATGGACAGACAAATCTGGCAGGCTATGGTCCATAGGGTTGCAAAGAGTCAGACACGACTGAAGCAACTTAGCAAGCACACACACAGCAGCATGTGGGATGCTAAGAACCGAGACTGGGTGACCAGGCCCCTTCTCTGGCACTGCCAAGGCAGACAGACCTGAATCATGCAGGTCTCATCTTGGAAACTTTTCTCATCACCTCTTTGGTAGTTTTTGCTTCAAGCTTGACCCTTATCTCTAACCTATAATCTATTGCTAAGAAGAAAACAAATTCCTCCATAATTGTGGCTTTCAGACTGAAAACAAGGAATCAAAGAATTAGACAGGGAGAAAGAAGCATCAAATGTCCCAGTTTCTGCATGACTTATGTGTCACCTTCATGCATCCCGAAGCAAAGTTGCAGGAGATACTGGTCTCATCAATGACTGACAGTCACTAGGACTTCATAAGCATTGCCCCTGCATAGCCCACACTGAGATCCTAGCCAAGCAAAGGCAACAAGGACGCTAAAAAATGAGGATGAGAGACAAGAAGGGAAGGGAAAAGGAGAGAAAGAGGGCGAAAGGGAAGTAGGACAGAAAATAGAAATCAGACGAATGGAATTACTAATGAAGTTGTCCATTTCCATGCCACACGGAGAGAAACTCACTGCAATTTTATTTTTCCTCTGGATTATGTAAAACAGGATAGAAAACTGTGGTTTTAAGACCTCTTCCTTATTCTCAGATCAAAGGGCAGAGCAGGTTTCTTTGAAACCGTAACCAGGAGATGAATGAAACTTGCTGTGGATCTTTTTGTCTTCTTTGAGCTTTCCAGTTTGGTTTTTTACAGAGATGCATTTTTTTTTAACTTTTTAAATTGAATGGCATTGAAACATGTATAATATCATATAAGAAACGAATCGCCAGTCCAGGTTCGATGCAGGATACAGGAAGCTTGGGGCTGGTGCACTGGGATGACCTAGAGGGATGGTACGGGGAGGGAGATGGGAGGGGGGTTCAGGATTGGGAACACGTGTACACCTGTGGTGGATTCATGTTGATGTATGGCAAAACCAATACAAAATTGTAAAGTAATTAGCCTCTAATTAAAATAAATAAATTAAAAAAAAAAAAACTGGAAAAAAAAATTGAAGTATAGTGGACTTACAATGTTGTGTTAGTTTCTGGTGTACAACAAAGTGATTCCGTTTTCAGACTTCTTTTTTCCATTACAGTTTATTACAAGATATTGAATATAGTTCCCTGTGCTATCCAGTAGGACTTTGTTGTTTATATGTTCTATATGTGTGTCTGCTAATTCCAAACTCCTACTTTATCCCTCCCCCTCCTTCCACTTTGGTAATAAGCTTGTTTTCTACATCTGTAAGTCTATTTCTATTTTGTAAATGTGTTCACTTGTAACATTTTTTTAAGATTCCACATATAAGTGATGTCATATAATACTTGTCTTTTTCTGTCTGACTGACTTCACTTAGTAATGGTAATTTCTAGGTCCATCCATTGTTGCTGAAAATGGCATTGTTTCCTTCTCTTCGTGGCTGAGTAATATTCCATTGTGTACGTATACCACATTTTCTTTATCCATTCATCTGTTGATGAACACATAGGCTGCTTCCACGTCCTGGCTATTGTATACAGTGCTGCTGTGAACACTGGGGTTGCACATATCCTTTTGAAATAAAGAGTTTTCTCTGGATATATGTTCAGGAGTGGGATTGCTAGATCATATGATAACTCTATCTTTCCTTTTTTAAGGAACATCCATACTCTTCTCCATAGTGGCTGCACCAGTTTACATTCCAACCAACAGTATAGGAAGGTTCCCTTCTCTACACACCCTTTCCAGCATTTATTATTTGTAGACTTTTTGATGATGGCCATTCCGACTGGTGTGAGGTGATACCTCATCATAGTTTTTATTTGCATATAATAATTAGTGATGTTGAGCATCTTTTTATGTGCCTGTTGGTCATCTGTATATCTTCGTTGGAGAAGTGTCTATTTAGGTCTTTTGCCCATTTTTTGATTAGGCTTTTTGAAAAAAAAAAAAAATATATATATATATAGAGAGAGAGCTATTTACACTATCTGTATATTTTGGAAACTAAGCCCTTGTAGGTTGCATCATTTGTAAATATTTTCTCCCAGTTCATAGGTTGTCTTTTTGTTTTATTTATGGTTTCCTTTCCTGTGCAAAAGCTAATAAGTTTGATTAGGTCCCCTTTGTTTATTTTTGCTTGTATTTCTTTCACTTTGTGAGACTGATCTAGGAAAACATTGCTACAATTTATGTCAAATAATGTTTTGCCTAATGTTCTCTTCTAGGATTTTTATGTCATACCTCATCTGTAAGTCTTCAAGTCATCTTGAGTTTATTTTTAGAATTGAGACCTGATGGTAGTTCCAAAGCTCTGATTCACAGTAGGGAGAACACTCTCCTACACTGCCTCTTTCAGGTCAAACTGCCAAGAGCAGAGAACCAATAATGAAGTCGGATTGGAACAGTTTGCTTCAGAGACTTGGTACCACAAGAAAAAAATTGTTGCAGTTAAAATGCAATAAAAAAAAAAAAGCCCATGGTCCATGCCACGCATGTCTTAGAAGCTCTACATGTTCTCAGGTATATTCTAGATAATGCCTCCCACTAAGTAGACTCATGCACCATCTGAACATTAATTAGGGTTCAACTGAACACCAGACACTTAAGATGCTTTACATGTATCATTTCATTCAGTTCCCAAATCAGATAGTTAATCACTAGTTAATCAAATAAAGAAATTGACCCATGGGTTAAGAAACTAGCCCAAGTTCACACAGATATTAAGTAGCACAGTCAAGATTAAAACTCAACTACTGGATTCCAAAATTCAGATTTTTCCTCCCATGTCACCCTGTTTTGCTAATGCATGGGAACAAAGCTTTGCAGTTTCTTTGTATGTATCTTTATCGTAGAATCAGTCAAAGTTACTTAGAAACAAGTCAGTGCTACCTGAGCGCTCCCTGATGGATCACCTTATGAAGAAGCCTTTCATTGTTCCTTTGACTTCAGCAGTACTGGGAGTTCTGGGGTTCCTGAAGGGCTGTAATTATGCCAGTGCTTCTGTAAACAATTTACCAGTTGAACACTGCTGTGGCAAGAATTATAAACAGTGCTCAAACTCCCAATTTTGTGTCTGCTCCCTTTATCCTCTTTTGCACTGGAAGAAAGGTTTCCCTTTTTTAAAAACATTTCCCAATTTAAAAAATTCTTTAGCTTTTTGATATTTAAAAAAATGCAAGGCTATCATTCCTTTCTGCTCCAGTAAAGTATTCCATTTGATTGGAGTGTTTTACATGGGAAGAAAAGAGTTTATTAATCTCATGCTTGCTATTTTTCTTCACAGCTAAATCTTCAGAATTGTAAATTTTTTTGTCATGGAAGAAGAGTTGAAGGTAATGGTAAAGGCAGTTATATTTATTAAACATCATGAAGATGCTCTGAAAATCATAAAATATATGTTACGTAGTTGTATCATAATTATTATTACTGTTAAAGCTATAGGGGTGGAAAAGAATAATTATGATAATAATCATATTCCATTGATTTCCCACGGTGCTTCCACATGGTTAAAGATATCTCCTGACTTGATCCCACCCAGCCCTGCCAACCTCACTCTCCACTCTCTACAACAAATGTTCATCTTTTACTTGCACCAAGCTTGTCTAATTGATAGTAAATGCTCACTGTATGTTACAGTTCTATGGCTTCACCGAGGCTACTCACCTTAAGCTCCACCCCTTCCACTGCCCTATTTTTACTCAAATTATTACCCAACCCTCCCTTTCTTCAGGTCACAGCTCAAGACCACTGGCCTGACCACTGGTCCCCAGTGACCCCTCTCTTCCCCCAACACCGACAGCACCTACTGTCTGGACCACCCCCGAGACCTCACTGACTTATCACGGTCTTATGCGTGGTTTATGCATTTGCCAAAATCCCAACAAGAAATGAACTGCACACTCAAGGGTGACTGAAGAGAATTTCATCCAGGACAATAGTAGCTTAGGAGAAGGGCTCATCACATGAACTGTGGCCTTGAGGAAGGAATTCATCCACCATCAAGAGAAGGCCCAGCAGGGAAGGAGCCAGGAAGTGTCCCCATCTCCATCTCCTCCTGCTTGTCAGCCTCCTGATGGTTTTCCCATTGAGTGAAACCACCAAGAAGACAGGGGGAAGGAGACTGGCTGATGCAGCCCATTAAAGTCATCCTGCCGGACCCTGAACAGGGGAAAGAGAGAATTTGTGTTCTGAAAGGCAGCTGAGTTTATTTGTCTTGCTTCCTAAATTAAATTGACTATAATCTCCATTAATTTCCACCTCTTCTCCATCAGAGACTTTCAGGTTCCCTGAAATCTGATATGGGGCCGTGAGTAAATATCTTCCCTTGTGACTCTGGGCAATGATGGGCACTGGGAGCTTGAGAAGACCTCTGCTCCTAACTTCTACTTCAAAGCCACCCAAAACACCACATAAGGACAGTTCTGCTTTGTCAAATCTTCCACGCTTGATTAAACGCTAAGAGCGAATCCACTGGTGTCTTTAATTTAAGAAGTACAAGGTAGCATCATTATTTTATTTCCTTGGCTGGATTAGCATATATTTGCATAGTTGTTATACAATATCATTGAGGCATACCTCTATCTGAGAAAACCTATTACTAAATAAGAAATTTCAGCACACCTAATCAACTCAGTGTCGCTAAAATTAAAAAAGAAAGAAAGAAAAAGAAAAAAAAGAGAAAAGAATCAACTGCTTCTTGGAGGTTGTTTCTTCATATTTCACACAATGCTTCTCATTGGTGACAAGTGTAACCAAACATAAAGTAAAGTCTCTCAGTCGTGTCTGACTCTCTGTGACCCCATGGGATTCTCCAGGTAGGAATACTGGAGTGGGGTTGCCATGTCCTTCTCCAGGGGATCTTCCCGACCCAGGAATCGAACCCGGGTTTCCCGCATTGGGGGCAGATGCTTTACCCTCTGAGCCACCAGGGAAGCCCAAATATAGGAGGAAGGCAATTTGCCACTGAAATACAGGTTTTGAAAATCATTTCTAATCAACCATTTTATGGCAGGTTGACAGAAAAACAGCTCCGTTAGATAGCATCTAACTTTAAAAAACCCACTGTATACCTTTTATTCTTACCACTCAGTAAAAACACAAACAAATAGACCAAAAAAACACACAAAACCTTGAGCTACTGAAAGTGAACCTTGCAGGAATTTGGTATCAACACTCCCTTCTTCTGTCCATATTTTGCACAGAACCATACATGTATTAGTACTGAATAAACCCTTGAAAGTTAAAGAATAATTAAATTAAATCCTCCAACCCTTCCTGTGCATTCACTCTGATGTGCAGTAACCCTCACTGTTGGGAATCTGAATTGCCAATCTATACTCCTCCTGTTAGCAAGATAACTTCCTCCTCTTCCCTCAGTGAAGATGGAAACAGCTGCTTGACACTCTTTATCCACATGATAAAGTGATTCCGCAGCCTTCAGGAAATGGCAAAAGGAGTCATTGCATCCTTGATAAACTCACTTTAAAAAAGGGCAAAATTTCACAAATTAATCAGTTTGCCTGTTTGCTAATCCTCCACATCAGTGTCATTTCCATCTCTGGCCCCCAACTCAAAAAACCCCAAGAAGGTCAGGGACCTGGTTTGTCTGCTCGTCTGTTGATTCCCAGCTGCCAGCAAAGTGCCTGGTACATAGAAGAAGCTCAACAAGCAGTTCCAGAAGTGAACAGAAATCTAGCACATGTCACCTTCAGCTGCAGCTTCACTCGATTTAAGTGTTACTCAGTGGTAGGTAGCTCTCCCTAAATGATAATGAATATGACACTAACAAGGACAACAATAATATTAAAGTCCTTACTGAATGCCATACCCTGCTCTGTGTTCTTTAATGGACTAAAGATTTAACCCTCTGATGGGTTAGACACGCCATTCCCATATGTGGCACCTTGGCATAGTGACTGTTTTAGACTGAAGGAGTTCAAGGAAACGGCAAAAACAGGCAGATCATGCTGACCATCCCTGCCCCTTCTTCCCTGAAATAGGTCATAAAACCCTCCTTCAGGAGGTGTTCTCCCTAAATCTGGAGGAAAGGAGCACCCTTATCTTCTAAGACAAAGGGTCATCAAGAAGACTCGTAATGATGCAATACTGCTCAGCCATAAAAGGGGAATGAAACTGGGTCGTTTGCAGAGACATGGATGGACCTAGAGACTGTCATACAGAGGGAAGTAAGTCAGAAAGACAAAACCAGATATCGTACATTAATGTACATAGAAAAATGGAACAGATGATCTTATTTGTAAAGCAAAAAGAGAGACACAGACATAGAGAACAAATACATGGATACCAAGGGGGAAAAGCGGTGGTGGGAGAAATTGGGAGATAGCAATCGACACATACATACTATTGATGCTATGTATAAAATAGGTAACTAAGGAGAACCTGTTGTATAGCTCAGAGAGCTCTACTTAATGCACTGTAGCAACCTGAATGGTGAGCAAGTCCAAAAAGAAGGGGACATGTGTATATGTACGGCTGATTCACTTTGCTGTACAGTAGAAACTAACACAACATAGTAAAGCAAAAATTAATTAAAACAGAAGAATCCTAATGAATAGTTAGGATTCCCAGGCTTCCCCTAGTTTACCACACTGACCTCATAGTCCTTAATCTATCATATTTCTACACAACTACCCACTTACCATCAAACCTAGCATGAAAACCCTCAAGGCTGTTTCTTCAGGGTCTTCATTTCCTTATAAAGGCTTCCATGTCATGTACAACATATTAAATGTATGCGCTTTCCTCCTGTTAATCTGTCTTTGTCAGTTTAATTTTCAAGACCCAGTCAGGGACCCTAAGAGGGTCAAGTAAAACTTTTCCTTCCCTGCACTTCAAAGTGATCATATAAAAGTTTTATGAGGTAGGCGCCACTACCATTTGCATCTTTAGAAATGAGGAAACTAAGGCATGGAGCAAGCATGTCATTTCCCCCAGATAACAGGTCAAATTAGGCTGAGAGTCAGAATGAAAACTTAGAAGGCACCAGAGCCAAAACTTCTAACACTTCACTGTAGTGCCTCTGTTCATACCCCAAAGAAAATGACAATGAATTCCTTCCATCTATTAGATCTGGTGTCTACGTTTCAAAAAAAATAGATCATTGGATTTTTCTAAAAAGTTTTGAAAGTGTGTAGTTGAAAACAATCAATCAGCTGAGTAACAAAAATATAAGGCTCAGCTGTTTTTTTTTTCCAGTATTGATAAGCCACTGCAAACGGTTTGTTACTTTTTTCATCCTTAGAGTCGGCTTTTGACTGCCGTATTTTTTATTGGAAACCACTGGGTTCGGGATGGAAGACAGTGACGGTGTAACACCAGGTAAGTTAAAAACAGAACCTGTGTGTCTGGCTCCTAAGAAGGGAGAAAACAGAAAGGGTGGTTTTTCCCTCATCTCAAAGACTCTCTTTCATGTGAAAGATTCTTTTTCAATTATATCATGAGGATATAATTTCCTTTGTTGCTCCTGCTCATGGTTGCTTGAATGATGAGAATGAAAAGAAATCAGAAACCCAAGAGGACAGAGGGTGACAGAGGACTACGCTTCAGCACAATTTCTTTATTATCGTTAAAACACTTTTTTTTGTTCTCAAAGCAATCACCCGTTTTTTATTTGTTTACCCTTTACTTTCTTTTGAAAATATTATTTATTTACAGGTATATCTTCTCATTCTCTCTTTTTTCTCAGTGTGGAAGAAAGCAATGAATCATGTAGAGTTCTTTAGTCTAACTGCAGAGGAGTCCGATAAGAAAAAGTCTTATCAACAGATAACTCATAAAGATGAAAGGAAAGGGAAGAGCTTTATTTAAGTCCTCTAAATGAAGGTTCAAAGGTGAGGAGAAACAATTTTAAATCTACAAATAAACCATCCAAAACAAGTTGTTCTGTATCATACACCAGATTAACACAGACCGTCTAAGCACAGCAGGCAGCTGGAGAAACGTTATTTCCCCAGGCAGGGAACATCCTCTCTCCTTTCGTCCTCAGCCTCAGCATTACCGCTTAAGTCAGCATCACAAATATTTCTCCAGAATACTCCTGAAACTGGGTGGGGGGTGGGCAACAGCTCCACCTGGCATTCTAGACTGTGTTCTACACCACTTGCTGCATGTGAACTGTTTGTTCTTTTCAAGGATCATGTTTTATATGACTAGTTCACACATATACAGTATGCTATTCCATAATACAGATCTCATTTTCGTACAAAATATTCCTCCCAAAATATCTGAGTAGAACTGATACTTTAGAAAGATTATTGCATCTACATTATTTTTCCTACACAGCACCAGGAGGATGCAAATCCCAAGATGTGAAGCACCGTCTAGGTGGCAGGCTAGTGGAATATTTGACTTCATCTCTACTCAAAACTCAAGCCTGTAACCTTCAACAAGATGGAGAAACATACACATGTACATATGCCCCAGCCCTGGGAAAAAAAACCCTGCTCACAACTGGCAAATAGGTTTATTTGTGCTTAATTACTTCTGATCTAAGCTCTAAAACGTAATGCTGAAAGCCTCTGAGCATATCTAAAAGTGACTAGCAAGAACAAATACGTGCAGTGAAAAGTGGCCTCATAAACCATGAAGTCCAAAGGCTAACCATCTACATTTCTCTTTGTGCAAACCGTTAACAAACCTGATTGACACACTAGCCTTTCCAAGTTTCTCAAGCTCCTACTATTTTCAAAGTGTTTCTATGTGCTTTCTGCACCCAGCCATCACCAGAAAAATTCTCATCTTCTAGCTAAAATGCTCTGAAATGTCAGTCTCTTACATGAAAAGACTGAAGTAACGAAACTAAGTCCTTCCATACATTTCCTCACACACATTTTCTAAAACTTCTTTGTCACATACACGGGAGCCATCGAGTATGCAATATTTTCCCCAAGGAACCTGGGACAGTACAAGGCAGCAAATGATACGAAAATAGAAATATCTAGACGTGCCAGGAAACTGAAAGTGAGTCCTTTTCCATGCACACTCACAGCAGCCAGAGATCCCCTCTGCTTCACACTATCCCTTCACTCTTTATCGTCAGGCTTCAAAGAAAACCACACTTCATATCAGAAGCATGACTTTGAAAGGCGAGCACCGAGAATGAACCTGCATCTGCGCTCCTGCCCCCAACACCTGCCACTGCAGCTCCCAGCTGAAATGTCTGGATCCTCTGCTAAATGACGACGTCCTGGAAGGCTGGAGTCCTTGCTTCGGATTCACCTTTGCATCTCCGGTCTTTGGCTCAGTGACAGTGCATTAACATGAATATTTTGACTTTCAAGTGGATACGTCTTTGTTTTTCACTTCTAATTTGCTTCTAAGATCCCCTTGTTTTGACTCTGCTCACGCTTTCTTCACTGAAAGTAAGTTGAGGAGCTCGGTATGGGGAAAGGGATTGGCAAAACTAGCAACAGTAATTTCTACTAAGTGGGAGAGGGTGGAGGACACAAAGATTAAGAGGCCTATCACAGAGCCTTGCTTGTTGGCAACTGAAGGGTGATGTAAACTTATTACTGATAAGGGAGAGAAAATGAGATTGGTTGTAAGAAAACCTGGGTCCCCTCTCAAATGAGATAATACGAAAATTTTTACAACATTATAGCAGGTACCAAGTAAGTGCACTGTACACATTATTATTGTTACATCAGTACCTTCTGAATCTGCTCTTATTTTTGAGAATACCTTCACTTTACCTCTTGTTTATTTCCCCTCACCATGATACCCTAGGATTAATGACACAGTGTTTGCAAAGTGTTTTGACATCCCTGAGGTGTTATAATCAACCCAAGTACCATTTTATTTATGCAAACTGTGTCTACCCAGCGAGTCCACTTAAAGATCTAGGATTGGGAACTTCTGCCTCATAAGGCTTAATAAATGATTCCCTCCGGCTCTAAAAGCAAGTACTTTTTCAATGACAATGGGAGGGAAAGCAAAGGAATTACTCTGTGACATCTGCTGTGTAACGTTCTTCGAATGGCGCATCTTGATAAATGCATGAGAGTCCTTGGAGAGTTACTGCACACGGTGAAGAGAGAGTGGTAAAAATCCCAGTGTCTCTGAAAAGGAAGGCAAGACATGTTAAAGTCAGAAAAGCCTCACCGTTTACATCAATAGAAATCAACAGTGATGTGTTTAGTCCCTACTTGATACCTAATGGCAGCTTTCCACAGTCTCTGATGGTGAGGCAAAATTAAACATGAATAATAAAGCTAAGACAGGTTAAGCAACTTTTCAAAGCTACAGGCAGCTAATAAGTAGCAGAATAACATTGCATTTCAGCCATTGGCCTCTAAGCCCAGTGAGCTCTGCACTCTGTGGCCAACACCTCTCCCATGTTGGGGACAGATGTGGTGGCTAAAGCCAAGGAAAGAAGGCTAATGAAATAGCTGGTTCCAAAGGCAGCGAAGTCCATGTGTGGCATGAGGACGCAGCTTTGCAAAGCTTTCTGCATGAATCATCACAAAGTTTTTTTTTTTTAATCTTATGTTATACACATTTTTACCACAATTTTATCCATCTATCTATCTCTTTGTTTATTGATGGCTGCATTGGGTCTTCTTTGTGGCGTGTGGGCTTTCTCTAGTCACGGTTCAATAGCTTTGGCTTGAGGGCTCTGGAGCTGGGGCTCAGTAGTTGCGGGGCACAGGCTTAGTGGTCCTGCAGCATGTAGGATCCCAGGGATCCATCCCAGACCAGGGATGGAACCCACATCTCTTGCATTGGTAGATGGACTTTTAACCCCTGGACTACCAGGGAAGTCCCACCGTTTTTAATACTCTGTTACCTGCTTACTAAAGACTTTACGATATTTAAAAGTGAATGAAAATAATCTATACAAAGAAATTTATTAAAGTCAGCGACATAATCTATACAAAACAGTTTAATCTTCTGGTAAAAATGCTATATGAGCAATCCCAAATGATGTTGTTGTTGTTAAATTCATCTAAATTGATGGGGAAGAAAGTAAAACTGTCAACTTTATACAATTGTTCAACTTGCCCCTTAATGGAGAAATTCCCAAGATGCTCCCAAGTGTTACATACCTATTTATTTATCTATGCTCACACCTGCATTTTATAATCCTTTGTCTCATATTGGAGTGGCATTCTCAAATTCTTAAAGCATTCTCAAAACCCTTTTTTTTTTAAAAAATTAGAATTTCCTGTACTTCCATTGTGTTCTGGAAGTCCTGGGGAGTGAAAAACCAGAGGAAGTGAATGGATGCTTTACCTCCAAGTCATCATCAGGGATGGCTCTTTTCCACTTCACGTTCCACTTGATGTGTTCATAGGCGTTCACAACAACTTCAATTGCTTTGGGATATGAATGGCAGGCCTGTATCACCTACGGAGACACCGTAGACTTTTATTTGTTCAGTGCACATATATGACTCATTCATTCCACTCACAGAGACATCAAGGCTTCATGGACCTATAAGCCTCCTTTTAGCCCTGAAATGCTCTGACAAAGTCTCAAGCTTTTGAGTATTCAGACACACTGCCAGCTCCTGTGGTAGATGGGAGGATCAAAAACATAAGACTCATTTCCTTCATCATTTGGGACAAAGTAAAAAAGAGGTTGCTAACAAACAAGATGGAAGTCTGATGAAATGCATGCCCTGCCCGTAACTGAAGCAATTTTGAGAGAGGCTGATCTCAAAATATACTTCCAGAGGTCTGGGAAACTCTTCTAGTTCTATAGAAAGTTTTATTAGCAAAAAGCTGAATAGTCATAAACCAAGAACTTAAGCCTACTGGTGACTATGAGGTAACGCAAACTATAGAGCAGCACGAATGTTGATCAAAGGCATCTTCCCAGCGCAACGCCCAAAGAGGACCTGTGTCATATTCCAAACTACACTCACTGCTGTTTTCACCTTCATCAGCAATAAACGAAAGACTGAATGAAGATTAGCTCTTTCATTAGCATGCTCTGTTCAACAGTTCATTGGGCAACCACCACCACCACCACCAACAACAACAAAAACAGCTGAGTCCAAGGAGCCAGCATTTCCACCAGGAGACAGGAAGATTGAGCTTTAGGTTTTAGCTGTGAAAAGAAGAGAAGCGAAAAGCAAAGGAGAAAAGGAAAGATATAAACATCTGAATGCAGAGTTCCAAAGAATAGCATGAAGAGATAAGAAAGCCTTCTTCAGCGATCAATGCAAAGAAATAGAGGAAAACAACAGAATGGGAAAGACTAGGGATCTCCTCAAGAAAATCAGAGATACCAAAGGAACATTTCATGCGAAGATGAGCTCGATAAAGGACAGAAATGGTATGGACCTAACAGAAGCAGAAGATATTAAGAAGAGATGGCAAGAATACACAGAAGAACTGTACAAAAAAGATCTTCACGACCCAGATAATCACGATGGTGTGATCACTGACCTAGAGCCAGACATCCTGGAATATGAAGTCAAGTGGGCCTTAGAAAGCATCACTACGAACAAAGCTAGTGGAGGTGATGGAATTCCAGTTGAGCTATTCCAAATCCTGAAAGATGATGCTGTGAAAGTGCTGCACTCAATATGCCAGGAAATTTGGAAAACTCACCAGTGGCCACAGGACTGGAAAAGGTCAGTTTTCATTCCACTCCCGAAGAAAGGCAATGCCAAAGAATGCTCAAACTACCGCACAATTGCACTCATCTCACACGCTAGTAAAGTAATGCTCAAAATTCTCCAAGCCAGGCTTCAGCAATATGTGAACTGTGAACTTCCTGATGTTCAAGCTGGTTTTAGAAAAGGCAGAGGAACCAGAGATCAAATTGCCAACATCTGCTGGCTCATAGAAAAAGCAAGAGAGTTCCAGAAAAACATCTATTTCTGCTTTATTGACTATGCCGAAGCCTTTGACTGTGTGGATCACAATAAACTGTGGAAAATTCTTCAAGAGATGGGAATACCAGAGCACCTGATCTGCCTCTTGAGAAATTTGTATGCAGGTCAGGAAGCAACAGTTAGAACTGGGCATGGAACAACAGACTGGTTCCAAATAGGAAAAGGAGTTCGTCAAGGCTGTATATTGTCACCCTGTTTATTTAGCTTATATGCAGAGTACACCATGAGAAACGCTGGACTGGAAGAAACACAAGCTGGAATCAAGATTGCCGGGAGAAATATCAATAACCTCAGATATGCAGATGACACCACCCTCGTGGCAGAAAGTGAAGAGGAACTAAAAAGCCTCTTGATGAAAATGAAAGTGGAGAGTGAAAAAGTTGGCTTAAAGCTCAACATTCAGAAAATGAAGATCATGGCATCCGGTCCCACCACTTCAGGGGAAATAGATGGGGAAACAGTGGAAACAGTGTCAGACTTTATTTTTCTGGGCTCCAAAATCACTACAGATGGTGATTGCAGCCATGAAAGTAAAAGACGCTTAGTCCTTGGAAGGAAAGTTATGACCAACCTATATAGCATATTCAAAAGCAGAGACATTACTTTGCCAACAAAGTTTCGTCTAGTCAAGGCTATGGGTTTTCCAGTGGTCATGTATGGATGTGAGAGTTGGACTGTGAAGAAGGCTGAGCGCTGAAGAATTGATGTTTTTGAACTGTGGTGTTGGAGAAGACTCTTGAGGGTCCCTTGGACTGCAAGGAGATCCAACCAATCCATTCTGAAGGAGATCAGTCCTGGGATTTCTTTGGAAGGAATGATGCTAAAGCTGAAACTCCAGTACTTTGGCCACCTCATGTGAAGAGTTGACTCATTGGAAAAGACTCTGATGCTGGGAAAGGTTGGGGGCAGGAGGAGAAGGGGACGACAGAGGATGAGATGGCTGGATGGCATCACTGACTTGATGGATGTGAGTCTGAGTGAACTCCGGGAGTTGGTGATGGACAGGGAGGCCTGGCGTGCCGCAATTCATGGGGTCACAAAGAGTCGGACATGACTGAGGGACTGATCTGATCTGATCTGATCTTGGACTAAACTGAATATTTAACCAACCTCTGATGTCACCATGAAATCTGGACACATCTGACGAATCAATCATGCAGCCTTTATTAAGTGACAATGGAGGGATATAGAAGACATATTCCAGGAGTAAAATATACTGGTTTCTGGTGAGAGGCTTACTATAAGAATGAGAAGCAAAACACATAAATGAAACAAGGAAAGATCAGTGAAGATGTATGGTTGGTTCATATATGTAAGTGTTAGGTTTGAAAAACAGGAATTATAGGAATTCCAAGAAGGAGAGCTGTGTGATTTGGGCTAACCAGAAAAGACTTCTTGGAGGAGACGAGTGCAACTGTAGAACCTAAATGGTAGAAAGGGGTGTGTATGTGTGTGTATGCAGTCAAGCCTGCCTGCATGCCCTTAGAGACCCGTCTACATGTGTAGCATCAGCAAACATAACATTTGTGTTGAAACAGACTTGCTTCAAAGGGTATAAAGAAAACACCACTTTAGTATTTCCCCTTGTCCTGCTCACACTAACTCACTGCCTAGAACCCTTCTCCATTTCTGACATGACACCCTGGGCAGGACTCACATCTGTGTCTACTTTTTTCTAGACAGGAGAAAAATGTCATTTCAGTAATAAAAATGTTGATTTTACTTTAATAACTGAAACTCTAAATTTTATTCAGAAGTTTCTCCTCTCCCATAGTCTAGGCTTATTTCAAGCTGCAGTGGATGTGGGATAACAGGAAATACATACTTGATCTTTGCTCTGGTTCCTAACACACAGATCTCCTTAATGGAGCTCCTTTACATCATTCAATTATGCTAATGAAGTAACTCTTAATGGGGCTCCTAGAGAGAATTTAAGAATTCTTAAATTTTTAAACAGATGGGAATACCAGAACACCTGATCTGCCTCTTGAGAAATCTGTATGCAGATCAGGAAGCAACAGATAGAACTGGACATGGAACAGCAGACTGGATCCAAATCGGGAAAGGAGTACATCAAGGCTCTATATTGTCACCCTGCTTATTTAACTTATATGCAGAGTACATCATAATAAACGCTGGGCTGGAAGAAGCACAAGCTGGAATCAAGATTGCCGGGAGAAATATCAACAACCTCAGATATGCAGATGACACCACCCTTACGACAGCAAGTGAAGAGGAACTAAAAAGCCTCTTGATGAAAGTGAAAGAGGAGAGTGAAAAAGTTGGCTTAAAGCTCAACATTCAGACAACTAAGATCATGGCAGCTGGTCCCATCACTTCATGGTAATGGGGAAACAATGGAAATGACAATAGGCTTTATTTTGGGGGGCTCCAAAATTATTGCAGATGGTGACTGCAGCCATGAAATTAAAAGATGCTTACCCCTTGGAAGGAAAGTTATGACCAACCTGGACAGCATATTAAAAAGCAGAGACATTACTTTACCAACAAAGGCCCATCTAGTCAAACCTTGATTTTTCCAGTAGTCATGTATGGATGTGAGAGTTGGACTATAAAGAAAGCTGAGCACTGAAGAATTGATGCTTTTAAACTGTGGTGTTGGAGAAGACTCTTGAGAGTCCCTTGGACTGCAAGGAGATCCAACCAGTCCATCCTAAAGGAGATCAGTCCTGAATATTCATTGGAAGGACTGATGCTGAAGCTGAAACTCCAATACTTTGGCCACCTCATGCAAAGAACTGACTCATTTGAAAAGACCCTGATGCTGGGAAAGATTGAAGGCAGGAGGAGAAGGGGACGACAGGATGAGAAGGTTGGATGGCATCACCGACTCAATGGACATGAGTTTGGGTAAACTCTAGGAGTTGGTGATGGACAGGGAGGCCTGGCATGCTGCAGTTCATGGGGTCGCAAAGAGCAGGACATGACTGAGCTACTGAACTGAACTGAACTGAGAGAGCTTCGAGATGTAGACTGGTTACTGGAAAGACCAATCCTTGATTAGAGGCTTGAAACTTTTACACACCTTTCTTTCTACCACCAGGGAAAGACAGAGGGGCTGGAGATTGAGTTCAACCACCAGTGGCCAATGATTTCATCAGTCACACCTAATGAAACTCCCTAAAAGATGGTGTTTCAGGCAGCTTCTAGGTGGGTGAGCACATCAAAGTGCTTGGAGGGTGACGTGCTCCAAAAGGGCATGAAAACTCTGTGCACCCTCCCCATGCCTTGCCCGACGTATCACCTCTAATTGTCTATTCCCGAGTTTTACCCTTTATGATAAACCAGTATGCCTACCATTAGAAAGTGGGCATGGCTCTGCACTTAATTAACTTTTTGAAGGAAATTTTCTTCCTAATTTCCTGGTCCTTCTGAACCTCCAGCTATTGTTATTGGGCAAAAGTCACAAAACTGGTTTTTCCCACCTCCTTTACAAGTCCTTCTTAGGTGGTGTAGCATTGCATTTTTCTGTGTGAGGTGGTAAGTACCCAAAGTCTTGGGACTTCAGAGAAAACTAAGATGGAAGGATGGTCATTTTAATACCCAGTTATGTGTGTGTGTGCCAAGGTCACCTGACTGAAGGGCCCATTTCAGGAAGATAAAGTTAAGAGCAGGTAAGATGGGGCCAGCTGACAGTATAACTAGAAGGTCGGCTTGAAGAGCTTGGGACCGACCTAACAGGCATTAGGAAGCTACATATTTACATCTAGCTATGATATCTAGAAAACTACATATTCCTAGAAAAGGAAATGGCAACCCCCTCCAGTATTCTTGCCTGGAGAATTCCATGGACAAAGGAGCCAGGCAGGCTACAGTCCTTGGGGTTGTAAAAGGGTCACATGTGACTTAGTGGCTAAAACAAGCAACAACAAAAAACATACTCTTAATAAGAAAGGGTTATATTCAATCAATTCATCCCATGGGAAAGCCTTTATTGAGCACTGGGTTAAGCACTGTGACAGTAATTCTGAGTTCATATCCTGCTTTCGTCCTCAAGGAGCTTGCAGCCTAGTTGAAGAGAAAAAGACATAGATATTTCAAAGAGTTCAAAAGCAATGCATGCCAGTAAATAATAAAAGACTAACTTATTAGTTAAAAGATCATCAGTGTCTCCTGAGCACCATGACCACAAAGGGAAAAACAAGGCTATCAAGGCATGGGAGTGCACCAGATGGCTCGTCAGCCAGCTTCCCTGTTAGTCATGAGCAGGAAGGGTAACTGAGGCTGCGAGAAAGAACAAGTAGGGTTTAATGACTCATCAGATACAGAGAGTATAGAATGCAGCTTTGAAACCCGAGATCAAGCACAAATAGGGTACCATCCATGGAAATGAGGAAACGGGAAGGGCATTCTAATCTGAGGATGGTCAGACAATGAACAGAAGGTATGTCCTGTGTTACGTCCTAGGTTGGTTTAAAATGTGCATAAAAAAATAAATAAATAAATAAAATGTGCATGAATAGATACCCTAATGAGAAGGTCAAGATGGAGGAGGAGATTTGTGAATCACCACAGAATGTGCTGGTCAGGCTCAGTTACACTGAGCCTGTTGCTGCTGCTGCTGCTAAGTCACTTCAGTCATGTCCAACTCTGTGCGACCCCATAGATGGCAGCACACCAGGCTCCTCCGTCCCTGGGATTCTCCAGGCAAGAACACTGGAGTGAGTTGCCATTTCCTTCTCCAATGCATGAAAGTGAAAAGTCAAAGTGATGTCGCTCAGTCGTGTCTGACTCCTAGCGACCCCATGGACTGCAGCCTACCAGGCTCCTCCATCCATGGGATTTTCCAGGCAAGAGTACTGGAGTGGGGTACCATTGCCTTCTCCCAGTTACACTCTAAATGAATATAAACAGAAAAGGTAGAGGACTGTGGTCTGAAGCTTGATGAATCCTATTAGGCAGGAGAGAGGACATAGGGAAAAAAATTATAGCTACCATTTTTGAGAACTTAAATGTGCCATGGCCTGTGTTAAATATATGCTGAATTTTCTGACAGCCCTATGAGGTTCAGTTCAGTTCAGTTCAGTTCAGTCATTCAGCCGTGTCCGACTCCTTGCGACCCCATGATTTGCAGCACACCAGGCCTCCCTGTCCATCACCAACTCCTGGAGTTCACTCAGACTCACGTCCATTGAGTCAGTGATGCCATCCAGCCATCTCATCCTCTGTCGTCCCCTTCTCCTCCTGCCCCCAATCCCTCCCAGCATCAGAGTCTTTTCCAATGAGTCAACTCTTCGTATGAGGTGGTCAAAGTACTGGAGTTTCAGTTTTAGCATCATTCCTTCCAAACAACACCCAGGACTGATCTCCTTTAGAATGGACTGGTTGGATCTCCTTGCAGTCCAAGGGACTCTCAACCTAGACAGCATATTCAAAAGCAGAGACATTACTTTGCCAACAAAGGTCCATTTAGTCAAGGCTATGGTTTTTCCAGTGGTCATGTATGAATGTGAGAGTTGGACTGTGAAGAAAGCTGAGCACCGAAGAATTGATGCTTTTGAACTGTGGTGTTGGAGAAGACTTTTGAGAGTCCCTTGGACTGCAAGGACATCCAACCAGTCCATCCTAAAGGAGATCAGTCCTGGGTGTTCTTTAGAAGGAATGATGCTAAAGCTGAAACTCCAGTACTTAGTCTTATAATTATCTCTTCATGACAGACTTAAAATCAAAGGCAGAAAGAATATAAACTCAAGTGTATTTAGCTAGTAAATGACAGAGACAGGATTCAAACTCAGGTCTGTGTGACTCCAGAAGTCAAAACTAAGTTGAATGAAAGTGGTGAGAGTGGCCATCCATGTCTTGTTGCTAATCTTAGAGGAAATGCTTTCTGCGTGTCACCATTGAATATGATGTTAGCTGTGGGTCTGTCATATGTGGCCTTTATTATATTGTGGCATATTCCCTCCATGCCTTCTTTCTGGAGCACTTTTCTCATAAATTAATATTGAAATTTTTTCAAAAGCTTTTTCTGCTTCACATGGTATGGTCTTAGGAAGCATGGCCTCACCTGAGGACTATGTCAGTCCTCACAAACAGGCTAACCAGAAGGGGCTCTACCAAGTAGAGGTTTAAGTCAACTGTGTGCTAGAAAATGTTCAACGGGCATTTTGTAAAAAAAAAAAAAAAAAATTGTACACATATCTATATGTATATAAGTTTATGTTTTGCTAATATAAAGAATGTGAAGCCTACAATTTACAAATAACAAAATATCCAATATGATTTATTTTCTATTCCCTAAGGCCAACTGGTGCTCTCAAAATGCTTTAACTTTTTTATATCAATTTTGTATAGACATAAGTTGTGTTCAGAGCTAGTCTGTGTCTGCAACTGGAGAGTGCCTGTAGTTCCTATGTTTATATCCGTTGATATTTTTATTACATTGAGTAGCAATTGCTTCACAAATGGGAAACAATGAAGACACACATTGGAAAGTCACTCATTCATCAATGACATAAGGACTTTTATGTGGAAGCATTTAAGGGTTTTTTGAATACTGGAAGCAGATTTTCTCAATTTTTTGTACTATTCACAATGTAAGAGCTACAGACACCACACACCGCAAAGTTTTAAGTTTAATCTGCATTAGTAACATTCTCTCCATTAATTTTGGAAATTTAGACATCAACAAAGAAATAAGTCAAGGTCTGAATGGTAACATTTGCTGGTTTCTGTGATGTAAACACTTGCGTCATGGCCTATGTAAAGTGACCCACATGAGGTCTCTGAATATATGGTAGGGAAGAGGTGTACAGTAACATCATCATATGTTTTCATCAAACAGCTCCCGTATATGCAAATAATATCAAGAGCAGAGACGTGCAGAGTAAAATAATCAGGAGGTATTAATAATACATTTTGAGTTTTTGTTTTTAATATGCTTTATTTGTTGTAGGTTGTTATGACTTGATTTTTAATAATGGTTGCATTTAACAATCAACTCACAAAACTCCTGGTAATTTAATAAACATTTTTCGCAAGCTACAGCAAGCCAGTTCAAGCACACAATTGCTTTCAACTGTCCCTGTATTTAAGAACTGCAGTGCAGACTAAATGTGCATACCGAAGCTCCAAACCAGCTAAGGCATCAGAATCATCCTGCCCAGTGGTGAGCTCCAAATGTGCACAACATAAATACTACAATGAGAAGATCCATTCACATACATATTCTGGGTACAGTGCACAAAGTTGAGATGCTGACCATATTTCAGCTAGGTCTACATAAATAAAGAATAATCCTGTATCATCAACCCCTAAGGGTTGGAGTCAGACATCCATTGCTACGGGACCTCTGAAGAGTCAGCATTTCTGAGTCTATGGAAAATGTAACCAGAAGGATTTCTCTATGGGTACATGGCTGTCAAGGTGGGGAGGTAATTATTCTAGGACCTTGGTCTTGGGGAATTGAGGCAGATGTGGTCACTCTTTTCTGTAGTTGGGATGAGAATGGCAGATATGCAGCTCTATGGAAGAGAGACAGACAAAACCTGAGGCTGACTGACTGCTCTGAACACTAGTTTATAAGCTACCATAACACCATCAGAGACTGTGAGGGTTGCAAAGGACCCTAGGGATTATCTAATACTTTTAACTTGAAGATAAGAAAATTGAAACCCCAAGAAGCACACAAAGAGAAAGCATGGTTTTAGGCCTTCATCTGAGTTTAGTGCCCTTTCAAATGTAGTCTGATAACCTTATTTTAATCCTTATTAATGACCAGTGAAATGAATGGTTTATGGGTACAAATCCTATTGCAGATATTTGGAACAAGAAACATTCTTTATTATAATCATTACAGTAATTATAGGCTGGATTTTGTTGAAATTTCAAAATAATTCCCTTTTTAATGCAAAGATGTTAATAATAATAATGAAAATATCATCCTTCAAGACCTCTTTATACATCCTTCTCTAAAGACTCCCAGATACATCCTTTCTGGAAGAATATACCATGGTGAAAAGTACGCAGGTAATCAGATGAATAATCCACAATGAAGATTTAAATTTAAGAGTTACCAGGACGTAGACGCCAGCTGAAATCAATCCAAGGCCCGAGTCAAAAATACACTTGTACAGGAATTCCGAAAACAAAGAGCATGGGGAAGTCAGGCAGCTTGTAGTTCAGGTCTCCATTCAGAACACTGACTTCTGCGCTGCATGAATTCCCAGGCTACACTCACTCTTTATGGAAACCACACTGGTTATGCTTAAAGACACAGTGCTCACACGCCCAGTACAGGTAATCCGGCTTTAGGAATTCCTTACCTCCCGCTGCCTGCCAACACGTTGAACACAAAGGAGATGTGGCCAAAAGCTAACTCTCCTCTTGTAACACACGCTTTATCACCTAGGGTTTCCTGATTTAGCAAATAATAATAATCATGGAGGCTGTTTTTAGGATAAATATGGCCTCAGTAATGCATGGGACATATTCATACTAAAAGTTACTTTTTACTGATGAATTTCAAATTTAATTGAGCATCCTATATTTTGTGTGGCAGCCCTATTCCCAGCCTCTATTCAGAAACAGTTCAAACTAAGTTATGTATGCTGTGCTAAGTCACTTCAGTCATGTCCGACTCTCTGTGATCCTGTAGACTGTACCCTGCCAGGCTCCTCTGTCTATCGGACTCTCCAGGCAAGAGTACTGGAGGGGTTGCTGTGCCCGCCTCCAGGGGATCTTCCCGACCCAGGGATTCCAGGCCTTTGATGTCTCCTGCACTGGCACGTGGGTTCTTTACCACTAGCGCTACCTGTATACAGGAATACAATTCATTCACAGTTCAGGAGCCTAACTTCATACATTTGGTGCTTCAGTTTGCACCTGGCATACTCCCATATATCACACGGATATAACTAACCTTTCATAGGATAAAAAATGTCAAGTAGTCCTGAAACATCCGTCTTGAGACACACAACGTCTGAAGCTCCCACTGCCTGCCGCGTTGGGTTTTGCTTACATTGACTAATAAGTTTTCTGCTGACAGAAGATGGTTCTCACAGCAGGAAAGGCTCCTTTTAGCCTGACAGCCTCCCAACTCTGTGAGCTGACACGTCTAGCTTCTTCCAGAACTAAGACAGCTGGACATGCCTTCTTTAAGCCTCAGTAAACATTTCACCAGGCAACAACAAAAAAGAGATGCTTGAGAAAGCAAACTCTAAACCATCACTCTATGGTGACTCCCAGGAACCTTGATCACCAAATGAGGAGGGGCTGGTGTGGACCCAGAAGGTAGAAGCTTCCACTTTCTCTTTGCAAACCCGGGAGACTTCACCTTTTGCACATGTCCGGGGTCTCTATTCTCCCTTCTTAGAAGAAGAGTTGGACAAAAGGTGGCAACTGGAGAGACCTTAAGACCCTTCCCTTCATCATCTGACCCCTAAAAGCATAAATCAGAAAACAGATTCAAGGTAAACCTCCCTGCCACCCTTCCAATACAAGTACCACCTGTAAGCCACTTCAGCAGAGAAATTCTAAAGCGATGTCTGCCCTTTTATATTGACATCTTTGTGTGCAGAAAAATACCTGATGATCAAAGAGACTGCTTATACCCTGGGCTTCATATGCAGAATGGTTCAATGGCAGAAATCTTCTTTACCTTCCCCAAACTTTTACACACCTTTTCCTTCCTCAGAAAATGTCTTTCTTGCCCTATAAGAAAACCCAGTCTTGGCTCCCTGGGGTATCACTTCCTTCTGAATTATGCTGAAGGGAAAAAAAAAAATCAAATGTCCTTCTGTACCCTGGAAAGCAATTACAGGCCCTATAATTCTTTTTTTTCCCCCTTATGTAATTTATACATAAATTACATACAGGTGGCTTTCAGTGAAATACACCCTCTACAAATTTGTTTTGTATTTGGAAGACAGCATCTTCAGCTCTGACCTTGTTCCTTGTAAATAAGGAAACCGAATTCCCCATCCACAAGAGAACAAATCACTTTATCTTCTGGATAAATGAGTCAGTCATACTTGTTGTAAAGATGACTTTCTCTTTAGAAAGTCAGGCTGTGGAGTAGTTGCTCTAAATCACTTTGAAGCATCTGCATAGTAAATTGAATAGTTTTTCTCTAGTTTTCCTTTGGAAAGGGGCCAGTTCTCTTATTCGGTCTATTGGGTAGCAACAAAAGTGTTTAAAATACCAACCATCTACCAGTAGCCAACTGAATCCTTAAATCTCTTTAGCATATGGCCAAATTAGAGGAAGTAAGAGGAGCACAACAGAACTGAATAAGATGGCAACCACAGACAGTGTTCCCTGGAACATGTAATTGTATTTTATTCTACAGGTGAGTGAAGCTGCTGAAGTAAGGCTGGTAGGGAAGACTCCTACAATGGACCAAGAGTACATTTTGGGAGGAAAAGGAAAGGAAGAAATTTTGTTGTGCACCTTACTAGCCTCAACGATTTACATGCCTTACTCACTGTTCAGACATTCCTGGAAAGCTGATATTTTTAATCTTTGTTTTCTCTTGGTTCTGAAAGATTAAGGGACTTCAAAATCACATGGCCACAATGAGAACTTATACCTACAGTTACTAAGCCCCTCTTCCTACTTCCCTTGCTGTTCTCTCTCAGAAAACTGCCTTTGTGAACAGGACTTAAGATCTTCTTCACATTTGGAAGATTCCTTGTGGGAGAACAGAAACTCCATTTAAAGACCTGTCCCCTCTAGTCTGGCACTTTTTTAAAAAGCATTAACTTCAGTTTCAATACAGTTTGTCATTATAATTGTCTTACCAGCCTCAAGAAGTTACATGTCAAGGAGAGGGATGTTCTACTGTCCAGAGCTGTAGGCAGATCCGGATAGCTACCAATCCTTTCTGCACCACAAGCCAACGGGGGAATTCCAGAGGGCAACATCTCAATTTCAGGGCTTTGAGTATAGTCACATTCCCTTCCTCCACAGGTAACATTCTGATAGGATTTCTTTCTAAAATTGAAATGCTCAAGATCTCCAATCCCAGAAGGAAGCGCTTTCATTCTCTTTCACCAGAGGTCTAGCCAAGAAAGTCTGGAAGTAACTGAAAGAAATCTTTAGGAATCAGGCAGAATGCCTTTTTTTTTGAAGCAGCAATTGTTTGATGTTGGAAATTTTAAAGACCTCTCCTAATTGGTGAAGACCACTTTGACTCTAAAATTGAAGAGGAAGTTTGGAAGGGGAGGCGGGTGTGTTTCTAGCTTGACCACTGCCGCTCTCCAGACCAGCAGCCCCACAGGAAACCTTTCAGAAGCCACTTCCCTCTATTTTGAGCCAGGAGGAAGCAATTCTATGGGACCAGATTCTCCCTCCACCATCTGGAGTCACCTGTGGCTCCGCCCCACCAGCACCACGCTCCTGCGGGGATGGGAAGCAGCAACTCAATCCCTAATGAGATTCTTACCAGGAAATGAGACAAGGATCTTTTACTTACTTTTGATGCTTTCGAACTTTGGTGCTGGAGAAGACTCTTGAGAGTCCCTTGGACAGTTAGGAGATCAAACTCGTCAGTCCTAAAGGAAATCAACCCTGAATATTCATTGGAAGGACTGATGTTGAAGCTGAACCTTCAGTACTTTGGCCACCTGATGCGAAGAGCCGACTCATTGGAAAAGACTCTGATGCTGGGTAAGATTGAAAGCAAGAAGAGAAGGCGGGGACAGAGGATGAGATGGTTGGATGGCATCACCAACTCAGTGGACATGAATTTGAGCAAACTCGGGGAGATGGTGAAGGTCAGGGAAGCATGGCATGCTGCAGTCCATGGGGTCACAGTAAGTCAGACATGACTTAGCAACTGAACAACTTAATTTTGCAGAGACCTGTTTTCAGTTCAGTTCAGTTCAGTCACTTAGTCATGTCCGACTGACTCTTTGTGACCCCATGAATTGCAGCACGCCAGGCCTCCCCGTCCATCACCAACTCCCAGAGTTCACGCAAACTCAAGTCCATTGAGTCGGTGATGCCATCCAGCCGTCTCATCCTCTGTTGTCCCCTTCTCCTCCTGCCCCCAATCCCTCCCAGCATCAGAGTCTTTTCCAATGAAGTCAACCAGCAGTGGGGTTCAGAATAAAACTCAACATTTAGTCTTTAGGTATTCTCATACATTGTCTCTCCTGGGAAACCCCTGTGGGCAAACCAGGCATATGGAAACTGATTCTACTGCTCAACAGATAAGTAATGGTAACAGCAGTTACAGTTACTATTTATTTAATGGTTGCCTGGCAACCCACTCCAGTATTCTTAACTGGAGAATCCTATGGACAGAGGAGCCTGACGGGCTACAGTCCATGGGGTTGCAAGAGTTGGACATGACTGAGGCAACTTAGCACACACACATGACCAGAAATGATAAGCACTTTTTAAATATTAGCATGTTTCATTCTTAAAGCAACCTTAGGAGAAGGCTATAATTATTCATGGATAAAGTGGCAAGGTATGTCTCTCTGGCACCTCCATGCCCTTGGTCTCTCTCCATTCTCTTCTCTGGAAGGAAGATGGCCTTAGAACATAAATATACACAAAATTATGCTTTATGAAATGAGTCATATTAGAAAGACACCGATTTTTGTGTGTGTGTCTTCTAGAAGTCCCACTATGAAGAGAGAGATTTGGGTGGAGATAAAAAAATGGAGGTAGTCCAAGGGGAAGATATTTATAGATGCAGGATGAAGGTTGGGTGAGGAATTGGGGGAGGGACCTTGCAAGAACTGAAATTGACTCCAGAAAAAAATACAAATATGTTTGACACCATCTTCTGGGCTCTGAGCATATTTGTGATGTACTGTGAGTAAGGTTCATTACTTTCTAGTGAAGGAATCAGTCTGCATATTATTGCCAAGGCATAGAGCATACCCATTTCACAGGGGAGGAAATTGAGGCTCAAGAAGTAAGATATTCATTCAAAATCACACTCACGTGAGTGGCAGTCACAAATTTATCTGACGTCCCTCCCCCTCCAAATTCTATGCTTTCCTGATATGTATAGCATGGCAAAGTCTAGAATGAATTTCACTAGTTATGAGTGACAAAGCAGAGGTAAAATTTTTAAATAGGAACCTTTCATATGTGGAGAAAGAAATGGCACCCCACTCCAGTACTCTTGCCTGGAAAATCCCATGGATGGAGGAGCCTGGTAGGCTGCAGTCCATGGGGTCGCTAAGAGTCAGACACAACTCAGCGACTTCACTTTCACTTTTCACTCTCATGTATTGGAGAAGGAAATGGCAACCCCTCCAGTGTTCTTGCCTGGAGAATCCCAGGGAGGGAGAAGCCTGGCGGGCTGCTGTCTATGGGGTCGCACAGAGTCAGACACAAACTGCAGCAGCAGCAGATACCAGTGTGAATGATCCAGAAAATGGGTGCAAACTAAGAAGTAGATATTCATAGCTAAAAATTATGGATCACTGTACTTTGAATAAAAGTTGTTCAATTTATCATAGAATATGACCAATTGACTTTATTTCTAAGGTGCTTGCATCAAAACTTATCATAAAAAAGTATTTTTTCATTCCAAAGCCCATTGGTCAATGAGGAAATTGCAAGGAAGGTAAGAATTAACAACTGAGGCCAACCAGGTGCCTTCAACATTAGATTTTATGAATATTTTTCCAGGCTGTTTAGGCAGCAGTCTTTCTTCAAATTTTATAAAGAAAATATAAGGGTTAAGCATTGTTCTAATTCTTGTATTTTTAGACATACCTTGACCAAGATCCACAGGCAAAAATACGTAATAGCTAAAAACTTGCGAGAAATACAAACTTTGATGTGGGAAAAGGGAAGCCTTAGGTACAAACTGATTGTTCAGCCGCTAAGTCATGTCTGACTCTTTGCAACCCCATGGACTGTAGCACACCAGGCTTCCCTGTCCTTCACTATCTCTCAGAGTGTGCCCAAGTTCATGTCCATTGAGTTGGTGATGCCATCCAACCATCTCATCCTCTGTTGCCCCCTTCTCCTCCTGCCCTCAATCTTTCCCAGCATCAGGCACTTTTCCAATGAGTCAGCTCTTGCATCAAGTGGCCAAAGTATTGGAGCTTCAGCTTCAGCATGAGTCCTTCCAGTGAATATTCAGGGTTGATTTCAAAAAGATGTAAAAATTTGCTAGGATGCATATGAATTATTCCAGGTAAGGAATAAGAAGTAGAGAATTAGTTTAGATGATTTACCAAAAAAAAAAAAAAAAAAAAAAAGGAAGGGATGCTGGAGTAGGGTTATCCACGAGATACCCAAGGAAGGGAAGGCTGTAGAATCTGCCTTCATGGAGATTTGCAAACACAATAAAAGCACTAGTTCTCCCTTAGGTCTTGAGAATTAAATATAATGACCTCTTTAGGTCTCTTCTTGTGTTGTGATCCTTCAGGTTTAATTACACTTCGTGGGTAATATCAGAAAACACAGTGGAAACTGCTAAATCTAAGGGCTTAGGCTCAGGAGTCAGACAGACCTCATTCTGAATCAAACACATGACTATTAACCTTTAATAGGCTTGAGTCAACCAGCAACCCTCCTATATTTCCCAAGTCCATTTGCTCCCCATGATAAACATCTCACACCTTCACCTTTGCCTTAAGCCTTCAAACCTCGTCTCCATCCACTTCTCATTCTTCATTGAGAAAACAGAAGCTATTTTAATAGAACTTGTACAAACTCTTATTAACATATCTACCAACATCCGCACATCTGGGTACACAGGCACTGCTTTTCCTTCTACTGTCATGGGAAATAGATGGGGAAACAGTGGAAACAGCGACAGACTTTATTTTTCTGGGCTCCAAAATCACTGCAGATGGTGATCGCAGCCATGAAATTAAAAGACGCTTAGTCCTTGGAAGGAAAGTTATGACCGACCTAGACAGCAAATTCAAAAGCAGAGACATTACTTTGCCAACAAAGGTCCATCTAGTCAAGGCTATGGTTTTTCCTGTGGTCATGTATAGATGTGAGAGTTGGACTGTGAAGAAGGCTGAGCACCGAAGAATTGATGCTTTTGAACTGTGGTGTTGGAGAAGACTCTTGAGAATCCCTTGGACTGCAAGGAGATCCAACCAGTCCATTCTGAAGGAGATCAGCCCTGGGTGTTCATTGGAAGGACTGATGCTAAAGCTGAAACTTCAATACTTTGGCCACCTCATGCAAAGAGTTGACTCATTGGAAAAGACTCTGATGCTGGGAGGGATTGGGGGCAGGAAGAGAAGGGGACAACGGAGGATGAGATGGCTGGATGGCATCACCAACTCGATGGACATGAATTTGGGTGAGCTCTGGGAGTTGGTGATGGACCGGGAGGCCTGGAGTGCTGCAATTCATGGGGTTTCAAAGAGTCAGACACGACTGAGCGACTGAACTGAACTGAAGTGATGATGGATGAACTGTCTGCGCTAAGAACAACACCTCCATTTGGGCCCTAGACCCCATCTTCTGTCTCCAAATCAAGGTGGTGCTCAAGTAATTGCCTGCAAAAAGTTTTTCTCCCTTTCCTAGAGCACTCCCATCAGTCAACAAACATATCAGCCATCATTCCCTTCTAGCTATGCTTCCATTTTAAGAAAATGCTTCCAATTCTTCACTGGTTTCACTTCCGTTTATCCCTTTTTCCTTTGAATCCATTTTGATTAACCTTTTCTCACCAGTGTGCCACCAAAATAACTCTTGTGGAGGTCCCCAGTAAAACTAGGCTAGTTGTCTAGTCCAGTGGCAACTTAGCACTCATCTTATTTGAAATGTCACCTATATTCAAGCAGTACATGCATGCTAAGTCGCTTCAGTCATGTCCAACTCTTTACGACCCCTTAGACTATAGCCCGCCAGAATCCTCTGTCCATTGGATTCTTCAGGCAAGAATACTGGAATGGGTTCCCACTCCCTCTTCCAGGGGATCTTCCTGACCCAGCGAAGGAGCCCAGGTCTCTGATGTCTCATGCATTGGCAGGTGGGTTCTTTAGCACTAGCACCACTTGGGAAGCCCATTAGCACAGCCTACAAGGCCATATAAATGGTCTGCAAACCACCTTCTCATAAGCCCCTCCGACTTCTCCTTCCTCTTTCTCACCCCACTTCAGGCACTCTGGCTTCCTCAAACATGTTTAGTCCTCTTACCTCAGAATCTTTGCACCTGCTTTTTTATGCCTAGAATGCTCCCCTCCCACCTCTGCCCACCCCCAGGTATCCACATGACTTGCTTCTTCACATTCTCATTTTCTCTAATCAGCCTTTGTAAAAATAGCATGTACATAAACCAAAGAAACCCCACAGTCTCTTACTTTATTTACCTTGCTTTACTTATCTCCATAGCACCTAACATATCAGAGTGTATTTATTTCATTTGTTGTTTTGTTTTTTCCTACCTCCCACTAGAAAGTAACTTCCATGAAGGCCCTTGTTTGATTCATGGCTCTGTCTCCATCTCCTAGAACAGTTCCTGGCACATAATAGGTACTCAGTGAATCTTGTTGAATAAATGAATGTATCTGATTCACTCTGCTATACGGCAGAAACTAACACACTATAAACCAACTGCTACCTGCTGCTAAGTTGCTTCAGTCGTGTCTGACTCTGTGCGACCCCATAGACGGAAGCCCACCAGGCTCCCCCGTCCTTGGGATTCTCCAGGCAAGAACACTGGAATGGGTTGCCATTTCCTTCTCTAATGCATGAAAGTGAAAAGTGAAAGGGAAGTCGCTCAGTCGTGTCCAACCCTCAGCGACCCCATGGACTGCAGCCTACCAGGCTCCTCCATCCATGGGATTTTCCAGGCAAGAGTACTGGAGTGGGGTGCCATTGCCTTCTCCGATAAACCAACTATACTCCAATAAAAAATAATTTTTTAAAAGGAAATACACAGTTCAGTAAAAAATAAATGAGCTTGACCACTTACTCTGTGTGACTTTAGAAAAGTATCTGAATTACATCACCTTTTAAATGAGGATAATATCAACGCCTACCTCAGAGGTTATTATGATAATAAAAGTGAATAATCTGTATAAAGCCTATCTAGAACTCAACAAAAGATATTATTGTAACATTATTTATTATCTTATTTCTAATCACCATAATCTTCTGGAAGGTGAAAGTAAAAGTCACTCAGTCGTGTTCAACTCTTTGCGACCCCCATGGGCTGTACAGTCCATGGGATTCTCCAGGCCAGAATACGGGAGTGGGTAGCTTTTTCCTTCTCCAGGGGATCTTCCCAACCCAGGGATTGAACCCAGGTCTCCTACATTGCAGGCAGATTGTTTTACCAGCTGAGCCACAACCTCTTGGAATTCTCTATGAAAGTTTGATAGAGTTCCAGGACATTATGAGAATTACATACAATTCTAAAGAAAAAAAAAGTCCTCCATTGAAACACCGACAACCAAAAGAAAATTCCTTCCTGAGAGCTCAGGAATCACCAAACTCATCACATCTGCGCTGGGATGTCTGTGGGTTGTCTGTATGGAATGTGCTGAGTGCACCTCCCCTAAATTCTTTAGTGGAACTTTTCTTCCAACTAACCTTCACACTGCAGGACTTCAGACATTTTACCGAGGTAGGAGGTAGAAGCTGGCTGTGAATTTGGTAAAACTTCTGTCTGCTAGCTTTCTGTGACCCTGCATTCATGAGCACACAAAAGTCCTCTGCTGCCTGTTAATTCTTTCAGATGAGTGGGGTCCTAGGTACGTTATCATTCGATTTATTTTAGGTGAAAGGCCTTTTGGTTTCCAGATTAATTACCATCATCAACTTAATGCTAAACTCTCCCATGCGCTATAGAACCCTTCACTCCTCTACTTTGTCATTTACCATGAAATATTAAAGTTACCTCTTTACGTGTTTGTCTCTCCAGCTAGATCTTAAGCTAACTGAGAGTAGTGACCATGTATTAGTCTTGCCAATATTGTTAATATTTGGTCCCTACTGGCCCATTAGACGGAGAAGGCAACGGCACCCCACTCCAGCACTCTTGCCTGAAAAATTCCATGGACAGAGGAGCCTGGTGGGCTGCCGTCTATGGGGTCGCACAGAGTCTGACACGACTGAAGTGACTTAGCAGCAGCAGCAGCCCATTAGAAATTATCAATAAATACTATGTAAAATAAAGGTTGTGTAGTATATTATAAAATTAAAGACTAGCACCAAGTGAACTAAGGTTGAATACCTACAGTGCCACTGTGTGAGATCAGACAAATTGCTTAACTACTCTGTGCCTGAGTTTCCTCCTTTATAGAATAATAATATAATATACCTTATCAGATTATTACAGAATTAAATGAATTAAATTAAGAACTGTAAGATGACTTATAAGTGTGCTTAATAAATATAATTTATAATCTATAATAAATATTAACTATTAGTTCTTAATTAATGTTAGTTTTCATTAAAGTAGAAAACTGAGCCGCCCTTTCCTGTATTCAAACCAGTTCCAAAGCAGGCTCTGTCATCTATAGGCAGACATTCTGTGGAAGAGCCGCGTGTGCACGTGTGGCGCCATTCACCGCTTCTGCAGAGGCACAGTATCCTTCTGAACTTGCCCATTCAGTCCCCCAGGAAGCCGCTACCAGTTCACTGGTGTTCACACAGGCCATGGACAATTACCTGCTATTCTTGCTCTTTCTCTGCTCTCAGCCCAGATTTCAAACAAATGTGGACCAGGCTGAGATAGCTAGGGGTAGATACACAAATGGAAGGTCAGATTGAAGGTCAGAGGCAGTTAGCCAGGGCTCCAACAGGCTTGAGTGACTTGGAGATTTCAGACTGAGCCACCCTCTGAGTCCCCATCACCCTGCTGCCCATCCGCCCAGTTCTGCACGCGGCAGGCTCACCTTATGGAACTGTGGCGGGTATATCCGAGCAGCCCCATGGTTCAGCAGCAGCTGGTAGCAGATCTCAGGCCGGGCGGCGGGTCGCACGGAGGTGACTTTCAGCACATACTGGATGGCAGCGCAGCCGTTGATGTCCATGAGATTGGCTTCCGCGCCGGCCTCCAGCATCATGTCCATGAGCACGTGGTCGCAGTTCCAGGCTGCCTTGTGGAGCGGAGATTTAAAGTCGTCATCCCGGGCGTTGACCTCCGCCTTGTAGTCCAGCAGCATGCGGCAGATGAGGTGATGATCCCGGCTGTACTCCTGCTCTTTGAAGCGGAGGGCCCAGTAGGTTGCGATGGCCAGAGGGGTCTCCATGTGGGCGTTCACACTGTCCACGATGGCCCCGTGCTCCACGTAGAAGGCTACCAGCTCGGGGAGGCCAAAGTGGGCAGCCGTGTGCAAGGGCGTCTCCTCATCCTGGTTGTTGGTCTTCATGTTCACGTTCGCCCCTAGAAAGCCAGGTTGAAGCAGACAATTATTTAAACATATTTTACCATTACTCACAAGGCTCATTAAACAGGCCTTTTCCCGCTGCTTCCGACTACCCATTTTTCCAAGTTCCGTTTCTGGACCCCATGGGAGCCACTGCTTTGAAAGGACAGTGCCACCTTCTGGGCAAGCAGTAAATATATGGGGTGTTGGGAGAGTGGGCCTGAGAAGGAAGGATTGGGACTGTGCAACGCAGCATTGTTAGTTCAGTTCTAGTTCCTACTCCTAGGTGGATTGGGAAATACAAAGTGATTCTGATAACCAAATAGCTTTTATCAATAAAATAGCAAGTATTCAAAAAATAAATAAAGGTTATATCACTACCTTTGAGGCTTATATGTTACATGTGTGGCTTCAAAAGTCATCAATTTCTTGATGAGATTTCTTAAATATCATGTCATTTTTTTTTTCTTCCCAAGCAGCTAAACCTAAAAACTTGGTACAAGGGAACTTTAGTGGTATAGAAATTCAGTCTTCTGACTGAACACTGACAATATCAAGCCACTGAATTCTATGAGGCTCCTTTGGAACACACCTAGAACAAAAATAAATACTCTGATGACCAAACTAGAGTAAAGGTCACATTTTGAAAGGAAAATAATAGAAGCTGGGAAAATAAAACACTCATCAAAAAAAAAACAAAAAACAATTAAAGATTGTATGTAATATGTGCAATTTATCGTCGACAATGGCTATTTAGAAATGCAAATTATGAGTGCTTGGAAATCTCCTTAGAAATTACTTAATCCAACCACTTATTTAACAGACCAAGAAAATGAGTAAATTTTATTTTTTCTAATAGGAAAGTTAAGTACTAGAATGATCAATCTGAGAAACTGAAATTTTCCTCTCATCCTAGTTTAATTGGGGTAAGCTAAATGACCCCAGAGGGTCTACTCTATAATCAGTTTTACTGGAAATGTTTATAGTTACTTCAAGGATAAATCTGGGAAGACTTTTATCATTATTATTATTAAGGTAGCAACTAATATTTATTAAGCACTTGCCATGTACAAAATTCTGAGCTAAATGCTTTTCATATTCCTCATGGAATCTTCCTAGCAACTCTTTGCAGGAGGTGCATTTTTATCCCAATTTTACAGATGAAGAAATTTGTACTTAGGCTAATAACTATACTAGGCTAAGAAGCACTAGAACAGAAGTTTGACAGCAGACAGCCTGGCTTCATAATCTCTCACCACTGTGCCATTCTACCTCATTATTTTTCTTTAAATTTTTTTTGTTTGCTTTGCTGTCTTTGGATATTTGAAAACTTGAAAGTAACGGAGAAATCATGTTGCATTTTGTTAATTTTAAAAATCTGTTCTCCATGTGTTGCTTCTTTATGCCATTTTTCACGGCATCCTCTGATCATATGGAACACATTTAAGAAAGGGGATACTCCTACCAGCTTGCTGGCTGTCTAATACAAAATCCACCCCCTAGTGAGGTTTCTGAGAGCACATTGTTCTGTAAACTCTGAGACTGTCTCTGCTCCTAACTTCAGACAGCAGAATTATAAGCAAAGATAGTCCCTCATGAAGATCTGCCATCCGTGTTCATCAGGATTCCACCCTGGAGCAGCTCTGGGTCAGATCTCCCTTCAGGTCAGCCCTTCTGTGCTCTGGAGTGAAATGAAATGAATGTCTTCCCAGAAGCCAGTGCGGGGTCACTTCAGACACTGGAGAATTTCCAGTAAGAAAGGGAATCAGAGGGTCAGGGTGAAATTCACAGGCCAACTTGGAACAAACCACATCCTTTATTTTTTTTAATGTATTTGGACATTTACAATGGATCCTTGACCTCTTGCTACAACTAGATATACTGAATGGTTTGTTTTCCTGAATAGGAGAGCCTTATTTTATATTTGAATTGTGTCTTTGAGTGAACTTTTCCACGAGCTACATAGAAAGTAGAATGATTTGACTACTTCTATTTTAAATTTTGTGATTTATTCAAGAAATTAGAGACCATAAACATAAATTCTTGGGAATGTTAAAAGAATATACACATCTTTAATGTGAAAATGTGTATTGGCTTCCTAGAGCTGCCACATCAAATGCCACAAACTGGGTGGCTACAAACAACAGAAAGTTGTTCACGAGTCTAGAGATCACAAGTGAAATTGAAGTGTTGATAAAGGTGGCTATTTCTGAGAGAGTTTAAAGGGGGACTCTGTCTCGTGCCCGCTCTGAGCTTCTGGTGATGGCAGCGACCCTTGGTGTGCCTTGGCTGTGGATGCATCCTCCAGGGGCCGCCCCCATGTTCACCTGGTCCTGTCTGTCTCTTCACAAGGCTGCCTTCTTACAGAGACGCCAGTCTTCTTACAGACACACCAGACGTACTGCAACAAGGGCCCATGCTGCTCCACTCATCTTAATGAATTGCATCTGCAACGACCCCGTATCCAAACAAGGTCACACGCTGACCTGCCAGACATTAGGACTTCAGCATATCTTCTTTTTAGGGGGCAAACAGGGGATACCATTCCACCCATAATATATAATATTATGTATTAGTATATATAATATATATTATTATGTATTATAATATACACATAGTGTTTGTGTGTATATTATAATACATAATAATATATATATATATTAATACACTGTGTGTTTGTGTGTACACTCAGTCGCTCAGTCAGTCCTGTCTGCCTCTTTGTGATTCTTTGTGGTTCATGGACTGTAGCCCACCAGGCTCCTCCGTCCATGGGACTTTCCAGGCAAGAATACTGGAATGGGTTGCCATTTCCTTCTCCAGGGCATCTTCCTGACCCAGGGATCAAACCCATGTCCTTGCGTCTCCAGCACTGGCAGGCAGACTCTTTACCACGGCACCACCTGGGAAGCCCACAGCATAACATAATATATAATGTGTATTGTGTCTGTGTGTGTGCGCAGTTGCTCAGTCATGTCTGACTCTGTAACCCGCTAGGCTTCTCTGTCCATGGGATTCTCCAGGCAAGAATGTTAGAGTGGGTTGCCATGCCCTCCTCCGGGGCATCCCCCCGATGTCATTAGATGTTTTTAAATAGGTATTGACTCGATGGACGTGAGTCTGGGTGAACTCCAGGAGTTGGTGATGGACAAGGAGGCCTGGCGTGCTGCGATTCATGGGGTCGCAAAGAGTCGGACACGACTGAGCGACTGAACTGAACTGAACTGTACCAGTCTGCACTCCCATAAGCCATGTGTGAGGGTTCTCATCAACATTTGGGGTTTTCAATCTATTTAATTTTAGCCAGTATGGGAGTGCATAGTGATACCTCATTGTGTTTGAATGTTATGTTTCCTTAATTAACAATTAGTTTAGATATATTTCAATATTTTTAAACAAACATTGCTTTTTATTTACTATTATAAAGCATTTCCATATTGTTATGCTATCATTTAAAATATCATTTTAAAATAATGACATAATATTCCACAGAGTCAGTTTACCCTACTGTTAGATGTAAAGACTTTTTCCAAAGTTTTGATCTTATGACTAATGCTACAATTGATAAATTTATGTGTAAATTTTAAGATTATTTCCTTAGCATATATTCCCCCAAAATGGAATCATTAAGCTGAAACATCTGAGCTATTTAAAGGGAGACTTGATCGACATGAACTTGAGTAAGCTCCGGGAATTGGTGATAGACAGGGAAGCCTGGCGTGCTGCAGCCCATGGGGTCACCTGACTGAGTGACTGATCTGAACTGAACTATCTCTCATTGATGCATGAATGCTGTTTTACTCACCTAGTATGTAGTTACGTAATTAAAATTTTTTTGCAATTTTAGAAGTAAAAAATGGTATCAGAAAATCCCGTTGTATTTTTGTGTGTGTGTTTGTTTTTGGTATTAGAATGCCCTACTCCTCTCAGAGGATTCAACGTTAGCCAGATTAATTACAATTTAATTTGTATATATTTTAAAACATTTAACATTTAATTCACGTGGAAATTATTGTGGTGTGCTTACCAATTTAGGAAGAATTGACATTTTTACAATATAGAGTCTTTTCATATGGGAATACAGTCTGTTTCTTGAAAAGTTTTCTTTATATTTCTGTAAACTATAGCCCCACAAAATTTGTAGCAATTTTCATTTTAGGGAAGAACAGTAAGTTATTTCTGGGGTAAAGTAACTTCTAATGAGAGAAAGACCTTCATGAACTTTCTAATTTATGCAAGATAGACTCCAGAACTAGTCTGAAATGGTAGCAAATGAGACAGAGAAAATTTTTAATTTGCATTGCTTTATAAAGAACCAGAACTTTTTAGACTTCATCGGTAGGCAAAGAACAGATTTGTGTGCACTGAGAATAAGATGCAGAGGGGACATAGGGTAAGAGTGCCACAGAGAGGACACTGGCCACAGGAATTACTCTGATACCCCTGAAGCCAGGAGAGCAGGGACACGGTCCCACAGGAGGAACACAGTGTCAGTCAAAATTAAATGTTTTCTGTTCTCCCATACTATATGATAGTCTCCTTTCCTGACCCTTCAACAGACAGAATCAATTACATGAATCCTAGTTATGAGACCTCACATTTCCTTTTTTCCAAGTAAAATTAAACTACCTCCAAGCACCCACTTGTTGCCGGGCCGATCACCCGTGCTCCATCATCATATGGCTCCCTCTGCTGGGCTCTGCTACTTCCTACAGGCCATGAGTTGGCCCTCAGAAGCGCGCTTTCCAAAGAACCCACCTTCCCCGCCAAGTTCTACCACCTCCGAAACCACGTGGGAGTCGGGGCAGGCCTTGGTTACTGCAGAAACTGTCACTGCTTGATCTTCCCAGACTCAATGAAGCCACATCTTGACTCCATCCCTAATCTGGCGCCTGCCTCCCTCCTTGTCCTGATGGACTTGATTTCTTGCCGATTTTTTTTTACAAACTTTTGTGTGTAAGTGGGGAGATGGAATTTGAGGCCAGACCAGTGCTTTGCAACCCTCTGAGACGTGCCTTTTCTATTCCACAATGAAATTCATAAATAATATACATTATCCACTTTCATATGTAATCTTTTAAAAATAAATCTAGTATCTAGCTAACATGTAAAGGCAAAAAAAAAGTAGTTTCTGATCATCATAACTGTATAGTTATGATTATTAAAAATAATATAAATTACAATGATGTAGTATACATTTTAATAAGTTATTGACTATCCTAGATGACCTCATGAAATGTTTATTTGTTTGAATCCATATGTAGACTCCCAGCAACTATATCGTTGAATTGACACAGGGGTTTGTACCATAACTCAAATACCACACATGTCATTGCCATAATGAATGGTGTTTCAAATAAGAAAAGAAATCTTGGTTTAGTTTTGCCTTGATTAGCTGCATAGCTCTATTCCTGGAAATTTCCATGTTTATTTACAATTCAAAAGTATTTTATGTTTATATATGTAAAATGGAGTTAGGTTAGAAATCTACTGTGTTACTACATCTAAATATCTATTTTTACATCAGTGCTAAATCTAAGGTTTTTTAAAAAAAATTATGAAGGAACTTAAAAATACAATCTCAGAAAATATAATCAGATCAGATCAGATCAGTCGCTCAGTCGTGTCCGACTCTTTGCGACCCCATGAATCGCAGCACGCCAGGCCTCCCTGTCCATCACCAACTCCTGGAGTTCACTCAGACTCATGTCCATCGAGTCAGTGATGCCATCCAGCCATCTCATCCTCTGTCGTCCCCTTCTCCTCCTGCCCCCAATCCCTCCCAGCATCAGAGTCTTTTCCAATGAGTCAACTCTTCACATGAGGTGGCCAAAGTACTGGAGTTTCAGCTTTAGCATCATTCCTTCCAAAGAAATCCCAGGGCTGATCTCCTTCAGAATGGACTGGTTGGATCTCCTTGCAGTCCAAGGGACTCTCAAGAATCTTCTCCAACACCACAGTTCAAAAGCATCAATTCTTCGGCGCTCAGCCTTCTTCACAGTCCAACTCTCACATCTATACATGACCACAGGAAAAACCATAGCCTTGACTAGATGAACCTTTGTTGGCAAAGTAATGTCTCTGCTTTTGAATATGCTATCTAGGTTGGTCATAACTTTCCTTCCAAGGAGTAAGCATCTTTTAATTTCATGGCTGCAGTCACCATCTGCAGTGATTTTATATACCTCTATCCATATTTGACAGATACTAATCTTTGCTATATTTGCTTTGATTTTCTTTTTTCTAAGAAAAATTTTTACAGAAAAAAAGCCAGCCCTTTTCTTTCTTCCCTCCTTTTCTTTCACGTCAGAAGTAACTATTTTAAAGTTGACTTTTGTCATTTGTAAATTTTTGTTCTTTTATTATTCGCGTGTGTGTGTGTGTGTGTGCATACACGTGCTCAGTCGTGTCTGACTCTTTGCAACCCCATGGACTGCAGCCCACCAGGCTCCTCTATCCATGGGATTTCCCAGGCAAGAATACTGGAGTGGGTTGCCATTTCCTTTTCTAGGGGATCTTCCTGGATCAGCGATCAAACCCTTGTCTCCTGCACTGGCAGGTGAATTCTTTACCACTGAGCCGCCTGGAAAGCCCATTACTCACATACGTATCCATAAACAACATAAACACTTTTATTTTGTTTTCCTAAAAACCATATAAGCGGTACTCACTTTTGCAACCTCCTTTGTCAGCCATTTTCTGTTTCTGAGCAGAGAGCTGATTTTTTTTTTTTTTTTTCCATTTCAACAGCTGAACAGATTTATATTGTGTAATTAAACAGTTTAATTACAGTTTAGCCATCTCTCTGCTAAAGACACTTAAGTTGTTTTAGCATTTTATAATAACAAATATCTTTTAAATCATGCAGGAGTTTCTTTATAGAGAGAAACTGAATTAGTAGTAGTAGCATATGAACATTTTCAACCATATTATACTCATCAGTGTTATATCAATTTATATGTCCATCAGTAGAGTTTAAAAGTTCAACATCATTTCCAACACTTGATACCATCGCACTGTTTAATGGTTGCCAATTAGTATGAAATGGTATTTTGATTTAATTTGCATTCGCCTTGTTAGCAGTAGTGTTTTCTCATATGTCTACAGGCAACAAGATTTTAGCTTATATGAATTGCCCATTCATAGTCTCTGCCCATTTTTCACTGAGTTGCTTATGTTTTTCTTGTTTACTTTTTAGGATATAAACAAAATCACTGTGGAGAATATGATAAAAACTTTACTGAAGGCAAAGGACTTAAATGTAAAGTACTGCTATGTTCATTAATAGAAAGATTCAATAGGGTAAAAGATGGCAATTCTCCCTAAATTAACCTATAATTCAATGTAATTCAAAGATTTTTTACATAATTTTTCAAAAAGTAATGAACAAATCAATTTTGTAAAAAAAAAAAAAAAAGAAGAAGAAGGAAAGAAGAGACGATGAAAGGGGTATAGTTATCCTACCAGGTATTGAAGCAAACTCTAATTAACACCACCTCAGTTCAGTTCAGTTCAGTTCAATCACTCAGTCGTGTTCGACTCTTTGCAACCCCATGAACCGCAGCACTCCAGGCCTCCCTGTCCATCACCAACTCCTGAAGTCTGCCCAAACCCATGTCCATCAAGTTGGCAGTGCCATCCAACCATCTCATCCTCTGTCATCCCCTTCTCCTCCTGCCCTCAATCTTTCCCAACATCAGGGTCTTTTCCAATGAGTCAGCTCTTGACATCAGGTGGCCAAAGTATTGGAGTTTCACCTTCAACATCAGTCCTTTCAATGAACACCCAGGACCGAACTCCTTTAGGATGGACTGGTTGGATTTCCTTGCAGTCCAAGGGACTCTCAAGAGTCTTCTCCAGCACCATAGTTCAAAAGCATCAATTCTTAGGCACTCAGCTTTCTTCACAGCCCAACTCTCACATCCATACATGACTACTGGGAAAACCTTAGCCTTGACTAGATGGACATTTGTTGGCAAAGTAATGTCTCTGCTTTTTAATATGCTGTATAGGTTGGTCATAACTTTCCTTCCAAGGCTTAAGCGTCTTTTAATTTCATGGCTGCAGTCACCACCTACAGTGATTTTGGAGCCCATAAAAATAAAGTCAGCCACTTTTTCCACTGTTACCCCATCTATTTGTCATGAAATGATGGGACCAGATGCCATGATCTTAGCTTTCTGAATGTTGAGCTTTAAGCCAACTTTTTCACTCTCCTTTTTCATTTCATCAAGAGGCTCTTTAGTTCTTCTTCACTTTCTGCCATAAGGGTGGTGTCATCTGCATATCTGAGGATACTGATATTTCTCCCATCAGTCTTGATTCCAGCTTGTGCTTCATCCAGCCCAGCATTTCTCATGATGTACTCTGCATATAAGTTAAATAAGCAGGGTGACAATATATAGCCTTGACGTACTCCTTTTCCTATTTGGAACCAGTCTGTTGTTCCATGTCCAGTTCTAACTGTTGCTTCCTGACCTGAATACAGATTTCTCAAGAGGCAGGTCAGGTAGTCTGGTATTCCCATCTCTTTCAGAATTTTCCAGTTTGTTGTGATCAACACAGTCAAAGGATTTGGCATAGTCAATAAAGCAGAAATAGATGTTTTTCCAAAATTCTCTTGCTTTTTCAATGATCCAGTGGATGCTGGCGATTTGATCACTGGTTCCTCTGCCTTTTCTAAAACCAGCTTGAACATCTGGAAGTTCACGGTTCACATATTGCTGAAGCCTGGCTTGGAGAATTTTGAGCATTACTTTACTAGTGTGTGAGATAAGTGCAATTGCGCGGTAGTTTGATCATTCTTTGGCATTGCCTTTCTTTGGGATTGGAATGAAAACTGACTTTTTCCAGCCCTGTGGCCACTGCTGAGTTTTCCAAATTTGCTGGCATATGAGTACAGCACTTTCACAGCGTCATCTTTCACGATTTGAAATAGCTCAACTGGAATTCCATCACCTCCACTAGCTTTGTTCATAGTGATGCTTCCTAAGGCCCACTTGACTTCACATTCCAGGATGTCTGGCTCTAGGTGAGTGATCACACCATCGTGATTATATGGGTCGTGAAGATCTTTTTGTACAGTTCTTCTGTGTCTTCTTGCCACCTCTTCTTAATATCTTCTGTTTCTCTTAGGTCCCTACCATTTGTGGGAATGTAAATTGGTGCAGACACTATGGAAAACAGTATGGAGGTCCCTCCCAAAAGCAAAAATAGAACTACCATATGATCCAGTAATTCCACTCCTGAGTATATAGCCAAAGAAAATGAAAACATTAATTTGAAAAGATACAGGCATTCCAATGTTCATAGCAGCACTGTTTACAATAGCCAATTTATGGATGCAACCTGCGTGTTCAACAACAAAAGAATGAATAAAGGACGTGTAGTGACTGTGTGTGTATGTGTGTGTGTATATATATATATATATTATCACTTACGTGTGGAATCTAATAAACAAATCAATAAATAAAACAAAACAGAAACAAGACTCACAGATACAGAGAACAAACTAGTGGTTACCAGTGGGAAGAGAGAAGAGGGTAGAGGCAAGGGAGTAGAGGGTAGGAAATTAAGAGGTACAAACTACGATGTGATGTATAAAATAAATAAGCTACAAAGATATATTGTACAGCACAGGGATTATGGACAATATTTTTAACAACTATAGAGTGTAACCTTTAAAAATTGTGAATCACTATGTCGTAACACCTGAAATTTATACAGTACTGAAAATCAACTAAACTTCAATTTTTAAAATAGAGTATGAGAAAGAACATATAGCCTAGAAACAAACCTACTTATAGAAAGCATCTGGAATGACAGAAGGGGCAGTGCAGTCAGTGGAGAAATAACGGAATATCTAATAAAATATTGGGACCAAAGACTAACAATGCTGTGGAAGCACAAATTGGATCTTGTGTCTGAGTGTGTGTATGTTTGTGTATGTGTGTGTTAAATTTCAGGTAAATAAAACTCAAGCAAAAAGTGAAATAATAAACTTATAAAACAAAAGCGCAGGAGTTGGTATCAGAGGGGAATGGACAGTCATCCACATTCAGTCATTGTATCTACAGAATAGTCTCTTAGTTTATTAACTCTTGATGGAGACAGTTTTATCCAAGCCTTCTATTAAATGCAAACCTTTTGTTACAGTTGAAACAATAGAGTGCAATCTTCTTGAGTCTTACTCTTCTCTGACTTTCCCTCCACCAGTTTATCTTGTTTTCTCTCCTGCTGCTGCTAAGTCACTTCAGTCGTGTCTGACTCTGTGCAACCCCATAGACGGCAGCTCACCAGGCTCCCCTGTCCCTGGGATTCTCCAGGCAAGAACACTGGAGTAGGTTGCCATTTTCTTCTCCAATGCAGGAAAGTCAAAGTGAAGTCGCTTAGTCGTGTCCGACCCTCAGCGACCCTATGGACTGCAGCCTACCAGGCTCCTCCATCCATGGGATTTTCCAGGCAAGAGTATTGGAGTGGGGTGCCATTGCCTTTCTCTCCTAGAAAACTGAACTTGTACACTGTTGACTGTCTTTGCTTTGTTCAGACCTTCAGCCGGCTGCAAGAGGTAGAGACAAGGTGAACACTGCTAGTTCTATGCTTTGTTTCTGCTCTCTCTGTGCATAACTTCCTTAAGCACCCTACATTGGAGAGCCAACCACCCTCTGTCAAGGCAACACTCTCAAATTCTGAATTATCCCTCAACTTAGGGCTTCACCTTATTATTTGATAAAATACTGTGGCATAAATGCCACTGGGAAGTGGTTTGTCTCGTTTCTACATTAAAATGTTCTCTTTTCCTTATCTTCAGTCCAGCCTCTTTCATTTTCCTTTAGGTCAGAGGAGCAAAAATGAGAAATCCTACCATGCTTTCAGAATTCTCTGGGCTTCTGACTTCCCCTTAAGCTACTACACCTTTGGTCCCAACAGTGAACATTTCATCCATATTCTTTGAGATGCTTTCTTTGCTAACAAGGATCAAGTGTTCATCTCAAGATTCATCCATTCATTCACGCAGCCTGTTCTGTGTCAGGAACAGAGACAGACTAGTGTGAAAAAGGATCAAGACCCCTACCACCAGGGAATTTCCATAGTAGTTGAGAAAGAAAAAAGAAGCACAGGAGTAAGTACATGACAAGACAATTTCAGACAGTAACAAACACAATATAGAAAATAAAACAGGTTGTAATGATACAGGTTACATGTAATATAACCACGAGGCCTGGCTACTGGCTTCCTTCCTTCTTTCCTACCTTTATTTATTGGCTGACAACATTATTTAGTTTCAGGTGTGCAACAGACTGACTCAATAGTTGCATAGATTATACACCATATGAAGTTACTATAAAATATTGACTACACTCCTTGTGCTTCACACTACATCTCTGTGGCATTTAGTTTGTAACTGCTGGCTTGTATTAATACCTCTCAATCCCTTTCACTTACTTTGTCCCTTCTCCTCTCCTCTCCCTTTTTAACCACTAGCTTATTCTCTGTATCCCTGAGTCTATTTCTGTTTTGTTATATTTGTTTTTTAGATTCCATGTGTAAGTGAAAAGTGCAGTATTTGTCTTTTTCTGCCTGACTTATTTCACTAAGCATCTCTCTCATACACACACACACAACAATACTACTCTGCCATAAAAAAAGATGAAATTTCCATTTGTGACAACATGAAGGGTATTATGCTCAATGAAACAAGCAATTTACTTTTTATTTATTCACTGTTTGTGTACTTGTACTATTTTCATCGTTGAAAGCTGATGTTTTATTGAAGCTATATCTAGGCTCAAGTTTTATTTTTCATTTATTTTTACTAGGAACCAAATTCACCTATTTCATCTTCACATAAATAACTGGCTTTTATACAAGAAATTTTTTTCTACTACCCTGTTTTAAAGTTTTGGTCATACTCAAAAAGGAAACATTTTTATATGTATTGAAAGCTATAAATTTTTTTTGCTCAAAATGTTCATCACCCTCTAACAAGTTATGGTCAATGATTAAAAAAAAATCCCTTCATGGTTTTTTAAACTCCTATCCTAAATGCAGGAGTGAAAAAGTGGTAAGTTACTCATGGCATTCTTCTTAATATCACCTTTAAATATTACACTTTTCTTAGACCAACTGTGGTAAAACAAAATGAACAGTAATTAGTCTCATTGGTTAGAGAGGCCTGCAGTATATTTAAGAACAGATGGAAATGTGGAGAAAACATTCTTATGGGTTATAGTAGTAAGGATTTGAGAAGGAATTTTCTTCAGTTTATTAACTGCAGGTAGAAATTTAGAATCCTAAGTAGCTAATAGTTTTATCTGAGACACTTTCTTCCTCATTAGCTTGAAATTCACCAGCTTCGGTTTAAAACCATGCTAGGGTTATGCATAGGCTTTTATGCAGAAAAAGACAGCATATTTGTTCAGTGTTTTTTTATGAAAATATTAATAATGTCCGCTATTTTTCAAGCACTCACTAGGATTTTTACATATATTGTCTTGCTTATGATTAATAGTTAGCATTTTTTAGAAACACCTATTATTCAAAGATGAGATTTTTTTCATATTCAGGGCTTTTCACTTTCTGCAAGTTCTGCAATTGTTTCTCAAGTCTGCTTCTTTGTCAGGATGCAATTTTGTGCGGTGTCAAGTTTGTTATTAACTGTCACCAAAGCACATTTCCAGCAGCCTGCTTTGTTCTCGTTTCAATTTTGCCCTTTCAATCTACAGTCTATGGCAAATTCATTTTCCTGTATCTTTCCTAGTCTTATCTTAAATGAAATCTTAAATGAAACGGCATTTCCCCTAAAGCCCCATTTCTATATACTTACATTCTCCAAGGTCTGGAGTTGAGACCTGCCTTCTTCTAGATCAACAGTGGTGCTTCTGAACCATCACTCTCTCAGCCTTGTGTGCAACCCCTCATCAATCAAGGTTTATGTCACCCAATGAGGTTACTCTTTATACTCTCACCTACCATTTCACAAGCTCCTGGTCCCTCTCCCGTTTTCACCAGACACAGGTATCAGACTCAGTCTTTATTTTATCTGTCCTGACATCACTCTGCAATATCTTTGCAGATGACTGATCCAACATGACGGCACTCACAATTCCTATATCTTCCAGAGCAAATTGTGTTAATATCACCATTACCAAATATCTTATTGGTCCTGCCTGCTGTGGCTTCCCTGTTGAAGGTTCATATACCTCCACCCTGTTGAACTCAGTTTGAAATACTGGTTCTTGTTGCCCAGTCACATTTCTATCCTTCCCTTAGTGAAGCTACTCAACTCTTTCTTGATTGCCAATGTATTCTTAATTTTCCTTAGGTGAGGATTTAATCAGGATAGACTAAATTATAGTGTTATAAGAACACTCCTGGTAGCTAGAGAGCTTCCTTGGAAGCTCAGCTGGTAAAGAACCCAGGTCTTCTACCTGCAATGCAGAAGACCTGGGAAGATCCCCCTGGAGAAGGCAATGACTACCTACTCCAGTATTCTGGCTTGCAGAATCCCAGGGACAGAGGAGCCTGGCCGCTACAGTTCATGGGATCGCAAAGAGTCGGACACGGCTGAGAGACTTTTGCTTTCTTTCACTTTCTTAATAATGCTCAAATTTCAGTGGCTGAATATGATAAAAGTTTGTTTATCCCTCTCACATTGTCCACTGTAGTTACAGAATACCAGGAATCCAAGTTACCTTGGTCTTCTGGCTTCCCCATCGCTATCTGAGGTTTCCTCCAATACCACAACAACATGGACAGAAGGGACTTTAAAAACCCTATGTGGGCTTTACATTGCCTACACCTGGAAGTGACTCATTTCTTCTATTCACATGACACTAGTCAAAAGGCTCATCTGATCTTGCTGAACTGTAAGAGGACTAGACGAGAAAGTGTGGTCTTCCATGAGCCTGGAGGGAAAGAGATATAGATGAGCAGTAGTTACTTCTCGGAGAAGGCAATGGCACCCCACTCCAGTACTCTTGCCTGGAAAATCCCATGGGCGGAGGAGCCTGGTGGGCTGCACTCCATGGGGTCGCGAAGAGTCGGACACGACTGAGCGACTTCACTTTCACTTTTCACTTTCATGCATTGGAGAAGGAAATGGCAAGCCACTCCAGTGTTCTTGCCTGGAGAATCCCAGGGACGCGGGAGCCTGGTGGGCTGCTGTCTATGGGGTCGCACGGAGTCGGACACGACTGAAGCGCCTTAGCAGCAGCAGCAGCAGCAACTGCACGTTTCAGCGGCACTACTACTCTCACATTATTCTGCAGCTGCCGCATCATCAGCCTCCTGAATTTTTCACCTTCCTAAACTAAAACTCTGTCCACATTAAACACTAAGTCCCCATTCTTCCTCCCCATCCCACCACCCCCTCCCGACCCCGGGCATCTACCACTGTAGCTTCTGACTCTATGAATTTGAGTATATCGTGTGAATGGAATCAAACAGCATTTGTCTGTACCAACTGTATATTGGAATGAATTTTTAAGATTAACTTATGTCCTACAAAGATTGTCCCTTCCTTTTTTTCTCCTGTGCTATGTAGTAGGTTCTCATTAGTTATCTATTTTATACATAGCAGTGGGAGAGACAATTCCTAGGTATGTTGATAAGCAGTCTGGGGTCCCCAAGAAGGAGAGAGCGGTCTGGGGCTCTTGAGGAGGAGATAGGGGTCTGGAGTTCTCAAGGAGGAGAAAAGGACAAACATTTCCTTTTTTTTAAGCCCGGAGCCGAAACAAAACACTCAATTTAAACTCTATACTAAGGATTATATAACAACAATGTATCACAACAAAACAATTCATCTTAAACTGTGTACTAAGGATTATATAACAACAATGTATCCTACTTGAGGACATGTTTCTCCTTCTTGAGAACCTTCTGCCTAATCCTGTGTCATCTTAAAATGTATATTATGGGAGTGGGTCTGGTAAGATCTTTCTGTTAGTTCTAATCCCCTTATTTTAAGACTTGTGGGAGTGGGTCTGGTGAGACCTTTCTATTGTTAGTTCTAATCTTGTTAATTTAAGATGTATGTTAAGGGAATGGGCCTGGTAAAAGTATATAAGGCCTTGATAAGACTAGAGAGTGGGGCACTCTCCGTTTCCCTTCTGATGTCTATGTCAGGAGCTTTCCCTGTCCCCTTTTATACTTCAATAAAACTTGGCTACACAAAAGCTCTTGGGTGATCAAGCCTGGTGCCTGGTCCCGAAGCCAAATCTTCTTTGGAGATCACGCGTCTAACATGGTTCACCCAGTAGTGTGTCTATGTCAATCCCAGTCTCCCGGTTTATCCCTGCCTCTCCCCTCTTTGGTGTCCACATGTTTGTTCCCTATGTCTGTGTCTCTATTTCAGCTCTGCAAATAGGTTCATCAGTGCCATTTGTTCTAGATTCTACATATATGCATCAATGTATGATATTTGTTTTTCTCTTTCTGACTTACTTCACTCTGTATGGACACTCTCTAGGTCCATCCACATGGGTGGACCACCCATTTGCCTTTCTGCAAATGGCACAATTTTGTTCCTTTTTTGGTTGAGTAATATTCCATTGTATGTACGCACCACATCTTTTTTATCAACTCATCTGTTGATGGACTTTTAGGTTGCCTCTATATACTGCCTATTGTAAATAGTGCTGAAATGAACAATGGAGCACATGTATCTTTTCAAATTATGGTATTCTTCAGGCATGTGCTGAGGAGTGGGGTTGCTGGGTCATATCGTAGTTCTATTTTCAGTTGTTTAAGGAAACTTCATACCATTATCCATAGTGGCTATATCAATTTTCATTCCCACCAACAGTGTAGGAGGGTGCTCTTTTCTCCACACCTTCTCCAGTATTTACTGTTTGTAGATTTTTTTTGACGATGGCCATTCTGACTGGTGTAAGGTAGTACCTCATTGTAGTTTTGATATACATTTCTTTAATAATTAGTGATGCTAAGCATCTTTTCATGTGCCTCTTGACCACCTGTATGTCTTCTTTGGAGAAATATCTATGTACGTCTTCTGCTCATCTTCAGATTGTGGCTTTTTCTTTCTTTCTTTCTTTCTTTTGGTATTGAGCTTCATGAACTGTTTGGATATTTTGGAGGTTAATCCCTTGTCAGTTGCTTCATTTGCAAATATTTTCTCCCGTTCTGAGGGTGGTCTTTTGTTTATGGTTTCTTTTGCTGTACAAAAGCTTTTAAGTTTAATTAGATCCCATTTGTTTATTTTTTTTTAATTTTCATTATTCTAGGAGGTGAGCCAAAAAAGACCTTGCTGTGATTTATGTTAAAGAGTGTTCTGCCTATGTTTTCCTTGAAGAGTTTTGTAGTGTCTGGCCTTACACTGAGATCTTTAAGCCATTTAAAATTTATTTTTGCATATGGTGTTAAGGGAGTGTTCTAATTTCATTCTTTCACAGTTAGCTGTCCAATTTTCTCAGGACCACTTTTTGATAATTTTATAATATTTTATAATAATAAATGGAGTATAACCTTTATAAACTGTGGATCACTATATTGTACACCTGTAACATATAATATTGTGTATCAATTATACTTCAATGAAACAAGCAAAAAGATAGTACCAATTTTTGTCAGGAAATAGAAAAATGAGAATTCTCATACGTTGATGGTAAGAAATGTAAAATGGTACAGCCACTTTGGAACACGGTATGGCAATTCCTCAAAAAGTTAAAACACAGAGTTACCTTATGACCCTGCAATTCCTTTCCTGGGCATTTACTCAATAGAAATGAAAATATATGTCTACACAAACATTTACATGGAACTATTCATGGCAGCATTCTTCATAACAGCCAAAACATAAAACAATCCACACATGCAGCAACTGGTAAACATATGAACAAAATGTGGCCTATCGATACAATGGACTATCATTCAGCAATAAAGAGGAACAAAGCGGTAAGACATTGTTTCATTTCATCATTTCAAAACTGAAAACACTAGGCTAAGTAAAAGAAACCAGATACAGAAGACCACATGTTGTATGACTCCATGTATATGAAAAGTCCAGAACAGGCGAGTTCATAGAAATGGAAAGTAAATTAGTGCTTGCCTAGGATTGAGGTGGTGGGGAGTGGCGGTTGAAGGAAAAGGGGGGATAACTGCTAAGGATACAGTTCTCTTGTTGGGTGATAAAATGTTCTAAAATTGATTGTGGTGGTGGTTGCATAATTTTGTGAAAATACTAAAAGTCACTGAATTACACACTTTAAAATGGATGAACTGTATATAAGCGAATTATATCACAATAAAGCTGCTAAAAAATAGATGACCAGTCTTAGGACTTCCCTGGTTGTCCAGCAGCTTCGAGTCTGGGCTCTCAATGCAGGTGGCCTGGGTTTGATTCCTGGTCAAGAAACTGGATCCCACATGCCGTGACTAAGAGTTTGCATGGCTAAACTAAGACCTGGTACAGCCAAATAAATATATAAATATTATATATGTATATATATATAACCAGTCTTGAGCTAACCCCTGAGTTTCAGATACAACTGCATTCTGAACAAAAACAGTTGGAGGTTCATTGAGCATTAAAACTTAACATGTCCCAAACTCGTTTCCTTCTTACCCTGTTATTCATATAAGCTATATTTCAATAAACAGCAATGCTTTGGCCCCAGTGAATCAAAGTGAAAGTCAGAAATTCACACTCCATTTCTCATCCCTTCTCATCCCCCTGACTGTTCATTCCAACCCTGTGCCCACTGCCTGGCTTGTATATCTGCATTTGCCCTCTTGCCTGCCATGTGCTCAGACCCACCCTCCATAATTCCGAGAGTAAGGTATTCAAGGTGCATATCTGACCGTATTGCTCTGTCTCATAAAAGCCTGTGATGGCTTTCCATTTTCTGTACAATACAGTCTAAGCTTGTCATCATACAAGATAAAGCCATCCACAGTCCAGCTTCTTCCTCTCCAGGCTTCTTTCCTGCTGTCTTCTTTCTCACGCTTTGCTTTAATTACTGAGCATCCTGCAGTTCTGTGCAAATACCTACGTGCCTTTGCTTATGTTGTTTCCTTGACCTGAAATGACTTGAATTTCTTCTTTGACTCATTCACTTTACTCCTCCTTAAAGGCTCAGCACTATGTCTTCTAAAAAAACCTTCCCTTACTCCTGTCTGTGCTGGCTGTCCCTCCGCTATAAAAATTTATCTGGAGTGCTAAGGAACAACAAGTTTGGGTTCCTCACTTTAAGATCCTGGAGAGCAGATGCTCTTTTTATTTGCCTTTGTGTTCCTACTTCTTGATACATTCATTAACGCAACAAATATTCATTGAGACTCTACTATGTACCAGCTTCTGTTCAAGGCTCTGGGACATAAGACAGGTAATGTCCCTAACTTCATGGACTTCACATGCAAGTGAAGCAGACAGACAAAAAGTAACATATATATATGATAAAATTATAGGTAATGATATATTATGAAGAAAAACAAAGCTGGGTAAAGTGATGGAGAATGATGAGGGAAGAAAATGAAAAATTTCACTTAATGGCTCTGGTAGTACCTGACTTTTGTGTAGCAAGAAAGTAAACCATCTGAAAATCATGAAGAAACGCTTTCCTGGCAAAGGGAAGGCAACAAAGGAAAAGGTTCCGATGTAGGTAAGAACAACTGTGACGTGTTCAGAAAACGCAAGGACAAGCATCAGAAGAGGTTTATTGGGATTGATATACACACACCACTATGTGCTTCCCAGGGGGCACAAGTGGTAAAGAACCTGCTGCCAGTGCAGGAGACATAAGAGATGTGGGTTCAATCCCTCGGTCAGGAAGATCCCCTGGAGGAGGTATGGCAACCCACTCCAGTATTCTTGCCTGGAGAATCCCATGAACAGAAGAGCCTGGTGGGCTGCAGTCTATAGGGTCGCAAAGAGTCGGACACGACTGAAGTGACTTAGCACGTACGCATGGACAAAATAGATAACTGATGAGAACCTACTGTATAGCACAGGGAACTTTACGCAATGCTCAGTGGTGACCTGAAGGGGAAGGAAATCCAAAAAAGAAGAGAGATATGTCAACACATAGCTGATTCACTTTGCCAGACAGCAGAAACTAGAACAACATTGAAAAGCAACTATACTCCAATAAAAATTAATTAAAGAAACAAAATAGTGGATGAATCAGAGATTTAAAAAAAAGAGGTGAGTAACAGAGGGAGCAGTAGGAACTAGCATTGGTGAGGCAGGCAGGGATCAGATGAGGTCAGGCACAGAAGGCTGCAGGGAAGACTTGATATTCTAAATATGGGAGGAAGCACTGGAGAGTGAAAAGATCTGATTCATCTTTTGTAAAGATTACTCAGACTGCCTGTGTGGAGGGTAGACTGTAAAAAAGGAAAGTGCAAAGGCAAGGAAACTATTTGAAGTCTGCTATTGTAGCCAACAAGAATGGCATGGCTCTGGTTAAGGTGGTCCCAGTGTGGGTGGTTTGAAGTGGTCAGACCAGAGCTACAGCAACAGGTCTTGTAGGGTATGAGGTGTGACAGAAAGTCAGGAAACACAGATCTCTCCTAATGCTTTTGGCTTGAGCAACTGGCAGAATACAACTGCCATTTATAAAAATGGCACGCGTTAAGACGGGCTAAGACCCAGGTGCAGTCTGGACATGGTCAGCTTGAGGTGCTTATCCAACATCCAGTGGAGGCAGGTTAGACATGTAGGATAGGCAAGCTGATTTTCAGAGGAGAGAGTCAGGCTGGGAGATACAAGCCTGGGAGGGAGCACTACCAGATGATATTCGAAGTCATGACACTAGATTAGATCACCAGGGTGAGTTTAGATAAGAGAAGTTTGTCTGACTGAACCCTGGCCCCCCCCTACCCCACCCCACAAACTTTTAAACATGAAAAAGAGAAACAAATCCAGGAAAACAGGACTGAAGAAAGGCCAGTGAGGGAGTAGAAAAACAGCCTGGCTTTATAAACAGCCAATAAACCAAGTCATTTAAGACACAATCTGTTCTCATAAGAAGTTGCTTCTTTTTTAACAGCTACCTGTTGTTTTTTGTTTTTTTTTTAAAACAAACTGAAAACAGGAAGCAAATATTATGAACTATTTCCTTCTATCTCCTGAAGCAAATCTTTTTCATATCAAAGCTTATCTGCTGATGCATCCGATTATTGCTTCTCATCCCTTGGGACGTAGACTTCTCATAGAGCCTATGTTTATTTATTCTTCAGTTTATTTTTAATTTACTCAGCCTTAAGGAAAAGATATCTTTCTAGATGTGAGCAATCCACATGCAGGCACTGAGCTCAGTCACTTTAAACATGTTTTAATTTTTTATCCTTTTTATTCCCCCCAAAAAAGAAAATATTGATTAAAATTTAGTAAAGTAGCCAGAGATAAGATTAAATAACTCAGACTTTGGAAAATGTACTATTATCATACTACTTTGCTCTAGTCTTGTGCTCATGATATCAGACCATATCTTATGACTGGATGGTGTTTTCACTAAAAACAAAACAAAACAACAAAAAAAAAACGCATGCTGCTACTGTCATTCAACTGTTCAGTTCAGTTCAGTCGCTCAGTCATGTCTAACTCTTTGCAACCTCATGGACTGCAGCATGACAGGCCTCCCTTTCTATCACCAACTCCTGGAGTTTACCCAAACTCATGTCCGTTCAGTAGGTGATACCATCCAACGATCTAATCCTCTGTCATCTCCTTCTCCTCCTGCCTTCAATCTTCCCAGCATCAGGGTCTTTTCAAATGAGTCAGCTCTTCACATCAGGTGGCCAAAATATTGGAGTTCCAGCTTCAAAATCAGTCCTTCCAATGAATACTCAGGACTGATCTCCTTTAGGATGGACTGGTTGGATCTCCTTGCAGTCCAAGGGACTCTCAAGGGTCTTCTGAAACACCACAGTTCAAAAGCATCAGTTCTTCAGCACTCAGCTTTCTTTATGGTCCAACTCTCACATCCATACGTGACTACTGGAAAAACCATAGCCTTGACTAGATGGACCTCTGTTGGCAAAGCAATGTCTCTGCTTTTGAATATGCTATCTAGGTTGGTCATAACTTTACTTACGCATCTTTTAATTTCATGGCTGCACTCACCATCTGCAGTGATTTTGGAGCCCCCCAAAATAAATCCAGCCACTGTTTCCAATGTTTCTCCATCTATTTACCATGAAGTGATGGGACCAGATGCCATGATCTTTGTTTTCTGAATGTTGAGCTTTAACCCAACTTTTTCACTCTCCTCTTTCACTTTCATCAAGAGGCTCTTTAGTTCTTCTTTACTTTCTGCCATAAGGGTGGTGTCATCTGCATATCTGAGGTTACTGATATTTCTCCTGGCAATCTTGATTCTAGCTTGTGCTTCCTCCAGCCCAGCATTTCTCATAATGTACTCTGCATAAAAGTTAAATAAGCAGGGTGACAATATACAGCCTTGACGTACTCCTTTTCCTATTTGGAACCAGTCTGTTGTTCCATGTCCAGTTCTAAGTGTTGCTTCCTGACTTGCATACAGATTTCTCAAGAGGAAGGTCAGATGGTCTGGTATTCCCATCTATTTCAGAATTTTCCACAGTTTATTGTGATCCACACAGTCAAAGGCTTTGGCATAGTCAATAAAGCAGAAATAGATGTTTTTCTGACACTCTCTTGCTTTTTCAATGATCCAGTGGATGTTGGGAATTTGATCTCTGGTTTCTTTGCCTTTTCTAAAACCAGCTTGAACATGTGAAAGTTCACAGATCACGTACTGCTAAAGCCTGGCTTAGAGAATTTTGTGCATTACTTTCATAGCATGTATTTCATGCAAAGATGGGAACAATAAATGACAAAAATGGTATGGACATACAGAAGCAGAAGATATTAAGAAGAGGTGGCAAGAATACACAGAACTATACAAAAAAGATCTTCATGACACAGATAATCATGATGGTATGATCATTCACCTAGAGCCAGACATCCTGGAATGCAAAGTCAAGTGGGGCTTAGGAAGCATCACTACAAACAAAGCTAGTGGAGGTGATGGAATTCCAGTTGAGCTATTTCAAATCCTAAAAGATGATGCTGTGAAAGTGCTGCACTCAATATGTCAGAAAATTTGGAAAACTCAGCAGTGGCCACAGGACTGGAAAAGGTCAGTTTTTATTCCAATCCCAAGAAAGGCAATGCCAAAGAATGTTCAAACTACCGCACAATTGCACTTATCTCACACACTAGCAAAGTAATGATCAAAATTCTCCAAGCCAGGCTTCAACAGTACATAAACCGTGAATGTTCGTATGTTCAAGGTGGATTTAGAAAAGTCAGAGGAATCAGAGATCAAATTGCCAACATCCTCTGGATGATCAAAAAAGCAAGAGAGTTCCAAAAACACATCTATTTCTGCTTTATTGACTATGCCAAAGCCTTTGATTGTGTGGATCACAACAAACTGTGGAAAATTCTGAAACAGATGGGAATACCAGCCCACCTGACCTGCCTCTTGAGAAATCTGTATGCAGGTAAGGAAGCAACAATTAGAACTGGACATGGAACAACAGACTGGTTCCAAATAGGAAAAGGAGTACGTCAAGGTTGTATATTGTCACCCTGCTTATTTGACTTATATGCAGAGTACATCATGAGAAACGCTGGGCTGGATGAAGCACAAGCTGGAATCAAGACTGATGGGAGAAATATCAATATCCTCAGATATGTAGATGACACCACCCTTATGGCAGAAAGTGAAGAAGAACTAAAGAGACTCTTGATGAAAGTGAAATAGGAGAGTGAAAAAGTTCCCTTAAAACTCAGCATTCATAAAACTAAGATTACAGCATCTGGTCCTATTGCTTCATGGGAATTAGATGGGGAAACAGTGACAGACTTTATTTTGGGGGGCTCCAAAATCACTGCAGATGGTGATTGCAGCCATGAAATTAAAAGACGCTTACTCCTTGGAAGAAAAGTTATGACCAACCTAGACAGCATACTAAAAAGCAGAGACATTACTTTACCAACATAAGTCTGTCTAGTCAAAACTATGGTTTTTCCATTAGACATGTAAATAAAGCTGAGCGCCGAAGAATTGATGCCTTTGAACTGTGGTGTTGGAGAAGACTCTTGAGAGTCCCTTGGACAGCAAGGAGATCCAACCAGTCCATCCTAAAGGAAATCATCCCTGAATATTCATTGGAAGGACTGATGCTGGAGCTGAAACTCCAATACTTTAGCCACCTGATGCGAAGAACTGACTCATTTGAAAAGACCCTGATGCTGGGAAAGACTGAAGGCAGGATGAGATGGTTGGATGGCATCACCTACTCAATGGAGATGAGTTTGAATATACTCTGGGAGTTGGTGATGGACAGGGAGGCCTGGCATGCTGCAGTCCATGGGGTCACAAAACGTCAGACATGACTGAGTGACTGAACTGAACTGAACTGGGGATGATGGGTGAGGGAATTATTACTCCCAGTTCCCTTTGTATTTATCCCTTTTTCTCTGCTTAGGCTTCTTAGAGTCCACTTTCCCTTCAAACTTTAAATGGAGCTAAAGCAGAAGGCTTCAATCTTTCTATTTCTTGTGGGAAAGCAGTTGCAGAATTATCTTTTCCTGAGTTGTCAGGGTAACGTTCCTTCCCTGTGGGCCAGTGTATTTTTCATAGCCTCCCAGTTGGACTTCTTGTTACTGTCTTCACACTTGAGAGCTCTGTAAGACAGGTAGTGACTAATCAACTGAGAATACAAGATATTCTCTAATTCCTGACATGTGGCATGCTGTGAGTTTGTATTCTCAGTGGATATAGACTGATGAAGAAATTAAGGGGGGAAGGAATCCATGAAGCCAGATAGTGAACATTAGAGTCAACTTCTCTCCCTAACCTTGAAGGGGGGTGGTACCTGTCCTATTCTGTTTAAGAGATAGTATGTAACAGCTCATCAAAAATGTATATTCCAATCCATTTCCTCTGATGATGTAATTAGTAGAAATTTCATTCAGTTTTTTGTTTACAGTTTGCTGATATATTTAGTTTATATAGCTGTGGCTAAAAGTTTTTTGTTTTTGTTTTTGTTTTAGCTTTAAACATATTGTTGTAGATAGTTAACATAAGCAGAGATTAGGTATATTTGCTCAAAAGAGCCCTGCTGTGTCAAAGAAGGCATAATGTTGGTGAGACAGTAGTTCCAGTCATCAATCAGGACACACAGGGTGAGGAAAAAGAAGCAAAGCTAGGAGGGTTGGGAGGCCTGGATTAAAGTGAGGTGCAAGGAATTGGAGTGACTATATCACTGAAGAACTGGGAAGGTGTAACTGAGGGAGTGACGGTTGAAAAGACAGGGAGTGAAAATAATGGAGCAATGTAAAGAGCCAGGATGCCACAGTAGGAGTGGGTGGTTGAACTGGAGTGAGATGAAGGTCTTTAGCATTGAGGAGGTCCAGGAGCCGAGGCTGAATTTGGATTGGCAATCTATGTCAGAATTGAAATCCATCCCTGTTGAAGGAACTTGGGAAATGGACAAAAACTGAGACCAATGATCAGGTCCTCCGTAGGAAATGACTAGATTACAGTTGATGGCAATGCTTAATGGGTAGTAGGTGAGTGTATCAGTTCCTTATTGCTGCAGTAACAAATTACCACACATTTAGTAGCCCAGAACAACACAAATGTATTTTCTTATGGCTCCGTAGGTCAGAAGTCTAACACAGGTCTTAGTAGGTACGACAGTTAATTTTATGTGACAGCTTAATTGGGCCACAGCGCTCAGACATTTGCTCAAAGACTATTCCGGATGTTTCTGTGAAGGTGTTTTTTCAGATGAGATTAACATTTAAGTCAGTAGACACAGGAGATGTGGATTTGATCCCTGGATGGGGAAGATCCCCTGGAGGAAGAAATGGCAACCCACTCCAGTATTCTTGCCTGGAAAATTCCATGGACAGAGGAGCCTGGAGGGCTACAGTCCATGGGGTCACAAACAGTTGGACATGATTGGGTGGTTAAGCACACAGGAGACTCAGAGTAGACCCTGAGTGAAGCAGGTTACTCTCCACAATGTGAGTGGGCCTCGCCAGTTAGTTGAAGGTTTACAAGAAAGGACTATGGGCCCTTGAAGAAGGAGGAATTCTGCTCCAGGCTGCCTTGATCTCAAACTTCAATTTTCCTTGTACTTCTGCAATCTCATCAGTCAATTCCTTAAAACAAATCTCTCCTAACCCCTCCCACCCAACATTGGTTCAGTTTCTTTGGAAAACTCTAATATAAGTCTGCCAAGATTAGGAGTCAGTGTGATAGTCTTTAGGAAAATCTGTCTTCTTGAATTTTCCAACTTTTAGAGAACATCCACATTCCTTGAGTCATAACTTCTCCCTCCATCTTCAAAGCCAGCAATGATGTATGTAATCTTTTTCACATAAAATCTTTCTAAACTTCCTACCATCGTTAGGTTTCCTCTGACCACAGCCAGAAGAGAAATTCCAATTCTAAGGATATGAGCCAACTCAGACAATCCAATATCATCTCCCCATTGCAAGGTTTTTAGTTCAGTCACATCTGCAAAATCCCTCTTGCCGTATAAGTTTACATATTCATATATTCCAGGGATTAGCCTGTGGACAACTGTGGAGGGTCATTATCTGCCTACTATAGTGAGATAGGATTTGCCCTTGGAAGGGAAGCTGGAGGGGAGATTGATGTACACAGGGCTAAGTCAGTGCCTGATGTACCAAATATGAGTTCCCCTTCTAGCCATAAACTCCAATCTCACTCTTCTAAGCCAGTATTTCCCAAAACTTGTTCTGGGGCATGTTTACTAAAAATGAAAGCTCTTAGTTCAATAAATTAGTAATTTTGTGCCCCTTGGTATAGTCACAATTTATATAAGCACATGAAGGATTCTGAAAAGTCCTATGGTAAGGAAAACTGTCTAATTTAACATATATCTTCCCAAACTTTTGGACCCAGAATCACCTTGGATTATTATCAATCTCCCCATTTAGTAAATGAGGGCTGAGATTCGAAGAGGTTAAATCTGGCCCTCTCTCAGGCAGGAAGTGAACGGGAAGGAGGTCAGAATTTGAATGCAGGCAATCTTACTCAGGGAGACGATGAAGGATAGGGAAGTCTGGTGGGCTGCAGTCTGCTGTTGCTGCTGCTAAGTTGCTTCAGTCGTGTCCGACTCTATGCGACCCCATAGACGGCAGCCCACCAGGCTCCCCCACCCCTGGGATTCTCCAGGCAAGAACACTGGAGTGGGTTGCCATTTCCTTCTCCAATGCATGAAAGTGAAAAGTGAAAAGGAAGTCACTCAGTCGTGTCTGACTCTTAGCGACCCCATGGACTACAGCCTACCAGGCTCCTCCACCCATGGGATTTTCCAGGCAAGAGTACTTGAGTGGGGTGCCATTGCCTTCTCCAGGGCTGCAGTCTAGGGGGTTGCAAAGAGTTAGACACAACTTAGCGACTGAACAAGAACAAATCTTACTCCAGAACTACATTCTTATGCACTATATTTGAGTTCATCTTTATATATCAAGTTGTATTTGAATTCCCTGGCTTGCATACCACCCTTGGTCTAATGGGCTGTGGCGGGGAAGGATCCAGTGTTACTGAACTTAACAACTTAAGCCTTCCCTTCACCAGGGGCTGTGAACAAGGCAGTTCCAGGAGGAGCTGAGGAAGCAGCTGGTTTACTGACTGACACATCCAGCCCACAGTGGAGACAGATTCACACCTGGGCAGCATGGCTGTCCCCAGACTAGGTTCTGTTCTTGGCAGGATTCTGAGTAGCAAAGGAGAGGCAGCCCCACCTGGTGGAAAAAGCAGGTGCTCTGCATTGAGGTCATCCTGCATTCAAAACCAGGTCTTAGCATTAAGCAACTCGTCTAAAGCACAATGTTGTTTAATTTGTAAATGAAAAGAATAGTATTACTCTCATAAGATAGTTATGAGGGTTAATTGAGAATATGGATAAAATGCCAGGCATGCAAGAGAAACACCATATCCAGTTATTATTAAGTCCACGCCGATCTTTCCCCAGGGCTCTTATTCAGTCTGTTCCTCCTGCCCCAACCCAGGTTAATTCAACTCTGTTTGCAAGAAGTGTATTTACTTTCTGCCTTTCCCACTTGGTTCTTTGCTTGGCATGGCCCTCTTGATTGAAGAGAGTTTCAGAGGGCTGCTGGTACTTCTAAGGCACAGGGAAACAAAGGAGAAGGGTGCTCTAGGGGCCTCGCCACAAGTATTCAGCCATCGGTGGCTCTCAGTGGGGGTCGGCAATACCTTTTGTGATTGCCAGGAGATGTTTTATCTCAGAAAAGAGGGGGTCCACTCTTGCTCCCTTCCCATTAGCTTTCTAATTAGTAGGAACGTCTTCAGGAAGCTAGCTTATGCTTGATTCTTAGCCTCCAATTCTGCTGCTTTTGCTATTTTCTCTGTTTGGAGGTTTTCTTGGTTAGCTTTAATGGAAAATTGAGATGGAAGCACCAGGGTCTTGTTTGATTTAACCGTTTCACCTCCAGATCTGGCCCCAGGAGTCTCCTATTAAAACTGTTTAGGTTACCCTCCATAAATTATTACTTAAGGAGATTACAAAGAAAATACTTACATTCTTGTTTATAAAGCTGATATCTTTTGCTAAATGGTGTTTAAACTGTTCAGAAGATAATAAGATCCAGCCTCCTCTAAGTAAGAAACAAATTAGACAAGTGCTGATAGGAAAAAAATAAAAATAAAGCAGGGGAGGCCCAAGGAAATGTCATTCTTCAATTTCTGGTTTCTGATGCTTCTAGTTACAAAACAAAGATAAAATAACCAGACTGAAAAATTACAACTCAGGTCACATATGGCTTTTTTTTTCCCCCTTTTGATAGGAGAATTTAAAGTAGAGAGAGCCAGTTGAAAAAGGAAAACTCTAACACTAATGGGAGAGAGGGCCAAAATTAACACTTTCCCTCTGAAGAAACATTTGGGAATAGTCTGGGGCAATTACCCAAATTTAAGAAAATAGACACAGGATAGTCATATGGTTGAGACCAAAACAATTAGTATTTGAATTAAAAGGAAGTGCTAACAGCTAAGTTCAGTGTCAGGGATATCTAACTTGGGCCCAGTTGTTTCCGTTTATTTTAAACCTTGCTGTATTAGAAGCAGAAATTAGAAACTGATCAAAGTGTTGTTTTAAATAAAAGACTTTAATTTTAAGGAAAACGAATTAATGGATTTTTAATATATCTTTGTCCATCACTTTATCTATACCTTTGCTGGAGCCAAGCTGGAAAACCCACATGAAGGCATGATATTGAGAAGAAAAAAATCAGCTTCTGTGTTGAGGATCTTGCAATTCCAAACCTTCTTTTTTTAATTTACTTTTTAGCATATATATAAACATAGATATGTACATGTACCTTCCATGGACTTGCAAATGGCAAAGTGGGATGACTGATTACTTTGAGGAGGCAAGGGGGCGTTTTGGAAGAAATGTTCTTCACCACTTTTAATTAAATATATTTAATATACCCAACTACCTTCTAATTTTTTTTTCCAACAAGAGCCTTTAAAATCATCTTATGATAGTGAAGGGTTTTTTTTAGCTAATGGAATTCTAATACAGCATTTAAAGTTCTCTTTTATATAGGCTGTGTCACCTTAGCACAAACTTTTCTCCTGACTTTTTAAATAGCCAAAAGCCCCAGAAGAATCAACCGTACACAATTTTTAGCAAGCCACTGTAGGACCAACCACTATGGAGCCAAATCAGATAGAGTTAGGCCTGGTTATATTCTACCGATTGTGTTAACTGGGGCCTTATTTAACTGCTCTGAGTTTCCAGCTCCTCATCTATAAAATGAAGAAAATAATATGAATAATAAGAACAATCTCACATGGCGGTTGAGAGGATTAAATGAGACATTTTATTTTAAAGTACCTGACATTCCACATCACAGACACTTAATATATGTTTTTTTCTTTCCATTTTCCCCTTCATATGCATATATACCAGCAACATCAATTTCCTTTTTATATAAAGCTGATGCTGTTAACTTTATTAGGCTAGATTTTCCATTAAGCATTTATCCTTATTCATTAGCTAGGAGGACTGACGCACGAAGATATTAAATTATTTACTCCAGTTTAATGAATGAAATTGAAAACCTTTTTCCCCTGCTTAACATGAATGTGCCCTTTTCAGTATGCAGAGCTTTGTTGCATTTATTCAGAACCTATCGCTAAGTGCTTAGCTTGGAACACAGGATTAATGAGCCCAGAGACAGGGTGTTGGTCACCATGGCAACCAAAGGAGGTTTGCCTGGTTCCAAGCTGAAAGAAGGCATGTGGGATGCTTAACTCTGGCCTTCAGTATATAGCTGGGTGTTTTTTCATATATCTGACTCCCCATTGCTGCTTCCAATTATTCTCTAATACTTTTGAAAAAACAAAAACCAAGAAAAGGAACACCACTGCTTCTCTGGGGCCCTGCTTTTTCATCGATACCACCTACCTTCCTTTCTGAATACATTTATCTCCCCATCAATCTCTGAAGATTTCAGCACCTAATTCACATGACCCCTCCACACAAATTCTGGGTTGTCTTAACAATCACTCAGATGACCATTTAATGCCCTGTCTCTCAGTTTCTGGATCTCATTCTCTTCTATGACTTTCTCCTCCTTTCTGATGTGGTGACTCCTACCTATAGTCGTACCTGGATTGAGTCATTACCTGAAATTTTTCAGTCTCCACGGATTCCCAGTTGGCTCAGTGGTATAGAATCTGCCTTCCAATGCAGGAGATGCAGGAGATTCAGAAGACATGTGTTTGATCCCTGGGTCGGGAAGATCCCATGGCAACCCACTACATGGGAAATGGCAACCCACTATGGTACTCTTGTCTGAAAAATTCCATGGACAGAGGAACCTGGTGGGTTAGTCCATGGGGTTGTAAAGAGTGAAACACAACTGAGCATGCCCACAAAAAAATCACAAATTCCCCAATCCAATTCTCTGATCATAACTGCCTATCTTTGCATCTTAGTTTCGCTGGAACCCCTCTCCACGGTCTCTTTGTCCATTAGACATTCCTTACATGCCTCCCCACACCCCTTCCTATCCAGCTGAGTTCCATTCCCCATCATTTTAATCACTCTTTTGCCAAAACCTTAAACTACCTCCTACTCTTCATAGCGTCTCCCTGGTGTTATGAATGAACTTAATCCTGAGTGAACCCAGTTATCTACACTCTCAGCACCTGCACCCAAGCAGCTAAGAGCTATGTGGCAAAAATCACACCATACAGATGCAATGCCACCTGTACAAGACTGGTATCACCTTAAGGTCAAACATAAAAACTCAGCTGGGTCCTTGAGACTGCCCAGCACATCAGTATTTCTCTACTCAGTTTATTCCCCCACTTTTCATAATAATTACTTCAAACCTTTTTAAGTTGCTCAACCTTTCAACCCTTTCCCCTCTCTCTTCACTCTTACATTTCCTCACCTCTTTTTTACATAAAGATACCTTTCAGAGAAAACTTCCAAGAAGCCTGACTACCCCATGTCAACTTCCATTCTCTCTCTTTTCTTGCCTCCAACTACAAGGCAAGAAGAGGTGTTCTTCCCTTTAGAGTCATATGCCTCTGCCTGGTTCCCAACCTCATTCCCCATACTTAATGGATTCTCACACCATGAAATATCCCTCCTCTCTCCTTTGTCCTCAGTGTCTGATTCACTAGCGAATTCTGACATCAGTTTTTTAAATGATCTGTTTCCTACCATCTAGAAAAAAAAATTTCTCAGCACCATCTTCTTCTTTATCTGCCGTCTTGCCTCCTCCTCACAAACTCTCTTTAAAAGTTTTGTTCACACTCAGACTCCTTTTTATTATCAATCCCCTCCATCCTAACTTCTGCATCCATATGTCACTCAAATGCTTGCTACAATCTCCAAGTCCTTGCATGTCACTGAATCCAAAGGAACTTTTAAACTCTCAACTTACTAGATTTTTCAGTGGTACTTGACAATTCTGACTTTTCCCTTCATCCCAACTTGCTCTCTTCATTTGGGAAAACAAGCAGTGAGTGCAACAGACCATAAACTCAGAGTCATTTTGACAGTAATGGTCATGGATTTGCTCTGGTTCAATCACACTGTCCTCCCTTCCTAGTTCTAGTATTTGTTCTTTATTGATCATTCAATGGAAGGACTGATGTTCATTGGAAGGACTGATATTGAAGCTAAAACTCCAATAATTTGGCCACCTGATGCAAAGATTTGAAAAGACCCTGATGCTGGGAAAGATTGAGGGCAGGAGGAGAAGGGGGCGACAGAGGATGAGATGGTTGGATGGCATCACGGACTCAATGGACATGGGTTTGGGTGGACTCCGGGAGTTGGTGATGGACAGGGAGGCCTGGTGTGCTGCAGTTCATGGGGTCACAAAGAGTCAGACACAACTGAGCAACTGAACTGAACTGATCATTCAATAAACATTCAACAATCAATATGTACTATGCATAGGCTGTGCTGAACAAAACTCTGTTCATATGAAGGTCAGTTTTCATTCTAGTCCCAAAAAAGGCAAAGCCAAAGAATGCTCAAACTACTACACAACTGCACACATCTCACATGCTAGTAAAGTAATGCTCAAAATTCTCCAAGCCAGGCTTCAGCAATACATGAACCGTGAACTTCCAGATGTTCAAGCTGGTTTTAGAAAAGGCAGAGGAACCAGAGATCAAATTGCCAACATCTGCTGGATCATTGAAAAAGCAAGATAGTTCCAGAAAAACATCTATTTCTGCTTTACTGACTATGAAGCCTTTGACTGTGTGGATCACAATAAACTGAGAAAAATTCTGAGGAGAGGGGAATACCAGACCACCTGACCTTCTTCTTGAGAAATCTGTATGCAGGTCAGAAAGCAACAGTTAGAACTGGACATGGAACAACAGACTGGTTCCAAATAGGAAAAGGAGTACGTCAAGGCTGTATGTTGCCACCCTGCTTATTTAACTTCTATGCAGAGTACATCATGAGAAACGCTGGGCTGGAAGAAGCACAAGCTGGAATCAAGATTGCCGGGAGAAATATCAATAACGTCAGATATGCAGATGACACCACCCTTATGGCAGAAAGTGTAGAAGAACTAAAGAGTCTCTTGATGAAAGTGAAAGAGGAGAGTGAAAAAGTTGGCTTAAAGCTCAACATGCAGAAAACTATCATGGCATCTGGTCCCATCACTTCATGGGAAATAGATGGGGAAACAGTAGAAACAGTGTCAGACTTTATTTTTTGTGGCTCCAAAATCACAGCAGATGGTGACTGCTGCCATGAAATTAAAAGATGCTTTCTCCTTGGAAGAAAAATTATGACCAACCTAGATAGCATATTAAAAAGCAGAGACATTACTTTGCCAACAAAGGTCCATCTAGTCAAAGCTATGGTTTTTCCAGTAGTCATGTGTGGATGTGAGAGTTGGACTATAAAGAAATCTGAGTTCTGAAGAATTGATGCTTTTAAACTGTGGTGTTGGAGAAGACTCTTGAGAGTCCCTTGGACTGCAAGGAGATCCAACCAGTCCATTCTAAAGGAGATCAATCCTGAGTGTTCCTTGGAAGGACTGATGTTGAAGCTGAAACTCCAGTATTTTGGCCACCTGATGAGAAGAGCTGACTCATTTGAAAAGACCCTGATGCTGGGAAAGATTGAAGGCAGGAGGAGAAGGTAATGACAGAGGATGAGATGGTTGGATGGCATCACCTACTCAATGGGCATGAGTTTGAGTAAACTCCGGGAGTTGGTGATGGACAGGGAGGCCTGGCGTGCTGCGGTCCATGGGGTTGCAAAGAGTCATACACGACTGAGCGACTGAACTGAACTGAACTGCAGTGAAGGCCCACTTGACTTCGCACTCTAGGATGTCTGGCTGTAGTCCAGTGATCACACCATCATGGCTATCTGGGTCATGAAGATCTTTTTTGTATACATCTGTGTATATGTGTATTCTTGCCACCTCTTAATATCTTCTGCTTCTGTTAAGTCCATACTGTTTCTGTCCTTTATTGTGCCCATCTTTGCATGAAATGTTCCCTTGTTATCTCTAGTTTTCTTGAAGAGATCTCTAGTCTTTCCTATTCTATTGTTTTCCTCTATTTCTTTGAATTGATCTCTGAGGAAGGCTTTCTTATCTCTCCTTGCTATTCTTTGGAACTCTGCATTCAGAAGCTTATATCTTTCCTTTTCTCCTTTGCCTTTAGCTTCTCTTCTTTTCTCAGCTACTTATTTGTAAGGCCTCCTCAGACAACCATTTTGCCTTTTTTGTATTTCTTTTTCTTGGGGATGTTCTCCTGTACAATGTCATGAACCTCTGTCCATAGTTCTTAGGCAGTCTATCAGATCTAATCCTTTGAGTCTATTTGTCACTTCCACTGTATAATCATAAGGGCTTTGATTTAGCTCATACCTGAATGGTGTGGTGGTTTTCCCTACTTTCTTCAATTTAAGTCTGAATTTTGCAAAGAAATTAGGAGGAAATAAAATGGCAATGCAGAAATGCCTTCATCATTCTAAAGGAAAATGATTATCAATTTAGAATTCTGTGCCAAGTCCGGGTGGAATAAATGCATGAGCAGTTTCTTGCACCTTTTCTCAGAAACCTACTAACAGAGGTACTCAACCCAAACAGGCAACAAACCATGACCTAGAAAGACCCAAAATCCAGGAAACAGGAAATCCAGCACAGCAAGAGGCAAAGGGACTCTCCAGGACATTGAAGAATGGAGATCCAGGATGGCAGTCTTTGGAGCAGATCTGTTGTCTCCAGAAGGAACTTTTTCACAAAAAAATAAAACTGATGAAATACCCGTTGAATTGAAATATTTTCAGAAAAGATTAAAGCAATTGGCAAAAGGTTTGGGGGTTAAAATAGTGATGATTCGTAGAAAAAAAAAGGCACAAATGCAGAAAATAATACACAAATCCAGGGCAAAATGCTGTAAAAAGAAGAAATGGCTATCCTAGTTTACTACAAGCCTCATATTATAATGCAATTATATTATGAGAATGGAGACTAAGAAATGTATGTGTACGGGAGGGCAGTGAGAAAAAGGAGCCAGATCCTCAACTTCCATCATGATAAATCAGTAGACTATCAGAAAACTGCTTACGTTGCTACTTACTCTTTTCAATTTTGTGCATAAATAAATGGTATTTATTTAGCGATATAGAGATAAATATCAAACTAATCAGCTAAAACAAGTGAAAGTGGTTGCCTCTGAGGAGGGAGTAATCAAGAAATATATTTTTCATAATAAATGTAGTATCCTCTTAATGTCTTTTAATCAATTTTTATGCTTGTTCCACCTTTTGCTGAATATATTTCCTAGGCCCCTTAAATTTCTTGTGATTTTATAAATCACATCTTTTCTTATAATTTCTCACTGCTTGATTCTGGTGTACAGAAATGTGATTGATTTTTGTAAATTGATCTCAAAGGCAGTACCCTTTCTGAACTCAATTATGAATTCTAACCATTTGATCTTATATTTTCTTTTTTTTTTTAATCTAGACAAACATGTTTTATGAAATAATGGCTGTTTTACTTCCTTGCTTTCCAATTTTCTTACATCTTGTTTTCTTTTCTCTTTGTGTCAGCTAGGACCTCTAGGACAGGGGTCTGAGATGTGAGAGCAGTAAATTTATTTCACTCCTAATTCTAAAGAGGAGGCTTCTAAAATTTGCTTCTAAATAGACCACAAACTTTACAAAGCCCTGTGTAAGTCAATGTCTTCCCAAATGTGCCATGATTTTACATGGGACATTCTTTACTGGGCTGGAAAGGCTGCTGCTTGACTGGGTGTGAGAGACAGTCTGCAAACAAATTTCAAGTTCACTCATTCAGAGCAGAAGGATTGAAGACAATGCTTCCAGAAAGACAACACCCAGAAGATGTGGCTTTTTAAAGCCATTCTCTGCAAGCTGAGGAAAAAGTCTCTGGGTAGACAGAGGTCAAGAACTTGATCGCCCACTATTTACTGTTACTATTGAAAGTGAAAGGGAAAAGTGTTAGTCACTCAGTCATGTCCAACTCTTTGACACCCCATGGACTGTAGCCCGGCAGGCTCCTCTGTCCATGCGATTGTCTCGGCAAGAATACTGGAGTGGGTTGCCATGCCATTCTACAGGAAATCTTCCAGACTCAGGGTTTGAACCCAGGACTCCTACATTGCAGGCAGATTCTTTACCATCTAAGCTACCAGGGAAGCCCTGTTACTACTACCCTCTATATTTGGCAAGGGGTTTTGGCATTATTTTTTACAATGATGAATCAATTTTTATAGTGATATAAAGGTTCCTTTAAAATTAAACTTAATAATAATGTCAATTTAAAGAAAATATTAAATTCATGTTGTGCAGGTGGTACTAACCATGCAGCAGATGGGACAAAGGTCCCCAAGGTTGTTTGCAAGTGACCAGGAGGGTCAGGTTTCTGCTACTACAATGTGTAACCCGAGAGATGGAAAGACAGAGGTGACGGACTAGTGAGCAAGGTGTGTGTCAAGCAGGCATATCTATTTCTTGACTAAAGTGAGGTCCAATGACATCTTGTCGCCCTGTGTTCACATCGCTGAATAGGGAATTTCCTAATGTGGGTACCTTGTGTCACTGTCCCACCAAGTAGCCAGGGACAGTCTTATAAAAGGCATGGTCTCCTTTACATTGCCCTCATGCTACATTCTGCTAGGAAACATTTGAATTTTTATGGCTTTCCTGCAGTAACAAATTTTCCTCCAACTGTCAGGATTTGCTTCATGCAGAGAAAAGCAAGTAGCTTGCATTTTCCTCTTACGAAAGGGAATAGGTAGAAATAATATGCTTCTTTTCAGCCAGCTAAACCTGACCTGACTCTCTTTATTCGTAGGGAAAGGCAGGATTCACAGAAAGGACATTTTCACTGAGGTAAATAAGCCCTCTCAACTGATGAACACTATTATACTAATACCAAAGGAAACAAAGGCCAGAAGATGGGGGGCATTAAGTAGGAAGGCAAACAGAAAAATAGCAGACAAAACCCTGCTTGAGAACAAAGCCAGCTCTGCAACATTGAAAAAATCGGGGAAAATCCTTTAAGAGAAAATTGCATGCAATTTTTTGGCCTCAATTAGCCTTTTCCACAAAGAGCACTTCTCCACAAAGAGCCCATTAAATAGCAAATGAAATTACATGGGTTTCCAGTTGCCATGGCATTGGTTTTCCTCTAATGGACTTCTCTGGTCCCGAGTTCAATGTTAGCCTGCCTCATTTTCCTGCCTGTGTGCTGTGTCAATTCCCTCTGTCCAGCTACACAGTGATGTATGTGACTTTTCAAAGTGCCTACACCACATAGTCTGGGAGAGAGAAAATTCATCCCCTCCGTCTATGTCTCTAGAGACTGAAAGGCTAAAACTGACCAATAGCAGCACTTCATTAGCCGTGAACCTAGCAGTCTCTATTTACTAGATGGGCGTGGTTTCCCTCCGTGCACTCAGGGCTCCTGGAGTCCTTCCCAGATGAGTCAGAGACCATTTATTGAGTACTCCCCGTGTGCCAAGCACTGCCCAAGAGACTGAAGACATTAAAATGCAGAAGAAAGGCTGCAAGATGCTGAAGGTTTTCTAGAATTTCCAGACTAGAAGATCTACCTCCAAGTACTTTTCCTTCTCCTTTTCTCTGTTTCTCCATTCATAAAATGGGTGAAATGTTTCTCAGTTACCTGACTTACAGTTTTATTTTGTTCTGATATATTTTCCAGGTACCAACTTTAAAGCATATTTATCATGGGAATTTGAATTTGACAAACAAAACAATTTTTTTGATGTGGCTTAGCTACAGCTAAACATTAGTCATGCTACCAAATTTGACTCATAATTTGGATATTATTTTCTGATATGCATAATCATATCTAATTTTTAGAAAAATAAGTTTATGGAGTTCATACTGTCTTATGAACTTATTTTTAAAAACCTTTCTATGTTAATAAACATTCTTTTACAACATCATTTTAAAATGTCTTTATGATATGGAAGTAACACAGCTTAACAAGGAGATCAAACCAGTCAATCCTGAATGAAATCAGTCCTGAATATTCATTGGAAGGACTTATGCTGAAGCTGAAACTCCAATACTTTGGCCACCTGCTGCAAAGAACTGACTCATTGAAATAGAGCCTGAGGCTGGGAAAGATTGAGGCAGGAGAAGGGGATGACAGAGGATGAGATGATTGGATGGCATCACTGACTCCATGGACATGAGTTTGAGCAAGCTCCAGGAGCTGGTGATGGAGAGGGAAGCCTGGCATGCTGCAGTCCATGAGGTCATAAAGAGTCAAACATGACTGAGCGACTCACTGAACTGAATTTTTTCTATTACATATGCAAGTATTTTTAAGTTTTTCAGTAATAGAAATGACTACCTGAGGGAAAAAAAAACAATTAGGCAAATTTTTTGAGACATTAAGTATCTTAAAAAAAATGCCAATATATGTCTTTTTAAATTCTGGCATATTTTAAATGTATTCCTTAACCAATCACGGCTTTCATTGAAAAAATATACAGTAATATACACTGTAACCACACTATTTTGAAGACTCATAGAATTAGGAGAAAGGCTCAATTTCTAGTGTACTACAGATCATGTGACCGAGCACAATTCTGTTACATGGTAAGTGTCTTTTTTCTCATCAGTTATCTCTTTGACTCTGTATAATTTTGTTTGGAGATATACCCAGAGTCTGAATCTGAGGCTCTACATCAATGAGAACAATGAGTCAAAAGGTGCTGAACTAGTCCCTAATCCTAGAGGCAGAATTTCTCAGTTAGAAAAAGCTGTGAGTTTTTGATATTCCCCTCAATCATACATGTTTTCACTCCACTTAGCCTGTGTAAGCGGAGAAGGCAATGGCAACCCACTCCAGTACTCTTGCCTGCAAAACTCCATGGACGGAGGAGCCTGGTGGGCTGCCGTCTGTGGGGTCGCACAGAGGCAGAAGACAGACGTAACTTAGCAGCAGCAGCAGCCTGTGTAAGAGCACTGCCCCACGTGCTTGTCAGCACATGTATTATCATCTTTGGTATCTTTGTTAACATACTAAATAAAACAAAAGCATCCAATTCTTATTTTAATTGACATTTTACTGATCACCAATACAGATGATTATTGTCTCAGCTTTATTTATTGTTCATATGCCTGTCTTTTTCTGAAATGCCTATTCCCGTTCTTGGTCCCTTTGGTTTTCTTTTTCCTCTTAGTTGCTCTCCTAATTTTAATTTTTAAAGTTTCTTTATATATTAAGGGTATGAGTCCTTTGTCACATTGTCCCAAATGTTTTCCTCAGTTGTAGGACTACTTTTTAATTTTATAATCTATTTGCCACACATGTTGAACATTTTGTTTTTCCTAATCTATCTTTCTTGTTGTGGCTCAGCCTTTGATGCAGTGGTGGTAAAGAGGGAGCTCTCTTTGATGGACTTCCTTCCGCTCGTTCTCCAAGATTGTTATCAATCTAATGCTTTGTCTCAGCCTACAGGAAACCAGGCTCCGTCTCCTCCTACCTCTCTAGTTGGGTCTTCTTCTGCCCACAAGGATAAAGGACATGTGGGATAACTGTGTCGATAACTCAGAGGAGAGACAGTGTTGACAGCTTGCTATTAGTCTGTAGTTGATGAAAACACAGCAATATAAAAGGTCAATAATTAAACAAATATATTATATATATATATATATCAGATCAGATCAGATCAGTCACTCAGTCGTGTCCCACTCTTTGCGACCCCATGAATCGCAGCATGCCAGGCCTCCCTGTCCATCACCAACTCCCGGAGTTCACTGAGACTCACGTCCATCAAGTCAGCAATGCCATCCAGCCATCTCATCCTCTGTCGTCCCCTTCTCCTCCTGCCCCCAATCCCCCCCAGCATCAGAGTCTTTTCCAATGAGTCAACACTTTGCATGAGGTGGCCAAAGTACTGGAGTTTCAGCTTTAGTATCATTCCTTCCAAAGAAATCATATATAAATGTATTTCTTAACTTTTTTTCCAAAATTTGTGAAAGTAGCTTAAAAGTTTAAATTGATTAAAATATAGATAAAAATAAAAACTAAAAATAAATGTACAAGTAACTATGAAAACTGGTGATGGCCCCATGCTCCAACGGATGCCTGTCCTTCTCTGAGCATCTCTGCACTAGGCCCTTCCTCCCAGGGCAGGCAAGAAGAAGAATATGCCAGGCTGATTTTTTTTTTCCTTTGAATCCTCACAGGTTGAGAAGATCATAACATCTTCAAGCATGTTCTCCCATTCTTTCCCCATGATCTTTCCATATCTTCCCCCTCTTGATACATTTCCAATCTTTCTACTCTCACTTTGGCTGATGACTTTGCATCAGAAAGGGACCCCCTCATCTTACAACAACCACATATGCGAGTGCCCTGGCATTAAAGCCATGTTTTACTTTGGCTTGCCCGCTGAAAATGAGGATGTGCCCTACGGTCTCTGGATTCCACACCATCTCAATTTCTCTAACATTTAGACCTTTCAGTTATCCCGTCTCATGCATCTTCAACTGTTGCTTTCTATAAATCATTTCCAGCATATACACATTTCCTTTTATCTTCAACTGCAGATAACAGTCTAGTATGATACACCCTAATCCCCGTCAGCAATCATGCTACTCCTATGCTCACATTTGCAGCCAAAATTAAGAATTGTCAGCATATGCCATCTCTAGCTTCTAACCTCCCATTCATACCTTCTGATCTGGCTTCTGCACCTACCATTTCACCAAAACTATTTTTGTCAGTAATAACTCTCTTAATCCAATGAACACCTAATTAAACCTCCCAGTAGCTATCAGTACAGCAGACCATTCTTCCATTCCCAAATCTGCCTGTTTCTTAGTTTCTTTGATGCCAAAAATGCTCTTGGGTTTTCTCCAATTTCATTTGCGAATCCATTTCCCTCTTTATTTTCCAGTGTGGAATATGTTTTAACACACTCTTAGAAATAAAAAATAGAGAGAGAGGAAAGTGGTTATCACAAGGAAAAGAAATCAAAGGTAGAATCATTCCACTCTCTTTTATTGCCTCCTCTTCATCCTGCTAACATCTAAACATAAGAATTTGTCAGAGCTTGGTCCTAAGTTCTTTCATCTTTCTACCCCATTTTTCCAGGTGAGTTCATTGATTTTCTTGGTTTCAAATACAATCTATAGGCTAATGGTACCTCAACCTAATGCTTTAGTCCAGAGTTCTTTTCTGAAATCTATACTTTTATATCAAGTACATCCTTGACTTATTTGCTTTGTTGTCTCAAAGAGGTCTGAAACCTTTCATGTTTAAAACTAACCTAGAAGGACTCAGTCTATGTGCTTTTTAGACTAGATATAAAGCAACCAAGTCAGAGGAGGATTAGCAAAAAAATAGATATATAGATCAGTGGACCATACATATTTGGCCAATTGACTAATGAGAAAAATATCAAAACAATTCAATGGTGAAAGAATAGTCTTTTCCACAGATGATGTTGAAACAACTGGCCATCCATACACACACACACACACACACACACACACACAGTGAGTTTTAACCTATACTTCCCACCATATGTGAAAAAATAACTCAAAATTACTCAAAGACATAAAAGCAAAACCTAAAATTATAAAACTTCTAGAAGAAAACACAGCAGAAAATCTGTTACTTGGGTTAATCAAACATTTCTTAGCTAGAACACAGAAAGCACAAACCATAAGATGTAAACACTGAATTTATCAAAATTTTAAAAGTTCTGCTCTTTTAAAAACACCATTAGAAAATGAAAAGCCAAAGAGTGAATTAAAATATTTGCAAAACACATATTTATAAAGGGCTAGTATCCAAAATATGTAAAGAACTCCAACACATTATGGAAGACGGTATGGAGATTCCTTAAAAAACTAGTAATAAAACCACCATATGACCCAGCAATCCCACTCCTAGGCATATACCCTGAGGAACCAAAATTGAAAAAGACACATGTATCCAGTTGTTCATTGCAGCACTATTTACAATAGCTAGAACATGGAAGCAACCTAGATGTCCATCGACAGATAAATAGATAAAGAAGTTGTGGAATATATACACAATGGAATAATCAGCCATAAAAAGGAATGCATTTGAGTTAGTTCTAATGAGGTGGATGAACCCAGAGCCTATTATACAGAGTGAAGTAAGTCAGAAAGAGAAAGAATAATGTTGTATTCTAACACATATATACAGACTCTAGAAAAATGGTACTGAAGAATGTATTTACAGGGCAGCAGTGGAGAAACAGACATAGAGAATAGACTTATGCATGTGGGGAGAGGGGAGGAGAGGGTGAGATGTATGGAGAGAGTAACATGGAAACTTACATTACCACATGTAAAATAGATAGCCAACAGGAATGTGCTGTGTGGCTCAGCAAACTCAAACAGGGGCTCAGTATCAACCTAGAGGGGTGGGATGGGGAGGAAGATGGGAGGGAGGGTCAAAAGGGAGGGGATATATGTATACCCATGGCTGATTCATGTTGAGGTTTGACAGAAAACAACAAAATTCTGTAAAGAAATTATCCTTCAATTAAAAAAACAAATTAATTAAAAAACAAACTAACAACAACAAAAAGAAGTCCCACATATCAATAATAAGAAAACAGCCCATTAAAAAAAAAAGAACTGAGCAGATATTTCGTCAAAGTGAATACTTAGCTAGCAGATAAATATACAAAAACATATGCAATGTGTTTGGTCAGTGTGTGTGTGTGTGTGTGTGTGTGTGTGTGTGTGTGTGGTGTCTGAGTTTTTGTGACACTATGGACTATAGCCTGCCAGGCTCCTCTGTCCATGGGATTTCCCAAGCAAGAATACTAGAGTGGGTTGCCATTTCCTCCTCCAGGGGATCTTCCTGACCCTAGGATCAAACACACATCTCTTGTGCCTCCTGCATTGGCAGGAGGATTCTTTACTACTGCGCCACCTGGGAAGCCCCTTTGGTCATTAAGGGAATTCAAATTAAAATCATGAGATGCTGCTGCTGCTGCTGCCGCTAAGTCGCTTCAGTCGTGTCCAACTCTGTGCAACCCCATAGACGGCAGCCCACCAGGCTCCCCCGTCCCTGGGATTCTCCAGGCAAGAACACTGGAGTGGGTTGCCATTTCCTCCTCCAATGCATGAAAGTGAAAAGTCAAAGTGAAGTTGCTCAGTCGTGTCCGACCCTCAGCGACCCCATGGAGTGCAGCCCACCAGGCTCCTCCGTCCATGGGATTTTCCAGGCAAGAGTACTGGAGTGGGGTGCCATTGCCTTCTCCACATGAGATGCTATTATATACTTATTATAATGGCTAAAACAGTTTTAAAAAATCTGACATGATGAAGTTCTGACAAGGATGGAGAGTAACGGGAACTCTTATACACTGCTGGTAGGAATGTAAAATGGTACAAGTGCCTTGGAAAACAGTTTAGTAGTTTCTTATAAACTTACCATAACAACCCATCACCCCACTCCTAGGTGTTTACCCAAGTGAAATGAAACATGTCCACACAAGAATGTGGATGCAAATGTTTAGAGCAGTTTTTTTCTGAATTACCAAAACTAGAAGCAATCCAAATGCCCCTCTTCTGAGGAGTCAATAAACTGTGTTACATCTATACACGGAATACTATTCAGCAATAAAAAGGTCTGATTTGCTGGTGAGTGCAATCACATTGGTGAATCTCAAATGCATATGCTAAACTGGAAAAATTAGACTCAAAAGGTTAAATATTGTATAATTTAATTAATATGACATTCTGAAAGGATGAAGTTAAAGGGACAGAAAACAGGTCAATAGTTGCCAGAAGTGGGGGTAGAGTGAGGAAATGAACTACCAAGGGCATCAGGGGATTTCCTGAGATAACTGTGGTGAATGGCTTCACGACTATCTATTTCTCAAAAACAGTGAATTTACAGCTTATAAATTATTATCTCTGTAAATTTGACTTTAAAAAAATGATATAATGAGACTTCCCTGGTGGTTTAGTGGTTAAGAATTTGCCTGCCAATGCAAGGGACATGGGTTCAATCACTGGTCTAAGAAGATGCCACATGCTTCTGGGCAACTAAGCGACAAATCCCAACTACTGAGCCCGAGGGCTGCAGCTAGTGAAGCCTGTGGCCTGAGAGCCCACACTCCACACCGAGAGAAGCTAATGCGAGGCTCAGGCACCACAACCGGAGAGGAGCCTGCATGCAGCAATGGAGACCCGGAGCTGCCAAACATGAATAAAGAAAGAAATCCCATAAAATCTGGGTTTTTTTTTAAAGATATAACAATCTTCCCATATGATACATTTCTTCTTCAAGTTTCTCCATCTTAAAAATGGCATCACTATCCACCCATTTTCTAAAGCCAGAAACCTGGCAATGATTCTTGAAATTTCTTTTTCTGTCACCACCCCCTGACTAGCAACCTAAATCTAGTCCATGTCCAAATCCTACCAATTCTGCCTCTAAAACACATTGCAGATCCATTTCCTGATCTTTCTATGTCCCTCAGTGCAAATCATCATCCCCTCTCACCCACAGTATTGTGAGAGCTTCCTTGCTAGTCTTCTTGCTTCCACTCTTGGCCTTCTCCAACCCAACTTCGGAATAAGTCCAGATGACTTTAAATGTCAGTTAATCTATGTCATTGCCTTGCTTTAAACTTTTCAGCGGCTCCATTTCTGAACCCCATACACGGCCCCCAGCAGGCCGTATATAATCTCATATATCCCATGTCATGCTGTAGCACTTCCTCTACCCTCAAGCCTCTCCCGCCCCACCACACACTCATGATGCTCTGGCCCATACTGGCCTGCTTCCATTTCTGGAGTATTCCAAGGTTTTTGCCCCCCTAACAACTCTGCACTTGCTATTTCCTATACCTAGACTTTTCTTCTTTGTTCTTGTTTTTAAAGGTCAATTCCTTCTCATTATAAAGTTTCAGCTTACATATTGTATCTTTAGAGAAATCTTTATACATTTTATACTAGCTTATTCCTGACAGTCTCTTTCATACCACCTTGTTTTGCCCTTTCCCAATTTATAATTATGTACTTATGAATTTATTTTCTCAATATTCACTTCCCATACTAGAACATAAGCTCCAAGAGAGCAGAAACTGTTTTCTCTTTTTACTTACTTATTAGCACATTACCTGACATCACAGGAGCTAATAAGTATTTGTTAAATAAGTGTGTAGATTAACAAGACTCCTACAGTTAAAACAGTAGTAAGATTTCAATGCGATCATCACTAAAGGACCTGGGCAAACACAACCATCCATCTCTCTATGTATTTCTAGGGCCCCCAGATTAGGCTTTATGCATAGAGATATGTACTATTAATTACATTGCCTGATGTAAGTAAGGATCACCAATTTCCAAAATCATAACCACGCAAGTAGATGACAAGGTCAGCCACCCAGATAGGCTTACCTCTCCAAACCAGCTGCTTGGCACAGAGGATGGAGTTTGGAGTTGTACAGAAGTGTAAAGCTGTGTGTCCACTTAAGGAGTAGCAATTGAGCTTTGCTCCACGATCACAGAGGATCTTAACACAATCCAAGTTGGCCATTTCACAAGCCACGTGAAGAGGGGTTTTCCCATTGGGTCTACAGTTGATCGTGGCATTGTGGTCCAGGAGCACCAGAAGACATTCCACGTGACCAAACAAGACAGAGAGATGCAGGCCTGTGGCCCAGGAAGACTTTAATTTGTAACTAGGCAACCAATAACCTGAAAAAGAAAGGGAAAGAAAGCTTAGCTTCGGATTAGCCTAGGATATCTCCCTGCTTAGTGGGGACTTCTACACATTTATAAAACTGGGGGAACTATTTGGAACTTGTAACTAGCACCTGTTGGATCTGCTAATGTTTAGCTTAGTAGCCTCTTTGGGTTATTTAAACAGGACTGGGGCTCTCGAGTTCTCACTGTCTTTACTATTCCCTGTTATCTTGTTCCTTTGTTTACTTTACCTTCCTGCCTGTCCAAAGTATTTCTGTTTGAGACTTCATTTATGTGATTGCATTTTATCTTACATGAGATGCTTATTAAAGAATTTTTTTTAACTCCCAATCATTACCTTGAGTGATTTCAAAGCTGTTACAAGCTTGTAATTTTCATTCCATCACAGTGCTTTTCCCCTCTAGTTGTTGCTGCTGTCAAGCTAAGGTGTGAATGTATTTGACGTCTTTAGAATATTTGTCACACCAAGATTTTATTTGCCTATCAGTTTATACAACACCTCTTTCCAAAGAAGAATTAAAGAATTTACAGCAGCTTACAAATTTTACACAAAAGATTTTTAAAAAGTCATCTACAAAATAAGAGCAATGGGAAAAATAAGGTAGGAAAGTAAAAAGAGGTCCTGGGTCAGATAGGTGCCCAAAATAAATATAAACTGTGTTAACTGTGTTCCATACACTAGAACCACACTGTAAATTTTCCTCTGAACTTCCCCACAGCCAAAATAAACAGGAAAACATGACGTGTCACACAACTAACGATGCCTGCAAGCACAAGCATATACACAAATTAACTGGCCAGGAGAACCACAGTTGTTTCTAGAACTGAGGTCTTAAATTTTTCCCATTAGTTATTGGAAATCTCCCACCCCGCCCCGCCCCAACTCCTCTCTCTCTCTCACCTCTTCTTTCTCTTTCTCTTTCCTTTTTCCCTCTTACCTCTGACTTCTAAACACTGAGCTAGTCCTTTATTCCAAGTGTCCAAAAATTGCCATCTTGACAAGCTGTAACACAAATAACTTTGTGTGTCTATGTTTTTTGAATTTATTTATTTAAATTGGAGGATAATACTTTACAATATTGCGATGGTTTTGGCCATAGATCAACACGCACTGGCCATAGGCATACCGAGTATTCTCTCCCTTCTCAACAGCCCCCTATCTCTCTCCCCACCCCATCCCCCCAGATTGTCACAGAGCCCTGGCTTCCCACATCACACTCCCTCTGGCCATCTATTTCACACGTGGTAATGTGCTATTCTCTTAAATCATCCCACCCTCTCCTTCCCCCACTGAGTCCAAAAATCTGTTCTTAATGTCTGTGTCTCCTTGGCTGCCCTGTACACAGGATCATTGGTACCAGCTTTCTAGATTTCATATATGTGAGTTGCTGCTGCTGCTGCTGCTAAGTCGCTTCAGTCGTGTCCGACTCTGTGCGACCCCATAGATGGCAACCCACCAGGCTTCCCCGTCCCTGGGATTCTCCTGGCAAGAACACTGGAGTGGGTTGCCATTTCCTTCTCCAACGCATGAAAGTGAAAAGTGAAAGTGAAGTCGCTCAGTCCTGTCCGACTCCTAGCGACCCATGGACTGCAGCCTACCAGGCTCCTCTGTCCATGGGATTTTCCAGGCAAGAGTACTGGAGTGGGGTGCCATTGCCTTCTCCAATATGTGAGTTAATGTACAATATTTGTCTTTCTCCTTCTGACTTACTTCTTTCTGTGTAATAGGCTCTAGGCTCATCAGAGATAACTTTATAAACGTTTTTTTTCAATGTCAATACCCAGAGCCGTGGCATCATGCTCATTATGAGTGGGGAATGAAAAACAGGTACAGAAAGATGAAATATTTCATGGCAATTTGAAGATGTAGATATAACCTGACAGCTCAGAAGAAACTTAGGGCTGAAACAACAAAATACATTTTAACTTCAGTAAATCAGAAGTTTGCTTTTAGGTTGTAAAAATATTCCACTATACAAGTACAAGATAGGAAGATTATGATTTAATGGTAATTTATTTGAGGAAAAACCTAGGGGTTTGAGTTGACAATAATCTCAAAATGAGCCAACACTGAGATAAAGCTGCCCAAAAGCAGGTACAATCTTTAACTACATTAATAAAACTGTAGCACCCAGAACAAAAGAAGTAAAAGCTGTATTCTTCACTGATAGATGAAGTCAGAATAAATCTAAAATATTGTGAGTACTTCTGGGCAACAAAAATGAGCATTTGCAAGGCACTCAGAAATGATGACCACATTAAAGGTGAGCCTGGTGATCAGGTATTAAAATTCTCTCATATAAGTGGAAAGTGCTACCTATGTGCCACTCCTGGGTATTTATCCTGCAAGTACATTCATTCATGTGTGAAATGCCATATAAGGGTCACTGTATTACACAACTCCCAGCAACACTACTTGCACTGAACTCTTTATGAAGAGTACGAAGTTCCTGGGAGTTATGGATCTCGGCAACCTGACCCAGGACAACATACAGTGCACTACAGCATTGTTCTTAATGGGTAGCGATAGGAAACTGCCTCAATCTTCATCAATAGGACCTGTTTAAATAAAGCATGTACATCCACACCGTGGAACACTATACAGCTATCATAAAGAAGGGGGCAGTTCTATGTATACTGATATGGAAAAATCGCAAGATACATTATCAAGTGAGATAAGCAGGGAGCTGAAGAGTGTGCATAAATGCTAATATGGAAGAAAATATTTATAAACACCCAACACAAGGAACTGGTTGCACTGGTGGCCTCCAAGAACTGGGCTGGGGGACAAGAACATAGATTTACTTGTCCTTGAATGCTCCCTTTGAGCTTTTATATTTAGTCCCTTGTGTGTGTACTACTATTTATAAAAATAAAATTAAAACAAACTAGGTGCCCCTGTCCAGGGGGGAAAATAATTTAAAGAGGTCATGTACAATGCTGATTAATCCTAAGGGAATGAATACTCTCAGCTCATTTTGTTTTTCTACAGCCTTCCCTCCAACCTAGACAGACACATACACATACACACACATACACACACTCACACACACTCCCTCTCACACACATTTTAATCTCTTCATCTCATTCGAAATTCTAGGATCATTTCACTTTCTCTTTCTCCGTCTCTTCCCTTATCCAAAGATGTTCTTTAAAAAGAAATCCAAAGTTAATTTACACGAAGGTCTAATAGACTGAGGATTGTTTAAAGTATGACCTTCTTAGGATTATCTGAACTTATGTAGGAATCTGTATTCATACAAAAGAATTAAGTTCTAAGATACTAATTCCAGATTTCAGACACTGAAAAGGGAAGGTGTTTGGTGATATGGAATTTCCCTGGCAGAGGCAAATAGTGTCATAGACAGTCTGGGCTGGGAAGGATCAACCCTGTGCCTATGTTTGTGTGTGTGTGCAAACAGACATGCACATATAGATATGCAGATAAGTATATACAATACATTTGCATGTATCCATATATACATTTCCATTTAATTGTGTATGCCAAATCCATGCTCCAAGCATAGTTATTAAGCTATAATGGTATGCAACCTGCTTTTGATAAGGAATGAATCACATAACACCAATATCTAGTCATCTTTTTTTGTGATTTTTTTTGCCGATGACATGATTTAACTTTCCCCATTTTTAAAAAGTTATTTATTTTTAATTGGAGGATAATTGCTTTACAATATTGTGTTGGTTTCTGTCATACATCAACGTGAATCAGCCATAGGTATACATATGTCCCCTCCCTCGTGAACATCCCTCCCACCTCCCACCTCCCATCCCCATCCCACCCCTCTGGGTTGTCATAGAGCACTGGCTTTGGGTTCCCTGTGTCATACAGCAAATTCCCTTTGGAGATGGTGAAGGATAGGGAAGCCTGGCGTGCTGCATGCAATCCACAGGGTCGCAAAGGGTCAGACACAACTGAGTGACCTAACAACAAGTCTATTTTACATATGGTAATGTATATGTTTCAGTGTTACTCTCTCAATTCACCTAGTCATCTTAATACTCAAATTTCCTCTACAAGCAATTGGCGAAGGACAGCCTCTTCTAACTCTCTTGCAAATAAGCTGGTTCTGGATCTGAAAACCAGAATGTGTTTTGCCTGCCGATTAGCAGCAAAGATTAGGCAGCTCTACGCAGCAACTGGTTGGAAACTCATGTTTGCTTCTGCAATGGGAAGAAAAATGATCTCAGAAAGGAAGCAGCAGAGAGCTGATTAAGAAAACACCATTTTGATGTAAAATCAAAGAAACACAGAATGTTAGCACTGGAGGGAAGGTTATCCAGTCCAAGCCTTTCATTTTGCAGATGAGAAAACTGCCACTTTTTCAGCCTGCTAGAGCCGTAAGATGCCTGCTTCAGTCCAAGCTAACGGACTCAGGGTATCTGCGATGCAGGGTTTCCATCTGTCTTTGTCTTTGTGGAATCAGACTAGGTGTAGTGCCAACCCAGCTTCACAAATCATGAGGAAAGAAAGAAGATTCTGAATTCATCTGTAGTATGTCACACTTTGATATGGAAATACATTTGCTTGTTGATTTTTTTTCTTCCCCCTAAATTCCCAATAGCACCTAGAGAATCTATCCTGCCTGTTAAATACATGAATCAGCCATCCTTGGCCTCTAGTCAGTTACATCTGTGTCTCCCATAATCATACCCATTAACCAGTAAATTGGGCTCAGAGAGGGCCAGGTCTTGGAATTCAGCTGACTCCTTGAATCGAACTGCACCTACAACTCACCTCTCTTAGAAAGGAACCTGGGCATTAAGAATGTTCCTGTAGGTGGGTGACAGCAAGATGCCTGAGCTGGTACCCCAGGGGAGCTTAGTGGAGAGATTGGGAAGAAGACAGATTGTCAGATGCAGACCAGGGTCCCTCGCAGTGTATCTTGAAGCTGCACTGAAGAACTTTGGTGGGGGAGGGCGTAGTGGGGCAGAGTTTCTGGATAATTCAAGCCCTTGCAAAGCAGGAAAGCCCACTACAGAGAAAGCAGCATCCCACAGCAAAGAGGCCACCCACATACAATCTCCACTTTCAATGAGGCTGCGGCCACGGGTCACTGTAGCAACAAACAGGAGTATGCTTTCCCCCATACCCACACTCACAAACATGAAGTGATGCCATCATCAAACACCACAGTGATGCAGCACTTATTAACGCCCTGGTGTCAATGCTGGTATGTCAAGAGATCAAAATCTCTCCTCCAAAATGTGACCCCCAATGGTCACAGCATGACGGAAATACAGTTAATTAACTGGGCAGAGTCTCTTTCACACTTTCTCTTCTTTCCACAGCAGAATTGTCCTAGGGCTTCAGAATTCAGAATGTGATGCACTCTCAGCACTTGTCTTTCAAAGGGCTCCCTCTGCTCACCTCTGCAGAGGCCAGGCTGCCCTCTGACTATATGCTCAGACTGCACACAGGATGAGGTGTTGGAGGGTGGCGGGGAGGAAAACCCAGGAACAAAGCCCTTGATAGAGCCAGAGGTAAGGAAGGTACTGCCTCCCCTTAATGTAAGCCACTTGGTTCTCACCCCAGGTCTGCAGTCTATGTGCAGTGATGCCCTCTGCTTTGCTCTGCCTGAGCAAGGAGCTTAACTGAGAAGGAAAGAGATGAAAATGCAGATTCTTTCTCCAAGGCAAAAATCCCAGAAAGAACTCTCAAATACAGGCCATGCCCACTTGGATTTACAGCATCTATAGTTACTTTTTTACCTTTCCCAGACTAAGACACATAATCTGCTTATATAATTTCCCCTTCATAACACTGTAGATAATCAGCATGCAGATTAAGAGGGTGTCTTGACAAAGCTTCCCCTTTACAGATGAGGATAAATATCTTGCAGAGATTAAGTAGCAGGAAGTGCCCATGTTTGTATAATTAATCTCCCCAAATCTCAAACCAGTCAATCCTAAAAGAAATCAACCCTGAATATTCATTGGAAGGACTGATGCTGAAGCTCCAATACTTGGGCCACCTGATGCGAAGAGCTGACTCACTAGAAAAGACCCTGGTGCTGGGAAAGATTGAGGGCAGGAGAAGGGGATGAGAGAGGATGAGATGGTTGGATGGTATCACTGACTCCATGGACATGAGTTTGAACAAACTCCAGGGGATGGTGAAGGACAGGGAAGTGTGGTGTGCTACAGTCCATGGGGTTGCAACAAGTCGGACATGACTTAGCAACTGAACAGCAACAACAAATCTCTAAGTTGCCATCAATGATCTGAAAGCTACATGCAGTCTACCTCCAAACCGATATCACTTTTAGGCAAAAATTGTAAAGGAATGGAGTTATGTTGCTACAAAACTATGCAGACCAATTCTCACATGTGTGTTTGTATGTGTGTTTAATTTAAATCAGAAACCAGAGTCATTCAGTAGACAACCTGCTGGCTCAGGAAAGAGGGTAAGGAGCGAAATATTTGGGCCATCTTTTGAAAGAGGGGGTTGGTTCTGCTCCAGTGTTTGGGAGGATGTACACATTTCTGGTAAACCTTTAGCTAAGCCCTAGATCTGCCACAGTTTTCAGCTATAAGGTTATCTGAGTCCAAAGAACCCCACACATGAGAAGCCTCTGTTATTACAGCCAAAGGTTACACACGCTGCTCATGGCTGGATTAGCAGACATTTGCTCTGCTCTGTCCACGTATTTACACAGTCCTGATGGATTATAGACTGGAGCACAATTCCTGGCTATTTTTTAATAGATAATATTTTCAGGATAAATCTCAGAGTTCCCCCTGGAGAGGGGGAAAAAAAAAAGTAAGCTTGCAATGTAAAATTTAAAAGAAAAATGTTTGAACATCTAAGAAAGGAAAAGAACCCTAGGATGACAATAAGAAAGCCGGAGAGTGAATTTCTAGCAGACAGGAAAATTAGGTGATAAGAAGATTACTCATTAACAGAGTGAAAATAAGAGCTTTCAAGATATTTGGAAGGCTCTTGCTACTTAGTAGATAGATTACCTGCCAGAAAGTTTTTCGGTGAAATCAGTCATTGGCTATTTTAATTAAAAGCATGACTATCAACCAAAGAAACTGTGACTGTGGGCCATAAATGAAGTACTTAAAGTGCATTATACTGATTAATAAAAGGATTCTGATTAACCTTGCTGACTAGGGAATTTCATACCAAAGAGATAAGTATGATACTCCTCTTGTAACATTAATGAGCCAAGGCTCATACACCTGAAGGAGAAGCAAAACATGCGGTGAGAAAAATCTCTGGAAACAGCTTTATGGATATTCACATTTCCAGTATGGAGATCACCAACTGAGAATAACTCTGAGTTTTCTTAGAGGCCTGTTTTCACTATGAGTGTTGTGTGCTTCACTCATAATAAAGTATATCATTGACATCTCCTAACTATTCAACTGTTTATTGTATTTGGGAGTTAAGAGTTGTTCGTTATTTAACTTTACTTCACATCATTCCCATTTTAAAGTGGTCAGCTGGTAGATGTCATTTCGCTTACTTGTTTTCATTTTAAGACCCATATATCTGTCATTCTCCAGGAGATAATGCAAATGCCAACCAGAATGTTTGCTTTACAAAGTGTTAGACACATATTTTTAATTGATAAAACATAATTTTATCTGAAGACTTGATTATGAAGCTTAAAATACTTGAAAAAATAGAACGAGATGTCTCCAAGAATCATCATTGGGCTTCCCTGGTGGCTCAGTGCTAAAGAATTTGCTTGCTAATGCAAGAGACATAGGTTCCACCCCTGGTCTGGGAAAATCCCACATGCTGCAGAACAACCAAGCCCATGCACCACAGTTACTGAGCCTGTTCTCTAGAGCCCCCGAGCCACAACTCCCGAGCCCATGTGCCACAAGTACTGAGGCCCACAAGCCCTAGAGCCCATGCTCCACAACAAGAGAAGCCCGCACTGCAATGAGAAGCCCGCACACTGCGCCTAGAGCGGAGCCCCTGCCTGCTGCAACTAGAGAAAAGCCTGTACGGCAATGAACACTTAGCACAGCCATAAATAAATAAATACAGTCTTTCTTAAAAGAATCATTACTAGGGGCTGGGGCTAGGTGGGATCCACCATCTGGAGCTAGAAGCTAGCTTCTAAATCTGTTCTCAGTCTCACAGGTGAGAGAAGCTGCTCAACGAGACAGGGCAGCAGAAGTGAATTTCCAGACACTTTGCTCTACTTTCCTCACCAGGTCCATACTTTACACTTGCTTAGGAGGTCAATTTTTGATTACTGGTATACCATTTAGATTGTGGATCTGGAGTTGCAATGTTAAGATTCCAAGTTGATTTCTTCACCAACAGATTTCTGAGTTGCCTTTACAAAAAATGTAAAGTGATTTTCATACTGGCTTAAACATACCATAATTTAGGTAAAAATGTGGTCACTTTAAAAAATTTTATGTAAAGTGCTACAATATATCCTAAAAGAAACAAAAATTATTTGGGATTAATTGTACCACTGTTGATCTTCCCCAGGACAATCAAACCTTGAGTATAGACTCCATTACTAGTTACACAAACCAAATTTAAAGGAAGCATATTATGTTCTAGATTTTATACACTGTCATGCCAATTAAGCCAAAAATAACTAAAAGCTGTGGAGAAGGAAATGGTAATCCACTCTAGTATTCTTGCCTGGAGAATCCCAAGGACAGGGGAGCCTGGCAGGCTACAGTCCATGGGGTCACAAAGAATCGGACATGACTGAGTGACTGAGCAGCTAAAACCTGAAGACTGCCACACTTTAAGAGTAAGCTGGTAACATTCTATTTCTTCATCTGGATGCTGGCTGCAGATGTTTGTTCATTTTGTGAAAATTAATCAAGTGCACAGTTACGATTTGCACACTTTTCTGTTGTAGAACTTTTCAAAAGTGCTTTAAAAAATAAAAAACTAACGCATAACAATTCAACAGCATTCAACATCCAAGAAGTCTGCTGTGATTTAATAAAGTCTCACAAAGTTTAATCCAGTCACATACCACTCAGGGCCACACAGAAAAGGGTCTCATTCATCAGAATTATTCAGAAAGGAACTAATTCTAACTAAATAACAAACGACCAGTGTAACCTGTTCAGCACTACACTAGTCCTTGAGAATTCCTCTGTGACTTAGAAATTGATATAGCCACTTAGGTCTACTTTGCTTGGCTAGCAACTAGGATTCTATGCTTCATTTCCATTCGTGACTAAAAGCAAAGGTTTCATAATTAGGCTGGAAGCCAAGTGAAAATATCTGAAGAAACTTTGAAGAAAATGGGATTAAGATTGAAGCGACAGAGTCTTATACCCATATTCATATTAAACAGAGAGTAAGTGGATTTCTTTCTATAGGTACACGTGGACATGCACACATGTGCACAAACACTCATGATTTTCTGCATAAACTCTGAGGATATGACCACAAATTCTATCATTTCTTGCATTCACCTGGCATGCATAGGAATGGAACGGCTCTGGTTTTTTCCCCCAAACCAGAGAGTGTAATTTGCTTTCTGTCTAATTGAAAGCCCCATCCCCACAGTCCTATTAAAACACCCATTAGATCGAATGAAAATTTAGCTCTATGAAAACCATAGAGAGTCGGCTCATATGGACAGAAAGATTTTAAAGTGCATTTTTTTCTCGTTCAAGGATGATGACACCATTGGAAGCAAGAGAAACAGCATCCTTCTCTGTAAACTGCCTCTAAAACTCCCTTTCTCATCACCTCAGAACCTTTGCATGATCTACGCAATTTGGCATGCTCAGGAGATAAGGAAAGGCAGTTTTCACAACTCAGGGTCACACAAATTACCTGCTGACTTGGATGTAAGTTATTTTACTCTAGGCTTAAATTTAAGTTTTTAAAAATACCTAAAATGTATTTGGCATTCAGAAAGTCTTTCACTAAACAAATACATAAGATGAAAGTAATCTAATCATATAGTATACACTTTTTCTTCTCGACAGAGCGTCTATCAACCACTTTTGAAAACGCAGACCCCTTCCTTATTTTCCAGTCAAAATAGCAATGCCAATTTATAATAAAATCCTCAAGTAAAAATTATAAACCCTAACTTGCTTCAGCTATTCCATGCTTCCTTCAGAACTGACAGTGTTTTAATATAGAAATATATACCATTAGTATTCATTTCTGAAAATTGATCATGCTGATGATTTATATACACACGGAAAGTATTTTAAACATAAAAAACCAATTGCTATCTCTCTCTCAATGCTGCACACAAGACCTTATCCTCTATTTTGTTTAAACAGAAGTGATGTTGAACATGGTGTTTGTTTGCAGTCTGCTCACCAGATGGCCTCGCTACTCAAATTCCCCCATTAACTAGCTGATTTGGGAAATCAGAGTCTGCTCACTTCTAATTTATTTCTGAGTTATTAAGCATGGGTTCCAGAAAATCCCTTGATAAAAGAAATTTGGTTCTAATTTTTCTTATCCTTAGTTCGTCATAAGGTAGGTACTCTTTAATAACTAAATCTACAATTTTAAGCTTTCACTATACTCACAGAAAAAAAGGTAACTTTTTGGCTTTTCTGGTTTTACCTTTTCTACTTGAATTGAAAACTCATTAAAATGACAAGGATCATAAAGGTGCATCAGGGTGTATGTAGCCTTACCCATTTATTAACCCTCCAAGTGGGGCAAAAATCCTTTTTCCTTCAAGTGCACATAGAGATGATATATCTTTAAGGGCCCTGTTAACACAAAGTTAGTAGCCTGTTCCCAAGCCAGTCATAGTGACTGGATTAGATTTCAGCAATCTATTTAGCCATAATCTAGAGAAGCTTTATGCACTTATAGGAAGAAGAAAAGCTAGAAATAGAAGAAAACTGCATTACTAAATATTTTTATCCAAGATTTCAAATTCCAGGCACAGGGATATAGAAAGAAAAGAGAAGGAAAGTAAAGAAAACAATATATTCATATATACATATATCAGCTCCTGATTTGGTCTAGTTTAAAGAGAAAGAAATTATTATATTAGAAATAATTTTTAAACATATATTTAAAGAAACAATAAGAGCTACCAGTTTACCTTGGATGACTAATGGTGCACATTAAAACAAAAAATCCATTTTCTATCGATTTTACAATTACACCTATAATTTTTTACCTTGTTTATAAGATGCCAAAACCATATTCTCATCTTCAACTTCAAAAACTGTGTCCACATCTATCTGTCTTTGGATTAAAATGGCCTTCAATTTTCCGAAGTCATTTGACTTTAGAGCCTCAAGGAAATTTCTCTTAACTAACTTGGCAGCTGCAGATTTCGTGATAGGGGCAGCTGCGCCGTCCATCCTTCCTGTCTCTCTGGAAGCTTTGTTGTGCTTTATCAGGCAAGCAGCACCAACCAAACAGGCACATGCTACAGAGCCCACAAACTCTCAGCTAATTTTATCCCAAAGTTATGCTGATCCGTTCTATTTATATAGGGATCATTTCAAACTTCAAAATATCCTTCTTGGCTGTCACTGCACTCGCAGGTCTTTTAAACTGGTTCTTTACTAATTCATTGAATAACATGTTGTGTCAATATGAAGGGAAATCCTGGCAATGTATTTCAGAGACTGAAATGTCATCATTATTTCTTGTACAATCAGAGTAATAGTGTAAGATTTAAAGGCTCTTAATGCTTTTTTCCCCCTTTGTAAAAACATCTGGTGCCCAACTGGAGAGTCAATGATTAACCAATAGCCACAAATGAAAATTTATTACAGTTGCTGATACATGTGCTTCTGAAAACCTATAATAATTTTGCAATATGAGCCTGCAAAATCAAGCACGGTCCTACACATTTGAAAGCAAACAGAAGGTTATCAAGTGCTGTAGACTTTAAAAATTCCAACATCATGCAAGAAAGCTGGGAAGGGTAATGGTGGTAGGGGACTATTTTAGGTTAAAAAGAGACTAAAGAGACAAAGCCGCTAAATGCAATGAGTGAGTAAACTTTATTTAATCTTGTATTTTTAAAAAATCAGTTAGAAAAGATTATCTTGGTATGGTTGTGGGACTATATGGACTAAATGTTACTTGATAATAGAGTTATTGCTAATTTTTTAAGGTGTGGTAGAAGTATTGTGGTTATGTAGAAGAATATTCTTATTCTTAAGGGGTAAACTGTCATGGTGTCTAAAGATTCTTATCAAATAATTCAGAAGTATAAAATTAAATGCATATATATGTATATATACACACATACATACATGCATAGATACATGAGTGAGCAAGTGAAATGAGTGTGTAGAGACAGAAAAAGCAAAAGTGGCAAAAAATTAAGAGTTGGCAAATCTAATGAGGGACTTAAGATGACCATGATTTTTTTTTTACTATTATATAATAAAATTATATATTTCAGATACTGTTATATTATTTCAACTTTTCTATGAGTTTGAAAATTTTCCAAACATAAAGTAAGAGAGAAAAACACTCAATTTTTAAATGTATGCATCACTACAAATTAGAAAAATTATGACAGTGTTAATCTGAACACAAAGAAATCACATTTTATATATTGTCTGTGGGAGTCAGAACTGGTGTAAACTTTCTGTAGTATAATTAGTAACATAAATTTTAAAAAATTTAAAAAGGTAATAGTATTCATTTCTTAAAATGTATGTATAAGTATATAAATATGGATGCAAATCATAATATTTTTACTTATTTCATTGATGTACAACATAAATGTAACAAAGTAGAAAGTGACAAGTCGTAAGTGTGTTGAATTTTTCAAAGTGAACACACCCCTGTAACCAACCTTCAGGTTCAACCAAAAAATAGTATATATTTGAAATAGTATACACTTCAAACCCCCTTTATGTCACCTTCTACTCACCTGACCCTCTAGAACAACCATTATCTTGACTTCTAGTACTGTAGATCAGCTTTGTTTTTTTAACATTTAAAATTTCTGTTAATATTCTTAATTTTAAATCTTCAAGGAGATAAAACTTCAAGCTTTACATAGTGTAAAGTATTTGTCCTGAAAAAGCAGATGGACAAATTAATAAAACTGTATATTTGGATGATTGTATTGTTAATAATAGTAAAAAATACAGAAGCAATATAAGTGATCAACAGTAAAAACTCTGATAAACAAATTATGGCATATACATATAATGGAATATTTTTAGGTCATTATGACTAGATAGATAAATATTTATTTTAAAATATCTATGAGATAACAATTTATAAAATAATAAATGTAGTATAAATATCTTTAAAAATATCTATATATAATGTATTAATATATATTTGTATATACTTATATAATTTGTATATATGTATATTATGTATAAAAATGTGTACTAAATGCACATATGGGAAGAAAAACCTGTATGCATGCATCATTTTCCAAATATCATTGGCTTTTATCTCCTAGTGCTAAAATTACGCCTGTTTCTTCTTTATCTCTTTATTTTCTGAAGTCATCTACAATGAGCATAACGTGCATTTGTGATAAAATGTATTTCTGTACTGAACATATTAATAACAATAACTTGGTAATTCAGAGTAACCACAGAATTATAGATTGCATAAAGTAGGCAACAAAATCATTCTTCTGCCCTGAGTGCCCAGCATGAATGAATAAATGAATAAAGGGTTATTCACGATTGTTTACAATGTCCTTAGCACTATGCTTGGTTGCAAACAAGAAACTATACCTTTTATGTCCACAGAGGTGACTCAAGTAGAATTACAGTAATTATTGATTGATATTTGTTGCTGTTCTTCAGTCACTCAGTCAAATCCAACTCTGCAACCCCATGGGCCGCAGCATGCCAGGGTTCTCTGTCCTTAACTGTCTCCTGGAGCTTGCTCCAACCCATGTGCATTGAGTCTGTGATGCCATCCAATCATCTTGTCTTCTATCATCCTCTTCTCCTCCTACCTTCAATCTTTCCCAGCATCAGGGTCTTTTCCAGTGAGTCAGTTCTTCACATCAAGTGGTCAAAGTATTGGAGTTTCAGCTTCAGCATCAGTCCTTCTAATGAATATTCAGGACTGATTTCCTTTGGGATTGACTGATTGGATCTCCTTGCTGTCCAAGGGACTCTCAAGAGTCTTCTACAACACCACAGCTCAAAAGCATCAATTCTTTGGCACTCAGCTTTCTTTATAGTCCAATTCTCACATCCATACATGACTACTGGAAAAATCATAGGTCTGACTACATGGACCTTTGTTGGCAAAGTAATGTCTCTGCTTTTTAATATGCCATCTAGGTTTGTCATAGCTTTTCTTCCAAGGAACAAGCATCTTTTAATTTCATGGCTGCAGTCACCATCTGCAGCGATTTTAGAACCCAAGAAAATAAAGTCTTTAACTGTTTCCATTGTTTCCCCATCTATTTGCCATGAAATGATGGGACTGGATCTTGGTTTTTTGAATGTTGAGTTTTAAGCCAGTTTTCTTCACTCTCCTCTTTTAGCTTCATCAAAAGTCTCTTTAGTTCCTCTTTACTTCCTGCCATAAGGGTGGTGTTATCTCCATATCTGAGGTTACTGACATTTCTCCTGGCAATCTTGATTCCGACTTGTGTTTCATCTAGGCCAGCAATTTGGATGATGTACTCTGCCTATCAGTTCAATAAGCAGGGTGATAACACACAGCGTTGACGTACTCCTTTCTCAATTTCGAACCAGTCTCCGGTTCTAACTGTTGCTTCCTGACTTGCATCCAGATTTCTCAGGAGGTAGGTCAGGTGGTCTGGTATTCCCATCTCTTTAAGAATTTTCCATAGTTTGTTGTGATCCACACAGTCAAAGGCTTTAACATAGTCAATGAAGCAGGTGTTTTTCTGGAATTCTCTTGCTTTTTCTAGATCCAGTAGATGCTGGCAATTTGATCTCTGGTTCCTCTGCCTTTTCTAAATCCAGCTTGAACATCTGGAAGTTCTTGGTTCACATACTGTTGATGCCTCGCTTGGGGAATTTTGAGCATTACTTTGCTAGCATGTGAGATGAGTGCAATTGTGCGGTAGTTTGAACATTCTTTGGCATTGCCTTTCTTCGGGATTGGAATGAAAACTGACCTTTTCCAGTCCTGTGGCCACTGCTGAGATTTCCAAATTTGCTCACATACTGAGTCAGCACCTTAACAGCATCAACTTTTAGGATTTGAAATAGCTCAACTGGAATTCCATCACCTCCACTAGTTTTGTTTGTAGTGATGCTTCCCAAGCCCCACTTGACTTCGCATTCCAGGATGTCTGGCTCTGGTCCAGCAATCACACCATCATGATTATCTGGGTTATTTAAGATCTCTTTTGTGTAGTTCTGGGTATTCTTTCAACCTCTTCTTAATATCTTCTGCTTGTTAGGTCCATATCATTTCTGTCCTTTATTGAGCCCATCTTCCCTTGTTATCTCTAATTTTCTTAACGAGATCTCTAGTCTTTCTCATTCCATTGTTTTCCTCTATTTCTTTGCATTGACCACTGAGGAAGGCTTTCTTATCTCTCCTTGCTATTATTTGGAACTCTGCATTCAAATGGGTATATCTTTCCTTTTCTCCTTTGCATTTCACAGCTATTTCTTTTTCTTTTTTTTTCCCTCAGTCATTTGTAAGGCCTCCTCAGACAGCCATTTTGCCTTTTTGCATTTCTTTTTCTTGGGGATGGTTTTGATCACCGTCTCCTGCACAGTGTTATGAACCTCCATCCATAGTTCTTCAGGCACTCTATCAGATCTAATCCCTTGAATCTATTTTTCACTTTCATTGTATAAAGGATCTGATTTAAGTCATACCTTAATGGCCCAGTGGTTTTCTCTACTTTCTTCAATTTAAGTCTAAATTTGGCAATAAGGAGGTCATGATCTGAGCCACAGTCAGCTCCTGGTCTTGTTTTTGTTGACTGTATAGAGCTTTTCCATCTTTGGCTGCAAAGAATATAATCAATCTGATTGTGGTAGTGACCATCTGGTGCTGTCCATGTGTAGAGTCTTCTCTTGTGTTGTTGGAAGAGGGTGTTTGCTATGACCAGTGCCTTCTCTTGGCAAAGCTCTATTAGCCTTTGGCCTGCTTCATTCTGTACTCCAAGGCCAAATTTGCCAGTTACTCCAGGTGTTTCTTGACTTCCTACTTTTGCATTTCAGTCCCCAGTGATGAAAAGGACATCTTTTTTGGGTGTTAGTTCTAGAAGGTCATATAGGTCTTCATAGAACTGTTCAACTTCAGCTTCTTCAGCATTAGTGGTTGGGGCATCGACTTGGATTACTGTGATATTGAATGGCTTGCCTTAGAAACAGAGATCATTTTGTTGTTTTTGAGATTGCACCCAAGTACTGTATTTTGGAGTCTTTTGTTGACTATGAGAGCTACTCCAATTCTTCAAAGGGATTCTTGCCCACAGTAGTAGATATAATGGTCATCTGATTGATATGCTTTATCCCTTTTTGACAAACTAAGAGAAAAGAAAAAAAAAAAAAAAAAAAGCATGCCCAGTAGACAAAACAGAGACATAGAGTTTTACATATCCTCCAATAAGGAGGATAATTAGTGTTGGATATTCCCTGGTGGCTCAGCCAGTAAAGAATCCGTCTGCAATGTTGGAGACCTGGGTTCGACCCCTGGGTTGGCAAGATCCCCTGGAGGAGGGCATGGCAACCCACTCCAGTATTCTTGCCTGGAGAATCCCCATGGACAGCAGAGCCTGGCAGGTTACACACCACGTGGTCACAAAGAATCTGACACAACTGAGCGACTAAGCACAGCACAGCACATATATATGTATGGCTGAATCCCTTTGCTGTCCATCTGAGACTACCACAGCATTGTTAACTGGCTATAGTCCAGTGTAAAATAAAAAGTTTTTTTAAAAAAAGATAATAAAAATTCAGACTAACTAAAATTAAGACTGAATTTCACAATCAGAAGAGGCGGGAGCTTCTTTTTAATTCATCTTGAAAAATAAAAGCAAAAATAATAGGAAACCCTTTTTCTTCTAATATTTAACAACATTTATATTGACAGCAACCTGTGCAATTCATAGAACCACAAAATTCAATGTTCACTATTTCTAAGATAATTTTTCTAATTCAATTTCATAAACACATGAAGCAATATCTTTTACCTTTTGAGAGACTTCTGTCAAACGAATATAAAAAGAATCATATTTATAAACATGTTAAAGAACCTTTAGAAGTTTTGCCAAGTGCTTTTCTTCATCCTTTGATAGTCCAATGACATTTAAAGTCAATGCCTGGAGTTCCCTCTAAAACACCTATCAAATCCTCATGCTTTCAAACTTTTCTTATTCAATTGTCAACAGGAATAACAGATGGTTTTGTTCACAATTTGGACAGTTTTCCAATGCTTTTACCAACCTCATGAAATCTTAGCTGATATGCAAAATTTGCAGTTTCACTTTGTGACAGACATCAGATAATCCAAGTGAGATCAAGCCTCAGCAGTCAAGGATATGGTCTCATATTTGAGCTTGCTTCCTTGTGACCCAAGGGACTAAGATAATGGAAGATCATTTAATAAGCTCCATAATTCTTAATAAAGCTTTAAATATAACCTTAAGATTACAAATTTTATGGTTTTTGCTTTCAAGAATGTAAAAGTAAATTGAGAGGGAGGGAGGCAAGTATCAATGAATATTGAGAAGAAAGTACTAGATAACACACAATTAAATCTCTCATCGTGCTTCACAAAGCAACTCATCCATTATTGGAAAGTTAAGGGTTTCCTTGGTTGCTCAGTGGTAAAGAAACTGCCTGCTAATAACAGGAGACATGGGTTTGATCCTTGGTCTGGGAAGATCCGAATGCCATGGAGCAACTAAGCCCAAGCACCACAGCTACTGAACCTGTGCTCTAAGCTGGTGAACCCCAACTACTGAGCCCATGGGCCACCACTACTGAAGCCCGCACACCCTAGAGCCCACGCGCCACAAGAGAAGCCACTGCCAGAGGCCCGTGCGCTGCAACTTGAGAGTAGCCCCTGCTCACCCCTGCTCACCGAGAAAAGAGAAAAGTCTGCACAGTAACAAAGACCCAGCAAGGCCCAAAATAAATACATACATATTTCTTAAAGTTTTCTGGGGGAAAAAAAAAAGAAGTTAAAGTCAGAGGCGTCTTTGTTATCTTGAGTCAAAAACTGCCTATACATAATTTCTTCCCATTAGGTCTAACTATGAACATGCAGCCATACATTTGTTCCTGACTCTTTCTAACATTTGAAAATACCATTTTCTCTCATTAATGACTTTTTCCTCAAGAAGTGAGGAACTCAACTGTTCCTTATTTGGGGGTGATTTTCAGAATTCTCTGGCCCTGCCTGTTTTCTTCCAGATCCTCTTTGGTTGATTGATAAATGTCCCTCTTAAATTTTGGTGCCTAACATGGAGCCTAATGTTCCTAGAGAGAGCTGAAAATGAGGGATTCTGATGGATGACACCAGGGACAATCTGCTTTTGTGGAAATTGTACTTGGATTCTTAGAGGGCACTTTACAAGCCTGGTTTGTGTTACAGCTGTAATTCCTTCAACAAATACCTACTCAGAACCTACCATAAGCCAGACACTTACTTTGAGCACTGCAGTGAACAAAGTAAAATCCACACCCATGTGGAATTAGGCTGATAGATTCAACTGGTAGTGGAAGTCCCCAGATCTTTCCAATCTCCTGTATACTAGAAAATGTCACAAAGTTGTAATTCAGTGAATTTCATACGAAATAGTATAGTTTGTTTATACCCAATTAATTGATCTGGTCCCCCTTATAGGTTTCCAACTAACTTACTGGCAAAGTGAAGGACAACTTAATTTTAGTCCAAACTGGTATGTTTGGTCTGATCCAAATATTTATCAGTTTCTTTAGGCAAATCCTCAGTCTCTTTGGATAAAGTTCTCTATCTTTGACAATTCTGAATTTCCCTCTAAAATGGTTATTTTTAATATGATTTTCCCTCTGAAAATATGAGATGTTATAGGAGCAATACTAATTCAACATACTAATATTTAGCACCCAGTATCAATTAGAGGAGTCTTTGGCCATAAACAACCAGTATGATTAGACCCGTGTATACCAGATGAATAACAGTTAGGGGTAGGAATAGAGCTTATATGACCTCATAAGAGGAAAGGGGTGTCCTCAGATGAACTTATTATCCTCTAGAGACCCCCCATCTCCATCTCCACAGCAGAGTGACTGCTCTAAATTGGTCTTGTCTGGGTGTATCAGGTTTCTGGCTTCTATCACTGGAGCACATGATCCTGGTCATTTACCTTCAGTCTTTGACCTGAGGCAACCCAGCCCTGGGCTTCCCTGGGGGCTCAGAGGGTAAAGCGTCTGCCTGCAATGTGGGAGACTCAGGTTCAATGACTTGGTCAGGAAGATCCCCTGGAGAAGGAAATGGCAACCCACTCCGGTATTCTTGCCTGGAAAATCCCATGGCCGGAGGAGCCTGGTAGGCTACAGTCCATGGGGTCACAAAGAGTCGGACACGACTCAGCAACTTCACTTTCACTTTCACTTTCAACCCAGCCCTGGGGCCTATGGGCACTACAGTAGGGTTAATGGCAACTCCAAGAGGACTTACACCAAGGGGCGTCTTCCAGGTGCTGCTGCCAGTGCCCCCCATCCGAGGGGCAAGCCACTGCTGACCCACGCCTCCACAGGAGACCCTCCAACACTAGCAGGTAGGTCTGGTTCTTCTGTGAGGTCACTGCTCCTTTCCTCTGGGTCTTGGTGCATGCAAGATTTTATTTGTGCTGTCCAAGAGTAGAGTCTCTGTTTCCACCAGTTCAGTTCAGTTGCTCAGTCGTGTCCGACTCTGCGATCCCATGAATTGCAGCACACCAGGCCTCCCTGTCCATCACCAACTCCCAGAGTTCACTCAAACTCACGTCCATCGAGTCGGTGATGCCTTCCAACCATCTCATCCTCTGTCATCCCCTTCTCCTCCTGTCCCCAATCCCTTCCAGCATCAGAGTCTTTTCCAATGAGTCAACTCGTCTCATGAGGTGGCCAAAGTACTGGAGTTTCAGCTTTAGCATCATTCCTTCCAAAGAACACCCAGGACTGATCTCCTTCAGAATGGACTGGTTGGATCTCCTTGCAGTCCAAGGGACTCTCAAGAGTCTTCTCCAACACCACAGTTCAAAAGCATCAATTCTTTGGTGCTCAGCTTTCTTCACAGTCCAGTTTCCACCAATCCTGTAATTAAATCCCGCTGGCCTTCAAGGTCAGATTCCCTGGGGATTCCCAGTCCCTTTGCCAGATCCCTAGGCCGGGAAGCCTGACATGGGGTTTAGAACTGCCACAACAGTGGAAGCACTTCTTTGGTATTATTATTCTCCGATTGTGGGTCACCCACCCAGTGGGTATGGGGATTTGACTTTATTGTGATTGTGCCCCTCCTATGGAGAGTGCGTCTTCTTGCATGCAGCTTTTTCTTTGTCTTTGTATATGAGGTCTCTTTTTTTGTGGGTTCCAGCATCTTCCTGTCTATGTTTGAGATTTTGGAAGACATGAGCACACATCCTTCTACTCTGCCATCTTCCATTTGCCTCCAACCTTGATGTCTTCAAACAGCACAACCTCGGTCCATGTTCGTCCAATGTATGCTTGAAACTTTATGTCCTCTCTCCAAGAACACTGCCACCTCTTGCACTTCATACAGAGACCAATAGGAATCAGCAGCTTTCTATGGCCACCTTCTTGCCACCTTTTTGGGGCCAGAATGGACACGGCCCTAAGTCCATGAGAGCTGGGGTTCTCCAAGGGGTCTATGCTCTCCCTGAGGCCGGGCCACTGAGCACAGTGTCCTCAGACTCCAGGCAGATCTCCTTTCCAAGCCTCCTCCCCTCTCCATGGCTCCACTAACATTCAACCCTGAAAGAAGTATGTGATAGGGATGAGAAGGTGGCACCTAACCCCCTAGTCCACCTAGATCTCCTCTCCAAATCCCTCCAGACTTCCAGCCTTTCTGACTAAAAGGGTCCAGTGTGGGACGTCTTACTTCCTCTGTATTTCCCTAGGTCAGCAATTTGTTGACTCCCCTCCTTAGCTGGAAGCGTTGTCATCTTTGCCTTGTGGAAGAAATTTTGGATCCTGAATCCTTTGAATATGGTCCTTGACAGACTAAAGAAGGAGATACAGTGATTTAGGGGGAAAAAAAATCTTCATTTTCTTAAAGCCTGATTTTCATAACCATTGCTTTTCTAAAAGTCAGAATAGAGATTTAGACCTGATCAAAGGCCAATATGTCGTGGGGTATTCTCACACTTTTTTTCCTTGGGTTGACAGATGTTAAGACTTGGCCCTAAAGACTACAAAGTACACCACTTAATAATGACAATTAAAAGCATTGATTTAATATTTGGAAACAAATATATAATTCTGACCTAAAGAAAGGACTTTACTTTTTCCCACACAAACTATTTTGGTCCCATCTTGTAGCTATAAAAATAAATAAATGTAAACTCTGCAGAATATTGAGAAAACAAAGCAAATTTTCATGAAGAAGTATACAAAATTGAGAAAGTCATCTGGATTATTGTGCTAAAAAAATCAGTTATTGACCAATTTATCTGAGCAGCAGAGGATAAAACTAAGCAATTTTTATTTGTACTCACAAAACAAATAGCAGCTTAATTAAAATGCCCATCAAGTTCATTCTAATATACAGGAAATAATGTGACCAATGCTAATAAAACACATTTCTGAAATTTCCATATTATCCAGACCACTGCTTCAAACCACCATCTTTCTAGGCCTCAGGAGGCCAACTTACATAGACATCACATTTCACCCTGTCTATTCAGGCCCGTCGGAAATGTCTTTATCCTCAGCTCTTAAAAATAAAAACTCTCCATCCTGTAGGAAGAGTTTTTCATTAGTGTTTCACAACATGCTTATGACAGTGTCCTCTGTTCTTGGAGCAAAATGAAGAAGCTTCTAACAAGGTGATGACATTGTGGCAAGTGGCTTGGAAGACGCTCTTGGGCTCTCTGGGGACCGAGGGTGAGGCAGCAGGCACAGAAGCCCAGCTGCTTGTTTTCTACACGTCTGTGTACAACGCAGCCTGACCACTTGGAGTACCTTCTCTGAAACACAAATAGCCCCTTGGTCCCTGAAGGCATTAAAACATGAATTTGATGCTACCAAGCCAGCGAAAAGCAACCATAGAGAGGAAATCAGAAGCTGAGACTTCTAAAATACACCTACAGAAGCCGAAGTTTCTGTGAAAATAGAACCCCTTCGGTCTCCCTGGCTTTTCTAGGCAGATAAATTAGGATGTCCTTGCCATCAGCTCACAGAAAGTGTTGATAAGGTGGTTTGACATGCTTTTCTTCTTAGCTGCTGCCCTTAAGACTACCGTGTAGTATCTTACTGATTATGTGTCATCTTGTTTTGTTTGCACCATTTTCTCTGGTGGCTCGGATGGTAAAGACTCCACCTGAAATGCAGGAGACCCAGGTTCGATCCCTGGATCAGGAAGATCCCCTGGAGAAGGGAATAGCTGCCCACTCCAGTATTCTTGTCTGGAGAATCCCATGGACAGAGGAGCCTGATAGGCTATACGGCCCATGGGGTTACAAAGCGTTTTGTTTGCTATTGTGTCATATGTTAGTGTTAATGTCTTGTATAAAGATTCCTTTGGCTACAGGTAACACCCACAACTGAAACTGACAGAAAATAAAAAAGATGGACTGGTTTACAGAATGGACAATTCCAGTTGTAGCTCAGGTTTCAGGAGCGCTCTGATCCAGGGATTCTTATGAATCCCTCAACAGGGCACTTTCTGGTACTGTTGGTAGAGTAATTATAATTAGCATTATTATTTCTTATTTAAAGATTAGGAAAACTAAGAATTCAAGGACTGTGAGTGAATCAGACAAGGCCAAATGACAAGTAAATGACAGACCCAAGATTCAAACCTATATCTTGAGACTCCAAACCAATGCTGCTCTTGGAGCAAAGGCTTTTTATACTGTTTTGCTTAGGCTAATAAAAGGCATTGTATTATGATCATCAAATAACCTATCAGAAAAAAACCTTAATTTATCCCTTCATTCAAATAGGAACTTATTATGGGTCAGACTGGAGAAGGGAACGGCACCCCACTCCAGTATTCTTGCCTGGAGAATCCCATGGACAGAGGAGCCTGGCAGGCCACATTCCATGGGGTCACAAAGAGTCAGACACAACTGAGTGACTAAGCAAACAAGCATTCAATATTGAAGTGGAGCAAACACAAAAGCTTTTCAAACCAGACTGGGGTTTCAAGTCTTTATTCTTCAAGGTCCCTGTACCGCCCCTGATGTTGGAACACGGCAGTGGGTTTACAACAGAGACCTAGCAAACTAATGCCGTTACAGCTCTACTTTTATAATGATGCAGATCAAGTCTGTGTACTAAGCATATTATTTCATAAGGACAATTCCCATGGTGGTAATACTCAAAGCAAACATATAAACGTGCTCTGTACATTGGAAAGCATTCCAGAAGCATCACAGGATTCCTGTTGCTGCTGCTCTTCATGTCAGTGTGGGCTAACAGAACATCACAACTCTCCTGAAAAAGAAAACGCTTCTGAGTAATTCCTGGTGTGTTACTGCAAAAGAGCACTGGACTGGGGAACCTAGTTGTGTTCCTAGCTCTGGTGATCATTAGCTGTGCGTTTTGGATAATTCAAAATGCCTCTCAATGACTCGCTTTCCTCTAAATCAAAATGAGATCTACTAGACAGTTTTTCTTTTTCTCTCTCTCTCTCTCTCACTGAATATGGTGTCTTCTGGATATTGGCAAAGCTTGACAGTGTTTCACAAGGGCAGAAGTCCTTGCCACATTTTCTGAATGGGTCCCCATTGCCCTTGCCCACAGAGGGTCAGCTTCCATCTTCAACCAGTTGGGGGCGCTAGAAGAACTCATAAAATCCTTTCAGTCCTAAAGTTCTGCACATCTATACTCGTGGAGGAATTACAAACTGGAAGCATGTGTTTAGCATAAAATCTGTTTCTAAAAATCTCACAAATGGCCGAAGTGACTTCTCTGTAAACAACAGGGGTCCAAATCCTTCTCATGCACAGCCTCTCTTAGGACTCTATTTGTGGCAGGGCATCCCTCTGGCTAACCTATGTATTACAAAGTGGAGACACTACTTAGCCGACAAAAGTCCATACAGTCACAGCTATGGTTTTTTCAGTAGTCATGTATGGATGTGAGAACTGGACCATAAAGAAGGCTGAGCGCCAAAGAACTGATGCTTTTGAACTGTGGTGTTGGAGAAGACTCTTGAGAGTCCTTGGACTGCAAGGAGATCCAACCAGTCAGCCCTAAAGAAAATCAACCCTGAATATTCATTGGAAGGACTGATGCTGAAGCTCCAATACTTTGGCCACCTAATGCAAAGGGCTGACTCATTGGAAAAGACCCTGATGCTGGGAAAGGTTGAGGGCAGGAAGACAAGAGGACGACAGGGGATGAGATGGCTGGATGGCATCACCGACTCAATGGACATGGGTTTGAGCAAGCTCCAGGAGTTGGTGATGGCCAGGGAAGCCTGGAGCACTGCAGTTCATGGGGTTGCAAAGAGTCGGATACGACTGAGCGACTGAACTGAACAGATCCCTCTCTTTGGAATGCTGAGGCCATTCTTTAGCCACTACTGCATACTCGGAATTGATACCAATGAACAAACCAGCTGTCTTTCATGTGAGAGTGTTTAGACTGAATTTGAAGCGGATCACTCGGAGCTCTTCTAGAGCTTCTTGGGTGCTGGCACCATGTTGCACAGTTTTCTGTCTGCTCTCTTAATGGGTGGTGGATGACAGAACGGCCGTACTGACGCAGGCAATAACCAAGCTCTGTTCCGCCTGAATTTTGACAGACTATACATTTAATGTCATCGTTGACTGTGAAATAAAAGGTTTCTTGAGACGAAACATCCTTGAGCCACAGGGTGGCAATAACTCTGTGCTCCGGGTCTCCTGGCAACTGGCCTGCTTTTACACGCCCTTCCAACATAGTTCAAATGCCAACCCCAGCTTGTATTTCCATCCTTCTTCCTGTTACACGCTTCATAAAATCAACTCAAGGGAACCATTTACCACAATTTTGTTTCATCAGAATATTAACCTCACAATTGTACTCCAAGTAGCATTTGCATCCTCTTTTTACTTCTGACAAATTTACAAAGCAGGAGGTATAATTATGGAAGAAAACTGCCCTTCCCTTTCAGGTGTTAAAGACTGTTCTAAGCTGTTTTTTCTAACATTCTGGAATGTCCTTTAAGACCTACAGCTCTTGGAAAGCCAGTAAGCTGTTTACCAATTGCAAAGATTCTTCAACTTTACTTTATGTTTGTGGGGATACTAAGCTGTGAATGCCCACAAAATGCATGAAAGCTGTTTGTGCCAGAGAGCTACTGAGCATAACACATAATCTCTGGCTTCCTACAGAGAAAATTATGCATGATGAGTCATGCAAACAAAGCTTCAGTTACAGTATAACCGTAGGAAAAATAATCTACCTAAAGAAAAACGGCACTCATGCTTTTTTAAAAAAACATATTTACTTGTCAAGTTGAATCACAGAATTTTGAACTAGAAAATGGTTTTGACTTAAGTGTATCAAACCTACTTATTTAAAAAAAAAAAAAAAGTACTGAGACCGGAGAGCTTGTGTGACTTGCCCAAGATTTCATAGTTAATCAGTGGTAAAGTGGAGCCAAACCTACTTATTTAAAAAAAAAAAAAAGTACTGAGACCAGAGAACTTATGTGACTTGCCCAAGATTCCATAGTTAATCAGTGGCAAAGTGAAGCCTCAGACTTAGTGTCAAGCCTCATCCTTTAGTTTTTAAACATGATACTCCTCCCTACAGATCTCGTTACCCACCTCCTTTCCCCGAAGGGTCTTTGTAGTGTGAGGGGAAAAAAAGGCAGCCACTTCGGTGCACATGAGAAAGTTATCCTATTCTCTTTAAGGTGGACATATTTATGAAAACTTTACAAACTTGTAAAACAAGCAGTGTTCAATTATTAGTTTATATATGTGCTGTTCTGTTGTGGTCACTATGTACTCTGGGGATTCAAAAGCGGACACAGAGTTTGTCCTTTGGCAAATATTTTAAGAATGCTCTTTGAGAAAGGAATCCACAAATACAGCTTCAAAGAACAAAGCACATGTAAAAGCTGCAAGCGTTTTTCTGGAGAGAAAATTAAAGCCATGCTGCTAGTTATCTTTTATGAGCTGTCTTTAACACACCAGGCCGCACGATGGCAGTGTTTCTCGGTAAATGATCTTGGAAAAACAACTGCAGTATCCCAGGGGGGAAAAAATCTGAGCCAATGCAGATAAAAATGTGATCTAGATTAAATCACAACTATAGATTAAAAATTGAGGGGGGGCAGTTATCCATTTAAACCATATCTTTTATTATCATATTTTCCTACAATGAATTTCTCTGTTCAGAATTTGCCATGGGTACAGGATGTTATAGAATGAATTTCAAAATGTGAGTAGCTAACAAATAAATATCTAGGCAGGAGGAGAAGGGGATGACAGAGGATGAGATAGTTGGATGGCATCACCGACTCGATGAACATGCGTTTGAGCAAGCTCCTGGAGTTGGTGATGGACAGGGAAGCCTGGCGTGCTGCACTCCATGGGGTCTCAAAGAGTCAGACACGACTGAGCGGCTGAACTGAACTGAAACGCTGTTTGGAAGGGAAGGGCAGTTGTCCGTTGACTGTTTTCATTGCAGTGGTAATAAGAAGAGCACTTAGAATAATAAACTAAACATGCTTTATACCTTGTGTTATTAGATTCTTTGTAAATCATTATTGTCTTACAAGTCTGTGTTAGGGTGTGGGAAAGCAAAGCAAGCTTGCTTCTCATGCTCACAATTTTCCTCTTAGGCAGAAAATATTGCATACAAGACGGGAGCGAGATTTCCTGAGTCTCTTCTAAAAAGGCGTGAAGCCACATATGGAGGTTAAAGCAGCAGCTACTGTCAGTCAAGGCCCCAGGCAAGACTGTGAAATCAAAGATTTGTTACCGTTTCTCAGCCCCGGTCCTTTCTCATGTCTCTTAGGCTGCCCCTTGATAGCGCCAGGGGGTAAAAGAGCAAGGCTTGTTCTCTAGATCTTTCTTCTATTTCTTGATCCTTCTAGGTGGATTTTGTATTTTAAACACAGGCTGTGAAGTTTCTGTAAATCTTATAAAACGAATGTCAGCCACCTACAAAGGAATATTTGGGGACAGGCATGCAGTGTACACCTAACTCATTCAGCTAACAGACTTAGCCGGAAACTGTCAGATGACTCTCCAGGCTTGCCTGGCAGTTCTGCTACCACATACCACAATTCAACAGCTATTCTCAGAGTTATTATTTACGTGTCTGACACTCTGGCGGGCGTGGCCACAAGGTGAGTAGGACAATGTCTCCTGCATTGCAAGCAGATGCTTTAACCTCTGAGCCACCAGGGAAGCCCGATGAATGCACAGTAACCAGTAAAGAGCTAGAGTCTCTGTGCTTAGTCGCTCAGTTGTGTCTGACTCTTTGGGACCCCATGGACTGTAGCCTGCCAAGTTTTCCTCTTTTCCATGGGGATTCTCCAGGCAAGAAAACCAGGGATCGAACCCAGATCTCCCGCATTGCTGGCAGATTCTTTACCATCTGAGCCACCAGGGAAGCCACAAGTAGGAGGATGAAGCCCCCAATCTCAAGAACTTATAACTGAATCAGAGAAATGAGAAATACAGACTACACAACAGGTCAGAAATGATTATACTGTGGAAGTATTAGAAAAGGAAGAGTTCTACCTTCTGGCTGAAGGCTCAAAAAAGATCTCACAGAGGATATTTGACATAGAATTCTGATAGAAACCAAAACACATCAGGTGTTTGATTATACTGTGGCACCACCTAAAATGCACTCTTCCCAAAATCTCCAACTCAGCAGAGATTACTATCATGTCAGTCTTCCCAGACCTAGGGTATGTCAACTATCCCTCACAGCAGGGAGTAGGGCATGGGGAGAGAATGGCTAATCCAATTTAACTAAAAGAAAAAGAATGGAGAAGTAGAAGATAATCTGGAAAACTGACTTGGGTCTATAACTACAGGAGGCCTTGAATGCAAATGGTTCCATGTCAAACCCCACCAGTAATGGGAATCACTGAAGAATGCCAATACTCTGGATTATAATTTTATTTCCGAATTCTATATCCAGCTGGGCTTAGGGAAGGACTGTGTAAGAGAAGATAGTCATTCATTATAATGATCTATTCTATTGGCAATTTGAATTATGATAATGTTTCTCAAATTTTAAGGAACTTCAGAATCATCTGAAAAGCCTGTTATACTGCAGACTACTGGGACCCAACTCTCAAAATTCTCATTAAGTTTGAGTGAGACTTGAGAATTTGTTCAATGCCAATGCTGCTGGTCTGGGGACCACATTAAAAGGACAATTAATTTATGGGCTCTCTAGAGTATCTGCCAGTTTAGAGAAAGGTACTTCATTCTAAGGATCATACCACAAATACCTCCTAAGATCATACCACAAATATCTTCTAAGTCCTTCCCTGATTATGGTTTCTATATTTCAATGATTGGGAATATCAGGTAATTTCGTTTTTATCCTGTTCTGGGTTTAAAAACATTTTGCTGTTGAAAACATGGTGTGCGTATGAAATAAAAATGAGTTTTTAAAATCTGTTTAATCTCCATCACAGACCTCATTGATTTGAAATTGTATGTTAAGCGATCATAACCAGCTATAGGGGGCTAGAATAACATAGACCATTGAAAGACAATATACAAAAGCAAAGACCCAAGAAAAGAACCTTAAATGATAATGAATGAGATGACTGATTATCCCATTTGATAAATTTTATTTCTTCAAACATACAAGTGCTAGAGTCTATGTAGAGCCTACTTCTATATTTTGGTCAAAAAAACAGAGCCAAATACAAATGGCCAAGATGTCTGTGTACATGTGTGTACTGCTGGGGTAATCATTCAATTGAATAGCCAAGAAAAGCTAATGGGCCAAAAGTTTAGGACTCGTATGCTCTTGGGAACGGATGTGAGATCAGGAGACTGTATCAACCTGACCATGTGATGTGCAGTCAAGATTCTGTCAGCTCTGGGTGTGCATCTGCTTTTAGCAAACACCACATATAAAAATCCAGCCTTACAGAAAAGGTCAGGATTCACTGAATGTTAAAGATGGAAGAAGTCTTTGAGATAATTGGTGGCTTTATTTTATAGTTGCTTGAGGTGGAGTCTGAACAGGAAATGTGCCCAGCCCCACCCAGCTTCTTCTTTCCATCCCCCATCCCATCTAACTTGATAGCAAACACCCTTCCCTTCCCTGATTTCCCACACCATTCACAGGCGGAGACCACAGCGCAGCATTTGCTTACACCAGCCCTTGAGTCTCTCACTTATTGTTCCCCATCTGTTGGCTCTGTCTCTCCAACAATGATTGCAAATGCCTCAAAAACAGGAGCCGCTTCTTCATCCCTCTCCTGAATTCCCTAGGGATACATTAAGGGGCTGATTATTCCATTTATTAAAAAAGGAAAGAAAGAAACCTCCAAATTACAAAAGGGTCTACAATAGGATCTGTATTCTATAGGCTCTTTCAGGTTGCAAGAGCAGTGGAGACCCATCGTGCTTCCCTCATTAATGGGGGCTTATTGTGAGGACAAACAGGATGCAGACTCAGCAGCTGCACACACAGCCGGCCCCACCGGGAACCCCTCACTGCCTCCTATTGTCTTGGATGAACCGGTAGCTCCTACAGGCCCTAGCAGCTGCTCTCCTGACTGCCCACCCTCTCTGCACCTCGGGTCCTTCACCTTTAAAATGGAGATCATCATAATGCCCACCTCATTGGCTTGTTGTGAGGATTAACTAGGTTGATATGTATACAGCTCTTACGAGGGTATCTGGGGCATAATAAATGTTAGATGATGTTGCCCATCATTATGAATTCACCCAACCCCCCCACTAACTCCCTCCCCACCCCGCCCACCGTATCTCCTTGAATATGAGAGTTCTGGCTCCTCTGAACGATACAGGCATGAAATTCCCTTTTTGTCTGCTCTGAGAAGTTGACTTTTTTCCCCCTTATGGTTTCTACTCACTGGTATCATTACTGCCCTGGTGGGGAGAATCAGTTGGCTACCCTTCACTTCAGAAAAGGCCTCGAGAGCCACTGATTCCATGGAAACTCACCACTGGTGAGCAATCATTTATTCTAGTGCCAGACTGCTGGAGGATCATGGAGAGAGGAAACGGAGGACTTATCAGATTGGTTTCCCTGTACTGAGGCAGTCAGATTTTTCTCTGTTAAGTTTTGGCAAATCTTGACTTAACTATAGCATGGCTAAATTCTCCAAACACTGTGAGGTGGGAAATTAGAAATTTCTACGAGGACCTGAGCTGGAATTTTTATACTTGGACCTGTTTGACTCTGCAGGAGCACTGCTCGGAGCCAGCTGCAAATCTAGCTGAGGTTAATAGTGCTTTATCATTCTGCAAAGAGGCTCTCTTGTAGTTAGCCCTGCTGTTGAATTTTGAGCCTCTCCTGAGTCTTTTTGCTCGAGGCTATACACGTGGACCTTGGCAGAACATCCTTAAAGCCCCTATTAGTGAGAACTGACTGCTTTCCCCTGTGAAGACGAGTATTACACTGCAGTAAAATGCAAATCCACTAACAGGCCACTGCAGATTTATGATGCTGAAGTTCCAGGGAAATCTTGTCTCGTTGAACGTTAAAGTCCCTCAGTGGCGTCTGACTTTTTGTGACCCCATGGACTATACATGGAATTCTCCAGGCCAGAATACTGGAGTGGGTAACCTTTCTCTTCTCCAGGGGATCTTCCCAACCCAGGGATCGAACCCAGGTCTCCTGCATTGCAGGCAAATTCTTTACCAGCTGAGCCACAAGAGAAGCCCAGAATACACAGTAAGAACCGAGCCAAAGGGCAAAGGAAAAAAGGAGACATTTCAAAGAGGTCATCAAGAACGGAGCCACTCTGGTATCAAGGATGGCTGAAAATGGAAACACGGCATAAACTAGGAGGTGAATGTAATGCTCTTCAAGAAAAAAAGTAAAAGGTTGGGCTTACTTTGTAAACAGGATACTGCACTATGAGTTACTGTGTGTATTTCTTTCCTTTGGTGACAGATTAGAAAGGAATTTTAAATAAAACGTATCTGTCCTAATTAGCGCGTGTGGGGAGAGAAGAAAACCCCACCTTTAGTTTCAAATGAGTTAATGGATGAGGAAGAGCTTTGAGAAGGCCTATCACATAAGGCGAAAATGATCAGTCTTTCTTCTTATGGTCAATCACTGCAGCGGCAAGATCTGTCCACACAGCAAACAGGAAATGAGAAAGTAGCTTCAGCTGCAGCCTCTACAAGGCTTTACTGGCCTCCTGAAGGTACAGGGGTAGACAGAATCTTGAGCAAATCTGAGTATTCTCTGCTTGATAGACAAAAAGAGAATTTTACAGCATAAGTTTATAAATGTAGCCCTTGCCACATGTGTTTGTTCATTTTTTTTTTTAAGTGTAATGGAAAAAAAGTATTTTATTTGCTCAGATCTATGCATTTTAAGAGTTTTAAAAATAAGCGAAAAGAGCTTTTACTGAAGCATAAAGATCAAAGAGAATTGATTTCCTCCCATAGCTATTTCTTCAGGTGTTTTTTACTCTGCAATGTTATTTTCTTCTTCTTCTTTTCAAAATGGTGCCCAGGATGAAAAAGCAATCTGTATTTAAATGTTTGCCTTATATATCCTTTGTTATTCAAGAAACTGTGTATGCTCATATATTTAATGATCAGATTACACTTATAACAAAACTAGAACTAAGCTTCAGAAATTGTATACCTGTAATGTGGGGGAATGTGTTTAACATTTTTGAAAAATTTTAAAAATAAAAACTTTTTTCCAAGAAGCTCTGTGCACTGTATTAGGATGGGCTACTCTGATTCAGAATCTGTTGCCATGGTGACAGACCTGGGTGCCTTGCGGGCTCTGTAAGAGAGGCTAGTGTGGTAATTATATAAGCTGAAGTGCTGCTGAATAACCCCAGCAAGGCAGGACTGCCACGGTGCAATTTCTAGGAAACCACTATTTTAAAATTCATACATCATAAAGCCTTCTTCTTTTACATGGGAATCTACCATTGTGTATTTTTTGTATATAAATCTGACAAGACTGATAGACTAGAAAAATACAATTTACTAAATTCTGAACATCAGAAATATGCCAAATTAACTGTATTATGTACTAGCAAATTTATTTAAAACAATTCTTTTGTTTCTAACAGTGAACCAGTGATTAAATGACTTACTGTTTATCATAATGTGCTACCTGTGACTTAGTCCTTTTCTTTAATGTGTAATCTATAATAATTATAAAAGAATAAGCAGGTAATTGATTAGAACAATAAATCAATGCTATTTTTAACCTAGACAAGTTAAATTAGTTAAGTGTAAAATGCAATTAATACATATAATTTCAATGAAAAACATATTTAAGAAGAAGAATACATACAAATCTTCTCAATCTTTTTTCACATTTTACATTTCCCATTGTCACATGTGGCCATTCTTCTAAAAGACAGATCATTGACTTGACACATAGGAAATTGGTTTCTGATGATGATGTAAATTATTCCTTCATGCAGCAAGCAGTTGCTTAATGAGAAAGATAGATACTTCACCTTAAACAGGTCTTTTCACCTCTTTGGGTCTTCAGTTTCCTCATCTGCAAAATAAAATTTATACTGAGGGCCTTGCCAGATTAAAAAAATTTTTTTTTGATTCTGTATATCAATTGTCTATATATCAGTTGTCTAGTTCTTTTATTTTGAAGTAAGGAAAGTACGAACCATATCCTGACACTGTTAGACATTTTGTATATGTTACCTCGTGACACTGTAAGGTAGGTAAGTGTGAGTGCGTGTTCAGTCACTCCATTGTGTCTCACTCTTTGGGACCCCATGGACTGTAGCCCGCCAGGCTCCTCTGTCCATGGAATCTTCCAGGCAAGAATACCGGAGTGGGTTGCCATTTCCTCCTCCAGGGGATCTTCCTGACCCAGGGATTGAACCCACGTCTCCTGTGTCTCCTGCATTGGCAGGAGGATTCTTTACTACTGCACCACTTGGGAAGCCCAGGGACTGTATTCCCATCAACAGATAAAGAAATAGGGTATACAGTATTAATCTGCCCAACTTAAATTTTATGTACTTTGTATTACACCACACACGTTAGTGAAGGATCTTGCTACCTGTATGAATGGATGATTTTTTGTGATGATAAAAAAATGAAAAGTATGACTGTATGACATGTCAGATCTCTGAAAGCATTGATGTTTTTTTAATTATTAAAGAACTATGAAATCAATGTGACAGAAGACTAAGTTGAAGTGTCATGAAATACGGAATTTCAGATTTTTCTGAAGGTTAATGGGATATAGAAAGTGGACACTACTTAGTGCAAGAACAATGCTTAAAAAATGGGACTTAGACATTCTCTTACTGCTTATTAGTACCCATTTATGTCTAGTCATTCTGAGGCGATTAATCATGGATCTAAGTCTGATCAATTGAATTTTATAAAAATTAAATGCTGGTAAAACTAACCATTGTAATGAGCACTTAAAATGACAGATATGACTTAGTACAGGCTTTTTTTCATTAACCTCGGTGTTTTTTCAACTACTCCTCAGAAAGCACTTTCTCCCTATACTTGAAGATAAGGCTGATAATGAAACAGCCATTCAGGTGTCCACATCTATTAGCAAAATCATTGTGTATTCCGCAAGTTCCCTCCATTATGTACATGGTCTTCTGTTCAGTAGTTTTACATACTTTTTATTGAATGAACACTGGCCCTTTCCTGTTCTATCCAAAGAAGAGCCCCACCCCCACCCCCAAATGCTTTATAACCCAGTGAATGCGACTCTGGCTCTTTATCTTGCAGACTTTTTTGCCTCAAGTCTCAATGTTATACCCCATCTTGTTTTTTGTTGTGTGAAAGAGTGGTCTGATGACAGATTTCATTTCCCAGAATTTATTACCTATTGTGTATATTGCGGTTCAGTCACAATGACCCCATCTGCATTTAGGTTGAATGGGGGGCCCCACCCTGACCCAATTTAATAAAAAAATAATGAGGCCACTCAAAGCTCATAGATGTGTCAGTACTATGAAAAGGGTCTATAATCAATGCAAATGTGATGTTTTCCTGCTTTGTGGGGCACAGAGGTTTGACACCCATCTCTTTTGCTGGATCAAATCAGCCTCCCTCTTTGCTTTGAGAATCTAATGAAAGGTATGGACTCTCTTCGTCCCTCAAAAAAAAAAGCATGTGGCTGGATAATTTATTGAAATGTTAATTGGTGGGTTGTTTCATGCTCTATTTTTTCCTCCCTCCTGTTTCAAGAATGTGGTCAAGCATCTAGAGATGTGAATTGTGCCCCTGAGGTTGTACAGAGCACAACCTGCCAATCCATTCATGGGAGGCCTCCTGGAAAGTTCAGGAAGCTTTGTGTTGCCCAAGGATGTGGCTGGGAGAGGATCAGTAAAGACCAAGCTCAAATTTCCTGCCATTCAGGGCAAAATGGGGACTTGAGGTCACGTTTATCTTGATTTAAAATTTACTGCATAATGTGATGTTTTGGAACATTTGTATACAGATATAGCTTCCCTTCCTCTCTATAATTCTATGTACTCACACATAATTTTACACAGTATTTCTGAGAATTTGTGACCTCCATCCCCCAATTCATCCTATACCACTATCAAAGAATGTTAACATTTATTAAGAGGTTACTAATGAATTTTAACAAAGAATAATTCATGTATTTTTCATGAATAAGAGTAAGAGATGAGAGTTTAAATAATTTTCGCAAGGTCACACAAGCCATACTGATGGACGCAGGAATTTGAATCCAGACACACACAGGGTAGCAGTAAGCTATGAAATGTGAAAGTGTTAGTTGCTCAGTTGTGTCCGACTCTGTGACCCCATGGACTATGAACCACTAGGCTCCTCTGTCCATGGAATTCTCCAGGTAAGAATACTGGAGTGGGTAGCCATTCCCTTCTCCAGGGTATCCTCCCTACCCAGGGATTGAACCCAGGTCTCTTGCATTGTAGGCAGGCTCTTTACTGTCTAAGCCACCAGAGAAGCCCAGCAGTATACCACTGCACAAAAGTCATCACTCTAGGATGCTATCCTCCAGACTGAACTTTATTTCTTTTATCTTCCTTAGTTTCCTAAAAACACCCTTTAGTAATCCATGCCCCTGAACCTGGTCATAACATAACCAATCCCCATACAGAGATCAGGCACAATTTATACACTGATAGGTTAAAAGAGGCTCCTCAGTTCAGTTCAGTTCAGTCGCTCAGTCAAGTCTGACTCTTTGTGACCCCATGAATTGCAGCATGCCAGGCCTCCTTGTCCATCACCAACTCCCGGAGTTCACTCAGACTCATGTCCATTGAGTCAGTGATACCATCCAACCATCTCATCCTCTGCCGTCCCCTTCTCCTCCTGCCCCCAATCCCTCCCAGCATCAGAGTTTTTTCCAATGAGTCAACTCTTTGCATGAGATGGCCAAAGTACTGGAGTTTCAGCTTTAGCATCAGTCCTTCCAATGAACACCCAGGACTGATCTCCTTTAGGATGGACTGGTTGGATCTCCTTGCAGTCCAAGGGACTCTCAAGAGTCTTCTCCAACACTACAGTTCAGAAGCATCAATTCTTCAGCACTCAACTTTATTCACAGTCCAACTCTCACATCCATACATAACCACAGGAAAAACCATAGCCTTGACTAGACAGACCTTTGTTGGCAAAGTAATGTTTCTGCTTTTGAATATGCTATCTAGGTTAGTCGTAACTTTTCTTCCAAGGAGTAAGCATGTTTTAATTTCATGGCTGCAATCACCATCTGCAGTGATTTTGGAGCCCAAAAAAATAAAGTCTGACACTGTTTCCACTGTTTCCTCATCTATTTCCCATGAAGTGGTGGGACCAGATGCCATGATCTTAGTTTTCTGAACGAAGAGGCCCCTGCTGTATACCATTTCCTATTTCACCCAGGTCCACACCATGCCAACCTCACATTTTAGAAGAACTCTGTGGCCTTGACTGGCTATTTCACCTCTCCAAATTTCAGATTTCTTTCAATAAAACAGGGATGATATCTATGACATGAGACAGTCCTGTGAATTATATAAAAAGCAGGGCATATTAATTACTTCGCATAGGGCCTAGTATGTAAGAGTTCAATAACTGGAAGCTCATTACTATCATTAAATGCACATTCTAATTGTGAAGACTTGTGCTCAGTTGATACTTTTGTAAAAGCAGACAAGGCTGTGGATCAAGGAGGTCTTCTGTGACTCCTTCAGGCTTGTAATTCTTCCTTTGTATTACCACAGTGTTTTGAATGTATTTCATTGTTGCCTTTTGGATTCCATAACATTTATGCTTTCACATGTCTGTTTCCATAACTAGATGGATAGCATCATACTGATCTTTGACATCTCCGTATCCAGCACAGGATTAAGCACTGAGGGCAGGGACTCCAGGAGGTACTGTTCATATTGCATTCACTATAAATGATGCCCTCCCAGACCCCAGTTGGCCCTTGCTGTGACCTGGGTATGTGTATTATAATAATGATTCTGTATTAGGAATACTAGGTATGAAATAATATTTGAAATGAATAGAAAAGGATGAAGTACTATAGTTTCAAACATTTTACCACCCAGCACTTTACCCCAGCTTTGTTCATATATAATTGATACATACATATTCCTCTTTTTTATGATTCTTCTCAGGTGCTGTTTAATTTTTTTACTGTGATAGAAAACATATATACAGTAATATTTTAAAGTAACAACACATGAACTAAAGATTTTGTTAGATACTGTTTACAGGATTTAAGTTAGAATTTAATATTGGGAAAAATAACATCATTGACAACAACGTAGAACTTCTTACCTTTCCCTAGTTTGTATAAAAGGAGATAATTTTAAGTCAAGATTGGTAATGCAAAATGTCTTCAAAGTTGGTGCACATTTAAATGAGTTCTCAAAGAGTTGAAAAGAATCCTGATTTCATTCAATTTACTATTGATGTGTGTCATGGAGAGAAAGGTTGACTATCAACAAAATAGACCTGAGGTAAGGTTTCAAAGAAAGAAAATGAAAAGCATTTAAAATTTAAAATGTAAATCAAGCTCTTAGCTTTAGAATAGAATATAATTCAGGCCAGACTAATTTCAAATTTATGATAATTTCATTAGCTGCATTGAAGCTTTCCTTGATCCAATCTGTAAAACAGTAGTTTGCTAATTAATAATTACAAAATATGGGAGATATTTAAGGCATTGTTTTCAAGCACTATTTGCATTTGTTGTTTTCAAGCACCATTTGTTCACAAGCTGCTGATTATAACGTTAATTCATTTATTAATCTAGATCCAATACAATCTCTGATAATGTTTTACTATTCATTCCTAATGTTATTATAATTACTTAAAAATTATATAAATGTGTTTATATTCCAATAATATAATTCAGAATTTTTTAAGGTAATCAAACTTCATTTTCTGGCATCATTTATGTGTTAGCTTTCAATTTGCTAGAAAAGATTTAACAGGCAACCTCTAAATTCATACTCTCAACTGTATAGTGAAGGATTGAACTACTATGAAGAAGTAAATAAATAAAACATTTTTATGAGTATGTTGAAACCTGTCAATGTTTTTTATTTTTAACTAAGCTACAAAATTTTTATCCATCTGTCTTCAACTCACATTGATCAGACAGAACAATTTCTATAAGCTCTTCAATTCAATAGGACACCTTTCCACTTTAGTTGAAATCCTTAGATGCCCACAACTGTCATAATTTACTTTTGTTTCTCAAATTGTCCATGTTATTTTCTGTGGTAAAATGGTAAGTAATAGTAATTATTATAATGGATGACTAAATTGAAGACAAATATCAATTTCAAAATGGTACTCTTTTTTTCTACCTCAATAGTTATACAGAACTCACTGATCCTCCAGTCTTCCTCTTAAACCTCTAACAAATCTTTTCAGAAGTCCCTCTGAGACCCTTCTTTCTCTTTTCTCTGGATTTCCCTTGGGATTCTCACCTAAGTTCTTTCTCTCCCCTCAACTTATTCACCTTTCATATCAACTGTTGCCATGGAGTCAGCCATAGCAACGATTCCTCAATAAATAGTTGTCTGATTTCTTAAAAGCAGCTTAATCCAATTGTTCAGTTTTCTTTGTCATATTTCTCTCTCTCTCTCTCTCTCTCTCTCTATATATATATATATATATACACACACAAATACATATATATATTTATATAAGAGAAAAAAGATCCTGGTTTTGAACACTCAAATGCTTTATTAATTGATGCATATGTCTTTGCTGAAATTAGTGTTTCCTTGTATGTAATTTTATCATTCTCAATAAGCATGATTTGTTAAGAGAGTTTTAAATAATTTAAATTTCATATTTTAAAGCCCTTTACATAAAATATTCCTATTTGGTGCCTCAGACAGTAAGAATCTGCCAGCAGTGTGGGAGATCTGGGTTCAATCCCTGGGTTGGGAAGATCCCCTGGAGAAGGGAATGGCTATGTACTCCAGTATTCTTGCCTGATGAATTCCGTGGATAGAGGAGCCTGGAGGGCTGTAGTCCATGGGGTCACAAAGAGTCAGACATGACTGAGTGACTTTTACTTACATAAAATAAATTCATAGAAACAAATGTTCTTTATACTCTCGTCCTAGATGACAGACTGATTCCATGTGGAAGCTCTCCCTTCCACAGTGATTAATTAGAAATAACAGAAAAGATGTGTGAGTTTAAATCCATTACCACAGAGGAAAACATGAATGGTAACTTTGAAGGAACCCTGGAAAGATTTTTAAAACAGAATTAAATAGGAGGGGAAAAAATGGTACTGCTCTGGAGACGGATGGTTCCAGAAAAAAATGGTGTAAACACATTCTATTTTATTTCTCCCACTGATCACAGCAACAAAAACAACAAATCCTGGGTCAAAAAAAAAAAAAAAAAAAGACACTTAAAGAAGACTCTCAAGGGAGGAGCAAATAAAGTGGAATGGCTGGGGACCTTGGAACTTGAGGAACAACTTGGCAGTGAATACACTGAGGCTTTTCTTGCCTCATAAATACCTCAGCCTGAATGAGAACCCAGAAACATCAACAGTCACAGACAGAAAATGGCCCCAAGAAAAGTCTGCTTTCTCTAGCCAGAGGACCAGGAATAGGTGATCACAAGGCAGAAACTCTTTAATCATACCTGCCTGTTCTTGGGGGTGAACATTAAGAAAAGGACCACTCCCCTCCCCTACTGCAATGGGCACTGCAGTGGCAGACCCAGGGGGCAGAGCTGTTTTCTACCCTTCTCACTGTGGTAACAGGGAGATGACCCTCACCACATGAGTCAGATGGGCTTCACTGATGGCTCAGATGATAAAGAATCTGCCTGCAACTCAGAAGACCAAAGTTCGATCCCTAGGTCAGGAAGATACCCTAGAGAAGGAAATGGCAACCCACTCCAGTATTCTTCCCTGGAGAACTCCATGGGCAGAGGAGCCTGGTGGGCTACAGCCCATCGGGTTGCGAAAGAGTTGGACATAACTGAGGAACAAACACTTCCACTTTCACATGAGTCAGAAGGTGAAAACTTGTCATGCAAACTGTGTTATGCAACAAAGAGGTGGTACTCCACCATCTACCCAGACAGTTCAGAGAGACTGTGGGATGCACTACAGTCTTCTGGGTAACAGAAGCAGAGTAGATCAGAACAGCATGGTAGAGTCTTGGTAAACTAAACTGATATTTGAACTACCGTACACAAACAGAGTAACAATACATGCATTCTGAACCTAAATAGGCTGCTAAAAAAAGATGATTTAATAGAAATCAGAGTCTCATAACACAAAACTCAAAATGCCCCAGGTACAGTACAAAACTGTCATGCCAAGAACCAGGAAAGTATAAACGAAGTGAGAAAAGATAATCAATAGATGACTACATCTACATAACACAGATTTTGGAATTGTCTGAACAGGATTTGCAAAATGCTGTCTAACGTGCTTTAACAAGCAATTGTGAACACTTTTGAAACATATTTTTTTAAAATAGAAAATGCTGCAAGGAAATAGAAAATGTAAAGAAAAATTAATTAGAAATTCTAGAACTGAAAAATATAATAACCTAAATAAAAACCTCACTGGATAGACTCAATGACAGCATGGAGATACAAGGTAAGAATCTACAAACTTTAAGATATGTTAACAGAAATTATTTAATAAAAAATACACAGAATATCTTTTTAATAAATTGAGCCCTGTGGACCTATAGGATGATAACAAGACGTCTTTGATTCACATTATCAAAGTCCCAGAAGGAAAGAAAAAAAGAATGCAATATTGAAAATAATTTGAAGAAATAATGGCTAAAAAAAAAAATCACAAATTTGATGAAAGATATAAACCTACAGATTTAAGAAGCTGAGCAAACCACAAACAGAATAAACCCTCCAAAATCCATATCCAGATACATCACAGTCAAAATTGTGAAAAGACAAGAGAAAAACTTTGAAAACAGGAAAAAATCAACATATAACCCACAAAGGAACAATGATTCAAACAACAACTGATTACTCATTAAAAATAATGAAGGTCAGAAGAAGTGATACAAAATTTTTCAAGTGTGAAAGAAAAGAACTGTCAACCCAGAATTATATATATCCAGTAAAAATACGCTTCAGGAATAAGAAGAATTTGAAGGTTAAAAACAATTAAGAGAAATTATCACCAGCGGAATGAAAGAACAGCTAAAGGAAATTCTTCACACTGAAAAAATATGATAACAGAAGGAAACTAAGAACATCAGAAATGTAGAAAGAATAACTTGAAGGGCAAAACATATAAGCAAGTCCAATAGATAATATTTCTGTGCAATAAAAAAAATCATGTTTAACAGTTGTTACAATGTCTAATATGGTTCTCAGTGTGCGTAGAATTAATATTTTAAGACAACTATATCATAAAGAGGGAGAAGGTGTGTGCATGCTCAGTCATGTCCAACTCTTCATGACTGTATGGACTGTAGGCTGCCAGGCTCCTTTGTCCATGGGATTCTCCAGGGAAGAATACTGGAGTGAGTTGCCATGTCTTCCTCAGGGGGATATTTCCAACCCAGGGATTGAACCTGCCTCTTCTGTGGCTCCTGAATTGCAGGCAGATTCTTTATCACCGAGCCACTGGGGAAGTCCCAAAGAGGGAGAATAAAGTGACCTAAATGATGGTGACGCATCCACATCACACTTGAAATGGTAAAATACTGATAATAATTGACTAGAGCAAGCTACATATATTTATTGTAATCCTGAGCACAAACATGTAAAAAACTAAATGAGACACTCAAGAGATAATATGATCAATAAATCAAAATGGAATACAAAACTAAACGAAATGCTGAAAAATGCAGAGAAAGACAGGAAAGAAGAAAATGGAATAAACAAAGCACATATTAAGGTAGTAGACATGAATTCTGAAACATTAACAATTACTATAAGTACAAATGGCTAGAAACATGTCAAAAAGGGAGATACAAAGTACATGCAGCAAAAATTTATAGAAATGAAAGGAGAAACAGAGAAATCCACAATTGCAGTTGGGGACTTCAATACCCTTTTGGAAGTAGCTAGTAGAAATAGTAGAAAAAGATGTTAGGAAGGATTTAAAAGAATCAAACAATATTATCAGCAAAGAAATCTAATTCATATTATAAGAACATTTCACGAACAGCAGCAGAACACACATTCTTTTTAAGTGTGCTTGGGACATTACCAAAAGACTATTTCTTAGATCATAAAATGAACCTTGTTCTTGATCACTCAGTCATGTCTCTTTTGCGACCTTGTGGACTATAGCCTGCCAGACTCCTCTATCCATAGGATTTTTTAGGGAAGAAAACTGGAGTGGGTATTCTTGAGAAGATCCTCCAGGGGATCTTCCCAACCCAGGAATCAAACTCATGTCTTCTGTGTCTCCTGCACTGCAGGCAGATTCTTTACCCACTGAGCCACTGGGGAAGCCCTAAAATGAATCTTAAAAATTATAAAAGAATTACTGAGATTATATAAAATATGTTCTCTGATCATAATGAAATCAAACTAGGAATCAATGAAAAGGGAAAAAAATCACCACTTAGAAATCAAACAATCTACTTCTAAATAATCTATATATCAAATAACCAGTCTTAAGGAAAAACTTTTTAAACTAACTGAATTAAAATGAAAATATAACATATCAGAAATGTAGAAAATCACAATGAAATATTACTACATATGTACCAGAACAGCTAAAATAAACAACAGTAATGACAACACCAGATTCTGGTGAGGATCTGGAGAAACTGGATGTTTTCATAAATTTCTGGTAGAAATGTAAAATTGTATAGCTACTCCGAGAAGCAGTTTAGCAGTTTCTTAATAAACTAAACATGAAACTATCACATGACCCAGTAATTGGATTCTTAGGCATTTATCTTAGAGAAATGAAAACATATGCTCATACAAGGAACTATATAGGTGATTTTTAATAGAAGCTTTTTTTGTTATGGTCAAAAATGGGAATCAATCCAGATGCTCTTCAACAGATGAATGGTTTAACAGACTTTTACATTGTTATAGTTACATTGACCATAGAAGACTACTCAACAATTAATTTAAAATGAACTCCTGATATGTGGGCTTCCCAGGTGGCACTAGCGGTAAGGACACTGCCCGCCAATGCTGGAGACATGGGTTCAATCCCTGAGTCAGGAAGATCCTCTGGAGACGAGCATGGCAACCCACTTGAGCATTTTCAAGGTACCTGGTGGGCTACAGGCCATGAGGTAGCAAAGAGTCGGACAAGACTGAAGTGACTTACCAGCAGCAGCATTGATACACACAACAACTTGGAACTTGAATGAATTTCCATGGAATTATGCTTAAAAAAGCCAATTCCCTGAAATTGCATACCACATGATTTCACTTATACAATATTTTTGAAGTTGCAAAATTTGGGGGGGAAAAAGACAGACTAGAGGTTGTAAGGCAATAGAGAAAGGAAGGATGAGAAGGAGGTATGGATATAAAAGGGCAACAAAGGGGCCCTTGCAGTGGTGGTAATAGAGCTGCTCAGTGTCTTGACTGTGGTAGAGGATACATGAGCCTACAAAGGTGATAAAATTGTATAGAACTTAATACACACACACATACAAATGAGTACAAAGCAAGTTTGGGAAATCTGGAAAAACAATGGAATTCATCAATGTCAATATCCTAGTTGTGATATTATACTATAATTTTTCAAAATATTACCAATGAGGGAAGCTGGGAAAAGTATATGAAGGATCTCTCTATTATCTCTTATCAGTGCATGTGAATCTACAATTATCTCAATAAAAGTTTCAGTTAAAAATATCTGTGGTATGTAGCTAAAACAGTGATATAGGGGAATTTATGGGAATTACATGCTTGCCCTTTAGCCTGTACTGCTAGTAATTTTTGCTCAGAAAGTCTTGATTATGCAGAAAGATTAAAATAACAGTTGATCCTAGACTAATATATCACAGATTTAAATGTAAAATGTAATATTATAAAACTTTTAGAAGAAAACATGAAGAAAATCTTTGTGACCCAGAATTGGATAAAGAGTTCTTAGATGTGACTCCAAAGGCATGATTTATAAAAGAAATAATCACTGAATTGGAGCACATCAAAATTTGAAATCGTTACTCTGCAAAATACCCTATTAAGATAAAAAACAAAACAAAGACTGGGAGAAAATATTTGCATATTCAACAAGACATTCATATCCAGAATGAATTCCTTAGTGGCTCAGGGGTAAAGAATTCACCTGCTGATTAAGGAGACTTGGGTTCTATCCATGGGCCTGCATAAAGGAAGGAAACGGCAACTCACTCCAGTAGTCTTGGCTGGGAAATCCCATGGACAGAGGAACCTGGCAGGCTATAGCCTGTGGGGTCACAAGGAGGCCAACATGACCTAGTGACTAAACAACAACAATCTAGAACATGTAAAGAGCACTTTAACTTTAACAGTAAAACAATTTAATTAAAAATGAGTAAAAGGTTTTAACAGACACTTTACCAAATAATGTATACAAATAGAAACTATATACAATTCGGTTCAGTTCAGTTCAGTCGCTCAGTCATGTCCGACTCTTTGCGACCCCATGAACCGCAGCACGCCAGGCCTCCCTGTCCATCACCAACTCCCGGAGTTTACCCAAACTCATGTCCATTGAGTCGGTGATGCCATCCAACCATCTCATCCTCTGTCATCCCCTTCTCCTCCTTCAATCTTTCCCAGCATCAGGGTCTTTTCACATGAGTCAGTTCTTTGCATCATGTGGCCAAAGTACTGGAGTTTCAGCTTCAGCATCAGTCCTTCCAATGAATATTCAGGACTGATTTCCTTTAGGATGGACTGGTTGGATCTCCTTGCTGTCCAAGGGACTCACAATTAAAAGTGTTCAATACCATAATATGGTAGGCAGAATAACGGCCTCCAAAAGGTGGCCACCTCCTAATCTCTGGAACCTGTGAACATGTGATCTTACTTGGCAGAAGGAACACTGCAGATGTGATTAAAGTTAAGAACCTTGAGATAGGGGGATTATCCTGGGTTATCCAGGTAGGCCCAGTCTTACATGAGTGCTTAAAGGTAAGAATCTTTTCTGGGCACGGTTAGAGACACATAACAACAGAAGAAGGGTCAAAGGAATGTGATGTTGTTGGCTTTGAAGACAGATGAAGGGCCTGGAGCCTCTGGTAGCCTCTAGAAGCTGGAAAGGTCAAAGAAGTAAATCTTCCGAAGAGGAAGGAAGGCATGCTTATACCATTTTAGCCTCATGAGACCTGTTTCAGATCTCGGACCTACAGAACTGTGAAACAACTTGTGCTATTTTAAGCTGCTAAAGTGGTGGAAATTTGTTACAGCAGCAATAGAAAGCTAGTACAGTCACTGTGCTGTGCTAAGTCACTTCAGTCGTGTCTGGCTCTTTGTGACCCTATGGACTGTAGCCCACCAGGCTCCTCTGTTTATAGGATTCTCCAGACAAGAGTACTTGAGTGGGTTGCCATGCCCTTCTCCAGGGGATCTTCTCCGCCCAGGAATCGAACCCATGTCTCTTACGTCTCCTGGCAGGCAGGTTCTTTACCACTAGCACCACCTGGGAAGCCCATACAGAAATGTAAAAGAAAACCTTTAGAAAATACCACTACATGACCATTAAAACAGCCAAAATAAAAATTACTGACATTAGCGAACACTAGAGAGGCTGTGGAAAAACTGAATCTCTCATAAATTGCTAGTGGGAATGTAAAACAAGACAGCTGCCCTGAGAAGCAGTTTGGGGTTTTCCTAAAAACCTAAACATGCAACTATCATATGAGCCATCAATTGTACTCCTGGACATTTATCCTAGAGAAATGAAAACTAATGTTTATGCAGAAACCTGTGAAGTAATGCCCATAGAAGCTTTACTTGCAATAACTCAGAATAGAAAACACCCCAAATGTCCTTCAACAGAGGAATAAACAAAAGATGGTATATCCACACTATGAAATAATTCTCAGCAATAAATAGAAACAAACTATGGTCACATGCAGCACCTTGGATGGATCTCAAGAACCTTATCTTAGTGAAAAAAAAGCAAGTCAAGTGCAAGGAGTTGAATACTGTGTGATTCTGTTTGCACAATATTTTCAAACTGACAAACGACAGTGATAGAGAAACAGGTCAGTGGTAGCCAAGGGTTACTGTTGGGGAAACTGTGTGACTATTAAGGAAGAACATGAAGAAATTAATCTACAGTGATGGACCATTTCTGTATCCTGGTTGTGATGATAGTTATTTGAATCTATGACAGAAAACTTTATAGAATTACCCCTCCCCCAAAAAAACCCCACAGTATATAACAGCATCATTCATAAAAAAGTGGAAACAACCCACATATCCAACAACTGATGAATGGATACACAAAATGTGGTATATCAATATAATGAAATAGTTTTTGGCAATAAAAAAAGAATAAAATACTGATACATGCTACAAAATGGATGAAAACATCAGGCAAATCTACAGAGACAGAAGGTAAACTGGTGATTGCCTAGGACTGGAGGATAGAGCATCAAGAGTGACAGCTAATGGATATGGGTTCTCTTTTAGGATGTGATGGTTGTAGAACTCTGTGAATTTATGACAAATCAGTGAGTTGTACACTTTAAATGGGTGAATTTTGTGATATATGAATTACATGGTACATGAACATGGTCATTTCAATAAGGCTGTTTTTTAAAAAAATAAGTTGCATGTAAAAACTGGTGAAATATGAATGAGGTCTGCACCTGGGTTAACATTATTGTGCCAACATGGGTATCCTGGTTTGACAATGTATTACATGCATTATAGTAGGTGAAGGGCACATGGGGATTCTCAGTACTATTTGGCAACATCTTGTGAACCATGAACTTCCAGATGTTCAAGCTGGTTTTAGAAAAGGCAGAGGAATGAGAGATCAAATTGCCAACATCCACTGGATCATCGCAAAAGCAAGAGAGTTCCAGAAAAACATCTATTTCTGCTTTATTGACTATGCCAAAGCCTTTGACTGTGTGGATCACAATAAACTGTGGAAAATTCTGAAAGAGTTGGGAATACCAGAAAACCTGACCTCCTCTTGAGAAACCTATATGCAGGTCAGGAAGCAACAGTTAGAACTGGACATGGAACAACAGACTGGTTCCAAATAGGAAAAGGAGTACGTCAAGGCTGTATATTGTCACCCTGATTATTTAACTTATATGCAGAGTACATCATGAGAAACGCTGGGCTGGAAGAAGGACAAGCTGGAATCAAGACTGATGGGAGAAATATCAATAACCTCAGATATGCAGATGACACCACCCTTATGGCAGAAAGTGAAGAGGAACTAAAAAGCCTCTTGATGAAAGTGAAAGAGGAGAGTGAAAAAGTTGGCTTAAAGCTCAACATTCAGAAAACTAAGATCATGGCATCTGGTCCCATCACTTCATGGGAAATAAATGGGGAAACAGTGGAAACAGTGTCAGACTTTATTTTTGGGGGCTCCAAAATTACTGCAGATGGTGATTGCAGCCATGAAATTAAAACATGCTTACTTCCTTGGAAGGAAAGTTATGACCAACCTAGATAGCATATTGAAAAGCAGAGATATTACTTTGCCAACAAAAGTCTGTCTAGTCAAGGCTATGGTTTTTCCTGTGGTCATGTATGGATGTGAGAGTTGGACTGTGAAGAAGGCTGACTGCTGAAGAATTGATGCTTTTGAACTGTGGTGTTGGAGAAGACTCTTGAGAGTCCCTTGGACTGCAAGGAGATCCAACCAGTCCATCCTAAAGGAGATCAGTCCTGGGTGTTCATTGGAAGGACTGATGCTGAAGCTGAAACTCCAATACTTTGGCCACCTCATGCGAAGAGTTGACTCATTGGAAAAGACCCTGATGCTGGGAGGGATTGGGGGCAGGAGGAGAAAGGGATGACAGAGGATGAAATGGCTGGATGGCATCACTGACTTGATGGACATGAGTTTGAGTGAAGTCTGGGAGTCGGTGATGGACAGGAAGGCCTGGTGTGCTGCAGTTCATAGGGTTGCAAAGAGTCAGACACGACTGAGCGACTGAGCTGAACTGATCTGTGAGTCACAAATTAAATCAAAATATAAAAATTATCTTTTAAGAAAAGTGTGCTACTTCATGCACTTGGCTGAAAGATCTTTGAAGTAGGAGGGAACGTGGGCAATGGACAGAAAGAAAGATAACAGGGTTACTACAGCAAGAGCAGTCAAGTAGGTCAGCCACCACATGGTTCTCCCTGTGTAAAGAAACAAGCAAGGTGCTGCCTGCATTCAGGCAGCAACAGTACATGGAGAGGCCTCTACTGGAAAGGAAGGACTAGGATCCAGGAATAATTGTTACACACAGGAGGAAGGAGAAGTGTCTTTCCCTCCTGTAGCTATAGGTACACCCCAAGAGGTAGTTTATCCTGCATCTCCCCCAAGTGACTTCAGTGACTTCAGGCAGTTTGCCAGTCCACTCCCAGCATCACTTCATGAATCTCCTTCACATACAGGCTGGAGTAAATTGATATAGCTTTCCCAGGATGGCCAAACAGGGCAACACAAATATGAAGATACACACAGAACCACTCATAGTTGCGATTAGCCAGCAACATGAGAGAGAGGTACCATGCAGGAAAGAACGCACACATGAAGAAACAGTGAACAGAGCTGCAGCGCTGGACTGTAGATACCAGCACGACTTCATTTAATACAGATTCCCCAAGCTTCTCTGGTATGTGCCAGGCACTTCTTTAACTTCTGTAGATACCACAGTAAACACAACGGGAAAAGCTGCTACCATCATGGACATTTCAATTTTTACTGGTTCAGACAGACAACAAAAGAATAAGCAAAGGAAAATATCAGAGTGCAAAACATGTTCTGGACAAAAACAAAGCAAAGTAAGAAAGGTGTGCGGGAGAGAGACAAAGAACGTGTATGTGAGGATATTAAGTGCTGCTTTGGATAAAGTAGCCAGGGATTATCTCTCTGATGAGATTTAAATAATGGGTGGAAGCAAGTTTTACAACATTCAGAGGGAAAACTAGGCAAGCAGCAGGAGGAACAGTTGTATGTGTGTGGAGGGTTTGAAATGTTGACAACAGCAGGGAAACCAAAATGTCTGGAGCAGAATGGGCCAGGGGGAAAAGTTCAGAGCCTGATCATCTAGGACATTCTGGCCATCTTAAGGACTTGTGATTTTATTCTAAGCTTAATTGATACAGCTCCTCTCAGCTGCCCTCGCAGCCACCATGCTCCTTTTAGAAAAGGCAGAGGAATGAGAGATCAAATTGCCAACATCCACTGGATCATCGCAAAAGCAAGAGAGTTCCAGAAAAACATCTATTTCTGCTTTATTGACTATGCCAAAGCCATTGACTGTGTGGATCACAATAAACTGTGGAAAATTCTGAAAGAGATGGGAATACCAGACCACCTGACCTGCCTCTTGAGAAACCTGTATGCAGGTCAGGAAGCAACAGTTAGAACTGGACATGGAACAACAGACTGGTTCCAAATTGGAAAAGGAGTACGTCAAGGCTGTATATTGTCACCCTGATTATTTAACTTATATGCAGAGTACATCATGGGAAACGCTGGGTTGGAAGAAGCACAAGCTGGAAACAAGATTGCCAGGAGAAATATCAAAAACTCAGATATGCAGATGACACCACCCTTATGGCAGAAAGTGAAGAAGTACTAAAGAGCCTCTTGATGAAAGTGAAAAAGGAGAATGAAAAAGTTGGCTTAAAGCTCAACATTCAGAAAACTAAGATCATGGCATCCGTTCCCATCACCTCATGGCAAATAGATGGGGAAACAGTGGAAACAGTGGCTGGCTTTATTTTGGGGGGGCTCCAAAATCACTGCAGATGGTGATTGCAGCCATGAAATTAAAAGACGCTTACTCCTTTGAAGAAAACTTATGACCAACCTAGACAGCATATTAAAAAACAGAGACATTACTTTGCCAACAAAGGTCCATATAGTCAAGGCTATGGTTTTTCCAGTGGTCATGTATGGATGTGAGAGTTGGGCTATAAAGAAAGCTAAGGGCTGAAGAACTGATGCTTTTGAACTGTGGTGTTGGAGAAGACTCTTGAGAGTCCCTTGGACTGCAAGGAGATCCAACCAGTCCATCCTAAAGAGACTGGTCCTGGGTGTTCATTGGAAGGACTGATGTTGAAGCTGAAACTCCACTACTTTGGCCACCTGATGCGAAGAGCCAACTCATTAGAAAAGACCCTGATGCTGGGAAAGATTGAGGGCAGGAGGAGAAGGGGATGACAGAGGATGAGACAGTTGGATGGCATCACTGACTCGATGGACATGAATTTGAGCAAGCCCTGGGAATGGTAAAGGACAGGGAAGCCTGGCATGCTGCTGTCTATGGGGTCACAAAGAGTCAGACATGACTGAGTAAACAACAACCGTGCCTAACCTCCCACAACTGTTTTTTTTCCCACCACCAGGTACCAATTAAGAGAGCTTTTGTGAGCTTCTCCTGAGAGAAAATGACTAATACCTTCTGAAAGTCCTAAGATTAACTTTTCATCATCCAGAGACATATATCCTTCTTCCAGTGATTAGAAATAATGTCCCTGGAAAGCCTTTGTAAATCTGAGCAGCCATCCTGGTTAAAGATGACTTGGGGCATTTGAAACTTGTGGAAGACATATTTCTGACTCTCTTGGCTCTTCAGTTCAGTGATTTTCTGAGACGGGAACTCACAGACTGAAGTAGAGAGTAGAGTGGACCGAGGGTAGGTCCAGAAGCTAGATATGAGTGGTCAAACATTCTATAGTCTACACAGGCATTTAAGAAGTCTCAGATATGCAGATGACACTACCCTTATGGCAGAAAGTGAAGAGGAACTAAAAAGCCTCTTGATGAAAGTGGAGAGTGAAAAAGTTGGCTTAAAGCTCAACATTCAGAAAACTAAGATCATGGCATCTGGTCCCATCACTTCATGGGAAATAGATGGAGAAACAGTGGAAACAGTGTCAGACTTTATTTGTTTGGGCTCCAAAATCACTGCAGATGGTGACTGCAGCCATGAAATTAAAAGACGCTTACTCCTTGGAAGAAAAGTTATGACCAACCTAGATAGCATATTCAAAAGCAGAGACATTACTTTGCCAACAAAGGTCCATCTAGTCAAGGCTATGGTTTTTCCTGTGGTCATGTATGGATGTGAGAGTTGGACTGTGAAGAAGGCTGAACACCAAAGAATTGATGCTTTTGAACTGTGGTGTTGGAGAAGACTCTTGAGAGTCCCTTGGACTTCAAGGAGATCCAACCAGTCCATTCTGAAGGAGATTGGCCCTGGGATTTCTTTGGAAGGAATGATGCTAAAGCTGAAACTCCAGTACTTTGGCCACCTCATGCGAAGAGTTGACTCATTGGAAAAGACTCTGATGCTGGGAGGGATTGGGGACAGGAGGAGAAGGGGACGACAGAGGATGAGATGGCTGGATGGCATCACTGACTCGATGGACGTGAGTCTGAGTGAACTCCGGGAGTTGGTGATGGACAGGGAGGCCTGGAGTGCTGCGATTCATGGGGTCACACAGAGTCGGACACGACTGAACGACTGAACTGAACTCAACTGAACCATTCTTTTCCTGGTCTCTGGTTGTCCTTTCACAGAAGGGTCAAGCCAGAGGTTCTCAGTGGTCCAGGAATCAATTTTGTTCAGTATTTAGTTCAATGGTATCTTCATTTTTTCCTTATCTGATGCTATTTTTTTCTTTATTTGGAGCCTAGTTACTGACCTATACCACTTTCTTCTCTGAAGAATTTCTTTTAACATCTCTTACATGGCAGATCGACTGGCAAAAAATTTCCTCAATTTTCATTTGTTTGAGAAAGTCTTTATTTGTATTTCACTATTAAAGGATGATTTCACAGGCTACAGAATTCTGGATTGGTGGTTTTTCTCTCAATGCTTTAAATATTTCACTTCACTCTCTTCTTGTTTGTATGGTTTCTGAGAAAGTGGATGTAATTCTTATCTTTTCTTCCCTGTAGATAAGGTGTTTTTCCCCTTCCCTGTAGATAAGGTGTTTTTCCCCTCTGGCTCCTTTCAAGATTTTTTTTCTTTGATTTTCTAATGTTTGAATATAACATGCTTAGATGTAGCAGGTTTTTTTTTTTTTTAATTTTTGTTTTTATCATAAAACTCTGCTTTGTATTCTCTGCACTTTCTGCAACTGTGATTTGGTGTCTGACATTAATTTGGAGGAAATCCTCAGTCATTATCACTTCAAATATTGCTTCTGTTCCTTTCTCTCTTCTCCTCTGGTACTCCCATTATGCATACATTACATCTTTTTAGATGTCTCACAATTTCCGGTTATTCTGTCCTGTTTTCTTCAGTCTTTATTTCTCTTTGCTTTTCAGTTTGGAAGTTTCCAGTGAGATATCCTCAAGCTCAGAGATTCTTCCCTCAGGTGTATGTAGTCTAATGGCCCCATCAAAGCAATTTTTCATTTCTGTTACAGTGGTTTGATCACTAGCATTTCTCTTTGCTTCTTTCATGAGACTTCCACCCCTCTGTTACATTATCTGTCTGTTCTCAGGTGTTGTCTAGCTATCTCATTCAGTTCAGTTCAGTTCAATCACTCATTCGTGTCCAACTCTTTGCAACCCCATAAACTGCAGCACGCCAGGCCTCCTATCCATCACCAACTCCCAGAGTACACCCAAACACATGTCCATCAAGTCGGTGATGCCATCCAACCATCTCATCCTCTGTCGTCCTCTTCTCCTCCTGCCCTCTATCTTTCCCAGCATCAGGGTCTTTTCAAATGAGTCAGCTCTTTGCATTAGGTGCCCAAAGTATTGGAGTTTCAACTTCAACATCAGTCCTACCAATGACTATTCAGGACTGATCTCCTTTAGGATGGACTGGTTGGATCTCCTTGCAGTCCAAGGGACTCTCAAGAGACTTCTCCAACACCACAGTTCAAAAGCATCAATTCTTTGGCCCTCAGCTTTCTTTATAGTCCAACTCTCACATCCATACATGACCACTGGAAAAACCATAGCCTTGACTAGATGGACCTTTGTTGACAAAGTAATGTCTCTGTTTTTTAATATGCTGTCTAGGTTGGTCATAACTTTCCTTCCAAGGTGTAAGCGTCTTTTAATTTCATGGCTGCAATCACCATCTGCAGTGATTTTGGAGCCCCCCCAAAATAAAGCCAGCCACTGTTTCCACTGTTTCCCCATCTATTTGCCATGAAGTGATGGGACCAGATGCCATGATCTTAGTTTTCTGAATGCTGACCTTTAAGCCAACTTTTTCACTCTCCTTTTTCACTTTCATCAAGAGGCTCTTTAGTTCTTCTTCACTTTCTGCCATAAGGGTGGTGTCATCTGCATATCTGAGGTTATTGATATTTCTCCCGGCAATCTTGAATCCAGCTTGTGCTTCCTCCAAGAAGATGGGAATATCAGACCACCTGACCTGCCTCTTGAGAAACCTGTATGCAGGTCAGCAAGCAACAGTTAGAACTGGATATGGAAAAACAGACTGGTTCCAAATAGGAAAAGGAGTACATCAAGGCTGTATATTGTCACCCTGCTTATTTAACTTCTGTGCAGAGTACATCATGAGAAATGCTGGGCTGGAGGAGGCACAAGCTGGAATCAAGCTGTCCCATTAGATTCCTTAATAAACTAGTCATAGTTATTTTAATTTTCTGGCCTGAAAATGCCAATATTCCTGCCATATCTGACTCTGGCTATGATGCTTATTTGGTCTCTTTAAACTGTGTTTTTGCCTTTTAGTATGCCTTCCAATGTTTTGCTTGATAGCCAGACATGGTATACGGAGGTAAAGGAAGAAGTGTAAGTATGCCTTTAGTGACATGTGGTGAGGTGTGGGAAGAGAGGAGGTGTTCTGTGATTCTGTGGTTAGGTCTCAGTCTTTTGAAGAGCCTGTGCCCCTGCAATGTGAACCTTACCAGTGCTTCTAAGTTCTTCCCCCTCCTAACTGTGATGGGATGGCTACACAGGGCTGCTGCTGAGGCTGCTAAGTCACTTCAGTTGTGTCCGACTCTGTGTGACCCCATAGACGGCAGCTCACCAGGCTCCCCCGTCCCTGGGATTCTCCAGGAATGGGTTGCCATTTCCTTCTCCAATGCATGAAAGTGAAAAGTGAAAGTGAAAAGTGAAAGTGAAAAGTGAAAGTGAAGTCGCTCAGTTGTGTCCAACCCTCAGCGACCCCATGGACTGCAGCCTACCAGGCTCCTCCGTCCATGGGATTTTCCAGGCAGGAGTACTGGAGTGGGGTGCCATTGCCTTCTCCGACACAGGGCTAGAGTTGAGTATCTCCCTGCCCCCAGGTACACTGCACTCTGATGAAATTCCACCCGGTTAGACTCTGGTAAAATAGTTTATCCTGGGGGCAGCCTTTGTTAAGAAGAATAGAAGGCAATGGCATGTTTCACAAAGGTTCTTTTCCCCCTGTCTGCTAGAAGCACAGGGGGAGTTTTCTCTGATATTCACTGTGAGGACCTGGGGGCGCTCGTAGTGATAAAATTCACAAAAGTGTGGAGCTGGCCGCATGACTGGATTACCCTGGAACTTTTAACTTTCAGACTTGTCCATACTAAGCATCTAGCAAGTTTTCAATGATTACAGTTCAGATTTTCCTACCATGGCACTCGTTCCCAGAGAGGTTTCTCTTCATGGGTTTCTGCTCCAGTAAGTTGAAATTTTCTGTATCCACCAGTCTGTCTATTCAGTTTGTGGGGGCAGCAATATGCCTGGTGACTACATTTCTCTGATGGATCTAAATAGAGTTTGTAGTTTTTCAGTTTGTTCATATTTTTACTTTTTAAGATGAAGCAACTTCTAAGCTTCTTAAATGTGTAGGAAAGTATCTATCAAAAACCTAAACCATATTTAATGACAGAATTTTAGAAACATCTTAGATAAAGTCATTTCTTCATTTTAAACTCATATTCAGTGCATCTTGGAGGGCTTAGATAATACCCCCCTCCAAAAGGAATAAAATATAAATACTGGTAAGGGAGGGAAGATACTCTTTTTATTTGCCTAAAGTGTTATTTTCTACTAGTAAATCCAGAGAAATAAAACAGTAAGTTCTTAGAAACACAAAGAAAATTCAGTACGGCATAAAATGTAAGATCAATTTTTAAAATATTTCTATATATCACTAAAAACAAAGTAGAAAACACTATTTTTAAAAGGCCTTTTTCACATATGTACCAAAATCATAAAGCATTTAGACATAAAATTGATTTTTAAGATGTGTAAGACCCTTGTGGAGAAATTATAAAATGTTACTAAAAGACATAAAAGAAGATTTGAATAAATTAAAAGTATTCAAGACTTAATTACAAGTCCTAAACAAGGAAAGAGATAGAGAAAACAGAGTATAAATGGTTGAAAGAAAGATTTAAAATAGAACTTACTGCAATCAATAATATTGGTCACTCAGAAAATTAGAGTGACTCCAAGAAGAAACTGGCAAAATATTTTCATGGATTTTCAGCAAGGGATCCTACACATATGATCTACATGCAATAAATTAATATCTTTCCTCTATTCCCTCAGTAACCAATGAAAAAATACATTGGAAAAAAGTAAGTTCCTATTTGTAGTGGTTGAATAGTATCTGCCTTAAAATTCATATCCACTTAAAACCTCAGAATATGACTGTATGGAAACAGTCTTTGCAGATCTAATTAGTTAAGGATCTTGAGATAAATTGGATGTATCTTCCCTTTCTCTTCACTGTGCCTTTCCTCAGCTATATGTAAAGCCTCCTCAGACAGCCACTTTGTTTTCTTACATTTCCTTTTCTTTGGAAGGGTTCTGGTCACTGACTCCTGTATAATGATATGAACCTCTGTGCATAGTTCTTCAGGCACTCTGTCTACCAGACCTAAATTCCTTGAATCTATTTTTCACCTCTACTGTATAATAATAAAGGATCTGATTTGGGTCATAACTGAATGACCTAGTGGTTTTCCCTACTTACTTCAATTTAAGCCTGAATTTTGCAATAAGGAGCTCATGATCTGAGCCACAGTGAGCTGCAGGTCTTGTTTTTTTCTGACTGTATATAGATTTCTTCCATCTGTGGTTTCAAAGAATATAATCAATATGATTTCAGTATTGACCATTTGGTGATGGTCAGTTGTAGAGTTGTCTCTTGTGTCATTGGAAAATGGTATTTGCTATGACTAGGGTGCTGGGAGCCGGCGAGAGGCACTCCACTCATGGCAAAGGTCATGAGGAAGGAGGCTCGGCATACGCAAAGGCGGGATCGAGCCTCAGGAGTCCCCCTGGATATTCTCGAGCATCTACCCCCAAAAAACCAGAGTCTGCCTACTTTATTGCTTTGTGCTCTCACCTCTGACTTTACTGGGGGCTGTCCCCACCACCATCTTGCTCTCTCTGACAAACAGTTAACTTACAGCTCCAATTAATAAGTTCCTGGGCATTAGGAGTGTTTAAATCTAAACCCCTCAGATAGCTCTCTAACTCGCCTGACAAGTTTATCTGGACTCCTATAGCTATGCATACAATTGTTTACAGTCTCCCAGCCTCGAGAGGCACGGGAAGCTTAAGATATTCAAATAGCTTAGAGCCTATCGGAGAGTTAGAAACTGTCAGAATAAAACTAGTAAAAGATTTCATTGATGAGCCAATGCTTGCTGCCAAGTTTCCACATTCCCTGTATTGTATCCTTGAATGTGTATTAATTAATATAGTTGGTATGTAGAAAAAATAAGTAGTGGCCTTGGTGTTAGCAACTATAGACCCTTAAGGTAATAAATTCTTTCCTTTGTTGTAAACCCACTGCACCTCTGCCCTATAGGAATGCAACTTTATCAAACACCTTCGGAAGATGGTGCCAAACCTTAAAATAATTACTCTTAGAGAAAATAATTCTTACGGTTGACAAACCTTTGTCAAGAGTCATAAAATGTTAATAGGCCTTCTGGCCAGAAGATGATGTAAATCACCTAAACCATTTGTATATGATAAATTTGCAGGAAAGAAACCCTGGTTTTTGATAAGGATCAAAGACTGCTGACTTTGCATCCCCTATTATCCTCTATGTGTAACTTAGGGTATAAAAACCCCTGTTGAAAATAAAGCTACGGGCCTTGCTCACCAAAGCTTGGTCTCCCCATGTCATTCTTTTTCTCAATTTCCAGCTGAGTCTCCATCTGGAGCGCAGAGGTCCTCTGTGACCATTTATTTGCCTGGGCTTCTAAGACCCACTCGAGAAGGTGTCTAAGGTGGGGCACCTTCTGCTATTCGAGAGGGCACCTGTGGCCTTCGCGGTCAGAGCTAACCTGGCGTCACAGGTTATATTGATTTTCCGCGTAAACCAAGCTACTCAGCCTCTTTTCTCCACTGAATTTTCCTACTGAGCTATTCTCATTCTATTACTCTTTATATCTTTGATGAATATTTGAATAAGTTGCCGACGCTGTCTCCCCTTCGAATACCCTGGATCAGCCAGGGCTGGACCTCGGCACTAGGGTGTTCTCTAGACAAAATTCTGTTAGCCTTTGCCCTGCTTCATTTTGTACTCCAAGGCCAAACTTGCCTGTTACTCCAGGTATCTCTTAACTTTCTACTTTTGCATTTAAGTCCCCTATGATGAAAAGGACATCTTTTTCTTTTTTTGTACTAGTTCTAGAAGGTCTTGTAGGCCTTCATAAATCTGTTCAACTTTAGCTTCTTTGGCATCACTGCTTGGGGCATGAACTTTGATTACTGTGATGCTGAATAGTTTGCCTTGGAAATGAAATCATTCTGTTGTTTTTTGAGATTGCACCCAAATACTGCATTTCAGACTCTTTTGTTGACTATGAGGGCTATTCCATTTCTTCTAAGGGATTCTTGCCCACAGTAATAAATATAGTAGTTATCTGAATTAAATTTGGAAATTCCTGTCCATTTTAGTTCACTGATTCCTAAAATGTCGATGTTCACTCTTGCCATCTCCAGCTTGACCATGATCAATTTACCTTGATTCATGGACCTAACATTTCAGATTCCTATGCAACAATGTCCTTTATAGCTTTGGACTTTACTTTCACTACCAGACATATCCATAACTGAGCATCATTTCTGCCTTGGCCCAGCCACTTCATTCTTTCTGGAGCTCCTAGTTATTGCCCTCTGCTCTTCTCCAGTAGCATATTGGACACTTTCTGACTTCTGGGGGCTCATTCTCCAATGCAAAACCATCCCAAAGAAAAAAGAAATGCAACAAGGCAAAATAGTTGTCTAAGGAGGCTTTACACATAGCTGAAGAAAGAAGAGAAGCAAAAAACAAGGGAAAAAGGGAAAGATGTATCCAACTGAATGCAGACTTTCAAATAATAATAAGGAGAGATAAGAAGGTCTTCTTAAATGAACAGTCCATAGAAGTAGAGGAAAACAACAGAATGATACAGACTAGAGATCTCTTTAAGAAAATTGGCTATATCAAGGGACTATTTCATGCAAGGATGGGCATGATAATGGACAGAAATGGTAAGGATCTAGCAGAAGCAGAAGATATTAAAAAGAGGTGGTAAAAATACATAAAAGAACTATACAAAAAAGGTTTTAATAACCTAGATAATCTTGATGGTATGGTAATCATCTACAGCCTGACATCTTGGAGTCTAAAGTCAAGTGGGCCTTAGGAAGCATTACTAAACAAGGCTAGTCAAGGTGATGGAATTTCAACTGAGCTATTTCAAATCTTAAAAGATGATCTTGTTAAAGTGCTGCATTCAATATGTGAGCAAATTTGGAACACTCAGCAGTGGCCGCAGGACTGGAAAAAGTCAGTTTTCATTCCAATCCAAAAGAAGGGCAACGCCAAAGAATGCTCAAACTACCACACAGTTGTGCTCATTTTGCATGCTAGTAGGTTATGCTCAAAATCCTTCAAGCTAGGTTTCAGCAGTATGTGAGCCGAGAACTTCCAGATGTACAAGCTGGGTTTAGAAAAGGCAGAGGAACCAGAGATCAAACAGCCAACATTCATTGGATCATATAGAAAGCAAGGGAATTACAGAAAAACATCTACTTCTGCTTTGTTGGCTATGCTAGAGCCTTTGAAATTGTGGATCACAGCAAACTGTGGAAAATTCTGAAAGAGATGGGAATACCAGACCACCTTACCTGCCTCCTATGTGCAAGTCAAGAAGTTACAGTTAGAACCTCATGTGGAAAAACTGGCTGGTTCAAAATTGGAAAAGGAGTACATCAAGGCTGTATATTGTCACTCTGTTTATTTAATGTACATGCAGATTACATCATTCAAAATGCTGGGCTGGATGAATCACAAGCCAGAATCAATACTGCCAGGAGAAGTATCAACAACCTTAGATAGGCAGATGATACCACTCTAATGGCAGAAAGCGAAGAGGAACTAAAGAGCCTCTTGATGAAGGTAAAAGAGGAGAGTGAAAAAGCTGGCTTAAAACTCAACATTAAAAAAAAATGAAGATCATGGCATCTGTGATGGTCCCATCACTTAACAGAAAATAGATGGGGAAAAAGTGGAAATAGTGACATTTTATTTTCTTGGGCTCCAAAATCACTGTGGATGGTAACTTCAGCCATGAAATTAAAAGACACTTGTTCCTTGGAAGGAAAGTTATGACAAACCTAGACAATGTATTAAAAAGCAAAGACATCACTTTGCCAACAAAGGTCTGTATAGTCAAAGCTATGGTTTTTCCAGTAGTCATGTATGGATGTGAGAGTTGGACCATAAAGAAGGCTGAGTGCCAAAGAATTGATACCTTCAAACCGTGGTGCTGGAGAAGACTCTTGAGAGTCCCTCGGTCTGCAAGGAGATAAAACCAGTCAATATTAAAGGAAATCAACCCTGAATTTTCATTGGAAGGACAGATGCTGAAGCTCCAATACTTTGACCACCTGATGCAAAGAGCTGACTCATTGGAAAAGAGCCTGATGGTGGGAAATTGAAGAAAAAAGGAGTAGAGAGTGTCAGAGGATGAGATGGTTAGATAGCATCGCAGACTCAATGGACATGAATCTGAACAAACTCTGGGAGATAGTGAAAGATAGGGAAGCCTGGCCATGCTTCAGTCCATGGATTCACTAGGAGTTGGAAACAACTTAGAAGTGAACCTAAACAACAGCTTGAGACAAAATCATCTTGGATTTAGAATGGGTTTGGGAGTTTTGGATGGACATGTGCACACTGCTATATTTAAAATGGATAACCAATAAGGACCTACTGTATAGCACATGGAACTTGCTCAATGTTATGTGGCAGTCTGGATGGGAGGGGAGTTTGGAGCATAATGGATACATGTATATGCATGGCTGAGTCCCTTTGTTGTCCACCTGAAACTATCACAACACTGTTAATGGGCTATACCTTAATACAGAATAAAAAGTTTCTAAAAATAAAAATAAATTAAGTAAATAAAATCATTCCCAAGTTAAAAACAAACAAAAAAAAAAGAATGAGTCCTAAATTCAATGACTGATGTCTTCATAAGAAAAATGAGAGGAAGATTTTTGAGACAAAAAGAAGACACATGAAAATGCAGGCAGAGATGCAAGTTACGATGCCACAAAGCAAGGACTGCCAGGGGACAGCAGCAACTGGAAGAAGCAAGAAAGAATCTTCTTTTAGACCTTTGGAGGCTGTGTGGCCCTGCCTACAGCTTGATTTGAACTTTTAGCCTCCAGAACAATAAGAGAATAAATTACTGTTGCTTAAGCCACTGTTCAGTTCGGTTCAGTCGCTCAGTCGTGTCCGACTCTTTGCGACCCCATGAATCGCAGCACGCCAGGCCTCCCTGTCCATCACCAACTCCCGGAGTTCACTCAGACTCATGTCCATCGAGTCGGTGATGCCATCCAGCCATCTCATCTTCTGTCGTCCCCTTCTCCTCCTGCCCCCAATCCCTCCCAGCATCAGAGTCTTTTCCAATGAGCCACTGAGTTTATGGTTATTTTTTACGGCAGTCCTAGGAAAACAATACAACATTTACAGGAACTATAAATTATCTAGGAATAAATCCAAGTATTAATGTGTACAATCTTAATGGCAAAAAAATAATATATTTTTAAGAAAGATTAAAAGAATTTAAGAATTTTGAGAATTTAAGAATTTTAAGACTCTGTCTTCCCTGGTGGCTCAGTGGTAAAGAATCTGCCTGCAAGGCAGGAAACACAGGTTCGATTCCTGGGTTAGGAAGATCCCATGGAGAAGGGAATGGCAACCCAGTTCAGTATTCTTGCCTGGAAATCCCATGGAAGAGTAGCCTGGTGGGCCACAGTCCATGGGGTCCCAAAGAGTTGGACATGACTTAGAGACTAAACACAAACTACAATACAATATTCAGTTGTATTATGAATCTATAGTGATTTAAATAGCATTATTGGCATAATATGAAAATCAGATCAATTTTTTAAAACTAAAGATTCCAGAAACAGACTCATTTCATAAACATAAGAAAGCCAAGTTGCAGAAGAATTACAATGACAGATGAATTTCCAAAAAGATACTTGGCCTCAGAAAGATTCAAAAGAATACAAATAAAAAGGAAAACAAAATCCCCTTTTTTTTAAATAATAGGCAAAAAATAAAATGTCTTATAATATCAATTGATTGGTAAGGATTAGAAGGAAAGGTATTTTCATACTGCTGTTGTGTTACAAAGTATAGCCACTATGGAGGACAACTAGGGAGTGTAGTAATCGATTAAAATTGAATATATGTGTAGTCGAAGACTCAGCAAATCTATTTCTCGACATTTAACTTATAGAAACACTTATGCACAAGAAACCAAATGTAAGATATTTATTGCATAATTATTTGTGATAGCAAAATGAATATCAATCAATCAGAATCAGTTAAATATACTAAGGTACATTCATGCAAAGAATATTACGCATCAAAGAATGAAGTACTCCTGTGAGAACTAGTAACATGGAAAATAAATGTAAGTGACGTCAATTTCAGAAATAAAATTTACACATCGATAAGAGTTTTATGGGACTTAATGATAAGCAATATTGATAGTATATCAGAAGAATTCAGGTGGGATTCATGCAAGCGCAAAGATCTTTAGAGTTAAATGGAACTGTGCTTCCTCATTTTAACCTTAGAAACGCAAGTTTTAATCAAGTGATGTTGACACCTGTGCAGGATTTCAGTCTAATCTGATTTAAATGATGAGTGACTATAAAGCTAATTTTGTGTCAATCTGGCTGGCCTACAGTGCCAGCTGTAAATTTGGTTGAACATTATTCTGGATGTTTTTGTGAAGGTGTTTTTGGTCCTCTCCACCTTTTTAAAGTTAATTTCTATTAGAGTATAATTGATGTACAATGTTGTGTGAGTTTCTGTTGTACAGCAAAGTGAATCAGTTATACATGTACATATATTCACTCTTTTTTAGATTCTATTCCCATATAGGTCATTACAGAGCATTGAGTAGAGTGCCCTGTGCTATACAGTAGGTCCTTATAACCTCTCAATTTATCCCTCCCCTTGGTAACCGTAAGTTTTTTCTACATCTGTGACTGTTTTAAGTTCCTCTGTACCATTTTTTTTAGATTCCACATATAAAGTGATATCATATGATATTTTTCTTTCTCTGTCTGGCTTACTTTACTCGGTGTGACAATTTCTAGGCCCATTCACGTCACTGCAAACACCATTATTTCTGTGAAGATGCTTTTGAAATGAAACTAACGCGGTGGACTTTGAGTAAACAAGAACGGTCTCTGTAATGTGGGTGGGCCTCTTCCTATTAATTTGAAGGCCTTACTGAAACAAAGACCGACATCCCCTGGGTAAGAAGGAATTGTGTCTGCAGTCTGCCTTTGCTCTCAAACTGCACCTCCTTCCTGGGTCTCCAGCCTGTTCTCTCTAGATTTTTCACTCACCAAGCCTCCACAATCACATGGGCCAATTCCCTAGAATAAATTTCTCTCCATATACCTATGCATAGCCTACTGGCTCTGTTTCTCTGGAGAACCTGACTAATCCAGTAATGGTAGGACTTAAATCCAGGCACGTACGCTGTGTCTGTGGCCAGCTCACTCTTGAAGTTTTGGAGTTATTAGCTTTTAATGTCTCATACAAGTAACAACTAGTGCATATCCTCATGGCTGCAGTGATTCAATTATATACGTCTATAATTCTGTTTGTTACAAACCCTATCAAGAAAAGAAAGCAACCCCAAAATTATATAAGAAAATAATTCCTAAGATCATGTGAAATAACATAAGTTTCCTTTAGTAGGGAAGCATCTTTCACCCCTAAGAAAAGCTGAACTTAAATATATAAATGTCAAGTTAAATCTGTGTTTTCAATAATTTAGTGTTCAGAATTTTGCATGTTTTTATATTCTACATACCTGTCCATCCTAAAGGAAATCAGTCCTGAATATTCACTGGAAGGACTGATGCTGAAGCTGAAGCTCCAGTACTGTGGCCACCTGATGTGGAGAGCTACCTCACTGGAAAAGACCCTGATGCTGGGAATGACTGAGGGCAAAAGGAGAAAAAGGCAGCAGAGGATGAGATGATTACATAGCACCACTGACTCAATGGACATGAATCTGAGCAAACTCTGGGAAACAGTAAAAGACAGGGAAGCCAGGCATGTTGCAGTCCATGGGGTTGCAAAGAACTGGACACGACTTAGTGACTGAACAACACCACCAAATACCTGTGATATTTAAAATTTGGCCTAACAGAATAATAGCTTATTAGAATAGCAATCTCTTATGGTTCTAATTTAAAATGTATTATACAATTTTGTTTAGACTCATTGTTTTAATTTAACATCTGTGCTTCATAAATATTAATGGGACATTAAGACAATTTAATTAAGAGAATTTAATCTATTTATAAATATAATTTATTTGCTATATGAGCTATTAAAAAAGTGAAAGTCACTTAGTTGTGTCTGATTCTTTGTGATCCCATGGACAATAGTCTGCCAGGCACCTCTGCCAGTGGGGATTCTTCAGGCCAGAATACTGGAGTGGGTAGCTATTCCCTTCTCCAGGGGTTCTCCCAACCTAGGGATCAAACCCAGGTCTCCCGCATTACAGGTGGATTCTTTACCATCTGAACCACCAGAGGAGCGTGAGCTATTTAACTACTCAGGAAACTTTTGATTGGTAAAACATACAATGTAGAACTTTAAGGAAAACAGAATATTTTGGTTTCATGAATACAGTTTAGATAATAGAAGTTTAAAAATCTAATTTTATGAATTGGTCCTAATATTAATTAAAGAGCTCTTAGATGTTGTTGAAATCTGCTGTGAATAGGATAATAAGACCTGTAAGCTCTTCTTCAAACATAAGATATAGATTTCATAATCTGTAACTTTAATAAATTATCCATTTTTAAAACCAACGATCACCTCTGAAGAGTGTTTTCTATAGCAAAAAAAAATCATCCTCAAGACACCAAAGAAAACTAGTTGACAATATCATTTCATGAGCACATATACAATACCACATGTTTCTACAGGTTCATATATAAGAAAATAATTTAAAAAAGAATATATACAAAACTATGAAAAGTGTTATACAGCTCTATAGAGTCAGCAAAAACAAGACCGGGAGCTGACTGTGGCTCAGATCATGAACCCCTTATTGCCAAATTCAGACTGAAATTGAAGAAAGTGGAGAAAACCACTACACCATTCAGATATGACCTAAATCAAATCCCTTATGACTATACAGCAGAAGTGAGAAATAGATTTAAGGGCCTAGATCTGACAGACATGAACTATGGACTGAGGTTCGTGACATTGTACAGGAGACAGGGATCAAGACCATCCCCAAGAAAAAGAAATGCAAAAAAGCAAAATGGCTGTCTGAGGAGGCCTTACAAATAGCTGTGAAAAGAAGGGAAGTGAAAAGCAAAGAAGAAAAGGAAAGATATACCCATTTGAATGCAGAGTTCCAAAGAAGAGCAAGGAGAGATAAGGAAGGCTTCCTCAGCAACCAATGCAAAGAAATAGAGGAAAACAACAGAATGGGAAAGACTAGAGATCTCTTCAAGATAATTAGAGATACCAAGGGAACATTTCAAGCAAAGATGAGCTCAATAAAGGACAGAAATGGTAGGGACCTAACAGAAGCAGAAGATATTAAGAAGAGGTGGCAAGAATACACAGAAGAACTGTACAAAAAGGATCTTCATGACCCAGAAAATCACGATGGTGTGATCACTGACCTAGAGCCAGACATCCTGCAATGTGAAGTCAAGTGGGCCTTAGAAAGCATCACTACGAACCAAGCTAGTGGAGGTGATGGAATTCCAGTTGACCTATTTCAAATCCTAAAAGATGATGCTGTAATTGCTGCATTCAATATGCCAGCAGGTTTGGTTCAGCAGTGGCCACAGGACTGGAAAAGGTCAGTTTTCATTCCAATCCCAAAGAAAGGCAATGCCAAAGAATGCTCAAACTACCGCACAACTGCACTCGTCTCACACGCTAGTAAAGTAATCCTGAAAATTCTCCAAGCCAGGCTTCAGCAATACATGAACCATGAACTTCCAGATGTTCAAGCTGGTTTTAGAAAAGGCAGAGGAACCAGAGATCAAATTGCCAACATCCAGTGGATCATCCAAAAAGCAAGAGATTTCCAGAAAAAACATCTATTTCTGCTTTATTGACTATGCAAAGCCTTTGACTGTGTGGATCACAATAAACTGTGGAAACTTCTTCAAGAGATGGGAATACCAGACCACCTGACCTGCCTCTTGAGAGATCTGTATGCAGGTCAGGAAGCAACAGTTAGAACTGGACATGGAACAACAGACTGGTTCCAAATGGGAAAAGGAGTACGTCAAGGCTGTATATTGTCACCCTGCTTCTTTAACTTATATGCAGAGTACATCATGAGAAATGCTGGGCTGGAGGAAGCACAAGCTGGAATCAAGATTGCAAGAAGAAATATCAAAACCCTCAGATATGCAGATGACACCACCCTCCTGGCAGAAAGTGAAGAACTAAAGAGCCTCTTGATGAAAGTGAAAGAGGAGAGTGAAAAAGTTAGCTTAAAGCTCAACATTCAGAAAACTAAGATCATGGCATCTGATCCCATCACTTCTTGGCAAATACATGGGGAAGCTGACTTTATTTTGGGGGGCTCCAAAATCATTGCAGATGGTGATTGCAGCCATGAAGTTAAAAGACACTTACGCCTTGGAAGGAAAGTTATGACCAACCTAGACAGCATATTAAAAAGCAGGGACATTACTTTGCCAACACCGGTCCATCTAGTCAAGGCTATGGTTTTTCTAGTAGTCATGTATGGATGTGAGATTTGGACTATAAAGAAAGCTGAGCGCCAAAGAATTGATGCTTTTGAACTGTGGTGTTGGAGAAGACTCTTGGGAGTCCCTTGGACTGCAGGGAGATCCCACCAGTCCATCCTAAAGGAGATCAGTCCTGGGTGTTCATTGGAAGGACTGACGTTGAAGCTGAAACTCCAATACTTTGGCCACCTGATGCTGATTCATTTGAAAAGACCCTGATGCTGGGAAAGATTGAGGGCAGGAGGAGAAGGGGATGCCAGAGGATGAGATGGTTGGATGGCATCACAGACTCAATGGACATGGGTTTGGGTGGACTCCAGCAGTTGGTGATGGACAGGGAAGCCTGGTGAGCTGCAGTTCATGGGGTCACAAAGAGTCGGACACGACTGAGTGACTGAACTGAACTGAATGAAAAGTGTTCTCCCTTGGAAAAAAGTTAAGATTTTATCAGTAAATCTGAATATTTTGCAGTGTGAAAGCATTCCTGTGTTATTTGTGTAAGTAACATAAAGAAAATCCTTCTTCAAATCATGTCTACCCCATTTGAGTTCAATAAGAAGGGGTCAACATACTTCTGACTCAGGCTTCTTTGGTGGATCAGCAGTACAGTATCCACCTACAATGGAGAAGATGCAGGAAACACAGGTTTGATCCCTGTGTCGGGAAGGTCCTCTGCAGAAGAAGAAGAAATAGCAACCGACCTCAGTATTCTTGCCTGCGAAATCCCATGGTCAGAGGAGCCTGGTGGGCTACAGTCTATAGGGTCGCAAAGAGTTGGACATGTCTGAGCACTGACAGACTGTCTATATTTTCTCAGAACCAGTTTGTATCAGGAGTTAACCTTGCTCTCTTCATACTAACACAGAGCCATGCTCCTAACTCTACCATTTACAATCACCTTCCTACTTGAGGGACTTTTTATAATGCGTAAAACTAAAAAATATGAACAAGACTCAGAATGTAATTTTGGTACTACTGTTGAGTTTTATTGGCTTTGTCAGTATTACCATGGCAAGGGGTGAAATATCCTATGAACAGTTTAGGGAATATTGATCAAAGTAGGAAAGCATGTAAAAAGACTCTGGAGTGGGGAGTTACTGGCATTCCAGACTATATTTTCCAAGTGTAGTCTGGAGAAAAAACTTGTTATTTTCAAAGAGCTAAAGGTAGATTCCTCTTGGTACTAAGGCTCTTCTTTGTTTGCTAGAAAAGGACCTGCAGCCAGGTTGGGTGTGAAATGACAGGCTTTTGAGTCATGGTCTAGAAGGGAAGGCAGAACAGAGGGAAAGCTAAAATCTTCAGCATAAAGGTTTCATTCTACAGCAAAACTGGGAGGGTCCTAGTACTGAAGTAGAGTGTCTTTGGGTCAATGGTCTTTTAAAATTATCATCTGTGATCCTGTCTTGGAGAACAAATACACAAAATAAAGCGACATTACTGGAGCTTATGTATACAGGTTTTTAATTAACATTGCAGCTATCCATTAAAAAACTTATACTTAGAAAAAGTTTATTAGGTTGTAAAATTATAGGGTTTTAAATTTTATTTATTATTGTCCTTCTTAAGAAATAGGTCAGCAAAGCATATTGTTTTTCCTGGCTAAGGTTCTGGTAGTATCTGACATGATTACAAAACTCCTGAAATTATGTGTAAAAACTTGCTAAGCAGAGTAGACAGTTCCACTCTAACCTAGAAACCAGAGCCAGGAGCTGAGTGACCTGATTCAACCTTTCTTTGCTCCAACATGTTAGGTCTCAGAAGAGGGAAAGTTCCTAGTGATCAGCCTGGCTGCCCAACTCCTGGGCAGAACTGAACTCTTGCAGGAACGCCCAGGTGAACAGTGGTGCCTTCTGCGTTTCCCTCCTTGGTGGGAAGAGGTTGCTAATGAAAGTTTTAGGAAACAGACTTGGTGAACTTTTCTGTAGCCCCTGGCAGAGGTGGGGGTTGGGGGAGGTGATAGGACCAACTCACAGGCACAGGTAGGCTCCAGAGACACCCTGGACTTGGCGGAGTTCAGCTGGCAGCTCACTTGGCCCGTCGCCAGCTTGCAGTCCAGCAGTGGCTGCTGCCCCTTGGGCCCACTGTCCTCTTTCTTTCCTTCCTTCCTCCTGTGTGAGCCCCACTGCTCAGTTCTGTCCAGTTTCCTCCACCAGGAATTTTCCATCATTCCAGCGGCCTGCCTGGACAAATTCCCATGATCTCTCATGACTTATGGACCTCTGTGCCGTGCCTCACATTGCTAGAACTGGCTTCATTTTCTATTTTTAAGATACTCAAGTAACTTCAATGTCTTCTCACTTAGAAAATCCACAAGTTAAATTTGTGGAATGCAGGCAGAGTTATTGGAAATGAAATATAAGGTTACAAAGAATACTGAGGACTTAATTTAACATCCCACCTCCATCTCTGCAATTTAATCATATTTCATGTAAATAGTCATTATTTTTTCAAGTCATAAAATATTAAGTAAACATAGATGATAGCCACTATCTGTGTTTGAAATAAGAAAGAGCCCTACCCCTAACTCCCACACCAAATGTGAGTTCATCTTCCCCCAAGGCAGCCAGGCAAATTCAAGCTCCAGAGCGCCTGTGAAATATAAAGTAATGAAAAGAAAGTGCACAGGCTTAAAAAGAAATAATGATAATAATAATAAAACACTGCTTGCAGGAAAAAATAAATGAAAGGCAGAAAATGAAATAGGTCTCCAAAAGTCATTCCTTAAGACTCTCACGTCTATTCTCCTAAAATAAAACATATCAAATAAAATCTAAGTTCCTCCTGCGTGTCTGTGCTGCACACACACAGTTTGTTAGCAAAGGAGATTGGGTCCCTGGAAACAAGCTGTCTCCTGGTCTTTATCACATCACTCCACTATGGACAACGTTCTTGACCTCTCCCACTGCCCATCACTGTCCCTCCTCTGACCCGAGCGTTGGGGGCTTTCAACTTCCACTTGTTAAAAGCCTGGCCCATCCTCCAGGCTGCAGTCAGGTTCATGACGTCCACGGCAATGTCAAGGACTATCCCCAGAATCTCATTATCTGCTAATCTTTACTTCTGTTCCTCAGATGTCTCCATGAATGGGCTTTGAGTCTGCCGTCTAAAACCGAAATGCACCGTGATAGTCTCCCTTTGTGTCCTGTGGCAGGCAAAGTTCTATCACTCACACTCCTCTTTTGTCAGCCTGCGTGACAAAGCTGTTCACCAGAACAAAGAATAAATGGCAGGAAAGGGTACTCAAAGGAAGAAGTCATGCATTTTTCAGAAAACTCACTGACTAAAAGAAATTATCAAAATCGTTTTTCACTGGGTCTTACTAGGTTCGAGTATGTGGGCACCCTCAGAATTTAGGAAAAACATATACACTTACAGTCTACTGCGCTGGATTTACATATATGCTATTTCAGTGAAAACACACACCATAAAGAATCAGCACTCTGCAAAGTGGAATTAAACGGGGTGTGAGGGGTGGGGGTGAAAGGCAGCCCCCTTAAAAAGGAGTTTAGACATCAAACAAGGTCAAAGAATTTTTCAAAAAGTGGAGAACCAGAGGGAGTGAGCTAAAAGATAAGGGATGGCAGCTGGAAAATGACATCTTAGAACGGAGATTGTAGAAGTATTGTGATTACTGCTGATGGCAACATCTTAAACGTACAACCACAGGGGTAGGCAGGCAAGTAAGGTAGAGACAAGGTCACTGGAGGGAAAGTAGTCATGGAACTGAAAAGGTGAGTCTGGAAAGGTTCCCCACAAAGATGTTAAAACCGCAAAGCATTTTGGCAGTACAGTATAAAAGGGAGCAGGAGCAGAGCCATCTAGGACAGGAAGGAAGTATCCTGAAGTTGGGGACCATGTGGCGCGAGTGGTAAAGAACCTGCCTGCAGTGCAGGAGACATAAGAGACCCGGGTTCAGTTCTTGAGTTGGGAAGATCCCCTGGAGGAGGACAAGGCAGCCCACCTCAATTTCTTGCCTGGAGAATCCCATGGACAGAGGAGCCTGGAGGGCTACACTCCCTGGGGTTGCACAGAGTCGGACAGGACTACAGTGACTGAGCATGTACTCACGCACAAATAACATAGAAAGCTGAAAAGGGTATTTCGAGAAGATGTTTGAGGATATAGGGGATTTTGTTAATGATTGACTATGGGTTTCAGAGGACATAACAGAAGTGTTTTAGAAGGTGTAGGCAGGGGAGGATAGAGAGCTGGGAGAAAGTACTCAGACAAATGGGAAGAGTCTGGTGGATGAAGGTTGACTAGGAAGCCTGAGCTTCTCAAGGTGACCACGTAACACAGGGCTAAAGGGCCTAATGAGATCAAATAGATACTGGAGGCAAGGCAGTGAGCTGCTCCAGAGCACTCTTGCCAAGGGCTAGGAAAGGGCCTGTTTTATGCCAAGCATGGATTAACTCTGGAGATTTCTTTCCAACCACTTCCACCATTCACATCGTTCCCAGTCCGATAGCAAACAGGTTTCATTCTCTATGGTCAGGGAATGACTGCCTGGAACCCTGTAGTATAAAAAACCTCAAGGCCATATTCAGATTTAGGAGAAAAACGAACAAACAAAAAATGGTCATCTCTATTGCAGTATCTGCTCTCTCTAGTTTAAGGTGATCCCTAGAGCTCAGTTCAATTCCTCATTCTCCATCCCAACTCCCACTTTCTAACTTGCTTCTCAGCCTCTCAGGACTTGTACATATGTCACCTCACTTCAGAGGCAATGTCAACCCTTCCTGAAGATCCTCTGTTAATTAACAGAGCTGTTAATTAACAGCTCTCTGTTAATGCACCCCATGTCTCCATGTCCAGACAAGACCTTGCTCCTGAGCATTAAAAACCTGTCTGCAGTTTTCTCCTGGGCTTGGAGCACATCAATGGTGCTCATCAATCCCCTGTCCATGCTACCCCAATCTGTTCCTCTCCCATTTATCCCACAGTATATCCCCATTTGCCCATTTGAACAACCCACGTCTTCTTCGACTCCTCCTTTCCCCCACATCTTATCGGCCACCTATTTCCATCCATTCGATCTCTGAAATTCCTTAAATCCACTCCCTGCCCTCCCTCCCCACTGCCTCAGCCTTGTTCACATCTTCTTCTGAGGAGACTTGGGAAGTAGACTCCACCCAACTCACCCTCCCACAGCCAGTAAGCTTTGTGAAACATTGATTCTCCCTTCTTAAAAGGCTTTAGTGGCTCTGCAGCACAAACAGGGTAAAATTCAAAGTTCTTAGCCCCTGACAGATAACACTGCCCATGTTTATTCATGCGCTTCCATCTCCTACTAAACTATGACCTCTATCAAGAAAGGAATGTATGCCTCCCTTGAGTTCCCAGTAACTGGTTGGAGATGCAAAATATACTCAATAACTGTGAAGTAATCCAAACAGGCAGAGGAAAAGTATAAAAGGCAACTCAATTTTAAAGACTCTCCTTCATGAGAGTTGATATGAAATCATTTTCTACAACTCCTGTGATAGCTGATTCATCTCTACTCTTAGATAAATAGCAAAAGAATAAAAGCCTCTTAATTTAACAATTAAAAAATATATCAAGGGTTGAAATGAAGGTTTTTGTTTTGTTTTTTTTTTGAAATTAGGTCTTAATATATATTTTCTTATATTGGATTCTGGTTCCACCATTTTTGAGGTGTGTAAAACTCTGGGCAAGATGTTTAACCACTGGCCTCAGTTTCATCACTTATAAATTGGAGACAATAACCAACCAATTCAAATGGTTGCTATGGGAATTAAATGAGGTCATGTCTGAAAAGTGTGTTAGAATAGGAAATGTTCAATAAGTAAGTTACTCTGAAAGAGATTGCACATATAGTTTATTTATGAAAACTAGAAACCTTATTGCTATTAGACAATGCAAAACATGTGTGTATTTCCTAGAATGGAGGGAACATATCTTTAGTTTTTCTACACAGTTCAGGCCATACCAAGTCAGCCTCTGAAGGAGTTGGGAGTTTTGTGTCTGGTCTCCCCAACCTCTCCCTCTCCCAACATTTTCTACCCCCAAGACCTCTGGAGAGGTCCCACATGGTCCCACAGCTCCTGGAAGACAGGCAGCAAATCTGTCAGCCCTCTGCAGAAAGAGACTTGGGTCAAAGGGACCATGTGATTAACTTCCAACATTATCTCAAAATTGTTTATTTGTATCTCCTAGAGATACACTGACACAATGAAAAAACTCATTCATTTTTTTCTTTGAACTTACACACTGCCGTTTTTCTTTCAGCATCTTACCTTAAGAAAATGTAAAGTTATCCAGTGTCTCTGCTCTCTTTCCACACATGCAAGAATATTAGAATGATTTAACACAAGTTCCGCTTCCTCCTTGTTCTTACCTAAAATTTAAAAAACTCATTCGTTTTACTGGGCCATTCCTCCTGTAATAAACCAGAAATAAACTTTTTTTTTTCCCACAAAATGCATAACTATTTTGTGACTAGCACATAAAATTTACTATATCCGTGTGTTTTTGACCTCTACAAATAGCAAGTTCATATTCAATCTAGTATCTGAAGAATGCTAATTTGTTGATCATAAATATTTTTAAAATATATAACAATTTTCTATTTTTGTTATATGGTATTTCTTCACTCTTTAATATACTGAAATTCTCAGAAAATGACTTGGGTCAAGTGGACCATCTGATTAACTTCCAACATTATCTCAAAATTGTTTATTGATATGTTCTAGAGATACACTGACACAATGAAAGAACTCATTCAGTTTTTCTTTGAATTTGCACACTGCCGTAAGTTGGTAGGGAATTCTACCCTCCAAGGAGCACTAGTATGAAGCATCTACAAAGCAAATCTTTCTTTTACTGATAATAACTATCTTTTATAACACCTCTTCCATGTATTTCTATGTTTAAAGATCTAAAGATATGACTCCTTAAAAAAAAAAAAAGGAAAAGAGAGGAAGAAAATAAAAAGGATATGGAGGGGTGAATGTCCCATCATATACAAAATGACAATAATTACAAAAAGCCTATTTCATAAATTACTGGGGATTTTACACTGTGATAATATACTGCAAAGAACTTTAAAGTGTTAAAATACGATCACGAAAGGCTGTCCACTTGTGTTCCAAGGACCATTTTTGGTTTGTGAATGCTTTGTTTCTGGTCCATGGTAAGATAAGTATGAAAACTTGAGAGTAAGCATTTAGAACTGTTACACAAATTTGACAAAGTAATTTTACATCTGCTGAATCAAATAATAAAAGATTTGGGCTCCTATTTTGTACGTCTGAATTTTCATTTCATTTTCTAGTAATTCACTTTCACTGTACTTTACAAAGGCAAAGAAAACCTGTCCTTCACCACACATAGTTTGAGAAGCATTGAAAAAAACTATTATTATTTCTGCAGTTTTGCTTAACAACCATTAATTTCTAATTACAAACTAGTTATATGTCATTATTTGAGAAATACTTCCAACCAAGTGTGAGGAATTGCCAGCATACAAACAAGTTCCAAACAAGCCTGCTTTGTATTGGGTAACGTGGTTATTTGGGAGTCAGAAAACAAATTTTCCCATGAAAAAACATAAGCCAGGGGTCAGCTTGGCGTAGCCTACAAATTCCACTTATCGCAAAAGACTGCTAAGCTATACTCTAAAATGTAATCCCTCGTATGTTCTATAGAATTTAATAACCAGTCTTCTCCATTCTCTTGCGATGAAGAAATTAGGCTTCTAATTTCCAACTATGAGAAATTAGTTGGAATTCTAACCCAGTTATGAGAAAAGATAATTCTCAGCCCTGGCATAGGAGGGATAGGGATTGGGGGTGGTGGTGCTTTTTTAACTTTTTTGTTTTATTTTGGAGTATAACTGATTAACAATGTTGTGATAGTTTCAGGTGGACAGCTAAGTGACTCAGCCATATATATACACACACACATGTATCCATTCTCTCCCAAAATTGCCTTCCATCCAGGCCACCACATAACATTGAGCAGAGTTTTCTGTGCTGTACAGTAGGTTTTTGCTGTTTATCCATTTTGAATATAGCAGTGTGTACATGTCCATCCCAAACTCCCTAATTCTCCCTTCCCAGAATGGAGCCACTGGGCTCTTCACACAGAGTCATGAGGAATTAGGAGACCAAGTTTGAGGGAACTCACTGGTCGAGTTAATAAAATTAAATTGAGGGTTCCCCAAGATTCTCTGAGACAGGTAAGGGATGTCTCGCTGGATTTGAAAGCCTGGTTCTTTACCAGAAATGCCTCCATCCTAAACCCCAGGGCATTGTGGTGCACAAGATGGGGAACAGGCTTCATCATGAATGGAAATCTGTCCTCAGGGACCATTGTTTCTCTTCTGCTGTTGTTTGAAAAGATGTGAAGACAAGCCTAGGCTTAGTGAGAAACAATGGAAGGCTCAATTAGTGATGTCTGCCATGGGCAAGAAGAGCAGGTTGGCACAAGAGCTGTGTCTCACTACCCTGAGTGTATCTTGAAGAAATCAGACCCTTGACCTTTTAAGTTCAGCCGTAACCAGGCTGAATTATTAATATTAAGAACATGAGTTTAAAAAATGCCAGGGCATAGCAAAGGGAAACAGCACACAACAATTATATGTCCAATCAGATGTACAGGCACAGTTTTATGTACTGGTCACTATCCAGAATCATTGGCATAATGCTCTCCAAACTAACACAGAAGCCCTGGCCATTGGCCCAGGCCTTCTCTTTTAGGTCTTCATTCTAAATTCTGATGTCACATATGAGATTCTTCTCTTCTCCAAAGACTGTCATTAAAAACCTCCCTAGGGCTTCGCTGGTGGCTCAGTGGTAAAGAATCGACCTGCCAATGCGGGAGACACGGGTTGGATCTCTGATCCAGGAAGATCCCACATGCTGCAGACCAACTAAGCCCGTGAGCCACAGCTATTAAGCCCATGTGCCACAACTACTGAAGCCCACATGCCCCAGAGCCCACACTCCACAACAAGAGAAACCATCACAATGAGAAGCCTGCATATGGCAACTGGAGAGGAGCCCCCTCTCACACAACCAGAGAAAAGCCTGTGCAGCAGCGAAGACTCAGCACAGCCAAAAATTAAGAAAAAAAAAAAAAGAAAAAAGCATGGTATCAGAGTATTTGTGTTCAAACAGACAATTCAAAAAAAAAAACCTCCCTAAAGAAGAGATCCCACCCAGTCATAAGGTAACTATGGCACAATTCTTAATCCAGATGGTCCATATATAGAATTACGGAGGGTTTGTGACCTTGAATGAGGGGAAAGTATCTTGATTTCTAATGGAATTAAGGATTGCTTTCAATTACAAAAGTAGGAAACAAGTTCCAGAAGCATTAGCAATACTTGTGACTTTGTTACTAATGGAAATAAGAGTTATGATCAATATTTCATTATAGTGCTACAGATTTCTTGAAACAACATTTATGCTCATTACTACCTGAAAGAACAGTGCTACACCTTGCTATTTAATGTGTTAACAATGTAGCACACTGCTATATTACTGTAGCACAAGCTTCTGAAAGAACACTTTGATAATTTCTTTTGAATATAATTGACCTCCTTTGCAACTAGTACTTTCATTGTATGCACTTATAAACATTTTTCTAGGAAAGTAGCTATAGCTTCACTACCACCAGAGGAGTCCATGACACACACACAAAAGGTAAGCCTCCTGGGCTTTCAAAGGACAACTATGTAACTCTCTATCTACCATGCAACAGAACTTAATATCCCTCAAACTGAATCAGAAACACTCACATACAGAAACTGAAAAGTGAAAGTGAAAGTTGCTCTTTGCGCCCAGGCCAGAATACTGCAGTGGGTAGCTGTCCCCTTCTCCAGGGATCAAACCCAGGTCTCCCTCATTGCAGGTGGATTCTTTACCTGCTGAGCCACCAGGGAAGCCCAAGAATACTGGAGTGGGTAACCTGTCCCTTTTCCAGTGGATCTTCCCGACCCAGGAATCGAACCAGGCTCTCCTGCATTGCAGGCGGATTCTTTACCAGCTGAGCTACTAGGGAAGCCCTACAGGAAATGCGGGGTCTCATTTATTTATTTATTTTTGTCCTGGGGTGTATTACAGGTGAGAAACTGGCATCTGCTTTTATTTACTCGTTGTTAATAAGACCTATGTCTGTTGAAAATTCGCAATTGTGACCATTTCTGCCTACATAATGTAGGGTGAAAATTAACCAGCAACCATCAGAAGCTTATTTCAGCCATACTCACTTGTTCCCTGGTGGATTGGATGGTAAAGAATCAGCCTACAATGCTGGAGACCTGGCTTTGATTCCTGGTTTGGAAGATTCCTCTGGAGGAGGGCATGGCAACCCACTCCAGTATTCTTGCCTGGAGAATCCCATGGACAGAGGAGCCTGGCGGGCTACATACAGTCCATGTGTTCGCAAAGAGTCGAATATGACTGAGTGACCGGATTGAGCACAGCACAGTCTGGATGAAGCATTACTTAGAAACTTGATGTTTCCTTCCACCCATCTATATACTGTTATTAAAAATAGTGATTCCAACATATATTTACAAGACATGACCCAGTATCTTTTCCTGTAGTAATAATCAAAATAATCCCCCCCCGCCCCCACACACACTCTTTAAAACTGTCCCTAGTAAGTTTCTAGGACCTAAGTTCCAGGACTAGGGCGGAAGGAATGTCTGGGAAGTGGGAACTAAGCAAAGACTTAGGGCTGCTTGAGATTCCTGCGGGGCTGTCAGTGAAAGGAAGTGAAGGAATTCCAAGTGTCATCTAACCTGGGGCGAGTGGGGCGGGGTGGGCTCCTGGTCCCAGGGAAGGTGTCTGAGGAGGTCGGTTTGTGGTGTCAAAGGCCAAGGGCCGGGTCGAGGGCGGAGCTCCGGCTTCTCGCCAGCAGGGTGGCTTGGGGCGGAGCGCAGCCCGCGTGGCCCGGCGGTACCGCGGCACCGCCCACAGCGCTCCCCGGTCCGTCGGAGCGAGGCGGCGCGGCTCCCGAGCCATGGGGCGGCTGCTGGCGCTGAGCTTGCTGGGGATCGCGCTGGCGCTGCTGGGCGAGAGGCTCCTGTCGCTCAGGTAGGGGCTGGGGGCCCTCCCGGGTCCGCAGGGTCGGGATGCCGGGGCTGCGGGGGCGCGGGGACCCTCGTGCTGGGGCCCGGGGCCGGGGACGCTCTCTGCCGGCTCTGCTCCCCGGCCCGCCGAGCGCCACCACCCCACCCCCAGCCGCCCGCAAAACCCCACACAGTTTGGGCTGGATCGCGAGACTTCCTGGAGAGTTTACAAGCTTTTGCTGCTCACAAAGTTCTTTGCTACCTAGGTTGACGAGCTGTGCGAGTGCCGTGCAATTTACTCAAGGGCAAACCTCGTGCTTTAACTTGAAAACAACACTATTACTCATGCACTGAAACTTTAATTATAAAGATTTATTTCAGGTCACGGATCCTGCTTCTCTTTGGTGCCCAAACCAGCCTCTGTCTCTAACAAAGTTGTTCTCCATCCCTCCCCTGCCGCGTTGGAGAAGCTTCTTCCGCTCTCTAATCTTGGCGCGGTAGATCAAAAATACTTGAAATATTCAGCTACTGTTCTTACATCACTTCCTTATTTATCTCCTCGTCCAGGAACCGTGAAGCCAGAATGCCAAACAGGACACGCCTGGTCCTTCTCACATTTTACTTATTATTAAAAAAAACGCGGTAGGCAGATGTCACAGTCTCCAAATTATCAATTCAAATTATATAAGCCTCACGCGAAAGAATTCCAGAAATGCTGAGCATCTGTTCTGTATGCTGTGCTCTCTTAGGCTCCTGTAATAGAGCAAGGCACCGTTCTTACCCTATTAAAGGGAAGGAGAGAAATAAGACAGACGGATAAACTAGGATGTTCAGTGTAGCAGTGTTAGGCGCTCAGTCGTGTCCGACTCTTTGCAACCCCACGAACTGTAGCCCGCTAGGCTCCCCTATCCATGGTATTCTCCAGGCAGGAATAGTGGAGTGGATTGCCGTTCCCTTCTCCAGAAGATCTTCCTGATCCAGGGATGGGAGCCAGGTGTCCTGCATTGCAGCAGATTCTTTACCATCTGAGCTACAGGGACGATCAGGATGTTCAGGACAGGTACAAACCAACCCCTATAGGCTTAAGGAGGAAAAATGACAACTCCTGAAGTTGAAGCTCAGGAGGAAGAGACATTTGACATTGTCCTGGAAGGATGGGTGAAACCCAAGTGGGGAGGAAGGAGGCAGTCCCAGATGGAGGCTGGAGCATGAACAAAGGGTCTGATGTGGGGAAGTTTGGATCTGAGGGGAGCTTAAAGTTAAAGGATGATAACAGTAGGGATAGGTGAAGGATAGCTCTTGAGATGCTTATTAAAGGTATGCTGAGAAATTGGGGCCTGCTTTGATGGGCAAAAGGGAACTGTCGGTGTTTGCTGTGTGTGCTTTATTTTTTAAACAGGAACCTGTTTAAACTTTCTAAGCATAATCAGCTGGACTGTGTAGAGCTGACCTGGAGGCTGGATTGGAGTAGAGCAGTGCTTCTCAATCCTGGCTGTGCCTTAGGATCTCCAGGAGGCCTGCTGTCTGGACTGCACCCCCAGCAGTTCCAATCCTGTTGCTCTGAGTGGGGCCCAGGCATGAGTACTTTTTATTTTTAAAAATTCTCCTGATAATTCTCATATGAAGTTAGAGTTGACAAGTACCAGAATGGAGAGTAAAAAGACCTGGGGAAACTAGTTAAAGTATTGCAGTGGTCTGGCCCAAACTCTGGAAGCCCCGGGGATGAGGGGTAGGTCAAAGGTGATGCTATAGTTTCCAGCTCAACTGGCTTGGCTGTAGCTTCATCTGCTCTAGAGAAACACCAGGAGGACAGTGTCTGTGCGACAGGAAGGGTCAGAGTCGGAGGAGGAACATTCACTGGTAAGAAATGGACATGCTGAGCTTAATTTTCATGTTATATAAATGACTGTCCTGTTCTGCAGAAGGTTATTGAGTTGGATGATTTTGTATGATCTATCCAGCTCCCAGTTTCAAAGACAAGACCACTAAAATTCACAAGCTCATTAGGTTATCCCTATAGTTCAAACCACCAGTGTTTCTATTAATTGAAGTTTTCTTAGTTTATAATTTTTTCTTCTTAATAATCATAAGGCTTTAAATTTAAGTCCCTTTGAATTGGTCCTGGGTGTTCTTTGGAGGGAATGATGCTGAAGCTGAAACTCCAGTACTTTGGCCACCTCATGTGAAGAGTTGACTCATTGGAAAAGACTCTGATGCTGGGAGGGATTGGGGGCAGGAGGAGAAGGGGACAACAGAGGATGAGATGGCTGGATGGCGTCACCGACTCAATGGATGTGAGTTTGAGTGAACTCTGGGAGTTGGTGATGGACAGGGAGGCCTGGCATGCTGCGATTCATGGGGTCACAAAGAGCTGGACACGACTGAACTGAACTGAACTGAACTGAATGATAAATATGGTTGCAAACCTAAGAAAAAGTAGATAAATCTTATTTTTACAGACTGTACCTGATGGGTCATTTAAAATTTAATGTGTCTTTTCTTTATAAAGACTTGACTATAATAAACTTTATTTAGCAGTGACGTCACAGGGTTGTAACCTCATTGGACAACTGAAGCCTCATATTGGCTGATATGAGAAGGTAAGGGGAACGATGGATGGACAGATCTAGCAAAGAAAAATGCAAGACACCCAGTCAAACTGGAATGTCAGATAAACAACAAATCTTTTTTTTAGTATAAACATACCCCATGCAATATTTGGGATGTAATTATACTAAAATAGTATTCATTATTTATCTGAAATTCAAATTTAACTGAGCATCTCACATTTTATCTGGCAACCCTATAAGTGCAGAATCAAGTACCTACTGTTTACGAAGTTTGGTGGAGTGCTTAAATGCATAGCATTTCTCCTTTCAGTCCCTTAGAGTATTTTGAAAAGCAGCATGTTCCCACCTCCACAAAAAGAAAGGCTCTTCAAGAAATAGAGTTTCAGTTTGTTTTTTTGCTCTCATCTGGTGCCTTCTATTTCATTATTCTATTTTTAGAGATGGTACTTTGGCACTCAAGTTTATTTCTCTCCCCCAAGGTGCCCACTTAAATTTCAACTTGGATTTCAGATAAGCAATGAATAATATTTTAGTATAAGTGTGTTATGGATGGATAAATGGAATCAGAGTTGTCTATTTCCTTCTGAACTGTAAGTGGCTAACGTTCCCAGGGGAGGATGGCATATCATACCCAACTTTTCCACTCCTCCCTGCTGCTGCTGCTAAGTCGCTTCAGTCATGTCCAACTCTGTGCAACCCCATAGATGGCAGCCCACCAGGCTCCCCCGTCCCTGGGATGCTCCAGGCAAGAACACTGGAGTGGGTTGCCATTTCCTTCTCCAATGCATGAAAGTGAAAAGTGAAAGTGAAGTTGCTCAGTCGTGTCCCACTCTCAGCGACCCCATGGACTGCAGCCTACCAGGCTCCTCTGTCCATGGGATTTTCCAGGCAAGAGTACTGGAGTGGGTTGCCATTGCCTTCTCCGCCCTAGTTGAACAATAAAGGGGAAAACAGAAATACACAAATGTCTCCAGGCCTGTGCTCCCTCTTCCAAAGTACACAGTCTTGAATGAATCATAAGACTTAAGTGCATAAGAGACCTGTGCCTGAGCAGGAAATCCAGAAATAAGCCCCTGAACTTTCTGCTTGTTGCCTGACATCTTTTATGACAAGTCCACCAAGAAGCTATCCAATGAACACTTCTGAAGGGGCAGCCTGTTTTTCAGCCATCATCCTCCTTATTTATTGTGTGACTACTGTGTCCTGGTCTTAAATGGCTGTGCTGGGTCTTCATTGCTACACGGGTTTTCCTCTAGTTGCAGGGAGTGGGGGCTACTCTCTAGTTGCGGTGCACAGGCTTTTCATTGTGGTTATGTCTCTTAATGCAGAGCATGCGCTCTAGGTGTGTGGGCCTCAATAAGTTGTAGGGCATGGGCTCAGTCGTTAGGGTTCCTGGGCTTTCGAGCACAGGCTCAGTAGTTGTGGTGCAAGCTTTGCCCCACAGCATGTGGGATCTTCCTGGATCAGGGATCCAACCCATGTCTCCTGCATTGGCTGGCGGGTTCTTTACCACTGAGTCACCAGGGAAGCCCTGTGTGCTAGTCTTTGTGTTGAAAGTGTCAGCAGTTCTTTGTATTAAACTAAAACAAACATTTACTGACATTTGGAAAGAAAGCCCTTTGACCTTCCTGCCTTCTCCCAGTCTTCATATCTGTCTTTATATTATATATTTCCTATATTCTATCTGATAAAACTGAAGCTTGGAGAAGCTAACTAGGTAGTTCAATAGTCAGTGCCAAACCTGTACCCCAAGCCAGGTCTTCTGATTCCAGATACAGTTTGCCCCAGTTCCCTGCAGCCTCCTCTCTTGTCTGCCATTGGAGCAAATTTTCCTCAGCTTTACAAGCCTGAGCACAAACTCTGAGTTAAGTAAGAGCATTACAGGGGATGAGGGAGTAAATTCCAAGGGGTTTTACAAGTCTGTATGTGAAAGATAAAGCCCCTGTTTGAATTTAAGTCTGCACTTAAAAGATAAAGTCCCACCAGTGGTTTGTAAATTCAAAGGCAACGCGATAAGGAACAAACCTGGTAAGAAGACTGTGTCCCCTGTTGACACACCAACCTGGTGCATCTTTACTGTTACCACAAAATGAAGCAAGATAATCACTAACCACCCCCGTCTCATTCCACTTGGAAGGTAATGCCCTTTCCTGAGTGAAAGAAATAGAGATTCCTTTCATGCTAATGACTGTTGGTTAAGGGTTCATGCCTTGTAGCCAGATGGCCTGAATTCTCCACTATTTACCTGACTCGTTGGCTTTTTATTTCACCTTTCTGTGCCTCAGTGTCCTAATCTGTAGGATGGGGGTAATCATATTTTATGCTCCATATAGGGGCTGTAAAAAAATCAATGAGTTAATTCTTGCAAAATGCTAGGACAATGTCATTCACATAGTAAGTGCTCAATAATGTTACCTGTGATGATGATGTTGGAGCAGAGGTTCTTAGATTTTTGTGCTGCAGATCCCTTTGGCAGTCTGGTGAAGCCTTGACTCCTTCTCAGCATCATGTTTCTAAATGCATAAAATAAAATACACAGGATTACAAAGCCATCTTAAATACTAAGTTAATACTAACTTACTTAAATTCTATTGTCAAACTATCTGAAAAATCTAATGTAGGATATATTAAGCCTTAAATATATCTAGAGGTCGTTGAGTACCTAACAGTAGGTACTGTGAAGCCGAGATGAGTATAAATGGTATTTTGAGATATCTACAACTGAAATGTTATGAAACAGCGTCTGCAGTTCCTGTTAGTGACAGTCCCAGGTACTACCAGTAGAAAGCTCAGTGGTTTGTTGCCTACACTCATCATCAAAAGAAATGCTCACTTTCAGTCGGAGGTTTAACTAAAGATGTGTTTTCCCCCCATCTGAGTTCATAGACCCCTGAATTTTACCCTTGGACTCCACGAAGGTCACTGGGCCTGAAATTAAGAACCCTGATGTTGGGACTTCCCCAGCGGTCCAGTGATTAAGAATTTGCCTTGCAATGCAGGGAATGTGGGTTCGATCCCTGGTTGTGGAACTAAGATCCCACATAAGGCCTATAGACCTAAACTGACCTGCCAAAGGTCATGCAGGCTTATTGCTATGACAGAAACATGGTCTACCTCTTTCACTACTAACACTTTAGATACATGTTAGCCCTCTTATTACTGATTACCTTTTATCACCCATGAGTATCAGCAGCAGCATCCTCATCACCAGTATTAACTGCTACTGCTTATGTTAGGCTAAATATACTTGTTTTCCAATAAAAATTAATTAAAAAAAATACTTGTTTTCCCTTTTAGTCACTCCTGGGGCTCATAGATTTGAGATCTTTTTTATTTATTTTTTTTTACTGCTTAATTTAAAATTTTTGTTGGTTATTTTATTTTTAATTTTCTATTATGTCCATATATTTTATATATTTATTTTATTCATTTCTTTTTATTTCATTGCTTTATCGCTATGTTGTTTTAAGAAATTTAATACTATTTTAGTTATATGATTCCAAATACATAGTGATTAACATTTTAATTAGAAACTTTAATATTATATATATACACATATATGTGAACTGCCAAGATACATAGTTGCCACTCCCTTTTGGTAATTCTGAGTTATCCAGGCTGAGGTTTCTTCCATTTTGCTGAGAAAACAGTAGCCTTCCCCATATTCAGCGTCTAGAAGTCCGAAGAGGCAAGGATATGATGGAAGAGAGACACGGTCATTCTGGCTCTTAGAAGTGTGGTATGCGTGAACCGCTTTGAAAAATGCAGACTGCTCCGTAAGCACGATTGTCGCTATTTGTGTACATAGAGAATACAAAGAAGGTGAGACGGTGAGAAGAGGGGAAGCCTTCAAGCAGCAGAGCCCAGATGTGCTTGTCCACCTTGCTTGGTGAGCTGCTGCTCCAGGGCGGGAAGCAAGAGTGAAGATGCTTTACCAAAGTTCAACATTTTCTCGTTAGTTCTTCACTTCTGTTTTTACGAAATGACAACAGCAAGTCGTTTTGCTAGAGTAGTTGGTGCTCCTCAACCTCTTAAAAGTATTTACGTGGCATCTCCTGTGAGCCAGGCTCTGAACAGTGCCATTTTCTCTCGGCCTGCTTTCAGTCACTGCGTCATTCTGCAGAGGGTCTGAGCAGTTTTCAGCTCCCCTGGGTCTTCTGGTTCTACATCTGAGGCTCTTCCCACAACAAAAGAGCTATGAGAAGTGGGACTTGGTGTCATGTTTATATTTGCATAGGAACGTGCATTGCGAGCTGTATTTGCTGGATTATTGGCTTCATTTTATGGCCCATGTTCACATAGAGAACTCTGTGATATGCATTTTTATTTTAACTTCAGTTCTGGTGCTATTTTATGTTCCTACCCTTGTTTTCCATCTTCTCCTTTATCTGCTTTAGATTTGTGCTGTGTTTTTTTTTTTTTTTTTTTTTGTATTGCTGTAAGCCTCTTTAAACCCTTTCTGCTACAAAGCAGGGATACATAAACAGATAGATTTTTTTCTTTTTTAAACAGGAATCGACTTAAAGCCTCCAGAGAAGTGGAATCTGTAGACCTTCCTAATTGCCACCTGATTAAAGGAATCGGTGAGTCTGAGAAAATGCTTGTTACACAGCTCACATTGTTTGGCCACTAACACTAAAAAATTCACTATGAGTATTTTGGCACATAATTACTGTTTATCAGAGGAAAAATCACATTAGATCAGCAAAACCTTTTCATCTCTTTTGATCTCATGTACCCTGTATTTCTTCTCTCTTACTCTCACTGTGATTTATTAATGATTTGTTCAACCCTATGTTTGTTGTTAGATTTCTTGCTTGTTTAGTGACTTTGCTGAACTATTTTTGTCAGGTCTGTATTCTTTGTCATGTGTGGCAACTGAATTCTATGTAACATTAGCCCAGGAGTTAGTTGGTGAAAGTAAGCCAGAAGGAAGAGAAGTTATAGAAAATAAAAATCTCCTAACAAAATCTCCACTTCCCACAAATATTACTCAGCTATAAAAAGAATGAAATAATGCCATTTGCAGCAACATGGGTGGAACTAGAGATTATCATACTAAGTGAAGTAAGCCAGACAAAGACAAATATCATATGATACCACTTATATGTGGAATCTAAAAAATTACACAAATAAACTTATGTATAAAACAGAAACAGATCCAGAGACAGGGACTTCCATGGTGGTACAGTGGATAAGAATCTACCTGCCAATGCCGTGTATATGGGTTCGACCTCTGGTCCAGAAAGATTCCACATGCCACAGAGCAGCTAAGCTGGTGTGCAAGTACTGAGACCATGTTCTAAAGCTCCTGAGCTACAGCTACTGAAGCCTGAGCGCCTAGAGTCCACGCGCCATAACAAAAGAAACCACCACAATGAGAAGCCTGGGCACCACAGGAGTCCGCCCCGCTCACCGCAACTAGAAAAGGCTTGTGCACAGCAGCGAAGACCTAGCACAACCAAAAGTAAAGAAAGAATGAATAAATAATTTTTTTATTTTTTAAAAAAGAAATAGATCCACAGACATAGAAAACAAACTTTTGGTTATCAAAGGGGAAAGGGGAGGTTGGGATAAATTAGGAGTTTGGGATTAATACATATACACTACCATATATAAAACAGATAAATAATAAGTGAAGCACAGGGAACCCTGGTGTGCTGCAATCCATGGGGTTGCAGAGAATCAGACACAATTTAGCGACTGAACGACAACAACAAGGTCCAGTGTATTGTGTAGCACAGGGAACTATACTCAGCATTTTGTAATAACCTGTAATGGAAAAGAATATATATATATGCACATATAACTGAATCACTATGCTATATACATAAAACTAACACAACACTGTAAACCAACTATACTTCAATAAAAAGTAAATGATTAAATTTTTAAAAAATTTCCACCTCCCACAAAAATAACCTCAGACACAGAGTTTCTATTTTATCCTTTCTGGTATTTCCAGTGCAAATCCAAACAAATATATGCATATACATTTATATCTATTTTTTCACAAATGACCTCTTAGTATAAAATTATATTCTGCAACTTGCTTCATTCTGAACATGAAGAGATTTCCACATTAGCACTTGTAATAGACCTACCTCATTCTTTTTAATATTTGCATGTACCATTATTATTTAACCAGTTCCTTAATGCACATTGGAATGGTTGCGATTTTTTGCAACTACAAGCAAATCAGTGAACATCATCGTGCATATAGCTCTTGCATCTTTTTTACATGAAGGATAGTTTTCAATAGTGAGATTATTGTTCACTTAGCACATATATTTAAAGTGTTGATAGTGTTTGCTAAATTGCCCTCGAGTTGGAACACGAATAAACTCAGGACCTCATATTTACAACCACATTCACTCCAGACAGGATTCATAATGCACTTTTGTCAAAGTAGTGGAACTTTTATGGATCATACAAAGAAGGCTTCAATTTCATGCCATGCAATACTCGGTCATTTCAGTTGTCTCCAACTCTTTGAGACCCAGTGGACCTCAGGCTCCCGCCTGGCTCCTCTGTCCATGGGATTCTCCAGGCAAGAATACTGGAGTGGGTTGCCATGTTTTCCTCTGGGAATCTCCCCAACCCAGGGATTGAACTGTTATCTCTTGCATTGCAGACAGATTCTTTACTGCTGAACTACCAAGAAGCCAATTCATGGAACCTGTTAGTTTTCAGAGCAGCCTTTTCAAGTTCAGAGTTTCTTTCTGGTTCTGCTCCCTGTCCTTCTCTATACATCTGTTTCCTCTGTGCTCTTGTCTCCTTTTCCCATTGCTACTTCTGTACTTTTTCCTAGTCCTGTCTCCCTTCACTAGACTCCTTGACTTCTTTCTCCTGGGGTTTCCCCTTTTTGTTTGTTGCCCAAACACTGAGCAGGAAGATACAAACTCGGTGTCAAATACCCAACTGTTGGACTGAAAAGGGCTATGCTGGATAATACAGACTGTCCTAAAATTCAGGTTGTCTGAAGTCCTGAGAAATTCAGCAAATGCATCCTTCTTGCTGGCTGCAAGCAGGAAGAGCTCCTTGGAATCGGTCACTTAGCAGAAGCCAGATGGCAGCTGAGAGGGACCTGTTCAGGTTGGGAGGTTGAGTTAGCGATCCTGGAGGTTACTTTTGCTACCCAGTTAATAATTGTAAAATTATTAAACAGCCTTGCATCTGTGAAGCCCACCTTCTGTGGATTCAAGTCTCAGGGCAGACGACATTACAGGACAGACTGTCAAGTGCATTGCTGCTGCAACTCACTGGGACAGAGAGCTCCTCGGAGAAAAACAAGTCCAGCAACATTTGTATTCTGAACAGGCGTCCAACTGTGTTTGTGACCTTTATGTTGTGATGTGTGCGAGCTGCTGTCTGCAATTGGGAAGAATGAGGAAATCTGTCACCTGTGGCCCCTCTTGTGAAGCGTTTAATGTCTCTGAGGCACTTCAAAAGGCAGTGGAGCGAAGACGTTGAATGATTAGAAGCACATTTGGGATACATTTTTAGATCTAATTAGAATTGTATTTTTCTTTTTTTCCCTTTCTTCTTTGCTTTTGCTCTCTGGTTAGCATACACTATGTGAACATTTGTTGAGGGCTATGTCAGGGATGCATAATGGTTAATAATAGCTTGTGGTTATATGTTTTTAACAACAGTTGCTTATTCAGTGGTCTTTGACTACAAAGGATTAGTAGGGTATAGTTTCCCATATGGGCCAAAGCAACTTCTCATGGTAGGCAGCAGGAATACAGGGGTTCTGTTTTTTAGTTTCCACTTTGGGAACAGTAGCAGCCACGCACTTGAGGCCAGCTAATCCCTCCAGGAGGTACGACCATATCCCCTGCCCCACCCCTCCCCATCCACATCAAGATACGCACACAACACACACATACACACACACACATCAAGGCTACATTCATCATGACTGGAAATGAACTCTTAGGTGCTTTATACGTATCATCTCATCTCATGTCTGTTTTAATAAATAAATAACCACTGCCACTGGAGAAGGAAATGGCAACCCACTCCAGTATTCTTGCCTGGGAAATCCATGGACAGAGGAGCTTGGTGGGCTACAGCCGATAAGGTCACAAAAGAGTCAGACACGACTGAGCGACTAAACAACAGCAACAATTACCACCACACATCATATAGGATATGTGCCTTCAGGGGGGTCAGAAAGTAAGTTCACTACTTATTCCATTTCTTGTTTGTTTATTCCTTTCTAGTGTATCTAACCGAAACTAAGATTTGGCATAATATCTATATCTAAATAATAAAAAATATGCGTAAGGAGCTACTTAATTCTATTTGAAGTTTAAAACATTTTAAAATGTCTTTAAAAAGCTGGCATTCAGAGTCCTGGACTAAAAATTTTGAATGGATTATTTCTCTTGAGTTAATAAATGATTTTATACATTTGGTAGTCAAGATTTTTATAACTGCTGCTTGAGAGATTTTTTTGTTTTTTAAACATTAAAGTTTGTAGCTCTTGTCATCAAGTACTTTGCAATTTACCTATGAAAAGGGAAGCAGAAAATCTCACTGTGTGAGATACGGACATTTTTTTGTTTTTCTTTTTATAACAGATAAGGATCTAAGGCTCAGAGAGGTTAAATTACTTTAGCAATTTTTTTTTCAATATAGTATCTTCTCCCAGAGTCATTAACACATATATCTGATTAATGAACCAAAAAAGTGGAAAATAATCGGCTACATTACATTTTGGATACTCTGTTGGGTATGAAGGGCTGATCAGCTATTATAAAGTTATAGTAAGTAACTTATAGAAGAAAGAAATTGATTTTCTTTTATGTGACAGTCCAAAGACAAGCAAATGGCCTAGGGTTATTAGATGACTGTATTTCATGTGGTCATTCTGAGACAAAGGCTGATGAAGCAACACAGCTATCTTCAACATATCATCTTGGTCCAAGACTAGAACTCCAGTTGTTGCCATGTCCCAGCAGGAAGGGGTAGAAAGAAAATTTACCTAGACATTTTTACTCTATTTTACCCAGTAGTTGCATACACCTTGTTCTTTAATGTCTCATTAACCTGAACTCAGACAAACAGCCACCTTTATCAGCAAGAGAGACTTCTCTGATGGCTCAGTCGGTAAAATATCTGCCTGTAATGCAGGAGAATTGGATTCGATTCCTCGGTCAGAAAGATCCCCTGGAGAAGGGAATGGCAACCTACTCCAGTATCCTTGCCTGGGAAATCCCACGGACGGAGGAGCCTGGCGGGCTACAATCCCTGGGGCCACACAGGGTCCAATTCGAACGAGCAAGCACACACATGTTGCCATGCACCTGTAGCTGAACAGCAATAAGGGAAGTATGGCTCCTGGGGAGGGGTTAGCCTTCTCTGACACAGATAATTGCTAAAAACATAAGAAGGGATCAAAATCAGATGTGCTAAGTTACAAGACTTTCTAGAGAAAGATGGTTTGAAAGAGGTTTGAAAGAAAAGTACAACATATGAATTGATGAAGATCTTGGTGAAAGGCATGGAAGAAAATATTTTAAGGAAAAAGCCAATGTATAGAATCGACCACAGCTGGATTTACAAAGTCAAGTGTTCTCAAAAAAGAATCAAGGAATGGTTCTGACAGAGAAATTTCATTAAATGCTAGGTTGTATTTGTTTCTATGTACTTTTAAGTGAGAACAAAAAACTTGAATCCCAGCTTCCCAGTTTGTGATCTTAACCTTTCAAAGGCTCAATATTCTCTACTCTAAAATAAGAGATAATATTATCACTTCTTAGAGTTATGAAAATTATATGAATTAACATGTATAAAGTACTTATAAGGAGCCTGGTACTTGGTGAACACAATATATGTTTATAGTTAAACCTGTTACTTACCAATGCTACTACTGTTTCTATTATTGAATCAGAGGAGGAAAAACATCTCCAGCTTTCACTACTTTTACAATAATCATACTGAAAGGGTGTTATGAGATGACAAAGGCCCACTGTTGTATTGGCTACAGAAGTGAAGATGGGGGAGTAGATCTGGAAAATATTCTAAAGAAGCTACAGATATGACTTTTCCCCCTTGAAATTAGGCAACAGGATGAAACAGAAGTTGCAATGTGGTCAAAGTGAACATACCTTTTAAAAATGTTGCTCTCTTCTTGATTATTGAAAGAATATGTTTTGTAGAAATTTTTAAAACAAAGAAAAGTTTAAAGAACTTTTGAAGTTTAAAAGGAAAATCACTCAGCCCAAAATCCCACCACCCAGAAAAACATGGTTAGTTTTTTTGTACATATCTTTTCTTTGTCTATGTGTGTAGGCATGTACACATTGAAATTGTCTTAAATAATTTTTCAAGAAAAACAAATTTTAATTAATTGAGCTCCTACTAAATGGATCTAGAAAGCAGAACTTGGGCTAGAATTCTGTGTGCACATGTGTATTCATATGTTTGTGTTTTTGTGTGTATATGTGGTGAAGGGTTCCTTGGTCTTTGCTCTTTACCATTTGAGAAGCACCATGGAACTTTTGGTGGGTATCACAGACCCATTTTTGAATCTGCTGAAAGCATAGAACCTTTTTCACAGAAGATAGCTGTACATGTACAGGACATTTTGCATTGCACAGAATTTCAGAGGGCTCATAGAGTCTTTAAAACCCATTTGTGGCTCCACAGACCCGAGGTTAAGAACTCCTCCAGCACACTATGCTTAGACATAGCTCTCCACTTTCTGAGACAATAAGCATATGGGTCATCTTTATGAAGTGAAGTTCTTGACTTTTTCTTTTTTTTTTTTTGCTTTTCTCCACTGTGATGGAACAAGCAACACTAGAGGCAGTGCAGCTAAATGCAAACTCAAGAAGCAAAACCCAAATAGCTGGATAGGTGCTGTTTGTTTTTGACAACCTAGAAATAATCTTGGAGACATACTCTGGAGAGGGCTTAAAGGGGAAGACTGAATTTTGTGGACTCAAAGAATGCGTCATGATTTGGCTTAATCTAAGCCATTTTTCTTCTTTTCTGTGTTTGGGTCTATTATCTGTCCATGGAATTTACACAGTGAGACCACTGGGAAGGTCTTATGTCTAATTATTTGCTGTGCTGTGTGGAGTGTACTGCAGACAATCAATAAACAATCAATAGTAATTGTAGTCTGTCTCAGAGACTGCATTGAAGCTTCAACTGGCTTTAGGTGCATGGTATTTTTCATTAATTTTCTTTTGCCAGTTTTTTTTTTTAATCTAAAGCCTAAATTTAAAGATTAAACAGAAAGCTCTTTGCTTATGAGATCGAACAGACATTGTTTTTTAAAGAGGGACTATATAATCCCAGGTGTTTTATCTCTGGTAATGAGAGAAATGTCTGTGCTCGCTTCAGACTGAATGAGCCGAGAAAGGGACAAGATATTTGCATGGTTAAATGACGATGAGTCCTTCATTCTGAAAGTAATAGTCCCCTGATGGCAATTACTTTTGTATAGACATCTGGCTGTTTATCATAAGAGTATGCAGATGTCAACTTTTTTGGTCTCATAGCTAGAAATGTAGTGATTACTTGACTTTGATTTGAGTAAACATAAAATCTCTAACATTTAAAGTCAGAAGTTCACTGCAGGAAAGGATTTGGACTGACGTTTATTAAAGAGAATGGTTCCTTGGAAGAAAAAATCAGAACCGTGCTGAAAGATACAGACACTGATAAAGTAAACAAAGCTCTACCTAACAAATCACAGAATTTGAACATGACATCTATTTCTTGAACTTAACAGAAGCTGGCGCTGAAGATATTGACATACTTCCCAATGGTCTGGCTTTCTTTAGTGTGGTGAGTATCTTCCTTCTCCGTCTCAGTGGAAGAAATACAAGGAAGTTTGATGAGGCCTGCAAAGCAGTCACTTGTTTTTCAAGTTCCTCACTTTTAAAATTATATTCTGAAAACAAAAGACAGGTCAAACAGGATCTTGGAAATTTACCTCCCGCTTCTCTAAATATAGGGATGAAAACATCTTTGCCAATTGACTTATTACTCTTTATGTCCCCACTGCCTTGCACTAAAATATTCCAGTGCAATCTGTTTGTTATTAAAAATGATATCTGGAGCATGACTGTGGACATTGATAATACATTATGCTATTTTAAATGCAGCATATACCTTTCTTTCCATTCAACATTCAATTTAAAGCTAGCATTCTTGCTGTTATTTATTTTTGAACAATACATTAACTCCCAAAGGAAGGCCAGTACTTTTTCTTTCTTTTCGCTGCTGAAAGGCCTATATTATCAGTGGAAAGTCATTGACTGAGTTTACCCTTCACTTTTGCCTTAATTTTTATAACCTGAAAAGTAACAATCTTTTCAGGCATATATTTTAAAGACTTTAAAATGGATTGGCCAGGGTGATGCTAGGTTATACCAATATGCATTCTAATTGGAAAACCGTATGTATGGGCCAAAGAGGAAGTTCTGCCTCTCTCTCCTCCCTAGAATGGGCCAACGTGATGGACCTCAGAATCTTCATGGGTTCCATTTTTCTTGAGAAAGAAGAATCCAACTTCGGGACTTCCCTGGTGGTCTAGTGGCTAAGACTCCTTGCTCCCAATGCAGGGGGCCTGGCTTTGATCCCGGGAACTAGATCCTCGTACACAACTAAGAGTTTGTAGGCTGCAACTAAGATCCAGTGCATCCAAATAAATAAATATCTTTTAAATAAAGAAAAAAGTATCCAACTTTGAAGGCAGCCTGTAGGTATTCTGTTCCCTCTCAGCAGCCATTATTTTCAGACTCTGAGACTCAGGGAAAGATGTGAAAAATTTGGAGATGCTTAGAAGACAGTAGCGACACTAACAAAATAGCTGTCAGACTTATGAGAAAGGTGAGAGAATGCAGCTTAGATGGGAATGAGGGTCAGAACACTCTTCGGGTTCTTGATGGTTTTTATGTGAAAGCCTGTGAGCAGCTGGTTGTTTACCATGGAGGAAGAAAAAAAATACTGTAAGTTTTGGCAGAAGCTTGGATATTTATATTAAATTTTCAAACTACAACTTTAAAAGAAAAATTGTAGTTAATTACCTACTCACAATAATTAAATGATATTTCTGGGGGGACTCTGGGTTTGTGTAGAAGCATGTGTTTGCACATATGGCTTACAGTCTTAGGGAAAAGTGCTGAAACTCCTCGTCAGCATTGTACATAACCAAAGACACAAATACCTAGAGTAAAGGAGAAAGCAGTTGCTTGACCCCCCCCCCCCCCTCCCTTTTTTTTTTTTCCAAAGAAGCTGTTCTCAGAGATTTGGGTAATCCAGAAGTCATCTATTTCAAGATTTCATACCCATAAAAATAAATCTGAATTAGGAGGAGCAAGGTCTTCAAATACGTAAATCGACAGCCATTTTTAGTGGAGAGATCTAATATAGTCACAGTGATCTTGTAGTCAAGTCAACAGAATTTCTTCTGCATGATTTTCTTATATCCTTCCTTGGTTATATGACTTTTTACTGATTTAAAATGATTTACTTTCATTTTACTGATTTTAAAAATTTACTCAGCTTTGTCTCTAATATTTCCTAGTATGTTGCTCCTTTCTAAATGAATAACTCCTACATCGTGGCATTTGTTTATTCTTCCAAGCACTGTAGCCCATTAACCCATCCCATTCAACAATTAGGGGCAACCTCAAAACTAACACCACATTTAATGAGGACTTGGATGACATAGAATAGAATAGAGATTTAAATGACAGTGTAAATGTACTTGAAACTGCTGAACTGTACACTTAAAAATAGTGATAATGGTAAATTTTATGTTATGTATATTTTATCACAAATGGAAATAAAATTTTAAAAAGAGATAAAAACAGGTTTAAATGATATCTTAAATTAAGATAATTATTGAGTGTTATTGGGGCTTCCCTGGTAGCTTAACTGGTAAAGAATCTACCTGCAATGCAGGAGACCTTGGCTCAATTCCTGGGTTGGAAAGATCGCTTGGAGAAGGGTTAGGCTACTCTCTCCAGTATTACTGGGCTTCCCTGGTGGCTCAGATGGTAAAGAATCTGCCTGCAATGCGGGAGACCTGGGTTCCTTCCCTGAGTTGGGAAGATCCTCTGGAAGAGGGTGTGGCAACCCACTCCAGTATTCTTGCCTGGAGAATCCCCATGGACAGAAGACACTGGCAGGCTACAGTCTATAGGGTCACAAAGGGTTGGACATGACTGAGCAACTAAGTGCACATGAAGAGTTATTACATCCCTGGTAGAGCTAGCTTCCTGTGCATCAATACTCTATTGTTTATGGTACGTTGATAAAGAAGAGAGATTATTAACCACTGAATTGTCAGTGCCATGGAACAATGGCATAATTCCAGTTTATTCTGTTTGTTGGATCTTGAAGTTGTATAATTTGATAGATATTTTTTAATTGGAGAAAATGTGTATTAAATACAATTTGAGCATAAAGTAAGGTTTGAGGGTAGGTTTTTGGACTTTGCTGGTGGCTCAGATGGTAAAACATCTGCCGACAATGCAGAAGACCCAGGTTTGATACATGGGTTGGGAAAATCCTCTGGAGAAGGAAATGGCACCCCACTCCAGTACTCTTGCCTGGAAAATCCCGTGGATGGAGGAGCACGGTAGGCTGCAGTCCATGGGGTCACAAAGTGTCGAAACTTGGAAAGGTATTCTTTTAAATTTGCATAAAGTATGACTTGAAAATGTTAAAAGAGAAAAGACCTCAATTATTTCAGTGAGTGCTGAAAAAGCATTAAATAAAATTCAATTCTCATTCCTGATTAAAAGCTCAAAAAAAAAAGACTAGAAGTAGAAGGAAACTTCCTAGAAACCTACAGCAAACATCATTCTTAGTGGTGAAACATTCACTGCCTTCCCATTAACGTTTAGAAAAGGAAGAAACTGCCCTAAAATGCTGTAACCATCAGTAATCTACTAAAGTTCTTAATAACCCAAGAAAACAAGAAAAAGAAATACGATGTAGGAAAAAGGACGAACCTGCCATTAATTTCAAGCGTGATTACTTGTTTTTCTAAACAGTCCAGGAGATTAAACTGACAGACTCTTAGACCTAATAGGAAGTTGAGTGAAATGGTTGGATTCAAAATGAACATATAAAACTCAATGACTTTCCCATGCACTAGGAAAAACCAAATAGATAATGTAGTAGTAGTACTACTACTGCTACTATTAATAAGATTTCATTTGAGTAGCAACTTGATTTCTGAAATTTATACATAAAAATAAATGAGCAGATATATTTAAGATTATTTTGTAAAGGTAAAGCAATGTGGTGTGGGATAAATACATAGTATGTATAAATACATATATAGTATATACTAATATATATGTAATGAATAAAGCTGTAGTAATTAAAAAGTTGCATATTAGCACAGAAATAGGGCACAAGTCCCCAAACAGACCAATATGTAAACAAGGATCTAGTACATGATAAAAGCAACGTTTAGAATCAGTGGGGAAAGGACAGCCTGAGTACCTGCCATGCACTGACAAAGTTCCACCTGATGTCCCAACGGGGAGAGGATGGGTATGTGTCAGAGAGCAGTTTATTCCCTCCCTCAACTCTGTGTTATCTCATGTCCACCAACCTTCTGGTTACCTTCTGAGGAGACTACACCCCTCATCTCTGTCTCAACTCAGAAATATCAGATACTGTTTGGCTTTCAGCCTTCCACCCCCCAATTATTATTTTCTTATTGTTTCATCTCTGCCTTCTTTGTGTTTCTAGCTTTATGCCAGCACCTTTAGCCAAAGTATCAGTTATTTATAGTCGCTGCTGCTGCTGCTGCTACTAAGTCAATTCAGTCGTGTCCGACTCTGTGCGACCCCATAGACGGCAGCCCACCAGGCTCCCCCGTCCCTGGGATTCTCCAGGCAAGAACACTGGAGTGGGTTGCCATTTCCTTCTCCTCTTTAGAGTCAGACACGACTGAGTGACTTTACTTTCACTTTTCACTTTCATGCATTGGAGAAGGAAATGGCAACCCCCTCCAGTGTTCTTGCCTGGAGAATCCCAGGGACGGGAGAGACTGGTGGGCTGCCGTCTATGGGGTCTCACAGAGTCGGACACGACTGAAGCGACTTAGCAGCAGCAGCAGCAGCAACTATAAATAAGTGATACTTTGGCTAAAGGTGCTGGCATAAAGCTAGAAACACAAAGAAAGCAGAGATGAAACAATAAGAAAATAATAATTGGGGGGTGGAAGGCTGAAAGCCAAACAGTATAGTTGCTACTTTAGTCCATAAAAATACTTAAGCCTTTATATTTAACTTTTGCTCTGTTTTCAAAAGGGTCTAAAATGTCCAGGCCTCCACAGTTTTGCACCAGATAAGCCTGGAGGAATACTAATGATGGATCTAAATGAAGAAAACCCAAGGGCACTGGAATTAAGAGTCAGCCGTGGCTTTAATTTGGCTTCATTTAATCCACATGGTATCAGCACTTTCATAGACAGTGGTAAGAACTGATGAGCTACCAACATTAAAAAAAAACAACAATGGTTTGCAAATAACTGGAAAATAGATTTGGATCATATCTGTATAAGAGAACAATTAACTCATGAATTGTTTCTATATCCTTCATACAAATAAGTCCAACATTCCCTCTTCAGCTGGCAGTAAGTTATATTACATTTTGAAATTTCTAATAGTTATTAATTACACCTGAAAGAATGTTTAGATTTCATAACCTTTTCATATATCTATTTTCATTGCATTGAAAAAGAGCTATATTTCTAAGTTAAACTATAAACGGATTATCCGTGAATTCTGTATATGGAGTGAGAAACACTCTTTCTTAAAGGTCAGGAGACCAATGATCAGAAATAACACTAGACAGACAGTGATGGGAAAGATAGGGAAGAAGAATGATCTGTTAGGTCCTCTAACAGCTTATACATTCAGCCTTTCCTTGCCTGTGGTATTTAAATGTCAGTGTCTACCCAGAGGTCTTGTGGTTATATCTTGTAAATGAACTCTAGTCTCTCATTTTTTTAGGTGACACCATTTATCTCTTTGTTGTAAACCACCCAGAATTCAAGAATACAGTAGAAATTTTTAAATTTGAAGAGGAAGAAAATTCTCTTTTGCATCTAAAAACAATCAAACATGAGCTTCTTCCAAGGTAATTAGTCCTTTTGTTCATTCTCAGATTTATTGCTGCCTTTTTCAGATATTCCATATCATGGTCCTTTCATCTTTTGTAAGAGTTGAAATACATACACACACACACATAAACAAATAACATATATTTATATGTATATGTGTATGTATAGTTTCCTTGCAACTTTACTTTTCATAAATATTTACATGAATGTAAAATTTTGAATGAAACCAGTATTTTAGCCATGGCAAAATTACATTATCCAAATTCAACTCAGTATTGAAGTGATTAAATTGTACACAGATTTTTAACCCCCAAGAAAGAGTCTTTAGAAACTCTTTCAAATGCACATCCTTTCAAACTGGGAAATATAACAGGTTCATGAGACCTTTTTAGGTCCCAGAAAAACTTGCTCAGAATTTCTACCATGATGACCACTAACTGAATTTATATTCATATAGTCTACTAAATAAAAGATGCAGGAATTGCATGGTTTCAGAGTTTTCTGTTTTAGTCTATACTGTAGAGATTAATTGTCCCTTAATTTGAAGAATGGGCTTCCCTGGTGGCTCAGCGGCAAAGAATTTGCCTGCAATGCAGGAGACGCTGGTTCCATCCCTGGGTCGGGACGATCCTCTGAAGGGAATGACAACCCACTCCACTGTTCTCACCTGGGAAATCCCACGGACAGAGCCTGGCGGGCTACAGCCCATGAGGTCGCAAGAGCCAGCCGCGACTGAGTGACTAAACAACAGTAGTTTGCTTGCAGAGCAGGGAAAGTTGACATCAGTGTTCTATGCAGACTCGCTTGAGAAACGAGGAAATGCTGGCCTGCAGGGGATTTGCTTTTCAGAGCCGTCTCGAGAGTAGAAGACAAACCTCACCATTGTTCCTTCTGTCACCTTCCATTTCAGATGACTCATCACACAAATAATAATAATACCTGTCCTGCCAAGGAAGAGTAGCCTGCTTTATATGGAGTTTGTATGCTTAGTATGGAACTAACATGAAATGTTTTCACAAGGTAGCCATGGGCTCCTGGCCCTAAGAATTGGAAGTGTATCACTACTACTTCAAGAACACAGCTGGTTGATGAATATTTTTAATATCTACTTCTCTGTCTAGAACTTAAGTGTGTAGCTGCCAACAATTCTTCCAAAAATTCACTTCCTAAGACATAGGAGCTTAAGTGCCCTCCAGGCAGCCTTTGCTTTAGGGAGCTCTTTCAGAAAGAGGGGACCCACCTTCCCTGTAGCTCTGTTTTTTCTTTAACAAAGGGGAAAGCCGCTCTTTCAGAAATTTTTGCATAGGGTAATTGGAATTTAAATTTAATAACACCCTTACCTAACTGGTTTTAAAAATGTAATTGTTTTCAGCATATAAATCTCTCACCTGAAGCACCACACTATGGCAATTTCATCATCCGTCTATCTGCAAGTGTTTATTGAGCGCCTGTTCATTCTCGGCAGGTCGGCTTTGCGAGTCAGGTAGAAATTGAACAGTCAACCTTAGTATGACTAATAACTAAGCAAAGGAACTCAAGAAAATCCAGCAGCTGAGAAAATGGAAGCTAGGTAAATGCTCTCGACAGCCCAGCCAGCTCACCAGCCAGTGAGGCTCCATCAAGCTTGTACTGTGGATAGCTGTGCCCTTCCACGCTGTTCTTAAACCTTACATTTCTTGCTGTCAAAAAAAAACACACTCTGTTGGCACAAAGTTCTTTATTCTTTGATAATAATCCTGCCATAATTGCTAAATGATCTGTCTTCAGATTACTTGGTACCATACAAAGTTGTTCTCCAGCAAATGATATTATAGTAGGTTACATATGACTATACCCATGTGATCTTAGCTGAGCTTTTCCTAGGGAACCTCTTACCAAAAGTTTAAGGCACATATTGTGTAAACCTTCTGGATACTTAATGTTTAATATGGAGACCAACTGGCTTTTCATTTTCTCTCACATGTTATTTTTCTCTTCCAGTGTGAATGATATCATAGCTGTTGGACCAGAACATTTCTATGCTACCAATGACCACTATTTCTCTGATCCTTTCTTAAAGTATTTGGAAACATACTTGAACTTACACTGGACAAATGTTGTTTACTACAGTCCAAATGAAGTTAAAGTGGTAGCAGAAGGATTCGATTCAGCAAATGGGATCAATATTTCACCTGATAAGAAGTATGAGCTCTTATAGAAGTATTTTCATTTCTCTTTAGCCATGGTGCTGGGTGAAATTCTTTACTTTGCTCTTTTTTATTTTTTTTAAAGGCAGAAATAGCTTACCTGTTATTTTTGGTCTATGATAAATATATATGATAACTATTACTATAATACTATAATATTATAATACATATATGTAATATATTATTGGCCTTCCAAGATTACTGGGCTTCCCAGGTGGCACAGTGGTAAAGAACCCACCTGTCAATGCAGGAGACACAAGAGACGCAGGTTTGATCTCTGGGTCAGGAAGATCCTCTGGAGTAGGAAATGGCAAACCACTCCAGTATTCTTGCCTGAAAAATTTCATGGACAGAGGAGCCTGGCAGGCTACAGTCTGGGGTCACAAAGAGCTGGACATGACTGAGCACAAAGGAGAGCTTATAATTTATTATTAAATATATATATAATGTTTTATATAAACATGTACTATACATTTATATATAATTTATAAATATATATTTATATACAGTATTTAAATTTGGTCTATATCATTATGGGCTTCCCCATTGGTTCAGTGGTAAAGAATATGCCTCCCAAGCAAGAGACATGGGTTTGATCCTGGGGTTGGGAAGATCCTGTGGAGAAGGAAATGGCAACCCACTCCAGTATTCTTGCCTGGGAAATCCCATGGACAGAGGGGCATGGTGGGCTATAGTCCATGGGGTGGCAAAAAGAGTCAAATAGGACTTAGAAGCTAACAATGACAGCAACTATATCATTATAGAATTTAATTTGATAAATGTAAATTTTTATAAAATGGGTTCATATTTATATATACATATTTAAATATAAGGTAGATGTTTTTCTTTTAAATAAATATATTATTGTTTTATTGGCTTTTATTGTTTTATTCCATTATAAGGATGACTGTAAACTAGCCAATTCTCTATGAGATATATACGATTTTCTTTTCTGTACAAAATACATTTTTTATTTTTCTTTTACCACTGAAACTTATCCATATATTTTTAAGGAAGAACCTCCCCCCAAGGGAGAATGACAGCATAATGGTTAAATCTTCAGATTTGGGAGTCATATAGACCGAGGTTCAAATGCCTACTGGGTATTGGCTAAATCTGGGACTATGAGCCCCTTCCCTCTGCACATTTGTACAAGTGTTTCTGTAGAACAAACTCCTCAAAATAGAACTACTCAAAGAGTGCTCCTTTTAAATGTTAATTTTTATAGTGCCAAATCCACCCCCCCCCAAATTCTTTCATTTTTATATGTCCAGCTCTAGTTTATAGAAAGGATATGTTCCCCTTTTACTAGGTTAGCGCATTGAACAATTTAAGCTACTACACATATAACATGAAATAAATCTGCCATCCTTGACAACTACATGTCTTTATTTTCATGACAATTTCTTCTTTATTGTTGATTACAGAAAATGGATGTAGAATCTTTTAAATTGTCTGTAACTGACCCAATCCTACCTCTCCCACCAAGTCTGTTTTTCTCCCCGACTCTCATCTTTCAATTATGAGAGTCAAATTTTGCAGTCACTCACACTGAAAATAATAATAACAACAGGGGGTGCAGCTCTACCTCTCCTCTGACCATTCCTACCCAGCCATTGAGCAGGGCACAGGGGTTCTGTGTGTGGCTCCTCAGCCCCTCTTCCTTTCCACTGGCACTGCTTGGCTCGGGCTTTCACTCTCACTTTCTTCCCATTTGTTCTCAGTCCACTTCCCTTTTTTTTTTTTTTTTTGCACCATTGCCGATTTTGTCCTTCTGTGTCCCGGTGCTCTTCCCAGACCTCTGAAAGAGGGACCTCTGTCCGCTTCACCTTTGACTCCTCACACTGAGCCCAGCCAGGCACAAACCACATGCTTAGTGATTGCTGCACAGAACAGACCATCACACTCCAGAAATTCAGCGGACCCCAATTGCTTATCAGATCAAGGCAGGCTAAAGGGCTAGACTTTAATAGGCTAGCTCCAACCTCTCCTTTCTACTGTTTTCATACTCACTACGCCTTACACAGGAGCTCAGTGTTTTGCAAACCTGCCACTTTCATTCTTGCCCGTGTCTTTGCTCACGTGTTTTCTTCTGCCTAAAAGATGCTTTGTCCTCATATCCTCAAATCCAGTCGTTCAGTCCATGTCCACTGCAGATGCCCCTTTCTTTGTAAGCCCTTCTGTTTTTTCAGGAGTTAGATATTTCTTCAGTCCCTAGATGCAAAATATGTCTTATGGTACCACCATGCTGTATTATTTGTTTAATGTGTACAGGCCATCTGATCACCACAACACACTATAAACTTTTCAGGAAAAACAGCTGTTGTCTTCATGTTTATATCTGTCACAATACTGAGTTCATGGTTTTACCCATTATAATTGCTCAATAGAACAGTTGCCATGGAACAGTCAATTCATTGAGGAAGATTAGGGTAAAGCAGTCCATTAATTCACCCTCCTTAGATGCAGACAAATTATTCTGAGTAGATATGTATCTCTAATGCTTGAATTTCTCAATATGTTAATAAATATGTCTTCTGTTTTATACCAAATATTTCTACATGTATATGATCCCTTGAAATATCAAATTATATGGTGGAATATACAAGTTTTTTTTTTTTTTAATTTGTTTTATTGTCCCTTCAGTGGCAAATATCACAGACTTTATACATTTTTAAAATTTATTTGTTTTTAATTGGAGGATAATTGCTTTACAATGTTGTCTTGGTTTCTGCCATACATCAACATCAATCACCCGTAGGTATACGTATGTTTTCTCCCTCTTGAACCTTCTTCCCACCTCCTCAACCCACAGACTTGATATTTTAAATGCTGCCCTATATTATTTTTCCTTACCAATCTTTTGAAAAATAATTTAACAATTCCATGACTGTTGTAGCAGCACTGAATTGATTTTGAAAGCTTACTTTTAGATAAAAATTAACCTTTATCAGGCTTTCCTTGAGGGCCCATCATTGATTAACTTCTTGGCAGGTTATTAAGACTTATTCTTCCCACTGTGTTCATGAAGCTTTATCTTGGCTGGGAGCTCTAACCGGTGTGTCCTTCCTGCAAAGGTACATCTATGTTGCTGATATATTGGCTCATGAAATCCATGTTTTGGAAAAGCACCCTAATATGAATTTAACTCAGTTGAAGGTAAAATATTTCTTTCTATATCTAAAGTTGACATTAATCTTGAAATTACATAGTCATACTATATTATAAAAATACCTCTTTTAAAACAGAATAGCCAGTGTTGCTATTCTGGTTTTTTCACTTCTACCTGTCTGTAACTGACCAAGTTTCTTGTTTCCCCAAGTCACAAGAACTGACTGATTTCATGCAGCAGTATGTTGGGAGGGCTATTTGCATCAGAGTTAGAGCCCACTCCATGATGTACTGATGGCACCCGATGAATTCCAGTAAGAAATTTTCACAGTTGAAAAGACTAATAGATGAATTCCGAAATGAAGATTTATGCAAGTTGTCAGTTCTTTCAATAATAAATGAAGGTGGAAATTGGGTTCCACACCATTATTATTTTCTTCCTGCTTGACAACACATATTTTAGATTGATGAAGAATTTCTTATTTGAGTTTCTTGAGCTAACTGATCATTGTGCATCTTCTAAAGGGGGAAAGGAGTTCATTTTTTAGAGAGATTGATTATTGCCCTAACTTTCTTAATTCCAGGAAGAATGAAAATGACTCTAAACCAGTGTATTAAATTTATTTTATGCAATATTGGTGTTAAAGGGTGGAAGCAGGAGATGGGTATAATTTCCCCACATGCATAGGGGCAAGAAAGGTTAGCCCTAAATGATCTAATCGCGGTTTCTCATGACATTTAGATGCTGACGTTTTTTCTTTTGGAAGGTACTCAAGTTGGATACCCTGGTGGATAATTTATCTATTGACCCTTCCTCGGGGGACGTCTTGGTAGGCTGTCACCCCAACGGCCAGAAGCTCTTCGTGTATGACCCGAAGAATCCTCCCTCGTCAGAGGTTTTTATAAGTTTTATTTTTTAAACCTTAATTATTCAAACCCTTTTGAACTAATAATACAATAAACTGTCCCAGGGAATGTCCGTTTAGTCCTTTTAAACCAATAATACAATAAATACGTGGTGGTTGGCTTTGTAATTGCTTTAAGCCAATAATTGGCAGAATTTCACATTGTTCAAATACTTTTAGAAAGGTAATCTTTTGATGTATTAAATGATGGCAGAAGCTAGTCAAAAGATCTTTTTTCTAAAGATGTGCCCTCCTTGTGTGGTATACTGGCAATTTTTTAAATACCTGACTTATTGTCAGCTCACTGCATGACACGGCTTTTGTTCATGCCAAAGTAGGCACATTAGTGTGGAAGTTTTTCTATTAATGCTCAATTACTGTAATAACACTCCATCCGGTGTTGGCATGCAGTCACTAGATGGCTTAAGAAAGTACTTTCTTTGAGGTTTTAACAAAGTAATTTAAACATTAAAAAAAATTGCTAACTGCTATTTGCAACAGCATGTCCTCTTAATCACTGTGTCTTTGTGCAAGATTATTGATGACTGAGTGATATGGGTGGATGGCGGTTTATATTAATCCTTCATATCTCCTGAATAGGTTCTCCGCATCCAGAATATTTTATCTGAGAAGCCTACAGTGACTACAGTTTATGCCAACAACGGATCTGTTCTCCAGGGAAGTTCTGTGGCCTCCGTGTATGACAAGAAGCTGCTCATAGGCACTTTATACCACAGAGCCCTATACTGTGAGCTCTAAATGGTCCTTCTGGTATGCAGGTGTGCTAGCATCTCAACAACTAATTTTCTATGAATTGCTAATTCTGAGGGAATTTAACCAGCAACGTTGACCCCCCAAATGTGTGACATACATAGTAAATTTATTTCGGCAATGAAAGGACCCCTTCAGTTCACATAGCACTTTTAACATAAAAAGAAAGTGAACAGTTTTTAAAAATGCCAAGTAAAGGTAAGAGAAGAAAGCTGCTTTCAGCTAAGTGAATATACTCTGCACAAAATAAGCCTCATGTCTGCCTTCCAACTGCCAGAGCATGAATTCCACTGAAACAGGGTAGATTATATTTCCTTAAAATGTGAGTGACCTCAGCTCCACCAGTGTGACCACTATGACTCAGAACTACTGATATATAACATGTTTTGATGTCTTATACTTACATCTTTGTTTACTATTAAAGAGTTGGAGTTACAGTAAAGACTCACTAAAACCCAAGTTTTGTCTGTACTTAATTCTCATGCAGCAGAAAGTGGCCACTTCCTTGTGGGGTTTCCTTGGGAGGGACAGGGATAACAATGCTAATTTTTCTCATTAAATCTGAAAAATAAGTCTTTTATTTGAATTAAAAAGAACAGCGAATTAATTAAATATGGTAACTAGAATTCTCAATTAGTATGGAGTATTCTATCTGCTCTCTTTCTTAATGGGAGCCCAGCTTGCATACAAAGAGAAGATAACAGCTCAGAGCTAGGAGGTCAGTCACACCACCTCCTCATTGAACACAACTGTGAACTTCATCGGGTGAGACAAAATCAGTTGTCCAGGTATGCGCACGTGAGTGTTTCTGTCTATCTGTCTGTCCTCCTCAGGGAAACATGTATGTGTGTCTGAAAGTGTCCAGGCCCATATGTGTGTGTGTCTGAAAGTGTCCACCTATTGGGGAACATTTGTGTGTGTGTGTGTCTGTGTGTGTTGCTCAATCATGTCCAACTCTTTGCAACCACATTCTTTCTACTTTCTGTGTGTGTCCAACATTTTGCAACCCATCAGGGCTGAAGGTGTCTGCTTAGGGGAACATTTGTGTGTGTGTGTGTGTGTTACTCAATTGTGTCCAGCTCTTTGCAACCACATTTTTTCCACTCACTGTGTGTGTGCTGCTCAGTTGTGGCCAACTCGTTGCAACCCCATGAACTGTAGCCTGCCAAGCTCCTCAGTCCATGGAATTCTCAAGGCAAGAATACTGGAGTGGGTAGCCATTCCCTTCTGCAAGGGATCTTCCTGACTCAGGGATCAAACTGTCATCTCCTGCACTGCAGGCAAATTCATTACCACCTGAGCCACCAGGGGAGCTCTTCCACTCACTATGCTGCTGCTGCTGCTGCTGCTAAGTCACTTCAGTCGTGTCCGACTCTGTGCGACCCCATAGACGGCAGCCCACCAGGCTCCCCCGTCCCTGGGATTCTCCAGGCAAGAACACTGGAGTGGGTTGCCATTTCCTTCTCCAATGCATGAAAGTGAAAAGTGAAAGTGAAGTCGCTCAGTCATGTCTGACTCTTTGCAACCCCATGGACTGCAGCCTTCCAGGCTCCTCCATCCATGGGATTTTCCAGGCAAGAGTACTGGAGTGGGGTGCCATCACCTTCTCTGATTCCACTCACTATACCTCCTATAAATTCATCTGTGTTTCTTTTCCACTGTAACTCACCAAAGCACTTCACTTCTCATACTTCTCCCATCTTTAGCATTGTTACCATCGAAATATTTGTCAGTTACTTACAAAGAGAAAGAGTGCACTAAAAATGGTACATTCATTGTCTCATTTAATCCTAATTAGGGCCCTGAGGAAGTAGGTATTGATTTCTATCACTGTTAACATTTCACAGATGTTCAAGGTCATACACCTAGTAAGGTGTGGCTCTCAATCTACTTCTGATGTCAGAGGGTGAGCTGTTACCCACTGCATGATGCTTCTGCCATGGAACTAATGAGGATCTCATTATTTACTCTTTTTCCTAATACATAGTTTCTTCTGTTTTTATAGGTATCAATTTGAGTCCTTTCAGATGGATCATTTAAAGACTTAAATGTAAATTGCTTAAGTATTCCTAACCTTGGTCTCTGACCACATTCGGCCTGTGTTTTTATTTATATTTTTAAATAGTCTACTACTAAAATATATTGGATTATTTAATACCAAAATAATTACTAAAATAATTTTTGCTGTTTACATTATCCATGGAGAAAACATTAAGTCACAGATAAGCAAAACAAGATTAAATATTATTCATTAGGGATCCAAAGCCAAGAAGCATATGTTTTAGATTTTAGACTATAAGCAATGACTATCTAAAAAGCTATATTCATGAAAAGTACCAGAATATAATAGGCATCAGATAGACTTGGTTTCTATTGTGTTTATTAGAAAATAGATCTGGACAAAATTAAAAACAAGTTAATAAGCACGTGTTATTTATCTTAGAGATTTTTAAAGTTTTTCTGTTTTTTAAACAAATGCTGGTTTTGAGCCTCTGTGGGCCATGAGGGATTCATAAATATACTGTGCATCTATTTACAGTGATCTTACAGGGCTCATATATTGAGTTTAACAATTTGGTTGGCTATTAAGAGGTCATTCAAAAGGAATGAAATTGCAATTGGGATGTGCCACCAATAGGTGGATTTAGATCTCAGGTATGTGAGTGTGTGTGTTTTATTTCTTTTTAATCTGAGGTCTTGCTCAGTGACAACAAATACATTTTGGTCTTTTACAAAACCTCAGCTCTTTTACAGCAGCTGGATGTGAATGTGGACACCTAATACGAGCAGTAAGGAAAATTAAATATAAGCTATAACTTTAGCATTTCTTTTTCTCATTTTGTGTATGGATTAATTATTACTGACAGCTAGTCTAAGGCTGATCCCTTTTCTAGGCTTCATTTGCTTAGTTTGAATCCTCTCTTGGAGACATAGCTTGTCTAGGCTGATGAATATTTACTTGGCAAAACAATGAAGAATTAATAGCACTCACTTTCACACCACCCACGTCCACCTTTCTCCTTTCTCTGGCCACCTAGAGTTTTCCTTACTCTGAGATTTTTACAAAACATTTCTGGGTATGAGAGAAGGAGGACTGAAAGAATTCCTGCAGTGCTTTCTTAGCTTTCTGCTTCTGGTTTATAAGATTTTTATTCCATAAGGCAGAAGCCAGAGAATAAGAAAAAAGAGCCTAGTCTAATTTTTATAACTGCAAAGCGAATAACTTTCAGTTTACTTCAAAATTTTTTAATACAGAAAATGACGTTTCTGTAATCAGACTTTGAGTTAGGCATTAATATATAACAGTGAACCAGATACATGCCTATATTCTATTAGGAGATTCAACAAATGAGAAAATAGATAGATGATAAAAAGATAGATTATAAAGAAATAAACATAGGGACATCCTGATGGTACAGTGGATGGGAATCTACTTGTCAGTGCAGGGGACATGGGTTTGATCCTGGTTTGGGAAAATTCCACATGCCAAGGAGCAACTAAGCCCGTGTGTCTCAACTACTGAGCCCAAGCACTTAGAGCCCGTGCTCTGCAACAAGAGAACCCACCACAGTGAGAAGCCAGTGCCCTGCAATGAAGAGTAGCCCCTGCATCCCACAGCTAGAAAAACCGGTGTGCAGCAAAGAAGATCCAGCACAGTTAAGTTCAATTCAGTTCAGTCGCTCAGTCTTGTCCGACTCTTTGCTACCCCATGAACTGCAGCACACCAGGCCTCCCTGTCCATCACCAACTCCTGGAGTTTACCCAAACCCAGGTCCATTGAGTCAGTAATGCCATCCAACCATCTCATCCTCTGTTGTCCCCTTCTCCTCCTGCCCTCAGTCTTTCCCAGCATCAGGGTCTTTTCAAATGAGTCAGCTCTTCACATCAGGTGGCCAAAGTATTGGAGTCTCAGCTTCAACATCAGTCCTTCCAATGAACACCCAGGACTGATCGAATTTAGGATGGACTGGTTGGATCTCCTTGCAGTCCAAGGGACTCTCAAGAGTCTTCTCCAACACCACAGTTCAAAAGCATCAATTCTTCAGTGCTCAGCTTTCTTTATACACCAACTCTCACATCCATACATGACCACTGGAAAAACCATAGCCTTGACTAGATGGACCTTTGTTGGCAAAGTAATGTCTCTGCTTTTGAATATGCTGTCTAGGTTGGTCATAACTCTCCTTCCAAGGGGTAAGCATCTTTTAATTTCATGGCTGCAGTCACCATCTGCAGTGATTTTGGAGCCCCCAAAAATAAAGTCAGCCAGTTTCCACTGTTTCCCCATCTATTTGCCATGAAGTGATGGGACCAGATGCCATGATCTTAGTTTTCTGAATGTTGAGCTTTAAGCCAACTTTTTAACTCTCCACTTTCACTTTCATCAAGAGGAGAAATTCATCTTTGATTCTTCTTCACTTTCTGCCATAAGGTGGTGTCATCTGCATATCTGAGGTTATTGATATTTCTCCCGGCAATCTTGATTCCAGCTTGTGCTTCTTCCAGCCCAGCGTTTCTCATGATGTACTCTGCATAGAAGTTAAATAAGCAGGGTGACAATATACAGCCTTGACAGACTCCTTTTCCAATTTGGAACCAGTCTGTTTTTCCATGTCCAGTTCTAACTGTTGCTTCCTGACCTGCACACAGGTTTCTCAAGAGGCAGATCAGGTGGTCTGGTATTCCCATCTCTTTCAGAATTTTCCACAGTTTATTTTGATCCACACAGTCAAAGGCTTTGGCATAGTCAATAAAGCAGAAATAGATGTTTTTCTGGAACTCTCTTGCTTTTTTGATGATCCAGCAGATGTTGTCAATTTGATCTCTGGTTCCTCTGCCTTTTCTAAAATCAGCTTGAACATCTGGAAGTTCACAGTTCACATATTGCTGAAGCCTCGCTTGGAGAATTTTGAGCATTACTTTGCTAGCATGTGAGATGAGTGCAATTGTGCAGTAGTTTGAGCATTCTTTGGCATTGCCTTTCTTCAGGATAGGAATGAAAACTGACCTTTTCCAGTCCTGTGGCCACTGCTGAGTTTTCCAAATTTGCTCACACATTGAGTGCAGCACTTTCACAGCATCATCTTCCAGGATTTGAAATAGCTCAACTGGAATTCCATCACCTCCACTAGCTTTGTTCGTAGTGATGCTTCCTAATGCCCACTTGACTTCACATTCCAGGATGTCTGGCTCTAGGTGAGTGATCACACCATCGTGATTATCTGGGTCGTGAAGATCTTTTTTGTACAGTTCTTCTGTGTATTCTTGCCACCTCTTCTAATATCTTCTGCTTCCATACCATTTCTGTCCTTTATTGAGCCCATCTGTGCATGAAATGTTGCCTTGGTATCTCTAATTTTCTTAAAGAGATCTCTAGTCTTTCCCATTCTGTTGTTTTCCTCTATTTCTTTGCACTGATCGCTGAGGAAGGCTTTCTGATCTCTCCTTGCTATTCTCTGGAACTCTGCATTCAAATGGATATATCTTTCCTTTTCTCCCATGCCTTTAGCTTCTTTTCTTTTCTCAGCTATTTGTAAGGCCTCCTCAGACAACCATTTTTCCTTTCTGCTTCTTTTTCATGGGGATGGTCTTAATTCCTGTCTCCTGTACAATGTCACAAACCTCCATCCATAGTTCATCAGGCACTCTATCAGATCTAGTCCCTTAAATCTATTTCTCACTTCCACTGTATAGTCATAAGGGATTTGATTTAGGTCAAACCTGAATGATGTAGTGGTTTTCCCCACTTTCTTCAATTTAAGTTTGAATTTGGCAATAAGGAGTTCATGATCTGAGCCACAGTCAGCTCCTGGTCTTGTTTTTGCTGACTGTATAGAACTTCTCCATCTTTGGCTGCAAAAGAATATAATCAATCTGATTTCAGTGTTGACCATCTGGTGATGTCCATATGTAGAGTCTTCTCTTGTGTTTTTGGAAGAGGGTGTTTGCTATGACCAGTGCGTTCTCTTGGTAGAACTCTATTAGCCTTTGCCCTGCTTCATTCCATATTCCAAGGCCAAATTTGCCTGTTACTCCAGGTGTTTCTTGATATCCTACTTTTGCATTCCAGTTCCCTATAATGAAAAGGACATCTTTTTGGGTTGTTAGTTGTAGAAGGTCTTGTAGGTCTTCATAGAACCGTTCAACTTCAGCTTCTTCAGCGTTACTGGTCAGGACATAGACTTGGATTACCGTGATATTGAATGGTTTGCCTTGGAAACAGAGATCATTCTGTCGTTTTTGAGATTGCATCCAAGTACTCCATTTTGGACTCTTTTGTTGACTATGATGGCTACTCCATTTCTTCTAAGGGATTCCTGCCCGAAATAGTAGATATAATGGTCATCTGAGTTAAATTCACACATTCCAGTCCATTTTAGTTTGCTGATTCCTAGAATGTTGACCTTCACTCTTGCCATCTCCTGTTTGACCACTTCCAATTTGCCTTGATTCATGGACTTAAGATTCCAGGTTCCTATGCAATATTGATCTTTACAGCCTCGGACCTTGCTTCTATCACCAGTCACATCCACAGCTGGGTGTTGTTTTTGCTTTGGCTCCATCTCTTCATTTTTTCTGGAGCTATTTCTCCACTGATCTCCAGTAGCATATTGGGCACCTACCAACCTGGGGAGTTCATCTTTCAGTTTCCTATCTTTTTGCCTTTTCATACTGTTCATGGGGTTCTCAAGGCAAGAATACTGAAGTGGTTTGCCATTCCCTTTTCCAGTGGACCACATTCTGTCAGGCCTCTCCACCATGACCCGTCTGTCTTGGGTGGCCCCACAGGGCATGGCTTAGTTTCCTTGAGTTAGACAAGGCTGTGGTCCATGTGATCAGATTGGCTAGTTGTCTGTGATTGTGGTTTCAGTCTGTCTGCCCCCTGATGCCCTCTCTCAGCACCTATCATCTTACTTGGGTTTCTCTTACCTTGGACATGGGGTATCTCTTCACAGCTGCTCCAGCGAAGCGCAGCTGCAGATCCTTACTTTGGACATGGGGTAGCTCCTCTCGGCTGCTCCTGCACTATTGCAGCTGCTGCTCCTGCACAGCCAAAAATAAATAAATAAATTATTTTTTTTTTAATGGCCATACAACCAGCAATCCCACTGCTTGGCATACACACTGAGGAAATCAGAACTGAAAGAGACACATGTACCCCAGTGTTTATTGCAGCATTGTTTACAATAGCTAAGACATGGAAACAACCTAGATGTCCATCAGCAGATGAATGGATAAGGAAGTCATGGTACATATACATAATGGAGTATTACTCAGCTATAAAAAAGAATGCTGTTGAGTCAGCTCAAATGAGGTAGATGAAACTTGAGCCTATTATACGGAATGAAGTAAGTCAGAAAGAAAAACACCAATACAGTACGTTAATGCATATATATGGAATTTAGAAAGACGGTAATAATGATCCTATATGCAAGACAGCAAAAGAGACACAGATGTAAAGAAAGACTTTTGGATTCTGGGAGAAGGAGACGGTGGGATGATTTGAGAGAATAGCATTGAAACGTATATAACCATATGTAAAGTAGATGACCAGGGCAAGTTCAATGCATGAAGCAGGGCAGTGCTCTTTGACAACCCAGAGGGATGGGGTGGGGAGGGAGGTGGGAGGGGGGTTCAGGATGGGGAGACACATGTGCACCCATGGGTGATTCATGTCGATGTATGGCAAAAACCACCACAAGACTGTAAAGTAATTAGCCTCCAATTAAATTAATTAAAAAAACTATAGACTTGAATTACATTTAAAAAGAAGGAACTAAACATAGACAAATTATTAAACAATAATTTGTAGAAACCCAATTTTCCCACCTCCACCACTTTTGAAATGTTTAAACCTAGAGGAAAATTGAAAGAGTAGTTCAGTGACTTCCTTATACCCTTCACATATATTCACCAATCACCAGTTATCATTTTTCCATTTTTGCTTTACTTTTCCAAGTAAAGATGCTTTTATTTTTCTGCACCATTTGAAAGCAAGTTGGAGATATCATAAAACTTCATCTCTGCATACTGCAGCTTGCATCTTCTAAATATGAGGGCATCCTTCCACATAACCACAATGTTATTACAACACTTTGCAGTAATAATACCTCTCATTAATAGTGATGCCATCTAATACCTGGTACAAATTCAAATTTTCTCAGTGGTCTCCAAATGCCTTTAATAATTGCTAACCCTCCCATCCCCCATGCTCCCTAATCCAAAATTCAATCGAGGATCACAATTCACATTTACTTATGTCTCTTGAATCCTTGTTAATGTGAAACAGTCTTTCTATTTTTTGTTTTTATTTTTAATGACACATTTTTCAGTGCAAGCAAGGTATCTTCTGGAATGATCTACATTCTGAATTTACTTGATAGTTTCTTCCTGGAGTCCTGAGCTCAGTTCAGCAGCACTCATATTTCCTGTAAATTAGAAGTTACCCTAGGCTTGAACAGATTCAGGTTAAACAATTTTGACAAGAATACTAATAAGTGACCTGTACTTCACACTGCATTGCAGCAGAATATAAACATAGGTTTTTTTCACTCTTTGTGATGGTAAATCGGAGTAACTGATTAAGGTGGTGATCACCTGCTCAACAGGGTTAATTTTTTCTTTCTTTTTATAAATCCAAGTGAATATTCTATTCCCTAAAACCTTTCATGTATTTGGCATCCAGTAGTGTTCTTGTCCAATTATTATTACATTGGAGTTGCAAAATGGTGATTCTTCTTCCATTATTTATATTATTAATATCAATGGACAATACTCTATTTTTTAAAAAATTATCTGTCATTGAACTCCCTTTTTTCCTCTTCTACATTCTTTCTCATTTTTCTGGAAATTATTTTCTATCAGTTCCTAGGGAGATATTTCTTACCTTTTCACAGATTTCTACTTTAATTTCTATCCAAACTAGATTAATATTCATTTTGAAGGAAATTAGTACAATTATCTAATAAAGTAGAATGTCTCTATTCCATTTTCCTTCCCAGTGATTTAAAAGTCTACATGGATAAATCCTCCAACACATAGCTTCTGTGTGCCTCAAATTTTTACCCCCAATACCCATTCTTCCACTGCCTCAGCCATCTGCTCCTACAGCCATATTCTGTATCAGAAACTTTCTTACCTGTAAAACCTTTATTTCAAGTCTCAGATTCTGCAACCACCACCCCCCTTCATTTCTAAGTCATCTGTTCAGGTACTGCCATCGTTCTAAAATTTTTGAATTGTTCCAACCTCAAACTGATTGATAACCCTAGCCCCAGAACTTTCTCCCCTTCCAACTGTCCCCTCTTCTGCATAATATCTATGCTTATCCAATCCAGCTTCCATCCTGTAATCACTTCCTTGAGTATACTCTCAACCCCTTTATACGTCTCTCCTCCGAGTGTCTTAGGAAGCAAAACTCAAACTGTTTCTTTACTTCACGCATGCACCTGAGCAGCTATCTATGACCTGGGAAAAATCACAAAACAGCTGGATGGTTTCTCTTGAGTGAATGTCAAAGCTCAGATGTGGTACTCAAAATGCCAAGCAATCCTCAATTTCTTTGGTAGATTAGCTTTTCTCTTTCTTGAGTTAGTAATTTTATAGCTTCTCCTTTTCCTCAAACTTCCCACAATCCTTTATCTATTCACACTTTGGTCTGTAGGTCTTGTTTTATAATTCATTGAGAAAATGGAAACAACTAGATATAAGCCCCCTCACATTTCCCCTCCCAAAGTTACACCTCTCACTGTAGCTGCATCCACCGTCTCCTATTTCTACTGTTAAAGTGGAGAAGGAGTCCTCCAACCATGCTTAGGACTTTAGTTTGTCCATTATCCCTTCTCTCTTCTGCATCATCAAACTCTTTCCCTACTGATTCATTTTCATTAGCACAAAGATCTTCTGACTGCATCTCCCATTTAAAAGACAACACTCCCTTGATCTCACATTTTTAACCACCACATCATTTCTCTGGATTCCACTGATGGCTTAAAATATGCCCAAAGATTTGACATTCTTCCCCCAAAGGCAAGCTTAATGCACTGCTCCTTAACAACTTATTGACCACAGACATATTCATACATCTTTTGTTATGCACAATATCGACCAGAAGATGTTTTGATATTCACTTACATAACAAATCGCCAGCCACAGGTGTTAGTTTCTGCAAAAATGCCCCTGTCAATAATGTGTTAAGAGTGGGTTGGATTTAGTGACTGATGTCTAACAAACAGAATAATGCAGAAGTAACAACACGTGACTTTTGAGACTCGGTCATAAAAGGCGTCAAGGTTTCCTCCTTGCTCCCTCATTCAGGCCACTCACTGGGGAAAGTTGGGTGCCTTATCCTGAAGACATTTCTCAGGCAGCCCTTGGGAAGGTCCACATTGCAAGGAGCTTAGGTCTCCTGACGTCAGACGTGCAATTGAAATGCCTTCAGATTCCCGCAACCTCATGACCGACCATGAACCAGAAGCACTTCACTAAGCTGCTTCCACTTTCTGACCAACAACAATGCTCAGATCATGAATTTTAAGCTACCTTGTTTGGGGATAGTTTAGTGCATCATAATACATAACTAACACACCCATCATAAGTAAAGTCTTTGAGATCCACACTGTCTCTTCTTTCTCACTACCCATGCATTTGTCAACCAACTACAGTTGGTCTTTGTTCATGTAAAGGTCATCAGAGATCTTTGTGTTGCCAAATCCAATTACCTCTATCTCTGCTCTGATCTTACCTGACTTCTAAGCAGCATTTGGCGTGTTCTCTTCTTTCCTTCTCAAAACACTCTTCCGCCTTGGCTTTCTCAACACTATTCTCATTATCTCCTGTGTTCCCCTCCTTTGCTGGTTTGCACACCTCATCCAAATATTAATAGAAATGTAATGGAAGAGGGCCAAAATTGGGTGATCTTTCCTCTCTCCCATGCATTCCAATGGCTTTATGTACTCCCTATATACTGATTACTCCAAAATTAACATCGCCAGCTCAGACCTTGCAGTCATCTTTCATATCATGTTTGTCCTTAACTATCAGAAAGTCTACCCAACTCTATCTCAAATGACATCTTTCAGATCCATTCTCCTCTCTCTGCAGCAGTCTCTATTATTACCTCATACCCCAAACAGTTTTGCAGGTGGACTTCTGTCTACCAGTTTTTCCCCTCTCCAATCTATTTCCTGCTCAGTAGCAAAGTACTTAGATCACATCATCTCCTGCAAGACCTTTCTGTGTTACCGATCTCTCCACTAAGACCTGCAAGATGCTATGTGATCTGGGTTCCGCTTCCCTCTCCAACTTCATCCAGCAATGGCTTGGGCCACACTGTAACTGCAGGTCCTGGCAAACACCAAGATCTTTCCCTCAACTGAAATTCCCCTCCTCCCACTCTTTACAAACCTAGTTTCTTCTCTCACTTCAGGTCTCAGTTTTAATGTCACCTCTTTAGAGAGGCTTTTCCACTTCTGGGAGACAGCAAGGGGCTCCACCAGAAGCATGTCTCTGATTCACAAACTAACTGGTCCAGAGCCATATCCCCTCTATGTGGCCCTTACATGCCAAGAGACAATATTCCTCTGCTGTAGTCATCCCAGAACTAGGTGCCAGGAAACTAGCAACTACCTTATAGCCTCAAACCTGCCAAAATTATTCAAACTAGCCAATCCTAAGTAGTTCAGCCTAGGCTGTACACTGGCAACCCACTCCAGTATTCTTGCCTGGAGAATGCCATGGACAGAGGAGTCTGGTGGGCTACCGTCCATAGTATCACAAAGAGTTGGACACGACTGAAACCCCCAATAAAGGGAGCAGCTTCAACCCTCCTGTCCTGTTTTCTGCCTTCCAATCACCCAGGCGTCTTTCCCACATGGCCCTGTACCATGCCTGTCTTTCTGTCTCTAAGTTTTGTGAGTATAAAAGACTATTATTTCCTGAGCCTCTCTGTCTCCTCTCATGGCTATACATGACTGATTATTTCATAAAAGAACATGAAACAACTTACTTCTTTACTTGTCTTTTTCTGCTTTTTGGCTTCACCTTCCCTCCTGCTTCTTTCCTTTTTTTCTATCCTCCCTCCCTTCCTTCCTTTAAATATATTTGCCCTCTAGGATGTAAGCCCCTTGAAGGCAAGGGCATCTTGCTCACACCAAGTCTTCAGTGCTGGGCAAGTAGTTGTTAGTGCTCACCAAACAGTGCTGAGTGCGAACGCCAAGCAACATTCCTTCCCTTCCTTCCCAGTCTCCCATGGACTCACACACGCCATTCCAGAGAACAATTCATACGCAGTGGCCATGAACCTGTCTGGAGAGTCATCACCACACAGTGATCCATGGGGTCTGTCTTTCTTCGAAACAAACATGCAGGGTGTCGACTAAGTGAAGAAATGTGAAGCAGCAGCAGCAGCAGAATCTCCGCACCATATGTGTGTGTGTGTGTGTGGTGTGTATTTACGCATTTTCTTCTGAAATATGGGTCACTGTTTTCACAGGAGTCTCTATTAAAAATCAAAGTTATATTAAAAGGTATGTTGAGGGCTTCCCTGGTGGTTCAGTGGTAAAGAGTCTGGCTGCCAAGGCAGGAGAAACAGGCTTGATCCCTGCTCTGGGAAGGTCCCAAGTGCCCTGGAGCAATTAAGCACTGTGCTCCCGAGCCTAGGAACCACATCTACTGAGCCCATGCATCACAACTGATGAAGCCTGAGTGCCCCAGCACTTGTGATCTGCAACAAAAGAAGCTACTGCATTGAGAAGCCTGCGTACCACAACCAGACAGACAGTAGCCCTTGCCCATTGCAACCAGAGAAAAGCTCATGTAGCAATGAGCTACAACCACAAATAATAAATAAAATATTTTTTAAAAAGGTTGAAAAGTCTCCTTGCCATCCCATCTGTCCCACTTAGGGGAAACCAGTTTGGTAGTTTCTTGTGTATCTTTCCAATATTTTTATAGAAATACAGGGAGATATCGGAGAAGGCGATGGCACCCCACTCCAGTACCCTTGCCTGGAAAACCCCATGCACAGAGGAGCCTCGTAGGCTGCAGTCCATGGGGTCGCGAAGAGTCGGAAACAACTGAGCGACTTCACTTTCACTTTTCATTTTCATGCATTGGAGAAGGAAATGGCAACCCACCCCAGTGTTCTTGCCTGGAGAATCCCAAGGATGGGGGAGCCTGGTGGGCTGCCGTCTACGGGGTCGCACAGAGTCGGACACGACTGAAGTGACTTAGCAGCAGCAGCAGCAGGCAGATATAAATACATATTCCTCCTCTGTGTGAACTCTTTTCAAATTAATCTTCTAAGAAGTAACTGTCTTATCAATGCAATTCCAGATGTTCCAGTGTTCCTTTAGTAGCCCTTCCTCCACAGCTTTAATAAAACTCAGCATAACTGAGGAAGGGCACAGGAAGGGCTCACACTGCCACTCTCTAGCTGTGTGGCCAAGGGCAAGTTACACAGTTAATCTGTGCCTTGGCTTTCTCACCTATAAAACTGGGATGTTACCTACCTCAGAGAAGTACCAATAATCAAAAGTTAACATAGGCAAAGTTCTAAGGACAATGCAAGGTACATAGTAGGTGCTGCATAAATGGCAAGCTTTATTATTCCACTATAATTATGTATTCAAACAGTATTTATGTATCCCATAAGTCAGAAACCTCCTTTACTTAATATCTCCACTTCTGTGTTCTCTCAAACACTGTTTACTTAAACTCAATAGAAATAGTCCTTTTTTTTTTCCCTTGTGGAAAATAAAAACAGATCTTGAAGATGCTACTTGGCTTTGCCCAAACTCTTTAAGTCTTTTCCACCTCGTGCTCCCCTTCTTTCAGCCTGATCTTTATCATGAGTGTGGGAGGGTGCAGATTATTTGCCTGGCAGGATCTAAAGATCCAGAAGAAAGAAGGATCTAGGAGTCTTGAAAGTCTAACCTTCCAACGAAGCTATGCTTCCCTTCTCCCCGTCTCTCCTCCGTTCTGCTCATCTTGTTACCTATTCTATTTATTTCTTTCCCTTCACTTCTCCTGACTTTATCTCAAATGTTGGGGGCAGATGCTGACATTCACAAATCCGCCCAGTCCACAAACAGAATCCACCCTCCCCCTCCCCGCACCCCGCCTCCACCCTGTGTGTGGGATCAATTCTGCGTCTCTTAGAACACCTTACCTTCCACAAACTGCAGTTTCTGGGTCTGTACTACAGCTCCCCGCACTCTCTGCCCCTCCAGTTTCCCGTTCAGGCCACTTGAGGAGCTGAGGTAGAATTCCGCAGCTTTTGGCAGCAAACCTCCTCCTCTATCGTCCCACCCACCCGTGGGATCTCGCCAAAACTGCCAAGGGAACCCAGGGGTATGGGTCCTGTCTCTGTATTTTGAGCCCTGAAGAATAAAGGAATCCGCGAGTAAAGGTTTCCTTGAAAGCAGGTGAATGTGGCCTTGAACCCGGAGCAGCGCTGCGGCGAAGGGCGGGACGCAGCGACCTTAGCCCAGAGCCTTGGCAGCGCACCTGCCCGGGAGCAGGAGGGGCGGGGCGGGCACCACTGGGGGCGGGACCGGCGCGGCCCGCAGCCCCTCCCGAATGCCCTGCACGCCCTGCGCGCCCTGGACCCCGGAGACCATGGGGAAGCTGGTGGCAATTATCCTGCTGGGCGCCGGCCTGGCCCTAGTCGGGGAGAGATTTTTGACCTTTAGGTGAGTTGGCATCTTGAGCGTCCTGGGCTTTTTCTCTTCTTCCAAGTTAGGTTAAGGGCTGCCCCGGGCCGCCTTCATAGCCGGTAAGAATGAGCTGTTGGGGACCCCGTCTTCTCAATCGCACCTAACAAACTATCCCTTGAGAAGCTCTGATGTGGAAAGTGAGCTGATTTCTTGCCTTTCCTAAGATCGTGAGGCAGAAATGCCCCGATTTATTTTCTGAAAGTTATGCAACTGCCCCCCTTCCCCAGGTCACCCTCAGCATTCCACCCACCCTTGAATAACCTAACTGTTGGAAGCGCTGGTCTTGGGAGGAGGGAGCCAGGCTACCGGCTGAATGTTTTAGGCTGACTCAGAGGTTGTCCAAGGCAAGTTCAACCTTGAGGGGTACCGGGTTACCAGATTAAAGGAGCTAGCAGGACAGCAGGGAAATGAACTGAAACCTGCAAGGGGAGATTGGCATTGTCTCGGTATCTGACCTGACCTTTTGAAGTGGAAGATCTGGTGGTGATAGCCATTCCAGAAATATCTCAGGAGAATACTGGGCTAGTAAGAAGAAATGATTGTTAGATGATGACATGTGTTCCCAAATAGATGTTAGCCTCTACTTGCTTTCAGTCCTCTTTGGGTTGTTTTTATTTATTTCTCTAAATAGAAGTTGGTCTTCTCAGAGGTTCATATCTATTGGCAGAATCTGTTGAGGAGCATGGTGCTTTTTGATAATACATTCTAGTTCAGCTTGAGTTTATTGTTACATTTGCTCCCAGTGCATGCAAGTGAGAAAATCATAAAAAATAATGATAGTTATAAAGCCAATCTAAAGAGCATTTTTTTAAAGTCACGGTAAGATAAGTATAGAATCTTCCTGAATACAATTTAATAAAAATGTAAAATTATTCCTTGTGTTTAGAAGAATGTTTCACTGTGGAATCAAAAACACTATTAAAAAATAATTTGGCCAATTGTTTAAACTATGGTCAGTTTAATAAACTCATGAACTTGCAAAGTAAATGAACATAAAATTTTAAAAATAATAAAGCAAAAGCTACAGAGTTTAGCTATTAGGAGACCCTGTTGAATTTGGGGAAGGCAGTTGGGGACAAGGATCAAAAGGCAAGACTGTAAGGGATTAAGGGAACCAAAGTGCAGATTTATAATAGATGATGCTTTATCACATTTGATAATAGTATTTTGTGCATTTAAATTAATAATACTTATATACTATTAAATTAAAAAATATAGGCACATTACCCAGTGTGTCCACATTATATAAGTAAATGTAAATAAAGGGAGATGGCTACTTATTTGTGATATCATCCATAAATGATGAGAAAGAGAGTTAATGAATTTGAAGGTGGTTAAAGACTGGTTAGACATTGATTTTGGATGTTGTGCATTGATCTCCAGTGTTTTTATTTTCCACAGAGAAAGAATGAATGCATATCGAGAAGTGGAGTCAGTAGAATCCCAGAACTGCCACCTTATTGAGGGAATTGGTATGTATATGACAGTACAATTTCCTGGTCACCATCCCCCTGACTGAAGCTGCTAATTTAATCCACGGCTACTCCTTAAACCCTCCTACTGAGGCTTCAGCCTCATCGATTTTACCCAAGCTATCTGATTCCACGTCTCCAAGGGGTGTCCTAAATGTCAAAATCTATGGCTTTTTCTCGGTCCTCTTACTGACATCTCTCCATCATTTGAAATATGTTGTTGACTACTCTTTGGTTGGTCCCTCACTGGACTCTGCTCCTGTCCACTCTGACATTTCATTTCCTTCTCTGTCTTTTTCTGTTGCCTTACTTCTTTTTTTTTTTCTTCTCCCCTCTCCTTGATGATACTCCTAGCTTCCAGTGTCACTGCCTTCAAAATTTATCTGCTAGTACTAAAAGAAATGTGACTTAGCCATTATTCTCAAGAACCTCCCAATCAATTGAGGTTTTTCTTCTTAATTAATCGAAAATCCATAGTTGGATCCCTGATCTCTCAAACTGCAGGCCTTTTTTTCTGTTTGAAATCTACTTTGCCTTTCTGTCATTTCCTCTCTCACACCCCAGCCATAATCAGTTCTTCTTCCAGACTTCTCTTAAGCTTGGTACCTGCATTCTCAAAGAGTTTCAGTTCAAAATTTAGGAATCTTGAACTTCCCTGGCAGTCCAGTGGGTAAGACTTTGCCTTCTGATGCAGGAGATATGGATTCCATCGTTAGTCAGGGAGCTGAGATCTCACAGGCTTTGAGGCCACAACACCAAAACATGAAGCAGAAGCAGTGTTGTAACAAATTCAATAAAGACTTTAAAAATCTTAAAAAAAAAATGAAGGAGCCATTTATTTTCCCCTCTCCCCTCACTGTTTCACGTGAGACCTGTTGGCCTCTCCTGGGCCCCCACATAGAGCTGATCTCATTTACTCCTTACTGCTTCAACTGCTTGTTCTGGCTCCGAGCCTTTAACTCTCCCTGATGATACTACTAGGGGGAAAAAAAAATCTAGCCAGATGCTGTTCTAGGAATGTATTCTTTCATTTTCTCACCTTTGCTCATGAAATTACCTCCAAAGATTTCTTCATTGCTGCTTGCTGAAATCAGCTGGAAATCCCTCTTCTACCCCTGAACTCTCAGAGCACTCTGAAACTCCCATTCACTTGAGACACCTGCCACATGCTTTATTTTAGAGCCAACAGTGTCTTTCTCTCACAATCAGATTGTAAACCTCCTAGGGTCAAGGACTGTGAATTATTTCAGTATGTGACAGGACAACAGTATAGCTTATTGTAATATAAATGATCTCCAAGATAAGTTACTAATATATATATATATATATATAAGAGCCCTTTTGATTTTGGTTTTCTTTCTTTATTTCCCCTCTCAATTTCTAAAACAAATAGGGAAACAGCCTGGCCTTTGTGCTCCCTAGTGTTAGATGAGGTGTGTATTGCGAGCTAGAAAGCAGAAGGAACTCAAGACAAAGCATTTCCTGACTTTGATATTTAAAAACCTGGGCTCCTTCAAAGGCTTCTGATGGAGATGGAAGGAGAATATGTGGTTGTTGTTGTTTTAAATAACAGGGAGCTTTGTCCCACTCTGGGGGAGAATCAAGACCTTGTAAAGAAATGGCTACAATATACCTTCAGGGAGGCTGGACCCCTTACACTTGTGTGTCATAGCATGAGCAAAGGTTGTGTGTGTGTGCGCGCGCACAGTATGTATAACTGGCAAAATTTTCTAAATTAAAGGGACCACATGAGCTTGGCAATGAATATTTCAGTGGTGACTAGTGTAGAATAAAGGCCATGTGGACTTCCCCAAAGTCCACAGCTTTGTTTATTAAGCTGTTTGCACAACCCTGGCAGAGAGACCCAATAATGATTCAGGCTGAACTTCTTACCAGTTTAGTGCAATGTGGGTTTGGGGTCAGATTTAATTTGATTAAAAAAATAAGAAAATGTAACATTCAATCATTTGTTTACTGCCTTGTGGAGTAATATTCATATTAATTATATATATATCTCTCAAAAGAGTCTGCCAGTTAATTTAGACAGTAATTAGAGCATTGTTAAAGCACTGTTAAAGTCTAGCCCAACTCTCAGATTGTATGATTCAAATAGGCTTGAGAAGTTAAAACTAGAGCAGAAGGGGCCTCCCTGGTGGCTCAGTGGTAAAGAATCCACCTGCCATTGCAGGAGACACGGGTTCTATCCCTGATCCAGGAAGATCCAACATGGTGCAGAGCAACTGAGCCTGTGTGCCAAAACTGCTGAGCCTGTGCACTGGAGCCCGGGAGCCACAACTCCTGAGGCCAGCGTGCCCAGAGCCCGTGTTCTGCGGCACTTGACAACACGAGAAGCCACTGCAGTGAGAAGCCTGTGCACTCCAGCAAGAGAGTAGTCCCTGCTCTCCACAACTAGAGAAAACCCTCGCAGCGACGAAGACCCAGCACAGCCAAAAATAAATACAATTATTTCAAAAAACTAGAGCAGAAGAAAAAAAGGCATGCACATCTCATGTCTATTGCCATATATACATTCTATATTTACAGAACTGAACAAGTGAGAATGATCATGAGTCATTTGTCAATAGGACAATATTGCTATATATCTAAAAATAATACTACTACCTTATCAAAGGCCTAGTGTCTATGGCTCTCTGCTGAGTCCTTTGGAAACACTGTACATCATCCTCACAAACACCCCGTAAGGTGGGTGCTGCCATCTGTCTTTGGAGATTAGGAAACTGACACCCAGAAAAATGAAGTTCCCTGCCCAGTGGTTCAGAACGAGAAGGTGCCAGGTCTACATTAAGAGGCACAGTGGTTTTCTTCCATGCCTTTGTACTCTCTGTTGTGTAACACTGCCTTTCTTATCTACTGACAGCACATTTTTATTACGGAGTTTCAGGGAAGTATGGTGGCAGCAGAAAACAGAAAATCTGAATGCAAAAAAGTGAAATATTAATCAATAGAGCTGACCAAGACAGGGCAAGTTGGACATTTAAACAAAGCTCACTAATGAGATGATATTCGTAAGACCCTCCTCTCTGAGAGTGAAAAGCTTTGTGAAAGCATGGAAAACCAAAGAATTGAAGGCAGAGTATAGTAGGCAGTAACAGAGCTGGGGGAAATTTCTGATTTGTGTTTTCTTCAAGACCTAAGACTTTTCTGATTAGTTTTATTGGTCGAGGGCTTGCCTGATGGCTCAGATGGTAAAGAGTCTGCCTGCAATGCAAGAGACCTGGGTTCATTCCCTGGGTCAGGAAGATCCCCTGGAGAAGGGAGTGGCTACCCACTCCAGTATTCTTGCCTGGAGAACTCCATGGACATGGAATGCATGCGTGGACAGTGGAGCCTGGTGGGCTACAGTCCATGGGGTTGCAAGGAGTCAAACACGACTAAAACTTCCACTTTATTGTCAGAACAAACTTTTCCTCTTTTTGTTCTCCTTCCTCATTATTATTTATTTATTTATTTATTTTGGCTACACTGTGTGGCATGTGGGAGCTTAGTTCCCCTCCCGGGGATCGAACCCAAGCTCCCTGAATTGGAAGAATTGGGTCATAACCACTGGACCACCAGGGAAGTCCCATTCTTTCCCCAGTATTCTTTCTAGAAAGAAAGCTTAAAAAGTGAAATAATTCTAACCTCTCAGAAATCATACCTCAAAGATCTTTTTTATATTAAATTCATCTTTTTTCCAAGGCTTTGAGGCTCAAAGATTGGCTTAACTGGGAAGTTATTTGGCTAATCAAAGTTGCCCTTGAAATAGGAACAGCTTTATTAGCTTACCCTTGACAGAATTATCAAGTAGACAGACAGCCATTGTATATGGAGTCTTCCTATCTTCCTCTCCTTCCCTTTCTCCTGTAGCTTCCCGTGTCTCCAAGATATGATTCTACTCCATGGTAGTTTCCATTTGTTTTCTTAGCTGGCTATTTTCTTCCCTCGAAGATGTGAAATGATAATATTAATTGATAGTAATGTTTTGGCATGACTTTTTCTCAAGACGTCTATAGAGAACAATTGGAGGCCAGAGAAATGAGGTTTTGCCAAAAAATAGGGTGGACAGATTAAAAGGGAGTAGATACCTATTTGTAAGACTGGTTTTAGACTTAGCAGTGGGGTTTTAATGTTGTCTGTGCACAGGGTAATGAGTATATGGAGAGGACTCAGGGGAGGGTGTCCCAGAGGCTTTTACTCCCACAGGAGCCCCTGTTGCTAAGATGCACTGGGTCATCATGCAGATGCAGTACAGGTCAGGGAGGGGGATAAAGGAGGGTCAGGAATAATGTACAATCAGCTACTAATTCTTTTCCACATCTGAGTGCAAAGCACCAGCTTCCCTGTGCTGTGGACAGAGCAAGTAAAAAAAAAAAAAAAAAAAAAAAACCCCAGCATAGCATCTCTGGAAAATGCCCACTCATGCTGCAGGTGAATTACTGAAGCATGTTAGTGCTATCATGGGAGATGTGTGAAACGGTGTTTGGAAGATGAAAAGACTAAATCAGAAATTATACAATTCAGGACATCTTCTATTCAGAAATTAACACTCACTTGTCAATAATTTAACCTCAAACAAGACAAAGTTCAAAAACTAAAGCAGTTTCTCCTTTTTAGTCAGTCAACCAGCTTGTTGCTGAAAGCTTTTATAGTGAAAAGGCAGGTGTTATATTGGGTACAAGGACACAGTACTGAATAAAACCAGGTCCTTGATCCAAGCAAGTTGCAGCCCAAGTGTGGAAAATATCATGGTGGAGGTAGTCACAGGTGACCATGTTAGTACACAAATTGGATTTTGGAGCCAAGAGAGGTTGAAAAAGCTGAGGGGACAGCATCCAAGTCATCTCAAAGGGCCTGTGATACTCAGTCAAGTGGAGGTGAGACTGGGTGTGGGAAACGTGTGTTGCCAAGAAGCAGGTAACAGCATGTGCTCAGGTATGCAGGTAAACAAGCCTGGCCCACCTCGGAACTGCTGACAGAGTGCTGCAGCACGCCTGGAAAAGACAGCGAAAGCTGGGAGCCCCAAGAATTGAGATCGGAGCCAAGAGGCATCGAACTGCGGATCTAGGTCAAGGAGTTTGAGTATTTTACTGCCAGCCCTACTGGACCTTTGGAGGGTTTTAAGCAGGGGCAATTACAGGGTCAAGTTTGCGATTTAATGAGTTGCCAGTCCAGGTTCGATGCACGATACTGGATGCTTGGGGCTGGTGCACTGGGACGACCCAGAGGGATGGAATGGGGAGGAAGGAGGGAGGAGGGTTCAGGATGGGGAACACATGTATACCTATGGCGGATTCATTTTGATATTTGGCAAAACTAATACAGTATGTAAAGTTTAAAAATAAAATAAAATTTAAAAAAAAAAAAAAAAAGAATGCTTGTAGGGGAGCAAAGTGGACCTACTAGGAAGCTATTACAGAAATCCAGGAGGGAGTTCCAGAGCTTGAAAGACTTGTGATCAGATGGTTTTAGGGAGTAAGGAAAAGGAAGACATCAAGGATAACTCCAAGGTTCCTACTTTGGGTACTTGGGGGATGGAAATGTCATCCACTGAAATTGAAATATACAAAATGGAGCAGATTTAAGAGGGAAATTTCCAGATCGCTTTGATACATGTTGAACATGAGAAATGAAAAGGCCCGATAGAAATGTCCTATATATGGGAGACCTGGTTTTATCCCTGGGTTGGGAAGATCCTCTGGAGAAGGGAACAGCTACCCACTCCAGTATTCTGGCCTAGAGAAGTCCATGGAGAAGTCCATGGGGTCGCAAAGAGTCAGACACAGCGGACTGACTTTCACTATTCATGTATATACAGGTGAATACAGAGGTCTGGAAGTTGGGAGAAAGTTTTGGGCTTGATTTAGAGATTGGAGAGTTAAGAGTATGTGGGTGGAAGCTGACACCTTGGGACTAGAGTAAATGGGTGCTCTGCTATGAGAAATAGCCAAGTGCAGGTACAGGCTGGTGAGTATTTCCAGCCAGGATAGAGGCAGAAGGAGACTAGGGCAAAAGGAAGCCCAGAAGTGGTGTTTAGAGGAAAAAAGAGATAGAAAAAGGTTTGTTCAAAAACTAACCCATCCAGGGGATTCCCTGATGGCTCAATGGGAAAGAATCTGCCTGCCAATGCAGGAGACATGGGTTCCGAACCTGATCTGGGAAGATCTCACATGCTGCAGAGCAACTAAACCCGTGCACCACAACCACTGAGCCTGTGCCCTAGCGCCCATGCTGTACTACAAGAGAAGCCACAGCAGGGAGAAGTCCATGCATTGCAACTAAAGAGTAGCCCCTGCTCACCACAACTAGAGAAAAGCCCATGCAGCAATGAAGACCCAGCACAGCCAAAAGTGAACCAAAAAACCTGACAATTAAAAAAAACACAAATTAATAAATGAATTTTAAAAACTAATCCACCCATATTCAACATCATTTTTAAAACTGTTTTATTCAATTTGCTGGATTCTCCCCAAGTCTATTTTACTCCATGTAGGGCAGGGCATGCGTACTCAGTCGTGTCTGACTCTTTGCAACCCCATGGACTGTAGCCCGCCAGGATCCTCTGTCCAGGGGACTCTCCAGGCAAGAATACAGGAGTGGGATGCCATCTCCTGCTCCAGGGGATCTTCCCGATACAGGGATCAAACTCACATCTCTTGCATCTCCTGCATTAGCAGGCTGATCCTTTACCACGGTGCCACCTGGGAAGCCCTATTCCATGTAGAAAAAGCATTAAATCTTTCAGACCATCAAAACACCATATATTGGTAAATCTTGATTAACTGGAATGCTTAGAAAATGGAAAGCTGTGATTAGTTTTCAGGTTCCTAGTTGGGGATTAGTTTTCATCTTCAGTATAATCAATAGGATTAAATCTTTTTCCATCCTCCAGTTTTCAGTGCCTATTGTTTATTACTCTGATGATTCAAATTTGCATTTTTTGGGGGGGCTTTATTCCACTTTTCTTTCCCCCATTCTCCTTAGGAATCCATTACCTCAGGTAACCATTTTCCCATGCATTCTATTTACTATAGCTGTGCAGCAAACTACCTCAAAACTTAGTGACTGAGAAGGATGGTAGTTATTTTGCTCATGAGTTTGTAGTTTTGGCTGGGCTCAGGGGAGGCAGCTCATCTCTATTCCCTTTGCATCAGCTAGGGTGTCTCAGCTCATCTGAGACACTTTCAGACCCCTCTGTACCACATGTGGTCTCTCCACAGTCTCTCCTCTGTACCTGCAAAATAGCCAGACTTCTTATATTTAGAATCAGGGCTCCCAAGCCACATGCTTGGAGAGAGAAAGCAATGGCAGGTTTGATTATAACTTGACTTTGTATGTCAGCTGGCATCACTTTCTCCTCATTCAATTTGTCAGAGCAGTTAGAAAGGTCCACCCAGGGTTAAGGGAAGAGGATACAGACCTAGCCTCCTAATGGGAGAGTTTGAACATGGCATTTTTAAGAACATGTGGCTTTGATACATTGTTTCAATCAGATTTGTAAATTACCATTTGCCATATTCCATAACCATTGCTTGCATCTTCAATGCTGCCTGCCTGGGAACACATCATATATGGGTCCACCTCTTTGCTAGAAAACATGTGAATCTCCTTTTCATTCCTGTTCTCAGTCATAACTTATTCATTATATGTTTCTTTCTATAGAAAAATGCCCATGACCATCTCTCAGTGAGAAAAGGATCTAAGTAAAATCTTCCAAATTCATTTATTTCCAACAGCTCATCCTAGGATTTATTGCTTTTTTAAAATTGGAGTTTAGTTGCTTTATGTTGTGTATGATCTGTTGCTTTTATAACAGAGAACAATTAATAATTTCCCAATATGATTAGAAAACAATAGATTTTTCAGGCCTCAACAAGTTATCAATAACCTCAGATATGCAGATGACATCACCCTTATGGCAGATAGTGAAGAAGAACTAAAGAGACTCTTGATGCAAGTGAAAGAGGAGAGTGAGAAAGTTGGCTTAAAGCTCAACATTCAGAAAACTAGGATCATGGCATCTGGTCCCATCACTTCATGGCAAACAGATGGGGAAACAGTGAAAACAGTGTCAGACTTTATTTTTCTGGGCTCCAAAATCACTGCAGATGGTGACTGCAGCCATGAAATTAAAAGACACTTACTCCTTGGAAGGAAAGTTATGACCAACCTAGACAGCATATTAAAAAGCAGAGACATTATTTTGCCAACAAAGGTCCATCTAGTCAAAGCTTTGGTTTTCCCAATAGTCATGTATGGATGTGAGAGCTGGCCTATAAAGAAAGCTGAGCGCCAAAGAATTGATGCTTTTGAACTGTGGTGTTGGAGAAGACTCTTGAGAGTCCCTTGGACCCAAGGAGATCCAACCAGTCCATCCTAAATTTGATCAGTCCTGGGTGTTCATTGGAAGGACTGATGTTGAAGCTGAAACTCCAATACTTCACCACCTGATGCAAAGAGCTGACTAATTGGAAAAGACCCTGATGCTGGGAAAGTTTGAGGGCAGGAGGAGAAAGGGACGACAGAGGATGAGTTGGTTGGATGGCATCACTGACTCAATGGACATGGGTTTGGGTGGACTCTGGGAGTTGGTGATGGACAGGGAGGCCTGGCGTGCTGCAGTTCATGGGGTCGCAAAGAGTTGGACATGACTGAGTGACTGAACTGAACTGAACAACAAGTTAGAGGAGAGAAATACTTGACAGAGAAGTCTTTAAGTGATCTTCACAATGATGGCTTTCCAAATGTTATCACTTGGTCTATAGATCTGTCTTGTGTGGCAAGTAAAGCTGAATCTCTTAGGACATGCTCTAGGAGTTTTTATTTAAAGAATAAATCTAGAATATGAGTTTATTTTATAGTTATTTTCTTTTTTCTCCTGAAAATGGAGTTATTAAAAAACAAAAGAAGAATTTAGTATTTCAGGAATCTGGCTCAGGTTCTCCTGGAGACCTGGAGAGCAGCATACCTGTAGGATTCCTGAAAGTTAATATTATTTCCCAAGTAAATAGCTCAAAAAGTTAAGGTAGTTTCCAAAAGAAGTTCAAAGTCTTGACTGTGTGTGAAATTACTTTTTAAGCCACCATTCATGCATCTTTCTGATCCTCAGCTTTTTTTTTTTTGTAGAAAATGGCTCTGAAGATATTGATATCCTTCCTAGTGGGCTGGCTTTCATCTCCAGTGTGAGTATTTCCCGTGCTCCTCAGATGTGCAAGTCAACAGCTGTATGCATAGAACATTAGTGTCACCAACACAAGTGTCCCACTTGTGTGTAAACTAGTCAACTAAAAGCACCAAAATGGGATTCCAGAGGCTAACTGAGGCAAGACAGAAGTGCCCAAGCTTGCCTACCCCATGGTGGGCAGTTATATACCCAGGGGAGTGCTGATAAGTGTATATTGAATTCCATTCACTTCCTAGACGAGGCTCCAGATTTGCTCTATGGCTGTCCATCCTCATCATTGCCCTACTGGCTGAGCCTCAGCTTCTGGAAGTCATCTTCCAGATGACTAATCGGTATTCATCTCATCATACCTGCCTGAGTTTGGAACTCAGTAAATGTTTGCAGAGTGAATGTTAGCCATGTTACTCAATTCATAACCGTCTTGCATTTCTTTGCATTTCCCAAAAGCATTTCCATTTTGGGTTCCTCAGCATTTAAAGAAAAGCTCTTTCAAAGAGGAGTAAGGAAAAACATGCATTTTATTTCCATTACCACCTTCACAGGTTTGGGATGATTAGGAAGCTATGAGAAGGCTTGAACTTCAACACATTAAAATGTTATATTGTAAAAATATTGAAAATTATCATATACTTAGTTAAATCAGTTACAATTTGGAGTGGGACTTAGGATTTTGAAAAAAGTAGATATTAATTACATTTCCAATGTGAATTCTGATTGCTGGAATTGCATGTTCTAATATTCCATTTGGGCCAATAAAATACTATCAAATAACACATTTTAAAAATCTATGTCTTTTTGGCCAAAAGGAGGGGGGCCCATAAAATATTCCTTAATGGTCCCAATTTCTAAATTCTTCAGTATAGTCAGGGTCTATAGTCAATATGCATTTTAAATTGCTGCTGGTGTGCTATATGTTAGGGAGGTGGGTGGGAAGGATTTTATGTCTTTAGTTTTCCTCCAAAAACTAAAGCTGTCTAGAAAAGCTTTTTCTTTGTTGACTTAAACTACCTACTATCAATATAGATTTTCAATGTGATGCCCAACAGACCTTTAAAAATAATTATTTTATGGCTAGGAGATGTGTAGTTCCTACTGTATGTTTCTTTTCTATTAATATTTTCACTAGAGGTAAGTGTACTGAATTCTTGTTATTCAGCAAGTAGAGATTGTCATCACAAATAATTGTGAGAAACGTTAGCTCTTTTTGCAAAATAACAAACAACTCATTCTTATAGGATAAGGATAATGTTCTTTGCTTATTTTTAATCTTGCTGTACTGCAATAAATTCAAGTCCTTGTTCTTCTTGGTCACCTCCTACTGCCCTTTCTTGCCATCCTAGAACATGTTTGGAAGCTGCTGATTTAGGGAGTAATTCTGTGTGATAGATATTTTTAGCCTATTTAGAGGTGCCAAGCAGGCTATCTGCTTCCTTACCTTGGGACTTGACATGTTTTTTGCCAGCAAGATTACTCCCTTCCTCACATGTTGCCATCTAACTCCTCGTTCCCTATGAGAGCTCACTGTAGTGGAACTTTAATTCCTCAGAAATATTCCTAACACTCTGTTTCTGGGCAAGGTGGCTCTTCTGTGCCCCCATAGTTTCCCTGTGGGTAGGGTCTTAGATGCCTCCCTGTATCTGATGGGCTTGCTTGGTGCTGCCTCCCTGGATTTCAGTCCTTCTGAGACAGGACTTTGGAGTGTCTGTTGCCATGCTGCACCTGACACAGTGTCTGGCATACATAGGTGCTTGACTGTTTACTGAATATGTGTGCTGGTGAATGAGGGCAGTGGAGGAGTTCAATGCTTGTCCACACGTACCTGTAGTCTGTTGGTGGAAATAAGATGCCTGCACACCCAGGTCATTTTTGCCATTTTCAGGGGTGAATGGTATCAAAATAATTGCAATCCATGCCAAAATTCTTACCTAACTGCTTTAAACAGAAAACCAAGTATATGCAAAGAGTTTCATTCGTCGTGACACTTACTGTTTGTTGGCCGTGCTCCACCCTTATTCCCCAATCAGATCATTTCCATTTCCAGAGCACCTGATCCTTCTACCAGTTGGCAGTGCCCTCACATTCCTCCAAACTCCCTCCATACTTGCTGCGGGGTTCTGCCCTGAGCAGTGTTCCTGAGCAATATAATATTATCTACTGTCAAACCTTTCTTTATGGCGTGGGAAAAAGTTGTAAATCACTGTACAACTAATGATCAGAGTGATTTAGGCATTTCACTTCTCCGGGCTTAATTTTCCTTATATGAAAAGAGAAGATCTACCTCAAGTGAAAATGGGAAGAACTGGGTGTCTCTGACATCTTTCCCTGAACGTCACCACTATTTGTGCCACTGGACTTAGTGACGAATTGACTATGAAGGAAAGAGATTTGGAGTCTCCATTGTATGGCCTGATATTGGGGAGAGCAGTGATTCCCTTAACAGAGAATAGATACAAATGAGAGCAAGTATTTGAGGAGAGATGATTTTGATTTTGATCATCTGATTTTGAACTGCCTTTAGGAAGAAGTTGGGATGCAAGCTAGGGCTCCATAGAGAGGTTCCAGGAAAATGTGCATATTTGATAATTACTAATGTAGAAGAAATACCTGAAACCTTATGAATGAGCTCTGCAAGGGAAGAGTGCAGAATGAGAAGGGAGGGATGGATGAGGACAGAGGGAGGGAAGGGCAGGAAAAGAAGCAGTAATTCTATGTGGAAATTCTACTTTTGATTTTTTGATAAGAAATAAAAGTTATACCATAGTGTCAAATGCCACAGAGATACAGATAAGGAGATATGGAAGGATTATTAAGTAGACATTTTGGAGGCCGTTGATATGACCTTTATAGAGGTATTTCTAGAAACTGGTAGAATATGGATTCCAGAAAATTAAGAGTTGGAGCAATTCAAACCAAGGCAACAAGGCCAAGTGATGTTTCTAAAAAATTTGACAGTGAAGGAAGGTGAGAAAAATGCCTGTTTGAAGTAGTAAAGTTGGAAAATATTTATTTCAGGGAAAGAGAAATGAGCAATTTTTCAGGTAAAACAAGGGGACACTGGTGAAGAATGAGTGGTGAATTCTAAAGACAGACCCTAGATATCAGGGAATTAACTAAGAACAGAAGGATATTCTTTCCTTAGAAAAGAGGGCGAAAGGATGAGACTTGATAAAACTGAAGAATAAACTAAGGTATAAAGGAGGGAATGAGTAAATTCATGTTGAATGGCATGGATTTTTTTTTTTTTTTCAGTGAAAAAGGAGGTAAAGTCATCCACTGAGAATACAGAAAGATGGTGTGGTCTATGGAAGATAATGAAATAAATCCAGAAGAGATACTTAGAGATACACAGTAGTTTACATATTAGAATAAACACAAATATTGATAAAGAATATTAAATGTCTGACTGAAGTTGAGATGATAACTTTGTAGTATTTTTCAACCTGATTTTAGACTGCTGCTGCTGCTGCTAAGTCGTTTCAGTCGTGTCTGACTCTGTGTGACCCCATAGACAGCAGCCCACCAGGCTCCCCCATCCCTGGGATTCTCCAGGCAAGAACACTGGAGTGGGTTGCCATTTCCTTCTCCAATGCATGAAAGTGAAAAGTGAAACTGAAGTTGCTCAGTCGTGTCCAACTCTTAGAGACCCCATGGACTGCAGCCTACCAGGCTCCTCCGTCCATGGGATTTTCCAGGCAAGAGCCCTATATAAAAGTTAGAACAGGGCAAAGAGACTTGATAGAGAATTTGATAAGGAAGCAGTGAGCAAAGAGTGAGTCTTTCTTAGAAGACAGGCTCTTAACTGATGATGGCAAGATTCGAGGTCTGGAAGCAGAAGTGCATGGCTCAGGGCTGTTAAAAGACACTTGCTCTTTGGAAGAAAATCTGACAAACCTAGACAGTGTATTAAAAAGCAGAGACATCACTTTGCCAACAGAGGTGTGCATAGTCAAAGCTATGGTTTTTCCAGTAGTCATGTACAGATGTGAGAGTTGGACCATAAAGAAGGCTGAGCACCAAAGAATTGATGCTTTTAAACTGTGGTGCTAGAGAAGACTCTTGAGAGTCCCTTGGACTGCAAGGAGATCAAACCAGTCAATCCTAAAGGAAATCAACCCTGAATGTTCATTGAAAGAATTGATACTGAGCTGAAGCTCCAATACTTTGGCCACTGGCTGAGAAGAGCTGACTCAGTGGAAAAGATCCTGATGCTGGGAAAGATTAAGGGCAGGAGAAGGGCATGACAGAAGATGAGATGATTATATGACATCATCGACTCAATGGACAAGAGTTTGAGCAAAGTCCTGGAGATAGCAAAGGACAGGGAAGCCAGGCCTGCTGCAGCCATGGGGTTGCAAAGAGTTGGACATGACTTGGCAACTGAACAGCAACAACAGGGGCATGCTGATCTGTCCTCTAGGTGTGGTCACTTAAGGAGGATGAATGATAGAGGGAATAGCCCTTCCACCGATGGGCTTCAGTGGCTGGTATTATCTGAGGAAAGCCAGGTTTCTTATAAGATTTAAGCACAGAAGGACTATTCTAAGAAAAGTTTGAAGATATAGGCAGAGTTATTTGCTGTAGTCGATGGGGTCACAAAGAGTCAGACAAAACTGAGTGACTCAACAACAACGAATTTGGAACTGAAGACCTACTCTCCCAGAGGTCAGGGGTGAAGCAATGGAAAGGCCAAGAATAGTATGAGTAAAAGTGTGTGTGTGTGTGTGTGTGTGTGTAAGAGAGGGAGGGAGGAAGGAGAGAGAGAGTGCAAGGGAGAAGTTAGAGTAGAAAGAAAGAGAGAAAAGGAAAGAATTTAAACTGGGTATAAGTAGACATGAGTGTACAAGAAAATATACAATGTTGATGTTTACATACATCAGAGTGATAGAGGAAAGATACAAGGAGGAAGTAGGCTGAGTTTTATAATTAGTATAGAATAAACCAATCCTAAGTTTTGACACAGTGACCTCGGATGCAGCAAAGGTCCAGTACATTCAGGACACCTATTATTGGTTGATAAATACCTGGTCCTTCCAGTAGAAACAGCCACTGTACAAGTTACTGGAATGAATGTTTTACAGTATTTGGAGAAAAGGATTCACATTCAAATCTTTGGACCAATCTGTAGGAACCAAACAGGTCGGAAATAGTCAACTCAATGAAACTGGTTCTCCTATTAATTCTTAGCTAATCCTACCTTTGTCGTTACATAATATAACAATGCAGGGTGTAACAATGCTCTCACCCTACATTGTTATATAATGACAAAGAGTAGGATCAGCTAAGAATTAATAGGAGAACCAGTTTCATGGCCACCTGATGCAAAGAGCTGACTCATTTGAAAAGACCCTGATTCTGGGAAAGATTGAGGGCAGGAGGAGAAGGGGATGACAGAGGATGAGATGGTTGGATGGCATCACTGACTCAATGGACATGGGTTTGGGTGGACTCTGGGAGTTGGTGATGGACAGGGAGGCCTCACGGGGTCGCAAAGAGTTGGACACGACTGAGCAACTGAACTGAACTGAACTGAGGGTGGGAGCAGTGCAATGAAACCATACACCCTAGGACTAGAAAGAACCTCAGTAACTAAATATTTTAACTTCCACATTTTATAAATAAGTAACCTGTAGCTTAGGCAGGTTAAGGGACTCAAACAAAGTTATTCAGCTTAGTCTCTTGTATTATGCTCTTTGGCTTAACCTCCTCTCTCTATATATTAAAAACTGAAGATAGGTTCTTCCCATATTCCCATTCCCAATGGCCTGGATGACACTGGTAATCCTTCAAATCAGATAATGGCAACACCTGACAGTGTAAAAAAATCCCAGAAATCTATCAAAGAAATTTAGAGCTTTGAACATTTTTGTTTCTCTGTTTCTTAAAGGGATTAAAATATCCAGGCATGCCAGACCTTGCACCAGATAAGCCAGGACGAATCTTCTTGATGGATTTAAATGAGCAAAACCCTAGGGTCCAGGAATTAAACATCAGTAATGGTTTTGACAAAGCATCCTTTAATCCACATGGAATGAGTACTTTCATTGACAAAGGTAAAACCTGAATGCTTAAGAATAAGGGGGAAATGAGGGAAATACCAAACCACTCATCCTCAAACTACCCAGCATGTATGTCAAAGGAGAGAAGATGCTATTTTACCATAAAGGTATATATTTGTGAGATAATAAATGTATATCAAAACATTTTTCTAATTGCATGAAAGAGGGGAAGATTAGATTGTGGTCAAACCTTCTTTCTCCTATTCCCTTTTCATCTCACCATCAAAACCAGTCTGAATGTTGTTCTCAGAAATCTAACATATAAATTAAAGGCCCTTTGAAAATAATCATGTGACATCATGCTGCTGCTGCTGCTGCTGCTGCTAAGTCTCTTCAGTTATGTCCGACTCTGTGCGACCCCGTAGATGGCAGCCCACCAGGCTCCCCCATCCCTGGGATTCTCCAGGCAAGAACACTGGAGTGGGTTGCCATTTCCTTCTCCAATACATGAAAGTGAAAAGTGAAAGTGAAGATGTGACATTATAAAACAACATAAAAGAAAACAATGGATGAATTTAGACATGATCAAAATTAAGATCTTCAAAAGATACAACCAGTATACCACAGGTAACTCTGCTCAAGGTTGTGTGGCAGCCTGGATGGGACAGAGTTTGGTGGATAATGGATACATGTATGTGTGTGGCTGAGTCCATTTGCTGTTCACTTTAAACTATCACAACATTGTTAATTGGCTATGCTCTAAGAAAAAGTAAAAAGTTTATTAAAAAATAATAAAATACCAGGTGATACACTTCTATTAAGATGAACTAAATAAAGAAAAAAACACCACCAAGGAAGTGAGATGGAATATTATTTGGCAATAAAAATAAATGAAGTACTGATGAACCCCGTAAGCATTACCCTAAGTGAAAGAATTCAGTCACTAAATGCCACATGCTGTATGATTCCATTTATATTAAATGTCCAGAACAGGTACATTTATAGAGACAAAAAGTAGATTCATGGTTGGCAGGGACTCAGGAAAGTGGGGAATGGGGCGTGACAGCCAATGGATATGGGGTTTCTTTGGGGGAATGATGAAAATATTCTGGAACTAGTAGACAACTCTGTGAATACATTAAAAACACTAAACTGTACATTTTCAAAGTGTGAGTTTAATGCCAAGTGAATTATATCTTATAAAAGCTGTCACAGAAAACTGAGCATAATTATGAATACACTGTATTATATATGCTTTAAAATAATATTATTTTTCTTTATAGTGTATAAGTCCAGACTAACAATTTTTAAATATTTGTGGGTCTACAGAAGAATGAAACCTCTCTAGTAGTAATGACATAAAAAGGAGGAGAAATGAAAGTGTTGCAAATCAAAATTTTTGAATGAATGGTGTTTTAATTCTTCCAATTACATACTGGAGTTACAATGCATTGTTAAATATAAATTCACTAGAGTAATTTCAGTGAACAAAAAAATATTAATAATTATCTCAGTCCACTTATCCAATCGATCTGTTTCATTCCTTTCATCTGAACCAATAGAGACTTGCTAATTTTTAAATAAATGGGTACCCTTTAAATAGCTCAAAGCTATTTTTGTTATTGTTCAGTCACTCAGTTATGTCCAACTCTTTGCGACCCTATGGACTGCAGCACACCAGGCTTCCCTCTTCTTTACCATCTCCTGGAGCTTGCTCAAACTCATGTCTATTGAGTCAGTGATGCCATCCAACCACCTCATCCTCTGTCGTCCCCTTTTCCTCTTGCCTTCAATCTTCCTGTGCATCAGGGTCTTTTACTAAGTTAAATATTCCCCTGAAATCTATAATAATATATGATGTGTATTTGCTTAGCAAGCTCTTCTTTAAAAGATAATTGTACCTAACAGTTTTATATTGTTCTTCAGTTCATAATGTACTTTCATATATAATTTATTCCTCAAAATAAAACACTGGGCCCAACCTTGACCCTTCTCCTCTCCCTGCCCCATTCAGTTGACTATTTACAATGTTCTGTCCAATCCACCCCTCACAGAACTCTCCAAGCTGCTCACTTCTCCCTATCCTTCCTGCACCATCCCAGTCCAGATCCCCAGCATGTCTTTCCTAGATTCTGCAGTGGCCTCTGATGGTACCTGCCCTCTTATATCACTTCAAATCATTTTATAAGCAAGTAGTTATTTTCTGTGCAAATGTGGTCATGTCACTCCCTTCTAAAAATTCATCATATGATTCCCATCACTCTCAGAAGTGAAAGTTGTTTTTTCTGTTGTGTTTTTTTTTTTAAGCTAGGACCATTTACCGATTAATCCTCAGGCATATAATCAGGTTTTCAGAAGTTGAGTGTATTATTATTAACATCTTATTTTATTCATTAGTGACCTCCCCTAATTATGTATTTAATTCACAAGGCCAAAACATTATACATAAATTGGCATGCATGAGAAGATAGAGAATAAAAGTCTTCTCACCAGGCATCTCTTAAATGAAAAAAAGGTCTTAAGAAGGGGGTAAAACCAGGGCAGCACATATATTTTTCATGCTGTGACCAGCAAGAGTGTCTTGTTGAAGGGCCACGTGGGGACTAAATCCTACTTGTCCCCTGTCAAGTCCCTGGAAAAGAGTTGGGTCAGACCAAAAGAAAGGTTCATCTGTGAGGAAGCACTTTTCCTTAATTCAGATAAAGCTGCCCATGTGTTTCAGGGGCCCTGAGGATAAGCCCCACATCTCAGAGCTCCAGCTTCCAGCTTGCTCTACTGCATAACTGGAAACCCCAAGAAGGGAACTGAGGAGATGAATGCAGATCCAGTCCTGAGTGGAAGCATGGGCTCAGGTTTTTTCAAACTCTGGAGCTCATCTGATTTAGAACTCCTGGTAAGTTAGAAAAGACTACTCTGACAAGCCAGAGTACCTTAATCTGGTTCACATCACAGCAGTTCACATTCCAGTATGAGAACAGACCCAGGTGAACATTCCTGAGGCTGGTTATAACCTAGAACTGGCTAATCTATCTTCTCCTACACTCGTATTTACATTTCACATCGGTTGGGTTCACAAATAAATACCGTTTCTGCAACCTCAGGTATGGTGACTTGTGTTAGGGGTTCATTCTCTAACTGGGAGGTGTTTAATATGTTTACTCAGGCCTGATACCTCTTGAATGTGTGTTGCAATGTACGCTTTTCTCATAGAAAAGAATTCTCGGGAAAGCTTCATTTGCCTGTACCCACTTCTGTTTGTTGAAGGGCCACTTGGGGAAACCACATCTATGTTTATGCACCATGGTAGCTCTGCAGCTTCCTGTTAGAGAGGGTGTGCAGGTGAGGCTGAAGGGAGCATTGCAGAAATATCTGGGCTTGGCTTTGCCACTGGGTGTTGGTAAAATTGCTCATAAGTCATTAACCTACTGAGTGTCAGTTTCTTCAATAAAATGGGGATTCTGGCATTTGTTTGACTTACATCAGATGGGTTGTGGGGATCACATACAAGATGTGTGTAAGAAAAATCCTTGGACATAATCAAGTTCTATACTATGTCTAAAATAGTTGAAATTGAAGCCAACTTCTTGGAAATTATGCCTTTTCTCCAATTTAGACCAAACTGTATATCTTTATGTTGTGAATCATCCCCACATGGACTCCACCGTGGAGATATTTAAATTTGAGGAACAACAACGTTCTTTGGTATACCTGAAAACTATAAAACACGAACTTCTCAAAAGGTATGGAATTATTTTGCACTTCTATTTATTTTGCGCCTCTGCTGTGTGCTTTGTTTTCTTAGTTCAGCAGGCTGTCTTATTATTTTTATTAGTTTTTATTTTTTTGGAGGCTAATTACTTTACAATATTGTATTGGTTTTGTCATACACTGACATGAATCTGCCACAGGTGTACATGTATTCCCCATCCTGAATGCCCCTCCCACCTCCCTCCTCATCCCATCCCTCTGGGTCATCCCAGCGCACCAGCCCCGAGCACCCTGTATCATGCATCGAACCTGGACTGGCGATCCATTTCATATATGATAATATACACGTTTCAATGCCATTCTCTCAAATCATCCCACCCTTGCCCTCTCCCACAGAGTCCAAAAGACTGTTCTACACATATATGTCTCTTTTGCTGTCTCTCATACAGGGTTATCATTACCATCTTTCTAAATTCCACATATATGCGTTAGTATACTGTATTGGTGTTTTCCTTTCTGGCTTACTTCATTCTGTATAATAGGCTCCAGTTTCATCCACCCCATTAGAACTGATTCAAATGTATTATTTTTAATAGCTGAGTAATATTCCATTGTGTATATGTACCACAGCTTTCTTATCCATTCGTCTGCTGATGGACATCTAGGTTGCTTCCATGTCCTGGCTATTATAAACAGTGCTGCAATGAACATTGGGGTACACATGTCTCTTTCGATTCTGGTTTCCTTGGTGTGTATGCCCATCAGTGGGATTGCTGGGTCATCAGATCAGATCAGTCACTCAGTCGTGTCCGACTCTTTGTGACCTCATGAATCGCAGCACGCCAGGCCTCCCTGTCCATCACCAACTCCCGGAGTTCACTCAGACTCACGTCCATCGAGTCAGTGATGCCATCCAGCCATCTCATCCTCTGTTGTCCCCTTCTCCTGCTGCCCCCAATCTCTCCCAGCATCAGAGTCTTTTCCAATGAGTCAACTCTTCACATGAGGTGGCCAAAGTACTGGAGTTTCAGCTTTAGCATCATTCCTTCCAAAGAAATCCCAGGGCTGATCTCCTTTAGAATGGACTGGTTGGATCTCCTTGCACTCCAAGGGACTCTCAAGAGTCTTCTCCAACACCACAGTTCAAAAGCATCAATTCTTCGGCACTCAGCCTTCTTCACAGTCCAACTCTCACATCCATACATGACCACAAGAAAAACCATAGCCTTGACTAGACGAACCTTTGTTGGCAAAGTAATGTCTCTGCTTTTGAATATGCTGTCTAGGTTGGTCATAACTTTCCTTCCATGGAGTAAGCGTCTTTTAATTTCATGGCTGCAGTCACCATCTGCAGTGATTTTGGAGCCCCCAAAAATAAAGTCTGACACTGCTTCCACTGTTTCCCCATCTATTTCCCATGAAGTGGTGGGACCGGATGCCATGATCTTCGTTTTCTGAATGTTGAGCTTTAAGCCAACTTTCTCACTCTCCACTTTCACTTTCATCAAGAGGCTTTTTAGTTCCTCTTCACTTTCTGCCATAAGGGTGGTGTCATCTGCATATCTGAGGTTATTGATATTTCTCTCGGCAATCTTGATTCCAGTTTGTGTTTCTTCCAGTCCAGCGTTTCTCATGATGTACTCTGCATATAAGTTAAATAAACAGAGTGACATATGGCAGTTCTATTTCCAGTTTTTTAAGGAATCTCCACACTGTACTCCATGGTGGCTGTCCTAGTTTACATTCCCACCCACAGTGTAAGAGGGTTCCCTTTTCTCCACACCCTCTCCAGCATTTATTGCTTGTAGACTTTTGGATCGCAGCCATTCTGACCAGCATGAAATGGTACCTCATTATGGTTTTGATTTGCATTTCTCTGATAATGAGTGATGTTGAGCATCTTTTCATGTGTTTGTTAGCCATCTGTATGTCTTCTTTGGAGAAATGTTTAGTTCTTTGGACCATTTTTTGATTGGGTCATTTATTTTTCTGGAATTGAGCTGCAGGAGTTGCTTGTATATTTTTGAGATTAATTCTTTGTCAGTTGCTTTGTTTGCTATTATTTTCTCCTATTCTGAAGGCTGTCTTTTCACCTTGCTTATAGTTTCCTTTGTTGTGCAGAAGCTTTTAATTTTAATTAGGTCCCATTTGTTTATTTTTGCTTTTATTTCCAATATTCTGGGAGGTGGATCATAGAGGATCCTGCTGTGATTTATGTCAGAGAGTGTTTGCCTATGTTTTCCTCTAGGAGTTTTATAGTTTCTGGCCTTACATTTAGATCTTTAATCCATTTTGAGTTTATTTTTGTGTATGGCATTAGAAAGTGTTCTAATTTCATCTTTTTACAAGTCGTTGACCAGTTTTCCCAGCACCACTTGTTAAAAAGATTGCCTCCTTTGTCAAAGATAAGGTATCCATACGTGTGTGGATTTATCTCTGGGCTTTCTATTTTGTTCTATTGATCTATATTTCTGTCTTTGTGCCAGTGCCATACTGTCTTGATGACTGTGGCTTTGTAGTAGAGCCTGAAGTCAGGCAGGTTGATTCCTCCATTTCCATTCTTCTTTCTCAAGATTGCTTTGGCTATTCGAGGTTTTTTGTATTTCCATACAAATCGTGAAATTATTTGTTCTAGTTCTGTGAAAAATACCATTGGTAGCTTGATAGGGATTGCATTGAATCTATAGATTGCTTTGGGTAGTATACTCATTTTCACTATATTGATTCTTCTGATACATGAACACGGTATATTTCTCCATCTATTAGTGTCCTCTTTGATTTCTTTCACCAGTGTTTTATAGTTTTCTATATATAGGTCTTTAGTTTCTTTAGGTAGATATATTCATAAGTATTTTATTCTTTTCGTTGCAATGGTGAATGGAATTGTTTCCTTAATTTCTCTTTATGTTTTCTCACTGTTAGTATATAGGAATGCAAAGGATTTCTGTGTGTTGATTTTATATCCTGCAACTTTACTATATTCATTAATTAGCTCTAGTAATTTTCTGGTGGAGTCTTTAAGGTTTTCTTTGTATAGAATCTTATCATCTGCAAACAGTGAGAGTTTTACTTCTTCTTTTCCAATCTGGATTCCTTTTATTTCTTTTTCTGCTGATTGCTGTGGCAATAACTTCCAAAACTATGTTGAATAGTAGTGGTGAGATTGGGGGTACCCTTGTCTTGGTCCTGACTTTAGGGGAAATGGTTTCAATATTTCACTATTGGTAACTTTTGCTGTGGGTTTGTCATATATAGCTTTTATTATGTTGAGGTATGTTCCTTCTATTCCTGGTTTCTGGAGAGTTTTTATCATAAATGGATGCTGAATTTTGTCAAAGGCTTTCTCTGCATCTATTGAGATAATCATATGGTTTTTATTTTTCAATATGTTAATGTGGTGTATTACGTTGATTGATTTGCAGATATTGAAGAATCCTTGCATCCCTGGGATAGAGCCCAATTGGTCATGATGTATGATCTTTTTAATATGTTGTTGGATTCTGTTTGCTAGAATTTTGTTAAGGATTTTTGCATCTATGTTCATCAGTGATATTGGCCTGTAGTTTTCTTTTTTTGTGTGGCATCTTTGTCAGGTTTTGGTATTAGGGTGATGGTAGCCTCATAGAATGAGTTTGGAAGTTTACCTTCCTTTGCAATTTTCTGGAAGAGTTTTGAGTAGGATAAGTGTTAGCTCTTCTCTAAAGAGCAGGCTATCTTAAACTTTTGTTTTGAAGTGTTTTTTTTTCCCTAAACCTTTCTAAAGGTTCCCATGGTGACACTGCCCTGCACCTCACTAGAAATTGCTGTATTTAGTATTGAATATCTCTAACTTTTGGAAAGCATTTTAATCCTATAAAGGTGCTCATTTATATTCCCAAACTCTAATTCCATCCTTGGTAACACAGCAGTGCAGTACCTGCTATTGGGCTCTTTAAACACCCACACCCTCTAGTTTTCCTTGTAGGTTGTAATCTGAAAGCCACACCCACTGGGTGTTATAACCAGCCTCCAGAAGGACCATTCCTTTGTTCAATCAAAGCTTTAAAGTAGAATTTGAAGGGGGGTGGGGGGGTGGGGGGCGGGAAAGGCCTGGAGGCACATATACAAATTCACACTTATCAAGTGTTGACTATGTGCCAGGCATTGTGCCAAAATACCTGATCCACCTCTTCTCACAACTGCCTTTAGTAACAGGCAGTAGTAAACACACTTAGAGCAGTTTGGGGCCAAGTTACTTCCCCAAGTTATATAACTTGTAAGTGGCTGAATTAGGTGTAAACCTTGACCTATCTGAATTCAAAGCTGGGCTCTTACTCACTGTGATGAACATCTTTTAGAAAAATTCTAAGTTTTTTTATGGGCTAGGTTGCCTGTTCCGAGCCTGTAATGAACTATGAAGAATCTTTTATAAAACAGACTCAGCATTAAAAGACTGGTTCTAAAACAGTAGAGGTCCATCTTTGCATCAGGAAGAAGAGTAGGGAAAGCAAAGGAACGAAATTCATCTTCTCTCCTTTGCTCTCTTTCTCAACGACATATTTTAATGTCTCCAAACAGAATTAGGGGGCAACAAAAGCAGAGGGGAGGAAGTAAGAGAACTTAACATTGTTGACTTCTCCCATGATGTGTCGTGTTGGGTTCTGAGGCATGGTGGGGACTAGGACTGCCACAAGGTAACTGAGAAACTGTGGACCAACCCCTTAACCTGTGCTTCAGTGTTCTTCAGCAAAATGGGGATTTTCTCACAGGCCTGATTACCTACCTGGTGATTGTGAGGATCAAATGCAACAACGTCATCTCATGGGAATAGCTCCTCGGCATAGCCGGAGGGAAAACTTGAGACACAATTCCTTTATTAGGGAGGACCACCCCAGGATACAAAAATCAGAGACCAACCTGAGGCAGGGGAAGGGCAGTGTCATAGGTTGAACTGTGTCCCTTCAAAAAGATAAGTTGAAATTTTAACCCCCGTCCCATACATCAAAACATGACCTTATTTGGAAATAGGAAGTTTGTAGATGTAATTAGTTAAGATGAGGCTATATTAGAGCCTGCCTTTAATCCAATACAACTGATGTCCTTATAAGAAGACAGACAGCAAATGACACAACAAATCTGTTGTCTTAAGCCTCCCAGCTTGTGGTAACCTTTTTACAGCAGCACTATTCACAAGAGACTATGCCAAAGCCTTTGACTGTGTGGATCACAATAAACTGTGGGAAATTCTGAAAGAGATGGGAATACCAGACCACCTGACCTGCCTCCTAAGAAATCTGTATGCAGGTCAGGAAGCAACAGTTAGAACTGGACATGGAACAACAAACTGGTTCCAAATAGGGAAAGGAGTATGTCAAAGCTATATGTTGTTACCCGGCTTATTTAACTTATATGCAGAGTACATCATAAGAAATGCTGGGCTGGAGGAAGCATAAGCTGGAATCAAGATTTCCAGGAGAAATATCAATAACCTCAGATATACAGATGACACCATCCTTATGGCAGAAAGCAAAGAAGAACTAAAGAGCCTTTTGATAAAAGTAAAAGAGGAGAGTGGAAAAGTTGGCTTAAAACTCAACATTCAGAAAACTAAGATCAAGGCATCTGGTCCCATCACTGCATGGAAAATAGATAGGGAAACAATGACAGACTTTATGTTTTGGGGCTCCAAAATCACTGCAGATGGTGACTGCAGCCATGAAATTAAAAGACGCTTACTCCTTGGAAGAAAAGCTATGACCAACCTAGACAGCATATTCAAAAGCAGAGACATTACTTTGCCAACAAAGGTCCATCTAGTCAAAGCTATGGTTTTTCTAGTTATCATTTATGGATGTGAGAGTTGTACTATAAAGAAAGCTGAGCACTCAATAATTGATGCTTTTGAACTGTTGTGTTGGAGATACTCTTAGAGTCCCTTGGACTGCAAGGAGATCCAACCAGTCAGTCCTAAAGGAAATCAGTCCTGAATATTTACTGGAAGGACTGCTGCTGAAGCTGAAACTCCAATACTTTGGGCACCTGATGTGAAGAACTGACTTATTGGAAAAGACCCTGATGCTGGGAAAGATTGAGGGCAGGAGAAGAAGGGGACAACAGAGGATGAGATGGTTGGATGGCATCACTGACTCAATGGACATGAGTTTGAGTAAACTCTGGGAGTTGGTGATGGACAGGGAGGCGTGCTACAGTCCATGGGGTTACAAAGAGTCAAACATGACTGAGCAACTAACCTGAACTGAACAAATACAGAAGAGAGTCTATAGTAAATATATTTGTCAAGCCAGCCACTGCTAAGTGTGACTGACTACTTGAAATCATGCGATTGCCCTCCAATAAGCAACACAGGCATCATTTCAAGACAGTCTAGTCAAGATAAGAAAAGAAGAGGAATTTATCCACCAGCCCCATCTTTCAGTAGTCAAAGGTTTGCTTCAAGGGTTGTTAATTCCTGCACATAGCTCCTTATGCAGGCAAATCTGGTGATAGCCTGTGCTTTGATAACAATCTGGAAGCCTGGAAGTAGGAGTAAGAGGCCCATAACAGACATGGGCAAGGTACTAGAAGGTACACTGTGGAATTATGTCAGGTCCCATGCAGAGCAGGGTGAAGCAGTGCCAGCTGGAACAGAGCAGGTGGGCTTTGAGGACTTTGAGAGGTGCCCTGATGAACACAATGACAAGGCATTTCAAGAGGTGGAAGAAAGTGCTACAGGACATATTATGAGGGAGTTTAACTTAATCTATGGTGTTGGGCAATACCTCTTCGAAGAAGGACTGTGTAAACTGAGACCTATAAGAGAAGTAGCCCAACAAACTTGGGAAAATCATTATACACCAAAACCTCAAAGTAGCTCCTAATTCATCCAAATTTTTCTTTCCTGAATTAAGTCTAAACTTGTATAGGTGTAACTGAATCACTTTGTTATACACCTGCAACTAACATCATTGTTAACTGACTATACTCTAATATAAAATAAAAAATTTTAAAATCATGTATACCATGAGAAAGGGTGGCACATTAAACTTTTTGACAATATTGTATATTTTACAAAGTTGCTGCATAAAGGAGCTTCACGCACACACACAAAGTTCCATTGTTTTTCTTGCATTTTTTTTTCAAGTCATCTCTTTTTTTCTTTTCCAAAATGGAACTGACTTTGTTTTTATTGACTTTTGTTGTAAGACTTGCTTCATTTAAAATTTTTAATGGTATTAAAGAACATAAATAAGAAAGAATAACACTCATAATCCCACCTATGCAGAGAAAATATAACGGTCAGACTGATCTGGGTCTTGGTGCAATAATAGAAAAGAAAACCCCTAACTCTTTCACAGCTCAAATGATGAAGTTGTTTTGTTTTCTCACTTATGCTATGTACACTGTAGATTCAGGAAGTCAGTTGTATGGTGTCCTCATGTAGAACCCTAAGACAGGACCACACTTTACCAGAAAAGTTGCTGGTTACTGTGGGAGAGTGAGGAAAGCATTCTGGCTCTCAAAGCCTCCCATCTCAGAAGCTAATATATCATTTCATTTTCATTGGCCAGAGCAAGTCACATGGCTGTGCCTAACTCCAAGGGCATGGAGAAGCCTAATTCAAGAAAGAAGAGAACCAGAACTGCACCATGACCACCACAGATAACTACTATTAACATTCACAAGCTAACAGATTTAGATTTGGGGTTTATCTGTAAACTTATCTGTTTTTGCTGACTCCTATGGAAGGGAAGGGACTGTGAGCCACCCGGGAAGTCCCTTCCCTTCCATCAGATCAGATCAGATCAGTCGCTCAGTCATGTCCTACTCTTTGTGACCCCATGAATCACAGCATGCCAGGCCGCCCTGTCCATCAACAACTCCCAGAGTTCACACAGACTCACGTCCATCGAGTCAGTGATGCCATCCAGCCATCTCATCTTCTGTCGTCCCCTTCTCCTCTTGCCCCCAATCCCTCCCAGCATCAGAGTCTTTTCCAATGAGTCAACTCTTCACATGAGGTGGCCAAAGTACTGGAGTTTCAGCTTTAGCCTCATTCCTTCCAAAGAAATCCCAGGGCTGATCTCCTTTAGAATGGACTGGTTGGATCTCCTTGCAGTCCAAAGGACTCTCAAGAGTCTTCTCCAACACCACAGTTCAAAAGCATCAATTCTTCGGCGCTCAGCCTTCTTCACAGTCCAACTCTCACATCCATACATGACCACAGGAAAAACCATAGCCTTGACTAGACGAACCTTTGTTGGCAAAGCAATGTCTCTGCTTTTCAATATGCTCTCTAGGTTGGTCATAACTTTCCTTCCATGGAGTAAGCGTCTTTTAATTTCATGGCTGCAGTCACCATCTGCAGTGATTTTGGAGCCCAGAAAAATAAAGTCTGACACTGTTTCCACTGTTTCCCCATCTATTTCCCATGAAGTGGTGGGACCGGATGCCATGATCTTCGTTTTCTGAATGTTGAGCTTTAAGCCAACTTTCTCACTCTCCACTTTCACTTTCATCAAGAGGCTCTTTAGTTCCTCCTCACTTTCTGCCATAAGGGTGGTGTCATCTGCATGTCTGAGGTTATTGATATTTCTCCTGGCAATCTTGATTCCAGCTTGTGTTTCTTCCAGTCCAGCGTTTCTCATGATGTACTCTGCATATAAGTTAAATAAGCAGGTGACAATATACAGCCTTGACGAACTCCTTTTCCTATTTGGAACCAGTCTGTTCTTCCATGCCCAGTTCTAACTGTTGCTTCCTGACCTGCATACAAATTTCTCAAGAGGCAGATCAGGTGGTCTGGTATTCCCATCTCTTGAAGAATCTTCCACAGTTTATTTTGATCCACACAGTCAAAGGCTTTGGCATAGTCAATAAAGCAGAAATAGATGCTCTTCTGGAACTCTCTTGCTTTTTCCATGATCCAGCGGATGTTGGCAATATGATCTCTGGTTCCTCTGCCTTTTCTAAAACCAGCTTGAACATCTGGAAGTTCATGGTTCACGTATTGCTGAAGCCTGGCTTGGAGAATTTTGAGCATTACTTTACTAGCGTGTGAGATGAGTGCAATTGTGCGGTAGTTGGAGCATTCTTTGGCATTGCCTTTCTTTGGGATTGGAATGAAAACTGACCTTTTCCAGTCCTGTGGCCACTGCTGAGTTTTCCAAATTTGCTGGCATATCGAGTGCAGCACTTTCACAGCATCATTTTTCAGGATTTGGAATAGCTCAACTGGAATTCCATCACCTCTGCTAGCTTTGTTCATAATGATGCTTTCTAAGGCCTACTTGACTTCACATTCCAGGATGTCTGGCTCTAGGTCAGTGATCACACCATCGTGGTTATCTGGGTCGTGAAGATCTTTTTTGTACAGTTCTTCTGTGTATTCCTGGCACCTCTTCTTAATATCTTCTGTTTCTATTAGGTCCATACCATTTCTGTCCTTTATTGAGCCCATCTTTGCATGAAATGTTCCTTTGGTATCTCTGATTTTCTTGAAGAGATCTCTAGTTTTTCCCATTCTGTTGTTTTCCTCTATTTCTTTGCATTGATCACTGAAGAAGGCTTTCTTATATCTTCTTGCTATTCTTTGGAACTCTGCATTCAGACGTTTATATCTTTCCTTTTCTCCCTTGCTTTTCGCTTCTCTTCTTTTCACAGCTATTTGTAAGGCCTCCCCAGACAGCCATTTTGCTTTTTTGCATTTCTTTTCCATGGGGATGGTCTTGATCCCTGTTTCGCGTACAATGTCACGAACCTCATTCCATAGTTCATCAGGCACTCTGTCTAGCAGATCTAGGCCCTTAAATCTATTTCTCACTTCCACTGTATAATCATAAGGGATTTGATTTCGGTCATACCTGAATGGTCTAGTGGTTTTCCCTACTTTCTTCAATTTAAGTCTGAATTTGGCAATAAGGAGTTCATGGTCTGAGCCACAGTCAGCTCCTGGTCTTGTTTTTGCTGACTGTATAGAGCTTCTCCATCTTTGGCTGCAAAGAATATAATCAATCTGATTTCGGTGTTGACCATCTGGTGATGTCCATGTGTAGAGTCTTCTCTTGTGTTGTTAGAAGAGGGTGTTTGTTATGACCAGTGCATTTTCTCGGCAAAACTCTATTAGTCTTTGCCCTGCTTCATTCCGTATTCCAAGGCCAAATTTGCCTGTTACTCCAGGTGTTTCTTGACTTCCTACTTTTGCATTCCAGTCCCCTATAATGAAAAGGACATCTTTTTTGGGTGTTAGTTCTAAAAGGTCTTGTAGGTTTTCATAGAATCGTTCAACTTCAGCTTCTTCAGCATTATTGGTTGGGGCATAGACTTGGATTACTGTGATAATGAATGGTTTGCCTTGGAAACGAACAGAGATCATTCTGTCGTTTTTGAGATTGCATCCAAGTCCTGCATTTCGGACTCTTTGTTGACCATGATGGCCACTCCATTTCTTCTGAGGGATTCCTGCCTGCAGTAGTAGATATAATGGTCATCTGAGTTAAATTCACCCATTCCAGTCCATTTCAGTTCGCTGATTCCTAGAATGTCGACATTCACTCTTGCCATCTCCTGTTTGACCACTTCCAATTTGCCTTGATTCATGGACCTGACATTCCAGGTTCCTATGCAATATTGCTCTTTACAGCAGCGGACCTTGCTTCTATCACCAGTCACATCCACAGCTGGGTATTCTTTTTGCTTTGGCTCCATCCCTTCATTCCTTCTGGAGTTATTTCTCCACTGATCTCCAGTAGCATATTGGGCACCTACTGACCTGGGGAGTTTCTCTTTCAGTATCCTATCATTTTGCCTTTTCATACTGTTCATGGGGTTCTCAAGGCAAGAATACTGAAGTGGTTTGCCATTCCCTTCTCCAGTGGACCACATTCTGTCAGATCTCTCCACCATGACCCGCCCATCTTGGGTTGCCCCACGGGCATGGCTTAGTTTCACTGAGTTAGACAAGGCTGTGGTCCTAGTGTGATTAGATTGACTAGTTTTCTGTGAGTATGGTTTCAGTGTGTTTGCCCTCTGATGCCCTCTTGCAACACCTACCGTCTTACTTGGGTTTCTCTTACCTTGGGCAAGGGGTATCTCTTCACGGCTGCTGCAGCAAAATGCAGCCATTGCTCCTTACCTTGGACGAGGGGTATCTCCTCACCGCCGTCCTTCCTGACCTGCAACATGGGATATCTCCTCTAGGCCCTCCTGCACCCGCGCAGCTACGGCTCCTTGGACCTGGGGTTGGTCCTCCCAGCCACTGTCCCTGGCCTCGGGCATGCGGTTGCTCCTCCCGGCCGCCGCCCCTGGCCTTGGGCTTGGGGTGTGGGGTATCTCCTTCTGGCTGCCGCCCCTGACCTCCGACGCGAGGTAACTCCTCTCGTCGCCACCCTTGACCTCAGACGCAGGATAGCTCCTCTGGGCCATTCCTGCGCCGTCGCAATCTGGTACTCTTGGCCGCTGCCCCTGACCTCGGACGTGGGATAACTCCTCTTGGCTGCTTGCTGCCCTTCAGGCATGGGGTCCTCCCAGCTCTGCCCCTGACCTCGGACATGGGGTGGCTCCTCTCGGCCGCGCTTTAGCGCGCCCGTCGCAGCCGCCTGCGCTTTAGCGCGCCCGCCCGTCGCAGCCACCCTTCCATAGGAGTCAGCAAAAACAGATAAGTTTACAGATAAACTCCAAATCTAACTCTGTTAACTTGTGAATATTAATAGTAGTTATCTGTGGTGGTCATGAGTGAGACAACAACAAGTGGCTAAAAGAAAACCCATCAGGGCAATGAAAAGTCATGCACTGTTTGTGGAATTCTTTAATCCAGACTAGTTCTTGTACAATTCTTCAAGATGATGAATTATTGGTCTTTGAGATTTCATGATTTTAATTAGTCCATGGTTTGTTGGTTTTCTCTCTCTCTCTTTTTTTTTTTTTTCATTTTAGTGTGAATGATATTGTGGTTCTCGGACCAGAACAGTTCTATGCCACCAGAGACCACTATTTTACCAACTTCTTTTTGGTGCTATTAGAGTTGTTCATGGATCTTCGCTGGACTCAGGTGCTGTTCTACAGCCCAACAGAGGTTAAAGTGGTGGACAGAGGATTTAGTTCTGCCAATGGAATTACAATCTCACTAGACAAGAAGTAAGCTCTTTTATGAATTTTCAACCATTTACCCTTGATGTTCTTGTGGACTCCATCCCTGAAGAAGTGGTTACTTCTTGAGGCTTAAGTACTCAATACATGTGTGCAGGGATCCAGTGTGGCGAGGGGTCACACTCAATGTGTGATCTTAAGCCACCACTGCCCTTGTGCACATAAGGCTCCCCCAATAAAATGAAGGATTTGGACTCATGGATATGAGGTCCTTGTTTCAAATTCTTTTTTTTTTTTAATAGAGGAAAAAGGATATATGTTTTCTTATTTAACAAAATGAATTAAATATATGAAGCTTCAGCTCAAACTCTATATAAAATTACAGAGGTCTGGGGCCATGGGTTGTGGGGTGATGGGTGCCTGGTCCTGGGGTGAGTATCCAGCATGGCCACAAGGCCAGGTGGGTCTTGGGCTCCAGGAGAGGGCAAGTCTCTGTGGCCCAGCCTTCTTTTTATCATTGTTAATATTATTATCTTAATTTTTTAAATTTCAAGGGCCCCGTCTTTCTGGCTATGGGAGGCTAGGTGAGACAGGAGGCTGGCTGGGATGGGAGGCACCCCCAGCCTGCCCCAGCCTGTCAGGGAAGTGCCTAGGACTGCTGTGCCCTACCCCCTGGCCCGGATACTGGTGGACTCCTGGACACCCAGGACAGGTGGTAGCAAAAAGAGCCTGGGCAGGGACATAGGCGGGCAGGCATAGTTTGTTTCAAATTCTTGTGTGACTAAAAAGGAGAAAAAATGCACAATACCTCTATTCTTTATGAGGCCAGAAGGACTTTAACTAAGTTAACTTATACTAAGTTCCGTTACTCAAAAGTTCTTATTAGACAGGGAGGCCCAACTTAGACTGGGCACTGTGATTATATAAGTGGCAGACTTCCTTTCATACTACAGCAGACTTTTCTATGAGAAAATGCTATTTTATGCAGTATAAAATTTTATGAGAAACATTCTTTCAAAGTGTTTTAAAATGGAACGTTATTTAAAAAGAAGAGTACCATGAATATTAAATGTAATGGTATGGTAGTAAGTAGAGATGATCCCTGTGGAAAACAATTCTAAGTATTCTTCCTCTTTTTAAAAATGATTGTGATTGAGTTTCATGATCATCTGCTACATCTTTTCAAGCACTAGTTTCAAGCACTAGAAGTACAGAATCTATTGGCCTTACAAGAGATCCACTTACCTCCATTCAATTTAAAGAATAAATTGTGACTCTGTTAACTAATGAGACTGAGCCAGTATGTCATTTGGAAACACCAATTCCATTGCCTTTGGTCAAATTTCATATTCAAAGCTTATTAAAGTACTTCAAAAGTATTAAACATACTACTCCATTATCTTTCACTGTGGTTTATAGCAAGGTATTGCACGGGCATGTTGAGCTATTGTGAATTTGTATACCTCTTTTCCAAAATAAGTGTTAGTGTCATCTTTCATTATTACTTGCTTAAATGTCAATGTTGTTTACTTCAAAGGTATATCTATGTAGCTGATGTATCAGATAAGAACATTCATGTTATGAAAATACATGACAACTGGGATTTAACTCAACTCAAGGTAACAGTACCCTGGTTTCCCATACAATATGTTCCATTAGCTCCCAAGCTTGACCTGGGAATGTACTTCTTGAATGAAGGAAATGAGACTATTTTAGAAGAATGATGGTGACATTATGTTTGCACTTAGAAAATTCAGTAGCAAAAATACCAATTTGGGGAGCCAGAAGGAGCTGGTAGGAGGGAGGTGGGAGGGATGAAAGTCAGAACAATGTTTCACTGCTTCCTCTTCATTGGAAGGTAATCCAGTTGGACACCTTAGTGGATAACTTAACTGTTGATCCTGACACGGGAGATATTTTGGCAGGATGCCATCCTAATGCTATCAAGCTGCTGATGTATAACACCGAGGATCCTCCAGGGTCAGAAGTAAGTTCTTAGACTTACCTGAACTGCAGGGGAAAGCTGCAAGAACAAATAATAATGGAGGTGACTTGGGAGAATTTTGCAGGCTATATGTGATGTTCCAGAACTGAACAAATTCTGCATATGGAAAGAGTAAGATTTGGGACAGGCTGGGGAGATACAGCCCATTAACCCTTTCAAGTCACCTGGTGCCCATTAACCATCAGTGCTAAACAACATATCCCATCCATGCAAAAGCTATACTTGTTTTTAGAAATCATGGGTGCCAGTCTGTGGCCCAGGGAATGGGGAACCCTGGTTTAAATGATCTTGATTAAACCCTGGTTTAAATGTAATCTCAAAACAAAATTAGATTTTGCCAGCAGTTCTATTATATATGATAGTGCTGAAGAATGTCTCATTTTAAAGATGTTATTTTAAATCTCTTCTAAAATAATATCATACACCATTGAATTTTATATGGCATTAAAAACAACAGCATAAAGTATTGCAATTTCTACAGCATTATGCTTAAGAATAAAAAAATCTCTAGTGAATTTAAATACAGATATAAATTCTTGGCAACATACTATGAGAGATTTATTCCCAAAAATTATTGAGCACTTATAATGCACTAGACTTTGTTCTCATACTTAGAATATACATCAGAAAATAAAGCATACCAAGATCCCTACTGTTAGGGAGGGAGATACTCAATGAACAATAAGCATCAGAAATAAGTAAATTATATATTAATAGTAAGTTTTAAGTTGAAAAGTTCTATGGAAAAAAAAGCATAACAGTAAAAGGGATCAGGACTGCTGTGAACAGAGGGACAGCAGGTCTTAGTAAATACAGAGACTAAGACAGACCTCACTGAGAAGGTAAGATTCTAACAAAGATATAATGTTTGAATCTAGGTTTGGGGTGTTGGGAAATTGAGCCTCAAATGCCACCCTGGTAATTGGTCCAGTGGGTAAAGAGAACATACTGCTTCCAAAATTGCTATTCTTTAGTTTTTTTTTTTTTTAATTTGTTTCTTGAGATTTCCTGGCAATCCACTGGTTAAGATTCTGTGCTTCCAATGCAGGGGCTCACACTTGATCCCTGGTTGGGGAACTAAGATCCCACATGCTGTGCAGTACAGTAAAAATAAATAAATAAAAATAAAATTTTTTTTCTTTTATTAACAAATTAGTCACAACTTTTTTTTTTTTTTTTTTGGGGGGGGCCACATCGCATAGCTTGTGGGATCTTAGTTCGCAGACCAGAGACTGAACCCTTGGCGGTGAAATTGTGGAGTCCTAACCACTGGACATCCAGGGAATTCCCTAGTCACAACTTGTTGACAAAAAAACAACAACCAAAAATAATAATAATAATAATAACCCAAAACATCAAAAAATATAAAAAGTACAGTCTGAGACTGGAGCCTGAAGAATGTCACCCTGAGCTAGCAAGCTACCCTAGCCTCAGATGTGTGATACAAATTTTCTACAAATGCCCAACAATAATGTCTGCTTTAAAAGAACAAAAGAAAATATGATCCATAGAATGATTTGAAAATTGCTTAGACTCTTTTTCATGTCTCCATTTTCAAGTTTAATCATTTGTTTATTTTAGGTATTCTTTACAATCTCTGATACCCTTTATTTTTGCTTGAGGCTAATGTTTACATGAGTTCCATCTTGAGTATTTATTTCCATGTAACAAACCTGAGATAAAGTTGTAGGATCTTCCTTAAGGTAGGAACTTAAAAAAAAAAAAAAAACAACTCTACTAAACTCTTTTAATGAGATGTCGATATAGACTCATGAACTCCTACTTGGTTTTCTTTGATTCACATCATGTCCTGATTGAGTGAACTTCATCCAAGCTATTTGGAAACCTGAGCACGTATATATTTACTGATTAGCAAACTAAAGAGTGTTAATCCTGCAGATCAAAAATAGGACTAGGCAGTTGTGTCAGACTGAATTCCAGAGTGTGCATTCTTTACACTTGCTTCCCTGAGTGGGGGCTGCAGCCGTGAAAACTACCATCCACTGGTTCTGGGTTGGTTTGGCTAGCTAACCCACTGTCCCTTCATTATTTTGCTCCATGCTTACCTCCCCATGCTGTATGTCCAGTGAAAGGCAAGACCCTTTCTACAGAAGGAAGACTGTATACTCAATTAGATAAAAGCATTCATGGTTCTTACCTGTCTCTATAGACATGCCCGAACTATCGAAATTGTGCAAACCATCTGTTGAGGAATTTGGCTGATGTGAGATTACTTTCATTAGAATAAGAAGAAAAAAAAAAAAAGACTGAAGATGCACAGATTTTAACTTACTGATTTCTGAGAATTGTACAAGTCCTGGAGTGTTTGGGAAAGAAAATGTCTCTGACAGCTGTTTGTTCTTATACTACTAATGAATGTTCTTTCTTGACAGGCACTTCGCATCCAGAACGCTTTGTCTGAGAAGCCCATGATAAGCACCATATATGCCAACAATGGCTCGGTGCTTCAGGGCAGCTCTGTGGCTTCTGTGTATAGGGGGAAGCTTCTCATAGGCACTGTATTTCACAAAGCCCTGTACTGTGAGCTCTAGACTCCAGATATTCCCAAAAGTCTACACATTTGGTAAAAGTAAACCCCTAATCACATAAGTGGAACTCTAAGTAAATGACAAACACCAATAAAAGTGTGTCCAGCTTTTCTTATGCATAGACATAAAGAATCAGAAAGATTACATAATATTCCCCTAATTACAAGTTAAGTTAGTGACAGTCCAACAAGAAACCAAACCTCTCAATTCTTTAACCAACTATTCCCAATATTCTTTCTATAATAAGACATGTGAGCTGTGATGAGTGAGGTGTCCAGCTTACTTGGTAGCTGTGTGGCAAAATTACCTCATACAGCTGTGCTGTTCTGAGCCTCCTGCAGTCCAGACCAGGAGAAGAGCTAATGTTCAAATATTTACAATTCCCCTTCTCTTCCTTCAATTGCACGAGGCACAAACTGCCAGTCACATGCCCAGCACATGGATAAAAGCAAGAACTGGCATTGTGAGACTGCCCAAGCCCTCCCTGAACTGGCATTCTCCCAATGCAGACACACAGGAAGTCAAATTCTGGAAAACCTGACAAAAGACAGATGGCACTGTCTACTTTAAGCCACAGCAGAGCTAATCTGATCTTTTTAACAGGTCATTATTCATGGTGGTATCTTGTCTCTGAAGTGAAGTGTTGTTATCAGCTTGACTCTGAACTAGGAGACAGGGCCTCAGAACTGTTAATCCTCAGCTGTTTTAAACTTGTTATTTTGGTTGATTCAGTAAACACTTATTAAGCAACATTCCACAGACTTGACCCTAAAAAATCTGAAATAAATAACACAGTATAGTACTGAAGTTCTGTCTTAAGGACTCAACCTTAGTTTGATGAGAATGAATAGAAGTGTCCCTTTCTTGGTCAAAAATCAAGACAACCTTTAGCAAATCATTAACATGGCTTAGTAGACCCAAGCACCCCACCCCCTCCCCCTTCCCTTTTCTGTGAATTTTACTGAGAAGTGGTTGGTTGATATATTTTTCTCTTCTGAGGGTGGGGTGTTGGGGTGACTTCTTTATGTCCTAAGTAATTTTGCTCAGTTAGATGTAAGTTTTGTTGCAAAGTTTTGTAGCCAGGTAAAATTCTACTTTTTAGCCCATGTAACCCTTTCTGATTTAGACAATAAAACTGTGGTTTCCAGACTTCCCTGGTGGTTCAGATGGTAAAGAATCCACCAGCAATGCAGGAGACCCAGGTTCTATCCCTGAGTCAGGAAGATCCCCTGGAGAAGGGAATGGCTACCCACTCCAGTATTCTTGCCTGGAGAATTCCTTGGACATAGGAGCCTGGCCGGCTACAGTCCATGGGGTTGCAAAGAATTGGACAAGACTGAGCAACTAACCACACAACACAAACTGTAGCTTCCATTGCTTTAAAGGATGAACAACTCAGCAAAATGTTACAATCAGTTCTCAGATTTTACATTTCAAAAGGCTAACCATTAGGGAGTCACAGAGAAAAATAACTAACAGCATGTATATAGCCAGTTTTGGAAAATACAATCTTTTTTTTTTTTTTCCTGTCTCTAACCTGTACAACTGCAAATTAGATAAAGTTTATCTGACTAAGGGAGACTTGGAGAGCCAGAGATGAGAAGAATAAGTGTATTTAGATGGTGGTGGGTTCATAAGAATCTACCCTCTTCTTTTCGGGGCAATTTAGGAAAGGCTGCATGATAAAATCCCCAGAGAGATGGGGGGCAATCTCTTTGCTAGGGACCAATATGTCCTTCCACAATGAAGGCCTAGGAGAGATAAAGCCCTGGTGTTTCCCTTCATGTAGGCACCTCCAAATCATTATGCAATTACCTTGAGCCTCTTCCCTTACTTGGTTTGGGAAGGAGAGGGACTGCCCCCCACAATAGATGCTGCATTTTGATGATTCATTGTCTTTTCTTCCCCAGTCTTTCTGTTTAAATTGTCAGAGATGCAGGTGGGGATACTACAGTGATGATGAGCTCTTTGTTAAGCTCAGGAAAGTAAAGAGCAAAACCCAATGTGATTGACAGCTCCAAGATGGCCCCTAACGATGTCTGATTTCTGGTATTCATTCTCTTGCACAGTTCCCTCCTACATCAAATATGGCTTACTTGTGTAATTAACAGGATATTCCAGATGATGACGGGTGACTGTCAAGGCTAGGTTATACAAAAACTCTTCCATTTCTGTTTTGCTCACAAAATCTATGCATCATGATAAAAGTTTCTTACTGCGTTAAGATGCTAGATTCAGAAGTAATTTGTAATAGTCAACTAATAAAACAGAAAATTGAATATAGTGTAGAGATTAAACAAAAGCCAAAGTTCATTCTTAAAAAAAATAATAAAACCTGACACACATCTGGTGGGATTTATGAATAAAAAAGAATGGCTCAAGTGTCCAGTGTCAGAAATGAAAAATAAGACAAGCAGATGCTGTAGACATTAGAGAGAGAAAAAGGGTTTGATGCACCAGCTTGTGCCAACGAATTTGAAATTTTTATGAAAGGAACAAACTCCTGGAAAAAAATAACACTATTAATTGAGGTAAGGCTAAGCTATTGTAACATACAAAATGAAACATATGATGCCTTAAAAAATAGATGATCAATTTTTCTTTTATTGTCCAGTTTTCAGGAGAGTGATCAATATGGCAGCTTCCCTTGATGGGGCCATTCAGAGACATCACTGGTTAGGTTTTGCAGGAAAGAGAAAGCACACTCAGATGGGGCTATTGAGGGAAGTTCTTTAAGGGGAGTATAGATACAAGGGTGGGAATGTAAAAAGGAACTAGTAAGACAAAGTATAATACTCTGTTGTTAGCAGTGGACTAAGAGAAATGTTGGGGGTTTTCCATGGACTGTTTCCAGCCCTAGGTTTGAAGGAACAAGGGAGTAGAAGCAGTTACTAGAACCAAAAGAGAGTAGATGAAGTGGAGACACTCCCAACAGATGCTCTTGTCACTGGTAGGATGCAGCTAACCTATGACAACTCAGCAGAGAGAACAGAGGGAATGAATATCTTGACTGAACTCCCCTTCCACCCTCCCAAATCCATAAGGCAGGGAGCTATTAATGGATGCCAGAAAGCCTCCCAGGACACAGAGCAAAGGGGAATAGTGTATAGAGTGAATCCTAAGCAGCAGAAAGCTTCATCATGTTGCTGCACCACAGCTAGGTAACTATAGTTATCCACATGGTTGAAGCTCGTTCACCCTCATTTCTGTGTTTCATCAAGCTGGAAGGAGAGAAAGACTGGAGGATGTCAGGGAGAGATACCCCATGTCTTAAGTCCCAGGACCAGAAATGGTAGCCATTACTTTTACTCTCTCACCGATGGTAAAAACTAACCGCATGGCATCACCTAACAAACTGCAGGGGAAAATGGGTGATGTAATACAACTGGAGAGACATACGTTCGAGGACGAAGAATGAATACATTTCGGTGTACAACTAGTGTTCTGTGCCACAGTCTACCCTCTGGTCAACAGCAACAGTCCAGTCTTCTCTCACACACTGTATCCCTCACCAAGAAAGATAACCCCAAGCCACACCCAATTTCTCCCTTCCATTCAAAGCACAGGATCTCAGGCTAATGCTTTGATCTCTACATTAGGTCCAGATGTGGCTACATGGGGTAGCCTAGAAAATAAAATATTGTCCCCACAACACATCCAATTACAATAGTTTAGTATGAGCAGAATATCAATAATAAAAAATAATAAACAGTTGTTTCTTCTCTTAAAAGAAAGACTAGAATACACTTAGCAGTCTCTGGTCCATACCAATGAGATTATTCCACCTGGGAGGAAATGAGAAGGTTAGCTGTCTTAGTAATGGTGTATTTTTCTAGGTCCCCTGTGAGTCCAAATTTTACCCTTTTGGAATTCTTTCTAGTACATTATGCTTTAAGACCACACTGAAAGTGAGTCTTAGAAATACTATGTAATTTTAGTAGCCTCCTTCTTACAGGTATATGTTTGAAAATCTGAGGACATTTCCAGGTCAGATTTTTGGTTGCTTATGCAATAAAATAGCTTAGAATTTGACAGGCTTCAGCATCTGTTTGTTTCCAGTAATTGCCATGTGCCAGCAACAAATTCAGATTCCTTTTTGGGACACAGTTTTCAAGCTTAATTTACTTCCTGGTTTCCATGTCTACCCATTTCTCTCTCCCTCACCTAAATGCTGCCTCCTTTGAGGCCATTTGAGGGAATGGGTGAAAGGAGACAAAGTGGTGGATGCATCGACAGTGCTGGCGAGCTTGGTTTTCCTAACTAGGAGGTATTTGAGGAAGGCGAGGAGCTGTAGCCAGTTTTCCTCCTGCTGCTGGGGCACAGCACCACATTTCTAGATCTCCTCTACAGCCTCTGATTTAGGCCTGCTAGTTCTTACCTGAACACATAATTTTATCACTGTCCTGTACTAAAAATGTCAAGGACCAACCAACCAATACACAACATTCCGGTTGCTCTTTGGGGAAATGGCCGGCCTTTCAAGTTATTGTAGGCAATGTTTTTCCTAAATATTTGTGTGATGATGTTACAAGGATTTCCAGTTTTTCAGCCTGTAAAATTCTTCAACTCTAATCTAACCACATATTTAAGGTTATTTTTTGAACCCCACTTCTATGTTCAAATTCCTGTATTTTTAAGGTCACAGTAAACTGCTGTAACAGGCTTCCCAGGTGCCGCTAGTGGTAAAGAATATGCCTGCCAATGCAGGAGAAATAAAAGATGTGGGCTCGATCCCTGGGTTGGAAGATCCCCTGGAGGAGGGTATGGCAACCCACTCCGGTATTCTTGCCTGGAGAATCCCATGGACAGAAGAGCCTGGCGGGCTACAGTCCATGGGGTCGCAAAGAGTCGGACAAGACTAAAGCAACTAAGAATGCACGCACACTAGCTGTTGTAATAAAGACCCCTTGTCTATAGTGGCTTAAAGATAGTACATCATAGTGTGTAGGAGCACAGACTGGGGAGTCCAACTTTCTGGATTTGAACCCCAGTTCAGTTATTTACTAACTGTGCAACTCTAGCCTTCTCTGAGTTTCAGTTTTCTCTTCTTTAAAATAGAGGTAATAAGACTAATTAGCACTTACAGTTTTTAAAAGGATTAAAAGAGTTAATATATATAAAATTTAGAACAGTACTTGTTATATGCCCGTGTTATATATATGGTTCCTCATTTTAGAAAAATATTTATAATCTCTTTCACGTCAGAGATCTCAGATAACAGTTTCTCAGACAGATCGGCATGAAAATTCTGATCCTTGTGGTACTCCAGGGATCTAGCAGTTCTCATGCGAGAGAGTATATTTGTAGGGCATTAACATCTTCATGAAAAATCATCATATTGGTGTCCATCCCAAACAAAAGCAAAAGAAAGTATGAGGAAACATGCCAAATATCTTCAGGCCCAACCTGGAAATGGCACTTCTGTTGACACTCTATTAATAAAGGGTATCACAGGGCAATACCTAACTGGAAGAGAAGCTGGGAAATTTAGTTCAGCTGGGTCTCCTTATGCCCAGAGAGGAAGGGTTTGGGTAAGTAGCCAGTGTCCTCTATCATAGTTCCTTCACTGACTCAAGACGAGTTTATAAATCATGATTCTATTACCATTAAAGAAATTGTGTTTGTAATAAAAGTTCTTCAAATTAAAAGAAACAATACTAGAGATAACCAAATGTTAATAAAGTTGAAATGGATAAACAGATTGTAGTAAATTCATACAGTGAAACAGTAAACAGCAATGTATACAACTAGTGCTATTTGAAACATGGAAGAATTTCATGAATAATGTTGAGCTACTACTACTACTAAGTCGCTTCAGTCATGTCCGACTCTGTGTGACCCCATAGACGGCAGCCCACCAGGCTTCCCCGTCTCTTTCTCCAGGCAAGAACACTGGAGTGGGTTGCCATTTCCTTCTCCAATGCATGAAAGTGAAAAGTGAAAGTGAAGTCACTCAGTTGTGTGCAACTCTTAGCGACCCCATGGACTGCAGCCCACCAGGCTCCTCCGTTCATGGGATTTTCCAGGCAAGAGAACTGGAGTGGGGTGCCATTGCCTTCTCCAAATGTTGAGCTAAAGAATATAAAAATTAATACAAAAAGTATTAAAATGATTTTATTTGGGAGGAATCCCCAAAAAGGCAAAATTAAACAATTGTTTGGGGATGCATGCTTAGATGGTTACATTAGAGAGAACAGGGAAATGATGGTTATCACAAAAGTTAGGATAGTGGTTGCCTATCCTAAAGTGGGATTGTAGTCAGGCCAGGATACATGGGAAAACTTCTGGAGTGCTGGCATTATTGCATTTCCTGACTTGGATGGTGTTTTACATTGATATTACTTTATAATTTTTCTATAACTATATATATTTTATATACTTTTGAGTATATACAATGTACCTCACAATAGATTTTTTATGTGTATGGACAAGCTAAGTCAATTTCAGAAAATAAAAATGAAGGGCAGGGATAGGTCTAATAATAAAGACAGTCTAGTATTTGTGCAAGAAAAAGATGAACAGACCAATGCAATAGAACAGAGATCTCAGAAATATATTTCTGCCTGGGGAATTCAAGTAAGATAAAATTAGCAGCACCAATTAATAGGGTCAGGATGTTTGTTTAGGAAATGGAAGTGGGAAAACCAACTGACATTATGCAAGGAAATAAAACTATGTCCTACCTAACATCACTAGGTGACTACTGAGCAAGGATCTACGGTGTAACCTTTAGAGTTAGGAGACAATATAGGAAAGTATCTATGACCTAAGGATAGGGAATGATTTCTGACACAAAAATAGAAACTCTAAGACAAGAAAGTTGACTGAACTTGAGTCATCAAACTTAAGGATTTCCATTCAGTGAAGGACACCATTCACAAAGATTCTAGATGAATATCAGAATGAGAAATATTTGAAATGTTAAACTGACAACATATTAAAGAGTAGAATATACTAGGAACTCTTGAGAATAACAAAGTGGAGAGAGTAACCCCAAGGAATAACAGGCAATAATGTGAAGAGGCAATTTGCAGAAGAGGGGGGAAATGAGGCACATGAAAAGCTTAGAATCTTCAATTATCAGAGAAGTGCCAATTAAAACAGCACTCTCAAATTACTTTATACCTATTAGACTAGCAAAATTAAAAGACTCAACATTGTCGTGTGTTGAAGAAAGTTAAGGGTATATGGAACTTCCTGCACTGTTTGTGGGACTGCGGATAATTTTGGCCACAATAAATAAGACCCAGAGCTCAAGGAATCATAAGAACTGTAGGATCCAGAACCACGCCTGCAGCCAAACTAGCAGAGCAGATGCTTGCTATACTGCCTCTTTGCTCAAGGTTTCAAATTTCAGTCTTGCTCAAGCCCTTCTGATTTGAGGCACAAAATCACACCCTGTACTGTTACTTCAAGAGCTGTGGAAGTACAGGTTCTAGTTATCACCTCTGAAGGCTAAGAAGGCGCATGAAAGGGAGTATCTGACTCCTCCCATATTCACCCACACCCCTGCTGAAGTTCAGACACTGTTAGGTTATAAAATCTCCCTACATGGTTCGAATATGTAGCCAGGATTTTAAAACACTGTACCCAAAGGATGTTGGAAAAGAGGTGGAAGGTGCTGAGTTAGTGTCTCTACCACACCATCACAGAAGACCTGGTTGCACACATAATATTATTGATATACTTGTGTTCAAACTATTATACATCACAATAGTGCAGGAAATTGTCTACAGCAAAACACAAATCACTTACTCTTTGCCAAAATTCCATTTTCCCATGCAATGAGGTTGTTTAGAAAATAATTTATTGGAGATGTAAAACACCATAATTAGCATAGAAAAGGGCAAGTGAGGAAATCCAAGAGCAACATGCTTAAGAAGGAATAGAGAATGTAATGGAAACTTTTAACATACAATTTGATACTCTGTACCACAGACAGAGCAGAAAAAGCTGGGTTCATCAGGCATAGTTTTGGGAAATGGAGCTCTGTGGTTTCTAACAGCTAACTGGTATATCACATGAACCTGTAAAATGTCATCGATTCCATTAAGAAGTAAAACCTAAATGAAGTACAGTTGGAACATTCTCTGGACTATTGGCAATTTTCACTACAGAAAAAAAGAGTGGCTTCTGTAGTGAATCTGAAGATTGTCTGTGGACAGAGTGTAAGTTCAAAATCTTTGGTGAACAGATTATCAGTGGATTCTAGATGAGTCCACTGGTACTGAAAATAAATCACACTATATGCTAAAAGTCACACACAAACACACACATTATAGAATTAATGGAAACAATAAAGTTAGATGTGCCTTACCATTAATAGGTTTAAATATTTTGATCCTTCTCCTTTTCTTGTCTTGCTACCTTTCCAGAATTTTTCCTGATGAGCACTCTCTCAATAAAACATGAGCTTTTAAAATCCTCTACTTCCAAGGAACCAGACATTGACCTTCACCATGACTCCCATCAGCCCAAGAGAAAAGCTCGGTTCAGTTCAGTTCAGTCGATCAGTCGTGTCCGACTCTTTGCGACCCCATGAATCGCAGCACGCCAGGCCTCCCCGTCCATCACCAACTCCCGGAGATCACTCAGACTCACATCCATCGAGTCAGTGATGCCATCCAGCCATCTCATCCTCTGTTGTCCCCTTCTCCTCCTGCCCCCAGTCCCTCCCAGCATCAGAGTCTTTTCCAATGAGTCAACTCTTTGCATGAGGTGGCCAAAGTACTGGAGTTTCAGCTTTAGCATCATTAGATATTCACTTTCTCAACCTCTGTGGTAGGTTGGATAACTGTTGCCCAAGTATCCTTGTTCTCTTCTTGGTATGCTATTCTCAGTGGCTGGCGATACATCTCTGCTACTGAACTTGAAGAGTGGTCACATGGCTTACTATGGGCCATGAAATGTTGGTAAAGCAACACATGCCACTTCTTCCAGGTAGAAATATCAAGTGTCCATGTTTCACTGTGTCTCTTCTCTGTTTGCCTCCAAACTGGTAATGTCTTAGATGCCCTCTGCTCTGCTAGACTGCATCCTGGATTGGTGATGACATGAAGCAGAGCTGCAGCCAACTTGCAATGGACACGTGGCATAAGCGATAAACAAACCATTGTTGCAAGCCTCTGCTGTAGCACATTACAGTATTCTTTTTCATTTATTACATATAGTATTTCATTGTATGAATATCCCATAATTTATTTATCCACTGATGAACACTTATACTGCATCCAGGTTTTTTTTTTTTTAATTATAAACTAAGCTGCAATGAACCTTCTTGTACAGTGTATTTTAATACACATATGTAAACATTTCTGTTGAGTATACATGCAGAATTGGAGTTAGTAGTAGGATACACTCCTGTCCAGCACATAATTTAGTTACACACAAGTATATGTTCAGTTTTGCAAGGCAGTCATTCCACTAATAATGCTGGAGAGTTCCTGTTGCTCCACTTTCTTTCTTTCTTTTAAATAGTATATTCAATGTCTTTAATAAATGTAAAGTTATTGAGATTTTTCTGTTTCTTCTTGTGCATTTTTTGTAAGTTTAGAATTTCATCATTTTCATCTAAATTTTCAAATTTAGTGGAAAAAAGCAGTTCATAATACATTTTTATTTTATAAAAATATTTTTAGGACCTGTGGTAATATTCTCTTCAGATTTTGTAACCTCTCTCTGTCTTACTAAAGATTTATAAATTTTAGTACTATATATTTTTAATAATCATTTTCTAAATATTTTATCCTCTAATTTTTTTAATGTGGTAAAACCCCCATAAAATTCACCATTTGGAAATATACAATTCAGTGGCATTTAATACATTCACAGTATCATGCAACTATCATTAATATTTAGTGCCAGAATATTTTCATTACCCCAAAAAGGAAAGCCATGTCCATTAAGCCATTCTCTGTCACCCTTTTCCCCTACTCCTAGTAACTACTAGCTGCTCTCTCTCTGTGCATTTGCCTATCCTGGCTACTGCATGTAAATGGAATCACAGTATGCGGGGCTCTGTCACTCAGCGTAACATTGTCAAAGTGCCACCGTGTTGTAGCATGCATCAGGACTTCATCTTATGACTCAACAGCTTTCTACACAATGGGTATTCTCTCCTTGTTTTCTATTTCATAGATCGCTGGTCTTTTTATCATTTCTATCGTTCAACTTTATGTTTTTCAGTTTTGGAGATGAGTTAGATAACTGTTGTGAAGTGGTATAGTAGTGTTTGTTTTTGCTTTACATACTTTGAAATTCTATTTCTGAAGTGTTAGTTGCTCAGTCATGTCCGACTCTCTGCAAACCCATGGGCTTTCCTGGTGGCTCAGAGGGTAAAGAATCTTCCTGCATTGTAGGAGAAGCAGGTTTGATCCCTGGGTCAGGAATTCCATGGACAGAGGAGCCTGGCAGGCTACAGTCCATGGGGTTGCAAAGAGTCGGACATGACTGAGTGACTAACACTTTCTGTTTTTAGATACACTTAAATTTAGGATCACCAAAGCCAGACATAAATATCGGAAACGCCTACATTTCCTAACTTAATGACTTTGCATAAAACAGGGATAATAACATTGGCCCTATCTCACCTACCAAGATGTTGTGAGGGGAAAGCACTTTTTCTGTTCTTGGATAGAACTTTGTTTGCACTGCAGTTGCTTTATTTCTGCATAGCAGTTTCATAGATTTTCTCCATTTATTTCATGTAATAAACCCACAGGAATTATCTTCATTTTATTTCTGCTACTATAGAATTTCAGAAAATGACCATGAATCCAGGATTCAAGTCTGGTGGGTTTTGAGTTGGTTTTTTGGTTTTGTTTTGTATTTTTACTAGAGATGCCTCAAGCAGAATAGTGTTATTGGAGTTCTTAGGACATTGGAACTTCATACTTGCAGACACTTGAGAATTGCAATTACTGCCAACCAAGTTCAGCAACTTCTAAAGGAAGAATAGCAAGTGCAGCCACAAGATCAACTCTTTGTGCCTGCACAGAATTAAGCTTGGCAGATTTGGTTCTGGCTCTCTGCCAATGCATTGACAGGTTCTACTGAATAGTCAGTGAGTTCAGGTTTGTGTAAGAATTAGTAGATGTGCTTTTTACAAAATATATTTAAGAACTAACATTTCAATGTGTGCAAATAACTATTTAGCATGTGAGGAGTAAAAGAGGAAAGGAAATGAATTATAAAAGTCTGGGTGATACCTGAGACAGGACTTTTAAAAATATTAGATTATAAGTGGCTGTGATAAGAAGTAATTCTAAGTTTAAAAAACCCGCAAAGCTTCCCATTAATTTTAAACTTTTGTATTTCATGGATTCCATTATAATTTTTTATACATTTTAACAACTCTTAAATAGGAAATCGCTGTATAATTGATAGTTTTTAAAGAATTATGTTGTAGATTAATTGTTTTTTCTTTTCTAGTGGCACATAAAATAACAAAACAATTAAAGTAGTAAAATAATAAACATAAGACCTATGATACTTTAAAGTTAATAAATTATGGCATATTAAAGTATTCCAGAGGCTCCAGGAATGGTTGTCAAACATTTATTCAGTTATTGAACAATATATATTGAGCATCTAACCTGTGTTCGGTGCTATACCAGATATCAAACTATAACAATGAAGGCATTGTTATATAGGTTTATAGCCTAGTGAATAAAACAAAACAGTAGTAAGATATGAATAATAAACACAGAGTGGTAAGAATAATAAAGAAGCATTGTGTATATGAGAAGGGTATTGAAGATTTAAGGGTCAAGAAAGACTACCTGAAATATGTTCTAAACTGACATCTGAAAGAACAAGATGTGGACATGTCAACAATGAGGAATAGAGAGGTTTTGGAAAAAACTGTTTCAAACAAAAGAGTAGGTACAGAGGCCCAGAGGAAGAGTTCCACAGAGAGTAGGTCATTTGAAAGTAATTGACAGTCCACGGCAAATCATTCACTGGTCAAGAGTTTTCACTTTTTTTTTGGACGAGGATTCTTGATCTCCGGCCTTGGTCATCACAGGCTTCAAGGCTGGATGTGTGAACCTACTGAAAGGGAATGTGAGTATTTTGTGGGTGTGTGAATCCAAAGAGGGGCTTTACTGCCTTCAGCAGTTTCAAAGCTGGTTGAGTCCCTTCAAGAAAAGTTAAGAATCTGTGCTCTAAGGTCTGACCAAGTGGAACAAGCAAATTGAAAAGGATACTCATATACTGTATAATTTATACAATGAATGAATTAGTTAACAAATCAACCAGGTCAGAAGAGTAGGAAGTGGCCTCTCTTCTCTATTCTTCAACCTGTTCTTCAGTCCCATGTCTTCCTTCCTTCCTTTATCCTCATCCTTTGCCATTCATCCCTTCTTTTACCCCTTCTCCAAATTTTTGAATACCTACTATGTGCCAGAAATTCATTTAGGAGTTGCGAAGAAAGTTGACAAATTAGTCAAAGCCTGTGCCTTCCTCAAGTTTAAGTACTAATGAAGGGAAACAGGCTGCATATAAGTGAACAAACAGAGAAAAAAGATGGTCTCTTATGGTGAAGGTTGCTGTGAAGGCAGGGGCGACAGTCAAAGTCCTTAACACCTGGTATCACACATTCTCAGACTCTCAAATTAAGCAGGGCCCTCTGTGGGAGAAGAGTCTGGAGATTCTACTGTGCCAGGCAGTAAATTCTTAGTCACTGGTGTATGTCGGAGGCGGGGGGGACAGGGGGCAGTGGTTTTCCAAGGATGGGAAATGGTCCGCATTGTGGAGGACCCCTTGGGAGGTTTGAAGAAGTATTTACCAACCAGTACAGAAAGATATCACTGTTCTAATAACCAGTACTTCTCTACTGGTGCCAACCACTTCATATCAGCTCTGGGGTCTTAGTGACTGGTGGTGGGCAGAAGACGCAAGAGGAGCTTATTATAGACAGTAACACGAGAAAAGGCCTCTCAGGAGAAGTGACATTTCAGCTAAGACCTGAATGACAAGAAAGAGAAAATCAAGGAGCAGTCAGGGAGCAGGTAAGGGAACAGGGGAATACTCTAGCCAAAGACTAGCAAAGGCAAGAATGTTGAGGTACAATATATTTGGCATGTTTACAGAAGGATAAGAAGGCTAATATTCCTGGAACATTCATGAGTGGAGGATAAGAAATCAGGTCAGATCACAGGCATGAGGCCAGATCTCACATGGCCTTTTAGGCTATGATGAGAATGTAAAATGAGAAGCCACAGTAGGGAGGACTTGAGGCAGGGAAATGATGTGGTATTATTTACATTTTTAAAAAATCATCTGAAGTGAGGAGAATGGATTGGAGGGTTAGAGAGAGAACACTGAAGAGGCTGTTTGTGCCTACAGACAATAGTAGCCGGATCAGTGATAATCAGTAGAAAAGGGGAGAAGCAGGCTGATTCAGGATTGATTTGGAAGTTGGGGCAGTTTTCAAGATATGCCCACATATTCTTTGATATGCCTCCCCTCAAGAGAGGGAGCTTAATTCCTCTCTCCAAAAGGGGGACTGGAGACAGTTGTTGGCTTCTAGCAAAGAGTCTAGGGCAGACATTGAGGGATGTCACTTCTGTAGTTAGGTTGTTAATAGATTGTGGCTTCCATCTGGGAGGCATGTTCTCTTGCCTGGGTAGATTGCTTATCCTGAGGGAAGCCAGCTACCTTGTTGTGCTGCAACTCTGTGGAGAGGTACATGAAGCAGAGGACTGCAATCTGCCAAGAACTATGTGAGTGATCTTGGAAGCTGATCTCACCCACTCCATCCCATCCTAGTAGAGCTTTCAGATGAGACTACAGGTCTACTGGTGGCGTTAGTGGTAAAGAACTCACCTGCCAATGCAAAAGACGTAGGAGATGTGGGTTCGATCCCTGGGTCGGGAAGATTCCCCCTGAAGGAGGGCATGGCAACCCACTCCAGTATTCTTGCCTGGAGAATCCCATGGACAGAGGAGCCTGACAGGCTACAGTCTATAGTGTCCCAAAGAGTCAGACACGACTGAAGCGACTTAGCACGCATGCACAGCTCTATTAGTCAGGGCTCTCCAGAAAAAGATGATGGATAGAGAGAGAGAGAGAAGAGGAGATTTATTGTGCAACTGGCTCACAGGATTACAGAAGTTGATATATGCCAGGATATGCTGCCTGCAAGCTGGAGAACCAGGTATAATTCAGTCCAGTCTGAAGGCCTAAGAGATGAAGGGGCCACTGGTATAAGTCCCAAAGTTTGAAGGCCTGAGAATTAGAAGCTTTGGTATCCAAGGGCAGCAAAGGATGATGTGCCAGCTCAAGTAAAGAGAGAGAGAAGCCGTCCCTTCTCTACCCTGTTATTCTCTGCAGGCCCTCAACAGCCTGGGTGATGCCCACTCACATTGATGAGAATTGATCTTATCTACTGATTCAATGCTAATCTCTTCTGGGATTACTGTCACAGTCGCATGCAATAATGTTTTACCAGCAACTGGGTCATCTCTGAGCCCAGTCAAATTGACACACGAAATTAACCATCAGAGCAACTCTGACTGTCAGTTCATGAGAGACCTCAAGCCAGAGGTATTTAACTATGCCATGCTGATTCCCAACCCACAGAAACTATGGGTTTATCAAGAGACGAGAAATGTCTTCTGACTGTGAGATTGTTATGTAATTTGTTGTGTAGCAGTAAACAATTAATATAGAAGTAGAGCCTACAACTGATACGCCTGTGTAAGGAGACGTGAGAGAAAGAGGTGGATGAACAAAAACACCTAGGTTTGCAGTTTGAGCAACTAGATGGTAGTGGTGCCATTCATTAAAGTGTGGAGGGTTTGGAGGATATAACATGCTGGTGTGAGGGAATCAATAATTCTGGTTTGGAGACATTTTGAAGAGACTATAAGACACCCCAATGGAAGTGTCAAGCAGGCAGCCAGTTAGTGAGCACAAAGCCATCATTAGAGCTCACCAGCCATCATCATCCTTCATCTTTGCGTGCTCAGTCATGTCTGGCTCTGTGACCCTATGGACTGTAGCCCACCACGTTCCTCTGTCCGTGGGGTTCTCTAAGCAAGAATATTAGAGTGGCTTGCATTTCCTACTTCAGAGGATCTTCCTGACCCGGGGATCAAACCTGCACCTCTTGTGACTCCTGCATTGGCAGGCAGATTCTTTACCATTGCGCTACCTTGAAAGTATATATATGCTCACCAGCCAACCAGTCTAATGTCTAATAAGGGACCACTTTTTGCCAGCCTCTTTTTATGCCCTGGAGTCATAGTACAGAAAAGACAAAACTCTGACCTCAAGGAGCTTCCATTCCATTCAGTTCAGTTCAATTCAGTCGCTCAGTCGTGTCCGACTCTTTGCGACCCCATGAATCGCAGCACGCCAGGCATCCTTGTCCATCATCAACTCCCAGAGTTCACTCAGACTCACGTCCATCGAGTCAGTGATGCCATCCAGCCATCTCATACTTGGTCATCCCCTTCTCCTCCTGCCCCCAATCCCTCCCAGCATCAGAGTCTTTTCCAATGAGTCAACTCTTCGCATGAGGTGGCCAAAGTACTGGAGTTTCAGCTTTAGCATCAGTCCTTCCAAAGAAATCCCAGGGTTGATCTCCTTGGAGTCCAAAGGACTCTCAAGAGTCTTCTCCAACACCACAGTTCAAAAGCATCAATTCTTCGGTGCTCAGCTTTCTTCACAGTCCAACTCTCACATCCATACATGACCACAGGAAAAACCATAGCCTTGACTAGACGGACCTTTGTTGGCAAAGTAATGTCTCTGCTTTTCAATATGCTATCTAGGTTGGTCATAACTTTTCTTCCAAGGAGTAAGCGTCTTTTAATTTCATGGCTTCAATCATCATCTGCAGTGATTTTGAAGCCCCCCAAAATAAAGTCTGACACTGTTTCCACTGTTTCCCCATCTATTTGCCATGAAGTGATGGGACCGGATGCCATGATCTTTGTTTTCTGAATGTTGAGCTTTAAGCCAACTTTTTCACTCTCCTCTTTCACTTGCATCAAGAGGCTTTTTAGTTCCTCTTCACTTTCTGCCATAAGAGTGGTGTCATCTGCATATCTGAGGTTATTGATATTTCTCCCGGCAATCTTGATTCCATCTTATGCTTCTTCCAGCCCAGCGTTTCCCATGATGTAATCTGCATATAAGTTAAATAAGCAGGGTGACAATATACAGCCTCGACATACTCCTTTTCCTATTTGGAATCGGCCTGTTGTTCCATGTCTAGTTCTAACTGTTGCTTCCTGACCCGTATATAGGTTTCTCAAGAGGCAGGTCAGATGGTCTGGTATTCCCATCTCTTTCAGAATTTTCCACAGTTTATTGTGATCCACACAGTCAAAGGCTTTACCATAGTCAATAAAGCAGAAATAGATGTTTTTCTGGAACTCTCTTGCTTTTTCCATTATCCAGCAGATGTTTGCAATTTGATCTCTGGTTCCTCTGCCTTTTCTAAAACCAGCTTGAACATCTGGAAGTTCACGGTTCACGTATTGCTGAAGCCTGGCTTGGAGAATTTTAAGCATTACTTTACTAGCGTGTGAGATGAGTGCAATTGTGCGGTAGTTTGAGCATTCTTCGGAATTGCCTTTCTTTGGGATTGGAATGAAAACTGACCTTTACCAGTCCTGTGGCCACTGCTGAGTTTTCCAAATGTGCTGGCATATTGAGTGCAGCACTTTCACAGCATCATCTTTCAGGATTTGGAATAGCTGAACTGGAATTCCATCACCTCTGCTAGCTTTGTTCGTAGTGATGCTTTCTAAGGCCCACTTGACTTCACATTCCAGGATGCCTGGCTCTAGGTGAGTGATCACACCATCATGATTATCTTGGTCCTGAAGATCTTTTTTGTACAGTTCTTCTGTGTATTCCTGCCACCTCTTCTTAATATCTTCTGCTTCTCTTAGGTACATACCATTTCTGTCCTTTATCGACCCCATCTTTGCATGAAATGTTGCCTTGGTATCTCTAATTGTCTTGAAGAGATCTCTAGTCTTTCCCATTCTGTTGTTTTCCTCTATTTCTTTGCATTGATCGCTGAGGAAGGTTTTCTTATCTCTTCTTGCTATTCTTTGGAACTCTGCATTCAGATGCTTATATCTTTCCTTTTCTCCTTTACTTTTCGCTTCTCTTCTTTTCATAGCTATTTGTAAGGCCTCCTGAGACAGCCATTTTGCTTTTTTGCATTTCTTTTCCATGGGGATGGTCTTGATCCTTGTCTCCTATACAATGTCATGAACCTCCATCCATAGTTCATCAGGCACTCTGTCTATCAGATCTAGTCCCTTAAATTTATTTCTCACTTCCACTGTGTAATCATAAGTGATTTGATTTAGGTCATACCTGAATGGTCTAGTGGTTTTCCCTACTTTCTTCAATTTCAGTCTGAATTTGGCAATAAGGAGTTCATGATCTGAACCACAGTCAGCTCCTGGTCTAAATAAATTAACAAGTTGACTTCAGAAACAAAAAGTGATAAAAAAAAAAAATGAGATATCAAAATGTTGCTGAAGGTGGCATGTGCTACTTTAGCTAGACAGATCAAAGATGATCTTTAAAGCCACAGTAAGTGACTTGAGTTAGGTGTGTACATTTTTGAAACACCAGCATACTGATGGTATGTAAATCCACTGGAATGGATGGGGCCACCTTGAGGAAGAATGCAGAAAGAGAAGATATCTCAAAACTAGTCTGAGGGCTTCATTATTTTGAGGTCAATGACAGGAGGACCCTGCAAAGAAGACCAGAAAGGTAGAGGAAAGATGGATAGGGTGGGATCACGAATACAAGAGAAAATATTTAAAAAGAAGGAAGTGGTGATCTGTGCCCAATGTGGTTACAAGTTGAGTATGATTACAGCATAGAAGTAACCACTGGGCTGGGTAACATAGATGTTATGAGTAGTTTGCTGCTGCTGCTGCTGCTAAGTCGCTTCAGTCGTGCCAGACTCTGTTCGACCCCCATAGACGGCAGCCTATCAGGCTCCACCGTCCCTGGGATTCTCCAGGAAAGAACACTGGAGTGGGTTGCCATTTCCTTCTCCAATGCATGAAAGTGAAAAGTTAAAGTGAAGTCACTCAGTCACGTCTGACTCTCAGCGACCCCATGGACTGCAGCCCACCAGAGTAGTTTAATAAGAGCCAATTCTATGGTTGAACTGAAGGAACACAAGCTTTATTACAATGGCTAAGTGGAGAATGGGAGGTTAAAGATACTTCCTAAAATCAGTTGCCAAACCAAAATTTATTTTCTTATGCTTACACACAATGAGTAAGGAATTTGGGTAAGATTCAGCAGGTTGATTCTTCTGCTTCATGTGGTATCAGTGATACTCTCTGGGTGGCTGGACAAGTCTCAAGTGTCCAAGAAGGCTTCAGTGTATCCACTGCCTTGGTGGAGATAGCTAGAAGGGTGGCCTTAGCTGGCCACTTTCCCTCTCCACATGCTCAGACCCTTTCATGTGGACACACCAGTGAGGCAGTCAGATTTATTAAGCAGAAGCTCAAGATGTAAGAGTAAGTGTTTGAGTGACAAAAGATGGAAGCCCCTGGTCTCTAAGGCTGTGCCTAAAAACTTGGACAGCACCACTACATTCTATAAATTAAGGCATTCACAGAGACAGCACCAGTGTCAAAAGAGGGATCTTGTACCGCACTTTTCAATAGGAAGAATGTCAAAGAATTTGTGGCCATCATTAATCTGTTACAAGAGGCAATAAAATGGAAGCAGCCACTGTTGACAAGTCTAAGAGATTTTATCAGTGCTTTTTTACAGAAGCAGCAGAGAAAGAAAGCAGTAGGAAGTTAGAATGTGGGATCAAAGAGTATTTTCCCCAGAAAACCATGAGTGAACCTAAAGCATGCCTGTATCTAATGGCAATATCCCAGAGAAGAGGAATATGTTGTAGGAGAGAGAAGTTGTAACTGGGACCAAAATTCTTGAGAAGGAAATAAAAAAAAGAAACCCAGGGAGGGCAAAAAGAAGAGATGGTTTCTCATGAACAGGAAAGTCTCATTCATGGTAACAGGAGAGAAGGCAGAAGGTAGAGGCACTTCCTACCCTGCTTTGCTCAGAAGTCGCCTTATCAGTGATGCCTCCCTGGACACCCCTTTCTTAAATGGCACCCAAGTATGCCTGCTCCGTGCCTTTCCCTGCTTTATCGTTCTCCATAGAGGATGTGCATCCCCATAATGCAAACACGGATTATCCACAGCATATGCAAGAGTGATATATTTTACTGATTGCTGGCACATAACAGGTACTCAATGTCAGCCAAGAGTCTGGAATGAATGAACACCATAGAGAGGTATCTGATGAGTGGTGCTGAAAGAGAAGCTTGATATGCAGATGTCTGAAGGAGCCACATGGTGGTAGTCAGGTGAGAATAAACTTGTATCTTAAAAGGTGCCAATCACAGCCCTCCCTTCCTTTTATGCCTTTTCTGGCCGAGTCACAGCGATCAAGTTACTGAACCCCTCTGAGTCATAGGATTAGGACCTTGTTAGCACAAAGTGAGCGTTCCTCAAAGCCTGGCTCTCCTTTCCCACCGCTCTCCGTTTCCTCCGACCTGCCATTCTCCCCTTTCTGCCCGCTCTAGGCAGCTAGTTTTCTCTTTAAAGCCTCGGGAGCGCGCTCAGCACCTGGCTGCAGGCGCTGACCCCAAGCAAGTTCCCGCAGTCCCCGAGCAGGGCGGGCGGAGTGAGCTGCGCCCGGGGGAGGGGTGGGGCCAACCCCAGAGCAGCTATAGGCTGCGGGCGCTCAGGGTCTCCACCCCTTCTCCCGTCTGTGCATCTGTCCATCCTGCTGCCGTCTGTCCCAGGCCATGGCGAAGCTGTTGGTGCTCACCCTCTTGGGACTGGGGCTGGCATTCTTCAGGGATCACCGGTCTTCTTATCTGTGAGTTGGGTTGCAGCCCACCCCTGTCCTGTCTGTCCTATCCACTACCCAGACCCGGGAGTCTTCTCCCCTCACCCTCCACTCCCAAGTTGGCTCCAGGCTCTTAGAAAATCAGAAGGCAAGTGCAGGATGTATATCCCAAAGCGATTTCATAAATACCCAACTTTCCCCAACCACCTGAACACCCTCGCTCACTGCCTGGGAGAGAGCTTAAGGAGGCGATTGTCCTTGGTGTGAGTGGCCAAGCTGTTGTCACACACCAATTAATTTATCATAAATACTGGTGTATCTTGGCTACAGATTCACTTCTCAGATTTTCTGCAAAATAAATAACCAGACTGGAGGGGGCCTGTGATATTGTGAGAATTAGGGAAGAAGCTCCAGACTCAGTTGCCTGGCTTAGGCAGAAAACTTCCCAGCATGGAGATGCTCAGTTTGAGACCTCGCTGAGAGACAGAAAACTCCCATGTGCAGTGGAGCAGACGGGAAGGAATGGGCACAGACATGGCCACCTGCTCCAGTGGAGATGTGTCAGGGGTTAGAGGAGAGACCTTGATGTCCTGGGTTCTTGCTGTGCCCCTTCCATTGTAGGATCTCTCTCACATTTATTTTTCATGAATATCAGTGTGTCTTGGCTACTGTGTCACCAAAACCTCATATAAGAAGCACCTAACAATGTGCTTGGGATATAGTAAGTATTTAATAAATGTGTCCTGCTTCCCTTAAAGGGAAAAGTGCCCTGCTTAGAAGTGTTCTGCTTCCCTTAAAGGGAAAAGTGCCCTGCTTAGAAGTGTTCTGCTTCCCTTAAAGGTTTTATAAAATTTTAATTACTATACAAGGGGGAAAACTTTTCTAAGAAAGTGTCAGTAGTTTCATAATAAATTTTTAATAGGGGTTCAATGTCTAGAGATCATCCTAATCCAAACGATTAATCAATCATACCTTGTTATTGACTTTGAAGTAAAACATTACTAAAAATCAAACTGAACATTTTGGACTTTTGGAAAAAGATCATATGACCCTGTTGACTGTTTAGAAACGTACATACATTGATTCAGAATAGATTTTTGTAAATATTGGGATTTTCTTTTCTAATTGTTGGTTACTTTTGGAATCAAAAATTTAGAAAAAAGTAAGAAACGGACAGTGATTTAGGACTTTTAATCATGTAAAAATTATAGTTTGTGGATTTTCACTAACCATGGTACTATTTGTTGTCAAAGAAGAATATATACTTATAACATTAAGCATTATATATAATATTAATACATGTATGTAAATACATTATATATGTGTGTATATATAATGCATATATACACATACATACATAAAATATAGCTTTACTGCTACTACCCTAAAAAGTTTCTCTATCAACATGAAGTCTTAGCTTATTTGAGCCAGCATTAATATTTCCCCAAGTTTGTTCCTTGGAACGCACACAAGTCACAAAACATGCTCTATAAAAAAATAGGTTCCTTAGACAAAGTACATTTGGGAAATGTCTATTATAGCCTTTTCCTGGAGACTGACAGTGCATTCTGGCACACTGAACACTTTGAAAAGTCCTTCAGTAACAAAATACACAAAATGATTTTGGTTTGTCATTTCACAGACTTATTTGCCCACATCCTTTACTCCCTTTCTTGGTACCACCTGTATAACTCTCTGGGATACAGTTTGAGACCAATTATTCTATATCATTGATTTGCACCAAGACTTAAATTTCAACAGAAGTTGAGGTCTGGCCTTGGGCAGCAGGTTTCTGGACCCCCCAAGCCTGACTGTGATTTGTCTGAAGGGACCAAAGCACACTATGGTCATAGCTTAACATAATGTCAGTGTCTGCAAGTCCCCTTGGTAGCCTTGCCTGTGATTAGGTGCCTCCCAGAACCACTTTGCCATGGGGATGCTGCAGTGGGAAGACCAGGTCTGGTTTGGAGTGAGAACTCCCTGTTTTACTTTCACCACCTGGGTCCAGCATGTGGGGAGGGAGCCTCAGTCCTTTAACTTCTGGTTGTAATCAGATGGCTGAGAAGAGAAAGAAAGTGGCCATGGGGTGGACCTATGGTTTTTGAATGAAAAAGAGGGCTAGAACAGAGAGCAGAGTAGGAATAATGTGCAGCTGGGAGGATGGGTGGTTCAGTGCTAAAGAATCCATCTGTCAATGCAGGAGATGCAAGAGATGCAGTTTTGATGTCTGGTGGAGAGGATGCCATGGAAAAGGGAATGGAAACCCACTCCAGTATTTTTGCCTGGGTAATCCCATAGACAGAGGAGCCTGGCGGGCTACAATCCGTGGGGTCGCAGAATCAGATATGACTTAGCAACTAAACAACAGGAGGATGGGTGGTTATGGGGATGGAAGATGGTGTCGAGCCTTCAAGCAGCTCAGATGGGGGAGGAAGGGAAATTGCCAGGAAGTCGGCGTGTTTCTCCTCCAAGACGCCTGCTTTCTGTCTCAGTCTTGTGTGTCTCCTCCCTTTACTCCAGCTCGCTCTTGCCGTCTTTCCTGCCCAGCGCCAAGCACCCTCACTTGGCAGACCGTCTCAGGAGCTCGCCTGAAATCTGAGACACGACCATCCTCTCACGCCCCATTGCCCGGCAACTTCTTTACAAAGGATATTAATAAATCCACTTCTTACCTTTCACTTTGCCTCTCCTGAACTTCATTAAGTCCCGAGACTAGGTGCACGGTTTCAGTCAGAAGACTGGGGGTTGGAGTCTCACATGAGGTTCACCTGGGCTCCTGTCCCACCTGAGGCAAGATTGTGGTCGAATTCCCACCTGAGGTGTGCGGTTTCTAAAGGACATTCAAATCCTGCAGGCGCTCCTCGCCCCAACTTAGAACCAGATAAAGACAGCCTAGAGGATCAGTAAATTACCTTTACCCCCATTTTAGAGATAAGGTCTCTGAATTTCAGAGAAAACCATGAATCTGTCCAAGGGAGAGAAGGGAAAATATTATATGCTGAGACCAGCAGCAAGGTCGAGGTGAATCGTCAGAGGAGATACAACTTTTTTTCCCCTCAGAGATGTGGCGTATGGGAGTAAGGCAGGTTCACAAGAAGTTCTGTAGTCCTGGAGCTGGACGGATCTTGTGGACGGATACTAGATGTGTCTTGAGGGGTTCCCAGATGCTTCTGAGGTGACAGCAGCACAGAGGAAGGAAATAAGGGAGCTCCCTTGGATTATAGTCTTTCCCACCCTTCTGTGCCGACGGCCGCTGAGGTAGTACAGCGTGCTCACTACGCAGGCGCACTGCACTTCCAGTGAACGACGATGTAAACAGTGCCCCCTGGTGTATGGAATGTTAACATGCATCTCTAGGGCAACTTCCTCATTTCTTAAGTTGGTGGCGCTAGCCTCCCAAATCGGAGAAGGCAATGGCAACCCACTCCAGTACTCTGGCCTGGAAAATCCCATGAACTAAGAAGCCTGGTAGGCTGCAGTCCATGGGGTTGCGAAGAGTCGGGCACGACTGAGCGACTTCACTTTCACTTTTCACTTTCATGCATTGGAGAAGGCAATGGCAACCCACTCCAGTACTCTTGCCTGGAGAATCCCAGGGACAGAGGAGCCTAGTGGGTTGCCATCTATGGGGTCGCACAGAGTCGGACACGACTGAAGTGACGCAGCAGCAGCAGCAGCACCAGCCTCCCAAATGCAGGAGACTTAAGAGACACGGGTTCAATCTCTAGGTTAGGAAGATACCCTGGAGGAGGAAATGGCAACCCACTCCAGTATTCTTGCCTGGAAAATCCCATGGACAGAGGAGCCTGGGGCCTACCATCCCTAGGGTTACAAAGAGTCAGACACGACTGAAGCAATTTAGCAGGACATAACTGTCCATTTAGTCAAGGCTATGGTTTTTCCAGTGGTCATGTATGGATGTGAGAGTTGGACTGTGAAGAAAGCTGAGCACCAAAGAATTGATGCTTTTGAACTGTGGTGTTGGAGAAGACTCTTGAGAGTCCCTTGGACTGCAAGGAGATCCAACCAGTCCATTCTAAAGGAGATCAGCCCTGGGTGTTCTTTGGAAGGAATGATGTTAAAGCTGAAACTCCAGTCCTTTGGCCACCTCATGCAAAGAGTTGACTCATTGGAAAAGACTCTGATGCTGAGAGGGATTAGGGGCAGGAGGAGAAGGGGATGACAGAGGATGAGATGGCTGGATGGCATCACTGACTCAATGGACGTGAGTCTCAGTGAACTCTGGGAGTTGGTGATGGACAGGGAGGCCCAGTGTGCTGCAATTCATGGGGTCGCAAAGAGTCGGACATAACTGAACGACTGAACTGAATGGGGTCACACAGAGTCGGACATGACTGAAGTGACTTAGCAGCAGCAGCAGCAGCAGCAGCAACACGTGAAACCAGCTGAGCCACAAGGGAAACCAAATAGCTGTGAAAAGAAGAGAAGCAGTGGAAACAGTGTCAAACTTTAATTTTTGGGGCTCCAAAATCACTGCAGATGGTGATTGCAGCCATGAAATTAAAAGACACTTACTGTTTGGAAGGAAAGTTATGACCAACCTAGATAGCATATTGAAAAGCAAAGATATTACTTTGCCAACAAAGGTCCATCTAGTCAAGGCTATGGTTTTTCCAGTGGTCATGTATGGATGTGAGAGTTGGACTGTGAAGAAAGCTGAGTGCCGAAGAATTGATGCTTTTGAACTGTGGTGTTGGAGAAGGCTCTTGAGAGTCCCTTGGACTGCAGGGAGATCCAACCAGTCCATCCTAAAGGAGATGAGTCCTGGATGTTCATTGGAAAGACTGATTTTGAAGCTGAAACTCAAATACTTTGGCCACCTCATTCGAAGAGTTGACTTGTTGGAAAAGACCCCAGTGCTGGGATGGATTGGGGGCAGCTGGAGAAGGGGATGACAGAGGATGAGATGGTTGGATGGCCTCACCGACTCGATGGATGTGAGTTTGAGTGAACTCTGGGAGTTGGTGATAGACAGGAAGGCCTGGTGTGCTGCAGTTCATGGGGTTGCAAAGAGTGGGACACGACTGAAGGACTGAACTGAACTGAACTGAACACGTGAAACTCTTTATTACAAGGAAACAGCAAAGCTAGCATTTATTAATAGTGTTAATATTTCTGCTACCCTGGTGCCCACTCCAGGCAACACACTCTAATGGGAAAAGGATAGTGGAGGATTCCAGCAGACCTGGACTGGACCTCAGTTCTGCAGCTTTCAGGTCACTTTGTTACTGACCTGGATTCTTGGGCTTTTTAATCGACAGAAATTGATAACAGGTCAGAGGAGAAATTTAGGCAAGGTTTTTTTGGGGACTCGTGCTGCAGCACAGGGAGTAAAAACACATAACAGGTTTCCTTGCTTGCTCCTTGACTGGGGAGCAATCTGGTCCCTTAAATGGGGTGAGGGTAGGTGCCTATCCAGGGGTCAGGCCACAGGGGTGGCCTGGGTGGTTGGCCGACCTGCTTGATGGAACTGTGTGTAGGGATCATGTGCAGTAAGTACCCTACTTTTGCTCCGACAACTTTTACGTGGCTGTTGGATTTTTGGTCCTTTTTGTATCATATTGTTGATCATTTGTTCCAACTGCCTATGTATACAGTTCTTTTTAGTCCCTTATAGTTTAGTCCCTCTGTTGCTCTGGAAGATGTTTGTCCAGGTGGAAGCATTGTAGCAAAGAGTCCCCGGTGTCAGCCTGCCTCAACTTTACCATTTTGAGCCTGTTTCTCCACCTACATATTATGGGCTTATAATACCTATCACAGTAGGTATATGTATAAAATCTGGCCCATGAAAGATACTCTGTAAATGTTAATTTTTATTATTGCCACATGCTATCTCAAAAATCTACCTATGAATGATCTACTAAATGAGTGAAATTTGAATATATGCTGCGGTAGGACCTCACTGAGACCCTAGGATAAGAACAAATAATTCACTGGTCCTCCTCTATCAATGCAACCAAAATCATCTTCTCCACCTAATGCACTAGCCTGCTAATTCCACAAAACAATTTGGCAGACATCTACCAAATACTTTTTTTTCACTTGAGCTCTGTGCACTTGTGCAAAGTCACAGGACAGAATAGGAGGCAGTATTCAGTCACAGATTTCAGAATTTAGTGTTAGCAATGAGACTACAAGCTGATTACCATGAAACAATATGGAAAGAGACTCTGTAGATGTATATGTGAAGATTTGTGAGGATAAATGAAGGGGTTACTAATCCTATCACGAAAGATCAGGAGGAGTTGCAGACTGGTCATGAGTAGGAAACTTCCAGGTGGATTAGCAGGAAGGATGAGCTGGAGGGAAAACTTGCATGAGCAAGTGAAAGGAGAGAAAGTGATGTAGAGAAAAGGATTCTTGGTGTCATGGCACCTGATTTCAAATCCAAATTCCCGGGCTTCCCTGGTGGCTCAGTGGTAAGAATCTGCCTGCCAGCTCAGGAGACATGGGTTTGATCCTTGATCTGAGTGGGAAGATGCCACATGTCGTGGAGCAACTAAGCCTGTGCACCACAGCTATTGAGCCTGTGCTCTAGAGCCTGGGAGCCACAACTACGGAGACTTTGTGCTGCAACCACTAAAGCCATCGCACCCTGGGACCCGTGCTCTACAACAAGAGAAGCCACCATAATGAGAAGCCCACACACCGCAACTAGGGAGTAGCCCACACTTGCTGCAACTAGAAAAAAGCCTGAAGAGCAACAAAGACCCAGCAAAAAGATAAAACAAACAAGTAAAATCATAAAAAAATTTAAATTCCATCCTTTTTAAGGATAGTAAGTCCCAATGCTGGGAGGGATTGGGGGCAGGAGGAGAAGGGGACGACAGGATGAGATGGCTGGATGGCATCACTGACTCGATGGACGTGAGTTTGAGTGAACTCCGGGAGTTGGTGATGGACAGGGAGGCCTGGCGTGCTGCAATTCATGGGGTTGGAAAGAGTCAGACACGACTGAGCGACTGAACTGAACTGGGCTGAAGTCCCAATAGGAAATATTGAAGAATGAGGAGTGTGCAGTGGCTCAAGATAGACTGGTGAGGATATATATGGCCCCAAGGAAAGTTCTAGAATGAATTTCTTAATGCAAAGCTAAAGATCCTCACTTTCTTTTGTAAGGAGCTGGCATGTATTTGCAAAGAACAATTCATAGCAGGGAGTATGTGATTTCTGGCCAGACTTCAGCAGCTTATTAATCAGCGACACACCTTTAGACATGGAACATTTGGACTTAAGCCCTTGACAAGATATTTCCTGATAATTGAAAGTAAAATAGAAAAACATGAGCTGGGTTATAGTAACACAATGTGAGCTGTCTTTTGGCATTTCTTTCAGCTTTTTGGAAGCGGTAATACCGGTAAATTTTGCTAGACAGAGGACTGAGTGTGATCTCTGAATTCATACTTGGGTTCCAACCCCAGCTCAGCCACTTCATAATTTTGTAGACTTGAAAAGCCACTTAATCTTCGTCACCTGTAAAATAGGGAAAACAGTACCTCAGGGAGATGTTTGAGGATTAAAGCAGAGTACTTGAAGTGCCTGAACTACAGTAACAATGATTAGTCTGTGAGATTTGGGCTTCCCAGGCGGCACTAGTGGTAAAGAACCCTCCTGCCAACGCAAGAGACATGAGACTCGGGTTCAATCCTTGGGTCAGGCAGATGCCCTGGAGAAGGGAATGGCAACCCACTCCAGTATTCTTGCCTGGAGAATCCCATGGACAGAGGAGCCTGGCAAGCTACAGTCTATGGGGTCACACAGAGACTTAGCACCCACACATGGCCACAAATTTGAACCAAAAGCAGCTGGGTGCCGACTTAATGCCTCCTTATCTACAATTGGCTCCCTTTAGCTCTGATTATTCTGCCTTTTCCATGAGAGAGAAACCTGAGTAAGAATAGAGGCTAATCATTTCTGCTTTTGTCTGTCCTCTGTGAACACATCACTCTTACTGAACCTTGCAAGCCAGGGAGCCTCTTCTTCCTGTGTGATTTTGACTCTAAAAAGCTAATATGGCTATCCTTGGCATTTTCCTCAAGTCTTCACACACTCACTGATGGCTTGTCATCGACTCTCTTCTTCTGTGTCACTCTTTGTGTCCTTGATTATGACCGCTTGTACCTGCCTTTTTAGTTCTCTGGGGCACTCTGTACATATTCACTAAGCTTTCTATAAAGCTATGTTTTCAAATGGTGGATCACAAAATCAATTTAGTAAAGTATGATCAGCCCTTATTTATTTATTTTTGTTTTATTATTTTTAAAATTAAAGTATAGCTTCCCTGGTGACTCAGATGGTAAAGAATCTGCCCGCATTGTGGGAGATCCAGGTTTGATACCTGGGGTGGGAAGAGCCCTTGGAGGAGGAAATAGCAACCCACTCCAGTATTCTCACCTCCATGAACAGAGGAGCCTTGTGGGCTACAATCCATGGGGTCACAAAGAGTCGGACATGACTGAGCGACTAGCATATAGTTGGTTTATGATATTATATTAGTCTTTCATGTATACAGCATAGTGTTTCAATATTTTATAGGTTATACTCCATTTATAGTTATAAAATATTGGCTATGTTCTCTGTGCTGTACAATATATTCTTGTAGCTTATTTATCTTATATATAACAGTTGGTACCTCTTAATCTTCTACCCTTACATTGCCCCTCCCCACTTCCCTCTCCTATTGGTAACCACTAGTTTGTTTTCTGTATCTGTGAGTCAGTTTCTCTCTTGTTATATTCATTCATTTATTTCTTAGATTCCACATATAAGTGATAATATACAGTATTTGTCTTTCTCTGCCTGACATTTCACTAAGCCTAATACCTTCCAGCTCCATCTGTGTTGTTGAAAATGGCAAAATTTCATTAGTTTTCTATGACCATGTAAAATTCATACATGCACACACACATATACACATCACATCTTTATCCACTGATCTGTTGGTGTACTTAGGTTGCTTCCGTATCTCGACTATATCTTGGCTATTGTAAATCGTGCTGCTATGAACACTGACGTGCATGTATCTTTTCAAATTAGTGTTTTCATTTTCTTTGTACATATATGCAAGTGTGGAATTGCTGGGTCATACGGTAGTTCTTTTAGTCTTTTGAGGAACTTCCATACTGTTTTCCACAGTGGCTGTACCAATTTATATTCCCACCAACAGTGGAATCAGTTCAGTTCAGTCTCTCAGTCATTGTGTCTGACTCTTTGCGACCCCATGAACTGCAGCACGCCAGGCCTCCCTGTCCATCACCAACTCCCAGAGTCCACCCAAACCCATGTCCATTGAGTCGGTGATGCCATCCAACCATCTCATCCTCTGTCGTCCCTTTCTCCTCCTGCCCTCAATCTTTCCCTGCATCAGGGTCTTTTCAAATGAGTCAGCTCTTTGCATCAGGTGGCCAAAGTATTGGAGTCTCAGCTTCAACATCATTCCTTCCAATGAACACCCAGGACTGATATCCTTTAGGACGGACTGGTTGGATCTCCTTGCAGTCCAAGGGATTCTCAAGAGTCTTCTCCAACACCACAGTTCAAAAGCATCAATTCTTCAGTGCTCAGCTTTCTTTATAGTCCAACTCTCACATCCATACATGACTACTGGAAAAACCATAGCCTTGACTAGACAGACCTTTGTTGGCAAAGTAATGACTCTGCTTTTTAATATGCTGTCTAGGTTGGTCATAACTTTTCTTCCAAGGAGTAAGTGTCTTTTAATTTCATGGCTGCAGTCACCATCTGCAGTGATTTTGGAGCCCAGAAAAATAAAGTCAGCCACTGTTTACCCATCTATTTGCCATGAAGTGATGGGAATGGATGCCATGATCTTAGTTTTCTGAATGTTGAGCTTTAAGCCAACTTTTTCACTCTCCTCTTTCACTCTCATCAAGAGGCTCTTTAGTTCTTCACTTCCTGCCATAAGGGTGGTGTCATCTCCATATCTGAGGTTATTGATATTTCTTCTGGAAATCTTGATTCCAGCTTGTGCTTCTTCTAGCCCAGTGTTTCTCATGATATACTCTACATATAAGTTAAATAAGCAGGGTGACAATATACAGCCTTGATGGACTCCTTTTCCTATTTGGAACCAGTCTGTTGTTCCATGTCCAGTTCTAACTGTTGCTTCCTGACCTGCATACAGATTTCTCAAGAGGCAGGTGTGGTATTCTCATCTCTGTCAGAATTTTCCACAGTTTATTGTGATCCACACAGTCAAAGGCTTTGGCATAGTCAATAAAGCAGAAATAGATGTTTTTCTGGAACTCTCTTGCTTTTTCCATGATCCAGCGGATGTTGGCAATTTGATTTCTGATTCCTCTGCCTTTTCTAAAACCAGCTTGAACATCTGAAATAGTGTTCCTTTTTTTCCCAAACCCTCACCAATATTTGTAGGGTTTTTTTGTATTATCAGTATATTTAAATAAATGAAACAGAATTGAACAGAAACGTTAAGAATGTATCACATTGATTAGGGGAAGTATCCTTTCACGAACTTTGTTTCAGGTATGTGTGTATGTGTGTGCTGTGTGTTTCCACCAAATAAAATGCTTTTCCTAATGTGGGTCTTAGTCTGAAAAGTTGATAAAGCTCCAAACTTTCCCTTTTCTTTCTTTACTGCAAACTTTTGTGACTATAATGTCAAATTTCCATTGTTGGAATACCTTTTCGTTTCTCAGTCATGGAGGCAGATCCCAACTTGCCTTTGGAGTCTGCTTTCCAAGTTCATGTCCATCATTCAGGGACCAGCCTCTCCTTGCAGCCAGGCTTCCCTCATCTGTGCATTCACCTCTGGGTCTGTAGCATTCGGACTGGAAGATCTCTACTGCATGCTAATAATGCACTGTGGCACTTTAACAAAGCTGATTTCTAGAGCTCACTGCTAGCCTCTTAAGCTCAGACCCTATTAGAGGGTGAAAATGCTAGCTATTAGGCCTAGGGGGAACGTGCTACACTTTTCCTGAATGAAAAGATGGAAGATCAGTCACCTCCAAAGTCATATTATTTTATACCAGGTTGTTAATAATTTTATTCAAAGTGTCTAGTCACCCCTTCACCCATCATCTTCCTTCTATGAGAGGAAATTATCAGTAAGGCAAGTGAGAGACTTCTCCTCCTGACTATCTTTAGCCAAATAAGATTTCTAGGGCTGCTTGGATAAGCATTGCTACTCACTCTGACTATATTGTATCATTGTTGTCCTTGTTCAATCACTAAGTAGTGTTGGACTGGTTTCGACTCCATGAACTGCAGCACACTATCCTTAGTGCTCAAAAAAAAAAAAAATGTTTATTGTGTAAGTCTCTTGGCTGAGCTAATGTTGTGGTCCTTTTCTTTCAAATGCCACGTCAACAACTCAACAGCTCTGTGCTACGTGTGGAAGCAGCCTGCTGGTGCCTCCTTCTCACAGCTGTTCTTTTTCCCTTGGTCCTTCACTCAGATGTTCCCCAGGAAGTTTATGTTTTACACTTTACTTTTGTGCGTGCGTGCGTGCGTGCGTGTGTGTGCTGTGTGTGTGCGTGTGTGTGTGCGCGCATGTGTGCGCATGATGCCTTTAAATATGCTGGCCTTGGGTAGGATTTTCTGAAGCTATAAATCCTTTAAGCACACCTGCATTTTTCAAGTAACACACCTGAAATCAGGTGCCCAGTCCAAGCTTTGGGGCCACACCGGGCAGATGGGGAGAAGGCCTATTTGTCAGCAGCCCTAAAACATCAAATGGAATCAATTGGACCCAGGTTGTTATTTAACCTGAACGTCCACTTAGGGCTCCTGACATGGTTAATGAAATAGTTCCTGTTCTGCCAAAGGGCACTGAGCCCAGAAGAGGGCACTGAGCCCAGAAGAGGACACTGCACATCTTTGTGTATCCACCCAGGGCTTCCCAGGTGGTGTAGTGGTAAAGAAGCCACCTGCCAACAGGAGACCCAGAAGATGCAGGTTCAATCCCTGAGTCAGGAAGAGCCCCTGGAGAAGGGGATGGCAACCCACTCCAGTATTCTTGCCTGGAGAATTCCATGACAGAGGAGCCTGGTGGGCTACAGTCCATGGGGTCACAGAGAGTCGGACACGACTGAGCACACAGCACATCTACCCTCCTCTGCTAAATATACGCTAAACATTGTGCCCAGGGGCCCTGTGTGTCTCACTCAGGCCTGGTCTGATAGAATCGCTCAGGTTTCAGGGACCACTAACCCTGGGGTTGAAACCCAGGCAAAGTACAGTTAAGGAGAATTTTACTGGCTACTTACTTTTGCAACTTAGTTAAATTTCTGGATAGTTTTATGCATATTTTATTCCTTTTTTTTTTCCTCTCTTCCAGAGCAAGAATGAACACTTCCCGAGAAGTAAAATCGGTAGAACTTCCTAACTGTAAATTAATAAAAGGAATAGGTAAGCATTTGAGAGGAGGAAGTATTATTAAATACGTAAGTATCTGATAATACTCCACTTGAAGTATTACCTTGTGAGTTATTTGATTAATACACCTATTTAATTCTGTTCAAAAATAAAACTACTAGCCAGGAGAGTATTATCAAGTCAGTAGTGAGTTGTAAATACCAGATTACTTGACCTTCAACTCTACCAACCTGTCATCAAGGGGTTTGACCGCTTTTTATTATTTGTTTTTGTTTGGTTCACTTAGCAGAAACAGTGGTCAGGAAGCGTTTGATTTTATGGTAATATAACCTGAGCAGATGGCAGAGGAGGCACAGAAGGAGACAGAGTAATGAGTAAAGGGTAAATGTTTATAAAGGCCTCCAACACCTTTGCCATTACCACAGGCTTTCTCCTTATGCATTTCTCTTTTAATATCTGGGAGGCAAAGTTTTCCCAGAGGTCTCAGTAGATTTCCCCTCAGATCTCATTAGTCAGAGCTAGACAACAGGCTGGTGCCCTAGCTGCAAAGGAAGCTGGGAAAGTAATTAGGGGGCCTCCTTTGTGGGAGGCAGGCCCCTCAGCAAAGATAAAAAGGACGGGGTAACAGAAGCTGGTAGACAGCCAACAGGGAGGGTTGGAGGACTCAAGTCCCCATCTGGTTTCAACCAACCAGCTTTGTTATTTGAAAACAACTTGTTTGACATTCATGCTTTTGTTATGCTTGAGGGTTTGTTTTTTTAGAATCATTTATCTCAGTTGAGGTTAGAAAGGCTGGACCACATGATTTTATGCAGATAGCATCAATTAGCTTGGTCAGATATCTTATATTGCAATCTTTTTTTCTAGAAAACAAGCATGATATTGATATTAAATATCACTGGATATCTGTAAAATGAATATCTCCACTAAAATTAATACCAAGTAAAAAATCACATATGTCTTGAGATTGAAATTCAAAAAATTTACATGTATTTAAAGCATAACTAACTTGGTGAGTTATTTATTAATGTTTGTAAAGGCATATTCAGAATATGAAATGTATCCTCACTTTAACCAAAGCATTTGAAATTTGCTTATGTTTCCAATAGGGGTTTTCAAAGAGTTTATTTGATTTGGAATGATTAGGTGTCAACATATATGGGGAGTTTACTCTGTGTCTTTAAAAATTGCAAGCTATTTTCAAATTACTATACCTTTTGTACATTTAGTGAATTTCCATAAACTTTAAGAGATTTCAGACTCTGAGGAAAAAGTTCTAGTTCATAAACTTAAAACAAATATATTAAGTGTAAGTTTTAAATACACTTTATTATATGAATCTCTTAATTTTTAAATAATCATATGAATCAATTTGAATAAATAAAGGAAAGAATGATTTATTCTGAACCTATCTAAGAAGAACTAAATATATAGCCCCATTTTCAAGTTGGGAGTGATGAAGACAAGGCCCCCTAACTTCCCACAACGGTCTTAACACTCTGTGCTGTCTGTACTCTTTTTTGAAGAAACTGGCGCTGAAGACCTGGAGATACTTCCTAATGGACTCGCTTTCATTAGTGCCGTAAGTGTTGCCTTTCATTTCCTGTGCTCTGAACCATTTTCTAGGACCAGCAGCTTGCCTTTCATTTCAGCCTTCTTTATACCAATGCCCATCTTTGAATCAAACGAGCAGTGATATGGTTCAAAAAACAACCTGTGTACGCATTCATACTGGTATAACGATTATGATCATATGTGTTCTATGCATGTTTGTATTCCTGTGGGTACACTGAGCTCCTGTATTCCCTTATCTTCCACTGTGACAATTTGAGTCCAATGAGTTCAAGAATGGCTTCGCATTCATCTGTCTGTTCCTTGAAGAACGTAAGCAGTGTAGTCAAATATCTGCTGACTTGAGTGTGTGTGTGTGTCTGTGTCTGTGTGTGTGTCTGTGTATGTTCCCCCTCACATATCATTTAGATTTTAATCCTTCTTTTTACACTTTTTGGAATAAGCCTTTTAATTTTAAAATGTTAGTAGGTCATGCCACAATTTCCAAACTTTTGGAAAGAAAAGCCCCCGTGTTGTGAAACTCTCCTGCATACAGATCATTGTGGTAGATGATATATAGCTCAAAAACAAAAGCCATCACCCTAATGAAGGATGACAGAATTGATAGAATACAGTATTCAAGTCATCCAGCCACTGAAAATCCTTTGCTGCCTGTTGTAATTTATTTAATCCAATTTTCTCCTATGAAGACTGATCGTCCTCTGAAGAGGTGTCTTACAAACTTTTTTTTAAAGCAACAGAATATAAATTTCCATTAAATCTTACATGCTGCTGCTGCTGCTAAGTCGCTCCAGTCGTGTCCGACTCCATGTGATCCCATAGATGGCAGCCCACCAGGCTCCCCCGTCCCTGGGATTCTCCAGGCAAGAACACTGGAGTGGGTTGCCATTTCCTTCTCCAATGCATGAAAGTGAAAAGTGAGAGTGAAGTCACTCAGTAGTGTCCGACTCTTAGCGACCCCATGGACTGCAGCCTACCAGGCTCCTCCATCCATGGGATTTTCCAGGCAAGAGTACTGGAGTGGGGTGCCATTGCCTTCTCTGAAATCTTACATAGGACCCCACTATCTAAAACAAATAGTAGCTGTGCTGTTCTACCTTCAAGCTAAGGAAGGAGTTGCCCCCTGGAGTTAATAGACCCTAACCCTAAACCTTTGTTTCTAAGATGCTTCCATGAAATCTGCCAAGGGATGATCCATAACCCGAGTTCGTCTATGTTCCTTGCTTATATTACTGAAGCTTATTAGTAAATGCCTCTTTGGTCTGCTCTTCCTTTTTTTTTTTTAATTGTCATCATGGGTTGGTAGCTGTGATATTCAACACAGATGCTTTGCAGCTGGTGATGGAAGGGTCTGTGCCCATTATGTGGGGTTGCCTGGGAGCATGTGACTTCCAAAGACCCCCAAGGGCCGCTTGCACAAGCCAGCTAACAGGCTTGCCATGTGGCTTGCAGCCTGAACCAGACAGTGTGAACCCATGTGCTGTCTCCCACCTCCATCAGCATTTGAAGTATTTGTAAAGTGCCTATGTTTTCTCCTGTTATTTTATAAGGGATTACAATATCCTGGAGTAAAAAGCTTTGAACCTGATAAGCCCGGAAAAATACTGCTGATGGACCTGAACGAAGAGGATCCTACAGTGTTGGAATTGAAGATGACTGGAAGTAACTTTGATGCGTCTTCATTTAACCCTCATGGCATTAGCACATTCACAGATGAAGGTAACGAATTCAATGTCTATTAAAAATAAAACCAAATTAAAAAAAAAAAACAGAAAAAATGTTAATGAATGAATATTTCTTTTCATCCAATTAAAGTACAGTCATGAATAATGCTCTCACTCTGGGTTTTAAACTTACCTCCTATGTGAATTAAACATAACATAACCATGTAAATGCTTGAGAATGCTAAAATACTTGAGGTTTGCAAAGCACCTAATTTTTTAAAATATGTGAATTTTAACATTCACATAATCCCTATAATTACTATAGTGATAATATTCAACCCTAATAGGAATGAGTCTTTCCATTTTAAACAGTTATACAGATCCAGGTGTTTACAACAACAGATGGCTCTAACGTAAGACACCTGCAACCTACAGACCCGCCTCCAGTCACCTTCAATGCGTCGCTGCCCACTGGTTCCTTCGTTTGTCTTCAAACAGTCTCTCCACAGTTTGACAAATTGCCCCATCCATTATGCTTTCATCTGATTTCTTCCCTTCTTTTTGCAGCCATTGCCTTGGTCTCTACATTAATTCTCAACCCTGGTTGTGCCCACAAGCACCTGGAGAGTTTTAAAAAGCCTGATGCCCAGGCCCCAGCCCCAGATATTTTGATTCAGTTGGTCTGAGGGAGGCTTGAGTGGTAGTGCTTGTTACAAGCTCTCCAGCAGTTAAGAACGTGAGACCAGGGTTGAGAACCACGCCTATCCCCATGGCCTCCATCAGACAATCCCTTCCTTGGTCCTTGCAGACTTTTCTGCAAGGGGGGACTAAAATTGCTGCCTTGAAAGCCATCAGCAGTGTCCTTATTAAGAAACTCTCTCTCACAACTCTTCCCCTCCTTCCTTCACTCTTATTTTATACTGTTGGCCACTCAGTGGTAAAGAATCTGCCTATAGTGCAGGACCCTCAGGAGACCCGGGTTCGCTACACGGGTTGGAAAGATCCCCTGGAGAAGAGAATGGCAACCCATTCAAGTATTCTTGCCTGGAGAATCCCATGGACAGAGGAGCCTGGTGGGCTTCATCCATAGGGTCGCAGTGAGTTGGTCATGACTGACGCAACTCAGCACTCATGCACTTGTTCCTTCTAGGCGATCTCCTCTCCCTGATACTCCGACACGCTCATCTGTTCTCACTCTGATCCTGCTGCAGCTTTTCCACCCTCTTCATTATGTTGCCACTCATTTCGAATTCTCTGAACATTCCCCAAAGGACTGGTCTTTCACCTCCTCCTTACTTTCTCTATTTCAAAAAGGCCAGCCATGTCACAACTCTAGCTGTGTCTGCTGTCTAGGTAAACACCCTCCAAAGTGGATTATTATTATTATTTTAATCAGCTCTTCTGTCCCCTCCCTTCAGCTCACCAGCTATTTCTATTTGGGTTCCTCTCCTACAGCCACAGGCGTCCCTGGTGGCTCAGACAGTCAAGAATCTGCCTGCAATTTGGGAGACCCAGGTTCAATCCCTGGGTCAGGAAGATCCCCTGGAGAAGGGAATGGCTACACACTCCAGTATTCTTGCCTGGAGAGTCCCATGGACAGAGGAGCCTGGTGGGCTACAGTCCTTGGGGTCACAAAGAGTCGGACACAACTGAGCGACTAACACAACACCTACAGCCAAATTAAACTCAAAATGTTAAAAAGTAATTCTTATCCTCTTATCTTCCTTTTTCATGTTTACTCCATATGACTTCCCTTCTTCCATATATATATCTATTAAAATTTACATACATACATATGTATTTCCCTTCCAGTCATCTCTTCACCCATTGATTAACATTCTATTTTATTTTTAAAATATTGTAAGTGCAAAGAAATAGGATGTGGGGTGTGTGCATGCTCTTTTGAATTAAGAAGGGAAAATAACCACATAAATATTATACAGGTCCTCATATGCATTACTTTTGCATTAAACACTGCATCATGGATTCCTTCCCCTGACAGTGCCTCCAGAGCTGCTCTGTAATGGCTGTTTGGAATTCTGTGGCATGGGAGAACCATTATATAGTTCATCTGTTGGTGGATATCGAGCCTGTTCCCACCTTTATGCTCAGTGAAAACGAATGCCAGAATAAACATCTTATGCAGCTCCTGTGACTGCTTATGATACATTCCTAGAGGTAGATTCTGCTGCACAAAACATGAATCTGGGTTTTAATCCTCACTTAGGGTCGATTTCCACTTCCCATATTCCTCAGCCATCATCAGGGACTTTTGGTACTTCCTGTCAAATCCCTCTCATATCCTTTCCTGCCTTTTCCTGTCAGTAGGGTAAGGCTCCACGGCTTACTCACAGGGGCTTTCAACCAAGGAGTAACATGACTGTGGGTATAGCACTAATCCAGGCGTGTGGAGGGAAGCAGCGTCCTCCTGATCTAGCCCTTCTTTCCACCTGCCTGGATTACTGCTATACCCACAGTCGTATACTCTTTGGTTGAAAGCCCCTGTAAGTAAGCCCTGGAGTCTCACGCTAAGCCCTACAACACTAACCTGGAGTCCTATGTCTATGGCTTTAATCCTCCCACTCTTTCATTCACATCTACTCCAACTACAACCTCCAGCTAAGTTCCTGCCTCAGGCCCTTTGCACATTCTCTTTCTTCCGCCTAGAACACCCTGTCCCCAGATATTCATATAGTTCAGTCTCTCATTTCATTTCAGTACCTGCTTTAGCATCATCTTCTCAGAACTTGCCTGACTCCCATGGACAAGACATCTCATTACTCTGCATCCCTTTATCTGGTTTTATTTTCCTTCTGTAGCACTTAACACCAATTAAAATAAACATCTGCTTGGCAGGGGGCCTAATGGGAAGTCTCATAGCTGGCTTTTCTGTTCGGATTTCTCCCATTCAACCTCCTAAACTTGGCACTGTTTTCCTTTAAACACCAATTTGGTCATGTCAAAGCTTTCCAAAGATTCACTGTTTCCGAAGGCAAAGACTATGGTCTATCATCTGATCAGTCCTTCCTGACCACTTACACTGGTCTCTCTCATGCCGCCGAGTTGCACTGACTCCTGGAAGCTAAATCCCTTTGATATTATCTCTCAGGTGCTCTTTTTATGGAATTTATCATCTCACACTGTGTAAATTACACCTGAGCACACCTTCTCTTATTGATATTCTTCTCATCTGTTATCTCTTTTATCTCAGTGCTGCATCTTGCTGAGACCATTTGCAGCAGAAAGCTTAATAAGCTCTTTGGAGTTTTAGTGTCAAGGGCTGCTCACTCTTAAGTTGAGGACTTTTTTCCCCCTGTGGAGTCTGGTGGTTTTTAGACTGTCACTGGGTCTTCCTTTAGCCATTTTTCTCTGGAGCAATCACAAATGCTTCTCTCTACAAAGAGGTGAAAATATTCCATCTGCCTGACATCCTAAGTACTGGTTGGAGGTGGGTAGAAATTGCTTTTTAGAGACAGAGCTGACAGCTGAGAGCTCAGTTAATGTTTCGACTTTTGTTTTTAATCTCTTCTCAGATAATACTGTGTACCTGCTGGTGGTGAGCCATCCAGATTTTAAGTCCACGGTTGAGTTGTTTAAATTTCAAGAAGAAGAAAAGTCACTTTTGCATCTGAAAACCATCAAACATGAACTTCTGCCTAAGTACTGAGATATGTCATATTCCTATTTTCCTTTAACACCAGGGGCTGGTGTGTCTACTTTTAGTGTTTCCTTTGGCGGGGGTTGGGGGTGGGGTGGGGGGACAATGGCAATTCTCCTTTCTCTTTTTAAAAATTTTATTTTACTTTCATTTATTCCTCTTCTAATGCTCTTTTTCCTCTTTCTTATTTTTTAAATTATGAAAGTATGATAACACATTTACAGGAGACTAAAGTTACTTAAAGCTCAACATTCAGAAATCTAAGATCATGGCATCCAGTCCCATCACTGCCTGGCAAATAGATAGGGAAACAGTGGCAGACTTTATTTTTTTGGGCTCCAAAATTACTGCAGATGGTGACTGCAGCCATGAAATTAAAAAGCACTTACTCCTTGGAAGGAAAGTTATGACCCACCTAGACAGCATATTAAAAAGCAGAGACATTACTTTGTCAACAAAGGTCCATCTAGTCAAGGCTATGGTTTTTCCAGTGGTCATGTATGGATGTGAGAGTTGGACTATAAGGAAAGCTGAGTGCCGAAGAATTGATGCTTTTGAATTGTGGTGTTGGAGAAGACTCTTGAGAGTCCCTTGGGCTGCAAGGAGATCCAACCAGTTCATCCTAAAGGAGATCAGTCCTGGGTGTTCATTGGAAGGACTGATGCTAAAGCTGAAACTCCAATACTTTGGCCACCTCATGCGAAGAGCTGACTCATTGGAAAAGACTCTGATGCTGGGAGGGATTGGGGGCAGGAGGAGAAGGGGACGACAGAGGATGAGATGGCTGGATGGCATCACTGACTCAATGGACGTGAGTCTGAGTGAACTCTGGGAGTTGGTGATGGACAGGGAGGCCTGGTGTGCTGCGATTCATGGGGTCGCAAAGAGTCGGACACAACTGAGCAACTGAACTGAACTGAACTCAACTGAAAGTTACATATAGTTTAACTGTATATTATTAATACAATTGTTTTTTAAGTAGGTAAATTAAGACTTTTAGTTGGAGTTTCAATATCAAACTCTCAAAAATTAATAAAATAAATAGAAAAGTATAAGGATATAGTAGACCTGGAAAGCACCATGAGCCAATTCAACATAATTAAGATTTATACAATTTTCACACAACAGTAGGATCCAAATTCTATCCAAGTTCCCATAGACTATAAATGAGGGTGACTCTCCTTTCTGATAAGCATAAACTCCTCCAGATGTTCATCCGCAGAAACTTTTGAGGACTCAAGCTCCAGAGAAGACACCCCTCCTCTTCCTCCCTTGTTTCCCGGGTTGGCTGGATGCTGGTTTATGCCTCCTGGTCCCAGAGAATGTTCCTTTATGCTTTTACCAAGAAAGCACTCTGTTCTTCTGCAGAACCAGACTTAGTATCTCAAACCCAAACTGGTTTCATGGACAAATTTCACCTCTTGAGCTTATTTGTTCAAGCTTATTGTTATTTACAGTGAAAGTTGGAATTGTACATGTTTCTAAGAATTAGAAACACAAACCCAAGCGGAGATCTGTGATCCAGTGTCTCTAAGACCTCCCAGCGCTGCTTCTCCTGCTGTTCATTTGCACATGATTCCTGAAACAGCAGCTCTGTGGTTAACAGCCAGCTCCATCCCAGCTTCCTCCGCAGCACAACATCTAGAGAAAGGAAACACACACAGATCCCTGATCCCAACACAAAACTGACATCCTCACTTGCCTTTGTTGTTGTTTCGTCGCTAAGTCATGCCTGAGTCTTTGCAACCCCGTGGACTGTAGCCCTCCAGGCTCCTCTATCCACGGGATTCTGCAGGCAAGAATACTCGGGTGTGTTGTGGTTTCCTTCTCGAGGGGATCTTCTCAACCCAGGGATGGAACTCACGTCTCCCGCATCGCGGGCAGATTCTTTACCACCGAGCCACCAGGGAAGCCCTAGGGTTCTGTTTATGAGGTAATGATGGATTTCAGAAAATAATTTGACACTATCTTCCCACACAGTTTTTATCCTCTAATCGTTATGGTCTTTTTAGACTCTTAACCTCTATTTGAATAATTTACCTGCAGAACTCAATTATCTCAGAATGTGTGAATCTGGATTTCTTTTAAACCATGTGGTATATACTTGCAGATGTCTAGCAAAGCACCTGCTCAGTGTTAGGGCTCCTCCCCCTCCTGTCTTACCCGATGGGGCTGAAGCTGAGGAAACTGAGACCGCAGAGAAATCAGGTTACTGGATGAAGGCAAATTAACCAATTGGTGACCATTATAAACTACAGCCCAGGTCTTCATCTGCATGAAAGTTCAGAGAACAGCTTCTGGTGGGAGAGTTTGTTCATACCTTCATTCAACAAATATATTTTGGAAAGAGAATGAGGACACTGAGTGTCTGGAGACTGTGCCAAATACCAAGATCTAAATTAGGGGAAAGTGTGTGGACTAGAGAAGCCAGACAAATGGTAGAAATGACAGTGATAATAAAAGTTGAATGAGCTTCTGCTATAACTCAGGTGGTGCAATAGCCAATTAAACAGATTATTTCATTAGCTTTTTACAAGCATGTTCTTAATTAGGTGTTACTACTATACCATATTAAATTTAAAACAAATGAAGCCTGAGGAACACTGCTTCAGGGGACACTGTCAGTAAATGGCACAACTGGAATTTTAATCCTTGAGTCTGGAGCTTGAGTCTGGAGCTTCTGCTCTGAGTCGCTATGAAATAGTGAAACTTATTTTTTTTACCATTTAACCTTGGAAATCTTAGTTTTGTCCAATTTCCTAGGGTTAGGGCTTTTTTTTTTTCTTTTGTTGTTGTTGTTCAATAGCTAAGTCGTGTCCAACTCTTTGTGACCCCATGGACTGCAGCACACCAGACTTCCCTGTCCTTTGTATCTCCTGGAGTTTGCTCAAACTCATGTCCATTGAGTTGATGATGCCATCCAGCGATCTCATCCTCTGTCGCCCTCTTCTCCTCCTGTCCTCAATCTTTCCCAGCATTTTTCAGGGTCCTTTCCAATGAGTCAACTCTTCCCATCAGGTGGCCAAAGTATTGGAGCTTCAGCTTCAGCATCAGTCCTTCTAATGAATATTCAGGGGTGATTTCCTTTAGGATTGGTCTCCTTGCAGTCCAAGGGCTCTCAAGAGTCTTCTCTAGTACCACAGTTTGAAAGCTTCAGTTCTTCGGTGCTCAGCCCTCTTTATGGTCCAACTCTCATAGCCATACATGACTACTTGCAATTGCAAATGCATTGATCTTTGGCAAATACAGAACCTAACTATAGTTAGTGTCACAATTAACAAAAATTCTGCTCTCCCAACCCGCGGGTTAGCCATGTATATTTTCATCTTTGTATTCAATGGTTGTTTATATGGTTGTCTATAGCATTAATGGGCTTCCCTGGTGGCTCAGATGGTAAAGAATCTGCCTGCAACGTGGGTAGGCCCAGGTTTGACCCCTGGATGGGAAGATCCTCTGGAGAAGAGAATGGCAACCCATTCCAGGATTCTTGCTTGGAGAATTCCATGGACAGGGGAGTCTGGTGGTACATGGGATCACAAAGAGTAGGATACAACTGAGAGACTAATACAACAACAACAACGGAATAGCGTTACTATTCCAATGACTAATCTATTATAATAGAACAGGTTATTAATAATAATATTATTGGTCATTACTGATCATGTACTATATGCCAGGCATGGTGCCAAAGTCTTTGATTAGTTATTTCATTTTATGCATACCCCAACCTTCCAAAATATGGAGAGGCTCAGAGCATACTGACACGCCATGGCCGCATACCACGTTGAGAGCAAGCCACAAATGGAGGATTCAAATGCAGCCCATCAGATTTCAAAACTATGACTCTAAACCTTTCTGCTCTGCTCTCTTTTTAAAATGAAAAACAGCAAAGGGTTAAAAAACATACTAATTTCGTACATTTACCTTTTAAAAAGAGAAGAAAAAAAAAAAAAATCTTTGCAGGCTTCTGCCTGAAGCCCATACAGACTAATCCTAAATTCCTAGACCCCCTTTCTCGGATAGGAACAGTGGTTACTGCTGATGGAGGCTTTGTGAGCGGCAGGCTCACTGCAAAGCGGACGGCAGGCATTGTCTCATTGTAATTCTCATGGCAACGCCACAAATGAAGATGCTGACCCTTAGTCTTATACTAATGAGCTGTATGACTTTGGGAAAATCATTTAACCTCTCTTTGCAGATGAGAAAACTGAGGCTCTGTATGCTTATCAAAGATGCCCAGGAGCCCGGGGTGGCGTTAGAGCTGATGTGCTGGGCTGTGACGCCCTCCGCAGTGGAGCTGAGATAATTCTGTCCTGGATAAAGGCCCAGAGGAACTTCTGTCACCTCAATCAGCACAGAATGACTCACTTATGTGCTCACTGTTGTACCTATTAAAGCAGAAAAATAGACTCATATAGCTTAGATTTTCAGTAACACAAAGAGAATCAAAATTAGAACAACAGCAACAAAACATGCCACCGCATCCTATTTCTGAGCTTTCTCGCTCACGGATGTTTCACTCCGTTTAGAATCATGAAACTTTACAGCTGAAATTGACCCTGTAGGTCTGGAAGATAGACCAGTCCATCTCCTCCTTTTTTTTTTTTTTTTAAAACAGATAAGTAAACTGAAGCCCTGGCATGTTAAATGATTAACTTTCGCTAGATCACACAGCTAATAGTAGCAGATCAGTTCAGTTCATTTCAGTCGCTCAGTCGTGTCCGACTGTTTGCAACCCCATGGACTGCAGCACGCCAGGCTTCCCTGTCCATCACCAACTCCTAGAGCCTACTCAAATTCATGTCCATCGCATCGGTGATGCCATCCAACCATCTCATCCTCTGCTGTCCCCTTCTCCTCCTGCCTTCAATCTTTCCCAGCATCAGGGTCTTTTCCAATGAGTCAGTTCTTTGCACCAGTGCCAGAGTATTGGCGTTTCAGTTTCAACATCAGTCCTTCCAATGAATATTCAGTCCATCCTTTAGGATGGACTGGTTGGATCTCCTTGCAGTCCAAGGGACTCTCAAGAGTCTTCTCCAACACCACAGTTCAAAACCATCATTTCTTCAGTGCTCAGCTTTCTTTATGGTCCAACTCTCACATCCATACATGACCACTGGAAAAACCAAAGCTTTGACTAGATGGACCTTTGTTGGTATAGTAATGTCTCTGCTCTTTAATATGCTATCTAGGTTAGTCATAGCTTTTCTTCCAAGGAGTAAGTGTCTTTTAATTTCATGGCTGCAGTCACCATCTGCAGTGATTTTGGAGCCTAAGAAAAGAAAGTCTCTCACTGTTTCCATTGTTTCCCCATCTATTTGCCATGAAGTGATGGGACCAGATGCCATGACCTTAGTTTTCTGAATGTCAAGTTTTAAGCCAACTTCTTCACTCTTCCTCTTTCACTTTCATCAAGAGGCTCTTTAGTTCCTTTTCACTTTCTGCCATAAGGGTGGTGTCATCTGCATATCTGAGGTTATTGATATTTCTCCCAGCAGTCTTGATTCCAGCTTGTGCTTCATCCAGCCCAACATTTCACATGATGTACTCTGCATAGAAGTTAAATAAGCAGGGTGACAATATACAGCCTTGTACTCCTTTCCCAATTTGGAACCAGTCTGTTGTCCCATGTAGCAGAGCTGTAACTAAAATGTGAGTCTCAAGATAGCTGGGTTTTTTCCCACTGCCTGGTGCTGCCTTGAACTGCTCTATATGAGCATAAACAAATGTGGCCTGGATAATGATTCCTGGACTAATTTAATGTCTGTGGAGTTTAGTCTGTCTACACACACACACACACACACCACGGCACTTTTTCCCACGATACAGTTAATAGGTTTTTTCTGTTCCATTTCTATAATAACCTCTTAGGGTTTCTCCAGGTAATCACTGTATTTGAGGATTGTATAGGCGGGACTGATTGCACATAATTCTGGGCTGTAACAGCTGATGCGAAGGTTCCATCGCACACTCTGATTTTACAAGCATACACTCATAAGCGCCGTGTGTGAGCATGTCAGGTTCCATGCCGTCACCCACCTGTGTCACACGTGTGTGTTTTGATTGCAGTTTGAATGACCTTGTCGCTGTGGGCCGTGAACACTTCTATGCCACCAATGATCACTATTTTGTTGACCAGTACATGAGATCCTGGGAATTATATTTGGGTCTAGCATGGTCAAATGTTGTTTACTACAGTCCAGATGACGTTCGAGTGGTGGCCAGTGGATTTGATTTTGCTAATGGAATCAGCATGTCACCTGACCGCAAGTACGTGAACACCTTAAAATACCACGTTTGTCCCTAGATTCTCATTCAACATGTTTAGAGCATATTCATCTTCTAAAAAGGGGGATACATTCTAGCATGTTATTCCAGTAAAAGGAAATTGGGGGAAATGAAAAATATCTTAATTTCCAGGGGATGAAATATATCAAATCATAATTTACTATTTTGTGAAGGCATACTATTTTAAGGTTTTCCAGGCAGTGCAGTGCTAAAGAATTTGCCTGCTAATGCAGGAGACACAAGAGACACGGGTTCGATCCCTGAGTTGGGAAGATCCCCTGGAGGAGGGCATGGCAACCCACTCCAGTATTCTTGCCTGGAGAATCCGAAGGACAGAGGAACCTGGTGGGCTAGTTCAAGGGGTCACAAGAGTCAGATGCAAATGAACAACTGAGCATGCATACTCTTTTAAATTCCTTTGTGGGGCGGGGAGTGCATTTCAAGAGGAGGTACATACAAAAAACATTTAGTATCCTTTTGCTTGCTTTCAAGGAGGATTTTTGACTGTATCTTGAGATTAACAACTTATGGGTATGTTTATATCCGTAGCGCTGGTTTGTGACATGACAGAGAGTTTGTACCAAAATGTAAATCAAGCCACTGCTTCCTTCATCAAGAAAGTGTTATTAATGGGGAAAAAGTCAGCTTCATAAGTAGTAGGCTTAGTGATGTAGTTGATTCATGTTATTTTCCGGTGGTCATTCTGAAACAATTCACGGACCAGCTCTGGGTCTGGGGACCACACTTTGGGTAAGACTGGTGTATGTATAAAATCCTCTTCATCTCGTATCGTTAAGCATTTGTAGCATACTTAGAGGCTTAGTAACATATTCAGAAGGTGGTAACATATATAGAGAAAGCAGCACAGTTTTTAATTACTCATATCATCCCCTCATCTTCAAAAATAGCAGATAATCACGCAGTCATTTCTCTCTTTGTTCTGGGAGGCACTGCACTTAGACTGGCCAGAGATCTTTATGATGAACTTGACACTGTCCTCATGTAGAGGGGAGGGAGTCTTCTCTCAGATCCAGGCCAAGCACTTGTCTTCTCTTGAATTTTCTGTGGCCTAAAACAAGGGGATGAAATGCAGAACCTGGGGCTTGCCATTATGTTGACCGACCAAGAAAAGTGAGGTCATGCTTTTGCTCGCAGATGCTAAGAACTGGCATTAGAGTTAAGCTCCTTGCCTACTAGTTAGGGCCAACTAGTTTCACATCTTTTGAAATAACTTTTCAGGGATTAAAAGTCCCCCGTGTGCTGTCAACTCATTGAGTTCCTTCAGAATCCACTGTGTTTTGAGACAGCTTCTGTTTTCCAAGCTCTAAGCAAAGTTCTCCCCCAGGAAGGGTTATTATGCCTTCATGGTAACCTTCTGAATTGCTTCCCTTCACTGGCTTTGATGTAGCTCTTTCTTCTTTGAAGGTATGTCTATATAGCTGAAATGCTGGCTCATAAGATTCATGTGTATGAAAAGCATGCTAATTGGACTTTAACTCCATTGAAGGTAAGATGTATTAACATTATAAGTTTGTGGGGGTGATAATTAGATTCTAATTGATTTGTGAAATTGGAAGTGAGGAAAAAGGATTGTCTAATTGGAGTGGGTGAGAACCAATTCTTCACTCCTTTATTAGGAGGCATCAGCATCGTCTGCATTTGTTGTTCACTTTTGCTCAGCGGCAGAGTGGGAAGTGGCAGACCACACGCATCGTCTATGCAACTTTGATTCTCTCTGTTCCAGTGAATTTCCGGCTTGTCTTCACTTCCCTCTTCCCTCCCCTCTCCCTTCCTCCTCCATGTTGATGGAACAGACAAGAGCCTCACCTTGCACACAACAGCACTCAGCATGGTATTTACAAAGCCCAGGCCCTCGAGACGGCCACCGGTGGTCACATTACCGCCTCTCTCCAGCCCTTGCCCCCGCTGCTGAGCCACTCCTGCCTGAGCAGTTCTGGAACTCCCCTGGCAATGTCCTTCCTCAGGATAGGGCCCTTGTCCCGCTGCTCAGGTATTCTTCCTCCAGGTCTTCACGCCTCTCTCCTTCACATCTTGCCAGATTTCACTAAAATGTCACTTCAGCGAGGCCTTCCCCTAGACTACTTCTCCCTAGACAAACGCGTGTGCACACACACACACTTCCTATCTCTTTGATGGCTTTATTTTTTTCCCTTCAGCATCCTTCGCTAACACGTTTTGCATTCATTTTCTCCTTCTCCCCAGTGTTTGTCTGCCTGTCCCACTAGGGTATAAGTGGCATAGGACGGATACTTTGTGTGTTCCAGGGACAGTTCCCACACCCAGTAGGCACTCAACAAAGTAATTGTTAAATTAACATGCTGGGGCCGGGCATTCTTCAGGGGATCATCTTTACCTGTACCGAATATGGTCTGGTCTGAAGGTTTGAATCAAAAGGGGTAGAAACACAAAGGAGCAGAAAGAAGAAGTATGTGTAAATCGGAGCATTATGAAAGTGATGCTTTTGAAAAGACGCAGAGGTCCCTCCCCTGCCAGCACCACCCATGGCACTGAGACGCATGGTCATCTGTGACTGTGCCCATCAGCGCGTATCGGGGACCATCGTGAGGGGCTTCATTCTGAGAAAATTGCCTTGAAACCACAGCAAATGTAATATCATGTTTGACATTAAAAATCGTTGACAGGGCTATGATCGTTTGGTATTCGCTGCAGTAAAATGGAATTTCACACACTCAGACTGGCTGAGGGGATAAAAACAAATTGTGGTTATCACAGTAGATACTTCTGCAAATTGAAACTTAAAGGATTTTATAAGAATAAAACCCCATCCAAGGTACACGCAACACTGAACGATAAAGATGCTACTCCTGTCGATTGAGGGCAAAGTTTATTTCCGGTTTGGCTCCCACTGCTGGCAGAAAATCCTGCTGGTGTCCTGACATGATAATTCAGGTGAGACTCCCCTCTCCTCAACTAGGTAACATCATTCTTTCTTTTGGAGGATCATTAACTCCAGTAGTTAATCAAGTCCAGTTGATTACTACTGGAGTGCCAGGAAATTTGACAAACTAGCTGGGTTGTTATTAGGATTTGTGATGAGATGTGGATGGGTCTGTGGCCGAAGTGTAGTGTATACATGGAATGAAATATTCCTCAGCCCTGAAAAGGAATGGAGTGATTCATGCAAGAACACCAATGAATTTGGAGACATGCTAAGTGAAGTTATTATGCTAAGAATACTTAGCATAAAAGTCCTTATGCTAGATACAAAAGGACAAATATTCTATGATTCCACTTACATGTGGTACCTAGAAGAGGCAAATTCGTAAGGAGAGAGCAGGACAGGGGTGACCATGGGATGGGGAAGGGAGGAATGGGAAGCTACTCGGTACAGCTTCTGTTTGGGATGATGAAAGGGTCTGGAAATGGAATGTGGTGGATTCATGACATTTTGAATGTACCTGATGCTACTGAGTTGTACACTGAAAAATGGTTAAAATGACCAATTTCATGTTATGCGTATTTTACCACAGTAAAAATGATCCCTTCTTCAAAATATTTTCCAAGACACAGTCAATGAATTAGTCTCACTTCAGTGAGTTCCAGTTCTCTAAAAACTGGGATGTTTGTTAATACAGGATACCGTTTTCCCCAAAGAGAATCATTTATTAAGTTTCCTTGACCAAGGCATGCAAAAGTTTCCATTGGACTTTGTGGAAGCGTGATGCATGGTCTGTACCTGCAATTGGTGAGTTGGTATTGCTGGGAATCATGCATTTTCAAGGGAAGAGCTTATTGCTGAGGCCAAGATGGGCTCCCTGTTGGACTGTCCAGCTCTTCCTGGGCAGAACACAGTTCTGCCCCTTGCTCAGCTGGTGCCCGTGGCAGGAGCTTGTTACTGGTGTGAAGAATGAATGGGACCCTAGGCTTCTGGGTCCTTCTCCCACTCTCACTGCCTACCCTCATCTCTGTAAGTTTTTATCTGCTGTGGAATTCACTGGTTGGCCATGACCCCTTCCAAAGATAGTAGCAGTGCCCCGAGACAAACATTTTCCTCACAGAAAGATGCACCGATTTGCAGGGCAATAGGGCAGGGATGTAGAGAACCGACATGTGGACACAGTGAGAAGAGGAGGGTGGGACGAGTCGAGAGAGGCGCTTTGACATATCTGTGCTACCCTGTGTGAAACAGCCAGCTGGTGGGAACCTGCTGGAAAGCACAGGGAGCTCAGCTCGATGCTCTGTGATGAGCTAGAGGTGTGGGACAGCAGCTGGGGGTGAGAGGGAGGCTCAAGAGGGAGGGGATAATATGCATGCACACACACATCCACACACACACACATATATCTCCTCCCTATAGATACACATATATATCTCCTCCCGATAGATAGATAGATGGATAGATAGCTGATTCACTTCATTATACAGCAGAAACTAACACAACATTGTACAGCAATTACGCTCTGATTAAAAAAAAAAAAAAGAATTTAACGTATCAGCCTAGAATGCCTGACCCTGGGGTAGATGGGGTTTGGGGATGGAAAAGACTTAGAGATGACTTTGGCCAGAGGACATTTACTCAACCACCTCCCTTGGCCAAACCTGCCTGTTTCCAGGGTAGGAATGAGTGATGCACTGCGCGAAGGTGAAAAGGAGGCCCCTTGAGCATCCTTGCCCCTCCCGGCCAGGCGGGGAGAGCCCTTGTTTTGAGTGGAAAGCACAGGGTTCCCACAGTTGTCTGCCCACGCTCTGGCCTTTGCGATGAGTTGCCGTCAATTGTTCCAGGCTCTCTGGGCACTGAGGTATGCTGGCCTCTGTTCGAGGTACATGGTAGATATTGTTTATCCAACTGAGAGTTAGAGGTAGACAAATAGATGTGATTTCTCCCCGGTAGAAGGCAGCCAAGATGATGAATGACGGAATTAAGAATCGTTGGTATTATTTATGATCCTGGTACAAAGCCGTGACAGCAATCTGTGCAGTCAACACATGCTTGCAACTTATATTTAGAAAATAAACAGCAGAGGAACAGGGAGTCGAATAACACCAGGAAGCTGAAGAAGAAACTTTTCCTCAACTTCAAGGCACAAATTAGACCCCGGGTGACCATTTCTCCTCTGGCTGCACAGCCTATGATTAGCCATTAAAGAAGAGCCTACACTTCACTGATGCTCTCATCAGAAATGAATCCACATTTCCTGGTTGTTTCCAGAATGCTTATAAAAATATCATTTGCACATGCCTTTTTCAAAGGAACTGTTTTATGCTGCACTGAAAAAAAAATTTTTTTTTTCACTTTTGGTTTTAAGTTCACGCACAGATGTTAGTCCAAATGCTTTCGTATCACTTTTAATAGTCTTTCTTGGTTTTTCTGATCTTCCCCTTCCCTCACGTTCTGGAAAATGGCAAAATACTAACACAGATGGAGAGCTAGAGGAATTCCCTGAGTGCTAGTGAAATGGGCAGGGGAGCAGAATTGTCTCATCCCTGGAGCAGGTGTATGGTGCCCAAGGACGCCACGATAGCTTTCTCTAATATATTGCTCCATCTCCTCTCAAATTTTTTACTGCTTGTTTTCTTTCTCCCTTTGGTTTTAATCTATAAGTCTCTGGAGTGTGACACACTCGTGGATAACATATCCGTGGATCCTGTGACAGGGGACCTGTGGGTTGGCTGCCACCCCAATGGCATGAAAATCTTTTCCTATGACCCAGAGAATCCTCCTGGATCAGAGGTTAGTTTGAGAAAAGAATCATATCAGCGCCTTCATTCCCAGCTAGTTTTCTCTTGAAAACATAAATCTCAGTTATATGTGCAAATAAAAGGGAGACGTGGATAGATGACCTAAATGATCAGATAAAGATGGAATTTGACTTTGGGAGGCATTTGAGGCAGAGTCTAGGTGGGAGACAGATGGTACCTGTAAACTGGGTGATTTGGGGGGTTTAATGAGGGGGCTATGTACAGAGATGTGGGGACAGGTAGGGAAATGAACGGGGGAGGGTAATATGGTACCCCAGGGCCACCACGGAGGTAGGCACAGCTACCAGAAGCCCAAACAAGGTGAGAGCTGTGTGTGGAGAGGCTGCTGGGAGGGGAACCTGACCTCTGGTTGAGGGATGGAGCCAACCAGATGAGGTCATGGCCCCACACGGGGGGGGCGGTGCTGGGGGCAGACACTCCGCCTCCTTCTCAGTCTGCCCACCCCTCCCTGCTGCTGCTTCCGGTCAACCTTTACTGGGAGGTGGAGGGAGCCCTAAGCAGGCTCTGGAAGGCTGAGCGGAGTGGAGAAGAGTCTAGAGGGCTGGGTTAGGACAGCCAGTACTGGATTGGGCTCCATATCTGTATTTCAGTAGTGAGTTTCTCCGATGTGGCCATTCACAGTAGTTTAAAAAATATAACAGGCCACATTGTTATGGTCTAAACACGTGTGTGTTACCTGCCTTCCTGTTCAACACCCTTTTCCTGTGTGTCAGTGCCTTTGCCAGTTCATGTAACAGAGCAGCTGCAAAGCAGAGATGCCATCCCCTCCAAGCCTTCCAGGCAGAATGGGAACACAAATCCTTGCTGGAAAGATCTGAGCTTGAAAGACCTCTTCTATCTTAGTTTTAGTATCCAGAGACTCTATTCACGTCATTGGTCTTTTTCTCAGTAGATTATTTTGACAGTGCAAGCAGGAATTTGAAACTCATTTTGCCATGAGCATCTGAATGTCTGCTGCTGCTGCTGCTAAGTCGCTTCAGTTGTGTCCAACTCTGTGCAACCCCATAGATGGCAGCCCACCAGGCTCCCCCATCCCTGGTATTCTCTAAGCAAGAACACTGAATGTCTACTATGACTTAACTAGGGTTTTCTACTCGGCTTTCAGTTTCTACTAATTATGCTGATTATTTACATCAAGTACTCAGTGTACTTTTTAGCATAGTTTACTGTTATGTATTCTTTTTAAGGGGCTCCCTTGGAGGTGGGCATGGCAACCCGCTCCAGTATTCTTGCCTGGATAATCCCATGGACAGAGGAGCCTGGCAGGCTACAGTCCACGGGGTTGCAGAGTTGGACGTAACTGAGCAACTGAGCATGCATTCTTTTTAAAGCTTTAAGAGTCAGTCTCATTCCACCCTTCACCCCTAAAAAAAATTTTTTAAAGCCTGTGTCTCTTGGATAAGAAACAAAAGCCAAATATGTATTTCCAACTACATGTTGGCCCTTCATAACCTTTTCTCTGGCTTTACAAGACAACTGTGATTATGATGAATGGCAACCCTTTGTGCCTTTTGCTAGTTCTTAGCTATTAGGACTGTGGCATGGTATGCTCAGTAGAATTGAGGAAATGTATGCTGTGGCGTGTTCACTGTTCAGAACTGGGCAGAATGTTAGATTCTAATTTGCTCTTGCTTGTTAGCTCATTTGGTGAACTTGAACCATTTGCTACAGCACGGACTCAGTTTCCTGTTCTAGAAAAAAAAAAATGCTTCCTTTCTAATGATGAATCTGGTAAAGAATAGCAAAAAGTAATAACCATCCATTATCTAATGCACTGCCCCACAGAAGAGTGACTTAGTTTTAATAGAAAGTGGTTTCCTAAAGCCAAGGTGCACCATCAACTATTTCTGAGTAAGTAACTTCTACACGTGAATGCTTTAGCAATTTCCTAAAACATCTGTTTTTGGTGCCAGCTGTTTTGAAGTGGTCCTTTTAAATCGGTGCATGGACCTTTTAATAATCAAGCACAAGCCTTCCTAATCTGTCAAACTCAGTGTTTCTGTATGTCTGCATCTGTTCTTCAAGTCATTGTATTTTCTCTTAAAGTCTTCAGAAGAACACCAACTTAAAGATGAAAGGGAATTTAGAGTTAATATAGTCCCACCTGAGCAGGGCGTGTCAAACCACTCCAGTATTCCTGCCTGGAGAATCCCATGGACAGAGGAACCTCGTGGGCTGCAGTCCATAAGGTCGCACAGAGTCAGACAGGACTTCAGCGACAGAGCCCGCACAGCACAGAGCCCCACCCATCTCATTCTACAAACAGAAACACACAGTAAGCGGAAGATCCCAAGTACAGCCCTGCACTCCTGCCTTACAGCGAGCTTGTGATAGTACGTGAATCATATGAGATTACCGTTTCATTGGCCCAAATTGTCAAATATTGGCTATCTTGTGTAGTCAACTTGAATACTACTATACTGCTGATGATGATATAATCATGTTTCTGCTCAACTAAACGAAGGAAACTGAACTCATAAAATCTTACAGATTAGGAGTTGGGACCTTAAGTTCAGAGGAATAATGAGTGCGGAGGAGAGGTATGTTCTTTTTGGGCAACCGTCTTTTTTTGGTTTTGTTTTTATTCCCATATTTAAAAACCAAGAATTACGTGTAAACATCCAAGTTCCAGGCTTACCTGAAAATACACGAAAACTGGCCTGAATTCCAGCATGGCAATATTTGACGGTTACTGAGTAACCCCAGCTCCATTCTGCGGTGTCCCACAGTCCTCCTTATGGTCCCACACCCAGGCTACGTTACTGTCCTACGGTTCTTGCTTCTATAGGTCTTCAGAGTGTCTATCTTTGTTAAAGATGATCTGATCAGAATCTGTCATCTTTGCCAATGAGGAAACAGATATCTATAGAGAGTCATTTTGGAACAAAATACGGTTCACCTAAAAGTCTCTTCTTATGGAGAAATGACCCCATATTTAAAGTTATGTCTCGAGTGACTTTAAAAAATACTAATGTAATGTTATTTTTGGATAGGTGCTCCAAATCCAGAATATTTTAGCAGAAGAACCCAAAGTTACGGTGGTTTATGCAGAAGATGGTAAAGTGTTGCATGGAAGTACAGTTGCTTCTGTGTACAAGGGGAAAATGCTGGTTGGAACTGTGTTCCAGAAAGCTCTTTACTGTGAGTTCTGACTGGCTGATCCGTACCCCTACCCTGACAAGTGGGAGCTATTCACTACAACTGCTTGCCACATCTGAGGGGGCCACAGTGATCTCATCTCAACAGTGAACGCTGACCTGAAACTTGGACATCACAGGAGATGGAGATCTGTTTAGCTGGGAACAGATACTTCGCATATGGCTTTTTTGGGCGTATAATATCAAATCAGTCTTGGAATATCTGAAAACTTCACTTACCAATAAAAATCCTTTAAATAAAATTGCGAAAATCATCACATCAGCTGTCAGGTCTTAAGTATTTTAACTATATGTGACCCGGAAAGTCCTCTCCCGAAAACATGTGTTCCCTGGAGCGTGTGAGCTTGTTGCTGCCTTGTCCTGTCTTGTGCAGGGAGCAGGATGAAGTCACATGTCGTCAGTGCCCCAGCACTCAGAGCCTTCAGTTCATGTGCCGGACAACCAGACGTGCAACCAAGGTGTCCTCAGCCCCAGGCTCACCTAACCATCACACTTCCTGGCACACACAGACTCATTTCCATCTTCCCTTCTAAATAGGACATTCCCAGAAATGGCTCAGTGGTAAAGAATCCGCCTGCCAATGCAGGAGATGTGGGTTCAATCCCTGGGTTGAGAAGATCCCCTGGAGAAAGGAATGGCAACCCACTCCAGTATTCTTGTCTGGAAGAGAAACCTGGTGGGCTACAGTCCATATGGGGTTGCCAAGAGCTGGACATGCCTGAGCTACTGAGCATGCATGCAGTAAATATAAACCTAAATTACCCCAGCCCTCCTCCTCTCTTGCTTATCCAGTTCCCCCTAGCAACGGCAAGTAGGAAAATCCTCAAATTCTTGGGAGTGTCATTGCACCTGACGATGATGAGTGTCTCAATTTGTTATTTCAACACAAATTGTACATTTCAGTTTCTCTGACTTGATAAAAGGAAGGAGTTTGTTCACTTCAATGACTGGGTATAGAAGGAAGCCCATAATTGATTCAGGTAAAACCAAGTGCCCTCAAAGACAATATTGTTGTTGAAGTGCTGTAGAGGTAGGTTTTCTCTTCCTATTTTCCTATTTTCCTTTCTTATTCTCACTTGCTGTGGAGGCTAAGAAGAAAGCAATGGAAACGTAAACAAATAAAAAAGTAGAAAATATCAACAACCTTTGGTTATCTTCTGAGAGATGTGACGAGGAAGAGAAGATGACTCTATCATTTTCTTATAACAGCTGGTTTGAAAAGGTTACCCATCTTCATTTATTTGTCTGTTTGGAAGGTATGGTTTTCAGGCTGGTTTATTTCTTTGGGATGACAAGGCAGTCCCATTAAAAACAAAGTTTTATTGAGGCACGTTCCATGATGATGGTCTGGCATTTTGGGGAAAATGCTCTGCAGAGAAATTGAGCACTGCCAACTGCTGATAATTCAAGACCCCTGACTTAAAGTAACAAATAGGAACATCTTGTTTGGATCAAAAGAACACCTTACTCACTTTAGGATTAGAGTTATCTTAATCACGATTTCAGCGGGCATAATATCCTGTGCCGGATGAGTGCCCAGTGATCCAGTGGTGCCGTTCACAGCCCTTGAACTGGATCCTTGAAAACACTGTTTTGAGACTCTCAATGGCTGTGGTGCTTCAGTGGGTATTTCCTTTGAGAAGAATCACTTGATATCAATAAAATGACTGTACTCTGTTCTCTCTTGTTCTTGGCAGAAGCCAATTCTGCCCCCCAAAGAAAGTTATCCAATTTGACATAGCTTACGCTCCAGATCATTCAAAAAGGGAAACATGCTTCCCCTTGGTTAGAAATTTCATGACAACTCCAAGGAAGAGAACAGCTTGGTGCATTTATTCCATGATGCTCAGATCTAAATTTGTGCACTGCCAAAGGTTTAGGCACAGAAAAATTATGGCCTGTGAGTGTGTGAGAGAAATTAATATCCCTCTTTTGTTATATTCAGTCTTCTGAACATTTAGGGCTTTAGGAATCAAACTATGGAAAGGAACCCCTTCCTCTGGGATGGCCTGACTTGAAGCTTGCCCCATGCCATGAGGCCAGCTGCCAGCCTGTGGACTGGCCACAGACCTGCTCCTGGCTGACAGGTATGAGAAGCCGTGATGGTGACGACGTGGCTAGAAAGATGGTTGAGGGAACTTCTAGTGGAAGCTTTGATCTTTTAACTTTATTCCCAGTTGCATAATTGGGCTTTCAAATGCAATCCTAGCTGCCAATTTACACTTTACCAGGGCCAAAATTTATTTTTAGTGTCATTTCCATGGAAAATGTGCACTTTGCTCTTGATTGATAGATGTATTTTGACAGTTAATACAGGTTTACCCAGTCAAGGCTTGTTTTAGTTGAAGGTGAAAATAGAAGAGGAAAAAAAAAAAAACCCATTACTTCGACATATCTTAGTATTTCTCTTTTTATTGCATTCGTTGTCTAACAACAATAATACTCATTGGCAAGAAATGTATTTACACTAACAAATTAAATTTAATCACAGGTATTTTTAGATTGGTCAGAAAACAAAGGACCACTGTGATATTTTGCTTTGAATGCCTCTGAAAACCAAAGAGTAAGAAATGGCATTTGAAACGAACAATCTAGAGAAGTACATATTAACCAAGCACAAGAGAACAATCCAGATGTGGCACTACTGTCTCTCCCATGCAAATGATCAGACATCAAAATGTACAAACCAAAATTTTCAGATAACATGCTATCCGTACTTATCGAACTTAAAATGATTTTCAAACAACTCTTTTCCTTTTAGTGATACAGAAAGAAAGATGAAAATAAATCGACTTCTCAACAACGGAACAGAATTCATTTTCTCTCTCTCGTTTTCAGCCGGCCAGTTTTGTAAGTGATAAACAGGTGAACTAGTGGTTTATCTGTGACACCATTAAAAAATACAAGAGCAGTAGTGATGATCATAAATAATATTAAGGAAAACATAAACATACATATATTTAAGGGTTTTCACTAAGCACTAACTAAATCTGATGTTGTTGGGAGATGCTATCTAGCTGGAGTGCCTCTTAATTTCCACTTGTTAAGGTGATTTTTATTTTGGCCAATTGTTCTTTCATGGATGAAAGATTAAATTCTTAACAAGAAGTCTGGGCGTGTGAATCAGATAGCTGAAGGAAACAGAACTGTACACCTTCCAACAACACACTCATGCTCACATCCACTTGTGTTATGTTTGGTGATGACCTAACCATGTCATCACTCCAAAAAAGAAGTAAATCAACGGTCCTGTGATAGCAACGCTGCCATCAGAGACACGGCGGTTAGCGACTGCTCTGTCACAGTGACCAAACACATTTCAGAGCGTGAGCGAATGCACAGGAACACGCAGTGCAATTTTTAGCCAAGGAAACTGCAGTCTGCAGTTGAAAATGCCCAAAGCTGCATAAACGTCTGAGCTTCATTCAGCTCAGCAATGTGCAATCTTGACATCAAAGCATCAGCCAAACATGTGAGGAAATTTCATCTTACTAAAATACCGAGTATCTAATAAACCAATTTTACCAAAATATATAAACATGTAGAAGGTAAGTGCATTTAGTAGAAATACATTAAAAAAAATCTCTTAAAATCTCATGAGCCATTCAATGTACACACACACACACACACACACACACAAGTGGCAATAAGGCTATGATACTGCTCGGGGTCCTATCTGACATTACCAAGTTCCATATGCAATTATGTTTATGCCGTGAGATTGTAGTTTGTGTGTGTGTGTGTGTCTGGTGGGAGATATAGTCACACACATGTAGTTCTGTACATCAACACAAAGGCATGCACATTCTTGAGACGTTGCCTCTTGCCCTCTTATTCTTTACCTCATTCATTCTTGAGTCCCTAGCAGCTTGGGGGTTGGGACTAGGGTGGGCCAAGGATCGGAAATCACGCTGTTCCTTTCATTCTCCATTCTGTAGGTCTGAAAGCAGGTCACAAGCCGTGCTTGGTTCACACACTCACACGTGTGAGCCTTTGAGTAAACATGACTCCCTCAACACGTCCACACAGACGTGCCCACACAAGCACGTAACGATCCTCTCTTTAGCATGAGGTAGACCCTGATGTTTCTGTGTTCCAGGAGAAATTACTTCTGCAGGCTTTTTCTTTGCTTTCTGACTTCTCCATTGGGTCTATTCGATGCCATTACTTTAAATACTACTGGTGTACTGTCTGTGTTATTTTTTTTTCCCCAGTGTTTTGGATCAAGACCAACTTTCCTGAGACTTCAAATGCCTAAAACAAATATAAACAAGATCTGCCTGCATACACAGACTGTTCTTCAGGAGGGAAATTTCTGAAGCGCATTCATATTTCTTATGACAAGGAGTCTTTCTAAGAATTTATTTCCCACCCCCATCTTCATAATGAAAACAATTTTAGTAGGAAATATGTATATTTCTGGACTTCATCCTTAAATGCTTAGTTTCAGAACAGATATATATATAGGTAGATCTTTAATTAAAGGTAAACTGGAAAAGGTATTTTAAAAACTGAGCTTTTCTTTTTCATTTAGAAAGCACTAAGGACTTGGCATTAAGCAAATGAGATGAACCCTTGTGACTGCGGTCCACCAAACTGAAACGCCTCTGAGCCACAGCTCTACTGGGACAGTAAATTCAGTTACTCAAATGAAGCTGATAATTTGGCAATATCTCCATGTAATCAAGGAGCTACATCACATCTAAGCATAGACATTCCTTTCAGTTTGGAACTTCTTGAATACTGTGGTCAAACATGGATGCTCCTCTCTTGCAACTTGGCCTGTATAACCTTTAACACTTAAAAATGAGTTAGAATAGCCACATAAATGTTAATTTTCATTTACCTTTTAAAAATATAATTCTAAAGCCTGTGTTAGTCCTATTTCACAAAGAAATTCTGTCTTCAGCAAAAAACCATAAAGGCTAGTTAAGGTGCTAGATCAAAAACCTGGCTTGGGCCTAGTAGTAGATTGGACTGGGATAGCTTAAAACTGTAGGACAGCAGTGACTACAGGAAAAAAGGCAAGGGCTCATGTGGTTCCTGTCTCAGCCTTTGTTTCCAACGACAGAGAAGCACTGCTAGGGTTCCCGTTTCGCGCCCCCTACAGGCGGAGTTCGGGATCAGTGCCCATCACACTGCAGTCAGGAACCGCAGCGGGTTAAAAGTGCGTACCTGCTGTGCAGGGAGGGAAACCCACGCCAGCCCCAACTAAAGGACCACAGCATAGAGTAGCTTTTTGGTCATGAAACTAATGGTGGACATCATCAGTGTGTTCCAATGGGCAAAAGTAAGTTTCCACCCTAACACTGCTCTGCAGTAAACTGATTCAGGGGGAAAAAAACAGGAGAAAACTATTACATAACCTGTGAGTTACTTCAAGGGAGATAATCTTAAATAATCTAAGTCCTTTAGTGGAATACCCTGCTCCAGACACTCAGCTCACACAACGCTCTGTCTACCATCTGGCCTCGCCACAATTCCCTGTCCCCTAAAGCATTACCTGTACCCCCAAACACTTTTGGCTACTGCAGGCGTCATACCGAGCTGTCGTTTAGGGAATACAGTTCATAGTAAGCAGATATTCCCTTTTTGTTCATTTTCTGACAAATAAAAAAGCTATTCAATACAAAGTCTTTAATGTTTATGAAGCAACAGTTCTGTGTTAAATTGTAAGGATACTGAAAACCACTAGCGTTAAAGTAAGGATTGTATAAGACACTGGAACCTCAATGAGGCATCATGCTCCAGAGTCAATAAAGAAAATAATAGTAAAACAAAATGTTCACAAGATCTGAGGTCCTTCACTTTGTTTTCAAATCCTTTTATCAATCTGTTTACTTTTTATCCTTTGTTGGACAATCAAATCAATTTTAGCAGTTTTAATTCGTTAAAATAACTCATTAAGACCTAAAATTACTATTAATTTAACTTAAAAAAAGTCAAAACAGTTATAATACAAAATAAATGATTTGAAGAATAAGAATTCAATTTATAACATTGTCAACTGGTCATTGATCTAAATATTGGAAGTGTACAAATAAAGTTGAAGAACAATACTTCTAAGACACTTAAAAATGCAATATAATCATAAATTATGTGCAGAGACTGAGACTTACAGACATTTCCAGTATATACATCCATTTTCAAATATTACCAAAGTGTAAACAATAAGATAATCATCCTTCTATTTCCACTCCTAAAATGAACACAGTGAAGCTTCCAGTATGATCCAGATCACTTTTTTCCCCAAAGATAAGCAAAAATCACAAACATTTACAACAGCAAGCACTAGCATTACCAGATTTTGACTAATTTAGTCTTTTAGTATTGAAAAGATTTGCTGAATTTTGTAGTTAATTGATAGTGGTTCCTGGTTTCTCATGACATTAATAAATAACAAAGCACCACACACCTCAAAATATTAATAGAGATTCCAGTACGGCAGTTTCATTATCATACCCCAAATGAAGACAGAAGAAAAATAGGTAGTGACTTCGATAATTATCAAACACAATGTTACTTTATGTTTCTGAGGATCGGATGGATGATCTCTACCTAGTGACAAAGGACTGAAGCTTAACAGACAATACTCTGTTACTGAAAAGGAAACAAGCCTTAGGGAAGAACAAGATTACAAACTTCTAGTTTAGACAATTTTAGATTTCAAATATTCAGACAAGCAAAAAAAAAAAAGAAAACAGCACAATGTTCAAAATAGGAGATGGCCTATATGGTAAGAAGCCCCTTTAACATTATTTGTTACTTGTAACCTTTGAAAGCTTTCCCCTAAGCTCTGTGTACAGAACATTTTCCAGTGGAAGATAAGGACGAAGACCCCCTGAAACCGAAGAAAAGGAAGTAAAATACTTGTCCAGGAATTCATCTGGCCTCAACTCTTGTTTGGAAACTTGTCCTCTGGAAAGTGGATGACCTCATTTTTGCAGCCAATGCAGCTAAGAGAACCAGATACGTGAGCATAAAAAGCAAAAGAGCAACAACAACAACAAAATCCATCATTTGAAATTTCTCGAGGTGAGTTGATTTTCTCCTCCATCTGCCCCCCTCTCCTGCACTTGAATTAGTTTGATGAAACACTGAAATCCTTAATACTGGCTTTAAAATAAGGACAGCTGCCTGCACTGCTAGACTGCATCGTGTGTACCATCTTAAACACACTTTAACTGTAAAGTGGAAATCTCCAAGGAATGAAAGAGACCGGCTCAGAAAAACCATTCAAAACATCTCTAAAATATAACTGACAGCTCTCCTTTACGGGAACATTCTGTGTGCTCAATAAAATTGCTTCTCTGGTTGAATGTTAGTCAAATCTAACTTTTCTCTAACTGGTATTTCTATTTTTCTTAAAAGTACATTTGTTAAAACTCTAACTGAGCCCACTTGGGAAATCTTGAGTAGAAAATATGTGATGAGTTCCTGATTGTGTCATAGTCAGGCTGAAGACCAGCCCGAATGTTCCCCAGGAGAGGAAACCTGAAAATGTTGGTTTCCTTAAAAATCAATTTCCTGTTCAATTTGTTGGGAAGAAAAGGAACTGTGTGGTGTGTGTCGGTGCTGCTGAAATACTGAACGTGCAGCAGTAGCAAAGGAAACAGATCCCAGGATCCCATGGCTGCATTAATGCTCGAATTTTTCTTTGTTTGCCTAAATCTGGAGGATAAATGTTACCCTCAGAACCCCAAAGTAATATCCACATCCACATTCTTAAGGCTTTTGCTTCCTTCTGGGGTTAGCAAGTAAGCGTAACTCTTTTCTCTCTTCCTGATGCCTAGCAAACAGGACAATTTGCCGGCTTTTAGCCATAGTCAGTAATTACATGGCAGAGCACCCACATTTCCACGGTGGGGCTGTCTCACAGTCCAGACGCCAGCAATGATAGGGGACCTTTCTCTCCGAGCGGATTCTGCAGCCGCGATCTCAGGGCAGAGCAGTGCTCCCGGCCACGCTCAGTTTCAGGACCCCGTGCCGAAAATGCATGGCACTCCGCTGACAACGCTAGGGTGTGTCATGCTTTTGCTGGACAGGGTCACGCTGGTTCTTCAAGTGACACCACCCACCCAACACAAAGAAACACTGCTACTTTGCGTCTCTCACAAATGAGATCCTTGGTTTGTTACTAAACCAAAGGGGGCTTAGGCTTATCTCAGTAGGTTAGGATTAAGAGTGTACTCTATGGATGCAGAAAATTGCAGTTATTGAACACACGGTTCCCCAGTCTGCCTAGAGCACATAGCGCTTGTCGTCAGTGTCTTCTTTGTCCTCCAGAGGAGAGCAGGGCAGGAAGAGGTGGAAGCGCCCGGTGTGCGTCACTGCTCACTAGCACCCTCTGTGGCCGTGGCCATCTTCTCCGTCTTCTTAGACTTCCGCTGCATTTGCTCTTGTTCCTTCCTCCTCAGCTTCTCTCTTTGTTTTTCCATTTTCTCCTGGGCCTTCCGAGCCTTCTCGAGAGACACCTTCATTTCCTTCAGTTTTTTTTTGACCACGGCTCGGTCCTGGGATGATGTCATTCCGAGAGCCTGAGAAGGAAACACACACACAAACCATCTGAAAACTGATGACCCCCTGTTTATGATGAGGCTGGTATCACGAGATAGTCCAAACTCAGGAACTGATATAAACATAATCCAAGAGGTAGAAAATGAGGAAGAGCGGAGTACATTTGCTAAAGGTCTACGTACTGCGGGGCTGAGCTTTACTTGTTCTTTTGCTCTTTGGAGTCCCGAGCACAGTACAGTGTAAACCTCAGCAAGTAAATGCTTTCTGAACTGGTAGTTAATGGGCAAATGAACAGCGGAAGGGCACAATTTGGCTTCTCCAAACTTTGGGCTGTACTGCTAAACTCATCACTATTTTCGCAAGCTCGGAGCAGGCCCCTGCTGCCCATCTCGGAGGGCTCGAAGAAGGGCAGGAGGGACTGGAACGGCTTCCCTTCTAGCAGTGCATTCACTGACAACGGAGGCCAAACATGCCTCAGGACGACAGCGCTGGTGTCAGCATGACCAGCCGTTCCCTCCCTGCAGGTAGACCCGTAAAGGAAGCCTGATCATAAGGAGGAGCTTGCCGTTCCCTCCCTGCAGGTGGACCCGTAAAGGAAGCCTGGTCATAAGGAGGAGCTTGCCGTTCCCTCCCTGCAGGTGGACCCGTAAAGGAAGCCTGGTCATAAGGAGGAGCTTGCCGTTCCCTCCCTGCAGGTGGACCCGTAAAGGAAGCCTGATCATAAGGAGGAGCTTGCCGTTCCCTCCCTGCAGGTAGACCCGTAAAGGAAGCCTGATCATAAGGAGGAGCTTGCCGTTCCCTCCCTGCAGGTAGACCCGTAAAGGAAGCCTGATCATAAGGAGGAGCTTGCTCCATAAGCCTGGAATTCAGAATAAGGGGAGCTGGTTACATATTTTCAATGTTTCACGACCTTCAGAATCAACAGCAGGATGCATCCATCTCCCCAACAGGGACAGGCCTGTCAATGGCCTTCATATTCACAGGCTATTGACTGAGCTCTAACCTTTTCAAGACCGTCAAGAGATACTCGGCTGCCATCAGCCCAGCAGGGCGCCTGGGTGGGGGTGGTGGGCTGGCTGTGAGCTCCTTTTGCCCTTTTCCACAGGGTAAGTGCCACCTCAGACTCTAAAGGAGATAGGCAGGACAGGTGAAAATGAGAGCGTGATGGCCGGGGAAGGGGGGACATGGCCTGCTGCAGCGGGAGGACGAAGTTCTGGGGAGAACACAGTCCTGGTTTGGAGTGGTACGCAGGGAACAGTGAGGGTGGAGGAGAAAGGACTTTAAAAGGGGAGATCCACGGATCTGGATTTTAACTTTAATGTCATGGGAGAGTCCACATTGGCCATTATTAAAACTCACACTACAGAGGAAGTAAGCAGAGTCAATACATGGACCATGTGGTGTTTGGCAGAAGCAATGGATGAACCTCTAGCATTCCTGCTTAGCAGTCTATTGTTTAATTCAGAACCCAGCAATTTTCCAAAACCTCCTTTACCACTGGGAAATGATTCAATGTCCTCTCTGCTGACCGTGGATGAGAAGTACCTCTCAGATATGCAGAAGGCTCTTATCTAATGGAAACATTTCAGGTGCTATGAGTAATACAGATTATACTTGGTAACATACAGTTCTTTACCTTAAGTTTATTTCCATCCAACTGCAGGAGTTGCTCTCCAGTGATGTTTTGGGCACTGAATTCAGAGACATACTGCTCCAGATTTAGGCTCATTAGCCAGTGAGAAACCTGCTGCACGCTCCATTCATGAACGGCCCGATTCGGATACTGACTGTGTTTGGGAGACTGTCCGTCATCAAGGATCTGAGGTAGGAATGTTATGCAGGGTTGTTAAAGGACTGAGAAGCTGTAGCTCAGTAGGAATGTGATGCTATGAAAAGCCAGTTCTTGCCTACTAGAGCCACACCTGCTTTTAAGCCCTAGAGTAAATGGATGGGTCTAGCTGTGTGTGACACACACAGTGATCACCTCTACAGTTTCCTTAGGCATTTGGAAATTTAAAAATTCCCCCAAACAAAGCAGCATTTTAATGTAGGAAGTTAATAACTGAAAAATACATTTAATATCACAAGTTTTTACATTAAACCACTTTGGAAAGCTTATCAGATGCAGAAAACAAGTACGTCATTTATCTCTGTATGTAATGAACTGCTCTGCATTGGTCCTCTGCTAAGACATTAGAGATACGTAAAGATACATTTTAAAATACTGAGGTATATATTTTACTTAGAAGGGGAGCAGTAAGCCCTCAAGCATTCTTAGTAGGGGAGATTTCACAGCCATTATTTCATTTGAGCAGCAAGCAAACCTGTAAGGAAGGTGGGATAGGTAATTTACAAATTATCAAATTACTTTTAATAAATGAGGCAAGGGAAGCTCAGAAAGTCTACAGACCTGTCCAAGATTATGCAGCTAGCAAGTGGCAGAGCTCAGTACTTAGTAGTTTATTCTAAATCTCTGGCTCTGTCCAACACAGGAGAACACTATGAAGAGTGCAAAGGCAGCTTAGTTTTAAGACCCACTAGGCTGAGAGGAGATGACGATGGTGATAAATCTGGGAGGACAGATGGGAGCACCTTAGTGACCATGCAGGGAACACAGGAGGAAATGGGGAAGCTGAGATGAGGGCAAAGGGGTGAAACGCAATGGTCTGTGTCAGGCTAATGGTGGTGGGAGACACACCAAGGGGCTCTGGAGGTGGAGATCCTTTTGAATGTCTTTTCCACTAAGATTGAGACAGGGCAGAGAGTGAAACTATTTAACATGAGGAAACCCACTGCAGGGGAACACTTCCTGTCTAGTTTGATTTTAAATCATTACAAAGAAGGAAAAGAAGCTTCAGATGCTACCCCATAAGCCACCACACACAGCCCACTGAGAGCTCACCTCATCATCTATCATATCCAGGCTCTGAGTGAGAGAGCAACAAAGGAATCAAAAAGAGAAGTGTTATAGGAAGCACGCATATGCAGTACACATTTTCCATACAATTAAAATCATGCCAGGTCTGAAGAATACGGACAGAAAAATTAAAGAGGAATAAAAGTTTTACAAGGCAAAAATCATGTTAGAAAGAAGTAACTAGGAACAGATATTTCGGGTGAATCTATCTTTACTTATCGCGCTTCTCTCCCCGACCCCAGCCCGCTTCTAGTACTGGTATTTCTTTCTCCTTATCTCTCGGGGCACTGAGTCACATGAATTACCAGTGTAACTTTCTGCGTCTCCTGTACACAGTCATCTCCCGAGAAGTCATCAGTACCCACTTGACCCTGACTTCTAAGTAAAGGTCTTCCCTACTGGTCCCTCCTGATCAGAATCACACCTCTCTCCTCTCCCCCGTGGTGATCCTCAACCAGGGGCCACGCCTGACTTGGAGGGACCACCGGGGGTGGTGGAGAAGCTGAACGAGGGGAAGGGTGGGCTGTGCAGTGCTCAGCAACCCAGCCACACCCCTCTGTGGAGGGCCATCCCATTTACATGCAAGAAAGGCCGAGGAGTTCCCTGGACAGCTTAAAGGGGCTCAGAGACAGAACGTGGCTTCCATGTTGAGGCAGACAGCGGGCGAAATCACAAGGCTTTTACATCAAATATGAAACCATAGTTCTGATGACTGATCTGCAAAATCTGCCTGAAAACGTTTTTGTCTGCGACAGTTTAAGGGTCACGTGCACGATCTGAGAAGGCAGCTCAGCCGCCCGTGCCATGCACATACCTCATCGGATGAGAGCACCAAGGACTGAGAGAGTCCGGGCGTTTTGGGCTCTGCTCCCAGGCCGCTCAGGTCTGCTGAACTGGTGCTGCTAGGACTGAAATCGTCATTGAAGGTAAAATTCTGAAAAAGTAAATAAAGCTCAGTGTTAAATGAGCATGGTGAGTGAGCCAGAGAGAAGCCTGCTTACAAGTTTAGAGAGGTTCTTTTTAGTCCTCTTAGAAGAGATGCAGATTTGGTTGGGTGGCCTTCACCCGGCAGTGGTTGAGAACTCTAGCCTTCTGTGCTGCACACAGAATTCTGGGCTCTTTCTCTATCACATGAAAGGCCAGGCATTTTAGAGAAATGAGTCTTCAATCTCTCTTCAAGGGTACAGCATTCATTATCCTCTACAACTGCTCAGAGGAGTCATGTTAATAAGCCTATCTTCTTTGGCCCTAATTGTGACGAGTAACAGTGTAAGTAAAAATACAAGATGGTGTGGCAAGCCTGAGTTATTAGGAACAGATGGCAATCCAAATTAGAAAGGTAACTTGAGCACCCCCTGGGAAGGACTGCTTGCCGCTGGCCGTGAAAACACCGTTGAGAAGTGGCAGATCCTCTCCTGGATGTAACCTTCAGGATGAGGAGTTCTGGGGGGTCACAATCTGACATCACACTAGTAGTTACACGCTAAAATACAGCTCTCGCACAGCGCCAGGAGTACCAACGAGGCTGGAGCAGCCAGACACACGGTTCCAAACAATCACCTGGGGTTGGAGGAGGTCGGGTGTGTCAGAACTTTATGAAAACTTCCCCAAAACTTTATGAAAATGTTCAGTGGATGCTACAGTCAAATAAACTCACAATGACTACATAGTTGCATTTGTGAAAACATTTTAAACCAAATTCTTGAGAGTCTCTCCAATGCAAGATAAGGCTGGAATTAGTCAAACAACATTCAGACTTCTCAGATCCAAGACTGAAAATGTTTCGAGACCAATGTGGTCTGCTGTTGGCAAACCTTCTTTTGCTAATAATTCTAGAAGCATTGCCTTTCCTGGAATTCTAAGCACCTGACCAACACCATCTCGTTTCTTATTCCACTTCCTTAGGAACTGGACTGTTACAGCTTCCCATTAGGCTCCCTTGCCTTGGGTTTAGTTGGTTGTCAAGAATAAAAACCATGGCAGAGGCTAGAGAATTCAGTACCAAACTCCGAAGGTTTGCTAAAACTTCAGAAAAGGAGATGAAGTCAGAGTACAAGGAGCTAAGCTAGTAAAACATTTAAGCATGAGAGCATTTAACAGCACATTACCATTTGATACTGTCAATGGAGATACGACCTCACACTCTGTCAAAACGTTATGAGCTGTTGACCTCAAGAAAAGAGTTAAATTCAAGGAACATTAATCACAGGTTACTGTTTGAGAAAGAAAAGTGAACACAGATAACAGGAGACCAAGCCACACACGAAAGTTAGTCACCACATGTGTTTCAATAAGCTGTTAGGTAAGGTTTGCAGCGTCATGCTGGAAATAACCATCATGCATTTAAAGACAAATAAGCATATAATTCCCCATTCTGCTCAAGTTAAAAAACTCTGGTGATAGAATGATCACAGTTTATCAACACGGAAGTTTGATTTAAAAGAAGAAATAAGTTAGGGTGCTATGTCAGCATTGATTTGTTTGAAAGGGTTTCATTTAGATATATTGAACACATATTCGGTCTCAAATTTATTTGTTTTCCAGTAAATCTTGAAGAGCACAGCAAAAATAGTTTTGTAATGTAATTTAAAGTGGAATACTTGGTAAACAGATTTATCATACTGTTCCAGGATTCAAATGTATCTTTCCCAGCATGGCTTAACTGTCAAACTGAGATTAAATAGCAATATGTGAAAAGACAGGCAAATCAAAGATTAACGTACAATCTAGAACGGAATAGTGTTAAAGAAGGTGGTGGTTAAATAAGGCTTTCTTTCTCCCCAACACAAAAATACCATGCATTGTTTATTGCAGGGTTATCACAGTGGTTTCTCAAATCCAGAGCGTACACACAAGTTGAGAATGCTTTCCAAAGCCTGAAGAGGAGGAAGGATTGGGGTTTTCTTGTTTGCTTTTTAAAATCCACGTGTTTTCTACCTTAGACCCCTTTTTATCTGAAATTAGAGCTTCAGGAGAAGGCTGAGGGGGGCTTGCAGATGAAGGCAGATTCCTGAAGGAATAGGATCCTTTTCGGCTTTCATTAAACCACGAGAAAGGCAGGCCAGTTGAGCGTGTGGAGGCCTGAGCAGTGGAGGATGGTGTTGGTTTCCAGGTTTCCAGCCTGCATCTGAAGATCCTGGGTTATGAAAAGAGGAGGTGTGTTAGACAGAGGAAAAGGGCAGATGGAAAACTTACTGAACTGAATTTTTAAGGGACTCTGAATACAGTTTGAAGTAATAGTTTGAGAAATTGTTCTACACAACAGAGTACAAATTTTGCACTTTTGACTAGAACATTAATCTTTTTTTGCATCTAAATGGATGTTATAACAATGATAAGTATTTTGGTATCACCACTGCCATGATGACTTTTTTGAAATGGGAATAAATGTGTGTGGATAAATTAGCATCAGAGAGGGGCACGGTCTTTTAGGAACTGCTCTGAGTGAATGATCACAGTGTCCCCTTTATTCGGCTCACACAGCAGTGCCTCATTGCTGGTGACAGGAGCTCAAAAGCAGCATTTCACCCTGGCCTCCTCGGAACACGAGTTCCCAAGAGCCTGAGCCTTTAGAAAATGAGATATTTCATAACTGGAAATTTCTGGGCTCATGGTACTTTAAGCAGAATACACACCTTACTGGTTTTTATCGTGATCTTAGTGCCTTATCATAGGAGGAGCACCAGACTAGAGGTCCTAAACCCTGCTTGGATGTCCAGGGTCTTTCACTTCCTGTGTACATGACCTTGGGCCTTCTTTGCCTCTATTTCCTCATCCATAAAAGGTAGATATTTTATGTATCTTATATGTGCTTAAGAATTAAGTTAGATATGTGTGAAAGTGCTTTGAAAACTGTAAATGTAGAAAGGTCTGTGCTTAATGTTTAACATTTTAAGGACTCAAAGGCATTTGAAAAACAGTCTGAAAACAGACTTTGTTTTCTTAATGCAAGCACCTGCATATTTATATTTATCTTTTGGTTAAAAAAATCATCAAGACCTAAGGCAGGAATGGGCAGGAGTTTCTGTGCATTTTGGAAGAATGCACCCTCAGTAAGTTCAAGTGGTAACTAATATTTATTATTTGTTAGCTGTTAATGTCAAGGCTATGGTTTTTCCAGTGGTCATGTATGGATGGGAGAGTTGGACTGTGAAGAAAGCTGAGCGCTGAAGAATTGATGCTTTTGAACTGTGGTGTTGGAGAAGACTCTTGCGAGCCCCTTGGACTGCAAGGAGATCCAACCAGTCCATCCTAAAGGAGACCAGTCCTGGGTGTTCATTGGAAGGACTGATGCTGAGGCTGAAACTCCAATACTTTGGCCACCTCATGCGAAGAGTTGACTCATTGGAAAAGACCCTGATGCTGGGAGGGACTGGGGGCAGGAAGAGAAGGGGACAACGGAGGATGAGATGGCTGGATGGCATCACCAACTTGATGGACATGAGTTTGGGTGAACACCGGGAGTTGATGATGGACAGGGAGGCCTGGCGTGCTGCGATTCATGGGGTCACAAAGAGTGGGACGTGACTGAGAGACTGAACTGAACTGAACTGAATGTCATGACAACAAAGAGATTCCCTTTCAATTAAAAATGCCTCAACAGCATGGCTTATGGGCATCTTACATCCCAGAAGTATACTGAATCTCAACCTCACATTTCATTTCACATTATTTTGAAAAATTACACATTTAAAATTTACATAGATGATACAGCTCCTAACAATTTCTGTTCATTTCTAAAGTATATTGTGAGAATCAAATGGGACAACTATTATAAAAGCATCCTGAAAAACTGTAAAGCAATATACAAATGTAAAGGGGTTATGAGAACAATAACTAAAGAGAATGCAGAGGTCAGTAAAGTTTTAGCAGTGCTGAAACCACAGGTTGGATGAGTAAAAGTATTCATCACACTAAAAGAGTACAGAAGATATGATTTTAATTCTGTATTTATTTTTTAAAAAACCAAAGGGGTCTGCAAGGATAATAGATAACGACCAACCAGAAATATGCCAACCTTCAACTTTATCCTAAAGTTTAATGTAAAAAAAATTATATTCTTAAATCCATTTACTATTAAAAAATGGGGGGTGGGGCGGGGTTACAATAACTGAACTTAGGAAAGCATACTAGCAGAGGCAGACTGGTCTTCTGTGAGTGAGTGAAGTCACTCAGTTGTGTCCGACTCTTTGCGACCCATGGACTGTAGCCTACTAGGCTCCTCTGTCCATGGAATTTCCCAGGCAAGAATACAGGAGTGGGTTGCCATTTCCTTCTCCAGGAGATCTTCCCGACCTGGGGAGTGAAGTCGGGTCTCCCGCGTTGTAGGCAGATGCTTTACCGTCTGCGCCACCAGGGAAGTGCACTTTTTATTCCTGGATCATGGACCAGGGCAGTGGTCCCCAAGTAAGTCTGATAAGTAAGCATCACCTGGGGAAGCTATATGAACACAAATTCTTGGGTACCTGGACTTACCAAGCTAGAATTTGGGGGAGACGGAGGTAGGAAGTCACTGCACTGGTTTCCCATGCCCTAATTTCCTCTTTCCAGGGTAACACAATGAGAACCAGTTGTCATTCTATATGTGGTCGACATTATATGTGAGGAATTTAAAAAATATGAATCTGTAAGGTTATATAGGAGAAGGACAGCTTCCCCCCTTCTCTTCTCTAAGAGAGGGAGAGAGATCTTATCCCCTTAATGTAAACAAGTTCATCTTGAGAAGGATCTTGGGTTCTTATGCTTTGGAAAGTGATCTATGTCAGAGGAAGGTAAGACTCATGTCTCTAGCTTTACAGCCCCTAGAACATCTCCATGGGGTTGGGTCTCAAAGCCCCTCTCCCTGTCCCCACTCCTGGAAAATGTAATCACATACCTCTGGGGAGGTAAATCTCTCTGCAGGTAAATCTATCTAGTTAGTCATAATTTAACTTCTCCGGGTTATCTTTTAGCTCAGTCCCACATTCCAGTAAAAATGCTCAGAAAGCTCTAACTGTGCTTTAAAACATAAAAATATTTTTTATGCTTTAAAGATTTTTTATATTTTATATAAAATATCTTTTACATGCTTTAAAACACAAAAATATTTTCTCTGTAGTCTCATACTCTTATAATTGGGGATATATGAGATAACCTGGACCTGATGTTTATTTTTCTCTGGTTATAAATTTCTGAACCAGTTAATCAAAGTAACATGGGAATTTTTTTTAAAAGTTCCATCTGTAATTCAAATAAGGTATGGTAGTACTTAAATATATGGATACTGTTTTCAAGTTTATAAATAGGCCACTATGAACGACAGCATGAGTATCCTGTCCTATGCCCAAGTGAACTGCTTTTGTAACAACGCTTTTAAAACAACCACCACTACAACTTTTAATAGATAGGAAGTAGGAATATTATTGCCTGACTGTTTTCATTCTAAGACCCATGAGGACGACTTTTGGTAGCTCAAATCCTAGCCAGGTATGTTTTAAGACCATACCTCACTAAACCCTTTCATAAAATTCTGTCAGGAAAATACTCAAGACAAATCATTCCATGTGGACTTGAACATCCAGCACCAAAGATGGGTCTGAAGGCCATGATGTGAGAATGATGAAGTCATGGAAGTTCGGCCCTGGATGACTTCCAGAGGCTTTCTGCTCTAGCTTTCTACACCAAGATAATCGATAATACAGAGGAACAGTCACATAGAAAGCAACAAAAGCCCAATTCTAAGGAGACAGCAACTGTCCTCACAGCTGCAAACCACCAGCTCCTGGGGTACTTTGAAAACTGTGTTCCAGTTCTCCAGGAGGTCTGGTTGTGCCTCTGCTGAGGCTGTATCCTGTCCCCCTCATTTCTTTGTGTATCCTTGACTCTAAAGCTCTCTGGGCTGATGGAACCTCTGTGTGGTTCCTATGTCCTTCAAAAATAGAACAGTGGTGTGCTTCCATTTGCTTGGAACTAGAGTATAGAATGTGCATTTAAGAAATAAAATTCTCCACTACTTTAAAATTATAGACCTATCAGCTTACCACCTTTTCTGAAACAAATGCCAATCTCCTTTTGGATAAACTCAACTCTTGGGTCTACAAAAGGAGCAGAGAGGGTTTGGTAATGGTTATTCTATGATTACTTACTCTTACAGACTGTTTCTCTTTGTGGAGAAATCTGTTAAGAATAACATAAAATTCTTCCTTCCTTAACTTTTTAGAGTTTGAGGGCAGATTATGGTCCAGGAGGCATAAACTCTATCTAGATCCTTAATAATCCCCTTGAAAAATCATGATTGGTAGAAATGAATAATTAATAGATCTGAAAATAACTTTTGGAGGATCAACACAGGTATGTGTTCTATGCTTATTTTTCTTTTATAGTTTATACACTAATGGTTCACTATCACTTTTGGAAAAAGTAGATTCATAAATTACTGTTACATCCCTGTTGGAAACTCTCACTTTCTTTTTCCTTTTTTTTTTTTTTTTCTGGTGGCACGGCATATGGGATGTTAGTTCCCTGACCAGAGATTGAACCTGTGTCCCCTGCCATGGAAGCACTGAGTCTTAACCACTGGACCACCAAGGAAGTCCCCCTGATTGCTTTATTCGTAGGAACTGGGAGAAAGCATGGCTTCAAATTAAGTCTCCATAATCCTGAAATGTCATTTTTGGGGGGTGTTATAGGGGAAGTAACTGTCTCCTGGCCTGTAAATGGTTTACAATTAGCAACTCTATAAAACAATTAACTAATTTGTACACATCTTGAAACCAGTTTATCCTGGTGCTAGCACCCCAAAATTAAGTTGCTCAGGTAAACATTCCTTGGTGAATTTTTTCAGTTTAACTTTGAATAAAAGGTGTATAAAATACTCAGACTATAACTGGAGTCATCAAAATATAATGAGGCGTCCAGGAACTGCCAGAACAGAGAAAGTATAAACAGAATATAGAACTCAAGCAGGTAGTAAAGGAGATTAAGTGAAGAAAGTTAGGTGCAATCAGAGGAAGGGTTGCAGACCTCCATTTACTCAAATCAGATGAAGTAGTTCTGTAAGGCTCTAACATTCACCAAGGAGACTGGAGTTGTAAAGCCAGCCTCTTCTGAAGGCGACCGAGAGACCTGAACAGGTAACAGCTGTAACAAGAGGGTGTCCACCTGCAGCCAGGCCAATAACACTGAATACATCCTGCTTCTAGATTCTGAGTTATAGTCTAAATATCTGGTCAACAGTCAACAGCCCATCTGAGATGGTCACTATAGACTGCTTAACCTTGACTGATGATGGGGTTTAGGAAATGCTACCCCAAAATATGGCACCTAGGCATATCTAGTATTTTGAATATTTTAAACTGAAGGAATTTGAGAAATGGCAGGTGCAGGAAGAGCTCTCTGACCTCCCACATCTCCCCTGAACCAGGTCATAAGACCCTGGGGTAAGAGGTGCCCTCCTACATCCAGAGGAGAGGAGTAGGCATCTCCACGGGTACCAAGAGGGATCTGAGCAAATGAATGAACAGGACTTGCTGAGTTTCCTCAGCTTACTGCTCTTCGCTCATACCTTTTTGTCCTATCACATTTCCCCAAAACTTTCTACACTTCATCAAATCTACTATAAAAATTCTTCTTGCTTAACTCCTTCTCTGGGTCTTCATTTCCTTATGGAGGCTCCTGTGTCTCATAAAAATAACATTAAATACATTTGTATGCCTTTCCCTTAACTGTCTTCTGTCAGTTTAATTTACAGGGCTTCAGCTGGAGAACCTAGGAGTATTGAGGGAAAAATATATTTTTCTCATTTTAGATGGAGATGAGTCTTTCCCATACTGGGAAGATATAAAATGAAACAGCAAGATGACAATGTAAATAAAATCTATATTATAAAAATAAAAATGTTAGCTCTGGAGTAATACATATATTGCTGAGTATCTACAAAAATTTGCATTAGAAATCTGTGAAACTTGTCTGTTGAGTCTATTTTAATATATTTAACTGATTTCAGATTTAACTAGTTAAGTTAAATAACTACACTGATAAGAGTATTGGGACCTTCAGAGTCACTATAGCTATTTTAATTTATTAGATTTTGAAGTTTTTTAAGTATGAAAAGTACTAACTTCTTAGGAATGTTAGTGTGTCAGGTTTCAGGCACAGAGAATTACTTGAAAGGAAAACGAAATAGATTAAATTTATAAATGCACCTAAAACAGGACAATTTTGGGGCAATGAGTCTGCTCTCCTGAGGCTAAGCTAATATTGTTCAAAGGTCTTCACGAAAGTGACTGCCTTTATTTCACATAAGATTTTATTAGATGTATACACAAAATGAGATTTGTAAGCTGAGCTGAAACTCAAAAAAAAGGTCGGTTGTAAAACTGGGAGACTTTATTAATTACTTTAAATTTATAACACAAATTTAAGGACAAAGCTACCTTTGGGCATTGAAAACATCCAGTGAAAGGGAGAGCGCCTAGGAGCCCATGGCCAAGGTTAAGCTCTCCGCCGGTGCTTTCCTGAGTGTCTGCCACCATTGCTCATGGATCCTAACGGCTTGCAAACATGTGCTCAAAACTTTCCAAGCTCAAAGGCTCAAATTATTCTGCCAATTTCTGATCGCCATCCTCCACTGGCATTTATAACTACATTTTTGTTTATAAACATTTTTTTTAGGGAAAAATTTGGCTCCTCTCCGGACCAGGTTTAGGCAGATTTAGGTTTTCCTCTCTGTGCTTCATCTTGCTCTTAGCTCTTCTGAAAGGGTGTATTTCCTCCCCCACTCAGTAGCAGAGGCTCTGCCCTTGCTCCGCAACAAGGCAGAACTGCCCTCCACGTACTTGTCTCTCAGTATAATCTCAAAACTCACTTTAGTGCTATGATTTATCTTTGAGAGAAATGGCATCTATGAAGAGTGGTCTGAACTACAATCCACACAGTCCAAGTATTATTCAAGATATTACTAAAGTCACCCCTGCATAAAAGAGACTGTAAGCAAAATATGTAGAGATTATTTTTATATCCCTGCAATAAAAATTACCTTAAGTAGTAATAATGATGATAGCCATTTATATTTAGTAAGGACTTAAAATGTGGTTAAATGCAATCCCAATCCCTCTAATGACCTGAAGAGGTAAGTGTGTAAGAAAACTGAGGCACAGAGAGGTTATGTGACTTGCTCAGGAGGACAAGTGACAGAGAGAGCTGGGATGTGAACTCAGGTTCTTAACCACTCTGACATTATGATCTTGGCTTTTACTGGTGGCCACTGTCATTTACTATGAAGCACTGCTGAAGATGTTCTATCTTAAGTACCAATCTTACTTTTTATTTTATTTTGTTTTTCCCTATCCAATTTACTTTGAAAATGAATTATATTGTTGTATCATAAAATAATATTTGGAACAAAGAGGAGTACATATAGATAAAAAAGGTAAACAAGCAAATGAATACTTGCTAATTTTTAGAACAACAAAATAATGAGTTAGAAATCAAGAGTATGTTTTTCATAAAATCATATAGATCAACACTATCCAATAGAAATATAATATGAATCATATATGTAAATTAAAATTTTCTAGTTAGCCACATGGAAAAAAAGTAAAATTAATTCGTTTTATTTTTATCTCAAATATTCAAATATTATTTCAACATGCAGTCAGTATTATAAAAATATCAAGATATTTCATATATTTTTTTCCCATACTAAGTCTTTAAAATCGAGCATACATCTCAGTATTTACAAGCTACACTTCAAGTGCTCAACAGCCACACCTGACTAGAGGTTACCGTGTTGGATGATGCAGACAGAGATGGATGGGGAGTCACAGACTATATAGTTTTAGTTGATCTCACTTGTTTTTTAGTGAGGAATTCAGAGACTTACCTGTGGCAAAGTCAGGATGAATACTGGAGTCCAGCTCTGCATCTTCTCCACTATTCAGACTTTAAAGGAGAAAGCAGACTCACTTCCACAGAGGAGCACTGTCTCCCTCCCTTGTCATCTTCCCACCTGCCACCATCTAGCCTTGTTCTGAGACACACGTCTGCTCAAAGGGCTTTCCATTCAGTGACTGAGCCAGGAGCGTTTCCGGAATGGGCACTCCACTGATACCACAGGCTCCTTACTCTAAGAAGAGCACTTTATCTTACTCTGGTGTATACTTTAAGGGACGAACAAGCACTGACAACTGTTTCCTGCTTTGATCATCTGCTGTATAACCTGGTTAAATCAGAAAGTTGAGAGCATGTATTTGAAAAGGATAGAACCAAATCACATTTCTCTGCATTTTTCTCCTTATTTTGTCTTCTCCTTATTTCAAACTCATCTATTTGTTTCATGTTGGTCATGTATTTGAATCATTTTGTCTCCACAAGGAACAATGTAAGCTCTCTACTCTTTCAGTTCAGTTCAGTTCAGTCGCTCAGTTGTGTCCAACTCTTTGCCACCCCGTGGACTGCAGCATGCCAGGCTTCCCTGTCTATCACCAACTCCCGGAGTTCACTCAATCTCATGTCCATCAAGTCAGTGTTGCCATCCAGCCATCTCATCCTCTGTCGTCCCCTTCTCCTCCTGCCTTCAGTCTTTCCCAGCATCAGGGTCTTTTCAAATGAATCAGTTCTTTGCATCAGGTGGCCAAAGTATTGGAGTTTCAGCTTCAACATCAGTCCTTCCAATGTATATTCAGGATTGATTTCCTTTAGGATGGACTGCTTGGGTTTCCTTGCTGTCCAGGGGACTCTCAAGAGTCTCCTCCAACACCACAGTTCAAAAGCAACAATACTTCAGTGCTCAGCTTTCTTTATAGGCCAGCTCTCACATCCATACATGACTACTGGAAAAACCAAAGCTTTGACTAGATGGACCTTTGTTGGCAAAATAATGTCTCTGCTTTTAATATGCTGTCTAGGTTGGTCATAACTTTTCTTCCAAGGAGCAAGCATCTTTTAATTTCATGGCTGCAGTCACCATCTGCAGTGATTTTGGAGCCTGAAAAAATAAAGTTTGACACTGTTTCCATTGTTTCCCCATCTATTTGCCATGAAGTGATGGGACCAGATGCCATGATCTTAGTTTTCTGAATGTTGAGTTTTAAGCCAACATTTTCACTCTCCTCTTTCACTTTTATCCAGAGGCTCTTTAGTTCCTCTTTGTTTTCTGCCGTAAGGGTGATGCCATCTGCATATCTGAGGTTATTGATATTTCTCTGCATATCCCGGCAATCTTGATTCCAGCTTGTGCTTCTTCCAGCCCAGCGTTTCTCATGATCTACTCTGCATGTAAGTTAAATAAGCAGGGTGACAATATACAGCCTTGACGTACTCCTTTCCCAGTTTGGAACCAGTCTGTTGTTCCATGTCCCATTCTAACTGTTGCTTCTTGACCTGCATACAGATTTCTTAGGAGGCAGGTCAGGTGGTCTGGTATTCCTATCTCTTTCAGAATTGTCCACAGTTTGTTGTGATCCACACGGTCAAAGGCTTTGGCATAGTCAGTAAAGCTGAAGCAGATGTTTTTCTGGAACTCTTTTGCTTTTTCCATGATCCAGTGGATATTGGCAATTTGATCACTGGTTCCTCTGCCTTTTCTAAATCCAACTTGAACATCTGGAAGTTCACCATTCACATACTGTTGAAGCCTGTCTTGGAGAATTTTGAGCATTACTTTGCTAGCGTGTGAGATGAGTGCAGTTGTGTGGCAGTTTGAGCATTCTTTGGCATTGCCTTTCTTTGGGATTGCAACGAAAACTGACCTTTTCCAGTCCTGTAGCCACTGCTGAGTTTTCCAAATTTGTGGGCACATTGACTGTGGCACTTTCACAGCATCATCTTTCAGGATTTGGAATAGCTCAACTGGAATTCCATCACCTCCACTAGCTTTGTTTGTAGTGATGCTTCCTAAGGCCCACTTGACTTCACATTCCAGGATGTCTGGCTCTAGGTCAGTGATCACACCATTGTGATTATCTGGGTTGTGAAGATCATTTTCATATAGTTCTTCTGTGTATTCTTGCCACCTCTTCTTAATATCTTCTGCTTCTGTTAGGTCCATACCATTTCTGTCATTTATTGTGCCCATCTTTGCATGAAATGTACCCTTGGTATCTCCAATTTTCTTGAAGAGATCTCTAGTCTTTCCCATTCTATTACTTTCCTCTATTTCTTTGCACTGACCACTGAGGAAGGTTTTGATGTGAGATGGTGGATAGAAGGACGTGTGCTCATCTTCTCCTGTGAGAACTCCAAAACTACAACTCGCTGCTAAACAACCGTCGACTGGAGAATGTTGGATCCCACCAAAAAAAGATACTCCACATCCAAGGGCAAAGGAGAAGCCCCAGCAAGATGGCAGGAGGGGCAAAATCGCATTCAGAATCAAACCCCTTACCCACCAGAGATGCTCAGAGGGCTGAAACAAATCTGTGTGCACCAGGACCCCGAGACCCCACAGAGACTGAGCCAGAACTGTGTTTGAGTGTTTCCTGCAAAGGTACGGGTCAGCAGTGGCCTGTCGCAGGGGCAGGGGCTCTGGGTGCAGAGCATAAGCCCTCTGGGTATGGCATAATCCCTCTTGGAGGAGGTCGCCATTAACCCCACCGCAGAGCCGCCAAACTTACCCAGGACTGAGTTAACAGACTCTTGGAGGACACCAACCTTGTGTGCACCAGGACCCAGGAGAAAGGAGCAGTGACCCCGCAAGAGACTGACCCAGACTTGTGCGTGTGTCCAGGAGTCTCCGGCGGAGGCGTGGGTTGATGATGTCTTGCTGCAGGGCTGGGGGCACTGAGTGCACAGTGCGTGCGTGGGACCTTCTGAAGGAGGTCACCATTATCTTCATTACCTCCACCATAGTCTGGCCTCAGGTCAAATACAGGGAGGGAACACTCTCAGGGTATCACTAATTGACTGACCTCATCCAATTTTTATCATCTTATAAGAAATGGATGAAAAGCCTAAGAGATAACATTACTAACTCAGTTTGTGAATCATTTTTGAGAAAACGTCACAGGACTGATGAGTTTACTCCTAGTTCTTCTAACCGCTGGGAAGACCAGTGGGACCCTGCAGCACTGGGGCTTGTTGCCCCTATCTTCAGGGACCGTGTGAGGCCAGCTCAACTGCAGCATGCTGGACAGTAACTGTGCCTCCTGGAATAGGTTTTCTAAGGTTCTGGCCCAATTATTCGTTTACATAGGAGAACGGAGGCTATCGTTAGATTTGATTACTGTTAACCAATCACTGGGATAGCTCAAAAATTTTACTTTTGGGAACAGGAAAAGCCCCTCTTCTTTCCTGTCTTATTATTACAATTACATGAGGTTATTTCAGTCCTGTCAACATTCTACTGTAATTACAAATAATTATGAAACTATGATTCTAATTGAAAACTATTTTATAACATTGTACATGTGAATTGTTTGTGACTGCTGATGCAGAGAGATACAAGAATTGATGTTTTAAAATATAGCTGACTAGGTAGCCTGGGTGGCTGCTGGTTTAAAAGCTGGTATTAACTGTGGTTAAGCATTGTGCTGATGACCACCCACTGCGGGCTATGGGTGGTTTTGCCTAGAGTAAGATGAGCACTTGCCAAGAGAATCAAGACCTGCTTGATTTTCACCTGCAATTTAAACAAGGACATGAGAACTCTCCGGCTACTATAATGAAATTCAGTCAAACCCTGTCTCCCCCCTGCTGGGTGTCTGTGCTTGATGCACCCCATTGAGGGCGGTGCTCCCAAGGGGAGAGGTGGTGGCTGCCCCAAGAGCCCAGGGACCACAGGGAACACAGCGTCCTTTCTGAAGGCTCCCAGGGTCTCTCCCGTAGTGTATTTGGGCGTCTCTCTCTCCCTTAAATGGTGTCGCCGTTTGTTGTTTTTGCCCCTGAGCATACTTGATACTCTTCTATTCTTAATTCTAAGGCACTCACTAAATTTCTCATTTCAAAATCATGCAAAATTAAAAATTGCTTTTGAGTTGCATTATGGCCTAATTTCCCCCTGAGATTCCTGTCCTCAACATCAACAGAGCTTTCTTGCCATTCTCCGTTGGACAGCACAGAGGAAACCCAGAATAACAAAAATAAATTTTGGAATTCTCTCTTCCCATCCTTTACCCTCTCCCCCATTCTCCTGTAATCACGGGGAGAAGGTACAATTTCTCACCAAGTTGCCAGAAAAGAGAAAAAGAGAGAAAAAAGGCTTGGACAACCTATAAAATGGATAAATGGTCTGCAAATAATTTTGTGTTCCTTTATTCTTAGCATTTTGTCTGTTTCTTCCTTAGTCTGTACTTTTGGGATGATTCCCTAAATTCATAAAGCAATATAAACATCATTAGATGCTTAAGGAAGTGCATATGACATTCAATGTAAAAAAGACATCTAGACAGGAGGCCAAGCTCCAGCTACCTGACATTAATTGCCTGTTGCATAATTCTGGGCAAATCAATTAAATTCTATGACGGCGAAGTCTTTTATCAATAAAGTGTAGTATTATTATCTCCCCTCCCAATCTTATTTTAAGAATCAAATGAAATGATAAATATAAAACTTCTCTGTAACTCACAAATAATAATAATAGTGAATTTCTATTTTTATTTTTGAATGCCTTCTATGTGCAAGGTGGCAGTTTAAAAGCTAAATGAGTTGAAAACTTATTTAACCCTTACACTTATGTTATGAGGTAGCTACTCTTATTATCCTCATTTCACAGAAGAGAAAACAAAGGTACAGAGGCTACATAACCTGTCCAAGATTTTCAAGGTAGTTAACTGGGAGAGTGCTGATTTAAACTCAGGCAGCTGGACTTGAGACAGAGCACGCATCTGTGCCTTAATGTCTTCCTATACAAAGCCAAGTTTACAATTATGCAATCTCAGAATAAAATTGGGAAAGCTTGACAATATATTATACAAAGCTCATTTCTCTATAGGACAGTTTTTATCTAATAGTAAGCATAGTTGATGGCATTGGCAAAAATCAATTTAACAGCTGAGTCCAGAGACAGTGGTCTTTCTTATATGCAGGTGGACAGAAACAGTCTTGAAAGCAACAAGGTACTTAAATGCAAAATCACCCTTTCAGACTTAAAAAGAGAATATATAAGCATTGTGGGTAGCCAGGCAAAAAAGCTGAAATATGTCTGACATGTCACATAGGTATATTTATGCTGTATTTAGATAAGCATTTACTAAAACTGTTCATGTGACCATAATTCTGCAATTAAACTAATGGACCAAGTGTAGGTCCAAGTGTAGGCTATAACTACAGTAAGAAATACAAACTGTGGAACTTTTCTTTCATCTCACCTCTAGGAACATCACATCAGCACAAAGATACTGACCACTGACTTTGGTTAACAATGGCAGGGAGTCAGAAAGTTCAGATGCACAGACACACCTGTGTTCTTAATCACCCACCCATACCTGCTACCTGGAGAAAGCCTACTGGCTTCTTTCTCTTTCTCTTTCCATTTCTTCCCCTTGTTGGAATTCTTCCGCAAAGGTGCCCTGTAATGACAGCACACAGTCAGAAAGGGGAATGGAGCATTTTCTCCTTTAACCCTTCTCTTAAAGAGGGTTTGCTTTCCACCTCGTGAAGCGCTTACCCCAGGTTCACGAACTTCCGCTTGATTTTTCCTCCTCGCACCACCAATGAACTGGATGCCCTTAGTGACTTGGGACCTTTGGCACCATCTGGGATATACACATATGTGAAAAAGGGTTATCATCATGTTTTCTATTACTATCATTTTTAAAAAGCTATTGTCAAAAGTCACTGCATCTCTGTAGCTAAGGGGTTTGCCTCAATTCCTAACTGTAAAAGAAAATAACAGATGCCTTTTATAAGGAAACAGGATACAGCTATGTTGAGGAACACTCAGTTAAACCAGGAGAGGGCCTGTTATACAGAAGCCCAATTCTAAAATCAAAAGAATTTTAGTTTCAAATAAAGTGGAATGAAAAAATAAGCAAGAATAAATACTGTCAAATCACCCTTTACATTCAAAGCAGGGACCAAATGACTTTCTTTTGTTCATTCTCTGGCTCCAACTCTGCTTCAAATGTCTGGGCTGGGTCCTCCACGCCTTTCTTGCTTTGGGTTTTTAAACGCCTTCTGACAGGAACCCAGCCACTTCCCCTCTATGTCCCAAGTCCAGTGAAGAATGTCACCCCTGAGAGTCTGGGAGATTCAGGGAGAAAGTGAGAGTCAAAGCTTCCCCTTCTGGTCTGCCCCTTGCTAATGGCTTGCGGCCAGCACTGGGACAGAGGAGACAGACATGGGGGAGGCGGCTCAAGCAGGAGCTCAGTTATAAAACATTTACAACTTTGCAAGGTCTGTTTTAGAAGTTGGCTCGGAGCACAGCTTGGCTGGCCTCCCTTGATGTGGAAGACTCCAAAACCTCCTCAGTGTTTGGAGCTGAATGATCCTTACTTCTCTTGAGTCATGCTGGCATTCGAAAGCGCAGCAGCTGCTGAGGGGTGGGGACACCTGAGATGATGCCAGAAACCGATCAGAAGAGAGACTCTGCCAAGGGAATTCAATGTCAGCTGCAGGAACAAGATCTCACTAGTGGCACTTATTCTACTTTGGACAAGGTAGAAACTGCTGTGGCTCTACCTGGAACTATACAGCAATGGATGCTATTTGGCATTATATTTCAGCACATCCAGTTATCTGAGATCATTAACAAAGGGCGTCTTAACTTTGATGCATATTTGTGTATAAAAACTGCTTTTTCTCAATTGTCTGTGGGTGTCTGTCTATCTTTTTAAAATTAAAAAGAAAATCCAGAAACTTTGTGGCATGGAATATAGTTCTCCTAATAAAATATTCAGTTAATCTTCTGGGTTAATTTTGCTTATGCTTTTCGTCTATTTCAAGAGAAATTTCTAAATACACATAACTTACAAACAGTTCTCATTTAGAAGTTTCTTTTCGAAGTTTTGAAGATGCACAGGATGTTGAAAAACATTCTAAGGATTTTTAGCAATGAGCTTTTCATAGTTTTAATGATACTCTGATTACAATAATCAATAATTTTGAAATGTACATAATGAAATAGAAAAGTCAGAAATATGTCCACATCAAAATCCACTTCTAGCCTCAAATATTTATTATGACTATTTGCATCATTACTCTTTGGGTAACTGAATTAAACAGCCACAGATGTGACATTTTCACCTAAATAAAATCTACAGACATAGCACAAACTTATTGTAAGGTGATTTTGCAAATGGACATTAAAAAAGCAGGACTGTAGTTTTCCTAACAGAAGTCAAAGAAAAGAAAATACTATATTCTTCCAAATCAATTCTAGAGTAACTCTTATGGCTAGGACTGTGTGAAGTTAAAAGGAGACTGATTTATTATTTTTGGAAACAAAGGTGGCTGGGAGATGTTTCAATGAGTGGTGTGAGGACCAGATGAGACAATGTACATGGCAACACTCTATAACCTATTAGCGTGGCAATTATTTGGACATCTTGGGATTAAAAGCCTGATTCTGCCCATCACAGAGCCTGCTGCCAGGCAACCTTACATCATTATCTCATACATTTGCCAAAGTGTGTTCCAAGGCACACTTAAATGAATGCTTTCAAAAGGCTGAAGAGGCAAGATTAAGTAATAAAGCACTTCTCCAGTTTAAATCAATCAAACCCATCTTTAATGTACATTAGAACTTCTAGTCCATATAAAAACCAACACTGGATTGGTATGACTTCAGGAAAAGAAAAAGAATTTTGACAGTTTTGTCTGTTTGCTTATTTAGCTGTATCTGAACTTTCCACTAGGCTTTTTGAAAACTCTCCATTACCACCTTCATGAGCAATCAGAGGTCCAAGTCTTCACACTGGATGCCATAGCTTTAAGCTTTGGCAAGTGGGTCTTTATTTTCAAAGGTAATAACTGATCTCCTGAGCTAATATTAAACCATTGTTGGGGCTGTATTCTTCTTATTCTCACTGCAACAAGACGCCTGACTACCTCTTCTTTTATTATGTTGTTGCTCAGCCGCTCAGTTGTGTTCAACTCTTTGTGACCCCATGGACTGCAGCAGACCAGGCTTCCCTGTCTTTCACCATCTCCCACAGTTTGCTCAAACTCATGTCCATTGAGTTGATGATGCCATCTAACAGTCTCATCCTCTGTAACCCTCTTTTCCTGCCCTCGATCTTTCCCAGCATCAAGGACTCCCAAGTCTACCTCCCAGCCCTGACTTCTCTCTTGAGCTCAAGTCCTCTTCTACTAGAAGTGAGTTAATCATCTTTCCCCCATAAAGTTTCTGATTTCCTTATTTCTATTAACGACAGGGACCATGCTTTCTGAGGCCAGAAGCCCTGTGATCAGTTTCAACCTCCTCACTCTCTTCCCCTAGTCAGCTTACTTTCAATGGTTCTCATATCATTCTTTCTTTTCCCTAAATGGAAAGGAAATTCTCCTTTCCCTAAATGGAGTTAGACATTTATCATATATCCAGTTGTAATGGGAGTCTTTCTGTCCTAGTTTCCACTGAGGTCCCACAATTTAACAAAATGGTGACTTGCAAATGCGGTATTGCTACAATTTAGAAAATGCCCTACTTCAATTACATGTTCAATAATAGCAGAGATTCAGACTAAGGATTGCAATCAACCACAGCTATTAACTTAATCATTACCTCTCTGGTACCTTGGTAGACCAAAAGTAACGGTTCAGTTCAGTTCAGTTGCTCAGTCGCGTCCGACTCTTTGCAACACCATGAATCGCAGCACACCAGGCCTCCCTGTCCATCACCAACTCCCAGAGTTCACTCAGACTCACATCCATCGAGTAGGTGATGCCATCCAGCCATCTCATCCTCTGTCATCCCCTTCTCCTCCTGCCCCCAATTCCCTCCCAGCATCAGAGTCTTTTCCAGTGAGTCAACACTTCGCATGAGGTTGCCAAAGTACTGGAGTTTCAGCTTTAGCATCAGTCCTTCCAAAGAACACCCAGGACTGATCTCCTTTAGAAGGGACTAGCTGGATCTCCTTGCAGTCCAAGGGACTCTCAAGAGACTTCTCCAACACCACAGTTCAAAAGCATCAATTCTTCGGTGCTCAGCTTTCTTCACAGTCCAACTCTTACATCCATACATGACCACTGGAAAAACCATAGCCTTGACTAGATGGACCTTTGTTGGCAAAGTAATGTCTCTGCTTTTGAATATGCTATCTAGGTTGGTCATAACTTTCCTTCCAAGGAGAAAGTGTCTTTTAATTTCATGGCTGCAATCACCATCTGCAATGATTTTGGAGCCCAAAATAAAGTCTGACACTGTTTCCACTGTTTCCCCATCTATTTCCCGTGAAGTGATGGGCCCAGATGCCATGATCTTAGTTCTCTGAATGTTGAGCTTTAAACCACTTTTTCACTCTCCTCTTTCACTTTCATCATGAGGCTTTTTAGTTCTTCTTCACTTCTGCCATAAGGGTGGTGTCATCTGCATATCTGAGGTTATTGATATTTCTCCTGGCCATCTTGATTCCAGCTTGTGCTTCTTCCAGCCCAGCGTTTCTCATGATGTACTCTGCATATAAGTTAAATAAGCAGGGTGACAATATACAGCCTTTGCTGCTGCTGCTGCTGCTAAGTCGCTTCAGTTGTGTCTGACTCTGTGCGACTCCATAGACGGCAGCCTACCAGTCTCCGTTGTCCCTGGGATTCGCCAGGCAAGAGTACTGGAGTGGGTTGCCATTGCCTTCTCCATATACAGCCTTGATGTACTCCTTTTCCTATATGGAACCAGTCTGTTGTTCCATGTCCTGTTTTAACTGTTGCTTCCTGACCTGCATATAGGTTTCTCAAGAGGCAGGTCAGGTGGTCTGGTATTCCCATCTCTTTCAGAATTTTCCACAGTTTATTGTGATCCACACAGTCAAAGGCTTTGGCATAGTCAATAAAGCAGAAATAGATGTTTTTCTGGAACTCTCTTGTTTTTTCCATGATCCAGAGGATGTTGGCAATTTGATCTCTGATTCCTCTGCCTTTTCTAAAACCAGCTTGAACATCTGGAAGTTCACGGTTCACATATTGCTGAAGCCTGGCTTGGAGAATTTTGAGCATTACTTTCCTAGTGTGTGAGTTGAGTGCAATTGTGCGGTAGTTTGAGCATTCTTTGTCATTGTCCTTCTTTGGGATTGGAATGAAAACTGACTTTTTCCAGTCCTGTGGCCACTGCTGAGTTTTCCAAATTTGCTGGCATATTGAGTGCAGCACTTTCACAGCATCACCTTTCAGGATTTGAAATAGCTCAACTGGAATTCCATCACCTCCACTAGCTTTGTTCGTAGTGATGCTTTCTAAGGCCCACTTGACTTCACATTCCAGGATGTCTGGCTCTAGGTGAGTGATCACATCATCATGATTATTTTGGTCGTGGAGCTCTTTTTTGTACAGTTCTTCTGTGTATTCTTGCCACCTCTTCTTAATATCTTCTGCTTCTGTTAGGTCCATACCATTTCTGTCTTTTATTGAGCCCATCTTTGCATGAAATGTTCCCTTGGTATCTAATTGTCTTGATGAGATCTGTAGTCTGTCCCATTCTGTTGGTTTCCTCTATTTCTTTGCATTGATCGCTGAGGAAGGCTTCCTTATCTCTCCTTGCTATTCTTTGGAACTCTGCATTCAGATGCTTATATCTTTCTTTTTCTCCGTTGCTTTTCACTTCTCTTCTTTTCACAGCTATTTGTAAGGCCTCCCCAGACAGCCATTTTGCTTTTCTGCATTTCTTTTCCATGGGGATGGTCTTGATCCCTGTCTCCTGTACAATGTCACGAACCTCCATCCATAGTTCATCAGGCACTCTGTCTATCAGATCTAGTCCCTTAAATCTATTTCTCACTTCCACTGTATAATCATAAGGGATATGATTTAGGTCATACCTGAATGGTCCAGTGGTTTTCCCTACTTTGTTCTATTTAAGTCTGAATTTGGCAATAAGGAGTACATGATCTGAGCCACAGTCAGCTCCTGGTCTTGTTTTTGTTCACTGTATAGAGCTTCTCCATCTTTGTTGCAAAGAATATAATCAATCTGATTTTGGTGTTGACCATCTGGTGATGTCCATGTGTAGAGTCTTCTCTTGTTTTGTTGGAAGAGGGTGTTTGCTATGACCAGTGCATTCTCTTAGCAAAACTCTATTAGCCTTTGCCTTGCTTCATTCCATATTCCAAGGCCAAATTTGCCTGTTACTCCAGGTGTTTCTTGACTTCCTACTTTTGCATTCCAGTCCCCTATAATGAAAAGGACATCTTTTTTGGGTGTTAGTTCTAGAAGGTCTTGTAGGTCTTCATAGAACCGTTCAACTTCAGCTTCTTCTGAGTTACTGGTCAGGGCATAGACTTGGATTACTGTGATATTGAATGGTTTGCCTTGGAAACGAACAGAGATCATTCTGTCATTTTTGAGATTGCATCCAACTACTGCATTTTGGACTCTTTTGTTGACCATGATGGCTACTCCATTTCTTCTAAGGGATTCTGCCCACAGTAGTAGATATAATGGTCATCTGAGTTAAATTCACCCATTCCAGTCCATTTTAGTTCACTGATTCCTAGAATGTCAACATTCACTCTTGCCATCTCCTGTTTGACCACTGCCAATTTGCCTTGATTCATGGACCTAACATTCCAGGTTCCTATGCAATATTGCTCTTTATAGCATCGGACCTTGCTTCTATCACCAGTCACATCCACAGCTGGGTGTTGTTTTTGCTTTGGCTCCATCCCTTCATTCCTTCTGGAGTTATTTCTCCACTGATCTCCAGTAGCATATTGGGTACCTACTGACCTGGGGAGCTCCTCTTTCAGTATCCTATCATTTTGCCTTTTCATACTGTTCATGGGGTTCTCAAAGCAAGAATACTGAAGTGGTTTGCCATTCCCTTTTCCAGTGAATCACAGTCTGTCAGACCTCTCTCCACCTGACCTGCCCATCTTGGGTGGCCCTACACAGCATGGCTTAGTTTCACTGAGTTAGACAAGGCTGTGGTCCATGTGATCAGGTTGACTAGAGTTCTGTGATTATGGTTCAGTGTGTCTGCCCTCTGATGCCCTCTCGCAACACCTACTGTCTTACTTGGGTTAAAAGTAATGGTATATTACTTTAAAAATTCTAGAAAAATGGCAACTAATGAGTAAGACAATTTCAGAGTTTATCCAACAATGTTGAGTGGAAGGAAACATATGTCTAGACTAGGAATCAGCAAGCTTTCTCTGTAAAAGGCCAGAGTGTAAATATTTTAGGTTGTGGGCCACTGACTCTGTCACAGCTACTCACTCTTCTACTGTAGTATGAAAACAGTATGGAACTGTATGAGTGTGGTTGTGTTCCGAAAAAACTTTATTTATAAAAACAGATGGAGGCTGGATTTGGTTTGATGACCTCAGTTCCAGAATACCTGTACTGATTATCTAGAGAGACATACTTATTAATTCATCCAAGAAACTTATGGATATAAACTACATTGCATACTTCTTACTAGGGACCACGAATGCAAAGATGAATACAATGAATGAGAAAACCCTATCTCACACTTGAAAACTAGATTAGACTTATTATACACAAAGTGACAGAAGTGGAAGTAACAGTGTGAAAATTTCTGTGAGGGTCAAAGAGAATAATTAACTCTACTTGGGAAAGGGGACAGGGTACAAAGGCTCCAGTAAAGGAGGTGAAATTTAAGATGAGCTTTGAAGGAAGTCCAGAATCTACTGGAGGGGCATGTTAGGTGTGAACTTAAACATGAAGTCCAGTTTGTACTTGTGAGTAGTAACCTAGTTCCTTTATTGAGATGCCAATGAGTTGTAAGAACCACACACACATAAACACATACACACGGGTAAATCAAGCTAATCACACTTCACCTCTGTTGAGTCCTGGTCTGAATAGTGGATTTGTCTCATATGGTAAAGAACTCAAGGATTTTACAGACTGCAAAGAGTCTTGACTGACAGGTTTCTTCGCTATCTTTCGAAGTGCATCAGAACATGAGAGTGGAAGGCAATCAAGTATGAGGTTATTGATGGTGATGCTTGTGGGGTGTCAGAGAGACAGGCTTTGTCACCTGTCCGAGGGAGACACAGAGAGAGAGGAGAGAGAGAAATAGAGACGGACTCTAGTCTACAAACTCCCTGTGGGAAAGAATGGAATATCATCATTGTATATTTGGCCATTGGCACAATGCTGGACACAGAGCAGGTGTTCAACTATTTGTTGAATAAATACATGGATGAATAGATTAATATTAGTGAACACGGAAGACAAGGGAGTTCTCCAAGGCCGGAAACCTTCATCCAGGGAAGGAAAGAATGTGAGGCACTACTTTCCTCCAGTCATAGCTAATACCTAATAACCGTTATCATACTAGTAACTGACTACTTATAAAGTTAATACTTTAGAAAAGTTAATTAATTGCTCCTTTCTAGTTGCTCAGAAGCATCACCAACCCAGGAATATAAAAATTGAGAAAGTTCAAGTATGTAATCTCTGGAGAAGAAACTACCACCCCTTTTTCTTGGTCCTGCTTACAGCAGCTATGAATTTAATCCCAAAGAAGAGGTAGTGGCAAGCAAAGGAGGTCTTTGGAGAAAAGAAGGAATTCTCACATTTTCATGCTAATTACTGCTAACCACATTCTGCTGAATATTCCTGCTAATGGTCTGTGAAGCACAGATCATACCCATGTAATACTTTCCCAAATTTGAGATGAAACACCTGCTTTTTAGAATGAAAAGAGAAAATAATCTAGACAAGATGTAGCCACTTTAAAAAAAATATTTGAGTGAGATTTCATATGTGAGTGACCCATTTTCTGACTACAATGTACTTTTTTCAGATAGCTAAGTTATACCTGAAAACTCAAACAGTGGAATACAAGGTATTAACCTCTTCCTCCGAAATAGGTCCCTCTGCTCTTTTGCCTTCTTACAAACAAAGTAAGGTCTATACACACTTTTTTTCTGAGGAGATGAGGGAGGCCTTGTTACAAGTACATTTCTATAAAAGTGCTATTACGATCTAACATTTAGGTTAATTAATAAGAGTTTCTGAAGCCTTCATTCTATTGAAAGTAAGCCAAACTCACAGGACAAGTCCTTCACCAACTTAATAAATTAGCAGGTTTGACATACTTTCTCTTGCTTCCACAAGGATCTTATACACCCTAAGTACTTAATTTTTACCTCAAAACTTCTAGAAGTCTTGTGCTTAGGACCAAACCTGTGGAAGATAATTCCACCAAATCAATAGGCTCAGGGAAGAAGAACAGGGAAAATACCAGGGGTAAAGCTATGATGCTTACTAAAAGTTACAAAACAAAGTGAGTCCCCACAATCAATTGTATTTCTATATTCAAGATGTATTCATGGAAAGATTGCAGCCTTTGATTTGGTAGAGATGTCTGTGCTTCAGTTGTGTCTGACTCTTTTCAACATTATGGATTATAGACCACTAAGCTCCTCTGTCCATGGAATTCTCCAGGCAAGAATACTGGAATGGGTTGCCATGCTCACTTCCAGGGGATCTTCCTGACCCAGGGATTGAACGTGCGTCTCCTGCATTACAGGTGGATTTTTTACCCATCATATTTAAAATGACTCTACATGTATAAGAGTTTCTTCTTCCATGTGATCTTAACTAGTTTTTAAGACTCTAGTTACATAAAATAAACGAAAATGAGCCTATTTTTTGTGCATCTTTGCATCATTTAACTTGTTTAAGCAAGAATTTATTACTTCTATTAATTAAAACATACAACTCAAAGGACAATAGTCTATTGACACTGCTATGAAATTCTCGTGTTAATTCTAGGAGCATATTTTAAAATTTATGGACTAATCTTGCTGTATTATCTTTATTATAGATTTTCTATCACCTTCTATGCAATATAAATTACTGTGAGAATTTCTTCTAAATAAAAACCAGTTAATGGATTAAGACCTACACTGTTTTCACCTCCATATATATATATTCTTTTTCTATATGAGTATGTTAGTGTTTATTGAAACTTTAGGGGATGCTATTATCTAAAATCTCTAGGCCTCCTGAAGAATTTCCTTCAATAAGAAACTTGCTGAGGATGTGAAATACTAATCAGACAGGAAGAGATAAAAAGTAAGGGAGTTCTCTTGTCCCATAATGTAAATGGAAAGCAGTATCGATTATTAGCTATGCCAAAGACAAAGGCCCTGCTTTTGTGAGTCACAAATTGAGGTGTTAGTGAAGTCAGACAAAACAAAAGCTAAAAAAACCAAAATTAACAGTACCTTTGTCTTGTAGTATTTTCGTGGTGGTGGCTTGATTGTGGCAAGGCAATTCTTCCATATCATGATCAGATTTTGAAGGAGAGGAGAGTGAAGTGTCTTCCCCAACAGAGGAGGAAGGCTCCCCTTCCGAGTACAGTGGTCCTTCTTGAAATTCAGCTATGTGGTCAGACGAGAGGGGCACACCACCAGCCACTGGAGTGAGGGATGAAGCACCAGAATCTGATTCTGGTGAAGCTCTCAAACCCTTGGGCAGAAGTGATTTGGTAATGTGCATGTGGTTATAGAAACTGTTTGAAGGCTGTTGGTATAAGAGATTATAAAGGAGGTTATGCCACTGATCATCAGTCCATTTGATACTTACTTTGAAATCAGACCAACCTTGTTTTTAGAAAATCCCTATGAAAACCAATTTTTGACGGTTTACAGATGAGACTGCATAGTTCACAACAATGTACCATATTACCACTGTAGCTAACACAGACACCTAAGACATAATAAAAACAATGACTTGTGCACTAATTATTTACCACCAGGAAAAATCAACAGCTGAATATCAACAGCACCATCAGGAAATATGAAGATATGGATATTCTCTTGGTTGTCAGTTCACTGAGTGAGTACAGAAAGAATTTGAATTATAACGATATATAGAGGTGAATAAGAATTTAGGAGACATAGAAGTGAACTATTCCAGCTGTTTTCAACTAGAATACAGAATCTGGCTGCAGGAAAAGCATTATTTTCAATAAGCTGTAGGAACAAGGATACAGCCCAAAGCCAAGTCAGACAGCGGTCAGGGGTGCTCACCTTTCGCTCCAGACTGTCCTCCCCATCAGTTGAGCTGACACTATCATAGAGTCTTGTCCTAGATGGTCTCTGGTGTCTGTTCTTCAAGGAGAGCTGAGCCCGAGTTTTCAGTACTTTTGAATCCAGGCGCTCTGTCTCTGGGACTGCTTCATTAAAGTCTAAAAATAAAATATTGCAAAATAATCTGTGAAACCTTTGGAGAGGACTAACAAGAGACTATGGACACTGAAAACAAAATATCAAAGTTATCAGTAACACTAGGCAGGAAACGGGTGAGAATCATGGTGGTCTGTCTGGTAACAAAGGTAACAAAGATGAGATTTGGGAGAAATGTACAAAGCCTACAGAAAGAAACCAACACTAAACATGACCAAAGTCAACAACAAAAATCTAGCATTCACAGATCATAAAATCTTCCTATAACTATACAAAGCACTCGTTAGTATTTATTTGTTTACATGAATATATGCTGAAGTGTTGGATGAAGAAAGATGTGAGAAGAAGGTGTATCAAAGTTGAGAGTTCTTAGAAATTAAGACAAAAACCTACAAAAGTCAGGTGCCAGGTCAAGAGCAGATAACAAAAGGTGACCATCAGCATAAACTTTCTATAGCAAAAGTTACCAAAACTGTAACTATAAGGACTATACCACTTTGGTCTTAATATTTATATATTTTTTCCACTCAAAACAGAGTTTCTGAAAATTAAGCTTGTTCTTCAACTCTTTAGAAAGCCCAGCAAAGAACTTATCTCAACAGCAAATTTAAGAGAACCGGGGAAATAAAACAATGTAGGCTATCCAAGCAAAACAAAATCAAAAAGCAATTAAACCACCACAAGTACTTAATTTACTAGTATTATGGATGAAGTAGAATAAACTGCCCATTGATAGACAGATAAAGATGTGTATACACACACACGAATATTAATTTCAGTTCAGTTGCTCAGTTGTGCCCAACTAAGTAAAAAAAAAAACCTGACTTTGTGCCACCCATGGACTGCAGCGTGCCAGGCTTCCCTGTCCATCACCAACTCTCAAAGCTTGCTCAAACTCATGTCCATCAAGTCGGTGATGCCATCCAACCATCTCATCCTCTGTTGTCCCCTTCTCCTCCTGTCTTCAATCTTTCCCAGCATCAGGGTCTTTTCTAAGGAGTCAGTTCTTCACATTAGATGGCCAAGAGATCGGAGCTTCAGCTTAAGCATTAGTCCTTCCAATAAATATTCAGGACAGATTTCCTTTAGGATTGACTATTTTGATCTCTTTGCAATTCAAGGGACTTGAGTCTCCTCCAACACCATAGTTCAAAAGCATCAATTCTTCAGCACTCAGCTTTCTTTATGGTTCAACTCTCATATCCATACATGACTACTGGAAAAACCATAGCTTTGACTAGATGGGCCTTTGTCAGCCAAGTAATGTCTCTGCTTTTTAATATGCTGTCTAGGTCGGTCATAGCTTTACTTCCAAGGAGCAAGCGTCTTTTAATTTCATACCTATAGTCACCATCTGCAGTGATTTTGGAGCCCAAGAAAATAAAGTGTCACTGTTTCCATCGTTTCCCCATCTATTTGCCGTGAAGTGATGAGACTGCATGCCATGATCTTTGTTTTTTGAATGTTGAGTTTTAAGCCAACTTTTTCACTCTCCTCTTTCACTTACATCAAGAGGCTTTTTAGTTCCTCTTTGCTTTCTGCCATAAAGGTGATGTCATCTGCATATCTGAGGTTATTGATATTTCTCTGCATATCCCAGCAATCTTGATTCCAGTTTGTGCTTCCCCCAGCCCAGCGTTTCTCATGATGTACTCCACATATAAATTAAATAAGCAGGGTGACAATATACAGCTTTGTCGTACTCCTTTCCCAATTTGGAACCAGTCTGTTGTTCCATGCCCCATTCTAACTGTTGCTTCTTGACCTGCATACAGATTTCTTAGGAGGCAGGTCAGGTGGTCTGGTATTCCCATCTCTTGAGGAATTTTCCACATTTTGTTGTGATCCACACAGTCAAAGGATCTGGCATAGTCAATAAAGTAGAAGTAGATGTTTTTCTGGAATTCTGTTGCTTTTTCCATGATTCAACAGATGTTGGCAATTTGATCTCTGGTTCCTCTGCCTTTTCTAAATCCAGCTCGAATATCTGGAAGTTCATGGTCATGTACTGTTGGAGCTTAGAGAATTTTGAGCATTACACTTTGCTAGTGTGTGAGATGAGTGCAATTATGTGGTAGTTTGAACACTCTTTGGCATTGCCTTTCTTTGGGATTGGAATGAAAGCTGATCTTTTCCAGTCTTGTGGCCACAGTTGAGTTTTCCAAATTTGCTGGCATATTGAGTGCAGCACTTTCACAGCATCATCTTTTAGGATTTGAAATAGCTCAACTGGAATTCCATCACCTCCACTAGCTTAGTTCATAGCAATGCTTCCTAAGACCCACTTGACTTCACATTCCAGGATGTCTGGCTCTAGATGAGTGACCACACCATCGTGATTATCTGCGTCATGAAGGTCTTTTTTGTACAGTTCTTCTGTGTCTTCTTGCCACCTCTTCTTAATATCTTCTGCTTCTGTTAGGTCCATACCTATTTTTATTTTTATTAAATTAGGTCCATACATATTATTACTCAGCCATAAAAAATAATGAAAGCTTGCTATTTGCAACAACAGGGATGGACCTAAAGGGTATTTTGCTAAGTGAAGTCAGTCAGACAGAGAAAGACAATTACTGTATGTGTTTACTTACATGTGAAACCTAAAACACAAAACAAACAAACATAACAAAGTAGAAATGGAGCTTTAGACACAGAAAACAAGCAGGGGTGGTGGTCAGAGATGTGCAATGAATGAAACAGGTGAGGGAGATAAGACGTACAAGCTTCCAGTTAACAAATGAATCATGGGAATAAAACGTACAGAGTGGGGAACACAGTCGACAGCAATGTGATATCTTTGCATAGTAACAGACAGTAAATAGGTTTGCTGTGATGGTCATTTTATAATGTATACATATATCAAATCACTATGCTGTGCGCAGGAACTGACACAGTGCTGTAGGTCAGTCATACTTCAACACTCCTGTCCCAACCAACCAACTCAAGAAACTCACAAAAAAAGATCAGATTTGTCGTTATCAAAGGTGGGAGTTGGGCGAAGGGGAAGTTAGATGAAGGCAGTCAAAGGTACAGACTTCAGTGATAAGATAAATAAGTACCAGGAATATAATGTACACGATAAATATAATTAACATCGTTGTGTGTTATATATGACATTTAACAGAGTAAATCCTAGGAGTTCTCATCACAAGGAAAATATAATTTTTCTCTTTTTCTTTTACTTTGTATCTATAAGAGGTGATGGATGCTCACTAAACTTAATGTGGTAATCATTTCATGATATAAGTAAAATTATTACTCTGCACACCTTAAACTTATACAGTGCTGAATATCAATTATATCTCAATAAACCAGAAGATAAAAAATACAGTATAAGGGCTAAAAAATTAAAAATAAATATATCCTCTACAAATTTCCTTTTATTAACTTCTAAGTTTACATTCCAAGTTATTTGCATGCATCTCTGTCTCATTTCTTTTTCTTGGATATCTACTCTCCTCACCATACAAGACACTGATTTTTCAAAGGAACATGTTCAAGTCTTTAAATAAAACATGTCAAAATTAAAAAAAAAAAAAAAAAAAAAGAGTCATACCAAATGGCTTGGTAAAGGCTAGAGGGAGAATCTGATGTGGTTCTCTTTAGTCCGCCTCTCCCTACCCTTAATCTTGCTGCCCAGAGGCTAAGTCAGGACTCAAAAGTTACCATCTCCAAGGGAAGAGGGAAGGTTACCCATGAACATACTTAGGCACTGGCTGAGGAAAAGTGTTCTCCGGTTGAATTTATTTGCAATGGTACTACTCCTTACATTTGTACATGTAGCCACTCCTTAGAAATAATGAAGTTTCATCATTAATCCTATTTTATCTTTTCAGAGTGCCAGTCATTAAATGAAGTAATAATATTGAAGAAATTGATCAAGTGGGTCTTGGATTTAAATTATTAAAAACAAAGCAAATAACTGAGTTACAGAAAATATTAACATGTATGAACATTAATAGAGTAAAACAATTTTTCACAGTGGCATTACCCCATGAAATTCTTTTTCACAGTATTATTAAGTATTAACTATGCTTAAATATATTCTGTTATAAAAACAAGGAAGCATCTCAGATCGCACCTTTCTTATCAATGGAACATGGTGCTTGGCATATGGTTCTAACAAATAAAATTAAATATATTGTTCCCTGAGAGATACATCCACTGAATAACAATATGTACAGAAAGTTTTCCTTTTCATTTCCTATATTTGAAAGAAAAGTGGATAACAGAAAAGTCAGACCATTCAGGTATATTTAAAGACAGCTAAATGTTTTCTAATCAGTAGTCTCTTTATTTTTCACATGTCAATGGAAAAAAAAATCCCCTTGATTACTTTAATTTCCTCCTTCTAACAAATTCTGAACTTGCCACTGCCCATTAAGAGTTGTGATCACTGGGAGAGAATCAGCTTTACAAGCTCTTGTTTACATATAAAACATGGAAATACAACATAGAGGAATGCAATAATTTAGATACACTGCTGTACACACACATCTTACAATCTGTCTATCTCATATTTGGATTGCACATTCTATAATCCCAAACACTGCCCATACACCATCTCATTTGTTCCTCACAACAGCTCCAACAGAGTAGCCAAGTATATACAGCCAAGCATATATTTTGCTCTCCTGAAGCTCGAAAACTTGACTGTCTTATCCTTATCCATACAGCTAGTTGATGAGCTACCAAACCTTTCTAGTTTCTTGACTCCTAGGCCACTAGCCTGTGCACTCCAACTTAGCTGATGTTGAACAAATTATTAGAATCAGATTTTAATGCAATGAGAGTTCAGGGTTTTCAGCTGTCAATTCACATATGATGTGACTAGGAAATTCACTTCTCCAACAGGTTATTATGAAATATTATTAATCTTTCACATATGTGGAAGCATATCAAAAAAGGAAGATGTTGAAAACTATAGAAAAATTATTTCTCAGATAATTTCTTCTTTTGTTGGTTTAGTAACAGCTTTGGTTATCCAGTGACAAAAAGACCTAAGAAAGAAGCTCATTCTACTTTTGTGAGCATAATTCCTTGCACGACAGAACCTGAGCTCTGGAGCACCCAGCACAGTATACAACATCCAGGACTGTAGCAGCTACCTCATCACTCGATGCTGAGCAAATAAAGTAAGGGAACATGAAAACTGCTATTAGCAGGGTTGGGAGTATAAAGGTTATCCTGGAACCTTGCTCCATTTCTCTTCAGTAATTTGCCTGGTTCGGTTTTGGACAAACGCAAAATAACAATCTCAGATGCTTGTTTTATCATCAGCTAGCACTGACTGGGTGCAAACCATCGGACAGCACGCATGTAACAACATCTATTGAACGTAGAGTTAGCTAAAGCCTGAGAAGCAGGGCTGTAGAGCCATTACCCGAGTGGCCAACCACACATCACATCCAACTGACAATTTCTGAAGGCCTGAAAACAAAGATCCCAGGGTCTCTTTACAGCAGTGATAGCATACAGAAGACTTGATGCCTTTGAATTGTGATGCTGGAGAAGACTCTTGAGAGTCCCTTGGATAGCAAGAAGATTCAACCAGTCCATTCTAAAGGAAATCAGTCCTGAATATTCATTGGAAAGACTGATGCTGAAGCTGAAGCTCCAATACTTTGGCCATCTGATGTGAAAAGTCAACTCCCTAGAAAAGACCCTGATGCTGGGAAACACTGAAGTCAAAAGGAGAAGGAGGGTGACAGTATGAGATGGTTATATAGCATTACTGACTCAAGAGATCTGAAGCTGAACAATATCTGGGAAGATGGTGAAGGAAAGGGAAGCCCAGGGTGCTGCAGTCCATGGGGTCGCAAAGGTCGAACACGACTTAGCAACTGAACAACAACAATGGATTATAAATCAGTAATTTGTGTTCCCATCCTGAGGAATAAGAAAAATTTTTTAAAGAAGCAGAAAACCGTAATTCAGCTGAGAACTTTCACTTCATCAACTCTTATGCCAGAAGGAAGTTGGAGAAATGTCCAGAGGAAGCAACTACTAAAGACATCACAGATAATACCCCCCTCAGAAGTATTACAGGGCGTGTGTGAGAGAGAAGGGAAATGTGTATCGGACTTCTGCTGCTGGGAACTAACGGGTGATCTAATGGCCAGCAGAAGCTAGCTTTTTAAAATCATGTCCCGTGAAAATCAGAATATTACAATTTGAACTTCAGGGGTTCTAGCCCAGTTTTCTCTTTCAGGTAGGAAAGCCAAGGCTGAGTGGTCACTGACTTGTCTACTGACCGTATAACACTTAATCTGTGGAAGACTGGATAGAGCGCAGTCCTCAGAAGCCTAGCCTCATCCTAGAAAGCCACTCTCAAGTCTGAAAGTAAACTTCACAAGCAATCTTCCACCTTGTTTGAAACCTCTTTTTGGTCTTACTTTATGTTCCAAACAAAAATACCCATCAAGGGCTTATTTGGCCAATTGCCAGAAGGATATTAAAAAAAAAACAACAAAAACTGAGGGATTTTATTTGATTGTGTATTTATCCAAGAAATAAAATCTTTACATGGAAAAATTAGCTGTCAGTTTTGTGGATGATGATGGTTCAACTGGTTCAACATTTCCAAGTTATGTGCTGCTCAGTGTAAGGAGCTGGACACAATGGAGCGACTAAGCACACATGAAAAAAAGCACACAGTGTAAGGGTCTAGAGGGCCATGTTCACCGTCATTCAGCCTCTACAGAGAGCTCAACCAACAGCACGGCGCAACGCTGCTCTCATAGGCCAGGATCCTGGGTTCTTCCTCTGCCCCTTCTCTTCAGTGTTTCTTGTTCTGCTGGCCATTAGCATCAGAGGAAAACTCCCTTTCCCCTCCTCTCCTTTCTTCTCTTTTCTTTCTTTCAGACCCTAAGACTCTGAAACAGCTTATCTCTGACTCAAATGCAGCTAGAAGTACAAAAGAAGAGCAGACACAAGGGGATCAATAAACACAGCAGAAAAATAGAGAAAAGGTATGAAGCAGCTGACAATAATGCAGTTTTGAATGGGTGGGACTTCACCTCAAAATACCTGCATTTTAAGGCTAGCTTCAGTATTGATTCACACTGGAGCCTTTAAAAGAGTTTAATGGATTTGATCACAATTTTAGCAGCTCTTATGAAAAATGTTCTGTGAAATTAGGATGTTGTAGATCATATTATACAGAAACCAGTTCCCTACAGAAATGGTCTGAGTCATTCAGGTTTTCCACTAGATTGATGTTGTTTTTGACATAAATGGAATGCTGCCCATGGACCAGGACCAGACATCAGCAGAGGGAACTGGAGCAGCATAACAATGGGGTCTGTTCTGCGTTCTTATGTGGATTATTCTACTCAAAAACACTCGCACCTTATACCACCACCCTGCCTGGTTTGTGCTATTATCAACCAAAATGCTGAGCTTAATGAAGAACTTGGTGGCATCTTTAAACTCAAACAGTATCTGCGTATCATTAAGTCACTGCAAGTTCACAAAAGATGGGCCCATAGGGCTTTGGGTTGGTACATATCGTATCAGAGGTGGGCTTATGTACTTCAGAGAGATGGTGTGAAATAGTCACCATGAGAGGAGACTTGGGGTTAGTCTTCCTTGAATAGAATCCAAAGCAGAGGTTGTCACTAAATTGGGCAATTTATCTAATTGCTCTTTCCCTCAGAATCCTCAGCTTCTAAACAGGCATGATGATAACAACATAATAAAGACTAAATGCATTAACACATATATAAATGCTTGGAAGAGCACATAATAAGCACTTAATAAATGTCTTTATTTACTGACATACAAAAAAAAGATTAGCAAGATACTCTTAAGTGACTGAAGCAATTGCAGAACAACATGTATATCCATTTTAAATATTAAAAAAACAGCAACATAAAATACATTTTCTAACAGTAAATATGTCCATATAGTTGCATAGCAAGTGAACTGAAAAGATACACTTCATACTGATAATGGTGGTTGCCTTCGAAGAAGACATTAGATTTGAAGAGGCTGGTCAACAGGTACCTCAGTCTTATTTGTAATGTTAAAAAAATTTTTGTGTTACATATTTTATAAAAATCTATACATGAAATGTAATTAAAATTAGCAAAGAAGAAAAAGCACACATTTAGTATATTTTCTTTTAGAAACATCTTAATTTCATTCTAATCTGATAGCTCTAGTGTTCTAGGACTCAGATGTTGATATCAGCCCAGGATACCCAGTCAAAGTCCCCGTGACCAACAGCCTGCCCTGACATGACAAGGCTGTCTTTCATCACATACATGGAGACTGCCTGCTTGGCCATTTTACTGCCAGATGATTTGGACTAAAGAATACCCTTTAGCTTCCTTCCAGCTACTTCTCTGTTTTAGTGCTGTAGGGGAAGATGTACTGAATCAGATATGGTAATTTGAGGTCAAGTTATACAACTTCAGCTCACCTCATGATAGCACTTTGGTTAGGAACCCACCCATAAGCAACTCTTACTCTACACTCTATTAATAGTTGATTTCTTTACAACCACCCAAAACCTGACAAATTTTATACCCCAGGTAGTATTCATCAAATTTTAGGAGGCTGACTTGATTTCTTACCCTTTTAGATCAATCAAAAGATTACTGTTTCCTAATTTTTAATTAGGTCTGACTTTATTGTTGTATATATGTTATTTGCTCATCTTTGAAAAATATTGAGGAATACTATTTACCTCTTTATCAACAAATACAATCTCAAAACTATCCATGATCTTTGAAACATAATTTGGCTATTTGTTTTAATGTAGTGATTTTCCAGTACAGTCTGGTATTTAACTTAGCCTTCTTCAGTTTATGGTCAATCTACACTCCTATTCTCAGAGTAGAGAAAGATCCAGATTTTGCTGTCCATATCTTTTAAGACTATACTTTCAGGGGTCATTTCTGTAGTTCATATCTCAGGAATGACTCTTTAGAAATGCCACTAGACTAGCCTACCCATAGAAGAAGTGGCTATAAGTTAGAAAAACAACAACAACAAAAAAAACTGTATGAGCTATCCTAAATTCCACCATATATCACTTGAAACACTTGAACAAGTTGCTTGATTCTGAGAATATAAAGCAATTACAGAATTTAGATTTAGACAAGGCATTTCAATATCTTAGGACTCCTTCATTGTCAGCAGTCTTTAGACTTTGACAGAAAAGATCTGCATTACCTAAAATTTGAATAAATGTTAAATCAAATCTGCAGTACATCATGAGAAACTCTGGGCTGGAGGAAGCACAAGCTGGAATCAAGATTGCTGGGAGAAATATCAATAACCTCAGATATGCAGATGACACCACCCTTATGGCAGAAAGTGAAGAGGAACTAAAGAGCTTCTTGATGAAAGTGAGAGTGAAAAAGTTGGCTTAAAGCTCAACATTCAGAAAACTAAGATCATGGCATCTGATCCCATCACTTCATGGCAAATAGATGGGGAAACAGTGGAAGCAGTGGCTGACACTATTTTTCTGGGCTCCAAAATCACTGTGGATGGTGATTGCAGCCATGAAATTCAAAGATGCTTGCTCCTTGGAAGGAAAGTTATGACCAACCTAGACAGCATATTCAAAAGCAGAGACATTACTTTGCCAACAAAGGTCCATCTAGTCAAGGCTATGGTTTTTCCAGTGGTCATGTATGGATGTGAGAGTTGGACTCTAAAGAAAGCTGAGGGCCAAAGAATTGATGCTTTTGAACTGTGGTGTTGGAGAAGACTCTTGAAGAGTCCCTTGGACTGCAAGGAGATCCAACCAGTCCATCCTAAATTCCATCAGTCCTGGGTGTTCATTGGAGGGACTGCTGTTGAAGCTGAAACTCCAGTACTCTGGCCACCTGATGTGGAGAGCTGACTCATTTGAAAAGACCCTGATGCTGGGAAAGATTGAGGGCAGGAGGAGAAGGGGACAACAGAGGATGAGATGGCTGGATGGCATCACCGACTCAATGGACATGGGTTTGGGTGGACTCCGGGAGTTGGTGATGGACAGGGAGGCCTGGTGAGCTGCAGTTCATGGCGTCGCAAAGAGTCAGACACGACTGAGCGACTGAACTGAATACTGAACTGAATAAATCAAATCAAATGGGCAAACTGGCTGGGAACTGCAGACTTCTCTGAGTAGGACTATGAAATCAAGTGCAGAACTTGGGTCTAGGAAGGCGGATTATACGAATGTCCTTTTCTTAACATTCTAGAGTCTTTGACATGACAATAAACAAGCTTCTGTGTTCTTACTCAGGGTCTCCTACAGGTATCAAAATTAGCTTTTCTGTCAAAAATCTCTAGATATGAGTAATCACAAGCATGCTAATTAGGTGACTCCCCAAATTATATATTTGATGCTACATCTTCCTTGATTATAGTATGGAAAGAATACTATAAAATACTACATAAAATCTGAATAAAATTCAGATGTGAATGCCTTTGGTAGATTTTATGCCTTTGGTAGAGAATAACCTGTTACCTGAGATGAGAGTTGTTTGCTTCCTAAATGGGAAAGTATCTTTTGACTAGAGGAAAGACTGAGTTATGTATGGAAGATTTAAGAAAACTTAAAATTTACAATATGTATAAGAATAATAGATATGTATAAGAACTTCTTAAGTACTTGAAAATATTGTCAGTTGCTAATAGTACATAAAAAGGAAATCAAATATAACAAATTTCATAAATGCAATTTAAAATGTTTGCAGATGTTCAATTAGCTAAGTCCGTATATAGGAACTAAACATTCAAAGATCACTTAGTATTGATTTGCAAATCAAATTTAAAAACTGTGTTTTTGATAATGTAACTTGAATAAATCAAACATTAAAACCACAATAAAATCAGAATGACTTTTTGGTACCCCTAAACTCTTCTGTTTCATCCAAAAAAAAAAAAAAACCTCACAAGCAACAGAATTTTTAGTATACCTACATTCTAATGTTTCCTAACTTTTTTCATAAGTGGAATTTCCTATAGTTCTCATAAATAATCAGGGCCAGTATTGAAGTAGAGCATTACTTCATGTCCACCTACAAGAATTCAATTATAATCTGATGCCTGTGCCCCACAGTAACAGAAAAACTTTAAGGCACTGAATCTTTATTGGAACAACATGGTTGGCAGATTGTTCAGAACCATGCATACAAGATAAGTTTCTGGTCCCAATTCTGGAAACAGCTGTTCATTTTTTGAGTTTTAATTCTCTAGATGCTATGATCCCATGATTGATCCTGTTTACCTCTTGGCTGATAGAATAAATTTCACCTTAAACAAAATCCTGAATAATCCACAGGAACCCACTGTGCACACTACATATACAAATCACTTTGTGCACTTTCTACTTTTATATCCCCCCATCCGAACTTCCTATTCTTTTAGTCATCTTACCTTAGCATAACCATATGGCGTCTTCCAAACTATGTAACTATGACTCCATGGTGAACCACATTATAAAACAAAAGAAACATTTCAAAACACAGCTATCTTGTATAATTTCCTTGAAAAGGAGTTATATTCCACATTTGGGTCAAAACTGTCCTTACTTCCAGAAGATCACAATCTACCTTCTAGTTCAACTGGCTCTTGAATTTTACTCAAAAGCCAAAATAAAATAGGAAGCAGCTCACTTTTCTTAAAATTAACAGAAAATTACTAAGCTTAAGCTCATTCTGACAAAAATCACTTGCTTTCTATCAAAACAACTCTAGCTCTCTTCTAGCACTCATACATACCTCAGAATGACTGAAGGGTCTGCTGACTTCTGTGAACTTATGAAGATGCAGTGAGAAATATGAACCAAGGAGAGTTGCCATTTTGCAACTCAATACCTCCTTTTGAATGCCTCGTTGATTTGGCAACAAAAGTCTTAATGGCTTACACGTAGACAGATGCAAAACTCGCACAAAACTAGACAGGCAATTTAAGTGCTTTGCTTTCTGGGTAAGAGAACAGATTTTGGCTTTAATTATATGCCAGGAAACAATCAATAAGTATTGATTTCTCACTTATTTGGCTTGTTCATTAAAATTTTCCACAGTGATTTACTGGGAATGTTCAACCTTTAATTAGAGCAAATCAATAATATTTCATGGTCAAAATTACTTACTGGGGATTAAAAGTTACTGAAAATAATTTGTTCAGGAAAAATGAAAATTGTGAAAGTATACCAAGAAAAGATATCTATATGCATGATAAAGAAAGCTTGAATCTCGCTGAGAATTCTCCCCTGCCTCAATTTAGAACTGAACAATGCGGCAGCGTGGAATAACCCTCCACTGCTCTGCGTCTCGTGCTCTGGGACAGGGCACTCCTGATAACGGAGAACAAGCGTGCACTTTCCTTTTATTATCTTGCCGTTTCATGAATTCTGACTTTAATTATGGCTTTAACTTTTGTTTAATATTCTGGATTCCAGTGCTCAAAGTGAATGTTTAGTGTATTCTCAGACTCCATCAGTAAATAAATCAGATGTGGTGATAGGAGTCTGGCCTGGCCTAGAATCCACAGGTATCAGAAAAGAGCTGCTAACAATGAGGACTCGGGGAAAAGCAGAAAAGACAAAGACAACACAAGGTTACAGCCTCAGCAAAAAATGATTTTCTGGAGGAGTCCAAAGTCTAAGAACTTTCTTATCAATATAAATGTATGGTGGATGCTGACTTTTTCTTTTCCCTTAAAAATCTTAAACTAGTATTTATTTTAAGCCTAAAAAAAAACCTTTGTGGTTTTTCTCATTCTCATCTTTTAATTATGCTACTTAAATTTTTTATATTTAAAAATATTTTATTTAAGCAAAAAAGTATACCATCTATATAAGTCATATAGAGACAGGAGAGGGAACAAGACACTTATGTACCTACTATTGAGTCTAAGAAATAAAATTATGACTTCTGAAGCCCTCTCTATGCCCTGTTCCTAGGTGTAACCCTTGGTTTTTTTTCTCCTAGTTATTCCACAAAAGTATCTCTAAAGAATATATTGATTAATTTTGCTTGTTTTTTAAACTTTACATACATGGTAATGAACTGTATATAATATTCTTCAAATCATTTTTCTTTTTGTCTGCTCAACATTATGTTCAAAGGTTTGGATTAATTACCTTTTAACTGTAGCTATCATGAATGATGTTGCTGTGCATTTTTGAATATGTCTCCTGGAACACAGCAAGAATTTCTGGAGAACACTCATTTACACACAGAAGTGAACATTCTGGGCCATAAAATTTGCATGTATTCCATTTTACTAGATAATTCAAATTGTTTTAACAAAATAGTTGTATGAGTTTTCCTTTTTTCCCCTACATACTAGCTATCACATATTACCATGAAACTTTATCTTTGTCAATCATTTTATTCTTATTAATAAGGTTGAACATTTATGTTCACCAACCTTTGGGTTTCTTCTTTTGTGAACAGATTGCTTATGTGTTTTGTCCATTTTTCTATTATGTTAGTTGTGTTTTTTTATGATTGGGTAAGTTTTAAGTATATTGTGTTATTGGTATAACAATAACCATCTTTTTTCTTAGTTACGTGGGCTATAAATAGCCTCTCTCAATTTTTGGCTTCTAAGTTTTACTAGTGTCTTTTCATAGTCAGATTTTCTTAATATTATTGTGCTCAAATTTATCAAATTTTGCTTATGATTTGGAAATTTTTGTATTAAATAAGATATCACATGAGCATTCTCCTACATTTTCTTCTAAAAGTTTTAAATGCTGCCTTTCATTGTCGAGACTTTAATCCATTTGAAATCTATTTCACGAATGGTATGAGATCAGATCCAATTTCAGTTTTCTCTTGAGTGGTCAATTTTTCCAGCTATCTGTTGGTCCATCCTTTCCCCACTAAGCTGTCATGTCTGCTTTGTATTACTCTCAAACTAACATGAATGGATCAGTCTGTTTCTGGACTCTGTTCTGCTGCACTGGTCTACTTGTCAGTTGCTGAGATTACACCACACTGTCTTAATACTGTTGCTTTACAATGAGTCTCAGGAACTAAAAGAACAAGTTCCCTCACCTTGGTATTCTTCAGGAATATCTTGATTATTCTGGGCAACAAGTTGTTTGTCCACCTACATTTTAGAAACAACCTGTCAAGTTCCGAAAAATCACCTGGTCAAATTCTGATGGAAACTGCATGGAAATATATAGATTAGTTTGGCATAATGTCATTTTTTCAATATTGAGCCTTCCTATCTCTTTTGATTCATACAGGTCTTCTTGAATGTCTTTTCACGGATCTTGAGTTTATTCTGTTAAATTCACACTGGATACCTTATATTTTTTTGTTGCTATCATAAATGGTAGCTTGTAAAAGAATGTTAAATTCCATAATTCTGATGATCTGAAGACTCTTGAGGTTTTCTTATGTATTTAATTTTATTACTGGTGAATAATGGTAACGTTGCTTCTTTTCATTCCTTGTATCTTTTCTCTCTTATCTCTTATCTTGCCTACTTCTTGATAGGACCTCTAGGACAACATTGAGTAGATGTGTAATAAACAGTTATGGTGAAATGTTAAAAATAGTCTTCATTTTAAAGGGAATTCTTGATTTTAACATTTCACCACCAAACATGATAACTGACAAAGACTTGTTACCCTCATATAACAAGAAAGTTCATATGTATTTCTAGTTTAAGAAACATTTTATCATGAATAAGTGCTCAACTTTATTTAGTGTTTGTCTTCATCTAATAAGATGATCATATACATTTTTCTTCTAGTTAATGTGTGAATTATATGAGCTTTCTAATATTAAACGAACTTTGTCTTTCTTACATAGACACAGGTGGTCATGATAATGTATATGAAGATCTTCAAAATGTATATCTAGATTCAACATTTATCTTTGTGAACAAGTAGTTTGTTTTAAATAAAGAGAATTCTGACCAGTTAGTGGGTGTTCACTCTGCTCATCTGAAAATACAGGAAGAACTCTATTCCGGAACACAACTGTGTTAGTTTAAGCTGCTTAAACCTGTATTAACCCTGTATCCAACCTAACTATCAACTACACAGATATATACTACATTAGCTATACAAAAAGATATACTCACGGCATTTACCAGGGAGTATAAACTTTAACCGTCTATAAAAAGCTCACTAAGCATGACACTTGTATAAAAGAATGCTTTTTAAAGAAAAACAAATCTCCAACTCTTTGAGAATATTTATGAAATCTTTACTCAGTAATGCAGGTCACACTCCAATTATGGAAGATATTTTTTATGCTTAACTATGGTAGGGACTTGTTCTCAAACAAAACAAGTCATGACTTTACATGGAAACAACACATAGATTATTTTTAATAAAATGAATCCTGGTAATAAAACTTGTCCATTCGATTTCAAATATTGGTTACAAGATATAGCCACTGATTCTTTCATGTTTAGAAATTCTTTGTCATTATTCAAAAAATTGTTTTGAATCATGAAAATAAACTTATTTACAAACAAAACCCCCACAACAGTTGAGTGGGAACGTCTTAATGAAGAGTCAATCCATCTTCTCCAGCAAATATTCTAAATTTTATCTATAGGTATTCACACACAAAAAAGAATAAAGTTAATATAGGAAAAAATAAATAAGAAAAGAAATTCCCATTTGATTAATCCAAAAGAAGGCAAGAAAGTAGATAAAAAGAACAAAGAAAGATTTACAAACAGTAAGATGTTAAATTTAAACTCAATGTATCAATAAATAAATAAATAGAAACTTTCTAAAGTTGAGAAAAAAATTTAAACATAAGATCGAGACTTTAATAAAAATAGGCAACCATCCATTGTTTACAAAAGGCAGACAATTTGTAATAAAAGAATGGAAAAAGACATCTCACAGACACTAAAAGAAAGATAACATAGCCCTTCAAATATCAAACAAAATCAATAATAAGGTCAATTACTAGAAATAAAGAGGGACATTTCCTAATGATCAGAGGTCAATCTACTAACAGTTATTTACTTTCCTTTGCTCTTTTTGATAAAGACTTTATTTAAATATGAGTGAATTATCAAAAAATGATTCAATTCAGAAAAATCAGATTCAGTGCAAACCAACACGCTAACAACTGGGTCACAACAAGCAAGGATAGGGCCAATGACCAAAGAACTGGCTTGTGTGAATACCTAAGCAGGCTCAGAGACTTATGTCCATAAGTCCCAGGTCTTCAACTTACTGAGTTCAGGATTCAAATGTAGACTACTATCTTAGAGATCTACTTTTAAGAAATCTTGGGCTTTAATGCCAACAGCCAAACCATTTTGTGGAAAAAGACTAAGGGAAAGCAGAAACAGCAGGAAGGTATTATTTTCTCTAAGTTATTCTTAAATAACCTAAAAGGTAGCTAAGAAATATTTGTATTTTTAAAGATCTCAGAATTGACTAATTAATTCCAGCCACAGTCTATTACGAAAGTGGCTTCTCTGGTGACTTAGATGGTAAAGAATCTGCCTGCTAGGCGGGAGACCTGGGTTCGATCCCTGGCATGGCAACTCCCACTCCAGTATTCTTGCCTGGAAAATCCCCACGGACAGAGAAACCTGGCGGACTACAGTAGATGGGGTTACAAAGAGTCGGACATGACTGAACGACGAAGCACAAGACTTTCCTATAATCTGCTATCTTGCAATTTAAGTCGTTTTCTTCTTGCACAGTTTTCCTTAGAGTTAAGAAATAGAAAGTAACTAAAGGAACTAAGGATAAAATGCTTTATATATAATATTCCATGTTCATACTTTGGAGAAGATAACATTCAGTGTTATTTAACCAGTGGTCTACTGGCTGAGTAGATGGGTATGAAATAAAACAAGTATTTGGTAGTAATGCCCAAAATTCAAAGGGATCCTTGAATCACACTTACAAACCTACTAGTGACCCAGTTCCTGTTATGCCTCAATGCTATTAATGGTATTGCTTTGGATTTTCTGACTTCTTATGATTTCAGCCTTTTCTGAAGGCAGAGTTCCCATCAGTTGTCTAAGAGAAGCAGCGGATTCCAAAAAAGCAGTACAGTTCAGCTGCATAGTTAAGAACATGGGCTGTAGAGCTGGATGAGAACAGCTCTCCTGCTCACTGAGCATGTATGCTGTATCCTTCATCACTCAGTCGTGTCTGATTCTTTGTGACCCCCATGGACTGCAGCCCACCAGGCTCCTCTGTCCATGGGGATTCTCCAGGCAAGCATACTGGAGTAGGTTGCCATGCCCTCCTCCAGGGGATCTTCCCCACCCAGGGATTGAACTAAGGTCTCTCACATTGTAGGCAGATTCTTTACCGTCTGAACCACCATAGTGAGCCTGGGCAGAGGGCTTAATTTCTTCACATACAGTTTCTGATCTGTAAAATGGGATGACAGCAATACTATTCTTAGGGCTGTTGTGAGAATTAAATGAATTATTATGAGTAACTTAAAGCACTGCCTGCCCTGTAGAACTATTGCATTGTTTCCCAGAAATATTTTAAGTGAAGTATAGTTGATTTACAATATTGTGTTAGAAAGTATTGCTTATTATCATTATTGTTGATTTTGCAAATGTTATCTTTTTCCATTAATAGAGTTTTTAATTTCTAAGAAAAAACAAAACTGTTAATGGGTCACAATGCTTATAGAATTAAGTACAAACTTTTCTTCATGCATCCAAAGCCTACCTTTACTCCAAAAATACCCTACGACACACCTTGAATGTAAGGTCCCACCTTTAACATAAGGTTTCTGAATCAGGAAAAATTATTCTAATTTTATTCACTTTTTTCCCATCTTAAACCTCCCTCTCCATCTCTTAAAATGTTTATATTATCTATTCATTTCACACCAAACCTTTCCCTGGTGGCTCAGTATTTAAAGAATCCGCCTGCAATGCAGGAGACCTGGGTTTGATCCCTGAGGAGAAAGAAATGGCAACCCACTCCTGCATTCTTGCTTGGAGAAGTCCATGGACAGAGGAGTCATAGGGTTATAAGAATCGGACACGACTCAGCAACTAAACCAACCAAAACCTTCTCCTGCCTCATCTGGAATACCTGGAGGCTCAGGAAGAGCATGTTATTTAAGTGAGTTTTTTTAGGGAATTTAATTAAACTACAACTACAACTCTTCCTTCTACCAGGATCTCTCCAACAAGCCTGTTCTCTACTCTTTTCCTAATCCTGACTTGAACATCTGGGTGGCAACAGACATTTCTCGTCACTTCAGGGCCTCTGGATGCAAACTGGAGAACTCTTATATAGACCAGCATTACTCAGACACTAAGAAATCACAAACATGAAACATGGCAGCAGGACGAAACTGTCATTTTTCACATCCTGAGACACATGTAAACTAGGACCTGCCAGACATGCTGGTGTAAACTAGAAGTGCTTGAGTCTGTTGTGTCTCTTGGTGAAAAAAAACAAAACAAAAAACTGTTATACTTGCTTTATGTACTTCAAGAAAAAAGTATCAAACTGTGTTAAATAATATGTTTGTATACATAATCTGCCAACTTTTTTTTTTTTGCTACATGGTGCAGCTTGTGGGAAGCTTAGTTCCCAGACCAGGGATTGAATCTGGGACCCTCGTCAGTGAGTGTGAAGAGTCCTAACCACTGGACTTCCAGGAAATTCCCAATATGTCCACATTTCAATGAGATATTTCAGTAGGCTTAGTTTATAGAAAAAGCCATATGTATGATGTTTGAATAGAAATTGAACTGTGGTAAATTTCTGCATGATTTGAAAAATGGTTTTATCACTCTAAATATGTACAATAATTTAATAAGAGAGTCACACAATTAATCCATCCACAGTTGGGAAGCTTGTTCCTAAAAGAGGATGAGTTCTTGAGAACAAGTGACTGCTTACATGCTCTTTCTTTCCTCCTCTTGCTTTTCTGCTTCCTTCACCCTCTCTTTCCTTTTCTTTCGCTATTTCATTCCAACACGGTTTTTCACTGACCTGTAATTGATAATCCTTTTGCTTCACTGAGCTGACTCAGACCCAAAAAAATGCTAAACCACTCTTTCTATCAACAAGACTCCAGTGCTTAGAAAACAAATGAGAGCTGGACAGTCTACAGGAGGTGAGGCGACAAAGCCCTGCACCTCAAGGGTGAAAACTAGCAGAAGCGACCTCCACTGCTGTATCTGTCCTGGGGCAAAAAGGTGTGTGCTTGGGGGTGGGGTGGCAATTAAATGCCAAATGACCTGTGTTTGGTCCGCTGCTTTACTTCCTTTTCTAAACCTCCACGACTTCAGCGTTCCCTAGCAACAGAAGCAAAGGATCAATTTAGAAAAGTGCTTTCCAGAGCATTCCTATCTAGCTACTGACCAAGCCATTTTAGTTTATGTGATCAAGCAATTGAAATTCAAGGAGATTTATCGCTGACTGTCCTCGGCAGCAAAACTGGAAGAGGACCGTTTGATATGTATGCTGCTAATGTCTGAGATGACTGATTCCACCTCTACCGCACAAGCACGAATTGGTTTCAGGGAGAATTAGTAGTCTCTGCATTTCACCGGGAACCGACAGTGTTGCTAGGGAAACTGATAATTATGTGGCAAAATGGAGGGTGTAGGATAGAAGAAAAAGAAGAAATGTAAGGTTCTGAAGAAATGTAAGGTTCTGATCCAAATCAACATATTAACAATAAAGTATGTTGATCTTCTGTAGTCACATAATTTAATAAATACTGTTAATTATATGTTTGACAAGATACTGATTTCTGAACTAAAAGAAATTAATCAGATGTTGCAAAGTCACTGGTTACTGATAATATTTTGTGTATGGCACAGCAGGAATATATATTTATTATAAAAACTACAGTGAATCTGAAGAATTAAAATATTCAAAAAAGTGGGAAAAAACACACTGATTTGATTTCCATTTTTTAAGAAAATCAGCTTACAGAGTTTCAGATATAAAAATTGTAACTCTATAATGCTCTAATAAAATTTTTTTTTTCATCTCAAACACTGTTTAAGGGGGAGAATAAAGAAGTGTTGCTATTTTTATATTATGCATAGTAAAAAAAAACCAGCCTAGAGAAGTTGAATGACCTTCCTGAAGTCACACACTTCTTCAGTTAGTGGTAATGTTGGTGCGAAACACTTTTCTTTCACCACTGGGAGGCATTATTTACAGACTATGTCATAGTAAGGGAAACAGCAAAAGGATGTAAACTTAGTGAAGAGACTCAAATCTCTAAATATTACTTCAATTTTAAATGAAAATTTCCAATACTTTCATTTTTAACAGCTAAGAGTTTAGTTCTGAAAGCTAATGATATGATATTAAAACTTGCTTATCCAGAAAATCTCATTGGAGACATTGTAATATGTGTGAAAGAGCATCAGAGAATCACATAGCTCATTAGTGACCTCAGTTTTACTGCATGTCAAACCACTGCTTGTGAGTTGTCAGTCCCTTCATGACAATGCTACGGCGTGACAGTCTTTTATTTTCACTCTTTCTAACATCCACTAGGTAGAAATTTTAAGAGATGAAATTGAAAGTTTTATGTCTTCCTATGTATTCATGTTAATAAATTCTTAACACATTTTTAAATTTATAAATATACTACACATATTAAAGCATTCACATTCTTATACACGCAATCCATGTACAGATGCGTTGGCGGAAGAAAATAAGTGATTCATTTATGGTTGGTATATGAACAAAGATCATTTCCTTTATTAATATTTTCATTATTAATAGAAAATGTTTCTAGTGTTTTGGTCTGATTTGGTCTTTGACAGGAAAGAATGAGACATATATACAAGTCATCAAGGTAAAAGCAGAAAACTATACAGAACTTCTTAACTCAATGAATTCTAAATGATGGAAGTGGGCAGTCAGCCTTCTGATGTTATAAAAAAGATCTTTACTCTAGGGACTAAAAAATCATAATCCTTAAGCAGTAACTCACCCTAGATGGGATAAACTATCAGTTTAAGGCAGTTCATTAAACGTATCAAGTTTATGTGGTTTAAAATTAGTATCTGGCTTGTCAAACTTGAAATTTTGTTGTTTGTTTACTTCAAAGATTTATTTTTGATAAAACAAGAGCAAAATGATAGGTTACTATTTTGACAAGCCCTTTCTTCTTTCCCAAAGCAGGAAAGCTTTTGCACCTTTTAAATCTCTGAGTAAAACAAAGAAGAATGTAAGGCCAAATTTTATAGCTGTTAAAAACCATTTTTATGGTTAGGTTGAACAAACCTTGACTTAGGCCATCTTGACAAGATGTCTGCTTGATATCCAAGTTCTCCAAGGTATCTCCTTTAGAGACCTCACCAAGAGATGTCCTTCTCTCAAAGATGTTGTTGTTGTTGTTAACTTGAGTCCCATTTTGCTTCAGTAGCCTGAACACCTCAGCTTCCAAATCTCTAATCTAAGAGAGAGGGAAAAAAAAAAAAAAAAAAACCACTCATAAAACCATAAAGCAGCACTCTTCTTCAAGCACTAGGCAAAACTACCCTATTATTCTTTTTCTTTAATTTTATTAAAAGGTAGTTGATTTACAATATTGTGTTAAATTCTGCTGTAGAGCAAAGTGACTCAGTTTTATGTATATATGTATATATACACGCACACATGTGTGTATATATATATATATTCTTTTCCACTATGATTTATCATGGGATTCCCTGGTAGCTCAGTTGGCAAAGAATCCACCTGCAATGCAGGAGACTCAGGTTTGATCCCTGGGTCAGGAAAATCCCATTGAGAAGGAAATGGCAACCCAATCCAGTATTACCTGGCAAATCCCATGGAGAGAGGAATCTGGTGGGCTACAGTGTATGGGGTCACAAAGATAAATTCTATGATTTATCTTTTTATTATACTCTATGATTTATCACAGAGTATTGAGTATAGCTCCCTGTGCTATACAGTAAGACCTTGCTGCTTATCCAACCTATGCATAATAGTCTGCATCTGCCAGTCCCAAACTCCCAGTCTTTTTATCGCCTCCCCTTAGCAACCACAAGGCTGTTCTCTATGTCTGTAAGTCTTTTTTTATTTCATAGATATGTTCATTTTGGTAGTATTTTAGATTCCACATATGAGTGATATCATATGGTTTTTGTCTTTGTCTTTCTGACTTATTTTGTTTAGTATGAGAACCTCTAGGTCCATCCATGTTGCTGTGAATGGCATCATTTCATTCTTTTTAATGGTTGAGTACTATTCCACTGCATAAATGCACCATATCTTCTTTACGCATTCATCTGTGACAGACACTTAGGCTGTCTCCACGTCTTAGTGTCTGCAGTGAATCATCCTGACATGGACACAGGGGTGCGTGTGTCTTTTCAAGTTAAGTTCTGTCTGGCTATTCTGTCATCCAGTGGCTCTGTGCACAGGACTCACCCGCACTTGCAAGCCTTGAACTTCCACAAGATGAGCTTTCTCCAAATCTTCTATTTTCTTTCTTTCTGCTTCCTGTCTTTTGATGAAATCAAGTTCTCTTAAGGAGAAAATAATAGATCTCAGTGCATCAAATACTCAATAAATGAGGAAATATAAAAATTCTTATCTGAAGCAATGAGCCACACAGTGAAATAAGTAACTAGACAGCTATTTAAATAAATAAAACTCACTCACAGAGAAAAGGTATCTAGTAATGAAAGCAAATAAAATGTTTTAAAGATATACAAAGTAAATAAAAATGCTTTGATTCTGCTTACTGAGATTTTCATTTGTAGCTCCTGATTCTGGAGCACCTGTTCATATTTGGATAGAAGCTACTGAACTAATAATGACCCACCTTGGTAATTTAGTGGAGATAATTACATGTTCAGTAGAAATAATTCCACATTTATAAAGTCATTTACCTAGTAAACTGATGGAATGGATGGTAGAGTTTTTAAAAGATAATTATTATAAGACTGCTTCTTAGAAATGACAATAGGCTGAATGGGCCAGAAACACAGAGGGGAAGCTGTCATTACACATCTGAGGATATCATGAGGACAAGGAGAAATATCAAATGTGGTAGAATTTATTATAAAATTATTACATGAAATAAGAGTTAGGAATACTTTTAATAAGAATTAAAATAGAGATGTATTGAATTCACAGTTGTAAGAACAACTGCTTCCTTTTTAAGATACTTTTATAGCAATACCTTTTAAACATTAAAACCATTGTTTCCATGATAGGAAATAACAGATACCATGAATCTTACATATATGCTTGGCTTTTTTTACTAGAGTTACTTTCTAAGTAACTGATGAAAAAATATGGTAAGAATCTTCCTGGTCTCCCTGAGATTACACCAAGATCCAACAGATGGAAGCAAAGCAGCATTAGCTTGAAAATACGTGTTGAAATTTAAAAGCCAAGTGTGGTGATGGTCTCTCACTGTAGTGAACCAAGGACCTTGTGATTCTCTCACAAGGAAAGGAAAGTAACAGGGCAAGGGGTCTTGTCAGTCAGTATTCCCACTATCTGTAGTGGGAAAATTCTTTAGTTAACTGATTCTAAGAACAGAAACAGAAGGCCCCAGTTGCTGCTTTGTACGCACCATATCCAACAGTCATTTTGCATGACTTCAACTTGGCTTCTTGCTTCTAAATTACATACGTTTCAAAAGGACAGAGGTTCAAATGCTTTAACAGTTACAATAAATGATTAACCAACAGCAAAAACAAGAACAAAACAGGAGGTTGCCAAAAAATTACAGAAGAAACAAAATATAATCGCACGTGAAACACTGATGTAAGAGATTTCTAAAACGTACTGTCTATTTATTAAGTATGCTCCTTAAAGGGATGACTCTGAGGTCATCTTTTGTTTTCCACTAGATACTACAAAACTACTGGATATAAGACTTCTTTAGATGCACACAAAAATCGTTACATCATTAGAAGCTGCTTACTTTTGTTGAAAATCCTTGATCAGTTTCTTTGCCTTGTTGTACTTCTTTTCCAAGGCCTGATACTGGCTTTGAGTCTCTTTGAGGTGCTCGTTCACTGTGTGGCATAATGTTTGGGCCTCAATCCAGTAGCTCTCCAACTTCATCATTCTTTCTTTATTCTCTTCTATATTCTGTTGAAGTTGAGTTTTTTCTAGTTCCCACCTCACTTTCTCATTTTCTGCAGCTTGCAGCTGGACAAAGCAAATGTCAAACCAAGGATATTTCTGGGTACTTTTATAGCAAACATCTCTCATATTTTTATAGCATATTTTAGAATAAATTCCATTATTACATATACTCAATCATGAAACACATTGAAATGAGAAGAGCAAGTATGATTTTCATTATTATAGAAATTATAAAATGGAAGCCTTGAAAAGTGAAATGGTTGTCCAAGGTCACACATCTGATAAATGATAAAACATGGATCTGTTTCCAACTCCCAGGATCTTTCCAGCATACCATGCAGTGTATGAAATTCTCCAAGCAGTAAAAAATGTTTTAGAATTTGACTGATTCTATCCAATGAACTTCAACATGCTTTCTTTTAGAGTTGTTTTTAAAACATATAATTATATGTAAAATGTTAACTAAAAAAGGAGTGGGGAGACAGCAAGCTGGGAAGGAGAGGGACAGAGCACAGTATGGCCAATGATTAAGAGGCAGACTCTGGAGTCATATAGTTTAGATTTGAATTCCAGCTCTGCCAACACTGGCCTTTAAACCTCGGACAAGTAACTGAAGTCTTCTAAGACTAAATTGTTATATGTAAAAGAGAACTGTGATATATCACATCAGCATGCTTGGAAAAGCTCCTTGGGGATAATAATCTGATAAAAGTTATTTTTACTTTGTCTTAATCCCTTTTGACCATATCATCACATACTTTATTTCAATTGACTCATGAAAACAGTCTGTAGCTCATTATTTTGCTGACATTGTTCTGAGTTTCTAGAGCCTGATAAATGCCAATTTGCATAAAAGTATAAATGACAGTGGAAGTAAAAATATAAATTATTCCTGAACTAATTTAAGTCTCTCTGATGGAAAAGAAAGGCAGCTTCCTCTGGTTTCTGCTTTCCAGAAAGTTTAGGAACAGATAAGACCCTGGTCCAAATCCCTCATTTCTACAGAAATTCAAGACTGATCTCTCAGGTAAGGGATCAAAGGTCATTTATCGACACTAAGCATCTAACCTCTACGCTAGTGCTGCATCCATTTCACATGCCTCTGTTATGGTTTGAAAGGATGCAGAGTCATTATACGCTATTAATATCGATTTTCAAAATCTACAACATTCCAAAATTGCACAGCATTTGGCAAATGGAAATATACATATGTTTTTATATGTATTTTAAACCACATTGGCAAAACAGATTGCAAAGTATAGTAGTCAAAACCATTTCAAAATTAGGAACTCTATTATTAACATGGATATAAAGAATAACAGTAAAGCAAGTTAATCTGTGGATATTAGCATAGGTAATAGAATGTTGGCACAGCCAATATAATTTTGAAAAAAAAAATACTCATTTATAGATTTTTCTAAATTAAATACCTAACACATAAGCCTTGTTAAAGCACTTGCAATCAGAGGGCAATCTTTTTCCCCCCACTGTAACCAACAATTAAAAATCTTCTATTCTTCCATTCTATGCCAAGAAACAATAGAAATTTAAAACAGGACTGGGTTTTTACCTGCACCTTTTATTAAGCAGTGTTTTGTGTTCAAGTTGCTTATTTACCAATCTCTACTAATTTAAAAATTATTATTCACAGAGCTTGGCTGAAACCATGAATGATGTATAGACATGTTTTGACTAAAGAACTACGGAGTTATTAGCTGAAAATACCATTTACCTAAAATAGCCTTGCTAATTTATCTCCATTTAAAACACATGGAAAAAACAAAACACGTGTATATAATGTGAACAGGGAAAGGGACTATTAGTGGTGTGGGAGGAATTATGTCTCAATTATTAGAAGGCCATAAAAAAAAAAACGTTAACTGTGTTTTTAAAGTAATTCAAAAGATATTTTAAAATCTTTGAGACTACATATTTGATAAAACTAGACACAGTTCAAGAAACTGAAACTTACCTTATAATTTACCAATTAAAAATGCCCTTTTGAACTTTTCATTATTTCATATATAAACTAAAAATACATACTCCTTTTATCAAGACCTGTTTTTTCCCACAAATTTAAATGACATGAACTAAACTTGTCTAAAGATTTCTGGTGGCATCTGGAACCTAAAATAAATTATTCATATATTAATTAAATTTCACAATAGTTCATTACTAGGAATTTGAATTTTTCTTTATGAAACCTAATTCATGTGCTATGTTAATAAAAATACATTACTTCTGGTAAGGTAAAAATAAATAAAATGATTACATTTATTTAAAATAAAATAAAAGAGAAAGAGATACAGTATAACAGCTTGTGCTTAAGGATTAGTGGTCAAAATGTAGTTTGAATGCTTGAACTATTATAAACATTTACTTCTTGAGCAAGTGCAGAGGGAATTGGCCACATAGGTGCAAATATGCAAATATGCAATTTTAAAATACCGCGCTATCTCCGCTGCGGGGTGCTGACCCCCTAAGGCTGTGCACTGTTAGGTTTTCCACTAACAGTGGGAACGGATCTCTCATTTGTGTTCTTCTAAATGTACACAAACAAAGCATTTAGTGCTTGGGTTGAATATATTCATAGCATCTGGAGTTTAGAATGTACAATTCAAACACTATGTATTGGTGCTTACCTTGGTCTTCAATTTTTGAATCTCTGCTTCTGTAACTGCATGTTTGATTTGCAACTGAAAATGGAAAAGAAAGGAAAAAAATCTGAACTAAGCGTATCTATATTTTTCTACATTTTAAAAGCCTTAGCAGCTGGCAGAATACCTTATTATATAGCTGAAGGGCTAGAAAAGTGCTACGGTGCAGCAGGTTGTAAATTAAAATGTCTAGTGTGTAAAATGACTCTCTAGGTGCGAACTAATTAAACACAGGGTTTATGGTCCACGCTCCCTAACATCAGATTAGGTTATGAATTTAATTGCTCAGGGACCAAAGAGAAGGAAACACATTTTCCTGCCCTCCTTGCAGCTCTTCCTTTGTGATTTGAGTGTCAAGGAATTATTTCCTTGCGGTCTTGAGGACGAACAGCTTCAGCAGGCAGACGGGCAGTGGGAAGCTTCGATTCCAAATCTGGAAGGAAGGCGGCGCTCTGGTTCCGCGAGTCGCGCGCATTTTAGCTTAGCAGCTCTTTTACAGCTCGGGCTGCGGCTGCAAAGCTGAAGAGGACGATGCAGGTCGGCGACAAGATATGTAATTTCCTTTTTACATTGCAGGTAAAAGTACAGATCTAGATGTCTGTCCTTTAAGTCATTTACTCAGACTGAGGGCCTGGACCCTCCAAAGCTTCAAGTTGCGGTTGATTCTCTCTAGAGCCACCATTTAGATTTGTTTTGCTTCTCCCTTCCCCCCACTTTGCTTTCTTTGTAAAGGAAGAAAAATGAAGGAAACAATCACTCTTTAAGGAATAAATAAAAAAAAAATTATGGAAAACAATTTCTAGGTTGGAAATCACTTTTCTAAAATGCTTGGAGTCAGATGTTTTTGGAATTCAGAGTTCTTCCAATTTCAGAAACTTAGTAAGATGCATTTTCCAAAAATTGCTGACTGCCCACAGCAGGGTCTGTGGACGCTCTCTATAATCAAATAAATACATGAATATCTTTGCCACCAAACATGTGAATATTGTGACTAAGTGAGGTACATAAAGACTGTAAATAGTAGCTTATCAATTTTGGTCAGATTTACTACCGTCTGCTACAAAATTATTTTAAAATAATATTTTCAGAGCATTTTGAATTTAGGATTGTACAGAGGGACTGTAATCTTCCCATATTACTGTAATCAAATAAGTCTAAGGTTTTCTTATCAGAAAGATAGCTATGAAAAGACAGAAATGTGAACCTTTGGAGATCACACCACCTCATAAACCTCAGCCCTCTCTCTGGTTTGTAATCTTAATTTCCTTGGTTTTTGCCTGACCACTAGGGGCATATGGGAAGGATGAAGAGGGAAAGATGTTAGAATCCAGGGTTAGATGCTGATGAATAAGAGCCCAGAAACGGAGAGTCCCAAGTTCCTTATAAAATGCCCCCTCCATGATGCTCTCAGGTCTCATTCGAGGTGCTCCTGTGGGGTGACCCTGAAACTTCTACGTCTGATTCTGCCCTGCTCACTCATTTTACTCTCCTGCTTTCGGGCGCGGTCGCTCTTGCAGTCTTGCCTATGCGGCTGTGGCTCCTTTCACCCTCTCCGTTCCCAGGGGCTTCTGCACTCCACAGTCTCGAGGGGGAAGTACTCTTAGTCAGCCAAGACTAAGAAAGGATGATTTAAAGGACTAAAATACGATTACTCCAACTCTGCTTCTTAGTTAAAAGTCCTAAATGCTGTAAAATGTTGCACCTGAAATAAAACCAACTCCTCTAGTTCTAGTTGAAGAGTAGCAAGAAATCAAGAGCAGATTTTATGATGAATGCCGCAACTATCAAGAAGTGCCATATTTCATTTTCTCAGCGGTTAACTCCCTGTAAGGCAACCAATTATACTGCAATACAATGTGTTAGGACTTTGGATTTTCTTTGTTCAAATTACCATGTTCTGTAGCAAGCTACAGCTCTGGGCCCCAGTTTCCAATATGCAAAATGAGAGGACTGGATGGAAGAACACCACAGCCTCTGCAAGTACTACAGGTGTGACGTTTTATGAAATGAAGACCCTGGAGATGACTGTCATGGTTGCAGAGTGGAGAAACTCTTATCCCACGCCAGCATTTTCATTCCTAGGAATGCATACGCTGGATTAATCAAGTGACGTGTGGGACAAACCAAGGGGAAACTGTGAAGCAGCCAGGCTGATTTTCAGTTATCCTACCCCTCCCATCTAACTGAAACAGATGACAAAAGAGAACTGAACTCATAAAGCAGTGAGGCGAGAACACTGATAAAAGCTGAGTGTTTGTTACTCGGTACAGCCCAGTCCTTTAGCTATAGGAAAGCAAAACGAGGTCTGTAAATTCAGACGTTATTCAGAAGATGGACAAACGTTTTAGTGCAAGGCTTCCCTAATACTAATACAGCCTAAGATGATAGATATGTAATTATTATGTAATTATTTTAATCCTGCATGCACCTTAACACAATGTCTAGAAATCCACCACTATTAGAAGGAAAAGCATTAAAAATAAACTAACTGAACTTTTTCATTTTATATAGGAAGAAACTGTGTTTCAGTAGCTTAAGCTGCAGAGCTAATAAGTATCAAAGCCAGGTTTTATAAATTCCAGTCCATAGTCCTTTCCGCTAGCCCCAAATTTCTTACATTTGTAGCATCCTTTCCCTTTTTTTATCTCCTCCTTCCTCACTGCGAATGGATCTGTGAGGGAGGTAGGACAGGCACTGTTAACCTCACTGTTCAGACAGGCAAAGAGGCTCAGAGAAGTTACATAGGCTCTTCAAGTTCCCAGCAGAAGCAGGTGGTGGAGAGGAAATTATCCCAGGTCTGACCGCACCTACTCTGTTCCTCCTTTCCTCTGTACCTCATCGGAACCAGCTTTGGACACACTTTTCATCTGATCATCATGGAAATGCTGAGGCATGTGTGATCACTGTCACCTCTCAGGGAAGAAGATAAGATTCCACCTGGAAACCATGAGTCACTTCTGGGGTCTGAGTATTCTCATACTACATACAACATGGTGTTCAATCATTTGCTTTTAGTCACTGAACTTAGAAATTTCTCAAGCATTATTCAACCTGCATTTACTGAATGAGACTATGTGCCAGACACTGTGCTATAGTCACTGAGGATACATGAGCGCTACACAGAATCTACCTTTGAAACACTTACTTCGAGGAGATTAATAAATACCACCTCCTGAAAGAAGTTTCCAGATGCATGAGAAAAACTCAGGAACTTCGGATGACCTGCGGCTTTGGCCTATGTGTCATATCTCCAAACTTGGACCCTTGCCTCCCAGGCAAAGTGGGCACAGTGGGGGGCTGGGATACCTCCATTTCATAAGGAAGAGGAAACTGCTTTTCAAAGAGGTACAGTGACTTGAAAAAAGAAGCACAGTGCACACCAAATTGAATTTTCTTATTCTAAAGCAGTTCTCCTTCCACGTTTAATAGCCTTTCCAAAGTACAAGTATAAGGGTTTGCAGACAACAGCTGGCTGCAGGGAGCAGGGTCTACATAACTGCTTAATAGACACAGAACCTGAAATACCTTTTGGAGCTTTTGGGCTTCAGAGAATATAGGTTTGGAGAGACGACTTGGGCAGAGAGGATAGAGAAAAATAAAAAGTTAAGGACTGCAGATCAATGTCTATAAGGCCAATGTCTTTCATCTTTTCTATCCTCTTGAACATGAATGCCATCGATATCCACCCCAGGATTACAGTACAAATAAACACATGCCCTCTTACAAAGAACAGCAGCTCTCATGTAACATTCTGCAGGTATACCTGCTGTGTTTATTTTCTGTTTATTTCTTTCAAAAAGATGAATACAGAACACGTACTCATATCTCTGAATCAATATATCCAAATATAACTGCACAGGAAACAGAAACATTTTTATGCATAAACATTATAAGACTGAACTTCTGCATTCTTTACTTATCTTGTACAGGCACGTAAATCATTTTTTCTCTAGAAAGGAAATATGTTATCTTTGCAGGAAATATTTTAAGAGCTCTCTAGTACTGGAGCTTTTACACTCTCTGTTCTTATTTTGGTGGAGGTGGTGTGTGTGTTCAGTCCGACTCTCTGTGACCCCATGAACTTTGTGACCCCCCCCACCCCCGCCCAGGCTCCTCTGTCCACGGGATTCTTAGGCAAGAATACTGCAGTGGGTTGCCATTTTCTACTCCAGGGGATCCTCCCGACTTATGTCTCCCAACCCGTGTCTCCCAAGTCTCCTGCATTAGCAGGCCGATTCTTTACAACTAAGCCACCTAGGAAGCTTGTTCTTACAAGGGCAAAATAATAACTAATATTTGCATACAACTTTATGCAGTGGTTTCAGCACTGAAATCAGAATTTTTACAATTATATCTGTGATCATGTGATTGCAGTCCATCTTACCCATGACAACATAAGTTCTAGAAAAGAAGAAATCAGGGCTGCTCTTACCTGTATTTGGTGCCATTAAAGTTAAGCTATGCTATATTTCTTTACAATTTCTGCTCAAAGGTTTATAAATGGTACCTATCTTTACATTAACCAAAGTGTTCTTCTCAGGGAATAGACTATGCAAAACTAGTTGAAATCGGCTGATTGAATGCTGTCATAACCTAATTTGAATGGCAACACAGATTGCAGTGTGTGCAGCATAGAGTGACCTAGTCCCCCAAGTCACTCTCTAAGTGACTCATAAACTGGTTATTCATGGGGATGGTGCTGGGTGGAGGTGACAGCCTGTAACTACAGTTCCCTTTAAAATAAATATCTGTTTATTGTTAAGTACATAACAATTTTTTACCTTCTTGACATATTAATGGACAGTTCCATAAAGGTAACTTTATTATCTAATGCATTAATTACTTTTTCTAAATTACTTTTCATAGATTTTCTATGACTTAAGTAGGCAAAATAACAAATTTTTTAGACTCCATTTTTTTCCTCCAGATAAATGCAGAACTGTTTTTCCTGGGAGCTAGTACTTACGACTCTCAAGAAGGAATGGTGTTGGGAAGTGCTGCCAGTCCACCGACCAGGCACCTGGCCAGCAGTTTCTGATTCAGCCTCTTCCTACTTTCCACTACATTTCCAGGGAAATCATATTAGAAAAGAAAAACTCACAACCAAACTGATCCTGAAACTAAAAACAACTGTTACTAGAATGTGAGTCATGAAGCTGAATTAAGAAAAATCTATCCAAGCTTCACTATCTTCACTCCAAAGACAGGGAGGTGCCTTGTGCCTCTCTCACTAACAGCGTGAGACACCAAGTTTATCAATGAGGAAGAAGGCAAACTCTACTGTCTCTCCTGGAGCGTCTTCACACCAGGCTCTCTCACTCTCCGCTCCTGTGTTCATTCAGAAAGCAATTGCTACATGAGGAGAAGAATTCAGGAAGGTGGCTGACAGTGGCACGTCGCATACTTACAGCTCCAGACGCCAATGTGCAGCAATATGGACAGGGACAGTCCCAGTAAGTGCTTTGAGAGCAGGGAATAGCTTTTCTTTCTTTAACTTACAGAGCTGCATGGCGAGATCTGGACATCGCACGTTAGTACAGAGAACTGCTTTAGATGAGAGGCTGCCAGAAAGCAGCAACCAGGCTGGGAACTAGGCACATAGACATGTCCTCCTGATGGAGGTCCAGCAACGGGATTTGTGGTTTCAAAAAGTGAAATATTCCTGATTAACACTGGATACAAAAGTGGTTTGTGCCTCATTCAAGACAAAGAGATGAGAAAAAGGCAAAACTAAGCCTATTACTAAATTCTTCAGATCAGGGAAAATAAAGTATCAACTTGAAAATTCAAATAAGTAAACCTGTGAAAATAATGTATCCCATAAATAAAAAGATATTTTAAGGTAACTCTATGGAATACCAGGATGAAGAGAAAGTAAAGAGGCATGAAAAATGAATGGAGAACACAGAAACTAAAATGTATTAAAAGAATTAAGTTGTTTTAGAAGCGCTAAAAAAGCATACATAAACTTGAAGTCAAAGCATACTTAATGCTACAGAGAGTTGAAACACTGATATGAGAGGACACGTCTGAGGACAATCTCAGGCGTGGGAAAAAACAGAGAAGAAAAGAAAGGTAAAAATATAATACTAGAGACAGTGTTTCTAAGGAAACAGAAACTGAAAAAAATTCAAAAACTGAAGAAAATATTCACAGACCAATATGAAAACATAAACACAAACACAGAACAGGAAAACAGATTAGGAAAAAAGAAAGGAGATCTACTTTAAGAAATTGTGATAAAAAATTTAAAGTACAAAGTTAAAGTAATACAAGTATCCAAATGGCTGTTGTCATTAGATTTTTCTTTTACAGTACGCAGTGCTAGTTCAAAAAAATTAGCTTGTGCAACAACACTTTTAGGGGAAAAGGTGGTGAATTAAAATGTTAAAACCAGCTAATCATTACTCTTGTGTCAATATTAGAGGGGAGGAGAGGTGGATGAATGCATGTGAAGGCTATTATTTTGTTAAATGGTAAAGACATAGCTGCTGGTCTGCCTTTCATGTTGCTGGGTGAAAATATCCTAAGACGGAGTCAAAGCTACTTGAGAGTAACTGTTAGAGAAGAAGAGAATAAACGTGTAACTGTTAAGCAGCAGATGAAAAAGTGATATATCTAACAGCAAGCAGGTAAAAAGATAAAAACAAAACAAAAAGAAGCATGGAAATTATGAAATAAGGTGGTAGATGTAAGTTCTAATATTAAAATAATTAAATATAAATGGGGTAAACTGACCAATTAACTGACAGAGACTCCTAGAGTAGTATAACAGTAAGATTTAGGAATATGTTGACTAAAGGAAACACAGTTGTGAAAAGTATACAGAATGGTTGAAAATAAAGAGATGGAAGAAATAGATACTCTGCAGCAAATATGAACCTAAAGAAAGGCAGTGCTGAATTTTTACAAACAAAAGAGAATTTGTAGTAAAATGTGTCATTAGAAAACAAGAGAGATGTTACAATGAATTGAAAAGTTGTAATAATCCTGAACATATATGTTCAGTTCAGTTTAGTTCAGTCGCTCAGTCGCGTCCGACTCCTTGCGACCCCATGAATTGCAGCATGCCAGGCCTCCCTGTCCATCGCCATCTCCCGGAGTTCACTCAAACTCATGTCCTTTGAGTCAGTGATGGCATCCAGCCATCTCATCCTCTCATCCTCTGTTGTCCCCTTCTCCTCCTGCCCCCAATCCCTCCCAGAATCAGAGTCTTTTCCAATGAGTCAACTCTTCGCATGAGGTGGACAAAGTACTGGAATTTCAGCTTTAGCATCAGTCCTTCCAAAGAAATCCCAGGGCTGATCTCCTTTAGAATGGACTGGTTGGATCTCCTTGCAGTCCAAGGGACTCTCAAGACTCTTCTCCAACACCACAGTTCAAAAGCATCAATTCTTCGGCACTCAGCTTTCTTTACAGTCCAACTCTCACATCCATACATAACTACTGGAAAAACCATAGCCTTGACTAGACGGACCTTTGTTGGCAAAGTAATGTCTCTGCTTTTCAATATTCTATCTAGGTTGGTCATAACTTTCCTTCGAAGGAGTAAGCGTCTTTTAATTTCATGGCTGCAGTCACCATCTGCAGTGGTTTTGGAGCCCCCCAAAATAAAGTCTGACACTGCTTCCACTGTTTCCCCATCTATTTGCCATGAAGTGATGGGATCAGATGCCATGATCTTCGTTTTCTGAATGTTGAGCTTTAAGCCAACTTTTTCACTCTCTTCTTTCACTTTCATCAAGAGGCTTTTTAGTTCCTCTTCACTTTCTGCCATAAGGGTGGTGTCATCTGCATATCTGAGGTTATTGATATTTCTCCCAGCAATCTCGATTCCAGCTTGTGCTTCCTCCAGCCCAGCATTTCTCATGATGTACTCTGCATATAAGTTAAATAAGCAGGGTGACAATATACAGCCTTGATGTACTCCTTTTCCTATTTGGAACCAGTCTGTTGTTCCATGTCCAGTTCTAACTGTTGCTTCCTGACCTGCATATAGGTTTCTCAAGAGGCAGGTCAGGTGGTCTGGTATTCCCATCTCTTTCAGAATTTTCCACAGTTTATTGTGATCCACACAGGCAAAGGCTTTGGCATAGTCAATAAAGCAGTAATAGATGTTTTTCTGGAACTCTCTTGCTTTTTCCATGATCCAGTGGATGCTGGCAATTTGATCTCTGGTTCCTCTGCCTTTTCTAAAACCAGCTTGAACATCTGGAAGTTCACGGTTCACGTATTGCTAAAGCCTGGCTTGGAGAATTTTGAGCATTACTTTACTAGCATGTGAGATGAGTGCAATTGTGCAGTAGTTTGAGCATTCTTTGGTATTGCCTTTAAATATATAAAACTGCAACTGCTATAATTATAGGAAGAAAGAAACTGTAGCTGATGATTTTAACTTATACTTTTCACAATTGGTATATCAAACCACAAAATCTAAGCCATGCTACAGAGAAGACATTTGTGTGTTTGTATTATTAATCTTATCTATATAAATTTAATGCTTAAATAAATTTCATATCAACGTACAGGATATGTGTGATGTTTACATACATAAGGAATATTTAAATACAATTATTTATGAATTAAGCTACAAAAGAAGTCTTGAAAATTCAAAATAGCTACTATACAGAATATGTTTTCTGAATAGTGTCATAAAATTAGAACTCAATAACAAAAGGATAGCAAAATAAAGTAGATAGGTGTGGAAAGTAAAATATACCAGTAAATAATTCTTGTGTTAAAGAGAAAAGTTGCATATAGCTAAACCAATATTCAGGGAAAAAATTATAGCTTTAAATATACTTATCAAAATATAAGGGTTATCAGAAAAATAAATGTATTGAATGCAACTGATATATACCAAAAAATAAAACAGGAGGAAATATAAAGATATTGGTGAGAAAAAATAAAGATATTGGTAGGAAAAAATAAATATTTTTAAATTTAAAAATAAAAAATGGAAATGTAAAGCTAACTTGACAGATAAATTCTAGAAAAAAAAACTAAGAAAAAATTGAGCATGTTCAAAGCAAAAAAAGAATAAAAAAGGTAACTAGTTATAGCTACTCGGAGAAGGCAATGGCACCCCACTCCAGCACTCTTGCCTGGAAAATCCCATGGACGGAGAAGCCTGGTGGGCTGCAGTCCATGGGGTCGTGAAGAGTTGGACACGACTGAGCGACTTCCCTTTCACTTTTCACTTTCCTGCATTGGAGAAGGAAATGGCAATCCACTCCAGTGTTCTTGCCTGGAGAATCCCAGGGACGGGGGAGCCTGGTGGGCTGCCGTCTGTGGGGTCGCACAGAGTCGGACACGACTGAAGCGACTTAGCAGCAGCAGCAGTTATAGCTACTAAAGATTTCACTATTTTAAAGCCATATTATAAAAACATAAGTTAATAGATATGAATACCTAGAGGAAATATATGAATTTCTTGAGAAATACAAAATACCAAAGTTGGTCCAAGAAAAACTTGAAAAGAGTAATAGCTATTATGTATTCTAAAAATCTTCCTCCACAAATGCACATATGGTTTTATAGCTGAGTAATAGCAAACTTTCAGGGAACACAAATTTTGATCTTATGAAAGTCATTAAGTCTCTTTTATAAAAGTCATTTCTGAAAATAGAAAAATAAAGAAGACTTCTTTACTTATATTGGAGCTAATATAACCTTTGTGGCAGCTTTTGATTAATGCACTCTGGTTAAGACTTTCCATTACTTATAGGTGGCACTTACATAATAGAGGGGACTATAAAATTTGAGGGAGGATCAGAAAGAGACTTTAATTAAACAGATATGTTCCATGAACTTGGATTAAAAGAGTCAATGTGATAAAAATGCCAGTTTTTTGCAAGTTAATTTACTAGCTTAATGAAATTACAATAAAAAATGCAAAGAAGTTTCTTCAAGGGAGTTAAAATGATTCAAATGTTTTCTTGAATAACTTGAAAAGTAAAGGAATTTTTGAAGAGAAGAGTTAGGTGGATCTGATTTATTTCATTAATGTTTTATATATATTCTAACATTACTGCACCAAAGATTAATGAGAAAATGAAACAGAATATGAAGGTCAAAGGCAGTCCAGAGTATAAAGACAAATACTGCAGATAATAATGCTGGCCTTCCAACCAGAAGGAAACGGTTAAATGAACATTTAATAAATGTGCTAGCCCCCTCGTCAACTATTTGGGAAATTAAATAGCTGTCTTGTATTATACAACAAATTCTAGTATATGTTTGATACCATTCATTTGCCAAATATTTAACCACTAAGTATATCCCAAGAACTATGGATAAAATATTCAATAGAAAATAGAGGAGGTTCGAGTTCAGTTGCAAAATATATAATAGGCTAAAAATAGGAATGATTGCGAGAATGTTAGTATAATGCGCTTTGCCCAAACAGTATAACGTATACTTTTGGTTGAAATAATATAATTAAGAGAACTCTTTGTAATATGAGGTTTTTTTTTACAGACTCCAACACAAAATGACTCTCCACCTCCACCCCAGATTCTGTGCATAATTTGGGGCATGTTATGTTAATCACATAAAGAAGTTTAAAACTGTGGCAGTGGCCGTGTACAGGACACAAATCCTGTTACAGAGAGCCAGGCAGCTGACACTCTGTGCTAAACCCCTGAACAAATGAATATATTCATATGTTAAATATAAAACAAAAGAGAATAAAAGGATGTTAAGTGAAATGACACAGTATTTGCCTGTTTTAGAGGTGGTGACAAACGTTCAATTCTTAAAAGCCAAAATTAAAAATGCAGATTTGGTTACTCAGGCTAAAACTAAATCAGCCATGTTACAAAGAATGGTTCCAGATCGCAGAGCAGCCTACACCAATGTTAGCAATCATTTTCTGTAACAGTGCAAATAGCACTTTAGGATTTAGAGGTTATATGGTTTCCGTGCAATTAGTTAGCTTTACTGCTGTAGAATGAAAACAGCCACAAACAAATAGACAATAATAAATAACAACATATAAATGAATGTCTACGGCTGTGTTTGAGTAAAATTTTACTTATTAAAAAAAGCAGTGGATCAGATTTGGCCAATGGGCCATAGTTTACTGACCCCCAGTCTAGATCATGTAGCTATCTGCACTATGGAGTCCATTTCAAACAATATTTATGCAGTATTGAGTACCTGGGTCAATTCAGAAAATGGAGGCTATAACCTTTATTTACTATTTCTGCTTTTTAAGCTCTTTAACTTCCATTAAAAAAAACAAAAACATGTATTCTAATTCCAGCTCAATTATCTTCCAAAGAGCAGGGATCATACTCACCTGGCAACATGTAAGTTACACAAGAGACTCTTCCCAAGGAGCACAACCTTGTTCTCATTGCCTCAAAGTAAGATTGAGAGCTACAATATTCAAGGAAGACTGTTTAAAGAACAGACAGTTCATCTGCTCTCCAGATAGTATGTAATTTTAGGCCACATCAGAGCTGAGCAGAAACAGATTATACCACTTCCACTTGGCCACTTCTCTGCATTGTTCTTTGAAGATATCAGTTAATCTAGAAAGTCTTTATAAGAAATGGTCCTAAGACAGGAATTGCTATTCTACTGTAAGAGAATTCTGATCATTAGATAATAGTGTACTTCATTGTCACCAAGACGTTTGAGTCTGATTTAGAACTAGGAATAGTCATATATTGTCTGGAAAACCCATGTATTCTGCTTGAATGACTCTGTGAACTATATAAATTGACATGGTTCAATCTGACTAATAATAACATGTGAAAGAGAAATGGGCATTCTAAACACATTCATTGGGAGACATAACAAATTTCTCTACTACCAAGAAAAAACCATGCTGGTGGCAAATTGGTACTAAGTACAAGTCCCCCAAATACTCATATTCTGTAATCTAATAATTCCACTGTAAGAAATTATCCTAAGGAAAATGTAATCTTTGTTACAATATTATTTTTAATAATTTTAAAAGAACTGGAAACAGACGAACTGTTCTAAAACAAGGGGTGATGTAAATCATATAAGATCCATAAGATAAACAGTAAATAAGCATCATTTTTGGAAAAATATTTGATGACATGGGAAGATCCTAAAAATACAGTTTTTAGTATCAAGAGCAGGAGTTTAACATAGTATATATCCTATAATATCAAATACCATAATATTGGTATCATGAATGATTTTGGTGGCATTTATACAAATCTGTACTTTCTAAAACCCTATAATGAACATAAGTTGTTTTATTTAATAAAAACTTATATTTGAAAAGAACATTCACTTTGATACTGGCCTCACAAATTTGTCATGAGGAATTAAAAAGGTAAGTCAATATACTAGATGTCTTAGGTAAAACATGAGAACATATAAATTTCTCTGTTGGGCTTCCCTGGTGGTCCAGTGGTTGAGAATCTGCCTTGCAATGCACAGGAGGCCTGTTCCATCCCTGGTCCCAGAAGATCCCACATGCTGTGGAGCAACTAAGCCCAAGAGCAGCAACTACTGAGCCCAGGCGCCCTAAAGCCCTGCTCTGTAACAAGAGAAGCCATTGCACTGAGAAGCTCACGCATCCTCATCAGAGAGTAGCCCCCCCTCGCCACAACTAGAGAAAGCCTGCGTGCAGCAACGAAGACCCAGCACAGCCATAAACAAACAAATACATAAATTTTTAAGTCCCTGTTTCTAACACATCAAAATTAAATATTAGAAATCTGCAATTATCAACCTTGTTTTTCTTGAAAAGGAAAATATGCTTTCCAAGTGGGGTCAAGTCCCTAAGAGACTTGTAACCACAGAACAGTGGTTTTCAAGCCTCAGTGCTTCAGAGTTATTTATTGCAGGGAGGTTGTAAATAACGACATATTTGTTTTCAACAATGGAGGAAGTTCCACAAAACAACAGAGAGGGAAATGCCTGGGGACACATCCATCACTGTTTCTGTTTTACATGTTGAGGTTCTGAGAAGTTAATCTGGAAGCAGAGTTTTGTGGTTATCTACATTCCCTTCACTCCCTCGGGATCCTGGCCCATTTCTGACAGCTCCTGCCTCAGGACTGAATTGCCCAGGCTATCCTACCTGGATTAGACTGATGGGCGGCATCAACCAGAGGAGAGCAGGGTCTTGGTATATTATCACCCTCACTCCAAAGTTGTCGTTTTTAGCAGTGGCTGCATCTTACAAAGCTGCAGATGGTGAATGGCCTGCCTTCAAACAAAGGTTATCTCTTCCCCTCTTCACCTATTAAGTCAACAGATGGTGTCAGCTTCTGCTGCTGCTGGTCCCTGTGTGCTGTAATATCACTTGGTAGTTCTGTTAACTCATTCAACCATATTCTACGATAAAATCAAAAGTTTAAAAAAAAGTGTTTTTTTTCCTTGAACTTTTTCAAGAAATTGAACTTTCTTCAATTAAGCCATTTGGGAATACCATCTAATCCCTGCTGGAATCTTGTCTAGTTTAGGGGGGGAAAAAAATCCTTTTTAGCAATCACTGCCTTTGAAGAAACCAGCTCCCAAAACTTTCATAAAGCTTTAAACATACAACCTGAACTTATCACAAAAAAATGCAAATTAAAGCTGTAGCTTGAAATTATGAACAGACAAGTTAGAAACTGTCACCATGACAAATAATGATTGTATTAATTTAATGCATTTAAATTAATGACTGTATAATGAGATCTACTTAACTTTTGCCTTGAAATTCAGTGAGATTCTGGACAATCTGTAATTGAAAGGCATTCTTTTGAAAACCGATTATTCTTAATATATTTTTCTAACAAAAGTATATACTTAATAATGAAATGGACAGGTAGAGAAAAATATTTTGCAGATTGGCAACTTACCTCTTTGAACTTGTGACTGAGCTTGCTTGTATCCAGGTCTGAGGGGGAAAACACGTCCTCGTTCTCAGGCAGCTCGAAGACTTCGATGGCCATGTCGCCTCCAGGAAGAACAGGCCCTACGTCGTCCTCGTCTTCATCTGTGGCATATTCTCCTGTCTAAAAGGAAGGGAACTTCAGAAACCCAGCTGTTATTACTCAGGTGGAGGTGGGCTATTTTTAAAATATTTTATAAAAGAGAAATAAAATATGTCACACCAAGTGGTAAAAGTGTAAGTAGGCTTTTGAGTCAAGCATGCCTCATGCAGCTAGGGTTACAAATGTTAGTTCAAAGATCCAAAGTGACAGGTCTGTGACGTATATAAGTGCATTTCTAAAAGTCTAACGGCATCAGCAGTATCTTTAGTGAAGCAACAAACTATTTTAAATCTAAGTATTTGATGGGGTTTTACTAAAGAAAATTACATTGCTAAGAGAAATAAGTAATTCCTTTAAATTCCTGCCACCTGTAATGCATTAAGTCACCCAATATTGACAGCAGAGAAGAAGAAACGGTAGGTCAAAAGATTCACAGAGCTGGAAGGGACCTTATTTAAGCCTTACAAAAAAAATGTCTGGTAGATTCATTCTCCTAAGCTTTAGAGTTCAATCAACTCTGCTTCATTTGCTTGTTTAACTAATCTGGTGGTTAACTAGTGACCTAAAGGGCAAACCAAAAGATTCTAACTTACAGCCCACATGGGTACATTGCTTTGCCTATTTAGTACTACTTTGATAAATGTGAGCATTTTGACGTTTAAAAAAAAATGTCACCTAAGATTCTCGTTTCCAGTTTCTCTTTTGTGTGTGTGTGTGATAGAACCAAAGACCTGACAATATAGGCACATTATGATATGAGAAACACTGGTCAGAGTCAGCAGTGGTTGTTCGTTTACATGGGTCACACACTTTCTCATATACCACAAGTTCCATAATTCATTATACTAAGCTGTTAGCATCACTCCTTCATGATAGCCCTGGGCCCCTGTAGGGATCCAGTTCATGAGCCCTGGAATGTATCTTCTTCCTCACCACTAAGTTCCTTAACATGATTAGAAAGTGGCTCCTTTCCTGGCAGCACCAGGTTAATTGTTTGAGATCTATACCTTCTGATTTAAATTGAAGATAAATCACGGACTCACAGGCTTGAAAAGCAAAGTTTCTTTAATTCACCCCTGCTCCTTCAGGTAGTATTACATTTAATACATAAAACAGATAAGAATTCATATTGTCTTTAAAACATTTCATAGTGTACTGAGTGATCTATTTCTTTGACTAAAGAAGCTTAGTATCCGACTGCTATTTTATCTTTTGGTTTTACACTAAATTGTTCTTCCTAAACCTGAAACTGTATTTACTTGACTGTTTGCAAATGAAGGAAATCCAGTCATTAACTTCAGTGTAACAATTCCTAATTTCTGAAAGATCGTTATTATTGCCATTTTGAATTCGCTCTTTCAAAGTAAAATAACTGCAATTTCCTCCTAGGTCTCATTCTCTGTAATTGTCTTTCTGCCTGTACACTGACATCTCTCCAGGTTCTCAAATTTCTCTCTTAAATTGCAGTGTCCAGACGTACACACAATTTCTGGAGGCCATTGAGCATGATGAACAACAAAGGATGATGCAGCATACTCAGACTCTTCCTCCACACACAGAGACTATTATCATCAAGACTTTGACTTTGGCGGCCTTTGTGTATACAGGTAAGCTCAGGATATTTCATACAGAGCACTGACTTTCCACACTGGTTACACATTAGAACTCCCTGTTTCCCCCACACAAAAAAATCAGAGACGCCTTGACTGAAACAGAAAGCAGTAGTTGGCCTCCATGTTGAAACTGTATATAGTTTATCAGCACAGGGAATCCTAGGAGTCTTTAGAAAGCAGTCTGAAATGATCTGAACTGTAAACATCATTCTAAGTGTCAATGGCACTGGGAGGGAAGGTAGCTGAACAGTGGGGGCTGGCTGTTCCCAGAGAGCTTCCATTTGTGGTATGATTAGTTCCTATAAACCTTAAAAGGACTCTAATTCCAGACCTGTTTTGTGTGTGTTTGTGTGTGTGTGTGTGTGTGTGTGTGTGTGTGAGAGAGAGAGAGAGAGAGAGTCTGTACATTAATTCATCTTCTGTTTATACATATTCTTAGAACTAATAGGTACTTGATGAATCCCAGTGATGTTAATGAACAGAAATGTAGCACGACTGGCAAGTACGTGATATCAAGATACCTTGCTGAAAGTTCTGATTTAGAGACATAAAACTCTGCACTTATTCTTAACCGTATAGTTACAACTATCAGCAATTATAAAGGCCCAAGCTAGGTACATAAAATTCACTTCTATATCACATCAATTTGATAAACATCATGAATGACTCAATAAAATCTGAAGTTAAATTTAAGGTCTGATGACAGCATAGCACTTTTTAAACCTAAGAGTTGAACAATTTGATTTTCCTTTAACAGCTTGAAAATAGATACTTCTTCACCATGTCTAAGAGAATGAACATAAATATGTGCCTAGGAAGAGGCCTAACCTCTAACAGGATCTTGAAAAATATTTTTTTTTTAAATGAATCCAAGAATGCCAATTGCATTTACTTGGTAATATCTGTAACCTGCTAGGAAGTTTTCAATCATATCAAGAAAATACCCTGTAAAGTCATTTGATGAGAAGGTAGCATTAGATCACATTAATTTTTTTTAATTAAATTTTATTTTATTTTTAAACTTTACATAATTGTATTAGTTTTGCCAAATATCAAAATGAATCCGCCACAGGTATACATGTGTTCCCCATCCTGAGCCTTCCTCCCTCCTCCCTCCCCATACCATCCCTCATTAATTTTTTAACATTCCTTTTAGTGAATAACAGGATTAGGTTTCTACAATATATGGAATTCTCTCCTCTAAGTACAATTCTGGCTTTGCTATCCATTTGAGTCATCAAAATTATTTTTATAAATGCAAGTCACTAAGAATTGTTTTGATTTTTTGTTTTACTTTGCCAGTCTCCTTCTCAATACCCAATCTGCCTGCAATTCTGTTAAAATTTGTTATCTTTCATTTCATCTTTCCATTTACTAGTGTTTTCTCTAATTAATCTCAAGCATCCTGAGGACAAGATGTATATTTTACTGTCTTCATTATACTATTATCAGAAACTCTGGATATAGTGTTTTAAAACATGTTGCCATTCTCTCCCGTTGATTATTTATCACCCCCATCCTAAACAGGCTTTAGAATAAAGTGTGGATTTACTACAGAAGCCCATAAACACGTAGAAGTTTAAAAGTTACATTTAGTAGACTCAGAATATACATTCTTCTAATTCTTTTATCTTTTTGGAAAATGGAAATAACTTTTCTGGTTAGTCAGCAAATAATATAAATTACATGGACTGATACAGAATTTCATAAATCTCAAAATTAAATTGGATTGAATTTGACATTTACAGAGGAAAGTGGACAATGTTGTACCCCCCAAAACTGCTACAACAAAGTGTTTCCATTGATCCTTCTTCTCTTTATCTCTTTATTCTGAAAATACTTAACATCTTTTAAGTAAATAGAAACTCTTGAAAGTTCTTTGTCCCAACTTGCAAATCCACTTTAAATGAGGCAAGAATAGTTCTTACCATTTCATCATCTTATCTACCTTCTTGACTAACATCTTATATGTTTAAATAGCCTCCCAAAAGGGTAAAAAAAAGAATAATGAATTTTTTTTTTTTTTTTTTTTTTTGTAATTTACTATGTGTCCAACACTGTACATTCTTTAAAAACTGTCTGATGTTACTATACCATGTTAACTTGAGGAAACTGAGGCTCAGAAACTTTCCTCAAGGTCAATTAGTTATGTTCCTGAAGCTACACATTTAACATATCCCATGGCCCATGCTCTTCCTTCTATGCTATGCTGTTTGCAGTCTACAGAGCTAAAGCTTTGTAGAAAAATAAATGGAAATACATTCCTTTCATTTCTGTCCAACCAAAAGCCCTGGTGCATAATCCTGTTGTGTTGAGATTCACTCTCTGCATCTTTGAACCTTATCATTCAGTTCACTTTGAAGACTTGTGCCTGCCTGTAGTGAGCTCCAAAGTTCTTGTCCTCTTCTTTTCTCTCATAGTATGCTCACCCTGGGCAGGCGCACAGAAGTCTCCTTCAAAAGGTTTGGCTCACAGTTATGCTGACTGATGTTTCATGTACTCCTTGTTATATAAACCAGAACCAGAGCGTATACACCAAAGAATTAATGCACTGTCTTAAAATGTATGAAAAAGATACTTGCAAGGCAAAATAAGTGTGAAATTCCTGTAGATTTTTATAGCTTTTCTCTTTTGCATTTCAAGCTACCAGTCTTCTCTGAATCGCTACAAAGAATTTTATCTGCTTTCATAGACACAACTTCCTTTATACTCATATTCTATCGGAGGATTTAATATTTTATTAAGATTCATAATTACAATATTAAGTACAACTGACAGCTTCTGCCTCTTCTGGTGGTTCTAGAGGGACCAGAAGCATGTAGACATATTAGAGCCTTGAATACTCAGGAGGGCTGTAGATCTCAGTATAGGTTTTACAAAGGAATGGACAGTATCTGTTATAGCAAAGACCAATTAAAGAAACTTGGTTTTGAAATTACTTGGGCCTGGGTTCAAATCTCAGCTCTTGATGTTGGCAAAGTTACTTTTCAGATCTAAGTTTCAATTTCACATCCATAAAGTGAGGATAAAAATAGTTCCTTAGAGTAACAAGGTTTTCATGACATTTAGTTAGATGGTGCCTGCAGAATATGCAACACAAGGGCAGGCACATGGCAGATACTCAAAATAAGTGACCACTGCTGCTGCTGGTGGTACTTATACCACATTAGCAACAGGGTAAAAGCTTCACCAAATCTTGTAACCAGACATTTGTTTGCTTTTGGTCTCACAAATATAATGTCCTAGAAACCCTGGCCACATGAATCTTTTAAAAGCAAACTGTCATTTTTGAAGTGAAACTTTTACACTTCCTTAACTTGCTCCTCTTCTCGTGTTCTCAGTTTTGGAGTAGGTACTAGCTTCTACCCAAGGTCAAGCAAACTTCCAGGTCTCTATTCTCCTCACTTATTGACTCCCCTCCTTCCCTAATGGTCCAAATGAATGTCCATCTACTTAAAGGCTGCTGCCTTTAAGACTCTTCTTCATGACTCTTCTTTAAGACTCTTAATGTTTCTGTGATGTGCCACACTTCACCCATAAAACTTGGCTGTTTTTTTATCTGCCTTCTCCCAACAACTTTTTTCAATGGCAAATTCTTTGAGAATGCCAGGTATAATCTATGCCTGTAATTCCAGTGTGGTTCGCATACTGCTTGGCATGTAGTAGGCACTGAACAAATGTTTGCTGAATAAATTTAATACAGTTTTAGCCACATCTACACAGCACGGTAGAGCCTGATTTTCCTGTTGATTCTCAGCTTTCAAGTAAGAAACATGGAAAAAGCACAGCTGCAGCCGGGGCCTCACTGACCCTTCTGGGATTTTCTCTTGTTGTTAGGTTCAGCCATTAGTAGTCATTTTTGCTGAGGCAATGTTTATTCTGGTAAATTCAGGGAAACTAAATGGTACTAATCATAAAAATAGCCTTAATTATGCAGTTTTTGTTGGAATTTGTTTACTGGAATTGAATTTGGTTATATATATTTTCAGACTCAGTTCTGTGGGAGGACAGAAGAGAGTTGCTTTTTCTCTGGAGGAGAAAGACCTCAAACTAACACTTTAATGTTTAAAATTCCTCAGTCTGCGCCAACCATCTAGATGACTTTCAGCAAAAGCATCCCCATCTCTGAAAAGGCATCTCTCTTTCCGTGTTCTGTCAGCTGACTTCTGTGTGTCCAGGTTTTGTAATGTTGGGCCATTTGGTCTCTTTTCATGTCATTGGGGATAATAACACCTTCTTCATAACGTTGTTGGGAGAATTTCTAGTAGTGATATATTTGAAGTATTAATCACACTGCCTGCTGCTGCTGCTGCTAAGTCGCTTCAGTCATGTCTGACTCTGTGCGACCCCACAGACGGCAGCCCACCAGGCTCCCCCATCCCTGGGATTCTCCAGGCAAGAACACTGGAGTGGGTTGCCATTTCCTTCTCCAATGCATGAAAGTGAAAAGTGAGAGTGAAGTTGCTCAATCGTGTCCAACTCTTTGTGACCCCATGGACTGCAGCCCACCAGACTCTTCTGTCCATGGAATTTTCCAGGCAAGAGTACTGGAGTGGGGTGTCATTGCCTTCTCCAATCACAGTGCCTAGAATATGCTGAATGACTAGATGACTATGATAATCATCAGGACTATGATTATTTCCACTGTCTTCGGTTTCTCCAAGACAATGCCACAGAACAGTACAACAAAAAAGAGCATGGCTTGGGAGCTGGAGAGACCAGGGCCCCAAAAGAGAAAAGGTAATACCACTGTTGCATGACAGTGGGCAAGTCATTTAGCTTGTGTCTTCTGTGATCTTTTCTTCTATAAAATGGTGTGAAAAATTCCAACCTCACAGGTATTGAGAGGATTCAAAGAAATAAAATATGTAAAACATCCAACCATGATGTATGGCTCAAGACATATATTCATTTCTCTCATTTATCAAGTCATTCAAAATTTTATCTTTGTTTTCAGAATGTTTTCTGAAGTTTCACTCCATTCTTACTGTCTAGTCACCAAATCAAGAAACATCTAACATCTCTATCTCTATTACTGATAATGCCTCTTGTGTTCCCTGCCTTCAGATGCTCAGCTCCTGAAGGCAGGCAGATTATTAATAATCTGCTGGCAGATTATTCCTCCTAAAATTCTGCCCAGATAGATTTAAGATTTGCCTGTACAATCTTCTGTAAGAACTCAAACTCATCTTTAACCCTTCTTAAAATTTTCTAGTAATTGTGGTAGACCATTCAAAAACTAGAATTAGATTTTACAGAATTGTAAAGCTTTCTTTAGCTCCCTGCCTCCTTCCATTTCAAAAGTATACTCCTCAAAAGCTCTTTACCACTATGGCAGGTAGGCTGTAAAATAAGCCCCACTGATCTCTTCCTCATGGACTTCTATAAGCTCTTCCCTTGAATGGGCACTGCATCTAGAGACTCACTTCTAACAAGCAGGATACAACAAAAGTGATGGGATGTCACTTCTAAGATTGGTTTTCAAAACCCTGTGACTGGCATCTCTTTTGTCCTCTTGCTGTTGAAAGCCAACCCACCATGTTGTATGTGGTCCTATGGAGAGGCCCGTATCACAAGAAACTGCTGTTTGTGGCCAATAGCCAGCAAGGACCTGAGGCCTGCCGAGTTGGAAGTGGATCTCCTGCATTCAGTCAACAGCTATGAGTGGCCTTGGAGCAGACCTTTGCCAAGTTGAGCGTGTGTAGCTGTAGCTACAACCTTACTTTTGGCTTTATGAGACATCTTGAGTCAGAGGTATCCAGCTAAACTGACCTACAGATACTGTAATCTGTGAGTATTTCTTATTTTAAGTTGCTACATTCTGGTAGTAATTTATTATAGAACAATAGAAAGGGGGGCTTCCCTGGTGGCTCAGACGGTAAAGAATCTGCCTGCAATGTGGGGGACCTGGGTTCAATCCCTGGGTTGGGAAGATGCTCTGGAGGACAGCATGGCAACCCACTCTAGTATTCTTGCCTGGAGAATCCCATGGACAGAGGAGCCTGGTGGGCTGCAGTCCATGTGGTCGCAAAGTGTCGGACACAACTAGCAACTCAGCACAGCCCAGCTCAGCCGTAATAAATATAGGAAAACGGGGAAGTCTGGAATCAGGCTGGAATGAAAGCAGGGAGGATTTTGAAGAGTATATTAAAGCAGCCTAAATTGCCTTGAAAAGACTGTAGTGGCAGAAAGCTTAGCCACATTATCACCTTCTGAAGCACAACATAGGAAATACTCCTACTGAACCAAATGAACAAGAGAAGTAGATTTCCAAAGTGTTGAAGGCACTGTCTGCTTTCTTTCTGCTGCTTATAGTAAAATATGATGACTAGCCATCAACTCAGAGGACAGCTGAACAGAAAGGAACCAACAAAACGTGATGGTTCTGAGAGTCTCGATTCTAAGACTAAGAAATGGCTTCCAAACAAAGATCAAATCCAGGATTCTGTCATGGTCTAAAAATGGAGCAGAGGGTATGAACATAAAATCTTTTGTTAAGAATTCTGAGCTTAGAAAACTCAAAATTTTTAATCAAAGGCGATAAGCAAGTCCGTCACCTACCTTAAATAGAGACACTATCTCTATTTTCCAAGGCTGTTCACTATGTAAAATATCATTGAAAAAATATCTGAAACAAAGGCCATTAGTGACTCTGCTCACAACACAAGCAGAGAAGTTAGAGAGCCCTGGGGGAATTGTTTTCCAATAATATTCACCCTCATTTCTGCACCACTTGGGTATCTGATGAATCTTCCCATGAGTATGGCATTCCCTTGACTACATTGATACGTGTGGCCAAGAGTGGCCAGACAAAATCTATTCAGTCTTTCCCACAGCATATAATTAAAACTACTATTAAAAGAAGTCCAAATAGCAGAATGAGACAACTTGCAGTTCTGAGACTGACTATACTCCCCAGGCTCCCAGACCCTACTGGTTAAACAAATTTCATAAACCATCAAGGTCTACTTTAGAAATACAGGGGCTGTCTCCTTAAGATTCCTCAAGTGAGTTTTTTACTTGGTCTAAGATACTAGTGGTATCAGAGCCTTTAGTGCCATACCACTACATCCTCAAATATAGCAGGCGATATCAGTGATTTTACAGACCAGGAATGGGACCACAAGGGAGAAATATAGGGATGAAGGGAATTCTAATCCATAAAAACCCTGGCCACTGAGCTGAGGTCAACCTGAATACTTTCCAGGATAGAGGTGGTGTCACTGATTCAGTTCAGTTCAGTTGCTCAGTCGTGTCCAACTCTTTGCAACCCCATGGACTGCAGCACACCAGGCCTCCCTACCCATCACCAGCTCCTGGAGTTTACTCACTCGTGTCCATTGAGTCGGTGATGAGATCCAACCAGCTCATCCTCTGTCGTCTCCTTCTGCTCCCACCTTCAATCTTTCCCAGCATCAGGGTCTTTTCAAATGTGTCAGTTCTTCGCATCAGGTGGCCAAAGTATTGGAGTTTCAGCTTCAGCATCAGTCCTTCCAATGAATATTCAGGACTGATTTCCTTTAGGATGGACTGGTTGGATCTCCTTGGAGTCCAAGGGACTCTCAAGAGTCTTCTCCAACACCACAGTTCAAAAGCATCAATTCTTCAGCACTCAGTTTTCTTTATAGTCCAACTCTCACATCCACACAGGACTACTGGAAAAACCACAGCTTTGACTAGACGGATCTTTGTTGGCAAAGTAATGTCTCTGCTTTTTAATATGCTGTCTAGGTTGGTCATAACTTTTCTTCCAAGGAGTAAGCATCTTTTAATTTCATGGCTGCAGTCACCATCTGCAGTGGTTTTGGAGTCCAAAAAAATAAAGTCGGACACTGTTTCCACTGTTTCCCCATCTATTTACCATGAAGTGATGGGACCAGATGCCATGATCTTAGCTTTCTGAATGTTGAGTTTTAAGCCAACTTTTCACTCTCCTCTTTCCTTTTCATCAAGAGGCTCTTTAGTTTTTCTTCACTTTCTACCATAAGTGTGATGGCATCTGCATATCTGAGGTTGTTGATATTACTCCCAGCAATCTTGATTCCAGCTTGTGCTTCCTCTAGCCCAGTGTTTCTCATGATGTACTCTGCATAGAAGTTAAATAATATACAGGGTGACAATATACAGCCTTGATGTACTCCTTTCCCAGTTTGGAACCAGTCTGTTGTTCCATGTCCAGTTCTAACTGTTGCTTCTTGACCTGCATACAGATTTCTCAGGAGGCAGGTCAGATGGTCTGGTATTCCCATCTCTTTCAGAATTTTCCACAGTTTATTGTGATCCACACAGTCAAAGGCTTTGGTATAGTCAATAAAGCAGAAGTATATGTTATTCTGGAACTCTCTTGCTTTTTCAATGAGCCAACGGATGTTGGCAATTTGATCTCTGGTTCCTCTGCCTTTTCTAAAACCAGCTTGAACATCTGGAAGTTCACGGTTCATGTATTGTTGAAGCGTGGCTCAGAGAATTTTGAGCATTACTTTTCTAGTGTGTGAAATGAGTGCAATGGTGCGGTAGTTTGAACGTTCTTCAGCATTGTCTTTCTTTGGGATTGGAATGATAACTGACCTTTTCCAGTCGTGTGGCCACTGCTGAGTTTTCCAAATTTGCTGGCATATTGAGTGCAGCACTGTCAGAGCATCATCTTTTAGGATTTAAAATAATTCAACTGGAATTCTATCACCTCCACTAGCTTTGCTTGGAGTGATGTTTCCTAAGGCCCGCTTGACTTCGCATTCTAGAATGTCAGGCTCTAGGAGAGTGATCACACCATCATGGTTATCTGGGTTATGAAGAGCTTTTTTGTATAGTTCTTCTGTGTATTCTTGACACCTTCTGCTTCTGTTAGGGCCATACCTGTACAATGTCATGAACCTCTGTCCATAGTTCTTCAGGCATTCTATCAGATCTAGTCCCTTGAATCTATTTGTCACTTCCACTGTATAATCATAAGGGACTTGAACAGATAGTCTAGAACAAAGAGTAGTCAATGCCTCAGAAATCTTAGAGCCCTGGAGAGAACTGTTTCCCAACCATTATTATTATTATTAGGGTATGGTAGCTTTACAATATCATGTTAATTTCAAAAACTGCCTAGAAATTCAGCTGATTTTTGAAGTTTCTATAACATTATTTGAAATAGATGGGGAAACAGTGGAAACAGTGTCAGACTTTATTTTGGGGGGCTCCAAAATCACTGCAGATGGTGTTTGCAGCCTTGAAATTAAAAGACGCTTACTTCTTGGAAGAAAATTTATGACCAACATAGATAGCATATTCAATAGCAGAGACATTACTTTGCCAACAAAGGTTCGTCTAGTCAAGGCTATGGTTTTTCCAGTGGTCATGTATGGATGTGAGAGTTGGACTGTGAAGAGGGCTGAGTGCCGAAGAATTGATGCTTTTGAACTGTGGTGTTGGAGAAGACTCTTGAGAGTCCTTTGGACTGCAAGGAGATCCAACCAGTCCATTCTGAAGGACATCAGCCCTGGGATTTCTTTGGAAGGACTAATGCTAAAGCTGAAACTCCAGTACTTTGGCCACCTCATGCGAAGAGCTGACTCACCAGAAAAGACTCTGATGCTGGGAGGGATTAGGGGCAAGAGGAGAAGGGGACAACAGAGGATGAGATGGCTGGATGGCATCACTGACTCGATGGACATGAGTCTGGGTGAACTCCGGCAGCTGGTGATGGACAGGGAGGCCTGGCGTGCTGCGATTCATGGGGTCGCAAAGAGTCGGACACGACTGAGGAACTGAACTGAACTGAACTGATAGCATTATTCAGTTCACTCTGTTGAAGACTTTCCCACCGTTACTCCTTTCATATACTCTGCAGGTAAACTAGTCTTTTTATTTCTTGAGTTCACCCAATATTAGCTCAGCTTCTTAGCTACAGAAAACATATAAAAATAACAACAAACAAATTCTTGCAAATAAAAGCTGAAACCACAGGTCTCAAACTCACGCTTTTACTTTTGTGTGTCCTTTGTTGTGATGATTCTTTTAGACTATGGTTTTCTGGCCTTTTGACAGACTGCTTTGAAAATGATTTAAATTCTTTACCATATATATTTGTTTCCACAGCAAAATACTAAGCTTCTTGGGAGTATAAACTATATTTTTCCATGACTCAATATTTGTAATTCAATTCCTCTTTATAAATGATAGCTACTTACTAAGATATAAATGTCATTGTCTTTAAGTCTCTGATGAATATATTCTATATGAGGAGGGAACCAGTGATCCCTATTTTTCCCACTGATATCCAGAACTAAACAGTCAAGAGGCCAAAGTAGACCTCTGTAATTCAAATGTCACACTGCAATTTCAAATTGGCAGCCTTCCTTGAGTTTCATTTTACTTGCTAAGGAAACAATGAAGCACTTATTCTGATGCCAGCAGAATTGTGGGAAGAGACTTAAGAGATTTGTATTTTCCTGAATCTTTAATCTGCAGAAGAGAGCAACTACACTGACCAAGTGGCACACTATTATTATTTCAATAATTCTTTAGTTGTACAACTAATTGAATCTTGGAAAATATGGTGTATTCATATAAAAACTGACTCATATGATTGCAAAAATGCTGATTATCACATAGATCTAGAAATTATATATACAGAATTGATAGTAAACAAAAAGTAAGACCAACAAAAATATCATTGATGGTGTTTCTATGGATTAATAATAAATTTACTCTCAAACTTATAATTTCCTTTGAGGGAAAATAATTTTACTCCTTTCCTCATTATGGCTATCTGGTGGTTTGTGACAATTTCTTCTTGAAAAGTGTCTGCAATACCAGCACTCAAAAGTCTTCTTGTCAGTTTTCCCGGCATCTTTAAACTGGACAGCTCCAGCCCTGATTATACCTAACCCTCCCCACAAACCCCCATAGCCCTAGGCCATTCACAGTGCATATTATGTTCCAGCAGATGCAAGGCTGGGTGGAGAAATTTGCAATCTTAAAGAAGTACTATGAGAGTCCCACTTTGAGAAACAAAGTCTTTAAGTCATTTTATAGGACCCTGGAGAGCAGGAATCATGTCATATTCATTTTATACCCATATAACTGTTAAATATAAGCAATTGGACACGACAGATTTTAACTTTTTTCATTAAATATTGAATTCACACAAATAATATTTATGAAATATACAAAAATATAATGAAATAAGGATATAACCACCACAAATGAACTAACAACTTAAGGAGCAGTACCACTACCTTTCAATTACAATCCTCTCTCTGTGCCTCTTGATTCTATAATAGTTTAGTCTCTTGCCCTTGAGAATAATTCTGCTGATTTTTATCGTTTTTGTTTTTCTTTAGTTTTACTATATTTTTGAATGACTGAGTAATGTATCAGTAATTTTTACATGATTTTAAACTTCATATAAATGGAATCATGTATTCTTCTGTGCCTTTCTCCTTTTAATTACAGGCTCCTGAAATCCCTGTTATGAAGTGCAGAAACATCTTCTGTATGGCATTCCATTGAATATACTTCAATATATTAACCTGTTCTCTTTTTGATAGAGATTTAAGTTGTATCCAATTCTTTTCTGTTACAAGAATGATATTACACTGTGCTTCCACAACAAACTGTGGTAAATTCTTAAAGAGATGGGAATACCAGACCACCTGACCTGCTTCCTGAGAAACCTATATGCAGGTCAAGAAGCAACAGTTAGAACTGGTCATGGAACAATGGACTGGTGTCAAATTGGGAAAGGAGTATGTCAAGGCTGTACATTGTCACCCTGCTTATTTAACTTATATGCAGAGTACATCATGTGAAATGCTAGGCTGGATGAGTCACAAGCTGGAATCAAGACTGCTGGGAGAAATATCAATAACCTCAGATATGCAGATGACACCACTCTAATGGCAGAAAATGAAGAGGAACTAAAGAGCCTCTCAATGAACGTAAAAGAGAATGAAAAAGCTGGCTTAAAACTCAACTTTCAAAAAACTAAGATTATGGAATCTGGTCCCATCACTTCACGGCCAGTGGATTGGGAAAAAATGGAAACAGTGGCAGACTTGATTTTCTTGGTCTCCAAAATCACTGCAGATGGTGACTGCAATCATGAAATTAAAAGACACTTGCTCCTTGGAAGAAAAGTTATGACCAACCTAGACAGCATATTAAAAAGCAGAGACATTACTTTGCCAACAAAGGTCCGTCTAGTCAAGGCAATGGTTTTTCCAGTGGTCATGTATGGATGTGAGAGTTGGGCCATAAAGAAGGCTGAACACTGAAGAATTGATGCTTTCAAACTGTGGTGCTGGAAAAGATCCTTAAGAGTTCCTTGGACAGCAAGGAGATCAAACCAGTCAATTCTAAAGAAAGTCAACCCTGAATATTCATTGGAAGGACTGATGCTGAAGCTGAAGCTCCAATTCTTTGGACACGTGATGCAAAAGACTCACTGGAAGAGCTGACTCATTGGAAAAGGCCCTGAGCTGGGAAAGACTGAAGGCAGGAGAAGGGAACGACAGAGGATGAGATGGTTGGATGGTATCATGGATTCAATGGACATGAGTTTGAGCAATCTCAGGGAGATAGTGAAGGACAGGGAGGCCTGGTGTGCTGCAGTTCACGGGGTCACAAAAGTCAAACATGACTGAGTGACTGAACAACAACAGCAACACCTCATGAATTTAAGAATTTTACTAAGGTGTTTTTTTAAGAAATATAATTGTTGAGTCAACTTCACTAGATAATGCCAAATCATTTTTCAAAGTGAATTGGCCAATTTATATTTATACAGAGAAGAGCTCCTTTTAGTCCATATTCCCACCAAAACTTAAAATATCCAATTTAAATCAATTTAATAGATGGAAAATAGTATTTCATTTTGGTTTTTAATTTTTACATTTTGATTCCTAATATGTTTCAGCATCTTTTCATGTGCTGATTGGCCACTCAGATTTCTCTTTTCCTACAGTATGACTATTTAAGTCAATAGTCTATATGTAGACTTTTCTCACTGGCTCACAGAGGACTTTTTATATAGGTTTCTTTCAGTTTTTTATTTTTTCAAATATTTTCTTCAAGCTTCTGGTATGTCTGTTTTCACAGAAGTAATCTTTTGATAAGTAGAAGTTCTTAATCTTAATGCACTCAATTTTCTCAATTGTTTCCCTTATGGATTTGTTAAGTGTCTCATGTAAGGAACCATTTCTTACACTGAAGTCATAAAGATATTCTTCTATACTGAATCCTAAATTTTACAGCTTTTCTTTTCACACTTGAGTAATAATTCATCTGGAATGAACTTTGAGCTCAGATTGAGATGAGGATTGCAATTTTACCATTTACCCTTCATTGAAAAGCCTAATATTTCTCAACTCATATAATAAGAGTGTTATCTGTGTCACAAACAAATTTTCTATGTGGGAGGGTCTGTTTCTCAGCTAATTGACCAACTTATCCATTCTTTTGTCCTAGGTTCTAACTTGCTACAGTTTAATAATAAATATCTCTTAATATAATATAATAAGTATCTCTTAATAATAAATACCATGTGAAACATCATGGTTATTTCTGATGCATTATTCTTTCATATATATATTTGAACATCAGATTATCAAATTCCATCTAAAAATTCCTTAGAATCATTTTTATTTCAATCATATTGAATATATAAATTAACTTATAGAAAATTGACTGAATTAAGCTATTGAGTCTCCTAGTCCATGAACAAGTGGTGTTTTTTTTTTTTTTTTGTCTTTCTATACAAGCTTTCTTTAATAAAGTTCAATAAAATGTATTTTTCTCCATGAAAGTCATACTTATCTTTTGTTAGGCATGTTCTTGCCTTTAACAAGGTAAATAGCTTATAAATTATTTTCTTTATGTAGATACACTGAAATAGATGTTATATTTTATATTAATTCTGTATCCAGCAAATTCGCTGAAATCATATATTTCTATCTGTAAAGTATTCTCTGTATATACATTTGAGCTTTTCCAAACAGACAATCACTTGGGAATAATAACGCTTATGATAACTCTTGGTAATGATAACTCTTATTTCTTTCTTTCTAATTTATTTCTTTAATTATTTCTTCATGCCTTTCAGTACAATGTCAGATGCAATAGTGACTGATTTTCCAGTGTTAAACCATACTTGCATTATTGGCTAAACTCAACTTGGCCATGATATCTTTTTTATGTTATTGAATATGGTTTGCTACTATTTTGTTTAGGATTTTTTGTATTATTTTGAGTAGGGAAGAACTTCTTCTTCTTTTGAATAGGAATAACTTACAAATCTTTTTCATCATTTTTTGGTGTTGGTACCAAGGCCATATACCTCATTATATACATTTCCCACTCTAAAGGTTTGACTATATTCCTGGTATCAGGAATGATTTCTATGATTGAAGGATATTTCTAAGTTCATACAATGGGCAGGAGAAGATCTATGCAGTATAGATCTTGATATCACTTAGGCCATTTCAACTATTCTGTGTCTACTACATGGTTATTCAGTTATGACTAAAAAGCAGTCATGTCAGTATGAGTCACCAGGCTGCTATTTCCAAGGTCCCAAAGGTTTTCAAGGAATGAAATACGCATTAATATTTTTTTTCTTGGCTTTACATGCAGAAAATTTTGGTGCAATGTGATAAAGATAAGGTCTTCTTGTAAATTCATAGTCTCTCAAAACAATTAAATGTGATAGAAAAAGCCCACAGAAAGGTGCTAACCCTCAAAGTGCCAAAGACAAGTACAGCTCCTTCCTTCAGCCCTTTCCCTACCTTCAGTCTCTAATCTATTCCCAGATTCTTTTATCCCTGTATTCTATGCCATTTTCCCTTCACTATTTCAGACTATGCTCCTAACTAAACATCATTCTCCTCATTTAACTCTTCTCTCCACTCTTTATCTTAATATCATCTGAGTGATTCAATTCGATTCAATGTCTTGGCTTCCTCTAACTGCCCAGTGTTGCGCTCATCCCTCCAAGTATTAAAAGTCAAGCAGCTATTTGAAAGCTGCCATTGAAGAGATTACAAACTAGTGGTAGATAAAAAGTGGTCAAGAAAGCTACACAAGGTGCTACTGACTGAATAAAAACCGGCCCTCAGCCCAGCTGAGAGAGCCCAGGAAAGCTTTTGGAGGAATGGATGAAACCTAAACAAGAGTCCTGAAAGGTGAACAGGATTAACAAGAGCAACTAAGAGTGTAGGGAATGGCATTCAAGGTAGAGAAAACAGGAGACGCAAAAGCATGGGGAACCACAGGATCCCTATGGCCTACTGGAAAGTTAGTTTCCCAGGATAATAAGGCCCAACTCTCACTGTGCATTTTAGCATTTTAGAGCTTTTTGGTAAAAAATTATATTCAACTCATAAATGTTTTTAAAGTTGGAAAAATGCTGTCATTTGTGTTTGTTTTTATGGCATTTGTGTAACATTGCTAACTCTGCAATTCATCACTGAATTGTTCTAGAATGGTTTCTAGAAAGTATAGAGTCTGTAATCTGAGATAAATTTAATTTAATCTGATATTTTGTATCTGGCTCATGAATTCATATCACAATGTGGTAGCTGGAAAGAAAATAAGAAAACATATTCAAATCACTTGAATTATAATAAACAAAAATAAACCCCAAAGATGAGATACAAAAAGATGGCATTATTTAGACAAAGTTTTCTGTTCTAATTTCCTTTCACATGCTACATCTTCCTGTCTCTGCTCAATGTTATAAATAATAATGCTTCTACATACAAATAATATTACTAGAGAGGACCTTTCAAGTATAGCAGTATGCCACCTCTTGAGCATAGTGTGTTTGAGTGTGTGTGTGCTTGTGTGCACATGTGTGTATGGCTTGCTGCTACTGCTAAGTCACTTTAGTTGTGTCTGACTCTGTGCGACCCCATAGACGGCAGCCCACCAGGCTCCCCCGTCCCTGGGATGCTCCAGGCAAGAACACTGGAGTGCGTTGCCATTTCCTTCTCCAATGCATGAAAGTGAAAAGTTAAAGTGAAGTCGCTCAGTCGTATCTGACTCTTTGCGACCCCATGGACTGCAGCCTACCAGGCTCTTCCATCCATGGGATTTTCCAGGCAAGAGTACTGGAGTGGGGTGCCATTGCTTAGGTAAGACCAAAAATGAACACAATCTTTAACAATGTCTTCCAAGTACCTTATGATTCTGGATTTCAATGACAATAACCACCAGTAGAGATCTGGGATCATAAGCCAAAGGGTATGATTAAATATAATAATTTTAAAAGTCCAGTCAAATTGGAGTCTGCATACAAGTTGAAAGGTTTTGTGTTTCTTTTATTTTTCTGGCTCCTCTAATCACCATAAAGCAATCTCCCTTTTATTTATTTATTTTGTATTTTGTGTGTGTGTGTGTTCCCCATCCTGAATGCTCCTCCCACCTCCCTCCCCATCCCATCCCTCTGGGTCATCCCAGTGCACCGGCCCTGAGCACCCTGTATCATGCATCAAACCTGGACTGGTGATTCGTTTCACATGTGATAGTATACATGTTTCAATGTCATTCTCCAGATCATCCCACCCTCGCCCTCTCCCACAGAGTCCAAAAGACTGTTCTATACATCTGGGTCTCTTTTGCTTTCTCAATATAGGGTTATCATTACCATCTTTTTAAATTCCATATATATGCGTTAGTATACTGTATTGGTATTTTTCTTTCTGGCTTACTTCACTCTGTATAATAGGCTTCAGTTTCATCCACCTCATTAGAACTGATTCAATCTCCCTTTTAAATACACCTGACTTCCCATTTCTAAGTTATTCTATCACTATTACTGGCAGCTAAAGATAGTGAGAATTATTTTATTATTTAAAGTATAAAATATTTTTATACATTTTAGTATGCCTATAATATGTCATGTAAACAAGTACTACTATAATTGAAAGATATATGCATTTAGTTCTTTTAAAAATTAAGAACTTTATCAAATGATCCTTTTATAAAAAATAATCACTGAATTTAAAGACAATATATTTAAATTGCTGTGTATATTGTATTTTATAAACATCATACAGCTCTATTGTTATCTTTTTCTTCTCCTTAATATGAATTACAAAATATTTAAAATGTTAGGTGTTAAAAACATCCATGGTGAAATATTAGGAAGTGAGTCCAAACTGCAGAACCTGTGACTAAATTGTGTGCTATGTTTCAGAATTAAATACTGTTTTTTGAGTGATTATTTTCAAATTGTTATTCAACATACAAAACACATGGTTCTAGAAAAGTTCTTCTGAGCACAGAGCTAGTTAATAAGACACATAGAATTTTTAATTTCACACATGAAGCAGGAAGGTAAAGATAAGCATTATTTTCCACCAAAAAACAAACCTTTAGGAAATAGTTGTTATTGTTATTGCAGTTGCCAGACACTCCTTGCAATTCAGCCACAGTGTTCTAAAATGGTTGACAACAAAAATTAAAAAACGCTTTTCCCTCCACTAGAGACAGCAGCGTTAATATAAAGGAAGGAAAACCACTGAAGTTCCAGTGCTTACTGTAACATAAACTTTCAAGAACTAAGGGACTACCCCCAAACTCTTAGTTTTTCAACCATGTAACCAGTTATAAAGCCAGTTCATATTATTAAAAGGCCATCCATAGTAACTGCAATCTCTTGTTTGTACAACATAACCTGCTTCCAAACAGGAACAGCAAATAGAGTAAGTCAAATTTAATGTTATCCCTTTAATGCTTTTTCACATAAAAATTACATTTTTGTAAACCTTTAACTCTTATGCAAACCATAACTTGCATTATATTTCTGCTTCTAATTATTACATATTAACACAAGCAATAAAAATGCTTATCCATGTAGGCAGCTGCTCTAAATTGTATTCAATACTTTAAAAGATTCTAAAAAAATAAACTAATGTTGTCACGATGTAGTTGTAATAATAATTTCTAGTAATAAAAACAAATTATGAAAGAAAGATTAAATTATATTTTAAGAGAAGGAGCCTCGGTTTCTGGAGTGATAATTAATCTTGTTACAAACTACCACACAAAAAGGCTTTGAAATGCCATCTATAATCTAAGACTTCAAAGTCTAATAAATACTATATCTTAATATTTAAAGAAGCAAAAGCAAAATAATCATATAATTTTAAAGGTGTATGTAAAATAACTCATTTTAATGTGAACAACCATTACATACGTCCTGATTTTAAAAAGTGGTACAGTACTGGTTCACACTTCATTTCCAACCTAAGCCCACAGGGTTTCGCATTACATTTTGCTCTTTTTGATAGAAACGAGTTCCCAAAATACAGATACATGACTCATGTGACACAAAACATATGCCAGAATTACATCATCTCGCCTTAAAAGGTAAACACTGATAGCTGTGGTATATAAATGGAAATTAAATTTGTTACTGAAAATAAAATCTAGTTGAAAAATTTACTATAACCTTAGGATTTCATGGGATAGTGCTGACTGTCTGAGGGGTTTACTGAAATCCTCCATGCTTACCTTTCAGATTGGGGTTTTTTTGGGGGGGGGGGAAAGAAGAAAGAAAAATAAATGAACGAGAATTTTATAAATCCAGAAGTACAATGCCTTATCACAGATACACTCAGATCTACATTTAAAATTTTTCAGTGGTTCAGATTTACATCTCCCTCTTCTTTAAAGGATCCGTTCTTTTATTTTTCAGCTGTTAGGCAGAGCCATTTTAACTTAAAAAAAAATCAGAATGTTTAACAGAGAATGAACAGAAACAGGAATGCAATTCAAATTGAGTTGGGCATTCGCGTATTTTAAATTCTTCCAGTTTAAATATTTGAAGGAAAAAAACAGAAAATTCAGAAATTTAAATGAAGTTTTGGGATTATCTGTATATTTTAAATTGTATTGGAGTATGACTTATAATTTATTAAACTATTAAAACAGATACATATAATCACACACAATACATGGTAAAGCATTCTTAATCCTCAATAAGGTTCTGATAAGAGGCCCACTGTTTTTTTACATTTTCAGGATATATTTCCTCACAGTGCAATGTTTTCCTTATAGGCAATTCAAGCAACCAACTCCCCTCTGTCAATGTGACAGGTTCCAAGTTAGAATCAACCCTGGGTTATGTGACCAAAACCAGAGTTATCTTTTCTTCAGCAGACAATCGGAGAAGGAAATGGCACCCCATTCCAGTACCCTTGCCTGGAAAATCCCATGGACGGAGGAGCCTGGTAGGCTACAGTCCATGGGGTCACGAAGAGTCAGACACGACCAAGCGACTTCACTTTCACTTTTCACTTTCATGAACTGGAGAAGGAAATGGCAACCCACTCCAGTGTTCTTGCCTGGAGAATCCCAGGGACCGCGGAGCCTGGTGGGCTGCCGTCTATGGGGTCGCACAAAGTCGGACACAACTGAAGCAACTTAGCAGCAGCAGCAGTAGACAACGCTGATCTAAGTGCTGGCTCTGGAAATTAACTGGATGAACCTGGTCGTTCTGCATTTAATTAGAGGTTTTCCTGGCTGGCCTAGGGAATGTCATGGGGGATATTATCAAATAAAAATGATTCTAACTTTGAAATCACAAGATGATTCTATAAATGGTAAGAAAAATGAGAAACCAAGTGACTGATTACACAACTCAGGGTTAACAAGGCTATGTAAATCAATAAATTATTCAATTACATATGAAATTAATAAATTATTCAAGGACCATCCAAATCACTCATTGGATAACCAATATTGGTTATTTTCATTTTGTATTTTACTTTTCATTAACACAGAGAGAGAATAAATAAAAAACAAGGATATAACACTCAAATCAATCAATTTAAAAACACCTGGAAGCATTAATAAAAATAAATCTAAATCAAGTAAATAAATTGACATGTTTACACAAAAATTTTCACTATTTGCAGACCTTTCATCTCTCCAACACACAGAAAATTATGTGTGTTGGTTGGTTTTAGCTGGGCATGCTTTGGTGAGGCAGTGTGTAACACAAGAAAGGGAGAGGGATACGTCCAAAAGGAACGTGAGAGAGAAACAAACAATGTGAAAGAGCTCCTTGACCTTTTCAATAAAGTGAAGGTTACTTGGTGTAGCAAACACCTGCTTTCTATTTCAACAACTTGCAGGCAGAAGAAAAAGCTTAACCTAAAACTAAACTCCGATTTTTTGTAGAACAGTTGTATACTCAGCAATTCTTCCCTTTAAGCCCTATTTTCACAGGCTACTTCTGGATTAAGTATTTACCTATAGTAAAATAACTCTTCAATCTCCCTATTAATAGGAATTTATAGAACAAAGAATTCCAGAACCTAGGTGTTGCAAGAAACTTCATTACCCAAAACGGGAATCCTTCCAGCATCTCTTGTGTCCCAGTTACTCTGTGTGTGCCTAGATACAGACAGACACATCTGTCTACTCCATTCAAAATCAGCAGTGTGTTGCAAAGAGTCCAGGCTTCAGAGCCAGAAGGACCCTGTTCCCATCCTAAATCTGGCAGCCACTAGCTATACCACTAGAAAAAGCCTCAATTATTACATCTTTAGAAAAAGGGGGTGGGGGGGAAGATTCTCTTCTGCTTGTTATAAAGATTATCTGAAATCATGTAGGAAAGGCACCCGGCAGAATGCCTGGCACTGAATATTTATTTACCCTCCTTGCCCCTGAGAATATCTGCTCAGGTGACAATCAACTCTGCTTTCCTTTTAAAAACAGGCATGCTGCTGCTGCTAAATCGCTTCAGTCATTTCCAACTCTGTGTGACCCTATGGACGGTAGCCCACCAGGCTCCTCTGTTCATGGGATTCTCTAGGCAGGAAAACTGGAGTGGGTTGCCATACCCTCCTTCAGGAGATCTTCCCAACTCAGGGATCAAACTCTGGTCTCCTGTATTGCAGGCAGATTCTTTACCACTGAGCCACCAGGGAAGTCCCCGGGAACAGGCATACAAACAAATAAACAAAATCCATATGGCATATTTCTAAGTATAAACATTGAATGACAAATATTCCTTATGCATTTATTCAAATTATTAGAGAAAATCTTACACTTAAAAAAAAAAAAAAACTTTAGGTTGAAAGCTTTGGCAGATGAATGTGATCTATTCCTCAAAATAACTGGAGGAAATATGTAGTATGTGATCTAAAATGTTTAGTTGGGAAGCCTTAATTAAAGAAATATCTGATTTTTCCCTCTTTCCTTGTTAGACCTGATGCTTTATTCCTCATGCTTTATGGAATATGAGGAACTGGCCCTGTACTTTTAAGCAAAGACACTGAGATTCAGTGACTGGAAAATTTGGCCTCCTCACCTTCCACCACTTGATGTCACCCGTACTCCCCTGAACTTCAGTCCAAATTTTTTCTAACAGAGTGAGCAGGTAACAGCCAAATCTGCAATGATTCTACAATCCTAATTCAGGCTTGCAACCAAAGCAAATCAGCGTCTCTGATAAAACACAAGATACTTGTGCAGAGAACCGAAAAATTGGGAAGATGAAAGTTCAAATATTTGAGGAAATCACTGTTTTTGTTTCAAAAAAATACTTGCCATTTAAAATGAATTCTGAAAGTGAAAAACTAAATCAGTTAAATAGAATTTTAAGAAACTAATTCACTCACGTGAAGAATAGTGTGATGTTTATTCTTAGATCAATAGTTGACTGAAGCACCACTGAAAAAATTTTCTACTATAATAAAGAGAGCATACATCCTCATTATACTACAAGCAAATGAAAAATGAATATACATTTGAGTTAGAACATTCCACACTAAAAATACATGAAAAATATTTGAATGTCTCTTTATTAATCTTTACTAGGTCCTTGATAGAAACCAAAAAAGTTCTGGAAAAATAATATATCAGATGAGTAGAGGTTGAACATATGAAGTTGCACTGTCCTTCTACCAGCTGGTATAACAAAGAATATCTATTTTACCTGAATATTCACTATGTTTATGGAGCATGAAACACTGCAGCTACATTGTTGATGGATCCTTTGACACGTCAATGTGAAACATATGCATGTTTAACATGTTTATAAAAAAGTATGTTGTCCCATTATATCAACGTACATTTGGCACTCACATTAGAAATAGACCAGCATCTGTATTATATTACGACACACAAGGGTTCCGGAGAGTCGTTTTCACTTGGGGGTTAGCCTCTATTCATTTGCTTGATCTTTTACAGAGAGCAGGATGCAAAATTACTCCAATATGGATCTACTCTATGGAATATGTGCTGGTGGAAAAGCTTTGTTCTGCATTATGTGAGCACAAATCATAGTGAGCAGATCCAAAGAACTTTCTCTTCCTGGGGGGAAAAAATTCTAAAAAACTCACCAATTTTCAGTACTTTTTCTGTGTATGTTTGTATATGTATGTATGTCTTTTCATTCAAAATGATTACTGATTTTTTGAAAAAGTGTTCCCTGTTACCTACTTACTGTAGAAAATTTGGGAAAAAACTGAAAAATACAAAGCAGAGAGAGAAAAATCTAAGATAGCTAGTATTTATATTTTGGTATTTTTACCCTTTTTTTTGTTTCAATGAATTTGATCCAGAAGACTTCATATTTTAAATATGATACCATTAATTGATTGATAAGCTAATCACAAACACAAGCAATATTTCCTTTCTGTGAGGTTGAGGTGGACATATTCTCCTTGAAAAACTGCAAAGATCTGTCTTACTGTTATATGGTGAAGAGAGTTTTATCAAGTAGGGATGTAGTAAGAAGAAATGAAGGAAGAAGTATGTTTGCAAGAGCAACTCACCTCATCGTCGTCAGCATCGTACTGGGCATAGTGCTGTTCAAGCAGCTCTCTCTGGCGCCTTTCTTGTTCCAGCGTCTGGCTTATCAACTGGGCAACCTCACTCACTTGTCCAGGTTTTTCTCGCCCAATAACAAATCTACACGAAAGTTAAAGAGAATTGGTATAGTCAGGATCTCCAGCAAAAAAAGGAATGCTAAGGAAAGTAAATAAGCTTCACATTTCATCAGAGTATATCAAGCCTCAAAAAAATAATATTACCTGTTTTTTTAAAGGTATGCTTGGGTAGAAAGAAAGGTTAGCTGAGCAATTAAAGTGATTTTTGCAGCCACAGACCAAAGGAAAAGAGGAAAAGTAAAGAACCACAAAAATTATTACTTTAGGAGAAGACAAAACAGATGTAATCCATCCTCCAGTACTTTACACATTTCTGATGCCCTACAAAATGAAAGCAAGGTCATAATTTTCTGTAACACTGAACTTTAGAATCATTTCCACAGTTACATTCTCTTTAAAATGCAAAACTACTTGAAAAACATTTTGAGGTATGGCATACTCTATGTGAGTAAATAAGAAGGAGGCATTGACTTTTTGCTAAGTCACTATGACTCTGAAGGTTAAAAAAAAGAGAAAAAAATGTAGTTTTTTTTTTTTTTTTTTGGTCTGTGATTTTAAAATGAAAAACTAAAACAAAGGAGAAGTAAATCAGTTCACTAAGATTGGAGCAAGATGCTATGAGGAAGGATGTGGTCTCAAGACATACTCAAGGGGAAATCCTATCAATGTAATTCCTGTAAGAAAAAATATATAAAGAGAAAGTCACAGAAGACATTTACTTATTGCCATCTAGTCATTTAGATACATCCTCATTGATACTATGTTTCTTATTCAACAAATTAATATTCACTTTTTAAAATCTTTTCACACTAATATATGGCTCTATCTTTCTAAAAATACAAATAATATGCCTCCATGATATAGTTTCCATATATTTTTTAACTTCATTATTTTGGTTAGTAACTCTGTTTAATTTTGCTTATAAACTGAACTGATGTTTTCTTTCCTCTGATTGGGCTTCTCAGGTGCCTCAGTGATAGAGAATCTGCCTGCAATGCAGGAGACACAGGAGATGTAGGTTCAATCCTTGGATTCGGAAGATCCTATGTAGGAGGAAGCGGCAACACACTCCAGTATTATCACCTGGAAAATTCCATGGACAGAGGAGCCTGGCGGGCTACATTCCATGGGGTTTCACAGAGTTGGACATGATTGAGCAACTAACAGTTCTGATTATAATACTTTGCTATTTTCAATTACAATTTTAAAAGAAATACTCTACCATTCTCTGTACAAATACACTAAATGTCAAAATTTTTATACTTGGATGTTAGTAATTAAATATATTTTTAGAGTTATTTTCATGTTGTTTCAAATAAGACTGTGAAAGTATGCCTCAGTGTTCATTTATCACCCAAGTTATTTTTCTTTGGGAAATTAATCATTGAGTTGTAATCATTTTCTATATATTCTGGATACATATATGTTAGGTAGTTAGAATAGGAAAAAGGAGTCAAAAATAGTGATGGCAAAAAGACAAAGAAAGGAAAAAGCCCGGAAAAACAGAACAAAGGAAGGACCAAGAACCTGAGTGAGAACCTCAGATGAAGCAAACAGCCCTCCTGGCTAGCCCAGTTTACATCGGACAGGCTCAGGGGGAGGAGGAAAACATATAAAAAGGGGAGCCAAAATTAAGCCGCTGGCTTCTCTTGCTTCACTTCTTTTGGGCTGGCCTGCCCTTATACCTCGAGGATGTATTTTCCTTTGCTTGCCAAATAAAACTGAGCTGTATAACACTACTCCATTGCTTCAAATTTTTGCTGCAGTGAGACAGAACCAAGGAAATTACACACTCCCCTGACATACATATGTATTATAGATACAGATATACACACACAAATCATATATGTGATTTATTATATTCTCTCAATCTGTGGGTTGCCTTTTAATTTTCCTAAGTTTTTCAAGAAGTCCAAATTATTCTTTTTTAAAAGATTGCAATTTGTGCTTCCTACCTAAGAAATCTGCCTGATTTAATATTACAAAGATTTTCTCCAGTTAGGTTGGTGCAAATGTAATTTCTGTTTCAGGTGGTGAATTTTAGATCATTATAACTAGGCTCAAACACATTTTTATTAATCAAATAGGAATGATTACAATCAACACAATTTTTCCAGTGAGAAATAAGTTTATCACTGTGGCATAAAAATCTGTAGCTGGGGATTCAAAGAACTCTTGGAATGCATTTTCTGGATCCTGCTGATTGTGGAAGCATTTTCTCTGGAAAAATTGTCAAGATGCTTGAAGAAATGGTAGTCGGTTGGTGAGAGGTGAATATGCTGGAGGAGGCAAAACTTCATAGTTCAATTTGTTCAAGTTTTTAACGCGTGGTTGGACATTGTCATTGGGAAGAACTGGGCTCGTTCTGTTGAACAATGCCAGCTGCAGGGGCTGCAGATTTCAGTGCGTCTTATCAATTTGCTGAGCATAATTCTCAGATGTAATAGTTTCACAGGGATTCGGAAAGCTGTAGTGGATCAGACCAGCAAGAGACCACCAAACAGTAACCATAATATTTTTTGGTGCAAGTTGGCTTTGGGAAGTGCTTTGGGCTTCTTCTCAGTCCAACTATTGAAGTGGTCATCACCAGTTGTTGTATACAATCCACTTTTTGTTGCATTTTGCAATCTGATTGAGAAATGGTTCATTGTTGTTGCACAGAATAAGAGAAGAAGGCACTTCAAACTGACAATTTTTTTGATTTCTGGTCAGCTAATGAGGCATCCACTTTTTGAGCTTTTGCACCTTTCCAATTTGCTTCAAATGCTGAATGACTGTAAAATGGTCAACGCTGAGTTCTTAGGCAACTTCTCAAATAGCTGTAAGAGGATCAGCTTTGATGATGACTCTCAATTTTCACCGTCAACTTCCGATGGTCAGCAATTATGCTCATCTTCAAGTCTCTTGTCTCCTTTGCAAGACTTCTTGAACCACCACTGCACTGTATTGTACGTTAGAAGTTCCTGAGCCAAATGCATTGTTGATGTTGCAAGTTGTCTCTGATGTTTCATGACCCATTTTGAACTCAAATAAGAAAATTGCTCAAATCTGCTTTTTGTCTAACATCATTTCCATAGTCTAAAATAAACGGAAAATAAACAGCAAGTAAAGACTCTCAAGACTCCCTTAGACAGCAAGGAGAACAGCAAGGAGATCAAAACAGTCAATCATGATGGAAATCAACCCTGAAGGACTGAAGCTGAAGCTCCAATACTTCTGCCACCTGACCCAAAGAGCTGACTCACTGGAAAAGACCCTGATGCTGGGAAAGATTGAAGGCAGGAGGAGAAGGTGACGACAGAGGATGAGATGGCTGAATGGCATCACTGACTCAATGGACCTGAGTTTAAGCAAGCTCTGGGACATGGTGAAGGACAGGGAAGCCAGGTGTGCAGCAGTCCATGGGGTCACAAAAAGTTGGACATAACTTAGCAACTGAACAACAACAACAAGTCACTAGCAAAAAAACATAAAGCAAGAAATGTGCATTAAAATGATATATAACATAACCACATTTATTTATAATATATTCCAATATCAAATGGCAAATTTCAATAATACAAAAACCACAATTAACTTTTGTCCCAACCTAATATTTTCCTTCTTAAAGTGTTAATGTTTTGATTTTATATCAGGTAGGTGAAATCTTTCAAATTTATTTTCATGCATGATGTTTGGTAAAGGGGGGTTCAATATTTTCCAAATGGGTAGCCAGCTGTTTCAATACCATGTTTTGAAAAGACTATTCATTACCACCACTGAATTACTCAGGCACATTGGCTGAAAATAAATTGACCGTGTACCTGTGTGCTGATTTCTGAACTTTTCAGCCTTCTGCACTGATGTATTTATCCCTGTGCCAATACCACACTGCCTTCATTGCAATACACTTAATCTTCAAACTAGTGCTGTGAGTCATCCAATTATGTGTGCCCTTTTCAAAACTACTGACTATTCTAAGTTATCTAAATAGCTACATAAATTTTAAAACTAGCTTACCAGTTTCATTTACAAAGCACATTGATGTTTGATTTGGGATTGCTTTGAATCTATAGATCAATTTGTGGATCAATTCTACTAATAATATAGAATTGTCTGATCCATGAACATGGTAATTCTCTGCATTTATTTTCAATTATTTCTATTGAAATAAAGTTGACAATACTATGTAACAATATTACATTAGTTACAGGTGTATTACATAATGATTGCATACATTATGAAAGATCACCCTGAGTCTAGTAACCATCTGTCCCCACACAGATTTACTACACTATTACTGACCATATTCCTTATTCTGTATATTACACCTTGACTTCCTTAACATATAACTAGAGATTTGAATTTCTTTTTTTAAAAAAGTTTTACTTTTCTTTTTTTCTAATTTATTTTTTATTGAAGGATAATTGTTTTATAGAATTTTGTCATTTTCTGTCAAACCTCAACATGAATCAGCCATGGGTATACATATAACCCCTTCTTTCTAAATCTCCCTCGCATCTCCCCCCCCATCCCACTCCTCTAGATTGATACAGAGCTGCCGTTTGAATTTCCTGAGCCATACAGCAAATTCTCGTTGGCTAACTATTTTACATATGGTAATGTAAGTTTCCATGGTACTTTTTCCATACATCTGACCCTCGCTTCCCCTCATCCCATGTCCATAAACCTATTCTCTATGTCTGTTTCTCCACTGCTGTCCTGTAAATAAATTCTTCAGTACCATTGTTCTAGATTCCACATATATGTGTTAGAGTACGATATTTATCTTTCTCTTTCTGACTCACTTCACTCTGTATAATAGGTTCTAGGTTGATCCACCTCATTAGAACGGACTAAAATGCACTTCTTTTTATGGCTAAGTAATATTTCATTGTGTACATGTACCACTTCTTTATCCATTCATCTGTTGATGAACATCTAGGTTGCTTCCATGTTCTAGCTATTGTGCTAGCTAAATAGTGCTGCAATGAACAATGGGATACATGTGTCTTTTTCGATTTTGGTTTTCTCAGGTTATATGCCTAGGAGTGGCATTGCTGAGTCATACTGTGGTTTTATTCCTAGTTTTTAAAGGACTCTCCATACTGTCTTTCATAGAGGCTGTACAATTTACATTCTTACCATTAGTGCAAGAGTGTTCTCTTTGCTCCATATCCTCTCCAGCATTTATTGTTTGTAGACTTTTTGATGATGGACATTCTGACCAGTGTGAGGTGATATCTCATTGTAGTTTTGATTTGCATTTCTCAAATAATGAGCGATGTTGAGCATCTTTTCATGCATTTGATAAGCATCTGTATGTCTTATTTGGAGAAATGTCTGTTTAAGTCTTTTTCCCACTTTTTGACTGAGTTGTATGTATATTTTGGAAATTAATCCTTTGTCAGTTGTTTCATTTGCTATTATTTTTTCCCATTCTGAGGGTTGTCTTTTCACCTGGTTTATAGTTTCCTTTGCTGTGCAAAAGCTTTTAAGTTTAATCAAGTCCCACTTGTTTACTTTTGTTTTTATTTCCATTACTCTAGGAGGTGGGTCATAGAGGATCTTGCTTTGATTTATGTCATCAAGTGTTCTGCCTATGTTTAAGAGTTTTATAGTTTCTGGTCTTGCATTTAGGTCTTTAATCCATTTTGAGTTTATCTTTGTGTATGGTGTTAGGAAGTGTTCTAATCTCATTCTTTTACATGTAGCTGTCCAGTTTTCCCAGCACCATTTCTTGAAGAGGCAATCTTTGCCTCATTGTATAATTATTGCCTCTTGTCAAAAATAAGGTACCCATAAGTGCATGGGTTTACTTCTGGGCTTTTCATCTTGTTCTGTTGGTCTATATTTCTGTTTTTTTTTTTTTGTCAGTACCATACTGTCTTGATGACTGTAGCTTTGTAGTATAATCTGAAGTCAGGAAGGTTGTTTCCTCCAGCTCCATTCTTCTTTCTCAGGACTGCTTTGGCTATTTGGTGTTTTCTGTGTTTCCATATGAATTGTGAAATTTTTTGTTCCAGTTCTGTGAAAACAGCCATTGCTAATTTGATAGGGATCTCACTGAATCTGTAGATTGTGTTTGGTAGTATTGTCATTTTCACAATATTGATTCTTCCTACCTAGGAACATGGGATATCTCTCCATCTGTTTCTGTTGTCTTTGATTTCTTTCATTAGTGTCTTATAGTTTTCTGTGTACAGTTCTTTTGTCTCCTGAGGTAAGTTTATTCCTAGATATTTCTTTTTCTTGGAATGGTGAATGGGATTGTTTCCTTAATTTCTCTTTCTGATTTTTCATTGTTAGTATATAGAAATGCAAGTGATTTCTGTGCATTGATTTTGTATCCTGCAACTTTGCTGAATTCATTGATTCAGTTCAGTTCAATTCAGGCGCTCAGTCATGTCCGACTCTTTGCAACCCCATGAACCACAGCACGCCAGGCCTCCCTGTCCATCACCAACTCCCGGAGCTCACCCAGACTCACATCCATCGAGTCAGTGATGCCATCCAGCCATCTCATCCTCTGTCATCCCCTTCTCCTCCTGTCCCCAATCCCTCCCCCAGCATCAGAGTCTTTTCCAATAAGTCAACTCTTCGCATGAGGTGGCCAAAGTACTGGAGTTTCAGCTTTAGCATCATTCCTTCCAAAGAAATCCCAGGGCTGATCTCCTTTAGAATGGACTGGTTGGATCTCCTTGCAGTCCAAGGGACTCTCAAGAGTCTTCTCCAACACCACAGTTCAAAAGCATCAATTCTTCAGCAGTCAGCCTTCTTCACAGTCCAACTCTCACATCCATACATGACCACAGGAAAAACCATAGCCTTGACTAGACGGACCTTTGTTGCCAAAGTAATGTCTCTGCTTTTGAATATGCTATCTAGGTTGGTCATAATTTTCCTTCCAAGGAGTAAGCGTCTTTTAATTTCATGGCTGAAGTCACCATCTGCAGTGATTTTGGAGCCCCCCAAAATAAAGTCTGACACTGTTTCCACTGTTTCCCCATCTATTTGCCATGAAGTGGCAGGATCGGATGCCATGATCTTCGTTTTCTGAATGTTGAGCTTTAAGCCAACTTTTTCACTCTCCACTTTCACTTTCATCCAGAGGCTTTTTAGTTCCTCTTCACTTTCTGACATAAGGGTGGTGTCATCTGCATATCTGAGGTTATTGAGATTTCTCCTGGCAATCTTGATTCCGGCTTGTGTTTCTTCCAGCCCAGCGTTTCTCATGATGTACTCTGCATATAAGTTAAATAAGCAGGGTGACAATATACAGCCTTGACGTACTCCTTTTCCTATTTGGAACCAGTCTGTTGTTCCATGTCCAGTTCTAACTGTTGCTTCCTGACCTGCATACAAATTTCTCAAGAGGCAGATCAGGTGGTCTGGTATTCCCAGCTCTTTCAGAATTTTCCACAGTCAAAGGCTTTGGCATAGTCAATAAAGCAGAAATAGATGTTTTTCTGGAACTCTCTTGCTTTTTCCATGATCCAGCGGATGTTGGCAATTTGATCTCTGGTTCCTCTGCCTTATCTAAAACCAGCTTGAACATCAGGAAGTTCATGGTTCATGTATTGCTGAAGCCTGGCTTGGAGAATTTTGAGCTTTACTTTACTAGCATGTGAGATGAGTGCAATTGTGTGGTAGTTTGAGCATTCTTTGGCATTGCCTTTCTTTGGGATTGGAATGAAAACTGACCTTTTCCAGTCCTGTGGCCACTGCTGAGTTTTCCAAATTTGCTGGCATATTGAGTGCAGCACTTTCACATAATCATCTTTCAGGATTTGAAAGAGCTCAACTGGAATTCCATCACCTCCACTAGCTTTGTTTGTAGTGATGCTTTCTAAGGCCCACTTGACTTCACATTCCAGGATGTCTGGCTCTAGGTCAGTGATCACACCATGAGTATCTGGGACGTGAAGATCTTTTTTGTACAGTTCTTCTGTGTATTCTTGCCACCTCTTCTTGATATCATCTGCTTCTGTTAGTTCCATACCATTTATCGAGCCCATCTTTGCATAAAATGTTCCCTTGGTATCTCTAATTTTCTAGAAGAGATCTTTAGTCTTTCCCATTCTGTTGTTTTCCTCTATTTCTTTGCATTAATTGCTGAGAAATGCTTTCTTATCTCTTCTTGCTATTCTTTGGAACTCTGCATTCAGATGCTTGTATCTTTCCTTTTCTCCTTTGCTTTTTGCTTCTCTTCTTTTCACAGCTATGTGTAAGGCCTCCCCAGACAGCCATTTTGCTTTTTTCATTTTTTTTCCATGGGGATGGTCTTGATCCCTGTCTCCTGTACAATGTCATGAACCTCATTCCATAGTTCATCAGGCACTCTATCTACCAGATCTAGGCCCTTAAATCTATTTCTCACTTCCACTGTATAATCATAAGGGATTTGATTTAGGTTATACCTGAATGGTCTAGTGGTTTTCCCTACTTTCTTCAATTTAAGTCTGAATTTGGCAATAAGGAGTTCATGGTCTGAGCCACAGTCAGCTCCTGGTCTTGTTTTTGCTGACTGTATAGAGCTTCCCCATCTTTGGCTACAAAGAATATAATCAATCTGATTTCAGTGTTGACCATCTGGTGATGTCCATGTATAGAGTCTTCTCACTGATTAGCTCTAGTAATTTTCTGATACTATCTTTAGGGTTTTCTATGTACAGTATCATGTCATCCGCAAACAGTGAGAACTTCTTCTTTTCCAATCTGGATTCCTTTTATTTTTTTTTCCTTCTCTGATGGCTGTAGCTAGGACTTCCAGAACTATGTTGAATAATAGTGGTGAAAGTGGACACCCTTGTCTTGTTCCTGATCTTACGGGGAATATCAGTTTTTCACCACTGAGAATAATGTTTGCTGTAGGCTTATCATATATGGCCTTTACTATGTTGATGTAGGTCCCTTCTATGCCCATTTTGTGAAGAGTTTTAATCATAAATGGGTACTGAATTTTGTCCAAGGCTTTTTCTGCATCTATTGAGATGATCATATGGTTTTTATCTTTCAATTTGTTAATATGGTGTATCACATCAATTGATATGTGTACATTGAAGAATCTTTGCATTCCTGGAACAAACCCAGCTTGCTCATGGTGTATGAGCTTTTTGATGTGTTGCTGAATTCTCTTTGCTGAAATTCTGTTGAGGATTTTTGCATCTATGTTCATCAGTGACATTGGCCTGTAGTTTTCTTTTTTGTGTGTTGTCTTTGTCTGGTTTTAGTATCAGGGTGATGGTGGCCTTTAGAATGAGTTTGGAAATGTTCCTTCCTCTGCAATTTTTTGAAAGAGTTTTAGAAGGATAGGCATTAGCTCTTCTCTAAATGTTTGATAGAATTGTCCTGTGAAGCCGTCTGGTCCTGGGCTTTTGTTTTTTGAGAGATGTTTGATCACAGCTTCAATTTCAGTGCTTCTAATTGGGTTGCTCATAATTTATATTTCTTCCTGGTTCAGTCTTGGAAGACTGAACTTTTCTAGGAATCTGTCCATTTCTTTCAGGTTACCCATTTTATTGCCATATAATTGTTCATAATAGTCTCTTATAATCCTTTGTATTTCTGCATTGCTTGTTGTATCCTCTCCTTTTTCATTTCTAGTTTTGTTGATTTGATGCTTCTCTCTTTTTTTCTCGATAAGCCTGGCTAAAGGCTTGCCAGTTTTATCTTCTCAAACAACCAGCTTTTAGTTTTATTACTCTTGACTATTGTTTCTTTCATTTCTTTTTCATTCATTCTGCTTAGATCTTTATGATTTCTTTCCTTCTACTAATTTTGGGGTGTTTTTTTTCTTCTTCTTCCAGTTTAGGTGTAAAGTTAGGTTGTCTACCTGATGCTTTTCTTGTTTCTGGAGGCATGATTGTATGGACATAAACTTCCCTCTTAGGACTGCTTTTGCTGCATCCCATAGGTTTTGAGTTGTCATGTTTTCATTGTCATCTGTTTCTAGATATTTTATTTCCCTTTTGATTTCTTCAGTAATGTGTTGGTTATTTAGAAACATGTTGTTTAATTTCCATGTGTTTGTGTTTCTTTCAGTTTTTTTCTTGTAATTGAAATCTAGTCTCATAGCATCGTGGTTGAGAGAAGATGCCTGATACGATTTCAATTTTCTTAAATTTACTGAGCTTTTATTTGCAACCCAAGATGAGGTCTATCCTGGAGATTGTTCTATGTGCACTTGAGAAGATGTTTTCCTCTGCATTTGGATAGAATATCCTGAAGATATCAATGAGATCCATCTCATCTAATGTATCATTTAAGACTTGTGTTTCCTTATTAATTTTCTGTTGTGATGATCTATCCATTGGTGTGAGTGGGGTGTTAAAAGTCTCCTACTATTATTGTGTTACTGTTAATTTCTCCTTTTATGCCCGTTAGTGTTTGTCTTATGTATTGAGGTGCTCCTATGTTGGGTACATATAGATATTTACAATTGTTATGTCTTCTTCCTGGATTGATTCCTTGATCATTACGTAGTGTCCTTCCTTATCTCTTGTAATATTCTTTATTTTAAGGTCTATTTTGTTTGATATGAGGATTGCTACTCCAGGTTTGCATTGCTTCCCATTTGCATGGAATATATTTTTCCATCCTCTCACTTTCAGTCTATATGTGCTGTGAGGTCTGCAGTGGGTTTCTTTTAGACAGTATATATATATATATGGGTCTTGTTTTTGTATTCATTCAGCCAGTCTGTATCTTTTAGTTGGAGCATTTAATCCATTTACATTTAAAGTGATTACTGAAAAATATGTTCCTACTGCCATTTTCTTAATTGTTTGGGTTTGATTTTGTATATCTTTTTTCTTCTCTTGTATTTCTTGGCTATATAAGTCCCTTTAACATTTGTTGTAAAGCTGGTTACATGGTACTGAATTTTCTTAACTGTTGCTTGTCTGAAAAGCTTTTGATTTCTCCATCAATTTTGAATGAGATCCTTGTGGGGGTAGAGTAGGTTTTTTCCTTTTCAATACTTTAAATATATCCTTCCAGTCCTTTCTGGCCTGCAGAGTTTCTGCTGAAAGATCAGCTGTTAGCATATGGGGTTTCCCTTGTATGTCACTTGTTGCTTCTCCCTTGCTGCTTTTAATATTCTTGTGTTTAGTCTTTGTTAGTTTGATTAGCATGTGTCTTGGCTTGTTTCTCCTTGGTCCTATCCTGTATGGGACTCTTTGTGCCGCTTGAACTTGATTGACTATTTCCTTTTCCATGTTGGGGAAATTTTCAACTATAATCTCTTCAAAAATTTTCTCATACCCTTTCTTTTTCTCTTCTTCTTCTGGGACCCCTATAATTTGAATGTGGGTGTGTTTGATATTGTCCCAGAGGTCTCTGAGATGATCCTCAGTTCTTTTCATTCTTTTTTACTTTATTCTGCTCTTCAGAATTTATTTCCACCATTTTATCTTCCAGCCCACTGATTCATTTTTCTGCTTCAGATATTCTGCTATTGATTCCTTCTGCAGTATTTTTAATTTCAGTAATTCTGTTGTTCTTCTCTATATGTTTATTCTTTAATTCTTCTAGGTCTTTGTTAATTGATTCTTGCATTTTCTCCATTTTGTTTTCAAGTTTTTTGATCATATTTACTATCATTATTCTGAATTTTTTTTCAGGTAGTTTGCCTATTTCCTCTTTATTTATTTGGACTTCTGTGTTTCTAATTTGTTCCCTCATTTGTGTAGTATTTTTCTGCCTTTTAATTATTTTTTTTTAACTTACTGTGTTTGAGATCTCCTTTTCCCAGGCTCCAAAGCTGAATTCTGTCTTCCTTTTGGTTTCTGTCCTCCTAAGGTTGGTCTAGTGGTTTGTATAAGCTTCCTACAGGGTGAGATTTGTGCTGAGTTTTTGTTTGTTTGTTTTTCTTCTGAGGGGCAAGGCTGAGTGAGGTGGGAATCCTGTCTGCTGAAGATTGGCTTTGTATTTTTGTTTTGTTTGTTGTTTAGATGAGGCGTCCTGCACAGGGTGCTACTGGTGGTTAGGTGATGCCGGGTCTTGTATTCAAGTGGTTTCCTTTGTGTGAGTTCTCACTATTTGATACTCCCTAGTTTTAGTTCTCTGGTAGTCTTGATGTTGGAGTCAGTGCTCCCACTCCAAATGCTCAGGGCTTGATCTCTGGTCAGGAACGAGGATTCTATAAGTGGTTTGTTATGGCATTAAGTGAGATTAAATCAAATATCCAAAAATAAGAAACCAAAGGTGAAACCCAGACAAATGGCAGTTATAAAATCAGGCAAATAATAATTAAAATAATGGAATATACACATTCCCCCATGAGCAAAGTCAAAACAGTCCAACAAAAATAAAGTACAGTAGATTGGCCTGGAGAACAAAGTAAATCAAAAATTATATTTACTAGTTAAGAACAAAACTAACTAAAGTACAAACTGGAAAACAAAACTAATGCAAGGTGCCAAGTGGGGAATAAAGCAATGAAACAAAACTAACAAATATGTTGAGAGGAAAGGAAATAAAGAAAAGAAAGAAAGAATAGATATGCAAAGTTAAACAGAAGTAGATGAAAAAGATTTATATACATTAAAGATTAACTTCAAGGGGAAGAGAACAGTAGGAAAGGCAAACAAAAGAATAAATGTAAAAAAAATATAATAGGTTTTTTAAAAATTAAAATTATAAAAAAGAGAAAAGAAAAAAAAAAAGGAAGAAGAAAGAAAAAAGGAAAACTCCATAGAACTGCAAAAGCCCAACACAGAGTCAGAGGTTTATAGCAGCAATAAAAAGTGTGACTGAATAGACACATATATGTATACACCCATAAGCAAAACCAAAACAGCTCAACAAAAATAAAGTACAATAGATTGACCTGGCAAACAAAGGAAACCAAAAATTGTATCTACCAGAACAAAACTAAAGCACAAACTGGAAAACAAAACTAAAGCAAGGTGCCAGTTGGTGAATAAAGCAATGAAAATAAAACTAACAAAATGTTCAGAGGAAAGGAAAGAAAGAAAGAATGGATATGCAAAGTTAAATCAAGGTAGATGAAGATTTATATACATTAAAGATTAACTGCAAGGGGAAGAGAACAGTAGGAAAGGCAAACAGTGATAAATATAGAAAAAATGTAATAGGATTTAAAAAATTAAAAATTAAAATTATAAAAAAGAAAAAAGAAAAAAAAACAGAAGAAGAAAGAAAAAAGGGAAAAAGGAAAACTCCACAGAACTACAAAAGCCCAATGTAGTGGCAGAGCTTTGTAACAACAATAAAAAGTGTGACTGAATATACACGAAATTTGCATTTCTTAAAACCTTCAGCTATTTAGCTGTGTGTGTGTGTGTGTGTGTGTGTGTGTGTGTGTACCACTTTGTCTTTATCCTTTCACCTCATGTTGGACACTTAGGTTGCTTCTATATCTAGGGTATTGTAAATAAAGGTCCAGTGAACATTTGAGTGCATATATTTTTTTCAAATTATGGTTTTTATTTTCTTCAAATGAATACCCAGAAGTAAATTACTAAATCATGTTGCAGTTGTATTTTTAATTTTCTGAGGAACTTCCATACTGTTTTCCATAGTGTCTGCACCAATTTACAATTCCACCAACAGTGCACAAACATTCCCTTTTCTCCGCATCCTCATTAACACTTATTCGTTGTCTATTTGCTAACAGTTATTCTGATATGACATCTCATTGTAATTTTTACTTGCATGTCTCTGATGATTAGTGATGTTGAGCATCTTTTCATGTGGCTGTTGGCCATATGTCTTCTTTGGAAAAGTGTCTATTTAGGCCCCCTGGCCATTTTTAAATTGGGTTCTTTGTTATTTTGATATTGAGTTATGTGAGTTCTTTGTATATTTTAGACTTTAATCTTTTATCTTTTGCAAATATCTTCTCCCATTCAGCTGGCTGCCTTTTCACTTTGCTGATAGCTTCCTTCACTGTGCAGAAGTTTTTTAGTTTAATGTGGTCCCATTTGTTTATTTTTTTGTTTCCCTTGTCTATGGAGACTTATTTCCCCAAAATTATATTGTTAGGACTGATGTCAGAGAGCATATAGCCTATGTTTTTTTCTAGGAGTTTTACGGCTTCGGGTCTTAAAGTCTTTAATCCATTTTGAGTTTATTTTTGTATATGGTATGAGAAAGTAGTCCAGTTTGGTTATTTTGCATGTCCAGTTATCACAACACCATTTATTGAAGAGGCTGTCTTTGCCCCATTTTATATGTTTGCCTCCTTTGATTAATTGACTGATTATTTGCTGTAGTTGTGTGAAAAATGATTTTGGCATTTTGATACTGATTACACTCAATCTATAGATTGCCTAAGGAGTATTTTGACAATGTTAAGTCTTCCAATCCATAAACATGGTATATTATTTCCATTTGTTTATGTCACCTTCAGTTTCTTCCCTCTGTGTCTTACAGTTTTCTGAGTACAAGTCTTGTATTGCTTTAGTTAGGTTTATTCCCAGGTGGTGGCTCAGATATAAAAGAATCTGCCTGCAATGCAGGAGACCCAGGTTCAATCTGGGTTAGGAAGATCCCCGGGAGCATTCCATGGACAGAGGAGCCTGGGAAGCTACAGTTCATGGGGCTGCAGAGAGTTGGGCATGACTGCGTGACTAACACTTCATTCACAGGCATTTTATTCTTTAGAATACAATTGTAAATTGGGTTGTTTTCTTAATTTCTCTTTCTGATGTTTTGTTGTCAGTGTATAGAATCATAGAAAACTTTTGGATATTAATTTTGAGGCCTGTCACTTTACTGAATTCATTTGTTAGTTCTAAGTTTTTTTGATGGCGACTTTAGGATTTTCTATATATAGTATCGGAGAAGGAAATGGTAATCCACTCCAGGATTCTTGCCTGGAGCATTCCATGGACAGATGAGCCTGGCAGGCTACAGTCCACTGGGTCACAAAGAGTTGGACACAACTGAGCAACTAACACCTCTACTCGACTCATCCTCCTCCTACTATATAGAATCAGGTCATCGCAAACAATGATAGTTTTAATTCTTCCTTTTCAATTTGGATTCCTTCTATTTATTTTTCTTATTTGACTGCTGTGGCTAGGACTTACAATACTATATTAAATAAAGTGGCAGCAATTGGCATCCTTGTTTTGATCCTGATCCTAGTAGAAATGCTTTCAGCTTTTCACCATTGGGTATGACATTGGCTGTGGGTCTGTCATATATGTCTCTTATTATGTTGGGGTAAGTTCCCTCTCTATTGTTTATCATAAATGCATGTTGAATTTTGATAAAAGTTTTTCTACATCTATTAAGATAATAAAATTTTTTTCAATTTGATAATGTTATGACATTGATTTTTGTATACCAAACTATCCTTGCACCACTGGGATAAATTCCACCTGACCATGTTATTATATATTCCTTTTAATGTACTGTTGAATTCAGTTTGCTAATATTTTGTTGAAAATTGTTACATCTAGCTTTATCAGTGACATTGACCTTGATTCTCTTTTTTGTGTAGTAATTCCATCTGGTTTTAGTACCAGGGTGATGCTGACCTCATAGAATGAGTTCAGAAGCACTCCTTTCCCTTCAGATTTTTAAAGTAGCTTGAGAAGGACAGATTTCAATCGTCCTTTAAATGTACGGTAGAACTCATTGGTGAGGCCATTTAGTCCTGGACTTTTATTGGGGGGCGGGGGCAGATTTTTAAATCAGTGATTCAATGCCATTACTGGTAATCAGTTTGCTCATATTTCCTATTTCTTTCTCAATCAATCTTTGGAACTGTATATTTCTAGGAATTTTTTCATTTCTTCTAGATTGTCTTTTATAACCTAGAAGGTATGTAACAGTTCATAGTAATTTCTTATGTTTCTTTGCATTTCAATGGTGTCAGTTCTAACTTCTCTTTTACTACTGATTTTATTTGGGCCCATGATGAGTCTGGCTAAAGTTTACCAATTTTGTTTGTCTTTTCAAGAACCAGGTCTTAGTTTCGTTGATCTTTTTCTTTCTTTCTTTTTTTAAGTCTCTATTTCATTTACTTTTCCTCTGATTTTTATGATTTCTTTCCTTCTACTAATTTCAAGTTTTGCTTGTCCCTCATTTTCTAGCTCCTTTAGGTATAAGGTTTGATTATTTATTTGAGATTTTTTTCTGTCTCCTGAAGTAATCTGGTATCACTGTAAACTTTCCTCTTAGAACTGCTTTTATTATGTTCCATAGATACCAATCATTGTGTTTCCATTTTTATTTGTCTCCAACAGTGTTTCAGTTCCTTCTTTGATTCCTTCAGTAACCCATTGGTTGTTTAGGAGCATATTGTTTAGCTTCCACGTTTGTGTTTTTTGCAGGTTTTTTCCTCCTTATAGTAATGGTCTCATTAGCACTGTTGCAGAATAAGATACTTGATGTGATTTCAATCTTCTTAAATTTCATGAGACTTACAAAATCCATGTGGTCTAATCTGTCATTTTGGAGCAGTGTTTCCATATTGATTTTTCTGTCTACAAGATCTTCCTGTTGATATAAGTGGCCTGTTAAAGTCCCCTACTATTATTGTATCACTCTCAATCTCTCCCTTTGTGTTTGTTAACATGCGCTGTATGCATTTAGGTGCTCCTATGTTGGGTATACACATATTTACAATTGTTAATTTTCTTGTTGAATTGATCCCTTCATCATTATGCGATGTCCTTCTTTATCTCTTACTGCAGTCTTTGTTTTAAAGTCTATCTTATCTGATATAAGTACTGCCCAGCTTTCTTTTTGTTTCCATTTGCATGTAAAACCTCTTTCCTGCCCTTTGTTTTCAGTCTGTGTGTGTCTTTAGATCTGAAATGACTCTCATACAGGCAGCATACATGTGGGCCTTGTTTTTCACTCCATTCAGCCTCTCTATATCTTTTGATTGGACCATTTAATCCATTCACATTTCAAGTAACTGTTGATAGGTATGTACTTACTGTCACTGTGTTTACTGTTTCGGGGGTTTTGTAATTCTTTTTGTTTCTTCTTTTACTCTCTTTCCTTGTGATTTGACAACTGTCTTCAATGTTACGTCTGGATTCCTTTCTCTTTTCTTGCATGTGTGTGTATCTATTATAGGTTTCTGACTTGTGATTACCAGGAGGTTCATCTATAACACCAATGTATATGTGTTTATTATAAGTTAATGATCTCAAGTTCAACTATATTCTAACAACCCTGAATTTTTACTCCTCCAAATCACATTTAACTTTCTTGTTACCACATTTTACATCTTTTTTGGGTTTTGTATCCTTTAGTTATTGTAGATATGGGTGCTTTTACTTTTGTCTTTTAACTCTACTACTAACTTTATACATGGCTGATACTACTTTTACTGTATGTTTGCCTTTTTCTTCTGTAATTTAAATGTTTCTAGTTGTGTTTCTATTTTTTGTCTTCTCGCCTTAGAGAAGTCTTTTAACATTTCTCTTAAAGCTGACTTAGCCATTTGAAACTTTCAGTTTTTGGTTATCTATAAAATTCTATTTCCCCTTCAAATCTTAATAATAACCCTCCTGAGTATTCTTGGTTGTAGGTTTTTCCCTTTCATCACTTTAAATATATGGTACCATTTAGTTATGGGGCAATGGCACCCCACTCCAGTACTCTTGCCTGGAAAATCCCATGGACAGAGGAGCCTGGTGGGCTGCAGTCCATGAGATCGCTAAGAGTCAGACATGACTGAGCGACTTCACTTCCACTTTTCACTTTCATGCATTGGAGAAGGAAATGGCTTCTGCCTAAAAAGTTTCTGCTGAAAAGTAAGCTAACAGTCATATGGGAGTTCACTTATAATGTAACCGGTTGACTTTCTCTGCTGCTTTCAAGATTCTGTACCTTTAATTTATGCCCTTCTAAGTATTATAATCTGTCTTGGTGTGGGTCTCTTTGGGTTCATCTTGTTTGGACACTCTGTACTCCCTGGATCTGGGTGTCTGTTCCTTTCCAAGGTTATGGATGTTTTCAGCTTTTATTTCTTCAAGTAAATTCTCTGCCCCTTTCTCTCTTCTCCATCTGGGCCCCTATATGCTTGATGTCATCCCAGAGGTCTCTTAAACTATCCTCATTTCTTAAATTCTTTTTTCTGCTCAATCTAGGTGATATACATTACTCTGTCTTCCAGTTCACTGATCTATCTGCATTTACTTAAAAATTTTATGTTGAATTATATATAGATAGATAGATATCTTAATTCAGGCAGCAAATTTGGGTCATGTTATAGTTCCCAGTTATCACATCTGTAATGTCTTATAATATGGTATAATTTACAGTACAGATTTGTAATAATAGAATATCATCATGATAAGTGTGGTCCCAAGGGAAAGCACACAGAATTGAAACTAAACTATTCTCTATGCCTTATCTCCCTCATGTGAAAATTAGTATCTACCTCATATGTCTAACAGAGTGACATAAGAATAAAAAGTGGTATAGACATGAAAAGTCTTTAAGGCACTATTATAATGATGTGCTAAGTTGCTTCAGTCGTGTCTGACTCTTTGCAACCCTATGGACTATAGCCCACCAGGCTCCTCTGTCCATAGGATTTTCCAGGCAAGAATACTGGCATGGGCTGCCATGCCCTCCTCCAGGAGATCTTTCCTATTCAGGGATCAAACCAGTATCTTTTATGTCTTCTGCACTGGTAGGCAGATAAACTTTACCACTAGCACTACCTGGGAAGCCCATTATTATGATAAGACTAATAAAACTTTCTATTTGGAAAATGGGTGACATTCAAATTACCTTTCTATATATTCTAAACATTTGGCCCACTTTAAAACTGTCTTTATAAATGTGTCCTATTGTATGTGTATAACCTAGCAGAGAAATGAGTAGAAAATGTAAAATTTAAAGTAAGGTTATTATTCAAGTATAGATTGAGAGTATGGACATACTGTGATAGTATAATTTAGATTGAAAGTGTACATAAAATAAAAGACTGGTTTTGATAGAACAAATACACTAAACCATAAACATGACTTATTGACTTTGTGACCTTGAGTGTATCAATATTTCTAAATCCTTAATTTCCAAATATGTACAATAAATGTAACAATAACAAACAAATATTATATAATCCATATAAAAAGCTTTACTAATGAATGGCCTGGTACCTAGAGAATATTTAATAAATGTTTTATGTTGCCTTTATCTAGGTAATATATACATTTCTATATGGGATTGAATGCATTTCAAAATACTATATGTACACACTATCTAAATTACTTATTTGTGCTCACTAATTTTGAAAGAGAGGTTTTCCTAAACCAACCACAGGAAAAATGATGAAACACTGCACTGAATTGTGCTCTGAAAACCTTAATCTGAGCTGTGATTGAAACAGGAAAGTATGGATTATATAATCATTTTATATGGAATTTAAAAAAATCATCAAAAATGATTGCCAGCAACCATCAGATTCTTGAAATACATGTGACCAAATTAACTGACATTTTTGTGCAATTATTATTTATATTTTAGACATTATCCCTGACTGAAATGATAACACATACTGTCAAATCATCCTGTTTATAAACTTAAAATTAAGAGAAAAATATTTTTCTTGTTACTTTCCAATTTTTTTCCTTGCTTCAATAAGGAATGATGTGATCTTTTGCAGTTCAGATATAAAGAATGAGGTAAAAAAAAAAACAAAAAACCTGTACTGTGACATTTAAATTAAAAATTAGATATTTTCTAAGCTTATGACCGACAAATAATGGCAATATTAAAAACAAAATCTATTACTAGGGTTTATGTTTTTAGCACAGCTTGTTTCTAGTGTTTAAAACAAGTGTAATGTTACAACATGAATTATTTCACAAAGAACTGCCCCCTCTCCCCTTCAAGGCTGAGATAAAGAGATAAATCAGTTTTCCCTATTCTTTCCATCTATAATCAGACACAGCAATGTCCATGCCCTGTCCTATGGAGTTTAGATGATGAGATTATAAAGAACTCATCTGATTTGTTTATTGAATTTTCCGGTGAGCTGTCAAACAAAAACAAAACAACTATAAAATTCTATTTACAATTTGCTGAATTATAGTCATAAAGATCCTACATGTTTCCTGTGAATGATGTGAGAAGGTTATGTTGAAAGATGATGATTTGATGATTTATGAGCGTTCCCTTTTTCAGACATAAGCTATTCAAATAGAAGTATTATGTTAGTCAAATATGGCTCTTATTATGACATCAAAAATTTTAAATTATAATTGTGGAATTCAGCTAATCAAAAAAAGGAAAAGCTAAACTGGGATGTGAGAGTTGGACCATAAAGAAGGCTGAGCACCGAAGAATTGATGCCTTCAAACTGTGGTGCAGTAGAAGACTCTTCAGACTCCCACGGACTGCAAGATCAAACCAGTCAATCCGAAAGGAAATCAACCCTAAATATTCATTGGAAGGACTGATGCTGAAGCTGAAGCTCCCAATACTTGGGCCACCTGATGCAAACAGCCAACTCACTGGAAAAGACCCTGATGCTGGGAAAGACTGAAGGCAAAAGGATGAGACAGTGGCAGAGGATGCGATGGTTGGATGGTATCACCACCTCACTGGACATGAATCTGAGCAAACTCCAGGAGATAGATGAGGACAGAGGAGCCTGGCGTGCTTCAGTCTACGGGGTTGCAAAGAGTCGGACATGACTTAGCAAATGAACAACAACAACAAACCAGGATATAGTATTAGTTCTTATAAAATCAATTCTTTCATTCAAATATTCTTTAAACAGTATTTATTATATATAGACCAAATCTGTATTATCTTTAAAAAGCAAAATAAAAAATAGATGCATAAGACCAGCTATCATTTTACTTGAGCCTTGGATAACAAAATCACATGGTTCTTTTAAACATTTTGGTAAAAACTCACTTGTTTTACATTTGACGACATTTTAAAGTATAAAGTTCATAACTTTTCAAATATTTGGCTTAATTCTACTGAGCAAGTGATGGCAAAAGTATATCCAGCCCCCTTCACTAAAATTTGCTGATTGTATTCAGAAGTTGAAGTCCTGTACATCCAAGCTTTTACCTCTTGCTTATACTTGCAGATTCTTATATATTTTCCTTCCTATATTGGATCTAGATTAATATACTATATATTTTAGCATTTTAAAAATTTTATATTCAGCTACAAAGTGTTTGTTATTTAAAGCCAGATATTTTAAAAATTTAACTTAATTGTAAGCATTAGTTACTAGAAATTAATTTTCTATCTAACTCAATTCTGATTATATAGAGCTTTATTTACACTATAGTTCAACGCCAAAAGAAGTAGTTGAATTATTTAAAAAACACTGCCTAACCCTCACATTAACCTATGTCAAGGACATATTTTTTAAAATGCTACATCCTTTCAAGAAATGACATTTCTCTGTTTAATAGTTAGCTCTGATGCCTCAAGTTTTTTTATGGGGGGGGCGGTGGTAAACATTTTTAAAACTTTCAATTGGAGGATAATTGCTTTACAATGGTGTATTGGTTTCTACCACATAACATCTTGAGCCTCTCTCCCACCCCTCTAGATCATTGGTGAGCCATGAAGAGGGAAAAGGATGAACCTGGACTACATACATACAGTCTATAACCATAACTATAACTGTTATATAGAGTGAAGTTAGTCAGAAAGAGAAAGAACAGCATATATTAATGCACATATATAGAATCTATTAATAGAAAAATGGTACAGATGAACCTATTTACAGGGCAGGAATACTGGCTCAGGTTTAAACATTTACACACACAAGTATTAAAAAGAATTTTTTAAATGTTAATTTGTATATAGTAACACCAGAAAAAGTCTCATTAAGCCAAAGTCTCCTTTAAGTAGTTTCCTGAAATCCCTACTGTCTTTAATATTCTCTCACCAGTTGCTGACCATTTTCATGTATGAAAGTGTTAGTCTCTCAGCTGTGTCCAACTCTTTGCGACCCCATGGACTAAAGCCCACCAGGCTCCTCTATCCATGGACTTCTCCAGGTAAGAATACTGGGGTGGGTTGCCATTCCCTTCTCCAGGGGATCTTCCCAACCCAGGGATCGAACCTGGGTTCCTGCACTGCAGGAGGATTCTTAACCATCTGAGCCAGCAAGGAAGCCCATTTTCACATACACAAGTGTAAAATTTTACTATCCATGATCCCAACTTTAGAGTGGCTGCTCCCCTTATCTGAGGGAAAGGGGATGGTCTTACAAGTAAGGCAAATACAAAATCTACAATAACTCACAATTTCCATGATGTGACATGACCATGAACATGACAATGCTCTCACTGCCCTCCATTATTTATGACACTCCACCACAAAACCCAGGCTCTTTAAAAAAGTGAAACTCTCAATTTCCCCTTGGGTTATCATGGAAACAAACATTGTCATTAAAATGCTGTTAATGAATTGAAAACATTTCAATATTCAATGCATTTCAAGTGGAAATCTCAAATATACAATGATATTAAGTAAAAAGTATTTTTTAAAGTTCTCATATTTAGAAATTACATGCCCAGGAGAGAACCCAAAATAAACATGAGCACATCTATAAAAAGCTCACTTATCATTCACTTATATTTTAAACTCTTCCAACAAGGACAGAGGAATATTTAAGAATCTCAGATTAAAAAAAAAAAAAAGAATCTCAGATTAATTTGTTTTCTATCATCTGCGACTACAGTTCCTATAAAATCGTAACCTTCAGAAGATTTTTATGGCTTAATGTCAAAAAGTAGTTAAATATATTCACTGGAGATAAAAGCATGATGAATGCATAGTGATTGAGGATAAGTAGTAAGTACTTGCCAGAAAGCATTTAAAATTTAATGTGAATGGTGCTGACAAGCAAACATCCAATTTATTAGAAATTTCTCATACAGAAGCACAATTTCTACTATAGCATCACTTTCCAATAACAGCTTCCTTTCAGCACAAAGAAGCCTGTCTGGAGTTAAAAACACCAGCTAGTCTGCATTCTGGGCTTCCCAGGCGGCACTAGTGGTAAAGACTCCCACTTGCCTATGCAAGAGACATAAGAGACACAGATTTGATCCCTGGGTGGAGAAGATCCCCTGGAGGAGGGCACGGCAATCCATTCCACAGTATTCTTGCCTAGAGAAGCCTTTGGACAGAAGAGCCTGGCAGGTTAGAGGTCATAGGGTTGCAAAGAGTCAGACATGGCTGAAGCAACCTAGCACGCACACAATCCGTGTTCCAGAGTTCATTCTTTCAAATGCTTTACAATTGTGACCATGTCTTTTAAATGTTTTCTATTTTTTAGGCAAAAGTTTTTAGAATCTTTCATATATAGAAGGAAAAATGTTTAGACCTCTCACCATCCAAAGGTCAGTCTTTCTTAAAATGTCTCAAGGTTTTTGGGGTTCTTCTTAAGATAGGGTATGCAACATTAACACATATTATGGAATAACATTAATCTGTCTGCCTATCCATCCCTCTGTCCAACTAGTTACTGATCACTACATAGCAGGCAGCCTCTAAGCTGAATTCAAGTAATCTCTGTATTCTTACATTTATGTCCTGTGGAATTCTCTCCCCTTGAGTGTGGGGTGCACTTGTTGGGTTACTTTTATCAAATAAAATACAGAACTGATGGGATGTCACTTCAGCAAAATGAAAAATGACAGACTGCATCTTGGCTGGATCCACTTGGCTGGATCCACTCCCTGGATCACTCCATCTGGGGAATCTAGTTTCCATGTTGTGATGAATCTCTGTAGAGAGGCTCCCACAAGAAAGCTGGGAAGCGGATCACAGAAGCTATGAGATAATAAGTTTGTTGTTCCAAGTCATTAAATTGGGGAGTGATATGTCATGCAACAATAGGTACACCAACTATGGCAGGCACATAGTAGTAAACAAGACAGTCAAGTCCCAATTAAAGCTACAGACCCAAAAACTTGATTTCCTAAAAGTTATGTTGCAAGTCCATGTTTGAAAAAGGAAAGAAGTCCAGACATAAAGAATTTTATATAGATATATATATTTTTTTCTAGTAAGAACCCAATAATAAAATATTTTAAAAATAAAAGTATAAAGCACAATAAAATGTACATATTGCTAATGAAATTGTTTGACTGCATCTGCCTTCTTAAATAAACATGATCCTCCTTTATAATTACCATCACTTCAATATAATTAGTTAGCACAGCACTTTTAAAGTTACCTGTAACTATTATCACACATTTAAAAAATCAGTTTTACTGAGGTCAAATTTATTTACAACAAAATTTACCAACCTTAAATTCTATAATATGTTTTGATAAATATGTATACAGTTGTATAACAAGCACAGTAAGCACAACAGAGTACATTTTGTCACCTCACAAATGTTCCCTTTTTATTCAATGCATTTTAAATGGAATCAGGCAGTGTAAAGCCTTTTGTGTCTCGCTCTTTACTCAATATAAATAGTTTTCAGAGTCATACATGGTGTTAAATATATTGGCATATACATTTATTTAATATATAAACAAATAAATATATATTCATTCCTTTGTATTGCTAAGAAATATTTCAGTGTATGGAATATAATACAATTTGTAAATGCATGTATCAGTTAAAGGACATTTCATTTCTTTCCAGTTTGGAGCTTTTGGAATGAAGCTCCTATGAATGTGCGAGTGTGAGCCTTTGGGTAGGTATTTCTTTTTATTGCTCTTGAGTAAATAGCTGGGAGTAGAACTGCTGGCTGGTATAAGTGTATGTTTAACTTTTATAAGAACTTGCTAAACAGTTCTGCAAAGTGGTTGTGTTATTTTGAATTTCCGTCAACAGTGAATGGATGTTAAAGTTGCTCCACGTCCTCGTCAGAGCACAGCAGTATCGGTCATTTAAATTTCAGCCATTCTAGTGAGTGTGTAGCTTTATCTCACTGTGGATTTAATCTGCATTTCCCCAATGATTAAGAGTTGAGCAGCATGTCAGGTGCTTTATCTTTCCTTGGTGAAGTTATCTTGTTAATTCATCTGTAGGTTTTGAATAGGGTTGTACGTGTTCTTGAAACAGAAAGTGTCAGTCACTCAGTCGTGTCCAGCTCTTGGCAACCCCATGGATTATACCTGGCCAGGCTCCTCTGTCCATGGGACTTCCCAGGCAAGAATACTGGAGTCGGTAGCCATTCCCTTCTCCAGAGGATCTTCCTGACCCAGGGATCTAACTCAGGTCCCTTGCACTGCAGCCAGATTCTTAACTGTCTGAGCCATCAGGGATGCCTATATATGTTCTTACTGAATTACAAAGAGTTCTTCATATCTTCTAATTAACACTCCCTTATTAGATAATTATTTTGGAAATATTAATCTGCAGCTGGCTCTTTTGTTTTAAGGGTATTTTTTCAAAAAAACATTTTAAACTTTGATAGTTTCATTTATCATTTCTTTTTCTTATATTTCTTGCTTTTGCATGCGAAAAGATCTTTCATTAACCCAAGATCATAAAGATTTTTGCCTGCTTTCTAGAAACTTTTTTGTTTCAACTGTTGCACTAAGGCCTATGATCAATCATGAGTTAATTTTTGTACACACCATAGGAAGAAGGTCATTTTTTTTTTCATGTGGTTATCCAATTGTTCCAGCACCATTTATTTTTTAAAAAGATTGCAATTTTCCCCACTGAATTACCTTGGTGCATCTGTCAAAAATCAATTGTTCTGTCTGTGCAGGTCTATATTGAAACTGTCTATTCTGTTCCATTAATCTATATTTTTATCCTTATGCTTAAACCAGACTACTCTGACTAGTGTAGTTTTCAGACAGTAGAAGTCCTCCAACTTTGTTCTTTGTAAAAAATATTAATTTCTCCAAAAAAGCCTGCTGAGATTCTCACTGTAATTGTCCTTTTATCTGCAGATTAGGGGTAACTGAAACCTTAACACTACGAGAGCCCATACCACACATTACCTTTGGGCTTCTTGGTATCATGCCCATAACCACAATAGTTTAAAATCTGGAGATCAACAAGTCCTGTGAAATCCAGTAGATGGATTATAAGGAAGACTGTCTGATTCCTCCATGCCCACTCCTTCAATACTTGTCTTTCTCAGCCTACTGTCGTTGTGTTATGTCACTTCTGAACATAAACTATTTAAGTCCTATGAGTCCATTCTTTAATCAATTACTTAAAGTAATTAACATGATCAGTGGAGAAATAACTCCAGAAAGAATGAAGGGATGGAGCCAAAGAAAAACAACACCCAGTTGTGGATGTGACTGGTGACAGAAGCAAGGTCCAATGCTGTAAAGAGCAATATTGCATAGGAACCGGGAATGTTAGGTCCATGAATCAAGGCAAATTAGCAGTGGTCAAACAGGAGATGGCAAGAGAGAACGTCGACATTCTAGGAAGCAACAAACTAAAATGGACTGGAATGGGTGAATTTAACTAAGATGACCATTATATCTACTACTTTGGGCAAGAATCCCTTAGAAGAAATGGAGTAGCCATCATAGTCAATAAAAGAGTCCAAAATGCAGTACCTGGATGCAATCTCAAAAATGACAGAATGATCTCTGTTCGTTTCTGAGGCAAACCATTCAATATCACAGTAATCCAAGTCTATGGAATGCTGAAGAAGCTGAAGTTGAACGGTTCTATGAAGACCTATAAGACATTTTAGAACTAACACCCAAAAAAGATGTCCTTTTCATTACAGGGGACTAGAATATAAAAGTAGGAAATCAAGAAACACCTGGAGTAACAGGCAAATTTGGCCTTGGAGGACAAAATGAAGCACGGCAAAGGCAAATAGAGTTTTGCCAGAGAACGCACTGGACATAGCAAATACCCTCTTCCAACAACACAGGAGAAGGCTCTACACATAGACATCACCAGATGGTCAACACCAAGTTCAGATTGATTATATTCTTTGCAGTCAAAGATGGAGAAGCTCTAAACAATCAGCAAAAACAAGACCGGGAGCTGACTGTGGCTCAGATCATGAACTCCTTATGGCCAAATTCAGACTTAAATTGAACAAAGTGGGGAAAACCACTAGAACATCCAGGTATCAGTCAGTCAGTCAGTTCAGTCGCTCACTCACATTTGACTATTTGCGACCCCATGAACCGCAGCACACCAGGCCTCCCTGTCCATAACCAACTCCCGGACTTGACCTAAATCAAATCCTTTATGATTATACAGTGGAAGGGAGAAAGAGATTTAAGGGACTAGATCTGAGAGACAGAGTGCCTGATGAACTATGGACGGAAGTTCATGATATTGTATAGGAGACAGGGATCAAGACCATCCCCAAGAAGAAGAAATGCAAAAAAGCAAAATGGCTGTCTCAGGAGGCCTTACAAATAGCTGTGAAGAGAAGAGAAGCCAAAAGCAAAGGAGAAAAGGAAAGATATACCCATTTGAATGCAGAGTTCCAAAGAAGAGCAAGGAGAGATAAGAAAGCCTTCCTCATCAATCAATGCAAAGAAATAGAGGAAAACAACAGAATGGAAACGACTAGAGATCTCTTCAAGACAATTAGAGATACCAAGGGAATATTTCATGCAAAGATGGGCTCAATAAAGGACAGAAATGGTATGGACCTAACAGAAGCAAAAGATATTAAGAAGAGGTGGCAAGAATACACAGAAGAACTATACAGAAAAGATCTTCACAACCCAGATAATCATGACGGTGTGATCACTCACCTACAGCCAGACATCCTGGAATGTGAAATCAAGTGGGCCTTAGGAAGCATCACTATGAACAAAGCTAGTGGAGGTAATGGAATTCCAGTTGAGCTATTTCAAATTCTAAAAGATAATGCTGTGAAACTGCTGCACTCAATACGTGAGCAAATTTGGAAAACTCAGCAGTGGCCACAGGACCAGAAAAGGTCAGTTTTCATTCTAATCCCAAAGAAAGGCAATGCCAAAGAATGCTCAAACTACTGCACAATTGTACTCATCTCACACACTAGCAAAGTAATGCTCAAAATTCTCCAAGCCAGGCTTCAGCAATACGTGAACCGTGAACTTCCAGATGTTCAAGCTGGTTTTAGAAAAGGCAGAGGAACCAGAGATCAAATTGCCAACATCTGCTGAGTCATCGAAAAAGCAAGAGATTTCCAGAAAAATATCTATTTCTGCTTTATTGACTACGCCAAAGCCTTTGACTGTGTGGATCACAGTAACTGTGGAAAATTCTTCAAGAGATGGGAATACCAGACCACCTGACCTGCCTCCTGAGAAACCTACATGCAGGTCAGGAAGCAACAGTTAGAACGGGACATGGAACAACAGACTGGTTCCAAATAGGAAAAGGAGTATGTCAAGGCTGTATATTGTCACCCTGCTTATTTAACTTATATGCAGAGTACATCATGAGAAACACTAGGCTGGCAGAAGCACAAGCTGGAATCAAGAATGCCGGGAGAAATATCAGTAACTTCAGATATGCAGATGATACCACCCTTATGGCAGAAAGTGAAGAAGAACTAAAGAGCGTCTTGATGAAAGTGAAAGAGGAGAGTGAAAAGATAGCTTAAAGCTCAACATCCAGAAAACTAAGATCATGGCATCCAGTCTCATCACTTCATGGCAAATAGATGGGGAAACAGTGGATACATGGCTGACTTTATTATGGGGCTCCGAAATCACTGCAGATGATGATTGCAGCCACGAAATTAAAAGATGCTTACTCCTTGGAAGAAAAGTTACAACCAACCTAGATGGCATATTAAAAAGCAGAGACATTACTTTGCCAACAAAGGTGTATCTAGTCAAGGCTATGGATTTTCCAGTGGTCATGTACAGATGTGAGAGATGGACTATAAAGAAAGCTGAGCGAAAAGTGATGCTTTTGAACTGTGGTGTTGGAGAAGACTCTTGATAGTCCTGTGGACTGCAAGGAGATCCAACCAGTCCATCCTAAAGGAGATCAGTCCTGGGTGTTCATTGGAAGGACTGATGATGAAGCTGAGAGTCCAATATTTTGGCCACCTGTTGTGAAGAGCTGACTCATTTGAAAAGACCCTGATGCTGGGAATGACTGAGGGCAGGAGGAGAAGGGGATGCCAGAGGATGAGACGGTTGGATGGCATCACTGACTCATTGGACATGAGTTTGGGTATACTCGGGGAGTTGGTGATGGATAGGGAGGCCTCCCCACTGCAGTACTCTTGCCTGGAAAATCCCGTGGATGGATGAGCCTGGTGGGCTGCAGTCCTTGGGGTCGCTAAGAGTCGGACACGACTGAGCGACTTCACTTTCACTTTTCACTTTCATGCATTGGAGAAGGAAATGGCAACCCACTCCAGTATTCTTGCCTGGAGAATCCCAGGGACATGGGAGCCTGGTACTCTGTTGTCTATGGGGTCGCACAGAGTTGGACATGACTGAAGCGACTTAGCAGCAGCAGCAGCAGGGAGGCCTGGCATGCTGTGGTTCATGGGGTTGCAAAGAGTCGGACATGACTGAGCAACTGAACTGAACTGAATTAACATGATTAGTATAGTACTCACCATAATTTCATTAGGATCACTTAGTTTTAAATGCTATCAATAAAACAGGAAATACTAGTGTTTTTCCAACACTTTCAGCCATCCCTGAGCTTCTAATCCTCCAGGAATATAGCCTGGTTTGAGCTGAACCACTTCTTCAGGGTGGCCTAATATGGTTTAATTCATATAAATGATGTAAGGTTGAAAAAATATATATATATATGCCCTTGGAAGTTATCATATTAAAAATATTTGTCTTATAATTTCTCTAATATGTCAAAATTGGGAGTTCTAAGAGGCTTTCATTAGGACTTATTAGTTCATAAACTCAGGTACAGCAATTCCAAGTTTAAAAAGTAATTAGACTAAGCTCAGATAAAAGTAATTCTCTGTAACTGTGGGTGAAGTCAACAGAATTTCACTGTGTGGTTTTGATTCATATCCAAATGATGGTACCAATTTCATATGCATTTCCAGGAAATAAGTTAAAAAATCAATCTTAGTGATTAAAATATAATCATGTCCAAATCTCAGGTTCAACTTCCTTATCACTACTAGTTTCTTATCTTTCTCCTTCCAGGCTCTCAAAGCCATGAGTTTCATTACCTTCGTTCCTGATCTGTACTTAGTAGTTTGAAATATTCAAATTAATTTAGTGATTTCTTAGATATCCCTTTTAAAAAGTAGATTTTAGGAAACGGTAAATGTGATAGCTAGCTCCCAACAAATAAGAAATATAGAACCATACATGCTTTAAACCCTCAGTTTATAAAGTTTCATTAAAAATATATATCTAACATTTTTCATCCCATTTTTGGTTTCCCTGATGGCTCAGACCATAAAAGCATCTGTTTGCAATGTAGGAGACCCAGGTTCCATCCCTGGGTCGGGAAGATCTCCTGGAGAAGGAAATGGCAACGCACTCCAGTACTCTTGCCTGGAAAATTCCATGGTGGAGGAACCTCGTAGGCTACAGTCCATGGGGTTGCAAAGAGTCGGACATGACTGAGTGACTTCACTTTGACTTTTCACTTTTGTATTAATATTTTATGAAGAACTACCAACTAAAATAAATTCAGAGGATTCAGGTGTTATTTCTAATAAGTTAAAATGAGAAAAGTCTTTTTACTTACATTCAATTATGACCCTGAGTTATACATCAATCTAAACCTAGGGTTAAATAATTTGAGGGAATAAAGGAAGCTAAGGGTTCCATTTTGATATTAAGATTTTTACAAATTAAATGAGGAAATTAAATACATGCCTTTAAAAAATTAATGTAGCATGTTCTGTAAACTTGAGGTAAAAAAAAAGTGGTATGAATGATGAATATTATCAGGAAGAAGAGATCACTAGGAAACAGGGAGATCAAGGAGGATTTCTTAGAGGGCAAAGGAGCTGAAATACGGTCTTCAAGATAAGAATTTTAAACAGAAAGAATGGAAGAAGGACATTCATAATCCACGTTTGAAAGAGGATGACTGCACTATCAATGCTGCACTAGAGCACGAACATGGGGAGAGGCGGCTGCTGAGACAGGCTTCCCTTAGCTCAGCTGGTAAAGAATCCGCCTGCAATGTGCAAGACCTAGGTTTGATCCCTGGGTTGGGAAGATCCCCTGGAGAGGAGTCTGGCAATCCACTCCAGTATTCTTGCCTGGAAAATCCCAATGGACAGAGGAGCCTGGCGGGCTACAGTCAATGGGGTCACAGAGTCGGACATGACTGAGCCACTAAACACAGAACAGCTGGAAATTGTATTGTTTCTATTATTAATAAAGTTATGGCGTCTTGTTGGAAGAAAAAAAATTAAGACAAGAGGGACATAACAAAGGAAGAATTATTATTTCTACCCACAAGTCTTAGTTCTACTACTCAAGTTATGTAGAATGAGTCGATTGCTTTTTCCATGATAGGCCTTTACTTAAAAACTGCTTTTATGTTCTTCCATTAGAGGTAAAGATGAAGACAGATTAAAGAAGGGAGAAACTGAAATCATGAGACAATTAAGAAGCCATTTGCCATCTGTACAAGGCTTGAAATGAGTACAAAATTATGAAGGGAAAAAAAGGGGTGGCTATGAGTCTATGTAACTACAAACTTTTTTCCAACTGAGAAATGTTCTTATAAGTTGAACATATTTCTTACTTATTTCACTTTAACTTTACTGCAAAACATAATGAGCAGCTTCAAAACCAAGTTCTACCCTGACACAGAAAAGCACTGTCTAAAGAACAGACGGCAATTCTGCAGAGACAATCGCATTTACTGAGGGACCCGCCCATGCAGCTCCAAATTTTCCCTGCACTCTTTCTCATTATTTTACATGCTTTTCTTAGGATGATGCGTATTCTTGAATCATTGACATAGCACCCACAGAAGTCATTTAGGCTAACATTCCCTACATCATTAAAGGATGTTTCCAATTGAAAAAGTCTACATTATAAAATGTAAACCTGTGCTTGTGCAACATAAAATATGCTGTAATAAAATCCTGTTACTCTCTTTATAGCAATATTAACTCATCAATATTTTCAGAATATTTGGCAGTTTCATTTTGAAGATAACACTAAAATACATTCATAATTATACACAGTAAATAATGTCCCCTCACGTGCTTCTTTATAGGACTTATGGAAAAGGATAAGGCATAAGCAATACTACATTACAAAATAAGTACCCTGCGACCAAAATTAAAAGTTATTAAAACCTTGACTTTAGTCGGCACAGAACTACTTTATTTGTTTTCCAGACTATAAATTTTAGGACATCAGGGCTGGATATAAATTTAAGGTTCCAAATAATGCATACTCTATCCTATTAAGTTGGAAAAGTTATAGTTTATCAAAGATTAGTCTTGCCATTCTTTAAAACAAGAAAGAGATTTGAAAATGCATTTATCAACCTTAAATCATTCCACCTACTTGTCTTAAGTAACATGTATCACTGGATATATGTATAATCATTTCAATTTACTGCATAACTGATTTTATTGAAGGGATCTGGGGCCTAAATTCATATTTACTGAGAAATTCTATCTTCCTTGAAATTATTGCTATATTAGCGATGGAAAACACTAACACAGCTCAGCAATTAACCATACTGATACTGTATATTTCATATCTTCATGTCTTTCTAGAATATTATTAATATAATTTTTAGTCTTATTAACTTACATGAACTAATCACAATAAAGAAGGAAAAATTTTAAACTAAAGACAAGTTTTTAGTATTTAGATAAAATTCTTCTGGTAATTACATATATTTATAGGTACAATTAGAGAGAAAACTAAAATTCAACAAATTATCAAGTAATCAACGTGTATATATCTCAAGCCACATACCTGACATTGCCCTTGGTGTTTCTTAGAACTGTTGCAGCAAAATTCTGCGTGACACCCACCAAGCTGATTCCATCCACTTCCACAATCTGGTCATTGACTTGTATTCTTTGGGAAAAGGGAAAAAATTACCCACAATTAGTTTTATTGATAATATATTCCCACTCGCAAAAAATGAGTTGACAAAAATATTTGATTTTTAAGATACTCTTACTGATTCAAAATTTATCTCCAAGCCCCAGATCTTTGTCAAAGGTTTTTATCTATTTGGGAGCTCAAACCATTTCATTAAAAAAAAATTTCATGAACCCTAGAAAGGAAAAAGGCCTTTGAAATCTTGACCAGTGAGTTTTTGTGTTTCTTGGATTACGTAACTTGTTCCTGAGGTTGCAGAACTGAAGCTACAAGTTCTCTGTGCTGTAGGAACTGAGAGAAGCCATGATTTCACTATGTGAGTACAAAGTATGTTCCTAATTTAGAAAGGTCTTAATAAATTGAATTATAAAGCTTCTGAAATTAAAGGAGTGATAATCTAATTGGTTCATAGAGAACAGTAATCACTTTCATAAATTTTATTTTCTAGTATCTAATGGGAGTTTCAATGTACTAGACATTTAAGAAAAAAATCCTTCTTGGAGATTCTGCTAGAAGCTTAGAAGTTTTTTCATATGAGACCAAGTTCATGTAATAAAAGTGAAAAAGTGAATCTTTGGATGAATAAGACTAATTTAATAATTTTGGTTTAAAGTAACAGTGGAAAAGACCGTGATGCTGGGAAAGATTGAAGGTAAAAGGAGAAGAGGGCAGCAGAGGATAAGATGGTTAGAGCGCATCATCAACTCAATGAACATGAATTTGAGCAAACTCTGGAATGTTTTACAGTCCACAGGGTAACAAACAGTCAGACACAATTTAGCAACTGAATAACAACAACAAAGTTTTCTCCATGATTTTATAAAGGTGTGGCTTTATATTTTCATGAGACTAGTTAATCTGAACTTCCTAAAATTCTGAGACAATGACAAGATAGATTAACAATATTCCTACGTAAAGTTTAAAAAGGAAAATATATATATATAAAAGTATGTTTAACAAAACTGAATCATAATACTAACAAACTTTTATATCAATAGTAATTATGTTTTATAGAGTGCCAGCTTAAAACATGATTTCCAAGATTCTTAGTTATTTCTAAAATCTTGGTCATGATGCTTTTAAAATACACAACTCTCCTTGTGTTAAAGAATGTGCTTATTGTGGCATATTAAGATGTAAAAATAGTATAATGGCTATTTTATAGAATATTTGGGGAATGAGACGCTGGGCCTGGGGAGCTGGGAAAACTGAGTTGAGAGACTAGGAAATGGATGCCAGACCAGGCTGGCTGTTTTATTTTTCTTTATTTTTTCAATTTGGTATATTAATAATATTTATTGCTTCAAATCCTCAACAATGCCTAGAAGAGTATTCATTCTGACAGTAATTGCTAACAAAGGATGGATTTCCTGTTTGTCACCAAACTAACACTGTTCATTTGTCTATGTACCATTTCAACCAGTTTTACCAAAATAGGAAAAAGAAAAGTTTATGGCTTTTTTTGTCTTTTACTCCTAAAGTAAGAAATCTCCAAAGAAACTTCTAAAAATTTATCATTCAGTTATTAATAATAAAAATGTAATAAATTATCATGGCATCTGGTCCCATCACTTCATCGGAAATAGATGGGAAAACAGTGGAAACAGTGTCAGACTTTATTTTGGGGGCTTCAAAATCACTGCAGATGGTGACTGCAGCCATGAAATTAAAAGATGCTTACTCCTTGGAAGGAAAGTTATGACCAACCTAGATAGCATATTCAAAAGCAGAGACATTACTTTGCCAACAAAGGTCCGTCTAGTCAAGGCTATGGTTTTTCCAGTGGTCATGTATGGATGTGAGAGTTGGACTGTGAAGAAGGCTGAGCGCTGAAGAATTGATGCTTTTGAACTGTGGTGTTGGAGAAGACTCTTGAGAGTCCCTTGGACTGCAAGGAGATCCAACCAGTCCATTCTAGAGGAGATCAGTCCTGGGTGTTCTTTGGAAGGACTGATGCTAAAGCTGAAACTCCAATACTTTGGCCACCTCATGCCAAGAGTTGACTCATTGGAAAAGACTCTGATGCTGGGAGGGATTGGGGGCAGGAGCAGAGGGGACGACAGAGGATGAGATGGCTGGATGGCATCACCGGCTCAATAGACATGAGTTTGAGTGAACTCCGGGAGATGGTGATGGACAGGGAGGCCTGGCGTGCTGCAGTTCATGGGGTCGCAGAGAGTTGGACACAACTGAGCGACTGAACTGAACTGATAGTATAGTATAGTGGCTACAGAAAATGCTATTTGCTGGTCTGCTAAATTATTTACGTATGACAGGTGATTATTACCAACTTCCAAGCTACCAGTGAGGGTTGTTACTAGAAGTCAGTTAAGTAGGCAACAAGTTAAATTTTAAATGGATAATTAAGACTATTGTAACAGCAACAATGAAAGAAAAAATAAAATCATGTAAATAAGGTTTTGGAAGGAATTTTTGTTTTTTAAGAAAAAGAACAGCAGGCTAGTCCAAATGTATCAGCCTGTTTTAGCATATGAAAGAACATAATGATGATCAAAACTTGAATGTGTATAGCAAGTTGATGAAGGTCTAAAGACGTAATTTTTATTTGCCTTGGTGTATACGATCTGGGGCCAAAAAGACACTATAAATTGTGCTGCATTTTGACAAAACTCTCTCAGTTTTAAAGGACTATTCAAAAGATAATTTAAAAAGAATGTAATCTTCTACTACTAGAGTTACATAGAATGAGTCAATTCCTTTTTCTATGATAGCCCTTCATGTATTTGAAAAATGCTTTTATGCTCCTCTATTTAGGGGTAAAGGATGAGAAGGACACTGGAGAAACTAAAGTCATGAGAGAGTTAAGAAGTCATACGTAATCTGTCTGTACAAAGTTTGAAATGATAAAAGCACAAAATTATGAATGAAAGTTCCTTTTACATCACATTCTCATCAGCATTGTACATATTTTAGATTTTGGCCATTCGACTAGGTGTCCAGTAGTATTTCTCACTGTTTTAATTTTGCAATAATTCACAGATTGGAAGAAAATTTTTATGTATCATATATCTTACTTGGGGCTGGTATCTAGACTATTATAAAGAATAGTTACAACCCAATAATAAAATGACAATCCAACTTATAAGTAAGTCAGATATAGAAAGAAAAATACCATATGATCTCACTTACATGGGGAATCTAAAAAACAAACAAACAAACAAAAACCACAAGTTCATAGATACAGAGACAGACAGATGACTGCCATAGATGGGGCTGGGGGATGGGCAGAATGGGAAAGGGGATCAAAAGATACAGTCTTCCTGCTATAAAATGAGTCATGGGGATATAATGTACAATGTGGTGATTACAGTTAATAATACTGTATTGCATATTTGAAAGTTGTCAAGAGTAGATCTTAAACATCCTCATCACAAGAAAAACATTTTTATAACTATATCTGGCGATGGGATATTAACTAGACTTCTTGAGGTGATCATTTCACAATGTATGTAAATATCAAATCATTATGTTGTATACCTGAAACTAATATAATGTTATATGTCAATTATAGCTCAATTTAAAAAAATGAGCAAAGGGTCTGAATAGGCATTTCTCCAAAGAAGAAACACAGAAGGCAAATAAGCATATGTAAAAGGTGCTCAACACCATTAGTCATCAGGGGACTACAAATCAAAACTGAAGCAAGATACCTCTTCACAGTGACTAAGATGACTATGATCAAAAGACAGATAGTACCCAAACTAACACAGCACTGCTAATCAACTACACTACAGTACATATATTAAGAAAAAGACAGATGGTAACTTTAAATGGAGCATAACCTATAAAGATATTCATTCACTGTGTTGTACACCCAAAATTAATATCATATTGTAAGTCAACTATAATTGAATTAAAAAAAAATAACAAGAAGTCTTCATGAGATGTGGAGACACTGTAATCCACATACATTACTGGTAACACTATAAGCATCTAGCAGTTTTCCAAAGGGTTAAACACAGAGTAACCATATGAGTCAGAAATTCCACCCCTGACTATATACTCAAGAGAAATGAAAACCTGTTCACACAAAATTTGCACATGAATATTCAAAGCAACATTATTCATAATAGCCCAAAAGTAGAAACAACCCAAATATCCATCCATTGGTGCCAGAATAAACAAAATATGAAATATGCATTCAATAGAATATTATTTGGAAATGAAATGTGATAGATGCTACAACATGAATAAACCTTGAAAACATTATACTAGTGAAAAAAGCCAGTCACAGAAGATCACATGCTCTATGATTCCACTCATATGCAATGTCTAGAAGAAGCAAATCTCTACATAAAGTTGACGGAGGGAGGAGGGGAAAGCTGCGTTTCTCAAATCTGCACAAAAGTATAATATAAGCTGCCAGAGGCCTGACCATACTGGACAGGATCGTCTAGGGCACGGGTTCTCAAACTGCCTAACTGCAATGGGACAATGGAGTCATTCTGAAAATTAAAAATTCCTCAAGTTGTACCTCCTGCAAAATTCTCATCCAGAAGATACAGAGTAAAGTACAGGACAGACATTTTTTTTTTTCTCAATTTTGTCTATTATAAATAAGTTACCATATAAGTCTTTATGTAGACATACATTTTCATTTCTGTTGGAAATTACCAACAAGTAGAATTGCTGGCTTGAAAGGTTAAGTATATGCTTAAAAGAACTGCCAAACTATTTTCCTAAGTGCCTGTAAAATGTTATGTTCCCACAAGCTATGTGTGAGTGTTCCATTTCTCCATAGCCTTGCTAACATTTTACATTGTCAGCATTCTCAACTTTAGCCATTCTAGTAGGTATGGTATCTCACTGCAGTTTTTATCTGTATTCTCTAAGGACTAATGATGTTGAACAAATATTCATATGCTATCGAACATTCATATATTTTTCTCTTTGAAACAACTACACAAATCTTTCATTTGTATTTTTCAAATACAATTATTTTTATTTGTGGGTTTTTTGTTACCGAGTTTTAAGTTTTCTTCACACCCTTGACACAAATTCTCACATGAATGTTTAACAAATATTTTCTTCTTGTCTATATAGATTCCCTTTATCACTTCATAACCATGCCTCTTAAAGAACAAAAGCTTTTATTTTAATAAAGTTCACTTTTTTCTTTAATGCTCCATGCTTTGTGTCCTGTCTCAAAAATCTTTGCTTAATGGTAGGACACAAATACTTTCACCTATGTATTCTCTTAGTTTTTCATGGAACTCTGATGCCTAGATCTATAATTTTGACTTAATCTGTATATGGTATAAGATAAGGTTTGTTGTTTACTTGTTTTATTTTTCCATATGGAAATCTAATTTTTAAAAAATTTTATTTTATGTTGGAGTATAGTGGATTAACAGTGTTGTGTTAGTTTCAGGTGTACGGCAAGGTGATTCAACTATACACACATATACATGTACCTATTCTTTTTCAAATTCTTTTGCCATTTAGGTTATTACAGAATATTGGATATCTAATCCTTATAGCACTGTTTGTAGAAAAGATTATACATTTTACCACAGAATTAGTATAGCACTTTAACTGATAGTCAACTGACTATATCTGTTTCAGTCTATTCTTACTTTCTTTTCTACTCCACTGATCTCTGTTTCAATTTTTATACCAATATCATATGGCCTTGGTTACAGAAATTTTGTACTAAGTCTTGAAAAAAATCAGGTAAGGTCGGTCTTCTAACTTTATTCTTTTACAGAATTGATATTCTAGGTCCATTATGTTTCTATATGCATTCTGGAACCAGCTAGTTGATTTCTATCCCTAAAAATAGAAGACTCCTAAGATTTTTATTGGATTTCTTTGAAACTATACATCAGAACGAGGACATCTGACATCGTTTCTGGTTTTGTAAATATGGAGTTGTTTGCTACCAAGGTCTGGACTCTATAGGTCAGGTCATCCATCTTCCTTATTCATTCTTAATGTTCACCATGCTTCCAAGATGGGAGGCTAGGCCTGGGTAGAGGTTAGAAATGGATATTCTGTTTGAAAGCGAAAGTTGCTTGATTGTGTCCAAGCAAAAAGGAGAGAAGAATCAAATCAACAAAATTAGAAATGAAAAAGGAGAGGATACAACAGACAATGCAGAAATACAAAGGATTATAAGGGACTATTATGAACAACTGTATGGCAATAAAATGGATAACCTGGAAGAAATGGACAGATTCTTAGAAAAGTTCAGTCTTCCAAGACTGAACCAGGAAGAAGTAAAAATTATGAACAACCCAATTAGAAGCACTGAAATTGAAGCTGTGATCAAACATCTCCCCCAAAACAAAAGCCCAGGACCAGATGGCATCACAGGACAATTCTATCAAACATTTAGAGAAGAACTAATGCCTATCCTTCTAAAACTCTTTCTAAAAATTGCAGAGGAAGGAACATTTCCAAACTCATTCTAAGAGGCCACCATCACCCTGATACCAAAACTGGACAAAGACAACACACAAAAAAGAAAACTACAGGCCAATGTCACTGATGAACATAGATGCAAAAATCCTCAACAGAATTTCAGCAAACAGAATTCAGCAACACATCAAAAAGCTCATACACCATGAGCAAGCTGGGTTTGTTCCAGGGATGCAAGGATTCTTCAATGTACACAAATCAATTGATGTGATACACCATATTAACAAATTGAAAGATAAAAACCATATGATCATCTCAATAGATGCAGAAAAAGCCTTGGACAAAATTCAGTACCCATTTATGATTAAAACTCTTCACAAAATGGGCATAGAAGGGACCTACATCAACATAGTAAAGGCCATATATGATAAGCCTACAGCAAACGTTATTCTCAATGGTGAAAAACTGAAAGCATTCCCCCTAAGATCAGGAACAAGACAAGGGTGTCCACTTTCACCACTATTATTCAACATAGTTCTGGAAGTCCTAGCTACAGCCATCAGTGAAGGAAAAGAAATAAAAGGGATCCAGATCAGAAAAGAAGAAGTAAAGTTCTCACTGTTTGCAGATGACATGATATTATACATAGAAAACGCTAAAGATAGTATCAGAAAATTACTAGAGCTAATCAGTGAATACAGCAAAGTTGCAGGATACAAAATCAATGCACAGAAATCACTTGCATTTCTATATACTAACAAGGAAAAATCAGAAAGAGAAATTAAGGAATTAATTCCATTCACCATTCTAAGAAAAAGAATTAAATATCTAGGAATAAACTTACCTCAGGAAACAAAAGAACTGTACACAGAAAACTATAAGACACTAATGAAAGAAATCAAAGACAACAGAAACAGATGGAGAGATATCCCATGTTCCTAGGTAGGAAGAATCAATATTGTGAAAATGACAATACTACCAAACACAATCTACAGATTCAGTGAGATCCCTATCAAATTAGCAATGGCAGCTTTCACAGAACTGGAACAAAAAATTTCACAATTCATATGGAAACACAAAAGACCCCGAATAGCCAAAGCAGTCCTGAGAAAGAAGAATGGAGCTGGAGGAATTAACCTTCCTGACTTCAGATTATACTACAAAGCTACAGTCATCAAGACAGTATGGTACTGCCGAAAAAAAAACAACACAGAAATATAGACCAACAGAACAAGATGGAAAGCCCAGAAGCAAACCCATGCACTTATGGGTACCTTATTTTTGACAAGAGGCATACAATGGGACAAAGACAGCCTCTTCAAGAGGCTGGGAAAACTGGACAGCTACATGTAAAAGAATGAAATTAGAACACTTCCTAACACCATACACAAAGATAAACTCAAAATGGATTAAAGACCTAAACTCAAGACCAGAAACTGTAAAACTCTTAAACATAGGCAGAACACTTGATGACATAAATCAAAGCAAGATCCTCTATGACCCACCTCCTAGAGTAATGGAAATAAAAACAAAAGTAAACAAGTGGGACTTGATTAAACTTAAAAGCTTGTGCACAGCAAAGGAAACTATAAGCCAGGTGAAAAGACAACCCTCAGAATGGGAGAAAATAATAGCAAATGAAACAACTGACAAAGGATTAATTTCCAAAATATACATACAACTCAAATCAAAAAGTGGGAAAAAGACTTAAACAGACATTTCTCCAAAGAAGACATACAGATGCCTATCAAATGCATGAAAAGATGCTCAACATCGCTCATTATTAGAGAAATGCAAATCAAAACTACAATGAGGTATCACCTCACACTGGTCAGAATGGCCATCATCAAAAAGTCTACAAACAATAATGCTGGAGAGGACGTGGAGCAAAGGGAATGCTCTTGCACTGTTGGTGGGAATGTACATTGATACAGCCTCTATGGAAGACAGTATGGAGATTCCTTAAAATACTAGGAATAAAACCACTATACAACCCAGCAATCCCACTCTTATGTATATATCCTGAGGAAACCAAGGTTGAAAAATATACATGTATCCCATTGTTCATTGTAGCACTATTGACAATAGCTAGAACATGGAAGCAACCTAGATATCCATGGACAGATGAACGGATAAAGAAGTTAAAGAATGGATAAAGAAGTGGTACATATATAACTGACACAATATACACAATGGAATATTACTCAGCCATAAAATGAAATGCATTTGAGTCAGTTCTAATAACACATATATATGGAAACTACCAAAATGTTACTGAAGAATTTATTTACAGGGCAACAGTGGAGAAACAGACATAGAGAATAGACTTATGCATGCGGGGAGAGGGAGGAGAGGGTGAGATGTATGGAAAGAGTAACATGGAAACTTACATTACCACATGTAAAATAGATGGCCAACAGGAATTTGCTCTATGGCTCAGGAAACTCAAACAAGGGCTCCGAATCAACCTACAGTGGTGGGATGGCGAGGGAAATGGGAGGGAGGTTCAAAAGGAGGGGATATGTGTATACCTATGACCGACTTGATGCACATGAGTTTGAGTGAATTCCGGGAGTTGGTGATGGACAGGGAGGCCTGGCGTGCTGTTATTCATGGGTCTCAAAGAGTCGGACACAACTGAGCGACTGAACTGAACTGAACTGATGGCTGATTCATGTTGAAGTTTCACAGAAAACAACAAAATTTTGTAAAGCAATTATCCTTCAATTAATAAATTAAAACAGTGGGAAAAAAGAAGAATATGAGGGACATTCTAAAAATATATATATATATATACAAGACAGTATGATATTAATGGGGCAAAATGAAAAAACAAAATATGAATAGGAAGTTTACATCTAAAGCCATGAAAAACAGAATAAACATAGAAAACAGCATGTTCGGATCAAAGAAAAGAGAAATTCAACTTCTTTTATGATAAATTTTAGATAATCAAAAGACACATGTGAAATAAATGAGTAAGTTCTACATGCACCAAGACTGGGATACAAATTTGGGAGTAATTTATATAGAGTCATTTAAAAAAATGACTTGAATACCAAAATGAGTTCAAGATGCTCCCCTTGGAAGAGAAGCATTCTTTCAATGCAGGGTGAAAATAGGAGGATCTATACTGAAGGAGAACCTGGAAAGTCTCTTTCCCTCTCCTTCTCTCTCTCTCTGTGTCTCACACACACATACACACACACACAAACACACACACCAATAAAAACAAACAAACAAAAATCAAGGAAAGGGACATGGATCTCATTGAAATGAATGACTATAATGACACTGAGAAGTGTAAGATAAGGCCTAAGAAATGTTACTTGGATGTCTCAAAAAGGAGGTAAATAATTTTAAAGCAATAAATTTGTTAGAAAATTAAGGCTAGAAACTAAATACAGAATTTTACAGTCTTGTTTAAAGTTTCACTTTAATTCTATTATATTTGATCATTTTTTGTTATCAGAGTGGGAAAACAGGAGAAAGTTCACTATAGTTAAGAAGTCGAATCAACAACATGGACCACTTATTTGTAGAAATTAGCACTAATAGAACAGATGATAACACAGTAGTAAAAAAGGCAACAGGAAAAAAGCACACTGAAAACAGTTTCTAGAAAAAGGAAGAAATATAAATTGTTTTAAGTAAACAACTTAAAAACAAGAAAGTATCAAGTTCTTCAAAATTTTATGACACAATACTCAGTCTTAATGAGGGTGCAGGAGACTTCTCTAAGGGCTTGCTAGGTGGTGCAGCGGTAAAGAACCTGCCTGCCAATGCAGGAGACGCACAAGACGTGGGTCAATTCCTGGGTCGGGAGGATCCCCTGGAGTAGAAAATGGCAACCCGCTGCAGTATTCTCACCTGGAGAATCCCATGGACAGAGGAGCCTGGAGGGCACAGTCCACAGGGGTCACAAAGGGTCAGATATAACTAAGAGCACACACACACACACACACACATACACACAGACTACTCTGACACCGCTGGGGAGCATATATTGAACAACCTTTCTTAAAGGCAGGTTAGCAACGTATTTCTGCAACATTTAAAGTGCAATTCACTTTGACATAGTAACTCTGCTTCAAGGAAGTACTTTCAAAAAATTTCAGAGACATTCACAATGATTTTTACATAAACATGCTAACCTGATCAACATCTTGAATAATACACTACTATAACAATATGTGGGCTTCCCTCGTGGTTCAGCTGGTAAAGAATCTGTCTGCAATGCAGGAGACTGGGGTTCAATCCCTGGGTCAGGAAGATCCCCTGGAAAAAGAAATGGTAATCCACTCCAGTATTCTTGTCTGGTGAATGTCATGGACAGAGGAGCCTGGTGGGCCACAGTCCATCGGGTTGCAAGAGTCAGACACAGCTTAGTGACTAAACAACAGCAATATGTAAATAGTTTACATATACAAGGACTTCGCTGATGGCTCAGACAGTAAGGCGTCTGCCTGCAATGCAGGAGACCCAGCTTCGATCCCTGGGTTGGGAAGATCCTCTGGAGAAGGAAATGGCAACCCACTTCACTACTCTTGCATGGAAAATCCCATGGACAGAGGAGCCTGGTAGGCTATACTCCATGGGGTCACAAAGAGTCGGACACGATTGAGCAACTTCACTTTCACTTACATATATAATACTATGGCATAATATGTCTTTAAAGTCTGTTGTAGAAAAAGTATTTAATATGTGATATACTATTTGAGCACAGGCTCTGGAATAAGATATCCTAAGTTCACAGCTAGGCTCTGCCACTTACTTGCTATGACTATATAAGAGGAGCCATTGCTTATTTATATGTAAAACAAAAATAACAGTAATTTCATGTATTTAATCAAAGCTATTAGTGAGATTAAAAAGGTACAAAACATAAAGAACACAGCACACTGCCTGACATATAATAAGCACTCAACAAATATTGTTTTGATGAATAAAATGTATGAAAATGCATAAAGCTATATATTCAACTGCTCTTAATTCTATAAAAAAGTAAACCTAGGCATATGCACAGAAAAAACTATGGAAGGAAATTTGCCAGCAAGATTTTAAGGGTGGTCAACTCTACATTGTGGGATTATATGAGATCTTTATTTTCTTCTTTACACTTTCTATACTTTCCAAATTTTTAACCATAAACATGTATTACATTTATAACTTTAAAATGTTCTCTAAAATTAGCACATGCTTATTTGACAAGTGATGATGGCATTTTACAGTGACTGTAGAAATAGTCTAAAAAGTTTTGCTCTAGAAGCTGGGCTGGAGGAAGCACAAGCTGGAATCAAGATTGCCTGGAGAAATATCAATAATCTCAGATATGCAGATGACACCACTCTTATGGCAGAAAGTGAAGAAGAACTAAAGAGACTCTTGATGAAAGTGAAAGAGGAGAGTGAAAAGGTTGGCTTAAAGTTCAACATTCAGAAAACGAAGATCATGGCATCCGGTCCCATCACTTCATGGCAAATAGATGGGGAAACAGTGGCTGACTTTATTTTTTCTGGGCTCCAAAATCACTGCAGATGGTGACTGCAGTCATGAAATTAAAAGACGCTTACTCCTTGGAAGGAAAGTTATGACCCACCTAGACAGCATATTAAAAAGCAGAGACATTACTTTGCCAACAAAGGTCCATCTAGTCAAGGCTATGGTTTTTCCAGTGGTCATGTATGGATGTGAGAGTTGGAATATGAAGAAAGCTGAGCATCAAAGAATTGAAGCTTTTGAACTGTGGTGTTGGAGAAGACTCTTGAGAGTCCCTTGGACTGCAAGGAGATCCAACCAGTCCATTCTAAAGGAGATCAGTCCTGAGTGTTCATTGGAAGGAGTGATACTAAAGCTGGCCACCTGATGTGAAGAGCTGATTCATTTGAAAAGACCCTGATGCTGGGAAAGATTGAGGGCAGGAGGAGAAGGGGATGACAGAGGATGAGATGGCTGGATGGCATCACCGACTCGATAGACATGGGTTTGGGTGAATTCTGGGAGTTGGTGATGGACAGGGAGGCCTGGCGTGCTACGGTTCATGGGGTCACAAAGAGTTGGACACAACTGAGCGACTGAACTAAACTGAACTGAAGGATTATAGTCACTTGTTCTTTATTAAAGATGCAAATGTGAATAACCATAAATAACTAGACTAAAGGTTCTGGACTCAAAAATCCAACAAGACATTTTCTCAAAATGTACAGGACAGGGTAATTCATACAAATGGTTTTGCGCTCTTGTTTTACAACAAATTTCACAATGCTTATCAAATGTTATAAATTTAAGCATAAAATAAACAATATTTATTATTTATATTATAGCAATTCCTAATTGTCTTAATTCATCTGTGTAGGCATCCTTATGTTCATGCACACCCAAGAACCTAAAATGAGAAAATACATCTGGAAAAAGCTATAAATGGACCAAAAATGCCTGTCAACCTAGAATCCTATACACAGAGAAAATATATTTTAAAAAATCAAAGGTGAAACAAAGGCTTATTCAGATATACAAAGCTGAAAGAATTCATCACCAGCAGATCTGGTGATAAAATGGTAAAGGACATCCCTCAGGCAGAAGAAAAGTGATACTAAGTGGAAATACATATTTCACAAAGGAATAAAGAACACTGGAAACAGAAGACAGTAGAGCTATAAAGCATTCCGGCAACACGAAGAGTGGCAACAGATATTTGGCTGGATTTGCTCTCCAAATTCAGAGACCAGTGTAAGAAAGAGGCATCTCACAATTAAAACGCAGGTCTCTGATCCTACATAATTCTTCCTGTCTGCCTTAATACAGAGAGCATTAAGGAGATAAAGAGAGCTCAATATTATTTGATTATTATTTTCATTAAAAGGGTATTGATTTAAATTTTTTTCACATTTCAAAGTGATATTCATTAAAGAAAGGATCTAAAAATCTGATACACAATTAAAACAAGAAAATTAAAGCCACCTTTAAATTAGAAAAGAGGGAGAGAGGGAGGGAAGTGCCACAGATTTTGCTATTTCTTTGAAGGGCATTTCAATTTACCTTTTTAGAGGTAAGTTGTATGGTGATTAATGTGGAGACAAACTCAAGAAACTATAAAAATGAGCAGAAGAAAGAGGAGAGGTAATAAATGATTGAACAGGGGTGAGGGGAATAAATAATACTAGTTACAAAAAAGGGCACTGGCTTAGGGTGACTGCAACCATGGACTGACCCTACAACCCAGAAGGTCATGAACATGCAGCGCATTTACTATGTAAGTGGTTACCTGGTAGGGAAAAGTTTTTTGGCATCTGATACCCACTTTGCTTGAATTTTTTACCCTGAGAGAGGGCAACTTTTAGATGCAACTTTATAAAGTAGTAACTGATAATCTCTTTCAAATCTTGGCTCATAATTAAAAGAGCAGAAAAGAAGGGATGAGTCATGATAGTAAAAATTAATTGGACAGTTTCTCCTCATCAGACCATCCCAGAGTAGAAAGCTTACAGATAACATATGCTTTCCAAAATTTTTCCAGAATAGCAGAGTAAATACCTGTTTATCCCTGGAAATATGCAATTTACAGGAAGGTGGCTTTAAAAACTGGCCACTTTGTTAAAGTGTCCTGTGTATATTCATAACATTACTGCAGCAAAAATTAATGGTTAATAACTTAATATGAGAAACGCTGGGCTGGAAGAAGCACAAGCTAGAATCAAGATTGCCAGGAGAAATATCAATAACCTCAGATATGCAGATGACACCACCCTTATGGCAGAAAGTGAAGAGGAACTAAAAAGCCTCTTGATGAAAGTTAAAGTGGAGAATGAAAAAGTTGGCTTAAAGCTCAACATTCAGAAAATGAAGATCATGGCATCTGGTCCCATCACTTCATGACAAATAGATGGGGAAACAGTGAAATCAGTGTCAGACCTTATCTTTTTGGGCTCCAAAATCACTGCAGATGGTGACTGCAGCCATGAAATTAAAAGATGCTTACTCCTTGGAAGGAAAGTTATGACCAACCTAGACAGCATATTAAAAAGCAGACACATTACTTTGCCAACAAAAGTCCATCTAGTCAAGGCTATGGTTTTTCCAGTAGTCACGTATGGATGCGAGAGTTGGACTGTGAAGAAGGCTGAGCACCAAAGAATTGATGCTTTTGAACTGTGGTGTTGGAGAAGACTCTTGAGAGTCCCTTGGACTCCAAGGAGATCCAACCAGTCCATTCTAGAGGAGATCAACCCTGGGTGTTCTTTGGAAGAAGTGATGCTAAAGCTGAAACTCCAGTACTTTGGCCACCTCATGTGAAGGGTTGACTCATTGGAAAAGACTCTGATGCTGGGAGGGATTGGGGGCAGGAGGAGAAGGGGACGACAGAGGATGAGATGGCAGGATGGCATCACCGACTCAATGGATGTGAGTTTGAGTGAACTCCGGGAGATGGTGATGGACAGGGAGGCCTGGCATGCTGCAATTCATGGGGTCGCAAAGAGTCGGACACGACTGAGTGACTGAACTGGACTGAACTGAACTGAATATTATTTTAATAAAAATTTAGAACAAACAAAATGTAAATGGCTATCATGCCACTCAGCTAAATTACAAGTTACCCTCTAAATTATAAGGCAAAGTAGCACAATAAAAGAGAGAGAAAAGAACAGAAAAAGAAAATGTTAGGTCTCAAGAATAAATGTTTTGAAAGCAACTGAAACACAGGTATTCACTTATTCAACAAATATTTAATGAGCACCTCCAACATTTCAGGTGTCATATGAAATGATACAGACAGACATGAAGACAAATTCAGAATGTTAAGATATCATATCGAATAGTAAGGGAGACCCAAAACTTTTTAACTATACTAGATACTCAGGAGATATATATCCATGGTAAATTTTTAAAACTACTCAAAACTATCTGTGATTAGTTTCTGACACATTTGGAAGGGGTAAAAACATCACAATAAAAAACGCTTATTGTATCAGGGGTGGTAAGGGAAGAGGAGGGAGAAAAGTATTTTCTCTATATATCTGTTTATTTGACACACCTTGAAGGAAGACTGACCAAATTTGAGGCAACACTGAAATCATTTTCTTAAGGAAGAGTTATCAAGAAGTTAGAAAGCTATAAGCTAGAAAGCTATAGTACAGACTCAGTCTTTTAAAGGTAAAATGAACATCTAACCTGGAACTTTAATTTTGTCCACTACTGAGTTCTGAAGAGTAACTTTCGCAAGGCCACATGGTGATTATTTTAGTTGCAGTTTCAACTATATAAAGTATTACATATTCTCTATAGAAAGATTAAATATTCCATATTTGCTGAAATAGAAACAAAGACTAGAGCCATTCAACCCTTTGATGTATATTAATTCTAAGTTTCTTGAGAGAAAGAAAGAGGAAAGAGAGAGAGAGATGGGAGAGAGGTGGGAGAGGGATGAAAAGAATGGAAAACATATCTGCATAAGAACCACATTATACTCATCATACTGTTTTGTAAATCCTTAATACAATATATTTCTATATCAGTAAGTATACATGTATTGACTGGAGACAGCAACCAAAATGTTCCTTTTGTATTTTTTTTACACTGATAACTTTTAAATAGTAAATTATAAATGCTATGCAAATGAGTATACCTTTACTGGTGGAAACAAGTATAATAATTTAAAAGATGTGAACACTGCCATAATGTGACCACTTATTTTCAAATATATATATACACACATATATACACATATATGTGTGTGTATATATATATAGGTCACATGATCCCAAAGATTCTCATTTCATTACCTCCAGTTGTCTTTTTTAATATATTCACTGAGGCATTTATTAAGTATCTATTATAACAACAGCAGGATTACTGTACTAGGTAAATATTCATTTATAAGATCTGAGGAAATGCACACTGGGATGGGTAAAGCAAAGTTCTCTTATCAATGTAAATATTAAAACTACACAGGAGAAAACATCAGTAAACAGATTAACATAAAAGAAACCTAATTTTAAAAATGAGTGATACAAAAACAAATAGTTCTGAGTTTAGAAAACAGGAACTGACTAACTGATTAATAAGAAATTTTCTTTTTTTCTTCAATGAATTGCCTTCTCACTATTTTAATGGTGTCTTTTGGAGAACAAGAGGACTTAATTTATTTATTTTTGGTCGCTCGGCATGTAGGATCCTAGCGCCTACCCTGGGGCTGAAGCTACGCCACACTGGAAGGGCGGACTTTTACCCACTGGGCCACAAGACAAGACCTCAAATTTTCTACATTTTTGGCTTTAAATCAATTGGTGTTTCAGTTTGGCTTTGGGGCCTATTTACTTAAGAGAGGTGATTGATAATTAATATTTTTTTAATATTAACAATAAGAATTATTCCCTGTCACTTTAGAATCATTTATATTTCTCATGAAACATAAAGAAAAATGATGTAGATTTTGGCAAACAAATTTTAACTCTCTTGGAAGAAAGGTTCTAAAGTAATAGTAGGAAATGCTACTGTTGCTGCTAAGTCGCTTCAGTCGTGTCCAACTCTGTGCGACCCCACAGACGGCAGCCCACCAGGCTCCCCTGTCCATGGGATTCTCCAGGCAAGAACACTGGAGTGGGCTGCCATTTTCTTCTTCAATGAATGGAAGTGAAAAGTGAAAGTGAAGTCACTCAGTCGCTTCCGACTCTTAGCGACCCCATGGACTGCAGCCCACCAGGCTCTTCCGTCCATGGGATTTTCCAGGCAAGAGGACTGGAGTGGGGTGCCACTTAGGAAATACTACTATCATCACAAAATACAATCTTTTATGTGAATATCTTATTTTACAGGGAGGCCTGGCGTGCTGCAGTCCATGGGATTGTAAAAGAGTAGGACACGACTTAGCAACTGAACAACAACAATTATAGAATCCATTGACAGAGCAAAGAAGTTATTTCCTTCAGTAAGACAATAAATTACTTTTAAACACAAAATATTAATATCCCACTTTCTTTGTTTTAAGTATAACACCTAGTCAGCTGAAGATTCACTCAAAACATTCATTTCAGACCTTTTTTGTTTAAGTGTTCAGATCAGTTCAGTTCAGTCGCTCAGTCATGCCCGACTCTTTGCGACCCCATGAACCGCAGCACGCCAGGCCTCCCTGTCCATCACCAACTCCTGGAGTTCACTCAAACCCATGTCCTTTGAGTCAGCGATGCCATCCAACCATCTCATCCTCTGTCGTCCCCTTCTCCTCCTGCTCTCAATCTTTCCCAGCATCAGGGTCTTTTCAAATGAGTCAGATCTTCACATCAGGTGGCCAAAGTATTGGAGTTTCAGCTTCAAAATCAATCCTACCAATGAACACCCAGGACTGATCTCCCTTAGGATGGTCTGGTTGGATCTCCTTGCAGTCCAAAGGACTCTTAAGAGTCTTCTCGAATGTGTAATGGGAATACAAATAAGGTTACTCTGGTAAGATGTAATCCTTAACCACATAGAAAGAGATGATAATGAAGGTGTGGCTTCCTATTTAAACAAATCAACTTAGTTCCTCTGAAGGTGTGGCTTTCTATTTACATAAATCAGTTTTATTTATCAGTCCTCTATTTAAATAAATTAGTTCCTCTTGGGAAACATCTTCGGATATCAATATGTTCTTAGAATTACAAAAGAAACATTACTACTATTGGTTTCATTGGAGATTGACAAATGATTTTCAACATGGTTTATTATTTCTAGATAAGATCGTAAAAGTAATACAAACTTAAACCTGAAAAAAATCAAAGCCAGTCATTAGTATTTAACTTTCTGAAAAAAATAAGATTATATTTCATTGATTTTGGCACTCATATTTTTTAGTCTACTTTTATTTCCACTGACAATCCTCTGTATCATCACCAATTTGTTGCATCAGTAGCTAGGTAAGGATTAATCAAAATCTTTCAAGATGCTTATAGCTCAAGATGATGAAAGCTCGGACATAAAATATGAACATCTGACGCTCTGGTGCGTATCCAATTATCCCAAGAGGATGTTTAACCCTCTCCGAGAGATTCCACAGGTCTAGATGGCACTCAAGAACCTATGTTTCTAGACAACACATTTTGAGAGACATTGATCTCCACAATCACCATCATTGCAGGATCCAAGTTCCTATTCTCTCTCCTACCACTGTCATTTTCAGAAGAGCCAGAACTACTATCATTTGTCTTGATATTTCTCAAGTTGAAACTATATGCTGATCTCCATAGTACATATTATTAAATGATATATACCATGTTTCTAATCACTATCCATGAGCTGGACAGATGAATGGATATATACAAAGGAAGACAGATATAGATAACAGACCCATCCACCTATTTATCTAATATACATTAAAGAAATGTATTCTGACTACAAATCAGAAAGTAATTCAAATGTCTTAACATTTTCCACATCTGAGACACACTCTGAAATTCTGTTCTAAAAAATCAAAAGAAAGCTACCAATGAAAGAAATTTCCAGAAACATTTCCTGGAAGATTTTAGATGTTAACAGTAGCTGGTTTACCTGCCGTCTCGCTGAGCAGCACCGCCTTCTGTCACTGTCTTGACAAATATCCCCAGCTTTTCAAGGCCTGCATCTGCTCCAACACCCATTCCAATAATACTTATGCCAAGTCCATCCTCATCTATGAAAAAGGAAAAAAGTGAACAACCTTAATTTTACACTCATCCATAATTAGCTTCTGAGATCTATTTGCTGCTTTTAATTTTGTTCTTTTTGAACTATACTGACATGTTTGCTTTGACAGAATTTTATCCTGTGCTGGGGAGCAAGGATGTTAAATAAGATCCCTTAAAAGGCTTGTTAGTTTATTTTCACTATTGCAGTTGGCTATTCATTGTGATCCCTGGAAAAGGTAGTAACTTGATTATTGAGCAATCAATCTGAAAACACAGCCTAACTAAATAACACAGTATTTTTAAGCACAGAGCATACATACTCACACATATATGTATGTTTGAGTATAATATTTTAAATTACTGTGATTATAATACATCTGGAATTTCCCATTTATTTACGTGGTCTTCTTTTTCTCTTAACTTGGGCCACATGCCCATTCATGTTAATAAGATGGTAAGTATCTCTCAATATTTTCCTCTGTTCTACTATACAAGCATATAAACATATGATCAGATAAAATATACACATATATGTACATATAGTTGAATATACATATTATATAGTGTTTAATTTTCCTTCTTATTTCCTTTACACAAACAAGATCATATTATACCTACTTCTCTCTGCAGCTTTTTTTTCTGATCCAATGATAAGATATCAACTTATATAGCCTTAAATCACTAATAATCATAAGAGTTCATGGTGAGAAGGTGTCATAATTTATCCAACCATTTCTCTATAAACAGGCATTCACTTCTGTTTTCATTTTATTGGACCTTTGAACATATTGACAATCACATTTTTAAATTCAGATACAATTTTCCTTTCTGTGAACACATATATTTTAACATTAATGAAATAAAAGATACACTATTTGCATTCCACATTTTTTGGTTAACATTCAAAGTTGTTTTCCGATAGCCTCAAAGTCTTTATAATAATGGTGCATTAGCTGTATAAAAATAGATATGAACTAATAATCAACAGTGTTGGATTGATTAAAAAAAAATAAACTGGCTCATGTACTCAATAGAATATTTCATGCTTTTAAAAGACTCTTTAGCAATAACCTTTAATTTGCTAAGTATTTTCAGCTAGTAATTTTTTTAATAGGGTTCATCTCATTGATTATTACTTATTACTAGCTTCTGCTTTAAGTATTTCTAAGTACAATTCATAATCCTACATTTTTAGTCTTCTGCTGCTGCTGCTGCTAAGTCGCTTCAGCCATGTCTGACTGTGCAACCCCAGAGACGGCAGCCCACCAGGCTCCCCCGTCCCCGGGATTCTCCAGGCAAGAACACTGGAGTGGGTTGCCATTTCCTTCTCCAATGCATGAAAGTGAAAAGGGAAAGTGAAGTCGCTCAGTTGTTTCCGACTCTTAGCAACCCCATGGACTGCAGCCCTCCAGACCCCTCCGCCCATGGGATTTTCCAGGCAAGAGTACTGGAGTGGCATATCTAAATGCTGTCTAATACCCACCCCACACCAGACGCTCACCCTGTCTACACTATATGGCTCCCCTCCCCGAGGTTGCCTCCGAGGTGCCCCCCGCCTGGCACCCCGCCCTCTGCCAGGCCGCCTAAGCCCAGGGGCAGCTCCCGTGGCTCGGCACCAAGCTCCTCCCCGACTGTCCCACACCTCCAGGTTGTCCTCCACACCTGCCAGATTAATCCTCACGAAGACTCACGTCACTTTCCCACTCAGAACCTGTGAAGCCCTGCCTGGCGCACCAGTGGCTAAACTCCTTAGCTGGCATCCGCAGGCCAGGCACAGGCCATCCACGATGGGCCTCGACACACACACCTGCATGTTTTTTCTCAGTGTGTGGTCTTGCATGGATAGTATTGCGTGGGTAGCCTAGTATGGATGCACATTTGTGCTTGGGCTAGCCCTGGGCTGCTACAGATTGTTTACCCACTTGGAAAATATTTTCTAAGGATAAATTGCTGGGAGTTGAGTCTGTGTTTAAAGGATAGGAGGCTTTTGCTCTGTGTTGCCAAACTGCCCTGTGTAAAGACTGTGCCAGTTTACATTCCCATCACAGTCGGGCGAGGCCTGACCCCGCGTTCCTGCGTGTGCTGGTCTTACTGGTCCATTTTGAAATGGGTGGCATTGCATTGCCACCACTGCACCAGTGCAGAATGCACTTAAGGCGCCTAAAAAGGCGTGGGGAAAAAACATTAGAAACGTCTGAGTGGCTGTTACTGAGGTCGCCTATAAGGCAGTCATGTCTTAAAAAGATTTGGCTTAGTTGGGGAGATAAGACATATGACAAATTTTTAGTCTACATATGTTTAAAAATATGTCATTTAGCAAAAGTGTGATGTCTTTGCTCAGTTGTATGCTAAAGAAAGCTAGTACTGAGTTTGATCCCCAGCTGAAGGCACATCCACATTAATTTTAGGCATAGGTACCTCTCTGCTGTGAGAACTGTTGATCACTGAGTGATCACTGGGGACTTGCCTTCACTCCTTACATTTAGAATATTTGCACACATCATTTTCCATATTTATTACATTCTAATTGTTTCCCTGGTATAGGTATTCATATTCATTAAGAGGCATTCTCATTCTAAAACTTTCCTACATTTGCTATAGCTTTACAGTTTCTCCCTAGAATGAGGTTTCTTATGCATAAGAAGGTCAGATCTGTGCTGAAAGCTCTTCCTCATTGGTTACATGTATACAGTTGCTTCTGTTACACAAATTCTCTTATGTGTATAAAAGTCAGCTGTATTCAGAATTATTGCACATATTTATCACATTCATAGGATTTCTCTAGAGTGTGAATGTTTATATTTATGAAGGGATTAATAATGCCCAAAAGCCTTCCCAGTGTTTACATTTAGTGAGTTTGCTCTTGTGTTATTTAAGAGATGATCGCTGTAGACTTTTCCACATTGAATAATGTTGCAGGGCTTCTATCCGGTATGAAATCTTTGGTGAATATTAAGTATTAGGGGGATTCTTATTCATATTCATTGTATTTATAGAGCTTTTGTTCATTATGAATTAACACATATCAAGCCAACGTTAAGTTACCATACTCGGTATACTCAAAGGGCTCCTCTCAAATGTGGATTCTCTGTACTACTATGCCTTTTAACGGTTTCTTCCAACAAATATCCTGCATGAAAATTATATCTTAGTTTTTAAATCCGTTTTCTCTCCCTGGACTCGGGTTTTAGTAAAATCATCTCCCTTCCTTTCATAGCTCCTCTTGATGGAAAATTACTCAGTCTTGCAAAGATGAAAATGCAACTGTGGGCAAAGCAGTATGTTGGCTTGAGCCACTCTCAATTCAGTGCAGACCACCTGAAAGACATGGCGATAACTGAAAGAAAACTAAAGAAGAGTACAATCAACCCAGAGATCAGTTGACTGATTTCACCCCTGTACAGCTTCTCTGAGATGGCAGGCATGGGTGAAGTCCAGAGCCACACGCTTGAGGGCTTTGATTCCTGTGGTTGCACCGTCAAGAACCCAGCAGCCACCCTGTCTTCCTCTGTATATATTCTACTAGGAACAGGCAGAGCACGAAGTATGCAAAACATCCAGGAAAAGATGGAAAAGACTCAAAGGCTATGTTAGGAAGATGCTGACACCACCTCTGGAGCTCAGAGATTATTTTCTCTACCAGGAAAAAAAATCTCATGTTGGTTCAGCATTCCCCTCACAACTAGTGAGGTTTGAGCTTGTATTCATAGGAATGTGGGCCATTCAATTTCCTCTAAAGTAAAGTACCAATTTTTCTAATGAGTTTTGCCTGTCTCTTTCATCCTGAGAGTTTACAGACTCTTAGAATATTATAGCTATTAACTCCATGTCACCTATAATGAATATTTCCCCTCCTAAATATATCACTTATCTGTTGGCTTTGTTTGACAATATTGCCTTTAAAAGTTTAAAATTTTGAATGAGTGAATTGGACCATCTTTCTTTTATAATTTCTGATTTTCCAAATGGTTAAGCCCTTCCTCCCAGAAGCCCAGATGTAGATATACATTTTCATAAAATATCTTGTTTTTTTTTAATATTTTACTATTTAATTCATGTAGTTTAGCTTTCTATATGATATAATGAAAATGAAGTTTTCCCAACTTAGCATTCTTTCAGATAGATGCTCAGTTATGCCAGAACAATTTGTAAAGTACCCTGTTACTCCTAGAGTATCTCACATGTCAAGTTATTAAATTTTCATGCACACTAACATCATTCTCTGGACCTTGTAATTTGTTTCAATGATCAACTGCTGTATGATTACAATTTGTTCTGATTATCGAGGATTTACATTACATTCAGATATTTGGGAAATTAAATTCTTTCACTTTCTTTTTCATACTTCTCTTAGGTCTGTATTTTTCCATGTAAAATTTAGTACTATATTATGCTATCCCCTCTCCCAATGTAACTGATGACAGTTCTATTTGAATTGCATTAAATTTATATATTACTTTGTCAGGATTGAAGATACCTATCAGATATAGGAGAGACTTTCCTATACTGAGTCTTTCCATCCAAGAATGCAGAATATCTATTTGCTTAGATCCTGTATCTTTAATCAAGATCTTCAATCAGGATCCTGTATCTTTAATGGGCTTCCCTGGTGGCTCAGCTGGTAAAGAATCCTCCTGCAATCCAGGAGACTTGGGTTCGATGCCTCAGTTGGGAGGATCCCCTGGAAAATGGAACAGTTACCTACTCCAGTATTTTGGCCAGGAGAATTCCATCGGGTCGCAAAGAGTCAGGCATGACTGAGCAACTTGCACTTCCACTTTCGTATCTTTAATAACCCCAAACAACCACCTAGCCCAAGCTCTCACTTAAGCAACCTGCCTGGACTCTTCACATGCACCAGTGGTTTGTAGGAATACAAGAAAACATCAGACCTCATTCACACTTCCCTACTCCTAGTCACAAATCCAGCCAACCAAAGTAGATGGGTTTTAGGAGGGATGGTAAGGGAGGAGTCTTTCAATATATAATCTATATAGAACTCATATAAACTGTTTTTGAAATCTGAAAAATAAAACCTTCCATGAGAATGAAAACTTTCTCTAATCCTTAGGGGAAAAAAAAGGCTATACTTAGGAAAAATAAAGTCATTTCTATACTATTAGAATACCAGCATAACATTAACATTGCAGAGCTCATATACCTTTTTCTAGTTCCACTGGGAAAAGTTCCAGCTTTTCTACACGTTTTTCAAGTTCATACTCAGCCGAAGCAGCCACGGGATCAACTTCATCATTCCTTCTGTCATAGTCTTCATTGGAGTATGTGCTGAAGACCTGTAGTAAGATGTCAGCAATAAGATGAAAATACAGAAAAGACAGCTTTCTTAATTTAAAAAAATTCTGCTAAGTATCCAAAACTACATAGGTTACAAATTTTGTATGAAGAATTTCTTCTAAACAACTGTTTTGTCATCAAATCAATATACATGTTAGGAAAAGGAAAACGGAATCAGAATAAAAGTAACTCACTAATTTAAAAAATGTACCACTTTGAATAATTTGAGAGACAAGAGTAACCAACAGCTAATCATTACATGGTTATCAATATTTATCACTTTTTACAGAATCAGGCTATACCATATTAGCTGCAATAAAACTAAGGTAAAGCATTTTGAGCATGCTGCTAGAGCAAATGCCCACGCGGAATCCATTTCATGCTATGACCTGTGGAAGCCCTGGTGTTGTAGTGTGCTGGTACTAGAATTATCTTGGAAACACAGAATCACTGAAACTGACTTCTGTTCTATACTGTACCAGGCAGTGTTAGGCTCTCATTTGTCATCTCTCATTTTACTTGCATGCAAATATACATTCAATTCTCATTGAACATTTTAATGAAATCACTTTCAAAATATTGCTGAAGATCTGCAGAAAAAAATAGAATATTGGTAGGTCTTTCTTCCTGACCTAAATCATTCAAAAGATCATCATATGCGGTCTTCAAATGTAGCCATAAGGAACCTATTGTCCTTGTTTCTGCTGAAATATTTGAGTTATTTTAAAAGTAACTGGAACTTGGTTTATAATCCCTCACTTAATACACTGAAGAATATTTAAAAGAAAGAAATATATAATTCATCAAACCAAATTAATTTACATGATAAAAACTGACATTTTCAATTAAATTCAATAGTTATAAAGTATTCAAACTGTGCCTGACAAAACTCTGTCATGTCCTCCAAAATTTAAAATCTCAGAGTGAGCAGTTTTTTAAAAAATATACATAAGAAGTGAAAGCAGGACTGAAGGTCAGAGATGGAAGAAATCAAGCCTATTGTCTATAAAGCCAGCCCTGCTAGTCCAGATGTGGTTTACATTCATATTACTGGAAAACTGGCAGTTCTTACATGCTATATATGGTAATCTATAAACCAGAAATACATATTGGATACACAGAAACAGATGTAGTGTGGTTCCTAATTCTACACACTTCTCAAAATCGTGTCATTTATAGTCTTTGTTCCTGACTTTCAACATGTTTTCATAGCCATGTACCATTCACATTTGGTCTTTACCACATTTCTCCACCAAAATAAACATTTCTGCATCAAAAGGAACACTTCGAGACTATGGGGTTTGTATCCTTTAAATTTATCTTTTCATAAAATATGCTTCCCTATGCCCCTTCCATAGAACCTTCTAGTGTTTTTCTTAAATTGTCAAGTTTATGACTTTCTCTAAGACAGCCTTTTCGATCTTTCACTTCCCTTATATGTTTTGGTAATCATTATTTAATTCACATATATTCATGCATCAAAACTGTATACAGTACCAGCTCTATGCCAGACATTATGCTAGACACAGAAGAAAGCACAATCTCAAGAAGCTCACAGTTTAGTAGGAAGACAGAAATAAAAATAAACAACTACCACATATGTGATAATTGATGTGACAAAAGAATATTCCAGCAATTTTTTTATCGTTCAGAGAAAGGGAATAATTTCATGGAAGGGGAACTATCTGAGCTGAATCCTAAAGAATAAACAAGGATTTATATATTCAAATGTAGAAGAAGTGAAATATGTATTTCAAATATAAGACACTAGAAAAAATCTGTATCTTCTGGAAAACATGGACGATTGAACGGATCACAATATAGCATGCCTAGATAAACAAACTTTAATAACACACACAAAAAGTAATTGGATCTGGAACATACATGTCCTGGAAACTACTGGCAGTGATGACTGGAAATTATTCCATTAATGTCTGCCACTCTACTTCTATTAATAGGTTCAATTATATGATTGCTAAACAAAGATTCAAATGACATTCATACCACAACATAACTCAATTTTACTCCTGCATTTAATACGTGAATAACAGAATGTATATGTATTTTTATATATGTATATAAGTGTATGTATGTGTGTATACAGTGCAAGTGAGAAATAGATTTGAGGGACTAGATCTGATAGACAGAGTGCCTGATGAACTATGGACGGAGGTCCGTGACATTGTACAGGAGACAGGGATCAAGACCCCAAGAAAAAGAAATGCAAAAAAGCAAAATGGCTGTCTCAGGAGGCCTTACAAATAGCTGTGAAAAGAAGAGAAGCAAAAAGCAAAGGAGAAAAGGAAAGCTATACCCATTTGAATACAGAATTCCAAAGAATAGCAAGGAGAGATAAGAAAGCCTTCCTCATCAATCAATGCAAAGAAATAGAAGAAAACAATAGAATGGTGAAGACTAGAGATCTCTTCAAGAAAATTAGAGGTACAAAGGGAACATTTCATGCAAAGATGGGCTCAATAAAGGACAGAAATGGTATGGACCTAACAGAAGCAGAAGAAATTAAGAAGAGCTGGCAAGAATACACAGAAGAAATATACAAAAAAGATCTTCATGAACGAGATAATCACGAAGGTGTGATCACTCAACTAGAGCCAGACATCCTGGAATGTGAAGTCAAGTGGACCTTAGGAAGCATCGCTACAAACAAGCTCGTGGAGGTGATGGAATTCCAGTTGAGCTATTTCAAATCCTAAAAGATGATGCTGTGAAAGTACTGCACTCAATATGCAGCAAATTTGAAAAACTCAGCAGTGGCCACAGGACTGGAAAAGGTCAGTTTTCATTCCAATCCCAAAGAAGGGCAATGCCAAAGAATGCTCAAACTACTGCACAATTGCACTCATCTCATATGCTAGTAAAGTAATGCTCAAAATTCTCCAAGCCAGGCTTCAGCAATACGTGAACCATGAACTCCCAGATGTTCAAGCTGGATTTAGAAAAGGCAGAGGAACCAGAGATCAAATTGCCAACATCTGCTGGATCATGGAAAAAGCAAGAGAGTTCCAGAGAAACATCTATTTCTGCTTTATTCACTATGCCAAAGCCTTTGACTGTGTGGATCACAATAAACTGTGGAAAATTCTGACAGAGATGGGAATACCAGACCTCCAGACCTGCCTCTTGAGAAACCTGTAAGCAGGTCAGGAAAAACAGTTAGAACTTGACATGACACAGACTGGTTCCAAAGAGGAAAAGGAGTACATCAAGGCTGTATATTGTCACCCTGCTTATTTAACTTCTATGCAGAGTACATCATGAGAAATGCTGGGCTGGAAGAAGCACAAACTGGAATCAAGATTGCCAGGAGAAATATCAATAACCTCAGATATGCAGATGATACCACCCTTATGGCAGAAAGTGAAGAAGAACTAAAGAGCCTCTTGATGAAAGTGAAAGAGGCGAGTGAAAAGGTTGGCTTAAAGCCTAACATTCAGAAAACTAAGATCATGGCATCCAGTCCCATCAGTTCAGTTCAGTCACTCAGTCATGTCCGACTCTTCGCTACCCCATGAATCGCAGCACGCCAGGCCTCCTTGTCCATTAGCAACTCTCGGAGTTTACTCAAACTCATGTCCATCGAGTTGGTGATGCCATCCAGCCATCTCATCCTCTGTCGTCCCCTTCTCCTCCTGCCCCCAATCCTTCCCAGCATCAGAGTCTTTTCCAATGCGTCAACTCTTGGCATGAGGTGGCCAAAGTATTGGAGTTTCAGCTTTAGCATCGGTCCTTCCAATGAACACCCAGGACTGATCTCCTTTAGAATGGACTGATTGGATCTCCTTGGAGTCCAAGGGACTCTCAAGAGTCTTCTCCAACACCACAGTTCAAAAGCATCAATTCTTCACGGCTCAGCATTTTTCACAGTCCAACTCTCACATCTGGTCCCATCACTTCATGGCACATAGATGGGGAAACAGTGGAAACAGCGGCTGACTTGATTTTGGGGGCTCCAAAATCACTGCAGATGGTGATTGCAGCCATAAAATTAAAAGACGCTTACTCCTTGGAAGGAAAGTTATGACCAACCTAGACAGCATATTAAAAAGCAGAGACATTACTTTGCCAACAAAGGTCTGTCTAGTCAAAGCTATGGTTTTTCCAGTAGTCATGTATGGATGTGAGAGTTGGACTATATAGAAAGCTGAGTGCCGAAGAATTGATGCTTTTGAACTGTGGTGTTGGAGAAGACTCTTGAAGAGTCCCTTGGACTCCAAGGAGATCCAACCAGTCCATCCTAAAGGAGATCAGTCCTGGGTGTTCATTGGAAGGACTGATGTCGAAGCTGAAACTCCAATACTTTGGCCACCTGATGTGAAGAGCTGACTCACTGGAAAAGACCCTGATGCTGGAAAGATTGAGGGCAGGAGGAGAAGGGGACAACAGAAGATGAGATAGCTGGATGGCATCACCGACTCAATGGACAAGAGTTTGAGTAAACTCCAGGAGTTGGTGATGGACAGGGATGCCTGGAGTCCTGTAGTTCTTGGGGTCACAAAGAGTCGGATACGACTGAGCAACTGAACTGAACTGAACTGTGAGTGTATACACACACACCTGCTAGCAAATATTGTTCCCCAAAATGGCTGGTTTATTTAGTTCATTTAGGGATATCCCAAAATTAAATAAACAGAAAATTAACTATATAACTACAGACTGGAAAATAATATTTTAAATAATGTTTGAGGCATCTAGCAATCAGAGGACCATATCACCATTTCATTCTGCAGAGAACAAATAATGTAATATACTTTCATCCTCAGCCTGTTCATTGTCTGGTAAATTATGTGGGCACCCTTACAAATACACGAAAAAAAAAAAAATGCCAGAATTCATTATTCGTGAATTAAGCTTTTGTTTACCTGGAGAATCCAAGAGGTTAAATAGAAAAATTTAGAACTAACAAGAGTTCAGTGATTTCTACATTCCCTCACTCATGTAAAAAAATCATTCTCTTAAACTTATGCACAAACTTGGGCCGCTGCTACTATACATGAAGAGGACAATGACAAGAAAAGCAAGTGTGTTTCTAGAAATGTAGTTCCCTAGCTATTATATCTGTGATAAAGTATTATACAACCTCAAATTTATTGTGAGACCTATAGATAGAAAATACTAATGTTGTTTTAAAGAAATTAAAACAGTGTTGTCTTGCCTTTGGGAAAAAAAAAAAAAAGTTCAGTGAAAACAGAATTTGGAAACTGACCAAAAAATCCATAGTCATTTTAGAAAATATAATAGACAAGATCATAAATTATAAAATTAGTGATTATAAACGTGCAACGGTATCCCTATCTTTAAAACGTACGTGAAAAATTAAAAAAGCCCTGAGTAAGTGTAATGCCATTCTATGTTCTTGGATTAAAACCCTTAATATTGTAAAATCACCTATGATCCTAAATTAGTGTAAATGTCTGTTTGGCCCAATTTAATTTATGAATACAGGGCAATCAAAATTGAAATCCCACTAACATTATTCCTGGAAACTAGGAAGGTGTTTGCAAACTAAGAATAAGAATGGAAACAGACCTTATCAGATATCAGAAGAGATAATAAAACCTCATTTATTAAGGCAATATACTTTGCCCAAAGACAGATCTATTTTTGTACTTTCTGTTTCTCTCCTCTACTTTTCTATTCAAATTAGTTTGGGTGATCCATTCAAAAAATAGTAGGGGAAGAATGAGATATCTTCCTGGAAAAAAAATTCCTATTTCATGTGATTAACAAAAGTAAAATTTACATTGGCTAAGGACAAAAATATTATAAATTATTAAACTGCTAAAATTCAAACTACCAAAGAATTACATGCATTTCTCATGCTAGTAAGGTTACACTCAAAATCCTTCAAGTTAGGCTTCAGCAGTATGTGTAGCAAGAACTTCCAGTTGTACAAGCTGGGTTTAGAAAAGGTAGAGGAACCAGGGAACAAACTGTCAACATCCGCTGAATGACAGAGGAAGCAAAGGAATTCCAGAAAAACAATTATTTCTGCTTCATCAACTATGAGAAAGTCTTTGACCACGTGGGTCATAACAAACCATGGAAAATCCTTAAAACAGATGGGAATATCAGACCACCTTACCTGTCTCTGAGAAACCTGTATGCAGGGCAAGAAGCAACTGTTAGAACCTTACATGGAACAAATGACTGGTTCAAAATTGGGAAAGGAGTTAAGACAAGGCTGTATATTGTCACTCTGTTTATTTAACTTATAAGCAGAGTACATCATGAGAAATGCCAGGTTGGATGAGCCATAAGATGAAATCAAGATTGCTGGGAGAAATATCAACAGCTTCACATATGCAGATGATACTATTCTAATGGCAAAAAAGAGGAACTAAAGAGCCTCTCAATGAGGGTAAAAGAGGAGAGTGAAAAAGCTGGCTTAAAACTCAACATTAAAAAAAACTAAGAGCATGGCATTTGGTCCCATCATTTCACAGCAAATAGATGGGGAAACATTGGCAACAGTGACACACAGATTTTCTTCTCTTGAGCTCCAAGACCATCGCAGATGGTGACTGCAAGCACGAAATTAAAAGACGCTTGCTTCTTGGAATGAAAACTATGACAAACCTAGACAGAGTATTAAAAAGCAAAGACATCACTGTGCAGATAAAGGTTCCATCTAGTCAAAGTCATTGTTTTTCCAGTAGTCATGTATGGATGTGAGTGTTGGACCATAAGAAGGCTGAGCACCGAAGAACTGATGCTTTTGAATTGTGGTGCTGGAGAAGACTCTTGAGGGTCCCCTGGACTGCAAGAAGACCAAATCAGTCAATCCTAAAGGAAATCAACCCTGAATATTCTTTGGAAGGACTGATGCTAAAGCTGAAGCTGCAATACTTTGGCCACCTGATGCGAAGAGCCAACTCACTGGAAAAGACCCCGATGCTGGGAAAGATTGAAGGTAAAAGGAGAAGAGGGTGGCAGAGGATGAGGCAGTTATAAAGCATCACCGACTCAATGAACGTGAAGTCGAGTAAAGCGCGGGAGACCGTGGAGGACACGGAAGCCCAGCATGCTGCCGTCCATGGGGTTGCAAAGAGTCGACACAACTCATGACTGAACGACGACAAACTGCTAAAGGAAAATATGCAACGATGTTTTTAACAGGCAAGAGAGAATCTTCCCCAAAAGCCACGGATCCTAAAAAGCCTAAAGAAAATAAACTATTTGATTAGAAATTAATGCTGAAAACTTCTAGGTAACAATATACACCATAATGAAATTATAAAACAGGTCAAATATTAGGAGAATATATTGCCAAATATCAAGATGAAATATGAACATTTGTAATATAAGAAATATTTTATCAACTTAAAAACTACATCTATAAGTAGGGGGAAGGAAACTGAGAATTCAACAAAGAAACACTACTGTTCAATAAATGATGTAAAGATGCTCAATTTCATTAAAAATTTTCTTCTTAAAAATTAATTTAAGAAGGAAATGCAATATATTCACCTATAGGATGACTTCTTTAAAAAGCCTGCAACATCTAGTGTTTGTGAGGATATAGGAGAAATACTCTTGAAAAAGCAGGGAAAAAGTCAAAATTTGAAATTAGCTATCAAGATTGTAAATGTAAATGCCTTTGATCCAATAACGTTACATGTAAGTATTTATAGAGATATTTACTAGTGTGCAGATATCTGTGCAAGGAAGTTCATTAAAGAACCGTTTGTAATTCCCCAAGATGGAAAATTATATAAATATTCAAAGATAGAGAAAATGTCTTACTATGTTATAGTATTTACAAAGATGTAATTTCACACAATGATAAGAAAGATCTATCTCTGCAGACATGAAAAGCTCTGAAATTACTTAGCCAAAGCCTCATATATTACTTAAACAAAAAGGCACATGGCAGATCCATATGTATCTACTTCTCTATCTCTCTATATACATATATAGTGAGTGAAAGTCACTCAGTCGTGTCTGACTCTTTGCGACCCCATGGAATATAATACAGTCCATGGAATTCTCCAGGCCAGAATACTGGAGTGGGTAGCCTTTCCCTTTCCAGGTGATCTTCCCAACCCAGGGAATGAACCCAGGTCTCCTACACTGCAGGCGGATTCCTTAACAGCTGAGCCACCAGGGGAGCCCAAGAATACTGGAGTGGGTAGCCTATCCCTTCTCCAGCAAATCTTCCCCACCCAGGAATTGAACTGGAGTCTCCTGCACTGCAGGCAGATTCTTTACCAGCTGAGCTACCAGGGAAGCCCATATATATAGGTTTAAATATATTCTCAATTGGTATGACCCTAACTTTAATCTAAATTAAAGATCTCCTAAATTTCCTAGTCATGTAGCTCTTGCCAAACTATAAAACCACTCTAAGCTTCAGTTTCATTATTTACAAAATGGCTATTATAACAATAACACCTATCATAAAAAGTTGCTGTGAAAATGAAATGAGACAATCCAAATAATTATGCTGGGTTCAACGTAAGGGGAGTGAAAGCTTTCCCAGGGTAATCAGAGATAATAATATTTCCCTAGATACCTACACTCATCTCATATTCTTATTTACAAATAAGTTTTGAATGTTTCTTCCACTATGACGCTTAATGCCCTTGGAACAAAAATCTACTAGACTAATTTGGTATTACAGTGTAGACTGGCCTGCCAAAACCCCTACCTGTGTCCAGAGCAATATAATATCATTACACAATGGATTGTTATTTGCCAGGCTTTGTTTTGCCTTGACCAGGAAGAACCTCAGAGATGAAAGGAAAATTGACCTAGGTAAGACTTTCCCTTTCATCAATATGGTCATGACTCATTCAGTATTCTTACAATAGTTCTACCATTTTTATTTATATTACCATAACTGCTCTATAAATATATATGAATAGTTAATTATGCAAATAATAATCAAAATCTCATCATGATATTGCTGCAATGCAAAAATGCAAAAAACTAAAAGCCAACAACATCGTGTGTCCTAATATTCAGCACCATTCAAGAGATATACACATATGTTTAGTTCAGTCACCTTTACATTGTTTCTGTGTTATTTCACTGAGAAAAGCAAAAGGATGTTTAAATTTAAGACTTCTTGTTTCAGAGCCAACAAGCGATATTCTATTCCTTGATCAAAGGAAACAAAACAAGACCTTATCCCTTGCTTTACAGCAGAGGCAGGCTTTTAGGGATAACAGGTTTACAAATACAGTTAGCAATGACATTTCTGACCCTGCAACCCAAAGTTATAAAAAATAAATAAAGTTAAAATTAGTGTATAAGATTTCAACTAGAACCATTCTTTTTCACATTTCCAGTAATTGGAGCTCCAACGCTTTTTCAAAACAACAGCAATCTTTTTTCAACAATAAGGGAAAAAAACCTGATTTCCTTTACTTCCTTACAACACATTTTCTTTAATCAATGTAGGTCAAAATGAGTCCAGGATTTTCTGTAAATATTGACTGGAAGGAATCTCCCACAAGGCTTCCCCAAGGTTTCAGTCCTGCCTGTCGTCTGTGTTCTGCGTCATCTCCTGACACATCAAAGAGGGAAAGTGTTCCAGGTTCCAGCAAGCTGTATTTCAGATGACGGCTTGGCACAGCACGCCCGTGGAAATTAGCCAAGCATTCACATGCTTCCACGAACGGGCCCCACTTATCACAAGCTTCCTTGGCAGAACTCTAACTCACCTTCACATGATTTTAGCGGCTCTGCTTAAGAGACTCGATAAATTGAAACTAAGAGAAGACAGTCCACCTCAAAGTTTTTAAAAACAAATTTGGTGATAAACCATCCTCAGAAAAGAGGATCCTGACAGCCTTAGAACAATGTACACAAAACTTCAGTTTCCTTTCCTTCCCACACTGACTTACAATGTTAAGAATTATAGTTTCTAGATTGCCTAGTGTGTGCCAGGGAGTATGTTAGGTTCTCGGTGCAAACTGACATAAGCCAAATTGAGTTTAAAATCATCAGGCATTTGGGGGTAAGCACTGGCAGTGTCCAAAGATTCTAAATAGGTGAGAGCTTTCTGATGAATATAAACACATTGATGAGTAGGAGGATGAAAAACAGACCCGCAGCTCTATCTTGCATCCTCAGTACAGTCTCAGATTTCTGTCCTTCAGTTACTCTGACAAGTAACCTGCATGGAGGCATGCTTAAAGCAACTGTGACGATATTCCACAGTAGGATGTCTCTAACCTAACTGGATCTGTCAACAAAATCCTACATTTCAGAAAAAAAGACCAAATGAGTAAGAGAGTTAGACACTCCTGCAAAAGCTTAGCTTGCTTGCATCAAAATCTATTTACATAAAATAGTTCTAAAACCAATCCACGTGTTTTCAACATCACTCATTTAACCAATTATCTGTGACATTCCTAACATTAATAAACCTTCCGATGCAGATTTAAAGTATGCATCTCTAGAGTGTAGACTTCTAATTAGGTTCTTTCAAATACGAATCCTTGAGTGAAGATCCATGAGTGTTGTACCTAGACTGCTAACTAAAGACTCCTAAAAGAAAGCTATACCCATAAATGTGGTAGTGTGTATGCTGCAATAACTGAAAGTAAATTACAGACAATATAAAGCTTTACATAAGTAGTCTTTAACTCTTGTACCAACTGATCCAGTAAATAAGGCAGAAAAAAGGAGAGAATTTACTTTTCATATTTTTACATGAGAAATTCGAAATTCAGAGAACAATATACATGGCATACATGAGGATAACTAATAAAGACAAAGTCTGTAAGGACAAAAGGTGTATTTCACTAGTTGCAAGCCTAGCGGTTTCATGAGTAACTAAAGAACAGGAAGTGAAAAAACAAAGATACTTGACACAACGGGAGGTAGAGGACAGGCTGAGCAAAAGGCAACACAAAGAGGCCTGTATCGTCAGGTTTCTCCAGAGAAACACAACCAACAGGAGGTGTACGTGTATAACATGTTCCCCGGCCCAGGGGTAGAACCTGGCTCTCCCACACTGCAGGCAGACTCTTTACTGTCCAAGCCACCAGAGAAGCCCTCATATTTGTATTCACATTAACTAGATTTATTTTAAGGAATTGGCTCACATCATTGTAGAGACTGACAAATCCAAAATCTGTACAGTAGCAAGCTGGAGACACAGGGAAAAGTTGCTGTTGGGAGTTCAGGTCCAAAGGATTCTCTCTGTTTCAGGGGAAGTCAGAAAGGAAAGTGAAAGTGAAGTCGCTCAGTCGTGTCCGACTCTTTGCGACCCCACGGACTGTAGCCTACCAGGCTTCTCTGTCCATGGGATTTTCCAGGCAATAGTACTGGAGTGGACTGCCATTTCCTTCTCCAGGGGATCTTCCCGACCCAGGGATCGAACCCAGGTCTCCCACATTGTAGACAGACGCTTTACCATCTGAGCCACACTATAAAGCCTTCAACCTGTTGGATGAGTCCCACCCACATCACAGAGGGCAATTTACTTTACTGTACTCAAAGTCTACTAATTGAGATGTTAACCTCGTTCAAAAACAGCATCACAAAAACATCTAAAATAATATGTGATCTAAAACATCTGGCCACCATGGCCTAGACAAGTTGACACATAAAATTAACTGTCACAAAGTCCTTAAAATAGAATAATCTTTGGCTCCAAAAGCTTGACATCTAACTGAGATAATCATATCTAGATAGTGCCTCTCTATATATCATTGGAGTGCAGTAAATTTTTATATCCCCAGATACATTCATGGAATGTACACAAAACCCATGATAAAATTAAACATACATTTTTGTATTATCAATGGCACCAATCACTTCATACTTGTAGATAATCAACAATGAAATATGGAGAATGTAAATTCTTCAAATTTAAAATAGCAATGGTTGACTCTGTAGAAAGATAAGCTAAATATAAGAGAACTTTTTATGAAAGAATACTTAAAAATAAGTGGAGTTTTATTAAGGTCACGTACACAGAAATTATCAGTGAAATAAAAAGATTAGAAAGTCCTATATCTCTTCATTTTGACAAACTAGAATTCAGTTATAATTAGCACATTTATCTACAAATATGTATATAGTTAAAGTCCTTGAAAAATCTTAAAAATAAGCTTAATATCTCCTTACAAAATCAGCTTCTGCCACTAGAGTAATTAAAAAGAAATTCCATCATAAATAAATATAAACTTTGCTTATTTTAAACTTGGAAAAATTGTCCAAAAAAGTGAGTTTTTCCTGTAGACAGCAGAACAGAAAACTGGGCAGTTCCACAGATGTTCATGTTTTCTTGGTATTTTTCAAATTGTAATAAACATTTAAACACATCCATGAGAAATTAGCAATGTTCTCTTTCAGCTCAGCCAGACTTTTAGTTTAAATCAGAGACATATGCTTTTCAAACTGACAACCAATGGCCAGCATGAAATAAACTGGTAGCCTTGGTCCAGTTCCCCGGAGAAGGCAATGGCACCCCGCTCCAGTACTCTTGCCTGGAAAATCCCATGGATGGAGAAGTCTGGTGGGCTGCAGTCCATGGGGTCGCTAAGAGTCAGACACGACTGAGCGACTTCCCTTTCACTTTTCACTTTCATGCATTGGAGAAGGAAATGGCAACTCACTCCAATGTTCTTGCCTGGAGAATCCCAGGGACGGTGGAGCCTGGTGGGCTGCCATCTCTGGGGTCGTACAGAGTCGGACACGACTGAGTAACTTAGCAGTAGCAGCAGTAGTGGTCCAGTTCCCACTGAACAGGTATCTTCATCACAGGAAAAATTGAACTAATTAGCACCCCTTGGCAACTTTTAGGGGGGCAGGATAATCTCCTAGAGAAATAACTTCCCATTCACAGACAGTAATACTGTTGTACAGATGCAACAGGTCGAGCCAATAAGTCAGAGTTCTGTTCTCGGATTTGTCTTAGCAGTTAGTATTCACTTCTTTCACTACCAGACCCAGCACTGTGCTTCTAAAGGCCCATGGAGTGAGATTATTTTGAATTATCTAAATAAGAAAACAAATGGAGGTGAGTACTACAGCCATGTATGTAGTGAGGTTAAAGAGGAGAAAGGGAGTCATGGGCCACACCAAAGAGGGTTTGAGGCTGGGAAAAGAAAGGCTTTCCACGGTATGAGTTAGTCATGTACAGAAGTTTACTCTCACCCATGCAAAGGTCCCAGGGGTGACTGCACCTCTGATATGAGGGCTATGGGGTATCATGAGGACTAAATACTAAACTTTGAGGTTTTAACAACCTTGGGAAGTATACTCCAGACCCAGAATTTTGCCTGGAAATAGAGTAAAAGAAAGAGCCTTGCAGGGAACTTGATTGTCTGTTCAAAAATATCATCAGAAGTAATGGCTCAGGTTAAAAGCAAAAGGAGCCCTTTCCCTGCTGGTTCAGATGGTAAAGAATCCACCTGCAATGCGGGAGACCTGTGCTCAATCCCTGGGTTGGGAAGATCTCCTGGACGAAGGCATAACTAACCCACTCTAGTATTCTTGCCTGGAAAATCTGGATGGATAGAGGAGCCTGGCAGGCTACAGACCACAGGAGTCACAAAGAGTCAGCCAAGACTGAGCGACTAATCACAGCACAGCACTGTAAAACTGTCAAAACTTGTGCATCTATCCAGGGTAATGGGAGAAAATGTAAAAACATGGACGAGACTAAATAACAGCCAAATCAGTGGGTAAGGAGATCAAGGAGGTTAACTTGAGTACAGCAGAAGAAAGGAATGTGATGTAAAGTATACTAGAGGTGGGTGAACTAAAATTGATTTCTACTCTTTTCATAATAAAATGGGCTGAAGATCAAGCTCCTCATACCTACTGTGATGGTCTTTTGATATGTCAACTTGATTAGATTAGGCTTCAGCCCCCAGTTATTTAATTAAACAGTAATCTAGGTTCACTGTAAGGTATTCTGTAGATGTGACTAAAGTTCAAAATCAGTTGACTTTAAGTAAGGGAGGGTCCAGTGGTTAAGACACTGCACTTCCAATGAAGAGGGCACAGGTTCAATCCCTGGTCCGGCAACTAAGATCCCACATGCCACTTGGTAGAGCCAAAAAAGAAAGTAAGGGAGATTACCCTAGATAATCTAGGTAAGCCTCATTCAATCAGTTGAAGGGCCTTAAGAGCAGAGTTGAGGCTTCCCGGAGGAAGTTCTGCCCCTGGACAGCAGCTTCAGTCTGTTGCAGAGTTCCACCCTCCCTCCCGTCTTGATGGCCTGCCCTGCAGATTTCAACCTTGCACATTTACATTTGTGTAAGTCAACTGACTGAAATAAACCTCTTAATATGTATCTCCTACCATTTCTCTGGTTGAACTCTGACTGATACACCACACTCCAAGTCTTCACCACAGGACAAAGTACAGTTATTTGGGGGCAGCGGTTTGTTATAAAATCAATCTAATGGGTCATGAATAGCATTGAGAAAATTAAACAGAAAAAATATAATAGAAAACATCAGTGTTCATTACAATTTTACTAAGGGTATGTATTACACTTTAAACCTTTCAGTTCGATATGAACACATACATACACACATGTATGGACCATGTCTTGATGTAAAATGGTTATGATATATAGAGACTAAAAAAACAGCATGGTTAAGCAATGATTTTTTAGGAGTATGTGCATCTAAGCCTGCCTGAGAGACAGGGGAGGAGAGGTGTAAGCAAGAAAGGATCTCCAGAAAGATCTTAAAAACACAGACTTTAGTCAGCTATCTTTACCATTAGCAAATAATAAGTGGGGAAGGGGAAGCATGTGAAAGGCATTCTGGGAGAACAAATACTATGTTCAAGGTAGGAATGAGAGAGAACACCAGAATTATGGACAAAGTAATTCAATCTAGGTAAAGCTGGAGTGGTGAATACGAGATGGAAAAAAGTATATAGGGAGAGCTTTGTGATACATGATTCATTGTGTGAGTAAGATTCATGTTCTGTAACCTTGACTGAACAACAACCTTGAAAGAGCTTATGAAGAGGATTAGAGGGGAGCAGAATCGGAAGGGGGGATGAGTTGGAAGCTCTAGAGATCCTATACTGTCATTCTTATGAGGGGACTTGGTGATAGCCTGAGTCCTCAAGGTACTAAGAGATTTTGCCTAAGGTGCCCCTGCTGGCGTGGCCAGCCATTCGCAGGACAACAGAAGGCAGGCGGGAACGTGGGCATGCCGCCCTCACACAGGGACTGGGAAGCAAAAAAAGCTGAGGCATCATCTGTCTCAGAAGGACCATGAGTAAACCAAGGTCCTGGGAGCGGAAGCTCCTCTCCAAGGTCAGCTGAGACAACAGCCGCATGTGAGTGACAACGGCAATAAAAGATTTATTTTTGCTGAATTGCTAGGGTGAAATTATGTAGAAATTATGTCTATGAGATAAAGACCTATCTAAAACCTTGTACTTTAGTAGAAGTATGTCCGTCTCTAGAGGAGAGAATCTCTACTTGAGATTTATCACCTTTTGCATGCATGCTCAGTCACTCAGTCATGTCCAATTCTTTGTAACTACATGGACTGTAGCCCGACAGGCTCCTCTGCCTATGGAATTTTCCAGGCAAGAATAATGGAGCAGATTGCCATTTCCTTCTCCAGGAATCTTCCGAACCCAGGGATCAAACCTATGTCTCCTGTGTTTCCTATATTGGCAAGAAGATTCTTTACCACTGAGCCACCCAGGAAGCCCCTTATCACCTTTCCAGTTCAGTTCAGTCGCTCAGTCATGTCCAACTCTTTGAGACCCCATGAGTTGCAACACGCCAGGCCTCCCTGTCCATCACCAACTCCTGGAGTTAACTCAAACTCAAGTCCATCAAGTTGGTGATGCCATCCAGCCATCTCATCCTCTGTCGTCCCCTTCTCCTCCTGCCCCCAATCCCTCCCAGCATCAGAGTCTTTTCCAATGAGTCAACTCTTCGCATGAGGTGGCCAAAGTACTGGAGTTTAAGCTTCAGCATCATTCCTTCCAAAGAAATCCCAGGGCTGATCTCCTTTAGGATGGACTGGTTGGATCTCCTTGCAGTCCAAGGGACTCTCAAGACTCTTCTCCAACACCACAGTTCAAAAGCATCAATTCTTCAGTGCTCAGCTTTCTTTATAGTCCAACTATCACCTCCATACATGACCACTGGAAAAACTGTAGCCTTGACTAGACGGACCTTTGTTGGCAAAGTAATGTCTCTGCTTTTCAATATGCTATCTAGGTTGGTCATAACTTTCCTTCCAAGGAGTAAGCGTCTTTTAATTTCATGGCTGCAGTCACCATCTGCAGTGATTTTGGAGCCCCAAAAAATAAAGTCTGACACTGTTTCCACTGTTTCCCCATCTATTTCCCATGAAGTGATGGGACCGGATGCCATGATCTTCATTTTCTGAATGTTGAGCTTTAAGCCAACTTTTCACTCTCTTCTTTCACTTTCATCAAGAGGCTTTTTAGTTCCTCTTCACTTTCTGCCATAAGTGTGGTGTCATCTGCATATCTGAGGTTATTGATATCACCTTTTACCAGAGGTCAAATAATAAAAGCAAAGGTTGCACTATTTTTCAAAACCTCCAACAGCTTCAAATGCTGATAAAGTTAAAAAAAAAAAATCTTTTAGCAAGCATTTCTACCATCAACTGAGACTTACAGAGTCAATTGAAAATTTTAATTTCTGTAAAGGTCATGAGTAAAATATGCTTCATTTTTAAACTCTGCAAGCTGAGGCCAGACATCACATGGTGGAAAAAACTGACAAACAAGACAGAAGAACAAACAACCAACTGTCAGGAAATGCATACATACATGAGGACACTGATGCCGCGCACAAGGCCGAGCTCGGAAACTAAGACTAGATGCAACAGGAACTCTACTACGTGCAGCACAGCTGCGATCCAACGTTAAAATTTATCATGCTACCCCCAGAAAGCAGGAAAGACTCTGCTTTCTGATAAACAAACTGTTCCTTCCACTTAGTCTTCTCCAAGAACTATGGTCAAATGTAACTGATTCTGGATCATTGTTGGAAATGTCAACATAACACTAAATCTACAAATGGAATCTGTCTCATTCTTCTCTCATTTACTGGCAAAGCTTAAAGGGCAGGAGTGCTTCAAGGGAAACAAGATAATGGCGATCTTTGTCGGAACACGTGGAGGACAGTGCTGTCACGTCAATTCTCGGTGTGTTTGAGGTGAAAGCTGCCATCACTTCCATTACCATAGGATTAATGGTCAAAGCTGGGGATCACTGACCCTTGAGTCACACTAACTTTGACCTCATATATCTTGTAATAGAAATGATGACTTTGTAAATACTGTGTTAACCACTATGCTTCTTAAATCAATTGTCTTCACAACCTCAGAAACTGTCTGTACAAACAAAGATGCCAATAAAGCTAAGTGGTACATCGTTAAAAAAACAGGTGACTGCTCTGCAGAGAAGAGGATGCAACAACCTCTGTTACACAAGTGCCTGACTGGTACAGAGAGTCCACACTTCTGGGCCAGTACAATGCCTCCGTAACACCTCAGACTTAATGGGCCCCAAGAGAAAAATGTAGTGTCTCCCATTCTTAGCACAGCTAGCTTGGGAGGTGGGGCTGGGGTGGGGAACAGAGAGTGAATATATGGTTGACTTTACATTTCTTCTGCACACCTTTTCTGTGCTTTCCAATTCTGTATAACGACCAAGCATTCCTTTCCTGAGGGGGTGTAACCAGGAAGACATTCTAAAAAGCTTCCCAAGGTTCTCCACTCCCAAAGGAATATAGTTCACATATTTAGAAGGACATCAAAATTCTCCAAGATCTGACTCCAGCCTACCTTGCCAGCCATTATCTGGCACTACTTCTGTTCATTCTCCCCATCGTGCAAAAATTATGACTATTTTGTGATATGTCTGCAAAACTTGTTCCAGCTTTTTTTTTTGGGTCTCTCCTATAGAATCCCTCCCAGGCTATATATTATATTTATCAATGATCACATTTTCTGTTCAAATAAAATTTCAGCTCCCTAGGGCTGGAGTAGTTTTATTCATCTTTGTACTACTTGGTTTTGGTTTCTGTTTTTCAGCTTTATCAAGGTATGATTAACAAATAGAAATTATATCTTTGTAACAACATGATGTTATGCTGTAAGTATATCTTGTGAAATATTTACCACAATCAATATCATCTCCTGTTAACAGTGTACAATGTCTTAAAAGCAATCAGTTTTTATTATTGTTAGTGATCTATATATGGACTGTATCTTAAGTCAGGATTGCTGAACAAATGAAACACGGTAAAAGTGAGCCTCATTCATAAAAAACCTTAAAATAAAACAATTTCAAAACAAAGAAGTCTTCACGTATGCACAATTGGAGATGATTGTCAGTGGTTATCTATTAGCCAAATAAACCTGTGATAAAACCCAGTTAGCATAACCATTTACAAGGCCTTATTCCAGAAAAGATGACATAATAACATGCTCTTAATGACTGTATCATTAAGATTATATCATTAAGATTATGTCATTAAGATGGGGCTTCCCAGGTGGCACAAGTGGTAGAGTCTGCCTGCCAATGCAGGAGACCTAAGAGATGTGGGTTCCATCCCTGGGTCAGGAAGATCCCCTGGAGAAGAAAATGGCAAACCATTCCAGTAATTCTTGCTTGGAAAATTCTGTGAACAGAGGAGCCTGGTGGGCTACAGTCCATGGGGTCACAAAAGAGTCAGACACGACTGAGCACACACACACAATGTGTGTCAGAAATCAAGTAGCAGCAAAGAAGGAATGTTTGTTATTAAAATTAATTTTATATTCTATTTAGATAATACCAAAAAAAAAGACCATTGCCCTCCTTTTTTAAAGGCCAGTCAGCTCCTGGAAAGAAATTTTATAATGTCTCCTTTTTGATCAGATTAGTGTGATTGACAAGAGAAGTCAGTTTGGTAGAACTGATTATTTTTTAAATGTATTTTGAAATGCTAATATAAAAGTGTATTGGTAGAATAGGACAGTCAAGGATAATTAGATTTCTAAAAGTGTAACATTTGATAGATATAATAATATCTAGTACTGGGTTCTCTGCTTGAGAGACTGGCAGGAGGAATTTAAAAGTATTTCACTTTTGGTTAGACAGCTGACTTAAATACATAAATATATAAAAGTGGTTGGCTTCTTTTGCGGTCTTGAGTGCCCCAACTCTCGCTAAGTGACTGGGGGTCAGGCTTACAACTGCAGCAGATTTGCTGATTAAAATCCAGCAGTCAGGGATGTGAACTTCTCTGGTGGTCCAGTGGCTAAAACTCCATGCTTCCCAATGCAAAGGGCCCAGGTTCAATCCCCGGTCAGGGTACTAGATTCCACATGCCTCAACTAAAACCCAGCAAGGCCAAATTAATTATATAATTGATTTTTTTTTTTTTAGATCAATGAGCAGTCATTCAGTCTTGTGTTCTGGTCACGGTGGTCCATCCATGAGAAAATCCATCTGCTGGTATCTATCCTCTCTCAAGCCAAAAACCACAAGCAAACCAGTGTGTAAAAGCCGACCTCCAAAACCTGTTCCCATGTTGCCCCCATCTGCCTTACTGCCACGCGGAAGCGAACATGTTTGTCAGGTACCTAAGTTTGGTTAGTCTAATGCCCTTTCCCTCATGCTAGTCAACTTGACAGAGAGGTTTAGAAGAAAAGCTTAATACAAAAGAAAACATACCTCACCCTTTCATGCTGGAAGAAACAAAAAACACTGTTTTGAAATATAGGACTCGATTTCTTCAATATTTTGAAGCCTTATTATGACAATATCCTCCAACATTGGATCACTTCCTTCTTCTCCAGAACTCATCAAGTCCTCTGTCAATCTCTTAGCGCTTATATCCTTCCTTTTATTTGTTAATAATGTTATATGTTTAAATCTTATCACTGCTGGAAACTTCAAACAAGTCTTATTCCCCACTGCATCTCCACCGCTTGGCACTGAGCTTGACACAGGGTACTTACGCAACAGATGTTTGTTGACAGGAGTGCCTTACAAAGGAGATAGTCTGATAAATTGACTTCTTTTGGAAATTCTGCAACTAAACTCTCCTGAATAGTTTCTCCATTCATTCATTCAAACAGCTGTTCTAGTTTTACAGACAAGTTATCAATATGAGCAAAGGAAATCTTCTTCATCATCTGGTCTACTCTGCTGGCTTCCACTAAAACCTCTGGCATTTAGGATACTGATATTCTGGCAGTAGCTAAGGGCCATATAAAAATGCAACACAGGGAGCCAAAAGCAAAAAAATAGTATCAGACACAGGATATAAAAAGCTGATTTGCTGGTGTCTGGGCATATTCCAACTCTAGTTGTTTCCACTTTTTCTTATATGTGTGTGTGTGTGTGTGTGTATACATGTATATACATATGTATATAATTCATTTTTGCCAATCAACTCTATCATAAGAAAAGATTATTTCAATAGTGACCATTTGGTGGAATGGGAGGAGAACCCACCCCAATATGCTTACAAGCAAACTGCAAACTTGGATAGACATTCCTTTAATTTTGTTCAAAAAAAAAAAAAAAAAAGACAGGTAGGTGATAATGGAACCATTAGAAGGAGGCCCCCCCCTTTTTTTTTGTGGCATGGAACCTTTTGAAAGAGGTCTACATTATCTTCATTACCTCCACCAAAGTTTGGCCTCAAGTCAAATATCAGGGAGGGAACACAACTTCACCCATCAACAGAAAATTGGATTAAAGGTTTACTGAGCATGCCCCAACCCCTCAACATCAGAACAAGACCCAGTTTCCCCCTCAGTCAGTCTCTCCAATCAGGAAGCTTCCATAAGCCTCTTACCCTTCTCTATCAAAGGGCAGACAGACTGATAATCACAACCACAGAAAAGTAACCAATCTGATCACATGGAACACAGCCTTGTCTAAATCAATGAAACTATGAGCCATGCGATGTAGGGTCACCAAAGACGATGGGTCATGGTGGAGAGTTCTGACAAAACGTGGTCCATTGGAGAAGGGAATGGCAAACCACTTCAGTATTCCTGCCTTGAGAACCCCACGAACAGTATGAAAAGGCAAAAAGATAGGACGCTGAAAGATGAGCTCCCCAGGTCAGTAGGTGCCCAATATGCTACTGGAGATCAGTAGAGAAAAAACTCCAGAAAGAATGAAGCTGCTGCTGCTAAGTCACTTCAGTCGTGTCTGACTCTGTGCGATCCCATAGACAGCAGCCTACCAGGCTCCCCCATCCCTGGGATTCTCCAGGCAAGAACACTGGAGTGGGTTGCCATTTCCTTCTCCAATGCATGAAAGTGAAAAGTGAAAGGGAAGTCCCTCAGTCATGCCATCGCCTTCTCCAGAAAGAATGAAGAGATGGAGCCAAAGCAAAAACAGCACCCTATTGTGGACGTGACTGGGGATGGACGTCAAATCCCATGCTGGAAAGAGCAATATTGCATAGGAACCTGGAATGTTAGGTCCATGAATCAAGGCAACTTGGAAGTGGTCAAACAGGAGATGGCAAGAGTGAACACTGACATTTTAGGAATCAGTGAACTAAAATGGACTGGAATGGGTGAATTTCACTCAGATGACCATTATATCTACTGCTGTGGGCAAGAATACCTTAGAAGAAATGAAGTAGCCATCATAGTCAACAAAAGAGTCTGAAATGCAGAACTTGTATGCAATCTCAAAAACGACAGAATGATCTCTGTTCGTTTCCAAGGCAAACCATTCAATATCACAGTAATCCAAGTCTATGGCCTGACCGGTAATGCTGAAAAAGCTGAAGTTGAACAGTTCTATGAAGGCCTACAAGACCTTTTAGAACTAACACCCAAAAAACATGTCCTTTTCATTATAGGGGACTGGAATGCAAAAGTAGGAAGTCAAGAGTTACCTGAAATAACAAGTACATTTGGCCTTGGAGTGCAAAAGGAAGCAGGTCAAAAGCTAATTGAGTTTTGCCAAGAGAACGCACTGTCATAGCAAACACCCTCTTCCAAAAACACAAGAGAAGACTCTACACATGGACATCACCAGATGGTCAATACTGAAATCAGACTGATTATATTCTTTGCAGCCGAGATGGAGAAGCTCTATGCAGTCAGCAAAAGCAAGAACAGGAGCAAATTGTCACTCAGATTTGTGAACCCTTATTGTCAAATTCAGACTTAAATTGAAGAAAGTAAGAAAAGCCACTAGACCATTCAGGAATGAGCTAAATCAGATCCCTTATGACTATACACTGGAAGTGACAAATAGATTCAGGGACTAGACCTGATAGAGTGCCTGAAGAACTCTAGACGGAGGACTGTGACACCGTAGAGGAGGCAGGGAGCAAGACCACCCCCAGGGAAGAGAAATGCAAAAAGGCAAAATGGCTGTCTGAGGAGGCCTTACAAATAGCTGTGAAACGAAGAGAAGTGAAGGCAAAGGAGAAAAGGGAAGATATACCCATCTGAATGCAGAGTTCCAAAGAATAGCAAGGAGAGATAAGAAAGCCTTCCTCAGCGATCAATGCTAAGAAATAGAGGAAAACAATAGAATGGGAAAGACTAGAGCAAGAAAATTAGAGATACCAAGGGAACACTTCATGCAATGATGGGCTCAATAAAGGACAGAAATGGTATGGACCTAACAGAAGCAGAAGATATTAAGAGGTGGCAAAAATACACAGAAGAACTATGCAAACAAGATCTTCATGACCCAGGTAACCATGATGGTGTGATCACTTACCTAGAGCCAGACATCCTGGAATGTGAAGTCAAGTGGGCCTTAGGAAGCATCAGTACAAACCAAGCTAGTGGAGGTGATGGAATTCCAGTTGAGCTATTTCAAATCCTAAAAGATGATGCTTTGAAAGTGCTGCACTCAATATGCCAGCTAATTTGGAAAACTCAGCCATGGCCACAAGACTGGAAAAGGTCAGTTTTCATTTCAATCCCAAAGAAAAGCAATGTGAAAGAATGTTTAAACTACTGCACAATTGTGCTCATTTCACATGCTAACAAGGTAATCCTCAAAATTGTTCAAGCTAGCATTCAGCAGTATATGAACTGAGAACTTTCATCTGTACAAGCTGGGTTGAGAAAAGGCAGAGAAACCAGAGAACAAACTGCCAAAATCCATTGGATCATCAAAAAAGCAAGAGAATTCTGGAAAAACATCTATTTCTGCTTTATTGACTATGCCAAAGCCTTTGACTTTATGGATCACAACAAACTGTGGAAAATTCTTCAAGAGATGGGAATGCCAGACCACCTGACCTGCCTCCTGAGAAATCTGTATGCATATCAGGAAGCAACACTTAGAACTGGACATGGAACAACAGACTGGTTCCAAAGAGGAAAAGGAGTACGTCAAGGCTGTATACTGTCACCCTGCTTATTTAACTTATATGCAGAGTACATCATGAGAAATGCTGGGTTGGAAGAAGGATAGGCTGGGATCAAGATTGCCAGAATAAATATCAATAACCTCAGATATGCAGATGCCACCACCCTTATGGCAGAAAGTGAAGAAGAACTAAAGAGCCTCTTGATTTAAGTGTAATAAGACAGTGAAAAAGTTGGCTTACAACTCAACATTCAGAAAACAGAGATCATGGCATCCGTTCCCATCACTTCATGGCAAAAAGATGGGGAAACAATGGAAACAGTGACAGACTTTATTTTGGGGGGCTCAAAAATCACTGCAGTTGGTGACTACAGCCATGAAATTAAAAGATGCTTGCTCCTTGGAAGGAAAGTTATGACCAACCTAGACAGCATATTAAAAAGCAGAGACATTACTTTGTGGACAAAGGTCTGTCTTGTCAAAGCTATTGGTTTTTTTTTTCCCAGAAGTCATGTATGGACATGAGAGCTGGACTATAAAGAAAGCTGAGCACTGAAGAATTGATGCTTTTGAACTGTGGTGTTGGAGAAGACTCTTGAAAGTCACTTGGACTGCAAGGAATCAAACTAGTCAATCCTAAAGGAAATTAGTCCCGAATATTCACTGGAAGGACTGACGCTGAAACTGAAGCTCCAATACTGTGGCCACCTGATGCAAAGAACTGACTCACTGGAAAAGACCCTGATGCTGGGAAAGATTGAAGGTGGGAGGAGAAGGGGAAAACAGAGGATGAGATGGTTGCATGGCATCACTGACTCAATGAACAGAATTTGAGTAAACTCTGGGAGTTGGTGATGGACAGGAAAGCCTGGCTTGCTGCGGTTCATGGGGTCACAAAGAGTCAGACACAACTGAGCGACTGAACTGAACTGAAGGTGATAATGAGGAGATGAGCAAGAAGAAGATAATCATACCTATCACAAAGTGGCTCTTCTGCAATAAGTGTCCCATACTGGTCCTATTTTGCAGATCAGTGAACATCAGGCTGAGAGATGACAGGTAGTTTGCTCAAAGACACATGGAAAAAACATGTGGCAACAGAAATCTAAGCCCAGATATGGCTGGATTAAAATCTCATGCCTTTCCCCAATACCTACAGCTTTAGTAGAGGAAGCATGATTAAAAACACCGAAATATAAAATAAGCACCCCATGTAGAATAAACAACATACACACACACACACACACACACACACACACACATGCACATACACAGACATACACACAGAGACCCATACACTCTACAACTGCAAAGGACCAATAAATGAGGGGGAGGGGAGTTGGGATTCAAACTCACTAGAAAATGAAGAAATGCAAATTACATGAGTTATTTTTTATTTACAAAGATTTAAAAGCAGGCAAAGGGACAAACTATCACTCTAATATACTATGAATAAAGTAAACTGGTACAAGTTTGTAGAGAGCAATATGTTAAAAATCTTGAAAACTTTAAAATCAATTGACCTAACAGATTTTTTAATTTTTTTTATTGGATAAATCCTTTACAGAATTTAGTTGTTTTCTGTCAAACCTCAACATGAATCAGCCATAGGTATACATATATACCCTCCCTTTTGAACTTCCCTCTCATCTCCCCCACCATCCCACCCCTCCAGGTTGATACTGAGCCCTTGTTCGAGTTTCCTGAGTCATACAACAAATTCCCGTTGGCTGTCTATATTACAGATGATAATGTAAGTTTCCATGTTAGTCTTTCCATACATCTCACCCTCTCCTCCCCTCTCCCCATGTCCATAAGTCTATTCTTTATGTCTGTTTCTCCACTGCTGTTCTGTAAATAAATTCTTCAATACCATTTTTCTAGATTCCATATATATGCATTAGAATATGATATTTAACTTCAATTGACCTAGTAGATTTTAAGGATTTAATCTAATGGAATCATAGATTATACTTACCCAGAAATGTATGTACATTGACATTAATCATAGTATTGTTTATAAAAGAGGAAAAAATCAAAACAAGCTAAGCAAAAAAAGAAGGATAAATAAATAATGGAATATCCGTAAGATGGAACACACTGATCCTTATGGATGTACCATAATCATCATGCTTTGTAAGATTATGTAATGATACAAAAATGTTCAAATATATGATACTGAAAAAATAATAAAACCATGTGTGTGTGTATGTACACATAGAATAGGAATGATTCTAATTATACATATACATATAGATAAAACAATTTGGGATTTATAAATTTTAAATTTATAAACTATTTTCTTTATACTTATCTTTTAAAATATATAGTGTTGATAAATAAGTGAAAAACAATACCAAATGTTTAATGATCAACAAGCATAAGTCTTTCACATATGTAACAGCAAGTTTATCTGACTTTATATTAATTTAAAATATATTTTAATAACGTGTACCACATTAATTTATATTGTGATAACTGATGTTTGCAATGATGAGACTAAGGAATAAACACACTATCTGCTTTGTATATCTTAAATGCAAAACAAAATTACATTAAGGTTTTTTAATATAATAAGCTTGTATGTGCTAAGCAGTTAGGAACTATGCTTTCTAGTTGTGGTATCATTGACCAAAAAAATTCATTTCAGAGTTTCCACCTTAAATACTAAGATGATACAAAAGCCTTGATCCTCAATAACAAAGAAGATCTAGATCCCACTTTCTGTGCAAGAGAGCTTAGTTACTGGTTTTAATTCTGAGAATAGGTTACAGGGAAGTCAGCTGTACATTCTTTTCTTTCAGACATCTGGCTGAGGGTCTGCTCAGTGGAAAATCACTGCTCATGCTGAATAAAAAACTATTACCATGCTTTGGCTGAAGTTTCCTGGGCTGTTTGTGCATTTATGCAGAATGAGTTTTTTCATCATATGAAAACAGAACTGATCCCTGAGTTACATCTATAGACAAGCATGGCAAACTGACTGATTAGTCTGAAGAATATGACTTTATTTAAAACTCAGGTAAATCAACTATATTCCAATAAAATAAATAAAAAGTCAGTAAAACTATAAATTGGTCTAAGTTGGAAAAAATAGTTTCTAATTTATATAGCCACATAATTTTACAACCAGATGGGATCTTGGCAATTGCCCAAATGGGGATACAAATACACACCACACATGATACTCCCCTTCATTCTTCAATGGATTAACCAGGTGAGTGATGTGAGCTGACTTCAGCCACCTCCCATCATCTCCAATGTAGTCACTGATAAGCGAGCAAGACAGGAGAAGGACAAAAGAAACATATGTGTCATATCTGGTCTAATCTGTTATTTTAGTTTCAGGGAAGCAATCCAAGATCACAGAGTTAATCAAATCTGATGTTAGAACAGTAATTTCAAGAAGTGCCATAGAGTATTCTTGATACTACCCTGTATTCCTTCAGAATGGTTCTCTATTAAAAAAAAAAAAGAAAACAAGTAGCAAAATAAAACCTCTCACCTGAACCAAAACAAGCCCTCCTCAGAAAACAATTTCAATTTGGAACTTCCAATTGCAGTTATACTTCACATATACGTTTTAAGCGTTAAAAAGCTTTTGAAAAGAAAGTACATAAATATGATAGTGGTTGTTTTAAGGCAGCAGGATTATGAATTCACTTTGTTTTTGTTAAATACGTTTGTTTTCTACATGGAAAATGGAAATGAAGAAACTAAATTTTCTGTTGAAAAAACAATACAGTAGCATATCTGCTTATAAATAGATGTCTACACGGTGACTCCGGTATCGCTCTTCCACTTGTTTTATCTTAAGAAAGTTGACCTTTTTAGATTCACATTTTCCTCATCTGTGAAACTGCAAGGAGTGAAGTAAATGGTCTCTAAGATCAATTTCATCTCTAAAATTCCAAAACTATACCTATAACAATCTGCTATTTGAAAGCACAATATTATCATTCCAGAAATGGTTTCTAGTCTTAGCAGTGCCACTGACTGGGAGAAAAGGAATCCCTTTCCCCTGGCTTTACTTGTCATTGGATGGGACATTAGTGTATGCCTTCAGACCCAGGTAAAACTCATTTACTTATCTGGCTGTCCTTTAGGGATAAGAAACTAGGGCTGTGTGACTCTGCTTTTCTTTTTTGGAAGCAGATGCCCATATTCTGATCTGCTCTTCAGTGTTTTACTCTTAGAGCTTTCTCTTCACTGGAGAGCCCTGTTGCCTTCCAGTGTCAGCAGGAACTGAGCAGCAAGTATAATTTTGGAGTCCAGAATTTAGGAAGACTGATGGCCCTACAACCTAAGGTACGCCCCCATACCTATTCTTTACTAAGGGAATTTTTATCTCTATAGCCGTAGACTTATCAAGTTACCTCACATGTGGTGCAGTTTTATCAGAAAAGGGAAATACTGTCTGTTAGGATCCTGAAACTCTAAACCTCAAAAAGAAGAAAGTTTGGGCAGGAATACAGACCATTATGGGTGTAGTTCATCCTCTTTTATCTTTCAGCTTCTCCAATTGCACAGTGCTTTCTGACTACTTACTAACTTCAGTAAAACTTCCATAATAAACTTCAGTTCAGTTCAGTTCAGTCGCTCAGTCGTGTCCGACTCTCTGCGACCCCATGAATCGCAGCATGCCAGGCCTCCCTGTCCATCACCAACTCCCGGAGTCCACCCAAACCCATGTCCATCGAGTCGGTGATGCCATCCAACCATCTCATCCTCTGTTGTCCCCTTCTCCTCCTGCCCTCAATCTTTCCCAGCATCAGGGTCTTTTCAAATGAGTCAGCTCTTCACATCAGGTGGCTAAAGTATTGGAGTTTCAGCTTCAATATCAGTTTTTCCAATGAACACCCAGGACTGATCTGCTTTAGGATGGACTGGTTGGATCTCCTTGCAGCATCTATTCAGGTACCACTCTAATCACCCCATATTGTCACCACTCTTCTAAAAATGTGAATTTCATCAGGACTGTGCTCTGCTTAGAGAGACAAGTTTCTTGTTTGTTTCAAATTTAAATACCTTCAAAAGATTCTTAGAAGCTACCAAAATCCCAACAATATAACAGATCTTACAAGACTTTTAAATATTCTCACTTCCCATCTCCTCCCTGGGATTTGCAGGTGGCACTAGTGGTAAATAATCTGCCTGCCAATGCAGGAGATGCAAGAGACGTAGGTTCAAACCCTGGGGGTCCCAGAGGATCTTCCTGAGAAGGAAATGGAACCCACTCCAGTATTCTTGTCTGGAAAATTCCTGGCGGGCTATAGTCCATGGGGTTGCAAAGAGTCAGACATGACTGAGGGCACATGTGCATGCACACACACACACACACACACACACACTCCTGATAACACTCTTACCAGTATCTCCATCAGTCTTGAGATCTCAAACTGTGTGAAAGAACTAGAATTCCCTTTCATGAGTTAAGAGCTTTTGCCACTCAAGTTTTATACTCTCTTTTATTACAAACTGGTGACCTTGGTTCCAGCAGATATTTATAGGTGTTGCCTTAAAAAGGATTTCCTGGCTACATACACCTGAGAGACAATCAAACACTACATTCATGATGAGTATTATGAGATTAAAGCCACAGAGAAGACCTGGGATTACAAAACAATAAAGACGATAACAACTATAAAATAACAAAGCCCAGGATTGGATAAACTTAATTTTTTTTTCAGCACACGTGTAAACATCCCAAAGAATAATGTTCCATTGGAAACTCAAATATATTAGATCATCTGCCCCTTTACTATAAATATTTCATCATGTTTCACTTTAACCAGGAAACTAAGTCCTTCAAGCATTATAGACCATGATCTAGCAAAGAGACTGCCCATATTAAGGATTCAATAGTACTGTGAATAAAGAAAATTTATTTTTAGTTTCAAATAAAATTAGAGTAGGGAGACTAAAATTTATAATGAACTACAGTTAATGTTTTTATTTAAATTAAATACAAGAAGTATTTATTTTTAAATAAACTATTGATTAGAGAAATAATCTTGAGTAGAGAAAGAAATTCAGAATATATCACCAATTTCTCAATAGCATGAAAGTACACACCTGGTGTGGCATATTCACATCTTTATGTTTACTTCTATGCCTTAAAGGGTGAGGAAATGAGAAGGCAGACTCACATTCTCAGTGCAGCTACAATAAATGTGTTAGGTGGCTTTAACCAATGAAATTACAATACTTTGACTAGCCTTATTCTTTTAGCCCTCTCATATTCTAAACTCTTTTTCTGAAGTGAAAGGGCATTTTCATGAATTTCAATGACTTCTTGTTTAAAGTATCAGCTACTTTATAAGTTATGTTTGCTATTTTTCTTGATATTATCTTTACTGCTCTTGAGCTGAAATTCAAACGTAGTCTATATCCTTTCTTGAGTTTCCAAAGTTACAGAATATGGATCTTAACCCCTAATCCCATAGAATGAAATAATGTTTGACAGTGAGGAATTAATTAAAAACAGTTCCTTTGCTCCTTTCTTGTTTGCCCATTTCTGTTACCCTCTAACCTTCAAAGTTAACCTTGAATGTTGGCTTAAAGATCAACATTCAGAAAACTAAGATCATGGCATCCGTTCCCATCACTTCATGGCAAATAGATGGGGAAACAGTGGAAACAGTGGCTGACTTTATTTTTCTGGGTTCCAAAATCACTGCAGATGGTGACTGCAGCCATGAAATTAAAAGACAGTCGTTGGAAGGAAAGTTATGACCAACCTAGATAGCATATTAAAAAGCAGAGACATTACTTTGCCGACAAAGTTCTGTCCAGTCAAGGCTACAGTTTTTCCAGTAGTCATGTATGGATGTGAGAGTTGGACTATAAAGAAAGCTGAGTGCCAAAGAATTGATGCTTTTGAACTGTGGTGTTGGAGAAGACTCTTGAGAGTGCCTTGGAATGCAAGGATATCCAACCAGTCCATCCTAAATGTCCATAAACCAAGTCCATAATAAAACCAAAACCAGTCCATAATAAAAATGAGATCAGTCCTGGGTATTCATTGGAAGGACTGATGTTGAAGCTGAAACTCCAATACTGTGGCCACCTCATGCGAAGAGGTGAAAAGACTTGGATGCTGGGAAAGATTGAAGGCAGGAGGAGATAGGGACGACAGAGGATGAGATGGTTGGATGGCATCACTGCCTCAATGGACATGAGTTTGAGTAAACTCTGGGCGTTGGTGATGGACAAGGAGGCCTGGCGTGCTGTAGTCCATGGGGTTGCAAAGAGTTGGACACGACTGAGTGACTGAACGGAACTGAACTGAACCTTGAAACAATCCAATTAACCTGTGGATTCTTTTCCTATATAAAAAGAAGACTGAACAATTAAATAGTAAAAGAATGACTAGCTCTCCACCAAACACGCCCCCCTAAGCAATCCTGCACGCAGACCACACAGGCAAGATAACACCTGAAGTGAGAGTCTACCAGCTTACACGAGATGTAGAATGATGCAGAACCCAACCTTCTGCGTGGATGATTCACTGAGTGTCGTCCCTGCACCTCCCCTCCCAGGCCTCCCAACCCACCCCTGACTTTATCCCTTTAAAAACTGTCCTGGCCGAGCAGAATCTCTGGAATTGGTGTTGGGACATCATTCTATCTTCTCCCCAGATTGCTGGCTTTTGTGAATAATGCACTTTTCATTTCTATTGACACTTTCCTCTTGATTACTGGCTTTTGAGAGTCAAGCAGCTGAACATAAGTTTGGTAATACACTAATGCTTATTTGACTATATAGCTTATCTCACAGTTTACTGATGTACCTTTCAGTATTTTTTCCCAATCATTTTTTTCATTTTTTTTCATTGTTTCAATTTGGAGAACTTCTATTACAACATCATCCCTTCCACTGTCTTTATTTGGTGACTCTCTCAGTTCAGTTCAGTCACTCATATCCAACTCTTTGCGACCCCATGGACGGTAGCATGCCAGGATTCCCTGTCCATCACCAACTTCCGGAGTTTACTCAAACTCATATCAATTGAGTCAGTGATGCCATCCAACCATCTCATCCTCTGTCGTCGCCTAGTCCTGACACCTTCAATCTTTCCCAGCATCAGGGCCTTTTCCAATAAGTCAGCTCTTCGCATCAGGTGGCCACAGTATTGGAGCTTCAGCTTCAGTATCAGTCCTTCCAATGAATATTCGGGACTGATTTCCTTTAGGATGGACTGGCTGGATCTCCCTGCATTCCAAGGGACTCTCAAAAGTATTCTCCAACACCACAGTTCAAAGCATCAATTCTTTGGCTCAGCTTTCTTTATAGTCCAACTCTCACATCCATGCATGACTACTGGAAAAACTGTAGCCTTGACTAGACAGACCTCTGTTGGCAAAGTAATGTCTCTGCTTCTTAATACGCTGTCTAGGTTGGTCATAACTTTCCTTCCAAGAAGTAAGCGTCTTTTAATTTCATGGCTGCAGTCACCATCTGCAGTGATTTTGGAGCCCCGCAAAATAAAGTCTGACACTGTTTCCATTGCTTCCCAATCTATTTGCATGAAGTGATGGGACCAGATGTCATGATCTTACTTTTCTGAATGTTGAGTTTTAAGCCAACTTTTCACTCTCCTCTTTCACTTTCATCAAGAGGCTCTTTAGTTCTTTGCTTTCTGCCATAGGGTGGTATCATCTGCATATCTGAGGATTGACATTTCTCCCACCAATCCTAATTCCAGTTTGTGCTTCATCCAGCCCAGCATTTCTCATGATGTACTCTGCATATAAGTTAAATAAGTAGGGTGACAATATATAGCCTGGACATACTCCATTCCCTATTTGCAACCAGTCTGTTGTTCCATGTCCACTTCTAACTGTTGTCTCCTGACCTGCATGCAGATTCTCAGGAGGCAAGTCAGGTGGTCTGGTATTCTCATCTCTTGAAGAATTTTCCACAGCTTGTTGTGATCCACACAGTCAAAGGCTTTGGCATAGTTGATAAAGCAGAGGTAGATGTTCTTCTGGAACTCTCTTGCTTTTTCAATGATCCAACGGATGTTGGCAATATGATGTCTAGTTCCTTTGCCTTTTCTAAATCCAGCTTGAACATCTGGATGGTCATGGTTCAGGTACTGTTCAAGTCTGGCTTAGAGAATTTTGAGCATTACTTTGATAACCTATGAGATGAGTGCAATTGTGTGGTAGTTTGAGCATTCTTTGGCATTGCCAAATATATATAATAATATAATATATATATAATATAATATATAATTATATTATAATATATATACTATAATAAAAAATATATAATATTATATATATATTGTATATATATAATAGATATAATGGTCATCTGAGTTAAATTCACCCATTCCAGTCCATTATAGTTCACTGATTCCTAAAATGTCAGTGTTCACTGTTGCCATCTCCTGTTTGACCACTTCCAATTTGCCTTGATTCATGGACCGAATATTCCAGGTTCCTATACAATATTGCTCTTTCCAGCATGGGACTTGACTTCCATCCCCAGTCACATCCACAATGGGGTGCTGTTTTTGCTTTGGCTCCATCTCTTCATTCTTTCTGGAGTTTTTTCTCTACTGATCTCCAGTAGCATATTGGGCACCTACCGACCTGGGGAGCTCATCTTCAGTGTCCTATCTTTTTGCCTTTTCATACTGTTCATGGGGTTCTCAAGGCAGGAATACTGAAGTGGTTTGCCATTCGCTTCTCCAATGGACCACATTTTGTCAGAACTCTCCACCATGACCCATTGTCTTTGGTGGCCCTACATCACATGGCTCATAGTTTCACTGAGTTAGACAAGGCTGTGTTCCATGTGATAAGATTGGTTACTTTTCTGTGGTTGTGATTATCAGTCTGTCTGCCCTTTGATAGAGAAGGGTAAGAGGCTTATGGAAGCTTCCTGATAGGAGAGACTGACTGAAGGGGAAACTGGGTCTTGTTCTGATGGGGTGGGGGCATGCTCAGTAAAGCTTTAATCCAATTTTCTGTTGAAGGGCAGGGTTGTGTTCCCTCCCTGCTGTTTGACTTGAGGCCAAACTTTGGTGGAGGTAATGAAGATAATGGAGACCTCTTTAAAAAGGTTCCATGCATGCACTTTTACACTCAGCACCCCCAACCCTGATGCAGGCCACCACCGACCCACGCCTCCACCAGAGCCTCCTGAACACTCACAGGCAAGTCTGGATCAGTCTCTTTTGGGGTCACTGCTCCTTTCTCCTGAGTCCTGGTGCTCACAAGTTTTTTTGTGTGTGTGCCCTCCAAGAGTCTGTTTCCCCAGTTCTGTATAAGTTCTGGCAGCTCTATGGTGGGGTTAATGGCAACCTCCTCCAAGCGGGCTTATGCCATACCCAGGTCTATTGCACCCAGAGCTCCTGCCCCTGTGGCAGTCACTGTTAAGCCGTACCTCTGCAGGAGACACTCAGACACAGGTCCCAGCGACCCCACAGAGACTGAGACAGAAGTTTGTCTGAGTGTCTCCTGGGGAGGTACAAGGCACTGGTTGACTGTCTAACGTGCAGTAAATCCAACCAGTGCATTTTTCATCTCTAGAAGTTTAATTTGAATCTCTAATAATTTCCACATCTATTGTAATTTCCTTGTGTACTAATTCCACCATTTGCTTAATCAAAAGATCCCTTTTTTCCTTCACCATGGTTTTGCCCCCCTGCTTCTTTGTATTTTGGAAATTCCTAACTGAAAGCTGGATACTGTGAATCTTACTCAACTTCTTGCATCAGAAGTATCTTTGTGTTTCTACAAATACCCTTGAGCTTTTTTTCCTGTGATATGGTTAAGTTACTTAGAAACTGTCTCATCCATTCAGGTCTTGATTTTAACTTTTGTTAGGAGGATACAAAGTCACATTTAGTCTAGAGTTATTTTTTTTCTCCACTAAGGAAGTGAGACCCTTCTTTGACACTCTAAGCAATACCTACAGAATTATGAGATTTTCTTCTAATCTAGCTGTTGTGAACAAACACTCTTTAACACCAGATATGACATATGGGTACCGTTCCGTCTCATCCTTTCTGTTGTTTTATTCCTTGACCATTAGTACTTTTCTCACATGCATGCACAGGTCAGTATCATCTCAGTCTTGAAGGGAGGACCTCTGGAGATGTCTAGGGTGTTCCTTTTGTGCAGTTCTCTCATCATTACTCATGGACTCCAGGTGTCTTGGCTTCCCTAGCTACATCTCAGTGATTGTTAATGATAACCTCTTCCTGGGTTCTGCTTATTGCACCATGGTCTGGGTAACTTCCTTCAGGTGAATCTAGGCAATTGCAGAATCACCTTTTGCCCCATCTCTCAGGGATCACTGTCTGGTACTGCCTGATATCCAATATCTTCACTGCCATTGCTTCATTCAGTTGTCCATTTTATGTTATTTCAATGAGGAGGGTAAATTAAATCCTTGTTAGTACATCATGAACAGAAGCAGAAGTTGAATTTACTGTTGAGATGAACTTGAGTAGACTGTTATTCAACTTTATTATTATTTTAGAATCCTCTGCAGATTATGAGGAGAAGGCAATGGCACCCCACTCCAGTACTCTTACCTGGAAGATCCCATGGACAGAGGAGCCTGGTAGGCTGCAGTCCATGGTGTTGCTGAGTTGGGCATGACTGAGCGACTTTACTTTCACTTTTCACTTTCATGCATTGGAGAAGGAAATGGCAACCCACTCCAGTGTTCTTGCCTGGAGAATCCCAGGGACATAGGAGCCTAGTGGGCTTTGGGGTCACACAGAGTTGGACATGACTGAAGTGACTCAGCAGTAGCAGCAGATTATGAACCTATGCATGGCCTGTACCTAAAACACATCACTCCCACTGCCCTGCCCTTGGTGCACTACTGATGCGCATGAAAGCACTGGGAAGCATGCACAGACTAATGAAAAATAACCACACTGCTCTAATAAGCTTTCTCGGGAAAAATGTGTTCATGCGTATTTGATAATAAATACCAGTCAGCCAGGAGATTTATGAACATGAAGATGTCAAGAATTGACAACTATGGCATGAAAAGGCTGGTGCTGACCCTCAAATCATTTGTACAGAGTGAAGGTCAACAAAATACAGTCCATGGTCTGTTTTTTTGTACAGCCTACAAGCTAATAATGGTTTTTGCACTTGCAACGCGTTGTAGAAAGAAAATAAAAACAATAAAACAAAGAATATATGACAGAAACCATACGTGCTCCCCATGATATAAAGTATTTCCTATCTGGTCCTTAAAGGAAAAGTTTTCCTAACTCCTAACATAGAGAATGAATGCTAAACAACTCTGGAAATTACATAATAATATATAAAATGAGTATCAGAAATATTTTCAAGGTAAAAGCTCAAAACTTTTTTTGTGTTCCAGTGGAAACTATGCAGCATATGTAGCATACCCCTCTGGGTTATGGAAATGAGATTATACTGTTATCTGTGAGATATTTTTCAACTTTTGTAAATTACAGTGCACAGATATGTAGATTCTGACCTGCCTGACAGTGTTTCGACATCCTGAAGAAAAACCAGTTCTGCTTTCATTTGCATGCCATCTCAACATTTTTCTAGCTCATATCAATTTATGTTGTTTTAACTTTCTCTGAACCTGTTATAACATCTACTTGGTGCCCTCATATTATATGAGTATGCTTGTTCATTATTAAATCTATAAGAAAGACATGATTTCACATTTTTCTGAACAGTAAATAAAAATTCAAAAAATGAGAGGAAAGTAAAAAAAGGAAATGGAAGTTGTAGGAAAGGAAAATTTTTTTCTCTGCCTTCTTAGGGTCTATAATGGGGATGACAAATTAAATTAACAAAAAACATATTAATGAAGAAAATGCATACAAATTTTATTGCTGTCTTTATTGTTTATATTTATTTATTTTTTAATTGAAGGATAATTGTTTTACAGAAGTTTGCTGTTTTCTGTCAAACATCAACATGAATCAGCCATAGGTGTACATATGTCCCCTCACTATTTCTGTCTTTAAATCTTGGGGGCATCACAGAAAAGAAGCGAAAGCCCAAATGAGAGACTACACCTGGAGCCTCAGAGACCATTTTACCACAGGGCCATAATTTGTGAGAAATGACTAAACAAAGAAAAAAGGACTTTGTACTCCTACAGGTGGTAAATGGCAGAAAGGTAACTCAGAAATGTAAGGCTTAAACTGTTCAGAAACATTTGGTGTACAGACTCGAGTCATCTCCAGTGGTGAGAATCACTGCCCTCTTCCTGGTACAGGAAGGGAGGTGGGAAAGGACCTCCCTTTTTTACAAATGGACATTTATTTCACCTTTACAAAGGAAAATTTATGCCCTGCTTTCAGGCAGAAAGGAGGCAGGCAAACAGCTCATTTGATTTCTGGTACTCCTCACTTACCTTCAGTTCAAGCTAACTTATGCTAAAATAGCCGGTTTGGCATATTCTGATTTCCTTCAAAGCACACCAATAATTCTCATATTCAGTAACAAGCTGGTAATACTCTCTACTTGATTAAAAAAGAATATAGATTATACAACTAGAATTTTTAATCATTTATTTCACTATTAAGGGTAATAACAAAACCATGAACCATAAAGCAAAAACTAGAAAAGAAAGGAAGCACTGGGAAGAAAAAACTGTGACACAGTAAGCTGGTAAAATTAAGATCAAACATTTCTGTCATAACAATAATTGCTTACTGAGCAATCAGCTATTGAAATTATTAAGAATGTGAGGCTGGATTAAAAACTAAAAGCCAACTATATATTTACAAAAGAGGCTCATTTAGAATAAACTCACTCAAAAAAGTTGAAGGGATGACTCTTGGGAAAGAATTATCCAGTGACATGAGTCAAGAACAAGAAATAAACGGTGTAAACACTGGAATAACGGCATAAATATTAGAAGGAAAGAGACATAACTGTAATTTCCAAGGGATAAAATTAAAACCAAAAAATCAACTGGAAAATATTAGCAACACTATAAGTAAGGAGTCAGGTTATAAAATATGTATAAACTGAAAGCTTTCTCATATATAAGTAGTAGTGACAGAAAATCTAAAGAAAGATAATACCACATTTATGATTACCTTAGAAATTTCCCCACTAAATATTAAGATATTAAATTGTGAAAGTGGCTAAGTCGTGTCCAACTCTTTGCAACCCTATGGACTAAACAGTCCATGGAATTCTCTAGGCCAGAATACTGGAGTGGGTAGCCTATCCCTTCTCCAGGGGATCTTCCCGACCCAGGAATCGAACCAGGGTCTCCCACATTGCAGGTGGATTCTTTACCAGCTGAGCCACAAGGGAAGCCCATATTAAATTCTACTGAACTTATAAACTCAATGGAGTCTCACTTAGTGACTTACAAATTTCATGGGACTTATATTTTGAAATATGATAAAAAAGTTTAAGCTTGTCAGGAATGAACTATACTAAAGAGTAAACTACAAATTTCTGGATAAACAGTGTTGGGGAAGGGTAGCTAGAAATAAGAGGAATTTTTAAATATTACAAATATATAATAAAAAGATTGCTTATTATTAGTAAAGCAGTACACTGTCAGATTGGTGAAATAAAAGAGAGTCCAGAAAGCTTCAACTCAAATACACACATGTAAGTACCATATACACGTATGTGTGTATATGCTGTCACTTCAGTAGTGTCTGATGCTTTGTGACCCTAGGCTTCTCTAGCCACAAGATTCTCCAGGCGAGAATATTGGAGTGGGTTGCCATACCCTCCCTCCTTCCGGGATCTTCCCGACCCAGAGACTGAACCCATATCTCTTATGTCTCCTGTGTTGGCAGGCAGGTTCTTTATCATGAGTGGCACCTAGGAAGTCCATATATAAATATATACGTATATAAATATATGCAATTTAAGTTTATGAGAAGTACAATATCTCAAAATCGTGAAGGGAAGATGAAATATTTAATAAATAGTATTTGTAAGTAAAATATTTTAACCATCTGAGAAAAAAAAATAAACCTAGATCCTTAAGTTTACAATGGATCAAAGATCTAAAGGTAAAAATAAAATTATAAAAGCACTAAAGAAATAGACAAGTACATCTTAAATGTGAGCCTCTGCTAGAGAAGACCTTTCAAAGAATGACATAATACTCAAAAGAAATAACAATAAAAATATGTAAACCTGAATACATAAAAATTAGAATAATCATGGGCAAAAAAGAAAAGAAGCCATACACACAAATATTTCTGTCAAAAGTCAATAATAAACTGACAAAATTACTTATAGTACAAATGGGCTAACAAACATTTACTCCCTCTAAAGAAAAAGTATCCCTAGAAAACAATATGGAAAACAGTGATAAACCAACAGAAAAAAGAGCCAATTCTGTGGATACGTTCTGCATGGAAAAAAATCACAAACAGTCCCCTATAGATAGGTATTCAAGTGTACTTACAATTAAATATAAATTAAAATAAAAATTAGTAAAACTAATCACATTAGCAAAAATTGAAAAATCAGTAATGTTTAGTATTGAAGAAGATAGGAGAAAAGCAGTCACATAATTTGAAAGACAATTTAAAAGACCAGTAAGTCACTGAAATATTGTTTTTATTATTTGAAAGACCAATAAATTATTGTAATATTAAAACAGGATCATCTGAAAATATTAGAAAGAATAAAATAAAATTTTAAATCCTAAAAAACAGAAAGATAACAGCTAACATACTATGGCTGTACTGCCAGGAATATTCTAAGTACTTTTTCAGAGTTAATATTAAATACTCACATCAACTCTATGAGACAGATATAAATATTGTTCACCATTTTAAACATGAAGAAAGCAAGACATTGAGATGTTAAGTAACTTGCCAAAGGTGTCAAAGATAGTAAACACTGAAATTGGGGTTCAATCCCAGGCAGCTCAAGATACTGTGCTTAACTTCATTTTTGAATGATATCCTCCATTTTAATCAGGTTTTTTTTTTATTGAAGTAAGTTGATATGTGCTTACTTTTACCCACTCTTGCAGTGTATCTTAAAGTTCAGGTTGCCAAAAGCTGTGTGTGGGTGTGCATATGCTGGGTAATCATTTTACACTAAAGAAGCATGTATGTGTATTTACAAATTCATGTATAATTTCTGGAAGGATACAAAGCAAATTTATTAGTAGTTTTAGAAAATGGGACATGACAAAACATTTCTTGCTTTATATGTCTCTTTACTATTTTAATGTTTGACAAACGTGATTTTTTTTAAAAAAATCAATACTTTGTCTACCTTATCTACTAGTCTTTTCAATCAATTTTTAATATTTATATTTCAAAACTAGACGAAAACTAAATATCTAAAAATCCTATACATGATTAATTTATCAGTAAAGAGGAAAGCAGAACAATAAATGAAACAGTATTATATACAAAGCATAGAAATATATGCTTCCACTTATATCATCTATTTTCTTTAATCTGTGATTTATTAGGATCCTTAGAAATAAACTGTTACTGAATTTGAGGTTTACTTATACAAGCAGACCTAGTATATAATTAGTATTTAACTAGTACTCAAAATAATTTGTATACATCATGTTAACCTTCAATTAAAAATTCACTGTAGTTGATTAAAAGATTTCAGTATAAGAAAATTATACCATGCAGTATGAGATAGTAAGGTTGAAGGACACACCAGTCCAGACTGTGCCACTTCAGAATAAGAATTATTTTCAGCTCAAGGCAGCTGGGACTCAACAGAGGCAAGAAACGTTTTCTGCCCTCCCCTTTTCCAGCTAAAAACAGGCATGAATTTCCTTTGTGCAATCTGTGCCATTAAAAAATGATGCACCCAGTTAAGTTACCTCTCATGTGATTTACAAAAGTAATTTCATGTGATGACATTTATGTGTCGGCCTTCAGAAATGACATAATTTTACCTAAGTAGACAAAATTTCATAGTTCTTTTTTTTAATCACTGTATGGAGCTTAAGTCAGAACTAAACTACATTTTCAAATAGTTTATGATTCCAGTGTATTTTTTGGAATAGTTTACAATTGTGACCAAATATGGTTTTGGTATGTTTATGAATTTCTAATCTAACTAGGGACTGAAAATCTTGATAACACCGTGTGTGTGTGTGTGTGTGTGTGTTTGTGTGTGTGTGTGTGTTTTACTAGATATCAAAACCACGTAGGTAAGTATTTTAATGTGTTCCTGCCTGGCCTAGTTACACGATAGCACATTCTTCATCACATCCATTAGGCGATTCTGGGAATGGGGAGAAGAAACAACAAAATAAACACAAATGTGCTTCCTTAACCCATTCAGTCCTCAAAAACTGGTTTAAGCAGCAGAAGGACTGATTGTTGATATATGTTCATGTTAAAGACTCTCTGAAAAGAAGCGTATTAATTTTAGAAAAAAATATTTTGACAATTTAAATAATGACATCCTTAAAAATTATCACAATAGTTTCTACTTTACTACTTTATACAGAGAATGGACTCTGAAGAAGGAACACATTATTGGGAAATCTGCCTTTGTGTTTTTGGCAGAAGATCATTTCAAAAGCTTTCATAACGATGGTGATGATATTCAACTGATCTATACTTTCAATAGTTATTACCAAAGTCATGGTAGAATTTAGGAGTATTTTTGTTTTACCCTCCAAGTTACTGCTTTAATTCATCCTACTGAAAAGGGTTTTGCTCATATTCTGATACTCACGTAAAGGAAAAATTTTATGGGAACATATAACGTTAGACTATACTTTAGAGAACTTTTTTTGCACTGTAATCATTTTCAAATGAAATTTCAAATGTTTCTTGTGTGCAAGATACTGTTCAAACATAGAAAATGGCTTAATTTTTAAGAATTCTGTCATCTTACTGGGAACTTCCTGGTGACTCAGAAGGTAAAGAATTTGCCTGCAATGTGGGAGACCTGGGTTCGATTCCCTCAGGTCATCCCTGGAGAAGGGAATGGCAACCGACTCCAGTATTATTGCCTGGGAAATTCCACAGACAGAGGAGCCTAGCGGGTTACAGTCCAGGGGGTCACAAAGAGTCAGACATGACTGAGTGACTGAGGAAAAAAACTCAGGTCTTGAAGAAATCTTGCCATTGAAATACATATACTGGATATGTTTAAAGAAATCCAAATTTAAACTTATGTTATACTTTACATATGCCTATATATTTTATATGCAACTATATTAAAACAATATTAATTCATAATATAAACTCTGAAATATCAAAATGATTAACTATATATTTTCCTTTTAATAAGGCAAAAGTTGTATACATTATACAAGTAGTTTTAGTGTAAAATACAATTTTTAAAATGTCTTCCCTAAAAAACACTAAATGATAATAGAATTAACATGTCATGGCTTTATATGAATATTCATATTCCTTTTATAATAAATCTAGTTAACAAAATTAAATCACTTAAATTGAACATTAATGTATAGTTCACCCATATAATAGCTTGCAGCAATTCAAGTTATATGCAGAATAATATTTAATGAACTACATTATTTAAAATATGTTAAGGTGGGGAAAAGATATGGAGATAAAATATGAGCCTTTAAAAAGTAAAACTATATATATATTCAATTAACGTTGGATGATAGTGCTACAAACAAGTTTTACTTCCTTCTGACATATTACTTCTGTATATTTTTACAAATAATTCCTTTTATAATAAAATATTTTCTTTTAATTTCAAAAAGACTGATCCTCAGCTATTTGAAAATCGTAGCTATTGAAAATAATGGTCCTAGATAGCTAATGTTTTCGTATGGTCTACTTTGTGCTCACTTAAAATTATCAAAAGGAGAAAGTGAGTTGAGCCAAGCTCTTGACAATTCTGGTTTTGCCACACTCTATGAAATGTCACACAAAAGATGTTCAACAAGATGTTGTACCCAGAGGAAAAAAAATCTCAATCAAGGATCTGATACTATTTGCCTTTGCAAGGAACCCTGAAAATAGATTAATCTCTATAATACGTCCCCAGTCTCAGCCTCTTCCTAGTTTGCTAGTTTCTCCCTCTGTATTACAAATTCTTCTGTGCCATTGCTAATTCACAACAAAGAGGATATTATGCTCAGGTACTTATTCTTGAAATCTTAATCCTACTAATTTTTGCCTGCTAATCCTACCAGACACTGAGATAGTATCAAATGATCTCCAAGTATGATCACTTACTCATGTGAGCACTGGATAGAAATGAATCAAGTGAAAAATCTAATATGAAGGCCAGTTTCCAGTTTGCAAGAAAAAGTGAAAGTGAAAGTCACTCAGTCATGTCTGACTCTTCACGACCCCATGGACTATACAGTCCAAGGAATTCTCCAGGCCAGAATACTGGAGTGGGTAGCTGTTCCCTTCTCCAGGGGATCTTTCCAATCCAAGGATCGAACCCAGGTCTCCCACACTGCAGGCAGATTCTTTACCAACTGAGCTGTAGCTCAGTTGAGATAGAATGGGTTCAATTCCATTTTGAGATGAACCATAAATAAATGTTCCCAGTACATTAATGAAAAGCTACTTCTTTTTCCCTTGAAATTCTAAAAAAAAAGTTTTCTTGAAAAGTTGTGGGGTTTTTTGCCAATTACATTATCCTTATCATCTGAAGACCTCCTCCAATTAAAAGTTATAAAACAGAAGCCACTGTTCGTTAATATTCTCTTTTTTCATATAGGTAGAGATCAAATAATGATTTTACAGTAATCTGAAAAGAACAAAGATGTTAAATATCTCTAAGTGGAACTAGGTAACGACTATAAGAGGGATCCAGGTAGGGGAAACATGATTCGACAAAATGCTCCAAGGAATCACAGAAAATGTCATTCATTGTGATGCTGAACTTGTAATTTCGTAAGTACATGAACTCTGACAAAGTAGTCTTATTTCATAGGCAAAAACAGCATCTTACACATTTCTACTAGAAAGGACAATGATTGAAATTTAAATTTTAGCATTAGCCAAGTGTTCTGCCTTTTCTGGTCCTATGAGACAGAAAAGTTACCGTTCATTTCCTCTCTGACTGCTGATTTTCAGTAATTCCTTAATTTGCTTTCATTGAATGGCTTCACAGGAAACTGTTACAAGGTCATGGTGGTCTAGTTACTCAAGTAAACAGTATCTTTCTTGAGCTGCACCTCCATTCAACAATGTTATTTTCAAATAAATAAAACCAAGATCATTTCTAATTGATATAAAAAGTTCAACAATGACAAATTTCCATCACATATAATGGAAGAAATAAATTTTGCAAGGATATGAGGCTGACATCTATGGTTTTTACACACTGTGGAATGATTTCTAGAGAACACCAGATGCCACTGCAATGTTACGTCAAAGTTAACAAAAGAGAATCAAGCAAGCCAATAGCTTAGGAAACCTTAGTGTAAGATGGGCCAGAGAATGTTTCCTTTGTAATAAAGGAATATTTGCACTCACAAAGCGAAGTCATCACACATAAAAAAAGGTACCTGAGGACAAAATAAAATGGAATTATATGGCTGTAGCCCCAGAGGATAAGAAGAGCCCATTTTATTGTGTTAACAACAGTATATAATGAGATTCCCTGCACTGCCTATAGGAAATTGAAGGACCCCAGTGCCTAAAAGGTAAAAAGTAATGGCTAATTTTATTCTCCTCTATTTTGGCTTTCTCTTGTCTGTTTGTTCACTCTGTCTCTGACAGAAGGATTCCAAGGAGCCAAAAAAAAAAAAAAAAAAAGTTGTACAAAACAGGGGTCTCAAAGGCAGGGCAGGCACCTAACAAGTAAGAAAAAAAAAAGCTTTTAAGTGGAGAATCCTGGCTGCTACTGTCTACACATGTCAATACTGAAAAGAATGCGGGCTGACTGATGAGCATAAAATTATGGAACAATAAAAAGGCTGGAGAATATTACTTCTTATATACATAACCTTTATACAAAATCTAAATAAAATCAAGCCATCTGATGGAGAGTCTCCAAAGTGCCCTCGTTTTTCTTTTCCTCTCTCTCCCCCAAACTACAGTTGGCCTTCTGTATGCAGAATCTATGGATACAGAGGGCCAGAGGCCCACAGGATCAACTGTTAGGGACTTGAGCATCCTCAGATTTTGGTACCTAAGCTGGGGTCTTAGAACCAATTCCCTTCAAGGACAATTGTACCAGTCAGATACCAGCCACACTGGATTAGCACCTACCTTATTTAACTTATTTAACCCATCTTGGCTCAGAGGATAAGGGCATCTGCCTGCAATGCAGGAGACCCAGGTTCGATCCTGGGTTGGGAAGATCTCCTGGAGAAGGAAATGGCAACCTACTCCAGTATTCTTGCCTGGAGAATCCCATGGACAGAGAAGCCTGGTGGGCTACAGTCCACAGGGTCAAAAAGAATTGGACACAACTGAGTGACTTCACTTCATTTATTTAACTCATTTAACTTAATCACCTCTCAAAAGGCCCTATCTCCAAATATAGTCACATTCTGAGGTACTGGGTTTTAGGGGTTCAGCATATGAATCTGGGGAGAGGGGACACAATTCAACCCATAATGGTATATTTCTGTTAAGATGACTGGAGTGTTGTGCCCTTGGAACAAGGGTTATTAACTGGTGAATCTCAGTGTGGGTTGATGAAGTGATAATCCAGCAATTTAGTCTGGTGATTCCAAATATTTGTCAAAATTTTCCTCTTGCCTTAAAATTTTTTCTCAGGGAAGAATCTTCCTCCTGCTTGGAACAACATAAGGGAAGGAGACTGGCAATCTAACTATTCAATAATGAAGATAACCAATTGTTCTCAAATTCTTTATGTAATAAAACTCTTATCTTCTCCTAGTGGTGAAAAGGAAGATTTTCACCTGTTGCACTGTTAGGGAGATTACTCAAAGCATCAAACTAATCTCCTGATCTTCTTTGCACATTCTAATTTTTAGAGGTACCTGGAATGTCAACTTCTGATGTTCTCAATGGTTCTCCATTTCTTTATGTGGGTCCAAGTTTCTGTCTGGTATCATATTCCTGTGTTTGAAGAACTTCCTCTAACATTTCTTGCAGCACAGGTCTGCTGCTAATGAATTCTCTCCCACAAAACTGTTTTTTTTTTTCACTTTTATTTTTGAAATACTTTTTTTTTTTACTGAATATAGAAATTTGGGTTGACAGACTTTATTTTTTCCAGGACTTAAAAAAATTTCACTCCACTTCAGAAGCAAGGCTTCTGAAAAGAATTTGGGTAAAATTTGTATCTTCATTGCTATGTCTGTCATTTAATCAGTTTTTTTTTCCTCTCTTCAAAATTTTCATTTACTCTTGCATTTTGGGTAAATTAATAATAACGTGCCTAGGTGACTTTTCTTTATATTTATCGTACTTGAGAATCTCTGGATTCCTCTAGTCCATAATTTAATGCATTTTGTTATCTTTAGAGAATCTGCCCATTCTGCCCAAATATTTCTTCTATTCCATACTTTCTCTTCTTCTACATTCCCATCATACAAACATTAGACTTTAGTTTAAGAAGTCTTTGAAACTTTGCTATTTTCCCTACTCTCTTTTTCTCTTATTTTTTGGTTTGGGTAATTTTTATCATTCTGCCCTCAAGTTCACAGATTCTTTCCTTAACTGAGTCAAGTCTTCAAAATAGATCATTGAAGGCATTCTTCATCTCTGTTACTGTACTTTTAAAAATATTTCCAGCATTGGTCATGAATTAATGTTAATGAATCAAAAACATTAAATAAAGTGTTTTTACACAGAAACACACAATATAAAACAAATTATATACTGATTTGTTGAGGAAAATGCAATCAAAGGCTCACAGGAATATAACACTATATTTTCCCTAGGAGCAAAGATGTAATATTCCCTAATAAAGTGTTTGCAGCAACATTATAGAACATAACTACTGTAAATAACAGTAGTTATTTACAGACTGTACTTTAAAAGATAAAAGAAAAAAAAATTCTGCTGGATGCATAAACAATTTAAGGTCCAACTTAAACTATTACCAGGATAAGAAGACCTCAAAGTCCCCCTTTTTAACAATAAATTAACTGAAATGAACTCACATGATAAAACCACTTCACACATAATTTCAAAATAATAAGTACTATGACCTAATTAAAATATGAAGGAAAATAAGAATGTATGATAAACTAACATATTTCATTTTATTTATACCTCAGACTCAACTACACTAAAAGACAAATCTCCATAAATTTCCACAACTCTTGACAACCACCAAGCATTTATTCATTTGGCTCTTCTGCAATTTAAGAAAACTGTGATTATAGTGTACAGAGCAGGCCACAGTAACATCTAATGTGCAAACTTACCACATACGAAGTCCATCTTATGCACACGTGAGAATCTGAGATCAGGTAAAATGTACTAAGACATATTACAGAGTTGTACAAAATTAGGTTTTGGAATGAAATCTTCTTAAAATAAATAATGGAATAGCTTTCTCTTTCAGCAAAATACTCTGTCAGTGACAATTTTTCCAATCACCCCCAGAGGCCTCTTAGGTGCACAGGCCACCAATTCTTTGCCAAGAAACCTCATCCACACTGCTCAGCATAAAAGTTTCCATGGCTCAGATAAATGGTTTTGCTCTTTTTCAGATCAGACTTTCAACTCTGCTTCATCACTGTGACACTCTATTTGACCGGTCAATTTGCAATGGAAGTTTATTTTAACAATATTTGCAAGACTGCAGCTGCAGCCCTGCAGTCTCCCATCTGCCATCACACACCCACAGCCGCTACCGCTACCAAGCAACACTCCCCTTTCATAAAGGAGAAACACAGACAGAAGTGCTCTCTGACAGCAGAGTGTGTTGTGGATATTTTTCTTTAAAACATTTAATAGCTCTGCTAGAAGCAAAAAGAAAGGTAAAGATACAGTTTTATAATTACACTATGACAATCATAGCCGAACAGGAGAAAAAAATCACTCATCTGTGAGCTGAGCTGCTTCTATCTGAAGGAGCAAGAAGGACCTAAGAAGAACATTTTTGGTTCTTTCACACCAACATATCAGGGCCTGGGGAAGCTGGGGTTTGCAATTCCCTTCTTATGTCCTCTCAAATATTAATTATCGTGTGCTTTTCATAAAAACAAGGGTGAGAATTTGAGTGTGAAGACACTAGTTTCTGACTCTGTACAAAATAACAGACAAAATGTTGGGCAGATTGCTCCACTCACCCTGAAAGGTCACCTAATTCATTCCTTTAACTCCATGCACCTGTCAGCTGTGCAAAGGAGGATCTCCTCTATCTTCAAGATATACACAATTACTCTTGTCAAAGGAAAATGAGAACCAAAACAATTACCAGAGGATACAAGCTAATGAGACTCTCTTCAATTAAACTGTCTTGATGATTTAATTTAAAAGTTTAGTGCCCTGGTACAGCATCTTCTCATGGTAACGCAGGTTTATTCGATTCACTAAAGTATTGTAAGCAAATTCTGTATTTGCTAACCTAGTACATCACTGTTTTTAATTTTAAGAATACTAATTTACAAGCCACGTCAGGTACAATGCTCTGTATTAATAGTTTTGTTGTATCTTGGGTAACAGTGACATCATATTGCTAACAGAGACAAAGTCACAGCTTACTAATGCCATTCAAAGAATGAGGATAATTCATTTTTTAAGTTTTGTGGTAATTTTTAAAATTTCTTTATCACAAAAATTATAACACTGATTTATTATAATAAATTCAGTTATTATGATATCACCAAAGGAATTTTTGCCCAACTACTTAATATTTTTACAGATGTTGGCGCATACATGTTTAAAACTTCCTGTAGATTTCCATAGAGAATTTCCCATTGGTGGCACTGCATTGAGCCTAACACAAGCCCAGGAAGACAAAATGGTCAGAAAATTCCAGATGTTTGTTTGTGCAGGTGTTTTCTTTGTTGGAACGTGGGACTCCCCTTACAATGCAAATGATTTTTTAAACCCCATGTTATAATAGGATTCTGTTGGAATAAATGTATATCTTGATATGCATAATATATTTAAAGCTGAAGGTAGAGATTCTGTCTGCTCGCCTCCCTATTACCCCCCCATTTTCCCATCCACTACTATTGGCTCCAGCTTCCCTGTGTTATCTGCCCCTAAACTAGGGTATCTCCAGCCAAACCACTGTACACTTATAGACTGAAGTACACTGGGATTACGGAGAAGGCGATGGCACCCCACTCCAGTACTCTTGCCTGGAAAATCCCATGGATGGAGGAGCCTGGTAGGCTGCAGTCCATGGGGTCGCTAAGAGTCGGACATGACTGAGCGACTTTACTTTCACTTTTCACTTTCATGCATTGGAGAAGGAAATGGCAACCCACTCCAGTTTTCTTGCCTGGAGAATCCCAGGAAGGGGAGCCTGGTAGGCTGCCGTCTATGGGGTTGCACAAAGTCGAACATGACTGAAGTGACTTAGCAGTAGCGGTAGCACACTGGGATTAATGAAATATTTATTCACTAAAAGGCCTCATCTGGAAAGTGTACAGTTAGGTGATGTAGGCATGAGCTTGCTGCCACATGGTACAAGTTCATTATGTTAAAATCTTATCTAAATTGGAATAATCTGACCTAATGAAGTTTGGATGGGATAAAAGAGCCAACTTTTTGAAGATGCAAAACCATTCTTAGATGACTGTGCATGCATGTTAAGTCACTTCAGTTGTGTCCAACTTCATGCAACACCATGGATTACAGCCCATCAGGCTCCTCTGTCCATGGGGATTGACTATTTCAGGCAAGAATATTGGAGTCAGTAGTCATTCCTTTCTCCAGGGGATCTTCCTGACCCAAGGATTGAACACACATCTCTTATGTCCCTGGGATTGGCAGGCAGGTTCTTTACCACTAGTGCCACTTGGGAAGCCTTTCTTAGATGATGCCAGCATCTAAATCTAATTACAGCTCGTAGTGAAAATTTGGAAGTTTTTTACCTTTTCTTTTCAACCATGGTTCATAACTGAGTCTTTTCATTACTTAATTCCTATAACACCTGCTCTCAGTTTTTAGTACTACTCAAGAAGGACCCTCTCATTGGGCACTGGTGATGGGATTATGGCTTGGGTAACCATGGGTCATGGCACTTCATCTGCCTTTTATATATCTCCTCTTTATTAGTGTCCAAGTTCAATTCCTTAGATATACTTTAATCCCTGCTCCATAAAGGCAATTTATATAAATCCCCAACTCTGCCCTAATTCCTTACTCAATTGCATGGCTGCCTGAAACTCCCACCATCAGAGATGCCCAGTGTGGAACAGCCAGCCTACCCAGACATTTGTTAGCTTCACGTAATGTGCAGCAAGAACTCAGATGCTTGGATTTCAGTTTCTTAAGTAAGCCTGGACGTAACAAAAGCTGAGTCTTAACCCAGTTAGGGCTGAAGGTGATACCAAAACACCAGTCTGTGTGCCCAATGCACAGGGAATCCAAACAATACCAAAATGTGTGAGTTTGCAGCAGAGAACGGTGTACTGACGGCCCTGCAAGGAGACAGGTGGCTCATGCCTTAGAAACCTCAAATTGCCCAAAAGCTCTCAGCGAAGCCCTATTCCAGGAAAGGCGAGGGAGGGTGTGGTGAATTGCTGCAAATGACTTGTTGTCAGATCCTGTTTCTTGAGGTCAGGTCATGGTCAGGTAACATGTTCCTGTCAATCTCCATCAAACAAAGGTTATTCTCTGTTCTGACAAGAAAAGGCCAGGTCCCCTGGCACAACCGTCACCCTCCAAGGTCCAGTCCTGGCTGAGAGGAGGCAGATTTCGGCTGGCAGCTCCCTCAGGGACAGGTCCCCAGACCTTGCCCAGCCGTCATCAATGAGGGAGCCGGGGACCCACGACCCAAGTGGCCCTTGGGTTCCTCTGGCCACCCATACGCCAGGGGCTGGGCCAGAGACTCTGTTCTGCACAGACAGCTCCCGCCATTGGGTTACAGAGGCGGGGACGCGGGAGAGGTTCACCGCCCCTCAGGGCCTGGGCCGGGACAGTGGGAAGCCTTGGCGAGTCTCTGGAGCCGTGCAGGACACAGCCCCAGCCTGTTCCACGGCGCCCCCAGTTCAGCCGCCAGTCTGAGGCCATGTGAGCTGGAGGCTCCTGAGGAGAAGGCCGGGATCCGCCTCTTACCTCAATCTCCGCCTGACAGCCACCACTCCACCAATCCTTGGCTGAAATGGACACTTAACAGTCACAGTGACAGCTGATTGCCAGGGGGAGGGGCCCACGGCAGCGCCAACCAATGTCCGAGCAGAACCACTAAAGGCCACGCACAGGCAGGCGCTCACCTGGGGGAGGGGCCCACTGTGGCGCTGACCAATGGCTGAGCGATTATTAGCATCTCCCGGTAAGTGTTGCCTGGTAACAGAGTGGGGTCAGGGCGGTGTTGGTGCACAGTAAGGGCTGCTGTGCTGCAGGCTGTACATGGCTGTGCTCTATAACAAAGGCACTACAGCACTTATAGAGTTCCTGTTTTAGACTGAGACTTGTTCCCTGTACTGTGTCAGTCTATACCCTGGAGTTTTTCAATTTCCAGGACCATTCCCAAAATGTCTGCTAGATCCTCCTCAGGCTACAGCTTCTCCCATACCTTCACCTGCCCAATGTCAGTGGCAGAACACCTCAGTCACGTGTTTCAGAAACCCCTTGAGATTGCTGTGTCCCCTCTCACTTGTCCAGGACAAGAGCAAAAGGGCTACAAGGGGGTCTGGATCAAAATCCAAAGTCTGGATCTCAATCTCACAAGGACCCAGTACACACTCAGAATGAAAGAAATGAAATAAGATCCAAACTGAAAACTGAGTGGTGGAATTATGGTGCTACAAAATTATTTTGGGGGGAGGGTGAGGGTGCTTCCCTGATAGCTCAATTGGTAAAGAATCCACCTGCAATGCAGGAGACCCCGGTTCAATTCTTGGGTGGGGAAGATCCCCTAGAGAAGGGATAGGCTACCCACTCCAGTATTCCTGGACTTCCCTTGTGGCTCAGCTGGTAAAGAATCCACCTGCAATTTGGGAGACCTGGGTTCTATCCCTGGGTTGGGAAGATCCCCTGGAGAAGGGAAAGGCTACCCACTCCAGTATTCTGGCCTGGAGAATTCCATGGAGGTATAGTCCATGGGGTCAAAGAGTCAGACACAACTGAACAACTTTCACTTAATACATCACAGAAGTTTTTGTCCTTGAAGCCCACACTTAATGTACATAAAGTTCTGTCACGTTCAACCTCACACAGAATACCAACTGCTTATGTTCTAGGATTAACAGATACAGAAAGATGAAGTAATAATATACTCAGGACTACCTTCAGTGCTCAGGTCATAGTCTACCGGGCGGATAACTTGGGCAGTTAAATCATATGGTCACACAGCTGACTGACACACAGCTCTCTGAATTCTGGGCTGAGAAGCTAGAGACCCTTATTATGCTGTTATTCTCTTGTACTTTGGAAAGAGTGGGCTTTTAAAAAAGGCTTAAAGCCTACTGTGACAGATTTCTCTGGGACTTCGTAAAAAGAAACATGAAAGGATAAACAAAACACTAACCAGGATGGCTATTTATAAGGAGCGAGGGTTAGGAGTAGAAGAGGCCTGGGACAATTGTGGAAGTGAGTCTTATATAAAGCTTTTTGTAAAGTTTTGATTATTTTCAACCATGCAATATCACCTATAAAGAAGAAAAAGAGTGAAAAGCAATTAGGATGGTACTTAGAAATTAAAAAGAAAGAGAGATGATACATGAATAACTGAAATTGGAAAAATACCTCTTTGATATGAAAACTTTACAGCCCAGCCCTCACCTCCTTATCCTTTTTTCCTTGGGTAAAGTCAATATTCCTGAGGACTCCATGTGGGCCTCCTTTTCTTCTCAGTTTATGTTGTCCCCTAAAAAGTCTCCTTTCCTAGACTGGTTCCATCTCCAGCCCAAATATATATACATCTTTTGATACATTTTTTTCCCCTAGGAAAAACAGCTTGTCATTTTTTTGCATTTTCCATCCTACCCAGCATAACATCTAACACCTAGTAATGAATTCATTCATAGTCCAGTTAATTATTTTAATTTAGCCTAACCCATTCTCCTCTACTTAAAAATTAATTAAACAGTCTAGCCAAAAAGAATCCTTTCTAGAGGTAAATCTACACAAGAACAAATGCTCTTTTTTTTTTTTTCTTTTAAAACCAATTCTAGAAGTATCATTTAAGGTGACTTAAGAACAACACTGTTGTCAATTATTTCTATTAATAGCACTTATTCATAAGGCTACTTTGGAATTACTAAGTCAGAATCTCTAGGTACAAACCTGGAAATACATGTTTCCCATATTGTCCATGAACCTCTAGTATTCAGATAGGTTTATAACGATTACTCTATATATCTCCCTAATAGCAAATATGGTCGCTCCAATTATTCAGAACAAAGGTCTTTCCAAATCCTGACCTACTTCCCATAACTAAGTTCAAAATGAGAAGAAAAGTAGATGATTAGAGAGGGGGTATATGAAATAAATTTAAGAACAGTTATTCAATATAATTAATTTCTCTTCAATACTATACTGAAAGAGTAGAGAAGGAAGGAATCAAATAGATTCTGTTACACAGAAAATTATTCCAAGTAGTAAACTGGCCAAGTGGAAGGGATAAAAATGAATAAGCAAAGAAGAAGGTTACTGACAAATGAACTCAGAGAGGATTAGGAAAAAATAAAGCACAGGGGTAGTTTCCAAGTTTTAGAGGATGTGCAAGCTATCTTTCTTTAATGTACCTAAAATTTCATCTTGCAGTTCTTTGTTGGGAAAAATACCTCAAGTTCATGGAGGGAACTCAAGTTAAACCTCTCTACCATGACTATAACTTCTTATAAACCACTCTAAAGATATAGAATATGTCACATCTAAATGAGAAACAAACCACCAATATTTGATGCTGCATTAAAAGGTAGTTACTAAACTGCAGCATTTTGGCTGAACGAATGATCTCATTACTATAGAGACAGTTTAAATTTTCCTTGTTTTGTTTTCTTTTCAGTATTCTTTGCTTTTCACCATATTCAGAAAAAAATCAATTCCATACCACTACAATTTGTGGCAATATCTAAAACAGCTGTGGCTGAATGCTGTCGTACTTGAAATCTCCTAAATTACATGAGTGCAAAGACTGAATTTCTTGGGAACAGACAACAGCAGAAACAAAGAAAAAGCTCAGCATGAAGGCCAAACATATTCCCTAATGAGGCTTTGATGAAGTCATAAATTCCTCTTTTTCTTCTCTAAGTGAAATTTCCAAACAAACTATACATGTGTCACAAAGAGAAAGAGCAAAATTTAACAATTTTTTAAGGGGTAAATCATACTGATAATTTAATCAACTTTATATGTAATCTTAAGTTATCTCACAAATTCTAGCAAAGGTGTGTCTGATTATTTCTAGAACCATCTTGGCTGAATTACATAGCAAACAGTCACACATAAATACTTCACTTAGATTTTGCCCTTTTCAAGATTCAGGAGTGTAAAACTTCAATTTTTTTTAAGAGCTGCTATTGAAGCAAATACCTGCAAAAATATACTTGTTAAAATATCTCTTTTAAACAGATCAATGACAAGTTTCATGAGGTGAATGATATTATATACAGCTGTAAATGCCATTAGTATTACTTCAGGCAAACTTAGCTATCATTAAAGCAACTTCTGGGAATATGGTCATATAATGCATGTAGTGTTCACAAACTGAAAAAAGCAGCAAAATCATATGGCAAGAAAAAAAATCATATGGCAAGAAAACCCTGGTAGTTTGCAACATCATAAGCTCACTATGATTAATAAGAATGCAACACTTCATCAACCTCAGACTACTGTGAGTTCCAGGATTTGAAGTAAAGACAAAGAAAGCCCCTCTCTGCTGCTCAAAGTATTCTACTGTCATATTGAAATTATCTTTGCATGACTATAAACCAGTGTGTTCATTTGGGGGGGGGGGATAAATATCACATAAATCCATGGTTATATTATGGATTTATTGTTCCTGGATGATGAATGATTACAAAAAAATTAGCAAATTCACTGAACTTCTGTCATTCCAGTTTATTTGTTTATATGATAACTTTTCCATTAAAATTCTTCAACACACAAACTCGTAAGTATCAAGTGTGCTCTACAGGAAAAGTCAGCCTTTAGGAATTATAAAATATATATGCAATTTTAACAAGTGTAAGTCGTTAAATTAATATCTCTATAACATGTGCCTTCTGAAAGCATTTTAATTTTCCAGTATGAAAACATTTATATACAACAGTTAAATAAGAAGTCAACAAATAACCACATTAATACCTTTTTTGGGTTGCTTTGTATTGATTTTTCTAATTATTAAGTAAAACACTTAGAGTATTAGTCCTGGAATATGGTAGGTACTCAGTAAATGGAAGCAAGAATAGGTACAATGTTTATGTAACAAAATAAGTGCAAGAAATTTTTAAGTATGCTGAAATTACATGTGGGTTATGTAGTCAGGAAAGACTTCCTAGAGGATAAGGTACTTGAGTAGAAGAGCATTCTAGGTTTGAATGAGAAATAAATGGAGGAAAAAACACAGATATAACTGTATTAATAAGAATCCAAGGAGATGGACATGAGGCAAAAATCAGCTACAGTTAACAGAAAATTCCAAAGGCAAGGCTTAGAAGTGTGGATGTCTTCAAATAGGCTATAGGGATCACTGAAGGTTACTTGAAAACATCTTTTAAGGAAGATTAACCTGCCTTTGGTGAGCCAGATGAGAAAAAGAAAACAAACATGTTAAATATTATCATAGTAACTTGGGAAAAAGTGATGAGGCAGCACTAGAGTTGGGTGTTAAGTAGAGGCAATAAAAACTGAAATTGGAGATGTTTCAAAGGGAGAATTAACAGAGCTTAGACGTAACTCCATGTCAAGAACAAAAGAGTGGGTAGAGTTAAGACTATTTCTAAGGTTTCCAGCCTGAAGGTCATAAAAGCTGGGAAGTTGGAAAACAGCAGTATTTTAAGTGGGAGAGAAGTGGAAAATATATAATACCTTCTAATTGTAAAAGCCCCCTAACATTTATTCCTTTCCCAAACATATATCTTATGATGGTGAGATGGGCAATGCAGATGTTATCACCACTTAACAAATCTGAGGAACAGGGAAGGAAGAATAATCAGTGAAAGTTTAAGGTAATTCAAGAAAATAGTCCCTTCTGTCTCCTATATCAAAGTTCTTTCCCACAAATAAATTTTGTTTATCATCATGATATATAATTCATCAGAAACAGATTATTCAAATTGCAATTATTAACTTGTTCTTATTCATTCAATAAATATTTTTGAATCTTACCTACCAGGCACTGTTGTAAGCATTGGATGTATTGTAATGAACAAGGTAAACACTATTCCTACTTTTTATTTTATGGGAAAAGACGAAGAATTCAACACACAAACACAAAATTTCAGATGGTGTTAAAATACCACAAAAAACAAAGGTTGGTGTGCTGAGAAAGAGAATGGCTCATTTAGATGGACGGACAGGGAAGTCCTCGGGCTTCCCAGGTGGCTTAGTGGTAAAGATCCACCTGCCAATGCAGGAGACACAAGGAATGTGGGTTCCATCCTTGGGTCAAGAAGATCCCCTGGAGAAGGAAATGGCAATCCCCTCCAGTGTTATTGCCTGGGAAATCCTATGGGCAGAGGAGCTACAGTCCATAGAGTCGCAAAGAGTCAAACACAACTGAGTGATGACTGAGCGTGCATGCACGGGGAAGCCCTCAATGATGAAATGGTATTTGTGCTAAGACCTGAATAACAAGAAACTAGCCATGTGATATCCGGCAAAGTGTTTCAGGCAGACAAGAAAGTATAAAGGCTGTAAGGCAAACAAATACAAACAGACCAGTCAAGGAAGAGAAAAAAGGCCAGTGTGGAAGATGAGAGAAATGGCAGATGAGGTGGAAAGGGCAAGCATGGGCCAGGGAGCCAAGACCAGTAGGGCCTCAGTGTTCAGGTAACTGTACATCCTCATTTGCCTAAGACAGAGCTAGATACTCCTGTTCTTCAGGTGCAATTACAAATACAACTTCTTTTCACCTGCAGAAAGTTCTGATTTCAATGATAAATTACATGGTCACCCTAGTTCCAGGCAATGCATGATAAAAGACAGAATTAAATCCCAAATGTAATGGGAAACCACTAGAGGAATTCAGAGTGGATTACTCTAAAATGATCAATGTATTCATTTTAAAATGTCATGCTTCTGTATTAACATAAGTTAATTATATAAGCTTATTGTAGCTGTTTTTAAAATTCTCCTCCATCAGACTTCTCTTTTTAGGTTAAACATAGTTTTGTGATTACACTTCAAATCTCTCCTATCTTCAACACACCAAAATGAATTGAACTATCTGTATTTCTACAGAGTAGAGCACAGACCCATCACGTGAGAGTAGACACACTTGTAACACCAGCTGGCTGAAAGGACATATAATGACCAAAAATCTACCATGAATTTGATGGCTGTATAAATAAATTCACATTCATTGAATAGGATTGCTTCTACATACATCTGAAAGACAGCAAAACATGTGAGTCACATATTATTAATTCAACCTACAGTCAATGCTGGGATTTGCAGAACTCTTAAAATCACCCATCACACACACACAAGTTGGAAATTCCCTGGTAAAGTTTATCCCAGAGGTTTTACTTAAAAAACAGAGATTATGTAACATAGGCTACTATATTAATATTTCTATTATTGTACATGCATAATATTTATCTTTCACATCCATGTTTTTCAAGTTAGCTCTGAGGAAAAAATGACCCTGTTTATCTTAAAACCCTACCAAGTCACATAATTTTTTGAATGAACACTTAAAATGATAGGTTAATGAATGGGTTATAATACAAGAAGTCATAAAGTAGATTTAACAGATGCTAACTATTAAGCAGGAAAATGCTCCTGAATTCTTATCATCTTAGTCAATAAAAAGTAAATGCTACTTTTTGGACATTTACATCACGCTTTATATTGTGCTTTTCATGCTTTGTACTACATCATGCTTTATATACATCATCATGCTCCATCATGCTTTATATTGGACTTTTTTGTACTATAATTTAATATACATTTGGTTCTTGGGTAAACATATGGCTGATTAATATTGATGTTTGGTAGGAACCAACATAAAATGTAAAGCAATTATCCTTCAATTAAAAATAAATGAATTTAAATATATATGTACACATTGTGCTTTAAGTAAAATTAGATGCGAAATTACAAACATAATGAACTCCTCTGTGGCTATTCTTTTTTAAAATAAATATTCAATCTGGAAAAACATAACTAGTTTTATTTGAATTGATCTTACAAATAAAACTGTATTCTAAGAAAAAACAGAAAATATTTGCTAAACTGCATGTCTTTATACTTATATTTGTAGAAGTATCTGCTGAGCATACAGCACAAATTTTTTTTTTAAATCATCAAACAACTTCTATATGTATTACTTCCAACTGCCAAGGCCTAAATAATGTGTCACCTTTAAATCTACACTTCATCCCACAACGCAAAAGGTTAAAGTGGTTCCCAATGAATTAATCAATATAGCTGACCAAAGTTACTGCAAATCCAAAAGGAAAACCGAAGGCAGCTAAAATAACTGGAGAGAATGGGAAAATTCTTCAAAATCTCCTTCAGTTTTAGCATAGGTACAGCCCTAGAGAAAGTGTACTCATAATGGACTTTTCAGGCTCAACAAGAATGTCCGCAAGGGCACTCAACTGTATTTACCACAAAGCAGTACCAGAAACATTCTTCACTGTGAACCAACAATGAGGTCATTCAAAACACAAAAAGATCCTGGAGAAGTAAAGCGATTGTGACTCAAGAAGTGAATTTTTAACAAGAAAGGTTTACAGTTAGTTGGGAAAAGAGAGTCAGAGATTGTGTCACTGAAGACTTAAACCATATTGATGGCCCTCTAGAATTGACATGGTACCCAACAACTAAAAAATGTACCGTAAAACATTTGCTTTGAAAAACTTACTTAATAGTCCCTATTGATATGTTATTCATCTAGAATATAGAAGTTTAAAAGCCCTTAAAAATAATGTGAAGAGATGACATGACTTTAATGCCGTGGCTGGAACGAGTGTAACTCCAGTGGAAGTAAATGTGAAATAACTCTCCGCTGCTGCCAACAATGGTGTGTGTTATCCAGCACCTGGAGGGATCTCTCAGGCCCCTCTATGCTCTCCTGAATTACTCCATTGTTGAAATCAAGAAATCCAGGAGAGGCACCAGCACCAAAACCAACACCTGCAAAAAGCTTTTGATTACAAACGTCACAATACATTTGGCTTGTGGTCACAGATGGCTGCAGGTCATTGTTTCTCTGAGAAGGAACAAGGAAAAAAGACTTGATCAACCAAGTTGGTTACAAACATTCAGAAATAATTTTGGAATTTCAGGATCAAGAAGACCTAAATGTTTACTTTTTTTTTTTTTTTGGAGGATCTCTGGACTCTTATTTCTGATCTAATTGAATCAAATATGATGAATTAGAGACAAGCAATTTCATACTGGTATGAAAAAGAAGGAGGTGAGAAGTCATTAGCACATAAACAGCTGCTGATATCCCCACAATTGGAATCCACGGCAGAGAATCTTCAGAACTCAATCCAACAATTATCTATGTAAGCCACCATCTTTTCTCTTTAAAAATGTATCCTCTTATTTTTTTTAAAGTATCCTCTCAGAAAATGTGCATATTAAGAAAAAGTTAGATATAACAGAAGTGAAAAAGTATATTATATGATGCTACAAATTCCAATGTTATAAAACAGTAAGCATCTAAAAGCTTATAGGGAATACAAGAGATCATCAAGTCACCTGCCTTTAGGAAAAAAATATCTAAAATCTTCCTTTAGCAGCTTGTTTCAGTGTTTTATAATATCTCAACTCAGCAATTATAACTGGCTATTCTCTGTTGCTGCAATTTAAGGTCATTTTCTCCATTTGATTTTTAAAAAGATAAAATATATGTCAATATATTTCATGTGCTTAAAGGAGTTAGAAGGAGTTAGTCATCTTACCTAGTTTTATAAGGACAAATAAAGTCTCAAACCTTTTCAATTTTACTCTTAGGATTTATTTTCTATTCTTTTCATTCTTGCTCTTTATTGAATCTACTCAAATTTTACCACATCCTTTTAAACCACATCTATTCCTCTAACAAACACTGGATCAAAAAAATTTTTAAGCTCAAACAATGGAAAAAGAAGTTAATAACTATTTACTGTACAGCCCTTTATAGTTTTCAAGCCATTCTGATATTTATTTTCCTCTTTTAAACTCATTAGAATCTTTCAAATTAAAAACAAAAAATGGATACTATATTTCTATCTTTCAAATGATACCACAGGGGCAAAATGCTCACATTTTTCTCTTTTAAACTTCAATTTCATACGGTGGAGGAGGATTTCATACAGTAGAAAGAAAAAAAGTCCAAGTGATGAGGAAGGGCAATAGTCAAGGTAGAAGAGACGAAAGGAGAGGGAATCCACTTCAGGTGACTTTAATCTTTTCCTAAATAGGCGGTAAGAAAGATTCATAAAGGGTGTCTTTCAGGACTTGAGAGAAGCAGTTTAGCACAGTCATTGGGAGACAGAGACCAGATATTAACTACAAACAACAACAAAAAAACAGTAACTGCCTCATTTCCGCTCACTTAGCCTATGGTTTCACCTGGTGTTTATACTTTTCAGTAAAAGTTTAAAACACAGGATCTCCAATGTGCTATTTTTCTCCTACACTAAGTGGAACTTAAATCTTGGCCAAACTAAAGAGTAAACCACTAAATCTTACCTCTGAATTACTTTACAACCTAAGAAAATTAGTGAATAAAAGGCCTAGGTATTTAACGACAGAACTGGGGACAATTATTAAAGCAAAGAGTAAAATAAAGAGTAGCAAACAAATGGCCTGGGGCAGTCTGTGGGAGTTAGAAAGTTTAAGTTCATGTTTAGAAATGATGTTATAACAGTTTATTATTACAGCAGTACACCACTCACAAGCTTTTCATTCATTTGTGCTGTATTTATGTATTATTGTCCAAAGTATTTTAATTTTATGAAAAGCACAAGCAAGGTATTTATTTAGTGGCGTGGGCCTTTTTTTTTTTCCTCAGCACAGTTATTCAAGGCAGAAGTCAGTCTCACACTCTGCCTATATTATCCTAATGAGGCACCACTAATTACCCCCAATACACACACATACCTGCAATGAATGAGAACCCAAAGGGAACTGAAGGCTCCTTAGAATTTAATTTGAAATCTGACTCCCTTAAGTGATGAAAACAACACAGAGGAATACAATAAAATAGTTTTAAAGAAAGAAGAAAAGACAATTTAGCAGTCTCAATTTTTATACATGTTACTGTGACTTCACAAGTAGCAAAATTTCCATGTCTCTAGCTGTGAAGGGAAATATTTTAAAAATATGGGTCTAAGAGAAATTATACAGCAAGTGGAATACCTAAAATCTGTCTTGATGGAACATTTTTCAGCAAAAACATACTTCTATATGTATCAGAAATAGAAAAATTACAAAATGAGAGCTATCTGCTAAAAATCTAGGACTGTTTAGATTTTATTTTAACATGTGGATGATGCTAAAAACGTTGTATTTTGGTAGTTTGATATCTTTCTCTTTGTCCTGATCATGAAAATAACATTAGACAATCTATTGACTAGATTCAACATCAATAAGAAGGTTCACTTTAGTTCAAGACATCACAAGGATCCCATTACATACTTGTTAGGAACAGGTATGCTGTACAGGCAGAGATATTTAGAGATTACATAATAAAGAAACCTAACATACTGCAAGTGATCTACAACTGAAACTAACCACAGTGTAAGGTTTATTTTTCAAAGCATCATAAGTGAAGCATGGCTTTGCCGAAATTTGGTATTTTTAATTGGTGAAACTAAAAATGGTATAGACACTTACTTAACACAAAAAATAGAATCATAAGATAGTATTCTTAAATCCATTTGATGTAAAAGTTTTCTGTATAAAGAGACATGCCCTCTGCCACTTCTAATAGAGCGTATCAGTTTTAAGAAGAAGTAGCACAGGTAGGTGGAGAAGGCAATGGCACCCCACTCCAGTACTCTTGCCTGGAAAATCCCATGGACAGAGGAGCCTGGTAGGCTGCAGTCCATGGGGTCGCTAAGAGTCAGACATGACTGAGTGACTTCACTTTCACTTTTCACTTTCATGCATTGGAGAAGGAAATGGCAACCCACTCCAGTGTTCTTGCCTGGAGAATCCCAGGGACAGGGGAGCCTGGTGGGCTGCCGTCTATGGGGTCACACAGAGTCGGACACGACTGAAGTGACTTAGCAGCAGCAGCAGCAGCAGCAGCACAGGTAGGAATTTCAGTATTGTGAGCCAAAAGTTTAGAAAGAAACCCGTTTCACTGCCATGATACGTCAGTAACATGGGCTTCCTAAACACTTTTTCTTTTCACTCCTAATTCCATATCTTTTGAAAAGTCAATACTTGTGTTATAATCCGAGGGTCAGATGCTTGCGCACAGGCAAACTTCATACACAATCGGACTGGGAACTCCACAGGGCAGTAAGAGGGCACACGGCCGCCTGCCTGCTTTAACAGCCACCCTCAAAGCTATCACAGACTCCCAGACCCCGGGCTGGGACAGGACGCGTGTGTGGACACCCTCCCACGTATAAGGCAGGCCTAGAAATAGCCTTCTGTCCCTAAGGATGAACTACATGACTCACCGTGCGTTTCATCCTCTAACTATAAAAACATCCTGTGTTAAGTGTTAAAGGTCCCGTCTGCAACACCCTGTGTGAGCTCTCAGGCTCTCAGTCAGGGCACCCCAGGCCAGGTGCTGGAAGTTTCACTGAAAACAGTGGAAAGAAATAATGAATTTTTTAATTATAATATAAGAAGTAAAAGATAATATAATGATAGACTGTATTTGATATTTTTGATGTGTCATAAGTTATTTCAGAGTGACTAAGTACTTCTTAATTACATGACAATAAATAATTATCCCTATTCCAAACAAGAAAGGTTTTCAGTCACAAAAAATTACAAATAAAAAATGATTAACCACGGTTTTTACGACAGGAACATTGTCAGGGATACATTCACATTTTAGGATGACAATGTGATAAATGTAAATAATATCTTAGGGAGGCTATAAAAAGGGCAGCACAAAAATTCATAAGAAATGAAAATTATTATTCTTTTCAAATATGCCAAATAAGCCTACACTCACATTGTTAAAGTGAAATATAACTACAAATGAAATAAAAGTGAGCTGTCTGAAAGACTAAATTCTGCCAATGCAAGTTTCCAGAAACATGGTTAAAATCATTTTTCTCCTGAGAGTCAGAGCGGAAAGGTTTTTCCTTCTATTTTTCTGCATGACAGGGTCTTTGCAGATTATAAACAGACACAGAGGATCACTCCTAAAAATCTTGGAGAAAAAATCAGCATTTTGAGAATCATGTACTAACATGTGTCATGACCTCATATGCAGCTGGCCTCCATGCTCATTACTACCAAGATGACTTCAGTTACGCTTTCCTCTTCTGTTCCCATTCCCCAAAGTGCACATTCTTCACTCACTCCTAGTATTTCCCAAACTGTACTCTGCAAAACAGAAGATACCCAGGAGACATCAAATGGATGTTCCTGTCAAGTAAGCTCGAAAAATATTTCATGGGGTATCTCTCCCTTCAGAAATCAGAAAATACATTGAATGGGCCAAAAAATTCATCTAGGCGTTTCCTTACCATCTTATGAAAAACCCAAGCAAACTTTCTGGTCGATCCAAAAGTTTGGGGCAGAATAGGAAAGTCTTTGAAGGACAGGCTAAAGAGGTAGATTTTACTTTGTAGGCAAAGTGAGAAGCACAGACAAGTTTAATTAAGCATGGGACAGATATGATTAATCTGGTTCATGGAGACTGTATAGGACACTATTGTGGAAAAGGAATGAAAGGACCATCACAATAATCACACGAGGCAGGGAAAGGATGAAGCAGTAACTAGAAATAGAGAGGAGAAAACACATTAAACAAAATCTGCAGAGAATGCAGAGTGTCGTGTGAAAACTGGATGTGGCATGAAGGAAAAGGGTGGGAATGAAGATGGCCTAAGTTTTCTAATGTTACTATTTTCTCAATGAACTAGAAGGCAAGATAACCTGAGTGTGGGGCAGATGAGAAAGAAAAGAGATGTGAAGAACATCTAAAAGCTGAAATTGAAGCAGCCTGTCTCTGGCCCGTGACTTTTAGAAGGGTTTCTTCTTGAATAGCTTTTCCCCCACCTCCTTGGGTGAGACATGAAGGCAACAGGAGGCTAGAGAAGAATGCCCTGCTCTTATGGCTCTAGAACAAGGCTCTGATAAAGACTTTCACCCTAGAAAGTGGGCTTTTTATGGAGAAAGGTCTGGGTGTATTTTGTGACGATTATTCATCCACTCCTCCTGTCAGAGCCATGAAGGAATCATTCTCAGATCTTCACCGGGAGAACTTGATGGAGTCCCTGTAGGCAAGGTCCATGGAAATGTAGACTAAGACAGTGGCCCCCAGGAGTTTCTAACTCTCACTAGTGCATACTCAGCCTTTGGCAATTTATCAAAATTATTAATACTATTTAAGTGTTACCGCTTTGGCAGCTTATGCTCCAGGTAAGCAGATCTTGGCTGATATGCTCTGGATACACCCATCTGTCCAGATTTCAGGGCAGTCAATCAATCCAGTCACTCAGTCGTGTCCAACTCTTTGCGACCCCATGAACCGCAGCACGCCAGGCCTCCCTGTCCATCACCAACTCCTGGAGTTCACCCAAACCCACGTCCATTGAGTCGGTGATGCCATCCAGCCATCTCATCTCTGTCGTCCCCTTCTCTTGCCCTCAGTCTCCTCCTGCCCTCAATCTCCTCTAGCCTTCAGGGCAGTAGTCTGCCCTATACCCTCACTTCTATTATTGAAGGTATGGATATTTTAATTTGTCCAGATTTTTCTTATTGTAAGTATGAGAGTGACAACTTCCAAGATCTTTAAATGTTAAAGCTGATAATGGAAGTCTCAACATCCACTTTCCCATCAATTTAGTATTAAAATACACACATACACAATTCTTTCAGATCCCCATTCTCAACAAGGGATAAGGAAAGAAAATGCATGCACAGATCACACTCAAAGATGCTAAGAACCAATACCCCCTTCAGTATATTATATGGTGCAAACCTGGTATTTTAGAATCAAAAGCTCTGGCCTTGACACTGTTCAGATGTAACACATCATGTCTACCTTTAACACCTCTAATCTTAATTCAATCAAATAGATAAGAAATCACTTTTGGTTATAACATATGTGGGAGTTAACTATTATTATCATAACTCTAGGTAGCATTTTCATTTTAAAATGAGATGAGACTGACAATGCTTTATGAGTGCAATCACTACTGAATAATTTTCAGACAGTGAGGAGAATCAATATTCTTTGTATAGGTATTTACCACTATGGTTCAGTTTCTTTATTTCATAGCTTTTGTCTGTTACTCTTCTTAAACTAACAGTAAATTTTTTAACATTAATTATGAGCAAAGATTTACATGTATATATTCATTTAATTTGCAGTTATGGAAATTTTCAAAGATACACAAAACAGAGACTAATAATGGACTATTATGTACCCATAATTCAGTCTTAGTAATAATCTACATTTTTGCCAACCTTGCTTCATCTCTCCCCTCCACTATTTTTTCTAGAATATTTTAAAGCAAATCCCAGATAACATACAAATACTTCAGTATGCATCTCTACTGGACAGGAATATCCATTCACTGGGTACAGTGACTCTGTCCTAACGCCTTTTGGGAAGAAGTGAGCTCGTTTCCTTTGTTGGAGTGACAGCTGCATGTTTTTGCTATTAATGGTGCTGTTTGGAAGTCTAAGCATGAGTAGCAGAGCACATGTAAGCACTGAGAAATCAAAGAGGTGAACCAGTGTGGATATTTTGCACTGATCTTTCATCTGCCCTTCTAACCTCCATCTTGATAGCTGGACAGGTCAATAAACTAAGAACATTTCTCTTGTACTCAGAATTCTGGATGAGAATTAGTTCTGCAAATATAAGCAACTCATCTAAGATCATGAAAGCAAAACTGCAGCAGAGGTCATTTTCCTTTCAGCTGTTTCAACGGCAAACAAGGACAAGCAAATGTGAGCTTTTTCTATGGCAGTGTGTATAGCAGCACTTTCAATTTTCTGGTGTCAAAAGTAATTGTGGCCACAGCCACAGGAGTCTTCCTAATTACTGGATTGCAGCTATGTTCTTAAATTCACAGCTCTAGCAAAGCCTCACATGTAAGCAGCTCTTGGGTGGATCAGTTCTATACCCTTTGCAAGTCATTCCAGTAGGAACAATCTTTTATAATCAGGTAATTCCCTCACATTAAAAAATCCTCCTGTTTAAAACACATGTTTTTCTATTTCCTGGACTAGATCCTGACGTACATTATTTGATAGATCTGTGTGTCTGTGGAACTGATACTAAATTTTCATGAATGAATACTTTGTTTGTATACTAATTTTTCTACTCTTACTTGTCCTATTTAAAATTCCCTTAAATCTATATTCACTTTTAAATTTGAATTTCCTATTCAAATTTGATATACTATTCTACACTATTTATTAAATAAAATGTTCATTGCAATGCTTCAAATTATTCCATGACCCACCAACAGGTTGCAAGCCTCAGTTTAAAAGACAATACTTGGGGAGGACAAGATGGCAGAGGAATAGGTGGAAGTGGAATACAAATGTATCAGGAATACATGTCAGATACAGAGGATCTGGCAGAGAATCAGCTGAGTTCTGGCAGGAGTTCCTGATAACTGGAAAGAAAAATACAGATTCACGCAAAACTCGGTGGGATGAAGGAAGGAAGGGAAAAAGAGGAGGGAAGTGAGTGCACCCAGGGGTTGAGGGAGCTGAAGTGGGAGTGAGATCCCCACATCCAGGGCAATCAGCTGGGACAGAGGGAAAGCGTGTGAGACTGTCAAAGAGTGAACAGCTGATCTGTGTCGATCTGAATGAAGTGAGGACCACACAGACAATCCATGCCACAGCCCTGTGTACTCTGGACAGGGATCCAAGTCCATGGGAATCTGTGCAGCTGGGAGCTGGGGCATAGGGATTGGGGCAAAAAATCAGAAAGAGAAATTAAGGAATCAATCCCATTCACCACTGCAACAAAAAGAATAAAATATCTAGAAATAAACCTACTTAAGGAGACAAAATACCTATATACAGAAAACTTTAAGACACTGAAGAAAGAAATTAAAGACACAAACAGATGGAGAGATATACCACGTTCTTGGATTAGAACAATCAATATTGTGAAAATGACTATACTACTTAAAGTAACCTTTCAAGGGATTCAGTGCAATTCCTATCAAGTTACCAATTGCATTTTTCAAAGACCAAGAACAAAAAACTTCACAATTTGTATGAAAACACAAAAGACCCCAAACAGCCAAAGCAATCTTGAGAAAGAAAAATGGAGCTGAAGGTATCAATCTTCAGGAATCAATCAAAAGCAACAGTAGTCAAGCCAGTATAGTACTGGCACAAAGACAGAAATACAGACCAATGGGACAAGATATAGAGCCCAGAGATAAACCCATACAGCTATGGGCCTCGTATCTTTGACAAAAGAGGCAAGAATACATAATGGAGAAAAGACAGTCTCTTCAGTAAGGGGTGCTGGGGAAACTGGACAGTTACATGTAAAAGAATGAAATGAAAACAGTTCCTAACACCCTACACAAAAATAAAACTCAAAATGGATTTAAGACCTAAACGTAAGACCAGAAACTATAAAACTCTTCAAGGAAGACACAGAATATGTCACATACTCTTTGACATAAATCACAGCAAGATCCTCTATGACCCATCTCCTAGAGTAATGGAAACAAAAACAAAGATAAACAAATGGGACATAATTAAACTTAAAAGCTTTTGTACAGCAAAGGAAACCCATACATAAGATGAAAAGACAACCCTCAGAATGAAAGAAAATAACCGCAAATAACCTGACGTAGGGTTAATCTCCAAGATATACAAGCAGCTCATGCAGCTTAATATCAGAAAACCAAACAACTCAATGAAAAAACGGAAGACCTAAACAGACATTTATCCAAAGTAGACATACAGATGGCTAATAAACACAGGAAAAAATGCTCAGCATCACTTATTATTGGAGAAATGCAAATCAAAACTACAATGAGGTATTACCTTATACTGGTAAGAATGGCCAACATCAAAAAATGTACAAACAATAAATGCTAGAGAGGATGTGGAGAAAAGGGGACCCTCTTCCACTACTGGTGGGAATGTAAATTGATACAGCCACTCTGGAGAAGAGTGTGGACATTCTTAAAAAACTAGGAATAAAACTATCATATTACCCAGCAATTCCACTACTGGGCATATACCCTGAGAAAACCACAATTCTAAAATACACATGTACCCCAGTGTTCATTGCAGCACTATTTACAATACCCAGGACATGGAAGCAATTTGGATATCCATCGACAGATAAATAGATAAAGAAGTTGTGGTACATATATACAAAGAAATTTTACTAAGTCATAAAAAAGAACAACTTTGAGTCAGTTCTAGTGAGATGGATAAACCTAGAGCCTATTATACAGAGTGAAGTAAGTCAAAAAGAGAAAAAAAAATCATATATTAACACATATACATGGAATCTAGAAAAATGGTACTGATGAGACTATTTACGTGGCAGCAATAGAGACACAGACATAGAGAACAGGCCTGTGGGCACAGCATGGGAAGGAGAGGGTGGGACGACCGGAGAGAGGAGCACTGAACACATATATGACCGTAAGTGTAACTGGCCAGGGAGAGTGCCAGTGAACATCTGCCGGAGGACTCAGGGAGCACAATCTGGTGCTCTCTGCAAACCTCAAGGGGCGAGATGGGGCGGGAGGGAGTTTAAGGAAGGAGGGGACATATATACACCTATGGCTGATTTACGCTGATGTATGGCAGAAACCAACACAACACTGGAAAACAATTACTCTCCAATTTAAAAATAAAGAAATGTAAAAATAAAGTGAATTGCTAACCCTCCCTCAAAGAAAAACACTGCTTGCACCACAGTCTTATTAAAAGAGCTTCAAGTATACTGCAGAAAAATCACAGCAGTGTTTACTTATTTTTCTTTATTTCACCGAGCCTTCACAGTAGACAATATGGAGTGGTTCCAGCTGTCGTTTTGTTGACCTTTACCTAAGTGGGACACAGCTCTCAGGAATATCTCCACATAGGTAATAAGTATTTTAAGCAATATCAAAAATGGAGACAAAAATTTAAATAAAGCAGTATGGCTGACACAAGTTTGGGGAAAACTGTTCTTAAAAGAATGCAAGTTTTTCATAAAATCATTTTCTGAAAGCTTTCATTGACCAGACTTGATTTTCTTATTAAAACATACCTCCAGAAACCATATGCAATGTTTGATTTTTTTTTTCTCCATCTACTCATTAGTCAAACAGAAATAAATCTAATGGGGACCAAAGAAACTTTTAAAAACTAAGCATCCTTAAGTCTTGGTATATGAATAGTGAACTATGTTCAGTTTTTAGTTCTTGATTCCAAAACCAATAAAATCACAGCAAAAGCTTAAATGAATCCACAGATCTCAAAGGATAACAGATCATAAAACTCCCACAGATTTGGCAAGGTGGCAGTCACTTGACAGAAGGAGGAAAAGATACATAAATATAAGCTAAAGTTCCACAATTTTTATCCTAAAAACTTGACCTTTATGTGAAAAGTAGAGTCCTTAACTATAAAATAAGTTTCTATTTTAACAAACAGCTAGCATTAATAAGTACTCTATGCATTATATTTCTCCCTTCTAAGTGAAAAAATTATTTGAATTAATTTGAATCATAAAGCTCAACAGGCTTAAACTTTGATTTTAGTGTTTTGAATGGAAATCTTCCAAAATGTATAATTTTCTTTCTTACTTAGTGAAACAAAATAAAATGAATATTAATTAGTCTTTTGATGCTTTCTCATTATCATAATCAGGTTTCTCATTATCATAATCAATTGCCATCCCACTCTGAAATACTCTGTTGCCCTTAGGAATTACTGACATGTGACAAAATGTTAAAAGTGAAAACACAGGACACTGGTCTTAGACATAACCTGGTTCAGATCAAGGTACTCACAACTTTCTAGTCCTGTGAAAATGGGCAAACTAATTAATATCACTACATTTGTTTCATCTGTTATAAAACAGGGATCATAATGCTGTACTCATGCAGTCACTAGAAGGCTTAAATAAGTTTATGCAAGAGAATATAGTAATGCCATCAACAATATAAAATCAAACATTATTACTTCTCAAATTAGAATATCCTAATTCTGAATAATTGATATAACTGTACAAACAACTGGTAGATAAGTTGGGCACAACTTTCTTTGCAGAACCAAATAACAAAAACTTTTAGAGTTGAAAGCACATAAATAGGGTGGTAAATTTAAACCTTATGTTGCAATATATTTAAAATAAATGCTTTTGCAAACTGTATCATTTCAAATCTTTGCTTGATGCTGCTATATAGACAACTAATTTTTATTTTAATTTTGTACAAGAGAAATCTTGCAAAATAGGGATATTTACAAACATCCAAAAATTAGTTTATAAAAAATTGAGACATTTAAGAAAACCTAGAAAATTGAAGCAGAGAAGGCAATGGCACCCCACTCCAGTACTCTTGCCTGGAAAATCCCCTGGATGGGGAAGTCTGGTAGGCTGTAGTCCATGGGGTCGCTAAGAGTCGGACACGACTGAGCGACTTCACTTTCACTTTTCACTTCCATGCACTGGAGAAGGAAATGGCAACCCACTCCAGTGTTCTTGCCTGGAGAATCCCAGGGACGGGGGAGCCTGGTGGGCTGCCATCTATGGGGTCGCACAGAGTTGGACACGACTGACGCGACTTAGCAGCAGCAGAAAATTGAAGAAAATTTAAGAAAATCTAGAAAATACCATTTGTATGGAGTAAAGGATCAATCTAACCCATACTGTTCCACAGATTCAAGGTTAATTACTATCTAAAATTACAAAAGACTCTGTGTGGACATTGACCAGCTGATTCTAAAATTTATATATATGGAAATGAAAAAGCCCAAGAATAAACAAGTCAATCTTGAAACAGAACAAAGTGTAAGAATTCTATTTGTTATAAAATTTTTTCATAGTGATTTATTTATATATATATAAATACCTAATACATATAAAATGTATTTCGATATAATTTCACATGTATCTCTTTAAGAATTTTCCAGTTTATTGTGATCCACACAGTCAAAGACTTTGGCATAGTCAATAAAGCAGAAACAGATGTTTTTCTGGAACTCTCTTGCTTTTTCATGATCCAGTGGATGTTGGCAATTTGATCTCTGGTTCCTCTGCCTTTTCTAAATCCAGCTTGAACATCTGGAACTTCACGGTTCATGTATTGCTGAAGCCTGGCTTGGAGAATTTTGAGCATTACTCTACTAGCGTGTGAGATGAGTGCAACTGTGCGATAGTTTGAGCATTCTTTGGCATTGCCTTTCTTTGGGATTGGAATGAAAACTGACATTTTCCAGTCTGGTGGCCACTGCTGAGTTTTGCAAATTTGCTGGCATATTGAGTGCAGCACTTTCACAGCATCATCTTTCAGGATTTGAAATAGCTCAACTGGAATTCCATCACCTCCACTAGCTTTGTTCATAGTGATGCTTCCTAAGGCCCACTTGGCTTCACATTCCAGGATGTCTGGCTCTAGGTGAGCGATCACACCATCGTGATTATCTGTGTGGATCACCATAAACTGTGGAAAATTCTGAAAGAGATGGGAATACCAGACCACCTGACCTGCCTCCTGAGAAACCTATATGCAGGTCAGGAAGCAACAGTTAGAACTGGACATGGAACAACAGGCTGGTTCCAAATAGGAAAAGGAGTATGTCAAGGCTGTATATTATCACCCTGCTTATTTAACTTTTATGCAGTGTACATCATAAGAAATTCTGGGCTGGAAGAAGCACAAGCTGGAATCAAGATTGCTGGGAGAAATATCAATAACCTCAAATATGCAGATGACACCACCCTTATGGCAGAAGGTGAAGGGAACTAAAGAGCCTCTTGATGAAAGTCAAAGAGGAGAGTGAAAAAGTTGGCTTAAAGCTCAACATTCAGAAAACAAAGATCATGGCATCTGGTCCCATCACTTCATGGCAAATAGATGGGGAAACAGTGGAAACAGACTATTTTTGGGGGCTCCAAAATCACTGCAAATGGTGATGGCAGCCATGAAATTAAAAGACGCTTACTCCTTGGAAGGAAAGTTATGACCAACCTAGATAGCATATTTAAAAGCAGAGACATTACTTTGTCAACAAAGGTCTGTCTAGTCAAGGCTATGGTTTTTCCAGTAGTCATGTATGGATGTGACAGTTGGACTGTAAAGAAAGCTGAGCACCGAAGAATTGATGCTTTTGAACTGTGGTGCTGGAGAAGATTCTTGAGAGTCCCTTGGACTGCAAAGAGATCCAACCAGTCCATTCTAAAAGAGATCAGCCCTGGGTGTTCTTTGGAAGCTGAAACTCCAGTACTTTGGCCACCTCATGTGAAGAGTTGACTCACTGGAAAAGACTCTGATGCTGGGAGGGATTGGGGGCAGGAGGAGAAGGGGACGACAGAGGATGAGATGGCTGCATGGCATCACCAACTTGATGGACATGAGTTTGAGTAAACTCCAGGAGTTGGTGATGGACAGGGAGGCCTGGCATGCTGCGATTCATGGCGTCGCAAAGAGTCGGACACAACTGAGCGACTGAACTGAACTGAACTTACATATATCAATTAACTGCTATTTGTTGATAATAACAGTACAGCACAGTACTGGTACTGCAAGACAAAAACAAGTATAAGTGGGACAGAACAAAGAACCTGGAAACAGACTCATATAAAAAGTTGATTTAGGGCAAAAATAGCATGTGATGGAAGTAGAAAAAAAGAACAGTCTTTTTAATAAATAATGTTGGTACAATTAGATATCCATATAGGAAAAAAATTTAATTGTATCTTTCCCTCACATTACCCATAAAACAACAACAAAAACTTCAGGTGGATATGAAGGCCTTAATGTTGAAAGACAAAACTAAAAAGCTCTTAGAATAGAGGAGAATATCTTCATAATCACAGAAGAGGGGAAAATTTCTTGAACAGCACACTAAAAGCATTGACCAAAAAGGAAATAACCGATAAACTTAACTAACTTAAAAATAATAAACTGTAGTTCAACAAAAAACTTAATAAAGAGTGAAAACAAGTGGCATAGGGTAAGACAAGATACTGCAACTGATACAAGCAACAAAGGATTTCCAGTCAAACTTTAAGCAGAAATTCTGCAAATTGATGAGACAGCACACAGAATGAAAAAATGAACAAAGAACTGCAACATGTACTTAAAAATAGGCAAAAGTAAAGAACAAAGAGGACCACTGAGGGATACATATTAAAAAATTTTTTAATAATTTTATTCAAAAAGAAACAAAGTACTTCCATGAAACTTAGGGAGAGTGATAACCTCCAAACATTAAAATGACTTCTGAGTCAATGACAATATTCTATTTCTTCATGTGGGAGGTAGTTACATGGGTATTTATGTTATAATTAATACTGTATAATTGTTTTACATGCATGCAAGCATGCTAGGTCACTTAAGTTATGTCCGACTCTGGGCAATACTACGGACTGGAGCCCACCAGGCTCCTCTATCCATGGGAATCTCCAGGCAAGAATACTGGAGCGGGTTGCCATGCCGTCCTCCAGGGGCGCTTCCTGACCTAGAGATTGAACCCACGTCTCATGTCTCCTTCTTTGCAGGTTGGTTCTTTACCACTAGTGCCACCTACCAAGCCCGTAATTGTTTTATATATTTTAGTGTATATGTGCATGGTCAGTCAGTCAGTCGTATCTGACCCTTTTGCAACCCTAAGGACTGTAGCCCACCAGGTTCCTCTGTCCATGGGATTTTCCAGGCAAGAATACTGGAGTGGGTTTCCAATTCCTCCTCCTTTTGCATATATATTTTGTAATAAAAGCATATTTTCTTAAGTGTACTGAAAGAATTTAGGTGACAATTTCCCAGATATTATACCAAAAATAAAGATTCTCCTTAAAAATGTCATCTGGAGATTCAGCGTTTCCTCATTTGGTTGTTCCAGAGTCAGACTGGCCTTTGTAGGTCATTGATTGCTTTCTCCTGAGAAGGCTGCATGGAAGAGGTATCCTTTGGACTGGGTCTTAAGGGATAGGTTTAGGTATGGGTAGACTGGAGAAAGGATTCAACTGGTTTTACTAATCCTACTGTCATTTTGATAAGTAAATCCTCCTGAGTGACTTTGCTTCCCTGGATGTCAAGTTTTCTCATTAAATTAAAAAAAAAAAAAGGATTATGCTGCAGTAAAAATTCAAGTATTAAGTTTTCTCCCCCTGGTGATATGCTTTCAAAATACACATGTTTGAGAAGTCCATAGATCTGCCCATCCATTAACTCTCACTGTGCTCATTAGCAGCCAAACTACAGAGGATACCTTTGGCTGGCTATGCAGGAAAAGTGACAAGCCGTATTTCTGACCCAACCAGCATGAACAATGAAGTTAGATACATCAGAAACCAAGAAAAATTCTATGCCTCATTTACCCCAAATTTCAGGTAGAAACAATAACTTTCATGCTACATATCTTGAAGGCCATGTATCTTAATTGTTGGTAAAGTGATTTGAAGAAGACAAACTAAAGAGAGCTATTGCTTCTTAACACAGATAGGATACAGTAGAAATAACTTGAGACAGGACAGATGTGCTGCTTCAAGCACTGGGCATTGATTTTACCAGCTGGGTGACTGATCACAGATGCGTTGGACCAAACTGGTTAAAATCATTTAAGGTTTTTTTTTGCCAACTCTATAATTATATGTAAATTAGCCCTTCCAAAACTATATGCTATCTAGGGTTCCATACTCTATTTTAAACACAGTTTTTATGACAAAGCTAATAAATAAAAATTCAGTATTATAACTAAGATAAACCAAAATCATCAGTTTCTGAAAGGACTTAAAATAACATTTCTTTAAACAGTTTTCCCAGAGCATATATTTCTTCCCATTTATTAAAGCTAACACTTTACATATACTTTGCTAAAAATGCAAGTAATGTTATATTAAGTTATACCTACAACTATCACTATGACTGATCAAAGAGAGTAAAAAGGATGAATGAGTTTCCATAAAAACCGAAAATCAGGTATAATGAATCCAGTTTTAGACACTCACCTTTAGCTAAGCATGCATGTTCAACCGTCACATACAGGTTTCTGTACTACCTGGCCAACAGTTGAGCTGCTGTTTAACAGAAGACCCAAGTTTCATCTTCCCACACAGGCTGCCCAGTCTCCTCAGCCAGATCCCCTGCACGGCCAGCTGCTGAAACTCCCAATTCCACAAACAAAGATCTAAGCCCTAGTAGAACAGGATGTCCCCAGGACATTGTTCTAGTCCCAGCTCCCTGGTGCCTAGGCCATACCAGCTGTTAAATACTTAGAAAGTCACTCTTGGGTAAACTAGGAGGAAGTAAAATGTTTCTTTTGCACTCTAAAGGGAAAACAAGAGGTAAAGTGGGTCTGACTCACCAAATTTTACTATTTCATTGGCTGAAATTACTGATTACTGGCAGCTTTATGTAGATAGACAGCCAGAGTCACTCTTTATCCTTTTCTGGGTTACCACATCTCTCACATTTGCTGTCATTACAATAACAAGAAGTTCTAACAAGAGCTAACACTTGGACAAAAAAATTCTGCTAAACTAAGTACAAAGTATTTGCCTCTAGGAAATCAGACAGTTAAAACTATATTGTCAGTTTCTTTGTCTAGTCTCAATCTGTGCAAAAAAAAAAAAAAAAAAAAAAAATATATATATATATACACACACACACACACACAGAGTTACAAAAATGGCTTTTGAGGAAACGTATTAAAATACAGTTTTTCTCCAACCACAGTCTCAGAGGAACTTAACAGAATAGTACCTACTGGCTATCTAAAATACCACCAAGTGCAAAAAGGTTATCATTCAATTCAATTTACTGATTAAACAGTGAGTTAAGATAAATGACATTTGAATATTTTAAATAAGCTTTTTATAAATATTATAATTCCTCATTTGGAGCTGACCATTTATCTTGAGATGTATGTTATCTCTATTTCACAGATGAGAAAATCAGGGCTCTGAGACACTGCCCACTACTCATCTAGTAAGTAATAGAGCTGGATTTGAATACTGAAACACTGACATTTGCAAAGAGTACTAGCAAAGAGATAAGCACAGTGTACAGCACAAAAGAAGCCTAAAGTGTTCCCTAAAGAAGCTTAAAATTCTAACTAAAGAACAAGCCAGAGAGGTCACATAAAGAGGAGTCTATGGGTCATTATGGGGCTCAAAATGTACTGGCATTACTGTATTCATCCTACTACTTAGGCTCCTGAGAAGCAGTGGAGGTAGTCCCAGTGCTCCTTTCAGCCATGATGCTCAGGCTAGGAGTACTGTCACTTTAAGACCATAACACAAAACCACAGGACAAGTACCAATCATTTAATACACTAAATACCAACTAAATTGGTAATGCATGTCACTTCTGATTCAGCAAAGTATGCATCAGAAATCAAACGCACATCCAAATAATTTTCAAAAAAGTGAAGAACTAATGAGTAAGATAGAAAACACATACTTCAAAACAGGATTTTCTTCCCTAAGATTTGTGAGATAAAATTCTCACTTAAAAATTAAGTCCAATAACTTTAGCAGTAGTGCTTCCCTGGTGGCTCAGATGTTAAAGCATCTGTCTGCAATGCGGGAGACCTGGGTTTGATCCCTGGGTAGGGAAAAGCCCCTGGAGAAGGAAATGGTAACCCACTCCAGTACTCTTGCCTGGAAAATCCCATGGACAGAGGAGCCTGGTAGGCTACAGCCCATGGGGTTGCAAAGAGTTGCAAATTTTAGCAGTAGAATGTTATAAATCTGCTGTACCTAATAGCTCTTCACTGAGCTTATTAAGGAAAAAAAACTATTTCACTTTATAAACATATACACATGGCTTCTTCTATAACTTCTTTTTTTAATTTAAATTTATTTATTTTAATTATAGGCTAATTACTTTACAATATTGTATTGGTTTTGCCATACATCAACATGAATCCGCCACGGGTACACACGTGTTCCCCATCCTGAACCCGCCTCCCACCTCCCTCCCCATCCCATCCCTCTGGGTCATCCCAGTGCACCAGCCCCAAGCATCCTGTATCCTGCATCGAACCTGGACTGGCGATTTGTTTCTTATGTGATATTATACATGTTTAAATGCCATTCTCCCAAATCATCCCCCGCCTCCCTCTCCCACAGAGTCCAAAAGACTGTTCTATACATCAGTGTCTCTCTTGCTGTCTCACATACAGGGTCATCGTTACCATCTTTCTAAATTCCATATATATGCATTAGTACACTGTATTGGTGTTTTTCTTTCTGGCTTACTTCACTCTGTATAATAGGCTCCAGTTTCATCCACCTCATTAGAACTGACTCAAATGTATTCTTTTTAATGGCTGAGTAATACTCCATTATGCATATGTACCACAGCTTTCTTATCCATTCATCTGCTGATGGACATCTAGGTTGCTTCCATGTCCTGGCTATTATAAACAGTGCTGTGATGAACACTGGGGTACACATGTCTCTTTCAATTCTGGTTTCCTCGGTGTGTATGCCCAGCAGTGGGATTGCTGGGTCGTATGGCAGTTCTATTTCCAGTTTTTTAAGGAATCTCCACACTGTTCTCCATAGTTGCTGTGCTAGTTTGCATTCCCACCAACAGTGTAAGAGCTTCTATAACTTCTTAAGACTAAACAGGCCTTTTGGGCTCCCTTTAATCACTGATGACCAAACAGTCAGTTATCATTTCAATTTGCATTCTATCAAATTGCTTAGAATCCTAATATCATAAGTTATTGCCTGATATCAATTACTTCAATCACAATTTTCCTAATTCTTTTTTCTAAATCAAAACCTGGCCTACTTCCTAGTAGGTTCAAAACCTGATTAATTTCCAGAATACAAGAACGTTCCATTAATACAGAACTCACTAACAACAAATATAATAATAATAAATTTTAACTGATATTTTCATACCATCTTTTCAAAATTGGCTTGGCCATCCATGAAACACTTCCTCACCCTACAGAAAAGATATGTGGCAAAGCAGTGTGAAAAAGGTAAGTATTTGGTGCAGAGAATACACAGAGCCTCTATATATTAACATTTTATCAATGCTACAGTGTCTAGGATGTAGTCTAGAGCTTACTTACTCTCTAAAAGGCAAAATACATTAAGTGAGGCTCTTCAAACAGAGAGGCCCAGCTGAGACATATGCACCAAAAACAGGAGCGCTGTTTTCCTTGGCTTTTAAAAATAACTTCTGAGAATGACTTCTGAGACCAACCCACAAATAGACTGTTCACAGTGACCTTCTTGTTCGTCCAAGCATGGCCCAGAGAGTGAAACCACAATGTTCGGTCAGTAAAGCTATCTCCCTGCTTCAGGCTCCACTCAGAGAAAGCTGTTCTATCAGTGCTGCCCTGGCACAAGCAGCTTCTGTAGGCGTTTCATCACCGTCACCAGGGAACGTCTGTCCATGGAACTTATATGTATTAAACAAGATGTTCTTTGTGTAACAAGTACATTAGAGAAAAACGTAAAAGCCTATTCTAAGAGCATTAAACTTCAAAAAGGTATTTTTTTCTTAACATAAAAAACCTTTTTTTTTTTTAATTCTCCACACACATGCTCCACATTCGATCATATATTCTTTCTCCTATCCCTAACAAGGTTACCTAATACCCGTCTCATCACATGATTTCTTATAAAATCTCATCTAGTTTACTACATGTCAGCATGTACAACTGCATTAATAATATATTAATAAAATTTGTTTCTGTTAGTTTTAAGATTTCTGGAGCAAAGCATTGAGATTGTTCTAAATCACTCCAAAGACACAGTAAGCAGTGTGAATTCACTTCTATATAACAAAAATTCATTTTTCTTACATTTCACTTATACTCCTGATTATAAATACTAGCTAATCCAGACAAAGACTGGATTTTCACCTTTGGATAGTTGTTTTCTAGTTGTCCAATGAGATTACCAGATTGGTCTAAATTTATTCAATACATTATTTGAAAGAATTAACATGAATTCTATGATTAGATATTCCTGATCTCTCTACAGTGTTCTCTTTGAGGTGAGTTTGAATCCCCAAAGACCAATTTATCCACAATTACAGTTACAGAATTTCAGTTGGGAGAATTGCTACTGAGAATCTATCCAAAGAAAACAAAAATTCTAACTTGAAAAGATACGTGCACCTTCATGTTCAATGCAGCACTATTTACTACAGCCGAGACATGGAACAACCTAAGCCTCCACTGACAGATGAATGCATAAAGAAGGTATGGTACACACACACAACGAACTATGACTCAGTCTCTCTCACATACAAACTCACAATGAGATCTTGCCCACTGAGATAAATTTTAGTTCCAATTTTCCGCTCAACATATTAGCGATTTCGTTCAACTCTGCAACTCCATGTAGAGTCTGACATAGACTTCATGATTTGAGAGTGACCTAATTCATTACAAAAAAAAAGGTGGAACAGAGTTAAAGAAGGAGCTCTTTCCAAGGTGACACCGATTCACGTAGTCTATTCTCTTTTAGAATCTTTAGCCAGCTGGGAATTATTTTAAGTGAACAGTTAACTCCCTCTAGTAGAACAGTCTTTAAATGTTAGCCTTCATAGTGCCTGTTGTTCAGTAGCTAAGCCGGTTCTGATTTTGTGATCCCATGAATTACAGCATGCCAAGCTTCCCAGACCTTCACTCTCTCTCTCAGTTGGTTCAAACTCATGTCTGTTGAGTCGGAGATAATTCCTAACTATTAGTACTTGTGTGATTAATAAATTTTAATTGGATGAAATGTTTAAAATTAAGGAAGTAAAAGAAAAGGAGTTGGTTATAGAAGAAATAGAGATAAATGGATAAGAACATATATATGGTGATTACTGTTGAAACATTATTGTAGGTTTTAACTTGATTGCTCAGTTTTTAAAAAATAAAAACATAAAACAGCTTCTTTATTTGCCCCTTAATCAGGAGTTCACAAAACAAGACCACAATCATCAGAATTTCCTAGAAAAGGAAGTCATATTCACTTTGAAAGAGACCAAGCTTGCCAAAATTTTTCAGATGCTTTTACTTGTAAGATAATCTAAAAATCAACCTCATAAAAGAATGCTTTATTATAATTCCACATTTAAAAGTATAAAATTAATTTTATATGCTTAATTCAGATATTAATAATTCTTGTTTTAAATTTAACATAATCTTTAGCATGAGGTATTTTGGATGAAATATGCTGATATGAAAAATATCTTCAGAAAAAGGCTAAATTCTGAAAAGCAGCATTGTTATCTTAAAAAAAATTCAGGCCAAGTGTTAAGAGAATTCTATTCAAAGAGGAAAATTCTCTTCTTAGACTGCATTTCTGTCAGGCACATCACTCAATTCATCATTTTTATCTACTAGCTACATGCAATACTGATATCAATGGAACTTGTATATTTTTACAAATAACATATACAACTAAACACAAACATCAATATAAGAATATTGTATCATTAAATCTTCCAGCTTATGTTCAAATTTTAAAAATAGTATTATAGCAACAGAAGGCAGCTCAGAATGAACTTCTTCAAATCTCCCCCAAAGTCTCTGAAATATATATGTATACAACGTTTATCAATGAGAGTTATTCAAAATAAAATACTATGATCAATCTGTAATTTGATGGATTTCTTCCTGATGAAATAGTTTTAACTTTCAAAAGAGCAGCATATAAAAATTTTTTTAAACTAGGTATTATGATTATATATTTTAAGATAAACCAAAGGAGAAGACAAGAAAAAAAAAACTATTGCAAGACTTACTAACTACAGGAAATACCAATGTCGCTCAAGATACACTGTCAATACTGGTAGCTACACTGAAAGACACAAGTGTCAACATATATCATATAGCTTGACCCTCCTGCTGCTTGCTATAAATGTAGTATGAGTGGAATTCAGTGACAGAAACCAAAAAAAAGTAAAAGAACAAATTCCCTTTCATTTAAAAGCTGAGATAGTTATCAAAGGTGCAAAGAACACAATGGGAGAAGCTCAGAAATGAGATGGCACTTAAAGCAAAAAGGTATAAAATTAAGTATCTCTAAACAGCCTTTGATATTAACATTCTTGGAACTGTTACAGCACATATAGTACCAAAAATGCTAACTATGTTTGTATAAGCTCTGGCATAGGCAGGTTCTTAGTAAAATTTATCATTCATTAAACAAATGATTTAATATAAAGGTCTTCTGTTTTTCCTATGGTCAAACAACTTCCTGGCCACCTGACCATGCCTATAAAACCCTGAAGAGCCATTTGCCCTATGTGGTAAGGAGCACTGCTTTCCTCCTAGGCCATTCTGCCCTCTAGCCGTCACTTCACCTAGCCAGACTACACTAGGGAGCTATACGTCATGCACACAATTCCAGTCTCTTTATACCTAAGTAACCAGAATTTTTCAAACTTCACCAATCTATGAATATATATATTTGGGGATATATACATATATATATGCATCTCCCATTTCAATTGGCTCTTGATGATTCTAAGCTCCCAGTCATTTGGCCAACAACTCTAAGCTCTACCTACTTGACTGCCAGAAGCCTGACACCTGGCAGGATGGCACAAGAAAAAAGTTTCCATTTTTCTCAGGAATCAAAAGGAACACATGCAAGAGTCCATGGATGGATTAATCCTGATTTCTACTTCCCATCACAGGCCACCCAGATCCAGCCCTGATGGGTCTAGAGATGTGGTAATCAAAGAGGGGCCCACAAATTCCCTAATAACTACCCACTGGTAGCAATAGAAAACAATCACATCTTGTTGTCAAGAGGTAAGGATCTCTGCACATCTGAATACTAGAGGGCATTCCTTGTCAAGACAGTAAGCAGCATCCTCTTTCTTTGGGGAAAGAGTCTAAGGAAGAGTCAAATCCATTCTTCCTCAGTCTGCACAGGGGTACGTGTGCCCATTAAACCAAAGGAAGAACAACAGACTATGAGCAGAATTCATTTGTCACTTCTAAATCATTGCTTTTAGGAGAGGACAGATGACTCTTCCACACCCTGACCTCTTCTACCATCTGGATAACAATGAAGTTTATGATGGGGATAGTAACTCCATGAGATGGAAGAAGCCTTAATTTCTGAATTAATGCTTGCCAACCTGAAGCAGCCACAACTATTATGTAAGTAGGAAATAAGCTTTACTGAACCAGCCATTAAATTTTTGGATTTGTTACTGCAGACAGGGGCTTCCCTGGTGGTTCAGATGGTAAAGATTCTGACTGCAATGCAGGAGATCCAGGTTTGATCCCTGAGTCAGGAAGATCCCCTGGAGAAGGGAATGGTATCCACTCTAGTATTCTTGACTGGAGAATTCCATGGACAGAGGAGCCTGGCAGGCTACAGTCCACGGGGGCACAAAGAGTTGGACATGACTGAGTGACTAACACTGTTACTGCAGACTACCCTAACGGAAACAGGATCCCACAGTAAGGTTAATACTCTCTCAACCACTGTTCCTTTTTGCAATCTACTCTACAAAGAAATATATTGAGAAATCTATATGGACTCTCTATGGAACATCTTTAAAGCTCACATATATATACAATGCTTGCTACCTGTGGGGAGATTTCTAGTAGGTTTTCCATCCCCTAGAAATCCTTTATTTAAATCAGAATGCAAATAGTAAAATAGACAGTGTAGTACCATCAAACTACACCCACTGAAGGCATCAGCCTTTTAACTGGGTCTCAGGGACGGGGGAGCCTGGTGGGCTGCCGTCTATGGGGTCGCACAGAGTCGGACATGACTGAAGTGACTTAGCAGCAGCAGCAGCCTATTATACCAATCATCTAATTGGACCCTCACAACAAAACTGTGAAATAGATATTATCCCTATTTTACAGAAAGAAAAAACTGGAACAGTTTCCATAACTGTATAACAGACACAAATGGAAAACTAAACGTGGAATTTAACACTGTTTTAATAGATACCCAAAGCTAGCTCTTTTATTTATATAATACTTGGATTAGACTTCCAAGTTTTCCTAGACTTCTCCAAGTATTTACATATTTGTTGGTATACACAAGCTATAAAATAAACATTTCTTCATAGTATAATTAGGCCTTAAAATAAAGTCACTATTGCAATTCAGTAAAAATTTATTGGGCTTTTATTCTTACATATTATATATAATTAGGAGGGACACGTGTGTGATTCTCAATCAGACTTTTGCCCCCCACAGGACATTTGGCAATGTTGGAGACATTCATGGTTGTCAAAAATGGGGGAAGAAAATACCACTAGTGGAGAAGACCAAAAACACTGCTAAATATCCTACACTACATGAGAAAGTCCCTCAGAACAAAGAATTATCTGATTCAAACATCACAGTACCTAGGTTAAGAAACCCACCTTAGAGTAATTTACAATCTAGGGCAAAACTCTATACTCCAATGAAGCCCCTAAAATTTAGGATGACCATTTAAATTAAAAAGATGGCTCCAAAAAGATGCAAGGGTAGACCACATATTAAAAACACATACACTCATACACACACACATACCTATTAGACCTTGAAACTGTGTTTCTCAAAGGATGACAGGAGGCAGTGGTAAGATAACTAAATAGATGGAGGAGCAAACAAACCCTGTCAGACCTCAGGCAGCCCACATCAGAATTGAGAAGGGGCAGGGTTCTCGAAAATTACTCTTTAAAATTAAAATCAGGACTTCCTGGCAGTCCAGTGGTCAAGACTCCACACTCTCAATGCAAGCAGCACAGCTTGGGGAGCTAAGATCCCACATGCCACACAGTGTAGCCAAAAAATTAAAATGTAGTCACTTTCATTTTTTCTCAAAGACCTACTTGAAGGCATTATCCTACTAAATGAAAAGTGAATTTCCTGTGTTGTAAAAATATTTTTAAACATCAGTTATAATAGGTTGTGGACCTTATTCAGGGCCTTCTTTTCAAAGGAGCATCAAAATGGTTCTTAAGACCTCAATTTATTTTCTTCCTTATGTTAACTGCAAACTGGAACAAATGACTCAGATCTCTCAGTGGGACTCTTGGTAAAATTTGACAAAGAAGGCTAATACAAAAATATTAAGGCATGAAAAACGTAGTTAAAAACTCTCCATAAACATATCAGTAAGTTTTTCATAAAATTATAATCTATAATAAAGATGCCAAAAATAAGGCTAGATTATTTCTAAGAGCCTCTTCATTTCTGGTCCTATCACTTCATGGCAAACAGATGTGGGAAAAATTGAAACAGTGATAGATTTTATTTTCTTGGGCTCCAAAATCACTGCGGGTGGTGATTGCAGTCATGAAATTAAAAGACACTTGCTCCTTGGAAGAAAAGCTATAACAAACCTAGATAGCATAATAAAAAGCAGACACGTCACTTTGCCAACAAAGGTCTGTATAGTCAAAGCTATGGTTTCTCCAGTAGTTGTGTACAGATGTGAGAGTTGGACTATAAAGAAGCCTGAGCACTAAAGAATTGATGCTTCTGAACTGTGGTATTGGAGAAGACTCTTGAGAGTCCCTGGGACTGCAAGGAGATCCAACCAGTGCATCCTAAAGGAAATCAGTCCTGAATATTCAATGGAAGCACTAATGCTGAAGCTGAAGCTCCACTACTTTGGCTACCTGATGCAAAGAGCCGAGTCATTGGAAAAAACCCTGATGCTGGAAAAGACTGAGGACAGGAGGAGAAGGGGGTGACAGAGGATGAGATGGTTGGATGGAATCATCGACTCACGGGATATGTAAGTTTGAGCAAACTCCAGGAGATAGTGAAGGACAGGGAAGCCTGGCGTGCTGAAATCCATGGGGTTGCAAAGAGTCGGACACAACTAAGCAATTGAACAACAACAACAATTTCTAAAACTGTATGTATGACTCTACACATCAATATTTTGTATATCTTTAGGTGAGAACAATTTATGTTAGATAACAGGAAAAAAAACTAATTTTCTTATTAACATCTGTTCAGTGGGGTTAAAGGAATTCTCAAATATTGTGAGCTGCTAAGTTTATAGCAGTTATTTATATAGGCTGCTACAAATAAAACTAGGACATTTTTCTGAACCACAGATCTTAAAGAAATTTGGTATTGACTTTTCTGGTAGATGTTGACTATAACCAGATGCTAGTATATTACATTTTACAAAATATATGATCCTAAAATGATCTGAAATTTGAGTTTCTGAAAATAAAAGGTTTAAACTCACTGCTGACTTAAACTCACTAGGTGAATAATTTAAAATTATCCCATAAAAATTTTTACACTATGATTAAGTGTTTTGAAATGCGAGTAAACCAGTATGATTCTGAATGGAATTCTCTAATACGTTTATCTCTGTGACTACATGTGTTGGAATGTTTTAAAATCATATTTAAACTCTTATAAAGGCTTATTATAAGAGAAATACTCAACACTAATGTTCAAGACATTATTTTTTTTAACTCTTATTCTCTATAAAATTAATTCATAGATTATTCACAAATCGTCGGCTTTACTACATCTGTAATAAATTGTGAGGGTGTTCCTAGTGGCACAGATGGTAAAGGATCTGCCTATAATGCAGGAGACCTTAGTTCCAACCCTGAGTAGGAAAGATCCCATGGAAAAGGGAATGACTACCTACTCTAGTATTCTTGCCTGGAGAATTCCATGGAAAGAGGAGCCTGGAGGGCTACAGTCCACATGGTCGCAAAGAGTCGGACACGACTTAGTGATTAACACTTTTAATAAACTGTAAAAGATTACTGTATTCAGCCCTATGGAGAAAACTGTAAGTGGATTATATAATATAATTACAAAGCAAAATAACTAGTAAGAAGAATGAAAAAGTTAAAAAGTAAATAAATGACTTCATCAAAATGTAAAACATTTAATTTTTGTTGAGGATACAGTCGTGAAAAAAAGAGATAAAATCCCTGCCCAGATGCAGCTTAGAGGCTAGTGGACTGGAACATAATGAGCAGAATGTACATTCTAGCATACTTTACTAACAAACGAGTGTATGTCTCCATAAAAATTAATTGCATCATCCCTGTTCTAGGAACGTCAAGAATCTTTCCCCAGTTGATTGGCAAAAAAAAAACAATAGATTTCTTCCTTTCCACTGGAAAACACCCATCAGATCTTTGGTAGGATATATACTGTCATCAGTGAGAAGGAATCACCATTTCTGGGGTGTTCTCCTTCCTTCAGCATGGCAGTGTGCAACAAGATATGTTGGATGAAATGAGTGTTTCACAAATTAACTCCAGGGTGGCAATATCTAACAGTATACCAGTTAGACTATATACTCCTCTGGGTTGGGAGAAAAAAGCTAATTCAGGCACAGAGTGTCCAGAACTGGTATTAACATGACAGATCTTTATTCTTCTTTTCAGAGGCTTTAAACAGCTCCATACACAAGGAATGCATTCACTAAATATGTATTCACAAATTAGTTAATTTAGACATGTACAATAAAGTTTATATTAGAAAAGTTAAAGACAGGATAATAACAAAGTGATACAGAAATGGTATAATGATAAAGCAAGCTTTCTTTAAAGATTTTAAACCCTTCTCATAGATTTTTTTTTTTTTTTAAAGAGACACAATATAAGCCAGATGTGTCCTCTCTCTCTCTCTCTCTCTCTAATGGCTTTTTGGGGGGCTCATTTGTTGTTTTGAAATAATTTTCTTATAAAATTACCAGCAATTGCACTGCCATAGCTTAGCCAGAAAGCAAAAGGAATGCCTGTGACTTCACTGGTTTGAAGGGATACACACAAATCTGTTCCATTCACATATTTTTCTGACAGATTGCCTGATACCCATGGCACAGAAATTTTTTGTCCTAAAAAGATGAAGAAAGCAGGAGACGGTCAACTTTTTACTCAAAGTCAAGCAAAACAAAAGCAGAAATAATCAATTATTCCTTCACTCCCAGCAAGAAATGCCACCACAGTGCAGCATTCAACACAAACATTACTTCCAGTACTTGATAACAGCCCTACTACATGGGTGCCTTCACCTGCTCCCTTACCATGATCCCTTAAAATAAGCTAATGTTCCAGGGCACCATTTTCTTCCTCTTTCCCCTTCTGCTTTTATATGAAGAAAAAAGAAAATTTACCTGAATGCTTCCAAGGCAGTGGTTCTCATTCTAACTACATGTTACCTATGGAAAACACTATAAGTTTCCTCAAAAAAAAAAAAAAAAATAGAACTACCAGATGATCCAGCAATTCCACTACTGGGTATTTATTCAAAGAAAAAAAAAAACACTAAATACAAAAAATAAATGTATCCCTTTGCTTATTGCAGCATTACTTATCATAGCCAAGATATGGAAGCAAACTAAGCAACCATCAATAGATGAATGGATAAAGAAGATGTGGTATACATATACAATAGAATACTCCTCAGCTATAAAAAAAAGAATGAAAATTTGCCACTTCCAACACACGGATGGACCTTAAGGGTATTATGCTAAGTAAAGTAAGTCAGAGAAAGACAAATACCATATGATTTTACTTATATGTGTGACCTAAAAAACAAAACAAATGAACAAACAGAGGCAGGTTACAGATACAGAAAATAAATAGGTGGTGGCCATAGGGGCTTAGCAGCAGAGGCATCAAAAAAAAAAAAAAAAAAAAGGTGAGGTAGATTAAAAGGTATAAACTTCCTGTTGCAAAATGAATGAATCCATAATTATGTAATATGCTTGTACAGTGACATATTATAACTAGACTTACTGCGGTGATAATCTTGAAATGCATATAAAAGAATCACTATTCGAGATCAGGGGCGGAAGCCGGGAGGAGCTACCCCACGCCCCCACGCCAGAAGCCAGGGGCAGCAGCCGAGAGGACCAACCCCACGCCCGAGGCCAGGGGTGGCGGCCAGGAGGACCAAGCCCACATCCAAGGAGCAGTGGCTGTGCTGGCGCAAGAGGGCCTAGAGGAGCTATCCCACGTTGAAGGTCAGGAAGGGCGGCGGTGAGGAGATACCCCTCGTCCAAGGTAAGGAACAGCGACTGCACTTTGCTCAAGCAGCCGTGAAGAGATACCCCACGTCCAAGGTAAGAGAAACCCAAGTTAAGATGGTAGGTGTTGCAAGAGGGCATCAGAGGGCAGACACACTGAAACCATACTCACACAAAACTAGTCAATCTAATCACTCTAGGACCACAGCCTTGTCTAACTCAATGAAAATAAGCCATGCCCGTGGGACCACCCAAGACTGGCAAGTCATGGTGGAGAGATCTGACAGAATGTGGTCCACTGGAGAAGGGAATGGCAAACCACTTCAGTATTCTTGCCTTGAGAACCCCATGAACAGTATGAAAAGGCAAAATGATAGGATACTGAAAGAGAAACTCCCCAGGTCAGTAAGCGCCCAATATGCTACTGGAGATCAGTGGAGAAATAACTCCAGAAAGAATGAAGGGATGGAGCCAAAGCAAAAACAATACCCAGCTGTGGATGTGACTGGTGATAGAAGCAAGGTCCGATGCTATAAAGAGCAATATTGCATAGGAACCTGGAATGTCAGGTCCATGAATCAAGGCAAATTGGAAGTGGTCAAACAGGAGATGGCAAGAGTGAATGTCGACATTCTAGGAATCAGCGAACTCAAATGGACTGGAATGGGTGAATTTAACTCAGATGACCATTATATCTACTACTGCAGGCAGGAATCCCTCAGAAGAAATGGAGTGGCCATCATGATCAACAAAAGAGTCCGAAATGCAGTAGTTGGATGCAATCTCAAAAACGACAGAATGATCTCTGTTCATTTCCAAGGCAAACCATTCAATACCACAGTAATCCAAGTCTATGCTGAAGAAGCTGAAGATGAACGGTTCTATGAAGACCTACAAGACCTTTTAGAACTAATACCCCAAAAAGATGTCCTTTTCATAATACGGAACTGGAATGCAAAAGTAGGAAGTCAAGAAACACCTGGACTAACAGGCAAATTTGGCCTTGGGATATGGAATGAAGCAGGGCAAAGACTAATAGAGTTTTGCCAAGAAAATGCACTGGTCATAGCAAACACCCTCTTCCAACAACACAAGAGCAGACACTACACATGGACATCACCAGATGGTCAACAGCGAAATCAGATTGATTATATTCTTTGCAGCCAAAGATGGAGAAGCTCTATACAGTCAACAAAAACAAGACCAGGAGCTGACTGTGGCTCAGATCATGAACTCCTTATTACCAAATTCAGACTTAAATTGAAGAAAGTAGGGAAAACCACTAGACCATTCAGGTATAACCTAAATCAAATCCCTTATGATTATACAGTGGAAGTGAGAAATAGATTTAAGGGCCTAGATCTGATAGATAAGAGTGCCTGATGAACTATGGAATGAGGTTCATGACCCTGAACAGGAGACAGGGATCAAGACCATCCCCATGGAAAAGAAATGCAAAAAAGCAAAATGGCTGTCTGAGGAGGCCTTACAAATAGCTGTGAAAAGAAGAGAAGCAAAAAGCAAAGGAGAAAAGGAAAGATATAAGCATCTGAATGCAGAGTTCCAAAGAATAGTAAGAAGAGATAAGAAAGCCTTCCTCAGCGATCAGTGCAAAGAACTAGAGGAAAACAACAGAATGGGAAAGAGTAGAGATCTCTTCAAGACAATTACAGATACCAAGGGGACATTTCATGCAAAGATCGGCTCAATAAAGGACAGAAATGGTATGGACCTATCAGAAGCAGAAGATATTAAGAAGAGGTGGCAAGAATACACAGAAAAACTGTACAAAAAAAGATCTTCATGACGCAAATAATCACGATGGTGTGATCACTCACCTAGAACCAGACATCCTGGAATGTGAAGTCAAGTGGGCCTTAGAAACCATCACTACAAACAAAGCTAGTGGAGGTGATGGAATTCCAGTTGAGCTATTTCAAATCCTGAAAGGTGATGCTGTGAAAGTGTTGCACTCAATATGCCAGCAAATTTGGAAAACTCAGCAGTGGCCACAGGACTGGAAAAAGTCAGTTTTCATTCCAATCCCAAAGAAGGACAATGACAAAGAATGCTCAAACTACCGCACAATTGCACTCAACTCACAGGCTAGGAAAGTAATGCTCAAAATTCTCCAAGCCAGGCTTCAGCAACATGTGAATCGTGAACTTCCAGATGTTCAAGCTGGTTTTAGAAAAGTCAGAGGAACCAGAGATCAAATTGCCAACATCCGCTGGATCATCAAAAAAGCAAGAGAATTCTGGAAAAACATTTATTTCTGCTTCATTAACTATGCCAAAGCCTTTGACTGTGTGGATCACAATCAACTGTGGAAGATTCTTCAAGAGATGGGAATACCAGACCACCTGACCTGCCTCTTGAGAAACCTGTATGCAGGTCAGGAAGCAACAGTTAGAACTGGATATGGAACAACAGACTGGTTCCAAGGAGGAAAAGGAGTACGTCAAGGCTGTATATTGTCACCCTGCTTATTTAACTTATATGCAGAGTACATCATGAGAAATGCTGGGCTGGAAGAAGCACAAGCTGGAATCAAGATTGCCAGGAGAAATATCAATAACCTCAGATATGCAAATGAAACCACCCTTATGGCAGAAAGTGAAGAAGAACTAAAGAACCTCGTGATGAAAGTGAAAGAGGAGAGTGAAAAAGTTGGCTTAAAGCTCAGCATTCAAAAAACAAAGACCATTGCATCCGGTCCCATCATTTCATGGCAAATAGATGGGGAAACAGTGGAAACAGTGGCTGACTTTATTTTGGGGGGCTCCAAAATCACTGCAGATGGTGACTGCAGCCATGAAATTAAAAGACCCTTGCTCCTTAGAAGGAAAGTTATGAACAACCTAGACAGAATATTAAAAAGCAGAGACATTATGAGAGAGTAATTTCCTAGGTAGGTTGATAAAAAGTCCAGGGGTCCCCAAGGAGAGAGGGGTCTGGAATTCTCAAGGAGGAAGAATGGACAGACTTTTTTTTCCTCTACATTCCTTAGGATTAGATAACAATAATGTATACTGCCTGAGGACAGTCTCTGCAATAAACCTTCTGGCTAATTCTGTTATCTTAAAATGTAAATTATGGGAGTAGGTCTGGTGAGGTCTTTACAACCTCCAGAAATACTTTAGATTCTTTGGAGAATATATAACTCCATTGCTAACACTAGCAAGCAGGTACTCTTTCTGCCCTCTTCTGATGTCTATGTCAGAAGCTTTCTCTATCTCCTTTATACTTTAATAAAACTTTATTACACAAAAGTTCTGAGCGATCAAGCCTCGTCTCTGGCCCCAGATTGAATTCTTCTCCTCCAGAGGCCAAGAATCCTGGCATCTTTTCGTGATTCAGCAACAACCTTTCAATTACTTCACCAACAAAGGTCCATTTAGTCAAGGCTATGATTTTTCCAGTAGTCATGTATGGATGTGAGAGTTGGACGTTAAAGAAAGCTGAGCACAGAAGTACTGATGTGGTGCTGGAGAAGACTCTTGAGAGTCCCTTGTACTGCAAGGAGATCCAACCAGTCCATCCTAAAGGAGATCAGTCCTGGGTGTTCATTGGAGGAACTGATGTTGAAGCTGAAACTCCAACACCTTGGCCACGTGTTGCAAAGAGCTGACTCATTTGAAAAGACCCTGATTCTGGGAGGGATTGGGGGCAGGAGGAGAAGGGGACGACAGAGGATGAGATGGTTGGATGGCATCACCAACACAATGGACATGGGTTTGGTGGACTCTGGGAGTTGGTGATGGACAGGGAGGCCTGGCGTGCTGAGGTTCATGGGTTCGCAAAGAGTGGACACGACTGAGCAACTGAACTGAACTGGAAAACCTCTTCAAGAAAAGTAGAGATACCAAGGGAACATTCCATGCAAAGATGGGCTCAATAAAGGACAGAAATGGTATGGACTGAACAGCAGCAGAAGATATTAAGAAGAGGTTGCAAGAATACACAGAAAAACTGTACTAAAAAGATCTTCATGACCCAGATAATCACGATGGTATGATCACTCACCTAGAGCCAGATATCCTGGAATGTGAAGTCAAGTGGGCCTTAGAAACCATCACTATGAACACAGCTAGTGGAGGTGATAGAATTCCAGTTGAGCTATTTCAAATCCTAAAAGATGATGCTGTGAAAGAGCTGCACTCAATATGTCAGCAAATTTGGAAAACTCAGCAGTGGCCACAGGACTGGAAAAGGTCAGTTTTCATTCCAATCCCAAAGAAGGACAATGACAAAGAATGCTCAAACTACCGCACAATTGCACTCAACTCACAGGCTAGGAAAGTAATGCTCAAAATTCTCCAAGCCAGGCTTCAGCAATACGTGAACCATGAACTTCCAGATGTTCAAGCTGGTTTTAGAAAAGGTAGAGGAACCAGAGATCAAATTGCCAACATCCGCTGGATCATCAAAAAAGCAAGAGAATTCTGGAAAAACATCTACTTCTGCTTTATTGACTATGCCAAAGCCTTTGACTGTGTGGATCACAATAAACTGTGGAAAATTCTTCAAGAGATGGGAATACCAGACCACCTGACCTGCCTCTTGAGAAATTTGTATGCAGGTGAGGAAGCAACAGTTAGAACTGGACATGGAACAACAGACTGGTTCCAAGGAGGAAAAGGAGTACGTCAAGGCTGTATATTGTCACCCTGCTTATTTAACTTATATGCAGAGTACATCATGAGAAATGCTGGGCTGAAAGAAGCACAAGCTGGAATCAAGACTGCCTGGAGAAATACCAATAACCTCAGATATGCAGATGACACCACCCTTAAGCAGAAAGTGAAGAAGAACTAAAGAGCCTCTGGATGAAAGTGAAAGAGGAGAGTGAAAAAGTTGGCTTAAAGCTCAACATTCAGAAAACTAAGATCATGGCATCCATTCTCATCATTTCATGGAAAATAGATGGGGAAACAGTGGCTGACCTTATTTTGGGGGGCTCAAAAATCACTGCAGATGGTGAGTGCAGCTGTGAAATGAAAAGACGCTTACTCCTTAGAAGGAAAGTTATGACCAACCTAGACAGCATATTAGAAAGCAGAGACATTACTTTGCCAAGAAAGGTCTGTCTAGTCAAGGCTATGGTTTTTCCAGTGGTCATGTATGGATGTGAGAGTTGGACTATAAAGAAAGATGACCCTGAAGAATTGATGCTTTTGAACTGTTTTGTTGGAGAAGACTCTTGAGAGTCCCTTGGACTGCAAGGAGATCCAACCAGTCCATCCTAAATTCCATCAGTCCTGGGTGTTCACTTAAAGGACTGATACTGAAACTCCAGTACTCTGGCCTCCTGATTTGAAGAGTTGACTCATTTGAAAAGACCCTGATGCTGGGAAAGATTGAGGGCAGGAGGAGAAGGGGACGACAGAGGATGAGATGGTTGGATGGCATCACCGACTCAATGGACATGGGTTTGGGTGGACTCTGGGAGTTGGTGATGGACAGGAAGGACTGGTGTGCTGCGGTTCATGGGGTCACAAAGAGTCGGACACGACTGATCGACTCAACTGAACTGAACTGAACAGCGTAATATATGCTTAAAGTCTGTTGTAGAAAAAGTATTTAATGTGTGATATAACATAACGCACCTTTTGTGCTCAGGCTCAAAAGACTTGGACATGACTTAGTGAGTAAACAACAATAATGTTGTCTTATAGGAACCAATACAACATTGTAGGTCAATCATACTTCAAAAACCAAAAAACAAATTTACAGAAAAAGAGATCAGGTACGTGTGGTTACCAGAGACGGGGTTGGGTGAATTGGATGAAGGTGGTGAAAAGGTCCAAACTTCCAGTTATATAAGATAAATAAGTACTAATGATGCAATGTACATCATTACATAAATATAAATAAGACTACTAAACATTTTGTATGGAAGAGAGTAAATTCTAAGAGTTCTTATCACAAGGGAAAAAGTTTTTCTATGTCTTTAATTTTGTATCTTTATGAGATGTTAAAGTTCACTAAACTTATTCATGATATACATCAGTCAAATCATTATGTTTACACTTATACAGTGCTGTATGTCAATTATATCTCAATTACCGCACTTACTCAGTGCTGTATGAATTACCTATGGAACCAACCATTATCAAGCCCCACTTCAAACCAGTAATATATCAGAATCTCTGGGGGTCTCACCATATTGGTAATTTTAAAAAGTGATTCTAAAGAAAAACCAGGGTCGAAAACCAAAGTTTTGGTTAAAAAAAAAAAAATCAGGAGACTGGGAGCTGCTTCCCCTTAACTTTAAATTATTCCTATAAAAATTTATATAAAGATTAAGGGATCTCACCAACAGAGAAACTTCTTGTTTGAGTACTGAGGGACCAAACAAATATAATATTTTTGTTTCCTAATCAGAAAGTTTTCAGATTGAAGAAACATACCCTTTTAAAATATCATGGTTTAGTATATGGTAGACTTTAATTTCTAAATGATTTTGCTTAGACTCAATAATGAAGGTTTTTTTTTTTTTTTTTACCTAAAGTACAGGATAGTAACTGAGCAACTATGTTTTGTAACAACTAACAGAACCAGGAAATTGTATTTCCTTGTTCGTTTTAGAGAGAGGCATGCACCTACCTTTTATGCATGATTCTTCATATTAATAGGGACACAAAGTAATTACTCATGACTTTTTCCTAACAGGTTTGAATCTGAAAACAGATTCCAATACTGAAAACAGAAGAAAACAATTGTCATCTTTAGTCACTAAGAATTATGTCTCACTAACATAATTACTAATGAATCCAAAAATAAAATAGAAATAATAACACTTTTAAAGGCAATTTTCTGCAGATTAGTTCTTATATACTTTTTAAACATGTGTCCTTTACATGCATCTGGTGGGGCTTTTTGATAAGCTACAACGACACTGGTAATTCTCCAATCATAAAGCCTCAAGATCAGGTTCCCATAGACATGTACACTGGATACTACTGCAGTGTGGCTATTAACAGAATTATGAGGCTGGCCTCTTCTTTTCTAGACATAGATATTACAGGTATCACTGATGGAATGTAATGGAATGTAAATAAACAGTAAATCGATGTATGCTTTCACTACAGTGTAAAGACATCAGAAGAGCACACACCATATACAGGCAAGTTAAATACCTACAATTCCATTCAATTAGTGAGTCTTGGGTTGAAAACATACCTGATTTCTTTCTGTTTCTGATCTGTTCTTCCTAGGAGATGGTATTTCTTCTTTCATATTTATTTCTGATCTTAGGCCACATAAAAGCTTTCAACTCTATATTTTTCTCTTAGCTCTGGTTCAAAATCCACGAATACATCTTCAGGTCTAAGCTATTCTCCTTGCCTTCACCTGAGCATTCTTTCAGTGAAGATTCCTACATTCTCCTAACAGGCACCCCCAACAAGATTTTCCTTTCATTTTAGCCAACTAGCACCTTCCTCAGGTACCATTTTCTCGTGCCTTACCTAGACACCCATCCCCACTATCTCTCAACTTTTTTTTGCTTTCTAGAATCTACAAGTCTTAGATAGACTCCCATATGGCTCATAACCCTGACTTCTTCTTTGAAAGCCTTTTTAAGTGGAATATTGTATCAACACACTTCACTTCGTGTAGAAAGAAACTGTATTCTGTATTATTATAATTTTTGTAGTAATATTCATATACTTGAAATACTATACTCATATACTTTTAGCCACATATTTTTTAACAGTTTGAAGCCTCCCCTCAACCATTCCCCAATGGTTTCAGTATGAAAAGCAGTTTTCACTTCCGCAAAGTATTCTGAAGAGCTAGCTAGTTCCTCTTAACAGATCAACATCAGTGTTTACCACAGGTGAAGCCACTTTACAATCACCACAGAGAGGGCACTTTTTACTAAAGTTCTCTTTTCTAAAAAGCATGGCTTGTGAGGGACAAGTGAATGCTAAAACATTTCAAATAATTCTGTCAGTGATTAACATTTAGAACAGACAAACCTGAATTAATGCCATCACTCAGAACACTAAAGTTTCCTTTGTTTGTTTTTGTTTCTCAAATGTGCCTCTGGAAAAAGAGAGCTTACTATCAGATTTTAATGACCTTTGCTGTCCTTAACACAAATTAGAAAACCTGTGATATAGGTACACTTCAGGTTTCAGAAGGCAATAAAAAGTAACTCCTTTCAAACTGATGACCAAAAAACACTAATCAAAAACATAAGGAATATGGAAAATGAAACACAATTAATACTAAAGAAATAAGGCTAACAAATAAAAACAAAATTTGTGTTTCAACTGATTTCAGTTCAGTCGTTCAGTTGTCTCCGACTCTTTGCGACCCCGTGGACTGCAGCACGCCAAGCTTCCCTATCTATCACCAACTCCCGAAGTCCGCCCAAACCCATGTCCATCAAGTCAGTGATGCCATCCAACCATCTCATCCTCTGTCATCCCCTTCTCCTCCTGCTACCAATCTTTCCCAGCATCAGGGTCTTTTCCAATGAGTCAGCTCTGCGCATCAGGTGGCCAAAGTACTGGAGTTTCAGTTTCAGCATCAGTCCTGCCAATGAATATTCAGGACTTGAGGACATTCCTTGAGGATTGACTGGATGGATCTCCTTGCAGTCCAAGGGACTCTCAAGAGTCTTCTCCAACACCACAGTTCAAAAGCATCAGTTCTTCGGCGCTCAGCTTTCTTCATAGTCCCAACTCTCACATCCATACATGACTACTGGAAAAACCATAGCCTTGACTGGATGGACCTTTGCTGGCAAAGTAATGTCTCTGCTTTTTAATATGCTGTCTAGGTTGGTCATAACATTTCTCCCAAGGAGTAAACATCTTTTAATTTCATGGCTGCAATCACTATCTGCAGTGATTTTGGAGACCAAAGAAATAAAGTCGGACACTGTTTCACTGTTTCCCCATATATTTGCCATGAAGTGATGGGACCAAATACCATGATCTTAGTTTTCTGAATATTGAGCTTTAAGCCAACTTCTTCACTCTCCTCTTTCACTTTCATCAACAGGCTCTTTATTTCTTCTTTGCTTTCTGCCATAAGGGTGGTATCATCTGACTATCTGAGGTTATTGGTATTTCTCCCGGCAATCTTGATTCTAGCTTGTGCTTCCTCCAGCCCAGCATTTCTCATGATGTACTCTGTATATAAATTAAATAAGCAGGGTGACAATATACAGCCTTGACGTACTCCTTTTCCTATCTGGAACCAGTCTGTTGTTCCATGTCCAGTTCTAACTGTTGCTTCCTGATCAACTGATTTAAACCATTGCAAAAATCCCTCAAGATATCATTTTATTCTCCTCATATTCACTGTGGGAGTCACATGACAATTAGATCTGTTAAAAATCTCATAACTTGTTTCTTTTCAATGTATTATATGACACAAAGGTTCTTGTTCCCTGGAAGATTTAATACCTTTTGACTTTCAACTTTTCTGCCTGTATATAAATGCTTATCACTGTGATGGTTATTCAGGATGAGAGGGGAAAAGACCAGTTCGAAAAGCTTCAAATTTTCTATCTCAAAAATGAACGATTTTTCTTTCAATAGTTAAAGCAACAGCTACATGAAAATCCAAGGCTTAATGATAATGCCGGCCAAGTCCTTGTTTACAACAGCCTTCCTGATTCAACTGCAAGCACACTTCCAAATCTAAACGATATGAGCCCCCTGAAACATGTGACCTCCAGACGAACCTCCCATCAGTCAAAATTCTTATCTGTAAAACATCAAATTACCAGAGCAGCAATAACAGATCTGGGAATCACTGTTTTCTCACCATCTGTTTATATCAGAAACAGATTATTGAGCTAAGGATGTCTTAAGACACAGGGCCCTAGACAAGAGAATTATGATGACATGATTAAACATATAAATATATATCTCTCTCTCAAAATTAACCTCTGAAATTGTATTATCTCCATTGAGGACAGTGTCACTTCCTCATGATTTCCTTGAATCAAAACTGAAAGTCAGTTCTAATAAAAGTTAATGAAAGCAAATAGATTGTGTCACTTTTTAAAACATAATATCCAGAGACGGTTTAGAATCAGCAAAAAGAACACTGGCTTCAGAGTTCTGTCACTTAACTAGCTGTGTAACTTTGACACAGTCAATTAATCTATCTGTATCACTTCCTTTAGCTGGCTACCTACCTTACAGTGAAGCTGAGACAGCAAACCAGGTAACATGCATGAAAACCCTTCCCAAATTGCTCTTTATAAATGTTAGTAATCAGTCCAAAAACTACAAATTTTATTCCCAATAGGTGATAAATTTTCACCTGGATAAAGGTAAAAAAAATCAAATTTAAGTTATTTAGATGATAAGAAGAATAGACAGAAAAAAGCATCAAATACCACATTAAAAATACAAGACTTTTCCCTATTTGCAGGGCAGCAATGGAGATGCAGACATAAAGAAAGAACTTGTGAACTACAAGGAGGGAAGGAGAGGGTGGGATGAATGGAGAGCGTAGCATAGAAACGTATACACTACCATATGTAAAATAGACAGCTGGTGGGAATTTGCTGTGTGACTCAGGGAGCTCAAACCCGTGCTCTGTGATGACCTAGAGGGGTGGGGTGGGGTCAGAGGCGGGAGGGAGGTTCAAGAAAGAGAGGACATATGTATATCCATGGCTGATTCATGTTGCATTAAAAAATATAGGACTTTTTAAAAATTAAAAATTCTAATCAGTGTTAGCAAGGAATGACTACTAAGAGACAGCACAAGTAGAGAGTGAACATATGTTCACTTCTCTTGTTCTGTAAAGTAGAACAGCTCAAATAGTTATATCATCAACAATTTCTTTTGAAATATCTTTTTGGGTTTAGTTCATTTGTTCAAAGGCAAATATTAATTGAGCCTCTAATAGTTACAATGGATGTGTCTCAAAGGAAATCTTAACTCTAAAATTACACCACATATAATATATATGTATAACTAAATTATATAATATAATGTATTACTAAATATAATGTATAACTAAATTATTTGGTGTTTTCTTCTGAGTTCGTTTTTTCAGTAAGAAGGAGAAAATAAAATAGCAGCAACATTATTCTTCAATATTGAAATCTAGCTACAATTGGTAGACTGAAAGTGAGTGAATCTACCCTGCCTCTTCACCTCTCATTCAACTATGGTGACTGTCCCATTGCTACACTATAGACCACACTAATAAAGCAGTGCAGGAACACAGGATGGGTTTCAGGGGGAAATGACTAAGTGTAAGCTCTTAGATTCTGATTGCCGACAGCCCCAGGTGCACACAAAGCAGATTGTTGCCAAGAAATACAGTGCAAGCTGTTGACACTCTGCTTCCTTCAATATGAAAACTTCCCCAACAACCCAAGGTCACAACCAATTATCTAAATACTAAGTAGAGTTCAAAGTACAACATTCTTTAGAATATCGTCCAAGTAGTTTCCAGGAGATTAAATAACATAACCACAATAAGAGGAATGAGGAATAAAATCTAGGTATATAACCATCTGCATACAGAATTCTTATAAAATGCATAAGCTGACATCTATCATATAGAAGCAATGAGAAAGCAGAATAAACCAAAGTGCTGGACTGGTTTAAAACAAACTATTGTAAAACTGTTTAAACAGCTATAAGTTACAATACAATCCATGAGAGTTCAATGCACTACACAAAGGCTAATAGAAAATGAATGGAGTTCTCTAAGAATCTCAGGCTGAAACAGCTCAAAATCAAAGGGACCTTTTTTCTTTCTTTCTTTCTTTTTCCCCAGTCAAGCTGACCTAAGGAAAATAAGACACTGAGTTTGGATAGAAGAGGTCTTATTTCAAATGCCAAAAAAGCCCATATGAACAAGATGTTTAAGATTCATTACTTTCAGACAAAACACTTGACCCTTCTAGAAGTTAGTTTCCTCACATGTAAAATGAGAGGGGTAAATAGTTCACTGGTCTTCATATTTTATTTTCAGAAGTACCAGATTGCTTCAGGGTTAGGTGGAAACCAAGCCAGCTCCAAACCTCACTTAAATGAGAGCAGATGAAGTTTTAACTAGTTTCTATATTGGAGTCCTGTGTAGAATTGTAGAATTTCATTTGGAAAAAAAAAGAGGGAGAAGAGTTTTGCTGCTGAAAATAATTATTCAGAAGACAATAAAAATAAATAACCTCAGATCCCATTTATTTAAGATCATGATTGCAATAAGTACTTCTATTGAAAACAGATACTGTTTTACTTCTGCCATAATGCCCCCTCACCATAAACAACTAGAAAATTGGAAAAAGATAGTTTTTCAGACATTGAGACAGACAACAGGCAGCCCAGGACTTATGACCTGCGAGTGAAGAAAAACAGGCAGTGAAACTCTTCTTCCAGGAGGTACTTTCCACAATCAGAGTGCAGGAAGGGGAGCCTCCTGAAAGGAGATCATGAAAGTCTCAATGAATTGAGGAGACAGAAGTTAAGATTTAGGGGAAACAAAAGAGGCTGGAGTTTGTGGGGGAGAATATCAGAGAGTTGGGATGTTGGCAAAGAAAAAGCTACAGAAATCTGCACAGAGGTCCCTTGATTCAATGGCTGACAAGTAAACTACCCATATGTATGAAGAAAACTCCATGAGGTTTGGTGAGCCATCTGGGAGCTGGAAACTAAATAATTCCCAATGGTCTCACTGGGCTGGGAGACTAGGTTCAGATGGACATGAGTGCAGTAACACTGAAACCCCAGACACTAAGCAGATACCTCAGAAGGGTCATATCTTAGTAGCGCTAACCTAGCCTACATAATGGAGAAGGAAATGGCAACCCACTCCAGTACTCTTGCCTGGAGAATCCCAGGGATGGCGGAGCCTGGTGGGCTGCCGTCTATGTGGTAGCACAGAGTCGGACACGACTGAAGCGACTTAGCAGCAGCAGCCTACATAAAGGTGTTGCTCAGTTCAGTTCAGTCACTCAGTCATGTCCGACTCTTTGTGACCCCATGCTTCCCTGTCCCATCACCAATTCCTGGAGCTTCCTCAAACTCAGGTCCACTGAGTCGGTGATGCCATCCAATCATCTCATCCTCTGTCATCCCCTTCTCCTGCTAGACCCAACCCAACAAAGCTTCGAAAAAAAGTCTCAAAAAAACCAAGCTAAAGCACAACAACTTAGGCACCACCTGAAACAAATTTTTAAAAATCTAAAGGAACACAATAAAAATCCAAATATTTAATAGCATAATAGTCACACAATACAAAAAATTCCAGGTGTTATGAGTAAAATGATAAAAATGAGATCCATAAATGTGTGGGGGGAAAAGAGAGAAAACAGACCCCAAGATGCAAAAAATAATAAACTCAGCAAACGAGGAAACTTTAAAACAGCTTATACGTATAGGCTCAAGTGTTTAGAATATGATAAAAAGGAAAGTGGAAGGCATAAAAATGGAACTTGGGGAGACAAAAAACACAATACCTGAAGTGAAAAGATTAGTAAGTTTAAAAACACAGTAAATAACAAAAGTGGAAGAGAGAAATTTTAAAAGAACTGTAAAAATGAATACAGCCTAGGTAACCTGTGGGACAATATTAACCAGTCCGATATATGCACAATTAGAATCGAAAAGGAAAGAAGGTCAGAAAAAGCATTTGAAGAAATAATGGCCAATAATTTACCAGGTTTTTATAAAAATAATAAACTCTCAGCTAGAGTTCAAGTAGGATATACACAATGAAAACCACACCAGAGAACATCAAATCACATTACTGGAAATCAGTGATAAAGTCTTTAAGCAGCTGTAGGCATACTTTAAATAGCCTACATGGGAATCTTTTATCAGATATATGTCAGGCAAACACTTTCTCACAGTATTCTTACTCATTTTCTAACAGTTCCTTTTGATGAGAAGATTACAGTTTTTATCAAACCCAATTTATCAATTTCCTTTTTAGGGTTAGTGCTTTCTATGTCCTATATAATTAATCATTTCCTATCTTCAGGCCATGAAAATATTCTCCTATGATCTCCTATGATCCATCATAAATTAATGTTTATATATATCATGAACTAAAGTTCAAGGTACATTTTTTCCCCAAATATACACGCAATTGTTCCAGCCAGACTAGAAAACACCATAATTTATGGAACATTGCAAGGAGTACACAGAATGGCCTTGCCTCACTAGTGAAGAATAATGAGCCATGGACTAAATACTGCTCTTGCCCTGCCTAACAAATATTTAAAAGCAAGCTCCAAAAGAATAAAATTGTTTCCAAGTAAATTAACTGCATCAAAACCTCAACAATATTAATATAAATACAAAAATGTTTAGTACCCAATAATGTCTGGCATCCAATCAAATATTCTAAGAAATTTAAAGAAGCAGAAAAACTTGAACCATGACATTGAGATCAATCAATCAACTGAAGCTAACCAAGAATTGACACAAATTGCAGAAATTGTAGATATGGACATGAGATGATCATTTTAACTGTACCAAGTGGTCAAAAAGTTAAGAAGAAATATGCAATATTTAGGGATAAATCTGGCCAAAAAATGAGCAACAGTGTACACTGAAAATTACTAAACTTCTCAGAGCAATTTAAATTAAATTAAAAATGGAGAGCTACATTTTGTTAATGAAAATTCAATATTGTTACAATGTAAGTTCTCCCCAAACTGATAAACAGATTCAAATCAAAATACCAGCACGTTCTTTTGTAGAAATTGACAAGCTAATTCTAAAATTCATATGGAAATTCACATTACCTAGAAGACCCAAACAACTTCAGAAAAGAAGAACGTACTGTGAAGGCTAACTCTTTCTGACTTTTAGACACTATAAAGCTACACAACACAATGTACAGGCAGTGTCCAGAAACAGACCCAGACGTATATGGACAACTGATTTTTAGCAAAGGCAACTCAGTAGAAAAAGATAATCTTTTCAATGAAAGATACAGAACCACTAGATATCCATATGAAAAAAATACCGAATATTGATCCATATCTCACAGCATGTATAAAATTAACTCAAAATGTTATCATATACTTAAAACCAAAAACTATACAAATCTAGAAGGAAACACAGAATATTTTTGTGACCTTGGGTAAACCAAAGACTTCTTAGATAGGATACCAAAAGATGATTCACAAAAGAAAAAACTATAAAACTGTACTTCAAATTTTATACAGCTTCTTCTATCCAAATATACTGTTAAGAGAATAAAGGGACAGGCCAAACACTTGGAAAAAGTGTTTGCCAATACATATATCTGATAAAGGACTCTTATCCAGAATATATAACAAACTTTTAAAACTCAACAATAAGAAAACAAACAACTTAACTTTAAAAATTGGTAAAATATTTCATCAGACATTCACAAAACAAGACATATAGATGGCGAAAAGGAATAAAAGATGCTTGATATCATTAGTCATTACAGAAATTCAAACTAAAACCACAATAACATTCTCTTATACACCTATTAGAACGACTAAAATTAAAGATTGAGCACATCACATCAGAAGTAAAGGAACTAGAATTCTCACACACTGTTAGTGGAAAAATAGAATGGTACAGCCCTTTTGGAAAACAGCTTGACAATTTCTTTAAAAGTTAAATATATGGTAACAAAGAGAAAATAGAGAAATTAAGGAAACAATTTCATTCACCATTGCAACGAAAAGAATAAAATACTTAGGAATAAATCTACCTAAAGAAACAAAAGACTTGTATATATAAAACTATAAAATACTGATGAAATAAATCAAAGATGACACAAACAGATGGAGAGGTATACCATGTTCATGGATCAGAAGAATCAATATAGTGAAAATGAGTATACTACCCAAAGCAATCTATAGATTCAATCCAATCCCTATCAAGCTACCAATGGTATTTTTCAGACAACTAGAACAAATAATTTCACAATTTGTATGGAAATATAAAAAACTTCAAATAGCCACAGCAATCTTGAGAAAGAAGAATGGAATTGGAGGAATCAACCTGCTTGACTTCAAACTATACTACACAGCTACAGTCATTAAGACAGTATTGTACTGGCACAAAGACAGAAATGTAGATCAATGGAACAAAATAGAAAGCCCAGAGATAAATCCATGCACCTATGGACACCTGGCTCAGACAGTAAAGCATCTGCCTACAATGTGGGAGACCAGGGTTCAATCCCTAGGTTGGAAAGATCTCCTGGAGAAGGAAATGGCAACCTACTCCAGTATTCTTGCCTGGAAAATCCCGTGGAAGGAGGAGCCTGGTAGACTACAGTCCATGGGGTTGCAAAGAGTTGGACACAACTGAGCTACTTCACTTTCTTTTCTTCATGGATACCTTATCTTTGACAAAGGAGGCAAGAATATACAATGGAGAAAAGACAATCTCTTTAACAAGTGGTGCTGAGAAAACTGGTCAAGCACTTATAAAAGAATGAAACTGGGAACACTTTCTAACACCATACACAAAAATAAACTCAAAATGGATTAAAGATCTAAATGTAAGACCAGAAACTATACAACTCCTAGAGGAAAACATAGGCAAAACACTCTCTGACATAAATCACAGCAGGATCCTCTATGACCCACCTCCCAGAGTAATGGAAATAAAAGCAAAAATAAACAAATGGGACATAATTAAACTTAAAAGCTTTTGCAAAATGAAGGAAACTATAAGCAAGGTAAAAAGACAGCCTACAGAATGGGAGAAGATAATAGCAAATGAAGCAACTGGCAAAGAATTAATCTCAAAAATATACAAGTAGCTCATGCCACTCAATTCCAGAAAAATAAACGACCCAATCAAAAAATGGGCCAAAGAACTACACAGACATCTCTCCAAAGAAGACATACAGATGGCTAACAAACACATGAAAGATGCTCAACATCACTCATTATCAGAGAAATGCAAATCAAAACCACAATGAGGTACCAGCTCACAATGGTCAGAATGGCTGCTATCAAGAACTCTACAAACAATAAATGCTGGACAAGGTGCAGAGAAAGGGAACCCTCTTACACTGTTGGTGGGATTGCAAACTAGTACAGCCACTACGGAGAACAGTGTGGCGATTCCTTAAAAAACTGGAAATAGAACTCCCATACGACCCAGCAATCCCACTGCTGGGCATACACACTGAGGAAACCAGAATTGAAAGAGACATGTGTACCCCAATGTTCATCGCAGCACTGTTTACAATAGCTAGGACATGGAAGCAACCTAGATGTCCATCAGTAGACAAATGGATAAGAAAGCTGTGGTACATATGCACGATGGAGTATTACTCAGCCATTAAAAGAATACATTTGAATCAGTTCTAATGAGGTGGATGAAACTGGAACCTATTATACAGAGTGAAGTAAGTCAGAAAGAAAAACACCAACACAGTATATTAACACATATATATGGAATTTAGAAAGATGGTAATGATAACTCTGTATGTGAGACAGCAAAAGAGACACAGATGTAAAGTACAGACTTTTGGACTCTGTGGGAGAAGGCAAGGGTGGGATGATTTGAGAGAATAGCATTGAACATGTATGTTATCATATGTGAAATAGATCACCAGTCCAGGTTCGATGTATGAGACAGGGTGCTCAGTGCTGGTGCTCTGGGACAACCCTGAGGGATGGGATGGGGAGGGAGGTGGGAGGGGGGTTCAGGATAGGGAACACATGTACACCCATGGCTGATTCCTGTCAATGTATGGCAAAAACCACTACAGTATTGTAAAGTAATTAGCCTCCAATTAAAATAAATTATTTTTTAAAAAAGGATCCTTTTGTAAAACAAACAAACAAAAAGTTAAATATACACTTACCATGTGACCCAATCAACCCACCCCTACATGTTTACCCAAAAGACAAGTGTATGCTTATACAAAAACTTGGATGCATACATTTTATAGCAACCTTATTTATAATATTTAAAATGTAAACAATTCCTACATCCACCATCAGGTAAACTGATATACAAATTGTGGTACAACATAAAATAGAATCCTCCTCAGCAATACAAGGGCTTCCCTTGTGGCTCAGTTGGTAAAGAATCCACCTGCAATGTGAGAGTCCTGGGTTCGATCCCTGGGTTGGGAAGATCCCCTGGAGAAGGGAAAGGCTACCCACTCCAGTATTCTGGCCTAGAGAATTCCATGGACTATGTAGTCCATGGAATCGCAAAGAGTCAGACATGACTGAGCAACTTTCACTGCACTTCACTTCAGCAATACAAAACAGTAAAGAACTGATGTGTGCACAACTTGAATAATTATACCGAACCAAAAGCCAGGCCAAAAAAGGGACATAGTCAATTATCCTACATATGTAAAATTCTAGAAAATAGAAATGAATCAATAATAACTGAGAGTATCTCACTAATTGTCTGAAGTGGAAGGTGGGGGATTACATAAGGACTCAAAGAAACTTGTATATGATGATATGTTCATTATCTTCATTGTGGTGATAATCTCATAAGCAGATACATTACATCCAAACTTACCAAACAGTATACTTTAAAGATGTGCAGTTTATTGGACATTGACTGTATCTCAATAAAGTTATCTTAAAAGAAGAAACCATAACCAATCAGGCTTTGAAAAGCAAAGGGGGAAATGGGAAAGAGAAATGGTGAACAACAACAATTTGGTAAACACTTAAAAAGATTTCCGCTGTGCAATATCCAAAGTATTATACATTGTTAGTCTTAACACCTTGAACCTCATTTGGCTCCATCATCCCAATGTTGTACTAGATCCAGATGCATGCTCCTACTATCACAAGAGCTTAGATGCAGTTATCTTTATGATCCAATCACTATCATGAATTTCAAATTCTATAATTTACTAGCTACAAAAGCAAAATAAACCATGCTTGACTTTCTAAAATTGGTGCTCTTTACATTATACTGCTTGGCCTCTGAAAATAACTGGGTCTATTGAGAAACATTTTATTAAGTGTCCAAAGGCTGATTTAAGATATACTCTTAGAAAAGATTTTTAATTGAAGTTTTTAATATTTTGATTGATTGAAAGCTTTATGAAGCACATTTAAATGGATCAAAACAGTCTTTTTCTAATTATGTTCAAAAAACTTCACAACTACTTTATTACCCAAATGCATATTAAATTTGTTTATAGCCAATAAATAGATTAAAATTTTCAACTAATGGGAGCACCTGACAAATATTTTCCAAATAAGTTGGCTACATATACAATAATTTGTATAATGGGAGAAAACATGAGACTTAGTAAATATGTGTTATAGATGCAATAAATGTCTACTCTGTTACATTAGGGGCTTCTCTGGTGGCTCAAAGGTCAAGAATCTGCCTGCAGTGTGGGAGACCTGGGTTTGATCCCTGGGTCAGGAAGATTCCCTGGAGAAGGGAATGGCAACCCACTACAGTATTCTTGCCTGGAGAATCCCCATGGACAGAGGAGCCTGGTAGGCTACAGTCCATAGGGTCGCAAAGAGTCAGACATGACTGAGCAACTAACACTTCACTTCACTTCACTGTTACATTAAAAAATGGTTCTCCAACTTCAGAGTGCAGCAGAATCACAGGGATGCTTTGTTGAAAAGAAGATAACTACCTTTAAAAGCAAGTTCTACGGTAAATCACTGTAAGGAAACGGAATGAGATGATTACAGTGTGCTCTGGTGAAAAAATATGGACTCTACAGTATACACCACTCCTTGCTATCTGATCCTAGTCTGTCTTTGAGCTATTTTACCACGCAGAGTAAGTTATAGATGACTGATTATCATAGATAACCAAGAGCAACGCAGATAATTCTTTTTTATAGAGAATCCGTCCAGTCAAGGAGGGTCAACGAGTCCCTGAATGGGCCGGAATGGAAAAGGCCAATTTTCTGACCATTTACAAATTCATTTCAATATTTCCTACACCACACAAATCTGGATATCTTTGACTTTCCTTTGAATTGGTTATAACATACAGCTGATTCCCTCACTAATAATGATTTAAATAATGATTCATCATGTGTTCAATATTTATAAAACTCCTTGTATATCTGTGAGTGATGATTTTACTTTTTTTTTTTAACTTCAAGAATGAGTTGTATAATATATATGATAAAGTGTTTTGCTTTTTCTGGTGTGGTGCCTGTATGAGCATCCACATGAACTCAGAAATGCACATTCTCAGGCTACATCCAGACCTACTAAATGAGAAAACGTGGAGGTAAGGGCCAGCAGTCTTGTCTAACAAGTCCTCCAGGTGATTCTGAAACAATTTAAAATTTAAAAATCCTAGGCTAAAGATTCAAAAAACTAAGATCATGGCATCCGGTCCCATCGCTTCATGGCAAATAGATGGGGAAACGGTGGAAACGGTGGCTGACTTTATTTTTTTGGGCTCCAAAATCACTGCAGATGGTGACTGCAGCCATGAAATTAAAAGACGCTTACTCCTTGGAAGGAAAGTTATGACCAACCTAGACAGCATATTAAAAAGCAGAGATATCACTTTGCCAACAATGGTTCATCTAGTCAAGGCTATGGTTTTCCCAGTAGTCATGTATGGATGTGAGAGTTGGACAATAAAGAAAGCTGAGCACCAAAGGATTGATGTTTTTGAACTGTGGTGTTGGAGAAGACTCTTGAAGAGTCTCTTGGACTGCAAGGAGATCCAACCAGTCCATCCTAGAGGAGATCAGTCCTGGGTGTTCACTGAAAGGACTGATGTTAAAGCTGAAACTCCAATACTTTGGCCACCTGATGCAAAGAGCTGACTCATTTGAAAAGACCCTGATGCTGGGAAAGATTGAGGGCGGGAGGAGAAGGGGACAACAGAGGATGAGATGGTTGGATGGCATCACTGACTCAATGGACATGGGTTTGGGTGGACTCTGGCAGTTGGTGATGGACAGGGAGGCCTGGTGTGTTGTGGTCCATGGGGTCGCAAAGAGTCAGACACGACTGAGAGACTGAACTGACTGAACTGAGGCTAAAGATGCCTTAAAATTGAGATAACCACTGGGTGGGGGGGCTAATTACATTTACTTTGATTTTTTTTTTTTTCTTGTCAAAGGGATCACCAATATTTAATCCTTATTTTAAAAAACTTAATGCAAACTTAAAAATACTGAACAGCTGAGCACTAAAAAAGTCTGGCTAAATCAGGAGTTATGCAATGTGAGAAATGCATGCTAATATGCTGCCACCGCTACGTAAAGCAGTAGAGATGGAGAGAAAGGATGTCAGTCACTCCAAAATATTAGGGTAAGAAAAAGCGGATTTGAGGAAAATGTGGATTTGAGTTACAGTCATTCGACTTCACACCTAAAGAATGGTTTCCTCTCAACACATATTTTGACTCATAATTTCTTATTTTCACTTTTAAAGACTTTTTTAAAAAGAGCAATTTCAGTTTTACAACAAAATTAAGAGGAAGGTACAAAGATTTCCCATATATTCCAGCCCCCACACAAGCACAGACCCCCCAGTTATCAATATCTTTAGAATAGTACATGTTTTACCAAAGATGAACCTACACTGACACATAATCACTTTGATGTCTCAAAGTCCATACTCTACCTTAGGGTTTACTCTTGGTATACATTCTATGGATTAAAACAAATTATAATCGCATATAACCATATAATATGATATAGTGCGTGCTCACTGCACTAAAAATCCTCTGTATTCTTCCCATTCACTCTCCCATTTCCCCCTAATTTTCCATAAAGTACTGTAGTAGAAGCTTCTCATTTTACTTTCCCACTGTTTCCAAAGGTTAAGAAAATGTAACAGAAATAATTACCTACATAATTCAGATAGTCAAATTCTGTTTTTATATTCAATAGAAATTATTTAGCCAGGCCTTCTAATCTACTCAGATCTGTTGAAAGTTGGCTGATCACTCCAATTTGGTTCATTCCTTAAATACACTGTATTACCATTTCAAAACATTAAGAAGAAGAAAAAAATTTACAAAACTGCTATGCTGGCCTTTTATCCAGCAAATTTTTTAAAACTTGATCGGGTTCTTCTTAAATAATTAAATTACAAATGTCTAAAATATTAATAAATAATAGAATATGAGAAGATACAAAAATTCTATCATTAAATTATAAAGGGCCTTTAATAGACTTGATTTTTTGTTTAACTAAGCTATTTCCTCCAGAGTTGTACTTGGGTTACATCTACATACTCCCAACATCTGCTTCTAACAAAATTTTCTAGTATTTTAGTTGTAATGGAGACCGAATATCAGAAAGTAAGAGTTTCCCATCTGGAAACACAGACGACAAATTCCTAGACTTTTTGCCCACAAGTGTCCAGGGTAATGAACCTCTGACCCAATAGTAACTATTCATTGTTACCTATTTTTTAAATCCCACAAACCAAAACTTATACATGGAAGATGTGCTTTCTTACTTTTGAGCTGCGATATTAAATAATTTAGAACACAAGAGAGTTGCACTTCAAATGACAATTTACATTTTACAGGAATAAACCTAGAAATCTAAATAACAACAAAAATGTATATAACCAGATACGGAGCAACTGGTAGAAAAGTTAGCAAATAAGTCAGAAGGGAAAAAAATTATCTTAAATATGTTTTCAAAAGGTAAGGGTATTTTTTTGAGAATTAAAAAATAGTTAATACATAAGTGGTATAAATTTAATTGTGTAAAACATTTTTACATGACCCCTGTTGCTATAATAATTCTGTATATATCCCTTTTAGTAAAAGACTGGGTACTATTATAGAATTCTGGGAAGACACCTAAAATTTTATACTTTAGGATAAGGAGATATGTAAGATATATATGTTCACTAGTATAAATAATGTTACAAAGAACATTTCCCTCCTTTTGGATTATTTATGTAAAATACACTATAAGAAGTAGGCCTACTAGCTCAAAGGATATGAACATGTCTTCACTGATTTTACTGGAAAAAACACTTCTTCTCCTACTGTTATACTTAATGCAAAAAGAGCATTAACTTTTTCAATAGCTAAGATACTGTTTTCTTAAAAGGATTTAATTTCTAAATCTTTGTACTTATTTTTATAGTTTCACTAAATCTACATTTTTTTCTTTTAAACAAAATCTAAAATGCTACTAATTTGCTAAAGAGAATGAATTATTACTATTATCATCACCATCATCGTCTTTATCATACACAACAGAGGCACAGCCAAAGCTAGATTTAAAAGACAAAAAAGCTTCAAGAGATAAATATCCCTTACTTTTGTCAACATCATGATATGGTATTTTGGCTAACAGTTTATCAATTTCTGTCCATTTCCAAGTATTTTACTTTTACCCCTAAACCTCGGCTGGCCTCTTATTTTTGATGTCACCAAGGAACCAGACTGTTCATAATGTCAAATACTACAGTTCATGCTTAAAAGGAAAGTGAGCCAATGACATCCAGATACCAGAAAACAGCTCCAAGCCAAAAGTTGCTACTCAAACTATACAAGTCATCTTATATGTGGTTGGAAGGTAAGCAGATAATTTTAGAGCATTAAAGATTTGATTATAAGCCAACTGAATTTCCAGAAGGACAAATCAAAATTGTCTAAAACTAGAAGCAGTATCTTTTTTAAAAGTATATTCTGCCTTATGATCCAGCAACCCCACTGCTGGGCATACACACTGAGGAAACTAGAATTGAAAGAGACACGTGTACCCCAATGTTCATCGCAGCACTGTTTACAATAGCCAGGACATGGAAGCAACCTAGATAGATGTCCATCAGCAGACGAATGAATAAGAAAGCTGTGGTACATATACACAATGGAATATTACTCAGCCATTAAAAAGAATACATTTGAATCACTTCTAATGAGGTGGATAAAACTGGAGCCTATTATACAGAGTGAAGTAAGCCAGAAAGAAAAACACCAATACAGTATACTAACGCATATATATGGAATTTAGAAAGATGGTAACGATAACCCTGTATGCAAGACAGCAAAAGAGACACAGATGTATAGAACAGTCTTTTGGACTCTGGGAGAGGGCAAGGGTGGGATGATTTGGGAGAATGGCATTGAAACATGTATAATATCATATATGAAACGAATCACCAGTCCAGGTTCGATGCAGGATACAGGATGCTTGGGGCTGGTGCACTGGGACGACCCAGAGGGATGGTATGGGGAGGGAGGAGGGAGGAGGGTTCAGAATGGGGAACACTTGTATACCTGTGGCAGATTCATTTTGATATATGGCAAAACCAATACAATATTGTAAAGTTAAAAAATAAAATAAAATTAAAAAAAAAATAAAGGGTAGCAATATGAAAAAATAAAAAAATAAAAAAAATAAAAGTATATTCTACCCAAAAGTCAAAATCATGAATCTCATCTCTGAATGCCAATATTTTAATACATGTGTGACAATAATTTTAATTATTCTATTGTAAAAAAGCATGAAATCAGGTGGCAAACACTGGGAAAGGGAGAGAAATAGATCAGGTCTTTGGAGGACTTGAGCAATGAAACTAAAAAGAAGGTAACATTAATGATAAAAGGTGCAAACTTGAAAGAGCCTGTCTAATATATCCAATATTATTCAACCAAAAATTATAAAGTTTCCTCCTTCTCCATCAAAATTGTCACCATTGCATTTTCTACCTAATAATCTCAAGCTAGTTTCCAAATCTTTAAAAACTGTGCAGTCTTTCTTTCACTAAAAATCTGAAAAGGACTATCACTTCCCCTCCTCCTACCTGCCAAGTCTTCTTTAATATCGCATTTTTCTCAGAAGTTTCTCATACACATCCATGCATGGCAACAGCATCATCTATTAGAATTAAACTAGGAGATAAGAAAAATTTTATGATTCCATTTCATATAGAAGTATAAAGGAGTTTGGGGAAACACTCTCATTCATGAGCAATCTTCCTGTATAATAACTACAGCAATTTGTAATAACCTCAATTTTTCCTCTTGAATGCTAAGGAAATGTGGATATTAGTGTGAGAAAATTAAAAACAGAAAATCACCTCTATTAGAATATATATATACATAAATATGTATCATTATAAATTAACCATGGGTAAACCACCTGAGAATTTTATTTGAACATACTAAACAGAAACTGGAGGCTAAAAAGAAAATTATCTGTAATACAAAGTAAAAAAATGCCCCAAAGAAAATTACCTCTAATAAGTTTTTAAATTATACCTCCTGCCTAAAAGGGATATGGAGAGGAGAGTACCCTACCTAGGAAATATGAACTGACATCTGGATCCAAAAACCTAGCTTCCAGCTCCTGTTTTCCTTCTCTCAATTACAAATAATTGAGGTAATTAAAAACTGTGAGCAAGCAACCATCTTCCATTATTTTCTATCACAGCTCGATAGCAATTTATAAATATTTATTTGCTCCTTTATTATTCCTTCCGCTACACAGGAAGTTGCTTGGAGCTAGAAAAAGGCTCTGTTTCTTTACATTAAAATACATGTTTAGTTCAGAGCCTGACACATAATTACCACTCAATGAAGATTAGTTGTATGAATAAATGACTCTGTCAAAAGCATTTCTTAAATTATCTCATGGTGAGGATTACTTTCTCATGGTATCAGTGGCCTTTAAGTAAACAGTCAATACTTTTATCACCTTTCTTTTAAAATCCAAAACCAAAAGGAAAAAAAAAAAAGCAATTTTTATGTACACTGTCATAATAAAACGTTCCATAATTACAGGGTACTTTGGAAATCAGCGAGGCCAAGATTAGGCAAACATCCCAACCCAGGGATCAAATCCAGGTCTCCCACCTTGCAGGCAGAGTCTTTACCAGCTGAGCCACAGGGGAAGCCCTGATGTAAAAGTAGGTATTATTTCGTGAACCTTTTACCTATCTATCACATATTATATATTATAACACATATATGCACATACATATATATGCACATAAATGTGTGGATCCATACACTGGGTTAAAGTTGAAAATGAGATATGAGTTAAGACTTTTTGGAAAAACACTGATCTAGACACTTACACTAATGGCTCCCCACAAGTATGAGTTTTCAGATCTAGTATTTCAGTCTACAGAGCTAAGTACCACAAGGTATTCCAAAGAGAAAAGACAATGACTTTTACACTGTCACCAGTATGAATTGCACACAACTCTTCTCTTCATCTTATTAGATAACTGAGAGCTATGTCTATATAACATCTGGCTAGAACTAGCTTCCACTATGTTTAATAACTGACCATAGGATACAGAAGTTCAGTTCAGTTCAGTTCAGTCGCTCAGTCGTGTCCGACTCTTTGTGACCCCAAGGACTGCGGCACGCCAGGCCTCCCTGTCCATCACCAACTCCCGGAGTTTACTCAAACTCATGTCCATTGAGTCGGTGATGACATCCAGCCATCTCATCCTCTGTCGTCCCCTTCTCTGCCCTCCTTCAATCTTTGCCAGCCTCAGGGTCTTTTCAAATGAGTCAGTTCTTCACATCAGGTGGCCAAAGTATTGGAGTTTCAGCTTCAGTCCTTCCAATGAATATTCAGGACTGACTTCCTGAATGGACTGGTTGGATCTTCTTCCTGTCCAAGGGATTCTCATGAACAGTATGAAAAGGATATGGAAGATAGCTGCATAGTTACCATTCAGAACAAAAACTGAGGAATGAGCCGTATTCTTCCACCTAAGTCACCGCAGAATTTGATATTTCCTCTGAGGAAAATTAAGAGGTAATAACTTTACATGGTTCAGAAAGTATTCAGAGCTCTTCCATGGGGTGATCTTGATAATAATAGATTACAAGTAACTGCAGGTCAACTAAAAACAACTTTCTAAAACAAAATGTTTTTAAGTCCACATTTTTTATAAGTCACCTAAAATTACTGTCAACTCTTTGCATCCACTTGCTAAATAGCATTTAAAAATCAGTGCTTATTATCTTCCGTAAAAATATAAGGGTGATATTCTCAAACCACACATTCCATCGAGAGATCTCCAACAAATTCACATGAGACAGCACTGATTCGTGGCTGTACTGTTGTGCTCGCTGATGGCGATGTGAAATACGCCTGACCATTATTAAACCAAAATTAATATAATTTATGACTAAAAAACTAAAAATCTGATCAGGAATTACAAGTACCTGACAGATCTGACTTACAAAATAGCAGGAGTTTATTCCAACAGGCAAATTCTAACAGTAAAAGAATTTCTAGAACCATTGGAAAGCTGAAACAATACTCATAATACTTATACTGGGTTATGATTTTATTCTCAGTATGACTGATGTTTATTTCAGAGAAAAGCACAAGGTAAAAATATATGCTGAGTGAAAATGAGTATAACACCATTAAAAAAAAAAAAAGAAAGACCAAGACAAGAAAAAATAGTGAGGAATAACTTGGCAATGTACAATTGTTAAGCAATCTCTGAGGAAAAAAAATGTAAACATATAGAAAAAACACTATTCACACCTAATATCAGGGCTTTCCTATCCCTCCATTTTCACAAGCTTTGCATCCCAATCCACTTTGAAGACTATTAGCACTAAACACATCTCGCCCTTTAGCCCACTTCCCAGCAATCACACAATATGCCCAACGAGCCTAAATCCCCCTTCACCACCTGGTCAGTACCCGTGACACTCTCTGTATTTCTAGATTTGGTCTTACTCTGCCACTGTGCTCTCCGGAACTCTCTGTTTATCGATGGTACAGCTGGCTTTTATTTCTCTCCTTTAAATTCTCTCCTGAAATCAAACCTTTTGTTTCCACCTCAAAAGAAAATGACTTGTCAGAAGTCAGCAATGTCCTTGATGCTGTTCAGTTCTCCTATGAGCTAAACCATAAGCAACATTTAACAAAACTGATTTTCTGGAAACACTTTTTAACTTGGCACCAACCATCTTGGTTCTTCCAGAAATTCACTGCTCTTGTCTCCTTTGCCTGGTCCTTTTCTCTCCAGCCCCTCAATTCTGGAGTGCTCCAAGACTCACACTTTGGACCTCTCCCTCTTTTATACTGTCACTCTCTACTGACAATTGTCAAATTTCTATCTTCAACCCAGCCTTCTCCCCCAAACTGCCTATTAAGTACCTCAATTTAAATGCCTAACAGGTACCTCAAATTTAATACATACAACCATATTACTGACCAACCCCAGTGACTTCAAGCCCCCATTCCCTGCAGTCTTCCTTCACACTAAGAAAAGATAATTATATGCTTCTGACTGTTTAGGCCAAAATTTCCACTGATATCCTTGACTCTCTTACAACATAGATAATCTGTTGGCCAAATGGGATCTACCTTCACAATATATTCAGACACACGATATACTTACTTAAGCAGTTACTGTTATTCTCTGTACTCCCAGCAAGAATACAAGCTACATATGGGAAAGGACTATGTCTGTTTTGGTCATTGTAGCATCCCAAATAACTATACTAGAAACTGACAAATAATAGACATTCAATAAATATATGCAGGATTAAAAATTAAATAAATAAATGAGAGGCTCCAGATCCTCAGTTCCACTCAAAATAATAGTAGTCTCAGCAAGGTAAAACATTTCATAAAGTTGAACTTAAAACAGCCTTAATCATTCTTTCACAAAGCTCCTTTCATTTAATGAATGCATATTCACCACTGCAACCAGTCAAAATGAAATATGGATTAAGAACATAATATGTTAATAATAATAGAGATAATTCATTATCTTACCAAAGTTCAAAGCAGTAAGATACCATATAATAGGCAATGTTATAATAACAGTTCATATAATTTTATGTCATTCATAATTTAGTAAGTATTTCAGTATTTTGCCCTGGACAACACCAATCATCACCATCCTTGCCAGATAATGGATAATTTCCTAAACAAGCTTTACATAATAAGGCCTCATCAGCCACATTTAGGAGAGAAAGTGATTAACTCTTATGCTGGTTATGAAGTACAAGAGCATGAGACATTTTACAGCCAAATCTGCTGTTACAGGCAACCCCTGATTCATGAACATGCACTTAATAACTGCCCACCTTTGAGGGGAAAGAGAAGAAAGGAGAGAAAGTAAAGAAAGAAAAGAGTGAGAAACTGAGACCATCTTTCTGAAACAGTGATCACCTGGGAAATAAATAGCCTAGAAACGGGCCTCTGTAACAGAGTGAAGGTAGCTATTTACAAATGTACAAGTTATTAAATTACTGGTTCCCAGTTTGTCAGTGACACCTTCTGAGAAGACCCTGATCCCAGCTAAGTAAAGATAACCCATTTCTTTCAAACTGATTTGTGATATATTTTCCCACAGAAACAAAAATATCACCTTAATGACATGCAACTGTACAGCTAAAATTTAGGGTACATATAGGGTTAAAACAGATTTGTGAGCTGGCCTGGGAACACAGCCAATATTTTTTATACTGTTTCAGTGAGAGGGGGAAAATAAATGTGTTCTGAGTTCCAAACAGCTGCCTTACACATAAACTTTAGAAACACAACTGGCTCATATGCTGGAAACTATCTGTATATAGGTTAGGTTTCATGGGATTCAACTTGGCCCATGGCATTTCTGAATATGTTTAAGAATAAGTCACTTTATATTAGGCCTCTTCTACTCAAATGGTGCAGCTAAAAAGACCTCCAACTTGTCCAGAAGTGAATGAGCTTGTTGAACATTTTATAAAATATACAGCAGAGTCAAAAGGAGGGCTTTAAGCTACCAGGCTACTTCTCTTTCTCTATGAATGGACTAGACTAAACTTTATCACCATGATTCATATCAATTTGGGAGTTGAAGCAGAAAGCCACTACTTATTTGATTTAGAGATCAGAGCAATTTATATATACCCAGACCCTTCTAAACAGTGCAACACGGTATTTTTTCCCCCAAATTAAGAGAAATTGGGAGTTAATTTATGAGAATTTCAAAATACTAGCTAAGATTATCTGCAATGCTTTCTGGGAACCTGGAAAAACATCAATTAAGAATCAATTATAAATGTTCAGTTTAGTTCAGTCAGTCAGTCATGTCCAACTCTTTGCAACCCCATGGACTGCAGTATGCCAGGCTTCCCTGTCCATCACCAACTCCTGGAGCTTACTCAAACTTATGTTGGGCTATCTCAGATACTATTAACATATGGAGTAGGTAAGGAGTAGAAGGCATAGAGCCATATAAGTCATTGACACATTGTCACAGTTTAGTGCTATAATTAACAGTGTTTTATTTGTTTATGAATTATTTTAATGCCTCAAATGAATAGCCCAAACAGTTGTCTGCAGTGGCTGAAAATACTGTGAGCTATGTCAAGACCAGCTTGACTCCACCAGACATTTATGTACATTTCCCAAGAGCTGAGAAAATAAAACAAGAAATGTCAGTGTTCTTTTACAACAAAAATAAGAATAAAGCTGTGTTGAGCTGACTTAACTAAAGAGATCCATCTGAGGTAAACTAATCAGAAAAAGGTTCATCCCCTTGTTCTTTGTCCAACACCCTTCTTCCTGACCTGTGGTCCACTCTCACAGCCAGAGACAGATGCGCTCCATCCAATGCAAAGACCTATCTTTACAGCACAGCTCTCTCCACTTGGATGTCCTGACATCAAACTCACCACAGCAAATAAAGATCACATTCAGTTTGTCCAAAACCAAACTCATTATTTGTCTTACAGATTTACTCTCCTACTTTCCATTTCTTCATCTGTGATTATCCCAGCATGTTTGGCTGGAAACTTGTTTGCTGCTTATAACAGAATTACCTAGAGACATTTTGAAAATGTAGATATTTGTCCTTTCCCCATCCTTTCAAAATCAGAGCCTCAAAGAGTGTTACCTGGGAAATTTTTTACCAGCTCCTCAGACAATTCTAACGCACATACAAGCTTAAGAACCTCTACCTTAGATTCATCCTTAACTCATTCATCTAACATAACCTCCTTTCCCCCCAAAATCCTACTGCTAACAGAGACCAAGATCCTAAAACCACAATTTCCTAGGTGATGTCAAAAATTTCTCAAAATTGAAAATTCTAAAAACATAATTTTTGTTTTCCCTGCCCTATAACTTGTCTTGACTTGCATGCTCAGTCGCTGAGTCATGTCCGACTCTTTGCAACCCCATGGACTACAGTCCATCAGGCTCCTCCATCCATGGGATTCTCCAGGCGAGAACACTGGAGAGGATGCCATCTCTACAAATCATAATTAAAACTCAACTTCCTAAGTTTTGAGACTCTCTATAATGTGATCCCAAGCTATCTCTCTCTCTCATCCTCACCCCTCGCCATGAACCCTCTAGTCCAGTCATAAATCCTCATTCAAATTCTTACTTCAGTTTGACTGTACTCAGTCTGACATACTTTACCACAGACAACAGAACTCCCCATAACATCCACTCCTCTCTTACCTACATATCAGTCCCTCAAGGGGAAGTTCAAACCCCAAACTCCCTTCTTGGCTCTTAACACATCGAAGTATTACAGATGATTTCAGGCATCATCTAGCCTTCCATTTGCTCTTTAATTATTAAATTTTAAAAACTTTTAAAATGTAAGGATAATTGTTTTACAATGTTGTGTTGGTTTCTGCCATACAACAGCATGAATCAGCCATAAGTATACATACATCTCCTTCCTTTTGAAACTTCCTCCCTCCCTCCCCGCAACCCCTATCCAACCCCTCTAGGTCATCAGAGAGCAGCAGTCTGCACTCCTTTTGTTATACAGTAACTTCTCATTGGCTATCTATTTGACACATGGTAATGTTTCAATTTGCAGAGCAGGAATTGAGATAAAAACTTAGAGAACAGACTTGTGAACATAGCAGGTGAAGGAGAAGATGAGACAAATTGAGAGAGTAGCTCTGCATCTCTTTAATGGCAATGTTACCAAAGCACTTTTTAAAACTCCCTCTCTTACTCAACAACATCCAATATTGGTCTTTATTACCTCTTCAATTATGTCCAAATTCCAGGGCTACACACAAAGTCCCATCAACTATATTATATCTACTAACGTCAGTTATACTCTTATCTAAAAGGATCCTCTACCAACTCAAAATCTTGTATTTCTTTCAATACCTAGTACAGAACTCAGCATCAACTGATTAGATAAACATTTTGGTCCTTTTAACTGTAGGAATTTATACTCTAAGATAGAAAAATACCTTAGTAAACAACAATAATCAAAATACACAAACACATGTATTATTTTTATGATGCAGTGAATGTCTTTTTTTACTTTATGTTTCACAAAAGTCTCATTTTCACAGCACTTAAGAAAAGGAACAAAAATCTCAAAAGACAAAAAAAGTGAAGGAAGTAAAATCTCAACATTATTTTAAATAACAGGAATACTGAGGAAATGGAGTAAGTCATTTCTACTTCTGTGGGGTTTTTTCCTAATTATTCTGTCCAGGAAATGGTTCTTTTCTCACCAATAAAAACCTATCATTTCACTGGTCTCTATATACAATGCAATGAAAAGTATATGGAACTTAAGTGTCAGAAGGTGTATATTAAATTCAGAATGGGACGACTTTTTGGCAAGAGCCTCTGTCTCCCTAAGATTCAGTCTCCCAGCCAGTAATGTGGTAGCTATCCGGCTCCATGACTTGGCAATACTTTCCATTTAGATCATCAAAAGCCTAAACCATTCTATGTGCGCTCAACCTATCTTCAGATTAATCTTCCTTATGGCCAGGCCAGTACACACCCATCACAAATCTACTTAACTGACCATTCATTTTCTTCTTGCTCAAAAAGCCCAGTTCCTGAGAAGAAAAACCAAATCCAGGAAACACAGCTGGAACAACTTAGTATCCTAACCGCTCTGCTAATGCTAGAAAAATCATAAATTTATTATTCATGGGATAATGCTTAGCTACTTGTGACAAATTGAAGGTTGAGAAAATAATTGCACAAAAAGCCACCATACCAGCTGAGTCAGGCCAAGGTAGAGGTCACTGCCAGAGAATGAGCAGCCTGTCATACTTGTAATGAAAAAAAAAAAGTCTTAACAGGATAAGTTAAAAATGCATTGCTTCATCTACAAAAGGTTGTTTCCTTCCTCTCTGTTCTATGTTTCATTCACATCAATGTAATAAATTATGAAAGCCAAGGTCAATAGGAGTCTCTCCCACTTACAGATTTGGAACCAAAACTCAGAAGAGACAAACTGCCTAATTAAAATAACAAGACCCTGAAATAATATGTATGGCACAAAACCGAAGATGTATTAAAAAAAAAAAGATAACTGCATTCATGAATTAAAATTAAGCATTATCATTCATGTCCTATGGTCATCTACTGTGTGAGTCTTGGCCATCGTGACCAGGGAAAAAATATCCCCATAATTTTATTTTAAATCAATCCATTAGGAGAATGTAAACTAGGTAATAAATTACATATCAGCATTCAAGAAAATAAGATAAAGGGAGTTTTTAATGATGGAAGGCTTTCTTTAAGGCAAGCTTTAAAACAGGCTTTAAAGGAAATGATGGTTATAAAAGACAGGCAAGAACTTGGGAGGGGAAGAAAGAATTCTTATATCTTGAGCAATTTAAAAATTCCTGGAATTTCCAATTATGAGCAAAGTTAATTGTATTTTTGTTTTCAATAGCACTAACAAGTTTTTTAGTACTTCAACTAGATTATCGATTCTACAAGTTAGAACAATGCTCAGTGCACCATTTTTGGCTGTTGTTTTGTTTCTCGAGTGACCCAAGATCACGTGCAGACACTCCGATGGGAATATCATCATGGTTACTACAGATTACCACCTACAGAGGATTCCAGTTACATACACCTGCCAGCTCCAATGGCACCCCACTCCAGTACTCTTGCCTGGAAAATCCCATGGATGGAGGGGTCTGGAGGGCTGCAGTCCATGGAGTCGCCAAGAGTCCGACACGACTGAGCGACTTCCCTTTCACTTTTCACTTTCATGCATTGGAGCAGGAAATGGCAACCCACTCCAGTGTTCTTGCCTGGAGAATCCCAGGGACGGGGGAGCCTGGTGGGCTGCTGTCTATGGGGTTGCACAGAGTCGGACACGACTGAAGTGACTTAGTAGTAGTAGTAGTAGTAGTAGCCAGCTACAAAATGAATAGAAAACTGAAGTCTCTGAACAAAAGCTAAACTCAATGAGTGAGGAGAACATCAAACTAAAAAGCTTCTTTCAGAGCAAAGAAAACAACAAAATGAAGAGGCAACCTATAGAATGGGAGAAAACACTAGCAAACTATCTGTCTAATGAGAGTGAGCATCCAAAATATATAAAGAACTCAAACAACACAATAACAACAAGAAAACTAGAATATTATACAGCCATGAGAAAGAAGGATATCCTAACCACTAGTGAAATGAACAAACTGACATGAACAAACCTTAAGTACATTATATTAAGTAAGGTTAAGTCAGACAGAGAAAGACAAGCAATGCACACGAATACTTGTAAGTGGAATCTAAAAAACTCAGGCTTACAGAAAAAGAGAGGAGATGGTGATTACTAGGGGCAGAGGGGTAAGGAATTAGAAATATATTAGTCAAAAGGTACAAACTTGCAGTTAGAAGATGTATACCTGGAATATATCTGGAGATCTATTGCACAGCATTGTGATTATAGTTAATAATGTTGTATTACATTCCTCAAAGTTGCTAAGAGACTAGATCTTAAAGGTTCTCACAACAAAAAAGAAATGGTAATTATGGGACATGATGAAGGTGTTAGCTGACACCACAGTGTTAATCATACTGTAACAGTTGAACGTATCAAATCAACATGTATACCTTAATCTTTTAAAATGTTATATGTCAATTATATCTCTGTACAAATGAGAGAGAGAGAAAGAGGAAAGAGGGAAGGAAAAAGGAGGAAGGGAGGGAGAGAGGCAGGGAAGGAAGAAAGAAAGGAAGGGAGGGAGGCGGGAGAAGTAGATGAGGCCAAGAGCCTCAAAAGGAACAACAATAGCAACAAAAAATACTTTACTTAGCAGGTCTCACAGAGGTAACTTTCCCTCCACGTATCTGGCGCCTACACTGCACTGCCGTCTCTGAAGGGAGTTGTAGTCAAGATCAGAGCCTCATAATGACCATTTCACCTATTCCCAGGGTGAAACTGGCCGTGCTTATACATGACCTGGATTCCTCACCCAAATAACTTCATTCTGAGGCTTTCCCACCTAAGGACCCTCAGCCAAGGTCATTTCCACATTTCTTTATGAGGAGATATGTGACTACTAAAAAATTAAATGATTATTAAATAAAGGAAACATGTAAATACTAAAAAAAAAAAAAAGAGAGAGAGAGAAAGTGAGAGACTATTTAAAAAGCTTAATTTCTTCTTGGAAAAAAGAAAACTGAATTTTCCCAAAATGTTGCCAACAGTTTTGAAGGTAACTAAAATAATTCAAGTAAGAGTTCAAGTGAGAGTTAAGAGTTATTTTAAGCTTAACCAGTTCATTCTACATTCTTTCACACTGAGAAAAATAACCAAGAAGTCTGGCGATGAATAGTAAAAAGAAAAATGTTGCTGTTTTTTTCTTGCTTGGTCAACTTCAACAATTCATTCACCAACGTTTTAAGCACGAAATAATCACCAGGTAGCTTTTGTTACAAAATGCCATTTACTCATTCATCCACTTGGCTGACTTGCAGATGGCTGCTTAGGCATCATGTCCATGAAGGGATTTTCCCAGACCGTCTTGCGCCTGCACACACGCAGGAGGAGTTACCACTCCTCAGTGGCCCGACAGCGTTCAGAGATGCTCACCCTCCCCCGGGCATGCGCAGCACCAGCTTCCAACCGCTGACTGTCAGTTCTGCTTTGCCTGTCCCTCTCCCACCTACCTACTAGTCTCTAAGCTTCCCTGAAGACTCACTATCCCCAAGTGCTTGCACAAATCTCTCAGATACTAACAAATGTTTGGTGAATGAGAAAACACACACGCAAATACACATACAAAGAGCTGAAGAGTTTAAACAGATCTCCCAACTGAAATCTTACTTGCCATACAAGGAAACAGAGGTACAAAAGGTTTAATTAAATACTAGAGCCAGGATTAAAAATACCCATTTCCACTACTCAAAGATGCTGCTTTATATTAGTTCATTTATCCAAAATCTTAATTACTTTTAACAAAGTAAAATTGATATTTTTAGTTACTATGTACTTCTACATATATATAGCCAAAAGAAATGGAAATATATGCCCCTACAAAAATGTACATATGAATATTCATAATACTCAAAAAAGGGAAAGAATCCCAAATATTCATAGACTGATGAATGGATACATAAAAAAGGTATATCCATATACTGGAATATTATTTGGCCATAAAAATAACAAAGTATTGATGCATAGTACAACGTGGATGAACCCTGAAAGCACTTTGCTGAGTGAAAGAAGCCAGACACAAAAGACTACAGTGCTGTATAATTTTATTTATATAAAGTGTGCACAACAGGAAGATTAAGGCACAAAAAAATACATCAGCAATTGCCTAGGGCTGGGGTGAGAAGGGTATGGGGGATGGGTACAGGGCTCCTTTCAGGGCTGATGAAAATTTCTAAAACTGACTATAAGTTCAGCTCAGTTCAGTGGCTCAGTCGTGTCCGACTCTTTGAGACCGCATGAATTGCAGCACGCCAGGCCTCCCTGTCCATCACCAACTCCTGGAGGTCATTCAAACTCACATCCATCAAGTCGGTGATCCCATCCAGCCATCTCATCCTCTGTCGTCCTCTTCTCCTCCTGCCCCCAATGAGTCAACTCTTTGCATGAGGTGGCCAAAGTATTGGAGTTTCAGCTTTAGCATCACTCCTTCCAAAGAACACCCAGGACTGATCTCCTTTAGAATGGACTGGTTGGATCTCCTTGCAGTCCAAGGGACTCTCAAGAGTCTTCTCCAACACCACAGTTCAAAAGCATCAATTCTTCTGCACTCAGCCTTCTTCACAGTCCAACTCTCACATCCATACATGACTACTGGAAAAACCATAGCCTTGACTAGACAGACCTTTGTTGGCAAAGTAATGTCTCTGCTTTTGAATATGCTATCTAGGTTGGTCATAACTTTCCTTCCAAGGAGTAAACGTCTTTTAATTTCATGGCTGCAATCACCATCTGCAGTGATTATAATGATGGATAAATAACTATACACTAAAAACAATTTATGGCATATGAATTATAGCAATAAAGCCATTATAAAAACTAGTAACTATAACTGAAAACTGATTTTTTTGGCACATTAGAATTTAAAATTCTCATTTACAAATTTTCATTCCATGCCTCACTAATACAAGTTAAGTGCTGCTTAACTGGTAAGCCCAAAATTCATTTCAAATGTCTAAAATGTCATGTTTAAGTCATAAAAACACTACTTATATTTAAAGAAGTTTTGATAATAAATATATTTCATTTTAATATTTTCAGAATTGCTTGTTCATATGAAAGTTATGCTGTTATATAAACCTGAATGCTTGATTCCTCTAGCATCTTGAGATTGAGAGATTTTTGCTGTATTTAAATAATTCCTATTTGGAATGTTAAATGCTATGACTTCACATATTCAAAAATCAATTGTTTCACTGAGTAAGCATATATGAAGAGGAAGAAAGTCCAAGAAAGGAAATTTATTTCTCCAAGAGCTACTATGTATTACCCTGTTATTCTGTGGCAAGTCTTCTGCCTACACTGAAACCCACAGGTACAGAAATTCAAAGGGACCTGTGTTAATATGCTACCTTGACTACAGTGGGAAAATACTTAGTCCTTTTCTGCTGAAGTCAATGACACTTCAGTCCTTAGACTTCCAAGATTACGCCTAAAATTAAGGTGAATTCATTGCACTGGTGGCTCAGATGGTAAAGCGTCTACGATGCAGGAGACCCAGGTTCGAGCCCTGGGTTGGGAAGATCCCCTGGAGAAGGAAATGGCAATCCACTCTAGGACTATTGCCTGGAAAATCCCACGGACAGAGGAGCCTGGTAGGCTACAGTCCATGGGGTCGCAAGGAGTCGGACACGACTGAGTGACTTCACTAAGACTTCACTAAGGTATATTTATTTTTTAGATTTCACATGCATCATTTCAATGTATTTTTTAAATGCCAGGTGATTTTGCAGGCTATTAGTCTGAATTTTCAACTGGAGGTTTTGCTTTTTTTTTTTTTACTTGAATACTATCTGCTTATGAATAGAACTCTAGATTTTCTCCTTACAAGAAATAAATTTGACATTTCTTTAAACAGAAAAAGTTTTCTTATGGGGAAGAGGTTAAAGTAATCCAATTTAGGATCATATGTCATAAACCCCTAATATAGTGAAGAAAAGCTCCATTAAGCATTTGAAATAATAGTCAGTGGAATTTTCTTTAAACCCATTAGTTTTCAGTGATAACCAATATAATAATATCTCACCATCTTGCTTAATCAAAAAGCTCTTTAAAACTCTAAGGACAGTAAAGCACTAGAGTTAATAGTATATACTTTAAAATTTAATTAATAACCAATATCTTGAGCAACAGTACATTTTTGTGACAACAAATTTTAGGAACAGTAAACTACACTGAAATATAGCATGAGCTAATTTGAGAATAAATTATGCATTAAGTAATATTTTTCATATTCTAATCTATATTAAGGATGGATGGATATCCAGGTAGATTGAGCCAAAAAAATAAATAAATAAATGAACTAACTGAGTCTGAGAGAATGAGTGCTGACATGCTTGATAGTTGACAACATTTAAATTAAGAAAAAAAAAAAAAAGACTAGAGGATCAGTTGATCTGCAGTGAATCACAGGAAATTTATCTGAGTCCAAAGTAACATAAGTCATATAATGACCATTCGGATATTTATGAACATTGTTAAGGCAAAATGAGCATCCTCTGACATACTGACCCTCAGATTGTGCCTAAATATGCTGGATGTACCAATAAGAGTCTGTTTTAGGATATGTGCTCAGATCACAAGTTAAACCAGAGTGTGTTGAAGGATGAGGGCAAACATTTTCCAAATACTTTAACTCAAACTTTAAATAGTAATTTCCTGCCTCAGAGGCCTTTTACATCCAAATTTGGCATTCTTCACTACCACAGCGGGTACAGATATTTACAAATAGTTTTTGCAAAGGGGGTACCAGTCATTCCTAAAATTGACCTTAACCTCTTAGATATTCCACCTTCCTACAAATAACTGTCTAGAATTCCTGAATTTATCTAATTGTATATTTACATAGGAACCCCATAGTCTTTCCTTTTGTTTAAAAGATTACAGATTTTCTACTCTGAGTTAGTCTGAGGTGTGACTCAGGGTAGTCATTTTTTATTTACTTACTAACGAAACAGGAATAATACCTGTCATAGCCAACCCACTGAGTTACCAGAATAATACTCTGACTGTGAGTCTTGATACCATTTTGAAAAGAATAAATATTTGCTACAGCCAAAAGATACCTCAATTATAGGAAAAAAATAAACTAACACTGTAAGGTTCAAGTTTCTCTTTCAGATATCAAAGAAAAGAACCTTTTCCTCTACTTTCTTAGGTTTAGTAATGGTGACCCTGCAAATTAAATTCACAGAAGATAGGTTGACAGGAGAAAAGATATACAATTTTTATTAGTATTTTAAGTGCATGCGAGGTCACAGAAAAGAAGTAAAACTCAAAGAAGTGGTTAGACTCAAGGGCTTATATACCATTTTAACAAAAGAAAGGAGGTTTAGACTTTGAGGGATGATAAACTAATGGGTAAATGACCTGGAAATGCATGGGGGGAAGTTATGGAGAATCAGGGCTATTTTAATAAGATTTATTTATGCAGACTCACCCCAGTGCTGACTCTCCAAATCCAGTGACAAGTGTCTCTCTCTTCTTCATTGTACAGAAGTGGGGATACCTTCACAAAGGAAATTTATATCCTGCTTTTAGGCAGATAAGGGGAGGGCAGAGAACTCTTCCTGCATCTGCGGACTATTTCCTTCAGCTCAAAATAATCCTGATGCCAAACTGGCATATTTGAGGATAGCTTATCCTAATCCTCTTCAAGGGCAAATATGTCACTTTATTGGCCAGTTTTGTTTCCTTCCTATGAAACAGAGGAAGGAGAAGAGAAAGTCAGGAAGGTAGTGAACTCAGGAGCTTCCTTTCTGGACTAGGAACATCATGTCATTACTCAATTCTTGCCTTCCCCTAATCAAATTCATTTCCATAGAGAAAAGGCCCCAGAAACCTTTAAGTGGATGCCAGCTCTATAGAAAGTGCATCTTTCTCTGCCAACAAGGGAGTCTACAAAACTAACTGTGGCAATTTAGCAAATGCTTTTCTACTAAATATATTAGCAGGGAAAACAAGCAAACGTGAGGAAGAAATATATTTTTTTGAAAGGAACACAACTCCAATTTATTTTCATTTATCCTCTGCCATGGCAGGAAAAGAGGTCTGCCTCGGAACAGATCTAAATTCAAATTCTGGCTCCATCGTAATAGTTTTAAGACCTCTGGCAAGCTGTTAACCTTACTGAACCACTGTCTCTTTATAAAGTGTCTATAAACAAAGACACTTTATGAGAAACTAATAATACCTACCTGGCAGGTATATGGTTAAGAATGAAATTATTTTAAATCGGATAACATGTAAAACATTGTTGGTAGGACTTAGTGTTATTTCCTTTATTGTCCCCTACTTTCTAAAAGGATTTTTGAGTTCTCTCTTCATTGTATGTTGACCTAAACTAAAAGGAGGGCGTCCTAGGTAGCACTAGTGGTAAAGAACCTGCCCGTCAATGCAGAGTCCATGGGAGACTGGGTTGGGATGATCCCCTGGAGAAGGAAATGGCCACCCCCTGCAGTATTCTTGCCTGGAAAATTCCATGGACAGAGGACCCTGGCAGGCTACAGTCAGTCCATGGGGTTTCAAAGAGTCGGACATGACTGAGCTAAGAAGAACAGAGACTATCATTTATATCATAAAGATACCACGTGATTAGCATCAATGTACCTGTTAAGAGTATTTTCTTTTTTCACCCCTAGTACAGAGGACATCTATACAATACAAACCTTAAAGAAGGGTTAAGAGTCAAAGCTATGGTTTTTCCAGTGGTCATGTATGGATGTGAAAATTGGACTGTGAAGAAAGCCGAGTGCTGAAGAACTGATGCTTTTGAACTGTGGTGTTGGAGAAGACTCTTAAGAGTCCCTTGGACTGCAAGGAGATCCAACCAGTCCATTCTAAAGGAAATCAGCCCTGGGATTTCTTTGGAAGGACTGATACTAAAACTGAAACTCCAATACTTTGGCCACCTCATGAGAAGAGTTGACTCACTGGAAAGGACTCTGATGCTGAAAAGGATTGGGGGCAGGAGGAGAAGAGGACGACAGAGGATGAGATGGCTGGATGGTATCACCGACTCGATGGACATGAGTTTGGGTGAACTCCGGGAGTTGGTGATGGACAGGGAGGCCTGGCGTGCTGCAATTCATGGGGTCGCAAAGAGTCGGACATGACTGAGCGACTGAACTGAACTGAAGAGACTAGCAAAGTTCACTGATCACTTTTATTTAGTATCAGTGGAATAACTCTGAAAGTTGTAACTGAATGAACTCTTGAGAGAACGCTAGCATTCAATCAGATAATTTTAATATCAGTGAGATTTTTGTGCTCTAGCCAGAAAGAATATTACAAAAAATTCCACTAATTTCAAAAGTCCTTAAAGTTTGGTAAAAAGATATTTAATTATTTAACAAGCCAAAGAAATACAAAGTTCAATCAAGTATCACAGTCAACATTCTATACATGACCAGAACAGTGTTATGGGCATGTGGTTAAGAAGGGACTAATTTAATATGCTCCTGTCATCTATAAATACTGTTTTAATTAATGTGTCTGTGACAAGAACCGACAAGAATCTGATAAGCGTCCAGTTCAAATTCCTCATGTAGGGTCAAATGTTTCAGAAAACTGCTTGGGATGATATAACGTTGAGGAGATTTAAATTAAATGTGAAAATATGTAGGAGATTCAAACTCATTACTATTTTATGATAAGCTCAATTAGATTTTAAGTATTTGTAACATTTAAGATAACCTGACCTATTAGAGTGATAGGTTTAGCCTTGTAATTCCAATTAAAATATAAAATAATTGATTTAGACCAGTAATTATAAATAGAAAACTCACTAGCTTGATACAGAGTGTTAGCATATTATGGGAACCACAGAGTCACCATATTTATAGTTTAATTTGTGAGATGTATAGGAATTATGTTGGTTTTCAGAAAAGCACTTAAATACAATAAATTTTATATGAATAGTTTTAAATGGTTTAAGGTGTTTGAGTTTGTAAATATGACAAAACATAATTCAAAACCTTTAATCATTCAAAAATGTTAACAGTTTGATATGACAAGAATAATATAATTTATATGCTAGACTTATAAATCAAAGGTAAAAGTAGAAGTTTAAATCTGTAATTTTAAATATCAATTTTTAAAGTCAATATAATCCTTGGATAATTTTTCTGTATAAAACACTATGCTCAGGAGTATCAAAAGCACCATATCAAATAAAGTAAATTTAATGAAAGGCTCTGAAAGTGGCTACTTCTTCTATGCTATGCTATGCTATGCTATGCTAAGTCGCTTCAGTTGTGTCTGACTCTGTGCGACCCCATAGATGACAGCCCACCAGGCTCCACCGTCCCTGGGATCCTCCAGGCAAGAATACTGGAGTGGGTTGCCATTTCCTTCTCCAATGCATGAAAGGGAAAAATGAAAGTGAAGTCACTCAGTCGTGTCCGACTCTTAGCAACCCCATGGACTGCAGCCTACCAGGCTCCTCTGTCCATGGGATTTTCCAGGCAAGAGTACTGGAGTGGGGTGCCATTGCCTTCTCCTATAGAAAGTGAATACATAGAATCTCATAATTATAGGTGGTTACTAAATACTAGAGGCATAAGTAAATGATTCTTTCCAAAAGTAAGATTAAACACTTACTATTCTTGTGCCTTTTAATGTATATACAAAGTAAATCTAGAGTGCCCTTTCACTGTCATTTTAGATTCAATATGGACACAAATGAAAACTTTTATTCTACATTTCAATGGTTGTTTATTAACTATTTTCATTAACTCTGTACTAGTCATTCATTAACTATTTTCCCAACTTTGTAATCTGTAAAAATATGTAACTATATTCAACCTTGGAATTTCAAGCCATACTGCTATAAAAGCCCTAAAGGGAATTTGGGCAGCGATACAGAAAATGTCTCTTTTCTTTCAAAATAACCAAGTCAATTAAAAAAGGAAATTGATTACATAAGCTGGGATTATAGTCAGGTTTCAAATTTTATGAATGGAAATATATGTATAATTAATATAACAAGAAAGCAAATACACTACCAATGCTTAATATTGCTGATGACAATGAAACTGCATTGACCTGAGAGCCCAAATTTGAGATGGACTTTCATTATATTCTGAAGCTTCCCTGGTGGCTCAGATGGTAAAGAATCTGCCTGCATTGCAGGAGACACAGGTTCAATCCCTGGGCTGTAGAGATCCCCTGGAGAAGGGAACAGCAACCCACTCTAGCATTCTTGCCTGGAGAATTTCATGGAGAGAGGAACCCGAGAGGCTACAGTCCATGGGGTCGCGAAGAGTCAGACACAACTGAGCGACTTTCACTTTCGTTATATTTTAGGGCTCAAATATCATTTATTCCCATAATAATTCAGTGTCATTATAACAAATAATGATCAAAAAAAAAAAAAGTTTGAATGAGAAAATATACACATTCAGTTAGGGAACATTTTTGAGCACCTATCTTGTACTAGGTACTGACTGGCCTAGGCCCTGAGGATAAAGAGGCGAATGAGAGAGAGAATGTCTCTGCTTGTCCTGGGGCAAAAATTCTAAACCGAGGGAAATAAATGAAGAAAACTTCAGGTATGTAAGTTCTATTGTGGAAACAAAATGTGATATGATAAAGCCTAAGAGGCTAATTTAAACTGGAGAAGAGGGAAGACCTCTAAGAACCTGGACATCAAGAACCAGCCACGCAGATATCCAGAAGAAGGGACGTTCAGACGAGACAGATGCCTAGTTTAAGGCCAGAAGCCAGTGCGAGCACAAAGGCCACAGTACCTGGAGTCAAATGCATAAACTCCTGACGGAACATGCCATTTACAAAATTCAGCTCGCTTCTACTGTGCTCCTGGCAAGCGCTGAATCTACTGAAACCAGCAAATACATCACAGACCTTTTGCAAACAAAGTACACATTATGCCTTGCCTTGGGTGGGCACTTCTAATTCATACTGGTAGCCGATTAATGATTAATAAAGAACAAGGGTCTACAAGCAACACTTCATCCACTGAACTACTTTCTAATCTAAAACAGAGTATTAGCTACTTGTAAAATGTCCATCCAGAAATCATGACAACAGGCCTATCAAATCTACAGGCACTTTCTCATAACTTGGCTAAACATGGAGGGAAAAATTATAATTGCTTTACTTAGTATGGCTTACCTCCTTCTATTACTTCTGTTCCTAGAAACAGAGGTGTGATAAGGGGCTTCAGCAAAGCAAGCTAAATATGATACCCCAGGTGCCAATTTTTAACTGTACCAAAGCTAATCACTTCTACAGGATTCTTTGAAAGCAGCTATATTTTATGCTTCAACTATCTGATGGAGTGCCAAGAATAAGACCACTATTTACAGATTAAACTTGCTGCAGTATAGTTTTAAAACAAAAGAAAAAGTATAAAAGAAACCAAATTCTATATTTTTTGCAAAATAAGAGATAAAACTTAGAACTTTGTGATTCCATATGTTTCATATATTCTAAAATAAAGAAGTGTATAATGGTAATTAAATTCTGAAACACATTTAAACATGATAGAAAGCACTTTGATATTTAATACTTTATTTGTAAAACAGTGATCACATACACTGGTATGTGGATATAAAGAACTACAGGAAAGTGGTTATCTTATAACTACCTACATCTTTGCAAATATTGACAAATGAAAATTCTGAATCTAAATTTTAGTGCCAGCTCATCTGATTGATTCCTATTCAAACACTGATTGAAGACCGACTATGTACTGTGTGCAGGTACTGAGCCAGAGACTGTGAAATAAAGCAAAGTAAAATTTGCCTTCAGAGGGCAGGCAATTTATAACAAACACTTATTTTACATTAGGTAAAAAGTAGATACTCACCAAGAAAGCAAACATAAATGAACATATGTGGATTCAAAAGGAAAAACAAAATACTTAATGGTACCAGTTTGATGACAATTATTTGAATAAAGAAATCTAATGCATTTAGCACTCTCATTTACCAAAGTTGAGCTCACAGGGACAAAAAAAATATATGTCCCGGAAAAACACCTTTTTACCACTGCTGTATCAATGTATAGAATTTCCTGCTGCTAAATTTTAATCAGTCCCACTACAGTGAAACTTCTGCTAACTTAAAAAATTAACCACTGGGTAGCAACTTAAAATATGAAAGAAATCAGGTAACATTTCAGTACTGTAAAGAATAATCCATTTGTTTAGTCAAATTAAATATGACAAAATAATATGAAATGCAAAAGAAAGAATGAAAGTAAGATATCAATTTGTATATAAAATAAATGATTTAAAAGTCTACTCTTATGGTAAATAGGTGGCAGTTATATGTCTGTCTGAAAGTAAAACCAGACAAAGACTATTAATATTAACACTCAATATGTTTTCAATAAGAAGGTTTCCTACTTGCAGCTAATTTTCTCCTGAAAGCTTGTGGAACAAATCAACTCTGTCCTTTCTTAAATGCTGACTGCTACTTTAGAACAGGGATTCAGATACTAACAAAATGGGCTGTCCTGGGAAATTAGACATGCCTACTGAAATGACTCGACAGTGTATTAAAAAGCAGAGACATCACTTTGCCAACAAAGGTTCATATAGTCAAAGCTACGGTTGTTCCAGTAGTCATGTACAGATGTGAGAATTGGACCATAAAGAAAGCTGAGCACCAAAGAACTGATGCTTTCAAACCATGGTGCTGGAGAAAACTCTTGATAGTCTCTTGGACAGCAAGGAGATCAAACCGGTCAATCCTAAAGGAAATCAACCCTGAATATTCATTGGAATATTGAAGCAAACTCCAGGACATAGTGAAAGACAGGGAGACCTGGCATGCTGCATTCCGTGGGGTCATAGGGTCAGACACAACTGAAATGATGGGCTGCAAAGCTCATCCAGCAGCAGTCACTAGTGGAGGGAATCTAACCAAGCTGGGAGCCAGCAGTAACTGGGGAACACAGCATGAGACTACAGGACAGAGGGAACAGTGTTGTGACAGGTGCAGACTAGCAGAGAAGCAGGCAGGCCTGGCAGCAGACAGCCAGAGCCTAGCTAAGGTCGCCAAGGCACCACAAAGGCAGGTAAGCAGACACAGGCGTCGAGACAGTGGTTCCCAGTCCATGACGGGGCACAGAAACCTAAGCCTTGCCAACTTGAGGCAGTACTGGCCTCCAAACCTAAGTAAGTTGGAAAAGTGGAGCAAGCCCATGGGAGACTGGCAGAATTTGAAGACACTTATCTCCAAATTCTATTGGAGGACATTGTGGACGGCTATCACAATGTCCAAACAATAAATACACAAATGAAGGGATTTTAAGTCAAATTTCTCCCTCAAATAAGCACTGATTTTTAAAACCATAAGAAACAACACATTTATAATAAATGAATATACTGAAAATAGCCTTCCCTCCCCTTTTATGAGGAAATTCAGTGCTCAGACAATCAAGGGAAGTAAAGAAAATTAACACAAGGCAAGTTTGGATATTTTTAATAGGACAGCAATTAGAGAAAAGAAGAAATCACTATCCAGTGGGAATCAAAAGAAACAGGAGAACTATTTTGGGGTCAATTCTGTAATAGAAAAAAAAAAAAGATTCTGAATCTCCTACAAGTTATTCCTGATTATCCATGCCAAAGAAAGAGTACAGGGGTTTGGATAATAGGAAGCAAGAACAATTATAAAAATCATTACACTTTGATATACATTTTAAGAAGAAAAAATTTTACACTAAATTTGTTTTACTACATAGGATCAAATAGTGTGCTATTTAAGGTTCCTTAAAAATAAGCATAAAGTTTCAGATAAAAAATATAAGAGGGCTAATATCAATAATCTGTTATTAAAGGAAATACCCTTTGGGAAAAAGGAAACTAATCCAGAGAAAAAAATCTGGAAAACATGAATAAACAATGAAAGAATAAAATGAAAAACAGTATATAAATTGTATTAAGAAAAAAAATTGTGTTAATAATAATTATCTAATGTGATAAGTTTTTTAAAAGACCTAAAGTAGGGACAACTCTGTAATCACAGGAAGAGAGGTAATAAAAATTACTTTATAGCTCTAGAAGACAGTAGAAATACTGAACAACTATAGACTTTAAGATATTACATATAATACATATATATACACATACACAAAAAATATATATATAGTTGTTCACTGAATTACACGAGGATTAATCACACATAACTTATAGTCAGTCCTTCATATCTCAGGTTCCTGGCATTCATGGATCAAACCACTGCAGACCTGATAGTACTGTAGTATTTACTACTGAAATATATATGTGTACAAATGAACCAAATTTGCTGTTGTTCAATGGTTAAGTACAGTTCCAGAGTTACCAGTTAAAAAACAGACCCTATATCTTCCAAACTAGTGGAAAGTACAAAACAAGTCAAAAGGAAAAGCTCAACAACTCATACCAAAAAAAAGGGGGTGGGAGAGAGAGAAAAGAGACAAACAGTAAATGTGGGAGTGCACACAAAAAATGCTCAAAATAAACACAAATCTATTAATACTCATAATAAATCTAAGGAAGCCAAACTCCCTATTTAAAAGAAAAATCTGATTTAAAAAAAATCCAACACAATGTTTTTCAAAGGAAATGCCTCAAAAGCATAAGGACAAAAAAAGTCTGCAAGTAAAAAGATAAAACAAGATATATTAGTCTACAAAACAAAGCTGACATAGCTATATATTTATATCAGAGATAAGATAACTTAAGCAGAAATAGCGAAATGACATGTAATGATACATAAAGATTGATTTAAAAATTATAGAGCAAAGTGTAACAACTTAAAACATGTACTTTAAAGTAGTTTCAAAAATACATAAACTAAAACATTATCAGTGGGAAAGCATAATTATCTCACTACTAATACAGAAAGCTATCAATAATAAAACACTTAGCAAAGATATAAAATTCAACAACATAAGAATCAAATTTGAGTTAATATGTACATATATAAAACTGTCATCATGAACTAGAGACCTTTCAAATACACAGAGAATGGCTACAAAAACTGATCATAACTATGTTTCAAAACTACTTTTAATTTAAAACAATTAGTATCATAAATACTATGTATCATAAGGCATATCATAAATACGTAGTATCCATATTCTATGATCATAAGGCAAAAGTGAAAGTGTTAGTTGCTCAGTTGCATCCTGACTCTTTGTGACCCCATGGACTGTAGCCCACTAGGCTCTTCTGTCTATGGGATTCTCCAGGCAAGAATACTGGAGTGGGTTGCCATTCCCTTCTTCAGGGGATCTTCCCAACCAGGGATCGAACCTGGGTGTCCTGCATTGCAGGCCAGATTCTTTACTGTCTGACAATGCAAGTTCACAATAATTAATAAAAAACAAATGGGAGGTGTACACTGGGAAATTTTAAAACACACTTTTAAATAATATGTAAAAGTAATCACCATAGAAATCAGAAAATACTTAAATAGGAATAATGAAGACATATGAATGTAAAAATTTGTGAGATTTAGCTAAACAGTATACATGGTAAAATTTAGCTTTAAAATTTTGTATTAAAAAGAAAGGCTGAAAATTAATGAGCTAAGTTTGTAAATTTAAGTTGTAAATTCAAACTAAGAATTTACAAAAAGAACACCCAAAAAAAGAAAAATGGAAGAAAAAAATAAATAGAAATTAATAAAACAAAAAAAATAGGAAAGATGAATGAAACAAAAGTTGGTTCTTTCGAAAACACTAAAAATAGCACATACATCTGCAATTAATTAATAAGGCATGATAACAATATTAAGAAATACAGTTAGGGCAGAAATGTAAAAAGAGAGATTATAAGCAGCTTTATGGTAATAATTTTGAAAACTAAGACAAAATGGGCAATTCTCTAAAAAATATAACCTACCAAAATTGACTCAAAATAGCATTAAACATAAGAGTGCTATAATCTTTAAAGATACTCAATGAAACTTTTAAATTTTCTCACAAAAGAAAATGCCTATATGGTGTTATAAAAAACTGCATCAAACACTGAAGTAAGAGGCCAATCCAGTGTTCTAGAACCATTTCAGCAAATAGCAGAGGAACCGCTCCCACGTGGTGCATGAGACTGGCACGCCCTTATTAACCAAACCCACGCAAGGACAGTAGAAGGAAGGAACGTTATGAGGCCTGTCTCACTCACAAACACTGATGCAAACCTCCTGCATAAAATAATAGCAGATAAAAGCAACCAGTGAATGAACAATATAAAATACAACATTCGATTTATCCCCAATTTATCCAAGAGTGCTTTAACATCAAAAACACCTATTAATATTATACAAGGAACGGTCCTATAAGATCATGCAAATAGGTACAGAAAATAAAAGGTCAATGAAATTTAATACTCATTCAAGATTTAGAAGCAAAACACCAAATAAATGGCAACTGAGTAGAACTTTCTTATTCTGATAAAGGATATCAAAGAATACAATAAACAGCATAAGTAGTGATAAAATACTAAAATAACTTCCTTTAAAATTGGAAACAAGTCAAAAAAGTCACCACCTCTGGCAATATTTGAAGGGGTAAGTAAGACAAAAATAAAGAAAAAGACAAAGATCCTATAGGCTTAGAAAAGAAGAAATAAACTACCATTATTAAACTATTATGTGATCATCTTTTTAGAAAACCAAAATAATCTGCAAGCAAATTTTTATAATTAATAATAATTCAGAAGGTCATCAGTCATTTTATATATCAACTGCCCTCCAATTCATAGGCAAAAAAACCATTTATAGAAGCAACAAAAAATTTTAAACAAAAGTTACATAATAACTTACAAAATTTACAAAGATATTAAACACCCAAAGAAATAGAAAGATATTAATTAGTCATACACCTTTCCATAGTCACACTTGAAAATACAAAAATCTCCATAGCCAGACTAGAAAATTCAAACATTCTATCAAACTTGAAGTACAGATTCAGTGAAATGTCAATCAAAATGAAAAAAAGACTTGAGAAATTTCACAAGCTGATTCTAAAACTGAACGGAAGAGCAAAGGGTTAAGAGGAGCAAAGCTGCTCTTAATGAACAACAACACGGAAGGGAAACTTGAATATCTGGTATCAAAGCATACAGAAAGTGACAAAATGAGTTTGTGATTGAGGTAGAAATAAGGATAAATCAATCATCAGAACAGTTTTCTGAATGTTGAGCTTTAAGCTAACTTTTTCACTTCCCTCTTTCACTTTCATCAAGAGACTCTTTAGTTCTTCTTCACTTTCTGCCCTAAGGGTGGTGTCATCTGCATATCTGAGGTTAGTGATATTTTTCTCAGCAATCTTGATTCCAGCTTGTGCTTCATCCAGCCCAGCGTTTCTCATGATGTACTCTGCACAGAAGTTAAATAAGCAGGGTGACAATATACACCCTTGTGTTTTATTTTGGGTATAAGCCTTTTATTCTGGGTAATCCCATTCGTGTTCTATTTGAGAGCCATAGCATTCACCCTCTGTTCTGAAGACCTTCCCTGAGCTAACCTGCAAGGTGTCCCATCTGCTGCTTCATACTTCAACCAGAGTCAGAACCAGCAAGAAATCTGAGTACTATCCTTCTTAATATAACCACTGAACCAAATGGGCTTTATAAAATTCACCCCTTATTGTTCCTTGTCCATCCTACATTAGTCAGTGAATGTCAAAGATCTGTAGGGGTAAGAACAAAAAGGCAATTGAAAAGAATTCAAAAGAATTAAACACAAACCACCAAAGGTAAATGCTAGCCCTTGAGCTGACCCTGTCTAAACCCAGCAAAGCTCTCCAACAGGCCTCATCTTCTGTTGGTTCTGCTGACTCTAGTCAAAACTGGAAATAGATGGATAAACCTTATAATATGTTTCTCTCTTTCAAAAAAATGTTTCACCACTCTTCTTCAGTATTTAAGAACTTTAAGGCCAGTGCTCTCCAAGAGTCATTAAGGTGTAAGTTACCCAGGGTATTCCTAGAGAGCTTTAGAATGCTCCTACTAGAGAGGGGAAGAAAAGCTTTCAAAACTTTGCTACAGTTTAGGTATCACTTTAGTTTGTGAAAAATCTCAATACATTTTTTCATGTGTAATTTTAAATTTTTTAAAGAATCTGTGCATCATCTTAGCATCATATTAGATTTCTAATGATTACAAGTTCCCAGAATTAATTCTATGAAAGCCATTGATCTAGTAAAATAAATTAAAATTAATATTCAGACTAATGAAACAAAATTCAAAAACCAAATTCTGTATTCATGCAAACCTCTTTGTTAATGAGTTCTTTTATTTCTACTTACAGTGCTTTGTGAATATCCTGTTTTAACAAAACATATTTACATCTTTACTGATTCTTTTCCTCCAATATTTCCAAATTTTGAAACATATGTTCATAAATATTTTAGCCTATTTCAACTGATACAATCTAATAGAATGTAATTGTCTCCTTACTGTGACTAAACAGCAAGAGGATGTTTATGAACTGGGCATAAACATGAAGTGACTAAAATGACAGTTTTATGCCAATTTCATACAAAACAAAACAAAAGATTGGAAAATTTTCAGTGAATTGGAACAAGTACAATGAATCAATTTAAATTATTTAGACATCCTCTCTAAAATATGTTCTTCCACTTCCATAAAATGTTTTCTCAAGGTTTCAGACTTAAATTATCCAGATAACCCTCACTATGTTCATTTGACCTTAAGAATCCCTGTCTTTTGTATATGTCATGAAGATAAGCCTCACAATCCACTGAAGAAGGTTATAATCATCATCATTTTGTAAGAGAAAAGAAAGGCACAAGAGGTTAAGTAACATACATGAGGTTACTTAAGTCTGCAAAGAACTGGAGGACCTGACCTAAACTCCTTTACTATCACCCTACTCTGACTTTTTAAAATACATATGTATCTTATGAAAGTTAGGACATCAAAAACCATGAACTGGGTGAAGAATCTAGACTTAGAACTTAAAATTTGATTAAGAATTTCTATTTTTTTGACTCCTTGGAATCTAACTAGCCACACATTCAAAAAGCCTTACCCTCAATGCCCTGAAATAATGGAACTCAATTAAAATTCTACTATAGCTCTCAAAATCCTCTTCAGATGCAACTAGAATACCAAATCCAGATAATCTGCTATTTTGAGAAAAAGAATCAGAGTCCAACAAAGTATACTAAAAATGAAGGCTAAAGAAAGTGCTCTGAAAAGGAATTGGGATTTCTACAAATGAACAAATCTGTCAAAGAAATGTCTTTGATCACAAGGGCATCACTCTGGTTTTAGTGAAAGTTTAACTATAACTACAAGTTTAGGGAGAGTCCCCTTCTCCCTTGAGTAAAAATTAGCTGATCCAAACAACCAAAAGTCAACTCCAAAGAACAACAGCAATGCTCTTTAAAAAAAAAAAAAGAGAGAGAGAGAGAGAGCGTATTTCTACTACAGTCACAAACTCCTTCAGTAATTAATTATATGTTAAATGTTTAGTCAGTGTATAAAGAACACAATGTTAATAACAGCTGGCATGGATTCATTTAAATGTCATTAAAGAGATCTAAAGGTATATATGTGTTGGATGGGAAGACAGAGAAACCTGGACTGGCTCAATGAAGAGGGGTGGAATACAGGTCAGACCCTCATACAGACAGATGGACAGAGGTAAGCATTTTACAAAGAAAACAAACTAAGAAGTCAGCAAACTTGCATTTATGAAACATATACACCAGTTCTGATAAAGTGTAGGTCACAATTTGGCCTTCCATGATTCTCTCATAATCATATCCCACTGCAAGAAATCTGAATTATCAATACATGACTCCAACCTCATTTTTTTAAAATCTAGCATGGGCTTCCCTGGTAGCTCAGTGGTGAAGAACTGACAATTTTATTCTAAAAAAAATAAAACAGATAATAAGTATTTTAGACTTTACTGACTATACAATGTCTTTGCAATGACTCATTCTGCCTTTAGAGTATAAAAACGGTCATAGAAAACACTTTAAAAATAGGCATGGCTGTGTTCCATAAGGCCTTATAAAAACAGAGATCTAGATTTGGCCCAGGGGTCATAGTTCACCAATCTCTCTGTTTTAAATTATTAAATTATGATGACTTTTAACTGAGGTAGTTGACTTATTCCTAGATAAGTTCATACTCTTTTTATGCTCCCACCCAAGTCTAGGAAGTGCTTATTTCCTGTTGTAGAATACAGAAGGCGAACTAATTTGAAGTCAAATTAAACTCTAAAGGAAGTCTACAGCCTGGGGAAACTGACCTGCTATTAAGGCTTCTGAGTTCCTGACTAGTTCAGGGATTAAGAATCAGAGAGAAATATTCTATCTTACTGAAAAGAAGACAGAAATGGGGAAAATAAGATTTCTTAAATTTATGTATCAAATACAAACTAGGCAATTTATATATTTTTCATGTACTGTACAAAGCCATATGAGGCAGATGTTATTCCTATTTTCAGGTGAGAAAACTGAGGATCAAAAATAATAATAAAATAATAATAATAATAACTTCAGCCCAAGAATGTGAAAACCGAAACTTACATAACCAAGTCAATGCTCTTTCCAATGAACTATACTGTCTTGCTAAAAAATTCAATCATTTTCTCTCATTTCCTTGAGTACTTTAAAAATAAACATAGCAGTACAACTTTTATCAAGATGATTTTTTACAGATTTCAAAGATGCAGAGAAATTAAAACTTAATTGTACAAAAATCAAGATTTAAATCAAAATTAGGTTCTCATACTTGCCAGCCAACAAAAGTCTAAAAGATCCCACAAACATGAGTGGCTTTTAATTTTGGGAAGATGGTCAGTCTGGGACAAAAAGTGGGGAGGAAGTTAAGTTGCCAATTAATTGATGCTTGATCATTAGGTATCAACTTGTATTTCTGGAACCTTTAAACTCCTTCTGAAACATACAAACACACTTCCATGACTTCTTAAAAAGAGCACACAGAAGAGGTTAAATTGAACAGTAAGTCATACTGTCCCATACGTGGGCATACAGACACTAATTACAAGGGCTAAAATTCCATGTAGAGATAATTCCAATGCCCACATCTTCACTGAAGTTTAGGTGACCTACACTGGCTCATCCAGACTCCGTCTCAGCTAGACGGACACTTTCTCATCACTGCCACCTGTTCAAGGCAAAAGCCATCTTTGCTTTGCTCCTTAGTCTTACCTCTGAGTGTCTTTCCCATCTGATCTCTGCAACAGCTGCTAAATGCCACTGCCTTTTTTCAAACCTCTTCCTTTCTCTACTTCCATTTGATTTTTGTCCTTATATGTTCCCTTCTGCCCTAATATTTCTAAGTTTTTTAAAAAATGTTGGTCTTTCATACATAACATCAAATCAAGCAGAAGATACTTATCTTTCATTCTTTCTGGAAAAACAAGAACCACAGTGGCAGTGTGCATAATGTAATCTTCAATTTTCAGTTCTTCTCAGATTTCACTGCTGCTGGACGAGGTATGTTCTTCATTGTGAAAGACCTTTTATGGCTTGAAGACAAATGGGAGCTGGGCAAGGTATGTTGGACAGAGTTAATACTCTAAAACTTCCAGCTTCCTAAATTTTAAGCTTTCTAATTTATAAAATATTTTTCCCAATCAAAAAAATAAGCCCATTTCCAATGTTCAAATTCTATGAACCTATCAAAAGTCTTCTGTATCATAATTTATTTCTTGATCTTGCATTCTGGTCATGAAAAGAAGCTGGTTTCAATAGAGAAAGATAATAAAGTAAATGAAGACATTTGGAGGGATTCAGAATGGACTTAATTATTTTCAAGAACTCCAGAGACTAACAGAACAGTTCATTTTCCTTTAAAGCTTGAAGCTTTCCTTTTCCTTCATGACAAATATAACATTAATCCCAACTTCATGTTTATGAGCTATGATTAGCATCATCTTTGGCTCACAGGGAAGACTGGCGTGCTACAGTCCATGGGGCTGCAAAGAGTCGGACACAACTGAATGACTGAACTGAACTAAACTTGGCTCACAGACCGAGAGAGGGAGAGACTCTTCAGAATAAGCAGGAATGAGTTAGAAGGGAGGGGACACAGTATTAAGGAGGGTACTGCACATCTGGACAGAATAAGCTAAGTTCAAGTTAACTCAGCAAAAGTGAGAAGAAAAGAAAAAGCAAAGATTATGCTATTCTGGATCCTCCTGAATGGGAGAAAGGAAGAAACAGGAGATAGCTACAAGACATCAGGCAAATTATCTAACCCCTCTGAGATGCCAGTTCTTCACATGTAAAATGTGAACAATACCAGTAGCCTCCTCGAGGTATTATGAGAGGATGAAATGAGGTATTGCCTGCACATCACTCAGCAGAGGACATGACACTTTGTAGGATTTAACCAAGGTCAGCTACTTTGACTGTAACGGCACAAGTTCTTTCCTACACAAACACTGCGAAGTCAGGACCTTCATCTAGTCATCACTCAACAGTACTTATTGAGCAGCTGTTATGTCCTGGGCACCATACCAAATACTGGTGGCACATGAGTTAACAACACACTCCTCTACTGCTGGAGCTTTCAAGCAGCAACCAGGTCAGGTCAAGAACCACGTAAGTGAGGAAGTAAAGAGACAGAGTGCATCTGGCAGGCTGCAGGGCTGGGTGAGCTCCCCGTGCCCCTGCTAGACACTATATAATCCCTGGATTGGAACTCATGATAAGCTCCAATCAAGGTGTACTTAAATGATGAAACACTAAGTACATAGTCTATATTCAATAAATAGCTATTTCTTATGTAAACCATTTAATAATATAAATAACCTGTTTCCTCAATCTGTTTTGTTCACTAAAGTACTCTACAATCCAATGGAATATTGAGCAGTCCTTTATTATTATGATCATCAAAATCATGTCTCTGTCAAGTATCTGGGCTTTAGAAGATATTTTTCTTGACTTGGAATATATAGAAGGAAGAAAGTAAAAATGAATCACCTGAATGTTTATGCTAAGCAGACTGTTTCAGCTTAATTTTCCCCTGGTGCATTTATTCACCAAGTATTTAATATGTGCCCACTATCTACCAGCACTGCAGTAGATGCATCACACTAACAATTCTATCTATCCAAGTAAAAAATTTTCAAGTTTAGAAAGTGCTTTCACATATTCTCAGAGGCTTCCCTGGTGGCTCAAATGGTAAAGAATCTGCCTGTAATGCAGAACACCCAGGTTTGATCTCTGGGTCAGGAAGATCCCCTGGAGAAGGGAATGGCTACCCACTGCAGTAGCCATTCTGGAGAATGCCTGGAGACTCCCATGGACAGAGGAGCCTGGCTGGCTATAGTCCACAGGGTTGCAAAGAGCAACTGAGCAACTAACACACTTTCACATATTCTCTTATTGAGTTCCCAAAACAGCACTTTGAAAAAGTATCGTCCCTTTTCTAGATGAAGAAACTGATACCGGGAAGAGATGTATACAAAGTTACACAATGAGCAAGCTCCAAAGCAGAATCCCAAACCTAGACCTTCTCCCTCTAAGTCCATCATCCTAACTACTACACCTCAAAGCATGTGCAGTGATTCATCTACATCATACATAGTGAATTCTGACTTAACATCTTTATACCAGCAAAAAAATAATAAAACATTTGCTCATAAAATTCATATACTTTTTTTCACAGTATGGAGGGAAAATGACCATTTATCTCTCTCTTTAACATCATGATACTCACCTGAGATTGTACAAAAAACATAAAAAAACAAACAAAAAAAAAAATTTAATCCCCAGAACTACATACTGCATAGCATACTGCACTTCTGTACCCCATAAAGAACTGACTTAGAGAAGAACCAACCAATTCTATCTCTGCTCATTTAGGCTCTCCAAAGTAGTTTTACTGTTTATTCACAAATTGGTCTGATTAAATTTACAGATTAGTTTTAAGTTTGAATATATAACTGATTTACTTTTCTGTATACCTGAAACTAACACAACATTGCAAATCAACCATACTTCAATAAAAATTTCTTTTAAAAATGCCTTTGATCAAGAATGATGAAACCATAAAACTCCTGGAGGAAAACATTGGCAGAACACTCAATGATATAAATCAAAGCAAGATCCTCTATGACCCACCTCCTAAGAGTAATGGAAATAAAAACAAAAGTAAACAAGTGGGACCTGATTAAACTTAAAAGCTTTTTGCACAGCAAAGGAAACTATAAGCAAGGTGAAAAGACAACCCTCAGAATGGGAGAAAATAATAGCAAATGAAACAACTGACAAAGGATTAATTTCCGAAATATACAAGCAGCTCATACAACTCAATACCAGAAAAACAACCCAATCAAAAAGTGGGAAAAAGACCCAAACAGACATTTCTCCAAAGAAGACATACAGATGGCTAATAAACACATGAAAAGATGCTCAACATTACTCATTATTAGAGAAATGCAAATCAAAACTACAATGAGGTATCACCTCCCGCCGGTCAGAATGGCCATCATCAAAAAGTCTACAAACAACAAAAGCTGGAAAGGGTGTGGAGAAAAGGGAACACTCTTGCATTGTTGGTGGGAATGTAAACTGATACAGCCACTATGGAAGATGGCATGGAGATTCCTTAAAAAACTAGAAATAAAACCACCATATGACCCAGCAATCCCACTCCTACACATATACCACGAGGAAAACAAAACTGAAAGACATGTATCCCATTGTTCATTGCAGCACTATTTACAATAGCTAGAACATGGAAGCAACTTAGATGTCCATCAACAGATGAATGGATAAAGAAGTTGTGGCACATATACACAATGGAATATTACTCAGCCATAAAAAGGAAGTTTTTTGAGTCAATTCTAATGAGGTGGATGAACGTAAAACCTATTATACCAAGTGAAGTAAGTCAGAAAGAGAAAGATAAACATCATATTCTAAGGCATATATACAGAATCTAGAAAAATGGTACCAAAGAATCTATTTACAGGGCAACAATGAAGAAACAGACATAGAGAATAGACTTATGGACATGGGGAGAGTAACATGGAAACTTACATTACCATATGCCAAATAGCCAACGGGAATTTGCTATATGGCTCAGGAAACTCAAACAGGGGCTCTGTATCAACCTAGAGGGGTGGGGTGGGAGGGAGATGGGAGGGAGGTTCAAAAGGGAGGGGATATATGTATACCTATGGCTGATGCATGTTGAGGTTTGACAGAAAACAAAATCCTATAAAGCAATTATCTTTCAATAAAAAATAAATTAATTTAAAAAAAGAATTATGAGAACCAGGACCATTTCTGATCTTTTGACAAACGTAATCTAACTCACTGTGAAACAGGACAAATCAATGAAATTTTTCAAATAAACCTCATTAGGGAGGGTAACAGAGGAAAAAAAAAGACAAACGGTAGTAAATTAGGAACACCTTTCCCCTGGTGACGATAGCAATAGAGTCAACACATTCATACTTAGAAAAATAAATGTGGGGAAATACCAGATACATCTAAATAGGATCCAAAGAGCAGAGGAGCTTCTCCTTATGATGATGGCTACAGATATCAGAAGAGCTATGCTGTCATGACCCAAATGCAATGGAAAGAAACCACTGGAGAGTTAAAGAAGACGGCAAAGAGATAGGTCAGGACTTAAAGATTTGGATGCTGATTTCCAGTTAAGTTCATTTTTCTTTTTTCTGGCACATGGCATGCAGAACTTCTCACGCCCACTGCATTGGAAGGGTGGAATCCTAACCACTGGATCACAGGAGAAGTCCAGTTCAAATGTATTTTTAACTTTCAACTACACAATCACAATCTCAATCCCTGAGTGAAGGGGACAGCCTCATACTTACGATAGAATACGGCGCAGCACTGTGCTACAGGGATCCACAGGGAGCTCGGGGACTTAGGAGAGACAGAAACAACCCAGTTTGGAGGACAAGAAAGGACTGTAGCACTCCTTATAGGAATCTATCCCACAACAACACTCACATGTGTGCACAAAATACATCAAGATATTAACTAGGAGAAAAATTGGAAATAATCAAATATCCATCAATTGAGGAAAAATAAATAACAAATTATAATATCTATACTAAGGAGCTATTTAAAAAGATGATACATGGGCATAGAATGACATTAAATGGCTTTAATTATCATACTATATATTAACTGAAAAACGGAACATGAAGACCAAAAAAATGTGGTCCTATGTCTACTTTTATATATGTAAATTTATTCAGATAATTCTAAGAATACATATGAACCAAACAGTCTCAGAACTGGAGAAATGATTTTCCCAAAGTCATGGAAGCAACTATGGGCTTGTCATTCATTAAACTGAAAATATTACAAAATTAATACTTGGTGATGAGCGACCGAGCACACACAGGGCAAAAAAGCACACACACTCCTCAGTAATTTTAGCACTCAATTATTTTGAGTTGCTAAGTTATTCTTTGAAATAAATATATATGTGTGTGTACATGTGTGTGTGTGTGTGTGTGTGTGTGTGTGTATATATATATATATATATATATAGGCTTCCCCGGGTAGCCTAACTGGTAAAGAATCCGCCTACAATTCAGGAGACCCCAGTTCGATTCCTGGATCAGCAAGTTCCCTTGGAGAAGGGATAGGCTTCCCACCCCAGTCTTCTTGGGCTTCCCTGGTGGCTCAGACAGTAAAGAATCCACCCGCAATGTGCAAGACCTGGGTTCAATCCCTGGGTTGGGAAGATCCCCTGGAGGAGGGCATGGCAACCCACTCCAGTAGTCTTGCCTGGAGAGTCCTCATGGATAGAGGAGCCTGCGGACTACAGTCCAAGGAATCACACAGAGTGGGACATGATGGAGCGACTAAGTAGAGCACATATATTTGGGGTTCCCAGGTGGCTTGCTGCTGCTGCTAAGTTGCTTCAGTCATGTCTGACTCTGTGCAACCCCATAGACAGCAGCCCACCAGGCTCGTCTGTCCCTGGGATTCTCCAGGCAAGAACACTGGAGTGGGTTGCCATTTCTTTCTCCAATGCATGAAAGTGGAAATTGAAAGTGAAGTCGCTCAGTCGTGTCCAGCTCTTAGCGATCCCATGGACTGTAGCCCACCAGGCTCCTCTGTCCATGGGATTTTCCAGGCCAAGAGTACTGAAGTGGGGTGCCATTGCCTTCTCCAATCCCAGGTGGCTTACTGGTAAAGATTAGCCTACCAATGCAGGAGACACAGGAGACGCAGTTTCAACCCCTGGATAGGAAAGATCCCCTGGAGTAGGAAATGGCAACCCACTCCAGTATTCTTGCCTAGAGAATTCCATGGACAGAGGAGCCTGGCGGGCTGCAGTCCATGGGGTTGCAAAGAGTCAGACACAACTCAGTTGGACATGACTGAGCACGCACACGTACAACTTTAATAATTTCAGGTAAAGTACTTTTGAAGACTTTTTTCACATGATCTTTGTTCGGGTTTCCCTGTTTATAAGCATTCATAAATACTTCCTACACAAATAAGATAGTTCTATTCGAATCTTCAGAATAAAGAAGACAATGCATGCAATAAGACAGAAAATAATAGGATGAAAACAGAGAATCCTTTAATGCTATTGACCTAAACCTGATTTGATGCTAAAAGCTTTTCCAGGCAAAAAAAAAGGAATAAAGATGGAAATTTTTCTTTTAGATATTGAATTAAAGGAAAATTATTTTAAGAGCTGGAAGAGTCTTAAAAAGATCACCTAATAAGACTTTTATTTCTGGAAGAAGAAACTGAGGCTCTTCATAAAAAGATCACTCATAGCTAATGATTACCAATAGGAGAATATAGCTTGGAAAGTCTAAAAGTATCTTCAATGTCCACTACCTTCTTTGGTACCCATACAGCAACACTTAAACCTAGTTATTGAAGAAAACTACTTTAATTTAGGCTTAATTATCCAAAAAGTCTATCTCTAGGGGTAGAGATTACTGTTCAAATCTCCTTTTCCAAATGTAAACAGAGCCTAAAATATTTACTTCACTCTTTTCAACTATTTAAACAACAAGAAGACAGAATGTTTTTAATTTTCATATATTTTATGGCAATATAGTTATCATGAGACAGAAAATATAGCATGCTATAATCCAAACTGATTCAGAAATTAAAATAAAATTTAAAATCCAAAGTCCCTGGTTTCTAAAATGAAATAGCAACAAGCTTTACTGAAAATTGTAACTACTTTATCAGAGCAGTACTTTCATTAACTGAAATCACTTTATTATAACCCAACATCCATTATTAGTAACTTTCAGATTTCTGGGATAATCAATGGGGGAGGGGCAATAAGAGAAACTGAACCTTTGAAATGCAATTTAAAAGAAAAATTCGGCTTTCAAAACTGTACAACAATTTTTCCCAAAGTGTGTTCCACCAGCCATGGGATACTAAAAGATACCATGAAAAAGAATAAGGCAGGAAGATAATTTTTTTTAAAATGTGACAGTGTGGTCTCCTTGAAGCCTTGAATAGGCTGATAGTTTTGTGATTCTCTAAGAAGGAGCTATAACATAAAGTATGGAGGAGAGCATGGTAACCCACTCCAGTATTCCTGCCTGGAGAATCCCATGGACAGAAAAGCCTGGTGGGCTACAGTTGGGATACAACTGTCACAGAGTTGGATGTGACCGTTGGCCACCTCATGCGAAGACTTGACTGATTGGAAAAGACTCTGATGCTGGGAGGGATTGGGGGCAGGAGGAGAAGGGGACAACAGAGGATGAGATGGCTGGATGGCATCACTGACTCGATGGAAGTGAGTCTGGGTGAACTCTGGGAGTTGGTGATGGACAGGGAGGCCTGGCGTGCTGCGATTCATGGGGTCACAAAGAGTCGGACACAACTGAGTGACTGAACTGAACTGAAGCAACTGAGCATGCATGCATGCAAACATATTTAACCACAGGGCCATTTGTTCACAGTATTCCCTAAAGAATTAATATCCAGTAAAACACAGCTTTGGAATCTGCCAGCACATCTTGTCATGGGCCTCTAGACCATACAAAGTCCTTGCTCACTAGTGTTCTAAGAAGAGCTATGGAAAGGGACAATGATTAGGTCGTAGTTTGGCCTTATCATCCTCTCTTACTATGGCAGAGACAAACAAACTGAAGATGACTAATTTCAGACAATGCAAATGACCCCTCCATAATGTACTAAAATACAAACCACATTATTTATGAGCATACAATCTACATGTTATAAAGCTCAAACCACTGCATTTATTATTCTCACACTTTACTGCATGATATTCTGTTAGACCTCTTGCTAATCCAAAAATTTACATTCATTACTCCAAAACATAAATGTTATTTTAGGTTGGAGGTATGGAGTTGAGATTTGTGACATGGTTCACCAATGTGTATCCCATGGAATACTAGTTTAATACCTGTTAACAGGTGTTGCTTGTCAAAACATAACCGTTTTAAAACCATGTTTTTAAAAGATAATCTACATAATAAAAGGGGACCCCAATATGACCAAAGTTCAGATAACAGACTAAATAGAATACAAAGGTATGTGAATTGCTGGCTGCACTTGTTTTAAAGTATTTTCTTAACCTGTCACCAAACCTGTTCTGAATTCACAGGCCAGACCTTTTTGACAAAAATTTAACAATAATTTATAAACATGAGGGGTAACATTTGGATGATAAAAATCAGGATACATCTCAGCAATTAAGGCTGAGAAGCTCTCAAATTTATCCCATATGTTAGAGAGCTTAAAGGTCATGTAAGAGGAGATTAAACGAAGGACAACATGTTCAAAGCAAGTGTTTGATGTCTAAATTATTAAGGGTGGGCTGTTACAACTCAATTATACTTACAGAGGCTGTCAGTAAATCTGCTACAGGAAAGACCCATTAAAGACTGATGGCCTAATCCGCTCTACTCTGGACATAAAATGTACATCTAGTAAAAGGCCAAAATGTTGCTTGAAAGAATTCTACATTCAAATTACTCCTGGATCACCTATTAATTTACCCGGATCTTATGGCCCTAACTCTGCCTCTGGTTCCCCATCTGTTAAATATGAGCATCTTCACAGAAAGTTTTCAAGGACTAGTCAATAAAATAACACTAACAAAGAAAAACTAACAATGTTACAGTTTTATTCGTCTCAAATTGAGAACCTGAATTCACTTTGATCATACTATGCAATGGCAGTCAGTTCTAAACTCAGTTAAAAGCATTAACAGAAACACTGTTTTCTAAGTAGGATTAAAAACAGACAGAAGACAGCTTATTAGAAAGGGCCTACTCTGAAGGCCAAGTCTTCCACTCATACAGAGCACAGGCGCTGGGGGCCAGACCACTGTGGATCCAGTCACAAGCAGGATCCACCCATAAGCCACAGGCTCCCTGCTCAAGCATGTTGTGTCTGGGTTTCTGCTGTTGTAAGGGGACTGGCTACCCTAAGGACTAAAAGAATTAACACAGATAACACCCTATAAGTCCTGCTTTTGCATGGTAAATGTTAGGTATTTTTATTATCACTGACATGACAGCGTCCCATATAAAAACTTTCTCTTTATAGGAACAAAACAAAGTTTTGCTGCTTCTCGAGTAAAAAGTGCTGCTTGTCCTTAACATCAGAAACAGATAACTGAGTATATTTCATTTTCATTATGATTTACAGGATGTTCAAAATCACATGCAAAGCACAAACAGAGCAATCAACTCTGATTTACAGTCTCCATATTTGGGCTCCTCTTTGTTTTATTCTTGATTCTCTACTTTTATTTGGGTTGTTTTTTTTTTTGTTTTTGTTTTTGTTTTTCCTGTAAATCACTTGGAATCCTATGTGCAATACTATGTACAAAATTTACCAAAAAAAAAAAAACAAAAAAACCCTACTAAAATACTTCTTTTTCAAGTAAGAAACCAATGAAACAGAAAATGTTAACCAAATAGGGATATAATGAAAACAGGGTAAATCCTAGAAGTAAGGACAAGGAATTTGAATATTAAGTAGATGGCAATGCTAGGAATTCTATGAAGAGATTTTTGGGTGAAAGTAGACTTAAAATGGCAATTTAGTGACAAAATGATACATATCAACTAGGGAGTCTGAATCTTACAAAAACTATAACCACATTACATCTGAAATAAAACCAGATTTAAATTTCTGTTGCTGAAACAGAATCACAATTTAGTTTTGCTTAAAAAAAAAGTATTTGATCATATCAACTCCAACCATATGATGTTATATACAACCAAAGACAAAGACAGCAGAGTCAAAAGCTCCAGAGGAAAAATTACACCTGATAAAAGGAAAGCATTGAACATAGAAATGCAACGGAAAGAAAGAAAATATATATATATATATATAACAGAAAATAGTTATAACGATATAAAATTTAAGCAATAGATTCCACAATAAATACTTTAAATAAAGAGCAAAATACAAATAAATAGATTTAAACACCACTTCTGTGCACACCCTGACCCAGGGTACAGTTAAGAAGATGCTTAGAATTCAAAGCAGCCCTTTCATGAGCAAAAGGGAGTTATACATGCCATTCAAGCGAATAACACCTCAGGTATCTGCTCCCTCTCATAAGCCTTGTCATCATTTTGCTGAGATGATGGTAAGGGAAGAACAAATCTCCCTGTGAGCATGTGGAGAGATGTCTAAGATACCACCATGCTCAAGGCAAATAACTCAACACACAAGTGTACACAATATTAAAACCTTTTCTATAAAAAAACTAATTCTCAGAGCTGCTTAAATTAAACAAAGAAATGAGATGGTTTGGCAAACTACCCAAAGTGCTATCCCAGTTTACAGGGAAAGCTAATAAGCATCATCAGGGACACATTACCCAATGGCCTGGTTGAGGAATCAGGCTACTAGGTGCTTTGAATATCTTCACCTCCTCAAAAGTCAGGCAGAAAAAAAAAGAAAAAAGAAGATATTGTTATTTCTCTAATTTTCTATAAAAAGCAGTTTATATGAGAGGTATATAGTTCTGCATGAAACCAAACCACTAACACCATATACTTGTAATTCTAATTAACACCTAAGAACTCTGGAAATCAGGACATATGTTAATAGAACTAAATTATGGGCAGATAGCTACAAAGTTTCTCTCATTCACAATTAATCAATGAATACCTAATTTGTGCCACAGGCAGTGTGGACAGAAAAATTACATCGAGTTCCCCACCCTTAAGGAGCTCCTAGCCATGTAGATTACTTGGCTGAAGCAGTCACAAAAGGTTATGAAGTTCATGGGGTCACAGAGTCAGACACACTTACCTACTGAACAACAACAACAACAAAAGTGTGTGAGACAAAGAACAAACGAATGTCCTGGAGACTTCAGGGGCTAGGCTGGTCAAGTACTCAAACACTTGTTTGATTGCTGATCTGCCGGTAATGCACAGAATACTTATACTCAAGAACCTACAGAGGCTTGGAATCAAACATGTATCCTCAAGTGGCAAGGAATAGTCTTTCAGTTATGAAGAAATCCTTCTGTGGTTACAGAAGAGACAAAGTAACTGAACTAAAAATTTACTCAGGTGACTTTACCTGGGGGCTGTGTGTGTGTGCTAAGTCACTTCAGTCGTGTCCGACTCTGTGCGACCCCATGGACTGTAGCCTGCCAGGTTCCTCTGTCCATGGGATTCTCCAGGCAAGAATACTGGAGTGGGTTGCCATTTCCTTCTCCAGGAGATCTTCCCAACCCAGGAATCGAATCCCTGTCTCTAAGTCTCCTGCACTGGCAGGCGGGTTCTTCACCACTGAGCCACCGCTAGTCCCCTAATATCACCACACCTCACTGTTTTGCCCCGTGATGCCACTCTTCAGCTCATCAGAGCTCCTCAGGGTAGAGGACCCGAGCACAAGGATTTTCAAATATAAGCATGAGCCACACCAACACTGTATGCAATATAGTTGAAAGAAGGGAGGAGAGTGACTCCCACTGCATGTTCTATTCTGATCCCTCTGCCTGTCTACCTAAATTCAGTGATGACTTAAGCACTTTGATACTTTACATAGAATTCTTCACATTGCCATCTACTTAATATTCAAATCCCTTGTCCTCACTTCTAGGATTTCCCCTCTTTTCATTATATCCCTATTGTGTTAACATTTTCTGTTGTTTTCTGTTTCATTTTATTTTGTGTATATAAATACATAGGTTTCTTACTTGAAAAAGAAGTATTTTAGAAGGTGGTTTGGGGTTTTTTGGTAAATTTTGTACATAGAATTGCACATAGGATTCCAAGTGATTTACAGGAAATGCTTCAGCGGCATTTCTGCAAACGGTTCAGAATATTTTATATTTTAATGTCACCTCGTTGTATTTCTGACTTTACAGAAAAGCAGCAGCCTGTAGTTCAAACTTGAACCATAATAAACTTCTCTCTGTTAATCTTGTAAATTTGCACCTTTTCACAGTAGAGTCATGGCAAACTATGTTCCCAGAGAATTTCTTTCAGCTTTGAAGTTTGATAATGTAACTATCCTGATGCGAAGAGCCAACTCATTGTAAAGACCCTGATGCTGGGGGAAATTGAGGGCAGGAGGAGAAGCAGGCGACAGAGGATGCAATGGTTGGATGGCATCACGAACTCAATGGACTTAAGTTTGAGCAAACTCCAGGAGGTAGTGAAGGACAAGGAAGCCTGGCGCGCTGCAGTCTATGAGGCTGCAAAGAGTTGGATACAACTTAGCAACTGAACAACAACAACAACAAATGCAACTATCCTTCCTAAGTAAAGCATCTGCCTGCAGTACAGGAGACCCAGGTTCCATCCCTGGGTCAGGAAGATCCCCTGGAGGAGGGAACGGCAACCCACTCCAGTATTCTTGCCTGGAGAATTCCACGAATAGAGGAGCAAGGCAGCCTACAGTCCATGGGTCACAATGAGTCGGACACGACTGAGCAACTTTCTTTCTTTCGTAAGTAAAGCACTGAAATTTTCCCACACAATGACAGGACACTATATGCTATATACATATATATGCATACAGATGTGGCTTTACATATATAGCCAGAGGCAATCTAAATGTGTAGTTTATGTATACCTGTGGCGGATTCATTTTGATATTTGGCAAAACTAATACAATTATGTAAAGTTTAAAAATAAAATAAAATTTAAAAAATTAAAAAAAAAATAAATGTGTGGTTTACAGTCAAAGTTAATTATGTCCTGATTAGTCATATAATCACATATTCCACCACATAGTGCCATTCTATACTGCACTCCTGACCATCTGTTTCACAGTTATATGATACCAATCACATAGGAGATCAAATGATGAAGCATATACGAAACAAAGCCCTATTACCTTTCCTGATAAAGCGTATGTCCCAGGGAGGATGGAATCTCTGTCTCCATCTTTGTAAATGAAGAGCAGCATAAAAAAAGACATATCATAATTATCATTGATGGAGTAGGTGGCTAATTTAATTCATGAACTGTCATGATGAGCCCCACCCATCCCCTTTCCCCTCTTCTCAAACACTCCTACCTATAACTCCAAGGTCAAATGCTCTGAATACATATTCTCTCAATTCTAACACAGAACAAATTTAACCTCTGGAAGTGGCTCTATAAAACTCCATCTCAATTCTAATAAATTTAACAAACGTTAAATTCACACCTCAGAACAACGTTCACAAAAGTAAGAAGTCTGACTATTCACATAGCAAATTAAAAACTGTATAATAAAGGCTTGAAATTTTATAGCTACAAGGCACTTCTAGACATAAAGATCATCTAGTTCAGCATCTTCATTTCAGAGAATTTAATATGGAGCTGTACAATTTGATCTTGTTGATACAACTTACAAAGTTATAAGTCAAAGTATAACAATACAAAATCCAAAGCATCTTTCAGCTGGTAAATACTACCTTGTTTAAAAATAATCAGAATCATAATCCATTCTTTCTAAAGAACAGCAATACTAAGTAGCCTATCTCTAGCCATTCTGTCCTGAGCTAGAATGGCTCGAGTGCAAGCATTTGTCAACTTACTTCACACAGGAGCAAGGAAAATGAAACTTGTCCTTAAAACTGGCCATGCCCAGCCCAACACCTACCTCAAATGAAGCAAATGTCAGGTCAGTGCAGATTTAGCAGCAAAAATTCCCTGAAGAAGAAATAGCCATGGTAACAGCCACTCCTAGCCAAATACTTTTTAAGAGGCACACATACGTATACAAAGAAGTGGTATTTTAAGAACCCACAGTCAGTCTAATTCATGCAGAAAAATCCCCTAAAAGGAACATTTATATTATTACCATGTTGGTTAATATATTTTAACATTTGCATAAACTTACATTGTGTGTTCTCTCTATTCATTCTCATGACTAACTTTAGTAATTTTATAAGGTGACATCTATTTCCAGGAACAAAATCTCATTGTATATAACATTAGGCGAATAGGAAAAAAATTTTAATTTACAATGACCTGTCAAAAAGTTATTGCTTGAAATCAACTGGGTCGTATAAGAGTTACCAAAATACCATCTGAAGCTCACCATGCCTTCCGAAAAGAAAACAAACACATCTTACTGATGAGCACTTATTTTTGCAATGTAAATGAAGATTGAAAGCAATACTAATTTGGTCTACAACTTAGAATAATATTCATGCACATTACTCTGGAGCCTTTGTTTGGGGTCATTATAGATCTAATATATCAGAGGGCAATACACTATAACCAGAAAAATCTGCAAAGGAAAAAAGCAAAACTGCCAGCTGACCATGCAAAGTAATTCTACAGAAGGTAACAGCAATCTGCATACTTGGACTATTTTGGGTGGATATATTAACAATCTCAGCTTAGCTTGCAAGATGCTAACAGCTAAAGCACGGTTCTGGTTCTTTTAGGCCCTGAAATCTGATTCCAAATCTGCTACCAACCTTGTACACAACTCTGACTTATATATTTGAGGTGGTACAATAACACTAACCTACTTTCTCAGAAATAAATATTTGTCAATGTCTTTACATTTCTGGACCTCTCTCACTTTCCCTGACCTGAAGAGCTCTTTCCCCAGTCTCGATCCATAAATACCACCAGCTTTCCTCAGAATTATTCAGAGCTCGGTACTTCATCTATCAACCCACCAGGAAGGTTGTTAAACCTCTGTACTTCTTAAAATATTTCTAATCTCATTGGAGACTTCTCCAAATCCCTCTTTCTCATACTCTGCTCCTCCAAGTGTGGGCCTGCTCCCAATACTTTCCTCAGGTCGTACTCCTCATTTCTCCTTACCGCTCCATTGATGTAGATACCTGGACCCAATCCTCAGATCCACAGTCTTTGCTCAAAGGAACCCATTAGTTCATCCATCCTATTTTGTAGCTGTTGGACTGAAAAAAATCAACTCCCTCTCTGTGTCCGGCTAATTCCTTCACTACCTCTCATTTGCTGAGTACCTCAGTGTATAAACCAAGTACTAGGCAAGGCCATTTCTTAGAGGGAAAGAGAAATACATAGGTAAGAAACAGGATTTAAAAGTCTGTATTTAAAAGTTAATTTTATATATTAAAAAAACAATACCACTCATCATCTTCTGTCTAACCATCTTGCCCCAGCTTGCCTTCTGCCTGTCTTAACTCTCATCCTTACAAACATTCACCAGTCTTATCCCTGTTTACATGGACTCCTGCATACCTGCCTGACTCCCATCTCCATATCCACTCTTCAATCCATCTTCCACCCTCCATCAAAGTGGTCTCTCTAACACACAAATTCAACCATGCCTTTCCATGCTCAAACTCCCTTCCCATAACTGGTAAATTTTCAGAAAAGCATGCAAAGTCCTAAGTCTACAAAACAAAGCAGCCTTCCCAATCTGCCCTCATCTCACCTTGTACCAACAGTACTACACTACTTTAAGATCTATGAAACACAGCGGGCTTTCCCATTCTTCCCCGTGCCTTCCTGCTACCTCGAACACCAGCAACTTTCTCTACAAACACTTACTAAACCTTCAAAACAGCTAGAGCTTCATCTCTCCCTAGAAGCTTTCCCTAACTTGAATCCAGAACCCAGAGACCCTTTCTCTATATCAATAGTACCCTATGCACACCTCTATCAAACTGCTTCTCTCACTATATTCATAACTGTTGACATTGGTGTCCATCTCTCCCACTAGAATGCAGGCTGCTTGTTCTAATACATAATTTAGGCGATCAGCTTAGCGCCTAGCTCAGCGCAGATATTCTCTACAAGAAGATGCCCTACAGGAATAAAGATGCAGACATAAAGAATGACTTGTGGACACAGTGGGGCAAGGACAGGGTGGACAAACTGAGATAGCAGTACTGAAAACGTTACCGTGGGTAAAACAGATAGCTAGTGGGAAGCTGCTGTGTAACACCAGGAGCTCAGCCCAGAGCTCTGTGATGACCTAGAGGAGTGGGATTGGGGGTAGGGAGCAGGACGAAGATGCAAGAGGGAGGGGATATACATATGCATACATATATATATACACACACACTTATGGCTGATTCACATTGTTGTCCAGAAGAAACTAACACAACATTGTAAAGCAATTATCCTCCAATAAAAAATAAAATTAAAAAAAAGAAGATGCCCTTTTAGCCAAAGCAAATTGGATTATGATTTTGTCAACTAATTGAAGAAGGCAGTTAAGTGGGAAATCATAAAAACTGATACATGTTTCACCATGTTTACATTAAGGCAATGGCACCCCACTCCAGTACTCTTGCCTGGAAAATCCCATGGGCAGAGGAGCCTGGTAGGCTGCAGTCCACGGGGTTGCTGAGGGTCGGACACGACTGAGCGACTTCACTTTCACTTTTCACTTTCATGCATTGGAGAGGGAAATGGCAACCCACGCCAGTGTTCTTGCCTGGAGAATCCCAGGGACGGGGGAGCCTGGTGGGCTGCCGTCTATGGGGTCGCACAGAGTCGGACACAACTGAAGCGACAGCAGCAGCAGCAGCAGCAAGATATCTACAAGTGCTTTCATTCACCCTCTGGATATCATGCCAGGGCCTCTTCTCTGAGTTTAGGTCTGCAGATTAACAATCAGCATTATCTTTCTGCATATTGCACTGGCTATGACAGCCAGTTTGGCTCTCTTAAGGGTACCAAAAGCTTAAAGACCCCCGAAGAATAACTGGAGCAGTCAGTTTTTTAGGTTATTTGTTCACTTTTATTCATCCATACCACCCTCACCAAATTCAAAAGTAAGACTTTAAAGTGATCTTCGTCAAATCTCTTCAAAGAATTTAACTTACATTTTTATTTTTAAAAAACTTGCTTTTCACACTCATATTTCATCAATTTACTTAATATTCAATTAAATACACATTTAGAAAGATGAGAAGTAGACAAAAAAACAAGTTTAGAAATGTACATAAGCACTCCCAAGTAGCCGACAACTCAATATGGCAGGATGAAAATGAAGGCTTCCTAAAATAGTCTTCAAGTCAGAATCATTCACATGGATAACAGTTAGTACACTTTATCTACCAGTTAGCCCAGAAAGCTGGTTAAGTAGAAGTTAGTTGGAAAGTTCTATGATAAACGGTTATGGAAAGAACACAGGGAATGAAAGAGAAGGCATGGAAAACCAATGAATTTCCTCCAACCTTCCATAATCACTCATAGGAGAGAGGCACTACAGCCCAATGATGAGGTCACCCATCCCTCACAGTTCTTCAATGACTCCCAATAGTTTGCATTCAATTTCCAACCCCTTAGTATACAAATACCACCCACTTGCAATCTTACACTACACACACACACACACACACACACATCCTTGCTGTTCCTCCAGCTGTTCTGACTTATTTGCAGTTATCTCAAACATGCTCGTCCCTGGACTGAGGAGGTCCCAATTCTAATTGTTAGTCACCTTTAGAGTGTCAAGTATCATCACTTCCTCTAAAAATCTCTCCCTTATGCTGCTCCTCCTCAGGAAGGCAGACACCCTGGCTTGGCAGCACCTCTGCACCCTATTATATGCAGGTGACAATGTACACTGGCTGCCTTAGGTCAGTCCTAGGTTATGCCTGTTGTCTCCATCTAAGTATAGACAGCACTCATTTCACTATTAAAGAGTCCCAGTTTGATAAGAAAGTATGTGGTCTCCCTAGACATTGTATAATACAAAGAAGATTATGCAATGGTCTATTCTCTTATTTAAAATAAAAACATACACCTCAGACTATTCCACCTCTCAAATATGTGTAATTATTATTCACACCTTTTCTATTCTGGAAAGAATCACATTTGGACAATAAATAATATATGGCTGTCTTTTGTACATAGCTATATATATTATCATACCATTCAATGTTTTCTTCTCTATCTCCTTCACAAGACTATAAATGTCTTGAGGAGCAAAGGCTTATCTTATTTATCATAATAACCTCATAGCAGAGTCCAAGCTCAAAACATATTAAGTATATTCAATAATTTTTGTTGACTGTTAGTAATCAATTCAGAATACAATCCTTCTCCAAACAGCTAGCAGCATAAACAGGTATTTATAAACAGTTGAATAATAAGTGATTCCTTAACCTTGACTTATGCTCACAATAGTAATTATAGAATGCTGTAATCATATTAATCTCAAAGAATATTATCACCAGTAACAACATAATACTTGACGTACTAGCTCAATTCATTCATATAACATGATGAACTCTCAATTTTAACAACATTACTAAGCATTAAAAGGTAATTTTTATAGAACATTTTTGTGTCTCAAGAAATGCACATAAACCCTAAAAAATGGCTATTGTATTTTTGTTTAAAAAGAAAATGCAGAAATCAGCTCAGCTATTCTTTTCCTCAGAGTGCCATTAAAAGCTATTTCTGCCTAGGGAAAATGATATACGTTTTGTACATAAACAAATTTACAAGAACAAGCAAAGCTATTTCATATTTTAGCCTAATAACAATGGTTAGACAGCTTCCACATAATATAATTCACGGAAAAATATACAAATAACTAATAAAATGGCAGAACAAATATGATTTGAAGACCTTGGATTACTTGTCCTCATGCAGTTTGTTACTAATTACTTAAAAGCACTGAGGAAAATGGAAAACTGTTATGTGGATAAATAAAAATCTTATACAGTAAGAACTTGATCAGAGAATGAAATAACTTGCTACCAAAATAATTATAAAATTATGACTTAGGTCTGGAATTAAAACCAAGAACATTTCTAAAATCAGTATCAAGGGGGTGGGAATAGAAGTGATCCAAAAAGGGAATTCCTCTCTCATCACTGAAAAGAACAAAAGAAACCACATTTTAAGAAACAGGTCAGGAAATAAAAAGTGGGAAAGAGGCTAAATTATAAGAAATAATTCAACTGCCTTCTTCAATTAAATTTTCAATAATTTTCATGAAGAAAAATAGGTTTACATACTCAAGTTACCAATGTTGTGGCAAATTAATGCAATTTCTAAATAAGTACAATTTACATATACAATTCCATATAAATTGTAAAGAGGTTAATTATAAGAAATTATTCAACTGCCTTCTTCAATTAAATTTTCAATAATTTTCATGAAGAAAAATAGATAGGTTTACATACTCAAGTTACCAATGTTGTGGCAAATTAATGCAATTTCTAAATAAATACAATTTACATATACAACACCAGATAAAAATTTACAATTTTTATATGGAACCTCAAGTTTTATATTATCTTGCAACTAATTACAAGCTTGGGCAATCACTCAAAGCAGAAATAAAGTTAAAGCAAAATGAATACTCTTCCCCTCTCAACTTTCACAGCCATGTCTCATGCAACCATACTTTAATGACTGTTTGTAGTTACTTATAAACTGTCATTATCTCACCAGGCGATAGATTGAGATTTTCCAAATGAAAGACAGCACAACATCAGCAAGCCAGGGCAGGGGCCAGAAAAGATTACGGTCTGTAACAGAATCACTCAGCTTTCCTTTATCACTGCTAACTTGAAGGGTTTTACCTATAAATAAATTATACAATCCTTGTTCATCTACAAATATCATCCCATCATCCCAATCTGGACCTTCATATGTGGGGAGAGTGAACAGGAAAGGGATAAGGAGTACCAGTGATGGACATCAAAGGTTACTAACGCTGGTTATGTACCTACTACGTGCCAGGCAGCATGACAGTGCTGCTGCTGCTGCTGCTAAGTCACTTCAGTCGTGTCCGACTCTGTGCGACCCCATAGACGGCAGCCCACCAGGCTCCCCCATCCCTGGGATTCTCCAGGCAAGAACACTGGAGTGGGTTGCTGTTTCCTTCTCCAGTGCATGAAAGTGAAAAGTGAAAAGGAAGTCGCTCAGTCGTGTCCGACTCTTAGCGACCCCATGGACTGCAGCCAACCATAAAACAAAGTCCCTATCTTTGAAGTTCAAACAAACATTCTTAAGAAGATCATATGTCAGCAGGATCTGAATTCAGGTCTGATTCCAAAACATGTGGTCTTTTCCCTACTAATACTAGTACTTTTTTCTACTAGTACTAGTACTACTAATACTCCTACATATTGCCCCAAGAGGGAGAACCCCTTTGGTAAGTTTTCTAAGAATGACAGGGACAGAACAACTCTTCCACTAAAACATGTGGAGAAATTGAAGATTTTTTCTCCTGAAACAGCTTCAGAGGAAATAATCAACTAATAAAACCTGACCATGACAGTTAATTTTATGTGTCAACTTGGCTGGGCCATGGTATGCAGATACTTGGTCAAACATTATTCTGGACATTTCTGCAAGGATATTTTTGATTGAGACTATCATTTAAGTTGGGCTTCCCAGGTGGCACTAGTGGTAAAGAATCTACTTGCCAATGCAGGAGATGCAAGAGACTTCGGTTCAATCCCTGGGTCCTAGAAATGGCCACCCACTCCAGTATTCTTGCATGAAAAATTCCATGGACAGAGCAGTCTGGTGGACTACAGTCTATGGGGTCACAAAAAGTCAGACACGACTGAGCACACACACATTTAAATTGGTTGGTTTTGAGTAAAGCACCTAGCTTGCCCTCCATAATGTGGGTGAGCCTTATCCAATCAGTTGAAGGCCTGAATAGAACAAAAGATTGACTTCCCCTAGGCAAAAAGAAATTCGCCAACAGACAGCCTCTGAACTTAAACCCTGAGTATCGAGCTTGAGTGCTTCCCTATGTCTCCAGCTTGTCAGCTTTTAGAATTAAAATTCTTAAGAAAATCAGTTCTTCCCCAGGTCTCCAGCCCACCCTGAAGATCTTGGACTTGCCAGCCTCCATATCATGAGCCAAATCCTGAACATCTCTATTTCTACCTTTCTCTTTCTTTCTTGATATCTACACACACACACACACACACACACACACTTACACACATACATTATACTGGTTCTGTTTCTCTGGAGAACCCTGACAAATACATCACCTAAACATTAAACACAAAATATGGAAAAACCACAACTTTGAAAGTATTTTGTATCAATATTTATAGCTTATATCCACCATCCTCCAGTGACAGGGATCAACTCAGTCAATGATTCATTTCTAGATTAATGGTAAGAATTTCACAAAACAATAAGTGCCAAACCCAAGTAACTTCAAACTAAAACTTCTAATTGCTACCTTTGCAAAGTGGAGCAATCTCTTGAGAGCTCTTAAACATGTTATTCACAGAACTCATTATTCAGAGAAGGAACCAGCAATATAAAAATTCCACAAGCAACACAGTCCCCAATGGAAAAACACAAGTCTCACCTCAAACTTGATTGAATACCTAATAATGCTGCCTTCTTTCCTTTAAACAATACTTATAATTATGTACATAATGTATATCTAAGTAGTACTATTATAAACTCATTATTCAATAAAATACAAATAGAATTTATTAGCCATATCACAGTATGGTTTAAGTACACCTAATAAAAAAAGATAACACAGCATCAGATTACATAGTAAGGCAATTTAAAGGACTTCACCAGAATTTTATAAAATGCTGGAATTGTAAAAAACTGTATGATTTATCATTTGATCTAATTAGGCCAAAAGCAACACTTTAACTTCTGATTTCAGAAAACTCTGCCATCTCCCCCAAATATTTTTCTCAGCATTTATATACTCCAGCATTGTCTTCCAAAGCTTTTCACAGGTGTAACACTATCCAGTGCTTGAGGGTAACTGATCCTTAGACTCTAACTAAAAACATTACATACTGCCATACTAAAAACATTACATACTGCCATACACTCTAATTATATATCCAATCAATCTTTTCAGCTAAAGCTTCTGTCAGGAAAAGGGACTTCCCTTTCAATGGCTAAGACTCTGCACACCCAACGCAGAGAGCCCAGGTTTGATACCTGGTCAAGGAAGTAGATAGGACTTCCCTGGTGGCTCAGACAGTAAAGCATCTGTCTACAATGAGGGAGACCCAGGTTCGATCCCTGGGTTGGGAAGATCCTCTGGAGAAGGAAATGGCAACCCACTCCAGTACTACTGCCTGGAAAATCCCACGGACAGAGGGGCCTGGTAGGCTACAGTCCATGGGGTCGCAAAGAGTGAGACATGACTAGCGACTTCACTCACTTACTTACTTACTTTACAAGGAAGTAGATACCACATGCCGCAACTGAAGATCCTTCATGCTGCAAGGAAGATCGAAGACCCCGCATGCCACAACCACTTTAAGACACGGCACAACAAATAAATAAATATACATTGCTTAAAAGAACAATAAGAAGAAACTATATATTGGCTGGTATTTTAGAAAACATATTCAAAAGGATATAGAGACCTAGGACACTAAATCCCATTTTTAACTAAGTGCATCCAAGTGTTTTCATAAGGTTACATGTAGACAAGTTATTAAACTTATCTCTGTTCTCAGCCTCTGAAAGACAAAGCCTGTTAAGGTTCAATAATTTAACAAATTCAAAAGAAAAGACATGATCTCATATGGGAGAACTGTTAGGCTTTCTTTAAACAAATACTTATCGTTTTGAGTAAAACTACGCATCAAAACAATTTTCACTTCAGATACAGAATATACGCCCACATTTTAAGTAACACATTGGGATATAACACACACAACAGCAACTGAAAAGAAAACACCTAAAACCTATGCAAGTGTTACCCTCATAATTTAAAACTCATTAGGAAGTCCTGTCCCACATAATACTTACAAGCTTAGCCACAAATATGGGATCAATTTTACCAAGGATTAGAAAGTATGCACTTAATGAACTCAACTGTCAAAAGTTCACCCATTTTTTAAACCCAATACCTCTCCTCAGTTTTCCATAACTTTATACTCCAAAATTTTGTTCTGTGACATTATTAACCTCCAAAGAAAATTCCATTAAAAATTATTAGAATCCCTCTGTGACAGTACTTTTTAATGTTTCTGTCAACATCAGAGCTGTTAGGGACTTCCTTGGAGGTCCAGTGGTTAAGACTCCGCACTTCCACTGCAGGGGGTGTGGGTTCAATCCCTGGTCAGGGAACTAAGATCCTGCATGTCATGTAGTATGGCCAAAAGAATAAAAAACATAGTTGTTACTGTTGATCGTTCCAAATGTATCCCCCTTTTTTATATAATTAAAATAATATATGATCATTGTAGAGAATTTAGTAAATCTGGAAAATTTTAAATAGTTTTATAAACATCACCTTTATTTTCTATATCCAGAAATTACTAGCATTAACATTTTGCTGTATGTGTTTTTAGGCTTTCTTCAGTCTTTCAGTTTTAAAATTAAAATTGTGATAAAAATGCAAATTAAATATTTAACTAGGCTTTTTAGCCTACAGGATTGTATACTGCAAAATATTTCTCATTTTCAAAAATTTTATGGACTTCCCTGGTAGTCCAAAGGCTACAACTGTGAGCTCCCAATGCATAAGACTGGTGTTCGATTCCTTGTAAGGGAACTAGATTTCACATGCCACAACTAAGACCAGTTAAATAAATACATATTTTTTAAAAAAATTATAAAACAAGATTTATAACAGCTTTATCTTATTACACTATAACCATTCCACTATTAATTGAATATCTGAGTTCTTTTAACTTTCTACCAAGACAACACTTTGATAAACACTTTGACTATTACTAATAATCACTGACAAAAAGGCAATAAATAACACTCAGAACTCATATCCAAAAAATGCCTGTAAACAGATGAAAACATTCAATGTCACCAATAAGTCAATATAATACATAGAAATTATGAGAACCCTAACAAGCTGAAAACTATAAAACATATATATAACACCAGGAATCATGAGAAAAACATTCCAATGCAATGCTAATTATAAACTAACAAAATCCTTCTGAATAATAAATCAGACTGTGTGTATCAACGACTTTAAAGTATTTTAGGAATCCACCCCAAATAAATAATCATAGATAATTCTAGATGCTGACAAAAAACTTGTATATAGAGTTAATTCCCTTTCAATGTTAATTTAATGTTGAAACAAAACATAACGTGTTATGCACATGTATCAAAAGTCAACGAGCCCTGATCTATGTTATCATCATTCTTAAATTTCTCTTCCCCTATTATATCATCAATTTTCATTTCTGGCCCAGCATTTATTTTTCATGAGACTTGTTTGTGTGTTTGTTTTAATGTTCAGTGCTCAATCTTAAAATTTCTAAGAGGAAACATGTGCTCTGTTTTAATTCGTATATTAAAACTGATGCACAACTATGTAGAATCTTTAGCCTACAGACTTCCCCCTGGCAGTCCAGCGATTAAGACTCTGTGCTTCCACTGAAGGGGCACAAGTTCGATTCCTGATCCGGAAGCTAAGAGCCTGCGTGCTGTGTCCGTGGAGTGGCCAAAATAAAATCACAATGCACAACTTAAATTACTGCAGTTTAGTATTCTACCTACAGAATAAACTTTTAAAAATAATCATGTTCTGGGGATTTCCTGATGGTCCAGTGGTTAGGACTCTGCGCTTCTACTGCAGGGAATATGGATTCAATCCCTAGTCGGGGAACTAAGATCCTGCACACCACGTGGTGTGGCCAAAAAATAATAATAACTCTTACATTTTACACACTGGTACACAAGGTGAGAGTCAAACACCCTATAGTAAGTTTTGCCCTTCCTGTAAGGATTGGTTTCTTTTAATTTTTTTTTTAATTGAAGTGTAGTTCATTTACAATATTACATTAGTTTTACACGTACAACACAGTGATTTAATAACTTTATAGACTGCACTCCATTTAAAGCTATTACAAAATAATAGCTATATTTCTCTATGCTATACAATATACCCCTGTTCCTTATTTATTGTATACACAGTAGTTGTAGCTCCAGGAACGGGTTCTTTTTAAAAAATACAATAGCTGATTCATAACGAAAAGTGTGAATTTATGTCTGTTTCTTACAAAAAAACTTGGCACATCCATTCTATCTGAAACAAGTGCTGAGTAAAAAGAATCCATCAACACAGCACTGACTCACAAGTGGACCTTAAAAAGTAACCGAAAAACCTGTTCTCCCTCCTCTACTGAGGTCCCTGACAGTGAAGGAAAACTTTTCAAAACAGGCACCTTTGACCTTAGGTATTATTTAAAATCTTTATATCAAGATTAAACATACTTTCTAGTATGAATGTACCCTCCACAAAGTTCTATCCCTGACATATTGTTTGAAAGAAGAGAACTAAAAAGCAATATTTGGAGAAGAGATCTGAAGTGGAAGAGACAGAAAGGTGTACCTCACTGAACAGTGGCAGACTCAGGGCACACCGGCACACGGCTTCGGAGTCCCGCCGATCGCAGAGCATCAGGGAGAAGCACCAAGTCCCCACTCCGCAAGCCTGGCTCTCCCCAGGCAGCCGCCGTGGTCACCACTCTGTTCGTTTTTCCAACCCTTTGTCAACCACTACGTGCCCCAACCTAGGCCACCGTATTTCAGCTGGTGTAGAAAATAATGTGGAAGATTAGCTTCCCCCAGAACAAAACTCATTCATTATCTGACTTAAAAAGAGACAGGAGGAGGCTAACAGGTCTATGAGCCGGTCCATTTAAAACCACTTTTCTTCACGCATATATATATATATGTGAAATAGTTTTAACTCTACAAGTGCTTTTTTTTTAAATCCTTCTGTAATATATTAAACAAGCAACAAGACTTTGCTCCTCCTAAAATACAAAAGTTCCAGGGATGTCCCTGGTGGTCCAGGGGCTAAGACTCCAAGCTCCCAACACAGGGGGCCCAGGTTGGATCCCTGGTCAGGGAACTAGATCCCATATGCTGAACTTAAGGGTTCATTAAGATCCAGCAGGTCTTAAGGAAGCCTGAAGATCCCACAAGCTGCAACTAAGATCCAGCACAGCCAAACAAATTAAATATTTAATATTTATTTAATATTTATTCTTAAATAAATAAAATATAAAATTTCCATATATCTTTACCCTCTGCCTTTTCATTGTCCTTTTTGTAAGGATTGGCACACGAGAAAGAGAGCAAGTTAGGCTAAAAAACTGGGAATCATGCAGAAGATTATCAATATCTCAATCGTGTTGAACTGTGCTGTGAAGCTATTTCCAGAACAAAAGTGAGTAAAGCAATTAATATGTCAGCAACTATATTACAAAACCTTTCTTTCTTTATTCTTAGGCTCCTCAGCAATGTGTTCTAATATATAGTTCAAGCCATACTTTCAAAAGTCGAGTTGCTCTAAAAGTGACTCTATCAAAAATGTACTCCCTTGGGTTTAATCTTTTAATCATCTTAAAGTTTTTAACTACAATCTATAGTATAAATAACACTCTCAAGAGCAATTTAACATAACTTCATTTTGACATTTCAACAAAGATGTTCAAATTTTTCCCTTTGAAATAATAGCACAAATATTTATGGCAATGATACTGTACAAATATGTTTAAAATACGAGATAACAAGCGGTTAAAGCTGAGAAGAGCTTCTAGTGATAAATTACAAGTAAGACAGCCTCACTTACACACAAGAAAACCAAAGCTTCAAGACGCAGATTTGTCCAACTTTACAGAATATCAGGAAAGTTTGGGGGGCTTCCCTGGTGGCCTAGTGGTCAAGGATCTGCCTGCCAATGCAGGAGACACACGTTAGATCCCTGGTCCAGGAAGGTCCTACATGACTCAGAGCAACTAAGCCCATGTGGGCAACTTCTGAAGCCCACACATGCTAGTAGCCTGTGCTCTGCAACAAGAGAACCTGAACAAGAGTAGCCCCCACTTGCTGCAACTAGGGAAAAGCCTGGACAACGAAGACCCAGCACAGCCAAATAAATAAAGTGTACCATACTAGCTTAAAAAAAAAAAAGAAAGAAACGTTTGGTGTTATTCTCATTATCAGTTAGTAATATTTAAGTGATGTGTATAATATACTTTAGTTGACAATGTGCAATAAATTAAGTGCCTGCCCAAAATGACTTATTTCATACATGATTTATAGAGATAATAGTCAGAATGGCATATAAAATCCATATTGAAATACTGAAGGGGAAGAAGTTTTAAAATAAAGAGTGAAGTTCGTCCATGAACAATTCCAATCAACATAAAAGAATAATACAAGCAAGAACATAAGAGCAGTAGGATGGAAATAAATCAGGTCATGGGAACATGACAAGAGTCTCTTTGTGCTAGAAAAGACCAATGTAAGGATGAAAATTCGGAGAAGGCAATGGCACCCCACTCTAGTACTCTTGCCTGGAAAATCCCATGGACGGAGGAGCCTGGTAGACTGCAGTCCATGGGGTCGCTAAGAGTTGGACACAACTGGGTGACTTCACTTTCACTTTTCACTTTCATGCATTGGAGGAGGAAATGGCAACCCACTCCAGTGTTCTTGCCTGGAGAATCCCAGGGACGGTGGGGCCTGGTGGGCTGCCGTCTATGGGGTCGCACAGAGTCGGACACGACTGAAGCGACTTAGCAGCAGCAGCAGCAGCAAGGATGAAAATTGGCATCAGGGCTTCTGTGCCTTTAAAGATGCCCTGTGCTGAAGCAATCACTTAGCTTCATCAATGGCAATTTCAGATTACATGAAGAAAGTGCAGTGTCCCAAGCTAGGCGGTGATTCTGACCATCCTCTTTGCCCCATCCACTATTTTTCCTCAGTTAACAAATATCCTCATCCCTTTCTGGATCCTGCTGTTATCTCAGCTTCCTGTCTTCTTTCTCTCCATGAAACTGCATTAACAGGCAGGCAACATTTGTGGCCCCCACATCCTGTCACTTCATCTTGAGAACATGTCACCATCCATAAAGTCCTTTATCCTCGCCCTCTAGACCTTCCTCCTATAGTCTGCTGCCCACATGGTATCCTAAATTTTAACATAGCTCAAGACATGCTCACTGCGTCTCCTACCTTCTCTTTAAAAAGCACGCCCTTGATCCCATTTATATGAAATGTCCAGAAGACACAAATCCATAGAGACAGAAAGTAGATTAGTGTTTGCCAAAGGATGTGGGAAGAAAGGGAACTGGGAACGACTGCTAACAGACACAGGGTTCCTTTCTCGGGTGGTGGAATATTCCGGAATTAGATAACAGTGCTGGCTGCACAACCTCGTGAATACACTGAGAGCCACGGACCGACACTTGAATATGGTGAGGCTGATGTTATTTACATGTGATCTCAACAAAAACTGCATTCAAGATAAATGAAAATAAGCAAATATATGAGCACGTACACACACACACGCACACACGCACACAGCACGTCCCTCCTTCTAGCTTTCCTTTTGCCTTGCAAAATAATAAACCCCCCATCAGTGGAATTATTCAGGCAGAAGCTGAATGATCATCTGTCAGCAATATGCTATTGAAGGGCTAACTGAAGTGAGGAGGAAATTACACTAGATTACCCTTAAGTATTTTTCTTCTTTAAGTTTCTATGTCACAAACCAAGATGAAGCGATTAGAACAAGGGTAATTTTTTAAAGTGACCAGAAAGAAAAAATGTGAAGCATTACTTGAAAAGTTACTTTTTTTTCCTATTCAAAATGAACACTGGAGACCATAATGAAGCAAAAGAACAAAAATGAAAGATTCAAAATGAAGAGCATTGGAAATTAAGAAAAATTATTAAGTAAGTTAGATAACAGCACAAAAACAAAGAAGTGATAGTCAGAACTAAACATAACAGTTGATTTGCTTATACAAAATTTATCCTGTATATATAATTGTTTTTCTATAGAAATTCTGAAGTCTTTTTTTCTTTCTTAGGTGAAGAAGATGTTAGAAAAAAATCTAATGGAGAAGAGATTCAAATCAAATTACTGCTGACAGGCATGTGACTAGGTTAATAAAGTAAACAATGGATGGATGACATAATAGAAAGTTTTTTCCCTCAAATTCAGCCTTTTTTCTTTAAAGTTCATTACCGCAACAATGAGCATCCTTTGTGAGGAAATTTAGAGGGGAACAAAAAATATTGTTGATGATACAAAAAGCAAGAAACTTTAAAACTTTCTACTACAAATAAATTTCTGCAAACATCTGTAATAGGCTGCTGTAGAAAAGAATCTCATTTAAATATTAAAGGACCAAATTTCAGTGGAGGGAAAAAGCTATTAGTATAAACATATGCAGTATTAGAAAAGGGGTCATTCAATAACTATTCATTATTTGATTTTACACAGAACATTAAAACATTTGACATATTTGCCTGGTTATAAACCATAATTTATAAAACACCAAATTTTAAAAGGAAGCTCAGTTTGAATGCTATCCAAATAAGCAAGCTATACAAAATGATGATTCTTATACTCCCCCTAGAAGCTTTTAAATTTAGGCTTCCAAAAGAATGAAAGAAATCGAATTTCTGAGTCTGTCAAGAACTTTCTCCTCCTGTCCTTTTATAATTAAAAATTTAGACCACACAGAGTCGAAAATACGACTTTTTAATGACCCAAACTCCTTATGAATTTAGAGATCTTAATCCACTTTGGCATCCAGAAACAAGTTTACACCTGTTTCAGCTTCAAAGAATATTTTTCCATACAAGCAGCTACAGCAGACCCATCTAAAGAGCAAATTTTGTTACAAGCCCCATTCAGAAGCCAGAAGATTGTACTTCAAAATCATATTCCAAATAATGGTCTGGTGATCCGCAGCATCGGCACCAATCTGAGAGCTTGTCAGAAATGCAAAATTTTACCCCAGACCTACTATTGTGAGAGTTTGTGGTATTGCTTGGGAATATTAAATTCTGTTTATAAAGGTCAAGAAAATAAATGGATTGGATGAAACTCTTAAGAAGTTATCATCGCTGATGGTAGTAAGCTAACAGTGACTTAGTTAAGCACAGTAATGAGAGCTTGTAAGACCAAGAGAAAAGTCACAAGACATGTTAAAATTAGGTAAATCAGTAACCTGTAAGATATTCCAAAATAGAAAGGAATGGCAAGACCAAGCCATTGTCATGCCACCTCTGGACTGACAGCGATGCCATTCCGTATCAGCCTTCCAGCAAGCACGTTCAGTATGAGGCTATTCTGGACCCTCGGGTGCTCTCTCCAAGAAACGCAAATAGCCCCCATGGCTCATCAGCAGGCAAACTGGAAAACCAACACCTGTATCTAAGTGTACCTGTCCCCATTCTCTTCGATTCAGCAAGTATGTATCCCAGGAAGGAAGATGCCCAGGTCTATGCAGAGTTCTTCCTCAACTCTAGTCCTCATAAGCATGTACATCATCAGTGGGAAAGGCTGATGTGAGAGACACAGGACACATGAATTTTGTGTACCCAGGATTCAGGTACAAAAAAGTTAAAGGACTCAGGTCCTTCCTTTCAATCTCTTCAGTCTCCTTAAGCTCGTTAACTTACCGCCCCTCTCCTCACCACCCTCTACGGTTTTCCTCTTGTTTTGGGCTGTGTGTTTTAAACTGATTTGATAAATCGTATGATTCAAGCATTTTAATTTGGTGGCTGAGCCTGTCTATTCCATACCTCTGGGACAGCTGGTAGTGTACTCGGGGGCTAACTACTGCATCAAGGTAATTTCCTACAAAACATCTACTGAAAAAGTAATATGCATTTCAAAAGATCCCTGCGTGATTGATAATGCAAATTCAAGTTTAGAAGCACTGAGCGGGACTGTTGGAGAAAGCTGCACAAAGACAGAAATTTGGGTGTCAGAACGATGCTCAGAACACCATCCTGAATAAAAGCCCTCGTGTACCCCCCTGAAAATAACTCACAGCCCCAGAACAGGGAGAGAATGCTAAGAAATCCATTTTCAACAACCATCATGTACGGCTTGGAGCAACATTGCAGCTATTGGTGACTCTCGTTCAACTCCAGCTTTGTAAAACTCCACGCAACTTGAGAAAACACATAGAAAAGTACAGCATAATGTATCTCAACACTAATCCAGCACTTTTTCTTGCTGGGAATTACAAAAATACATTTTTTCCGATACATTATGTTTCAAGAACACCAATCTGAAGGACCTACGACTACCAGAAACAGAGAAAGGGTCATGATTTTCTTAACAAGACTGCAGTGACGACTTGGACTATCCAAGAACACAGTTGAGCAGAATGACCTAAGAAGTGATCTTAATGAGCTGTATACTTCTCACCGGCCACCGGTTCCTGACTTCATCAGCTCTGGTAATTTTATGTATTTATTGTATTTCACTGTTCCTGACACAAAGTAAGGACTCAATAAATGTTCTGAAACAATAATAAAAAAAATTTTAATGTCACCCTTTCTTTGATTTATCTGAGACAAATTTAATTCAATTCCTTGATTCTGAGAAATTCTTGAGAACGAAGGTATAATTCCATATATCAAATCAGCATATCTTCATAACACTCCCTCTTTCCATACTCCAAAGTTGGATTTTATATTTTCTATTATTAATTTCATTCTAATTTTCCATGATACAATGAAGCACATTAATCTACCCATTAAGAAATAATCTGACCATTTCTAAAAGTCATCAACAATTATATATCAAGGATATACATACACAGGAAAGATTAGCTATTATTTTGACATTTTTTCTAGGTCCAGATTAAGACATCTTAGGGAAATATCAATTTAAAACATCTACAGAAGAACTAAAATAGAAACTGGACACTGTCACACACATAAATGTCATAAACAAGTTCTAAAACAAGAGGCCAAAAGTGTTGAGAATGTTTAGTGAAGAATAAGATGAGAGTATCGGGAAAAGAATGTAAAAGTTCTAAAGATCATTTCTGTAAGGAATATGCTTGTTATTACTTCTGAAACAGGGAATGTGTTTATGTTTCAAAGGAAAAGATTTATGTTGGAAAGCACATAACTTCCCATTCCAATAAAGAAATATTTATAAAAAGAATAAGGAAACACCCATAGAGAATGGCTGAGTGTATTCCCTTCCAAATGCCCTATCGAATACTGTTCACGCCACACATTTAGTATAGCCATGAACGGTTAAAGTACTCAAAGGACATTAGACACTTCAGCACAGGTTTTTACACTGTGTTTCATGGGTTTTAAATGCCATGTGCTTAAGAACTGACTCCACAAGCTCACAGAGAAAGAGGTAACCTTATAGATTTTTGTGTCCTCTGCAGCTAACAGCATGAGAGTAGACATCTGACAAGCATTCAGTAAACACTATTACCATTCTCTGAGGCAAAAATCTTAATTGGAAAATAATCTAAACACTACCATCATCACCACCACCAGTGGTAAAGTAGCTCTCAAGATTTCCAAGTGAATCCACTTCCATGTTAAACAATGGGAACAAGAAAAGAGTAATTGTCTTATTCATTACAAAGGGCTAAGAATGGATCTTCTGTTTGCAAACTTAATCCACTCCAACTAGTGCAGTTAACTGCCCACTAAGACACAGCACCTTGTCTTTCACAAATCTGATGCTTGATCCATGTTCTTAATGGAAAGCATTAAACGCATGTACTCTATTTCATTCCTTGTTATGTGACATACAGTCTGTAATGTGAAAATTAAGAGGCAAAATGCTTATTGTTATAAGCAATGGCAGAAAAAAAATGACTTCAATTTCAAAATATCCTACCCTAAACCCTGGTTTGTTCACATATGAACATCCAAGTTTCAATGATAAATCCTTTAAAATCCATTCAACCGATAACTGCAGTTATGTTTTGTGCAGCACAGGACCCAAATTCAAGGCTGGTGCTCCACTTGGGTTGATAAATTTTAATAAGCTGCTATTCCCCATTAGGGAGTTGGTCATTGGTTTTAACAAACTCCTTGAAGAGTTCATTTCAGTTATTCCTGCCTTGCTGGATGTGTAACAATTTAATCTTGTTGCTTTCTTCCTAAGGGGTAGAAAGATGATGCTCAAATGAGAGCACTTGCAAAGGGGACTTGAACAATGAAATTTAGGAGCTGGCTGGACCGGCCTGAGGGAAAGGATCCTCTAAAGAGAGTGCCTACAACTTGTGGGTAGGGGAGAGAATGACAAAGGGAGGTGGGAAAAGAGCAGCAAAGAAATCGAGTTTCCTTAGAAACTAGACTCATAGCTCCAGAAGTTATTTCAAACATAGTTTAACTTGACATGACCCATTCTGACCCAAAACTCTGCTTTACACTACTGACAGGCAGGTTTGCCTGTTAACACCAGTAAATAATTTCACAGATTATTAGCTTATTTCAAGAAAGAATTTCACAGTTACAGAAAGGTCATATTTATCTTTGTTATATAAATAACATATCTTACAGCCTTCTATGATAGTTTTATAAGATGGAAATAACAAGAAACAGTGGCTTTAGATATTGAGGAGAATATTTAAGAAAATGACATATCTAATTCCAAATCTATCATCTACACACACTGTGTGAGCTAAAAGTCCCTAGAAAGTGGTTGCAAACTACAAACTCTGCCACCACAGCCCTCCAGATTCCCCTAAGAGGGCATGCCAGCACCTTGGGACTCAGCTGATGGGCAAGGACACTTTGAAAAAGCACTCCAGGAGATGCTGATACTCAACCAAACACCTCCTGCCCCACTGCCACTATCAGCTAATAATGTTTCACCACCTGCTGCGGATGTATTTTTTTGTGCTGTTCTTCTATTCCAAATGCTAACTAAGTGAAGTCATTAGAATAGAGCATCTGAATTCAACTGGCGTTTATCCAGTTTTTAAGAGGTAAAAATAAATCCATGAACGGCAAATCAATTTAACATCCTTTCAAACAATTCCATTTTAAAGCCATATAACAAATTCTGAACGCAAAGCTACTTAGAGTCATAGCTTTCCAATTTAAGTACTTAAGTCCGCTAACATATTTCCACAAATCAAACATTCACTACCAAGGAGCAGTACAAAAAAAAAGTTCCAGCATTCTTCACAATCCACTTACACTTCAGTAAGGGATAACTCAGATTTTTTAAGCAAGTAAATAAAGAATATTATTTCAAGGTTATCATAACTCTCCCTTTGTACATGATACCTCAAATCCTACAGGGTTTACATTTAGATAATTTTCTTATTTATGGATAATTTCAAGTAAAACTAGTTAAAGAAATAATTCTCCTTCAAACTAACACTCCTGGTTTTCAGGGTTCATATTCTTCATACTCCAGTCCACTGGTATGTATCTCACAATCCCCAAACTTCTTCAACTTCAATATTGCTGTTTATACAACTATAAAGCACCTCAAGAAATAGCTCTCAAAACTCCCAACTCTTAAAATCACCAGACAACATGTGTGTATCACCAACCTGGTAGTTTTTACAGCTGTCAGTCCTAGTATACATACAGTTAGGCCCAAATACTAAGAAAAAAACTTGGGGGGGGGGAACAACTCCAAAAACAAACTAAGAAAATATACTTACCTTAATTGGAGCGCTACTAAACTTAATTTTCCTGTTTGCCGGGATGTCTTCTTCTTCTGGCAATCCAGCGATCTCTGAGCATTCCACATCAGGCTGACAGTAATTGTTTTCATCACTATCTTCCTGCTCCTCCTGTTCAGTACCTGTCTCTCCCCAGTCTGAATTATACCTGGATCTCACCCTATACACATTATAGTCACTGTGCATGTAAACATGGGAGCTCCCAAAATGATGCGGCTCTTCAAATACTTCCTTTTCACAGGTGAACCTAGATACATCAGCAGAGGTGAAATCACCACCTGCAAGTTCTCTCTTCTGTTGCATTGCTGCCTGACTCTCCACCAAACGAGCTTCTGCGTCTTCTAAAGGTTCGTTCTGTGGTGAAGGGATTTCAGGCTCTGGCACTGCCTCGCTTTCAGCACCAGGTTCTTCAGAGGTGTCTCTGTCAGTTCTGCCAGGAGCCTCCCGGTTAGATGCGGGGTCCTCGGCTGCCTTGCTCTGCTGCGCCTCTTCACTGGGCACAGAAGCTAGAGAGGTACTTTTCGAAGCCACCTCTAGTCCTGGGCTTGTGCTACGCTTCTGAGCATCCTCTGCATCGTCACTGTGCTTGCTTGGAGGAGACCAAGAATTAGAATCCTTAAGGTGCCCAAAGGTGTCAAGATTTGTAACGGTAACAGATGGTAAATTGAGGGGATAATGCCCAGTCACTGAGTATTCGTTGTTCTCAGCCTTCTCGGAAATGATGGCACTGGGGGAATCGGTGTTCTCAAATACTGCACTCAGTTGACTCACAGTTGGGGAGACAGCCTCGGTCCGGGAGCTAAGACTGTCCAAGGAATCAGTACTGCCTCGGTTGGACTTGGAACCACCCCATTCATCCTGAGGTTCACTCCCTCCAGCTTTCTCCTTCTTTGGGGAATAGCGGTTGTTTTGTCCTGACTCATGCACACTTCTCTCAAACATCTTGCGAGTTTCTGTGAACTTAGAATATGAAGGGCCATCGTACATTGTGTCAAATCTACTAATTCGTTCTGAAACAGAGGACTCCAACTTAACAACCGAGCCATCTGTTTTTTCCAGAAATTCTTTGGGCTTCATTCGCCTCTGTGGGGATGAAGGTCCACCTTTGCCCCTTGTTTTGGCCATGACTGCGGCATTCTCACTGGGTTCCATACCCATCTGCATAAATAGGTTTTTAATTCTGTTGACATTGGAGCCATACTTCCTCCCCCTGCTCTGCTGGGAGCCCTCACCTTCTTTTGTTTTTTGTTCCCCATCTGACTTGGGTTTGTCAAAGGTACTTTTCAATGCCTGGAACTCAGTTCTATATGCATTCCTGTGAGGAGAGGCACTTCTGAGCGTGGTACGTTCACCTGAAGACTCGGTTTTCAACATTTTTACTTCAGGGGTGAAAAGCCAATGTTCATAATGATCAGGTAAAAAAACCAAAAAAACAAAACACCTCTCTTCTCTAATCACCAGTATCTGGTCAAGAAAAAGTACCTCTCAAATGGCATACTGTGTCAGTGATCCTCCCAACAGGTGTATTAGGAAATTATTCAGTCAAGAGTTACACAAAATGGCTTTTTCAAAGCAAGACTACAGGTTCATCTGTAACAGAAAAGAATGAATTTCTGAATTCATTTACTTATTTGAATTTATGCTTAGTCAACTATTAATACATTTTTCAAAGTGGCTTAGCCACATGTCAACTAAGAAATTACTTTTTGAACTGGAAACTTTAAAGCCAAGAATTTAAAAGTTATAACTCTGATCAATCTTGGGTAACAAAACTGTTTCAAACATAACTTGAGGACCCCCACACACACCAAAATCACACACACACCAAAATCATACACACACACACACACAAGTGACACATAAGTACACTTGAAAGCAATACTTTAGCCCCAGTTTTGGTTGGTTTTGTGAATGACCTTAAAAGAAACCAGCAGTCCCCAGATCTTTAAGAAATCATCAAACTATCCAGAAAAATGATATTCACTTGAGATTCCCTACATTGGGTAGAACTTTTTCTTTTTGTACAAGCATAATTAAAAGTTCAGAATCTATGTTTACAAACTCCAAAACATGCCTACAGCGGCTTATTCCATTCTTTCTGGTCCAATATTCTCATCTATATCATCCCCAAAGCAACCCTAGTGCAATTTCAGACCAAAACAAGCATAATAACGTTCTTAAATGGCAGTAAGTTTCACTCCAAGTTCAGAACCATATCAAATATTTGGAAGTTTCCTAAGAGTGAACATTATTAATTATAGAGTGGGATATACAATATCATGGGAATCAATGTATGAGAACGTGACGATCAGAAGGTAAACAGACCATGAAACCTCTTTTCACAGCCCTGATTTGTTTATTACACTTGCCTCTAACTTACTACAAGCTCAGAATACAACGCAATGCATGCTGGCCGGTTTCCTCAAGCCCACAGCTGGATTTTACATCAATATGCCAGCAAGCAAATACTTCAAGATCCGCTGTGGAGCAGACACTGTAGCTCTAAAGATTTCTCATTTTGTTTTGGTTTGGTTTTGTTTTGTTTTGTTTTTAATATTAGGCCGAGCCCTATCACCCGCACGCTCCATCAGATGAGGAAGCACACACTTTCATTGAAACTGTCTCCAACCAAACTCGGCTCCTGGCCCAGCACGCATGCATGGCCCATGCAGACAAACAAGAAAGGCTTCAGAGTGTGGTGTCTGTTTTTCTGTCAGGCATCGACAATCTCCTTCTACCCTGACATTTGTTTCAGACTTCACACCCTCCCCCCCCCCCGCCCCCACCCTCACACCCCACTCCCGCCCCCACCAATTCCAAACCCCGAAGAGGCGGGGGCTGGGGCGATGGGGCCGCCGGGGGATTCAAAACCTGCCCTCACAAAAGACAAACATAAATAACACCAACTTGAGAGGCAGCCGATTCCCAAGCCTGGTTCGGGACGCAATCCCTTGGCCCCCGGGCAGGGGCAGGGCCGGGAGAGCAGGTGACGCCAAGCGCTATGGTAGGAGGTCGCGGACTAGCTTTGTGCCAAGAAGCACCTGAAGTCCTAACACATTGGCTGCGGCTCCCGGCGGCTGCCAGGCGGATGCCGGCGTGGCTCGGGGAAAGCCGAGCTCCCCAGCCACATTAAAAAAAAAAAAAAAAGGAAAAAATTACAGGGTAATGCTAATAAATCCCTTTGTTTTTCGTCCCAGAGTGCCAGGAGACAATAGATCCCACTGATAATGCCTCTGATCCTCAACCTATCGCTCCCCAGCCGCAACCCACCCCCACCCTCAGCCTGCAACTCAGCCTTTGTACATCCCGATTTTTCCCTCCTCATCTCCACCCTCCCCAACTCCTCGCCCCGCGCACAGCCTCCCCCTTACCCGAGCCGGAGCCGCCGCCGGCGGGGAGGGTCAGGCGGCCGTGGCTCCCACCCCCTCCTCCGAGGCGCCCCCCGCCCCGCGGTGGCCGCAATTCGGCTCGGCGCCGGCCCGCTCGCCGCCCCTCCACCCGCTCCTCACGGCGCAGCGCGGAAGGCGGCTGCGGCGGCCGCTTCCACTCGCGCCGCGGCCCCCACGCGCGCCCGGCCCGCGGAGGGCGGCCAGGGGAGGCGCGCTGCACTGCCCAACGCCATTGCGGGCGGGCGGCGGCCCGGGCCCCGAGGCGCTCGCACCCTCGGGCCGGCCTGGGGCGGGGGTCCCGGCCGGGGCAGGGGCCTCGCCCACGTGCGACCGCCCGCGCCGGGCCGTTTGGCCGGCCGCGGAGCCGAGGTGGAATGGGGGAGAGGCCGCGGGGGTGAGGAAGGCCCAGGGTAACAGGTGCCTCACCTCGGCTGATGGGATTAACTCTAGGGCCGCAGAGAGAGGGAGCCCGGCAGCAAAATCCCAGGAGAGGGAGAGAGGGAGCCTCTGGCGGCCAACGGAGGGCGAAAAGCACCGGCCCGAGGCGAGGCCGCCCCACCCCGCCCCCAGCCCCGCGCCGTGGGCGCAGAGCCCCTCGGGCTTGGGGCACGGCCTGCCCTTCGGCTCGGGTCTTGGAGCCGCGAGAACTGGGTTCTTGGGGCCCCATCCCACAGAGTCTGCAGTAAACTCCATGACCCCAGGGCATCTAAAACCCTGGGCCACGCTCCTGGCCTGCAAGGCCAATCCCTAGGCCCAGATCCAGAATGGCCGCCACTTAGGCCGCTGCGCTTCACCTAACACCCACCTTGACCTTAAGGCGCCACTGCTAAAAAGAGAGAGAGGAGGAACTCTTCTGGCTTTCTCGTCAGGAAAGAGTTTTTCAGACTCCCCCGCCCAACCCCCCACCCCTTTTATAAGTGCTCAGTACCCCCTCCTTTCCCCATCAAAAATACAGGAAGTGTTACAGCCTTCCTGCAAAATATAAAATCTATCATGATTGTCAATAAAGACCTTTAAACCAGTCCTCAAAAAAAAAAAAAAAAAAAAAAGGAGTAGAAACTTTTAAGGATAATTTTTCAAGAAGGTGGAAGATGTGTCAAAAATGTTATTTGACTCATCAATTAGGGAGGGAACACCAAGATATAACCTGTCCAAATGACAATGTGAAGAACAAAACTTTATGGAAAATCAGAAAAGAGGTAAAACTGGTTAATTAGGCACTAAAATGTAATGTTTTGAATTATCTCCCATACAGGGTAGTAATCAAGTGTATCTCTTAAGGAACAAAATGATTTTGTATTTCTACAGATAAGAACCATTTACAGAATCCTTAAGTTTCTAGGGCTTATAGAATGGTAAAAAGTCTAGTCAAAGGCAGGCAAAGGTGCAAAGTACTGCAGAACCATGAAGAATCCCAGGGGTCCCCAGCCTCCCTCTGGGATCTAATTAATGTCTGATGATCTGAGGTGGAGCTGAAGTAATAATAATAGAAATAAAGTGCACAATAAACATAATGCATTTAAGTCATCCTGAAACCATCACCCTCAATCCAGTCCCTGGAAATACTGTCTTCCACTAAACAGGTCCCTGGTTCCAAAAAGATTGGTGACATCCAGCATTCGGTTGAAAGGACACTCAGTAATCTTTTTGTCCATTTTAAAGCCTTACATGAGTTCTTCCAAGGGAACCGTTATTACCTGCATTTTTACAGATGGGAAAACAGGTTTAGGTTTTGTAACTTACCTACAGCTTTCTCACTAGGGCTTCCCAGATGGCACAGTGGTAAAGAATCTGCCTGCAGTGCAGGAGAACAGGGTTCGATCCCTGAGTCAGGAAGATCCCCTGGAGAAGGAAATGGCACCTCACTCCAGTACTCTTGCCTGGAAAATTCCATGGGCAGAGGAGCCTGACAGGCTACAGTCAATGGGGCCACTAAGAGTCAGACACAGCTGAATGAGCACACACAGCTTTATCACTAGAAAGTGATTATAGCTACATATGAACTCTGGCCAGTCTGTACACAGAAGCTATATACTCTTGAAGCGAAATCTTTTCTCATTTAATTTCAAAAGAGCTTTGTCGCTATCCAAGTCCATGTATCTCTTATTTTGAACAGTGGAGTTTTTTTTTTCTTTTCTTCAAGCCTCACCAAATTCTGGGTGCTTTCCCAAGGAATTGGCATTCTCTGTCTACGACGTGGATGTCACTTCTATAAGCATAAACAGATGTAACAGGCAATGTGAGGGGGCTGTGGTTCCAGCCTCCACTTTTGGAAAGAACATTTGTGCTGTCTGGGGTAAATGAGTGGAAAAGTTCCTGTCATTTATTTGCAGTATGGAAACCATGTTTTTTAGGAGAATAACTTAAATAAATGCAGGAACCTAATCACTGAGTTCTATCTGTAGATGAGGGGGCAGAGTTGGCAACAAAACCAGTCTTACACCTCTTTACAAAAAGATGATTCATGCAGAAAAGCAGCCTAAAGAATTCGGTTGGTTTGGGTTTCATTTTTTTTTTTTTAATATGAACCTTCTGGAAAAATTCATAGTGAAGGGATGAATGACAGAGTTTTTAAAACATAATTTTAGATTCCTGGCTTGCCCATTATCCACCTTCCATTTCTAACACTTATCTGAATGTTTGAAGGGACTACTAGATCACTACTAACTAATCCAATACATGTGGTTATTTAACTTAAATCATATACAATTTAAAATTAAGTTCTGGGCTTCCCTGGTGGCTGAGTGGTAGAGAATCTGCCTGCTGACACAGGAGACACAGGTTCAATCCCTGATCTGGGAAGATCCCACATGCCTTGAGCCAATACTAAAGCCGTGCGCCAATACTGAGCCCGTGCTCCAAAGCCCAGGGGCCGCAGCTACTGAAGCCTGCCAGCCCTAAAGCCTGTGCTCCCCAAGAGAAGTCACTGCAGTGAGAAACTCTTGTTATAGAAAGTAGCCCCCCTCTCCACAGCTAAAGAAAAGCCCGAGCAGCAACGAAGACCTGGTAAAGCCAAAAATAAATAAATATTAACACTTAAAAAAATAAGGAATAAAATTAAGTTCCTTAGTCCCACTAGCCACATTTGAAAGACTCAGTAACTACCTGTGGCTGGTGGCTACCCTATTGAAGAGTATAAATACAGAACATTCTCATCACAGAAATTTCTATTGAATGATGCTGTCATAGACAACATTTGTACTTCTGTAAATTAGGAAAGGTATTTTGACTTTTTAAGGGTCAAAACCTAGTTCAATAGATCATTTAATTTCAAAAATTTCATAATTTCATAAATTTTGCATTTTCTATTTGGAAAGGGACTGGGGCAGTGCTTTTGTTTAGTAGCTAAGTCCAGTCTGACTTTTTCTCAGACTGGAGCCCACCAGGTTCCTCTGTCCATGGGATTTCCCAAACAAGAATACTGGAGTGGGTTGCCATTTCCTTCTCCAGGGGATCTTCCTGACCCAGGGATCAAACTCAAGTCTCCTGTGTCTCTCTGCATTGTAGGCAGATTGCTTACCACTGAGCAACCAGGGAATCCCTGGTCAGTATTAGGTGAAGTTTAGTACTGACATACAAGACATCCAAAATGCAATATATTTGGGGAAGATGGGAATTTTTATTTTCATATGTGATTTGTTCTACAAATCATGTAGAATATTGTGGGCTGTTATTCTTATTTCCTTTGTAACCAATAATAATGCGATTAATAAGAAAGGACCATAAGATTAGTACAATAAAAAATACAAAATGTATTCTACCTTGTTTTAGGGGTTTTATCAATGTATTTTTTTCAGTTTTCATACTGGATATTCTGAATATCTATTCAAATAATTAAATTATTCATATGTGAAAGTGAAATATTGGGTGTAATTGTGAAATTAAGCCTAAATCAAGCCTGAATCAAATTTTAAAATGAGAGAAAATTGACTAAGGTGAGTCTGAAACAGCTCATCACTCCTTGATTTATAGCATGAAAGCCCCTGGCTGATGGTGTGTTACCAGAAGTTCATAAAGGGAGAGAAAAGAATAGAACAAACATGGAGGTCTCTAGAATAATTTTTGTTTACTTATTTATTATTTTTAACTGTGCTGGGTCTTCATTGCTGCGTGAGGGCTTTCTCTAGTTGCAGCAAGCGAGGGCTACTCTTCGCTGCAGCACCTGGAGTTCTCACTGTAGTGGCTTCATTTATTTCAGAGCGCAGGCTGTAGGCATACAGGCTTCCTTAGCTGCAGCCCGCAGGCTCAACAGTTGCGTGCGCCATGCAGGCTCTAGGGCATGCAGGCTTCAGGAGTTTTACACAGGGCCTTAGTTGCTCGGAGGCATGTGGAAGCTTCCTGGCTCAGGGATCAAACCTGTGTTCCTTGCATTGGCAGGCAGATTCTTATCCACTGTGCCACCAGGGAAGTCCTAGAATAATTTTTTTATGAAATGGGCAAAGTAAGGGAAGAGCAGTTCCAATCCTATCCAGGGTACCTTCCCGACCTAGGGATCAAACCCAAGTCAGGTCTCCTGCATTGGCAGGTGGGTTCTTTACCGCTAGTGCCCCCTGGGAAGCCCTGGTTTTACCCATAACTCTAGCATAAAAGGATATTTTACTCATACTGTTGTTTCTGTACCAGTATTAATAAGAAAAGTATGTTGACAGTAATGAGTCACTTGTTTACAAAAAGTTAGTTATAACTGCTTATTTTATGTTTGTAAATATCAGAGTGCTTTGTCATTTTCAGATGCAAATGATATTCTTGTATCTTAGAGGTCCATCTTTTAAAATAACCATCCCTGTTTAAGGGTAAAAACTGTTATTTTTTAGTCTTACAATATTTCACACGTACTTCATTGTAGCAGTAAAATATATTTCTCTAAAATCATGATAGAGTCCCCAGGCTTACATTCAGAACACATCAGAGATATCTGTAATCTCTGATTTTGTTAAGTTAGTTATAAAATTAAGCTTAAATCCATAAATGGATTTTGTAATCTATAAGTTATCATTTCTGCCTAAATAAATTGATAATGATTCAGCATGAATTTCTACCTACATTCATGGTTTGGCATGCCATTGAAAATCATACCATCATTTTGTTTCATTTCTCACTCTACAATACATCCAGTATCTTGGCTTTTCAGTCTAAACTTGGTTCATGATAAGTTTGAGTACTTTTATTTGTTGCAAGTAATAAACTATAGAATTTCTTGGGGTTTCTTAAAGTCATTTTTAAGTTATTATCAACATCTTAGTTCTACAAATAAATCACAGTAGACTTGCACGGTACATTTAGGCTAAAAGTGATACATTTTCTCTTTTTTCCCTATTTTTACTTTTTTGGTTGCTCACACAAAACACCCCAAACCAAGAGTTTTATTGGATGAGACATTGGTGTGATGTTGTCATTACCGTCACTGCTTCTCAGGTTGAAACAATAGCTGCTATACCAATTCTTTTCGGTTTTCAGTTTTATAGTGGTGAAAATGGCATGTTTATAAACAAGTGTTAGGTATTTATCTGTCTCTCCAGAAACGCATTTTACTTTCAGCAGATTAGCCTCTCTGGTAGAAGGATTCTAGGAGTGGTCTTCAACCTGCCAATCCTCCACCCACAGGGTGCACCTGAACTCTGGCATCCTTGCGATTGGCATGTTGTCTACTCTGCTTCAGAATAATTCATTATTCTAAGACTGAGACAAATGAGAGAGACACACTGATCCTTCACTGAGAGAACAGTTAGCAGAGTGTCAAACTGAGATTCAACTTGAAAACCTTTTACTGGAATTCATATTCAGTATTTTTATTCCCCCTAGAGATGCTAAGCCTAGTTCTTAAGCTATAAAATAGCATAGTTCTTTGCACACAGTTGTTGGGGGAAATAGTTGTCCCAAACAGTCTTAATTGTGAAAATATGGGGGGGAAATATCAAAGAATAACAAAAGTATCTCAGTAGCTTCTCCATTCCTTGGCATTAGCCTTGATGAATTAATTATTAAAGTAAGTAGATAAACACCTCTATTTGTCTCCAATTAAACAGGAGAGTTCTGTGATTTTATTTCGATTTCCAGTCTAGTTCTAGTGATAAAACCTTCTTGAGAAGGTCCATTATAGTCCCATTTCACACAAAATTCAAATTGTAACAAGCTGCATTTTAAGAAAACACTAGTGTATTTCATTTGTAGATGTAGTCATATGCTTTTAGAAATAAAAAATTAGCTCTGAAGTTGTTAGTACATTTTCTGTAGGGTCTTAGCCATGATTCTGATGTCCACTTTAGACTCTTGTCAATTACCACTAACAGAATAGTTTCAAGTTAAGTTTGAATTGCAGATGAATGATTTACATGTTTATACACTATTTAACTTTTGAACTGGATGAATTATGAACAGGAACTTATCCTAATTAGTGGGCAGATATTAAACAACCAATCCTCTTGTTCTCGCCTTACGACAGTTCCCAACACTTGTGATTGTATTCGAAAATGTTGCTGGATTTAGAGTTAGTTTCTTCTTGATTGGTCTTCCCTGGTAGCTCAGTTGGTAAAGAATCTGCCTGCAATGCAGGAGATCCCAGTTCAATTCCTGGATCAGGAAGATCTGCTGGAGAAGGGCTAGGCTACCCACTCCAGTATTATTGGGCTTCCCTTATTGCTCAGCTGGTAAAGAATCTGCCTGCAATGTGAGAGATCTTGGTTCAATCCCTGGGTTGGGAAGATCCCCTAGAGAAGGGAAAGGCTACCCACTCCAGTATTCTGGCCTGGAAAATTCCATGGACTGTATAGTTCACAGACTCGCAAAGAGTTGGACACCACTCTTCTTGATTGATCATGGTTTTAGACACTAAGTCATGTCCAACTTTTGCCACCACATGGACTGTAACCCACCAGGCTCCTCTGTCCATGGGATTTCCAGGCAAGAATACTGGAGTAGGTTGCTATTTACTTCCTTCTCTCTTGAATAAGGCACTACAAACTGTGTGATATGGATCACATACTTTCTCAGCTTTTTGTTGTTGTTGCTATTGTTCTTCAGTTCACTTCAGTTCAGTTCAGTCGCTCAGTCGTGTCCGGCTCTTTGCAACCCCATGAATCGCAGCACGCCAGGCCTCCCTGTCCATCACCAACTCCCGGAGTTCACCCAAACTCATGTCCATCGAGTCAGTGATGCCATCCAGCCATCTCATCCTCTGTCGTCCCCCTCTACTCCTGCCCCCAATCCCTTCCAGCATCAGGGTCTTTTCAAATGAGTCAGCTCTTCGCATGAGATGGCCAAAGTATTGGAGTTTCAGCTTCAGCATCAGTCCTTCCAATGAACACCCAAGACTGATCTCCTTTAGAATGGACTGGTTGGATCTCCTTGCAGTCCAAGAGACTCTCAAGAGTCTTCTCCAACACCACAGTTCAAAAACATCAATTCTTTGGTGCTTAGCTTTCTTCACAGTCCAACTCTCACATCATACATGACCACTGGAAAAACCATAGCCTTGACTAGACAGACCTTTGTTGGCAAAGTAATGTCTCTGCTTTTGAATATGCTATCTAGGTTGGTCATAACTTTCCTTCCAAGAAGTAAGCTGTTGTTCTTAGAAGAACACAAAATTTCAAACTGAAAGTATAACATGTTAGGTTTTTTAAAAAGTATTGATATAGTTAAAATAAAGAGACCAGTTTGTGTGCAAAATCTTGTGTCTGAATCCTGCTTTTGATTTTTGTACAGTTGAGCAAAGTACTGTTAAATTCTACTTTAATAATTATCTGGTTTTGGTATCAGGGTGCTGGTGGCCTTGTAGAATGAGCTTGGGAGTTTTCCTTTCTCTGCAATTTTCTGGAAGACTTTGAGTCCAGAAATCCCAAAACTGGTCATGTTTCCTGAGAAAACCATAATTGAAAAAGACACATGTACACAATGTTCATTGCAGCGCTATTTACAGTAGCTAGAACATGGAAGCAAACGCAACATAGACACGCATCGACAGATGAATGCGTAAAGAAGTTGTGGTATGGATATACAATGGAATATTACTCAACCATAAGAAGGAATGCATTTGAGTCAGCTCTAATGAGACGGATGAACCTGCCTATTATATAAAAGTAAGTCAGAAAGAGAAAAGCCAGTATGGTGTATGAATGCACATGTGCAGAATCTAGAGGGATGGTACTAATGAGACTATTTATAGAGTAGTGATGGAGATGCAGATACAGAGAACAGACTTGTGGACACAGTTGGGGAAGGAGAGGGTATTGAAAGTGGAGAGGGTATTGAACTGGGAGAGGAGCACTGAGATGTACACTTTACTGTATGTAAATAGATAGTCCGTGGGAATTTGCTGTATGACACAGTGAGCTCAAACCCTGTGACAACTGAGAGGGGTGGGTGGAGTGAGAGGTGAGGGGGTGCGGTTCAGAGGATGTGTGTATGCCTATGGCTGATTCACGTTGATGTATAAAAGACAGCAGAAATATTGTAAAGCAACTATCCTCCAATTAAAAAAAAAAAAAAGAAATGCTCTTATATATTTATAGTCTAATAAAAATCTTCTAAGGTAAATAAAGTAATTACCTGGCCTACAACCTATGTTTTGTTCCCTTATAGTACATAATTTTTAAAAGAAAGCCATGGCCACCAAAATGGTATATGTCTATGAAGAGAAGTCAGAATACGACTTATTTCCTTATAGGAGTGTGATAAAACTTGAACAATATCTAAACCTCATATTTATTTTGTGAATACCGTAAAAGTAGAGTGAACAGTTGAAAGTAGTTTAATGCCTAGCTGGATTCTCAATGGAAATGAAATTCATATTTTATGATACTGAGAATAGAAACAAACACATCAGTGAGAGGTGAAATTGAGTTTATATTAAAATTTTAGAAGGGAGTTATAGTTTCAAAAACAAAAACAAAATATAATGTTAACCTGAAATGTAAATTTGACCTGATATAGCTTTAACTCAGTTGAACTTTGTGGATTTAAATTTTGTTTTTGCTTTGTTCTAGAAGCTAACAATCTATTCTGATGTTATTCTGTGAAGCCTGAAAACTTTCTTATGATAAATTACTTATATTTCAGTACAGTGTGCTGTAATATAATTTATGCAAAGTGTACATATTTTGCAAATTCATAAATTGAGCTCATCTCAAGAGCCTCAGAAATTAAGCAAGACCAGCAACATAGAACCAAATGATAGACCACCACATGCTCACCCAAAGGAGAGTTGGACCAAGACCAAATGAGCCATTTAGATGGATAAATGAAAGTCATTTATTATGTGATCATTTTCCAAAAAGCAAACACATTTTAAAAAACCTAACACTAAGCTTAAAACTGACACTGAGATACTCTCAGGTAAGTGACGACCCAGAAACTTACATATTTACATATAGGCACATTTTCCAATACACTTGTACATTGTCATCACATTATTGAAACTGTTTTGATCACTTCTGTGAGATTTTCAAATCACAAGGTCGATGCATACTATGATTTTAATTTTGCTTTAAATGAAATTTCTTCAACTATGGAAAATATGACTTCTCTGCAAGATCCTAGCCATATGTTCAGGTATATAAAACCTAAGAAATATAAGGAACAAGCAATTTGTAACTGAGGGATCAATAAAAATATAAAATGTTTCTAATAAATTACTATCTTTTTCACCATGTACGTTCACCATGTAGAAATCAAATACACAAATTTGATAGAAGTGTAAGTGTCAGTTGCTCAGTAATGTCCAACTCTTTGTGACCCCATGGACTATAGCCTGCCAGGCTCCTCTGTCCTTGGGATTCTCCAGGCCAGAATAGTGGAGCCATTCCTTTCTCCAGAGGATCTTCCCAACCAGGGGTGGAACCCATGTCTCCTACATTGGCAGGCAGATTCTTTATCACCGAGCCACTTGGGAAGCACAGTCTTCCTAGCCAACCATATATCTTAAAGAGCAATAAAATTTTTCTAACATTTCTTATGCTATTTAAAAAGACACCTGGTGTTGATAAAAAGTAAGAATAGATGCCTCTCTAAAGCCTGGAGTATAGAATTGCTCAGTCTTTCAAGTAGAAGGACTGTGCATTCAGAACTATGATATTTGAACTGTTAACTCACTTCTATATTACATTGCCTATGCCAGATCATTTGGTATAAACTAGCCTCTTTCTCAATCTGAAACTCTAAACCCTATCCTCCACTTTCTCCTTCTCCCTTCTCTGTTTCAAATCTGAAAGTAAATTTCCCTCCTGACCACCCTTCTTCTTTCTCACTTTGAATTGTGGCTCTATGGTCTCTGTTCTCAACATGGGCCGTTCATTGTACAACTAGGGTAACTCCAAGGATGATGAAATGGAAACCTCCGGGAATGGATCTCTAGTGAACCCTCCCTGGGTCATCCTAATAATTGCATTCTAATAATAAGGGCTGAGTATTGTGACTCCAGTACACTGATTCTTAAATGTGTCTACAGTATGCATCTACATACTGTAATCCCGTGGCAAGCTTTTGAAAAATGCCTGGGTCCATTCCAAAAGGTCCTGACTTCATTGTTCTGGGGTGTCACCTGAGAATCAGGATTTTTAAGAACTCTCTGGGGGATGCTGATATGTCTTAAAATAGAACCCAGCTTGGTTCTGTTTATAATGTCAGCTTCCAGGACTGGTAAAAGTAAAATAGCAGGATGCCTAGCAATCTCTTTTACGCTAGGGAAAAGAATTCCAATTACTTTCAGGATGTTAACTTCTGACTCATTATTCAGGACTGACTGAAAATCTGGTAAAAGTTCTTTGTAAGAAAATTGTGGCTTGTTTTATTATATGTACTTGCCAAAGGTACACCAGTGGAGTTCTCAATTTTTAAAACGCATAATCATCACCTTGAATGCTTGTTGACAATGCAGATCAAGATCTCCAGAGATAGGCTGGAAAGAGGATTTACTAATCTGCATTTTAAAAAAGATCTATGCTCAAAATTCTCCAAGCCAGGCTTCAGCAATACGTGAACCGTGAACTTCCTGATGTTCAAGCTGGTTTTAGAAAAGGCAGAGGAACCAGAGAGCCAATTGCCAACATCCGGTGGATCATGGAAAAAGCAAGAGAGTTCCAGAAAAAACATCTATTTCTGCTTTATTGATTATGCCAAAGCCTTTGACTGTATGGATCACAATAAACTGTGGAAAATTCTTCAAGAGATGGGAATACCAGACCACCTGACCTGCCTCTTGAGAAATCTGTATGCAGGTCAGGAAGCAACAGTTAGAACTGGACATGGAACAACAGACTGATTCCAAATAGGAAAAGGAGTACGTCAAGGCTGTATATTGTCACCCTGCTTATTTAACTTCTATGCAGAGTACATCATGAGAAACGCTGGGCTGGAAGAAGCACAAGCTGGAATCAAGATTGCTGGGAGAAATCTCAATAACCTCAGATATGCAGATGACACCACCCTTATGTCAGAAAGTGAAGAAGAACTAAAGAGCCTCTTGATGAAAGTGAAAGTGGAGAGTGAAAAAGTTGGCTTAAAGCTCAACATTCAGAAAATGAACATCATGGCATCCAGTCCCATCACTTCATGGGAAATGGATGGAAAACAGTGGAAACAGTGTCAGACTTTATTTTTCTGGGCTCCAAAATCACTGCAGATGGTGACTGCAGCCATGAAATTAAAAGACGTTTACTCCTTGGAAGGAAAGTTATGACCAACCTAGATAGCGTATTCAAAAGCAGAGACATTACTTTGCCAATAAAGGTTCGTCTAGTCAAGGCTATGGTTTTTCCTGTGGTCATATATGGATGTGAGAGTTGGACTGTGAAGAAGGCTGAGCACCGAAGAATTAATGCTTTTGAACTGTGGTGTTGGAGAAGACTCTTGAGAGTCCCTTGGACTGCAAGGAGATCCAACCAGTCCATTCTGAAGGAGATCAGCCCTAGGATTTCCTTGGAAGGAATGATGCTAAAGCTGAAACTCCAATACTTTGACCACCTCATGCGCAGAGTTGACTCATTGGAAAAGACTGATGCTGGGAGGGATTGGGGGCAGGAGGAGAAGGGGATGACAGAGGATGAGATGGCTGGATGGCATCACTGACTCGATGGACATGAGTCTCAGTGAACTCTGGGAGTTGGTGATGGACAGGGAGGCCTGGCATGCTGTGATTCATGGGCTCGCAAAAAGTAGGACACGACTGAGCGACTGAACTGAACTGATAGTTGATAACATATATGAGATTATGGTGAGCATACCATGAAAGTAGATCTGGCTGAATAAGTTTCTGCTTGGGTAGACATCTGTCTACATGGTGGTTGGCTCAGGCTGAAGAAGATCAGGATTCACCACCCTAAAATATGCTTCTTTGACCTAAGGATTCTTTTGAGCAGAAGTGTTAGTCACTCAGTCGTGTCCAACTCTTTGTGACCCCATGGACTGCAGCTCACCAGGCTCCTCTGTCCATGGGATTCTTCTCCAGGCAAGAATACTGGAGTGGGTTGCCATTCTCTTCTCCAGAGGATCTTCCCCACCCAGGGATTGAAGCTGGGTCTCCCGCATTATAGGCAGATTCTTTACATCTGAACCACGAGGGAAGTCCCTTTTGAACTAAAGGCAACCGATAATCAACAGATGCAGAAAGAGCTCTTTAGCCTCCCCTGCTCTCTGCCTAAAAGCAGGCATAAAATTCCCTTTATGAAAGTGTTCCTTCCCCTCCCTTTGACCTCCTCTCCTACTCTATACCAGGAAGAGAGTGACTCATCACCACAGATGGATAAGTTTAGATGCTGCTAAGTCACTGCAGTCGTGTCCGACTCTGTGCGACCCCATGGATGGCAGCCCCACGGGGCTCCCCCGTCCCTGGGATTCTCCAGGCAAGAACACTGGAGTGGGTTGCCATTTCCTTCTCCAATGCATGAAAGTGAAAAGTGAAAGTGAAGTCGCTGAGTCTGCCCCCTATCTCCCATTAGTTACCTAACTTATTTCCTAATCACTCTCCTAGCGTTTATCATCAATGGAAGCCCCAATCCCCTATTCTTTTGTTTAAATGGTATATAAGCCCCCAGGTATAACCATTTCTAGGAGTTTCACTTCTTTTCTGTGAACTCCCATGCATGTAAATATTAATAAAAAATGTATACCTTTTCTCCTGTTAATCTCTTTTATTTGTTTAATTCACAGGCCCCTAGTACTGAACATAAAGGAATAGAGGAAAAGTTTTTCCTCCCTGATGAGGTTCACACCTGAGGCTTGCCTATCCATCAATACCTCATTGACTGGAATGGCTATGGTGATTACAACTTCTACTCTGGACTTGTATTATCAGGGCACTCAAGATGACTATTCTCTTGCTCTCAGTACAACCTTTACTTCATCTACACCCTACTCAAATGCTGACCTTCCTACATGCTTGCCCCAGGTCCCAATTAGTGATCTTTCTAACTTTAAATCAGAACATCTCCACCTGATTACCCATCAAAGAGGAAGTGAGGGGCATGTCCTCCACTGGTTTCCCTGGTAACCAGTGGTCCCACCTGACCTCACTTCCCCCTATAATTGCAAACCTGCCCCTCTGCCCAGAAACAAAGACTGCCGCCATGTGCCCCCTGCAGGCTGCCTGCATGCAGTTGGGTGTCCCTCCAGGACTTTGCTTCAGACGTGTAAGCTTCCCCATTCACGAAACCACTGAGGTCTGTGTTGCTGATTCCAGGCTCTTTCTTCGGTCTTGAAGCTGCATAGATTCATAGATACAGGGCTTGTAGGCCTGTGGCAACAATTAATAGAACAGCCAGAAGACCCAGGAAGCTCCCATAAGCCCAAGATGTCAGGAAATACGGTGGGGAGTGGAAAGTTGCAGGCATGGCCCCCTGGCATGTGGAGCCTAAAAGTCGCAGGGGTAATCCCAGGGTGGCTGCGCACAATACGTGGGGCCTTCTGGTGACTGTCCATGATGAGTGGGGCCTCCAGGAGAGTACTGAAAACTCAGAGACACCCCTAAAGCTATTGCGAGGATGTTGGCTGCCATCCCGGAGGGAAAAGAGATGTTGGAGACCAAAGGTGGTGGCCACAGCTGTGGGCTGGTGGTTGCTTTCTATTCTGAGAAAGGCCACAGAAGCGGAGCTAATAACAGTGCTGCTGCTGCTGCTGCTAAGTCGCGGCAGTCATGTCCGACTTTGTGCGACCCCATAGGCAGCAGCCCACCAGGCTCCCCCGTCCCTGAGATTCTCCAGGCAAGAACACTGGAGTGGGTTGCCATTTCCTTCTCCAATGCATGAAAGTGAAAAGTGAAAGTGAAGTCTCTCAGTTGTGTCCGACTCTTAGCATCCAGGCTCCTCCGTCCATGGGATTTTCCAGGCAAGAGTACTGGAGTGGGGTGCCATTGCCTTCTCCGAATAACAGTGCAGGTGAAGGCTAACTTGAATGCTGATTCCTGTTCCTCTGAAAATGAGGCACATGAGTATGAGTGAGTGATAAGTAATGTTGTTTATTACTCTTATTTCTTTAAACTGAATGGGCTATCTACAGGCAGGAAGGTGGAGGGGAGGAATCCCTGAAAATGGCCAAGATGGGAATCTTCTACCATTCTAAAACTGGCTCTTGCAAATGCCGATTAGAGGAAGTTAGCTTTTAGAAGGAATTGGTATTTTTGTTCTTGTGCTTTTGAGATGTAAATGATCTGCCTGGGTGCTCAGGAACTTTAATCCTATGTGATCTCTAAGAGTGAAAGAGGGGGGGGAATGCCTTTTAAAACTCTATAGGAATCTTAATTATGTTTTGGGAATGTCTATCTAAAACAGTCTCTCTAGATTTTGCTAACTTGCAACTAAACTAAGTTAAATGAAGAGAATTCATTTACCATCTGGGTCATTTCAAATAGGATAAAATGAGTGTGTGCGTGCTCAGTCGCTCAGTAGTGTGCTACTCCTTGCGATGCCATGGACTGTAGCCCACCAGGGTCCTCTGCCCATGGAATTTTCCAGCCAAGAATAGTGGAGTGGGTTGCCATTTCCTATTCCATGGGATCTTCCCAACCCCAGGATCGAACTCATGTCTCTTGTGTCTCCTGCATTTGGCAAGAGAATAAAATACTGGAACATTAATTGCTGGATGGGTCTAAGTTTGCCTACCTTTACCTTCTTAAGAGAGGAAGACTAAAGCACACATTTTCCGACCAGTATAACAAACGGTTTGCAATTACTTGCTTGTTTTTGCCAGAGTTTAAAGCAAAGAGTCGGACACGACTGAGCAACTGAACTGAACTGAAAGTTCTTAAGGGTTAAGATTATAATCAGTAATGATTCTAGTTATTGTAACCAAGTTTCTTTGTGGATGACACTGGACTCAGGTGTTTGTCCCTTTTAAAGTGTTTCATCATTTGTAGACAGATACTGTACTCTGCTTTTACAAAAGTGTTTCATCTGCAAGAAAATTCACAGGAAGGACTGTTTTTTTTAATTGAAGTATAGTTGATTTACAATGTGTTAATTTCTTCTGTGCAGCATATGTATTCTTTTTTTATTTTTTCTGTTATGGTTTATCACAGGATATTGAATACAGTTCCCTGTGTTACACAGCAGGATCTTGTTTATCCAGCACCTTACACCTTCTAACCCCAAGCTCCCACTCTATCTCTTGCCTTTTCCCTCTTGCCCTTGGCAACAACAAAGTCTGTTCTCTATGTCTGTGAGTTTGTTTTCGTTTTGTAGATGAGTTCCTTTGTGTAATATTTTAGATTCCACATATAAGTGATATTGTGTGGTATTTGTCTTCCTCTTTCTTACTTACTCCACTTAGAATAATAATCTCTGGGTCCATTCATGTTGCTGCAAATGGCATTATTTCATTCTTTTTATGGTTGAGTAGTACTCCATGGTGTATTCAGTTCACCTCATTGTGTATATGTACCACATGTTCTTTATTCATTTACCTGTTGATGAACATTTAGTTTGTTTCCAGGTCTTAGCTGTTGTAAATAGTGCTGCTGTGAACGTAGCAGTGCATGTATCTTTTTAAATTCAAGTTTTGTCTGAATGTATGCCTAGAAGTGTGATTGCTGGATCATATGGCGACACTTTACCCTTTTGAGGAATCTTCCTACTGTTCTTTCAGTGGCTGCACCAATTTACATTCCCAACTACAATGTAGGAGGGTTCCCTTTTCTCCACACCCTCTCCAACATTTGTTATTTGTGAACTTTTTAATGATGGCCATCCAACTCCAGTACTTTGGCCACCTCATGCAAAGAGTTGACTCATTGGAAAAGACTCTGATGCTGGGAGGGATTGGGGGCAGGAGGAAAAGGGGACGACAGAGGATGAGATGGCTGGATGGCATCCCTGACTCGATGGACGTGAGTTTGGGTGAACTCCGGGAGTTGGTGATGGACAGGGAGGCCTGGCGTGCTGCGATTCATGGGGTCGCAAGGAGTCGGACAGGACTGAGCAACTGAACTGAACTGAACTGATCCTGACCAGTTGTGAGGTGGTATCTCACTGTAGTTTTTATGAAGATCTTGTTTTGATGTGGACCATTTTTTAAGTCTATTGAATTTGTTACAGTATTGTTTCTATTTTATGTTTTGGGTTTTTGGCTGCGAGACAAGTGGAATCTTAACTCTCAGAGCAGGGCTCTAACTACCCTGCATTGGAAGCTGATGTCCCAACCACTGGAACTCGAGGGAAGTTCCTCTCATTGTAATTTTGATTTGCATTTCTATAGTAATAGCGATGTTGAGCATTTTTCATATGCCTTTGTCTATCTGTATGTCTCCGTTGAAGAAATATCTGTTTAGGTCTTCTGCCCATTTTTCAATTGTTTTGTTTGTTTTTTGTTACTGTTGAGTTGTGTGAGTTGTTTGTATATTTTGGAAATTAAGCCCTTGTTTGTCACGTTATTTGCAAATATATTCTCCCAGTCCATAGGTTATCTTTTCGTTTTTATTTATGGTTTCCTTTGCTGTACAAAAGCTTATAAGTTTGATTAGGTCCCGTTAGTTTATTTTTGCTTTTGCTTCTCTTGCCTTGGAGACCAAACAAAGAAAACATCAGTATGACTTATGTCAGATTGTTTTGCCTACGTGCTCTACTACGAGTTTTAAGGATGTCGTGTCTTATATTTAAGTCTTTAAACCATTTTGGTTTGTGTGTGTGTGAGGGTGCTAAGGTATGTTCTAACTAACATACCCTAAGCTAATGTGACCATGTGGGGATGACTGACAATGAGGGAGAAAGACTCTTCCCATCTTCCTGTCAATACATGTAAAGGGCCCCTGTCTGGGACCATTACTGTAAAACACTTCATAAACTTTGACACCCCATGAGCCCCTCTGCACTACGTGGTGTGGAGTGGAACAGGCTGCCTTCTGAACATACAGGTGCAACTAGTGGGATTAACTGTCTTTGGAAAAATCTAATGGGTCTAGTCCTATTTGCACTCAACAAAACAATGCAGTCAGAACTGTAATGTAACTGCTGGTTCCTGGCGAGGCCAGTGGAATAGTTCCTTCAAAGCAAGGCCTTCCTCTCCCCATGGAGGTCTCTGCGTTTGCAAAAGCAAGGGGCGGCCTTACTTTCCTTGTAACTGGGCAGGGCACTGCCACCTCTGACTTCCTCACCATTGATCTGGTAAGTACTTGGCTGCAGAATTTGCCCATATCCTGGTGACTGACTGGATTTAGCACACTAAGCATCCTACTCTTGATACTCTGTGGCTGCTGCTGTCTGTAATGTACGTATGGCATCTGGTTACAGTGTGCCTCCACCTACGTGACCTCTGGGACATGGTGAAAGAGCAGGGGACCAGGATTATAAGAGCTGTAGGGGTTTGTAGGGATGGGGCATAGGATCAGGCCACTCAAGGTGGTGGTTCTCTTGCTCTCTGTGCAACTCCTTGGACCAGTGCCTGATTCACCTATACCCTACCCACATGACTGGCCTTCCTACATACTTGCCTCAGGCCCTACCTAATGATCATTCTAGCTTTAGATCAGAACTTTCCACTATGCTTATTAAAGAAGCAATGAAGGGCATGACCCTCTGCTGGTCTGACTGGTAACCAATGAGCCAGTTAGTTAGTCTTAGTCACTCATTTGTGTCCAATTCTTTGTGACCCCATGGACTGTAGCCTGCCAGGCTCCTCTGTCCGTGGAATTCTCCAGGCAAGAATACTGGAGTGGGTAGCCATTGCCTTCTCCAGGGGATCTTCCCGACCCAGGGATCAAACCTAGGTCTCCTGCATTGCAGGCAGATTCTTTACCATCTGAGCCCCCAGGGAAGCCCATAAAACACATAGGATATGGAAATGAATGGAATACAAAGAAAAGATATATTTTGATAACAATAGAGTCAGGATGTTCTAAAAAATAGCCCACAAACAAGAAGAGCAAAGCTAAGGTGGCAAATACTGGACTCCGTCAGACAGCTGGGGGAAGGGATGGGTACGGAGATCATGGAGACAGGAGAAGGGGCAGAAAGGGAAGCACCTGTTCTAGTTTGGAGGAAAAAATAGAAAGGATCAGGAGGGAGTGAGGGAAGAAAGACATGAACATTCACCTATATCAATATTTGCTCTCTTGCTAAAAAGTAACTACGTTTATTAAGAGCAATGTGGATGCTAGGCATTATACTAAGCCTGTTTCATTGGCTTTTATATCAGTTCCTGCAATATGTCTACACAGTATGCATGTAGAGGGAAAAAACCCTCTAAAACTCAGAACATTGCATAATCTCCCTAAAGCTATTAATAAAGACAGGGCTGGAATATGAACCAGCCTAAGACAATTCAAAGCCTTCTCCTCCCTAATATCTTCCATTAAAAAGAACACGGCAAATTAAATTTTGTGGGTGAAGAAGAAAAACTAGCAGAATCTAAGCTCCATTTGTTTTAACCATGGTGATTAGATGAGCTCATCCACCTTGAGAATTCATGACTTGTTAAAAGAATTGTGGAAGTAATATCACCTTTACTGTTGTTTACTTGAATAGAGCCGCTTAATTTAACTGCAGGGTATTTAAATCGTTTGGCTCCTCAGCAGCTTTTAGCAGGCCTTGACCTGGAAACTGGCCAAGAAAGAGCTCCTGATAATAGAGTGGCCGCTACACCAAGAAAGAGTATTTCTTGTGGTGCTAAGAGGCAAAGCGAAAGGCAAAACCATCACTGAGTTCATACTGCTTCATTGGTCCAGATTATCTATCTTATATATTTTAATAGTGAGTACATATTACCATGAAAGTAGCCAACAACACAAACAAAAATGTCCTTATTTGAGAAGTAAAGTAGCTTTTCAGACTGTACAAGACTATGGAAATCATATGCTCTGATTTTTTTCCTCTGGATTAGCCCTTTTTTAAAAACACTAATGGAACTGAACAGCTCCAGGGCATTATAAAAAAGCTAATGAGGCTAATACTCTAATTAGAAACAATTTAAACTAAAGAATGTGCACAATGGCCTAGAGTGCTTCATGAAACTGAATTTTAAAAAGGGAAAATAATAACTTGTACATATAGGGACACATGAATATTTACCAATGATACTGGTAATATAGGAAATATGCAAAGTTGCATTTTTAGTGTCCCAGAGAAAATATGAATAAATAAGAAAAAGTAAGAGGAGAAAGTATGAAAAGGAAAATCTATTAACAATGATTAACTATTGTTCCCATGGGAAAATAAGTTCATTATGCCAAGCAAAGTTCAAGAAGAGATCTTAATTATTTCTTTTTAGTTTAGTTTAAAAAAAAAATCTCCAAGATGACATATTAATCTCCCTCAGCTAATTATCTTGGTAACCCATACGTTGTTGTTCAGTCGCTAAGTTGTGTCTGACTTTGCAACTCCATGGGCTATAGCACAGTAGGCTTCCCTGTCCTTCACTATCCCCCAGAGTTCACTCAAACTCATGTTCATTGAGTTGGTGATACCGTCCAACCATCTCGCTCTCTTTTGCCCCTTCTCCTCCCGCCCTCAATCTTTCCCAGCATCACGGTCTTTTCCACGAGTAGGCTCTTCTCATCCAGTGGCCAAAGTATTGGAACTTCAGCTTGAGCATTGGTTCTTCCAATGAATATTCAGGGTTGATTTCCTTTAGGATTAACTCATTTGATTTCCTTGCTGGCCAAGGTACTCTCAAGAGTCTTCTCAAATACCACAGTTCAAAAGCATCAATTCTTCAGTGTTCAGCCTTCCTTAAGGTCCAAATCTCATATCTGTACATGACTACTGGAAAAACCATAGCTTTGACTATATGGGCTTTTGTTGGCAAAGTGATGTCTCTGCTTTTTCATACGCTATCTAGGTTTGTCATAGCTTTTCTTCCAAGGAGAAAACATCTTTTAATTTCAATTTCATGGCTGCAGTTACTGTCTGCAGTGATTTTTGGAGCCCAAGAAAATAAAGTCTGTCACTGTTTCCACTTTTCTCCCTTCTATTTACCATGAAGTGATTGGATTAGATACCATGATCTTAGTTTTTTGAATGTTGAGTTTTAAGTCAGCTTTTTTACTCTTCCTCTTTCAACCTCATCAAGAGGCTCTTTAGTTCCTCTTTGCTTTCTGCAATTAGTTGTATCAACTGCTTATCTGAGGTTGTTAATATTTCTCCCAGCTATCTTGATTTCAGCTTGTGATTCATCTGGTCTGGCATTTCACAGAATGTACTCTGCATAGAAGTTAAATAAGCAGAGTGACAATATACAGCCTTGACATATTCCTTTCCCAAATTGGAACCAGTCCATTGTTCCATGTCCAGTTCTAACTGTTGCTTTGACCTGCATGCAGGTTTCTCAGGAGGCAGGTAAGGTGGTCTAGTATGCCCATCTCTTGAAGAATTTACCACAGTTTGTTGTGATCCACAGAGTCAAAGGCTTTACCATAGTCAATGAAGCAGAAGTAGATGTTTCTCTGGAATTCTCTTGCTTTCTCTCTGATCCATTGGATGCTGGCAATTTGATCTCTGGTTCCTCTGCCTTTTCTCAACCCAGCTTGTACAGATGAAAGTTCTCAGTTCACATACTGCTAAATGCTAGCTTGAAGAATTTTGAGCATTACCTTGCTAGCATGTGAAATGAGCACAATTGTGCAGTAGTTTGAAAATTCTTTGGCATTTCCTATCTTTGGGGTTGGAATGAAAACTGACCTTTTCCAGTTCTGTGGCCACTGCTGAGTTTTCCAAATTTGCTGGCATATTGAGTACAGCACTTTAACAGCATCACATTTTAGGATTTGAAATAGCTCAGCTGTAATTCCATCTCCTCCACTAACTTTGTTTGTATTAATAGTACTGCTTCCTATGGCCCACTTGACTTCACCCTCCTGGATGTCTGGCTCTAGGTGAGTGACTACACCATTGATTACCAAGGTCATTAAAGCCTTTTTTTAAAAATATAGTTCACATGTAGTATTCTTTTTTTGACTATTTATACTACTACACAGAAAAGTCAGCTTGGATTCTAATGAATTCCTGAGCTTTTGTAAACAGCATTTTATTTATTTATTTGACCTCACATGTGATCTTAGTTGGTCAACCAGGGTTCATACCCACATACCCTCATTGGAACCATGGAGTCTTAACTACTGGACCACCAGGTAAGCCCCTGTAATCAGCATTTTAGATACTTAAATGACCTCACACATCATCTAATCCAGCGTTTAGTAGTAGAGTAGTTCAGAGACTGCCTGAGTCAGAATTGGTCAGAACAGTTAATAAAAATGCATAGTCCCAGAAATTGCACCAAACATACTAAATCAAAATCTCTTATAGAGAAGAGTCATAGCAGCTTAACAAGTGTATAGAATGTTTTGTTTATTTATAGACATCAGGGGAGACTTACAGAGTCATACCCATTCCCCACCTTCTTCCATCCTTTCCCCAAGTTCAGAGGACTTGGTTTAAATACCTATTTCCCTGGTGTCTCAGATGGTAAAGAATCCACCTGTAATGCAGGAGACCTGGGTTCAATCCCCGGGTTGGGAAAATCCCCTGGAGAAGGCCATGGCAACCCACTCTAGTATTCTTTCCTGGAGAATCCCCATGGGCAGAGGAGCCTGGGAGGCTAGAGTCCATGGGGTCACAAAGAGCCAGACATGACTGAGGGACTAAACACACATCACAGGGACTGAATACTTGGGTGTGCTCAGTCATGCAGTCATGTCTGACTCTTCACAGCTTACCAGGCTCTTCTGTCCTTGGAGTTTCCCAGACAAGAATACTAGAGTAGATTGCCATTTCCTTCTGCAGGAGATCTTCCTGACCCAGGGATTGAACCTGAGTCTTCTGTGTCTCCTGCACTGGAAGGGAGATTCTTTACCACTGAGCCACCTGGGAAGCCCACCTGAATGCTTGTGTCCCCCTCAAATTCTATGTGGAAGCCCTAAGGAAATATGATTGTGCTAGAAAGTGAGGTATTTGGGAGGTAAATAGATTCAGGTGAGGCCATGAAGGTGGAGTCACCATGATGGGATTTGTGTCATAAGAAAAGGAAGATAGACCAAATCTGCTGGCACCTTGATCTCAGACTACCCAGACTGCAGAACTGTAAGTAGTAAATGTCCATTGTCTGTTTAAGCCCCCCAGCCTATGTTATTTTGTTAGGCCATCTCAAGCTAATATCCTCAACCTGAGCTTGCCTTCTGTGTGATTTTCTGTAACTAGCAGATAGTTTTGTCATTCTTGTATATATCTGGCATCCCTAAAATGATTATCATAAAGGGATTTTTTGTTGCATCTATTCCTGATTCAGTAGGAGAATGCTAAAATTATGTTGGAATAAGCCAAATAGGTATTTGGGAATGGAAGTCTGGTGCCTGTCAGATTTTAAGTTTTATAAAGTTCACTAATTATGTGTGATCTTTTAAACTCTGTAAAGGGCACAGACAGAATTTAAACTCTGTTTTGCCTCAATAATTTTTCACTGTATAATGCCATATTTAACAGTTGTGAGGATATTTTACAATGTATGCCAAATAAAGATAATGTTATGGCATTTGAATTAAGGACAAGTATTGTGAAGGTCCATTAAGTTATTGTTGCTAGTTTTAATTCTAGTGAAAAAATGATAAAAATGACTTGTTTCAATGTTTCAATAAAGGATTATAGACTAGAAAGATTCTCTTTTAAAAAACCATATTTCAGTTTAGTTCAGTCACTCAGTCATGTCCGACTCTTTGCGACCCCTTGAACCGCAGCATGCCAGGCCTCCTTGTCCATCACCAATGCCCGGAGTTCACCCAAACCCATGTCCTTTGAGTCGGTGACGCCATCCAGCCATCTCATCCTCTGTCATCCCCTTCTCCTCCTGCCCTCAATCTTTCCCAGCATCAGGGTCTTTTCCAATGAGTCAGCTCTTTTATATCAGGTGGCCAACGTATTGGAGTTTCAGCTTCAGCATCAGCCCTTCCAATGAACATCCAGGAGTGATCTCCTTTAGGATGGACTGGTTGGATCTCCTTGCAGTCCAAGAGACTCTCAAGTCTTCTCCAACACCACAGTTCATAAGCATAGATTCTTTGGTGCTCAGCCTTCTTTATAGTTATGTATTTTTGGTTGTGCTGTGTGTTCCTTGCTGCCCTGGCTTTCCTGTAGTTGCGGCAAGCTGGGGCTACTCTCTCGTTGTGGTGTGCAGACTTATTGTGGTGACCTGTCTTGTGGAGTATGGGCTCTAGGGTGTGCGTGCTTCAGTAGTTGTGGTTCTTGGGCTCACCACTGAGCCACCAGGGAAGCCCTAGACTAGAAAGATTCTTATTAATAATAATATATGGCCTCCTTATTTTGCAAATGAGCAGAAAAGAGATTAATAATCTGATGCTTATCATAAAAAGTGTTGACACCTTAGTTGTCATAAAAGTAAAACTGAAGTCACTCAGTCCTGTCCAACTCTTTGCGACCCCGTGGACTGTAGCCCACCAGGCTCCTCCCTCCATGGGATTCTCCAGGCAAGAGTACTGGAGTGGGTTGCCATTCCCTCCGTGAGGGAATCTTCCCAACCCAGGTCTCCGGCATTGCAGGTAGACGCTTTAACCTCTGAGCCATCAGGGAAGCCCATAAAAGGCTAATGAAAAAGGAGGAGGAGGATTTATTATTTATTTTTGGCTAATAAAACATCTCAAAAGGTTATTAGTAAACAATACCTCCATTCCACTGTCAAGATAAGTGTGACATTTAGATCAAAAATACTAGCTGGTTTTACCAAGACCCAGATTTTTTTGAATAAAGAACATGAATGCTTGCTTGCAGAGGTAAACCATTGCATTAATGGCCATAGAAGAAGAAAATCACTAGTAGGTGAATTTGAACACCATGTATTCCGTATTAACAAAGACCAATGTTCACACAAACTAGGTCTTCATTCAGCAAACATTAGCTTGATATCTACCATGAGTCAGAAATTCAGATAGGAAAGAGACAGGTTCCTACCCTCTAAAAACATTCCAGAAAAAAGGATAAACTAGAATCCCATGTAAATATGTAAATATTTCTTGAAGAAAATCAAGAGTGGGACAGTAAAAATGATTCAGTTCAGTTCATTTACTCAGTCGTGTCTGACTCTTTGCAACCCCATGGACTGCGGCACACCAGGCCTCCCGTCCATCACCAACTCCTGGAGTTCACTCAAACTCATGTCCATTGAGTTGGTAATGCCATCCAACCATCTCATCCTCTGTTGTCCCCTTCTCCTCTCACGTTCAATCTTTCCTAGCATCAGGGTCTTTTCCAATGAGTCAGCTCTTCACATCAAAGGTGGTCAAAGTATTGGAGTTTCAGCTTCAACACTCAAATCCAAAGAACATTCAGGACTGACTTCCTTTAGGATGGACTGGTTGGATCTCCTTGCTGCCTAAGGGACTCTCAAGAGTCTTCTCCAACACCACAGTTCAAAAGCATCAATTCTTTTGTGCTCAGCTTTTTTTATAGTCCAACTCTCACATCCGTACATGACCACTGGAAAAACCATAGCTTTAACTAGACGGACCTTTGTTGGCAAAGTAGTGTCTCTGCTTTTGAATATGCTGTCTAGGTTGGTCATAACTTTTCTTCCACGGAGTAAATGTCTTTTAATTTCATGGCTGCAATCACCATTTGCAGTGATTTTGGAGCCCTCCAAAATAAAGTCTGACACTGTTTCCACAGTTTCTCCATCTATTTCCCGTGAAGTGATGGGACCAGATGCCATGATCTTTGTTTTCTGAATGTTGAGCTTTAAGCCAACTTTTTCACTCTCCACTTTCACTTTCATCAAGAGGCTCTTTAGTTCCTCTTCACTTTCTGCCATAAGGGTGGTGTCATCTTCATATCTGAGGTTATTGATATTTCTCCTGGCAATCTTGATTCCAGCTTGTGCTTCTTCCAGCCCAGCGTTTCACATGATGTACTCTGCATAGAAGTTAAATAGGCAGGGTGACAATATGCAGCCTTGACGTACTCCTTTCCAGATGTGGAACCAATCTGTTGTTCCATCTCCAGTTCTATCTGTTCCTTCCTGACCTGCATACAGATATCTCAAGAGGTAGGTCAGGTGGTCTGGTATTCCCATCTCTTTCAGAATTTTCCACAGTTTATTGTGACCCACACAGTCAAAGGCTTTGGCATAGTCAATAAAGCAGAAATAGATGTTTTTCTGGAACTTTCTTGCTTTTTCCATGATCCAGTGGATGTTGGCAATTTGATCTCTGATTCCTCTACCCTTTCCAAAACCAGCCTGAACATCTGGAAGTTCATGGTTCATGTATTGCTGAATCCTGGCTTGGAGAATTTTGAGCGTTACTTTGCTAGCGAGGGAGATGAGTGCAATTTTGCGGTAGTTTGAGCATTCTTCGGCATTGCCTTTCTTTGGGATTGGAATGAAAACTGACATTTTCCAGTTCTGTGGCCACTGCTGAGTTTTCCAAATTTGCTGGTATATTGAGTGCAGCACTTTCACAGCATCATCTTTCAGGATTTGAAATAGCTCAACTGGAATTCCAACACCTCCACTAGCTTTGTTCATAGTGATGCTTCCTAAGGCCCACTTGATGTCACATTACAGGATGTTTGGCTGTAGGTGAGTGATCACACCATCGTGATTATCTGGGTCATGAAGATCTTTTTTGTACCGTTCTTCTGTGTATTCTTGCCACCTCTTCTTAATATCTTCTGCTTCTGTTATGTCCATACCATTTCTGTCCTTTATTGAGCCCATCTCTGCATGAAATGTTCCCTTTGTATCTCTAATTTTCTTGAAGAGATCTCTAGTCTTTCCCATTCTATTGTTTTCCTCTATTTCTTTGCACTGATTGCTGAGGAAGCCTTTCTTATCTCTTCTTGATATTCTTTGGAACTCCGCATTCAGGTGCTTATAGCTTTCCTTTTCTCCTTTGCCTTTCACTTCTCTTCTTTTCACAGCTATTTGTAAGGCCTCCTCAGACAGCCATTTTGCCTTTTTGCATTTCTTTTTCTTGAGGATGGTTTGCTCCGTGTATCCTTACAATGTCACGAACCTCCATCCATAGTTCATCAGGCACTCTGTCTATCAGATCTAATCCCTTAAATCTATTTCTCACTTCCACTGTATAATCATAAGGGATTTGATTTAGGTCACACCTGAATGGTCTAGTGGTTTTCCCTACTTTCTTCAATTTAAGTCTGAATTTGGCAATAAGGAGTTCATGATCTGAGCCACAGTCAGCTCCTGGTCTTGTTTTTGCTGACTGTATAGAGCTTCTCCATCTTTGGCTGCAAAGAATATAATCAATCTGATTTCGGTATCGACCATCTGGTGATGTCCATGTGTAGAGTCTTCTCTTGTGTTGTTGGAAGAGGGCATTTGCTGTGACCAGTACATTTCTCTTGGCAGAATTGTTAGTCTTTGCCCTGGTTCATTTACTCCAGGTGTTTCTTGACTTCCTACTTTTGCATTCCATTCTGCTATAATGAAAAGGACATTTTGGGGAGTGTTAATTCTAAAAGGTCTTGTAGGTCTTCATAGAACCGTTCAAGTTCAGCTTCTTCAGCATTACTGGTTGGGCATAGGCTTGGATCACCGTGGTATTGAATGGTTTGCCTTGGAAACGAACAGAGATCATTCTGTCGTTTTTGAGATTGCATCCAAGTACTGCATTTCAGACTCTTTTGTTGACTATGATGGCGACTCCATTTCTTCTAAGGGATTCTTGCCCACAGTAGTAGACATAATGGTCATCTGAGTTAAATTCACCCATTCCAGTCCATTTGAGTTTGCTGATTCCTAAAATGTCAATGTTCACTCTTGCCGTCTCCTGTTTGACCACTTTGCCTTGATTCATGGACCTGACATTCCAGGTTCCTATGCAATATTGCTCTTTACAGCATCGGACCTTGCTTCTATCACCGGTCACATCTACAACTGGTTGTTGTTTTCGCTTTGGCTCCATCTCTTCATTATGTCTGGAGTTATTTCTCCACTGATCTCCAGTAGCATATTGGGCACCTACTGACCTGGGGAGTGCATCTTTCAGTGTCCTATCTTTTTGCCTTTTCATACTGTTCATGGGACTGTCAAGGCAGGAATACTGAAGTGGTTTGCCATTCTCTTCTCCAATGGACCACATTTTGTCAGAACTTCCCACCATGACCCATCTGTCTTGGCTGGCTCTACACAGCATGGCTCATAGTTTCATTGAGTTAGACAAGGCTGTGGTCCATGTGATTAGATTGGTTAGTCTTCTGTGATTATGGTTTTCAGTTTACTCTGCCCTCTGATGGAGAAGGATAAGAGGCTTTTGAAAGCTTCCTAATGGGATAGACTCACTGAAGGGGGTACTGGGTCTTGTTCTAATGGGCGGGGCCATGCTCAGTTAATTTTAATCCAATTTTCTGTTGATGGGTGGAGCTCTGTTCCCTCATGCTACTTACCTGGGGCCCAAATATGGTGGAGGTAATGAAGATAATGGTGACCTCCCTCAAAGGATCCCATGCATGTACTGCTACAGTCCATGCCCCCAACCCTGCAGCAGGCCACCATTGACCCATGCCTACATCGGAGACTCCCAGACACCCACAGGCAAGTCCGGGACAGTCTCCCGTGTGGTCACTGTTCTTTTCTCCTGGGTGCTGATGCACAAGGTTCTGTTGTGCCCTCCAAGAGTCTATTTCCCAGTCCTGTGTAAGTTATGGCAGCTCTGTGGTGGGGCTAATGGTGACCTCTTCCAAGAGGACTTATGCCATACCCACACCCAGAGCCCCTGACCTTACGGCAGACCACTGCTGACCCGTACCTCCACAGGGGATGCTCAAACACAGTTCTGTCTCAGTCTTTGTGAGGTCCCTGGGTCCTGGTGCACACAAGGTTTGTTTGAGCCCTCTGAACATCTCTGGCGGGAATGGGATTTGATTCTAAACGTGAATTTGCTCCTCCTACCATCTTGCTGGGGCTTCTCCTTTGCCCTCGGATGTGGGGTATCTCCTCACAGCCACTCCAGCACCTACCGTCTTTCTGGGGTTTCTCTGACCTTGGATGTGGTGTATCTCCACGTAATAATGATTATTATCTATTAAGTATTCAAAGACTCTTTTTGCGTTGGCTTGTTAACTCCCCTGTGAGAAAAATAAGTCTGAAATTCCTTTTAACAGACAGCAAGAAAGGTGATTAAATGTCTGTTATAACAGATGCTCCCCAGGTGGCAGTACTGGTAAAGAACCCATCCGTCAAAGCAGGAGATGCAAGAGATGCAGGTTCAGTCCCTGAATCAGGAAGATCCCCTGGAGTAGGAAATGGCAACCCACTGCAGTATTCTTGCCTGGAAAAGCCCATGGACAAAGGAGCCTGGTGGGTTACAGTCCATGGGGTCACAAAGAGTTGGACATGACTGTGACTGAGTATGCAAAAGAACAATGAAGCCAAGAAACTTAGAACAACCAGGAAGATAAACTAGTGTTAAATTTTTTTTTATCCAAAACTTGAATATTGAGGATACAGCATTATCACCTCCCAATGTAATAAAGGCCATTGGATGAAAGGCTTATTTAATTATCTAAGAGAGTATACTTATGCTTGAGTTTGCTATTTTACTATTTGATTAGAGCACAGATACTATAAATGACCTTGTTAACTTACAGATTTTTATTTGGTAAAGATGATAACCACAAAGGTTATAGTTTAATTGTCCTGTTGGAAATTAACTAGTTTAGTATTCTTCCCCAACTACTCCCAAAATGCCTGTAAGTAACCAGTTTCTCAGAGTGGTCTTTAAAGGAACTGTATTGTCTTATTGCCTCCAACATTAATGACTTAATATATCTGGGACAAGTGTTTATTCTATATTTGTATGAGTCACTTTTGATTTTTGGTAATTATACTTTGATACCATGCAAATGATTCAAAAATTTATTGAATTCTATAATTATGACAATTAAAAATGACATTGTTATTGTGACTTTCAACACTAAAATGTTCTCTAGTTCAGCAACCAGTGATTAAATATTATTTGCATTCTGGTGGCCTTGTCTGGCCCTCATTGTATATTCACTATGGGTCAATGACTTTTTCTGTGTATAACCTCTCACCCTAACCAGATTTTAGACTCTTCCTGTTCTTTGCATCCCTCAGGCCAGAAGGGCTTCCCAGGTGGCACACTAATAAAGAATCTGCCTGCAAGTGTGAGAGACCTGGGTTCGATTCCTGGGTCTGAAGAAGGGAATGGCACCCACCCCAGTATTCTTGCCTGGAAAATCCTGTGGACAGAGGAGCCCGGCGGGCTACAGTCCGTGGGGTTGCAGAGTCAGATATGAATGAGAAACTAATACTTGTTTGCATCCCTCAGGCCACGGGGAAATATGTAATATTAATGTGCACAAAGTCAATATGTCCAAATTGGTATTTAGAGAGAAAGGTTTAGACAATTCAAACAAAATAGAACTGGAATTGGCTGTTAAGAAACTGAGAGAAATGGTAGATTTACATGTTTCATACATTTGTTAGTCTATAGAGCCAGACTAGTTTGAAAAATAAGATTTAAAGGAGTAAAAAAAAAAAAAAAAAACTAACATGTGTAGCAATATAGCATATTTTCAAAGCTGTGTAGAAGAATAAAGAAAGTGGGAACTTCGATCAGTATTGGAAAAAATGGCTCAGAATGACTGATGTTGACAGGTATAACCAGAATTCCAAGCTAAAAACTGATCTCAGAGAGAGTAAAAGACTTTTTAGGTTTGCTGTGGTTATGCAGAAAAATGATAAGGGGAAAAGGGCAGGAACTAATGATTTCTTCACTCTCAAGATCATTATATTGCTATTAGAAACATAACATTCTACTTAACCTTTCTCTTTCCTCTGTCCTTCTAAGCCCTTTATTAGTATAAGCAGTATTACACAATCAAGATATATTGTTAGATTACCAAGTTTTTGCAATGGTAGTCCAAAAAATTCTTAGAGAGACTATTTCTTCCTTTAAAATGGTTTAGAAGGACAGAGGTGACTGGACAGAAGAATATTTGGTAAATGGTCAAATAGTGAATCACTCAAAAGCATCAAAATGATCTTCTGAGATTTATTTTCAGAACATGCTGTACATAGCTGTCAAATATGAAACATTCTCAGAACAGGGGAATAGAAGAATATATGCAACCCAAGATATCAAGCATATTTAATTTAACAGTCTTCATGAAAAATTCAAGTAAACATTGTTTTACAGCTAGCAATTAACCTCATATAGTTTTACTCATTTCACATTTGGTTATTTCACAAAGACATGATTTTTCTTGTGATTTGTTATACTGCCAGATTTCGTGCTGGGAACACATAATAGTTTTCCAATTTGGCTAAATATTTGTACAGTTTTTTCACAATGTTGATTTTCGTGAATTTATTGATTAAATATCTCCTCTGCTGCCTTTGCTTAGTTTCTCCTTTTATTTCACAAATGGAGTCAATTCACATTATCTACACTAATGCTAAAGAAAAATAACACTGATATCTTGAAGCAGAGGATCCAGGAGTGACTAAGTATCATTTACTGTCATTTCAACTCCTAAACATACAGATAACATCCATGTTTACCCAACCTTAAAAGTTTTTCTGATTTTGCCCTACAGGACGATATGGAGATGTGTGAGGAAGTGGTGAAATGAGATAATTTGCGAACTTGACTGAAAGGTAGGAGGATGATAGTGTGTGTATGTATGTTTGTATTCATATATAGTCATATTACACTTGCCCAGACCATGATGAACCAGGATTATTTCATAGGGGATACAAATGAGTGTAATGTTCTAGATTCTAGTTAGGGAAATAATATAAAAACAGGAAAAATTATCAACCACTTGATTCAATCACTTGATTTGACTGCTACCACAAACCTTAGAAAACACTCCCTGCTGATAAAAGTATCTGCATTGATGCCAGTGTTTTGTTATAGATGACCCCTTTGTAGGCACATTTCCCACAAAGATTAAGGGAAGTTTTTCTTCTTCCAATGTTTTGACCATAGAATAAGAAATCTCCAGCATGTTCTGGAGTGTGTCTTTTTTAGCCAGCTGCAATGACTTGCTGTTCAAGTCCCTTTGGTTCTTTTTTTGTTTTGGTATTAATTTTTTATTTCACTTTATTTTGGCTGTACTACACAACATGTGGGATGCCAATTCCCTGACCAGGGATCGAACCTGTGCTCCTCGTAGTGAAGCGTGGCGTCTTAACCACTGGACCACCAGGGAGGTGCCCCAGGTCCCTCTGGTTGCAGGGCACTGTCCCATCTCCACTGCTTTGCTCTGGTGACAGTCTTGCAGAGTCCTGCTGCCTCTACTGGCCTCTGCTGGTGCAACCCCACATTTTCTGGCCATTCCTTCTCTTAGGCAAAAAAGGTCATCCACAGTCCTTGCAGATTTATTTAACAAATATTTAATAAACATCAGTCTTCCTTATACTGACCCCTTCTTTTATGACTCAACCCAGTCTGCAAACACTGGACTTAGTAGTAGGGACACTATGACTCGGAATACCACTTACCTCTTACTCATTTAAAATCTTAGGATGGATAAATAATAGAAAAAGTAAAACCAAAAGCTTTTTTCTGAAGAAACCAATAAAATTCATAAAATTCTGAGTGGTTAGGGGTCATGTGCTTGTATTCAGTTGCATCCAACTCTTTGCAGCCCTTTGGACTATACCCCACGAGGCTCCTCTGTCCAAGGGATTTTTCAGACAACAATACTGGAGTGGCTTGCCGTTTCCTCTTCTAGGGGATCGTCCCAACCCAAGGATTGAACCCACATATCCTGTGTCTCCTGCATTGCAGGAGAATTCTTTACCCATGGAAGCCCTGATAGTACACTATAAAAAGAACTTTACCTAGAGGTGTGGGATGGGGTGGTAGGATCAAGTCTCAAGAGGGAGAGGATATATGTATTCTTATGACTGATTCACGCTGTTGCACAGCAGAAAACAACAACATTGTAAAGCAATTATCCTCCAGTTAAAAATAAAGAAATAAAAGACTTTAAAAAGCAGTCCCTTACTGGCAAGGTATTTCCTGATTTCAGAGATGAAGTCATGGAACCAATCCAGAAAAACTGTTCTCATTGTCCAGGGTTGGTTGTTGTACAACAAAAAGACTGGCAGTTGGTACTTAATCTTTTCCCTTCAGGGCTCAGGGGTTAGCTTTGTAGATAAGACCAGTCCTGATCATAAACCTGACTGCATTTGCACAGAACAGTAGAGTTAGCTTATCCCTTCCTGCCTTAAATCCTGGTGCTCACTTCTTTGTCTTGCTAGTAAATGTGGCATTTTCCCTCCAGAACATGGTGCCTTTGTGTGAGCTAAAAACCCTCAATGATTTTCTTGATGGCATCTGCGAACTTGTCTGCTGCTTCTTGGTGGACAGAAGTTGCTTCTCCTGTTATTTTGACTTTTATTAGCTAAACTTCTTTATCAAATTATCAAACCATCCTTTGCTGGCATTAAATTCTCCAGCTTTAGATTCTTCACCTTCTGTTTGCATTAAGTTGTCATATAATGACTTTACTTTTTCTCAAATCATATTAGAGTCTCTAGGTGCTGTGCTGTGCCTAGTCGTTCAGTTGTGTCCAACTCTTTGCGACCCCATGGACTGAAGCCCGCCAGGTTTCACTGTCCATGGAATTCTCCAAGCAAGAATACTGCAGTGGGTTGTCATGCCCTCCTCCAGGGGATCTTCTCAACCCAGGTATCAAACCCAGGCCTCCTGCATTTCAGGTGGATTCTTTACTATCTGAACCACCAGGGAAGCCCAAGAATACTGGAGTGGGTAGCCTATCCCTTCTCCAAGGAATCTTCACAACCCAGGAATTGAACTGAGGTTTCCTACCTTGGAGGCGGATTCTTTACCAGCTGAGCTACCAGGGAAGCCCAGAGTCTGTAGGTATGCCTTTCTTATTAGCAAGCCTGCACCCACATAAAAGATGCATTTTCAATATGAGATAAAAAAATATTTTGCATAAAGTGCAAGGATTTTATACCTGCTAACATAGCTATAGCAACAGCTTCACAAGTCGTCCTTTTCTTTCTTTTTTTTTTTACAGTGGTCTTTACACAAGATTCATTTATCTTGAAATGGTGGGTAACTGTAGCTATAGACCTCAATCTACAATACTTTTCAAGCAACTCACCTTTACCTCATAATGTCATAACTTTTCTCTGGTTCTTGGGAGCGCTTCCAGAATCACTAATGGTACTTCTTATGGGTCCCACGGTGTCATTCAAGCTTTATGGAATTACACCAAACATGATGAAAAACAGAAGTATGAGAGAGAACTTTTTACTGTGATACACAGTTTCTTAGAGAGATGAATTGCTCACAAGGAAATGATTAGCATCAGACTGTGTTTTGTTAATAAGTGGATACTCATAACACTTGGCTCACCACAATAGCCAAAAAGTGATGGCCACAAAATTATTACAGTAGTACAGTATGTACTATCGTTAATTTTATGCAGGTATGATTTAACACTGTATCTTTACATTTGTTTATGTTTTCCTCAGTGTATAGTCTGTGAGTGCTGTGTAAAGTTTTGATAAATTTTAACTTTTTATAATAGATTTGTATATATTTTTACAGTAGTAAATGATAAAATAGTATGTTTATATTTTGTATGCATTCACCACATACCTATTTTTAGTAATATTTGATATATCTAGACTATGCAATTCATCTGCAAGTTTTTTCTAATTGTCACACACAAAAAAATCCCAATATATTCACTGGAAAACAGTTACATATAAGTGGATCTATGAAGTTCAAACCTGTGTTCAGGGGTTGACTGTACAAAGAAAACTCCAGGCTCAGAGTGGATCAGTGGTAAGTTTAGTAAGCATTTAAGAGTAAAATAGTTCTAATTCTAGACAACTCTTTCAGAAAAGAGAGTAGAAAAGTTTTATCAGCTCGTTTTATGTGACTAGGATTATTCTCATACCTAAACCAGAAGAAAATGTTATGAGGAAAGAAAACTATGGAACAATATCCTTCATAAACATAGCCACAATATCCTGAACAAAACACTGAGCCCTCTTTGGGTTGGATGAAGTTATTTACATTTTTTATTTAGATTTGGCCAATGGTTTATTTTGATTTGGCAGATTCTTTACCACTAACACCACCTGGGAAGCCCACATGATTATGAATAGAGTGTGTGTCTCTCACTTCTCTACTGAAGCATTTATTGCTGAATAAAACTCTCCAAAACCATTTTGTCCTTCTCCTACACTCCAGAAGCAACTTTTGAGATTGTGGTTGTTGGAGGATGGAGGAAACAAGAAGTGCCCACCAAACTAAAAAAGGCATCTTGAGAACAAAAACGGCCTGCCCGCAATGCAGACAGCTCCATACAATCAATGAATCAGATTGTTACAGGGTAATTTACTCTCTGGTAGGATCAGGCGGACCATGATCCAGGAGTGTTCACAGCTGCACTCTACACTGCAGGGGCTACTGGGACAGCTTTACAGTTAACCTAGGGTATGTGGATACATTCTTGGAAACAGGAAGTGCATTCCTAAGTCAAGATTTATGAATGGATAATTAGCCTCATGGGGGCTGGGAATATTCCGTGAGGGACTTCATCATTGTTTAGGGACTAACAAAATATAGAGGCCACCTGGTTCTAACGATTATTAAATGGTATCTATTAACTACAAAGCCCTTGATGACAGAGAAGTATTTTACCGCACGGCACAGTCATGGGTAGGGTCCATAGAAGGATAGGAGGAACATTTGCACAGGCCCAGGAAGGCATCAGTTTTGCTAACAGCCATGGAGTAACTATTCTCTGAAGTGAGATTATAGCTAAAGCAGAACCTCTAGGTCATCTGCAAAGGCCATGTTGTGTGAGAAAAACAAAAAAACAAAAACAACCTTTTCATTGTGTGTTATCAGTAGCCATCCCATGTTGCTGCTGTGTAGTATTCTGTGCTGTGGTTATATTCATTTAATTATTCTCCTGTTGAAGGGCAAGTGAGTTATTTCCAGTTTGGGACTATCACAAATCAAACTGCCATTTGTACTTTGTGGGGAAAGAAAAAGATAAACCTTTGTTGTATGAAACTCTTGAGATTTTGGAGTTGTTTGTTAAAGCAACATAACCTATACTATCCTGGCTGATGGGATGTGTATATATGTCCTTCTAAATGCCATTTCTGCTAGATCATTAGTGTTACTGTAGCATGTTGTCAAGAGTTTAATGTATTTTAAATAAACTTTTACCGAGTTAATAAAATTTGAGGTCCTGATGGATCTGAACCCCCAGGTGGTGAAAACACTGAGAAGGTGTACAGTAAAGGAAATCATCAACAAAACAAAACAAATCTAAATCCCAAAATTGAATGGCAGAAATATTTACAAATGATATGATGATAAAGAGTTAACATCTAAAATGTATAAACAGCTCATGCAACTCAACATTATCAACAACAACAAAAAACAATTAAAAATAGACAGAGAAATTTTTCTAAATTTTTCTAAAGAAGACATACAGATATAAAGATGCTCAACACTGCTAATCATCAGACAAATGCAAATCAAAACTGCAACGGATATCGCCTCCTACCTGTCAGAATGGCTATTAAGAAAAAAATAACAAATGTTGGTGAGGATATGGAGAAAAGGAAACCCTCCTGCGCTGCCACTGGAAGAGTAAATCTGTACAGCCATTATGGCGAAAATCATGGACTTTTCTCAAAAATTGAAACTAGTACTACCAGATGACCCAGCAGTTCCACTCCTGCGTCTATATCTGAAAAAGATGAAGACACTAATTAAAAAAGATATATGTATGCAGTGTTCATGGCAGCATTTATTTACAGTTGCCAAGGTATGAACGCATTCTGAATATCCACCAACAGGTGAATGGAGATACACACACACACACACACATGTATGGTGCACTATCAGCCATAAAAAGGAATAAAATTTTGCCATTTGCAGCAACATGGATGGACTTGGAAGGTATTATGCCAAGTAATATGTCAGACAAAGATAAATACTGTATGATATCTCTCACATGTGAAATCCAACATATACAACAAACTAGTGAATATAATAAAGAAGCAGACTCAGAGATACAGAGATCAAGCTAGTGGTTACCACTGGGGAGAGGGAAGGTGGGGGTAAGATAGGGGTTGCAGATTAAAAGGTACAAATTACTGTGTATAAAATAAGCTACAAGGATATACTGTACAACACAGGGATTACAGCCAATATTTTATAATAACTATAAGTGGATCATAACCTTTAAAAATTATTAACTACTATGTTATACTCCTGAAATTTATATAATGTTGTATATCAACTATACATCAACTGAAAAAATAAAACATTTGGAAAGGAAAAAAAGAAAACACATAGAAGAGAGCAAAAGAGATGATTTGAAGTTTTTCATTGATTCTGGGAGACTACAAAATCCATTTTACCTTCTTATTTCTTCCAGTCATAGTTCTTGTTCTTCCTTATTGCTCTGTGTAACCAATGCCCAAGCATCCAGTTTTGCTTTATTATTCTTACTTTCATTTGTGCCTTGATGTTTCCTACATACTTCCTTCTATGTCTACCTAGATAACTTCTAAATCCGTTTCCCCATAAGGGACATTATTCCTAAATTTGAGAATTGGTGAAAGATTTATGGATCTTAGCCTCCTAGTTTTTGCAGTTGTCGTGTATGGATGTGAGAGTTGGACCAGAAATAAGGCTGAGCACTGAAGAATTGATGCTTTTGAACTGTGGTGTTGGAGAAGACTCTGAAGAATCCCTTGGACAGCAAGGAGTTCCAACAAGTCCATCCTAAAGGAAATCAGTCCTGAATATTGAATGGAAGGACTGATGCTGAAACTGAAGCTCTGATACTTTGGTCACCTGATGAGAAGATCTGATTCATTTGAAAAGACCCTGATGCTGGGAAAGATTGGGGTCAGGAGGAGAAGGGGACGACAGAGGATGAGATGGTTGGATGGCATCACCAACTCAATGGACATGAGTTTGAGCAAGCTCCGGGAGGTGGTGAAGGACTGGGAAGCCTGTTGTGCTGTAGTCCATGGGGTCGCAGAGTCAGACATGACTGAGCGACTAACTAACAACAACAACCTCCTAGTTATGCTTTATCCTCATTATTCATAGATTCCTTATTTGCAAATTTGTCTACTCACTAAAATTTATTTGTGACCCCCAAATCAATACTTGCATCACTTCTGCAGTCATTCATGCACAGAATGGTGGAAATTTTGAGTTATCTGACATGAATGATCCCAACTGACGTTAAATGTGGTGTTCCCAATGTCATCTTCTTTTTGCAATCTATTTAATGCCACATCTTATGCTCTTTTGTGGCTGTGTATGTGTGTGTGTGTGATTTTGCTGTTCCAAATCGTCCCTAAGCATCATGCTGACGTACTGTCTGGTGTTTCCTAAGCACAAGAAAATTGTGATGTGCCTTATGAAGAATGTATGTGTTCTAGATAAGCTTTGTTCAGGCATGAGTTATGGTGTTGTTAGCTTCAAGTTCAATGTTAATGATCAGCAGCGTCTATGAAATAGGGTGTCCTTAAGCAGAAGTATGTTTAAAACAAGGTTATATATTCATCATATGACAAATGTGTCATGGTCAGATGTTGTTGTTGTTCATGTCATATCTGACTCTTTGTGCCCCATGGGCTGCAGCATGCCAGGCTTCCCTGTCCTTCACCATCTCCCAGAGTTTGCTCAGACCTAATCTTTTAAGATTAGCAGGAAACTAGGACGAAAAGGGGATGACAGAGGATGAGATGGCTGGATGGCATCACCAACTTGATGGACATGAATTTGAGTGAATTCCGGGAGATGGTGATGGACAGGGAGGCCTGGCGTGCTGTGATTCATGGGGTCCCAAAGAGTGGGACACGACTGAGCGACTGAACTGAATTCAACTGAATCTTATATTTCTCCTAGGAGCAATGGCTCAGTATCTGCTAATGCAATGTTCACAAGGACTTTTTTGGAACATTACCATGAATAAAGAGAAACAACTGTATTTCCTTCTGAGAATCCCCTGTGTCTCATATAAAACATACTTGAAAAAGCTTACACACTTCTCAAAAGATAAAAATACTCCTCATTTTTTACAATTGACTTGTAATACATACTCAAAAATGTTCAAAAGTTCACTGATTTTAAGACAGAGTTAATTGATTTTTTTAATATATGTATACACTTGAGAAAGTACTAACTATATTAAGATATGTGCTAAGTCGCTTCAGTCATGTCTGATCTGTGCAATGCTATGGACTGTAGCCCGCCAGGCTTCTCTGTCCATGGGATTCTCCAGGCAAGAATACTGGAGTGGGTTGCCATGCCTTCCTCCAGGGATCTTCTAGACCTAGGGATCAAACCTTTGTCTTTTTACATCTCCTGCATTGGCAGATGATTCTTTACCACTAGGGCCACCTTGGAAGCCCAGATCAAGGTACAGGACACTCCAATAAAGTTCTCTCACATCCCTGCTCAGGCAATATCCCATACATGAGGTAAGCATTATTCTGACATCTATTACTATCTGTTTTTTGAACTGCATGTAAATAGAGTCACACTGAATACACACTTTTGTGTCCAATGTATATTATAAACATAACATCTGTGTTAATGGTTGTATTTATTGGTAATGCACTTATTATGTATTACTCCATGTATGAATTAATCCAAATATGTATATCCATTTCCCAGTCGATAGCCATGTTTGAGGCTATGATGAACAAAAATGCTTTGAACATTCTTGTGCATATATTTTGGTGGACATATGGTTTTATTTTTCATGAATAAATACCTAGAACTGTACCTGTTGAATGTTCCTACATCATAGAATAGATGTGGGCTAAACACTGATAGTTTTCTTAAATGGTTAAATAGTTTTCCTCCCATCAGCAATGTATGAGGCTTTCAGTTACCACATGTTCACCAACATCTGCTATACAGATTTTTTTTTAATATATTTTAATCATTACGAGTATAAATATTCTCTCATTGTGGCTTTAATTTGCATTTCCTTAAAGACTAATAATAATATTGGTCATTTAATAATATTTATTAGTTTAATTAATTTACTGGGTTTTGTGTTCTGTTTAAGAATTACTGTTTATTCCAATATCATGGAAGTATTCTCCTATGTTATATCCCAGAAGCACTACTACTTTAAATTTAGGGCTTTCAAAAATGGATAGGGATATCCAATTGGTCCAGCACTATTCACTGGAAAGACAAATCCTTTCAGTTTTGAAATTTAAATGAAATAAGTGCTTGTCTTAAATCAATTACTCATATTTGTATGGTCCATTTCCATACACTTTTCTATTCCATTTGATTCTTTGTCTATCTCTTTTACTAATTTTACTAAACATTTCTTAATGGTTACAACTTTCTGCTGCTGCCGCTGCTGCTAAGTCACTTCAGTCGTGTCCGACTCTGTGCGACCCCATAGACGGCAGCCCACCAGGCTCCTCTGTCCCTGGGATTCTCCAGGCAAGAACACCGGAGTGGGTTGCCATTTCCTTCTCCAATGCATAAAAGTGAAACGTGAAGTCGCTCAGTCGTGTCCGACTCTTAGGGACCCCATGGACTGCAGCCTACCAGGCTCCTCCGTCCATGGGATTTCCCAGGCAAGAGTACTGGAGTGGGGTGCCATTGCTTTCTCCTTACAAGTTTCTAGTAAGTCTTAAAATCTGTTAGTGTATGCCTTACATCATTGTCATTTTCAAAATTTTCTTAAATATTCTAGATCTCTGTGGGTTTCCATAAATTTGAAAATCAGCTTTACAGTTTCCTGTGGAAATTTACTTCTGAGGTTTGTATTGGAATTATGATAAACTGAATTCAGTTGCATTGAATATTTAGATAGTTTTTCTAGTAACTAAGATCTTAAAAATAAGTATTGTCTATGGATATTTATTAAGACATCTAAGATTGTTATTTGAGTAGTAGTGACAAAGCTATGGAGAACTTTTGGGGGGAGGTGCACGATTATTTCTAAAGCAAAGAAAATTGAAACCTGGACCTAAAACATAAGCCTTGGAAGTGAAATGATAACCAAACAGAGAGGGAGAACTTAAAAGAGATTTACTTCCACAGAGGTCTGAGTTTTTATTTCAAGGGGGTGACTGCTGAAGCCAGGAAGATAAAAATCTTGTTTATTAACTCAGAGATGCTTATCTCATCTTCCCCTAAACACATTACATTCTAAAAGGTAGTTACTCCCTTTCTCTTTTCAAGGAATATTTATAATAGGGAACTAGGTCTTCTATTCTCTCAGAAGGGAAAGTCATATAGCTATCTTTCTCCTATTTAAATGTTCAGCTTTGTATTTTCATGGTTCTTTAGCCTACAATACAGACCCCAGTGGGCTACCCTGGTGGCTCTGTGGTAAAGAATCCTCCTGCAGAGGCAGGAGATGAGGGTTCAATCCCTGGGTCAGGAAGATCCCATGGAGAAGGGAATGGCCATCCACTCCAGTATTCTTGCCTGGAGAATTGCATGGACAGAGGAGCCTGGTGGGCTACAGTCCATGGGTCACAAAGAGTCAGACATGACTGAGGGACTAACAGTTTTCAACCATAATTAGATGGAAATAAAATCAGTATTTTTATCCCTCTCAGTGAGTTGTTTCTCTTATTGTCAGATGTCCAGCTTTAAGTCTAGTAATGCTACTTGTATTAAAGTTTACTTTGTCCTGTATAACATAGGCATGTCAGCTCTTTCTTGGTTAATATTCCCATGTTACACATTTTTTCATTCTTTTTCTTTCAACCTATCAATTTTCATATTTTTAAGTGTGTCTATTGTGAATAGAATATACTGAGCCATTTAAAAAATCTTTCTCACTATCTTTTCTTAATTTTAGTAGTTCATCACGATTGCATTCAATATAATTATTGGCATAGCTGGATTTAAGTCTACCATCTTACTATTTGTTTTCAATTTTTGTTCCATTTAGTTTTGCTCTCTTTTTTCTTCTTTGCCTTTTTGTTGTATTTAACAAGTATTTTAAAAATTATTTCATTTTCTCTCTCCTAATGTTTTAGATATACTCTTTGTGTTAATGTTTAAGTGGTATATTGCCCATTATAGGTCATCCTTGAACTTATTTCAGACTGTCATATTATTAAGTTTACCATTTTGTGAATAATTCAGAAATCTTTCACTAGTTTAATTATATTGAAAAATCTCTTACCCTCATTCATTTACCAACATACATTTCACTTTTACATTTGTTATATCCACCAAAAGACATTGATGTTATTCATGATTTAAACAGACAATCTTTTGTATTTACCCACATTCATACCTCCTTGGATACTTTCCATTCCCTTCTATTGTTCAGTACTTCCATCTGACATCAGTTTATTTCAGCCTGAATAATTAATTGCAGCATTTCCTGTACTGTGTGCGGATAATTATTTCAGTTTTCGTTTGTCTCTAAGCATCTTTATCTCATTTTGAATGATATTTTGCTGACTATGAAATAGTTAATTATTAGCTATTTTTCTTTAAGCACTTTAAAGATGTCACTTATCTTCTTCCAGTGATTCTTTAGGAAAGTTATCTGTCAGCTTTATTTCTATTACTGCGCAGCGATGGGTCTTTTTCCCTGGCTGGTTTTCTGAGATGCTCCTCGCTTTTGCTTTCGGCAGTTTCACTGTCGTGTGCCTCACGTGTGGTTTTCTTTAGCTTGCTTGAAACTTCCTGCAGTTCTTACATCTGTGTGTTTATACATATCACTAGTGGAAGAAAATTCCTGGATATCACTTCCAATATTGTTCCTGCCTCATTTTCCCTCTTCCTCTCTTTCCCACCTGGGTCCCTGATTACTTAATATAAACTACTGGAGTCCTTTTTTCACTAGGCTGTTTTTCAGTCATTTCACAGTTAGTGAATAGAAACACAATTGACTTTGGTATGTTGGTTTTATATCCTACAAATTTACTGAATTCATTAATTAGTTCTAACAGTTTTTTGGTTGTCTTAGGGTTTTCTATATATAAAATCCTGTTATCTGAAAATAAAGAAAAATTTACTTTTCCTTTCTGATTTAGATAATTTTTTTTTCTTTTATCTTATCTGATTGCTCAAGCTAAGATTTCTAGTGCTTTGTTAAATAACGGTGGTGAGAATGGGTACCCTTATCTTGTTCCTGATCCCAGAGGAAAAGCTCTCAAAATTTTACCACTGAGGATGGAATATGTGGCTTTTCCTATATGGTTTTTATTACGTTGAGGTATGTTCCTTCTATACTCAATTTGTTGAGGGTTTTATCATTAAAGGATGTTGCATTTTATCAAATGCTTCTTTCTGCATCTGTCGAGAAGGATGACTTTTATCTTTCCTTCTTTTAATATGGCTACCACATTCCTTCTTTTAATGTGGATACAACATTTAATATGGTTTATATATGTTGAATTATCCTTTCATCCCAAGAATAAATCCCACTTGATCGTGATGTATGATCCTTTTAATGTGTTGTTGAATTCAGTCTGCTAATATATTTTACAAAGAAGGCAGACAACTGGCCAACAGATACATAAAATAATACCAATGTCACTAATCATCCACACCTGTTAGAATAGCTATCATCAAAAATATAAGAGATAACAAGTGTGGTCAAGGATGTGGAGAAAAGGGAACCCTTGTGAACTGTTGATAGGAATGTAAATCAGTTCAGACACTATGGAAAACAGAATGGAGTTTCCTTAAAAACATTAAAAGTAGAATTACCAAATGATTCAGCAATCCTACTTCTAGGTATGTATCAAAAAGAAATGAAATAAGATATTGAAAAGATACCTACACCTCCTGTGTTCACTGCAGCATTATTCACCACAGTCAAGATAAGGAAAAACCTAAGTGTCTGTCAATGGATAAATAGATATAGACATATACGAGAATGTTATTCAACCATGAGAAAGAAGGACTGATGCTGAAGCTGAAGCTCCAATACTTTGGCCGTCTGATGTGAAGAACTGACTCATTAGAAAAGACCCTGATGCTGGGAAAGATTGGGGTCAGGAGGAGAAGGGGACGACAGAGGATGAGATGGTTGGATGGCATCACCAACTCAATGGACATGAGTTTGAGCAAGCTCTGGAAGATGATAGTGAAGGACACAGAAGCCTGGAGTGCTGCAGTTCATGGGGTCACAGAGAGTTGGACACGACTGAGCGACTGAACAACAACAACACGAGAAAGAAGGATATCCTGCCTCTTGAGTCAACATGGATCGACCTTGAGGGCATTGTGCTAAGTGAGATAAGTCAGAGAAAGATAAATTAAATATGATATCACTTATCTGTGGAATTTTAAAATGTTATACAAACAGAGAGTGGAATGGTGGTTACAGGAACCAGGGACAGAGGAATTATGGAGATAATGGTCAGAGGTTACAAACTTTCAGTAATAAGAGGAATAAGTTCTGGAGATCTAATGCACAGTATGGTGATTATAGCCAACAATACTGCTTTATTCCTTGAAGTAGCTAAGAGACTAGATCTTAATTGTTCTGGTGAACAATTAACATTAATTGTGTGATGTGGTGGAGGCATTGGCTGATGTTACAGTGGCAACCATACTGCAATATCGAGTTGTGTCAAATCAACACACCTTAAACTTACACAACAGTATGTCAATTATATCTCAATAAGGTTGGAAAAAAATTGGATGCTTATCTGAATAAAACATCCAAAAATTCAGAGTTTAGAATCTAGTCAAAATTACAGAACCCACACATTAATAACTGTCAACCATACTTACAAAGCAACAACAAAATGGATGCTAATTCATGGAAAGTATTAAAGCACGTGAGACTTTGATTAAACTGAGAGAGCTCAATCAAGGAGATTTAGACCAGATATTCAGGTGGAGGAAGTCTTTATAGTGGCAAGAGGAAGAAGTTATTTCAGATATGGGAAGAAAAGCTTGAACTGAGAGAGAAAACGTAAGGTAGATACAGTCTCATGTGTTTTAGAGCAACAGGAAGACTGGACAGGTCATGCTCTTCTCCTGGGAAGCTATAGTCTTTGCACTCAACACTTGTGTATTTGTGCTCTCCGTTTCATGGGCAACATGTCTTGGTCCTGGTTAAAAAAAAAAAAATCCAATATGTTTATTATGATTCTTCAAATGTAGTTGCTGTTGTCAGTTTCTACCCATCCTCCCCACGTTCTACTGCCAAGCAGCTTTACTTCCAGGTTTGCTTATGTGTTTTCTCCATCAGTTTGGTTTGGGATGCTCTGCTTGCAGCTACCCTAATTCTGTACAACATACAGACACCATTTAGCAATGTTTCCCTCCTTTGGCCTGATACATGTTCCCACAAGCTGGTTTCTTATGCTGTAAATCCATCTTTTCAGTGTGAGCAGACTGGCTTCATATCAAGACCTTAATATAGTTTTTTTCTTAAGACAGTGAACATGAAGGGCTTTGAGTGGGCTTCAGTCTAGGACAGGACCATTTCAGCTTCATGGCTCCACACAGACTCCACCTTCAGGACTCTGTGATATAGCGAACTTGCCTTGTGGACTTTATTACTGGGGTTGGCCGGACTTAGCTTTCTTAAATTCATCTACTCCTAGCTTGGCCTTATACCAACAATGTAGCCACCTGTCAGCCCCTTGTGACTTCATCAAATAATCAGGAGAAATTGGTCTTATACAATTGTTTTATTTGTATTCTTACCTATCATGACTCATATGGTTTGAAAGCTGAATGCTGGAAGCAAATCTAAGTCTATTTGTCTATTTTTGCATTTGTTTATGGGTTTTATATAAGACAAATTTTGAAATGTAAAGGTAAGCACAAATGTAGGTGTTAATTATTGCATACATTTTAGTCATGCTAATGAAAACATGTGTACTAAGACATTATGCAAAGTAACAAATTTATTTAACACAATAGCAATCATTCTGAAGTACTGAGGCATTTTTTAAAAGCACAGCTCTTGCTAACAAAGCCTCAGAAGTCATGTAGCATCTTTCCTGACACATTCTATTCACAGACAATGGCTCCCCTGGGTCAAGTAGAAGAATCACAGGATCCTTTTCATGGGAGAAGTCAAAGAATTCATTTTTGTTCAAGAATTTGGGTAAATGTTTAAAAATCACCATAATCACTGACTCTGTCCAAAATCCAGGTATGATTTTAGTTTAGTCCAATTCTCCACCTGTCTCTTTAATGACAACCTGACTGGGCTGCTATAATAAATACTAGCGACCATGTGGTTTAAACAATAGATGTTGATTTCTTACTGTTCTGGAAGCAGGGAAGTCCGAGATGCTAGCAGATTCGGTTCTCATAAAGGCTCACTTCCTGGCTGGCAGGAGGCTGCCTTTTTGCTGCATGCTGGAGAGATAAAGCTGATGTCTATTCCTCTGCTTATAAGGGCACAAACCCCATCATAGGGGCCCCACCCTCATTGTTGTTCAGTCACAAAGTTGTGTCCAACTCTTTGCGACCCCATGGACTGCAGCACACTAGGCTTCTCTGTCCTTTACTATCTTCCAGAGTTTGTACAAACTCATGTCCATTGAGTCAGTGATGCCATCCAACCATCTCATCCTCTGTCATTGCCTTCTCCTCCTGCCTCAGTCTTTCCCAGCATCAGGGTCTTTTCCAGTGAGTCGGCTCTTCACATCACATGGCCAAAGATTTGGAGCTTTAGCTCAGAATCAGTCCTTCCAATGAATATTCAGGTTTGATTTCCTTTAGGATTGACTGATTTGATCATCTTGCTGTCCAAGGGATTCTCAAGAGTCTTCACCCTCATGGCCATATCTAAATCTGATTACCTCCCTAATCCCCACATCCTCACCCCCATATCATTGCATTGGGAGTTAGGGTTTCAACATATGAATTTGGGGGTGGGGGACACATCCAGTCCATAAAACAACCTTTCCATGTGACATTGAAGTACCTTCCACTCCTCCATGGAAGTACTTTTTCCTGCCCATTGACTTTGTCCATGAACATGCAGACTTTGCTTTGGCTAAAGATACCTTACAAGGTAACATAAACAAAATGTGATATGCTCTTGAGTCATAAAACTGCTTTTCAGTTCAGTTCAGTTCAGTCGCTCAGTCGTGTCCAATTCTTTGCGACCCCATGAATCACAGTACGCCAGGCCTCCCTGTCCATCACCAACTCCCGGAGGTCACTCAGACTCACGTCCATCGAGTCAGTGATGCCATCCAGCCATCTCATCCTCTGTCATCCCCTTCTCCTCCTGCCCCCAATCCCTCCCAGCATCAGAGTCTTTTCCAATGAGTCAACTCTTCACATGAGGTGGCCAAAGTATTGGAGTTTTAGCTTTAGCATCAGTCCTTCCAAAGAAATCCAGGGCTGATCTCCTTCAGAATGGACCGGTTAGATCTCCTTGCAGTCCAAGGGATTCTCAAGAGTCTTCTCCAACACCACAGTTCAAAAGCATCAATTCTTCGGTGCTCAGCCTTCTTCACAGTCCAACTCTCACATCCATATGTGACCATAGGAAAAACCATAGCCTTGACTAGACGGACCTTTGTTGGCAAAGTAATGTCTCTGCTTTTCAATATGCTATCTAGGTTGGCATAACTTTCCTTCCAAGGAGTAAGCGTCTTTTAATTTCATGGCTGCAATCACCATCTGCAGTGATTTTGAAGCCCCCAAAAATAAAGTCTGACACTGTTTCCACTGTTTCCCCATCTATTTCCCATGAAGTGATGGGACCAGATGCCTTTACAACTGGCTTTAGGAGAACATTATTCATCTGCTAGCATCCCAACAGGAGGGTGAGTGATGTGTAGAGCAGATCCAACCCAGCTGCTACAACATGAAGAAGTACCCTCACCAGCTTGAAGTATTCTAGGGAGATGCAGAACTGCCCAGCAAGCTCCTCTCAGGCTAGCTAGACCCCAGCAAATCTATAAATAAGTACATATTTAAGCCACCTAGTTTCAGAGTGGTTTGTTATACAGAACCAGTCAACCAAGACAGCAATATTCTTCAGTATATCTTGTGTTCTACAGCAGAATTATGAAATATTTTTATGTGAGTCCTTTACGTTTCCATTCAAGTATAGTCCCGAGATTTTTTGCCTGTGGTGTTACTTTGAGTGAAATACTCACTATTACATTTTAAAACGATAAATAACAAAGCAATTAAAATTTGAATATTAATTTTGTGCTCAGCTACCTTATTGAATTGTCTTAAAATTACTAATATCTTTTTTACATTGATGATAAAAAACAGTGTTTTATTTTTTATAGAATCTAGCATAATCATCTATACTAAATGGTTATATTTACACATATTTCACTGTATTCAAATATAACACCACATTTTTTTTGTTCAAAATGTCTTTACCTGTGAGTTTGTTCTTTCAAGTCATCTTTCATGTAACTGGATTATATCCTCAATAAACTTTAAGCAGGCATAATTTCTGGGCTTCCCAGGTGGCACTAGTGGTAAAGAATCTCACCTGCCAATGCAGGAAATGCTTGAGACAAGGGTTCGATCCCTGAGTCGGGAAGATCCCCTGGAGGAGCTCATGGCAATCCACTACAGTATTCTTGCCTGGAGAAACCCATGGACAGAGCAGCCTGGTGGGCTTCATTCTGTGGGGTCACAAAGAATTGGACACGACTGAAGCAACTTAGCATGCGTGCACAGGCATAGTTTATATGCAATGTAAGACACATTTTATGCGTACAGTTTAGTGAGTTTTGACAAATGTATATAACTGGGTAAACACCACTATAATCAAAGATGCAGAAAGTTTTAATTACTCTAAAAGGATCCTTGGAGTTCTTTGAAGTTGAGCTCTATCCTGAATCCCAAAGCATCTACTGATCTCCTTTTTGCCATTACAGATTAATTCTGTCTCTTCTAGTAAATTAGCAAGATGGAATCATACAGCATGTGGTCTTTTGTATCTGGTTTCTTTTGTTCAACATAATGTTTCTGCAGTTCATCTGTATAGCTGTATATATTAGAGGTACTTGTATTATTTGTTTTAACTCCCAAGTAGTATTCCATGTATGAATATATCACATTTTACTCATTTACTAGTCAATGGACATTGGGGATGTTTCCAAATTTGGGCTAGTATTATAAGTATTTCTATATTTATACATCTTATTCTTATTCTTGCATTTCTTTTATGGGGCAGATCAATTCTTTTTGACACATACCTAACATTAAAATTGGTGGATCATGGGGTAGGTATATTTTTAATATTATTAGAAGTTACCAAGCATATTTACAAAATGGGTCTGCTGTTATGCAGTTTTCCACCAGCAGTTTTCCAGCCATTCTAATGAATATGTAGTACTATCAAGTTGAGGGTTTAATTTGCATTTCTATAATGACTAAAGGATATTGAATGTCTTCTCATATACTTGATGGCCATTCAGACATCTTTGGTGAAATACCTACTTAAATCTTCTGCTTACTCTTTTATTTGGGTTGTTTGTATTTTTATCAATTAGTAGAACTTATTTATATATTCCATGTCACATGCATGTGTTGTAAATATTTTCTGTTCTGTGCCTTTCCTTTTTCATGTACTTAATGGTGCTTTTGCAAAACCAGTTTAGGGAGACAGTTTTTCATAGGTTTCTCATGTTTCTTTATTTATTGTGAGTAAGTTACTACCTGAACTTTTTTCTAGACTATCTTTTAATGGATGTTTGTATAGCAAGTAGCTTTGGAAGCAAGAGATGTTATCTCCCTCCAGAGCAAAAGGCAGGCACATCAACTGTCTGGTATAATAAATGTAATGTCTCCTTCTAGAGCAAAGGGCAGCCGTAGAATATTGCACATCATAGAAGATTGAGTTCCCTCCTCTGTAACGCACGTTGGCTCAGTGGTAAAGAATCCACATACCAACACAGGAGATGAGGATTTGACCCCTGGTTGGGAAGATCCCCTGAGGGAGGAAATGGCAACCTATTCCAGTATTCTTGCCTGGAAAATTCCATGGAAAGAAGAGCCTGGCAGGTTATAGTCCATGGGTCACAAAGAGTCCAACACGACTGAGCACGCAAGCAAGAATGCACCTCTGTCTTGCAACTAACTGCATGTTCAAATATCCATCTGCCTCACCTCTGTGGGATTTGGGAACAAAGAAAATTGGTGAAAAGATGCTGATAGTCATACTACTTGCTATGCCTTGAGTAATAAAGATTTGACTGAGGAGTCTTGGATGATAGCATATATGAAACTACGGCAGGCTAGCACATTAGTTTGCAAGTTGGGTAAAATGTAAGATCCTTCACAGTTATTGGTAAGCAGACATTTATAATTTTATGAAGTATATTTATCAGTTTTTCCTTTTATAGTCATTTTGTGTGTGTGTTCTGTTAAAGAAACAAATAGCAAGGTCACTGAGATTTTCTTCTAAGATTTGTAATTTAGATTTGATGGTTAGGTTTATGATCTACGTTCTGTGTGCTCAGTTGCTTTAGTTGTGTCTGGCTCTTTACAACTCCATGGACTGTAGCCCACAGGCTTCTCTGTCCATGAGGTTTTCCAGGCAAGAATACTGGAGTGGGTTACCATACCCTCCTCCAGGGAGTCTTCCCAACCCAGGGATTGAATTCAGGTATCTAACATCTCCTGCCTTGGCCAGCAGTTTCTTTACCGTTAGCGCCACCTGGGAAGTCCGGTCTAACATCTATCTCAAGTTAATTTTTGTTTATGTTGTAAAGTAGGGATAACTTCATTTTAGAAAATAATGAAATCTAGTTGTTCTGGCACCATTTTTGTAAACAATATTCTTTACCTCTGAATTATCTTGGTACCTTTGTAATAATCAAAGGACCATGACACATGGCTTAATTTTTGGATTCTCTATCAGTTCTTGTCTGTCTATATGTACCCATATACTATAGTTTATATATGTCTTATATGTGGCAGTTCAATTTCTCCAACTTTATGATTTTTTTTAGCTCTTCTAGGACTTTTGCTCTTTTATATACATGTTAAAATCATCTTGGCAATTTCTATAAAATCTCTTGCTGTTTCTCATTGGGATTGTATCACATCTGTTTATTAATCTGTGGAAATCTAAATCCAAATATTTAGTCTTCCAATCCATTAACAAAGATATATGTATTTTAGTTCCCTTTGATTTTTCTCACCAATGTTTATTACTTTTCAGTTATACTTCCTTTTGTTATTTGGCTAAATTTATTCCTAATTATTTCATATTTTTAGATGCTATTGTAAATGATATAGGGCTTCTCTGGTGGCTCAGATGGTAAAGACTGCCTGCTATGCAGGAAAGTTTGAAACCTGGGTCAGGAAGATCCCCTGGAGAAGGGAATGGCTACCCACTCCAGTATTCTTGCCAGAAGAATTCCATGGACAGAGGAGCCCGGTGGGCTACAGTTCATGGGGTCGGAAAGAGTTGGACTTGACAGTTTTATAAATTTTATTTTATTGTTCATTTATTTATTGCTAGTACAGAGAAATATGATTGCTGCATCTTGACTTGGGTCATACTATTTTGCTAATTTCACTTATTAGCTCTAGTGGTTTCATGTAGATTTCTTAGGATTTTCTATATGGATGATCATGTTGTCTGTGAATGCAGAAAATTTACTTCTTCATTACCTATCTATATGCCCTTTGTTTCCTTTTCTTGATGTTTTGCACACAGTGTAGTTTTGGATATTTAATCAGAAATTTAATTTCATTAATAAATATAGGGCTTTCTGACTATTTGGTTCAGGAGTCTGTAAATTTGTTTCTTCTAAAAAAAAAAAAAACACACCTCAACCAATTTGGCTTTTCTATTTCTTCTTGAATGCATTTGTAAATTATGTTTTTCAAGAACTTGTTCATTTCATCTAGGTTATTGAAATTATTGGCATATATTTTTAAAGTAAGGTTTTCATGACTTTGCTATCTTTAGCTATTCTCTTATTTTATTCCTGATATCAGGAAACTGAGTTATGTTTTTCTTTGGCTATTGTTCAATTCACCTAGGGTTTTAACAATTTTGTTACCCTTCAGAAACAACTTTTTGTTTTGTTAATTTTCTCTATTTTTGTTTTTTAAAAATTCTACTGGATTCTGCTATTGTTATAATTTTTAACTTAAATAATGCTTAATACTGCTTCTTTTTTAATAGCTTCTTAATGGAGAATCCTGGATAACAGATATTAGACTTTTCTTTTTTTCTCATGTAAGATCTTAAAGCTATAAATTTTCTTCCAAATAATTTCTTTAGTTGCATCCCACAAAATGTATTATATTCTCATTTCATTTTTCCTTAGTTCACATTTTCTAATTTCCATTGTGAGTTTTTTAGCCCCGTATTTATTTTATCAGTGTTTTGTAGTTTTCAGTACATAAATTTTCACCTCCATAGGTTTATTCATAAATCTTTTATTTTTTGGTGCTAGTGTAAATGATACTGTTTTCCTAATTTTCCTTTCATATAGTTAATTCTTAGTGTACAGAAACACAACTGATTTTTGCATGCTCACTTTGGGTATTTTTCAACGTTATTGAATTTATTACTTCTAACAATGTTGTGATGAAGCCTTTAGGATTTTCTATATATATAAGATCATGTCTGCAAACAGGGACAATTTTACTTCTGTCTTTCCAATTGTGATACCTGTTCCTTCTTGCTCTCTCTTTTTCTAACTGCACTGATTAGGGCTTCTAGTAATATATTGAATAAAAATAAGAAGAATGGGCATCTTTGCCTTGTTCCTAATACTAGAGGAAAAGTCTTAAGTTTTTTACCATTGACTAAAATGTCAAAATGTGGGTTTTCACATATACCTTTCTTTTGCTGAGGTATGTTTCAAGTTTGTTGAGAGCTTTATCATGAAAGAACACAGAATTTTGTCAAATGCTTTTTCTGCATTTATTGAGATGGACATGTGGTTTTACATTTTGTTTTGTTAATGTAGCATATCACATTAGTTCATTTTCATACGTTGAATCGTCCATCCTTGCATCTCAGTGCTAAGCCTATTTGATCATAGTGTATAATAGTCTTAATGTGCTGTTAAATTTGGTTTGCTGGTAATTTGGCTTGCAGTATTTTGTTAAGAATTTTGGCATCTAAATCCATCAGGAGTATTGACCTGTAGGTTGTTTTTTTTTTTTTTTTTGTGGTGTCTTTTTCTGGCTTTGGCATTAGGGTAATTCTAGCCTCAAACAATGAATTTGAAAGGGTTCTCTCTCCTTCAGTTTTTTAGAAGAGTCTGATGAGGATTGGTGCTGATACATTACATATTTGGTGGAATTCACCAGTGAAGCCATCTGGTCCCAAACCTTTCTTTGATGGGAGGTTTTAATTATTTATTCCATCCCCACAGTAGTTATGTGTTTCTTCTGACTATTTTTCATGATTCAGTCTTGGTAGGTTGTGTATTTCTAGGAAGTACTCATTTCTTCCAGGTTGTCCTGTTTGTTGGTATATCATTGTTCATACTAATCTCATGATTCTTCTTACTTCTGTGGTATCAGTTGTAATGTCTCTTATTTCATTTCTGATTGTTTGTATAAGCTTCCTTTCAGTTCACATACTTACTTTCTCTTTCAATGGTACCTCAGGGACTTCCCTAGTGGCCCAGTTAAGAATCCACCTTCCAGTGCAGGAGATGCAGGTTCGATCCCTAGTCAAGAAACTAAGATCCCACATACCACAGGCAACTTAGCCCAAGTCCTGCAGAACAGAAGATCCCACATGGCCTCAACAGATGCTGCAATGAAGGTCCCGTGTGCTGCAAGGCAATGCAGACCCAATGCAGCCAAATAAATAGACAAATATATATGTTTTTAAATGATAGCTCATTTATTTGTAACTTCTGTACATTTGTGTTGAGACCATTGTATTTTACATATGTATGCTCCAGATATGAAAAAAAAATCAGACAAGATCTCTCCCTTTGTGGATCTTGGAATTTATTGGTATGGTTATGATAATGCTTACGTCTTCTGAAATAATATGAACCTATGTCAATGCTAAATTCAATTCTCTTTGTTTCCCTTGTTCAAATCCAAACTCAGAAAGCCCAGATAAATTTCCTCTCCTTCTATACTGCTTTCTTCCTCTGCCCAATGAGTGTCTCCCTTTTTCTTAGGTATTATATATTATCATCTGTACCAATGTGCAGGCTTTATATCACACACTCTCAATTTAATTAATCAAATATACTACCAGAGCATATTTATTATGTATTATATTACCACTTTGGAACACATTTTCCACACTGGAATATTTTCTTTGGATCTGTCAAAGAGAGAGCCAAGCATTAAAGTGGTGAAAACAGATTCTATTCAGTAAGAGCTGATGATAGGGGAAAGGGCTGAGCTCCATTCCAATCTGTGCAAAACTGATTGCGTGTTTTAAAGGGATAATGAGGGATCAGGGAAGGAGAGAGCTCAAACTGTGTCAGGGGAGTGGGAAGCAATGAAAAGTTGGGGATGAGTGTCCATCAGTAGACACGCAATTAGGCCACCTGTCTCTCCTGGCTAGAAATGATGGAAATTAGGATTATACCCTCCCCCAGAGGCTGGGAGACAGAGGTCCTATCCTTTCTAAAGTTTACATTTTGAAAGAATGGCTTTCAGTCCTTGAGAAAGCCACTTCATGGTCATAGGAACTATATACACATATGTCTCAAAGGGATGAATGAAGGATTTATAACTATAAGCTTATTTTTTTAGTACATTTTCTAGGGGAGGTGGCAGTAGCCTACTGTCAAGTGTTGGCTAGAACAAACTTGAATATCTTTTCTTGGGCTTTTTCAGGCAGGAACTCAAAGAAGGGCTGGGTCATCCTAGCATTGTGACCTTAGGCTGCCAACCAATGGCCTTGAGTGGTTTGGTAAAGTGTCTTAGTGTAGAGGTTTGAAGGAATTGTTACATACTGAGAGTTAAGGTAAGCAGCAGTGGCTGCACTTTGCTGGAGCAGCTGTGGAGAGATACTCCATGTCCAAGGTAAGAGAAACCCAAGTAAGACGGTAGGTGTTGCGAGAGGGCATCAAAGGGCAGACACACTGAAACCATAATCACAGAAAACTAGTCAATCTGATCACACGGACCACAGCCTTGTCTAACTCAGTGAAACTAAGCCATGCCCTGTGGGGCCACCCAAGACAGGTGGGTCATGGTGGACAGGTGTGACAGAATGTGGTCCACTGGAGAAGGGAATGGCAAACCACTTCAGTATTCTTGCCTTGAGAACCCCATGAACAGTATGAAAAGGCAAAATGATAGGATACGGAAAGAGGAACTCCCCAGGTCAGTAGATGCCCAATAGGCTACAGGAGATCAGAAGAGAAATTACTCCAGAAAGAATGAAGGGATGGAGCCAAAGCAAAAAGAATACCCAGCTGTGGATGTGACTGGTGATAGAAGCAAGGTCTGATGCTGTAAAGAGCAATACTGCATAGGAACCTGGAATGTCAGGTCCATGAATCAAGGCAAATTGGAAGTGGTCAAACAGGAGATGGCAAGAGTGAATGTCGACATTCTAGAAATCAGTGAACTAAAATAGACTGGAATGGGTGAATTTAACTCAGATGACCATTATATCTACTACTGTGGGCAAGAATCCCTTATAAGAAATGGAGTAGCCATCAAGGTTAACAAAAGAGTCTGAAATGCAGTATTTGGATGCAATCTCAAAAATGACAGAATGATCTCTGTTTGTTTCCAAGGCAAACCGTTCGATATCACAGAAATCCAAGCCTATGCCCCAACCAGTAATGCTGAAGAAGCTGAAGTTGAATGGTTCTATTAAGACCTACAAGACCTTTTAGAACTAACACCCAAAAAAAAGTCCTTTTCATTATAGTGGACTGGAATGCAAAACTAGGAAGTCAAGAAACACCTGGAATAACAGGCAAATTTGGCCTTGGAATATGGAATGAAGCAGGGCAAAAGCTAATAAGAGTTTTGCCAAGAGAATGCACTGGTCATAGCAAACACCCTCTTCCAACAAAACAAGAGAAGACTCTACACATGAACATCACCAGATGGTCGATACCAAAATCAGATTGATTATATGCCTTGCAGCCAAAGATGGAGAAGCTCTATACAGTCAGCAAAAACAAGACCAGGAGCTGACTGTGGCTCAGACCATGAACTCCTTATTGCCAAATTCAGACTTAAATTGAAGAAAGTAGGGAAAACCACTAGACCATTCAGGTATGACCTAAATCAAATCCCTTATGATTTTACAGTGGAAGTGAGAAATAGATTTAAGGGACTAGATCTGATAGACAGAGTGCCTGATGAACTATGGACGGAGGTTCGTGACATTGCACAGGAGACAGGGATCAAGACCATCCCCATGGAAAAGAAATGCAAAAAAAAAAAATGGCTGTCTGATGAGGCATTACAAATAGCTTTAAAAAGAAGAACAGTGAAAAGCAAAGGAGAAAAAGAAAGATATTCCCATTTGAATGCAGAGTTCCAAAGAATAGCAAGGAAAGTTAAGAAAGCCTTCCTCAGTGATCAATGCAAAGAAATAGAGGAAAACAACAGAATGGGAAAGACTAAAGATCTCTTCAAGAAAATTAGAGATACCAAGGGAACATTACATGCAAAGATGGGCTCGATAAAGGACAGAAAGGATATGGACCCAACAGAAGCAGAAGATATTAAGAAGAGATGGCAAGAATACACAGAAGAATTGTACAAAAAAGATCTTCAAGACCAAGATAATCATGATGGTGTGATCACTCACACTCACCTAGAGCCAGACATCCTGGAATGTGAAGTCAAGTGGGCCTTAGGAAGCATCACTACGAAGAAAGCTAGTGGAGGTGATGGAATTCCAGTTGAGCTATTTCAAATCCTGCAAGATGATGCTGTGAAAGTGCTGCACTCAATATGCCAGCAAATTTGGAAAACCCAACAGTGGCCACAGGACTAGAAAGAGTCAGTTTTCATTCTAATCCCAAAGAAAGGCAATGCCAAAGAATACTCAAACTACCGCACAATTGCACTCATCTCACATGCTAATAGAGGAATGCTCAAAATTCTCCAAGCCAGGCTTCAGCAATATGTGAACCGTGAACTTCCAGATGTTCAAGCTGGTTTTAGAAAAGGCAGAGGAACCAGAGATCAAATTGCCAACATCCTCTGGATCATGGAAAAAGCAAGAGAGTTCCAGAAAAACATCTATTTCTGCTTTGTTGACTATGCCAAAGCCTTTGACTGTGTGGATCACAATAAACTGTGGGAAATTCTGAAAGAGATGGGAATTCCAGACCACCTGACCTGCCTCTTGAGAAACCTATATGCAGGTCAGGAAGCAACAGTTAGAACTGGACATGGAACAACAGACTGATTCCAAATAGGAAAAGGAGTACATCAAGGCTGTATATTGTCACCCTGCCTATTTAACTTCTATGCAGAGTTCATCATGAGAAACACTGGGCTGGAAGAAGCACAAGCTGGAATCAAGATTGTCGGGAGAAATATCAATAACCTCAGATATGCAGATGACACCACCCTTATGGCAGAAAGCGAAGAGGAACTAAAAAGCCTCTTGGTGAAAGTCAAAGAGGAGAGTGAAAATGTTGGCTGAAAGCTCAACATTCAGAAAACTAAGATCATGGCATCTGGTCCCATCACTTCATGGGTGATAGATGGGAAACAGTGGAAACAGTGACAGACTATTTTTGGGGGGCTCCAAAATCACTGCAGATGGTGATTGCAGCCATGAAATTAAGACGCTTACTCCTTGGAGAAAAGTTATGACCAACCTAGATAGCATAGTCAAAAGCAGAGACATTACTTTGCCAACAAAGGTTCATCTAGTCAAGGGTGTGGTTTTTCCAGTGGTCATGTATGGATGTGAGAGTTGGACTGTGAAGAAAGCTTAGCACCGAAGAGTTTATGCTTTTGAACTATGGTGTTGGATAAGACTCTTGCAAGTCCCTTGGACTGCAAAGAGATCAACCAGTTCATCCTAAAGGAGACCAGTCCTGGGTGTTCCTTGGAAGGACTGATGCTAAAGCTGAAACTCCAATACTTTGGCCACCTGATGCAAAGAGTTGACTCACTGGAAAAGACCCTGGTGCTGGGAGGGATTGGGGGTAGGAGGAGAAGGAGACAACAGAGGATGAGATGGCTGGATGGCATCACCGACTTGATGCACATGAGTTTGGGTGAACTCCAGGAGTTGGTGATGGACAGGGAGGCCTGGCGTGCTGCAATTCATGGGGTCACAAAGAGTTGGACACAACTGAGCTACTGAACTGAACTGAGAGTTTGTTTGTAGTTCTTAGCTTCCATCTTTGCATTCCAAATTAGTTTAAATACGAATAGTCCTTTATTTATTGGTGGTCCTTTTAAATTTTAATACTTATTTTGATAAATATATAATATTTTAAGTTTTGAGGAAAGCTATATTTATATGACATTGCATGGATCAGAAAGAAAAATGTTGAAAAATTAATCCTATTTCCCTAAAAGATAGTTTTTCAAAGTCATTGCAGTTTTATTTTTTATTTTTATGGTATATAAAAAAAATTTTTATATTATAGTTGATCAACAGTGTCCTTAGTTTCAGGTATACAGCAAAGTGATTCGGTTATCCATAAACATCTATCTATTCTTTTTCATGTTATTTTCCCATTTAGGTTATTATAGAATATTGAGTTGAGTTTTCTGGGCTCTATATAGTAGGTCCTTATTGGTTGTCAGTTTTAAAGATAGTAGTGTGTACACAGGAATCCCAAATCCCAGTCTATCCCTCCTCCCACTCCGGTAACCATGTTTATTCTCTAAGTCTGTGAGTCTGTTTCTGTTTTGTAAATTACTTCATTTGTATCATTCATGTCTTAGTTTCCACATATAAGTGATATCCTATGATATTTGTCCTTTAATGATAACAGTCCTTTAATAGCCAGATTCCAATTCTTGCTTTCTGTCGGTATTGACGGGCCTGTTCTGCTCATTGCTGCATACTGAAGATCCCGTGCAAGGGCTGCTGTGTATGATTGAGCAGTTTACATACTGCACAAATATGCCTGGGTGAAGAGTGAGGGAGAGCTTAAATTAAGCTTGTGCTTTGCATGCTGTGAGTCCCAACACCAGCAATCATATCTTCCAAATCACATAAATATTCATGCAACCTACTGGTTATCCTGCCAACGGCAATGCCTAGGTCACAGGGTTCTAAATGATACAAGATAGACATCTTCTAACCTTTTGTTCTGAAGAGTTGAGGTAAAAGCAGCTTTAAGCTGAAATTTTCAATAATTACCTTGGCTTTTGCCTTTGTTTTGCAACCAGAAAATTTCCATTTGCTAAGGTTCAGGTTTTTTGTGCATTTGGAGCACAAGTGAGTGCTTTTTAAAAGTCTGATTAGATTCCGCTGAAGGTCTTCAAAAGAATGGCTTTGCAGCCGGGAGCCTCTCAAACATAATCACTACCTTGGTAACCAATGTCACAATGAAGAGAAACAGATTCCCTTGGGGGAGTTGAGTGTCTTTGTGTTGATTTTGGTTTGAGATTGCGATAGATTTATCTGTTTGCCATGAAATTAAAAGATGCTTGCTCTTTGGAAGGAAAGTTATGACCCACCTAGACAGCATATTAAAAAGCAGAGACATTACTTTGCCAACAAAGGTCCGTCTAGTCAAGGCTATGGTTTTTCCAGTAGTCATGTATGGATGTGAGAGTTGGGCTATAAAGAAAGCTGAGCGCAGAAGAATTGATGCTTTTGAAGTGTGGTGTTGGAGAAGACTCTTGAGAGTCCCTTGGACTGCAAGGAGATCCAACCAGTCTATTATAAAGGAGATCAGTCCAGGGTGTTCATTGGAGGGACTGATGTTGAAGCTGAAACTCCAATACTTTGGACACCTGATGTGAAGAGCTGACTCATTTGAAAAGACCCTGATGCTGGGAAAGATTGAGGGCAGGAGAAGGGGATGACAGAGGATGAGATGGTTGGATGGCATCATCGACACAGTGGACATGGGTTTGGGTGGACTCTGGGAGTTGGTGATGGACAGGGAGGCCTGGCATGCTGCGGTTCATGGGGTCACAAAGAGTCGGACACGACTGAGTGACTGAACTGAACTGAACTATCTGCTTGTATTATCATTTTCCATAGAAGTTTATGCAGAGATATTTTCAAGTAGGGTCATGATTTGTTCTTGAGTAATACCAATTCTTTTATTTACATTCATAGGGATTTTGTTAGATTTTGAAAGTTTGTATGTGTTTTTCACCTCAGTAAAGTGTTTAATTCCTTCATGTACCAACTTGTACATTCCTATTAATCCATCCCCAATTTTTCTCTACCAAAACATAAAAAATTAAAGACCATTTTGATTTTTTTCAGTGTCATAACTTTGCATTTTAGATTCCATAGGAAGTAATTAAAAAACAGCAGTGAGACTAGAAAGTGGTATATTTGCTTAGATCAAGAAAATTAATTTTTAAAGTTCTTCATGGTAGTATAAGATATTTCATTTTTTTGGAAAAAATATGGAAAGGCTAAAAGCTGGGATGTATATCAACATCCTATGCCAACCTCAACTTTACTGATATCTACGTTTCAGACTTTGTATAATTGACTGAACTGGCTTTTTTCCCCCAGTTTTTGCCTGAAACCAAAATAGATTCCAAGGTCTCCCATTAAGCATCAGAGAGGTAAATTGCTGCCCACTGCTAAGAAGCAAAGATTTTTATTTGTCTGTTTCAAGACTCATCAGAGCATATTCTTCAGTTACCATGGAAGCTGTTTCTAGCTAAATTTGAGAGGGTCTCTGGGCAGAACTGAAATACCAACAATAATAGAAAGAACCAGGTTTTAATTCTTCTGGAAATTATTTGCATATTTTTTTCCTTACCTGAGGTGCCAAATTATTTAATTAGACTACATTGACCTGACTTGGATATTAATGATTCTGAAGATAATACATGTGGGAAATTTCTTGATAGGAAAAAAAAAATTAGAGAGTCGGAAAACAAAAGCTAATAGAATCCACATTGACAAACAAGTTTTAATTTTTCAAAGTTGAGCATTTCAGTTATGTAGGTTTTACTATTGATTTCATCAATTGTATTCAAAAGTGAATACTATAATAATTTATGCTAGTTTGTATCTATATTGTTCTCAGGTAAATAAGTAACAATTTATTTTTAAAGGCTCTTCATAATCCTTAGCATTTAATATAATTAAATTTTTAGTCAATTTCTCAAAAATACTGCCTAATATCCAAGTTTAACTGATATTCATAGTTTTTTCCTACTTGGGACAGTTACAGGCATTGTTACAATAAACTGAACATTTTTCTAGTATCAAAAATTCATAGTTGTAATATAAAGAACATATTAGTTTTTCAGATCAAGTGTAAAATTAGATACAGTTATGACAACTATTTCTTTGTTCCCCTGTGGTAGAAATATCTCTCTAAATTTTAGATTCTTTTTTATATGTTCATAAACGTAAGAATTTTATTTTGAATTTATTTTTCTTGTCGGAAAAGTTAGAGAAGATGATAAATTATGAAATAGAAGAGAAAGAACTTAGACCGTTTTCTCAAAGTCAGCCCAGCCCTCTGATTGGAGGAAAGCAGTCCGAGGTGATTTCTTAATTATTGATCATACTGCAGTGTGAATGTTATCAGAACTGAGGTTCTTAGTCCCTGATGTAGTGTGGCTGGCCTTTCCACTTGACTTATTTATGTCACCTTCATATTTGAAGACTATCCAAATGGTAGTGCTGTGCATTAATTTGTCACTTAAAGTAGTTGAAAAACCCCAAAGCTTACTAGGTTTGTTGGTCTTCTGGTTGCAAGTATACTTTGCCTCATTAACAAAAGCAGCACTTCAGTAAAAGTATGATAAACCCTCAAGTTTTCTGAATATGTGTGTTTCAGAAACTGCAATATGGGTGGCCATAACTAAATATTTTGAACAGAAAATATGTGGGCAACAATTAGATGTTGACCACATGGTGTTTGTCATGTAACATAAATTTGAATGGACATGCACCTCGCTGTTAATCCATCCTATATATAATAATTTGCCTCTGCTAATGCCAAACTCCCAATCCATTTCTTCCCCACCCACCTCCCCCTTGTCAGCCACAAGTCTCTTCTCTATGTCCATGAGTCTGTTTCTGTTTAGATTCCACTTGTAAATGTTATCTCTTTCTGACTTACTTTAGTTAGTATGATAATCTCCAGGAAGGACCACTTGTCATGAAACTTTATTCCTAGGCTGCCTGAGTAGCCAGATGATCTGTTGTTTATTAATCTGTCTACATATTTATCTAATGAAATTCACCATAGTAGTTATTCTGCCCTTGTTTCATGTATGTCAAATATCTATATGTAATGTATTTTGATCATGTCAATATTGGATCACAAGAGGTACAATTTATAAAGTTCACTACTTGATAAATTATTCCTCTCTGGTAGAAAAGATAATAAATTATTATTATGTTAATTGATTACATTGTTTCCCCTCATATAACCCACAGACTGAAATCTGCTTTGTTCCCTTGAAGATAATACTTAATGAGAGGTGATTAAATATGATTTTCATTAATGAAATAGTTTTTGTTTCAAGTGTAAATGTTAAATAAAAGCATCTTCTGCAACTGATATCTGCTTAAAAGCTCTGAAAGCTTATGTATATTTAACTCTTTCATCTAACACAAGGTCAAACTATTCAGCTTTGCAAAAATTAAGTCATCTGTGTCTTGTCACCACTGATCCTAGCTCACAAATACTGTGTTGCACCCCTGTCGTAAATAAATTAGGACATATGTAAGAGTAAGGAAGAGCTGAATGCTAGTGACAGCGATGTAGCCCTAAACCAGTGTTCAGGCATAAATCTTTTTTTTTTTTCAGTAACCTGTTTTAGAGGGTGAGAAAAGTATGTGGAAGTTATCACTTGGAAAAGTAAATTACTTTGGATCATTTTATTATAGCATGACTGTCATACAGATGTAGAATAAACATGTATCAAAGATGTCTTTGACCTAATAAGGGTGCCAGTAGAATGGTTAATCTTGCCTAAAGAACCTTTGGAATATACACATGGAGAAAGAGAGCTAGAGAGAAGGAGATTAACATTGATTTATATCACGTCAGTCAGGAAAAAAAACTTGCTGAAATAAGTACTCAGTGAGAGAGAAAACTGATTAATATCCTACAGGGCAATAAAACCATAACTTTTTGTATTATCTTTTCTACCATTTGCACCTCTACTGGGGAAAAAAAATCTGTATCATCGACATACAATTCACAGAATCTGGGTCTTAATCAAAGGTAACTAGTAAGTTAAACAAAGGTTTATCCCCTAGAGGATTAGATAATCCTTGGGTGGCCCCATCAGATGGTGTTCAGTAGGATATTGAAATGACATACAGTCATGCTTTTATCCTATTTCCAATAGGTGTAATTTTTTTAGCAGTACCAGTTTCTTTCCCCAGTATCTAAAGACTGCTTTCTGTACTTGTCACATCATCATGCTTTAGTAGAAAACTCCTATTTTGAACTCAACTCTCCCCCTTTGCATCCCAGAATATGCAGTCCTGAACAAAGTGGGAAATAACTTTCTTTCTGGAATTTTTCTGAGGTTATGCAGAATTTTAATGTCAGGAAAGAGTCTTTGATTTTAATAAATAGTCCCCAAAATAGAGGAAAAGGAATAAACTCTATATTTATATAAATATGGCAAAAAGGGCCCTGTCTTCCTCTGCCTTATTGAGAAATCATGAAAAAGGTGAAGACCTTTATTATTTGTTGTTTCTAATATGTATAAATATTTTAAATTTATGATGTGTTTTGAGTTTCTTAGATTTTGTTTTGCTTAGATTTATGTTCTTTATGTCCTGGCTACCATTATTTGATCATCATTGGGATAACTTGTTCAATCTTATACTTGAAATTTCTCATTTCAGGAAACTTTCAGCCCTCCAGATCTACAACTGTCACATATTGCAGTGTATTTTGTTTATCTCACAAGGCACATTTCCCTTTTCAGAACAAAAGTAATTTATATGAGACCTATATTTTAAATGCGAGATTTATTTGAACCTACAACAGGACAAGCTAATGTCCTTTACTCAATAAAGTTGAAAACCCAACTCCACAATGTATTGTTTCTGCAAAGAATTTTTATTAAAAAATATTGCAATAAAAGATTACAGAATAGCATATTGAAGAGCATATGGAGAAGTTTTTGCCTGAGGGAGTAAAAACATTAAATGACTTTGAATCATTTTATCAAAAAAAGTTGCAAACCAAGTGAGTGAAAAGCGAAGTCACTTAGTATGTCCGACTCTTTGCACCCCCATGGACTGTAGCCTACCAGGCTCCTCCATCCATGGGATTTTCCAGGCAAGAGTACTGGAGTGGGTTGCCATTTCCTTCTCCAAAGAATGAATAATAAATAACAACTCAGTATAATTGACCTTGTTGTTGTTGTTCAGTCGCTCAGTTGTGTCCGGTTCTTTGCAACTCTGTGGACTGTGGCACGCCAGGCTTCCCTGTCCTTCACCATCTCCTGGAACTTGCTCAAACTCACTAGAAAGTCTAAATTGACCTTTTTAGACTGCTAAGAGTTTATACGTACAGTCCAAACCAAGTGGACTTTTCATACTTCAGCGTATACCTTAAAAATATAACTTTATTTTTTAAGATCAGCTTTAGATTTACAAAAAAGACGATAGTGCTTTACAGAATGCTTTACCGTCGCACCCAGTTCTCCTTATTGACCTTGTATCAGTGTGATACCAGGTGGCGCTAGAGGTAAAGAATCCACCTGCTAAAGCAGGAGACGCACGAGGCACGGGTTTGATCCCTGGAACAGAAAGATCCCCTGGAGCAAGGCACAGCAACCCACTCCAGCATTCTTGCCTGTAAAATTCCAAGGACAGAGGAGCCTGGCAGGCTCTAGTTCATGGGGCTGCAAAGAGTCAGACATGACTGAGTGACTGAACACACACTTTAATGCTAACCTCAGTCAGCTGCCTTAGGAATTGTTTGCCAGGTTCCTACACTGTAAAGATGCTTTCCCCTCTCCTTTCCATACTGCATACTTTGGAAGCAGGTTGCTATGTACAGTCCTCATTACAAGAGTGGACTCTTTATTGCCTCCATATCTTGACAGCAGAGTATTTGCAAAAATTATTTGGAACTCTCTGCACAAGACATTTGTCTCTTCTGTCCTTTATTTGTTTACTCATTTAGTTCTATAAGAATGGACTTAGAGATATTTATTTTATACTTTGTGTTACAGCCCAGTACTGTTTGTTGTTGTTGTTTTGTTTTTTAGTTGCCCAGATTGTTGCAGCTTTGACCACCGGTCAATCTTTCATTTTGCTCGTGCATCCCTTTGACGTATCCCATCATGTGGGGTTTTGATTTTGCTTTTGCCACTTTCATATTTCTAGCATTATGATATGCTCCAGGATTATCTTATTTCCTGCCTCTGCACTAGAACCAGCCATTTCTCCCAGGAGCCCCGGTTCCCCATTGCCACTGGATTGTCACTGCTTCAAGCCCTCTTAGCTGACAGAACAAGAGATACATATGTGTCTATCAACCAATATACTCATTTCTCTCTATATAATCATCTTGTATTTATTTTAAACTAAACATGAGTTTACAATCAAATCTCAATCCTGATCCATTACCACAACAAATACTTTTTGTGTAGAAGAGAAATTTTGTTTTTCTTATAATGGAGTTACTCAATTCAAACCCTCTTTAAGTTGTAATTTTGAATTTGATTTCAACATTATCCTCTGTTTTGCTTTTTATAAAAAGTTATTAAAATAGATTCATTTAAATATATCAGCCTAGCATTTGGTTGATTAAAGTTGAATACCTATTAATCTTCTAGGTACACAATATTATTACTTAGTAATATCTACATATAAGGGCTTCCCTGGTAGCTCAGATGGTAAAGAATCTGCCTGCAATGCAGGAGACCGAGACTCAATCCTTGGGCTGGGAAGATCTCCTGGAGAAGGGAATGGCTACCCACACTAGTAGTCTTGCCTAGAGAATTCCATGGTCAGAGGAGCCTGGAGGGCTACAATCTACAGGGTCTCAAAGAGTCAGACACGACTGAGTGACCAACACTTTCACTTTTTTTTCATCTAAATATAATCATCAACTTTTTTTTCCCCAGTTTCAATGGATCTTTTTATTTATTTAAATCATCAACTTATGTCTTTTAGTTTGATTATTAAAAGAAAAAAGTTCTAAAGAGGTAGCTTGGCCTGATGATAAGTTCATTCTCTCATTAAGTCTTTATTTTTTTTTTAAATTTGCTTAGTGAAAAATAAATATGGAAAAAATCACAACAAACAAACAAACAAACAAAACCAGATAGTAATGAGTTAAGGGAAATATTAGAAAAATGCAAAATTAGAATGCATTGTACCTATGGTTCCTTCACTGTATTTTTGCTAGTTTTGAAAATCACTAATAAGTGATTAGTTTCTAGGGATTTAAGTATCAGATAGAAAGTGACACTAGACTTAAGTAACAGTTTAACTTAGAGATTCAGTAATTTTGTGATTGTAGGTACTTGATATGGCAATTCTAATCCAAACATGTATTATGCAAAAAGATCTATATCTTTGTTGTTGTTGTTGTTGAGCTGCCAAGGTCCTGCCCTTTGGGACCCCATGGACTGAAAGTACCACAGGGCTCCCTGTCCTTCATCATCCCTCGGAGTTTTCCCAAGTTCATCTACATTGAGTCAGTGATGCCATCCAACCATCTCATCCTCTGTCGTCCCCTTCTCCTCTTGCCTTCAATCTTTCCCAGCATCATGGTCTTTTCCAATGAGTTGGCTCTTCGCATCAGGTGGCCAAAGTATTGGAACTTCATCTTCAGAATCAGTCCTTCCAATGCATATTCAGAGTTGATTTCCTTTAGGATTGATTGATTTGATCTCCTTGCAGTCCAAAGGACTCTCTGAAATCAAGAAGTGTGATGCCTCCAGCTTTATTCTTTTCACTCAAGATCGCTTTGCTATTCAAGTCTTTTGTGGTTTCATACAAATTATAGGATTTTTTTTCTACTTCTGTTAAACATTATCATTGGAATTTTGATGGTCATTGCACTGAAATATGTGGATCAGAGTTCAGTCTTTGGATAGTATAGACATTTAAACTACATTGATTTTCCAATCCTTGAGAATGGAATATTTTTGCATTTGTTTGTATCTTCTTCACTTTATTTCATTAATATTACAGTTTTCAGTGTACTGCTCTTTTGCCTTCTTGTTTAAACTTATTCCTAAGTATTTTATTCTTTCTGAATAAGTGGGAGTTTTTTCTTGATTCCTCTCCGATAGTTTGTTGTTAGTGTACAGAAACACAAATAATTTTTGTATAGTGATTTTCAATCATGCAACTTTATTGGATTCATTTATTAACTCTAAAGATTTTTTGGCAATGTCTTTGGGTTTGTATATGTAGTACATGTCATCTGCAAATATATAGAGCTTTCCTTCTTTCGTTTCTGTTTTGATGACTTTTATTTCTTTTTGGGGGGCTTTTCAGGTGGCACTAGTGGTAAAGAACCTGCCTGCCAATGCAGGAGACATCAGAGATGCAGGTTCGATTCCTGGGTTGGGAAGATTCCCCTGGAGGAAGTCATGGCAACCCATTGCAGTATTCCTGCCTGGAGAATCCCATAAAGAGAGGAGCCTGGCGGGCTACAGTCCACAGGGTAACAAAGAGTTGGACACAACTGAAGTGACTTAGCATGTGTATACACATTTCTTTTTTTGCCTAATTGCCTTGGCTAGAATATCAGACACTATGATGAATAAAAGCGACTAGAGGGGATTTTCTTGTCTTGTTCTCAGTCTTAGAGGAAAACCTTTTAGCTTGTTATCACTGAATATGATGTTAGCTGTGGGTTTCTCATATGTGACCTTTATTGTGTTGAGGTACACCCACTTTGTTGAGAGTTTTTATTCATGAATCTATGTTGAAATTTGTCAGATGCTTTTTCTGCATCTATTGAGATGATCCTATGATTTTTATCCATCATTTCCTTAATGTGGTGTATCACATTGACTGGTATATGTTGAACCATTGTTGCATCTCTGCAACAAATATTACTTGATCATGGTGTATGAGGCTTTTCATTTTACTGTTGAATTCAGTTTGCTAATATTTTGTTGAGCATTTATGCAACTACATCCATTAGGAATATTGGCCTATAATTTTCTTTTTCTTCTAGCATCCTTGTCTGGCTTTGGTATCAGGGTAATGCTAGCTTCATAAAAATGAGTTTGGAAGTATTCACTCCTCTTCTGTTTTTCAGAAGAGTTTGTGGATTGATGTTAATTCTTCTTCTTTAAATGTTTGTTAGAATTTACCAGTGAAGCTGTCTGGTTCTGGACTTCCATTGCTGGGAGGTTTTTGTTACTTTTCAATCTCCTTACAAGTACCTGGTCTGTTCAGATTTTCTATTTCTTTATGTTTCAGCCTTGGTAGGTTGTATAATTCTAGAAATTTATCCATTTCTTCTAGATCGCCCAATTTGTTGCTGTATATTGTTCACAGTAGTCTTTTATGTATCCTCTCTATAATTTTATTCATCTGAATTTTCTCACTTTTTTGGGAGTAAGTCTAGCTGAAGGTTTCTATATTTTATTTATTTTTTCCAAAAACCAGCTTTTAATTTCATTGATTTTTTTTCTATTGTCTTTTAGTCTCTATTTCATTTATTTCCACTCTGATCTCAGTTATTTATTCCCCTCTTGCAATTTTGGCTTGTGTTTGGTCTAATGCTTTTAATTCTCTGAGGTATAAAAAAAAGGCTATTTTAGATCTTTCTTATTTCTTAATAAAGGAGTTTATCATTATAAACTAACTTTTAGAATTACTTTGCTGCTCCAGTAAATTTTGGTAAGTTGTGTTTCCATTTTTATTCATCTCAAGATAAGTTTTATTTTTCTTTTGATTTTAGACTTGACCCATCGATTGTCCAGTAGCATGTTGTTTGATCTCCATTTGTGAATTTTATAATTTTATTTTATAATTTATTTATTTTTAGTTTTATATATTTATTTCTAGTTTCATTATCATTCTGAAACAATAATGTCCTACTCTATGGTACAGGGAACTATATTCACTAATTTGTGATACACTATAAAAGAAAAGAATAAAAATTTTCAAAAGAATGTAAAGAAATAGTAAAGAGTATATAGAGAGTAAAGATCTACAAGTTCATACAAAGAAAGAGAGTAAAATGGTACTGAAAATCAGATGTTTGTGGTGGATAATATAGATTTATGTTTCAGAAACTAATGTAGTATTATTAGAACATTTACAAATCCAATGCGGTCCCACTCCCATAAGAAGATAGTTATCTGAAAGATAAAAGCAACAGTTGCTTTGCTGCAAGCTGCTGCATTAAAGCTAAAATGGGGGAAAACAAACAATAGAAGATCAGTGTGTTTGACATCTGATAGCATGTTCTGTCTTACCTGCAAATTACTTACTTACCAAGTCAAGATTATTCTCACCGAAGACCTTTGAGTAAAAGGTTGAAATTTCATGAGGCATTTCCTATATACACAATTAATTATATAAGCATGAATATACATGGAAATAAATGTAAAAACAGGAAACGGTTAATAGAGCTACAAAAAAAGCAGTATCATTTCAGTTCAGTTCAGTCGCTCAGTTGTGTCCAGCTCTTTGCAACCACATGGACTGCAGCACACCAGGATTCCCTGTCCATCACCAACTCCTGGAGCTTACTCAAACTCATGTCCATTGAGTCGGTGATGCCATCCAACCATATTATCCTCTGTCGTGCCCTTCTCCTCCCGCCTGCTATCTTTCCCAGCATCAGGGTCTTTTCAAATGAGTCAGTTCTTCGCATCAGGTGGCCAAAGTACTGGAGTTTCAGCTTCAGCATCGGTCCTTCCAGGACTGATCGATCTCCTTTAGGATGGACTGGTTGTATCTCCTTGCTGCCCAAGGGACTCACAAGAGTCTTCTCCATCACCATGGTTCAAAAGCATCATTTCTTCAGTGCTCAGCTTTCTTTGTGGTCCAACTCTCAAATCTATGCATGACTACTGTAAAAACCAAAGCTTTGACTAGATGGATCTTTGTTGGCAAAATAATGTCTCAGCTTTTTAATATGCTGTCTAGATTGGTCATAACTTTTCTTCCAAGGAGCAAGCATCTATTTCATGGCTGCTGTGACGGTGGTCTGCAGTGATTTTGGAGACCAAGAATAGAAAGGCTGTCACTGTTTCAATTGTTTCCCCCTCTATTTGCCATGAAGTGATGGGACTGGATGCCATGATCTTAGTTTTCTGAATGTTGAGTTTTAAGCCAACTTTTTCACTCTTCACTTTCACTTTCATCAAGAGGCTCTTTAGTTCTTTGCTTTCTGCCATAAGGGTGGAGTCATCTGCATATCTGAGGTTATTGATATTTCTCCTGGCAATCTTGATTCCAGCTTGTGTGCTTCATCCAGTCCAGCATTTCTCATGATGTACTCTTTATATAAGTTAAATAAGCAGGGTGACAATATGCAGCCTTGACGTACTCCTTTCCTAATTTGGAACCAGTCCTGTTGTTCCATGTCCAATTCTAACTGTTGCTTCTTGACCTGCATATGGATTTCTCAGGAGGCAGGTCAGGTGGTCTGGTATTCCCATCTCTTGAAGAATTTTCCACAATTTGTTGTGATCCTCACAGTCAAAGGCTTTGGTGTAGTCAATAAAGCAGAAGTAGATGTTTTTCTGGAACTCTCTTGCTTTTTCCAAATCCAGCGGATATTGGCAGTTTGATCTCTGATCCCTCTGCCTTTTCTAAGTCCGGCTTGAACATACTGTTGAAGCCTGGCTTGGAGAATTTTGAGCATTACTTTGCTGGCATGTGAGACGAGTGCAATAGTGCAGTAGTTTGAGCATTCTTTGGCATTGCCTTTCTTTGGGATTGGAATGAAAACTGACTCTTTCTAGTCCTGTGGCCACAGTTGGGTTTTCCAAATTTGCTGGCATATTGAGTACAGCACTTTCACAGCATCATCTTGCAGGATTTGAAATAGCTCAACTGGAATTCCATCACCTCCACTAGCTTTGTTCGTAGTGATGCTTCCTAAGGCCCACTTGACTTCACATTTCAGGATTTCTGGATCTAGGTGAGTGATCACACCATTGTGATTATCTGGGTCATGAAGATCTTTTTTTGTATAGTTCTGTGTATTCTTGCCACCTCTTAATATCTTCAGCTTCTGTTAGGTCCATACCATTTTTGTCCTTTATTTGCAGTTGCGTCTGTTATCATTTGTATCTGAAGCCGCAGTGACTGTGAAGATGGTGTCTACCAGGCGTTTGGATGCTCTTCCAAGAGGCACATGTCCAAGACATCCAGATGCGATCCTAGTGGAGGACTATAGAGCTGCTGCTATGATCTGTCCTGAATGTGGCCTGGTTGTAGGCCACCCAAGATGGATGGGTCATGGTGGAGGGTTCTGACAAAACATGGTCCACTGGAGAAGGGAATGGCAAACCACTTCAGTATTCTTGCCTTAAGAACCCCATGAACAGTATGAAAAGGCAAAATGATAGGATACTGAAAGAGGAACTCCCCAGGTCAGTAGGTGCCCAATATGCTACTGGAAATCAGTGGAGAATTAACTCCAAAAAGAATGAAGAGACTGAGCCAAAGCAAAAACAACACCCAGTTGTGGATGTGACTGGTGATGGAAGTAAAGTCCCATGCCGCAAAGAGCAATATTGCATAGGAACCTGGAATGTCAGGTCCATGAATCAAGGCAAATTGGAAGTGGTCAAAAGGGAGATGGCAAGAGTGAAATCGACATTTTAGGAATCAGTGAACTAAAATGGACTGGAATGGGTGAATTTAACTCAGATGACCATTATATCTACTACTGTGGGCAAGAATCCCTTAGAAGAAGTGGAATAGCCATCACAGTCAACAAAAGAGTCTGAAATGCAGTACTTGGATACAGTCTCAAAAACAACATAATGATCTCTGTTCATTTCCAAGGCAAACCATTCAATATCACGGTATTCCAAGCCTATGCTCCAACCAGTAATGCTGAAGAAACTGAACTTGAATGGTTCTGTGAAGACCTATAAGACCTTTTAGAACTAACACCCCAAAAAGATGTCCTTTTCATTATAGCAGACTGGAATGCAAAAGTAGGAAGTCAAGAAACACCTGGAGTAACAGGCAAACTTGGCCTTGGAGTACAAGTAGGGCAAAGACTAATAGAATTTTGCTAAGAGTATGCACTGGTCATAGTGTGTTCCAAACACCCTCTTCCAACAACACAATAGAAGACTACATATGGGCATCACCAGATGGTCAACACCAGAATCAGATTGATTATATTCTTTGCAGCCAAAGATGGAGAAGCTCTATACAGTCAGCAAAAGAAGACCAGGAGCTGACTGTGTCTCAGATCACGAACTCCTTATTGCTAAATTCAGACTTAAATTGAAGACAGTAGGGAAAACTACTAGACCATTCAGGTATGACCTAAACCAAATCCCTTATGATTATACAGTGGGAAGTGACAAATAGACTCAAGGGATTAGATCTGATAGACAGAGTACCTGAAGAACTATGGATGGAAATTTGTGACATTGTAGAGGAGGCATGGATCAAGACCATCCCCAAGAAAAAGAAATGCAAAAAGTCAAAATGGTTGTCTGAGAAGGCCTTACAAATAGCTGTGAAAAGAAGAGAAGCAAAAGGCAGAGGAAAAGGGAAAGATATACTCATTTGAATGCAGAGTTCCAAAGAATAGCAGGGAGAGATAATAAAGCCTTCCTCAGTGATCAGTGCAAAGAAATAGAGGAAAACAATAGAATGGGAAAGGCTAGAGATATCTTCAAGAAAAAAGAAGTATAATATGAAGGTTTATTTTAAAGGAAAGGATAAGAAAGACAGCTTTAAAGGATTCACATTTGGTAACTTTGGGATAGGTTGTATACCAAAATATATGGAGTAATTAGTTATAACCAATTTAATAACATAAGGATTTATGAGATAAAATATACCCACAGATGTAAAAAATAAAAGGGAAAGAATAAATAGCTTTCATCTAGTAAAATGGTGATAAATATAGAAGGAGCGGTTAAGTTAAAAATCAGCCAATCAGAGATGCTAAAATTTGTGGGCAGGAAAGATCAGGACTTTATCATAATCTGAAACTCTCTCTCCACAAATTACTTATGAATGACAAAGGAATAAACAATTACTCTAAAGTGAAGAAACCTGCAGATACCACCTTAACCAAGAGACCAAAACTAACATCATTTCTCCTTATATCATGCATGGAAAGTGCCACAACATCACTTGTGATATTTCCACCAAAATGCACTGCCTAAATCTTCTCATGAAGAAAAATCAGACAGTTATATTAAGGGACTTTCTCTAAAATAACAGCCCTCTTCATGGAAATAAAAGCAAAAATGAACAAATGGGACCTAATTAAGCTTAAAAGCTTTTGCACAACAAAGACAACTATAAGCAAAGTGAAGAGACAGCCTTCAGAATGGGAGAAAACAATAGCAAACAAAGCAACTGACAAAGAATTAATTTCAAAAATATACAAGCAGCTCATACAGCTCAATTCCAGAAAAATAAATGACCCAATCAAAAAATGGGCCAAAGAACTAAACAGACATTTCTCCAAAGAAGACATACAGATGGCTAACAAACACATGAAAAGATGCTCAACCTCGCTCATTATCAGAGAAATGCAAATCAAAACCACAATGAGATACCATCTCACGCCAGTCAGAATGGTTGCTATCAAAAAGTCTACAAACAGTAAATGCTGGAGAGGGTGTGGAGAAAAGGGAACCTTCTTACACTGTTGGTGGGAATGCAAACTAGTACAGCCACTATGGTGAACAGTGTGGAGATTCCTTAAAAAACTGGAAATAGAACTCCCAAACTACCCAGCAACCCCACTGCTGAGCATACACACCAAGGAAACCAGAACTGAAAGAGACACGTGTTCATCACACATTTTCATCACCCCAATGTTCATCACAGCACTGTTTACAATAGCCAGGACATGGAAGCAACCTAGATGTCCATCGGCAGACGAATGGATAAGAAAGCTGTGGTACATATACACAATGGAATATTATTCAGCCATTAAAAAGAATACATTTGAATCAGTTCTAATGAGGTGGATGAAACTGGAGCCTATTATACAGAGTGAAGTAAATCAGAAAGAAAAATGGCAATACAGTATATTAATGCATATATATGGAATTTAGAAAGATGGTAGTGATGACCCTCTATACGAGACCACAAAAAAGACAGAGATATAAAGAACAGACTTTTGGACTCTGTGGGAGAAGGCGAGGGTGGGATGATTTGAGAGAATAGCATTGAAACATGTATATTACCTTATGTGAAATAGATCGCCTGTCCAGGTTCAACGCATGAATCAGAGCACTCAGGGCTGGTGCACTGGGATGACCCTGAGGGGTGGGGAGGGAGGTGGAAGTGGGGTTCAGGATGGGGGACACATGTACACCCATGGATGATTCATGTCAACGTATGGCAAAAACCACCACAATATTGTAAAGTAATTAGCCTCCAATTAAAATAAATAAATTAATTTTTTAAAAAGAGTAAATAACAACAACAAAAATAACAGCCCTCTTCAAAACATTAGGTTCAAGAAAGAATTCTTCCAGACTAAAAATCCTAAAAAGATGTGATAACTAAAGTAATGCTATAAAGGACATTACTGAGGCATAAGTAAGTTTGAATATGAACTGTGGTTTCAACAATAATGTGTGTTCATGTGCTAAGTCACTTCACTTGTGTCTGACTCTTTGCGACCCTATGGACTGTAGCCCATCAGGCTCTGCTATCCATAGTACCGATTCTCTAGGCAAGAACACTGGAGTGGGTTGCTGTGCCAACAATAGTGTATCAGTGTCTAATTTCCTAATTTTGACAACTATACTATGGTTAAGTAAGAGAATATCCTTGTTCTCAGTAAATACACATGGAAGTATTTAAGGAAAAGTAGACATACCTTCAGCTTATTCCCAAATGGCTCAGAAAAAACGTAATGTGGTGTAGAATAGTTATAGCAGTACATATTATATTATATATATAATATACTCATATAAAATAATATAGCAAGCAGGCAAAATGCAAACAATTGGTGAATTTGGGCATATAGGTATGTCCTCCTACTCATTCGACTTTTATATAAGTTTGAAATTATATTAAAATAAAATTTTACCAAAGTTTTAAAAAGTGTTGATTTTAAAATAACCTCTACATACACTAATAAAAGTAATAGAAAGTAAATGCAAATAAACAAATTTAAGAATGAGAAAGCAGATATCTGCATAGTCCAGGGGATACTAAAAGGTAAAAGGAAAATACTAGCACAACTCTACCAATAAATTTGAAAATAATTCTCTGGAAATTATAGATTAAATGCTAAGTAGCAATAAGAATTATGCTGTTGAAGAATACTAAATAGAATGAAAAAACTTCATGTATATAAAATTTTAAAATATGGAACAGTTTGCAAATAGACTCTAGTATTACAAAAACAGATATAAAATCAGAATTAGAATAATATATATATAAACAGTCTGATAAAAGAAATGATCTTTTTATAAATGGGTTATGGATATTTTCTTTCTGGGGACTTTTCTGCATTTTCTAAACATTAGGCAACATGTGTTACTTTTTAAATATCTATTAAAGAAACCCCCACATTTTTATGAAATATCTATGAAAACACATTAGAAAAACATGTGCAATGGCTCTGGAAACTAAGGATTAGAATTCATCATATATCAGAAACTTGGAAGGGTTCATACTAATTACAAGCAGATGTTAAGGTTTAAACAAGTCTAATCATAGCCAATGCATGCTTGACCTTTTGCCCTGGAATAATGCAACAGGGATTGGATGCAGCCCATTGACAGGAAGAGGGTCAACAACCGGAAATTGGCTGGACATCACCTTCTCACTGTAGATACATTCTGAGGGAGGAAATTCTTGCCCCCAGTCTCCCCTCCTCATTAGCTTTATCTACATTCCGTTAGAATATCGAAGAGAGCCTGAGAATATTCGAGTGGATATTGTGCCTCCACAGTGCTCAGGCAGAGACCAGCAATCCCCAGCATCAGAAAAAAACAGAGAATGATAGAAGAGAGAGTTGGGACACAGCATTACAAAAATTGTTTCATTTTGGCATGCCATTAGAGAGAATTAGAAGTTTAAATATGGTCGATTCAAATAAACTGTAGAGTTATAGAATAAATTACCAAGGGAAACATAATTTTTAAACAGTCAATGCAAGAAGCCCCTAGGAAGTGAAACAAGGTTATAACAAAACATACAAAGGACAGTGTTTCAGGTTTAAAAAAAAAAACAAACAAACTTAAAAAAAAAAATAGGTTAGATAAAACAAAATAAACCTGAACAACTGATTTGGTTAAATTCCCTCATAAAAAGACAAACTTTAGATTGGTTTGACAAAATCTAGCCATAAACTGCTGCAAGAAACAAAGAATGAAAACAAAGGGATGGAGAAAGATACACTGCTGCTGCTAAGTCGCTTCAGTCGGGTCCGACTCTGTGCGACCCCATAGACGGAAGCCCACCAGCCTCCCCCATCCCTGGGATTCTCCAGGCAAGAACACTGGAGTGGGTTGCCATTTCCTTCTCCAATGCATAAAAGTGAAAAGTGAGAGATACATTAGGCAAACACAAATCAAAAATCAGAGGATGATATTACTAAGAACAGATGTAGTAGAATTTAAAAGTATTCTACAAAAGAGGGATGTTTATATGATAAAAATACAGAAAAATTGATATGATAATCACTGATATTTATCAAATAACTAAGAATACTCCTCATTTGAACAAAACATACATATATATGTATATGATATTTTGTATCTCTATCACTATATGTATTTATTATTTTATTTCACTCAAAACAACTGTAAAGAATTTCTTATAATTGGGCAGGAAGCTTGGAAGCTTCCAATAAGAAGCTTGGAAAAAATTTGAATAAAGAACACTAATAATACTCTTTCACTAAGATATAAAAAAATAAAATGAATAACAAGAAAAGACATAAACTTTTTCATAATTGAAAGCACACTTCAATATAATTCCAAGAAGAAATGTGATTTTAAAATGAAATGTAAAAGTCACCCAGAGAGGAAAAGAAAAGATAGCATTTTGGATAAAAACCTAAAAGAATGCAGCTACACCTCTGCTGGAACATGTGCTTCAAGTAGAAATCTTGATCCATACTCAATTTGGTAAACTGAGAGAAGACAACTAAAGGAATCACCAGAAGTCAACAGACCCCATCCACAGACTTGCTGCCTGTGCTGTGGTTTTATTGGAACATGCTGCTAAGTCACTTCAGTTGTGTCCGACTCTGTGCGACCCCATAGACGGCAGCCCACCAGGCTTCCCCGTCCCTGGGATTCTCCAGGCAAGAACACTGGAGTGGGTTGCCATTTCCTTCTCCAATGCGTGAAAGTGAAAAGTGAAAGGGAAGTCGCTCAGTTGTGTCCGACTCTACTATTCACCCACTATTATTCATTTTTTCCTAAAGAGTGTAGGTAATACAAAATGTATAAGACATAATTATTGAAAGAAGAAATTATTATTATTTATAGTTATTATGGATCTATACCAAGAAAATCAAAGTGGCTCAACTTTGTAAACTATGACAGCTAGTTTGAGAATTTAATAAACAGCTAACAAAAACATAAAAATTAATAGTTTTTATGATATAAATCAAAATGGAAAAATTTCCTGCATCCATAATAAATTATATGATATGCAGGAAAAAATTATGTGATTAAATTAATGAATTTGACAAAAAGAATGAGGTTTTGTAAAAAGAACTTTGAAAATTATCAAGTACTATAAACCAAATCTTGTTAAATAGAAAGACATCATTTTCCAGGATGAGAAGTCTTCATATCCATCCTCCTCAGAATTATATATAAATCGATTACAATTCCAATCAGAATTCCAAACATATTTAATCTTGATACAATAAAATAATTCTCAAGTTTATGTAAAGGAATAAATAAATGAAACTTGCCAAGAAGTTTGTGAAAAAAAAAAATATTGAAGTAGTTGTGCTATTAGATATGAAAATTTTCTTGAATCTGCATAGATGCTGGTATAGAAAGAGACAGATCAAAGGGTCTATACATTTTCCCATGTACATGTTAAATCTTAAAGGGTAGGGATAGAGATAGGTAGTATTAGAAGTTAGTTGAGGGGAGAAAGTTAGTGGGTAAAAGAATATATTATTCAATTATGATGTCAGGGCAACTGGTTGAACATTTAGAAAAGGTTTTATTTCCCCAGTCTCTCACATGGGAAGTGTTCATTGCAGATGGAATCAAGTTTTAAATGTTAAAAATTAAACCATAGAAATATTAGAAGCAAATGTAACAGAATAATTGTATAATATTGAAGAGGATGAAGTAACTAATAAGCAATACAGGAACCCCCAGAATATAAATAAACAAAAAGAACTGCTGATATAAAAATGAAATCATCTATCAATGAAACACTGTAAACAGAGCCATAGAATGGATGAAATGTATATATAAAATATTTAAAAATGAGAAAATGAGCAAAAATAAACAGGCAGGGTTGAGCGTATTGAATGTATAGATTCATGTCTTTTTAAATTGAGAAATTTGGGGCCACCATTGCTTGAAACATTGCGTATCCTTCAACTATGCCAATTCTCTCTCCCCTCTTCTTCCGGGCTTTCCATTCTGCATTTGTTCACATGCTTGACAGCGTGCCACAGTTCTCTTAAGCTCTGTTTATTTTCCTTCCTCCTTTTATTGTCTTTCTGCTCAGACTGCATAATTTCATTTGACTTATTGTTTAATTATCTGATGCTTTCTTTTGCCTCCTCAAATCTGCTAGTGAACCCCTCCAGAATTTTTCATTTCGGTTTTTGTATTTTTCACCTCCAGCTATACTATTTGGTCTTATATTTTTTATCTCCTTGCTGTTACTATCTTATTGAAATATCATTTTCCTGGTTTCCTTTCTTTGTAGTGCCAAATTCTTTTTTTTTTTTTTTTGCCACTTATTTATTTTTCAACTGAAGGATAACTGCTTTGTAGAATTTTGTTTTCTGTCAAACATCAATAAGAATCAGTCATAGGTACAACCATGTCCCCTCCCTCCCAAACCTTCCTCCCATCTGCCTCCCCATTCCACCCATCTAGATTGTCACAGAGCCCCTGTTTGAGTTCCCTGAGTCATACGGCAAATTCTCATCGGCTATCTATTTCACATATGGTATTATAAGTTTCCATGTTACTCTCTCCATGCATCTCGCCTTCTTTCTCCTTCCCTCCCCCTGTGTCTGTAGGTCTGCTCTCTGTGTCTGTTTCTCCATTGCTGCCCTGCAAATAAATTCAGCAGTATCATCTTTCTATATTCCATATATATGTGTCAGTATATGATATTTATATTTCTCTTTCAGACTTAACTCTGTAAAACACGTTCTAGGCTCATCCACATCATTAGAACTGACTCAAAGGCATTCCTTTTAATGGCTGAGTAATATTCCATTGTATGTATGTATGTGGTGCCAAATTCTAATCGCATATTTTGTAGTTTAGAATTTGGTACCACAATATCATGTACACTACATCCCAGGAATGCACGGTTGAGTCAATATTAGGACAGCTATTATTATATATTTTCATATTACAATATTTAAGAAGAAAAAAATGTGACATCCTTCCTTTAAGAGCTTACATTTTAAATGGTTAAAGTATAATTTTCATAAAATAAAATCATGCCTCAGGAAACTATCAAATGAACATGGGTTAAAGATTTTATTCAACTTATCAATCAATGAAGGAGCCAGTAAGATGGTAAAACTAGTCCAGAGGGCTTTTGAGGAGCCAGGAATGTAAATTTTAATCTAATAAAAGAATATTACTAGTAGATTTCTGAGGTAGATACTAAGCTGTTTCATATCTTACAGGACAATAAGTGATACAGGATAGAAGTTATTTATGTCTCTACTGAACAAAAAATCTGCATGTTAACCTCTGTCCCTACAGAGTCACATAATAGTACAGGCAATAGATGTTAAAGCAGCAAGCCCAGCACTGAGCTTAGAAATACCCAACACCCACTTTTACCTACTTCCAGTTTTTGGATTATTTTTCTATCACGTTGATGGAGATAATATGTTATCTTTATTGCAGGTGTGGCTGGTATTTCACTGAGTGTGACTTTGGTGAAAGTGAAAGTAAGACAAAGTGGCATGTTCGCTCAAAGGTTTTGACTCTGCAGTTCAGGATCAGTGGTTGTGTGCTCAGTCGTGTCCAACTCTTTTCAACTCCATGGACTGCACAGGCTCCTCTGTCCATAAGATTCTCCAGGCAAGAATACTGGAGTGGGTAACTTTGCCCTCCTCCAGGGGATCTTCCTGACCAAGGGATTGAACCCAGGTCTGCTCTCTGTGCATCTGTGCTAAGTCGCTTCAGTCATGTCTGACTCTTTGCGACCCTACAGACTGTAGCCTGCCAGGCTCCTCTGTCCATGGGATTCTCCAGGCAGGATTACTGGAGTGGGTTGCCATGCCCTCCTCCAGGGGATCTTCCCAACCCAGGGATCAAACCCGCATCTCCCGCAGCTCCTGCATTGGGTGGATTCTTTAACCACTGAGCCACCTGGGAAGCCCTTGGGATCAAGTTGCATCCTTTTTATCTTGGCTCTAGGTGTGATGGATGGTGCTTAGAAACTTTTATAACTAGAAACCAAAATTTCTCAAATAGGAACATTCTGAATGTAAGACTTGAAAGTAAATAAAGACAACCCAAGTGAGAATAAACAGAGGTTATTTATTCAGAGTTTGCAGTCTGAGTAAGGCAGTCTCCATCACTTGGCAGAGACTCAGAGGCCGACAGGGGCATGCAAAAGCATTATAGAGGAACCAAAGGGCTAACTAGAAATGGGGCATCCTGTGTAATTAGTTTGGTATAGATTACTTAGCTTTCCCTGGTTCCTTCCAAGTTGGAAGTTAGGGCAAAAATTAGGAAAGCTGGTAGTCGTCGGCCAAATTTTGATTCTCTGGGCCAACTGCAGCAGAAGTTGCGGGTCAGAATTGGATTGCACATGGGATCTGGCCGGCGTCCATCTGTGTGCCTCTCAGTCCACCTCCCCTCACTCTTCTCTCACTCCATCACTTGTGAGAGGCTGACCAGTTCAGGGGAGGCTAGAGACCCACATCTTCACCAGTTGGAGATTGTTCAGCTGTCTCCATAGTCAGGAACTGCAAACTCTTCAATTCATAAAGAAGTGTTCGAAACTCAAAAAAATGAGGCACCCAAGTGTCTGCAACATCCGGTTAAGTTAGGAATTCTCTCAACTGTCATTTTATAAGGACTGTAGGCTAAATTTGGATATTGTTAGTTTATTCGGAGAGTGTTTTTTCTCTTCTTAATTAGGTCATGCCCTAAATAATGAGTAATATTTTGGGAAAACTGTAATGTCTTTAGAAACTTGCCGTCTTTTTTCTGCTGTGACTGTAAATGGCATCGTTTTTCCACAGGCTTCCTTGTTCTCTGAACAAAGGATAACATCATCTATATGTTGTGTCAGAACTGAATCACAGGGGAAGTTTAGATCTTTTAAATCTTGACTGAGAACCTGTTCCTAAAATTTCATCTTTCTTTTCTGTTTGTATAAGTCAATTAGGGCCCAAACAATTTTTCCTGGAAATGTTTCAGGTAAGGCTTTTAGAATACTGTGGTCTCCTTTTTGAGCTTCTTTCTGACCCTCAGGTTGACTGTCAGAAGAGAGATCTTGGGGACTTCCCTAGACATCCAGGGGCTAGGACTTCATGCTCCCAATGCAGGGGGCCTAGGGTTCAATCCCTGATCAGGGAACTAGATGCCACATGCTCCGACTAAAACCTGGTACAGTCAAATACATTACTTTTTTTTGAAAAGCAGAAAGACATCTTGTAGGTTCCTTTCTGAGTTGGTTCAATCAACTTTTCCCATCTAGGATTTAGGTTTGAAGTTCTGACTACCATATGTACAAGCTGATAGAGGCCAGATAACCCTGGGTCATATGCATCTGAAATAAGTCTATATTCATCTATGAATAGTTGTTGGTCTTGTCTGTGTTGGGGAAATCCATAATTACAGCTTTATATCATCTTGGTTCAAAGGTTTAAATTCTATAGTTGTCTGCATGCCAGGCTCATGGGAGGAATGGATCTTTAGAAACAAGTGCTATTTTAGAGTCTTTGGGGGGTCGTCATTAGAAGAAAGAAGATCTGGACCAGGGGAAGAAGAAGGAGAGAGATCAGAGTTTAAGGGAAGGGATACAAAGAGGCAACTGAAGACCCTACCAGGGAAATAAGACTAGTTTGCTTTTGCTAAGTTCATTACATTGTTCATTGTTTTTGGTCAAAGACTCTTTTAAGTGAAGCAAATTTTGATTTAGGATTTCATTTAGAGGCTTCTTCATACCAATCAAAAAAAAACTGTTGCCCATCAGACCCCCACAAAATCTTATTTTCTTTCTTTTCCAAGGCACCTCTTGAGTGAACAATTTCATTCAAGTCAAATATTCTCCAGAGTGCCCCTGAAGGCCCAGATCATCCTTGGTGAAGTTATGTCATTTAGTAAGAGAGGCTCAGGAAAAGGATGGTAATGGGAGTATACAGGGGAAGATTCTTTCCGAGGACAGGGTTTAGGCTTAGATGACACCATGAGAGCTACTAATGTGATGTTTGTGGTCCTCACATATTGGGCTCTTAATTAGAAGGCTGCCTTCAAATGTAGACCCAATAATCTTCACACCTCCCCTCAAACTCTTCACCCCATAGGCAGGATTCCAGAGTGAACAGTCAGCCTAGATCAAAGCCAAGCTCTCAAGATAAAAAGTCAGGATGGGAGAAAACACTCATCAGGTTTCTGGTGACCCTTAGCAGAATTTGTTCAAATGGACGCCTGTTGGGTAAGAACAAATGCATGGGTCTGTGAAGTAGCCAAGCAGCCTTATGGAGCCTGGCAGTGGGAGTGTTAGTTACTCAGTAGTGCTCGACTCTTTGTGACCCCATGGACTGTAGCCCACCAGGCTCCTCTGTCCATGCATGGAATTCCGCAGGCAAGAATACTGGAGTGGGTTGCCATTCCCTTCTCCATGGGATCTCCCCAACCCAGGGATTGAACCCGGGTCTCCTGCATTGCAGGCAGATTCTTTTCCATTTGAGCTACAGGGAAGCCCAAAAGAGGGTATGTTTGAGTGGGACCCTGATGGACACCTAGCCTGTGTTTTCAACTGGGACTCTCTTTCTTATAACAAACAACACTTTCAGACAGCACAACACAAAACAGAAAGTGCACAACACTGGAAAAAAGGGTGAAGAAGAATGACCTGATTCCACCAAGGACACCAAACAAATGAGAACCGGTAACAAAGCCTGCCTAATAATCTGAGGATAAATAGCAGAGGAGCTCTGCAAAGAGTGCAATGTTCAGACCCAGTGCTGACTCACCGCCCATTGTTGACCCACTATTCTGGCGTGCCCTCCGTAGGCCATAAGCAGCAAGACACCTGGGGCGCCCTCGGGGGCGGTGAGGGGGGGGGTCTTGCCGGGGTCCAGCCCCGGCTGATCCAGGGTATTCGAAGCGGGGACGGCGTCGGCGACCTATTTAATTATTTATTCATCAAAGATATAAAGAGTAATAGAATGAGGATAGCTCAGTAGGAAAATTCAGTGGAGAAAAGAGGCTGAGTAGCTTGGTTTACGCGGGGGACCAATAAAACTTCAAGACAAGAAGCTTGCACCACTTACGTAGGCCACAGGCGTCCTTCCGTTCTCCCGAAGGAGAGGAGACACTGAGGCCTCCCCGGTCGGATCTTAGAAGCCCAGGCATAATTAGTAAGCATGGTGGGTTCCGCACTCCAGATGGAGACTCAGCCAGAGTGAGAGAGAGACATGGGGAGGCCAGTCTTTCGAGGAACTGATCCCAATTCTTTATTTTCCATGGTCTACTTTTATACACTGAGATATTATGCAAAAGTCACTTGGGGTCAGCAGTCCTGACTTTTATCAAAGTCAGGTGCTTCATACAAATGTATACAGAGGTCTTAGGGGTGTTACATCATCTTCTGGCCAGGGGGCCTGCTGACAATTTATGACCCTCTCCTTGTGACAGCGGTCAGTCAACCAGGACACTTATTTCTCCAGGGGTGATTATTCTTAAACAGATGTCACCCAAATAAAGTTACATTCCTATAGGGTGAGGGTATAGTGGGTTTTAGTTAAGGAAAGAATTTACTTAGCCTAAGGTCTAACGTGATTTATATCAAAGGTTAATACTTATTTCTTCTATATATTCATTAATGTGTGTAAGGGCAGGGGATATGGAGACTTAGCAACAAACATTGGCTCAACAAATGAAAAAAACCCTTCACCAATACAATTTCTAATCAGCCCATTATACTTATACTAATAGCTTTCTAACTTTTCTAAGGAACCTGTTTTTAGAAGGTTTAAAGCATCTCGTGCCTCTCACGGTTGGGAGGCTGTGAGCAATCACATGTGGCCGGACAAGCCTGTCAGGCAGGCTAGAGAACCTTCAGAGGAGTTTGTAGGTTGAAACACTCCTATCACGCCCAGGAATTATTATTAACTGGAGCTCTAAGTTAACTCCTTCTCCGAAAGAGGTGGTGGGGGACAGCCCCCCGTAAAGCCAGAGGTGTAGGTGAGAGCACAAAGTAGTAAAGTAGGCAGACTCTGGTTATGGGGGTAGATGCTCGAGGATTTCCAGGGGGACTCCAGAGGCTCGATCCCGCCTTTGCGTATGTCAAGCCTCCTTCCTCATGACCTTTGCCATGGGCGGAGTGCCTCACGCCGGCCCCCAACAGGGTCTCTTGTGTCTGGTTGAAGTCTGGGGTCTGTGACTGCATACAGAGTGCACAGTGTCTGCGTGGGACTTCCACCAGAACTGTGGAAATAAATGAGTACCACCCGAATTAGAATTTTAGGAGGTGATGTATTCAGAGCTTGCTACCAGTTGGGGCACTCAAATCCAATCACTTGCTTTTAGCAGTGACTCCAAGACAGGAAAGGAGGCTTGATGAGGGGAGAGTGGGAGGATAGGCCTCTGGGGGGAAGCCAGAAGCGGGCTCAGGAGAGGTGGGTCCTCCTCCATGACTGATTTGGGAATATAAATATATATAAATATATAAAAATATATTAGAAATATATACTGGGCCTCTGGTAGCTCAGATGGTAAAGAATCTGCCTGCAATGCAGGAGACTCTGGTTCAATCCCTGGGTTAAGAAGATCCCCTGGAGTAGGAAATGACAACCCATTCTAGTATTCTTGCCTGGGAGATCCCATGGACAGAGGAGCCTGGTGGGCTACAGTCCATGGGCTGGCAAAGAGTGAGGCACGACTGAGTGACTAAGTACACATACTTTGCTTTCTCTGGTTGGTCCTGAGCAACAAGGTGGGTCCCCCAATGAGAGGGAGCTGGCAGTCGCTGACCAAGTTGTGGTTCTTCCGGCTGATTGCTGTAGAGGCCTGGGGCGAAGCTGTACATGATACATCTTCTGGTCTTATCTACCAGTATTTTCAGGCTCTCCTTGAGGGCAGTGACTTTTCATTTTTTTAATCTGCAAAGTCTTCATCAAACTGATAGTTGGACCAAGTTCTGTGTTTAGTAAGAGGTATAATTTTGGATGGATTCCTCCAGCCCCTGTGTGACATCTTCCATGTGATGGTTGGTCTGAGGATTCCTTTGAAGGCAACTTCATTTTTACAGCCTACTTGGAGCCCTCATTTCCTTTCCTCTTTTCCTGCTGTGTGACTCAAGGCCTTGAAGTGACATATGGCTGCAGCATGTCACCCTGGGCTTACCTGTCTGTAAGTGTTCTGTGTTCCAAAAGGGCTGTTAGAAACTCTTTGAAATCCCAGGCTTTTTCTTTTGTTATTCATTTAAATTGTCAGTAACACTAACACTATCATCTACACACAGAGGGTGATCAATACATGATTCTGACTCATTTAAAACTGTGCCTCTGATTCACCAAAGCCCAGAGCTCTTTTAGAGAGAAACTGGCTCATTAAAATGGTATCACACCAGGTCATCCTTAATACCTTCCCCCCAAATTATTCAATGTACACGTTACTGAGTGAGGTGCTTTGCAGATTGCTTAAAAAGAAAGGAAAATCTATTCTTTGATTGTGAGAAAAATCTTTGAGAACCGGAGACAGAGTTTCAAACTGCTTTTGCACCTGAGCAGAATTATAAGTTTCTTTGTTCCTGCGAGGAAGAGAGAATTAAGCCTTGCTCATTATCAAGGCTCCTGGTAGTCTTAGCCCCACAGGTTCAGGCCGACCCTAGAACTCACAAATTGCCGGCTGGTGAGGCAATTAATGAATAAAGAACTGAGGAAAGGCTCTGAGGTGAAAAATTATCAAGAAGAGTTTGACATAATTTAAATAGTAAAACAGTCTGCACGTCCATTTTTCGCTGTGGTTCTCTGCAGTCATTGAGTTTGCCTCTATGTCTGCTCTCCCAGATACCTGACTTGCTCACACGTCAGTGGCGGTTTACAACTACTTGTTAGCTGCTACAACCCAGCTCTCATTCCCTTCTTTCCATTTCTTATTATTGTCTGCGTGAAAGTGAGGTTTTGTGTATGTGTGTGTGTTTAATTGCCCTCAAGGACAGCTTTTATGTGTAGAAAAGGCCATTTAGAGGTTTACTTAGGTTACTTTTTAAATGAATATTTTATTTACTTGGTTCTTTCTTAAGCTTTTAATGTACCTTTATAGTCTCTGAATTCTTTCTAAAAGTCTAGAACATTTTTACAGTTGTTTTTAAGCTGGATTTTAGAACCTTATTAAATTCCCTTAAACATCTCAGTTTATTACATTGCCTTTTATGTTTAGCATTTTACATTAAAATGTTCAGTTTTCTTTTTGGCAAAACAATTGTCTAGCTTAAGTACAGCCTTCCTGGCTACTTAACTCTTCTTAATCTCATTCAGTTATCTTAAATTTTTAAAGAATGTACATAAACTTAGTAAGAACTGAATTTAATACCACAAACCTAAATCAATTACACAAGTACATTTTAGCAAATGGAATTACAAGGGTATTAATACAAATAAATAAGAAAATACAGAGGCAAATAGGGCTTGCCTGGTGGCTCAGTCAGTAAAGAATCTGCCTGCAATGCAGGAGACCTGGGTTCAATCCCTGGGTTGGGAAGATCCCCTAGAGGAGGGAATGGCAACTCACTCCAGTATACTTGCCTGGGAAACCCCATGGGCAGAGGAGCCTGGCAGGCTCACAAGTACATGGGGTCACAAGGGTCAGACAAAACTTAGTAACTAAGCCACCACAGAGGCAAACGTGCAAGATTCCTCAGTGCAAAATATTGACACTATGGATTTTATTATCTTAAGATTTTTATATATACTCCTGATTCTTCCTGGGCAAAAAGATGCTTAATCACTAAAGATATAATATGTCATACCAAGAACATTTAGAGATGGTTTCTGAGTAAGGTAGGCATCTAGAATAATTCTCTCCCCCTGCCTTTTTTTCTTTTTGTAAAAAAAAAATGCATAGCATGAAGTTTACCATCTTTGCCATTTGTACCATATGTTTACATTTCAGTAATGTTGAGTATATTAATTTTGTTGGGCAACCAATCTCCAGAAGTTTTCATTTGGAAAAACCTGAAACTCTATATCCATTAAACAACAACAACAACAACAACATCTCCCCATTTCTCCCTTCCCTGCAGATCCTGGCAACCACCCTTCTGCTTTTTCTTTCCATGAATTTGGCCACTCCAGATGCCTCATATACGGGGCATCTTACAGTGTTTGTCTCTTTCTGTTTGGCTATCTCACTTAGCCTAATACTCTCCGATTCATCCTTATGGTAGTGTATCAGAGTTTTCTTCCTATTTAAGCAAAATTCTAGAATGATCTTTAAAAAATATTATTTGGCGGTGCCAGGTCTTAGATGCAGCCTATGAGATTATTAGTTGTGGCGTGCAAGCTCTTAGTGTGGCATGTGGGATCTAGTTCCCCCACCAGGGATCGAACCCAGGCTCCCTGCATTGGAAGCGTGGAGTCTTAGCCCCTGGACCACCAGGGAAGTCCCTAGCATGATTCTTAATGACAATGGTGTGGGGGCTCAAACTAAGTCTTAGTTATAATCACTGTACCTTTCAAAAGGGGATGGAGAAATTTCACATAGTTTACAGATTTAAGCCTCAAATAAGTCACAGTTTTTTAAATAAAGGCATAAATTGCTGATTCTCTCCACAATTAAGGTTTTCCCACTAGGATGCCTCTTAGATTTTACTGCCCCTAACTTCATAAAACATGTTTATTTCTCAAAACAATATTTTAGGCTGGTGTTTATATGGGATCAAATGTATATTTTCATTCCCAAACCTCAATGCAATATTTTTTAAATCAAAATGATGAGAGGGATAATTTTGACTCGTGATCCAAATACAATTGACAGAATGACAGAATCAGAGTAGAAGCCTTGACAAGCATAACATAATGCCAATAAAAAATCTTTTTTATTGTGATTCTTATGATGCCCACAGTGTTAAAAAAAAAAGGCATAGCAGCATTATTGCACACAACACATTTAATTATAATAATTTCACATCCTAATGTTAGAGTCTGTTACTCATATGCAACTGTTTTCTGTATTTTAAGACACTCGTTGGAGGCACTGAGTTGATGGTTAACATATTAAATGTGTTCCTGTTTAAAATAATTGGGACACAGGCTTCTGGTAACAATTTTGTGTGTAAGTGCTGATTGTCAGGAACAGTTTACTGACATTAATCAGAAGATGCCTACTTTTGTCTTCCAAAAGGAGTGTGGGGCCCCCACTGATTGTTGCTTCTTGCTTCATCATATTATTTGGCTTTTCACTTCTTTGTGCCCTGACATACTTAAATAGCTTCCTGTTTATCTTCAAAAGACCTTGGACATGACCATATCTGCATTCTTTTCATATTCTTTCTATCTTCTAGGGCTCAAATTGTTATACATGTTAGAAACTATCTAATTACCCTCCAGGCATCCCCATAGCTTTTTTAGTTTTTGCACTTTTGACTTTTAAAATCTTCCTCTTGACACTTGGACACGAAGTGTGGTCGTTTTCCTTTGGTATCTGTATTGTCTATTTCTGTCTCCCTCTTAATCTGACTCGTTGAATTAAAAAGCTCTTTTGGATGGTTTCTGGAAATGTTTCTAATATCGAGCAATATTAAAATTTAGGTTTTAATTCTCTGTTTTAATAAATCCAAGCAGTAACATATGTATCTCAGGCTACTTCACTTCATTACAATAGATGAAAACATTTTTACTGTAAGCCAAAACAATGAAGCAGTTGTATTACAAAGTGACCAGTGGTCGTATCACAGTGGACAGATTCTGTCATCTGTAATCTTATTTTTTATTTTACTGGTCATGTTAGAATGAAAATGTCTGACTTGTTTGCTTTACAAAAGGGCCATAAAGTCAAACTGTTAGTTTTTCTCAACCTAGATTTTTATGGAAATAATTGCAAAATATTAACGTCAGAAAAAATTGTTACTATCCTTAGAAGTTTGATGAATACTTGCTAGCTATAAATGGGAGCAGATTAAGGAAGGAGAGCCCAGTGTGCCCAGGAAGCTGGAAAGAATCTGAGATCTAAACCCTGTCAAAACTTCTAACTCTAACCTATTAACAACTGGGCTTCCCAGGTGGCACTAGTGGTAAAGAACCTGCCTGTCAGTGCAGGAGACGCAAGAGATGAGGGTTGGATCCGTGAGTTGGGACAATCCCACGGAGAAAGGAATGGCTACCCACTCCAGTATTCTCCAGTTGCAAAGAGTTGGACACAGCTGAAGCAACCGAGCACAGCAACTTAGCAGGCATGCATGCTATTAACAACTAGTAACTTATTTGCAAGAAAATGGAAAAAAGAAACATTACCAGATCAATGAAAAGATAATACCACTCTAAAGAAAGGGTATATTTTGAAAAAAGAAAAGAAAAGTATTCCTATGAAAGATATTTACTAATTTTTATAAGGGAAATCATCTGAAAGCAACAATACTTTCCACATATGCCACTAGGCAAGCCATAGTAGGGCTCACAGAACAGAAAGGTTCTGAGAACTCAGACCACCTATGCTATCATGACACAACCATTTGTTCTAGAGAACTCTGGCCTATGGCATGCATAGATGCTCAGTCACCAAGTCACGTCTGGCTCTTTGCAACTGTAGCCTGCCAGGCTCCTCTGTCCATGAAAATTTCCAAGCAAGACTACTGGAGTTGGTAGCCATTTCCTACCCCAGGGGATCTTCCTGACCCAGGGATCGAACCCATGTCTTGTATCCCCTGCGTTGGCAGGCAGATTCTTTACCACTGTGCCATCTGGGAAGCTCATGCCCCAAGGAGATAAGACTGTAAATCAGTACATTTTACTGTTTGTTCTGTGAATTTCTGCAAACCAATTTTGTTCAGGTATATACTTTGCTCATTTGGATAACTGCTAAGTCACTTCAGTCATGTCCGACTCTGTGCGACCCCATAGACGGCAGCCCACCAGGCTCCCCCATCCCTGGGATTCTCCAGGCAAGAACACTGGAGTGGGTTGCCATTTCCTTCTCCAATGCATGAAAGTGAGAAGTGAAAGTGAAGTCGCTCAGTCGTGTCCAACCCTCAGCGATCCCATGGACTGCAGCCTACCAGGCTCCTTCATCCATGGGGTTTTCCAGGCAAGAGTACTGGAGTGGGGTGCCATTGCCTTCTCTGCATTTGGATAAACAGTTCTACTATTGAGATAATACTAGCTAGCTGGTTTGGGCAAAGAGCTTCATTATCCTTCAGCAGTTTAGTTATCAAAACACCTTGCTATGTCCACCAATTCCAAATTATTGTGTCAAAACTATCACAAAGATAAATTGCTATGAAAGACTTGCTCTAAACCTTGTAAGACCAGCTTCTTAAACCCTATAAATATTACTTCTTGAAATCTTCCTTCTCATATAAGATCATGGGGGTGCCCCGCCTTGTGACAGCAACTCGAATAACCTTAGCGTCACTAGATCAATAGATTTCTCTGCTGTTCTTTTGGTGAACTGACAGCCCTGGACACACAAGAAGATCTGATCAACACCAGCTGGCTGACACAGCCCAAGATCCTCAGCTCTGAAACCACATGGATCCTTGAGGCTTCTTGAACATCCTATTCAGGGATCTCTTCCTCTGCAGTGGCCAAGTAGGTCCTGCATTGGTGCTCAGGTCCAGTAGATTTATGTGAAACTCTCTAAAGCCGAGTTTATTTTGTTTCCTCTGTGTGTGTGTGTGTGTGGGTGTGACTCTTTGCGACCCCGTGGACTGTAACCCACCAGGCTCCTCTCTCCATGGGATTCTCCTGGCAAGAATACTGGAGTGGATTGCCATTTCCTTCTCCAGGGGAATCTTCCCAACCCAGGGATTGAACCCGGGTCTCCTGCATTGCAGGCAGATGCTTTATCTTCTGAGCCACCAGGGAAGCCCTGGTGTTTGTTTCCTGGGAATAAGAGAATTCCTCCTGGGAATCCCTTGTCTATCTGGCCCAGTTTGAAAACTCACACTTGAAGGGAAACCTAGCTAGTTATTCATAGCACAGCATTAAGGTTCTTTTTATGTTCTTGTCACTTTTTTGTTGTAAGGCTACCAGAGAAAACTTAGAGGGGGGACGGACTAGCATAGGTTTAGCAGTTTGTCCCTCAGTCCATCCCCTAGAGCTGACAAGTGCAGAACACCTTCTCAGACCCACATCCTTATAGGACCGTTTGTGCCTTGCGCCACCAATCCAAACCCCATAAAGCTGGTTCTCTATCTGGCCTTTGTTTCATCACTTAATTTCATTTCTTTTGCTTGGAGATGGAAATATGAAGGCTGTGAGGCTTGCTAATTGGCCAGATTCTCACCAAGTGTTGTGGTTTTCATGAGGTCGCATTGACACTCTGAGGCACGCATGTACTGCTTTCATTTTCATTCACGTGTATATTTCTCTCAGTAACCTATTTCACCAAGGAGGATTTAGAATTACTCTGGCAATGTCAGGAAATTCCTGACATGAATAAGATGCAAATGGGAAGAAAATCTTGGGAGGAGATTTTCTGACTTAAGTATCCAAATAAGAGGTAACTTAAAAAAAAAAAATTGAGTTATAATTGTTTTACAGTATTACATTGGTTTTAAGTGTACAACATAGTGATTTGATATGTTTGTAGTTTATACTCCATTTAAGGTTATTATAAAATATTGGCTATATTCCCCGTGCACATCCTTGTATCTTGTTTATTTCATACCTAGTAGTTTTTAACCTCTTAATTTTTTTTTTCCTCTATCTTGCCTCTCCCCCAGCCCTTTCCCACTGGTAAACGCTAGTTTGTTTATGGTATCTGTAAATCTATTTATGTTTTGTCATATTCATTCATTTGTTTTATTTTTTAGATTCTACATATAAGTGATATATCAAAATAATCATTACTTTTTAATAGAACTAGGACAAATGACACTAAAATTTGTTTGCAACCACAAAAGACCTCAAATAACCAAAGCAATCTTGAAGAAAAAGAACAAAGCCAGAATATCAATCTCCCTGACTTCAGACTATACTATAAAGCCGCAGTAATCAAAACAGCATGGTATTGGCACCAAAACAGACAAATAGATTAATGGAGCAGAATAGAAATCCCAGAAATAAATCCATGCACATGTGGTCAATTAATTTATGACAAAGGAAGCAACAATATACAATGGATAAAAGATGGTCTCTAAGTAGTTTGGGGAAGACTGGACAGCTACATGTAAAAGAGATTACTTTTTAACATAAGAGATCCACCCTCTTAAGTTTTCCCACTTTGGTGATTACTGAGTGTGTGCATGCTAAGTCACTTCAGTTGTGTCCAACTCTTTGCAACACCATGGACTGTAGCCTACCAGGCTCCTCTGTCCATGGGATGCTCCAGGCAAGAATACTGGAGTGGGTTGCCACGCCCTCCTCCAAGGGATCTTCTGAGTACCAGTGTTTTTAATCATAAGGTTTTGCTAAAAACCTTAGTTATTATTCAGATAAACTGTAATGCTTTATTAATCTTGTGTGTATTTTTGTATAAATAGAGTTTCCTTCATCTGACCCCTTTCCCTTCCTTGCAGAGGTTAGATAATTAGTCTTTTATTGATAATTCTATATCCGTCTTAAGCTGACTTTCTCTTATTTCTTCCTTCCTTTTCTTTTCCCCTTCTCTTTGGAAATTTGGAAGTTAATTTGTTCATGAACTTTGCTCAGTCATGATGTGTAAATTCTATAGTATCTAATGCAGATATAATGTTTAAAGTTTCCAAAATATAATGGGGATGGAGGAAATATTATATTGTTTGTGCTTCTTTTGTATTTTTTCCTTGCCAAGAGTGAAACTCAAAAGAAAAGTTAACTGTGATTTTAAGCAATGCATGTGGTTCCCAGCTAGAAAGAAAAACTCAACACTGAGAAGTTCTGGCAAAATTTCACAGTCATTAAAATTTTTGAGATTATTACAGAGATTTACTTATATATAAAAACCAGGAAGATATTCGTCTTAAAAAGATAATTCTTTGGACAAATTAGAGTATTTTAATTGTAGCTTAAAATCAACATAATGTCTTCTTGCTAATTTTATCAACTTGTAAAATGTTTAGCGAAAGATTTTAGTTAAATACAAGATGAGTTTAATTTTTCATGATTTAAATGTCTAAGATTTCCTACATCAGTTCCATGATCCAGTAAGTTATCTTTGTTTCCACAAGTATTTTTAGGATTAAAAAAAATACTAAAGTATGTTTAAATGAACATTAATCTTTTAAATTCTTATTATGTGGCCTAAAATGTCAACAGTGCCAAACTAAAGAAACCCTAGTTTAAACCAAAATTATAAATCTAGTCTGATTTGTCCAAAATTTTATCTTCATAATGTAGATTTTATTTTATTTTATTTAGATTTTAGATTCTTATATAAAAATGCTTCCAAACTAAGTTTCTTTAGAAATGCATTTTTTAAAGACTAACCTATATAAAATATTAAAATTTAGTTTATTTAACTTCTAGAAATTCTGGGAATATTATATGTATTTACTAACTTATTAACTTATATAAAACAATCAGAACAGAACTCTGCTTTTGTAAGATTTTGGAGTCCAATTTACTAATACCCTCTGGAGATAGGAAAATATTTGAAATCACCCTGAAGGAGCTAAAGACTTTCTCAGTCACAAAAACCACAGAAAAAGTTTGCAGTTCTACTTCTCCAACCTCAGCTACGGGTAAATGTAAACACAGAGCACAAAAACTCCCCAGTTCTTTTTCCTTTCCAATGGACACAGAAATATTTTCTTAGCTGATATGGGTTCACAAACAGTCAAAAAGGAAAACAAACCAAATTCTCTGTTATCTCTCACCTGACAAAGAACAGATCTCCATCACCCTTACAGAGATTACTAAATGTCAGGACAGTTCAAAGAGATTATCAGAAATTGTTGCAATCAATCAGGAAGCATTGATCAGCCACACACAAATCAAATTATGTACACATCAGATGCTCAACTGACTATGCAAGCGAGATGACCTATTAGACCATTTGTCCCTCCAGTTGACTGTGGAAAGCAACTTAGCCCAAACACTCAGTTAGACAAAGCATAGCCCAACTCACACACTTAACCCAGAAAGAAAACAAAAATCAGGGGAGGGGAAAGAAAGGAAAAAGCTGGAGACAGTGAGTCAACTAAGGTTAAGTTTCTACAGTTGATTGGGAATCCCTGCAGGGGTCAAGGAAAGACATGCCTCAGCTTAAGGACACATTAAGTTCAGTTCTTGCACAATGCTATTCTGCTGAACCCGCAGGTTAGGCCGCTTGGGTATCTCAGTGGATGATCGATCATCATGTTGAAGTACAGTTTTCAAATAATTGAAACAAAGCTCTCTTATCAATACAGAATGAACACGTATTTTGCTTATTTTTTAAAAAGTGAAGAGACTATCAAGTACTGTGAAGGGTTGGAGATTTTACCCTAGTTACAAACTGAAAGGCTGCCTGCCAAGGATTCATGGTTGCCAGCAGAAGACACAAGACGTTTGGGTTAGAGGCAAGAAGAAATGTATTACTCACAGCACAGCAAGCTGTATGAACATAAGCATATTTGGTGCCAGTTTTTCAAACCACAGTTTCTGCACAATGAGATGAAGAAGGCCTGGTGGCACCTGCATGTGGGTGCCTTTCAGGAGAGAAACTCTGAGCTTAGGTAGTGCATGCTACCTGCCTGACTCCCATCCGACTCAGAAGGAGCACCTAACTCTACGTTCCAAGACTCAGCAAACCCGCACATTTCTCTGGACACAAATACTGTGTCCAAGGCTGTTGCTATACAAACATTCTTTAAAAGATAATCCTGTACAAAGGCAGTTAGTACCCCTGCTCATAAAACACACAGAAATGTGAGAAACCCATGGAGAATTCTCTCCTAACATTAGCAAGTAAGATGGTAAAGCTAATTCAAAAACATTTTGAGGAATTATTTATAGGCACCAATATTAGAGTAAGGTTTTAGGTGAGATGCAAAACTTGTTACTTCACAGGAAAAAAATGAACAACAACAACAAAAAAACCCAATATAATTCTGGAAGTTAACTTTTCTATCACATAGAAATCTACAAAACCACATGAATTTTACATTGTCTGAGCTCTAGTCAAATAGGAAAGAGAATGGTAAAATATAGGTGAAAGTGCCAGTTTCATTTTCTTAAAAATAATACTCAGATGTTTTGTGTGTGCGTGTGTGTGTGTGCTTTTTTTAAAATAATATAAATTTATTTATTCTAATTGGAGGCTAAATACTTTACAATATTGTAGTGGTTTTTGCCATACATTGACATGAATCCTCCACAGGTGTTCCCCATCCTGAATCCCCCTCCCACCTCCCTCCCCTTCCCATCCCTCTGGGTCATCCCAGTGCGCCAGCCCCGAGCACCTTGTATCATGCATTGAACCTGGACTGGCGATTCATTTCACATATGATATTTTACATGTTTCAATGCCATTCTCCCAAATCATCCCACCCTTGCCCCCTCCCACAGAGTCCAAAAGACTGTTCTATACATCTGTGTCTCTTTTGCTGTCTCACATACAGGGTTATCGTTACCATCTTTCTAATGATCCACTATACTCTCTTGGCTTTATTTCTAAGTTTTATATGATTATTCATAAGCTGTGAACATGATACACTTGGTCATAATTTTATGTCTTTTGCATGGATACTAAGAATGTCCTTTCTCTACCTTTACTGTTTGTATGGTGAACAGCATCCTTCATAATCTTACCTAAGCTATTTGCTAACACTAAGTTTGCTAAGACTACTATCCATAGTTTTCTTGGTAATGTTCAAGGTATAAGTTCTTAGTAATCTGTGCTGACTTTATTATGTCCTTGATTATTAAAAAAATTCATTTCTTCAGAACAGCTAAATTTCCTTACTATTTTGTTACCTTCTATTTTTATTGTAAAATATAGTTTTTACTTTGATTTATGTATACTCATCCCTGCTCACAGGTAATTGTGCTCCTGTCTCAATCAGATGACCAAATCCTCTTGATAACTTTTATTTTGCTTCCTCAAGATTATTAAAGAATTACTGATCCTAAATTAAAAAAACTAAAAATTTAGGATGTCTTTTTGTGTGTGTGTCAGAATATATGTAACATAAAATTTACCATCTTAATCACTTTTAAGTATACAGTTCAATAGCATCAAGTACAAAAAGTCACTTCACATTATTGTGCAACTATGACCACCATCTGTCACCAGAACATTTTCATCTTCCCCAACTGGAACTCTATACCCACTAAACAATATCTCCCATCCCTTCCTCCTTCCAGTCTTTGGCAACCAACATTCTACTTTCTGTCCTCTGAGTTTAACTACCTTAAGTGGGTTTTCTCCCAAGTGTCTTTTTAGTATTAGCTGTGATGTTTAGGTCTCTGATTCACTTTAAGTTAATCTTTTGTATATGGTGTAAGGTAAGAGTTCAACTTGATTACTTTGCATGTGAATGGTCAATTTTTCTGGCAACATTTGCTGAAAAATTATGGAACACTTTACAGATTTAAATGTCATACTTGTTATGGGGCCATGCTAATCTCTGTATCATTCCAGTTTTAGTTTAGATGCTGCCAAAATGAGCATTAGATGTCTTTCAAAATTAAAATTATCTATGGCATTTCTCAAAGAGCCGCTGGAAAATCACAATGATTTATACATTTATCTTATAAAAAGAGAAATGCCAGAAATATTTTAGGTTACTTTGATATACTTTATATTAATAGTCCTGAACTAACTCATCACCGTATAAGGAATTCATGAGAATTATCAAATGAATAGGTAATTCATATAAAATATTCTGAGACTGTACATTGTGCAGAAAAAATTGACAGAGTCAGGATGTTTGTTAATGCCTTCATTGTCCACAATGGAATCTAATCCTAAAATATTATATATTAAAATTTTTTAATCTATTGTACTCTAATGGAAAAGTTTACTGTTTCAATTTTGATAGAGTTTGTCACTGTAATAAATCAATCTCATAAATTTAATCATACTCAGAAGTAGGCAGTTCTGCTTCCTCAGGGGTTATAATAAAAAAGCTATTTTTTAATCAAATCCAGGGGCTATAGTACTCTTAAATAGTTCTTCAAAAGAAGGACTTAAAAAATTTATGTTAAAAGGAGAAAACATAATGTGTTAGCCATGTGCTGTAAAAATATCAATAATTACTATATCCCAAGGTTATTATTTTATTTTGGAAAGATCTCCAGAAATTGCCTGAAAACACAGCCTTGGACTTATAATTTAAAAAAAGTAACAAATCAGTTGATTTTTTGAAGATTATGTTAAAATTGCAAAGTCATTTTTGCTTTTTTTGATGTATAACATTTCATTACACATTCATATATCTTTAAACATCTATTCAGTCCCAAAATAAAACTTATTTCATATTAAATATTATTTTAAGTATAGTAAGCATTGTCTTACATAATTAATGCAAGAAAATTAAGCACCTGTGTCTCTTAATCAATAGGAAAGGGTCTAAATTTATCCTTATGTATTTTAAAAATTATCAGATATTGACATTTTAAATATTTTGAGTATTAAAATTATTATTTAAAATGAATATTGTATTATATTTGCCAACAAAGTCCATCTAGTCAAGGCTATGGTTTTTCCAGTGGTCATGTATGGATGTGAGAGTTGGACTGTGAAGAAAGCTGAGTGCCAGAGAATTGATGCTTTTGAACTGTGGTGCTGGAGAAGACTCTTGAGAGTCCCTTGGACTGCAAGGAGATCCAACCAGTCCATCCTAAAGGAGATCAGTCCTGGGTGTTCATTGGAAGGACTGATGCTGAAGCTGAAACTCCAATACTTTGGCCACCTCATGTGAAGAGTTGACTTACTGGAAAAGATCCTGATGCTGGGAGGGATTGGGGGCAGGAGGAGAAGGGGACGACAGAGGATGAGATGGTTGGATGGCATCACTGACTCGATGGACGTGAGTCTGGGTGAACTGCAGGGAGGCCTGGCGTGTTGCGATTCATGGGGTCGCAAAGAGTCAGACACGACTGAGCGACTGAACTGAACTGATATTGTATTTTTGTTGATGTGCAAAATAAAATATTTGTAAAAATTATTGAATTTACTTTTTTATTGTATAGCATACAAAATGGAAATGATTTTTAACATTTGGAGAGTTCATAAGACAGAAAATGTTGGGCTATCTACTTTATAGAAAATTTTCTTAATAAAATCTAATAATACATCTTGTTGTTTAGTCACTAAGTCAAGTCTAACTCTTTTGCAATCCCATTGACTGTAACCCACCAGGCTCCTCTGTCCATGGGATTTCCCAGGCCAGAATACTGGAATAGGTTGCCATTCCCTTCTTCAGGGGATCTTTCCACCCCAGGAATTGAAGCTGCATCTCCTGCATTGGCAGGCAGATTCTTTACCACTGAGCCATGAGAGAAACCCAGTAATACATCTATGTTAGTGCAAAAAATAGCCCACAATTTTATAATAAAATAATTCTCAATAAAAAGAATAGATATAAACACACATTCTAGTTGTGCCTCGACATTCATAAGATTTATATCACTTCATGGCAGAAAGATGGGGAAACTGTGGAAACAGTGACAGACTTTATTTTTGGGGGCTCCAAAATCACTGCAGATGGGGATTGCAGCCATGAAATTAAAAGATGTTTACTCCTTGGAAGGAAAGTTATGACCAACCTAGACAGCATATTAAAAAGCAGAGACATTACTTTGTCAACAAAGGTCTGTCTAGTCAAGGCTATGGTTTTTCCAGTGGTCATGTATTGATGTGAGAGTTGGACTGTGAAGAAGGCTGAGCGCCAGAGAATTGATGCTTCTGAACTGTGGTGTTGGAGAAGACTCTTAAGAGTCCCTTGGACTGCAAGGAGATCCAACCAGTCCATCCCAAAGGAGATCAGTCTTGAATAGTCATTGGTAGGACTGATGTGGAAGCTGAAACTCCAATACACTGGCCACCTGATGCAAAGAGCTGACTCATTGGAAAAGACCCTGATGCTGGGAAAGACTGAGGGCAGGAGGAGAAGAGGATGACAGAGGATGAGATGGTTGGATGGCATCACCGACTCGATGGACATGGGTTTGGGTGGACTCAGGGAGTTTGTGATGGACATGGAGGCCTGGTGTGCTGCGATTCAAGGGGTCGCAGAGTCGGACACGACTGAGTGACTGAACTGAACTGAACTGAATTAGTGGTAAAGTGAAGTGAAAGTGAAAGTGAACGTGAAGTCGCTCCGTCGTGTCCGACTGTTTGCGACCCCATGGACTGTAGCCTACCAGGCTCCTCCCTCCATGGGATTCTCCAGGCAAGAGTACTGGAGTGGGTTGCCTTTTCCTTCTCCAGGGGATCTTCCCAACCCAGGGATCGAACCCAGGTCTCCTGCATCCCAGGCAGACACTTTAACCTCTGAGCCACCAGGGAAGCCCCAGAGTACCATTTAAAACATGTTGTAGCTACTTGTCCGGTCAAGTCACTCAAGATGTTCTCTTGACTAGGGGTTGAACCTGGGGCCACAACAGTGAACACATCTAACCATTGCACTGGACCACCAGGGAACTCCCGAGGTGGCTGTTCTCTTGCTCTCTGTACATGCCCTGTTCAACCAATGCCTGCTTCACCTACACCCTACTCACCCAGCTGATTTTCCTACATACTTGCCCCAGGCCCTGGCTAATGATTTCTAGCTTTACATTGGAACTCTTCACTATGCTTGTCAAAGGCTTGTTTCCTTGATAACCTATGAGCCCATCTGATTTCACTTCCTCCCCTGGTAGATAACCTCCCTCTGCCCCCGGCAGCAAACACTGCTGCCAAGTCCTGCTGTCTGCACATGGCGGGGTTTCCCTCCAGGACCTTACTTCAGATGAAGATTCCCCTGTCCATTAAACCACTGATGTCCCTGTGACTGCCTTTGGGCTCATTCTTGGGCAAGGCCTTGGAGGCCTCAGGGTGCGGCACAACAAATAGAGAATCAGCCAGGAGACCCAGGAAACTCCTAAGAGCCACCAGATGTTGGGAAATAAAGATGGGGGTGGGAAGTTGCAGGGACCTAGCATGTGGGGCCCGAACGTTGCAGGTGTAACCCTGGCATGGCCACCCACTGGTGTGTGGGGCCCTTTGGTAACTGTCCTTGATGAATGGGGGCCACCGAGAGAGTACCGAGAAATCATAGACCCTCCTAAGGTTACTGTGGGGATGTTTGGCTGCCATTTCTACAGGAAAGAAAGAGACAATAGGTGGTGGCCACAGCTGCAGGCTAGCAACTGCTTTCTGTTTAAGAAAGGCCACAGTTAACAGTCGAGGTATCAGTTAACTTGCATGCTGATTCCTGTTCCTCTGAAAGTGAGGCATATGAATGTGAGTGAATGATACGTAGTATTGCTATGTCTTTCAACTGAATTGGCTTATTTAGAACCTAGAAAAAAAAAAAATCTCTGAAAATGGCCAAGGTGGGAATTGTTTTTATCATTTTAAAGCTGGACTTTGCATATACCATCAGAGGAAGTTAGTGTTCTAGAAGGAATTGGTATTTCTGTTCTTGTGCTTTTGAGATATAAATCATCTACTTGGGCTCTCAGAAACTTTACTCCTATGTGATCTCTAAGAGTGAAGAGGAAAGAAGGAGACCTTTTAAAACTGTTTAGAAATAATAATGCTTTGGGAATGTCTGTCTAAAGCAGTCTTCAGATTTTAGTAACTTGCAACCGTTGTTGTTTAGTCACCAAGTCATGTCTGACTCTTTGTGACCACATGGACTGCAGCACGCTGGGCTTCCCTGTCCTTCACTATCTCCTGGAGTTTGCTCAGATTCATGTCCACTGAGTCAGTGATGCTATCTAACCGTCTCATCCTCTGCTGCCCACTTCTTTTTCTTTCAATCTTTCCCAGCTTCAGGGTCTTTCCTAACTAAACTAAATTGAAGAGAATTTGTTGACTATCTGGATAGTCATTTCAAATCGGATAAATAAAGGAACATTAATTGCTGGGTGGGTCTACGTTTACCTACTTTTAGGTACACCTTCTTAGGAGAGGAAAACTAAAGCATACATTTTCCTGTTAGTAAAGCAAACAGTTCACAATTACTTGCTTCTGGCTTTTTGCCAGAGACTAAGAGTTTGTTGTTGTTATTATCGCTGCTGCTGTTTTTCCAACTTAATTGAGATATAAATGACATATAACATTGTGTACAATTAAGGTGAACTTGTTGATTGGATATGTTTATATATTGAAAATGATTACCATCTTAGCTAACTCTTCATCGTGTTACATAATTAGCAATTTCTTTTTGTGGTGTATACATTTAAGATCTATTCTCTTGGAAACACTAAGTATATGAAGCAGTGTTATTAACTATAATTGCTGTGTTGTACATGGGATGCCCAGACTTAGTCTTACAATGGAAGGTATGTGCCTTTCAAGTGACTATTAATTTTTAAAAATTTATTTTATTGAGTATAGTTAATCTACAATGCTGTGTTAATTTTTGCTTTAGATCTAAATCGCTTTTTGCTCTAAATCACTTTAGAGCAAAGTGATTCACGTATGCATACATATTCTTTTTCATATTCTTTTATGATTTATTACAGGATATTGAATGTAGTTTCCTATGCTATGCAGTAGGACCTTGTTGTTTATCCATTCTGACAGTTTTCTTCTGTTAATCCCAAACTCCCTTCTTCCATCCCTGGACCTCCCTCCACCTTGGCGACCGAAAGTCTTTTCTCTCTGTCTGAGAGTCTGTTTCTTTTTCATGGATAAGTTCATGTGTGTCATATTTTAGATTCCACATGCAAGTGATATCGCACAGTATTTGTCTTTCTATTTCTGGTTTACTTCACTTGGTATGAGGATATCTAGATTTATCTGTGTTGCTGCAAATGGCATTATTTCATTCTTTTTTATGGCTGAGTAGTATTCCACTGTGTGTGTATATATACATGCAGACACACACACCACATCTTTATCCATTGATGAACATTTAGGCTGTTTCCAAGTCTTGCCTATTGTAAATAGTTCTGCTATGAACATAGGGCTGCATGTATCTTTTCCAATTATAATTTAGTCTGGGTATATGCCCAGGAGTAGGATTGCTGGATCATACAGCAACTCCTTCCATACAGTAACTCCTTTTTAAGGAACTTCCATATTGATCTTGCTAGTGGCGGCACCAATTCACATTCCTACCAACAGTATAGGGGAGGGTTTCCCTTCTCTCCACACCCTCTCCAGCATTTATTATGCCATTCAGACTAATGTGAGGTGGCACCTCATTGTAGTTTTGAGTTGCATTTCTCTAATAGTTAGCAATGTTGAGCATCTTTTCACGTGCCTATTGGCCATCTGTATGTCTTCTTTGGAGAAATGTCTAGGTATTCTGCCCATTTTTTTGTTTTGTTTGTTTGTTACTGAGATATATCAGCTGTTTGAATATTTTTGGAAATTAATACCTTGTCCTTCACATTATTTGCAAATATTTTCTCCCAGTCCATAGGTTATCTTTTCATTTTATTTATGGTTTCCTTTGCTGTGCAAAATATAAGTTTGATTAGATTCCATTTGTCTATTTTTGCTTTTACTTTTATTGCCTTGGGAGACTGACCTAAGAAAACATTGGTATGATTTATGTCAGAGAATGTTTTGCCTATGTGCTCTTTTAGGAGTTTTATGGTTTCAAGTCCTGTATTTAAGTCTTCAAGATATTTTCAGTTTATTTTTGTATGTGGTGTAAGAATGTGTGCTAACTTCTTTGATTTACATGTGGCTATTCAGCTTTCCCAATACCACTAGCTGCAGAAACTGACTTTCCCCTGTTGTTTATTCTTGCCTCCTTTGTCAAGGATTAATTCCCCTATACCATGTCACATTACTGACCTTCCTATGTACTTGCCCCCGGTCCCAGCTAATGACTTCTAGCTTTATTTTATTTTATATATTTTTTTTTTGCAGCATTGTGCAGGGTGTAGGCCAACACTGCTCAGTTTTTAAGTTTTACTGAACTTTAGAATTCTTTGTTTTAGAAGAGTATTTGGACATCTTATTCACTTTATAGAGCATCTAGATTAAAGAGGCATTCTAAGCAATGTTTACATAGTAGCAGTTTGGCAGCTGAAAATAAAAAATATATATAGCCTTTGTAGTTTCAGCTTAAGGATAAATTACCTTTCTTTTGTTTCCAGCCTCTGGTCCTCAGAAGTTCAAATATTTTGCTAATGGCAAATTCACTATGCTTGGGACTTTCAGGGATGTAAAGCCTCCTATTCTTTGAGACTTGTAGGCAAGTGCTGGGATGGCTTCTGGGCCTTTGAAAGAGTATTATTTTTATCATTTTGTGTGTGCAAAGAAACTGCAGGAAAAACAGGGTTGAGAATACTTTCGGCACCCTCATCTTAGCTAATTGTTCAGCATCTCTCCAGCTTCAGAATTTATTTGTGAGGAAAGCTCTTTATCTACCTACCCCTACATGTGATTTCTAGATTCCCAGCAGTGTCTTCAAGTGACATACTGAGGATCAAAGACTTACATAGCATATTTTTTCAGTCTTAAATTAGTATGTTTAGACTCCATGTGTGAATTCTGGGCTACAGTTTATGCTGTTTATGTTGCCACAAGAATATGAAAGAATAGAGATTGATGTGGGTGCTAACCAGAAGAAATATCTCAAGAACAACAAGAACGACGACAGAACAATTTTGGACAAAGAGTATTTTTAGGAGCATTTTTTAGAGGAAGAAGAGCTTAAAGCATTTAATATTCAGACTAGAAAAGAAAGTTTTACATATTGATAATGCCCCCCTCTCCATCCCCTATTACCAACAGTCAAACCCTTTCCTATTATCAAGCCTAAGAAATAGGAAACAGCTGAATGGATTATCGTCAATTTGAATATCTGATGGTACAAGATCTAGGTGATAAACAAAATTTATTGCAATGAAAGCCTTCAATAATCTCAACTATGTTAAAAACATGCTTAAGAAAAAATACTGGAAGAACATAGATCACTTACTAGAGTGAGTTAGGAGAATGAGTTTATGGGTTTTGTTCACCTTTGTAACTTACTCTGCTATCCAAATTTTGTGTAATAAATCACTTCAATTCTTAACTAAAAATAAAGGAAACTTAAACCTATAAAACCCTCAAGGATGCCCTTTTGAAGCTTTAGGTTGAAGAGAAGGGAAAGATGTACACACATAAGGTAATATAAATCATTTTAATTAATTTTTTTCACTAACCACCATACTGCTATGTCAAAAGAATAAACATTTTCCTACATCAGTAATACAGAAAATATTGTTCCTGTATTGGGAATACACTTGTAGAAGAGTTATGGAGCACCTGGCCGAAAAAGTAGCCAACTTTATGACAGAAAGTTCTGTATTCCCCCCGGTAAATGCATGTTTATTATCCTGGCTTTGGCCACAGCAGCTAAACGCTTCTTTTAAAGTTTCCAAGTTACTAACTCCCCGGTTTCCATGGTAACCATTTTTTTTGGTGGTGGTGGTGGCGGGGGGAAGTAGTATTCATATATGTAGAAATTGCAAAATGAAAAATGAAGTTTCTTCCAGAAAAGAGTCCCACAGCACAAGGCTGGGAGGTGAGCGATCTGTGTTGGAATGGATCTTAAAATGAATTGCCACTTCTGGTTCCCTTGTAAGGATCATAATGTATTGTTCTACAGCTGAACTAAAGGAAGATGTGAAAATGAGGAGAAACAATCGATATGGGATTTAATTTCAAAAACAGGGAAAATGCTGCTTAAAACGGAGCACCGATGGAGTAGAGGTGAAGAGCTGTGAAAGTCATTCCGTCACAATGTCTCTTTTGTGTGCCCCTAGAAAGGCATGCATAGGTTACACGGAGAGAATCCCTTGACTACGGTAACAGAATCTTTCCCCAGGGCAACAGGAAATAGGAAGGGAACATTTTTCTGCAGGTCTGAGATGGAGTTAATAGGTGAAGTTTTTGGTAAACAGCTAGTCTTCTCCAGGCTGTGACTCCTCCTTCTCCAAGGACACCTTCCCTTCTGCTCTTTTTCCTCCCTTATTCTATCAAGTGAAAGTCACTCAGTTGTGTCTCACTCTTTGCTACCACATGGACTATACAGTCCATGGAATTCTCTAGGCCAGAATACTGGAGTGGGTAACCTTTCCCTTCTTGAGGGGACCTTCCCAACCTAGGGATCGAACCCAGGTCTCCCGCATTGCAGGCAGATTCTTTACCAGCTGAGCCATAAGGGAAGCCCTATTCTATCAAAGCTTACTCTTAACAATCTGATATAAATGTTCTTAAAATGTAAATACTTGACTATGGGTCATTATGTTAGCTATTTACTCACGATAATAAATATGCTGTAACCCATGAATGATGCTCTAAGGGAGGCATTTAAAGCATAAACAGAGATTAGAGAGAGAGACTCCTTTAGTGAGTTCTCCATTCCTATAGCTGCCTTCTTATAAAGTCATAAAGTTAATCCTATCCAGACAGATTTATATACTTTTTTCTATTTTTATTTGTGGTAAAAAAAAACACATAATATTTGCCATATTAGCTTTTATTTTAACTGTACAGTTCACTAAGGTTAAATACATTCACTTTGTTGTGAAATGCCTCTACAGAACATTTTCATTAAGTAACAATTCCCCCATTTCTCCCACCATTCCAGCCCCTGGTAACAACTCTTCTACTGTTCAGTAAGTTTGGCTACTATAGATAACACATATAAGTGTACTCATATAACTCATATAAGTCAATCATAAAGGAAATCAGTCCTGAAAATTCATTGGAAGAACTGATGCTGAAGCTAAAATGCCAATACTTTGGCCACCTAACGTGAAGAACTGACTCATTGGAAAAGACCCTGATGCTGGGAAAGGTTGAAGGCAGGAGCAGAAGGGGATGACAGAGGATGAGATGGTTGGATGGCATCACCAATTTGATGGACATGAGTTTGAGTAAGCTCTGGGAATTGGTGATGGACAGGGAGGCCTGGCATGCTGCAGTCCATGGGGTCACAAAGAGTCAGACAGCCTGAGTGACTGAACTGAACTGAATAAGTCTAATAGTACAGTGTTTGACTTTTTGTGACTGGCTGATTTCACTTAGCATGATGTCCTCAAGATTCATGTATGTTGTAGCCTGTGACATGCTCTCCTTCCTTTTCAAAACTGAATCATATTCCTTTCTATATATACCACATACTTTTGGATTGCTTTCAACTCTCAACTATTGTCAATCATGCTACTATAAACATGGGTGTATAAATATTTCTTCAAGATTCTGCTTTCCATTCTTTTGGGTATATACCCAGCTGCGGGCTTGCTAATTCTATCTTCAATATTTTGAGGCCACTGTTTTCCATAACATATACAACATTTTGCATTTCCACCTACAGTGCATCAGGGTTCCAATTTTGCCAACACTTGTTATTTTCTGTTTTCTTTTTTTTTTAAATAGTACTTGTTTTAACAAGTGTGAAATACTATCTCATGGTGGTTTTGAAGATACTACAAGTTTAATACTACTTTTTTTTCACTAGATCATCCAATTTATAAATGTTACCTATAGCTTCTCAAAATTAATATATCATATAGCTACAAATGTTACTGTACTTGTCATTGTATTGCCAACAGTGATACAAAATAGGGATTTCCCAGGACTCACAGGAAAGTAGTGATAAACTGGGAGTTGAACTGATCACTATATAATAGCTCAGCTATTTACTTAACTTCTGGAAAAACACATAAACTCCTAGCTTCCATGTTCTATTATTATTTTTAGGTACAAAAATGTATATTCTTTATTACCTACTAATAATATAGATGCCACCAAATTTTTGTAAGGAATGTACATTGATCCACATTGTATATTTCTACGTTAATGTGAAAAGGACTCTTTACAAGCTACTTAAATGATAACAAGGAGGAAATTATTTCTGATTAATAATAATCATATAATACAACTCAATAAACAGTTAAGGGATACAGAAAACATTTTTTATTTTAAAAGATGTTATCGTGGGACTTTCCTGGTGGTCCAGTGGCTAAGACTCCATCCTGATGCAGGGAACCTGGGTTCAATCCCTGGTCCAGGGAACTAGATCCCAAATGCTGCAACTAAGAGTTAGCATGCCACAACTAAAAATCCCACAAGCCACAACTAAGATCCAGGAAAGTCAAATAAATAAATATTTTTTTAAAAAGATGTATTTGCCAGGTTAGACCTTAGAAGAGATTTCATCTTCTAATGCTAGTAACACATTATTTCTTCTGCATAATAAATGTTATCGTTAAATAAATAGTTAACACTGACTCTTTTGTTACACATTCCTAACAAAATTATAGTTCTTTTAAGGTGTGCTGACAGGGCTAATTTCTAATCTTAGTTTTTACAACTTTGTTCTTCCTTTATACAATACTGCCAAATAGTACTAAGCAATCTACGAACTTCCAGCAGCAAAATGTCTATTTCACACTGACTCTCAGGAGTCATCTCAATAATAATGTTACTTTGAAGGTCAGCAGCTGGCAGGAAAAAGTAGAAAAGAAATAACGCATGAAGTTTTAAACTTCACAAAAAGATCTCTGTGCAACCAGAATATATAAGACTGTTAATGCTTTAGATTTTCCATACCTAAAATTTACTGCTCAAAAATGTAATTACTTTTTTTATGTAGCGGTGGGTATGGTATAACATTTGTCTAGCAAACTGAAAGAAAACAAACGTCCCCCTTTTAATTACATGTGTGTTTGTTGTAGAAATACATTTAGAAACAAAAATAATGTCAGTCAAAATTTCACCTTCCAAAATAACCATAATAAATGGTTATTCCTCATATAAAAATCTATTTATGTTAATGGACATAGATGTGATTCAGAAAAGAACTAAGAAAAAAATTTCTCTGGAGTACTGAAATGACTGTACAAACATCAAACTGTATAAAAATCAAATAATACTTTGCATTTTAAAAGTAATAAAGATGTTCATGTCCATTTTTCTTGGCACAAGCACAAATTCCAAAAATACTGATAAAAAGCTGAATTTTCAATCAGACCAATGCCTATTTAGTCTAAGTTAGCCTGTTCATTCTGATTTTACCCATTGGTTTATTTACCCATTGTGAAGTGGAAAAAAAAAATGTGCCCTTCACACCAAGATGACAGACTTTATTTTCCTTCATCTCTAAGATCACCCTGAAAAACAGGAATGATACACGAAAAACAACAAATCTATTACAGCACTGGAAACAAAGCAGGATGTTCTAATGATACTGAAAACTTGAGGAATTTCTTAAAACTATAAAGTAGTTAGCAGGATGAATGCTAGAAAGCGCAAAGGAATGCAAAGTGTTGAGTCAGCAGGGTTGCTAATGGGAGCTGGCCACAGGCCAGTTGGGAAGCCAATTCATTAAAGAATTGTGCAATAGTTGGGACAGTCCCGACTTGCATGTTCTCTAGCCTACAGCTAACCCCAGTTAGAAGAGTTAAATAATGTGCAAATTCTACTTCATGGAAAATGAAAATCCACCATGACCTCCTGGGCTGGAGTAAGTCACAAATGTCAAATCTGATCCCCAGGTGGACACAAATGGACATGAAGAAAAGAACAAAGAACATGTAACTTCAGGTTTAAATTAACTGGACCACAGCAAACCTTTCCTTATTTCACCATTTCAGGAAGGTCAGCAGATTGTCTCACTTTTTATCTCTCGGTCCTTCAGGAAAGATGCCCGTTATTCCCAGATAAGAAGCACTTTTTAAGCTTTTTCCCATCACATTTGCAGAAGTTAATGCTCTTTTTTTGCCCGGATTCGGGGGGAGGGGGCATGTGGGCAGTAGAGAAGTTCTCAATAGGAGAACTCTGCTGTGCAATATATCCCTGTTGCTTATTTATTATCTCTTAAAACATTACTGATTGGGGGATTTTTGCAGAAACTAATGCCTATGGCTGGCCATTTGTTATTAAAGTGAATATTGAAATGTGTCCGGTCAATAACATTCAGGTAACAAAAGACATACATCTCTGGTCACTAAGTTGTTAATGCCCAGCTCCTATCTTGAACTTTCCCCTTTCCCACTGGGAACCACTCGTTTATTCTTTATATCTTTGAGTCTTTTTCTGTTTTTGTTATATTCATTAGTTTTACATTTTAGAATCCACATATACGTGACATCATTCAGTATTTGTCTTTTCTCTGACTGATTTCACTTAGCATAATACCCTGCAAGTCAATCCATGTCATTGCAAATGGCAAAATTTTATTTTACTTAATAACTGAGTTATATATATGTGTATATATATATACCACATCTTTATCCATTCATCTGTTGATGGACACATGGGCTACTTCCAAATCTTGGCAATTGTAAATAATGCTGCTATGAACATTGAGATGCATGTATCTACAAATAAGTGTTTCTGTTTTTTTCAGATATATACCCAGGAGTAGAATTACTGAGTCTCTGGTAGCTCTATTTTGAGTTTTTTTTTTTTAAGAAAATTCTATACTGTTTTCCACAGTGGCTGCATCAGTTTACCTTTGCACAAGAGTGTTCAAGGTTTCCTTTTTCTCAGAATTGGGCATTATTTCAGTGTTGTATTGACACAAAATTGGTAATTCGATATACAGATTCTGTGGTCCTAAAACTAGTGAAATACTTTTACCCTATTTGTGACTAGTCTTAAGAACTGCAGGCAGTGATTAAAATTGCGGTGGCAGTGCTCAGGTGATTCAAAGTTACAGAAATGAACAATACCTAGTCCCGAAGTTTGGTTAGGCTTAGAAGGTAAGATGCTGTGTTTTTTATTAGACTTATTCTAACATCAGGTTCCTTCAATAATGTTGAAACCTCTTAGAATAGAAAACATTTTTTTGTTATTTTTGAAAAGAATTTTATCCATTATAAACTTTCATGAGTGTCTGTCTCTAGGTAAAACTTGCACCTGTTTCATTCTTGGTTTGTGACATGGACTGCTGGAAAAGAACTAGTCAATGATACAAAGTTATATAACTGATCATTTTAATCCAGCTGCTGTCTTATGTTTGGACTATAAGACAATAGTAATAAGACAAAATAGTATAAGACAAAAAAATAATAATAAATGATCTTTCAGAGTAATAATTAATAATAGCTATTGTCTTAGATCAAAATGTTATTCTGTAAATTACCCTGAGTTCCAGGTAGCAAGATTTCTGATGTTTGTGTATCATCCATCTCTAGTGATTATCTGGGAATAGAATTAGGGAGGAGGTTTACTGTGTGCTGAAAAGGTTTCTTAGATTAATTTGGGAGGAAAAGAGCCATCTAGGTTCTCTTTCTCTTGTTGGTCCTTTCTAATTCTCATTTAAACACTAATAAAAACAAATACTTGAGAAATTTAGTGTATTCTAGAAAAAATATCTAATGCCACAAATTAAGCAAGATTCTTGCAGTAAATGATGGTTAAATTGTGCCTGGTCAAAAATAACTTGGTTAACTATGATGCCTAAAAAGTTGGACACCCTGGCTAGAGCATCCTTGGGTGCTTATCCTTCAAGCGCAGTAGGCATCTCAGTGCAAGGTCTGTGCCCAGATTGTGTCCCCCTAAGCTAGCTTAGTGTCTGGCACATTAAGAGAAATTCATACTTATTGACCACACCTTTATTTATTGATTTAAATGTTTATTATTCATCCACCTACATTCTTTATGTATACTCAAAGAAGCCAGAACACACATGAAACACACACACACTTATTTATTACTTATCCAACTAGATTCTTCTCTATATATATTCAAGGAAGTCAGAATACACACATATTTATTGTTTAAATGTTATTGTTATTTATTCATGTAAACTCTCCTCTACACATATTCAAGGACGCCAGAACACACACGCGTGCGCACACACACACACACACACACGTATTTAATTATTTATCCATGAAGATTTTTCTCTATAAATATATTCAAGGAAGCCAGAACACACACACACACCCCACATATATTTTTTATCCAGGTAGATTTTTCTCTACCTATATTCAGAAAGGAAGCAAGAACACATACACACACACATATATTTATTTAATTTTTATCCATAGAGATTTTTCTCTGTATATATTCAAGGAAGCCAGAACACACATGCACACACACACGTGCACACATTTATTAATTTATTATTTACCATCTCTATTCTTTATATATTTTTAAAGAAGCCCCAAAATGAGTAAAGGGTGGGGGCTGGGTATTTAATGTCTCTAGGAAAATAGTAGTTGCTTGGTAAATAAGCTAGTTATCACATAGTTTATAGGTGTATACCATGTATCTTTTCATTATGTTGAACAGTTCTTTGTGAATTCAAAACTACTGGTCTTAGTTGCGATGCTAATTTAATTCCATGAATAATTTTGTTTACCCTCTTCTGCCATTATGCACTTCTTCCTTTCTGTAGTTCCTGATCTATCTGGATTTCACGAGTGTATTTTTTGAGGTATGGATCAAAAAGTTTTCCACATTAATACTTAATTGCTTTTATATGTTTTTATAATTGGTGTTAGGCTTCCCTGGTGGTTCAGAGGTTAAAGCGTCTGCCTGCAATGCGGGGGACCTAGGTTCGATCCCTGGGTCGGGAAGATGCCCTGGAGAAGGAAATGGCAATCCTCTCCAGTATTCTTGCCTGGAGAATCCCATGGACAGAGGAAGCTGGTGGGCTACAGTCCACGGGGTCGTGAAGAGTTGGACATGACTGAGCGACTTCACTCACTCACTCATAATTTGTGTATTTTCCCTTAAGTTTTGTTTAATCATGTGGTTTAGGAAGTGAGGTGGAGGTCAAAAAAGGGAGGAGTCTAGGTGCAACAAAACAGGAATGTATGGATACTCCCGTTTTTTTCAAAGTGGTGAAAATCCCATGGACGGAGGAGCCTGGTAGGCTGCAGTCCATGCGTTCGCGAAGAGTCGGACCCGACTGAGCGACTTCACTTTCATCCATTGGAGAAGGAAGTGGCAACCCACTCCAGTGTTTTTGCCTGGAGAATCCCAGGGACGGTGGAGCCTGATGGACTGCCGTCTATGGGGTCGCACAGAGTCGGACACGACTGAAGCGACTTAGCAGCAGCAGCAGCAGCAACAGCATATTGTTTAAATTAAGTAACGCCCACCCCCAAGTAAGCATTTGTGTCCCACCACCGATTTTTCAAATCCCGCCCACCACTCAGCGCACTGTCGAAGCCCATGAACTCTGGGCTAGATGAGTAACCATTCAGGATGCTGTGCTTCTACGGTGAAAGTTTTCAGGTTGTGTGTGTCCTTCCTTACCCCAGATCATTCCATTTCATCATCGTCTCCCATGTGTACCCCCCAATAAACGATTGCATTTAGGTCATTATCCCATCAATGAACCCAGTAACCCTTCAAAACTTGCCCATCACTGAATCCTTTTTTTCAGGGTTTCTTTTTCTAAGGAATGGCAAAAGCTGGCAGTTATTCTTTCTTTCAGTTTTATTGAGATTAATTGATACATATAAGGTGAGCAGCTTTAATAGTTTGACAACATGTATTTTGTGAAATGATTATCATACCTTTAGCTCAGGTTTTCTATATGCAACCTATTATCCTACAACTGTTATGAAATTCGATGAGTGCCTCCTCAACCTTATTTGTCACTTTAGATGATTTTCATGCTCTGTTATTGTTTTAGTGTTATTTGGTGTTAAAAACATCTGTCTGCTAATTTCCCTTCATGTCATACCTGAGTACATTTGGTATGTCTTCTCTTTTATCCTTAAGTTTTTAATAATTTTCTATTAATAAATCCCAGGTATTCCAAGTTTGTTGTTGTCCTTCAGTCACCAAGTCGTATCCCACTCTGTGACCCCATGGTAAATTCATATAAAAAGTTATACATGTCAATAGAATCTCTATTAATTGTGTGGCCTTAATTTAAGTTTTTCAGCTTAGGAAGTTTTTTATATTATGTCCATAGAGTTGCTATTAATCGTGGGGCTTTATTTTATACATTAAAGGTTTGCCCTGGGAATGATTTCATCGATTTCTTGGAATATTCTGGGTAAATAATGGACACTGTGTTGCTCGATTGATATATAGCACCCCCACCCTTCCCACCCGTCTTCCCATCCCCAGCCCCATCCTCTAGACTCCCCTACCCTCCTCACTCCGCCTTCTTCCTTCACCGTCTCTTCTGTTCTCTCTCCACCCCTCCTTTCCTCTTCCTCCCCCTTCCCCATCCTCCCCCAACCCCATCCACTTGATGTCCAGTGTACGCTGAAATGATCAAGACACAGTTTGCACTTAACCACTAAATCTTTATTGAATTTTTATTATAACATCAGTTGATACATTAGCAAACAGAGAGAAATACAGAGTAAATAGCAATAAATGGGCAAGGGTAGGGAGGTGGCACAGGGGCAGGCGGGAAGTGCAGAGTTAGGAAGAAGGGGCAGGGGTAAGAAGAAGGGCCACTGACAGGGGCATAACCAACGGTTCTTATTCATCACTTTTCTGTAACTTCCATGAATCTTTACCATCTATAGTTATCAATATCACTCCAGCAACAATTTCTCAAAGGGCATCTATCTATCTTAACTCTCTAAAGACTGCTTACAATCTCAATCCCCGGAGTTAATCCTCAGGGCAAAGAGCCTCTGTTAGATTATTTTTATCCAATCATCCCTGAACTTTCTCCCACTAGTTTCTATCCGTGTCCAACAGCCCCCAAAAGGTTGATCTCCCTGCAGTTCCCTTCAAGTTTATCTGAAATCTTTAGGGGTAGCAATTATAGAGGAAAGAATCACAAGGAGGTTTACTTATAGCGGTATCTAATAGTATCATGCTTTTTAACTAATCCCACCCACTTAAGATTACTTAATAGTCCCCCCCTAAAATACTTATGATTATATATATCCCCAAGTAAATCGTTACACAAAGAAATAAAAAACAAGCAAAGTTTCCACAGACCACTTTGATAGCTTTCTACAATCTGAAACAACAAAGAACTCTCAATCCTAACTGATGTGCCTTCTTTCTTTAAGATGAAAGCGTGGCATGGTTCCCATCAGGCTCTTCATCTCTGCAGGTGGTTCTCTTCATTTCTGCCCAGGTCTTTCCAGCAGAGTGTTCTCTGTTGCCAGTCTTGGAATTCTGATGTTAGATGTCTGTGGTGGATGATGACTGGATCAATTCAGGAGTCCAAAAGGTACCTGCAAACTTAAACAGAAATCCTGACTGCACTATGGAGGTGTGCCCCTCTTATTTTGTCCACCTGAAGTTCACTGTGCTAACTCACATGATTTATTCCAACTAACTCTCCATTTTCCAGTATCTAATACAAGTACCTCATTGCTCAAACTAAACTGACCCTTCAGAAATGTATATAAACTTCCTCCACTTCAACAATCTAGCATGGTGACCTTAGCTAGTTCACTCCAGGTCTGCCTAAAAATGGGAGCTTATATCTTCTTCCTTCATTTTTTAACTAACACTGACAATTTGGGCCAAAAGTCAATCAATTTTGTCATTGTTTCAAAAGGCAGACTGTTGGCTTTGCTAGTAACTTTGATGTTTTCTTTATCATCTTTGTCTTTATTTTGCTCCCTTTCCACATTCTTTAGAGATTAATTTGCTTTCTCCTTTCTTACGAATAAAGGCATCTTGTTGGAAAATGCCAAAAAATTTTAAAGTAGTCAATTAAAACAAAGTTGATGAAAACACATGAGCTAAAGGAAACTTAATAAATTCTGACTCTACAGAATAAGTTTGAGATTACTTATCTTGAACACCTACGCATATAGATAGTATATATAGCTATAGGGCATAGTACACACTGCCAAACAGATTTTCACAAGCCCCACAAAACAACCAAAGGTGTGTCAGGGAGTTCCTCTGTGATTTGTTAACCCACACCACCATGCTCCCTCATGATGGTTGTCGTCACATCTCCAGACTTCCGCTTGCAGCGATGGCAATGTCCGTGTGCACATGCTGGGGCTGCAGACAATAGCCCATTTCTAGGCCCCCTGCAGCTTGAAGATCAATTGACAACTGTAAATTTGACACAAAGCAACTTGAATTCAAATGTATGAAGGATGGATTGATTGAGGTAAACTGACATGATGCTTCAAAAAGTCCAGAAGCACAAATGCACCATTTAAAAAGAAATTAACCTAAAACACATGAGTGACTGACAAGCTTTCAGATTCCATTGGAAAAAAAAGAAAAGTTGTTTTGGATTAAATAGCCAATTAGGTATTTTCTTTGAATTTATGTCTCATTTTGTTTGATTTTTAAAGGCCCAATCAAAAAAAAAAATTTAAACTATAGATGATGTTAAAATAGAAGTTTGAAGATGAACAGGATGAACTATTATACAAGTACTCCAGTCTGAGGAGCCTCTTATTCACAGTGTTGTAAGAGAAGTTCACAGTAAAGAACTATTTTACACTACCTTACGTATCAATTTTAACTGATTTAAGGAGAGCTGGATAGTAATTCAATGGAAATAACTTTGAAAGCAGAGTCACTACTTTAAAACACTGTTAAAGGACACTATCAACCTACAGCTAAAACTTTTAAGTATTTAAACATGCAAGGGTAAGGGTGAGTGATAATGAATATGTGAAGGGTAATGCTGATGAAAAGTGAAACTTCACCACTGGACTCCTCTTCATGACTATTTGAAACATACACCATATCGTTTGCTACTGCTCAAACTGTTGGAGACTGTGTTGAAACACATGCTCCCAGAAGCCTGCCTCTTTCTTCTCCATGCCCTGGCGGCAAAATGGAGTCTCAGCAACCAGGCAGGAAGGCTGTCAAATCCTGCAGCAGGGTAAGTGGCAGTAGTAAACACAGAGAGAGGTTAGATAATCAGTTCAAGGTAGTAGCAAGGGACCAGGCTAAAGGAAGTCAGGCAGTCCCAGGTTAGCACAAAGCATCCAGGAGACACCAGCCGATGTCACTGGATCGAAGACAACTCTTGTGTTGTCTGTTGCTTTGGGTTGCTTTCTGAGGCCTTTCATTCATTGGCAGCTTATCGCTCCATCCCCTACAGGATGGTAAAATACACTCCCCCTCCCTTAGCATCCTAGTGCTATAGTCTAGTGAGGGGACTGGTAATGAAATGCCCAGGTGCATATGGAGGCAGAGACAAGGACAGATGCTCCCAAGACTTCAGGTGGCACCCTTCCAGCCAGTGAACAATGCTCGTGAAAATTCTTTCTGAAGTTCCAGGTCAAGGTGGTACCATTAAACGTGAGTCTCTCGTTTAAGACTTGGGTACAGGGATTTAGGAGTCCTTATTAGCTACTCGTTAGCCCTCATACATGACTGAGAGGTGATCACATTTCACAAATATCTAACCACCTGGAGCCACCAACAGTCTCTGGTTACCAGACTTTTTGTTTTGTGTGAAAGCCATTGCTGGCATGGTGATGGTAAGGTGTTGTGACAAAGTCAGAGTTATTGGGTACATATGATTTGCACCAGGATGTGAAGGCACACTCAAACATGCACAGATCCCTCTGAGAGCACTTCCTCCTGAGGCCTGAGGTGTTCTGTTGAAGGGGTTTTGCCTGCTCCCCAGAGAACCGGTCGAGTTGCTGCTCCTTGAGTCATGGAAATGGAGTTTGAAGATGGTGAAGTTTCAAAGGGTGCAGCCAGAAGATCACGGAAGCCGTTGGCACTGCACCAGTAATTGTGGCTTCCTTAATAAGGCCTCACTCCTCCAAGGCTGTAAGGTACCTCAACTGCAAGGAAAGTCATGTCCTCCTCCTCACCTCCCCCTCCATAAAGAAAACAGCGTTTCCTGTGTTTGCATCAGCTTCTCAGTAACTCTTAAGTGAGGAATCTGACAGCCCATAATTCAGATGGTGACAGAGGTTTCAGCAGGTAAAACCCAAGTTTCCAGGGTTTGCTGGGAAGTAAACTTGTTACGAATTTTAATTAGGTTGGCAGTTACGGTGGAAAACCAGAGATAATTTGTTGGTAAATATTTTGTTGCTCCCACCAAACAGTGGAGGTCAGTGGGTGCTTTGAGATGGGTGTCAGTCCAGGGTGGCCCTGACCTTCTGTAACCATTTCAGAGGAAAGCCTGTGCTCAGGTTGGTCTGAAGGTGCAGCGGCCCAATGTAGCACACAGTCACTGATGAGAAGCTGAACAGGAGTTCATTTTGAGGGCGGAGATCCTGAAGGGCAGGATGCCTATTCACAGGGCGCTGTAAGACGGAGGCGGGGGCGGCGGCGGGGGTGGCGGCGGCGGCGGCTGCGGCGGCGGGTACTGGGGCACTGGCGGCTGGCGGTACCAATGAGGATTCCAGGTGATCATCACGGGGACATAGAGGGATCGCCCGTGTCCATCTCGCCCCACGGGGTACCAGGCGAATCCTACCGGGTAGGTCGGGTACGCATAGGCGGGGTAGGTCGGATATCCTGGAATTTGAGGTACGTATTCAGTGTACGTCGCCAGGTGAGCTTGGTCATCTAAATTTGGAATTGTGAGTCGAGGATACTGATTCTGGATGGTGACACCGTTGGGACCCCGGCAGTCGTAAGAAACTTGCAGCTTCCACCCTCTTTTCACTTGGAGGACTTGGGCTCCGTTCGGCGCGATGGTGGGAGTGATCAGCCCATCCTTCACGTGTCTGGCGACGAAATCTCGCAGGGCTGCCATTTCAGATTCCGACAGTGAGTACACATGCCCGCTGGGAATACTGTGAGCTCCGGGGATCATTTCTATGTTAGGGTCCACCAGACGGTGGTCTGGGTAGACGTTCTCATCCACTGGGGTGTACACATTCTGCACGTAGTAGTATCTCACAGGCTGGTAAACTCTGTACCCCTCTACCGGGTAATAGAACGCTGGTTGTGCTGGTGGTGGGAGAGGTGGTGGTATCGGAGAATACATCCGGCAGTGGTATCTGCAATATTCGGAATCGAAGACGATCGATCGGGTGCTCCACGTGATGTTGGGATCGTGTGTGCTCAGCCAGCGCACCCCCAGGACAATGGGGAAGAATGGAGACTGAGTCACATCGAAGGACAGCACCTCGCGGTGATCTCCCAAGTCGACGATCAGGTCGTGTGTTTCGTGGACCACGGGGCCCGATGCTATGGGACGTCCATCAATTGCTTCTACAAGTATGGGCCAGTCCTTGATTCTCAGAGGAATGCCGTTCTGGGCCACGTACTCGTGATCAATGAAATTGCCAGAAGCGCCAGAATCGATCATGGCTCGGACGAACAGGCTGTGTCGGCCCGGGAGATGAATCTGGAGCATCACTTGCAAGTGTGGAGATGACGCAGCATCATCTTGGGGGGACCTTATTAATTCCGGCCCGGTCGCTGAAGGTCCCTCTACAGCGGGGCCGGGGAGTTTCCCGCCGGCGAAGCCTTCGAGGCCTTGGCAGGACAGTTGTCAGCGTAGTGGCCTCCATTCCCACAGTAGAGGCACAGGTTCAGCTTGCGACGTCTCTCTTTCTCTTCCTGCGTCAGGCGCATGCGGGCGCCCCCCACGGGCTCGGTCGGGTCTACCTGGTGGTTATGGTGATTGTTGACGTGCGGCGCCACCAGCGCGCGTGGCGGGGAGCGAGGCTTGCGGGTGGCGGCAGCCCGGGCCAGCCTTCTCTCAATGTGGATGCACTGGCCGATGAGCGCGGACAGCGACTTGGCCACTTCGAGGCCCGCCAGCTCCGCCTGGATGTGGTCGCTGAGGCCCTCGTGGTACTGGTCGATCAGGGCGGGCTCGTTCCAATCCAGGTCCTGCGCGATCATCTGGAAAGCATTAGAGTAGTCGACCACTGACCCCATGCCCTGGCGCAGACGTCTGATCTTGCGTTTGGCGGCCTCACGCCGCTGGGGATCTTCAAAGACATGCTTCATTTCGGTCATGAAGGCTGGGTAGTTGTGCATGAGATAGTGAGAACGCTCCAGTTTGGCCGAGGCCCAGCGGGCGGCGCGGCCCGTCATCATGCTGGTCACGAAGCAGACGCGCACGCGATCGACAGAGAAATCGCGGGTGCTCTTCTCCATGAAGAGCTGGCACTGGGACATGAAGGGAACCAGCATGTCTGGGTTGCCGTCGAACTTCTCGGGAAGGTCTTCTGGGCACTCCTCCTCGATAGGGGTGGCTGGGGCGGCAGCAGCCGCTGCACCGCACAGCTCAATGTCGTCCTCTTCCTCCTCGGGGGTGGGCTCCACTTGCTCCCGGAGGGTGGTGTTCTCCTCGGTGAGTTTCTGCACCTGGTTCTGCAGGTTGTTGTTCTCCTCGGACTGCTTCATGACCTTCTCTCTGAGGTTGTTGATCTCTTCGGAGAGATCCTCCCGCCGGCGTTCTCCCAGGTTCGGGTTGTACTGGCCCCTCTGGCTGCTGCAGGGGGAGTTGGAGGGGGAGGAAGGATCGTTGGGGGGAGGAGGAGGCGGAGGTGGTGGGCAGTCGGGCCCCAGGGTGATGGTTGGGGTGGGAGGAGACCTCCCGCGCGTAGTAGCTTCACTCCTGTGGCAATGGAGGCCTGTGTCCTGGCCTCCGCGTCCACCTTTTCGCCTTCTGGTTTTCAGAAGCTTTTTGTTTCTGTAAGTGAAGATAAAAGCATAAATTCAACACATACATTCAAAGCACCACAATACGATGTATCTGCTAAAGTACTTTAAATACATGAGTATTTAAAGTATATCTTTATTCCCCTTGTTTACATCAATAGTTAATAAACAGACCAAAGCCCCACAAAAAAGATGTGAATCAATTAGGACTGTGGACAATGAAAAGCATCCTCCTCTTTGATGTCCAAATGATCCTTTCCTCCTCAAGAATCACCTGTTCATCATAATTTAACAATATGCAACTCTTATAAGCAGCATGGTTACCTTTACTGACTAATAACGTAGAGACACTCCAAATAAGAAACTTTATAAGCAGAGCAAGAAACCTTCAAGGCAAAGATGCCAAAAAATTATGTAAAATAAAGCCAAAATGATAACTACTTGTTACTGGAAAAAAACAGCTGCTATTCCAGCCAATAGAGAACCAAGAAAAAGAAAGGGGGGGGGATAAAATCACAATGACTGTATTCATCAACCCATCAAGGGGGGGCCCTTTGGCCCACTGTCCCTACCCTGATCCACCTTTATAGAGAAGGTAACTATGAATGGTTATCAAAACAAACAACAACTGCCACAAAGCCAACAGAGAACTGTCTAAATTTCTTTTCAAACCCTAATTAGATTTCCCCTTTGGGACAGAAATGGTACTGAGCAGCAACCTGTATATACTGGTTTCTCTCCTTATTATGCAGTCAACCAACAGTTATTGATTGATGCCTCTTAGGAGTAGCTAGGCTATAAAATAGAACATTCAAAGAATCCCAGTAATAGTGTCCCTCAAACTTACAATGAGGGTTTAATTAGATAATGCAAGGAAAGCACACAGTGCATATTCAACAACTGTTAGCTGATATTAATAAAGTTATTAATAAAAACAGAAACTTTAACTTTCTATATAATGAGGCTGAGATTAAAACAGGGAGAGGCTGCAACTATGGCAACCTGGGTCCCATATCCCACCTAAAGATACTCAGTTTTTTAAAAAAAAGACTGTGTCCATAGGGGTGAATGACTGTGTGAGGGGGAAGAGAGGAGGGAACTTAATGCCCTAATTATGGGTAGGGTGACAATAAATTACACATATATAAATCAGCACACAAGGGCACGTGTACTTCCTGGAAATAGGGTTAAATTCACTTAGAGTAATTATTTTAACACATCAATGATTTTAAAAATGGGCATTGAGTGTTCATATTTGGAAAACTAAGAAAGTGCTCAAAACTTTAAAAATGGAATATATAAAGCCGGTAGACTGCCTATTCATTACATTTTAACTTGGCAGTCCTTGCTACCTGTTCCTTTCTGACCCACCAAGACAAAAACAGACAGCAAATTAATTATGCAAAATAAAGCCACAAAAGTAAACATGCTATTTCGAGGAGTTAGGTGAAAAACTGCTAATATTTCATCAATCGGGTATGGGCGGGGCGGGAAGGTGATGGTAATTAAACATGGTGCCTGGCTACAGAGAAATACCCCTTCCTCCTCCTCTTTCTGAGACCCCTCCAAGTTCTTTAGCCCCTCCCCTGCCCCAGCCCCACCACCCACAGCCATTTCCCCTTATGCCCTGGGCTGTTTGTTCGGCCTCTTCAAGGAGGCTATGCAGCAAGCAGAGTTCTTAAGGGACAGAATTACTGTGCCATTTTAATATTTTTAAACTGTTACTTAATTACTTTAATAACTTAGACTACAGAAACAATTAACAGTTGACATTCAAGATAAGACATTCAAGTTTAGAAAAAATGAGATGTAATTAACACATCATAGCCTGTGACATTGTTTCATGTCCAATTGCTTAAAGACGATTACATTGGTGACAATCAGAATATGAGATCACCAAATAATGCCATTTTTATTAATTAAATGAAGTGTTTTAATGCCCCATTAAAAAGCAACTAATAAGCACAGGTCATTGTGTCATGTCATGATGACTGAGGTGCCAGTTCTGTCATCAAAACACTAATACTTTCAAAAGTTAGAGACAAGACTTTGGAAAAGGCATTTTACAGCACGGCCTGGAGCAGGTCAGAAAGGTTAACCACCTATATGTCAATCACAGTCACTGGGGTGGGCTTTATTGAGGCCCAGGTCTGATGGTTTTCACATCTGCAAAAAAAGGACAGGAAAAAATAACAATACATTAGGAAATCAGTAAACAATCACTGAATTGTTTATGGAAACAGAAGATCAGTAAGACCTTAAAATTCAAATGCTTTTGGGGACAGGAAGGTAATAGAAATGTGAAAAGAGACTGGACAACAGGGAGGGGCTACAGCTATATCACTTGGGGATGAATACCTCCCCCCGCCCCTACAAACTCTTTTAACTCTTGTATGATTTTTAAATCCAGTGCCAGTCAAACATTCAGGGCCTTATTTGACCTGTGAGATCACTAGTTTGAGGTCCCTAACTTTTACCAGGTATCAGGCTTAAGGCTCCCACCCCTAGGGTTTGTAATTTTGGGGTGGGACTCTTAAGTCCTAAAAGGGTCAACTGCCCAGAACAGAGTTGTTTAACCATTAAAACTGATAGGGTAGTGGGCAAGCAAGTTAAGAGCTGAAGTAAAGTTTACAAATGTTTAAACAGCAACTGGAGCACCAGATGACAGGCAACAGGGGCACTGTGACTTGATTTGAATGACAAGACTATGGCTGCTTAAATGCCTCCTTAGTAGGGACTGGATTGCAGAGGCAGGTTCAAGAGGCCCCATTCCTAAAATAAAACCGCAAAGAACACACAGCATATAGCTAAGCCACCTGGGACAGATGCCACCTTTACACATGAAAAACAGTTCAGTATCACTCTATTTAAGAAGTAAATACATTTGATTAATCTTTGGCTCTTCACAATGATTTTTGAAACTTTCTATTCCCCCCACCCTACCCTCCCTCAATGCCCCCACCAAAGACACCAAAGCACAACAGTAGCAAAAAAACCATCACACGTTAACCATCACACTAGTAAATGATACTTCACCAAACAATGCTTAATTGTTTTACATTTGCAAATGTCCACATTTCTTTTTGAGAACTGTACAGTTGATGAAATGCAAATTCTAATAATATGCACATTTTAAAAACCATTGTTTTGAACGTCTTTATAATGCAGACACAGAATTTCCAAAGAGAAGAGGGGTTAGGGCAGCAAGGTGGGTAAATGGAACCTGGTGATTTGAAGCTGTAATTATGATATGTTATCCATATATCCATAGACTATATACTTGTTGGAGGCAGTGTGTGTGTAGGGGGGTGACTGGTGGGGACTGACAAATTTGGGGAGCCAATGCTTCCAAATGCCCCTGTAACAGTCCTGGTTCATGGTCTACAACATATGGAACCAGGTTTTAAAATTTCTTCATTTACTTAGAAACATAAATATCTAACTGGCAGTAAACTATAAATTTGTTTTATACAGATATTTTAAAATGCCAGCTAAAACCGTCAATCTGTATTTTGTAATGTAACCACTTTCTTACATTACACAAATTTTAAATATGACAATTATGTACCATTAACTAATCCACTTGCCCCAAATTTAAATAATTAGCTTTGCTTTTTAGTTTATAAAAAAGCTAATTATTTTTAGTGTTTTGAATTAATTTAGGTGTTTTGAATTATAATTACAGCTTACATTATTCAAACTTAAAAATGCAATTTTTGTGTGTGTAAGATCCTGTTAAATGTGAGCAAGATAAAACAAGCAGCGTCTTGGACAACCCAGGACAGCAAAAACACCACAGGAAAGAGCCCGGAACAAAAAACCAGAAAACACCTGCACACACGGAGGAAGACACTGAATAAACCATTTTACTCTGATCATTTAATGAACGCCAACAATATGCCAGACCCAATTAATAATATGTAGGCAAGTCAGCCAGGGCTAATGCCCTAGAGATTCCAAGAAAAAAATCCAGAAACACACATCATCCTCCTTTAGAGGCCAAGCCAGTAGCACCAACAAAGTGACTTAAAACTCCTGTGAAACAAAGTTCAAGTTCTTTATTTTGTATTCACCAAAGCATCTGATTCCATTGGGTCCCACCACAAAGGTCCACTAGTGTGTCCAAAATACTTTAAAAAGTTTACTTTAAAGAAATTAAATTTTTATTAAGATTTTAAAAAACCTCAAAACTTAAAAATGTTATTTTATTTTTCATTTGTAGTAAAAACATTTAGCTAGACTGCCTTTAGAGGCGCCAGCCATGTCAGTTTGGAAGCACCCCCTCATATAACCCACTATCAGGAATTTAAATTGTGGGTTTATGTTATTTAATATATACAAAGTGCTTATAAAACGTGGCTTTTTAATGCCATGTATAATTGTTATTGTTGTTAACTGTCCTTATATATTATTATTATATTTATTAGACACCAGTGGATAAAAGGCAAAACCTGCGCAGAAGAGAAACCACAGCAGAGAAACCGCAGGAGGGCGGGGCTGTGCAGCCAGGCTCAGGCAGCGAAGGTGCGCAGGCGCAAAAGACGGTGGGGGGGGGGGGGTGGAACGTGATGAGATGGTTGGGGGCTCGCACTGCGCAGGCACAGGCGCCCTCTGGAGAGGCGGGGCCATAGGCCAGCTCAGAAGAAGCAGGCTCTGGGTGGGGCCAAGTTTTGAAAGGCGGGGTCTGGACGAGTTACCTCAGAGGAGGCAGGCTCAGAGAGAGGCGGGGTCTGGAGGTGCCACCTAAGGGAGGGGGGGTTCAGGGGAAGGTGGGGTTTAGGGAAGCCGCCTCAGAGGAGGCGGGCTCGGGGGAGGCGGGATCTAGAAGGCGCGCTCTGGGAAGGCGCGCCACAGAGGAGGCGCGCTCGGAGCAGGCGCTGGGCGGCGCTAAGCCTGCTCTGAGCAGATACTGCAGAGAAGGCGCGCTAGGATGGGCGGGGCGGGTCTAAGACGGGCTGCGTGCCTCTCCCAGGATCCCCCCTCCCCAAACCCCTCCCACCAGCTTCCACCAGCCAGATTCACTTCATGCAACAAGAGCAATCACCCCCAGATCCAGTCCCCCACCACCACCCCACGCCTCCCAATACTAAGCACACCAACAGTTTCCACAAACTGTTGCTGGATGCCAATTCGCGCCACCACGACAACTACACCACCACTCAATCAAGTGCAACTAAGCAAGGCAGCCCCGCCACCACCAAAAGATTGCCTTTTACGCTACAGTCAGAGCCCCTCCACTCCACTGCCATAGCAGGAATGGTGTGGGCAGAATGTTAAACACTAATTTTTGCCCAGGGCTCCATTTTGTCTAACAGCACCATCATGCAGAGAACCGTCCTGGAGAAAAACATAGTGGGAGCCATTCCAAAGGTGTGTGAGAGACAAAGGGTGGGGTTCCTCTAAGAACAGAGTGATCTTACTCTTCAGCTCCTGTCCGCTTCAACTGGTTTCTTTGTAGCGCAAAACAGTACAGCTGGTCTATTTCTGTCGCTGTTATTCCTCTGTAGCGCATTTTAGGTATACATCGTTCCACAGCTCGTGTACCTCTGCGGTTCCTGAGTCTCGTAGCGCAACGAAGCGCTGTTGTAGTGCTATCGTATCATTTTTGTAGCGCTAATCTTCCACAGCTCACATTTTGTAGCGCATTTAAAGCGCAAATCACTCATCAGTCTGTGGTTCATAAATCGCGGCAATTCATAAATCGCGGCAGTTCATACTGGTTTCAGTGCAAAAGAAGCGCCCATCAGTTTATAGCGCATTGACGCGCCCATCGCTTTGTAGCGCATTGATGCGCCCATCAGTCTGTAGCGCATTGAAGCGCCTAGCGGGTCTGTGGCGCATTTGAAGCGCTTATCGGTTTGTAGCGCATTTGAAGCGCTCATCAGTTTGTAGCGCATCTGAAGCGCCAATTAGTTTGTAGAGGATATCACTTTGCAGCACATCTGCAAATTGGTCTGTAGCTCATGTCCGTCTGCAGCTCATGTCTGTCCGCAGCTCATATCTGTCTACCACCCGTATCTAGACTTAGGTACTAGAAATCAAAGCCCTGAAGGCTTGGATTCTCCACACAGTTTTGGGGTGCAGCCAGTGAAGGCGTGACAAGGTGTGTGTGGAGACATTCGAGGCGCTATTCCATCTCCCGTAGCTCTCGATAAGAACGGGGAATGAACGTGATCTTAAAGAAAAAGAAACATCCTCACCGCATACTCACCACGCGAGGACTCCTCTGCGAAGGCTGGAAAGACGGGGTCCCACACCTGTGCCAGGCGTGGGCGCCGCTGGCTGCTCGGCAGCCCGGAGTGGCTCCGGACGCGAGCCCGCTCAGCGGACCTTCCTCGAGGTTCGGTGGTCCGTCTCCGCTGGTCTCCTCAGGTCGTAGTCAGGTTTCTTCGACACACACCAACCGAAGTTGAAGCGCGTGTACCGGGAGCGCCGACCCGGAGCCTTATATAGGCTGTACCGAGGAGGGGGGCGCCAAATCCCAGCGTGCTCCGCGGGTTAGGGGGAGGGTGGAGGGGGAGCGGGGGCGGAGGGGATGGGGGGATGGGGGAGATGGGGGTGGGGGCGACGGCCCCGCTACACTGGCCCGCCACTAGAGGGAGTTCGGGATTAAGGAGGGGGGTGCAGGATGCTGATGCTGAACTGGCCGAGCTGGGAGGAAAGAAGAAAGGGAGGGGAGGGGAGAATCGAGGACGGCCGGCCTAGCCAGGCCAAGAATGCAATTGCCCTGGTGGTGGGAGCTGGGAGACCCTTGTGCTTGGACGGGACAGGGTCGGGGGACACGCAGGATGAGCCCCGCGACCACTGGCACCTTCTTGCTGACAGGTTAGTGGCCCGCGCGCGACGGGAGGTCCTGGGACCAACAGGCCGCTGCTTCCCCACCCCCCTTCCCGGGTTTGGGGTACCTGGGTGCATTTTCTGGGCATGAGCCCCTCGTGCTGCGGAGTCCCCAGTGCACGCTTCCTCCGAGATGCCCCGCACCCCACTTCTGGAACCCTGTGCTTCCCTTGCCAGGCTTGACCCCTGGCCTTTTTTCTCTGCGCCCCGGGGCCCCTCCCTGCCCAGCAGCGCCGAAATTCCATCTCCAGTTTCCGTTCCCATTGCCCCCCACCCATCCCCAGCAGTCTGGGTGATGAACCTCCTCGGATCCCTGCCTCAGAGGCTGGGGGTCGTCGACCATCTGGGGGTTGGGGGCTTACCTTGCAAATGGGGCTCTGTGGCCCAGAGGCGAGCCCTAGGAAATGGGTGTCGAGCTGTGCCCAGCTCTACCAACACACCACATCTTTTTTTCCCCCTTTTCTTGAATCCGATCTGGAGGGAACATAAAAATATGCATCTGACACGCCTAATTCTCCTTTCTGTCTAAGCGAATTTCTCGGCAACGGAAATCGCATTTTTCTTAGGTTTTGAGGAGCAGGGAAACGGAATCGTGAAATGCTAGGAGCTAAACAGGGCATTGAGGTCAGGGTTAACCTCGGCTGGGGGCCAGAGACGCTGAAAACACAACGGTTTGCCCCACCAAGTACACTATTTCGAGAAAGCGAAAACAATTAAAAACAGCTGTGGATGCCTCCAGTGTATTTGGCGGGCTTCGGAGACTCCCAGCTACGGCCTTTTGGTGATGATTACGAGGTTTACGCAGAGACATGGATCTCCCTGCAACGTTACGTTTTTCTAAATTTTGTAGGGTGAATGAATACCTTTAGTCACGGTAACCGCAAGTTTAATCCTTTGAAGCGCATTGCCAAGATTTGGCCACAAATATTTGTGTATGTTTATAAACGTATATATTTTACGTTAGAGAAAATTGCAATGAGTTACGAGACTAAAATACTGATGAGGAAGGAACTGAAATAAAAAGCCTTAACATGGATTTCAATTTAGGAAAGTGTTAGGCACTAAGAAAAGGGACAATCTGTTGATAATCTTAGTAAAAGAACTTTAAGTTAAAATGAAAAACCAATTGTCTACAACTGCGTGAGGTTCCTGAGACACAGATGAGACACAGATGAGATGTGTATTTAAAGGCTAAAATAGCAGATTTGAGTAACATTGCTACATATTAATTTGTACATAGAAGATAGATAAGAATTTGACCCGTTGTAGATGACAGAATGGTAGAGATCTCGGTTAAAGCCAGCCTTTCTAAGAGTAAACAAAACTCTAGCACATTTATTGAAACTCTGCTTTTTAATCAGAAATAAAATATTGACCATCAGATATATGAATAAATGAAGTGCAAATTTCCAACACTGAAAGATATCTTCCAAGGAAGTTGGGTGAATATAATTACAGTGTTTAGAAGTGCCTTAGTGTCTTTCCATGCTTAGGATGTTCACTCTTCCCTGCAATGTTGAATGCTTTCAGGATTTCTTATGTTTTCTAGAATACTGTTCTGGTGACCGCCAGACCTTCAAATTCTTCCTACTTTTTTAAATCCAGGAAAGTTACTTAATCTAGTTGTTTGGTAATTGATAGACATTCTTTTTGTAAACAATGAGATTAAAAAACAGGATAGGTGATAGAAAAAACTCAAGTTTAAAAATCAAAAAAGTTTGAACAAGTTTGAACCTATTCAAATTTTTATTTCAGAATGTTAGACAGGACTTTTTTGGGGGGGGTAGGGTGGAGGAAAAAAACCCAGCTTTAGTGTTTATCTTTATCATAATAAAAGTAATTCCTATTCATTGTACAAAATTTAGGGGGAAAAACTCCAGAAAACTGGGGGAAAAAAAAAACACCTCAAAAAGAAAATCAGGATCACCTGTAACCTCTTTATCCTGTGACAACCCCAGTAAACATTATGGACTCTACTTTCTCTATATACAGGTGCCTAAATAATGTATATTTTTCATAGAGTTGCACGTGTATAATTTCTAAAAATTAAAAATGGGATCAAGTTAATTTCCTCCATTTTTGTCTCTTCAAGGAGCCTTAGCTATCTAAATAACATTAAATTTTCAGAATCTTTTTTAAAATGGAAATAATAGTGATTACTTTTTCTAATTGAAATTTAGATGAACAGTAGTACAAAAATATTTAAAACCAAAGAACTGAGAGTTTCCTCTGATCTCACTATTCTAACACACACATAGTAATCTGGTATATATCCTTGTGTTTTTTATTCTCTATATATGAAAAAGTTTTTACTTTGCTTAGAAATAGATTTTTCTAAGGAAAAAAGCAACAATAGATAAGTAGCTTTGAGAAAAAAATTTAATCTAAAGCAGCAAAACAATATTAAACATAAAAACAAAAATACAATGTTAATAGGTAAATACTTGAGATGACATTTTCATGTTACCTAAAGCACAGAACAACATTAAAAATCACCCCCACATAAATACATAAGAATTTAAAACACTCTTTTGATATTTGATGTCATAAGTGAATTTTGGATTTTCTCAGATAGTTCCCAGTGTTATCTGTTTCTTACCCGTCTTGCACAAGATTACACGCATAGCAAAAAGAGATGCTAATATGCATTATTTACTTTATCAGATACTACTGGGCATTGTATGGGAACATTTTAATCCATTTTAATGAGAATTTCCTGTGGATCTATGAAGCTGTTGATTAACTACCTGTGTTTAACTTCAAGTGTAGTAGGAAAATTGTATTTCAAATCCAAGTGGGATGTTCACTTGTCAAATAATAGCTTTCTAATTGGATATTTTACTTATTTAAGACAATTTGCCATGTATCTGTGAAGCTGTTGATTTACCTTTTATATTTAGCTTAATGTCTAGAGTAGGAAAAATGTACTTCATAAAAAGTGGAATTGTCACTTGCCAAACAATAACTGGACTTTCTAGTTAGACATTTTATCTGATTTAGATGACAGTTTGCTTTGGATCTGTGAATCTGCTGATTTACTACATGCATTTGACTTAACTTTTAGTTTGGTAGGAAGAATTTATTTCTCAGCAAAGTAAAATTTTCAGTTGTCAATAATTAATTGGACTTAATACTTGATCATTTTATCCATTTATTATAAAGAGTTTGCCATAAAAACTGTTGATCGACCTCATCTATTTACTTTAAATTGTAGTGTGGTAGGCAAATTGTTTTTCTAAGCAAAGTGGAATTTTCACTTGTCTCTCGGACATTGAAAATTAGCAAGGGACAGCACCAGAAAAAACTGATGAGAAAGATAGCGCATATCCAGTTTCTAGCACTGGTTTTAACTGATGAAAACCAGGCTTGAAATAAAATGTTGAAGCAGTGAAGAAACCTTGACATGTTAAAAAATTCTCCGTCAGTTATTCAGATGGGTCGGGGTTTTAAGAAGTGCAGTATTTATGGATCGCATTTTCTCTAAAATAACCAGACACTTTGTTTTTTCTTCTTTTTTACTAAGCGTCCATGCTTACTCTGTCTGGTCCCTTTTCTTTTAACTTACTGTTACCTCAGTTCTAAACACCCAAGGGTAGATTCTGTTGTTGATCTTATTACCCACTCTTGGTGTAAAAAAGGACTCTACGTGAATAGATAACATATGTTTACATGTCCGCTACAGATCCCTGGGCTGGAGCTCTGTGAAGTCCAGAGCTTCACGGAAATATTAACATGATGCTTTTTGTTTCTTTCTGTCCTTTCCAGCTTCTCCAACAGAGACGTGACAGAAAGACCGGCAGACACGGGCAGGCAGGCAGGCAGAGAGACATGGACAGATAGACACACGGGCACACACGCACATGCAAGACATCAAGGCTTTTTCTCAACTTTAGGATGCAGTTCTTCAGTTTGCTGCCTCCCTGATTTCTAGAAATAGTAAGCCATAAGCAGCACTGCAGAATTGAAAAACGGAAGCTAGTGTTTCTGAAGATCAACAAGTCTTTTCAAGTGACTGGTTTTCCCGATTGGGGTTTTCAGGATGGTAGAATCAGATAGAGGCTCAATGCTCTTAAAGTTGTTTCACATGGATGGCTTCTGAACAGCTTCCACGCACATTTCTGTCTGAGCAAAATTCCGGGGACTTCAGGTTTTCAAACAGTGTAACTATAGTAAAGGCCGTATTGAATAAAAAAGAGTAGAGTCTCCACAGTCTGACACGAGAACAAACATTTGCACTGATGTGCCTTCCTTTCTAGTCTTTGTTCCATGTGCATATGTATTTTCACCTGACTCTTAGTTTTTGTGTGTGTAGATTTTTTACACTTTGCTTTGAAAGATAAATGAATCTTGCTTTCAGCTAAGCATTTGTCAGGGCTTTTCGGAGGCTCTCGTATGTAAGATGCTGTATAGACAAGCAGGATGGCTTTGTGAGCCTGGGGCAATCCGTGTTGGTTACTGGGTTTGGGTCTGAGAGTGGTCCTAGGTAAAGGATCGCAAGCCTTCGCCCTGGGTCTTCTCTTTTTCAACATTTTTATGGAGAGCTTTGATGAAGTTCTAAGATGCTTGCTTTAAAATCCATCGTTGACTTCAAAAGTCTATTACAAATAGATAACAGAATTCAGAGTTAATATGGTTTAAGTAGGCTGCTATTTAGAAATATATTTTGTAGCAGTAAATGCCTCATAATTCATTGGCCTGTATAAAGGAAGGAGATGACTTTATATGGTAGCAGTTTTTGAGGAGAAGGACAGTTAATATGAACCAGTGGCATGGTGGCTGCAAAATTTAAAAAAAAAAAATCAAATTTAGATTCTAGTAATAGTACAGTGTCCATACGTCACAAAAATTAATAGTAGCCTGCTCTAATTAACCACATCTGTGGTATTGTGTCCATTTCTGGCTGTCACATTTAAAGAGAGACATTGACAAATTAGACAACTTCCAGAACAATCCGTGGGGATGGTGAGAGGTCTGGCAATCTTATCATAGGAGGTATCCTCAGAGGGTCTGGAAACGTTTAGCTTAAAGACTAAAAGTAGACATAAACTCTCTTCTGTTTGCTTCAGAAAGCAGAACCAGCTGTAGTGGGTGAAAGATAGAGATGGGTTTCAACTTGAGACCTTTCTAACAGTGAAGCTCAAGAAGGGAATCAACTTAGCACCTTTCTTGGTCTCTTTATTTTCAAGTGCCAGAAATATTTATCTTTCTTGCAATGAATATTTAATTTGAGGCCATGATAACATTTTAGTGCAGGACAGCAGAGACACAGTGGTGTCGCAGTGTAAACATTTTATTTTTTCTGATCAACTGTCTAAAAGAAAGAGTAGTCCTGTGGGTTGCAGGTTGATTTCTTACAACTTGCAAACAGCTGCAACTGGACATTTTAACGCATGCTTTCCTCCCTTCTCATTTCATTTCAAACGTGAAAATCTGAGAACTAAAGTGGCTTTCAGTTGCTTCCTGAAATTGTTCCTTCCCTGGTGTTTCTCGCTGCGGGTGTCCGGGGGGCGCCCTGGGTTAAGGGGGAGCAGACTGCTGCCAGCCGCTGGTACAGGACAGCTGAGCCCTACGCTGCTAGAGCCTCTTACCCAGGGGAAATGTGAGGCCATTCTTCTTCCTTCTGCAGTCCCCTCTTCTATGTCCTTGTAATACATAACAGTTACAATTTTTAGCTTTTCACTCGCAAAGAAAACCTTTCAATCAAAAGTAGGCCGCTGACCTTGTGCTCTTTTAACTCCCTTTGAAGTGAGCCTGGTTCGTCACTGCCCTAGGAGCACCGGCTTCATGTCTCAAACATGTCTTGGGGCAGATTTTCTTTCCACCTGCCTATGGGTTGTTTATTTTGATTACTATCTCCAACTGTGAAAATGTGATTGATTGCTCAAAGTTCCTTAGTGGAGTAGGCACACAGGAACTCAGTTCTAAGAAGTGGTAAGCCCAACACGTCTCACTCCGCAGTGACGATTTTTATGCCTGTGAGTGACCCTTGAAAACTAAGGGGATTCTGATGACAAATGTGAAGAAAGACGACACCATTCTTCAGGCATCTTTTAAAATCAACGTTGTCATGCTTCTTTGACTCCTGTCCCTTCTCCCCACGCCCAGAACTTTCTCCTCCACTCAGATTGTGAGTTCAGAGATATGGTCACTCGAACCCTGAATATGTGAAGTGTATTTTTAATGTTAAACATGTTCTCTTCTTATTTTCTCTATCTTTTATAAAAGTGTAATGCACTTTTGTGGGCTTGTAGTAATGTACTGGGCAGCTTGCGACGGCTGATGGCCCGGCTCCCAGTTGTTGAAGATGCCACAGGCGTTCCTGAGCTGAGCTCATATTTCCGAGAGAGAAATGCTCAAAGCCTGAGTGCCTGGCTTGTCAACGCTCGTGCACCTGATCTGCAGGCGGCTACTTGCAATTCCTTGAATGCAGTACTTGCTCCTGCTGCTGGGTTTGGGAAGTAAATAATCCCGTGTTTAAATTTTAAAACTTCAGGAAGTTACCTTAGGAAATAAGCAGGTTGCTACGAAACATGTACTGCTGGTATACTTGTTAATGTTATATTCTTGCCAAACTCAATGTTAGAAAAGTGCTGTTTTCTTCTTGGGTCACTTTGGTAAGAATCTTACGTTTTATGTCTTCATCTGAGAATTCCTATGCAGTGTCTATGCAATAGTATTTAAATGTGTTTCATCACTTTAAAAGCACTCATCTTTAGCATGTCTCATTTTCTAGTTAATTGCCTTGGACTAATCAGTTTTTTTAGACTAGCTCTTTGGCATTCTGTACCACGGATATTGCCCCGGCTTGTGTTGTGACACAGAAGGCAGACATTTCTCTTTTCTGACAAATGAAGCCTCTCATTTCAAAAATGTTTAGGAGTTAGGCAGCTCCAGTGTAAATTCTTTCCCATTCTTTAGCTTTCCACTCATTCATTTGGTCACCACTTTGATTCTTATGGAGATTTGGAGTTCACTGTCAATTTGAAAGAAGGGATCACAGTTAATTTTGCTATAGCAGTTCAAGTGAAATATTTTAGTTCTCTGGGATTTCTTCAGCAATAGGCATAGAAGTAAAAGTTGATTTTTTTTTTTTTTTTTACCTTGGAATGCAGAGGGAGAGCAAAATTAGCTCCAAGGTTTTTCATTTTTCTTTTCTCCTTAGCAAATTGGCGCTCCTCGCTGTGCAGAAAAATGACAGTGGCTTTTCTCTCCTCTGAAAGAGTTAATCGATGTAGCACTTTACCATCTTTCATCTTCTGTAGTTACAGGGCTGATTCTAATCAAAGGCCAGTACTGCAGAAGTAGAAGCAGAACAGGTTGCTACATGTGCTTATCAAGATTTGAGATATACATTATTTTTGTCTAGCCATTGACACTATAGGAGTTTAGCTTACAAAGATACTCCTTTGGGTGATGAAAAATAAAAGGATAAGGATGTTTATATTGATGGTAGTCAATGAAAAATTAGAAAAAATAGTGGCTCCTCTTACTAACTAGTACTTTTTTTATTCAGTTATTTTTTGAGTGTTGACTGGTTTTGAGACTGTGTTAAATGCTGTGGAATACTCGGTCCTAGATTAGGGAACTTTTAAACTAGGGTGTTGACAAAGATTAATCAATCACACATATCAATGTGCCCTTAGAACTATGGTAAGTGTTACAAATACTAATAGAATTTCTAAGCAGGGGATTTGGCCAGTCAGGGGGATTAAGGAAGGCTTATCTGAGAAGGTACTCAGACCTGAAGGATGAGTAGATGTGAGTGAGGTGAAGAGGAAAGGTATATTGGAGGTCAAAAGAAGAGCTCTGTAGAGGCTCTGTAGCAGGGTGCCCTAGCAAACAGAAGGTGCTCTAGAAAGTCCTGTGAGGTTGGTGCCCGGGTAGAAGGGGAAGCACAGTATGAAGAGGCTGGATGCGGGGCCAGGGAGCAAATTTTGCTGGACCCGTTAGACTGCCTTAAAGAGTGTAATCTTCATCCTAAAATCTAAAGCCTACCTCTTTGGAGGGCTCTAAGCAGGACTTGATCAAATTTGCGTTTCAAAAAGAGCACTTTGCATTGTGATAAAAGGATTGGAGGGGTCAGAATAGAAGCAGTAGTTCCAAGTCTACTTAGTAATCCAGAGCAGAGAGGAATAGATGACCTCCCTTGCTAGAGTAGTGGTGGGGAGATGAAGTTTGGAAGAACATGTTGAGGGGTAAACAGCAATAGGAGTGGGTCAGGGGTTGAATTTTGGGTGGAGGGTTACCAGAGACGATTTCTCTAGGAAAAAAAAAATCAAGGATGATTTCCAGATTTCTGTTGTATTCACGAGAATGAGTGGTGACGCCATTCTCAGGATAAGGAATGCCGGAAGAGACCAGACTTTAAGGGAAAGATTGGGAGCTTGAGGTGATGATAAATAAATTATAATTGAGCCACAAAGGGTAAAGCTATGCAGTCTTACAATGTGGTATCATGTAAATGTGTCCAAGATACATGCTAGGGAAAAAAAGTGTGATTACATCATGGATGGAAAAGCATGGTATGTGTGTGTTTATATGTGTTTGTGTACAAACATCCATTTATATGTGCATAGAATATAGAATGATGTGAGGACTGTTGAGAGGGGATACCCTTAGCAGTGGCGTTGGAGGGACAGCAATAGATATGTAGGAAGGAACTTTTATATTTCATACCCTCCTGGTTATACTCTTTGGATGTATTACAGTGAAAATGTGTGGCTTCTATAATAAAGAAAAATAATGACAGTTCAAATAAGCACTCATTATTACTGTATTACTATATTTTTTTTATTTTGGATAGAATTTTTTCCTACAGTTTTACTTCCTGAGCCCAGTCACTCTTACTGCTTTGCCTTTTAAACCTTTCCCACTAGATTGCACTGTTAGGCTAGATTTCAGTCTGCATCGTGTTTTGTATTCTGCCTTTCATTAATTTTAATAATTTTGAAACAGTCCAACATTTTGCAGATGGGGACATTAAATTGTTATGCATATAACTATTGCATGTTTTATGTATCCCATTTTCAAAGATCTCAGTGGATCTCAAGGATCTCCTTCTTCATCTAGTATTTTTGAGATAGAATATAGATAGTACTGTATCCCGTCAGTGAAAATCCAGTATGTGCCTTGCTTGGGCTCTTAAACCACAAAGAGAAGTGGATAACCCTCCCTTCTCCACAAACTAGTCTATCAAACCAATGCTTTTTCTTTGATTGGATGTTTCCGTTTTTCTCTGGTTTTGATATGTGATGCAAAGTTGAATCTTGTGCCCATGCAGTTTTTGCTTTTGTGGCATTATTTCCTCAGAATAAATACCTAAGAGTTTATGACAGTCAGATAGTACAGATGTCAATATAACTTACTTCTCATTCCACCTGGCTTTCCTCCGAAGGGTTAAACTGCAGCTCTCCACCAGTTTGCCTTGGCAGATACTGGGAATGAAGACTTGCTACCATGCCATCTTCTTAGCCCTGTGGAGCCTGGAATGGTTGGAACCCCTGGGCGTTTGTCTCGGCTGGAGAGCAGCCTCCAGCGTTTATTCCGCTCCGCCATACAAATATCATTTTTTCATGTGTCTCCTGACTGTGAAGGAGGAAAAAAAAAGAAAAAAGAATTCTGTATTCTGTAATGCCAACTGCAGTGACAATGGTTTTTTATTTGAATGTCTGTTTTTTAAAAAAACAAAACATTTAAAGAAATCTAAAATTTCCTTCATATTAAGTGAAGTTTAAGTGTAATAACAACTCAGTTTTTTGAGAATGTCGTCGTGCGCTAGGCACTCTTGTCAGGGTTTTGTGTATATTCACGATGTCTCTATGAGGTGAGCACTGTTTGGTTTTTACCAGTTGAGGAAACTGAGGTTCAGAGACTTTGAATAACTTGCCCAGTGGACAGAAACTGGGATTTTGAACCCAGGTGCTCTGTCTCCAGAGATGCTGATTTTAAACACTAAACACCAGCCTTTCTGTGTTCTTAATTTTTATTTCACTCTGAAGCCTAAAATCTTACCAAGCTTATGCTAAAATTATGACATTCTAATAACTTTACATTATATTAAATAATTGTTTATGTTCTGCCCTGCCAGGCTCTGTGTTTGAACAAAGTTTAGAGGCTTCTTATTCTGGCATTCTCGGTTTAAATTCTTGCTGTTATACTTCTCTTAGGAATATTTTTCCTTGACTCCCTTGGAGGTTGGGGTAGACAGTTCTCAGCAAAGCCATTTTTCTCTCCGTAGGTTCCAGCTAACCTTTTAACTTTCTTCTTTTAATGAATTGTTTGTGTCTGTACCTAACACACAGGATTAATTTCCATGGGCATTTCCTTGTTGCTAGTTATTTCTAATCTAGCAGTCAGGGAAAACTTATTTTGCTCTAGAAAGAAAAATAAGTTGAAGAGGACTTACTGGTAATAATAATACTATCTCAAATTACATAAAATATATAGTTCACAAATTGCTTCCTCATTTAACCATTTGGGGATAGTATTGATGAGTAGATGATGGAGTCTTTGCAGTCAGCCAAGAAAGGGGTTCAAAATCCAACTCGGCCTCTTACTAGACATATGATCTGGGATTAAGTCATATAATTTCCTAGGAGTTCTTATTCTTATTTTAAAATGGAACTAATAATACCTATTTTACATAGCTGATGATGTAGGGATTGAAATAGTTATATAGAAAACCTTTAGTACCTTGCACTTAGCATATAAAACTTGGTAGCCAGTGATAATGTCAGCTAACGTTTTTTAGAGAGGAAAATATAAAAACAGGATTTCAGTATAAGAGACAGTTTACAAAATATTAAGGACAGTTGCATGAAAAAGGGAAGGGAAAACAGAAGGCAAAAGAGAGACATAATGATATGGGGGATGGTGAGAGAGGGGAAGAGATGAGGGGGGCATGAGCTGTGTATCCCATCTATGCTCCCCTTTGTGTTCTCGTCTGTGTCCCCTTTGAGTGAAATAGGAAAAGAGTCTGATGAAACAGTGGGCAGAGAAAGACTTGACAGTTCGGTTTTAAGGTAAGTATGTTAACGAGATTACATTTCATTTGGCGTATCCTGCTATTTACTTGAACAGTGATGTCGGACTAAGTTACTATTTATTATTTCTATCCCTTGACATTTTGATTAGATCATCAGCAATCAGTCACTATTCACAACTCTTCAATGGCTTTTATTAAATAGCAAACCCCACCTCCCTAAGTCAGCAAATTATTCAGGTTTGGGAAAGAGTAGTGTTTCTTCAGACAGTGTTTACCCCCGGCCAGATGAGATGTAGTCACGCTGCTACAAGACTCCAGATGAATCGTGGAACCTTAAGACAAACTTTAAGTATTGGATGGTTTCTAGGGAATTTAAGGTCCTGCCAGCCACCATTGGATTCATTCAGGCTTTGAGGAATTTTGAGAGGGAGCATTGAAGAATTGGTTAAATTGTATACCATGCTTTGTTAGCTAATTGTGTGACTGTCTTAGTTTGGGCTTTGTAAACACAAGATTCATTTTATTCTTTGCTTTTGTGTTTATGAATTAGAGCAAAACTCACATCCAGGTACAACGGTAGCTCATGAACCCAATGAGCACAGTGGAGTTCCTTTCAGGATTTCTGAGGATGGTCCACTATCTTTGGAAAAAGTCCAAAAACCAGTCTATACAGGCTGACATTTTTCTTTTTAAACACTAGATTTAATCTTGAAATGTAATGTATAGAATAAATGTTTTAAAAATTTGAGCCATTTTTTCCCATCCTAACAAAGGAAATTTGTTCTCATAGAAAAAAATGGGGTGATCTTTTTCAATGAAAATCAAAGTTATTAAAATACTAGCTTTTTTCCACCAGTAAATATTCTTCATTTCTTAATGTACAGATTGTAATAATTTTCTTTTTTTTAATTTAAATAATCTTTTAGTCAATAAAGAATACATTTCAAAAAGTCTTTTTTTATTAAGCATAAATGAACTAAAGGGGAAATTCAAGATCTAAGGAAGAAGACCGTAGTCACCATTATAGAGATTATAATAATTTTCTACACAAGAAGTTAGTTGGGTTGATCCATGATCTTGAATGCATAACGAAAAATAGATATTTCAGTATTACTGAGATTCTTCCCTCAAGGCATGGGACTTGAATCTTTAAGCAGACATGTTATCCATTGTGTTGTGTCTTGCCTTTATTGATGCTGTCTGGTAAGCAGAGGCGTAAGAAGTTGTCTTTTTATTGAGATTTATTGGACTGTGGTCTTACGTGGTCAAAGTAGGACTTTAGATGGATCAATATAAACTTTAAAAAAATGAACATGCTCAAAGCAATGCCAGCCTTAAAATAGAGCTTTATTTTTAAGATGTGTTTGAACTATTTTGTGCTGTGCTCAGTTGCTTAATCATGTCCGACTCCTTGCAATCTCATGAACCATAGCCTGCCAGGCTCTCCTGTCCATGGGATTCTCCAGGCAAGAATACTGAAATGGGTTGCCATTTCCTCCTCCAAGGGATCTTTCCTACCCAGGGGTTGAACCGGTGAATCCTGCATATCCAGAATTGGCTGGAGGGTTCTTTACCACTGAGCCACCTGGGAAGCCCTTTAAAATATATTACCCTGCCTCTAATTTTTAACAATTGAAGCACCAATCAGATTTGAATTTTGAAATTTGTCTGTAAAAGTGAAGTAGACTGCACTTACACAGGACCTGGAAAGTATGAGCCATGGTGTGTGGGTTCACCCAGCAAGGGTGTACAGTGGCATTAAATCTTACGGGTTTAGTGAGGTTCTGAAAGCCACAGAGTGTAAGACCAAAAAAATTCCATAAACTTAAGTTACCCTAGTCAATCCTTTAAGCTACTATAAAGTACATATGTGTAGTTTTGTGTGTATAACTGAAAAATTACTCTTAGGCACAGCATGGTCTGAGAACCACTGGACTAGAATAAAGAAAGGAACAAAAGGGGTACTGTGTGGACACCCACCCCATACTTTTTTTATGGTAACTTCCCAGTCGATGAAGAAGTCTGGAACTCGGACAGTGCCTGCTTGCTTGCAGGATTTACTCCATTCTGCTTTCACTTTTCACTTTCATGCATTGGAGAAGGAAATGGCAACCCACTCCAGTGTTCTTGCCTGGAGAATCCCAGGGACGGGGGAGCCTGGTGGGCTGCCATCTATGGGGTTGCACAGAGTTGGACACGACTGAAGCGACTTAGCAGCAGCTATAGGATCAAGTGTCTGTAACCTTCAGACATGCTAATACATTCTCTTGGTTTTGTAAGGATTGAACTAGACAATCTACATGAAAGCACCTAGCTTGGGACTAAATGATGCGATAGATTTAAATGTAGGTGGTGTTTGTCAGGTCCACATAGATACTTTGTTCTTTGAAGAGTTATGTAGGTGAATTTGGCCACCTGCTTTGCGTCTGTGTAGGTTGAGATTTCTCACTGCCCAGCAGTGACTTACGTGTTCTTGCAAATTGGCTACACGACTGAAGTGACTTAGCAGCAGCAGCATGGGCCAGCTGGAGTTAAGAGAGAGTGACGGTTTAAGTGATAAGGTTACCCCTACATCTGGCACCTTTGACGTACTTGGTTGAATATCTCATATACTCTTGGGTTCTGTAAAGCTTCTGTTGGTCTTCTAGAGTTCGTATTTGTGTGTGAGAATCACCTGATGAAATTGTGTCACCCATCTCAGCTGGACTCTCCATGGTGGAATCGTGAATATGTGTTTTAAAATTCTTTGTTATACATTTGATAGGGTGTGTGAGAATATGTATTTTTAGAGAGCTGCCCAGATGATTCTTATGTAACCAGCAGGTTGCCTTTGGAACCCAGCAATTAGGAAAAATTGGGGGGTGGGGTATTTTGCCACAAGAGACCATGAACACTTCTGACCCTATTTCATGTTAAATTCCTTGGGAAATGACTACGGTATTCTTCATCTAGATTTAAAAGGACATAACTTCAGTTTTTAGGTGAAAAAACCATTTATTAGGCGAATCAGCCATGAGATTGAGCTTTTAGAAGATAGAAAATTAGTATACTTACATTTGCATGATTTAAAAATTCAATACCAACCAAGTCATTTACTCACTTGGGATGCTAAGGCCTTTGCTTTCCACTCCCAGGTATCACTGAAATGATCACCTGGGGTTTTGTTCAGTTGTTTATTTTTAATAACTTGGGTTTTGAATTGTATTCTCTTTTCATTTTGGAAGGGGACTTGGTATGTTTTGTAATTTAAAGTTCAGAATTTTAATTTAAAGTTCAAAATTCAGTTGAAAAGAAAATAAACTTTTCATCTCTGATTCGCTAGAGTGAGGAGCCCTTTCACCATTAGGTGTTCTGTACCCCCAACAAATATCTGTGTTCACTTGTCCTTACTCTCTGGTTCATAAAGTATTTTCTTTACTTATATATGCTTGGTCGCACCTGTTCTAATTTTTCTGGGATTGTGTCTTGTCATTTATGCTCCTTTTCCTTACACCTTGTCTCTCTCTCTCTCCCTGTGTCTTTTCCTCAGCTTATAAACACAGTCTGTCTCCCCACACTAAGAGGACCAGCCTTTCTACCTTGCTGCTCTTCAGTCTGCCATATCATTTTATTTCTTTGCTTCCCTATTCTGGCAAGTATTCCTAAAAGATTCACTGCATCTGTTGCATCTACATCTTGGTCTTTTGCTTCTGGTTTTTACTCTTATCACTTTATTGGAGCTCCACTTTAAGGAGTCACCGCTGACGTCTCCCTTTTCACATCTAGCCGTCATCTTTTCTACGCTCTCATCCTTTCTGACCTTTTCACAGTAAGTGAGGTTGTTGATCACACTCCTTTTTGGCATCTCTTCCGTTAACATGAATGTGACACTTCAAGCTCAGTTGTCCAGCCTCTCTGACTGCTTTGTCTCTTCCGTCTTTGCTGAATCATCGTGGGTTTTGGCTACGTGAATATATTTATTAACATGTTCCTCTGCCTTTTTTGTCCCTTTCACTTTTTGTGGATCCCTTCTTGCTGTGTATTTCAGCTCCAGAAGCTAGGGCGGAGGTACGGGGTGCACCCAGGGGGATTTGGGGACTGAGCTAAACCCAGAGGGAACATATCTGAGATGGCTAGAGGGAAAAAGAATGAGATGGTGACCCAATGTTGTAGTTAGGGAAATGGTACCCAAATATCAAGTCTGGAGGATAAGAATGAAGGATGGGAGAGTAAGCAATAAGACTGGCAGTTTGGATAATTGGGAATAGGATAGGCAAGTAAGCCAAGAACGTTAATGTATATCTTCTCCAGATCATTTTGTACCTGACAGTCTAACACAGGTTACCTGAGGGCATGATCTCTTTAAGGAATTACACTGGGGCTTTGGCTTCAGCAATCATTTCTCTGGTGATGAACTTCAAATCTTTATCTGAAGCCTGCATTAGGTTCTCTTATGAACCAGAGCTCTATTTCCATCTTCCTCTTAGCTGGTTTCACCTAGATATCCAATTGGTACCCCAAATTTCACATACCCCAAATTAAAGTTATCATCTTTCTCCAGAAATGAACTCCTTTGGGGGCTTCCCTCGTGGCTCAGATGGTAAAGAATCTGCCTCCAATGCAGGAGACCCTGGGTTGGGAAGATCCCCTGGAGAAGGGAATGGCAACCCACTCTAGTATTCTTGCCTGGAGAATTCCATGGACAGAGGAGCCTGGCAGGGTACAGTCCACAGGGTCGCAAAAGTGTCGGAAACGAAGAGACTTGCACTCACTCAGTCAATATAGTACTGTTCTGTGTCATTCTGGGTCAAACATTCAAAGCCATCATTGATTCTTTTTTTTACCCACGTCTAGCAATTTGGAAAGGATTGTCAGTATTATCTCCCATGATGTCTTATAACTGGCCCCACCTTTACTCTTCCTTTCTTCAACCTCTGATTTATGTTGATTGCTCCTTTACATTCCAGAGACAGCCCCTGTTTAGTGTCCCCTGCTCCGATTCTCTGTTCATTGCTGCTGGTGTAATGTTTCCAAAACTCAACTATAGATTTAAAAGACACGTTAAAGTTATCGTAATGTTCCTCACCAGGGAAAATTGTTTTCCCTCCAGTAGCACTTACGGTTTCTACCACTGTGTGTATATGTGTAATTGCTATACATATACAGTATACGATATATTTCTATACGTGCATATATATTGCATATATATATATTTATATTACATCTCTCTTGTGCACTCACCCAGTCATGTCCGACTCTTGGTGGCCCCATGAACTGTAGCCTGTCAGACGTCTCTGTGGAATTTTCCAGGCAAGAATACTGGAGTGGGTTATCATTTCCTACTCCCAAGGGATCATCCTGCTGCAAATATTGAAACTGCGTCTCTCACGCCTCCTGCATTGCAGGTGGATTCTCCACCAATGTACCACTTGGGAAGGGGTTATATAATATATATATATATATTTCTATATATGACATATGTATTTCTGTACATGAAGCATCAGTCCCTATAGACTGTAAGCTCCTTGGAGGGCAGGAACTGCATCTTTACCTTGTATCCCCACATATTCCCTGTATTGACATGCAACAAATATTTATTGAATGGAATTCAGTAGCTTGCAGGGCTGGAAGGAATCTGATCCCAGTTAATAAGTAATAGGTAATCTGTGATAGTCATTTTATTTTGACATTAATTTCTTTTTTTGTGCATTTGTTTCATTCTGAAAAGCTTTTTTATTAAGCTGTGCTGATGGCATAAATGGAACAGTTAAATGGAAGACCAAACAGGCCAACAGTTTTATTATCAGCAGAAAAATGACTGCTGGGAAGAAAGATGGTGAGTTTAGGTTATAATCTGAATCCCTTTTGGGGAGCTGGTAAATGTCCGCTTCCAATAGTCCTTTTGCTTTTTTAGTCATGTGTGGATTTTTTTTTTTTTGATAAATCAATCTGAAAAAAAAATGTATATTCCTAATCTTCTAAACCTTATAATCGTCTGTGTTCTTAATCCGTTATTCTCCAGGTTTATTTTTTTCCTTTGCTGTAGTTTTGCCTTTTTTTAAAGCTAAAAATAATACTTTGTTTTTAACCTATCCAGTCACTAGCTTGCCACTTATACAATTTATTGCAATGCAGTTATTATAACAATTTACTTGTAACATTGAAAAACATTAAGAAGTATGTTTGATATAAATCTCTTAAAAACAGTATTTGCATAACCTTAGAAAAATGGTCAAAAGTCATAAAATATTTTGGCTAATTATCAATGATTTTTTGAATGATTTTTGTTGCAAAACCAAATTAGTATATTTTGCTATTAAATAATTAGATGTCATTTGTTTTCTATTGCAAAGATGTCCTGACCCTGGAATGATTGACTGTCCTTCTAAATTTTTCTTCCCTATCTTTAATGTGTCCATTAGCAATATGTCAGGACCTTTGAAATAATGCATTTCATCAGGGAGAAAAAGACTTACTTAACAACGGAAAGATTAGTTGTTTTAAAAATATCAATTATCATCTTGAGCTTTCACTTAATATTTCTGGATTATTTGTCTTTACAATCCCTCTTAACCACATTCCTCCCATTCCCTCACCTCCACCCCCAAATTTCTACTCTATGTGGTCAGGAACAGTAGCAGAACAGTAGGTTGGTTTCTATAACTTTGGGATAATCAAACTATCTATTAAAAAATAGCAATTTAAAAATACTTTGAAAAGAACAGGAATTTTTTGTGATAAAATGGACTTACTGCCATATAAGACTTTCTTGGTATTTATAGGAGTGATTCCTGGCTTACCTCATTTTCTTCTTACATTTCTGAGTTGGGGTCACTAACTTTTTTCTAGATAGCATCAAATTATTCCTCAGCTGAGGTCTTCTACTCCCAGATCGATTTCACAGTAGGACCAAGGCTCCCAGGATCTCTTCTGCTCTTTTGTTTTTGAAACAAACCCATAAACACCTTTGCATGTTTAAGGAATTTTCATCTCTAATATCTAAAAGAAAGCAGTTTTGTGACAGTAACTTCTCATGGAGAGTTCGCAAAAATTTGTTTTAAAAAGCAGTAGATGCACTTGTTCTAGGATCTAAGCGATTTGTCCCATAGCCATTTCCCCACACCCTCCTTAGATATTCTCAAGGAATTTTCTCTATTTCCTTCAAGGTATTCATTTCTGAATACTTGATCTGCGTGCGTGTGGGCTAAGTCGCTTCGGTCGTGTCCAACTCTTTGCAACCCTATGGACTGCAGCCTGCCAGGCTCCTCTGTCCTTGGGATTCTCCAGGCAAGAATACTAGAGTGGATTGGCATGCCGTCCTCCAGGGGATCTTCCTGACCCAGGGATCGAACCCACATCTCTTACGTCTCCTGCACTGGCAGGCAGGTTCTTTACCACTGCGGCTGCTGCTGCTAAGTCACTTCAGTCATGTCCAACTCTGTGTGACCCTATAGACGGCAGCCCGCCAGGCTCCCCCGTCCCTGGGATTCTCCAGGCAAGAACACTGGAGTGGGTTGCCATTTCCTTCTCCAGTGCATGAAAGTGAAAAGTGAGAGTGACTAGCAGCACCTTATCTGGTTGTTCCTTAATCAAGCTGAGGGCCTTCAGCTTCTTCCGCACATCCACTCTTCCTGTTATCTAATCTTTCTAGTTATGGCCCCAGATTTGGCATCGTATTTCTATTCTGTCATCTTCCAAGGATTTGGGATCTGCCCTGATTACTGCTGCTTCACATGAAATCACCAAAACCCTTCCTCTGGACTTCACACTATTTTGCACTTACCTGCAGCCTTCTTTTTCCTTTTCTTTGGTTTCCTCTTTTTAACTTTGATCTCTAGACTTTCTGTCCTCTTTTCAGCATGTCACTCCATTCCTATTTGATTTTCTATTGATACTCTCTCACCAGCTGTTAAGCTCAGTTGAATCCTCTGCTATGGTGGTATTCTTAGTGAAATATACTATTCCAAGGCTTTTACTGTCACATTTTTCAGAATCTCCAAGAGATCCTTATCTCTTCCTGCTCCAAGCTTCATGCTCCCACTGGCCCTCACAATGATTTTCTCCTTGGAACCTGAGCCAGAACTATAGTTCTCAAAATAGAAATGGTCAGTACATCTTGAATCTGCCGAGGCAACCAGTTCAGTTTTCCATGTTCTCTTATTTGCCCAGTTTCTCTTGAACTCACTCTTTAGCTTTTTCTCCCTTCCTGGTCTCCTCCTCTAATTTAAATCCTATTATTATAGTTCTGCATTATTAAAATATCTACATGCAGCAAGCACTGAGTTTACTGTAGTGGGGTATAATAATGGACGGCCACCAAGTGTATTACCTTATGTTATCAAAATCAACAAAATGCATAACTACTCCCAGTTCAAATTCGGGCTTTTCCTCTTTCTAGTCCTGTAGACTTGAACCTGTCCCTCAGTCTCTCTGGGTTCAATGTTGTTGACTCTAAAATTGGAGGACTGAACTTGTTTTTATGGATGGTAACTCTGGTATTAACTAGCAGGAATCCTGGGTTGAGTAGAATGCTGAGGCCATATCCAAATAGGAAGTGATGCAATGACCTGTCCATTAGTAGAGAACAGTGTTTGGCACATCCCGACAGGATGATATATAAAGCCCTTTTCAATTGCAGTGTTCTATGTGACCAAGTTTATTGATTACCAATTAAAAATGGTTTGCAACCACTTTCCAACTGACATTTATGAAAAAAATAACAACAACAGAACAAACACATGTGATCTTTCAATGGAAAAATCAAGATATTTAACTCCATGTCGAAAAATGGTTTTAGTAAGTGGCTTTGGTTGGGGAGGAAAAATCTTGGGAAGAAACCTTTCCGCTTTTTTGTAGAAAAAAGATCCAGGTAGTAGTTTCTTTTCTACCTCATGTAAAGAAAAGTGGTCCTATCTCTTAAGGGAATGACGTTTGAAAAGGCAATTTAATGCCTTCCCGGTGATGAATTCTATCGCCCAAGTGTGGACTATCTGGGACTGAAATAAAAACAATAGCTGACCACTGCTGAATGAATGGTCTTCAGGACTTTGATGTTGAGTAAACTCAAGGGGTGAAGGGCAGACTGCCGAGAAAAGCTTTTGATTCTAAGCCAAGATTTATAAGGCTGGACTGATAAAACACACAGTAACTTTTAAAGAAGAAAAAAAAAAAAGCAAAACAGGTTGTATACCAGCTGGATATTAATGCCTTTCAAAATATTTTTCTATAGACATTATCTGCTTTAATAATTAAATTTCAATTAGACTATAGAGATAACACATTGAAAAATAAATTAGGGAGAAAACCATATTTATATCAGTCTCTGAAAACCCTAAAATGAGTTCTCTTGATGCAGAGATAGCAAAATGGAATTCATCTCTTACAATCATTCTGATTAATCGGTAGAAGCTTATTGGAGTGCTGTGTATACAGGGCTCTGAGCCTCATAAAGAGCTTTTAGATATTAAAACTATAAAAGAGAAGGCTGCGGCTGCTGCTAAGTCACTTCAGTCATGTCCGGCTCTGTGCGACCCCATAGACGGCAGCCCACCAGGCTCCCCCGTCCCTGGGATTCCCCAGGCAAGAACACTGGAGTGGGTAAAGAGAAGGCAAAGGTTATTTTTTCTGTCAGCACTTAAAACTTCTCAATTATCAGCGAAACTCATACAGTAAAATAGGTTTTCAGTGATTGTATTTTTTGTGTAACTTTCTTTTTTAATAATAATCCAATTCTTCACTTTAGCAGAGAAGTGTCTCTTCTATAAATAGGATTTTGAGGAATTGGGAAATTTAGTTGCTTCGGCAAAAGTTTATTTGAGAAGCTGTACCAGGTAAGTGGCTATTCAGTATTATCTTTTATCTTAAACATATTTAAAAGTCGTCTTCATCATTTTTATCCAAAATTTTTTTCAAATAATACTTACTATTAAAGCAGTACTGTGAGCATCTGAAAAACATTCAGTCTTATTTAACTAATTTGCACTCGGTTAAGGCACCCTTGTCACGCTTCCCAGTGAGTAGCTTACAAGAGAGGCAAATTAACAAAATTGAAATGCTCTTGTAAACAGGCTTCAATTTCTTATTAATAAATTACTTATTTTAGTGTGTTATAGTCTTAGACTGATTTAGCTATTGCTAAGGGTAATAGATCACTTAATCAATAGTTCTCTTTGTTTAAATTGTGCAGTGTATTTCCCACCCAGCAAATATGTAAGAAAGTATTTTATAGAGCACATTAAATCCATTCATTTTGATTTGACAGTTTGTTTATGTAACATATGGATTAAATAAAGGCTTTCTGTGGTACACTTTTTTTTTTATCTGAATACATTTAATATGTAGAGTTTATGCTGCCATGTCCTCAAATCATGGCTGGCTCCCAATTATAGTAAGATCATCTTTTCAGAATATACTGTGTCAATGAAGAATCGGGAAATATGCCACAAAAGGGTCTCTGGGTTGCCAAAAGAGATGTGGCAGATGCAGGCTTCTTTTTTTTCAGCTCTAGCAGAGCCTTGTGAGTGATACGACAGTACAAATTTGTTCTTACTTTAACATGCAATCCCACCTCATTTGGTAGTCTGGTTTCTAAGCCTGCAGCGGATTAATAGCTGCAAATTAGAAGGCCCAGAGAAGCAGTTAGAGGAAACATTACTGACAGCAATGAGAAATGACAGCTGACAGCTTGTCTACAGATGAGAAAACAGAAAATCTATAAAACGCACAACCTCAAATGCATTAGCAGACGGCTACCTGCTAAGCACTAGCATGATCGGTAAATGTCAAGGCAACCAAACGGCCCGTAAGGGCGTCATTGTATACTAGAGCGGAGTGCAATAATTAATGTGCTAAATGATGATCTTATACCCATAATGAAAAAGGATCGACCACCGAGTACTTTAGAAAACTCAGCTCTCTAAAATGTTTCCTTCCTTGGGGTTCCTGGTAAACTGAGATTTTACCGTATTCTCTTAAACCACAAAAAAAATTAGAAGATGATAATGTAAGTGGACCTTTGAAAGTGATTAATTTGTTGATAAGCATTCTATGAGAGAGAGATCAACATAATATCTGCCTAATAAAGGTCACCTCGATGTGAATACTGACAATCCTTTATGACTTTTTAAATATTTCAGAGGAAAGGAGGCTTTAAGATTTCAATCTAGCTGAGACTTGGTCCCACACTCAGCAGCCAGTTTATCTTTATAGTCATCTCCTCCTTCTTGATGCAGACAAAGGGCTCTTAAGTGTTCTCTGGACGTTTTTGTGGAGAGTGGACTTTATATATGTCTGTGCACATGTATATGCCATTGAAAAATCATTTTGATAATTGTGAGTGTCCTGCTCTAGATCCGTTGGCACTGTATCACCACAGTCCTTTCAGATTTGATGTTTGGTTAACTCATGCAGATTTGCGTTTGTTTTTAAGTAATTGTAAATAAGCACACACATGTGCACCCTTCTATTTTCATCTCAGTGTTGCTCCCATGGGGAGAAAATTTCAAATGGACTATTAATAAAGAAAGACAGGATGCTATTTAGCTAGCATGAGGTCCCACTTTATTGCTCCTGCCATCACGGTCTGTTATTTGGTTCTTGGCTCTCTGTGTTCACATAATATACATTGTTGAAAATGGTCTGTAGTTTCTATGCCTTATGACGAAAGCATACAGAGAATATAGTTTTATGGAAGGATTTTGCTGGCATGTTAACAAGGGATTTTGGAGCTGCATCAGGACGGTGAAATATTACCCCAACCACTTGTGCCCACATATTCTTTTGCTCTTCTTAACTCAGATATGTAGTTTTTCCTGTAAAAAATTCTGTTACTTATGACTACCTGTTTTCAATTTTTAATCTTTGCACATCTAGCTACGCTTGTGGTTTGAAGATGATGTTTTTGACCCCCTGTGAGTTGGACTTTTGGTTTAATTGTTTTGACCATTAATGGTGATGGATTTGTATGGATTTAGCAACAGACTGGTTTCCTGTTTCATTTGTATCCAATGGCATGTGCTTGCAGAGGTGATGGATTTGCAGCCCTAGACGATTGCAGAGCCATGCGATACACAGAGCAGCCAGACCCTGTGACCTCAGCTTGATTAGCACGACACAGTATGCTTGTGTATTTCAGAGAGACTGTTCAGCGTATTTCAGGGACATGTCTTTCAGAGATTCTTCAAGTGTTTAAATTTGATTTTCAAAACTTCCTTTGAGAGAAAACAGTATGCTCCAAACTTACTGTTTGTGAGGACTACCTAAACATCTGTGAGTGCAACATGTGTTCACTGTTAAGGAACAGCCTTGGTTGGTGTTAGTGCAGACTTGCTCAGTATTGTTTGTATAGCCCATGTTTAGAATAGGAGCTCATCACTTTGAATTCTCTGTGTCATTTGTTGTTTTTGAAAGGAAGCTAGGTGTAAATACTGCCCCAATAGCCTCTATTGAAGAGCTGTTTGTTTTCCAAGTAACAAATGGGAAAGGTAAGGTAAAGGGCACTTCTCTAAAATGTTGTGTGGGTGCCCATCATTTAAACTGATGCTACAGAAAGGAAGTATTATTTTCACAAAACATAGTGGCTTAGTCATTTTCCATTTCTAGGTGATGAATGTGCTGTACATCTGTATCATGTTTTCCTCCAAGTGAATGGCATACTATACTTAGAGCGAAGCAGAGTCGCCAGGGTAACTGACCAGCAAGTATGCAGTTCAGCAGATTGCAGAAAGGCACTTGAGTACACATGAATAAAGAAATGTGCATGTCATCTTAAAACCCAGGAGGGCCATGGTAGATTGTGGTTTGGCTCTGTAGATCATAGAAAAAAATTTTTGTGTGTGAAAGCAGAAAGTGAGATGTTCTATACTAGTCCTTGAAGTGAGATGATAAGCAGTGACAGGCTCCTTTTATGGTTCCGTTTCAGGCCCAGCCGCAAGCCATATAGGAAAAAGAATCAGTTCAGTATTATTTAATATGAACAACCTTTCTTTTTGATTTAGAAGCTAGCATTTGCTACCTTATGGCAGCAGAAACTAAGGGAGACTGTTAGTAGTTTATAATGTAAATGAAGAATGGTAACCCATAAACTGCTACACACATATAGGAATTAATGTAAGCTACAAAACTGAAATTGAAGTTAAGCATTATATATATTTAGTACACCAACATAAGAACTGTTTCCCTGTACCTTTTGCTATGTATTAGATTGTATTAATCCATTCAGTAGGCATTTATACAATTATTCACATATGCCAGACACCTCCGAGGTACCCAGAAAAACAAAGGTAAAGTTCAGTGCTGGACTTCAACATGTTTTTAATCTCTAGAAAGAATGAAGTGGATAAACTCTGAAGAGATTCTTTAAATTATGTAAAGCATTCCTGTGCTTAGGATGTAAGATTGTGATCTAGAATTTAAACACCCTTCTGTATAGCATGAAGTAACTTCTCAGCAGGAGTTTACAGCTCTTTGTAATTTGGTTCTTCTTCCCAGTTTTCCTCTCCCTACCAGGATCTAGCATCAGTGGCTTAATTCCCTTTCTCAAAAGGACCCCACAGGCTCCCACGATTGTATCTTGCATGTTTGACCACCGAAATTGTCCATCTCTGAGTTTCAGAATCTTGCTGGTGCTCAAAAAGCCATATTGAATTCTACTTTTTCCATAAACCTTTAGCAGATCTTTCCAGCTTCCATTGCTCCTCACATCTTTCCAGGTCTTGCCACAGCAGTTTGTCTCTCTGTGAGTCATACCTAGTTAGGTGAGTGTCATTGTCCCAACCGGAAGGGGAACTCACAGAAGACAGGGATTGGGTTTCCTTCATCTTCACAGTCTCCATAGTACCTAGCACTCCGGGGACACTGGAATATTGATTGGTGAAAAAGCTCCAGTTCTCATCCCCACTATATTTCTACGGTGTATTTGTTCATTCTTTTTTTTTTTTTTTTTGGAATGAGACCATATTCACAGGTGAGTTAATTGCTCTTGGTGCTTAAAACCATGGGAATGCTTCCTAGTGCTGGTACAAAACAGGTCTGGAAGCAAGTCTCCCTACAGACCTAGTTAACACCTATTTGCTGCCTCCCTCCCTCAGTTACTTTAGCTTTTGAAGTTGTGTTTTCCGTAGTAAAGCTATGGATACATGAAGCTACCAGCCAAATGTTTTAGTTCAGTTCCTCATTTTTGGCAGCCATCCATGGAACTGCAGGGGCAAGTTTTCACAGATACAGCAATGTTTTTTGTGAGTTCCTATTTTTATGCTGAAAAATTACTGTCAGTCATTTTACTCTTCAGAGCTTTTAGTTAGTTGTGAGCCTGGAGTGAGCAGCCTTGGGTTCTTAAGGTTAATTACTACATTTACAAATCCATCAGGGACTAAGAGAAAGAACTTGCCTGATAGGGTTTATCTGTTTAAAAATTGCAGCCACTAGCCAAACAAGAAGATAGAAAACCAAAAGAGATTGGAGAGGTGACAAGGGTAATGGCAGTAATGTGTTGGTGGAGATGATGATATCAGAGGGAAAGAAATGATAAGTTGAAACTAATCAAACCAATTTAGTCATTTGAATGTACTCACATCATGTGTCTTCAGGAACCAGTAAATCATAAAATCTGCCCCATTTCACTTAAAGAAGTGATTTGCCCTGAATTTTATTATGTAATTGTTATTGCTTATTTAGGAGATAGCATAATAGACTAGCTTACATGTATGAATTATTAAATGTCAAGATCAGGTAAAGTGGAATAAATCATTTCTAGGAGAGATATGAGAACTAATACTCAAAGAGTACTCAACGCCTTTTTGTAAGTATTTCTGAAAGTCACCTTATATTTATCAATGGTATTTATGCTTTGTCTGGCAAACAGTTAATACAGTGGAGATTCTTACCATTTAAAACTTGCTCTTTATACTTTTCTTTGAAAAAAGGTAAAATGAAAAAGATACTGTAGCAATGATATAGTTGACCACTTCTCATGATGTATTTCATTGGTAATAATCTCCATAAAAATTACCAAAGAGATGTTGTGGTTGTCTTTATTATTTAATAACAATTTAAAAAATTAATTGTGCCTAAATCTGCTGACATAGTGCTTGAAAAGTCTGTAAACACACCAAGTTGAGAGTTGTTCCATGTTTTGTCCTAAAACAAATTTTAACTATCTTGCATGTTGCTTCATTTTTCTCAGAAATGCCTCTATAGTGAAACCCGGTTTGACAGTGTAAGTGAATCTGCAAAAGCAGACCTCATTATTTGTCTTTCTGTCTCTTCTCTTGCCTTTTTGTTTGCAGTGTACACTATTTTCTCCAAGGTACACTCCGATCGGAATGTCTACCCCTCTGCAGGCGTCCTCTTTGTTCATGTTTTGGAAAGAGAGTATTTTAAGGGGGAATTTCCACCTTACCCCAAACCTGGTATGTTCTTGGTGGGGGGAAAAAAAGAGGTTAATTTATTAAATTTTTTTCTTTTTATTCAGTGTGCATAATCCAGATAATGTTTAATCAGATATTTCTGACATTATTTGACATGGTCAGGATATATGATAAATTGATTGTTATAGGATATTTCCCATTGTAAGATTCAACATTTAATTACAGAAAATAATTCATTTTTGAATTTTGAAGAAAGCATATTTCTGATTGTCTAGTCTTGAGTTTTATACCTCTGACAAATCATCTACCTATATTCTCATAGAAATAATTATAGCTATAAAATTATGGTTTTCCACATTAAGACTTATAGTCTTACCTAGGACATTGACTTTTGGAAAATTATACACATATCATAGAAGAGAATGAAATAATGGTAAAAGAAAATTCTCAAAAAAACTTTTACAATATGAAATAATTTTATATAACTTCATGATAATATAATGGAGATTAATTTTTCTTCAAAGTAATACCAATTACAAAGCCTTATTTAATCATCTATTTGTTTAAATTACGTTCTGTTCAATTGTCATAAATGCCATCCAGTTAATGAAGATATAGAAAGAATAGCAAGAGAAAATATATTCTTATTATGACTCTTACTTAAGTAACAAAAATGAGTTTTCTGAAAAGTATGGCATAAATATTATTTTTGTAGATGATATGATGAGTAGTATATCTGAAAATACTCATTTAGTTAAGCATGTTTTCACCAGTATGCAAGAAAAAAGGCAATCTTTTCATCAATTATTTATAAAATGTTTTCTCATGAGGCATTGTACTTTTGCAAAACTGTATAGCTAAACCTTTTAAGCAGCAGAAGAAAACATATAGTTTCATATAGTTAAGAGCATAGTTTCTGGGGTCAACCAGGATTAAATTCTTGTTTCCCCACTTAATTTGACTATGAGGAGTTAACATGGAAAATGACATATTTCATCAGTAAAACTACGACTGTAATAGTACTACTTTTATTGGTCTGTTTGGAATCAGATGAAGTAATAGTGCCTGTAGAGGCCAGACACAGCATGAGGCTTGGCACATGCTAATAAAATGATGCTGTTATTATTGTTTAGTATTAATAAATGTCATGTTATTGAAGTTCTTTTAGATTTGGATTTTTCAACTCATCCTCCAGTGTTTTGGAATTACATTATTTTTGTTTTCATGATACTTTTATAATTTTGAGATATCCCTTAAGATTAAGTTGATAGTGTTCAGAGTTTAATGAAAGAAAGATTTCTCAAAAGAATGAGCATATGAACCTGATTTTCCTGAAAGTTAGTTGTCTGATTGATAGAACTTCTCTGCTGCCATGTGACCCCACGCCCCTCCAAAAAAAAATTAAAGGAAAAGATAGTTTGAAAAAAATTGCATGAATATGCTCTTCATTGCATCAGATTTCTAGACAAACTAAGCCACCAAAATGATTTTCTTCTTTATATGAGGTCCTAATGTAAATTCTCAGATGGATTTCTTTGGGTTTTATTTAATTTGCTACAAATGTTAAGAAAAAACTTTTTAGACAGACATATTTTTGTTGAAACTATCAAAGCAGCATGTGAAAATAACTTTTATATCTCACTTCTGTGTTTCTTACCTAGGTGAGATTAGTAATGATCCCATAACATTTAACACAAATTTAATGGGTTACCCAGACCGTCCTGGATGGCTTCGATATATCCAAAGAACACCATATAGCGATGGAGTCCTTTATGGGTCTCCAACAGCCGAAAATGTGGGGAAACCAACAGTCATTGAGGTAATTTACTTAGAGCAAAATTATATTCTTGTTTATTTGTAATTTGAGTTTCAAATGCAATTAAAGTTATGTGGCAGTGGTTTTCAGTATTTTATGTATGAAAACATATGAGATAACATTTGGAAATATACCATTTCTTTCTGTTCATCTACAGAGTTTTCTGTTTCAGCTTTTATATATAAAAAGGGCAGTCTAAATTAGTGAAAAAAATTAAAAGACATTTAAAATAAATAGATTCCTATGAATTCTATTTAAGAAGATGAATCCACTTATTTCCTCCAGATTTTAAATTCAGATTTCATGTTCATTCAAATACAAGCATTTAAACAGATGTCTTTTGAGCCCCTACCATGTACTGAGCATTATGATAGGTGTTCATGGTAGAAAAATGAATAGTAGCCATCCCCTGCCATGTCTTACAGTTCTGGGGTTGAAGCACTGGAATGGAAACTCAGACTTAGCCAACACTGACATAACTGTTATAATAAGAAGGTACTGTCTGATGCAGAGTTGTAAGAGGGTAAATAGAAATTCACTAAGTAGAAGGAAGGCTATTTTAGGAAGAAGGCACAGCACATCAAAATCTTAGAGGCATAAACAAAACCACATGGTCTTAGAGAACTTTAGGGGTAGTTAGAGGACAGCATGCACTCCAGAGGCCAAATGATGGGAACAGAGGTGTTGATGCTGATACAGGCAGATCTTGGAGGGCTCTGTAAGCCATGCAGATATGTTTGACCTTGACTTTGGGAGTTATGGTGGTGCTATAATTAATCAGATTTTTATCAGTACCTGACATCATACCTGGAAGATATTAGAAATTAAAACAATAAGGACTTCCCTGGCAATCCAGTGGTTAAATCCAGTAGTTGCTGCTGCTGCTGCTAAGTTGCTTCAGTTGTGTCCGACTCTGTGTGATCCCATAGACGGCAGCCCACCAGGCTCCTCCGTCCCTGGGAGTCTCCAGGCAAGAACACTGGAGTGGGTTGCCATTAAGGCTCCACATTTTCTCTGCAGGGGACATGGGTTGGATCCTTGGTCAGGGAACTAAGATTCCACATGCCATGTGGCATGGCCAAAATAAAAAAAGATATTAAGACAATAAAAACAATGATGACATCAAACCTTTAATGGGAATTAATTTTTTTTAATAAATGGATATAAATGCTAAAAGGTTTCACTCTTTACTATACCTAACAAAATCAGAATTACACTGGCAATTAATAGCAAGAGAGTTCTACAGTTTTAGGCCTCGATGCCTCTAAGATCTTAAATTGGAATTTTAAAAAAAATTGTTGTTTTTAATTGAAGGATAATTGCTTTACAATATTGTGTTGGTTTCCTCTGGATATCAGTGTGAATGAGCCATAGGTATACCTATGTCCCCTCCCTCTTGAACTTAACTCTCCAATTCTGTAAAGACTTACTGGTAGTGACCAGGGCACCAGCATCGGAACTGCTTGTGGAATTGCCAGGGGTTTGCACAGGTCATGGGTGGCATGTTTTCTACCACCAGAAATTTGTAGTAATTTTACAAATTCTGAGGAGGCTACACGCTTTGCGTTTTTCTCCAAAGTTTTAATCAGCCATGGGCTGTGGATATGAACTTCCATATTGACTGAGAGAAGGTGTTTCTTCATCTGAACTGAAGTTTGTATTAACATGACTTTTCAATGATGTCTGTCTATAAATCTGCTTTCTTAAGGCAGTGTTGATATAGAATATATGTAGATATAGGAAAGTTATTTGGAGTTATTGTCAAAATAATTTTTAAAATATGTAGTAAAGTTATAAAAGAAATATATAAATGGAAGTCACCACGTTGCTAGATTCAAAAAGAAAAACACAGTTACCTGGATAGATTCAAAGAAAGCATTGACTAAAATTCAACACTTCTTCTTGGTAAGAGAAAAGAAACTCTGAGCAAACTAGGAAAGCAAGTGAGCTTCCTTAACCTAATAGGTTATATATGGAAACTAATAGCAAACATCATTTTTTAATGGGAAAACACTAGGAGAATTCCATTTAAATTCAGGGACAAAACAAGGATAGCTCCCTTTATCACATCTATTACAGAATATTTTAGAAGTCCTAACCAGTGCAGTAAATAAAGAAATTTATAAGTGTTTGAAAGGAAGAAATGGAATAGTCAATGATATAAAGAGTCTGTAGGCTATTAAAATCTTAAGAAAGCCTGGCAGTAAGTTATAGGATTGATATAAAAAACTTAATCATTTTGATATTTGGCAAAACTAATACAGTTATGTAAAGTTTAAAAATAAAATAAAATTAAAAAAAAACTTAATCATATTTATTTATTAAATAAGTATTGAGAAAAATGCAAGTTTTTAAAAGATACCATTTTTAGCAATAAAATTCTAATGTACTTGAAATAAATCTAACAAAAGGTATATATGGGAAAAATTATAAAATTTTATTGATTTTAAATAGTGCCTGAATAAATAAAAAGCTATCCTATCATTCAAGGATAGGAAGACTCAAAATCATGAAAGCATTGATTTCTCCCTAATTGATCTATAGATTCAGTGCAGTTCAAAAAAAAAAATCTCAATAGGTTATTTCACAAAACTTGACAACTAAAATTGTCTAAGTCTAAAATTGATAAATTAATGACCAAGAAAAATCAAGACTTTTAAAGACTTTCCTTTTAAAGAGGAAAAAAAAAAAGGGAGTAAAATTTCTTTCCTTTCCAGATATCAAGATTTATTGTGAATCTGTAGTAACCAATCATAAGTTTGTATTGATACACGAATAGAGAAATTAACCAATGAATAAAGTAGGGAGCCCAGAGACAGGTCCATGTACTTAAAGAACAACAGTACATATCTAAAGAAATGGTACCACATATCACAGATTAGGAAAAAGGAAGCCTATTGACTGAAACTCAGCCGCATGACAAACATAAAATTAGATTCTTACTTCCCAAGAAATACAAAATTCATGTCTAGGTATATTGAAGATTTAGCAAATTTTTAAGCTATTATATAAAAATGTAGATTTATCTCTGGGCTTTCTGTTTTGTTCCACTGATCTGTATTTCTGTCTTTGTGCCAGTACTATACTGTCTTTATGACTGCAGCTTTATAATATAGTCAGAAGTCAGGAAGGTTGATTCACCCAGAGATAAATCCATGCACCTATGGACACCTTACCTTTGACAAAGGAGGCAAAAATATACAATGGAGGAAAGACAGTCTCTTTAACAAGTGGGAAAATTGGTCAACCACCTGTAAAAGAATGAAACTAGAATACTTTCTAACACCATACACAAAAATAAACTCAAAATGGATTAAAGATCTAAATGTGGGACCTAATTAACCTTAAAAGCTTCTGCACATCAAAGGAAACTATTAGCAAGGTGAAAAGACACCCTTCAGAATGGGAGAAAATAATAGCAAATGAAGCAACTGACAAACAACTAATCTCGAGAATATACAAGCAACTCCTACAGCTCAACTCCAGAAAAATAAATGACCCAATCAAAAATGGGCCAAAGAACTAAATAGACATTTCTCCAAAGAAGACATACAGATGGCTAACAAACACATGAAAAGATGCTCAACATCACTCATTATCAGAGAAATGCAAATCAAAACCACTATGAGGTACCATTTCACACCAGTCAGAATGGCTGCGATCCAAAAGTCTACAAGTAATAAATGCTGGAGAGGGTGTGGAGAAAAGGGAACCCTCTTCCACTGTTGGTGGGAATGCAAACTAGTACAGCCACTATGGAGAACAGTGTGGAGATTCCTTAAAAAACTGGAAATAGACCTGCCTTATGATCCAGCAATCCCACTGCTGGGCATACACACTGAGGAATCCAGAAGGGAAAGAGACACGAGTACCCCAGTGTTCATCGCAGCACTGTTTATAATAGCCAGGACATGGAAGCAACCTAGATGTCCATCAGCAGATGAATGGATAAGAAAGCTGTGGTACATATACACAATGGAGTATTACTCAGCCATTAAAAAGAATACATTTGAATCAGTTCTAATGAGGTGGATGAAACTGGAGCCTATTATCCAGAGTGAAGCAAGCCAGAAAGAAAAACACCAATACAGTATACTAACGCATATATATGGAATTTAGAAAGATGGTAACAATAACCCTGTGTACGAGACAGCAAAAGAGACACTGATGTATAGAACAGTCTTATGGACTCTGTGGGAGAGGGAGAGGGTGGGAAGATTTGGGAGAATGGCATTGAAACATGTAAAATATCATGTATGAAATGAGTTGCCAGTCCAGGTTCGATGCACGATACTGGATGCTTGGGGCTGGTGCACTGGGACTACCCAGAGGGATGGAATGGGGAGGGAGGAGGGAGGAGGGTTCAGGATGGGGAACACATGTATACCTGTGGCGGATTCATTTTTATATTTGGCAAAACTAATACAGTTATGTAAAGTTTAAAAATAAAATAAAATTTAAATTAAAAAAAATAAAAAAAAATAAATAAAAAATAAAATAGCACAACTACTGTTAAAAAAAAAAAAAAAAAAAAAAGATCTAAATGTAAGACCAGAAACTATAGAACTCTTGGAGGAAAACATAGGCAGAACACTCTCTGACATAAATGACAGCAAGATCCTCTATGACCCACCTCCCAGAGTAATGGAAATAAAGACAAAAATAAACACATGATACAAGCTTTTGCACAATGAAAGAAACTATAAGCAAGAATAAAAGGCAGCCTTTAGAATGGGAGAAAGTAATAGCAAATGAAACAACTGACAAAGAATTACTCTCCAATATACAAGCAGCTCAATACCAGAAAAATAAACAACCCAATCAAAAAGTGGACCAAAGAACTAAACAGATGTTTCTCCAAAGAAGACATACAGATGGCAAACAAACACATGAAAAGATGCTCAACATCACTCAAAACCACAATGAGGTACCATCTCACACCAGTCAGAATGGTTGCCATCAAAAAGTCTACAAACAGTAAATTCTGGAGAGGGTGTGGAGAAAAGGGAACCCCCTTACAATGTTGATAGGAGTACAAAGTGATACAGCCACTATGGAGAACAGTGTGGAGATACCTTAAAAAACTGGAAATAGAGCTGTCATATGACCCAGCAATCCCACTGCAGGGCATGGGCATACACACCGAGGAAACCAGAATTGAAACAGACACATGTTTCCAAATGTCATTGCAGCACCATTTACAATAGCCAGGACATGGAAGCCACCTGGATTTCCATTGGCAGACGAATGGATAAGAAAGCTGTGTATCAGATCAGTCGCTCAGTTGTGTCCGACTCTTTGCGACCCCATGAATCGCAGCACGCCAGGCCTCCCTGTCCATCACCAACTCCCGGGGTTCACCCAGACTCATGTCTATCGAGTCAGTGATGCCATCCAGCCATCTCATCCTCTGTCGTCCCCTTCTCCTCCTGCCCCCAATCCCTCCCAGCATCAGAGTCTTTTCCAACGAGTCAACTCTTCGCATGAGGGGGCCAAAGTACTGGAGTTTCAGCTTCAGCATCATTCCTTCCAAAGAAATCCCAGGGCTGATCTCCTTCAGAATGGACTGGTTGGATCTCCTTGCAGTCCAAGGGACTCTCAAGAGTCTTCTCCAACACCACAGTTCAAAAGCATCAATTCTTCGGCGCTCAGCCTTCTTCACAGTCCAACTCTCACATCCATACATGACCACTGGAAAAACCATAGCCTTGACTAGACGAACCTTTGTTAGCAAAGTAATGTCTCTGCTTTTGAAGCTGTGTATACACAATGGAATATTACTCAGCCATTAAAAAGAACACATTTGAGTCAGTTCTAATAAGATGGATGAAACTGGAGTCTATTATACAGAGTGAAGTAAGTCAGAAAGAGAAACACCAATACAGTGTATTAATGCATATATATGGAATTTAGAAAGATGGTAATGATGACTCTATATGCAAGACAGCAAAAGAGACACAGATGTAAAGAATAGACTCTTGGACTCTGTGGGAGAAGGCAAGGGTGGGATGATTTGAGAGAATAGCATTGAAACGTGTATTACTATGTGTGAAATAGATGGCCAGTGCAAGTTCGATGCATGAAGCAGGGCGCTCAAAGCCGGTGCTCTGGGACAACCCAGAGGCATGGGGTGGGAGGGCTTTTCAAGATGGGGGGACACATGTATACCTGTGGCTGATTCACATTAATGTGTGGCAAAAACCACCACAATATTGTAAAATGATTAGTCTCCAATTAAATTAATTTAAGAAATGTAGAGGAGTATCTTTCTGAATTTGGGGGTAGGAAAGGATATCTTAAATAAAACCTAAATATTTTTTACTTAAGAGAAATACTTGATCAAGTTACCATAGTAAACTTGTGAACTTCCATTCATGAGAAGAAAACTTTAAAGAAAAGACAACCCACAAACTGGAAGATAATATTTGAAATATATATAACTGACTAATAAGAAGTATGTAAACTATGAAAAAGGACACCTACAATTTCAGTAAGAAAAAGACATGAATGGACATTTTTACCAAAGAGAAGACATAAATGCCATTTAAGTAAAGAAGTTTACTCTCATCACTATAAGGAGGAATATTCAAATTAAGACTGCAGTGAGAATTTTACCCTCAGTAAAGTTCTTTGGCAGTGGATGTGGGAATTGAACTAATCACTTTTACATAGCTGAATATTGTGGTACCCTATGATCTAGCCATTCCACTTCTACATATGAACTTAAATACTTGCAGGGAATTCCCTGGCGTTCCAGTGATTAGGACTTGGTGCTTTTACTGCTGTGGCCTGGGGTTTAATCACTGGTCGAGGAACTAGGATCCTGCAAGCCATGTGGTGTGACTAAAATATAAAAAAAAGAAATATTTGCAAATGTCCAGCACCCAAAGGCATGCACAGTCATGTTCCTTGAGCAATGTTTGCATAGTAAAACATTGGAAACCCACAAACCAACCGAGACCCAGAAGTCCATCAACAGGAGAGTAGATAAATAATTCCTGGAATTATTATTTCACATAGTGAACACTTACAGCAAGAATGAAGTTAGACTTGCCTGGCAGCATGAATAAATGCTTTACACATAATGCTGGAAAAAACCCCACACCTCTGAAGACTAGTTTATGATCTTTATAGAGTTCAAAAGCTATCAAAGTGAACAATGTATTTTAAACATACATGCATGTATAATAAAACTATATTTAAAACTAATGGGATGATAAACACAAAATCCAAAATGGTTTCTCTGGTGGGAGAAAGGCAAGCAGCTAGGACAGAAGAGAAACACGTGTGTTGAGCCATGATTCACAGGGGTTCATTATACCCTACTACCAAAATATAAGGTTATGAATGAGTATCAAATAATATCTTTAAAAATGATGAAAACAGCATATATTTCATCTAACACAAGTAGTGTTTTATCTGTAAATAACTCATATCCATCTATAAAAACATTTTTAGCATTTTAAAATATTCTTTTAATAATATAGTGAAAAGATTTTGCATATCTTAAATTTAGTCACTTACATCCATAATTTATTCAGTAGATATTTATTAAGCATCTAAAATAAATCAGCCACTGTTTTAGAAATAAGGGATCCAAAAGTGTACACATGTGCTTATCTCTTAGCTATGAAGGGCTTCACATCATGATAAGTAGACTTTGATAGATGATATTATAGTATTTAAATATCTCATTAGAAATGATAGAAGAATTGAATTCTGTTATAGCTTTTAAAATTAAGCATTAAATATAAATCTGGATAATAAAATCCTTCCTCCTGATTTATGAAAATGTTCTTCACTCTCTTATGTCGCCTATGATTTTAAAAAACTTATTAGAATTAAGAAATGTACAATAATGAACTTTCTGATAATTATGGGAAGGCTAGCCAGAAGAATATTACAGTTAATTTGAAAACGTTTAACTTTTTCTCCCTGATCATTAGCTTTAAGATGTTATAGCAAATAATATTTAGTATTTTTTTCCGTTGAGAACATGATTAAAATTTTGCAGAGTAAACTTTTAAACTCATGAGCATTCCCAAATGTCTTTTGCTTCTTTGCAAACAATAATGCCCCATTTATTTAACGACTAGTCTTAATTTTAGTGTTTGGTTGCAAACCTCATGGATCATGTGTCCCAGCAGAGAGCAGCAAAGAAGTCACTGAATCCAAAAGAAATCTGACAGATTGTGGAGAGAGAACTTCTTTTATCTTTGTGGAATAATACACTTTTCAGAATATGTACTTTTAAATATTGTTAAAGTTTTAAAATTTTTAATTTCCAAATTCTGATTTTCACTGTTGTCTCAAAGGATACTTCTGATGAGGGTATATATTTAAAGCTCATATATGATGCTTAAAATCTTTGATACTGGTTCTGAGTGTGCAAGATATTTCTGTTGTCTTACTTTTTTATCTCAGTGTCAACTATGGCTGCGATTACTGCCAGGACAGTGCTGGGATGCTAAGACGATCATTTGTTGTGTTTTGGTTTTTGAGGTACCGCAGGCCTGTCTGAGTGATTTCATATCTGTTATAAAGTTAATTATTCTTAGATTTTTGAAGCCACATCCTGCTGTTGGCCTTTGCTTTGTTGTTTGCAGTGGCTGTTTCTGAGTTGACTTTGATGTAAGTTCATTGACTCCACAAACATTTACCAATATTTTTTTGTGAAGGAATTGATTTGTGGTTTTGAGCATGTGCCATCAGACTGTGATCCTTACTGCTGTGCTCCATCGTGAGATATGATTTCCAAAGGGGTCCTGACATCTCCTGACTGGTTGGTGTGCAGTTTAGTACTAAATGCAGAGAACACAGAGATATGCTTGTTTTAAAGTGCACTTTCTGGTATGATCCTTAAGTTCCATTCAAAAGTACAGAAATAGATTTTGTATGTTTTTTTTTTTTTTCCAAGTTTAGAATGGCTCTGGTAAGTAATTCATAATAGTTAATCCATTTACTAATGATGCATCTGCATTGCCACTGGCACTTAACAGTCTTCTATAAAAGGGTTTTTCTGATTTTAACTTGTTGTTTTAGCATGTTTAATAGACCTGACTAATTATCTATTTCCCATAATATTGCTAAAAGCTCTGATTCTTGTTGTTCAGAGAAGGAATATTTTGCAAGTATATAGACAAATAATGAAAATGGAAAGAACGACAATTTGTTTTCGTTTAGCCCTTAATGAATTTCATTTTTCAAATAACATTTCACTTCTTTAATATGACTTTCTTTTTCTAATAGATAACAGCCTATAATAGGCGTACCTTTGAGACCGCAAGGCACAATTTGATAATTAATATAATGTCAGCAGAAGGTAGGTATGGGAAAATACGTTATTGATTGTTTCCTTATTTGCAACAAGTATTTCACTTATGTTTTATAGGTATGTAAAATCTAGTTCAGGATTTTAAAGCTCCACATACCTACCATACCTAATGAAATAGTAAAATGTAGAAAAGAAAACAAGCAATAACATTCATGACAAAATATCATGACTTGTTTTGGTGCTGAAAACCTCAGGACAGGGAGCCAAATATAGAGGCCACTTATTTCTCTAGGCCTTGGTTGAATCATCTGTTCAGCGGGACTAATACCATTCCTCTTGTAACTCTGAGGTAAGGAAGCGATCATTTAAGGCTCAAAATGTGCTTGACGTAAGGCTGGTCATAGAATTCATCATTGGTATGATTTTATTTTAAAACCTATCATAGCTTGTAGTCTAGTTGTGTTGATGATAAAGAAATGTCAATGGAAATAAACCATCATTTGGGTCATCATTTGGGTCACAGTCTCCTTTCTAAATAGCTAATCATTTAGCTGGAGTAATTGTTGGAGTCCATCAGCAATTTAGAATTACACATGCTCAAATTGTTAAGTGATACCTTAGGATTTAGAAGGTTAGGGACACAAGAGTTACTCCGACACCTAGCATATTCTGATGCTGTTTTGGCATTCAGTTGGGAAAGACATACCCCTAAAAACTTTGTGGTTAAAATTTATAAATCATGGGATGCTATACCAGATATCATTTGTGAGGGTGATGGGAGAAGAACTGATACAATATTCCCCCCACCCAATCCCAGCACAGAAAAACAATTCTGTATCCTGGATAGGAAAATTCTTATTTCTTTTTTCTGCTGCTGCTGCTGCTGCTAAGTCACTTCAGTCGTGTCCAACTCTGTGCGACCCCATAGACAGCAGCCCGCCAGGCTCCCCTGTCCCTGGGATTCTCCAGGCAAGAACACTGGAGTGGGTTGCTATTTCCTTCTCCAATGCATGAAAGTGAAAAGTGAAAGTGAAGTCGCTGAGTCACGTCAGACTCTTTGCGACCCCATGGACTGCAGCCCACCAGGCTCCTCCGTCCATGGGATTTTCCAGGCAAGAGTACTGGAGTGGGGTGCCATTGCCTTCTCCGTCTGTTTTCTAGTACAACACATTTTATCAGGGCCTACTAATTTGGAATTCATAGTAATTCAGTAAAGGCTGTGTTTAAAGTTATCTTTACACTCTATGAAAGAAAGTAATTTCAATAGAAATGAAAATGTAATACAATACATAATTGAGGAGAATGCTTGATGATTTTGAACCCCTTAACATGAGTTTTTCCTTTTGGCATTTTAGCTGTATTAATTGCAGACAACAAATGTGCTAGTTTAAAATTTAAAATGACCGTTCCTAGCTGCTCAGTTGGTAAAGAATCTGCCTGCAATGCAGTAGATCTGGGTTCGATCCCTGGGTTGGGAAGATCCCCTGGAGAAGGAAATGGCAAACCACTCCAGTACTCTTGCCTGGGGAATTCCATGGACAGAGGAGCCGGGCAGGTTAGAGTCCATGGGACTGCAAAGAGCTGGACACGACCGTGTGACTTTCACTGTTACTTTCATATATGAGAAGAAAGTCCAAGTGCCCATTCCTTTGGCCAGGACAGAAGATTCTCCGTCCACTTTTCCACTGCCCAGGGGCTTTTGTAATTTTGTACCCAATTGTAATTGGGTACTTGCTGTCCAAGCTGTCTATGTAAAATTGGAATATCTTTAATGAGAAGAATGGTTGTGACGTTCCTTTTCCTTGGGAATCTATCAGTTTAGTTATATTACAGTGGACTTGGACCACTAACCTCACGAGTATGTTCTCAGAAGGACTCAGAAATCTTTTGCAAGGTATTTTGAATCCCTACGAGCAAAGAGTTGGACACGACTTAGCGACTGAACCACAACAACAAATTGAAAAATAACCTGGCCTATGGTTTGAACTGCTTTCTTTTCAAGTCTGGTCTCAGTCTAGTCGACACAATATATCCTAACAGGTGATGCTGACGTGTGGGAACCATATTCAAGCAGATACTAATGGAAGACTGCTAGTCAACTATAGGATTGAAAGTTGGCCTGAGGGGCTATTTATCTAAGTTAGGGTTGGGAGAGGACGAATATCTGGGTTTAGAAAGCCTCCTTTTATAGATTATTAGATTGCATTAGATAGTAAGAGTGAGGGGAGGAGGAGAATGAGGGGACAGAGAATGAGATGGTTGGATGGCCTCACAGACCCAATGGACATGAATTTGAGGAAACTCCAGGAGATAGAGGAGCACAGAGGAGCGTGGTGTGCCTGCCATTCATGGGGTCACAAGGAGTTGGCCACGACTGAGTGAACAGCAGCAGTGGCCAAACCTCTGAAAACCAGTGCAGTCATTTTTCCTTGCTCTTTTTGCTGGAATGCATGTGGTCATTAGGGTATGCATCTGTGGGCGACCTATATGTGGGCTGTTGCCCCCAGATAAGGTGAGGAAAAGCAGTAACGGGAGCTGAGCGTCAGGATAACCATACTCAGTTCTGTCTCCTGTCTGGGAGCTGCCTCCTGCTCTGGGAGGTCTAATGGGAAATGAGTCGTGTGGAATCGCACAGTGTGAAGCCCAAGGAGAATGTAGAGTGATTCTCTGAATCAGGTTTTACTGCCACCACTCTGTTGGCCTTCTGTTCCCTTGGCCTCCGTGATGTCCAATTATAGCAGGTGCGGGATTTCCCCAAAGTTAGAAAGCTCTGGTGACTCCTCTCTAGGAGACTTGGCAAGAGCACTTGGCTTGGGTAGACGGCAGGCAGCTTACACTGCCTGGAGCCACGGAAGGGTGTGGCAGCTGCCAGCCTCTTTAGGAGCCATGGAAGGTCACAGGCATTAGGGAAGGCCAGGGAGCAGCTCTCCAAGGAGGAGCCTCGATGATAAACAGGAAAAAGGTTTGCATGCTTTTTTTGACAAGTGGATTTAAAAACACCGAATGAAGTGAATAGATGATAGAATTCTAGCCTACTCAACAAACTATACTTGGTATTATTTATAAATATTATTTATTGCCAAGAAACTGTTCTTCCTGACATTTTTCTGCATGACTGTTTCTCAGTATGGGGTGGGGGTGGGGGAAATGTAACATGATTAAGGTACTGTTTATCTATATAAAACAGGAAACGTATCTGTATAAAACAGGAAACTTATCTACATCAAAGAGAATAAACAGCATATTTTAGAAGATTACAGATGGGCTATACATCAAACAAATCTAACAAAATCATAAGCAGAATAAATTACAGTGTAGGAGAAGGATGAAAAGCCGTCTGTGATTAGGGCTTTGAAAAACTTAATCTTTAGAGACACTACACTCCAGAAAACTCTCCTGAAAGCTCTAGAGCCAGAATATCTCCTGACTTCAGCTCTGGCGTCAAATGTCCTTTAATATTAAAGAGGCTTCATAATAAATGAGGTCATCGAGGTTTTAGTTATTGTATAATTTTAATTTTTGGTTTATTAAATAAGAATGGACAGATAGTACATGAGTTATAGTAAGTCAGAGGGGAAAAGACCCTGGTGCTGGGAAAGATTGAGGGCAAGAGAAAGGGTCAACAGGATGAGATGGTTGGATGGCATCACTGACTCAATGGACATGAGTTTGAGTAAACTCTGGGAGTTGGTGATGGACAGGAAAGCCTGGCGTGCTGCAGTTCATAGGGTCACAGAGTTGGACACAACTGTGCCACTGAACAACAACAATACATAATGTAATTATTATTGGGGACTTTAAATCTGTGGATAGTCCAGAAATTTTCACAGCAGAATCCAAATAAGTAATGTGTGCATATTATTATAATAATTGCTAAAGCTTAATATTTTCTAAGTTCTTACATTGGGAGCTCTAGTGAGCACTTTATATACACAGTCTCTTTTAGCTCAGGTAAAAATCATGTGAGGTAAGTTCATATGATCTAAAAATTAGCTTCCTCTTCTGAAAGTATGGAGAAAAATACAAGTACCTACTCACTTTCTGATTGTGAGTATTAAATATGGTAATTCACCTGTTTTCTTTGAAAGTAGCTTTTATTATTACAGAAATATTACTAAACAAAAAGAAAGCTATTCTTTGTCTTAATAGAACAGCCAGAATATAGGAAATGACATTTTATAATTCAAGACTAACATTTGAGAAACTGAAATCAATTATATTTATTTCAAGTTTCTTATATCCAGAGTCTGAATTGGACATTGGGTTGGTTTAAAATATTCTTTTTGTCATCTTTAGAGGGAAATTATTGATGAGACATTGAGGAGGAAAAAAGCTAGGTAAATGTCTAACAATGTGAGATATGGAATTTCAAGAGAAACTTTACGATTTCTCTAGAATATCTAATTATGGAGTGATCCAAAGGATGAAATAGTTATGATTTCAAAGTACTTATTGAAAATGCAGTCAGTATTTATTTTAGTTAAATGTAATGTTTTAGCATGCTCTAAAAAGATCAGTGATACTGCAAATTAAAAATGCGGTTTTCCGTATCCTATATAAGCAACCCACAAATAAGTCCCGGTATTTTGTCATATCTTCTCTATTTGAAAGGATACTGTTCTGTGTCTCAGCTTCCTCCTCTGTTCAAATAGAAATAGCACTGCCTAGGGTTGTAATGATTAAACAACATGAAAAAGATCTGTCAACTTTAAGACACTACAAACACAAAATATTTTTCTCAGTTCTGGAAATGCTGCTTCTACCTGGGTACGTTGGCCAGGTGAGGAGGCTGGCGGGCCACTGGCAAGTTAGAGACAGATACAAGATTTGGCATTTTTCCTTTTCTTTCTTTGTTTCTTTTTCCTATAATTGCAAACTGCTCTGGTGTCCCTTGGATTTGATTACATCATAGATAAAATTCTGGGTCAAATGTATGTGGTGTTTTTAGATAAGATACAGCCTCTGTTACACGGAAAGCCTTTGAAGTCAGGAATAATATTGTTCCCCAAAGCCAGGACTGTGACATGTCAACAAATCTCAAGTTGTTTTGTTTCCCGTTCAAAAGACTCCCTCATTAAAGGTGTGCATACCCTTTTCCCACCAAAATTAGACTTCCCGTTACCCTATCAAGCAGAATTCTTCATCAAAAATATGAATGTAGAAGAAATGCTGGCCAGCGAGGTTCTTGGAGACTTCCTGGGGGCCGTGAAAAATGTGTGGCAGCCCGAGCGCCTGAACGCCATAAACATCACGTCAGCCCTCGACCGGGGCGGCCGGGTCCCACTGCCCATCAACGACATGAAGGAGGGGTAAGCGGACTTCATCTCATCGCTTTAAGTGTGGATTTTTAAATGTGGCGATATTACCAAACTTAGTGTAGATGGAAGAGGGCCTGTGGCATTTTTCTTTTTAATAAGCGATAGGTATTGCAGAGATGTGGAAAAAAAATAGCAATTTTCTGTATTGACAAAGAGGTTACGTTAATGGTCCTTTATATCTGATATTCCAGGTCCTTTGAAAGCTAATTGTAGATCAGGACTTGCATCATAAATTACAGTGCTAAGTCTTTTTTGTACCTTCTGTAGAGAAGCTGATTATTTAGGGCCCCGAGTTTCAAAGGAAATTGATGCCCCAGTTATCAGCTGCAGAAGGACATACAGATTGCTGTAACTTTATTCTAGGAAACTATTTCTTCGCCTTTAACATTCTTTCCACCATGTGGCGATGATTGATGGCTGGGGTGGATTTGAAACCCATTCCTAAAGCCTGGCCTTGTCACTCACAAGCTGGGTGACATTGGGCAAACTGCTGCACCCCTCTGGGCTTCAGCTTTCTCGTCTGCTCCAATGGGAACAACCTTGGGGTTGTGGTGAGGATTAAAGAGAGAATGCATTTGAAAGGGACTTGTCTATTCTCAAGTCTTACAGATATAGAATGTGACTTACACCCTTGTAGGGGTTGTAAAACACTTATACCTGAGCACGATGACAGATTGAATGCCCACATTGATGAAATTTTACTGTTTAATTTCTAATCTGCAAGTTGAGGCAGATCTGCTTTTTTAAAAAAAACTAAATCCTATAAAAGTACGAGATACAGAATAAATCACATTGTGCATAACATATGCTTTTCCATCTTCTCTTTTATCCATATTTTTGGTAACATTTATACAGAGGACATCTGGAATTAACCAGAATGTCTGGATTAATAAGAATCAAATGTAAGGGCAACTTCAAAGGAGAACTTTGTTGGAAATAAGGGAAGAAATCCCAAATAGACACAGATAAGGTAGAGCAAGTAGTGAGAAAGGGGATGGAAGCATAAGCAATGACCTGTAAAGTCCAACTCACAAATTTCAGAATTCAGTTGTATCTCGTATGGTACAATAATGGATTTTTGAAGTCAGTCAAGCATACCTGCAAGTGTTCGGAGAAAAACAGTTGCTTTATTTCTTGCCTGTCTGCTCATTGGCTTTCTCTTTGAAAACAGAATTCTGGCCTTAACATTTTACTTCAGAGGTTACAACCTGGATCTTTTTCCCAGTGAGTAATTAAAGTAGAACCATAGGAGGAGATGAACAGGAGTATCTCCCACATTCTCCAAATGTGGAGTCTATTAAAGAAATGTTTGTTGATTTGGCTCTATTGAGTCTTAGCTGTGTCATGTAGGATGTGTGGTTGCTGTGCACAGGCTAGCTGTGGTGCTGGGCTTAGTAGTTGGAGTGCATGGACTTAGTTTCCCCATGGCATATGGAATCTTGGTTCTCCCACCAGGGATCGAACCCACGTCCCCTGCATTGCAAGGTAAATTCTTAACCAGTGAACTGCCAGGGAAGTCCCTGGAGTCTTCAACAGTTTCTTAAAGTAATGTGTTCCACAGCGATTGTTAAAACAATGACTAAAAGATGCTGGAGGAAGCAACAGGAAAACCAGTCATTGGAAGAGTCCACCATAGTTGTGTTTCCTTCTGGCCTCACCCCTTCCCTAATCAGTAGTGTAGGCCCCACCCACAGAGGCACTTTTAGCCACCACTAGACTAAATTAAGGGCTTTCCTGGTGGCTCAGATGGTAAAGAATCTGCCTGCAATGCGGGAGACCTGGGTTCGCTCCCTAGGTCAGGAAGATCCCCTGGAGGAGGGCATGGCACCCACTCCAGCATTCTTGCCTAGAGAATCTCCCTGGACGGGGAGTCTGGTGGGCTCCAGTCCATGCAGTCACAAAGAGTTGGACGTGACTGAGTGGCTAAGCACAGCACAGAGACTAAATTGAGCTAACACCTCTCTAAACCAAACTCTGACTTAAAACGGTACTGTTCAAATGTGTCTAGCTTGAGAATTGCCAGTAGAGTTTATTAAAAATATATCTAGGTTCCTGGCCTCTGATCCCCCCTAGAGATTCTGGATCTTTTGAGTCTAGGGCTGGGCCTGAGCATGTGAGTCTAAATTAAGAACAGAATTTCTTGTTCTACAAGTACTTGTTGGGAATCTAGTCATTAGCTGATGACCCCCAGCACCTGCTAGCAGGAGGCATGTGTTGTCAGTCCCGTGGCATTTATTTGGACCCTGTTGTCTCAGATCCCTTCCCAACTAGAAATGCTTTCCATGAGTTTTAATTTAATGTTAAGCTGCAACCTTTACAAAGTATTCATATGGTAAGTCATTTAAAATAGAATTTCTATAAATTGTACCCAATGCCAACTTTATAACTCCAGTGTACCTATATGAGCACCAATGGAGTAGGATCCTACTTGAGTATAATTGCATAAGAAAAATTTGTCCCTGGAAATCATTTTGCATGTTTTCTTTGGTTGTTATGTAATGTCAAGGTAACAAAAATACGTTTGTTTTTTTTACCCTATTTGCCTTAAATTTAGAATAAATTCAGTGCTTAACTCACCTCTTGTGCCTTTCTTCCTTTTTAATGGTGAATATCATGATTCTTAATTCATTTGTTGAACTTTTAGGGGGGCTTTCCCTGGTGGCTCAGCAGTAAAGAATTCACCTGCAGTGCAGGAGATGTGGGTTCAATTCCTGGTCAGGAAAATTCCCTGGAGAAGGAAATGGCAATGTACTCTGGTATTCTTGCCTGAGAAATCCCATGGACAGAGGTGCCTGGTGGGCTGCAGTCCATGTGGTCATAAAAGAATCGGATGTGACTTAGCGACTGAATAACAACATCATGATTCCTAATCCACTTATTAAAATTTTTGCCTCTGTACTTTCTTTTGAAAGTAACATGGCCTATAAATGTCATTAAAAATGAAATACTGGAAAGATCAAGGATATGGTCAGAGATGCAAAGGAATTGCATCACTTTATTTTCTAAAATTGTATTTAAAAATATACTTCAGAAGTATTAAACACCTACTAACTGTGTTCTGCTTTATTCTTTGAGTGAGTTTCAGTCCGTGATTTAAAAAAATCTTAAATTATTTCCTATTCTGATGCATGGCAGCCACAATTTACTAACTGAAAAGTTTTCCACATTAGTCAAACTCGCAGCAGATGGCCAAGAGGACTCTCAGTAGTAGACCCTCGGAGTAAGCCTCCAGCCCTTCCACAGCCCACAGTGCATTAAATATCAGTCACCAGGAGTCCCTGCTACAGCGCCCAAGCTCCTCGTCCTTCTCGATGTGCATTTTCCCACCCTCATTTCTGCAGACCTCACTGACAGCTTTTAAACTTCTAAATCTAACAGAAACCAATGGTAAAGATTTCCTTCAGAGTGAATAAGCTCCTGCAAAGGAAAGCTGAACCTCCTGAAAAGATTCCCTTTCACTTTCCAGACCCATAACCCCAGGGCAACTGTGCTCTGTCTCTGGGTGTGGTCTCAGGGCTGCTTTTGCTCTTGACATTGAGCCAGAGACTAAGGACTCGTGGATGCATTTAGCCTGGGATAAAGCTGGTGGAAAGAGGAGCAGGTTCATATTTCAGTCTGAACATGGCGTAGCTGCCAACTCAGGGTGAGTGATGTGGTGTAAATGGTGGTTATGAAGGGAATGATGGGGTGTGAGGATTAAAGAATATACTCACTTTTCATAAGAGATTGTCAAACCTACCACTGTTTCCTCTGGTTACCAAAGCCTGTGGATCTAGCCTCAGTCAGCAACAGAGAATCCTAGTTTATTCTCTAGACAATCTCACAGAGTGCACACTCTAATTGATTGTCTGCTTTTTGCCCTGTGAAGGGCTCAGAGAGAAGTTACACTTGGAGAAGAAAATGTAAGTCAGAGGCTGCCAAAGACTCATCTGATCCAAGGCCGTGGTCCTGGGCAGTCTATAGTGCTCTGCTCAGTCAGTCCCCATCGTTGGTGATTTATAAGATAGCCCTTTATTCTTAAATAATGTGCCTCCTGTATTTTTGATGCAACTATTCTTTATTTTAGGGAATGATGATATGAGATTGGACTTTTTGAGCCTTTAATAACAAAATTGGAAGCCAATATAAGCCCATTTTTATAAATATAAAAATAAGTCAATTAAAAAAAATCCATGCAACTCTGTATCTATATGTCTATAACTATATGTCTTTAATTTCTATTCTTCTAAGTTCTAGGCATAGATTTATTTTCTTTCTTCCATTGTTTAGCATTTAGTAAATGCTTTTTATGGGGGAATAATGTATTACTCTCTAGGGTACAGTTATTTAAAGAGTACAGTTGAAACATATACATTACCATATGTAAAATAGGTAGCCAGTGGGAATTTGCTGTCTGATGCAGGGAACTCAAAACCAGTGCTCTGTAACAACCTAGAGGGATGGGATGGGGAGGGAGGGGACATATGTACACCTATGGCTGATTCATGTTGATGTATGGCAGAAACCATCACAAGATTATAAAGTAATTATCCTCCAATTAAAAATAAAATTAAATTTAAAAAATAAAGAGTATAGTCTATGCTCACATCTCTTAGGGACCAGAAAGTAATCAGATAATTAGAAAACAGTGTTGTATGTATTGTAGTTAAGGTATTCATGGAGATGACTCCTCCCCCACTTCTGGTCCATGTCAGAGGGTTCATAGAGGAGATGAGATTTAAAATACGAGTACAAATTAGCCATCCTAAAGGAAACCAGTCATGAATGTTCGTTGGAAGGACTGATGCTGAAGCTGAAACTCTAATACTTTGGCCACCTGATGTGAAGAACTGACTCATTTGAAAAGACCCTGATGCTGGGAAAGATTGAAGGCGGGAGGAAAAGGGGAAGACAGAGGATGAGATGGTTGGATGGCATCACTGACTCAATGGACATGAGTTTAGGTGAACTCTGGGAGTTGGTGATGGACAGGTAAGCCTGGTGTGCTGCAGTCCATGGGGTCGCCAAGAGTCGGACACGACTGAGTGACTGAACTGAACTGAAATGAACAAATTAGCCAGCTCAAAAAATGATAAAGGGAGAGTTTGGGGAGAGGGAGCAGCTTGAGCAAGAGCCATTAGGTGGGAAGAAGCCAGGTAGATTTGGAAAGTTGCTTTGTGTGTGCAAATGGGGGACAGGGACCCACAAATAATAATGACCAAAGAGGTAAAGACCAGACCATGTTAAGACCTCGTACTCCAGGAAGAACTGTTTGGATTTTATCTTGTGTAGCACTAGGGACATTGCAAACAATCGTGTATGTTAACATTTTCATTTTAGCAAGTAGGCCTGCTGAGCCCCCCTGATTGCAAGGAAATCAGGGCTAAAAGAGTAGATCAAACCCAAATGCCTCCTTTCTTCAAGCAAGAAAATCCTCCCACAAAATCCCCCAGAAAGGTCTGAGTCTTGGGTGTCAGTTGATAAGATCATTCTTCCCTTCTTGGGTAAAGAGGAGTGACAAACAGTAGTAGAAGTAGAGTCTAGAAATGACCTTTATTCTTTATTTTTTGTTCTGAATTAGATGCTGTATTTAGTTTTATGTCTTCTTTGTTTTTCATCTTATTTTTTAACTGACTGATATGCACAGAACAGAGAAGTGAACAGAGGCAAGAATCAACATGTATTTTTAAGAGTTACCAGGTAGCATGTAACGTACCTGGACACTTTCTTCTCTAAACCGTCCTCTGTCTCTTATATACATAAAATCACGAATAAAATACATTCATCATTTGGACAACTAGGTAAGCAATATAATCATTGGATCTGTTTATCTGACTGTTGCTGGAAAAGCAGGAGAGTTTTGACATACTTTTTCTACCTGTAACATGGTTCTGCACTTTGTATGCGTGAAGACCATAGTAAATGGGTTTTACTTCAAGGGAAATTGAGTTGTTCAAATTGGAAGAAAAAGATTCTTCAGAGGAGCAAGATTTATTTCGAGTACTCAATTCCTAAGATTGTGAGTCACCATGTTTTGTTAACATTTGCTTGAGAGCCTTGTACTTGATAATACACTGCCATGCCATCTGTTTACATATGTTTGAAAGTTTGAAAGCATGGCTAAGATCATAAATGTAAAGATCATCCTCATTTCTCTTCATAAAAATTTTTAATTTCTGCCTACCAAAAAGCTAGCCTGTCAAAATAGCTGTAAATCAAAAACCGCGTATCAAAGATCTAGGAAAAGAGCAGATTATTAAAAATATATTTTAGCATGTATAGCATGAAATTATAATTATTACACATGGCCTCATACAAATTTATCTTTTAAAAAGCCAAGATGTTAAAACTTACTGGCTGTACAAAAAAAAACAAAAAACAATGAATACCTATTTTTTAAACTACAAGTCTAATCCAATATCTACTTCTCTGGAGTAGTCTGTTTGCAATTTTTAAATTAACTTGTTTATTTTTCCAGTTTTGTTATAATTGATGATGTAACATTGGATAAGTTTAAGGTGCACAGCATGAAGATTTGGTAGAAGTATATGTTATGAAGTGATCACCACAATAACTTCAGATAACATCCATTACCTCACAGTTAGTTTTTATTTTCTTGTGATGAGAACTTGTAAGAACCACTTTCTTAGCAACTTTCAAATATACAAATGCTTCTGTTTCTAAACCGGTATCGTTCCTGCTGCAGATAGACGCCCTGAGGACAGGGAGGGAGACTGAGTTCCAGGCGCATAGCCAGGGCGCTGCTGCTTCACGCCCTTGACTAGAACTGGGGTGCTGGCTGTGGGAAGGGACAGAGTGGACAGGTGTGTGCGAGAGCTCTTTCAGGGCAAATGTCAGAGACAGATGATAGGGAAAAGGACGGGAGTCAGTGATGCTGGGGCTTGAGCATCTGCCCTTGCCAATCACTGAGAGAGAAGAAGATGGAAGGGGTGACAGGTGGAGGTGGGATAGGGTGATGATGAGCTCAGTTCGGAACATACTAACTTTGTGAAGCTGCTGGATCGTCCAAGTGGAGATGAAAGTAATTTGGCAGTGTGTGTCAACTGTCATAAAAATGTTTCCACTTCTAGGCATCTCTTTTAAGATAGTAATGTTAAAGAATATGCACAGAGATCATCTTTACAGTATTATTTATAACATCAAAACATTAGAAGCAACTTATGTGGCCAGCTCTGAAATAATTATGAATAAATTCATGTGCACTTAAAAATTATATTCCTATAAAAATGTAATTGCGATGACTATAAAATATGGAAAAATGCTTATGAGGAAAATGCTTATGATGCATTAAGTAAAAAAGTGGGATACAAAATTATAGTTTGGAGATGATTGCAATTAGGTTAAAATATATGCACTTGAAAAGTATTCTGCAAGGTACATTGGAAATGAAAATCATGATCTTGGTAATAGAAATTAATTGTTTTTATATCCCAAGTTTTATGTAATGTTTTTATATTGCTTTTATAATTTGAGGGAAAAAAAACATTTCAGAGCACCCAAAACTGATGCTTATGCCTATTTATGTTATCTTGAGTGAATTAATTTAAAATCTTACTAATTATAAATGCAAATCAATGTTATATAAAAGCAAGAGGACTTTTAACAATTTTTGAAATATTTAATTTCTGTATTTACAAATATATTTCATAGTTATCAAGGAAAAATATGGTCTTTGCAAGGCAGTTAATAAGAGGATAGAAATTGGCTTTATATGAAGCTTAAGAGTAACCAGTTGTTCTAAATGGAATGTATTTCTCTTTTAAAATTTTTATTGCAGAGTAGTTGAATTAGAATGTTGTGTTAGTTTCAGGTATGTAGCAAAGTGAGTCAGTTATATATATATGCATATCTGCTGTTTTTCAGATTCTTGTTCCGCATAGGTCATTACAGAGTACTGGGTAGAGTGTCCTGTTCTATGCAGTAGATCCTTATTAGTTATCTATTTTTTATGTAGTAGAGTGTATATGTCAATTCCAGTCTCCCAATTTATGCCTTCTCCCGCTCTTCACTTTCCCACCAGTAACTATAAGTTTGTGTTCTACATCTGTAACTTTATTTATGTTTTATTAGTAAGTTCATTTGTACTATTTTTTAGATTCTGTGTATAAGTGATACCATATCATGTTTGTCTTTGTCTGACTTCATTCGAGTTTGACAGTCTCCAGGTCCCACCCATGTTGCTGCAGATGACATTTTGTTCTTTTTTATGAATGAGCGATATTCCTATAAATGGAATCTATTTCTACTCACTAATCATGTGAATTCTTTACCAGTGGTTTCTTCTACTTTTTCTGAACTTATAAATTTTTAACTTGACATAAAGCACAACCAGCTGAATCTGTGTAAGTGTGCTCTGGGACACAGCTGTTAATTAAGGGTGTGGCTTCATAGTCACATAACTTTGAATTTTTGTGCCATGCTTTTATTTCATTTCATTAAAAAACAGCTTTATTGAGACATATTTTACATATTATACAATTCACCTGTTTAAAGTATATACAACTCAATATATTTTAGTTTATTAACAAAGTTGTACAATCATTACCACAGTCAATTTTAGAGCATTTTTATCCTTCTGACACTCCCTTCTCACATCCATTAGCAGTCACCACCACCACAACCCCCAGCCCTAGGCAACCACAATTTATTTACCTGCTGTCTCTATGAATTTGCCTATTCTGGACATTTCATATCAACGGAATCATACAATATGTGGTCCTTTGGGACCAACGTCTTTCACTTAGCATATTGTTTTCAAGGGTCATCCATGTTGTAGTATGTACAGTACTTCATTGCTTTTTATGGCTGAGTAATATTATATGGAGGGCATCCCTGGTGGCTCAGAGGTTAAAGCATCTGCCTCCAATGCGGGAGACCACGGTTCGATCCCTGGGTCGGGAAGATATCCTGGAGAAGGAAATGGTAACCCACTCCAGTATTCTTGCCTGGAGAATCCCATGGACGTAGAAGCCTGGTAGGCTATAGTCCACGGGGTCGCAAAGAGTCGGACACGACTGAGCGATATTATATGGATATTTTACTTTTTATCCATTTGATGGTTGATGAGTACTTGAATTGTTTCTGCTTACTGACTATTATGAAGAATGTGGCTATGAACTTTTATGTACAAGGTTTTTGATAGATGTGTTTAAATTTCTCTTAGGGTATGTACTTAGGAATGGAATGGCTACATCATATAGTAACTCTGTATTTAATCTTTTGAGGAACTCCCAGGGTGTTTTCCAAAGTGGTTGCACCATTTTACATCCCCACCAGTATAGTAGAGAGTTCTAATTTCTCTACATCCTGGGCAGCACTTCCTATCATCTGTATCTTTCATTATAGCCATTCTAATGGATGTAAAGTGATATCTCATTGTGGTTTTGATGCCTATTTTGCTGCTGATAATGATATTGAATGTTTTTTCGTGCACTTGTTGGACATTTGTATATCTTCTTTGGAGACATATATATTCAGATTCTTTGTCATTTTAAAATTGGGTTATTTGTCATTTTGTTATGGAGTTGTTAGAGTCTTCTATATGTTATAGGTGTAAGTCCTTTATTACATATATGATTTGTAAATATTTTCTTTCATTCTGTGGGTTGCCTTTTCACTTTTTTCATGATGCCCTTTGAAGCACAAGGTTTTAAATTTTGATAAAATGCAATTTATTTTTTTCCTGTGATTGCTGGAACTTTCTGTGTCATAACTAAGAAACTACTGCCTAATCCAAGGCCATTAAGATTTGTTCCTGCTTTCTTCTCAGAGTTTAATTGTTTTGGCTCTTACATTAAGCTTTTGATTTTTTTTTTTTTTTGAGTCAGTTTTTTATATGGTGTGAGGTAGGGGTCCAGTTTCTTGCTTTTGCATGTGGATAGCCAATTGTTCTAAAGTACCATAAAGACTGTTTTTTCCCTCATTGAATTGTCTTGGCACCTGTGACAAAATCAATTTGCTAAAGATTTTATTTTTGGATTCTGAATTCTAGTCCATTGATCTACATGCCAAGCCTTATGATAGTAACACATTCTCTTTATTCCTATTGCTTTGTAGTCAGTTTTGAAATTGGTAATTGTGAGTCTTCCAACTGTGTTTTTCTTCTTCAAGAATTTTGTGTGCGTGTGGGTCACTTGAATTTTCATATGAATTTTAGGATCAGTTTGTCAATTTCTGTAAAAAAGATGGCAGGAATTTTGATGGGTTTATTCCATTTTATAAGTAATTATGGCACTGTCATTAAGAAAAGAAATAATATTTATTTAGAGTAATTTTCTGGTTTTCCCTTTTCTTTTGAAAAGACCTTTGAAATTCCTAGCTGCTCAAGCTGCTCCAAGATTACTTAAACACTATTATCTGTCTTCTCTTTTATTGTGAAACTCTTATTGGTCAATTAAATTGAGTTCCCCTAGTTGCCAAGATACATATCAAGAAAATAAATTTTGTTCGCCTAATTTGTGTTTACCAAACAGGAGTTTTTCTCTTACATCAGCTTCTTAGATAAAGATTTAGAGACCTTGTATAGAGGCACCTACCAGTAGGGACTCTGTGCCATAGAAAAGCCTAAAAGATAGAGCTGTTAGAAAGAATAGATCTGCCTGCAGTTCCACACCTCAGGATGTAATATCACAATCTTATTAAAATGAAATTAGATGAAGAATTATTACTGATAATTATCTTAGTGATAATATTATTTAAACAATTTAAGAATATTTTGAATGGAGTCTATCAAATCTAATCAAAATATGATACAGGGTGAAAAAATTTTTAGGAAGTAACAGAGTCAAGAGAGTGTCTATACACCAAAACACTCAGTAAATATTGGTTGAATAAAGGAAAGAATGGAAAGAAGCCCCTACATGAATCACTGCTTTAAAAGCCCAGGCCTCTACCTTAGGGATGATTCTAGATAATCCCTCAATTCAAAAGGATAAATCCTGCTTTCAGGGTAGATTTATTTCAGTGTTTTCCAATTTTCTTAAAGGATAACCTGAGAATTTCACATTTTTGCAGTGTTTATGTCATGGTTGGTGCTGACGTCCCGTTTTCTTCTTGTTTACGAGAAGTTGAAAATCCACAGAATCAATTGAGATGCAGTCAAGAAATGGAGCCTGTAATAACATGTGACAAAAAATTCCGTACTCAATTTTACATTGACTGGTGCAAAATTTCATTGGTGAGTTTTTATTTTGTTTTTTGCAACTGTAGCTAGAAGTGATGTGGCCAAAAATAGCATTTGACTAAAACCTGAACTGCTTTTAGGAACAAATCCTGGGTTTACTTTGTTAACTGCAGTTGACTTCCCTTGACTTTTAAGGCTTTGGTGAGACTGTTGACAGTGCCTCCATTTAAGAAATGTGCCTCCACTTTTATACTCAGTCTACTCTTGATTAGTTGTTGGGGCCGAATTAGCTTGGCAGGTGGTCTGAATGATCCCCCGGACATCCAGGTGGCTACTAAGTCAAGTTTTGGAGTCTGTGTAACATGGGCGGGAAGCCTCAAATATGCTGCCTTGTCCCACTTTAGAAGACGAGACTGGAGTGCAATGATAAATCTGAAACTAAAGCAAAAGTTTGCTATGATTCAGTGTCCTGGAAACTCATTGTCATGAAAGATCAAGGAATAAAAGGAAAAGAAGAGGAAAGTTAGAATCTTACCCAGAACCCCTTAAATATTATTTTTCCAAATCACTTTTTAATTAGCATGCTCAAAGACTTAGGAACATGTGAGTAAGATTTCATATGTATGTCAGATACATATGATATTGTACATATAATTTCTATTATATTTTTGATCCTCCTTTCTGGAAGCTAGGAATGTTGGTTTACTTCTTTAGTGACCTTTAGATTTAACTTCAGTCCACTCTTAATGATTGGTGGGGAGTTAGGTCTAAGTTTAAAGTTGACATTTGAACAAAGTTATTGACACACAAACACACCTGTCACGTGATATCTTAGCAAACCAGCTGCAGGCGCCTGTCCCAGATCCGGGACGGGGACACCCTGCTCACACTGAAGCACTTAGCACCCGTGGCCTGTGCCCCAGCATCCTCTTTCCACGTCACATGTGCCTTAGGAAGATAATGCTCTTTCTCTGTTTTCTCAAACTCAGTAAAAGTATTCAGATGCTGTGTGGTTTACGTGTTCTACTCAATGAATGTTGAATTTGCAAAGCTCAATGTTTTGGCCATGTGCTAATCGTAAAAGCGCACAAAAGATGGAGTGGCTGCATTCGTAACTTAAATAGATGCCTCTCACCAGAGCAGCAGACAGAGAGCCCTGGTGATGCCATTTCACCTGTGCTTGAGCTGTACACTATTCATGGTTAGGAAAATTATCTAATTTCTAAAGGTTTAAAAATGACATGCTTTGAAGACTGCATTTTCTGTGGTGAGACTGCATAAAAAGAAACGTTGGGAATTTTTGTTTTTTTCTTTTGCATGTATGTGTGTATTGGTTACATCTTACCACAGAAGATTTCAAGACGCTTAAATAAGAGTCAGATAAATAAGCATAATAGAGCAAATATAAAAGAACTGGAAAATCAGGACCTGCACTTTACCAAAACATAAAGCCTAAGGTCATGTTTGACAATAAGCCTCCTAATGTCCCTGGTAAAATGAGGAAGTTAATTTGTTAATTTGTTAATTTGTTATTTAGTTCTCATTCTTAAAGGAGGCAGAGCATCAATTCCTTGGCAAAAGATAAAGTTTTTACTAGTACTATATCAGTAGCAAAATTCTTCAAGTGGTGTTTAAGGGCGAGGATACTGAAAAATGCTGCAGATAATTCTCCCCAATATTTTTTAAGGCAGGGAACAAATGTAGTAACAAATTTCACACGGCTCTTTTATTGTGTCCTTCAATAAAACCCTTAGCATAATTAAATGCAGCTCAGTGACAGCAATTCAGTTAATGTGGAGGTAAATTAATATAGTACAAGTGTTATACATTTTTTGTGCCTGGGATAGAATTTAATGAAGCAATAGCATTGAATGTTCCTTAAATTATTTTTAAGGAAAATAGTTTATTTTTCCTAAAAATGACTTCTGTCTGCTGGATGGCAGAGGATCAAAGTCGTAGGCATTTAGAAACTGTCTCTCTCCCTCTCTTTTTTGACTCTCTTTCACTAACCTTAGAAACCATACCTGCATACTGGTTATCAGTCAGTTGACAGTTTGTTGACATCTGCACTAGAGATCTGTCACTAGGAAACAAGAAGTATGCATAGTCATGTGGAGGATTTTTGCTTTGGGGGAAGTAAAGTGAAAAAGAACAATCATACACGTGTACTCATTTTTTGTGTACGTATATATGTATGTATATATGTTGTAGGAAGGACCTAGAAAGGCCAGTATAAACTTTTAACTTGTTAACTTTCATTTATTACTTCTTCCTAGTTTCCATAAATAATTGCAAGTTCAAGGTGATAAAGTAATCAGGAAAGGTTGCCTTTTAGAAATTAGTCTATCTTGGTATGTCTAGATCTTAAGCTGTCATAATATTTGCAACTATTAATTTCATGTGTAATTATCTTCTTTTGTATCAGGTTGATAAAACAAAGCAAGTGTCCACCTATCAGGAAGTGATTCGTGGAGAAGGGATTTTGCCTGATGGTGGAGAGTACAAACCCCCTTCTGATTCTTTGAAAAGCAGAGACTATTACACGGATTTCCTAATTACACTGGCTGTGCCCTCGGCAGTAGCATTGGTCCTTTTTCTAATACTTGCTTATATTATGTGCTGCCGACGGGAAGGAGTGTGAGTACTTTAAAACACTAATAAAAAATTATAGAACTTCTAAGATAATATATAAGATTCCATTAAAACCCAAGTTTCATTTAGTTCATAAAACACCTTGTAAATGAAATTTTGTTCAAGTCAAACTACAGTACTTTATTCCTTTCAAATGAATTAAAATAGTTCTGAGTCTGGTAAACTAGAGGTTGTAATTATTATATTCAAAAATGATTAAGGCTAAATGTAAACTCATACTGCCAAAACAGTCCCAAGGATAATTGAGGCTAGCTATTTTGGTTATGTAAGCCGTCCTGTGTAAGCAGAGACTGTGGAACCTATTGACATGGTAATTGCACTTTAAATAAATTGTCTCAGTCTCAGTTTGATCAGAAATGATGGTTAGATTTCTTCTTGCAGTTTTTCTGGATGTCAAGCAAGGCAGTACAACCTAAATGTTTAAAAGTACCTATGTAGATATATATAAACCTAGGAGTAAATTAATGAAAATAAAATGATAATTTGAGCAATGAGTCTTCACTTCATGAATAGTTAGTGCTTTCAGGACATCTGTGTCAATTAAAATAACCTCCCGAGATTATCTGGAAGTCAGGGTGACAAAGCAAATGATAAAATATTAATAAAGCAGCAAGTAACAAATTCTTCCATTTTTTCATGTAGCCTGATTTCATTATGTCATAGAATTTATTTCCAAGAGCTCGATGCTTAATCTCCATTTTTTCCCATTTTTTCCTGTGTTTCTCATCAGTATTCCATTTCTGTGTGTGTACTCATCCAAGTAATGTCATAAACCTGCTGGCAAATGCTGCCTGGTTGCATTTAATAGTAACAATGTCAGCATTTCCACCTCATGCGAGATCCGTGCGCATATAGTCTTAATGTTCCAAATTTCAATGCTATTATTTAATTCATAAATTTTGTTTTGTTTCTAGGGAAAAGAGAAACATGCAAACACCAGAGTAAGTGTCTTCTTTCCTGTTATTTTCTTTGTCATTTCTTTCTCATGTCTCAGTTGCTCATCACGCGCCATACATGTGTCATGCTTTTTTTTCATTCATCATCTTTCATAGTTTATTTCATACATGTGAAAGCTGCTTTCTAAATAGAGAAATTTAGGAGGGGTAGAGAATAAAAAAGATGTGAAAACTAAGATTATATAGGTAAAAATTAAACCTAAAATATTTCAGGTTCAGAATATTAACTTGCCATTTATATTATGTGATTTCCCAATCTGCATTTCTATAAACCAGAGAACAGATGAAAAGACCTTTCATACACGTATTCCTGAATCTACAGTAATAACCTACCATAAAATGAAACTTATGTGAGTATGTATAAATGCCCCATCAGAAGCAACAGTATAAAAGCTATGGTAGTTTTATCTTAATCATAGAGATTAAATAGAATAGTAGTTTGCTACCTAGGGCTGTAATATTAACACAGTGCTTTATAGCTTAGTTTAACAAGAAATAACATTTTTTTAAAAGTTAGTTTCTAATTTTCAGTTTTGTTATGTTAAAAGTATGTGAAACTTATCTTTTTCTGAAATAACTTGTAGAATGCCCAAAGTGCGATAATGTCTTCTTATTTAAAAAAAAAAAAAAAAGATTTTGTAACTTTTTCAAACTGATAATCTGTGGAGCTAATATGTGATTTTAAATCTGTGTTGTTTTATTTCTTTTTGACCTAGCATCCAACTGGTCCATCATAGTGCTATTCAGAAATCTACCAAAGAACTCCGTGACATGTCCAAGAATAGAGAGATAGCATGGCCCCTGTCCACACTTCCTGTCTTTCACCCTGTGACTGGAGAAATCATACCCCCTCTACACACAGACAATTATGAGAGCACCAATATGCCGTTGATGCAAACGCAGCAGTAAGTGTCCACTTGGAACCGTCATTATTAATGCATGAATGTATCTGCTTAATGTCTTTCAAGACCAGAGCGCTTCATTATAGTTGCATTTGTTTGTTTGTTTATAACTGGAGGAGAAAAGTACCCAAAGAACACTGATAGTGTAGATCCTAGCCCCACGGCACATACATAAAATTACTTTGAGGAAATTTTTTTTTTTTCCTTCACTAATCTAAACAAGATGACATTCACCTTAATGTTAGCACAACGAATGAACTCACATATGCTTGCTCAAAGATGAGTTAATTGTGAAAAGAGAGGCATATCCTAAAGCATAGCAAATTGATTATTTTTTAAAGCTATTATTAGAATTATTTGGTTCTGTTAACCTGTTGTTTAATGTTATTACCAGAGAGCTATTTAATCTAAATTTTTTGCCTCAGGGTTTTTAAGGTTTTGGGTTTTTTAAAAAATGATTTGCTTATATATCAAAATGAGTAGTTCCAATTTTGACTGTAAAGACACGTTAGTACAGACCTTCTCTGTCGTGCTAGAAGGACTGTGGTCAGAAAGCTTGGAGGACACCTTTGTAAGGGGTAGGTGTAGAGGAAATTAGTTGAGGAGATTGCCCATTTGTTCCTGAGAACCCATGATATATCTAGAAACTCTGTTTTAGTGTAAAGAAATTGTAGGTGAAAGTGTCATTTATTTTGAAGAACATGACTCTTACTTTTTTAAACATATGTTAAAATGGGTTAAATTCAGTTTCCCTAAGGAAGTCACAGTTTGCTTTTAAGAGTCTTCTCTTTTTCAGTTGACTTTTGTAAATAGAATGAATATATCTATCCCTCCCACCCCCAAACACACAGACATACATACATACAGAGATACTCACACATAGCTATTAGGATAGGATATAAAAGTAACCTCTTACTGGTTAGAGATTTATTTGAACAGCATATTGGGTACATTTTTACTTTGCAAATGCTTGTTTTACAGCCATGTAAATGACATGTGGTAATTTGAAGATTAAACAGTAATTAAAATAGTGATTAATATGAGTAGTATAGACAGACTATAAATTTATCAAAAGACTTTGACAATCTAAAAGTATTATGAAAGCATGCCTAGCTAGCTCAGTCAGTAGAGCATGAAACTCTTAAAAGTATTATGAATATTTTCCTGAAGTCCTCTAGCAGTATGCTCTTACTGTTGAATAGGCCAAGGTATGTATTTGTGTGTACGTGTGTGTATGTGTGTGTCTGTGAGTAACTGATTCAATCTATTAGCAGTAGGGAAAATGGCATATATTTAAAAGTTTGAGTTTTGGAAACAATATTCTAGCATTGATATAAATATTAAAGTTTCACAAAATCGAGTTGTACTGAACGGAACTGATGGATTTTTATGTCCTCAAATGGTTAGTGGGGTCACTGTGAAACCTCTTTCTCAGGATTATTAGAAGCCGTTGAGAAAAATTAGGAAATTCAAGAATGTTGAATATTACAGTATCCAAGAATATTGTAATAGTTCACAATTTTGCAATCTCTCCTGTCTTTCTTAGATGACAGGAGAAATTATGAACAGCTTTATTGTTCATTTTCAAACTGAAAAGAATTGAAGAATTCTTTAAAGTTTCCATTTCTCACATTCTTTCCCTAAGAATGCTAGTAAATGTCAATACCTGTTCTTCAAAGGTTGATATATATCTTCAAAAAAGAAGCAGTCACATAAATTTGAGAAACAGGACTTCTTGTTTTTTGGTTTAAACTGGGGGCATTCTCAGAGCCTTTAGTGTGTTGATATGCCCTGTGAATCCATGGGAAAGGATCAGAAGAGGTAAAGAACGAAGTTTGGGAATCTTCTACTGACAAAATAACAATGCTGTCAAATTTTAGAAGAGAAGAATATTCATTACAATGAATAGGGGAAATTGAATGTGATTTTACAATAAGTCAGTAAAACTTTAAGGGAGGATAAAAGGCTGGGTCATTTTTTAGATGTGCTTAATAACTATATATGTTGAGAAGAAGGATAACTCCTTAAGCTTTATTTTGATTCTCTGTGACTAGGATTTGACATTGTTACTACTAATACCCAAGTAAAACAAAATTTCCTATCTAGTTTATAAACAAATGCATCTTCCTGGTCCTTCCATAACTCCATCAAGACTGTCATTATGTTGATCAGATCTCTCTATTTGCAAATGCAGTAGATTATTTTATTGAACTTGCAACAATTTGACCATATATGTATTTTTAAGTCCAGAAAACCTTTATATTATTCATATTTCTGCTAATGGAAAAAGTCCATTAACGAGCACTTCTATATAAACAGGGTACATAGATAATTGATGATGTTCACAATGATTATTCTGAGCTACTGCAAGATCATCAAGTGCGTCTGACTCATCAGAGGAAAATTAAATTACATTCGATGTAGTTTCGGTGTTGAGTGTATATTATCTTTCTTTTATTCTTGGAAATGGATAATATGTGCATGGTCTCTATGGTAACTCTCTATAAGCCAGAATATGTGATTAACCTCATTTTCCAACCATGCCAGAAAATAGGGAATTTATTGTATCGGGTTCATCACAATTGTCCTTTATGCGAATTCAGTTTTTGCTCCTAACCTGTTTTTGAAGGTTTGTTTCAGCTCAGGTACACACATACATAAATATTTTGGTCGTTTGGATCAAACTGAATTCTCAGTGTTAAAATGAGATATTATATTTGATGGGGCATTACAGAACTTGATAACCAGGTATATTCTTGGATAGAGCTGCCTGGTATTTATTAAACTCTTTCTAAAAGGGCATGAGTTTCATCTTCACATAGGCGTACTGACTGTACTGAATTTATTGTTCATAATGTGGATAGCTACATCATTTTGTATTTATTCTTCAGATTTAACATCAGAAATATTTAGGCATAAGATAGGGTTGCACGTTTATGTTGACTTCTAAGCAAGGCTCAAGAACATTCAGAGCTTTTCTTCAGAGCTGCATAGAAGCCTGTTTGGGTCTTTTAAAGAAGTCAGTCTAATGTATAGCAAACCTTGTAACACTGCGGTCTAGAGAAAGCTGTGTAATGGGACGCTGCCACTGTTATTCATCAATTACTCAACCTTCTTTTTGGTAGAATGCTTCACATGACTCCAGACTGGCCCCTTAAATTAGATAGTAAAAAATGTTTAATCATTGGCAGATAATAAAATTGAGATATGGATAAGAGACTTTAAATTAGGTCAAAACCAGGATTAGATTATTTGCCAGTCTTGATATCAAGTCAGCAATAGATGCTGTGATCATTGACCTCTAGGATTTCTGATTCAGGCTACAGGCAGGGTGATTGAACAGATAGTAGAAAGGGTAACTGGAGCAGGTCCGGAGACACGGGACTTGCTAGAAAGGAAGTTATTTTCTGTTCCTTCTCCTTTTCAGATTAGACAGACAGCACAGACGAGCTTAAAATTATTACATGTATAGAAATATAAAGCATATTTATTTGATATTTGCTAATGTCTTTATTGTTTGTGTGTGTGCTTAGCTGTGTCTGACTCTTTTGCCATCCCGTGGGCTGTAGCTCACCATACTCCTCTGTTCATGGAATCTTCCAGGCAAAAAATACTGGAGTGGTTTGCCGTTTTCTTCTCCAGGGGATCTTCCCGACCCAGGAATCAAACCCACATCTCTTGTGTCTCCTGCATTGGCAGGCAGACTTTTTTTTTACCACTTGCATCACCTAGGAAGCCCCAATGTCTTTATTGGTTAATAAACTTTAATTCTGGAATGATTTAAAAGGTACAGAAAAGTTGCAAAGATAATACAGAGTTCACAGAGGTGCCCCACCACAGTTCTCCCGTTGTTAACATCTTACTGTCCCATAATACATGTGTCACAACTAAGAAACCAACATCACATGCATGCTATGTCACTTCAGTCATGTCCACCCCTTAGTAGCCCACAGGCTCCTCTGTCCATAGAATTCTCCAGGCAAGAATACTGGAGTGGATTGTCATGCCCTCCTCCAGGGCATCTTCCTGACCCTGGGATTCAACCTGCATCTCCTATGTATCCTGCATCGGCACTCAGATTCTTTACCACTAGCACCAACTGGGAAGCCCAAGAAACCAACATTTCTGCTTTACTATTAACCAGACTTCAGACTGTTCCCCTCCCCCCCAGATTTCACTAGTTTTTCCCTCAATGAGCTTTTTCTTCTCCAAGATTCTGTCTAGGACAGAATAATCGGCATATCTCTTTAGTCTCTTCTGCTCTAGGCAGTGTCTTAGACTTTCCTTGTTTCTCATGACCTTGACAGTCTTGAGGAGCACTGGTCAGGTCTTCTGTAAAATGTCCCCCACCCTGAAGTATAGTCAGACTTCTTACATCTGTGCTTAACTGCTTGTCTTTGTAGCTTAGTGGATATGTGACTGTTAATAGGAAGAATTTTTTCCACTAAAAGCAGTTTCCTGACTTACTACAATTTATTGCTAGAAAGCACACTCTCAAGTAATTCTTAAAAGTCAGTTTGCTTTAGGGACTTCGCTGGTGGTCCATGGTTAAGACTCCCCCTTCCAGTGCAAGGGGTGCAGGTTTGATGCCTGGTTGGGAAGCTAAGATCCCACATGCCTCTTGGCCAGAAAAACCAAAGCATAAAACAGAAGCAATGTTGTGGCAAATTCAATAAAGACTTTAAAAATTGTGCACATAAAAAAAAACAACTTAAAAATAAGAGTAAATTCTCTTTGCCCAAAGAATCATTTTTGTGATTAGATGTTATGTTTCTTACCAAAGACATAATATCAAAAATATAATATAGTTTTAACTGATGTGTGAGGAACCTGCCTGCCTACGCAGGAGACATAAGAGACGCAGGTTCGATCCCTGGGTCAGGAAGATCCCCGGAAGGAGGGCATGGCAACCCACTCCAGTATTCTCGCCTGGAGAATTCCTTGGACAGAGGAGCCTGGCAGACTACATACAGTCCATAGGGTTGCTAAGAGTCAGACACGACTGACGTGACTTAGCACACACGATGTATCTCATCAGATCAGATCAGTTGCTCAGCCGTGTCCGACTCTTTGCGACCCCATGAATCGCAGCACGCCAGGCCTCATAGGTAAGCTTTTATATTCATTTAAATTATGAGCTTCCCTGGTGACTCAGATGATAAAGAATCTGCCTGAAATGCAGGAGATCCGGTTTCAATCCCTAGGTCAGGAAGATCCCCTGGAGAAGGGAATGGCAACCCATTCCAATATTCTTGCCTGGGAAATCCCGTGGACAGAAGAGCCTGGCAGGCTACAGTCCATGGGGATCACAAAGAGTCAGACATGACTGAGCGACTAACACACAGTATTTTAAATTAAGAAAGTCAGATTCCAAGGCATAGAATTTTAGGTCCTAAAAGGACTATTGAGAGATAATCTAGCCTGGTTATTCCCAAACCAAGTTTGAGGCCATACTCCCCTGTGAGGCTTTAACAATACAGATCCCAGGGCCCTGCTTCTAGGGTGTATTATGGTGGAGCAGGAAAAATAAAATTGGGAATCCCAGCTTTTAAATATTTGAAGTGCTTCTGTTTTAGGATTCAGGTTTTCTGGCATTTCTGCTGAGGGTGGTGGGAGGGGAACAGTTTCTCCTAATTCCCCTTGAGGGGTCTGTGCGAAAGAACATGTGGCAGTCTAGACTGTTGGGCTTCGTGAGTTTATTATGCCCATCAACCTCTCTGCTTTCACACTCCCTTAAATTGCAGAAGGGGATGGTGTGGAGAAGTGAGAGGTGAGTGATGACTAGAAAATGATGTCTTAATGGGACGGAGAAATGGTAAACCTTGAAAGGATAAAAACCACCCAGGAAATTGTACTCACTTTGCAATTTTATGGACAGCATTGACCAGAGGCTCCCCAATATTCAATTTTCTAAAAAATGATTTATTCTTAAATTTATAATATATCATGCAGTCTTTTTTGGGGTAGATCTGCCTCCTCATTATCTTTTTCTTATACCAACATCAATATCAGTTGATTTTTCCTTCATGGGAGGCATCTTCAATGAAGAGTTTATGTAAGGAATGATAAGGGAAGGTAATCCAGACATTTCCCAGGAAGATTTTACTTGGCTATACCAAAATTTTCCTTATTCATTATGCTAAACATAACACCTAATCCAGGGTGATTGGGTCTCCCTCAAAACAGGAAGTAGGTTGTGTTTAATCTTTTACAAATTAACAGTATAAAAGTAGAATTAAGTCTTCTAATTATAGATATTTAGTAACTAATCATTTTGCTTTTACCTGAAGTATTTTTCCATTTGTCTTCCCTTGGGTACTAGTGAGAACCAACTTCATGGTAAAATTCCATAAATAAAAAATTAGGTTTCAATAAAAGTTATTATCAGTTGAAGAGACTTTCTGGAGATGAAGATAATAATTTCTTGTTGACAAGAAGTGTCAAGCAGCCAAGGATATGTCAGAGCCATTGACTTTTTAAAAAATTCAGCAAGGATACACTAAAAGCAATAAGTATATCTCTCTGATGGGTTTTGGTTCTAGTGATTTTGACTCCATTTTATTTTATTTATTTATTTATTTTTTTTGCTTTCTATTATTTTATTTTTTTTAATTTTATTTTATTTTTAAATTTTACATAATTGTATTAGTTTTGCCAAATATCAAAATGAATCACAACATCAAGGTTGAATCCTGTCATTTTTTTTTTCTACCTGTGATACTTTGATCAAGTTATTTAGCTTCTCTGGGCCTAAAATTTCTCATTAATAAAACAGGCCTTATGAAAATAGCCACTTCATAATAGTATTCTGAGGATTAAAAGCATTAACATAAGTAAAAGATCATCACAGTCCACCGTACTTATTAAGAATTCAATTATTTTTAACTATTGCTTATCTGCTTTTGATAATAATTTAGGAAATTCTGTTTAAGGAGTGTAATTGACTCCATTTTAAACTTGTGGTAGACTTGCTTTTGACTTTATAAAAGTAGGAGGGAAAAACCTAAAATAAACAAATATCACCTTTCTTCTTTATATTGCATGTATATTCTACATCGATTTTAACTAAAATTAGATCTTGAAATTTAAAATTGTGGTGATGTTTCCAATTTCTTTGTGTCCTTCCTTCCTTCTTTGAGCCAAATAATGACTTGATTCCTTAGTAAAAGTAGTCATAGGACCCAAATCAGCATTTCTGTAGAAAAGAATCTGTAGAAAATTTAAGGTTTGGTAATACCAGTTTTTGTTGATAATTGAGAAATGCCCCAAAGATGTTACTATTTTGTATTGTTAAATGAATCCATACTAATTCACAAGAGAAGTGTTTTGTGTTTCCCGTAACTAAACTAATGTCATTTGTTTTCAACTCTGGCACAGATTCTGTGGCTTTTATAGAAATCACTTAACCTTTCTTTGCTCTGGGTCTTCAAGCAAGTGGGAATATAATGAGTTGATAATCCTCAACCTTACTCATAGAATAACTCTACGGGGTATCCAAGAACATCAAATTACCTTAAAATGGTTATACAAATAATAAATGATTGTGTACTCCCCCTAAATCACTTATTTGTTAATTTGCAAGTTATTACCTTTGCTATCTTAAAGGATAGAGTTTGTGCAATAGCTAATTTACATAATTTTCTATTTAAATGCCTGTAATTAATGGTAGTAAAATAGAAAATAATTAATGCTAATAATTCAGAGAATTACAGTTTTTGTAAATCTTTTCTCTACATAATTCAGTTTACCCATAATAATCTTTCTGTTAGTCCTTTAATAACTCAATTATTCTAAATAGTCTTATGACTTTATAAAGGTCCTTTCTTTGAAGGATTATAGGACTTCTGTTTGAAGTCAGACCCCACTCTCCTGTCTAATTGCCTTTAGCAACCTGCTTTCACCAAAGATGAAAACGTTTCCATTTTCTTACTGCATTCTCTGATCAGCTATAGCAAAGTCAGTAGTGGGGCATTTTTTCAGTATGCCTTAAGCAGCACTCTTATGAGGTACCTTCCTTCAGCCTTTAAATGAAATACGTACTTCAAATATGCCCATCATAGGTATATTAACATTCATAGGCTCACATGTAGCCACAAGTTTGGACAACCACAAAATCAGTTATGTGTATACACCTTAGAGACAGAGGAGGTTGAATCTCCACAAATTTTTTGTTGAGCACCTTTTTGTACACACTGTGCTTATATATATGCAACTCATGTAAGTTTCCGTTGAAGTTGCAAGGAGCACATGTACATCGTTAACCAACTGGGACACATGCTGCAGATACTTTTAAATCTCTAACCAATGTAGCACACACAGTTGCTCATACTTCTCTGAATTTTTTGCTTAATTGTGTGTGGCACTTTCTCAACTAATCAGTTCTCTTCAAACCTAACCAAGCCCATAGCTATTTAGAAAGTTGTAGCAGAAGAGGGGGAAAAAATGATGGCTAGAGAAGAAATTACAGGGTATAGATCGACTCAGATCTATGATTTGAAAACTGTGTTCCACAGAAGGGTAAGAGGGCTGACCAGTGAGTGCGGTGGGAGTGGGCGGCAGCCACGTCATTCACAGCTTGATTTCTGAGTTTGGTTATCTTTATCTAGGGTTTTTGAGACTTTCTTTGTCCTATGTGGTGTCTCTGTTTTGTCAAAATGTATTGATTTAATCCATCAATAGGCTAAATAGAGCTAGAGATGATAGGAAATGAGGAAGTGTGTGTGTGTGTGTGTGTGTGTAAGGTATATTGTGTTTGTTTCCAATGTAGAATAGACCCAAAGTTAGTTGTACCTGAGATGTTAAAACAAAACTCTTGTTTCCTCTTGAAGGGCAAATATCCCCTTCCCAAATGCCAATGAAATTACATTTTTTACTTTGGTAGTAAAGATGTTTGTTCTTCCATCTTTAAATCTATAACTTAATGTCCTTTCCGTGATTTGTAAATTCATCTTTTTACTTTTGTGATCAAAAGCACTATAAATACATTTTGTGAAGTACTGAAAGAATAAACAAAGGAAAATACCCCTTGAGACCTCACAAGGATAAATAGGGCTGATAGGTAATATCAGAAAAAAAAAAAAAGAATGTGATTATTGAGATGAATTATAAAGTAACTTTTTCAAACTGAATTAAATTTGATTTTATTTCCTTAACCATATCTTTTAAATAGAATAGAAATAAAAAAAAAAAAAATCACTTGATGTCATTAACATTCCTATGGATTAGTTTAAGAGTTTAAACAATGTTTAACTAGCATGTCCTGTTTTCCAGTTTAGGCCCTTGTATTTGGAGCATAATATTTGCCTGGCTGAAATGATTCAGATCAGTGGTTTTCAAACTCTGTTTCTTGGAGGTTTCTTTAAAATGCCTTAGGGGCCAGCATGAGAGGTAAAGGAAACAAAGGAGACGGCATTCCTGGCTCCCTTGTTTCAACCCGGGCAACCTCACATTTATCTCTTTTGTACATCAAGTGTTCTGCTTAGGATTTCAATTAAAAGGAATTCCATTCCTGAAGAGAAACAAAAAAACCTTGAAAATCCCTGGCTTAATCTAAGCCCTATTGACTCCTAGAATTTCTCCTACACGGAATCTAAACTGTACATTTTTGTAAACTAGTTTTCATATCAAAATATGAAAATGAGTGGGTGAATGTGTGTCAGTGAACATGTACGTTACATTAATCTTTTTAAGTATCTTCATTTTTGTATGTGTTCATTCAAATGTTGTATGCTTACTGCTAGGGGTACTATACAAAATAGGAACATTCTCATTGTTAAGGCACTTTGGGGCAATTAAATATTAAGTGAGGAGAAGAACAATGACAACATGTGTATGAAAGCATGCTGAATGGTAACCTAATTGGGGAAGGAATGCTTGGAGAGGACAGAGGCATAGAAGAGGTGGTACTTGAGATGTTACTTTATAAATTGAAAGTAATAAGTTAAATATTTTAATTAACATTCCTTGTGGGATACTTTAAATTATGGGAGTAACAAGAGGCCACTCTAACAAATTTTGGGTTGAGTTTGCAAGGATAAATGAGGGCTAGTTGGCGGCAAGAGGTAACAGAGGCCATGGTGGTGGTTCCGTTTCCAGCAGTGCAGGGAGGGCTCCATATAGGAGCTAGGTATGTTGGGTTGGACTTCTGTACCACACTAAGAAACCTGAAACTTAATTCACAGGTAGGTATAAGGAAATAATGAAATGTGTTCATTTGAATGACATAGTCAGATTTGTGCCTTGGAGGATCGTCTGGCTGCAATGTGCATAGTAAATGATGCGGAAGCAAGAACGGGAATGAGGAAACAATTCAGATCAGTTGCAAAAACCCAAATGAGAAATGGTGATGGCTTCCACCAAGGCAGCAGTAGAGATGGGGAGATGTGAACAGATTCACAGGAGGCTGAGGAGACTCATGAAGGGTTCCCAAGTGATTGGATGTGGGGACTGAATGAGGGGGGAGAGTGAGTGAGGATTTCTGTACTTTTGACTTGTCCAGTTGGTGGATAGCCAGTGTCATTTCCTGGAAGTTGAACGGAGGAGCATGGACTTGGCACAGTGATTGAAGATGGTGATACATGTTCTGTGAGTGTGTACATGTGATCTAGACCTGGATCTGAAAGTGTACAGGTTATAGGCACGCAGCCAGGAGTCCCTGTGTTCACATCTTTATCTACCACTTCCTAGCTATGTAGCCTTGAACCTCAGCCTACTTCCTCATCTGTAAATTGGGAAAAATAATATTGATACCTACCTCCTTGTGTTCTTATGAGATAGAGTTTAACAGGTAGCAGAAACTCCTTGAATCTTATCAAATATTGTTATTATTCATCTTTCTCAGACCTTGGTTTCCTCATCCATAAACTTGTGAGGGTTGGGGGACCATGTTTGTGCTGGATTAGATGATTTCTGGGGTCCTTTCTAGCTATGAAGTTTTTCATTCTAATGTGTCTGCTCTCTGTTTACATGTGTGTGAATAAAAATAGTTTTACTAAAAAATGTTCATCATTTCTAGGAACTTGCCACATCAGACTCAGATTCCCCAACAGCAGACTACAGGTGAGTACTAAAAATAGTAAGTTGATGTTTATGAATGAAGCTAATAGATTAAAAGATTGTTTTAGTAGTAGATAATTTATGAAGCTTTAGCTCTACCAAGTAAGGCAAAACAGTCGTGTCATTCTTTAATCAGAGTTAGAACCTCAGGATAATAGCTTAGATTATTGCATAGATTGGCATCAGAGTGATAAACACAGCGTAAATGATCTTAAAGCAAAAGCATCCATGGAGGTCCTGTCTAATTAAGGAAGGCTGAATAAAATCCCCTTCCTTCAGCGAAGCTCCCTATTCTTCCCCTTGGTATGAAAGATTCTTAGCTTGGATGCTTCCAGGATTTGTCTCAGTAAGTGAGCAGCTTGAAACTGACTCTTACAAAAGAAAACCATTGTGGCTAATCAGTGAGGCTTCAGGGGGATAAAGGAGAAATGGTTGGCCTGGTTTTAATGCAGCTTTAAAAAGCTGTTATAACATGACCAATAACAAGATGGCGGACAATTCTCCCTGTTGCCCTAAGACTTGCTTTCTTTAAGTTTATTTCTTTCAAGTGTCCCTAAAAATTTTCCACAGCCAATTATTTCATTCATCTCTGTACCAAGTAGATAACTTATTCATGATTGTCTTCTAATTAGTGGTTGATTCCTAGTTCTAATTGCCAAGCAACCAGTAATGCCTTTGTAGCTCTTTTGGAAAAGCAAGAGAAGTTTTAAAACTGTAAGTTGGATGTGGAATTCTGAGTATGAATAGTGGTATTGTGGTGGGGAAGCTATTAAGTAAGTCTCGTTAAAACTTTAGGCACATATAGAAAATCTGTGCATATTTTCATTCAAAAAATTATCTTCTCTATTAATGCTTTCGGGGAATTTAAGGAGATTTTCGTTTGACAACTTTTCAAAGATTTGAGGCAAGTATAATGAAGTTGTTCATCAGATTTTAAGTATGAGATAACGTTTATATGAATTTTCCCCAGAGTTTTGATTGCTGTGTTTTAATTAAATGTTAACATGTTTCAACAAGACTGTTCAATATATTGATGCAGTGATTCTATTGTGTGAGCGTTCAGGTGATTGATGAAGGAACAAACTGCTATAAATGTGCCTAAAGAGCAAAGAATTAAATGAGTCCTTACTACCACTAATTTCATGACTTTTTTTCAAGAGATAAAATTTTAAAAGAGTATTTCTACAATGAAAATGCTAGAACTTCTTCCTCATAGGCTTCAATCTCTCCTAAGATGTCTTTCCTCTGTTTCTTAATTATTTCAGACAAGGAATGAAGGAAGACAATATCTAGAAAAATAGTAAATAGTTCTTTTGAATATATACAAAATCTAGATTTTACTTCTCTCCCCTCCCATTGGGGGAAATAAGGAAACCTAAGTATATGATGTTAGAGAGGTTTATTTAGTAGTTGTATAAATTTTTAGCAAGTAGACTTATTAGCTTGCTACGTTTTAGTAATAGGCACCATTTCCAAATAAAAAGACAATTTATGCCTGAGCAAGTGTTATAAGAACCAGTGAATTTCCCTAGGGGGATTTTAGGTTTTTCAGCCTAATTTTCTAAGTTATTTTTCTAAAACAGGTTTTGGGAAACAAGCATTTTGCTTGAGTCAGGAAAGCTTTCATCTCCTTTTTAGTTAACACTATAGCCTATTACCTTCTTGTTTTCTTATATTTTTCTGTTATTTGGGGTATATTATTGCACCATCTCTTCTTGGTTATTTTCGACTTGTTCTCGTTTTCAGTGAGTCCCCAAAGTACCTAAATGCTAAAGGGAGAGAAACCACCCTAGCATCTTATATAATTATGATAGATTGTTGTGTTTCTTCCTCTGATAAATGTAACACCAAATAGACTTGTGACTCCTGGAGAGAAGAGCTAAATGGGCACGTTACACTCCTTACTCCCTTTCTATTCATTTGAATGAAAAAATAAAGTTTGTTTCTCAATTTTATCCCATTCTGTGTGCACGTGCGTAGATTCAGTGCTATGGATGTGTCAAAATTTTCACGGGCACAACTTCCCTGTCCCTGCATCCCGGTTATCTTAGTATCACGAGGAGGCAACACCGTTTGTGCAGGGTTTACATAATTTGCTTTTTGCAAGTACCTCAAAGCATTATGTTGGTATCACAGTTTTCTTTATGAAGGTAATTTAAGCACAGTGTTTATCTCTTGGATATCAAGATATTTTATTTGAGCTTCCTCTATGGAATTTGCCAATGGAGAGTGTATTTTGAAGTTTGTTTTCTTTAGTTAGTTGTTTTCTCTTAAAAGATCATCAGAACTTTAAGAAATGAATTAACTGCTAGGGTTGTAATCCTGCACTTACGCGCTGGCTCAGATAATAGAGCAGTTAAGAGCTGACAGTAAGTAGTATTACCATTTAGACCAGCCGAAGCCATCAGTTCTGACGTCCCTTCAGATTCTCTCATTTTCTCTGTCCTTTCTACCCACATGATTTTTTCTAAAGAGCTGTGATTAAACGATGCAGTCATACATCCCACAGTCAGAACCCATTCTTTTTGTTTATTGTGGGAGGAATTTTCAGACCATACCTTTTGAGAAATATAAAACATTATAACTTTGACTCAAGAGTGAAAGTCGTTCAGTCATGTCCGACTCTTTGCAACCCCGTGGACTATACAGTCCATGGAATTCTCTAGGACAGAATACTGGAGTGGGTAGCCTTTTCCTTCTCCAGGAAGGAGAGGACTAATTTAGACTATAATTATGTTAAGAAGATAGAAAATTACACCTTGCCATAATTTGTTTTACTCAAAGTTTAAAAGTTGTCCATGTCTAACTCACACTCATTCATTCTTACATATTGCAGGTAAATGGTATTCCTGAAGAAAGAAAACTAACCGAAGCGATGAATTTGTAATCAGATAATATAGCACTTTTGCGTGTGTGAGTGCTCAGTCACTGAATTGTGTCCAACTCTTTGGGACCCCATGGAATGTAGCCCACCAGGTTCCTCTGTCCATGGGGTTTTCCAGGCAAGAATACTGGAGTGAGTTGCCATACCCTCCTCCAGGAAATCTTCCTGACCCAGGAATTGAACCCATATCTCCTGCATTGCAAGTGGATTCTTTAGCACTTAAGCCACCTGGGAAGTCTTAATATAGCACTTTTATTTTTTTCTCTCTTCCAATAATGCATGAGCTTTTCTGACATATGGTATGCATGTTGACAGTACTAAGTATATACCAAATAATATACAGTATAACATTCATTTTACTAATTTTTTTTGTACTTAAGGCATTTTTGACAATTTGTAAAACATTGATGACTTTATATTTGTTACGATAAAAAGTGATCTTTAAAATAAATATTATTAATGAAGCCTGATGTGTGGCAAAATTTACTTCAGAAACTATTTGATAGCCTCCTGTATAGTAGGAATCTTTTATTGCTAGGAACAGGTTCACTTATTTATTCTTTATTTAATGAGATTTTTATTAAGCACTTCCTGTAATATATAAATGTATGCTCTTGTGTTCCAAGTGAGTAACACATTTACTTAAATAGCATTGTGTCCTGTAAAGCTTATTCTTTTATATACTGCTTCTTGGAGTGTTTTAGGGTAAACGTGGTTCTTTGGATCTGACAGTTCAGATCTACAGTTCATGAAGGGCTGCCCAGACTGCATATTTACCCTGACTCTATAATCACATGTTTGGTTTTAGAAGCGTGCCAGGAGTTGTTGCTCAAAAAGAGAACAGTTGCCTGCTGATGATGACATGAATTAGCTCCAAAACCCCAGGATCTCCTGTGGTAACACTACTTTCAAGGCTTAGCAGAGTGTCTTTATAACATATTGGCCTGCTTCATGCATCGTGGACACTATCAGATCAGTGTGTCCATCAGACAAGCTCAGAGGCTGTCTGGGAAACCTTGTGGTCTAGACCATCTGGAAAATCTCCTCTTAATCTGCTCTGGGCAGATTTCTGTATTACCTATTAATTAATTGCTCAGAGGTGCACAAATGCTATGTAAATCTGATTCCAGAATCCAAAAAGATTCCCTATCAATGTTGTGTGCAACGACTTGTCTTCCACTTAGGGGGGCATACTCTATCATGTCCTTGACATTGAAACTTCTCCTCCCAAGCACACCTTCCTGGGACTTAACAGAGAATGTGGTGTTGGTGGTTTAGTCATGAATCATGTCTGATTCTTACAACTCTATATGGATGGCTACTCTGTCCATGGGATTTCCAGGCAAGAATGCTGGAGTGGGTTGCCATTTCCTTCTCTAGGGGATTTTCCCTACCCAGGGATTGAGCCTGCATCTCCTGTGTCCCCTTCATTGGCAGGTGGATTCTTTACCACTAGCACCACCTGGGAAGCCCTGGGCACTCATGAGTCAGCTACAGTTTGTGTTACAGTTTTCCCTCCAATGGCTAGCGAAAGGGTAGGGTACATAAGGTTGAGTGTTTGCCACAATCTAATGGACAGAAAAAGGCAGGGATGGTATCTTATTCACATTTCACAAAATTAAAATGTTACTTATGTTTTATTGAAACCTTACCACGTTATTAATAAATCTCATGTTTTAAAAGATTGTACATGGGCAACAAGGATTTCCGTGGTTAGATCATCTCACTTTATGTTCCATTAATAGGCTGCAGTTCATCGTAGGTAATTTATCACGTAGTTTTCATATTGATGTTTATATTTGTTAATATCGTGGCAGCGATGGTGGTGTGCTGCTTGGATCTTCTTTCAGGAAAGAATTTGCCATTCAGCTGCGAGGAGAGTGGTTAGCTGAGAGCTTCCAGTTGTTAGCACCTTCGGGATCCGCTTTTGGCCTTTGAACAAAGGCAGAGCCTTCCTGGGCAGTTGCCCTCTAGCCATAACTGAGCATGGTCTGAGTCCTAGGGCCTGGTGTGTGTGTGTGTGTGTGTGTGTGTGTGTGTGCGTGCATGCGTGCGCACCCGCGCTCAGTCATATCTGACTCTTTGCGACCCCATGGACTGTTGCCTGCCAGGCGCCTCTGTCCATGGGATTCTCCAGGCAAGAATACTGGAGTGGGAAATCTTTATTTTTGAGCTTTCTATTGGATTGCCTGTGACTGTCAGATGTATGGTGTGGTCAGATGACCTCCTTCCCAATCCTGCTTCCTCTCCACCCCCTTTCCTTTCAGAGATGTCAGATTCCCATCATTGGGTTGAAGATTTTCCTTGCCCAGTTCTGCTTCAATCCCCTCTTAACTGTCACAGGTTTGGTCCTAATAAACATTTGAACTTGCAGTTCCATTTCAGCATCTACTTTCCAGAGGCTCCAACTGATCTTTATGATACTTCTTTACATTCCCAATCACAAATGTGGATCAATGGTTCAAAACTGGCTCACTGAAGAAAAAAAGTGATAAAAAGATAAGCACCTTATATAGGTACACATACTATAATTCAAAACAATGCCATGGACGTAAGAAATGATTAGGGCTCCCATTGAAAATATAGACTATAAGTCTCTACATACTGGAATACATGATTTTTGGTGCAGATTTTACATCAAAGAAGCCCAAACAGAAAAGTGCCAGCCTTAAAAGTGGATTTTATTGGGTCAGAAATCTGTTCCCTCAATAACTAGTTTGTTGTCTGTTTTGACTAATGTCTGTTTTTGCATCCTTTTCAAACAATACATAATTCCTTTTTAATAAACCAATTGGGAATGAAACTGATTGAATTTATAGGTAAATTCAACACAGAAGTAGTGGATTAGCTTGGTTTTCCCCAGAACAGGCCATTCATTTTGGGAGGTAATCCCAGGAAGCCAGAGTATAGAAGCAGAAAGGGTTGAGGAGGTTAGGAAGACAGTGAAGGGTATGTCATTGGCTCTGGCTATTCTGGAAAGCATAACTCAGTCCTACTGGGATCCTCTAGTGAACTGTGTAGCATGAACCTTGGAATTTTCCCACCACGTGACAGAAGGTTTAGACTTTCCATTCACCGATTCACCATCTTGAAGTTGAGTTGCTCTGGGGGGCATTAACTCCCCCTGCACTTGTGGGCTCTGGCTGGGTGAGATGCTGGTGCTCTAGAGAAAAACCTGGGGCAGACCAACTCACAGATGCTATGGACACTGGAGGTGAGAAACTCAGAAAGCTGAATGAGCTTTTCGCAAAATGTCTTGATCAAGGATTGTTGACAGGGTTTAAAGGCAATTATTATCACTAGTACTTATTAGCTGACATTTCAGTCCACGGTCTTGCACGACATGCCAATTAACTTGTGGTATACATGAGAGTCATATGTAAGGGAGAATTGCCTGATCGGTTTTTGCTCTATCTTTGAGGTCTCATGCCTCGATTTTCACGTAGGATTGATTTTCACGTAGGGAAAAGATTACATTGTGAATTGTGTTGATGTGACAAACATATCCCGAAATCAATGTCTTAACACTGTGAAAGTTTACCGTTCAGTCACATGAGAGCCCACCACCCCTATGTCAGCCTTGCTCCGTGCATGTATGATTTGGAACACGTGATATCCAGGACTTCTATGGAATAGGAAATGAAAGCCAAAAGGTCTCGTGGATTGTTTGTAAGAGATGGGCTTCGAAATGGCTTCTATCCCTCTTATCTGTACTCTACTGGCTGGTAATATCTTATTACCCAGACATAATTGCCATGGACGCTGGGAAATACAGTCTTCCTGTTTACTCAGGAAGAAAAGCTGGTGTGATAAACACAAGCGCTGTCCCACAGATGTGGACTGGACACAGCATGTGATCAGTGCTCATGGACTAACAGCTATGTGTGAAAATGAAGCACATACGCAGGTAAGTAGTTCTGCCATCCCGGTGACCTAATTTGTCAAATAGCATTTTTAATTCAGTGGGATTAAAAACAAGAAAGAAACTGCCTAGGTATAAAAATCAAGCTAAAAAAACACATTTTGGAGAAATACTGCATTGAATTATTGTAGAAAAATATGTGATTTTAAGTTCACAGTCCTTATCTGCTATTTCCAAATCCTAAGATACCAATTTTTTAAATAGCTTCATAGAAAATCCATTTAATGATAGAACTTGACCTGAACAAAAATAGGAATGCTTATCCTTCTCAATCCTACTTGGTATGAGTCTTTGCTATAGGAAGTTTAACATTTATTATATGGTATTGCCCTTACCCTATTGACTATGTTACATAATATAAGGAACATACCTTATATTAATTGCACTTAAAGAATCTTAATATTAAAATATACCTCTTCTCAAGAGTTTTCAGTAATGTACTGTGGACTTACATCAGTAATTTTATAAATAATATATTTAATGACTTTTGTATGACAAGTTTATTTTTATTGCCTAAATTTGGGGGTCCATGTATGTGTCTAAAGCAAATTAAGTACTAAAACAATAAGGCAAGATTGAGATAAATTTGTCTAACAATAATATATTTTCCTGTTCCTTTTTTCCCCCTCAAACCATCTCAGAATTTCTTATTGGATTTGGTATCAGGTCATTTCATTCATTCATTCAGTGAATATTTATTTAGGATCTGTTATGTTCTGGGCATGGACTTACGCTTGGTAAATAAGATGGACATAATGTTACGAAAGACAATAAACAAAGTCTAGTACAGTGTCTGGCGCTAGTTGGTGTTAAATAAATATTTGTTGAGGGAATTAATCTAATGTTAATAAGTAAAGGCTGTGAAGGTTAAAGCAGTGTTGCAATAGGGAATGAAGAAGGGAGATGCTTAGATTAAATGATGAAAATAGGTCTATCTTAAGGGAAAAATTTAAGATAAAATTGGAAAGATGATCACATGCCAGTCACGCTTAGCATTTGTATCAGATGAAATAGCATGAAAATGGACCCAGAACACCTTCTTAAGCCAGAAAATTTTTAAGTGTCCAAAGAATAATGGAGGTTTACCAAAGAGAATTCAGGAGCCAGCTGGAAGGGGCTCATGGCCGTATATAGGACCATTTGGGTAACAAAATTAGTATAGTAATATATTATAAACTATAGATCAGAGTCCCTGAATCCATACTGATAAAAAATGAGTGACTGCATGCATGCATGGATGAATAAATGCCTCATTACAGTAGAATATCAACTAATGTAGAAGATAATGATGGCATTAACAAATCATCATTTTGGAACCACCACAGAGGTAACTGTTTAACACAAGAATCATAGATAATTAAGTAGAAACCAAGATCTGGATACTAGCTATTCTAGGGTATCATTGCTTCTGAGTCCTCCCAATGAACACAGCTAGAAAATATGTAGATGTATATATGTACACACACACATCTTCTCTATCTCTATAGTAAAATAGGATGTTTACATAGTCTCAAAATATCTCCCTATAATGTAATGATTAAGTACTATATTAGTTTCCTGAAGCTGCTGTAATATAGTATCAAAATCTGGGTGGCTTAAGACAACAGAATTTTCTGTCTCACAGTTCTGCAGGCTAGCAGCTGAAATCCACATGCCAGCAGGGCCATGCTCCTTCCACAACCTTAGGGGAGACTCCTTTCCTGCTTCTTTCTAGTTTCTGGTGGTTTGCTGGCTATCTTGGCATTCCTTCCTTGCAACTGCATCCCTTCAATCTCTATCATCACATGGCATTCTCTCCTTCTGAGTCTGTGTCTTTTCTATTCTTCTCATAAGGACACCAAATCGGATTAAGGGCTGACTCTATTTCAGTGTGACTTCTTAACTATTACATCTGCAACAACCTTATTTCCAAATAAATTCACTTCTGAGGTGCTGGGAGTTAGGACTTCACCATAACTTTTTACTTCCCCACATTTAATGTATTGATTGTCAAAATGCTTTGAAGAAGGTAAGACCAAACTGTTTCTTGTTTAGTTGCTAAGTCGTGTCCAACTCTCTGCAACTCCATGAGTTGTAGCTCATCAGGCTCCTCTGTCCTTGGGATTTCTCGGGCAAGAATACTGGAATGGGTTGCCATTTCCTTCTCCAGGAGATCTTTCTGACCCAAGGATCAAACCTGTGTTTCCTGCATCGGCAGGCAGATTCTTTGCTGCTGAGCCACCAGGGAAACACAGCCCAATACCAAGCTATACTCCAATAAGAAAAAAAAAGATTATAATATCAATTTACACCCTAATCCATGCAAAGGCTAGTTGGCAAAGATGACAATAATGATAATATTCATTGCTACTATTGGTTCTAATTAATATATATAATTTTTACACATAAGATTGTTTATTGCAGCAAAATTTTGAAAGTATTTTTAATACCACAAATGAGAGATTGAATTGTGGTACTTTGCTACAACCATTTAAAAGAATGTAGATTGACAAAGCAATCTTCTTAAAAAATTCTTTTTAACTTTGTATTGGAGTATAGCAGATTATCAACGCTGTGATATTTTCAGGTGGACAGCAAAGGGACTAAGCCATACGTATGCATGTATCCATTCTCCCCCAAACTCCCCTCCCATCCAGGCTGCCACCTAACATTGAGCAGAGTTCCTGTGCCATACATTAGGGCCTGTTGGTTATCCATTTTAAATGTGGTAGTGTGTACATGTTGATTCCAGCTTATCTAACAATTCCTTCCACCCATCCTTCCCCCCAGCAACCTGTAAGTTTGTTCGCTAATTAATATTTGTTTGATTACCATTAAAGACGAACATTTTTTACACAGTGTTCTGGCCATCTTGTTTTTTCTTCTTACTGTATAACAGAAACCACACATAGTATTAAATTTGCAATCTTAACTGTTTCTCACTGTACAGTTCGATCATGTTAACTGTATTCACATTGTGCAACAGGTTTCTGGAACGTTGTCATCATCCAAAATTGAAACTGTATAATCATTAAAGACTAATTTCTCCTCCCCCTTGTCTCAGTCTTTGGCAACTACCTTTCTACTTTCTATTATGATTTTTGACTATTTCATGTTAATGGAATAATATAGTATCTGTCCTTTTATGACTGGCTTATTTCAGGTAGCCTAATGTCCTTGAAGTTCCTTCTTGGTGTAGCATAGGACAGGATTTCCTTCTTTTTTTAAAGTAGCCTAATATTTCATTGTATATCTATATCACATTTTCTTTATCCATTCATCTGTTGATAGACATTTGATTTGCTTCTACCCCTTGGCTATTGAAAATAATAGAGCAGTGAATAAGTGAATATGGATATGTAAATATCTCTTCAATATCCTGCTTTGATCAATTTATCTTAACAATAACCTTGGCAAAAAGCAGTAACTTTACTGTTAAAAAAAAAAGTCTGAAAGACAATTTGAACCAAGCTATTAAAGTTACCATGACCAGTAATTAATGGAACAAGTTGATACCACATGCTTCCAGAAAGAATGCAACAAAAGAACCACCATTTGTGTGATATTCTTGCCAAAAATGCCTATCCTAAATCTAGACAAGAAGAAACATCTGGTAACACTGAAATGAGGGATGTTCTATGAAATAACTGGCCTTATTGTTCAAAAGTATCAAGCTCATTGATATATATATCTGAGGAACTCGAGATTAAAAGAGACTAAAGAGACATTACAACCAAATGCAATGTGTATCTTGAGCTGGAATTCTCAGCTCTTTTAGAAAATAAATTTTATAGCTAGAGAGAGAGATATATACATAGAAATAAAAATTCAAGTGTGATAAAATATTACTGTTTTATAAATTAAGTATGAATTTGAGTATGTGGTAAAGTTATACTGTATTTAAAATGCTTTGCAAATCTGAAATTATCTCAAAATAAAAATTCTTAAAGATAGCACTAACTAAAATGTTAAGAACGGATAAAAGAACAAGGGGTTAAATGTAGAGGAAAGAGGAGCAACTTTTGAGAATGCAGATGAGGAAGCAAAAACAGAACTATTTGTCTTTGAGAAATATTTTGTATATAAAACTGATGAGATTTGTTGAAGACTTGAAAATGTGGGGAAAGGAGGAACAAAAATAATTTCTGGAGCTTTGTCCTAGTTCTTGGGTATATTTTTTTATGTACTGAGTTTGAAAAGGTTGAGCAAAGAATATATGTCAAGGATAAAACCAAGAGTTTAGTTTTGAAATGTTTTTTTCCTAATTACAAAGGACAGACAGCTCTTACCAGTGCAAAGAGCAAGGTTAGACATGCTGTCTCAGGAATTTTCTATGCCATTTGCCAAATTTTTGTGTATATAAGTTGGTGGTAAGCCCCTGAAACAAATTCTATTGGCTATCACAGATAGTGAAACGTTAACTGGACATGTATACTGAAGTGTGGTAATGTCTATTTCAGCCCAAAGTGTTCAAAGGTTCTGTTATGGATATAGATAATGAAGTCCAGGGGTCCTGTTTCAGGTGAATGTGTAACATGGGGCTATCTTAGACAAACCTAAAGCAGAACAAACACATTTCAAAAGTAAATAGTTATGGCTTCATTTGTCTGTGGGGATTCCTCATCTGTGAAAATTATTGAAAAATTGAAGTGAATAATTAAAATGGATTCCTGTTAGTATTCAGGGATCTGAATATTAAGATCATGAACCACAGGCCAAGCTAGGTCGTTAGGGTCATCTCAATGAATTCTTCATTGGCTGTGCATGGAATCTCTGGTGAGACACCAGTGTCTCTGGTGCTACAGCTATCAGATAATCATGGATTAGATATACATATGAGATGTTTCTTAGAAGAGCTTGGATCTATCATGATGACAAATTCCACATCAGGGTGACTCACAAGCCTATTTTGTGAGAAATGACAAGTGCTTAAATTGTTTAAAATGGGTTGGAAGTTGTATGCTTCAACTAGATTATGCTAAGTATCTTATTTCTTGATGTGTCATTTATCTACTGCTACAGTTCTGCTGTGTAACAAATTACCCTCAAAATGATAAGCATTTTTGGGCTCACTTTGAGCCAACCATTTAGGCTGGGTTTTATTAGACGTTTCTTCCAGTCTCAGTTAAATTTCCTCATGTGTTGTGGTGCTGACTGACTACTGATCTAGGATGGCCTCAACTGGTACGGTGGGAAAGCTTGGTTTCCTCCAAGTTTATTTCATTTAATTGGGCGTTTTTATTCATGGGCATTTTCTCATAGCATGGCAGAAACACAAAAAGGTTAGCAGAAAATGTACTTCTTTCAAGCCACACTTTGTGACACAGTTTCTAATATGTCATTTGTCAAAACAAGTAAACTGATTGAGCCCTAACTCAGAGTAGGAGAAGAATATGATTACCCCTATAAGATTACAGGCGTACTAAATATGGTACAGTTATTAACTGGGGCCATTAATATAATCAATCTACCATAGTCTGCACACTGACTCTGAATGTTTATGTTCCTTTCACATGCAAACTATACTAAGCCCCTTTCCAGGCTCCAAATTCTCATCCTAATACAGCAACAGACTTAAAGTACAAGCTTTGATGATCTACATCAGATGTAAATGCTTCTCCTTGGGTGTGGCCCTTCTTGATATGAAGATATACTAAACTGAGTAATTGGTCTCATTTCCATAGTTTCTCATAGAATGATGAGATAGAGACTTGATAAATACAATGGGTACTTCTTTTTAAAAGACGGAAGCATTGGAGACATATAATAAATGGTTTGTTTTCAATCACTATATAGAAATTATCATACACTTAACAGCTTAGAACAACACAATCATCTCACAGTTTCCATGAGTCAAGAGTCTGGGTATGGATTAGGTGAGGCCTCTGCCCAGGGTCTCACCAGGCTGAACTCAGGGTACTGGCCTGGCTATGATCTCGTTTGAGACTCAGGGTGCTCTTCCAAGCTCATGGGAAGAATTCAGTTCCTTGTGGTTGTAGTACTGAAATCTCTGCTCTCTTGGTGGATATAGGTTGGAGACCCTCTCACTTCCTCAATTTTACTCCCAGTTCCTTGTCCCTTGCATAGTTATTCACAATGTGGTATTTCCTTTTTCAAGGTCAGCAGGAGAACCTCTCTCATTTTGAATCTCTCTCTTTAGGAATGGCTCAGACATTATTTTAAGGGCTCACTTAATTAGGTCAAACTTGAGGACAATCACTTTTTCAATGAACTAAAAGTCAACTGGTTAGTTACCAAATCACACCCTTTTATTAGTCCCCTCTATACTCAATGAGAGGGGATTATACAGGGTATAATTACATCAAGTATGAATAATGGAAGTTATCTTAAAATTCTACCTATTACAGTCCTTCCACTAGTTCCCAAAGATTCATGTCCTTTCCCAACATTTGCTCCTTTCCTAGGGGCAATATTCCCAGGAATATCATCCTGTTATAAAATCTGTTTAAAGTTAAAAAAAAAAAAAAAAGAAAAAATCTCATCATCTAAGTTTGAATTTCATGATGTTATCAGCTCCAAGTCCAAAACTTCATTATAAAGCATTATTTAAAAAAGATGCAAATAAGGCTCAGGGATGCCATCTATTAAGTGAAGCTCTTGAAGTCTGATTTCTCTTAACCTATGACCCTGTGAAACCAAAGAAACAAGTTATTATCCCCCACCACACCTTGGCTACAATGGTGAGAGAAGTGTAGGATAACAGTTATCAACATTCTGGCTCAAAAGGGTGAGAAAATAGTAGATTAAAAGGAAACATTGGTCCATTAACAGTCCTGAAATCCAGCTGGGCAAATGTTTTTTCTTATATTAGGTCTCAAGAATTGGGAAAAATCGTATGTGACTCTTGCTTTCATCTGAAGACATTCATCTGAGTCACTCATTCTAATTTCGTGAAAGATATTTGAATCACTTATTCTAATGTCATGAAAGCTAGCATGTATTATCCAGAGAAGGCAATGGCAACCCACTCCAGTACTCTTACCTGGAAAGTCCTGTGGATGGAGGAGCCTAGTAGGCTGCAGTCCATGAGGTCGCTAGAAGTCGGACACGACTGAGCGACTTCACTTTCATTTTTCACTTTCATGCATTGGAGAAGGAAATGGCAACCCACTCCTGTGTTCTTTCCTGGAGAAGGGACAGGGGAGCCTGGTGGGCTGCCGTCTATGGGGTCACACAGAGTCGGACACTATTGAAGCGACTTAGCAGCAGCAGCAGCATGTATTATTAGCCTGCTTCTTGCCAGTAGAATTTGGGAGTGTGTGGGAGGTACTAAACAATTTCCTTTAAATTTTATCTTTACCTTTTCTCAAGAACTTAATGGACTTTCCATGGATCTCATGGAGATCAACTTCAGTAGACAAAAGCCAGATCCCTAGACTTTTGAGCTAATTCCTTCTCTGTCTTTGATAAAGATATCCTCTATATCTCATTTCCTGCTGAGATGGCCAAGGGACAGCGCTTTTATGTTTCTTTGAGGCCCTGTGGTTTGATTGGAAAGATCTGGGAGGCACACCCTTACTTTCTTGCAGTGGTCATTTATGTGACTGAATACATTTAAAATTTTTTTAATTTTTTCTTTTTTAGGAAAGCAAAGGGTGGTGTACAGTATAGGACAGCACAAGACTTGGAAGTAGACACATGAGTTTAACTGTTTTTACTCTCCTCACTAGCTGTGTGAGTTTCCATGAAATAGGGGTCTCTGTTCCCTTAGCCGTAAAAAGGGCAGGATGAGCATCCTCTGGGGTGGGGAGAGGATGCTTGTCATGTGTTGGTAAAGAGTATAGAAACTGCTTCCCTGAGTTCAAATCCCAGCTCAGCCACCAATTGGCCATGGGACCTCAGTTTCCTTTTTTTTTACCTTTGCCATTTTTAAAAGAAAAAAAAATGGTTTTTTTTTTAAGTTGGCTGAGCTGAGTCTTACTGCTGTGCATAAGCGTCCTCTAGTTGTGGTGAGTCGGGGCTGCTGTCTGGATGAGGTGGCTTCTATCGTTGTGGAGCATGGGCTCCAGGGTGCATGGTTATGGGGTACAGGCTTAGTTGCCCCGTGGCAGGTGGAAACTTCCTGGACCAGGGACTGAACCTCTGTCCCCTGCATTGGCAGGTGGATTCTTAACCACTGGACTACCAGGGAAGTCCTGTGACCTCAGTTTTCTTACTTGAAGGGACAAGAGGATATGCAAGCAATACCGACTTTAGAGGTCCAATTGTGTGAATCAGAGACGTTTGACCATTTGGCTCATCCACCTTTTTCCTTATGCCACACTTTTGGTAGCCATTTCTGTCTCTAGGCTTTTTTTGTCACCTAGAGAGGCTAGAATTTCAAAAGTTAACTTTTAGTATATATTGTATATAATATTTCTTCCCTCAATTTCTCCTTGCTGTCATATTTAACTGTAGGCAAATCAGGAGTATCTTCAACAATTTTTCTTGAAAATCTCCTTGTCTATATATGAAAATTTATTGCTTGTGAGTTCCGTTTTCCACATTAGTTCAGGACACAATTTTTCTAAGCTTTCTGACACTACACAACAAGAATATATTTTCCTATAATTTCAAATAATCGATTCCTTATTATTGTTTTGAGCTCTCTGTAAACCCAGATTTACAGTATCTGTAAATAGTAGTATTTGTAAATCCAGATTTCTACTAAAAATCAGTTCCAGGAAATTGAGTCTTTTCCTATCGTGTTCCTCATAATTCTTTCTTCTTAAAAAAAAACTTTAAACAGAATTCTATACCCAGTTTTAAAAAAATGAGGATGTAATTAACATATTTCCAGATAAACAATAGCTGAGGGAGGCCTTTTTTTCTTAACCATTAAATATGCTTCCCTGGTGACTCGGTGGTAAAGAACACTCCTGCCAATACAGGAGACATGGAGTTCAATCCCTGGGTTGGGAAGATCCCCTGAAGGAAATGGCACCCCACTCCAGTATTCTTGCCTGGGAAATCCCATGGACAGAGGAGCCTAGTGGGCCACAGTCCATTTGGTCACAAAGAGTCAGACACAATTTAGCAAGTGAACATGCACGCACGTAAGAATGCTAAAAGGAATCCTTTGGGGTGTAATGAAAGGACATTCAATAGTAACTTGAAGCCGTATAAAGAAATAAAGATCTCCAATAAAGATAAATACATGGGAAAATTTAAAAGCCAGTGTTATTGGAATTTTGGTTTGTAACATAACTACACTTTTTCTTTTTCACATGATTTAAAGACAAATGCATAAAAATAATTATATAAATCTGTTATGTGACATAATAGTTAAAAACATAGTTTGTCTCATCAATAACATAAAGGAGGGTACTGCTATATAGCAGCAGAATTTTTGTATGCTATTGAAGGTGGTATCAATTCAAATTTAAATGTTAGGTGTGAGTCCTCTGGGGTGTGTGTGTGCTTGTGTGTGTTAGGAGTTTAGTCCTATCTGACTCTTTGCAACCCCATGGATTGTAGCCCGCCATACTTCTCTGTCCATGGAATTTTCCAGGCAAGTATACTGGAGGGGGTTGCCATGCCCTTCTTCAGGGGATCTACCCAACACAGGTATCAAATCCAGATACATTTCTGCATTGTGGACAGATTCTTTACTGTCTGAGTCACTAGGCAAGTCATGAGTCCTATGGTAACCACAAGGAAATATTTATACAATGTACACAAAGGAAATGAGAAAGAAATTAAAGAATTTTCACTTCAAAAAATCAACTAAGCACTGAAGAAGGCAGTGATGGAAGAATGAGGAGATAAAAGGTACATGATACGTTTAAAATAGTCCATGCTAAAGGAAATAAATCCTGAATATTCATTGGAAGGACTGATGCTGTAGCTGAACCTCCAATACTTTGGCCACCTGATGCGAAGAGATGACTTATTAGAAAAGACCCTGTTGCTGGGAAAGATTGAAGGCAAGGGGAGAAGGGGATGACAGAGGTTGAGGTGGTTGGATGACATCACTGACTCAATGCACATGAGTTTGAGCAAGCTCTGGGAGTTGGTGATGGACAGGGAAGCTTGGTGTGCTGCAGTCCATGGGGTCACAAAGAGTTGGACACTACTGAGTGACTGAACAACAACAAATATCTAAAACAGTGAACAAAATGTCAGAAGTAAGTCCTTTTATAAGTAATCACTTTAAAAGTTAAATGGATTAAACTCTTCAATCAAAAGTCAGAGATTGGCAGAATGAAAAATATTATTCAACTCTATACTGTATACAAAAAACTCACTTCAGATCTAATGACACACATAGGTTGAAAGTTGTCAACTGATTTACAGTCCGGGTGCCAAGAATGTTTAATGGGGAAAAGGACAGTCTTTGCAATAAATTGTGCAGGGAAAACTGGATGTTCACATGCAAAAGAATGAAGTTGAACTCTTACTTTACACCACATACAAAAATTACTTCAAAATGGATCAAAGACTTGTAACAGGAAGTGTACTTTCATTAGATTTAGCACTATATTATTTTATAACATATTATGACATAATATTGGAGAAGGAAATGGCAACCCACTCCAGTGTTCTTGTCTGGAGAATGCCAGGGACGGGGGAGCCTGGTGGGCTGCCGTCATGGGGTCACAGAGTCGGACACGACTGAAGTGACTTAGCAGCAGCAGCAGCATGACATAATATAACATATAATAGAGCCTTTATAATTAAAACTATATAGGGCTGTTGCATAAGTAGCTAGTGATAGAGTAAAAAGTACATAAATTGTTACATTCACATGAATGAATTTAGTATACATTATAGATAACATTCAGAAAACTAAGATCATGGCATCTGGTTCCATCACTTCATGGGAAATAGATGGGGAAACAGTGGAAACAGTGTCAGACTTTATTTTCTTTGGGGGGGGTGGGCTCCAACATCACTGCAGATGGTGATTGCAACCATGAAATTAAAAGACGCTTACTCCTTGGAAGGAAAGTTATGACCAACCTAGATAGCATATTCAAAAGCAGAGACATTACTTTGCCAACAAAGGTCCATCTAGTCAAGGCTATGGTTTTTCCAGTGGTCATGTATGGATGTGAGACTTGGACTGTGAAGAAAGCTGAGTGCCAAAGAATTGATGCTTTTGTGTTTTTTTATGAATAAATATTTTATTTTTATTTATTTATTTTTTTATATTTTATTTTATTTTTTAACTTTACAATATTGTATTGGTTTTGCCATATATCAACATGAATCCGCCACAGGTATACATGTGTTCCCCATCCTGAACTCTCCTCCCTCCTCCCTCCCCATACCATCCCTCTGGATCATCCCAGTGCACCAGCCCCAAGCATCCAGTATCTGTATTGAACCTGGACTGGTGACTCGTTTCATATATGATATTATACATGTTTCAATGCCATTCTCCCAAATCATCCCACCCTCTCCCTCTCTCACAGAGTCTGAAAGACTGTTATACATCAGTGTCTCTTTTGCTGTCTCATATACAGGGTTATTGTTACCATCTTTCTAAATTCCATATATATGCGTTAGTATACTGTATTGGTGTTTTTCTTTCTGGCTTACTTCACTCTGGATAATAGGCTCCAGTTTCATCCACCTCATTAGAACTGACTCAAATGCATTCTTTTTAATGGCTGAGTAATACTCCATTGTGTATATGTACCACAGCTTTCTTATCCTTTCATCTGCTGATGGACATCTAGGTTGCTTCCATGTCCTGGCTATTATAAACAGTGCTGCGATGAACATTGGGGTACACGTGTCTCTTTCCCTTCTGGTTTCCTCAGTGTGTATGCCCAGCAGTGGGATTGCTGGGTCATAAGGCAGTTCTATTTTCAGTTTTTTAAGGAATCTCCACACTGTTCTCCATAGTGGCTGTACTAGTTTGCATTCCCACCAACAGTGGAAGAGGGTTCCCTTTTCTCCACACCCTCTCCAGCATTTATTGCTTGTAGACTTTTGGATCGCAGCCATTCTGACTGGTGTGAAATGGTACCTCATTGTGGTTTTGATTTGCATTTCTCTGATAACGAGTGATGCTGAGCATCTTTTCATGTGTTTGTTAGCCATCTGTATGTCTTCTTGAGAAATGTCTATTTAGTTCTTTGGCCCATTTTTTGATTGGGTCATTTATTTTTCTGAAATTGAGCTGTAGGAGTTGCTTGTATATTTTTGAGATTAGTTGTTTGTCAGTTGCTTCATTTGCTATTATTTTCTCCCATTCTGAAGGCTGTCTTTTCACCTTGCTTATAGTTTCCTTTGTTGTGCAGAAGCTTTTAAGGTTAATTAGGTCCCATTTGTTTATTTTTGCTTTTATTTCCAATATTCTGAGAGGTGGGTCATAGAGGATCCTGCTGTGATGTATGTCGGAGAGTGTTTTGCCTATGTTATCCTCTAGGAGTTGTATAGTTTCTGGTCTTACGTTTAGATCCTTAATCCATTTTGAGTTTATTTTTGTGTGTGGTGTTAGAAAGTGTTCTAGTTTCATTCTTTTACAAGTGGTTGACCAGTTTTCCCAGCACCACTTGTTAAAGAGATTGTCTTTAATCCATTGTATATTCTTGCCTCCTTTGTCAAAGATAAGGTGTCCATATGTGCGTGGATTTATCTCTGGGCTTTCTATTTTGTTCCATTGATCTATATTTCTGTCTTTGTGCCAGTACCATACTGTCTTGATGACTGTGGCTTTGTAGTAGAGCCTGAAGTCAGGCAGGTTGATTCCTCCAGTTCCATTCTTCTTTCTCAAGATTGCTTTGGCTATTCAAGGTTTTTTGTACTTCCATACAAATTGTGAAATTATTTGTTCTAGCTCTGTGAAGAATACTGTTGGTAGCTTGATAGGGATTGCATTGAATCTATAAATTGCTTTGGGTAGTATACTCATTTTCACTATATTTATTCTTCCAATCCATGAACATGGTATATTTTTCCATCTATTAGTGTCCTCTTTGATTTCTTTCACCAGTGTTTTATAGTTTTCTATATATAGGTCTTTGGTTTCTTTAGGTAGATATATTCCTAAGTATTTTATTCTTTTCGTTGCAATGGTGAATGGAATTGTTTCCTTAATTTCTCTATTTTCTCATTATTAGTGTATAGGAATGCAAGGGATTTCTGTGTGTTGATTTTATATCCTGCAACTTTACTATATTCATTAGTTCTAGTAATTTTCTGGTGGAGTCTTTAGGGTTTTCTATGTAGAGGATCATGTCATCTGCAAACAGTGAGAGTTTTACTTCTTTTCCAATTTGGATTCCGTTTATATCTTTTTCTGCTCTGATTTATGTGGCCAAAACTTCCAAAACTATGTTGAATAGTAGTGGTGAGAGTGGGCACCCTTGTCTTGTTCCTGACTTTAGAGGAAATGCTTTCAATTTTTCACAATTGAGGAAAATGTTTGCTGAGGGTTTGTCATATATAGCTTTTATTATGTTGAGGTATGTTCCTTCTATTCCTGCTTTCTGGAGAGTTTTTATCATAAATGGATGTTGAATTTTGTCAAAGGCTTTCTCTGCATCTATTGAGATAATCATATGGCTTTTATTTTTCAACTTGTTAATGTGGTGTATTACATTGATTGATTTGCGGATATTGAAGAATCCTTGCATCCCTGGGATAAAGCCCACTTGGTCATGGTGTATGATCTTTTCAATGTGTTGTTGGATTCTGATTGCTAGAATTTTGTTAAGGATTTTTTGCATCTATGTTCATCAGTGATATTGGCCTGTAGTTTTCTTTTTTTGTGGGATCTTTGTCAGGTTTTGGTATTAGGGTGATGGTGGCCTCATAGAATGAGTTTGGAAGTTTACCTTCCTCTGCAATTTTCTGGAAGAGTTTGAGTAGGATAGGTGTTAGCTCTTCTCTAAATTTTTGGTAGAATTCAGCTGTGAAGCCATCTGGACCTGGGCTTTTGTTTGCTGGAAGATTTCTGATTACAGTTTCAATTTCCGTGCTTGTGATGGGTCGTTAAGATTTTCTATTTCTTTCTGGTCCAGTTTTGGAAAGTTGTACTTTTCTAAGAATTTGTCCATTTCTTCCATGTTGTCCATTTTATTGGCATACAATTGCTGATAGTAGTCTCTTTTGATCCTTTGTATTTCTGTGTTGTCTGTTGTGATCTCTCCATTTTTATTTCTAATTTTATTGATTTGATTTTTCTCCCTTTGTTTCTTGATGAGTCTGGCTAATGGTTTGTCAATTTTATTTATCCTTTCAAAGAACCAGCTTTTGGCTTTGTTGATTTTTGCTATGGTCTCTTTTGTTTCTTTTGCATTTATTTCTGCCCTAATTTTTAAGATTTCTTTCCTTCTACTAATCCTAGGGTTCTTCATTTCCTCCTTTTCTAGTTGCTTTAGGTGTAGAGTTAGGTTATTTATTTGACTTTTTTCTTGTTTCTTGTGGTATGCCTGTATTGCTATGAACTTTCCCCTTAGGACTGCTTTTACAGTGTCCCACAGGTTTTGGGTTGTTGTGTTTTCATTTTCATGTTTCTATGCAAATTTTGATCTCTTTTTTGATTTCTTCTGTGATTTGTTGGTTATTCAGCAACCAATTTGTTGGTCGTTCAGCCTCCATATGTTGGAATTTTTAATAGTTTTTCTCCTGTAATTGAGATCTAATCTTACTGCATTGTGGTCAGAAAAGATGCTTGGAATGATTTCTATTTTTTTGAATTTACCAAGGCTAGATTTATGGCCCAGGATGTGATCTATCCTGGAGAAGGTTCCATGTGTGCTTGAGAAAAAGGTGAAATTCATTATTTTGGGGTGAAATGTCCTATAGATATCAATTAGGTCTAACTGGTCTATTGTATCATTTAAAGTTTGTGTTTCCTTGTTAATTTTCTGTTTAGTTGATCTACCCATAGGTGTGAGTGGGGTATTAAAGTTTCCCACTATTATTGTGTTATTGTTAATTTCCCCTTTCATACTTGTTAGCATTTGTCTTACATATTGCAGTACTCCTATGTTGGGTGCATATATATTTATAATTGTTATATCTTCTTCTTGGATTTATCCTTTGATCATTATGTAGTGACCTTCTTTGTCTCTTTTCACAGCCTTTGTTTTAAAGTCTATTTTATCTGATATGAGTATTGCTACTCCTGCTTTCTTTTGGTCTCTATTTGCATGGAAAATCTTTTTCTAGCCCTTCACTTTCAGTCTGTATGTGTCCCCTGTTTTGAGGTGAGTCTCTTGTAGACAACATATATAGGGGTTTTGTTTTTGTATCCATTCAGCCAGTCTTTGTCTTTTGCTTGGGGCATTCAACCCATTTACGTTTAAGGTAATTATTGATAAGTATGATCCCATTGCCATTTACTTTATTGTTTTGGGTTCTAGTTTATACACCCTTTTTGTGTTTCCTGTCTAGAGAATATCCTTTAGTATTTGTTGGAGAGCTGGTTTGGTGGTGCTGAATTCTCCCAGCTTTTGCTTGTCTGTAAAGCTTTTGATTTCTCCATATTTGAAAGAGATCCTTGCTGGGTACAGTAATCTGGGCTGTAGGTTATTTTCTTTCATCACTTTAAGTATGTCTTGCCATTCCCTCCTGGCTTGAAGAGTTTCTATTGAAAGATCAGCTGTTATCCTTATGGGAATTCCGTTGTGTGATATTTGTTGTTTTTCCCTTGCTGCTTTTAATATTTGTTCTTTGTGTTTGATCTTTGTTAATTTGATTAATATGTGTCTTGGGGTGTTTCGCCTTGGGTTTATCCTGTTTGGGACTCTCTGGGTTTCTTGGACTTGGGTCATTATTTCCTTCCCCATTTTAGGGAAGTTTTCAACTATTATCTCCTCAAGTATTTTCTCATGGTCTTTCTTTTTTTCTTCTTCTTCTGGGACTCCTATGATTCAAATGTTGTAGCATTTAATATTGTCCTGGAGGTCTCTGAGATTGTCCTCATTTCTTTAATTCATTTTCCTTTTTTCCTCTCTGATTCATTTATTTCTACCATTCTATCTTCTAATTCTCTAATCCTATCTTCTGCCTCTGTTATTCTACTATTTGTTGCCTCCAGAGTGTTTTTGATCTCATTTATTGCATTATTCATTATATATTGACTCTTTTTTATTTCTTCTAGGTCCTTGTTAAACCTTTCTTGCATCTTCTCAATCCTTGTCTCCAGGCTATTTATCTGTGATTCCATTTTGATTTCAAGATTTTGGATCATTTTCACTATTATTATTCGGAATTCTTTATCAGGTAGATTCCCTATCTCTTCCTCTTTTGTTTGGTTTGGTGGGCATTTATCCTGTTCCTTTACCTGCTGGGAATTCATCGGTCTCTTCATCTTGTTTATATTGCTGAGTTTGGGGTGTCCTTTCTGTATTCTGGCAGTTTGTCGAGTTCTCTTTATTGTGGAGTTTCCTTGCTGTGTGTGGGTTTGTACAGGTGGCTTGGTTAGGAAAGCTTGTGTCGGTGTTCTGGTGGGTGGAGCTGGATTTCTTCCCTCTGGAGTGCCAATGAAGTGTCCAGTAATGAGTTATGAGATGTCAATGGATTTGTAGTAACTTTGGGCAGCCTGTATATTGGAGCTCAGGGCTGTGTTCCTGTGTTGCTGGAGAATTTGCATGGTATGTCTTGTTCTGGAACCTGTTGGCCCTTGTGTGGTGCTTGGTTTCAGTGTAGGTATGGAGGCATTTGATGAGCTCCTGTCAATTAATTTCCCCTGGAGTCAGGAGTTCCCTGGAGTCAGGGTTTGGACTTAAGCCTCCTGCTTCCGGTTTTCAGCCTTATTTTTACAGTAGTCCCAAAACTTCTCCTTCTATACAGCACCATTGATAAAACATTCTCCTTTTGAAGACAATGGACTGCTTTTCTGGGTGCCTGATGTCCTCTGCCGGCTTTCAAAGTTGTTTTGTGGAATTTACTCAGCGTTTAAATGTTCTTTTGATGAATTTGTGGGGGAGAAAGTGGTCTCCCCGTCCTATTCCTCCACCATGTTAGCTCCTCTGGCCGTAGGTCTTAGCAACCTCCTCGTAAGACTTCTTTCCTTCTTAAGTCACCTTTTCACTTGGGGGAAGCACTTCACGACTTCTTTTTGGCATACCCCAATTGCCAAATCATTACTCTAGAGTTTTGGCACCATTATTAAGTGAGTAAGGGTCATTTGAACATAAACCCTGCTGATATTAAGACTGCGGGCCTAGAATTGATGCTTTTGAACTGTGGTGTGGAGAAGACTCTTGAGTGACTCTTGGTGATGGACAGGGAGGCCTGGTGTGCTGCTATTCATGGGGTCGCAAAGAGTCAGACACGACTGAGCGACTGAACTGAAGCCTAAATCATGCTTATATCCCTTTGCCATGGAACTGGGCACTATCCTAAGTTGTAGTAACATAATAATACAGTGTGGCTGTCTTTGAGGTATCAATAATTTAAGATCAGGTATGGATGTGAGAGTTGCACTATAAAGAAGAAAGCTGAGCACCAAAGAATTGATGCTTTTGAACTGTGGTGTTGGATAAGACTCTTGAGAGTCCCTTGGACTGCAAGAAGATCCAACCAGTCCATTCTAAAGGAGATCAGTCCTGGGTGTTCATTGGAAGGACTGATGCTGAAGGTGAAACTCCAGTACTTTGGCCACCTCATGCAAAGAGTTGACTCATTGGAAAAGACCCTGATGCTTGGAAAGATTGAGGGCAGGAGGAGAAGGGGACAACAGAAGATAAGATGGTTGGATGGCATCACCGACTCAATGGACATGGGTTTAGGTGGACTCTGGGAGTTGGTGATGGACAGGGAGGCCTGCTGTGCTGTGATTCATGGGGTCACAAAGAGTCGGACACGACTGACCAACTGAACTGAACTGATAGATAACATATAAAGTCAATGATGGAAAAAGCGGACTACTCAACAAATAGTACTGGCAAGTAGGTAGTCATTTGAAACAAAATTAAGTTGGAGCCCCTTTTCATGTCATCAGTTCAGTTCAGTTTAGTTCAGTCGCTCAGTAATGTCCGACTCTTTGCGTCCCTATGAATTGCAGCAAGCCAGGCCTCCCTGTCCATCACCAACTCCCGGAGTTCACCCAGACTCATGTCCATTGAGTCGGTGATGCCATCCAGCCATCTCATCCTCTGTCATCCCCTTCTCCTCCTGCCCCCAATCCCTCCCAGCATCAGAGTCTTTTCCAATGAGTCAACTCTTTGCATGAGGTGGCCAAAGTACTGGAGTTTCAGCTTCAGCATCAGTCCCTCCAGTGAATACGCAGGACTGATCTCCTTTAGAATGGATTGGTTGGATCTCCTTGCAGTCCAAGGGACTCTCAAGACTCTTCTCCAACACCACAGTTCAAAAGCATCAATTCTTCGGTGCTCAGCTTTCTTCACAGTCCAACTCTCACATCCATACATGACCACTGGGAAAACCATAGCCTTGACTAGATGAAACTTTGTTGGCAAAGTAATGTCTCTGCTTTTGAATATGCTATCTAGGTTGGTCATAACTTTCCTTCCAAGGGGTAAGCATCTTTTAATTTCATGGCTGCGATCACCATCTGTAGTGATTTTGGAGCCCCCCAAAATAAAGTCTGACACTGTTTCCACTGTTTCCCCATCTATTTCCCATGAAGTGATGAGACCTAGGAAAAAAATACAAGGGATTTCCTTTATTAGTTTGGAGTGGATAAATCTTCTTTAACTATTCAAAATCCAAAAGTCACAAAAGAAAAGACTGACAAAACTTTATATGCTTATAAAACATCTACAAAGCAAAAACACCATAAGCAAAGCAAAAGACAGACTTGAGAAGATTATCTGTATTTTACATCATAGGAACATGTGAAGAATTCCTTGAAGTTGATAAGAAAAAGACCTACAATACATAGATGAGCAAACAGTATAATCAAAGTAGTCACTGAAACTGAATTAGTAATTGCTTTTAAATATATGACTAGATGGGACTTCCCTGGTGACTCAGACCGTAAAGAATCTATCTGCAAAGCAGGAGACCCAGATTCAATCCTTGAGTTGGGAATATCCTCTGGATAAGGGAATGGCTACCCATCTCAGTATTCTTGCCTGGAGAATTCCATGGACAGAGGAGCCTGGAGGGCAACAGTCCTGGGGTTGCAGAGTTGGACACAACTAAGTGACTAACATTTTCACTTTTTTTTTCCACACTGTATCTGGGGTGTAGGCTGTGAGAGACAAGCATTGATGTGTTGTTGGTTGTAAGTGTAAATTGTGAGGGTCCCTAAGGAAAGCAATCTTGCTATAAATATCAAAATTGAAAATGCATATATTCTCTGACCCAGTTATCCCACATCTGTGAACTTAACTTTTATACATAGATTCCTATTGGTAGAATCAGCTCAGTTCAGTCACTCAGTCATGTCCAACTCTTTGCAACCCCATGGTCTGCACCATGCCAAGCTTCCCTGTCCGTCACCATCTCCTGGAACTTGCTCAAACTCATGTCCATTTAGTTGGTGATGCATTCCAACCATCTCATCCTCTGTCATCCCCTTCTCCTCCTGCCTTCAATCTTTTCCAGCATCAGGGTCTTTTCCATGAGTAGAATATGACATATAAATTAGTCTATTCACTATAAGTATTATTTGTAATAGCAATTTGTTGGAACTAATTAATAAGAGGATGGTGGGAGTCAATAAAGGAATGGTAGATTGCTGTTGCCATACAACCCTACTGAGGGGTTACAAATAGTGGGAAAACTATACATAAATAGGGAGGGATCTGTAAGGAATATTGCTAAGTGGGAAAAAAAAGTACAGAAACCTGGATAGTATATTTTATGTTAAAGAAATAGAAATATGTATTTCCTTGTGCTATATAAAGGGACTTTGAAAGAACACAGGAAAAGCTAGTGAAAGTGGCTACATGTAATGGGAGAGAATTAGATGAGGAAGAGTGGAGTTAAAAACATTAGGTTGGCCAAAAAGTTTGTTTGGATTTTTGTGCAGTCTCACCAAAAACCCTGAGCAAACTTTTCGACCAACCCTAGAAAACTTTTCTTTTAATATATTTATTTTTGAGCCATCTAAATATATTCTGTATTCAAAAATAAATAAATTAAAATAAACAATGCAGGAAGTTGACCTTGAGGGAAGATGCTAGGGACATGGCTGGCGCCAGTATACATTCCTATTTTGGTTATCACCACATATCTCCCCTGGTATTTTAAAGACGAGCAGAATGCTGAGACAGAGGCTTACCAATCCTCTGGTGTCTTCTTTCTGATATCCCCTTATAACTCCATTGGTATTTTCAAAGCTAGCGCCTTGCCAAAGATGAAGTGTACACATGTTTCATGCGGGAAGTGATGGCAATTTTAATTTTTGTTCCAATAATATGCCTGTTCCTTTTACATGTCTCCACTCAGATAAAATTAGAACTCTGAGAAAAGAATTAAAGATAATCTTTGGTCTGGTAAAAAGGAGATATCAAAGGTTTAAATCTGTAGAAAAGAAAAAAATTTGGACAACTGTAATATGTTAGAGGAAAATAAATCACAGCAATAGAAAGTAATCAAATAATATAAAACAGGATGGAAGTAATAAGACTAAAAAATCACAGTTAGCAGTATAAATAGGAAAGTGTAAAACCCTTCTGGCAATATCTGGCCTACAGCTATTCTGTTTGGTTGATTCAGAGTGCAAATTTAAACAGAACCTGGCAGGGGACCAGGATTAAGGAAACATTTTCTCTGTGTCTTGAAAACCAAAAGAACCATCATTCTGGTGCGCCAGGAGTGGCTTGGGGGAGTAAAGAGTACGCCAAGATGCTCCTCAGGAACAAACTTGGAATTTGCTCATAATCACAAAAAAGTGGGCCATTGAGGACCCAAGTTTCTGCTCTATATAGCACAGACTCAATAGTTTTATTCTGTAAAATGTTTAAAGAAGGAGTAACCAAAAGCCCACTGTGGCACATTGGGGAAAAAAAAGAAAAAGGAAAAACTCAATAAAGCTCCCATAGAATGACCAGCGTTGAGCACTGTTGCTTCCCTATGTCCCCTCCAAGTTAAACTGTTTATGTAATGTAGCCAAAGTAACGGAATGAAGTGATTTGGAATCGCAAACTACACACCAGTCATAAGTGGGAGAAAATCTTGCTTTAAAAAGTAAAACTGTAAGAGTTTTTTTATATAAGAATATGAAAAGCAGGTCTATTTATTTTTATAATACTTTTAGATTTGCCTTTTAAGTTATTTATGGCATTTCTTTTGACCAAGAGAAATCCTGTTCTTCTTTTTTTAAAAAAATAAATTAGTATCCCAATTGTGATGGGATACTTCGATGCTGGGAAAGATTGAAGGCAGAAGGAGAAGAGGGTTACAGAGAATGAGATGGTTGGATGGCATCACTGATTCAGTGGACATGCACTTGGGTAAACTCCGGGAGATGGTGACGGACAGGGAAGCCTGGCGTGCTGTGGTCCATGGGGTCTCAAAGAGTTGGACATGACTTGGCGACTGAACAACAACAATCTCAATAATGGGCTTCCAAGGTGTCTCAGGGGTAAAGGATCTGATTGCCAATGCAGGAGACTCAGGTTTGATCCCTGGGTTGGGGAGATCCCCTGGAGAAGGGAATGGCAATCCACTCCATTATTTTGCCTGGGAAAATCCCATGGGCAGAGGAGCCTGATGGGCTACAGTCCATGGGGTGGAAAAAGAGTCAGACATAACTTAGTGACTAAACAACATCAACAATCCTAATCCTTTGCATTTTGCTTTCTTCTTTTGGGTGTATGTTTAAGCTATTCTTTCTGTATTAGAGATTACATTAAAACTAAGTTGTATTTTTCCCCCTCCTTCCCTTGCTTATGTAAAATTCTATGTTTACTATATTAAGAATTATCCTGTATAAGACTCGATTTCCAACTTTTTCTTCCACTCTTTTGCATGTAGCACATGAATTTAATTGTAATCTTCTGGGTTTCTTCATTTCTGTTGACTTCAAATACTTCCCTCATTATTTGCTGTGGTTGCCCTGGAGGTGTGCTGTTCAAGTCTCCCCTCAAAACATATATGGGATAAGCCAGTACACAAGAAGAGGAGTTGCCATTTTGGAAGGGGCAAAAGAACCTGATCAACACTAGGAGGTGGGGCTACTTTTCCATGATGGCAGATGGAAAGGACGGGTGTGAAGCCAAGGTGATCCACTAGGGTTCCACTCGTTACTCCCTTGTCCTACTGGAACTGCAAAGGAACAAGTGCATCCGTGGTAATGCACTAATAAGAGTAGGATTGCCAAGAACTCAGACCCTGCTAGACACAACTCCAGGTGAGCCATCGAGAACTGCATGGCTAAGGGCAAAAGAGATTTAGAATTGATGGTGGAGAGGGGAGATGTGCGCGTAAGCTGTGGCCCAAAGGCTAACTGCAGACACAAGGACTGTAATGTGTCCTGTTCACTTCTGTTTTGAAAATTTGTCATCAGAAAAAGCAGGCCATCGAAATTATGCAGGACACATGTGTGCGTGTGGAGGATTCGTGTCCACCGGTCCCCTGTTCACATCTCCCTTCAAGAGAACCCGATGTGAAGAAAGTCGTGGTGGATGGTCTGCAAATACAGCACCTATGGACCTGCCTCATTGTTCAGGCTGAGGTCTTCATTTCTCTGGGCTGCCCCAAGCCAATAGTGAGCACGATGGGGGTCCATTGGCCAAGCTATTCCCCCCGCAGGCAGAATTCCTCTGAATGGGGGATCTTTGACCCAGGGCTCCTCAAAACAGCCCAGTTGAGACTTTCTTAGTGTTTCATACACGCTAACACTCTTCTTACTCAAATTTCTACCCCTTCCCCTTTCCTTTCACTAGTATCACAAATACATCATTATTTGAGGGAAAGAGAGTAATAAAAATGGTATAAATTAGATTACTGAGAGAAAGGCAAACTTTTAGTCCCATATGGATAAAGGAAATGAGTAAGCATTTTATTAAGAAAAAAATTGAAAAATGAAAATAAATAATTGTGACTTAAAGGCAAAAAACACCTTCTCTTGAAGAATTCTTGAGCTATGTATGAATTTGTGTGCTAAGTCCTTTCAGTTGTATCCCACTCTTTGTAACTCTATGAACTGTAGCCTGTCAGGCTCCTCTGTCCATGGGATTTCCCAGGCAAGAATGCTAGAGTGGGTTGCATTTCCTTCTCCAAGGCATCTTCCCAACCCAGGGATAGAAGCTGTGTCTCTTATGTCTCCTGCATTGGTAGGTGGGTTCTTTACCACTAGCGCCACATGGGAAGCCCATGTACGAGTTTCCCAGAGTCTAAATATGATCTTCTCAGAGAGCCCTTTTCCGACCTTTGCTTGGAAGAGACCTCTGTAATATTGCCTCCTTTTTAAAAATATGGAAAAGGGAATGAGGAGGGAAGCCGTGTACCCTCTTATCTTGAGGGTGTACTCAATACCTCCTCCAAGTGCCATGTTCTTCTTATTCCTCTCTTCTCTGTCAAGGGTCACTTCTTACTGGGATATAGATCGGGAATTCATGAGTTAGAGTCCCTCTAATGACAATACTGCTGTTTCTCTTAAGGTCCCTGTGTGTAAGTGGGGGTTGGGCATAGGGCAGATCCTACTCTCCTTTCAGTCAACCACATATCAGGTTGTTGTTGCATATTTAATTGCTCAGTCATGTCCGGCTCTTGTGAACTCATGGACTGTAGCCCATCAGGCTCCTCTGTCCTTGGGGTTCTCCAGGCAAGAATACTGGAGTGGGTTGCCATTTCCTCTTGCAGGGGATCTCCCCCACCCAGGGATCGAACCCGGGTCTCCTGTACTGCAGGCAGATTCTTTACCATCTGAGCCACCAAGTTGTTGTGGTGTCTCAAGTTTTTCTAAAGGGCCAGGAAAATCAAAGCTATAAGAAACAGAAGAACTTTCCTGACTACTCCAGCATCCTCTGGGATACAGGAAAAAGGGGGCAGTTGAGACTACGTTCTAGTGGGGAGAGCGTGTTTTAAAATGAAGCCACTTGGCTGGGGCCAGATGTGGTCAAAGCAGCGGCATAATGATGTTGCCCTGAGAAGCAAGTGTCCACAGAAGAGGTCACTGCTCTTTCTGGAGGGCAAATGTGTACCAACATCCTGACATGGTGGGCTGGCACCTGGTCCTCAGAGCAGTAACCTCCAAAGGGAAACAAAACTGGGAATTAGAAAAGGAGCCAGCACAGATACTACTGGAATTTTTGGTAAAGGAAGAAAAAAAAAGGAACCAGCATTGACTGAGAAGGAAGAGACAATGTAGAGAGAAAGGAAGAGAACGCTCAGCCTTGTTTGTATGAAGAGTTAAATGGAGGACTGTGCACGTTTGTGGGATATTTTATGAGCTACTCTGGGGATGCCTGTGTCGAGATGCTGGCTGGCGTGATCTGAAGACGCTTTATGACCGCCACATTGCCTTGTTCCAAAAAAGGCTACAAGATGGCTTACAGCACTGGGCAAAATGGAGCCAGATAATATCAAGGGAATGGCTACCCACTGCAGTATTCTTGCCGGAGAATCCCATGGACAGAGGCGTCTGGTAGGCTACAGTCCACGGGGTCGCAAAGAGTTGGACACGACTGAGTGACTAACACTTTCACTTTCAACATCATTTGAAATAGGTGAGAGGGGGATAAAGGGGCCAAGAATGAGGCTGGCATAAGTAATGAAGACCAAAGTCCCCTGTATTCTGGGATGGAGCACAGACTTAACTCTGGTTTTTATCAGCAAGTTTGAAAAGCCAACTCTCAGTGTCCATAAGATAGTGGCAAGTGAACTAACGGTTCAGGAAGAAGCACAAATATCCAGTGAGAAGGGCACAATGAAATAACTCTTGAGAGTCCACATAAAGAGGTCATTGTGCAATGTAATCAACAACATTCTTCCAGGGGCACAAGGATAAATTTCATGTAACCATTTTGCAGAACGTCCTGCAGTGCTGACCAAGGACGATGCAAACCAAGGATGAATCCTGAGGGTACAAAAAGAATTTTCTGGGTGCCTGCCTGACTTTAATTCTGAGGTACATTTTAAAGGATCTGAGGAAATAATAAAAGCCAAATCCTTAATGTTCCTTTATACATTTGGCCCAAGGTATCAACCCATAGCTGATAGATATTAAGTAGCTGGAAGTTCAAAACTGGTTATCTTCCATGTGGAGTTCTACTATTTCAGAGATCTAGGGGGAAGTAGTAACACAATGGAACATTGAGTAAGTGTAGGAGTGGCACCTTTTGGGTAAATTTAGCAGTCTCAATAATCAGGAGTTTCTGAGGGAGTACTCTAGTGTTTGGCCAAGATTCTCTTTAGGGAAAAAAAAAATGTGGAATATGTACTCTCAGACAGATGGGCCATTTAGGTTCCAAATTTCTGCTCAGTATAACCTAGTCTTAATTAATATTAGTCTGGAAAATGTGTAAGAAAGGCAAACTAAACATTGTGGCCATTAAAATTAATCCTCCCCTCCCCTAACTCCTGACAAACATCCATAGAAAGCCTGGCTTTGAGTCCTGTGATTTCCTGATGTTCTTCCAAGTTAAATGATTTTCGTAATGTACATCAGGGTATGTGAATGAAGTGGCTTCTGTATAGAATTAATCAGAAGCCAACTGAAATTCAGAAAATACCTTAGTTTACATTTTTGTCCAGTACTCATGTTCTAAAATTTTCTGGCTTGTAGTTTTCCTATATAATATCTTCTGGCATATTGGTTTGACATTTCTATGTAATGGACTGTAACAATTCTGGTTTTATCTTTTGCCTAGATCTTAGTAGATCTTTTCTCATCTTGAGATATTTACTTGCAATAGGGAATAACCTCAGTCTTCTGTTACAAGTTAATCACTAAAAGGGTATTGCCTATAAGTTTAAAATATACATAATGGCCCATCTCTGGGAACCCTGCCTGCCAGGTAATGAGAACTTAAGTAAAGTATCTTTGATTGGCTCACAGGAAACATCCTGACCAGGCCCACCTGTGAAGAGTTAAAGGAAGGGGAAGTTAACACATCCCCTCTGGGGTTTGGGCGGAACCAGGACTTTAACCCCACCCGCTTCAGTGTAAAAGAAGCCTGAGTTCTCACCAGGAAGATGGCTTTTTGGGGTACTAGCCCATCATGTTCTTAGTCTGCTGGTTTTCCAAATAAAGTCGCTATAACGTGACCAACAACTCTTGATTTACTTGCCTGGCTTTGGTGGGAAGTATGAACTTGGATTTGGTTAACAAATTGACAAAGCCAGATGGGAGCCTTGCTGCTGGTGGGCAGTCAGTCTCAGCTGGGGAATTTTCAGGTAAGACCTTAATCAGGGCTGCTTGCCCTGAGGGTCTTCCCTTCAAGATTACCAAAATGGAACTGGCGGCCCCAGGGCGTGGCAATGGGAGCCGGGAATATCCTGGGAATATCCAGGAAATATGGACTCAGTACAGTAGGGTAAGTCACTCTGGTATGTGAAAATGTGGGAAGTTCTTTCTCTTCCATTTTGGGTTTTCTCCTCTGGAATAAACCAAACTCGTTTTCTATTTGAGTAGGGTGTGTGTGTACTGAGTCACCTCAGTTATGTCCAACTCTTTGCAACCCTATGGACTGTAGCCCAGCAGGCTCATCTGTCCATGGGATTCTCCAGGCAAGAATACTGGAGTGGGTTGCCATGCCCTCCTCCAGGGGATCTACCTGACCCAGGTTTTGACCTGCATCTCTTTCTTCTCCTGCATTGGCAGGCATGTTCTTTGCCACTAGGGCCACCTGGGAAGCATCCTGTTGGAAAGAGAAAATAGTTCTTGGACTTCTACCTGATTTGTGAACAGGTATTTTGTTTCTTCGGATGCTAGCATGTGCGTGCTGTTTATTTGGTTTGTTGTATTTCTGTTTTAAAAATGGGGAATATTTCCACTATTCCTAGAGCAAGTTCTCTGAAGCACATTTTGGGTAAGTGATTACAGCTATGAACCCACGACTGAGAGGAAGGTTTCTGGTTGTAACAATGGGTGGCAACAATCCCTGGTAGGCTCTCAACAAGGGCTTGAGGCATTGTTACCTTGGGGTCCTGTGCACCTCATATTGTCACCCTTGCTGGTCAAGCACATCATTTGTGGCTTCTTGTGTCATTGGTGTGGATCCAGCAGCTCTCTGAGGAGTCATGTTGCCTTGGGGTTAATGTTTCTTGCACTATGTAAAACCCTGTGACCAAATTTGAGGGTTTATTTAGGGTTTTCTGTTTGGTCTTCAGGTTTTTCATTTTGTCTTGATACCATTTTTTATTTACAGACTAATGTCAAATGGAGGAAAGGAACAACAGCAACAACAAAAAACCTATCTGTTTTTGTCTGAAAGCAGGATATTCTCAGGGAGAAGATAAAGTTTCCACTTGGTTCCTAAAATCACCCAAAACCCCATCCCAGAATTCAGCCTGGCTGGCTAATGTCAAGGGAAAAAGGCATTCTTTTAATGGTTAGAGATGATCAATTGCTGTTTATGGTTTTATAGTGGCCTTTGAATGGCTCTATAGCTATTCTTTGAAGAAACAGGGAAGAAGAATGATGAAATCCTCTATGTGTGGCATTTGTGTTACTACATCAGAAAAGCCAGATAGTCGTCACCTTTATGGTAAAAGAAGTGAAGTGAAATCACTCAGTCATGTCTGACTCTTTGCAACCCCTTGGACTGTATCCTACAAGGCTCCTCTGTCCATGGAATTTTCCAGGCAAGAATACTGGAGTGGGTTGCCATTTCCTTCTCCAGGGGATCTTCCCGACCCAGGGATTGAACCCAGGTCTCCTGCATTGCAGGCAGATGCTTTACCATCTGAGCCACCAGGGAAGCCCCAAGGGAAAACCTGTCATATATGAAAAAAAAAGTGGGGGGGGATGAGGGTGAGGATATATTGCTCCAAGCTCTGGCTGAGCTGACCGTCCCAGCTCCTCCAGCTGTTATGCCAATATCCCCACCACTTCCAGTGCCTCTTGTTCTTTGTTTTGTTGTTTAGTTCTTCGGTTGTATCTGACTGTTTGCGACACCATTAACTGTAGCCCTGTCAGGCTCCCCCATCAATGGGTTTTCCCAGGCAAGAATACTGGACTGGGTTTCACCTCCTTTTCCTGGGGATCTTCCCGACCTAGGTGTTGAACTTGCATCTCCTACATTGGCAGGCAGACTCTTTACCACTGAGCCACAGATGAAGCCCTGCCTCCCAATCCTGTCCAGTCCCAGTTCCCTACACTGGGGATTAGGAAGTGGTCAGACTGGCTCCACCTCCTCAGAGTCAATTAGAAAATCCTGTGTTAGTTCCTGGGGCACAGAGACCTAGTCTGGCACCACCTTTAAATGCACAAGGCACTCAGTTTGGACCAGGAGCCGTTTTGGACCAGGGCAATTTCCCTTGTGCCGATATTCTGTAGGAGGTTTTAATACAAATGGCAGGCACCCGGGTTTCTATGAATCCATGGTCCTTTCTCAGACTTGTTTAATTGGAAAGATGGCAGCCCTTCTTAGAGGAAGGATATGCTTACGGGAGCTGAAAGGTCATCGATAAGGCTATGAGATTATAAGAGTCATGAATATCCATTAGAAAAACCAGGCTGTGAAGAAGGCTTCAGAAGTCCCTGCTGGCTTGGGGACAGATACAGGGGATGGTGGGGGTGGGACAGTAGAGGCAAAGACTCTCCCCCTTCCCATTTTAGCTTTGGGTTGGGCTTCTAATTCAACCCAAAGACATCTCTAAACTTGGAGAATAATTTGGCCCTCGAAAGCACCTCAGAGCTACTTTGCAGTGCACTTTGAAGTGCAACAGCAACAAGAATGTTTAGTATGTAATAAAACTGTCATCCAAAAAAATAAGATACAGATTCTTGCATCACCTCCCCCCAGCCCTACACACACACATATACCAATTCCTGTTCTAAAGTTAACCCATAACTTGTGCTGTTAATACTTGACTAAAACCCTAACTGGAAACAAAAAAGACTGAAACTCAATCTTCACCTCAAAATGAAAACAAACTAAAATGAGCAACGAGATTTATGGCCCGTAGTTCAGGTCAACACCCATGTGAGGAGAAAGGGGATGAGCAAAGCCGGTGACAGAACAGAGTCAGCCAGGGAAGATGTTTCTACAAAGAGTAGTGGAACATCAGGAAAAGCTACCTGCAGATTCGCTGTGCATAGCTGGAGGAACCAGATCCTTCTAAGGCACATCCAAGAATGGAGAGCCCAGGAAGGAGACCATTCCAGTCATTCCAGTTTTAGAAGCTCCCACAGAGACCAGGATGATGCCTGAATGCTCAGCAGCACCGTAGGCATAGTCTGGGGAGATGGCTTAGCCTTGCGACCCAAAGGCATCTGAGCAACCCTTTCATTTCAGCCTCAGATCACTTCCTGCTCACTCAGCACCCAGGACAAACTTAAAGGGCTTATTTCTCTCTTGGGAGGAATCAGATTTCTTTCCATCCTCAAGTGCCTCATGTAGTGCAACACGCAGGTCTGGCTGCTTTGGGGGAAGGAGGGCCGGGCTCCAGGAAGACGGGGGTCTCCACCTGCACTCCTGTGGTGTCGGGGCGCAGGCACACTGGGTGGGTTGGTGCTGCAAAGGGCCATGTGGCCCAAGAACGGACCTGCAGGCAGTTTCGCTGCTCTGCCTCACCTCTGAATTTTTGAAAAATATTGATCCGGTTACAGACATTATCCTGATATAGATCCCGAGACCCCTGAAAATACAAGAAGGGTTAATTTGACTGCTTTTTTGGGGGAAAGTGTGTCAAGATATCAGGAGAAAGTTGCAAACGTTAAATGTGCATTTGGAGTGAACCTTTCTCAGTTGGTAGATGTTGCTTTTAAAATGTTAAACAACAGGGAACAATGACTGCATAAAGAAGATGCAAAGCTAAATGCCATTTTTTTCTTTCATTACTTTCTAAAAGCGAAATGTAGTTTGATTTACAATGTTATGTTGGTTTCAGGTGTATAGCAGTGATTCAGTTATATACACACACAGTCACACACACATATGTATTCTTTTTCAGATTCTTTTCCCTTACAGGTTATTACAAAATAAGTGTAGTTCCCTGTGCTATACAGTAGGTCCTTGTTGGTTATCTATTTTATATAAAGTAGTGATTATATGTTAATTAGGATTAACATATAATCCTAGTTTATCCTTCCCCCTCCCCGTTCGCTTTGGTAACCATGTTTGTTTTCTATGTCTGCAGGTCTATTTCTGTTTTGTATATAAGTTCATTTGTATCTTTTTTTTTTTCCAAATTCCATATATAGGTTGTAATATTTGTCTTTCTCTGTCTGTTATAGGTCACTTAGTGTGATAATCTCTAGACCCATCCTTGTTGCTGCAAATGGCATTATTTCATTGTTGTTTCATGGCTTAGTAATATTCCGCTGGGCTTCCCTGGTGGCTCAAAGTTAGAGAATCTGCCTGAAAATGCAGGAGATGTGGGTTCAGTCCTGGGGTTGGGAAGATACCCTGGAGAAGGAAATAGCAACCTACTCCAGTATTCTTGCTTGAGAAATCCCGTGGGCAGAGGAAACTGGCTGGCTATAGTGCATAGGGTTGCAAAGAATCAAACATGATGGAAAGACAGCAACCTACAAAAGACTATCCAGGAAGTCACTCAGAATTGCATGAAATGTGCTTAAAAATAACTGAAGACTGCCGTCAGACCTCCCCAGATGAGGACTCAACACAAAGGAACCTGCCCCACTGGGGACTGGCAAGTAGACTTTACTCAAATGCCTTCAGCTGCAGGAAATTTCATAGATTTGCCAGTGTTTTGGGTACTTTTTCAGGCTGGTGGAGGCATATCCCATCCAGACAGAAAAAGGCTCTGAAGTGGTTAAAGTCCTGCTTAGGGAAATTATTCCCTGGTTTGGATTGCCTCATGCCCTTCATAACGACAGTGGGACTGCTTTTGTCTCCAGGATAATCAAGCAGGTGTCTAAAGCGCTGCAAATTAATTGGAAACTATGTTCATCTCAGAGACCACAATCAATAGAAAAAAAACAAGAAAATGAATCATCTGTTAAAAAGGAGCATTGCTAAAATGTCAGGAGACTAATTTAACTTGGGATAAGGCCTCGACAGTGGCCCTGCTATGGATCAGAGTGGCTCCTAGAAGTGGGCTTAAATTAAGCCCCTTTGGAATATGGTATGGTCAGCCATTCCAGGCGTCTGCCTGGGTGGGAGAATCTCTAAATGCTCTAAAGACCTAGAAATTGCCAATTATGTTAAAGCCTTGGACCCTACAACAACCCCTGCTCATGAGTTTGCTTCCACCAGAACTAGCCTTTCCAACTGAAGTTGCTTTACATCCTTTCTGACCTGGAGACTGAGTCCTTCCTAACATCCGGAGAGAATAAGGGCCTGGACATCAGTTGATTGCAAGGTGGACAGGGCCACACACGCTACTGTTTACCATGCGTTCATCTGTCAAGTTGGCTGGAGTAAGCCATGGATTCATCACACTGGGATAAAAAGCAGTACCACTATCATCCAAAAATGACCCTATTTCTGAGAGGCCTGGAGAGCAGTGGGTTTGTGAACTCTTAGACTTTACCTTGCTCTCTCAAAAAAAAAAAAGCCAAATGTTCATTTTAATTTCACTGTAGCTAGAGAAGGGTCAGCATATTTAATTTTGTCCAAATAAATGGCATAGGAATTTATATGTGTTGGAACCAGGAACCAAAATCCCAAGTTCGATTAAATTAGACAATAAAGTGCTGAGGGCTTAAACCAGATTCAGATAGTTGTAGATGAAAAAGGAAACAGGGTGGTACAGGGTCATGTATGGATGTGAGAGTTGGACTGTGAAGAAAGCTGAGCACTGAAGAATTGATGCTTTTGAATTGTGGTGTTGGAGAAGACTCTTGAGAGCCCCTTGGACTGCAAGGAGATCCAACCAGTCCATTCTAAAGGAGATCAGTCCTGGGTATTCTTTGGAAGGACTGATGCTAAAGCTGAAACTCCAATACTTTGGCCACCTCATGCAAAGAGTTGACTCATTGGAAAAGACTCTGATGCTGGGAGGGATTGGGGGCAGGAGGAGAAGGGGACGACAGAGGATGAGATGGCTGGATGGCATCAGCGACTCGATGGACATGAGTTTGGGTGAACTCCGGGAGTTGGTGATGGACAGGGAGGCCTGGTGTGCTGCGGTTCATGGGGTCGCAGAGTTGGACACGACTGAGTGACTGAAATGAACTGATCAAAAGATTCTACGGAATATTTTCTGTTCAAGGTTGATCAATTGCATTCTGTAATCACGTTTGTCATCCCTTTTCAGTTGGAATTAGGGAGATCTTTGTCCCTTTTCCCACAGGATTCTGAAATGGATCATTGACAGGGGAAACTGTAATAGGGAAGAAACTCTGTATTCGATTACAAATTAACCACTAAAGGGATATTGCCTATAAGCCTAAATTATACATAATGGTGCATCTCTGGGAACCCTGCTTCCCAGGAAGTGAGTGTTGAGTTAAATAGTTTTATCTAGCTCACAGGAAACATGCTGACCAGGCCCACCTGTGAACAGTCTTAGGCAGTAAGAAATTAACACATCCTTTCTAGGATTTTACCTCCCCCACCCTGTTTTAATATAAAAGAAGCCTGAATTCTTTTTTTTTTTTTTTAACATTTCTCAGAACTTTAATAGGTTACAGAATGGAGCAGAGGGTTGTTCGTAGGGGAATGGACTATGCAGGTTTCAGTGAGGCATGGAGACCCTGGGAACTCACCCTCCCTCTGTCACAATGTGAATACCTTCTCTTTCTGATGATCTCAGTATTCTTTTTCACCTCTCTCTGAACTTAAAAACAAAAACAAAAACACACTTTTATATTGGAGTATAGTTGACTAAACAATGTTGTGATGGTTTCAGGTGAACAGCGAAGGGACTCAGCCATGTATATACATGTGTATCCACTCTCCCCCAAACTCCCCTCCCATCCAGGCTGCCTCACCACATTGAGCAGAGTTTCCTGTGCTATAGAGTAGGTGCTTGTTGGTTATCCATTGTAAATACAGCAGTGTGTACCTGTCCATCCCAATTCCCTAACTATCCCTTCCCCCTATCAAAGAAGCCTGAGTTCTAAATCAGAGAAGATGGTTTTTTTGTGACATTGGCTCATTGAACAGTAGTTTATCATCTCACTCTGCTGGCTTTCCAAATAAAGTCACTATTCCTTACCCTAGCAACTCATCTCTTAGTTAATTGACCTGTTGGGTGGTGAGCAGTATGAGCTCAGACTTCTTAATGTACATTTTCTACTTCTTATTTTGTATGTCTTTAAATCTTTTAATCACCTTAAATATCTTTTGATATATGGAGTTGTTATTCAGTCACTCAATCATGTCAGACACTTTGCAACCCCATGTACTGCATCACACCAGGCCTCCCTGTCCATCACTAACTCCCAGAGCTTGCCCAAACTCATGTCCATCGAGTTGGTGATTCCATCCATTTCATCCCCTGTCATCCCCTTCTCCTCCTGCCCTCAACCTTTCTCAGCATCAGGGTTTTTTTTTTTTTTTTCCCCCAGTGAACTGGCTCTTTGTATCAGGTAGCCAAAGCACTGGAGCTTAAGCATCAGTCCTTCCAACAAATATTTAGGGTTGATTTCCTTTCGGATTGACTGGTTTGATCTCCTTGCAATCCAAGGGACTCTCAAGAGTCTTCTCCAGCACCACAGTTTGAATGCATCTGTTCTTTGGTGCTCACCCTTCTTTATGGTCCAACTTTCATGTCTGTACATGACAACTGGAAAAACCATAGCTTTGACTATATGGACCTTTGTTGGCAAAGTGATGTCTCTGCTTTTTAATAGGCTGTCTAGGAGCAAGCATCTTTTATTTTCATGGCTGCAGTCACCATCTACAGTGATTTTGGAGTCCAAGAAAATAAAGTCTATCACTGTTTCCATTTTTTCCCTGTCTATTTGCCATGAAGCGATGGGATTGTATCCCATGATCTTAGTTTTTTTGAACGAGTTTTAAGCCAGCTTTTTCACTCTCCTTTAACCTTCATCAACAGGCTCTTTAGTTCCTCTTTGCTTTCTGCCATTGGGGTGGTATCAGCTGCATATTTGAGGTTACTAATATTTCTCCTGGCAATCTTGATTCCAGTTTGTGCTTCATCCAGCCCAGCATTTCGCTTCCAGTCCGGCATTTCACACCCAGCCCAATACTCTGCATATAAGTTAAATAAACAGAGTGACAATATACAGTCTTGAGTAAGAAAGGGAATTTATTGCCCCCATTCAGACTCAGGTTCAATCCCTGGGTTTGGTAAGATCCCCTGGAGTAGGAAATGGCAACGCACTCCAGTATTCTTACCTGGAGAATCCCATGGATAGAGGAGCCTAGTGGGTTACAGTCCATAGGGTTGCAAAGAGTCAGACACGACTGAGTGATTATCCATGCATGTACACACTCCCACAATTAAGCAGTTGTCTCAGGACTATTTAAAGACTATGTCTATCTTTCCTTAGCAATGTGAATCAAATATTACCTTATTCTAATATTTTCTGAATTAAAATGTTTTATATTCTATTAATCTATATATTCCACATTAACACCTAGAGCTTAATGTGTCTATACATCCAATTGTTTCAACACAGTTCCTACTCCTTCCATTGTATGTGTGTGTTCCTTCCATTATTCTATTTAAATTCTTTTTTGGATAGCCATGCCCATACATTACTTTTCTACAGTTTCCTTTTAAAATTTCATAATCTCTAAGTGCTCCAGCTGTTTCCCTTGTGTGTGAGTGTGTTTTGGAAGTGCTGGACCTTTTGGTCTTCAAGTAAATGTTTTTCCATGATTTTTTCTTAGTGATAGTGTCCTGAGGTGAGGGTGAGATGGAAGGAGGTGAGGAGGGTTCTTAATTCTAGTTTACCCTCTCTACATCAGAGATGGCTGTCACTATTTTTCTCCTGAATCACTTAGGAAAAAACTCATCTTGCTACTCCAAACCTATCTAGTCTAGTCTCACAGAGTACAGTATGATCCTCTTAACTAGGGCTTCCCTGGTGGCTCAGATGGTAAAGAGTCTGCCTGCAATGCAGGAGACCCAGGTTCAATCTCTGAGTCAGGAAGATCCCCTGAAGAAGGAAATGACAAACCATCTTGAAGATAATGAAGACTTTGTACAAAGACTGGCAAAGACTTTTGAAATTTCTCCGACATTGATTCTCAGCCTAGCCGCATTCTACAATATGTGGCTGCAGAACATATAAGAAATACTAATCTTGATCTACCCTATGAGACTTTAATTTCATTGACCTCATTGGCCAGAATCTGATTTAATATGCAACACTGAAAGAGAAAGGAAGAAGAAAATGATCTAGGTAAAGATAAAAGCAAAACCAGATATTTCCAAATTCTAGGAGAAATAATAAGAGCCTGAACAGAGGCGGTGGCAACGAGAGAAGAGAAATGTGAAGACTGAAAAGGATTTAAGAAATGGATTGCATGGAATGTATGAGAAAGATACAAGAGTTGAGAATGATTCCTAGATTTTCCACTGGGGAGAAAGAAGGATGGTGCTACCTTCCACTGAAGGAGGAAACACAGGAGAAAGTGTTGGCTGCTGTTTTCTGAGGGGAGGTGAGGAGAACACAGAAGATGCTCTCAGTTTTATTTACCTTGTCCGGAGAATCCCATGGGCAGAGGAGCCTGGCGGGCCACAGTTCATGGGGTCACAGAGTCAGACATGACTGAGCGACTCACACTGATCCTATGATTTATGAGACAAAACAAAACATACTGACCTAGTTATGAAAAAACTACGGTCAAAAATCAAGTACTTTGATTAGAGAGTCAAGAAAGCTAAAGAAAAAAAGACCCACAACGACCAGAAAACCTTTTTATTTTTAATGTAAGATGGTGTAAGCCTTTAATATAACATGTTTATAATATTGGAGATATTTTAAATTTGAAAATAAAAAATGCAAAAGTTTTCTTTGTTGGTTTACCTCGAATTTGGAAAAAGAATCTTGGTACCATTTTTTCATAAGATGTAAAAATGTCAGATTTTTTTCCATTATGATGTTTAGTAAAATTTTATCTTTGAATCCTTTAAAGACAAAGCATTTCATTTTGTCCTGTTTCATAGTTCCCCAAATTCTTCATAATGGATAAGATACCTGTATAACTTTTATATTTTAAAACAACTATTCCTGGTGTTACCTAGGATTCAGGTCTTTCAATTTTGTCAAATTTAGGTTTGGGGACCATATTAAACGGCAGCTATATACCTTGCACTTTCCTCTCATACTTCACTTGTACTGTCACTATTAATATAAAAAGGAAAACGAATAGTGCTTTTACATTTCATAAAATTTGAAACAAGAAAAAGTTTTCCAGAATTTAGTCTTCCACCCTATAATTTTGGGAACGTAGGTGCCAACTGTTCCTTCTGTAGAAACCATTTTTAGTGTAAGAAAATGAACCAGAATAAATGTTGCCAAATACATTTCTCCAAATCTCAGCTATCCTGAGAATGAACAAATCGAGTCATATATTCAATCAGTTTTGAATGTCTTTGCAGAGAAAATATTCAAACTGGTAAGATGAATTGAAGAGCCAATCAAAACAGGCCATCTTTATTTCAGTCTTTGAAACAAGGCTAACGGTCATTTTCTCTTGAATTATGAAAAAATTTTAATCTCTTTTGAAAGTTCTAAAGAACTCTAAGTACAATGCCATGTAACCTCTTTTTATATAGCAGGCTCCCATATGGTACATCCAATTTATCAAAGAAAATACTGACTTGTCCATAAGATAAGCCACCAAACATTCCCAGTTTATGATATCAATGACTGTATTCATCCTATATCAAACTTTAGGATCTCCTCAATCAATCAGTATATCATTTTCTTGTAATGAATAGGACATTGGTATATTTCTGAGTTGGTTACATTAGAATTCTCAGCATAAGCACAAATATAATTAGGTGGCCATATCTTGATGTACTGAGGGAGATAAGTTTTCCTCATTAGCCTTCTATTTTCAAAGCTTATTTTTTTGGCATGTAATTTCTGCTACATTCAATGGATATGATTTAAAAACTAACCATCTGTTACATATTCTGATGTAATTTTTTCAGTTAATATATACCTGAATTTCACAGCATTTATTATTTAATAAGTTTTCATTAAAGTCCTGTTGAAATTTCAGGCTTTCATTTAATTCATTAATCTGAGTTTTACTTATACTGGCACCCACATATACATTTTTATGTACTGGCAATAGTTTTTTGTAGAGTTGATTTCATAATGGTTTTTGAAGTAGTATTTTTAAGTAGTTTTATGACACAGTCACATTTTGTCTGAACACAGAAGAATATTTTTTACTTCCACAAAAAGCACAATCTCTTTTTAAAATATACAGCCTTCCTAGTTTATCTGTTCATTTTCCACTTTTGGTAGAGATAGGATTCCAAATAATTCCCGCTACTACAACAAATATAATAGCATAAGTACAATGACAAATTGCAATTGACATTTTTCCCAGCATAAAGCAAGAAAATGAAAAATAGTAGAATGCACAGCAAGTAAGAGCCTGTTCTGCCTAGTACAGCTAGCACTCAGGCATGCAAGTGGCTTCCATCAAGGCTGTAAAAACCCTTAGGCTCACTTGTTCAGTCCTGTCGGACTCTTTGCAGCCCCACAGACAGTAGCCCCCCAGACTCCTCTGCACATGGGATTCTCCAGGCAAGAATACTGGAGTGGGTTGCCATCTCCTACTCCAGGCGATCTTCCTGACCCAGGGATCGAACCTAGGTCTCTTGTATCTCCTGCTTTGGCAGGCAGATTCTTTACCTCTAGTGCCACCTGGGAAGCCACACAAAGACCCTTATTTGCTGCAGAGTCACAGGCTATGTGCCATGTGACTATTTGCACTCACTCTTTATCTGACCACATAAGTGGGTTAAATTTTTTATAACAGTATTCAAATCAATATCCTAAAACTCAAATAAAGCATATTTTTAGCCTCTTGTCCAAATCACTAAGGTGGCAGCTGGGAAAATAATTTTCCTTTTCATCATTTTGCAGGGCTGCCCACCTGCCCTGTATGGGATTAGTACTTGATACTATTTCTGTAGCTTTTATTAATTAGTTCATTTGGCAAATAATTATGAGGTATTATTCTAGGAGCTGCGGATACCATAGGGAGTAAAATAAAAAACTTGTCCTCGAAAGAGTATGTTCTAAGGAGGGGCGAGATGGAAGCTGAAAAGCATAGGTATGTAAAAAGAGTAAGTATGGCAGACCTACAAAGAAAAAAGCTGACTAGTACCATAATTCAAGAAAGAGCCAGCGGACTTCTGGAACAGGGTGATCACACTGGAGATGATGAAAAGTGGTTGAGTTACTGAATTATGGATCTATTTTGAAGATGAAAATGACAAGATTTACTAAAGTATAAAACAAAAAGTCTAATAAGAGTCGAAGTTTTTTGAACAACTGAACAATGTAGTTGCCATTTACTGAGAAAAAGACAGTGGGTGTTTTTGTGCTTGCTGCAACTACTGAAGCCCGTACAACTAGAGACTATGCTCTGCAATAAGAGAAGCCACTACAATGAAAAGCCCAGGCACTGCCACTAGAGAAGCCCCCACTCGCTGCAACTAGAGGAAGCCCGCATGCAGCCATGAAGACCCAGCACAGCAGACAAGAGAAAAAGCTAGGCCTCTTAAAAAAAAAAAAAGAAAAAAAGACTATAGGTGTTTTTGTTTGTGGCCAATAGTGGGGAAGCCTAGTTTTAGACCTGTTAAGTTTGAGATGTCTTTTGAATATTCAAATAGAGATATTCAGGTATCTAGATTTGAATTTCAGGGAAGAAGTTCAGGCTAAAGACATAAATTTGGCTGGTAGACATCAAAATACATCCAAATATAATGTTTAAAGCCATTTGACTATTTGTACTCACTCCTTAAGTAATATCACCTGAAGTTCTGAGGACTGAGCTTTGGGGAACTGCAGTTCAGAGGCTGACAGAATGAGGAGGATCTAGTATCTAGGACTGTGAAGGAATAAGGTAGTGGGAAAACAGGAAACGGTGACATCCTGGAATCACAGTGGAGGAGATGGCAGTGAATCGACTGTGTCAAACATAGGTTAAGTAGGGTGGAAACTACGAGTTGATCAATAGATTTAGCAATATGGAGGCACTTGTTGATCTTGACAAGAGGCAATTCAGGTCTGTAGGAGAAGATAAATGAAGCAGTAGCTTTGGGAATGCTAGAGATAGAGGAATTTTGTTTTTAAGATAGCAGAAGTAAAACCAGAACTCCTTAACTGATGGCCAAGCATTTCTAGACCTACTTTGTGTATCGCACATGACTATATCTATCTTGACACTGGAGTTGCAATCTTACTGGAGTGGGAAAAAAGGACAATATAATGGAACCAGGTAATTAATGCTAGAATAGTTGAAAAGAATATAAACTGTTGGTTTCACAGAGGATGTGGAGTTTAAATTCTGTGTTAAAAAAGTTGGATTTAAATTGGTGGATGAAAGAGTGGGAACTAAAGAATAGTATATTTGGTCTGGCTGGCTGGAACTCATATTAAGAGATAAACATGGAGAACTTTCACCATTAGCTAAGTTCTGGTTTATTATTTTGGCAGTGGAGATTAAAAAAATTAAATAATCCATCTGTGGTAACTGTAGAATTAAGAAAAAGTTCTTAATACTTTCATGATCCTTTTTAGCAATTTTCATTATTAAAAAATTCTCTCAAGGGACTTCCTTGGTGGTCCAGTGCTTAGGAAACCGTGAGCCAATTCAAGGGACTTGGGTTCAACACCTGGTCTGGGAAGATTTCGCATGCCGTGGAGCAACTAAGCGTGTGTGCCCCGACCACTGAGTCTGGGAGGCACAGTAAGAGAAGCCACCACAATGAGAAGTCCACACACTGCAGGGAGAGTAGTCCCCACTCACCACAGCTAGAGAAAAGCCCCAGGGAAGCACTGAAGACCCAAAATAGCCAAAAAGAAAGAAAATTAGAAAAACAATTCTCTCAAATATCTTCTATGGAATAGGACCACTAGGTACTAGGGCGTGCATGCTAAGTCCTTCAGTCTTGTCCAACTCTTTGTGACCCTATGGACTGCAGCCCACCAGGAGCCTCTGTCCATGGGATTCTCCAGGCAAGAGTGGGTTGCCATACCCTCCTCCAGGGATCTCCCTGCACCCCCTGCATTGGTCGGTGGGTACTTCACCACTAGTGTCACCTGGGAGGCCCAGGTATGAGTGAAGTAAATGATAATACAATCAGCTGAAGTTTAAAATATGACTACTTTTAAGGATGAAGATTTTGCCTGCACATGACAATCACTTCCAGGCAAGCATTTCCTTTTAAAATGTTGATCTACTCCATTTTTATACTTCAGAATGGTATTTTAAAGTGTTTCATAAATAATTTTGTATAAAAAATATATTTTGTATAAAAAGTGAGAGTTTTAAAATTTGGACCCATTTTGTCTTTCTTCTTGAATTGCTGTTGCTAAAACTTCTAAAATATGTTGAAAAACAGTGGCAGGGAATGGACATCCTTGTCTTGTTCCTGGTATGAGAGGGAATGCTTTCAGCTTTTCACCACTGAGAAGGATGCTAGCTGTGGGTTTGTTGTATATGGTCTTCATTATATTAAGTTCCCTTTATGCCCACTTTCTGGAGAGTTTGTCATAAATGAGTATTGAGTTTTGTCAAAGTTTTTTCTGCATCTATTGAGATGATCAGATGGTTTTTATTCTTCAACTTGTTAATATGGTGTATCACACTGATTGATTTGCAGATATTGAAGAATCCTTGCATTCCTGGGGTAAATCCTACTTGATCATGGTGTATGTTCCTTTTAATGTGTTGTTGGATTTGGCTTGCTAGGATTTCGTTGAGGATTTTTGCCTGTACGTTGATCAGTGATACTGGCCTGTAATTTTCTTTCTTTGGTGGGATCTTTGTTAAGTTTTGGTATCAGGGTGTTAATGCTTTTCTAAATGTTTCATACAATTCACCTGTGAAGCCATCTGGTCCTGGACTTTTGTTTGGAAGTATTTTTAATCACAGAAATTTAAATCTTATTTCTTAATCTATTAGATAATTTATACCTCATAATATATTCAACTCTACTCTTGGAAAATAGTCTCTTACTTATACTACTTTATCAATCTAACTTTTAAGCAAGTTTTATCATTCTAATGTGTAGCATATAAGACACTAGAAGGGATTTCACTAAAATATCAGAATGGATTTAAAGGTGCTTTTCAAGTGTATTTAGAATTTTTGGTGTCAAAATAAATTCTGCAGGTAACTATCCAAGTTGTTTTAATCAAGAGAAGCTGTTGAGTCCCATTTTGTAGGTCAAATAATACTGTATAAATGATTTAATACTGCTCAACAAAAAAAATTCCAATTTGGCTCTCAAGCTTACTAGATTGTCCCTCCCATTTTTATCCATCTGAAGTGGAAGAGGCATTCTCCTAGAAGTTGCATGTTCCTTGACAAACTGTCTTTTATTAAGTCTGTTTTATGAAGGTTCTACCCTAGGTCCTATGGTCTATTTAATAGGCTTAATAGTTTACACATGTATTGAATATTTTTTACAATCTAGTTAAAAAATATAATAATCAAACATATATATGCTTATTGTTAAAGTTAATTTTACAATGCTTAAAAGCCTCGTAACATTTGAAATAATATTCACCCATTTAAAAAATTTTAACTGGCAACTTGTCTTACAATGGAATGGTAGGATAGAAATCTTGTTTTATACTAGCACCTAGAATAATAGGATTCATTTCATAGGTACAGTGAATGGTTTTATGTGAAGGCTCTGAATTTTTTAAAATATATTTTTATTGAATGATAATTGCTTTACCGAATTTTGTTTTCTGTCAAACCTTAACATGAATCAGCCACAGGTATACATACCTCCCTTTTGAACCTTCCTCCCATCTCCCTCCCATCCCACCCCTCTAGGTTGATACAGAGCCCCTGTTTGAGTTTCCTGAGCCACACAGCAAATTTCCGTTGGCTATCTGTTTTACATATGGTAATGTAAGTTTCCATTTTACTCGTTCCATACATCTCACCCTCTCCTCCCCTCTCCCCATGTCCATAAGTCTATTCTCTATGTCTGTTTCTCCATTGCTGCCCTGTAAGTAAATTCTTCAGTACCCTTTTTCTAGATTCTGTATATATGCATTAGAATACAATATTTCTCTTTCTGACTTCACTCTGTATAATAGGTTCTAGGTTCATCCACCTCATTAGAACTGACTCAAAGGCGTTCCTTTTTATGGCTAAGTACTATTCCATTGTGTATATGTACCAGGACTTCTTCATCCATTCAACTGTTGATGGACATCTAGGTTGCTTCCATGTTCTATTGTCAATAGTGCTGCAGTGAACAATGGGATACATGTGTCTTTTTCATTTTTGGTTTCTTCAGGGTATATGCCTAAGAGTGGGATTACTGGGTCATATGGTGGTTTTATTCCTAGCTTTTAAAGGAATCTCCGTACCATCTTCAATAGTGGCTGTATCAATTTATATTCCCACCAACAGTGCAAGAGCAGTCCCTTTTCCCCGCACCCTCTCCAGCATTTATTGCTTGTTGACTTTTTGATGATGGCCATTCTGACTGGTGTGAGGTGATATCTCATTGTAGTTTTGATTTGCATTTCTCTAATGAGTGATGTTGAGTGTCTTTTCATGTGTTTGTTAACCACCTGTATGTCTTCTTTGGAGAAATGTGTTTGTTTTTCTGGTATTGAGTTCTATGAGCTGCTTGTATATTTTGGAAATTAATCCTTTGTCAGTTGTTTCATTTGGTATCATTTTCTCCCATTCTGAGGGTTGTCTTTTCACCTCACTTATAGCTTCCTTTTCTGTGCAAAAGCTTTTAAGTTTAACCAGGTCCCACTTGTTTACTTTTGTTTCTATTTCTTTTACTCTAGGAGATGGGTCATAGAGGATCGTGCTTTATGTTGAGTGTTCTGCCTATGTTTTCCTCTAAGAATTTTACAGTTTCTGGTCTTACATTTAGGTCTTTAATCCATTTTGAGTTTATCTTTGTGTTTGGTGTTAGGAAGTGTTCAAATTTTTTTTTTACATATAGCTGTCCAGTTTTCCCAGCACCATTTATTGAAGAGGCTGTCTCTGCCCCATTGTATATTCTTGACTCCTTTGTAAAAAATAAGGTAGCCATAGGTGCATGGGTTTATTTCTTGGCTTTCTATCTTGTTCCATTGTTCTATATTTCTGTTTTTGTGCCAGTACCATACTGTCTTCATGACTGTAGCTTTGTAGTGTGATCTAAAGTGAGGAAGCTTGATTCCTCCAGTTCCATTCTTCTTTCTGAAGACTGCTTTGGCTATTTGAGGTCTTTTGTGTTTCCGTATGAATTGTTAAATTTTTTGTTCTAGTTTTGTGAAAAATGTCATTGGTAGTTTGATAGGCATCACATTGAATCTGCAGATTGCATTTGGTAGTATAATCATTTTCACAATATTGATTCTTTCTACCCAGGAACATGGGTTATCTCTCCATCTGTTTATGTCGTCTTTGATTTCTTTCATTCATGTCTTACAATTTTCTGTGTACAGTTCTTTTTTCTCCTTAGGTAAGTTTATTCCTAGATATTGATTCCTAGAATCAATCAATGGGATTGATTCCTTAATTTCTCTGATTTTTCATTGTTAGTATATAGAAATGCAAGTGATTTCTGTGTATTGATTTTGTATCCTAAAACTTTTCTAAATTCACTGATTAGCTCTAGTAATTTCCTGATACTGTCTTTCGGATTTTCTATGTACAGAATCACGTCATCTGCAAACAGTGAGAGCTTTACTTCTTTTCCAATCTGGATTCCTTTTCTTTTTCTTCTCTGACTGCTGTAACTAGGACTTTCAGAACAATGTTGAATAATAGTGGGGAAGGTGGACACCCTTGTCTTGTTCCTGATCTTAGGGAAAATGCTTTGTTTTTCACCATTGAGAATAATGTTTGCTGTAGGCTTATCACATATGGTCTTTACTATGTTGAGGTAGGGTCCTCTTTGCCCATGTTTTGAAGAACTTTAATCATAAATGGGTGCTGAATTTTGTCAAAGGCTTTTTCTGCATATATTGAGATTATCACATGGTTTTTATCTTTCAATTTGTTAATACGGTGTATCACAAGGCTCTGAATTTACAAATGGGAAGGTTTGACAAAGGCAACAGGGGAGGACGGGGGTAAATTGAGTAAGACAAGTGCCTTCTGAGGCCAGAGGACAGATTTTTCAATGTGACGTAATTTATAGAAACTCTGAGTTTCAGAGAACCTGTGATTTTCTGTTAAACATCTTTCTCTGAAGAATGGTATGACTGAGTAATGCAGATAATCATTATGTGAGTCAATGCAGAAAAAAATATTAAAACATACCATACATAGATGCTAACATTGTGGCAACTTAGAGCACAACAACCTCTTATCCGTAAAGACTCATTAAAAAAATCTAATACAAATAGAATATTTTAATTACAAATGTAATATTATTTTAATTTTTATCTGTCACTGTTTTATTTTATATATACATTAAATGAAAACTTGTGAAGAAGAAATAGGGCTCACCAGTTAAGTTTTAGGCTTGAGTTCAAATAGGGAAGAAAACTTATATTCACTTGGGTATCACTATTAGAAGATATAAATGCTTCTAAAAAACAAATACTGGTCATCTTTTTTTTTCAGTTGTTTCATCAGGAAGAATCTTTCTCAGGTGATAAAATTACAAGCTAAATTAAAATGCACTCTACTCATTGGCAAGCCACACTAGCAAGAATAATGTGATCAGAGTACTTGGAAGTTTTTGATTTATAACTATACTATTCTCTACTTATAAGCCTGCAGTCTAAGAAGCAGAGCAATGAATCATTACAATTGTCTATCTGGGAAATGTCAAAAGACTAAGTAAGGGCAGAAGAAGAGAGAAAAAGAAAGAGCACACATCTGTTTGAAAGGCACTCCTCAATTAATGGAAATATATCACTAGCACATAAATCCAGTGCTAAAGAAATACTCCAATTTTTTAAATCTTCAAGTAACATTACTAATGAAATAATGTTTTAACTCATGAGCAGAAAGGACAGATTATCCTCTAAATTATTCTTTTATTCTTTAACTATCACTGTGACTTACCCATATATGCTAAGAGGTTTAAAAAGTAAATTTAAACTGAGGAAATGAATTAGACATTTGAACCAATCATTAATGGATCCAGCTTTTAAAAAAAACCACATAGTTTAATTGATACTTTACAATACAAAAATAAGCATCCACAGAATGTTTATTTACTGTTTAAATTATTCCATATTTTCATATACCATGAACAAAAAATATTTTACCCCATACACAGTAACAGCAAACAAGTGCAATTTTTAAAACATTAAAATCTGTAATCAAATCTGTACAACAGATAAATAAATTTATACCTCTAACAGTTAAGCCTGTAACAGAACCAAAAACAACATTGCCCAAGGTGACCAGTTTACTTAAAATTCTACTTATACATCTCAAACATATCGTGAATCTTTACTACACTGCACACATTTAGATTGATAAATATATTTTTTTTAAAATAGGAGGGAATAATAGGAAATACCAAAATGGTTATAAAGAGCTTCCAAACATTGGAAATAATATACAAAAACTAATTAGATCGGGGAAAGCATATGTGATGAGTCCACAGGGTAACTGGTATTACACTGGTGTAGCTCAAGGAAAGGAAACAGGTAAATGTTTGGACTGGAAAGAAAATTTGGCCTTTTTATAAAAAGCTACAATAGCATCAATGACAAAACCCTGTCATGGAGCGCAGAACAACTCTGGGACAAAGTGTACAAAGATTTTAGGCTTATATACCTGAAAACTACCGTTAGGAAGAAAAATCATATCAGGGAACATAATATCAGAACATGAACAATAAAAGACATACCGTTTGTCATTCCACATCATTGCACATATAAGGAAACAACACTGCAATCTTTCTTGAGTAAGAAAGTTTTCGATGAAGTAGGAAGTTCCATGATGAATATAGGTGCATACAATTTTTATTACCATAAATTTAGTAAATATCAAAACACTCAGTGGTGTTACTAAGCTAATTAAATTATCTGTATTTTTTACTGGAAAGGTAATTATTTCCCTGCCTTCATATGTTAACTTAAAATCACGTATAAATGGAAATGTAGATCCAGTAGAAAAGACTTTTCACATGCAATCCTACATGATGCACTCTGCTTCAATTTTTTTCAGTATTTCACATTGTATATGTACATTTCCAAAATATACAACCACACATGTTCAACAGATGTCACTGAGCTATCTTCTTGCCACACACATTTTTATTTACATATACATTTACAATACATCTCCAGATAGATGCTGTTCTCCTCTAGGTAGGTTCAAAGTTAACCTGAAGAGTTTTAAGTTTTTAGAATCCTAATGTCTTGATTTATCTTGAATGGATGATAAGATGAGGAGTCCACAAAAAAATGCAGCTATACATGCCAATCTTTTCAACAGAGATGAGTTATCTTTAGGAATAATAATCTGTGCAAGATCATTAGTGATCTGAGAAATTTCATGTGCCACACAAACAAATATGAAAGTGCTGACAATAATGTTGAGCATAGGGTTTCCAGGTATAAGGACCAAGATACCCCTTGTGTCTGCTGCCAGCCATATGTGATATTGGCAAATAAATAGCTGGAAGGAAAAATATTTCAAGTTAGGTATTTTCAGAAAGTCCATAAATGTATTATTGGTTTTCCTAATTAAAACATATGATAGCATAACTGTTTCACTACTGGCCTTGAAAAGTTTATTGTCAAAATGCCTACACCACAAAGTGAACTACAGATTCAATGCAATACCTGTCAAGTTACCAATGCCATTTTTTTTGCAGATCTAGAACAAAAAAAAAAAAATCTGAAAAATTGTACAGAAACACAAAAGACCCCAAACAGACACAGTAATCTTAAGAAAAATGGAACTGGGGAATCAGGCTCCCTGATTCCAGACTATACTACAAATATACAATAATCAAAACAGCACGACACTGGCACAAAAATAAAATGGTAGTGGCACAAAAACAGAAGTATGCATCCGTGGGACAAGACAGAAAGCCCAGAGGCAAACCCACACCCACCGTCACCTAACCTATGACAGAGGAGGCAAGAACACACGATGGAGAGAAGACAGCCTCTTCAGGAAGTGGTACTAGGAAATCTGGACAGCTCCATGTAAAAGGATGAAATTAGAACACAAAAATAAGCTCAAAATGGATTAAAGGCCTAAATGTAAGACCAGACACTATAAAATTCTTGTAGGAAAACACCGCAAAAACACTTTGACATAAACCACAGCAAGATCTTTTTCAATCCACCTCCTATAGTAATGAAAATAGGAACAAAAATAAACAAATACGATCTAATAAACTTAAAAGCTGTTGCACAGCAAAGGAAACCATAAACAAAATGAAAAGACAACCTACAGAACTGGAGAAAATATTTGCAAATGAAGCACCTGACGAGGGATTAATCTCCAAAATATACAAACAGCTCATGCAGCTTCAGTATCAAAAAGCAACCCAATCAAAAACATAGGCAGAAGATCTTAAACAGACATTTCTCTAAAAAAGATATACAGCTGGCTAAAACATACATGGAATTATTATTTCATAATAATATTATTTCATAATATCACTAATTATTAGAGAAATGCAAATCAAAACTACCATGAGGTATCACCTCACAATAGTCAGAATGGCCATCATCAAAAAAAAATCTATAAACAATAAATGATGGAGAGAGTATGGAGAAAGGTGAGCTCCCCTACACTTGGTGGAAATGTAAACTGGGTACAGCCACTATGGAGGAAGCATGAAGGTTTCTTAAAAAAACTAAAAACAGAGCTGCCATATGATCCAGCAATCCCACTCCTGAGCATATATCCAGAGAAAACCACAATTTGAAAAGATACATGCATGCCAATATTCAGCAGTATTTACAATAGCCAGGACATGGAAGCAACTGAAACATCCAACAGAGGAATGGATAAAGAAGATGTGGTATATATTTACAATGGAACATTACTCAGCCATATAAAAGAATGAAATAACACCATTTGCTGCAACATGGATGGACACAGATGGATTGATACTGAGTGAAGGAAAGGTCAAAGAACTTCATTATGTATAATGAACTTATATATAAAACGGAAACAGAGTTACAGATGTAGAAAACAAACTTATGGTTACCAGCGGGTAAAGAGGGTGTAGAGATAAACTGGAAGATTGGGACTGACATATATACACTACTCTATATAAAACAGATAACAAATAACTACTATACCATGGAACTCTACTCAATACTCTATACTGACCTATGTGGGAAAAGAATCTACTCTAGAAGAGTATATACCTGATTCATTTTGCTGTATACCTGAAACTAACACAACATGGGAAATCAACTGTATTCCAATACAATTAAAAAAAAAAATCCCACAAACAACTCAGTCAAAAAATAGCAGAAGCTCTAATAGATGTTTCTCCAAAGAAGACATACAAAGGGCCAAAGTGTACATGAAAAGATGTTGAACATCACTAATTACCAGAAAAATGCAAATCAAAACTACTATGAGGCAGACCTGGGGAAAAGACTGGTGCTGAACGCATGGAGACAGCCTGAGGAGCTGGAGTGTGGTGTGGCTGCAACAGTGGGTGTCTGCAGAAGCGTGGGCCTGCCATAGAAACGAAGGGCCATTGTTAAGCAGTGTGTGAAGGGTGGGCCTCCACAGCAGCCTCTTGTTCCATGTGCAGGCCCATGCCTTGCCTCCTCTGCCTCCAGGAGAGTGCGCCCCAGCTGCCACTGCTTCAGGAGACTCCTGTGTCAACCACCGCCCCGGCAGGCCCTGGGAGCAGATGCCAGCAGGTTGCCCATATGCAGAAGCGGAACTGAAACCACAGCTGAGCCCCAGAGGCCAAGCAACTTAGGAAGCAGGACTGAATTCTCTCCCCATGGCAGCATGAGCCATGGAACACCTCCACTGGCAGCTTTGTAAATTCAGCACCTGTGGGACATACAAATAGACAACAGGTGCTTCTGCTGCTGGGAGGGCTCTGACCTCAGCAGCTGTGGGCTCTGTGGGTACACGCGCATGAGGGCTGGGCTAGGCCAGGGTATGAGATGTCTCCACAGCTCCCCCTGGATTCAGAGGCGTGAGTACTGTGGTCCTGGGACCTGACTGGACCCAGATCCTGCGCTGGTGGCCTTGTGAAGACAACACCCCAGGGACACCAGGGCCATGGCTGGCATTCCCACTACTGAGGCAGAGCCAAGGGCACTGCCAACAACAACGCATTCTGTGAGCCCTGACAAGTGAAAGGTGACACGACAGCACACTCACTGGTGAACAGCTCCTGCAAGGAAAACTCAGTGCTCCTCTCCCAGCAGGAGAGCTCCAATCCCACCTGCCTTACACTGTAGCTCTGAAATGCAGCTCAGAACAGCATCTGGGGGCCTCTACACCAACAACTAGGGAGCAGACCCTGCCCCTGATAGGGCAGTGACAACTACAGAGCCAGGAGCAGGCCCAGTTCAATATCCAGGGCAGGCTCTGGCCGTCACGAGCCACACCTCCTATCAGAAGGGTAACGACCAGTATAACTGAGCAAAGAGGTGGCAGGCTCCGTACTAAAGAGTGCTTCCACCAAAAAATACTAAACCCATGCAGGCTACACAGGGATGCACCTACAGAAAAATAGACCTCTAAGACCACAGAGGATGACTGTTCCTCCTAAACTCAGACAGCAAGAGAAAAATGCAAAATGAAGAAGCAGAGGAACCACTCCCAATTAAAAGTATGAAAAGAATTCCCCTGAAAGAACAAGCAATAAAAGAGACCTCTTCAGTCTAACAGAAACTGAGTTTAAAAAGGAGACAGTGAAAATACTGAAGGAATGAAGAGAGGCTATGGACAGAAATGCAAATTATTGTAAAAAGCGACTAGAAGCTATGAGGAGGAGCCAAGAAAAATTAGAAAAGTCATTTCCATAGACAAAAGGTGAACTAACTGCAATGAAGAGCAGAATGGATAATGCAGAAGAAAGAATAAGTGATCTAGAAGATAGAATAATGGAAATCACCCAATTAGAATAGTGGAGAGAAAGCCAAACGAAAAAAAAAAATGAAAGCAATGTAACAGACTTATAGGATAAGATAAAACATGCCGATCCACAAGTAGGGATCCCAGAAGAAGCAGAGAGAGAAAAGGGGATTGAAAATGTATTTGAAGAAATTATTGCTGAAAATTGCCCAAACCTAAAGAAGGAAGCAGATATATCTCAGGTACAGGAAGTACACAGGGTCCCAAACAAGATGAACCCAAACAGACCTATTGCAAGACATAATTAAAATGGCAAAAGTTAAAGAGAAGATTCTAAAGGCTTGTAACAGAAAAGCAGAGAGTTAATTATAAGGGAACCCCTATAAGGTTCTCAGGTAATTTCTCTACAGAAATGCTGCAGGTTAGAAGGGAGTGGCAAGGTATATTAAAAGTCTTGTAAGGCAAAATCCTGTAATGTAGGATACTTTACCCAGCAAGATTATAATTTAGAATAAAAGGAGAGAGAAAGAATTTCTCAGATAAGCAAAAACTAAAAGAATACAGCAACACTAAACCTATCCTAAAGGAAAATATTGAAAGGTCGTCTCTAAATAGAAAAGAGGAATCTATAGGGAAGAAAAATATCACAATTGAAAAGTACATCTCTTAAATAAGCCAGTAGAAAGAGTTAAAAAAATTTAAAAATTTTGTGAAAGCAATGATGACCACAATGGACAGCAACAGGCTGAACATGAAGATGTAAATGAGGACATCATAAAATGTGGGGGAGGAGAGTAAGAAAATATAGACTTTTTTTTTAGAAAGTGTGTGAGCCTATATGACTACCAGTCTAAACCAAATAGATGTAGAAAGAAGTTAACATACTTGAAAACAGAGCAACAGCAAATCAAAACACAACAGATTCATGAAAACCAAGAAGAGAACATAAGTATAATACAAAGGAAAACCATCAAACCACAAAAGGAAAAACAAAAAGAGACAAGAAATATAAAACCAACAAGAAGACAAGGTTTAAAATGGCAATAAAAAACATATCTATCAATAATTACTTTAAATGTTAGTGGACTAAATGCTCCAATCAAAAGACACACAGTGGCAAACTGGATTAAAAAAACAAAAGCCTAAAATATGCTGCCTTCAGAAGACCCACTTTAGGGCAAAGGACACTTAAAGATTAAAAGGGAGGGGATGTAAAAAGACATTTCATGCAAACAGAAACGACCAGAGTCACAAACTCATATGAGAGAAGACAGACTTTAAAACAAAGGATATAAAGAAAGATAAAGAAGGATACTGTATAATGATAAAAGGACCACTGCAAAGAGATGCTAACAAACATGAAGGGAGAAACTGACAGGAATACAATAATTAGAAGCCTTTAACACCCCAGGCACATCAATGGACAGATCTTTGAGAGAGAAAATCAATAAGGCAACAGAAATGCTAAATGATAAAACAGAATAGTCCGACTTAAATGATACCTTCAGGACATTACACTCAAAAAAAAAAAAAAAAAACAGAATACATATTCAAGTGTCCATATGATTCAATAATTCCGCTTTGGCATATAGCTGGAGAAAATGATAATTCAAAAATACCTAGTCTTCTCTGCAGTACTATTTACAATCGCCAAGGCACAGAAGCAACCTAAATGTCCATGGGCGGGTGAAAGAGAAGATGTAGAGTGTGTGTGTGTGTGTGTGTGTATATGGAACATCAGTCATAAAAAAGAATGAAATAATGCCATTTGCAGCAACATAGACAGACCTAGAAAATACTAAGTGAAGTAAGCCAAAGACAAGTATCATATGATACCACTTATATGTAGAATCTTACAAACAAAACAAAATGAATGAACTTAATTCCAAGAACTTAATTCACAGATATAGAAAACAAACTTATGGTTAGTTACCAATGGGAAAATGGGGAGGTGATAAATTAGCAGGTTGGGATTAACATACTATTATATGTAAAATAGATAGCCAACAAGAACCTAATAAATAGCACTGGAACTATACTCAATATCTTGTAATAACTTATAAGGGAAGAGAATCTGAAAAAGAATGTGTAATTGAATCACACAGAAATCTTTCCCATTTTAAAGACAACTTAATACATATTATAACTCTAAAATGTATCTTTTATGATTAAATGAATTCTACTATTTTAAAATGTTCTATTTCAATAATAAAACTCAGAATACACTGAATGTATTTCATACCTACTTTAAACTGATTTTGAGGATAAATTCATATAGTTACTGCACACAAAATAATGAGTTTAAAAATTTTCCCCAAACTTTCAGTAAGAGTGAATTTTATTATGATAAGTATCAATAAACTAAATTCCAACAATATAATATTTAATTATGAATGAACGAATCAAAATCCTCTCACTTGATTTCATTTATGTCTATTTACAAATTTCATTTGTATCTATTTCATTTTTTTTCTCTTCCTATTTCTGCATCTTGGCTGTACTTGAAAGTTTAAGACAAAATAAATATGTGAAAGTCATCTGTATCTAGCCATTTAAATAAGACTTTAAAAGCATTCTACAATACTGCTGTTGAAGTTCAAAGTTTCTTGCCTATAATTTCATAAACATAGCTTTGGTTTAAAAAAAAATAAGTTACACACCTATATATATATTTATATACACAGCTCCATAAAACCCTGGGTAGTAAAAGACAGATCAAAATATTAATGTACCAACCTCTAATGAAATTTTTCCAAACCAAGCAAAAAATGAACTGTAAACTGAACGAGCATACCCAGGGATATTCCTTATTAGGATGAAGGCTAAAATCTAAAGAAAAAACACACAGGCAAATATTAATAATCTGCTTATTAAAAGAATTTTGCTTTCTTTCACGTGATAATTTTATTCTTCATGTTACTGAACTTAATACATAGATTGGTTTTTTTTCCCTCAATAGATGAAGTATTTGCAAGTTATTTTTGATCTAGAGTCTACTCAAACTGGATTTCTGAGCAGGTGGTCTATATAGTGCAAACAAGGGCAGGTTTTATATGGCTGGATGGTTTTATTTTATTTTTTATGTATATGTTTTTATTTTATTTTATATTTTATAGAAAAAATATAAACTCATCTTGAGGACCTTTGTGTAGAAAGAAATGCTATATTTATGTATCAAAATTAATAAAATCCCATGATATGATTTTGCTTCTTCTAAAAAGTATTCACTCTGTTGGGAGCTACCCACCCCCATCTTTTCGCTCTCTTCAAGGTTCCTTCTACTGACAGCAATGTAAATGTGGGAAAAAGTAACTAAGGAAAGATGAATATGTGGCATATAGTGGCCAGGAGTAAAAGTGATGTGGCTCAGCAGGGTTTATGTTAGCCTTATTCTATGTCCAGTCACTTTCTCCCTTAGCTACTCTTACATTGTTCTGTATTGGTGTCATGTTAGTGGAACAGCCCCCTTCCTTTCATGTTGCTATAGAAATGACATCAGATACAAAATATAAAGTGTTACTTGTAAGCATGACTTCTACAGAAGTCCTGAAAATGCTATATTAATATAGTACAATTTTTAAAATGTCATTGTCAATTGTGTTTGGAGAGTTGGTCATATGCTTAGTTCTACTGACTATATAGAGGTTTAAGATGGATGAAATAGTTTCTTCATTGAAGAGAACTTAAAACCTAAAAGAAGATCCTCCAGAAATCCTCCCTGTTCCTTTCTGTTGAACCATACAGTTTTTAGGCTTTGGCTTAGACATAACTTTGTCCAAGAACCCTGCTCTGATATCAAGACGGATTAGGAAGAAATCCCACATGTTCTAAAGTACCCTGTAGTTAACCATCACCACACTAATCACAACGCCCTATCATTACCTGCAACCACAGGTATCTCTGTAAAATGCAAATGTGATTTGTGCTGCTGAGCAGCCTCTGCCCACCTCCCAGTCACTACACATACTTCTTTAGACTCGGGCTCTCTGAGTTCCAGCACCAAGGGCTTTCTTCAAGTTCCCTGAATGGGAATATACTCTTTTCTACCCACATGACCTAAGTTCTCACTGCCTGCTTTCATTCCTCCAATCTTAGCTTAATTTTTCCACCCCTCTTTGGCTGTACCTTATGGCATTCAGAACTTCCCTGACCAGGGATCCAACTTGCACCCCCTGCAGTGGAATCACAGAGTCTTAACTGCTGGACCACCAGGGAAGCTCCTCTCAGCTTAATTTTATCAGGGAAATCGTCTCTGAACCCTATCCACCTTCACTCCAACTCCAACTAGGTCATATACCCTTACTGTATTCCCTTGTAGCATCATGAACTTCTGTTCATGATTACTTGGTGATTATACGATTACTATCTGCAACCGAAGAATACAGGCTCTGTGAGGGTAGGGACCACGTCTGCTTTGGTCATCACTACATCCCTCAGCATTACATCTAGCACATAGAAAGAAGTATCAAAGACTTGTTAAATGAATTAAAAAAAACTGTTTAATGAATAAATGTTCAACCATATTTCTGTTGGACTGTAAGTTCTGAGGGCAGGAACTACATGCACTTCTGACCTGTAGCATGGTTCTTAACACATGGAAGGCCATTAATAAGTAAGGCCAAAAACAAGTAAATGAAGAAATCTGAATAAACAAATGATGAAAAAGCAAACAGGAGAAATGAATTAACATTTTCTAAGTGCTTATCAAGTGATAAACACCGATCATTTCTATACATTTAATAATAACATTTAATAACCACCCTTTAAAAGAGATTTTAGTATCTCTATTACAGTAGAGGAAGGTAGGGCTTAGAAAGATACACTACATTTAATAGATTTTAATTTAAAAGTTGTCTCTAAAGACTCCTGTTCTAATCAAAAATTTAGAAAAATTTCTCTAAATAATTACCTGTACCACAGAAACGGATGGATGGAGTTCATTGCACTCTGCTTTGTTTTTACAACTGCTAGCCCAGATGGAATAGGTCTAAAACAAAAAATTTATGGATCACTTCACAAAAATAGTTATGCCTTAAAAAGGCAGCACTCAATTTTAAGAAGTTTCTTTATAACATACTTCATAATTTTTCTAAAGATTTCTTTTTTTTTTTGGATGTGGACCATTTTAAAAGCCTTTATTGAATTTGTTACAATATTGCTTTTGTTTCATGTTTTGACTTTTTTGGCTAGGAGCCATGTGGGATCTTAGCTGCCTGACCAAGGATCAAACCCACACCTCCTGCATTGGAAGGCAAAGTGCTAACCACTGGACTGCCAGGAAAGTCTGACACTGCACTTCATTATGCTATTAAAGTTCAGTGAAAACTGTACCCAGGTTTGCTCCTCCCTCATTTTGGCAAGCTCAAATATAACAAAGTAGAGAGAAAGGAGCCTAAGTCTGTTTTCCCAGAAATAGTGATCATAATGCAGTGATGGCTTTTCTGTTAAATATCTTATATTTTTTCCCAAACCTATTACAACTTTTAAAATTCCTATATCATTGAGATCTCAAGTTATTCTTCATATTTAACACATATATGTTTATATTCTCTTTAGAATTTATGTTCAATTTAAAATGAGAAAAAGATATTTCAAAAGTAAAAGATTTTATTCATTAAAAATAAATGATTAAATTCTTATCTCTTAAAGTTAATTTTCTGCACCATTTGGGATTTTGGAAATTTAGAAGATTACATGTGAAACTTACCAAGAAAGAAACTACTGAAATAAATAATAGAAAATTTGAAATTTTGCTTGAAAAAAGAGGTTCACCCTTTCCTTCAGAAAGTATCTGGCGCTTCTGTAAAGCCAGATAAATGAAAGCAAACAACATTCCATGAAAGACTACCTGAAAAATAAGGGGGGAAAACCTGTTTTAAATAGCTACTTTTCAATAAATAGCAAATATACTTGGTAAAGAAGCACAATATGTATAGAAGTATATAGGTTAAAAGCTAAAAGATCCAAAGTTTCTATGAAGAACCTAAAATCAAGAAATAAGGTCAAGTCAGTGATCATTGGAAACAATCTGCAATGGACAAGCAAACATCTCTTGCAATGACAAGATAAGCTGGTTTACTTCAAGTAGTCTCAGCAGCAAGTAAAGAAATAAAGACATTTTATATATCTGGATAAAACCATAATTTGAAAAGATACATGCACCCCAATGTTCACTGAAGCACTATTTACAACAGCCAGGAAGTGGAAGCAACCCAAATATCCATCAGTGGGTGAATGGACAAAGATGTGGTACATAAATACAATGGAACATTACTCAGCCATAAAAAAGAATGAAAAATACCACTTGCAGTAATAGTAATTCTTGCCTGGGAAATCCCATGGACAGAGGAGCCTGGTGGGCTACAGTCCATGAGGTCTCAAAAGAGTCGGACATGACTTAGAGACTAAACAACCACAAGCCCTGGGCACATGTTGCCAAACTGCTATGATACTTCTGACTTTAAACCTTTCCCAACATTTAAGAATTTTCATTTAAAAACTGACACATTGTAAATCAAGTATATTTCAGTTAAAAAATAATAATCTTTAAAAGACTAGATGAATCAAAACAATAACAATAAATGTTAAGATAAACTGTTTAGAAATAAAAGGTATTTTGCCCACTGCAAAAAAGAAAAGAAAACCAAGGGGTGGGCTGGATTGCTTTAATTTACCAAATCAACATGTTTCCTTATTCCAAAACTAAATAAAAACAAATTACATTTTTCCAAATAAATTTTAAAAGTATAATTTGAAATGGCAAAAGAGCACAAGGTAAATACATACATAACGGTCTAACCTCCATCTGAACCACCATTCATATACATTTCCTTTTAGTTCAAAACACTTGGACAATGGCCAAAGAGAAAAGATCTTCTCAAATGCACCCTGAGAAGAGGAATTCAGAAAATTAGGATGGTATAAGTCAATACTGGCTTTTGCAATTCTATTATAAACTGTAATTTTCTAAAGTTAAGATTATATTAAGGTCATTCATAATTTTAAAATTCTATTTATTTCATATCAAAATGTCATTTCATTTGAAAAGAAACTTATTTTACTAATGGGTAGTAAAGATAACAAAACATTTTTGTTAACTTACTTTCATAGTACATGAAAGGCTATTGAGACTGCAAAATCAAAAAAAAAAAAAAAAAAACAGAACAAAACAAACCCCAAGTTGGTAATTGGAAAGTTATTCCATTTAATCTAGTGTACAAAAGAGCTACTATTTAATGATCAAAACACAAAACTACAAATTACTTCAGCCAATATGGTATCAATAACCTAAAGAATGATGGTTAAAGTTATAGTTTTTCTTTATGTAATGTCCTTAATAACCAATCTATAATGAACCATATAAATTAAAAGAATCCTCTGGATTAGTCACCTTACTCAATCAACTATACCCAAATGCCATTATTAGACTTTGAAACAAAGCTTACAACTTTACTCTGGTCATTAGTGAATGTACCTTCTTATTGATCTGACAGTCTGGAAAATCTGGGAATGAAGGGGCAGAAGTCTTGGGTACATTTCTGAACATTAATGAAGTCTTTCAAATAAGAGAACAAAACATTCAATTTCCAGACTAAAGAATGACAACAAACTCTATTATGGAAACTCCATTATTACACATGATGCCATGGCATTAAAAAAAAATGTGTAACTTCAGTTTTTTAAAAGGCTAATAAAAAATCAAAGTAAAACATGAAAATAGTATTATGTTTTAGGAAATACCAAATCTTTAGGTCAGAAGAACTTTATTATTTTAATAAAATGCAATATTCTCCATTTAGTCACAGAATTTAAAATGCTAGTCACTTATAAAAATAGGTTCTATCAAGGTCTATGCCTCAGGATGATTATTACCAAAACCTGCAATATAAAGTGTATACCTATTATATCACATTTCTCCATTACACCAATATGTATTAGAGATACAGGATTCCATAGATCATGTATCAAGTTTATTTCTCATCAAAATTTATTTTTTATGCAATCAATAAGCAAGTATTTAATGAGCACCCATTTGCACAAGGCACTGGGCTGTACTGGGCTATTTCTGTTTTTTTTTTTTTCTTATCCAGTAGTCAATACTGATACAAAGTTAAATCTTAATTCTTTTTATGAACTCCTGGTCTGTCTTTGTTTCCCTCCCTCAGATGAACCAGGGAGTCTTGGGAATTTTAATGAATAATTGTCAAGTGGCAATGGCAACCCACTCCAGTACTCCTGCCTGGAAAATCCCATGGACGGAGGAGCCTGGTGGGCTGTAGTCCATGGGGTCGCTAAGAGTCGGACATGACTGAGCGACTTCACTTTCACGCATTGGAGAAGGAAATGGCAACCCACTCCAGTGTTCTTGCCTGGAGAATCCCAGGGACGGGGGAGCCTGGTGGGCTGCCGTCTATGGGGTCACACAGAGTTGAACGCAACTGAAGCGACTTAGCAGCAGCAGCAGCAGTGTGACACTCAACTGGCTATTTCTTTAACATTTGCCTATTGTTTCCTTATTACTTTACATATTTCCTGCAGAAAACCTTAGAAGTCAGGCATATATAAGATACTTTATTTCTAAGAATGAAAATAAACAGGAAAGCCTATAGAAAAAAAAAAAAAAGAAAAGCCCTCTATAGGAGTTTACATACACATATACACACACACACACAATGCTCATATGGCATTTTCATCTGGTAGAGTTGGATACAAGACAGTGTTGGAGATGGCAGTAAACTACAGAATATGTCACAACTAAATGCATTTAAATTAAAATACTGTTATAAATATCATGCTGCCCAAATAATAAGTCTGTTTGATGGACTGACCAGCAGGTAGCAGTTTGCCATCTTGCGAAAATAGTTAAGAAAATCTCAACCATCAAAATAGGGGGATAAAAGGTTAGAGATACATACTACATATAAACAAGTCCCTTTGCCCCTAAGTTGGCTTTATTAACAGCCAAAATTTTGCTCTATGAATTTATGGGAAAAGTCAAGTAACACTTTGATGCCATGAATAATGCACAAACCAAGTTGCAAATTCTGTCAAGAGAATTTTGATCTTCACTTAGAGTAGTGTCTTATAAGAGGCGTTCAATAAAAGTTTGATTGATCAAAGTCAAGTAAAATGGATTCTGAACAATTGCCAGGGGAAGAGCTTTAAATTGCTCTTACAACAAAAACAGAGGTAACAAAAGTAGATAGGTCTCAAAAGAACTCCACTGAGTAGTCAACTACAGAGTGACACTTTTATTACAGTCATTAAAAAATGAAGCTTCAAAAAAAGCTCTGATTCTTCTCTCATACTTTAACAGATTTGAACTTTAGAATAAAATACAACAAAATATAAACCAAAAAGGACAATACAAACCTGAGAATATGCCAAAAAACATATACATAACAGCAAGAAGGCTAGTTTCAACAGTAAGCCAAAATGCCACAAACAATTTCCTAAGAGAGAAAATATTTAATTTACTAAGAAATGTAAACTTACATTAGAAAACATGTTAAATACTCTCTATTTAACATATTAATACCCTGCATAGTTCTTTATAATAATTTAAGGCTGCCTACAGGATACACAAAATATATCTAAATTACAAGTGGGACACAAAGGAAGAAAAGGTGGAACGTCCTTACTAGGAACGAGGCTACAACATTAACCTGATACCCCATATACTTGATATTTAGCCACTCTAAATGCATTTGAAAATACATCCCAGATTAAATTATACTATTCATTATTGAAAGTTACAACAAAACTTGGAACAGGTTCAATGTAATTCTAACAAACACTCATGTTTAATAACTTAGGTAATACCGCTGAAACATTACAGTTTTAAGGAGGGAGCTTAAGAACTTCCCAGTGGACTAGTTTAATCATAAGATGTATTTCAACATATGCATATTTTAAGTTATGTGTTCACAGTTTATACATATTGATTATCATTTTATAAATATGCAGGGTTTGTGTTGAGGAATTAAACTACAGAGACTCTCCAAGACACAAATGGACTTTACTGAAGGCTGGAGCTTAACTCTTTCCTGAAAAATTATTTTGTATTATAATAGAAGTCGACAGAAAATATTTTTTTGATATATAATATTTGATTGTAAGACCTAAAAGACATTATTAAAGATAAAAAAAAATTATTTTTCCAAAAAAAAAAAACCCAAGCTTTAATTTTAATGACATGATCTTGATGGAGAAAAGCATTAGGATCAATGACTGTGACCTTACTTTGAACGTTCATCAGACCTAGCTGTGTAAAATTTGAAGATGACACCTTGTGGGCACTTATGTTTCCTTAAACATAAAACAGGTTGATAATAACTGCTTAAAGGGTTGTTTAGAAGATAAGCTATACTAGTGATTTTTAAGCTTGTTTGACACAAAAAGCCTTTTTGCAAATGAACGTCTACTCAAAATCTACACACACACACACACACACACACACACACACACACGTACACACGCGTACACACACACACACACACACACACACAGAATCAAGTAAACCAGAGCTGCCAAGACTGAAGCAGGATGTGTGGCCCTCTGGCACGCTCCATGCTGGCTCCATACAAGAGAGTTTGAAAACGGCTGCACTAGCTGATATGTAAAATGGCTTTGAAAGTTTAACTTTAAAGAGAGAAAATATAATATAAATGCAAACTATTGTTCCTCACTGTTAATACTACTTGAACCACGTAACTAACATTCTAGAAACATAATTTAAGAACAAATTTTCAAAATATCAATGCTACATATAAATTTAAACTGTCAATACGTCTCAATAAAAATAATAGCCTTTAGCAACTAAAAAGAAACTTGCACTGGAAGAATATATTTATTAACATTAGTAAGAAAACATATTTACCGTTTGCTTTTTTTTGGGTTATTTGTGGCCATAGTGCTAAAGTAACATATATGACCATGAACCATACAGTGACCAAGGGGACAAAGTAATAGAATTGATAAGGCCGATCCATTACTATGCATAACACCACTACCAGGAAATTGAGACGAAATAAGACCTATTAAAAAGGAGAAGAAAACGGTTTCACTTTGAAAAGTAGACAGATTCTCTCTGACAGAGTATAAATGTTTAAGACTAAAATAATAACTGTACAAGTACCATTTACTAATCCTTAAAAAATCATATTTGTTCTAAAATCATTGTAAAGAGTTGAACATAAAATTTTTATGCATCATTTTATTAACTGGATCCCAGCAAAGCACCAACCTAAGCTGTCCTCTGGCTACAAGTGTCATCTTGTTAAACGCAGGAAAAGAATCATAAACCTCCTTCCTAGAGCTACAGTTTATAAACAAAAGATTAGATTATCTCAATGAAAGAATGTCCATTTGATCTCCGTTTGATGTTGATTTATCCCATTTGGTATTAAGTTGAAAGTTTTAATAGATACAAAATAATATTACTCAAATTAAAAAGGGTCTTTGAAAAACAAAAGTATCTTTGGGACTTCCGTAACAGTCATTTCAGATAGTGTGATGTCAAAAAACACAGAATTTGAGAAGATTAATATTAGAGCTTTATCACTTACTATGTGACCTTTTTAAGTGAAAGTCGCTCAGTCGTGTCTGACTCTTTGAGACACCAGGGACTGTACAGTCCATGGAATTCTCCAGGCTAGAATACTGGAGTGGGTAGTCATTCCCTTCTCCAGGGGATCTTTTGAATCCAGGGATCGAACCCAGGTATCCCACATTGCAGGCGGATTCTTTACCAGCTGAGCCACAAGGGAGGCCAAGAATACTGGAGTAGGTCGCCTATTCCTTCTCCAGCGGATCTTCCTGACCCAGGAGCTGAACCAGGGTCTCCTGCGTTGCAGGAGGATTCTTAACCAACTGAGCCATCAGGGAAGCTTAGGCAAATTATTTAACCTCTCTGAGCCTCAGTGTCCTTGTCTGTAAACATAAAGATCATAACTCAGGGTTGTAATGAAGGGTAAATAGAATAATGTTTACAAACTGCCTAGCACGATGTAGAAACTTAATAAATCTTAATCCTCTTCTTAGAGAGAGAAAACATAGCATATTATAACAATCCCAGGTAACTGCACATTTCTACAAAACTAAACAGGGAGGCCTGGCGTGCTGCGATTCATGGGGTCACAAAGAGCCAGACACGACTGAGCGACGGAACTGAACTGAAAGTGATTCAGCAATGTTTTCCCTTGTGTGCATCTATTATACATTCATCTAAATTCTGTTTTTCCATCCTTCAGTAATAAATTACTTATTTTGAATTATTAACCATAGAACATGGAAATAATACAACTTTAAAGTGCCATTTCACAAATTCAAATTACTTCAAATTATTCATGGCCATATTTATATTTTCTCAACAGTCAGGCACAAAAGCACGTTGAAATGAAAGAAAAAGAAAAACAATGCATTCCTACCTGACATACTCTATGGATTCCAAAGTCTCCTTTGACCCAAAAGTATGAGAAATGCCCATACCCTGTCTGAAATAGATACGCAGCAACCAGGACCCGAATGTGCATGTACACAGGCAAAAACTGTGGACAAAAATAAACAGGTCAAATACATGTTGACGCTAACTGTACCTAACTAATCAGAACCAGTACATTTAACCAAGACAATGGAGCATTATCATCATTCGGTGTTAGCTCAATGAATAGATTTATTCTCAAAAATTAGGCATCAGAGCAGGGGTTTAAAAAAAAAAGTAGACTCTGGAATCTGATGGACGTAGATTCAAATTCTGGCTCTCACACTTAATTATGTGACTTCAGAGTTTTCTAAACTGCAAAATGAAAGTATCTTCTCCTTTCTCAAAGGGTTTTGTGAGAAATGAATGATTTAATAAATGTGAAGTGCTTTATACACTTCATTCAACTTGAATTAAATATATGATATCCATAATTATTAATCATCATATATGCTGAACATGAGGTCACTCTGGAGTTCACATTTTCTCAAGAAGATTAAAAAAACAAACAAAATCCTACATTTTTGGCCCCCTTAAACATATGGAATTTAGACTTGTAAATAAAATTGTCACAATTACTTATTACTTAGCAAAAATTACACATTTAAAAAATATGCAAGCATAATTCAGAAATATTATTTCCCTCCTAATCTTTTATAAAACAATTTTATTTTTCCCTCCTTCTTTGATGTTTCATCTTTACCATGATTTTTCAAAGCATCACATCTTCACTTCTGTCTAAGCTGCAATACATTTCTCATCTATATCTTATGGGAGTCACTGGAAACATTACTTCATTTACAAGTCCTCATTCTCTTAACCTTAAACCACTGTCAATGCCCCTCTCCACCACCTATTAGTCCCTTGGTTGTCTATTCACTATTTCACAACACAGGTAGTGTGCCGCCTTTTAAATGATCTTTAAAAGACTTGTTCAGTGACACCCAACATTTGTAATAAGAGACTATCTTTTATGAATAATTACTAAATCTATGCAAACATTTTTTTTTTTTTTGCTTCTATTTGATTGACTCATCTGATCATCTCTAATTATCCAGCATTAACACTGGTTATGGCCACTTTAGCTACGTGTTTCTTCCCCAAGTGATACTTTGCAGGATAAAATAACTGAGCAGATGCCTTAAACAGATTTAATAAGGCCTTGAACATATGCATCTTTTGTATGTATCCTTGAATGCATCCTTGAACATTTCTTCTATCTTTTCTGAGGGATAACTTTTTTCTGGAAGGAAACCCCCAATTATAATAAATTATAAGTTCTTCAATACAGCCTCCACTTTAGCCAAACCGTTAGATTCTGTCTCCTGAACTGGCCCTTGTGTTTTCCTGCCGCCTCTCCTCTGTTTACCTGCTCATTCTACCCTGGAATGTTCTCCTAATCACATGCCATTCATACATATCCTATTCTTCTCGAGAGCCCTGGTGACATTTTCCAATCTTTTACTCTCAGATGAAAGTCATTTCTTCTTCCTTTGAGGTCTTTTAGCACAAACATCTACATATCAGATTTTTTATTTATTGCTCTTCATCATTAGTTCTTTCTAAATGTCTTATCATTAGATGGGAAATTTTCAGTGCAGGTATAACATATTAGAATCACAGGGATGAAGTGGGAACACAGGATTGAAAGAGACTTGAAACTGTTCTAATCCAAACCTGTATCTTTACTTTATTCTTGATTGCACTTTAAAATATTTCCTTCAAGTATTTGAGCACCTTTTAATAGCGGAAAACATACAAATTCTCAAGGCAATCCATTCCATTTTCAGATGGTCATTAATTGCTATAAAGTTCCTTGTCATGAAAAACTGAAATCAAACTATGTAAAAGCTACCAATTTAAGCTCTCTAGGGCAGTGCTGTGCAATGAAATAAAATGTGAGCCGTGTGGCAAATCTTTCATGTGGCTGCCAGACATTTAAACAGTTAAAAGAAATAAGTGAAATTAATTTTAATAAACAAATTTTATTTAATTCAATATACCCAAAATATTATATCATCCCAACATATACTGAGACATTTCATATTTTTTCATACTAGGTTTGTGAACTTTGTATACATTTATCAAAATGAATCATACTTAATCTTAAACATATTTCACATTTCAGAACATCTCAACTCTGACTGCGCTTCAAGTGCTCAGTGGCTACCTGTGGCTAGTGGCCACCAAAATGGACAGCTTAGTTCTAGAGCCATATGCATGCCCTTTATCACTTTTACATCTGATTGTTCTGTAAGCATTTATAAACAGAGGTCAAACTGAGGCTAATCATTCCCAATTACGTAAACCACTCTCCATGAAACATGCTTTTGAGCCCCTTCAAGAATGGGTCTGGGCCTACAATGTTGAGACTTAAGTCATATTTAAACAGGAAATGCAACCATTTAAATGGAATTAAACACTATCACAATTTGCCAAGTTTCTACCAATGCTGCATTATTACAAATGTTGTTTGAAACTTTTGACTTTTTAAAGATAAAGCCAACAGAAGAGTTGCAAGAACAGTGCAACACTCGCCTATTTACTGTGCTGAACTACGTAAAAAGTGTGTTGCTGCCACATGACGCCATCCCTAGAAATTTCAGCAACTATCAGTATCACTGAAGAAAGAACAGTTTCTTACATGACTGTATTACCATTATAACATCCAATGAATTTAATATGAATATAACAGCATCCACTGTACAATCCATATACAAATTTCTTTGTCCCAGTGATATCCTTTATTATTAAATTTTTTTTTAAATTTAGGAACCTTAAGAATCATACACTGCATTTATTTTTTATTCCTCTTTAGCCTCCTTTAATCTGAATTGTTTTCCTTTTTTGTCTTTCAGGAGTCAAATATTACAACAAAACATTAGTATTAAAAATGTATTTAGTATCCAACTTCATTAGAATTAATAATGAGGCTGACTTCTGGTTCTGTTCTTTTTCTAGCCTCACAAATTTTCCCTTAAGACCTTTTTATTCAGGTCCCTTCAGGGAAGTTATTTACAAACTCTCAAAGAAGAAAAAGCCACAATGGAACACAAAGTCATCTACTGTATATACCTAACTTGCTGTACACTCTATATCTGATATAAGTTATGTTTTAAAGGAATTTTTACACCAACAATTGCAATCTGCCAGTCCACCTGGATTATTTTAATAATTCTCTGTAATTTTTTACATAGTTTCTATTTTACTACAAAAATATGGCACAACTAACGCTTGACATATTTTACTCAAAATACAAAACATTAATAAGGTAATTAAAATAATCATGACAATTAAAAAGTTTTTAATGAGGGTAATTCCACAAATATCCAAGAATCAAGTCCCAAATATGTTGCTGATAATGTTTTGCCAAATGTAGATACAGGTAATTTTTAACCACAAAATTCTATATAAAAGAACAGGGATATGTGAATCATCACAAATGATCTTGATATCTTTCCAGAATATAGATATTTTAAACTGTAATTTAGAATGAATTGGGATGTAGTTTAAGACGTATTAGAATGTTAACTTGGCAAATGATTATAATAGAATGCCAAACTGCTTTCATCCCTTTATGATCCAAATGCTTTCTGGAATCACTGAATTTGGGTTTTTTTTTTTTTTTTTTTTTTTTTTAAACAGTACTATTACTCTTTAATATGTCAGCAATTAATGTCTTTAAGTGGCATTTTCTTAAAACAAAACCCTTTCCACATCCTCTCAAATCTTTCCCCATCCCCACCCCAAATTAAACTAATCTTTCTTCACGTGTCAGAGCTATTTCCATGACTCAATATTCATCTTTACTTACTTTCTAGAGAACTTGCTAAATTTATCCTACAAATTCTGAACCGGGCTTATAAACTAACCCTTACTATCTTCATGTCGTCTTGCTTTGGATCCCTTTCACGGCCTTGGCTCTTCCACAACTGCCTGAACTTACTGGGCCCCTTCAGCTGCAGCGCCGCAGGGATGCCACCGCTGCCGCAAACATACATGTTACAACTGTGCAGCTCCAGCTTCAAAGGTTACACTCCTCCCTCTGCCTTGTACCCTTTAAACATTCAAAAAGTACCAGCAATTTTTGAAAATAAAGAGACTTAATGAAGAATAACATTAGTGCTAATTGTTAAGAGATATCTGATGAACCCCAGTATTGTTTATTTTAACTGTTGCTATGGAAATTTCAAAACACTCCTTTCTGGCAAATCTCCCCTGTTATCTCAATATGATATTGATTCTATGTTAAATTACTGTTTATAGACATGTGCTTTATATAAGGAAATAAAATAAAAACCAGTTCATGTTCAATAGTTCCCAAATTATGAAACAATCTGTTAAATTTTTAAAACATATTTTATAGAAATCAAATAAAATTTTATTTCTTTAAAAACAAATTTTATAGAAATCAATTTGTACCTTCACTTAAAAAGTGTGAAAAGTGGTTATTAGATACCTAGGTTCACTCTTAAAATCTTGTTTTAACTGTAGCTCTAATGTTACAATTCTGAATACATTTTTTTCTACCCCTACCAAATCTGGTGTCCCCAGTTAATGAGAACCCTAAGTCTAAAAGACTTAAAAAGACACCTACTGTTGAGGGAAAAATTATTTTGGCCAGGTACAGAGGGCACGAGGTGAGCTAAGGAAGAGTCCTCCATCTCATGGAAGCGGTAATACTTAGGAGGTATGGAACATAATACATGGTCAACAGCAGCAGATCATCAGTATCTGAGGATTCTGAATACTGAGGCAAGAGAGTTCTACATTTTTAAACTTTAGAAGTATAAAAATGGTTGGTCAAACTTGCTAAAATACAATGAAGGGTAGAATATAAAATATAATCATCTAATCTGATTTCTTTTAATAGTAACTTGCCTATTCTAAGTCCTTTGCAACTAAGTATCATCTAGAAAGTCTCTTAATAAATTAGTTTTCTAACAGTATGACATGAAACAATACCCTTGGATGATTGTTCCTACTACATCAAAATTAATGTCAGGTAAATACAAACAAATTATTGCCTTATCTTTTAAAAAATAATTATTTTGCTTTTAAGTGTATACATTCTCAGATCAGGTGGTAGAAGAGAAATGGGAAGACAGAAAGATTGGGTGGGAAATAAGATGGGTCTCTAAATGGTAGAGAATATAAAACACAAAGAGTTGGTGTCCTAAAGGAAACATTAAGGTGACATTATTTCCTGTATTTTCTGAACTTAAATTTGAAATACTTACTGTACTTGCTCCAGAGATATGATAAATCAAAATCACAAGTTGCATCCAGCCTTTCCATTCATCTGTTTGTTCTCTATTTAATACTTTAGTCTGTGCAAAATAATCAATATTTGTTTTAAAAACCATCAAGAAGCTACTATTTAGACAGAATATATTAAGTATGTTAAAATTTTTCTTATAGGATATAAATTAATCCTCCTTTCAAAAGAACCTTGGGGAGAAAACAGTTAAAGACTGTCATTTAGTTTCTTGATAAAAGAGATAATAAACTATTTAAGTATAATATGAATTAAAAAATGAATATAAAAGAGATTTTAAATATTTACGTTGATACATATGGTTTAATATTATTTTTTAAACTGTGACAGATGTGTTTATAAATCTAAAAAGTGGTATTTTATAATTTTCTTTAAGAAAATCTTAAATTTCAGTTAGAAAAAAATTAAAATTTCAGTTAGAAAAAAATCTCAATAGTTCTCTTACACTGTACTGTGAAGAAAAAAGCTCCATTATCATACTTTATTTTCTCTAGAATATTCCCACTGGGGATGAAGAACTGATTAATCATCCTCATATGAAAGTTATTTCTTACAAAAGAATTTATTAATTCAAATAAATCATGACTTATAAAGGAGTTACATTTATATTCTGAGCAATTACAGTAAAGCTAAAATAGGCATTCAGAACACTTTTAACAGTGCCCACATTATTATGTAAGTTCTAATATGTGTGTGCATGCCTGAGCATATAAATATATAAATAGAAAAAGTGTTTATTAGTGTAATTATATACTTTTAACTTATAAAAGATAATGGTATCTCATGTTTGTGGACCATCAGAAAGTGGGGAGCATCTCTATTTTCTCCATCCTCAGGCAGGCAAAATAACACCAAGTCACGATATCTTTTTCACAGTCATTTTCCAACTTTTCAACAATCTTTATGAACCTGAGCTTTCTCCAAACTGTTTCAAAAAAGCAACAGTTAAGAGTCCACTAAGTGACATACAACTGCAATATTCCTTCATCCTCTTCTATATATGTAAATGTTTGTATATGATGGCATGATAAATGGTATTAATTCTTTAATCCAGACTTTATAATGAGATGAGAAGGATAACATGAACTAAAAAGAAATGATTCTTACCTCCTTGGTATTTTCATTGTAAAATACTCCCAAAACCAAGATGTAGATAATAGGAATAAAGAAAGTTGAATGTGTATAAAATTTGTTTTCCTTCATAAATAGATTTGCCCGGTCACATATATAGAAATAAGCCATAATCAGGCCAAGTTTGCAGAAAGACTGTAAAAATATTTCTAATGGAGACACAGGGGGATTGATAATATTTTTCTTTTCTTCTCCACTTTCCAAGTCAGTACAAGGCTTATTCTTCCGATGAGCATTACGATGAATTATATAAAAAATTAAATATCCAACAATAGATAAAGTGAAAAAGCAAGCAGCTAGCTTCTGTATGAGAGTAAGAGGAGGCCGAGGTTGACAACAGGAACCATCTACAGGCTTCAAAATCTTATTGCAATACACGTTCATAAGAATCATTGCACTCTGTGAACAAATCAAGTGATTTCGTTATTATCTTGTCAGTAATGTATTTCCCATTAGATTTTCTCCTGTGAATACAACTGACTTTTTAGCACTGAAACCAAAATGCTTTTGTACTTTTTACTATCATTTCCCAAACAATCATGTAAATAATGATAGTCCTTCAATCTGTAAGTAACTAGTTCAGGGTTTTTCAAACTTCTTGGGTTATGATCCATAGTGAAAAGTTCATTTTATAATGTGACTCAGAATATATATACATACATATAGGAAACAATACCCATCCTTACTACTTGGAATGCATCTGAGTTTTTTCCATTCTATTCTTTAAAAAAAGAAAAAAATACGGATTTCATGACTGTTAATGGGCCGTGACTTTTGGTTACAAAAACACTGACAGATGTCAAGCACCAAAGTATTGTAATTAACAGATATTCAATACAGAAGATACCAAGATACTTAAGATACACTTCCAGTCTTTACATATGAAAAAAGAATGTAGAGTAATTGCCACCAAAAATGATTAACTCTTAGCTAACAATATTTATAATATGCCTTTCATTTGGTTTACAAGTTTATGGACTACTTGGGATTCAATAGTTTTAGTGTTTCTAACTTGAAGTGGAATCTTCAACATAATTTTATCATAATAAAATATTCTAAGCAAGCTATCAGGAGCCTTTCTAGCTGAAGGTTCAGTCAAATTTAGTTTTATAAAAACTGCATGGTTCTAAAAACCTTTAGAACTGTAAAGCATTCAAAGTATTCAGCCATTTAGAAAATCTCATTCTCTCAGCTTTAAGACTTTAGAAGATTCTGAGCCTGGAACTCTTGCAGACACTAGTCTACAAAGTCCATCCCAAGGTTCATAACCAGTTCTAGGGAGTCCACAAAGCCCTTGAAAAAATATGGAGAAGTGCTGTGTGTGTGTGTATGCAAATATGCATTTTTCTACAGGAGAGGAATGGAACAATTACTTTTTATCAGATACAAGGGTTATGTGATACTCAAAAAGATTCAGGACCACTACTTTATCTGTTGCACTGTGTGTGAAAATTTATAATTATCCAGTTCTCTCTTGTATTTAAACTAAAATCCCTTTCCACCCATCAATCTGGAGTTGTTCAGTATCTACTCTGTACCATGACTAATGCTTAGGGTATCAGAATTAGAAGGAAATAAAAAAAAAAAAAATGTTCTCCATATTAAAATATTCCCTTTGTGGAAGCTTAATTTTATTTTAAGGTTTAAGGCAAAGAACATGGAGCAATAGTTTTCAAACATGAATGTAATGAGGACTTAAAAGCTTTTTAAGAGTATCTAGCACTGACTAAATGAAGTTGCATTTCCTTCCTTCCATAACCTTCTTCCTTAGAGTATATGAAAACTCTTACATATTCAGCTAGGTGATGAAAGTCAACTTATTTCTAGATCTATGTCTAGACAGAAAAACTGAAAATAACTGACTGCAATTCAGTTCAGTTCAGTTCAGTCGCTCAGTCGTGTCCGACTCTTTGCGACCCCATGAACTGCAACACGCCAGGCCTCCCTGTCCATCACCAACTCCCAGAGTTCACCCAAACCCAGGTCCATCGAGTCGGTGATGCCATCCAGCCATCTCATCCTCTGTCATCCCCTTTTCCTCCTGCCCTTAATCCCTCCCAGCATCAGAGTCTCTTCCAATGAGTCAACTCTTCGCATGAAGTGGCCAAAGTACTGGAATAGTGATATATAGCTATCAGTTAGATATTACTGTCCCTACTGACAGATACAAGAATTCTTACAGTTTCTCTGCTTGATTCAGGAAGATGTAAGCCATCCAAAGATTCCATGATGGTTTCTTGAGCAATCAATTTGGAAACACTGAACACCTTAACATGTGATTTAGAATTTCTGGTGCTGCTATTCAAAATACTGACTGCAGCTTCATTGTAGGCATCTATCTTCTCATTAGTGATCATTTTCCTATTTTCACTTAATAGATCTTCATAAACAGGATCTGCACATGAAACATATTTTTTAAAATACACTTAGAAGTCCCTACTGGTAGAAATTATAATCATGCAAGTAAGTTAACTGCATTTCATATTTTGTTGTTAAAGTTGAGAATTCCAAGCACCTAATAATTCATTTTTTTTTACAATAGTTGACCAAGATTTTGTAATAGATTTCCTAGCTTATAGTCAAATTTTGAATCTATACCTCTCTTCAAATTAAAAGAATTTTATACCTCGTCTCTCTTAAGTACACAACTTTTAGGAAACATTTTTATGTTCTAGCATGTCTTTAAAGTTTGAAAATTTTGGATGCTGGATTATATCAGGTAACGGGAATTCAAAACTGGATTATGGAAGATCACCTAATTAAGAATAACAGTCAATCTTTTTTTTTTCCTCCTGTTGCTGCTTAATTTTTGCAAACTTTATTCCCATAATTAGGAGGTAATATTACTAATGATCAAAGCTTTTTACCACTTAGCATAATCATTTAAATGTAACTTTTTCTCACTTTAGAAAGAGAAAGGTTAATGAGTCTGTAAATGAAATAGTGATTTTGGAAGAGATTATTACTATCCTTGTTATCTCTCTCAGTTTGACATTAAACTTGGAAATAATTATAATAGTTTCTGACAAACAACTTAAATTGCTAAAATACCCAAGGCATTCAATAATGGACATTCAATAAACTGAAGTGAGTTGATCTAATGTTAACTTTTTCTTAAAGAATTTCATTGCAAAGTATAAACTAGATGGTTTGAATTTAAATATATTCTGTCAATTCCAAAGAATGTTTACTTCCAATGAGTCTAGTATTATGAACCAGATAACTTTTTCTATATTTCCCAATCACAATAAAAACTTGTCAAGAAATAAAATCAAAGGCAAGCATCTAATTTGCCTTTAGGACTTACTCTCTTTGTTATATTCTATTCTAACTGCTGAGACTCTTGGATAATTTATTTATTAATTTTTTACTTATTATATTTATTAGTCTGTCTGTTCCTTAAGTTCAAAACAGGAAACCAAATAGCTCAAGTTTACTCTAATTTTGCAAACATTTATTCTCATAAAGTAGTAATTTTGCTTCTTGAAATAGATAATAGAAACCCAAGCCTCAAAACACATAAAAATGACATTTTTTCATTACTTTTACCTTGTAAGACCCAATAAACATCACTAGTCTTTGCCAGTTTTTCTAAAAGTGGTGCTATGGAGGTAATATTCATTTTATATTGGGAAAGCGCTTCATTGCTGCCATTGTGAATCTTGATAGACCACTGAGAGGAAGTAAAAATTAAGCATTAATTCAGTATTTATCACAGGAAAATGAAAGTATAGCATTTCCTCTATTGTAAAAAAGGTTCTCATTTTAAGAGAATTCCCATTTTTATTTAATATTAGAATAAAATATGGTCAATTATTTCATGAAATACATGAAGGCAGTTACAAAGAGCTGATAAAAAATCAGACTTTCAATGTATAACATTCAAGAAAAAAGAATGTAATTTTAGATATAAAAATAATATTGACATTTACCATCAAATTTCCTAAGTTCATTCAGAACTTTTTTATTAAAATTATCAGTCTAATTAATTATAAGAGAAATAAGAATTAAAATATAAGTATAATCAAGAATTCTATTTAGCATAAGTTAATTCTTTCTTAGCATGTTCTTAAGTTCTTAAACAAAAATAATTTATGTAAGAATACAGATAATAACTTACTGTGGCAGCTCCTGCTACAATCACATGGGGCTTTGCAACAGAATCCTGAAGAAAGAAAAATCTTTATAATAGTGTTATAGTTAGTTCAGGAGATTAATACAAGTAATATTACTTAACTTTTTTCCCTTAAGTTCTTCTTCCATTTAAATGCATTTTAATTTTCTAGGGTTCCTATTCAGATTCTTGTTACAACAAGATGGATATCCTTTGCTTACAACCTTACATGGTTGTATGACTACACAGGATGGCATGAAGCTTGTATGGCTAATTCTTTGGTGTTCTTTAAGATAAAACTCAACATTCAGAAAACTTCAGATCATGGCATCTGGTCCCATCACTTCATGGCAAATAGATGGGGCAACAATGGAAACAGCGAGAGATTTTATTTTTTGGGGCTCCAAAATCAGTGCAGATGGTGACTGCAGCCATGAAATTAAAAGACACATACTCCTTGGAAGAAAAGTTATGACCAATCTAGACACCATATTAAAAAGCAGAGACATTACTTTGCCAATAAAGGTCTGTCTAGTCAAAGCTTTGGTTTTTCCAGTGGTCATGTATGGATGTGAGAGTTGGACTATAAAGAAAGCTGGGCACTGAAGAATTGATGCTTTTGAACTGTGGTGCTGGAGAAGACTCTTGAGAGTCCCTTGGACTGCAAGGAGATGCAACCAGTCCATCTTAAAGGAATTCAGTCATGAATATTCATTGGAAGGACTTATGCTGAAGCTGAAACTCCAATACTTTGGCCACTTGATGCGAAGAACTGACCCATTGGAAAAGACCCTGATGCTGGGAAAGGTTGAAGGTGGGAAGAGAAGGGGACAACAGAGGATGAGATGGTTGGATGGCATCACCAACTCAATGGACATGAGTCTGAGTAGGCTCCGTGAGTTGGTGATGGACAGAGAGGCCTGGCGTGCTGCAGTCCATGGGATCGCATAGAGTCGGACATGACTGAGTGACTGAACTGAACTGAAGATAAAACCCAAACCATAAAAAACACTACTAAAATCTAATTTGGCCTAATATTATTGTGAATTCTGAGTAAATCGTGTAAAGCTCTAGTATATTATGTCAGCCAATTAAAAAGTATCTTTGGAAGCCTACAGTGGACACAGTTACAATGTTAAATAAAAGTAGGGCTCTAAGGAGACAAGGTCTTTTGGGTCTGGTATGTATTTAACAAAGTTAACCATAGATCATAATGTGGGAAAAAAACAAGGAGAAAATTTGGTAGAAATCCTCACCTAATGCAAATTATATTATTTATAATACTACCAATTATATAGAGGCTTCCCAGTTGGTTCAGTGGTAAAGAATCCACCTGCCAAAGGAGATCCCTGGGTTGGGAAAATCCTCTGAAGGAGGAAATGACAACACAGTCCAGCATTCTTGCTAAGAAAATCCCATGGACAGAGAAGCCTGGCGGGCTAGTCCTAGGGTTGCAAAGACAAAACTGAACGCACACACACCAGTTGCATACTACTTGGTAATTTACTAACTATTTCTCTTAAATTAGCTCATTTTAATATAGATTCTTGCCACTTGTGAGACAGGCAGGGAGATTACATATGTATACATATACATATGTATATATTGTTTTTTAAAAAAGGCTATAGACTCAGGTTTATAGGTATTGCTGAGGCCTGGCAGAGATAGAACCAGAAATTAAGTCTCTGACTACTGAGTTCAATGCACTTTTCACAACACAGAAGACCTGATATTACGATCATGTGCACAAGAAATGATTAAAATTAAGAAATCAGAAAACGTCCAAGCCATATTCAAAAAGAGAAGTGACAGTTACTGTCTCATTATGCAGGTAAAATATGCTAAGTGTAGAGAACCATGAAAGCAGAGAAATGAAATAACAAAATTAGTCTATTTCCAGGCTAGCATGCCCCATTTTATATTGCTATTTTACTGAAACTTTTTCCTCATCTGTAGGTGGCTCCCTTCCTCACTCTTCACAGCAGCTATCCCAAATCATACTAAATATTTTTCTTACACAGGTCGTCCCACCTGCCCTCCTCCTCACTTTTGGCATAAAGCCTAATCCTCAAACTTAAGAGAAAAACAGAACTCATGTGGTCTGTGTGCTCTTGCCTTCCTTGCTCCATTCTCACAACTTTATCCATACACTCAGTCTATCATCTTCTGATAGATGAAGAGTAAACCAAATGTGTCCCTGTTCTACTTAATGGCTAACCTGTTAACTCTTGAGTCTGTATCTCTTCCCTTTTTAGATCTGGAGCTATGTCTGTAAGTTATCTTCTCCAACTCTGGAATTATCCCTTTCATCCTCTTCTCTTCATCCTTCTCTCAATCCACAAAATGTCAAATCATCTTTATCCTCAAAAAATGTTCCTTCAATTCTGTCTCACCCTCAAATGTTTCCCATTCACTCTAGACCAACAGATTACTCAGAAGGGCGTTCGGCTTTCACTGTGCTAATTTTAATTTCTTTCTCATTTATGCCTCAATTTATCATGCTTTGATTTTGAGTTAATAATCCATTAAAACCTCCCTCAGAGCCCATTAATGAATTCTGAATTGCAGGTCCTGTAGTTTCAGTCTATCCCATATAGTTCCTAAAGTGACACTACTATCCACTTTTAAAACTCCTTCCTTCCCTGGGTGTTATATTACCGTTATTCTTCTGCTTTTGTTGCCTTACCTCTTTTACTGCCTTCTCTCAGAATCTTTTCTGTTTCATTCCTACATTCTCTTCTTTAATCTACACTTGCTGTCTATTGAATTATTTCCATTCAAGTCACTTCAAATATCACCTCACTTCATACCAAGACTCCCCAGACTGGTCTAAGTAACTCAGACCTAATGCTTACCATTCATCTGTAGAAATAAATCTAAATTGCTGGTTTCCCTAATTACCCATATCTGCCAGTCATCTAGAAGCTCCTTGAGAGGAACTCTGTTATGTTAATCAAAGTATCAGCAGTGTTTAGCCTGAGGCCTAAAATATGACATGATTTATAAATATCTGTCGGATAACAGTGGAGTTATTTAAATTCAACTTTGCTTATATGCCTATAGGTATCTGTAAGGTTATTTCAGTCATTTCTTTCTAATCCAGTGTTCTTCTCATCTCCTCTGTAAAGCTTTCTTAGATCTTCACCTATACTCTAAACAACTCTCATCCTAGGTGCCTCTGACATGGTGCTTTCACAGTTCTTTGTGGCCAAGTCTATTGTTACCCTTCGTATTATCATGTCATCATTCATAAGAAAGTCTAGTCTACCTTCTAGATTGCTTACTCCTTGAGGGCTGAGACTGGGGCTAATTTCCAGCCACATTCCTAATACTGAGAACAAAGCTAGTTATAGTACAGACATAATAAAAATATGTATTCTCAGGATTCAGCAGCTTACTATGGAAACAGTAAAAAAAATACATGAATATATGCATACAAACATACTCCTTGAATAATTAAAACCAGTCAACTAATCAATCTCAGGTAATTATATGACAATTTATTCAATAAGAAGAATATTTCCTCTCCCCCAAGAATCAAAAGGAGTTTTACAATAGAACCTAAAGCTCCAAAATCAAGTTTTAGTAAATTATAAGAACACAAGATCTGAATATGCAATATATCTTCAGCTTAGTCATAATAAAGGTTTTTGTGATCTTGCCTGAATTCTAAATTATATTACACTGATGTTGCTTAACTGTGAATTTCTACAACTTTGATGGATATACTTTCAGGTTCAGCATAAATATAAATCACATGTTTAAATCATCTGAAATACACACATAACATTATTCTTATTTCTGGACATTTAAAAACATATTAATAAAAACAAAACAAAACTATGTGAGATCCAAATTTTCCAGAAAGTTGAATTCTAAAAGTTGTCTGTATGTTTGTTTTTTGAAAACTTAAATATTTTCTCAAAGAAACAAAGTTAAAAATGTTGACTAGGTTCTCACTGGATCCTACAAAATTCTATTTAATGTGTTACAGTTGCTGTATTAAAATACTTATTGTGAAAAGAAGCAAAGAAAAATACCATTGCAACACAAGTAATTAAGCAAAACAAGGCCAACAAAGTCGAGTATTGTTTTATCCATCCCTAATGCAAATACCTCTGGGAAAGGATACAGGTTTAATTAAAGGACTGACAAGGAGATGGATGGAGACACTGTGGGAATTCTAAAGTGGCCCTGTGAGAAGTTAGGGGTTTTCTGAGGCTAACAGCACTCTTGTCTTCTATCTAATTTATCTCCAAACATTATGAGCCAAAGCACACTAGGCTTGACTTTTAGGTCGCAAGTGTAATAATTAAAGGGTATAAGGATATTAAAAAAAAATTTTTTTTTTCAGAAGTATCAGGACATAAGTTTGAAGAACAAAGTAGAAAAATGCTCAAGAAAATGTGTATTGCGATAGAAAGATTATCTGAGTTTGAATTAACTGAGCTATGGCAACCTACTCCAGTATTTCTTCCCTGGAAAATTCCACGGATAGCGGAACCGAGCAGGCTATGGTCCATAGGGTTGCAAAGAGTTGACCATGACTGAGCACGCAAACACGCGCAACAGTAACAGAAAGCTTTAAATAAAGAAAGCTTTAAATCAGTAAAGTGTGGTATAAGCCTAATCACCACAGGGTTAGAATGGTAATGCCCAGAGACACTGGATCAAAACTCTGCTTTCTCTGTAGAGTGACAATCGATCCAGCATGGTCAAAATTAAGAAGGCTGGTATAAAGCAGAGGCGAGTAAGATAGGCGAGTGTAGGAGAATGGACTTCCAAAATCTGACTGCTCAAAACCAGCAAGGCCATATTTTCAAATACAGACCTCAGTCCACACTTTGATACACTGTTTCATAGAACCATTAACCTCTGGATGCCACAGAAAATCCTAAGAGAGAAATGTAAGAAAAGAAGTCAAAGAAAATACTATGTCCACCATTCAAAACAAACTTGAACACATCTCTTACAGAGTAGTTAAAAGTAAAACACTACCTTATCTACAATATCTTCATCTCTCATCCCAATTTGGCAAGTCTCACAATAGTTCTCTGTATGTCCACTTTTGCTATTCTTTAGAATATTTCTGCATATTTTCAACAGAGTAATGTTTTAAAATTTAAAATCTGATCTTGCCACATCCCCGCTTAAATATTTAAGAATTTTCAATCAATTGCTCTGAGGATAAGTTTCAAAGTCCTTAAAATTCCAAGAAATTGCAGTCTGGCCTCTGCCCAGATAGTCTGCCTTTTTTCTGCCACTTTCCCACTTGTTCTAAGTATACTTCTGGTTTTCCTTCAGCTCTTGGAATGCTCTACATGCTCCTTTTTCTCCAGGGCTTTGTTCCTGATCTTTCCACCTATAATGCTCATAAGCTCTCCCCCTCAGTCTACCTAGCTCCTACTTACCCTTGAGGCCTCCGGTAAAGCATCACTTCCTCAAGGAGGAAAATGCTTTTTAATGCTACTTTTAATTCCCCATTCTACACATTTATAATGTCCTACTTTTTCCTTTTTGCCATTCTTAGCTTCCCTGGTGGCTCAGACAGTAAAGAATCTGCCGGCAATGAAGGAGACCTGGGTTCGATCCCTGGGTTGGGAAGATCCCCTGGAGAAGGGAATGGCAACCCACTCTAGCATTCTTTCCTTGAGAATTCCATGGACAGAGGAGCCTGGTGAGCTGAACAGTCCATGGGGTCGCAAAGAGTTAGACACAACTGAGCGACTAACACTTTAACGCTTAATCCCATGATTAAATGCTCACAGAAAACTATAATGACTTGCAAGCTCCATTAGATAGACCTAGGACACTGCTGTCTTGATCTCCATCTGTATTCTCAGGACCTAGAAGGCACTGGGAATTCAGAAAATTCATATAATGTTCTCTTATGAAGAGTAATCCTGAATACACACTGGTTTCAAATTGACATACTTTTTCCTGGATAAAAATCTAAGAGACCAAATTTTCTATTACACAAAACAGTGCGTGTATTACATGATTTTACTCTACCTGTCTTCTCTCAATACACTACACGTACATGTAAATTAACCAACGAATAGTTTCAACATCATAACACTGAGCTTACTATTATATGAACTTACCACTTTAACTGATGCAATCTTGTCTTCAAAAGGAATGTTTTCATGCTACCATAATGAGGGAGAGATGACAGAAAAATATTAATGTATAGATTAATTTTATGTAAATAATTCCTCCTTCAGCTTTTTTGTTGATTCATTTATACACCATATCCCAATTATCTACCTTCAACCCCAAGGGGAAAAGATCTGCATAGACTACCCCAAAATAAGTGATACTATTAAAAAAAAAAACTTTTTATTTGTGATCTTCAACATCTTAGAGGTAGGTTAAAGATGATAAAACTCCCACTATGAATAAGCAGGTAGGAGAACATGCCTACATAAATTATCTTTTCGTCAAGCTTCCCACGGTTCCAATTCAGTCCTAGTATTATCATCTATGGCAGAGACCAGTTGCTGCTCTGTGTCTCCCAGATCCCTTCCAGTTAGACAGGACCGCATGACTAGTTCTGGCCAATGTACCATGACTAGATGTAATGCGGGTCACTTCCAGGCTGAAGTTCCCAGGGCGATTCTGCTCATCTGTTTAACCTGATACAGAGACTGAGGAGGTTGAATGTCCCAAATGGAACAACTAGAAAACAGTAAAAATTCCAACAGCAGAGATCCCTGAATGACTGTAGGGAACAAAGCCCTTTGTCCCAGGTGGTTAGAACAAGAAGTGCTAAGTATTAAAACTGTGATATGGGTTTATTGCTGTAGCAACAGCTAGTCCATCCTCACCACTATACTAATGAAGGCCCTGCCTAAATATGAATGGACACATAGGACTCTAGGTTATTAAAGATTTCACTCTGAAGATGGTACATAGTCTAGTTGTAGAAAAAAATTAAAATCCAAAGACTATAACTTCTTGTAACTGTTTCATAAAAAGAAAAAAATCATTTCATGATTAAATATTCAGGATGGAACAGGGGTGGTTAATAAGAAGCTAACTGTCTTCCTAAAATCAAGGTTGAAACATTTTCATTAACTAAACAGAAAGTATTTATATTAAGAAATAAAGTTTGTTTCTATCAACAGGCTAAATTTTAAAATTCTTGTTAGTCCTGTTTAAGCATCTTTTCCCAAAAGGGCTTAAAAAAAAAAATCAAGTTGACTTACAGTGTTGTTAGTTTCAGGTGTATGGCAAAGTGAATCAGTTATACATATACATTCATCCACTCATTTTTTAGTTAATATTTTGTATATATAGTAGTATGTATATGCTAATCCCCCCCAGTCCAGTACTCTTGGAAAATCCCAGGGACGGGGAGCCTGGTGGGCTGCCGTTTATGGGGTCGCACAGAGTTGGACACGAATGAAGTGACTTAGCATATGCTAATCCCAATATTCCAATTTATCCCTTCTCCCTCTTATTCCCTGGTAACCATAAGTTTGTTTTCTACATCTGCGACTCTACTTCTGTTTTTTAAATAAGTTCATTTGTATTCTTTTTCCCCAAAAGGACTCTTGAGACCATTAATTCAATAGGACTTGTGGTGGTTTAGTCGCTAAGTCACGGACAGCAGCCCACCAGGCTCCTCTGTCCGTGGGATTTTTCCAGGCAAGAATACTGGACTGGGTTGCCATTTCCTTTTCCAGTACTTCAAGGTATGTTATATGAAAAGAGTTTCCTTGGTCAAATAAGTCTGGGACATAGGGTCAGAGAAAATCACACAGGTGTTCTCTTCCTATCCCTTTAAAAAATTCTCCCTCCGAGATACAGCGTGTCATGAAATATTTCTCCTTTTTGCATGGCACAGTTAATTCAGTCAACTCAATCTCTTCATTTTAATATAACATCTGTTGTATACAAAATAACATATCACATATATGTAAGTCACAAGTCATAGTAAAAATAAATAAGCACTCATGAATTCATGGCACATATCAGTGTTACCAACACACGACATGAGCTATGTTGGCTTCTAAATTCCTTCTCTAAATTCCTTTCTTCACCCAAAAAGAACAATCATCTTAAATTTTATTTTCCTTTCTATTTTACTATACAGCTTGTCACACATATATGCATCTGTAAATGATACGCTGTTCAATGTTGTTGGCTTTCACGCCATTTTAATTTTGAAAAATCTCAGACTCACAGCAAAATCGACATCCTTTACCAATTGTTAGTATTTTCTACACTAATTTCATGTGTCTCCATGCACCACATATACATGGTTTTTCTTCTTTGCTGAACCATGTAAAAGTAAACTGCAGACATAACAACATTTCACCCTTAAATATTTAAACACGTATCTTTGAAGAATATGGACATTCTCTTGCATAACTGTAATACTGTAGTCCCAAAGAATCTGACATTGATAAAATATTATCAAATCTAATAATATAGTGCATGTTCAACTTTCCCTAATAAAGTCTTTGCTACAGTTCTTATATTTTAACCTAGAATTCAATAAAAGCCAGGTATTATGTACGTGACTGAAGACAAGATGGTGGAGGAAACAGACCTTGAGCCCACCTCCTCTCACAAGAACACCAAAATCACAACTAATTGCTAAACAACCATGGATAATAAGATTGGAACCTTTCAAAAAAGATATTCTATATCCAAAGACAAAAAGAAGGCCAACAAAATGGGAGGAGAGTCACACTTGTGATATAATCAAATTACATATCCTGACCCACAAACTGGAGAATAATTTTATCACAGAAGTTCTCACACAGGAGAGAGTGTTCCGAGCCCCATGCCAGGCTCCCCAGCGTAGAGGTCTGGTATTGAGAGGAGGAGCCTCGAGAGCATTTGGCTTTCCCAGCAAAGGGGCTGATTATAGGAGATCCACAGGACTGGGGGACAGACTCCACACGTCGAGGGGTGCACACAAGGTCCTATTAGAACAGTGACCCAGAGCAAAAGCAAGGACTTCCAAGGGGACTGGGCTGGACCTACCTGCTGGTCTTGGAGGGTGTTCTGTGGAGGCATGGGGCAGCTATGAGTCTCTCTAGTGTCCTAAAAGCTGGCAGTGGTAATATTGGGGAGTGTTCCTCTACTTGAACTCTTGTTAGAGGCAGACATCTTACATGGGTAATTAGCAGCAAGACCCATGCCCTGCCCAACAGCCTGTAGGCTCCAAAGTTGAAGCGCCTCAGGCCAAACAATCCACAGGGCAGGAACACAGCCCCACTCATTAGCAGTCCCAGTTCAGTTCAGTTGCTCAGTCTTGTCCGACTCTTTGCAACCCCATGGACTGCAACATGCCAGGCTTCCCTGTCCATCACCAACTCCCAGAGCTTACTCAAACTCATGTCCATCAAGTTGGTGATGCCATCCAACCGTCTCCTCCTCTGTCATCCCCTTCTCCCACCTTCAATCTTTCCCAGCATCAGGGTCTTTTCCAATGAGTCAGTTCTTCACATAAGGTGGCCAAAGTATTGGCCACTCATTAGCAGACAGGCTGCCTAAAGACTTTCTGAGCCCATGGTCACCTATAGACATGGCGCTTGACACAGCCCTGCCCACCAGAGAACCAAGAGCCAGCTCCATTCACCAGTGGGCAAGCAACAGCCTCTCCTACCAGGAAGCCTTCACAAGCCTCTAGAACAGGCTCACCCACCAGGGGGCAGACACTGGCCTCTCACCAGAAAGCCTGTACAAGACTCTAGACCAGATTCACCCACCAGAGGGCAGACACCAGAAGCAAGAGAACAACCATACAGCACCCTACGGAACTGAGTCTGCAAACTCAGGTCAGAACCGACCCGGGGGCCAGCTGGTCACTGGACCTTGGGTAATAAGAGGGAAATGCACTGCTTGGACACCGAGGGCATCCCCTATTGGAGGAAACTTCTCCAAAACTTCCACATACATAAAAATACAAATGGAAATTTAGACAAAATGTGGTGGCAGAGGAATATGTTCCAGAGGAAGGAAAAAGAAAGACACCCAAAATGACAACTAATGGCATGAAGACAGGCAATCTATCCGAGGAAAGAGTTAAGAGTAATGGATGCACAGAGCAGGAAGGTACAAGAAGTTTATACAAGAGTCAGAAAATACCAAGAACAACCAAAGAGATGAAAAATACAACAACTGAGCTGAAAATACACGAGAAAGACTCAACAGCAAAATAAATGAGGCAGATGAACGGGTAAGTAAGCTTGAAGACAGTGCTGGAAACTACTGCTATGGAAGAGAATAAGAAAAAAGAACGAAAAGAAAAAAGGACAATTTAAGAGACTTCTGGGGCTCTGTCAAATACACCAACAGTAACATAATAGGGGTCCCAGAAGGAGGAGAGAAAGGGCCTAAAAATATTTGAAGAGACAATAGCTGAAAACGTGCCTAACATGGGAAAAGAAACAGTCAACAAAGTCCAGGGAGCACAAAGTCCCATATAGGATTCACCAACCCAAGGAGGTACAGGCCCAGAAACACAGTAATAAAACCAATAAAAATTAAAGACCAAAGTGAAAACATTAAAAGCAATGAAGGAAAAGCAACAAATAACCAACAAGGGAATCCCTGTAAGACTATCAGCTGATTTTTCAGGAGAAATTGTACTGGCCAGAATTGAGTGGCACGATATATTTAAAGTGATGAAAGGGAAGAAACTACAATGAAAAAATACCCTACCCAGCAAAGGCCTTGTTCAGATTGGTTTGAGAAATCAAAACTTTACAGATAAGCAAAAACCAAAAGAATTCAGCACCACCAAATCAAATGCTAAACAAATTGCTCTACATGAAAACGAGAAGGCAACAATTAGAAACACTAAATTTACAAAATGGGAAAGCTCACTGGATAAATCAAATGTATAGTAAAGGAAACTACCCTCACACAAATACAGTACATAAACCAGTAACTGTGAGAGGTGGAAAGTACAAATTCAGGATATTTGAAATGCATTTGAAATTAAGAGATCAGCAACTTAAACAATCGTATATATATATGTGTGTGTGTGCACGCGCGTGTGTGTGTGTATAGAGAGAGACTGCTATATCAAAACCTCATGGTAACCACGAGCCAAAAAACTATAAAAAAATCCAAGCACAGCACTAAACACAGTCATCAAATCAGAAGAGAACAAAAGAAGGAAGAAGAAAATGACCCTACAAAACCAAATCCAAAAAACGGCAGCTTCAGCTGCATGCAACAAATTCTGGTACAGTCTTTTTTCATTTTTCTTCTGTTACAAATATTTTCTAATTTTCCTTACTACAGCTTCTTAGATACACCCATCATTTAAAAGGGGTCACTTAATTTCCAAATGGAGAAGGCAATGGCACCCCACTCCAGTACTCTTGCCTGGAAAATTCCATGGACGGAGGAGCCTGGTAGGCTGCAGTCCATGGGGTCGCTAAGAGTCAGACACGACTGAGCGACTTCACTTTCACTTTTCACTTTCATGCATTGGAGGAGGAAATGGCAACCCACTCCAGTGTTCTTGCCTGGAGAATCCCAGGGACGGGAGAGCCTGGTGGGCTGCAGTCTATGGGGTCGCACAGAGTCAGACACGACTGAAGTGACTTAGCAGCAGCAGCAATTTCCAAATACATGGGCTTTTTAAAAGTATCTTTGATATTAATTTCTTATTTTGATATTAATTTCTCATTTAAATCCTTTCTTCTCTGCAATCACCCTCTGTGTTTTTTGTCTTCTGACTTTATTGACGCTTTCAATGACTAAGCCAAAGATCTCTCTTGGTAAATGTCACAATGCACTTGAAAATATGTGGGTTATTTTCAAATATCTTTTTTGATATTGATTTCTAACATAATTTCACAGTGATAAGAGAACAGTCTGTATGATCTCAACACCTTTAGACCATGAAATTTTTGTCATCACAGTCCTTACTATTAGTATTTGTATTTTTCTTTCTGACTTACTTCACTTAATATAATAAACTCTAGTTGCATCCATGTTGCTGCAAATGGCATTATTTTGTTCCTTTCTCTAGCTAAGTACTCTGCGATTGTGTCTATGTGCCACATCTTTATGCAGTGCATTCATCTGTCGATGGACACAGGTTGTTTCCATGTTTTGGTTATTGTGAACAGTGCTGCTATGACAGATGCATGTATCTTTCTGAATTATATTTTTGTCTGATAGAACATGCCCTCACACCTTGCACAAAAATAAACTCAAAATGGCTTAAAGACTTAAACATAATGATACCATAAAACTCCTAGAAAAGAACATAGGCAAAACATTCTCTGACACAAATCTTATCAATATTTCCTTAGCTCAGTCTCCCAAGGAAATAGAAATAAAAACAAAAATAAATAAATGGGACCTAATCAAATTTGGGGCTTCCCAGGTAGCTCAGCTGGTAAAGAATCCACCTGCAATGCAGGAGACCCTGGTTCAATTCCCGGGTCGGGAACTTCCTCTGGAGATACCCACTCCAGTATTCTTGGGCTTTGCTGGTGACTCAGCTGCTAAAGAATCCACCTGCAATGCAGGAGCCCTGAGCTTGATTCCTGGGTTGGGAAGAGCCCCTGGAGGAGGGCATGGCAACCCATTTCAGTATTCTTGCCTGGAGAATCCCAATGGACAGAGAAACCTGATGGGATATAGTCCATGGGATTGCAAAGAGTTGGACAGGCCTGAGCAACTAAGCACAGCACAGCACAATCAAACTTACAAGCTTTTGCACAGTAAGGGAAACCATAAACAACATGAAAAGACAGTGCTACAGAAGGGGAGAAAATGATGCTACAGACAAGGGCTTAAGCTCCAAAATACATACATAACTCATACAACTCAGCAACAACAAAACACCAAATCATCCAATCAAAAAATGGGCAGAAGACCTTAATAGACATCTCTCCAAAGAAGACAAACAGATGGCCAGTAGGCACATGAAAAGATGCTCAGTGTCATTAATTATTACAGACATGCAAATCAAAACTACAATGAGGTCCCAGCCTACTGATGGCCATCATTAAAAAGTCTACAAATAACAAATGCTGGAGAGGATGTGGAGAAAAGGGAATCCTCCTACATTGTGGGAATGTAAGTTGGTACAGCCACTATGGAGAACAGTATGGAGGTTCCTCAGAAAACTAAATTGTCTTTTAATAAAATTTTGTGAGCTTTCTGCATACAGATGTAGGCTTATTTACTAGGTTTATTCCTATGCACTGTGTTTTTTAAATTATTATTATTATTGCACAGAGTATATTTTAAATAACATTTTTGAACTCTCTATTCCTGACAAGTAGATATGAAATTAATTTTTAACAGCTTTATTGAGTCAGTGCAATCAATTTTCATACATTTATCTTATAATTAGCTATATTGTTAAAAATTTTATTATATCTAGTAAATTTTCTATAGGTTCTTTGGGATTTTCTATGTAGACAACTGTATTATAAAATATCAAGTTAATTCTTTACAATCCTTACATCTTCAAAGTACCACCTTTCTTTGGCTGAGAGAGAAAGAGTTAGTCGCTCAGTCATATCTGACTCTCTGCTATCCCATGGACTGTAGCCCACCAGGCTCCTCTATCTATGGGATTCTCCAGGCAAGAATACTGGTGTGGGTTGCCATTTCCTCTTCCAGGGGATCTTCCCAACCCAGGGATTGAACCTGGGTCTCCCTAAGGATCTCTAATACAATACTAAGTAGAAGCAGCAATAATGAACATCCTGAGTTTAATGGAAATATGTCTACCATCTTACCACTGGAACATTTATTGTAGGCTTTTAGAATTTTTATCAGAATAAGAATATAAAGGAGCTTACTTAAAAGAGAGAGATGATACCAATTCCCTGATACTGTTAGGACTTGTTTAATGGACCAAAATGTGATCAAAATAAGGCTTCCATGTGCGCTTTGAAAGATATTCTCTGATATCTTAGCATATTAAGTACTGAGTTATAAGTTTATAAAATCAGCATACTAACAGCCCATATTTACTTATTTGCTTGCACTACCATTAATTACATGAGCAGTGAGTAATTCTCCCACTATGGTAGACAGTCCGGAGAAGGCAATGGCACCCCACTCCAGTACTCTTGCCTGGAAAATCCCATGGACGGAGGAGCCTGGTAGGCTGCAATCCATGGGGTCGCTAAGAGTCGACACGACTGAGCGACTTCACTTTCACTTTTTTCATGCATTGGAGAAGGAAATGGCAGCCCACTCCAGTGTTCTTGCCTGGAGAATCCCAGGGACGGGGGAGCCTGGTGGGCTGCCGTCTATGCAGTCGCACAGAGTCGGACACAACTGAAGTGACTTAGCATAGCATAGCATAGCATGGTAGACAGTCAGTCTGAAATCAGTCTGAAAAATCTGTGTTTAGCTGACAAGTTTAGACTACTTATATTTATTTTGATCATAAATGTTTCCATCTTAATTTTTGATTTCTAGCTCCCTCACACATATGTATATTTTATATAAACATAAAATTAAACAGATTTTTAACATGTAATATGTTTATATATATGTATGTATTCACATGTATGTATCAGAGTACACACATATGTGTGTGCTTATGTATGTATGTTTATATATTATATTTGATATTAGATGAATTTGGTTTCATTTATTTTTTTCTTCTTCTGGTTTGGAATTACCCACCCTAATTCTATCCTTCCAGTCCTTGCCCTTGGAATAAAGGGCATCTTAAGTTCTAAGTTAAGATGATACCTTAAAGTGTAAAGAGGACAGCAGAACACTTTAATTGTGGTCCTCTCTCTCTGACTTATATGCTATGTCAGTTCTTCAGTACTGTGTTTTCGTAAAGTGTAAAAAGACATTATTTGACATAGTTTGTTTAGATTCATATACATGTTTCCTATTTTCTTTAACCATTAATTCAGATCATTTTTTTTCTGAATCATTTCCCTCCTTCTTGAAGTTTATTCTTTGGAAAACTCTTTAGTATAAGTTTATATGGCAGTAAGCCCTTGTAGTTGTTGTTTATTTAAAAATGTCCTATAATTCAAGAATAGAGGAATTTGTATGTTAGGGATACAATACTAGGTTAAAACCCACTTTCTATCAGAACATTAAAGCTATTAGTCTACTGTCCTCTGGCTATCAATACTGCTGTTGAGGAATATGCTGGCTCAGAGCTTTGTTTGCTACATACAGGGCACTGTGGCTACAGGCATCCATCTTAAGGGCAACCCAAATCTCTACTGCATACCGACTGTTATTGTTCCCATTACTGGACTGGCCTCACAGTTTGTTCCTTTTTTGTGGAGGATGTGTCCCCCATTTCAAAGTCTAGAAATACATCAACAAGTATTTTTTAATCTAGGATCCAGTTGGTTTGAGGTGGAAGGGGCCCCCAGAGTATCTAGCTTGCCCTCTGGCTGGAAGTAACACAAACAGCTTTTTTCATTGCAACACTTCTCAAGTTTTTAATATCCTAGCCTAAACTAAAACTATCTAAGAGGAGGATATGATATCCACCTCTGCCCAAACTTATTTGACCAGAGCTTCTTACAGAACTAGTCTTCCACAAAATATAATTTGAAAAAAATAAATCCTGCTCTAAAGCTTCTTTTTAAAAAGTTTTCCTCAGTACAGAAAAGAAATTCAAAAAAATTATCTTCAATACTCCTATTCCACTTAAAGAATCCCATTACCAAGGCTAAAATAAAATTAATCAACTTTCACAACATGCCAGGCTATGTTGTGAAATATATTTAAAAAATAATGATAATCCACAATCTCTGTCCTCAAGGTGTTCAGAGAGAAAAGAATAAGTAAAATACAACTTAGCAAATGCTCCACCAGTAGTTTGAACTAGTTTCACAATAACTGTCTCTTTAAAACTATAAAAAACTTTCTTTGCAAAATGTATATAAAATAAAATGCGTCTTGTTTGACTATTGTGGGATAACTCGGAACCTCTAGAAAATAAAAACTGGAAAGCCAGTGCCCAGGAACACCATCCCATGTTGTAGCTACTGCTGGCCAGGGACTAAAACCATTATAGATTTTTTTCAACTAACTGTTGCCAAATGCATTATTCCAATTTTCAAATCCTCTAGTCTAAGCCTAGAAATAGTAAAACTATTTTTTTTTTAATTCAGACATCTATTTTTTAAATGTTTACTGAGGTTTTTTTACTTTAAGCTGTAAGAATCTCAAGTCATTAAATAGTTTCAAATCTTCTGTATAGTTTTGTATGTATAAATACAAATGCAAAATACATTTATAGATATCAAATAAAATGAAAAGTTGACTTTGTTATCTTCTATTATTCAGCTTTAAAATCTATACTGGCTTTTCCTAGTAGACAAAATCACTACTGGACTCTTCTTACAAGAGTTCCTAAGGACTCAGTATCCATTACCATCATCACGATGAGACTAGTTGGTTAGCTGTGAAGTTCCCAATTTTTCAGTTTCCTACCACTGGACAAGGTGATGTGTACAGGCAGATTTTTATCATAAATTAACGAGCTACTACCCCTACAATTCTGAACTTTCTTGTACTTTACTTTTTTCTTGTTATTCCCCACTCCCAACCATATGCAATTCAAGACAGAAATGAGAACTTCAGATCACTTAAAAATGTATTAAACAGAAAGATATGATCAAATAGTTCACAAAAATTAACTAATTAACAAATTAACATTTAGAAAGATGTTCACCCTTGTTAGTTTTTTTTTTAAAGATACATTTTTAAAATTAGAAATTAAAAAGAGCAGAAATTTGTCACACTGTCATTTTAATTATGTAGCATGAACGTCCAGTGCCAGAAAGGTTACAGAAAATTAGGTTCCAATGTACACTGCTAATTACAGTATAGATTGAAAGAATTCAATAATATAATCAATAATTTTTAAAGTACTATATTCTTTAACCTAATATTTGCACTGTAAAGATTCTATCCTAAGGAAATAATTTAAAAAGCAAAGTTTTCACACAAAAATGTAATAAAAATGTCCTTTTTAAAAATCACAAATTAAAAATTAGAAAACTACAAAAAGTTAAGAAAAGGGAAGATTATATAAGATCACATTATATCCACTCACTAGTATGTTGCCATTATGAAGATACTTACATTGATTTATAATAATATGGTAAATTATGATAAGTGGTGGCAAAGAAGATATCAAATTGTACATGCTAATCTATTATAATTTTGTCTTTTAAAAAAGAGACTGAAAAGAAATATAGCAAAATATTAAAAGGAGGATAAGGGATATTTCTTCTTTGTTCTTTCTAAAAAAAATTTTTTTTAAGTTTTTCCATGGAAAGAATTTTAATATTTCTGAAAACAAAAAGTTTAAGTCAATAAAAGGTTTGCCAATACTTTACCCACCACTTCTTTTTCTTATGGCTCCATAATGGCAAATTATCCCCCATTACCTTTCCCAAAACCAAACTAAAAATTTTATAGTTTCTTTTGTTCATGTGAAAGGGCACACTCCTCCTGTAACTATTCAGTTGCCTAACTTCTAAAACAACACCCTAATGAAACGAATAGACAGATTTTACCTTATTTCCTTCTTCTTTGAATTGAGGATTAATTATTTTCACAAAAGAATAAAATAACTGACGAATTCTGGAATCTCCAATAAATGCAATATGTTTATCTACGAGGCAGTTCTTTGCTTCACTGAAATCAACAAGGAAACATCAATTAGAATACAGAAAATTAACCCAGGCATCTTCAAAGCACATGATTTGTGAAGAAAGTAGTACAGGATTATTATATACAGTTATGTTGTTTTTTTAGAAACAGGTGGCCAGGTCTGTTTAACCTACCAGTTCGTGTATGATTGATTAATTCGATTAAGTGTTTCATATGTACTCGAACCACAGTAAGTGCTTAATACCCACTCTCTCAGAAAAACTGCACGAGGTAGCTATCCAAATCCCAAAGCAAAAGTCCTTCATTCACAGGCTATTGCCCTTGGCCCCTGGTTGTCTCTCACCTGAAATAAAGCAGATTGGTCCAAAGCTTTCCCTAATGCTTTAGAGAATACTCTTTTGGACTCACCCCCACTCCTGCCCTGTCAGCACTTCTCTACCATCACATAGAGAAGTACCATCTGCCACTTTCTTTGCTCTATTAACACTTCTCTACCAGATACTAAGACCCATCTTAGACAAGAAGAAAAAATAACTAAACAGATGAAGAAACTTTACCTGATTTTGTACTTATGCATCATACAGCTGTGAGGCTGCCAAACTTTCTCTCCAAGAAATCTGCCACTTGAGAGAAGGTATTCACATGAGTCATTGCCTGTAATAATTAAACACAATAATGTTGCTAACAATAGTTATATTTTTATACGTTGGTTGTCTATCCCATTTTACCTTTGGAGATGAGAGAGTACAGAGTTTTCTATACTTCACTGTACCTTCTAGGTACATACGACTCATCCATGAGAAGCATAGCAACTATTAATATATTAATATTGAAGACAATGAGAGACACTAGGATAGATAATTCACCTAGAGTATTCTTCATCCCCAGTGCTACGTTAATGCTTTGGCAGTTCCTTCTACTGCAAGTTTCCCCTCCAGGGACATCTTGCCTCAAAATAGCCTTTTTATCTGTTTATAACCAACCTAGATAGCATGTTCAAAAGCAGAGACATTACTTTGCCAACAAAGGTTCGTCTAGTCAAGGCTATGGTTTTTCCTGTGGTCATGTATGGATGTGAGAGTTGGACTGTGAAGAAGGCTGAGCGCCAAAGAATTGATGCTTTTGAACTGTGGTGTTGGAGAAGACTCTTGAGAGTCCCTTGGACTGCAAGGAGATCCAACCAGTCCATTCTGAAGGAGATCAGCCCTGGGATTTCTTTGGAAGGAATGATGCTGAAGCTGAAACTCCAGTACTTTGGCCACCTCATGCCAAGAGTTGACTCATTGGAAAAGACTGTGATGCTGGGAGGGATTGGGGGCAGGAGGAGAAGGGGACGACAGAGGATGAGATGGCTGGATGGCATTACTGACTTGATGGACGTGAGTCTGAGTGAACCCCGGGAGTTGGTGATGGACAGGGAGGCCTGGTGTGCCTCGATTCATGGGGTCGCAAAGAGTCGGACACGACTGAGCGACTGATCTCTGATCTGATAACTTCTACTTCTAGTTGGAAAACAAAAGTTTAAGGGATAAAAGAGAAGACTTTGGAAATGACTTTATATTCAACTATTACAGTACTTCGTGCATTAGTACATCAGAAACCTGGTACATGTTGAAGTATTTTATAAATCTACGCCCTGATTTTCACAACTTCTCTGGAAGGAAGTGGGCTATATCCCTACTCTGTAAATGTGCAAACAGAGACAGACTTATTAAAAACTTCTTAAAACGCGTAATAAAATGTCATCCTTCTACAATCTCACAAAGACTTGAAACACTGTTAGTCAAAAGATGGCTGAAGATACACATGATTACCAGTAATAAATGCTATTATTAATATTCATCCTCTACTTCTCTCGATTGTCTCTTGCCTCCACCATCAGGATGACAGCAAACTCCTCCCACTGTGGTTGGGAGAAGTTTCAAACAGAAAATCCCATATAAGCAAACCCCCCCACTCCTGTGTAAACTGGGACAGATGGTTACCCTACTTCTTTTGCCCATTTTACTGTACATTAGCTTAATGTACATGACCAATGTATGTGGTTAAAAGGGGGGTTGGAGGCATTAGAACAGTTCAAATATGTCAAAAGGACGAGGGAGAAATGAGATGTGTACATTAACTGTGGGGTTACAATTAATGTGCTTCTAAATTTGGTCTCCAGTTCTTTAACAGTCAATAGCGATCTCGATTTGTTTTACAAATAGTTAAGGTCAGGACGGAGAATCTGGTAAAAAAGAATACTACAGAACCAAATGGTGGAGACAGAAAGAGCCAAAGATACTTTAAGTAGAACACATCTCTTTTTTCCATCCAGTCATCCATTTATCTGGACAACACACAGATAAAAGGTGATACAAACACAAGGCAACTAAGCATAAACAATGAAAATGTTGATACCACAGTGTCATAAATTCTAAAACAGAATATCGAGCAAAGTGAAAATAGTACACTGTTCTGTTGGTGAAAACTGGATAAGGAAAGTTATTATATTTTTGTAATTACAGATGTAGCCTAAGCAGTTTTTTCTGTATTTTAAAGATTTTTTAATAACATCTCTCTAAGGAAACTATAAATAATCAGTTCTTAATTCTTTTCAATTATCAAAAACTAATGCTAGTTCTAAAAAACAAAATTAAGTTACATAAACAATCACGGAGGAGTAAAGAAAGGACTATAGAAACACACAATTATTTCCTAAAATCAGCACTGCTGCTGCATTTTTTAATAATGGCCATATAGTAAAATCCTATTAAAAATCCAGTAAATGTTTAAAATTAGGATGAAAATTCCATATTTACAGCACTTCTACCTCTTCAAATACATCCATTAAACCAAGCACAAAGTTAGTAACACATTTGTTTTATTAAAAAGTTATATAAGGAGTTTTAAACAACTGGCATTCTGTAAAGTTTTCCTTTCTTCATCCCTTCTTGTTGTTGCTGTTACCTGACTTCTGTTTCTTAGTGGAAGTTGGATCAGTCTTCAGTGTGCAAGATGATGCTGTTTGTCTAACCATCTCTACAGGTGATTTTGTGGAGATGGAAGTGCCACACCAGCGTCTTAAAATAACCAATTTTCTCCACCAGAAAATGTGTGTTAAAATGCCAAATTCTTCTTTCCCTCTTCAATATTACTACTCAGACATTATTTTTCAGTAGTTCAGCTGGTAGAAAACAAAAGCTCTAATCTCAAGACCCCACATTAGAAAAACCTCATACCAACACAGATTTTTAAAGTTGTCACTAGCCAAAAGACATTATGAACACTGCATTTTAAAAACTAGCTGGTCTTTCTGGGAAAAATATTCAACTACCATATTAAGGTAGTTGAACAAATGCTAGTTAATGGTGACTCTTCATAATATATTATATGATGCAAATTTAAATTAAAGAAAAAATTGTATCTGAAACAGTCTCTGTATCTTATCAGTTAAAGTGAAAATCGCTCAGTCGTGTCTGACTCTTCGGGACCCCATGGACTGAGGTCTGCCAGGCTCCTTTGTCCATGGACTTTTCCAGGCCAGAATATTGGAGTGGGTAGCCGTTCCCTTCTCTAGGGGATCTTCCTGACTCAGGGATCAAACCCAGGTCTCCCGAATTGCAGGTGGATTCTTTACCGTCTGGGCCACCAGGGAAGCAGAAACTACACCAGCTATTTTAGTAGAGAGAATGTAATATGAAGAACTGTTAGGAAAGTAAAAGAATTGCTAAGTAGATAACTGAAAAGGTTAGGAGGACACAGACTTTCATATATTTGTCAGCAAAATAATAAAAATAGTAGCGCTAGTAAATACTATAATACCTAATTAAAAATAAATTAACTAGTCCTAAAAAAAAAAAAACTCCACACAATTCTATACTCTAAAACTAGTTCTTTTCCTGGGAAGGAAACAGTTTTAAAATCAAATCGTTAAATGTAAATCTAAATGTTCAATTAATGTGACACATTTATATTATGTATACGGTGGGCTGCCGTCTATGGGGTCGCACAGAGTTGGAGACGACTGAAGCGACTTAGCAGCAGCAGCAGCAGCTACATGTTAACATATGCTGGCACATTATTTTCCTTTCAAAATTTACCCAGAAGAACCCCAAACAAAAGAAAACAAAATACTGCAGTCATTATTTTCAATTGCTTCATATAATTTTGATAGCTACCTTAATACAACCAGTGAGATGAAAGTTGCCAAGTGCTCAGATAAATCAAGTTAGGAACAGAATTTAAAAAAAGAAAAAAAAAAGCAACTAATGGGATAGAATTATCTACTTCAGCTATCTCTAATACAAAGATTATCTAGATGAATGGCTGTCTTCCCTTCATTCTGTTATCTTAAGCATAAGCATTCTGGTTTGTCAATCTAAAATCTCAGATTTTTATGCATGATTTTTCTATAATAGAAAGATACTAAGAGCAGACAAAGTAAGTAAACAAGTTAAAAAAACCCTGAAAAACAAAAGAACTAAAGAAAACACCTGACCTGCTAAATAAACTGAGGCTTATATTTTTCATTGAATAGAATACCTCTGACACACTGCACCTTTAGACTGAATCATCTTGACAAAGCTGTGTTTCTTACTATCAACCATGAAAATACCAGATCATAAAGTTTACAATGTGATCTGCAGAATATTTTATTTGCCCCCAAACTTAGCAAGTTATACTTGTCTGTGTTGAAAAATCACCATTTACAATTTTCTTAAGATAAGCTAGGAGTGCCTTTTTACAAGCGGTGTCATGTAGATCAGGATTTTTCTAGCAGCCAAAGAAGGGAAAGCCTGAGAGACCTAACGGTGCTTCTTGTTTTAATTTCTGAAACTTTGAACTCATATTCCAAACCATGCAGTATTATTTCATATTTGCATTAAATATGCCTATGACAGAAAGGAATTAGAATTCAACAAAACTAAGACATTTGAAGCAAGTTAACTTTATCAATTAGAAAATCTAAATTTAACCAGATTGGAACTATTCTTAAGGCTACTGATACTGGCTTCTTATCCTAGAAATGGTGTCTTTAGTCTGTAATCATAATATTAATATCTTGTGATTCCATAATGGTAAAATTTACAAAAAATGTAACTAAAAGAATAACTACTTTTTAAAATGTCATTTTTATGTGAAATAATAATGAAAAAAACCCACAAAACACTACTTTCTAAAGTTAAGATCAGAACATGCTCTTAGAACATGAAATTCAATTAAAACCAAAAGAACCAAATGCAGGGAGGCAAAGAGAAGGAAATAAGGACTTCAAAAATCTGTTTATCCAATAATTGTTACAGAGTTCCTACTATGTGTTAAGCTCTGATGATTTAAGGATGAATAAAATACCACCCTTGGAAGCTCAGAGTTTGTGTGGGAAAGTCAGATACAAATTATTATAATACAAGACGGTAAGTCTATACTATTTACTGTAGAAACACTGAATTCCTAATTTCTACTTCTACGCTGGTGACATCTGAACCTGGATTTGAAGGAACAAGTAAACAGGTCAGATTTTGAAGTTTTAGACATGTAACTTCTAGAAAATCACCATTTATTGGAAAATGAATAAGACAATTCTTGGCTGGCACTGTGAGGTTGAATTAGTATTTCTAAATGATAACCCATGTTCTGACAGAAAACACTTTCTCACTCCTTTTATACTTTACTACTGTCTAAGAGGCTCCAGAAAGGCAGAATATAACATAATAGTATGAGACAGGACTAACTGGGTTTTAAATCCTAGCTCAGTCAGATTAATTGTGTGTCTTTAGGCAACTTAACCTCTCATGCCTCATCTTTAAAATGTAAATAATACTGCAATTCTCTGAATCTAAGACCACTGATTATAAAATACACCATTATTTTATATAACAGTAGGAAAAATGTTATCAATTAAACTTTGACATGCAATCAAAGTTTTAAAAACTCATCTTGATTACAGATATTAAAAATGGTGGAAGCGAGAAGTGGGAAGATTGAAATCTAGTAATTGTATCTACCCATAGGCTGGTTGCAAAGACAAAATGAGTTAAGATTTAAAACCCTTAGTAGAACAGCACCCGGCATATGATAGGTGCTCAATGATAGCATGTAGTTTTGCCTAGCTTTGCTTTCTGTAGTGTGCAATTTTTTACTTTCTTTAGTTTGTAAAACAAGAGATACTGAATCTGTGTATTTCAACTGCATTCCCTCTCCTGGCCTGAGGCAAACCCATACTCACGCACTGGAGATTTTCATACACAGCCTAAACCTCTATATATAAAGAAAGTCCTTTTGTATTCTAAAGATTTATGATGCTGTGATTCAAGTGTTTGATTATCCTTGTGTGAAAAGCATTGCATCTGACTGTTTCACACTGCTAAAGCATGAGGCTGGCTAAAAAGTTTCTGGTAAGATCATATCACCCCCCTGCCCTCCCCTCCCCCTCCGCCCCCCGCCACGTCTCAAGTTCGTGACATCTCACGTGGGCATGTACACACACCAGGTGTACTGCTTCACAGTCAAGACACGGAAGCACCTACAGAAGCTGCTGATGAGCTTCTGGAGGAGGATTTATAAACAATCCCAGATTGCTACACTGACTCACAAGGTTCCATCTGACATTCTATTTTCCCTGCGGAGGACAGATCTTGAAAGGATGAAATTTATAATGTAAATATAGCAATTAGGATCCATGATTATCAAAAGACAAAAGCACAATTAAAAAAGGGAGGTGGGGGGACTAGATGTTTAACTTATAGGAGGGCCACAGCACACAGTTATAAAAGTTATCTCCACTATCACATACATAAAATTGAGTTAGATTACTATCATCTTACAACAAAATAGCATAAAATGTCAGTGGTCAGAAAATCTTCTTTAAAATGACAATAAATGAATGCATCAAATCGTTCGCTTTATTTTGTATATGAAAGTGTTGGACTTCTCTTACAGCAAATGCACCAAAGTCTTGCCAGGTCATGTGAATGGGATCTATGGGAAGCTGGAGGAGAAAGGCCAAGAGGGTATAAGCGATTTACCTTTTTCAATCGATTTCGTGTATTTATATAAAGGGCTATTCATCCAGTACAGCACTAGAGTATAAGATTTTTAACTCTCAAGCATTGGAGAAAACAAAGCGGCACAACTGATCAAAACATCCTTTACTTTTAAAGATTTCCTAAAATGAGAAGCGAGTTCAGATTCCAGTGCCCCCTTTACTGGATATTTTGCCAAAGTAGGCGTGACGCTAAAAGGGAAACACCTTAAATGTGCACCTATTACACATTACCTCTTGACCAGTTATGTCACAATCACCAAGAGCTGTCCCGATAATGGCTTCAAAACTACAAGAACCACAAACAAGAGATCCTATCTTTGTTAATTTCCCTCAGCCTGTCAGCCTCTATCCTAGTGACATTCTTACAGAGAAAATCAAGGGGAAAAAAAAAAATAAATCAAGAAGGACAAGTAAATATCCCTTGATTACTGAAAAATAACACGTTCTGAAATACTGAGGTCATATTTCCTTGCTCTTTGCACCAATTTCAAAACCCACAGCAAAGGCCTCCTCTCAGACTGCTTCCAACTTGTTTTCATTGCCCACCTCAACTCCTGTCAACCCAGAAGTTCTTTTCTAATATTGGCAGCAGCTTCACTTTGTAAAAAGTGTGCAACCAGACCCCTTTAAACGTTTCTGAATCACAAAGCCTGGGTGACACCTCCTCCATTTGGCCAAGAGCATCTTCTGCCGGCTGTCAACTCGGCCGCAAAAGAAAATGGGGCGGCCTCTGCCGCTGTCCAACAGCTTGGCCCCGCTGTTCCAGGGGGCAGAAACGGGATAAAACAAAGGCTAAAAAGCCGGGCCCTTAAGGCGCAGAATTGGGCGAGCCCACTTGGAGACGAGGTGCCCCCGTGCCGGGCGGCCTTGGCCTTCAGGCGCCCTGGGCTGGCCCCCCGAGGGCCGCCTGCTCGCCTCCTGCACGCGAGCCCCGGGTCTGCCGCGTCTCCCCCGGGCCAGCCCGCGCAGGAGCCGGGACCCCCGCTACCCGCTGGCCCCGGCCCGGGCGGGCGCCCACGACTCCAGCAGTGGCGGCTCGGGGTGGGGGGGGCGGTGCCCAGGACCACGGGCCCTCGACCCGTGGCCGCCTGAACTGGGGTCCGCTCGGTCGGTCGGGGGCGCCTGGCCCGCCGCCCGGGCCACCTGGGGGCACGTGGGGGTACCGCCTGCCCCGCCCGCTGGGCGCGCCGGCGGGCGGCCGCGTGAGCGTGGGCGTGTGTCGGGCGAGGGGGGCGGCCTCCAGCCTCCGCGTCGCCTCCTCCCGCCCCGGCCGGCCCGGGCAGGGGGAGGGCCCGCTCACCTCGGTAGCGGCGGGAGGCGAGGTGGCACACCGCGAGCAGCAGTACGGCCACCAGCGCCAGTACCTTGGCGCTCCTCACGCTGAAGTAGTGGTTGATCTCCCGCTTGCCCAAGTTGTAGGCCAGAGCCGCCATCTTGGTTCCTCCATGACAACAGTGTGCGGCGGAGCGGGGAAGGGGCGCCGCACAGGGGCAGCACTGGGGCTGCCGCCGCCGCAGCCAGTCGAGGAGCCGCCGCCAGCCCTCGCGGCCGCCACCCGCGCCTCCCGCCGGGGAGGCTGACCCCGCGGCGCCCCCGGCCTCTACCTGCCCCTCCTCGGCCGCGGCCGCCTCGGCGGCCTCCCCCCAGCCCCGCCGCCGCTGTTCCGCCGTGCCTTTCCCCCAGGCGCCCTGGACGCCTGTCTCCTCCCCTTCCTCCTCCTCCCCTTTAGCCTCCTGCCTTAAGAGAGGCTGCGCTTGAGAGGGGGGTCCGGTTGCCCAGTCCTCCGGGGTCACGGACCCCAGACTGTCCTCAGGGGTCACCGGGTCACCTGAGGCAGGCGGCGGCGGCGGCGGCAGAGACATGGGGATGTGAGGAGAGGGGACCAGGCTTCCACCCTGGCCCGAACGCGACTCCTGGGCTTTTAATTAGCTTACTGGCGGCAACCTGAGCCCAGGTTGGGGCAATAGAAGTACCGTTCCGGAAGAAAAGCACACATCGTTCCCCTCCTTCCTTCCGCAACACACCCTTTAACGAGCTTTCTACTCCCTAAACCTGCCTAGCAGGATGCGAAGGCTACCCCAAAGTCACCGGGGCTTATCGTCAGGCTCTCTGGTCAGTCTGGATGCCCCCCTGATGCAAGCCAGGTGTAGACACTGCGGACAGCCTTAGCACCAACCCACCTGTATGATGACCAGTCTTAACTCTTAACTCACTGCTCGGAAGCCCGTTTCTCTTGAAAACTTGGGGGCGGGGGGTGTTGGGGGTGGGGAGCCCTGGGTTTACCCAGTTCCAGTGAGCGAAAGTATATCAAAAGTACAGAGTGCTTCCTTGCTCAGTCGCTTCAGTCAAGTCCGACTCGTTGAGACCCCATGAACTTACAGCCCACCAGCTTCCTCTGTCCATGGGATTCACCAGGCAAGAACACTGGAATTCGCTCCCTTCTGGAATGAACAGAGTAGAAGGTACAAAACGAGCCTCGCTTGATGTAGGTGTCAGTGAGAATAGAACTCCACTTTTTTTGTATTTACACGAGCGTTGGTTAGGTGGTTGGGCCAGACGTCAAAATGTGTTCTCGGGACCATCATTCATGCTCCTGAAGTTGGTTAATGTGGTTATCAAAAAAGGGAGCACTCCTTTGCCTTTGTTAAACCTTCCTTAGTCCCCCATTTTATTTATTTCGTTAGTTTTCTGGGTTCCCCTGTGCTGCCTTCCATGTGGGAATGGTTATTTACATTTGCTTCCTTTTCTGCTTGAGTGAGTTCCTGATTAGTTAGGGTGTTTTCAGGCGTTCTTTGCAACTTTCCCGTTAAGCCATTCCTGAACTTGTACTTAAACGTCCCTCTTAAAGTGATAGAATGTTCGATATGATGGGACTGTAGAGATCTTGTCATCCCAATTCTTTTCATCCAAGGAGTCTTTTTATTGTTTTTATCTATGGACCCCATATCTTGAAAGATTTTTGACACTTAAATGAAATCACATACATCACTGTCATGGATGTAATGCTAATACGCAATAAAGCTACATAAGTGTACAAACACGAGGCACTGTTCCCTGGAAATGGTTGCTTAATTTTGGCTGTCGTTCTTCTGATCCAAGGTTGATCACATGCTGGGAGAATTAAATCAGATATTGCAAAAAAAAAAAAAAAAACCCAAACAGATAAATAACTCTGCTAACAGTATACAGTCTACCAAATCACATCTTGGAAATTTCTATGATGTCATCAACAGCAAATTAGAATTTCTGATCAGCACATGATAACCAGTGTTAGCCTGCAGGGTTGATTTAATGCCTGCCAAAAGTAAAGAAACTTGACATTTTATTTAATTGCAATTTCTAGAAGGCTTTCTGAAATGTTGTGAATAGCTTGTGCCCCCCCTTCCTTCCCTCCAGTTCAGTTAAGCCACTTAGTTGTGTCCAACTCTTTGTGACCCCATGGACTGCAGCACGCCAGGCCTCCCTGTCCATCACCAACTTCCGGAGCTTACTCAAACTCATGTCCATCGAGTCAGTGATGCCATCCAGCCATCTCATCCTCTGTCATCCCCTTCTCCTCCTGCCCTCAGTCTTTCCCAGCATCAGGGTCTTTTCTAATGAGTCAGTTCTTCGCATCAGGTGGCCTAAGTATTGGAGTTTCAGCTTCAACATCAGTCCTTCCAATGAATATTCAGGAATGATTTCCTTTAGGATGGACTGGTTGGATCTCCTTGCAGTCCAAGGGACTCTCAAGAGTCTTCTCCACACCCCAGTTCAAAAGCATCTATTCTTTGGCGCTCAGCTTTCTTTATAGTAGGCTTCCCTGGTGGTTCAGAGGTTAAAGCGTCTGCCTGCAATGCAGGAGACCTGGGTTCGATCCCTGGGTCAGGAAGATGCCCTGGAGAAGGAAATGGCATGAGGAGCCTGGTGGGCTACAGTCCATGGGGTTGCAAAGAGTCGGACACAACTGAGCGACTTCACTTTCACTTTCACTTTCTTTACAGTCCAGCTCTCACATCCATACATGACTCTGAAAAACCATAGCTTTGACTAGACGGGATTTTGTTGGCAAAGTAACGTCTCTGCTTTTTAATACGGTGTGTAGGTTGCTCATAACTTTCCTTTCAAGGAGGAAGCGTCTTTTAATTTCATGGCTGCAATCACCATCTGCAGTGATTTTGGAGCCCCCCCAAAATAAAGTCTCTCACAAAGTTTCCATTGTTTCCCCATCTATTTGCTATGAAGTGATGGGACCAGATGCCATGATCTTAGTTTTCTGAATGTTGAGCTTTAAGCCAACTTTTCCACTCTCCTCTTTCACTTTCATCAAGAGGCTCTTTAGTTCTTTACTTTCTGCCATAAGTGTGGTGTCATTTGCATAGCTTTCCCTCCAGTTTAAAGCTAATCCTTCTCTGCTCTGAATCTCTTCCTGTCCCCCTTTCTTGGGAGTGTTGATGACCCCATCAGTTATCCCTATGTCAGTCATTCTCTTTCTGTGTCTTCTTTAAACTCTTTGTCTCTCCTGGACATTTCCCTTCTACTAATAACTTTATTTTGTTAGTGAAGCCCATCCGTGGACTGTGTTTCTTTGTGTTTAACTCTCCATCTAGTTCCTTCTCTGACAAGCTCTAGGAAGGATAGTGTTGACTTTTCAGTCTTCACTTGCTCTACTCCCATTCTCTCTTCTAAATAACTCAAATATGTTGCCTCCTCTCCATTCCCTGGTTGTTGCCTTGCTTAAGGCATGATATCTTGCTGGAACTTTTTATCCTTTAAACTTTTCTCCCTCATGTCTGGCTCAAAAATTCAATCTTACAGCTTCCTGCCATTCCTCTAACCAGACTGAACTTTCTTAAATATAATAATGCTAAAAACTAGTTAGTGGCTCCATGTTTATTTGCCAGAATGTTAACTAATGCTCAGCAGATTATCTCAATGCTAATATTATAAAAAAAAAAAAGAAACGATCTAATAGGAGACAAAATGAAAAATACTGACCACACTTTACTCCTGCCCTTCTATTTTTTTTTTCCTTTTTAACCAAATATCTATTTCCTGTTGTAGCACAGGAGGTCATGAGGATAAAGAAGAGAGCAAACAGGTTCGAAAAGGACCAGCACCATAGGAGAAGCACAGTTCTGAGGTGAAAATATTTTGATATAAACTGTTCCTGCTCTACTGTGTCCATTTTGTTGGGATTTTAAAATTTGGGTATAATTGACATTTGGAGTTGTATTAGTTTCTAGCATACAATGTGATTTGATATTTGTATATACTGCAAAATCATAACTGGTTAACATTTGTCACCATGCATATATACATAAAGAATCTGCCTGCAATATAAGAGATGTGAAGATGTGAGTTCTATACCTGGGTTGGGAAGATTCTCTGGAGAAGGAAATGGCAACCCACTTTAGTATTCTTGCCCAGAAAATCCCAGCAGAAGAGCCTGGCAGGCTGCAGTTCATGGGGTCGCAGAAGAGTTGGACGTGACTGAGTGACTAAATAACAACATATATACATGGTTACAGGATTTTTTTTCTTATGATTAGAACTTTTAAGATCTACTCTTTTAGCAACTTGCAAATATGCAATACAGTGTAATTAACTATACTTCCATTCTGACTTGAGAAATTCTTTCTCTTCTTTTCCCAAATTTTTTTCTCTTCTTTCTTCTTTGTCCTTGATTGTATCAGTAAAATTTCATTTGAGAATCTGGTATCATAAGTTTCCCTTCTTTATTTTTACCTATAAACTGCTCCCTCTTCACTGTATATGCAGCGTGTAAGCTCAATTACTTCCTATTTAAAGCATCTTCCTTAATTCACCACACAATCTCTTCTCCCTTAACTGTCAAATTTCTGGCCTGATCTTTTCTCAACTGTTTATTCGTTCTTTAAATACTTGAAAACTGACTTCTACTCCTATTACTTTACCTACACTACTTTCTTTAGCTCTCATATTATCCAGCCATACTAAAGTATAAGCCAAAAAACATTATGTATGTGTTGCTTTTTTCTTACTATTAATATCATTCACTTAGCTTGAATACTTTTTCTCCTGTACCTCATATGCTACTTATTTAAAACCTTTCTTCTTCCCCCCTTCCCACCCCCCCACCCCTTCCTTCAGCCTTAGTAAGGTATAATTGACAAATAAAATTGTTTATAGGGTACAAAGTAATGATTTGATATAACCATCCTTTGTGAAATGATTAACACAATCAGAAGAACTTTCTCCTGTAAAGACCTGCAACACTGTGCCTCTTCGCCAAGGCTCCTTGTGGGAATATGGCTCTTTCCCTGCACGGGGTTTGTCATGGTACTTTTGTTTCTGGGTATGCTTCAGTGTGCATGCAGCAACAGACAGCACCCAATCAGAGTAGGTATTATATCTTCCTTCCTTGTGCATGTTGTGTTTATTGGGAAACCACCAGTTCTTTTGGGCTATATCCCACTGTGCCTTGTAATCTGCTCAGTTAATGTGTTTATCTCCTTCTTCTTCATTCCTTTCCCCTCCAGATTTTGTGCAGTGGGGCACAGGGAATTAGTACGTTTTGTTTGATTTGTAGGGAAAACTTGTGAAAGACTTAGAAATAGACCAAGATATTAGGGTTGTCTTCAATGGGAAATTGGGCATTGTCCAGCTTATCTGCTTCTGTCCGGTTTCTGAGTCTTTTATTGTCTTTGAATTATTTTGCATTGCTGTAAGTTATATAATACTTATAGTAATGCAAATGATTCTTGCCCATAGAAATGCAAATTGTATCTCATTGGGATTCAGTTGATTATTGCTCTGTGGATATTGAGCAGTTTTGAAGTTTTACATTTGTTAAGCAAATTTATTTCACCATTCCTAATGCCCAGATATATGAGATTCTTTGAATTCTCTTTTGAACCAATTGTAATGTCTTCTGGTTCATTCATTAATTAGTGAATTAAATTAAAGCTTTGACACATGTTAATTTTATGTTATGAAAGTCATGCTATATTCTCTTCTTTTTTTATATATATTCTCTTCTAAAAATTATCTTTTAATACATGAATATGCCTTGAACTTAATAAATATTAATATTTCTTAAGTTCAGATCAAAGATCATTTTAATGAAGAACATTGGAAAAAATTGAGACACCTTTCTTAGAATTTTTAAGACTATAGGATACAGATGTATTTTTCAAAGTGAATTTGGCTTGTTTGAACAAATGAACAATTTCCTATGCAAGACTGAGAAACTTGCTTTTATCACAATGAATTTTAATATTGGCCTTTTGATTTTTTGACTGAGTGTACCCCAAACAAAACAAAAGCCAAATATCTGATTTGTGTGTATTTAAATGTCAAAAAAACTAATACAAAATAGTAAGAAATTATGAAGTATTACACCGTTATTTTATTACATGCTTTTAGTTTTTTTTTTTTTAATCTGGAAGATCTCACCTTAAAAATTATACAGATCTCAGTAATCATTTGGAAATTGTATAAAGTATAAGTTTATATACAATATTGTAGTCTTCACTATCATGTGTAAGAAACATATCCTGATTGGGAAACAGCTCGAAGTCAACTTTAAAGTCTCAGGTCCTTTCTGTCTAAATTCTCTGTTTACCCCAATTATATTCTGGTTCTCACACCATTTCAGCGTCTCTTTGAACTTTTCTTCTGCTACCAGTTGTGGTGTTTTCCACAGTTATCTGCACTATTGAGAAAGCTCTTCATTCCCTACCTTGGTAGAATCATTCACTTCGCTGTTTGCACAAAGGTGAAAGCAGAAGAGATAGGGGGGAAAATGTGGACAGATCAGAGAGGTTTTAGCAGTAAAACCTGACAGAACATGCCAGTGGATTGCCTGTGGGAAGATAAGGGAGGAAGAGAATCGGGTGATTTCTGTTTCTGCTTGAGCAACTGGTGGCTTCAGGGATCACTTACCTACGTGGGAAAGATTGTCAGAACAGTTCTTCAGTTTCTTCTTACTTACATCAAAGCCCAGACAATCCAATACATATTAAATTTTCACATGTGAAATTCTGCCCTACGCCTCTGCCATCTTCAATACCCTTTCTCCAGGACAGAAACATGTATCATCCACTTTATTCCCAAATTACAGAGGTTTTTCTTAGGTGAAATCAGTTTCCTATCAACAGTTAACAAATAAAGGGAGACAAGGATGATAGTATAACAATAATTTTGCCCTGAGTCTTACTCAGTGGCTGAGACAAATTCTCCTTTCTGTAGAGTAGCTATTTTAAATTAGCTGGAAATTCACAGTTCGCTGCTTTGAAAAAATCCCTTAGGGAAGGCAAATATTAATATCTCCCCTTTGTTTCTAGGGTGCAGGATGTTAACCATTGATCAGATCAAAGTGGGGCTACTTAAAGAGAAGAAAAAAATTCTAAATGACCTGCCTGGTTTGTTTCACACAGCCTTCTGGCCCAAGTGGTACTGACATTTTCATTAAACAGGTTAAGGAAAACAGTAGAGGTTAATTGACTTAGTGGTGTCTCAGCTGAAACAGACAAAACTGCCCAAGGCCTCAGGTAAGTCTAATGTTGTTAGCAGTGTTCTGGCCTTCCACTTTACACACTCTCACCTTTGAACGTCCATAAACAAATTAGGATCGCTTCATGTATAATGCTGTGGAACTCACAGAGTTGTGTGAAAATGTATTAGGTAATATCTGTAAAGCACTTTAAATGATTTATTCTTTAGCCAGTTTTTCCTAAGGGATACTTTGTCTCACAGGCTTCTAATTGCCATCTAGCTAGATGATAAAGAGCAGTCTTCAACTAAATACTTAGTGGGTTGCAGGAGATGACTCATAGGTCTTTTACTCTGTGCACACAGAATATAAACTTACATTTCCCATCATGAAATTCTGCTTTTCTAACTAGCATATTTTTTGAGGTGACATTTAGATATCATTTTTGGTTTGCAGAAGTGGCAGGTATAACTTTGTGGTTGTTAGTGGAAAGTTTTTACTATGGGCGTAGAATAATGTAGTAAAAAAAAAAAGAAAAGCGTAGGCTTTGAAAGAACATTCGGGGTTTGACACCTGGATCCACCATTTACTAGCTAAACACTGTGGCAAATTGTTTTACCTGTTGAACTTCAACTTTCTTACTTGTAAAAAGAGGATAATAAGACCTATCACTCAAGGTTGTTTTTATGACTAAATGAGTAATGTATAGTTTTTGACACTTAGGTGATGCTTAATAAAAAATTCTTTCTTCCTTCAAAGTTCACTGTCACTGGTAAATTTGCCAGAAGTTTTCTTAAATTTGTTCTCTACTGGCTAGCATCTGTGTCATGGAGACTGAGTGTTTAATTAATAGAAAATAGCCCAGTCAAACATAGATACAGTCCTTTAGATAATTAAATAATCTTTGGTTTAGTCTGTTAGATAATACTCCAGTATGATAATGAGAGGTCCTATCACCCATCTTTTGCCTTATTTATAAATTTTTAATAATTTCTGCTTAACAGTCTGTTCTTTTGATCATAAATAACCTTTAGAGATCTATTTTTGATCGCACACACAAAGCGCTGGATTCATTATGCATTGGAGTGGTTGTTTACGTAGTTCAGCCAAAGGTATTAACTGTCTGTGTATGCCTACTTGAGGGTTCAGTACTGAGCAACCGTAGAGCCAAAGAATTAAATTCTGCTGAGTTTTTCCATTAAGAAATGTAAGATTCAAATAATTTAAAAGGATCTATTATTTTCTTCTATCCTAAGATTAGGAAACCAAGCCCAAGAAAACCTATCCACCCAAGCCCAAGAAAACCTATTTCACTCATGGCTTATAGATTCTGGTGAACTCTTTTCCACTTTATGTTCCAAGTATGCTGAAGTTCCTGGCCAGCAGTAAGTCTGTTGCTTCTGACTTGTGGGGCTTTAACCATAAAATAGGTACCAGCCTAGTTTTTTTAGGTGGGATTGTAGGCATTGCTTTCACATATAAAATACAACACTTGCTTGTTAATGATGAGATGTCCATATCTGATTGTAATTTATTTTCAAATATGACTCCCAGGTATGACTTTGTATGATGGTGTCAAAATCTTCAGTGTTGGGGTGCAAGACATAATCTTTTAATAAGAATTTGATACCTGGTGAAAGGAAGAGGAACCAGAGATCAAATTGCCAACATCCACTGGATCATCAAAAAAGCAAGAGAGTTCCAGAAAAACATCTATTTCTGCTTTATTGACTATGCCAAAGCCTTTGACCCTGTGGATCACAATAAACTGTGGAAAATTCTTCAAGAAATGGGAATACCAGACCACCTGACTGCCTCTTGAGAAATCTGTATGCAGGTCAAGAAGCAACAGTTAGAACTGGACATGGAACAACAGACTGGTTTCAAATAGGAAAAGGAGTACGTCAAGGCTGTATATTGTCACCCTGCTTATTTAACTTATATGCAGAATACATCATGAGAAATGCTGGGCTGGAAGAAGCACAAGCTGGAATCAAGATTGCCGGTAGAAATATCAATAACCTCAGCTATGCAGATGACACCACCATTATGTCAGAAAGTGAAGAAGAACTAAAGAGCCTCTTGATGAAGTGAAAGAGGAGAGTGAAAAAGTTGGCTTAAAGCTCAACATTCAGAAAACTAAGATCATGGCATCTGGTCCCATCAGTTCATGGGAAATAGATGGAGAAACAGTGGAAACAGTTTCAGACTTTATTTTTTGGGGCTCCAAAATCCCTGCACATGGTGATTGCAGCCATGAAATTAAAAGATGCTTACTCCTTGGAAGAAAAGTTATGACCAACCTAGATAGCATATTAAAAAGCAGAGACATTACTTTGCCAACAAAGATCCGTCTAGTTAAGGCTATGGTTTTTCCAGTAATCATGTATGGATGTGAGAGCTGGACTATAAAGAAAGCTGAGCACCGAAGAATTGATGCTTTTGAACTGTGGTGTTGGAGAAGACTCTTGAGAGTCCCTTGGACTGCAAGGAGATCCATCCAGTCCATCCTAAAGGAAATCAGTCCTGAATATTCATTGGAAGGATTGATGCTGAAGCTGAAACTTGGCCACCTGATGTGAAGAGCTGACTCACGTGAAAAGACCCTGATGCTGGGAAAGATTGAAGGTGGGAGAAGCAGGGGATGACAGAGGATGAGATGGTTCGATGGCATCACCGACTCAATGGACATGAGTTTGAGTAAACTCTGGGAGTTGGTGATGGACAGGGAGGCCTGGCGTGCCGCAGTCTATGGGGTTGCAAAGAGTCGGACAGGACTGAGCGACTGAACTGAACTGAAAGGAAGACAGCTGCTTTTTGACCTATGCAAGTAACTTTGGAGACTCAGTAAAGATATTTGGTTCTAAATTCTGAAGGAGGCACTGAAAGCTAGGAGCTATTTTTTTTAATGTTTCATTTTATGTTGAAAGTTACATTTGATGTTGAGAGTTAGAGAGCTAGACATAAATTGTTAATGCCAAGTAAAGTACTTCTTCACAAAAGCATCAGAAAATAGACAGTTAACAAATAAATGCTGTCAGTATTCCAAACCAAATAACTATAGTTAAACTTCCCGTATCAATTCATTTAGCTTTATGTACATATTTCTTGTTCTGCTGTATCTTGGGTCATCAGTCTGCTTTCATGAAGTCGTCTCACTCTGAAAAAAGAAAAGAGTCTTGAAAATCTCAACTCATTCCCAAATATATCTGACAGTTGTGCAAGCAATGTCATCTTTGTGCTCGAAAGTTGTTACTCATGAGCCTATTCATTGAACTATCATCAATTAAGAGTACAAAGTGTATTCTTTCCCATGAGATTCTGAGATTGTCCTTTGTTGAATATTAAAATTTTAACCTGTGAGCCTTTTGACAAGCATCAGAAGATAATAGGAGTCATCTGTCAATGAGACTAAATGATTATGGTTAATATATCGTGGTAACTAACAATGTCAAAGCCGAAGACAGTAAAATTCTTTACTAAATGTAGTATGTAATTTTTTGTAAGAATTTGATCAGTGTTTTTCCTGGGAGTAAGAACATGTTATAGACAATGACAGCACCGAGAAATCTCCAGGACCTTCCAATTCATTTTATAATGCATACTGTCTCCAAAACATATATGTGAATAATATTTTGTCTATATAGAAATTTACCCTATAACTTGACCACTCTTTTGATTGGTTCTTACAATATAGTTGAGCTAATCTAGAAGTACAGAACATGTCAAGAAAACAATTTGGGGGCATCACCTCTTTTTATAAAGCAAAAGAATAAATCGTCATGAATTTCCAGGGATCTTATGGAGAATTTCAAAGAAGTTTTATTTGTAATGAAAATCCTGAAAATTTTATTTTTCTGCATATAAGCTATTGTGGGAAAGCAAAATCAAGAGAGTTCTCAGAGGACATTAGGTAATGTATTAAGACAGGATCAAATGTGCCTGAGAAACAGTAAGTTGGCTAACTGTTAAGCAAACTGACAATACAATACAATATTCTAAATAAGAAGAAAGCAACACAATTGAAAGGAATCTTAGCTTTTTCAGAAATGAGGAGTATTATGTTTTTGTTGCCTAATAATAAAGTACTTGACAAAGTCTTCAGAAAACTGTTGTGTTAGGATGTGGAATTTCCAAAATGCAGACAGATCACACAGAATGTAAAAGAGTAGCTACTTACTACCCCTTGTAAAGAGAAGACTAAAGAGTTCAAGATAAACTTGAACTTTTAATATATAGAAAATAAAATTCTATATTTACATTAGAATTCTATTATTAAAATTCCATTATTTACATTAATATTATATTTAGCAGTAAAGGATTCATGAACTCCCTGCCCTACATTTTAAATTTTCTTATAAATAAACCCATCAAGACTCAGTGAACTTTGTCAAAATTTGAATCCATTTCATTATTTCTAGTTTGAGACAAATACAGTTTTTTCCTGCCAATGTATGTACTTTTCTATATTCAAAAATTTTCTTACACAATCCTTTTTTGTATTAAGGAAAAACCAGAGTTTCAAAGACAAGACTAGTCTCCTTTTCTTGAAAACAAAAACACATATCACTATCTTACATTCAGTTGTAATTTTCTGCTACTATTGCTTTAGCAGTCTTTGACTACCTATGTGGTTCATGACTCTCAGTCAAATTAACTGACTTCTGTTTCACAGAGAAAACTGGAAAGGAGTGTCAAAGAATCTCATACACATCAAATTAACAAAACTCATAAATACACACATAAAACCCTCTACAGTCCCCTACATCCATTTTCACCTTTATAAATTAGCAAAATAAATATAATCACTATCATGGCCAACATATTTAGCCACTATAAGAAACAAACACACACACACACACACACATATATATATACACACATACATATATATATAGTATACATATGTATACAATATATATATATGTTGGGTGACCACATTTCAGTTTAATATTTCACTCACTTAGAGATTTTCTATGTGTCCAAGGTTATTCATTAAAGAACTTGATTTAAGAATGTGTTGTGTGTTCCAGTCGTGTCCGACTCTGCGACCACATGGACCATAGCCCACCAGGCTCGTCTGTCCATGGGACTCTCCAGGCAAGCATACTGGAATGGGTTGCCATTTCCTTCTCCATGATTTAAGAATAGTCCAGGTTCTACTTTTAGAGCTAACCAATGAATTTGGTAAAGTTGCAGGATACAAAGTTAATACATAGAAATCTTTTTCATACAAAAGATCAGAAAGAAATTAAGGAAACAATCCCATTTACCATTGCAACAAAAAAAATGAAATGCCTAGGAATAAATCTACCTAGGGAGAAAAAAGACCTGTATGCAGAAAACTATAAGATACTGATGAAAGAAACCAAAGATGACACAAACAGATGGAAAAACATATCATATTCTTGGACTGGAAGATCCAATATTGTGAAAAAACTGACTGTGCTACCCCCCAAAATACACAGATTCAGTGCAATCCCTGTCAAATTACCAATGGCACTTTTCACAGAATTAAGACAAAAAAATCTTATAATTTTCATGGAAATGCAAAATTCTCTGGGTAACCAAAGCAATCTTGAGACAGAAAAACAGAGTGGGAGGAATCAGGCTCCCTGACTTCAGACTATACTACAAAGCTACAGTTATCAAGACAGTATGATACTGGCACAAAAACAGAAATATAGATCGATGGAGCAAGATAACAAGAGAAAGCCCAGAGATAAACCCATGCACCTATGGCCACCTAATCTATGCCACAGAAGGCAAGAATATACAATGGAGAAAAGACAGTCTTTTCACTAAGTGGTGCTGGGAAAACTAGATAGCTACATCTAGATTCTAAAAGAATGCAATCAGAACATTCTCCTAACACCATACACAAAAATAAACTCAAAGCAGAGCAAAGGACAACTACAAACAAGATGAAAGACAAGAATGGGAGAAAACATTTGCAAGTGAAGCAACTAACAAGGGGTTAATCTCCAAAATATACAAACAGCTCAATATAAAAAAATAAAAATTAAAAAATGGATGGAAGAACTAAATAGACTTTTCTCCAAAAAAGATATACAGATGGCCAACAAACACATGAAAAAATGTTCAGCATTACTAATTATTAGAAAATTGCAAATCAAAACTACACTGAAGTATCACGTCACCCTGGTCAGAATGCCCATCATCAAAAAAATATACAAACAATAAATGTTGGAGAGGTGTGGAGAAAAGGGAACCCTTTTATACTATCCATGGAAATATAAATTGATCCAACCACTATGGAGAACAGTATGAAGATTCATTAAAATACAAAAAATAGAACAATCATATGACCCAGCAATCCCATTCCTGGGCATAAACTTGGAGAAAAACCATAATTCAGAAAGGTACTTGTATCCCAGTGTTCATTGCAGCACTATTTACAATAACCAGGATGTGAAAGGAACGCCCATGTCCATCAACACAGGAATAAATAAGATGTGGTATGGTAGAATATACAGTGGAATATTACTAAACCATAAAAAGGAATGAAATTGTGCAATTTGCAGAGATGTGTCTAGACCTAGAGACAGTCATACAGAGTGAAGTAAGTCAGAGAGAGAAAAGCAAATCACTTACATGTGGAATCTAGAAAAATGATATTTTTGCAAAGCAGGAACAGAGACACAGGATATAGAAAATAAATGTATGGATACTAAGGAGGGAAGTGGGGGTAAGATAAACTGGGAGATTGGGATTGACATATATACACTACTGTGTATAAAATGGTCTTCCCAGGTGGCTTAGTGGTAAAGAATCCACCTGCCAACGCAGGAGACACAGGAGTTGCAGATCCGATCCCTGGGTCAGGAAGATCCCTGGAAGAGGAAATGGCAACCCACTCCAGTATTCTTGCCTGGAAAATTCCATAGGCAGAGAAGCCTGGCAAGCTGCAGTCCATGGGGTCGCAAAGAATCGGATGTGACTGAGCATGCAAATTTATAAAATAGATAACTAGTGAGAACCTGTTGTATAGCACAAGGAACTCAGTGCTCTGTGGGGACCTAAGTGGGAAGAAAATCATAATCTAAGGTTTTAGGATTAAATAAGGATCTTAAGTTGACATGTAACTATTTAGAAAATCACTTATCAGAATTATAATTTAAGAATTTATGTAGACCATTTGTATTTACATAGCTTAATGATTGGGACTGAGAACTGAGATCCTCTGTATCAGTTTGACCTAATATTTGTTCCAGGACATTCTTGTCCAGGAATATAAAAGCTGTAGCCAATTAACAGTTTCACTACTTGCTTCAGGAAATTCCTGAAAAGCGATTTATCTGTATAGTTTGTCCATCTGGCCAGACAGCTCTATCTCCTGTCAGGATAATAGACTGCTCACTTGGCCAAATAGGTAGCTTATAAAAAACATTGTTAAGACACATGTCAAGAAGCTGACTTTCTTTGTCTCTCAATCCTAAACTATTATGTCAAGGACTGTCCTGACTTCAACCATTTAAGCCCAGATCCCCAAGTCCTTCCCCAGTCTCCCCATTTGAGACGTCCTTAGAATCTCTCAAGGTAGTGTTCTCCCTTACTGCAGTGGGCCTAATAAAATTAACTTTGATTGATAAACAGAAACCGTGAGTTTAATAAATGTCCATTGCTTTAAGCTGAGAAGTTTGTGCTAATATTGTTATGCAGCAATAAACTCAGAAGACCACATTGATAAAACCAAGGGAGCATCATTGCTGTTTTCAACCCAAAAGTTATTAAACCAGCCTTGTTTATAAAAGATTAAGCCTTATTACATGAACTTAAGTTTTTATATTGACCTGCTTCTGATTTTGAGCTTTCTATAAGATTCATTTTAAAACCTAGTTTTACAAGTTTGATTTCTTTATTTCCTGAGAAATATGGGAATAATAAAGTTATATAAGTGCTTATTTTTCTTTCTGAGCCAATTAGAATGGCACTATTTGTATTTGAGAGACTTTATAGTTTATATATTCTAGAGACAGGAAAACATCAAAAATGATGAGAGGCAAAGGTCTTTCTCAGTGACATACACAGACTTGCTGAGAGATTGCAGCTTCAGTTCCATAGGTTCAATCATAGATTAACATTAAATGCAGAACCATAAATACTCATTAAAGCAGATCTCAAGGGATGTTCTACTTTCAGAGAGCATAAAATGCTTTCTTGACTGAGTACAGTTCACATATACTCCTCAACAAACAAATGCTGGCAAACCAGACTCTTTATCATCTCTTGCCTGTTTGTTCCCCATTATATTCTGAGCGAGATCACCTAATGATGAGATCATAAAAGCAGATTCCCAAATACCATTGTTACAATGAGGAAAAAATTGTTGACTGTGCATAAATGAACACAAGATGCTTTCTTGACTATGAAATCAAGACTGTCCCAGTGGTCCAGTGTATCAACTTGGTCCATGGGTACAGCTGTAAAGTTAGACAAGACTTGACTAGATGAATAGACTTGGCCAAGAACCAGAAAAAAGAAACAAAAAGTGTCTATGGTTTACTCAGGAACAATGATTTAGGCTGTTTTGATATCAAAGAATTTACATGGGGAGTAGGATGGGCAGAGGGGCCATGTTAACTGATAACCCCGAACCTTATCAAAAAGTACAAGTGTATCTTTGCTGAATGTGTTAAACTGTGCTTCTTTTTTTAAAAGGTAAAATTACAACTTTCACACAGATCTAAAAATGAGTTGATGTTAAAGATTTAATTAGGGCTTCCCTGGTAGCTCAGCTGGTAAAGAATCCGCCTGCTTCAGAATCAGACTTCCTCACCTAACTGTTCCCCATTATATTCTGAGTGAGATCCCCTAATGATGAGATCATAAAAGCAGATTCCCAAATATTGTTGTTACAATGAGGAAAAAATTGTTGACTGTGCATAAATGTACACAAGATGCCTTCTTGACTATGAAATCAAGACTGTCCCAGTGGTCCAGTGTATCGACTTGGTCCATGGGTGCAGCTGTGGAGTTAGACAAGACATGAATAGATGAATAGACTTGGCCAAGAACCAGAACAAAGAAACAAAGAGTTTCTATGGTTTACTCAGGAACAATGATTTAGGCTATTTTGATATCAAACAATTTACATGGGGAGTAGGATGGGCAGAGGGGCCATGTTAACTGATAACCTTGAGTGTTAAAAAGTGTTAAATTTTGCTGAATGAGTTAAACTATACTTCTTTTTTTAAAGGTAAAATTACAGCTTTCACACAGATATAAGAATAAGTAGATTTCAAAATTTTAACTCATTAATGGGAAACTGTTGAGGTATTATAAGTTCAAGGTAGGATTTAAGAAAAAGATATTTGCAAATCAGGAATAGTGAAATAAATATGCAAATCAAAGTAATTTTGGCCTCAAGGGGGCAGGTGGGAAGGGTGGAAAGTTAGTTGACTCTCCACCAGGTAGAACTTGCACAATTATAGACAATAATTATTGTGCATTGTTACCAGTTATCTACAACTTACAGAGCTGTAAGATAACTCAAGAATAATGAAAGGCTAGAATCGGAAACCTGGAAAGATGTGATCTAAATAGTACATACTCTTTTACATTGAAGCATAATTTTTTCCCTACTGTGAGCTTGACTGGCTTAATAATGGGAAAAGGAGGCAAAGCAGACTTGAGATCTGCTTTGGGAGTAGAAACTATGCAACTGGTAGTTGCTCAGATGTAGCAGTGAGTGGGAAGGAGACGTCAAAGATCATTCATTACATGTGTGGTGCTTGCCACAGTGTTCAGTGGTTGATTCACAGGGGCTAGGATAATAACCTGTAGGGTGCTGGGGTCAATGAAAGGAAAAATGAGGGAACTATTTTAAGAAGGGGTCATTTTAGAAACTCATTTGTGATCATAAAGAGGTCTTTTGGTAGTGATGGGGAGGATTGCATTATGCGTAGACCCACCCTTTTTAAGGCCACATGAGATAATCATACAGCCTAAGTGAAAATGGTGTGCTTACTCTGCCTGGAAGCTCCTGGATAAATCCTTTAGCTTCCTTTTGTGGAATTGACTCAGAGTATATCACCTTTCTTGGTGCACTTGGTCAGGAATCACTTGTGGACCTACAAACAATTTAAGTGGGAATTTAGGAAATTCCTAAAGGGAATCACAGGAGTCAATGCTCATTACTTTTCTTTTTCCCCAGTGTGAATTTGATAAGAGAATATTCTAAGGGAGGAAAAAAGTAGGGGGAACTGAAGATATATTACCCTTTCTTCTAAAAGTTTGAGAGAAAAGGCAATTATATGACCAGGAACCTTTTTCGTATTTAAAATATGAAGAACTCTAGGTTCTTTGTTTGTAATAAACCATATTACTGTTTGCTTAGCTTAAGGTCCTTTGAAACTCAGTTTTAAAACCAACGTCTGCTCTAAACTTGCTGTTCTGGTTTCCCAACATTCCACAATTTCACCTTAAATTAACATATATTTTCTGTTTATCCAGTATATGAACATGAGCTACTATATATCTTTGTTCCTTAAGGAAGGAAGGACGAAAGGAAAGGAGCAAAGACAGTAATGGAGAAAGAGAGAAAAATAGGAAAAATGTGTGTGTTGGGGGGGGGGTGCGACACTGAATCTAGTTGCAGTTTGATCACTAACTTGCTACAACAGAGTTAGTCTGATCACTACTGTAGATCTAGGATCTCCGTGTTTTGAGCACTGAGCAGCACCAAACCACAACTTTCCTTAAGCTTCACTGTTGTTTCTTTCATACCATCAGTTGGTCGGTATTATTCAGTGCCTCATATGTGCCAAGTCATGTACAGGAGGCTAGGGGTGTGCTAGTAAATTAAGGCATCTCTGCCCTGTTTAGAGATTTGCTCTTATGGGAGGTACTGAAAAATAAACACGCATAAGTAAAAGCAAGTTTAATATAGGATACCAAGTAAAGGAGACCTTTCTTGTTACTCCTATACTCATGATTTAGAAGCCAAGTGAAAGTGACTCAGTTGTGTCTGACTCTTTGCGACCCCATGGACTATACATGGGGTATAGTTAATGGTTAATTAACCTGGAATGGTTAATCTTTCCCTTCTCCAGGGGATCTTCCCAACCCAGGGATGGAACCCAGGTCTCTCGCATTACAGGCAGATTCTTTACCAGCTGAGCCACAAGGGAAGCCCAAGAATTCTGGAGTGGGTAGACTATTCTTTCTCCAGTGAATCTTCCCAACCCAGGAATCGAACCAGGGTCTCCTGCATTGCAGAGGGATTCTTTACCAATTGAGCTATCAGGGAAGACAAATCTGAGGTTAAAAAAATGTATTGAGTGCTTCAGATTCTAAAAACAACAGCAGAGAACTGGGGACAGATGTCCCATCAAGGCTTGGTCTGCTCCCCTTTCAGTCTCTCTTAGAGGGGATTAAAGAGGAAAGGAGAGAGAAAGAGAGAAGCAGCTGTCTGAAGTGAGAGTGACTGGCATTTGCTTCTCTTCTACTTGGTGGAACTGAGGAGGTATCTCCTAAAAGTCAAGTGAGTGTTCGTTAACTCCAAGAGCCAAGTCAGAGGAGCTGCACAAAGCTGCCTGTAGAGGTTGGGGGCATCTGCAAGAAAGTGAGACTGCATCTTGTTTTGTATTGGATCATCGACTTATGCATGTTGTTGACCAGCCTCTGTGTCATTTTAACATAGAAGGGAAAAAATTGGAAACAAATGACGGAACAGAGAGAGGAAGTAGGCTGTCCTTGAACCTTTGCATGGCAAGGATATGAGAGGTCTGCAGTTCAAGAAGACACACTAAACTGTACACGGACTCAGGCTGACCTTCTGGTACCTCACCTGGTGAGTAAGTTTTGATACCAGGAGCTTTGTAATATACCACTAGAACAGCTGCTGTGCGAAGGTTGGAAGACGTGAGCTGGAGGGAGACTAAATGAAGGATCTCTGTGGGTTTTCTGAAGAACCAGCAGTTGGAGACTGTTTGCAAGGAGAGCATGAAGGCTAGTGGTTCTTACCCAGAGACACCTCAGTGACCAAGAGAGAACCATGACAAGCAGCCTGTTCCCCAAGATCTTGGCCATCTTTCCTGGTTTTCTTCCACTTTCACTCCCAATTCCAGAAGCCCCAATATTGGTAGAAATGGAGAGGAACTGTGAAGGAACATCCTGAGAAGGAGAATGAGACTTAAAAATGAACTAGACTGAGTTGTAATAACTAGAAGCAACCCAGCATCTTTGAGAGCTGCCTGAGTTATTGTTAAGAGGCAGGAAAGGAAAATTGAACAATGCAAGCTTGAAGCCAATGATTGGAAAAAAAAAAAAAAAACTTCTTTCAAGCTTATTCCTCTGTAGAGTTCAGACTGTAAATAAACCACTTACAAAGAAGGGGGACAGTTTTGTTTGGTGTTTATGCTGTGGAGAAAATAGAGTAATGAGTAGAAAGTAACTATGAAGATTAGTTTGGGTAGGAGGCCACTTTAGCTATGGTGATCTAGGAAGCCTCTTTGGGTTGAGAATTTCCATAATGAGAAAGCCATTTATTCCAAACTCAGGGGCAAAAGTGTAAAATGACCCAAGGTAAGATTAAAAAAAATTCAATATGGCTAGAGTTTAGATAGTTAGGCACTGATAGAAAATACTTCTGGTAAAACAGGCAGAAAGCCAAGTAACAGGAGGCCTTGTAGGCCATGGTAAAATATTTTGATAGCAATTTTGCTTTCCTCAAAAAATTTTCAAACATTTTCTTGGACTTAGCTTCTTTGTATTATAGAAGACTCTGAATTTGTTAACATAGTTATATTTGATGGGTCACACATACCATATAGTTCTAAATACTTCTGGTCTCAGAAGTAAGAAAATATAAATATATCTTACATTTGTTCTCTTATGACCATAATGCTGCTCCTTCATATTGTTATAAAAAATTCTGCTATTCGATCTTTCATCTCATTCAACTCTTTCTTGTTGAATTCTTGGCCATCATGGGGATGTACATAGTTAAGTAGTTATAACTGGTAACTAGCTTCCCTTGTAGTTCAGATGGTAAAGAGTCTACCTGCAATGTGGGAGACCCGGTTTGATCCCTGGATTGGGAAGATCCTCTGGAGAAGGCAATGGCATCCCACTCCAGTACTCTTGCCTGGAGAATCTAATGGATGGAGGAGCCTGGCAGTCTACAGTCCATGGGGTCACATAGAATGGGACACGTCTGAGCGACTTCGCTTTCTTTCTTTTCTAGAGGACTGAAATGATGGGTCCAGGCTTTGTAAATAATTCATATTAATCATACCCAAAGAAAAAAAGAACAAACTATTAATTTGATAGCAAATGGAAAATGTGTGGAAAATAATGAAATCACGGCAGCTAAAAGTTCTCCTCTTTGATGGGTATGATTTAACTCCCAGAAGAGTAAACCTTTTCCTCTTGGACTTAGCTATAAACTCCAGAGATGGAGTCTCTCCCAGGAGCAGTGCCTGTTGTCTCTCGTTAGAGCCAGTTCTTCCATAACCACATTCTAGCAGCAATGTTCTGGGCTTCTTCTCTAATATGAACTGAATGTATGGCAAAAACCACCACAATATTGTAAAGTAATTAGCCTCCAATTAAAAAAAAAACAAACACAAAACAACTTCTTTCTGCTACACTTATGCAAATAGTCACTCTGAATCCAACATGACCCTTTTTAGTTAATCCTGGAACATTAACCATCACAGCTGTCTCATGGAAGAAACAGAAAATTTCTGTCAGTATGGAAATAACTGTAAAACTCACGATAAACGAAGACTTGTGAATAGTATATCAGTTATTGCAGTCATCATTATAGCAGTATATTTCCTTGGGTTCTTATGGGAAATTACTTTCTTTGGCACATTCTTGGGAATTATTTCCTATGTTCCATTAGCCCTGCGGGATGACATCCTAAACCGACGGATGCAGTTCTGTTGTTTTGTTAGCTTGCTCCATAACTGCTCTTAGGGCTCCTTGTTTGAATGCATATTGCATTCTCTTTGAATATCACCTGAGAATATGATTCATGGTTTAGCCTTAATGTTTTCCAAAAAGCACCTGATGAATATGAAAGAAGCTGGTTCTGGTGGAAAAAGTAATGAACAGCAGAGCTGGTGATCCTTGCTCTAGTTTGTGACCCCACTGTTAAAGATATGACCTGTGGAAAGTTACTTTATACAGCATTTCTTTCTTTCACCTGTAGCTTATTTTTTAAAATCCCCTTCAGTTTAGGTTTTCTATTACCCTAAGATTCTTCAGCATTTAGTAAATATTAACTCTGTAACTAAAAATCCTGTTGGGGAGACAAAATTGAAGTACAGAAATTGTGGAAAATATATAATCAATTACTCACATATACTATGTTAATGAGGGATATTGATTGCACACAACAGGAGTCCACTGATTAAGCAAAAACTGAGGTTGTTGCAAAAGCTATCAGGGACTCTCACAATCAGTTGGAGGCTAGGTCAGGGACCAGGCTTGGGGAAAGGGAGGATTCCAGGGAACTCTGTAGAGCAGAGAAGTGGGAAGTGCAGTCTTGTCAGGATTCTGCTGTTGGGTTGTCACCCTGAATATACCTATCAACCATTTGTTTTATTCTTCCATTACTTGTTCATAATATAGGATGAAAGCATTCAGTGGGCTGATGTTAGGTCGTGAGCCCACCCTCAGGGTGTATTTAGAGATAGGAGCCTGACAGATGGCACAGTTATTCTCTAACTGTGATAAATACACAAAGAAGAGAACTTATTTGCTAAAAGGATATTAGAGTGCTATTAAGAAGTAGAATGTGCTTAGTTGCTCAGTTGTATCTGACTCTTTGCCACCCCATAGCCTGTAGCCCATCAGGCTCCTCTGTCCATGGGGATTCTCCAGGCAAGAATACTGCAGTGGGTTGTCATGCCCTCCTCAAAGGGATCTTCCAAACCCAGGGATCAAACCCAGATCTCCCACATTACAGGTGGCTTCTTTTACTGTCTGAGCCACCAGGGAAGCTTAAGAATACTGGAGTGTGTAGCCTTTCCCTTCTCCAGGGGATCTTTCTAACCAAGAAATCAAACCAGTGTCTCCTGCATTGCAGGCAGATTCTTTACCAGCTGGGCTACCAGGGAAGCCCAAGAAGTAGGATGGCTAATGACAAATGTCCACTGTGTATTAAATTGCTGAGGCTAGAGAAGCTAGTTCAGTTTATACTGGAAGTATTGAGAGACTTTATAGAAAAGGTTGGATAAATAGATGTTGAGATGAAGTCCATGAAGGGAGATTTAAAATGCTTCACCGAAGAATCAAACACAAAGATAAATATACAGAAGCCATCAAAATTCAGTCTGTAGGATTTTCAGTGTTGTATCTAGTCCACTACATTGCATCTTTTAGTTCTCAGAAGGGCTTTATGGTCCCTTATGGGAAAAGGAACAGTGTAACTCTTGACACAATCTATTCTCTAAACCTAGTAACAATGTATCTTCTCATCAGAGATCACTTGTTTTCCAAAGCTCTGCTAAGAATGCAGTTACATTTCCCTGGGCACTGAGGAATTTATGGTTCCTCAGTTTCCCCATCCATTCAGAAGACATGTCATCCCCTATGTTATAAAAATAATAAGCACAAAATATATGTAAAAAGAGCTAATGCTGGTGCCATTTAGTTGCTAACTCTTGTCCGACACTTCATGACCCCATGGACTGTAGCATGCCAGTCACTCTGTCCATGGGATTTCCCAGGCAAGAATACTGGAGTGGGTTGCCATTTCCTTCTCCAGAGAGTCTTCCTGACTCAGGGATTGAACCTGTGTTCTCCCGCTTGGCAGGCAGATTCTTTACCACTGAGCCACCTGGGAAGCCCTAAAAGAGCTAATACAAGACAGAAGAAATCATACACATTTATTGTGGTTATCATTTATTATTGTGTAACATTTTTTTCTTCTCCCTTTTAACCAAGATTTTGCTGATTAATTGGAATAGGGTGGTTTACATGGTAATATTGCTCACGTTTCTAGTGACAGAAGCATACATACTCTTCCCACAAGATTCTATGGCTGTGCATGGCAGCCATAGATTCCTCTGATTAACCAGTCTCAAAGGCTATTGATGACCAGTAGGCCTACATCTGAGACTTATGTAGCTAAGACTGTTTGTGTTTAAATTTTTAACTCTCCTTTGACTGTAAGATTGTTAGATCTTATTTCATTTTTCATAAATAAAAGTGAAACCTTTTTTGATAGCAACTCGAGAACAAGCAATGACCCTGATTGTCTCTGTCTCAACACAATTTCAAATAGACACCTAAAACATACTTCACATATAACATTTTCATGACTGAACTTGGGGATTCCTCTGTGCTGAGCACACATATTAGGGACTCAGTAAATATTGGTTGATTTAATTCAGTATACACCTGGAAACTGATAAAGAGGTGCTTCTTCGTGTTGGCTGCCATGAAATTACATTACGGTTGTTTGTGGTAGTCCTGTGAAGCAAAGTTTTCACTTTCCCCTAGAAATAGTTGGAAAAGCAAACAACTGTCTAGATAACATGGGTAAACATGAATAAAATACATTTACAGTATCCTACCTTGATGACGGATTTGCAAATCTGTCTGCTTAAATGTTCAAGAAAGAGAAAAATTGCACAGGAAATAAAAACCTGTGTATTTTCCTATCAAAACTGGTGAAGGTAAGCATGTATGGTAAATTGGAAAAAGCGTGTAAAAGTCTGGGGTTTTTTTTTTTTTTTTTTTTTTTGGAATGTTATCTTTTATGTATTAGTTTGCTGTTCTTGGTGGCAAAATAGGGGCAAAGATTATTGACTATCCCTTTTTTAATTTCGTTTTTCTTGCTGAAAGTGACAGTTGGCAACTGACACAAGTGGGATGAGGAAACCACGAAGGTGCATTTTCCCCCAGCTAGATGTGAAGAATGTGTTCTGTTTGTAATGCATGTCTGCCCATAAAGCTGACTAGGATGCCAGTAGTTGTGGGCTGCCCTGGGATTTCTTTGGAAGGAATGATGCTAAAGCTGAAACTCCAGTACTTTGGCCACCTCATGAGAAGAGTTGACTCATTGGAAAAGACTCTGATGCTGGGAGGGATTGGGGGCAGGAGGAGAAGGGGATGACAGAGGATGAGATGGCTGGATGGCATCACTGACTCGATGGACGTGAGTCTGGGTGAACTCCGGGAGTTGGTGATGGACAGGGAGGCCTGGTGTGCTGCGATTCATGGGGTCGAAAAGAGTCGGACATGACTGAACTGAACTGAAGGTTAACTCAGATGCACAGGAGGCATAGAAACGTGAAGACAGGTCCAGGCTGTGAGAGGTGTGTTGTCAGGGCCAAGCCAGCAGCTGGCTCTGCAGACACCTCACAGAACCCTGTGAGGGGGCTTTATTTTGGTGAATTTATTACAGTAAGTGATCTGGCTCTGACTTGTCTAGGCTTGAAGCCCTGAAGCTTTACTCATTTCATGAAATGGATGCATTTCTTCGTGATGGTTTCATGTAAACCATGTTCACAAGGTTGATATCCAAAATGTAGTGCCAATGTATTAATTTTTAATGGGAAGTGGCGTTGTCATACTAGTTAGAAAGCTATAGTCTCTGATCTTTCTTTAGATAATTGAACATGAGATGTAAGATTATAACCTGAAGCTTATTTGATGAATATGAAATCAGTACAAAGGGAATTGGTTAAATAAACCATTCCTTAACTATTAATGCATTCAGAACACAGTCAACTTAACTGGCCTGAGAGCTTTTCTTCTCTCTTTTATATCTCTTCTTGTTAGTCATTGTGTCCTAAGCTTGCTTAACCATTTAAGGTTCATAGTCCCTCATTTCGCAGTCTCAGGGAAAACTGTAATCCTTCATGTAATGACTTCAAGAGAATTTTACTTTTAACTTTCACTGGTTATCATTTGAGCTTCCCTGGTGCCTCAGACAGTAAAGAATCCACCTGCAATGTGGGAGACCTGGGTTTGATCGCTGGGGTGGGAAGATCCCCTGGAGGAGGGAAAGGCTAAAATGTAGTGTTAGTCGCTCAGTCATGTCTGACTCTTTGTGACCCCATGGACAATAGCCTGCCAGAGAATCCTCTGTCCCCGGGATTCTCCAGGCTAGAATACTGGAGTGGGTAGTTATTCCCTTCTCCAGGGGATCTTCCCAAACCAGGGATTGAACCTGGGTCTCCCACGTTGCAGGCAGATTCTCGACTCTCTGAGCCACCAGGGAATATCATTTATAAACTAAAATATAAATTAAGATTACAAGTACAGTTTTTAAAACTTATATATAGGTAGCACATAGAAGTCACAAGTATTCTCCGAATACTTGCAAGTTAAGCAAATTAAGTAATACTGAACTTCTGAAAAAATGAGTGGACTATTCTCCACTATTAAAGAAAACTAGGAAGCGATTCGTCTAATCTCAGTTTTTGTAAGTGGGATTTCCTGAGGGTGTTCAAGGTAAAACGGTTGGTTGCAGAGGAGTCTGTGTTTGAGGGAAGGCAAGCATGGTCCAGTTTGAAGGAGAATCCTTTGCTTAGGTAAAGGGGAGAGGAGTGAGCTTATATTTCTGAGAAGAGAAGCAAGAAAGAGGGAACCTGTTTGTTGGGAGGGAAGGTTTTCCAAATGCAGTGGGAAGGATACATGCTTTGAAGTCATACAAACTTGTGCTTGAATCCCATCTTATTACTTACCAATAGGGTAATGGTCGACATTTGCACAGCTTCTCTGCTTGAGTCTTATCAGTATAATGAGGGAAGAAGACATCTAGGTTACAGCATTTATTATAACATCAAAGGAAGTCACATGAACAAAGTGCCTAAACCGCTGTGGTGTTCAAATGCTGCTTTCCTTCTTTTCCTAACCCATGATGTTTAATTGTAACCAGATTAGAAAAGAGGACTTCCAGGATAAGACCTTTTTATTCTAGTTGATTGAAAGTTTCTCTTCTCTTAATGTGATCACCCTGGTAAAAAAAAAACTAGAGAAGAGCTCTTTCACGCCTTGTCTGCAGACATCCCTGCCGGCAGTCTCTTTCCCTGATTCGCTTAGTGTACTTACCCTTGCTGTGATCACTGATAAGAGAGGAGATTGGTTCAATTTGGCGATGAGGAGGATATTTCACTGTTCTACAGTGGCAGTAATGCCCCTTCTGCCCTTGGGGAGAGAGATTATAAGGGTTACTGAGTTGGTTGAAAGTTTCATCTATATGGTTTTGTCCTTTTCCAATTGTATCCATTTAATATAAAGCTTTTTCTTTTTTTAAATTTCTTCTTTTTTAAAAAAAAACCTTAATGGCATTCAAGGCTGGGGTCTGGAAGTAGTTCATTTCATACATTGTTATATTCTCATTTGTTTTTCAGATCTTTCAAAATTGGTCTGGTTATCTTAGCTTTTTCTTTCTTTTTTTTTAGAATTAAGTAACTTGTGGAGCCTTTGGTTCTTAGACTTCTTTATCTTCTGGATGTTCTCTGAATGCCATAAATACAATATTATAGTGAATCAACATTTTTTTCACCATAGAAAATCAAATCTAATCTCACTAAACTTGTTTTTCAAATGTAAGAGCCAATGCTGCGGGCTGAGGGCATGAAATGAGTAGGAAAACAAGGGTATAAAATAAGGCAGATTGTTTTCTAACAGGAATATAGACATATAATTAAAATGATTTTCAAGTTGCAGGCACAGCCTAGATTTTACTGTATCCAGGAGGGCAAGGGACACAATGAATGCCTTGTTTCTTTGGCTAATAGTGAAAACATCTCATTAAAAAAGTACATTTTCAACAGTAATGTCCTAAACTGCAAAGCCAATCACCCAAACAGAAGATATCTGGGCAAAATGTGGCTACTAGATACCTGTAAAGAAATCTAATTTGGAAAAAAAAAAAGCTAATTTCTTGATTTTCTGCAGTTACTAAAGAGACCTCAAAGAATATACATTTGTAGTTGAATTTAAGTTGTAGAAAACTCTGGGAAAGTTTTTCAAGTTGTTTTTATATAATACACTGAGTGAATCAGAGGTGAGAAATGTTCTAAATCAATAACCAGCATTCGAATGTGACTTTTATATAATTTCTCAAGAGGAGATCTGGAGACCCAGTGCATTGTAACTTCTAGTCAAGCCCAGACGCTCGTCACCTTGTTCTCTCAAGAGAAGGGCTTGAACACATGGGGATGACAAAAGGCTACCCACTTGGGAGTTTATTGATTTTCGCATGTTATTTTCCCTTCTGCTTGCCTCTCCCACTAATTTCTCACTCCCTGCTATTTCTTTCACTGCCAGCATGGCAGAGAAAAAAAATGTGGTTATTGGCACATATTGGTGGGTATTGTACATATTGGAACTTTGAACAAGTTCCTATTTCTGTTCACAGTGCGGGAGTGCATACAGAGCACAGAAGTGCTTCTATGGTCCTAATGGTCTCTTGGTCAGAAAATGACTGGTATCCAGCTGAATTTTGAAATTGTTATTTAGAATGACCTTTAAATGCATTTGCTTTACAGATAATTAGAATTTAAATTAGATTTCAGAAAGCCAGCAAAACGAGGTGGTTAAGGCATAAGCCCTGAAACAGAATCTTGATTCTACATCTTATTAAGTATGTAACATTGGGTAAATGACTTACCCCCTTTGTGTCTTCCTTTCTTGATTTGTATAATGAGGATAATCCTGGTGTCTACCCGATAGGCTTGTTGTGGGTCAAATATATTGATATGTAGAGTATTTAGAGTATGCTTGGATCATGATACATACAATCTAAGTGTTTACTCTCACAGGACCACAATCCCTTATTTGCAATTCTAAAATTGAAAACTTAAAAAAAAATCAACGCCTATTGCAGTGAACTCATTAAGTGGTAAGATCTGACTGGAAATGACCTGTGGCAATTTACAGGTGCACTTTTCCCTCCTTTGTGTAAATACAGTTGTCCCTTGGTGTCTGCAGGTACTAGTTTCAGGCCCTGCTGTGAATACCAAAATTCTTGGATGCTTAAGTCTCTAATATAAAATGGGGTAGTATTTGCATATAACCTATACATATCCTCCCATACACTTAAAAGCATCACTAGATTACTTACAGTACCTAACCTAATGTAAATACTTTGCATATAGTTACCAGCCTGTGGCAAATTCAAGTTTTAATTTTTATAACTTTCTAGATTTTTTTTAAAAGAATATTGTTAGTCTGTGGTTGATTGGATCCCCAGATGCAGAACCCATGGATACAGAGGGCTTATATATTAATGACTGAAGAATTATTAATATGTTTGATTAAAAGCACCTGACAGCCTCCACTAAAGTTGTTACATAAGATAGCCATGATTTTCTTAAACCTGAGACATTCTGAATTCCAAAAAATATCAAGTCCCAAAGGTTTTGCAGGGGAATAGTAGATCTGTGTAGCTATTATGTCAAGTGGTAGAGTAGCAGATGCAGTCTTGTTTTTGATTTGTTGGGCACAAAAGAAATGATTTGAAAATGTAGAAACTTTCTTTTTTAAAAAATGTATTTGTTGAAGTGTGGTTGATTTACAATGTTATATTAATACCTGTTGTACAGCAAAGTGATCAGTTGTGCATGTATGTACACTCTTGTTCATATTCTTTAACATTGTGGTTTATCTCAGGATATGAATATATTGATAGTTCCCTGTGCTGTGCACTGGGCCCTTGCTGTTTGTCATTCTATATGTAAGCTTTCACCTGCTAATCCCAGACTCCCAACCCATCCCTCCCCTATGTCCCTTCCCCTTGGCAACCATAAGTCTGTTCTTTATGTCTGTGAGTCTGTTTCTTTTTTGTAGATAAGTTCATTTGTGTCATATTTTAGACTGAAAATGTGGACGTTTTCATAACTCAATAGAGTTACATGACACAGTGATACATGAGATTGGGGAATGGATATTCTGGTTAATCAAATATTCTAATTAGTGTAGAGTTGCTATATATATATACATATAATATCCATGGATAGTATAAATTAAAAAAAAAATGTATTTGCTTATTTGACTGCATCCGGTATTAGCTGTAGCATCTGGACTCCAGAGCGTGGGCTTCAGTAATTGTGGCATGCGGGCTCTCTAGCTGGGGCACATAAGCTTTGTTGCTCCATGATATATGGGATCTTAGTTCCTGGACTAAGGATCGAACCCATGTCTCCTGCATTGCCAGATGAATTTTTAACCACTGGACCACCAGGAAAGTCCCTGGATTATAAATATTTAAAGTTTGTATTGGGTGTTCAATAAGTGCAGCCTGTGTTTATTGAGTACTTTTTTGTGCCAAATACTGTATTAAGCAATTTACATTGATTTTTATTTACTCTTCTCAACAGCTCTATAAAGCAAGTTTGATCACCATCTCACTTTAGACAAAAATTAAGAGGTCACACAGGTGGTTAGTAAAACTCTAACCTAAGTTTGGGCACTCTAGAACCTGTGCCCTTATCTATGAATTGATTATTCTTTGGTGATTTAAAATTTGTCACCCATGATATTCTTGTGTTCCAAAGACATCATTAGGAACACTAATAATAGCATTTATTATGCCTTTACTATATCCAGTTGTGCTAAAAGTAGAATCATAACTCAGCTGTGAATGAGTGCCAGTTAAAAGTGTTGATTCAAAACATCTCAACAAACATTGTTTCATTATATTTATTTAGTCATTAGATGCATTACTCTGTGATTTATGATTCAGGATGAAAGACCAATAAAATAGGTCATCTTTTTAAGAGATTATAATTCCAGGGTAAGTGGTTCCCCACAGGTTAATAGATATACTTAACTTTTTATTTCAATTTAGAGTTAATAATGAGCTAGTTCACATAAAATGTAAAAATCTTACAGCTGTATAGGTCTATTATTCCCCAGCAAATCTTTATGTAATAATCTTCATATGTATTACCTCTATTACCTCACAAGAGAATCTCATAATTTTTGACCTAAACACCTAGGTATATTCTAACACATATAATTTTAAGGAAATTAAGTGAGGAAATAATATTTTATATTAGCTCAGATATTTAATTTATATCCAAGTATTTTTTTTCCTTTTTGAAGATCTGAATTTTTCATTTCCCTTCAGCCTGAAGAATTTTATTTAGCATTTCAGCATATCTGTTAGGTGACAAATTTTCTTAGTTTTCTTTTATTTGAAAACATTATTTCACCTTAGTTTTTGAAAGATGTGTTTGCTGCACATGGTATTCTGGACTGACAGTTTCTTCTTTCAACACCTGGAAGATACTTTCATGAAATTCTGGCCTCTATAGTTTAGATTGAAAAGTCTGTAATCATCAGGATTATTTTCTCCTATGTAACTGCGTCATTTTTTTTCTGACTGCTTGCAAGATTTTTCTTTTTCTTTGATTTTCAGCAGTTAGATTATGATGTTTCTACATATAGCTTTTAAAATATTTATCATGTTCTGGGTTCACCAACCTTTTATTTTTAGGCATTTCACCAAATTTGGAAAAATTTTGGTTATTTTTTCAAATGCTTTTTTGGCCATACTTCTTCTCATCCTGGGCTTCCAATACATATGTGTTAGATCTTTTGACATTGAGGCTCTATTAATTTTCTTCTAAATTTTTTGGTTTATTTTTCAGATTGGATAATTTCTATTGTATCATCAAGCTGTTTTCTCTGTCATCTCTATTATTCAAGCCTTTCCAAGAATATTTTTAATTTGAGATTTCATTTTCAGTTTTAGAATTTATTAGTTTCTTTTGCATAATTTCTATATCTTCAATGAGATTCCCTAACTTTTCATTCATTCAGTTCAGTTCAGGTCAGTTGCTCAGTCGTGTCCGACTCTTTGCGACCCCTTGAATCACAGCATGCCAGGCCTCCCTGTCCATCACCAACTCCCAGAGTTCACTTAGTTGATGGACATGTCCATCCAGTTGATGGACATGTCCATCCAGTTGATGATGCCATCCAGCCATCTCATCCTCTGTCATCTCCTTCTCCTCCTGACCCCAATCCCTCCCAGCATTAGGGTCTTTTCCAATGAGTCAACTCTTCACATGAGGTAGCCAAAGTATTGGAGTTTCAGCTCAGCATCAGTCCTTCCAATGAACACCCAGGACTAATCTCCTTTAGGATGGACTGGTTGGATCTCCTCTCAGTCCTAGGGATTCTCAAGAGTCTTCTCCAACACCACAGTTCAAAAGCATCAATTCTTCGGTGCTCAGCTTTCTTCACAGTCCAACTCTCACATCCATACATGACCACAGGAAAAACCATAGCCTTGACTAGACGGGCCTTTGTTGGCAAAGTAATATCTCTGCTTTTCAATATGCTATCTAGGTTGGTCATAACTTTCCTTCCAAGGAGTAAGCATCTTTTAATTTCATGGCTGCAATCACCATCTGCAGTGATTTTGGAGCCCCCCAAAATAAAGTCTGACACTGTTTCCACTGTTTCCCCATCTATTTCCCACGAAGTGATGGGACCAGATGCCATGATCTTCGTTTTCTGAATGTTGAGCTTTAAGCCAACTTTTTCACTCTCCACTTTCACTTTCATCAAGAGGCTTTTTAGTTCCTCTTCACTTTATGCCATAAGGGTGGTGTCATCTGCATATCTGAGGTTATTGATATTTCTCCTGGCAATCTTGATTCCAGCTTGTGCTTCTTCCAGCCCAGCGTTTCTCATAAGGTACTCTGCATATAAGTTAAACCATCAGGGTGACAATATACAGCCTTGACGTATTCCTTTTCCTATTTGGAACCAGTCTGTTTTTCCATGTCCAGTTCTAACTGTTGCTTCCTGACCTGCATATAGTTTCAGATCAGATCAGTAGCTCAGTCGTGTCCGACTCTTTGCGACCCCATGAATCGCAGCACGCCAGGCCTCCCTGTCCGTTACCAACTCCCGGAGTTCACTCAGACTCACATCCATCGAGTCAGTGATGCCATCCAGCCATCTCATCCTCTGTCGTCCCCTTCTCCTCCTGCCCCCAATCCCTCCCAGCATCAGAGTCTTTTCCAATGAGTCAACTCTTCTCATGAGGTGGCCAAAGTACTGGAGTTTCAGCTTTAGCATCATTCCTTCCAAAGAAATCCCAGGGCTGATCTCCCTCAGAATGGACTGGTTGGATCTCCTTGCAGTCCAAGGGACTCTCAAGAGTCTTCTCCAACACCACAGTTCAAAAGCATCAATTCTTCGGCGCTCAGCCTTCTTCACAGTCCAGCTCTCACATCCATACATGACCACAGGAAAAACCATAGCCTTGACTAGACGAACCTTTGTTGGCAAAGTAATGTCTCTGCTCTTGAATATGCTATGTAGGTTGGTCATAACTTTCCTTCCAAGGACTAAGCGTCTTTTAATTTCATGGCTGCAGTCACCATCTGCAGTGATTTTGGAGACCAAAAAAATAAAGTCTGACACTGCTTCCACTGTTTCCCCATCTATTTGCCATGAAGTGATGGGACCGGATGCCATGATCTTCGTTTTCTGAATGTTGAGCTTTTTTCACTCTCCACTTTCACTTTCATCAAGAGGCTTTTTAGTTCCTCTTCACTTTCTGCCATAAGGGTGGTGTCATCTGCATATCTGAAGTTATTGATATTTCTCCCGGCAATCTTGATTCCAGCTTGTGTTTCTTCCAGTCCAGCGTTTCTCATGATGTACTCTGCATATAAGTTAAATAAACTTATCGTTTACCATACTATTTTTCTTTGCCTCAATGAGTATAGTTACAATAGCTGTTCTAAAAATCCTTGCCTGTGTTAAAATTAAGTACAAAATGGAACCCAGACTTGATAATTTCCTGAGCAGACAAGACCAATTAAATCATATAAGTGTAACTTGATTTAGACTATTTTGCAAAGCAAGTGAAATTTAACTTGATTAGCTTCTTGTAAATGGTTCTGACAATTATAAAAGAAATGTTAAGTTGTCTTCCTAAAACTGGTATCAGATGATCCTTTTAACAAATTTCCTGTGTTATGGAAACCCCCATTGTAATAATTATCAATCATTTTTACATTATAAGCTGCCCTATAATGTCATACCCTGAGCTTCATATTAGTTTTAAATTTGAAAACTCCCAGTTCACAAACTATTCTTAAATGTACAATAAACTCTGACTAAATACTATTTTTTGGTTTGGTGGTTTTAATTTTGTTATTTCTAGATTTTTGACATCTACTAATTTCAATGTTTGGATCATCCGGGGTTGATGTTTACATTGTCTATTCTCTTTTGTTTATACTTTTTGGCTATTTTGAATAAGCTTCTCTGAACATTCATATATTAATACAAGTCTTTGTGTGGGCATACATTTTTTATTACATGTATCAAAGATACATGGGATAGAATTTCTTGGACATATGATAAGTTTCCACATCCAAAAACCTACCAGACCACTTTAATCTTTCACTCTCCAGCAGCATAAAAATGTTTTAGTGTCTCCACATCTGCAATCATACTTGATGTTGATAAGTCTTTCCAATTTCAGTCATTCTAGCAGATGTAGTAGTATCTCATTGTAGCTTAATTTGCCTTTCTCCTGTGACTAGTAATGTTGACCATCTTTTGTTGTGCCATCAAATCTTTTGCTCATTTAAAAAATTGAGTTGTATGTCTTCTTATTCTAGAGTTTTAATTGTTCTTTATATGTTTTAGATATTAGTCCTTTATCAGATATATGTTTTGTAAATATTTTCTCCTAGTCTGTGCTTTGTCTTTTTATTTCCATAAACAGTGTTCTTTGAAGAATAAAGTTTAAAAGATACTAATAAAATTCAATTTATAGTTTTTTTCTTATTGATTGTGCTTTGGTATCATATCTAAAAATTCTTTACCTACTCCAGGTCAGAAAGATCTTCTCCTACCTCTTCTCTTAAAATATTATAGTTTTATATCTTGTATTTAGGATTGTGATCCATTTTGAGTTAATTTTTGTATGTGATATAAGATATCTAAGTTTATTTTTAACATGTGGATATTTTTTCTGTTTTTTGAAAACATTATTCTTTCCCATTAAAGTATCTTGGTGTCTTTGTCAAAAATCTGTTGGCCATAGGGTCTGTTTAGAAATTTGTTATTTAGTTTTTAAAGATTTGTGGATTTTCAAAGTACCTTTGTATTATTAATACGTATTTTGCTTGACTTGAAAAAAAGTCAGTTGGCTGTAATATAAGTTCATTTCTGGACTGTCTGTTCTGTATGTCTATCCTTATTCCAAGATCACATTGTCCAGACTATTGTAGCCTTATAGTATATTTTGAAATCAGGTAGTATAAACTCTCTAACTTTTTTCTTATTGTTTGAAAATTTTCTAGCTACTATAGATTATTTGCAATTCTATATAAATTTTAGAATCACTTGTTAACTTTTAAAATAAAACTACTGGGATTTTATCATTATTTTGTTGATTCTGTAATTCAGACTTTGAATGTTAGCTCAAACTTGAATTTTAACTCAATTTACTGTTAAATTTTAATGTTACTGCGATTGTGATTGTTTTCTTCATTTTGTTTTTGGATTGTTTTGCTAATATAGAGAAATACTATTAACTTTTTATATTAATCTTATATCTTATGACCTTGGAAAACTTCTCTATTAGTTCTATTAATTTCTAAAGCATATTCCTTGGGGTTTTCTACATAAAAGATTTTAATGTCTGCAAGTAAAGACTTCTTACTTTTCAACTTGTATGCTTATAGTTTCTTTTTCTTGCCCTGCTATATCCTTTTGATATCTTTGTCTGCTCTGATCATTACCAAAATTTTATTAATATCTTCAGCCAGAATTGTGTATTAACTATCCTTTTAACTGTCAGTAATTGCTTTGCATATTTTGACATTTCATTACTAGGTACATACAAATATAGATTATTATAAAATACTTTTGAATTGACTGTTTTTAAAATCATACTCTCACATCTCTCTTTATTTCTAGTTATTGATTTTTGCATTAAAGTTTTCTTTATCTTATCTATCTATAGTTTCAACATCTCCCTTTTGGTTAGTGTTTGCATATAATCTCTTTTTCCATACATTTCTTTCAACTTTTGTTTCCTTACATTTAAGGTGAGGTCTTAAATAAAATACCTTAATTTAAGGTTCTGTAAGCAGTATACAGATTTTTAAAAATCTATTTGAATAATTTTGTCCTTCAATTGGAGGATATGATCCATTTATATTTGATATAATTACTATTATTTATGTTTAAATGTACTATATTAGGCTTGATTTCATTTTATTTCTTGTCTGTTTTTTCCTTTTTACTAAATTATTTTGAATTAGTAAGTATATTATTCTTTTTCTGTTTTTTTCTTGATAATAATACATCTGAAAATATTCCAGATGATAAGATATTACAGTTAATAAAGAGATTACAACATGCATTCTTGAATTATTACTACCTTCATTAAATTAGAATCCAGCTTAAATTAGTGCTTTTACTGCTTTCTGGACAATGCAAGGATCTCATAAACATTCTCACTAGAGTAACTGTCATTTTTTGTGCTGCTGCTGTTATATATCTTAGTTTCCATATATTTTAAATCCCATAAGTCACTTTAAAAAATCAACTAATATTAATTTAGATTTACTTACATTCTAAACTTTTGATCCTTTTCCTTAATTCCTATATCACAAGATTTACAGCTTCATCATTTTCCTAACGGAAAAACCCTTGCTAGTATGTCTTTTAGCATATACTTACATTGAATTCTCTCAGTCTTGTTTTTGAATTTTAGTTTATAACAGCTTGATTCATATTAATAATTTACAGAGCATAAATGCATCCTTTTAAAGATTTCCAATTCATTATTTTTTGTTATATTTGTAGCACTCTAAATATTCTGTCTTTATTTGTCAAATTACTTTGCCAACAAAGGTCCCTCTAGGCAAGGCTATGGTTTTTCCAGCAGTCATGTATGGATGTGAGAATTGGACTATAAAGAAAGCTGAGCACCAAAGAATTGATGCTTTTGAACTGTGGTGTTGGAGAAGACTCTTGAGAGTCCCTTGGACTGCAAGGAGATCCAGCCAGTCCATCCTAAAGGAGCTCAGTCCTGAATTTTCATTGGAAGGACTGATGTTGAAGCTGAACCTCCAATACTTTGGCCACCTGATGCGAAGAACTGACTCATTTGAAAAGACCCTGATGCTGGGAAAGATTGAAGGCAGGAGGAGAAGGGGACCACAGAGGATGAGATGGTTGGATTTCATCCCTGACTCAATGGACATGAGTTTGAGTAAACTCTGGGAGTTGGTGATGGACAGGGAAGCCTCGCGTGCTGCAGTCCATGGGGTTGCAAAGAGTCGAACATGACTGAGCAACTGAACTGAACTGAAATATAATGTCTAATTTATATTTATACAGTCGTAAATGCTGTCTAATTTCATCATCCCTGAAGAAACCTTGTACCTGTTATCAATTCATATTCCATTTTCTCCCTGCCCTTGGCAACTGATAATCTCCTTTTTGTCTCTATAAATTTGCATATTTTGGACATTTCATAAAAATAGAATCACAAAACTATCACCTTTGTGTGGCTTCTCTCACTTAGCAAAATATTTTCAAGCTTTATCTATATGAGCATAGATATGTACTTCATTCTTATAGTTCTTTTTATATTCTGTTTGTATCTCTTATCAAATACATAATTTGCTGATATTTTCTCCCATTATTTAAGGGTTTTTTTTTTTTCATTTTCTTGGTGATGTCCTTTGACGTGCAGATGTTTTAATTTATTGAAATCCAATTTATGCATTTTTAAATTTTTGTCACTTGTGCTTTTGGCGGCATATCTAAGAAACCATTGCTAAAGCTAGAGTCCTGGAGATGTTTTATGACTTTAGCTTTACATTTATGGATATAACCTATTTTGAGTTCATTTTGTATGTGGTTCAGCTTTATTCTGTTGCATGTGCATATGGGGAGGAAGGAGGGAGGAGGGTTCAGGGTGGGGAACACATGTATGCCTGTGGCGGATTCATTTTGATATTTGGCAAAACTAATACAATTATGTAAAGTTTAAAAATTAAAAAAAAAAAAAAAAAGACTGTTCTTTTCCCTTTGAACTGTCCCTGTTGAATATTCTCTCTGCCTTTTCTCATGTATGTTTCCTAGTTATTCTCTTTCGGTTTTCTAATCTTTGCCTTTTCTGCTATTAAACATATGTATATTGGATTCTTGATTTCAATTATTATCAGTTTTCATTCATACAATTTATACTTGATTCTTTTTAGTAGATCCCTGTTTTCTTATAAAATTTCCACCCTTCTCTCTGTTATAAAGAATACATTAAGCATTGTTATTTTAAAATCTAATGATAACTCCAACAGCTGAATCATCTTTAGTTCTATATCTGTTCTCTAATTTTTCCTTTTTTTTTTTTGCTATATGTTCCAATTTCTTATTTTCTCTAGTAATATTTGATGAAGTATTGATATTCTGAATGAAAAATCATAGAGATCATAGGTGATGGTGTCTTTCCCCAAGATAGTTTAATTTCATTTGACAGGAAGAGCGCCATGGCAGATCACCTTGATCTAGTGGAAAACGGATTCTGTACTCTGATGGCATTGGTCTTATTCTAAATTGCCTTCATTCTTAGGACAAAGTCCTTCCTTCTAAGGGATAGCTTTTCAGTGGTCTCAGTCATGAGGGTGTTTCCTGTGTCACCTCTACTTTCTGAGCCCTGAATGATAACCTACACGTCCTCAGCACTACCATACTGCCAGGGTCTTTGCTTCGCTGTCATACTACTATTTTTGGCTAGGTTTCTGTGAGTCTTGCTCTGTGCATATGTGGTTTCAAAGATGGAAAACCCTTTGCAGGGAAATTGCATGCAGAATTTCAGGTACACTTTTTATGTGTTTTCTCATTTTCTTCAAGTCTACCCTATTGTTTAGCCGCTAAGCCATGTCTAACTCTTCTGCGACACCATGGAATTTAGGCCACCAGGCTCATCTGTCCATGGGATCTTCCAGGCAAGAATATGGGAGGGGCTGCCATTTCCTTCTCCAGTCTACCCTGTTGGATGCCCTCAACTCTGAATCCTGTCTCTTCAGCCCAGTGAGAATGTTGCAGCCAGGTTTGTCTTTGTGTTTAGCCTCTGTTTCTCTCCGTGGCAGATCTGCGGGTGTCTTGAGGAAGATCACAGAGCAGAGAGGCTCATCTCCGCGTGCTTGCCTTCTCTCCAGGACCGCTGCTTCTCACGTTCTCCCTGCTGTCAGTATTCGCTAATGTGTCAAGCTATTGTGTCATGCATTTTATAATTAATTTTGACAACAGAATTACTCTGATATTTAACTTTGCTGTATTAACTGGAAGCAGAGTCTTCCCAGCTTTCTTTTAAGAAATATACAAGGAGAATTCCTATTTTTTACTATAGTATAGTTCCGTTGTGTCAGCAAGTAATACTTTTTAGAAAATAAGATACGTTCTTGGTGTTATAATTTGTGGGTTTTATCTGTGATTGGAAGGCTTGGCTTTAAACTGTAAGGAGAGCGCCCTAAAATTATGTCAGTGCTATAACATTTACACAGGGACATGATGACTCAAAATTCATAAAAGCAGGCTGGCTTTCTTTGGGCTATATATGAGACCTCAACATACGTGATGTATAATGTGTTAAAGAAAACCTGTTGTACCAATATTTTGATCCATACTTAATGTGTCAGCTATCCTTAGCATTTAATTCACTGTATTTTTGTTGTTTTAGACTGTAAAACATATTTCAAAAATAAACAATTTGAGTGGCCCAAGTCTCTTTAAAATGTCGCTAAAAAACTTTGAGCAACTTGCTAAATATTCTCTCAGTAACCCCTTTTTTGATTTGATTTGATTTGATCTGATAGAGTGCCTGATGAACTATGGATGGAGGTTCATGACATTGTACAGGAGAGAGGGATCAAGACCATCCCCAAGAAAAAGAAATGCAAAACAGCAAAATGGCTGTCTGAGGAGGCCTTATAGATAGCTGTGAAAAGAAGAGAAGCTAAAGGCAAAGGAGAAAAAGAAAGATATACCCATTTGAATGCAGAGTTCCAAAGAACAGCAAGGAGAGATAAGAAAGCCTTCCTCAGTGACCAGTGCAAAGAAATAGAGGAAAACAACAGAATGGGGAAAGACTAGAGATCTCTTCAAGAAAATTAGAGATACCAAGGGAACATTTCATGCAAAGATGGGCTCAATAAAGGACAGAAATGGTATGGACCTAACAGAAGCAAAAGATATTAAGAAGAGGTGGCAAGAGTACCCAGAAGAACTATACAAAAAAGATCTTCACGACCCAAATAATCACGATGGTGTGATCACTCACCTAGAGCCAGACATCCTGGAATGTGAGGTCAAGTGAGCCTTAGGAAGCATCACTATAAACAAAGCTAGTGGAGGTGATGGAATTCCAGTTGAGCTAGTTCAAATCCTAAAAGATGATGCTGTGAAAGTGCTGCACTCAGTATGCCAGGAAATGTGGAAAACGCAGCAGTGGTCACAGGACTGGAAAAGGTCAGTTTTCATTCCAATCCCCAAAAAAGGCAGTGCCAAAGATGCTCAACCTATTGCACAATTGCACTCATCTCACATACTAGTAAAGTAATGCTCAAAATTCTCCAAGCCAGGTTTCATCAGTACATGAACTGTGAACTTCCAGATGTTCAAGCTGGTTTTAGAAAAGGCAGAGGAACCAGAGATCAACTTGCCAACATCTGCTGGATCATCAAAAAAGCAAGAGAGTTCCAGAAAAACATCTATTTCTGCTTTATTGATTATGCCAAAGCCTTTGACTGTGTGGATCACAATAAACTGTGGAAAATTCAGAAAGAGATGGGAATACCAGACCACCTGACCTGCCTCTTGAGAAACCTATATGCAGGTCAGGAAGCAACAGTTAGAACTGGACATGGAACAACAGACTGTTTCCAAATCGGGAAAGGAGCACGTCAAGGCTGTATATTGTCACCCTGCTTATTTAGCTTATACGCAGAGTACATCATGAGAAACACTGAGCTGGAAGAAGCACAAGCTGGAATCAAGATAGCCGGGAGAAATATCAATAACCTCAGCTATGCAGATGACACCGCCCTTATGGCAGAAAGTGAAGAAGAACTAAAAAGCCTCTTGATGAAAGTGAAAGAGGAGAGTAAAAAAGTTGGCTTAAGGCTCAACATCCAGAAAACTAAGATCATGGCATCTGGTCCCATCACATCATGGGAAATAGATGGGGAAACAGTGTAAACAGTGTCAGACTTTATTTTTCTGGGCTCCAAAATCACTGCAGATGGTGACTGCAAGCCATGAAATTAAAAGACGCTTACTCCTTGGAAGAAAAGTTATGACCAACCTAGATAGCATATTCAAAAGCAGAGACATTACTTTTCCAACAAAGGTCCATCTAGTCAAGACTATGGTTTTTCCAGTAGTCATGTATGGATGTGAGAGTTGGACTCTAAAGAAAGCTGGGCACCAAAGAATTGATGCTTTTGAACTGTGGTGTTGGAGAAGACTCTTGAGAGTCTCTTGGACTGCAAGGTGATCCAACCAGTTCATCCTAAAGGAAATCAGTCCTAAACATGCACTGGAAGGACTGATGTTGAAGCTGAAACTCCAGTACTTGAACACCTGATGCAAAGAACTGACTTTTTGGAAAAGACCCTGATGCTGGGAAAAATTGAAGGTGGGAGAAGAAGGGGATGACAGAGGATGAGATGGTTGGATGGCCTCACTGAATCAACTCACTGAATCAATGGACATGAGTTTGAGTAAACTGGAAGTTGGTGATGGACAGGGAGGCCTGGCCTGCTACAGTCCATGGGGTCACAAAGAGTTAGACACGACTGAGCAACTGAACTTAACTGAACTGAAGCCTTTTTTGAGAATTAACAAATTCCTTCTATTAATCTTAGTTATACCCAGAAATATTATAGTACATATAAACATATTTATTGATATTGCTGTTGATGACTATCAAGATGTCTCTTCTACTGAATATTATTTTTAAAGTAACAACTGACAAAATATCTTTCTCTTTATCCTTGCCTAAGTGTTTGCAAACTCTATCTACTAAGTGTCAGAACAAGAACTGATTATTTCTGCCTACTCACTATCATTGATACTTTGACAACTATCAAAAGTCTTGACATTTCATTATAATCCACATAAGTGATAAGCATTTCCTTTAAAACAGAACCTTCAGCTTTACTTGGAGAATTATGGAAATAGCTGTGAGATTTAAACAATTGTTTTCAATAATATTTGTAAAGGGGAAATTTACGACTGCAAGACAAACAAAGGAGTGACTGTCTATATTTTCAATTCAATTTTAGAGCCTTTGGAGATTATCTGAACCTATAGGGATATGGAACTTTGTCTCTAACTAAGCTGTTTTACAACTTTGTACAAAGTTGTATAAAATGGACGAGTGCTAAGTCGCTTTAGTTGTGTCCGACTCTTTGTGACTCCATGGACTGTAGCCCGCCAGGCTCCTCTGTCCATGGGATTCTCCAGGCAAGAATACTGGAGTGGGTTGCCATGTCGTCCTGCAGGGGATCTTCCTGACCCAGGGATCGAACCCGCATCTCTTAAGTCTCCTGCACTGGCAGGCGAGTTCTTTACCAGTAGCACCATAATGCAAATAATTCTTGTCTGTAGACATGTAAAAATATTTTTCTGATAGAAGGAAAACATTTTCCTCCTGTGGGAAAGCCAGTTTTGCAAATTCATCTCAGTATTACAGATTCAGCAGTATGTATTCTTTGTGATCCCCCTTTTGAACCCATTGAAATGGGTCCCTCATTTAATTAATGAGTTAAGTAACATCTTTGACATGTGTTAATTTTACATTTGTATGAACGACATTTGATCTTCTTTTGAAAATTATCATCTAACCTAATGCTCCCTTGGGCTTGTCATTTATGGAAACTCTTAATGGAAACTGAATTTATGTGGGGATGGAATTTAGGTAGATTTGAATGAGTATAATGATGGTCAATGAAAGTATGAAAGACAAGAGCTTGTTTCTTTCCCCAGGCTTGACCCACTCAGTGCAGGAAATATGTCCTTAAGATTACAAAGATTTCTCAGGGTTTTGTTGTTGCTTTAGTTTGTGTACCTTAGTAGTACCTATAGAGAAATATTTTCTCATTAAATCTGTTACACACACTGCAATTATTTTTAATATGATTTTTGTTGTACTCTTTATTTCAAAGTCTGGTTTGTTTCTTTATTTCCAAGATTGGTTTAGTAACTAAAACTGCCCACACTTCTGATAACAATTACCAATAAAGAGGAACATGTATTATTATATATTTATAAATCATTCAGAATTTGAAGAATCTCTTAAGCCACTTACAAAATAAAATCTTTCTCAGTTCTGTACCCCTTCATCGGCACCAGAAATGCAAGGAGTAATTTCCCCATCATTAATACTACCCTAGTTGTCCAGGATTTCATCTCTCCTATTGTTGGTTTTCCCAGGGGGTTCAGTGGTAAAGACTCTGCCTGCCCGTGCAGGAGATGCAAGAGATGTATATTCGATTGTTGGGTCAGGAAGATCCCTGGAGGAGGAAATGGCAAGCCACTCCCGTGTTCTCGCCTGAGAAATTCCATGGACAGAGGAATCTGGCAGGCTACAGTCCGTGGGTCACAAAAAGTTGGACGCTACTGAGCAACTAACCACACATGCATGCATCTTGAATTTAAGAGGGTCTGAAACATGATAATCAGGAGGAAGATTTTGGGTTATTCAAACAATAAAATCCTGTAGTCCAGAAGACATCATCAAGGCTCAAAATCAGTAGATGAACCACTGGGTTCTAAAGTCCTTTCTTGTTGCTAAGGAGAGGATCACCTGGAGTTGTGTGACATTCTTACTCAAGTGAAGGCTCCAGCTTATTCAGCTTGCATTCACCATATGGGCACTGGATTGGTGCTCTTGGCAGTGGTTCTTAATTAGATCTACCTACTGGTTTCTTCCCAGATTGCAAGCTCCCTTCTTGGGCTCCAAATTTCCCAGGGCTCCTTTTGTTACCCCCTCTCATTTCCTCACCTCTTTCCAACTTCCTTTTTGTCAGGAATAAGGGGTGGAGGGGGGCAAATCTGTTCCTCTCTATTTGGACTTTCCTTACAGGCAGTTTTTCTTTCCTTGTTTAGTTCTCTTGTTTTTTTCCTGACAGTAAACTTTGATGGCTCATTACCTTTAGAGGTTGAATCATTAGCAAGCAAAATATTAGTTCTCTTTCTTAATATTCAAACCTTGCCTCTAGGCAAGGAAAAATATTTGCATTCCATTATTCTCTGCATGAAAGGAAAAAAATTAAAAAGTTTAAGTTTGTATATTATAATAGTCATAAATTGGAGTCTTGCCACAGAAAAGTATTTGATTAGGATGCTTTTAGGAGGTAGAAAAATTGATATTGGAGCTGACAAGCTCCCTTCATTATGCTTTCTCTTAGGTTCAGAATATAGAAGAAATTCTGTACCAGTCTACAATCCCTTTAGAAACCACTTGAGTTTGATATCTGTTTGGAGTTGAAAAATTCTTAGATTTTTAGAATGGTAACATAATTCATATAAATTTATTATGTAACTTCTTCCAGAGGGTCCTGGGATAGCACTGGTTACTCAGAAAATTTTTTTTTTTTTTGCCATCAATGAATGGCAAAAAATGAATATTCACACTCCATAGGATTAAGTATTTAAATGGTCTCTTGTCACTTCAGAATATCTTCTCCTACTAAAAATTTCAGATCAGATTATGTTTTGATGCCAAATAAATTAAAAACTTACCTCAGACTTTTCAGAGCTTTCTGGATTTTGCAATTTTGAATAGAAAATGTAGGCTTATATTTCTTCAATTTTAAGATGTTATCAATTTCAAATGATAGTTTTGAAAGCCCCAAAATAATTTACTATTATTCCATGTGTTTTTACTGTTTTTTCACTATCTTTTAGTTATATATACCTGATTTTATTGTATCTGGGGCAGTGAACATGGTGTGCATAATATTTTTTTTGGTTTTGTGTTTGTATTTGTTGAAACTTCCCTTGTGGGTAGCATGTGGTTATTTATCATAAATTTCTTACTTATATTAAAAAAGTGTTTATTTTCTGAGTGCATGTATGTATTCATGTATATACTGATCTCTCTCTATATATACATATGTTTGTGTATGTATAGAAATATCTAAGTAGACACACAGGTACATACTTATATATATTAGCAAATGTTGTTATATCATTCCGACATTGTCCACCACACTTATTTTGAATCTGCTTGATCTATTCTGCTATCTGAAATACATATCTTAAAAGTTCCTGCTATTTCTGTAAGCCTATTAGTTTATCTTTCCAGTTCTGAGTTTTTTCTTTTCATTCTGATACATTTTATGTTGTTTGATGACTATGTATTTTATGGCTTTTATGTGAATGAAGCCATTCCTTCATTTCTTAATGACTTTTGCCTTCAATTCTTTTATTAATCAGACACTCTCAGGTTTCTTTTGATTGCAACTAGCCTGGCATTTTGTTGTTGTTAAACAGAGCTTGAATAGTTTAAATCTGTTTTGGATAATTTAATCCATTCATATTTATTATAATTACTGATATGTTTAGAATTATTTCTGCTCTCTTGTATGAATTTTCAAATTATTATAATTCTTGTTTCTCTGCCCGCCCATTTCCTCTTATTTTACATATATTTCTCTCGATTAGGGCTTGGTAAACTACAGCCTGCAGGCAAATCCAGTGCAGTATGAGTCAAGTTCAGTCATTAATTCGTACATGGGGGATGTCTGTGGCTCCTTTCGTGTGGCAGCAACAAGGTTGAGTGGCTGTGATGGCCGCCCTGTGGCTGCAAGATCAAGAACATATGCTCTTCAGTACGTTACTGATAAAATTGCAGAACTCTGCCTTAAGTAATTGTTGGGTAGATCTTTGCTCTTTAATGACATTAAAAGATGTGCTGCCTTATTTCCAAGTTCTAGGTAATATTTTTTCCTAAATTAACAATTTTTTTTCATTTTTGATTACTTACAAATAAGCAGTTTATAAATCTTGGACGTGTGATCTTTCTGAATTTCTATGAAAGTCATGTTTTTAACTTCTTTTTGATGTTGACCCTGATCATATTGGTTTCTTCTACTTCTCCATTATGAAGGCTTCAGCTTCCTTTTTGTAATTGATAGCTATTTTGGAGGGAGATATTGGATTATATCAATAGCCATTCTTCATCAAACCCAGAAACCTTAGCATCTATTGACTACTTCCACCTGAATCAACTACCATATGGCTGTTGCCGGATGGTAATTTTCTATTTCTGTCTTTTTCCCACTTTGGTCTACTTGTTAATAGGAATTCTACTAAGAAAGTAGTAGAATTATCACCCCTTTTATGTATGTGTATATGTATGTATCAACTCAGGGATTTCTGTTTTATTCACTGAGTTTTAATCAATTCCTATTTGGATTTCCCAGGTGGTGCTAGTGGTAAAGAATCTGCCTGCCAATGCAGGAGACACAAGAGACGCATGTTTGATCCCTGGGTTTGATCCTTGGGTCAGGAAGATCCCCTGGAGAAGGGAATGGCTACACACTCCAGTATTCTTGCCTGGGAAATCTCAGGGACAGAGGAGCCAGGCAGGCTACAGTCCATGGGGTTGCAAAGAGTCAGACACGACTGACTGACAAACATTACCACTACTACTACCATTATTTTAATGCTCAAATTGTTTAATTTGGCCAGTATGAACCTCTTGAAAGCTGGCTCTTATGTCCTTTTAACATGCCCAATTATTCTTCTAATCTGTAACCAGATATATTACCCATTATGTAACTGGCCCACACCCTGCCCAGTTATTCTTTAAGTACTTTCTTATATTCTGGCACACCAAGATATTCCAGGACCATCTATCTTATACTTTTCTTGCCTCCATCCTGAAATCAGTTATTTCCCCAAGGATTTTAGGTTCCTTTAGAGGAAGATGGAATTTTGAAACTAATATCTGGGCACTCACTTATGTTCATTGTTAGTTACTAAAGTGTCATTGCTTCTAGATGGTCTCCAAAGAAGGTGCAAAATATATATGTGCGTATGGACATATGTATACACATATTATGACACATACATATCTATGTATATTTATATATCTATCCGGAGAAATGTATAAAGTATGTTCAAACATGAGTTCACACTGGTATCTCCAATTCCAATTTAACAGCTCAAGCTTCTTTCTAGTCATCCTCCTTTTCTTATTTGTAACTCACTTCTCCAACACTGAAAAATCTGGCTCACAGTATCATTAGTCATCTTTATAGTGTCGTTTATTTATTTATTTAGGCCCTGCCACATGGCTTGTGGGATCTTAGTTTCTTGCCCGGGGATTGAACCCAGGCCCACAGCAGTAAAAGCACAAGTGCTAACCCTGGCCCACCAGGGAATTCCTCTATTGTCTTTAGTATAGTTACTTCTTTTCTCAGTCTCTCTGTATATAACTGATCTCCTGACCACAGGAGCCATATGTTTGGCCTTTGCTCCATCATCAGCCCTTCCCACTCCCTTATCCATCCTCCCCACCTCATGTCTGCTTGGCCTTTGCCTCTACCGCCACCTCCTTGAATTGGTTGCTTGCTGCATGGCCCAACACCTCCTCAGCTCCAGACTCACGACTGCCTCCTGTGCTTTCAGAAAGTGGAAGACCAGAAGGGAAAGAGACACGTGTACCCCAATGTTCATCGCAGCACTGTTTATAATAGCCAGGACATGGAAGCAACCTAGATGTCCATCAGCAGATGAATGGATAAGAAAGCTGTGGTACATATACACAATGGAGTATTACTCAGCCATTAAAAAGAATATATTTGAATCAGTTCTAATGAGGTGGCTGAAACTGGAGCCTATTATACAGAGTGAAGTAAGCCAGAAAGAAAAACACCAATACAGTATACTAACGCATATATATGGAATTTAGAAAGATGGTAACAATAACCCTGTGTACGAGACAGCAAAAGAGACACTGATGTATAGAACAGTCTTATGGACTCTGTGAGAGAGGGAGAGGGTGGGAAGATTTGGGAGAATGGCATTGAAACATGTAAAATATCATGTATGAAATGAGTTGCCAGTCCAGGTTCGATGTACGATACTGGATGCTTGGGGCTGGTGCACTGGGACGACCCAGAGGGATGGAATGGGGAGGGAGGAGGGAGGAGGGTTCAGGATGGGGAACACATGTATACCTGTGGCGGATTCATTTTGATATTTGGCAAAACTAATACAATTATGTAAAGTTTAAAAATAAAATTAAACACACACACACACACACACACACACACACAAAGAACTTCATAATAAGCATTTTCTAGACATGCAAATAAAATGTACTCCTTAAAACAAACAAACAAACAAAAATAAACTATTATACTTCAAAATTGTCTATAAACAATTGCAAAAAAAAAAAAAAGAAAGTGGAAGAACCTATTAAGTAGAGGAAGAAGAGGAGAAATAAAGGATTTTTCTTTTTAAACCTTCATGGTCTGAAATGTTTGTTTCTAGGCCTGTTTTTTTATTTTTCTGAATTGTTTTTTTCTGGTAGCAGTGATGAACTCTTTGGACAAAAGAATCCTGTCACTTAGTTCTTAGAAATTCTTCGTCTCTATTTCTCCAACCATAGCTCTTCCTTTTTGTCTTTCTTCTCCTCTTAGGAAGATTCATTGTCAGACATTAGAACTTCTAATCTGTTTTCTGTGTCTTTTAAAATTTTCTCGAGAGTTTACATCTCATTACCTCCGTATTATGTCCTGGAGGAATCTCACAGAAGTATATTCCAGTTTACCAACTTACTTGGAAGTAGATCCAGTATGTTAGTCAGTCTGTTTATTAAGTTGTATATGGCTTCTCTAGGGGTCATTGGTAAAGTATCCACCTACCAATGCAGCAGAGACAGGTTCAGTCCCTGGGTCAGGAAAATCCCCTGGAGAAGGAAATGGCAACCCACTCCAGGATTCTTGTCTGGGAAATCCCATGGACAGAGGAGCCTGGTGGGCTACAGTCCATGGGGCCGCAAAAGTGTCGGGCATGACTTAGCGACTAAACAACAATGAAATTTATTAATGAGTACATTTTTCATTTGACAGACCTTTAACTGATTATTTTATTACTATTATGTTTGCTTCATAACCATTTTTTCTTGTTTTTATATATTTTATTGAATTTCCTGTTTTGTCTCTCCTATAGTATTAAACATTCTTTGAAGACCTTTCCGTTAATTCATCTCCTTAAGTCAAAGTTCTTTGTTGTTAATTGAATGACTGATCTTGATGACAGTCTTTCATGGTGTTGCCATGGGATTAGTAAATCTTATTTGGATATTTATCTCCAGTGACAGAATTCTTCTGCATGTGTGCCAAGTACTGACAGTTGCCTGCGTGTCCAAAATGACTTCCAGTGGTGATGATGTAGTTCTCCTAATACCACATAACATGGCTACAGCAAGGGCAGTATTTTCTTTCAGGATGGCTGTCTTGACGTCTTAGCTCAGCAGCTGTGGCGTGCACCAGATATAAAGGTCCTGAAGATTTCCTGCCTATAATACTTCAGTTGTGATGGCTTCCCACACAATGGCTGCCTCTTATACTTATTCTTGTGATTGTGGCTCACTGCTATGACTGCCGGTCTTTCTTTTAGCAATACCCCACAAGTTCATCAGTTCAGTCGCTCAGTCGGGTCTGACTCTTTGTGACCCCATGGACTACAGCACACCAGGCTTCCCTGTCCATCACCAACTCTCGGAGCTTGCTCAAACTCATGTCCATCGAGTCAGTGATTCCATCCAACCATCCTCTGCCGTCCCCTTTTCCTCCTGCCTTCAGTCTTTCCCGGCATCAGGGTCTTTTCTAATGAGTTAGCTCTTTGCATCAGGTGGCCAAGGAGCTTCAGCTTCAAGTGGCCAAGGAGCTTCAGCTTCAGCATTAGTTCTTCCAATGAAAATTCAGGACTGATTTCCTTTAGGATGGACTGGTTTGATCTCCTTGTTGTCCATGGGACTCTCAAGAGTCTTCTACAACACCACAGTTCAACAGCATCAATTCTTCAGCACTCAGCTTTCTTTATGGTCCGACTCTCACATCCATACATGACTACTGGAAAAACCATAGCTTTGACTAGATGGACCTTTGTCAGTAAAGTAATGTCTCTGCTTTTTAATATGCTGTCTATATTTGTCATAGATTTTCTTCCAAGGAGCAGGCGTCTTTTAATTTCATGGCTGCAGTCACCATTTGCAGTGATTTTGAAGCCCAAGAAAATAAAGTCTGTCACTGTTTCCATTGTTTCCACAAGTTCATGCCCACCAAGAATTCCTTTTCTGGTTAAGAATTAATTTCTTATAAAATAAAACAAATTAAAAAAATAAATAATTTGAATTAAAAAAAATTAATTTCTTTCTTTTCTCTCCCCTTCCTTCCTTCCTTCCTGTCTTCATTCCTTCTTCCCTCCCTCCCTTTTTTCCTCCCTTCTTCCTCCTCCTCCTTCTCCTCTCTCTTCCTTCCTTTTTCTTTATTCTCTGGTTTTGTGTGTTAGTCTGCATCTTAGAACCAAAATCTATAAATGAAATTTAGTACCTTTTTGTTAATGAATTTACATAAACAATGGCATTTTGTGTCTTATCCTTCATAAAGATAGAGTTATAACGCTTCTTTGTATTTGGAGTTTAAAAGACTTTTCTGAGTCATTCTCAATGGGCACTCAAATGTAGCACCATGTGAAAACCACACTTCCTGGCATAGTGACTTCTTTAGTATGTTTAGGCTTGAAACAGTGACACTATAATGTGGAAGAGCACTGGGATTTTGTCTGTATTTCCTATTTGATTAAGTTCATGTTTTCTTTTTATCTTTAAATGCCTTAAGTATTTCTGGAAGTTAAATAGCTTTTCTTGAAAGTCAGCCAAAGATTTTAATAGATAACTATTTGGAGGCCTGACTGTGGTTCTTTATAACCATGTGTTGTTTGTAGCAGTCTTTCCCCACTTTGAGAATTTGATGATCTATTAAAAAGATCTGGCAATTTCCAGGGCCTTTAATTGTATCACCTGACTTCTGCCAGGTATCCTTTCTCACAATACTGTTTCATTTCAGTGGTTTTATAACGTACTCATTTTGAAAGCATGTTAAATGAACATTTGAGATCTGAATTTCAGTCTGTGAGTAACAGTATAGCATGTGACACCATTGCTGAAAACAGGCTCACGACTCAATGACAAACTCCTTAACTGGGACGTCTGTGTACGGACGTTGACATCACAACTTATCCAGCCAAGTTCTTGGGACACAAAGTATGAAAAAGTTTTGCTTTAGTCAAAAAATATGGTGTTCTTGTTATTAGTAAATATCTAACACACTGAGTTAGAGAATAGAAACAAAAAGGGTATAATAGGGTAAAAGCAACTAAGTTGGTCTCTGTGTCAGGTAGGTCTTCTCTGACAACATGGAAAAGGAGAAATAATTCCAAATAGCTTAAGAAAAAGAATATGTTGACTCGTGTAACAGAAAATCCAGGGGTTTGATACAGGACTTAAAATACTATCATTAGGACCTGGTTTTGCCATCTCTCTTCATTCAGCTATGCTGTGTGTTGGCTTCATTCTCAGGCTGGCTAAGCCTAACCTCTCCAGTGTTCAAGTCCAGAGGAAATGGGAGAAAGCGTCCTCTGGAAATTTCCATGTAAACCCTTGGATCCACTGTAATGGGACCAATTTGGATCATATGGGTTCTGACCCAATCTCCTGGGGGATCTTTTGCTCTGATTGACTAGGCATCAGGATGGCATGCCATCCAAAATACACAGATTGAGACTCAGAGGGAAGATAAATAGTTTGCCAAGGAAAACTGTGCAATTTAACTTTAAGCAACGTGACATGATATTGGATAGTCAACAACAACATGTCTTATAGATATGGTTGAATATTGAAGACAGAGAAAATAGATAAATAGACTAAAAACTCTCAATTGTATTAAGTAAAGGTGGCTGTGAGTTTCTATTTGATTACAATTTATTAAATTATAAAGGTTTTTAAAGGTCTCTAATTAGTGCTCTGTCATCAGTCTTACATATTATTTCTGTTCTTATACATAGACTAATTTATTTGTTTAAAATTTATTTAGAATTAAACTAAACAGAAGAAAGAAAGAAATAGAAATATATAGGAGTAAATTAGAAAAAGTAAATGTTTCATTAAATTATCCAAGTATACCTTAAGGCTCTTTTTATTTATTATGATGACCTGGAACACTTTAATTGCATCGCTCCACTTGGCTCTAGTGTATAGGTAAATAGTAGTTAAAAAAAAATCTGTTTGCTAGCAACCTAGGGGTAAACCAAACTGTGTTTGCTGTTCCCATAAATCCCAGATACAGTGCTCTAGGTTCTGGTCAGAACTCAATTTTTCTTGTTTACTGACTCACCCAGTAGTGTAAATATATGTAAAATATGATTATAGTATGGAATTCTAGCCTCAAGACTGATTTATTACACCTTCCTCTGAGATCTTAACACAGATAAAAATAGAACAGCGAGAAAATAAGCAGCTACTCCGCCTCTTAACCAGCGACAGGGTTACCCTTTCTCTCTGCCTCCTGGATCCACACCAGTGGGACCAGATAAACACATAGAAGTGAATTGTTCTCCACTTGGGTCATAATGTCATAACTGTGCTTGAATGTTATCTGTCTTTCAGCTTCACAAAGGCTTTTGCAATGATGAATGTAAGGTGTGGTCTGTCTTAAAACTAGTTGTGGTATGGAAGGAAATTCTTGAGGGCTCTAAAGAAGCCTAGGAGCAGTAACTGGAATTGTGGGAACAGGGATTCTTTGAGAGCGAGGGGAAATGTCCTATCCCCACATTTTTGGTGGAGCAGAAGACGTAAACCAGGTGCTTTTTTCAGTGTTTCTGCTTCTAGATTAACTTAGCTGTCTCCAAGTGCATCCTGGGCGTGTGTGTGTGTGTGTGTGAGAGAGAGAGAGAGAGAGAGAGAGAGAGAGAGAGAGAGAGAGACCTAAAGATACTAGAGCCCTTCCCTCTTCCAGTTCATGAGAAGTGAATAAATAAAGGCTTGGCAGCCATCTCACAGAGGCTGCTGACACCTGCTCCGGACAAATCCCAGGGCAATGTGCTTTCTATCTTCACTCCATGTTCTGCACGAAGGACTGAACTTTGTTTATCCTTATCCTCCATCCAGCTAAAGAGATTGTATTTCATGGCCAGCTGGTTCCCTTTGAGGGTGACTTTGGCTCCTTAAATATGATACTTGTCTAGATAAATGTTTAAGTTATTTAACAAAGGACATAAAACCCCACCTTTTCCTGATAGCTTTTTTCCACTTTTCATTACTCTAATAGAGATCATTTGTGTTTGTTGACAAAATTATTTGGTTTTGTTCCCCCAGGAACAGTATTAAAAAGACTAAATATTTTATTACTGTAGAAGGAATTCTTTCTACTTCATTCGTATTTGTAGCACTGTCCTCTTGCAGCTGTGAATATGATCACAGAAGGTCTAGAGTTATTGGTGTTTATTTAATATAAGTATTCTCAACTAATTTTTCTTTTTGGGGGGGTTTCCTTTTGCTGTATTTCCCCTTATTGGCATGTAGTACTTTCCACACTCAACTTACCTACTAACATGAGAGTGCTTAGAATTAAAACCTTAAGTCATAATAAAAAATATTAAGTACACATGTTTCTTAAGATGCACAGAGGTTTTCCAAACCCTGCAGTGAATACCCATAATGTCTCTTGCTGGGCCTTGCACATAATTTGCATTCTGCCTTGCTTGTTATTTGAGTGAAAAAGATGTAAATAGTTTGAATTATCTGTGTAACTATCCTCAAATCATAATATCAATGCTCTTCATAAATCTTGTATTATGGGTTATTTTGATGCTTTTGCTGCTCATTTTCACAGAGCCCTAACCCGTCGGCGTGGGCTAGAGCCTCGTGAATGCAGTGGACTCAGATGTGACAAAGCTTCAGACTGTTTCATTACAGCCAGTTTGCCTGGTTTCACATTAAAAAGGGAGCCTAGAAGTGTAAGTCCCTGAAGATCAGAAAGCAGCCACCATGAACTAAGCTAAATGAGACACCTCTGATTTTTTGGGGCATGACTGTAAAACCAGAGATACCACTGTTTTGTAGGGAGAACGTACGGCAGAATGGAGTCAGGTTATCTAGGTTTAAGAACCAGGTCTTCCCAATTGCTACTGTGTACTCTTGGATAAATTCTTTAACGTCTCTAGACCTTAGTTTCCTTGCTTGTAAAATGGAGATAATAATAGTAGTTAACTCATAGGGTTGGTGTGAGGATTAAATGAAATCATGCTACTGAAGGACACGGAACAGAGTCTGGCACTAAATGAACACTCAACAAATGTTAGCTGTTAAGTCCTGTCTGCCACAACTACTCCTTGACTCTGAAATACTAAAGCTCTTGGAATCTGCAGTGCTCGTTTTGGCACTTGATCATGCATTAATTCATCCATCACCATCTAGTGAGTGGTTTTAATCCCCCTTAGATTGCTGAACATGGCTCACAGTGTTCAAGATAGCAGATTGCCTAGTGATGCTGCTCAGATTAAACTAATCTCTGATAAATATTTACTTGCAGCTCTAAGTCAATCCTAGATGAGGATGGGATGGTTGGAAGGCATCACTGAGTCAATGGACATGAACTTGGGCAAACTCTGAGAGAGAGTGAGGGACAGGGAGGTCTGGTGTGCTGCATTCCATGGGGTTGCAAAGAGTCGGACATAACTTAGTGACCGAACAACAACAAGGTCAATAGTAAAAAAGCTAAAGGAACGTGGCACCCTGTTCACGAAGAAGACATGTCTAGCTTATGGAAGCCCTGCTTTCTTCCTCATTACTAGACTATCTGGCTTAATTATGGGAACCTGCACCCTGAGAATGACACGGATAACAGAAGGTAAGTATAGAAGAGTCTGGAAACCTTACGCATTGTGAGAAATTGTGGCGAGGACTGGGTGGTACAGCAGGTAAGAATCTTTCTTTGATGTTAGGCACTATTGGAGAGCTTTGCTCTTTTTAGATTTCTGTTTATAGTCAAGTTTTTATCTTTGAGCTCCCGAGGCTGGTCTGGGATTAGTTACCATCAAGAGTTACCCATTTTCGAAGCCCTTACTCTCGCAGCTCCTGTGGCTTTTTTCCCAAGTCAGTTTTACTGTCCTTGCCATTTTTTCCCCCTCAAAGACTTCTCCCTAGAGGTTCCTAAGTTTTTATGAGCTTCTTGAGAGTGCCGACCAGTTTGCCAGAGGGCTTCAGAGTTGCTAAATCCTGAGTCAAACTCTCTGCCCTTTCCCCCAGGCTTACTAGGCTCTAGAGCAGTGGAATAGAAACACGCAGGAAATGGGGACTAACTGTAGGGGGACAAGGGGCCCCGTCTGGAGCATGAACTTGGTTTGAAGACCAACTCTACAGCTGTGCTGCTAACCCTGCCCTCAATTTTAGACTGCCCTGGATGTTGAGGATTCACTCTGGCTATCTCTCAAGTGATTTTTAAAATTCAAATTACTTGAACTTACCAGAGGGAAAGACTGTGGTTTTTCCATAAAATAAAAAACTGCCACATTGATACTATATTTGGTTTGGAGACTGAGTGTATAAATATGTGGATCAAAACTGTCCATGAAAGCACCCCAAACGGCTTTTTCTCATGATCTGATGTTGGGCATTACTGAATTTTGCACGTAGAAAGCAATTACTTTGATTTTATGTTCATTTTGGTTTCTAAAATCAGAGGTAGGTGCCATCTCAGACTGTTGTTTGCAAGCATTTCCCCCTGGTTTTCTTGGCCCTGCAAGCTTTCTACTGTCCTGACTGACTGTGACTTGTCACGGTGGCTCAGCTCTGTTTTGGATGTTTTGCTAACAATTCAAACTTGCTGTTTTCCCATCACAATTATATTCTCCATTATTTTTCATTTTGTCTTGTTTTTTAGCAATAGTTGTAACTCATGTAATGGTAGGATATTTGTTAGATGTAAACTCTTAGTCCTGCCTGGAAATATCAAATATTTAAAACACTGTATTCTTTGGAAGCACACAAGGAATAATATTTTAACACATCGCTTTTATTCACTGAGTTGACATTAAGCTAAGGTAATTTTGTTCCATGTTGTGTAATGTTCTCACTTGTGATTATTCCTGCAGTTTTCTCATTTTGTTTTTTTAATCACAACAACTAAAGGGCAACAAACAGCTGCTGGAGTTAGGGTTGTCAGACATTTTAAGTAGTTTTTCCTTTTGCATGAAACAGTTCTGTTGAAAATACTAAATTGTGTATATGTTGAGATTGCCACCCGCTGGTGAAAATAGAGAATTTCCATTTTAATGAGTAATTTAGGAAAACATATTTGTTTTCTGTTTCTGGAGTATGAATTTATATGTTTAGGTTTAAAAATATATATTTTAAACTTTTCTAGAAGAATAAAGATTTTTATTATTTTGGAACACTTTAAAGATCTACTGGAAAAAATTAAAAACTCTATCATTTGCAACCATTTAAAAATCTTTATTTATATCTCTTGTGGCCCCTACAAAAGGGAGAAGAGGGAAAAAAAAAAAAAAACAAAACCTCAGAATATGCCTAAGCGTTATCAGTGGTTGCTGTTGACTACTAAGATTGAGGGAATAAAATAAATTTTGTTGCTTCTTTACATTTGTATGGAGTTGTATTTTCTCCCCCTACGCAAAGCTTGTATTGCTTTAGAAGAAAAATATAAATCTGAAGAAGAAAAATAGCTATATGCTAGTGTACATAAATCTAAATGTAAGTTTCACAAGGGCACTTGATAGAGTGTTTAAAAAAAAAAAGCGCCACCCTAAATCAGTGCCACATTTAACTAAAAAGATACAAAAGGAACAAAAGCCTGGAGATTGAACTGCAGCTTTCATCACTCCACTAGCACAGATTTTAAATTCAAATGCATACGTAAGAATTTATTATGTGATAAAGATGCCATTTCAAATTCATGTGCAAGGGTACCTCACATCATTTACCGAATATATTCCAGATGTGAAAAATTAAAAATATGCAATGAAATAAATTAAAAAATATAAATTAATATTTAGGCTAAGCAAAAAACAAAGGAAAAATTATAAAGGAGAATGTTGAAAATGTCTGTGTATAAGTATCACCAGGAAAACAAATGATAAAATATTTAGGAAAAATATTTAGAGCTTATAGAACTGACAAGTGAAATAAGACTTTTAAAAAAAGGCCTGTGAGCATTTGAAAAGAATATTAACCTCATTACTAATCAAAGGATTACATATGTTTTGAAAACTGAAAAATTTAACTATAAAATTGGCCAAGATTTAAAAAATGTTATTATACTTAGTGTTTTCTGATAAATGTTTTCCTTTTCTGATAAAGCTTTCAAATATCTGACATGTTGAAAGTGTGTTGCTTGGTAGATGAAAGATGATACAGACAAAAGTACTCCATATTATAAAACTCTACTGCTGTTTAAAATTATTCCTTAAAATATATTTAATAATATGGAAAAACACTCATCTAGAATTTAAATTACAAATAGGGTTTAAGTAATAACACAGTTTTATTTATATCTATCTCTCCATAAGGATATTATTTCAGAGTTTTAATAGTGATTATCATACTACCAGAGTTATTGGTGATAATTTCCTTCTTCATTTATTCTGTATTTAAAAATTTTTTTGAAGACAGTAAAATTGCAAATACATAAAATGCTTAGTAAAGTTCCTTTAAAATTGGGGTGTGAAATAATACATGTAGTTTGATTACTAGTTTAATAAAAATATATGTTATATGTACCTATGTATATTCATAACTATAGATTAAAATTATTTGAGAGTTTAATAGTGGTTATTTGTATGGTTATTTCTATAATTATATTCCTAGTTAGAGGTGATTATTGTATCATTCATTGTGTAAATATTTTACTTCTGATAAACAAAGATGTGCATTTCATATATATATATATATATATATATGTATATATAATCTTTGATCTTCCCAGGTGGAGCAAGGGTAAAGAATCCACCTGGCAATGCAGGACATCCAAGAGATGTGGGTCCAATCCCTGGGTCGGGAAGATCTCTTGGAGAAGGAAATGGCAACCCACTCCCATAATCTTGCTTGGGAAATCTGATAGACAATGGAACATGGTGGACTACAGTCCATGGGGTTGCAAGAGTCAGACATGACTTAGCAACTAAACCACCACTATACCTCAATAAAACTGTTAAAAAAAGAATACATACAACTCTTGTTCTTTCTTTCTAAAAAGAAAATTTAATATTTAAAACATTCAGTGTTTACCTTTTACTAGCTCAATATTTATTTCATCCATTTATTGATATATAGAATACCCAAGATATTTAAAATATCCCCTCATTGGCATTTGGCACTGCAATGAATCAGCATTTTAAACCAGTCTACACAGATTTGGATCTGTACATTATTTTCTATAGTGGGATGGTGGGGGGAGTAGAGTAGAATATTTCCATTTATCAAGATAGGTTAGTCCCTAAAAGGAAATTAGCATCATGTACAAGGAGCTGACTGCTTTGTGGAAATATTCAACTATTATTTCATCAAAAAAAAGTAGTTTCTTATGATTAACAAACTTAAGCAAGCAAATATGATATGACTTTTCAGAAGCAAACTTCTTACCCAAGATATTAAAATATCTCATTAATATAAACTTGGCTTCAGCAGTAATATTACTGATTATGTGGACTGTTAAATAGTCCATCTGCAATGCAAATATAACCCTAGACACCTGACATCAATGAATTTTCATCAAGCAACTTCAGAACTAAATTAAATAAAACTCTTGATTTGATGCAGCCATTCTTTTCTGATAAAGCTTCCAAATATCTGGCATCCTAAAAGTGTGTTGCTAGGTACGTGAAAGCTGATACAAAGGAAAATACGGTCTCAATCATTTTTTAATAAAGGAAACTATACAGCTCTCCTGTGTAACTGCACACTGCCTGACTGGCAGGTAACACTAATATGTGTCCAGAGGTACAACAATGTATCTGCCAGGCTTGCTGAGCTGTTTGGAGATCTTTTGCTCAGACTCTCCTGTGGGACAGCTGGGTGTGTAGTCTGTTCCACCTTACTTGCAAGGCTGTCTCACTCTGAAGCCCTACCAGCTAATATCAAAATAGTAACGCATGGCATAGACCTAAAGAATGAATGAAAATACTCATCCCCAAGGCATCTCATGAGTTGATTATAATAAAAATTGCTTAATTATTTATTACTAGTTGCTTTATAAATTACTCACTCTGGTTTTGCTGAAGGGTATAAACTGTGAGATGGGAGTGAAGAGCTAGAGAGGTGAAATTGTCAGGGGAATCTGTGGTTAAGGGTTTCATGTACCACACAGATGCCTTTTTACTTTATCCTGTAAATAATCGTGAAAACAGGAATCTTTTAAAGGGGAACTAGAAGGTCAGATTTGTATTTTCTCTGTATGATGGAGAATGGATTTGAGGGAGTCAGGAAAAGAGGCAGGTAGTCTTTAAGGTGAAAGACCACGAAAGGCCAGACCACAGATAAGAGGAAGCACCAAAATATTTAAAAGATAAAGCATGTAGGAAGAACATTTAGAAGGATTTAGTAGTTGAGTGAATATGGAGGCCAGAGGTAAAGCAGAAGACAGAATGAGTTTTCTTCCTTGTATAACTGGGTAGATGGTAACATCCTTAAATGGTACTGAAATGACAGGTGCTGGTGCTGATTAGAATGGGAAACATAAGTGGCTGGTTGAGCTACTTTCCTAATGGATACATGCAATCATTCAGAAATTTTACAAGAGCAAATTGTATGGACAGACATACAATAAACAATGACAGTAAAATTACAAAGCCCTCCGACTAAATCACAAAAAGCCTGGAAAACATAAGAACCTTTTTATGATGCTGATGTTAGGGACGTGGACAAAGATGGAACAATTAAATCGCATTAATTGTATTTGTTATGTTGCAATGGGAATGATTTTGCTTGCTGTCATAATGAGCTCTGCTGTAATAGGCATTCGCCTTGTATCCCACCTATTCATTTATTAGAATGAGGTTTTATTTTTTTCCCCCCTTTTACAAAGTAAATACACAATAAGATCAAATAAATTTTGATGCTTGCCAACAGATGGTGAGGGGCTCACACTCAGACCATCTGATCTTTTGGTTTTCAGTTCTTTCCGGCTGTTCTTTCTACTTAATTACCTTCCCCTCACTTCCTAATCCCTTCCATGTAATTCTACACCAAGATTGGGTCTAGCACTCTGTTAATTTTCTGCAGCCTATGCTGCTTTCTGATGAGATATTGGGTCTTAGTATCTGTGTTGCTAATGTATCTAAACAGCCTGGTTGTAGCAGAAAACCTTTCAATCCTGCTTGAACCATGTCTTTTCTCAATTTATTAATTCAATTTAATGTTAAGACTTTAAAACTGACTGTTTGATTCACTTCACATCTGACACAATGGATCAACCACCAGTAATTTTATGCAATCAAAGAACTATTTTAATTGACCTGTCTTTTGAACCCTTCTCATGAGACATGTATTTTTTTCAATCACTGAAATAGCCTTACTAGAGTGATATATGTGTTTTAGTGAGAAATTTCCTTTATTACATTAATGAATCTGTGCATCTTTTGTGAATGAAGGAAAGTATTGTGTAATAGGTATTTTAATGATATTTTAAGGAAACGCATAAAGGGTAGGAATTTATGGACACTTCTGAGGTAATGTACTGTAGACTATGTGTATTTATATAATCCATGTCTAGATAAAATCTTTCTTTTCCTTTGACAGGTATGTTTAAATGTCCAGTTCAATGTAAGGAGGCTGTTTTCGTGTTCAGTAGTCCCTAATAGCCCTGCTTTACTGAGGTAACCTAATAGAATTCTGTTGATTGAAATTCCTGCCTTATAAATGTGTCCGTGTGTTTCAGTCATGTTTAGCAGTAGTTTGTTTAACTAAATGCTTGTTCCCTAGACACAGAAATTACACACCAAAAACTACATATCGTTAAGCATTTGTAATAAAGCTTAGTTTTAAAGATATCATCTATATTTTTTAATATCACTTAAAATAATCAGTTTTCTTCTGGTAATAGAAATATTAAATGTTCACTTACATTTTTTTTTTGGAAAATTAAGAAGGATACAGGAAAGAAACCTGACAATACTCATTTCCCATTAAAGGTGATGGTTATTAAAATTTTTACATAGATCCTTTTTGGATTTTTTATGCATATGTTTGTAAAATTAAAAAATTTAAACAAACTTGAACTTTTATAATGATTTATGTAGACAGACATTACTTTTAACTTATGTGAATTTTATTCTGCATGTGTGTGTGTGAGAGAGAACAGTTTAAATAGATTTTTTAAATTTCCTGTTCATTTAGTTTGTGAGTACATGGAATAAGCATGAGAAAGGGGATAGGTATCTGCTGTTTCTTCAGTGCGTCTCAGTTTCTCTGTCTCTTATAGTATGTGCATCTTGCTACACTGACTATGATTCTAATGGTAAAAATACATATTTTTCCTACAACATGGTCAAAACTTAAGCCAACAGCTTTGATGCTCAGTCACAGAAACAGCTATCTATTCTAATACTAAAAAGAAAACCTGTCTTGAAGTTATGGTATTTGGTGTCCAAACTGGAGATTTTCATGGGCAGTCTTAGACATATGAGATTTTTTAAATCATGTGCTGATTTTAAAATCCAGTGCATGAGATGCAACTTCACTGTAATCAACGTGTTGTATCTAGTTATGAATTTTTTCTCATATCATTAAGTACTCTTTGAGAACATAACTGCTTTAACCAATCCACTATTTTTTAGATACTTGATTGCTTTCCAATGCTTGGCGTTAAGTAAGGCTAGGACAGCTGTTGCACCCAAGATATGACGTGATGATCAACCATTATTTTTGTACATGGTTGTCCAAGATGCTGTTGTGGTATCTTTCCTTCAGGCAATTTTTGACATTTCATACTCTTAAAGTATAGAAGCTAGGGGAATGTGACTTCACAATAACCAATGGGAGATTGCCTTTAATGGAAGAGGAGGCAATATGACATATATTTTAAATGCAATCTTTGATATTTTGGGGGGACTTCTTGCCACAACACCTCCTGTTCAAAGAGATTAGCACTTAGTCACATGAGCCGGTTCACAGAGTGTATTTGCTGTGACGTTTTTTGAGAGCTGCGGTGTTCTGGTTCTTTCTGTTGGCTTAATTCTGCAAACATCCTGGCATTTTCTCAGACTTCTGTGATTCACGTGCTTGTCCTTCAGACTGGCATGGCTGTCCTTCAAAGCTTAGGTTGCTCTAAACAGTTTCATTGGAGGATAGCTGTGTGTTGCTGTGACTTGGGCAGTAGAAAGAAAACCTGGGTTTCACAGCTTTTTGGGAAACTCTTCATGTAGACACTCATCCAAAAATGTTTAGGAAAATCAAGGATTCATCTCCTAGGATACATTCCTAGGTGAGGAATAGTAACTTGTCAAAAGTATAAACATTTTAAATTCTTTTGATACATACTGATCAACTGCCTTCCAGAAATTTTGTACCCATTTATGTATGAGACTATATGTCATAGTTATATAATGTCACTATACACACACACACACACACACACACACACACACACACACATCATGCCAACTATATATGGGGCTGATCTTTTGTCTAAAACATTATTTTCAAAAGAAGCCTAGCCATAGACTAGGTGAAGTTTTACTTCATATTTCTTTAATTGTTAGAGGAATTGAACTGTTTTTTGTCTGTTTAATGACCTTTCATTTTGTATTTTTTAATTTGTGTTCTTTGTCCCCTCTCTCACAAGGTTTTTGGTGCAAGCATTTTTAAAATAAAAGCTCATGTGTAAGAGCACTTGGTATTTAAAAATAATGCTCAAACCTGGTGAAATAAGACATGTATTTATCAAGAGAAAGATGGGATAGGAAGAGCGTGAGGACGAAAACAACATACATTTAGACGGAATGGCCTTTCATGGCCTTTAGGCTCTCACCCTCTTTAAAAATTGCCCCATCCATGGCTTCTGATGTCTAGGTGGCCACGTGTTATACCACATGACTTTAATGATCAGAGCTGATGGGATGTCGACTCAAAGGTCATGAGTTAATAGGCTGCCAAGGGATTTATGACTGCATTGCAAGGTCTCCCTAGGGAACTAGAATAGCAAGTTAAAAAAAAAAGATTGCCAATTAATAGTAGATCTGAAAGGACAAACATGCAGAATATGAATGAACCAGATTAGTGGTGGAGCTGTAGAGAAAAGAGTCACAAATTCCTACTCCTGAGATCTCTAAAGCCACCTTAAATAGCCACATTCCAGCTGCAGTTTCAGCAAAGCTGTTTACCTTTCCTGCTCTTATTCCCCTATACACCTCCCTGTCTCTTAAGCTTCCTTGAATGGACCTCTATTATTTACATTTAAGTGACCCTGAAGAAACAGAATGATTGAGGAAAAGTAACACAGATTTTAAAACTATCTTATTTCCTACAACTCTATATTTGTCCCAGCAGAGTTATTTGAATAGTCAACAATTCTTTCATTTAACAATTTGTTCAACATAAAATCATTGAGCACGCTGTCTATATCAGGTGTTGGGCTAGGTGGTAAAGGAGATGCAGAGACGAATCAGGCAATCTGTCGCCTAGAAGCACATAGTTCAATCATGCTTTTCTTTGTAGCATGCTCTTTCATTACTACAGATTGTCAGATCAGTGCTGACCAACTAGTTGCTAGGCAACTTGAAATACAGGAATATAGAACGGATGCAGCTTCATTATGATATGAATTCATCTCTGAAATGTTTGTCAAGAATTGTGAAGGGTCTGAAATTTTCCTCTCCTTTAAAGCTATGATATTACCCTGCCACAGTTTAATAGATGCTGGCAGAAGACACGTGACTTCTGAGTCAGAAAAGGACTTTATTACTCACATCAAGGCAAGTCACATGAGCTTTCTGTTTCCTTCTGGTCCTCTTGCCCCCAGGTCTCATGGGGGCATTGAGGGCAACTCCGTGAATGTGTCACAAATGAGGAACACCAAGTATAGGGAACCCCAATCTTTTACAGTGAATTGTAATCAAACCTGCCTGACATTTACCCTGTAGGGAAACATCTTTATTATACTGGACAGTAGCTTGCCCTCCACTGTGGAGGGAGACACTACCTCTGTCTTCCAAGGCTACTAAACAAACATCCTTGAAAAGATAGCCCAAAACATAGATAGTCAGTGTATGGCAACCCACTCCAGGATTCTTGCCATGGACAGAGTAGCCTGGCAGGTTACAGTCCATCAGGTCGCAAAGTGGCGGACACTACTGAGTGACTAACGTACTTTTGCTTGCAAGACATTTTACAGAAATTTTATAAATCCATAGAGAATTGTGTTCCAACAATATTCTTTCTCTGGATACTTTATAAAACAGTTCAAATGTTTGGTTCTTATTTCTGTTAACTCTAAGTATCTACTTATTCTGAAATTGTCCTGTATTTCCCCATTTTTAGTATATTCTTTGAAGTACGTGTATTTACCAAAACTGTATTTTTTTTTCGCTTCTTTTATTTAACAGAAACCAATTTTCTCTAACTTAAAAAGGAAAATTAGTAGAAGGACACTGGATTATTTCATAATTCAAAGAACAACCCCTAAGTAGTGCTATTCTGGCACCTCATCAACAGAAGTTCATTGTTGTCTCTGGAGTATTGTCATCAGCATGCCTCGACTTCAGTGGCTCTCAGTCTCTGTCATTCTCCACTCCAAGTTTTAAATTCTCAGAGGAGAGGAGTGGAATGGCCCAGCTTGGCTAAGACTGTGCCTCTATCTTTTCAATTATGCCCAAGGGGGAGGGACCTAAAAAAGCACACAAACCTAGTAAAATTTTGTTGTTCCCAAATCAGGAGAGAATTTTTTGGCAGCTTTGGAAACCTCCCGATTGCTTTCTTCTATATCTGAATTTGTTTTGATTGATATTCCACTGCTCATAGAAAAATACAGTTATTGTTTTATACCAGTTTTATACTAGTCATTGTTTTATTCTAGTTTTTAATCAAATATATTTTTGCTTTATTTTTGTCATTTTCTTGGTCATCTCCTGACGTTTCTCAATTTTGGGGACTGATCTAAGCCAATTTAGTGATTCAAGAGTGGAGTAAGTATAGATAGCGTTTGGTGGTTGAAAATAGATTGGACTATATGTCTTTTCTTATCAATCTTCTTGTCAAGTGGTATGCAATAAGCAGAGCAAGGTTTAGCCCAAATTTTGTTAATATTAAATATTTATTAGTCAAAATATCAAGACCATTATGTCAACTATGAAAATTTATTTTTAACATCTTTCATGTTAATTAATATATATATTCTGGTGTCGATTTCAATAATGCTGTTTGAAATACCAGAGTAGCCACCTCTCCAACTGTGAATTTTCATAATTAGGGTAATTCCAAGATTACTTATTTGGGCCTGGAATGTGGAGTAATGTTACCTTATTACATATATGCATATATATACATGAGCCCTCCTGTAGAAGTATTTTTAAAATAAATTAGCAGACAGACAATACAATAAGGTCAAGATATAGGCATTTAGTCATGCACTCGTGCTAATTTCCAAACTCCTTTGTAATTAACATTCCTCCTGACCAGATTAATTGGGTTTGCAATAAGTAATCACATTTGTAATATTGCAACTGTTCCCAAATTAATTGCTCGTGTGTTCAATGAGCCATTACATGTTCTCATTTAAAGCAGCTTAAAGAGCCCATGATTTTAAAGCTGTAGTCCTAAACATTCTGGGGAGAGGGGAACAGAATCATCTAAGAATACATCAATAATATGATGAGAGCAATAAACCAGTGGTTCCCGAACTTTGAGAGGACATGAGAATCACCTCACTACTCATTGAAAATACAGATACCTTGGCTTCACCCCCAGCAGTTCTGATTAGGGAGTTATTATGTGGGGTCTGGAAAAAACTTGGAGGAGCATTGCACACTTTCTTTCTAGAAAAAAGCACTTCCAACTTTACCAGTGATTTTACTGTGACTTTAGTACAAATTTTCTGGAGACTCATTACATATTACAATCACTGAGGGAGTTTTAAAACAATATTTCAGACCAATTAAATCATAATATGAGTGGTGTAGGGTGACTAAACTGTCTGCGTGGTTTTTTTTTTCCCAACTGAGAATGGAGACTAGAGATTTTCCCCAACATATTAATTTGTTTTGCTGAATTAGACTCACTTGACAGATACCTAGCAAAAATGATAATAAAAAGAGCTCAGTTATCCTATAAATCTTACAAAATACAGAGTTTAATTTGTGTATTGGTGAGAAGGCACATCATTTTTGGCATTGATTTGTCTTTCTCTCTTCACAGGTTCAAAGGATTTAGTGGGCTTTGTCGTCTGTTTTGATAGATAGTCTTCCTGAGCTTGAGAGAACAGCACAGCTCTTTTTATAATTTATGATGGCAAGGTGAGTGTTTATTGTATTATTTTAGTTGAAGAAAAAGCTAAGAAAACATATGGTGCTTCAAATTGACCGTAAGTTCACTGTATTTTAATAACATGCCCAAGGTAAATATTTGTTGTGAAAAATCTAGAAAAATGGTTAAATGGGCAATTTTCTAGATGTTATCTGAAGAGGGTTTTTAACAATTTTTTTTTAATTAGGAGCATATCATAATGAACAAAGTGGTAGATGGAAACTTTAGCTACATTGATAAAGTTCTTGAAATTATTTTAGACTTCTGTATTACAAAGGAAAGGAGACTGATAATCAGTAATAGAAAAACCATGTTGGAAATAACTCTAATCAAAGCTTCTTCTATGTTTCTTTGAAGTGGATCTACTTATGATATTACTCACATAGACATTCAAAGCACTGGCAATAATAGGTGATTTGATGATGTTTAAAACCCTTGAATAAATTTATATAGGACAAGAAATTTCCCAGAGGACATGAATTTAATAATTACGATCATTTCTTGTACTGATTACTCTTGAGATAGGATTACTAGTGCCAGAGACAAAATTTTAAAAAATCAAATTGTGAAAATTAAGTATCAGAAGTCTAGATTATTCAAAATGTATGAATTATAGCCCATTTGTATAGAAAAACTGGCTTCCAAGTAAGCAAAAGGACCATTGCTATGCTCAGAAACTTTCTCTCAAAAGTTGGAAGCTCCTAATGGCATAGGGCAGAGACCAGTTAAGTGCAAATTTGTTCTATTTGTCAGAAATTTTCTTTTTTTTAACTGTCAAGGTGGAATCATTATTGTTTTTTGTTGTAAAAAATTGAAAAGATTTCCAAGCTTTTAATAAAAGCACTTCTTAAAGTTGGATTGTGGAGTGGTATTCACCAAAATTGTGAGGGTTTGGAAGTTTGCCAGAATCCATTTGTGGTAGAAAAAATGAAAGTGCAGTTGTACTGTTGTTTTAGGCTGCTGCTGTCACAGAAGATGGTACCTGTGGAAAGGTGATTGCTTTTGTTAGCAGTGTAGTTAAGGGCTTTCAGAGAAGATCCAGCCTTGTAGGATAACGGTAACAGTGGTTGCTGGGAACTTGCTCTACACCAACCTTACAAGCTGCTCTGCATTCGTATTTCCAACCCTGACAGTCCAGTGGGTGGTATCATCATTATCACCGTTTTATGGATGATGAAATGGTGGAAACAGGATTTAAACCCAGACAGCTCTGCTTACGAAGCCCCTGTTCTTTCTCTCATACCATCTTCTCTCTGTCCATATAATCTTTAAACCCTCTTGCTTAAACCCTGAAGGGTTACTCACTATACTGGGGGCAGAATTTGTAGCGTGGGACAGCTCTGCTTACCTAAAAGACCATTCTCCTTTTGAGCTTTATGTTTGTCTCCTTGGGATTTCCACTTATTAGCTCCAAGGGAGAGAGATTAAGGATAGATTAGAGGGGTAAATTGAATTTTATGCCAGCTTTTTCACTCTCCTCTTTTACCTTCATCAGGAGGCTCTTTAGATCCTCTTCATTTTCTGCCATTAGGGAGGCATCATCTGCATATCTGAAGTTATTGATATTTCTCCCAACAATCTTGATTCCAGCTTGTGCTTCATCCAGCCCGGCATTTTGCATGATGTACTCTGCATATAAGTTAAATAAACAGGGTAACAATATACAGCCTTGACGTACTCCTTTCCCAGTTTTGAACTAGTCCATTGTTCCATGTCTAGTTCTAAGTGTTGCTTCTTGACTTGCAGACAGATTTCTCAGGAGGCAGGTAAGGTGGTCTGGTATTCCCATCTCTTTAAGATAGAGGGGAAGAAGGAAAAGAGAGCATTAAGGACATAAAGGTAGACCCCTATGGACACTGTCTCTCCACCATCTAGAGAGAAGGTTATGTGTCTGGGGCAGGCAGGAAATAAGTGCAGGAAGTTGTTCTATTTTCTCCCAAATCTGAGTGTTCATTCTCTGCTGATGTCCATATGGCAGTGTTAAAAGGTTGGGATGTTCTGTTATCCCGTCAGCAGGGGGAGCAGCGAACTTGAAGTGACATCCCGTAGGGAGAGAAAGGCAATCCACTTAGCACAGTGGTGTGAATTAAGTGTTCTTATCCTGCCTGGCATTAATAGATTCCATGAAAAAAATTACTTCCATTTTCTTCCATGCTGTTTATGGGTAATTAAGTCATTGGACACCAACATCAATGCTGCCGCAGAAAAAAAAATTTACTTTAGTAGAAAAATACATTTCATGTGTATGTTCAGTAGCAGAGAACATCTATAAATATGTAGTGAATTGCAGTTTTAAAGATATCTTTCTAGAATCCATTAGGATGGTTAATTCTGTCCAAGATTATTCTTATACCTTGGACTCAGAATAATATATCTGCTTGCAGACAGCCAGATGAAGAAGAGATATTTGGTTCTATGAGGTGACTTGAGAGTCCCTGAAAATCATGTTCCTATTATTGTCTTTACAACCTCTAACAGTGGCCAGGTTTTAATCCCTTTTAGGTTAAAACTTCTTTTTTTTAAAAAAATATATATAACCAGCATCTGCATATTTTACATAAAGAGAATAGCTCATTAATTGTTCTCCATGATTGACTTTGTTCTCATTTGAAGAGGTTTTGTGGACTGGTGTATTCTGATGTTGCAGAGTATAAGGTAGGTCATAAAGCATATGCTGAGACTTGTTGAACATAGGCTAGAGGGTCTATAGGAGGAAAGCGGAAGAGTGAATGACAAACCTCCATTTTAATTTGGGCCATTGGTTTGTTCTCTTGGGTCTTAGGATAGGAGAAGCAGCATGTTGAGTATGAGACCCAAGATGATATATGAAAGTCATAGTTCAGAAAAGTCCAAGTTTAATGAAGTGAGTAGTATTTCGTCTGGTTGGTGGTTTATGACATCATTTTAGGTCTTAGACCCCTTGGAGTAGCTGAAGAAAGTTGTGGACCCTTTTCCAATAAATATGCATATGTACACAAAATTTAGCCCTCTGTTTCAGGAATTTATTGATATTCTGCCCTCCCCTAGAGCCTACCACAAATCCTTGTTTAGAACAATGGTCTCAGAGATGTGGAGTGGATAGGTGGTGCACACCAAGGGGTGTGCCAAATGATCTAGAGAAGTGTGGAATTTTCTCTTTGTTTTTATTTTTTCTCTAAAAATTTTTTCCATTTAGGTTTTATATTGCACATAATGTATTAGTACACATAATGTTATAGTATATATATAACAGTATATAAAGAGGCTAACAAAATTAATTGTAAGAACTTACATTTTTACCAATAGGAAGGCACAACTCAAAATTGATCGACTACCAATTTAGAGAATGGTGCTAACTAAATTTAAATTCTAATCTCTGCTCCCCCTAAATTGGAGGGCCACAGATAGGATCTTAAATCAAGAGGTGACTGCAAGTGACTGGAAGTTTTGAACATAATGATGACAAGTACTGTTTGTCTACACTTCATTAAACAGTTTCACACTTGCTCCGTTTGCTTCTCCCAGTGGTCCTGTGAGACAGGCTGAGTAGGTATGCTCATGGAAATCTCTGAGAGCAGAGATTCGTTAACCAAGTTCTCAGAAAACTTTAGAGACTCTCCAAAGGGCCCTTGGCTAGTCAGTAGTGGAACTGGTGCTCATGACCTTGGCTGCTGACTGCAAATTATGTGCTTGTTGGACTGAACTGTGGGGATAAGCCAGTCATTTGGGCTGCCTGTGGCCCCCTTGCTGCTGTTACTGGTGCTCCCTGAGGACACTGAGTTGTTGGCTCCCTGGCTGATCCAGGCATAGGCACACAAAGCCTATTTTAGTTGCTTGATCAGAGGGCCAGGAAGCTGAGCTCACAATTCAGCATTAGCTCTCTCCTGTTGGTATTGTAATACCAACATATTTCAAAACGGATAGAGGGCTCTGCAAGGGTTTAGATACATCTATGTACAAAGAAGATTTACAATGGGTTATTAAATGGGGGTTTTGAGGCTGGCTTCATGGGAAGTGCCAACCACTCTTTCTCCCAAATTTCCCCAGATGCCACTGTCAAAGGCAAAGCACTCATGTAGATGGATCATAGTTCTGACCCCAAATGACATTTCCAACTTTCCTTATATATAATTCAATTTCTGAACTTCCTTTTCAGTGATATTAAGTGGAATAGGTTAAAAAAGTCTTTGGGCATTAAAGATATAGATGTGTTCAGCATTGCTCAGGTGTCTCTGCTTTTTGCCCGTGCATTAGCTGTATTGATTTTAGAATTTTAAATGACACTTTTTACCAGACTTGATTAATATCTCTTCCCCTCTTCTTAGCTACCTAGCTCCTTCACTCTCTCCTGTGCCATCTTCTTTCTTCTCATACTGGCACAAATTCGAGGCGGCTGACCTTCGTATGACCAAAGGTCAGGAGATGTTGTGAGGAGGGTCCCTGGAGTCTGGTGATTAGCCTTTAAAGAGGCGATCTACTATCCAAGGGCCAAGCCTTCCGGACATTGCCCAGCACTGGGAACAGAAACAGTGGACCTCCTGGCTTGGTAAGTACCAGACTGTTCTACGGTGTGGCCTCCAGAGAAGAAACGTTTAGCCAGGCAGAGGCTAGAAGGTGAAGTGAGATCTCTGGCAAGAGCTAGCCGGCCAGTCCCAGTACCACTGTTGTTGCATGAGGCTAGGGTCAGTTTCTTGACACTTCATCTCATTAATTAATGGAGTCCTCTGCTACTGTTGGAGGACACTTCATTTAAAACTGTGTGCACACGTTATTTTATTCTCTCTCTGCAACTGAACTGCGAGATCCCTGAGGACGCTGCTGTGGTATGGCTTTGTACTCCTCTTCCCAGTGTCCCCCAGAGTGGCTGGGATGTGATGAATAATGACACTGTAGGTCAGGATTTTCCTTCTTTTTCAGAAGGTGGGGGGTGAGGGGGAAGATGACCACCCTTCCCCTGGGGTTGGTCACTCCTCAACCAGGATTGTTTTCACTTGTGACTGTGTATTTCTTTTCATGATATTTTAAATATGTTGTAAATGACAAAAGTGATATATAACTACATTGCAGCAAATTTGGATAATTTATAAATAAAATCATTTCTATTGTTAATACATGAATATACCTACTGTTAGTATTTTTATATGCATTTAAAATATTTTTAATGACAGTGTACCTGAATATATTTTAAAGACTGTGAAATTCTATTATCTTTTTACTTTTAATTATCCTCATAAATGTTACTGAGATATAAAATTTTATTTCACTATTTTCTTATTATTATCTGTTAGATATATCATTTTTTCCTCATTGGTATTTATTAGATATGCCATCATTTGTTTCCTTATTGTTATCTATCAGGTATACCATTATTTAACTATTTCACTATGCTAGTCACAGATAGATGAGTAAATGACTATTAAGTCATTAGGAAATCTCCTTATTTGGATATAGTTTGACCAGTCATTATCATATAGCGTAGTTTAGGCTCATAGTTGGTAGTCAATAAATGTTGGTTTTATTCCTGCTTCTTTCTCCCTTCTTTATGCTATCTTTATGGTTGTTTCTTATACTGCAAGCCTGAGCATAGCGTATTTTTAATCCAGAGATTTCTAACTGGTTATTATGTAAATTTACCTTTGTTATTTCAATATGCAATTTGTGGGGAGTACTCATACTATGATCCCAAAGGTTCAGTTTTTCTTTATGTTACTTGGTCAAGGGTATTGATTCTTTCTTGCCAGACATAAAATGTTAAAGCTACAAAGGATTGTTTGAAATCACCTTATCCAATGGTATCCCAATTGGTGCACTGTCAGAAGTTTTCAAGGTGCTTAAAAGAATACTAATTCCTTACTAAGTCTTAATTTGGTGGCTGAGGATTGGGAATCTGCATTTCAATAAGCATCCCAGGGATCTGATTTTGGTGGTAGAGGGACCATAATTTGAAATTATCATTTGGTTAGTAGACCTTGCTAACTTTCCAGAGTTAATTTTAGATTTTTATCATGTTCAGTCTTTTGCTTTTAAAACTAATTGAATCTTGATGATTTTATAGCAGGAGGCAAATATTACAATCACAATTATGTTCTGCAACAGGAAATAAGTTCTAAATGAATCTTAACATTTTCCTTGACACGCTACTATGTTTAAGTGTATTAAAGATGTCATTGAAAGGTGCAGGGGAGGAGAACGAACTTGATTTGGCAGGTGGGTGTTCACGGTACTATTATCCACAAGTGTCTGTGCTGATTGAGAGCACACACGTTACCTCTTAACAGGCACTGTACTCAGCTGCAGCAGATTTAAGTGTATGGCATTTTTCACTGAATATTTGAAACTGTTTTAGTTAATAGTATTAATTGTGCATAGACCAACTTGCAGCCACTGTTTCAAAGTGCTCAATGGATAATAAACCAAAAGGTTCTATGGACCTCTACTTAGCATAAACGTGGGTCAACCTCTGCCATGTTGCTTAAGTATTATGTATTTTGAGTAGGGCAAATGTTAGTTCAGAGAAGGAATCTTCCCTATACTATAGATAAATAGCGAAACTCAGAAAGGTGAAATGCCCAAGGTCAGTTACCTGGAAGGAGCTGAGCCAGAATTGGAGCTCAGATCTCCAGGGTCCTTGTTCTCTGCTCTTTCTACCATACCAAACTGCCCTTTTTGCAGAGTTTCTATCTAATGAGAAACACTTGGTATTATGGCTGGTGGAGCTGCTATAATCTATATTTATATTGAGAAGAGCACTGAAGCAAGGAATTCTACTCAATATTTTCTTTGGAAAACCAAACATGCTTTATTTCATTTTTTTCACAATTTATTTAAACATCTCACATATACAAAATAGGTACAATTTAATTTTTCTGCTTGTCCAAGAAACAAGACTTCTTTGGAACTGTGGGAGAGGATGAAAATGAGACTGGCAAAGAACAAATGCTGAATTTAAAGAAGAGGACAATGTTGGGCAAATGATCCACTTACTTTGTGGGAATACGATGTAAAGTACTGATGTTAAGTCAAATGAAAAAAAAATACACAATACAGCTCAACAGCAGAGGAGTATCTCTCCTCAAATTCTCCTAGCACCATCAACATTCTTCAAGTATCTGAAATACTGTTAATTAGCACCTTCGTATTTTGAACAAAAAAACACAAATACCTCAGCTCATCTCTGGTCAGCACCTCACGGTGTGGGTCACACTCACAGGACAGTGTTTTGAGGTAGTTTAAACCTTTGGAAGTTTGGGTTTTAAACTTCCCTCCGTGGAAGATATTCAAAGGCCACAAGTGGTGCAAATGTTCATGGTTTTTATTTTTCAATTTTTATTTTGGTTTTCTTACAAAGGTTGACATTTTCCACAACAGGTGTAAGAGTGTTGGAAAAAAAAAATTCCAAATCTTTTGGAGAGGGGGAAAGGGAGGGGGAGTGAATTAAATTGTATTGCACAATGCTCTGATCAATCCTTCTCCTCTTTTGCCCACAATTTAAGCAAGTAGATGTGCAGAAGAAACGGAAGGATTCAGCTTTCAGTTAGGAAAGAAGAAAAAGAAATGGCCAAGAGAAATGTTTCAGATTTCCTTTTTCTTTAATTTAGGTTGAGTTCGTTTATTTGAAACAGACTGGGCCAATGTTCAATCTGATTTCTTGGTCGGCGCCACCGATGTCCAAAGGTGCAATATCAAGGATAGGCAGGCGAGATGGCTTGTTTGTTTTATATTCAATGATTGTCTTCTTCCATTCATTTGTCTTTTTCTGTTTAAAAAGAGAAGACAGGAATATACATAAAGCAGCACTGTTATGGAATCTAATCATCTTGTATCATATTATAATTAGATATATTACATAGAATTATATTGTATAATATATAACTATATAGAACACATATTTATATAGAAATATATATCAGATATTATTCATATAGAATTATTTTATTATGCATATGTGCTAAGTTGCTTCAGTCATGTCTGACTCTTTGCAACTCTATGGACCGTAGCCCTCCAGGCTCCTCTAGGTAAGAATACTGGAGTGGGTTGCCATGCCCTTCTCCAGGGGATCTTCCCGACCCAGGGATCAAACCCACATCTCTTATGTCTCCTGCATAGGCAAGTGGGTTCTTTACCAGTAGCACCACCTGGGAAGCCCATTATGTACTATATTATAAATTACAGCCTGGGCCTTCTTAACCTCAAGTAATTGTAAGTTATGGCTTTATGTCATCATTTAAAAAACATGTTAAAAGAAAAATAATACATGGAACATAGTATATAGTTCAGTATTTCAGAGAATTTCAGAAGGCAAGATCTGATAAGAATGCTCTGGATTTACCATCTGAATTTAAACAAATGTATTTATGACAGATAAATAAGTTAGGTCTCTCATTCATCTGTTCATTAATGGTCTAAGCTCCACTATCCCACTTCCCAAATTAATGTTATTCCCATATTCCACTATTACTTACAGAGCAGCCATCTACAAGAACAGTGTAAGTGAATCTGCTGTTGCCCTCGGCAACAAGTTCGACATCATTGGATCCTTGCAGAATGACAGCCTTTTTCAGGTTGCCAGTTTCCTCATCCATGTATGCAATGCTGTTCTTGCAATGGTAGGTGATGTTCTGAGAGGCATGGTTGGCCAGCAGACGCATGAAGGCAAGTTGGGTAGCCATTTCCTTGGTGGTTACTCCTTCAACATTATATTCAAACTACAGAGAGTAAGATGGGAATTCCAGTTAAATGAAGAAGGACTCAGATACTAAAAGTCAAATTAAAATAGAGAAGAATAATGGACTCAGGTATGAACCTGAACTTTTAAAGGAGACTAAATTCACTTGTCTTTGAAGTAGCAGCTACCTAGAAGGAACACAGGAACTACCATGCCGAGGCAAGTCATCTCAAAAAGTGACCTATTTCAGATAAAGCTCCTCTCTCTCTACATATATGTTTCCTTTTAAAAATAACAGAGCAAGAAGGTAGAGATTTAGACCCTTTTATTTTCCACCAATAAAGTTAATGAAAACTTTTAATTAGAAATTCAGAAAAGCTCACATCTTGAAAACATGTTCATGGATACTGGACTAGATGATGGCTTGTACTCCTTCACACTATGTGACATTGTCACCTTCTCCAGTGACTACCAGTTAAGTCATATCTGAGTAATAACTTTTGGATTGTATGGACATGTCCAATCAATCTATCCATAATATGCAATCCAGGAAGTAACAGAACCCAAGAACAGAGCAGGTTCTTTTAAAAAGCCCATTTTGGTAAAAGGCCAAAATGAGGATAATTAAAAAGCAAATAGTGCTAGATAGTATTTGGTAGGAAAAGGAATGTTTGTAAAATTCCTTACCTGGGTACCACCGTTGATAGTTTCTCCTACCCAGACATGCTTCTTGGCCTTGGAATTTCTGTACCAGTTCTTGACTGGGATGTCTTCAGGTTGAGCCCGGATGCAGGTTTCGCCAGTAGAGAAATCACAGTATACTTTGATAGCATCCATAGTACATCCTTGGTTAGGGTCAATCCAGTAGTAACCTTAAAAAGAAAAAGACCTAGATCATAAAACCTCTCATTGAGTGAGAGGAGCATAGGTTCTAAAAATTACTACTGAGAAATTCTGATTCCCAAAAGTAGCATTTTTGATCATACTGTTATATTGTCTACTCCACATCAATAGGAAGAGGGTGACTATTTTCAAAATTAGACAGTTCTTCCTCTCCTCTCCATGAAAATCAAAATCAGGGTTATGTATTACCATGAAAAGGGGAGAAATACGAATCAATACAATCTTGAAAATGGATGCTGGTTGGAAAAAGAAAATACTTTATTAACTGGGTAGGATTTCACATAATGCCATTTTGACTCAAATACCCTTTCATATCAGTGGGAGATGGCTTTGAAAGGCCTAACTTGTGAGAAGGGTCATTCTGATTGGATATCTCAACCTACCACTGCTCCATTCTGGGTGGCTGAGTCTCAAGTCTCGGCATGTGCGAGCTGGGTTCTTCCTAGAGCCTTCTGGAGTAAGAAGGGTCTCAATCTGGTTGTTGAGAGATTTCAGAGTAGCATCAACTTCATAATCCTTGGGTCTGAGAGAAGTTGGTGAGCGAGGCTGGTCAGCCCTGTAGAAGTCTCCATCAAAACCAAAGTCGTAACCACCACCACTTGGGCCAGGAGGTCCAGGAGGGCCGGGGGGACCAGGAGGGCCCTGCAGAGGTGGAAGTGAGAGACAAGAGGCTCTGGATTTGGTCACAGTGAGGGACACCAATGATAACAGGTTTTCCATGGAGATTCACACAAAAGCATGCCCTAACAAGTAAAACAGAATCAAATTCATGTAATAACAACTTGCTCCAAGGCATACTTGCAGGGATGGGCTTAAAGAGTTCATCAGGTACAGATAATTTGTATACATTTTAGAAAGCAGGGAAATGGGGGACTACTTTAATGTGTTGTTATCACTGTCTTGTATGCTTAGTCACTCAGTTGTTTCTGACTCTTTGCAACCACGTGGACTGTAGCTCATCAGGCTCCTCTGTCCAGGGAATTCTCCAGTCAAGAATGCTGGAGTGAGTTGCCATTTCCTCCTCCAGGGGATCTTCCCAATCCAGGGATCGAACCTAGGTCTCCTGCATTGCAGGCAGATTCTTTACCGCTCTGAGCCACCAAGGAAGCCCTTCAGTGTCTTGGTTTGGTCTAAAGAAGATATTCCCCTAGGTCAGTGATGCCCTTTATTATTTCCCCAAATCATACTTACAGCAGGACCTTGGCTACCCTGAGAGCCACGAATGCCAGCAGGTCCGACTGCACCAGGCTGTCCAATGCGACCGTCTTTGCCAGCGGGGCCAGAAGGACCAGCAGGGCCCTAGGAAAGAAGGACACCAAGTCTGTGTGTGCCAGTGAACACCCCACAAGGGAGAAGCGGTCTGGGACTCACTGTCTGCCATAGGGTCTTTTCAGAGATAAATATGTCTTAGATTTACCTACCCTGGGACCAGCGGGACCCACAGAACCAGGAGCACCTTGATCGCCATGATGACCCTTTAAAGAGAGAACAGGAAAATCACACCTTTAGAACATGTGTTGATGAACAGATTTTAAAAAACTGAACAGAAAATTTTAGTTTCAGTGGACTCTGGATTGAGAAAATTTAAAATGTAAAATGGGCCTCTTTTCTTTCATTATGTCTATTCAATTATTTTTTTTTTCTACAAGCTATTTCACAGTGCAGTATTAGTCATTCCTCTAATTATATTTATTTAAGTGGGGCTGAAGGACATTGTTGCCAGGAGACCTTAGTATATGTACATTTCTACCTCCTCTAACCCCCACCTTTCCATGTTGGGATGAAACAGCATTATCTCTGAGCTATGGAGTTGGCCAGAGAACAGGAAATGAATACGATGTAGGACATTTTAGAACAATATCAGTGAACTTCAGAGGAAGTTCATTCTTAGCTGAAGGGCTTTAAGATCTGTACAGATATAAGCTGCTTCTCCATACTGTACTTACAGCAAGACCCGGGAGACCTTGCAACCCATTGTGTCCTTTTAAGCCAGGAAGACCTCTGGGACCCTTATCACCAGGCTCTCCCTTGTCACCTCGAATACCTTGTGGGCCCTATGAGGAAAAAGGACAGACAGGACATTTACCGTTAAAAAACAACGCTCAGGTCTTCACAAATATTGTTCAGTCTATTTACAAACATAACTCAATATGTGAAAGGTCTGAAAGCCGGGGGGTGATACTCCCACCGCTTTCCTTAGTCTTCTTTAGTTCAGCTGTCTGTTAAGTGGCTCATCTTTGTGACTGAAAGTCAAAGTGTTAGTCACTCAGTCATGTCCAACTCTTTGCGACCCTATGGACTGTAGCCCACCAGGCTTCTCTGTCCATGGAATTCTCCAGGCAAGAGCACTGGAGTGGCTGCCATTCCCGTCTCCAGGGTGATCTTCCCTGACCTAGGGATCGAACCCGGGTCTCCTGCAATGCAGGTGGATTCTTTACCCTCTGGGCCACTGAGGAAGTCCAATCTTTGTGATTATTTAATACCAATAAGAAGAGATTTGAAATACAAGAGATTAAAAGCTGTCTGTAGCAACTCTCAACATGGACTAAATTTTAAAAATATATATATAGTCTATGTATTATCTGTCTTCTTAATGGACAGTCTAGACTGATCCTCCCTAAATGCTGCACGGAAACCATCTCCATGTACATACACTGGGACCTCTTGGGCCAACGGCACCAGCAGGACCAACAGCACCGGCAGGACCCTGTGAACCAGAAAAGAAAAACACAGCTTAGCAGCCAAGCCCGAGATCCTCCTCCCCCGGCGCCCCTCCGCAGCTCCCAGGCGTGGGGAGGCCAGGGGTGGAGCCCGATAAGGATGGCAGCATTACGGGGTGTTGGCACACTTACCGGTTCACCACGGTTTCCGTGTTTACCAACGGGACCCACGGGGCCTTGAGGGCCAGGAGCACCGGCAGCACCAACAGGACCCGCGTTACCGGGGTAACCACGCTCCCCCTATGCAAGGCAAACAGGAAGCTCAGCATCAATCTGGCGTGTACTGTAGTCCCCTTTGAAGTCACAGAACAATGACGAGGCATACTGACCTTGTGCCCGGGTTGACCATCGCGGCCTGGGGGACCGTCATTCCCAGGGTTGCCCTGTGAAGACATCACACCAGCTAAGGCACTTAGAGAGACTGTAGCCCACCGGCCCCTTACAGTTGGGCTACCTGCCTTCATTACTCCCAGTGCCCAGTAGACAACCTGCTTTCAGGCTGTTCAAAAACCGGAACAAGAAACTTGCAAACCTACATTTTTTTTTTAGAGGTGTTTTAAATCTTTCGGCCACCTTGAAGTATGCTACTTAAACACTCATTCCAAGTTATCTTTAGTATTTTCAGTCCTGACAGTGGTTAGTACAACTAGACTTCAGCTCAGGCTACAAAGGTGCACACAGTGATGTACTGCTAAGTTCGATTTTACAAACCAAACGTTGGACTCACGTCACGACCGGCTTCACCAGGAGCACCATTGACGCCAGGATTACCGACATTACCAGGGGGACCACGGGCCCCAGGTGGGCCTGCGATGCCGAGGGGGCCAGGTTCACCCTAAAGAGGCAGAGAAGACAAAATTCCTTTCACTGCACGGAGGGCTAGTCTCACTCTCCCAAAGCCGTCCTAGTCAGGGGATTCCAGTTTTGAGAGAGGAGGTAAATGGAAAGTGAGGGCCACCTAATGGTAAGAAGTATCATTAGTGTTATCCTTGCCCTCTTCCTATACACTGAGATCGTCAGTTGTATGTACTTTGGGAATGTCCTAAACAAAGTGGGCATCATTTCATCTGATACTCCAGATACAATGAATTCATCAAGGTGAGAGAGTTTATGGAGATTAGATGGTTCCTAGTTACTGTCACATACTAGGTTTAATGGAATGACTCAGAACTTGCAGAGTTTCATTCTTGCTCCAGGATAAATGATGCTAGCATTTCGTACTACAAAGGAGTAAATGCAATTAGAGCTTATATTGTTGTTAAGCATGTTAAAAAGAACAAAAATTGTTCTGCATAACGTTAAGCTGTGTCTTTCTAACATGTGTCTAAAGGAGGTAGTATTAAAGCGTCTCAGTTAAGTGACATGTGATCTGTATAAAGACATGCCATGAATAAAAAATCTTAAGTGGAGTTATTCAGTGATCAATCTGTCACAGTTGAAGTGGCAGCTTTTAACATCTTTTATTATGTTAACGAGGATAAGAATGGTGTCAAACACTTACCACAGATCCAGCGACACCTGGTAGACCACGCTCACCTCTAGAGCCTGGGAGACCCAGAAAACCAGGAAGACCAAGAAGACCTTGTGGACCTGGGGTTCCAGGAGGCCCCTAAACAACAATAAAAATACTGAGTATTACTGTAAGACCCTACAGGATAATACAGGTTGGTTTGAGATTCTGAGAATGGGTTTATCCTTAGTGTAGAAAAAGGCTGCGCGCGTGCGAAGTCACTTCAGTCCTGTCTGACTCTTTGTGACCCCATGGAGTGTAAACCACCAGGCTCCTCTATCCATGGGATTCTCCAGGCAAGAATACTGGAGTGGGCTGCCATGCTCTCCTCCAGGGTATCTTCCCGACCCAGGGATCGAACCCATGTCTTTTAAGTCTCCTGCATATTGGCAGGTAGGTTCTTTACCCCTAGTGCCACCTGGGAAACCCAGAAAAAAGGCTAGTGACCTCCTATTAGTAGGACATATCTTTGGCTATCTTTTCTCTAGTGATGACAGTTAGTTTCCATTTTGGCATGTGTATTTCTTTGTACCTGGTTTCTCCTTGAGACCAGTGGAATGACATTTAAAAACACGTGGTTGGAATTAATGAAGTCATCATAGAGTGAGGGAATAGAGTCATAGAATTTATGTTGGGAAGCAAAATTTTTGACCTTGGCCTCTAACTAAACCAGGTCTAGTAAAAATCACATTTCAGAGGTGGCAATAATACTGCACACTGCATGTTTTAAAAAATTGGTAGCTTACTGAGATTGATTAATTTACAGTAGGATGACCACAGCAATAGAATTTTGCTCTAATCCCAGTACCCAGTAAGGTACCCTCAACAGCTTAAAAGGCTCTATTGATAAAACAGTGAGTTCACTCACTCATTGTTACCTCCACCCAGTGCCTTTTGAGTATCTACTGAAGCCCTGACACCTCAGTATCTGTTGGACAGATTTCCTGGCTCAACTGAGTTCTACTTGAGAACCTGCAATACTCATCAACCAATATATGCCATGTGAAGATTTGTATATGGGACTTATTTTAATTCAACATAAGGTATTAAGAAAGAAGAGTTTGAAATCACTTACAGCAGTACCAGGCTCTCCAGAGGGACCCTTCTCACCAACAAAGCCAGGAGGGCCAGAGGCACCTGTCTCTCCAGTGCGACCAACTGGACCTTGGTCACCACGAGGCCCACGAAGCCCTTCTTTGCCAGCAGGACCAGGGGGGCCAGGGGGGCCAGAGATACCCTGTGAGCAAATGTATGCAGTCATTGACTTTCTGTTAATCATCATGGAGCAGGGAGAGAGCAGCTGAGGTTTTAAATATTAAGATGTCAACAATTTGAAGCCACAAAATAATATCCTGGCCATTTTGGAGAAAGGTTTAGATCTTTAAACAATCTTTCTTGTAGAAAGAAGCAATTTTCATCTGCCTTCCTGACGCTGTGATAAACTGAACAACTGAGGCAGAGGGTATGGTAAACATCTGTGCGGAAAAGCAATGCTGTACCACAGCAGCATACTGGAATCAGAGCTAAGTGGCTTATAAAAGTCAGTTGTAAACGAATGGGACTGTGGGTTTTGGAGGACTCCACTTGTTTCTTTTCGAAGAAAGCCAGTACCAGCATTTTGTTCATAACTGAGGAATCACATATGCTCTCAACTAGGTTTAATTACATGCCTACAGGGAATGAAGATTTTCCTGTTATGAACCTGTGAAAGGATTCCAAGAAATCAACATCTCTGCTATTTTTTTCCCCCAGAAACCTTAACCGGAAGACTTAATCCTTGGTAATTAATTAAATTCTCTTGAGTCCTGACAGGAGAGTCCGAATCAAAATTAAATTAGAGGCCAAACCACCTTTAAATTCAGGAACAATTATACTTTAACAATGGAGGCAGAATGTTGGCCATAAAGGGTAATTGGATATAGAAATAACTGATAAGTGACTAAAACTGTCTTGATTTTTATTTTAAACAGAGACCATGCCCCTAAAAGGGGCAAGGGGACTTGTGTTCATATGAATAAAAGCCTCTTAAACTGATATTAGAAAATATAATTTCTGATGATTTTACCTTAATGATTCGGAACAAATGATTTCAGATTGGGAAAGTCATAGCAAAATACCTGTAGCATGTTTCTCCATAGAGAGTTTCTTAACAGGTTCCTACTAGAGGCTAGGGGTTTTGGCTAGAGTAAATAAATGAAGACACGTTTGGGAAGTGATTTACTCACAGCGGGTCCAGGGGGACCAGTCCGTCCAGCAGCACCAGGGAAACCAGTAGCCCCCTAAAAGCCAAGCACATTAAAATTCCACAGTCAGCACCAACTCCAGGAATCTGGGTAAGAAGGAAAATCCTCAATACATGTGACCAAGGACGGACCAAAGAGTAGGGAGTGACAGCCCTGGAGAGGGTTTTATTTTAACCAGGACCCCAGAGACCCTCCATCTCCGCACATCTTCCTGACCAGCATGGCCCAGATTGCAGTGCGCGTGTTTTGCATTAAGGCTCTGATAGTTCTTTCTGAAATGCTATCAGATTATATGATGTTTATAAAGGCAAGACACTATTCTATTATTATACATCAATGTGTATATATTAGTAACTCTTAACTACCTGGCTGGGTTCTAGGGGAATGGGCATGGAGTAAGTCATTTTGTTTTCAGAGGAAGGTACAGTAAAAGACCAAGGGTATTAACTGCTGTCCAATGAGAGGAAGAAGGAGTCAGTGGAGTTCATTCCTAGGGAGCTCTGGGTCTCTAGGGAGTCATTGTGACCCAGGGAAGGGACTTGGTCAGGCAGAAGAGGGGTGTATCAATAGAAGGACAAAAGGTACCAAAGACATATTTTACCCATTTCACAATGAAACTACCTGGGTTTAACCTTGTTATTACTACCTCAAGTGAAGTGTTAAGAATATACAGTGCACTGAGTTCCAGCTGGAATTTAAGTTAACATTCCAGGAACATGACCCTTAACTTCAGTATCAGAATTTCTCCAAACAGAGTTAGCTTGAGCCTCAAGACTCCCCTTATTATAGTCCAAATTGCCAAAAATTCCCAAACTCTCTAGTTGTCCCTAATAGCTTCTGAAGAAAGAAAAACGATACAAATCCACTGTAAGTACTCACAGGGGGCCCTCCATCACCACGACTTCCAGCAGGACCAGGTGGGCCATTTGGACCCTACATGGAAACAAAGAAAGATGGGGTCAAATCACAAAACAACCTTTATAAATGTTACTCTTTTCTTCCAATGGATTATTTCCATGTATATTAGAAGCAAATCTAGAGATTATCTTTGTTACATAAAATTCCCACTTCAATATTACCACCTTTAGGGGGTTATCCAATAAATGAGATAAAACAATATTTATGATACTTTTATAATATGTAAAGTGGGTACACAAGTTTTAACTCATTTTAAAAATAGTCTTCTATCTGATATGTTCCCTGATGGGTAGAAGGCACTTGATTGATATATGTTGTTACAAGATTTCATGGGTAACTGCCCAGGCTGTGTTGACCACTTGTGGATTCAACTTACAGACGGACCAGCAGCTCCAACGGGGCCTGTGGGACCAACAGGACCATTTTCACCCTTGGGTCCTTTGGTTCCTCTCTCTCCTTTAGCACCAGGTTGACCAGCAGCACCCTGTAGAAAGGAACAGTTACAGTTCAGGTGTTCCAATGCACTCTACTTGTTCACTTGGGGTGTTTCTGGATTAACTTTCATCACATGATACTCACAGCAGGACCAGCAAATCCGTTGGGGCCAGCGGGACCAACCTCACCACGTTCACCCTAGGTGGGAGAAGGGATTGCAAAATGTCTTAGCAAACCTCAGACTCATCAGTGTCTAAAAGTTATGAGTGTCCAAATTGATCCAGAATTGGTCTACTTACAGGGCTACCACGAGGACCAGCAGGGCCAGCAGGGCCAGCAGGACCAGCTTCACCCTACAAAGGGACCCAAAATGAGTGCATCAGTGCGCCTCCCACAGATGCTCAAAGAGGTAGGCAGGAAAGGAAACAGAGGTAGCCAGTGGGTTCTCGTCAGAGTTCACAACTGCATCCAAAGAGGCGACTAATCCACATCTCACAGATAGAAGTGAAATGGATTCTTACTCTGCCTAATGTATTCATTTTGGAGGTTGAAGGGGTATTGGTCATACACTTGTAGAAATATTATAAATCAGTGTCTGCAATACCAGAAGGAGGACGTTTTAATTTTTAGATGGACACGAGGTTGATCTACTTGTGGCAATTTGCACAATACAATAAATAATGTCTCTTTTAAGTGGACTGTTCGATGTGAAATGGGAACATATGTATTTTATTGATTTTTTTTTTCAATTGAAAGCTTCAGCAAAGCTCAGTACATTAGGATATTGTTAATGGGCAACCCCAAAAGACTTTCAAACAAATGATAGGGATTAAAGTACAGCTCAGATACCAGGCACATGTATAGAAAAGGAAGAGAACTTTAACCACGTAGCATTTGTTCTCTGCTGCCCCACACTAACAGGTATGTTTTTAAATAGATGGGCTTTATACAAAGGCATAAAAATGAATTGCTGGGGCCCTATGGGGCCAGGGCAGCAGGGAATTTTCGATATTGCTATCAGTCAGAGAGTTGCAAGTCAGTGAAAATGCATGCTTACCCGGTCCCCATTGGCTCCAGCAGGGCCAGGAGCACCAACAGCACCGGGAGCACCCTAGACCCCAAAAGAGAAGTCTTGTTAATAACACCCCGTACAGTCAGAAGGGACACTTACCCTCTCCCCTTGCTGTGCTTATTCAGTGGTGGAACACTTTCACTGGACACTCAGGATAGACATCAAGAAAGCCTCTGATGCATTTCAGTTCTAATTATCAAGGCATCAGAAGCCACTCCCAGGAGGAGAGTTACTGCAGCGGTGAAGGTCATGGAAATGTCTAGGTTATGGCCAGATTAGGAACTGCAGAGATCTGAACTCTCTGCCCTTTTAAAATTCCCTGGAGGGTAGCAAATGACTAGCCTTGTTAAGAAGAGTTAGGACTGTGTGATTCAGAGACAGGACTATGATGAATGTGTCACAGGGAGCTCCCAGCACTGAGGGAGAGGTGAGAAGAACCAAAGGGGCTTATGGCCCGGAAAAGCCAAGAGGCCAGTATTCTAGAGTAGGATTATTATACCTTGATGGGACTATCATTGACACCTCCACACCATTAACAGTTAATCTTGGGGCGGCTCTTGAATGATGAATTCTTAGGGTATATAGAACCTTGTTATAGGATATGGCTTCTTAAAATGCAAGAATTACTGCTTTTTTTTTTTTTTCCTAAAGCCCTATGTTAGTTTAAACAATAATTTAATGTTCTGTTAAACCCAGAGATTTGGGGTGGTAGTTTGCACTTGGTACAGTTAAAACTAAGGAAGGGAGAAAATTCATAATTTTCATAATTTTCAAGGGAGTAAGTCCTCTTTTGAATTTTTCTTTTGGAACATGTAAAATGATGTGATTGGAATACCCTTTTACTAACCCTGACTCTCTCTTTTGTCAGTTCCATTTTGGAAAGCTTCTCAACTCAAATGGAGTGAAATGTTTTAAAAAAAAAAAAAAAACACCAATATAAGTACAAACAAAATTCTACTCACACGAGCACCGTCTCTGCCAGGGCTACCAATGTCACCTCTGAGACCAGTTTCACCCTAAAATATAAAGCAAAAGCAACTTTTTATTTCCCAACCAAACTTTTGAATCAAAATTGAAGTTTGTTTTTTTTTTTTCTATAGAAGAAGCTATAATACCTTTATTCATTTAAGATCTTTAGTAATGTTTTGATTTCCTACCATCTTCTAAAAAATCGAATGGAAATACTCCTTTGATAGAAATACAGAAGGAAAAAATAACAACAAAAAAATTCAAGTCCCTTTCCAGATTAGTGTTAACTATTCTTTACTAATTTCCATGCACCCTCCTGAAGCATAATCAAGTGAAGTACAAACTCATGTGGACAGAATTATAAGGCAACATCACAATGGGCTTCCGCGGCCGATCCCTCTTATGGCATAACTAATGCAGCAGCACGGTTGACAGCTGTTCAATATAGCTTCTTCCCATTAATTAGGGCAGGCGGAGGCATTATTGTTAGTGGCATTAAAATGAGCCTCATGTATTACTCAACACCATCTGTTTGCGTGAAATTCCATGGTAGCAAGGAATTTTGCCAGATTGGTGAGTTTAGAAACACGTAGGTGCTAGGTGGCAGAGGGAAATGTATACAGATAGATATCAAAATGCTACCAGACCACCTGCCAAGAACTGTTTAAAAAAAAAAAAGTTAACCTTGTGCAGCCTTGTTTGCTAGAGTTCATCAATAGTATGTGTTAAGGCCCAGCGCCAAGACAGTACCTTTTCTCCCTTTCCTCCAGGAATGCCAGCCGCACCCCTCTCTCCTGGGAGTCCACTAGGACCAGATGGACCAGCAGTGCCTGGAGCACCAACCACACCCGGTTCGCCCTTGAATCAAACACATGCGAAATCAATTATTGCTGCGGTAAAAAGAAGAAAGTGGAGAGATGAACTCTTGAAGGCTTCCAATTTATACATTTAATGGATAGCATTCTCTCCTGCCTAGAGACACACAAAGGAGGCCTACTGAAAGAGGGAGGCTCTAAGTGAGGGAGACGCTGTTAATGACCCAGGGACCAAGAGAAGTGGGGGGTGGGGATGGGTGCCCGCCAAGTTTTCTATAACCTGCTCTTAAAGGCAGGCAGGCCTGCAGGAGAAGAGAGGACGACAATGGGAGGCAGAAAGTGAAGAATGTGCGCCCACAAACATGTTTCAAGGTGAAGTCTCTTAGCCTAGACAGGAAATGTGGAAAGAGACCTCATCAACCAGGGAGATGTTTACATTTTAATCTTCTTAAGAGTGGGGACTATAGCTTCCATTTTTCTATAACACCTTACAATTCCATGTACTTAAAATCTGTTGACTGGCTTCCGAGATAAAACCCTTTGAAAGTACTTTCTCAGAGAACCAATATTTCCATTCTTCCTTCCTCTTGCCCTCTTACCTTATTGTTATTTTTTCCAATATCCTTCCATATACCAAAATAGCTTTTTACAGTGACTCTTTACCCCGTAAAGGTAAGAATCAGAAGTAGTATAAATTGCCTTCTTTTTACTGTGGTTGAAGTAATCTGTTTTTCAGAAATGTATAATTCCATCTATTTTAAGATCTAAATCACAGGTTCTATTTTGAAACGCAAGTTTTCAGGCTTAGGTTTTGGAGATGAAAGTACTGTCCAGTTAGTTTTTATCATCACAAATTCTCTTATTGAGTTACTTTTTGAAATTTTACTCTAGGATGTTGGGAAAGTAAAGGTTCATTCTCTAAAAATTGTGTCCAGATATATATGGTGTTTCTAGATGAAGACAAAAGTATGAATAGTGTGATGAGAAAAGAGTAAAAACCCATACTAATTCATTTATGTGTGTACAACACTGGGGTTTTGCTTCCTTTGGAATAATTTGGGTCTACTAGAATCAGACTGTTATTTACTGAGGTGGAAATCATTACCAAACTGAAAGTAAATTTAAAAAATCTGAGAAATAATTTATTTACTATTGTAAAGGATTTTACTTATTCTAGAGCATACTGGGCCAAACCAGCAATATAGAAGAGCACATTTTACCTTGTTCCCATCAGGCCCTGGGGGTCCAGAAGGACCTCGGCTTCCAATAGGCCCAGTAGGCCCAGCAGCACCACTTTCACCTGGGGGCCCACGCTCCCCCTGTGGGAAGGAATCAGAAGAGGTGTTGTGCTGTTCATCATTTTCCAAGATATCATGTTATACATCAGAGTTCATGCTTGTTTAGCTTCTGAATCCCAGCTCTCCATTTACAAGTAAATTACAATTACTTTCCCATAATCTCTCTGCTAGTAAAACAAAAGGATGGGATGAGATAATCTCTAAGGTTTTATTCAGTTCTAGTGGTCTATGGCTACAACATCAAAATCTGTTGCCTCTCGAGTATAATGTTCAACTTTTAGAATTCATTTCCTCTTTTGGTCTTTTTCTGTGATATTAATAGATCCATAGGTAAAAACAGATGCCAGTTATACATAGTATTCAAAGGGAAAGATTGTATCATTTTCAGTGAAAAGCAATACCAGGTGTAAATAAGATTATATATCCTCATATCTATGCTCTCTTTTTACAATTGCACACAATAGGGATGTAACAGGTATAATATAAATATATATATGTGTATACATATATATAAAACAGAATATATATATATATGAAATGTGTATATTTGTATATATGTCTATCTATTTATTTTTCTACCTATCTAAACATGTCCCAATTTGCATGTAAATATCACTACAACATAGCATTCTATGGTTCAGAATATTTAACATGTAATTCCACGCTGTAGCTGTTTCAAAGACCCTTGTTACAATTTGGTTCTATTGTCCTGAAGAAGTGAAGTTGCTCAGTCCTGTGAGACTCTTTGCAATCCTATGGACAGTAGCTTAGCAGGATCCTCCGTTCATGGAATTTTCCAGGCAAGAGGACTGGAGTGGCTTGCCATTTCATTCTCCAGGGGATCTTCCCAATGGTCCTATGTCACTACATTTGTGCGGGCATCCCAGCTCTATGGTAACTAGCTACATAACAGGATACTTTAGGGGCCAACCAATCTTTCCAGTTAGTCTAATGACCACAGACAAATTATATAAATTTATTTAATTTTTTAAATAAGAGTAGGCTCATGATTTCAGATTTTAGGCTTTGAGTACCAACAGGCATTGCAAAAATTGACTTTAAATCTTAATAGGATATTACTTTTTCTTAGCTCAGGTCAAGTCACTGTCATATAAACATACCTCACATGTGTGTATAAGTCACTGAATATAATACACATATTAGTTCACTTCTGTTTTTTATACCTTGTGGATTTTTAATAAGAAATATGAGCAATTAGATACAAAAGTCTATTATCAACTTAGAAATCGATTTGACTACAGAAGAGTATCAGAAATTTGTTGTTACAAGGTCATCAGTAGTTTTTAGAAGAAAGCACAATATTTGTTTTAAAAATATTGCCAGGAGTTTATGAAAGTAATACTTACTCTTACACCAGCAGGGCCAGGGAGACCAAATTCACCAGGGATACCCTAGGCAAAACATGGAAATAAATAAAGTATGACATTTACGTATTTTCTCTAGATCCACTTATGTTTACGATGTTTAGAAAATTTTTGAAAGAGTAAAATAAAGCCAAATGGGCTCTACCTCCATGAGTGTATAAGTACACAGGCTGTTAGGAACAAGAAAACTTTCAGTGGTGTATGGAAAGATTAAAAAAAAAGTGAGAATTCCACTGATATGAAAGATAGATCTCCCCTAGAACCTGGGAGAAAATTTTAGTTTCTCATTATTTACTGTATTGCTTTTTTAAAGGTGACAAAAGACTCTTCTCCTTTGATAATATAATAAATAATGATGATGAACAGTATCAGACATTGCCTATTTTTAGTTATATAACAGACTGCTCTCTTAATAGAAACAATCATATTCTGCCCATTACCTAGTTAATTGTATACCCAAGTGTATCTGCTTTATTACTGACCAGCTGTCTCCTTAATGTGCCCCACTGTTGACAAAGGAGAGCAGGCCGCAGAATGTAGCTGAATTGAAGCACATTCATCACAATTATAGATAAAATGACTCAGAGCTCATGCCCTGATTGTGAATAGCGGTGTCATGTCTGAATGCCAAGAAAAACATTAAAAGCAATTTTTCAGGGCCTAGTTTGATGGAAAATCAGTGCATTTACTTCTTTTCTATGGAGAAGGAAATAATCTGTATTTTAACATTACCAAGAACAATACAAAAAAGTAAGGCTATTAAATGGAATGTTCATGATATATTTCACTTCCATAATGTGATGTTTCATTCAATCCTTAAAACAAAGTAATTTGAATGAAAATGAGTAACTTGGCTCATTCTCTCCAACAGTACCAACATACGTGGAACACTATCATTAACATATGAAATATGAAGTTTCCTTTTGTATATCATAATTGCATTGCAGTAGGATATTAAACAGAGGAAAAGTCCCAAGTTTAGGCAAATTTATGATCACTTGTTTTACTCACCCTTTCTCCTGGTTTGCCAGCTTCACCAGCTGTGCCTGCAGGGCCAGGCAGACCCTAGATGAAAAAAACACAAACCTCCATCTTTATGACTATATTTGGGGGATTGTCTAATAATTGGTTTTGGGGGGAACTATCTAATATCAATATGATCACTAACCACTGTGTGTTATGAAGGGATTACAGAAAAGTTTGCCTTGAAAAACATGTACGCTTCTTTGCTTCAGTTCTTTTAAAAAGTTTTTAATTGGAGAATTGCTTTACAGTGCTGTGTTGGTTCCTGCCAACATTGTAAATCAGCCATAAGTATACATAAGTCTTCTCCCCCTTGAGCCACCCTGCCTCGCCCACCCCAATCCCACCCCTCTAGGTCATGAGAGCACCAGGCTGGGGGTCCCTGTGTTACACAGCAGCTTCTCACTTGCCCTCTATCTGCTTCAGTTCTGAAATCATGTTCTGTGTGGTGGGGGGAGAGTGGTGTAATGATTTACCAGTGGACAGTCTGACCAAAATAATCATATGGACCCCTAGTCTGAATGTTTTAGCTGAGTTACCTGGAATCCTGGAGGACCAGCAGGACCCTGTTCACCTTTTCCACCTTGGACACCCTGAAAGTGATAGGAAAGATTACATAGAGGCATATGCCACCCTTGCTTTCTAGCTACATAACTTTCAGGCTGAAGAAAAAACAGGGCCATTTTTGCGGGATTAGATTCATTTTAGGGCAGAATAGGACAAGAGTGGGAGAACACTCACCTGTAGTCCAGGGGGCCCCTGAGCACCATTGTTGCCATCAGGACCTGGAGCGCCCTGAAATGTTTAGCAGAAAGGCTCAGTGTTCGTCACTCCTGAGTCAGACAACATAAGGTCCTCTAAAGCACGTGTGACCTCCTCAAAACAAATCTTGACATTTTAGCATGAATTAAATATTGTGGGTCCCCAACCAAGGCCCAGATACTACCTACTGACTTTTTGATACGGCTCACGGGAAATCCATGGATGAAGGGCCAGAGACTGCTACTAGCATATTCATAGCTTTTAAATCACAAAATGAATTAAATAAAGGCCAAAAGCATCCATCAATATTTTTGACTTAGTATACATTCTAATTTGTTCTATAGCTCACTGCCTTCTAAGTGTGGTTAAAGAGAAAAGACATTTTTCGATTGTAAAAGGAACCTTGGGGGTACCATTGCAGAAAGAAAGCGATGGAATGATATGCAATGGCCTCAAAGATGTGTTGTGGTCGTTCAGTTGTTCAGTCATGTCCGACTCTTCGTGACCCCCATGGACTGCAGCACGCCAGGCCTCCCTGTCCTTCACTATCTCCCAGAGCTTGCTCAAACTCATGTCCACTGAGTCAGTGATGCCATCCAACCATCTCATCCTCTGTCGCCCCCTTCTCCTCTGCCCTCAATCTGTCCCGCCATCAGGGTCTTTTCCAAGGAGTGTGTATCCTACGTGAATAAATACCACATGGATAGAGTCACACAGAAATGAACACCTACCCGAGCGCCAGCAAGACCAGCATGACCTTTTTCACCAGCTTTGCCAGGATCACCCTATAATAAACATTTTAAAAACATACATTTAATGTCAAATTAACCATGACAATTCTGAATAGGAGTATCTTGGGATTTTGTTTTGTTTTGTTTTGTTTTTAGCTTCCTCATCCTTGAATTTTGTTATCTAAGGCATGACCCATCATTGTGCAGCTCTAGATTACAATAAGGTCCACCTGTGTCCGCAGAAGTAAGCAACTCAGGATGTGAGTTTTCACAATGACATACTGGAGGTCAACTTTTAATGTGGTAAGTGGTAAATTGCAGTTTTCTTGTGTTGAAAGGGACCCCTTGAGGTAGAGGGGACTGATGCCAGAGAGAAATGAGAGTTTTGATGAAATGTGATGCGAAGAAGTGCTGAGGGAGAGGAGGTGGTGGTGATTCTTACAGTGGGGCCTTTGGGTCCAGGGAATCCAATGTTGCCAGGCTCTCCTCTTGCTCCCGCTGGGCCAATGGGTCCAGGTCTGCCGTCAATACCAGGGAGACCCTGAAACCAGAGTTTATTTAGTGTTCACTCAGCATCTACAGGATCTCACAACCTCAAGCTTCTGATTCTGCCATGGGATGAAACAGAATCATCTTCTGAATGCATGGAACTTCTTCTAGAAGATGTCATGAATCCATTTTCCTTTTCCGAATAGGATGTCAGTACACACGCACCCAGGTCAGTCTCCTCTGTACACAATCCCCCCCTTCTCCTTCTTTTCCAAACCTTATCACCCTCTTCCATTTTCCCTGCCTTGTTTTTCTTTTTCCTTTTGCTCCTGTGCTCATTTGGACTCTGTAATACAATCTATTACTTTGCATTCCCAGACATAGGTGTGGCTGATATTTATTTTCAGTATAAACGTCTTCACGTGTAAATAAGCTACAGAATAGACTTGATAAGGGTGCAGTAAGTGTCCTTGAAAATATAAGTGATACTTACCACAGGACCTTCTTTACCAGCTGGGCCAATATTTCCAGGGGAACCTGGGAAACCCTGTAAAACAAATGAGGATGCCTTCCTATTGGCACTTTCCCACATGTACTCACGGTTCTAATGAATTGAAATGTCACAAAAGCACTTTTCTCCCAATGTTTGTTTGTTGCCTTAGGGCAAAAATTAGGGATATTAGCCCTAGCCAGAAGGTATGAAAAAGCTCTGAAAACTTTCTTCATTCTATTTTTAATGCCTTTCTTTTTATTGAATTTTCGTGCAACTGACCCATTTAAAGATATCTCAAGAAACTGTTGAGCAACACTGTATGGGCAAAACGTATATGTTTTTCTATCTTGTAATAGAAAAACAAATACTTTTAGTAAGCAGTTTTCAAAGTGAATTTTTTTTATTGCTATGTTTGGTGTCTTTATTACTTATTTATGGTACAATTACAGTTGATACCCATCCATAAGAGATAATGGAGGCAAAAAATTACTCTATTGCTATGGATTAGAGTGTCTACGGCTCTAAAGGTCATTTCTCCATGGCTAGTGTGATGCTGAATACATTATAGCACTTTGTGATTGCTAGAAAAATGACTCACTTATGAATGTAATAAACTGATAATGTATAGTCCTAATACATTTCGTGAACACCTTATATAAAACTCACAAATTGAGATAAAAGATTCATGCTGATAGGAGAACCAATCTAATTTGGATATATTAAAATAAATCTATTCTTCCAAAAACCTCACAGCCATTGTATCAAGTAATAAATAGGACATTTATGAACTAACTAAATTTGTCAAAATATCTACTGGGCTTTGATAAAGTTAAATTAAAAAAAGAACTGTCAGCAAGTTTACTAACAAATTAACTTTTGATTTTTTAAAAGTTACTGTTGTCTTCAAATATTAATCATCCCTTTAAAAAAGGAAACAGTGCCAGGTGTGACTTTCTCAGAATCCATCTGAAACTTACTCGGGGTCCCATGAGGCCAGGCTCTCCAGGGCGACCAGAATCTCCACTGGGACCTCGCACACCAGCAGGGCCAGTTGCACCGCGGCTACCAGCAGGGCCCTATTTAAAAGAAGAGGGAGGGGAGCTTGTTAAAGCCAATGTCATACCCACCACCAGAAGCATCAGGTTCCTTTCCAGGATATGAATAATGGACAACTTACCATGACACCAGCTCTGCCGTCAGCTCCAGGTAGACCACGGGAGCCAGGATTTCCCTGTAAGAAAGTACACAAAACACAGAAGAAAATCAGAGAAAATTCTTCCATCAGGTAGAACAGAATTTATTGAAACATGGCATGCATGCAAGAAATCTTGATGCCCTTCAGCGGGGGATACAATAACAAACCAAGCCAAAAAACGTCCTCCAAACCCCAAAGGAATGTGTGGGAGAAGCATTCTGCAAAAGTAGGTCAACCCTGTTTCCAGACCAATTTTATAACATATCAAATTGAGAGTCAGTGATTTAAGACAGCAGATGGAAAGCAGATGCCTCCTTCATCTAGAAAATGCACTTGGTAATTCTAACCAATTCCCAGTGAAGGAGTGCCTCTGGCGTGTCTGGGTGTCAAGAGTGTTTGGAACCTACCCTCAGCCCAGGAGGTCCTGGGGGGCCAGCGGGTCCGATTTCTCCAGTGGAGCCTCTCTTTCCTTCTTCACCACTGGGGCCAGGAGGACCTGGCTGCCCAACAGCACCCTAATTAAAAAAAAAAAAAAAAAAAGGAAACGCAGGAAAATAAAATTTGTCTTTACATCCAGCTAGAGAAAAAGCAATAACTTAAAAAAAAATAGTATTACTTTTTGGATTGAAAAAGTAGTAATTCCATAAAACCGTGACTACAGAACTACTCACAGGCTCGCCCTTGTTGCCGCTCTCTCCTTTCGAACCAGCTGGGCCGGGCTCACCCTAGGGTCCAATACAAAACAGTGGTCAAATGACAGACATCTGTCACAATCTTCTGGGAGACAAACATCAGGGACTGCTCATGAGTCAGGGTAACCGAGCTTTAGTTCTCTATGAAACACGCTCAGTTCACATGTAAACAACCTACAGGGGAATAGTCTTGACTTGAAAGGATGAGACTGGTGCAACAGAGATGTGCCTCCCTGACCTCTGGGGTGATGTTGCAGGAGAACAGGAGGGGTGGGTGTGTCTGCGTGTGTGTGTGTGTGTGTGTGTGTGTGTGTGTGTGTGAGAGAGAGAGGTGGGGAGATGGTATACATACAGGTGCCTGAACTTATAGGAAAAATACAAATTAAAAATGCTGGTGAAGAAAGAGAATGATTAGAAGGCAAGTGGAAGTCTAGACGGGGATGAAAGGATGGTAGGGACGGCATTTCAGAATGAGGGGAGCATCAGCCACGACCACTTACAACAAGTCCTCTGGCTCCAGTAGCACCAGCAGCGCCAACAGGGCCAGGAATACCCCGGGGTCCAGGGAGGCCGGGAGCCCCAGCAACACCGGGAAGGCCCTGGGGAAGAAAGGCATTAAGGTCCATCATGAGACAGTGAGAGACAGCGCCCATTAAACACATTGAAAGCCACAGCGGCGTATTTTAGCCATATACTCACAGCAGCACCTTTAGCACCAGGAAGCCCATTGGCTCCGGGGTTTCCCTGTAAGGAAAAGGAAGGGAGAAGGATACGGTTTATAGGAGTTATTTCTGTTCTATGATCCTGCCTTCACTCCTTTCGTTTCCTTCCTCCTGCTCAGTTAGGTTAACGACAATGGCTACTTACAGGAGGTCCAACAGGGCCAGAAAGGCCTGGAAGACCCACTTCACCACGGGGACCCGCGGGACCAGCAGGGCCAGGGTTACCAACAGGTCCAAGTTCACCCTAAAAGCAGGAATAGACACGGAGGCATTAGTCAGCAAAAAATGAGAGCAAATCTCTGCTTTTAGGTCACCAAGTTTTATGACATTTCTTCAGAATTGCAATAATTTCCCTTATGAGGTCTGGTGCCACAGATAATTCCAAGAACAGAGGAGCCTGGCAGGCTATAGTCCATGGGGTCGTGAAGAGCTGGACACAACTGAGTGACTGAGCACGCACCACAGTTGTGGATTTGCATTTCTATTTTCCTGGCCCGGTTTGACCATCTTGGCTATCTGCTATCTACGTCTGTCTCTCTTGGTAGAGACTCTGGTTCTCAACTAGTCAGTTCCAGCTCATCTGAGAGAGTACACCAGAGGAGCCCCATGGAGTCAGTTTCCATGCCAACATCTTTATCTATGCCCACTGTGCTCAGGGTACAGAAAGATAATCTATTTCAGGTTTAGAGAGAGAAAACCAGGAGTTCTGTATCCAGTTTGAAGGAAGGAGTAATTAAGCTGCTCTTCTGTAACTGGCTACCTGCAAACATAGTCCCTTTCTTTCACGTCACAATAAAAAGTTTTCAGGCAACGACAGCGGTCACCGGCGTTCTTACCTTGGGGCCAGGAGCACCTGGGAAGCCTGGAGGGCCAGCAGGCCCAATGGGACCCTGAAATCACAGGAGACGGTGGTGAGAAGTTTCCTCCCAGTAAATTCACAAAACAATAAGAGAAGACTGAAGTGGCTTAGAGTGGTGTGGTCACAGTTAATGTTGGCCAAGAGCAAACGGCCAGCCAGTCTGTCGTCAATGGTATATTATCAGAGGGAAGACATTCCAAGAATCCCAGGTGAGGTAGATTTTATTTTACTTATCAATTACAAGCCTCGAGGATAGTAGTTCTTATAAACAGACCCTTCAGAGAACATTTGGTAAGGTGTCTAAAATGGCATTATTTCACAAGGAATTAATAAAGAAGACAGTTCCATCCCACACTCCCAATCCTTCCAAATTCTTCAGTGTCAAAACTTACAGCAGGGCCCACAGGACCCACACTTCCATCACTTCCACGGGCACCCTATGAAGAAAAGAGAGGGAAAAAAGTCAAGTGCAAAGTTAAATGGCATATATTAGAAGCTTTTAAGAAAGAATAAAAAAGAACCAAACTGGAAGCACTCACAGCTGGGCCAGGGGCACCAACACGTCCTCTCTCACCAGGAAGTCCACGGGCTCCCTGGAAGCAGAAATATTTCCAATGAAATCCAGAATTGCTAACTCAGGGAAAAGTCACAGGCATCATTTGCTTTTTTCCAATTTCTAACATGTGCAAGAATCCACTGGAAATAAATAGGTCTTGTTCTAATTCCAACTAAAAGGTAATGGATTTCAATTAACTAGGCAGAAGGCTATTAGAAAAATATCAAAGAATACAATGCCAAGGGAAATGGTAATTAGCAAAAACATTAAAGAAGTTCCAGCTTGCAAAGAGTGTACACATTTTTTATTTACAGTAAAGTAATCAATACTTACCGTTTGACCTGGAGTTCCATTTTCACCAGGGGCACCAGGTTCACCCTACATGGAAAAGAAGGATTGAGTTTTTATTCATTATATATATATATATAGCTTTTTTCTGATTGGGTAATTTTTACACCATCACTTCAGTTTCAATCATTCATGTATTCATGTCACATTTCTTACATAGACTGTTTCTCAATTATGCCAATCACATCAGTTTTAAAAATTTATAAAATATGAGTTTTTATTCAGATAATATAAGATACCACAGTATTAGGGAGCTATGGTCGCATGTTATTTACCCTTTCCCCAGTTTTCCCCTTAGATTTTGGATATCATTTAGACGAGGCTTATATATTAGGAACGATAACATAAAAAGAGACAATAGGGTAAATTGCTTGCAACACATTTACCCTCTTTAAAGTTATTTTGAACATAATATTTTTACTTTTATAAAATATGCATGAAAATTTGAAGTTTCCTAATATTTTATAGAGCTGTATTATTTCCAAGCTACATTCTTGAGTTAAAAACCATGGTGGTGGTGGTGGTGGTAATTTAATACTATGGCACATGAAAAGGAACTTTCCTTCAAGATAATCTAATTTAGATATAGAAGAAACCTGGTCTGTGAGACCATTTAAGAGGCTTCACTTCCAGGATTTTTATCTGAAGTGTGTTCTTTGTGAGTAAGCCCTAGAGTGGGAGTCAGGAATTCTAGCCTGTGCCCTTCTACTAGACGTGTGACTTTGGGCAAGTCACTCACTCTCTTTAAGCCTCAGTTTCCCTCATCTGCAAAATGAGAGCGTCTCCAAGGCTCCTCGCAGCCCTAGCATTTGATGGTGCTGTGATTAGTAGTCGGAGCTATTATCTTAGGCTCCAGGGAGGGGAAGTTTGACCTTATCCATTTGTGTGGCAGCTGCAGAGTTAGAACATATTCTCCATATTCATGTTCATTTCTGGTCCCACTAGTATTCGTTACTCATTAATTTGTAATTACGTTGGTATTCACTTTAATATCACATTATCTCCTTAATAGGAGAGAGAACATTTTATAGTTGAAAACGCTGTCAGAGAAGAGCCCAGCCAAGAGATAACACACTTCTGAGACTTTAATTACCTAATTAAAATTTTTTTGAGTGTGCGCAGATAAATCACAGGAAAGACGTTGAAAAGTGTATTGTGACATGAATGTACCTATCTAATTAGTGCATGGCAAAGGGGAATTTACAGTTTAAAATAACACAGTGTTCTAATATCTGATTATATGTTTATTTACTTTTATTTTGGCTGCAGAGAACAACTGAAATTACAGGAGGAAAGGAAATGGAAGAAGAAACTATTGACGTTATTTTTATCTCAATCATTTAATAGGTATTAAATTAAATGAATATTATTAATAATTGGCCTTTTGTTATAGAATCCCATAGTCCTGACCATTGAGGGATTTAAAGTATTGAGGAGGAAATCAGATATACTTAAGAATATGAGTAGCCTTCAGTAAAACATAGTTTTTTGATGGTGATAGGAAATTACAATCGTTTTAAAAACAGGACTTCTGATTTAGTATTTACCTTCACACCTGGAGCACCAGGCTGTCCCTTCAATCCATCCAGACCGTTGTGACCCTGAAAGGCAAATCCTCATTATTAAAATGCTATTTCATTACAGTGATCGGTCAACTCAAACATCTTTTATCTTCGCAGTTACTGTTTCTCTAAGAACCTTGTGACTGCTTCAGGAGAATAAGAAGTCCCAGTGCCCCAGCCCCCAACAAACTCCCTCTGTTGCCCTAGGTAAGTCACTAAACCTCCCTCACTTGAAAGAGAAGCATAAAGAACTAGATGCTCTCTCATGTACTTTCCATCATTAATCATTTTATGATCTTCGGACGGCTTTAAATACCTCTTAAGTTGCACCCATTTTATACAGTTTTCTCTGTAGGACCCTCATTTCTTGGAAGCTATGAACAGACTTAAAAAAAAAAAAGCTACATTCCACTTTACTTTCTGGCCACCTTACTCTTTAACTCTCTCTCCACTTGGGCAAATTCCAGGAATTTTGAACCAATATGTGTTATCCAGAAGTTTAAAGGTACCTGAGGGGTTTACTAAAAGTAATCAACATTTTCTCTTTTGTGGGTAAAGACGGTGCTCACCCTAATGCCCTTGAAGCCAGGGAGTCCAGGAGTTCCAGGAAAGCCACGAGCACCCTAAAAAGAAACACAGATGACAGATGACATTTTTATCCTAAATAAAAAGATCCTGATTTCTTCCCTCCAAAGTGTTTCTTCTCATCAAAGTCCAAGCTTGGAATCAAAGACTAGCATATGTGTAAGCACAGAGAGGTGATTAAGATGCTATAATTTGAGTAACTAATCCTACGATACTCTTAGAACCCACAATTTAGTTGTTTACAGTAGGCTTACTCTCATTGCTGTTACATTATTAGCATTAATAAAAACTATGCATTCTTAACTAGGCTCCTTTATTTGTTGGATGCCCCCAGGGAGTGTCATAAGTACGACATCTACATTGCCACTTCGTCTGATTCTAGTTTTAGCAACTATTTTATACATGAGATACCTCTGATGTTTGGACTAAATGCTGTTATTACAAAAAAGAATCTTACCTGTGGTCCAACAACTCCTCTCTCACCAGGTCGTCCAGGTTTTCCAGGGTGACCCTAAAACATCAAAGCATCATAGGGTAAACCTTTTCTTAGTAAACTATCAGATCAAAGTGGGGACATCTTGGTTTTTACAACAGGGGGAAAAACGCATTATATAAAAAAATGGATCCAGATACGTATCTAATTACCAATGATATTTCCTTAAATGCAAGAAAATTAATCATTATTTCATTAAAACATTATTTTCCATATGGGGAGAATTACATCAGGCATATTCAGCTTTTGGCAGAATACTTCATTTGAATCTAGAAATTCTATTTGAGGCAGGAGTATTTAAATGGCACACTTGGAAATGCTTAAGAGTAAATACTTACATCCTCACCAGCCTTGCCAGGAGGGCCAGGTGGGCCACGAGCACCAGCAGGACCCTAGGAAAACAGAAGACCCCTCATTTTGTTAATGCTATATTAATAAACCTCTTGAAAAAAATACTTATCACACAGGGGGAAAAGTACTCACAGTCTGACCAGGTTCACCAGGCTCACCAGGAGGTCCCTGGAAACCTTGAGGGCCCTACAAGAAACACAGTAAGTCACACTCCAAGCCTTTATGTAATTCTCTGTCTTCTTTACATAAGAGAGACTACAGGCTCCCGGTACTTACAGGGGCTCCAGAGGCCCCAGGAGGGCCGCGAGGTCCCATCAGCCCCTGTGAAGAGGACAGACACAGTTAGCACTGGAAAGTCATCTTCAGGGTGGGTTAGACAGGACTAGCTCGGCAGTGCCACGGTCTGTGATGCACCAATGAACAGAACTGTCCTGGTTTCATTTCATAAGTTTTTGTCCCTCCCAAGGAAGCATTTACCGACCCAAGTTTCTTCCACTGTTTCTCTGCCTTTGCTTTCACCTCTTCTCCTAACCTAGACCATAACTTGGTTAGTTGGCGTGGCCACCAGTTCCTTAAATTCGTGTGTAATTGGGCATACTGAGATTCTTCTAATGAAATGAAGTGACGTGGTCTTTAGATGGTACAGAATATACAACTACCGTGCATTTGGCCAGTGAAGCATTTCCATCTGGATTTCCTTGATCATATGTCATCTCCTCATATCATACCTAGCTAGGAAACTGGTGTTTTTCTTGCCACAAGGGGCATAAATTGCAAAGGATCAAAAATCTTTCTTAATGATTAGAGGGAGGTTATAATCTTTTGTTTAATAATCTTATGTTGTAATCTTTGTTATAATCTTATGGCTCCATTAAAGGCTATTAGTGGCTGCTGAAAATGTCAAACAAAAGTGGTTGTAGTAAGGGGTGAAGGAAAAATAAAATACTATTGAAATGTCCTACTGGAAGAATCTATTATATGTTACTATTATTGAAAATATGGCCCACATGGCAGCAGACTGTTCTCCCCTTGGTTCTTCATTCTGTAGCACACAGAGTCAGACCAAGTGTCGCTGGTTTGGGAGCTGCATACGCCTGTGAGCCCCCTGTGCAAGGCCCATGGAATTTCTTCTGTAGGGGCCGTGCCTCTAACGCTGAAAATATTGCACAAACAAGCCTCAGGTAACTTGTCTATGGGGACTCTGCAGTCAAGTCTGCCCCACTGTATTAATGCCCAGAGTGAAACAATATGGATTTTATTAAAAGCACATCATTTTAATTATAAGAATTATTTTTTTTTTTGGTTTTAGAAATTGCTTCCATGTTAAAAGAAAAACTGTCACTATTCAATCAAAATAATATTTTCAGGGGCACATTAAAAAATAATTTTCCTTGACACCATGAATTTTTAATTATATTTATTCATTTTTCCATGTATTTGCAACAATTTCATTTCCATAAAAGGTAGTTTATTTTGTGGAGGCTGTTGGGTACAGGATGATTACTCATTAATTCAGAGAAGAACCCTTTGGGGTTTTATAGTTATTGATTTTCCAACATGGAAATTTATTTTAATGCTTTATTGCTGCCTATCTTGCCTGTTTGTGAAACAAATATCTGTTGATTACATATGTCTGTGAATGCCTGTCAATGTGCAAGCTTAAATTATATTTCACTGATATTTAAAAGTAAAACATAATGCTTTCTGCCCACCAGAAAGATGTTCCGAAGTCAGGGAAATCTGAAATCCATATTAACTTTCCAGACTTATGTAGGTGTTTTTGTTTTTCTTTTTTTAATTAATGAGTTACTTTTTTTTTTTTAGCTTCTTCTTGAGATATGGGTACTGCTTTTAATGTCCAGCATTAGCTGAAATGGCTAATTTCAAATATCCAATATAAACAAAGCCAAGAGAAAATCTCTACTTCCTCATTTCAGCTATGAATGCTTTAAATTACCAGCAAAATCAGGAAATTGGAAATCATCAATTAAAGGCCTATTACTTCTCAAGTGAGAGTTTTAATTTACAGAAAATATTGTCTTACCCTTACAGTGTATCAGCTTATTGCGGACTATTAGCTACAGCAGAACATCTTTTGAAGACAGAGCGTTGTATACATTGTCCAGGTAAAATTTATATTTTAAGGACTACCTTAACTTTGGGCAGATAAATACTTTTGTTTGCAAATAATCAATTAAAAAATCACTAAATTATGTGTGGATATGTACTAAACTTCAGTGTTTAATCAACTTAATGTTTTTACTTGTAGCAATTTTCCCCTCTGTTTTATACACCCGAGTATATATTTTGCATTTTCTTATCAGTTTTTTTTTCCCCTAACGAAACTCACTAATGCTTGTGAGAAGGTTTACTTGTAAAAGATAGACTTTTATCACCACAGTCATATTCTCTCCTATACTGATTTATAATTAATCAGACTTTAAAAAGAACTTTTTATCAAAAATGGATAAAAAGAAACATTTCCTATGTTATTAATTCCTTGAGAGATGGTGAGAATCTGTCCCAGTCACTGTTTGTATCCCAAAGGCATAATAGAGTTTGGGTCTCATCGAAGATAACTGGTAAATACTTGTTGAATGATGTAATGTTTTATTCAAGTACTAGATACATAAGCCATGATGTTGAATATCAGACATCTTGCCTGACGTTCTGTCATTAACCACATGTATGTCCTTGGGAAAGACCTTCAACTCTCTAAATAGAAAATGAGCTTCCTCGGTGACTCAGATGGTAAAGACTCTACTTGCAGAGCGGGAGACCCGGGTTCGATCCCTCGATTGGAAAGATCCCCTGGAGAAGGGAATAGCAACCCACTCCAGTAATCTTGTCTGGAGAATTCCACGGACAGAGGAGCCTGATGGGCCCCAGTCCATTCGATCACAAAGAGTCAGACACGCCCGACTGACTAATACACACACACAGAGAAAATGAATGGGCTAGACTAGAACTTGCTGATCTAGACTAGAACTTGCTGATCCTTTCCAGCAAGTTCATAGAACTTAATAGTTCTGGGTCTCTATTGGTTGCCTAAAATTCTATGCAATATTAAAGGGCATAAGAAAGTTAATTAGAGTGATCACTCTTCTAAATTAAATTGGTTTGCTTAAATTATGGTTGTTATTTCCAGAGATTATTTCTTGGAAATAAACATCTGATCTATCATAAGGAAGCATGTTTGTAGAGAAAATGGAACCCCCTTACCTAAGCTTAGATTTTTATAGATTTGAATACAAAAATAGCTACTGCTTTTATCTGATCTGAGTACTATTAACCTAGGTAGCTAAATAAATGGCTATGTGAACTTTAAAAATAAAGTAAATTCCCTATTTAGTAATTTTTTGGCTAAGATAAAAATTAGAGATAAACATACCATTGGTCCAGGGCCACCTCCTTTTGCATCAAACTGAGCAGCAAAGTTCTAGATGGGAGAAAAAGAAAAAATATATATATAAAATAACTATTGGCCATACAGTTCATTTTTCTCATTCTACTTTTAAAGATTTTTCTGTTGATGTTTAAAAGGGAGCAGTATATTTTACATCATTCTTAATTTAGACTTCCCTACCGAGCTAAATTCCTAAAAAAATTCAAGAATTTAAAATTTAGGGCCACCCCTAGTTTGAAATAGGGAGCTTCCCTGCTTTATTTTGAAACTTTTCCTTCCCTGTTAACCCTCTAACTTCAGTCCCCACCCTCTACCTGTACATTGAGGAAGAGAGCTTTCTAAACTTTAAAAGTCAGTGGGGGCCCCTGATACATTAAGCAGAAACCAAGAGAACAACTTTGCATTTCCACCTGTTGCCCTGTTCCTCTGGAACTACACAAAACGACTAAGGGATCTTTTTCTTGCTGTAGTTTCAACAAGAGTATAAAGAGTATTCAAGTTTAGAGGAAAATTAAATTAAAATGACCCTTGGAAGATTAAACTTTTAAAAAATAGTTCACAGTAATAGCTTTACTGTTAAAGATCTCTCTTATAGTGGTAGATCTATTAAAGAAGGTGCTTTTTAATGCACTCAGTAGATAAGCAATCATAATAAGATCTTTGGGGGAGAAAGGTCTTATTTTACTGGCATATAGTTGGGTATTAGAATCAGGCTTCTGATTCATAGTGCTAGCCAATTAAGCAAATATGTTTTCCTTCCTGCAGTGAGGCCATTTGGCGCTCATACCATTGTTAAAGCATAAAGCTAAAAGAAGATATTAATGAAAAAGGGAAATGTACTTTTCTCAAATTAGTTTCAAGCAAATTAAACCCAAAATGGCTTTGAATGTTGGTTCTGCAGACTTCAAGCCAAGGAGAATAAAAAGAGTAGGATGTTTGTGAAATTGCTTAAGATCAGGGATTTCATTTATAATTCAATCTAATCAAACTTTTTAATAATGCAACACCTCTTATTTGTGCCCCATTGATAAAAGATATTAAATTCCCAAATTAAATAATGGTCGCGAGGGCTGCAGCTACCTTCCTTGAACACAAAGACCTGTCCTGTAATTGACAAGGGCGCACAAAGAGATCTGCCAAAGCAGAATCTTGAATGAAGAAACCAAAGAAATGAAATAAAATACTATACTAATATCCAAATAGCAGATTCTCCCTCAAAACCACTAAAAATAAATCCCCCAATGAGTCTTCTTCCAATACAGGTGTAAGAAACTGAAGTTAACGATACTTAAAGACACCTTACCCCGCCAAGACCAGGGGGGCCAGGAGGGCCAGGGGGGCCAGGAGGGCCTGGGATGCCGTCATCACCATCTCTGCCTGGTGGGCCTGGTGGACCCTGCGATGGAAAAAGTGAATTACATCAGGGTTAGACAAACTCCATGGAGACCTGTACTTCAAAAAGGAGCCCTCAGAATCCATGTGACAAGATCAGAAGCTGGTCAGAAGGTGCAAGTGGTGTGGACGTTTAAACTGCCACATTTGTCCCTATTGACACGGGTCTGTTTTAGAAGGAGGTTTAGTAGCTGGTGTCCAAAGAAGACACAAGACAGGATAGTTCCTCTTGGAAGAGGACTATGTCAGCCATTTGTTATTGAAGCATAAAGGAGCTCCAGTATTCAAATAAAGCTAAAACTTATAGCCGTAAATTCATATGGTTAACAGTGCACAGTGATATACTATGTATGTGTGAAGTCGCTCAGTCGTGTCCGACTCTTTGCGAGCCCCTGGACTGTAGCCCGCCAGGCTCCTCTGTCCGTAGGATTCTCCAGGCAAGAGAATACTGGAGTGGGTTGCCATTTCCTTCTCCAGATATACTATGTATATTGACTGTCAATTTCTGATTGATGAATTTACTCAATTATTTTAGTATGTTATGTGTGAAAAGTAGATGAAATGATAATTAATAGTCATCACAGTATAGAAAATCCTGCAGTTTTCCTACCATTAATACTATTTATGTTAAAGTAATTTACTGACATAATCCTACCTGTAATAAATCGCTTGAGTGGAATACATTGAAGTCTGCACTTCTCAATGGATACAAGGTATGGGTATTTATATATTGATACCACATAAATATAGCAAGGAGATCTAAGAATACCATGAAAAAAATGCAAGCCTAACCTATACATTTATTAATTTAAACAGAAACATGTTGTTGACTGCTGGTTCACTATTACATTCAGCCTACATCAGAGATCTTACTTGAAAAGTAAACAAAGCATGTTGAAAAGGGAAGGGTCATGTTGTAGTGGGTAGGTACACCTCCCTCATGTATGTGTTGGCCATGTCAACTTCAAGCAAAGAAAGATAGACCATGCAAAGAATATGGCTGTCTATAATAGGTTTGCTTTCTTAAAGGATAATCTTGACCTAAAAATAATATTGATTATGTAGAATAATGCTCATTCACTTTCTGTAAGGCATTATCTGCTTAAAAGGTAGGCAATTATCTGGATACATAACATTTTTATAAACTGTCAGACTCCTGTAGTTTCTAATATGTAGTTATTAAAATACGGGCCAAAGCTCTTTAATAGTTCAAAAATTACACACCCTTTCTCCGCGTGGTCCTCTATCTCCACTTGGGCCCTATAAGGAAGATACAAACAGCACAATAATAAATGTCTAAGCAATTTCCAGTGAATGAGCAAAGCATTCTTGATAATGATTAGTCAGGAGGCTGATCTAACTATAATGTTATTAGATAGTAGCTATAAAAATAGCACAATACAATAGATAAAAGTATTTTGTTTTTATTATAATTACATGTAATTTTGTTTTACACTGGGAGATTGGAGGCTATAGTCTCCAGCATTAGGGCCAATATTGTAACCACTGTTTTTAGAAAGATAATTTCTGTGGATAAAATTATCATTTTGTAACATCAATAACAGCATATTTATATAGTCAAAGCTCTTTAAAATAAACTTTTGTCTACTACCTATAATTAATATAATACTCAGTTCATCTCTAGAACAAAAATAAATCTTTTCTTTTCCTTTAGTATGTAAGTCACCAGTTGTATAATAAAAATATAATTAGAGATGACTCTGGAAGATAATAAAACTTTGTTATCTTACATATCAAAGCTACTTCATTTTATGGTTTAGCTAATGCATATTCATATGCACAAAATCTTGACAAGGTATTTTCCTTCTGTAGTGTACCATAAGTTCAGTTAAACTATAAGTTATCTCTGATCATTTCAGATACAGAGAAGTATTAGATTCTTACCTTTCTTGCAGTTGCCTAGAAGAGAATAAGTAAAAGATTATTATGAGTAAAATTGTATAAATTTTAAAATGGCTCCCATTTCCATGTAGTATACAAATATACTTACAAAGTATACATACTGCACATTACTATTATCTTAATATTTCAAAGTACAATTTACATTTTACCAATAAAAAATATGTACAGATCTCAGATATATACTTATTTATAATTATACCTCAAATTCAGCTCATGAGCTAAGAATTTGCTCATAATAATCTTGCAGATGACTCCAGGGAGTGACAAAATTCTCTAGCTTGATGAAGTCTAGCTCCGGGGAAGCTGGTGCTAACACCCAACCTTCCACTGAATTATTTATTCTTCTTTTCTTATGGGTGTAGGTTTTAGGGTGGCCTTATTCAGTAGCCCCGCCCATTTTGGAAACTAGGGTGGGTACTTTCTAAGGCAACCAGAAAGGTTGGACTGCCTTAACTCTTAATTTTTTTGGAAATTCAGGTTGGTCAATACCAATATAGCTTCCTTTTCCTTCCCCAGAGACGACTACTGTGGCCAAGGCAATCAAAGTCTAAAATTAAAAATTCTAAAAATAATTTTACTTACCTCTTGTAAGGCTATAGAGAAAAGGGGAAAAAAGAAATAATTATTAGTATCATTTCACTGATCACCAGCAGTGATTAACAAATGGGTATACTTGTCTATAAAACTGACTTACCTAATTAAAGGACCAGTTGTATTTTTTATTAAGAATATTCTAATGACTTGGAAATTATGCAGGTCAAAATTATGGCAGGGATCAACAGGACCATTTGTTTTAAATATTAATATGTAAATATATTTTGAATTAAATTGTTAATTATTTACTATTTTATAAATGCTGTGAAACATTAATGTGTCTAAAGGATACTTGTAATGTTTAGTAATTATGATGGTAAATTGCACAGTGACTCACTGAATGTGAGCAAAACCAGCAGATTGATGAGGAATAATTTGTAGTTTAGATAATTTTTGATACTTAGAAATTTAAAAGGGGGGAAATTTAGGAAACTACATTACCTAAAGCAGATTTTGGTTTTTTATATAACATTAACATTACAGTGTTTGTACCATTCTTAATGTCCTTTTTCAAAAGGACTAATTTGTGAATTAGTCACCAGGAAAATGGATTCATTTGTACATCTGAAGTTTTGCTTTAAATAGGTTCACTTAAATTAGGTAAGGACATTTTACCAACATATATCACTTTTGGCCCTGAGAAAGAATTGCTCTGTATAAATGGAAAAACTGCATTAAAGATCTAGAAAAACAATGGGAAAAATACACCAACGTAGTATCCTCCCCCTTTGCCATAATTGCTTTAAGTCCTTAAAGACTGAATTCCGCTCCTACAGTATAAAAATTACAGGCTAACACAGGATATAAATGTGGCCAAGCTGGCAACAAAATGAATCACCCCCAAAATTGCTTTAATTCAGCGGCCAAGAAGTGTGTCATCTGAGTGAGAGCATCCGTTGCGGCAGTCACAGTTCAGCAGGGTGGACCACATCCAGCCCTGATATTTAAGGGCAATTTATGAGAATTACTTTTAAATTAGGAAAATGATATGTTTACTTCATTGTGTTCATCAGTAGGAAGAATAATTATGCCTGGGCTTGATTAACGGAAGTCCTCATGGTTTTGGAAATTTGCCTTCTAATTATTCAGACTGAGCCATTTTGAAGAATGTGTGTTGGGTAACTTTTATTCAGACTGGGGTTGGATATTGATCAGAAGTTGAATTGTCCTTTGTACCTTCAAACTTCCCTAGGTTTATTTCCATCTTTAGGAGAAGACCCTTTTCCCCCACCACTCTCAGATCTCATAAAAAATGAACCTGGTAATGTGAATTAGTTCAATGCAATTATTCCTTAGTATTCACAGTGTGTATACTAAAAGTGGATGAAGGGAGAAAACACACACACGCAAATGCATCAGTAATAACGCAATGGTAGACACCGTGGCATATGGGTGGAGCCAAGTTTTAGAGTGTTGGGTGTGGCCAGATACCCAATGGGGTCATAAAACCTACAGCTGGAAAGCAGCCTTGGAGTCCATCCAATTTCTATCCTGTGTTTTAGAAAAGGCTCAGTTTGACTTGCCCACAGTCACATGATAAATTATTGGCAGAGTCATGGGAAAAACCTGGGTCTCTTGAGACCCAGATCAGTGTGGATAATTTCCCAACTTGCTAAGTTCAGAATGCCTGTCACTGGGAACATGTTAAAGAGATAACTCTCAGGCTCAACAAAAGGCAGGGCAGATTTTAGCTAAATCATGTTACCATTTCCATGATCAGGTAATGAAATGAGAAGCTAATTACATTTCAGTAAGTATCAATTTTCCTTGCCGGGAAACACTGACTAGCTTTTGGGACTGGGTTCAAGGAGAAATGCAGACATTCTCTGTATAACCCTGTGGAGTCTTTAAATGGGGACTCCGCGAGCCTTAAGCCCTGGTCCCCTGTGCTCTCCTGGTCCTCCCTCCAGAGGGCGCCTCATGGTCATCACCATCCAGACCAGTCTTAAAACACCCAGAAAAGAAAAGTCTTTAGGGCGTGAGTTTTTTTTTTTTTTTTTAATAACTTACTTAAAAGGTTTTCTAAACCAGGCCTCAGGTTTCACAGAGGTGGGCATCAGTGCAGTTACGGGGCCTTTTAGGTGGAGGCCTTTGGCTTCCTTGGTCATGTCAGATAACATCTCATCCTTAAAGAAAAAGATTCTCTGATCCCTTTGAGCTTCACTAGCTGGAGGATCCAGATGAAGTTCACAGCCTCACTCCGAGTTAAGAGAAAAGTTCCCTAACTTTTGGCGAGAGTCGACAGCCTCTTTTGATTTTCATTTCTACAGTATTTTCCACGTTTCTCCTATATGCCAGCGTTTCTCCACATGCCAGAGAGCCTGCCCTCCTAGCTGTACCTGGAACTTGGCGAGGTTTTCCATTTCAGACCAGGTTTTCCTGCCCACCCCTCTAACCTCTTCCCCAGACTGCCCGAAACAAGCTGAAGGCACTTACATTGGCATGTTGCTAGGCACGAAGTTACTGCAAGCAGCAACAAAGTCCGCGTATCCACAAAGCTGAGCATGTCTACCACTCAGACATGCAGACTCCTTGTGTCGCAGAGCCCCTGGGTCACCGGCGGAGGTATCACCTGGCGGGCGCAGGCATGCAGTCGTGGCCAGTACCTCCAACTTAGCCGAAACCTCCTGCCGCCTTGGTGCTAAAATAATAAAGCCCGGATCTGCCCTATTTATATGGCCCAAGTTTCTCCGGCCCGAGGGTGCCTCCAAAAGCGCTTCCACCAATGGGAGGGCTGGGGCTGGGGGCCCGGGCAGCCACAGCTGGGAGGAGACTGCGGGGGCGCCGAGGAGGGAGTGCAGCGAGGGGAGGGACGTGGCCACGGGGGCTGGCTTCTTAAATTGGTTCCATTCTTTTTGAGGACGTGGACACTTTTGAGGCTTTCAAGGGGAAACTCTGACTCGCTGTCTGCATACCTCCGCCCTCCCCATCCCCCGCCCTGGCCTTCCTCCCCCCAACTCCCCCCACCTCCCCGCCCTTTCCAAGTTTGGAAACACTTATGGACACGTCGGAGGGCTCTGCTGACACGACGTGGGCAGTTTGCAGCTCTCGGGGGCAGCCCGGCAGCTGGAGAAGGGACGGGAGCCCAGAGATCAAAGCGGGAGCTGTCCAGCCCTGCCTACCTTGTGCCCTGCGGGCCACCGGCAGGGTGGAGGGCCCTGGGGGCAGAGGACCCAGAACGGGTCCGACAGCGTGGCGCACCCGGAGGCCGCCCTCCTTCCGCCCCCTCCACCCTGCCCCTCACCCCCGCCCCGCTTTTCTCCAACTCTGGGGCGTGTGTGCGCCCACTTTTTCAGAAGTAACGCTCCCTTTCTCTTCTGGCTCCGGGGAAGGATGAGAGGGGGGTTCCGTTTGTTGGAGGGTGGACTTGGAGTCCCGAGGAGACCCACTGTTGAAAGGGAGAGATGCGCGCTAGTGGCAGCGTGGCCTCCCGCACCGGGGAGGATGGGCTTTGCCAGCAGACCAGATCGACCACATCGGAGAAATCCTAGACCTCCTGGCCACTCTCTGCTGAGGCTGATCCTAAACCGAGGCTTTGGGGATTATCTGACCCTGCGAAGTGATTGTAACTGACTGACCTGGACTTCTCTCTCACTCGAAGTCTCTTCCTGAGGTTGCATGGAAAGTCCACCCTCTCCCTTTCAGGTTTCCAGCCTCCCCCTCCTCTTCTCCACAGACTCCTTGTCTGGATTTACCAGCTCCATCCCAAGCCCAAACTCAGAGTCCCCCAAACCCATCCATCCCTCTTACCCTCTCTGCCCATTCACTGACCCCACGCTGAACAGGAAACGCCCAAGCACCTCCCAGCTCCTCTCCACACCTTGGAGAAAAAGCCTAGGCCATCTAGAGGGACTTCTAATTTGAGTTTGGGATATAGGCTGTCTGCTGTGGTCACACCTCAAGCAAAGCTCCCACCAGCGTGGATGTTAGATCTCTCCCCCACACCCAACCCCTTTCACCCACAAGGGAGAGGAGGAGCTGGGACCTTGACCCTGAAGCAAGGTCCTTCAGGAAGTGAGACACCGGAACTCTTGAGAATCCAGAATACTGAGTGCAGTCAACGTCAGCAGACGGCCCTTTCCCCAGCCCTTTCGAGATTCATTTCAGGCCCAGAGGAAAGGCCATTGGTCTGGGGCTGCATCCCTGCTTGCTCAGCACCCCCAGTGAGACAACCATTCTCTCCCAGAAGGTAGCACAAAAGGGGCATCTTTAGGTCAATTCTGTCTCCACCAAACAGAAATGAGTAGGCTGTAGTTCCTTTCTAATCTTTTTTGCTTGCTTTCCCCCATCTTTTCTCTCCTTCCTCCACCCCTCTCCTATAAGGAAGAATTTCTGCCTAAGTTAACTCTATCTGCAGCTGCTATAAAATAAACTTTTCTTAAACTAGTTGCTTCCTCTAAACTTACAAAGTTAGTGGAAATAAAAGAGAAAAATCCCCAAACTAAAAAACAAACAAACAAAAAAAAACCTCTTATTCTAATTAAGAGCACTGATGTGGGAGATAACTTTAGAAGACTTTTTGAAATTGCAGTAACTGTTTGGGAAATGTGATTATAATTTACCTTTTAGGATAACAAAATTCTCAGCAAGTTTTGGAGAATTCGAGAAATTCGAGCACACGTTTATAAACTAAAGGAAAAATCTCTCTGCAGAGTAAACTGATAACTGGAAAAGCATTCCTGGAACCTGATGCAAATAGCTAACGCTGCCCGGCTCCCTCCCTGTTGATGTGGCAGAGTTTGAAGCTGGCAGTCGTCAGCCATTTGGTGGGAGGCCGTGGATCCAGAGGAAACAATGAGGATGGAGAAAACTGAAAGGGAATTTTTAAAGAGGGAGACATTTTTGTTCCAGCAGTTTTTTACACATTATTTTGACCTTCTCTTTCTTGCCACTTAAATGAGGAAGATAGCTAATTAAATGTTTGTGTTATTGGAGGAGTTCTTTAATGCTTCTAAATGTAAGCATTTGTAATCTAAACGGATTTGTAATCTAAACAGATGTCTGTTAACTATTTTGTGCCTCCAAACAAAGGAGAATCTTTGTGAATGAATGGGAGTTGGGGGTGGGGGGGGGTGGGGTGGGACAGGGGAAGAAAACTGACCCAAAGCTAAACTGAGAGTCTTGGGGATGGCTGTGACGATGTGGGTGAGTGAAGGGAAGCCTAGGTGACTGGGTGGGGGGGATTGGAGACCCAGTAGGAGGAAAAAAAAGAGTAAGAGACTAAAGCAGGGTCCAGGCAGAGAGCGGAGGAGGGGAGAGAAAGAAGAAAGGAGCTAGATAGCAAAGACTCTGGATTTTGCTGTTAGGCAGTTAACACCTGGGTTCCTATTCCTAAATTGTTCTCCACTGAAAATAAGATGATCCCTTCAGCGCCCTACAGCTCTCAGTTTACAAACCAGGCCACACCATAAAGTTTGGCAAGAGGAGGGTCAAGAGATCCACTGATTTAAAAAATCCAGAGCAGACCTAGAAGGGTAGGATGCGGGGAATGGAGGGAGGTGGTAGATGTATAATCATGGCTGATCCTGTTGTATGGCAGAAACCAACACAACACTGTACAGCAATTTTCTTACAATTAAAAATAATTTTAAAAACATGCAAAAAAAATGTAAAATAGCCTGATAAGACCATGCTGTCTTATGCTTTTATTCCTTTTTTTCCTTTGATCAAGCTTCAAACTGACATTGCCTTACAAACATTTCTGAGGATCCACTCTGTGGAAAGCACCAATACTACACTATCTTATTCTGTTTCTGGGTAGGATGGTCTTTTGCTAAGAAGGTATTAGCTGATCATTAAGGTGGCAGCTGAAGAGGTTTGAGGGCCGACTTCTCTCTGTGACATTTGTTTGGAAGACATGGAGGTTCCTGCCCTACATCTTATCAATTGGAACATTTGGTTATTTGCACAGGACCAGAGGATTATTCACTGAAATACTATTTAGTACTGGAACCAGGCATTGTGCTAACTGGTGGGTACAGAACACGGTCACTGCCCTCAGGGGCCATGACATCTGTTGGAGATCAAGAGACGAGTGCAGGGACTTCTGTGATGGAGAAGCACAGGGTGCTTCCGGGTGTTTACGGGAGGATTACATCGACACCTAATCTGGATTTAGGTGGTGGTTGTTTAGTTGCTCAGTCATGTCTGATTCTTTGACACCCATGGACTGCAGCATGCCAGGCTTCCCTGTCCTTCACCATCTCCGGGAGTTTGCTCAAACTCATGTCCACTGAGTCAGTGATGCCATCCAACCATCTCATCCATCTCGACCTTCTGTTGCCCCCTTCTCCTCCTGCCCTCAGTCTCCACCAGTGTCAGACTTAGGTGGGTGAAACCAAAGAGGGCTTCCTGGAGGATGCAAGAAGCTCAAGCCTTAAATATGAATAGGATCAGAAGAGATGAGTGAGAGACCCAGTCACAGAGGGATCAGCAAATTTGGCAGTTCTGAGGAATGGAAGCCTCTCAGCACAGTGGGTTTGTGAAGGGAGAGAGAGCAGAGGAAGCAATGAGACTGGTGGATTCAGCAGGAACTAGATCAGAAAGCACCCTTTCAGCTGTGTTCTGGAGTCTGTGTTTTCTCGACTATGCTATGGAGAGTGTTTGGATGATTTTAAGCAGAAAACTTGTGTAATTAGAGAGTGCTTTTAAGAAGGATGATTGTGGCTGCAGTGTAGGGAAATGATTAGAAAGAGAACTCAGTGGAGACAAAGAAGCCAGTTAGGAGGCTGCAGGAGGAGTTCTGAAGGATAGCCATGGTGGCCTGGGGTCGGGCTGGCAGAGTTGGAGAGAAGTTGGCAGGCTCTGTAAACATTTGGGCGTAGAAGAAAAAGACTGATGTCTGGTTGTGGGTAGTGAGGGAGAAGGACTTGGGGAGCATCAGATCTCTTGCCTGAGCAACTGCCTGCCTTGGAGGTACCAGCCATTGAGCAGGGAAGCATTTGAGGGGGGAGACTTGGAGTGAAGGAGGGGGAAGATAAAGAGGTCAAGTCTGTCTGTGTTCAGTTTTAGGTGATTATGTCCTATCCACAATGGTGCATAGGTCTCATAGTCGGTTAGATATCTAGGCCTGAAATCCAAAACTTGTACATGGCCTAGACTGATGAATAAGGGAGTCAGCAGATTACTGATGTCACAGGAGTGGATGAAATCCCTCAGGTTGTACGTGCAAATGGAAGCTGAAATCAGTAAAACCTAGGACAAAAGCTTGAAGAGCTCCCGCACGTAAGCAGCCAACAGCAGAAGAGGAAAATCCATACAGGTGACTGAGAAGGAACATCCAGATAGGATGGAAGAAAACCATAGTGTCTCCATCACAGAAGGAAAGGAAACAGGTTGTCTCCTTTTAGGAGGAGGAGAGCAAGAAAGGTCAAGTAAGGCTAGAAAGACAACAAATTCACAAATTGGAGATCACTGGTGTCCTTGGTGAGGGTGGTTCCAATGGAATGAAATCCTACTGAGAGAATGCTGGAAGAATGAGGAAATAAACACATCTAGATGGCACCCCACTCCAGTACTCTTGCCTTGAAAACCCCATGGACGGAGGAGCATGGTTGGCTGCAGTCCATGAGGTTACTAAGAGTCAGACACGACTGAGTGACTTCACTTTCACGCATTGGAGAAGGCAATGGCAACCCACTCCAGTGTTCTTGCCTGGAGAATCCCAGGGATGGGGGAGCCTGGTGGGCTGCTATCTATGGGGTCCCACAGAGTCAGACATGACTGAAGCGACTTAGCAGCAGCAGCAGAGTAGAATTTATGTTACATCAGGAGTATAAAAGAGTTGGGAGAGAGCTAGGGTATAGGTTAAAGGTGATGTTAGGATTAATGTGGAAGAGAATTTTTTGTGTTAGAATGATACTATCAAAGCAGATGTTAAATCTTGACACAAACCTCATTTTATTTTTTTCAAAGTTTTTTTGTTGTTGTTGTGGACCATTTTTAAAGTCTTTGTTAAATCTGTTGCAATATTGCTTCTGTTTTAAGGTTTGGTGTTTTGGTCTACAGGCACATAGGATCTTCGCTCCCTGTCCAGGGATTGAACCCACCCCTGCATTGGAGGGTGAAGTCTTAATCACTGAACCACCAGGGAAGTCCTCAGACCCCATTCAAAGCCTTCCATTGAAATGTTCTTCTCCTTCCTTAGGTTTCTGACTTTGTATTCCTCCTTATTTGCTTCTTAGTGTTGAAGCAAAGAACACCTAAGAACTTGTGGGGTTTTTTTTTTTTTTTAAACTTGGTAGTGAATCATTAGTTGTTTTTTGTTTTTTGTTTTCCAGGAGATCCCTTTAAAATGTGTAGACAGAGTCAATTTATCATGGTTTTCGAATCCCACTTTAATCTGAGGGACTCATTTAGGATTTAGTGCCCTATTTTTCATGTTTGCTGCTGCTGCTGCTAAGTCGCTTCAGTTGTGTCCGACTCTGTGCAACCCCACAGACGGCAGCCCACCAGGCTCCCCCGTCCCTGGGATTCTCCAAGCAAGAACACTGGAGTGGGCTGCCATTTCTTTCTCCAATGCATGAAAGTGAAAAGTGACAGTGAAGTCACTCAGTTGTGTCCAACTCTTAGCGACCCCGTGGACTGCAGCCTACCAGGCTCCTCCGTCCACGGGGTTTTCAAGGCAAGAGTACTGGAGTGGGGTGCCATTGCCTTCTCCGATTTTTCGCGTTTAGAAATATGAAATAATCACTTCTTTACTGAAGCACAACTCATATTCTGGAATGCACAGATTGTGTGGCTGTAGGTGTTTTGTGGCATCTTGTTATTGACTATTCCAAGCCTGGTAATTCAGAGGGATATATAAGGCTACGTAAATTTCAGCTTTTAAGCCCACCTTTTTCTTTGAGGTGGTTTCTTATAAGCTATCAAGGAGAAATTAGGTGTTACATTTCTTCAGCTAGTTCCAAATCCATCCCTAATTTGAAGAGCACCATAATGCTGCTGCATTCCAAAAGTCCACTCTGGCTTTTTGGGACTTTGATTGTCTTGGTTTCCAGACTCAAATTTTTCAGGTCTTTTCTAGTGGCTGGAAGAAATAAGGAGACTTTAACTTCAGTTGCAGTGGAAGATTCTGGGTGTTGTTAATTGATTGATTCACCCATTAAGTTGAATTGAGACATATTACATACAGAAAAAGAATGATAAAGACTTAGTTATACACGATACCACATTTAGAATTTATGTAATTTATATTTCATTAAAAAATAGCAAGTTAAGTTATTGGTATTACTGACAGACTCTTTATAGAGTCTAAACTTGATTTTGCCCTTTGGAATTCTATACTTGCATAGATAATCTTCTAGTTAATGTGACATTATAACCATCTATTATACAGTGCGTTAAGTACTGTGCTAGTAATTTTACATAAATTATCTCAAACCTCCAAAAATCATTATCTAAATCTTGGTGGGGTATGTTTTATTATTCCCACGTTTACGAGTAAAAAGAAATGAGATTTAGGTGAACAGACTTGTCTAAGCCTTCCCAGATATGCTAGAATGGGTCACATCCATTCTTGGGCTTGGATCCATTGCCTGTTGTATGTTTTCAAATGCCTTGAAATATACATTTGAAAAATGCAAATGGATTGGAGAATATGAAACTAAATGTAAATTCCAGTTGTTTTCTTCACTGATGGTTTGCCACTTAATCCACACACTTAAAATTTTATTTTTATTAATAGCTAAGAGTGGTAATCAACACACAAAATTTACTTGAATAATATATGAATATTTTATATTTATATTTTGGCCACCTCACCTTATAGTAACACCTAATTACTCCTTGATAGCTTATAAAATTTTTATTTAAGTCAGACTTATGAAGGACAAAGTTATTGAAGAATAGGAAAAAGCTAATTTTTTAAAATAATAAAGCCACCCAATTTTACAGTTGGAAGATAATTTAGATATCATCCAAATCATAATCATAATTATAGTGTGTGGAATCAGGACTTTTCTTTTTTTTTTAATTAATATTTATTGTAATTGGAGGGTAAGTACTTTACAATATTGTGGTGGTTTTTGCCAGGCTTCGCCATGAATCAGGGTACATGTGTCCCCCATCCTGAACCCCCCTCCCACCTTCCTCCCCACCCCATCCCTCTGGGTTGTCCCAGAGCACTGGCTTTGAGTGTCCTGCTTCATGCATCAAAATTGCCCTGGTCGTCTATTTTACATATGGTAATATACATGTTTCAGTGCTGTTCTCTCAAATTAAGGAATTTGTTTTTCTACCATATTTCTAATGTCTGGCAGATGTCAGTTACACAGTGGGTGTTCCATAAGTTTTAGTTATGTGAATTAACACATTTTGTAAGTAAGAAAACATGCCTAGAGAGGTTATGTGGCTAGCTAGCCTATGGTAGACCCGTAACCAGGAGTCTCCTGCTTCACAGTCTCCTGCTCTTTTCTTCAGATTAAAATCACATTTAGCGTTTGTCTGGAATACTTTGCAATATTTAGCCATTACAACAATCTGAACGTTACTTCTTATTTTACAGAGTATAAATTGAGGCTCAAAAAAGAAAAAAATATTCTCCAGACTAGTGGTTCTCAAAGTGTGGTCCCTGGATCAACAATACTAACATCACCTTAGAACTTGTTAGAAAAATTGCATGCCTCATCTCAGATCTACCAAATCAGAAATTTGGGATGTGGGTTAGCAGCAATCTGTGTTTTAATAGCCCTCCGGGTGATTTAGTATTGAGGAATGTGACTATTATGGTTAAACTAATTCAAGTTTAGTTCAGTTGCTAAGTCGTGTCCCACTCTTCTGTGAACCTATGGACTGTAGCCCACCAGGCTCCTCTGTCCATGGAATTTCCCACTCAAGAATACTGGAGTGGGTTGCCATTTCCTTTTCCAGGGTATCTTTCTGACCCAGGGATTGAACCTGTACCTCTTGCACTGGTAGGTGGATTCTTGACCACTGAGCCAGTAGGGAAGCCCCTAAACTTGAATTAGATAGTTCTGGTATTGTAGAGAACAGATGTGAGTATGACAGGAAAGTAAAGTAGGAAAGTCCAGTTAAGGAAAGTGGAAGTTGCTCAATTGTGTCCGACTTTTTTGACCCCATAAACTATACAGTCCATGGAATTCTCCAGGCCAGAATACTAAAGTGGGTAGCCTTTCCCTTCTCCAGGGGATCTTCCCAACCCAGAATTAAACCAGGGTCTTCTGCATTGTAGACAGATTCCAAAGAGCTTCCACCACATCCTTTTTTTAAAAAAAAATTTTAATTAAATAATTTATTTTAATTGGAGGCTAGTTACTTTACGACTTCCTTGGTGGCTCAGATGGTAAAGCATCTGCCTACAATGCGGGAGACCCGGGTTCAGTCCCTAGGTCGGGAAGATCTCCTGGAGAAGGAAATGGCAACCCACTCCAGTATTCTTGCCTGGAAAATCCCATGGATGGAGGAGCCTGGTGGGCTATAGTCCATGGGGTCGCAAAGAGTCGGACACAATTGAGCAACTTCACTCACTCAATTACTTTACAATATTGTAGTGGTTCTTGCCATACATTCACATGAATCAGCCACGGGTGTACATGTGTTCCCCATCCTGAACCCCCGCCCCACCTCCCTCCCCATCCCATCCCTCAGGGTCATCCCAGAGCACCAGCCCTGAGCGCTCTGTCTCATGCATCAAACCTGGACTGGTGATCTATTTCACATATGATAATATACATGTTTCAATGCTATTCTCTCAAATCATCCCACCCTCACCTTCTCCCACAGAGTCCAAAAGTCTGTTCTTTACATCTGTGTCTATTTTGCTGTCTCGCATATAGGGTCATTGTTACCATCTTTCTAAATTCCCTATATATGCGTTGTTATACTGTATTTCACCACATCCATTTTTGCTCTCTAATATATATATCTGTTGACAGTGCATCTTTTCTTGATTCTCCTTGGTTCAAGAGGATGGGTATCTGAAAGGCTATTAATTGTTTTTTATTCACAATACTGTTAACATCAAAGGAGTACTGTGTTAAGCCTTTTTTTTCCTGCTCCAAACTTTATTTAAGGCTCTTTGGGTAACATAACATTTACAGTGGAAAAATTTGTGCTAAAGGATATATTACCTTAACGCAAGAAACCTGAGTGTGATTGGCCTAATGGTTAGAACATGAAGTTCTCGTTTGTAACATCAGTTCATCTCTGGACCAATTAACTTCTCCTGTTATAGTACCTTGGAATTCACCACTCTGTGAACCTGGGGTGTAATCCCTTGGGTAATTAAATAGTTCAGGTGAGACAGGAAAGATTCATGGTTTACTGCAAATCCATTACTCATTCTAGAAAATGCTCCCCCCGACCCTGACAAAGCCCAGGTGATGTTTTGAAATGTTTGATTTCTATATTGACATCATAGACATATGCTTCTATTCCCTCTTTCCCATGTCATGCTTTGATACTTGAGTTAAAATGGCACTCCACAGCCTTGAAAAATGGACTTTCCTTCTGATGCATCCAAGAGAGTATCTAAGAGGATAGATCTCCCTATTCAGAATTTCAGAATGTGCAATATATTGGGCTAAAACAATCCCGGAAGTCATTGTTTTTGCCTGTGAGTCCCTGCTGGGTTTTCTGACAGATTCCTTATTTTACAGCTGTAGCCATTTAGGCACAACTGCAAAGCCAGTCCTGTCCAGACTCTGGAAACAGGCCCAGTCCCTGCACATGATGAATTGAAGAAGTTCCATTTCTAGCATTTTCTAACTACCATTCATTGGATTTGACTCTGTGGCACTCTTCTTTTAGCTGAGCTTCATGCATCTGAAACCCAGTCTCTATGGTAAGCCCATTCTGAGAACACCTCTTTTTATATTGTCTTCTTGCCCCTGATTTCCTCTCTGATTGGCTTTATTCACTCCATTCACTCATTTGTGCATTCAGTCACTCAAGAAACCTGTGGTCTATGCTTGGGAAGGCCATGTATACACTGCTGTATTCAAAAGGGATAGTCAGCAAGAATCTATTATATAGCACATGGGACCCTACTCAGTGTTATGTGCCAGCCTGGATGGGAGTGGGGTTTGGAGGAGAATGTGTATGAATATATACACACATATACCTATATATGTATACCTTCACTCTTCACCTGAAACTACTGCACATTCTTAATCCGCTATACCCCAATACAAAATAAAAAGTTTAAAGTTGAAAGAAGAAAAAAAAACAACAAGTCTCTCAAAAAAAACAAACAAAACACCAATTTTCTAGGCAAGATGCGGTGTTGGAAACTGGGCTTGGGCTAGGATCTTGGCAACCCGGCCTTTCCCGACACCCTGGAGACAGGAGTCTTGCCCCTGAACTTCAGAGCCATCTCCATGTTCATGTCTGTTACCGTGGCAAACCTGCTTGCCAGGCTCTGCTTCCTCGGGGCTCTCTACGTTAGCGCCTGTTGCAACACCCGAGTTCCTTCCCCTCGCGGTTGGTGCGCCTGGCTGGGCCCAGCACAGCCTAGTTACCTCTGTGCTTTCCCGCCTCCCAGCTTGCAGCTACTGCCTGCAGCTGAGTCCACTGCTGTCACGCCTGCTCCCAATCTCTGCTTTTCTCTTAGATCTCCATCTGAGAGAAGAGGGTGGGTTTTACCAACCACATCTTGATTTGGATCGCATCCTCAATTATCAGTGATAGAGTTTCAGTTATGTGCCCCGTGCAGATACAGGGATAAAGGGATAAGCTGTAGATGCCAGTCTCAGGAAACATCACAAATAAGAGTGGACCCTCCCCAGTTGTGAGGGGAAGGAGATATTTCCGTTGAGGTATTTAAGGTTTTAGAGGGACAGTAAGGTTAAAGGCAAGACATTATAAACCTTTGTATTTTCTCTAAGACATCAAGTGAAAGTGAAGTCGCTCAGTTGTGTCCGACTCTTTGCGACCCCATGGACGGTAACCTACCAGGCTCCGAGGTCCATGGGATTTTCCAGGCAAGAATACTGGACTGGGCTGACAGCATGCTAAATGAAGAGAGTATCAGTGGATTCTTCACGTCTTAAATTACTAGTAAGGGTTATGATACAGTTGCTTTCCATTTACCATCTCTTGCTCAACAGATATTTCTCAGGGTCTTTCTCCTCTGCCATTTCAGTGAAACGCCCATACATTTGCTTTGCTTTGCTGAAGATAATATGCATATGAAAGGATATTCCCCACCCCCCCACCGCCCCATATCTATTTCTGCATCCAAATGTGTGAGGCCTTTCAGATTTCATAATTTCGAATTGTTGACTCCTGCATTCTGGGTCCCAGGGATAGCTCTCCAGAGCACATGCCACCAGGCCCTTCACACACAGAGATCACTTCCTCCTCCTTGCAGTTGAAGGAGCACCATTTTAAGGTACTGCTTTATGTCTCCTCAGAGTCCCTTCTTTCCTAAAGCCTCTGGTCAAAAACTTCTGTGACTGCCATGCCATCTGCTTTACTTTACTTTTTTAGTCCCAACACCTAATTTCTCCTTTTTCTAATTATCCCCAACAGGAGTAACTCATAATTCTTATATACTGGAACTAACATTCTTGTGGTTGGGGAAAAGTATACAAAACTCAATCCATATCAACTGAAATCCCTTGTTTACTAAAATTTGGAGTAGGGGCAGTCTGCTCACAGGGAGGAATTACTTTATAACTGGAGAAAGTAAGGCATTATCTCATGAAAACAGAGATCTTTTACTGCATTTATTACTTCACTGCGTTTATTCAGTGAACAACGCATTAGCAAGGTCTAAGAGGGGCGATAAGGAGGATCAAAGAGCATGAAGTAACTGATTCTACTTGGGAAGTTTGAGCAGGACAAGGAAATGTGGGCCCTGACTCTTCGAGAAATTGACCAGACAGAAAAGGAAGGAAAACCCTTTCCAGGGAGATGGTATAACATGTGTAGAGGTAAGTGACATTTATCATAATTTGTACTTAAAAGTAATTAATGTCATAACAATTAACAAGGTGTGGAGTGTGCTATTGGTACCTAGTGGATAGAGGCCAAGGATACTGTTAAATCTCCTATAGTACATAAGACAGATTCCATAACACGTAAACATCCACCTTAAATCATCATGGTCTCTTCTCTATAAGGTGAGTCCCATGAGAGCTGGGACCTAGCCTGTCTTATTCACCCCTGTGACTACAGGACCTCGCATGATTTGAGGCAGAGTTGGTAATCCTTTAAATTTATTGAGTGAATGGAGGCATGAAAGAGAAGACAGAACGTCTAGGGAGGGAAAATACATATTCAGAGTTAGAAGCTTGAGTAGAGTTAAAGAGTATTGGAAAAATAAGGTTATAGATAAGATAAAGAGAAATTAGGAAGGGCATCTTGTGCTATCTGAAGGAGTCTTCTTTTAGTGTATAGTCTGCAGAGAACTGCTCCATGGAGGGTTTTCAGCAGAAGACTCACCATCTGATTTATGTTTTATTAGGAGGACCAAGCAGTGAGGAAAGAGCCTGGAGGCTGGACAGTCACTTAGAAAAGCATTGTAATAGGTCAGGGATGCTGGGGGCCTAATCACAGGCTGAAGCAGTGAAGACAGAAGAGGGCAGATTGAAGAGAGATTTAACACTTAGAATCCTTAGCACTTGGTGATTAATTAAATATAGAAAATGGGGGAGGAGTTTCTGCTTTGGGCTGTGAAGTAGACGCTGGAATCATTTCCTGAGATGAGGAAGATAGGAGGAGAAGCAAGATTTGTGGTATACGTGTGTGTTAGCCTGTCTCTGTGTATCTATTAAAATATTAGCTTGTATTTGTGTACTCAACAGACTTTTGATTAACCAGTTTCCCAGGCACTAAGGAAGTCATGGTGAAGAATTCCAGTTTTTAAGAAATGAACTTATTCATAGCGGCACTATTCACAATAGTTAAAAGGTGGTTGTTCCGTCACTTGGTGGTTTCTGACTGTGACCCCATGGACTGCAGCACTACAGGGCTCCCTGTCCTTCACCATCTCCTGGAGCTTGCTCAAACTCATGTCCATTGAGTCGATGATGCCACCCAACCATCTCATCCTCTGTCGCCCCTTCTCTCCCTGCTCTCAATCTTCCCCAGCATCAGGGTCTTTTCTAGGATTATTCCTAACCAAAATGATCACATGGATCAAACTCAATGAAACTGTGAGCCATGCCATATAGGGCCATCCAAGACAGATGCGTCAAAGTGGAGAGTTCTGACAAAACGTGGTCCACTAGAGAAGGGAATGCAAACCACTTCAGCACTCTTCAACAAAGATACACCTCAAAAATATGCTAAGTGAAGGAAGCCAGATACCAAAATTTGTAGAATGTCTGATTACATTTATTTGAGATATCCAGCATAGGTAAATCCACAGAGGCCAGAAACACACTAGTGGTGTGGTAGCAACGGAGAATGATTTCTTAGCAGGTGTGGGGTCTCCTTTGATGATGATGAAAATATTCCAGAACTATGTAGTATATAGTTACAGTTACATAACACTGTGGCTATACTGGCTAAATTTTACACTCTAAGATGGTTGCTTTTACCTCGTGAATTTTACCTCGATAATTTTTTTTTTAAAGGAAGCTCACAGTCTCACGAGAAAGATAGACTAGTGAAAAAAAAAATATGGCAAATAAATGTGAGCTATCTTTAATTGTCTCAAATGATACAAAATGTTCTTCAAGCTGACAAAACTGTCCAGAAAAAGCCTCAGTGGCTATGAAAGCCCATGGCAGGAGCAGGGAGCAAGGAGGGATTGAAGAGACCATTTGTCCTGTTTTTATAGTGCTGATTGCTGCATTTCGTGTAAGCCGTAATGGAGTTATTCCAGAGACATAAAGTGGTTCCATCAATGTCGCGTGGCCAGTCGGTGGCAAAGGTCTGAAATAGTACAGTTCATCAGTTCTTAGAACTTTAATCTTCTCTTTCTATAGACTTCATCTCCAAAATATTTGTAGAAAATAAAGCTAGAAAATGACAGTGGTAAGTCGAAGGATTACAAATAAGAAAATAATTGTTCAAGAGAGTTTAATGGAGACTCATGACACACAAAAGTCAAATGGCCTTTAAAACATTTTAGACCAGTTTTCCAAAGAACATTAAGGAATCTCCACTACTTAAGTTGTTTTTAAAAATAAAGAGTGGGCTCAGAGATGTACTGTAGTGAACGATAAAGACTTGGCAGAGTGATCTCACAATCAACTGAAGGTATTTTCCTAATGCAAAACTACTATATTTATACTCTTATTTCCTGCACACCTTTTAAAAAATAGTATGTTGTTTCATATATATTTACAGTAACTCCCAAGTATGGTAATGGAGAATTAGAATCACGTAATAGGATAGACAGCTCCATGGGGAGGGGTGGGGCTTGGAGGAGTAGTGTGTTTGAGAAAGCTCAATCCTGCTATTCAAAGGGCGTAATTATTAAACCTGAAAAAAATCCAAAACTCAACATAAATACATTATTAGAAACATGAAAGCAAATACACAATGGAAAAGTGAAAGAGGTGAAAGTAATTATCACTGGGAGCAAGAGTTGGGGGCAATTATTTCTTAAATGAACAACTTTTATAGAAACACTTCATTTAAAAATTAGGTATATACATCTTTTTTAAGAAATAAACTTTTTATTTTGTTTTGAAGTATAGCCAATTAGCAATGTCATGATAGTTTTGGGTGAACAGTGAAGGGACTCAGTCATATGTATACACAAATCCATTCCCCCTAAACTCCCCTGTCATCTAGCCAGCTGCCTCATGTTGAGCAGAGCTCCCTATGCTATACAGTGGGTCCTTGTTGGTTACCTATTTTAAATATAGCAGTGTGTGCATGTCCATCCCAAACTCCCTAACTATCCCTTCCCACTATCCTTCCCCCCACAACCAAAGTTTGTTCTCTAAGAGTCTCTTTCTGTTTTGTAAGTTCATAGAAATTATGTATACATCTTGATTGAAAATAAAAATTGCTACTAGAAAAGTATCACTCCATCTGTCAATATTTGAAGAAATATTGACCTACTTCCTTCTCAAGGGAATCATTTGTCCATTCATTCAACAAACATGTATTGAATCATAGGCACTGAGGAGAGAAGGCTGCTTAAGATGATCATTGCCTTCCAGTTGCTCAAAATGTAGTGGGGACGTGTGAGAGAGAGACAAAACAACGTGATAGAGGTCTTTTTGTGGGAAAACCAAAATGAGGTATCTAACTTTGCCTGAGAATATTAAGGTGAACCCCCCCAAAGGAGATGATGAGTCTTGATGGGTTAGGTTTTTTAGGTTGACACTGCATGAAATAAAAAGGAATATGAAATTCCCTTTCAGGCATGTTGTGTTTGAAATAGCTGAGTATAATTTCCCATGGCTGGCATATGTGGGCTGATTATGATAAAGGTTCAGAAGAGAGGGGGAGCAATAGGCAGTATCCACATCATAGAGGCAATGCCAAAGGCAATGCCAAAGATGCTCAGACTACTGCACCATTGCACTCATCTCACACGCTAGCAAAGTAATGCTCAAAATTCTCCAAGCCAGGCTTCAACAGGATGTGAACTGTGAACTTCCAGATGTTCAAGTTGGATTTAGAAAAGGCAGAGGAACCAGAGATCAAATTGCCAACATCTGTTGGATCATCAAAAAAGCAAGAGAGTTCCAGAAAAACATCTATTTCTGCTTTATTGACTATGCCAAAGCCTTTGACTGTGTGGATCACAATAAACTGTGGAAAATTCTTTAAGAGATGGAAATACCAGACCACCTGACTTGCTTCTTGAGAAATCTGTATGCAGGTCAGGAAGCAACAGTTAGAACTGGACATGGAACAACAGACTGGTTCCAAATAGGAAAAGGAGTACGTCAAGGCTGTATATTGTCACCCTGGTTATTTAACTTATATGCAGAGTACATCATGAGAAACGCTGGGCTGGAATAAGCACGAGCTGGAATCAAGGTTGCTGGGAGAAATATCAATAACATCAGATATGCAGATGACACCACACTTATGGCAAAAAGCAAAGAACTAAAGAGCCTCTTGATGAAAATGAAAGAGGAGAGTGAAAAAGTTGGCTTAAAACTCAACATTCAGAAAACTAAGATCATGGGATCCAGCCCCATCACTCCATGGCAAATAGATGGGGAAAAAATGGAAACAGTGACAGACTTTACTTTTTTGGGCTCCAAAAATCACTGCAGATAGTGATTGCAGCCATGAAATTAAAAGACACTTGCTCCTTGGAAGAAAAGTTATGACCAACCTAGAGAGCATATTCAAAAGCAGAGACGTTACTTTGCCAACAAAGGTCCATCTAGTCAAAGCTTTGGTTTTTCCAGTAGTCATGTATGGATGTGAGAGTTGGACTATAAAGAAAGCTGAGTGCTGAAGAATTGATGCTTTTGAACTGTGGTGTTGGAGAAGACTCTTGAGAGCCCCTTGGACTGCAAGGACATCCAACCATTCTATCCTAAAGGAAATCAGTCCTGAATATTCATTGGAAGGACTGATGAAGTTGAAACTCCAATACTTTGGCCACCTGATGTGAAGAACTGACTCATGTGAAAAGACCCTGATGCTGGGAAAGATTGAGGACAGGAGGAGAAGGGGACAACAGAGAATGAGGTGGTTGGATGGCATCACTGATCAATGGACAGGAGTTTGAGTAAACTCCAGGAGTTGGTTATGGACAGGGAGGCCTGGCGTGCTACAGTCCATGGGGTCACAAAGAGTTGGGCATGACTGAGCGACTGAACTGAACTGAACTGATGTCATGGAGGAGAAAAGGTATCTCTTATAAGAAATGGAGAATCTTTGGATTCTCAGTAGGGCACTTTTGTGTCTGAGAACAGTTATTCTGACAATGGGAAGGATGAATTATAAGGAGTTGATACTGGAGGCAGGTAGTTAAAAAGCCCCTGTATCACATGACACAGTGGTGGTCAGTTGGTTAGGAGAAAGAAGTAAGGAATCATATTTCAGGGACAGGTGCATAGAACTTGTTTCGAGAATATCAGGATTGAGGGAAGAATTGTGAATAATTCGTAAATGTCTGTTGGAACACTGAGTGGATGGTGATGTCATTAACAGAGACGGGGAAAGAACAGGAAAGGCAGAGCTATGGATCTGATGTTAGATTTGCAGGTGGTATCTTTGAGAATGAGGCAGGATGTCCGTCTGCTGCCGACTGGCAGGCAACAGCTGCTGGTTTCAGTGACATCACTCCCGGTAGCCTTATTAATACTGGCTCATTTCAGGTTCCCTCTGTAACTCCTTTCCTTCTCTTGGTTCGCAAAGATGAGCCCCTTCTTCTACTTCTCTGAGAAGACCTTTCATCCAAGAAATAACCAAATATCATCACTCTAACCACTAAAGCTTGACTCTTCCTCCAGGAACTCAACATTAGCTTTATATATACAACTAGTTCTAGATATTTCCGTCTGGATGTTTTGTCATTTTTTTCAATTCAGCATACTCACATCTAAAAGCTTTCCAAAGTTCTCTAATTGCATCCAGAACCCGTATAATGTTTCCTGAATCTCTTTGTATACCAGTGTTCTCCTAGTCATATCTCAGGATCAATCCTGGTGCTTCCATAGTCTTCATTCACCAAATTCAGTCAATCGCAAACTCCTATTTTTTTGCTGTTGCTACTTGTTTCAATCTTTCCTATATTGTTATCCTCAATGTTCTAGTTGATAAAAAGAAAAGAAAAATATGTATTAAGACCCTACGTATGTCAGGTAATCAGAGGTGCTGAGGGTAGTACCACTGGGCCAGGTGAATATATAAAGCAGCAAATACCATTTAATAGCATACGGAGTTATTGCTGAGCGCGATGTATAGTGGAGGCTCTTATAATGAATTCAAACTATGAAAATCAAGGGCATATTTCCAAGAGAAGAAAAACCCTCGCCGAGTCTTGAAAATGACCAGGAATGGCATGATAGTAAAGCCGAGAAGCTGTCGCTGTAGTGGGCAGAGCGTGAACAAGAGAGCTGACGCTCAGGAGAGGTATGGCTTGTTGAAGCTACCCTCCATGGCTAGTATGATTACAACACAAGTTATGCAGCAGGAAGTGGCTGGAAATAAGGCTCAAGAGGGATCAGATCAGTCATCCCAAATAAGGAATGCGTCATTCTACACACCCAGATTGCTGTTCCAACTTTCGACCTTCTTTCGATGCCGCTAGCCTTTCCCTCATGTGACTAAAAAGAATTGATTGTACGTGGTATTTAGAATGAGCTTTCAAAGTACTGGCATGTATATGACCCATTTACCCATCATGACAACCCCTTGAGGTGGTAGCAAGCTGAATTTAGTAACTTTTTCAATGTTAACAAAGCCAAGTTTAGGTCCTAGATCTTCTATATCAAATTGCCAAATGCTTGCCATCATCTATGCATTTTGTGTATTTCTGTCAAACGATCTTTTATCTAAAGCTATGATTATCATCCTACTGCTCAACAACTTTTATTAGTTCTCTATCACTGTACCTCAGCAGGAAAACCTCTCTGCTTGACATTATTGAGACTTTCCATAATTTGGAAGCATCCTACATATTCAATCTGATTTTCTACTGCTCCAGAAAATCTACTTTTGTGCTTTGGTTATCTGCTCATGCCTAATAAACTAGCCCCAAACTTAGTGGCTTAAAACAATACATTCTTGATTTATGGACTGGGAATTCAAGTAGGGTTTAGTTGGATGATTGTTGTGTTCTACTTTTTATTGAATGAGGTCACTCAGAGTTCAGCTGGCAGCTGGTCTGGTCCAAAGGATCCAAGATGGCTTTGTGCACATATCTGTTGCCTTATCAGAGATGACTGAAAGGCTGGGCTCAGCTGGGACTGTTGACAGAGATGCCTACATGAGGCATCTCCAGCACAGCGGTCAGTTTTCTTACTTGGCTCCCACAGAGAGGATTCTAAAGGGACTGAAGCAGAAGCTGTGAGACTTCTGTCTTAGCCATGGAAGTGACACAGTGTCACTTACCTCATTCTGTGATCCTAAAGAGAGCCTCAGTGCCACCTGAGATTCAGGAGGATGGGGTTACACACAGGTATGATTACCTGGAAGTGTGGCTTATGATGGAGCAGCCTTCAGAGACGAATAAAACACATGTAGCTTTAGTTGACACATTTAGTCAATGTCTCCTTGATTGTGTACATGCCATGGTTGTTCCTGCTGCTGGCTTGACCCACGTTTATCTTCTCACCAGATTCCATTCCACCTCTCCTTTGGCTTACCTAAATCCTACTGATTTTCCTCATCTTGAGCATTTTGAAGCTTTCTCTGAATACTCTTGTTCTCAAAAAATCTTCTCTATATTTAAAATGCAATAGTGTTTATGGAGAAGGCAATGGCGCCACTCCAGTACTCTTGCCTGGAAAATCCCATGGATGGAGGAGCCTGGTGGGCTTCAGTCCATGGGGTCACACAGAGTCAGACACAACTGATCTACTTCACTATCACTTTTCACTTTCATGCACTGGAGAAGGAAATGGCAACCCACCCCAGTGTTCTTGCCTGGAGAATCCCAGGGACAGGGGAGCCTGGTGGGCTGCCATCTATGGGGTCGCACAGAGTCGGACACAACTGAAGCAAGTTAGCAGCAGCAGCAGTGTTTATGGTCTGGCAGTAGGACTTGAAAGGAGGAGCCTGAGTTGGAGATATTTGAGGGGAAGAATAAACAGGGCTAGATACCTGTTTGAATGTTGTAGGATAGTGATGGGAATCAGTCAGAGATGTCATGGATTCCAGCCTCCGTAAGTGAGAGGATTGAGCTACAGTTTACAGAATCACAAAATGCCAGATAAGCAGTGGGTTTGGGAGAAAAGATTAATTTCCTTTTGAACATGTTACATTGAAGGTGTAGTAGTAGAAGAGCCAGATGAAGGAGTCTTGTAAACAATAAAGGGAGAGGAGTAGAGAAAGGGAGAGAGGTCAGAAGGAGAGAGAGAGAGAGGGAGAGAGAGAGGGAGATCTGGGAACTGCCTGGTGAGGGGGTCCTGGTTGAAGCTGTGGGGTTGAATAAACTTGTCAGAAAAGAAGTTGTGGAGATGGAAAACAAAACAGCCAAGGACAGATGTGAGGGGAATTTTTTTGCCATAGAAAGAATAATAAGGATCCAGAGAAAGAACAAAATCAGGAAGAGACCTGAGAGAGTGCAAAGCTCCTTAATCCAAAGGAAGAAGGCAAAGATGGTCAAGTGCTGAGGCTAAGCATGTGTTTTAGAGGCAGAGAATAAAGAAGGCCAGTGAACTTGATGATGAAGTCACTGGCCACTGATCTAAGTATCATTAGGAGGGCCTGGTATAAGCGGGAGGTAGGGTTAGGAAGAAGGAGAGTGGCGAAGGCAGACCTGGCCACTTTTCCAAGAAGTTTAGCAATAAAGGAAAAATAGGGTATCCTTTATAACAGAATGGCAATTAGCACTCTTAATGCTGACTGTTCTCTGATGCTAGTCATTATGTAGGAATTGTGTGTGTGTGCATGTACTCTATAGCAGTATTTTCCCAGCCAGGCTCTGTGTTAAAATCACTGGAGGACCAATTAACTCTTTAAGACCCCAGACCAGATTTACTGAGAATTTTTATAGGCAGGTCCCAGGCATCTGCAGGTTAAAAAAAAAATCTCACAGACACTGACTTGTGAGCTTGGGTATATCTCGGGACCTGGAGCTTTACAAAAGGGTTGATGTCTTCACGGGGGGTAGGGCTAAAAGAGAATGAAGTTTTTAAAATGAAAAATTGCAAAATGAAAACTACAGTAAGAATACAAGACCTGAAAAAGTCCACATAGAAGACAAATATCTCTATATGGAAGACAAAGATTTTAGGAACAACAGAAGAAGTCTTATACTTTGGATAGACGTTTTTTTTTGTCTCGGCAGGCAACGTGGACAGTTTTATGAAAGTCTATCATCAGAATTCCAGGCCATTTTCCTTTTCCACCTTTTTTTTTTTTTTAAACTGGGCTAAGGGAGGAGGGTAAAAAAGAATGTGGTTTGTGAGGCCAGTTGAAGCTGAGGAATTATTTCAAACCAAACATTTTTTTCTAACTATTTGAAGTCTGCAAGTCTGGATACTGGGGGCAGGGGAGTGAGGAAAACTTTGTCTGTGGAACCATTTGTCATTTCCTGGGAGGAGTCTGGCCCTTAACCCGTGAGAGGATCACATCTGAATACACATACGTATGGAATTTGATCAAGAGTGCGTCCAACGCTAGCCATTTTCCTTCTATATTTCAGATTGGTGTTTTCCTAACCCACACCTCAGGGGAAAAGAGTGGTTTTCCTTGAAAAAGAAGCAAATCACAGCACCTTCTGGGGATGCCAACGTGACCAAGGCCATGGAACGCCTTTCACGCTTGCTTGTGACAATCCAAAACACAAACAGGGCCACCTTTTATTAATCTGGTTTAGCTACAAATTTGATTATGTTGTTTGTATGTTTCCGGAGGAAAAATCTTTTATCAAATTGGAGCATCTGGCTTTCGTTTTGAACCAGCAAGCTAGGAAAGGGTTACAGCAGCCTGTCTCTTCTTGATGTATAACAGCTGGTAAGAAAGCACAGTCTCCCTTGCGCTCAGCTCAGCCATAGAAGTAACTCAGGCCATCCCCATCCCCCACTGCCTTCCTTCACTTAGTGAAACGCCTTGCGAGAGTAGAAATCCAGTGGTAAGCCCAGGAAGCAGCTTTGGTTCATTAGTTTAGGGAGGAATAAAGATGAGATTGTTGTCATTAAAAAGGTTTTAAATGCAACAACTGGTATGCCATTTCTGAGATGCCCAGTTGGAGTGTTATTCCTGAAAAGGAATAATTCAGGTTGAGGAATCATCTTGGCCTTCCTGAGAGCCTGAGCTAGAATTGGAAGCCCCAAACCAAAAATCACAATCAAGTCTGAAAACTCGCATCTTCAATTACGTGAACGCTACTTGGCGGCTTTTTGCTGTACGCAGCTTACAGTAGATAACAAACTTCCATTGTGCCTCTAATCAGTGTCTTACAGAACTGAGCTTGCTCGACACAAATAAATAGGGACACAAAGATGAAGCGTCCACAAAACGGCACACCCTTGGGTCAGCATAATAACCATTTAGGTTGTGGAGAAATCCGCATGATTCATGAGGTCCTTAACTAAACACATTAAGGAACTATATATTACATTTTCTCTGAGTTAGAATAAGTGCTTTAAATAGCAGTCAGGAAGGAGAAGGTGAAATGCTGGTCTCAGAATGGGCTCTCTTTCTCAATGTCTCTCTGTCTCTCGCTCTCTCATGAAGATAAAGTCTCTGTGTGGAAGCCTCATCTTTTGAGTACAATGAAGCCCGAAGGAAATAAAAGCAGTTCATTTTTCATTTAAATCCAAAGATAGCCTGGGTGGATCCCATGTACCAAAAAGCTCCTGTGAAAGCTACAGGATTGATTTAAAAGACAGGAGTTAGAGAGAGAGAAAGAGACAGAAAAAAAAGAGAGAGACAGACAGAGAGAGATCAAGGTAGAGACAGAGAGAGAGGGCCCGTGTGTTTTATAAGCACGTGGATTCCGCTACAGGAATGGACGGGTTTCTGGGGTGGCGGCCGGGGGCAGGTGCCCTCTGTGAGAGCATCTGTGGAGCCACGCTGGCCTCTTGCTGGAAGGCGGGGGGCAGCGGGACTGCAGCTGGGCTGGACTCCAGCCGGTCAGCTATGTGGCCCTGCTGCTATTGTTGAACAAAATTCTTTCCTCATTACACATCTCGCTTCTCAGTTTAATAGAAAGTACAGTTCTTGGATTTTTTTTTTTTTTCTTTCCTCTCCTTGAACTTGAAGGAAATCAGAAAAGAGAAGCTTCTTTTCTCATTGAACAATTGACTATTTGCTGATTCGGCAGCTGGAAGTACCTATCAAGTTAACTAAGAACACAGAGAAAAGCAACAGAAGTTTGATCAATCTTATAGGATGAATATTCAAGCCAAATCTATCATTTATCACTGGAGAGAGATGTTAGGGCCAATTGACTCTTTTTAAGTGGACTCTAATTCTGTGGTTCTTTGCCTTAAATTACTTGTGTGAATTTCATGATATGTCTCATGTTGTTCCTAATCATTTGCATTCAGGGAAGCTTCTGAAGCTGGAAGATTAATCGTTTTCGACAAATTATTCAAATCTTGGCAAGAACAGAAGTGAGTCAGGGGTAACATCCTCTTTCAGCCTCATTTCCTTTACCTGTAAATTGGGGATAGTATTTTCCCAGCCTGCATACATAGAATGGTGGACAGAACCATTATTTGTGCATTTACCAATTACTCTGGAAAGTCAAATGGAAAGGCTTTGCATATTATAAATCAGTGATTCTCAACTGGAGTCGGGAAGCTGGAGGAGAAGTGGTAGTCACCCAGGTTTTGTAACTTGAAGAAGTCTGAAGCCAGATTTGAGGACACCAATTCAGCATCTTTTCCCCTCAGTTTTAGGTTCTTCAGCTTCTAATCCCTGATTAATAGGGCCTCAACTAAGATAGAATTTTGCATGATCAATTATCATTGAGTTGGTGCTCTTGCATCTTCAACAGCTTTAATAATTCAGGCCAAAATAAAATAAACACAAACAAACCCTGTTTTTGCCAAAAGCCATCCCCCCGTTACAAACAAACAAAAAACAGATTAAGAAGAACAGGACTTATAAGCCAAATTCTCCAGAGCACTATGTCTGTGACAGTCTATTCCAGTGGTTCCTACTGTGTGGATCCTAAGCTAGTAGAATCAGAATCATTTGGGAAATCTGTCAGAAATGGAAATTCTGGGCCCCTTTCCAAGACTTCCTGAAACAGAATCTCTAGGGGTGGGGCCCAGCAGTCTGTGTTTTAACAAGTCTCTTTAACAAGGGTGATCCTGGTCCACCCTCAGGTTTGAGAACCACTGCTCTAGTCTAATCCTGTTGACCATTTGGTCACATCACCTGTTTGAAAAATGACAATTGTTGCTGTCTCTAAGCCTCTACTTCTGTCTCCTTCTAATGCCTCCTTCCCATTGTCACTAATTATTGTCCTGAAGTGCCATTTTAATCATCTCATTCCCTCTCTCAAAATGCCTCAGGGGATCTTATTACCCAACATACATGTTTATGTGGACGTTGCCGCTAAAAGGGGCATGCTAGTGTGCTCAGTCATGTCCGGCTCTTTGCGACCCTTTGGACTGCAGCCCGCCAAGCTCCTCTGTCTGTGGGACTCTCCAGGTAAGAATACTGGAGTGGATTGCTATTACTATTTCCTCATCCAGGGGATCTTCCTGCCCTAGAGATTGAACCCGTGTCTCCTGCATCGCCTACATTTGCAGCAGACCCTTTACTCGCCAAGCTATCGGGGAAGCCCAGCTAAAATGGGTCCTCACCATCAAATCCAACCAACTAGTTTACAAAGGAGACTATTCTGGGGGAGACGAGTGGAGTGTGGAAGCCTGGACAAGTCAGGTGATCCATCCTGGACTTCGCGTCAGCGTCTCATATTTGGTTAAAGTGTGCTTGGAGGCAGCTTTGAGGAGGGGGAGATACGGGAGATGCCAGGAAAGGGAAACATGCAAAACGAGGTGTGTGTTTAGAAGGGGCAAGAAATCTTGGATCCAAGCCTAATGCTTTTTGTTGTTTGGGATGGTCAGACCCCTTTGGAATTTTCTTGGAACTAGCTCATGGGGTATTTTCATTTGCTAGTGCTGCCAAAACAAAGTACCACAACCTGGGTGGCTTAAACAGCATAAATCTACTGTTTCCTCTTTCTGGAGGCTGGAAGTCTGAGTTCAAGGTGTCCGCAGGCTTGATTCCTCCTGACGGCTGTGGGGGACGGATCGTTCCACACTTTTCTTCTTGGCTTATAGATGGCTATCTTCTCCCTTCAACTCACATCCTCTCTGTGTGTATCTATCCAAATCTCCCCTTTTTATAAAAACATGTCAGATTAGAGCCTACCTTAACGACCTCCTTTAACTTGCTTATCTCTTTAAAAAGTCTATCTTCAAATAAGGCCATATTCTGAGGTTCTGGGGGTTTGGATTCAACATACATATTTGGGGGATTACTACCTTCTCCTCTGCGCTGGGGCTTCCCTGTTGGCTCAGATGGTAAAAAATCCACCTGCAATGCAGATGACCTGGGTTCGATCCCTGGGTTGGGAAGATCCCCCTGGAGAAGGAAATGGCAACCCACTCCAATATTCTTTCCTGGAGAATCCCATGGATAGAGGAGCCTGGCGGGCTACAATCCATGCAGTCGCAGAGTCAGACACGACAGAGAGACTAACACTTTTACTTTCTCTGTGCTAGGATAGTCAGTTCAATGATCCCAAAAGAAGTACCATGAAGTGGAGTGGTGAATGAAGGGACAGGTGTCATTCAAAACAATTAAATTTAAGAAAACTTCCACCTGGAAAATAACTCTGGTGTTAACTAATTCTCGAAATGAAGAATGCTAATGCTGGAGTTTCATTTGGAAAACTTCTGGTCTGACATCTTCCTTCTGACAGAAGAGTCTGCTGCTGGAAAGAGTTCTGCCCACAGTCATAAGTCATACCAGGCTCTGGATTTCAACTCCTGTGCTTTTGAGTTGCTGCAAGCCTATGAGGTGAGGTGACTGGCCCAAGGTCATGGCAGAACTGGGACCACCAGACTTTCCATCGTGCCCTTAATGGCTAGAGCCTCCTGCTGAGGGGGTCAGTACTTCTGAGTGCTACCCACCACAGAGCACTTGTGTGCTTAACTTCCCAAAGCTGACCTGCCACTCGAGACAACTGTATTACTGTGAACCACTTCTTCCCATGAAAATGTATATCCCCACATTTTTACTGTACAAAAATATTTGCTTGACCTCATAGTATTTCCCTTAACTTGTTGTTTGCTAGAACTCTTGTAATAATTGGTACAGCCGGAAAGAGAGAAAAGACTGACCTGATAAATAGTTTCCATTTAGAAGTCACCCATTTCCTACAAATTGTTAGAGAAAAAGAAAATGCATTCAGACAGCCTTTTGTCTTTCAAGATACACAGCTGCATAAAAAGAAAGAGTTGCTGATCAGTTTCTGCCCTTGGAAAAAAGTAGGAAAAAGCCTCATTAATTTAGACTTAATTGTGAGTTTGTGAATATATCAATACATGGAATAGTATTAATAAGATCATCAGGAGAGAGATTAATTAGAAGGAAAAAGTTTTCAAGATGTACAAGCAGGTGAAGAAGTAATTCTCTCTTGTTAACCATTCTGTCCTTAGCATCTACCATAGTTCTTGGCAAATAATATGTGCTCAATAAGTTTGTGTGGAAAGAAAGAATGAACAAATGATTAAAATAATATAGTCATGAACAGGCATTGGCAATACTTAGACTGGCGCCTGGATATGGTAATCTAATTGCAAATCTTGCTTTGTTATTTATTAAATTTGAATCTCAATGAAACAAGTTCTCAGTCTAGTTTTAATTACCATAGATTCTTTAAAGTAATAAATCTGAATTTCATTAAAAGAATTATATTATCCAAACTTCATTAATGCACACTCCTCTTTTACTTTATTTAGTATGGCATAGTGAAGTCTAATTTCATTGAATGACCCAGAGGGAAGTAAGCGATACCCAATAGGAGACAAGAAAACTGATTAAAGAAAAACTCCATTGTTTACCTGAATCTCTGTCTTTCTTTATGAAAGTCAACCTCACCTAAGAGAGAGAGAAGACATACAATATGTTTGTAGAGGCTATGAATAAATGAACATAGCTATCTTTGTGGGTGCCTGAGAAACTGTTAGAAACTATAGGATATAATCACTGCTTTAAAGATAGGACTCAAAAAAAAATTCCTCTGCTCCAGCAAACACCATCACCCACACAGAAGAAGCAATGTTTAAATCCAGTCAATTAAGTAAATTCTATCAGAATAGTACACTGCATCTTACTCAACTTTGCATAACCCTGGAAGTGAAATAAACACCTAAAATGTCATCTTTTAAAATATTGTCCGAATTCTTTATTCTAACTTTGTCTCTTTTATGTCTATGTACTAGATGAGTGTCAGTAAGTCATTGTGCTTGATTTCCCTGCTTAAGGCCAAACTGAAATTGACACCCACTTAGTCATGTCAGATGGCTGACTCTGATTGGCAATGGCCTTACCTGGCTGGCCCCTTTCTCTCCCCCTCAGTTAAGAGTCACAACTGATAATAGCCAAGAGAATAGAGAGAGATGGAGAATGGTTTCCTCTAGCTAATCTTGTCTGTTTTTACTTAGGTGTACTCTCTGGATTTCCAGGAGATAATCACTGTTTCACCTTATTCCTGGTACCAGGACTTATTTTCCTGTTTATTGGAGTTGAGTTTCTCTCTGACATGTTCAGCCTGCTAATGCTTTTAGTGCAATTTGTTTCTCTCTCTGAAACCATAATGGTATTGTCCTTGGGCCCATTCTGTCACATTCAGCAAATACTACTTCTATGCCTCAGTGACTCTGCATCCCTTATTATGAGCAAAGACCTTCTGTTGGGAGTAATAGAAAACCCCCTACATAATAGATTTCATGGAAATGATAACCAGCAGGGTTTTTTTTTAATTGCTGAGTGCGACCAGAATGTTGCATTTTTCTGCTACAAAATATTACTAAGAGCTATTCTTTATTAATAATACTTCTTTTACCAGACATTTAGCATGCACTTATAGTTATTCTTCACAACAGCCTGAAGATATAGGTATTTTAAAAGATCCCATAAATACAGATGGGAAAACCTAGGATTCTAGTCAGCCAGTAAATGGAAAAAGTAGAATCACAATGAGCTCTGCCTGGCTCTGAGGGCCAGGGTCTTTCAATAAAAAGCTGTCTCTCAACAAGGGCTGTAGTTCCATACTGAAAACAAAGTTTCAAAGCATTTAGATCACTCCAAAAATGTCTCTTTAAAACACCATTTTCTGGAAAGTTAATGAAACCCTCTGTTTAATTGCGATTACCCTGAATTAAGTGAAAAATAGAGAAAAAAGTCAAAAGAGGAATAGAGGCTTGGTGAAAGGGAAATCATTCCCTCTAACCATATGCCTCCGTGGCACTTATAAACTTGCAGTTCTTTTTGACTGCTGGCCAGAAACGAATAGGGTAACAGAAATGAAAGCAGAAACAGATGTGGGCAAGTCTAGGTGACCTGCCAAGTGGAAGATAATGTCCTATACAGATGCAGACACAAATCTGGGGAATAAAAATATTAAAGACACAGTCCTCTGCATCCACCAGGCAAAAAACCATGAAAAAAAAAAAGTACACATCACCCCTGGGTGATTCTCCAGAGCTTAGCTCCAAGGTTTGGCATACAGAATTCGATTCCCATTCCGCATTGTCTTCAGCTTCCTTTGCTAAGCATTATGGGACCAAAGTCTTAACTGATTGCAAATGTTTCTGTGGTAAACTTTTCCATGGGAGTCACCAGCTAGATTCTGCAGGGTTGCTGGTCTTACCTTAAACCTTGGGAAAAAGAAGCGGGTTACAACAAAATCTTCCTGAAAGGACATTGTTGTAAAAAGTTGTCAATAAGCTTGTTTTCTCTGTGTGTTAAAGGGCAGGGTGCTCAAAAGGAGCAGGTAAAATAAAGTCATAAAAAAAAGTACTTGGACTCTAATTCCTTCTTAACCAGACGACTTCCAGTGGTTTAGGAGTGCAACCCAGAAGAAGTATGAGTGGTTTCCAGAAAAAACAGTGTAAGTGGCCAAACCAAGCAATCTGCTTAAAGTGGGCACAGCGGAGCTGGAGGCCATTCTGACTTCGAAGCAAAAGACAGAATTTTCATTCCTTCTCTCACTAGTGGACCTCAGCATTGAGTTTTAGTAGGGGACTCAAACCCTGAGTAGATTGCTGCAAAAGAATCGAACTCCTAGGCGTTAATCAGTTCTGTCATCTGCTGTGGCTCTTCATTAAGAATTAAAACTCTCCAAAATAAGATTTCCCATCATGACGGAAAGACAGAGAATCTATTAGCACTCTTTCTGGATGTCCCTTCTTCTACTTCCCAAGGGTCAAAAGTCTTCATTAAAACACACAGCCACCTCAGATTTGTCTTCCCTGAAAAGGGCTTTATCGTTTAAGGCTTCTGTAGTAGAGAGACAGCAGGGTTTTCCTCTGCGACGCCAAATTGTAAACTGAGCAGGTGATCAGTGAGCACACTCACCTAAAATATTTATCTGTTTATTTACATTTATTTATTGTCTGGCTTTTAAGCAAAGGTGAAGCGTGATGTTGTTCCTAAGAGACAGCACTTCTCTTTGTTCTTTGGATAATGTCAGAGGAGGTTGCTTCCTGTGGCTCAGACTCCAGGATTTCATAGGCACAGTGGCTCTCCTTTAAAGTTGTCATTAGGCAGGCCCCCTAAAATGTCTGAGGGCAGCATTGGAGGGCGCTCCCCCCCATCAGTGTCTGCCACATTCTTCACAGGGCAGGACAGGGCTCGGCTAAGCTGACTTGTGTTCGTTCCTTCCTGCATCCTGCCACTTACTGTCTGTGGTATGTGGAATCCCTCCCTTATCTTGGCATTTCCCTTCAGAGGCCCAAAGACCTTCTCCTGGAGGCCTCCCTCTGGCATGGATAGTGCACCGAGTCACTCTTATCTTATCCCTTAGGTATGACTGGAAAAGCTTTATATATGAGGTCTGGGGGCTTACATCTCTAAGTCTGTTCATATAACTCCTACACTGAGTTTGTGTTAGGAATTAGAGGGGAACTTAGAGGGTTGAGGAGACAGCATTTTCCCACAGCTTCTTAAAGGACACCAAGGAAAAGGGTCCTGAGTACCCCAGCTGTTTGCTCAGCTCTGTATTTAGACCCCGGTGTGACTTGTAAATTCTTGTGAGAATCAACCTCATGGAGGTGCAAGTGAAGTGGGGGGTGGGTTTCTTTGGGGATACTGGGCTTGGCAATGCCAACCCACCTCATGGCTTTGGACATTCTAGATCTGTGGTTCCCATCATTTTCTGTCTTTGTGGCACACTATTGAATTCTAGATTCTCAAATCAGCATACTTGAAAAGATGACAACAGTTTTTTTTTTTTAAGGGAAAGTATTGGAAAACTAAAAAAACAACACTGTACTAAAGTAACCACCCTCTTCAACTGGTCACACCTAGGTCCCTCAGCATGAATCCCTATCCTCTGACAATACATTTGCATTTTTGAAGCAATACCCTCACACGTTGCAGTGAATCCTCAGTTTCTCTTTCCTGCGGGCTGGAGTTTAACCTCTCTTCTCTTACTCTCAGCAAGGTATCTCTGTTCTATATTATACCGCATGCTTGGGGAGTTCAGTATCCTATCAGATGAGCCACACCATAAGGGTTCATGTCCTCTGTTGTGGAAAAATACATTTCACATATTGAGCCCCAACCGTACAGTGATGAAGGGCTTGTCCATCCCTGTGACAACAGTCATCTCTAACTCCAGAAATCCTCACTTTCTGGCCCTCTCTGGCCTCAGCTTGAAGGAATATATCAGAAATATTTGAGTAGTATATCCTATCTTTCTGTGCATCTTTTCCTAGCTGATTCCTGTTAAGAACTGTTAAGGCTTTGAACTTCTCTGCTTGCAAACTAACAAGTAAGACTGCCATAGTTTCATGAATACCGGTAGAAGACAAATGACTGCTGCATGAGAGACAGAAGATTGTTTATTACTCTCAGTAATAACAGTGGTCGGAATAATGCTTTTTTCGCCAGTTCTCTGAGCCCCTCAGGGTGATTTAACAAAACCAGATGACATCTGAACGCGCAGTAGATTGCACTATAGGCGAGGAACCCTGAATTTAGGGAACCTGAATCTTTTACAGTGGGCAGTAAGCTTTCCTGCATTTGCTCTGTATCTCTGTTTCACTGGATGCTAAACATGCAAGTCTCTCCAAAGTAATTTCTTCTCCCAAGGTTGTTCATGGTACAAACATCCTTGGAAATGTGGTCTGCAGTAAAAGAACAATTAGTGCTCCTCTTGCAAAATGTGCAGAAATGTGAGACCCGCAAAGAATTGTCTGCCAACAATTTTGTGTGTATACGACAGAGCTGGTAAGACTTTTTTTTTTTTTTTTAAGGGTGAAAGAGAGCTGAATTATTTTCACCCAGGACTCTAATTCCATCTAAGGCTGTGTTCTCTTTCTGTGGGGTTGCGATACTGATTTGGGAGATTAAGAGAAGAAAAAGATGAAAAGAGTTGTTCTTGAATGTTAAATGTACTGATGGACTCATAACTTGTCAGTTCTTAGTAAATGCTGAGTAGTGGAAATGATTCTTCACTAAATAGCGATCTTTCTTTTCAGGATATTGCTTCTGAGTTCATGCCTCAAAAAACTGCCATTGGGTAGTATACTTGAGTGTCATTTTTTTCAGTGTTCAAACATTATCCAACCACTGGTATATCATTAAAATTTATATACCATGCACTCCCACAAACCAGGACTTGAACCTTAGCACTATAGGTAGAGTCTGACTTCAAAAATTGGCCCTGTAATTGTCATTGCAAAAAATCCATTTATAGACTGCAAACCAATGATTGTTTTGTCAGTTCAGAAGTTTATAAAATTTACTTGTTATCTAATTAAAATGATAGAATGAATTCTAACCTTCAGCAGACTGAAAATACAAAAGAACCAAGCCATAAAGGGGGCTCATTTGATGAGTGAGGAGAAAAGAATAATTAAAACAGTGACTCTGATTCTAAAGGGCTCTAGGTCAATCTTCTCTCTGAATTAGCATTTCCTCAGTGGGAGCCTGGTCTGTGAGCAGTTAATTTCAAATGATAGTTTTATATGCTCTGGGAAATGTAAATATCGATACGAGAATTATCTCCCCCTCTTCTTTCATTGTATTTCCTTTCTCCAAGATGGATCATGTTGCAGAGTTAGAATTCATACAGAGTTCTCGCTGCTAACTGAGAAAGAACTGATGAATGCTCTAAGAGAGCACAGCTCTGGCAGATAAAAAGAACGGCAAGGAAACAATGACCACATTGCATCAGACTCAGGTTATTTTTCCCTGAGGAAAAGGACAGCTTCAGCCTTCTCTTTTGTGCGCTTTCAGCCTGCCCTTACTCTTCTGGGTCTCTTCCGTGAAGTAAATAATTTCCAGGTTGCTTTCATTTTGGAAAACTGAAAACACCCTGAGAGGATTTAGAGAAAATAGCCACGCTCATCAGAGATATCCAGCTTCCCAACTGTGGAATTCTTAGGGAGAGTTTGTCCTTGTAGAGTTTATAGAAGTGGAGTTTCTGATGCTGTTTCTGTGGAACATGTATTCATATTAGGAATTAAACTCGGTGCAAAATTCAGAGAAAGAAATGTCCAGTGAATGAATGGGATAGAAACTTTCTTAAAAGACACCTTTTTCTTTTCTCTGTATATATTGCTGAAGTACACGCTATATGTTTTTCTTTTAAAATTAGATTCCAGTTGGTTATGAAACTGTTTCTCTAAGGATCATCTTTTTCATCTATGTTTCTGTCTGAAGGGTATAATTTCTTGGGTTTCCAGAAGGTTCTTTTGTTCAACACAAATGCTACTTCTCTTCTCTGCCCACTATTGTGTATCTTTTCTATTCAAAAGTTTCCCTTCCTTAATGATCCTTTGTATTGGGTCATTTGTAGAGATGTGGATGAACCTAGAGTCTGTCATACAGAGTGAAGTAAATCAGAAAGAGAAAAACAAATATCAGATATTAACACATATATGTGGAATCGAGAAAAATGGTACAGATGAACCAAATATCCAGGGCAGGAAAAGAGATGCAGACGTAGAGAACACACATGTGGGCACAGTGGGGGAAGAGAGGATGGGGCGATTGGCGTTGACGTATGTACACCACCATGTGTGAAACAGACAGCTAGTTGGAACTGCTATAAAGAACAGGAAACTCAGCTTGGAGCTCTGTGATGACCTAGAGGGGTGGGATGGCAGTGGGTGGGAGGGAGGCTCAAGGGGGGGTATGTATATATTTATATATATATACAAATGTATCTGATTCACTTCATTGTAAAGCAAAAGCTAGCTCAAGATAGTAAAGCAATTATACTCTAAAGAGCATATCTCCTGTTGCTATTACATTAGCCAGTGGGAGAGGTTACAAAGGTGAGCACCATCCATGATATAGAAGTTTATCGTCTAGAACTCTGCTGTCAGAGTACCAGCTAGTCACGTGTGGGGCATGTGTGGCCAGTGTGAATAAGAAACTGAATTTTCACTTTCCTTTTAACTTTTTAAAGTGTAAAATAGCTCAGTTTTAAAAACATTAATTATATATGCAAATAAAAAAGATACAGAATCTTAAGATTTATTTCACCTGATTAGATGGACAGATTTACCAAATAAAAGAACAATGTGCCCAGTTAAATTTGAGTTTCAGATAAGCAAGAAATAATTTTTTTCTAGTATAAGCATATTCCCATTTTTTATTTGGCAAGTCTACCTCTTTTCTTTACTTCGTTTAATATGACTACTAGATTAAAGTTACATCCATGGTCTCCTTGATTTCTGTAGATAGTATTGCTCCAGAGTAAATATTGTTACTCTGGCTCCCTTAGAGCACAAACACTGTGAGGGCAAGCCATTTTTCAATTGTGTTTTCTGCCATAAATGTAGTTGATTTTTCAAACATAAGATTTATACTATGATTTTTCCTGGGACCAAACTGATGGGTCTTAGAAGAGTTGTTTAAGGCTAGAGGGTAAGGCTGTGCAGGGATCTCTAGTGACCTCTTGCCTTCTCTCAACCCATCATTCCTCTTCTGTTGTCACTTCCCTTCCAACCACGATTCCATGTGTTATGATTTCAGGAACTTGATGGCCAGTACCACTAAGTGCATGCACCTCTGGCTTCTCATTGCATCCATTTGGCATAAACTCAGCCCCAGATTAGCCCAAAGATCTGCCCTTGCTCTGTGTGTGCCGCTAACACAGCCCACCCTGGCTGGAGAAGGTCGTGCAGCAGGGCTCTCTGGATCCGCTCTCAATGTATCCTCAACAACTGCAAATGGACATTTAACTTGCCACCTGTTTTGGCCAATTCCCACCTCCATCTTCTGAAAAGACTTTCAAATTCTCTGTTCCTCCAACATTTCTATCCTTTCCATTGCTCTCAGAAGATGATATTTTCAACAGAGAAAATGGAAACTGTTATATAAGACTGTGATTTCTCATCTTCTCTTTTCCAAACGTATCTCTGCCTATACCTGTATCTAATCTATTCTCCTTTCTTCCTAACAGAGGAGCTGCCTGTGTCCTTTAGAAAGCCAGTCTGCTCACTTGCCCTTTAGATGGGTACACTGTCTCTACTTTTGTCCACCTCCCCGTGCCCACCACGACTCAATAGGGAGAATGGCCTGTTCCCAGCACTGAACTATGATCAGCAATGGCTCCCAGGTCTCTGAATTCAATGGACATGTTCAGACTGCTTCTTACTTGACCTCCCTAGGGCGCTCATCACCACTGATTGTTTCTTACTTTCTTTGACTGGACGCAATCCTTTTGTGCTTTCTCCCTGCGTCTTTGTGGACTCCTTGCATTTGCAGTCTCATCTTTCTCTCTCTTGACTTTAAATATTAGACTCTTTCACTGCTTGAGGTCCTTTTCTTTTTTCTATCGGTACTCTGTCCCTAGGCTGCCTCATTATGCCTCCAGCTTCTATTCCCACCTATATGCAGATGACTCACAAATGTGCCACTGCAGACCCACGTTTCCCTTTAACATCTTGGGTGTGTGTGCTCACTCATGTCTCTGACTCTCTGTGACCCCTTTGACTACAGCCCGCCAGGCTCCTCTGTCCATGGCATTCTCCAGACAAGAGTACTGGAGTGGGCTGCCATTTCCTTATTAGGATTGATGTCTAAAAAAGCACCTCGAGCTCAATATGCCCAAACAGAATTCGTTATTTCTCCCTCTCCCCAAACCTGGTTCTTTTCAAGCATTATCTGTTGTGGTGACCCCCGCCTTCTCAGACTCACATCGCAGCTGACATCTTTCTCAGCCTCCTCTGATGTTTTCCCCAATAAATCTGTCTCACATTTAATTCCATCTCAGTGTCTGTTTTTTTAGACTAACAAACAAGGTAAATAGAAACCTTCGCTGGGAGATGAAGGAACAAAGACTGCAGCTGAGACTATAACAGACCTCACTGAGCTCAGTCCCTTCATTTTCATAGGCAAGAACATTGAAGCTTAGACATCCTTAATTGGGTTAGAACTGAACACGACCTGTCTTCGTCAGCCCACACAGACATAACCTCTGATATACCGCCTCCCCTGTTACCCTGCTGGTAAAGGTAACATTTCCTCAGAGGTAGACAGTGGTTCTATGCTGAATATGTTTTTTAGACATTTTCAAAGGTTAATTTTAATGTGAACTTTAATAACATGTAGCATACACAGAGAAAACTGCATAAATCCTGTGTCCTTCCCAAAGCACTTTCACAAAGGAAACACCCCTACGTAACAACCGCCCTGCTGCTGCTGCTGCTAAGTCGCTTCAGTCGTGTCCGACTCTGTGCGACCCCATAGACAGCAGCCCACCAGGCTCCTCCGTCCCTGGGATTCTCCAGGCAAGAACACTGGAGTAGGTTGCCATTTCCTACTCCAATGCATGAAAGTGAAGTCGCTCAGTCGTGTCCGACTCTTAGCGACCCCAAGGACCACAGCCCACCAGGCTCCCCTGTCCATGGGATTTTCCAGGCAAGAGTACTGGAGTGGGTCGCCATTGACTTCTCCAACAACCGCCCAGAGCACAGTATAGAACCTTGCCTGTGCTGCCAAAGACCCTGTGGACAAGAAGTCACTATCAGCGACTCCCACAAAACTGTGGGCTTCTCTCCAAGTCAGGAGTATTCGTCCCTTTCAAAGCAAACCATGTCCTAACTTCTAATGTGCTGTGCTAAGTTGCTTCAGTCATGGCCGACTTTGCAACCCTATGGACTGTAGCCCACCAGGCTCCTCTGTCCATGGGATTCTCCAGGCAAGAGTAGCGGAGTGGGTTGCCATTTACTCCCCTTGGGGAACTTTCTAACCCAGAGATCGAACGCTGTCTCCTGCACTGGCAGGTGGATTCTTTACCACTAGGGCCGCCTGGGAAGCCCTCGCTGGAAATTGGACATATTCTTCCCCCTGTGTCACTTTGGAGAAGTTATTTAACCCCTCTAAGAGTCATCATCTTCAGCTGTAAAATGAAGATAATAGTATTACATGTTAAAATTACAATAATTGTAGAGTAAATAAGTTCATGCATATAAAAGTTATATCATGGTGTCTAGAACACAGTGTAACTTCAATGGGTGCTGGTTTTGTGGGAGTTAGTAATACTACTATACAAAATTTCATACCAGAGCTTTGTAGAAGCAATATGCTAAATTAGTGTCTTCTTGTCCAACTTTGGGCAAAAGACTTAGTTTCTGAGTACTTGAGTTTCTCCTCTTTCCTAAGGAAACAAAAGGTGGAGAAACAATGAGTTGTTTTTGCAAGCATTGAACTCTGCAGATGAGAAGATGAAAAGTGCTTTTTAAATATACAGATTACCCTTTTGTTTCAAAGCACAGCAATGCAAAGGCAAGTCACTGTCTTCTCGAGAGAGAAATGGTCTTTTAGAAACAGTAGAAGCCATAGTGACTTTTGAAAGCCCTCAAAAATACTTGGATTACACTCTAAAACAAAAACCTCTATCTCCATTCTAGAAAACTACCACAATGAAAAAGTAACCCAGAGTTAGTTTCTCCTGAAGTAATCAAGTTACTAGCCATAAAGGCACAAATATATGTACCTTGTTATAAATGGCGGGTTTCCCAAGTGGTGCAGTAGTAAAGAATCTGCCTGCCAATGCAGGAGACTCAGAAGATGCAGGTTCAAGCCCTGGGTCGGGAAGATCCCCTGGAGTGGGAAATGGCAGCCCACTCCAGTATTCCTGCCTGGAGAATCCCATGGACAGAGGAGCCTGGTGGGCTACAGTCCTAGGGGTCGCACAGAGTCAGACACGACTGAGCAACTAAGCAGAAGGACAATAAATGGTAGGGGTTGGGAAGTAGATGCTAGAGAGAGTCAAAACTACTCAATAGTTTTTTAACAGGAGAACCAATTTTACTATATGATGTGGCAATTGCACTGAGCGGCTTTATGCATTTTGGGATCAATCTGAGGTTTATAATTAGAGAAAAGTCCAGCCATCCAGTCATATGACTTTGGCTAAATCATCTTACTTTTCTTAGGGCTCAGTTTTCTTGCCTGAAAAATGAAGCCTTTAGGTGAATACTTTCATGGTTCTCCTGGGCACACTACTTTTTTTTTTAAACATCATTCCATGAAAAATGGAAACATGTATGTTAACTGCTGATAGAACAGAGACTTCTGGAGGATGTAGAATCGTATTCAGAATGAAGTCTAAGGACTGAATTCAATTCTCGGCGTGCGTGCGTGTGTGTTGGAGTGGTTCAGACACTGACAGAAAGGAGTTTATAAAAAAGGAAAGAGGATATTGTGGGTGACATGAGAATGAACGTTTATAGTATTGAGTCCTAGATTTCTTGTTTCTGAATATAGCTTGAACCTGCGAGTTCTCAGTTTAGAATTCAGACAGGTGGTATGACACAGTGGAAATAGTACTGAAATAACCATTAAGAATCTGGGTTCTATTAGCTCTTCCGTCTGATTAGTAGAGTGATATCTGACATGTCATTTCACTTCCGGGGTACTCTCAGATGTAAAGAGAAGTGGTGGATGACCCCTTCTAGTTCTTAAAGTCTTTGATTTCCTTAAGAGGAGAATGAACCAATTTTACTGTGTGGTGTGGTTACTGCACTGAGTGGCTTTATGCATTTTGGGATTAATCTGAGGTTTATAATTAGAGAAGAGTCCAGGCAAAACTTTGTGTCTTTTGTTTTTTTTTTTTCAGGACATTTGAGAGATTTATAACTTTAATTTTGTCTCAGTCAGTTATATTCCCAATAATGCTAGATACCAAACCCTGCAGAATTCACCAGCTTCTAGCAAAAAAATTCATTTATTTCTCTCTAATGCCTTTGCATGTCAACTAGAGTTTGACTGATGTTGGTTGGACTAGATTCCAGGTTGGAGGTTTGCTTTGGGTTCCTATATGGGACTGGTGGACTCTCCTGAATGTGTGGACTTTCTCAGGGCTGTGTAGACCTGCAGGAGGGCAAGTCCAATTGCTCAGGTAAGTTTCGCTTTCTTTATCTGTCTTAGAATTTTATTTATTTAACTTAAAAATGGACATATCATTGTTTATAACATTATATGTTTCATGTATGTATGTGCTATATTGCCCAGTCGTGTCCAGCTCTTTGCAGCCCCATGGACCACAGCCCACCAGGCTCCTCTGTCCATGGAATTTTTACAGGCAAGAATACTGGAGTGGGTTGTTTTTCCTACTCCAGGGGATCCTCCTGATCCAGGAATTGAACTTGTGTCTTTTGAATCTCCTGCACTGGCAGGTGGAATTTTTACCACTAGTGCCATGTGAGAAACCCATATATTTCATGTGTACAACATTATATTTCAACTTCTGTATGACACCATATCACCAAAAGTTTAGTTTTCATCCATCACCATATAATTAACCCCTGTACCCATGTTGCTCTCCTCTCATTCCCCTTCCCCTCCAGGAACCATTCATCTTTTCTTTGTATCTATGTGTGTTTTTTTTGGGTTTTGTTTGCTCTTTTTTATTTTTTGGTGTGTGAGTTTCAATTTTAATGCTGAGGTTGTCTTTGCTCAGGTCCCATTGGCCAACTTCCCTCATAGTGCAGTGGGTAAAGAATTCACCTCCAATGCAGGTGACCCCAGTTTGATTCCTGGGTCCAGAAGATCTCCTGGAGAAGGGATAGGCTACCCACTCCAGTGTTCTTGGGCTTCCCTTGTGGCTCAGCTGGTAAAGAATCTGGCTGCAATGTGGGAGACCTGGGTTTGATCCCTGGGTAGGGAAGATCCTCTGGAGAAGGGAAAGGCTACCCACTCTAGTATTCTGGCCTGGAGAATTGTACAGTCCATGGGGTGGCAAAGAGTCGGACACAACTGAGTGACTTTCACTTCACTTTCACACTGGCCAAAGAAAATCATATGACCAAGTCCAAAGTTAAGGGGCTTAGAAATACACGCTATTTACCATAAGACCATGGCAAAACTACAGGTGTATAACACTACTATAGGAGAGTAAAAGACTTTGGACCAATAATTCAGTTTATGACACACAATATATGTGTGTGAATATGTGGATGCATAATGGAATAAGGAAAGAGACACAGAATTCTGAGTGGGTTAGGTAAGAGAACTGCATAGGTTTGAGGAGAAGGATCTAGGTTCTGTAACTTAATGCCAGTCATTGATTAACTTCTATATACCCATTTTCTGTCCCCAGTGGTGAAGTAGTTTCTGGGTATTACTGGCTCAATAATGCCGCTAGTGGATTTCTATAGGGAAACTATTTTTATCATGTTCAGTAATAGCCTCCACAGAGCTAAACTTCACAGTCAGTTCTCAGTTCCCAGCATACTGGCCCCACCACTGGCATTTGACATAGTCGAATGCTCCATCCTCCTGTGTACTTTCTCACTTGGCTTTGCTTCTGCTCATTGGCCAGAATGTGTCACGTGGCTCCCTCCACCTTCAGGAAAGCTGGAAATATAAGGAATCCATGGATACTGAGAGATCACTGACTGCTTCTGACACATGTTCTGAAGGATTCTCCAAGCCCACTTTATTTCCCTCTCTTGTGACTTTGAGGTGTGCCTCATATCTCCTCCATATACTGATGACATTCTCTTAAGGGTAGTCAGTCAGATCAGTCACTCAGTCATGTCTGACTCTTTGCAACCCCATGAATTGCAGCACGCTAGGCCTCCCCTGTCCATCACCTACTCCCGGAGTTCACTCAAACTCACGTCCATCGAGTCAATGATGCCATCCAGCCATCTCATCCTCTGTCGTTCCCTTCTCCTCCTGCCCCCAACCCCTCCCAGCATCCGAGTCTTTTCCAATGAGTCAACTCTTCGCATGAGGTGGCCAAAGTATTGGAGTTTCAGTTTCAGCATCAGTCCTTCCAATGAACACCCAGGACTGATCTCCTTTAGAATGGGCTGGTTGGATCTCCTTGCAGTCCAAGGGACTCTCAAGAGTCTTCTCTAACACCACAGTTCAAAAGCATCAATTCTTTGGTGCTCAGCTTTCTTCACAGTTCAACTTTCACATCCATACATGACCACTGGAAAAACCATAGCCTTGACTAGATGGACCTTTGTTGGCAAAGTAATGTCTCTGCTTTTCAATATGCTATTTAGATTGGTCATAACTTTCCTTCCAAGGAGTAAAGAAAGAAAGTGAAGTTGCTCAGTTGTGTCTGACTCTTTGCAACCCCATGGACTGTAGTCTGTAGACCGTAACCAGGCTCCTCCGTCCATGGGATTTTCCAGGCAAGAACACTGGAGTGGGTTGCCATTTCCTTCCCCAGGACATCTTCCTGACCCAGGAATTGAACCCGGGTCTCCCGCATTGTAGGCAGACGCTTTTACTGTCTGAGCTACCAGGGAAGTGGCTCTAAGGAGTAAGCGTCTTTTAATTTCATGGCTGCAGTCACCATCTGCAGTGATTTTGGAGCCCATAGAAATAAAGTCTGACCCTGTTTCCACTGTTTCCCCATCTATTTGCCATGAAGTGATGGGACCAGATGCCATGATCTTAGTTTTCTGAATGTTGAGCTTTAAGCCAACTTTTTCACTCTCCTCTTTCACTTTCACCAAGAGGCTTTTTAGTTCCTCTTCACTTTCTGCCATAAGGGTGGTATCATCTGCATATCTGAGGTTATTGATATTTCTCCCAGCAATCTTGATTCTAGCTTGTGCTTCTTCCAGCCCAGCATTTCTCATGATGTACTCTGCATATAAGTTAAATGAGCAGGGTGACAATATTCAACCTTGACGTACTCCTTTTCCTATTTGGAACCAGTCTGTTGTTCCATGTCCAGTTCTAACTGTTGCTTCCTGACCTGCATATAGGTTTCTCAAGAGGCAGGTCAGGTGGTCTGGTATTCCCATCTCTTAAGGGTATTGCTAGAGGAATATATGAATAAAAGGGCCCCAAAGGGGACATAGAAAGAGCGGAAAAAAAAGTAGTGGACACGTAAATGACAGCCGATCTAAGGAAGAGGCATGATGGTGTGGGTACCACTTCCTAGCCGGTGATGTGAGCAGAGGTTTTAACCTGGCTGTGCTTCAGTCATCTGTAAAGGTAGGAGTGATAGTAATAACATTTACCTCATAGGATCTTTTGAGGACACAATTAACATACATGAGGCACTTAGAACAGTGCCTGACACGTGGCAAGTATAATAAGTGCTAGCTATAACTATTTCATGAATTGAACAATTAAATTCTAAATGATAGAGAACAGAAAATAAAAGTGATAGAAAATTTATAAAATTTTAAATCATCTCCCGTATAAACCCCAGCTTAATGAGGAAGATTCTCATTTTAATATGTTTTATTACCAGGATTATGGAAACACATAAAAAATAAAAACAGAATATATTATTTCTCTGCACATGTGGCACTTTGGCTAGAAGTAAATTTTTTTTTTTGGAAAAGCAGAACAAGAGCATTTTGGAAATGGAACAGAGCCAATGAGTAGGGGGTACTGAAGATGTGTTCTGTAATTGTGTACCATATTGCTTTATCGAAACTCTTCTCATTTATTGTCAAGGGACCTTGATGACTATTTAGAGGTCAAAGGGCCTTGTTAGACGCTTGCAGAGAATTCAGGCTCGCCCCTGCTGATGTGGCTGTGAGATGATGGCTTTTCTTCTAAATTGTCAGCAGGAAGGTTTTCTTACTGCCTTCTTTTCCTTTGCATTTCCAACAAGGAAGAACAGCTGAGGCAAATGAGACAGAATCTTTTTCCAATTACATGGTTTGCATATTTCATTTCAGCTGCCGCCCATGAGAAACATGATATGGAAGGAGTTTGTGGTGCTGAGGCAAAAACCAGCCTACAAAAGATTTGGGGAGGAGGAGTAACGTCGTCGAATTTCCAGGAGATTAGTTGGGTGAAATAGTATGGTGGGTTAATTATCAGACTGAAAGGTTTAAGGCTTTTAAGTTGCTATAGAGGAGAAATTGCAGCCCTAGATACAGTCCCAAATTACTTTCAAAGCACAAAATGGTAAAAAAGAAATAAAAATGTGACAAATCAATCGGCTTTTTAGACTGTAATTGTTTTGAAGGGGAGAGGGGAGAGCTTTTAGAAGAGAGGTGATTCACTTGTTGGCACTTAGCTGCTAACTTTTACTTTGAGGAAGGGTATACGTGAATTGACTTTCTTTACTTCACATCACCATGTAACTCTTAGCTCTTCATAAATGTTCCCGAGGGAAGAGGCCAAGCTGGAATTTTCCCTGTGCTGAACTGAGTAAAACAGCAGCCAGAATTCAAGCCAATGTGTTTTTTTTTTTTTTTTTTTTTTTTTTGCAGAAGCATAACTTCTGAACAAGAATCTAAATTGAGTTACGTTTTCATTCCTTTCTCTCTCTTTCATCTTATTGCTTTGAACCCTTCTCCCTTTCTCTCCCCTGGATGAAGACTTCCTTATTTTTCTTTTCTTCTCCTGTCTCAAGCATCCTTTGATATTCTACAATGGACACATACTATGCAGTGTTCTGGGAGAAGGGCAATGATGGGTGATAAAGAGGGACAAGATGAAGATCTTTTCTCTGTTCTCAAGAAATGCACAGACTTCCAGGGGTGATCCATGTACGAACATAGTCTTATAATTCAGGATGCCTGGATTGGGGCTTTTGGTCATGCCGAGGTCTAGAACATCTCTCCCAAGTCTCCTGATTTAGGGATATACACCATTGTAAATTCCAGCCCTACTACTTACTAGTTGGGTGACCAGAGGTAAGTTTCTTAAAACCTTGGAGCCTTAGTTTTTCTGATCTGTAAAATGGGCAGAATAGTTAGTTGAAGATTATTAATAAGGATGAAATTCAAATACACAAGAAGACTGATGAGCAGCCTACTCTGATAATAACACTGTAGTGATCTGTAGTAATGCAGGTAAAATGAAGGCTTGAAGTAAGGAAGGATGAACAGTACCAAGGGGATGAAGAGGAGAGTGAAGAAATATTAAATTAATAGAATCAGGAGGGTTTAGATACCAGTTGGTTGTGAGAGGGGAGTGGAGGAGTCAAAGATAAGGAGAATTTAGAGGTTTCTGGCTTTGGTTTCTGGTAGTGCCATTAACTGGAAATAGAAATTCAGTAAAAATAAAATCTACTTTGGGTCTTTGTTTTGAAGGCTCTGCAAAACATGCAAGTAGAGATACCCAGAAGATAATTTGAAACATATAAGTTTAGAGAAGTCATAAAATTTCAGTACGTACTTGCTAAGCAGAGAACATGTGTTAGATAATCAGTGAGGCATTGAATGTGGAATGGCAATAAAAAGACTTAATTATCCCTTTGATATCTCATGGAAGAGTAAGATGTAAAATAAATACTAACACAGTGAAATATAGAAAAAAAATATAAAGGTTATATGAAGGAAAATCACCAAGTGCTATGAAAATATTTAGTCAGTTCCGTTCAGTTGCTCAGTCGTATCCGACTCTCTGCGACCCCATGAATTGCAGCACGCCAGGCTTCCCTGTCTAACACCAACTTCCAGAGTCCACCCAAACCCATGTCCATCGTGTTGGTGATGCCATCCAACCATCTCATCCTCCGTCATCCCCTTCTCCCCCTGCCCTCAATCTTTCCCAGCATTGGGGTCTTTTCAAATGAGTCAGCTCTTTGTATCAGGTGGCCACAGTATTGGAGTTTCATCTTCAACATCAGTCCTTCCAATGAACACCCAGGACTGACCTCCTTTAGAATGGACTGGCTGGATCTCCTTGCAGTCCAAGGGACTCTCAAGAGTCTTCTTCAACACCACAGTTCAAAAGCATCAATTCTTCACGCTCAGCTTTCTCCACAGTCCAACTCTCACATCCATACATGACTACTGGACAAACCATAACCTTGACTAGACGGACCTTTGTTGGCAAAGTAACGTCTCTGCTTTTCAATATGCTATCTAGGTTGGTCATAACTTTCCTTCCAAGGAGTAAGCGCCTTTTAATTTCATGGCTGCAATCACCATCTGCAGTGATTTTGAAGCCCCGAAAAATAAAATCTGACACTGTTTCCACTGTTTCCCCATCTATTTCCCATGAGGTGATGGGACCAGAAGCCATGATCTTCGTTTTCTGAATGTTGAGCTTTAAGCCAACTTTTTCACTCTCCTCTTTCACTTTCATGAGGAGGCTTTTTAGTTCTTCTTCACTTTCTGCCATAAGGGTGGTATCATCTGCATATCTGAAGTTATTGATATTTCTCCCGGCAGTCTTGATTCCAGCTTGCACTTCCTCCAGCTCAGCGTTTCTCATGATGTACTCTGCATAGAAGTTAAATAAGCAGGGTGTCAATATACAACCTTGACGTACTCCTTTTCCTATTTGGAACCAGTCTGTTGCTCCATGTCCAGTTCTAACTGTTGCTTCCTGACCTGCATACAGGTTTTTCAGGAGGCAGGTCAGGTGGTCTGGTATGCCCATCTCTTTCAGAATTTTCCAAGATTATTGTGATCCACATAGTCAAAGGCTTTGGCATAGTCAATAAAGCAGAAATAGATGTTTTTCTGGAGCTCTCTTGCTTTTTCCACGATCCAGCAGATGTTGGCAATTTGATCCCTGGTTCCTCTGCACTTTCTAAAACCACCTTGAACATCAGGAAGTTCATGGTTCACGTATTGCTGAAGCCTGGCTTGGAGAATTTTGAGCATTACTTTACTAGCTTGTGAGATGAGTGCAATTGTGCGGTAGTTTGAGCAATCTTTGGCATTGCCTTTCTTTGGGATTGGAATGAAAACGGACCTTTTCCAGTCCTGTGGCCACTGCTGAGTTTTCCAAATTTGCTGACATATTGAGTGCAGCACTTTCGCAGCATCATTTCAGGATTTGAAATAGCTCAACTGGAATTCCATCACCTCCAGTAGCTTTGTTAATAGTGATGCTTCCTAAGGCCCACTTGACTTCACATTCCAGGATGTCTGGCTCTAGGTGAGTGATCACACCATCATAATTATCTTGGTCGTGAAGCTCTTTTTTGTACAGTTCTTCTGTGTATTCTTGCCACCTCTTCTTAATATCTTCTGCTTCTGTTAGGTCCCTACAATTTCTGTCCTTTATTGAGCCCATCTTTGCATGAAATGTTCCCTTGATATCTCTAATTTTCTTGAAGAGATCTCTATTCTTTCCCAGTCTAATGTTTTCCTCTATTTCTTTGCATTGATCTCTGAGGAAGGCTTTCTTATCTCTCCTTGCTATTCTTTGGAACTCTGCCTTCAAATGGGTATATCTTTCCTTTTCTCCCTTGTTTTTCACTTCCCTTCTTTTCACAGCTATTTGTAAGGCCTCTTCAGACAGCCATTTTGCTTTTTTGCATTTCTTTTTCTTGGGGATGGTCTTGACCCCTGTCTCCTGTACAATGTCATGAACCTCCGTCCATAGTTCATCAGGCACTCTATCAGATCTAGTCCCTTTAATCTATTTCTCACTTCCACTATATAGTAATAAGAGATTTGATTTAGGTCATACCTGAATGGTGTCGTGTTTTTCTCCACTTTCTTCAATTTCTGTCTGAATTTGGCAATAAGGAGTTGATGATCTAAGCCACAGTCAGCTCCTGGTCTTGTTTTTTCTGACTGTATAGGGCTTCTCCATCTTTGGCTGCAAAGAATATAATCAATGTGGTTTTGTGTTGACCATCTGGTGCTCTCCATGTGTAGAGTCTTCTCTTTTGTTGTTGGAAGAGGGTGTTTGCTATGACCAGTGTGTTCTCTTGGCAGAACTCTATTAGCCTTTACCCTGCTTCATTCTGTACTCCACAGCCAAATTTGCCTGTTACTCCAGGTGTTTCTTGACTTCCTACTTTTGCATTCCAGTCCCCTATAATGAAAAGGACATCTTTTTTGGGTGTTAGTTCTAGAAGGTCTTGTAGGTCTTCATAGAACCATTCAACCTCAGCTTCTTCAGTGTTACTGGTCGGGGCATAGACTTGGATTACTGTGATATTGAATGGTTTGCCTTGGAAACGAACAGAGATCATTCTATCATTTTTGAGATTGCATTTCAGACTGCATTTCAGACTCTAAATATTTAGTAGGAGATGCTGATTTATATGGGAGGTTTGGGGAGGTCCCTTTGAGGAGACGTTAAGCTGTGACTGGTGGTGAGTTTGGCTTTGGTATAAATTATCTCCTAGACTGTACCTGCCATTTCTTTTCCCCATGATTGCAGTTTGGCAATTATGGTTCTGGTTAGCCATCTACATTTTTGAAGAAGAAATCAGCAAGAGGAAGCAGTGCTTCCTAGGTATTGCAGGACCATCAGTAGACTTCATCTCACATCTACTTCTTCAGAACTACATCACATCTCCACCTCTAGATGGAGGGTGATGAAGGAGATGAGGTTGAGCATTCAGGCTGGGGCAACTGGCCAGTGGTATATGCCCCATTAAGCAAGAACAATGTCTTCAAAGCTGAGAGAGAAGAAAGTTTCAAGAAGGTGATTTGGCAACAAAATCAAATGTCACAGAAGTGGAGAAAGATGAGCTCTGAGACGAAACTATGGATTTGACATTTAGAAGGGCAGAGACCCTGTCCATTGCGCTTGCCACTGTATTCCAGGCACCCTCTCCAGCGCCTGGGACGGAACAGGCAATTAATCACTGACTGGAGAAATTAATCTGGTTGCAATGTATTAGATGTATTGCATGCATAAAGGTCTGTATTGATCACCCAGTATAAATTAAATTCTAATTTTCTCTAAGTAAATTCTTTCTGAAAAGAGCGAGCATCTGGAGAATTATCCTTCATATGTACCTCAGAAACCTGTTAGGAGGAATAGACTAAAACTTAAAAAAATATATATTTCCCTAAAGCTCAATGAAACAAGACAAAGGAACTACCTGGAAGAATTTGCTTACCTCTCATTTTAGTAGCCGTTTTTCAGCCAGGACAGATGGTTTGTAGACAGGGAAAAGCTGTTTATGTATCATTAGAGCTATTTATTTATATGCTGTTTTGTTATAGGAAAGATTGACCACAGCTCTTTGTCTCAGAGTGGTAAAAAATCTCTGCGAAAGCCATTTATGTTATTAAATGTGTTCAATTAGTGTCATATTCACCTGACAGTTTAGAGTTCACAAAGCACATTTAAATATAACATCTCATTTGGTTATCTCAACCATATGGGAGTTTATTAGGGCAAGTGTCTTTAACCTCTCCATTTTATCATTTAAAAAAATTCAAGACATTTTAAGTAATTCACTGAAAAAATCACACAGTGCTAAGAGATTGAACCAGGATTCAAACATGAATTTTAATTCCTAATTCAGCATTCTATCAGGGGGCAAATAAAATTTTGAAATGCTCCCTTCTTTTTTTTCTGCTAAGATGAAAGGGGCCATATATGGATGAGAGTATTAACTGCAAGGCATACTTTATTCAGGGACCCTGTGCTAAGCGGTGTTTATAATGTAGCATAACTACAGGGATAATTTCCTTTTTCCACTGGGGAATCACACTGATCGGGCTGCTCTTCATTTGTGGTATCCTTTGCCCATGTTCAAGTATTTATTGTCCATGCATTATTTTAGTTGGAAATAAGAACAGACTTCACAGAAGAGCAAGTTACAGGTAGAAGTAACTTGATCTGGCTTAAAACCTGACTAGAATTTAACATCTCAGGAGTCAGTATATAACTCCTTAAGGGAGCATAGCTTCCCTTGTGGACGTTCTGTCTTTCATTCCTGTTTAACATTTCTATCTCAGTTTCAAAACCCAGTTTTACCTGATGTCCTTCTTTCCTTCCGCATTTTCTGTGACTTACCTTTTGCAACCTGTCCATGTACTTTGAGCCCTTCTGGGGGAAGTATTGATGTGTTTACTTGGACCCTTTCAATTGCTGGCCTCAGCTTCCTTGTGACCAATGACAGGATCATGCACCTCCCTTTTCAAAAAAGAAAAGCACTAACTATAAATCTATCTGGGGTCTGTAATTCCAGGGTTTTATTTTGTGAGCAAAACAGATGAAGAAGAAGAGAAATAACTCACTCTTCTGTAAAAGATACTTAAATTGTAAATTATTACCCATTTGATTTGACAAAGCCTGAGTTTTTGGGCCTTGAGGCTGTAAGAGGTTCTGAGCCTCCTGATAGATAAATGAGAGCTGCTGATCCAGGTGAGCGATGGAGCTGAGGGACTCACTTGTCACCAGGTGACTTTGGAGATTATGACTCTGTGCGCTTGAGAAGCCTTGCAGGTGGATGTGTGCAATAAATCAAAACTAATCATATCCTGTAGAGAAAAACAGCTGTGTTTATGCCCTGATAGGGTTATGTTGACCCTCCCCAGCGGGCCTCCTAGAAGTGTTAGACTTGAGGACTTGCTAATGGCTTATCTAAAACAACTTTAGAATCTATTTCTTAAAGTTTTAAACATTTATTTTATATCTTCCTTCCAGGGTTCAGGTTCGGGTTTATTCATTCATTCACTCAGCAAACTATTCTTAATATTTTCGAGGTATCAGATGCTGGCCAGTGAGATGAAAAGATGAACTAAGCAAGGTCTTTATAATTAAGAAACTTACATCTGGTAAAAGCAAAATACACAGATCATGAAAGAAAAAACAAGTGGCACAGGAATATTTATTAATAGTATTTTATTAATATATTTAACAGAAAGAAAAGTAAGAGAAGAAACAGAAGGGGTAGGTATGTACAGAAAGAATCAGTACAGATAGAGTATACTCACATTCTGTATTATTGACAGCTTTCATTTGCAGAACACTTTTTTGAAAATAAATGATTGTTTGCAGTGATAGGCAGCTGAAATTATCTAGTCATAAGGAATCAAAAGAAGAGTGAATTTGTTTGAAAAGTATAATTACTGAGTCTTACAAATAAGCAAAACCCAGCAATTATAAAGTGATGAATTTGTTTGTCTTCATCTAATGTGCTTACCCACATTAGAGTCTTCTGTACAGTTTTTGACACTAGAATTTGAGAATAATATGGAAAGCTTGGAAAGATTCAGAATAAGAGTTTAAAAATTTATTAAAGCGAGATCCTCAAAGTGCAGTACAAATCAGTACAAATCCTCAAAGACGGTACAAAGTGGCCTGAGGAGGGCTAGGGGAATTTAACTCCTCAAGGCCTCTCAATAAGATGCAATGCAGGATGCCATACAGGACTTCCCTGGTGGTTCAGACTCTTGGTGGCTAAGACTCCCCCCTCAATGCAGGGGCCCAGGTTGGCTCCCTGGTCAGGGAATCCCACATCCCCCAACTAGGAGTTTGCATGCTGCAACTAAAGATCCTAGATTTTAGAACTAAGACCTGGTGTAGCCAAATAAATAAATATATTTTTAAAAGAAAGATGCAACGTAAGTAAAACAGTGAGCTCAATATTCTTGTGCAACTCCAGGACAAAAGTTGACAGACATCTTTGCCAGCCGACCAGATTATTAGCCCCAGCATCCTCACAGACCGAAATTCTAGAGTCTCCAAATGTTCCTAAAAGATGGAAATGAGATTTATGAGGAACATCTACGGGATTTTCAACGTCTGCTATACCCTAAGTGGTTTACTCACTCAGTCATGTCTGACTCTTGTGACCCCATGGACTGTAGCCCGCCAGGCTCCTCTGTCCATAGGATTCTCCAGGCAAGAATACTGGAGTGAGTTGCTATTTCCTTCACCCTAAGTACTCAAATATAGTTGTCAAAATGAATGAATATGGTGATGAGAAGTGACTCAAAGACTGACTTAGCAATTATTTCTTGTGCGTCCTTGGTACCTGTTTTGGGTTTTAAGTAGAATGTTATTGTGAATTTGTTAATGTTGTTAGGAATCCCACCACCGTCCCCCTCTACCGTCAAAGGGTTCAATATGCAAAATAAAGGATTTGAGGTAGATAGATGGAGTATTTCCCAACAGATATGGTGGACCAAAAAAAGTACTAGCCAGTTAATTTATAGAACTCTTTTTTAAAAAAGCAGAGTAGATTTTCAGTAGTCTGGAATAGTTTTAGAGAAAAATTTGAGGACCTATTAAGTTCCTTTCTGCCCTACAATGTAAAACTATATCTACATGGGAAACAATGATATATGAAAAAACTGTAAGTCCATGGAATCCTGAGAGTGAAACACTTATTTCATCTATTCTCAAGCCATCTGTATTTTCTGTATCTGCATATCCTATTGCTTAACTAACATGTCTCTGAATGTTTTCCTTTGTTTACTTTAACTTGTTTTCATTGAGATGTTAGTGCTAGGGGCTGTGGGAGAAGGCAAAGATTACTAAGAAACGACTGTTCTTTACTTTTTAAGAGCATGCAGCCATGTTGGAAAGAAAACCATGAACTTAAAGGGGCATGAAACGTCAAACTCATGATCTGTAACAAAATACGCTATTCAATGGGCTTCCCGGGTGGCTTAGTGATAAAGAACCTGCCTGGCAATGCAAAGGAGTCACTGAGTCGGGAAGATCCCCTAGAGGAGGAAATGGCAATCCACTCCAGTACTCTTGCCTAGAGAATCCCCTGGACAGAGGAGCCTGGTGAGCTGCAGCCCATAGGGTTGCTATGAGTGAGACATGGCTGAGCATGCATGCGTGTTATCCAGTAGTTAATATCTAACCTTTCATTATGCTGGGCATTCATGTTTCCATTGTGCCCCTCTCCCATGCAGAGAACCAGTGATTTGGGATTACAGGCTATTTAGCCAGTACAATATTTTCTGTTAATAGTTCCATTTACTCACCACACACACACATACACACAGAGAAAACTTTAACTGATATGACTTTGGAGGTAGTTGTTTCATGGCACCTTAATTCTGCATAGTTTTTCCTCACTTTGGAACACTGGTATGTTGAAGTGGTATGTTGAAGTAAAAGCATATTTTGACTTTCCGCAAGGGTGTGGGCTTCTCTCTGGGTTTTCACATTTTCCTTTGTGCCTCCTGTGGAATGGCTTGTGGAGACTGCAAAAAAGCAGAGGCTGACGCCTTTCTCCATTCTCCTCCCCTGCTCCCTTCCAGCTCATCATATTCTTATATAATCCAAAAGAAATCTGCTTTTGGTTAGAATGCAGTTGAGGGAAAAGTAAGGTTTTTTTTTTTTGCAGGGGGGTTGGGGGAGTTATTTTAAAATGTTCCAAGTTTGTATGAAAGTTCTGTCAAGGCAACAACTTAAATGGAGACAGCTGGAAATCATTAAGGGAACTTGCAGTGGACAATGATTAAAGCAGGATGGAATTTCCACTCTGTCTCTCTCTTTTTTTTTATGATACTTTAAGCAAGTTAGTGTTGCTTTTGAAACTTGAATTAGCCCTCTGACTATGAGAGTTGGAAAATTATTTTATTCCTCTACTTTCTAGAGACCACTCCACTGATTTCAGAGGCTGTTACTGCAAATGAATAAATGAACACTTTTGGAACTAACTGGTGCTCGGCAGGAGTGTGCCTCATATTTCATGATTATCCTTGCATCTTCCTGGTCTGAATATGATTTGAAATGATAACCACCGAGGAACATTAAGAACACTTTGTGGCTACTTTCCTAGTCTCATGTGGTAACAGAAGGCTACTTTTTAAGGTCCCAGTTTTTACCTCCCACCTTTCTTCCTTAAGGGTCATGCCACTTTTAATGACTAGAAATAGTTACAAATGAATCATTCCAAGTTCTTTCCTTCTCCCCGCCTCCAGATTTCTAATGGTTCAGACTGAGCACACACACACACACACACATGGGTTCAGACACAAGGCATGCTAGGATCTTATTAGCAAAGGCTGCTGGGTAGAGGCTGAAGTCAGATCTGGGAAAGTCTTCCTGGCTGCAGGCTCTTCCCCATGGGTGTGGCGGGGTTGTGGGTGGGTGTTGCTACAAAGAGGCTGAATCTGGTCAGTGGGGCAGGGCAGAGGAAATACAGATGGTGGACAGAATTTGTTGTCAGGCCAACAGAATCTAGGAGATCAGTCAACTGAGAGCGTGACCCTAGCTCATGGCAGGGCACATGGACAGAGGGCCCAGGTGTCTCAGGGAAAGCAGATTATCATTACAGTCAAAAAACCAAACTGCTCAGACTTCCCTGGTGGTCCAGTGGTTAAGAATCCACCTTGCAATGCAGAGGGCATGGGTTTGATCCCTGGTCAGGGAACTAAGAACCTGCAGGCCCATCCTGCATGTTACAACTAAGACCCAATGCAGCCAAATAAATAAGCTTCTGAAAAACCAAATTGGTCAGTTGGAGCCGTTAGGAGGAACCTTGGGGAGAAGGGGTTAAGGGAAGGAGAGACCAAACTTAGCCTCAGCTGATACTGAACTCTGGGCAGCAGAAGGAATTCCTGCTATTGTTTGTCTGCCTGAGTCTGACTTGGGGAGGCACTGGGCTAGAGGAACTGGGAGGAAAAGTTTCATGACCTATCCCTAGCTTATCTTCCCCCTGAACCACATTGATATCCAACAGCTGTGTGCTCTTTGCCTCATTCTTTCTTGAAATACCTGTCATGAAGACCAGATGACAGAACTTGTTGGAATTTTGTGGTAGTGAACGAGCAAGCCTCTTGCAGTGGACTCACAAGACAACTTTAATATTTTCGCCACTTCCTGTTTCAGCCCGCTCAGCGGGACAGGTTCTTGGCTGGTCCTGCATGAATTCCAGGAAGGGAGACCTTTTGTACTCTTCCAGCCAAGGTCCCCTGAAGAAGGGAATGGCAACCCACTCCAGTATTCTTTCCTGGAGAGTCCATGGACAGAGGAGCCTGGCCGGCTCCAGTTCATAGGGTTGCACAGAGTCGGACATGAGTGAAGTGACTTAACACATACGTGGTATCAAACTTCTCAGTGGGTTTAAAAATGTTTAGCACCCATCATCCTGAGACTTCTGTAAAACAAGAGACTCAATTAAAAAAAAAATCTCATTGGGATTTCTCTGTGGCTAAAGTCCAGTGGCTAAAACTCTGCACTCTTCATGCAGGGGGAGTGCCCTGGTTCAGTCCCTCATCAGGGAACTCGATCCCACATGCTGCAACTAAGTTTGCATGCTTCAACTAAAGATCCTGCATGCTGCAAACAAGACCCCATGCAGCCAAATAAATAAACAAAAATAAATTAAAAAATCTTGTTAAAACCTTACTCAGACATTAGAGGTATATTGTTTCTTGGTGGCAGAATTATTCAGAAAGAATGAGAATTTTCTTTACCCTCTCAGGTTCATTAACTTTGAAGACTTAAAAAAATTATTATATTCTCACCATTGTCACAGAAGTCCAAAGTGCTAAACTAAACTTCTGTATATGAATCTGTTACTAAGAGGTAATTCTTACTAAGAGTAACAAAATGAAATGCTAATTTGGCAGATGTCTTAAAGCCTTTAGTTGGGTTGACAACTATTAGATTGATTAAAGAGAGTTGTGCACAAGGGCAGTCTACTAATTTGCTAAGCATTGTATCTCAAGGTTAAAAAATCCTGGCTACATTTTAAAGCAGGGAAGATCAATTAGAGCATTCATTAGATTCCTATTTACACTTTAATTGTCAACTCTGTTCATTTGTTGGAACCCTTTTTTAGTCATTAGTGTCTGTCAGTAAGAAATATGTCTTAATTTCACTTATATTCATTTATTCATCCTTTCATTCAATCAACAAACATTAATAATGTCCAAAGCACTTTGCCAACTTTTAAAAATAAATATACTGATGAAAAAGACAAAGCTTACCCTCAAGGACATAGTCACCTCAAATTTTCATATAAACAAAATTAATATAAAAGTATTAGGTTATACTAACATTTAAAAAGTTACCATTTGCAAAAGAAGTACAATAAAGAACTCTAACAAATGTACAACCTAATTCTTCTTTTCTCTGTGTGGTTATTAACGCTTTTATTTTTAGGTTTAAGATAGCTAAGTGTGTTTTATTTGGGCCTTACACATGTTTTAGATTGGAGAGCTTTTGAGAATGGTGCTATGTATCTTTGGATGCATTCTGTAGGACCACAGGATCCAGGGTCCATTAAATCTGTTCAGGGGAAGAAGGAGCCTGGCTCATCACTGAAAGGTAAAGAGTGGAGCCAGCTGAATTTCCCGGTTTCTGAATAAAGGAGTTCCTGAGTAGAGCAAGTGGTAGGGCCTTATAAACATGAATCTTCAGAGGAAGACTGTGAGCTCTCCAAGATCTCTAGTGTGTTATGTATATACCTCAAGTGCCTTCAGATTTTTAGCCTAATGTCTGATCCTTTAGACAAAGAATTCATCTCCCACTTTTCTGGTGCTTCTGGACAAGGTCTGGGCCAGCAATTAGGCTCAGCAGACCTGCTGAGTACATGACCTACTCATTTCTAAATAGTTAGAAATCAGAACTGTACCATGAGATTTCTTCTCTTGGATTATAATTCCAGGGATAAAATAATTTTGCACTAGAAGTTGAATGCTTATCATTGAGTTTGATCTGATAGATTTTAAGTACTTTCTTATACCCAGCATAGTATTCTTCAGGACAAAATGGTAGGTTGGTCTCAATGATGTCAGACCATTTTCTTCTCTATTAATCTGATTCTAATTAGGAAAAAAAAAAAAAAGTGGTCCAGATAATAACATTAGTTGAGAGATATAGCAAGAGATAATCGAAGAGAAAATCAATCCGCCTGCAATGCAGAAGACCTCTGTTCGATTCCTCGGAAGATCCCCTGGAGAAGGGAGAGGCTACCCTCTCCAGTATTCTTGGGCTTCTCTTGTGGCTCAGTTGGTAAAAAATCTGCCTGTAATGCAGGAGACCGAGGTTCGATCCCCGGGTTGGGAAGATCCCCTAGAGAAGGGAAAGGCTACCCACTCCCATATTCTAGCCTGGAGAATTCCTTGGACTGTATAGTCCATGGGGTCACAAAGAGTCAGACATGACTGAACGACTTTCACTTCACTTCATAGGTCTTCAAAGAAAGATGGGATCATGAACTGGACACCATCTACATTTTATAATAGAGGTGTCATGTAAGTTTTACTTTTTTGTGAAAAGCCCTTTTTTGAGAGGAGGGCTCATGACTTATTCATCTTAGTGATAGCAGTTGAGCCGTAAGAATAAAAAATAATGTGTACTAACTAGAACTTAATAGGAAAGTTAAAGCTATTGTTCACTATTCAGAGGGGAGTTTAGTTCTATATTTAAAGACTTATGTTTTATATTTTAATGGCCTGTGTAGGTAGGAAGGGTAGATTTTAGTTTTTTTGTGGTATTAAGTGGCTCAGTGGTAAAGAATCTGCCTGCCAATCTAGGAGACACAGGAGACGAGGGTTTGATCCCTGGGTTGGGAAGATCCCCTGGAGAAGGAAAGGGCAACCCACTCTAGTATTATTGTTTAGGAAGTCCCATGGACAGAGGAGTCTGGTGGGCTGCAGTCCATGGGGTTGCAGAGTCAGACACGACTGTGCATGCATGCCTGTACACTGTAATGAACATATTAGATAATTAAGGCTTAAGCAGTGATGAAAAAAAGATACAACTTGGACCAGGAATTAAGGTGAGATGATCTTAACTTCATTTTAAAATAGTGAGTGCAATAGAATTCTTCTGGCAAGGTTATTAAATTGTGGACAAATGCTGGATTTCTTAAAAAAATAAAATAGAATAATGAAGCTGTCAAGGACGGCAATGACCTCTGGATCTTCCTGTATGGTTCATCAGGTCATTCTCCAACAATGATATTCATGATATTACACAGTGAATAACATGAGAAAGGAGGAAAATGGTCCCAGATTGATCAAATCATGGAACGTCTGATTTACAGACCTTACCATTCTCACTCAGTCACATGCCACATAGGCACATTTGGACTTATTTTGTGATTAGAATTGCCCCTTACTCAGCGGGCCTTTTAAACCTGCATTTTCTCTGTTCAGCTGAATTACAAAGGTTTTTCCGTCAGTAAATGTACTGAACTTTAAAGAGTCCAGTTTTTTCATTTAGTAGTTTAGCGCTGGTGTTGTTAATGTCCCTATAAGCCTGGTGGTGATAACCAAAACAAGAGGAGGCTTTTCTTTCAGTTGAGTTCACGTGAATTGAAGTTGCTTGATTTAGGGTTCTGTGATTTCCTATTCTTCACTAGCATTTATGAATTCAACTTCCATTTTCAGATTTCCAGAGGCCACTTGAGGGTTTAAGTAATGCCTTTAATTATAACTTAAAGTATAGGCAATTGCATTTCACGAAGCTAACAATTATCCAGAGTATATTATTAGAGAGAGAGTTATTGAAGTCTGTATAGTTTGTAAAAACCCATCAAAATAACTGGGGGAGAAAAGAGATAAACTAGATTGGAACAATGAGGCTTGAAAACAACTTTGATTATGTCTGGAGTTTACATGGTAATGAGTCCTAAATCTCAGGCATTAGGTTCTTTGTAAAAATCCTTACAGTCTCTCCTGTTTTCCCTTATTCAGAACTAGAGATGTTGGCAATGTTTTCACCTGCTTTTAAAATATAAACACTGATGCGGCAGTTGACTGTGCTTTTCAGACTTCACTTTATGTAATTCTTAAAATTTCCCTGTGACATAGGTGATAATGCTCCCTCAGGAATTCATCCTAAGAGGAGATGAGCAATTTGCCAGAAATCACATGCTTATGAAGTAGCAACATTGAATTGCAACCCAAGTCTTCTGCTCTAGCATTGAAACTAAAAAACCCATTATATGATCAAGTGACTAGATTGGTAGAGCAATTTTTCAGTAGTGAGGCATTTTTCAGGTGATTTTTTTAAAAACAAATTTGAGAAAGTAAATACTCATAAGAACAATACTGAAAAATAAATACATGGATTTAAGAATCAACATGATTTTTTTTAAAGCAGCCTGGCCCATTTTTCTAGTCAGGCTCACACGTCCCAACACCCTAAGGATGATGACTCTGATATAAAAAAGAGAAGATGTGCCTGGAGTCAGATATGGTTTGAATTCTAACCTTCATTTATTTGTTGTCATACTTTGGGCAAGCTCTTTGGTTTACTTATTTGTAAAATGGTTAAAATAATAGCAACCTTAACAGGATTATTAGAAGATGTGAGTGAAATAGTATTTGTAAAGGGCCTGCCATTCCAGGCACTAAACAAACGATGGCCTTTCTAGTTATAGTAGAGCCAAGTGGGGCATTGTTTCAACTTAGCACTTCTCACCCCTTTTCGAAGGTAGTTTAAAAATATATCACAGTGGGTCTGTGATCATTTAAGTGACTCAGGATGCATTTTCCTGATTTGCAATACAGTGGCTTTCTAGCTGTATTTTTATTTTAAAATCTATGACAGGGAATGGAAAAGCATCGGCAGGTGGATTCTTTACCCGTAGATCCCCAGGGAAGTCCAAGTTTCTTGGACATGGGTTCAATCCCTGATCTGGGAAAATTTTACATGCCTTGGGACAACTGAGCTCGTGTGCCCCAACTGATGAGCCCATACTCTCCAGAGCCCATCCTCTGCAACAAGAGAAAGACTGTGTGCAGAAATGAGGACTCAGTGTAGCCAAAAGTAAATAAATAAAAGTGTTTTTTATATGTCCATGAACCCTTTAAACTCATAGCTGTACTTACCCTTTGCTCCTATTTTTACAGTAACCTTGGAGAAGGAAATGGCAACCCACTCCAGTACTCTTGCCTGGAGAATCCCATGGAGGGAGGAGCCTGGTAGGCTACAGTCCATGGGGTCGCAAAGAGTTGGACATGACTGAGTGACTTCACTTTCACTTTTCACTTTCTGGAGTAAAAGTAGCAGCATGTATTCCAAGCTCAAAGATTGTTATAAGTCAGAGAGTAAAGTCTCTCAGTCGTGTTCAACTCTTTGCGGCCCCATGGGCTGTAGACTGCCAGACTCCTCTGTCCATGGGATTTTCCAGGCAAAAGTAGTGGAGTGGGTTGCTATTTCCTTCTTCAGAGGATCTTCCCTATCCAGGGATTGAACTCAGGTCTCCCTCACTACTGGCAGACTCTTTACTGTCTGAACCACCGGGGAAGCCATAAGTCAAAAGAACCTCCCAATCAAGTTTGTGACTACCTGAGATGTTAGTCTGATCTGTTGACCATGGTCTTTGAATGGAATAGCATGAGACCAGTGCTGGAATGTCTAAAAGTGGCATTTTTATCTCCTTCGCAATGGAAAGTTGCAGTGAACACCTCCGGAGGTGGTTGTTTGAATGTTCCTTCTTTCCTCAGACAACTCGGCTGCACACTGTAGGCATGTAGGAAGAAGAGTGAATCTGCTGGAGCTCACTCTTTCCTTATCCTTTCCCTCCCTCCCCACCTTCTCCTCTTCCTCCTCTACCATCTCTCCATGTCTCTGCTTCTTTTGTGTCTAGTTCTGCGCTGGGTGATATTTCTAAAACAGGCCCGAGGACACGTTAGTATGCTGGACAGCTGGTCAATTGTCAGGGACAGTAGGGAACAGGTACCTTTTCCATCTGTAGAATTCCTTAAAAAATATATTAAAAAAAAAGTGTAGAGCTGATGCCTTGAACAATGATGTATGGGTAAAATCAGCCAACATTTGTTTAGCACTTACTATGTGCCAGACACAATGTACTTTGCATCATTTCACACATTTCTTATATCAACCTTGTCATTGTTGTTCAGTTGCTAAGTTGTGTCTGGCTCTTTACAACCCCATGAACTGCAGCGTGCCAGGCTTTCCTGTCTTTCACTATCTACTGGAGTTTGCTCAAGCTCATGTCCATTGTCAGTGATGCCACCCATCTCATCTTCTGTCACCTCCTTCTCCTCCTACCTTCAATCTTTCCCAGCATCAGGGTCTTTTCTAATGAGTTGACTCTTTGCATCAAGTGGCCAAAGTATTGGAGCTTCAGCATTAGTCCTTCCAATGAATATTCAGGATTGATTTCCTTTAGGATTGACTTGTTTGATCTCCTTGCAGTCCAAGGGACTCTCAAGAGTCTTCTCCCATACCATAATTTGAAAGCATCAGTTCACTCAACCTTCTTTGTGGTCCAACTCTCACATCTGTACAAAACTACTGGAAAAACTATAGCTTTGACTAGATGGACCTTTGTTGGCAAAGTGATGTCTCTGCTTTTTTTTTTCCAGTATGCTATCTAGGTTTGTCATAGTTCTCCTTCCAAGGAGCAAGTGTCTTTTAATTTCATGTGCCCTACTGCCTTTATGAGAAGAGACATCACAGTTCTTTCCTCCCTGTTCACCTTGTGAGGAGGTACAGTCTGCCAACCAAGAAAGGAGCCCTTACTGGAAACAGCCTCTCCCAGACCTTAGATCTTGGACTGTGAGCCTCTGGAACTGTGAAAAAAATAAATTTCTGTTGTTTAAGCCACCCAGTATATGGTATTTTTTATGACAGCCTGAGATGGTCGATACAAACCTTAACTGTGTCTCTTTTTTATAGATGAGAAAACTAAGGCTTTGATGACTAAATCAAGGCATTCTGATGGTGTTCTAAACCTGCTCGTGACCTCTGTGTTCCTGCAACTCAGGGTGAGATTTGAGGGGCCACTTTGTCATTGTTTTCTCTAACCGCAAGTCTGCTTCCATCTCTCTCTCCTATTTTTCTCATCTTCCGTAAAAGTTATTCTCGCTCTGTACTCAGCCCTCTTGATTTTCTGGTCCTTTCAAAAACTTCATCTCCCACGCACATGAAAGCATTTTTTTTATTGCCTGGTGTCCTCTTGCGTCTCTTCAAAACGTTTTCTGAAAACCATTTCCTCCCTTGACGTTGAAGTTTTCTCTCTTATCAAGCATGTCTTTTCCCTATCTCTATTATAAGGCTGTTTCCCCAGCATTTCCACTTGGATAAACATCTCCTGAGAGATGCTGTTTGCTTGTTTTTTTTTTTTTTTTTTTTTTTTTTTTTCCATCTTTGGTAAAGTTCTTTGTAATCTGAAGGCAAAGAGTAATAAAAAAATTTGGCTGTTAATTTGTCATTTTCCTAAGTCAAGATTTAGTGATCCAACCTCCACTTAATATCCATTTCTTAAAGAACTTAAAGATGATTTACTTTGTGTTATTTTAAAAAGGCATTCTATCTGTTTCTAGCCTGTTTTAATTATGAAGCCGTCTTTTGAAATTTCGAATTCTCCACCTGTGGGGATGCAAATGTCCCAGTAGCTTACTGAGCTGCCAATATCAAGACACACAGTAATGAACAATAGACATATTTTTAGTTGTGAATACCCAGGGCCATCCCACTGTTTACGTTACTCATCTCTCTCAAGTAAAAGCAAAATAAAAATATTCCCCATAGATGTTCTGTCTTACTGATTCTGTAAGTCATCCCCTTACTCCCTTACCTAAACATGTAATAAATCATCAGATCCTGGAGATATAACCTCTTAAAGTGTCTCTGGCAATCGGTCTTCTTGTCTACAGCCCCCTGCCACTATTCCAGGCCTCAAAGTGGGAGAGTGAAAAAGTTGGCTTAAAGCTCAACATTCAGAAAACGAAGATCATGGCATCTGGTCCCATGACTTCATGGGAAATAGATGGGGAAACAGTGGAAACAGTGTCAGACTTTATTTTGGGGGGCTCCAAAATCACTGCAGGTGGTGATTGCAGCCATGAAATTAAAAGACGCTTGCTTCTTGGAAGAAAAGTTATGACCGACTTAGATAGCATATTGAAAAGCAGAGACATTACTTTGCCAACAAAGGTCCGTCTAGTCAAGGCTATGGTTTTTCCAGTGGTCATATATGGATGTGAGAGTTGGACTGTGAAGAAAGCTGAGTTCCGAAGAATTGATGCTTTTGAACTGTGGTGTTGGAGAAGACTCTTGAGAGTCCCTTGGACTGCAAGGAGATCCAACCAGTCCATTCTGAAGGAGATCAGCCCTGGGATTTCTTTGGAAGGAATGATGCTATAGCTGAAACTCCAGTACTTTGGACACCTCATGGGAAGAGTTAACTCATTGGAAAAGACTCTGATGCTGGGAAGGATTGGAGGCAGGAAGAGAATGGGACAACGGAGGATGAGATGGCTGGATGGCATCACTGACTCGATGGACGTGAGTCTGGGTGAACTCCGGGAGTTGGTGATGGACAGGGAGGCCTGGCGTGCTGCGATTCATGGGGTCGCAAAGAGTCAGACACGACTGAGCGACTGAACTGAACTGAACTGATGACTTCCTCTTGAACAGAGGGTAACATATAAATTCAGCAGAGTGCTCATGATCCTTCAGGCTTTAATTCTTAATCTATAAATTCAACATTTTATTTGTTTAACTTTGTTTTGTGTTGAGGTATAGCTGATTAACAATGTTGTGATAGTTTCGGGTGAACAGTGAAGGGACTCAGCCATGCATACACGTGTGTCTGTTCTCCCCCAAACTACCCCCACCCCATCCAGGCTGCCACATAACATTGAGCAGAGTTCCCTGTGCTATTCCGTAGGTCCTTGTTGGTTATCCATTTTAAATATAGCAGTGTGTACACGTCCATCCCAAACTCTCTAATTATCCCTTCCCCTCATCCTTCCCTCCCCAAGCAACCATAAGGTTGCTCTCTAAGTCTATGAATCTCTTTCTGTTTTATAAGTATGTTCATTTTTATCATTTCTTTTTAGCTTCCACATATAAAGAATGTCATAAGATTTCCCTCCTTCTCTGTTTGATTTACTTCACTCTGTATGACAATCTCTAGATCCATCCATGTTACTAAAAATGGCATTACTTCATTCATTTTAATGGCTGAGTAATATTCCACTGTATATATGTACCACTTCTCAATATCCTTTTCTCCACCCCATCCTATGCTTGGAAATTTTGAACAATTGATTCATTCTGCATGCGTTGCAAGCTATGTAGCAGATATTTTGCTAGATGCTGGGGATACAGTGGTGATCAGAAGAGAGGTGGTCTTGTCCTCTTGGAATGTGCAATTCACAAGGAATATAGAGTCTGCAAGGGTTTACCTTAGAGAGTGTTATGTTCTATAGCAGGGAAGTTATGGCATATAATCAGGGAACAAGGTAGTGACATCCGACTCAGATTTAGTTAAGACCTAAAGGTTGAAAAGGTATTATTTAGATCCAAGGCTTGGGTATTGAGAAACTGCTTTAGGTAGAGAGAAGATCATTTGCAAAGAGGAGAAAGAGCAGCTCATTCCTACTCACAGAACAAAAAGTAGATCACTGTGACTGGAACAGAAGTGGCTAGGGAGATGTGTTGGAAGATGAGACTGGAGAGAGAAATTTCTTTAACAGTCAGGCTCTATCAGGCTGTTGCTGATGCTGTTCCCTTTGCTTGAAATGACCTGGCAGCCTCCTGCTCACTCTCAGGCTCAGTTTAACCGTCATCTCCTTTGTAAAGTATTTCCTGGCTTTGCCTGGTTATATCGTTTTTACCTAGCATATATTTGGGTTTATCACTCACATCATTGTATCTCTCTCCTACTAGAAGATCACCTCCTGTAGGGCAGAGATGATACTTATCTTTATAACAACCTGTGTTTAGCAGCTTAGCAAAGGGCCTATTATTAAGTGGATGCTCAGTCTGGAACCTTTTCTAATGTCATACTTTTGAGAAGTATTAACATGTCCTATTTTTCTCGCAGGCAGTAGAACATTTGGTTCATTCAAGCCTTGGGCTTGGGCTGTCTAGGTGTGTATCATCTTACTTTAACATATCCACTGATACATGGGGTTAGGAGACTGCCCTGTAGAGTCCTGTTTAATTCCACAAATTGATATAACAATCAAGTGTGACTTATAGGAAGAGTGCAATCAGCACTCCATATCTGTTTTGAGGGTTGGCTTTTTTAAAAAAAGAGTTTTATGAATTTTTGGCTGCGCTGGGTGCTGGGTCTTTGTTCCTGCAGGCTTTGCTCTGGCTGCGGCAAGCAGGGGCCACTCTCCAGCTGCTGTGTGTGGTCTTCTCGTTGTTGTGGCTTCTCTCACTGCGGAGCACAGGCTCTAGGGCACGTGGTCTTCAGTAGCTGTGGCGCACAGCTTAGATGAACCTCAGCACGTGGAATCTTCCCAGATCAGGGATCAAACCCATGTCTCCTGCATTGGCAGGTGGATTCTTTACCACTGAGCCAACAGGAAAGCCCCTTGACTTTTTTCTTTTTCTTTTTTTTTTTAATCTTTTTGAGAGTTGAATGAACAGAGCTTGGGGGAGAAGGGTGCGTTTTGAGTGTCTTCTCTGCTGAGGGTCAGACATTGAAACCCTGCTTCAGGTTCCTTTCTGATAGTCACTGCCAGAATTCACCCTGACCTCACTCTCTTGGTAGCAGCCTTAGATCCCAGAAAAGTGGCTGCATGAGTATATTTGAAGAGCTGCATCACAAGCATCCAAGCCAGGCTTGGCATGAAGTGCCCTTGACTGGGCATAAAATCAAAAGAACACCTTACCACCTTCTCACTTAGGTGAACGCCATGCCTGACAGGCAGAGCCCTGCCCCTCTGGTGAGGACAGCGATCAGGCTGTAGGGTTTGGGCACAGGAGTGCATGTGGTCCACCCAGGGCTTTCTCAGCTGCCACCAGTAAGGCTCCAGGTTAACAGTGTAACAGCTGAGCCGTCAAGGTCAGCAGGAGCAAACTCCTCACTCAGAACAGTGTCCTAGTGGGGCCACCGGGTTGTTCAGCCCATGTGGAAAATTGTTCAGTTCCCTCTGAGTCAAGAATATTTAAGGAGGATCTACTGGGGACTTCTCTAAGTGTTGAAGATATAAAAATAAAAAGGCAGAGAAAATGTGTGCCAACATGAAGCTTATTTCCTCGAAATAAGTACATATCCAGTATCATTCCAGTAGAGATAAGGAATTGAGGTGTGATTAAGAGTGTGAGCATTGTGGGGGGCTGTTTGAGACAGGGCTTCAGCAAACAGCTTTCCGAGGGAGGGACACTGAGCAGAAAATGAAATGAAGAGAGAGTGTGACACCCATGGCCATGTGGTAAGAGTACCCCACAGAAAAAGCGGCATGAGGCCTGAGGAGGGAATGAATAGGCCCTATTGAGGAGCATCAATATGGCCTAGGGGAGGTAGTGGGAGGTTGTTCTGGAGAGACAAAACAGGCAGCGGATCCTGAAGGGCTGTGCAGAACTGGACACCATCAGAGGGTTTGAGATTTCTGTTTTTAGACCATCACCGGTGCCGTATTTGAGGGTGGCAGGGGCAGGAGGCTTGCAGTGGTCCACAAGAGAGGCCCACTTATGTTGATGGCTGTGGAGAGGGTGGCTGGATTTAGGATAAACTCTGAAAGTGGGGCCAACGGACCTGGATTGGATAAGGGGTGTGAGGAAAAAGAATCAAGAAACAGTGGTACGGATTCTTCCCAAGTGGTCCAGTGGTTAAGAATCTGCCTGCCTAGTCAGGAGTGTGTTAGTCACTCAATCATGTCTGACTCTTTTGTGACCCCATGGACTGTAGCCTGCCAGGCTCCTCTGTCCATGGAATTCTTCAGGCAGGAATACTGGAGTGGGTAGCCATTCCCTTCTCCAGGAGATCTCTCCAACCCAGGGATTGAAACCAGGTTTAATTCATTGCAGGCAGATTCTTTACTGCCTGAACCAGTCGGGGGGCATAGGTTCAATTCCTGGTCTGGGAAGATCCTCCATACCTCAGGGCAGCTAAGCCCTTGAGCTGCAGCGACTGAGCCCACTCGCCACTACTGCTAATCTTCAGCTCTTCTGGCTTCTAGCACACACACATTCTAGGGAGCCAGCACCAAGCACAAGCAACTTTTACTTCTAGGACTTTATACATGCAAAGGGCAGTAGAACCTTGGAGAAAGAGGAACCTGTTGCTTTGATAGGAAAGCTGGAAGTCATGGTTAGGAAAGCAGGAAGTCATGGTTGCTATGCTTTGAGGTAGAGATGTTTGTGGCTCAGATGGTAAAAAACCTACCTTCGATGCAGGGGACCTGGGTTTGATCCCTGGGTTGGGAAGATCCCCTGGAGAAGGAAATGTGACCCATCCCAGTACTCTTGCCTAGAGAACCCCGTGGACAGAGGAGCCTGGCGGACTACAGTCCACAGGGTCACAAAGAGACGGATATGACTAAGCGACTAACACTTTCACTTTGTTCTGTTTGTCTCTCGGTCGTGGACTTACTGGTTTCACAGTATCACACAGATGCACAGAAAGTGCCCCAGATGGGTGAGGTATAAGGCAGTGAGCTGAGAAAGCTTTAAAAAACAAAACAAAATAAAACAAAACCCTTTGGCATATGGCAGCAGAACTTGGCAGAAAATGGCCAGTCTTCTGAGTATGTCGGCCTTAATGAGAAACCCAGATGCTCTCTCTCTCTTTTTTTTTTTCTTTTTTCCAGAATATATTTAAAGGTTTTGAGTCTTCATGTTGCCCTCCAAATATGTGCTTTTCTTTTTCCATGGGTTGACTGCTATCCACCCTAATATTTTCCTCTCTCTGGACTTACAGGCTTAACTCAAAGTTGAGGAATTGATATAAAGCTTCCTATTTCTACACGTTGAGACTGAATCATTGAGTCAGGGTGGGATACTTTTCGCATTATCCCCATCTGCCTCCTCCAGCCAGCAGCACCAAGGAGAGAGTTCCAGGCAGACACACTCAGTTGTCGACTGGTTTCCAGACAGAGGAAGCACTAGCCATTTGGCCTCTTCATCTGGGTTACAGTGGACTGTCTTTGTGGGTGAACCACATCTTCAATTACTTCTTTAGTCAAGACCATACATCAACCTCTCCATTCTCAATCCGATGCTTAGATTGAGCTTTCTAATGGCAGGCAAATGGTTATAGACCAACAAAAAATTGTAAGTGTAGAAACAGTTTCTTAGTTCATTTTACTTGAGGGTTCCTGAGTGTCTAGTTCTTCCCACTAGTGGTGCAGAATCTGCCTGCCAAGCAAGAGGCATGGGTTCAATCCCTGGGTCAGGAAGATCCCCTGGAGGAGGGCATGGCAACCCACTCCAGTATTCTTGCCTGGAGAATCCCATGGACAGAGGAGCCTGGCAGGGTATACAGTCTGTAGGGTCACAAAGAGTCAGCTTTGACTGAAGGGACTTAGCATGTGTGCACAGTATGTGTGTATGGGGTGGCAGTGAGGAATACTGGTGATGGGATTTTTTTTTTCCTAATATGCCTTCAAAGGAAATCAACACAAGAAGCTCAGACATCCCTGAATGTTACATTCCTGATGTTTGGAGATTTTCATTGTTTTGCTAATTGCATTAGTTTTCTATTGCTGCATAACAATTTGCCCTCCAAACCTAGAGGCTTAAAATAACAAACATTTATAGTCTTATAGCTTCTATGAGCCACAAATTCTCACAATGCTACAATCAAATTGTTGGTTGGGATCCAAGTCATTCCAAGGCTTGACTTGGGGAGAATACACTTCTAAGCTCACTCCCGTGGTTGTTGACATGGTCATGGTGGTTGTTGGCTGGAGACATCAGTTACTTGCCATATGGGTTTCTCTTCAGGGCTTCCCTGGTGGCTCAGAGGTTAAACCGTCTGCCTGCAATGCAGGAGACCCAGGTTTGATCCCTGGGTCGGGAAGATCCCCTGGAGAAGCAAATGGCAACCCACTGTAGTACTCTTGCCTGGAGAATCCCATGGAGGGAGGAGCCTGGTCCATGGGGTTGCAAAGAGTCGGACACGACTAAGCTACTTCACTTTCACTTTTCAGGGCCATTTGCAATATGGCTACTTGCTTTTCCTAGGTCAAGGACTCTGAGAAAGAGTGAGAGATGACAAGCAAGATGGAAGTCATCTTTTTGTGACCTCATCTTGGCCAGTGATATCCCATCACTCTTCTGTACTCTATTAATTGGAATCTCTTAAGTCTGGCCCACAATCAGGGGGAAAGGATAATACCAAGGCTTGAATATTAGAAGGTGGGGGTGATTGGGAGCTATTACAGAGCCTCCCTACCATATTAATTTACCAGTTCACAAGCAAGTATTTATTGAAAACCACCGTATGGAAAACCGTGATCTACGTATGGACTGTGGTTCCAGAAGGGTCCCAAATGCAAACAAAAGGCAGTGAGCTTTGTTCCTCAAAACGGGATTTGCCACCTATCTGAGAAGAAAGTTTTACACTTTAAAAATAGTCTGCCATAAAATGTCAGTGTATGTTAACTGCTCCGAGAGTTATGGAGGTGGAAGAACTCACCGTGGAGACAATTTAGGAGCTGTATCTGATCTGAGAGCGACAGGTTCTCCTCTGACTCAGTGGCTGCCAAGAGAGATGCATTAAAGGATGACTACCAAAGATCCATTTGGAACCAAACATGACAAACTAAATAGCTTTATTTCTCTCCTAAGACATTTCAGCAGTCTCTCGTAGTCTGCTCCAATGATTCTCTTCTGTTCCACCCCACCTCCCCCGCTAGGGTGGGGAGCAAAGCAGAGACAAGATGAAGATATAAGAACTTGTAGTTCTTAACAATGTGACTTAGTTTTCTGATCTTGTTGCTAATCGTTTTCTGAGATGATTTGCTGCGGAGCTCCTTTGCATCTTTACTGTTTGTAACTGGGAAATAAATGATGACTAGAATCATGTTTTTTGTTTGTTTGTTCACTTGCTTATTTTGCTTTTAGAAAGTCTGTCCGGGGCTAGCCTCTCATTTTTGTCAAGGAGGAGATAAGGTCCTGAGAAGTTCAGTGACTTGCTCATGTTCTCCAGCTTTCAAACTACTGCTCTTTCCAGGAAGTCCACACAGTAGACTCTACCTGGAATTTTTTTTTTAATCCATTACATTAGGTATCACTGAAAGACCAGTGACAAGGATTGTTCTTACATCATTTATGAGTAGCCATGTCAGTTTTGGAGGTGACTCTTTTATTTGCCCATGCCAAATGGTATTTGTACAGTTTTTTGAAAGCATGATATACACTACATTACCATTTATTTCATTGAGATTTAGGTGTTCTCCACTACTCAAAACAGAGAATATTACTAAAATTCATTTTAGTAATATCTGCTTGCTACTGTGGACACAAGGAAGCATTAAAATTACATGAAATTGAAATGGTATTTGAAAATGAGTTTCAAAAGAAAGCTGGTTTGCAATTAGTAATGATGGAAATTCAGATATGGAAATTCTAATATGGAACATTTTCTTAAGCAGTTGGGAGCTTCTGACAAGTTTTATATATCAAAATGCCACTCTAGGAGGAAAAAAGTCAAACTTTTTAATTGGAGATTGAAGAAATAGAATCTTTATTAAATATAGATTTACATATGAATTTCAAACAATGAAGCTTCTTATTTTGATTCTTGAATTGCACGTGAATTTTCCAGGAGATATCTTCCAGACACAGAGAGGAAATGAAATAGCATCACCTCTTAACTATTCCATTATCCCCTCTGTACTTTCTTTTTTCTCCTCCTTAATTTTCAGAATTTATAGTGCTATCCTGAACTTTCATAAACTGTAATATTCCTGAAGAAAGTGATAACAACCATGTTAAATTCTGGGAATTTTTTTTTTTTAATAAAAGTGATATACCATCGCTCCCTAACAGAAATCTCAAACCCAAAATTAAACACAGTTAACTATTCCAGATGATGTTGATATTGGTGTCATTATTTGGTGTCTAAATTTTTTAGAAGAGTAATGGTGGGTTCAATTTTGCTGTGACAGAATCATCTCCAGTGGAAACTGTCAAGCAAAACTGATAATTAAATAAAGATGTGTAGTTCTGGTTGTACTGATTTATGAAACAACGAAACCCTTTATGAGCACCTGTGAGGAATGATCTTCAGCGTTTTCAACATCTTTATAATGCAGGATGTTTTCAAAGGTATATCATCTTATTGCAACCCTGGACTTTTCTGTCAGATGTGATTATCTTCTCCATTTCACAGAAGAGGAAACCTCACATCAAAAAGATACATTACTTACCCATGGTCGCACAGTCACTGGAATTGAATTCAAGGTTTCCTGAGTCTGAGGCCAGTGCTTTGTCAATTACATACTTTCGAGAGAGTGATAGGGATATCATATGCAAGAAATATAACACTCCCCCACAAACATACAAGGGGACAAACACAAACACGAAGTGAAGTATTTCCCCACGCCCAGTGCTTCCAGACCATCACTGTCCCTTCATCTCACCCTATTCTTCCATTTCTGTGATTTTGCTATCTTTTTTTCTTTAGACTGGACTGTCCTTGGTCTATTCTAAGTACTGTTTATGGTCCATCTCAGATGTTGTGCTTTAGCTGGGTAATCTTTCTTGATTCGAATGGAGCGTTCCCCTCCTTAACCTAGAGCCCTCTAAACAATGTCATTTATACATGACTTTGGATGCATCATCATTTTGTAACTTGTGTTAGAATTGTTCATGTTCATATCTGTCTGTGCTTGGGAGGGTCAGCTTCATAAGAACAGAGAACATGGTTTATTTTTTCTGGGCTTTCTCATGACTTGTATTTACATAGAAGGGGCTAGGTATATATGAGATGACTTGAAATACTTGTATGAGTAATTTACGTCAGTCACAATCCAGATTACTTCCCCTGCCTGAGCAGTAATGTTACGAACACGTATGCATTTGTAGGCACTCAGTTGTGTCAAACTTTCTGCGACCCCATGGACTGTAGCCTACTAGGCTCCTATGTCCATGGGGTTCTGCAGGCAAGAGTAGTAAAGTGGGTTGCCATGCCCTCCTCCAGCTCCTCTGGATGATCAGGTGGAAATTACTGGGCAGACGGGAAATGGCAGACAGTAGTGAAAGAACGCCTGTGACAGGTGATGGTAGTAAGAGAGTGGTGACAAGACTGGGAAAATGTTGTTCTTTTAGAAATACTCATTTGCATTGCTTCAAATAGCATTGTCATACTGAGCGAAGTTAGAGAAGGAGAAATATTCTATGACACCCCTTTATGTGCAATCTAAAAAGAAATGATGTAAATGAACTTATTTACAAAGTAGAAACAGACTCGCAGACTTAGAGAATGAACTTATGGTTGTCAGGGGGAAGGATGGGGTAGAGGGACAGTTAGGGGGTTGGGGATGGACATGTACACGCTGCTATATTTAAAATGGATAACCAACAAGACCCTACTGTATAGCACAGGGAACTCTGCTCAATGTTATGTGGCAGGCTGGATGGGATGGGAGTTTGGGGGAGAGTGGATACACAGGTATTTGTGTTTGCTGTCCACCTGAAACAATCACAACATTGTTAATCAGCTATATGCCAATGTAAAATGAAAAGTTTCTTAGAAAGAAATACTCTTCCTCTTCCTGCTGCCTGCTCTAGTATCTTTCCTGCCAGAATGGAAACCCCGTGAGATCATCCCCTGCTGTCTTCTCGGTGCCTAGCAGAGTGTAGGGATAGAGGAGGTGCTGAAAAATATTTGTTGACCCAATGACTAATGCATGACAGTTGAGACTCTCACAATAAGAGTAGAAAAGGGAAACACATGTCATGTACAGATTGTTTACTCACTGATGATGGTCTGTGCGTAAAGTGTTTTGATTTTTTTTAGTGTGTATTTTGGGTATTTGATGGCTTGTGCCTTTTGTAAATTTCGTATTTTTTTCTGCTTCCATATGCCTTTCTGTTTTTAGTTACCTTTCTACATTGCCAAAACAAAATAAATCCAACAGCTGCCTCCACTTGAGTTTCCTTTACTATTGTTTTCTCATCTCCCATCTCTTTTAAATACCTCCCAAGTATGTTTTTTTGTGGGGGAGGCAAGAATATGCAGAGAAAGCAGACAAGTCTCTCCATCTTGTCGGTAGCACAAAAATTTACTCTTAAAAGTCTAGCAGTGAAAATCACATACCTCCATTTTTTCCACAGATATGTTGCATGTTAACTATCTTCTTCAACACCATCCTAATTATTTTCTCAATTTAAAATAAAATCAGTAGGGAGGTTTTCCTTCTTAGAATATATATTAATTAGACTCATCTAAATTTTTTTTTTTTGAAAGAGGGAATCCCTAAATCTAGGTAGGAAGTTTTATTTAAAGTATTCTAGATGAGAGTGATTTATATATATTTAAAGAGGGCTAATTTAAACACTTTAATTTGTACTCTCTAAAGGGAAATGAAACTCCACTATATGTGACTTTCATTAATGACTTTACCATAGAGACATAAACCAATATGCTTAATAGGGAAAATTTAATGATTAATTAATTGATCCTCATATTATTTGCTAACGGGTATTACATACTCATGAAAGCCATCCTTTGTGTACTGTCTTAGGGGAAATGCAAGATGTTAGAGTAGATCCAGCCTTGTCAGCTGTTGGTAAGGCAACCAGGGTCTCATCTCTGAATATTGCAGGTGAGGTCTCTTCATTTTTCAGATCATGAAAAGTGAAGAAAACTGTAATTAGATGTCAAGCTAAAACATCACTTTATGTAGGAACTGAGGATGAGGTTGTCTTTGATACAGTAATTGTAATAATGAAACCAATGTAATGTATACATGCAAGGAAATTAGATCATTAGAAGGCTACCTTATGGTATCTTGTTGACTGTGTTTTCATCTAGTAAATTAGTGTTTCCTGATATTTAGGACCAGCACACAAACACAATCACAAAGTGAGCCTGAAATTTCATAAGGTATGGTTCATCCTTTCATTACGTTTTTATTTGCTTTTTAAAGTGGATGATGAAGTAGTCAAGTGCAATTCATGTATCACATGTTGCTTTTGTATTTGTTTAGCTTAAGAAAAAGGGTTTTAAGTACCACCTGTGCCAAATATATACTGACAATTCCCAGATTTTCATATCTGGCCTGGACTTTCTCGTGTCTTCCGGACTTGTACATCCACCAGCGCACTTGACATATCCACATTATGTATAATAGCCACCTCCAACTTCACATGGTTCAGATGGAACTCCTGATCTATCCCACCTCCATTCCTATTCTCCTCATAGTCTTTCTCATCTTAGTTAATGACAGCATCATCCTTCCAGTTGCTCAGGCCAGAATCGTGGGTGTTATCCTTGTCTTTTTCCCCTTCCCTCACACTCCATTCCTCAGGTTTCAGAGTGCGCCTGGAGTTTGCCCATGTCTTACCACCTCATCCTACCCCTCTGGTAGAATTGCTTGCCTGGATGTTTCTGGAAGAGCCTTTGAGTAACCTCTCTCCTTTAATCCCCCCCAGACCCCCCACCCCGCACCCATGAAGTCTGTTCTGACAGCAGCCAGACTGATCCTTTAAAGATAAAGACATACCATTCCTCTGCTGGAGAACCACAAGGGGCTCTCCATATCAATTAGACGAGATGCGAAGGTTCTCAGAATGGCTGCCAAAGCTCTACAAAATCAGCCCTTTTATTCCTTCCCTGAACTTAGCGCCAGCTACTCTCTACCTAGTTCCCACTGGATCAGCCACACTGGCCTCTTTGCTGCTCCTGGAAAGGGCCTCTGCATGAAAAATTCTTGCCCAGATACCCTCCGGGCTCACTTCCTCTCCTCCTTCAAGTCTTTCTTCAAATGGCATCTTTTTAACAAGGTCTTCCCTGATGCCCTTTGAAAATGACCATCTGTGCCTCTAGGGTGGAAAGAGGACATCTTGTGTCCACACCCATGGGTTGCCTTCATGTTCTAGACGGTGAGTTTATTTTCCTTAGGTCTCAGCTTTCCCACTATACATTTAGAAGCTGACAGTTGCTGAGTCGCATCCAACTCTTTGTGTCCCTGTGGACTGTACAGTCCATGGAATTCTCTGGCCAGAATATTGGAGTGGGTAGCCATTCCCTTCTCCAGGGGAACTTCAAAACCCAGGGATCGAACCCAGGTCTCCCACATTGCAGACAGGTTCTTTACCAGCTGAGCCACCAGGGAATCCCAAAAGAAAAGGGTTTACAGTTAGGGGTTTAGGCAAAATGTCCCACAAAGCCCTTTGGGCTCTAAAACTTTTAAAATTCTATGACCAGTTTGACACTGATAAACTAGTTAGACTTGGTCTTGAAAAATCTATCATCAGTGAAGGAAGTGTGCATGCATGCTAAGTTGCTTCAGTTGTGTCTGAAATCTTTGTCATCCTACAGACTGTAGCCCACCACACTCCTCTGTTCATGGGATTCTCCAGGCAAGAATACTGGAGTGGGTTGCCATTTCCTCCTCCAGGGGATCTTCTGGACCCAGACATCAACCCGTGTTTCCTGCGTCTCCTGCATTGCAGGCAGATTCTTTACTGTTGAGCCACTGGGGAAGCCCTCAGAGAGGGATACAGACCCCATTTTCCTGGAAGCTCAGCTCCTACATGAAATATTAAAAGATAACATGGGATGCTCTCTGAAACAGTGGTTACACTTGTGAAATAAGTCTTCTTAAAAGCCTGTTTGTTTTTGCTGGTCCCAGTTTGCTTTGGCTTGCTAAACCATTGGAAGGCCTTGAAAAAGGAAATTGAATTCTCTAGTCGTTGGTTTCATCATCCATAAAATGAGGCTCTTGTTAGACAATCTCCAAGTTCTCTTCCGGATTTAGAATTCTCCCTTAGTCATGACTCTTCATCTAGCTGTGTAAAATATCCATATGCAAGTTGGAGACCTAACTCCTTTGGCTTTGTGTGTGGCACCATCCCCATTGAGTATAATTGTAGGTATTTCTTATGTTTCTCTTCATGTGCCTAACCACCCTACAGAGGCTTCAGAGTTTTGATCAGAGAGAGTGTGGCTCCAGACATATATTTGTACATTCATTTTCAGTGTTAAAGTAGAGTGCATAAACACATTAGCTCTTTTGTCCCCAAGTGTCTGAAAAGTTCTTGTTAAATTGAGACTTTTGTTATGTCTGATCATAATGATCAGAAGTTTGTAGATATCTGAATGCATTCGTGCTCGGTCACTCAGTCATGGCCGACTCTTTCCGACCCCATGGACTGTAACCCCCCAGGTTCCTCTGTCCATGGGATTCTCCAGGCAAGAACACTGAAGTAGGTTGCATTTCTTACTCCAGGGGATCTTCCAGACCCAGGGGTCTAACGTGCGTCTCCTGCAGTGGCAGGCGAATTCTTTACCACTGAGCCACGTGGGAAGCCCAGATATCTGAATATTTGAATGTAAATATTCAAAGGGTTTTGGGAGGGAAGTTTCTTTTCTAATGTGCTCAGCGCTTTCAACTCTGAAAAAGATCAATTTTCTATTTTCCTTTACAAAGGATACTAGTGAATAACAACTAATTTAACTTATCAAATTAATGAGTCTTATTTTTTCTTTGTGAACTCTACTTAAACATAATTATTAAACTATAATCTTAGGGATTGGGGGCAGGAGGAGAAGGGGACGACAGAGGATGAGATGGCTGGATGGCATCACTGACTCGATGGACATGAGTCTGGGTGAACTCCGGGAGTTGGTGATGGACAGGGAGGCCTGGCATGCTGCGGTTCATGGGGTCACAAAGAGTCGGACACGACTGAGCGACTGATCTGATCTGATCTGATTAAAGTAAAGAAATAGTAAAGAGTAAAAAAAGTAAAGAAATAGTAAAGACTATTTCTGGATGGAATTAAGGCAAATGATTTTTATAGTCAGTATCTTCTAAGTGTGTGAATACTTACAGCTTCTGGGGTGTGATTATTTGACTAACCAGAAGGATTGTACAAAAAGGATACTTTCTGCTTTTATTTTTTTCCATGGCACTAGAGACAAAAAAAAGAAGGCTAGCTGAGAGGTATAAAAGCTACAGCTGATGCAGTTTTGGTACTTGAGGACACGGTGTTTTGAAATCTACATTTGTATGGGTTTTGAAATATTTTTGAGGTGTTACCCAACAAAATCTCACAAAGTTCCTTTGAGAATAAAAAACTGACCATTCTTCAGAGGGCAGAGCCTGGAAAATGGAAGCAGAGATTCTCCAGAACTCAACCATTCAACATCCGATTTCCTATTGAGTTCTGTGACTAATGCCATTTCTGCCTTCCTTCTTTCATTTATTTATTAATTATATATTGTTCCAAGTTAGGCTTTGTTGAGACTTTCGAATGTGATTGTCTTGTGATGGAAAATCCAGCAGGAACAGTGTATTAAAATGCCCAAGGATAAGCCAAGAGGTCTTTAGTAACACTGGTACCTTCTAGCTCTTCTGTTTTGTAGAGAAGATATTTTGTGGCAGCATGGACCTAATTGAAATCATATCTCACTGCTCTTGGTGTTTTCAGGCAGGCAGACAGACCAGTATTAGCTGCACTGTAGAAACTTAACACTTATAATCTTTTTCTCTTTATTATCAGGGAGGTTTTTAAAAGACTTAAAGCTCACAAGAAGTTGTAGAGCCTGAAAAACACTTTGTTATAAATTCCTGGAATCGTTGTATGTTTTTCCTTGTAGCCAGAATTTAACTTTATTTCTTTTAAAATTCCTTTTAAAAGTAATTTCCTCTCAATACACAAAAACACTTAGTCTTATTTACGGAGATTCTTCTCACTTCTGATCAATTGTTTCTTGTTGCAGTCTTATTCTCCTCCTCCAATCAAAGATGGGGTCCCACCCAACAACCACAGATATTTGATCCTGGTTGGACAGAGTGCACTGTCTTATTCTTGGTCATCACCTTTCCTCAGTGGCTGCATACTGATGCTTGGCCTCATGTCTGCTTGCAAAGGTTCTTGTTGAAAAGGGCCAGCTCTCTGGGGATGTCCAACAGTCCTTCTGAAAGGATTTAGTAATTTCCACTGTAACTGAGGGGCTTCCCTGGTGATTCAGATGGTAGAGTCTGCCTGCAATACAGAAACTCAGGTTCGATCCCTGGGTCAGAAAGTTCCCCTGGAGAAGGGATTGGCTACTCATTCCAGTGTTCTTGCCTGGAAAGTCCTGTGGACAGAGGAGCCTGGTGGGCTACAGTCCATAGGGTTGCAAAGAGTCAGACATGACTGAGTGATTTTCACTTCATTTCACTTCACTTCATTGTAACTGCACCAGGGCAAATTTCTGGGGGAGAATAAAAGCCCAATCCTTGACTATCTCCAATAAGCTTTGTTTGCTATCATATATAAAAAAAGTTTTCTAAGTACAAGCTATGAAAATGAAAAATAGCAGGGAAAATGGGAAACTTGCTCATTGAACAGCATATTAAAAAGCAGAGACATTATTTTGCCAACCAAGATCCATCTAGTCAAAGCTATAGTTTTTCCAGTAGTCATGTATGTATGTGAGAGTTGGACTATAAAGAAAGCTGAGCGCCGAAGAACTGATGCTTTTGAACTGTAGTGTTGGAGAAGACTTTTGAGTGTCCCTTGGGCTGCAAGGAGATCCAACCAGTCCATCCTAAAGGAAATCAGTCCTGAATATTCATTGGAAGGACTGATGCTGAAGCTGAAACTCCAATACTTTGGCCACCTGATGAGAATAACTGATTCATTGGAAAAGACTCTGATGGTGGGAAAGATTGAAGGCAGGAGGAGAAGGAGTGACAGAAGATGAGATGGTTGGATGGCATCACTGACTCTATGGACATGAGTTTGAGCAAGCTCGGGGAGTTGGTGATGGACAGGGAAGCCTGGTGTGCTGCAGTCCATGGGGTCTCAAAGAGTCAGAAATGACTGAGTGCCTGAAATGAACTGAACGCTCATTGGAAGGAAGAAAGGATTGAATAAATGAGGGAAGAAGTGGAGGAAGGAATCTAGGAAGGATAAGTGAGGAAAGAAAGAAAAAAATAAAAGGAACAAGGGAATGAGAAAGGGAGAGAAGGTGACGTGGCTGCTGGTAACATTAGTCTCTGAAACCAGCTGGAATATTGTGTGTCTCCCAGCTTCTGCACGATGAATAAAGGTTTCCCAAATGATATAGGTTTCCTTCCAAGAGGGTGGAGACCACGTTAGCAGTCATTCCTTGGAACCACAGTATTGCAGACTGCACCATCTCACTGCCTGTTTACCAAAGAGAAAGGGGGTGGAGGTGCCTTTAATTATTAACCTTTAAAATGTCTTTATTATTTGTGGTCATGGCAAAAGTGAAACTTATATTCATAGGTAATCTCAATCCTTATTTAGTTCTCACTTTTCTTATTTAGTTCTCACTTTTAACCTCTCCCTACTAAACCTTTTTACCTGAATCAAACCCCAAATTTAACAGATGTGCAGCAGTTGAACCAAAAGGAGACAAAGAAAAAGAAGTCAGGTCCTGTGTGAGGATACCCCTGGTGAATCCAGAGGGTAATCCTTGGAAATGGTCTGTACGGACATCTGGGCAACCTCCTGCTGGCGGTATCAGAGGATAATGACTGCATTTCATTTCAGTAGTTCCAATGAGACAGAATGCAGTTCATTCCTCTATTATATTCCTCAGTCACCCACAAGTATTTTTATATAAAATTAACTGTTCTTCAGTCAAATCTAAGATGACTTGTTAAGCAGTTCAGTTCAGTCACTCAGTCGTGTCCGACTCTTCACAACCCCATGGACCAGAGCACACCAGGCTTCCCTGTTCATCATCAACTCCCAGAGTCTACTCAAACTCACCTGCATTGAGTCGGTGATGCCATCCAACCATCTCATCCTCTGTTGTCCCCTTCTCCTCCTGCCCTCAGTCTTTCCCAGCATCAGGGTCTTTTCCAATGAGTCAGCTCTTCACATCAGGTGGCCAAAGGATTAGAGTTTCAGCTTCAACACCAGTCCTTCCAATGAACACCCAGGACTGATCTCCTTTAGGATGGACTGGTTGGATCGCCTTGCAGTCCAAGGGACTCTCAAGAGTCTTCTCCAACACCACAGTTCAAAAGCATCAATTCTTCAGTGCTCAGCTTTCTTTATAGTTGAGCTGTTCAGGAATTAGGAATAGTAAATGTTGAGAATGCTGACAAATTAATCTGGAATTTGATTTCAGTTCTCTAATGCTTAATTTTAATGGCTTAATTTTTAAAAATCTGTATGTCTCAGCTTTTTCATGTTTGAGATTTATGGTGTAAGTCTGAGTCATAATAACGATAATATGAATTGAGTTTCTAAAGCTAAAGGTAAGGGACTTCCCTTGTGGTCCAGTGGTTAAGACCTTGCCTTCCAATGCAGGGGATGTGAGTTCAGACCCTGGTCAGGAAGCTAAGATCCCACATGAACTGTGGCCCCAAGACCAAAACAAAAAACACCAATACAGTTAGAAAGATGGTAACAATAACCCTGTGTACGAGACAGCAAAAGAGACACTGATGTATAGAACAGTCTTATGGACTCTGTTGGAGAGGGAGAGGGAGGGAAGATTTGGGAGAATGGCATTGAAACATGTGTAATATCATGTATGAAACGAGTTGCCAGTCCAGGTTCAATGCACGATACTGGATGCTTGGGGCTGGTGCACTGGGACGACCCAGGGGGATGGTGTGGGGAGGGAGGAGGGAGGAGGGTTCAGGATGGGGAGCACATGTATACCTGTGGCGGATTCGTTTTGATGTTTGGCAAAACTAATACAGTGTTTCAGGTTTAAAAATAAAATAAAATTAAAAAAAAAAAGACATAAAATGGTCCACATCAAAAAAAGAAAAAATCTTTAAAAAAAAAATCACAAAAAGTAAGGATGGTAACTCTACTGCCAAACAATAGAGGAAGACAATTTTTTCTTGGCATTTGTTTTTTTTTTTTTAATTAAAAATTTATTTATTTATGGCTGTGCTGGGTCTTCATTGCTGTGCATGGACTTTCTCTAGTTGCAGAGAGCAGGGTGCTACTCTCTGATTGTGGTGTTTGGACTTCTCGTGTTGTGGAGCACGGGCTCTAGGGCACCTGGGCTTCAGCAGTTGTGGCACATGGGCTAGTCGCTCCATCACATGTGGAATCCTCCCGGACCAGGGAATGAATCCGTGTCTTTCCCATTAGGAGGCAGATTCTTCAACACGGAGCCACCAGGGAAGTTCGTGGCATTTCTCTTTTAGCACTGAGATAGAGGATTGGCTTTAATGGCTCAAATCTACTATTTAAATATTATAAGCAGTGTTTAGTATTGCCCTGAAATATATTAGGCATTCAGTATTTGTTTAATGGATGAATACCAATTGTCATGATAGAGAATATAAAGTCAAATGAATCTATGAGACATAGTTTGCCTGCTAGTTCTCAGATGTCCATATTGAAAAATGGCAAGGAAAATAAGGTGTCTTATTCTTTGTCTTGGAAATGAAAATTGATATGTGATTGAAATTAACATTATTTTGGCAGGTAAGGGAGGGCCGAGAGGAGCTACTCCACGTTCAAGGTCAGGAGGGGCGGCCATGAGGAGATACCCCTCAACCAAGGTAAGAGAAACCCAAGTAAGATGGTAGGTGTTGCAAGAGGGAATCAGAGGGCAGACACACTGAAACCATTATCACAGAAAGCTAGCCAATCTGATCACATGGACCACAGCCTTGTCTAACTCAATGAAACTAAGCCATGCCGTGTGGGGCCACCCAGGATGGTCGGGTCATAGTGGAGAGGTCTGACAGAATGTGGTCCACTGGCGAAGGGAATGGCAAACCACTTCAGTATTCTTGCCTTGAAAACCCCATGAACAGTATGAAAAGGCAAAATGATAGGATACTGAAAGAGTAACTCCCCAAGTCAGTAGGTGCCCAATATGCTACTGGAGATCAGTGGAGAAATACCTCCAGAAAGAATGAAGGGATGAAGCCAAAGCAAAAACAATACCCAGCTGTGGATATGACTGGTGATAGAAGCAAGATTTGATGCTGTAAAGAGCAATATTGCATAGGAACCTGGAATGTTAGTTCCATGAATCAAGGCAAATTGGAAGTGGTCAAACAGGAGATGGCAAGAGTGAGCGTCAACATTCTAGGAATCAGCGAACTAGAATGGACTGGAATGGGTGAATTTAATTCAGGTGACCATTATATCTACTATTGCAGGCAGGAATCCCTTAGAAGAAATGGAATAGCAGCCATCATGGTCAACAAAAGAGTCCGAAATGCAGTACTTGGATGCAATCTCAAAAACGACAGAATGATCTCTGTTCATTTCCAAGGCAAACCATTCAATATCACGGTAATCCAAGCCTATGCCCTAACCAGTAATGCTGAAGAAGCTGAAGTTGAACGGTTCTATGAAGACCTACAAGACCTTTCAGAACTAACACCCAAAAAAAGATGTCCTTTTCATTATAGGGGACTGGAATGCAAAAGTAGGAAGTCAAGAAACACCTGGAGTAACAGGCAAATTTGGCCTTGGAGTATGGAATGAAGCAGGTCAAAGGCTAAAAGAGTTTTGCCAAGAGAACGCACTGGTCATAGCAAACACCCTCTTCCAACAACACAAGAGAAGACTCTACACATGGACATCACCAGATGGTCAACACCGAAATCAGATTGATTATATTCTTTGCAGCCAAAGATGGAGAAGCTCTATACAGTCAGCAAAAACAAGACCAGGAGCTGACTGTGGCTCAGATCATGAACTCCGTATTGTCAAATTCAGACTTAAATTGAAGAAAGTAGGAAAACCACTAGACCTAAATCAAATCCCTTATGATTATACAGTGAAAGTGAGAAATAGATTTAAGGGACTAGATCTGATAGACAGAGTGCATGATGAACTATGGAAAGAGGTTTGTGACATTGTACAGGAGACAGGGATCAAGACCATCCCCATGGAAAAAAAATGCAAAAAAGCAAAATGGCTGTCTGGGGAGGCCTTACAAATAGCTGTGAAAAGCAGAGGAGAAAAGGAAAGATATATGCATCTGAATGCAGAGTTCCAAAGAATAGCAAGGAGAGATAAGAAAGCCTTCCTCAGCGATCAATGCCAAGAAATAGAGGAAAACAACAGAATGGGAAAGACTAGAGATCTCTTCAAGAAAATTAGAGATACCAAGGGAATATTTCATGCAAAGATGGGCTCAATAAAGGACAGAAATGGTATGGACCTAACAGAAGCAGAAGATATTAAAAAGAGGTGGCAAGAATACACAGAAGAACTGTACAAAAAAGAACTTCACGACCAAGATAATCACGATGGTGTGATCACTCACCTAGAGCCAGACATCCTGGAATGTGAAGTCAAGTGGCCCTTAGAAAGCATCATTACGAATAAAGCTAGTGGAGGTGATGGAATTCCAGTTGAGCTATTTCAAATCCTGAAATGATGCTGTGAAAGTGCTGCACTCAATATGCCAGCAAATTTGGAAAACTCAGCAGTGGCCACAGGACTGGAAAAGGTCAGTTTTAATTCCAATCCCAAAGAAAGGCAATGCCAAAGATTGCTCAAACTACCGCACAATTGCACTCATCTCACACGCTAGTAAAGTAATGCTCAAAATTTTCCAAACCAGGCTTCAGCAATACGTGAATCATGAACTTTCTGATGTTCAAGCTGGTTTTAGAAAAGGCAGAGGAACCAGAGATCAAATTTCCAACATCAGCTGGATCATGGAAAAAGCAAGAGAGCTCCAGAAAAACATCTATTTCTGCTTTATTGACTATGCCAAAGCCTTTGACTGTGTGGATCACAATAAACTGTGGAAAATTCTGAAAGAGATGGAAATGCCAGACCACCTGACCTGCCTCTTGAGAAATTTGTATGCAGGTCAGGAAGTAACAGTTAGAAATGGACATGGAACAACAGACTGGTTCCAAATAGGAAAAGGAGTACGTCAAGGCTGTATATTGTCACCCAGCTTATTTAACATATATGCAGAGTACATCATGAGAAAGGCTGAGCTGGAAGAAGCACAAGCTGGAATCAAGATTGCAGGGAGAAATATCAATAACCTCAGATATGCAGAAGATACCACCCTTATGGCAGAAAGTGAAGAGGAACTAAAAAGCCTCTTGATGCAAGTGAAAGAGGAGAGTGAAAAAGTTGGCTTAAAGCTCAACATTCAGAAAACGAAGATCATGGCATCTGGTCCCATCACTTCATGGGAAATAGATGGGAAAACAGTGGAAACAGTGGCTGGCTTTATTTTTTTGGGCTCCAAAATCACTGCAGATGGTGATTGCAGCCATGAAATTAAAAGACGCTTACTCCTTGGAAGGAAAGTTATGACCAACCTAGATAGCATATTGAAAAGCAGAGACATTACTTTGCCAACAAAGGTCTGTCTAGTCAAGGCTATGGTTTTTCCAGTGGTCATGTATGGATGTGAGAGTTGGACTGTGAAGAAAGCTGAGTGCCGAAGAATTGATGCTTTTGAACTGTGGTGTTGGAGAAGACTCTTGAGAGTCCCTTGAACTGCAAGGAGGTCCAACCAGTCCATTGTAAAGGAGATCAGTCCTGGGTGTTCATTGGAAGGACTGATGTTGAAGCTGAAACTCCAATACTTTGGCCACCTCATGCAAAGAGTTGACTCATTGGAAAAGACTCTGATGTTGGGAGGGATTGGGGGCAGGAGGAGAAGGGGACGACAGAGGATGAGATGGCTAGATGGCATCAGCAACTTGATGGACATGAGTTTGAATGAACTCTGGGTGTTAGTGATGGACAGGGAGGCCTGGTGTGCTGCGATTCATGGGGTTGCAGATTCGGACACGACTGAGCGACTGAACTGAACTGACTGAAGGGAGAAGCAGTTCCCCAGTCCACTGGACTAGTGGTTACCTTTTGGTTTTTCTGTTACATATATGTAGACCAGAGAAATATAGAACTCGAACAACTTTACCAAAAGAATTTGGTAAACAGTTAGGGTTTTGGAGCGATTATGTTTATGTGATTTTAGAAAGATATCCCTAGATGGTATATTTAATGGTATAAACACAAAAAGCTAGACAGTCATTTAAATATATTTTGAAATGAGCATATTTTGGGCATTATAGTATGGATATAATTGAAAGCTGGTGCTGTATCCTCATGAGGCTTGGGAAACTAATATTTGATAAAACTCTGTGTAGTAAATCATTTAGGCTTTTCTTTGCTGGAGTGAGGAAGTATTTGGCCTGACTGAAGGTGTTTATGGGGGCTTCCCAGATGTCACACTGGCAAAGAATCCACCTGCCAATGAAGGAGTATCTCTATTTACTAATTGTAGAATCTTAGAGGACAAAGATTTCTGAAAAATTATTATTTATCGCAATTGGACAAATCATAATAGAAAGGGCCCAGCAGATCTATGGGTCAAAATACTGTTTATGTCCAAGGCTAGGATGATTAGGGTCAGGACGCAGGTATATAGAGGCTCAAATGCGATAGAAGGCAGGTATCCAGCCCCGAGGCATTGAAGTCACAAGAATGCCTCAGTTCTGAGATACAGAGGACCATAAAAATTGAGATATAAATCAACTGGCCTTCCCTCGTGGCTCAGTGGTAAATTATCTGCCTGTCAATGCAGGAGATGCAGTTTTGACTCTTGAGTTGGGAAGATTCCATAGAGAAGGGAATGGCAAACAACTCCAGTATTCTTGCCTGGGAAATCCCATGGACAGAGGAACATGGCAGGCTGCAGTACATGGGGTTGCAAAAAAGCTGGACTTGACTTCACAACTGAACAATGACAACATATATACCCATTGCTTAAAATGCTTATTGGTCCAGTAAAAATAATAGACCAGAAGTTAGGGGAAAGAGGTTTGTAGGCCCAACTGTTAATCAGGCTTAGCTGACTGTAGGAATAGGGTTCCAGGCATTTTGGGTGATGGAATGGCCAAAATATATTAACCTTCCACCACACGTTCTTGTGATATGACTTCAGGTGTACTGATTTTGCAAATCTCTTACCAAGCATAGTATTTGCTTTTTAGCCGTCACTATAAGCTGCTCTCTTTTTCTTGTAGCAAGAAGTATGGTGTTTTTTTCATTCACACTACTCCAAATATTAACACATCAAGTATACTGCTTTTCAAGTCCTTTCCTAAGTTAATTTATTCATTCATTCACTACATATTTATTACTCAACAATCATATGGCAGGTTTAATGACAGGGTCTGGGAATGCAGTGTTAATCAAGCATGGGTAGAATGGTTTTGTTCACACAGCAGCACTGCCTATTCTGTCTTAGTAACAGTTCCTCTTTCCATTGGAGGAAATTGCCCCTCCCCCGTTCCAATTCTGGTAGAGCTGCCTGTCATAGGACCCCCTGACCCAGGAGGTAAGGCTGGGAATGTGCCCCAAGACTGATGTTAGTTGTTCGTCCCCTTGGCTACAGTGATTGATCCAAGCATCAGTTCAATCCCAGAGCATTGGCCCAAATCCAGCGCTTCACCCTTAGATTTTATACTTGAACTCCAGGAGAGAGAGATTCTTTTTCTTTCATGATCTTTAAATCAAGATGATGTAAACCTCGAGCTGTTAATAGCCACACCACGCACCATCTTCTGACAGACTCATGGAGGAAGTTCTGTGCAATGAGAAAGAAGAAGAATAACGTACAGAGAGAAGTGCACATGAAAGAGAGATGAGGAGATAACAGAGACAACAGGGAAGATGAAGGGGACAGAGGGAGAAGACTAGCATATAGAGCAAAGCACAGGTGAGAGACAGATGGAGGAGACTTGACACCTGCAAGCAAGGATTAGGAATATATATATATAGCTATTAAATCCGATTTTAGCATTAGTTTCAGTAGCTTTTTTCCTCATTTGTACAAAAAGAGATCTGACTACTATTAAACAGACACAGTTTCTGCCCTCAAGGAAAGTCTCCTGGGGGAGATCCAGAGGTAGGAGGGCAAAGCCAAGGTGGTGGGGTAGGTGCTGCGATTGGGAAATACAAGTGTGGGGAACGCATAGACAAGGCGGCAGAACCTTCGGTGAGGACTCCCCTGAGAAAATGTCGTTTAAGCTAGTGCAGTTGGAGAGAACCTCATGTTTGAAGTTCTCAAGGCAAAAGACTGGAAAACACATTGGAAAAAGTGCAAGAAGGTCTGGAGGGAAGTCAGCAAGGGAAGGATGTTGAGAGAGGACTCTGGAGAGATAAATGAAGGACAGATTTTGAGGAACCTCATAAACTGTTGAGTTTTAAATATCGATGAAAGAGAAATAGACGTATCACCAGTATTTATTCATGCACTTATTTGATTTGTGTAAAGTACTAATTATACCCTGGACTTTGGGCTGGAAGTACAGGCCAGAATACAAAAGTTTGTTTACAAAGAACTCACGGTCCAATGCCTTTTCTTTGATCTATGTATCTAAAACCCTCATATTTCAATTTCTAGGTCCTTTATGTTTTCTTTTACTTTTTAAAAAATCTTTTTATTTTGTATTGGGGTATAGCTGATTAACAATGTTGTAATAATTCCAGGTAAACAGCAAAGGGACTCAGCCATACATACCCATGGATCCATTCTCCCCCATACTCCCCTCCTATCCAGGCCGCTGCATAATATTGAGCAGGGTTCCCTGTGCTATACAGTAGGTCCTTGCGAGTATCCACTGTAAGTATGGCTGGCAGAGGAAAAGTATCAAATGACACCCCTTATATGTGGAATCTAAAAAGAAATGATACAAATGAACTTACGAAACAGAAAGAGACTCACAGACTTAGAAAACGAACTTATGGTTGCTGGGGAGAAGGGATAGTTAGGAAGTTTGGGATGGACATGTATCACTGCTTTATATTTTCTCTTCTCAATCAGTATTACTTTATCAAGATGGTCAAGAACAAACATTAAAATTCCTGTAAGATTGCTAAAATATATTATGACTTAGAATTCTTGGTTCCTCAGTTTTTTCGACTAATATAGATTCAATGGGTTCAGATGGCTCCTTCAGGGAATATGGGAATTTATGTGTGTGTACTCAGTCATCTCTGATTCTTTGTGACCCCATGGACTTCCAGACTCACCTGTTAATGGAATTTTCAGGTAAGAAGACTGGAGTGGGTTGCCATTTCCTACTCTAGGGAATCTTCCTGACCCAGGGATTAAAACCACGTCTCTTGCATCCCTTGCATTGGCAGGCAGATTTGTTATCACTGGACCATGTAGAAAGCCCAGGGAATTTGTAAGGAGTATTTTATGTTAATGAATGATGCTTTTCCCCCCTCATTTTTAGATTTTGTTGAATATTCTAGTGGACAAACTCAATGATAAACTCTCAAGTTTTATATTTGAGCGTGCAAGAAAGTAATAACATTCCATACTCAGTGGCCCCAATCTATGTAGATAGGTGCATTGAATGTTTTATGTTAAAAATTATCCATTAAATTGGTCAGTTCAATTTCTGAAACAAATTGCAGATTAATTCTTTTATTGGCAGAGGTAATTGTTAAAATAGCATGTCATAAATTACACTTGTCTTTGTTCAGTGAACATAGTAAAATACTTGTGTAGGAATTCACACAGCTAATATGTGTCTCTAACTTTACTTTTTTAATCTGTATACCCTGGAGCAAAGGAGGTAAGATTGGTAAACTAATCAGTGGTGAGGGTAAAATTACCCAGACTAAGACTTCTCCTTAATGAAAATCTCTTTATTGCCTCTTTCATCTAATGGCAGGAATGCTGAGAAGTAAAGCCTTGCCATCACACCTCAAGACGAGAGCTGTTGAGCTCTTGATTAGATGGGGGCCAGTCCTGCTATTCACCTCTGTCTCAGGCAGGCACTCGTCAACTGAAGTGGTGAAATAATGACCACAATGCTATTATTAATCTAAAGATTGCATTTGCAGTTAAAAAAAAAAAAAGATTTCTAAGACTAGAAGGGACCTAGAAAGGACATTTAACTAAATCTTAGAGAAATAACCATCGATCCTGCTTTTCAGGGTTTTCAGAAGAAGGCCATATCTATCTTTTTTCTGTAAGAAGTATTTCAGAATTTAATACTTGGTATTGTCAAAAGATGCGTTGCTTCTTCATTCATTCACATACTCACTAATTCAACAATTTTGTGAATAGGGCCTACTGTGTATTAGGTAATAAGGCAAATGTGATTCTACAACTTTCAGGGAATTTATAATCTAGTAAGAAAGAAGAGCAATAGAACAAAATATGATAAATAATGATAAATGTTATGATAAGCAATGTATAGGGTTGACAGAAGCCCATAATGGGCATTTCGTACCTGGTCTAGGGGGTTGGGGAAGGATTGTTGGAGGAAGTAAGTTTTAAGCTGTGTTGGAAGCAAAAATAAGGGTTTCCAGTTGAGGTTGGGGCAGATCAGGGCATGGGGGAAAAAAGAATTTTCTAGGCTGAGGAACAGTATCATGAAGACATGAAGGTAAAAGATTTCAGGTTACATTCTAGGATTTTGATTACCTTGCTGCTGCTAAGTCACTTCAGTCGTGTCTGACTCTGTGCGACCCCATAGACGGCAGCCCACCAGGCTCCCCCATCCCTGGGATTCTCCAGGCAAGAACACTGGAGTGGGTTGCCATTTCCTTCTCCAGTGCATGAAAGTGAAAAGTGAAAGTGAAGTCGCTCAGTCGTGTACGACTCTTAGCGACCCCATGGACTGCAGCCCACCAGGCTCCTCCATCCATGGGATTTTCCAGTTTAAAAAAGGACTTTTTATGGGAGATAGTATTCCTATGTTTTTTCCAGGGTCATGCTTCACTAACATTCCAAAAGTTTTATAAATTGGTTATGCTCTTTTCCATGCTTGTTGGCTGGTGGGATTCCACCAGTGGTCTGGGCTTTGGTTTCTGTAGGACTTGGAAGTAGGCATGTGGGCAAAGCTCTCTATCTGGGGATCTGGTAAAGTTAGGGCTCCAGGATGACAGAACCCTAATGGAGAAGAGGTGGTGATTAAGAGTGCACGCTCTAGGAACTTCTCCTATTTCTCCTATGGTTCAGTGGTTGAGAATCTGCCTTGCTATGCAGGGGGCATGAGTTCAATACCTGGTTGGGGCACTAGAATCCCTTGTGCAGCAGAGCAGCTAAGCCCGTGCACCTCAACTAGAAAGAGTCCATGGACCGCAATGAAACATCTGCATGATGCAATGAAACTCCCGTGTGCTGCAGCTAAGTAAATTAATATTTTTTTTCAAAAGAGTGTAAAGCCCTAGCCTAGAAACTCAATTCTGTGTTTCTAAAACCTGTGACTCTGGACAAGTTAACACAAATTTACAACTTATTTCCCACATACATTTAACATGGAAACCATAATAAAAAATACCTTTCTCATAGGTTTATTATGATGATTCAAAGAATTAGGGAAAGAAGCACATTTGGTAAATGCTAGTTGCTGTTGTTTTTGTTGTCGTTAGTCCTGTCTCATCTGATTCCAAGGGATAGGCCAAGCCAGTTTAATTATGGTTACTGAAAGAAGCTGTCATTTCTTATTCTCTGCTCTTGAGATTTATTTCAGAATCATGGTATCTTGTCCCCAGACTTTGATTTTTACCATCCCAGCCACAGGCGGCCCATAAGTTGCCAGATGTATGGCTCTAATTTAAAACCCCTGGGTGTGTGTTTGTCATTAATTTGGGAGACTATTTGAATGTTGGAAACTTCAAGTCTAATTAGCATCTGGTAAGGTGTGTGTGTTTTTGACAGCATAAGCCTGAAATATGGCTTTCCCCCAAAGTGTGAGAGAAGATGGGAAGCGTGTCATCAAAGCTCTTTAGTGACAAACACAATGACATCTGCTTTTTAGATCTGGACCCTGTTTTTTTCAGAATCGGAACTTAATGCATTATATATATATTTTTCTTCTTAAGGAAGACTAGTGAAAGCTGACCTGAGCAGACCGTAATCAGGAAGTCCTGATTGTTTAAATGGTAGGGAGGTCATGAAAATACAGGAAGGGAAAACCACATGCTCAGATCCCTAATTCTAAGCCCCGGTGGAATATGAATAGGCTCTTATTTATACATACTGGTCTCAACCCTGCGACTACCTCGGCTAAGGGGCAGAAAGGCCCCCATTTCAAATTACCAGGCATCTGCTGCTAATGACTGTATTCAGTTATAGTACATATGGCAGGTGAATGTTCCTCTCTCTGACTTGTTCCTGCTATTATCCAGATAGCTACCCTTGTTTTTCTTTTTGCCTTTTTTTCCCCCTTGCTAAAATCACAGAGCTGAGAAAAGTAGTAGCAAGCCATCGGGACCTGCTAATCAAATCTGAGAGAACAAGGCTCCAATCTCAGCTCATCATATGACTTAAGAGGCCCTCATTTAGACAGGACCTGAAAAGTCCCTTCTGAAGCCTTTACAAAGTGAGAATAATCTTCATTAAGTGCTACAGATTTCACAGGAAGAAAAAAAAATAGATTAGGGGCCTGTCATTGGAAAGATAATTAATGTGCTGGAGAGAAGTATAGGCAATAGAAAGAAAAATTTCTCCATAATAAGATAAGAAAAAAATTTACAACAGCCAGGGTGGACTGCGATTAAATGTTAAGAAGCAGTTCCTGCTGGTTTGAGTTTTACAGTGTAATTACAGAGAGGGAGACAGACAGAGATAGAGAGACAGGGGGCAGAGAGGAGAGACAGGGAAAGAGAAAGTGGGGGAAAGAGAAAGAGAAGGGAGAGAGAGGGAAGGAGACAGGGAGAGAAGAGACACATATTCATACACACAAAGGAAATGCCTTACAAAGGAAATGCCTTACCTACACAAAATATAATCTCAGGGTCAAAAGGTATGGTAAAGGACTTTGTCGTTGGGTTGATATTTATTCCTCTGCGGGACCTAAAAAGATGGTATCTTTTACTATGTTAAAGTCCTCTAAAACATTTTGCTAAATCTCCTTTCAATATATTCTTGGTCAAAATATTGTTGTGGGCTGGGAAATTATTTTGAAATTATTTTCCAAGTTCCTTTATAGCTGAAGAAGTCTTAGACAGCAATTTTTCTCCACTGTTTAATTCAGCTATCTTACTGCTCACAGTTCTTGCTGAAACTGGTGTTATTTCAGGCCCTGAAGCAAGTGGTCCTTTGCCCCTTTTCTAATTTCCTCCTTTCCAGACAGCAGGAGTTGGCTTTTTATCAAGGAATCAAATGCCCACCCAATGGGCCTGCTGGGACTTTTCCCGATCAAAACGTTTCTTTCCTACGAATGTGTAATCATTTGCAAGTGAGTACACGGCCCAAAACCTATTGATAGGAAACGTTGGAAGAGCCAGCTCTTTTTTTCTGTGATGCTAGATGTATCTTCGACACAAATAATTAATCATTATGATTCACTGCTATTTATTTAATTAGAATTGCAGTAAAAATTTGAAAGTGGGGTGAAAGGGAAGGTTATCCCTGTATTATGGTGGTGTGTTCATGTATGTTCAGTTGTGTCTGACTCTTTGCAACCCCATGAACTGCAGCCCACCAGGCTCCCCTGCCCATGGGATTTCCCAGGGGAGCCTGTCCATGGGATTTCCCAGGCAAGAATACTAGAGTGGGTTGCGATTTCCTCCTTCAGGGGATCTTCCCAACCCAGGGATGGAACCCACTTTACCTGCATCTCTTGCTTCGGCAGGCAGATTCTTGACCACTGCGCCACTTGGAAAGCTTATTTTGGTGGACCTGTACTGAATTTAGAATCAAGTCCTAAACTTTGCATTTCAATTGTGTTCTATCCAACTGAAATACACATTTGTATATTTGTCTGGCTCCATATTATGCCCCAAAACTCTAAAAATGAAGATGATAGTATTGCTTTATGGTTTGCTAGAGGAGATAGAAACAACGTCAATAAAATGAAATGGTCATAGGACAGGATGAATGAAGCACAGCAGTGCAGGGAAGCAAGCAGGGCTCCCTGGGGGTGTGTGTCCATTCGGATTTCATGGAGGGGGGGCCCTGGGTTCTGTGCTTGAAGAACTGAGTAGGATTCACCTGGGTGAAAAATGTTAATAGGAAAGGCCATTTCACTATTTGCTGAATTATTTCATGAAAAAAACCAGATGTGATCATGGTGTTCTTTTGCTCCAAGGATTCCAACGAACTCACATTATTTAGAGAATAAAAGCCCTAAATACTTTGAAGCCATTTTGTAACATGTATTTGTCAAAATGAAGTTTTTCTAGTGTCCTTGAGGGCAGCTTCTATGCACCAAAAAGACTATTTGTGATTCTTCTGGATTTACATATTAATATTTGACATATTACAGATCCAACTTAATTTTTCCTCATTTTTTTTACATTCAACTTAGAAATCTTATTATCCTATTAAAAATGTAGCCTATTTCAACAATCACTTTCAAGGGGATCTTTAAACCCACTTAATTAAAATTGTTTAAACATTTTAAACTGAATTTATAAATTTAAAATACTTGATTTTTTTTAAAGATCCTAAACTATCTGATTAACAAGTAGAATCTAAGTTCTTAAAGTGAAATTGAAGTCACTTAGTCGTGTCTGACTCTTTGAGACCCCATGGATTGTAGCCAACCAGTCTCCTCCGTCCAGGGGATTCTCCAGGCCAGAATACTGGAGTGGGTTGCCATTTCCTTCTCCAGAGGATCTTCCCGACCCAGGGATCAAACCCGGGTCTCCCGCATTGTAGGCAGACGCTTTACCATCTGAGCCACAAAATAAACTTTCAAAAATGATGAGATTTAAATTTATTAAATGTCTTGATGCTAAAATTCTCTTTGGCCTTTGAAATTAAAGTAAAAAAGTTTAATAAATTATCTAATATAGTTTAAATGAGAATCACAGGACTAACCCATTGGATTCCAATATGCCAAACTCTCTTGTGATTTAAAAATATATAAAATAACAAGTATACCCAGATTGTGTCTCTGTGTAACTTCTAAATTAATACTGTGAGTTTAGTTTACTTCATTGTTTATATATTTATGTCTAAATTCTCTAGGTTTATAGGACACTTACCCACTGTAACAGAGATTGATAGCTGCCATCCAGTTTTCAGTCTCTCATTCTTCCTTAGTAATAGATCTTGATTTTATTCAGGGCAGCAGCAGGTCAGATAAATTCTGTGTTACAACATTTTTGCGTCCAGGAGTGGCCATGAGCCCAACATCTGGCTAGTGACATGGCAGTGTTGTGTGGGACTTGTAGGAAAGCTCTGTGCGTGTATGCTCAGTCACCCCTCTTTGTGACCCCATGGACTGTAGCCTGCCAGGCTCCTCTGTCAATGGAGATTTTCAGGCAAGAATAATGGAATGGGTTGCCATTTCCTTCTCCAGGGGATCTTCCTGATGCAGGGATCAAACCTGCATCTCTGTGTCTCTTGCATTGGCAAGCGGATTCTTTACCACTGTGCTACCTGGGAAGCCCTTATAAGAAAATGATTTATTGGGGAATAGTTATTTAACCTATATACGAAGCACATCATGAGAAATGCCTGGCTGGATGAGTTATAAGCTGGAATCAAGATAGGTGGGCGAAGCATCAACAACCTCAGATATGCAGATGATACCACTCTAACGGCAGAAAGCAAAGAGGAACTAAAGAACCTCTTGATAAGGGGGAAGAAGGAGAGTGGAAAAGGCAGCTTAAAACTAAATATTAAAAAATTAACATCATGGCATCCAGCCCCATTACGTCATGGTAAAGAGAGGGGGAAAGGTGGAAGTAGTGACAGATATCCTCTTCTTGGGCTCTAAAATTACTGCAGATGGTGACTGCAACCATGAAAACCAGAAGATGATTGCTTCTTGGCAGGAAAGCAATGACAAATCTAGACAGTGTATTGAACAAACAGAGACATTACTCTACCGACAAAGGCCCGTATAGTCAGGGCTATGGTCTTCCCAGTGGTCATGTACGGGTGTGAGAGCTGGATTGTAAAGAAGACAGAGTGTCAAAGAACTGATGCCTTCAAACTGTGGTGCTGGAGAAGACTTCTGAGAGTCGCTTGGACAGCAAGGAAATCAGTCAATCTTAAAGGAAATCAACCCTGAATACTTATTGGAAGGACTGATGCTGGAAGCTCCTGTATTTTTGTCACCTGATGTGAACAGCCAACTCATTGGAAAAGTCCCCGATGCTGGGAAAGATTGAGGGCAGAAGAAGAGAGCGTCAGAGGATGAGATGGCTGGATGGCATCACCAATGCAATGGACATGAACTTGGGCAAACTTTGGGAGATGGTGAGGGACAGGGAGGCCTGGCATCCTGCAGTCCATGAGGTCGCAAAGAGTCGGACACGATTGGGCGACTGAACAACAACAAAGTCATTTTTTAAAAATATCTTTGCCTTTCTTCTTTCTTCCAGCTACCATCTTGGACAACCAGATGACTTTGAGGATGAAAATAGAAAGAACCTGGGTGATCGTATTAGTTCACTAGGGCTGCCATAACAAAACACCACAGAAAAACAGAAATTAACTTTCTCACAGTTCTGGAGGGTAGAAGTCCCAGGTCAGCGTGTCAGCAGATTTGGTTTCTTCTTAGGCCTCTCTTCTTCGCTCGGAGATGGTACTCACAGTGTTGCCCTTCCCTTGGTGTGTTGTCTGTGGCCTCATCTCCTCTCCTTACAAGGGCACTAGTCATATTGAGTTCAGGTCCACTCAGAGGATCTTATTTTACTTTAACTTCCTCTTTAAAGGCTCTTTATCCAAACACAGTCACTTTCTAAATTCCTAGGGTGTTAAGATATCAACATAGGAATCCTAAAGGGTCACAGTCCAGCCTATTACCATTGTTATGGACTGCATGTCCGTGTTCCCTCAGGACTGATGTATAGGACAGTCTTTTGGACTCTGTGGGAGAGGGAGAGGGTGGGATGATTTGGGAGAATGGCATTGAAATATGTATAATATCATATATGAAATGAGTCGCCAGTCCAGGTTCGATGCACGATACTGGATGCTTGGGGCTGGTGCACTGGGATGACCCAGAGGGATGGTATGGGGAGGGAGGAGGGAGGAGGGTTCAGGATGGGGAACACATGTATACCTGTGGCGGATTCATTTTGATATATGGCAAAACCAACACAATATTGTAAAGTTAAAAAATAAAATTAAATTAAAAAAAAAAATAAAAATACTTTCCTATTAAAAAAAAAAAAAGATTTATGTGTTGAAGCCTAACTTCCAATGTGGTAGTGACTGGAGGGGCTTTGGGAGGAATTTTGCCCTGGGATTGGAGCCCTTATAAATGGGGTTAGTGTCCTTGTAACTTGAGACACAAGAAAGCTTGCCTCATGTCTCTGCTCTCAGCCATGTGAGGAAAACAGGGAAAAGGTGGCTGAGAGAAACCAAGAAGCAGGATCTCATCACTCTGCCAGAGCCTTGACCTTGAACTTCCCAGCTTCCAGAACTGTGAGAAATAGAGTTTGCTGTTTAAGGTCCCCATCTACAGTAGTTTCAGTATAGCAGCTTGAACTAAGTCAAGAGCACTGTAAGAACTGACAGAATTTTACCAAATCATGGAGGTGAAGAATGGCTCCATAGAAATGAATATAGATGTGAAGAACAGAGATTAACCAGTGAACATTAAACAAGGTGCAAAATTTCGGGGTCATGTGTTGAAATCATAAAGTGTGCTCAGGTGTGTCTGACTCTGCAGCCCCATGGACTGCAGCTGGCCAGGCTTCTCTGCCCATGGACTTTGCTGGGCAAGACTACTGGAGTTGGGTGCCATCCCCACCCAGGGATCAAACCGTGTCTCTTGTGTCTCCTGCATCGGCAGGTGGATTCTTTACCACTAGTGCCACGTGGGAAGCCCCTGAAATCATACAGATTTCACTGTGGAATTATGTTAGAAATCAATATCAAAAGATATTTGAAAATAACCCACATATTTTCAAGTGCAATGTGACATTTACCAAGAGAGATCTTTGAATAAGTCATGTGTTCCAGTGTCTCCTAGTGTATAGTCTATGAGAACTTGAAAAGAACTTGTAGCCTCCTGTTGTGTGAAAATAGTATAAATCTTAATTATGTTGAATTCGTTCATGGTGCTTTTCAGGTCTACTATATCTTTCTACTTTTCTGTATATTCATTCTATTAATTTTTGAGAGTTTGATATTGAAACTGCAACTAAAAAATCTTAATTTATCTACTTAAAAATAATTATAATATATCGTGGACCTATATACGTAACTTTGTTCTATATTTTCCAAGTCTCCTATAAATGTGTTATTCTTTCATAATTTAAATAATAAAAAAGAAAGAGAAAAAAAGGAAATTACCCATTGAAGATTGGGTGGTAGAGAAAGTACAGTCCAGGAGGAGAACATGGTGAGAACAAAGGCCCATGGGAGACAGAAGGGCACGTAGACAGGAGGGCATGTGACTTGGTGACAGAGAGGATGTGGAGTGAGGGCCTGAGGGTCAGGCGGGGCAGAGATTCCTGTCTCACCAAAGAGCAATAGAAACCTCTTGATTGCTTGAAACACGGGTGGCATGATCAGATTTGCATTTTGAAAAGGTTACACGGACTGTAGTTTGGAGAACAGACTGGAAGGATGCCAGAATCAATGGGGAAAACAATATAGAAAAAATAAAAGAAAAGGCAGAGGACTGGGTCTAGAGAGGGCCAATATTTTATCATTGGGGAAGGAAGGATGAAGCTATGGACATCCTTTTCCAAGAAGTTCTCTAGGTGGGAGAAGGTAAAAGAAAAATAAGTAGCTGAAGAAGGACATGGGATTCAGATTTTCTTTTTTTAATTAGATAGACATAAGCATTTTATTTTTTAAGTATTTTATGTATTTGTTTATTTGGCTGCTCTAGGTCTTAGTTGCGTGGAATCATCAATCTTTGTTCTGGCATATGGACTCTTTAGTTCACCATGAGAACTCTTACTTAGCTGGGGGCACGTGGAATCTAATTCCCTGACAAAGGACTGAACCTGGGCCCCCTGCCTTGGGAGCACGCAGTCTTAGCCACTGGACCATTAGGGAAGTCCTGACATCAACATTTTAAAAATTTGGTAAGAAGCCACTGTGGAAAATGGTTTGCCAGTCCCCAGAAAGTTTAACGCTGAATTAGCAAATGACCCAGTAATTCCACCCTAGGTGTACATGCAAAAAAATAAAAAATGGGTGGTCAAACAAAAATTTGCACACAAATGATCATAGCAGCACTGCTTACAGCTGCCAAAAGGTGGAAACAACCCAAATGTCTATCAACTGATGAATGGATAAGCAAAATGTTGTATAATCCCTACAAAGAATTTTACTCAGCATGAAAAAGGAATTAAGTTTTGATATTTACTACAATAAAAGACTCTGATGCTGGGAGGGATTGGGGGCAGGAGGAGAAGGGGACGACAGAAGATGAGATGGCTGGATGGCATCACTGACTCGATGGACGTGAGTCTGAGTGAACTCCGGGAGTTGGTGATGGACAGGGAGGCCTGGCGTGCTGCGATTCATGGGGTCGCAAAGAGTCGGACACGACTGAGAGACTGAACTGAACTGAACTGAAGTGGACTTTGAAAGTATTATGCTGGTTGAAAGAAACCAGACATAAAATGTCACATATCATATAATTTCATTTATAGGATATAGGCAGAATAGCTAAATTTATAGAGATATAAAACAGAAAAACAGTGGTTTCCAGGGATTGTAGGAAAGGAAATGGGGAATGATTGCTAAATGGATAAGGAGTTTCTTTGGAGGGTTATGGAATACTTGGAACTAGACAGAGGTAGTGGTCGTCTAACATTGTGAACGTACTAAAGTGACCCTATTGTACACTTTAAAATAGTTAATTTTATGTTACATTAATTTTGCCTCAATTAAAAAAAGCAGAAAGATGAGGTATTGGGAAGACTGCAGATGGAAAGCAGGGAGAAGCGTTAATATGGAGTGGTAGGGGTTTATGGATGGGGCTTCCCTGGTGACTCAGATGCTAAAGAATCTGCCTGCAATGTGGGAAATCCAGGTTTGATCCCTGGGTGGGGAAGATCTTCTGGAGAAGGGAATGTCAACCCACTCCAGTGTTCCTGCCTGGAGAAATCCATGGACAGAGGAGCCTGGTGGCCTATAGTCCATGAGGTCGCAAAGAGTTAGACATGACTGAGCAGCATCACAATAATAATAATAGGGGTTTACAGTGGCCCTAGTGGTAAAGAATCTGCCTGCCAATGCAGGAGATGCAAGAGACGTGGGTTTGATCCATGGGTTGGGAAGATCCTGTGGAGGAGGAAGTGGAAACCCACTCCAGTATTCTTGCCTGGAAAATTCCACGGACAGAGGAGCCTGGTGGGCTACAGTCTATGGGGTCACAGAGAGTCAGACGCAACTAGGCGCAGGGCAAAGCACAGAAATGGTTGTCCAACACTGTGGACATACTAGCTGTGACTCAGCTGTACACTTTAAAATAGCTAATTTTCTGTTACATGAACTTCACCTCAATTTTTTTTTTTTTAAAAAAGGAAAAGATGAGTTATTGGGAAGACTCTTGTTAAAAAACAGAGAGAATTAATCCAGACTGATAACTCTGAGAATTTGTGAAGAAGGAGGATTAAAGCAAAAGTGGAGAGATTCACCTAAAACAAGTTTGCGTAATGGCTCCTTTATATTGTAACAGGAAGGAAGTAAAAATGATGGGCAGATATAGGTGGGTTTGTGCATTGGTTATCAACGAGTTGAGGAGAGATCTACATATTATGGCATCTATTATATGATGTGAGATCGCTATGTGCTGAGGACAAAACAGAAGGTTAGGTTAAAGTTTAAGGAGAATTAAAAAAAACTTTTTGAAAAAGTCATTAGAGGAAAGTAGGAGAGTGTAGATCAGAGGTAAAATAGAGCTGGTTAGTTCACAGCCTGTTTGAGATTGAGCTTTGTTGTTGTTCCACCCCCCCCCCCCTCCACCCCGGCTATATTTAGATACTTAGGTACAGGCATGAAGAAAGACTTGGACAACTCATATTAGGGTTTTGCTGGCCTTATATGATGAAAAGATAGTATAGGAAGAGATGTTGACAAGAGGGCTGCTGAAACAATGAGTCATGAAATGAGATTATCTCAGGAGGGAAATGAGGAAAGGAAAGTGTTGATTAAATAGCAGAAAATAGAGGGATCTATACACCATAAGTGCTAACAAGGTTAAATAAAGGCCAGGGGGTACTTAGTCAAGAACATCAAATATAGGAGAGTCATAGAGTAAAAAAGTAGTATGGGAATTAATGACCTTGGTTATAAAACAGAGAATTAATGATTTTAGTTATGAAACAGGTGATGACAGGAAAGAGGGACTGAATGGAATGGATAAGAACCTGAATAAGGCCAAGATGCTAAAACTCTGGATGTTGGATGGGCCAACTGGTCATCCATGTAGACAGAGATCATTCAAGCTTTCATCAGGGCTTGGATAAAGATCAAGTGTGGGGTTACATAACAAAACCTTTGATTAAAGAAAGGGAATAACAAGGTGGTGGCTTGAATAAAGATGGATTGATTACATATTATTAAAGTCAAATGGAATTGGTCTTACTGAGAAGGATCTGAGAAGACAGAAGAAGAATGTTCTGAATGCAACAATGGGGAGACATGACATTTTCCCTACCTGGTCTCACTACCTCTTGGCCCTAGAACTGCTGGGACATGAGGTAATAAACAGTGACCTATGAGTCCTAAAGGAAATCAGTCATGAATATTAATTGGAAGGACTGATGCTGAAGCTGAAGCTCCAATACTTTGGCCACCTGATGCAAAGAGCTGACTCATTTGAAAAGACCCTGATGCTGGGAAAGATTGAGGGCAGGAGGAGAAGGGGATGACAGAGGATGAGATGGTTGGATGGCATCACCGACGCAATGGACATGAGTTTGAGTAAGCTCTGGGAGTTGGTAATGGACAGGGAAGCCTGGGGTGCTGCAGTCCATGGGGTTGCAAAGAGTCGGATAGGACTGAGTGGCTAAACTGAACTGAATGAGTGTGTTGCTGGAGAAGGAAATGGGAACCCACTCCTGGCAGGCGACTGTCTACTGGGTCGCACAGAGTTGGGCACAGCTTAGCGACAAAACAACAGAACAAGTGTGTTGCCGAGAAACAGTGTCATAGAAGCAGAGACACATTTTGATTAAAGCAGCAAGGTGTGGGAAACCCTTGAAAGGGGGCTTGAGGGTATTGACTGTGTATCAGACAGGGACCCATGGTCAAGAAAATGAAGCTACCCCATGGCTTTCATACTGCGGGAATTTAATTCATGGAGTTGGTTCCAAAAGTTTTTGGCAGGATTGGAGGAACAAAAGGAGAGAGGTGAGGAGTCTAAAGGTGGAAGCAGATTCTTAGAGGTCAGAAGCTGCTAATGACTGTGAACCAGCCTTTGCTGCTCCTCTCCAGGGCTGCACTCCCTGATCTCACTGCCATTGTCCCAGTTGCCAACAACCATCACACCATCAGAGCCAGAAGTAAGAAACTGCTTCCTCCCTCCCACCTTCTGTTCTTCACTATCTTCCATTGGCAGAAGGAAGCCAGCTGGCAGGGAACCTGCAAAAATATGTTTGCAATCTCCCAAGCCCAGCAGTGTACATCCAAGTGTAGACGGAGAGGTGTGGGCAGAGAGAAAGCATTGAGTTACTGGCAGGGGGAGGGCTTCCTGGCTACGGATCAGCCATTCCAGGGGGCACAGGACTCGAATGGTGACATGCGGTGGTAACTCGGTCAGGGGCAAAGTAGGAAGGATAATAGGAAGCATGCCCCACCCCAGCTCTTCACTGAAGACCTGACGGTGCGGAACTGAATAGAAGAAGATGTGGGTATCTTGCCGCCACCGCTTCTCCTCACCCACTCGCAGCTCTGTCCTCATTCCTGTCCTCGTTCCTTTGCGTGGATGAACTTGCCATGATTTGTAACTGAAGCCATTCTCATCTCTTCACTCACCTCAAGGACATCACTCTACAATTGTTTCCTTATCCTCTAGCGTTATCATTTCTTTCATGGTACGATTTCTCTCATTTAAAAAGTAAGAAAAGAAAGAAAGAGGAGAAGGAAGGAAGAAACCCCTCTCCTGACCCCAGTGACCTCTGTCACTTCTTTCTGACCCCACCCCCCTGCTTCACCTTGAACCAAACACATCTCTTATACTTCTAGATCAAGCAATTGAATTTTCATTTTTTTTTGAAAGGTTGCGGGATGTGTTTGACTTCTTTTCTCTCTGTCTTTTTTAATGGTTTTATTTTATTCATTTTTTGAGATGGACCATGTTAAAAGTCTTTATTGAATTTGTTACAATATCACTTCTCTTTTATGCCTTGGTTCTTTGGCTGTGAGGCACGTGGGACCCCAGCTTCCCGACCGGGGATTGAACCCACGCCCCCCTGCACTGGAAGGTGAACTCTCAACCACTGGACTGCGGGGAAGCCCGCTATTTTATGTTATTTCCTTGTCTTTTGTTTTTTTGAGTGCACCATGTGGCTTGTGGGATCTTAGTTCCCTGAGCAGGGATCGAACCCAGGCCCACTGCAGAGAAAGTGCCCTGCCCTAACTGCTGGGCCACCAGGGAACCCCCTCATTTATTTTCTTAATTTACTCCTGAGAAAGACCATCCAACAGTTAATGCTGGTGAAGGAGAATATCTTAATCCATGAACTGTTCTTAGTGTAAGTCAAGTTCTCTTGGACGTGATGCTTGTTTGGTTAGGAATATGGAAATTGAACTCCAAGTTCTGAATTTTATGCTGAAAAATCTAGCCTTCTGAAATGCATTTATATCTGGTAGGAGAATCTGAGGTATATATTATTTTCCCTGAGCTGTGTACTTTTTTTTTTTTTTTTAACCTCATAAAGGGCAGAATCGTTTGTGTGTCCGTTTGAGTTGTTTGGAAAATGTATTTCTGTACCTCTTCTGTGTCTGTTGCTTTGGTTGCGTTTGGGTGATTAGTGAATTCTCCTCCTGTTCGTTAAGGAGGTGGGTGTGCGCCCCTTGACTGTACTCTTCGCTCACAGCCCCGCCTCCTACCTCTGGGACTCACCAGGGGGGATGTGTGTCCGGGAGAGAAAGGGTGCGGGCAGAGAGAGAGCAAGAAAGAGCAATAACAGAGATGGAAAGTATGCCTGAAGGCGGGCGGGAGAGAGGTTGGAAGAAAAGCTCTGAAAGAAATCCGAGAGGCCAGCTTTCAGGGTAGAGAGCAGCTGTACCGCATATTGCTTTCTGACGAATCCGCTGAAAGGCTTCATAAAAGTCCTCAACCCTTTCAGCAAGTATGTTTTTCGGTTTTGTCTTTTTCTTCTGAAAAGCACATAATGGGGTGAAGAAGGCAGTGTTTAATTAAGGGAAAAACAGTTCAGATCCTGGGAGTAAATTAGTATCTACCTTTAGGCAACTCAGTGGAGTGCTTCACAAGTTAAGTGGAAGCCTCTGGAAAATAAGGAAGACCTCAAGTAGCTGCTTCTGTGAAAGCAGATTAAGATCTAGGATTTTTAGAGGAACGGACAAGAGCATTTTTGGTCCTTGGGGGTAAAGCTGTTTTGTATTGATTAAGCCAACCAGATCAGACAGATGGACACATTTGGTCAATTCAATTTCCCAAGGCTCAGCTCCAGAGCTGCACGTTGTGGTGGTGATCTGGAGACCCAGGGGGAGGAGGATTTCTGGGAATCTGGCTTGATACATTTATTCACATCGTTGGTTTTACTTGGCAGCCCTGTGTAGCTGAGACTGAGCATTTTGCTTTGTTTATATTACGTAGAGATGATAATTGGATACACTAAAGGGAACTTCATCTGGTCATGTAAGCAGATAATTGAAAAAAATATTTTTAATTGTTCTTCTGGTGTTTTTCTGTCTTGATTATTTACAGGAGGGAGGATCAGGCATCACTGACTCGATGGACGTTGAGTCTCAGTGAACTCCGGGAGTTGGTGATGGACAGGGAGGCCTGGTGTACTGTGATTCATGGGGGTTGCAAAGAGTCGGACACGACTGAGCGACTGATCTGATATATATATATATATATATATACACTTGCTAAATCGCTTCAGAGGTGTCTGACTCTTTTGACCCCTGTAGATGGTAGCCCACCAGGCTCCCTTGTCCATGAGATTCTCCAGTCAAGAATACTGGAGTGGGTTGCCATGCCCTCCTCCAGGGGCCCTTCCACACCCAGGGGCTGAACCCTGAGTCTCTTGCGTCTCCTGCATTGGCAGGCGGGTTCTTTACCACTAGCGTCACCTGGGAAACCTATATATATGTGTGTGCGTGTGTGTGTGTGTGTGTGTATGTGTGTGTGTGTGTATGTAAACCATGTGTATATATATAAACTACCACAGGAAGGCTATGCCAGGTATAGTGGGGACTGGGTATGATAATGAATAGAATATGATAATGGCACAGGAAATGTCAGGCACTAAGGGTCACAAAAAATAAAGGCAGCCACAAAGGAGGGCATTCACTGATCATCTATACCTGTAAACCCGGTAGGAAGAATTTAAATAGATGGCAGTATTTGTTCGACTTTGGAGGATGAGTAGGATTAAAATGGACAGAATGTAAGGGGTGGGGAGTCATTCCAGAGAAAGGAAATAACATGAGGGAAGCTATGTAGTGACAAACTGATGGATCCAGCTGGCTCTAAGTTCATAAGCATATTAGTAGGAAGGGGGAAAAAGAAAGTTAAAAAAAAGAAGAAAAAAGGTCGTAATCAGACCATTAGGCTTTGAATTCAAAGGTAAAGAATCAGTTACAGAAAGAAGACCCATGGAAATCTCTTCAGGAGGGAATAAAAATCAGTAGTACATTACAATGGTTTCTGAATCTTTTCATAATATTATCTACTATGTCTAATCAGTGAATAAATGTATTACTAGGTTAGTAAGATTAACTAAAGGTTACATGTTACAAAGAAACAATCTAAAAAGTTGTTAAAAGTTACAACTTCTTGAATCGCATACTTTGATTAAGAATGAATTATTAGCAAATCTTTAGTTACTATCACAGTGTTTCAAATTTTAGTCAAAATGCCATTATAGAATGTGAACCAAATAGCATAACACTTGCCTGGAAAATGCCATGGATGGAGGAGCCTGGTGGGCTGCAGTCCATGGGGTGGCTAGAGTCAGACACGACTGAGAGACTTCACTTTCACTTTTCACTTTCATGCATTGGAGAAGGAAATGGCAAGCCACTCCAGTGTTCTTGCCTGGAGAATCCCAGGGACGGGGGAGCCTGGTGGGCTGCCGTCTATGGGGTCGCACAGGGTTGGACATGACTGAAGCGACTTAGCAGCAGCAGCAGTTTACAAGCTAGTACTGCACTAAACTGTTACAAAACAAAATTTAAGTAAACTTTATGGTTTTAGGAAAACTTTTTAGTTATGTAAAAAATCGATTCCATTTTCTCAGTTCGGGATGCAAAACGAAGTCCTATTTCACCTAATCTGTATTGACATCAACTCTTTCTTTCTAAAGGAACTATCCCTTTTGGCTTCTTTCTTTCTTTTTAGTAATAGTACTTCTTTTTTTTTAATTGGAGTGTAGTTGCTTTGGGGCTTCCCTGGTGGCGCTGGTGGTAAAGAACCCACCTGCCAATGCAGGAGAGGCAAGAGACTTGGTGTTTGATCCCTAGATGGGGAAGATCCCTTGGAGGAGGGCATGGCAACCCACTCCAGTATTCTTGCCCGGAGGATCCCATGGATAGAGGAGCCTGGCGGGCTACAGTCCATGGGGTCACAAAGAGTTAGACACTACTGAAGGGACTTCACATGCAGGCACTTGGTTGCTTTACAGTGTTGAGTTAGTTTCTGCTGTACAGCAAAGTGTATCAGCCACACATGTACATGCCTCTCCTCTTCCTTGGATCTCCCTCCCATTTAGGTCACTACAGTCTTTTGGGTTTTTTCTGATGCTGTCATGCACACTTGAACAATGGGACAGAAACATTTGTAAACAAAAGTAAGTGAAGTTGAAAAGAAGAAAATGTCTGCGAGGTTTTCCCCAGCCAGTGCAGGGGAAGGGAAACAAATTCCACCTCAATGCCTGAGCTTCTGACCTTGGGAGGTTATTGTCATATCGTTCAGTTGTGTCCGACTCTTTGGGACCCCATGGACTGTAGCACACCAGGCTCCTCTGTCCATGGGATTCTCCAGGCAAGACTACTGGTGTGGGTAGCCATTCTCTTCTCCAGGGGATCTTCCTGACCCAGGGATTGGACTGAGGTCTCCTGTGTTGCAGGCAGATTCTTTACCATCTGAGCCACCAGGGAAGCCCCAACCTTGGGAGGAGGTGGCCTAACGTACCCAACTACCACTCCAGCAGGCTTAGGAGGGAGAAGGGTGAGCTCCTCCCAGCTACAAAATCCTTTTTTAGAGCAGCATGCTGAGTCACAAGCCTCCTAGAAGGCTCAGTTTAAGAGCTGCCCTCTGGCCGTTATCTCAGAAAGTATCCAATCACTGGTTTTGTGGGCCTCCTGAGCATTTCTTTAAAGCTCGCCCTTGGGAATGTTAGTAGGGTTGGAAGTTGCTTAAAAGTCTTAGAAGTGTGGGAGCAAGGGAGAAGGAACTTTGCTTTGTTCTTTACGTTCATCATGCAGCTTTCTCGCCTGCCTCTCTTCCCTCTCCTGGCTTGGGCCCTGTTTCTCTTCCCCTTCCCTCCTCCTGTCGCCCCTCCTTTCTCCCTTCCCCTCTTCCTCTTCCCTCCCTCCTTCTTTCCTTCCTTAATGCTCTTTCATATCTAGTATGTTTGATTAGTGGATAAATTTGTTGCTAGGTTAATAAGATTAAAGAAATTTATGCTACTACAAAAATAAAATCTAACAAGTTGTTAAAAGTTTAGATACAGCAGTCTCTCTCTCTCCCCTCTGCCCCCAACACACACACACATACATTTTGGGGTGAGAATTGTAGTCCCTCGCACAATTTCTCTTCTCCCATGTCTTGAAACATTGCTTTCACCAAACCCGAGATAATAATTTATGGTCTGGATGTGTGTGTGCCTGTGTGTGTGTGCCTGTGTGTGTGTGTGTGGAAAAACTGAAAAAAGAGTTGGCTGTGGTCCCCTTCCTGCGAACCTGGCATTAGTCCACGTCTGTATTTTCCTAGGTGGTCCCAGATGATGGAGACAGGGGAAAGCTTTGCTTGCATCATGAATTACACTTTTAAGTTTTCAGAGGCTTTTAGGACATTCTGGTCCTCTCAGTAAAGAATCCTTGTGGCCTCTGTGCTGGGAGGTCAGTTGGCTGGGGAGACATTCCCCGTAGGCACGCACTCTGATGTCTGTTCTCTGTGAAGGCTGTGGGCTCTGGGGGGAGATTCCATTTGTCTGAGCCTTCCAGTCTGACTCACTGCCTGGGGAGGGCAGAGTTCAGCCGGGAGTTGCCAGCAAGCTCCTGGCCTTAAAGGCACAGCATGTGGATTCTGGCTTGAGAGAGGAGCTGGGTGCTAACAAGTAGCTGGGCTGCCACTCACTAATTTCCAGCTGCCTTGTTTATGAAGCGTTGTTGACAAACAAATTCCAGTGAAAAGGCAATAGTTTGTTCCAGACCCCGCTCACTTGGCAGTGGAGAAAAGCAGATGGAATTTTACATGCCCTGTGAACCTGAGGTCGCCTGCCTCATCCACATGGAGAATAAGAATATTTATTGTGTGATTAAAGTTCTGATCCATAGGGGGAGGAAAAATCATTTGCACGTCACAAGATTTTTCCGCCTCCTTGATTCTCAACCCACTCACTTCATAAATTAACAACAGGTAGCATCAATCTCTCTTCAAAGTATGGTAGACACATGTAACCTGGGGGGCTCAGGCTTCCTGAGCCTGTGAAAATAGGCATTGTCATTTTCTTGAACACCCACATCTTAAAGTAAAAGACCCTGTCTGCTGGCATGCGGGAAGTTCAGTGTTTTAGAGAATCCAACTCCAGGTGCATTTCTGTGGGGATGTATGCATATATTCATAAGCCATTCCTTTTCCTTTCTGGCTGAGATGTCCAGTATGTGTGCTAAGTTGCTTCAGTCATGTCCAACTCTTTGTGATCCCTTGGACCCGAGCCCGCCAGGCTCTTCAGTCCCTGGGATTCTCCAGGCAAGAATCCTGGAGTGGGTTGCCATGCCCTTCTCCAGGGGATCTTCCTGACCCAGGGATCAAATCCACATCTCTTATGTCTCCTGTATTGGCAGGCGGGTTCTTTACCACTAGATCCGCGGAAGCCTGGATGACCAGGATGCTAGAACCCAACAGCCTAGAGCCTTGACAGATCCACAACTGACTTTGGAATTGGGCATTCTGGCTGTGTCCTGGGCATTGCCACTGGGATATGGCAGGCCACAGCCCTGCCATGATTGTTGCCAGAGGGGCTAAAACTCAGCAACACATCCCCTGCTGCCCCCCACAGCTGGAACCACGCAGCTGCCACTCTACCTTGAGGCCACTTCCTGGGAGGTGGAAAGCTGCCAGATACGTCTGTGATCTGTTCAGGTAATGAGTGGGGGCGGGACAGATTATTTTCCCCTGTACTTGACAGGTTTTAGATCTGTATGAAGAAGTAACTTATATTTAACATTTTTATTTGAGAAACTTTGATGTGTACTCCCATTTACTAGCTATCACCTTTAAAACTCTTTGACACGCAGAAATTATCTGGTTGATTTATCATTGTCTTTTGAAGGTTGACTCATTTAGAAATGACATGGCATTTGCATTTGAAATCAGTACTGTATTTATTTCATTGTTCTGAGTCTTTCCAAATAAATCTGTGGATTTTTCTTTTTTTTTGGATAATTGTGAGAAAAATAATAATGTAACAACCTTTAAGGAATGTATGGGTTATCTGCAGTTCACAGCTCTTCCAACTTCAGTCTTCCCAAACTTGGTGCAAAGTAGCAAAATGACCAAGTTCCATGAAAGGGAAAATTATATTCCAGTTCTATGGCTGGAGCAAGATTAGTAACAGTAACAATAAAAACTTTAAGAACAGTCAATGTGATTTTGCCCATGTTTATTCACTCCTAATATTCTAATGAACAAAATTTAAAAATACTGATCTTAAATGTAGGGAAATGAAGATCTTTCTCATGAGAGTAAAGATGTGGAAGTCAAGATGGGCTGATGCTGGCTGAAGTCCTTCATTTTGTGGCTTTCTTCAGATCAGCACAAGGATTACATACATTGTGATTTTTTAGAAGATGCTGTTAGCCATATTCCTAATAAATAAGATGGATATTGAATTCAGAATTTTTAAATTATCTTTATTCTTGATGCCCAGTTAGATTGCTGTATGTGGAATTTAGACTACCATTGATCAAAAAGAGAGATTTGAAGTAAAACCTGGAATGCTTTGGAAAAGTCCCAAATGCCAGCCGCTCTTAGTCATCTAAATTCAAAAGATGCGAATGAAAGATAGTGATGTGGTTATAGCAAACGTTTATTGAGTGCTTACTGTTGATCGTATACTCTTTTGAATCTTTCCATGAATTTAGTGACTTACTCATACTAACAGCTTCTTGAGGTGATATTAATGTTATTTCCATTTAACAGGTAAGGAAACAGGCTCAGTAAGGTTGAAGAGCTTACTTCCCTCCAGAGCTAGTTAATTGGAGGGCTAGAACACAATCCCAGGTTGTCTGGCTTGGAAGTCCACATTTTGAAACACTATGGGATGTCTTTTTGATGGGAGATGTGCCTGAAATGATAAAAGTTCAGCAAAGAAAAGAACTGGAGGTCAAAATAATCTCCCAACTGAGAAAGATTATCTTGTGTGACAGGGGCTTTCCTCGTGGCTCAGATGGTAAAGAAACCACCTGTAATGCAGAAGACCTGGGTTTGATCCCTGGGTTGGGAAGATCCCCTGGAGAAGAGAATGGCTACCCACTCCAGTATTCTTGCCTGGAGAATCTCATGAACAGTTTACAGTCCATGGGGTAAAGAGTGTCTCAGAGAGCCAAAATCTTGGTACTGCAAGCACTTTGTATTATAGGTGAAGGAACTGTAGGCAAGACAGCACAGATGACTTGCTTGAAGTTTACAGCTTGTTTGCAGCAGAGGTGAAACTGGAGACAGAGGAGGTTTTCCTGACAATCATTAATTCAACCCATGTTCTTGTGCCTAGCACTTCTTCAGGTGCCAAATATACCGAGCAACACAACAGATGAGGTCTCTGTAGTTACGAGAATGACATCATGACCACAACAGTGATTTGACGTTAGACTAGACTACCAAAGGAGACTGTGGAATGCTCATGTTAAAATATTAGGAAAGTGGAGATAAACCATGAGACAGGAGAGTGGGCTTGATATGGGTTCTACCACATTTTAGAGACAAACTTACTGACATTTATGGATAATAAGATGTCCAGGGTGTAAGTGTTAGAGGCAAGCAAGATTCAAACTGACTCTTCATAGTGTATAGTGTGTGTGTGTGTGTGTGCGTGCGTTACGACCTGCTGGTGAGGCAGCAGCTCTTTACATGGGTCAGTAAAGCTGGCTGGAGCAGGATAACTAGTCAGATTGCCTGGAACCAAAGAGATCCACCTTTCTGGCAGGACCCACACAGCCCAGCAAGCCTCACCTTTTTATTCATGCTTACTTTGATTACATATTCAGACTCACACTCGTGCATCCGGTTCAAGCTTGCCACCTCTAGGTTAAGGATCTTGTAATGCTAAGGAAAAACCACCAGCCAACAGCTGCAGAGGAGCTGGTGCAGACATAACAGCTGGGGACCAGTGAGCTATCTATCCACCCTAACCCACCCCCCCCAAAAAAAGTGTTAAATCATTTTGGTGTCATATGCTATTCTACATGGCTTCTTGGAGTGAATTAGCAAAATGTGGCTTTTCTAGTAGAGTTATTAGAATAAGATACATGGTGCAGTGGTAAAAAAAAAAAAAGCCACCAGCCCATGCAGGAGACAGATGCAAGAGATTTCCCCGGGGTGGGGAAAATCCCCTAGGGGAGGGTATGGCAACCCAGTTCAATATTCTTGCCTGGAGAATCCCATGGACAGAGGAGCCTCGCAGGGTACAGTCCATGGGGTCACAAAGAGTTGGACACGACTGAGCAATGAACACACGCATGCATCACTGGAGGAAATTTGTGCAAGGCAGCCTTCCCCAAATCTCCCTTTTTGGCTTACAAACTAGAAAAAGGAGCTCCATGTGGATGAGGGCAGCTCTGGGTCAGCGTGCTTGGGTGGATGGGCTTGCTTCTAAGGGTGTGTGTGTGTGGGGGGGGGTTTAGTCACTCAGTCATGTCCAGTTCTTTGTGACCCCATGGACTGTAGCCCGCCAGGTGGCCCTTTCCATGGGATTCTCCAGCAAGAATACTGGAGTGGGTTGCCGTTCCCTTTATCAGGGTATCTTCCCGACCCAGGGATTGAACCCCGGTCTTCTGCATTGCAGGCAGATTCTTTACCATCTGAGCCACCAGGGTATTGATGCCTCGAACTTTGGGGAGCTTGGACAGGAATGAAGTCTGAACAACTCACTCACTTGCTATCAAGGGTAGAGTGGGACAAGAGGGTGGGTGTTGGTGTAGATCCCGTAGAGGGTTTCTGAGCCAGGGAGAACCCAGCACTCTGGCCTTCCAGAATCTACAGCTCACCCATCCCCTTGTCAGAGCTAACGTGGCAGAGGTGGTTGGGCAGTGGTTGGGAGGCGGTTACTGGCTTGGGGCCCTGAAACACTGAGTAATTCCTAAGACAGCTGGGACCCAAGGCTCCGTTCCAGACACTTCCACGTTGTCAAAAGAAAGGGAAAAAAAAAAAAAAAAAACCAACAAAAAAAATGCCACCACTCAGCCCAAGCTGTTGGAGACAGATCCCTTGGCTCTGAAACAAGACCCATCCCTTTATGGAAGGACCTTGTTGGAAAGTTCTACCATATAGGAAAGCCAGGATTCTTTTCCCTTTTTTTAAAAAAAAAGAAAAAAAAATAAGGAGGGACCAGATCAAGACTGAGGACTCAAGAGGGAGGACTGAAGGGAATCACATCACTTTTCCAGAAAGTTTTGAATCTCCTTGGTTTTTAAAGACAGCAATTTGAGCTTCCCTTCAGAGCCCCTCCAATGAAAGGATCCACCACTTTTATGAAGCCTGTGCTGGGTTCGTGCCGTGGACTTAGTGAGGAGTCAGAAAGCATGGAGTTGATGATTTCAGAAGAAACAAGGCAAAGTAGATTGCACATCAGATCCTCTAAACAACAGCCAGGCGTGGTCAGCAAAAATAGGCTGTTGCAGCTGCACTCTGAGTGTTTGTTTATTGGAGGAGAGAAAGGTAACGATCAGGAAGAAGAGGAATCATGTCAGCAGTTTACCGGAGTCAAGCACATTGACTGCCTGGAGTGGCATCCCTGTCTGTGTAGACCAGCACGTGGGTCAGAGACGCGGGAACCTTCGAAACACGGACTCAGAGCCCCAGCATCGACTGTAAATCAAATTTCAGGTTTCGGGGCAATTAAGAGCTACTGCAAAAGTTTTGAGAAGAGACATGATGCGATCGAATTATTTTAGAGCAGTATGGTTTCTGTTTTAATTGTGACCAGGGCCTTGAGAGGATCTGTAAGTGAGGTAATTCTCTAACCAAATCAGTTGAGGAGCTGACAAGGTCTTTCTGAAATGGACACATTAAAGCTGCCGGGGGTGGGGGACCCTACAGACAAGAGTTGCATTGGGGTTTTTTTCTGTCATTTTTTTTTTTCCTGACAGACTTGGATCCCCAGCTTGATTTGTTCTCATTTGCGTTCATTAACACCAAAAATATACTGTTTCTTCCCTCTATGTCTTTATTCATGGTCACGATTTGGACAAAGTGAAGATGTGAAGCATCCAGGCTAGAGATGACTTGTTTCTTTATCCTATTTTGAAAATAAACACTTCGTGTTTTTCTTACTTTCTCATTATCAGTCCTCTTGGAGGATTTTAGTCTGAAATCTGAATGTGCTTACCAGCTGGGAAAAATTTGACATTTACTTGATTCTGTCCCTTGGAAGTAGAAAAAAAAAAAAATTGGCAGGCTCATTAAACAACATGTCTGCTTATTTATTCCTCCAATCCCTCCCCAGGTTGTAGGCTCTTTTTCAGAGCTCTGATAGACCTGTACTCAGTTTTCTAAAGGTAATTTCCCAAAGTGCTGCCTCTGGCCGTAGAAAATGCCACGTAGGTTTCTGGGTTTATAAAGGCTGAGAAAGCTGCTTTGGTTACATTTTCAGCTTTTTTTGTGTGTGATTCTGGGTGGTAACACCCTGTTGCCAACATTATTCTTTCCTTCTTCTGGGAAGAGCCATAATTGTACTTGGCTTGGTTAACACAAAGGCGTCTGAAAACTATGAAGCTGGTCCCCCTAGCGTTCTTCTGTGAAGGCTGCAGTACAGAACGCCGGCCGGAGACGCAGCAGCAAGACACCACCGACAGTAGCTCGTGCAGTCGATCTGTTTTTCAGATGACATTAATAAAATGACTTACAGTAACAATGCTTCGTGCTACGTATTTACAAAAGAGAACGTTGGCCCTTTTCTACAATCTGTCTGCATGTTTCAAGGGTGCACTTGGTTAACGTTATTGGAGGATGAGTGGCACTGAGAATTGTCTGAACACGTAATAAACAATTTAAATAACATAGCCAGAGTTATCAGAGGTGCGGAGGCAATGTAAATATGCCTCAATTTCAGAAATGAATTTACTGCACTGTTTAGGATTGTCTGACTATATTATAGGCTTTTTCTGTTCATACAAAGAAGAGAAGAGATTTTGTATATTTTTGCATTATTTTTCCAGTGCTTCCTGATGTTCAACAAAACAGTATGCTATCTTCTTCATGTTTTTTTTTTAACATTTTTTTCTTCTACACGCAGACATTTATTAAATAGCTATTCTATTCCAGGCACTGAAAATACAAATAAATAAATAAAATGATAAGATAGAGTCACTTTCCTCAATAAACTGCATTATTTCCCTGGAAGGTAGACTCTTAAACAACTACAGTAGAGACATATACAACGTCCTGGGGACTCAGGGGAAATGATACTAATTATTAACGTTAGTTCATAAGGAAGATGAACTTTTTAAACTGGGTTTTGAAGAAGGAGCAGGATTGAGAGCCCTTATATCAGAGACAACCCACGGTCTGTGGGTTTGTCGTCTTTAACTAATCCCCGGCTCACTAGCAACTGCGGGGAAAGCTTCAGTGAGGTAGACAGCTAAGTCCTTGGAGCTGTGCGACTTTAGTCTTTTGTGCCAAGTGTCTCTGGCTCTGTCCAGCTTCTCTTCTCCCATTCTTCACATTAAATAGAAAGAGCTGCACTGTAGGAGTACCAGCTTTCGGTTAATGGACGTGAAGTAGAATTTGGAAGCAGTATAGGGATAAGTATGGGCTTCCCCGGTGGCTCAGACAGTAAAGAATCTGCCTGCAAAGTGGGAGACCTGGGTTTGATTCCTGGGTTGGGAAGATTCCCCTGGAGGACGGCATGGCAACCCACTCCAGTATTCTTGCCTGGAGAATCCCATGGACAGAGGAGCCTGGAGGGCTACAGTCCATGGGGTTGCACAGAATCAGACACAACTGAGCAACTAACTTTTTTTTAGCGATAGTATTGGGACTCCTGCTATAGTTCTTAATTTGGAGCAGGAAGAGGTCCAGTACATGCAAAACTAAGAGAAATAATAAGAGTAGAACAACACCCATAATGTGGCTAGAAGCAGGTACTGATTGAAGGAGTCTGGCTATGCTAGATCATCTCTAAGAGCCTTTCCAGTTGTAAGAGCCCATAAATCAATTGTCAGAATTATTATCCAAAGGGCTGATTGCCCAGAGAGAGTTGAGGTAACTGCATGGCCACTCAAGACGCTACTGCTGTGATATTTCCACCCGACACTGCCTAACAAATGCTTCCGTCAAAAGGCCCCCAACTAAGATATTAGCAGTGATGTTGATAAGGAAGTTCACCAGCTAGAAAACACTGAGATAGTTTTCAAAGGTTTCTGACTCTCTTGGGCTACAGTTTAGTACATTGAGATCACTTGATTTATTATATCAAATGTTACTATATTTACATTTTACATGTACAGTTGAGACCAAATAGTAGTCATAAAAGCTAAAAGCATCTCAAGGTTCTTAAACTGTAGAAGGCACAATTGTGTTGTAATTCAGTATGGATGTCACTATAGTAATCAAACTATTTTACAGGCAGTTAAAGTATTATTATTACTTTGTAAAGGAGTGAACTCTAGTGTTTCAATAGCTCCTTAATATAACAACAATATGGTTTAATAGCAAAGGCACCATAGTTTATATATATATAAACAAAATTACTCAAGTGTAAAATGCCATGAGAGGCAGTACTGAACCACAAACTAAATAGGAGAGTTGAGAATTCTAGATTTAAACTAGCTATGCTTATTTCTAACAGTCCTTTGGACATCAGAGAGTTTCTCTTGCAAAACATTTCCTCTAGACTGTGAGTTGACATTGGTATATTGAAGTTATCCCTGTGCTTCAGCCTATTCCTGCCTTAATCACAATACACATAGTTGGATTCATCCTGCCAGCAGAAGATAATTTTTATCCATGCTCTAAGAAGAAATGGAATCCTAAATTAATTTAGGAATCAAACTTTAAATATTTAAAGGGAAATCTACATTTTGTAATGGGCAGATCCATTAATTACAGCAGGGATATGGAGAATACGAATTGTGAGAGGGGGCACAAATTTATTATGTCCTTGAAGTATATGAAGGTCTTTAACACCTGAATTCCCCTGGACTCAACTGGCCCTGGCAGATGAATGAGGTCATAGTGATGGTCATGGCTCAACTTTCATTGGTTCATTGGATTTATGTGACTGAGGTTGGACTGAAGCAGCTCAAAACGCCGACCCTTCTACCAAATAGTTTGGAAAGTATCTCCAGGTGGTGTCTCCTATGTGTGTAGGTGTAAGCAACTTTCCCTGAACCCTGAACAAATGAACACATTTGTACATCATTGCCCTCTGCTTGCCCAGCATTAGGGTTCCCCACCTAGTGATGCCTATGCTTTCCCAGGGATGTTACCTACCATGTCTGGCACTGCTAATTTTTACTGGGCACTAACACGATTCCTTAGCATCCTTGTTATTGTTGTTCAGTGGCCAAGTTGTATCTGACTCTGCGACCCCATGGACTGCAGCATGCCAGGCCTCCCTGTCTCTCAACATCTCCTGGAGTTTGCCCAAGTTCATGTCCATTGGATCAGTGATGCCATCCAACCAACTCGTCCTCTGTTTCCCTCTTCTCCTTCTGCATCCTAGAGATGCCAAATCTGCGTAGGGAAAGAAGGGAGAGAAGGAGGAAGGTAAGGTTTTGTTTCATGATTAAGTGTTGCTTATACCCTGGTGTGTTACAGAGTAAAGCAGCTTTTGAAGGTTCTACTTATAGCTCTTTTTCCTTGAGATTCAGACGCACCTAGGAAAAAGATCAATAGGTAATGAATCTGAGATTCTGAATTATTTTTATTTTCTTCTCCAAAAGCTTATACTTTTATCAAAAGAATTTGAGTAGATATTTTAATTTAAAAAAATAGGAAAGAGAAGTATCTCTAATTCAAGGTTCTGGGCTTTAGAACTACGTCCCTGCAATTTAACAGGGGAAACCAAACAGTTTAAGATTCTCTGTTAACAACTTTATCAATTATTTATTGATTCCTATTCCATTTATGTATGAAGATGATTTGATGGCATCCAAGATAATTAGAGAAAAGCCAAGGTTAACAATGAAAGATGAAATCCAAAGGAAAGGATAGTAGAGAGAGTGCTTGGGAAGAAATGAAAGTAGTTTACTCTGATAAAAAGGAATAAAAAAGACTAACGGAAAAAGACTTTGTCACTGAGGAAAGTGAGGAACAAAGAGGCCCTGTTTACATCAATGGGTTGTCCTCTGTCTTTATTTTCCATGGCACTAGATTGTTAAATTCTGCTAGCTCTTTGAGAGCTCACCTCGAGGGCTAAACTAAGAAATCCAATTACTTTTCTAGAAGCTGCAGTGATGACCAACTAGACTGTGGCCCTTGGGGACAGCATTTGTATCCTTTGACAGCAATTAATGAAACCAATAAATCAATTAGTTAAATTAAATTAAGGTCCACCCAGCTGTTTCCACAGCCCATCCATGTGTAACTAAATGCGATTATAAGGATGCCCTTGACGTGAAACGGATACAACTCAAGCGATCTTTGCTGTCTTCATGTCCTTAACGTCTCCCATTTACAAAATTATAGTTATTCTACCTTTGTCTTGACTCTATATTGGGTGAACTTTGCTTGGAGGGGAGAGCTCTTGATAGAGGCAAAGGAAATGATCCTTGTATTGCTGAGTAAAAACTGATAACACAGGAGAAGGCAGTTCTTTCTATTTATCCTTTTCTTAGATTTAAGAGCTCTCATTTTTCTTCCAAAATAATTGTTGTGTCCAGATTTATTTTCTATTTCAAAGAGGCGACTCTTATGGTTCTTTACAGTGCTGGCTTCCTCGACTTCCACCTTCTTTCCTAGGACCCTTCTCATTTTCCTCCATGCCTCCCGGGCCTGGGCTGGTCCCACTGTTAGCTTCGTTTTATTTTCCTGCTTCCCAAAGAAGTAAATGGTTTCTCTTTCCTCCCACCTCCTCACACACTGGCCTTCCAGCTGTCCAGTCACATGTCTTCTCCACATGATGAGTAGATGGTAGCAATAGCTTACCGTCATTGATTTCACAAGCCTCGCCTGCCTCTGATGCTTTCCTTCATCGCTCTCCAGACTTGGACACCACTCTTCCATCCCACCTTCTGGGACTGCTTTGAGATTAGCCATGCTCCATACTAGGTCCTCGCTGTACTTCTCCACAGATATCTTCTTCACTCTCTTCATGAATTCTTACATCTCCCAGTTCCTTCTGAATGTCCATTAAATATGGATCAAATATCCGCTTTTGGAAGGTGTTGTTTTAGGTCCTAAATATAAAGATAAATAAGAATGCTCTTGAGCAGTTGAAGGATTGTTGGGAAGGCAGAGGTGGGCAAGTAGCTCTGATAAGTTGACTCAGATCCCTGCCACAAGAATACAGGATGTGGAGAGAATACTTTAAACTGGATGGAGTAGAGAAGGATAACATAGATGACACGTGTGTTGAATGACCAGAAGAGGAAGAAGAAAAAGGTCATTTCAAACATAGTGAACCTTATGTGTCGAGACCTGGAGCCCATGATCTGATCCAAAATGTAATCTGATGACTGTGAGAGGATTTTCTGTGGTTGATAATGTTGAAAAGGTGGGTTGTGGCCAGCCTCTGAAGAGCTGTGGGTGCTGGACTGAAGAGTTTAGACAGTTTATTTTTTTACTAGAACTGTGTGGGCTAAGATCTTAGAGCTGATTTTGATGCATATGATCTTATACAAGTTGCAGATGATGCTTGTCAGCAGTGTGGGGAATGGATTAGAGGAACCATTAGTTAGTGGAGTTAGTGGAACCATTTAGGAACTCATCTCACCGGTCTAGGTGAGAAATGACTAGGACAGAATAGCTATAGTGGGAATGGATGCTAGACACCTTGTGCAAGCAAAATGGGTAGGAGTTAGTGTGGATTTTATGTTGAGGATTGGGGGTGGAGAGAAAATTTAAAGAGAACTGTGATGTTTCCAAAATAATTTTTACACTTCTGTGCAAACATTTCAATACTTCCTGCCTCAGTTCAGTGTTTGAAATACAATTTCCATATTAATTAAAATTCTTCTGGTTACAAGTGAAGGAAGCCAGTTCCCCTCCCAGCATCCCTGACCCCCCCACCACCCACAATAAAAGGATATTAGAAGGATACTGGGTTGATTCACAGAGTGCAAGAAAGATTTGACATCCTAGAAAGAAAAATTAAAGTAGTGACAGATACCTGAAAATAATTAATTCATGAATGCTTTCTCTAGAATTCTAATTCCCACACCTCCAGTCTCAGGATTTCCCAGGCATAGCCTCAGCATCTGAATGGGCCAAGTACGGCTGGTTTCTCCCAGCCTTATTCAAATGTGACTGTTGTGAGCTGGTCAGACAGTACAGCTCTGGCCACCAGAGGCCACGTCCTTGTCTGTCAAGGTTGGTATCCAAAAAAAGAGGGGAATCTTTGTGAGTTGGGCAGATATTTTGGAACATAGGAAGATACCATCCCTATGTTCTAAATTGTTTTGAGCTATGTAATCTGCCTGCCAATGCAGGAGATGTGGGTTCCATCCCTGGGTTGGGAAGATCCCCTGGAGAAGGAAATGGGAACCCACTCCAGTACTCTTGCCTGGAAAATCCCATGGACAGAGGAGCCTGGCGGGCTACATTCCATGGGGTCGCAAAGAGTCAGACACAACTGAGGGGCCAAACAACAACAGCAACTCACTTGAGAGTCTGATGAACACTGATGATGACTCTCTTGCCATAAAAATATGTTTAGTCACAAAAGTATATAAGGAGTTTATGGACCCCTTGAAAAAGATCCACAAATTCCAGATAAAGAAATTTTTGCCTGAAGAATAGAGTCTGCGCTTCGTGTGACTTCCCAAAGTCTTCACGATTTGGTTTCTAAGAGCCTTTCACAAGTAGAGAGAGGATGCCAGAGAGAAGCGTTCTGCATCCTAATTCTCTCCTCAAACACTCGCAGGCACAAAACGAATTAACTTCCCATCACTGAATCTTGAATCATGTCATTTCTTCTTTCCATGAGGAATGTCCAAATCCTCTTATGGAAATCCCACTCATTCTTTTATGGTCAAACTGAAAACGTGTTCCTTTTATGAGGTCTTTGACTCATCCATCAATACAAGGACAATTTCCTCTCTTCTTGCCATAACAATACTTCCTACCTATTTGTCTCACAACATTTATTGCTTTTTTTCTTTACATTATGATTTTTATATGGTTTACCTCCACTCTTAGAGTATAAGATCCCTGGAAATAGGACCAGGGTGCCATTCAGCTTCGGACCTGCGTTTCTAGTGTTTTCTGCAAAGGCAAGACCCTCAAGAAATGCTTATCAAATGAATGAAAGGCTACTTACTGGAAGAGAAAGGGTCCCTGTCTAATTTTATCCTGCTTGTATTTTTATAAGTTCTTTTTTTCTTTTTCTTTCTTTTTTTTAACTAGAGAAATGAGTCCTTTTCTTTTCCTTTTTATTGTGCTCATTTTTTCCCTTGAGCTTTGTGTTTTATTTTTGCTTCTCTCCTGACAAATCCCATCTCCTTATCTCATTAAAAAAATTTTTTTTTTCCTCTGGAGACAGATTTTCCTCCTTCATATTTAAAAAATATATTATTATTATGAATTTGAATGACTATCTTGTTGTCCTTTTTCTCCAGCCCACAGCCTTTGTCTACTTTCCTTTATTCACAGGGGGAAAATTCCGATCAGTTCAAGAAGCACCCTCCTTTCACTGAAAGGCATTGTTTCCAGATTCACTCATGGGAGCTAGAAACTCACAGCAGAGAAAACAGGGTTTGATAGCTGATATTTGTGTTTTAGGCAGCAGCATTTAGTTCATTCCCACTTCATTTCAATATTTTCACTTCTTTGAAAAATGATATTAATAGATTTAGTAATCACCACTGAAATACTTAACTTTAGCTGAACAAGGGATTCCCCTCTCTTTGTCTGAAGTGCCAAACCACACTTATACACAACGGCCCAATAGGAATCCTTTCCCTGTGTGAACTGGACGTTTTCTGGATGGAGCTGGGGTTGGGGCGGGGGCTTGCTATGAATGGAAGAACAGCGTCCTCTACTGGCGAGAAGGCTCCTGAGGCTTGAGAAGCCCTCTGAGTTCGGATAGCCAATAAAACTTTGAAAGATTCTTGGCTGGCATATTCATGTTTGGGAATCAATTCAGGATTTCTCATTTTCACCACCCATGATATAACTGAAGCTTATTTACGTTCATACCATTGAAGATCAGAAATAAATCATCCATTCTCCATCAGGACTTTCTGAATTGTTAAGCAGTATCCTCAACTACCTTGAAAGTTCTCATCATGCAGATTTTTATCATGATTCCATAACAACATATGTTGGCTCAAACGGACCAACTTGATATTATCATAGTCATCAAATATTTCATCAGAAACCAGCTTTGATGGTGTTCTTGGAGTCTGTATGTGGCTCCTTTATTAGTGAGGCTATCTCATGTAATGATGTCTCCTTGGTATTTACAAGCCCTTGGCCAGGGTCCACAATTAAAGAAATTTCCATCATTAAATGAAATTTCCATCTGTAGCAAGTATGTGTGAATATGAGTGTATCTTGGGTTTATTTTAAAACATCATGTTTGACATTTTCTTCTATCTAATAAGGATTGTGTTGGCTCAGCTTGTCTTCTACCTTGCATGGAGGTAAACTAACTCGCTCCAAATTAACAGCTTTCTCATGCTATTCACGGCATTCTTAAAAAGTGGCATCTTTCTGGGACACAAGAAAAATTAAACTTAGAATTTAGGACAAATAATCAGCGGGCAAGGATGCCGAATTTTATAAGGTTTCTGAGCTGCCAGATCTCACCCATCCATCTCTACAGCTGTCAGTTACACAAAGTCCTTGGTTGTCGTAAGACTGACGAGTTCCCCAGAGTGGCCCTACCCGGTGAAGAGACGCGAGAAGAGGACAGAGCTCCAGGACGCTTTTCAATAGAAATGCTTCCTTGCTAAATGTTTTCATAGGATCCTGATGGCTGGGCAGTTTCTTTAATTAGAATGCTTCAAGGATTATGGTCCACCGTGTTGATCTCTATTTCTAGTCCAGTTGGACTTAAAGGACTTAAACAAGGATTCAATATCTTATCAATACATTCCCTAAATCGCAAGTTGGTCTCAAGGTAAGGCATTTAGTTTCAAGAGTGCTACCCATTTTTTTTCCCCCTCAGCAGGCTAATGCAGGTCTGAACCAAGTCCAGTTTTACCAAAATTGTCTTTGCTCTAGTTTCAGAGAGAAGGCTAACATCTAGTAGTTCATATTCACATACATTCATTTGCATTACAATCACCAGTATATCCACTCATAGTTCTATATTCTAATTTCTTTCTGATGGGGGCAATTAGCATTAAACCGTCTTTGAGCTTATTATGATGACAATGGCTGCGATAACCATAGTTAGTCATGACTATAATTATCACCACAAATACAGCGGCTATTAAACTAAATTTTAATAACTCACTCTATCATTAAGATAATTGTTATTGTTAACTTTGTGCCCTCTTAGAAGCTGTATCGTAATGAATAATTGATGGAAAAGTAGAAATAGGAATCATAAAGACCAGAAAAAGAAATCCTATTTCCTGTGTTAATGGATTGAATACCAAAAGTTTACTCTGTGGTCAGAAACTCAGCATATTATTCTCAGTAGTAACAGTTTTGTGAATGACGTTGAGTTTTCCCATTAGCTTCTGCCTCCAAATCTCTAGTGCGTAGTCGCTTAGACGTGTCTGAGTTTTCCCATTAGCTTCTGCCTCCAAATCTCTAGTGCGTAGTCGCTTAGACGTGTCTGACTCTTCACGAGCCCATGGACTGTAGCCCACCAGGCTCACCTGTCCATAGAATTTTCCAGGCAAGAATACTGGAGTGGGTTGTCATTCCCTTCTCCAGGGGATCCTCCCAACCCAGGCATTGAATCTGGGTCTTCTGCACTACAGGCAGATTCTTTACCATCTGAGCTATCAGGGAAGCCCTCAAATATTTTTAATCTATCATATAGCTTAACATAAAATTAATGGGAGAAGCAAGAATTGTGGGCTCAGGGAAGAATCAATGAAAATCAGCAAAATTTAGTGAAAGTGAAATTTTCTCTCCCCTCTAGTCTTTGGCATGCCACTTTCCCTCTCTTCAGTTGAGCCCTTTATGGTGGAATCCCACTGAAAAGTATGCCAGAATGGTAAAGAAATGGCTACTTGACTTCCCTATTGGATCACTGAGCAGAGGAAATAAATGTAAACCTTAGTAACAGACTTCAACCCACTTATCTGGAGCCAGTCTTTGCCCGTAGCTGATCTCTCACACGTTTGGCTCTCAGTTCCTGAGAGGGCCAGCACTTCTCCGGTTGTTCTCAAAGACTTGGGGTGTCAGGAAGAAGTCTGGAGGTAAGTAACCTTTTGTGGCGCTGTGATCCTCTTTCACCCTTAAGGGACCATCAGCAATTGCTTCTACAGCCTCTCCTACTGCTGCCCTCTCCCGGCCATTTTTGGCATCACAGTTCAGTGCATACTTCTCTATCTGGTGTAACTATTGCCCTTGATTCGCATAATTCCGCACTCTTCCCTTGGCATCCTCAACCTATTACCCACACACTAACAACCAAAACAAAAGTGCAGCCAATTTTGTTTTCCTAGACACATTTATTAATTATCTACTATATCCCCAACACTGTGTATGAGGTGTTATTCCTCTGCTTATAAACTTTTACAGCTTTCTTTTGCCTATAAAATAGACTCCAAGTTTCTTAACAAGCCTCTCCAAGATTCAGCCTTAAAATACTCTTGGGGAATTGTCTCCTGATAGGCTTTGTCATTTACCGTGTACCTCAGTGAGGTGGTTCTGGCTCTCTAAACGTGACACACATTTTTGCACGTTTTTATGTTTGCTCACGCTGTTCCCTCTGACAGGAATGTGTCCCTTTATTTTCCTGTCAAATTCCTGCTCATCCTTCCAGACCAATTTAGAATTTTTTTTTTTTTCAGGAGGCATTTCCTGACCTCTACCCCTCTTCTCACCTTAAATTTAGGATTAGTGGCCATTGCCTGCGTCTTTACTTAGACCTCCATAGTACTGCCTCATTTAGCATGTATTTGTTGGTTCACTGCTACGAGCCAAACACTGTCCCGGACGCAGAAGATAAAATGCACAAAGACCCTGCCTGCGAAGAGTTTATATTCTTATATTTTGGCCTGAGAAACTAGATAGGTTTGCTATTTCTTGACAAAGACTATGAGAGGAACAGATCTGAGGGTAAAATCATGAGTTCAATTTTGGACGTGTTGAAAAATGTGCAGTGCTGTTGGATATACACATGGAGGCATGGTAGTATCAGTAGGTAGATGGATACAGGCATCTAACACCCGGGGGAAATGTTTACATTTGGGGATCACCAGTGTCTAGAGGGTACTTTAAGGTTATTAGGTTGAATGGAAACAGAAAAAAGAAGAGGTTTCAGAACTGAACCCCAAGAAGACTTGAATGATGGCAAGATGGGGAAAAGCTAGCACAAGGGACCCAAGGGAGCCACCAGTAAGATGGAAGGAGACCCAGGAGCCAATGCTAAATGAAGAAGGCATTTCAGGGAGGAAGGTAGTGCTCAAATGTGTCAGTATTGCTAACTATGAATTTACCTTTCAATCAGCAATGATCTGCTCAGTGGGGCCTCCATTACTGGTAGATTAAGGGGGTCAAAAACCTGACCCAATGAATGAGTTGAATGAGAAGAGAAGAGTGGAGGCAGAAAATGTAGATAATTGATTCTAGTGTTGTAGTGTGAAGGAGGTAGAGAACTCAGGAACTGGCTAGAAGATGTGCGAGTGGTGGTTGTTGTTTAATCCCTCAGTCATGTCTGACTGTTCACAACCGCGTGGACTGCAGCACGCCAGGCTTCCCTGTCTTTCACTATCTGCGGGAGTTTGCTCAAATTCATGTCCATTGAGTATATGATGCCATCCAACCATCTCATCCTCTGTCAACCCTTTCTTCTCCTGCCTTCACAATCTTTCCCAGCATCAGAGTATTTTCCAATGAGTTGGCTCTTCACATAAGGTAGCCAAAGTATTGGAGCTTCAGCCTCAGCATCAGTCCTTCCAGTGAATATTCAGGACTGATTTCCTTTAGGATTGACTGGTTAGATCTCTTTGCTGTTAGATCTCTTTTCTTTTTAAGGGACTCTCAAGAGTCTTCTCCAAAACCGCAGTTCAAAAGCATCAATTCTTTGGCACTCAGCCTTCTTTATGGAGATCCTATATATACATTTTTTTTTTTTTTGCATGATGGTGGACTGATCCAGTAGAGACAGAAAACTTGATGACACATGTGAGAGAGGGGACAACCGTAGCAGCAGTGTCCTTTAATAGGCAAGAGAGGAGGTGGCCTCAGGAGCACTGACCATTTACCCGTTGCCATGGGAGTTAAGTCAGAGTATGTGGGCCCAGATGCTGGCATCTTGGTAGATGTGGTAGTCAAGATGGTGGTGGTGATGGTGGTTGTGGAAATTCAATTCTCCCTGCTTTCTGCCCTGAGTGAATTGAGAAGACAGTTCAGTTGAGATTCAAAAGTAGAAAACAGGCTTAGAGATTTGAGGAGAGAACAGAATGGGTAAAATGGTGATCTAGGAAAAAAGAAAGAATTCATCTTGCTCGTATTCTTCTATTGATTTTTTATCTCTCTTTTCTGATTGAACTCTCCCCACCAAACTTCTGGCAGGATGTCTTTCCAGAAAAGGGGCTTGAAAAATATTGGCCACGTTAATTGACTGGAAGCCTTTCTCTTTAGAGCCTGAGTCGGGGGCATCATGGCTCAAGGCCTCCCAGAGGCTTTGACTGATTAGACTACTCTCTAAATATTTTCTAATTTAAATATTTTAATTTACTGACAACCCCTTCCATCTTTCTGTGTTTTAAAGTAGGAATTCAACATACTTGCATCCGAGGCACTTTTTGCAAAAATATGTTTCTGCTGACTTCAGATAAAAGTTGACTTGTGAAATATATCTCTTTTAAGGATTTAACCAAGCTTCCAAAAGGCTCTTTGTTGTGGGATTTGCAACCAGATGGGAAACTCTAGGCTCTGGATGTTAACAGTATTTCAGTAATTACAGAAAAATAGCTTCATTTTGTATAAACAAAATGAACATATATATGTAAAACACGATGACATTGTAAGTAGATATGCAAATAAGAGAGGAAAAACATAGTTAAGTTGCTTATGGTTTAGAGACATGAAAATGGAAAAAAGATTGCTTGTTAACAAACCAGTGCACACCTAAAAAATATCTTCTCTACTGCTTACCTTCCCCACATGGTTTTAGGCACTGGGCTGGCATGTAGATGAATATTTGATACAAATATTTGATATTTGGTTTTCAGAGATAGTCTTGGAGGCAAGGGGTTGTTGCTTTAAAGTGTTGGAAAACTGCTTAGTGATTTAAAGTATAAAAACAATGATGAATGCCATAGGAATCTAGTTTGGACTAGATCAGGTAGGGAAGGCTTCCTGGCGGAGGCAAGCTTTGTACATTCGAGAACTCATTTCTCTGAGGATGATTTATGCTTTGAGGGCTTAGATAAAGTAGGGACACCCTGGCATTCAACTTCTGCTCTTGCTTGCTCTCCAGTTGATTTTTCATATGTGTAAATTATGTCTCCTCAACTGAAGTGTTTGTTACTCAATAAACATATAGTGAGAAGCTGCCAGCTTCCTCGTGCTGTGGGTGCCATGGTGAACAACCATGGGGTCTGCCACGGCGAAAATCAAAGTGTAATGGACAGAGGTTGGTTCTTATGCTTTCTTTTTGGCTTTTAATACTCCTGCACTTCTTCTTGCTGATCCATATATTAATCTTTTCCTCTCTTCAAGGAAAAGTGTCTGCCAAGGTAGACCCATAAAAGATACTGGCATGCAGAATTTAACCAGTATGGCTCCTGAGCTGCTGCTCTGTGGGGAAATTTGAGAGGTTGCACAAGGCATCTGAGTGTGCACTGGGGCATCCGTTTTGAGTTTAGTGTCTGAGCAAGAGAGGATTTTTCCTTCTGGAATGGGTTTTATCTCCTCTCCCACTGTAGAAGATGCTGACTGCTGACAGATTTGCCTATAGCAAATTCTGGGCTCTCAGGTATAAAAGGACAGAGTATGGCTGTGGTGCTTCATTTAGCACATATTTATCAGTCACTTACTCTGTGTCAGGGGACTTTTCCGGTGACTCAGTGGTAAAGAATCCACCTGCAATGCAGGAGGTGCAGGAGAAGCAGGTTCCACCCCTGGGTATGGAAGATCCCCCGGAGGAGGGCAGGGCAATCCACTCCAGTATTCTTGCCTGGAGAACCCCATGGACAGAGGAGCCTGGAGGCCTCGTGTGTGGACCCTCATCACCAAGCAAACTCCATGATTGGCTTCTGCTCCTGCTTCAGGTCTCAATGTGAATCTCACCTTCTCAGAAACTCCTCCCAGGGTCATGCGGTCAAAAGGAGCTGATCCTGTCTCAACATCATCCTGTTTGCTTCCTTCATCGCTTGTAATGTGCACAGTACCGTGAATTCTCTTATTTACTTGTTTATTAAATCTTAGCTCTGTGAGAGCCAGAGACTTGTCATGAGTGTATACTGAAGGGTCTTCCCTGGTAGCTCAGCAGTAAAGAGGAGGTGAAATGCAGGAGCCACAGGAGATGCCGGTTCGACCCCTGGATAGGGAAGACCCCCTGGAGAAGGAAATGGCAACCCACTCCGGGATTCTTGCCTGGAGAATCCCAGGGGGTCGCAAAGAGTCGGACATGACTGCAGCCACTGAACACACTTGCATACACCCTGCTGCCCCTGAGGATGCCGGCCATAGAGGCGTTTGGGCCCTGCCTAAAGACTGCAGTCAAGATGCTGGTGGGGAAAGCTGGGAGAGCTGTCTCCTCAAAGAGGTTTGCTTTAACAAGACTTGTTTCTGTCTGGGTGCTACATTCCATATTCCAGCTTTGGTCCCTCGACCCCCTTTCACTCCACATGGAGAGGAATAATCTGTTTCAGACCTACTTTTATTTCAGCGTCTAACCCCAGTGTATCTGAACGAATACTGACTCACTGTGGAGTTGGTTGGGGGAAAGGTAATGACGGGACTCGGATTTTGTTTAAAGGAAGCATTGTTCGGGCATTCACTGGATGGCAATGTGAGAAATGATGACTCCGGCCTCTGCTGTCAGGCGGCCTGATTCTGGATTCACTGAGATATGGAGCCAGGTAGGGAAGGATACAGCTCTAGGGAGAGGACTGAGCTATGAATGCACTAGTTTCTTTGGAATCAGGTGAAAAAAAATCTGATTTTGTGTTTATTCAATCACTGAAGAAGAAGTTAGCTGTAACAATAATCCATTAGAGACAGACAGTTGACTTGAAGGCTTTCTCACTTCCGTGAGCAGTGACTCGAGGTGAGGACTTCCCTCTGGTCTGCCCTCTGGGACTCAGGCCTTTCTCCCTTAGGGATGGGGTCCCAGGGGAGATGGGAGACAACATAGCCCAGGAGAAGGGGGAAGAGGGTCTGCTTTAAAATAATGCAAGAGCAAGCAAATTGAGGTTAGTCTTTCAATTATCCTATTGGCAGAAAAAATATTGCTACATTAGAAAATCACCAAAAAAGAAAAGAAAATCCCCATATGTATACATATGGCTCATTCACCTTGCTGTACAACAGAAAATAATGCAACATTGCAAAGCAGTTAGACATCAATAAAATTTTGAAAAAGATAAAGAAAATCACCAATCACCTGTTTGTAAATATAACAAGCTGGATATATAATAACTTGGAGGAATGCACAGAGCTTCTGCTTCAGTGCGGGCAAGCTGCTGTGCAGAGAACACAGGGAGCTCCACTCTTTCCCCTGCAGACTACTAGATGAGGACAGCCATTTACTCAGCTCTGGAGGAATGCAGCAACGGGAACAGAAGCCACACTATCTGCTTATTTCATCTTTTGAAGGGAAAGCACTTCAGCTTCTCATGACTCCCAAGAAAGATGTTTGACCTTAAAAATAAATTTTGGTCCTTACCAGAGCTCAATATTGGTCATCTCTAGGGCTGCCCCTCATCTCTTGCTGTGGATAACTGCACTGTCTGATGTGATAGCCAGGAGCCACATGTGGTTTCAATATTTAAATGTAAATTAATTAAAATTTCATACAAGTAAAAATCCATTTGCTTATAATACTACCCACACGGAAATTGCTCAGTAGCCACAGGTGTCTCCTGGCTGCTGTATTGAACAATATGAAATATCCCCATCACCACTGAAAACCCTTTTGGAAAAGCATTGCTCAAGAAACTGAAAGCATGTGATTCAGGGCAACATGGCAGAGGAGAGGTTTCAGTGTACTTTTTTAGCTAGGGAATAATTTCCTGAACAAAATTGCATTGTTGTTGTTCAGTCACCAAGTCGTGTCCAGCTCTTCGTGACCCCATGGACTGAAGCATGCCAGGGTTCTTGAACAAAATTGCATATGGAAACTCAACACATACAAATGATCTTTGCAGAGCAGCTCATGCTGCACTGGAGTGGAAGATTCTGGATCCCTGCTCCTTTGTTGCTTTCTTCCCTCCCCAGCCCAATACCTGGCAGGTGACCCCAGAGCACAGGTTGCCTGCCATCCTTGGCATGAGCTGCCCTGAGTGTTGGATTTTGACCCATTATTTACCAACTTTGTGAACCTGGCCATTCCTGGGACTTCCTGAGAGTGAGTTATCTTGTCTGCAGCAGACATCCTATTTCAGAAGGTTGTAAGGGCAAGTTTGATTTCCTCATTTCTCAGAGGAGGAACTGAAGGTTGGCAAGGCTCCATGCCCACCAGACAGCCACCCTGCCAGCAGAGGCCAGACCCAGGGCCCAAACCAGTCCCCTCTCAGCCCTTTTCACGCCACTGCTCTATAATTTCCTGTTCACACTGAACAATTTCAAGCCAAACTACTTTTTACAAACCAACTGTCTAGATGTCACTTGTGATTTTTTTTTTCCTTTAGTTACTGGATCCATGTAATGTGTGAGTTTTTCTAACTGCATTTAACCCTTATGCAAAATGTTACCACCCTGAGCTAGTATACAGTGTAAGTCAAATCTTCCTGGATGCCCTTCCTATTTCTTTGATATGCTTCACGCTCTTCTCTCTGCAAAGAGTAGAAAATAAAAACAACAGGCAAACAAAACTCCTTGATCTTTCACACTTACTAAAAAAAAAGGAGGAATATTTTTCAAAAATCCTCATTTTCATGGGTGGAATTAGAAACCAACTTAAGCCTGGGCTTGGAGACCAAGCTCCTGTTCCTTTGGTCTGAACACAGACTCAGCTGACCTATGACCTCGGTCATCCCTATCAACGAATATCCTCGTAGGGAAAGTTTTGATAGATATAGCAGAAAGTTTCGTGCCTTCAGTATTGAGATGACTGTCAAATGACTTTTGTGTAAGATAACCAGAAACTGCAGAAATGTGGTGATCAGAACAATCCTCGTTGTAACTGACAATCTGATAAACTGTCTCTTGATACTGTGTGTGTGCTCAGTCACTCGGTCCTGTCCGACTCTTTGTGACTCCACGGATTGTAGCCTGCCAGGCTCCTCTGTCCATGGGATTCTCCAGGCAAGGTGAAAGGTGTTGCCATTTCCTCCCCCAGGGGATCTTCCCAACCCAGGGATCGAACCCGAGTCCTCCTGCATTGGCAGGAGGATTCTTTACCACTGTGCCACCTGGGAAGCCACAACACGCTTTAGTTTCTCCTTTCTTTACCTCCAAATGGGAATCTTGTCCTCAAGTGACCTTGGACACTGTGTCCCTGGAAGAGCACAGCTTGCTGGCAAAAGCTCTTGGTGAAAGCCTGAAGATGGAAGGGAAGGAGACAAGCTTAAGATGCCTCACAAGATCTCTTAGAGTCATTCTCATGAACTTCATAATCCAGCTCTTCTTGAGAAGTATTTCTCTTAGGTAGAGCTGCATGGCCAAAATACTGTAATGCTGTTGCTTTTCCAAGTATAGCTATTAATCTAAGAAGAAGAATTGGGGGAAACCCTTCTAATCACATATGTAAGACAGTTTTGATGCAGCATCATCTGCTGGGATCCTTTAAAAAGAAGAAGTGATTCCATGGATTAAAATCAAATGAGTCTTTATTTAGGGTTTGGAGAAGCTTATGTTGGTTCAGAATCTAGAAGGAGACAGAACTAGAACTTTCCTAGAAATGATAACTCAGTTGGTAAAGAATCTGCCTGCAATGCAGGAGACCGCAGTTTGATTCCTGGATTGGAAAGATCTGCTGGAGAAGGGATAGGCTACCCACTCCAGTATTCTTGGGCTTCCCTTGTGGTCAGCTGGTAAAGAATGTGCCTGCAATGCGGGAGACCTGGGTTCGATCCTTGGGTTGGGAAGATCCCCTAGAAAAGGGAAAGGCTACCTACTCCAGTATTCTGGCCTGGAGAATTCCATGAACTGTATAGTTCATGGGGTCACAAAGAGTTGGACACAACTGAATGACTTTCACTTTCAGGAATGAGCAAAGAAACGTATGCATGGAGTTTTGAGTCACACTGGGAAAACATTGGAGGGATTTACTCTTCTAAATCATAAGAATTGTTTAACTTCTCTTCCTATTGGGTGGGGTAGATGTTGCTCATTATATAGAGGGTTACTGTGACTGGACCTCACACTGTCCCTTAGGAAATAAAAGTCAAGTTCTGTAAAATGTGTTTTGTATCCATTGATGAAGGAAGAGAAAGAGACCTCCTAGTGCAAAAGGAAGGGATATATACTTTCTAAGTCTTTCTCATCTCTCCCATGAGGACTAAGATGTAAAAACAAGGAATTTTTCATAATATTAGTTAGGGGACTTGGACAACAACAACAAAAAATCCAAGTACTGCCACCAACAAATTGTCCTGCCAGAGGATGGCACCATCGTCCACCTCGTTTGTTTCACAGGCAATTGCAATAATAATAGACAAGGCAGTGAAATTGGGTGAAGCCGACAGCTTTGGGGCTCTTTACAAACTCGTCTGCCAGAAGTACCTCTCTTTGAGTTTGCTTTTAGATTGCAATGATACTGCAAAACTATAGCTAAAGGAGTCTTGTCTTCTTCCATGGTGGTTTCCATGGTAGCGGTGGCAGCAGCAACGTATTAATAGCAGTAGAAATAGAGGTACTGGTAATACTAGCGGCAGTCAGCATAGCGGTGGGAGTACTGATAGCAATAACTACTCCTATTTTCTGCTCTGTAATTCTACTAATCCCGCTACTGCTATTTCCACTACTCCTCTTTGGGTTAAGATTTGGGGTTAATACTTTGTATAATATCATAATGTATGCTGTTGTGTGTCGGGGTCTCAGGTGCACATGGCTAATGCTTGCAGTCATTCCATAGGGCGAACACTGTTACTCTCATTTTGTAGGAGAGGAAACTGAAGCTCAGAAAAATTGGGATTCACAAGCTCGCAAGTTACCGACTTGGGAGCTGGTTTTCTCAGGTGCATCATCCTTGGCCTCTCATCGGTACCTCAAAAATCTAGTCTTAGCTCCCTCCCTCATAATTCTTACCCACACGGAATATACAGATAGATATGAACGGTGGAGGAGTTTGAGCGTCACAGGGCTATGCCGGAAGTCCAGATGGTTGTCCAAAAATGGCTTGCTTCCTTTGTGTTCATTGACACTGGCTTGTCTCAGAGGCTTCAAAGTTATCTTAATGTCATTTCAAAGGCAATTGAGGGAGCATCCATGGAGATAAATTGCGTCTGCAGCCTGTTGCTGAATGCATATTAACGGCTATTCACGGATTTCCTAGCAACCAGAGCCCAGTGACGCACGGAGTCGGTGACCTTGCGTTATACTCATCCAGAGAAATTAAATCGCTTGGACTTTTTGATTAATATTTTTAGAAAGCCTCACTACATTAGCTGTGTGAAATGCATTGTTATCTGAGTTGCTATCAGCAGCAGATCCCCGTCACACCGGAAGTCACAGAGGACTAATTTTCACAAATGCTCCGGTGAGAGATTACCTCCATTTTGATATTTTTTTGACAATTAAGGTTTTAGTTGGGAAAGAAGGAAATTAAAAAAAAAAAAGAAAGGTTGTTTTAGCAGCTTGTGATCTTGGCAAACTTCAAACTTGAGACAAATAGAACAGAAATAAATAGGAGGCATCCTGGTGAGAGGAGACGACAGGCTGCTTAGTCAGGCTTATTTGCATCAAAGGGACTCATGGAAACAAAAGAACAGAATCTTAACAAACCTAGCTTTTTACAAGACATTCCCTAGGGTAAGGGTAGAATGTTTTTCACATTAGGCATTCACTGAATATTCTGTCCTGTGGACTCAAAGAACATCCTGGTTTGTTTTTCATGGTTCCTACCCAGACTCGAGAACTGCAAGCTTCTCATAAGTTTCTGTCAAGTTTTAGTCTGTGTTTTATTGGACATGGTCTTCCCTGGTGGCTCTGACAGTAAATAATCTGTCTGTAGAGCAAGAGACCTGGGTTTGATCCCTGGGTCGGGAAGATCTGCTGGAGAAGGGAATGGCTATACTTTCCAGTATTCTTGCCTGAAGAATCCCATGGACAGAGAAGCCTGGGGGGTACAGTCCATGGGGTCACAAAGAGCTGGACATGATGGAGCAACTCACACTTTCACTTATTGGACTTACAAGTCAAATACTTACGTGATACACTTCAGTGGTATGAGTAGGACATGCAGGTGCATATTAAAACATACAAACCAAGCATGCAACCAACAATTAAGGAACATCAAAAATCTAGGTCTCTTGTTTCTGAGCTCATGTTCTTTATAGAATGTACCTCTGAGGCATTGAGACTCGAGGACACATTTGCATTAGATTTCCAAATGAATATTACATAGAGAGGGTGGACACGTAGTCCAATGAGTTATCTTTGCTTAGAATATTTCTTTTGCTAAGACTTTATTTTATAGAGCAATTTTAAGTTCACAGCAAAATTGAGGGCAAGTTACAGAGATTTCCCATGTACCCTTTGCTTCCGTGCATGTATGACTTCCCCCATCATAAACACACCACCCCCCAGAGGAGTACAAATGGATGGATCTACTTTGACACATTACAATTTCCCAGAGCCCATAGTTTACATTACGTATCACTCTTGGTGCTATCCCTTCTGTAGGCTTGGACAAATGTATAATGTCATGTTCCCACCACTGTGATATCACACAGAATACTTTCCCTGCTCCAAAGATCCTCTGTCCTCTGCCTACTCATCATTCCCCACTCTGTAAACTCTAACAAGCACTTTTTAAAAAAATTGTCTCCATAGTTTTGCTTTTCCCAGAATGTCATACAGTTGGGACCATTGGTATGTAGCTTTTTAGACTGGCTTTTTTCAGTTCAGTCACTCAGTCGTGTCTGACTCTTTGCCACCCCATGGATTGCAGCATGCCAGGCCTCCCTGTCCATCACCAACTCCCAGAGTTCACTCAAACTCATGTCCCTTGAGTCAGAGATGCCATCCAGCCATCTCATCCTCTGTCATCCCCTTCTCCTCCTGCCTTCAATCTTTCCCAGCATCAAGGTCTTTTCAAATGAGTCAGTTCTTCACGTCAGGTGGCCAAAGTATTGGAGTTTCAGCTTCAACATCAGTCCTTCCAATAAATATTCAGGACTGATTTCCTTTAGGATAGACTGGTTAAATCTCCTTGCAGTCCAAGGGATTCTCAAGAGTCTTCTCCAGCACCACAGTTCAAAAGCATTAATTCTTCGGTGCTCAACTTTCTTTATAGTCCAACTCTCACATCTGTATTTGACTACTGGAAAAACCATAGCTTTGACTAGATAGACCTTTGTTGGCAAAGTAATGTCTCTGCTTTTTAATATGCTGTCTAGGTTGGTCATGACTTTTCTTCCAAGGAGCAAGCATCTTTTAATTTCATGGCTGTGGCCACCATCTGCAGTGATTTTGGAGCCCCCAAAAATGAACTCTGTCACTATTTCCATTGTTTCCCCATCTATTTGCCACGAAGTGATGGAACCAGATGCCATGATCTTAGTTTTCTAATGTTGAGTTTTAACCCAACTTTTTCACTCTCCTCTTTCACTTTCACCAAGAGGTTCTTTAGTTCTTCTTCACTTTCTGCCATAAGTGTGGTGCCATCTGCACATCCGAGGTTATTGATAGTTCTCCCAGCAATCTTGATTCCAGCTTGTGCTTCATCCAGCCCAGCATTTCTCATGATGTATTCTGCATATAAGTTAAATAAGCAGGGTGGCAATATATAGCCTTGATGTACTCCTTTCCTGATTTGGAACCAGTCTGTTGTTCCATGTCCAGTTCTAACTGTTGCTTCCTGACCTGCATACAGATTTCTTAAGGGGCAGGTGAAGTGGTCTGGTATTCCCATCTCTTGAAGAATTTTCCACAGTTTATTGTGACCACACAGTCACAGGCGTTGGCATAGTCAATAAAGCAGAAGTAGATATTTTTCTGGAACTCTCTTGCTTTTTCGATGATCCAGGGGATGTTGGCTATTTGATTTCTGGTTCCTCTGCCTTTTCTAAATACAACTTGAACATCTGGAAGTTCATGGTTCACGTACTGTTGAAGCCTGGCTTGGAGAATTTTGAGCATTACTTTACTAGCGTGTGAGATGAGTGCAATCGTGCAGAAGTTTGAGCATTCCTTGGCATTGTCTTTCTTTGGGATTGGAATGAAAACTGCCATTTTCAAGTCCTGTGGCCACTGCTGAGTTTTCCAAATTTGCTGGCATATTAAGTGCAGCACTTTTTCAGCATCATCTTTTAGAATTTGAAATAGCTCAACTGGAATTCCATAACTCCACTAGCTTTGTTTGCAGTGATGCTTCCTGATGCCCACTTGACTGAACATTCCAGGATGTCTGGCTCTAGGTGAGTGATCACACCATCATGGTTTTTTCACTTAGTAATATGCAAAGTGACTATCATTTTGCATTCCCACCAGCGATGAGTGATTTACTGTTGTTCTTTATCCATTCCAGCATTTGGTGTTGTTGATGTTCTGAATTTTGACTATTTTAATAACTATTTAGTAGCATCTTGTTTAAATTTGCATTTACCCAGTGATATGTGATGTGGACATATTTTTATGCGTTTACTCGCCATCTGTGTATCTTATTTGGTGAGTTGTCTGCTCAGATCTTTGGCCCATTTTTTAGCCAGGCTATTTCTTTTCTTATTGTTGAGTTGTAAGTGTTCTTACAACTTATAACTTATGGATAATGCTTTTTGATAAAAGCAAAGATGTAATCCCAGAATTCAATAATGGCATGGATTTAGGGTCTTCAGAATAAACCTTGATTTTAATATGGGCTCCTGACCATTCAGAGTTTGGATCGTGGCTGGCTGAGCATGCCGGATTCAAGAACTGATGTGGGTAAGGGCTGAAGTCACAGTTTTATCAAAGTTTCTCCTTCATGGAGAGTTGAGGGTATGAGCTACACTCTGCCTGATTTTCCTGTCACCACATTTAGAAGTCTAAGAGCCCATTTAGGGTCCACAAGGTTTTCTTCAGGATAGCAGCTGATAAAATGGATCCCATGGAGCACTGTGACCCACAGTGCCATCATGGTTATGGGATATCACTGTGTTCACTCTGTGTTGAACCAGGAGGATTCCAGGTCTACACTTCTCTTTTCCAGGTGATTTAATTTTCACTTCCTTATGGCTGATACCAGTGGCTCTTTTTCTCTTTCTGATGAGTTGGGAATGAAGGCTTGCTTGTTGAGAAAAATGAGCAGTTTTTAGACTTTCGGATACACTCTCCAAAATCACTGATTATGAAAGGATTTCATTTCAGTGTTAGTTTAATGTTTCATATTAGTGGCCACCTGTTGCCACATGGGAAGGCAACATTGGTGCCCAGTGAAGTCTGCCCTCGCCAATGCGGCACATGGCTCACAGGGCTGCTTGGGGAAAATAGACCTCGGAGTGTTTTCAGCAAAAATTAATTATTTTGGAATGAATCTGCCAGTTTTCCTCCAAGTGGCTAAATGTCAATACACTTGAAATAACTTGTCTTTCTACCGACTTTGATATCAGTGCAAATGTGTGTGTGTATACACACACACACACACATATATATATATATATACATATATACACTAAAACAAATTATCAAGAATATCAACCCCTCTCTGGCAATGTGCTGATTTAAAAGGACTTGAAAAAAAAAATCTCAGTGAAAGACTGAGTTGCACATAAACTGTCAATTTGGATCTAAGCCATCATAGGGGTTATCTTTGCTCCTGCCTTTGTAGCTTTTCTTTAACACTATATATGGGAATCACTGAAACCATGATTCATTACTGGAAGAAGGGAGTCTAGGAGATGGAGCCCAGGTGGACTTGATGATGGCAAGAAAAACTTGACCAGCATTTGCTCACCAACTGGCAACCCACTCCAGTATTCTTGCCCAGAAGATCCCATGGACAGAGGATCTGGCAGGCTACAGTCTGTGCGGTTGCAAAGACTCACACAACAGAGAGACTGAGCATGCTGATGAAAGACGCTAAGGGGAAGTGATAAAATCCGGTGTTTATTTGACTTTTAAAATTTACCCTAAACATTTTGAAAAACATTTCTAAGTTTCAAAACATCTTTTATATTTAATTCGGAACTTTAAATCTTAATCAGATCATATAAAGCTCATTATTCTCTCTATATGTACTACCACAATTCATTTGTAGGTACTGGTTGTTTTTACAAATTTCCATTCTCTAATCTTCATGTTGTTGACATACAGGAAAATTTCAACATTTGTCTCAGCCTGAGAATATCCAGAATTATGTGTTCTTAAAAAATTATAAAGCAAATAATTTAATAGAAAAAAATACCTAATACTCATAAACTGCTCTTCTCTTCTGTCACTAATCCCTTTGGTAATCTTTGATAATCCCTAAGTCCCTATTAAAAAGTAGTGATTAGATTATTACTATTTTGTGTTCTGCTAGTTTCACCTTATATTATTTACATGTCTCCATGAATCATTATGACCCACACATGTATGATTTTAAAATCCACATAATATATGTGTGTGTTCAATTGTTCAGTGGTGTCCAGCTCTTCTCAACTCTATTGACTGTAGCCCACCAGGCTCCTCTGTCCATGGGATTGTCTAGGCAAGAATACTGGAGTGGGTTGCCATTTCCTCCTCCAGGGGATCTTCCTGATCCAGGGATCAAACCTGTGTCTCCTGCATCTCCTGCATTGCAGATGAATTCTTTAGCACTGAGCTACTAGGGAAGCCCCCACATAATATATGTTGATGTTAATAAATCTTATTTGCTTAGCCATAATAAGGCTTCCTTAAAATAAGATTAAATGGTCATATTTGTAGAGGGTTTTGGACTTTATGTATTGTAAATAGTACTTTGTTGACTGTCTTTGGATATTAACTTTAAAATAAATATTCTACGATATTTCCTTGGGCTATGATTCCCTCAAAAGAAAGAAACAAGCTCTTGTTGTTTTTGTAGCTTCTGGTGTGCATTTTTCTCTAATCTGTAGCAAATCCATAGTGCAATTGGCAATGTTCTTGTTTGCAGTCCCGCCAATTTTGGATTTTATAATTTTTGCTTATTTTGCTAACTTAATCAGGCTTGTTTTGGTGTTATTAAGTAATTTTTCTCAAAGAGTGAGACATGAAACTTCTGCCTCAGAATCACTTCTTAAAAATTTCAGGAACCTAGCTTTCTAGTAGGTCTACTGCAAGTGTATCTTGGAGACAGGATCTGAACATCTCCATATTGAATAAGCTTTCAAGGCAATTCTTAAGCCTTCCATAGTTTCAATGTTACTGCCTTATAATTATCTTAATTTGTATTTCTTTAGCTGAGAGTAAGGCTTAGCATAATATCCTAGACTTGTAGGTATTGTGGGGAACTGGCAGGATTTCATGGTAGTAAACAAATCCCTCAGATGCTTGCTCCTCCTCCCCAATTTCCTCTGTACTTCGCAGAACTAAGACAGTGGGGGCGATTATCTCTTTTAAGCTAATTTGTTGTTGTGGTTTGATACATAGTATTTAGGAGAACTGGATATTAGAGAAGTCTGTATCTTAATATTTTAGGAAGTACACAAATTGCAGTTGCATCTGATTTAGCTGTTTCAGGCATTTCATTATTATTATACCCACAAAAGGGAACATTGGAAAATGAAATGGATAATATAGTCGTGAGGTCATCGGAAACAATTTGCTGTACCTTGAGAGAAGGAAGAGTAGTTTCCTAGAAGAGAAATAGGAACATAATGCCCTAGTTAAATAAAATAATTAAGACAGTGAAATTAAAAAAAGACTTCTCATGTTTTTATGTACAATAGTGTACTGTAACTCATTAAGTCAATTTTAGGTTTGTGCATTTCTAATTTACTCTGTCCCTGAAACATCCTCTTCCTTTTTGTCAATAAATGATTAGTTAGGGAAAAAAAAAGCGTGGAAGGACTGGGGAATAAGTGTGTGTATGGGCAGGGAAATGAAGATGTTTCAGCAATAAGGAGTGATTATCAGTGGACTCAGAAAACTGCTTAATGACCTAAAGAGATATTGATGAAAGAGTAAAATTATAAAAATCTGGATATTATGTGTCTATAGTAGCTCTTTCCTTTTGAACCTCATACAATCTTTTTACCAAAATATGTCCAGACAGTTAGTATTTAGAGTTAAATAAAAATGAAGAAATATAGTGATGAAGTGAAACTATTGTTTTTCAAACTGAAAAAGCAGGAGGACACTTACTGTAAAATCAGGAGAGAAATGGGTTTATTAAGGAAGTATTCCTTAGGAGGCCATTTTGAGGAATGGAATTAAATTATGGGGAAAGAATGCAGGATTGCATTTTTCTTGCCCTTACTAAGCAGAGTCTCACACAGGGAGTGGAAGATAACTAACATTTCTCCAACACTTTGTGGGTATAGGCACTGGGCTAGAGGCTTTAATATATTTTTTTCTCATTTAATTTTCTCAAAAAAACTGGTGAGCAAGCAATAGCATCCACATTTATAGTTTCTAAACAAGGCACAAAATCTGAAGTACTGGGGAATCATGTACTTGTAGAGAGACACATAACTCAATCCTTTGACCTGAAGCTCAAGACTTTTAATATACTTTGAATTCTTTACCATATCTCCCACTCTTATGAGTCTTCATATCCTCAGAGACTTTCATTATTTCTAATGACGTGTGTATGTACATACTGATATATACTGTTTATTTTGTAACAATTTTTCATCAATATCTTTTACCTTATTAAACATTCACTTTAATGAATATTGTATACCTAGATAGGTCCATAACTTGCTTAACTAAGATAATTTTAAATACAGAATCAGTTTAAATTCATTGGAAAAAGTATTTTCCTGAACTGGGCATGAAAAGTGAAAAAAAGAAAAAGTGAAAGTGTTACTCATTCAGTTGTGTCTGAATCTTTGTGGCCTCATTACTGTAGCCCTCCAGTCTCCTCTGTGCCGGGGATTTTCCAGGCAAGAATACTGAAATGAGTTGCAATTTTCTCCTCCAAGGGATCTTCCTGACCCAGGGATCAAACCTGGGTCTCCTGCATTGCAGGCAGATTCTTTACCATCTGAGCCACCAGGGAAGCCCAAACTGGGCATAAACATCTCTTTTTCTGAATCTGTCCTGGACTGGAGACTGGTCAGGTAGCATTTCAGTTTGCCTGTCTCTAGAATATCTGTTGACTACCATCATGGTGATGTTTCATAGCTATATCAGCAGTCAAGTCATAAAAATTCAGATCTATAAATGTCAGTGATTTAGGTTTATATAATTAAATTTATAAAATGATATAATTTTAGAGGTAGAATAGATTTGAGAAACTATATAGACCACCTTATTTTATAGAAAGAAGATAATTGAGGCTCAGGGAAGTTAAGGGTCTTGTCTAGGTTTATGAGAGTATTTACAGAGGTGGGATAATTCATGAGAATTTATGCCAGATGCTGTGTTAAGCCCTTTATATGCATTACTTTACTTTGGCCTCACTTGAATGGAATAATACTACTAGTCCCAACTTACAGAGGAGGAAAGGAATTTTAGCAAGTTTGCTGTCACCTATCCAGGACATTACATAACTGGGATTCAAATCTATGTTGCCTGACTCTGAAGTCCAGACTCTTAATTACTTTATCATGGTATATTCATATGATAGTTCAGCCTTCTCATTCAATTTTTTATTCACTCACCAAACAATTATGAAAGTTTATTTTGTGGCAGGCTCCTTGCCAGCTGTAAAGAAGAAAAACAACAAATAAGACATGGTCTGGGCTCAGGAGAGTTTGATATGTAGAAATATGATACTACAAGAACTTTGATAGAAGAAAATACAAGCCCAAGGAGATGGGTGCAATTTAACATATACCACTCATTCCTTAGCACTGAATGTCCTTTCCAGAAACATGTAACTCATTAAAGTTGAGTTTCAGTTCAGTTCAGTTCTGTCGCTCAGTCGTGTCCAACTCTTTGCAACCCCATGGATTGCTGCATGCCAGGCTTCCCTGTCCATCACCAGCTCCTGAAGCTTGCTCAAACTCATGTCCATTGACTCGGCGATAAGTTGAGTTTGAGTTAGTGTAAAGAAACAAACTTTGATCCCCAAGATGAAGTCTGGTCTCTGAGTTGGCTCAATGGCTGATCTGGTGAACAATCATGCTATTTTTTGAAATTTAAATTTTGTTTAATTATTTGTTTGTGTTGGTTCTTAGTTGCATCACACAGGAACTTGCACTGTGGTACATGGACTCTCTAGTTGGGGCATGCAGGCTCAGAAGTTTTGGTTTGGTCTTAGTTGCTCCACAGCATGTGGGATCTTAGTTCCCCAACCAAGGATCGAACCTGTATCCCCTGCATTGTAAGGCAGATTCTTAACTACTGGACCATCAGGCAAGTCCCTATCATGCTATTTTAATAGCCCTGCCTGCATCAAGGTCCTTCATTAAAAGGAGGTGAGAATATTGACATGTCATTTGTGATGCTGGTAAAGATTAGTAATGAAAATGACCAGGAAACATTTACTAAATGCTAGAAGCTCCAATACAGTCTTCTCATTAACTTCAGACTAGATACAATTTAGATTTTAAAGTAAAATTGGTGGTGTGTGCATTAACCTCCTTGGGCTACTATAATAACATACTATAGACTGTATGGCTTGCTTGAACAAAAGAAGTTTATTTTCTCACAGTTCTGGATGCTAGAAAGTCCAAGATCAAGGTCTGGACCAACTTGGCTCCTCCTGAGAGCTCTATTCCTGGTTTACAGATGGCAATCTTCTTGCAGTGTCAATACATTGTAGGGAGAGCACACTCTCTCTCTTCCTCTTCTTATAAAGCCACTAATTCCATCATGAGGGCCCCATCCTCATCCTCATGACCTCATCTAACCCTAATTTCCCCCCAAAGGCTCCACCTCCAAACACCATCACATTGGGATTATTTGAGGGGATATAATTCAGTTCACTGCAGTGGGATTATACAGTCAACAATATTATGAAACAAATAATATGAGCACACATTTTTATTCTGGTTAAGCCTGAGGAAACTGTATTATCTTCCACATTTGTCTTGCATCTTTTCATGTTTTTATTCTTACTGTGATGTCTCTCAAAAGTTTAAATGAAAAATTCAGTTATTTGCTTAGGAGTTATAATCAGTGACATGGAGAAATCGGCAACAATCAAAAAGTAAGGAAGTGTGCCCCTCTGGGATGAATTGCAAATGAGAAATTTCTTCCCAAAGCCTTGGAACCAAATTAAGAATTAACATAAAAAGTTAAATACTGAAATCATGCCTTGAAATTGCTAGTAACATTTCACTATGTTGCTCTAATTTGGGAGTAAATTTGCAGCTAGATTTAAGATTTTATTACAGTGAGTGGAATAATAATAAAAATAATCCGAATAAGAGGCTGGTGAAGAATGGAAATAAAATGTTCAGTTCAGTTCAGTTCAGTTCAGTCACTCAGTCATGTCCAACTCTTTGCGACCCCATGGAGCACAGCACGCCAGGCCTCCCTGTCCGTCACCAACTCACGGAGTTCACTCAAACTCATGTCCATCAGGTCAGTGATGCCATCCAGCCATCTCATCCTCTGTCGTCCCCTTTTCCTCCTGTCCCCAATCCCTCCCAGCATCTTTTCCCAATCCATCCCAGAGTCTTTTCCAATGAGTCAACTCGGCATGAGGTGGCCAAAGTACTGGAGTTTCAGCTTTAGCATCATTCCTTCCAAAGAACACCAGGGCTGATCTCCTTTAGAATGGATTGGTTGGATCTCCTTGCAGTCCAAGGGACTCTTAAGAGTCTTCTCCAACACCACAGTTCAAAAGCATCAATTCTTCAGCACTCAGCTTTCTTCACAGTCCAACTCTCACATCCATACATGACCACTGGAAAAACCATAGCCTTGACTAGATGGACCTTTGTTGGCAAAGTAATGTCTCTGTTTTTCAATATGCTATCTAGGTTGGTCATAACTTTCCTTCCAAGGAGTAAGCGTCTTTTAATTTCATGGCTGCAATCACCATCTGCAGTGATTTTGGAGCCCAGAAAAATAAAGTCAGCCACTGTTTCCACTGTTTTCCCATCTATTTCCCATGAAGTGATGGGACCAGAGGCCATGATCTTCGTTTTCTGAATGTTGAGCTTTAAGCCAACTTTTTCAGTCTCCTCTTTCACTTTCATCAAGAGGCTTTTGAGTTCCTCTTCACTTTCTGCCATAAGGGTGGTGTCATCTGTATATCTGAGGTTATTGATATTTCTCCTGGCAATCTTGATTCTAGCTTGTGCTTCTTCCAGCCCAGCCTTTCTCATGATGTACTTTGCATATAAGTTAAATAAGCAGGGTTTCAATATACAGCCTTGACGTACTCCTTTTCTTATTTGGAACCAGTCTGTTGTTCCATGTCCCGTTCTAACTGTTGCTTCCTGACCTGCATATAGGTTTCTCAAGAGGCAGGTCAGGTGGTCTGGTATTCCCATCTCTTGAAGAACTTTCCACAGTTTACTGTGATCCACACAGTCAAAGGCTTTGGCATAGTCAATAAAACAGAAATAGATGTTTTTCTGGAACTCTCTTGCTCTTTCAATGATCCAGCAGATGTAGGCAATTTGATCTCTGGTTCCTCTGCCTTTTCTAAAACCAGCTTGAACATCTGGAAGTTCATGGTTCGCGTATTGCTGAAGTCTGGCTTGGAGAATTTTGAGCATTACTTTACTAGCATGTGAGATGAGTGCAATCAAATGTTAGCAGTGAACAAATATTTGGAGATAACATGACATTGTGATTTTCTATAAATTGGAATATATTATTTGATTTTCTAGGCAGAGCAAAAGCAATTTTCAGTAATGAGGAATGATGAATTTGAAGATTTGGGATTTGAATTCCACCAGTCCAATATACCTGGACAAATCACTAACTCCTGAATTTTTTCATATACAAAATGAGTGTTTTCCTCTCTTCCTTCCTCCCTCTTCTCTTCCTTCATTCTTTCCTCCCTTCTATTAATTATTTATTAAGTCTATTATGTGTCCATTGAGGACACCTATGCTAAGGGAAAAACTCAAAACTAAAAAAATCCAAAAACAAAAACGCTTTCTCACAAGATAGATTTAAATAAGATTTTGTATGAGAAAAGGCTGTAAAAATTGTTCAATATTTTAAGTATGCTAAGTACTTTTCCCTTTGGACTCAACTTCTGATTTCAGGATTAATGAGCCAGGGGAATTTTCTTCATGCCCTTATTAAGGGAAATAAGATTAGTGACTGAGATAAGTTGAAAACAGAGTTCATTAAACCAAATAAAATTTTGTAGTTCCTCAAGTCCCCTGAGGTTTCAGAACAATTAAAATAAGCCAATTATTAATAATTTTACATTATGAATTTTAGAAAAAGTTGAAACTATACCTCACTCGCCTTATCATACGTTGTGAAAGTTACCATAAAAATCGACCGAGCCATGGAGGTCGACAGCAAAATCATCTCTTGCACTCCTACTCACCGCCACTGTGTCCCAGTAATTGCACACCCCCCAGGCCCTGTGGTGAGTTCTCAGGGCGGTTGTGATCACGTGATACGTAACCGCATGTCTTTCCCAAGCCTGCTCCCATCCTTGCTCTTTGCGGTTACCTGATTTAGTATATCAGACAAGACAGAGTGTGATTGAATGACCGAAAGAAATCACACCGTCTGGTTTCCTCTCAGAAACCTCTTGGGATATGGAGGGCGAGAGTGAGTCTTTGCTTATTAATATGTATTTTCCATAAATGCCTCAGAAATGAATGCTGCTTCTGAATCACTAAAGCCAATTACATCAATCTATCATAAAAAGTTCTAAAACATGTCTCTTCTCTGAAACACAAAAGGACATATCCCAAATGTATACTCTAAAAGCCTCTCTCTCATACTGGGGTTGCTTAGAATTAACAGCTACATAACTTGAATTTAAAATTAAACAGGCCTACTAATTACTCAAAATGGGACTCTGGGTCTGAGGTTGGCAAGATTGTAGCATGTTTACAAGGCCTGAACTTGTCTGACATTTTGATTATGGTTTTCTTTTAGGAGATCCTTGGGCCAAAACACATGTTATATAAATCTGGGTCTATTTCATTTAGGTTTCGACAGTTTGGGAGAAACAGATGCTCCTAATATGCTCATTTTGCTCAGAACTACGTAGCCTAGTGGAATTCCCAGGTGGCACAGTGGTAAAGAATCTGCCTGCCAATGCAGGAGGTACAAGAAACACAGGTTCGATTACTGGGTTGGGAAGAGCCCCTGGAGTAGCAAATAGCAACCCACTCCAGCATTCTTGCCTGGGAAATCCCTTGGACAGAGGCTCCTGGAGGGCTACAGTCCCTGGGGTCACAAAGAGTTGGACTCAACTGAAGCAACTGAGCATGCATGCATGCACTTGGCCTGGTATTCAAAACTGTAAGATTGGCGTATTTACCTTTTAAAAGTCCAGATCATTCTTGGAACTTTGTTGGGAGAAGAGAGGCTTGAATAAACTAAGTTCAGTTTAAGTAGAAAACCTGTGAAAGTTAAGCTTCTTGTTATTAGCTTTCTACATAGTTTTCAATGAAAGGAAACAGCTGTGTAAAAGAATGCCGTTTTAAGTGGTTACCTCCATTAGATAGAGTGCCTGATGAACTATGGAATGAGGTTCGTGACATTGTACAGGAGACAGGGATCAAGACCATCCCCATGGAAAAGAAATGCAAAAAAGCAAAATGGCTGTCTGGGGAGGCCTTACAAAGAGCTGTGAAAAGAAGAGAAGCAAAAAGCAAAGGAGAAAAGGAAATATATAAGCACCTGAATGCAGAGTTCCAAAGAATAGCAAGAAGAGATAAGAAAGCCTTCTTCAGTGATCAATGCAAAGAAATAGAGGAAAACAACAGAATGGGAAAGACTAGAGATCTCTTCAAGAAAGTCAGAGATACCAAGGGAACATTTCATGCAAAGATGGGCTCGATAAAGGACAGAAATGGTATGGACCTAACAGAAGCAGAAGATATTAAGAAGAGATGGCAAGAATACACAGAAGAACTGTACAAAAAAGATCTTCACGACCCAGATAGTCATGATGGTGTGATCACTGACCTAGATCCAGACATCCTGGAATGTGAAGTCAAGTGGGCCTTACAAAGCATCACTATGAACAAAGCTAGTGGAGGTGATAGAATTCCAGTTGAGCTATTCCAAATCCTGGGAGATGATGCTGTGAAAGTGCTGCACTCAATACGCCAGCAAATTTGGAAAAACAGCAGTGGCCACAGGACTGGAAAAGGTCAGTTTTGATTCCAATCCCAAAGAAAGGCAATGCCAAAGAATGCTCAAACTACTGCACAATTGCACTCATCTCACACGCTAGTAAAGTAATGCTCAAAATTCTCCAAGCCAGGCTTCAGCAATATGTGAACTGTGAACTTCCTGATGTTCAAGCTGGTTTTAGAAAAGGAAGAGGAAACAGAGATCAAATTGCGGACATCCGCTTGATCATGGAAAAAGCAAGAGAGTTCCAGAAATACATCTACTTCTGCTTTATTGACTATGCCAAAGCCTTTGACTGTGTGGATCACAATAAACTGTGGAAAATTCTGAAAGAGATGGGAATACCAGGCCACCTGATCTGCCTCTTGAGAAATCTGTATGCAGATCAGGAAGCAACAGTTAGAACTGGACATGGAACAACAGACTGGTTCCAAATAGGAAAAGGAGTTTGTCAAGGCTGTATATTGTCACCCAGCTTATTTAACTTATATGCAGAGTACATCATGAGAAAGGCTGGACTGGAAGAAACACAAGCTGGAATCAAGATTGCCGGGAGAAATATCAATAACCTCAGATATGCAGATGATACCACCCTTATGGCAGAAAGTGAAGAGGAACTAAAAAGCCTCTTGATGAAAGTGAAAGTGGAGAGTGAAAAGGTTGGCTTAAAGCTCGACATTCAGAAAACGAAGATCATGGCATCCGGTCCCACCACTTCATGGGAAATAGATGGGGAAACAGTGGAAACAGTGTCAGACTTTATTTTTCTGGGCTCCAAAATCACTGCAGATGGTGATTGCAGCCATGAAATTAAAAGACGCTTACTCCTTGGAAGGAAAGTTATGACCAACCTAGATAGCATATTCAAAAGCAGAGACATTACTTTGCCAACAAAGGTCCGTCTAGTCAAGGCTATGGTTTTTCCAGTGGTCATGTATGGATGTGAGCGTTGGACTATGAAGAAGGCTGAGCATCGAAGAATTGATGCTTTTGAACTGTGGCGTCAGAGAAAACTCTTGAGAGTCCCTTGGACTGCAAGGAGATCCAACCAGTCCATTCTGAAGGAGATCGGCCCTGGGATTTCTTTGGAAGGAATGATGCTAAAGCTGAAACTCCAGTACTTTGGCCACCTCATGCCAAGAGTTGACTCATTGGAAAAGACTCTGATGCTGGGAGGGTTTGGGGGCAAGAGGAGAAGTGGACGACAGAGGATGAGATGGCTGGATGACATCACTGACTCGATGGACGTGAGTCTGGGTTAACTCCGGGAGTTGGTGATGGACAGGGAGGCCTGGGGTGCTGCGATTCATGGCGTCACAAAGAGTTGGACATGACTGAGCGACTGATGTGATCTGATCTGATCCATTACTGATAGCTGTCTCAGGAGAAAGAAATCAGCGTCTTTCTCTGAACAACTGGTTTGTTTTTATCTCAATGGATTCTGTGTGTTTTATAATTGATGTTTCCCTCTGCACTTTATCTACTAGAGAGATTAGAGCCCAAATCCATAGCTCACTTTTTGCAAATTTATCAGACTCTATAGCAAGTACATTGAATACAAACATCACTCCTAATTCTTATTTCCTTCCTTTACTTTTATCCAGTTCATCCCACTTATAACAATACATTTTAACTTGATGCATTGTATCTTTTAAAATTTTTCTTAAATACTTTTCTTGTGACAAGGTGAAATAGATAATAAGTATTCATAATTATGTTAGCAGTGAAAGCCTAAAACATGACAATATAAATATTTAAAGGCTAAGTGTCATTAGGTAATCCTAAAATAAATTACTTCATGTTATAGTTTAGAAGCAAGAAGTCCTACTAGTTTCCTGTTCAGTTAATTCTAAAGAACATATAACTTCTGGCTACAGAAGACTGGGAGAAAGGATGCGGAATTCTTCTATTTTTTTTTTTTTTTTAACCTCCACATAAGAAAGCAAGAACTCAACTCTCTTTAGACCTTTCCTGATTGCTGCTTATTTTCCCTTTTGGCAATTTCTGCCTTCAAAGATTTGCAGGCCAGGCCGAGGAGGATAATGAACAGTTTGTGCCACTCTGGCCATACCAGTTGTTAAACTATTGAAAACTATTGAAGTACTTCCATTTCTGTTGGTAGAGAGAACTTGCCCTAAGCCCCCTTGCTCTGTTAGTATCTTCTCATCATTCTGGCCATCCAGCCCATCCACTTACATCTCTGGGCCTATGCCTGACACAATAGATGGGCTCAGGTACCTGCTCCATTCTGATTGGTCAGTACCCGAGCAGAATGATTAAAAAAAAACTTATTTATTTTTAATTGGAGAATAATTGCTTTACAATGTTGTACGTATGGCTTCTGCCGTACATCAGCATGAATCAGCCATAAGTATACATGAAGCCCTTCCCTCTTGAACCTATCCCCCCATCCCACCCCTCTATGATGTCACAGAGCACCAGGTTGAGCTCCCTGTGTTAATTTGCCCTGTGTTACACAGCAACCTCCCACTAGCTATCTATTTTACACTTCGTAATATATATGTTTCAGTGCTACTTTCTCAATTTGTCCCACTCTCTCTTGCCCCCACTGTGTCCGTAAGTCTGTTCCCTAGGTCTGCCTCTCTATTCCTTCCCTGCAAATAGATTCATCAGTACCATATTTCTAGATTCCATATGTATGCATTAATATATGATAATTGTTTCACTCTTTCTGACTTACTTCACTCTATATAACAGGCTCTAGGTTCATCATCCCTGGACTAAATCTACATGTGCAAACCAAGATAGAAAACTTATAAATTGGAATGCTGAAGTGGTTAAAACCAGCCAGGTATCCCCCTGCCCTGTAAAAAAAGGACTGAAGATTGGAGGGAATGTTTAAAATAGTTTTAGATAGAACCCCAACTAACAGATTATCCAATCAGCAAGGTTTTTTTTTGTTTTTTGTTTTGAGTTTTTATTGTCTTCTACACTAAAGGCTTCCCCTGTGGCTCAGATGGTAAAGAATTTGCCTACAATTCAGGAGACCAAGGTTTGATCCCTAGGTCAGAAAGATCCCTTGGAGATAGAAATGGCAACGCACTCCAGTATTCTTGCCTGGAGAATCCCATGGACAGAGGAGCCTGGCAAGCTATGGTCCATGCGGTCGCAAAATAGTTGCACGTGACTTAGGGGCCAAACAACAATAATAAGATATTTAGAAGACCATGACTTAGGGGATAAACAATGATAAGGTATTTTAGAAGCTATAAAGAAATGTAATGCAGAGGTGACTCTATGTCTGTGACAAGATAACTGCTACCTAAAGTAAGTAACAAATGTTACAGATTTTAGAGGGTGGAAAGAATACTGACTGAGTACGATTAAGAAGGTTTATTGTGGGAGATAAACCTTCACTCCACTCCAGCACTCTTGCCTGGAAAATCCCATGGATGGAGGAGCCTGATAGGCTACAGTCCATGGGGTCACAAAGAGTCAGACATGACTGAGCGTCTTCACTTTCACTTCATTGTGGGAGATAGGACTTGAGTTGAATCTTGAAGAATGAGAAACTGAAGATAAAAAAAGTGAACTCCATTCTGTAGAATCAAAGCTGAGTTGGCTGTCCCATTGTCTTTAGGTTTGGTAGACTCATAGAAGGAACCTAACGTTGGGAGCTAAATTTGAGTCCACATCTCAACTTTGCTACTTGTAAGATGTGGAAAATTTGGAAGATTACCTAATCTTTCTGAACCTTAGAGTTCAGAAGCCTTAGAACTGCATTATTATGAGGATGGAGTAACATTGTTGATTGTAATTCATTAGTGGTAATAAGCTTATCTACACAATTATTTTTGCCACATCCCTGTGAAGTTAAGAATCCAATAACTGCTTTGGCTCCTTGTGTGTTATCAGCTCTAGATCCATGGACATGGTCTCCAGAGTGGCCACTGGTGGCCTCCAAGGTGTGTTAGCAAGAACTTTGAGAGAAAGCAATCACTACCCCCTGGAAGGCCAATTTTAGGTTGTCTTTGAATCACACAAGATTCCAGTTTTGCTTAAGGGAAGAGGTATAACTGGACCCCCATATTCTTGGCAAATGTGTGGAGATGCTGATTAAATTCCCTCACTTTGCACTGAGTTATGCTCCTGTTTAGGAGTGCCGACTTCTTGACTGTAGGTCTCTAAAACCAGAATTCGTGCTCTCTGAGCAAGCATATGGGAAAATCAGACCTAAAAAGCCCATGGTGTTAATACCTGTTAAAACAAAACAAAACTAAAGCTTTAAAGAGTCATCACATGTAATTGTAATTACGGACATATATAACAATCTGTTTTCTAAAGGATGCAGACAAGCTGAGAGACCTCTTTGTAACACACAGAATGTTAAGAAACAGCTGTTCAGAGATGACATTATAATGCTGTTTCTTGGGATGGGCCTTGTTATATTTGCATTTGCAAATATTTACTAGGTGGAGATATGGAAAAAATATAGACTTTATCCTTTGGCTCTGGGGTTGGAGTTAAATTTTAGCTCTTTTGCATTGAATTTGATTTTCTTTTCCATCCATTGGTTTCTGAATGAGTGTGAAAACTGATACCTCCCAAGAGGTTTTAGGAAGCAGAAATGTTTCTCAGAATCAAATGAAAGTCCCATCATAGACATACATTCTGAGCTGTTTGGGGGGAATTACAGTACTTAGAACTTTAAGAAAATGACAGAAAGAGAGAATGAACAAATGAGATGTGTGTGTGTGTGTGTGTGTGTTTTTTCCTTCCGTGTTGATTATCTACGTTCAGAAAGCTTATGAGAGACAAACATGAGAAATTCACCTAGCCTTTAAGATGCTAAATATATGTGTTATTGGGCCTTTTATCACTAATTATTTTTGCTGCAGGCAGTTATTGTTACTTGTGGATTTCTTGTGGCTTAAATACTCTGAGAATCTTCCTTTCCTTAATGTTTCTGAGAATTTTGTTTTCCAAGAGGAAAAGGCCAACCAAACTTGTACCATAGAGCTTGAAGATTCAGGTTCGGAACACTGGAATATACTGCAAATACATTGGGGGAGATCTCAAATGGATTGGGGGAGAAAACTTACATTGGAATGAGGGGGAAAAAAGGGCAGCATACAGAAACACCGCTGATTCTAAGGGCTCCGTGCTTTCGTTTTCACTTTTCTGTTGTATTATAAACTTTATCAGAGACTGTCTACTTTGGTCATTCTTTTATTCTTAAGATTTCTTTGATGTGGACCATTTTTGAAGGCTTTATTGAATTTGTTACAACACTGCTTCTGTTTTATGTTTTGGTTTTTTGAATGCAAGGCATGTGGGATCTTAGTTCCCTGACTGGGGATCAAACCCACACCCCCTGCGTCAGAAGGCAAGATCTTATCCACTGAACACCAGGGAATGCTCTGTCCTTGGCCACTCTTGACCACAAGTTTACCTAAATGCAATACTGAGCAAGGAGTCTTCAGAAAATGTCAGAAGAATTTTTTTTTAGTGAGTTGTGCTTCCAGTTTCCAGAGTTTTTTATGTTGCTCAGTAACTACTTTTCCTGCCTGATGGAACCCAACCATGATGGAGTGGCTGAGGAGGAAACAACTGATGCCTCAACCCTGCATTATTTAATTCTTAGAGATAACTCACTTTTCAATTGCCTTTGGTATGTCTGAAAGGAGGTCACTACATTCATCAATTATCCCTTGCATCTTTTTTTCTGGGCACTTTAAAGATCCATTTCTGGGTAATCAATTTGATCCTTCAGGCAAGCAGGCTGTAAGATTAAACCTAACATACAGGATGCCCCAATACACAGCCCTTCTTTACTTTCTGTTTATTTCCAACCACTGAATCTTTTTAAAACAATTATTTATGAATTTATTTGTCTATTTATTTTTTGGGCTGTGCTGGGTCTTCATTGCTGCAAGGGCATCCTCTAGTTGCAGCGAGTGAGGGCTCCTCTTCTTGGAGGTCATGGGCTTCTCATCATGGGGGCTTCTCTTGCTGCGGAGCGGAGCCTCTAGGTGGGCAGGCTTCAGGCTCCAGTAGTTTCAGCACATGGGCTCAGAAGTTGCTCTGCGGCATGTGGGATCTTCCCGGATCAGGGATTGAACCCCTGTCTCCAGCACTGGCAGATTCTTATCCACTGTGCCACCAGGGAAGCCCACGCATTGAATCTTAGGGTTTTGAAAATCTTAAATGGAATCGTCTCTACAATATCCTCATCCATTGACCATCCCAGCCAAGAATTGGGCTGACTGTTAGAAAGTTCTTTCTCCTGGAAAATGAAGTTCTATTCTGCCATGTTCTGGGGTGCTTAGTTTTATCTTCTTGGTACCTTGGAGTATTATAAGTTCTCTACCACAGGCAGTCCTTTGAAAACCAAAGACAGTTCGTTGCATTTAAAGTGAATGATAGAGTCTCTCTCATTTTCTCATCAGAATCAAAATAATAATTCTGAGTCTTCTGCTTGAGTGTTCCTCATTCCAACAACTTTGGGCCACCAGCTCCACCTGTTTTTTGTTTTTTCTGCATTCTCTTATTGTTATTTCCATGTCAGGGTATAGTTAAGAAAATAGAAAATGCATTAGGGTATTTCACAAGATACTTTAATACAGGGAATCGGTTGAGTAGGAGTTGGAGGATTGAAACAAGCAAAAAGCAAATACACAGAGGTAATGACTGCAGGATGCGGTTCCTGCTCTAGGGCTGGGAACAGACAACAGAGTCCAGTGTTTGGTGGAGGAGTCTCCCAGAGCTGAGATTGAGGAGGGCAGTTGCTGTCTGGGTTGCTTCTGGTTTCTCAGGAGCCTCAAGAGGAGCATTGTGCAGCTGGCCCTCAGACTTCTGAAGGCTGCTGTGTGTGTGTGTGTGAGCGTGCATGCTCATCTGACTCTTTGCAATCCCATGGACTGTAGCTTGCCAGGCTCCTCTGTCCCTGGGATTCTCTAGGCAAGAATACTGGAGTAGGTAGCCATTCCCTTCTCTAAGGAATCTTCCTGGCCCAAGGACTGAACCCACATCTCTTGCATCTCCTGCACTGGCAGGTGGATTCTTTACCACTGCGCCACCTGGAATGCCCTTTGAAGGCTGCTGTTACACCTTGGTAGTTCTGGAAGGAGCCTTGTGATGCTAGCAATCAGACAGTTGGAGAGAGGATGCCCATAACCACCTTGGCAGCTTGGAGGAGGCTAAGCATTTGAGTTTGGGAGGCTGCCTGCAGGCTTCTTATCTATGGTGATGACCTTGCCTCTGGGAGTAACTAAGGAGGCCAGAGGCTGGTCCCAACAGGACCATTCCTGGTCTTTCAGTCTTCCCTCCCTCCAGCACTTCCTACCTGCAGAACCTAAGAAGAAGCCAACTGACAAAGGAGATTTAGATTTTTCAGACTTTCAGCCCCACTTTTCCAAAACGGAGTAAAGAAGGATGGATTTAGAATTGAGAGAAAATGGCCCAGAAAATTACTTTCAAAAATGCATTTTTGCCAGTCCAGGTTCGATGCACGATACTGGATGCTTGGGGCTGGTGCACTGGGACGACCCAGAGGGATGGTATGGGGAGGGAGGAGGGAGGAGGGTTCAGGATGGGGAACACATATATACCTATGGTGGATTCATTTCGATATTTGGCAAAACTAATACAATATTGTAAAGTTTAAAAATAAAATAAAATTTTAAAAAATGCATTTTTCTTAACTTTACTTAGAAACTCAAATAAAGGCAGATCAAGTTCAATTATATTTTCAAAGAAGGATTAAATTCCTAATGTGGAGTTTTGCCTATTTATTCATATGCATCACACAGGAAAAGCTGCTCCAGTCATTCCTATTTATTTTGCCTGGGTTTTGTTGTTGTTTAGCTTTCCTGTAAATCAAATTTCCTCTAGCTTGAAGATTATGAATTTCTTCTTTGGAGACTTCTTCATGTCTCAAATGTATTCCCTCCAGTGCCTAATTTCATGAAATACAGAAGATCAGTGTACAACTTAACTACTGAAACTCAAATTACCAAAATAGAAGCACTATAGACTAACTCACTTGGGAAGTTAAAACTGAAGTAGAATTAGAATTAACACCGCTGACCTCGTTGAAAACTTTCCTTGTCAGAGTGTGAGGATGAAAACATATATATTGATGTTGAAATACAGCCTTCTCTCTCTGAATAAAAGTGGCAGAAGATTTTTTCGTGTCTTGATTGTCTCCATGTTGGAGCAAAGGACTGGTTGTACGTTCATGATTTGGGTATGCAAAGAAAGAAAACTTCGCCATTCTTCAGATTTTTCTAGGATTTTCAGATTGAGGACTATTGAGAAAGGTGAAAGATAAGGAAAACAATTTCCTCATCTTGAAAATGCTACCTCCCCTTTTTTTTAGTATAAAATCAAGAGCACTGAGTTTACATTGCCTGTTTCTAGTCCAAGCTCCACCGTTAAAGACCGAGCCCATTTGCAAGTAGCTCTTTGAGCCTTGGGGTTCCGCTGTGTGAAAGAAGAGTCTGGGCAATCATCTCTAAGCTTTTTGGAACAAGACATTTTAGGATGTCCTTGCTGTTTTGCTCTTTAGAAGTTTGAGCTTTGAGAAAGAGAAGAGAGGGGGAACTCTACTGCTCGATGAATGTTATTATTTCAATGTTAGCCTTGTCTCTTCTTTCTGAGTTTTAATGGACTCTGGAGTGGAAAGTCTTTGTGACATTTTAGTGTCAGACTTTGCTTCAAATTCCAGTTTCTTTTGTAAAAGTTGTGATCTTTGATATTACATGACATCTCTGAGCCAACGTGTCTCATCTATGAAAAAGGGATAAAAAACCTGTCCCACATCTTTTGAAGAAAACCTGCGATAACAAAGGTAAGGCCATCAGCATAATCCTTCATCCCCACAATATTAGTAGAATGGTTTAAAGCAGTTGCTAATGCATAGTCTTGTTTGTGCTTCTCTGGTCTACTGGCATGCAATGCAGTCATAGACACTTTCGCCCAGCCCCTTCTATGCTGGCATCATGCCACATCACACGGAGAGCAGCCCCGAGCAGAACTGGTGCCACTACACGACATCCGTCGAGGTTTCTGTTTACATCTGTGCACAGGCACGTGCCCGTGGTGGAGAGCTGGCAAGGTGACCGTTCACTCTCTTGCCTTTCATTTTCTAGTCTGTAAGAATTTGATGATAAAGCTGGTCTTTGCTGTAGAACAAAAGATAAGACCCACCTCTTCCTAAAGTTAGGCTGGCTCTCCAAGTACAGTATGAGGAGAGAGGACAGACACTGTCTCATGGACATGGTCATGGCAGAGATGGATGAGGCTGTGGAAGAAATGATGGGGGTTTAGGAGTAGGAGGTTGGTTCCATTGGTTCTGTCTCTTCTAAACCATGAAACTGTAGCATGATTTAGTGATGTAACTTCATTGTGAATTAGCTTCTTTTTCTTTTCTTATCGACATCTAGTAAGTGTTACTTAACACTATAGGAAACCAAGATCAAGAAAGTTTAAAAGCCCTATTCCAGGACACTAGTGAGTTTAGGGGCCACTCAGAATGGAAAGTTGTTGTTTAGTCACTAAGTCATGTCTAACTCTTGTGTGACCCCGTAGACTAGCTCACCAGGCTCCTCTATCCGTGAGATTTCCCAGACAAGAATACTGGAATGACTTGCCATTTCCTCTTCTAGGGGATCTTCCCGACCCAGGGATTGAACCTGCATCTCCACCACTAGCAGGCGGATTCTTTTTCTAATGAGCCACCAGGGAAGCCCAAGAATGGAAAGTACCTCTGGGTTTAATTTTCGAATTCTAGTTGTTAAGCTGTAGGAGGGCATCTGTCTTTGCTATGGCCCCCTGGTCTAGCTGCCCTTGGCGCCTCAGTGCAACAGAAGGGGTCAGGCCACTGGCCACTTCTGCCTTCTTGGTAACCCCCCTGGGGGTGATGGTGCTATATCCCCAGCAGCAGGCACCTGGATCAGCGGCTACTGAGCAGATCACAGCTCAGGCCCCTGTTTCCTTGTATATCTCCTCTCCCCGCCCCCGCTGACTCTAAACCTTTCAGCAGCTCAGCACGGCAAGCTTGACAGGACCTGTCTTCCTCCACTGTTAATTTCACAGCCGGATGAGTAGAAAGGTAATTTATATGGGTCAGTCAGATTTAAAATGCTGCTGTGTCTCCTGACTAGGTGGAATGAGAGGATTTAAAAGAATTATTACTGCGGTCCAGAGCCACACTCCGCAGTCTCTTCGCCACAGTCCCCTACCTTTTCCATTTGGTAAAGGCCCCACGTGGGCCCCACGTGTTGACTGCGGATTACAACCAAGATGAGAAGCAAGCCACTGGGGGAAGATTTTTGTTTTCATTTATTTTTAATTAATTGCAAATTTCCTCTTTCATTTGGCTTGCCACGCTCTGCAGAGCGCCATGTCACAGTGGCTCTGCCAGCGTTAGGAGCCACTGTGCCGAACGGTGAGGGGCTCAGAAGTACCAGCCAGCTGCTTTGCACTCAGTCCTCTGGGAAGGTTTGCGATACATTTGTATGCTCGGAATTCAGCTCCAAAGATGATCCCTGAGATGTTGTGGAAATCCTTTTCTCCTTTAATTCTCTCCTTAAGTTGTAACATTCGTGACTGTAAATCTTTATTCAAAACATAGTGATTAAGTTTTATTGGGTAAGTAGAGTCTGGAGGCACTTAAGGTGAAAGTCCGCAGAGAGTTTTTCATGCCTTTTAGGTTTTTATGGAAATCTCGGGAACTAGTAGGTTTGTGTAAGAAAAAGATAATATTGAATGACAGAAGAGCCAAAAAAAAAAAAACACACCAAAACAAAAAACCCACACAAACAACACAACACAAAGACACCAACCAACCAACCAACAACAACAACAAAATTGAGAGCTTGGGAATTGTCTCTTTGGGGATCAGACAGATGTGAGATGCATTCTGGCTCTGCCTTTGAATAACTGTTGCCATCATTGGCAAAATTATTTAAAAACCCCAATTCTCAATTTCTTCATCTATAAAATAGTTGTGAAAATTAAACGTGACAATATATATGAACCATGTTGCACCTATGTTGCCTTGCTATAAATGTAGCAATTTATTAATATCATCTGAAGGCAATGGCACCCCACTCCAGTACTCTTGCCTGGAAAATCCCATGGACGGAGGAGCCTGGTGGGCTACAGTCCATGCGGTCGCTAAGAGTCAGACACGACTGAGCGATTTCACTTTCACTTTTCACTTTCATGCATTGGAGAAGGAAATGGCAACCCACTCCAGTATTCTTGCCTGGAGAATCCCAGGGACAGGAGCCTAGTGGGCTGCCGTCTATGGGGTCACACAGAATCGGACACAACTGAAGTGACTTAGCAGCAGCAACAGGCAAACAGAAGCATTATCTAAATGCTGAATCTACCTATCTTAAAATCTAAATTAAAAACTTGCCATTCCAACAAGATGGTCAGCTAGGGAAACAGAGACACCCTCTTGCTACAAATACCTGAAACACAGGAAAAATGTGTACCAATAACAACAACAACATTATGGCATATTTGAGCCCCCAAGGAAGAAATGGAATTCTCCCCATGTACAATAACCGAAGAAAGACTGGAAACTCAAGTGGCAACTGCATACATCGTGCGCAGTTGTTTCAGTCGTGTCTGAATCTTTCTGACTCCGTGGACTGGAGCCCACCAGGCGCCTCTGTCTGTGGCATTCTCCAGGCAAGAATACTGGAGTGGGTTGCCCCACCTTCCTCCTAATGGACTGGAGCCCACCAGGCGCCTGTGTCTGTGGCATTCTCCAGGCAAGAATACCTGGAGAATACCTGGTTGCCCCACCCTCCTCCTGGGAATCTCCCCTACCCAGGGATCCAGTCCACCTCTCTTTCATCTCCTGCATTGCCGGTGGATTCTTTACCCACTTCACCACTGGGTAAGCCCCCAAATGGCAACTAAGGGAGGCTAATTCTGTCTTGGGGAGAAGCATATGGTCCCTGGGAATCCAGATGCTTGGGCTTTAACACTTAGATGGAGTCAGAAGAGGGAGCCTTGGGTCTAGGCAAGGAAACGAAGGTAAAACTGAAACCGTTGCCAAGAGTCAAGCCCCTGGAAGTGTGTGCAGTGTAAATGAAAAGGTGTCCTTAAGAAGATCACCCAGGCAGCATGAAGAGATGACAAGGAAGTGCAGAGGCTGAGCAGAAGTGAAGATGTGTGCCCTGGAAATCATGGGCCCTTGGCTTTGCCTCCCTGGAGTTCGGATCTGACTTTACAATTCTTACTTTGTTTGGGAAACCCCAAACCTAGACATTTATGTACATTCTGTCCAAAGAAAATGAGTGAAGTTTAGTGAAATGATGAAATTAATGAAACAGAAAAAAAATACTGATAGTGAATGTCAACAAAACCAAATATTGGTTTTTTGAAGAGATAAAACACAAAGATTTTGAGCTAGACTAATAAACAAAAAAAGAGTAGGCCTATCAGGGATTAAATAACAACAACTGCAGATTGAATGTGTATACATATACTGTGTGTGTGTGCATGTGTGCATGCCTCTGTGTGTGTGTATTTGGAAACCGTATGGTAATAAATTTGAAAGATTTAGTCAAAAGAACAAAATTTTTTTAAAATTCCAAATTTACCAAAATACCTGCACAGAAGATGCAGTGTTCTATAACTGTTAAAGAAATTGGATTAGTAGTTTTAAAAAAACAAAAACAGATAAAGTTAATCAGACACAGAGAGTTTTATAGGCAAGTCCTACACATTTGAGAAAGATATGGTTAGTTTTTTAAACAAACTCAGGGAGTAGAAAAAAAGAAATGCTTTACCATTTGTTCCATGAGGACTGTAAAGATTTGAAACCCAAACTTGTCAGAACTGTAGTACCACAAAGAAAAACTGCTGGCTAATTTAATTTCTAAAAATAATGCAAAAATCAATAAACTATTAATTAAAAAAAAACAAAAAAATGTGCTAAAATATATAGCATAACCAAGTTGGGTTCATGTGAAAAATACAAATCTTATTTAAATAAAACAAATCTATTATTTTTGTTCACCATATAAACAAATTGAAGTTGAAAATTATAATTATCCCAATCGATTCAGAAAAGTTACTTGACAAAATTCAGTACCTATTTAGGAGATTAAAAAAAAAAGACAATTCATACATTCATACCAAAATTGGGATAAGAGTAATTTTCCTTAATTTGATTTAGAATGTTGCTGCTGCTGATTAGTTGCTAAGTCGTGTCCAACTCTTTGCAACCCCATGGACTGTAGCCCTCAAGGTGCCTCTTTCCATGGGATTTTCCAGGCAAGAATACTGGAGTGAGTTGCCATTTCCTTCTCCAGGGATCTTCCGGACTCAGGGATCGAACCCAAGTCTCCTGCACTGGCAGGTGGATTCTTTACCACTGAGCCACCTGAGAAACCTTTGATATACAATATCAACCAAAAATTTATAGCAATGTAATTCCTAATGGGGAAACATTAGAAACTCCCTTTAAACATCTTGTAAATGATGCTTAGTATCACCACTTAATTTTAATATTCTACTGGAGATTGTAGCCAGTGTAGTAATACACTTTAATTACTGAAAAAAATTTTAATATGAAAAATTCATAAAAAGAAAAAATAGTTATTACTGCTAATGATATAATTGTCTACATGGGCAAATATAAGAAAATCTGCAAACTATTAGTAGCAATAATGAAGTGAAATCGCTCAGTCATGTCCGATTCTTTGCAATCCCATGGACTGTAGCCCACCAGGCTCCTCCATCCATGAGACTCTCCAGGCAAGAATACTGGAGAATAGTTTATCCCAATTTGTGGATTCAAAACCAATGTGTAAAATCAGTATTGTCTCTTCACAGCCTCCATAAAATGCAGCAAATGCACCTAAGGGCAAATCTAACGAGAGAAGTGTGATATGTTTATGAAGGCTATTTCAAAATTCTCCTGAAAGACCTAAAAGAAGAGTTAAACACGTAGAGAGAAGACATATGGAAGGACTAGAAGATTTAATCTTAGAAGGGTTACAGTTCTCTAATTGATTTATAAAGTAAATTTAGTTTCACAGACTTTATAAGATGACCCTTAATGTCATACAAAGGTAAAAAGCACCAAGAGTAGCCTAAAATAATTTTATAGAAAGAGATGGAGACTAAGGTGGAGAAAAGAGGAGGATAAAAAGAAGAGATCCTATCAGGAGTAAAATGTACTCTATAATTGTAACAAATTAAGCAGTGTTATTGACATGGGAAGAAACAAATAGATCAACAGAAGAGACTAGATTTGTAGAAACAGACCCATCTCTAGGTAGATATCTAGCATTGTTGTTTAGTTGCTAAGGCATGTCCTACCTTTTGGGATCCCTTGGACTCTAGCCTGCCAGGTTCCTCTGTCCATGGGATTCTCTAGGCAAGAATACTGGAGTGGGTTGCCATTTCCTTCTCCAGGGGATCTTCCCAACCCAGGGATTGAACCCTGCCTTGCATTGACAGGTGTATTCTTTACCACTGAGCCTTGAACATTCATGGGGGAAAGTTGGGCTCATTATAGCATGGTGGTGTTATGACAATGGGCTATCCTACATGACAAACAGATGGAGAAAAAGTGGATATAGTGACAGATTTTATTTTCTTGGGCTCCAGAATCACTGCAGATGGTGACTGCAACCATGAAATTAAAGTAAGCCACTGTGCTTACTCCTTGGAAGAAAAGCTATGACAAACCTAGACAGAGACAAAATCAAAAGCAGAAACAGCACTTTGCTGACAAAGGTCCATCTAGTCAAGGTTATGGTTTTTCCAGGAGTCAAGTATGGATGTTAGAGTTGGGACCATAAAGAAAGCTGAGTGCCAAAGAATTGATGCTTTTGAACTGTGGTGTTGCAGAAGACTCTTGAGAGTCCCTTGGACTGCAAGGAGATCCAACCAGTCCATCCTAAAGGAGATCAGTCTTGAATATTTTGGAAGGACTGATGCTGAAGCTGAAACTCTAATACTTTGGCCACCTGATGTGAAGAACTGACTCACTGGAAAAGACCCTGATCCTGGGAAAGATTGAAGGCAGGAGGAGAAGGGAATGACAGAGGATGAGATGGTTAGATGGCATCACCCACTCGATGGATATGAGTTTGAGCAAGCTCTGGGAGTTGGTGATGGATAGGGAAGCCTGGCATGCTGCAGTCCATGGGGTACAAACAGTTGGACACAACTGAGCGACTGAACTGAGTTGAACTGAGATTAAAATCTAAATATAAAAAGCAAACCTTTAAAACTCAAAAATAATAAAGAATAATGTTTTATAATGTCAGGTAAGAGATATTTCTTAAACAACAAATAAAAATAGCAAAACAAAATGGTGATAAATTTGGCTTCATTAAATTAAAAGCCTGCACAGGGTGAAATATATCATAAACAGAGCAAAAAAGCAACCCATACTGAGAAAAGGTATTTTCCATCTATATAAGTGACAAAGGAATAGTATTTAGAATACATAAAGACTGCTATAAATAAATGAGAAAGATAATCCATTAGAAATGGAAAAAGCATATGAAAAAGTGCTTCACATAAGGAGAAATGGGGTTTTGCATACCTGTATGAAAATATGCTCAATTTCACTGTTACATAGGGAATAGAAATTAAAATAATATCATTGGTGATATCATTTCATCACCAAGAGATAAGAAAGACACATCTGCTATCACTAAATGTTGGTATGAATTCATGTAAGGCTAGGAGAAGGATAAATTGGCACAACTACTTTGGAAAACAGTGTCTCACTGTTAGAATGCATGGAAATGCAAGTATCCTTGAATTCTAAAATTCCATTTCCAGTTATATAGCTTAGAACAACTTTCACACATATGTACAAAGGGTCATATACTAAAATTTCATTGCAGCACTGGAATGAAAACAATGTAACTGTTACCTTAGTGGGACACTGGAAAGATAAGCTGAGTTTATTACACAATAAATGTGGTACAGGATAAACACTTTTAAAGTTAAATGTACAATATTTTAAAGTGAAAATGAATTAACTACATCTCGTATATCCGTATGAAAAAGATCTCATGAGTAGCATGTTTAATGAAAAAACAAGCTGTAAAAGGATAAATGCAATAGTATTATCCTTTATACATGCTTCAAAACTTCCTCAAAGAATAACACATTATTTATTCATATATGTATATGTTGTAAAATAGAATAAATTAAAAGGGAAAGATATTTACATTCTTTATCAGGGTGCTTGTCACTTGAGAGAGAGGGGCAGGAATGCACATTGCTGATGGAGCTTTATCTAAGCCTGGATATTTTGTATCTTAAAAAAATTTATATAACAAAGGGGAATGTTAAGCAAATGTGATCAAACAGTATTTTCAATATGATGAGTGAATATAGGATGGTTATATTTTTTGAAATTTTCTGTTCTTTGGAAATATTTCATAATTAGAACCAAAATTTTAAAAAGCTCTCAAAAGTATTTTATACATCTCAGATAAAGCTAACAGCCTTCTTCTTCCTGTGAGGTGTGGATGTGCCTCTAGTTCCCTCATCAGTCTTTGCAAATCATTGATATGCACAGGATGAAATTGTTTCCCGCCAGTATTTTGTTACAATTTACTACCTGTAGTTTTTTTTTTTTTTAATCAAAGCAGTAGCTTTTCCATTTCCCCAATTTGGAAGAATATTCTAATATTAATTATGCTTTTTTAATCTGAGTATGCTTTTTGGAGATGCTGTAGACGCTCTCTGCAATCCCATCTCACCTTGCCCTGTTGTGAATGACAGATAAAAAGAATTAGGAGTGCATGCATATTTTCCAGAAAGCTCATTAACAGCAAGTCTAGGCGATAAGCAAACAAGTGTCAGAACTGGAGTCAGGAGTCCTGGCTTCTCTCTGTACAGTAACTGTAGGATGGTCTTCTGTGCTGGTGTTTTTTTTTTTTTTTTTATTTTTTTTATCATTAAAGTGGAAGTGTGAACTTATCTATAAATCCTTTCCAGTTCTTGGTTTTATAATTTTATGAAATACGTGTGTGAAGTCAATCATAAAACTAAGCACTGACTGGAATATATGAATCGAGGAGGTCGTTTGTCTCACAGTCCTTCTCTGTCTCTGCCAGAGTGCCACTGTTTCTGATGAAGGCATTGGAGGCTGAAATTTGAAAACAAATATTTTTCTGAAGAAGTGATGCCGTTGTTGTTCATTAACTGGCTTTTAGATAAGCATGTCAAGTTGCTGACTCCCTGACAGATTCTGGGACAGAAGGCAAGTAGCTTTTTGATCAATAGGTGAGCTAGGAGGAGATCCTTGCCATTTTGAAGGATACACAGGGCACTTGTTTAATCACTCAATCATGTCCAGCTCTTTGTGGCCCTATGGACTGTTGCCCTCCAGGATCCTCTGTCCATGGGATTTCTCAGGCAAGAATACTGGAGTGGGTTGCCATTTCCTTCTCCAGGGGATCTTCCTGACCCAGGAATTGAACCTGAGTCTCCTGCTTGGCAAGCGGATTCTTTACTGCTGAGCCCCTGGCCCAGGACCCTGTGGGCTTGGACACAGTGGATCCTGACTAGCAGGGAAAGGGAAGGGTGGAGAGAGGAGGATGGGGCAGAGTCAAAGACAAGCATTGCTGCAGTGCATGAGAGCAGCGCCCAGAATCCCGGCTCGAATTCCAGTTCACGAGGAACTGCTTGTGGGAGGCAGAAGGAGTTTAGACTTTTTTTGTAATCAGAAAGCGTGTTTTGAAATCTTTGGGTCTGGGACAGGGTGGAATTCCTGTCTTAGCTGAAGTCAAAGAGGAGCCACTGGTTAAATTGCCAAAGAAAATAGCACAGCAAATGTGCCCCTTCACCAGTTTGGCGATCCTGGAACTGAGCCTAGTGCTCTGTTAAGAGTTACCTTAAGGTTACATTACTATGCTAAGTTGCTTCAGTCATGTCCGACTCTGTGCGACCCCATAGACGGCAGCCCACCAGGCTCCCTCATCCCTGGGATTCTCCAGGCAAGAACACTGGAGTGGGTTGCCATTTCCTTCTCCTAAGGCTACATTGCTAAGTCACTTCAGTCGTGTCCAACTCTGTGTGATCCCATAGACAGCAGCCCACCAGGCTCCCTCATCCCTGGGATTCTCCAGGCAAGAACACTGGAGTGGGTTGCCATTTCCTTCTCCAATGCATGAAAGTGAAAAGTGAAAGTGAAGTTGCTCAGTCATGTCTGACTCTTAGCGACCCCATGGACTACAGCCTACTAGGCTCCTCCGTCCATGGGATTTTCCAGGCAAGAGTACTGGAGTGGGGTGCCATTGCCTTCTCTGAAGGCTATATTAGATTTCAATTAAAAATGTAGAGGAAACGGTGGTTCAGAAACTTTTACAATGAACCATCTACTCTTTTATCATATAGGAACTTCTGAATTGGTTTAGAATTTTTCAAGGGTTCTACAGGAGTGATTTAAATGTAATTTCCTGGAGTCTTAATTGCTAATTATTTTAACTAAGAGCTCTAAATTAGACATTCTCTATTTTGAAGGCTTTAAGGAATTTAAAATTGGAAATGTGTTTAGCATCTGTTCTTAAAAGTGGTGCAATCTAATTAGCCATGTAAGGACAGTGACCTCAGAAAGACAGAATTGCCAGCTTTAACTGTGTCGAGAACTCACTGTCCACTTAAGTGCAGTACTACCTTTGACTGCTGGAAAGTTTTGGAACTTAAAGTTCAGTGGATTCAAAGATGACTTTACATTTTATTTCCTGACAGGCTGACCTGGTCTGTTAACCAAAATCAACTCTTAATAAAAAAAAAAAAAAAAAAAAAATTGATTTGGGGCTTAGATGGCCACTCATCATTTTTCTTTTTTTTCTGCGTTATCATACCCCAAATGCCATTCTTACAGTTAGTTATGCTTTTCAGGGCTCCCTGGATGGCTCAGCGGGTAAAGAATGCACTTGCAATGCAGGAGACACAGGAGGCACAGGTTCGATTCCCAGGACAGGGAAGATCCCCTGGAGAAGGAAATGGCAACCCACTCCAGTACTCTTGCCTGGAGAATTCCATGGACAGAGGAGCCTGGTGGGCTACAGTGCATGGGGTCTCAAAGAGTCGAACGTGACTGAGTGAATAACACTTTCCACTTTCTTTCCATTTCTTTGTCAATCCTATCAAGGAATCTATATATATATAGATAGATAGATAGATAGATAGATAGATAGATATAACTATATCTATCTATCTATATATATATCGGGAAAAACTTACAGTAGTCACTCCCTACCAAATGAGTAGGCTATATACTTGAAAGTATAGTATTTCAATACTTAAGAATGTATAGTTCAATCAAATGCTTTAAGAATATAGGCAGCTAACCCATCCTGCCATTTAAAAAATGTCCTACTAAAATTTTCATTCCCACATTTTGGTACCCTAAATAATTTTAGGAAAAAACATCTGACTGACTTCAGTCAGAAGTTGGACAGGATTTTAGCTTGTGCTCTGAGTGCTCAGACTTGCTGCGTGCCCTTCACACTGTTGGAAAGAAGGAAAAGGCCATTCAGTAGAGAGCTGACAAAACTTCCAGGTAAGAGGAGGGCTGGGACTGAGACACTCATCCTAGCTGTCCACAATCCGGTGTTGCCTGCTTCCAAGAGTTGTTTGGAAAAGATAGAAGAGATGGGGGCTGTAGGCTTGCCAGATCTGCTGTACCACCAGAGGTGAGAGGCAGTGGTTATGGATAGTCTGTTGCGCAACTGCCAAGCATTACGGAGTTCCCATCCAAATTTCATGGGACATGGTCACTGCCTGGGGAAATTTCTTAGGAGTTCACTGATCTTCAGCAGTGGGTCATGTTGGAGCTCTCAGGTGGGCCTCACAGAATCTGAGCAACAAGCAAGAATGGTAGTGTTGGCCAGACTAGTTTGAAATGCAACCTCCCCAGTCAAGTGATGTGGTATTTTCCTCCAGACTTAATGCTCTCTCTTTCCCATGGTCCTTATTGTAGGCAGTTCAATCTGTCTCTCTCTCATCATGCCAACGGATTTCTTATTGATATCTGTGCATCTAGACTCCGGACAGCTACTAGAATGATCTTCTGTGTGTGTGTATATGCTCAGTCACGTCCAACTCTTTTTGACCCCATGGACTATGGCCTGCCAGGCTCCTCTGTCCATGGAATTTTCCAGGCAAGAATACTGGAGTAGGTTGCCATTTCTTCCTCCAGAGGATCTTCCCAACCCAGGGATCAAACCTGCATCTCCTGAATTCCCTGCATTGGCAGGCAGATTCTTTATCATTAGCACCATCTGGGAAGCCCAGAGTGATCCTAAGGAGGGCAAATTTAATCATGCCACTTCCCAAATTAAAACTCCCCCATGATTCACCATTAGGATAATTCAGACTCCTCCATTTCCCTTTCCTGGTCTCTCTAGCCTCATCTCTGGGCCATGATGACCTTTTCTCAGTGTCCCAACTTGCCAAAGTACTCACTTTCATTTCTAGGTTTTCATAGTACCATCTACTCTGCCAGGAACACTCTTCCTCTCAGACATTGTACCCTGCTTTGGACCTGCTAATTCTCCCTTGACTTGCACTTAGCAGGTGAAACCCTACACAATACACTTAACCATTAATTCCTGTATCATTTGCTGCTCCCTCTGACGTGGGGTTGAAAACCTGTCGGTCTTATCCACCATTCTGTCCTGTCCCTGAGTATATATTCAACAGCCATTTGATGAAAGAATAAGAGTTAATTAGGGACCATTTAATCCTTGGGCACTAAAAAGATAAAGTTAGTTACCGTAATCAGATCAAAACTAGGCCTTCTGCCCACACTGTATTAACTTCTGACTCAGAGCAGATGCTAACATTATATCAAAGCATCAACTGGAGAATAGTGAATATAATCCATCATTTTTAGACACCAAGCAGAAGCAAAAAAGTTAGTGCATTTAGCAGAGAAATTATCCTGACAACTGTGCATCATACATTTTTTCTCAGACTCAAACTGTTCACACTGTGTGATTATTCATCCCCAGCCTTTTCTTTATCTGCTCACTGCAAAAGCATCTGCTTTTATTTTTTTTCCTGTGAATTCAAGGAAAACATAGGCATTTCATGAAGTACTTATATCTATATTTAGGGACCAGCCTATTAACTTTCCATGTAAATTTCCCAGTTTAGCAACTCATCTCCTCAGGCTGCTCAAGTCTCTCCTAATCAATAGCTTCAACTCCCCAGGAATAGGATATTCATCTCTCTTTAAAAAAAAAAAAAATTTAGGCTGAGTGTTTAGCTGATTGCATTCGTTTTCTAAATCTACTGTAACAAAGTAACAGAGACTGAATGACTTAAGCCACCAAAATATACTGTCTCTCAGTTCTGGAGGTGGGAAGTCTGAGATCAAGGTGTCAGCAGATTTGGTTCCTTCTGAGGCTGTGGGGAAGAATCTGTTCCATGCCTCTTGCCTAATTTCTGGTGCTTTGCAGGCAATCTGATGTTCTTTGTCCTGTAGAAACAGCACCCTGATCTCTGCCCTCATCTTCTCGTGGTGTTCTCTGTATTGTTGTTCAGTCACTAAGTTGTGTCTGACTCTTAGAAACCCCATGGACTGCAGCATTCCAGGCCCCCCTGTCCTTCACTATCTCCCGCAGTTTGCTCAGACTCATGTCCATTGAGTTGATGATGCCATCCAACCATCTCATCCTCTTTCATCCTCTTCCTCTTGTATATATGTCAATGTCCAAATGTTTCCATTTGTAAGGATACCAGTCATATTGGGTTAGAGGCTTATTCTACTCTAGTCTGACCTCACCTTATCTACCAAGAACATATTTCCAGATAAGGGCACATCCTGAGGTCTCAGGGATCAGGATTTCAACACATGAATTTTTGAGGGACATAATTCAACTTATGGTAGTTACAACTAACAGAAACTTTCACATAAGTGAAAAATAGACTTCGTTGCAAAGGTATAAGGAAATTTTGAAAGGTTTTAGCAATTGGGACTGTGCAAGAGCCTGTCCCAGACCCTGCAGCTGGGAAGATGGGCTCTGTTTCTTCCATCCTTGAGCAGTTCAAGTCAAGGTTCAAGATCCTAGAGGAGAACATTCCATTGGCCAAGCTTGGGTCACATGCCCATTCCTTGGCAGCATATGGTTAGATGGTATGATGATGGTAGGATATTTTGGCAGAAGGACTCTCTAGTTTCCATAGTGAGAGAGCAAGCACTTAGATCTACTGTCCTGCAAAGTCTGCCCACAAGGAACTGGTGAAGGTGTTTCCATTAAGGAAATCTGGGGTCTGGGAGTGTTAGGGGAAATGGATGCCAAACCGAGTTGAGAAACACACTCCCTCTGAACCTCAGGACCTTCCTTGGTGAGGTGGCAATGATAGCTGATGGGGATAATACAGGGTGTGTATGAGATGAAGGTCAGACGTGTTTGCCAAGTGCAATTCAAGCTACTTGAGCATGTGTGTGCATCTGTGGTGATGCACACACCGCCTTGCATTAGTATTTAGAACCGGATTTTTTCTAGCCAGTTACTTCCATCTTCAAAACCATGGTACTTTACACCTTGCTTTCTATGCTCCAGAAATCCATCCAAGTAGTTCTAGAATTCCCAGGCAACCTGTCATGTGCTCAAGACAGCTGTGCCAACTTCCTTTGCAAGGACCTCTTGTTGATGGCATGTGTCTGTCAGTTCCTCAAAGAAAACACTTCCCTTCTGCCTCAATTGCTCATGATTGCTGTGAAGAAGCTATGTCTGCTCTCTACATACACACCGGCAGTCTGATCCCTAGGTCTTCTGGACTTCTTCTGTCTAGCTCAAAGTACTAAAAATTCCCCAGGGGACATTAGATTCGGGAAGTGAAATCAAATGCGTGCGTCACAGCCTCTTCCGTCACCTTGTTGACCATGCAATGAACACTTGGGATCGCTTGAGAGGTCACTGGAGTAACTCCTGTCGGTATCTAAAATGTGACTTGGCAAGATTGGAAGGTATTATTGGATTAACTCAAGGATCAGTAAATTAGAAAATTTACTTCAGAGATTAAACAGTCTTTTATTGTGACTGCTCTTACCATGTCACTCAAGTCTTCTCTAATAAAATTTGTTCAGTAGCCAGTGAAAGTAGTGAGGGATATTATAATTTTGAGAGTTTGGGAAATTTGTTTATGTCAGAAATTCACTGTACACATCAAAGCTCAAGACTCTGTAAATAATTGTGAGGGATGATATCATGAGGCTGTTGATTTTTTCCCAAACTGGAAAGTTATACTCTCTCCAGGTTTTGTATTTTCCCCCACAAGTGTCCGATGTACCCACATGTGGTCTTTTTGGCTCCTTCCCCTCACACCACATGTGGCTAGTAGCAACCACACTGGAACAAGCAGACTTAGATTATGAGGTGTTGCTAAATTATCCCTCAAGTTTCTTCCAGGCCTAAAATTTTTTAAAAATGGAATCTATAGGGTCTCCATAAGTGGGAATATCTAGATAGCATAGTCAGAAGAAGAGAAGGGTATTGGGTATTCGGGCAGGAGGGACTTGGTCAATAAGGCTAGTAAATAGGCTGGTACTTGGTACAAAATTAAAAATTCTCAAGGGTGGGAGCTGTCATTAATCTTAAAGATGGTGCCTTTAATTATACAAACATGAAATTTAAGTGACCTTGATTAATTAAAGCTGGAGTTTTTCCAGTCACCTTATCACAATTTATCCAGGATTCATTGCATACAAAGCAGTTTATTAGAAAGGGATGCATGTGTGTGTGTGTTCAGTAGCTCAGTCGTGTCTGACTCTTTGTGACCCATGGACTGTAGCCTGCCAGGCTCCTCTGTCCATGGGATTTTCCAGGCAAGAATACTGGAGTGAGTTGCCATTTCCTTCTTCAGTTGGATCTTCCTGACCCTGGGATCGAACCCATGTCTCCTGCATTGGCAGATGGATTCTTTACCATTGATTCATCTGGGAAGCCTATAAGAAAGGGATAGCAGACGCCAAAAGTATGTAGTGCTTTGTATGTGGTCAGGGCCTAGTGGTCAGGGACACCCTGTAATGCAAGTTGCTGTTCACGCAACCAGTAAACTTTCAAGCACAGTTCTTTCTCCAGCTTGGTTTCAAGTTGAAGAAACACAAGAGTACTTGTAGAGAGAAATTCTCCTTGAAAGTGCACTCTTCCGGTGATGACCAGCAGGTCCCCCGACAGCAGCAGAACTGAGTGTCTGAATCAGACTGGCTGATTACCTAATCACCTTAATCATAGAATATACTCTCTCTGGGAACCGGCTCAACAGACAGAGTGGCAGAACGGCCTCTCTAAGCTGAAAACTTCTCGTTAGAATGTATTCGGAGGCATGTAGTGAAGAGCTTACAATTTATATTAGGGACAAGAAAATTTTAAGGCTTTGCCAATCCTTTGATAGTTCTTTTGTTAGTGATGAAGAGTTTTCCCAGAATCTCTTCCTTAGAGTACATGGTGTATTCTTTTTTTTTTTTGCTGTTTGTTTTGGGTATACTACTTTTTATTTTTTATTTATTTTTATTTTTTTTAATTTTATTTTATTTTTAAACTTTACATAATTGTATTAGTTTTGCCAAACATCAAAATGAATCCGCCACAGGTATACATGTGTTCCCCATCCTGAACCCTCCTCCCTCCCCATACCATTCCTCTGGGTCGTCCCAGTGCACCAGCCCCAAGCATCCAGTATCGTGCATCGAACCTGGACTGGCAACTCATTTCATACATGATATTTTACATGTTTCAATGCCATTCTCCCAAATCTTCCCACCCTCTCCCTCTCCAACAGAGTCCATAGGACTGTTCTATACATCAGTGTCTCTTTTGCTGTCTCAGGGGCCGCTGACGTCACAAGATTAGCATCTCTGCCCTGACGCCTCATTAACTGTTTAGAGGTTAAAAACTGGAACTTTTCTTTTTCTGGTCCTTCACTTTGCAGCCATAATCTACACATATTTGGGAATGAGGAGTGGGCCTTGATACCCACTCCCAGAATAAGAAGCAGGACCTCAGATATTCCTTATTCTAATACTTCTAAGTGGATCCCTTAGTAGATCTCCACTGGGGTAGACTACCTTAATATTCAAGGTACATGCCAAATTTATTTATTTTTTTTAAAATGGTGCATTAGTATATAAGGAATAGCCATAACAAAATGAACTGGTGCACTCATGCCAGTAACCTAGTTGTTGGAATGCATAACTTCTCATGATTGTACAGGTGAGCTTATGTGAGTAGTTCATCAGGAAATGTTTATTTTCTCCTGGCACTGACTCTTGTTAAAAGTCACCACAGCAATACTGGTGATAAGGGTTATGCTGTATTGCCCAACAATTAGAGTTTTTACATTCAATTATCAATAATTATTCAATTATTGTTTATGATAAACAATTCTATTCATTAAATAGCAAGCATTAATATCAACTAATTAATACTAGACAAATTTTAAAGAATATTATGAATTTTTGTTATAGCTATCACTCAGTTCAGTTCAGTCGCTTAGTCGTGTCCGACTCTTTGCGACCCCATGAATCGCAGCACGCCAGGCCTCCCTGTCCATCACCATCTCCCGGAGTTCACTCAGACTCATGTCCATCGAGTCAGTGATGCCATCCAGCCATCTCATCCTCTGTCATCCCCTTTTCTTCCTGCCCCCAATCCCTCCCAGCATCAGAGTCTTTTCCAATGAGTCAACTCTTCGCATAAGGTGGCCAAAGTACTGGAGTTTCAGCTTTAGCATAAGTCCTTACAAAGAACACTCAGGGCTGATCTCCAGAATGAACTGGTTGGATCTCTTTGCAGTCCAAGAGACTCTCAAGAGTCTTCTCCAACACCACAGTTCAAAAGCATCAATTCTTCGGTGCTTAGCTTTCTTCACAGTCCAACTCTCACATCCATACATGACCACTGGAAAAACCATAGCCTTGACTAGACGGACCTTTGTTGGCAAAGTAATGTCTCTGCTTTTGAATATGCTATCTAGGTTGGTCATAACTTTCCTTCCAAGGAGTAAGCGTCTTAATTTCATGGCTGCAGTCACCATCTGCAGTGATTTTGGAGCCCCAAAAAAGAAAGTCTGACACTGTTTCCACTGTTTCCCCATCTATTTCCCATGAAGTGATGGGACAGGATGCCATGATCTTTGTTTTCTGAATGTTGAGCTTTAAGCCAACTTTTTCACTTTCCACTTTCACTTTCATCAAGAGGCTTTTGAGTTCCTCTTCGCTTTCTGCCATAAGGGTGGTGTCATCTGCATATCGGAGGTTATTGATATTTCTCCCCGAAATCTTGATTCCAGCTTGTGCTTCTTTCAGCCCAGCCTTTCTCATGATGTACTCTGCATATAAGTTAAATAAGCAGGGTGACAATATACAGCCTTGATGTACTCCTTTTCCTATTTGGAACCAGTCTGTTGTTCCATGTCCACTTCTAACTGTTGCTTCCTGACCTGCATATAGGTTTCTCAAGAGGCAGGTCAGGTGGTCTGGTATTCCCATCTCTTTCAGAATTTTCCACAGTTTATTGTGATCCACACAGTCAAAGGCTTTGGCATAGTCAATAAAGCAGAAATAGATGTTTTTCTGGAATTTTCTTGCTTTTTCCATGATCCAGCGGGTGTTGGCAATTTGATCTCTGATTCCTCTGCTTTTTCTAAAACCAGTTTGAATATCCGGAAGTTCACGGTTCACGTACTGCTGAAGTCTAATGTGCTATAAATCACCAGAAAAATTAATTGTCCCGTAATGACTAAGAACCTTAATCAGGTTAGCAATATTTGGGTTTGAATTCTGGTGTCTCATGTCCTTCTATGACCTTAGGTAAATTTCTAAACCTGTGTTTTTCCAGTTTCCCTGTCTATAAAATAGAGATAATAATATTAATAATATAGTAGCTCACAACATTTTCTGTGAGAATTAAATGAGTAAATATATGTAAGGTGACTAGGATAGTATCTAGCACAAAGTGAAAAACCAGTAAAGGGCAACTAATTAGCAGTGGTCTTATTGTACTTTTTTAACCAGTCCTTGAGAATTGCTGTTTTCCAAGCGTGGTTCTAATTTTTAAATTTTAGGTCATTGACTTTTCAAAACATTGTAGAACACATTTATTTAAAACAAAATAATTAAGGTTGAGCTCTAACACAGCACTCACTTTTTGGCTGTCCATCTGTGCCTTTCACGAACTTCTCCCATTTAACCATCCCAAGAACCTGGTGCTGTAGGTACTATGATTATCCCCATTTTACAGGTGGGAAACTGAAGCACAGAGAGGGTAAAGAACTGACTGAAGATTACCCAAATAGTCATAGTGGAGCCAGGATAGAGACCCTCTCAGCTCCTTTGGATGATGGTGTTTTAGTACCGTCTCTGCATTTGAGATTTAATATCCAACTTTTTCTAGAAGTTTTCTAGAATAAATTAATGTTTGCTTCTTATAAAGGAATATTTTTCTTTCTAAATCTCTCAAGAAAGAAAAAAAGAAAACAGTAAGAAAACCTGTTTGTTTGTAGAAAGATATTATCCTGAAAGAAAAACCAGCATCTAGTGCCAGGGACAGGAAGGAAGAGTGAAAAGTAACAGAAAAATCACAATTTTAGATCAATTAAAAATGGACTAGGGACTCTGGCACTTACTTGACTCTGCAATAGAATGGATCTAAATAAAAAACCAACACTATTCAGACACAAGAGTAATAGGTTCTAGGCATTGTAAAAACCAATTTGGGGGGAAATCATATGCTATTGTAATATCAAAAAATTTGAGGACTATGAGGTAAATATTCCTGAAGTAATTAGACCTTGTGGGTAGCTATATTTTAAAATATACAATTAGGATAATAAATATATTATTTCACATCACTTATCGCCTGTGATAGCACTTTAGTTAACTGCTGAATCAATCATTTGAAATCTCCAGGCATATTACAAACAATTTTTGGCAAAACTTAAACCCACCTATACTTTTACTAGATGTGAAGTAGATTGTCTATATCACCACACCTTCGCCAGTCTTGAATTAAATTATTGTATTTTTACATTTGTCTTTATTTCATTAAATAATTATATTTTTAATTTGCAAATTATTATAGAGTTGAATAGGTCCTTGGACTCATTCATAGGTAGCTTTCTTCTCAGTATCACCTGCCTATGCTGATATTTCAACATTAATAACGTTTCTTAGTGATTTGTATCAACTCTTTCTATAATAATGATATGAGCTTCCCTGGTGGTTCAGATGGTAAAGAATCCACCTGCAATGCAGGAGATGTGGGTTCAATTCCTGTGTCAGGAAGATCCCCTGGAGAATCCCATGGACAGAACCTGGTGGGTTACAGTCCATGGGATTGCAAAGGGTCAGACACAACTGAGCAAATTTCACTTTCACTTTTTCTATAATGATGCTATACATATTTTAATTTTTGTGAATATTCTACCATGTTTTCCATTTGCAATTTAAATTTGCTTGTGACTTTTTTCATAAATATGTTTTAAAACGAAGCCACTATAATACTGTAATTAGCCTCCAATTAAAATAAATTAATTTTAAAAAATTAAAAAAAATAAAATGAAGCTATATAGTGACTTATTCATAAATATCATAACCAAATCTTCCATTTGCTTTAATAAGGCAAATATTAATATGCTTTCATGTTATATTTGCTTTAATAATGTGTTTAATAAGTTAAATTTAACTTAATATTTAACAATCATGGCCATCCAACTGAAGCTTTCCTGGTAGCTCAGATAGTAAAGAATCTGCCTGCAATGCAGAAGACTTGGGTTCAATCCCTGGGTCAGGAAGAGCCCCTGGAGAAGGGAATGGATACCTACTCCAGTACTCCTGCCTGGAGAATCCCATGGACAGAGGAGCCTGGTGGGCTACAGTCCATGGGGGCACAAACAGTCAGGCATGAGTGAGTGGCTAACACTAATCGCAGTGATAAGGGGACAGGCATAGCGAAGTCTATCATCTAGACCAGCATTACCAGCTACTGGTGTCAACGTACTGAAGAAAGGGTATATGAAATGCTTAAAAGTGCTCATAGGTTATTCTTGTGGTAAATCAGCATATATGTAAAGGACATACACACTTTTCTCCCCTTCACTATTCTTACTAATACCTTAATATTTCCTTCTTGTCCTGTTACATCCGTGTTCAAACTGCCTTAGAAATCCTTTGCATATACATTGGAATATAATTCAACCTTCAAAAATAGAAATCCTGCTATTTGTGATAACATAGATAGACCTTGAGGGCATTATGCTAAGTGAAATAAACCAGACAGAGAAAGACAAATACTGCACGGTATCATTACTGTGTAGAATCGGAAAAAAAAAAAAGAAAAGACAAGTTTGTAGAAAAAAGGACTGGAATGCTGATTAGCAGGGCTTAGGAAATGGAGAAAGTGGACAGGCAGTACACGCTTCCAGGTCTAAAATGAATGTGATCGGAGGGGATTGAACTATCGTCACCTAAATTGAAATTTGCTGAGAGAGTAGAACTTAAATGTTCTCACCAGGAAAGAAAAGGAAAAGAAAAAAGAAAACAAGATAAGTGAGGTGATGAATGTGTTAACTAAATGAGGGGAATTCTTTCACAAATGTGTGTCTATCAAATTACCACGATGTACACTTTAAATACATTACAATTTTATATGCCAATTATAACCTCATAAAGCCTAAAGTAAAAAGATGAATAACTTCTAGGAATCTAATGTATAGCATGGTGGTTATAGTTAACATTACTCTATGATATCCTTGAATGTTGCTGAGAAAGTGGATCTTATATATTCTTACCACAAAACAAATTATAATTAGGGAAAGATTGAAGGCAGGAGGAGACGGGGAAAACAGACAATGAGATGGTTGGATGGCATCACTGACTCAATGGACATGAGTTTGAACAAGCTCTGGGAGTTGGTGATGGACAGGGAGGCCTGGCGTGCTGTGGTCCATGGGGTCACAGAGTCAGACACGACTGAGCGACTGAACTGAACTGAGGTGATGGAGGTGCTAGCTAGTCCTTTTGTGGTCATCGTTTTGTGGTATGTAATATATCAAATACACCTTAAACCCATACACCTTAAACTTATGTTATATGCCAATTAATTTCAATAAATTTGGAAGAAAATCTTTTCTAGAATGTATCTGTATTAGATTGTAGTACTGGAGCTTCAATACCCCGCCTTCTCTGTCACTTCATTTCTTCTGCACTGTTTTTGTTTTCTACCTATAGATTTTCTTTTTTTGTCTTTTCAGGCCAATAGTTTCATTGAAAGATGAAAATACGAAAATACATTGAAAGACGAAAATATGAAATATCTCCATTTTTTCCATTGCATTTAAAAAGCAAGTTAAATATCCCAAGGGCTCTTCTTCGGGGGACAGAATGGGGCTCTTTTTCTAGCAGTACGTGTCACTCTGCACAGGAACCTTGCATACATGATTTTCCCGTGTTCTTAGAGAATAAGAACTTTTGACACAGAAAGCTCTGCAGAGACTGCTCATTATTTTGTTTCTGTTTGAAACTTAGGTGAGGGTCCTGACCAAAAGAAGACTGTACGTTGAAAAAAATCACTCCATTTCAGCAGGAGAACTGGATCAGCTCGAGAGGCAGGCTGGTAGTCTTGGCAAATAAGATCTATGGGCAATCAGATGAGCACTGGGTCCCGCCAGAGCTTGCCAGAAAGTGATAGATGTTGGTGAGAATTGTTATCATCTTGGTCTCCTCTTGTCCAAACTTCGAGTCCCAAATCAAGCTCTCTGCTCAGCTACCAGTGGTGTACTGGGGTCCAGGTGAAGCTGCGTGGTCAGCCTGTTAGTGGAAAAGTGCAAATGACACCAGGCCATCCTCTTTAAAAAATTTTTTTATTTATTTACTTGTTTGTTTATTTTGGCTGTGCTGGGTCTTCGTTGCTTCATGGCCTTTTTTCTAGTGTGGCGAGTGGGGGCTACTCTCTAGCTTCAGCGTGCAGGCTTCTCGTTGCAGGGGCCTCTCTGTGGAGCACGGGCTCGGAGCACAGGCTCAGAAGTTGTGGTGCACAGGCTTCGTTGGCCTCAGCATGTGGGATCTTCCCATGTCTCCTGCACTGGCAGGCACATTCTTTACCACTGAGCCACCAGGAGGCCCTGGCCTCTCGTTTTATGCAGGACTCCAGGTGCTTCTTCCAGCGTTCGCTTCAGATTCCTTCCACTTGTTTTCATGAAGGCCTTAGGTAGGAATTCTCATGGCTCTTCCTAAAGAGGAAAACTGGGCTGATTCAAATAATCCTGCAGGTTAAACTTTTTTCCCTTCAAGACACTTTGTTTCATACTTGTTCAGCCTTTTAAAGGAGCGCTGTCTGTGTTGATTCACTTGGCGCACAGCTGTCTATACCTGGCAGCATCAGTATGGTGGAAAATTCATTTCCTCATCCAGATGTTTGTATACTCCAGTTCTCCCATACCGGGATAGAGCTGCTGCTGAGTCACTTCAGTCGTGTCCGACTCGGTGCAACCCCACAGATGGCAGCCCACCAGGATGCCCCGTCCCTGGGATTCTCCAGGCAAGAACACCGGAGTGGGTTGCCATTTCCTTCTCCAATGCATGAAAGTGAAAAGTGAAAGTGAAGTCGCTCAGTCGTGTCCGACCCTCAGCGACCCCATGGACTGCAGCCTTCCAGGCTCCTCCGTCCATGGGATTTTCCAGGCAAGAGTACTGGAGTGGGGTACCATTGCCTTCTCTGGGGATAGAGCTAAAGAGACACAAAAGTTCAGCTTAAATACAGTACTTTGGTGGCAGTATGTCCATGGCCTCATTCATGAGAGTTCAGCTTCCAGTTCACCCCTAACCTGGTGGCATTGCCTGTAGAATCCTCTTCATGCATCTGCAGATTCCTCTCCTTTTATTGCCCTCATTCCTTCAGGCCAATGTTTGGCAGAAACATACTTTTAGTGGGTTTTACAAGTTTTCCAGGTAGCATCATATATTAAGTATTGCCATTAGCCTAATGTATTGTTGCCACCAGGAACTGAAACAGAGAGGAAAAGGTTTAAAGAATTAACTTGTTAAAAACTCACTTCTATGAAGCCTCTCTCATTACCAGCTACAGTTCAGTTCAGTTGCTCAGTCGCATCTGACTCTTTGTGACCCCATGAACCACAGCACGCCAGATCTCCCTGTCCATCACCAGCTCCCGGAGTTACCCAAACTCATGTCCATTGAGTTGGTGATGCCATCCAACCACCTCATCCTCTATCATTCCCTTCTCCTCCTGCCCTCAATCTTTCCCAGCATCAGGGTCTTTTTAAATGAGTCAGCTCTTCGCATGAGGTGGCCAAAGTATTGGAGTTTCAGCTTCAGCATCAGTCCTTCCAGTGAATACCCAGGACCGATTTCCTTTAGGATGGACTGGTTGGATCTCCTTGCAGTCCAGGGGACTCTCTAGAGTCTTCTCCAGCTACAGGCTACTCCTTAACACATTTCCCAAACTGCCAGAGTGTAACTGTCATTTAGGACACTGTCTTGAAAAATGGAAGCCTAGGTGGCGCAGTGGTGAAGAATCCACCTGCCAATTCAGGAGATGCAAGAGATGCAGATTCCATCCTTGGGTCAGAAGATGCCTTAGAGGAGAAAACGGCAATTTGCTCCAGTATTCTTGCTTGGAGAATCCCATAGACAGTCATGGAGGGTTACAGTTTTGGGGTCTCAAAGAGTTGGACACAACTGAGCACTCATGTGTGATGCTTTGAAAAACACACTGCTATACCCCTCCCCCGACAGCACTGTCTCAGTGGATTTGGATTGGGACCCAGGGATGTATATTTTCAGAAGTCCCCACATTTATTAGATGTATTGTATCCAAAAAAAAAAAATCCCAGGTTGAGTTTTATGATTAGGCAAACTTAAGAAACTATCTTAATTATTGCTTTGCATCTTCTGCCTGAAGGATCTGATCATTTAATCATATCTTAAATCTCATGGCTGAAGTGTGCCTTGTAGAAGTATCTCAGTTGGATTTTCAAAAAGATGGTTTTAGGGACTGGTGTGTGGAAAGATAATTAAGGAGAGAGGCAGGAAACGTGCTTCACAGAAGACAAAGGGACAGAGGGAGCGAGAGGGAAGACAGAGCACTCCAGCTGCCCAGGCAGCCTGATAATGACCTCCGTCTTGGCCTTCCCGTGCCAGCCTCTGCATGCTCAAATCGCTCACAGCTGTCAGGCCCTCTTCCTGGGCCTCTCTCTGATTGCATCACTCCCCCTCTCAGAGTCCTGCGCCAAGGCCCAATCACCGCTCGAGCCAAATTTACACTCCTAATCGCAGGCGTCAAGGCACTTAGCCTCTGGTTTCCTGTAACTGATGAGCATCAGCAGCCCGGTTCAGGCTTTTCACCCTGGCCCCCGAGGCTGCGTTTACCAGTCCCTGAGATGAAACTGTTCGGCTTGTTTTTGGCACAACCCCACCTTAGCCTTGGACCACTTCCCCTTCCTTTTGATGCGGCCTTTCTTCCTTTAAAACACTGTTTGAAAGTGACTTTTGCAGTGTTAGCTTTTCCCTTCTCTTCTTACTGTCCAGGGTGGCCTCATTCTTCCCTGCTACTTGACTTAGATTCAGAGTCCTTGATTTAGGCCCCTGACCTCCCTATTCATAAGACATTGACTTCAGAAAACTTGTAAATTCTTTCTCTGCCTCTTTGGAATGGTACAAACCTTCTCCCAGCCTCTTGCCAGTGTCAAAACGCAGGAAACGTCTTTCTTAAAGACCAGGTAACCTTGTTTTTGGCATGTAAACATACAAGGAGATAACACTCGGTGTGCTCATCTCTGTGGGGGGGGAGGGGCCTGACTGACAGATGCAACCAGCAGACCTAGAAGGCTAATCACAGAGAAAATCGTCTGTAAACTCAGGAATAACTCCGTGTTCTCCACACATCACACTGACCGAATTTCTACTACAGTCCTCTCGTATTTTCTACTAGCTCACCACCAGCTTTTAAAAACCCTCCTAATTTTAATTTCTGCAGAATTGAGTTCCATCTCTTGCCCCCATTGTAATAACTTGAATAGTTTTCCTGGCCTAACTTTGTCCAGGAATTTTTGCTTGATATTACCTAATACCACAGAGATGTAAGTGGTCACATAAATATACAACCATACATTTCAGAAAAATAATGTGTGTATGTAGATATATATATATATCTCCTATTTGCATCTTCAAAGTATAGAGCTTTTGAAATTGATGACCAGCTCTCTTAGTACCAAAGTCTTTTGAATAGGAATCTCTGTTAAACCAAAAAAAAAAAAAAAAAGAGAGAGAAAAGATTAATGGAGTCTCCATATATGACTGGGTCATTACATGAAAATAAGTTTTCAGAAACCCTGAAGACATATTAGAACAGTTTTCTAATATAAGAAAAAAAGCTGCTATCTTTTTTTAAGAGCTGGGTAACAGTTCCTAGGTTGGAAAATGCACATTGCTGTGACTTTAAAAGCAGGGAAATTTGCCTCGTATATGTACAAATATATGAGGGTGCCTGGCTGCTGCCTGAGTCATGGAGCACTAGATCCAAGTGTCTTGTTAGTAAAAAGTATTAAACAGAAACAGAATGAAATAAGGCTTTTACAAAAATCAATAAAATATACATGAACATTTTATATGCAACATACATATAAAATATAACTGTAGGGTTCTATTGATTCTACTAATTCATCAAAATTAAAAATCAAATGCTTCTTTGGCCCATAGTTTTTTTCAAATAAACTCGGGGAAATAATATTACATCATGTGTGAAAAATACTCAATAGAAGGAATATGTGTTTTCTAAGACTTTTTAAAAATTTTTGTCAAGTTTTTTAAAACTTTCATCTTATACCTTATTAAAATAATTTTTCTGTTAGGTAAGTGGGAAAGGAAGCTCAGTTGTTAGATAATTTAAAGAACAGTGAAGACTTTCAGCCTTTCTTTTCTGACATTCAATTCCATCTGAACTACTGTTTTCTCCCAGGAAATACAAGGGGACATATTTGTTATTGAGTTGTTAGCGTGCGTGCGTGCTCAATCATGTCTGACTCTTTGGAATCAGCCATCATGTCCTACTCTTTGTGACCCCATGGGCTGTAGCCCCCCAGGCTCCTCTGTCCATGGGATTTCCCAGGCAAGAATACTGAAGTGGGTTGTCATGCCCTCCTCCAGGGGATCTTCCCGACCCAGGGATCGAACCCACATCTCTTGCATCTCCTGCATTGACAGGCAGATTCTTTAGCACTGTGCCACCTGGGAAGCCCCAGTTGAGTAGTCAGTGGGGGCTTATCTGTTTGTAGGGGGACAAAGATTTTTCCTGGCAGTGCTGAATTGGTTTGGGAATCACAGTTCCTTTGTATGGCCAGCAGTAGGAGGAAACTGTTCCCTAAAAATTCCAAAGGGATTCCTGTTCCTAGCCTCCCTTTCTTGGAAATGTGAAGAAGGATCAAACTCCACAACAAGTGCATGGGTGCATGCTAAGTTGCTTCAGTTGTGGCTGATTCTGTGGGACCCTATGGACTACAGCCTGCCAGGTTCCCCTGTCCGTGGGATTCTCCAGGCAAGAATAATGGAGTGGGTTGTCATTTCCTTCTCCAGGGGATCTTTCTGAATCAGGGATTGAACTCCAGTCTCTTATGTCTACCTACATTGACAGACGGGTTCTTTACCACTAGTGACACCTAGGAAGCCCAACAACCAGTTAATTTGTTTTTAACCTGACAGCCTCTTTCTACTTCTTTGTCTCCTCTTCCTCCTTCTTTGTCTTCTCTTCCTCCTCCTTTTTTTTTGGTTTTGAATGCAACATTCCTAGGGTTTCCATAATACTCTTTTGCCTTCCAGGTATTGAAATAAAAATATTGTCACTTGAATGGTAGAGAACCCTGGGATATTGATGTAGTATTTAATTCTCAGGATTCTGGCAAATCTCCAGCCCCTATTCTTAGGCTAAAGAAAGAATACTTTAAATTACAACAACAACAAAAACTGTTGATGACACTTCACATTTATTTGCATATGGATGTGAAAGTATATGTTTGAGGGTCACTTCTAAAACTAGGAAGTACAGATGGCCATTTGAACCAATCTGCTAATCTCTTGCATGGGGCCAAGATTATACAATTTTCTGTTATGTAAAACTGCCCCTTACAATTTGTAGATACAGTTCTATAGCCAAGTTTATTAAACTTTTTTTTTTTTTTAAACAAATGACCTCCAGTTAAATCTATTTCTAGTCTTTCCATTTCTCACCTAGAAAAGCAGATGGGAAATTGATTTTGTGGATGCATATCATACTTTAAAGCTTAGTAAAAATTGAGTGAACTGAGCTATTCATGAATAAGCTTAATATTAGAGATTGCAATTTATCACTTTGGGGGCTTTAAAAGTTTCTTTTTTCCTCAAGTTAAAACACTATATGAGTGGCTAGACTTTTATTGAGCCTATTTTTTATCTAGACATTTTAGGCCCCATGAAGGGCTGAACTGTACAAGTGATATTGTAAGCGGTCACTGCTTTCAGCTGCCTCCTGTCCTGCACTCTATCCCCTTCCGTGCCAACTCTCCATTCTCGCGTCTCCTCTCCCTTTTCTACTCTACATCCAGGGCTCTGTTTCTAAGCTGCTCTCTAAGTTGATTTTGTCTGAGAGAGAAAGTGTCAGGATTTGAACCAGGTCTGTAAGAAATGTTATATTTAATTCCAAAGGAAAGGAACAGGGTGTTCACATGGGGTTTCAGTCGTAAAAACAAACCTAATCCCAGGGAATTAATGCGACCTGGATACACCTGAATCCTCTGCCCACTACCCCTCATTCTTAACTATGAAAACTTTCTATAGTACCACAGTTCAGCTGGATTTCCCAGGTGGCTCAGATGGTAAAGAATCTGCCTGCAATGCAGGAGACCTGGGTTCAGTCCCTAGATCGGAAAGATCCCCTGGAGGAGGGCATGGCAACCCACTCCAGTACCCACTCCAGTATTCTTGCCTGGAGAATCCCATGGACAGATGAGCATGGCGGGCTATGGTCCATGGGGTTGCAAAGAATCAGACACGACTGAGCGACTAACACACACAGTTCAGTTAATATTTCATAAAACCATGTAGGCAGCTAGTTTAAAGGAATGCAAAGGGGGTGCAAATTATTCCACTTGAAGAAATCTTAAGAATTTCTCAAACAGAGAAAATACAGGATTTCTAGGGCCTGAATGTTTTTTGCACTATTGTTTTCCTTGGAGAGAAGCTATTGATTTGAGGAATTAGAAAGTTTCTGGAGAAGAGTCATGGAAAATTTGTGAGAGAAATATTTCTGGGATAAATGTACCAAGACATCAATTTCTTCTTTTAGGGACTGGGGATTTTGAGTTATGAAAATGTTTTGGGGAGTGAACCCAGGTGGTCCTGAGTCCCAGGGGTAGGGATGTGCAATTAGCAGAGACAGAAGGAATTATACTACTTTTCTATTGTTGCTGTGATAAATTACCATAGACTTAGTGGTTTAAAAACAACACAATTTCATTATTTTACAATATTTTGAGCCCCAAGTCCCCCATGGGTCTTATTGGGCTCCTATCACAGTGTAGGGCCATATTCGTTTATGGAGATTTATATACCTTTTACAGCTTCTCAAGGCCTCCTACGTTCCTTGGCCCTGGTCCCCTTTCTCCATCTTGGAAGCCTCTGTTGGCACACACTGAGTCCCTGTCACGCTGCCATCTCTCTGGTTCTCTGCAGCTATGAACAGAAAGAGCTCTCTGCTTTGGAGGACTGTGTAATTAGATTGGGCTCACTTGGATAATCCGAGATAATCTCCCCATGTTGAGGTCTTTGATCTTAATCAGCAAAATCCTTTTTGTAAGTGGGGATAGGGTGTGGACATCTTTAGGGGCCATTACTCCATCTACAAATAGAATCATGGGCTGCAGTGGGTTGTTGTTGGGCTGCTAAAGCTCTTAGTCTCTAACAGGATAATCTCCAGAATGGAGTAGTCTCTTCCCGTGCAAAATCGAAGTGGATGCCTAAACTCAGTAATCAAAATGAGTGATATTTTAAAGCAGTGCTTTTAAAAAATCGAAATCTTTGAGATAGGCAGTTTCACGCTTGTAGTCTTTTGTCCCTCATTTGTTTCCATAACAATGGGCCTCAGGCCTTGAACACTTTCTTACCAAACAAAAAGGAAAGAACCCCATACAACTTTTGCTGGGGTTATTGCCTTGTGTAGGAGTATCCTTTCTTGTTATAGGTTCAATGCATGCTCCTTTGCTCTGCTTAAGCAGGTATGTCAATGGGCTTCAGGTAGGCTCCAGGTTCCAGGATGTTAGACTTCATGACAGAGGAGTTGGTGTCTTTCTACTGCCATATGGGGCTTCCATGGTGGCTCAGATGTAAAGAATATCTGCCTGCTATGCAAGAGACCTGGGCTTGATCCTTGTGCTGGGAAGATCCCCTGGAGAAGGGAATGGTTACCCAGTCCAGTATTCTTGCCTGGAGAATTCCATGAACAGAGGAGCCTGGTGGGCTACTGTGATATGAGATGCACATATAGAGGCCAGTTGCCTTGCATAGGCTGCCAGCCATGAAGGACTGATGCCCATATTGGAGCTGATCTTGCTCTGTCTTTTCTCTATGTGAGTAAAGCATTGTTCCATCCAGGACTTGACTGTTGTGCGTTTTCCTTGTCAACTCCCAAACCAAGTTGCAGCTGAAGTGTTTGAAGTCCTCCCCTGGGACTGGTTTGTCTTCTGCTCTTTTGAGGTTGATTCAGTGCTCAGAGTTTGGTTTGACAGAAATAAATGCAAAAAATCCATGACGATAAAAGTATCAGAATTTTAACTTTAAGATAGGCTGTTGTTTGCTTACGTTATGGTCTATTACTATTATGCGATAGAACAGTCACTTCCGAATGGCCTATGGCGGATGGTTTACAATAGTGTGTGAAGGGAGTGGGAAATGCAAGGTTTTTTGGTGTCATTTTGTTTTGATTGAAGACATTATTTATTTTTCACTTTGTTTAAAATATCCTGATAAAGGTTTTAAGGGCACATATTTTTCTCAGTTTACAATAAGGCTTTGTATGGTATTTGTTATTGTTTAGTCGCTAAGTCCTGTCTGACTCTCTGTGACCCCATGGACTGTAGCCCGCCAGGATTTCTCAGGCAAGTGTACTGGAGCGGGTTGCGGTTTCCTTCTCCAGGGCATCTTCTTGACCCAGGGATGAAACTCACGTCTCTGGCATTGGCAGACAGGTTCTTGACCTCTGAGCCACCAGGGAAGCCTTGTATCGAGCATTGTGAAGGCAAGTTACAAGGCAGACAAATTGGAGCACAGCTCTGTGCAATGAGATACCCTCGAATGAATGAGATAACACCTTGAAAACTTCTGTGTCCGGGTAAGAATCTGCATCAATGTCAACATAATTAACTACAGGAGGATCATCCCACACCTGAAGACCAGACTGGTAAAGACATGTTCCATCACTGACAGCTATAGTGGATTTCCTATTAACACCGCATCAAATTTCTGGCTTATTTTTGTATTGTTTGGGAATATTTTTCAGGCCCAAGAGATCCTATCTTATGTATATTTCTATAGTCAATGGGATCACAAAGAGTTACACACGACTGAACGACTGAACTGAACTGAGTAGCAAGGAGGGAAACTATAAGGAGGACCCTTTTTAAAAGACCCTCAGCTACCCCGTGGACTGCAGCCTACCAGGTTCCTCCATCCATGGGATTTTCTAGGCAAGAGTACTGGAGTGGGGTACCATTGCCTTCTCCATTAGTAGCAGCTTAGCAGCAACTTTTATTTTATCATTATTATGTATTTGGCTGTGCCAGGTTTTATCTGTGGCTTGTGGACCTTTAGTGGTGGCATGAGAACTCTTAGTGCAGCAAACTCTTCAATGATGACATGCCAACTCTTAGTTGTGGCATATGTGGGATCTAGTTGCCTGACCAAGGATAGAACCCGGGCTTCTGTAGGGAGTGTGGGGTCTTAGCCACTGGACCACTAGGGAAGTCCCAGGATGACTCAAAAAAAAATAGTCTTTGTCCCAAAGAGTTCCTGGATAGATCATGGTAGGTGATAGAGACTAAAGTTGTTAATCTTGTGTGATGTGAGTAGAGAATATTGCTGTAGAGTGCTGTTTGCTCTTCAGGTTGGGATATATAGACACCAATTTCAAGTGTGTAAAAATCAGTATCCAATTACATAAAGACAAGAAGCAATATCTGGGGACCTCAGCCTGTAAACCAATTCACCGCTGAGAATTTTATAGACTTTCCCTAAGCAAGGATCAATTCAGTTCAGTCGCTCAGTCGTGTCCGACTCTTTGCGACCCCATGAATTGCAGCACACCAGGCCTCCCTGTCCATCACCAACTCCCGGAGTTCATTCAAACTCACATCCATCAAGTCAGTGATGCCATCCAGCCATCTCATCCTCTGTCGTCCCCTTCTCCTCCTGCCCCCAATCCCTCCCAGCATCAGAGTCTTTTCCAATGAGTCAACTCTTTCCATGAGGTGGCCAAAGTACTGGAGTTTCAGCTTTAGCATAAGTCCTTACAAAGAACACCCAGGACTGATTTCCTTTAGAATGGACTGGTTGGATCTCCTTGCAGTCCAAGGAACTCTCAAGAGTCTTCTCCAACACCACAGTTCAAAAGCATCAATTCTTCGGCACTCAGCTTTCTTCACAGTCCAACTCTCACATCCATACATGACCACTGGAAAAACCATAGCCTTGACTAGATGGACCTTTGTTGGCGAAGTAATGTCTCTGCTTCTGAATCTGCTATCTAGGTTGGTCATAACTTTCCTTCCAAGGAGTAAGTGTCTTTTAATTTCATGGCTGCAATCACCATCTGCAGTGATTTTGGAGCCCAAAAAAATAAAGTCTGACACTGTTTCCACTATTTCCCCATCTATTTGCCATGAAGTGATGGGACCAGATGCCATGATCTTCATTTTCTGAATGTTGAGCTTTAAGCCAACTTTTTCACTCTCTTCTTTCACTTTCATCAAGAGGCTTTTTAGTTCCTCTTCACTTTCTGCCATAAGGGTGGTGTCATCTGCATATCTGAGGTTATTGCTATTTCTCCCCGCAATCTTGATTCCAGCTTGTGCTTCTTCCAGTCCAGCATTTCTCATGATGTACTCTGCATATAAGTTAAATAAGCATGGTGACAATATACAGCCTTGACGTACTCCTTTTCTTATTTGGAACCAGTCTGTTGTTCCATGTCCAGTTCTAACTGTTGCTTCCTGACCTGCAAATAGGTTTCTCAAGATGCAGGTCAGGTGGTCTGGTATTCCCATCTCTTGAAGAATTTTCCACAGTTTATTGTGATCCACACAGTCAAAGGCTTTGGCATAGTCAATAAAGCAGAATTAGATATTTTTCTGGAACTCTCTTGCTTTTTTGATGATCCAGTGGATGTAGGCAATTTGATTTCTGGTTCCTCTGCCTTTTCTAAAACAAGCTTCAACAACTGGAAGTTCACGGTCCACATATTACTGAAGCCTGGCTTGGAGAATTTTGAGCATTACTTTACTAGTGTGTGAGATGAGTACAATTGTGCAGTAGTTTGAGCATTCTTTGGCATTGCCTTTCTTTGGGATTGGAATCAAAACTGACCTTTTCCAGTCCTGTGGCCACTGCTGAGTTTTCCAAATTTGCTGGCATATTGAGTGCAGAACTTTCACAGCATCATCTTGCAGGATTTGAAATAGCTCAACTGGAATTCCATCACCTCCACTAGCTTTGTTCGTAGTGATGCTTTCTAAGGCCCACTTGATTTCACATTCCAGGATGTCTGGCTCTAGGTGAGTGATCACACCATTGTGATTATCTGGGTCATGAAGATCTTTTTTGTACAGTTCTTCTGTGTCTTCTTGCCACCTCTTCTTATTATCTTCTGCTTCTGTTAGGTCCATACCATTTCTGTCCTTTATCGAGCCCATCTTTGCATGAAATGTTCCCTTGGTGTCTCTAAACAAGGATATAAAATGTATATTCAACCCTTTGACAGTTCCTGGAATTCTGATGCATGCACTCAACTTGCAAGCATCCTTTCAATTCAGTAGCAGTCAAATCTCACTTTGGCTTTTTCTAAGATACTCTTCCTTTCATGCTATTATCTCCCTGTTAAATTCACTTAGTTTTCAAAAATTTGACTATGATATTCTTAGGAATGACTTAGGATATGACCCTTTCTTTAAGGCATGGCCTTTCCAAGGTCCCACGTGAAAGGCTGAGGTGCTCAGTGAGATTTGTTGACTCTTGTTGGACCACAGTTCCAGCATCTCTGGGAACGGCATGACGTCCAAAATCCCTGCTCAGCTTTCAGTCTGATTGCAGCCATTTTCCGGTTGGCTTCTTGGTAGTTCTCACTGTGCGTGTCATTTCAGTCCCCAGCTGTCAACCTAAGCAGAACCCCCCTGCAGACTTTAGCTGTTTTTGCTGTCTGTGAATCTTCCTCTTCCTTTATATCCTGTCCGGCAAATTCAAGCCAGTTCAGCAGCCCTGAAGTCCTATTTCTGTCTCTCCACCTCAGCAAGACCACTGCTCTCCAGTTGAGCTTCTGTCGTCTGTACTGAGGCCAGGAAATTGCCCCAAGACAGAAAGCCCAAACTGACATGGAACTCGTCTCATGCACTGACTGATGAGTGATGAGCTTTATAGTTGTTTCTGGTGTGAGGGTAAGACTGAAACCAATTGCTCAGTCACAGCCCAAAGCAGATCTTTCTGTTATATTTGGATGTTACTTTACTTCACAAACGCTGGGAGTCGGGAGCCTAGTCTTACCTTTTGACTATGTAGTCTACACATAGCAGATGCATAATATGGGAAAAGTTAAGGGTGATGGGAACCATCTTTGTAGTCAGAAAGAGGAGAAGTGGAAAATCAGATGAGAGTATAGAAATGATTTGATTATTTTCATTTGTGGTCACCATCTTTTTTTCTCCTATCCTCTGTAGAAAATCCAGTCTTCTTCATCATATTTGTTGATGATGATCCAGTCATCATTATCATCTGTTGATCTCTCTGCTCTTCACCAATAACTGCATTAGAATGTTATTTCCCAGAATGTGATTTGGACTGATTTTCTAGTACTTACATTGACATCTTAAATTTTTATTATTTTGGCATTTAATCTCTGACCAGGTTACCTCCGATTTTCTTGCACAGTTATGCTTAAGCCATCCTTCAGCATCCTTCACCCCTAAATAATGTTGCCCTGGGGGTGATTCTCTTCCCCTGTGTAGTTTCCTGCAGGCCTGGTCCTGACGCTCTCCCTGAGTCTTTGTCGGCATCAGTTCTCTTCCTTGGCCATACATGCCTATACGGACCACCTAACATGATGGCACCCCACTCCAGTACTCTTGCCTGGAAAATCCCATGGATGGAGGAGCCTGGTAGGCTGTAGTCCATGGGGTCACGAAGAGTCGGACACGACTGAGCGACTTCACTTTCACTTTTCACTTTCATGCACTGGGGAAGGAAATGGCAACCCACTCCAGTGTTCTTGCCTGGAGAATCCCAGGGACAGGGGAGCCTGGTGGGCTGCCATCTATGGGGTTGCACAGAGTCGGACACGATTGAAGCGACTTAGCAGCAGCAGCAGCAACATGATATTGTCAAATTTCTGAAATACAGTTAAACTTATCACATCACATTTTATCCCTCCCTGGGGGCAGTCTGTGTGGCTGGAATAGAGGGAAGAAAAACAAGCCCTGCTGGTATTCCTAGTATATGTTTGAGGGCTACTCCAGTACTCATGCCTGGAAAATCCCATGGACGGAGGAGCCTGGTGGGCTGCAGTCCATGGGATTGCTAAGAGTCTGACACGACTGAGCGACTTCACTTTCACTTTTCACTTTCATGCATTGGAGAAGGACATGGCAACCCACTCCAGTGTTCTTGTCTGGAGAATCCCAGGGACGGGGGAGCCTGGTGGGCTGCCATCTCTGGGGTTGCACAGAGTCGGACACGACTGAAGCGACTTAGCAGCAGCAGCAGCAGCAGCTTAGGAAGAAGTCTACAAGGCATGGCCTTCCTTTCCTCTGTCTATGCATCCTGCCCCCCGCCCCCATGCTGAATAGAATATTTGTTTGTTTCTTCCAGATTATGGCTTGCTTGTTTCCTTCCATTTCCCTCTTGCTTTGTACTGATCACTCAGATTACTTCAAACTAGAAAATTGTGTATGTGGGGAGGATGGGGTGGGGTGGGGTGGGTTTGGAGTATAAGTTTAGCCTTAGCATATGTAACTGTATTTATATAAAATGATTATATCAACATATACAGAATTTTTGAGAAGTGTGGTATGCTAACAATCTTGAATATCCAGAACATTAGTACATGATTTACTAATGGTTTCTCCCTATCAGCTGTAGCATAGTTAAGACTAACCTGACAATGTGAACGAATTGGCAGCACTCTAGCTATGTTTCCAGATATTTCTCTTGAATTTAAAGAAACAGATCAGAATATGCATAGATAGTTAAGGAGTTTGGGATTGACATGTACACATTGCTATATTTAAAATGGACAACCAACAAGGCCCTCCTGTATAGCACTGGGAACTCTGCTCAGTGTTATGTGGCAGCCTGGATGGGAAGGCAGTTTGAGGAAGAATGAATACACGTATATATGGCTGAGTCCCTTCACAGTCTACCTGAAATGATCACAACATTGTTAATTGGCTATACTCCAGTATAAAATGAAAAGTTAAAAAAAAAAAAAAAGAATATGCATGGTTGAGTAGGGCATTACTATAAGGATATCTTTAAGCTCAGTTCTATTTACATAATGTTAATGATTTATAAAATTCACTATTTTATACTAGTAACAAATTTCTTACCTCACAAATAATGACAGGCTAGTCGAACCTGACATCAGGGTTAAGAACCAGTCCTTCAAAAAATCTACAGAGAATCATATTGTGGTCATCACTGGATCTTGCAACCTGTGATCCTTGACTTCTCATCTCCTTTCTGAGATTTTGCAGCTTGCCATTGGTCTAAGGAGAGGGGAAGAGGAAGAGCATATCTTTCGTGTCTATACTTTGGTCTAGAGTAGTAGCTCTCCAACTTTAGAATGTACTAGGATAACCTGAAGGGCTTGTGAAAACACAGATTGCCGGGCTCTAGGCTGAGCTTCTGATTTAGTAGGTCTGAGATAGGATCAGAGAATTTGCATTTCTACCAGCATTCCCAGGTAACGTTGTGAACCACCCTTCTAAGATATATCTGTCTGTTAAGCATGAGATAATGGCACCCCACTCCAGTACTCTTGCCTGGAAAATCCCATGGACGGAGGAGCCTGGTAGGCTGCAGTCCATGGGGTCGCTGAGGGTTCAGACACGACTGAGCGACTTCACTTTCACTTTTCACTTTCATGCATTGGAGAAGGAAATGGTAACCCACTCCAGTGTTCCTGCCTGGAGAATCCCAGGGACGGGGGAGCCTGGTGGGCTGCCGTCTATGGGGTCGCACAGAGTCGGACACGACTGAAGCGACTTAGCTTAGCTTAGCTTAGCTTAAGCATGAGAATCCTCTGAAACTGATTCTCCTTTTAGATACTTCAGAGATGTATTGCTAGGGGCTCAACTTTGCTTTGACCTTCTGTGGACTTGCCACAGTCACTTAATGCTTCTGTGTTTCTGTACCACTGTCTGCAAGATGGAATATGTCATTTAAGGCTTAATGATGCTTAGGCTCACATGAATAGTGCTATGGATTTGCAAGTATTTATTTTGAAGCATTATTTTGCAGACTTGGAAAATTCCCCAGAGAAATTATGGTTAAGGCTCCATATAGAAATTGAAATCTCTCTTTGGCTTCAAAATCATTTACTCTGAAGCACTGATTTATTCAGAGGAAAAAAATGTCAGCTTTTTTGTTAGCTCAGTCTTCATGAAATTACAGAAAAAATAATTTTTTTAAGTTAAACCGTCACTAAATCCTAATGTCTATCGATGCGTTTGGTCAAATGCTATAACATTTGAGGCATTTAAATAGTAAGTTAGAAAACTTTTAAATACTTTTTAAAGGTTTCAAGTATAGAAATGAAAAAAATCAGAAAAGATATTATTAATTGGAATAAAGTTTGTTTCATCTGAACAAAATATTGATTAAATAAGATTATCACATTGCATTGAAATACTTTTGGGGTCAGAATTCTACAGTGCCTAAATTTTATTTTATCTCCAAAGTACCAGCTTTGACAAATATTTACTCTTTGCTTTCTATTTCCTTAGAGTAATAACTCACTTGAGACTCAACTTTATTATCTGATATTGGTGATGATATAGTAGCATCCTCAAAATTGTTTTAAAACCTTAATAAGATTATGTACTGAAAATATTTTGGGACAATGTGGGTCATTAGATATTTTATCTCAATCTTATCCATTAAAATATGTTTAGGTCCTACAATAATTACAGAAACAGAATTTTTAATAAGATTATTGCTCTTCTTGGGGAGTAGGGGAAATCTCTATGGCATATTAACAAACAAAATGACACTTAAAAAACAAAAGAGCATTGAGCTAAATACAAAACTGGGAACAAAGCCCAGAGGTGAAATTTAGGGTTATCCTACAAAATTCTATACTAGTTTCATGAGTGGAAAATAAGTCTTGGGTGAGTATCAAGAAAAAAAGGATGAATCCAAGATTCTCATATTAATTTCAGACCCTCTAAGTGGGATAAAGTGTCCTACCTTAGCAGTAACTTCTGATTCTCAGCAGAAATAAGTATAAACCTTCTTTGGATATAAATGTAAAGGAAACAAACCCTGAATATTCATTGGAAGGACGGATATGGTAACTCCAATACTTTGGCCACTTGATGTGAAGAGCCAACTGATTGGAAAAGACCTTGATGCTGGGAAAGATTGAAGGTAGGAGGAGAAGGGGACAACAGAGGATGAGATGGTTGGATGGCATCACTGACTTAATGGACATGAGTTTGGGCAGACTCCCGGAGATGGTGAAGGACAGGGAAGCTTGTCATGCCGCAGTCCACGGAGTCACAAAGAGTAGGACACAACTTAGCAACTGAACAGCACCAACGAATGTCCATATTAGAAATTTAGGATTCCCACAGAGTAAGTCCAAAAAACTAAATTTACAGTAAAAATGGTCAAGGAAACTAGCTGCTATGAGTGAAAGCTGGAAGGACAGCCAACAGCAGAGACATGTCCCCCACCCCTCCAAGGACTTCAAATATTAGAATTTGCTGATATGGAATACATAAACATTTAAAATGTAAAACATGGAATAAAACAGGAAATAAGCTGGCATGTTTGGAAATCATCAAAATAAAACCTTTAGACATAAACAATATGAATGCTGAAATTGAAAGCTCAATGGATATTTTAACCACAGAGTTCATGCCAATGAAGAGACAATGACTGAATAGCATGTAAATCTAAATAAGCTCCCCAGAAAGCAGCACAGGAAAAGGAGGAGAGGAAAAAGTTTAGAAGTTTATGGAAGTTAGAGTGAAAAGACTAACATGCATCTAATTTGATCAGTTACAAACCTAATGGCTAAAAAATTTTCAGACTTAACAAAATACAGAAATTCACCAATATGACAGTTTGATTCTATTTCAAGCAAGAAAAGTAAAAATAAATCCATAGCATAAATTTTTAGCAGACTTGTAGAATATCAGTGACAAAGAAAAGATCTTAAGAATAGCCAGAGAATGCATGTACTCACTAAGGCACTTCAGTTGTGCCTGACTCATTGCAACCCTACGGACTGTAGCCCAGCTCTGTCCATGGGCTTCTCCAGGCAAGAATACTGGAGTGGGTTGCCATGCCCTCCTCTAGGGGATCTTCCCAACCCAGGGATCGAACCCTTGTCTCTTATGTCTCCTGCTTTGGCAGGTGGGTTCTTTACCACCAGCTGGGAAGTCCAGCCAGAGAATGAATACATATTAGTCATAAAGGAGTAACAGACCAACAGCAGACGTTTTGATATCAATAATAGATGTCAAAGGACAGAATGATATCTTCAATATGCTGGGAAAACTCACTATGTACTTATCAAAACTAGGTTTTAAAAACAAGAGTAAAATACAGAGATGCAAGATCAACAAAATGTGGCAGAATATAGAATTAAAAGACCTTCACTTACAAAAGCTGTATTTTAGAAAAGACAAAATGTCTGAGTTGCGAGAAAGAATGAAAAAAATAGACAAAAATAAGCTGCATAAAATACTAATTTTAATAATGCCTCATTTTAAAGCTAAAAAAAACTGACCTATTAGGAAACAATAGCATGCATGTTGGTAAGATATAGTTGAAATCAATTTATTCTGAAATTCTTTCTATTTTTTAGGAAGTAAGTTAAGATACTAACTTTAGACTTTTTTAATGATGTCTGATAAAATTTCAAGAGTATGTATCAAAAAATAGAAGGATGAATTACAGTGAGAGAGCAAATAGTGTAACAAATAAGAAACTCAAAATCAAAATAGAAGAAACAAAGAAGTATATCAGTAAGAACATGTCATTTGATTATTGTCACAAAATTGCTTAGCAACAGTCATTCTACAACTCAGTGGATTAACATCTAAACATCCATGCTCATGGGTGTTAGTCTAACAACCAGAGGGACAGTTGATGATCATGGTTGCTGAACTAAAATGGTTTGAATTTGCTCCACGTTCCTCTTACCCTTTTCCTAGAGCCAGCTGGCTAACCTAGGGAAGGGATGTTTTCCTCATGCAGGATGTTTTCCTACAGCAGAGACGCATACAAGCATAATTCAGTGCTACACCTCCTTACATCTGCTAACACCCTATTTGCCAAACCAAGTCCTATGGCTTTTTCCAAGATTGATGGAATGGGCAAATATTTACCTTTCATGAAGGGAGGGTAAAGACATAAGTATTTATAAACAACAATCTGATGCAAAGAGTGATAAATGTAGTAAATTCACAAGTTACTTATATTAAAAAATAAATAGAATTGTAATGATTTTCCCTACTTATCAGGAAATTGAACAACTAATAATTAAAATTTAGAGACTCTCAGACTGAATTTAAGAGAAACATAGAAACCTGGAGAGATTGGTGATAAGAGAATGGGAAAACAAAGATAACCAGGAACATAATAAACAAAATGAAACAGGAAGTTTTCAGTGCTGACTTGGTAGGGGACACTAAGGAGCTCCTGGGGAACCAGTAATAGTCTATTGCTCAATTTGTTCCATGTAAATAGAAAAAGGAAAAAAGAGAGAAATAAGCAAGCAAGTTGTGGTATAATAACTGTATTAAAATGGAATAAAATAACATTTAAAGCACAAAGCATTATTGAGAATGTGCTGTGCTGTGTTTAGTTGCTTCAGTCGTGTCTGACACTGCAACCCTATGGACTGTAGCCCGCCAGGCTCCTCAGTCCATGGGATTCTCCAGGCATGAATGCTGAACTGGGGTGCCTTGCCCTCCTCCAGAGGATCTTTCCGACCCAGGGATCAAACCCTTGTCTCTTGCGTCTCCTGCAATGCAGGTGGATACTTTACTGCTGAGCCACAAGGGAAGCCCCATTATTAAGGATAAATCTTGTAAAACTGTGAATGAGAAGTGCAACTCATCAAAAAAAATAACAATTCTAAACTTGTATGGATGTAGCAAAATAGCACTAAAATACATAAAACCAAATATGATAGAACTATAAAGGAATTCACAAATTCACCAGTTCCTATTATCTTTGGTTATTTTTAGGACAAGCAGAAGAAAATGTGTTAACAATAGGGAGGACTTGAACAATGTATTATCAAATTTGATTTAATGGGCATGCATAGATCCATATTCCCAACAACTGGAGAACACACATTCTTTTCTATTACATATGAAGTTTTATACATTAAACCTTTATGCATTTCCAAAAAAAATTGGATTCTATTTATTTAACACTAGTAAGATAGATACATTAAAGGATAAAGTTTAAAACCACCATTCATGTGGAAAATATCAACTACCTACAGGAGAATAATAATAAACTACTTACTATAAGACAAAGAATACGAAATATTTTTAAGGTAACATGATGGGAAGAGCTGACTCATTTGAAAAGACCCTGACGCTGCGAAAGATTGAGGGTGGGAGGAAAAGGGGACGACAGAGGATGAGATGGCTGGATGGCATCACCGACTCGATGGACCTGGGTTTGGGTGGACTCTGGGAGTTGGTGATGGACAGGGAGGCCTGGTGAGCTGCAGTTCACCGGGTCGCAAAGAGTCGGACACGACTGAGCGACTGAACTGGAACTGGAATATGTGTGTATATGTTTATATGGATCTTGATGCTTATAAGAGAAAAGAAGAAAGGCTGAATATTTATTTGCTGATTACTAAGTTTTTTTGTTTTTAAATAGGCTTCCCTGGTAGCTCAGACGGTAAAGAATGCATATTTGGTTCCTGGGTGGGAAGCATCCTCTGGAGAAGGGAATGTCTATCCACTTCAGAAATTTTATTTGCTGATTGTTAAATAAGATTTTATTTAAAAAATCAACAAAATAAAGCCAAAGAAAGTAGAAGAAAATAGATAACACATAAGAAAAATTAATCAAATAGAAAGCAGATATAATGAAGATGACTGACAACAACAAAAAGTTAGTCACTTTAAAAACCTGTGGCAGGATTTATTAAGTCAAAGAGACAAAGCACAAGTAATAGTAAGAAATTTTTTATAAAAATTTTGAAAAAGTAGATGGAATAGATAAATTGTAGAAAATTATAATTTTTGGAAAATGGCTCAAAAAGAAATGGAAATCCAGGGACTTCCCAGGCAGTCTAGTGGTTAAGACTCTGCATTTTCACCGCAGGGGACACGAGTTCAATTCCTGGTAGGCACAGCCTAAAAAACTAAAAAAAAGAAAAGAAACAGAAATCCAGATAACTAGTTAAAAATTTCCCCACATTAAAAATATCATGCCCAGTTTTATCAATGAATTCTTTAAATTTTTAAGTAAAACATTTAATTCTAACTTTATACAGAGTCTCTTCCAAGTAATAGACAAAAAGGAAACTTTTCACAACTTATTTTCTAATACAAGCTTCTATACCAAAATACAGATAAGGACAGTATGTGGAAGGAAAATTATAGACCATTAATGCAAAAATGAAAAACAATATTATCAAAACAAACCCAGCAGTGTATAAAAATGATAACACATGGTGATCAAATTGAGCTTATTCCTGGAATTTAAAGGTATTTTAACATTATACAAGCAATTAACATGTTTCACCACATTTGCAGATTAAAGGAGAAATCCATTTGATCATCTCGCTTGAAGCAGAAAATCATTTAGAATAATTGAACATCCATTTACAATTATCATCCTTTCCAGCATAGCAATATACATATTTATCAAAACTTTATAATAAAACATCCTTAAAGATGAATTTTAAAATTAGGAACAAGACAAGAATTGCTATTATTGCTCTTTTTCTTGACACTGCAGTAGAGTTTCTAACCAATGAAATATAAGAAAAAGAAATGAAAACAACTTTTGGAAAGAAACAAAACCATTACCTACAAATAGCATAACTGTATAGAAAATCTAAACAAATATTGAGTAGTTCATTGGAGTTAGTTAATAAGAGAAATTAGGAAAATGACTAGATAGGTGCAAAACTCATCTTTAAACACCAGCAACAAATAAAGAAAACAGAGTATTCTCAATATAAACAAAAATTATGAAGTTCCTAGGAGTAAATGTAACACTGCAGATGGTGATTGCAGCCATAAAATTAAAAGACACTTACTCCTTGGAAGGAAGGTTATGACCAACCTAGACAGCATATTCAAAAGCAAAGACATTACTTTCCCAACAAAGGTCTGTCTAGTCAAGGCTATATGGTTTTTCCAGTGGTCATGTATGGATGTGAGAGTTGGACTATAAAGAAAGCTGAGTGCAGAAGAATTGATGCTTTTGAACTGTGGTGTTGGAGAAGACTCTTGAGAGTCCCTTGGACTGCAAGGAGATCCAACCAGTCCATCCTAAAGGAGATCAGTTCTGGGTGTTCATTGGAAGGACCCATGCTGAAGCTGAAACTCCAATACTTTGACCAGCTGATGTAAAGAACTAACTCATCTGAAAAGACCCTGATGCTGGGAAAGATTGAGAAGGGGTCGACAGAGGATGAGATGGTTGGATGGCATCACCAACTCAATGGACATGAGTTTGGGTGGACTCCAGGAATTGGTGATGGACAGGGGCCTGGTGTGCTGTGGTTCACAGGGTCGCAAAGAGTCGGACATGACTGAGCGACTGAACTGAAATGAACTGATTGAAAGACATTGTAAAATAAGGAAAGGCAGAGATATCCCCATATTCAGAGTAAGGAAGAATCAATATTACTAAGATGTCAATTTTCTCTAAATTAAATGAGAGTTTCAGGGCAAATCTAATCTAACTCCCAAAAGGGGCTTTTGAGGAACCTGACTGGCTTATGATAATATTTGAATAGAAGATCAAGGGGTCAAGAAGAATCAGGACACTCTGATGAATAAAAATAAGGTTAAGAGTGTTGCCCTACCAGCTACCAGATCTATTAAGCTAAGTTAATTAAGAGAGTGTGGTATTTGTGCCAGGTAAAAATTAGTGGAATAGCAAGCCCAGAAATAGACCTCTCATCTATGGAGATAAAATGCATAGCTAAGATAGTGTCTTATAATTAAATATGGGTAATTATTTATTCATAGAGGAAAAAAGAAGAAATTAAAATCTTTTCTCTTAACATGTAGAAAAGCATGTGCTGTGCTTAGTCATGTCTGACTCTTGTGACCCCATAGACTATAGCCTGCAGGCTCCTCTGTCCATGGGATTCTCCAGGCAAAAATACTGGAGTGGGCTGCCATTTCCTTCTCCAGGGATAGAAAAGTATATTTCCAGATAAATTAAATATATTAGGAAAGGTGAAAATTTACAAAAAAGAGAAAACATTTTAAAAAATTGTAATTATCCTCCAATTAAAATAAATACATTAAAAATATCTTTTAATTCCAGAGTAAAAAACATTTCTTAAATGGAATACAAAAGAGATTAACCAGATGAGAAAAGTTTGGTACATTTTAGTGCAAATATAGGCTCCTTTAACTGCATTTGCAAAACCTATAAGTCCATTAAATATGAAAGTTTATTGGCGGCTTAGACAGTTAAGAATCTGCCTGCAATGCAGGAGACATGGGTTCGATCCCTGGGTGGGGAAGATCTCCTGGAGGAGGGCATGGCAACCCACTCCAATATTCTTGCCTGGAGAATCCCTATGGACGAAAGAGCCTGGTGGGCTACAGTCCATGGGGTTGCAAAGAGTCGGACACGACTGAACAGCTAAGCACACACACATTTTCATATGCAACCTCATTTGATGGCAAAAACAGATATGAGGCTATTCGTGGTGTTTCTCTGTAATAGGTGTGACTATTCACTCATTTTTGCCTCGGGTGTATTAACAAGTTTGACTACAGAATTCTCTTCAGACTGTTGATCTGTTAAGAGTGTTCATAACACAGAGGATATGACCTATATCATCTTTCTAGGGAAAACAAAATCCAAATCTGAAACGTCTGATTTTAAGAGCTACGATAAGGGGATTGTAGTCCTGAACATTAATACTAAGAATGAGAAAGGTAATTCATGATAATAGTTACTTCTGTGCAGCTATGGGAAGGCAAAAGATGGCATAGGAAAGAACACAGGGATGGATAGTATTCAAGCAAAAGGGCTTGAGGGGGTCATGATTTTATGTCCTTCATAGCTTATATGTATGTACGTTGTTATTATTTCATTGCTATGTCCTGTTTGACTCTGTACCCACATGGACTGCAGCTCCCCAGGCTCCTCTGTCCATGGAATTCTCCAGGCAAGAATCCTGGCGTGGGTTGCCATTTCCTTCTCCAGGGAATCTTCCCGATGCAGAGATGGAACTCACATGTCCTGCACTGGCAGGTGGATTCTTTATCACTGAACCACCAGGGAAGCCCTGGTGGGTTGTATGTCACCTACACTTAATCTGTTGTAGTAAATGAGAAATTTAAAATGTGGGTTTGTGGGTGTTTTAATTCTTCTCTCTTTCTTTTCGCTTTTTAAAACATAATTTCCCTTCATGAAACTGACCTCATGGCTCGCTTACAAGTCATGAGCTACTTTTTTAAAAGTGGCCCTTGAGCAACCCTCATCCACTGCCCTGGGAACAAGGCTATCAGCTGTCCTCATTCCTAAGCCTTCAAGTAGTTGATACTTGATGGATGAGTTGTCTTCCTGTTGTATTAATAAAACGACTTGTATTGCCCGTATCGGAAATGATAACATTCCTCCTTGTTGCTCCGAAGGTTTTAATTTATTTCTTCTATTTTTTAATGATATGGACTAATTATCCCCAAAATAACCTTACCTCTTTCCTAGCCGGGACCTGACTATTAAGCCTGTGGTTCTGTGAATTTGCTGCTGCTGCTGCTAAGTCGCTTCAGTCGTGTCCGACTCTGTGCGACTTTAACGCCATCGTAAAGAACAGGCGTCAGGCTGCTGGAGTTTGACAACCTTGATTCCAGCATCAGGGACTCAGCACTCAGGCACTTAGGCTGGGAGCTGGGTGTTTAAACAGACGGCGTCTGCCACTGCAGCTCGCCCGCCGGCAGCCTCTCAACTGAGAGGACATTCATCTCCCTCACGTCTCCTGTACCTTGATTGAGCAAAACAGTCTTCCTGTTGGTCAACCAAAGTAATCGGAACAGGCAGGAGCTAAGACTTCAAAGGATGATTTGGAGCCATCCAGACCACTCTAGGTCTCCCTGGTTGAGACGCTTTGGGGCGCAAAGGCTCAAAACGTGGCGCCTCCCCTTAGGAGTTGTAGATTATAGCCCAGGTCGTCAGGGATTGTATTCATCGGCAGAATCTTCAGCCTCCGGGCTGAAAAACAGGTGGGGATTTCCACATGACAGGCCTTCGGGTGTCGGAGACTCCACAAGATGGGGATAGTCTCAAAGGAAAGTAGAGTAGACCTCATCAAGGGAAACTGACAAATCCTTACCTCTGGGCAACTAGTATCGTTTCCTTTTTTGTAGAGGAAGATCACACAGTGGAGGCTCTTGAGTTTATTTATAGCCTTACCGTAGGAAAGAAAACATTATTAATATGAAATCTAACACTTAATCCAATTTTTCTTAGAGTCAAAATGGTTTTTATGATTTGCAATAATCTGCTTTGTCAAATTTCATATTTTCTGTTTCTTTTTAAAAATTACTTTGTAATTTACAGTTTAAAAAATTAATGGTGGAAATGAAATAGGAATAAATGTTAGATATTATGAACGAAAAACTAAAAAAAATTTTAAACACCAACTAAGTACTCTAGCCTCTATGGAGCTTAGTGTATTTTATTTGTATGTACATGGCTTTATTACTTCATGCATATGTCTATGAGATTGTTTTTATATTTATCAAAATTGAATACGATCTTTGAAATATTTTTCAGGCCACATTAGTTGAGTTTTAGACTGTCCAGGTTTAAATCCCAGGAGTTCTTCAAACTATGTGACCTCAATCAAGTTACTTAATATTGTTGAAATTTTCTCATTCGTAAAATAGGATATTATAAAAGACATTTGATTCTATAGCATTGTCATGGGAATTAAATGGACTTATCCATATAAAACGTTTAGAACTGTCTCCTTGATACATAATTAGGTCTTCAGTATTTATTAATAGTAGCTATCTATTACTTTTTCTTCATAATTGCAGCATTTAAAAATGCTAGATCTTATTAATGTCAGCTTTTCATTTGTTGATGAAATATGGCTTCGTGAAAGAGTTTTGCAATAGGAAATTCAAGCCTGTGTCTTGTTAAAACCTGGTTTAAAATAACCTGTGGAATGAAACCAATAAGCAAATAATACTATTACAATTTTCTTCTTGAATTATCACTTCATTTACCAGCAGTTGCCTTGATCTGTGCCTGTAAGTTTTTTGAAAAATATTGAGTTTATATTTAGTGCTGTGCTGAGCTGCTTCAGTTGTGTCTGACTCTTTGCAACTCTATGCACTGTTGCCCGCCAGGATCCTCTGTTTGTGGGATTCTGTAGGCAAGAATACTGCAGTGGGCTGCCATGCCCTCCTCTTATATTTAGAATCATATACTATTCACACAGGTAAGGTGGTAGGTAAGTTCTGCTCCCACTCCAACCCCAACTTGAAATAGAGCAGCTTCAGTTTTATCTATTTTTAATAGTTGAGCTTCTGGGAAATTCTGAATGAACGGTATGTCATCAACTTAAAAACACCCAAATATTTTTAAAATTTAGTTTATACATCTGATTTAATGGATAAGAAAGCTGAGGTGTTGAGAGGTGACATGGAGGAGATGGCCCCTCCCTAGAAGAAGGTGTAGAACAACACCAAAAAACTCTAAAAATTATTTGTAGGTTGTTTTTGAAATATACATCACATTCCAAGCTATAAGCACTGCTGCTGCTGCTGCTAAGTCACTTCAGTCGTGTCCGACTCTGTGCGACCCCATAGACGCCAGCCCACCAGGCTCCCCCGTCCCTGGGATTCTCCAGGCAAGAACACTGGAGTGGGTTGCCATTTCCTTCTCCAATGCATGGAAGTGAAGAGTGAAAGTGAAGTCGCTCAGTCGTGTCCGACTCTTGGCGACCCCATGGACTGCAGCCCACCAGGCCCCTCCATCCATGGGATTTTCCAGGCAAGAGTACTGGAGTGGAGTGCCATCGCCTTCTCTGTATAAGCACTAGAGAAATAGAAATATTCACATTTTTTTATGGATTGTTTTCCTGTATGTAATAATATTTAATACTTATTTGTACATGTTATGTCATGATGTGGATTATTTTGTTTAATCTTTGAACGGCATTCGAAGTAGGTTTTTTTTTTTAATTCTTAATTACCAGTGAAATTTTTTTTTTTTAAGTTCTTATTTATAGATGACAGATGTGAGGTCCTAGATCAAATGTTAGGGGTGAAACTAAGATTCAACCCAGCTTGACAGGCTTCAGAATACATGCTTTTTATCAGTCCTATGAACTTTCCATGGAGAAGGAAATAGCAATCCACTCCAGTCTTCTTGCCTGGAAAATCCCATGAGCGGAGAAGCCTGTTGGGCCCCAGTCCATGGGGTCACAGGGAGTCGGACACAACTGAAGTGACTTAGCACACATGCACGCACATACTGAGAGGAAGGGCTTCCCAGGTGGCTCAGTGGTAAAGAATCCAGCTGCCAAAGCAGGAGATGCGGGATACACAGGTTGACACAGGTTGACTGAGCAACTAACACACAAACTAAGAGGAAAATCACCTGAGTCTTAGCACTTGTGTCATCTGTGATGAAAGTATGACTTGAATCTTCTGATGGTCCATTAACTATAATGCAAACTTATTAGGATTATAATGATTATAAACACATGCTGTGGGAAATAAGTAATTGAAAATATAATGTGTGTGTGTATATATATATATATATATATATGACACGAAACATTTAATTCACAGGAACGATTAGTGATGAGAATTTTAGGCACTATATTATCCTATTGGGAAAAACTCTTTTTTGTCCTCTTCACATCCTATCACATAAGCTTACTTCACTCCCTGGGGCACAACTAGCCAAATACCACCTAAACCAGATGTTTGCAGGAAAGCTTTGGTAAAATGCTCCTTCATTGGGCTCAAGTTTCTAACATTTCCTATCCCATTAATGATTTTTTTCCCTCTCTGGAAACAAATGGAATTAACCAATGGTGATTTCCTCTGTGACTCTAACATTAGTCACACTAAGATTACTGTGCATATTTCCCCGAAGATATATTTTACATTGTATAACCAATGAACCACATAATTCTTAAGATTTTCCAGTGAAAAGTTTCTCTCTCAAGTTGTAGCTTGCTGTTTAATCTTGTTAGAGAAAAGAGGCAGGTAACTATTGCATCCATCTCATAAAAGATAATAACATTTTGAGGTTAACTGAGTGATTCATGTCTTACCTAGGAAAGATTATAAAATTATATTAGAAATCCCACCCTTTTGAAGCAGTCAGAAGGTGTATGCAGAAGATGTTATCTTCAACCACTCGCCCCACCTCCCCCACCTCCAAAAAAAAAAAACATGGGTGGGGAAGTTTAGATCTATTCAGGTCTTTATCATCTTGATAAGTTGGTAATAGTGAAAAGCCCTAACAACTCCTTTCCTCATCACCACTTCATAACAATCACCCTTCTCCCCATCACCTTAGCATGTAGAAAAGTACCTTCTTTTGCACAAATATGTCTTCAAATTTTAAAAGTTAGCTTGACTAGGCATCAAAGTTTAATATACTTTTTATCTGTTTTATATATATATATATCTTTATATATCTGTTATAATGTAGTAGTACTTTCATGAAAGGAAAGGGCAAACATTTTCGTTACACAAACAGGTAATGAATACTCAATTGCACATAGAATTAGCAGACAAAATGATCCAGTGATCAGTAAACATACAACCTGACTTAGAAGGCCTTGAAGATGTGGAGTGTAGTCCCACCGTTTTGTGCTGGACCTTCTAACGAAGGGACTAGTAACTCCTTCCAGTTAATTCTCGAAGTGTGACAGGAGATTTGTAGAGTATAAAGAACTCAGAACACTTGTTTCTGGATTGTGTCTTAGTGCATGAGTGCTCAGTCAGGTCTGACTCTTTTCACCCCCACGGACTGTAGTCCGCCAGGCTCCTCTGTCCATGGGATTCTCCAGGCAAGAATACTGGAATGGGTTGCCATTTCCTCCTCCAGGGGATCTTCCTGAGCCAAGGATCAAATCCACGTCTCTTCTGTCTCCTGCATTGGCAGGCGGGTTCTTTACCACTGAGCCACCCAGGAAGTTCTGAATTGTTTCTTAGAATTTCCCTCAATTCCCCCAGATCTTTTCTGAGTCTCCTGTTTGTCCAAAATTCCAGAGCCCATGGGCTCCATCCATTGTACAAATTGCATTTGCTTTGGCCCTTGGGTCCCTCTCTCCTGTTAGGACTAGCTATAGTCAGTGAAATAGTTTTCCAGCGTTGACAGCATTTCCAGGGTGTATTTATTCAGCAGGTTAGCCTGACAGTTGTGTAAGTATTCAGACTTTGTTTAGAGAAAGGATATACCAGGTGACTGTGATTTTCATTACTACTAACCATTGCTGGTCTTTAGGAAATGGTTAATTTTTCTAGGAAATGCATGTAGTTGTTAACTTTAATATTTATGTTTGGAAAGATAAATACAGTTTCAGTTTGCAAAGTTCAGAAATTGCCTATTCTAGGGGTTCTCAAAAGATTGTAAAACTCAATTTCCTCTAGGGAACAGTGCCATAACTTTAGCCAGTATCTAAACAGTAGGCAGGTTTAAGGGAAAAAGCAAGAGAGTTAAAACCTTTTTATCATAGCATGGAATTGCTGTTATATTTGGCACAACCAGAGGGAAACTGGAAGGCAATGGCACCCCACTCCAGTACTGTTGCCTGGAAAATCCCATGGATGGAGGAGCCTGGTAGGCTGCAGTCCACGGGATCACTAAGAGTCAGACACTACTGAGCGACTTCACTTTCACTTTCCATTTTCATGCATTGGAGAAGGAAATGGCAACCCACTCCAGTGTTCTTGCCTGGAGAATCCCATGGATGGAGAAGCCTGGTGCTGCAGTCCATGGGGTCGCACAGAGTCGGACACGACTGAAGCGACTTAGCAGAGGGAAACTGCCATTCAGTAACTAAGAAGTGCTGTTTATCTTGTTGATTTATTTTAGGCGCTGGAATCATCACCACAGTGACGATTAAAATCAACTGTTTGAATTCTAGCTCTACTATGATCCGAGGGGCCTCCTATTATGAACTTCATCAAGATAACTAGACAGGACTGGCTGAGCCAAGAGTGAACAATGAACTCTACACAAGTTGCATGCCTTTAATGTGCAACACAACGGCAACGAGTAAACAGTGGCGTTGTGACAGTAACTTCCAGTCATTCCTCAATAAGAATTCATGAAACCGTACAGATAAGGCCAGGGGACATATTGTCCTCATTTTGTCGTCTATGTAATGTATCTACTGTTTCTTTCCCTACTTATATGCCTCACCATCCTATACTGGGCAGGAGAATTGGACTTCGGTGACGCACTCGTCCATTTCGTTTGGCTACTGTACCCACAGCACAGGATCTGGCACTTAAACTTCAACATGTGAGTCTGAATGAACAAGTGGAGTCTCTTCCTTGACTTAGGACTCTATTAATTATTATTTTTTTTTTTCTGCTGGTATATTCCCACTGCTATAACCTAGGTTCCTCTCTTGCTACCCTGCATGTTTCTTAGCTGATTCTGTGATTTGCTAGGGTGGTGAAAAGATCTTTGGAAGTTAATTTTTCCTGTTCATTTAAAAAATAATCATATTTGACAGTAGGACTGTTTATTGAAGAAAGTTTTGAAAATACACCAAAATACATGTGAGAAAATAAATATCCCCATGACTCCACTGCCCACAAATCACCATTTAGTATTGGGGTGGGGGTGGGGGGACAGGTTCTGATATCTTGTTGAGTAGAATGGTGACTCAGAGGGTAAAGAAATCTGCCTGCAATGTGGGACACCTGGGTTTGACCCCTGGGTCTGGAAGATCCCCTGGAGAAGGGAATGGCAACCCACTCCAGTATTCCTGCCTGGAGAATCCCATGGACAGAGGAGCTTGGTGGGCTATATATAGTCCATGGGGTCACAAAGAGTCAGACACAACTGAGCAACTGATACTTTCTGATATCTTATGTGCTTATTATATTTCTTTAATTAAGCTAATACCATAATTACAATTTTAACATGATTTTTAAATTCAATATTTTATGATATTTTCCTAGGAGCTAAATATTCTAAATTTCCTAGTTTGTTAAATTAGTGATTCTTAAATAACTATCTTTGGCATTTTATATTTATTTTATCATATGCATTTTCCTATTTTAGCAACTCTATGTTTGTTCCAATTGTTTTTCTTGTTGTTATAAATCATACTTTAACCAGAATCTCCGTACTTTTGCTACCATATTCTTCTTACAGGTTTCCACAATGTTTCCTTAGGATGGAAATTCTGAGTTGAAGCACAAGATTTTCAAATCTCTAGTTGCATTCTGCTAAACTTCTTCCCAGAAAGACAGTACCAGTTTACACTGGTTGGGGCTTTCCTTTCATGTAAAGATTAGCTGGTAGCTCAAAGTTAGACTGAAAAAGGATCCAGCATAGCACAGAAGTCAGGCTGCAATACACACCTCTCTCACATGCCACCTCTATTGCCTCACCCTGGGGGTGTGCCAGTTCACCAATTTATACCCACTGTTACTAAGGTTTTACCTCATTTTCTTTTAAAATTAGAGACCTTGTCTATGAGATTTATTCTAAAAATGGCTGCTTCCAAGACTAGAGTGTTATAGTTTTAGAATTTTGCCTCTTTTTGGTTACTGGAGACTTACTGCTTTACCCAAGTGCACAAGGGCTGTATCATCAAATTCAGAGCCAGGGTCATGGTTGAATTACCAGAGTCAGTACTGGTGCCTAAAAATGTTATTGGGACTTTAACCCATCATGTGTGCCTTTGGCATGTCATCCAATATAATGTGCTAAATAGACTAACGTAGACCATACCCTTCATAATAGAGTGAAGTAGAAGTGATGATTGGCAACGTTGAAATTCATGCCATGTGAATTTGCAAATATGTCAGATAAACAATTAAAGCCAAGGGTTCCACACTGTATCATAAGGACAAATAGTACTGAGTTGTTTCAAGCGTATTGTTTCCTAAAATACTAGAGGAAGCTATGCCATGCATGGATTTCCGTTAAATTGTTCCTCCCTAGGATGGAGGGACAACTTGTCTATAGCCTCTAATGTCCTTTGGGGTGCACTTGAATACATTTAAGGAGATGACATTGAAGCAGATACACAGCAAAATTAACTTTTATAATTTTAATAGAAAAACAAGGGGCATGTCTTCTCTTGATGTTTTCAATCCTTTCCTTACTTATCTTCCCTGTGGGTGATGTTTCTTAGATGGATGAGCAAAGAGAAGTGTCCACTTCTGAGAGGAGACATAGAATCACAGGGAATAGAATCAGAGAACTGAGGACTGACTCTGGGAGCTGCTTGGTTCATAAGATAATCCTCTGGGATAAAACAGTGCCACAGTAGAGTTGGGAGGGTTTCAATCCTCTTCAGGCAACTCACCAGTTCAATCAATATTTACTGACTGCTGGCTGTGTGCTTAAAAAACTGTTCTAAATCCTTGGACAAATCCATGAGCAGAAAATAGATTTGTCCTTGTCCTTAGGTCAGTTGCCATCGAACATGGGGAGACAGACATTAATCACATAATTTCACAAACAAGTGTATAAATGCAGTTGTGTAGAGAGGCAGGGTAGAGAACAGAGGGTGCTGACTTTGCGGAGAAGATCGAAGAACACTTTCCCTGAGAAAAGCGGTGCCTGAGTTATGACCCGAGGCATTAACTAGGTAAGAAGACGGTGGATGAGGAATCGAGATGGAGAAACTGTGTGTTCAGGGCAGAGAGCTGATGGTGTAGATGGAGAAGATGGACCATGTTAAGAAATATTTAGGATGCGATCCTAACAGAAATTAATGAGGATTTGGAATGAAGGGTAGAGGGAAAGTGAGGTGTCAATACAAGCAGGTAGGTTTTGGGTTTGAGCAATTGTTTGGGTGATCGTGCCACATCCTGAGCTTAAAAATAATGAAAAATGATCATGTTTGGGGGAATATTTATTTGATGACTGGTTTTGAATATGTGTTGAAATGTTTTTGAAATATCCTAAATGAGATGTGTAGATAGCTGAGTATGGTATTCTGAGGGAACACATGGGTTGGAGGTACAAGTTTTCACCTCATGTAAGTACTGGCTATTGAAGCTGTGGATACAGGTAACATTACCAAGGTGAAAATTTAAGTGGGTAGAAAGACAACAAGGCATAGGCCTAGTCCGCTATATTCAAGAGGCCGTTTTTCTCTCCCAGGACATTTTTTTAATTAAAAAAAAATTTTTTTTTAAGATGGACTATCTGTAAAGTCTTTATTGAATTTGTTACAATATTTCTTCTGTTTTATCTTTTGGTTTGTTTGGCTGTGAGACATGTGTGATCTTAGTTCCCTGACCAGGGATCGAACCCTCATCCTCTGCGTTGGAAGGTAAAGTCTCAACCACTGGATTGCCAGGGAAGTCCCAATGATGAGGCTTCTTGAGTCTAATTCCCCCTCCCCTAATCTATCAAGGGAATATAGTATTTCATGAAGGAGACATGGTGGTTAGTGGTGACATTCTTTGTTGAAGAATCAAGTAAGATGAAAATGTTAGCTGGGCTAACGGCTATTATGGACATTGTTGCTTTACTGGGAGCCATTTCAGGGAATTATTTGGCCAGATTGAATTGGACAAAATCCAATCTATTGGACACAGACAAAAAGTTCAGACAACTTGATAAGCCTGTGAGGAAAAGGAGAGATTGAAGCAGTACTTGGAGAGGAATATGGAACTGATGAAGCTTTTTTTTTTTTTTTTCCATTTTTAATGGCTGAAATTTCATGTAAAACTAATTGAACAGTTCAAACAACAGGAAGGGAATATACAGAAGAGAGAAAAGATAATCAGCAGCAAAAGGTTCTTAAATCATACAGGAAAGCACTGGTCCAAGGCAGAGAATTTAGACTGAGTTAGGAAAAGAGACAGCTCTATAATTTTTCCAGAAAGAAAGAAATCTAGGTGATTGGACCTGTAGATGGGTACTTGTCTGATATCAAGGAAACGAGGCAAATCCTTCTCAATGCTCTTTATGTTCTTTGTAAAGTTCCTACCTCTTTATGAAAAGGTGATTTGCTGAGTTTGAGAGACGAGGAGAGTGGTTTGAGGAGAAAAGAAGACTTGTGACACTGTCACTGGGCTGAGTGTACGAGTGGATGAACTCAGCCTGACAAAGACGATGAGACTGTCAGGTCGTACTGAAGATCCCATCGAAGGCTGGGGATTGTGGGTTTACCATGGAGATTATCTGGCTTCGTGTGATTTTTCTGACTGCACTCCGTTGCTGAGAGGTAGGCATCAGGAAAGCAGTCACATGGATTCAGTTTGGGGGTTTCCTAGAGGGCAGTAATGAACACAGCAGAAAGGCAATGAAATGTATAGTGTTGTCAAGCATATTATTGAAGCAGTGAAGCATGTATTCTAAATGGTCTCAGAAGGAAAACATAGAGAAAAGAGGGAGATAAACTGGAAGGAAAAGAAGAATGAGCATTGGGCTTCCCAAGTGGCGCTAGTGGTAAAGAACTCACATGCCAGTGAAGAAGATGTGAGAGACATGGGTTCAATCCCTGGGTTGGGAAGATCCCCTGGAGGAAGGCATGGCAAGCCACTCCATTATTCTTGCCTGGAGAATCCCATGGACAAAGGAACCTGGTGGGCTACAGTCCATGGGATTACAAAGAATTGGACATGACTGAAGTGACTTTGGAAGGAAAGTTATAACCAACCTAGATAGCATATTCAAAAGCAGAGACATTACTTTGCCAACAAAGGTTCATCTAGTCAAGACTATGGTTTTTCCTGTGGTCATGTATGGATGTGAGAATTGGACTGTGAAGAAGGCTGAGCACTGAAGAATTGATGCTTTTGAACTGTGGTGTTGGAGAAGACTCTTGAGAGTCCCTTGGATTGCAAGGAGATCCAACCAGTCCATTCTGAAGGAGATCAGCCCTGGGATTTCTTTGGAAGGAATGATGCTAAAGCTGAAACTCCAGTACTTTGGCCACCTCATGTGAAGAGTTGACTCTTGGAAAAGACTCTGATGCTGGGAGGGATTGGGGGCAGGAGGAGAAGGGGACGACAGAGGATGAGATGGCTGGATGGCATCACTGACTCGATGGACGTGAGTCTGGGTGAACTCTGGGAGTTGGTGATGGACAGGGAGGCCTGGCGTGCTGCGATTCATGGGGTCGCAAAGAGTCGGACACGACTGAGGGACTGAACTGAACTGAAGTGACTTAGCACACACACACACACATATCCCCCACCCCCCACCACACACACATACATGAGTGAGCATTAGACTGGAGACCATGATGAAGTTAAAGGATTGTTGTAGCAGAAGTAACTGAAAAAAACAAACTGAAATAATAAGACTCAGTCAAAGGATAGCATATATGTGAATTACTTCTTTGGATGTAGAGAAGTCCAAGGTGAGGTCATGCTCATTGGAGATGTAGAGACTGAAGAACTAAGAGGCCAAGGCGCTGGGCCGGGTGATCTAAGGGAACTTGTAGGACACATAAGCATGGTGCCTTGTGGATGCTGGGGACAAATACAAGTCAGGAATTAAAGTCTCTGGTGGTCTACAGGTAGTGTTACTGACTTCAGAAGATAACAGCGTTTAAAAGGTGGGGAGTTTGATGTGATTGAATGATGCAAGCTTCAAAGAGTATTTCCCTTTCCTTCCCTTCCTTTTCCATTTCAGGATTATGAGATTAATGATCAAAAGTAGCAATGGAGAACAAGAAAACATCAGTCCTGCTTCCTAGGTTGAGGGTATATGGGACGTGAGAAAATGTGTGTGTGTGTGGTCTTCTGACTCCTTGGTTGTCTTTATTGAATATTTAGTATGGATATGTTTATCGGTCTGTTCTTTTTAGGTCTACTCATGGTGGAGCCTTCAAGATATGTATACTAGCCACTCATTTGAGCTGGATTTCTGAGTATCTGTTGCACGTGTGGAACAAAAACTGAAGCTCATTGAAAGACCATGTGGTATCAATGAAAGTTTCAATTAAAACCTGAAGATAGATTATGAAGTCAAACCAGGGTTGATGAAGAAGCCACATGGCTAGGCAGGAGTTCAGAGTTAGGCCGAGGAATCACGGATCTGATTTCTTCTCTTGGGGCCTCACATGGTTGAGGCATGAACAACAGTGGCCTTCAGGATATTGGCTCTGGTGTAGGGCCTTCCCGGATGGCTCAGTGCAGTCATTTCCGGCCATAGATAGGTCAGCGATGACCCTGCAGTTTTGATGCTCTCTATTTCACTGTATTTTATCACTGTTATTTCTTCTAAGAGTACTGAATATATTCACTAGTATGTTATACCACTGTTATGCACACAAATATATCTTATATATGACACTGAAATGTGTCCATAATATATTGCTGAGTGAGAAGAGTGGATTTCCAAATTGATGTATGCCTTATTTGACTGATTCAGACTTTATGAGTTGGTGTCGTAATTATGAAAAAGGGACAATGTTTTGGTCCTGCTTTGTAGATGACACACACATACACACACAGCCACAGTTTCCTTATCTTTAAGTTATCTTCTTTGAGAGTTTGGAGCAAAACAGTATTTCAGTGTTATTGGATTTATGAATATTTATCATGTCAATTCATTATTTCTTTAGTGAAAGGATGTGGTGTCACATATTAGTCAACTCTGAGCCAGTTTAAAAGATAAATTATAAATGCTTAAAAATTACCTAACAACTGGTACAAAACTATAAAAATGAAGAACATAAAAAATTGATAATTGTCAGGAAGGGAAAGGCAAAGAGTTCTAGGAATGAAAGAAAGTTAAAGTAATGAATATCTTTTCCATACTCACGAATTGGAAAAGTAGCACTTTGAAACTTTGATCAGGAGGTCAGCTTTTAGTAGCATACTATGAACTCAGCAAGGAGGGGCGAAAAGAGGAGCATCTTTTTAAGTTTAGGGAACAGAAAATGGACCAGGGATAACTTAGAGGAGAAGAGACTCGACATGAACTTGAAGGATGGATATGAGTTGGCCAGGTAAAAGATTCCAGTGTGAACAAATGGCACAAACTGTGTTGGTGGGAAAGGATCATAACAGTTGGGAAGCTTATCTTCAGTAAAGAATAATGAAGTGTTACTTTAAGCAGAGATAAGCCTTGGAAAGAGTTAGAAGCCTTAGCGGATACCACCAATATTTTTAAAAATTAATTTTGATTGGAGTATAGTCACTTTACAATGTTATATTAGTTTCTGCTGTATGACAGAGTGAATCAGCTAAACATATACATGTATATCCCCTCTTTTTTTTGATTTCCTTCCCATTTAGATCACCACATAGCATTAAGTAGAGTTCCCTGTGCTATACAGTAGGTTCTCCATAGTAGTGTATATATGCAGAGAAGGCGATGGCACCCCACTCCAGTACTCTTGCCTGGAAAATCCCATGGACGGAGGAGCCTGGAAGGCTGCAGTCCATAGGGTCGCTAAGACTCAGACACGACTGAGCGACTTCCCTTTCACTTTTCACTTTCATGCATTGGAGAAGGAAATGGCAACCCACTCCAGTGTTCTTGCCTGGAGAATCCCAGGGACGGGGGAGCCTGGTGGGCTGCCGTCTATGGGGTCGCACAGAGTCGGACATGACTGAGGTGACTTAGCAGCAGCAGCAGCAGTGTATATATGTCAGTCACAACCTCCCAGTTCATCCCACCACCCCTCTTCCATTAGTGGAGACAATCAATATTAAACATCACAGCTTTGGATGTGGGTTTTCCTTATGGTCGATACACTATTCAAGCCCTGCTGTTGGTTTAAATTAACATGAAGACACTATTCATCTTCCTTTTATTGAATATCTACACAAAGTTATAATTGCTGGCATTCTTATTTCTGTCTGGTGAATCCACTCAACAGGGATTCCTCAACAGCAAAACCCAACTTACATGTATTCCCTAACTGGAATCCAGTGCCTTCAGCCTTTCAATAGAGTATGCCAACTATATGGATATAGTAAAATGAGTAAGTGTTGGTGATTCTGTGTGTGTGTGTGTTTGTGTGTTTAGAGGGCAGTTATCAACTCCTTTGTCTCCCCCTGAAAGATGTGGGAAACAAACAGTAACATAAGCAGTGAACCTAAGCAGTAAATAGAGCCCTGTACCCTGATACCTCCATACCCCTAATAGTGACATGAAGAAAAGAACACCTAATCTTCAGGAATAGACCATTGTCAATAAAACAAACAAACAAACTCTGGTACAAGGTTTTGCGATAGGTAGATCACATAGAGATGAAATAAATATTTAGCTAGATATTAGAAAACCCACTCCAGTACTCTTGCCTGGAAAATGCCATGGACGTAGGAGCCTGGTAGGCTGCAGTCCATGGGGTCGGGAAGAGTCAGACATGACTGAGCGACTTCACTTTCACTTTTCACTTTCCTGCACTGGAGAAGGAAATGGCAACCCACTCCAGTGTTCTTGCCTGGAGAATCCCCGGGACATGGGAGCCTGGTGGGCTGCCGTCTATGGGGTCGCACAGAGTCGAACACGACTGAAGCGACTTAGCAGCAGCAGCAGATATTAAAAGGTAAGTACTGACATTCTTGGGCTTCCCTGGTGGCTCAGAGGGTAAAGCATCTGCCTGCAATGTGGGAGACACGGGTTCAATCCCTGGGTTGGGAAGATCTCCTGGAGAAGGAAAAGGCAACCCACTCCAGTACTCTTGCCTGGAAAATCCCATGGACGGAGAAGCCTGGTAGGCTACAGTCCAGTCCATAGAGTCGGACACGACTGAGCGACTTCACTTTCACTTTCACTGACATTCTTTAAGTTGCTGATTTGTTTACTCCCCAAACTACAACTCTTCACCACTGTAGTAAGTTCTACTTTTCAGCAGTTCACTTAAACCTTAGAGGACAAAATAACCCTTGATTAAATTCTGGGAGTGAAAAGGAAATGATGCCAGCTTGTGGTCTAGTTCATGGTAGTTATAACACACTCGGAACCAGCGCGTCTGAGGCTTGAGAGTAGAGTATAAACCTTACGGTTCTTAACAAGGGCTGCACACCAGAATCGTCTAGATAGCCTTTTCCAAATAGGTATGTCTGAGCCCACCTTCAACACTCAAATGGATTCTTGAAGATATTTCACTGAGGATGTTAATACACAGCCCTGTTTTAGAAAAATTGATAAAGTGTATACAAACCACAATAAAAGCAGAATGGCAACAACTTCAGCAGCTGCTTTGCAGGTTTTGATGTATTTTTGACTGTGTTATTTTGCCTAATCTTCATATTAATACAGCAAGATAAGTAACATTAAACGCATTTTTTGAAAGGAGACACTGAGGTTTGGAGAGATCCATCAAATTTCCCATGTTTCCATTGCATAGAAACAGCAGAATCAAACGCAAATCTCCTGACATTTCTAGTGTTAAATCTTCTTTGGCATGAAATCCTTTACATCGTCAGATCACGTCTGAGCATTTCTTTTCCCCTTCCCTTTTACCATAGCTCCTTCTTAGTTTTTTTAACTTATTTGGCTGATTGGGTCTCCATTGTGGCGCAAGGGATCTTGGTTGTATCATGCGGGATCATTTATTGTGGAGCATGGACTCTCTAGTTATGGCCCTCTGGCTTCAGTAGCTGTAGCATGTAGGCTCTCCAGCTACGAGTGAGTGGGCTTGGTTGCCTGGTGGCATGTGGTATTTTAGTCCCCTGACCTGGGATTAAACCTGTGTCCCCAGCATTGCAAGGCACACTCTTAACCACTGGGCCACAAGGGAGTTTCCAACTCCTTCTTTACATATGTCCTACCCAGTGGAATATCATTCTTGAAAGTTCTGTTTCCACCATATATCGTATATATTGGAAGGAATTTGGATTTCTTAGCTTTGGGATTAGCGATATTACTTTGATACTCTCATAATAATTTCCTGACTTTTTCACAGTGCAAAAAATATACAGAGAATTTCAATGACATTTTTAAGGAATTCCAGACACCATATCAATGTTGTACTAGTACTGGAAAAATTAATTATTATTAAAGACCTAATTCATTCCATGCCTAGCAGTTACACAATATGTGTGTGTGTGTGTGTGTGTGCTAAGTCACACTAGTCGTGTCTGACTCTTTGCAACCCTGTGAACTATAGCCCACCAGGCTCCTCTGTCCATGGGATTCTCCAGGCAAGCATACTGAAGTGGGTAGCCTTTCCCTTCTCCAAGAGATCTTCCTGACCCAGGGATCAAACCCACTCTTGGGTCTGATCTTGGGTCTCCTGCATTGGCAGTTCTGTTCTTTACCATTAGCGCTACCTGGGAAGCCCACACAATGTACTGACTAGCTATTAACTTCAAAGTGAAAGTGAAGTTGCTCAGTCGTGTCCGACTCTGCGACCCCATGGACACCAGGCTCCTCCATCCATGGGATTTTCTAGGCAAGAGTACTGCAGTGGGTTGCCTTTTCCTTCTCCAGGGAACTTCCTGACCCAGGGATCGAACCCAGGTCTCCCGCATTGTAGACCGACGCTTTACCGTCTGAACCAAAACTAGCTATTAACTCAAAGCGTAAGAACAGATGTCCTTTTGAGCAATTTCAATCTCTGGGGCAGTTTCTCAGAAAAAAATAATTTTACATTCTTATATTAAGAATCTTTAAATTTTAATCAATAATTTAAGTATGTTTTCATTTACGATACAAGAAGGTTTATAATAATTCTTTATATGAGGAAACTCTCCAACCTTTTTTTTCTAAATCTTCCTTCAGAATGCAAGCTTGCTTTCTGAAGAAGGTTCTCATTCACACACACACCCACCGTTTCTGAAAAACATTTTCTGCATTTCATATTTCTTTCTCTAATCTTTTACGTTTTGACAACTCATTCCTTTATCCTTCTTTCCATGGGATTTATCTACATAGAATAATGTCTCTCAGTATAATCTGGACCTTTAAAAAAATCTTTCAGACAAGTCTCCAAGTTTCTAGAGGTCAAAGAGAACAAGTTCACAATTCAATCATCGTGACAACCTAGCACAAAAAATCATGAAGGCAGTGCCTTGGAAGGAGACATACTCTGAAGGATTGACTGCAGGACTTTAGTTTTTGGCAAGGCATTATTCAGTGGCAGCTTAAAACTTGGAACTCACATAGCTCCCAAGTGACGTCTCAGATTAGCCTGATTTGTTTTTTAGTTCATCCATCTGAGAAATAGAAGAATTGAGTCTATTTATCAGCTTCCAACTACTCTTTGTATTTGTTTTCCCCCAACCTATTATTCAGGGTGGCTAAACTCAGGATCGTCACCACCTGACTTAAGCACCGAGAAGTGAATTGTGGAATGATACCATTTAGGTCACATTGTTGATGTGCCTTCGGGAAATAAAGCTTCGTAAGGCAAAAAAGAGAGCCAGCTCTGGTATCTATTTATCTCAGCGCCCTTTCTGATATCTATTTATCTCGATGCGCTGTCTAAGGAATGACTTATAATATAAATGTATTTCCTAAGTCCTAGTGTAAATGAGAGAGAAGATGGATACTTCTACTTTGTCACATGAAGGCTTTCTCAAAGACTTCTTTACTTATTAATTCAACTTATTTTTGACTGAATTAGCTGACTTTTAAATCTTATATTCTACTATATTCTGTTCTCCTTCAACCTTCCTTTGGGTAACTTTGAGGACAGTTGCTGAAGCTGCCTACAAGTCTTATAGGCCTCCTGCATGTATCCACCTAGAGCACATCATCTGAGCAAACCTCACCCCTGGAGACAGTGAAGCACAGGACGGTCTGGCATGCTACAGTTGAGGGGTCACAGAGGGTCGGACTCAACTGAACAACAATAGAACATATTCTTTGAAAGTTAGATTTTAACTCAGAACTGAGCCAAGAAATTAGTAGTCTGCTTAAAAAGCAGACTGTTTGTGTGGAAATCAAAAGCTATCTGAGTGTTCAGCCAGACCATCATTTCTGTCCACTTAGTAAATAATACATTGATCCACTGACACAAGTTTCTGAAGATAAACAAATTAGGAGCCATATTCATCTTAGTGCAGATGCTTGATTAAAACATTTGCCAGGAGAACAACTCCACAGACTATATTCCTTTTTAATGTAACTCCTATCTGGCTAGCAATAGACCAAGATAGTTGTTATTCATTTCAGGACAAGTGATAATCACCTTGGAATAATAAGATCCTTGCAACTCTTTCATGAGGAAAAACTGCTGTCTGTATTTTAACAGATGGTAGTAAAATATGACAAAGATTATCCTGTTATGAAATGTGTGTAAAGTGCCCTTGGATGTTGCTTTGTCATTATATCCCGATGTTGTACAAAAAGTTCCAATGCGTGGTCCAAAAACCTATAATGACAGAACAAGCATAGATTACAGGTCCTTGATTACAGTAGATACATGACAGGCACAGGCGTAATTAAATAACAACAGAAAGGTTTCTGTGAAAAATAATGACTATAAAGCGGCATGTTTCCCATATAGAAAGTTTAGACTGTTTTTCCCTCAAGACTAGGTAATGGAGCTGAAAACTGCTTGAATACCTTCCAAAGGGTAGAGATGGAAAACCGCAGCAGTGGCAGCAATAACAACAACATAGTAATTATCTGATAAGAGATAAGAACACAAAGAAAACAGTAAAATCCATTAAAAATAAATACCCCCAAAACCTCAGTACTATTGACAGTTGAGGCCAGATAAGCCCATAAAGAATCTGTCTGCAATGCAGGAGACACAGGAGACACAAGTTTGATCCCTGAGTTGGGAAGATCTCCTGGAGAAGGAAATGGTGACCCACTCCATTGCCTGGAGCATTCCTCCTCAATTGCCTGGAGGATCCTAGGGACGGAGGAACCTGGAGGGCCACAATTTCTAAATGGCCCCAAAGAGTCAGTCACGCCTGAACAACTAAACCTATACACACAGTTCTTTTCGTGAGGGGCTGAACTATGCATTCGGGGAAGCTCAGCAGCATCCAAGGTCTCTATTCATTAGGAGCTGGTAGTCCCTTTCCATTTGTGTGAAGCAAAAACGTCTTCAGACTGTCTGGAGTCTCCAGAGACTTCTCCTGGGGAGAAAAATGAGCTCTCTTTGAAAACCACTAGGTTAGGAAAAATTTCTTAGATATGAAAATCAAAAGCATGACCCATAAAATAATAATTTGATAAATTATACATGAATAAAACGTATAGTCTCTGTTTCTCAATGACACTGTAAAGAGAATGAAAAGACAGGCCACAGACTGGGAAAGAGTATTTGTAAATCATCCAGCTGAAAAAGTTCTGATATCCAGAATACTTAAAGAACTCTCAAAACTCCAATAATAAACAAACAACCCAAGAAAAATATGAAAAAGATTTGAACAGACTCTTCACCAAAGAAGGTATACAGATGGCAAATAAGTGCATGGAAAGATGCTCAATAGCATTAGTGAATAGGGAAATGCAATTTAAAATAAAATATGCCATCACATACTTATTAAAATAGCTATGAGACTTCCCTGGGGGTCATTGGTTAAGATTTCTTGCTGCCAATGCAGGGGGCACAGGTTCCAGTGCCTGGTCACGCAACTAAGATCCCACATGCCATGTGTGGGGCCAAGAGATTAAAAAAAATAATAATTATAAGTAAAAAGAGTGGCCATGGCAAGCAAGTATCAGTGAGGATATAGGGGGACTAGAATTTTCATACTCTATTGGTAGGAATGCGAAATGACACTACATTGGAAAACAGTCTGGCAATTTCTCAAAAAGTTACACATATACCTACCATATGATCCAGCCACGTTATTCCTTGGGGTTTATCAAAGAGAAATGAAAGCACAAACTCATACAAAGATGTGAATAAGAATGTTTATAGCAGCTTTGTTTGTAATAGCCAAAATAGAAATCAATTCAAATGTCCTTCAACAGATAAATGTTTTCGATAGAAAACTACTCAGCAAAACACAAACAAAAGAAGAAGGAAATGTTGATGCACCTAAAAACATAGTTAAATCTGAAAATAATGATGCTGAGTGGAATAAGCTAGGCAAAAAACTAGAAGTACATACTGTGTTACTCCATATATGGGTAGATATATATAAAGTTTGAGAAAATGCAAAATTATTTGTGGTGAAAGAAAAGAAAGATAAGATGAATGGTTGAGTGAGGTGTAGGGCATAGGTGAGGAGGGTGGCTGTACAGAGGTGCAAGAAAACTGAGGTGATGCATATGTTCACTGTATTGATTGTAGAGTTGGATTCACAGCCATATATATATATATATATATATATATATATGTCAAAACTTAAAAATTTGTACACAAAGTACAGTTTATTGTATATAGAAGAAAAAAGTGCCATCTAGAATAACAACATGAAGTATAAATTACCTAGGGATAAATTTACCAAGAAATATCAGGGACAATTATGAAGAAACTTCAAGACTCTAATTGTGGATAGAGATATTTGGCTAGACCAGGACTCATCTTGCATCATTAATACTGGATAAAAGGACTCATTATTATAAAATTGTCCATTTTTAAATATTAATCTATGATTGTAATGCCATAAGAATTCCAATCCTGATGAAATTTTATTTAGTTTTGAACCATGACCGTTTATTCCAATGTTCATATAGACAAAATATGAGAATAATCAGAAATTAAGAGAAAGCTCGCAAAAGTGACTTTTACCTACTACATTTTAGAACATGTTGTAAAGCTGGAGTAATTGAAACAGTGTCAATTTGATGCATAAATTGATAGAAGATCAATAATGCAGATAAGAAATAGAGCTAGGTATACATAGGGCTTCCCAGGTAGCGCTAGTGTTAAAGAACCTGCCTGCCAATGCAGGAGATGTAAGAAGCACAGGTTTGAGCCCTGGGTCAGAAAGATCCCCTGGAAGAAGAAATGGCAACCCACCTCAATATTCTCACTTGGAGAATCCCATGGACAGAGGGCCACAGCCCATAACGTTGCAGAGAGTCAGTCATGAATGAAGTGACTTAGCTTGCTTGCTTAGATATAGTTGGGAAATAAGCATATGTAAAAGTGGCATTACAATTTGTAAAAAAAGAAGACTTTTTAATAAACAGTTTTGAGATAATTAACCACCCATTTGAAAAAAAAATACAGCTAGATAACTGCATTCCATACAAATTCCAGATTGAACAAAGATTAAGTGTTAAGATAAAATTGGTAAAAACCAACCAACCAACCAACCAAACAAACAAAAAAACCCCAAAAAACTAGAAGAATATATAAAGGGATACTTTATAATATATAAACGGTAAAGACCTTTCTTAGCCTAAAATAAAAGCCAGAAAGATAACTAACCAAAGATTTAAAATGTTGACTGCATAAAAATTGAAAACTTTTATACTGCAAAAGACACCATAAACAAGGCTGATGAGCATGAAATATGTGCAACTAATGTTTAAAATATTCAAAGCACTGTAGAAACTGAAAACAGAATAGATAATATCTGGAAAGAAATGGGCAAAAGGATATAAACAGGCAATCACTGAAGACATATAAATGGTCGGTGAATTTTATGTATTTTTTCCAGCCTTTTTAGTAATCTAATGAATGCAAACAAACACAATAATGAGATACTGCCACCTTTCTGACTAGTAAATTTTAAAAGACTGATCAAACTTAGATTGGCAAGAGAATGGAAACTGACTTTTTCATGTGTTGTTGGAGAGAGTATAAAAACTGACACATTTTTCCAGAACACAAATTAGAAATGTATGTCAAAGCTTGAAATAATGCAATTGCACTTCTAAGTAATTATTCTAAGTGGATAAATAAACACGAGCTCAAGGATTCGTGAACAATGATGTTCACTGCTTCTGTATTTCTCTTTTGTTAAAAAAAAAAAATAGGTTCAGGTTCCTTTATGGAAAAATTTTAACCATACGTGAGCAGAGAGAGAATGGTATAATTAACTAAATCACCCAGTTTCAACAATTATTAACATTTTGCTAAATCTGTCTGTCTCTTCTGCACTTTTATTTGGGAGAGCTTGCACTTTCATTTGAGTATGGATATACAGTTTATTAAAGTAAGCCCTAAACAATATAATATATTCCATAAAAACTTTGGTATGCGCACTTGAGAAATAAAGACTTTGAATAAAACATAACTTGAATAAGCCATTAATACTAGCTAATGCCCAGCCCATGTTTTAATTTCCCGAATTTTCTCAAAAATATGTTTAGAATTGGTTTGCTTGAATTAAAATCTTAAGTTTCATGTATTACATTTGGTTCATTATGCCTTGAAGTTTCTTCTCTTTAAAAATCTGTAACAGTTCCTCCTCTCCCTCCTTTTAAATGCCATTTATTTATTGAAAAAACTTGCTCATTTATACTGTGGAATTTCCCACATACTGAATTCAGCTGATTGCTTTCCAATATGCGATTTAACTGTTTTCCCTTATATTTGCTGTGAAATGATAGACTTGATTAAAAGTTTATGACCGCAGTGTTGCATAAACGATGCCCTGCACTTCCTGTTGCAAAATGCTTTGTTCTGTTTAAATGATAAGATCCAGATGGGTTCAGATGATGTCAGTGTGATGCATGCATTATAAAGTGCCCCAGTAATTCCTCAATAATTGTTCTATTTCCATGTTGATAGTTGCATAGGTCCATTATTTCATTAAGGATTGCAGAATGTGATTTTCTGTCATTCCCTTTGTGTTTATTAGCTGGAACTCTTGAAAGAACTTTCCCTTATCAACTAATTGATACACCGAGATAGACTTTGTATGGCTAAGAGGGGCTTGATTCTTTTCCTCTGCTTGTTACTTTTTTAGAATAGTGAGTTGGTTTCCAAGAAGCGTAGTTGTCACTGAATGCATATATGGTGCTTACTTCATTTTAATTTGTGGATTTTCACATTCCTAATATATTTCAATGTATTGCAATCATTATCCTTTTGTTGCACAATCTACAACAGCCTAGAGGAAACCCTTTTGAATTGACTCTATTGTTCTCTTGATATAACTCCAATGGTTTTCTGAAAAGTGTCTTGCCTTTTGGCACATCTCAATTCCTGCTGCTGCTGCTGCTGCTGCTAAGTCGCTTCAGTCGTGTCCGACTCTGTGCGACCCCATAGATGGCAGACCACCAGGCTCCCCCGTCCCTGGGATTCTCCAGGCAAGAACACTGGAGTGGGTTGCCATTTCCTTCTCCAATGCATGAACATGAAAAGTGAAAGTGAAGTCGCTCAGTCGTATCCGACTCTTCGCTACCCCATGGACTGCAGCCTACCAGGCTCCTCCATCCATGGGATTTTCCAGGCAAGAGTACTGGAGTGGGGTGCCATTGCCTTCTCTGTCTCAATTCCTAGGCTCACTTTACACATTTCTAACCTTTGACCTAGATTCACCCTATTTCCCAAGGAGCTTATTTAAGCTACAGTCATCCCCTACATGGAGAAGGCAATGGCACCCCACTCCAGTACTCTTGCCTGGAAAATCCCATGGACAGAGGAGCCTGGTAGGCTGTAGTCCATGGGGTCGCGAAGAGTCGGATACGACTGAGTGACTTCACTTTCACTTTTCATGTTCATGCATTGGAGAAGGAAATGGCAACCCACTCCAGTGTTCTTGCCTGGAGAATCTGAGGGACGGGGGAGCCTGGTGGGCTGCCGTCCATTGGGTCGCACAGAGTTGGACACGACTGAAGCGACTTAGCAGCAGCAGCAGAAGCAGCATCCCCTACATATGCTCTTTTGCCTGTTCATTCATCATTCTCACCTTGGGGGACCATCAACTTCTCACTCACTATTGGATTATTCCTACCAGGTTAAGTATATGTTGCTACTTTTCCCCTCTAAAAATATTCATTTTAGGGGCTTCCCTGGAAGTCCAGTAGTTAAGATTCCATGCTTCCAATCATGGGTTCAATCCCTGGTCAGGGAAATAAGATCCTACGTGCTTCGGGATGCAGCCAAAAATACCAAAAAACAACCCCCCCCCTTAAAAAAATTAAAAACTATGAAAAAGTTCTATTAAACCGCCTTCCCTCTACACACACTACACCCATATAGTGCTCTTTTTTATGGCAAAACTCCTTGAAAGAGGAATCTCTGCTCACTATCCTTAATCTCTTTCCTTTCATACTTTCATGAACAGACTTGAATCTAGTTTTTGTTCTATGACTAACCTAAAACTGTTCTTATCACAGCTATCAGGGCCAAAAATCATTCTCTGTTTTCATCTTAAAGGATAAAACAAGTATTTGGTCACTTGTTCCTTTTTGAAACATGATTCAGATTGAGTTTCTGATAATTTTTTCCCACAAGTCAACTCTTTTCAATGATAACGTTACTCTTTCAGTTGCTCCAGTTAACTTTGGTGTCATCCTTAATTTCTCTTTTGCATAAACCAGATCCAGTCTGACAGTAAATCTTGTCATTTCTGGCTCCAAAACACACTCAGCATCCCGCCACTTCTCACCATCCCAATGCTATTAGCCTGACTTAACCATTTCACACCTGTCTGATGATAATAGAATCCAAACTAGTCTCCCACTTCTGACCTTGGTTTATTGCAATCTATTCTCAATAAGCAGCAAAATGTATACAGTTAGAACGCAGAGCAGATTCTCTCTCTCCTTTCTCTGATGCCTTTCAATGGTTTCCCACCCTACCCAAAATAAAGACACAAGCAGCTGCTCTGAGCTATGAGATCATTCATGATCACTTTTCTGTCCTCATATTCTACCACCTTCTCTGTTATTTTCTCCATTCCATTTTCTTTTCCCCTCAAGGCCTTTGCACTTGCTATTCTCTTTGCCTGGAATACTCCTACTCCAGTATCGGCAGTGGCTCAGTGGTAAAGAATCCATCTGCAATGCAGGAGACATGGGTTCAATTCCTGGGTCTGGAAGGTCCCCTGGAGAAGAACATGGGCAACTCACTCCAGTATTCCTGCCTGGAGAATCCCATGGACAAAGAAAGGAGCCTGGCGGGCTACAGCCCATAGGATCGAAAAAAGTTAGACATGGTTGAAGCGACTTAGCACGCATGCTTTTCCTCACTTCCTTCACTGTTTTACTTCACTGGCTCCTCTACCTAAAACTTCGAATTTAGCCAGTATTAGTTGGCTCTGGTTGCTATAACCAAATGCCATCCATTGGGTGGCTTAAACAACAGAAATTTATTCCTCATAATTCTGGAGACTGGAAGCCCAAGACCAAGGTGCCAGCAGGATTGGAATCTGGTGAGCCCCTCTTTCTGGCTTGTAGAAACCTGCCTTCCTGCTGAGGCTTCTCATGGCCTTTCCTTGGTGGGTGTGCCTGGAGCAAGAGGGAGCTTTCCCATCTCTTCTTCTTCTTCTTGTAAGGAGCTCATCCAAAATTCATTACTTCCCCAAAGTCCCATCTCAAAACACTATCACTTAAGGAGTGATGGTGTTAGGCTTTAGGGAGTTAGAGTTAGGGAGTGAGGATTTCAATGTATGAGTTTTCGGGAGGGGACACAAACATTTAACCCCTAGTAGCTACCTCCACTGATATTTCATATACCCCCCTCTTTTTGTCCCCTAAGACACTCACTCATCACATTCTAAAATACAATAAATTTTACTTGTTTTGTGGATTCTTTGCCCTCACCATTAGAATTCTACCTCCATGAAAGCATGATTCTCAGCCTTTTTATTGCTTTTATTGATTCTTCAGCATCTCTAAAAATGTACAGAGATCTCTCTGTGAGAGATCTCGATGCTCCTATTCCCAAAGAATTGGGCCACCCATCTCTTGAGGGGGAAATGTTGGGTAGTTAGAATAGGAAAAAGGAGTCCACAATGGTGATGGTTAAAAGATAAAGAAGGGAAAAACCCATGAAAATAGACCAAAGGAAGGTCCGAGGACCAGAGTGATAACCTCAGGTGAAACAAACAGCCTTCCTGGCTAGCCCGATACATAGGCAGGCTCAGGGGGAAAACATATAAAAAGAGGAGCCAAAACTGGGCTTCTGGCCTCTCTGCTCTTCGCATCTTTTGGGTCGGCCTGCCCTCACGCCTCGGGGTTGGATTTTCTTTTGCTTGCCAGATAAAACTGAGCTGTAAGACTGGTCCATCCGTTGTGTAAATTGTTGCTGCCACAAGACAGAACCGAGGAAATTACACACTCCCCTGACAAGATGCTCAGCAAAAACATGTTGAGTATCCAGAAGGTCTTAGAGGTTCAAGTGGGCTGTAACCATAAAAGAGAATGTAGTCTTTGTGAGAAAGAATCTGCTCAACTCTGGGATAAGCTATATGTTATAAGAAATCATTATATTATGTTCACATCCACAACTGTGAACATCTTAATATTTATTCAATGGACTTATCAATTAAAACTTCTCTTTTGAAAACTATCTAATTGATAAAGTTACAACAAATAAGCTAGGCTATCTGAAAAAGGATTACCAAAGTCATTTAAATTCCAACACTGATATAGCCATATGTTTATTATAAAACAAAGACTTTTCCCCCCTTTACTTTAGAATAAACAACTGTGGCAAATTGGCTCAACATTTCCTTTAGCTATGCTCATAATATATTTTAAGCAACATAATAGGCTTACATTACCCATCTTGTTTTCGATATCCATATGGCAACATTATGTAAATGTTCCTTAACAACAAATGATGCTATTTAGTATGCAATGTATGTTGTTTGCTGCTAAAACCATAATTATATGAAAGAAGAAAGTCATTGGATCATCCCCCAAAAGGATTAAATTCTAGGACAATTATAAACAGGAAATAGTTGATACAATTAAACTAATGTCAGAAACACTTTACTTGAGTTGATCAAAAAAGGCATAATTTAGAAGAGATTTCAAGATGATAATGGAGCATATTTTCTGTTTTCCAAGGAATACAGTTTATGAAAGACTCTGAAAACTAGCTGTTAGAAAACTGCAATCATATGTAGGGAAATTATGATTGGGGTAACCCAGTGTGTTACTTTATTCCTCAAAAACTCGAATGAGTACAGTAAGGAAAGGAGCCCTTGTGGTTATTAATGGCTATTTTAGGTATTTCAGAAAATGCAACAATGGGATAGAATTTAGTAAGAACGATACCTTTTTCATTATCCTCCAAATATTTTTTTTTGTAGACTTCAAATTATAATATTTGTAGCATACTGAATTGAAAAATTTATTGAAAGCTGAAAATATAAAACATGAAGTCAAGCAGTTAGGGATCAGATAATGGATAAACTTGCATCTCTGGTAGATTCCTCTAAGAGACCTTTCAAATACTCTATTTTGAGTTAATGATGTTCTGTCATCTTCAGTTATAGACACATAGACTCTTAGTATTTATTTTAACTCCTTTCTTACCTATGAAAAAGTGCGGATCCCACAGGCATCAGCAGCTTTCCCGTGGTTGTGTAGGTCAGGATAGAGGAGACCAGATTGAAACTCATCATGTATCCCAGTTAGTCTTATTGTCAAAAGAGATTCCAAATCTTTTTTTGTTACAGATGAGATTGACAAGTGAAAAAATGCCCCACTCATATGTGCGTTACACACACTGTTCACATACACATACATACAGCTAGTTACACACACATATACATATAATTTTATTTATGCATCTTAATTTCATAAGAACCAGGTTTGTGAGTACCTAACAGTGTGTTTGGTCATATGAACATTTTGTTAACATGTGATCTTGGCCTTTTTGTTAGGGCACTACATTTTTTTTAGCAGAACCCAGAGGCTGGAACTTAGGGTAGTGATAAAGCGGTTTTTAAAGTGATGAAAATGGTGTACTAGTCCTGTTATTTCTTTTCTTTTATGATATTTAGGCATTTAGAAAAATATGACATTTAGAAAAAATCAGAAGCATGTAGTGATTCTGGTTGCAAGCTCAAGAACCTAAAGCACAAGAAGCCCTGTAGAGCTGGAAAACAGGAAATAGGCTACAGAAAAACAGCATATTTGCAGCCTCATTATTTTCCTACATAACAGCGGATATTGGGTGTCAGGGGGTACTCCAGGATATTTTCTTTAAATGACACAAGTTTTTAAAAATCAGGGAAAAATCAACCATTTAAATATATAAAAGTGAAGCAGACATTGCTAAAGAATGGATTGTCTATCAGCATTTTCAAGTGTTCTGCTTTTAATGATGATGTTCTTTCCAAGTTTTAGGGACTAGGCATGAGCCTTCTTTCATTAACATTTCCTACAGAATATCTTTTTCTTTTAATTGTTTTTGAAGATATGGGATTACAAATTTAGAAGTCTGGAATACATTACAGGAGTTCATCAAGATTTCATCTGATTGGAGGGACCCTAGTTTCTTTTGCATGTATTTTTGAAATATCAGTTCAGACCCTGCATAAAGATGGACTGGTTTCACTAGGTGATACATGTACCTTTTGTACATTAGTATAGTTTTCTGCTTAACACAGATGTGTATTTGTGTGTTGAGTCAAGGAAGTGAATTGTCAAAGGACAAGAATATGGGTTGATTAGTGAAGGATCTTAGTGATAGCCAAGGATCTCTAAGAGGGGGCACTGCTGATGGAGCTCATAACCCCAGTGACATCCACCATTGCAATGGAGTCCTGAGGATGGATTAGGAAAGTAAATGTCAGAACCCTGGGAATATCCTCCACAGAAAGGGAGCATAAGAAACCTGGAGCTTTCTCTATTTGTTTCTCCCCTGACCTCATAAGCATCGTAAAAACTCAGGCAACTTGCTAGACTCAAATACAAATAACAGTTTTACTGACAAAACCAACAACTTGTGAGGGGAAAAAATAAGAACATTAGAAAATGCTTACTCTTTCCAAAAATACTGTAACTTTTGAGTTAAATTTCAGGATAAGCCACCAAATACATACTTTTATTTAAAATGTTTCTTGCTTGTCAATTTATACATAGAAACAAAACAACAATGACAATTGAAGTTGTAATGATGCAGCATGTTTAAAAAGAAATGCATTTTGAATGCAAATTAAAACTACAATGAGGTATCACCTCACACCAGTCAGAATGGCCATCATCAAAAATTCTACAAACAATAAATGCTGGGGAGGGTGTGGAGAAAAGGGAACCCTCTTGCACTGTTGATGAGAATGTAAATTGATACAGCCATGACAGAGAACACTTGGAGATTCCTTAAAAAACTAGGGATAAAACTATCATATGACCAAGCAATCCTACTGCTGGGCACATACCCTGAGAAAACCATAACTGAAACAGATGTATGTACCTCAGTGTTCAGTGCAGCATTGTTTACAGTAGCTGGGACGTGGAAGCAACCTAGACTTCCATTGACAGATGAATAGATAAAGAAGTTGTGGTATATATATACAATGGAGTATTACTTGGCCATAAAAAGGAACACATTTGAGTCAGTTCGAATAAGATGGATGAACCTAGAGCCTGTTATACAGACTAAAGTAAGTCAGAGAGAGAAAAACAAATATCATATATCAACGCATGTATAGGTAATGTCAATGCATGTACATGTAATGTGGTAAACTGGTACGTATGCACCTATTTGCAGGGCAGGAATAGAAACGCAGACATAGAGAACAGTCTTTGAACACAGTGGGTAAAGGAGAGGGGGAGATATCTTGAGAGTAGCATTGAAACATGCATGCTACCATATGTAAAATAAATAGCCAATGGGAAGTTGCTGCATAACACAGGGAACTCAAGGTGGTACCGTGACAACCCACAGGAGTGTGATGGGGTCGGGGCTGGGGTGCGGAGGAGGTTCAGGAAGGATGGGCTATATGTATGCTTATGGCTGAATCATGTCATCATGTGACGGAAACCAATACAATATTGTAAAGCAGTTATCCTCCAATTAAAAATAAATTTTAAAAAAGGAAATGCATTTTGAAATGTGGGAAGACCCATCAAGAATGGTGGAGGAAACCACAAGGATTTTTTAAATATTGAAATGAAATACCGATAAGGGCTGTGGGCTTGTCCAGGAATTCTTTCTTGGTTGTGGTAGATATGCTGGATTGGCTCTTTTAAACATCTGTTTCAACTTTTTTCTATTATGCAGAGGCTGAAAATAAAAATTAAAAGTCCCAGATGGGTTTGAAGTAAGAATTCCAGATGTGATTAAGGCCCTGCCAATCGGATGCTGTTAAATGATTCTCGTGTTCAGAACTGAGTTCATGGAGTATGTGAGATGCTAATTTTGTGGGTGCAGATTCAGCAGGATTTGGATAACTCTGGGGCCAACAGTGGCAAGGATGGGTCTCTTGGTCCCATATCACAGCCAAGCCAAGGGTGATTTTGGAGTCAGGAATTGGCTCTTGAATTCTCTCCCAGAAGCTGTAATTCTCTTGGCAGGTCACATCTACTGTGTGGTTCTGGGAGTCATTCCTGAATGACCTGATCCTTCAGCTCTTATAACAATTTTGTAAATACCTTAGTTCCTGTATTAATTTTTAAAATTTCCTTTATTAAATTCTTTTCTGCTAAAAATATATTACATTATTTTCTGTTTCCCTGGTGGCTCAGATGGTTAAGAATCTGCCTGCAATGAGGGAGACTTGGGTTAGATCCCTGGATTGGGAAGATCCCCTGGAGGAGGGAACAGCTACCCACTCCAGTATTCTGGCCTGGAGAATTCCATGGACATAGGAGCCTGTCAGGCTGCAGTCCATGTGGTTGCAAAGAGTCAGACATGACTGAGAAACTTTTATTTTCACTTTTTCTGCTAAAAACACCTAGCATATTTTCTATTACCAGCAGCTGAATTTTTATACAATAGTAGAATACATCTTTATCATATGCTTCTGGTGTAGTCCTGCTGGAGGGCTTAGAAAGAAAAGGACTAAATGTATTGAATGTTCAGCTTCCCACCCTTCACCGCATATACTTGTTCTCTTTCTATTGCTTTTCCTCTGGAATCAGAACCTGTCCATCTCCTCTTTGATCCTTGGCAATTTATTGGACTTCTCTGTCCCTGAAAATACTTATAGTGTCTGCCTCACAGAGTGATGCTGGTTTAGTTGCTCAGTTGTGTCCAACTCTTGCAAGCCCATGGACTGCAGCCTACCAGGCTCTTCTGTTCAGGGAATTTTCCAGGCAAGAATACTGGATGGGTTGCCATTTCCTTCTCCAGGGGATCTTCCCGAATCGGGGATCAAACCTGGGTCTCCCAGCTTGCAGACAGATTCTTTACCATGTGAACCATCAGGGAAGCCCATAAGAATTAAAGAATTAAATTATGGTACATAGTAAATGATCAATAAATGTGGTCTACTGTCAACATCATTACTTCCATGTAACTTCTATCACCTGTAATGATAGTTACCGGAGAAATATTTTGCATGCCCTTGAGGGAAAAAACCAGGTTTCATTCATCATCTTTCTGCTTCAAGAGCCTATCACAAAGCTTGACACATAGATATTTAAAGCTTCCTGAATGACCATTTCTAAATGAAGAGTCTATGAGATCAAAAACATTTTCTAAGTTCTTGAAGTATCTTGTTCTTTTACTTTCTTTGGGAAAATTAGAATATTCTTAATCCTTCATAGAGCCTTCCTTATGAAGATGAGGTTGAATAAATACTAATAATTTTTTAGAATAAAAAAATCTAAAAGAAGCTTTGTATGTTGTCTATTTCATAGCCATAACTTTGTGCATGCTTCTGTGCTAAGTCACTTCAGTGGTATCTTACTCTCTGAGACTCTATGGGCCATAGCCCACCAGGCTCCTCTGTCCATGGGATTCTCCAGGCAAGAATACTGGAGTGGGTTGCCATGCCCTTCTTCAGGGGTCTTCCTGACCCAGGGATCAAACCCATGTTTCCTGTGGCTCCTGCACTGAAGGGGGATTCTTTATTGCTGAGCCATCAGGGAAGCCCTCCCATAACTTCATGTATGATTAAAAAGTGAAAGACAGGGAAAGTGTTAGTAAAGACCCAAATGCACTATTCTGTGCTCTTCACAAAGCTGCAAGCCTGCAGCCAGTTCTGTCTGTAATTCCCCCTGTTAGATTTTCCTGTGGCATTATATTAAGTAGGTGGTGGTGATGCTCAGTTGCTCAGTCGTGTCTGACTCTTTGCAACCCCATGGACTGTAGCCTGCCATTCTCTTCTTTTCATGGAGTTTCCCAGGCAAGAATACTGGAGTGGGTTGCCATTCCCTTCTCCTGGGGAATCTTCTGGACTCAGGGATCAAACCTGAGTCTCCTGCATTAACAGGAGGATCCTTTACCACTAGCACCACCTGGGAAGCCCTAAGATGATCATGAAAGTCTGATTCAGCCCTGAGAATCTATGATTTTAACAGATGAGCTTTAAAAAAATCACATCATTTTGGATGTAACCCTTAAAAGTGTTATTGAAAACTTCCACATTTTTCTTAATGGTATCATTAAATCCCTTTTTAATTACTAAAGAGAAAAAGTAAGTATTAATAATTGCACCATGATATTAATACAATACAGTGACATCTTAGAGTAATTACATGTCTGTAAGGACTTCTTCCCTGAAATTAAATAGTTCTCACTGAGAATAGGTCTTCTTTTATGGTTGGGTGTTCAGTTTCTTTGCTCACTGTGAGGCATATAGTTGTCTTTTCTTGCTGCCATTGATAATCTGGTCTCCAGAAACTCTCACCAATATTCTATTGATAGGTTTCTTCTAATACTTATGAGTTTAGTAAATCAGGAACAAAAGCTTTTAAAATGAGCCCAAACAAAAAATGAATTTACTAAGAGTGAGCATTTATGGAATTTTTCTAGGGCTCTTGTGCTCATACTTACTCGCGTCTGATTCTTTATGCCCCTTTGGATTATGGCCCGTCAAGCTTCTCTGTCCATGGGATTCTCCAGGCAAGAATACTGGAGCAGGTTGCCATTTCCTGCTCCATAATATATGTTAGACTAAGTACCAGTTCAAAACACTGAAGCAACAATTAATAACAAGGTCAAATTCTGATAAATTAAAGCTCCATGTAATGTAAGATTCTGTAGCCCCTTTGAACAGTATTCTGGCTATTCCTCACAAAGGTAAACAACAGCTATCATTCGATCCAGCAATGTAATTCCTAGTTATACAACCAAGAGAAATAAAAGCATGTTCCCACAAAAGGTTGTACAAGAATGTTCATTGTAGTCATTATTCATAATTGTAAAAGGGTGGAAACAATCTAAATGTCCATTAACTACTGAATAGTTAAATAAAATGTGGAATATACATACAATGGAATATTATTTGGCTGTGAAAAGAATAAAGTACTGATACATGTTATAACATGGATAAAACTTGAAAACATGCTAATGAAAGAGGACAGTCACAAACTACCAGCTGTTATAATATTTGATTTATATGAAATGCTCAAAATAGGCAAATTTATAGAGACAGAAAGTAGATGAATGCTTGGCTAGGGCTGGGGGCTGGGTTTAGGGGATGTTGGGAGATGATTGTGAGGGTGGTGGATAAAGGCTAAGACATTTCTTTTTGGGTAATGAAAATTTCTTACTGTGGTTATTATTGGACAACTGTGAATATACTAAAACCATTGAATTGTACCCTTTAAATGGATGAATTGTATAGTATGTGACTTATATCTCAGTAAAGCTATTACCCAAACAAGTCTCCGTGTAGCAAAATGATAATCAGTCTCCAGCTGAAATTCCATCAACTTTGAACAATATTTTATCCAACAAACTGAGTTTTGAAAAGTTCATTGTAAACAGATCCTGTGCAAAACAGGATTTTGGTGTAAAAATGCTCTTTCCAAATTGCTTGTTGATATTACAGGGAATTTGACCAAATAGCACCACTTCAGATTTATCTTAACACATAGTAAACTCAACATGAGTGCCTTGTGTTCCCTGTAATTTTCTTTTTGTTTCATTATGCAAGACAGTGCTGTCTGGATCTCACTTTGGAGTGACGCAGACAAAATTTCTTAAAGACAGGAAGCTTCAATAGCAGAAGGATGATTCATCAACACAGAAGGATTTCTTCTGGTGGTTAACTTGCAGTGGAGTCAACTTGCTTTCCTATTTTTTCATCATTGCTCTAGAGATCAGGCAGCTGTATCCACGTGTGGTTTGGACAGGAAGCTTCTTCCACTTCATCGGCTGCAAAAGAGCAAAGGGCAGGGGTGCCGAGGAGGGGGCAGGGCTGTGCATCAGGGGCCGGCAGTGCTTCCATGGTCCTCTCAGGGATTTCGGGGGCACCGTGGTGACTCGTTTGTGTCTCTTAGGCTTACTTTCTCTGTTTGTCACAAGTTTTCTCATGAGGTCCTGGGAAATGATGTATCAGTGTGTTGACCTGACCTGTTTTTCTGAAACTCTCTGCAACAGGAGTCTCACCTTCATGCGTTGTTATTTTAAAAATATTTTATTTTATTTATTTATTTTTTTAACTTTATTTTATTTTTAAATTTTACATAATTGTATTAGTTTTGCCAAATATCCAAATGAATCCGCCACAGGTATACATGTGTTCCGCATCCTGAACCCTCCTCCCTCCTCCCTCCCCGTACCATCCCTCTGGGTTGTCCGAGACAGCAAAGTGACATTTCATTATCAAGTAAGTTTAAATAAAAAGGGAAAATTGTTAATAATTCAATCTGAACTGGCTAGAAGCAAATGGTTATATTAAAAATAAATGTATTTTAGATGTGATCTTAGATTGTTTACAAAAATTATGCCAGGGACTACAAAGAAAATCTCAAAATAATTACCTTCATGTCCTATGTTTATTTAAAATTGGATATTTTTCTCCATAAGACAAACAGGGCTGAGGGAAATGCTATCACAAGAAGCTCTGTGTGTGTGTGAACACACGCATGCGTGAACATGTCTTCATAATATAGACATAGAGTGTTTGTAAGAATTGAGTTACTGCAACACGGCAAGAGATGAAATTACTGTTACTATTAGGTTGTCTAAAAGTCTTTTCGATAACAGACTGTTCAGAATTTTAAAAATTAAAATAATTTTTAATGCATAGTTTGTCAATAAACTCGATATTCATATGACCATTTGTAAAAAGTTATTTTTAAATGATTATTTAAATGCTTTACATTGTTTTTAAAAGATTAGTTTTAAAAGGGACTTCCCTGGCAGTCCAGTGATTAAGACTCTGCACTTCCACTGCAGAGAGCGAGGGTCTGATCCCTAGTAGGGAACTAAGATCTTGCATGCCATGAGTTGTGGTCAAAAATTTTTTTTTAAATTAAATGCTTTTATAATGCCTGCCACTTTCTAGCATTCTGCTCTGTAAGACTGGGTGTGAAGCTTTTGGAAGCATGCCAAGGCACTTACACCCACTTTTCCATGCAGTAGAGAGAAGCCATTTTCAGTTTTGATCCTAAGTATAAAGTCAGTAATTTCCAACAAGATGGAACTCCCTCACTGGTACAGCTCCAAGAATTCTGACCTAACAGGAAGCGGGCAGCCCCTGCTCCAGTCCAGGGTGTTGAGACATATCACGTGCCAAAGTTCCCATCTATCTCTTTTGAGGATACACATAGAATGTTCTGGATGGAGCACAAGACAGTTGCATCATCACACTGGAACATTTCTGAGTTAGGAAACAAATGCTGAGCACATGTTACAGGTCCAGCTCAGATGACCTGGGACTTACAGAGAGGAGTCCGTCCCATAAGTTACCCTCAGCCAGAGGTGGCCATGGGCTGTGATAGTTGGTTTAGCGGAACTGATACTCGCTTATGGCTCTGTGCACATGAAACCCCTGTTGCAGGATTCTGTTCTGCAAGTGGATTCAGCAATATAGTAGTAACATTCTTACACCATCTTCAAAAATCCTAAATCCAATCAATATTAAGTAAAATTTATCTGATTAGGAGTTGTGATAAGAGCACCGTTTGCTGTTATGCATATACTGTGAATGCTAAATGGGCTGAGACAGAAGGCTAACATTGACTAGACTAGACTGCAGAAAAGTCTGACATTTCCTAGGAAGACATGCACTTTTCATGTTCAATCCCCTGTTATTTCATATGATCTGAACTAATTGTATCAGGAAAGCTCTATTTATTTAGGTAAATTCAAAACACCTGGAGGGATGATTAATCCCAAGTAGCATAAATAAATCAATTTCTGGGCCAACTGAAAATGAGATTAGGGCAAGAACTATGCACGCATTAAAAGTGAACTAATGTAAATTGAAGTGTTTTGAAACTTGTAATGCATTTGCTAAAGGTAAAATATTATTCTAATAATTGAAGAATATTATGGGTTTTAACATCATTACTAACTCCGCAGGATTTAATTTTAGGTGCTTGCCAGTAAGACTTATGATAAATACCTATTTTTGATTATATGCAGCCTTTCCTAAAGATTATGCAAATTTCCTTTGCCAGGAACTTTTCTTACATGATAGTAAAACATTTTTTTATATCCACTTGAATACAATAAAGACATTCTTAACCAATAAATCCTAGGCCAGTGTCACTAATGAACAACTTGTATAATTCATTGCTTATGAACCAGCAATTTAAATCCTGCTGTCTGCTCTTCAGAACTAAAATGCTGAAAAACCGTGGAGAAACAGAATTTGGGGTTAGTCTTTGGACAGATCTAAAACTAGTAACATTCTTGCAGGTCATATTCTCTTTATGGACCTATCTTATTTCAAAAGTCAAGGATTCAATGAAGTCTGTTCCATAAAGGTCCCTGATTGAAATTGATCGGGAGATGTGGGTAGTAAGGAAGTTACTACAGAAAGAGAAGAGTTGAGGACCCTGACTCCCATGGCAGAGTTTTTCTGAACACTGAAATGACTTGGAGGGGGCAAAGCACGTGAGAATTGTGAGTGCATGCTGTCATTTCAGTGTCTGACTCTTTGCGACCCTATGGACTGCAGCCCGCCAGGTTCCTCTGTCCATGGGACTCTCCAGGCAAGGTTAGTGGAGTGGGTAGCCATGCCCTCCTCCAGGGATCTTCCCGACCCAGAGTTTGAACCCACATCTCTTAAGTCCCCTGCCTTGGCAGGCAGGTTCTTTACCATTAGCACAACGTAGAAAGCCCATGAAAATTACTTTCCTGTTATTAAGGTTAGAAAAGGCTTTATTGGTAAAGTCTTGAGTCAGAGTCCCTCTGTCATCTGTGGGAGGCTAGGCGCATCATATTCAAAACACTAGCGTTAGATTATGTTATTTAAGTGAAGATGACCTTTTAAAAAATTATCCCCTGAATCCAGGTAAGGTTAGCTAGCCTTCACTTGGCTTGACCCTCTGGAGATTCATCTGCTTGGTTCAGTCCTGTGGGCAACAGGAACCAGCTCCCAGTGCCAGGGGCTCCGCCCCATTGTGACTTTGGCCTTGCGGGGAAGGTTCTAATCAAGAAGAGATGATCACCTGACTCATCCGCCTTCCTTAGCAGGACGAACGGCCCCTCAGTGATGAAGGGGTGGCCCTGTGGGTGGCAAGCGAGACTTGGGGTCAGATGGACAAGACTGGAGTGGCAGACAGCGATAAACTAGTAATGAATTTAAATTACATTTTAATTTAAATTAAGGAGTTTAATGATCTGATTTTACCTACCCCTTAACAACGTCCATTCCCAGTCTCATCGTGGCTACTTCATACATGTTTAAGACTCCTCTTAAACCCCCAAGCCACCCTCACTGTGATCAGGGAACTTTCTACCCTATGGAAAAGACAGAACTCTTGTAACTTCCCTTAATTTTCCATTAAATGTACAGCTCCCTTCAAACCTCTTTTCTGTCCTCCTATCGGCCTAATATTTCTTTCCCTCTTGGCTTCTTTGCCTCTGCCACATACATGCTCAAAGTTCCTACAACCACACATTTCCCACTCAAGTCTGCCTCTCTCTGAGGACACCAACCTCCTTCATCAGCACAGTTCTTAAAAGAAAAGTTATCTTTTTGCGTTCTATTTTCTCACTTCATTTTCACTGCTTATCCCATAGATGGGCTTCCCTGGTGGCTCAGATGGTGAAGATTCTGCTTGCGATGCAGGAGATCGGGTATCAATCCCTGGGCTGGAAGATCCCCTAGAGAAGGGAATGGCTACCCAATCACATAGAAAGTTAGCTTCAGTCCCCTTCTTTCTAATGAAGCCCTTCTCACAGTGGTCATCTCCATCTGCCTCCTAACTGACAGATCTGACTTTCTCATCTCCATTTTCATTGTATTTGATTCTGAAATAATTATTCAGACACCATCTTGTCCCTGGCATTGTTTTAGGATTTGTCACATATTCCCTTTAGTCCTCAACATAGTCATGTGTATTAGGTATTATATTCCACATATTTTTTAGAAAAGGAAACAGCTTTGGTTGATACCATTAACAGCTTCCTATACCTGGAGTACCTTCCTCTCAGAGTTTCTATAAAATGACTCTGTCCTGATTCTCTGCCTTGTCTGGAGACTGTTTTTGCCCTCTTTTCCTGTCTCTGTTACCTTTTGCCCATTTCTGTCTCCCTCCCTCTGGACCACATTCTTTCTCAGTGATGTAAATTAAGCCTGAATCCATATCTCTGGATTGGATGCAGAATGCATGCAATCCTGAATGCATCATCTCTCTGGTCCTGATTTCCATTTTCAACTGTGTAATTAACATCCCTGTGTTCATAGATAGTCAAGAAAGCAAATCCAACTCATTATCTTTTCATTCACATTTTTAGTAAATATCTGCAGAATCTACAGTATTCTAAGTCTTGTTGGCTGCCCTGGGGACATTCTGATCAGTAAAACCCAACTCTGTCCTTGGGGATCAGGTGATGGACTTGTAAATAATTATAGTATAAAACATAGGTATTAGAAGTGAAGAAAGCAGATCAAGAAGCAAGAGAAAAGGAGCCTGCAGCTGCCTGATGCCTCAAAGAAATTTTCCCAGAAGAGATGAAAACTTATGTGATGACTTTGAAGGAGATTCCTAGGCAGATCAGGGAAGAAAGAAACGTTTGGTGAAAAGTTTGTGCAAATGCGCAGAGGTTTCAAAGAGAGAAAATGGCAACCCAGGATAGTCTATGGTTTGCTAGCTTAGATGTTTGGGGAGGGAGGGGAGAATTCTGCACTGGGATTTACAGTACCATTATTTATTGGATTATTTACCTAAAAGACATTTGACTTTCCCCTCCTTAAATAAATACTGTCCCTATCAATATTGTTGGTTCCATTTTCTTTAGGGCTTTTGATCCTGTCGTATACTCCCTTTCTTCCTGTGGTCACTGCCCTAGTTCTTATAAATCATTGTGAATGATTTATTGCCCAAGATTTGAGAAAGGAACTCAAGGGCTTGGTAAACTCAAGCCCTTTACCCTGTTCAAAAATAAATAGGCTTACAGATCTAGATGTCCCATTCTGCTTATGTGAAATTGTGCTGGTTTTGAATTTTGAAATAGAACTAAGCGGTTTTAAAAATATCAGAATGACTTTTGTCAACGTGAAATCGGTTAAAAGAAAACACCACCATTTTTTTAAAAGTCTTTATTGAATTTGTTATAAAATTGCTTCTGTATTATGTTTGGTTTTTTGACCACAAGGTGTCTGGGATCTTAGTTCCCTGAACAGGGAGCGAACCTGCATTGCCTACATTGGAAGGCAAAGTCTTAACCACCAGGGAAGTTCCCTCCCCCTCCCCCCACCAGTTTGTTTTTTAAATTCATAGAAGCTATTTGTGTTCTCCTACTTATCAAGTGTTAGAAAATCTAAAGGGATCAAAGATGACTTAGAAAGACGTGTAAAAATGTCAGGACAAGTGTTTAGAGTACGGCAATTGCCTAAGAAACTGTGGAAGAAATCCAAAGAAGGGAGCTCTGTTTTACTAGGAAAGACAGGGAGAAAAGAAAATGGTGATGGGTGATCTATTTATGCAGTCAGGCTCCCGGCTATACCACACCCTGAAATGAGATAGCTTGAACTGATTCTTTCCTTACCTTAATGAAGGGTTTCTGTGCAATAATAATACTTTTTATAATTGTAACTTTTGCTTCAGTCATGTCTAACTCTTTGTGACCCTATGGACTCTAGCCTACCAGGCTCCTCTGTCCATGGAATTCTCCAGGCAAGAATACTGGAGTGGGTTGAAATGTCCTTTTCCAGAGGATCTTCCCAACCCAGGGATCAAACCTGCATCTCTTAGATCTCCTATTTTCTGCATTGGCAGGTGGGTTCTTTACCACTAGCGCCACCTGGGAAGCCCTATATAAATGTAATTATGATTCATTTTCAAATTGTTTTTGTAGATTTTGATTCTCAGTCTGGCTTTCTAGATAGGAATCATTGTTGCTCATTTCACAAGTGAAAGGAATTGCAGCAGAGTATTTAAGAGGCTTGCTGAAGATGAAAAGAGCTAGTTAGTAATCAATAGGCATGGAATCAGGTCTGTTATTCTACAGATCTTGCTATTATATGACCTCTAGAAATTACAGAGAGAACTGAAGTCATATTCTAAAATGTAGGTTCATTGAAGGCTGATCCTGAAAATTTTTGGATGTCAATGTGAAATTTGCAAACTCGCTAAGATATGTTTTCTAGAGAACTTCTGAAAATTGTCCTAATTTTTGATTGTGTCGTTTTGTCTTTGGTGAATCTATTTGTTCAGGGATGTTATCATAAGTATATTCATATTGATCAAAACACATCTCCTGATTTGGAGTTTGGTAAATTTGGCTATCACATAAATACTACAGGTATTGAAAGAATACCGTGTTGCTTACTTCCTGCCAGTAGATCTCTTTTCCTCTTCTAAGCATTAAAATAATGTAATACTTTAAAAAGGTTCAGTTCGAATTGGTAGTAAGAGGAAGAAATGTGTTTCTCAAAGTGCTGGATACTTTTTCATACAGTGGAGTAACAGCCTCCTGGCTAGGGTCTCAAACATCTTGCTAGATTTTTTTCAGACAATTTCAGAATGTCCAAAAGCTATTAAAAGGCTAAGGAAAAGGTTAACATCAATCATTTCTTTAAATGTGTCTAGTATAATTTATTATGACTTATGAGATTAAGTAAGTATACTCGACTCAGTCTCCTGTGGGTGCTTTTTAGAGACTTGAGAAAAATCATGACAGAACCTGACAGTCATGAGTCAATCTTGTTAACACCTTCTTCCACTTGTGTAGCTGCAGACGTGAGCTCCCTCACGGTGAGGACCATCTGCCCAATGTCAGGTCAAGAATTGCTATCCAAGGTCAAAGAGAGACCTTCTGAGACTTCTCTTCAGGTTCACTAAATGTTCCCTGCTGGGCAGGGAGGTGGAATTATTAAGGTAGTCACCAGACACAGTGGAACTCTCCAAAGCTTCTTCCATCAAGTTTAGTTATCTCGGGAAGTCTGATTTCTAATGCTGGGGGGTGAGGGTTTGATCCCTGGTCCAGGAACTAAGGTCCCCCATGATGCAGGGTGCAGCCAAAAGTTAAAATAAATAAGTAAATAAATAAATAAAACTTGCTTAAAGTTTAGTTGTCTCTTTTAACAATGCATAACAATTCAGAAAATACATGCATGACATTTAGAGTTTTTTGTGTGTGTATGGATTGTATTAGGGCTTCCCAGATGGCACTAGTGTTAAAGAACCACCTTCTAATGCAGGAGACATGAGAGATGTGGGTTCATTCCCTAGATGGGGAAGATCCCTTGGAGAAGGGAATGGCAACCCACCCCAGTATTCTTGCCTGGAGAATTCCATGGACAGAGGAGCCAGGTGGGCTGCAGTCCATGGGGTCGCACAGAGTTGGACACAACTGAAGTGATTTCACATGCACACATGAGAATTGTATTGTCAGTTTGACCTGTTTGGGAGCCAAGCATTTAGAGGAGTTTCTACTCATTTCTCTCTTCTTGGGATTCTTAGAAAGCTCTGACCTAATCTTATCCATACTTTGGGAACAGTTGGAAACTGAGGAAAGGAAGACATGTTGAACATCGAGGTGGTTCCTACCTCTCTCTGGGCTTCCCTGCTGGCTCAGATGGCCTGCCCTGCAGGATATCCAGGTTCCATTCCTGGGTTGGGAAGATCCCCTGAAGAAGGGAATAGCTCCCCACTCCAGTATTCTTGTCTGGAGAATCCCATGGACAGAGGGAGTAGACACAACTGAGTGCCTTCCACTTTACCTCTCTCTACCATTCACTTTTCCTACTGTATATTTCTACTTTTAGAGAAAAATTAGTATATGTTTATCTTACAAATTTACTTAGAAGTTTTCATTCTTAATTCTGAGTCAGAGAGTTTGATAAGTGTTTGTTTTTCTAAGATGTTATCCATTCTGATTCCTTGAGAAAAACAATTTCTTCTCTTAAAATGATGGTACTTGACCACAGTATGTAAAATTGTAATTAATGATAAAATAATCCCATATTGGCTAAAATTAGTTTGCAAGCTCATCCCCAATCTCTGAGATACTAAGATGGAGAAAAGAACATCAAAATTCAATCAGTCACCAGGAATCACTGATATTTCTTCAGAAAAGAATTCAAAGGTTTAAAACATGTATAATGTTTGAAATATCTCTTGAGTTTGGACCCATCAATATAACATACTCCCTCATTCACACACAAACACACTCACATACTTTGGCTAATTCTCTATGTGTTCATTCTATGAAAATATTTGGTAACATGATGATCATGTAGTACAGAATTCTTCCACAATACTTTAGAAACAATACATATTACTGGTAGGTATATTGAGGAAGGAGTATTGAATAAAAATTATGAAAATTAAATAACACTTTGGAAAAGTGAGTGAATTAATGTTTCGAGAATACAGATAACCTGAGAATAATTCACTTAACACTTCAGGTTTAGAAATACAATAAAAGTTTCCTTTGAATTAACCAGTTGGCCAGCTTTCGTGCCACTCTCCATTCCTTCTGTAAATCAAGCCCATTGACATTCAGTGTATATAAGACACTCACAGTTATGAGGCTATTCTGTGGCCAGCCCACATGTTTCTGCTGCTTCCAACTGAGTTATACATGTTCTAAGTGTCACTGTGGTTGTTACCAAACCTGTGAGCACCACATGTATGTGATATTGAAATTACAATATTTTATTAGATATAAACAAACCAATGAAATATGTTTGAAGGGTTCTGGATTTTGGGGACCTAAGTCACATACTTTGGAAATATTGGATAAAGTGAATTGTTCACATAGTTCTTGCCATATTAGATGTGGCTAAGAATACTGTAAAATAAGGGGTGTGTGTAGGGGAATTTTTTGCGTTAAGAGTGCTTTACAAGTATCTTTAAGTTTCTTGCTCCATGTTAAAGAAAGTGAAATTGAAACTTGAGGATAATGTAATATTGGTTTGGTTGAAGATGATATGGAACTTTGATCTTCTGATCCATGCTTAATGAAAAGATTGGCAAATGAACATGCATTTGTCTATTTTATGTAGAAATGCTTAAGGTATATGTATTCCTTGTATGCCTACTCATTTTAAACTGGCTTTTTGATTAGCTGACATGAGTTCGAGTAAACTCTGGGAGTTGGTGATGGACAGGAAGTGCTGCAGTCCATGGGGTTGCAAAGAGTCGTACTGAGCAACTGGACTGAAATGAACTGAACAACTACCACTTGTTAAGCACATCAACACAGCTGAACCTCTCAAATGCCTTTTTAAATGAGAGAAGCAGGTCAACAATGTGTACATATAATATTATTCCATTTACATGAAGTTCAAAAGTAGATAAAACTAAGCAATATATCATTTAGGGATGCATCTATATGTGGAAATATTAAAAGACAGGGCACTGGTTATCATAAAAGTCAGGATTCTGGTTACACATAGCTGTGTGTGTGTGTATGTGTGTGTGTGTGCGTATTTGTGTGAGTGAGTACTCAGTTGTGTCTGACTCTTTGCAACCCCATGGACTGTAGCCTGTCAGGCTCCTCTGTCCATGGGATTCTCTGGGCAAGAGTTCTGAAGTTAGTTGCCTTGCCCTCCTCTTGGGAATCTTCCTGACCCAGGGATAGAACTAACATTTCATACATCTAACCTGCATTGGAAAGCTGGTTCTTTTCCACTAGTGCCACCTGAAAAGAACTGACTTCCTGCTGCTGCTGCTGCTGCTGCTAAGTCGCTTCAGTTGTGTCCGATTCTGTGCGACCCCATAGACGGCAGCCCACTAGGCTCCTCTGTCCCTGGGATTCTCCAGGCAAGAACACTGGAGTGGGTTGCCATTTCCTTCTCCAATGCATGAAAGGGAAAAGTGAAAGTGAAGTCACTCAGTCGTGTCCGACTCCTAGCGACCCCATGGACTGCAGCCTACCAGGCTCCTCCGTCCATGGGATTTTCCAGGCAAGAGTACTGGAGTGGGGTGCCATTGTCTTCTCTGAACTGACTTCCTACTAGTCATTAAATAAATTGTCTCAAGTATAAATACCTTTGATTTGAATAAGAGTGCTCATGATTATTACAACAAAATTTTCATTATGTAAATCTTCAGTCACTTAGTCATGTCCAACTCTTTGCGACCCAATGGACTGCAGCACGCCAGGCTTCCCTGTCCATCACTGACTCCCAGGGCTTGCTCAAACTCATGTCCATCGACTCAGTGATGTCATCCAACCATCTCATTCTCTGTCATCTCCTTCTTCTGCCTTCAATCTTTCCCAGCATCAGGGTGTTTTGCAATGAATCACCTCTTCACATCAGGTGGCCAAAATATTGGAGCTTCAGCTTAAGGATCAGTCCTACCAATGAATATTCAGGATTGATTTCCTTTAGGATGGACTAATTAGATCTCTTTGCAGTCTAGGGACTCTCAAGAGTCTTCTCTAACACCACAGTTCAAAAGCATCAGTTCTTTGGTGCTCAGCTTTCTTTATGGTCCATGTTTCACATCCATACATGACTACTGGAAAAACCATAGCCTTGACTAGACAGATCTTTGCTGGCAAAGTAATGTCTCTGCTTTTTAAAATGCCATCTAGATTTGTCATAGTTTTTCTTTCAAGGAGCAAGTGTCTTTTAACCTCATGGCTTTAGTCAGCATCTGCAGTGATTTTGGAGCTGAAGAAAATAAAGTCTCTCATTGTTTTCATTGTTTCCCCATCTATTTGCCATGAAGTGATGGAACTGGATGCCATGATCTTAGTTTTTTGAGTGTTGAGTTTTAAGCCAGCTTTTTCACTCTCTTCTTTAACTTTTGTCAAGAGGCTCTTTGGTTCCTCTTCCCTTTCTGCCATAAGTGTAGAGTCATCTGCATATCTGAGGTTATTGATATTTCTCCTGGCAATCTTGATTCCAGCTTGTGCTTCATCCAGTCCAGAATTTCCCATGATGTACTCTGTATATAAGGTAAATAAGCAAGGTGACAATATACAGCCTTGATATACTCCTTTCCCAATTTTTAACCAGTCTGTTGTTCCATGTCTGGTTCTAACTGTTGCTTCTTGACCAGGCACACAGGTTTCTTAGGAGGCAGGTAAGGTGGCCTGGTATTCCCATCTCTTTAAGAATTTTCCACAGTTTTTTTGTGATCCACACAAAGACTTTAGTGTAGTCAATGAAACAGAAGTAGATGTTTCCTGGAATTCTCTTGCTTTTTTCTATGATCCAACAGATGTTGGCAATTTGATCTCTGGTTCTTCTGTGTTTTCTAAATCCAGCTTGAGCATCTGGAAGTTCTTGGGTCATATACTGTTAAAGCCTCGCTTGGAGAATTTTGAGCATTACTTTACTAGCGTGTGAGATGAGTGCAATTGTGTGGTAGTTTGAACATTCTTTGGCACTGCCTTTCTTTGGGATTGGAATGAAAACTGATCTTCTCCAGTCCTGTGGCCACTGCTGAGTTTTCCAAATTTGCTGGCATATTGAGGATAGCACTTAACAGCATCATCTTTTAGGACTTGAAATGGCTCAGCTGGAATTCCATCACCTCCACTAGCTTTGTTCATAATGATGCTTCCTAAGGCCTACTTGACTTTGCATTCTAGGATGTCTGGCTGTAGATGAGTGATCACACCATTGTGGTTATCTGGGTTATGAAGATCTTTTTTGTATCTTTCTTCTGTGTATTCTTGAATCTTTCTTCTGTGTATTCTTGCCGCCTCTTCTTAGTATCTTCTGCTTCTTTTAGGTCCATATCATTTTTGTTCTTTATTGAGCCCATCTCTGCATGAAATGTTCCTTTGGCATCTAATTTTCTTGAAGAGCTCTCTAGTCTTTCCCATTCTATTGTTTTTCTCTATTTCTTTGCACTGATCACTGAGGAAGACTTTCTTATCTCTCCTTGCTTTTCTTTGGAACTCTGCATTCAGATGGATATATCTTTCTTTTTCTCCTTTGTCTTTTGCTTCTCTTCTATTTCCAGTTATTTGTAAGGCCTCCTCAGGCCACCATTTTTCCTTTTTTATTTCTTTTTCTTGGGGATGGTTTTGATCACCACTTCCAGTACAATATTACAAACATTCTTCAGGCACTCTATCAGATCTAATCCCTTGAATCTATTTGTCACTTCCACTGTATAATCATAAGGGATTTGATTTAGGTCATACCTGAATGGTCTAGTGGTTTCCCCTACTTTCTTCAATTTAAATCTGAATTTTGTAATAAAGAGTTCATGATCTGAGCCACAGTCAGCTCCCAGTCTTATTTTTGCTGATTGTATATAGCTTCTCCATCTTTGGCTACAAAGAATATAATCAATCTGATTTCAGTGTTGACCATCTGGTGATGTCCATGTGTAGGGTCATCCCTTGTGTTGTTGGAAGAGGATGTTTGCTATGAGCAGTGCGTTCTCTTGGCAAAACTCTGTTAACCTTTTCCCTGCTTCATTTTGTACTCCAAGGCCGTATTTGCCTGTTACTCCAGGTATCTCTTGACTTCCTACTTTTCGAGTCCCCTATGATGAAAAGGACATCTTTTTTGGGTGTTAGTTTTCGAAGGTCTTGTAGGTCTTCATAGAACCGTTCAACTTCAGCTTCTTCAGCGTTACTGGTTGGGGCATAGACTTGGATTACTGTGATATTGAATGGTTTTCCTTGGAAATGAACAGAGATCATTCTGTCATTTTTGAGATTGCACCCAAGTACTGCATTTTAGATTCTTTTGTTGACTACAGGGGCTACTCCATTTCTTCTAAGGGATTCTTGCCCACAGTAGTAGATATAATGGTCATCTGAATTAAATTTGCCCATTCCAGTCCATTTTAGTTCACTGATTCCTAAAATGTTGATATTCACTCTTGCCATCTCTTGTTTGATCACTTCCAGTTTACCTTGATTCATGGACCTAAATCTTCAAAGATACATAAAAATTGAGAGAATATATAATGAATCACCATGCACTCCTCACCTAGCTTCAACAATTATCACCAGTTTTCAAAACATTTCTCTTTTTAAAGAAATTTAGTTTTGAATAAACAGCATTGACCTTCTTGAAGGCTAGTTTGTATTTATGTATGTTAGAATGAACATACTTTGAAATTTAATGGATTTGAAATATGTTTCAGTTCATTGCTTACATCACTTCTGTGATTTGGAGCATTTTTATTTATTTTTTATTTGGTAGAATAAATTGCATTTTTAATAGTATCTCATATGGTTGCCTGAGGTAACACATCCTCACACTGAATTACAATTCAGTGAGAAAATATATTATTTTTTACTAAAAACAAACACTAGTGTTTCTGGATGAAATTTGGATTTAAGGTCTAGAATTTGAAATTATTATTTGACTGATGTTCAACAACTTCTAACAGGTAGTAGCTATAAGATATGACTACAACCATTAATGGAGAAAAAAGTTAATATAATTTTTATCTAAGTTTAGATATTTTCACTTTTGTTATGTTGCTTTTATACTTTTGGAAGATTAGATATCAGGTTTTATATTTCCACGTAGTTAAATCATCATGCCCCTTATTCCTCTCAGTCTAAATCCTTATAACAAATTTTAAATATAAGGTAGGGGGAAGAGAGATTCTCCCCTCTCCCTCTGCAGATGGCTTTCCTACAGAAGAATGAAGTGTACCAAGTTCACTGTGAAATCCCATGAAGAGAGGAGCCTGGTGGGCTACAGTCCTGGGGCTCGAAATAGAGTCAGACACGACTGAACACACCTAAACAACTACAAAAGGGAACCAGAACAGAGGGCTACACTGGACTTTGACCTTCACTCCTCTTGAAAGGCCCACACTAATACTCATGTGACTATGAGTCCATGTAGGACAATAATTCAGCACAATCACGGCCTGAAATTGCTCACATTCCAAGCCCTGAAATCTTGCTGAACCATTCTAATGCAAACTACTCTTTTCTCTAGGTATGTTGGGGCTGTGTGTGTGTGTGTGTGTGTTAGTCATTCGATTGTGTCCAACTTTTTCTGACCCCATGGACTGGAGCCTGCCAGGCTCCTTTGTCCATGGGGGTTCTCCAGGAAAGAATACTGGAGTGGGTTGCCATTCCCTTCTCCAGGGGAGCTTCCCAACCCAGGGATCAAACCCAGGTCTTTCACGCTGCAGGCAGATTCTTTATCATCTGAGCCACCAGGGAAGCCCTATGCTGGGGTTACACACATTAAATAATTAAAATAATGCTATCTGCTGTCACAAACTCCTTCCTGTGTAATAGCTCAAACATGATTGAAGTTTAGTGCTTACATCACTTTCAAAATTGGTGCTCCTGATTGGTAGGCAACTCTTGTCCATGTGGTAATCAGTGCTCTGAATTTATTCTGTTTTGCAGCTTCTGTCATCTTTAGCACATGGCTTCTAAGGCCACTGGGCTTGCCTCATCAAGCTGGCAAATGGGAAAGGGCTTTAAGTTTTTAATGTGCCGGGCCTGAAATTGATGCCCAGCACTCTGTATCTAGATTCGATTGGCTGTTAGTAAATCAGGCAGCTACCCGAAGCTCTAGTGAGTAGCACAGGAGCACAGATGAGTAGAACAATAGGAAGAGAAAAAGGGTTCTCTGGACATTTGGCCACAGTCACACAGTTCTTTTTTTTGTGTCTGTTGAGTCTTATATCTATTTAGGGGCTTTTCATGAATCAGCTTGGCCAAGCCCTTCCACACAACAAAGTTAAGGTATTCGTTCAACTTTATGCAATTAGTTCCCTGTGGGTTTCTGATGTCAATGACTAATAATATCTAATTCTCTTGGCAGAAATTGTTACATTTAAGAAAGAAACAAAAAGGGCACTGGTTTTGGAGAACTAAAGTAACAGCTTAATATTTGCTCATTAGAGTCCATCATTGCTAACAGATTTCTTCTTTGAAATAATTTTCGTAATTATTTGACTAAATTCCTCCATGAAAATAAACGATGACAATTAACTCAAATTTTGCTCTAGGATGTAGATAATTAGTGAGTCTGTGTTTTCCAAATGGCTCTGTCATGAGGGCAAAGATGAGAATTTTAAATTCTTTCCTTGCAAAAGGGCAACAGTGAGCTATGCACAGAGCCTGATGTTCATAATCAAGAGATCTGAGTGTCACCTGGACACTCAGTTTCCATGTGATTTTTTTCAACAGAACAGCTTCTCCTCTTCTATATACCAGTGATCCCACTTACAAAATATCTCTTACAGATATGTTCTGAGGATCACATTGAGATGCTATCAATAACAATATTTTTGAAAATTGAAAGTTGCTATCACCAACTCAATGGACATGAATTTGAGCAAACTCTGGGAGACAGTGAAGGACCGGGAATCCTGGTGTGCTGCAGTCCATGGGGTCACAAAGAATTGGACACGACTGAGCAATTGAACAACAATATGAGTTCCAGGTGATATTTCTTCAAACTTTTGAGTTACTAATACACATTGATAAAGGGAACAAAAATGATAACCTGCTTAGACTGAGATCACTCAGCCTCCAGTAGACTTTATTTTTCCAAGGAGGATTGGTTACTTCTGGCTATTTTCTGAATGTGGCTTTTCAATGCCTTGAAATTGCCTCTGTGTTGCGTCAAAACCTCTTAGGGATGGTTTCGAGGCTCCTGTCCCATGAACTTGACATCTTCTGAAAGTCCGAGATTCTTTTATGATCATAGGCAGAGGACTTAGCTTTCCTGAGTGGATGCTCTTAACATTTCCCAATGAAGGCGCTCTAAAACTGAGCTTCTGTTTTGTGCTGTGAGAGACAGTGGCCAACAAGAACGTGAGCATTTCACCTTAATCCTAGAGAAGAAGTGTTTGTCTGGAGTTATTAATAAGAAATACAACTACTTCGTGCCTTATTGAGTAGAGCTCTATCTACCTCTGGGGAGAAGAATTTAATGATTTTCCTTTCTGAGAATCACTTTCTTATTGATCCTTTACATAAGCAAATATATCACTTTTTACTGCCTCAGGAAAAACAAAAATCAGATCAGAGAAATGAAATCTTAATGGGTTAATATTTGAAAAATGAATTTAAAAAGTTAGGGTGTAACAAGTCCTTTTTATGGTTCATAAAATCGCCAAGTATCCTTAAAATTATCTCTCATTAATACCCTTAAAATCTCTGAGTTTTTATTATTTGTTAGGTGAAACTTAAATAACTCTGCTAACAAGATTTAGAGAAATTTGTGATTTTTTTAATAAAACAAAATTGAATTTTCTCAAGGAATTAATAACTGGCTTGGCTTAGGAATTTTGGAGCTGTTTACAACATTATAAGCAGAAACTGTGAAAGGAATTGTAGAGCCAAAAAATTAATGAAATAAGAGGTATATTTTGTGCTGGTTTTTGCCTTTGGCTTTTCCTGCCTAATACTTGAATCACTATCAAGTCTCAAGTGGGATAAAACACCTGCTCCAGTTATTATAACCCTTTCAGCAGCTGAATTTTGAGTACCTACTGAGTGCCAGGCACCGGAGGGATGACCTCAACCTGAAGTTTGAAAAATCTTCTTATGATGCTCTCAGGGAAGCATCACTCTTAAAGGTGTCTAATATTGAATAAAAGAAAATAATGCTTCTTAGTGAAAGAAAATGTGATGATTTTAGAAATATTGCCTCAATTTTTACTCCAAAAAAAAAGAAAGAAAGGAAATATTCAGAATTTAAGAATTGCCATAAGAATTGTGTCCTTTATCCACTGGTATTTTTGAAGCCAATATTACTAACCATTCACATCATTGTCCAAAAAACTTTCATAAAAGTTAATAGTTTAGAAATAATAGCTGACAGCCAAATGTCATGATGTGAATTATAGAAACAGTGTAGACTTCCAAATCATCTTTCTCAAGCTAGCTGAACTTTCCCTGTTGAAAGGAAAAGAGAAAAAGATACACTTTCAACAAGTACATTTTTTTCCCCTTTTGGCTAAATGTCTAATAAATTGAGATTCATTGAAATGTGTACCTAGATTCTGGTGTCTCCATGAGCTATAAAGTCTTAATATTGTTGCCTCAAAAAGGAAAAAAAGTTAATTCTGACTTTTTTTTAGCTGTGACTTTAATTTTATATGATTTCTAATTTCATTATGGAGGATTATATTGAAAATCATGGCAATATCCATTATACATTTTAATATCCATAGATTATTTATTAATTCCAGATCAGTTGCTAATGTATTTATCCTCTCCTTCTTGACTTCTCTAATCAATTGCCTTGTCAGACATCAGCAATGCTAACAATGAGGTCATATACTATCAACATCTGCCCCCACTTCATTTCATCCTGACTGAGACAAGAAATCTTATTCCTGCTTTCCTTCCCAAATTGGCTGTCCCCAGAAGTTTAGGAGTATGAATTCAGCCTCCTGCTTGGGAAAATGATTGAGTTCCAGTATCTGTCACTCATTCTTCAAAAGATAACATTGTCTCTCTGGCCAGGGTGTGTCCCCATTTTTCTCACCATTTAAAGATATCACACAAAAATATTAAAAATAGCAAATAAATAAAGTTGCAGTTTACAAAATCAATATACCAAAATCTGGGGTATTTCCATATACTCATGATGAATGAGCAGAAAGAGAAATTAAGAAAACAATCTCATTTACAATGGCAACAAAAAGAATAAAATACCTAGGAAAAAAATTAACCAAGGAGATTAAAGACCTGTATACAGAAAAACCAGAACTGTTGGAAGAAGTTGAAGAAGAAACAAAGAAACATGCTGTTATTTGAAAGTGTGAGTAGTGTCTTCAGGTCCCACACTTAAACAGTGTAACATAGAGGAAGTAAACGTTTCCCTTTCTTGGTTTGAGGCAGAACTGCCCCCAACTCTGAGTCAGGAGCATCTGTAGCCATCATGGCACCCCACTCCAGTACTCTTGCCTGGAAAATCCCATGGACGGAGGAGCCTGGTAGGCTGCAGTCCATGGGGTCACGAAGAGTCGGACATGACTGAGCGACTTCACTTTCACTTTTCACTTTCATGCATTGGAGAAGCAAATGGCAACCCACTCCAGTGTTCTTGCCAGGAGAACCCCAGGGACGGGGAAGCCTGGTGGGCTGCCGTCTATGGGGTCGCACAGAGTCGGACACGACTGAAGTGACTTAGCAGTAGCCAACATAAGAGTACACAGTGCGTGCCTGTGTGCCTGCTAAGCCGCTTCAGTCATGTCCAACTCTTTGCAACCCCGTGGACTTAGCCCACCAGGCTCCTCTGTCCGTGGGATTCTCTAGGCAAGAATACTGGAGTGGCTGCCATGCCCTCCAGGGGATCTTCCAGACCCAGAGATCAAACCTGCATCTTTTAGGTCCTCTGCATTGGCAGGCAGATCTTTGCCGCTAGTACCACCTGGGAGTAGCTATGATCAAAGGCAAGAGGCGTTCCACTCTCATTCATGGGTGTGTGAAAAACGTCGTTTCCCATGGAGAATAAATTGTGCCAAGATGATTCATCCATTAGCTTACCCTCCATCCAGTTCCTTCATATTCACATTTCCAATGATCCCGTCCTCCACCCTCCACCCAATTCCTTCACATTCACATTTCCAGTGATCCCGTCCTCCACCCAATGTCAGTCACTCACTCCAGTGGTCAAGACCTTCTTGTCTTCTTGCCTTTCTCCTTACCCATAACAGCTCTCCTGTAATAGACAATGACCTCCTAGCTTTGTTTAGGACTAATCTCTCCTGGAATATCATTTTCACCTACCCTAGAACTCTGATCTTATAGTGATTATCCTTTCTCTTATGCATTATCAATGTTTCCCTCCTAATGCAGCAAACACAAATGCTATAGAATCACCAATAAAATAATGACAATTCTGCCCCTCGAGGGTAAATCCTCTGTATACTACCACATACCTCTCCTCTTTATGACAAAACATCCATAAGAGCCATGCTATTTATTTCCTTACCCGATACTCTTATCTTACTGGATGCGTGCTAAGTCACTTCAGTCATGTCTGACTCTTTGCAACCCCATGGACTGTAACCAACCAGGCTCCTCTGTCCATGGGATTCTCCAGGCAAGAATACTGGAGTGAGTTGCCATGCCCTTCTGACCCAGGGATTGAATTCCTGACCCAGGGATTGAACCCGCATCTCTGTCTCCTGCGTTGGCAGGCGGGTTCTTTACCACTGGCACCATCTGCTAGCCCTTTATCTTACTGCAGTCTCCATCATTCCACTAAAACTGCTTTTTCAAGTCATTAAAGACTTCCATGTTCCCAAGCATTGTGGTCAGTTCTCCGGCCTCAACTCGCTTGGCTTCTCACTGTCATTTAGTATCACTGGTCACTCTCCTTCTTGGAACACCTCAAGACTGGTATTGCAGGGCACCATTCTTTTTTCCTCTTACCTATTGGCTGCTTCTTATCAGTCTCTCTTTGTTTTTTCCTTCTCTGCCTGACATCTGATGCTGGGGAACCACAGACTCAGTCCTCAGCTGTCTTTTATTTTATGTACTTTTTGCCAGGGTAATTTTGTCCTTTCCCTGTGGTCACAGATATCATCATATGCTTCACTCCCAAATTCATATCTCCAGACTTTTTCTTGATTTATCTGTTTGATCCCAAGAGACAAATGTCTAACAGACATCTCAGACTTAGCATGTGCAAACTCTACACTGGGTTTCCTCTCTTCCCTAAACTTGCTTTTTCCTCGAAATTCCCCATGTCATTAAATAGAACCAATATTTATGGGCCAAAGTCCTGTTATAAAGACCAGTAGGGGCAGAGAGATGGAGTGGGGTTTACTTATTTATTCATATTCTGTTAGGCACCCGCTTCTTAATTACCCTCCAGCCATATGTTATGCTAACTAATGGCTGCATCTGTAGAAGAAAACAAACTGTTTTCAGCAAAGTGATAAACCCTAAACCCTTCTTGTTTTATATGCAATCAACAGTACATCATGGAACTAATTCCCATTGATCACTATTTTGTTCTGGTCTAGTCTGTGTTCTGCCTGAAACACATGACCAGGTGATAAATTGCAGCCTAGATAATTAAGAGACAAGTAATTCAAATACCGAGCTATATCCAGGAATTATAAATGGCTCAGTAGGCATGTTTTGAATGGTTTTGTGTTTTTTTTTGAGGTTTGTTTTTCTTTTTGAATGTTTCCTTTTTAGCGTTCTCTTAATCCCCCTTTGTTGAGGTTTTGGTTTTCTATTTGAACTTTTCCATTTAGCATATATTTCAGAGCCAGAACCTGGGAGTCTTAGTTCCTCTCAGCCCTATAGGTTATTTCCAGAACAAATCAATTTGCCATTGTATTTAACAAGGTATGTATTTATTTATCAATCATCTTGTTACTTAAAGGGTTTGAGAGATGTCAGGCTTAAAGTCAATGAGGGTCATACTGATCATTAGGGCATTTTGTGTATGTGTGTATGTGTGTGTGTGTGTGTGTGTATATTTTTTTTTCCTTTTTTGCTCTGCTTTGTCTACTAGCTTTTAGCATGTTAAATAGCTTTCTGGCCTCTTTATCTGCCACAGTGAAATAACAGACTCTTACAGCAATAAATAGAAAATTAAATGCTTGAAAAGCATCTGGAAAATATGTAACACTCCAGATATACAGATTTTAATCTTATGATGTGACTGGAGGGAAATAGTACCTTAGGAATTCTTCCTGTTTATTTCATTTTAATTTTTACTCTGTGAAATTGAAGACTAGTCATACTTTATATGAAAACCAAAGTGAAAATCCTAACATATTTATGGATATTGAAACCTAGCTAATTCTCCTTTTACTGTGCTATGTTTATTAAGCAACATGTTAAATTCCACTTAACCAACTCTGGACAGCAAGTTTCTATGTAGAAATAAGGATTCCAAAATGTAAAAAAAAGTGCAATTTCTTTCTTCAAAGATTAAGCCGGAGAAAAGGATTCACATAAATATATTTATGTAATATATTTTTGTTTAAAAACCTTCTTCAGGCCTAAATAGTTCTCCAACTGGACTCCATGTATTTTCAAGGGGTCTTCTAGTTTTCTATTTTACATTTTATGCTGTAATTTTAAAATTATTTGAGAGAATGGCATTGAAATATGTATATTACCATATGTAAAATAGATGACCAGTGCAATTTTGATGCATGAAGCAGGGCACCCAAAGCCGGTGCTCTGGTACAACCCGGAGGGATGAGGGTGGGGAGGGAGGTGGGAGGGGGGTTCAGGATGGGGGGACACCTGTGGTCGATTCATGTCAATGTATGAGAAAAATCATCAAAATATTGTAATTATCCTCCAACTAAAATAAATTAATTAATAAAAAAATCATTTGGAAATAAGAAAATCCTATTGAAGGACATTGAGATGACTTTCCTATAACCAAGAACCACTGTGGACTTAAAATACGTCTGTATTTGAGTTTTTGATCAAACTGGAGCCCTAAAGTGACAGCTTTTTTTTAATGCATTAATAAGCTTGCCTAGTTTTTGTTAATTTTCTAATGTCAGTGATAGCAAAAGCCCAGTCTGCCAAGTGCTCAGATTGGATTATTTTCCTAGTTACAAACACAAAATTTCTCTTCTAGAGTGATAATTCACAGTTGACAGATATATTCTAATTTGACTTCAGCTTTTAAATATATTTTTAAACATCACTTTAGTTTGGCACCACAAAAACGACTGTGGCAGAGGGATGGTTTTTTTAAAAAATATTGTGGTTTAATAATGCCCCCACAGCCCATCACACTAATAAACGCTAATCATGGGTCAGTACAAAATGTTGGATGCAGATGATGTCATGGAACACTGTATATGTGAAATGCCACAGTTATTAAAATATAAACAATAAGAACCAAGTTTGCATCATTGTTTTAAGCATTTTCCATGAATTAGTTTATTTAATCTTGTGGTATAAGCAGAATAATAGCCCTTCAAAGATTTCCACATCCTAATTTGCAGAGCATGTGACTATGTTACATATCATTTTGTAGATAAAAATATGTTTATGGACCTTAATGGAGAAGCAAATGGCAACCCACTGTAGTATTCTCACCTGGGAAATCCCGTGGATGGAGGAAACTGGACCCCTACAGTCTATGGGGTTGCCCAAGAGCTGGACACTACTTAGTAGCTTAAGAACAACAACAAATGGGCCAAAAATTGGGGAGATTATCTTGGATTATCTTTACGGGGCCAATTTTATCACATGAGCCCTTAAAAACGGAGACCTCTCTCTGGCTGAAGATGAGAGAGGTAGCAGAAGCGAGAAATATTCGAAGTATGAAAGGGACTCAATGCACCCTAGCTGCAGAGAGCCACATGGAAAGCATGAGAAGAAACACTGACAGCCTGCAAAATTAAAGACTGACCCCAAGCTGACAGGCCACAGGCATGAGGACCTTAGTCCTATGACTGCAAAGAACTGAACTCAGTCAACAACCTGAGTGAGCTCAAAAGCAGATTCATCCCTAGAACCCCCCAGAAAAGAATATAGTTCTGCTGGTTTTGCCCTTGTGAAACTCTAAGTACAGGACTCAGTTGAGGTGTGTTCTACCTGGAATTCTGACCCGGAGAACCATGAGATATAGTAAATTGGTATTGTTTTAAGAAGCTAAATTTGTGATCATTAGCTACAGCAGCAATAGAAAATGAATATGAATTTTAACAGCAGCTCCTGAGTTGGTACTGTCTGTCCCCATTTTACAGGTAAGCAAACTGAGGCACAGAGAAGTTAAGTAACATATCCCCAAATCTCTGGTAGTAAAGTTAGAATTTGACAGGAGAAATGAACTGTCATTTGAGAGTCTGTATCACACATTTGAAAAGACCCTGATGCTGGGAAAGATTGAGGGCAGGAGGAGAAGGGGACAACAGAGGATGAGATGGTTGGATGGCATCACTGACTCAATGGACATGGGTTTGGATGGACTCTGGGAATTGGTGATGGACAGGGAGGCCTGGCGGGCTGCAGTTCAGGGAGTTGCAAAGAGTCGGACACGACTGAGAGACTGAACTGAACTGAACTGAACACCCAAAAGAATATGTTGTGTCAGAGATATATTTTTATTAAAAGAAGATATATATGAATATATGAATCACCTTTTGCATTTGATCTGTAATAGCTATGAATGGTAGTATGCCAGTGATTATTAGTAAATTTGCTAATATATTAGTACATTTTCTGTCAGAGAATAGTTTCAACTTCATCACATTTATTTTAAAGGTATACAGTTAAACTGCTTGGCCCATAAAATAAAAAATTAATGGCTAATGAGTAAGAATTTCTTACTGATTCAAAGGCATAATTAACCAGAAATAATGATTAAAATAATGGTTTGTCGTGTTCAAAACCAGAAACCAAGTTGATACACAAAACACAAAACATTCAAATAACAGAACAAATTCTTGTCATGAGAATTGTCATAAGATTTAAATGCAATTGGCCACAGCATGAGGTTCATTTGTGAAATGGTATGAAGTGAATGTTTAAATCTGCTTAAACTTCATGGATTTCTGGAAAATCAACACAAATTACATTAAAATTGCCTTTCTACTTTAAAAAAGTGACTTGTGAGAATTATGTGGAAATATGAGCACCACAAAAAATAGATTTGTTCACAGTGAACAAAACTGAGCACATGCTTCTTACAAAGAATCCTTATAAAATTTAAAACTATGTAAATTATACATCAACAGAAGAGACCACAAAAACCATGGTCATTAAAATTCTGCAAAGAACTAAGTTAAATGAATGTAATAATAATACATTAATCAATTTTAAACACTACAACATGATTTAGATATTAATATTTAATACATTAATAGATGATTTATTAAATCATTAATAAGTTAAATGCATGAAAATACAATGGAAGAAATATTTTCTTACAAAAATATTTTCAATTAAAAGAGTGTGGGCATCTCGAATAAGTCTAGTTATACCTTATTGATGGAAACATGGGCAAACTTTCAAAAGACTTTCTTTGTATCATTTACTGTCAGCCGGCAGTGTTGCTAATGCTATATTTTAAATTTCTAATAGCACTTCATGGGGATTATAAATACTATCACAGTTAATTTTTACATATGACTTAATGATGAAATCAGGCAGACCAAAAGCAAAAAAAAAAAAAATACAGCTTACAATGAGAAAAGTATTCTCAAATACTTAGAGATATTAAGGAGGTTAAAAGACATATTTTGCAAATGTATGCATATGTTTTACACACTTTCCCCCCATAAAAACCATAATAGTTATACACATTTGAAGTTAAGTGCTCTTTGGAAGATACAAACCTAGAATGTATAATTTAAATATTTTTGTCCTCTTGGCCTAGAATTTATAACTGTTTCTGTATCTGCTAAAAAAATAAGAATGAGCTGTCTTATGACCAGATTTCAAGTGGTAAGTTGTAAGATAGACTTGTCCAGAAATCTGTTAGTAGCACAGACTTGATGAGCTCCACTTGTAAGGAACCAGTTGGCTCATAGCTATATTAGTCCAATTGCTCCATATAGGATTGTATAGTTCCAAGCTAAACATATATATATATATATATATATATATATATATCAGTCTTTCTTAGGCATTCTAAGCTCTTTTAAGACCACTTCCAAATTCAAAATAAGTTTTTTTTTATAGACAGTAACTTTTATTTTTTATTTAAAATTTTTATTTTACATTGGAATATAGCCAATTAATCAGAGAAGGCAATGGCACCCCACTCCAGTACTCTTGCCTGGAAAATCCCATGGACGGAGGAGCCTGGTAGGCTGCAGTCCATGGGGTCGCGAAGAATTGGGCATGACTGAGTGACTTCACTTTCACTTTTCACTTTCATGCATTGGAGAAGGAAATGGCAACCCACTCCAGTGTTCTTGCCTGGAGAATCCCAGGGACAAAGGAGCCTAGTGGGCTGCCGTCTATGGGGTCGCACAGAGTCGGACATGACTGAAGCGACTTAGCAGCAGCAGCATAGCCAATTAATGGATTTCTCCCATGGCTCAGGGTTAAGAATCTACCTGCAATGCAGGAGACTCAGGTGATTCTGGCTCCATTCCTGGGTCAGCAAGATCCCCTGGAGGAGGAAATGGTAACCCACCCCAATATTCTTACCTGGAAAATCCCTTGGACAGAGGAGCCTGGCAGGTTACAGTCCAAAGGGTTGCAAAGAGTTGGACATGACTGAGCAACTGAACATGTACACAGCTGATTAATAATGTTGTGATAGTTTCAGGTGGACACCAAAGAGACTCAGCCATACATATATGTATCCATTTTTCCCCAAACTCCCTTCCCATCCAGGCTGCCACATAACATTGAGCAGAGTTCCTGGTGCTACACAGTAGGTCCTTGTTGGTTACCCATTTTAAATATAGCAGTGTGTACAGGTAATCTGAAGTTCATTCTCTGAGTATCTTTCTGTCTTGTAACTAAGCCAATAAAATGTCTTAGCGTACTGCTGCTTTTCTGTAAAGATCTTGCTTCTGTTAGACATCACCAAACTTTTGACTTCTGTCTCTTAGGCTTTTAACCCACAGTTGTTCAAGAAAAAACAAGGGGATAACATTGACTTTTTTTTTTTTTTAAAGACACACAGGGTGTAACTCTGTAATTCACAACCAGCATTTATATCCAACTTTCAGCAGGATGGGCTGTTCTTTGCTGGAAGTAGTGATACAGGGTGGTTGTAGACTTCTTTATATGGAGCTTCCCTGGTGGCTCAAACGGTAAAGAATCTGCCTACAAAGAAAGAGACCTGGCTTTGATCCCTGGGTCAGGAAGATCCCCTGGAGAAGGGGAATGGCTACTCACTTGAGTATTCTTCTTCCTTGCTGCTAAATCGCTTCAGTCGTGTCCGACTCTGTGACCCCATAGACGACAGCCCACCAGGCTCCTCCATCCCTGGGATTCTCCAGGCAAGAACACTGGAGTGGGTTTCCATTTCCTTCTCCAGTGCAGGAAAGTGAAAAGTGAAAGTGAAGTCGCTCAGTATTGTCCGACTCTTTGTGACCCCATGGACTGCAGCCTACCAGGCTCCTCTGTCCATGGGATTTTCCAGGCAAGAGTACTGAAGTGGGTTGCCATTTCCTTCTCCATTCTTCTTCCTTATATGTCTTTAAAGATCAAGTAGTCCTAGCTATCTGGAATTGGAAACGCAGATAGCTATTATCAGTGTTGCCATCTACTTGACTGCAATTTTGATTGTTTTTTTTATTCTAACAAATCTTAATATCTTGTATAATTCTCTGCAATAAGCCCTCAGTGTATGAAGAAACAATTCTGAGTGACATGGAATAGTTTTATGAATAATGAATGTGCTGGAGGCAGAAGTTAAACTCATGATTACAAAAGAAAGAAAGTCTTATTGAAATTTAATCATTCAAATATATTGGAATTTTATGATTTTTTGCATCATGATTATCATTGTAAAGTGTTCAAAATTTCTCTTAGGAATAAAAATGTGAGCTGTACCTGACATATATTTTGCCTGTAAAATTTATACTTGAAATAATCTGTTCGGTTAACTCCTTTATGTTTCACTTGAGTCATCCAAATTATGTTAGAGAAAATTAAATTACTTTAAAATGTAAATTTATTCAGTATTTTATAAGTGCATTCTGCTGTCCTTCATATTAAATGATGATATATTGAATGATGAATAGGGATTAATTTTTTTCTGTTGAGAAGTTATAATTTTTTCATACAATTTTTAAAAAGTTTTTTTTTTTGGTTGACTTTGTGTCACAAATCCTCTTTCCACTTTTAAGATGATAACCCTTTTAACGTTTTACCATCACTTTTTGTCAAGAAAGACTCTAAAATATTAAAATTCTCAGTAACCTCTTAAATAAATCTCCCTCATCCACTCAAATGCCTAAATCTTTTTCCTATAAGATAAGACGATTCTCAAAATTTGGAACAGTACTGAATCAGCTCTTCTTTTAAAAATATATTAATAAAAATCTGTAATTTATGATCATCTGAGAGAGAAAAAATATTGGGGTACTTGAAAATAGCAGCAATTTGTTCTCTTCTCCTTACCATTTACAAATTGATGGATGCAATCCATCTGGAGGTATGTTAGCAATTAGAAAAAATTCTAGAATTGCTTAAGACAGACATTGGATAATAATTTACTGTTTTGTCGTATCCCCAGTCTAACTGTGATCACCACAGGCTTCAGAATTACCGAGTTAACTATGGGTGCTGTGCTGTGCTTAGTCGCTCAGTTGTGTCTGACTCTTTGCGACCCCATGGACTGTAGCCCTCCAGGCACCTCTGGATTCTCCAGGCAAGAGTGCTAGAGTTGATTGCCATTCCCTTCTCCAGGGGATCTTCCCAACTCAGGGATCAAACCCAGGTCTCCTGAATTGTAGGTGGATTATTTACTATCTGAGCCACCAGGGAAGCCTCCAAAATATGGGTGCTGCTGCTGCTGCTGCTAAGTCACTTCAGTCATGTCTGACTCTGTGCAACCCCATAGACGGCAGCCCACCAGGCTCCCCCGTCCTTGGGATTCTCCAGGCAAGAACACTGGAGTGGGTTGACATTAGATCCATACAAATCTCTGCATACAAGGAACAAAGAGGATTCTTGGAAGGAAAATCATTCCAAGAGAAGGAGTTGGACATGAAAAGGGTTGACGAAACCTTAGTTACTGAAAGCAAGGGCAAGTCTGCATTCAGCATGGTGCCTGTGTGCCGGCTCATTTCCTGTAAAGATAAGAGGACTCACATCTGCGGGAGTAATGTGGAAACTCCTGTGGCAGAATGAAACCAGAACAGGGGAAGAGTCGGTCCTCCTTTTGAACTAAACACAACATTTTGACAACTTCTGGACACCAGCGCTTCAACTTGGGGCTGAGTAAAATCTGGAGAGACTGGCAGAAGTGAATTTTCACTCTTTGAGGTCTTAGCGAACTCCGCTGGTACCTTCAGGAGACTGCTGTGCCTGCCGAGAATGAAAAACTCCCATGGAAACACAGGTAGTGATGTTCAGCATTAGGGCGCCAAAGCAGGGCCGGAAAGAGACGCGATTCCCAACATGGCAGTCGACCCCATGGCGTTTGGATTTATGGACGCTCATATGAGACACTCCCAATAATACATGAGAAGGAAAAGCCAGGAGTTGGGTTTTCCATTGATAGGTTTGGATGGGTTTTATTTATGACCATTCTCTGTGCTTCCCTTATAATAGATTCTCAATAACTGCAGTTTGAATAAAGGTAATCTGAGAATTTTCAACAGAGGTGGAAGAAAAAAAACTGAGAATATAACTGGTCAACTGCATCCCTTATTTAATATAATTCTCCATTGATCTACATGATCTGTCATTAGGATTTAACCGTTTGAAAGAAAAAATTAAAAGGATGCAGTTTTCAATCATCTGATGGTGGAGCAAAACAATCCTACTTTGTAGAATTTAAACAATTTCAGTCATAGTAAAGTCAAGTAATTTTAAAAGCTTGTATACCTGTTGTGGAAAATTTTTTGTTTTCCCATTGTTTTACCCCAGGATGATGCTCTGAAAATCAGAAATGTATTTTGCATCTTAGGATAATTTTCCGATTATCAAGTCCTACGTATAAAGATTTTACTTTGTAGTGCCTTTGCTTGGAGACAAAGTTTAACAAATCCTGATGTTTAAAAAAAATCCTAAAAAGATGAATATGATGTCAATAATGAATAAAAATGATCCATCACTGAAAAATATCAACACTATATGATTTTGCAGCTGCCATACCAGGTTTTTCAGCCCTCAGGAATAATCCCTGATGAAATAAATTAATTGATGTGCATTTTCCTTTAAAACCTAATTGGTTTTCCTAAGTGCAGGAAAGTTCATGTTAAAGAAATATGTATTGGCTTTTGTCACTTTCTTGCCTAAGACCCCTTGATGACTCCCTACAACCACCTGTTGCAGGTTGGTTTCCTCGGTAAACAGACTTGGAAATGTTACTGTGTAGGAGTTTTATTAGGGAATGGTGTTAAGATTATCACTGATGGAAAGGAAGGGAAAAAATTGCAGAATTAAGCAGGAGGAGAAGTGAAACTGAGAATCTGTCTCTGTGGGGCCTCATTTGAGGAGTCCTGAGGTTGGGATAACTTTTCTGAGTTATCCTGAATTGGGGTCAAGGAACCAGGCTTTGTTGCCATGTCAGTCAATGAGGGTGGGCTGCCATAGGAGAGACATCACTTTGCCAACAAAAGTCCATATAGTCAAAGCTATGGTTTTCCCAGTAGTCGTGTATGGATGTGAGAGTTGGATCATAAAGAAGGCTTTATGAAAAACTGATGTTTTTGAATAGTGGTGCTGGAGAATACTCTTGAGAGTCCTTTGGACATCAAGCAGATCAAACCAGTCAATCCTAAAGGAAATCTACCCTGAATATTTATTGGAAGGACTGATGCTGACGCTGAAGCTTCAATACTTTGGCCACCTGACGTGAAGAGCCCACTCATGGGAAAAGACCCTGGTGCTAGGAAAGATTGAAGGCAATAGGAGAAGAGGATGGCAGAGGATTAGACGGTTGGATAGCATCACTGACTCAATGGACATGAATTTGAGCAAACTCAGGAGATAGTGGAGGACAGAGGAGCCTGGCATGCTGCAGTCCATGGGGTCACAAAGAGTCGGACATGACTTAGTGACTGAACAACAACACCACCACCATAGGAGGCATGATCTTGGATGAGATGGCATCCTGCAGCTGAGGCAATCCTTGGAGGGTGCCAGTTGTGGAAGGCTTTCTGGGCTTCCCAGGTGAAGACAGTGGTAAAGAACCCACCCGCCAGTGCAGGAGCCGTAAGAGACAGGGGTTCGATTCCTGGGTGAGGAAGTTCTTCTGGAGGAGGGCATGGCAACCCACTCCAGTATTCTTGCCTGGAGAATCTCATGGACAGAGGAGCCTGGCAGGCTACAATCCATAGGCTCACAAAGAGTCAGACACGACTGAAGCAACTTAGCAGGCATGCATGCCAAGGGCTTTCTTCTGGCAGTACTCCTAGCAGTTGGAAAGCTAAATCATTTATTTTTAAAGGGGGATGTGGGCTGCACATTATGGCATCTACCCATCACGCAACAGGATAGAATCATAACAGTGATATAGCTCCCAGTCACAGGCCAGATCCAACATACTTTTCCCAATTTCTTCCCTACTATTAGCCTACCTATATCCTGGATGCCAATCAGCTCCCCTACTCTTGTAGACCTTTATGCTATTGAAAGCAATAACCCAGGCATACCCTCTTCTCCCCTTTAAGACGTCCTATACTCCCTTAGTCAGAGTTAATGCTGCTTCTTTGCTTATACCATTAGCATTTATTTCACGTTACAATTATCGATTTATTTATTAACTCTCCAAAAGAAGATAGCTGCTTTTCCTTCATATTGCACAACAAATACTTAACATAGAGCCAGTATGCAAAGGTCCTATGAACAGTGAGTGGCCAAATGAATAATGAATGAGCAATAATTCACAAGACCAAGAGGAAGCAGATGTCACTTATTTATTTCATGGAAACTGATTATCTGATTAAGCAAGCCCAATTCATTAAGAGCAGAAATCAAATCTAATAGACCAACATTCACCCTAGTCCTGAAACTGCTTGGAATTTTAGAACATACAAATGATGTGAGATGTATTCCCTGTCTTTAAGGGTCCTATGATCTCTTTGAATAGAAAGGAGACAAAAATGATAAAAACCTGAAATAGAATTTAATACGAAGATATATGAGAAATCACAGACAGCCCAGCTACGATAACTGAGATACGTTACAGAAAGTTATTTATGATGGTTTTTGACCAGAGTTCAGGTCCTATCTGCCCACAGAACCATATTTGATATGCTAATTGATTTCCCTAGATAGCTTATATAACCCTATTTGTGGAATGTAATATAAGTCTTAGGACTGACAGTGATATATAACGTAGTAGCACTTACTATAGCATTTTTATTTGGATACCACAATTAATTAATGGATTAATATATTCATATATTCAACAAATATTCTGATGAGCATCACTGCATGCCAGGCACTGCAATATAGCTATGAAGTCAGATAGGCTCCTCCTCACAGGACAAATGGTCTTTTGGGTAAAACAGACACTGAGCGATCATAATAAAGGTGCCAAGTGTTGTGAAGAGGAGACTGTGGTGATGGCAGCACTGGGCAAGGGAGATGCCTGAGTAGGGCTTCTTCTTTAAGGCAGAGTTAGGCTGAGGTTGTAAGGGTGAGTTAGCTGTAAACTGGGGCTTCCCAGGCGGGGCTCAGTGATCAAGAATCCACTTGCCAATGCAGGAGAAGTGGGTTCAATCCCTGGGTTGGGGCAATCTCCTGGAGATGAAAATAGCAACCCACTCCAGTATTCTTCCCTGGGGAATCCCAAGGACAGAGGAGCCTGGAGAGCTACAGTCCACTGGGTCACAAAGAGTCAGATTTAGCGACCAAACAACAATAGATGGAAACTGGAGGCTGGAGGGAAAAGGAGGAAGAATGGTTCCAAGTAGAGGGAAGATTGTGTGTTGAGGTCAAGACTTGGGAGAAAATGTGCATAGACGCCACATGAGGAGTACAAAGAACTGTCTGGCAGCTGGAGTACTGAGAATAAAATGAGGCAGAGCTACATGTTGGAAAGACATGTAAAGGTCAAATCACCGTGAGCTTTGGAGTCAGATTGGTTTCTGTCTTAAATGCCACGGAGAGTTAGAAGTGGGGGGTATAGCCACTAATTTGCATTTGTGGAAGATTATTATAGAAAGAGTGTACAGGAGGACTCATAAGGGTCAAGAGTAACAGCAAGGAGGGTATGTATGCTCAGCCTTGTCTGACCCTTTGCAACCCCATGGTCTGTCGCCCACCAGGCTCCTCTGTCCAGGGGATTCTCCAGGCCAGAATACTGGAGTGGGTGTCATTTCTTCCCCCAGGAATCTTCCCCACCCAGGGATTGACCCCCTGCTTCCTGTGTCCCCTGCATTGGCAGGCAGATTCTTTACCGCTGGCACCACCTGGGACGCAGGGAGATCAGCGGCTAATAAGGCTACTGAGAGTGCACAGAAAGTTGATCTAAGGTATTGGCAATGGCGGTGGGTAGGAGTGCATGGAAGCAAGTCCACAGAATGGATGATGGAGATGGGTGAACTGTGGGGGGTGTGCGGGAGAAGCTGGGGCCGGATGGCCTGCACCCTCGAGATTGCAGGGGTGTCCACAATTGCCCTGTCTCCTCATCTGATCCCAGAAGTGCAGAGGGGTGGGGTGGGGTGGATTCTGTCCCTGTTCAGGCACAGGCCACAGGGCAGGAAAGGAGTCCCTGGGCAGATGGCCACAGCAGAGGCGAGGGTGGAAAGGGAACCACCCTAAGCAAAGCAGGGCCAAGGAACAGAGTGATGGGGTCCTGTCCCCAGTGGGGAGGAGAGTCCCTTGGCTAGGCCAGCAGAGAAGAAAAACAAAGAAAGAAGCCCTCGATATTAGGGACTGATTGTACAGGTAGACCACAATGTCATTACAAGCTGGTCTAACATTCAGAGCCAGGCCATTTTATTCTCCTGTTGGACACAAACAATCTCTCACTCCAGATGAGGTCATGATGAGGCATGGATCAAATGGAACAGAGTGAGACTGCTTCATGCTTCTATCTTTAAAAAAAAAAATGTCATTCAGTTGTGTCTGACTCTTTTGAGACCCTGTGAACTGTAGCCTGCCAGGCTTCTCTGTCTGTGGAGATTCTCCAGGCAAGAATACTGGAGTGAGTTGCCATTTTCTTCTCCAGGGATCTTCCCAATCCAGGGATCAAACTTGGGTCTTCTGGATTGCAGGTGGATTCTTTACCTTCTATCTAAGCACAGACCAAAAAAAAAAAAAAAAAAGCTTATTGTGCTACCCACTAAACACCCAAACATAGAAATGGTCTCTTTTTCCAGCAACATCCAATCTGCCGCCAGCTCTGCCTCCTTAGATCCTCTTACCAATCACCCAATCCAAGTCTAAATCTTATAACATGTTCTTTCTGACTCCCTCTTGCTGAGACTCCTTTGCTCCCTGGTCCCCCATGTCCTGTGCTCTTCAGCACTGCAGTGAGGAGGCATAAACACAACCTGGTCAGCTGCAAAGGGGGTCCTGGTGGTCTTTGGCTGAGGGCACCGACAGGAGGTTAGGAATTCATAAATCGGCAGCTGCCTGCCTATATGTGACTCATCGGCATTTTAGTGCGGTGGAAAGGCACACCATGAACATTTGCTAGACAAACAAGCAAGCACTTACAGAAATGAAGAAAAGACCTTTGCAATAATCCACCTGCTTGCAATCATTCTGACCAGTCTCTTGTAAAAGAAACCAGGGGGAAAATGAAAACAAAGACAAAAGCACAATCCCCAGAAGATTTATGAGCAATGCCACTTAAGTCACAACAGTCTTTTTTTATTTTTTTTCACTTTGATTTTGTTCAGGGAACTTTTAGCTTTACTCATCTTTAATTACCTCAATTTCATGCTTAACTCAGGCACAGAAGAGATCTGTTTGTAATTTCAGATGAGAGAAAATGAAATTCCCCTCAGCAAAGTCAAATTTTAAAATTCAAGAGGAAGAACAATGTGCCAGTTTGCGGGGGAAAAAAAAAATCAACTTTACATTTCAAGGTAATTCAGTGGTAATGCAATATTAAAGAGCTCAAGTTTTGTTTTGAAAACAAAACAAAATTCAACAGAGAGAGAGTGTTAAAATGTTTTTTCCTCTCTCTTGTTTAATTGTGATAAGAACATTTGAGCCGAGATCTACCTTTTCAACAAAATTGTTTGTGTACCATACAGTTTTAGTAAGCACAATGAAGTGAAGTGGTAGTCTCTCACTCATGTCTGACTGAGACCCCATGGACTGTAGCCCACCAGGCTCCTCCGTCCATGGGATTCTCCAGGCAAGAATTGCCAGAGTGGGCTGCCATTTCCTTCTCCAGGGGATTTTCCCAGCACAGGGATCGAACCCAGACCTCCTGCATTGCAGGCGGATTCTTTACCGTCTGAGCCACCAGGGAAGCCCACATGCAAATCTCCAGGACTTAGTCAGTTATGTTGCATAACTGGAACTTTACGCCTGAACACTGGCTCCTCCGTTTCACCCGCCCTCCTAGACTCTGGCAAGCACCATTCTACTCCCTGCGTCCATGTGTTTGACTAGTTCAGATGCCTCATGTAAGTGGGGTCACACAGCATTTGTCCTTCTGTGACTGACTTATTTCAGTTAGTAGAGTGTCCTCCAAGCTCACCCATGTTGTGGCAAATGGCAGGATTTCCTTCTTTCGGGCTAAATGACGTCTCATTGTAATGAACCATGTTTTTTTAACCCAGTCATCTATCAGTGGACATGTAGCTTGTTCCCACATCTTGTGTGTGTATTCAATTGCTCACTAGTGTCCAGCTCTCTGTGACCACATGAACTGTAGCCTGCCAGGCTCCTCTCTCCATGGAATTTTCCAGGCAAGAATACTGGAGTGGGTTTCCACTTCCAACTTCAGGGGATCTTCACAACCCAGGGGTTGAACCTGTGTCTCCTGTATCTCCTGTGTTGGCAGGCAGACTCTTTACCACTGAGCCACATGGAAAGCCTGTCATGTACGTGAGAGTGCAAATATTTCTTTGAGATTCTCATTTCAATTCTTCTGGATATATACACAGAAGTGGGATTACTGGGTCATACCAGGTGGCACTATTGGTAAAGGACCCACCTGTCAATGCTGGAGACATACAGGAGACCTGGGTTTGATCCCTGGGTCAGGAAGATCCCCTGGAGAAGGAAATGGCAACCTCCTCCAGTATTCTTGCTTGGGAAATCCCATGGACTGAGGCGCCTGGGGCTACAATCCATGATGCAGCAAAAAGTCAGACACAACTGAGCATACACACACACACACACACACACACACACACAATGACTCTATTTTTAGTTTTTTGAGGAACATCTATACTGTTTCCCATAGAGAGTGCACCAATTTAGGTTGCTACAACAGTAAAAATGATTTCCACCTTTCTCCCATCCTTTCCAACACTATTCATATTATATATATACGTATATATAGTAGTCATTCTAACAGGTATGAGGTAATAACTCATTGTGGTTTCAATTTGCATTTCTCCATGGTTAGTGATGTTTGGCATCTTCTTGTAAACCTTTGGGCATTAGTATATCTTCTTCGGAGAAATGTCTATTCAAGTAAGTCCTTTACCCATTTTAAAATTAGGTGTGTGTGTTTTTGTTTTTTTTTTTAGCTACTGAGTTTAAGGTGTTTCTTATATATTTCAGATATTAACTCCTTATCACTTATTTTCTTCCATCCATCCCATAGAAATGCCTTTTCATTCTAATTGTTCCCTAGACTGTGCAGAAGCTTTTTGTTGTCCCTAGAAGGTGGAACATTAGCAAATATTCATATTTTTCTTTAGTTTCTCATATTTTTCAAATGTCAAAAAAGAACAATAATTATTTTATAATTAAAAGAAAACAATAGTAATTCAACCTAACTAAGAGAAGCCAATTCCTGAAGCTAAGTGGAATGAGAAATACAGCAATTGTCTGAGCCTTGATAAAGGTTATTTGAGGAAAAAGGAAAGATTTGGACTTACATCTGTGGTTACTTATATCAGTCATGTTCACTCAATTCTTCCTCTCTTCTACAGTTTATTTGATGCTGATGAAGTCAATACCTCGAAGACCAAGAAACCACCTTCTGAAGCTTTTGATAAATCTCAGCTTGCCAACTTAATTTTCTAAGTTTGGGAAGGGAAATAGTGAGAAAATGAAAATGTGCACAAAGTTACCAATTCTTGTGCATTATGGATGATAACATTTAACTGTTTCTATGAGAGGTGACACAGAGATGATATTTTGCATTTTTAATATACTTCCTATATTTGTTGAGAGAAGCCAGTATAAACAGATGCATCTCCTGAAAGAGGACGCTACTACTGATCTTTCTCTTTACTGTGAAAACTCCCAAAGTTTATGAAGAACACAGAAACAAAAACAGCTGAAAGCAAGAGATGTGGTTTTTTTTTGTTTGTTTGTTTTTGAGAGCCATAGCTAAGTTTTTCTTTTGTTACTGAAATATGAGTCAGATTAGGATCATGAAATTCATAAAGAGCACAGTGAATAAAAGAATGACTAGTCCATGTGGAACGGAAGATGTCCGTGCAGGCTGGCGGGCTTTGTTATTCTGAACTTAAGAGAAAGATGGGCACAGTGATGTTCTCATTTCAGAAGATTCTACACCAAAACAGTGACATCCTAATTAAGACATGTCTGTCTTCGTGTGCTTTTCTATACACTCCGTCAGTGGCTTTCAACTGTGTTTTTTAGCTCTGTGAGAACTCAACCTCAAATTCTCAAAACTCCTTTTTATCGTCTTTAAATATTTATGTGGTATTCAACACTTTCTGGAAAGCTGTGTGTCTACCTCAAATCAAATACCAAGTTGTAAGCTAAAAAGTCTGGAAACCGCTGTCCAGGGGGATCAATTCAGGAGGAAATATGTCTCACATAACCTGGAAGAGCAGCAGGACTAACTCGTTGCAAGCCAAAGTGCTGTTGGTGTGAGACTACAGAAAATCTTAAGGATAAAGGGGATTTCAGGGGCACAGCTGCAGTGAGTCATCCATATTCAAATGAAAGCTTCTAAGTTGTGTATAATTAATAATTTTTGAAGGGGAGGCATGAGGCTTGGGAATTTTTTTTGCGGCTTCTGCCCTTTCGATATTTTCTGCAACCATCTGGCATTAATGATGATGAACTCTACTTGCCGTGGTTATCACAACCCTATCAGAATTATAAAACAGTACATATCAAAATCCACCTGCCAATGCAGGGGACATAAGAGACTCAGTTTCGATCCCTGGGTTGGGAAGATTCCCTGGAGGAGGAAATGGGCAACCCATTCCATTATTCTTGCCTGGAGAATCCCATGGGCAGAGGAGCCTGGCTGGCTACAGTCCAGGGGGTGGCAAAGAGTCAGACACGACTTAGCGACTTCACACGGGGAACCAAGATCCCACATGCCCTGCGGTGTGGCCAGAAAATAAAAATAATGAAACACCCACCAAGCTTAAGAAATGGAATATACCAAATGTTGTGATTGTTGCTTGACTTTTATATTAGAAGCATGTTATCAAATGAGGTATGTTCTCTCACTCACAGAGCATGCTTCTAAGAGGGTTACTGCTACATCAAAGCATTGTAAAACATGACCAAGGCGTGAAAATTGTCTCCAAGTTGGGCTGATGTCTACTCTCTCTGATATTCGGAGAGTGTTCATGTTGCCTCGTGTACTCTTATCAGATTTTCCTTTGTTTCCCTGGTTTGTGGGAGGTGAGATGGCATTTTACTGTGATTTTATTTTGCTTCTCCTTGACTGCTAATTCAATTAAGCATCTTTTCATTTGCTTACGAACTGCTCAGTGTTCCTTCTTCCATGAAGCGTCTTTTGTTCTTTCTCTTAGTTTGACTTTTTATGGTTGATTTACACAAGCCTTTGCCACGTTTGATTTCTCATCTTTGACAGTTGTGTGTTTTGCAAATAATCTCTCCTAGTTGGAGGCTTATATTTTTATTCTCCTTACGATGTCTTTGATGATAATCAATTTCAGATATAAATGCTGACATTTTTTTACTCTTTTCCTTTATATTCTGTGCTTTTGTAAAAGGTCTTAAATGCAATATTTTTATGACTCAAGGGCATACAAATATTCTCCTATATTGTCTTGCAAGCATTTCAGAGTTTTGCTTTCCAGATGTATGAATTGGCACTGAATTTTATGTATGGTGTGAGTCATAGTTCCTGGTGTGGTCTTAATTCATTTTTTCCCACTTGTAAAATCAATATCCTGAACAGTCCATCTTCTGCCCACTGATCTGCCAAGGCAAATATCAAGTTTCCACATACATTTGGAAATGTTTCTGGGCTCCCTGTCCTATTTCACCGCTTTGTTTACCTCTTCTTGTGTCAGTAGGCCACTCTGAATTATCATCTCTTTCTTTTAATGTGTTTTTTAATGAAAATTTTAAACAGTGTAAAATTTTATTGCATTTTTTTTTGGCTGTGCTGAGTCTTCGTTGCTGCATGCTGGCTTTCCCTAGATGGAGTGAGTGGAGGCTACTCTGGTTGTGGCGCTCTGGCTTCTCACTGTGGTCGCTACTCTTGCTGTGGAGCACAGGCCATAGGCGTGGGGGCTTCAGCAGCGTCAGCACGTGGGCTCAACAGTGCAGGCGGAAGCTGTGTCCCCTGCATTGGCAGGTGGATCCTCAATCACTGGACCACCAGGGAAGTCCAAACATGTCTTTTAAGTACTGATGCCTCATAGCACAAAAGCCTTTCTCCTTGAGAGGCAGTTTCCACGCCCCACCTCTCTCCCATATTTTAACTCCACAGTGAGATGGTATTATTATTGTTGCTGTTGTTATTATTTTAGTCAATATTGCTTAGTTTTTCCCTTAGCCTTACCAGCTTTTTTTTTTTTTTTTTCCTCACCATTGTCTCCTGAATTTCAGACTTTGCTTCCAGAATCATCTTCCTTCTTCCTGAAGAAGTATCATTTTAGAAGTTCTTTTAGTGAAGGTTCATTCCTCATAAAATCAGTTCTTGTTGTTACTAATGCTGTAAATTTTGCCCTCATCCAAATAAAAACAATCATTTTTCTGGGTATTCTAGAATGATAACTATTTTCTCTCAAGATTAAAAAAAAAAAAATTTCCCAGTCTCTGTTGTTCTTGCTGCAGAGTCAGTTTGATTGTCATTCTTGTAGGTAATTTGAAACAGTTTAAAATTCATATTTACCTTGGGGTTTTTGATCATATACTTACTATAAATTAGTTTCAAACTTGTATGGGGAATATCTACATTTATACGGTTAGGCATTACCCATGGAGAGATTTTACCTGTCTATCTATGTGTCTAGCTACTAACTACCTATCTAACCAGCTAGCTATCAACTTCACCTGGGAGTCAGATTTGACATGGGTATGCATAGTATGCTTTCTCCTCAGCTTTGCCGATTTTCTTCACTGGCTGCCGTTCAGAGTACCACTTTTTTATTTTTTTGGTCTCCAATCTAGCCCACAGGTTTGACTTCTGTCCTCTACATACATAGACCTTCAAAACCTTCTTAACCATGAGGAACTTTCAGATATGCCTGTAATAAACACCTCTTGATCCACAGCACTTATTTATCTTTCCAGATTCATGATTCCTTGCAGCTCTGGTCTCGGACGATTTCCCCAGCTTTCCCAAAAGCTCAGTCATGCTTTTCAAAAGATGATGTTTACATTTTATCATGCATTTCGGGTACACTGTGCAGGGAATGTTTCTTCAGATAGAAATTCAAATGTGGTATAGGAAGAAGAAAACTCAGGTATTTTCAAATTTCTTTAATATCCTTCAATACTGCTTTCAACTCTTGACGTCCTCCCAATTTTTCTCCATTAAAGAACTGGTAAACTTCCCAGTTATAGAGCTTCCTTGGTGGCTCAGTTGGTAAAGAATCCACTTGAAATGCAGGAGACTCAGGTTCAATCTCTGGGTCAGGAAGATCCCTTGGAGAAGGAAATGGCAACCGATTTCAGTATTCTTGTCTAGAGAATCCCATGGACGGAGGAGTCTGGTAGGTTACAGTTCCTGGGGTTGCAAAAGAGTCAGACATGACTTAGTGACTAAACAGCAAACAAACAACAAAATTCCTTGTTAGTTCCAGGACCACACACATCTTGCTTCTGCCCATTGTCTCAATTTAATAGCAACTCAGTTTCCCAACTGCTAGTCTTCCTAATCTTTGCAATCATTTATTTGTTTTGCTCTTTGTTCATTTACCTCTGAATCCTTTTCCTTTCTTTCCCTGTGTCTTCTGGTGACTTTGAGTGTGATTGTTGAAATCATTAAATGAAGGTCGAACTATTGCCCTAAGACAGTCTTGGCTTAGCAGAGGAGGAAATAAACATACATATGTCTTTCTGAAGTCTTGGAAATGGCACCAGTTTCAGACAATGCTCTCTCATCTTCTCCCTCAGGCCTCTAATTCTGCCACTTCTTAGAACTGGCCACTTGAAGACAAAAAAGTAATATAGAAGACAGAAAGAACAGTAAACTTCCAAGAGGAGTAGAGACATGCCAGGGAAGCAGTAGCTGAGGCTATATCTGAATACACACATGGAAGTATAGCCATATTATGGGCTGGACAAGTATTATGTAAGCTCTACAAAGCAGGGATTTTTGATGGTTTTATTTCTAGTTCCTGGCATGTAGTAGGTACTCAAAGGATATTTGTTGAAAGAAATTTAGAAACAAGTGATGAGTATTCAGTTTGAGTGTAGAAAGATTTCTTTCATACTTGCTTTAATAATAATGCAACTATAGCATCATAATCAACCTTGAATATTCATTGGAAGGACTGATGCTGAAGCTGAAGCTCCAATACTTTGGCCACCTGATGCGAAGAACTGACTCATTGCCTAAGACTTTGATGCTGGGAAAGATTGAGGGCAAGAGGAGAAGAGGGTGACGGAGGAGGAGATGGTTGGATGGCATCCCTGACTCAATGGACATGAGTTTGAGCAAACTCCAGGAGATAATTACGGACAGGGAATCCTGGCGTGCTGCAGTTCATGGAGTCCCAAAGAGTTGGACATGACTTAGCAACTGAATAACAGCAACAATAGCATCTTAACAGAAATTCATCAGTTTAGGTAGATTGATTTTTAAAATTTATTTTGTGCAAAGAACATCAGGAACTTAATAATGTATCATATCCGCATTTTTCTGCATTATCCATGCCTGAAGTGAGCACAGTCATTGAGGCTCTGCTACCCAAAACAGACATTAATATTTATGTGGTAGCGGCTACTGGAGGAGCAGACATAGTGCCCTGGGGAAATAATTCCCTTCCTTCGGATCAGCCTTGCACCCCAGATCCTTATCAGTGAAGAAATGCCCCAGAATAGCTCATTTGTTGATTGCCACTCAAAATGTGTCACACCTTTTTCCTCTTTCTCTCATTTCTAGCTTTTCTATTATTTTTGCCAGGGCTGCCATGACTCTAACCTTTAAGTAAGGCAGGAGCTAATGAGTGTATTATTTTTTTAATCAGCTGAAGATGTTGTCACAATCTAAGTATACGTGTAACTGCGTTTTTGGTAGGTTGTTAAGTCTGTGTTGCTAAGAAATCCCATAGTGAGTTCTGATAAATTTTAAAATCCACCTACAGAATTATTTAGAACAGGGAGAATAATCATCCTTTGCTTTTAAAAATCTTGATTTTCATGCTTTGGAATTATGTAAAGCAGGAATATGTCTCTAAAATAAACTAAGGGGGTTTTGTTTGCTTGTTTTTTAAAAATAGCATTCCTATGTGTCATTTAAACACATGTTTAACCTTGTTAAAAAATATTTCAAGAGAAATCTTATGAATCCAGGAGTCCGGTGGTTCCAAGACAGGATCCCCAGCTCATATGCCTCTAGGGGTTGGGAAGGTAGGGTAAATGAGTGAAGTAGGCTAGCTGGAATGCAATTAGGGGTATAGCAGACTGGCAAACGGAAATGTGTATTCTTCAGCTGAACAGGTCCCGTCAAATCCTGCCTTGTAAAAAAAGTTGGTGACTACTGCTTGATCTTATTTCTCAAGAAAAACAAAAACCAACATTTAATGTGAATTTTTCCGCATGTAGAATGTAGAACATTAACAAACGCAATCACAAAATGGACAAAGAAGTGATCGGGCCATTCAGGGAGGAAGAAACCCAAGAGGACAGTAAACTTTTGAGAATGTGAATTTATTTTCATGGGAACTCAGAGAAAAGAACATGAAAATGACAATGGATAGCTTTTGGTCCCATCACATCTAAGGATTGCCTAGGAGTCCAGCATCCGGAACTGCCATTCACGGCTGATAGCAGTGGAAATTGGCACAGCCACCTTGAAGAGAATATGATGACATTCAATAAGATGAAATGGCACATACCATGTACAGCTCCACTTCTGAACTTATAGCTAGAGAAAGCCACACACCTTGCTACATTAAAGACAGTGCGTGAACATTTGCAGTATCATTGTTGGAGACAGCCTGAAGGTCCTGCATAAAATGTTTGGGGAAATACACTGCAGCATATCCTTAAAATAAAATGTGGTACAGCATTTTTTAAAATGACCCAAAACTACATGTAACAATATGTTAAAAATATTGTTGTTCAGTCGCTAAGTTGTGTCCAACTCTTTGCAACCCCATGGACTGCAGCACATCAGGCTTCCCTCACCTTCACTATCTCCTGGAGATTGCTCAGATTCATGCCTATTGAGCGGGTGATGCTACCTAGCCATCTCATCCTCTGCCACCTCCTTCTCCTTTTGCCTTCAGTCTTTCCCAGCATCAAGGTCTTTTCCAATGAGTTGGCTTTTCACATCGGGTGGCCAAAGTATTGCAGCTTCAGCGTCAGTCCTTCCAATGCATATTCAGGGTTGATTTCCTTTAAGATTGACTATTTTGATCTCCTTGCTGTCCAAGGGACTCTCCAGCACCACAGTTTGAAAGTACCAGTTCTTAGATACTCAGCTTTCTTTATGGTCCATATGTACTGTCTTCTTTTTAATGTATGTCCCCCTTCCTATAATTTAATTCCAGGAAGGTAGGAAACTTTGTCTCTTGTTTACTTGCTGTATCCCCAGCACCTAAAACAGCATCCAGCACATGAGAAGTACTTAATAGATACTTATTCAATAATTTAGTAAATGGTGAGTAAAAAAACCTTATAGAAAGAGTGAATAATTGACATAGAATCAGCATTTTAAAATAATCTAGGACTTCCCTGGTGGTCTAGTGATTTAAAATCTGCCTGTCATTGCAGGAGATGTAGGTTCGATCCCTGGTCTGGGAAGATTCCATATGCCACAGGGCAATTAAGCCCACACGGCACAACTCCTGAGATGGCACTCGAGAGCTCCTGCTCCACAGCAAGAGGGGCCGCCGAATGAGAAGCCCATGCATCGCAACCAGAGAAAGCCTGCACACAGCAATGAAGGCCCAGCGCAGCCAAAACTAAATAAATAAAGACAATCTACATAGATTGGAACTATGCAGATCAAATTCTCCTGGATATTGTAAAGACCTAGATTTAGATGAAAAACATCGGTTGTATAGGATAGGGAGGGGCTTCCCAATGGCTTAGTGGTAAAGAATGTGCCTGCCCAAGCAGGAAACTTGAGTTCCATCCCTGGGTCAGAAAGATCTTTGGAGAGGGAAATGGCAACCCACTACAGTAATCATGCCTGGGAAATCCCATGGACAGATGAGCCTGGTGGGCTACAGTCCACAAAGGAATCAGACACAACTTAATGACTCAACAACAAAGTAAAACAGGGAGGTATTTCAGTTCAGTTCAGTTCAGTTCAGTTGCTCAGTCGTGTCCAACTCTTTGTGACCCCATAAATTGCAGCACGCCAGGGCTCCTTGTCCATCACCAACTCTTGGAGTTCACTCAGACTCACATCCATTGAGTCAGTGATGCCATCCAGCCATCTCATCCTCTGTCCTCCCCTTCTCCTCCTGCCCCCAATCCCTCCCAGCATCAGTCTTTTCTAATTAGTCAACTCTTCGCATGAGGTGACCAAAATACTGGAGTTTCAGCTTTAGCATCATTCCTTCCAAAGAACACCCAGGACTGATCTCCTTTAGGATGGACTGGTTGGATCTCCTTGCAGTCCAAGGGACTCTCAAGAGTCTTCTCCAACACCACAGTTCAAAAGCAGCAATTCTTTGGTGCTCAGCTTTCTTCACAGTCCAACTCTCACATCTATACATGACCACTGGGAGATATTTGTTCCCATGTAAAACAAACTATTGCAAAGAAATAGAGGAAAACAACAGAATGTGAAAGACTAGAGGTCTCTTCAAGAAAATTAGAGATACCAAGGGAACATTTCATGCAAAGATGGGCACAATATAGGACAGAAGTGGTATGGACCTAACAGAAGCAAAATATATTAAGAGGAGGTGGCAAGAATACACAGAACTATACAAAAAAGATCTTCATGACCCAGATAATCACGATGCTGTGATCACTCACCTAGAGCCAGACATCCTGGAATGCAAAATCAAGTGGGCCTTAGGAAGCATCACTACGAGCCAAGCTAGTGGAGGTAATGGAATTCTAGTTAAGCTATTTCAAATCCTAAAAGATGATGCTGTGAAAGTGCTGCACTCAATAAGCCAGCAAATTTGGAAAACTCAGCAGTGGCCACAGGACTGGAAAAGTCCGTTTTCATTCTAATCCCAAAGAAAGGCAATGCCAAAGAATGCTCAAACTACTGCACAATTGCACTCATCTCACAAGCTAGCACAGTAATGCTCAAAATTCTCCAAGCAAGGCTTCAACAGTATGTGACCCGAGAACTTCCAGATGTTCAAGCTGGATTGAGAAAAGGCAGAGGAACCAGAGATCAAATTGCCAACATATGTTGGATCATCAAAAAAGCAAGAGAGTTCCAGAAAAACATCTATTTCTGCTTTATTGACTACCTCAAAGCCTTTGACTGTGTAGATCAAAACAAACTATGGAAAATCCTTAAAGAATGGGAATACCAGACCACCTGACCTGCCTCCTGTGAAATCTGTATGCAGATCAAGAAGCAACAATTAGAACTGGACATGGAACAAGAGACTGGTTCCAAATAGGGAAAGGAGCATATCAAGGCTGTATATTGTCACCCTGGTTATTTAATTTATATGCAGAGTACATCATGAGAAATGCTGGGCTGGAGGAAGCACAAGCTGGAATCAAGATTGGCAGGAGAAATATCAATAACCTCAGATATGCAGATGACACCACCCTTATGGCAGAAATCAAAGAACTAAAGAGCCTCTTGATGAAAGTGAAAGAGAAGAGTGAAGAAGTTGGCTTAAAATTCAACATTCAGAAAACTGAGATCATGGCATCTGGTCCCATCACTTCATGGCAACTGGATGGGGAAACAGTGGAAACAGTGGCTGACTTTATTTATTTATTTATTTTTTGGGCTCCAAAATCACTGCAGATGGTAACGGCAGCCATGAAATTAAAAGATGCTTGCTCCTTGGAAGAAAAGTTATGACCAACCTAGACAGCATATTAAAAAGCAGAGACATTATTTTACCAACAAAGGTCCGTCTAGTCAAGGCTATGCTTTTTCCAGTAGTCATGTATGGATGTGAGAGTCGGACTATAAAGAAAGCTGAGCGCCGAAGAATTGATGCTTTTGAACTGTGGTGTTGGAGAAGACTCCTGAGAGTCCCTTGGACTGCAGGGAGACCCAACCAATCAATCCTAAAGGAAATCAGTCCTAAATATTCATTGGAAGGACTAATGCTCAAGTTGAAACGCCAATACTGATGCGAAGAACTGACTCATTTGAAAGACCGTGATGCTGGGAAAGACTGAAGGTGGGAGAAGGGGATGACAGAGGATGAGATGTCTGGATGGCATCACTGACTCAATGGACATGAGTTTGAGTAAACTCCGGGAGTTGGTGATGGACAGGGAGGCCTGGCATGCTGCGATTCATGGGGTCGCAAAGAGTTGGACACGACTGAGTGACTGAACTGAACTGAAAACAAACTAGCATACAGATATTTAATTGATCAAATATTCAACATCTGTTAACTTGCATGCCATACAAAAAGTTAATGTTGATAGATTACTTTCAGAGTAGGGTATAAGAGAAAGCTGTTTAATAACACTGACACTCAGGCCATTTTTATGTCCTTTGGGGAGAATAATAAAATAATACCTGACTATCTTCTCACTTTACCATGTGTCTAACTTATACTGAAGTGAAATAAGAATTTAAATATCTTCCTGAAAATTAACTGTCCTTAGCTTCCTAAGATTATCCAATCATTTTTTGGTAACTATACTCCTGCCTCTTCTTTTGAAGAATTATCCGTATATTTAATTTTATTGATATTTTAATTAAAGATACAATGAATCTAGAGAAAAGTAAGTGAATATAGAGTTTAACAAGTATTGGAGACAAGTCCTGATGAATTCCCTAATATACTTTTCCTTTCCTCTGTCTAATCCTGGTCTTTCAGGTTTTTCTCCTTTTCTCCTTTACATTAGTGTGTTGTCTTTGTTCATCAGGCTTCCCTCAAAACTGATCCCATCTAGGGTTCTCTGGTGGCTCAGTGGTAAAGAACCTGCCTGCCAATGCAGGAGATGTGGATTGGATTCCTGGGTCAGGAAGATCCCCTGGACAAGGAAATGGCAACCCACTCCAGTATTCTTGCCTGGAGAATTCCATGAACAAAGAAGCGCAGGCAGCTACAGTCCACGGGGTCTCAAAGAGTCAGACCTGACTGAACAACTAATACTTTCACAGAGTTGGACACAACTTCACAGCTGAGCAACAACAAAGGGAACGAGATACATGCTCTTTTCTTTAAATCATAACTTATCACTTTTATTAAATTTCTTTAAATATTATCATTAAAATTTAAGCCAAAAACATTATAGAAATCATTCTAAGCCAAAAAAGAAAATAAGTTATTCCCAGAACCTCTTGAAAACTACCGTAAAGAATTTGAGAAAACTTTGGAAGACCACATACACACAAGCATACAAACTAAGTATAATAACACGGAAGAGGTATGCATTTGGGGAATTTTTACACTTTATTCAAATAGAAGATATTAAATGTATTCTTAACATCAGTAGAATAGTTTGAAAGGATTAGTATAATTAATTGTGCTTAATCAGTGTTAGAAACATAAAACACATGCTCTTTTAAGGAAGGTTCCAAACTTTTTCTTCCCCTCAAAGCCTCTCCCCAGGGTCTTGAACACTGAAAGAGCTCAATCAATGTGTGTTAAATACAGAGAAATGGAAGTGGAGTTGTATTAACAGATGGTAAGGACACAGGAATAGGTAGGCTTCTGTACATGCCCCAGATAATGAAGCGAATCATTATAAGTGCTGAAATAGGTGCAGACAGATTGTATGGTGATCAACCCTCCCTCCTCTATATTTTAATGCTTAAGAACGGGACATTTGATATTGACATGTTCGACTTTATGAAGATGTAATCATTGAAATGAACGAGTTAATGAGGCAGAGAAAGAATGAAACAAGAGCAAGGCTTTTATAGCATCTTTGCATCAATAGCCAAGCCACGATGGGAAATGCTCCTACAACTCAGGAGACAAGAAATGCAGTCAAGTGCCAAGCCTTATTAAATGGCTGCAGTCTAATGTGATAATTAAGGGAACAACATGGCTACTTTCTTTTTATTCTCCCTTTTCCAAATTGCCCATTTCTGATTGCAATATCTCTTGTCTCTGTAGGAAGGGGAAACAAACCCTGTGTCCTCAGACATAGTAAGGGAACAGCACCCTCGAGATCTCCATAGAGTGCAACAGCTTTCTAATGTCTACCTTGAACTACTGCTTTAGATGCAGAGAAGAGCAAATATCTTAAAAAGCACGCACCGACTTGCCACCTAAAGCTAATTTGAAAGTTTGATGGATCTTATCCCAAAGAAGAAATAATGCAAAAAGTTGCATTGTCTATCTAGTCCTGAATTCATTTATAGAATGTTCTCTTCTGAAGACTTCATAGCCAAGAAAGTGTGTCTTTGTGCATTTTGTCAATGGATACTGTTGAAACCACACACACACACACACACACACACACAAGCAGTTCCTTGGCTGACGATCTCAGCATATTAGAAGATGGGAGAAAATATAGCCTTCTCCCAAGTTCTACTAAGCAGAGGGACCCAGTCACCTAATGAAAGATTTACAAATGTCTTTAATGCCTAGGCTTCTGAATGATATTTCAAGAAAAATGAAATGATATAATGAATAAAATGTAGGACAGGTAGCAAATATTTGAAACCACATAAATAAAAACGTAAGGATTCATTATTGTGCAATAATATCTCTAATCATTGTTTTGTGATTCAGAATTTCATCATCAAATTCATAAGATCAAGGCAAACTTTGCATTCACACTTGCTTATGGATCGTTTGCCCTTCCCTTAATGCAGTTCCTTCTATTTTGTAAATTCCTCTACTGAGATTTTAAAAGGTTATTAATTTTTCAAGTATATTATTCATTTCTATATAAGTGAAAGGGAAACAGAAACAGGGAAGACATCAAATTAAGAATACAAAAGAGACACAGTCCACAAAGGAGGATGCTAATTAATAAGAAAAATAAACTTAGATAGAATTATAAATCAGAGAGTAGTCCCGATGCTCACTGATATGAATTCAATGGTATCATTTATTTGGTAATCATGAGAGGTACTGAGTGTTAGATACTAGGAATGGAGATACCAGCTCACACTCAAGCATGCATGGCATAGCTCAGAGCTGGGATATGCCAGGGTGGTTGTATGCTGTGTGTGTGTGTTAGTTGCTCAGTTTTGTCTGGCTCTTTGTGACCCCATGGACTGTAGCCCACCAGGTTCTTCTGTCCATGGACTGCTCCAGACTAGAATACTGGAGTGGGTTGCCAGTTCCTTCTCCAGGAGTTCTTCCCGACCCAGGGATCGAACCCAGGTCTCCCACACTGCCGGCAGATTCTTTACCATCTGAGCCACCAGGGATGTTTGTTAGATATTGTCATATAAAAACTACCTCCGAATTTAGTGGCTTGAATCAGTTCTATTCCCTCTCTTCCCAAGGGTCATCAGGATGGCTGGGTGATTCTTCTCGACACTAGCTCACAATAACATCAGCTTCCTGTCAGCAGGATGATCTTGCTGGTTTTCTTTAGATCCTTTCTGGGGCCTTGGATGGGTCAGCTGAGCTCACTTGACTCTGCTGCATGTGGCCTCCCATCTTCCAGCAGACTAGCCTGTTCTTGTCAAGACAAGAGCTCATCACGAGATGACGAAGCAAAGGGAACAACGGAGTCCATGTCCATCAACATGTCCATGTCCTCTTGGGACTAAACCTAAAGTTGGCATTGTATGCATTTTCTTCCACAGTCTCCTGGTAAAAACAGATCAGTGGATCAGTCAGGCCAGAGAGTAGAGGGATAGACTCCACCATTGAAGGGAGAGACTGCAAAAATCACATGGAAAGGGTACACAGAAGAAAGTTTGGATAATTGGGGCCACACGTGGGTTTTGCTTGGGGGTAGGGAGGAACATAAGGGAAGTGTAATTTGACTTCAAACCACCTCAACTAATGCAATTCGCCTGCAAAGCACACCGATATCTTCCCTACCATCCAGGCAACAATGTCTTCAGGACCGCAAAGAGAAGCCATATCAGGTATCACCAACCTAGGGGAACAGCAGCCAGCACTAAGGCATCTGAGCGTAGGCAGGGAGTGCTAAATTCCAGTGCTAAGCCAGACCTTTAGACCAGCACCCGGCTGAGCCAATTGGTGGAGTGCAGGTGGCAGTTCTCAGTAAACTGTGTTTTATTGCAGCAAAGTTTTGGCTTACTTGAAGGACTGTTGATCCCTTCCAGAAAATCCAATCGTTTCCAAGCCACATTTTTATTTGACTCTAGTCAGTTCTTGCTTCCCTGTTGAGGAAATCCCTCTGGTTTCCTCCACTACACACATACTGATCCATTGTTGCATTTTCAACATAGGTGCATCTGGCTGAGAGCGAATATTCAACAGCGAAAGAAATGAGAGTCAGACTCCTTCTCCTCTGATTACATGATGGATCAGGAGGACACCCACCAGCGGTTTTATTCATTACTGAATACTAAAATCAAAGGCCTTTAATATGCAGCAACAGTGTTGTCCAAATTGAAGCCCATCTGTGCCCCCTTGTAGAAGTTTTCATAGCATAATAAATAGGCAATTTTAATAAAATGATTATTCTTTCAGTCTGCCCCCAAAGGACTGACTGAAACTTCAACATTACTTTAATGTCCCTTGGAAACTCTCCTCAATTTAAATCTTTCAAAACTAGACCCGGCTGACCATGGGTGATGCAGTCACCAACTGAAAAGAGTCACCTGCTAATCTAATGCGGCCCAGAGTGTCTGTCCTCAAGACACAGACCCTTTTTCTTTCTCCCACTTGCCTAAACAAGGTTTCTAATAGCTCCATCAGCCTTTATTTATTTATTTATTTTTTTCTGATAAAAACCTGTGTAAGATTGCAGTATCTCTGGCTGCAGAAATGCTGCCTTTTTAATCCATGTTTCCTTCTCCTGTCAAATAATAGTGGGAGTTTTTGCTGTTATTGTTGTTCAGTCGCTAAGACATCTCTGACTCCATGTGACCCCATGGACTGCAGCACTCCAGGCTTCTCTGTCCTCCACTATCTCCCTGAGTATGCTCAAATTCATGTCTATTGAGTCAGTGATGCCATCCAACCATCTCATCTTCTGCTACCCACTTCTCCTTTTGCCTTCAATCTTCCCCAGCATCAGGGTCTTTTCCAAGAGTTGGCTCTTTGCATCAGGTAGCCAAAGTATTGCAGTTTCAGCTTCAGCATCAGTCCTTCCAATAAATATTCAGGGTTGATTTAGAAATGGGGAACATAATCTGAGTGTGTGGTTCACAGTCTTCAGGAAACTTAAGGGGCAACAAAGCTCTGCTGCTTTAACTCCATCTCGGTTGCTTTTAATGATAAGACTTAGAGAGCTGTTCGGAGAAGGCAATAGCACCCCACTCCAGTACTCTTGCCTGGAAAATCCCATGGACAGAAGAGCCTGGTGGGCTACAGTCCATGGGGTCGTGAAGAGTCGGACACGACTGAGCGACTTCACTTTCACTTTTCATTTTCATGCATTGGAGAAGGAAATGGCAACCCACTCCAGCGTTCTTGCCTGGAGAATCCCAGGGATGGGGGAGCCTGGTAGGCTGCCGTCTATGGGATTGCACAGAGTCGGACACGACTGATGTGACTTAGCAGCAGAAGTAGCAGCAGCAGCAGCAGCAGCAGAGAGCTGTTCAGTTCCTCCCTCTGCCCACTTACCAAATATCTTTTAGTATCAAGTCCCATCTCAAATGCCAAAATATTCTCCAACATTCTTTCATGGTTGAGGGGAGGAAGCAAGAGGTCTTAATAGAGTATGGGTTCTGGAAGAGCAAGACAAATCTGCATCGAGCCTTTGAGAAGTTATGTAAACCTCAATAAGCTTTGTTTTCTTCATATTCAAATGAACTTTAAAATGGTATCTACTTCTTCAGATTGTTTTGGAAATTAAGTGAGTTAGGACATGTCCCATTTGTAACATTCAGCCTTGGGTACACTTCAAGTATTATTATTAGTGTAGAATAATAACTCACTCAATCTTAGATCGGCCTTAAAAATAAATAGAATGTGAGACTACCTAGACTTACTATAGCTCTTATTCAAGTACTGTTACAAGCGCTTTCAATATGTTAGCTCATCTATATAAGTTGCTTTTACATATCAACTCATTTAGTACTCATAACAGTACCATGAGTGATGTACTTTAATTATTGTAAAAATAACAACAGGGAAACTGTGGCACCCTGGACATGGAAGGAACCTAGATATCCACCAACAGATGAATGGATAAAGAAGATGTTGTACATGTATACAATGTAATACTACTCAGTCATATAAAGAACAGATTTGAGTCAATTCTAGTGATGTGGATGAACCTAGAGCCTATTATACAAAGCAAAGTAAGTCAGAAAGAGAAAAACAAATATAGTATATTAACACACATATATGGAATCAACAGGCTTTCCAGGTGGCACTAGTGGTAAAGAACTTGCCTGCCAATGCGAAGTCTAAGAGATGCAGGTTCAATCCCTGGGTCAGGAAGATCCTCTGGAGGAGTGCAGGGCAACCCACTCCAGTATTCTTGCCTGGAGAATCCCATGGACAGAGGAACCTGGAGGGCCACATAGGTGCATAGGGTCCCAAAGAGTTGGACAGGACTGAACCGCCTTGGCATTCATGCAATCTAGAAAAATGGAATTGATGAACCTATTTGCAGGGAAGGAATGGAGATGCCCATGTGGAGAATGAACTTGTGGCCACAGTGGGGGAGGGAGAGAATAGGACAAATGGAGAAAGTAGCATCAACATATATGCAGTAGCATATGTAAGATGGATAATTGGTGAGAAGGTGCTATGTAGCACAGGGATCCCAGGGAGCACAGGGAGCACAGGTCGGCTCTGTGATGACCATGAGGGGTGGGAGGGGGCAGGGGAAGGAAGCTTTGGAGGGAGGGGAAAGGAGAGGGGACGGAGGGAGGTGATGCATGTATAATTATGGCTGATTCACACTGCTGTGCAGCAGAAGCCAACATAACATTATAAAAATTAAAAACCAAAACAATTTTAAAAAGTAGAAAGGAAAGGGGAAAAAAGAGAGGTTGTATGACTCAGCTCAGGTCACACAAGGAGAAAACCCAGGCTGTCTGGTTCTAGAGGCTATACTTTCAATTTGTGATACTGTGAGTTTCTGAAGAGAAATTGTCCTTCAGGGAAGGAGGAAGCTATAGTTATTAGACATTTCTCCAGCGGTTACATAGCTCTAATTAGATGTATGGCTTGTTGACTGAGTTGGTATTTCAAAATATTTTCCTTCCTCCTTTGAAAATAAAATCCTCAGGGGCAGAGACAATGTGTATTGTTTTCCTTGAGCTGTAGCACAACTGTTCTGTAAGCTGCAGGTCCACGGGAGGTCTTATTGTCTGGCTTTTTCGGTCTTTCATTTTCCCAGAGGGCTTCTAGGAACTCTAAGTGGGTCCCAGGAGCTGAAGGTTGAAAAGGCCCCGAGGTTGGGCCTCCCCCCAACCTTGAAAAATTCTTGAAAAATTCTCATGAACACTTCCCAGGCAGCTAAGCACTTGTCCCTGTAAAGGAATCCTAACATCTTGGAAAACAGCACACATTTCTGGAAAGATCTGAAATGATGGCGCCCACGGCTGCCAGCTGCCTGCTTGGTGGTGAGCCCAGAACTGTCTGGAGCTCCACTTGCCACAGTCCATGGGCTCCCTGGATCACGGTTCAGATGGCTCTGAAAGCTTGACAGGTGAGACTCAACTTCAAGGGAAGGTGAAGAGAGCTCAGTGGGAAGTACTGAACAGTCTTTTCTGATCACCAGGATACTTTCCCTTTGAAGATTTTGAGAAATGTTTTAAAATTATACTTTGTAGGCAAAATGTTGCCCTCAATTGAAAACTGGGGATATTGCAGAGGCTACATAATGTACAGGTTTCCCCGGGGGCTCAGGGGTAAAGAATCTGCCTGCAATGCAGGAGCCGTGGGTTCAGTTCCTGGGTCCAGAAGATCCAATGGAGGAGGGCACAGCCACCCAACTCCAGTATTGTTGCCTGGAGAATCCCATGGACAGAGGAGTCTGGTGGGCTACAGTTCCTGGGGTTTCAAAGAATCAGACATAACTGACGCGACTTACCACACACGCACACATACAATGTACATTTGTTTAATGGCTAAAGATAAACATAAAACAGAAACCCTGCTATTTACTATCCCAAAAACTCTACATAAAATAAAACTCATGCTATAAAATGAATTTAATGTATCAAGTCAAACCTTTCCCGGCTCGGGTTTTTCCCTATAGCACATAGCATGTATGAAGTAGAATGTGTTCTTGAGGATTTGAGTTACATTCTGGTTTTTAAAGTCTGTGTGGTTGTCCTGCTTAACAGTCTGGGAAAGTGGGTTCAGACCCAAGCTCCACTTCTAATTATGTGTGTGACACTGTGAACGTTATTTAGGCCTTTCTTAACCTCAGTGTATTCCATGTGTACAATGAGGACAGTGATATTTCCACCTGTTAGGATTATTTAGAGGACTGAATCAGAAATGATATACAAGGCACGTAGCACCTAGCAGTTACTCGATTAAAGCATATCACTATGGACATGAGTTTGAGTGAACTCCGTGAGTTGGTGATGGACAGGGAGGCCTGGCGTGCTGCGATTCATGGGGTCACAAAGAGTCGGACACAGAACGACTGAGAGACTGAACTGAACTGATACAGTATGTCAGTTCTGGTCATTCATAAGAATCTAAACACCACGGAGACAGAGACTTCATTTCGTTCACTGATACACCAGCATGTAGAACAAACATTACCAGGCACATACGAGTAGTTCAGAAACTGGCCAAGTGTTCAAAACAATTTGAGAAAATGTACAGCAGCTTGGTAGCAAAGACTGAATGGTATATTAAAAGCATTCTTTATTCAACAAATAGCACTGCTTTGGGCAAGCGAGATTTTGCCTGGTTCTGTGAGGAAGAGAAAGATGAATGAGTCAAAGTTGACTCTAGAAAGGTTTAGAATTCATCAGAACTTGATTAGAAAGTCTGGTTTTAGGACCATGTATTTGAATGGACATATGTGTTTTCTTTAATCTTTGTTTAGATTGGAGTATAGTTGATTTACAATGTTAGTTTCAGGTGTACTGCAAAGTGATTTAGTTATATATACACATATCTGGGGCTTCCCTCTTGACTCAGATGGTAGAGAATCTGCCTGCAGTGCAGGAAACCTCAGTTCGATTCCTAGGTTGGGAAGATCCCCTGGAGAAGGAAATGGCTACCCACTCCACTATTCTTACCTGGAGAATTCCATGGACAGAGGAGCCTGGCATGCTACAGTTCATGGGGTTGCAAATAGACAGACATGACTGAGAAATGTTCACTTTTCATACATATATCTATTCTTTTTTAGATTATTTTGCATATAGTTTTAAACAGAGTATGGAGTAGAGTTCCCTGTGCTATAGAGTAGGTTCTTGTTGGTTACCTATTTTACATATAGTGGTGTGTATATGTCAGTTCCAGACTCCTAAATATGTGTTTTAAAATGTTTATTTGAGCAGAGTTTGGAAGAAAGTTTATTATTAAGCTGAATGAAAACCCTCTTAAAGCCTTTGTTAAAAGTTGTTCTCTCTTGGTTCATCCATGTAAGACTCGATTGCAGTACTGACTGCCAGAAAAAAACCTGTGGTTCAGAAAACGGTCTCCAAAGACCAGCGTTCAATACTGGCCATTCTCAGAGTTCGTGATGTGAATTCTGAGGGTAGGTATAATATCTGGACTTAGGTGCTCTTAGCCAGATTGTTCTTTTTTTTTCCTTTTAAGAAGTTCAAGATGCTCATTCCGATTCTGGCTATGACCTGCCGGGATCTCTTACCCAAAGCAGATACTAACATCTGTTGCTCTCACCTGGGATGCCTCACACTGTACAAGCCATATTAGTTGTCAAGATTGGACAAATGACTCACCATGTTTATCTTTCTACTAGCTTCCGAAGTTATGTGGCTGATATTAAAATGTCAGTTCCTTGACCTTTAGATGCGAGAGGAGCCTCAGAGGATGTTACCAGCATTTGAAAGCAAGCTCTGAAAACTTGGTACCAGAAAGAAACATTATTTGCAGTTAAACAGTCTTTGGAATTGGTGTGTACAATTTTAAAAAGCACTCTGGGTTCTTGGAAGTTTAGCTGAGCAAATTTAGAGCACAATGCAAGGTAATGTAATGATTCCTTAGAATTCCAAATTTTTAGTGATAAGAGGTTTGAAAAGAAGTTCTTCTCCTGGAGTCTGGCAGGCTATATTATCCAAGGGGTGATGAAGAGTTGGACACAACTGAGCGACTTTCACTATATAGTTTTGGACTCCTTAGCCAACTAATTTCCCTAGATGCTGGGAAAGATTGAAGGCAGGAGGAGAAGGGGACGAAGATGAGATAGTTGGATGGCATCACTGACTCAGTGGACCTGACTTTGAGCAAATACTAGGAGATAGTGGAGGACAGAGAAGCCTAGTGTGCTGCAGTCCATGGGTTTGCAAAGAGTCAAACAAGACTTCAGTTCAGTTCAGTTCAGTCACTCCGTCGTGTCCGACTCCTTGCGACCCCATGAATCGCAGCACGCCAGGCCTCCCTGTCTATCACCAACTCCTGGAGTTCACTGAGACTCACGTCCATCGAGTCAGTGATGCCATCCAGCCATCTCATTCTCCATCATCCCCTTCTCCTCCCGCCCCCAATCCCTCCCAGCATCCAAGTCTTTTCCAATGAGTCAACTCTTCACATGAGGTGGCCAAAGTACTGGAGTTTCAGCTTTAGCATCATTCCTTCCAAAGAACACCCAGGACTGATCTCCTTTAGAATGGACTGGTTGGATCTCTTTGCAGTCTAAGGGACTGTCGAGAGTCTTCTCCAACATCACAGCTCAAAAGCATCAATTCTTCGGTGCTCAGCTTTCTTCACAGTCCAACTCTCACATCCATACCTGACCACTGGAAAAACCATAGCCTTGACTAGACGGACCTTTGTTGGCAAACTAATATCTCTGCTTTTTAATATGCTATAGAACAGTCTTAGGACTCTGTGGGAGAGGGAGAGGGTGGGAAGATTTGGGAGAATGGCATTTAAACATGTAAAATATCATGTATGAAACAAGTTGCCAGTCCAGGTTCAATGCACGATACTGGATGCTTGGGGCTAGTGCACTGGGACGACCCAGAGGGATGGTATGGGGAGGGAGGAGGGAGGAGGGTTCAGGATGGGGAACACGTGTATACCTGTGGTGGATTCATTTTGATATTTGGCAAAACTAATACAATTTTGTAAAGTTTAAAAATAAAATAAAATTAAAAAAAAATATGCTATCTAGGTTGGTCATAACTTTCCTTCCAAGGAGTAAGTGTCTTTTAATTTCATGGCTGCAGTCACCATCTGCAGTGATTTTGAAGCCCCAAAAAATAAAGTCTGACACTGTTTCCCCATCTATTTCCCACGAAGTGATAGGACCATATGCCATGATCTTAGTTTTCTGAATGTTGAGCTTTAAGCCAACTTTTCACTCTCCTCTTTCACTTTCATCAAGAGGCTTTTTAGTTCCTCTTCACCGTCTGCCATAAGGATGGTGTCATCTGCATATCTGAGGTTATTGATATTTCTCCCGGCAATCTTGATTCCAGCCTGTGCTTCTTCCAGCCCAGAGCTTCTCATGATGTACTCTGCATATAAGTTAAATAAGCAGGGTGACAGCATAAAGCCTTGATGTTCTCCTTTTCCTATTTGGAACCAGTCTGTTGTTCCATGTCCAGTTCTAACTGTTGCTTCCTGACCTGCTTATAGGTTTCTCAAGAGGCAGGTCAGGTGGTCCGGTATTCCCATCTCTTTCAGAATTTTCCACAGTTTATTGTGATCCACATAGTCAAAGGCTTTGGAATAGTCAATAAAGCAGAAATAGATGTTTTTCTGGAACTCTCTTGCTTTTTCCATGATCCAGCAAATGTTGGCAATTTGATCTCTCCTTCCTCTGCCTTTTCTAAAATGAGCTTGAACATCTGGAAGTTCATGGTTCATGTATTGCTGAAGCCTGGCTTGGAGAATTTTGAGCATTACTTTGCTAGTATGTGAGATGAGTGCAATTGTGCGGTAGTTTGAGCATTCTTTGGCATTGCCTTTCTTTGGGATTGGAATGAAAACTGACCTTTTCCAGTCCTGTGGCCACTGCTGAGTTTTCCAAATTTGCTGGCATATTGAGTGCAGCACTTTCACAGCATCATCTTTCAGGATTTGAAATAGCTCCACTGGAATTCCATCACCTCCACTAGCTTTGTTCGTAGTGCTTCCTAAGGCCCACTTGACTTCACATTCCAGGATGTCTGGCTCTAGGTGAGTGATCACACCATCATGATTATCTTGGTCATGAAGATCTTTTTTCTACAGTTCTTCTGTGTATTCTTGCCACCTCTTCTTAATATCTTCTGCTTCTGTTAGGTCCATACCATTTCTGTCCTTTATAGAGCCTATCTTTGCATGAAGTGTTCCCTTGGTATCTCTCATTTTCTTGAAGAGATCTCTAGTCTTTCCCATTCTATTGTTTTCCTCTATTTCTTTGCATTGACCGCTGAGGAAGGCTTTCTTTCTCTCTTTGCTATTCTTTGGAACTCCACATTCAGATGCTTATATCTTTCCTTTTCTCCTTTGCTTTTCACTTCTCTTCTTCTCACAGCTATTTGTAAGGCCTTCCCAGGCAGCCATTTTGCCTTTTTGCATTTCTTTTCCATGGGAATAGTCTCGATTCCTGTCTCCTGTACAATGTCACGAACCTCCATCCATAGTTCATCAAGCATTCTATCGGATCTAATCCCTTAAGTCTATTTCTCACTTCACTACAATCATAAGGGATTTGATTTAGGTCATACCTGAATGGTCTAGTGGTTTTCCCTACTTTCTTCAGTTTAAGTCTGAATTTGGCAATAAGGAGTTCATGATCTGAGCCACAGTCAGCTCCTGGTCTTGTTTTTGCTGACTGTATAGAGCTTCTCCATCTTTGGCTGCAAAGAATATAATCAATCTGGTTTCGGTGTTGACCATCTGGTGATGTCCATGTGTAGAGTCTTCTCTTGTGTTGTTGGATAGGGTGTTTGTTATGACCAGTGCGTTCTCTTGGCAAAACTCTATTAGCCTTTGCCCTGCTTCATTCTGTATTCCAAGGCCAAATTTGCCTGTTCCTCCAGGTGTTTCTTGACTTCCTACTTTTGCATTCCAGTCCCCTATAATGAAAAGGACATCCTTTTGGGGTGTTAGTTCTAAAAGGTCTTGTAGGTCTTCATAGCACCGTTCAACTTCAGCTTCTTCAGTGTTACTGGTTGGGGCATAGACTTGGATTACTGTGATAGTGAATGGTTTTCCTTGGAAATGAACAGAGATCATTCTGTTGTTTTTGAAATTGCATCCAAGTACTGCATTTTGGACTCTTTTGTTGACCATGATGGCTACTCCATTTCTTTTAAGGGATTCCTGCCCACAGTAGTAGATATAATGTCATCGAGTTAAATTCACCCATTCCAGTCCATTTTAGTTCGCTGATTCCTAAAATGTCTACGTTCACTCTTGCCATCTCCGGTTTGACCACTTCCAATTTGCCTTGATTCATGGACCTGACATTCCAGGTTCCTATGCAATATTGCTCTTTACAGCATCGGACCTTGCTTCTATCACCAGTCACATCCACAGCTGGGTATTGTTTTTGCTTTGGCTCCATCCCTTCATTATTTCTGGAGCTATTTCTCCATTGATCTCCAGTAGCATATTGGGCACCTATGGACCTGGGGAGTTCCTCTTTCAGGGTCCTACCATTTTGCCTTTTCATACTGTTCATGGGGTTCTCAAGGCAAGAATACTGCAGTGGTTTGCCATTCCCTTCTCCAGTGGACCACATTCTGTCAGACCCTCCACACTCAGCAACTGAAAAACAACCACGTAGGTATAAGTACTTGGGAAAGTACCCTTGGATGTGCCCTTGGATCTGCTGCAGAGAACCCGGTTTTCTTAAGAGCACCTAGGACTCTATGGATAGTATTATTCTAGGAACATCTTGATGAATAGGAAAACATTTTTACATCTCTCAAACTTGAGCTAATTAAAATGAACACGGTTGTGGCTGGGTAAAAGGCAAATGCAATTTTAAATAGTGATTAGCAAAATTTATATTCCAGGGTAAAAAATGAATATGGTCAAGGAAATGAGGCTTATCAAGTCTCTCCGCTTGCCTCACAAATCTTCTATGAATTAATAATCACTGACATTTTTATGAAACAATGGCATTCTCAGCACCAGTCTCTGCTTTCTGTATTATGACCGCCTTTATAAAGGTTTACCTCAAAGTGAGAGGAATTAAGGAGAAGTCTTCACATCATTCTTCAAACAATTACTAGGGAAGCAGCAGAAGGAAGTAAAGGTCCAACTTATCCTGCATTGAAGAATTTTGGCAACTGACATAAAAATAATATGAGTACATTAAGAAGAGAATATAAATGCCGTATAATTACAGAGAACCCAAACAAGGTGAATTATCAGGGAAGACTCCAAGCTGGAGAAACAGGCTCTGTGACAGTTGTTACTTTGTACAAGTCTCTTATTAGATTAAGGTGACATTATTGGAATTTTCTACATGCACTGAAAGTGAAAAAGTAAAAGTATTAGTTTCTCAGCCACGTTTGACTGTTTGCGAGCCCATGGACCGTACCCCGCCAGGCTCCCTCTCCATGGGATTCTTCAGGCAAGAATACTGGAGTGCTCCAAGAGATCTTCCTAACCTAGGGATCAAATCCGAGTCTCTGTTTGGCAGGTGGACTCTTTACCACTGAACCATCAGGGAGGAAGCCCCGAGAGGCTGTTACTTATAACTTTAAAGAGGAGGAACTGGAGACATTGAGAAGTTGAGTTATGTACACAAGGATATATAGCTTGGAAGTCTCAGAACCAAACAAGGATGACATGGTACTGAAAATCTAAACCATAATACTCTTTTTCTTTGTGATAGCACCTTCAACAGGAGAGATGGCAAATCTCTAACAAGTTACAATAAAGGAACAATTAGACCTTTGAACACTAGGACATTAAATGAAACTACCGGTTTTCAACAAGTAGCAGAAAGGACGTAGGCTTTGGAACCAGACAGATCTGAATTTTGGCTGCCTGCCCTTGTACTAGGCATTTATTCTATTAGTTTTATCTGTCAAACTGAGTTTTAATTTGCCAGACTATTGTAAGAATTGAAGATAATGTACTCCATTTATCTTGGAAGGTATCTGAAACCAAGAATGCCCAGTAAGTGGTCATTCTAATGAGAGGGATCTACAATTTTGTTTGTTGTAAGTAGCTTGAAACATTTATTTGAATATCTTTTAGAACAGTTATAACACCCTAAGCAAATATAGAACAAAACCTCTTCTTTTGCCAGCATTTTAACTGAAAGGAAAAACTATCTTTAAAATCTTCAGCAGCTTTGATAATTACTAAGATGTTAATTTAGTGGTTTTGAAGGACAGGTTGGGTACAGTGATGAAACAGGCATTTTTCAGGAGTTGGTCAAGTCCAGCAAAGATCTGAAGGTTTCTACTGAATTCCCAGAGAACGTCCTGAACTCTGGTCAAGAAATAGAAGAACTCGGGTCACAAGATGAGTGGGATCCTCAGGTTTTACCTTCTCTTCCTAGTAACCCTTAAACAAGGATGACTTACAGGAACAATACTGCAACCAGGTCTAGAATCATTCTGGGACATCACCATGATCAATTTCATACTTGAATGACAAGCAGGGAAGAACATGTACAATGTAATCGGAATTTTAGAGGCAGAAAGCGGAGCAAATTTGTCCTCCCTTTCCTTTTGATCTTTGATTTCATCAGCAAAAGATGTTAAACATAGCCACTGAACTTTGAATTTTAGAATTCTGGATATAATCTATTCCTTTATTTGCTTATGGTGATTGTAATTGAAACAGTTATAAAGAGTCCTAGCCCAGAGCATAAAGCCATCTCTTCTCTGTCCTCTGTGGAGATTCATTGCCACGCTGAGAATAGGGGGAGAAAAGCAAGCTCATAGTGCCTAAGGGAGGGAATTCTCAGCTCCCCATTCAGTTATCAAAGCTCAGGCAGAATGTTAAGGTAATTGGCCCAATTTAAAGCATATAATCTATTTTTCTTTATCTCCCAACCATTTCCCAGTACCATTATGTTCTTAGTCAAGGTTTTCTGAGAAATAAAGCAATTGTATTAATGATGTCAATCATTGCTGCCAGGCTGATCAATAAAAACAATGTTAACCTTACTAATTAATTGCTGGCAATCACATAACTAACTTGAAGAAACTATTAGTTGCACCAAACTGAATAAGGAAATGCTCTAAGTGATGTTTAAAATGTGCCATTTGAAAAACAAAAGATTTCAATTCCTCTCTGAAATAGAATCTTTCAACTCTAAGTGAAAAACAGTAGCCTCTTCTATTTGGTTGATGAGAATATACGTTTTCATTGCAATTATCACTCAGGGCTGCTGACAGTAAATAATGTTCACTATAGCTGTGCTATTTGTGTAGAAGTTATCTGAATAATTTTGGTCCCACAGAGTCAGGCAAAGGCAGTCCCTTTTCAGGCCCCATCATGGCTGCATAGCCACCTGGGTTATTTGATTTAGGGGACTCTGGTTTAACAACTGCGAATGGACTTCTTTGCTTGAAATGTTTTGGAAACAAAGGAATCATTTAAATATTCCTTTGGGCTTCCCACGTGGCTCAGTTCAGTTCAGTTCAGTCGCTCAGTCGTGTCCAACTCTTTGTGACCCCATGAATCGCACGTGGCTCAGTGGTAAAGATTCTGCCTGTAATGCAGGAGCCTCAAGAGACACAGGTTTGATCCCCAGGTCAGGAAGATCCCCTGGAGGTAGGAAATGGCAATCCTACTCTAGTATTCTTGCCTGGAAAATTCCATGGACAGAGGAGCCTGGCAGGCTACAGTCCATGGGGTCGGACACGACTGAGCATGCATGCATGCACCCAAATATTCCTTTAAAATGTTGATTTATTGTATTGATTTTATAAAAAATTTAGTTTTGCTCTATGCGCAGGTTTAAAATGTCATGCACTTTTTTACCCAGGTTAAGACATTATTCAGGATGGCAACTTTGGTTTCTTGACTGAAATTATTTGGTGAGCTTATTTTTCTGAGACTGCAGGCAATCTGAAATTTATGCAGTATCTCTGATTTTTTTTTTTTTAATTTAAAAAAAATCATGAGGAGTGAGTTAAATGCTGATACCCAGGCTGGCCCACTAAAGGGTTTAGCTCAGTAGGTCATGTATTAGGAAGAAAAACCTACATTTGACTGTGGTCCACACTCCAGGAATCATGACTATCAACTACAGTGGAAAGTCCAGCCCCTTCCAGACACAGCTCTCCGAATTTCATCAAATCCTAAACACCTAGGGTTGAACTCTTCCGAACACTAGACTCCAGGAGACTGAGGGGGACAGTGGGGGTCAGCAGGTCCTTTGGGAGTTTAGGGGCTGAGGAGGGATGAGAGTGGTAACAGTAACTTGCCTGTGTGCTCAGTCGCTTAGTCGTGTCCAGCTCTTTGTGACCCCATGGACTGTAGCCTGCCAGGCTCCTCTGTCCATAGGATTTTCCCAGCAAGAACACTGGAGTGAGTTGCTATTTCCTACTCAAGGGGATTGTCCCCACCCAGTGATCGAACCCCTGCCTCCTGCACTGGCAGGCAGATTCTTTACCACTGAGCCACCGGGGAAGGCTGGTAACAGTAGCAAACACCACTTAAACACAAAGAATGCCTAAAGTCAGTGTAAAGTTGGTGGCTGCCTGAACAGCAGGATTCTGGCTTCTATGGATTAAACATCGTTTCAACAGTTTGGAGATGATTTCATGGGTACCTCAAATAATCATTTGTAACTTTGTGAAGGCAGGAAATTGAATCCATGCTCTGGAAAGCTGCTGTAAACAAGTCTTCTAGCTGGTAGGTAGGCAAAGCCCTCCAACCAACATTTCCAGCTACTCTCACAAACTAAGTCTTCTAAAGTGATAAGAAAAAATTGGCTTTTCGGTATCTGCAATGTGGCAGATCTGACTCATTTTTATTTTGTTTTCACTTAATGTTTCTGAAACAAAAGTCAGTTCTTCATCCAATGATACTATACAACAATCTGGGATTTTATGAAGGTCAAACTATCTAGCCCTTATGAATCATAAGTACTGTTTTTTTTTTTTCATAGATACTCCCTTTATTAAATGTCTGGTGGTTTGTACCATCCAGAAAATACAATCTTAACAATTCTGTGGAAAATTCACCTTTTTTTATTTTTAATTGCAGTAGATTTACAATATTATACTAGTTTCAGGTGTACAGCACAGTGATTCAGTATTTTACAGATTATACTCTACCAAATGTTATTATACAATGATGGCTATAAGTCTTTATCTGATACAATATAAATCTGTTGCTGTTTTATAAATAGGAGTTTTTAATTTCTTAATCCCATACACATAATTTGTCCTATCACACTTCTGTCTCTCCTTTGATAACTATTAGTTTGTTTTCTGTATCTGTGTAGTTGCTAAGTCGTGTCCAGCTCTTTGAGACCCCATGGACTGTAGCCTGCTAGGCTCCCCTGTCCATGGGATTCTCCAGGCAAGAATACTGGAGTGGGTTGCCATTTCCTCCTCCAATAAGGACTGTTTTTAAATTTAAGTATAAGGTAAAGAATCTGCCTGCAATTCAGGAGACTCAGGTTCTATCCCTGGGTCAGGAAAATCCCCTGGAGAAGGAAATGGCAACTTACCCCAGTGTTCATACCTGGGAAATCCCATGGACAGAGGAGCCTGGAAGTCTACAGTCTACGGGGTTGCAAACAGTTGGACACAACTAAGTGACTAAGCACACACACAGACATAATTTAGTTATAATGTTGTGTTAATTTCTGCTGTACAGAGAAGTCACTCAGTCATCTGCATATATACATCCTGCAAGTATTCTTATACTATAGTTACTATTCCTGTTTTTACATCAAAGTAATGGAGGAGCACAAAAGTGACAACTGGCTGCTGAGTTTTAATCCTCCTGAGAGGGAATCAGAATTAAAATGTGATGTTAAATCAGGGAAAAGACGGATTTCCCACATGCCTTTTCAGTATGCCCTGGATGATGACAGCGATGGTATTAATTGTCAGGGACAGAAAAGTGTGAATAATTTTAGTTTCTTTTTTTCTCCACAAATAAATAAAAGTATCCCACTGATTTTTTTCTCAAATTAAAAATTAAGAGGCTTTAAGTAGGCATTAGGGAGCAGATAGAAGACATTGGCAAGTAAATTGTATTTATATGCCAATGATTAATGATACCGCCTGCCTTTCTCATTCTTACACCATGGACGATGTTGAGGTCTAGTCTAGTTTAACCTGAGGATTCATTTAACAGATATATTTGATTGCCTAGTATGTGCAAGGAATTGAATTGAACTATCAAATTAGGACATTTATCTTTCCTCAAGGACTTCACAGAAGGAAAGGCATGGATATAACTTATGATGCTAAAGCTGAAAGTCCAGTACTTTGGCCACCTCATGCGAAGGGTTGACTCACTGGAAAAGACTCTGATGCTGGGAGGGATTGGGGGCAGGAGGACAAGAGAACGACAGAGGATGAGATGGCTGGATGGCATCACTGACTCGATGGACATGAGTCTGAGTGAACTCCGGGAGTTGGTGATGGACAGGGAGGCCTGGCGTGCACAAAGAGTTGGACACGACTGAGCGACTAAACTGAAATGGAGGCGGAAGGCAGAGATGGTATTAAAAATGCAAAACAACCAGTTGGACATAGCCAAGCATCAGTCAGAATGAACAGTGCCCTAATCATACAGATGCCCGTGGTCAATGTGTTCCACCTGTAGAGGGTGAATGAATGTGCCGAATGGACTGGTGGGTGAATGTTTGTGCCAAAAGAAGGTTGAAAGTTCTCAGGAGAGGGACAGACTGTGAATTCAGAAAATTCCCTTCTGGTTGAAAGTATCAGGGAGAAATATGGGGAGCTTTGAAGAATGGGTGGTATTTGATTAAAAATTAGATATAGGAAACTGCTTGGAAAAAAAAATTTTTTTAAAGGCATGAATTCAGAAGAATTCAGGAAATTAAATTAATTCCCTGGGCCAATGAAATGTTTCAGTTTCAGTTTTCTGATTAGGGAGATATCACAGATGGAAAGAGAGCTCGGTCAGGAATTAGAAGAAATCTAAGAAGGAGGAAGACCAAGTCAGCCCCTGGGGGAAGTGAGAGGGTGCAGAGCATGCCAGGTGGCACCTGGTCTTGTTCCTGGCTTTGGAGTAACAGAAAAAAGAGAAAACTGGAAGGGAGATTAAACTGTACTATTTCTGACTCTCTAGGCAAGAATGGACAAACAAAATCACTGTATTGAAAAGAAAAAAAAAACGGAAACACTATTAAGTTGCTTCCGTGAGGCAGGCTCAGAGTTCAAATCAGAAATATGACAATTCTGGCAATAAAGAAAATCACATTTGCAGCACACTCAAGTCTGCAATGTGAAATTCATACCTATGATGCTTTTAAAGCATTTAGCTCTTCCTGAAAGGTGGCGATAATTAGTAGCCGGCAAATCTGTAAGATCTTCAAGATATCTAAATGAGATCTTCCATTTGCCAATTCAGTTCTTCTTTTTTCTTTATCTGTTTCCAATGTAGATAGAAAACATATCCTGTTCCATTCTTATATATCTTTAAAGATTTTTCTTGTTCAGGGCAAATCTTCTCTTCCTCCTCCAGCTGCCTGTTTGTCAAAATGTTATCCATTTCAGCTTCTCTACATTAAATGATCTGCAAATTTATCTCTAGAAGAAAAAGCTGAAAAGGTGCCAAGGCAATGTTGAAAAAAAATGAGGATGGCATTTCAGAGATGTTCTGTCCTATACTCACACAATTATAGTCATTCCAGCCCCATTTACTAAAACGGAAAAACAAACTTTAGGAAGCCATAGTTGACACTCATTTGGCCTTTAGGCCTCAGAATCAGTTCTGACCTTTCCTATGTTGATGAGGTTTCCATATGATTTTCTATCGCATCTGTGCTGCAAGGCTTTCTTTATGCCTTACAGTTTTACTTGGCCTTCACTTGAAAGTGAAAATATTAGTCTCTCAGTCATGTCTATTTATGACCCCACGGACTGTATCCTCCCAGGCTCCTTTGTCCAAATACCAACCTAAATGTTCGCTTCCAGTTTGAATGGGTTATTCTCCGTTCCAAGCCTCTGAGTCCTTGGTAAATTCTTAGCTGTTTCTTATTTGGCAGCAGAAGTCTTGCAATCTGGCAAAGCTGTGTGAAAACACAACTCAAATAATCCCAGGATGCGTAATGATTTTATTTTTAGTGTCTTCGGCCATTTTGAAGGAATTGAAATACTCTCACATGTTTCTGGCTAGTAATTTCCAAGTAAACTTGAGGAGAGATGGTCTTCCTTTTGTTTGGGGACAGGAAATATTTGTCTGACCTGTTTTCATCTTGATGTGAGATTGCTTCCTGAAACTTCAAAGAAATACGGCAGTGCGTGTGCATTCGTCGTGGAGAAGGCAGGCGTATGATGTTGATGGAACAAACCATGGCAATAAGTTCTCTTTCACTCTCATATAACCTAAGGAACCCCGCAAACACACACATTTGGCCTCGGAAGCACTTGATGCAAGGGAAAGAATCTACAAGGTTGAATTTCTTCCTCTGTGAGAGCCTTCATGGGACTTCCCTTTCGGCTCAGTGGTAAAAAAAAAAATTCTGCCTGCCAATATGGGAAACACGGGCTGGATCCTTGGGTGGGGAAGATCCCTTGGGAAGGGAAATGGCAACTCACTCTAGTATTTATGCCTGGGAAATCCCATGGACAGAGGAGCCTGGTGGGCTCCAGTCCATGGGGTTGCAAAGAATTAGACACTAAACTTAGAGACTAAACATCAAGGAGTACCTTCATACTCCAACTGCAGTTTCCAGCCTCACAATACTATCTCTTGAAATCAAGCTAGATGACTGCTGCTATTTATCATTTAAGCAAGAAAGGTTAATTGTCTGTGTTTTAGACCTGTTATACTTTGGGGCTCATTTTTCTATTTTGAGGATTGAATGATTGGTTCCTACAAATATACTCTGCTTCCTGCTAGACAGAAATTCTGCAGGTGGTGACAAGGTTGAATGTAATATTCCCTCTTGTTGGGGATACTTTGTTAGGAAAAACAAAAACAAAACAAAACACGAGGGGAGAAATAAGAAGAGAAAACAGAAGGTGACCAGCATTTAATAGTTTATGGTCATCGCCTTCATAGCTTTTCTTTTTTCTTTAAATTCCCCTCTTAATTTCCAGAGTGAGTTGCTTCTTCATTTTGCTATTACTAAAAACACAACAATGCAGATATGGTCCTTGAGCAGGGCCCTGGCTAATGAGCAGTGAATTGATGTGGGACTCCATCCTGAAGCTTGGTGTATAAACTAGAATAAATACCTTTAGAAACCTCACTATGCTTTGCAAAAATATGGATTTTGTTGCCTTCTCAACTTTCAGTAATTCATTGAGGGTGTAAGATTCTCTTTTCATCTGACAGTTTTCATTTCATCAAATCTTTCATAACTGTGTAGCATATGCACCTTGGTTATTCCTGGATCATTTCCAAAATACGGCTGAATGTATATCTAATTTTCTATTCTTGAAGACAGCCTGTAGGAATTCAAACATGTATTTTAACAAATGAATGATTATGGATTATTTAAATGACCAGTTTCAGCAACATTTAACTTATTGATTCAACACAGTTTTATAGTTTTAAATAACATGTGTTATTTGTTTTGTTTTACAAACAGCAAACAATCATTAAGGAAATTTGAAAAAGAAAGAATGAAGAAATTACTTTGCATGTAGCCTCACATTCAGAAATAAACACTGTTAAGTTTTTTTCAGTGTTGGTAATATTTATAACTCTTTTCACATACAAATATATTTAGAGATTTTCTCCCATTCTCCATTTTATTAAATATTTTTAAACAATTTTTTTCATGACAATAGCATTTCATCAAACAAAACTGCCTAATTCTTCTATTTGTTCTTGCTCATTTAACTAGTTCTTATTTTTTGCTATTATAATCACATTATGATGAACATTTTTATGCATATATATTTTTGTGTATATTTAATTATTTCTTTAGAAATTATAACTAGACATTCCTGAGAGTTAAATTATTGAATTTAAAATACTGACATTTTAAAACAATATGCATTGTAAATTACCCTTTATAATTTTCTCTGCCTATTAATTTCTTTGAAAGTGACTAAAAGTACTTAAAAAAAATATTTTTCCAATGGAGGAAGATTTTAATTTAAAAAAGAAATGAATTTCAGGGGCTATATTCAGTGATGATGAAATAGAAAACCCTGTAAGGTTTATTTCTAATTGCTCTCCCCTTAACAGTTTCTACCAATGTGGGTTGAATAGTTGTTCCCTGCAACAACCAAAGGTTTTGCTTTGTTATGTTTTGTTGTTGTTATTTGTTTGTTTTATATTTCAGGGGATGAATAATTCCTAATACTTCTCATATTCTCAGTGTCTCAGGCCAATAAAGTTCATAGACCCTCCGATAGCCATGATTTCTGAAAGGAATGGAGAGGCACAGCGTGTTCAAGAATTTTTCTTCCAAGGCTCTCATTTTTACCAAGTTCTGTCTAATTGACCTCAGATGCTCCCAAAGGCCTCCAAAGCTATGGGAAGATCAAATAAAAGCTCGGGTGACAGATTACAAGGAACTCTGCCTTGTGCTTTCATCTATTGTCACACCCTGTCAAGCTTTCATTAAGTTTCTGCCAGAAGAAGCCCCATACAATTTTCATGCATCCTTCTCCTGTCCCTGCCTTGACCATGACATGTTCCTCCTTGGAAAATTCTTCTCAAACCAGAGCCTCTATAAATTCAAAACTTGACTTAAATGGTTGCTTTACAAGTCTTCTGAATATACTATGCTCATTTTAGTCCCTTCTTTAGGGTCTTTTCTTATAAAAAATGTTTGTTTAAAAATCACAGTGGCACCAAATTGATTTGATTAAGTTATCAGTCAATTGCAAAGCTCCCATTTTCTATTATATTATTTTTCTTCTCCCTTATTTCCCCACACTCAGTCTTATTCCTTGATTCCTCTCTGGCACCCACTCCCTCTTTAATGAGAAGTCCTTTGACAGATATATGTGTACCTTTAAAAAATATACAGTGCTATTATATAGATGGGGTTTACATGAACTGACACTGTATAATGAATTCCATATTGTTTATTATTTTTTAAAATCAACATTAAGTTATTGAGAATTGCTCATGCTGCTGTGTGCTCCTCCAGGGAGCCACCAGAGAAACCCTCATGCTGCTATATTTAAATGTAATTAATTACTTCTGGTGGCTCAAACAGTAAAGAACATGCCTGTAATGCAGGAGACCTGGATTCAATTCCTGGGTTGGGAAGATCCCCTGCAGGAGGGCATGGCAACCCACTTCAGTATTCTTGCTTGGAGACTCTCGATGGACAGAGGAGCCTGGTGGGCTACAGTACATGGGGTTGCAAAGAGTCAGACACGACTGAGTGATTGAGCACAACCGCACTGCCTTATATCCCTTGATGGCATACACCACGTTTTAGGTATTCACATCCCTCTTGTAAGGGTTTCCTACAATGTCTAATTTTACTATCATAAAAAAATGGTGCAATTAATTTTTTATACTTATTTTCTTGTGCTGCTGCTGCTAAGTTCCTTCAGTCGTGTCCAACTCTGTGTGACCCCACAGACGGCAGCCCACCAGGTTCCTCTTTCCCTGGGATTCTCCAGGCAAAAACACTGGAGTGGGTTGCCATTTCCTTCTCCAATGCATGCATGCAAAGTTGCTTCAGTCATGTCTGACTCTGTGCGACCCCATGGACAGCAGCCCACCAGGCTCCTCTGTCCACGGGATTCTCTTGACAAGAATACTGGAGTGGGTTGCCATTTAGTTCTCCCTATTTTCTTGTAGACATGTGAAATTTCTTTCACTGGTTACAGAGCTTCTTTCAAATTATGCTTAGTAGTGGTAAATCGGATCTGGATTTTGGAAACTTCTTATAATTATTCAAAACAGACTGATTGATTAAGCTCAAAAATATCATTTTCAATTTGATTGGCTCATATGGTTAAAGGGTTTTTGCTTGATAGTTATTTGCTTTTGCTATTTAGTCTCAATTTCTTTCTATAGAAACAGTGTATAAACGTGTTGAAGAATATGGGCTTGCAAGACAAATGACTGGTTCAAATACTGGTTATAATTCTATCTCAATATCTGCTATGGTTAATGAAAAAAAAATGGTGAGTACTGGCTTACCAAAAGTTATTTTCAAGACAATATGAGTAGGTAGTACCTGGCATGGAATAAGCATTTAATACATTACTGCTGACATCATCATAATTATCATTAGCTAGGTTATCCCATATTATTTAATAGATTTGAGCCCATGTGAGAAGGCTACTTTCTCAGTCTCACTTGTTTGATTATTTTATTTAAGACTGTTACTGGCAGTCAGACCCCTCTTTCTTTATGAGACAATATAGTGAACCTGGGGAATTAGCATTTTCTGCACACTTTTCTTCTGATCCTCCTTGGATTTTAACTTTTTTTTTCATCATACACCTGTCAATCAGAAAGCAAAATTACTTAGAGACTGTATAATAACTCCACACATATTTATTCCATATACTTCTGAGGCAAATGAGTAATTACTTCTCTGTCTCCCGGATTAAAGGGTTTATCCTCAGCTCATTGACCCCAGCAAAGCCACAAGCAGGAAAACACAGTAAATACTTCTCTAACACTTAGTAACTACTGAGTTCAATTAGTAGGTGTTTAAAATGTGCAACAAACACAGAAGAATCCTATCTTTAAATTTCTATCAGCCTAAAGGAATAAATTATAGCTTATACCCAACATACAGCTTACAGACCCTAGCATGCACTAGGGAGCATTTTTAACCTTCAGCAAAAAGAAAATGTTTCCTCAAATTGAGGCTGTTGTGTCAGAATTAATGACTTAAATAGACATATTACCAAATTATAGGCAACTCTAACTACCCCACTAGTTTCTAGTAATCAGAAATAGAATCGAGTATTTTCTACAACTTGAAATTTAAACCTTCTCAATTCCCTGATCTTTGTTAGCAGGCTTGCAGGGTCAATTTAGAGCTAAAAAGACAATGAAAGTTCAGATCAGATCAGTCGCTCAGTCGTGTCGGACTCTTTGCGACCCCATGAATTATATAGCATGCCAGGCCTCCCTGTCCATCACCAACTCCTGGAGTTCACTGAGACTCACATCCATCGAGTCAGTGATGCCATCCAGCCATCTCATCCTCTGTCGTCCCCTTCTCCTCCTGCCCCCAATCCCTCCCAGCATCAGAGTCTTTTCCAATGAGTCAACTCTTCGCATGAGGTGGCCAAAGTACTGGAATTTCAGCTTTAGCATCATTCCTTCCAAAGAAATCCCAGGGCTCATCTCCTTCAGAATGGACTGGTTGGATCTCCTTGCAGTCCAAGGGACTCTCAAGAGTCTTCTCCAATACCACAGTTCAAAAGCATCAATTCTTCGGCACTCAGCCTTCTTCACAGTCCAGCTCTCACATCCATACATGACCACAGGAAAAACCATAGCCTTGACTAGACGAACTTTTGTTGGCAAAGTAATGTCTCTGCTTTTGAATATGCTATCTAGGTTGGTCATAACTTTCCTTCCAACGAGTAAGCGTCTTTTAATTTCATGGCTGCAGTCACCATCTGTAGTGATTTTGGAGCCCAGAAAAATAAAGTCTGACACTGTTTCCACTGCTTCCCCATCTATTTCCCATGAAGTGGTGGGACCGGATGCCATGATCTTCGTTTTCTGAATGTTGAGCTTTAAGCCAACTTTTTCACTCTCCACTTTCACTTTCATCAAGAGGCTTTTGAGTTCCTTTCTGCCATAAGGGTGGTGTCATCTGCATATCTGAGGTTATTGATATTTCTCCTGGCAATCTTGATTCCAGCTTGTGTTTCTTCCAGTCCAGCGTTTCTCATGATGTACTCTGCATATAAGTTAAATAAACAGGGTGACAATATACAGCCTTGACGAACTCCTTTTCCTATTTGTTAGGTTTGGGTAAACAGTGGGATGCTAGAGAAAGAGAGGATCTTAAAAATTCCTCTTTTTTTCCTATGGGAATTTTTCTAAATTTTTGAGATGAAAAATAGATGAGGAGAAGAGGGGAGGTAAGGGGAAAGAAAAGTAGAGAGAAAGGTTTGAAAAAACCATGTTTTCATGACATGTTTGGCTAGGATTAACATTATAATCTGAGGCGACCCTCTCTAAATCCTTCACTCCAGTGCTAAACTGTTAGACTGTGACCGCTGGCCCTCATGTTCCCATCAGTTCTATGTTGCAGAAGCTATCTTATAGATAAGGGTGGTCAGACCTAGCCTCTGAATAGATTTCTGAAGGGGAGTCATGGAGGAAGTCAGAGGTGCAGGGCAAAGTTGGAAGTTAAGATAACAACTGAGAAAATAAAAGTGCTCTTCCAGCCTTTCTAGGTCTGCAGGTAGAGGGGCAAAGGTGTGTGGATGATAAGAGAGTTGGAGCAAAGGATGAGTGCCTCTGACTTACGACAATCATCTTTGTACGTAGTAAACAGTAAAGGAAATTAATGTGAAAGTTACAGATATTGAGCTCATTTCACTGCACACTAGAAATAAGGTAGCAGGTTCAGAATATAATAACTTATTAACACTTTTGGGGTCCCAGTAGTTCTGTGGAGCATTGGCAGTGATAAGTGATTCAGGAATGATGCCATCAAAGTAAATATCCTCATTGTCTACAGACTCAGGTTGCTTTCTTAAAGAGAAGGAAGTGGATAGCCCCACATGGGGAGACTTATCCTGCATTTTCTTTATGCTGGATAGTAAGATAATACACTTTAATATGCAGGTTATGTTCAAACCAGCAAAAGGTTAGGGTCATGAGAAGGTCCTTTTACCTGGTTGTCCTTATTTTTAGAGTATGACATCATATCATTAAGTAAAGGAAATCTAGGCCCTACGCAGTAGTACCTCAAACTACCTCCTTCCTAAAACGCACATTGGTGTTCTCTTCCTGGGTGATTACATCTGTCCTGGGAACAAGCACCAACATTTATAATGCTGTTTATTTGCTGCAAATCATTCAGCTCCTTAATAAAGCTCATTCATATTCAATTCAGCCTATATGAGTCACACCGCACTGTTAGCCAGAGTATTAATATTTCAAGATATAATCCAATCTGAGGCTGAAGGCATATGAGGACAATTCACCAATTTACAAGTTTCCTTACTCAGTCTGGGTCTGTTCTCCTGAGCAGAACTGATTAGTCATGATGTTTTCTTCGGGGATCTGAAATTGCTGAAATCAACCAATGGTAAGCATTCAAGTCTGATTAGCTGTGTATGAAATCATGCTAATTCTGTAATTGGAACCAAATTAAAAAGTTTTTGAACATGTAGTTAATATATTTAACATATCAGTTACACTATGTCCTGAGCCTTTTAAAAGATCTTTTATCTTTGTAGAAGAAAGCAGAATGGAAAAGAAAAAAAAAGAGAGAAAAGAGGGAGGAAGGTAGGAAAGAGTTGAGCTGTCCTCATTCCTCACCAGCCAGGAGCCTGAAGTTACACAAGAGTCAAAAAAGGAGCCTGAGGTGTGGAAAGGACTGATGTTGCACAGCCGGTACCAGTTAAAAGCAACAAGTGACTTGCCTGCAAAAGTACCTTGGTCTGAACTTCCCTGGTGGTGCAGTGGCTACGAATGCACCTGCTGATGTAGGGGACATGGGTTCGATCCCTGGTCTGGGAAGATTCCACATGCTGTAGAGCAGTTAAACCCCACGTGCCACAACTACTGAGCCCAAGCTCTAGAGCCCACAGCCTGCAACAGGAGAACCCACTGCCATGAGAAGCCCATGCCCTGCAGCCAAGAGTAGCCCCTGCTCATGTGAGAAGGCTACTTTCTCAGTCTCGCTTGTTTGATTATTTTATTTAAGACTGTTACTGGCAGTCAGACCCCTCTTTCCTAATAAGACAAGATAGTGAACCTGGGGAAATAGCATTTTTTGCATACTTTCCTTCTGATCCTCCTTAGAGTTTAACTTTTTTTGCAACTAGAGAAAGCTCATGTAAACTGAAGAAGACCCAGTACAGCCAAAAATAAATAAAAAATTTTAAAATGCAAAAGGAACTTTTTTTAAAAAGTATCTCAGTCTCTAAGACTGGCACAAAATTCAGAGTGGTAGCTGTGATGTGCTCTACCAAAGATGGACCCCCCCACCCACTCATGAATATAAGCTTTCAACATAAGCCCAGCTGCAATATCTGCAATATGACTATTCTTCGTTTTGTAAATCTTATATATCTACACCTGCTTTGAATTTTCCCTCCCTCCTTTTCTTTCTTCCCTCTCTCTTCAAATATTAATTGAATATCCATTGTTGTTGTTCAGTCTCTAAGTTGTGTCCAACTATTTGTGACCCCATGGACTGCAGCCCACCAGGGTTCCCTGTCCTTCACTATATCACAAAGTTTGCTCAAATTCATGTCTATTGAATCAGTGACACTATCTGACCATCTCATCCTCTGCTGCCCACTTCTTCTTTTGCCTTTAATCTTTCCCAGCATCAGGGTCTTTTCTAGTGAGTCATCTCTTTGCATCAGGTGGTCAAATATTGGAGCTTCAGCTTCACCATCAGTCCTTCCAATGACTAGTTTGATCTCTTTGCAGTCCAAGGGACTCTCAAGAGTCTTCTCCAGTACCACAGTTTGAAATCATCAATTCTTTGGCACTCAGCTTTCTTTATGATCCAACTCAAATCTGTACATGACTACTGGAAAAACCATAGCTTTGACTATATGGACCTTTGTCAGCAAACTGATGTCTTTTCTTTTTAATACACTGTCTAGAATATCCATTGTATTTTAGACAAATCCCTGTCCTCTGCAAGCACACCATCGATGAGGGACAGAAACATGGGAAAAAATAATTAAAGGTTGATGCGATATAAAGTGAGTTTATATGGACTGACAGGTTGGGTGTATTTGCTGGTCTCCACATACTTTAGTCTATTTACAAGGGTTCTTTAAGGTCACAATTCAAGCAGAAACAGCTGAAATTGACTGATAATGATACTGATGCCACACAGAAATAAAATAATGAAATCGTGTTGCCATCACAACTCTTTCTATAATCACTCTCTTCAATTGTTGCTTTAGTCTATGGTGGAACAGACCAGGGTAAAATTCTCATGAAAAGCATGTATCTTTATTACTAACACCCCTTCAAAACTAAGATTAAACTGTGTTGGAAATGACATTCCGGTCTTTAAGGGCTAGAATTCTGTATGAACATTTCAGTGTTTATTACAACAACTGTGCTATTAATGAAGCAGATACATAACAAATGTATCCGATTTATCAGAAAAAAAGATCATTAAAACTGCAGCTGTGAAGCTTCAAGGTCTATGTCCAAATCTAAACAGGAAAAAATGAAAGAACACAGTGTTTCAGAACAGTGTGTAATGAAAAATCTGTACAAAAGTATTTACATAACCAAGACAGGACTCTAGAGGAAGGGAAATTTGCAGATAAATTAATGAAATGGATTCAGAGAAAAAAGGCAGAGTTCTGGGAGGCCCAAAGGTACACTTTACAATGAATAATTCCATCAGAATTATGTGTGCAAATTAGATCAATTAAAGAGGAAGATGCTCAGTCACATACTGGTCTAAGAGTTAGATGTTGTGGGAATAGATGTAAAACCAACTCTACCTAAAATTGTGGAGAACATCCCGGGTGGAAAACAATTCCTGAAGGAGAGTTAAGTAACTATTATTTTCTTTGTTTGTTTTCTTTTTAAAGGTTAACACATAAAAAAAAAATTGTGCATGTTTCCCCCAGCTATTTGTACATTTCTACTCTCCTTGAATGACAATAGAAACAACAACAACAACAAAAAAACACAAGAAAAAGGCACAAATGTTTTCTCGTGAATTCAAAAAGGCCAACCAAAAGTTGGTCCAAAGTGATGAATGACCCTAATTTTACCAAAATTCAGAGATTTAAATTTCTACTTTGTTACATATTTTAAAACAAATATTTCTTAACTCAGGAGCTATACGAGAGAGATGAGGAAACTGAGCGTGTTATTTCCAGAAAAAGCCAAAGTGCACATTACAGACAAGGTGAATTGTGTTGCCCTCACTGTTTAGGTGAAATTGATGGTGGTAAGCCACAGTGGCTCTGACTGGCTGATACGCTACCCAGTTTGGTCTCAGAGGAAAGTCTAGGGTCTGTATGTGCCAGGGGCCTCTGAGAGGCCTTGCTACATTAGCCAATGGCCTCACCAGCCTCCGGGCTTCCCTGGTGGTTCAGATGGTAAAGAATTCACCTGCAATGAGGGAGACCTGGATATGATCCCTGGGTTGGGAAGATCCCCTGGAAGAGAGCATGGCAACCCACTCAAGTATTCTTGCCTGGAGAATCCCCATGGACAGAGGAGCCTGGCGGGCTACAGTCCATGGGGTTGCAAAGAGACACGACTGAGCAACTAAGCTCAGATGGTGGCCCCAGTGGAGTAGTTCTCCCCAGGGTGCTAACTTGCATCTGCTGGATGCTGGTACAACGCCAGTATTTACCACAAGGGATGCCCTAGGACCTATGGCTTCCTCTGCTGCTTGCCAGGGGCTTCTGCTAGTAGCTCCTGAACCAGGGACAAGGTAGGGGCATCAGGCAGGAGGGCATCAGGGGCCTGTCCTGCCTGTGCCATTTGGACCCCTCGTTCCATAAAAACACCAGTCCACAAAGAAGGATTCTAAGGATGCTCAGGAGGACCATCCGGAGAGGCTTGGTGTTCAGCAGCAAGAGATTGCACCGTATAGACAAGGTGAATTGCTGGCTCTCACTGTTTAGTATAACTGTTTGCTATTGTTCAAACCTATGGCAGCTAGGTGATTCTTCAAGTTTCAGCTGGACCCACTCATGCATGTCTGACCATCTGCAGGTGGGGTAAGCAGCTCTCCGGATCTAGGTAGGGCTGCCTCACAAAATCAAGCATCCACTAGCTAGCAACTGGGGTGCCTCAGCTCTAATTGACGTGGCCCCTCGTTGTCCAGTAGACTAGCCCAGGCTCGTTCAACACAGTGGTTCTTCCAGGTTTGAGAAAGTGGAGATAAATGTTTTGAGAACGTAGGTTTAGAACTGGTAAGCTGTTGCTTCCCCCACATGCTTTTGGCCGAACAAGTCTGAAGATAATCTCATGCGCAAGGAACAGGGATATAGACTCTACCTGTTGATGGGAAGAATTTCAAAGCCACATTCTAAAGATGAGGGATGTAGGGAGACCCTTACTTGAGCCATTAGCGCAACCAGTCTTCCTCAGAAGAGATAAGCAGCCTTAGGGAAATAAGACTTTATTTTAGGCTAATTATTATAGGCTGCTACTGCTGCTGCTGCTGCTAAGTCGCTTCAGTCATGTCTGACTCTGTGCGACCCCATGGACGGCAGCCCACCAGGCTCCCCCGTCCCTGGGATTCTCCAGGCAAGAACACTGGAGTGGGTTGCCATTTCCTTCTCCAATGCATGAAAGTGAAAAATGAAAGTGAAGTCGCTCAGTCGTGTCTGACTCTAGCCACCCCATGGACTGCAGCCTACCAGGCTCCTCCGTCCATGGGATTTTCCAGGCAAAAGTACTGGAGTGGGGTGCCATTGCCTTTTCCAAATTATTACAGGCTAGCAACATCAAAACCATTGCCCCATAAAATGGTAGAATCTGGGCCGGGGGGTGGGTGGTAAGCAAAGAAAACAAAAGTTAACTTCGGATCATGGAACAATCTGTCATTCATCCTTCTCTCCTTTGTAACTAATGTTATACATATCAGTGGCTTTGGGTGTTGTTGGCTTTATGTCATGTTTCTAGGACAGTAACAGGTAACACTCGGTGGCTCAGACAGTGAAGAATCCTCCAGCAATGTAGGAGACCCAGCTTTGATCCCTGGGTTGGGAAGATCCCCTGGAGAAGGGAATGGCTACCCACTCCAGTATTCCTACCTGAGAAATCCCATGGACAGAGGAGCCTAGTGGGCTATAGTCCATGGGGTAGCAAAGAGTCAGACATGGCTGAGCAACTGAGCAGGCATGGCAGGCAGCAGGTAACACCTCATAACAGTTATTAAACATCTGTTTTATACCAAGATTGGACATGCTGTCTACCAGTCTACTCCTATTTAACCTTTAAAGATGACTCTATGGTGTACAAGTTACTAAAGAGGACAAAATACAAGCATTTATCCAAGAAAACATCACTAGTAAGTTACACGATTTGAATCCAAACACATGATTTTTCTTTCTTTTTAAATATGAATGTTTAATTACAAAGGTAGACATTTGCAGTGGACATCCTTATCATTTGCTTCTCTGGCATCTTCTCCCTCTTTGGGTAGCAATTCCAAATTTTATTTGGAACTGTATTCTAGTACACTCTTAGTTTTCATGGTGTCAGTACCCTACATGTCCCAATCTGTATTGATAATTTTAAGAGATACATAGGATAATTCTACCTTTTTGTAGCAAACATTTTACTCATGACACCTTTTTCCCAAGTATAGTACCTTTTCAGGGTCGATGTCCAGTTGTTCCTGGGAAATGTGCTAAAAGTGTTTGAAATTTTAAACTCTATGAAAGTATCGCATTCTTCTCACCCTCATAAATATTTGATATCATTAAACGTTTAAGTATTTGACAATCTGATAGATGAATATGTTGTTTGAATTTTCATTTCCCTGAATATTAGTGAGGTTGAATAAATCTTTATATCTGCATTGACCTTTTGGGGTTTCTGTTCTTTGAATTAGGGCTTCCCTGATAGCTCATTTGGTAAAGAATCTGCCTGCAATGCAGAAGACCCCGGTTCGATTCCTGTCTGGAAGATCTGCTGGAAAAGAGATAGGCTACGCACTCCAGTATTCTTGGGCTTCCCTTGTGGCTCAGCTGGTAAAGAATCCATCTACAATGTGGGGGACCTGGGTTAGATCCCTGGGTTGGGAAGGTCTCCTGGAGAAGGGAAAGGCTCCCCACTCCAGTAAACTGTTTCTTTTGCTTATTTCTTATTGTACTGCACATCTTTTCTTACTGATTTGTAGAAATTCTGTGTATATCCTTGATGAAAACCCTTTATCATTATTGCAAGTATTTTCTCTCTGAATGTCTTGTTTTTTCTATTAATGATGCATTTTATCAATGTAAAGTTCTAACATTTGATACAATCAAACATCAATTTTTGGTGTCTAGTCACAAGATCTTGTCCATTTCAAGCACAAAAACTTAATCATTTTTACTTTCTTCTATTATGTTTATTGAGCTGTCTTTTACATTTAGATATTTCATCCATCCAGAATTTAATATTATAATTGCCATAAGGAAGAATATAATTATTTTTCAAAATGATTAGACAATTGGCTGGGAAGCAGTTATTGAATTATCTGTCTTTTCTCCACCGGTATAAAATGCTACATCTATAATGCCTAATTTCCCAACTATACTTGGGCCATTCTCTGTATTATCTATTTAATTTTACTGATATATTTATTCCTTAGCTAATTCCACAAGTTTTTGATTACTCTATGTGAGTGAAGTGAAGTGAAGTCGCTCAGTTGTGTCCGACTCTTTGCGACCCCATGGACTGTAGCCTACCAGGCTCCTCCACCCATGGAATTTTCCAGGCAAGAATACTGGAGTGCGTTGTTATTTCCTTCTCCAGGGGATTTTCCCAACCCAGGGATTGAACGCGGGTCTCCTGCATTGCAGGCAGACGTTTTACCATCTGAGCCACCAGGGAGGTGTACTCTATAATATGTTTTAATGTCACACAGGGAAAATCCATCTTTTTAAAAAAATATTGTCTTGGCTACCATTTTGCATTTACCCTTATACATGACTTTAAAATTTTCAACTTCTGTGAAAAATTTTATTGGGATTTGATTTTTTTTTTTTTTTTGTATTTTCATTTTTATTTTTTTTTTATTTATTTTTTTTTAATTTTATTTTTAAACTTTACATAACTGTATTAGTTTTGGGATTTGATTTGAAATTAATTAAATTGATAAATTAATATGGTAACAATTGATAGTCATGATACTGAGCTTGCTGCTAAGTCGCTTCAGTCGTGTCCGACTCTGTGCGACCCCATAGACAGCAGCCCACCAGGCTCCCCCGTCCCTGGGATTCTCCAGGCAAGAACACTGGAGTGGGTTGCCATTTCCTTCTCCAATACACGAAAGTGAAAAGTGAAAGGGAAGTCGCTCAGTCGTGTCTGACTCCTAGCGACCCCATGACTGCAGCCCACCAGGCTCCTCCATCCATGGAATTTTCCAGGCAAGAGTACTGGAGTGGGGTGCCATTGCCTTCTCCGAATACTGAGTTTATGGACCCATAAATATATCTTTCTGTGTATGAAATCGTTGTTTTACATCCTTCAGTAGCATTCTATATTTTTCCATGGATTTAAAAACTAGATGGTTATATAATTAGCTATTTTGTTTTTGTGCCTATGAAAAATGACATCTTTTTGTATACTTTACAATGGGTTATGTAAGTCTCTAGACAAACTATCAATTTTTGTACATAATGAGAGTGTCCTATGGTTTGCTGTAATTTGCTACCACTATTCACAGTATCATATTTGGTTCCAGTGTTTTGTGTGAGTCATGAAATAAATTTAGTGGCTTTCCATATTTTCTTATACTCTGAAACAGTTTATATGAGCTGGGAATTCCATGTTCCTTGACGATTTAGTAGACATCACCTATAAAGGAATTAGGAATTAGTACCTTTTGAAGGTTGGGCATAGTTTTATTTTGATTGCATTATAGTCAATGGATAATGGCTTAATTAGGTATTCTACTTATCTGTGCCAGTTTTTATCATTTAAACTTTACCAGTAGATTCAGCAATTTATTTCATATTTATTGGTATAATACTGTGCATAGGACCCTTATCTTTCAAATCTCTTCTTTCACACAGTTATATCTTAGAATATTAAGGGCTTCTCAGGTTGGCTCAGTGGTAAAGAATCTGCCTGCCAATGCAAGATACACAAGAGACACAGGTTCTATCCCTGGGTCGGGAAGATCTCCTGGAGTAGGTAGTGGCAACCCGCTCCAGTATTATTGTCTTGAAAATCCCATTGACTGTAGCCTGCCTCCTCTGTCCATGGGATCACAAAGAGTCAGATGCAACTTAGTGACTGAGAACATAGCACATCTTAGAATATTACTATTCTTCTAGCAGTTATTCCCAATTTTTAAACATACATAATTTAATGTGTACTTTATAATCATGATCAACATTTCACCAGCACATATGTCTAACATGCAGATGTACATTTGGATATATCAGCTATATCTGTATATGCTTAGATACCTATTTTGCTCTAAAGCTAACAGTTGTTTACTAAGTGCCTACTTCACGCCAGGGACTTGACTAACCAATCCACAAAATCCCATTGCAAAGAGCATGCGTGCTAAGTCACTTCAGTTGTGTCTGACTTTGTGACCGTATGGACTGTAGCCCGCCAGGCTCCTCTGTCCACGGGATTCTCAGGCAAGAATACTGGAGTGGGCTGCCATTTCCTTCTCCAGGGGATCTTCCTGACCCAGGGATCGAGCCCGAGTCTTACACTGGCAGGCAGGTTCTTTAACCACTAATGCCACCTGAGAAGCCCCCTAAGTAATTATGGGAGTTGTAAATACAAACACATTTAAAACAAAGAGTATTACAACTTTATTAAAAATCCATTCATAGATCAATATTCAGAAACTGATTGAGTCGTATATAAATTAGCACTAGATTCTAAAACAAGTTAACAGATTCTTCACTTCAATATGAACTTTTGGAGATCTGTGAAATGACCTGCCATCCCAAGCTTGTTTTCCTGTCTAACAATTTAGCTAGCATTATCAACAATTCTTCAAAAATATATCCTGGTTCTTTAGTGCATGATAGCACATGAAATCTACCCATGGACACTACAGCTGATAAGTTATACAGACCTGGGCACAGGAAGGGGAGATGGAACCATAGAGTTAATATTTGTTGTCATATTTGTCTTTTCACCCATTGTTCAGGAAAATGTCATAGAAAGTTTGTCATAGCTGTGTTTGATGTTGGATCCAGATAAGTATTGGTCCAGAAGAGTAAGTATTTATTTGTAATACTTAAGACCCAGTTAATCTTAGATTTCAGAGCTAGTTCTCATTAAAATCACTAGCACTTCTATTTACACTTTTTCCTATCTGTTGACATTTTGTAGATAAATATTTAGACACCAAGTGGCTATATCTACAGGCTTTCAAATATGGGGATTAAAAAATGAAAAATATCATTATCTAGTTGCTTCCTAAGTTTGCATGTTTTGTTCAATGTTAACGATGCTAATTAAAACCAAACAGGACAAATAAAAAGTAACAAGAGGCTTCATTCCTCTACATATTCATATAAAAGAAGGCATGAGAAATAGTAATTTAAGGATAGCTTATGCTTATATAAATCAGAAAATACATATTTGACTAAACATTCATTTTCTTTTTCATTTCTAAAAGATTTTAATTTTGAACAGTGAAACGTTGTTACTTTTAGGATTCTGGTACTCATTATAGTTACATTGCTTTATATAATTAGAAGACCACCAAAAATGAAAGTAGTTTGCTTTCATTCAATTAACACTAATTGAGCATATATATTATGCAGATATTGCACCAGGTGCTGGGGAAGACTAAGATGAATAATCATGGTTGCTGTCCTTGGGGAGCTTGTAGTCCATGGAAGAACTAGATGGTTACTAATGGTAGTAGAGGTGATAAGACACAGAAGCTGTGTGGACACAGGCCATGGACTGGAGGGCCAGTAAGCAGTGCTGGAGTGTGGCTGGAGATCACGGTGCACAGGGGGAGGAAGTTACAGAAGCTGGGCTGCAATGGTGATCAGCAGTCCATAGGAAAAAAGGAGGAAAAAGTATTTTCCTCACAGCTGCATTGTGGAGTTATACATAGCTGGATTAATACACTTTTTGCTGCTTTTTTAATATAACAAAGGGGTTTCTCTGGTGGCTCAGAGGGTAAAGCATCTGCTTGCAATGCTGGAGATCTGGTTTGATCCCTGGGTGGGGAAGATCCCCTAGAGAAGGAAATGGAAACCCACTCCAGTATTCTCGCCTGGAAAACCCCATGGACAGAGAAGCTTGGTAGACTACAGTCCATGGGGTCACAAAGAGTCGGACACGGCTGAGCGACTTCACTTAATATAATAAAATACATCAGATTTTTTTTTTTTAACTCAAGTCTGGCCAGTGGTGTTTTAATCAATAAAAATTGTTGTCATTGCTGTTGAGTCATTGAGTCGTGTCTGACTCTTTCACAACTCCATGGACTGTAGCCTGCCAGGCTCCTCTGTTCATGGGATTTTTCAGGCAGGAATACTAGAGAGGGTTGTCATTTCCTTCTCCAGGGAATCTTGCTGACTCAGGGATCAAACCCGCCTCTCCTGCATTTGCAGGTGGTTATTTACCACTGAGCCACTAGGGAAGTCCAACCAATAAAAAAATAAATACTCCAAGTCAAAAATAATTTCTCTATTTATTTGCTACTTTGGGTTTCAAATGTTAACTTCTCTCTCCTAGTCTAACTATATAACTTTCACTTATGTTTTAAAGAATAAAAAAAAGTTTAAAGTGATAAAACAGGTGTATCATTAACTTCATTAATCTGGGTATATCCCATTTTATTAGAGGTCATGTCATCCATATACTTGATGCTCTGTTTTAATCAACTGAAGTCAACTCCTGTCATTTTTCCCTCCAATTATGGAGGGAATGGTGGCTAAGGGTTTAATCCATCTTTAGATAAGTATATTTAATATACAACTCAAGCCAAAAGCATTGTCACACTAGACTATTGGGGTTCTCAGGATATACCCAAGGGCATTAAGTCAAGGGTATCAACAGCAAAACAGCCTTGGCTTCCTGACTAGTTGTTCCTTTACTCACATGTCCTTTCTCTAGGTTCTGCATCTCCTGGTCTTTCCTTTCTCTTTATCAAACTCTACTCTCAGTAAAGGATCTCATATTTACATCCTGCTATAAATTTGTCATTGCATTACCTCTCCCTGTGCGACTTGCTTCTAAAGTCTTATCTTTACTTATGTATACAATACATTTTAGATATTTGTGAGTAGGAAAAGGAGCTCCAGTTGAATGAAGTGTGTTAATCCAGCCCTGTCTCAATGTTCGGTCAATGTGAAAAGAAGGACCTACTTAGTAAATACGTAATGGCTGACTGTTGGATTACTCATCAAATATTAGATGCTTTGGGGCATGGGAAAGCAAGGCATATAATTCTATATCTTCGAATTATGTTATAGGTGGGGAGATACCTATTTTAGCTTCTGTACTTTACAGATTATAGGGTTGATGGGCAGCAAGTGAAGAACCAGAAGTGTGGATATCACAGCTGGAAACAGAGCTCAGAACTCCTAACCAAAATCCTCCCACTGTGCAACATGCTGCTTTCTGCAGAGCAGGCAATATTGTCCAAAGTGCCAAAGACTGAAGATGGATAGAGTTTATAACATAGGAAGCTTCTCTGTGCATTTCAAGTCTTACATTATTGTCTCTGGTTATCTTTTACCAGAATACCAGTCCAGCCTTAGCCATTGAGACACACTCTATAGCATCACTATTGGTTAATAATTTCAACTTTGACCTTTGTTTTCAGAGACATTAATCATCTCGATTATTGTGTTCTGGTTGTATTTCATCACATATGCCTCTTCACTGGGACTATACATGATGTTCCATAATCACTGAGAGCTTTAAGCTTCACCTTCTTCATCAATTTTTATCAAAATATGTTTGACTTACATTTGTAAGCCAAATGTTCCCTGGACTTACCAGCTTATACCTACAAAATAAAATTACATTTCCGTTAATAACCATATTCTGATGACTTAGAACAAGCATTCTGTTCAACTGCAGGGACTCCAGTGTCTCTTCTGGGGAGGTTTACATACTCTGCAAATCCAGGCTGTTTTCTGGAGTCTCAGCCTCCTCTGATCTCTCCTCTGCCCCTTGAGTTGCCGCTTGCCCCACTGCAGGTCAACTCCTGCAGGGCTGAGAATGCAGGGTCTCTCAAATTATTATCCCTTCTCCATGTATCCTCAATGCGGGTGATATTGCATCCACTCGGGTGAGAACTGGTTCTTGAGGGCTGAGACCATCTTACTCCTCTTCCTCTTAATATATAAAGCACGGAAGTGCATATAGTACATAAACAGATATAATCTATCTGCAGCATGAAAATTTCATGAGGAGGGAAGCAATTAGGGGGAAAAATGCTCCAAAAAAAATCTCTTAACTTTTCATAGCCCCGCTGAGACCAACCTGCAGGTGTTTACAAGATTTACTTAACTAAAGAACTGGGGAGTGACATCAGATGAACATCCTGGAAAAGTGCTAAATGGAGTCCCATTCGGAACACATCCTCTCTTAGGACACCTCACAGTGCACCTCTCTGCTTGGGTTCCTGATCGATTTTTCTCATCAGTATTACGAGCCTCTCTCCAGGAGCGCTCTGGATGTGTCTGTGATTTACACTTTACGTTTCCCCTCCAGTTTCATTCTCTGTTCTGGAGCTGCCAGTTTCCAGGGTGGTTGACAGTGGAAATTTTCACTTCCTTCAGGGTACTCACTCTTCATAACTGGTCACCTTGCCTGCTGGCCTCCAGAAGGAAAATCTTGTTGAAATATCCTAGTTGTATGCATTAGAGTATTCAGGTCATGATATCTGATCTTAAATTACTCTAAACTTGTAATGTTAACAATTTAATCTAGGTTGAAATTAGCCAAATCCAACCTAATACCCTTTCAGTTTTACTTCTGTCTGATATGTATAGACTTCCGTGGTGGCTCAGCTGGTAAAGAATCTGCCTGCAATGTGGGAGACCTAGGTTCGATCCCTGGGTTGTGAAGATCCCCTGGAGAAGGGGAATACTCCAGTATTCTGGCCTGGAGAATTCCATGGATTGTATATAGTCCGTGAGGTTGCAAAGAGTCAGACACGACTGAGTGACTTTCACTTAATTCTGATATATATAGATCATATTGCCAAATCTTCTTAGTCATCTCTTAGATCACTGTGCCCAAACCATCAATACAAACTAGAAAAAAAATGAAGAAATTCTTTAACTGTTTTGCCAAAATCTAATAGTTAGGTTATCTTGAAAAATCTGTTATTACTTTGCATGCTAAGTCGCTTCAGTTGTGTCTGATTCTTTATGATGCTATGGACTGTAGGCTGCCAGGCTCCTCTGTCCATGGGATTTTCCTGGCAAAAATATTGGAGTGGGTCACCATGCCCTTCTCCAGGGGATCTTCCCAACCCAAGGATCGAACCCTCATCTCCTGCGTCTCCTGCATTGCAAGAAGATTCTTTACGCACTGAGCCACCCAGGAAGCTCTATTGTTACTTTGTCTTCCTTTAAATTCCACCACAAGAGCGGCCCAGCCGAGAGTGAATCTGTCAGTGGCTGATATATGGTTTTACACTATTTCAGATCAAAGTGGGTACTGATGACAAGTGAAAAGTTTCCAGCAGATGATCAACTTAGCCCTGTTTGTCTGGGATGTTCTTGATGTTGCCACTCCAAGTCCTGGGTCCCAGGAAACCACTCAGTCTTGGGGAAATGAGTTTCCAGCTTAGTTAAGTGACTGCTAAGAGACCATTCTAGCATAGGCCACGTAACATCGGCAAGTATTACTACTATTTCCTATGGTGCAGTGCTGAGTTTGTTGTTTGCTGCCAAAAATATTCTTCCTTACTCTATTTCTCACCACAAAAGCAAAGCTATATGGCAAAAATTCTTTTCCATATATTACAAGTTAGACATTTCATCTTATAATCAATATGTGAACCCACATATGCTTCAGAAATTGGACATTTAAGTGGTCATTGTGTAACGGGGGTCTAATAGGAGATGCTATTATTTTTGACAGCTGAAAGTGGTGAATCATAGTATTTGGTAATCTTAGTTTGCTAGTTATCATGAACAAAACATTTTAAATATGGCATGATTCTGCTTAGCCCTCTGCCCCTCCTTGTCAATGCCGCTGCTGTGCCTCCTGAGAGACCCAACATGTTAGAGCATGTCCATTGAAAATTGAAGCTGTATAATCTATTACCATGCAGAATAGAAATCAGTTTCATGCTGCGGGTAGCATTGAAACAGGCTTGTTACATTTGCAGATTCTTCTGATAAGAGCATCCCCAGTTGACCAACAGATGGGCACTGATGAGGCTATGTGTCTCTCGTTTAATTTATAGTTGGAGCTTCCACCTTTGAGGTCTCCCTAGCTTTTCAATGGTACATTTTGCACCTGTTCAGTGTTACTTAATCCCAGAGACTATTTCCCTCTTTATCCTGTGGAATTATCAAGAGAGGCCAATTAAGGGGTGGTGGGGGAAGGCGATTCAGGGAAATAGAAATGTGCTGTATCCCAGAGGTTATGAGATAGAGCACATGAGGGATAATGAATTCATCTCTGAATTTGCTACTGTAATTTAAAAGTAATGTTATCTATACCTGTGTGTGTGCATGCTCAGTGTGTGGGCTCTTTGTGGTCCCATGGACTGGTTCCTCTGTCCAGGGGATTTTCCAGGCAAGAACATTGGAGTGAGTTGCCATTTCCTACTCCACACACACACACACATATAAATCAGCACATACTGTAGAAAGTTTTAATGAGCTTTAAAACATTGTAAGACCCTGGGTTGAGAAGATCCCCTGGAGAAGGGATAGGCCACCCACTCCAGTATTCTTGGGCTTCCCTGGTGGCTCAGATGATAAAGAATCTGCCTGCAATGAGATCTGGGTTTGATCCCTGGATTGGGAACACCCCTTGGAGGAGGGAATGGCAACCCACTCCAGTATTCTTGCCCTAGAGAATTCCATGGACAGAGGAGCCTGGCGGGCTGCAGTCCATGAGGTCACAAAGAGTCAGGCATGATGAGTGACTAAGCACATTAATTCCTTATGTCTACAATTCACATATTTGCAAAGCTCCTACTGTATAGATTAATGACAACAGAACTCTTTCTTCTCTTCTTTCCTTGTCAGGAAGAACAGAGGTCAGTATCACATAACTTCTGTACCAGCTGGAGGAAAGTAGAAGATGCACTTGGTTCTATTTTACAGAGAGACCATCACAGAGAGACATTGTGACGTCTCCAGCAAGCTCATCGTTTGCCAGCATGCCTGAAATATGATCAAGTCAGAGCTCTTCCTTCCCTATGAGCTGTCTGGCGGGAAAATGGACCTAATTTTTCTCTTGATTTTGTCTTGTTCTGAAAAATGTACTTTATTAAGTTTTCAAAAGATTGATTTTCTGGTAGTTTTTTTTTTTATGATAATGTTTAAGCACAGACAGGAAGGATATCAAAACATTAGAAGTTCTGTATTAGAACTTTTATATTAGAAGTTCTGTGCAATCTAAATAGGGAAGGGATTGAACTTAAATATATAAAATGGAATAAGTGGAGTATTTTCATAGTTCAAGGTTTCAGTTATAACAATGTTTCCTTCTGCTATGTCAAGATTGTGACCTTCTATGTCCATTATTATTTTGAAGTGCTTAAAAGGCACTTATCCATTTATGTCCTATTTTAACTGAAGCAGCAAGTTTTGGAGCTATGGAATTAAATCTGATCAATTATGGACGATTTTATGTAATTTTTATGCTTATATTAGAAAGATTTAATAGTGCCCTAATTGCTTAATATGACTGCTTGGATTTCATTAAGATAAAATTATAGTAGATTATCATAATATTTAATTGTGAACAAGAGACTTGGCTTCATTATAGGGCATTCTGACCAAATACATAAGTTGAACCCTGTGATTCAGTTTCATTCAGTTCAGTCTCACAATTTCAGATCCTACAACCATAGCAGCTATGCTATTTCAATAATCCAGGTTTTCCCCTCTTCACACAAAGCTCAGTCAACACATTAATAAGCTCTGCACTCAGAATTTTACACTAATAGAGAGTTCAGAAAACTAAGTAAGTTTTAAAGATATCTATCCAAACTTTTTTTTAAGTTTTGATATATGCCTATTATTTCTTTATTTCTTTTGGTGTTTCATTTTGTTAAAAGAAGCATTCAAAGTATTGGCAAATGAATATTCATATGCAATGAATATTCCTTATAAATAAGTTTTATAGAAAAAGAAGTTTTTATAATATTTTCTTAAGATTTCAGAGAAACATCTTAATAACTTGGGAAATCTGGTTTGGTTCATCCTTCAGCTTCTGAGTTGATTATTTAAACTCTGTCTGTTCCCAAAAGACTTTCAGTTGGCTCACAAAAATACACACAATGCAAAAGAATGATAAATAAATTAGGAAAGTGAGGAGATAGGAAAATGAGAAACATTTATTTTTTAAAAAATCTAAATAGTCATCTCTTTGTGACCCCTTGGACTGTAGCCCACCAGGCTCCTCTGTCCATGGAATTCTCCAGGCAAGAATACTGGAGTGGGTAAGCCATTCCCTCCTCCAGGGGATGTTCCCAACCCATGGATCCAGCTCAAGTGTGCCTGCATGGCAGGCAGATTCTTCACCGTCTAAGCCACCCGCCTCCAAATAATTGGTAGGGAGATGGAACTCACAGATTTCACTTTCACTCTTTCATCCCTAGATCAGACTTCTCAACCTTGTCTGTATGTTCCGATCAACTGGGAAGCTTTTTTTAAAAAAGGCGAAAGATTTATATGATCTGAAGAGAAACCAGAGCATCAGGGAAGCTTTTTAAAAAACCACAAATGTGTACACTCTACGCCTGATAAGTTATGTAAAGAATTTTGAGGGTGAAGTCTGGGCACTGCTACTTTTAGAAAATTATGGAGGTTATTCTAACATGCAACCAAAATTAAGAATTATTGCCCTATGCCAAAAAAACACAAAAACAAACCAGTAACACTCCTCAACATGTTCTCTCCTAGTAAATGTAATGAAAGTTACAAGACTTTCATAGCAACTCATTCAGTTTCTTACGTTATTTCATCATGTCCTTTCATCGTCATAGTAACCCTATAAAATAAGCACATAAGCACTAGTTTTCTCTCCCTTATACAGATGAGATCAGATTAGTCAACTTGGTAAGGTCACTCATCAAGAATATGGGGAACTCAAATTCAACCTTAGGCTGACATCACAAAAACCTTTTCCTTAACTTAATCCCTATATCCCAGTCCTAGAATCGTCATTCTAGGCAGCTATTAGTAAAAACATACAGTAAAAACATACAGGCTAATAAAGCAAACGAGAGTAATGCTGTCAGCAAAGAACTTACTCTATTATTTTTCTTTCTTAACAATAAGGGAAAAAAAAAAAAAAAAACCTCTGATAAAAAGGTTGAACAAATTCAGTTACCAAGTGCACTTTGCCCGCCCAGAGATAACTGGAAGAGAGGCAGCAGCACCCAGCCCGCTCTCCCTGGGTATCTCTGCACATTTATTCCTTTTCCGAGGACTGTGCATTATTCTCTGTAAATGACTGCTTGTCATTTACATTCCTTGTGTTCTGATAAAGGGCTGTCATAACTTTAAAGTAACCTTCAAAGAAACCATCCAAAATCAAATGCTTATAGATCTCTTTCTCCCTATCCCTAATCTTCAAATGAATATTTGAGAAGGAAATCCTTTCACCACATCCTCTTTGGGCAGGAAAAATGGGTTGCATTTTCCATATGCAAGGCAGCATTTCTGATGAACCTCGAGATAGTCTGGTGTTTTATGCACCTGTCACTTCATTCAGTCAAAGTAGTTTTGTTTCTTGACAACTTGTTCAGTGGTATCAAGAGGCCAGTGAGAAGCTGAGCTAAATTGGGTGAGAAATTCCTAAATGATACTTGTATCGAGGAGCGGTTTCTTATAAACCCACTTCAGAGTGGAGACCTGGGAGTAAAGAGGCCCTAAGACTTTCCTGGTGCCCAGGGTTGCCTCCCTTTAACTTGATAAGGTCCATTTTAGAAAATCCTTGTAGGAGACAGAGACTGGGTGAGTATGTTCATTCTGACACATTCTTTATGATTATAGAAATAGTAGCTTCAACTGTCCATTCAAGGTGGGAAGATTTGGGGCCAGTTTTATTTTTCCACTATTTACTATTAATCTTTAAGACTCGTCATTTTCCAGAGTGCACATTTATAATAATAATTTATATACAAAATAACAAACAAGAGGCATGCACATAGCCTCAGTGGACATCTGAAAAGAAGCGAAAAAATTGGAGAACCATATCACGAAATATAGTCAAAGACCAATTAAAATGGCACACAGCATTTTGTCAATGACAGGCAAAGCTTCTGGGAGTCTTGGAAGGGAGAAGGGGAAAACTGGGTGGGTACTCAGGCCATCACAGAGGAAACTGCTGGACAAGTTTGTCCAGCTGAGTTCTTCAAAGAGCAAGGTAACTGAACACACAACTGTGAACCTCTTTAATCTAGGATCCTCCTTTTCAGGATAATGAATGACATCCCTGAAGGAATTACACGAGAGTGGCCTTGCAGCTCTGTGTAAGGGTGTTAGGCTCAGTCATGTCTGACTCTTTGCGACTCCATAGAGCCCACCAGGCTCCTCTGTCCATGGAATTTTCCAGGCAATAATACTGGAGTGGGTAGCTATTTCCTTCTCCAGGGGAACTTTCTGACCCAGGGATCAAACCCAGGTCTGCTGAACTGCAGGCAGACTTTACCGTCTGAGCTACCAGGGAAGTCCTCTGCCAGGCACAAAAGGAGGTGTGGAGGAAAGTTGAGGATTCTGCTGTTACCATCTTTCTGCTCCCAAGCCCAGAAATTTCTTTTTAAAAATAATAATGAAATATCTTTACCAGTTTGTGTTTCTCCCAATTAGATAAAACAGGGTCTTAGAGGCTGGTTTAGGGATTCGGAACCCAGGTCAGATAAGCATTGCTGGGTGAACATTACTCTCTGCAAGCTCGTCTTGCTTACTGGGGAGCAGTGCAATGGCGGCTTCTGACAGATGGTTTGGTGATTTTGTTATAAGGAGTGTCAGTTTCCAAGGATGAATTATGAGGACTTTTTTTTACCATCTCTTTTGTTGTTGTAGGGCTATCTTATCTGAAAATGTGTTAATTAAGTTATCATGCATTGCTAGCCCTGCACGTTTGATACCGGCAAATTACTTCCTACGAGACAGCTTCTCCTACTTAGAATAGCAGCTGAAGTAATTCAAACCAAGAGAGCAGTCCAGAAGGGTCTGGATTGAGAGGTGGGCTTGGTAAAAGAAAGAGTTGTCAACTAAAAATCTGCACAACTGGAGAGTTGTGAGTTAAGTTATATTTTGGGCAAAATGAGGACTGCAGTCTGGGAGACAGCACCTCAGTTCTGGAGAGACTGCTCCAGAGAGGCAGAGCGGCAGGTCAATACACCAGATTTTGGTGAAGGGGGAGTTCAGTGCAATTAAGCACTCATTTTGCAAAAGGTTTTCTGCTAGTCACGAGAAGCTGATGTCATCATGAAGGGATTTGGTGCTTTTCTATATGAAGGGATGCAAGGATTGGGATCATGATCGTTTTCAGCTCCTGAAAATATATAACTATCTAAAGACCTGTCCCAGCAGATTCCCTGGAGCACTGAGTGCCTCACTCCACCCTGAACTCCTTCAGGAGGCGTTGGGCAGCAGCTGTAGCAGCCGCGTCCAGTCTCCTCAGAGGCAGATGGCAAATGCCTTTGTCGTTCAATCGCTGGCAATGCTCCTTGTTGTTGCTCAGGCACTCAGTGGTGTCTGACTCTTCACAATCCCAAGGACTGCAGCACCCCAGGCCTCCCTGTCCCTCACCATCTCCCAGAGTTTGTTCAAACTCATGTCCACTGACTCGGTGATGCCATCCAACCATCTCATTCTCTGTCACACCCTTCTCCTCCTGTCTTCAATCTTCCCCAGCATCAGGGTCTTTTCAAATGAGTCGGCTCTTTGCTGACAAAATATTGGAGCTTCAGCATCAGTCCTTCCAATGAATATTCAGGACTGGTTTCCTTTAGGATTGACTGGTTTGATCTCCTTGCAGTCCAAGGGACTCTCAAGAGTCTTCTCCAGCACCACAGTTCAAAAGCATCAATTCTTTGGCACTTTTGGCAAGTGCCAATTTGTAGTTGGCAAAGTAAAGAAATGAGCAGACCAGGCTCAAAGGCAAGCAGGATTCCTGTGGTGGCCCTTGGGTGGGTCCATTTCTCTTTCTGTTTTGCCTCCTCATCAGACTTGTTATCCACCCACTGATCTGTGCTTCCCCAGGTCACTCTCCCAGCTGCCTTCCTACTAAATCTCTCTCTTTGATTGCTGAACACTGACCTTCCTCAGCTAAAAGCCAGCCAGGAAAATACTACTTCTATCTCAGATTGGCTGGAGTTTGGTACTCTAGGAATGAAAGCAACAGTTATGTGTCCTACACTGAGTGAGTTGGGTATTTAATGCAAACAAATGACCATTTTTGTTGTAGTTTAGTTGTTAAGTCGTGTCTGACTCTTTTGTGACCCCGTGGACTTAACCCTGCCAGGCTCCTCTGCCCATGGGATTCTCCAGGCAAGAATACTGGAGTGGGTTGCCATTTCCTTCTCTGGGGGATAGGCATCTACTGTCTTCAATGGCCCAGGGATGCAAAGATTAAAATGTTTCTGTCCTTGGGTAGTTTGGAACCTACTTTGGGGATAAAGCGATTGTTTTCAAGAACAATAGTAAGCTCAGCAATACAGATGCAGTCGTGTGTTATGAAAAAGGGATATTCAGAGAATTTTCTCTACTGCTCTCCCGCCCGTCACATGAAGCAACCTCCTAACACTGTAAGGTGTTAGGACATCGTGCCCTCTGCACCCCATGACTGTCTCATGTGACTCTGGCACACACTGTTTGTGAGCCATTATTTTGGAGTGAGTATCACAGGTGTGAATCAGAAAGGGCTTACTAGTCATGAGAAGTGATGCTGGATGGTCAGGGATGAGGGTTGGAAGAGCATTCTGGTCAAAAAATAATACATGTGCAACTGTCCAGAGACAGATAATCCCTGCCCAACTTCCTGGGCTCACTGGCTCTCACTTCAACCAGGAATTTTGAGGGATTTCCAAGCATGTATTTGAACATAAGACTTCCCTGGTAAAAATAGCTTAGTTGGTCTCCTAACTTTGGAACTACTTTGAAATTACTTAGGAACCCTCATTGGCTTGCCTTCTCTTCCTCCCATTCTTTCATTCCTCCCCTTTCCACTGCTCCTTTATGTCCTGTTTCCCTTTTTCTTTTCCCTAAGTTTCACAAGCCTTGCTCATCCCTGCAGATGAAAGAGGGCACCAGTACCCTGAGCTCATCAGAGCATTCCCGCACAGATAAATGCTTTGTAGTTGGTCTTTTGCATGGCTTGGCTTTCCTAACTCCCTCTGGTATTCTTTTCTGTGCCTGGCAGAAGTTCTGAGGGTTGATGTGGCTGCAGCATGACATAAAAACATTCATTTTCCACTTTTGTATTCTGCCTCTGCAGTGTTTAATAAAAACCTCTCCTCTCTCCACTGCCTCACTGCCTAAAAATCTGCATCAAGTTCACATGTGTCTTCAACCCTCTACTCTTCAACTGCCCCCAGTGGAACTTTTCACAATGTTTGGGATCCCCATGAGATCTGAAGATCCAGTTCATGGCCTTGGCTTTATAATAAAAGGCTGGTAAAATGTCTTTTTTTTTTTTTTTTTATCTTCTCCATCTTCTCCACTGGATTGTTCAATTTTGGCTTTCCTATCTTCCCTTGCATCTTAGTAAGATTTCCTTACAGATATTTCTTCAAATGACAACAGCCCTGCTATCTTCTGAGACACTAACATCACTTCGGCTACTTTAGAAAAAGAAAACTGTGTCTGTCTTTCCATCTTATTAAGAAGCACCTGCAATCTCTCTGAAAACACATGAAAGGGATATACAACGGGCATCCTAGAATCTGAGCGGCCCATTGAAATTAAAGCCCATTAGTGTTTTTTATGACATCAAAGAGTTACCCATGAATTTTTTAAAAATATACTATTTTGTTTTGGATATGGGTAGGGTAGGATGTAAAAGCCAATATATTTGCTTCTCAGTCTATCATGGGAATCAAAGAAGAGGGAAAGAGCAAAGGGAAGAAGAGAAAAGACAGCCCTGACTCTCTTCATCTCAGGTTATTTCTGAAATGACAAAGGGATCATCTTTCACAATTCTCAGAGCTCTCTTCTTACCACTACTGTGCCTCAGCTCTCAGGGGTGACTTGCCCCAGAGAGGGTCGCTTTCAGCCTCTCTGGCTACTAAGCTGAGGCTGATGTAGCCACAAGGTGTCACTATTGCTAAAATAGCTCTCCGCCTACAGATTCCCGTGTGATTATGCTTGTATAACTCAGCTTTCATTTTGTTTTTAAGCAGGGTCTTTGGGAGAGGCACTTTCGGATTGCCAGGATTAGTTGCCTCCTTCATTTCAAATACACTGTGATCTTGAGTGAGGCTTGGATTTCTCATCTGGAAATAGGATAGAAGAAAACAATTCCTGTTTTTCAGGATCGCTGTCCGCTTTAAATTAGAAAACCTTGGTGTAGCTGAGTTTCACAGGCAGCACAGGAAAAGCTCTCAACAGCTCTTAGCTCCCCTAACTCAGAAAGTGAGGACTGTATTGGGAGACAGGAATGGGTGAGAAGGTGGTGAATTTTTGAGCCTGCCTGTCTGCCTTCCTTCCCTCCTTCCTTCCTTTTGATTTTAGAGTTTGCAAAAATATCATAGTATATTACAGAGTTCTGGCTATTGTTAATAGCTGTGCTATTAAAATTCTTTGGGAAAAGCTAAACACTACAGCTTCCTCTGACAGAGTCAAAATAGTAAAGTCATATTACAGTGTCAAAGGAGTCCTGCTGTAAAGAAACCTGTTTAATCAACCTATTTGATGGGCTCCAAAGTTACCCAAGTTTCTTTGAGCCAGGAGATATAATTTTTTGTTTATTATCACCCAGATTGGGCAACTTTATTCAGTTTCTTTTTTTTTTTTAATTGGAGGATAATTGCTTTACAAAGTTGTATTAGTTTCTGTCGTACAACAGCATGAATCATTCATAAGGAAATGGCAACCAACTCCAGTATTCTTGCCTGGAAAATCCATGGACAGAGGAGCCTGGTGGGCTACAGTCCTTGGGGTTGCAAAGAGTCAGACACGACTTATCGACTGAATAACAACAACAGCAATACATATATCCTTTCCCTCTTGGGACTTCCTCCCATCCCAACCTCTATCCCACCTTCTAGGTCATCACAGAGCCCTGAGCTGGGTTTCCTGTGCTATATAACAGCTTCCCACTATTTAGTCTGGTTTTACTTCTTTGTTGTATAGATGAGAAAACAGAAACCCAGAGAGAAAGGTTTGGTTCATAAAACACGACCCAGAGGGATGGTATGGGGAGGGAGGAGGGAGGAGGGTTCAGGATGGGGAACATGTGTATACCTGTGGTGGATTCATGTTGATATATGGCAAAACCAATACAATATTGTAAAGTTAAAAAATAAAATAAAATAATAATAAAAAAAAGTGAAGATAAGACTAAAAAAAAAAAAGTCCTGATTGTTGAATATTCAGGAATTATGTGAACGGGATATTGTTGGAGCCCAGGGCAGCCCAGCCTTTATATATGCTTTAATTGCATGTTGATTATTTTGAATTAAATTTACTGACAACATGGGCAATGCAAGAGGGACACTTTGACCCTCTTCTCTGTCTCTCTGAAAGCAGGAAATAAATCTCTCATGTGAAAAGTCCCAGCATCTGCAGATAGAAGGACTCCCCTATCTCTAGAGATGGGATATTCAGGCCAGGAAGCCCACAGAGAAGCTGATATAAAAAAAAACCTTGTTACTTCTTTAATTTTACTAACCCATACCCAAAACTGGTTTAGATTCTTAACTAACTGAGAACTCAAAGCATAAAGTTTATCTGTCCTGTCGATTTCTCACAAATGTATTTGTTTCTTTATCTGAAAAGTATAAAAGCTGCCTGCTTTGGCCACTTCTTAGCTCTTAGTTCTAAGAGACCCTGATGAGCACAATTAAAATTTGTTTCTTTTTCTCCTGTTAAAATGTTTTTTAAAAAACACGTCTTGGAAGTGGCAGAGCTGGTCTGGAACCACTGCTGTGTTGGAGGAGGTTTGTACCAGCTCACAGGAAAGTTGCTCCTCTCTTTCCAGTCCTGTGTTGAGTGATAACCAGGTTTGTTTGTCTGATGTGCAGCAAGTCAAAGCCTGAGATGAGGAGCTGCAGAGCTGAGAAACAGTTCATTCACAAGGCAGCCAGCCAAGGAGACCGGAGAACAAGTCTTAGACCCGTCTCCCAGAAGGCAGCTGTTGGAGTATTTACGAGATAAGCAGGCAGTGTTAGGCCGGCGGAAGGCCACTGGAGGCAAGGAAGGGAAGGAAATCTATGTTCTGCGCAGGCGCATTTGGGTCACATGCTTTTGCTATTCAATGCAGGCACTTACTCCAGTACTCTTGCCTGGAAAATCCCATGGACGGAGGAGCCTGGTGGGCTGCAGTCCATGGGGTCACGTAGAGTCAGACACGACTGAGCGACTTCACTTTCACTTTTCCCTTTCATGCATTGGAGAAGGAAATGGCAACCCACTCCAGTGTTCTTGCCTGGAGAATCCCAGGGACGGGGGAGCCTGGTGGGCTGCCATCTATGGGGTCGCACAGAGTCCGACATGACTAAAGCGACTTAGCAGCAGCAGCAGCAGCATGAGCTGAGGATGGGCTTTCCAGCCCTTTGACATCTAAAGGCCATTCATATGGACAGCTGCACAGGCCCAGCCTTAGGATCCCAGCCAATGCCTGGGCAGCCTGCCCTGGGAGGAGTTGACTCCAAGTTCCTACCAAACAACTGGGTCCTGTGAAGGTAGGAAGGTATGAAATTAAACAGAGGTAAAAAGAAAGGGCGGGGGGGAACAAACTAACTAAAATAAACTTAATTAAAGAAGGCAGTTTACAAGCAAAGAGGTTCTCTTATCTGTTACTCTGTAAGACAAGTTCAAAAATTTCTTTGAGATATCAGCTCCTGATAACTCTATGGAGCAGAATTTCAAGGCTGAAATCAGCCTTGGTAGGAATAGCTACCCCACAGAAAGTGTCAAGTACCAAAAATTACTGTTTGTTTTCTTCAGAGAAAAGATTTACCAGCATACCAGCATGTTAGAATCCCACATTTTAAAGAGGATTTTAGCTTCTAAGGTACTTCAAAGCAGGTATTTTGGTAGAGGAATAACTGAAGTTCAGAATCTTAGTACCACTGAAAATGAACTGAAAGTCACTTAGTCATGTCCGACTCTTTAGGACCCCATGAACTGTAGCCTGCCAGACTCTTCTGTCCATGGGATTTCCCAGGAAAGAATACTGGAGTGGGTTGCCATTTCCTCCTCCAGGGGGTCTTTCCAACCCAGGGACTGAACCCACGTCATTCTTATGTCTCCTGCATTGCAGGCAGGTTCTTTATCGTCTGAGCCACCAGGGAAGCCCAGTACCACTGAATGTACGTGCATATATTGATGTCGTTGGAGAGAGAAGGAGAATATAGCCCTCCTATGCTGGGAGGTATTTCAGTTTCCATCCAGGATCTAGTCTGGCAGGACATAGGCAGTCAAATTTCAAGATGCTGCTGCTGCTGCTGCTGCTAAGTCGCTTCAGTCGTGTCCGACTCTGTGCGACCCCATGACGGCAGCCCATCAGGCTCCCCCGTCCCTGGGATTCTCCAGGCAAGAACACTGGAGTGGATTGCCATTTCCTTTTCCAATTCATGAAAGTGATAAGTGAAAGTGAAGTCGCGACCCCATGGACTGCAGCCTACCAGGCTCCTCCGTCCATGGGCTTTTCCAGGCAAGAGTACTGGAGTGGGGTGCCATTGCCTTCTCCAAAATTTCAAGATAGATGAACATTATTTGCTAACTGGCCAATATCTCTTCCAGCCCAACTTTGACTCTTGGAGCAGCTTCAGGAACCAGAACAAATTCAGTGACTCCATCCATCCCACGGCTGGCTCACAGTGGCTTATTTTGTAGCTTCATGGGGTGTTATGATCTATCATAATTCATAGATTCATGAAAGTCTCTCTTACCAACATATAAATGTTAACAGTACTGGGGAGGTTGACAGCCATCGCTGGAGTCCTTTTTTCCATGCCACACACTGCATTCAAAACTTCTCACACTCAGCCCTAGTCTTACAGAGGAAAGAACCAAGTTTAACAATGCGTCCATAGTCACACAACTAATACCCATCTGGTAGACTTTAAATAGCGTGGTTTACCCTCAAGCCACTTCAGGCATCCTGAGGAGAAGCAGAAAGGAGGTGCCTGGCAGGGACATTTTGTGGACAAGAAAATACCCCAGAACCAAGGAAGAGACCACTTTTATGGGGGGAGCCATCTGCCTGCTCTGTGTAAAACCCACTCTTGCCTTAGACAGGACAGTAGAAATGAAATTGCTCCATGCCCAGTGGGTGGGATATTAGGTAAATACACTGGGAGACAAATCGCTGGCTTCTGAACAGAGAGAATATGGAAGTTAAAGTAGCTTTTACAAATAACAGCTTGGGTGTTAAACCAGAATGGCAAGCTGCTTCATGCTTTGGGGAAATGGTTTCATATCATTAATTGATCGTTTCAGTTGCAACAACATTAGCATCAGCAGAGCCTCTGAAGTTTGAAGTGAGACGGCCCCTGAAGGCAGGAGAAGCCCAGAGCCACGTGGACACTGGCCGGGGACCCTGAACTGTGGGGGTCCCCCAGCGGCGAGTTGGTGCTGTGGAAGCCCAGAGCCTCAGCGTGAGAGAGTTGGGACCGCTGCTCTGTCCTCTGCGTGCTCCTCAGCTCCACGTCTAGCAGCAGTGGGTGCCAAGAACCCAGCCTTGCAATAAGAGAGGCTAAGAACGCCTGGAAGTGCAGAAGAGGACACAGTTGCTCCAGCTTCCCAGGGATGTGCTTAATCCTGCTTTTCTGTTTGGAGAAGAAGTGCTGGAGCCCTGAAGCCACCTTTGTATTCAGGCTCAGATATTCAGTTTGTGCTCTCTCTGGTCTACTGGTTGAGCTTCACATAGATCTTGGAGGGCTTACCTATATTGTTGATAAACCTGAATTTGACACCACCCGATTCAAACCAGAAATTACTTCCTATACCATTATTTACAGTTCAAATCAGATAAACGCCACTTCTCAATGATGGATTAGAAATCTGTCAGTCACAGTCAAGCATCCCAAATCAAGCCCTCATTATTTGAGGATGGCTGAATTGTCTCAAATCCGCCTGCCAATGCAAGAGACATAAGAGATGCAGGTTCAATTCCTGGGTCAGGAAGCTACCCTGGAGAAGGAAATGCAACCCACTCCAGTATTCTTGTCTGGGAAATCCCACGGACAGGTTAGCCTGGCAGGCTTCCAGTCTATGGGGTCCCAAAAGAGTTGAACACAACTTAGCAACTAAACAACAACAAACTTTTTTTATATAATGAAAAGTCTGGGCTGAGCATCTTATACCCCGAAGTGGAAAAGCTGGAAGTGAAATCTATCATGACCACAACTCCCTTCCAAAGGGGTCCCAGAGCAGCTTTGATGTGTTTGCTCATATAGGTAACCAGGAAATTCCCTGTAGCTCAGACAATAAAGAACCTGCCTGCAATGCAGGAGACTTGGGTTGCATCCCAGGGTTGGGAAGATCCTCTGGAGAAGGGAATGGCAACTCACCCCAGAATTCTTGCCTGGAGAATCCCATGGACAAAGGAGCATGGCCGGCTAGCAGTCCATGGGGTCACAAAGAGTCAGATACGACTGAGTGACTAACACCACCACCCCTACCACCATGCTCTGCATTGTATGGTCCTGGATTATTCTTCCACTGCAGCTTTAGGACACAGCCCGATGGCAGGACCGGCTGAGCAGGAAAAACCATCAGATCACAGTTCTATATTCCTCCTAGCATGACATGCGTAGAGGGCTTGTGGCATAGCACTAGATTGTCCCCCTGGTGTATAGGCTTCCCACCAAGGAGAGTCGATGAAAAGTTCAACATGCACTCTGCAAAAGTAATCTGCACACACTCCTGGATTGGGAGCTAAAGTAGTTTAAGAGTGACAAAGCATGAAAATTTAGAGTCTGATAGAATCAGAAGTCTAAAAAAAATAATAATAGAATATTCAATAAAATAGCAAGCACTACCATCCCTCGGTGCTATGAAATGGAATTGATGATGAAACTTTCACTGCCTACCATTTTATAAGACACAGCAGATTGCAAAGTTGATTATAAAGTGGGAGGACAACTACATCACAGTTGTGTGCTCATCTCCCTCCACCACAGCAGCCCATTAGCACTGCTTTATCAGAGGATGTTAGAATGCAGACGCGTCCACAAAGCTCATTTATTAATGCCGTGAACAACATTAGATCATCAGAGCTTATTCCTAAATTTTTGGATCAAAGCTGAATATTAATAAGTAAATAGTTCAAAACAAAAGAGTGCATAGGCTACAGAAAGCTCTCGTCTCCCAGTCGCCCTCCCCAACGGGATTTTCTCCATCTTTGAACCTGTTAAGTTAGCTGTATTTGCCTAGGTCACCTGTACCTTGGTGACCTTCTGCATATTATGGGACGGGGGTTCTTTCCAGTGAGACAACCTGTGTTCAACCCCTGTCTTTTTCCTATTTCTCTACTCTCTTCCATTATAGAGGCTTCCCTAGTGGCTCAGTGGTAGAGATTCTGCCTGCGAGGCAGGAGCCACGAGTTCCATCATGGACAGGGAAGATCCCCTGGAGTAGGAAATGCAACCCCTCCAGTATTCTTGCCCGGAGAATCCCATGGACAGAGGAGCCTGGAAGGCTACTGTCCATGGGGTTGCAAAGAATCAGACATGACTGAGCAACTAAAAATATAACTCCTACATTATACCTTGTCTCCAACAGATCAGGTCTTCTTACCATTCAATGAATGTAATCTATTTTTCGGTCCCTGTGTGTCTGACAGTGCCATTATTTCCAGCTGGAGGGCCCTTCCTTTCAGTTTTAACTCTCAAGTACTACTCACCCTTCAAAACTCAGCTAGAAATCACCTAAGCCAGCCCTGAGAACAGGATACAATCCTATTCATCTGCAGTCATCTGAAAAGATTATTTTTAAGTTTTTGTGTGTATAAGGATCATATGTGGAGCATATTTAAAATGTAGATGTCTAGGCTTTACTCCCACTGATTCTGATTAAACAGACCTGGGATAGGGCTCCATCTTCTTCATTAAAATTATATATGTACCATGAGTTCAATCTGATGCACTAAGTTTGTGGACCATTCCTGCTATAGGTTGAATGTTTATGTTCCCACCTCCAATTCAGACTGAAGCCTAGTCTCCATTGTGATGGTCTCAGGAAGCTTTGGGATGAGGTTCTGAGAGTCGAGTCCTCATGAATGGGGTTACAGACCTCATAAAGGAGGATCCAGCCAAATGTCATTTTTAAGGCAGTTCTCACGTATTCTCATTATAAAAATATAAAGTCATGGTCCCTATCCTTAGGGCAGCAAGAACATTTGTCAGTTTTGAGGGCACTGCTTGTATTCGGTGCTTATGGTTATGACTTGATGCCAGCTAATTCATCAACACATTCAGAAGTGGCCGAGGAGTCTGTATGTCCAGTCTGAGTTGTTTGACAGCCATTGTCTCAGTTCCTCCACCGATGGAAAAAACTATGGTTTGTCATTTGCTCAGTGGCTTCAGTCATGTCCGACTCTTTGGAAGCCTATGGACTATAGTCCACCAGGCTCCTCTGTCCATGGGATTGTCCAGGTAAGAATACTTGAGTGGGTTGCCATGCCCTCCTCCAGGGGATCTTCCCGACCCAGGGACCAAACCCACGTCTGCCTGCATATCCTGCATTGCAGGTGGCTTCTTTACCCACTGAGCTCCCTGGGATACCCTTCATTAAGCATACACCTAGCTAAACTTCCTGAACTATTTTTTTTTTTTACAGAAAAGCTTTGACCCTGTTTTACTTAATTTGCTTTGTATTAAAATTGTTCAGTTAGACCTGGGAAGAAAAATAAGGTGTTCTTCTAATGTTTATATGAAAGCCATTTTTCTAAATGAGTTCTTGTATGAATAGATATAGAATTTTATCAAAAATTAATAGTCTTGGCCTGAAAAAATACCATAGCACTATATATTAATTATCCAAAGCAGTGCCTTTATTTATGACCTGTTTGATACAGCCTTTATGTCTCAACCCCAGAAGCTGTGAAGAAAATAAAAAAAAAGAAGGAACCAAATGAAGGTTTTCAGCTGGCTGCTGCTGCTGCTGCTGAGTCGCTTCAGTCGTGTCCGACTCTGTGTGACCTCATAGACGGCAGCCCACCAGGCTCCCCCGTCCCTGGGACTCTGCAGGCGAGAACACTGTAGTGGGTTGCCGTTTCTTCTCCAATGCATGAAAGTGAACGTGAAGTCGCAAGTGATGGTTAATTACTTCTGTTCTGCACTATTTGTCCTGGACGGTCAGGAACATGCTAATGAGTTTCAATTAAGTCACCTCTACAAAACTAAGGTAGCTTTGGGAAATTCTGCCAAGAAACAGACATTGTGTCACATGAGGTGGGATGTTGGATGAATACCATCTTGTTAACAGTGAACATACACGCTTGACCCCTTTACTTTTCCATTATCTGTGATTCAGAATCACTGATGTGTGTTATGGGGTTAAGGTCGTGGTTACAAGTGGCTGAGAATGAAGTAAAGGAATTAGTAGGCGAAACAACTGTAATTCTAATACGTTCTATGAAACCTGAAAGGAGCTTTGTGGACTGCTACAGCCTAAGCCTTATCAGCAGAATGCTGATGTGGGAAGGTATCTGGCCTGAAAGGAAGGTGGGAATTAGAACATTTATCAGTGTATTTTTCAAGGAACACTAATCTGTTAAAAAACAAGAGAGGAAAAAAAAATTTTTTTCTCCATGGCCAAAGAATTTGGGAAACATCATATACTCTATGTTCGCACGCTGCCTTGGGGATTCATACAACTGGAGATTCTGAAATTCCCATAATTAAAGAAAGATCAAAAAAGTAATTAAATGTGTTAACTAATCGTGCATGCATGCTGAGTCGCTTCAGTCATGTCCGACTCTTTGCAACCCTTTGGACTATAGACCACCAGGCTACTCTGTCCATGGGATCCTCCAGGCAGGAATACTGGAGTGGGTTGCCATGCCCTCCTCCATTGTTAACCAATACCTTCTGATATTTTCCTGAACGCAACACTTATTCTGAGAACCATCTGTGAAAATGATGTCCTGGTGTCTGGGAACGTGAGTCTGGGGAGGATTCCTAGGACTTCCAGAACTGCTAAGAAAGACTAGTTCACTGTGCCTAAACTACTTATACAAACCATGTGGTTTATGAGGAAAACTTGGCTTTCCAGAAGGAGTCTGGGGTGTAGGGATATGCTACGCAGAGGCTGCCTATGTTACCACCCCCCAGGAAAACCTTGGACATGGGGTATCTAAAGACTCTCTCTGGTTGGAACGTCTCACACATGTTCTGACAATGCACTGCTGGGAGAAATTTGGTGCATCCGTGAGATTCACTGAGCAAGGAGCCTTGTGCCCAGTTTTCCCTTTGCTGAGTATTCCTGGTATCATTTCACACTAATACTGCTGAGTCCGATGAGTCCTTGGGGCAAATCACTGAACTTGAGGGGGATCTTGGGCACCTCCAAATACACGCGGTGAGCAAGAAAGACGCATCTCTGCCTGCACAGAACTCACCATCTAATAATATTGGTGAGAAACCAATACTTACAAAAATGATCTTTTATAAGCCTATGATTAAGATAAATAGTTTTTAGGTGTTTCCCTGGTGATTCAGTGGTAAAGAATCTGCCAGGAGACATGGGCTTGATCCCTGCTCTGGAAGATCCCCACATATTGTGGAGCAACTAAGCCTGTGTGCCATAACCATTAAACCTGTGCTCTAGAGCCGGGGAGCTGCAGCTGTTGAGCCCATGTAGCACAACTACCGAAGCCCACACACCCTAGAGCCCTTGTTCTCTGCAACAAGAGAAGCCACGGCAATGGGAAGCCCATGCAGCAAATAGAGAGTACCCCCCACTCGCCATAGTTAGAGAAAAGCCTTCACAGCAACGAAGACCCAGCACAGCCAAAAATAAATAAATTCTAGAGAAAAAGATAAATGGTTTTTAGAAAAAGGAAAAGTGCAAGTTCTGTGAGACAAGTAATAGCTAATGGAATCTGGAGAGGAAATATCAGAAAATTCTGTGCTGAAGAAATGAGAGTTAAGCTGAAGGATGGACAGGAGTTGATCAAGATGAAAAGAAGGGTATGAACAATTTGGACAAAGGGAACAATGATTACAGAGACTAAGACTGTTGAGGATGGTGCACCTCCTAAGCAACAAATCAGTATTTGAAAGTGGTTTCCAGGCTCTCTGTTAAATGTTCCTTCTATGGCACCCCTGGGGCAATATTGCTCAACACCAATAGCATCCAAAATGTGCCTGTGGTCCATCTTAACCTCTTCACCTCCCGATCTTGCCATTGTATCATGTGTTTATCAGAAGGAAGTCTGGTCATGCTTAGAATACTTATAGCCTGAGACTAACCTCAGAGTCAAAAGATCTGGCTTCTTTTATACATACACTATTGGCCAGCAATTGCGCCCTTCAATATATACTCAACAGAATCGTCACACATACATACACCAAAGTAGATGTCCAATGAAATTCATAACAGACAAAAACTATAAATGACACAAATGTTTTCTAAGAAGTATGGATAAACAAATTACAATATATTTATATAATGGGATATTATACAGCAGTGTCTCTGAAGAAACTATTGGTGCATGTAGCAAGATGGATGAATCTCAAAAAACACAATGATGATCAAAAGAAACCAGACATAAAAGAGGTCATTTATACCGATTTATATTAAATTTCAGAACTATGAAACAAATCAGTGGTGATAGAAGTGAAGATACTGGTTCCCTCGAAGTATAGTGACTAGGAGAAGCACAAGCAGCACTGGATGCTATGAATATTCTATTTCTTGATCTGGGTAGTGAATATATGAATGTGTTCAGTTTGCAAAAAAACTTACAGCCCATGGGGTCACAAAGAATCGAACATGACCGAAGTAACTTAGCACACAGCTGCATGCATGTCTTCTAGAAACCTCTCAACTCTTCATTTAAGAAGAGATCCCAGTCTCCCACCTCTAGATCCCTCCCTGATCTCTGTCCAGCATTATAAGAGACTTTTGTCTAAAATGTGCCTGGATTGCAAGTATAGTTGAAAAAGTAGAGGAACAGAGGTGATGGGGGGAGCTGGGGTAGAAACTGACATTTTAGGAAGCCGTAGAAAGGACAGTAGGTGTTACAGGACAGGTTAGAGAAAGTTCAGTTCAGTTCAGTTCAGTCGCTCAGTCGTGTCTGACTCTTTGCGACCTCATGAATCACAGCACGTCAGGTTTCTCTGTCCATCACCAACTCCCGGAATTCACTCAAACTCATGTCCATCGAGTCGGTGATGCCATCCAGCCGTCTCATCCTCTGTCGTCCCCTTCTCCTCCTGCCCTCAGTCTTTCCCAGCATCAGGGTCTTTTCCAATGAGTCAACTCTTCACATGAGGTGGCCAAAATACTGGAGGTTCAGCTTTAGCATCATTCCCTCCAAAGAAAACCCAGGGCTGATCTCCTTTTGGATGGACTGGTTGGACCTCCTTGCAGTCTAAGGGACTCTCAAGAGTCTTCTCCAACACCATAGTTCAAAAGCATCAATTCTTAGGCATTCAGCTTTCTTCACAGTCCAACCCTCACATCTATACATGACCACTGGAAAAACCATAGCCTTGACTAGACAGACCTTTGTTGGCAAAGTAACGTCTCTGCTTTTCAATATGCTATCTAGGTTGGTCATAACTTTCCTTCCAAGGAGTAAGCGTCTTTTAATTTCATGGCTTCAATCACCATCTGCAGTGATTTTGGAGCCCCCCAAAATAAAGTATGACACTGTTTCCACTGTTTCCCCATCTATTTCCCATGAAGTGATGGGACCAGATGCCATGATCTTAGTTTTCTGACTGTTGAGCTTTAAGCCAGCTTTTTCACTCTCCTCTTTCACTTTCATCAAGAGGCTTTTTAGTTCCTCCTCACTTTCTGGGCATTACAGTGCTTGGATTTAGATAAGAAAGGAGAGACCTTTGCAGTCCTATGTAAGAGAAGGGCCTGGTTTTCTGGGATCTGCTCACAAGGTGATTGACAGAGATACAATCTTCTTCCTGCTTCTGTCTTCCGGCCCAGCCAGAGCCTTACACTTAGCCATTTGATGTAGAAGTGTGTGCTTAGTTGGTCAGTTGTATCCAAGTCTTTGTGACCCCACCCATGGACTGTAGCCAGCCAGGATCCTCTGTCCATGGGGATTCTCCAGGCAAGAACACTGAAGTGGGTTGCCATGTTCTCCTCAAGGGGATCTTCCCAACCCAAGGATTGAACCCAGGTCTCCTGCATTTCAAGAAAATTCTTTGCTATCTAAACCACCAGGGAAGCCCACAAATACTGGAGTGGGTAGCCTATCCCTTCTCCAGGGGATCTTCTTGACCCAGGAATCAAACCAGGGTCTCCTGCATGGCAGGTGGATTCCTTACTAGCTGAGCTACCAGGAAAGCCCTTGATGTAAAAGAGGTTGATGCAGAAGACCATAACAAGCATGGTAGCTGCCCTGAGGGATGTTCTAATCTTAAACCTTCACAGAGATGAAAGCTTACCTACAGTGAAAGTGAAAGTCATTCAGTCGTGTCCCATTCTTTGTGATCCCATGGACTATATAGTCCTGGAGTGGGTATACTGGAGTGGGTAGCCTTTCCCTTCTCCAGGGGATCTTCCCAACCCAGGGATAGAACCCAGGTCTCCCGCATTGCAGGTGGATTCTTTACCAGCTGAGCCACAAGGGAAGCCCAAGAATACTGGAGTGGGCAGCCTATCCCTTCTCCAGCAGATCTTCCCCACCCAGGAATTGAACCGGGGTCTCCTGCATGGCAGGAGGCTTCTTTACCAACTGAGCTATCAGGGAAGCCCAAGCTTGCCTAGAAAGTGTCAAAAGTGAGGGTAGGCAGGGTGGGGTGGGAAATGAGGGGTGAGAGGTGGAGCCTAGGTGAAGGGAACGGGGGAATGGGAGAAAGTGCTGCATATGGGAACGCTCTCCAGAAGTAGGCTGGTCACAACTTGGCCACGAACAAACTCAAGAAACTTTGTTATCTAACTTTGTGTCCCTTTTTGTCTCCATTCTGCTATCACTTCCCCGGAGCCTTTTGTCTCGTCTGTAAAAGAAAGGCACAGAAATGGATAATCTCCCAGGTCCTCGCCAGCTCTGACAGCCTATGACTAATCCTTGCGTGTGAATGCAGTGCTTCACAATGTAATACCATGTTGCCTTTGGGGAGAAAACTAGACTGAGTGTGGAATTATGAATTTGACCTTTGAAATTTAAACTGTTTTGATTGTATTTTTACTGTGTTCCTAAGGGAGCGGTTCACGTCGCTTTTGTATTTGAAAACTAAACATAGTTCTTAGAGGGAATTGGTGAAAATGACGATTATCCATCATTCAACATTGGGGTCTGTCTCGAGGGCTGGTTGGAGGGCGTGTGGCTATTTGAGGTGGAGGAAATGAAGCAGGAGAGGAAGTTTATTATGCCAAACACAGTGCCCACCAGAAATCCTAGGAAACACAGCCTCTTGAGCTCAATGGGATTTTGAACCACTTGCTGTTTGAAATAATTCACTCTTGCCTAAAGGTATAAAAAATATCTTTCCAATTTTCCTCTTGAAATATCACCAGCTGTCCCAGACATTTTAAAAAATAGCAGTATTTGGGTGTATTGTACTTTAAAAAGAGTCAGCAAGATTCAGCTTACTTTTGCCTTAAGGCTCTGTGACTTTACATTCGCAGTCAATTTGAAAAATGGTTGGAGAAATCTGTTCAACTTTGAACACAGTGAGACTTAACCATCCCCCTTTCTTAGACTACATTATGATCCTGTATATTTTGATAAAGAGCCAATAAACTGACCCCTAGGAAAGAGGCACATCATATCCATATCTCTAAATGCTTCTGGCAAGAGAACTTGCTCTTTTGGCGACATAAATTGAACCCAGCAACAGCTCCAAAATCTGTCTTTTGGATGAACCTAAGAGAATTCGTAGTTCATAATGGCCTGGAGGAAACCCCTGAGTACTATATGAATTATGTGGGATTTTTTGAAAATGGCTATTTCCATATTTTAATATGTGACATTTGTATCAAGAATTCTGTGGATTACAGATATGGAGAGAGTCGCTTTATTTATTACATCAGCTTATGCTCCCTGTGGTGCCCCACAGGTAACTGAGATAGATTTAATGGAAGAAGATCTATTTCTTTTCGTTGTTGATGTTGTTCAGTCCCTCAGTCCTGTCTGACTCTTTGTGACCCCATGGACTGCAGCCCACCAGGCTTCCTGTTCTTCATTGTCTCCTGGAATTTGGGGAAACTTATGTTCATTGAGTCAGTGATGCCATCCAACCATCTCATCCTCTGTTGCCCCCTTCTCCTCATGCCTTCCATCTTTCCCAGCATCAGGGTCTTTTCCAATGAGTCAGCTCTTCACGTCAAGAGGCCAAAGTATTTGGCCAAAGTATTCAGAGTTTCAGCTTTAGCATCAGTCCTTCCAATGAACATTCAGGTTTGATTTCCTTTAGGATTGACTGGTTTGATCTCCTTTGTCCAAGGAACTCTCCAGAGTCTTCTCAGGCACCACAATTAGAAAGCATCAATTCTTCGGCACTCAGTCTTCTTTATTTTTTTGTTTTTAAATTATTTTATGTGAAATTAAATTATGTCCTATTGCCTTAGGTCAAGTTCCTGAGAAACTGGTTCTGGGACAGATGTTTGTGAGCAAGATGTTTACTGGAGGGGGTGGGTACCCTCAGGAATGTTGTCTTTGATGGGTAAAGGAAGTAAGATTAAGTAGAGGAAGAAACCGACCTGGACGTATATGGCTTCTATGACCACATGATCACTACTGAACTCTATGAGATGGTTAGTTTTATGCATCAATTTTGCTGGGCCAAAACATGCCCAGACAGTTGGTCAAACACTGTTCCAGGTGTTTCTATATTCCATAGGGAGGGTGCTTCTGGGTGATATTAACATTTGAATTGGGAGACTGAGTAAAGCCAGTTGTTCTCACTAATGTGGGTGGGCCTCATCCAATCAGCTGAAGGCTTAGCAGAACAAACGAATGACCCTCCTCCTGCCAGGTCATTTTCAAACTGAAATATTGATTCTTTTTGCTTGAAGTTGTTCAAATCGGGATAGTGAGCGCTTCCTGATTCTACAGCAGCTTGTGACATAGGCTCTGAAGATTTTGGACTTCCCAGCCTCTATTTCCACAGCTGTGTGAGCCAGTTTCTTATTATAAATCTCTCTCTCTCTCTTTATATGGCATTTTCAGCAGGAGAATTACTCCACATAATTCTTCTGGCGATACCTGGGGACAACAACATTTTAAGAAACACAAATATATTAGACCCACTCTAGGAGGTACTGACCAATGACAAAGCCATTCCTTGTGACATTCTGGCCATTGGGACAATCACACTAACTCTTGGTGAAGTGCATTCTGCAGCGAATTTTAGCATTCACATGCTTTTTAGGCAGCAGGGAGTTTTTTTCACCCAGCTGAAAATAAAGAAAATGTAGATTCGATTGAGTTTTCTTTTTCTCTGCTCACTGAGTGAAAGGCAGACATCAGCAGTGCAGAGAATTGGTATAGGAGATTTGCAGTGATCAAAATAATGCTTGGATGGCTTGCTTTGAACTCTGGCTTCTCATTTAGACATGCTGACAACTCTGAAGGCATGGTGCTGCTCCATACCTTGGAGAGCCAAGCAACTAACCATGAAATAGGAAAAGAATTTCAAAACAATTTCTTAAGAAGTGAAATGTGAACAATAAACTCACCAATTCCATTTAGTCATTTTGTATTGGCAGAAACTTCCTGTTTGAATATCTGAATGAAATATTCATTAATAGATTGCTTAAGGTACTGTATACTGCCTTTATTTTTAGAGGCATTTTTTTAAAATAAAACTAAACAAACTTCCTTCCTTCTCTCTCTTCCTTTCAAAGGGTATTTTCCCTACAACATCTACAAACAAATGTCACAAAATATAGCACTTGATCATGTATTTCTTTGCCCTGCATATATAAAATAAGAAAATGCACTGAAAGCACTTTGAAAATGTAAAAGTACTATGTTCCTATAAAATTATCATGACAACATTAGGAGGGCTGGATGAGTTCTTCTACTGTAGAACAGGCTACTGGAAAATAAAGATTTGTCTTCTGCTCTTTTTGTAGCCCTCATGAGTCTTGGCATGGACTGAGGCAAATAACAGACACTTGTTGACTTGACAATATTATATCACCATTTCTAAGCTCACATTTACTCACCATGCGTGTGCTCAGTCATATCCAAATCTTTGCAACCCCATGGACTGTAACCCACCAAGCTCCTCTGTCCATGGGTTCCCCAGGCAATAATAATACTGGTGTGGGTTGCTACTTCCTACTCCAGAGGATCTTCCAGACCTAGGGATCAAAGACACATCTCTTGGGTCTCCTGCATTGGCAGGTAGATTCTTTACCACTAGTGGTCTCTGGGAAGCCCCTTATTCTCTGTAGTCCCTCTCATTAAAATCTGATAAAAATTGATTCCTAAGACCATCAAACCATCACCTATATTTTAAACACATTGGATAATGACTATAGGAAAGTTGGGTGCTCCTGCATTAGAAACATGTAGCCCCTGGCCTTTCTTCCATTTTATTTTCTCCACGAAAAAAATTGCCTTTGACCTTAGGAGGTCTTTCCTGAGAAGCCTGACTGTGACTCCAAAATCCTAAATACTGAATCCAGGATTCCCTGCCAGTCAATGATGGTTCCCGCTCAATCAAGACTCAGGGTGACATCTTTACCAGCCTTCTTTTAGATACTAACTCCAAGTTATAAGTCCATTTAGACTTCTGGGAAAAAAACTAGTTCAGTTCAGTTCAATTGCTCAGTCGCGTCCGAATCTTTGTGACCCCATGAATCGCAGCACACCAGGCCTCCCTGTCCATCACCAACTTCCGGAGTTTACTCAAACTCATGTCCATCGAGTCGGTGATGCCATCCAGCCATCTCATCCTCTGTCATCCCCTTTTCCTCCTGCCCCCCAATCCCTCCCAGCATCAGAGTCTTTTCCAATGAGTCAACTCTTCGCATGAGGTGGCCAAAGTACTGGAGCTTCAGCTTTAGCATCATTCCTTCCAAAGAACACCCAGGGCTGATCTCCTTCAGAATGGACTGGTTGGATCTCCTTGCAGATAAGACATCATAAAACTTGAGCTTTGAGGCCAACACTGCCATCAGCAAGTTGTATGACCCTAGGCAAGTGATTAAATGCATTGGAACATTCATTTTCTCAGCTGCAATTTAAGTGATTTGAACCGGATGTTCTCAAGGTACCCACTGCCAGTTGCGGAGCTTTGTGATGCAGTGGATGGAAGCTAGGCAAATCACAATTTTGTTGGGCTCTCAGTGGTTGTAAAAATCAAATTAAAAAAAAAAATCCAGTGAAATATGCTTTTTTGTCATTCTTCTACCAGCAAAAGAACACTCAGGCTTGACATAGGTGTGAAACATTTCCACAAAATTGTGTTTGCAAATTCTTGATGATTCTTTAATTTGTATAGTTTCTGTGTGAGGCGAGCAGCTACACTGGTTGTACTGAGTTAACCAAGTTTTGGCTGCACGAAGTATTTGGAAGGGTCTGAGGTGAAGAAAGCTGAGTTCCGAAGAATTGATGCTTTTGAACTGTGGTGTTGGAGAAGACTCTTGAGAGTCCCTTGGACTGCAAGGAGATCCAACCAGTCCATTCTGAAGGAGATCAGCCCTGGGATTTCTTTGGAAGGAATGATGCTAAAGCTGAAACTCCAGTACTTTGGCCACCTCATGCGAAGAGTTGACTCATTGGAAAAGACTCTGATGCTGGGAAGGATTGGGGGCAAGAGGAGAGGGGGACGACAGAGGATGAGATGGCTGGATGGCATCACTGACTCGATGGATGTGAGTCTGAGTGAACTCCGGGAGTTGGTGATGGACAGGGAGGCCTGGCGTGCTGCGATTCATGGGATCGAAAAGAGTCGGACACAACTGAGCGACTGAACTGAACTGAACTGTGGTGTAACTCAGTTTTTCCGCAACCATTCTCTGGGTCCCATCTCTGAATGGCACATTGAGACAATGAATGTACCTATTCCTTAATGCTTCTACAACGGCCATGCTCTGACTCTAAAGTAAAAACTTTAATACCACAGTTCATTCTGAGAGGCTTTGGACAATGATGTTGTCATATGTCTGAATCAGAAGGTTCCTAATTAACCATCCGATCAGCCGAGGATACTGCGGTTTACAAAACTCCAGAAAGTGAGCTTCCCTGCTCTGTTCTGTTCTGGCCTTGAGCTTCAGGAGGACCACAATTGTTACCTCATGCCTGAAGCCCCAAAGCCACCTGTGCCTATTGCTGGCTTGATCACCAGCTCAAACAGACCTACTGAGAGCTATTAACATGAGGTGAGGATGGTATGAAGAAGGGGAAGTGAGAGTAATATGTAAGTCCAAAGCAAAAGCATGGTATTCTCTGTGAGAAAAAGAGAAACATCTCATAAACATGGCTGAAATTTTGTTTATATCATGAAGGCACATCCTGAGTGGTCATATAGCAAGAAATGATAATATTTAGAGCTCTCTTGTAACTTCTTGCCTAAAGCGCAGTGGCAATCGCAGTGTGTGTCATCGGCGACCCGTGCTTCTAGAGCTCATCCGAAGAAGACTCATCAGTGTGCGTGCCGTCTTCCTGTTGGTATTTCTCTTTGTCTCCGTGTCTCTCTCCATCTCCATCTATGTCTCTCTCTGACACACACACACAAATACAGAAGCACACGCACACTCCTTTGTAACAGCTTAACGATTTTGATCACTGGGTTATCTCTGAGGACTTTAGACAGAGGTCCAGTTATTTTCTATAGCTTCCCAAATTGTTTCTTTTACAGGGATGTTTACAATCTCAGAACGAAATCAATGAGTCACTGTGAAGTTGATAAACACACTCATGGAGACAATGATCTTTTTTCCTACGTGCAGGTTTTACTAAGTCATGCTTACAACCTTGTTGTTTGCGGGTAGAAAGCTGATTTAATTCGTGTTTCACTGGATATTCATCTAATCATATATCAACTAGAAGTGAACTGTATACAAATCTTATCAAGTAACTTTGGAGACCTCAAAAGGTGCCTGGGATCTGTGTAGCATCTGAGAATCCACAAATTGTCCTCCCATGTGTGACAGGGTTAAGGAAGATTCATCTCACAGAATTCGAACACTTTTATGAGAAGTTAGAGAGAAATATGAGGACAGGCAGGAAACTTATTAAATCTGTTTATCACCATACCTCTAGCTCTCTCAGTTTGAACAAAGGACCCAAGTTGAAGGAAGCAACTAATGCTGTGTTGACAAGTGGATGCATAATGGCGATCTCTTTGTTTCCCCAAGTTGTTTTGAACTACAGCTGCTATATTTTACTTTTTCGGAGGAAAATAGGTTTTTAAGTTTCTCACTACACAGCATATTGTAAATTTTAAAGTACCTGGACTTTTCAAAAAAATGTGTATGTGTGTGTTAGTTGCTCAGTCATGTCTGACTCTTTGTGACCCCATGAACTGTAGCCTGCCAGGCTCCTCTGTCCATGGAATTCTCTAGGCAAGAATACTGGAGTGGGTTGCCATTTCCTCCTCCAGGGGGTCTTCCTAACCCAGGGATAGAACCCAGGTCTCCTGCATTGCAGACAGATTCTTTACCATCACCAGAGACACCAGGGAAGCCCTTTTCAAAAAAATAAATTCACATAAAGTATGATTTCATGGATGAAGGAGTTAAGTGCCCAAGAGAAGTTGCCCCCTGGCCTCACTTGTTAATGAATGTGGTCTGTTGTGGTAACGGAAGGTTGTCGTAATCAGCATAAAATATCAAATCTGTAAATACCTGTGAAAGTTTTCTTCCTCAGTTCAAGGTAGACTGAGCCACAGTCTCCTGTGAAATTCATAAAATACTGAAAAATCGGAAAAATCACTAGGACCTGGAATAATGCCTAGGACATGGTAAGCTCTGGATCAATATTTATTCTTTCATGAAAATTAAACATTTTCAGATGGAAAGCAGTATATCCTCTACATTATCCTAAAAACCATAGAAAACACAGCTAGGAAGGGCATTCAAATTGCTATTCCCAAACATCAAGGGCACCAGAAGGGTCTGGGGACCTCCTGCTGTGCCAGGCTGACCTTTTCCTGGCCAGAAATGAAAGGAGTTTGGGGAGGTCTGGGGTTGACACCTGGGTAGCGTGTGTTACTTCAGTTATGGTCAGCACTTCCTTATAAACCTTATAATTATAGGAGAACATCAGTGTTTCAACCAGTAAGACCATGCATCGTCCAATCACTCCTTGAAAGTGAAAGTGAAGTTGCTCAGTCGCATCCGACTCTTTGCGGCCCCATGGACTGTAGCCTACCAGGCTCCTCCGTCCATGGGGTTTTCTTAGTCCAGTATAAGAAAGGAGTGGTCACAGAAGCAGTGACAACACTCCTCATCCCCTTAGGGCAGTGGCCTCCAAGCTTTCTGGCCCCAGGAACTGGTTTCATGGAAGATAACTTTCCCATGGATCTGGGGGGGCGTGGTTTGGGGATGATTCAAGCGCACTACATTTATCGTGCACTTTAGTTCTATTATTATTACTTCAGTTCCACCTCAGATCATCAGGCATTAAATCCTGGAAGTTGGGGATCCTTGTCTTAGGGGATCACACAAAGGGTAGAACACATGCAGGGCTGAAGCCCCTCGTTCCCAGTCTTCAGCATCTTGTTTTATTTCTCCAACCTCTGAGAGAAGAGGCCCTGGAAGGGGTTCCTGGCTAGGTCGGGTTAGGAGAAGGGCCAACCTTGGAGCTGCTCTCTGAGGGACGCGCTGATGCTCTGCCTGCAAGCCCTCTGTAATAGCAGCCAATGCTGATGAGAATAAATGATCACAGCACTTGGCCTTTGAAAGGATACCAGGGTGACCAAACAGAAGCGCAGGTGTCTGATTGGCTAGACTAATTCAGTCACAACAGCTACCATATTTGATTTGGAAAAAGAGCCAAGAAAATTATCGGCCAGTTAGCATCTGGATGTAAATGCTGATCTAGTTTACTCATTTATACTAGGATCATGACACAACTAAAAAACATTCCTCTGTTGTGACTAAACCATGTGGATAAAAACATCTAATATGGACTTACAGTTTACAAACAGATGTTAACCTTACAATGCAGCATGTTGGATATCGTTTTACGTTTAACCTATTGGGACATGGATGTTCAGCTAAGCCTTGTGGTCCCGCAGTTACTCAAGCCTTCTAGTCATTGAAACATGCTTACTTGCTCTATACTAAAGATCTCTTTTCAGAGATCATCTTCAGTCTTCCTTGTCCCTTGGCTTGATGACTTGTCATTTTCCAAAATAAAATAGTAGCAGTATCTTACTCTTTGTAATTCTTGAAGATCTCTTGAAATAATATTAAATATAAACTACTTATAATCTGAGGGAAATATGGTTATCTTTGGGCTAGAGAAAAGAGAATTGGTACTTAACCGTTTCTAGAAAGGGGAAGATATAGTCATATTCTCTTTAGGAATGAATTTTTTAGGAATGATATCCACAATCACAGGGCTGGGATAGATATGTAAAAAACAGTTTATTTGTTTATTCTCCATTGTCTGAAGAAATGTTAACTAAAGTCCAGGGCAATTCTTTTCCTACTCTCAATGAATTTGTAGATACATTTGATAAGGAAATAAGAAGTTCAAACAGCACTATTTAAGTTTTGACAGCATGGACTGATTTACCACGAATGAAGACAAACTCACTATTCTTTCTTTAAGAGGAGTGAAACTTGTTTGTTGCACAGAAAAAGTCAGTAGGAAGACTGAGAACACAGACACAGGGATTAATGTTTTCAGTAATGGGTTGGGTCTCTGTCCTTCCCACTGACTTCCTCTCCACAGTTGCTACTTGCAACTAGCTCTGTCCCTGACTGCGCCTGAAGTCATTTGTGTGGATGGAACCAAGTCAGACTGTTTTGGAAACTAGTCTCAGAAGTGGTTGCATCTCTGGACTTCCCTGGTGGTCCGGTGGCTAGGACTCTGCACTCCCAATGCAGGGGCCCTTTGTTCGATCCCACATGTGGCAACTAAGAGTTCACATGTTGCAACTAAAGATCTCTCATGCCACAAGGAAGACAGGAAATTTTGAGGGCTGCAACTAAAACCCAGCACAGCCAAATAAATAAATACATACATATTTTAAAGTGGTTGCATCTCTTATCTCACGGTGGTTTTCAGTCTAACGTCCTTGACCAATACTAAGTCTTATCCCTGCATGGCCTGTTTGCTGGACTCTATGCTTCATACTCCTGGGAAATTCCATGGACAGAGGAGCCTGGGAAGATCCCCTGGAGAAGGAAATGGCAACCAACTCCAGTATTCTTACCTGAAGAATCCCATGGACTCTGATATCCCCTGATGTGCTACAGCCCATGGGGTCACAAAGAGTCAGACTTGACTGAGCAACTAAACCACCACCATGCTTCATAGGTAAAAATTTGTGCTGCCTTTGGGCCCTACTACTAAGTTGTCTGTGTGCCTGGATACCAATTAGACTTGGAAAACCAGTCAAGACACACTAAAGAGCCCAGCTCTAGCGCAGGAATTCTCAGGCTCAGAAGGGCACTTTCATGCTTATTTTCCTGCCCCAGGATTTCTGGTTGTCATCTCCATTTTTTTTTTTTTCTTCTGTACACAGGATAAGGCGATGCCTTTTTACTTGGTAAAGTCTATACTATCGAAAAGTTGTCACAGAGTACAGATCCATCTGACAGTGAATCAGTAGTGATTATTAGAGCACCCAGCTCTCTTACCAGCTACGTAGTTGCGAGTAAGAACGCTCGATGCCTTGTGCACAGCAGTCATTGTTGGCAGATTACCTCCAACTCTAACACACAGACACAAAGAGCAACAAAGCTTTCCTAAACTGTAAAACACTGTTCTCTTGATTCGTCCTTCCAATTTCTCATTCAGTTCCAGTGTGATTTTGATTACTTCAGAGCACAGACCCAGATAGATAGCTAGACACTAGGGGAAAAGTAACAAATGACAGATAATGAAAAAAATCCTAAGACATTTTTGAGAGATGTAGCAAAAAAAATTCTGGTAAAATGTCCTGCAATACCTAAGTACAGTAATTATGTGGCAAATAAATGGGGCAAAAGCAAGAAACTCCATGTCATGTTTTCTGACTGAAGAATAAATGACCAGTTATCTGCTTGTGGTGAGTTAAATGATGCCCGTGTGTGCTGTGTGCTTAATTGCTCAGTTATGCCTAACTCTTTGCGATCCCTTTGACTGTAGCCCACCAGGCTCCTTAGTCCATGGGATTCCCCAGGCAAGAATGCTGGAGTGGGTTGCCATGCCCTCCTCCAGGGATCTTCCTGAACCCAGGAACTGAACTCATGTCTTTTGTGTCTCCTGCATTGGCAGGCGGGTTCTTTACCACTAGCACCACCTGAGAACCCCATTTCACTTCACTATGCACTTACAGTGAGCTAAGAAATGCACCACTCTCCTAAAGATATCTGCATCCTAAAACCTGGAATCTGAAGTTTAGCTTTTTGGGGAAAAAAAAAAAAAAGATCTTAAAGATGTGGCTAAGAATTTTGAAATCAGGAGTTGTCCTGCATTAGCCAGGGGAGCCCTAAACGCAATTACATGTGCTCTTATGAGAGGTAGGCAGGTATCGAAGGTGATATGAAGACACCTCCACAGAGGAAGAGATTAGAGTGACATGGTTATAAGTCAAGGAATACCAGTGGTTGCCAAAAGCTGGAAGAGACAAGGACCAGATTCTCCCCTAGAACCTCTGTGGGAGGCTCCCAATGTCTTGATTTCAGCACAGCAATACTGATCTCAAATTTCTGTTCTCTGGAACTGTGATAGAATACATTTCTGTTATTATAAACCATTAACTTAAATGTTTGTGATCATTTGTTATAGTAACATTAGGAAACTAATATTCTATCCATGAATCAGACAAAAGATGTTTTGCTGAAACATGCCCAGTAGGCATTTATCTCAGGTTGGCGGCACTCTTCAAAAAATAAAAATAAAAAATGCAATTCCTGAGTAGAATTTTCAGAATGGCTTTCTATCTTGGGTGTCTCCATTCCTTCTACTTCTCTTATTGAAAAAAAAAAATGCAGAGTATTAACTTGGCTAAGCAGATGCGGCTGCTGATGTGGAGAAGAGGGAGAACAAGAGTTATCAATCCTGAAACTGCAAGGAAGTCAAGTCAGATGAGGCCAGGCATGATGAGTGAAGATAAAATATCTTCTCCTACATGTTATACCAAGGATTAGGAGAGTTGAAATCTAACACTGATTTCCAATGATTACGTGTGTCTTCCTGGGCAAATGACTCTGTTTCTCTAGGTCTCAGTCTCCGCATCTATGAAATGAGAGTCAATTAGACACACTCAGTAGTTCCTTGAAGCCCTAACATTCTACAGCTTTATCCAGCCTAGAGTTTGAATTTAAAAAAAAATGTAACAAGCTCAGCCTTATGTGTAATTAAAAAACTTGTGGTCACTTATATGTGTATCAGACATCTCATTATCCCCATCCTATATACATCACACATCAGGCATAGGAGTGTGGTGTGTGTGTAAAATTCCTCTATCCATTTAAAAACTTCTGGATGAAATGCTATAACACAGAGTAAATACATTTATCAATCTTCTTTGTAACTCTTCTCATTTGGTCATTGTTTGAGACATATTACACTATAACTATTAGTTTATACATCCATCTCTTGTTCAGTCTCTAAGTAGTGTCTGACTCTTTATGACCCCATGGATTGCAACATACCAGGCTCCCCTATCCTTCACCATCTCCCAGAGTTGCTCAAATTCATGTCCATTGAGTCAGTGATGCTATCTAACCATCTTATCCTCTGTCGCTCCCTTCTCTTTTTGCCTTGTCTTTCTCAGCATCACGGTCTTTTCCAATGAGTGACTCTTTCCATCAGGTGGCCCAAGTATTGGAGCTTCAGCATCAGTCCTTCCAATGAATATTCATGGTTAATTTCCTTTAGGATTGACTGATTTGATCTCCTTGCAGTCCAAAGGACCCTCAAGAGTCTTCTCCAGCACCACTTTGAAAGCATACATCTGTTTCTAGCACTAAACACTAATCTTCTTGAGAGAAGGAACTGAATCTTATTCATTACTGAATCCCCAGGATCCAGCACTTACATGTCAACAAATATTTGTTAGATAGACATGACTAACTAGCTGGTCTTGCCTCCATGACAGGATATGAAAATGCTCATGTGCAGTCAGATGGAAGGTCCCAGTAGGGGCATAGCATTAAAACAAACAAAAAACATAACTTGCATCTCCTATCCATAGTGGACAGTACCATCCATAAAGCATCTGCTGCTGCTGCTAAGTCTATTCACATGTGTCCAACTCTTTGCGACCCCATGGACTGTAGCCCGCCAGGCTCCTCTGTCCATAGGACTGAATACTGGAGTGGGTTGCCATTTCCTTCCCCACCATAAAGCATCTTTCCCAGGTTCTTTTTCATAGCTCGAAGGCTTTATCATATTTTCTTTGGGGAGAAAACTGTATATGTGCTTTATCAGAGGTTTGCCTTTTTAGAACATTATTTCTCTCTCTAAAGCACCATTAAATTGTGAATTGAAACAAAAGACACAATTTGTAACGGGAACTTGAAGAAGTGGTAATTAGAAAGAAGTGCTGTATTGCGATGGAATGCTTTTCCTTATTATTAGCTTGCCTATTGATTCTTTTTAAATTACACTGTTTGGTAGATGAACTTCAGGTATTTTTCCACTGAAAAATGACAGCGAAGAAAATTGCCAAGCAAGGCGACAGTAGGTAAAGAAATGAGTATTTGGTTGGGCTACATTCATTTCATGATTTTTCTCGCTATTTTTTTGAAAGAATTAATCCAATTTGTGAGGAAGAAGATGTGCTGCGTTATATAAACTCCACTCTACTGGAGAAAATTAGTCTGCAGACACAATGCTCTCAAGCCCTGGATTAAGCTAGATTTGTACAAGGATACTCTTTAACACTCCTGGTTTAAAAAAACAATCCAGTAGAAGGTCCTTAATTTATAGCATCTTTAGGAGAAAACACTGATACCAAACTAACAATAAATTAACAATATTCCACTCAGGTTTTTTGTTCCCTCAGTTGTGTCTGATTCTTTGCGACTCCACGGACTGCAGCACTCCACTCAGACAGGAGACCCTGTATTTACTCTGAGCTCCCTCTGTCACTGTGAACCAAGATGTCAGATGTTTTATTTCTTTTGAGGCTGACCTGGGTGCTGCTGGGGTCATGGCATCCTTTCCAGATCCTCAGGCAAGTCATTCAAATGGCAACTATAGTTTGTAGTATAGGATCTTTTTCATTACACTCTTGACACATCTTCTATAAACTATATACTCAAATGAGTTATAGTTCAATCACGCAGTTGTGTCCAACTCTTTGTGACCCCATGGTCTGGAGCATGCCAGGCTTCCCTGTCCATCATCGACTCCCAGAGCTTGCTCAAACCATGTCCATCGAGTCAGTGATGCCATCCAATCATCTCGTCCTCTGTCATCCCCTTCTCCTCCTGCCTTCAATCTTTCCCAGCATCAGGGTCTTTTCCAATGAGTCAGTTCTTTTCATGAGGTGGCCAAAGTATTGGAGCTTCAGGTTCAGCATAAGTCTTTCCAATGAATATTCAGGACTGATTTCACTTAGCTAGATATACTTTAACTAATGTGTCAGATTTCTTTCCTTCCAAACCAGTTTTTATAGTTCTGTTAAATTTGGTCCCTGTAAGTAAGTAAGTAACAATTACTTACTTAGTAAGGAAGTTGTATCCTTACTAACTGGTCTGTGGGTGCAAACAGATCAGTTCTAAACTATTCCTTCTCAGCACTAGATCCTCTTTTTTGTTGTTATTAAACTGCTTTCTCTGGGCCTCTAGTCACAACACCCCTCTTGCTAAACCATCTTCATCACTTCTCCGCTCTTCACTCTGCAATTGCTTTTTTAAAGATCTCTTAATGTCTGTTTCTTCTAAATGCCATCTTCCTCTGGTTCTGCTAACTAGGCTATAGAGTATATTTCTGTTAGCTCACAGTTTATTATTAAATGATTATTCCCTAATTTCTATACCATATCATGAGAGAAGAATAGTGAAAAAAATTCCAAAACTCTTATCATGGGGCTGGGATTTTTAAAATATTCACCAGCTTTAGCAGAATATGAATAGAGCTGCATGTACAAGAACATGCAGAATTGCATGTAGCTGTTGACTTCTCTTACCCAGGGCATTATTTTGGATGGTGTCTCAAAAGAATTGAGAAATCCCAGCCAGAGTTTCCTGGGGAATTTGGACCCCGTGAGAAACTTTATCATAATCAGTTAATAACTGCAGGATAACTTATGATGTTAATATTTATTCATTCACCCCCTCATCAGACACTCCAGACTTCAAAACAAAAGCCAACTAACTACTGGACAAAATTCCCCCAAATGGTATAGCAATGTTCTCTCTCCCAAGTCTTACTTTCATGCAATGGAAAGTGTAATGTTACCAAGGGCACACTTCTCCTGGGGCAGACCCAAGGAAGCAAGTAAGGGAAGAACAGAGTGGTGTGGCTTTGGGAAGTCAGAATCTTCCAAGATTCTTCATTTGCTTTTCTATTTACTTACTACACTGGGGATTAGCTTCTTGAAGAGTAGAGGAGATTAATGGCCACATAGATGTTATCCCCTGATTTAAGTTACAGGGCATGAGCCACCAGACCTCTGGGCCCTGGGTCACTCGCCAGTTTATATCACTGTGAGTTGGTCCTGGCATATATAAAACAAAAACAAAAACAAAAACAGACAAAATGTCACTTATTCAATAGAACAAGACAAAGTGGAATAAAGAAGAAAGTAAATTACAGTGGGGACAGGATGCTGTTGGAAAGAAGCAGGTAGATGGACCTCGGATCTTGATGGCTAAGATCCATTTTGGATCTTAAATGGAACAGACTGCTTTTCCTCTAGGGAAAACCAAGAGTAAATAAATCACTTGGTCTCCCTTCAGCTCCCTTCATTCTCTGCATACTTAAAGTGCTTATCTGGTCTTGCTTCTGAATTCCTAGATTCCCCTGGGTGACTTCCTCTTTGATTGCTACCAAAGTTATCTCCCTTAATGCAAATTGACAGACTAAAAGCCATAAGCATTTTCAGAATAAATCAGGGTAGACATAACTAAATAATACAGTGAGAGACTTTATCAAGAAAATGTAATATCTAGGTCAAATCAAAGTCACACAACAGGGCTCCCCTGGTGGCTCTGTGGTAAAGAACCCACCTGCCAGATCCCTGGTCCAGGAGGATCCCACATGCCGAGGAGCAAGTAAGGTCATGGGCCACAACCACTGAGCCTCTGCTCTAGAGTCCCTGGAACAGCAACTACTGAGCCCAAAGGCTGCAACTGCTGCAACCTGTGCTCTGAACAAGAGAAGCCACCACGATGAGAAGCCCAAACATCACATCAGAGAGTACAGCCCGTTGGCCACGGCTAGAGAGAAGCCCATGCGGCAATGAATACCCAGCACAGCCAAAAGTAAATAAATGAAATAAAATTATTTTTTTTTAAAGTCACTCAAAGGAACAAGACTTTATTTTGTTGTAACCACTTGCCTCCAAATAGATTTTGATTACTTTGATTACCAAGGGTGTTTGGCAAAGAAAGCCAGCTTGGGGCACGCAGTCACAGTCCTAGGTTCTTCTTCTGGGTTGGCTACACAAGCTTTGTGACCACAGGCAAATCATTTAACCTCTCTGTGTCTTTCCTCTTTTCTCATCTGTAAAATATGGATAATAATGCATGCCCTACACCGATTTGTTCCACATACAGCTCATAACACTAATTATATAGACAAAATTTTTTAAAAAATGAGATGTACCACAGCAAAATCTTCCTAATTCAGTCCTCCTCCTGGTTCCTTTATATCTAGGGTAAAGTCGCAGAGTGTTTAGATAACTGACCTGATACCTGAAAATCTTTCTAGAAGGCTGTCCCGTTTAAGAAGAAAGCAAAATTTAAAAAGAAATTAAAAGTTCTTCAGGCATAACTTTACTTGGAGGTGAAATAAAGCCAGGGCCCTGACACTAGCTGATGTGGCTGTGGGATTATTTTTGGAAGGAGTGGGAAGGTCACACAGGAAATGAAGAGCATGGCTATGATTTTGGTTGTTTGCAGTCAGCTCCTTCATTGGGGTCAATTGTGGGAGCTGCAGGCAATGAAAGCTGAGATGGGCGCCTTGGACCTCGAACCTGGAAAGTGCTGTCTGACTAGCCACCATTCTCTTGTGTATTACACAGCCACTTTCACTGGAGGGATTAAAAGTATTTATGTTATTATATGATATTCTCTTTTTCTGATTTACATCACTCTTATGACAGTCTCTGGATCTGTCCACATCTCTGCAAATGACACAGTTTTGTTACTTTTATTGGCTGAGTAATATTCCAGTGTATATATGTACCACATCTTCTTTATCCTAAATGATGGACATCTAGGTTGCTTCCATGTTCTGGCTATTGTAAATAGTGCTGCAATGAACATTAGGGTGCATGTATCTTTTGAAATTATGATTTTCTCCAGATATATGCCCAGGAAGGGGATTGCTGGGTCATATAGTAGTTTTTAGTTTTTTAAAGGACTCTCCACACTGTTCTCCATAATGGCTTATCAATTTACATACCCACCAACACTGTAAGAGGGCTTCCTTTTCTCCATACCCGCTCCAGCATTTACTGTTTGCAGATATTTTGATGATGACCGCGACAGATGTTTAGGAGACTCACTGTGGTAGTCACACCAGAATATATGCAGACATCAAATTATTAGAGAACGGCACCCACTCCAGTGCTCTTGCCTGGAAAACCCCATGGATGGAGGAGCCTGGTGGGCCGCAGTCCACGGGGTCACTAAGAGTCGGACATGACTGAGCGACTTTCCTTTCACTTTTCACTTTCATGCATTGGAGAAGGAAATGGCAACCCACTCCAGTGTTCTTGCCTGGAGAATCCCAGGGATGGGGGAGCCTGGTGGGCTGCCGTCTATGGGGTCGCACAGAGTCGGGCATGACTGAAGCGACTTAGCAGTAGCAGCAGCATACTTGAAACTAACATAATATCGTATATCAACTATATTCCAATAATGAAAAAGAATTTGTCTTTCAAAAGAAAACTATTTATGTCCTTTTTCTTTGTTGTTGTTGTTGAGTCACTCAGTTGTGTCTGACTCATTGGGAACCCATGGATTGTAGCCTGCCAGGCTCCTCTGCCCATAGGATTCTCCAGGCAAGAATACTGGAGTGGGTTGCCATTTTCTCCTCTGGGGGATCTTCCAGATCTAGGGATGCAGGTCTCCCCCATTGGCAGGCAGATTCTTTACCACTTGAGTCATCTGGGAAGTCCCCGCTTTCTCTTAGTATTTGCCAGATTTGCCAGAGGAAATGCCTGGATGCTTTCAATTTCTAAAAGGCTAAACAAAAGTAAAGGCAGAGAGATAGGCTGGAGGTAGCACTGCTTCCTTTCCTCACTGACAAATGCAAATATGCCTATTGGATCCCTAGATGCTCCAACTTCTGAACCCCACCCTGCAAATAGTCTTACTATGGACAAGTAGGATTTGTCTAGCCAAGCACTGGTATGATTTGCTAAATGACTAGGGTGCATAGAGATGTCTGTTTTGATTCAGCCAAAGTGGCCACGTTTTTCATTTTAAATTAAGAAAATTGAATGAACTTGCTTGTTATGCCATTGGGTAAGGATTGGGTCAGGATTTGAACGCAGTTTGGTCCAACTGGCAAGTTAAGTATGTCACCTCTCCACCCTGAGGCAGTGGCTATGATTCACATCCCCCAGCACTTATTTGAGCCTGAAAGGGTTTGAAATGACTGAGAAGTGGCAGAAGGAATACCTCATTTCCGATTGCATTCATGAGCTTTCTTCTCCCTTAAAGGTTGTGAAACCTTTACTGTCCCCATTACTGACACTCATGAAACATATGGGTTCACTTGGCTGTCACAGACGGAGCTCTATTTGCATTTGTTAAATGCTAAGTGGAAATTCGTCATGAGGACTTTTGGAAAGTGAGCATGGAAAATAACAAGAAGGAAAACATCCTCTGAAAATTTAAGCAATTTACAGAGTATGAATGTGCTTTCTTAGAAACTCTGGGGTCTTAAAGTTTTTAATACTTTTAACTCAACAAACATATATAGTGCTTAGTGTGTGCTGATACTGTTATGACTTTGCAATGATCAACCTTTCAGTTCTTATGAGAGCTTGTGAGATAGATACAATTATTTTTTCTATTAATATTTTGCAAATGAGGGAGTGGAGACACACAGAGGGTATATGACTTCTGTCCAAAGTCACAAATCTAATTAGTGGAAAAACTAGGATTCAAACCCAGGTTCCTGCACCAGAATCCATGAGCCTTCAGCTTTGGAAAGCTTCTAAAGGGAACGGCTGGAACAGACATGATATAAACAACAGTCAGTAAGGCGCCTAAACATTATGAACCTGAATGTTTTCCCCTTGGAACATCAGCTTTTATTAGCTACATGTAAAAATATTTTCAAAGCATTAAACTTAGAAGTTTGGCATTTAACAGATTCCTATTTTAAAAGGAACTGAAAATATTTTTAATTAGTGAGGATACACAGGAGGAGGAAGCCCTCTGTGCATTCTTGTTGGGACCAACCCTGCCTCAGTCTGTGCACTAGGGCCTGGAGGCAGTTTACTGATCCCTATGTGTCTGTAGGAGCAGCACACGCTTGAGACACGGTGGGTCCTCAGGGCTGAATGAATAAATGCCACGCCTTATCCCTCCATCCACAATGGGGGCTTGACTCAAGGCCTGGGGGAAGGCAGCTTTGTCCTGCAGGCACTAGATACTGAGATACCACCTTCAGTCTTCCTTGAACTTTCCAACTTCAGCCCGGCTTCACTGTGATCTTTCCTTCATGAGGTTTTTTATCAGTTCCACCTTCTCGTTTCACCCCATATTTGTGGTCCTCTATCCTGGAATGCTTACTCCTTGGAAGGAAAGTTATGAGCAACCTAGACAGCATATTCAAAAGCAGAGACATTACTTCGCCAACAAAGGTCCATCCAGTCAAGGCTATGGTTTTTCCTGTGGTCATGTATGGATGTGAGAGTAGGACTGTGAAGAAGGCTGAGTGCCGAAGAATTGATGCTTTTGAACTGTGGTGTTGGAGAAGACTCCTGAGAGTCCCTTGGACTGCAAGGAGATCCAACCAGTCCATTCTGAAGGAGATCAGCCCTGGGATTTCTTTGGAAGGAATGATGCTAAAGCTGAAACTCCAGTACTTTGGCCACCTCATGTGAAGAGTTGACTCATTGGAAAAGACTCTGATGCTGGGAGGGATTGGGGGCAGGAGGAGAAGGGGATGACAGAGGATAAGATGGCTGGATTGCATCACTGACTCGATGCACGTGAGTCTGCGTGAACTCCAGGAGTTTGTGATGGACAGGGAGGCCTGGCATGCTGCGATACATGAGGTCGCAAAGAGTCGAACATGACTGAGTGACTAAACTGAAATGATCCTAGAATGTGAAGTAAAGTGGGCCTTAGAAAGCATCACTACGAAAAAAGCTAGTGGAGGTGATGGAATTTCAGTTGAGCTACTTCAAGTCCTGAAAGATGATGCTGTGAAAGAGCTGCACTCACTATGCCAGCAAATTTGGAAAACTCAGCAGTGGCCAAAGGACTGGAAAAGGTCAGTTTTCATTCCAATCCCAAAGAAAGGCAATGCCACAGAATGCTCAAACTACCGCACAATTGCACTCATCTCACACCCTAGTAAAGTAATGCTCAAAATTCTCCAAGCCAGGCTTCAGCAATATGTGAACCGTGAACTTCCTGATGTTCAAGCTGGTTTTAGAAAAGGCAGAGGAACCAGAGATCAAATTGCCAACATCTGCTGGATCATCGAAAAAGCAAGAGAGTTCCAGAAAAACATCTATTTCTGCTTTATTGACTATGCCAAAGCCTTTGACTGTGTGGATCACAATAAACTGTGGAAAATTCTGAAAGAGATGGGAATACCAGACCACCTGACCTGACTCTTGAGAAATTTGTATGCAGGTCAGGAAGCAACATTTAGAACTGGACATGGAACAACAGACTGGTTCCAAACAGGAAAAGGAGTACATCAAGGCTGTATATTGTCACCCTGCTTATTTAACATATATACAGAGTATATTATGAGAAACGCTTGGCTGGAAGAAGCATAAGCTGGAATCAAGATTGCCAGGAGAAATATCAATAACCTCAGATATGCAGATGACACCACCCTTATGGCAGAAAGTGAAGAGGAACTAAAAAGCCTCTTGATGAAAGTGAAAGTGGAGAGTGAAAAAGTTGGCTTAAAACTCAACATTCAGAAAACTAAGATCATGGCATCTGGTTCCATCACTTCATGGGAAATAGATGGAGCAACAGTGGAAACAGTGTCAGACTTTATTTTTTTTTGGCTCCAAAATCACTGCAGATGGTGACTGCAGCTAGGAAATTAAAAGACACTTACTCCTTGGAAGGAAAGTTATGACCAACCTAGACAGCATATTCAAAAGCAGAGACATTACTTTGCCAACAAATGTCCATCTAGTAAAGGCTATGGTTTTTCCAGTGGTCATGTATGGATGTGAGAGTAGGACTGTGAAGAAAGCTGAGCACCGAAGAATTGATGCTTTTAAACTGTGGTGTTGGAGAAGACTCTTGAGAGTCCCTTGGACTGCAAGGAGATCCAACCAGTCCATTCTGAAGGAGATCAGCCCTGGGATTTCTTTGGAAGGAATGATGCTAAAGCTGAAACTCCAGTACTTTGGCCACCTCATGGGAAGAGTTGACTCACTGGAAAAGACTCTGATGCTGGGAGGGATTGGGGGCAGGAGGAGAAGGGGATGACAGAGGATGAGATGGCTGGATGGCATCACTGACTCGATGGACATGAGTCTGAGTGAACTGCGGGAGTTGGTGATGGACAGGGAGGCCTGGCGTGCTGTGATTCATGGGGTCGCAAAGAGTCAGATACGACTGAGCAACTGAACTGAACTGAACTGACTGGACAAACCAAAAACACAAAATATCAACAGATGTTAAATCTACACAGTCAAACAATAAAGAGGTCAATAACGTGTTTATTCTTTTCAGTAAAACAAATAGTCTGAATGCAGTTAGACACCGTCATAGTTGAATTATGTAAGGAGCCTTTTTATTTTCAGTACAATTCTAGAGAAAATTACAAAACGACAGTACAACTGCAATTCTCTATTTTTAACCAAAATTTTGGAAATATCCAAGTCATTATGAAACTTCAAAATTTCCTTCTGAAAAAAAAAAAAAAAAGTCTGTTGATCTTTAGGTTATTTCTTAGGAAGTATGGTGGTTTTAAACGTCCATAAATTTCAAAGTTCCTTGCTTCAAAAGTTTCTTCTTTTCTTTCTCCTTGAACTTTGGGGGAGCTTTGTGACTACATCAAAACAAATGAAATACAGCAGAAGTGACTTCTATGACTTCCAAGATTAGGTAAGAAAATCTGTGTTCAGTTCAGTCACTCAGTCATGTCTGATTCTTTGCAACCCCATGGACTGCAGCACACCAGGCTTCCCTGTCCATTACTAACTCCTAGATCTTACTCAAACTCATGTCCATTGAGTGGTTGATGCCATCCAACCATCTTATCCTCTGTCTTCCGCTTCTCCTCCCACCTTCAATCTTTCCCTGCGTTAGGGTCTTTTCAAATGAGTGAGTTCTTTGCATCAGGTGGCCAAAGTATTGGCGTTTGAGCTTCAGCATCAGTCCTTCCAATGAATATTCAGGACTGATCTCCTTTAGGATGGACTGGTTGGATATCCTTGCAGTCCAAGGGACTCTCAAAAGTCTTTTCTAACACCACAGTTCAAAAGCATCAATTCTTCGGTGCTCAGCTATCTTCACAGTCCAACTCTCACATCCATACATGACTACTGGAAAAACCATAGCCTTGACTAGACAGATCTTTGTTGGCAAAGTACTGTCTCTACTTTCTAATATGCTGTTTAGGTTGGTCAAGCTTTTCTTCCAAGGAACAAGTGTCTTTTAATTTCATGGCTGCAGTCACCATCTGTAGTGATTTTGGAGCCCCCCCAAAAATAAAGTCTCTCACTGTTTCCATTGTTTCCCCATCTGTTTGCCATGAAGTGATGGGACCAGATGCCATGATCTTAGTTTTCTGAATGTTGAGTTTTAAGCCAACTTTTTCACTCTCCTCTTTCACTTTCACCAAGAGGCTCTTTAGTTCTTTGCTTTCTGCCATAAGAGTGGTATCCTCTGCATATCTGAGGTTATTGATATTTCTCCCATCTGTCTTGATACCAGCTTGTGTTTTATCCAGCCCAGCATTTCTTGTGATGTACTCCGCATATAAGTTAAATAAGCAGGGTGACAATATACAGCCTTGACGTACTCCTTTCCCAATTTGTAAACAGTTTATTGTTCCATGTCCAGTTCTAACTATCGCTTCTTGATCTGGATACAGATTTCACAGGAGGCCGGTCAGGTGGTCTGGTATTCCCACCTCTTGAAGAATTTTCTACAATTTGTTGTGATTCACACAGTCAAAGGCTTTGGCATCGTCATTAAAGCAGAAATAGATGTTTTTCTGGAACTCTCTTGCTTTTTCCATGATCCAGCGGATGTTGGCAATTTGATCTCTGGTTCCTCTGCCTTTTCTAAAATCAGCTTGAACATTTGGAAGTTCACAGTTCATGTACTGTTGAAGCCTAGCTTGGAGAATTTTGAGCATTAATTTGCTAGAGTGTGAGATGAGTGCAATTGTGCGGTAGTTTGAACATTTTTTGGCTTGTCTTTCTTTGGGATTGGAATGAAAACTGACCTTTTCCAGTCCTGTGGCCACTGCTGTTTTCCAGATTTGCTGGCATATTGAGTGTGGCACTTTCACAGCATCATCTTTTAGGATTTGAAATAGCTTAACTTGAATTCTATCATCTCCACTAGCTTTGTTCACAGTGTTGCTTCCTAAGGCCCACTTGATTTGCATTCCAGGATGTCGAGCTCTAGTTGAGTGATCACACAATTGTACTTATCTGGGTCATGAAGGTCTTTTTTGTATAGTTCTTCTGTGCATTCTTACCACCACTTCTTAATATTGTCTGCTTCTGTTAGGTCCATACCATTTCTGTCCTTTATTGTGCCCATCTTTGCATGAAAAATTCCCTTGGTATCTCTAATTTTCTTGATGAGATCTCTAGGCTTTCCCAGTCCAATGTTTTCCTCTATTTCTTTGCACTGATCACTGAGGAAGGCTTTCTTCTCTCTCCCTGCTATTTGGAACTCTGCATTCAAATGGGTATATCTTTCCTTTTCTCAGCTATTTGTAAGGCCTCCTCAGACAACCATTTTGCCTTTTTGCATTTCTTTTTCTTGGGGTGGTCTTGATCACTGCCTCTTGTACAATGTCACAAACCTCCATCCATAGTTCTTCAGGCACTCTAACAGATCTAATCCCTTGAATCTATTTGTCACTTTAACTATATAATTGTAAGGGATTTGATTTAGGTCATACCTGAATGGCCTAATGGGTTTCCCTACTTTCTTCAATTTTTGTTTGAATTTGGCAGTAAGGAGTTCATTATCTGAGCCACAGTCAGCTCCCGGTCTTGTTTTTTCCAACTGTATAGAGCTTCTCCATCTTTGGATGCAAAGAATATAATCTATCTGATTTCAGTATTGACCATCTGGTGATGTCCATGTATAGAATCTTCTCTTGTGTTGTTGGCAGAGAGTGTTTGCTATGACCAGTGCATTCTCTTGGCAAAACTCTGTTAGCCTTTGCCCTGCTTTATTTTGTATTCCAAGGCTAAATTTGCCTGTTACTCCAGGTATCTCTTGACTTCCTACTTTTGCATTCCAGTCCCCTGTAATGAAAAGGACATCTTTTTTTGGTGCTAGTTCTAGAAGGTATTGTAGGTCTTCATAGAACTGTTCAACTTCAGCTTCTTCAGCATTACTGGTTGGGGCATAGACTTGGATTACTGTGATATTGAATGGTTTGCCTTGGAAACGAACAGAGATCATTCTGTCGTTGTTGAGATTGCATCCAAGTCCTGCATTTCAGACTCTTTTGCTGACTGTGATGGCCACTCCATTTCTTCTAAGGGATTCCTGCCCACAGTAGTAGATACAACAGTCATCTGAGTTAAATTCACCCATTCCAGTCCATTTTAGTTCGCTGATTCCTAGAATGTCGATGTTCACTCTTGCCATCTCTTGTTTGACCATTTCCAATTTTCCTTGATTCATGGACCTGACATTCCAGGTTCCTATGCAATATTGTTCTTTACAGCATTAGACTTTACTTCCATCACCAGTCACATCTACAACTGGGTGTTGTTTTAGCTTTAGCTCTGTCTCTTCATTCTTTCTGGAGTTATTTCTCCACTGGTCTCCAGTAGCATATTGGGCACCTACCGACCTGGGGAGTTCATCTTTCAGTGTTCTATCTTTTTGCCTTTTCATGCTGTTCATGGGGTTCTCAAGGCAAGAATACCAAAGTGGTTTGCAATTCCTTTCTCCAGTGGACCATGTTTTGTCAGATACTCCAATTTTTTTCCCTGGATGCTCACTTTCAAGCCTTGAGCTGCCATTTTAAGAATGTCACTAACCTGAAGCTGCCATTTTTTCAGAGATTCTGTGGAAAGGCTCCTGAAATGGAGAGAAATTCTGGAGGAGCTGCAGCGTTCCTGCCCCAGCTGGCAAGTCTCCACCTCCAGCCCCAAGTCCTTTCTTCCAGATGAGGCCTCAGATATACCAGGCCAGGTGTCTACAACCTAGGACCGCAGGCTAAGTCCAACAGACACCTAATTTTTTTTAAGTAAAGTTTTATTGGAATGCAGCCATCCTCTTTCTTTTACGTATTATCTGCAAGCGTTTCAGTGCTCTAAATGCTGAGGTGAGTTGTTGTGTCAGTGACTACTGGATTTGCAAAGCCCAGAATATTTACTCTTAATACTTGGCCCTTTACAGAAAACACTTGCCAATCCCTATTGTAGAGTATAGACAAACTTACCTGACTGTGTTGTATCCAAACTTCCAACCCACAACATCTATGAGCATAATAAATGCTTGTTGTATACCAGTAAGATTTGGAGTACTTTATCATGCAGTTTCAGATAAGTGGCACAAAGTTAGGGCGCTATCACTAAGACATTTCTTGGACTATTTTGGTTTTAAATTGTATATAAACTCATTTCATATCACTGATTTTGGAAAAAAAAAAAAGTTCCCTTCAGCTAGTACCTAATTTCTTGGCTCCCTTCACTGCAAACTCCTCTGAAGGGTATATCTGCCATTCTGCTCAGTTCATTCCAACCAGGTCGTTGGTTTTTATCCTTATCACTCTTCCAGAGTGCTATTATCAAGATCATAAACAACATCTTACCAAAATCAAGGTGTTCAGTTTTCTCAACCCCTCAAGGGTTTTTGTTTCTGTTCTTGTTCTTGTTTTTTAATCTTGGTTGACCACTCTTTCCTTTTTTCTCTAAGTTTCCAGGATCCTGTCACGTGCTCTGAGAATTTCAACTGACATGCCTTGGCATGTCTTGCCATCTCCCTTTTGCTCTTCCTCTTCTAGCAAGCTTCTAATTGTTTCAGTCCTCCAGGGCTTGCTCCTGTATCCTCATTTTCTCCATGCTGCTGCTGCTGTTGCTAAGTCGCTTCAGTTGTGGCCGACTCTGTGCCACCCCATAGATGGCAGCCCACCAGGCTCCCCTGTCCCTAGGATTCTCCAGGCAAGAACACTGGAGTGGGTTGCCATTTCCTTCTCCAATGCATGAAAGTGAAAAGTGAAAGGAAAGTCGCTCAGTCATGTCCGACGAGGCTCCTCCGTCCATGGGATTTTCCAGGCAAGAGTACTGGAGTGGGGTGCCACTGCCTTCTCCCATTTTCTCCTTACCTAATTTTATTATTGTTTCTATTGGTGACTTCATCTAGGTCTGTGGCTCCAACCTTGAATATCCAAATGTCTACTGAATCTTCCATTGGGCTAACTTAAGAAGTATGAAACTTCACATGGCCCAAATATAACTACTGAGTCTTGGTATAAAATCTACCCCTCTTAAAGTCTTCCTCATCATACAAAATGGCATCACTACCTACTCAACTTGTCAGGAAATTTTTCATCATCCTTGAGATTTCTCTCTCATAGAGATTTCATGCTTAATCCATCAGTAAGTCTCATGGCACTAATTTAAAAACATGTCCTAACACTCATCATGTCATCTTTAAGCCACCACCATTCTCTACCCTCAGATAGTATTTAAATTTGTGTTATTTCTTTATGTATGAAATATTTATCTTCATCACTACAATATAAGTTCCTTGGGAGTCCAGAAGAATGCTTGGAACACAAAACATCCTTAATAAATACTGTTTGACGAGCGGGCTAAATTAGAAAAAGAATTCAGCTAAAAAATTTCCTGAGAAGATAAAAAATGAATGAAGACCCAAAGATGCTATTAATTCTACAAGTGGCAAATAAGGAGTTTTTGAGGTCTTGGTTATGACATTCTACTTCTTGAATTAAGTGCAAATATTAGTTTATGAAATTATTAAGTTTACCAACATATAGCCTTTTGCATGTATAATGTTTCATAAAATGAAAGGATGTGTTACAGAAGTTGGAAAACTAAGGCTATGCACCAAATGTAATCTGCAGTCTGCTTTTGTACAGCCTTTCAGCCCAGAAGAGTTTTTACATTTTAAAAGGTTATTAAAAAAGAAGAGGCGACACAGATAGTATGTAGCCTACAAAGCCTAAAGTATTTACTGCCTGGTCCTTTGCAGAACATATTTGCTGCTTTCATGAAAATACAGAGATCGGTACATGTCTTATTTTATTAGAAACTTTCAAAAATCCCCAAATTTTAAGGTGAGGATTTGATGAAGAAGGTGATGAATAAGCAAGTGGCCTGAAGTTCTACAGACCTGATAAAGGCAATTCATAAAAAAACCCATAAATAATACAAGTGCTTCTAATTGACACAACCAAGGTCAATTAAATGTAATGCCAAAGGATATAAAGGAAAAAGACAAAGGAAAAGGCAGAAGCCTTCGCAATGGCTATGAAAAATGTTCTTAAACATCCAGAGAAAGATGCCCAGAGGGACCCTGGTGAAAAGGGATGGGCTTGCTATTACTGTGCAAAGGAGGGGCACCTCAAGCGGGATTGCCTTCAGGCATCTAAGCTGCTCCCGGCTCCATGTCCAGTCTGCAAAGGACCACACTGGGCTTCCCTGGTGGCTCAGATGGTAAAGTGTCTGCTTTACCCTGCAATGTGGGAGACCCGGGTTCAATCCCTGAGTCGGGAAGATCCCCTGGAGAAAGGAAATGGCAACCCACTCCAGTATTCTAGCCTGGAAAACTCTATGGACAGAGGAGCCTGGTAGGCTACAGTCCATGGGGTTGCAAAGAGTCGGACACGACTGAGCGACTTCATTCACTCACTCACTCAATTGCTCAATATTAAAGATCACTCAATATTAAAGATTTGAAAGAAGAAACATTTATGATTCAGTGTTCATTTAATATAAAATGTATGGCATACATTTTAGAATAATTTTCCATTTCCTAAGCAGTTTACAGATTTTTAACTTTTTCTTCAGCTTGTAGATAAAATTTTGTATCTTAGGCTTAAATTCCTATTCCATCTCTCCAAATTGATGACTAATTAAAATATTAAGCATTAAAAATATTAAATTGATTACATGAGAGAAAAATTATTAAGTAAAGTACTTATGGAAAGTGGATTAAAATGTTTGGGTTTGTATTGAATATTTACTAGCTATAGCCTTCAATAAATTAACAGGATTGCCAAAGTTTTTATTACTGCTGCTATTAAAAGTGAACACCAAAATAGCCATTGCATTGGATGCAAATAAATGAAACTTTCAAGTAAACACTATTCCTTGTCTTGGATATTTATATCAAATATTAACTTTTAGATAATTCAATGAACATAGCATGCTAACAAGAATTTCGGTAAGCTGAGGGGGGGTAGAGCTATATTTTTAAGATGCTTTTAGCTGTTATTCTAAGCCTATGGCATTTCTTTCTTTCAAGTTAAATGAACAAATGTAAACAAATATATTTACGTGTTCTTTGTAGTAGGTAAGTTATACTTTTCTGCATCCATTCCTCTTACATGTGTAACAGCAAGCAGGCTATTTCAGTCAGGGGAGGTTGCCCCCGACCACCACAAATTGTATGCAGCACAGGTGGAACTGTCAATCAAAGTTCCCTGCTCTCTCCTGACAGCAGATAAGTTCTTGACCTGAGCCAGACTAGGGGGAGGGACCCCTATCTCTTGAGAAGAATGGCTCACAGATGGAGAAGCAGTTGACACCTGGGAGAGTCAGCCTGATGAACAGGATGTGTGAGCTCTTCCATTTCTTGTTCCCTCTTTGCCTGTTTCATTCACTTTAATTCGGCGCCCCACACCCTGCCAATCAATTTCATTTTTTGCCCCTCCCAGCACACACATCTGGTTTTGTCTCAAGTGAACCAGGGTCTTTCTCTTGTTTGTTATGCCCCATCAGAATAACTTCACTTAGGTTCATGTGACACAGAACTAAAGCCTGAGAAGTAGAAAGTTATGAACTGCATTTAGATGATAAAAGCTGTTAAATCTTGGCACAAACTATTTCATTGCATTTTGATATACATATATATATTTATATATATTTGCCAGGTTTGTTTAATCGAAGCTGCAAATGCTTGTGTACCACAAATAGTCTGTTTGCAGCAAGAGATGTTATCCAAATGGTTTCATGTGTATTGATGTTAACCCAGTGTACTGATGTTAACCCAATATGATCTATGTGGTTGGGAAAAGTGCTTTCGAGTCCTCTGATATTTATTTGAACCATGTGAATTCTTTTAGATAATATTGATTCAGGTAAACAGTGAAACAAAAGTAAACACTAAGCAAACACATCTACTTTATCATGAGTTTGTTAATAGCACCTTCTTGTAATATCCAGTATAGGAAAATAAAAATTTTTTCTCTAATTTTCCACTGAAATTTGTCTTTATAACTTATCAAGTTGAGTTGTAGAGGGGGCTAAAAGGTTTGGAAAGAGGATCATCTCTAAGAAATAATCATAGATTCTATTTAGAATGCTTATTGTTAATATCATCTAATCAGTCCTCACAGCAACCCAAAGTGTAGGCATGATCTCTGTTACCTGGTGAAAACACTGAGGCTCAAAGAGGAAAAATTGACTTGCCTGAGGTCACCCCTTATTTATGAAGGAACAGAGCTGAAATCTGAACCGAGGAATATCTGTCAGCAAAGCCCAAGCTTTGACCCACTACACTATTTAATTTCTATAACAGATTCTATACTCTGTTCATCAGTCCATGAAAAAATATCTACAGGGTGCAAGAAAAAATTGGATACAATTTGTCACACAAAATGGCTTTTTAAAACCAACTCAGATAAGAGACTTGGGTAGGTTGTACTTGAAAAAAATAAAATGGTGGGATATATATATCTCACAAATTTCAATTTCTGCTTTCTCACCCTGATCAGAACCCTAGAAATCATAAGTTCAATGCATAATACTTATGGTTACTAAAGAGACGAGTTCAGAGTTCCCTTTAACAGTAAAGTTTACAAGAAAAAAAAACTTGAAGCATTCAAATGTGAGAGAATAATGCCATAATTTTATCCAGTGCTCTCACAAACCCTGATGTGAAAAATGGGCATTAAAAATAGAAATTTCCAGAAATCAACTTGTACAATTGGACTTGGTGGTGCATACGGACAGTGGGGATAGGGGACAGTGTTCTAAAGCAAGAATATAAATTCATGCTACACAAGAAAGGCATTTCCTCTAAAAATTAGGTTGAAAGAAAATCCAAACCCAGCATCTGTTAGGTCGCCTTCTACAGGTGTGATTTTCAGAGTGGACTCAGTGTCACCTGGGAACTTGTTAGAAATGAAAATTCTCTGGCAGCGTTAGACTTTACAGGATTAGAAACTCAGGACAGAAGCCGAGCAACCTTCGCTATAATAAGCTCTCCAGGTGATTCTGATGTATGCTCAAGTTTGTCAACCACTGAGCTCCAGGTATTGGTACAAACCAGCCCTACACCCTGGACTTCAGGAAGAAGCACGTAGGCCCTTACTGTCAGATGAGACTCAGTGGAGCTTTCCGTGAAGGGAGAAGGAACTCTAAATAGTGCAGCATGTACTTTATGTTTAATCTCCCCATGATGTCATCAAGGGATCTCAAAAACTCTCTGTCTGACATATATAGCAAATATTAATCTTACGTGATAACTGGGCATGTAAGAAACTTTGTATATTTTCTGTTCATCCCACATCTCACCAAGTTGACAGAGAATCCAACCGGAGGCAATCTTAGGACCTCCTTTCCCCATGGTTTTAGGAGCATCTTTGATTGAATCATGGGTGAGTGTTAATTGTAGAAAACTTGGAAATATCAGGAAGCCATCTTAGGTTTTCAGTCCACACTGGTTACCACTGAGAAATCCACTGTAGAAGCCAGGAGGCCCATTTAGTTCTGGTGTTCTGCTATTTTGTGGCAGACCGTCACTGGGAACCTTGTTCAAGGGTCCAGCTCCTCCGGGAATATCATGCAGACACAATGTTGGAGGTCTTGACAGTTCCCCTAGGAGATCTCCAGAGGATGAAAGCAAGTTCCCACAGTTTTGGCAGACACAGCCTCCATTCCATTTCCATTCTGAAAAAAACTCATTTTTCTGTGTAGCTCAAAAACACTCTCAGCTGGACTTCCCTAGGGGTATGGTGGATAAAAATCCGCCTGCCATTGCAGGGGTTCCAGGTTCAGTCCCTGGTCTGGGAAGATCCCACATGCCACGGAGCAACTCAGCCTGTGTGCCACAACTACTGAGCTGGTGCTCTAGAGCTTGTGCTCTGCAAAAAGAGAAACCACTGTGATGAGAAGCCTGTGCACAGCAATTAGAGAGTACTCACTGCAACTAGAGAAAGCCTGTGTGCAGAAAGAAGACCCAACACAACCAAAAATAGATATAATTATTTAAAAAACAAAAAACCCACTGTCCACCAAGGCGCCTAGCATATTGTAGCATATTTTCAAAGAAAATTGGAATAGGTGTTTTCTTTACATATAGCCACTGCTTCCCCATACCCAAAAGCCTCATCATTTACTGGTTCCAGGAAAGAAATTTCTGTATGCTACTCAGTCATACACTAGCCTAACTAGAGCTCATCCTCTATAATCTCTGCCTGTGATGACTGCCCAGCCATAGGATTAAACTGTTTATCCTATCTAGGGTATCTGAACATTGCTGATGGGTTGGTCTTAGTAATCAAAATCATCTTTATCCTGTAGTTGTATTTATTGAGCCCTTGCACTACGGCAGACAGTGCACTAGGAGCTTTCTATACTTTCCCTTGCTGTGTCTGTTGTTGGTGTGCTCAGTCATGGCCGACTCTTTGTGGCCCTTTGGGCTGTAGCCCGCCAGGCTCCTCTGTCCATGGGACTCTCCAGGCAAGAATATTGGGGTGGGTTGCCATTTCCTTCTCCAGGGGATCTTCCCAACCCAGGGATCAAACCCATGTTTCTTGCATCTCCTGCATTAGCAGGCAGATTCTTTACCACTAGTGCCACCAAACAGCCCTATGAGGCATTTCTGGTTGAAGTACTTGAACTAGCTTGTCCCAGATCACAGAACTCTTGGGTGAGCAAAAAGGATCAGGATTCAGATCCAGCTGCCTCTCTAGTACCTGACAGAGACTTAGCTCTTTTTCTGCACCACACTGCCTCCTGCTCTGCCCTTCTGAGGACAAACAAACAAGGAACTCACATTTGGATCAACTGTCCAAAAGTGCATCAATGTAGGCAAAGCACCTGCTGGGTGCCCCTTCAGTTCAGTTCACTCAGTCATGTCTGAGTCTTTGCGACTCCATGGAGTGCAACAGGGCTTCCTTGGTGGCTCAGACAGTAAAGCGTCTGCCTGCAGTGTGGGAGACCTGGGTTTGATCCCTGGGTTGGGAAGATCCCCTGGAGAAGGAAATGGCAACAGCATGCCAGGCTTCCCTGTCCATCACCAACTCCTGGAGCTTACTTAAACTCATGTCCATTGAGTTGGGGCTGCCATCCAACCATCTCAATCCTCTGTCATCCCCTTCTCCTCCTGCCTTCAATCTTCCCCAGCATCAGGGTCTTTTACAAAGAGTCAGTTCTTCACATCAGGTGCCCAAAGTATTGGAGTTTCAGTTTCAGCATCAGTCCTTCCAATGAACGAAAGAAAGAAAGTGAGAATGAAGTCGCTCAGTCATGTCCAACTCTTAGTGACCCCGTGGATTGTAGACTAACAGGCTCCTTTGTCCATGGGATTTTCCAGGCATGGCTTGCCATTTCCTCCTCCAGGGGACCTTCCCAGCCCAGGGATTGAACCCAGGTCGCCTGCATTGCAGGCAGATGCTTTACCATCTGAGCCATCAGGGAAGCCCTGTGAATATTCAGGACCAATTTCCTTTAGGATTGACTGGTTGAATCTCCTTGCAGTCCAAGGGACTCTCAAGAGTCTTCTCCAACACCACAGTTCAAAGGCATCAATTCTTCAGCGCTCAGCTTTCTTTTTTATAGTCCAACTCTCACATCGATACATAACTACTGGAAAAACTATAGCTTTAACTGGAAAAACTTTTGCTTTGTCGGCAAAGTAATGTCTCTGCTTTTTAATAAGCTGTCTAGGTTGGTCATAGTTTTTCTTCCAAGGAGCAAGCGTCTTTTAATTTTATGGCTGCAATCACCATCTGCAGTGATTTTGGAGCCCCCAAAAATAAAGTCTCTCACTGTTTCCCCTGTTTCCCCATTTATTTGCCATGAAGTGGTGGGACCAGATGCCATGATCTTTGTTTTCTGACTGTTGAGTTTTAAGCCAACTTTTTCACTCTCCTCTTTCATCAAGAGGCTCTTTAGCTCTTCTTCACTTTCTGCTCCCGGAAATCTTGATTCCAGCTTGTGCTTCTTCCAGCCCAGCATTTCTCATGATATACTCTGGATATAAGTTAAATAAGCAGGGTGACAATATATAGCTTTGATGTACTCCTTTTCCTATTTGGAACCAGTCTGTTGTTCCATGTCCAGTTCTAACTGTTGCTTCCTGACCTACATACAGGTTTCTCAAGAGGCAGGTCAGGTGGTCTTGTACGCCCATCTCTTTCAGAATTTTCCACAGTTTATTGTGATCCACACAGTCAAAGGCTTTGGCATAGTCAATAAAGCAGAAATAGTGTTTTTTTGGAACTCTCTTGCTTTTTCAATGATACAGCAAATACCCCTTGGAAGTCATCAAAATGACTGATTAGTTATACATGGGATTAAAGCTCTCCTTGGTGGTCCTGCCCAGTATCGTGAATCAGAATCACATCCTGGAGAAATAGGAGTATTCTCTCCTGGAACAAATGCTAGAAGCTCAATGTATTTTGCATTGGATCAGTACATCCTAACTCACTGGCTGCTGCAAGGGTCCAGACCACAGAGGCTGTGAATTTTGGAACAACTGTTGGAGAGGGCTTAAAAAGGAAAAGCAAGGCCAAGCTAATAAATTCACATTAATAACAATCTTTACTTGGCATTTATAAGTATCAAGCTCTGTGCTAAGTATTCCAAATAGTATCTCAAAAACTCTATGAAGTTGTTTTCTGTTCCCCAGATACATCATCTGTAAAATAAGATTATATTAGCATCTCCATTACAGCATCATTGTGAGGACTAAATTAATGAATACATGTCAAATGCTCAGGAATGGAGCCAGTACATAATAGACAGGCAATAAGTGTTAGTGATTATTTTCTCCTTTTACATATGAGAAAACTATGGCTTAGCCATGCTGAACAAAGTTGCCCAAAATAGCCTTGTTAAGTGTGAAAGTGGGTTTGAATCCCTCTGTTCGGAGAGCCATGCTGTAAATTCCACCACACTCCAGTTTCCCTGTGATTTCCTGTGCACCTTTCAAATGTCAGGAAACAAGGCTTCTAGATCCTTCCCACCTCACCCCTAAAAAAGTGCACTTGGTCCTCCTAGACTTGATTACCTCTGCCTACTCCAAATATGGTGGTGGTGGTGATGGTTTGTGGCTAAGTCACGTCTGACTCTTGCAACCCCATGGACTGTAGCCTGCCAGGCTCCAAAATATAGAAAGACCATTTACTGAGAGAGAGAGAGTACGTGAAGTTTATTATCAAGAGTGTTAACAGGAATCAAGATAAACTTTCAGTGAAAACCATTGACGCTTTCATTAAGCACTGACCTAACCGCTGAAAAGCCCTTTGATGGATGTCTCTCCACTGTGGCTCCTGCAGAGGCCACCCAACTGCCTGCGACAGTAATGTAATCAGGTAACCTTTGTCTGTGACAAGCCCCAGGCTGGTGAATGTTCAAACACAACAAAAGGAGATGACTTCTTGATTGACACGTCTGTTGCGTGGATTGGCCTCACTGATAAAATCGGTCAAAACAAATCTGTTTATGCACCAACACATGCTTAGAAAGACTGTGTTTGGAAATTTCCTGCCAGATGTGATCTTTCCTGCTTTTTGCTTTGAAAGTCCTCAGTGTCATCTATCTTACGATAAAGGAGGATGTTCAGAAAGAGAGTTCACTATACTTCTCAATCTTTAATTACAGAAGATCACACTGAGAATCTGTTAAACAGCAGCTTCCGGGGCCGTAGGAGCAGAAATTCTGATTCAGTAAGTTTAGAATCAAGTCAAAGATTATATATGAGCTAAGTCACTTCAGTCGTGTCCAGCTCTTTGCAACCCTGTGGACCTTGAGACCCAGAGAACCCACTGGCCTCCTCTGTCCATGGGATTCTCCAGGCAGTGGGTTGTCATGCCCTCCTCTGGCGTATCTTCCCAACCCAGAGATCGAACCCAAGTCTCTTATGCCTCCTGCATTGGTAGGCAGGTTCTTTGCCACTAGCGCCATCTGGGAAGCCCCATGTATATATATATAAAATTTTAAAATACATTTTATTTTTTAAAAACCATGCCAGAGGTGTCCCTGGGCTTTTGATGCAGTAGGATATGAAAAAAAAAATGGTTGACAATGTTTTTAATAAAACATTAATAAAAGTGAAGCGCAAGTTGCACAGTCATGTCCAACTCTTTGCGACCCCATGGACTATACAGTCCATGGAATTCTCCACGACAGAATACTGGAGTGGGTAGCTGTTCCCTTCTCCAGGGGATCTTCCCAACTCAGGGATCCAATCTAGGTCTTTCACATTGCAGGTGGATTCTTTACCAGCTGAGTAAATTCATTAATAAAAATGAATACAGAGAATATGAATTCCACATGACTTTTTAAAGTGAATGACTTGATATATACAATCTTAGGTAGAATGTATATTCCTAGGGGCAAGCACTGATATTGTCAGTTGATATTCCCAGTGCCTGGTATGAGGTGAGTGTTAGGTATTGCTGAATGAAGGAAGAATAAATAGAAAGTAATCTGAGGGTCTTGTCACATTTTGGTATCCTTGGTTTTGCTTTGCATTCAGTGAATAATCCTTAATAGAGATTCCATATTTGCAAAAATGGTATAACACAAAGGTATCATTGAATAAGTTACTCTTAAATAGCCCCTGAACTACAAACTCCCAGCTTGGGGACACATTTCCATATGAACCACCGGGGAGGAAGATGGTCCATTTCCACAGCTTAGAGATGGCTTCCCAGTCAGCACCATTCAGGTTCAGTGAAGTGAACCCCACTTCACTTAGGTTAGCACTTCCTATTTAACCTCGCTCTTGCTGCTGCCGTTGGTGCTAAGTCGCTTCAGTCGTGTCCGACTCTGTGTGACCCCGTAGACGGCAGCCCACCAGGCTCCCCTGTCCCTGGGATTCTCCAGGCAAGAACACTGGAGTGGGTTGCCATTTCCTTCTCCAATGCATGAAAGTGAAAAGTGAAAGTGAAATCGCTCAGTCGTGTCCGACTCTTAGCAACCCCATGGACTGCAGCCTACCAGGCTCCTCCGTCCATGGGGTTTTCCAGGCAAGAGTACGGGAGTGGGGTGCCATTGCCTTCTCCAAACATCGCTCTTAGCTTCACTGAATTGAGAAGACAGGGGCTTTGAAGACTCTTTCTGTGCCTGGTTCCCTAGGCGGGAGCCATACGCAGGACACATGTCTTGTGCTTAGGGTCAGCCTCTTCTCAGCCTTTATGATGACATCATGAGGAAAGAAGCATTGTGAAGGAACTGACTCCTGAGAAGCAAACCTGAGTCCGAGTCTGTGATGAAACACTCTGGTCTCCTATTCTTCCTCCTCTCATCTTATACCTAAAAGACTTCACATAATTTAGGGGTAAGAACAGAGAGAGGAAAGAAAACTTCTAGGTAAGCATGGTTTTCCCTTTGTGGTTATTTAGTCACTCAGCATGTTTTAGTCACTCTTTGTGACCCCTTGGACTGTAGCCCACCAGGCTCCTCTGTCCATGGGGTTCTCCAGGCAAGAATACTGTGAGCAGTCCTTCTCCAGGGATCTTCCTGACCCAGGGATGGAACTCACATATCCTACATTGGCAGGTGAATTCTTTACCACTGAGCTACAGGGGAAGCCCATGGTTTTCCCTATCCCTCTCTAATTTGTGGCAACCCTGGAGGCAAATAATAGTGTCTTTTTAAATATGAGTAAATTACATCTCAGAACCTTTAAACACCTTTCCCCAAATGACACCATCAATGAGAAGCTGAGGTGAGTTTGAATCCAAACCAAATCCAAATGGAGAGCACGTGCTCTCCATTCCCAAACACTTCCTCCCCAGCAGCAGCAGAGAATAACCACAGACACCTGGGGGATGTTAGGGCTATGCACAAAGAGGTTTCCTTTCTTAAGTTCCAGTTTTAAGTTCAAGTATATTTTCCATTTTCACAGTATAGATGTGTGAGAGTGAAGGTAAAAGAAGTGATTGTTTACTCAACATTTCAAGTAAGAGAACACTCCAGGAAGATGAACCACACTTTTAATACCTATAGCAGATCGGGGTGAATGTCACCTGAGGAAACCTGACTTTAGCGCTGGTGATTTATCCCTATTATCCCAACTTACCGGAGAAGGCAATGGCACCCCACTCCAGTACTCTTGCCTGGAAAATCCCATGGATGGAGGAGCCTGGAAGGCTGCAGTCCATGGGGTCGCTGAGGGTCGGACACGACTGAGCGACTTCACTTTCACTTTTCACTTTCATGCATTGGAGAAGGAAATGGCAACCCACTCCAGCGTTCTTGTCTGGAGAATCCCAGGGACGGGGGAACCTGGTGGGCTGCCATCTATGGGGTCGCACAGAGTCGGACATGACTGAAGTGACTTAGCAGTAGCAGTATCCCAACCTACAAGTCATCTCCAGTGGGAACGGAAACTTTAGGCCAGTAAGTATCAGGAAAAGTAACTCCACCTCAGTACATCAACATAAAATCCTCACCTGGACATACTCAGCATTGAATTCAACTGGTTCATCAGTTCATCCAGTTATCTTTGGATGTGGCTCATCTACTACTGCACTCAAATGTTATACATTAAGTTACTCCACTCAAAGTTCAATGCAATAAATTATTCTTAGAGAGTAGAACTAATGAAAAAAGAAGTTGGTTTTATTAGATATGAACTTTATATACTACAATGCTTCCACCTATTTATCAGCTCTGGACTTTCTGAAGTCAAAGGTAGAAAGCAGAAGAGGAAAAGATCTAGTTTATAAAATGTTTGGTAAGACATTATACCAGAACTGGGGAAGCAAATGTTTCCTTTTGCTTGTGAATTGTCAGGTCTTAATTTCTAAGTTCAAAACCACACTACTTTTAAATGAAGGGCATGGTTCTGCATACTGTTTTTCAGCTGCGAACACAGGGATGTAGACTTCTGTTTTGAATCAGTGTTTTCATTTCCTTTGGATCAATACCCCAAAGAGGAATTTCAGGATCATATACTAATTCTGTTTTTAATTTTTTGGGAAAATTCCACATTGCTTTCCATAGTGCCTTTATCAATTACATTCCTACCAACAGTACGATAGGGTTCTCTTTTCTGTATATTCTTACCAGCACTTGTTATTTCTTGTGTTTTTTCATGATGGCCATTCTAACAGGTATGAGGAGATATCTCCCTGAGGTTTTGATTTGCATTTGCCTGATAATTAGTGAGGTTGACTAGATGTCCATCAGCAGACGACTGGATAAGAAAGCTGTGGTACATATACACAATGGAATATTACTCAGCTATTAAAAAGAATGGATTTTAATCAGTTCTAATGAGGTGGATGAAACTGGAGCCTATTACACAGAGCTAAGTAAGTCAGAAAGAAAAACACCGATACAGTATATTAACGCATATATATGGAATTTAGAAAGATGGTAACAATGACCCTACATGCGAGACAGCAAAAAATACACAGATGTATAGAACAGTCTTTTGGACTCTGTGGGAGAAGGTGAGGGTGGGATGACTTGGGAGAATGGCACTGAAACATGTATAGTATCATATGCGAAACAGATCACCAGTTCAGGTTCAATACTTGAGACAGGGTACTCAGGGCCGGTGCACTGGGATGACCCTGAGGGATGGGGTGGGGAGGGAAATGGGAGGGGGGTTCAGGATGGGGAACACATGTACGCCCATAGCTGATTCATGTGAATGTATGGCAAAACCACCACAATATTGTAATTAGTCTCCAATCAAAATAAATTTAAAAAAAGAAAAAAATTAGTGAAGTTGAGAACCTTTTCATGTACCTGTGGGCCATATGTGTATCTTCTTTGAAATAAAATATTCAAATCCTCCACTCACTTTTAATAAGATTGTTTTGGTTTTTGGTATTGAGTTATATGAGTTGAAGGGTATATATTTTTACAGAATATGCTTTTAAGGTACTTGACCTTTCATCTAATACTCACTGTTTGGGCTCCATTTCCCTATACCACAGCCTAGAAATTGTCTCTAGGGGAAGAGTCTTTATGTATGTGGGACTCACCTGGTGAGGTGAACCAAGGATTGGGGCTCTGCTTTGGCTTCTGTCCTATCACTGCAAACAGTGATTTTACGATTTCTACAAGTTTTGTAGTTTTATAGAATGGGAGCAAAAGTCAGATACCAATTACTTATCATGGTTGAGATCATAAATTTGCTTGGATGGTCTTAGAGCAACACACACAAAACACCTGAGCTATTTTAAAACTACATTTATTGCTAGACTTTTGATAGAGGAAAACCTCAGGGGTAACTATAAGCATTTCAAAGATATTTTCTTTTCCTGAGGATTTATCAATTTAATTAAAATCTTATTTGAGAACAGTCAACTGACTTCAGTCATCACAGTGAATAATTATGAAATAAAGACTAACAGACCAAAACAAGCCTAGGTGATCATTATTCTCATAAGCTTCCATCTAATTGAGTTCTTAAAAATTCAGAGTCATTGTCCTATATAAACAATGTTGACCTTAGCGGTTATTTTACCAAAAATTAACTTAAGATTTAATAGAGCATTTTTAGGACATATAATTTCTTTGAGTCAGTAATGTCCCATGTGCCAAATGGCAGTTAAGAAGTTTCATAAAACATTTCTGATCACTACCCTGCCCCCTGACCCCCACCCCCACCCCAATTAGGGCTTCCCAGGTGGCTCTAGTTGACTCATTGTAAAAGACTCTGATGCTGGGAGGGATTGGGGGCAGGAGGAGAAGGGGACGACAGAGGATGAGATGGCTGGATGGCATCACTGACTCGATGGACGTGAGTCTGGGTGAACTCCGGGAGTTGGTGATGGACAGGGAGGCCTGGCGTGCTACGATTCATGGGGTCGCAAAGAGTCAGACATGACTGAGCGACTGAACTTAACTGAACTGAACTGAGGTGGCTCTAAGGGTAAAGAACTCACCTGCCAAGAGAGGAGAGTTAAGAGACTCCCATTCAATCCCTGGGTTAGGATGATTCCCTGGAAAAGGACATGGCAACTCACTCCACTATTCTTGCCTGGAGAATCCCATGGACAGAGGAGCCTGGTGGGCTACAGTTCATAGGGTCACAAAGAGTCAGATGCAACTAAAGTGACTTAGCATGCACCCTCCAATGAGATTAAATTTCTGGAAGAGAATTCTACTGCCCAATTCATATGCCTTCATCTCCACCCATAAACAGAGGAATTAGCCCCTTCACCTTGGCCATGTATAGAGCAATCAATCCTGTATGTGTGTGTGTGTGCGCGCGAGCATGCATGTGTGTGTATTAGTCACTCTGCCGTGTCTAACTGTTTGCAATCCCATGGACTGTAGCCCACCAGGGTTCTCTGCTCATGGGATTCTCCAGGCAAGAATACTGGAGTGGGTAGCCACTGCCTTTTCCAGTGGATCTTCCGAGTCCAGGGATCAAACCCAGGTTTCCCACATTGCAGCAGATTCTTTACCACCTGAGCCACCAGGGAAGCCCCAATATCTTGCTTATGTCCCAAAACAATCTTAGGCATCTTGAAATGCAGGCACAAATGCAAGAGAATCATTTACACATGAACTAGGGACCAACAAATTTTTAGTAACATGGCCAGTAGAATATATTTGTAAGGAAATATTTGGTGAAATATTTATTTCACCAAATGATCCTGGCATGTTCTGTTGAAACAGTTGGTGAGAAAATTGCTCAGAAATATGATAACAGGTATGATAATATGATAACAGCACTTCCATCACGGTGATACTTACTTGGACTTAGGTATTTCAAGAGCCAAAAGCTTCAGCTCCTCTATATTCTTTAACCTTACATCCTCCCCAATTGTATGTGCTTGTGATATGAAAGAATCTTTTAATTTCCTGTTCCTTTCAGGAAATTTTTGTGTGTGTCCGTATCTATGTAGATGTAGACATCAAATCCGGATAGTCAGGAGGTCATTTGGAGTGAGGCAGAAGATCATAGCTACTGGAAGCAAGCACTCATGTTATACTAGCATAATCAGTGCATAACCAATGCCTGTGATCAGAGTTTCATGGTCTCAATGATAAGCAATGAGAAAACCAATTTTTCATTTAAAACTGAATCCCAAATGGTCATGTTCAGTGTCATATCAAAGTAGATTTTAGGCTGCTTTAAATTTATATTCAAAACAACAGTTCTTTATCTTTTTTTGCAGTATTACTCATGGGACTTTCCCCAAAGTACATATCTATCTAAAAGGCAGCCCCAGCCAGGGTTGAGAGTTAAGTTGCTAGGAGAGAGGACATTTTGGACACAATCCCCACTAACAGAAGTGATTCATTTTTCTTTGTTGACCAGCAACAGTTCTGGTTCTTACTGCTGGCTGCATGGAGAACAATCATCACAGGACACTTGGGTTGAATTTATTGAAAGTAAAAACTAATGGAGTAGGTGAGCCAGGACTCCATTATGTACTGAGTAGTGAATGACCTTGAGCCACTCACTCAAATACAGGGGCTTGGTTTCTTCATGTGCAAATGAGGTCTCTTCTTGGAGGTCCCTTCCAGTTGTAACTTCTCACATTCAGAACTTGAATATGTATATTCAATATATATATTCTGAGGGGAATTCATTTTTTAGGTATTATGTTAAGGACTAAGTATAATGACTAAAATTATTTCATACTTGGTCAAATCAGTTCTATCTCCATACTCAACACACAAATATGCACACACACACAATAAATATCTACATCAGTAATAATCATCACTAGATTAATATAATAATACTGAGGATATAATAACATTGAGGGACCCCAACAAACAGAGGAAAACAACAGAATGGGAAAGACTAGAGATCTCTTCAAGAAAATTAGAGATACCAAAGGAACATTTCATGCAAAGTTGGGCACAATAAAGGACAGAAATGTTAGGGACCTAACAGAAGTAGAAGATATTAAGAAGAGGTGGCAAGAATACACAGAAGAACTGTACAAAAAAGATCTTCATGACCCAGATAATCATGATGGTGTGATCACTGACCCAGAGCCAGACATCCTGGAATGTGAAGTCAAGTGGGCCTTAGAAAGCATCACTACAAACAAAGCTAGTTGAGGTGATGGAATTCCAGTGGAGCTCTTTCAAATCCTGAAAGATGATCCTGTGAAAGTGCTGCACTCAATATGCCAGAAAATTTGGAAAACTCAGCAGTGGCCACAGGACTGGAAAAGGTCAGTTTTCATTCCAATCCCAAAGACAGGCAATGCCAAACAATGCTCAAACTACTGCACAATTGTACTCATCTCACACGCTAGTAAAGTAATGCTCAAAATTCTCCAAGCCAGGCTTCAGCAATATGTGAACCATGAACTTCCAGATGTTCAAGCTGGTTTTAGAAAAGGCAGAGGAACCAGAGATCAAATTGCCAACATCTGCTGGATCATCGAAAAAGCAAGAGAGTTCCAGAAAAAACATCTACTTCTGCTTTATTGATTATGCCAAAGCCTTTGACTGTGTGGATCACAATAAACTGTGGAAAATTCTTCAAGAGATGGGAATACCAGACCACTTGACCTTCCTCTTGAGAAACCTATATGCAGGTCAGGAAGCAACAGTTAGAACTGGACATGGAACAACAGACTGGTTCCAAACAGGAAAAGGAGTACGTCAAGGCTGTATATTGTCACCCCGCTTATTTAACTTATATGCAGAGTACATCATGAGAAATGCTGGGCTGGAAGAAGCACAAACTGGAATCAAGATTGCCAGGAGAAATATCAGTAACCTCAGATATGCAGATGACACCACCCTTATGGCAGAAACTGAAAAGGAACTAAAAAGCTTCTTGATGAAAGTGAAAGAGGAGAGTGAAAAAGTTGACTTAAAGCTTAACATTCAGAAAACGAAGATCATGGCATCTGGTCCCATCACTTCATGGGAAATATATGGGGAAACAGTGTCAGACTTTATTTTTTGGGGCTCCAAAATCACTGCAGATGGTGATAGCTATGAAATTAAAAGACGCTTACTCTTTGGAAGGAAAGTTATGACCAACCTAGATAGCATATTCAAAAGCAGAGACATTACTTTGTCAACAAAGGTCTGTCTAGTCAAGGCTGTGGTTTTTCCAGTGGTTATGTATGGATGTGGGAGTTGGACTGTGAAGAAAGCTGAGCGCTGAAGAATTGATGCTTTTGAACTGTGGTGTTGGAGAAGACTCTTGAGAGTCCCTTGGACTGCAAGGAGATCCAACCAGTCCATTCTGAAGGAGTTCAGTGCTGGGTGTTCATTGGAAGGCCTGATGCTAAAGATGAAACTCCAGTATTTTGGCCACCTCATGAGAAGAGTTGATTCATTGGAAAAGACTCTGATGCTGGGAGAGATTGGGGGCAAGAGGAGAAGGGGACGACAGAGGATGAAATGGCTGGATGGCCTCACTAACTTGATGGACATGAGTTTGAGTAAACTTTGGGAGCTGATAATGGACAGGGAGGCCTGGTGTGCTGCGATTCATGGGATCGCAAAGAATCGGACACAACTGAGTGATTGAACTGAACTGAGCTGAACTGAACATATAAGCAGTTTAATTAAAATATGTCTAAGGAAATCAATACACAATAGTACAACTAGCATTCTTCAACTTATATGCTTATCTTTTAAGGGAAAGCTAAAAATTACCAGGGTTTTGTATGATTTATAAAGAAATAACCGATTAAAAATTAAAACTGGATGTATACATGTGTTCATTTTATTAAAATTCAATGAGATATAGAATTAGGACTTAGTAGTTTTCAGTTTATTTCAATAAAAAACTTTAAACATTTTTAAAATGCTGGAACTCAGCCTCTTAATTACATCGATCAATAATAAGGTTTCTGTTCAGAGGCCATTGAAAAATTAACCGTGTCACAAAATCACATTATATAAAGAACTTGTGGTGCTCATATTTGGATAGATGTTAAAGGGTATAGATAATGCCATAGAGCAGTGAAATTACTTGCAAATGGCAATTATGTTTCATATGCAAAATTATGCTGAGAAATTTAGGATCTCTCTGTTGGAAACATGAAAATAAAAAAATTTCAGAGATTTCAATAAAAAATCGTCACCATACACCATATTGCAAAGTCACTACCATACTTCAGCTTAACTAAAATGATGTTTTGGTGTTAAACAAGAAAAAAAACACAAAGGTTTAACCCACTTTGGGCTGGGTCCTTGGCAAAGTAAAGAGTCTCTCTGTTGGATAGCTTCTCTTTTTTAAAGGAGGCTTAGAGAGGGAGAAGAGACCCATAAATCATGTTTCAGGCATGTTTCTGGCCTCAGAAGGGCCTTTTACGAAAAGTAAAAAACCCTGTTATTACTAGCAGAGAGCAGAGATAGTGGAAAATTATGCCCACATACATTTGAGTCAATCTGGGAGGGCTATTCAACTCGGACTTTACCGTAAGTATGCACTATTTAAGACTGAAGATCTAGGGTGCTTTCAGTGTGGGACAAACATCCCCATCTCTCAGGCTCCTTTCTGCAGTGGGGTCCAGACCAGTTTGGGGACTTGAGGTCATCTCTGCAGTCATCAAGAGGGGCGCTATTGCCCCAATCTGTGCAGGAGTTCTGGTCTCTTTATCCTCTCTGGATGTATGTGTAGACCAGTAGCCGCTTTGGATTGTTGTGTGAATGGCAACAGACACCCTGAGGTTAATTATGCAATACACCATGACTGAGCATGCATCAGCAGTGATTAACCCCATCTCAAACTTGTGCTGGGAAATAAGAGGTGAGACTGATGGACTCGATGTCCTGAAAGTGAGTTAATATCCTCCAAGAGCTGAGGTCTAAAATGCTACCTCATGGCTGGTGACACATACGGGGAGAGGCCGCTTGGTGGCTATTTCACTTCATAAACACATTTGCAGGAAGTATAGCATGCATGCAAGACCTTCTTGGAACTAGAATGAGTGTGCAAATGATGTCACACTGCAACAACTTTGGTGATGCTTTTCCTGAACAGTAAGGAAGAGCGGGCATCTATTATTAAGCACAATATATGGATGAGGGTATGAGAAATTAAGCGCCTCAACCAAACATTACACGCCACTAAAAAGGAAACTAACTGAAGAGATGATGAATTCACAGAGAGCAGAGGTTCACATAGGTAGCAAGATGGTGCCTCCAGTTAGAAGTTAAAGGACAATGCAAAGCCAAAGACTGAAAGTTTATTTTTACAATAATGGAAACTTCTGAATGTAATTTGAGCAAATTGACCTAGTGTTTAAAGGGGTTACTCTTACAGCAAAGAACAAGATTGGGAGAGAGAAATTACTACCTATACAGGTAGTATAAAAACTGGCAGGTAAATACTCTTTGGGCAGTTACTATAGTCCAAAACCTCCACTGTGGACTTTGCATGTATTGCCTCCATGTTAGCTAAAAGGGGCTTCCCTGGTGGCTCAGCCATAAAGAATCTGTCTGCCAATGCAGGAGATGTGCATTCAGTTCCTGGGTCAGGAATATCCCCTGGAAAAGGAAGGAAATCCCCCACTCCAGTGTTCTTGCCTTGATGGACAGAGGAGTCTGGCGGGCTACATAGTTCATGGGGTTGCAAGAGCTGGACATGACTTAGCAACTAAACTACCACTATCAAGGTAAAAGGGAAGTGATACTGACTCCATTATATGAATAAAAAAAAATAAAATTATTGGCGAAAGGCTGTGCAAGGTCACCTTTAACTAAGTAGCAAAGCCTAGGCTTCAATCCACATCCACAGCTGTCCAGTGGTCATGCTTTAGTCTCCATGGGGTATTCTCACAAAGAGGAAGTAAAGTTGTTGAACTTGAATATAGCGACCACTTTAAATCATTTGTCTGGACTACCGAAGGAACTTTCTACCATTATTTCTGTTTTTACCTCCAACATTATCTATTGCTGTGCTGTGCTTCATTGCTCATTCATGTATGACTCTTTGAGACCCCATATACTGTAGCCTGCCAGGCTCCTCTGTCCATGGAACTCTCCAGGCAAGAAGAATGAGTGGTTAGCCATTCCCTTCTCCAGAGAATCTTCCTGGAGAACCCAGGGATTGAACCCAATTCTCCTGCATTGCAAGCAAATTCTTTACCATCTAACCCACCAGGGAAGCTCAAGAATACTTGAGTGGATAGCTGTTCCCTTCTCCAGGGGAACTTCCCAACCCAGGAATTGAACCAGGGTCTCCTGCATTACTTTGCCAACAAAGGTCCGTCTAGTCAAGGCTATGGTTTTTCCAGTGGTCATGTATGGATGTGAGAGTTGGACTGTGAAGAAAGCTGAGCACTGAAGAATTGATGCTTTTAAACTGTGGTGTTGGAGAAGACTCTTGAGAGTCCCTTGGACTGCAAGGAGATCCAACCAGCCCATTCTGGAGATCAGCCCTGGGATTTCTTTGGAAGGAATGATGCTAAAGCTGAAACTCCAGTACTTTGGCCACCTCATGCAAAGAGTTGACTCATTGGAAAAGACTCTGATGCTGGGAGGGATTGGGGGCAGGAGGAGAAGGGGACGACAGAGGATGAGATGGCTGGATGGCATCACCGACTTGATGGACGTGAGTCTGAGTGAACTGCGGGAGTTGGTGATGGACAGGGAGGCCTGGCGTGCTGTGATTCTTGGGGTTGCAAAGAGTCGGACACGACTGAGCGACTGAACTGAACTGAACTCCTGCATTGCAGGCAGATTCTTTACCAGCTGAGCTACCTGGGAAGCCCCTGTGTAACAAGTTATCCCAATTTTTAGCTGCTCAGAATGACAAACACTATCTCACACAGTTTCTGAGAGTCAGGAATCTGGGCGTCCCTAAGCTGGCTTGTTCTGGCTTTGAGTCATTGGATGTTGGCAGGGATCATCTAGAATCATCTGAAGGCTTGAGCATGGCTGGAGGATTTGCTCCCAGCCTTGGTTCCCTCACAAGGCTGTGGGAGGAGTTCCAGTTTCTTGCCTCAAGGTCTTAAGTTCCTTATAACACGGCAGCCGGCTTCCATCAGAGCAAACGATTAAAGAGCATGGTGGAGGCCACATTTTTTTTCTTGACCTAGCCTTAGAAGTGAAGCACTGTCACTCCCATTATGTCCTACTCTTTAGGAGAGAGTCACCAAGCCCATCCACACCCAAGGGAGGGAGAATTAAGCTCCATTTCCAGAAGCTGCTGCTAAGTCACCCCAGTCGTGTCCGACTCTGTGCCACCCCATAGACGGCAGCCCACCAGGCTCCCCTGTCCCTGGGATTCTCCAGGCAAGAACACTGGAGTGGGTTGCCATTTCCTTCTCCAATGCATGAAAGTGAAAAGTGAAAGTGAAGTCGCTCAGTCGTGTCCGACCCTCAGCGATCCCATGGACTGCAGCCTACCAGGCTCCTTCATCCATGGGGTTTTCCAGGCAAGAGTACTGGAGTGGGGTGCCATTGTCTTCTCCATCCAGAAGCAATGGGTATCAAAGAATTTGCAGACATACTTTAAAATGAGCTTATGCCCATCTTCAATAGATTTCTGTATGTTGCCATCATGATATTTTACTAACAAATTTCTTCCTTATTATTATTAACCTTTCAATGGTATCTCATTGATTTAAAGATAAAAACCCAACATCTTTGGTTCTATTTGATGTGGCCAGTGCCCCACCCTCCAAACCCCTCTAATGTCATCTCCTATTTTTTCTTTGCTCTCCATTTTCTGGTCACACTCTCTCACTTTGAGCTCCTCCAATATGCCAAATTCCTTTTGATTCAGGGCCTTTGCACATGTTATTCCTGCAACCCAGAATGATCACCATTTTGCACTCACTTCTTCATCATTCACTTCTTAGTCCATAGGATCCTTCCTGAGGTGAGCTTCTTTGACTCTTTAGCCTTTATCGGCCACCCAGCTACAGCTCTTGTGATAGCCTGGACTTTTCATCCATGGGGCTGATCACAGTTTATGACTACTCATTCATCTCACTATTTTCTATGGCTGTAACAGACTACAGCTGTGTTCACTATGGAATCCTAGCACTTGGTATAGGGTTTAGCCAGTGTTGTGTATGTGTGTGCATGCTCAGTTGCTCAGAAGTGTCTGACTCTCTGCGACCCCATGGACTGTAGCCTACCAGGCTTCCCTGTCCTTCACTATTTGCTCAAACTCGTGTCCATTGAGTCAGGGATGCCATTTAATCTTCTCATCCTCTATCACTCCCTCTCCTGCCCTCAATCTTTCCCAGCATCAGGGTCTTTGTGTCCAAAGTATTAATATGTCTTTATCTCAAAACTTAAATAAAAATCAAAAGAAAAGTGTACCATAAATGTGCATACAGTGGGATATACCAACCATGGGAACTCCAGCAAGGGAAGTACAATTACAGGAAGATAAGGAAGGGGTCTCGGAGAAGGCAATGGCACCCCACTCCAGTACTCTTGCCTAGAAAATCCCATGGACGGAGGAGCCTGGTAGGCTGCAGTCCATGGGGTCGCGAAGAGTTGGACACGACTGAGTGACTTCACTTTCACTTTTCACTTTCATGCATTGGAGAAGGAAATGGCAACCCACTCCAGTGTTCTTGCCTGGAGAATCCCAGGGACGGGGGAGCCTGGTGGGCTGCCATCTATGGGGTGGCACAGAGTCGGACACGACTGAAGCGACTTAGCAGCAGCAAGGAAGGGATCTATGTAATCAGAATTCTGCTGGCTAAATCATTAAAGAGATATAGCCCTAATCTTAATCACACTAAGATTAGGAACAGCTTTGGTTCTGAAATTTTAGCATATATATGCACACTTCAAGGTGATTCTGCAGGTAAGAGACTCATTATCCTTAGAAGTTTTATTCTGGTGTTTTCCCCCATCATCTGCTTGCAACTCCATCACCCACAAACTGATCTTAAAAGATACACATATGGCAGTGGTCTCTGAGCTGTAAGCTGTGGACAAGAATAGAGCCTAAAAAGCATTACTTCCCCAGTCTCATCCTCTCAGTTAACGTGACAAGGGTGAGATTACTGGATTAGAACTATTCCAAGTTTGGGAGTGTCTTTTGCAAGAGACTTTGCTTCATCTAGGTGAGAAAAGGCATCCACTGCTACTCATTGTGTTGTCAAACCCTTTGCACTCCTGGGGACTAGGGTGCTTGCCTTTCAGAGATCCATTCACAGAGCCTTGCAAGTGAGAAACAAAAACAGCTTGCTGGGAAATGAGTTCAGTCCCAGCAGCGCAGCTCTGAGCCGGCAGGGAGGACAAACAAAGCTGCTGCGAAGAATGAAAGCAAGTTCAGTGTCTCATTATGGTTTATCTTGCCCCAGCCTCTCAAAAGCTCTTCTATTGTGTCCAGGCCTAAAAACCTCCAGTGATCTGACTGAGCCTCTCTAATTGGGTGCTTGCAGTTCATCTTATTTTTTATTAAAAAAAATAAGCTCATCAGCACTGTAGCCCCAGGTGTCCACATGGAACATGTTTATAAAGAGGTTTGTGTGTTTATTAGCATTACACAAAGCCTATTACACAAAAGCCTCAGAAACGCATCAGACTCAGCAAGCTTCCAAACATGAATACTTGGTGTGACGAGCCCTAAGGCATTACTAGTGACGGGCACCCGGGGCCCTGAGAAGGCTCACCTTTCCCTCAGCCCAGGTGACTTGAGTCAAGGGACTTGGAAGGGGACATCTCTCTAAAAAGTCACAGCCCTTCCTTTTGGGTAGAGGCTGTAGGAAACACATTTCCTTCGAAGCAAAACTTATGAAGCACCTACTATGTATCTGGCATGGTGAGTGATGTGAACATGCTGGCATGTGGACGCTCCCTGAGCACCAAAATAATCTATGAAGTAGACGGAGTTTCTGGTCCCACTAAGTCATGCTCATGCTCAGTCACTCAGTTGAGTCTGATTCTTTGCAACCCCATGGACTGTAGCCCACCAGGCTCTTTCATCCATGGGATTTCCAGGCAACAAAACTGGAGTGGGTTGCCATTTCCTTCTCCAGGGGATTTTCCCAACCTAGGGATCAAACCCGCATTTCTTGCATTGGCAGGTGGAGTCTTTACCGCTGAGCCACCTAGGAAGCCCTTCAGTTCAGTTCAGTCTTTACAAAGTCACTAATGTACAAAAAGATGAATGACTTCTTCCAGGTCCTACAAATAAGAGGAGCCAAAATTAAAAAGTATGCAAAACCAGATCTATTAAATCACGGAGTCTCTCTTCCTCCTACCAGAATGTATAGCCTCTTAAGTATAAATCACTACTTGAACAACAGCCCCTTTGAGGGTCTCATCCCAAACTAGGGTAGAGTAGTACAAGGAGACCAAGCAGCCTGCAGACCAGAGATTTGGTTCATGATCTGCCGGATCACCTGCCAGACCACCTTGCTGGGTTGTTTCTTCATTGGGATCAGGTTGGCTGTCCCGCTGAAGGAAAACTTTCAGCACAAGTCATGCATCAAGTGGGCTTCCCAGGGGTTCAGATGGTAAAGGATCTGCCTGCAGTGCAGGAGACCTGGGTTCAATTCCTGGGTCTGGAAGAACCCCTGGAGAAGAAAATGGCAACCCACTGCAGTATTCTTGCCTGGAGAAGTCCACAGACAGAGAAGCCTGGTCAGATACTGAGTGACTCACACACACACACACACACACACACACATACACAAACACGCATCAAGTAACCAACACATCAAGAACTAAGAAGATATAATGTTCCACAAGGATAAGCACAGTAGGAAGAAAGCCAAATTAATTTCAACTGTTGCCAGGGGTGTGTGGGGCAGGGGCGGGGGTGGGAGCGGGTGGAGACATCTCAGCAATTGCTATCAAAGGCCAACTATTATGAGACAGAGCACAAGAGCAAGTGACTTCTGGTTAAACCTGATCAGACTGATTCATAGAAACCATCAGGTAATTGTCTACTAATAGCAGCCACCAGAAAGGCAGTGGAATGCTTGTAAAGAAGTCTCAGTTGTATCCAGCCCAAGCACTTTCCAACACCAGAAAGGAAAGAACAGATTTTGTGACTATGCTAAATCTATGTAATTCCCATTTTTAATTATGGCACACAAGGGTGGTTGATTTACATGTTCTTCTTGGTCTTTTCCTACTCCTCCTGCCACTAAGGTACGTAATAAATGTTGAAGCAAGGCAAGGGTGAAATGCAAATAAGCAAAGATTGTATGACAGGGGCATGGTGTCCCGCTTCCTAAGGCCAACTGAGCCCATTTCACTAAGATAGGAAAGAAACATTTTTACCAGTAAGGTGTAAGTGTGTTAGTTACACAATTATGTCAGACTCTTGGCCACCCCATGGACTGTAGCCCGCCAGGCTCCTCTGTCCATGGAATTCTCCAGGCAAGAATACTGGAATGAGTAGCCATTCCCTTCTCCAGGGTATCTTCCATACCCAGGGATCAAACCTGAGTCTCCTGCATTGCAGGCAGACTCTTTACCATTTGAGCCACCAGAAAACAAGACACAAACGGGAGCCTGATTAACCCAATGTTCACCAAAAACATGCTAAGGTATAAACCCATTCCTTGAATATTTCTTGCTAAATTGAGGTTCGGTTTTTTGCACTGCTTCTGCATAAATGAAATAAACATTTTTGAGTAGGCCACTACCATCGGTCATCCGTTTGCAATCAAAATAATTGGTACAGAGTCAAAATAGACTTTTCTTCATATTCCATATGCTAGTTGTATGTTAGCAAAAGCATTAGTCATTCAGTCGTGCCTGACTCCTTGGGATCCCATGGACTGTAGCCCGCCAGGCTCCTGTGTCCATGGGATTCTCTAGGCAAGAATACTGGAGTGGGTTGCCATTCCCTCTTAAGGGTATCTTCCCCACCCAGGGATCGAACCCAGGTCTCCCACATTGCAGGCAGATTCTTTACCATCTGAACCACCAGGGAAGCCCATATGTTAGGAGACCATCTGCAAATTAAGACGCTGGCAGCAGTCACTGCAGAGCAAAGCAGCAAATAATCAGCATAGGTGTCATTTTAAGGAGTCTAAATCCATTTGTTTGTTCCAAATGTGGGTTTGCCTTGGGAAAGACCCAAGGCATTTTTTTTTATTTTAAACCAAGATGGCAAAGTATAGCCCAAGGACCAAATAGAGCCCCCTTCATCTATTTTTATAAATAAAGTTTTATTGGGACAACAATGATACTCATTTGTTTTTGTAATATTATTATCTGTCTGCTTTCAAGCTATGAGAGCAGACTTGAGTAGTATTGAGAGAGATATGCAATGCTGAATGTATTTACTACCTAGTGCTTCATGAAAAAGTTTGTCTACTCCTAAACTATGCCCAATTCTGCTTCAAATTCTACATCATCAGTTCAGTTCAGTTCAGTCGCTCAGTTGTGTCCGACTCTTTGCGACCCCATGAATCGCAGCACGCCAGGCCTCCCTGTCCATCACCAACTCCCGGAGTTTACTCAGACTCATGTCCATCAAGTCAGTGATGCCATCCAGCCATCTCATCCTCTGTCATCCCCTTCTCCTCCTGCCCCCAATCCCTCCCAGCATCAGAGTCTTTTCCAATGAGTCAACTCTTCACATGAGGTGGCCAAAGTACTGGAGTTTTTCAGCTTTAGCATCATTCCTTCCAAAGAAATCCCAGGGCTGATCTTCAGAATGGACTACACCCAAACAAATAAACAAAGCTTACTGTTGTTGTTCAGTCAATTAGGTGTGTCAGACTCTGCAACTCCATGGACTGCAGCACGCCAGGCTTCCCTGTCCTTCACCATCTCCTGGAGCTTGCACAAACTCATATCCATCCAGTCAGTGATACCATCCAACCATCTCATCCTCTGTCATCCCCTTCTCCTCTGCCTTCAATCTTTCCCAGCATCCGGATCTTTTCCAAGGAGTCAGCTCTTCCCATCAGGTGGCCAAAGTATTGGAGCTTCAGCTTCAGCATCAGTCCTTCCAATGAATATTCAGGACTGATTTCCTTTAGGATGGACTGGTTTGATCGCCTTGCAGTCCAAGGGACTCTCAAGAGTCTTCTCCAACACCACAGTTCAAGAGCATCAATTCTCTGGTGCTCAGCCTTCTTTATGGTCCAAATCTCACATCCGTACATGACTACTGGAAAAACCACAGTTTTGATTATATGATCCTCTTATGGGCAAACTGATATGTTCACCTCTCACTGAGTCATGTTAGGTAGAATCTTCCCTGGTAACATCTAGCCAAGTAGAAATTACGAGGCTGGCTGCTTGCATAGCAGTTCCAGGGTCATGGCCAACACCACAATCTTTCATGCAGCAAATATGGACTCACAGCCCCTCTCCTATGGTTGTCTTCTCAGTGTTTTGGGCGATATATGACATATGAGGCTTAGTTCACATTATGACATAGCTGACATTCTGCCTGGACAAGACAGACTCATAAGAAACTAGTGCCTTCAAGATTTAAATTTTGGGATTAGCCATGCCAACAACCTATTCAGACTTACAAGTGTCTTGGGCTTAAAAAATATAACTATTATTTTGACTTGTCAGGCATTCTTTGCTTACAGTTACATGAAGACATGCCTACTTAAATGCTTTTCATACAGCAAGTTAATAATATATAAAATATATAAACAACTATTTGTATGTAAAATCAAGAGAATGTTCAAACATGTTTAGTCTATCTATAAATTTTCCAGAGTTGAGCGGAAAAGATGACAAACAAAAAGAAAACAGGTACTTTGAGATCCCAGAGTGACCGCTGGGCATACTCTGCTCTAATGCACTGTACATGTCAGAATTTAGAGCCCCAGAATATTTGCTTTTTAACAAAGAAATTATTTAGTATTAGGGTATAGGCTTCCCTGGTGGCCCAGGGGGAAAAATTCCACCTGCAATGTAGGAGATGCGTGTTCGATCCCAGGGTTGGGAAGATCCCCTGGAGAAGGAAATGGCAACCCACTCCAGTATCCCTGCCTGGGAAATCCTATGGACAGAGGAGACTGGAGAGCTACAATCCACAGGGTCGCAAAGTGTCAGACCTGACTTAGCGGCTAAGCACACATGCAGAGCTGATTAACAATGCTGTGATAGTGTTAGGCGAACAGCAATGGGGCCTCAGCCACACATATACATGTGTCCACTCTACCCCAAACTCCCCTCTATTCAGGCTGTCATATAGCATTGATCAGAGTTCCATGTGCCATCTAGTAGGTCCTTGTTGGTTATCTATTTTAAATATAGCAGTGTGTACATGTCCATTTCAAACTCCCAAGCTATCCCTTCCCTTCAATCCTTACTCCCCACCCTTCAGCAACTGTAAGTCGGTTCTCTAAGTCTCTGAGTTTCTTTCTTCTTGGTAAGTTCATTTTTCTCATTTCTTCTTAGATTCTACATATAAAGGATGTCATACAATATTTCTCTGTCTGACTTACTTCACTCAGTTTTCACAATCTCTAGGTCCATCTTTGTTGCCATGTGTAAATGGCATTACATCTGGAATGATTGTGTTTTGAATGATACCTTCATTACTAGGAAACGCTTACAACCAAGCAGGATATGACCAATGCTTCATATAATATTTTGACTTCTCTGTAATATTCTGATTGCACATTCGTAAGAAGATAAGGGCTCTTGTTCACTGAGAAAAAAAGAAACACGTTTAAAACGTGGCATGTTTCTGGCAGTAAGAATTCTACAAGGGTTCATGACATTTCCATGAAGCTGTCTATAAAGCATCACCTGTAAACCTCTTTGACACTATCTACATCCAAACATCCCAAAGGCAGTCAGAGGTGAAGGCTCTGGAGTCTCATTAACCGGACAGTGTCAGGTTTTCAAATTCTCTCCAACCTGAATATCCTAGGAAATTTCATGCATTCATTAATTCAACAAATATTTATAACATTTAAGGCAATGTTATGGATACAGAAATGGCTGGGAACAGGTCCTTGCCTCCAAGCACCTCAAAATCTATTTGTTTCATAAGGGCTAATTTGAGCTGTGGGTTGAAAAATTCAGAACCTTTCTGTAGGAAATCAAATTGAACTGATCAGAAAATCATTTCCTAGGTGAAAAGGATTTTCCTAGATGTAAAGAGATTTTGTGCTATTTTGAAAAGGCTGCAGTTTGTTTTTTGACCAATCTTCCTGAAATATGCAAGTTTAACATTTTTCATGATAAATTTCTTATTGATTTCAAATAGTTCAGCCTAATGCAAGAATTTAATACTACTTTTTAAAAATGATAGGAAGATATTAATAGCTTTTGATAATTGTGAAAGATCAAAGCTTTTAATAGTAATGCTGTGTTATTTAAAGACAAAGAGGGAAAAGCAAAAATTCATAGCCCCTAAATGCAAGTGGATCCCGGAAGAGAAAAAGGTCATTAGTGAAATAATTAGGGAAATCTGAATGAAGTCTGTAGTTTAATAGTATTGTACCAATGTTAATTTCTTAGTTTTGATAAATGTACCATGATTATGTAAAATGTAGGCATCAGGGGAAACTAGATGATAGAGTATATGTGTTAGTCGCTTAGTCATGCCTGACTCTTTGCGACCCCATGGACTGCAGCCCAGTAGGATCCTTTGTCCATGGGATTCTCCAGACAAGGATACTGGAGTGATTTGCCCTTTCCTTTTCCAAGAGTATATGGGAACTGTTCTATTTTTGCAACTCTAGGTAAATCTGAAATTATTTTAAAACAAAACTACTGAAGAATAGTGTCAAGTTGTTGTTCAAAGTTATTTAGATTTTCTCATACTTTAGAATAGATGTGACAGAACTTTAACAGGAGCACCTGAAATTGGCCAGATAGATAAGGCATGATCTGGACTTTTTTTTAAAGTCAGAGTATGGAAGTATAGGTCTCCAGGGCTCTTTCAAATGTAGAATATACTACTCTTCTATGAGATTTAGAGACAAAAGCATAAACTAGAGGGATCCTTTGGTTTATTCCAGTGCTTCTCAATTTATCCATCAATACATTCCTTATGGCCAGAGTTCACGTGCACCTCAGAGGGTATGGAGGTTGCCAGAAATGATACACCTCCAGACAGAAACTGTATTCGCCCAACTCAGGTTTAACTTCAAAAATTCATGAAACATATTATATTTTATATTATTTACTTATTTAACTGTTCTCTTGAAGTTCTTATAAAATTGATGCTCCAAAAAACCAAAACCAAAAGTTGATTCTCTTATATATATATTAAAAAAAGCTGATTCTATCATGTTGATCCAATGATATCATTTAATCTTTGCTTTACATGAAATTTGGTGAGGGCTGAGAGTGGGAAGAGGGGTGGACTACAGTTTCAAAAGCCTAGAGTTCCTGGCCTAATTGAGGTCATGCAATTTGCTAAACCTCCATCACCTGAATGAACACCGGCAATGGTTTGTGCATGTGGCTGTGCATGTGGGTCTGGGCCATGGAATGCCACACTCACTTTTCTAGTCACAAGATCCTTCAGTCAGGGAAGCTTCCATCCCAGATGGTCCCTCAGGAACTTTCCCTTTTTATGTCCCCTGCCCTTTTTATCATCTCTATTATTTTCCCCACAGGGAAAAGGGGAGGGCCTTTTTCAATACATCAGATTCAGTCAGTTGAGCAGTCCAGGGGACTGCCTTGCATTTATAAAATGTTTTTCTTTCATCTTGTTTCACTGTAAGACCATGGTTATGGGATCTGAAACGCTGAATGGAAACAGGTGCCCTCCAGAGTCCCACTTCTGTCGGGTCTCTGTGGAACAAGGGGAAGTGAATTCAACTGGATGACTTCAAGCAGTGATGATTTGCGTGCAGGACGTCCCTGCTCGTTCAGTGATTAAGGATCACCCTGTCAAAGCAGGGGACACGGGTTCAATCCCTAGTCTGGGAAGATCCCACATGCCATGGGGGCAGCTAAGCCGGAGCGCTGCAACTGCTGAGGCCTGCGCACCTAAAGCCTGTGCTCAGCTACAAGAGAAACCACCACAATGAGAAGCCAGCACACCGCAACTAGAGAGGAGTCCCTGCTCGCCGCAACTAGAGAAAGCCCGTGTGCAACAGTGAAGACTGAGTGCAACCAAAACTAAAAATTGAAAAATAATAAGATTAGAGTGAAACTCTGATTTGAGAAAATCAGTCCCTAAATTCCATTTATATAATTAAAGGCAAGCCAGCTTGAATTATTTAGATAATCCCCCAATTTATGGATTGGATTGGCTTAATCACGTGATCTGAGATTTATTTCTCAGAGACCGTTTCCATAATCACTCAGGAAGTTCAAGGTTTGCCAGTTTTTCTCTTCAATTTTGTTGGTGCCTGAAATTAGTATAGAAATATTCTACCTAGTACTCTGTCAATTAATTAGAACCGCAATACCATGTACATGGATATAAACTGCAATTAACCCGAAGAACTAAGCATCTTAAATAGTAAATTGTACATCTATGTTCTAAAAAGTACAACAGGAAATCTAACACCCTATTTTCTGGCATATGGTTAATTTTGTAACCACAGTTCCAAAAAGTAGGTTTTATTTTTCTTTTCTCTTTAGGGAGAACTGAAACAAACAAACAAACAAAACAAACAAGTCAGCCCATGCGGGAAAATCAAATCAGTCAACTCCACCTGTTCCCATGTAATTATACAAGTGATACCAAATCTGATCCTCAGATCAAACTTACAAGAAACTTTATACAGACACATTCAGGAGGGGCATGTTAATAAAAGTCATGAAAGAGGTGTTGGTGATATGGCACCGCACCATTTTAGAAGTGTCATTTATTTCCTGTTTTGTCACAAAGTAAGAGTGTTTCCTCTATTTTTCCACTGATGCCCTTCTGAATTCATTTTTAAACATCTTTTAGAAATTGGAAAAGGTATTTGCCAAGTTTACAATTTAATCATTTTCATGGGTTGTAAGTTTAAACCACAACTGTTTTTTCTACATGATATTATTCTAATCCTAGCACATAGTTGAAAGGAAATTGTTAGATTTATCTATCCCCAGGATTCATGGAATATTAATGCATTGGATTTGTCCTCTGTGGTTTTTCTTAAGTTTGTAGGAAAAGCAATGTGAATTTTAATTGGATCACATCATGTAGGAGATACAAAAGTTTTTTAACATTTCATGCTATTCGGTAGAGTTTATGCTTGTTTTGCTGGTGATAACATCTAAAATTGCTTTTGGAAGCATAAATGCAAAATAAAAATCTCTCACTTGATTTTTAAAACTCACCCTACAAAAGACTACAGTTTATCTTCTGGAATCTGAAGATGAGAAAAAATGTCGCCCCAAATTGAAGCTAAACCATAACACATAAAACTTGATTTTGTAGTCCAGATATTCCTTCTCTCCTTTGCCACACACATATCCCTAATTGTATTAGCTGAGGATCTCCAAAAAAAACAAGTAATAATTATATATATAGTGTGTATATATATATACACACTAAGTCATTTTAGTCGTGTCTGACTCTTTGTGACCCTCTGGACTGTAGCCCGTCAGGCTCTTCTGTCCATGGGATTCTCCAGGCAAGAATACTGGAATGGGGTGCTGTGCCCTCCTCCAGGGGGTCTTCCGGACCCAGGGATTGAACCTGGATCTCTTATGTCTCTTATATTGGCAGGCAGGTTCTTTACCACTAGTGCCAGCTGGGAAGCCTATACATACATTACACATATTCATAGAGGGTAGGGCAGTGCTCATGGGATTATGGAGTCTAAGAAGTCCCAAGATCTGCAGTTGGCAGTCTGGAGACCTAGGAGATCCAACGAACCCAGAAGCACTGAAGGCTGAAGGAGATGTCCCAGCTAAAAGACAGTCAAGCAGAAAGAATGAATTTTTTCTTATTCTGCTTTTTGTTCTATTCCAGCCTTCAACAGATTGGATGAGGCCCACTGACATTGGGGAGGGCAATCTGCTTTCATTCAGTGAATATGTTTAGGCCAATATCTGTGCACCCTATGGCCCAGTCAAGTTGACATTTAAAATTAACAATTCTACTGATCAAATCATGGTAGGATATTGTTGTCAAAGGTTGTCAGAGAGCTTGGAAGCTACCTTGATATCTAGTCTCAGAAGAGCTCTAATGAAAGACAACTCATGTAAAAAACTATAGCATCTATCATTTCTATAGTTTAGCATACTTACCTCCTGCTGTCCTCTGATTCCTTGGAAAATACTTTCTGCACTCTATCTGCTTCTGATGGGATATCAGTTATGCTTTAGTAATGGTCAGCCTCAGTACTCCATTCTCCTGGGCACACTGAGTATAAACAGAAGCCTATTTTGAGAACAGGACCAAGGAGAGTCTTGCCTGGGATAGACACACATGTATAGAGAAAAATGTTGCTTTCTTTCTACTGGCTCTCAAACCAGGATGGTGTGAAGCTGTGGTTGCAAGTAGCCATCTTCTCTGGTCACATGGAAGAAACTGTAACAAAAAGTAAAGAGACTCTCATGCAGAGATAAGAAGAGACAAACAGAAACATGACATGGAGGGGAAGACAAACTATTCTGTCTGTCGTCCCCTCTTCTTGCAAGAGGAGATTTGAAACTCTGGGTACACTTGGGCCTGAAGGCATCATTCCTGGACTTTTTTGTTAAGTGAGCTAATAATTTTTTTGTTTAAGTTCATTTGAATTGTGATCAAGAGAACCCTGATGAATATAAACTCTGCTTCTATGCTTCTATAAAAAATTCTTTATATTGATGCTGATACCCACATCCTGAGGATCGTCTGTCATTTAGTAGATTGCCCTTGTTGACCCAGCATACAGCTTTGGGTGGTGAGAACTGAGAGCCACAGGAGAGCATTATGATACTTGATCTTCCAGCAGAATTGGTCTTGGAGAACAGTGGAATGGCATTGCCACAGCCCAGTTACCCCCTCCCAATAATAAGTCAACAAGCAACAAGACCATAGGAAGGTTGCCTGTAACTAACACGATTTGAACTGCCGACATTTAAAGGCTGTAAGCCAATGGATAAACCATTCATACTTCAGGAGGAATGATACCGAATCATTTCATACAAGGTAGCAGTTTTAGGACACAAATACTAACTAGATTTCTAGTAAGACTCCTCGCTACAAGAGGTCTAAAAGAGCATCACAGTGCCCCTGCTAAGTGTGATGAAAGATAAAATGCAAAAGGTGATTAGAGGCAAACAAACTTGAAGGCACTGTTGAGATCCTTTATGAACTCAGACCTCCACCAACATCTGAGATATAAATCAACATCTGATTCCATAGCTATATGCTATTCCAGGGCTGAGACTACATGTTTTGTAAGCAAAGGTGTTACAATAGTTCTTTTGCTAATTAAAAGTATTTTGTTAAAAAGAGGTTTCAAAAGGCACAGGATGTCATCTGGGTCCCACGGATGGGTCACCGCCTCCTGCCTTCTGTCCCCCACCCCACATACCCTGCATCACAGCATAGCCTTTCATTAGAGCACACATTCCTCAGTGTCCCAATTATAACATCAGCCACACAGCACAGTGTTCTGCAAATGGTGGGCTGGTTGGATTGTGTTGTCAGCAATTTAATATAAGAAAATACATAGAAATGGCTGTATAATCTGGAGGAGGGAGTCACTCTCTTTTGTTATAGTATAAAAACTGAAAAAATATTCTCAAGATAGATATTAAAAAGGAAAACGAGGAACCTCACTTCTTGGAATGACCATCTTCCCATTACAGATTTTGCTCTCTTATCCTTTTCAAACTTATTCCATATCTTTGCCCAAAAGGTCCCTGTGTAGTCAGACTAAGGAAGTCAAAGCTTGTCCATCTTCTAGAGAATCCTAGTCAGTAAATATAATGACATAAAAGTCATCATTAAAAGTCAGATTTGGGTCAACATTTTTTTTTCCCCATGACTCATATATTTTCTCGGATGCTCCGGATCCACAGAATAACCCCAAATACTACATCTCTCAGTCATGGCGTATGAATGGTACTAGCACAATTAGCAATCATCAACCCACGCTCAATTCATTCATTACAGCTGAACTCCCTATACAGATAGATGTTACGCTGAACAATGGCTTCACATATTCCATCAGCTCTTCCACAGCACAGAGCTCTGGCAATTCACTCCCTCCAATGAGGTCCTCAGTGCAACACAGATAGTCTACCAGACTAGGACTCTGAAGGAATGCTTCCTCACGGATTCACTGTAAGTGATTTGAGAAGAGGTTCCTTCTGAAAATGGGAAGATACATCTCCAAAAGAATTCACTTCCCTTTCTGTAAACCTCAGGATTTTCATGTGGAAATAATCCATACAGATTTAATGTCCTCAGCATTTATTCATGTCTGTGGATTTCCTTCCAACACCCACACACATTTCCCACATCCTGCTTCTCTGGAAAAGCAGAATATTCTAGGTCTGCTCAGAGTGGAGCATAATGGAGTAATTGTTTCACGGTTTCCATCAGTTCAGTTCAGTTCAGTTGCTCAGTTGTGTCTGACTCTTTGTGACCCCATGAACTGCAGCATTCCAGGCCTCCCTGTCCATCATCAACTCCCGGAGTTTACTCAAACTCATGTCCATTGAGTCGGTGATGCCATCCAGCCATCTCATCCTCTGTCGTCCCCTTCTCCTCCTGCCCTCAATCTTTCCCAGCATCAGGGTCCTTTCCAATGAGTCAGCTCTTCGCATCAGGTGGCCAAAGTACTGGCATTTCAGTTTCAACATCAGTCCTTCCAATGAACACCCAGGACTGATCTCCTTTAGGATGGACTGGTTGGATTTCCTTGCAAGGGACTCTCAAGAGTCTTCTCCAACACCACAGTTCAAAAGCATCAATTCTTTGGTGTTCAGCTTTCTTTATAGTCCAACTCTCACATCCATATATGACTACTGGAAAAACCATAGCCTTGACTAGATGGACATTTGTTGGCAAAGTAATGTCTCTGTTTTTGAATATGCTATCTAGGTTGGTCATAACTTTCCTTCCAAGGAGCAAGTGTCTTTTAATTTCATGGCTGCAATCACCATCTGCAGTGATTTTGGAGCCCAAAAAAAATACAGTCAGTCACTGTTTCCCCATCTATTTGCCATGAAGTGATGGGACCAGATGCCATGATCTTAGTTTTCTGAATGTTGACCTTTAAGCCAACTTTTTCACTCTCCACTTTCACTTTCATCAAGAGGCTCTTTAGTTCTTCTTCACTTTCTGCCACTCAGGATGTACTCTGCATATAAATTAAATAAGCAGGGTGACAATATACAGCTTCAACGTACTCGTTTTCCTATTTGGAACCAGTCTGTTGTTCCATGTCCAATTCTAACTGTTGCTTCCTGACCTGCATACAGGTTTCTCAAGAGGCAGGTCAGGTGGTCCGGTATTCCCATCTCTTTCAGAATTGTCCACAGTTTATTGTGATCCACACAGTCAAAGGCTTTGGAATAGTCAATAAAGCAGAAATAGATGTTTTTTTCTGGAGCTCTCTTGCTTTTTCGAAGATCCAGCAGATGTTGGCAATTTGATCCCTGGTTCCTCTGCCTTTTCTAAAACCAGCTTGAATATCTGGAAGTTCATGGTTCACGTGTTGCTGAAGCCTGGTTTGGAGAATTTTGAGCATTACTTTACTAGCGTGTGAGATGAGTGCAATTGTGTGGTAGTTTGAGCATCTTTGGCATTGCCTTTCTTTGGGATTGGAATGAAAACTGACCTTTTCCAGTCCTTTGGCCACTGCTGAGTTTTCCAAATTTGCTGGCATATTGAGTGCAGCACTTTCACAGCATCGTCTTTCAGGATTTGAAATAGCTCAACTGGAATTCCATCACTTCCACTAGCTTTGTTCATAGTGATGCTTCCTAAGGCCAACTTGACTTCACATTCCAGGATGTCTGGCTCTAGGTCAGTGATCACACCATCGTGATTATCTGGGTTGTGAAGATCTTTATTGTACACTTCTTCTGTGTATTCTTGCCACCTCTTCTTAATATCTTCTGCTTCTGTTAGGTCCCTACCATTTCTGTCTTTTATTGAGCCCATCTTTGCATGAAATGTTCCCTTGGTATCTCTAATTTTCTTGAAGAGATCTCTAGTCTTTTTTCCTCTATGTCTTTGCATTCATCCCTGAGGAAGGCTTTCTTATCTCTCCTTGCTATTCTTTGGAACTCTGCATTTAAATGGGTATATCTTTCCTTTTCTCCTTTGCTTTTTGCTTTTCTTCTTTTCACAGCTATTTGTAAGGCCTCCTCAGACAGCCATTTTGCTTTTTTGCATTTCTTTTTCTTGGGGATGGTCTTGCTCCCTGTATCCTTACAATGTCATGAACCTCCATTTATAGTTCTTCAGGCACTCTGTCTATCAGATCTAGCCCCTTAAATCTATTTCTCACTTCCACTGTATAGTCATAAGGGATTTGATTTATGTCATAGCTGAATGGTCTAGTGGTTTTCTCCACTGTCTTCAATTTCAGTCTGAATTTGGCAATAAGGAGTTCATGATCTGAGCCACAGTCAGCTCCCGGTCTGGTTTTTGCTGACTGTATAGAGCTTCTCCATTTTTGGCTGCAAAAAATATAATCAATCTGATATCGGTGTCGACCATCTGATGGTGATATCCAGTTCCTATAGACTCTGCTTTCCAGTGGGCCCTCCAGCCCACTCTGCCCTTCCACCAAGTGGTGGCTTGCACTCTCTTGTAGTCCAATTGGACTCAGGTTCTTCCTCCCTTCCTCTCATATGGCTGGGTGCCTAGACCCTGACCCCTGCCACTTCTGTTTCCTCTTTCTCTTTTCTTATATGAATACCTTCCCATTGTTCCTTATGCTTTATGTCCTTTTTTTTTTTTAAAATTTATTGTGTTTTTTGGCTGTGCTGGGGCATCGTTGCTGCATGGGCTTTTCTCCAGTTGCAGTGAGTGGGGACTGCTCCCTGTTGCAGTGTGTGGGCTTCTCAATGCCGTAGCTTCTCTTGTTGTGGAACATGGACTTTAGGGCACACAGGCTTCAGTAGTTGTGGCTCCCAGACCTTAGAGTATGGGGCTCAGCAGTTGTGGCACACAAGCTTAGTTGCTCCTCGGCATGTGGAATCTTCCAGAACCAGGAATCGAACCCATGACTCCTATATTGGCAGGCAGACTGTTTACCATTGAGCCACCAGGGAAGCCCCTGTTTTGATCATCTGCCAGTTCATCACACATGGTTGAATTCTAATCCTCTCCAGAGTTAAACTAATAAATGTGTTCTCTCTTTTACCACAGAAGATAAATTATTTTTGCCTTGACATCAAATGCCTTAAATAGCTACTTCAGAAACCCAAAGGGATAAAAGTAAGAACCTAAGCCAAGAAAACCCACCAAAACCACTCCCCACCAAAACAACCCAGAAACACTGTTACAAAGGGTCAAAATGTTGTCTCTCTCCTACTGAAACTTATTTTTCTATTTTCTCATATATTTGAATCTGATTTTTTCCCCTCAAGAGGTGGGCGAGCTTTCTACACTTTGAATTTACTTCTAAAGTATTAAAGTCAATATTACCAAACATTTTAAGGCTTGCTTTATAAACATTACTGAATTTAGTATACACATATGATTCAAAAGTACTTAAGTAGACCCCAGATAAATATTCATTTATTCAACAAAATATGCCCTTACACCAGAGGAAGGGATACTGACAAAAGGCCAGCAATTTTTGAATATTCTATGGGAAATGGATGCTATGGTGCAAGAAGGGATATGTATAAGACAGAAAGCTGGAATGGTATAAGTATGGAGTGGCATGGTCTAGATATAATGGTGGTGGAGGACAAGAGGAGAGGGATTTGAGAGTGGGTGTAAAATCAACAGCCTATGTTGATGGACAGGATCTTGGGTTTGGGCAGGATATAATTTCAAAAGTGTGAGGTGTCAAGGAACTGGAAGTTTCTGGATGTGTTAACTGGATGGTGAAAGTACTGTTCCTGAAATTAGGAAAGGGTGGAAGAGAGCATTTAGGGGAAGTAGGTTAGGAGTTTGGTTTTAGACAGGTTGAGTTTGAGATTCAGCCTCAATTCATCCCAAAGGAGATATCAGACAGGCAGTTGGATGGATGTACACGTCTGGAAGTCAGTTGAGTGGTCTGTGCTGGAAATACAAATGTGGAAGTTGCCACTGTGTGGTTGTTAAGACCATGAAAATAGATGTGGCCATCTGGAGTGGAGTTGTAGAATGACAAGAGTCCCTGGGAAAGTGCTTCTGGAAGGAGAAACTATCAAAAGGGATGAAGAAGCTAGGGCCACACAGCTAGAAGGCATTGGGGGAGATTGCAATAAAACAGATAATAAAACAGATGCTCTAAATATAAAAGCAATGCAAATATGGCTAATGATACTACAAAGTCACATAAAAGCTCTTTGTACTTATGGACATGGACTTAAAAGCTGTTTCTGTGCCTAGGTGATTGAAGTTACAGGAAACTGGAAGGGAGGTATGGAGAGCAGAGTGGTTGACATTATCCCAGTGCTTTAGAGACCTCACTGTATTTAACCCTCACAGTAACTCTAACGAATGAGGATGCTAACATTCAGGGAGGTAGACTAGAGGACTCACCCAAGTTCACACAGTGCTGGGAGGCAGCAAGAGCTAGAACTCAACACCCAAGGTTAGCGAGAACGGACTGAATTTTGTTGTCGATAATATTTTCCTTAAAAATGAATGATGAAAATACTCTTTTTAAAAGTGGCCTCAATAAATTTGCAAGTCACCTCCGAAATAATCAAAATAAAGAAATAACACATGATCATCTTCAGTTAAAGACATATTTTACTGATGTATGAACTATTTTGAAGGGCCGTTATAAAAACACCTGGGCTTCCCTGGTGGCTCAGAGGGTAAAGCGTCTGCCTGCAATGCAGGAGACCTGGGTTTGATCCCTGGGTCAGGAAGATCCCCTGGAGAAGGGAATGGCAACCCATTCCAGTACTCTTGCCTGGAAAATCCCATGGACAGAGAAGCCTGGTTGACAACAGTCCATGGGATCACTGAGTCAGACACGACTGAGCAACTTCACTTCACTATAAAAACACCTATACCCTTCCACGTGGTCGCCCTGCTTCCACTTTGCAGAGCCGTCACTTTGAACGCTTTCAGCTGTATGATTGCTCTTGGTTATGCTGTTGTATTTATTTTCATATTTCTAAATGATATGTGGGTGGATACAGCCCAGTTACAGATGCTCATTGCCCCTCTCTTCCTAACCAATACAATTATATCATGATTTTATAGAAAACCATGTTATATATCACCATAACTTAGTATTTACTGTTCATTAGAGACAGATGTAACATATTTATATTTTCTCTTCAGTTAATAACTGCCTCATTTAACTTGCATGCTTTTTAAGAAACCAATTCCTTTTTTAAGTCTTTATTGGATTTGTTACAGTATTGCTTCTGTCTTTACGTTTTGGTGTTTTGGCCCCAAGGCATGAGGGATCTTAGTTCCCAGACCAGGGATTAAACTTGCACCCCCCTGAATTGGAAGGCAAGCTGTCAACCACTGGACCATCAGGGAGGTGCCTTAATACACCCATGCTTAATTTCCCAGCCTAATTACCTCCTTGGTGTTGCTGTAAGCCAATGACTCGTTGTTTCAAAACACTGAAGCTTTTCAGCTAAGTCCTGTTCCCCAGCACTTTCATGCCTTGTTATGTTTTTATTCTCCTCTATTCACCTTCTGTCTCCTAGGTTTTCCTGGAGGGGTGCTCTTCTCTTAGGCTCTCACTGCATCCTCTTTCAAATGGAATCTATTATCAGAGGATGGAAAGCAATCTGATACCTGTCCAGAGTCATTGACACTTTGAGCACTGGTTCCCTCAGCTGTGAAATGTAAGACTTGTTTCCTGCAGCAGGCAGGTGAATAAAGGACAGAGGGATCCTATTTGCACCTTGAAATCAGTCTAAGAGGCCATCGTGTGTCACCGTGGGTGTTGGAGTGTTGCCTTGTCACTCTCATAAGCACTGGCATCTTGATTTAAGACAATAACTTAACTTTCCACAAGGACCTTCCCTCCAAAAGACGGGTACCAGAGTCATTCCTAGCTACCGAAATATTCAAGTGAAACTGACTTCAAAACCATCTGTAAACTCTATATATTATGAATCTTTTATTAAACCAAATCATTCCTTAAAATGTAATTTATGTTCAGTAAGTTGTTTTTCCTAGTTGTTTAAAGCACATTATTAAATATTTTATAAGCGACTGCTGTCACTATGTCAGAAATATAACATCAGGGGATTTTACATTCATCCTTAGGAAAATCATTACACAGTAAGTTTTGGAGCCAAGCAAACTGGTTTACAGTCACTATTCATTCATCTTTGAAAGGACCGTTGTGACTTTAGAAAAATCAAGCAATTTTAACTACGTAAACTGAAAAGATGTGTTTAGATTGGATTTCAATTGGATTGTTCAATCTAATTGTCAATCACTCTAATAGAGATCTAGGCCGGACTTTATAAGGGAGCACATTGTCTTGATCTAAAGACAGTGACAATCTCTGGCTAAGGATGGCACACAGGCCACAGAAGAGTAGGTGGATAAAGACTAAGTTGTCAGATCTCTTCTGATCAAATTCTACTGACAGAAATTCCCTGGCCTACCCGTAGGCTAGGTCAGTTACTCTCACACTGAGGTCCCAGCCCTGGCAGCATCAGAATCTCTTAAGAATTTGGTGGGAAAGTTCTGAGGCCCCACTGGAGACCTCCTAAGTCAGAAATTCTGTGAGCAGGGCCTGGAGCCTTCATTCTCAAATTTTAGTACATGGCATCATCTGGACACCCGTTGCAGGGATTGACCCTAATGCAATAGTTCCAAGGCGACACTGGAGCTGCTGGGTCTGGGGACCACACTTTTTGAACTGATGTCCTAGACAAACCAAATACCATATGAATTAAATGGGTTACTAAATGCAAGATGACTCTCTTTGTCCCATGAGTTTGTCAGGGGAACTTATCTGATTTCCTTTGGATGTGTGCGCACTTAGGGAAGAAAAGGGGAGAGTCAATCCTGGAACACACACTTATATGACACCTACTCTGTGGCAAGCACGAGACAGACAAGGACCATATCCTGGAGTTCACACACCAGCAGGGGACAACGACTATATATATATATATATATATATACACACATACAAACAATACAACAATACATTTCTTTTACTTTTCATTTTATATTGGAGTATGGCTGATTAACAATGTTGTGACAGTTTCAGGTGTACACTGCAGGGACTCAGTCATACGTATACATGGATCCATTCTCCCCCAAACTCCCCTCCCATCCAGGCTGCCACTAACATTGAACAGGCTTCCCTGTGCTATACAGCAGGTCCTTGTTGGTTATCCAGTTAAAATACAGCAGTGTGTACATGGCCATCCCAAACTCCCTAACTATCCCTTCTCCCCATTCTTTCCCCCATGGCAACCATAAGTTTGTAAAACAATACATTTTAGTTATGGCTATTTTACAAGCTTCAGGGTGTCAAAATGAATAAGTGTTGTGCTAATGCGGTGTCTAAGAGGGGAGCCTGGCCATCTGGAGAACAGACTTATAAGCATGACTGTGGTGAGGAGGAAGGAGAGGGTGGGAAGTGTGGAGAGAGCCACATGGAAACACACATCATCATATGTAGAACAGATAGCAAATGGGAATTTGCTGTATGACTCAGGGAACTCAAACAGTGGCTCAGTAGCAACCTAGAGGGGTGAGATGGGGAGGGAAGTGGGAGAGTAAACTATGACTGATTCCTGTTGGTGTTCGGTAGAAACCATCACATAATGTTTTATTGTACAGTTCCTTAGGATAGAATTGCCACATGGATCTCACAAGATAAAAATCAAAGCATTAGCAGAACTCGACAAGACAAGACTCTACACATGGCCATCACCAGATGGTCAACACCAAAATCAGATTGATTATATTCTTTGCAGTCAAAGATGGAGAAGCTCTATACAGTCAACAAAAACAAGACCAGGAGCTGACTGTGGCTCAGATCATGAACTGCTTATTGCCAAATTCAGACTTAAACTGAAGAAAGTAGGGAAAACCACTGGACCATTCAGGTATGACCTAGATCAAATCCCTTATGATTATACAGTGGAGGTGACAAATAGATTTAAGGGACCAGATCTGATAGAGTGCCTGATGAACTATGGACGGAGGTTTGTGACATTGTACAGGGGACAGGGATCAAGACCATCCCCATGGAAAAGAAATGCAAAAAAGCAAAATGGCTGTCTGAGGAGGCCTTACAAATAGCTGTGAAAGAAGAGAAGTGAAAAGCAAAGGAGAAAAGGAAAGATACAAGCATCTGAATGCAGAGTTCCAAAGAATAGCAAGAAGAGATAAGAAAAACTTCCTCAGTGATCAATGCAAAGAAACAGAGGAAAACAACAGAATGGGAAAGACTAGAGATCTCTTCAAGAAAATTAGAGATACCAACGGAACATTTCATGCAATGATGGACTCAATAAAGGACAGAAATGGTACAGACCTAACAGAAGCAGTAGATATTAAGAAGAGGTGGCAGGAATACACAGAAGAACTGTTCAAAAAAGATCTTCATGACCAAGATAATCATGATGGTGTGATCACTCACCTAGAGCCAGACATCCTGGAATGTGAAGTCAAGTGGGCCTTAGGAAGCATCACTACAAACAAAGCTACTGGAGGTGATGGAATTCCAGTTGACTTATTTCAAATCCTAAGAGATGATGCTGTGAAAGTGCTGCACTCAATATGCCAGCAAATTTGGAAAACTCAGCAGTGGCCACAGGACTGGAAAAGGTCCGTTTTCATTCCAATCCCCAAAAAAGGCAATGCCAAACAATGCTCAAACTACTTCACAATTGCACTCATCTCACACGCTAGTAAAGTAATGCTCAAAATTCTCCAAGCCAGGCTTCAGCAATACGTGAACCGTGAACTTCCAGATGTTCAAGCTGGTTCTAGAAAAGGCAGAGGAACCAGAGACTAAATTGCCAACATCCGCTGGATCATCAAAAAAGCAAGAGAATTCCAGAAAAACATCTATTTCTGGTTTATTGACTATGCCAACGCCTTTGACTGTGTGGATCACAATAAACTGTGGAAAATTCTGAAAGAGATGGGAATACCAGACCACCTGACCTGCCTCTTGAGAAACCTATATGCAGGTCAGGAAGCAACAGTTAGAATTGGACATGGAACAACAGACTGGTTCCAAATGGGAAAAGGAGTAGGTCAAGGCTATATTGTCACCCTGTCTATTTAACTTAAATGCAGAGTGCATCATGAGAAACGCTGAGCTGGAAGAAGCACAAGCTGGAATCAAGATTGCCAGGAGAAATATCAATAACCTCAGATATGCAGATGACACCACCCTTATGGCAGAAAGTGAAGAGGAACTAAAAAGCCTCTTGATGAAAGTGAAAGTGGAGAGTGAAAAAGTTGGCTTAAAGCTCAACAGTCAGAAAACGAATATCATGGCATCTGATCCCATCACTTCATGGGAAATAGATGGGGAAACAGTGTCAGACTTTATTTTTTGGGGCTCCAAAATCACTACAGATGGTGACTGCAGCCATGAAATTAAAAGACGCTTACTTCTTGGAAGGAAAGTTATGACCAACCTAGATAGCATATTAAAAAACAGAGACATTACTTTGCCAACAAAGGTCCACCTAGTCAAGGCTATGGTTTTTCCAGTGGTCATGTATAGATATGAGAGTTGGATTGTGAAGAAAGCTGAGCGCTGAAGAATTGATGCTTTTGAACTGTGGTGTTGGAGAAGACTCTTGAGAGTCCCTTGGACTGCAAGGATATCCAACCAGTCCATTCTGAAGGAGATCAGCCCTGGGATTTCTTTGGAAGGAATGATGCTAAAGCTGAAACTCCAGTACTTTGGCCACCTCATGCGAAGAGTTGACTCATTGGAAAAGACTCTGATGCTGGGAGGGATTGGGGGCAGGAGGAGAAGGGGATGACAGAGGATGAAATGGCTGGATGGCATCACTGACTCAATGGACATGAGTCTGAGTGAACTCCGGGAGTTGGTGATGGACAGGGAGGCCTGCTGCTGCTGCTGCTAAGTCGCTTCAGTTGTGTCCGAATCTGTGCGACCCCATGGACTGCAGCCCACCAGGCTCCTCTATCCATGGGATTCTCCAGGCAAGAGTACTGGAGTGGGGTGCCATTGCCTTCTCCGACAGGGAGGCCTGGTCTGCTGCAATTCATGGGTCACAAAGAGTCAGACACGACTGAGCAACTGAACTGAACTGAACTCTTCCCTGGAGGCTCTAAGAGAATCTGCATCCTCACCCTTCTCAGCTCCCAGAAGCTGTGCTCATCCTTGACTCACAGCTCCCTCCCTCTGGAGTCAACACCAACAACACTGTATCCTATGCGTGTGCCTTTCTTTAAGGTCTCATTGTCCTCTGACTCTCCTCTTTCTCCTCCTTCATCCACTCTTAAGGATCCTTCAGATTACACTGGGCCCACGTGGATAATCCAGGTTAATTAAGGTCAGTTGATCAGCAACTGTATTCTATCTGCACTTATACCCTTAAGTGCACACGAGTACACACACACACGCACACACGCACACACACACACACACACACACACACACACAAGTTCTGGAGGTTAAGAATGTTGTCCTTTAGTTGCTAAGTCATGTCAGACTCTTGCAGCTCCATGGACTCTAGCCCGCCAGGCTCCTCTGTCATTGGAATTCTCCAAGGCAAGAACACTGGAGTGGGTCGCCATTTCCTTCTCCAGGGGTCTTCCTGACCCAGGGATCTAACCCGCGTCTCCTGCATCATCAGGTAGATTCTTTACCAGGGAAGCCTGGAAGTGAGGATACTGTCATTTTGAATGAATGACATTTTGCTTACTACAGACGGCATGAACTTAGCAGAGGTAAAAGAACAGAAAGAACACTCTAAACACGTGTTGTTCCATAAACAACATATGCAGGTGGAGACCCAGGGCATGACAGGAGCATGGCATTTAAAAAGGTGAGCCAACTACAGTGGGATCTGAGTAAGAAAGTGAAGGAGAATATGGTGAAAGAGGAGGATGGCATTCAGGAGACAGGGTCGCCAGAAGACACATATTTGTAAACAAATAAATTATAATCGTAATTTTGACAGAGGAGATGAATGAAAACAAAAATAAGCCACAAATATATGCTGGGATCATATTAAAACGAACATCCTCCAAAACTTTTAAACAGGTAATGGGCAGACATACCCAACTCTCAAAGTGTACATTTCACTTCCTAATAATGATTTATCTATTGCTGGGAATACTTACAGTTAGACTGAGGTTTCCAAGATTTCTGCCAGAAATATCAATAGAAGAAAGGTCACTATGCTTGAAAGCTACATGATAGATGAAGAGCTTTTAGTAGGAGAAAGGAAAGTTTCCATGTTATTTTTCTTACCCAGGCAAACTACTTTTTATCTATTTGATATGATAATAATTTTTAAAGGATAATTTATCATTATGAGCAAACATTACACAGAAATTGCAATGCAGAAATATTTCCTCTCTGGCATCTAAAATGTTCTGAAAGACACCCAGGAAGATCACTGGTACATAAGATAACTTGTCTAGTTTGCCCTTGGGAAGACTCTAGAAGGGACTACTATTTGGGGTTTAAATGCAGTTCTCTGAGCTAGTGCAGAGGTTCTCAGACAGCCTGAAATTCCTGACATTACCTGAAAAGTTAATGTCCATGTAAGTCCATTTTCCAGGTCCATTGTTTTGAGAGAAGGAGATTGTGGCTTTAATCAAAGAATTCTCACTTTAAAAAGCATAAGCTTCTTCAGGCAGTAAAACTGTATGATAGTGAGCTAATTCCTAGGCAGACTGATAAGAAGTCTGGGGTCCCCCGAGGAGGAGAAAGGGGTCTGGGGCTCTAGAAGTGGAGATAGGGGTCTGGGATTCTCAAGGAGGAAGAAAGGACAAAATCTTTTTTTTTTTCCCCCCTCTACATTCCTTAGTCTTAGTCACATAAAACGTTTTTTCTTTAAACCCAGAACTGATGATTACACAACAAACAACTCAGTTTAAACTCTGTACTGCTGCTGCTGCTGCTAAGTCGCTTCAGTCGTGTCTGACTCTGTGCGACCCCATAGATGGCAGCCCACTAGGCTCCTCTGTCCCTGGGATTCTCCAGGCAAGAACACTGGAGTGGATTGCCATTTCCTTCTCCAATGCATGAAAGTGAAAAGTGAAAGTGAAGTCGCTCAGTCGTGCCCGACTCTTAGCGACCCCATGGACTGCAGCCCACCAGGCTCCTCCATCCATGGGATTTTCCAGGCAAGAGTCCTGGAGTGGGGTGCCACTGTACTAGGTATTATATAATAACAATGTATCCTGCTTGAGGACAGTTTCTCCTTCCTGAAAACCTTCTGACTAATCCTGATGTCTTAAAATGTATATTATGGGAGTGGGTCTGGTAAAATTTTCACAAACTTGAGACTTTCTTTTCATTTATTGTAAAAATCAAAATCTTTATGACTCCTTGGCTAACACTAGCGAGGGGGCACTCTCCGTTCCCCTTCTGATATCTGTGTCAGAAGCTTTCTCTGTCCCCTTTTATACTTTAATAAAACTCTGCTACACAAAAGCTCTTAAGTGATCAAGCCTGGTCCTTGGTCCAGAAGCTAAATCTTCTTCTTCGGAGATCACCAAACTGACATTGTACACCATAAGCATCGATAGTATAGTGGCGGATCCATGTCATCATACATGTGTCCAAGCCTACAGACTGTACAACACCAAGAGTGAACTCTAATGTATGTTATAGACTTTGGGTGATAATGATGTGTTGCTGGAAGTTCAAAGAGGTACAAGCATGAAAGCAGGAACACCATCACAACTGAGAATCACCATACACATTTTGGTAAATATCTTTCAGATTCTTACATCTCTCTTTCTATCTCTATACACACTCACGTGTACACACACATACACAGAGGTGGTGGTCGTTCAGTTGCTCAGTCACGTCTGATTCTTTGAGACCCCACGGACTGCAGCATACCAGGCTTCCCTGTCCTTTACCATTTCCTGGAGCTTGCTCAAACTCATGTCCATTGAGTCTGTGATGCTATCCAACCATCTCATCCTCTGTTGCCCACTTCTCTTCCTGCCTTCAATCTTTTCCAGCATTGGGGTCTTTTCCAATGAGTTGGCTTTTCACATCACATGGCCAGAGTATTGGAGCTTCAGCTTTAGCATCAGTCCTTCCAATGAATATTCAGGGTTGATTTCCTTTAGGATGGACTGGTTTGATCTCTTTGCAGTCCAAGGGATTCTCAAGAGTCTTCTCCAGCACCGATTCGAAAGCATAAATTCTTTGGTGCTCAGCCTTCTTTATGGTCCAACTTTCACATCCATACAGGTTAAATGTATATATTTACATAAGAATAACTTTTCATAGAAAGAATACTCAAAATATGTTATAAATAAAATTTTATGATACTGGTATGATTTATATATGGTTGGTCTCACTAATGTTATTTTCTGTTGACTTTTTAAAAAAAATGATAAAATGAACATTATAGTGGCTACATCATTTTACAGTCATTTTTTCCTTCGGAAAAAATGTCAGGATGTTATTTCTGCTTCAACGTATAAAATCACGGGGACTTCCTCGGTTGTCCAGTGGTTAAGACTCCTCTCTCCCAATGCAGGGGGACCAGGTTCGATCCCTAGTCAGGGAACTAAATCCCCTATGTCATAACTAAGAGCCCAAATAATGGAACTAAGACCTGGTGCAGTCAAATAAAAAAAAATAGAAGTATAAAATCATTAATCAACATCATATATCAATATCAATAGCATGTTTCTGTTGGACATTTAACCACCAGCCACTTGCATTAAATTTTTTTTTGATAATCTCATAGGTTTTATACCAGACCCTGTTCTTAATACATGATATTAATCTCAATAGTTAGTTTGAACATCATTGTTAACTTAAAAATGCCTTCTTTTGATAAGTGCCTCTATTCTAATCTTTATTGAAATATTTCTTTTATTAATTGAATTTCAAGGCTCATTTCAAATTATAGCAAGTTATATATTCTGACAACATATATTTTCCATTTATAACTTTAACCTTACATTTTAGCTAGTATAGACTAAATCATTCTAACAACTAGATCTCTAAACTTATAATGGCTCTCCAGTGAAGTGATTTTGGGACCTAGATGCTTGGATCCTGTGACTTTACCGTCAGAAAAAGACCCAAGCATCTGTGACATCCACCTTAGCATCATCTACCTCCAGCTGAGGTGGGAAGAAAGCATGGGGCAAGTACACTGGCCTTTCACGATTCTTGGCCCAGAAATCAGCATGCATTGCTTTCACTTATATTTCACTGACCACATTTAGTGGCAAATGTGATGGGGAAATTTAGTCCCTGATTGGGCTGTTACATTCCATGTACAACTGTATACTATAGAAAGGATGAATAAAATTTAGGAAAACAGATACAATTTCTTTAAATTTTTATTTATTTATTTACATTTCTAAATTTTTGGCCACACTGGGTCTTTGTTGCTTTGAGCGGATTTTCTCTAGTTGCAGCAAGCAGGGGTTGTTCTCTAGTTGCAGGGAGCAAGCTTCTTATTGAGCCTCATGGGATTCTCTACTGTGGAACATGTGCTCTAGGCACACACGCTTCAGTAGTTGTAGAGCACAGACTCAGCAGTTCCGGTTTGCACCCTCTAGGGCTCAAGGGCTTAGTAGCTGTGGAACACAGCATGTGGAATCTTCCCAGACCAGGAATCAAACTCGTGTGCCCTGCATTGGCAGGCAGACTCTTATCCACTGTGCCACCAGGGAAGTTCCATAGATACAATTTCTGATATAACTCACTTGAACTATTTTGGCAAGCAGAAGTTTCAAAGTTTTATGAAGTTAAATCAATCATTCTTTTTCTTTGCAAATTATTTTCAGATTCACTGCATGGGAGCATGGAGACTGAGCCAAAAGTGGTAACCTAGAACTTGCAACGGTTTTCTCTCTCACTGGGCTGGGGAGACAGTAATTGGAGTTCAGAGCCTTTCAGGGCAATCAGGACTTGAAAGATCGAGATCCCAGGAAAAAAGGGAACCTACAGAAGAGGAAGTCCACCCTTCTTTAGATATCCTGCCCTCAGTGCATTTACTGACACCTTAACCAGTAAAAGCATGGTGAGAGGCTCTGAGAAACCACGCAGAAAACAGCTTCTTAAAGGCTAATCCTTTAAGCAAAGAACACAGTGATTAGATGGTTCCAGGAAGATGGAATTTTGAGCTCACCAGGGAGCAATGGCCCAGGTCCAGAAGGAATGAGAGCCTGAAGGGCCTATCGCTAGAAGTAATAGCAGATCTAAAACAGAGGAGCTTATCCAGCTATAACTGCCTACCAGAATAAAATTAAATTTCTTAAAATTAATATCTGGTAATTCCATGGAAAGCTCTCCATATCTATTTATGACTAGAGAGATAAACTGGTTACAGGGAACCAGGAATGATTCAATACTTTCCTTTCTCCTTCCTTCAATTTTTGGTTTTACTTGGAACACTGAAAGAATGCTGGCTAACTGCCTTGGAGATGTAAGGTTATTTGTTTTTGCTTATTTTTTTTATTTTCCAGAGGACATGATTTGCTTGTCCTACTCTGAGTTAAGCAGCCTGTGTGTATTGCATGCACTCCCCCCCACCCCAAAAAAGTGTTCTTTCTTCCTTTTTACCTTTTGTGGGCCCCAGAGACCCTACAATTCTGGGACAGTTGGTGGATCACATTTGATTTGGTTCTGGTTATAAATTGGAATTTTTACAAATAAAGAATTTATTACTGCCATTTAAAAACAAATTGTAAAACAATTATTTAGATGTTTGCAACTGGTTTAGGTATTTGATATGAAAATATAGTCCCATTCCTTTATTTTAATGCTACTATATAACTGGGGGCAAAAATGCATTCTCCTCAACTCTACATGTTCCACACTTGCTTTTTGTCATTAACACTAAATGTGCTAACTCTCTTGTTTTTAAATCACAGTTTTACTTTAAAAAGCTTATTTTTGTTATATTCTACAAATACCTTCCATTTACATGTTTTAGAAAAAAATCTGAAGAGGGTAAAAGCCATGGAAGCTGAAACCTTTTCTACTTCTAACAAATAAGCAGGGAATAAGTCTGCTTGTAGAAGGTGTTTTTGGAAAAAAAATTAATTTCTAATTACACCTCGGTAAATCAACTTTATTTCTTCAGCAAAATGGGTTTTTAAGAAATATAATAATGTGAGATTCTGGAAATGGAAGGCATGACAAAAAGTGCCAGGCCCTTTCTACACTGTATTGCCATCCTATTGTATTTCAGCTTGTGTACAGCGTGTTAGAATTACATTGTATGAATGCTGAACGAAAAGTAAGAGTCAATTTAAAATTTAAGGTCATTAGTGGTATCAAAACAAATTGTCTGGTCTAAAATAGAGTCCTCCATCTTCTCCCACACATACAGAAATTAAATGCATGTCAAATACAACTGAAAATAGCTGGACATTTCGGTAAACATAAAAACTGTGTCCTATAAAAGTGAACTAAACCCTGTGGGGCTGCTGGGGGACAAAATAACTACTTTTGAGTTTACTTTTGTCTTAAGGATTTTCATGAAAGAGGTTTTTTTAAATTTTGTATTTATTTGAAACATTTCATAGTTAGTTCCTAAACAGAACTGTTTGACTCACCATAAAGTAGAGAAAATAAATACATTTTTAAGGTGTGGATTTCTGTTCTATTTAGATTTTAAAAGTTTAAGGAAAGTTTGCTAATTTCACCCCCATTCTTTTTGCAACAGAACCAATTCAGAAATTTGTGGTGGATCAGTTTGAGAATCATTTTATTTTACTAGTACAGATTTCAATTTTATGGATATTTTACTTTTCAAATGTATAATAGATATGCTCTGTCTTTATACTAACTCATTCCATTTTAATTTTTACTGAGATTCTCATCTGTTTATCTAAATCTTTGATGCTTCAAGCCCATGCATATTTCCAAAGCAGAATTCATTTTGTGCTTTAAAAGCATTGAACAAACCAGAAAATGCATCACACCATATTCTGAGATGAAAAAGGCTGAATTAGTGTGATTTTTTTTCCAGTAAAAATATTTAAAATTTTATGAAGTGACATTACATATATTCTACAATTCAATTAAGAATTAATAGATATGCTAACAAGACCTGTGACTAAAAACAAAGAGAAAAAAGGGAATATAAACAGACCCACAGGTGATTCAGATATTGAACCCATGCATTAGTAACCCATAATAAATATTTTCAAGAAAACAGGTAAAAAATCATCAGATATTAATGATTTCACAATGACTTCTTCCAAATATGTGAGGAATTAGGCTCGCTTTGACAATAAAACCTGACAAGTCATAACTAGAAAGGAAAATTCCAGGCAAATTTTTCTCATAAAGATATATAAATTTTTAACAAATATTGTCAAAGTAAATTGTATATGAAAAAATAATACTATATCATGATCAAATTGGTTTTATTCTGGGAATGCAGAGTTGGTTTAACATTTAAAAATTAATTTAATTCACCACATTAAAAGAAGAACTCAAAAAGCTGATCATCTCAAAAAACTCAGAAAAAGAATATAGTAAAATTCTACAGCCATTAATGATTAAAAAAAAAATTGGGGTAATAGGAATATAAAATTCTTGAATCTGACAAAGCATTTATAAAAGGTATCTAAGAAAACATTTATATGCAAAGTTATAATACTGAAAGTCGTCACCGTGACTTTGGACATAAGTTCAACACTGTACTGGAGATCCTAACCAATAGAAAAAAGAAAAAATAGGGAAAGAGAAAGGATTAGGGATTGTAAATAAACAAATAAAATATCTACTTTTTATAGACGATGTAATTGTCTGAAGCAGTGGGTAATCTATCAGAATAACTTTATTGCATTTCTATACACTAGCAACAATTAGACATGAAATTCTTAAGAAAGATAGCATTCATAATAACATCAAAAATATCAATACATAGGGATGTATCTAGCAAAAATTTTTTGAAATGTCTACACAGAAAGCTATAGAACATTCTTGTTTGAAATTAAGGAAACTCAATATTATTAGAAAAGCACATCGCATTTAAGAACTGGAAAACTCAATGTTGACAATATCATTGTTCCCCCACTGTAATGCAAGCTCAGTCAAAATACCAATAGGATATTTTAAAATGAAACTTGACAAGTTGTTTCTAAAACTTACATGGAAATGCAAAGGGTTCTTAGTTAAAACATCCTCGATGAAGAAGAACATTGCAGGAGGACTTATTTTTATTGACTTCAAGAAGGCATTGGCACCCCACTCCAGTACTCTTGCCTGGAAAATCCCATGGATGGAAGAGCCTGGTAGGCTGCAGTCCATGGGATTGCTAAGAGTCGGACACGACTGAGCGACTTTACTTTCACTTTTCACTTCCATGCATTGGAGAAGGAAATGGCAACCCACTCCAGTGTTCTTGCCTGGAGAATCCCAGGGACGGAGGAGCCTGGTGGGCTGCCGTCTATGGGGTCACACAGAGTCGGACACGACTGAAGCGACTTAGCAGCAGCATCAGCAAGTCTTATTATAAAGCTATTTAAGAGAGTGTGTTCTCACTCCCAGTGCAGAGGGCCTGGGTTCTATGCTGATCAGGGAATCAGGTCCCTCATACCATAACTAAAGATCCTCCATGCCCCAGCTAAAACCCAGCTCAGCCAAATAAACAAATAAATACATATTTCTAAAAAAAGAGAGAATGTGTTGCTGAAGCAAGGATAAAAGAACAGGTCAAAGGAATAAATAGATAGCTGTATAAAAAGGCTACAGGAATAGGGGTGTTTGGTTTATGAGAAGGAACTGGGGGGGATGGGAAAAGAACAGTGTTTGTAATAATAATGATAATGGAAAAATCAGGTATCCATATAGGAAAAAAACGAACTTGATTACTATCTCATACCATACACAAAACTAATTACAGTTAAAGTAGAGATATGTGAATGACAAAACACTAATAATTTACAATGCCAGAAAGATTCAGATGTCTATTACATTGTTTCTCAAAACCGTGACTACTGAAGACCATACACAGCTACCACTTTCCGGGCATCTTCAGATAACTTCAGGGAAACTCAAACATAACTCTCCACCTCTCCCCCTAATAAATCCTGCAGAATTCATCAACTGCCATTACATAGTGGTAAGCCAGGAATTCCATGGCAGTCCAGTGGTTAGGACTCTGAGCTTTCGCTGCAGGGGACCCAGGTTCCATCCCTGGTCTGGGAACTAAGAATCCACAAACCATCCAGTTCAGACAAAAAAAAAAAAAACGGTAGAGGGAACAGTTGTAAGACAAAATTAGAGTCTGGACGTTTAAGTCTGATGTGTTTGAAGGGAGTGGACGTGAAAGCAAGGAAATGAAGAAGCCCTAGCAAGAGGTGTTTGAAATTTTAAATAATGTTGTTAGTTTTGAAATGGAGAGAAAGGTGCACACCAAAAAGACATTTCAAGAGGACTTGGCCATTGGGTTGATAGTGTTGGCAGAGTGGGGAAAAGTCATAGTGACTCAGAGGTTCTGAGGCTTAATGATATCATTAACAAGGGCAGAAAATCAGAAAGGCAAGCTGCTTTGGGGTAGATACTGATTGAGTTTGAGTTGATGGTGGGATATCCAAAGAGAAATGCTCAAAACGATGGTAGAAATAAGTTACTGGAAGTGAAGAAAGGGGCCAGGTCTAGAGTGATAGAGTAGAATGTCAGTAATGTCTGCAGATAAATGACACATGGCTGGCTACTCACTGTCTGTCCCAATTCTCTCCCATCCATTCACTGAGTGATGATTGTGGTGTCATCTGCGTAAGACCAGCTGGTTTTGGAGAGGAAGCGAAAGCTGCTGCTGCTGCTGCTAGGTCACTTCAGTCGTGTCCGACTCTGTGCGACCCCATAGATGGCAGCCCACCAGGCTCCCCCGTCCCTGGGATTCTCCAGGCAAGAACACTGGAGTGGGGTGCCATTTCCTTCTCCAATAAGTGAAAGCTAGTGCTGGTCAAAACGGAAACAGATAATTCTTCAGAAGGCTGCCTGTGAGTAACTCTTAAGTCCCACAGATACTGAGCAAAATTTTGAACTGACCTTGTCTTAAGGCCTTCCAGATAAAGAGATGTATTAATAGACTGGCAAACTACTCCATTATTCCACTAGCATTAGAGTCTGTCACGTGCTTTCTTTCAACAGTTAAGCTAACCCTCACCCAGCAGAATATTAACGGATGAAGCTTCACCTGTGATTCCCAGGTGGTACAGGGGTAAAGAACCCGCCTGCCAGTGCAGGAAATGCAAGAGACCTGGGTTCGATCCCTGGGTCAGAAAGAGCCCCTGTAGGAGGAAATAGCAACCCACTCCAGTATTCTTCCCTGAGAAATTCCATGGACACTGGAGCCTTGTGGGTTTCAGTCCATGGGGTCTCAAAGGGTTGGACACAACTGAGCATGCATCTTTTACCTTTATGAAGGCTTACCTGAAGATGGATCCACTTAGTTTCTTCAGTTGAGCTGGTCATCTGGTGTGGAAGAAAAGCTTCTTTGTAACTCCTCTTTCCCTATCCTCTCTGGTACAGGCATAAGGCACTAGATAAATATTCATAGCCATGCATAATGGATGTCATTGGTCACTAGCTAATGGATGGCACCTGTAGCAAAAAAAAAGTCATTATTTAATGGAAGAAAGTTCTAAATGCTCCAGATATCAGAGGACTGCATAATCATGAATATTTATGTAACACTATCATTTAGAAACACTTTTAAAAATCTCTCAAACTTTTCTAATTGAGCTAGAAAAAGTCACAGTAGCCTACAACTAGACATCCAGGCTAAAGGCTCAGAAGTGCCATATTCACAGTTTAATAAAGTTTGAGGTGTTGGGGGCTGTGAAGGCAAATTCTCTCTCCCTTGTTTCTACGAAATCAATTTTTCTAATTTTCTCTGTAAGAATTGTTATTTCCACATAATTCCTTGCTAATAGTTATTGTTCAGATTATGTTTTTGACCTTGAGGCCCTATTTATAGAGAGTTTTAAAGTAGGCAGTGGAGGGAGGCCTTTGGCAAGAGAAAAAATAAAATTCTTAACATCTCCCATAAAGATCTGCTTCAAACAAGATCAGGTCTTTATCCTTGCCTCCCAAGAGAAGATGGTCTTCTAATTGCAATAAAGAAAATTCAACAACATAAGATAAACAGGAGTGAAAGCATGTGGCCAAACACGTCTGGGTTCAGAACACAAATCATCACCCTAACTAACGAACCATAACTTTCATGGCCAGTTTATGATAGCGATAAAGGCCTCAGTGATGTGAGTGAGCACCTAGCCCTAAGCTATTCCATGAAACCTGTTTATTACTCAGAACAGAGATGAACAGCTGTTACACAAGTCCTCAAACCACACACATGCTTTAATGTATTAAGAAATAACCTTTCCCCCTACCCCCGCTTGCACTTGGAGAATCTGCTCTGCCCAAAATACTGGAATCCCTAACACTCAGCATCAACTGCTTGGACCAACCAGGGAGAGACCCCTTATCCATGGTTGACCAATCAGATTTTCTCTTCCAGAAAACTGGGACTGAGAATACTGTGGTACAGGGATCAAACTGGACCATCAAAGAGACATGATGCAGAGGCTTTTGTTCTATAACAGTTAAAGGAATCCAATGTTCAAAGAGAAGAGTAAACTAGGTGAGAGATACAGAGAGGAGGCACCACATAGCCCCAGAGGGACAAAATAAGCTGCATCTGGTCTTTCCACAAAGAAATTAGGTTGTACTTTGTGCAGCTGGATTCCAAAATGTCCACCTTGAAATTCTGTTTTCCTACCTGTCCCCAAATACAAAAAGCAAAAAACCCTGCAAAAAATATAACATCATGCCAACTTTACTCACTGTTAACTTTACTGTCCATTAAAAAATACTACCTTGTAAAGCAATTTGTAAGTTAGATACTCTGGTTTCTAACTTTGAGACATAATGCAGAGTCTTTTGAAACATACATTGATATTTTCTAAGCAATAGAAATTAAATCTATCATCTTTAACCTAAAACACTGTTTTATAAATGTTAAGAATGTCTCTAAAATTGGACTATCATAAGGGCAGCCTATGCAAAGTGCCATTTGAAATTTAGCTCTGCTTTGGGTCCAGATATTCAGGAAAAAATAAATCAAAGCTACTGATTCACTGACATTAAGGAAGGAGTCATTTCCCAGAATGAGGTCTTAGTAATACATCAGAATTGCTGGACGATTGAAATATCTCAGAGTGAAACATGAGAAAAAGTCTTATCTCTGCAATCACACTCTATCCTTCATGTTCTCTGATATCATGCCCACCATGATAAAAAATTTTTCTACTGCCTATACCCACCAAGTCACATGAAATTCACTCTCCTACGGTTCATTATCCACTTAAGACAAAAGCCAACCCAGCGGGTGGTTTGGGAAAATGGTGGAACTTACAACCCCTTCCATTCCTTCGTTCCTTTTGCTTGGGGCATCACATACTCTATTTTCTCATTTCCCTGAAAATTTCACTTCTCAGTTATGTCACCTTGATCAGTGTTTGTAATGGAAACACAAAAGACCCTGAATAGCCAAAGCAACCTTAAGAAAGAAAAATGGAGCTGGAGGAATCAACCTTCCTGATTTCAGACTATACCACAAAGCTATAGTCATCAAGATAGTATGGTACTGGAACAAAAACAGAAATACAGATGGAACAAGGTAGGAAGCCCACATATAAACCTATGCATCTTTGGGCACCTTATCTTTGACAAAAGACACAAGAATATACAATGGAGAAGACAGCTTCTTCAATAAGTGGTGATGGGAAAACTGGACAGCTACATGTAAAAGAATGAAATTAGAACACCTCCTAACATCACACAAAAATAGTCCCTGTATGGATGTGTATGTCCTCTATATTGCCTCACTCTCTTCCTTTTCATTTACCAATTCTGTCCCCATTACCTTGGAAGATTTATCTCCGCAGACAAGGGCCAGTGCAATATACATGTTTATCATTCCTTGCCATCTCATTCACATGTAACATACATGGCGCCCCATGAGCACAAAATGCCAGGACCCATAATGCATGAAAGTTCAGCAAAACTCACTTTAAAGTGAATACAGTGTGTTAAGTCCATGATTGAATAAGTGTGGGCCTTGACAACCCTGAAAGAGCACATGAACCAGAATTCTTTTGCAGAAAGGAGAAAGTAACCATTTGGATTTTTAGGTCACCAGCTCAATAAAAACCAGCTTTGCCTGTCTGACATTATATTCTTAGTACCTTTCATTATTTTATTTTTTCTCCCTTTTACATTTTATTATTATATCTCCCTATCAAGTAGGGGCAGGGGGCTTCCCTGGTAGCTCAGTTGGTAAAGAATCTGCCTGCAATGCAGGAAAACCCTGGTTCAATTCCTGAGTCAAAAAGTTATCCTGGAGAATGGATAGGTTACCCACTCCAGTATTCTTGGGCTTCCCTGGTGGCTCAGATGGTAAAAAATTTGCCTGCAATGAAGGAGACTCGGGTTGGATTCCTGTGTTGGGCAGATCCCCTGGAGGAGGGCATGGAAACCCACTCTAGTATTCTTGCCTGGAGAATCCCATGGAGAGAGGAGTCTGGCAGGCTATAGTCCATGGGGTTGCGAAGAGTTGGACACAACTGAGCAACTAAACCTAGCACAGTACCATGTAGGGGAAGCAGTTTTTAAGAGGATAAGTACTTTTGTAATTTAAACAGTCTGCTTTGGTAAACTTAACGCTCGATTTAAAAAGTTACATTAGCATAAGAAAGCTTTCTAAGTAAGATGATTTTTCTGACATGTTTTGATTATAGAACACATGTACTTCTTACAAAAGAAGGAACTGTCACAGACTGTAAGATAAAATGCCATCATTTCTCTTATTGAAAATTCAGTGTTTATTTGGAATAACTATTTCTGATAAAATCTTCATTTAATTCTCGTGTTTTTAGAGAATGGTTGTATAATTTTATGAAGACTGTTTTCCTCTCAAAACATTATTGGATTAAGCTTATTTCCCAGGTTAATAACTTTTATTAAAAATTGGCTTTTCTGACATGTACACAGTTTAAATCCATATATTTAAAATGGATAACCAACAAGGACCTACTGTATATCACTGGGAATTCTGCTCAACATGTGGCAGGCTGAATGCGAGGGAGCCTGGGGGAGAACAGACACAAGTATATGTATGGCTGAGTCACTTTGCTGTGTACCTCAACTATCACAACATTGTTAATTAGCTGTATTTCAATATAAAATAAAGTTTCAAAAAATGGTTTTGTGTGTGTTTTAAAAAAACAACCTTAGGGCAGAGACTCACTCTGCCACTACTATAGTCAATGTTCCTATTGAGAAACTATAAGGGAACACATGGAACAACAGACTGGTTCCAAATAGGAAAAGGAGTACCTCAAGGCTGCATACTGTCACCCTGCTTATTTAACTTATATGCAGAGTACATCACGAGAAACGCTGGGCTGGAAGAAGCACAAGCTGGAATCAAGCTTGCCAGGAGAAATATCAATAACCTCAGATATGCAGATGACATGACCCTTATAGCTGAAAGTGAAGAACTAAAGAGCCTCTTGATGAAAGTGAAAGAGGACAGTGAAAAAGTTGGCTTAAAGGTCAACATTTAGAAAACTAAGATCATGGCATCTGGTCCCATCACTTCATGGCAAATAGATGGGGACACAGTGGAAACAGTGGCTGACTTTAATTTTTGGGCTCCAAAATCACTGCAGATGGTGATTGCAGCCATGAAATTAAAAGACGCTTACTCCTTGGAAGGAAAATTATGACTAACCTGGACAGCATATTAAAAAGCAGAGACATTACTTTGTCAACAAAGGTCCGTCTATTCAAGGCTATGATTTTCCCAGTCGTCATGTATGGATGTGAGGGTTGGACTGTGAAGAAAGCTGAGTGCTGAAGAATTGATGCTTTTGAACTGTGGTGTTGGAGAAGACTCTTGAGAGTCCCTTGGACTGCAAGGAGATCCAACCAGTCTATTCTAAAGATCAGTCCTGGGTGTGCATTGGAAGGACTGATGTTGAAGCTGAAACTCCAATACTTTGGCCACCTGATGGCAAGAGCTGACTCATTTGCAAAGACCCTGATGCTGGGAAAGATTAAGGGCAAGAGGAGAAGGGGACGACAGAGGATGAGATGGTTGGATGGCATCATTGACTCAGTGGACATGGGTTTGGGTAGACTCCGGGAGCTGGTGATGGACAGGGAGGCCTGGCGCCCTGTGGTTCATGAGATTACAAAGAGTCAGGCATGACTGAGCAACTGAACTGAACTGAACTGACTGAAGTGATCAGAGATTTCCTTCTCAGAACTCTCTAATACAGAGATTATCTCACTGTCATACAGCAGCAATGATAAAACCGCAAGGATCCAATGCCTTTGTTCATGTACTGTGTATCAGATTCTTTTTTTAATTTCTCATTCAATCCTCACCATAATCCTCTGAGGTACAATGACATTCTAGGAATAACCACCATTCCAGTACTACTCCGCCTCCACCAACAAGCTTATAAACTCTTTAAATTGGCACCTTCAGTTCAGTTCAGTCGCTCAGTCGTGTCCGACTCTTTGCGACCCCATGAATCACAGCACACCAGGCCTCCCTGTCCATCACCAACTCCCGGAGTTCACTCAGACTCATGTCCATCGAGTCGGTGATGCCATCCAGCCATCTCATCCTCTGTCGTCCCCTTCTCCTCCTGCCCCCAATCCCTCCCAGCATCAGAGTCTTTTCCAATGAGTGAATTCTTCGCACGAGGTGGCCAAAGTACTGGAGTTTCAGCTTTAGCATCATTCCTTCCAAAGAAATCCCAGGGCTGATCTCCTTCAGAATGGACTGGTTGGATCTCCTTGCACTCCAAGGGACTCTCAGGAGTCTTCTCCAACACCACAGTTCAAAAGCATCAATTCTTTGGCGCTCAGCCTTCTTCACAGTCCAACTCTCACATCCATATATGACCACTGGAAAAACCATAGCCTTGACTAGACGGATTTTGGTATCCTTTGTCTAAGTTTAAAAGATCTAAGTAGGGGGATGTTTAACGGTCTTTCAGTCCCTTAACTAATGACTGTGATTCTTTCTAGAAATGCAACCAACTCAGTAAAGGAAATGAAACCTCCACTGCCTCTGAGGAGACCCAGTTACTAATTTGATTGACTAGTTCAATGGAGCAGGATCCTAGTACTAGGGGCTTGGTTTTACTCTACACCACTGGGTGACCCGGGCACCAACTGACTACCCCTCTTCCGTCCCTTCAATGGCTCTTAGATTACTTATGTGTGAGACCAGAAACTTGGATAAAGTTTTCTTTGACTTTACCTGAACTAACTCGTGGTGACAGGCAGTGAGAGGCGGAATCAGGAAAGAGAAGTTAACCATCCTCTCATGGTCTGGGAAGGACAGATGTACTGATTTAAATTCGGGGTCCGGCAGCTGAGAGAAAGAGCCAGTCCAGGAGCGGAGATCCAGCGTCCCAGGTCCGGAGTCTGAGTCCCAGGTCCTGAGTGGCAGCTGAAGCAGCACACGCCCCTTTGCCGGAAGCCCCGCCCACTTCTTCACCGGGTTCACTCCAAGTCTCGGCCTCGGCGGCGAACTATATTTCCCAGAATGCCGTTCAAGCCGCTGCGCAGGGCGCCAGTAAGCGCCTTGGGTGACGCCATCAGCCAGCGCGGTGTTTAGAGTCTACTGATGTCGTGGCGCACTGGTGGAAGAAGTTGCTGTTTCGCCGGGCCCTGGTCCTGAGGACGCGGTCCAGGTGGTCCCTGGCCTCTTCCTACCCACCCCTCTGCCCGCCTTTTCCCCCGCTCCTCTGGCAGGATGAGGCGTGCAGGCCTGGGTAAGAAGAGGCTGAGATTCGAAGTTCCGGGACCCTAGAACTGGTAGTGCTGGGCGCAGGGGCGCGGGGGGGAAATCGGACTGGCCCCTTGTCTCTGGAACCTGAGGCAGAGAGCAGGGTGTATGGAGGAGTCTTTGGAAGTGGTGTCAAGTGGAAACACCACCGCTTGTTCCAGATCCTAGGGGGTTCCTTAAGTTTGGTTCTGTCTCAAGTTACGGATGGTAGGTTTAGATGGAATAGTGGAGAACTAGGGGTGAGGTATGTACAGGTACCAACGCAGTGAGGAGTTTTTTTTTGTAGTGTTACTGACTGAGCGCGGTTATGGAAATTGGTGAGTTTCCATAGTTGCTGAAGTCTGTCTTCGCTTCTGTCTACTGGACCTAATGTTAGTTTCTTCAGAAGTGAAGTTTGAAGAGTGTTGCAAAGCACACTGATAATAATCGTATTAGCCTGGTAACAGTGAGTTTCACAGGTAAACCCAAGTGTCATTTTTGTTAAAGGCCGTGATGTGGATCTTCGGAGTCAAAGGCCATTTTACCCAGAACATTTCTTATCTGACCCTTGTTCCACTGGTAAGACGGTAGAATGTAGTAATACCTGGTGACTTAGCATTTGTTCTTGACTTTTGGCCTAGGAAGTAGTTCACCAAGCAGCAGAACAAATTTAGGCACAAGAATTTACAGTGGGCTGTTATAGCACAAATCCATTAAAACAGCATTTTCTGGTTCTGGAACTATTAAGAGATGACTGGGAAAAAAGAAAAGAAACATGCCATATTAATATACAGTATACCTGAGAAAATATATGAAATACTTGAAAAAGGATAGTGTTTGTTACCTTTTTCAATTCTTATAATTCGATGGAAAAAAAGTTTTTCAAAAGTGTCAGGTATTTAAAGTTAGTGAAAGTTGCCAGTAACGCTAGGCATGTAGATTGATTAGTACATTGTAGTATGAGAAAAAGCTCTTGAAAAATGTAGTTTTTGTGAATACTTGGGTCATAAAAGGAAAATTGGCTGGGTAAGTTGTAGAGAAAAAAATAACTCGTTTTGAACAAGTTTAGTTTGATATGCCTAAATGAGTTTCCTTTTTATCATTAATGATAACAAACATTTATTGTGTATTTGCATAAGCTCTAGGTATACAGTCCTTTGTGGCTTCCCTGTGGCTTAGTGGTAGAGAACCCACCTGCCAGTGCTGGAGGTGTACACGAGATGCAGGTTCGATCCCTGCGTCAGGATGATCCCCTGAAGAAAGAACCCACTCCAGTATTCTTGCCTGGAGAATCCCATGGACAGAAGAGCCTGGCGGGCTACAGTCCATGGGGTCACAAAGAGTCGGTCAGGACTGAGCACTCACAGGCAGTCCTGTGTAGCTCTGTTCATGCTCCCCAAGCTTCTCATCTAGTTGAGGAGTAGAAATATGTACAAAGATAAATTATAGTACAAGGTGGTAGCCATACAACAAAATACCAAATACGTTCTATAGGCCGTGAATGTCCCAGGGATTTCACAGAGAGCGCTTGGTAATTTGTGTGGACATAGAAGCCTCAACTGCAGCTTAAATAGCAAAGTGTAGGAGAGTTTGTTTCCAGTTGGAAGGGTGACCCTCTCCTTGTACCAAAACAATTGTAGGACTAGAATCTAGAATTATGATTGATGTGTTTAAGGGATTATGATTAAACCAATTCGGTTGAAGTAGGAGACATAGAACCAGAACCAACCACATTGTGGAGACCTTTGAGTACCAGGTCAAAGAATTTGGATCTCATCAGTAGGTCTTTGGGCCTTTTTGAAAGTTTTGTGCAGCAGTATGCTGTGAAAGTGCAGAGAGAGGAACTTGAGAGATGGTGGTTCTGAGCCCTGACTGTACACTAGAATCACCTAGAGAGCTTTTAAGGCTTGAATACCTGGACCCCAGCCCAGACCAACTAAGTTAGAATCTCAAGGATAGAGTGTTTTGGTTTTTTTTAGTTTGTTTTTAAACTCCCCTGTAGTTGAGAGGAGGAAAGATGATTCCTTAGGTGTCTGTTGTTGTAAATTACATTGGAGAGATGTGACATAATGTGACAAGAGCTTTTTTTCTAAGTATCAATGTGTATTGGGGTCATTAATCTGATAAATATTCATGTAGAGAAGCCCCCCCGCACTTCATCTGCATGCTTGGTGCCTCAGTCGGGCCTACTCTTTGTGACCCCAAGTCATATAGCCTGCCAGACTCCTCTGTCCAGGGAATTTTCCAGGCAAGGATACTGGACTGGGTTGCCATTTCCCTCTGCAGGCCCACAGTTCACATGACTGTCTAAGTGACTCGGTTCATTTATGATACAAACTATGCAGAAGAAGCATTTGTTTATGGACACAGTGTGAGGATTATCTTTGACACCCATTAGCTTTCCTACAAATTTTCATGCCAGTAAGTCACACAAAACAAGTGGCTAAACTTGGAATAACAACTCCTAACTTTTGATTTTTTTTTTTTTTAAATACTGGGAATGGATGATAGTGTGGGGTAAGATTAACTCTTTAATAGGAGAAGGTGCTTTGAAAGCTTTCTGGACAATAAATAAAATGGGAATTTCACTTTTAATAGTGGAACAGTGCAGAAGAACTCTAAAAATAAAAATAAGATATGCAAAAATAATAATGAAGGAAATGGAAACCAATAGCCACTAATTTAAAACTGAATTCCTTGGGGAAGTTGTCAAGTGGTTAATTCAACCAGTCAGTAATGACTTACTGGGTGAACATTATTTATGTAGCATATTAATCATGTAAAATATGAAGAGATTTTTATTTCCTTTAAGGATTTTGGTCTTTATTGAAGTAGACTTTGTATAGCATATCATTGGTGAATAGGATGAGAATGCATTTTTTAAATGATTCTTTTAATTGTTGAGTAGAGGGAAATATTATGTGTCGTCACTTGTCTTTACGTTGTACAATGGCACACTTAGAGAACTTTGTAGATGATGGATCAGCAATTGGAAATTTGAGGAAGGCAACTCTTTCTCCTCAGTAATATACTTGTTTAACATTTTGTTGTGGGTTTTGTGGTGGTAGAGATTGTGTGTCTCCTGCTTGAAGTACTTGTTAGATACAGGGATACAGAAACAGGCTGAGATGCCGCTTTTGTCCTCAAAGAAGCTTATGACCCCACTGTTGACAAAGGAAGACACATTCAAAGCTGAATAACTGAATTCAGATTCTGTTCATTAATTAGTTCATTTACAAGTATTTACTGGCTATGCCTTACTGTGTATATATGTTTGGGAGGGATCTATAGCCATGAGCAGAACAAATTTAGTTTCTGCCCTTGGAGTGCAGTCCAGAGCATGATATTAGTGTTATGTATAGTCAGAACTGTAAGAATTCAAAAGAGGGTTTTGCTTTTTAGAGAAAGTGAGAGTTTTACTATGCCTGGAAAGAGCTTTCTGTTCACTTTCCGACACTTCCATCAGTCACCAGTGTTGCCTGCTACTTTCTGCCCTTCCATCTTACTGTCAGCGCCACTTCATTCACTCTGAGTAGACGGAGGCCTCTAGTCTCTATTATCCCTTTCCTCCATAGAGCCGGGCTTCCATTGCCAGTACAATCCTTGTCCAGTCTAGTCCCCAGAATCCATATATATCACCTACTCTTTTGACAAGGAATCTCAACGTCTTGGGGCTCTGTTCTTCAGCAGCCCCAACACTGCACTCCAACTCTTGTTTCAGTCCAACCCTCCAGGTTCTCATGGGCTGATATAGGTTGATCAGTTTTTCTGCAGAAAAGTCACACATCCAGGTGAAAAATCACACTACAGTATAATTGCCTCAGCCACAATTGCTTTACCCCTGTAGTAATCCTGTACAACCCCAGTTATTTTCCTCCATTATTCTCTACAGTTTTTTTCCCCCAAAAGATCACCATTCTTCAAAGACAGGCTTTTCTCTTATTTCATTGAGAAAATTGTCAACAGTTTTTTTTTTTTTTTCTTTTAAATGCAGTTAGATAATACCCTCAGCTATGCTTTCCTTTCTCAGTCCTCCAACGTGTTAGTACATGTATTCATCGTTCAAGGCTCACTCCACCAGTTGGAGTGCCTGATGAATATCAAGTTATATTGGGCAGTGCCTGGGACTGTTGTCCTGTATCCCAATGCTCTTCCCTAGAAGAAGAGCTCTGAAAAGTATTGATAGCACCTAAAAAAAAAAAGGGATCTGATGCATGATAGTTTATCAAGTATTTGTTGAAGAATGAATGAGTCTTCCTCTTAAATCTGAGTTAATATTCTCCGTAAGTTATTTTCGCTCTCTTCTGTTTATAAGAGCTGCCCATAAAGGACCCTCCCTCTGCCATTAACTCCGTCCCGTTGTATTATCCTGTCTCTGCCTTTCCCTGCACAGCCAAGCTTCTTCCATAGGTAGTTGATGTTACTAATTTTAGGGGTGTGTGTGTGTGTGTGTGTGTGTTTAATGGTATAGTTCTAGAGAACAGGAAATACGTCCAGAATACCCTTATATATCAGTGTGTATTTCACAGTCTTGTGGGCAATCAGTAAGCAGTCAACAAATGGCGTATTGAGCTGAATTCAGTATCCTTTGCTTAAGAGAGGTTATTAGAGTTGTTCTGAACTCTATTTGGTTATTAATTTTTAAAGTTCATTTGGAGTGTGAGTATTACAGACATACCTGGTCTGTCTGCCAGCGGCCTCCAGGGGTCTTTTTCAGTTCTTTCTAGTCAGGGTTTCAGAAGGGACTTGTTTTTGCTACAACTCTGCTTGGGACTGATCCTTGCAGGTGAAGGAGTACCCCCTGGCAACTATGGGAACTATGGCTATCCTAATAGTGGGTATAGTGCCTGTGAAGAGGAGAACGAGAGACTCACGGAAAGTCTGAGAAACAAAGTAACTGCGATAAAATCTGTAAGTATATAACATGTACTTTTTAGTTTGTACATTACATGTACACGCTGCTATATTTAAAATGGATAACCAAAAAGGACTTACTGTATAGTACAGGGAACTCTGCTCAATGTGTGTGGCAGCCTGGATGAGAGGGTTGTATGGAGGAGAACGGATACATGTGTATCCATTGAGTCCCTTGGCAGTTCACCTGCAACTATCACAATATTGTTAATTGACTGTACTCCAGTACAAAATAAAACAGTTTAAAAATGTTTATTTTTACTGGCATAGGGGATTTATTCCACAAAATGTATAGTTCAGTGATATGAGCTTTCCCCCTAGATTTAACAATTCAGGGATAATAAAGCACCTAGATAGCCCAAATCACCTAAATTCAGTTCAGTTCAGTCACTCAGTCGTGTCCGACTCTTTGTGACGCCATGGACTGCAGCACGCCAGGCCTCCCTGTCCATCACCAACTCGTGGGGTTTACCCAAACTCATGTCCATTGAGTCGGTGATGCCATCCAGCCATCTTATCCTCTGTCATCCCCTTCTGCTCCCGCCCTTAATCTTTCCCAGCATCAGGGTCTTTGCAAATGAGTCGGCTCTTTGCATCAGGTGGCAAAAGTATTGGATTTTCAGCTTCAACATCAGTCCTTCTGATGAACAGCCAGGACTGATCTCCTTTAGGATGGACTGGTTGGATCTCCTTGAGAGTCTCCAAGGGACTCTCAAGAGTCTTCTCCAACACCACAGTTCAAAAGCATCAATTCTTCGGTGCTCAGCTTTCTTTACAGTCCAACTCTCACATCCATACATGACCACTGGAAAAACCATAGACTTGACTAGACGGACCTTTGTTGACAAAGTGATATCTCTGCTTTTTAATATGCTGTCGAGGTTGGTCATAACTTTCCTTCCAGGGAGTAAGTGTCCTTTAATTTCATGGCTGCAGTCACCATCTGCAGTGATTTTGGAGCCCAGAAATTAAAGTCAGCCACTGTTGCCATTGTGTCCCCATATATTTGCCATGAAGTGATGGGACTGGATGCCATGATCTTAGTTTTCTGACTGTTGAGCTTTAAGCCAACTTTTTCGCTCTCCTCTGTCACTTTCATCAAGAGGCTGTCTAGTTCCTCTTCACTTTCTGCCATAAGGGTGGTGTCATCTGCATATCTGAGGTTACTGATATTTCTCCCAGCAGTCTTGATTCCAGCTTGTGCTTCTTCCAACCCAGCGCTTCTCATGATGTACTCTGCATATAAGTTAAATAAGCAGGGTGACAATATACAGCCTTGACATACTCCTTTTTCCTATTTAGAACCAGTCTGTTGTTCATGTCCAGTTCTAACTTGCTTCTTGATCTGTATACAGATTTCACAGGAGGCAGATTAGGCGGTCTGGTATTCTCATCTCTTTCAAAATTTTCCACAGTTTATTGTGATCCACACAGTCAAAGACTTTGGCATAGTCAATAAAGCAGAAATAGATGTTTTTCTGGAACTCTCTTGCTTTTTCAATTATCCAACAGATGTTGGCCATTTGATCCCTGGTTCCTCTGCCTTTTCCAAATGCTACTTGAACATCTGGAAGTTCAGGGTCCACATATTGCTGAAGCCTGGTTTGGAGAATTTTGAACATTACTTTGCTAGCGTGTGAGATGAGTGCAATTGTGTGGTAGTTTGAGCATTCTTTGGCATTGCCTTTTTTTGCGATTGGAATGAGAATGAACCTTTTCCAGTCCTGTGGCCACTGCTGAGTTTTCCAAATTTACTGGCTTATTGAGTGCAGCACTTCACAGCATCATCTTTTAGGATGTGAAATAGCTTAACTTGAGTTCCATCACCTCCACTAGCTTTGTTCGTAGTGATGCTTCCTAAGGCCCACTTGATTTCACATCCCAGGATGTCTGGCTCTAGGTGAGTGATCACACCATCATGATTATCTGGGTCATAAAGATCTTTTCTGAACAGTTCTTCTGTGTATTCTTGCCACCTCTTCTTAATATCTTCTGCTTCTGTTAGGTCCATACCATTTCTGTCCTTTATTGAGCCCATCTTTACATGAAAAGTTCCCTTGGTATCTCTAATTTTTTTGAAGAGATCTCTAGTCTTTCTCAGTCTAAAGTTTTCCTCTATTTCTTTGCACTGATCACTGAGGAAGGCTTTCTTATCTCTCCTTGCTATTCTTTGGAACTCTGGATTCAAATGGGTATATCTTTCCTTGTCTTCTTTGCTTTTCGCTTCCCTTCTTTTCACAGCTATTTGTAAGGCCTCCTCAGACAGCCATTTTGCTTTTTTGCATTTCTTTTTCTTTGGGATGGTCTTAATTCCCTTCTCCTATACAATGTCACGAACCTCTGTCTGTAGTTCTTCAGGCACTCTATCAGATCTAGTCCCTTAAATCTTTTTCTCACTTCCACTGTATAATCATAAGGGATTTGATTTAGGTTATACCTGAATGGTCTAGTGGTTTTCCATACTTTCTTCAATTTCAGTCTGAATTTGGCAATAAGGAGTTCATGATCTGAGCCACAGTCAGCTCCCGGTCTTGTTTTTGCTGACTGTATAGAGCATCTCTTGCTGCAAAGAATAAAATCAGTCTGATTTTGGTGTTGACCATCTGGTGATGTCCATATGTAGAGTCTTCTCTTGTGTTGTTGGAAGAGGGTGTTTGCTGTATCCAGTGCGTTCTCTTGGCATAACTCCATTAGCCTTTGCCCTGCCTTATTCTATACTCCAAGGCCAAATTTGCCTGTTACTCCAGGTGTTTCTTGACTTCCTACTTTTGCATTCCAGTCCCCTATAATGAAAAGGACATCTTTTTTGGTTGTTAGTTCTAAAAGGCCTTGTAGGTCTTCATAGAACTGTTCTGCTTCAGCTACTTCAGTTTCTTCAGCGTTACTGGTCGGGGCATAGACTTTGATTGCTATGATATTGAATGGTTTGCCTTCTAAGCAAACAGAGATCATTCTGTTGTTTTTGTGATTGCATCCAAGTACTGTACTTTCTTTAATACAACTGTCATTTATTCCAGTGAAAGAAATTTCCATGAGGAAAAACCTTTCTTTTAATAAGGAGCCTAAATTATCAATATTGGTATTAAAACTCAATTAATTCTTAATTTCATCCAAATGTTGTATTTTCTAAATTATTAATATTATATGATATTGCTTAGTTCAATAATCGATTCCTATTGATTTATAAAGACCTTGAAAATAATACTCATTTCAGAATGTAACAGTTTCCAGGCTGAATACAGTTTTACTTTTCAAAAACTAATGAAATATCAGTTAAGTTTTAGCAACGTGACTCAAAATTTAAACACAATCTGAGTACAGGTTAGAAAATGTCAAAACTTATGGTGTGTGTATATATATATATATATATATTTTTTTTTTTTTTTTTTTTTTTTTTTTTTTTTTTTTAAAGCTTCAGCTTTTTTTGGTAGTTAAATCTTAAATACTGCTTGTAGTGTTTTACAATACTACAATACAATTACAATGTAGTAATATCTCAGAGCATTCCACCTTCAACTCCCCAGCAGCTCATCTTCTGACTTTTCTTCTTCTAGTTTCAAAGCTACAAATCTCAGTCTTTTCTGTTTCTGCCTTTGAACCTCGTGTCAGTCACCAAGTCCTATGTTCTTTCTCTCTATTGTTCCTATGTTGACCTTCCTGTTTCTAATACTATGCCCGGGTTTTCTTCAGTGGACTATTGCGAAAGCCTTTTAACCTATCTGTTTCCCATTTTTCGTATTTTTTGGTCTGAGCTACACCCAGTAGTCATCACAGTCATCTTTTTGGTTTTCAGAGTATTTTTTAAATTGCATTCTACACTCCCAGAAGTCTTCAGTGGCCTCCCATGATGTAAGAAATGAAGTTCCCACTCTGTAGCTTGATGAGACAGGTTCTGCAGATTGTCCCCAGCTTTAGACCTCACCTCCTGCGCTCAGAATGTGTGTGTGCTGCCGCCAGATGGATTTGCACGTCCCTCGTACCCTGTGCGCACTGTCGCCCTCCCACTCCTGCATCTTGGGTCATGCAGTCCCCTTGCCTAGGGCACCCTCTCCCTCCTGACCCTGGCTGAAGTCTTGCCCATCTGAAAGGCTCCATCTCTTCATCTTCTCTCCTCCAGGCTTCACTTGCTCACCACATAAACCTAACCTTTTCCTTGTGAACGTAAGATCATTTGTACCATTTCTGTAGCACTTGTTGCATAATGATCTGCATTGGAATTATTTGTATGTAAAAGAAATTTATCAGAATACAGCGTTTTCTATTGTAGTTTTACATTCTGCATAGCACCTAACATATTTCCTTCTAGTGTATTGAGTTAATATGTATTAAATAAAGGAATTACAAAAAGATAGTTTTGATTATGCCTTAAAATAAACATGTGTGGTACACTTATAGAGCATTCATTGGAAGCTTATGTTGCCAAAACTTAATTGATAGTTCATTAGTCTTTGGAAAATTGAATTGTATTTCAGCCTAGAGACTGTTATCTCCTGAAATGAGTATTGTTTTCAAGGTCTAATTAAATCACAAGGAGTTGATCTATGAACTAAGCAATATTGTATAATGTTAATAACTTAGAAAATACAACATTTTGGAGGAAATTAAGAATTAAATGATTTTTTTTTTAATTCCAATATTGATATTTTAGGCTCCTTGTTAGAAGAAAGCCTTTTTCTCATGCATTTTTCTTTCCCTGGCATGAATGACAGTTGTAAAAATAGGCGATTTGGGCTGGCTAGTTTCACAGTTGCTTTATTATTTCTGAATTGTTAAAATTTGTGGAAAAGCTTATATTCCGATCTATAGAATCCTAGAATGATTTTGTGTTGATATTACCCCAGATACTTACAAAATAAGTTGAGGACAATATTTGCAGTGGTTTACCATGATTTTTAGTAGTTTCCAAGATTTAGTAGTAGTGTGTGTATTCAGCTATTTTAGAAGTGAAGTCTTGGATGAATTTATCATATGAAGTATTAGGTTTTGATTTGAATAGCAGCTGTAGTCACTTATACTTCATTCGGACTCGGCCTCTTCTCTGCAGAGCTTCATGCTGTGGGTAACACTAACTTGTAAATTTTTTCCAATTTGTTATCAAATTTTAAGGAAACAACACCTTTACAATCTAAAGAAATAATGAATTTAGGCTTATAGTCAAAGTAATGTCACATTCATTAGGAAAATATTACTTACATCTGAACTTAATATGGGAACTTAGATAACATTTTTAAAATGTAAATGAAGAAATATACAAACAAATGCTATTGCGTGAATGATATAAAGAGAGAAAAAAGAATTCAAGGATAAGAGGACAGGAAAGAAACATGTACCTAAATTAAAAGATGGAATTGAATATTAAGTTTAAATCAAAATGAAGAACAGAGAGACAATGTCTATAGTTGAGAAGGAATAGAGATTCTAAATTGGTTTTCTTTTTAATTATGAAACTAAGGTAACTTTATAGGAGACTTGGAAAATACAGAATGAATAATATTTCCACTATATATTACAATTAATTATGTAGATTAAGATTTTTAGTTGAATTTTCACTATCAAACTCTCAAAAATGAATAGAATGAATAGACAGAAAAGTAGAACGATATAGTAGACTTGAAAACACTGTGAGCCAATTCAGTATAATTAAGATTTATACAGTTTTCACATATCAGGATACAAATTCTATTAAGTTCCCATAGACTATAAACTAGGAGACACTGAAGCATATCCAGAGGATAAGACCAAGTGCAAAAACTTGATGGCCTAAAGGTATTGAAATCATACAGTGTCTGTTCTCTTACCACTGTGGAATTATGTTAGAGATCAGTATCAAAAGATATTTGAAAATAACCCACATATTTTCAAGTGCAATGTGACATTTCCCAAGAGCAATCTTTGACTTGGCCATTGAAAGCCTCAACAAAGTTAAAAGATCGAAAAAACAGGGTGATTGCAGACAGCAAAGCATTTAAATGTGAAGTTAATATCAAACTGAGAACTTAATATCAAAGATACTTTAAAAACCCCATATATACTATGTTTAAAAAAAAAAGGAAATTAACATATGATACAGTGTTATTAACTACAGCTTTTATCCAAATTTCACAAAATTTTATGCTGGTGTTCATTATTTGTTTTCATCCCTTATTCAAGATTCCATATTGAATTTAATTGCATTGATCAGCTTCAGCTGCATGCAACAAATTCTGATAAATTCTCTTCACTTTTATTCTGCTACAGATATTTTCTAATTTTCTTTGTTATGGCTTCTTAGATACACCCATCATTTAAAAGTGGACATTTAATTTCTAAGTTAGTTTTTATTAATTTCAGTGGGAAAAATAACCAAAGAATAAAGTATATTTTATATTTTTAAGACAGTTTTATTTGAGAAAACATTTATGCTTAGAATGGCATTGTTGTTTTTACTTTATAACACTTAAAAACATTTAGGTAAGTAATAATGTTTATGCTTTCTTCTTTGTAGCTTTCCATTGAAATAGGGCATGAAGTTAAACATCAAAATAAATTATTAGCTGAAATGGTAAGTGGTAATGATTTTAACTTTAAGAAACTTGACTGGATATTCTCAAATTTGGCTTGGAATAACTCTAAGAGTTGTTTCTGCCCTATTTTTACATTTTTCATCTCGCCTAACCCACATGAGTAGGAGGAGGAGGTAGGAGTGAGTGTATATTTTGTCTTGTATTTAGAACACTGTTAGAGACTCGGGACAATGACTATTTCAAGCCGTCTTTAAGATCTCAGAGGATATAGACTGCCAAGTAAATGCTTTATATCCAGTCAACCAAATGTCTTTCACTTAATGTAAACCTGTCTTCTGCTTGATCTCCTAAGGATCACTGTGAACGAGTCAATAAGATTGACTATAGTAACATCCCCAAGCCTTTTCTCTCTAAACAAGCTCAGTAAGGTATGCCTTTTCTTGCTAGAGGCTCTTTTTATTCCTTACTGTTCATTTTGGACGTCAAACTCCTCTGGACCGTCCCTAGTTTCTTCAAATGCTTTTAAAATTGTACTATTTAAAAATGAATATTGCACTGAAAATTTTCTAGTGAAGGTTGTACATTAGAATCACTTGAGGAACTTTGAAAATATCCATGCCTGGTTCTCACTTGAAATATACTGATTCAGAATTTTAGGGAGGGGGGCGTCGCTCGGTATATGTATTTTGATAATATTTTAAATCCCAGATGATTTTGTTGCATAGCCCTAGTGAAGAACTATTAATGTAAAGTGCTTAAGCTGCCCAGAACCTGAACTGTACAAAGGCTATCGTTATGTCAGGACCTTACATCCCAGGTTATTGAGATTTCTAAAAAAGTGCAGTCTTTCCAAATCATACGTAGTTCTCTCACCTTCAGGACTTTTCTAGCTGTGTTTTAATGTGGCAGTTTTTCCCCATCCATATTTGAAGTCTTTACCACAGTTTACTACCGCTGCATGATAGGCTCTTAACTTTTAATAGATTCTGCTGACCTTCGAAGTCAGCCTCCTAAACAAAAGGGTCTTAAAAGTAAAGGTAGATTTAACTGCTAACCATATTCAGTGGATAAATTGCTGTACTGGGAATTTAACCTTGGAGAGTGATACCTCCAACAAAATGAGGGGGAAACCTGTGTGATGGTAGATGAACCTCTTCTATTGTTAATGTTTTTTAATCCACATAATTGGAATAAGACCTAAATACTTGGGATTTTGAATTACTCTGGAGCTGAAAAAATGTTTATTGGATAATGAAAGAGCTTATTTATTGAGAAAATTATTTTGCATGGAGTAATCAGGTTGATTATCCAAGTTATACACAGGCTCCAGAATATGTCATTAAAAGTGTATTCTAATAACTGTATATTAAATTACTCAAATATGCATATGTAGAATGTTAGAATCCAACCATTATGTTTTCCTTTTTTCCTCACAGGATTCACAGTTTGATTCTACAACTGGATTTCTAGGTAAAACTATGGGAAAACTGAAGCTTTTATCCAGAGGAAGCCAAACGAAGTTGCTGTGCTATATGATGCTGTTCTCATTGTTTGTCTTTTTTGTCATTTACTGGATTATTAAACTGAGGTGATGCGAGTCAGTGTGAGTTTGGAATTTGTTCCAACTTAACAGCTTGGAGTACCACATCAGTAAAAAAAAAAAAAAATCAGCATCAAAACATTCCTAAATTTCAGCTTCTATGGCTCTTCCCATCAAAGAGTACTGAATCTTGTTTTATAAATCACACCAGATAATACAGTGCTCTTTGGATACTGTTTCTTAATGATTCACTTTTTGCCCCTATTTTCAGGGGTACTGAGATGTTCTGAGGTTCACTCTGGCCCTAACAATTTTTTCCTGTTTTTTGCTGTGAGATGAAAGAGCAGTTATAAAATTCTGTTGTGACCATAAATGTAGGTTTCTGTTGCACATAAAGAAACTTACTGGGAGAGTAGCAGTGCCTAAAGAGCCTGGTGCTGTGCTCTTGAGGTGGGAGCAAGTCTGGGATGGACGGGGAATGTGTTTTCCTGAATTGTCATCGCCCCAATGTTGTACTCTTCTTTCCTCCTTTATTTTGCTTAAATTGTAGGCTGATTTTTTTTTTTTAACCTTCAGTTTTCCTAATAATTTTTGATGATATGACTCTTCTTCCCCCTCTGTACGCAAGGACCTCAGTCTTGACTAAAACTTGTCATTTTGGCATATTTCTAGTAGGACCCAAAACAAGTGTGTGCCAGTACAGTTGACATTTTGTATTAACTTTATGTATATATAACATTGACTTGGCTTATAATAGTTTTATGATTTTAGCCACTTACATAGGCCATTTGGTTATCATTTATGACAGAATAATGTGAAGCTAAAGTAATTGCTGAGCTCTGAATGGAAATAAAATGTTCAGGAAAAGTAATTGCCTCTGCTTTATTATGTGCTCAAAATAAATACTCAGACATTGAACTTGGGGTTAAGGGCACAGTTGTTTTAATCCAGTGTATTTGTTTATAGGAAACATTTGCAAAAATGGACTGCTAAGTAGATGTCAAAATGTTGTGAAATTGTCTGTATTGCTACTGTTTTGGAATTTGCTCATTGATGGGCTTCAAAAATAAAATTTTTAATAAAATATATTAATTGACTTTGTTGCTTCTTTGTTCAAGTCTTTTTTTTCCCCCACAAACCAAGAAGTGGTTCTGAAAACTCACAATAAACTCAGGAAAGCTTAATGTATTATTTCACTACTTGGTTCAAACAAACGAGATAAATCATGACAACAATTTCAAAAATCTATTTAATTCTTTCTTCCTTCTGCTTGGGGACCCCTAAGAAAAAGTACTTCCAGAAATAAAATTTTGGGAAAACATCAAATATGGGAAAGTTCTAATATTTTTATAATCCTTTACAAACTCATTGCTAAATCTGAAAAGGACTTTATTGCTCTTGGTGTCTGGGAGGTTGATTGTAATAACTGAATAAGCAAAATATTCATGTTATTATTTTTATTTAAACGTGAGACTTGTAGGTGTTTGGTGGGTGATACACTGTAAACCCTGTGCTTTAAATGATAAAAGAAGCTTCAGAAAAATCTCAAGTCTCTAGATTTTTTCTGAAAAATATCTAGTTATTTCACTAGGAGTTGGTCCAAATGGTAGAAACTTTAATTTACCTGCCCCATCCCCTATGGATACCAGGCATGAAAGTGAAGTCACTCAGTCATGTCTGACTTTTTGCAACCCAATGGACTGTAGCCCACCAGGCTCCTCCGTCCATGGGATTTTCCAGGCAAGAATACTGGAGTGGCTTGCCATTTTCTTCTCCAGGGACTCTTCCCTGACCCAGGGATCAAACCAGGTCTCCTGCATTACAGGCAGACTCTACGGTCAGAGCCACCAGGGAATCCCCTATACCAGGCATAGGTTTCCACAATGAGGAAAGAGAGAATTATACATAATACTGATAGACTTTAAATTGTATACTACTTAAGCAGAGAAGAGTTGTTAAATCTTGAGTAGGCAACATTTTAAACATCAGAATTCTGGAGCAGAAAACTATAGCACCTGCACCCATAAAAACCATCTATTTCCATCAACCTAGTTTCCCTGATTTTTCAGTGCTCTTAAATTTCTCATTTTGTGTCTTGAGTTTGCATCCTTGTAGAAAACGTGGGGAAAGTGCTTGATAATTTGGGTTCATTAAATCAGTAAATAACTTTATCAGGCCATATTGATGAACAAACTTTGACTCAGTATTTACTGGGAAACACAAAAGCATAGTAAGACTGAAAGCTATGCAGTCACACTGCCTGAGCGTAAATCCTGGCTCCCCTATTCATGTCATAACTGATTTGATGACCTCTCCACCTCAGTTACTTTATTTGTAAAGCAAAAATAATCGTATATAGGTAGAAGTAATACATTCATAGAGTTATTGTGATAAATAAATGATATTCCTTGTAAAGAACTTCAAATGGGTTCCTGGCACTCAGTGATGGCTGTTGCCTTTGTGGATCTATGGACAGGTGCTTGGGAATTTTAATGTCACACTAGCCCACATGTGGCTGATAAATTTTGGCTGCTTTCTCTCCCATAATCCCACCAGGGATATAAGCAGCTGTTTGTCTTTTCTGGGAAGGGTCATCATTTTCTGGAATTTAGGTTTTTTTTAATGTTTGTATCTTCAGCAATCTGATGGGATTTCGTTTTTAAAAAACCTTGAGTTATTGGAGTGAGAACAACAAACTTTTCAGCTTTCTGGAAACAGAAGTTTGAAGGGAGAGAACTTAGAAGGTTTTCTACTTGGTAAAAAGTTATAAACATTTCATTTCTTTTTACTTTTTCTATATATATTTAACTTTCTTCTATTTTGAAATGTTGAGGTAAGGGGCACAAATGATTTTATTTTTAATTTATGAAACACCAATTAGTTATTCCCACAGTAAATATTAACACCTTTCTCTCCTTATATGTTATTGTGGTTAGATGACAGAGTCATTTTCTTGTGTATGTATAATATTTTGCTCTACTCAATTTTTTTATACTTGTACCAATACCACACTATTTTCGTCATTGTGGTTTCATAGTATTTTAATAGACAACACATACCAATTTATTCTTTTTTCTTATTTATTTATTTCACATTTATTCCTTTTTCATATTCTATTCAATTTATTATTTCCAATGAACTTCAGTGTAGTCTGGTAGTATTTTAATAAAACATAGTGGATTTTGATAAACACGTTCATATTTTATAATCTTCACTGGAAAAAAAAAAAGAAAACAAATGTTTCCCTATTGAAATGTTATATTTTGACTCCAAGCAAATTTAACATTTTTTCACTTTATGTTTGTATTTAATGATATATAGTGGTAAACCAGCTCCTTGCAGTTAGTGGTAGGGTACTGAGCTTTAGTAACTTTTAATTTCTATGGTATAAATATTTCCACCACCCTTGATTTGAAGCTACAGAATGGAACAGCACTGAACACAGAATTATGAAAACATATGGATAGTTGGCTCTAATAAGCTGGTACAAACTGGCTGTAGTATACCACTAGTTATATTGATGATAAATATTCTTTTTAAAAGTGTAGAAGTCAGGGCTTCCCTGGTGGCTCAGTGGTAAACAATCTGCCTACCACAGTAGCAGATGTGGGTTCAGTCCCTGGTCAGGGAAGATCCCACATGCCATGGGGCACCTAAGCCCATGTGCCACAGCTCCTGAGCCCACATGCCCGAGAGCTTGTGCTCCACAGCAATGAGAAGCTGTGCACTCAACTGGAGAATGGCCCCTGCTCACTGCAACTAGAGAAAAGCCCACAGAGCAATGACGACCCAGCACAACTAAAAATTAGTTTTATTTTAATTGGAGGTTAATTACTTTATAATATTGTATTGGTTTTGCCATACATCAACACAAATCCACCACGGGTGTACACATGTTCCCCATCCTGGACCCCCCTCCCTCCTCCCTCCCTGTACCATTAAAAAAAAAAAAATTAGTTTTAAAAGCCATTTTTTAAATGTAGAAGTTATTTGTTCCTTAAATGAGAATCTCTTGCTTAAATTTTAATAGACAAAAGCTCAGGCAACATAAACTGATAGATTAACCAGAATAATGTTTTTTAAATGGCATATGTCGCCTTCTTTTCTCAATATTTATGGGTAAATGCATGCTACATATATTGATCTCCCATCTTCCGGTAGTTAAAATACTGTATACAAATTATATATTGTAAAGGTAGATGATTATTGTTATTCTCTATGGTTTTCCCTCCAATTAATTGCCCAGAGTGTAGGGATTGTACTGGATATTTTATAAAGATTTCTCTTTATAGATGCAGGTTATCTTAGCTGAGGAGTTCAAATCTTACGTGTTTGCCTTTTGAGAAGTTTTTCACAAGAAAAACTCTTGTGAAAACTCTTTCAACTCACCATATAAATTGAAGAGAGCTGCAAAGAGGTCTTAGAATAATCTTTCCTAGTCTTCAATGTGAACAGAAAGATCAAAATGCACATAAAATATTTTGGACCAAAAAAAAAAAAAAAACTCCATATATTTGGTATTAAACTTGAAAATTCACAGAAGTTTAATTAATCATCCATAGCTTTAGTAGTAAAGGGAAATGCAAAATATAACCACATTATCCATTGTAAGTATTCTACCAAGGCGTTTATGATATTTAAAAGAAAAACTAGCAGAGACATCTGCAACATTGTAAAGCAATTATCCTCCGGTTTAAAAAATTGGTGAGAACTGAATGCCAAGGACATGGCATCTACTTTATGATGCACACTAGAATTTTCCCTCAAGCACTTGGCAGAGCAGGAGATCTCAAGAAGCATTTGGTAAATAAGTTGATGTTTCCTATTAGAAGACATATCTTTTTTTTTATTATCTCTCACTAAAATTTCAGTGCTGATATCATAGAAAACCTTCAATAAAAATGTGCAATGTAAGTAGTAACATTATAAGCCCAGTTACGAGCTAAGCTTCTCTGAATATTGGAGACACGATACTGTAGCCATTCAATTAATTAGGGGCCAAAAATCATCACTAATGTAAAATTCTTCTTTTGTTTTTCACTTTATAACGCTGAAGCCCATTCTATTTTATGGGCTAAAATAGAATGCTCTGCCTAAAACGTCAAGAACAGATGACACCGAATCAGACCCAAGTAGCAGAGGAGCTGAGGAAAGCCACTTAATATTCCTTTTCTTCCATCCATCACCAATCACATTTTGAAACAGAAGAGGTTTCCATTCTCCCCCAAACTCCCCTCCCACCTAGGCCGCCACATAACATTGAGCAGAGTTCCCTGTGCTGTACAGTAGGTCCTTGTTGGTTATCCATTGTAAATATAGCAGTGTGTACACGTCCATCCCAACTCCCTAACTATCCCTTCCTTCGCTATTCACCTGTAACTATCACAGCATGGTTTGTTAATTGGATATACCCCAATACAAAAATAGCAAGTTTAAAAAATAAATTGAAAAAACAGAAGAGGTTTATCAACGTCTCTGACCCAAGTTGATCAGGTGGGTAAGGCATTCTATTCCACAAAACCTAGTGTTTTCAAGAATCTTTTTTTTTTTCTGTCTCAGAGTAATTTAGACTTGACTTCTATCCTTAGCCAAGATGTATGCATATCACTCAAAGCCCTACAACAAGATATGTAACCCAGTTAGTCATTGTAAGTGGTGGGAACTTCGTTGGCACACAGATCAAGGTCAGAGAGTGGGACATTATATACTCGTGGAGGAAGCTGTCCAATTAAGACAGCGTTCTTGGGTTGCCTACACTTTGTTACCATGGACAATACAGTCATCACATCCGCTCTCTTAATATCTGCTGAAAAAGGAAATCAGAGGAAATAGAAGCTTTATTTTATATCTTTCAGGACAGGCAGTCCATTCTTATTCAGTAAAGGCAAGTGATAAATATTAGCAACTTATCCCAGGGACGGGGGAGCTTGGTGGGATGCCGTCTATGGGGTCGCACAGAGTCGGACATGACTGAAGGCGACTTAGCAGCAGCAGCAGCAGTAACTCTGCTCTTTCAGTCTGTCATGAATTTTCAGAGCTAAAAATTTATGGTCTGGTCACAGGATTATAGAATTTATCGTGATTTGTAAAATGAGAATTCCAACATGTATCTAAAAGTCCCAAAGGGAAAATGGCCAAAATGGAAATGAGCCAAGTTTTGAAGAGACAATGAGTGAAAATTCTCCAGAATTGAAAAAAATTACATGAGTTCTTTGATCAATATGCCACACTACAGTGCAAAGAGATTATAAAGAAAAAAGAAGAAAATAAAAGAAGCAAAACCTCACAGGCACAGCATATTAAAAATGCAAAACATTAAAGATGAAGAAAATAAGTTTTAAATGCATTTCTTTAATAAGAGGACAATTGGACATAGAATTAAGATGAACATAAGAGGAATATTTTAAAGACAAAAAGGTACCTGATTTTTCAGGCCATCTTCTTGCCAGTGTGGACTGAACTGTTCCTTCTGTTCCTTGCCCTATTCTCAGATCTTACAGAGTAAAAAAAAAAGGGTGGGGGGGTGGGGGGAATGGCTTGTGAATAAAATCACTTCAATCTATAGAATTTCCATAATGGAGACTGAAATAGTATCACTCCTGACACACAGGTGAGAACTAATGGGAACAGGGGTCAGGGAAGAAGTAAGCTTAAATGCCCCAAATTCATGCAATTACATCACACCTGCTCTTGTACAGGAAGATAATACGGCCTCAAGAGCACTGCTTCTTTTCAGAGCCTCATACCCACTAATGCAAAGAATAAGATCCTTAAAAACAGTAATAAACATAGTTGGAAAGGCAAATCTGGGAAAAACACGTAGGATTATGGTAATTTAAGAAGACTTGTTTCACTCAGTTTTAACATCAGAAGCTCTACCAGTTTCATAGCTGCCCAGATAAGAAGTAAACTCCCCAGCAGTGGATGGAAATGACTCTGCAGTGTTTTACTCCCACGCCTGAGGCTGAAGGGTCTAAGGAACACAGGATTAAAGCTGGACAGAGTAGTAGAAGTAGTGTTGGCCACTCAGTCTTGTCTGACTCTTTGCAATCCCATGGACTGTAGCCCACCAGGCTCCTCTGTCCATGGCATTCTCCAGGCCAGAATACTGGAGTGGGTAGCCATTCCCTTCTCCAGAGGATCTTCCCAACCCAGGAATCGAACCCAGGTCTCCTGCATTACAGGCAGATTTTTTACTGTTTGAGCTACAGGGAAGACCAAAACTGGACATAATTATAAGCAAAGGAAATAATCAGTTCCATGAGAATCAGGGTTGATTGCTGTGTGCCCTGGTCTATTCCCAGTGCCCAGGTGCTCCAGAAATATTTACTGAGTGAGAGAATGAAGGCAATCTGAAACACAAAGTGAGATATAAATTTAACATGCAATTGAGATCACTCCAAAATGCATCATACTTTCTCAAGACAGTATTTAAAATAAGCAGAATCTAACTACTGATTTTTTGTGTAATCATAATTAGAAGAGGACAAGTTTATGAAAATTAAGAGATCATGTTAGGCTGAACTTCATTAATTTATGACATGCCACTTAAGGGAAAAGACTACTATTTTCAGATGAATAATAAGAACATGTTTTTAAGTAGTAATATTTATAATGCACCTTTCAGTTGGTTGTATGTCCTTCCTATTGCATTGAAAATTGATACAGGTAGGCTTTCCTGGTGGACATTGGTTGTTTTATGTAACCAGCACCCAGGGACTGCCTATCGTGGGGTGTTCTCAACTTATGTAAGTGTGGCTTCCTGGTTCAGAAGCCAAAGTGACTGAAGATACTCTCTTCCTGCCCTTCTGGTAACTCGGCCATAGGCTCAGAATCCAAGCTTGACCAACCAAGATTTCAAAAGATGCAAGCAGCTGAGAAACTATTAATGGCAGAAGCCTCCGCCTCAACTGTCTAACAGAGATCAATGTGCAGTCCAAAGGCAGCAACCTGATTGTCCCATGTTGAATGGTCTGGCAGGGACAGTAAAAAAACCAGCCTTGGTATCTACAAGTGGCAATGCCATTGGCCACCAACCAGGGTGTTCATGAGTTGTGATTAGACATGCTTCCTGCTCTCTAGCCAGCCTTCATTTATTTGTCCATATCCACTTTCTGTTCTTGATCCCCTGGACTTCAGCACGATTATATGGGCAAACTGCAACCAGGTTCATTTTCTCATCAAGTTAGCCCAGGATATTTTCTTGGCATAAAACTTACTGATATACCTCACTGTTTGTGGCACAGATCCATGTATGACAATAATTTTAGTATTACTGAGAGAAAACACACAAAATGGACACGTGGTCTCTTACATATTTGCCACCTTAACTTACAGAGAAGAAAAAGTTCTGATAATTGTGCAGTGAGTTAATTAATTTGTTAGGCAGTAATCCTGATATGTCTTGGTTCTACATAAACTATTATCTATATAGACAGCAATGCAGACCATAACAGCTGCAAATGACTCTTCATATTTGACTCAAAATCTGACTATGCCATATCATACACTGTCTTTCAGATAATTCTTTCCTATTACGAAGGCATGTTTCATTTTTAACCAGGTAACTTACTTCTTGGGAGTATGATATTGATGATGTTTCTAATCTATACATTGATGCTATTTGCCTTAAAGTTATAAGTAATTAAGCAGCTGATTAGTAACATGCCGATCTGATTCATCATTTGAATATCCTTCTGAGTTATACATAAACATAAAAAAAAAAACTAACTTGTACATGCTAAAGTAATTTAAAAATCTCATATTCTCATAGAGGTCTAGAAAAGAAAACTGAATACTTTTCCAAAAGATCTAACTTTCTGACTTTGCTGAAGGAGAGAAAAAAAAAAAAGAATTACATACATAAATGTATATGTTCTATTACATAAACATATTCTAATTCTACAAATACTCTCAATGGTGAGTTTTTGAAAAGAAATTTATTTTCACTCATTCATTAAGATATCATCATATCAAGAGGAATTTAAACTTTAACAATGAAAAAATAAACAAAAACTTCTCAATCCTAAATGGAAGGAAGATGTAATCAAATAAATGTTTATTTTTCAAAGGACCCAAATTAAAAATATTGACCTTGATTCCTATTGGCAACAGCATAGGATTTTTGTCATACAGAAGACTTCTTGTTCCACAGACTATGAGGTCTAAGAGTTCCTTTCTGAGAGGGGGTCACATGGGAAGGTGCTACCTGCCAAACCTTCTATAAGCCTGAATAATGTAAGATGATGACTTTACTTCTGCTGTTTCTTTGAAAAAAAATTCCTTATTATAACTAGATTCTCAGTCTACCTTTATGAATTAGGAATTTCAGGTGCTAACAGAGAAGAGAATGTCTTTTCCTTAACCAAGGAAGAATTCATTGTTAACTGGCTTCAGCACTCTATCTAAAGCATGTAGGCTCTGTCTCTGATTTCTCCTTAATTGCCCTTCATCAGTTATTAAACTTCTGCACAATTCCTACCATGCAAAAGCCCTTATCCGCTTAATTGGAGCTATTTTATATCACTTATGCATAATGATTTGACAGTACAATTAAAAAAATAATTGGCACATAGAAACAACTGGTTAAGATCTGTTTGGGAAATGGGGTACTATAACATACCAAGATGTTGTAAATGGCTAGATGAATGTTTTCAAGATTGATGATATCCAATAAACCTTACTATCTGGATAAAGTGAAAGTGTTAGTCATTCAGTCATGTCTGTTTGCAGCCCATGGACTATAGCCCGCCAGCCTCCTATGGTCATGGAATTCTCCAGATAAGAATACTGGAGTGGAAATTCCCTTCTCCAGGGGATTTTCCTGACCCAGGGGTCGAACCCAGGTCCCCTGCATTGCAGACAGATTCTTTACCATCTGAGCCACCAGAGAAGCCAAATTGCTTCTTAAAAGTTAAAAACTGTAAAATATGTGGGCAATTTATTAAACTTTTTAATTCATAGGATAGATATATTTAATAAGTAGAATATCAACATTTAAAATTTTGAAGTCTATAACCACATAAACTATTTCATGAAAAGATATGTCATTAAGAATAATTAAATCCACAGTAAATATTTATGCTATAAGAATTAAACTTTAAATTATTATTTCTGACATCTGCCTCCTCCTATTAAAATAAACAGTAAAAAAATGCACTTAAAAAAAAAGCTAATGGTTGTGAAAGAAATTTCAGAGTCAATGGGATCCAAACCACCAGAATCTGATTTAAGTTAGATCATCACATGATTTGAGTTGCCAGATCCCAGAGGTAGGTAGGTGGTGGCAGAATTGAAACTAGATCTGGTTACCTTTTAACCAAGTGCTTGGACCCATATCACCACCTAGACTCCCCCTCAGCCATGTGGTTTTCAGGCACTTCTGTCATGTGGATGAAATACAGTGAACAGCAGGCTTCTCTGTTGGTTTAAAAATAAAAACATACACACTAGGTAAGACAGGCTTGATGATGCTTAACGAACCACAGGAAGTTCTCAGGGGCTCAAAAGGCCAAGATCCATCTCTTGCCCTTGCCACATGCCCGTTACAGGTTGTCTAGGGAGCTCTGCTCTATGTTATCCTCTGCGCTTAAGCTGGGGTAGGCCCCATCTCTGAGCTTCATAATCACTGAGGGAAGAAAACCGGGATGTGCAAACAGTTCTTTATTCTGGGTCCAGCAGTGACATGTGACATTCTGTTCACACATCCCTGCCAAAGCCTAACCCAAATATCAGCAGGCAGAGAGGGAAATCTTACTATATGCCTGGAAAAAAGAACAATATTTGGTGAGCAGCAGTGATGATTACATTATATATATATATATACACACACACACACACACACACACACACAAATATATGTGCTATGTGTAGCCACTCAGTCGTATCCAGCTCTTTCCAACCCCATGGACCGTATGCCAGGCTCCTCTGTCCATGGGGATTTTCCAGGCAAGAATACTGGAGTGGGTTGCCAAGCCCTCCTGCAGGGGATCTTCCCAACCAGGGATCAAACCTAGGTCTCCCATATTGTAGGCGGATTCTTTTTTTTTTTTTTTTTGTAGGCGGATTCTTTACTATCTGAGCCACCAGGGAAGGCTATATATATATATATATATATATATATATATATACATACATATATATACATAGTGGTGGTTTAGTTGCTAAGTCATGTTCTGACTCTTGCGACCCCATGGACTGCACCCACCAGGCTCGCCTGTCCATGGGATTTCCCAGGCAATAATACTGGAGTGGGTTGCCATTTCCCTGTCCAATATATATATACATATTCCTCTGAGCTTTGCAGGGAAAATATTCACTTTATTATACATTATACATACTGAATAATTCCTATATCTGTAAAAATGCTACTGCTGCTGAGTCACTTCAGTCGTGTCCGACTCTCTGCGACCCCATAGATGGCAGCCCACCAGGATGCCCCATCCCTGGGATTCTCCAGGCAAGAACACTGGAGTAGGTTGCCATTTCCTTCTCCAATGCATGAAAGTGAAAAGTGAAAGTGAAGTCGCTCAGTCATGTCTCACCCTCAGCAACTCCATGAACTGCAGCCTTCCAGGCTCCTCCATCCATGGGATTTTCCAGGCAAGAGTACTGGAGTGGGGTGCCATTGCCTTCTCTGAAAAAAATGCTACTAGCTAATGAAATTTGATACCTGATTATACCTACTTGCTTCATGAAATATGTTATTAAATAGATGTTTTTTAATGGATAACATATAAGACGTAACAACTAGAATTTTAAACCAGTTTTTAAAAACCCATATGATTTGAAGATTCAGTTTCTTCAGAAACACACTTGTTTATTTACTAGACAAACACTTTGCACATAAATGCTACGTTTCCCCTCAATTCAGTTTTACCCATTTAATAATGAAGTAGGGCAGACAATTTATGCCATAGGTATTTTTTCTGTTTTAATGGATGTGAGTTTGAGCAAGCTCCAGGAGATGGTGAAGGAAGGGAAACCCGGTGTGCTGCAGTCCATGGGGTCACAAAGAGTTGGACTTGACTGAGGGATTGAACAACAACAATTGGAAACTCACCATGGCTTCAGGGAAGTACCTGGAGAAAAAATGAAATAGCCTTGGTGTAGAGAAGATCTAAACATTTGAATGGGAATATCAAGATTGTCACTAAAAGCACTAAATATTTTTAGGGGAAAGAAAGCCAAATAAATTGTTCCTTGGTTGCTTAAACTGCATGTGCTGTTAGCTTATTTAAACATTAACTTTTTTTCAGGTGCTGTGCAGCTTATATGAGGTTAACATAGGAGCACAATTGCCTGCACAAAGAGTAATAATATTATGACAATTAAAAGAATGTCATTTACCCAAAGGTCTTAAAAGCCAAATAATTGAAGCTTTAATGGAGCAGGAAAAAGTTCTGAGTCAGAAACACTTATGTTTAAATTTTAGCTTTTCCATTTTTAGCTGTGTGGCAAGTCGCATAATCTCTCTGGCACTGTTTCCTCTTCTGTGAACTGAGGGTACCTTTATCTCCGTCCCAGGACTGTTGAAGGATCTGTCGTTCATTTGCTTAGCAAAATACTGAATAAGCCACTTTTGCGTGCCATGCACCTTGCTGGACGTTAGGGATGCAATATAGCACAGAGCAGGCAAGAGAGAAGCTAAATCCATGGATAATAAAAATAAACATATTTTGATAAAGAAGCAAATAAATCGGGTAATTAGAGTGAGAATTACTGGGGATGCCACTTTAGAGGGCATGGGCAGAGACCGTCTCACTGAAAAGCTGAGGTTGGGAGATCAGAGATGAGTCCAGTGGAGCAAAGAGCTTAGGGTTAAGACCACAGGAGCTGCAGACATAGAATTGCAGTGGTGGGAGGCTGACTCACAGAGATGCTGTGTAAAAAGCATCCACAGACGATCCAACACTTCTGCCTCACCTCCCCCTTACCCACACCCTCTTGTATTAACAGTCCTGCTTTGCACACGAACACTTGATTGGACACAAACACTTGTACGGTAACAGGTATAGTGAGTTCCAAAGGCATAAAGTCTAGTGAGTAAAATAGCAACTCATGAAAGCTTGTGGAAAAAAATCCATAATTAGTCTAACTATAACACCTTAAGCATAGTTGCCTGCTGCTGCTGCTAAGTCGCTTCTGTCGTGTTCCACTCTGCGTGACCCCATAGACGGCAGCCCACCAGGCTCCTCTGTCCCTGGATTCTCCAGGCAAGAACACTGGAGTGGGTTGCCATTTCCTTCCCCAATGCATGAAAGTGAAAAGTGAAAGTGAAGTTGCTCAGTCTTGTCTGACTCTTAGCAACCCCGTGGATGGTAGCCTACCATAGTTGCCTGAGATATTTTCAAAGAGGAGAAAAAATAATTTTGAATACAGTTGTTTAGGAATGTGTAATTTCAGAATGGGTCATCAATTCTAAAACACTCAAAGAAAAACAAGTGGGATGTTTTCTTTCTACAATTTAATTAAGTGGTTAGTCATTCTGTATGAAATCATTAGCAAAATACATATTCTGACAGTGTATTCCTGGTAGTCTCAATAACATTCAAATTCACTTACATGATCTCAGAGGGTGGTAGACAAAGTTGCTAAATTATCTAGGATGAGCTGAACAAATATCTTGCTTATAAAAGTTTTCACCTTGATGCCCCTTGAGGTGTTCCTGTATTTTTCATGTCTTGTTACTTTTACTGAAAAATTGCTCTGAGCAAAAGAGGCCAGCCAAATAAAACAGACCATTCAAATAAAACTGACTTTAAAAGATTCAGTAACAAAGCTCTACCACTAAACTCCTTCTATAAGTTTCATCACGTATCCCTGTCCATTTCAGGCAATAAGGTCCTAACTCAACCTACATAAAATTCAAACTTTTGAGAAAAATCACATATTAAAGACAAGACACACCCCAACTACCATCCTACTGTCTATTAAAGCAGATTCTAAGTCACTATCAAGCGGAATTACTCCATCACCTTTGAGCTGAAAGTCCTATGAAAAACGGACTTTTTTTTTTTTTTTGGCTTGTCTATGCACTATTTTGGGCTTCTTTTTTAATTTTTAATTTATGAAAATATGATAACACATTTAGAGGAGACTTGGAAAATACAGAATGAAGTTACATACAGTTCCACTGTATATTACAATTATTTCTTAAGTAGATACATTAAGATTTTCAGTTGGAATTTCAATATCAAACTGTCAGGTTAATAGAATGAGTAGACAGAAAAGTAGAAGGACATAGCAGACTTGAAAACACCATGAACCAATTCAACATAATTAAGATTTATAGACTTTTCACACAACAGCAGGATATAAACTCTATTCAAGTTCCCATAGACTATAAACTAGGAGACCCTGAAACATATCCAGGTGCAAAAATTTGATGGTCTAAAAGTATTGAAATCACACAGAGTTTGTTCTCTTATCACTGTGGAATAATGTTAGAGATAAATATCAAAAGATATTTGAAAAAAACCCACATAGTTTCAAATGCAATGTGACATTCCCCAAGAGAGATCTTTAACTTAGCCATTGAAAGCTTCAATAAAGATAGAAGACTGGAAAGCTGGAGGGTAATTGCAGAGAAGAAAGCATTTAATTGAGAAATTAAAATCAAAATGAAAAATTAACATCAGAGATACTGTAAAAATCCCATGTATTTGGAAATTAAATGTCCACTTTAAATGATAGGTGTATCCAAGAAGCCATAACAAGGAAATAGTAAATATTTGTAATAGAATAAAAATGAAAAGAAATTTCCCAGAATTTGTTGCATGCAGCTGAAATTACTCAACGCAGTTAAATACGATGTGGAGTCTCAAGTAAGATATGAAAAGAAATAATGGACACACATAAAATTCTGTGAAATTTGAACAAAATTTAGTTAATAATACTCTTGCTGTTGTTCAGTTGCTCAGTCATGTCTGACTCTTCGCGACCCCATGGACTACAGCATGCCAGGCTTCCCTGTCCATCACCATCTCCCAGAGCTTGTTCAAATTCACGTCCATCGAGTCAGTGATGCCATCCAACCATCTCATCCTCTGTGGTCCCCTTCTCCTCCTGCCCTCAGTCTTTCCCAGCATCAGAGTCTTTTCTAATGAGTCATCTCCTCGCATCAGGTGGCCAAAGTATTAGAGCTTCAACTTCAGCATTAGTCCTTCCAATGAATATTCAGGACTGATTTCCTTTAGGATGGACTGGTTGGATCTCCTTGCAGGCCCAAGGGACTCTCAAGACTCTTCTCTAATACCACAGTTCAAAAGCATCAATTCTTTGGTCCAACTCTCACATCCATACATAACTACTGGAAAAACCATAGCTTTGACTAGATGGATTTTTGTTTGCAAAGTGTTGTCTCTGCTTTTTAATATGCTGTCTAGGTTTGTCATAGCTTTTCTTCCAAGGAGCAAGAGCAAGGAGCAATCTTTTATTTTCATGGCTGCAGATACCATCTGAAGTGATTTTGGAGCCCAATAAAATAAAAGTCTTTCACTGTTTCCATTGTTTCCTCATCTATTTGCGATGAAATGATGGGACTAGATGCCATGATCTTCGTTTTTTGAATGTTGAGTTTTAAGCCAGATTTTTCACTCTCTTCTTTCACTTTCATCAAGAGGTTCTTAAGTTCCTCTTCACTTTCTGCCAGAATAGTGGTATCAGCTGCATACCTTAGATTATTGATGTTTCTCCTGGAAATCTTGATTCCAGCTTGTGCTTCATCCAGCCCGGTATTTCACATGATGTGCTCTGCATATAAGTTAAATAAGCAGGATAACAATACACAGCCTTCACATACTCCTTTCCAAATTTTGAACCAATCCATTGTTTCATGTCTGGTTCTAACTGTTGCTTCTTGACCTGCATACAGATTTCTCAGGAGGCAGGTGAGGTGGTATGGTATTCCCATCTCTTGAAGAATTTTCCACAGTTTGTTGTGATCCACACAGTCAAAGCCTTTAGCATAGCCAATAGAGCAGAAGCAGATGTTCTTCTGGAATTCTCTTGCTTTTTCTATGTACCAATGGATGTTGGCAATTTGGTCTTTCATTCTTCTGCCTTTTCTAAATCCAGCTTGAACATCTGGAAATTCTTGGTTCACATTCTGTTGAAGCCTGGCTTGGAGAATTTTGAGCATTACTTTGCTAGCGTGTGAAATGAGTGCTATTGTTCAGTAGTTTGAGCATTCTTTGGCATTGCCTTTCTTTGGGATTGGAATGAAAACTGACCTTTTCCAGTCCTGTGGCCACTGCTGAGTTTTCCAAATTTGCTGGTATATTGAGTGCAGCATTTTCACAGAATCATCTTTCAGGATTTGAAATAGCTCAACTGGAATTCCATCACCTCCACTAGCTTGGTTCATAATGATGCTTCCTAAGGCCCACTTGACTTTGCATTCCAGGATGTCCAGCTCTAAGTGAGTGGTCACACCATACAGGTTATCTGAGTCATTAAGATTTTTTTTTTTGCACAATTCTTCTGTGTATTCTTGCCACCTCTTATTAATATCTTCTGATTCTGTTAGGTTCATACTATTTCTGTCCTTTATTGAGCCCATCTTTGCATGAAATGTTCCCTTGGTATCACTAATTTTATTGAAGAGATCTCTAGTCTTTCCCATTCTATTGTTTTTCTTTGTTTCTTTGCATTATTCATTTAGGAAGGCTTTCTTTTCTCTCCTTGTTTTTCTTTGAACTCTGCATTCCAATGGGTATATCTTTTTTTAAATTGTTTATTTTAATTGAAGGCTAATTACATTACAATATCTTTCCTTTTCTCCTTTGCCTTTTGATTCTCTTCTTTTCTCAGCCATTTGTAAGGCCTCCTCAGACAACCATTTTGCCTTTTTGCATTTCTTTTTCTTGGGGATGGTTTTGGTCACCACCTCCTGTACAATGTTACGAACCTTTGTCCATAGTTCTTCAGGCACTCTGTCTGTCAGATCTAATCCCTTGAATCTATTTGTCACTTCTACTCTATAATTGTAAGGGATTTGATTTAGGTCATATCTGAATAGTCTAGTGGTTTTCCGTACTTTCTTCAATTTAAGTCTGAATTTTGCAATACCTTTATCATGATCTGAGCCACAGTCAGCTCCCAGTCTTGTTTTTGCTGACTGTATAGAGCTTCTCCATCTTTGGCTGCAAAGAGTGTAAACAATCTGATTTCTGTATTTACCACCTGGTAATGTCCATGTGTAGAATCATCTCTTGTGTTATTGGAAGAGGGTGTTTGTTATGACCAGTGCGTTCCCTTGGAAAAACTCTGCTAGCCTTTGCCCTGCTTCATTTTGTACTCCAAGAGCAAACTTGCTTGTTACTACAGGTATCTCTGGACTATACTAATACTATATCACTTGCTAGTTTTTTTTTTTTTTAACAACATAGCATTTCTTTATATTCTCAGAATTGGATTAGAAGTTTCAAGCCTCATTCAAAAAAGTTTTTTTAAAGATCATTAAGATAATAAACTTTCTAGACTTTTAGTTGTAAAACTAGATGCCAAAATACATGGAACTCTATCAGTTTTGAGTGAATATAAATTAGAAACCTAGCTTTCAAACTAAGTCAAACAAGTGGAATCAAAATGTTATAAAATTTTTTAGCTAAGCAAAAATTCATGTTTTCTAACTTATACATAATATTCATTTATATATATATATATATATGCATACAAAAGTTTTCCTATTAAACTTGAGAAAGAACATCAGGGGAAAAAGAAGAGAAATTGGAAAACAAACTAAATGAAATGGAAGCCAGTGAACAAGTCTTAAATCCATGTTATGAATTAAAAGAAGATCTACAGGAGACCAGCCAAATGATCACGTCAGGATAAAACATGAAACACACTAAAGCACAATCAGTTCGGTTCAGTTCAATTCAGTCGCTCAGTCGTGTCCAACTCTTTGCGACCCCATGAATCGCAGCACACCAGGCCTCTCTGTCCATCACCAACTTCCGGAGTTCACTCAGACTCACATCCATTGAGTCAGTGATGCCTCCAGCCATCTCATCCTCTGTTATCCCCTTCTCCTCCTGCCCCCAATCCCTCCCAGCATCAGAGTCTTTCCCAATGAATCAACTCTTCGCATGAGGTGGCCAAAGTACTGGAGTTTCAGCTTTAGCACCATTCCTTCCAGGACTGATGTCCTTTAGAATGGACTGGTTGAATCTCCTTGCAGTCCAAGGGACTCTCAAGAGTCTTCTCCAACACCACAGTTCAAAAGCATCAATTCTTTGGCGCTCAGCTTTCTTCACAGTCCAACTCTCACATCCATGCATGACCACAGGAAAAACCATAGCCTTGACTAGACGGACCTTTGTTGCCAAAGTAATGTCTCTGCTTTTGAATACGCTGTCTAGGTTGGTCATAACTGTCCTTCCAAGGAGTAAGCGTTTTTTAATTTCATGGCTGCAGTCACCATCTGCAGTGATTTTGAAGCCCCCCAAAATAAAGTCTATAATAATAAGCTAATTCCTATTTTTAAAGTATAATAAAAATGTTTTCTTTTATAGTTATCTGGAAAGCTATTGTTCAGAGATCCTGCCTGCATTCATCTCCCCTACTAGATAGAGCTGATAGCCTCAGAGTATTCTTAAGTTGTCATTACACAGACTTCTCTGGTGGTCTAGTGGTTGAGAACATTCCTGTTAATGCAGGGGACTCGGGTTTGATCCCTGATCTGGGAAAGTCCTATATGTCACAGGGCAATAAGGGCCCATGCGCTGCAACTGTGGAACTCGTGCTCAGAACCAGTGCTTCTCTCAAGAAAGCAGCCAGCACCGTGAGCAGCCTGCACGCCACAGCTAGAGAGTAGCCCCTGCTTGCCACTAGAGAAAGCCCATGCACAGCAACGAAGACCCAGAACAGCCAAAGCGAATAAATAAATAAATTCTAAAATGGTCATTACACCACTTACTGTGACTATATCATATATGTCTCATATATGTATATGCATATATATACTATATACAGATACCTTTCACATGTACCATTTAGTCAAGCCCTCAGAATAATCGTGTCATATCTTCTTCACTCCACTTTTGAAAGTAAAAACGTAACATCCATCCTTCACAATGTGAAAAATGATTCTGGATATGAGGGGAATGGGAAAGATCAGGGGTTAAAGAATGACTCAGGTTTCCCATTCCATCAGCCTTCCATTAATTCACTGATTGTCTGCTCAGTTTTTCTGCAGCTCTCCTTTAATTCCATTTACTTCAACTTTAAACAAAATTTTCAAATTACTTAGAAATGAATATATAGGTGTTTTCACAGTGGACCCTTCAGGTTCCAACTAATGATCACAACAGAAGGCTGGCTCTGCAAATTTCATCAGTTCCTTGTCACTTGTCCAGAAGCCTAAAAGGAAACAGGCTTCCTTTCAGGCCCATCTACCACAGCCACAGAACTATGTAATAACATGTCAAAATAATGGCTCAGAGACGCTTTGAAATTCTACAGTGCCTTCCAAAACTTCCAAGGAAGATGTAAGTTTAAAAAAAAAAACAAACCAACAATAAGTGTACTTTGTGGACACTCAATACTTTGAAAACTGAAAACAGTATATGGAGTTATAGTTGAGCATGATATTGAAAGATGGTATCATGATATTCTTCAACTATTCAATAGACTGAACCATTTTCCACATATGCTCATTATATCAGGGATCATTTTAGCTCTCAAAAAAGGTAAGCGTCTGCTTGTAATGAGAACATAAAGAACTCAATGACAATCTCAGTTTCTATACAGAAATGATGTTAATGGGCAGGAAATTTTTCCCATCAAAGGCCAAAGCTTTGCTGTTAAAGTTTTCAGATATTTTCTAACATGTAGTATAAAGGTTTTTGCATTATCTTTTTAAAATAAAAAAATACGTTAATTTTTTTTTTTTTTTTAAACCAAAGCCTGTACAAAACTGTAGCCCATCAGGCTCCTCTGCCTATGGAATTCTCCGGACAAGAATATTGGGGTGGGTTGTCATTCCCTTCTCCAAAGGATCCTCCCAACCCAGGTATCAAACCCGCACCTCTTGCATTGCAGGCAGATTCTTTACAGTCTGAGTCACCAGGGAAGCCCATAGCCAAAGCCACACACACAAGGAATTTCCTGACCAAAAATAAAAACATGTCTTTTTCTGAACATACATACTCATTGTAGAAATTGGAAAAGTACAAAAGAGAAAATAATCTTGATTTTTCATCTCCAAAGATTACTGCTTTTAATACTCTGATAAATTTTGTTTCAGGTTTTAAAACTTTTTCATCAGAAAACATTTTAGAAGAAAAGGCAAGTGTTGAAAAATTTTCAAGTTAAATAGGAATATTCAGTTTTACCTCCATGCAGGGATTATATTTTAGTGTAGCAGGAAGTGGTGTTCCACCCATCTGAAAACTCTTCTCAGCCAGACCATCAAAGATTGGAGCCAGAGGTATAAGCAGAGGTGGGGCAGAAAGAGCACACAGGCTAAATCAATCTGCCTGAATTTGAATCAACTTTCCATCAATTACCAGCTAAGTGACTTTAAGGAAGTCACTTAATCTTTCTGGCTCTCTTTCCCCATCTGTAATGTAACACATACCTCACACGTTGTTATTAGGATCAAATAAAAAAAGTTGTGTTGAAAGGCCTGGCACTTAATAGGCTTTCTATAAAAGTTAATCGAATCAGAAAACAACCTTGGGTCAGCATGTTCTGCCTTTTGCGTGTACTGGTTTTGTTGCCTGGCTACTTAGGCACTGTCATGGACACCACAGCACAGGAGAAACAAAATTTGTCTCTGACAGCTCATGTTCTAGAGTTAATACTTCACACTCAATCACATCCGGACAGGATGATACACTAATGTCTACAGTAGAATTATGGCCAAAGACTTGATATATAGAGTGTTGTTCTCCGGACAGAAAGAAATATAACCATAGCCTATACCTCAAATAGAGCTCTATTTTAAGAAAAGCAAAGCCTCTTAGGAATTTTCTCAAGACTTCTTTTTTTTTTTAATTCCAATTGAACTTAAAAAAAAATCTGCAGCTGCTAAAAAGAGCTAAAAAATATCTTTAAAATTTTTATTTAATAAAGCTTTTTCTGCCCCTTTAAAAGTCAACTTACTTCATAAAAAGTTAGTATATAATTTAAAAGATTTCTTATTTAAATATCATTTGCAACCAGCCCATATCTTTAACAAAATTTCCTATTTGTTGCTTTAACCTAAAATAGGGTAACTCTATAATTTATTATCCAGGATGAGATACTTGGGAGGGAAAGTACACTTCATTAATAATTATGCTGGGACCATGAAGCATAGTTAGGGATGGCTTTGAGAAAACCTGGACAGAAGGTCACTCTAACTTTCCAGAAAGATTGACTAGTCTGATTACTGGTATCTGAGAGTCCTGCAGAAGTGAGGCATCTGTTTAGATTTAGCAGAAGCATTTTGTAATTTTTTTCCCCCATGAAATGGGTTCAGTTCAGTTCAGTTCAGTCGCTCAGTTGTGTCTGACTCTTTGCGACCCCATGAATCGCAGCACGCCAGGCCTCCCTGTCCATCACCAACTCCCGGAGTTCACTCAGACTCACGTCCATCGAGTCGGTGATGCCATCCAGCCATCTCATCCTCTGTCGTCCCCTTCTCCTCCTGCCCCCAATCCCTCCCAGCATCAGAGTCTTTTCCAATGAGTCAACTCTTCGCACGAGGGGGCCAAAGTACTGGAGTTTCAGCTTTAGCATCATTCCTTCCAAAGAAATCCCAGGGCTGATCTCCTTCAGAATGGACTGGTTGGATCTCCTTGCAGTCCAAGGGACTCTCAAGAGTCTTCTCCAACACCACAGTTCGAAAGCATCAATTCTTTGGTGCTGAATGGAATGTTTGCATGTCATTTAAGCTTGAGCATTAACTGTTATATTAAGAAAAACTCTGTATACCTAAATTGTCCCCAAGTTTCAAAGAAGGAATAGATTTCCTGCATTGGTGTCCTGGACTTTGATCTAGTGTTTGCTAATGTATTAGCAATAGTACGTTAATTTTGTGATTATTAGATTTAAACCTCATTGTTTGGCACCTCCCTCGTCCTCCCCTATGAAGGGACACATTTTCTACAGGTCTGAGGATACATGATTAAAAGACAATTCTGGGCTTTTAGATAAACCTTGAGGGGAAACAGAACTACCTCTGTATATATTAGATTTTATAGATATTTCTGTTTAAATATTACTCACAGAATATACAGAATGTATGTGAGTCTGTATAAATATAATAAGTATAAATAAAATTAGATTTATCATTTAGGTATACTGGGAATTTTGCTAATACCGTGAATGTTCTTTCTGCCAAGTAATTTTCTAAATAACATAATACAAATATCTATAGCAATTATTATAACTAATTCACAGTTACTTAAAATGTTTTGATAATGGCATCTTGCCTTTTTTAGGGCTCAGACAAGGTCTATTTATTTTATGTTTGTCCTTTTCAAGCTTTCTATGCTCACTTTGAAAATTCATCATAAAATACATTATTGGAGACACTAAAAGGTTTAGAGAAAAGAACGAATGATTGGATTTTGACAGCGATTAGCATTATTTTTGTTGAAAGTCAGCTACTACATAATATTTAACACATTTATCCCCAACTGCATTTGTAAATTTATTTTTCTCTTATTTTTTGTATGACATTCATTTTATAACCCAAGTAGTATTTTTGAACCATTTTCTACATGCTGAGCATGATTATCACTGTGACAATGAATAAGACATGTGTCCTGTTCCAAGGCAAGCACTATCCCCTTCTCATTTTTGTTATTTAGAGAAAGGTGACAGGGTAAAGATTATATTTTGGATGGTAGGTGTCCAGGGTTCAGGAAAAAAATGTGCAAAATATGCAAATTCTGAAATGATTTTGAAGTCTAGCTATTTAAAAGGTCAAGAAAAGTGTTTTCTTCTCAAGAGCTGATAGAGATGGAGGAAAATCTGCCAACCAGGGAGGTTCAATTTGGTCATGCATTCATTAACTTCTCCACACACAGCCACTCCACACAGACAAGAGAAGGTATTAAATTTACTGAATGTTCTGGGCGATGTCAGGATGAATGCATTTCCCAAGGGGGAAACCCCATTATCCACTAATACTCAATTATTTCTCTTTATCCATCTATTAAAAGAAGGTTTAGATAAACAGTCTTTGAAAAATACACTTATTTACCTTTTTCATGAATGTTAGATTGTACAAAATTTCATTTTGGAGTGAAAGATCTTTACTACAAAGGTGCTTATAAAACACCAATTTCATGTAACAGATCGATTATGAATTTAGATATTTCATTTATAAAGAACCACTGACTGAGAATGGTTAGTAATTCATACTCTTCCCATGAAGACAAAAGAAATCTTGCAGAAATTCATCAAATTAGTAAATATTTGGCTAATTATTATTATCTAAAGTTGATTTAAATAATATCTATTAAATATCTGCAGCTCAATGTTTAAATCCATAGATAAACTCACTGAAACTGACTAGGGCATTGAAAACCATCATAAGCCAAGTAGGAATAGAACAAATTGTCATTTCTACTATTTTAGAGAGTCAAGGATAGAAACAATATGAAAAATAAACATAAAAATAATTTAAATGACCACAAAAATAAAATAGGAAGATACATTGTGTGAAATGTCAGTAAGTATTATGAACTGGAGAAAGTAGGAAAATATCCATATTAAATTAGCATATCCTCAGGTAACTGCCTTAAGTGTTATAACTTGGGTTCCTTCAGCTTTTCAGATAAAAGCAGGTCATAAATGAGTCTTTGCATCCAAGCAACAAAGTCTAGCATCTGTAACTCCTTCCTTGTCACTCATATACACCAACACTATAATAGACAAATTGATAAGCTTACTTGTTATATTGATGGTTAGAGAGTGACTATCAACTTATAATAATTTACCTGGGAAGGACTGTTCATTAGGGAAGCAAGGACTTTGTCCAGAGGAGTCAGATCCTTCCTTCCTAAAGCTGTTCAGTGTGGGAGTTCCTTGTGTGTTACCAAAGAATGGCATATTTCTCCTTTCTCAAGAAGTTGAAAAATGGACTTGAAAGTCAGATAGTGATTAAACTATCTACTGAAATTGCATTAAATTTATGCTGTGCTCAGTTGTATCTGACTCTTTGTGACCCTTTGGACTTAGCCCCCAGGTTCCTCTGTCTATAGCATTTTTCAGGCAAGGATATTGGAGTAGGTAGCCATTCCCTTCTCCAGGGAATCTTCGTGACCCAGAGTTTGAACCTATGTCTCCTGTAGCTCTTGCATTGCAGGCAGACTCTTTACCTGCTACGCCACTGGGAAGCCCTTCATTAAAACTAGATGAGAGCATTCTCTTGGGCCCAAGAATGAAAATATGCCTCTAATTCTTCCTTCTCTGCAGCCCAGCTATTCACCCAGTTGTGGGGCCAAGTATCTGTAGGCTTCATCTCATCAGGACAAGCCTTCCCTTCTTCCTTCATTTGGAGGAAGTGAAACATGTGAACTCCTAATGGGAGCCAAGAGAAGATCAGAAGGAAAGATGACAGAAAGACAAGTGAAACACGAGCCCCACATTTTACACTTTAATTTTTCTTGACATAAACCAGTATAATTCTTGGGCTTTTGCTAACACACCAGCTAGATAAATAAATCATCCTCTGTAAGAAAAGGAGCTGGTCCTGTCTCACCCTTCACAGAGAGCTGAAGTCACTGGTGAACAGGTGGGGAAGAATGAGAAGGAATTATGGTCAACCTTACAGAAGTTGAGAAAAAATAAGATCTTTGGGTTTTCCAGGTAGCACTAGTGGTAAAGAACCCACCTGCCTGTGCAGGAGACATGAGAGACATGGGTTTGATCCCTGGGTCAGGAAGATCCTCTGGAGAAGGAAATGGGAACCCACTCCAGTATTCTTGCCTGGAGAATCCCATGGACAGAGGAGCCTGGTGGACTACAGTCCATGGAGTCGCAGAGAGTAGGATACAATTAAAGCGACGTAGCAGTATGCAAACTAAAGGCAATAAGAGACAAAAACTTCTTCAACTACCTTTGTCTAGGTTATATTACTTTCTCTAGCTACACACACACACACACACACACACACACACAGGCCCACTCATCCTGTTACAAAGTCATATTTTACTTTCCTGTTACTTAAATGCTTCATATGTCTGTCATCTTTCTCCAGTTACAGATTATAAATTCCAAAAAGAAGACAGTATAGTGCAGCAAAAGCATATGGGCTTTAGGTTCCCAGATATTTGAGTATAAATTCCAGTTCTGCAATTTACCAGGTATAGAACCTGGTGGCTCAGTGGTAAAGAATCTGCCTGCAATGCAGGAGATGCAAAAGATGTGGGTTCGATCCCTGGGTCAGGAAGATCCCTTAGAGAAGGAAATGGAAACCCACTCCCATATTCCTGCCTGGAAAATTCCACAGACAGGGAAGCCTGGCGGGCTATAGTGCATAGGGTCACAAATAGTCTGACACAACTGAGTGAGTGACTGAGCACTGAGCTGAGTACATGACTTTGGCTAAGTTATTAACTCTTTTGAGGCTTGCCTCTTTATCTATAAAATCTATCTATCTATATAAAGGTATAACTCCTAGGATGGGGCATACAAATAATAATTCACATAAAATATCTGTTAAGTGTATAATAGACACATTGACATTTGCATTTTTGCCCCATAAAAGGCATTTGTTATCTCTTGAATTCTGTATGTAGCACGGTTTTCTGCACTTTATCAGGGATGTAAAATGACAATGAATATTAAGTTCCAGCTGACCTGTCTTGAGAGCCACTACTGAACAGATACTATTTTTATATGAATGATTTTGGCATAGCTGTATATTTTTAGTGTTTGAATACTCCAGTCTTGGGAATTAGGAATACTCTGCTTTACAAATTAGATGTATTTCATAAAATTATGCAAGCACATTTGTAGTTAATTGTTCTTAAGAATAATGGAAGGCTTATGACAAAGGGTACAATGTTTCAGTGATGAAAGATGACTAAGATCAAGAGATCTAATGTAGAACATGTGATGATAGTTAGCAATATTGTAATAAATACTTGAGATTTGCTAACAGGGTGGATCCGAAGTGTTCTCACTACCACAAAAAAAGAAAAAAGGATGTTTATCAAAACATCAAGCTGTACACTTTCAAGATGTACCATTTTTATTTGTCAATTATATTTCAGTAAAGTAAAAAAAATTATATTTGGTCAATCATGTTTACCAGTATTTGTAGATTTGATATGTAACTCACCAAGAGTTATGGTACGTTTGAAGTGGAGGTGGCCAGAGTAATATGGAGGAAATGGTTCAACACTAAATTGAAATATACAAGAATTAAATGTGTTCATTATTATGTTAGGGCTTCCCTTATAGCTCAGTTGGTAAAGAATCCACCTGCAATGCAGGAAACCCCAATTTGATTCCTGGGTCAGAAAGATCCGCTGCAGAAGGGATGGGCTGCCCACTCCAGTACTCTTGGGCTTCCCTTATGGTTCAGCTGGTAAAGAATCCACCTACAACGCAGGAGACTTGGGTTCGATTCCTGGGTTGGGAAGATCCCCTGGAGAAGGGAAAGCCTGGAAAATTCCACAGACTGTATAACCCATGGGGTTGCAAAGAGTCAGACACGACTGAGTGACTTTCACTTACTTATTATTGTTAAGGAAATAGATCAAATAGGATATCATTTTAATGTTCCACACAATGCAAACAATTCTCTGTTAATATATTCTGGTCAGTATATGTCAAACAAGTTTCTGCCTTAAGTAAATTTTGCTGTGTTCTTCATAGGCAAATAAACTCTTAATGGAAATGCATACTATTACTTTGGTTTTTCAAATACTCATGGAATATTGTGATTATTTTGCAAAGATGTCACAGATAGAACTGGATTCTGTTCTTTCTGTTGGTTTCTGTGGAATGGAAAATACTAAACTAAAATAAGGCAGCTCTTAATCCTCTATGAATAACACAGCATCTTTTCCTTTAATGAAAGATAATTTATTAGAAACTGTTAAATGTTTGTAGACAAATGGAAATTTTGAGTTATTAATTGATCTTATAATGCAATGTTCAAGTCTGCTTTGAAAAATGGACATAAAATTTAGTTTTAGCTTCTTAACAGTTATAAAGCAAAAACATATCATTTATATATCATAAGTATTTTCCTCTAGCTTCATTAATTCTTAGATCTTCTTGTATGAGAATTGAGCCCAGTAATATGTCATGCAGGAATTTGACAGCTAAAGTTGATAGACTTAGGCTAAATATTTCTCAATAGTGAGGTAGTTAAATACAATATGGTATACACTTATAACGGAATGCTATTTAGTTATTGACATTATAAAGTGGTTATACCCACATAGATAACTTTTTAAAGTTTTATTTAAATATTATTCAAATTGAATAAAATTCTTCATGTATGAATTAAAATTTACATTTACAACAATATTAATGAAACCCCATGTCATCTCTGGTTCATACTCTTTCACTGTTTTAAAATTTAAACACACACAAAAAAACTCTCCAAATTGTCATATAAAGTAACAGAATGGAATTAATTCAAGTTGTATTTCCTCATCTTTATGATGTAATCTGGGGCTTCTCTGGTGGCTCTCAGATGGTAAAGAATCGCCTGCAATGTAGGAGACATGGGCTTGATACCTGAGTCAGGAAGATCCTCTGAAGAAGGGAATGGCTACCCTCTCCAGTATTCTTGCCTGGAGAATTCCTGTATAATTATAATTCATCTACGCATTGATAACATTAACAAAATATAAGACTTTATATTTTATATAAATTTATATACTATATATTAATATTATGTATTTACAAAATATATACTATAAACATGAATATACTTATAACATCCTTGTTCATTTCTAATCTACTGTTTAAAAGCAGGAATATAGGGTGCCATGAAGACTGGAGATATAATCGGTACCCAAAGCAAGTTTGAATAATTCCTTAAATAATTCTGAACCATCACAAACAGATTCTTGAATACAGTGTGTGCCTTTGAGTCTGTGGGTATTGGGATTGACTGTTAGGGAGTTCTCTGAACTTGTGTGTAAAATACAATACTTATCAAAATATAAATAATAAAAATATTCTAATTTGAGGCTTTTAATATATTACTAAAACCCAACAGTAACAAAAGCAATTTAGAAACTAGATCAACAAAAGACTTTTTTCCTAGAAAGAATATTTTATCACTGATTTTTAAAAACTGCTAGTGGATGGTGTTAACAAAAGTAAGATGAATCTTAACTTGATTTTATTATTTAGATTTTTTTTTACAGATGGTGCCTAATCTTTTTTTAATTGAAATACAACTGACACATAACATTTTATAAGTTCAAGGTGTACATGTTGACCTGAAACATTTATACAAGCAACATGATTACCATCATAGTTAACTGACACCTCCATCACCTCACATAATTATCATTTCTCTTTTGTGGCGAGGACATTTAGATCCAGGCTCCCAGTAACTTTGAAGTACATAATATAGTACTGTTCACTATCATTGCTACACTGAGCATTAGATTTCCAGAACCCATCATCATCCAGCTAAGACCTAATTTTACTGTCTATATCTAGGGTGGACTCTCACCTGCCTGGCTTGCCAAGCCACTATTGAATAATTAACAAAATATTTTTTTACCAGTTGAACGTGGTCAAAATAGCCAAAGAGATACTATTAACATTCATCACTGGCCTTGAAAAGAAGTAGGTTAAACTACCTGCAATGGCTAAAATGACTAACCTGATTCTCATATTTGTAAAGAACTGCCTCCTCTGTTATGAACAATAGGTTGATTGGTCCCAAGTAAAAGGAGTAGAGAGAATGGGATGCTTCTCAACTCTCCTTTTGACCTCTCCTCTCTTCTCAGCAGTAAAACAATGTTTGGTCATTAAAACAGATAGCTGCAATGTGTTTAGTACAACGACTGGCCCAAAGTGAATTCTCAAGCAGTCCTTACCATTACTATCAAGGGCTCATCCCACATACAGCCTAGGGACAGACCGTGTGGTGTCAACAATAGCTGTTCCTCTCCTTTATGCCTTACTCTTAGAACCTTGCATTCAGGTCTCAGATCACCCTCTGCTTCAGAGTAACTTGAACCCCTCTCCACCTTTAGGGGGCAACTCTTGATTCCAAAGGTCAAATTAAGATTGCCCCATTTCCCCTTTTAGCGCTTGTTTTAGAAACAGGCATATGAAGCAATTCTGGCCAATGTGATATGCAATCTTATAAAGGAAGCTGGGAACGTTCCACCAAGTGGGGTGGTGGTGGGAGGTGGGGATGGAAGAACAGACTATCTTCTAGTTTTTTGACATTTGGTGGGAATGTTATGGTTTGCTTATGCAGCCATTTGAAAAGTATCGTGGTCTGGCATGGACAGAGGGTATATCAAGTCAATGGGGTTGGCAGTGTGGCAATGGGGAAAGGATTTGGGTTTTTGTTGGCATCCTTGAACAACTGAATCAGACATCCCTGGAACTTCTTGACCTCTGAACTCTGGGCCAATAGTGTGTGCATTCGTTCTATTTTATTCAAAAGTATCTATGAACTGATATGTCTCTCACTTTCCTAAATATACGATTTCCAAATGTGTTCCAAAAATGGACCAACGAATTAGAAGCTTCAAAGATGGACTCACTTGTAGCCCTTCCATTATGGCAGCTGAAATAGTAACCATTTCTGATTCTTAGTAACCTTCTATGCAATGGCACCCCACTCTAGTACTCTTACCTGGCAAATCCCATGGACGGAGGAACCTGGTGGGCTGCAGTCCATGGGGTTGCTAAGAGTCGGACGTGACTAAGTGACTTCACTTTCACTTTTTACTTTCATGTATTGGAGAAGGAAATGGCAACCCACTCCAGTGTTCTTGCCTAGAGAATCCCAGGGACGGGGGAGCCTGTTGGGCTGCCGTCTATGGGATTGCAGAGTCGGACACGACTGAAGTGACTTAGCTGACTTAGCTGATACATAGTAAATGGTTAACGATATAAAAGTGTTCTATAATAATCACTTTTGGTTGTGGAAGGTTTTAGTGAAAAATATCTGCATTCTCAAACCATACGGAAACTTTTGGAATGCTATCCACTGCCACCCCATCTTCATAATCTCTCAAGGAGCCTTTGTGTTTACTTATTTCACAATCACAATGGGTATTCATAGATTAGGAACACTTTTCTCCTAATTCATTCAAAGTAGCTAATAGTCACAGTTCTATACAATAGTGGCTATCCTTCTCACATTATTTATCACCATTAAAATCACTTACATATTCATCTTTGGAAGCTAGCATTCATAAGATAGTACATACTACCATACTAATTTACTGAGTCTAGTCTAGAAAAAACAGCATCACTATTAGCATCATACTTTTTCTATTATTCAAAAATTATAGAAGTTTCCAGAACTGTCTTTTCCAAGTCTGAAATTCCTCAAAGTATACAGATCAACATTTAGGTTCCTAGAAACTTGAAGTAAATTAAACATGGAAGCAACCCAGTAAAATGACTATAATCCAATGTCAACAAACCAATACATGTGGCTCCTCACGTGTCTTATTAACATTAATATAGACTGGCTGTTAACATAATTTTCTATTACATTTAGATACAGGAAAGTCTTTAAAAAGCTAATTTTGAACAGAACAACAGAAACAATCAAGGTAGAAGCCTAAAAGGAAATCTGTCATCATATAAAAGCTCATGCTGCCTTTTCTTGCCCATAAGACAGTTTAAAAATCATCTTTTAGTAAAACGAAGACAACTTAAAGATTGGTTTATTTATTTATTCAACAAATACTTATTAAATGGCTACCGTGTTCCCAGAGCTTCCCAAATGGCTCAGTGATCAAGAATCTGCCTGCCAATGCAGGAGACATCAGACACTTGGGTTCGATCCCTGGGTCAGGAAGATCCTCTGGAGGAGGGCATGGCAACCCACTCTAGTATTCTTGCCTGGAGAATCCCATGGACAGAGGAGCCTGGCAGGCTACAGTCCATAGGGTCGCAAAGAGTCGGACACGACTGAAGTGACTTAGCATGCACACACCATGTGTCCGCTACTATTCTAAATTCTGCAGATATAGTAGTTAAAAAAGTATCTGCCTTCATTGGAGAATGATTAACTTTTAGTGGAAGAAACAAAAAAATAGACAAATAAGTAAAATAGCTAATAAATATATATGTCAGGGGATAATAAGCGCTATGAAAGAAAAATTCTGATGAATAGATTCAGCATGCAATATGTTGGCTTGCTCTTTAAACTTTAAGAGATTTAGAAAATGTCTACTCATTTCTGTTCTATCACTATATTAATGTTATAGTTGGAAAAGAAAAAATATTAAATATCTAACTGCCTTCTGGCCCATCTATCAACAGTAACTGCCTCTTTTGACCTATTAGAGAATAAACATCTTTGACACAAGCTACAGCCAATACTGATTGAAAATAATTGATAAAGTCACAGCCAATACTGATTGAGGTACTGTTTTTCTGACATCAGATCAGATCAGTTGCAGAGGAATTGTTTGTGTGTGTGTGAACACTGAAGTGAATGTACAAAAATATCTGTTTGTTGTTGTTCTGTAGAAATAGAAATAAGTATCAGGGATATAGTTAAAGAGTCAAATATATCCAGTTTTAATCTCAGTCAAGGTGTTTATAATCTGATTAGCTATTCTGTGATGTAACCTAAAAGAAAGTGAAGTCGCTCAGTCCTGTCCAACTCTTTGGGACCCCATGGACTGTAGCCTACTAGGCTCCTCTCTCCACGGGATTCTCCAGGCAAGAATACTGGAGTGGGTTGCCATCTCCTTCTCCAGGGGAGCTTCCCAACCCAGGGATCAAACCCGGGTCTCCCGCATTGCAGGCAGACACTTAAACCTCTGAGCCAACAGGAAAGCCCTGATGTAACCTAAAGGGAACACATTAAGTCAAGACTCTGAATTTCAAACAATGAATCCTGTTTTACTTTTACCAGTAAATCATGAAATGTTTTAATCTTGTGTATATAGAAATAAAATTTAGAACTTTATCTTCAGTCAGTCAGTCACTCAGTTCAGTCGCTCAGTCGTGTCCGACTCTTTGCGACTCCATGAATCGCAGCATGCCAGGCCTCCCTGTCCATCACCAACTCCTGGAGTTCACCCAGACTCACGTCCATCGAGTCACTGATGCCATCCAGCCATCTCATCCTCTGTCATCCCCTTCTCCTCCTGCCCCAATCCCTCCCAGCATCAGAGTCTTTTCCAATGAGTCAACTCTTCGCATGAGGTGGCCAAAGTACTGGAGTTTCAGCTTTAGCATCATTCCTTCCAAAGAAATCCCAGGGCTGATCTCCTTCAGAATGGACTGGTTGGATCTCCTTGCAGTCCAAGGGACTCTCAAGAGTCTTCTCCAACACCACAGTTCAAAAGCATCAATTCTTCGGCGCTCAGCCTTCTTCACAGTCCAACTCTCACATCCATACATGACCACAGGAAAAACCATAGCCTTGACTAAATGGACCTTTGTTGCCAAAGTAATGTCTCTGCTTTTGAATATGCTATCTAGGTTGGTCATAACTTTCCTTCCAAGGAGTAAGCGTCTTTTAATTTCATGGCTGCAATCACCATCTGCAGTGATTTTGGAGCCCAGAAAAATAAAGTCTGACACTGTTTCCACTATTTCCCCATCTATTTCCCATGAAGTGATGGAACCAGATGCCATGATCTTCGTTTTCTGAATGTTGAGCTTTAAGCTAACTTTTTCAGTCTCCTCTTTCACTTTCATCAAGAGGCTTTTTAGTTCCTCTTCCCTTTCTGCCATAAGGGTGGTGTCATCTGCATATCTGAGGTTATTGATATTTCTCCCGGCAATCTTGATTCCAGCTTGTGCTTCTTCCAGTCCAGCGTTTCTCATGATGTACTCTGCATAGAAGTTAAATAAGCAGGGTGACAATATACAGCCTTGATGTACTCCTTTTCCTATTTGGAACCAGTCTGTTGTTCCATGTCCAGTTCTAACTGTTGCTTCCTGATCTGCTTACAGGTTTCTCAAGAGGCAGGTCAAGTGGTCTGGTATTCCCATCTCTTTCAGAATTTTCCACAGTTTCTTGTGATCCACACAGTCAAAGGCTTTGGCATAGTCAATAAAGGAGAAATATATGTTTTTCTGGAACTCCCTTGCTTTTTTGATGAACCAGCGGATGTTGGCAATTTGGTCTCTGGTTCCTCTGCCTTTTCTAAAACCAGCTTGAACATCTGGAAGTTCATGGTTCACGTATTGCTGAAGCCTGGCTTGGAGAATTTTAAGCATTACTTTACTAACGTGAGATGACTGCAATTGTGCGGTAGTTTGCGCATTCTTTGGCATTGCCTTTCTTTGGGATTGGAATGAAAACTGACCTTTTCCAGTCCTGTGGCCATTGCTGAATTTTCCAAATTTGCTGGCATATTGAGTTCAGCACTTTCACAGTGTCATCTTTCAGGATTTGAAATAGCTCAACTGGAATTCCATGACCTCCACTAGCTTTGTTGTAGTGATGCTTTCTAAGGCCCACTTGACTTCACATTTCAGGATGTCTGGCTCTAGGTCAGTGATCACACCATCATGATTATCTGGGTCATGAAGATCTTTTTTGTACAGTTCTTGTGTGTATTCTTGCCACCTCTTCTTAATATCTTCTGTTCCTGTTAGGTCCATACCATTTCTGTCCTTTATCGAGCCCACCTTTGCATGAAATGTTCCCTTGGTATCTCTAATTTTCTTGAAGAGATCTCTAGTCTTTCCCATTCTGTTGTTTTCCTCTATTTCTTTGCATTGATCGCTGAGGAAGACTTTCTTATCTCTCCTTGCTATTCTTTGGAATTCTGCATTCAGATGCTTATATCTTTCCTTTTCTCCTTTGCTTTTCGCTTCTCTTCTTTTCACAGCTATTTAGCATGGGCGGCTGCGACCGGTGCATTTAGCGCAGCCGAGAGGAGCTACCCCACGTCCGAGGTCGGGGGCAGAAGCACGGAGGACCCCATGCCCGAGAGGAGGTGGCCAAGAGGAGTTACCCCACGTCCGAGGTCAGGGGCAGCGGCCGAGAGTGCCAGGCTGCGACGGCGCAGGAACAGCAGAGAGGAGCTACCCCACGCCCAAGGTCAGGGGCGGTAGCTGGGAGGAGCTACCCTGCATCCGAGGTCAGGGGTGGTGGTCAAGAGGAGCTACCCTGTGTCCGAGGCCACGGGCAGTGTCTGGGAGGACCTACCCCATGCCCGAGGCCAGGGGCAGCAGCCCAGAGGACCTACCCTACACCCAAAGCCAGGGGCTGCGGCCGGGAGAAGCAAACCCATCTCCAAAAAGCGGTGGCTGCACTGGTGCAGGAGGGCCTAGAGGAGCTATCCCACGTTCAAGGTCAGAAGGGTCAGTGGTAAGGAGATACCCCTCGTCCAAGGTAAGGAGCAGCAGCTGCACTTTGCTGGAGCAGCCCTGAAGAGATACCCCATGTCCAAAGTAAGAGAAACCCAAGTAAGAAGGTAGGTGTTGCAAGAGGGCATCAGAGGGCAGACACACTGAAACCATAATCACAGAAAACTAATCAATCTAATCACACTAGGACCACAGCCTTGTCTAACTCAGTGAAACTAGGCCAAGCCCATGGGGCCACCCAAGATGGGCGCGTCATGGTGGAGAGAATGTGGTCTGACAGAATGTGGTCCACTGGAGAAGGGAATGGTAAACCACTTCAGTATTCTTGCCTTGAGAACCCCATGAACAGAATGAAAAGGCAAAATGATAGGATACTGAAAGAGGAACTCCCCAGGTCAGTAGGTGCCCAATATGCTACTGGAGATCAGTAGAGAAATAACTCCAGAAAGAATGAAGGGATGGAGCCAAAGCAAAAACAATACCCAGTTGTGGATGTGACTGGTGATAGAAGCGAGGTCCGATGCTGTAAAGAGCAATATTGCATAGGAACTTGGAATGTCAGGTCCATGAATCAAGGCAAATTGGAAGTGGTCAAACAAGAGATGGCAAGAGTGAACGTCGACATTCTAGGAATCAGCAAACTAAAATGGACTGGAATGGGTGAATTTAACTCAGATGACCATTATATCTACTACTGTGGGCAGGAATCCCTCAGAAGAAATGGAGTAGCCATCATGGTCAACTAAAGACTCCAAAATGCAGTACTTGGATGCAATCTCAAAAACGACAGAATGATCTCTGTTCATTTCCAAGGCAAACCATTCAATATCACAATAAATACAAGTCTATGCCCCAACCAGTAATGCTGAAGAAGCTGAAGTTGAACGGTTCTATGAAGACCTACAAGACCTTTTAGAACTAACACCCAAAAAAGATGTCCTTTTCATTATAGGGGACTGGAATGCAAAAGTAGGAAGTCAAGAAACATCTGGAGTAACAGGCAAATTTGGCCTTGGATGAAGCAGGGCAAAGACTAATAGAGTTTTGCCAAGAAAATGCACTGGTCATAGCAAACACCCTCTTCCAACAACACAAGAGAAGACTCTATACATGGACATCACCAGATGGTCAACACCGAAATCAGATTGATTATGTTTCTTTGCAGCCAAAGATGGAGAAGCTCTATACAGTCAGCAAAAACAAGACCGGGAGCTGACTGTGGCTCAGATCATGAACTCCTTATTGCCAAATTCAGACTGAAATTGAAGAAAGTAGGGAAAACCACTAGACCATTCAGGTATGACCTAAATCAAATCCCTTATGATTATACAGTGGAAGTGAGAAATAGATTTAAGGGACTAGATCTGATAGATAGAGTGCCTGATGAACTATGGATGGAGGTTCGTGACATTGTACAGGAGACAGGGATCAAGACCATCCCCATGGAAAAGAAATGCAAAAAAGAAAATGGCTGTCTGGGGAGGCCTTACAAATAGCTGTGAACTTTATCTTAGTACCTGGAAATTTTCAATTTACATTCTTAAATATACTTGACAGCCCCTATTAACTTTCAAAAGTTAAAGACTTAGTTTCATCTCCGTTTTGTGAAACTGTACTTCCACGCTGATCAGTGTTGTCCTGCGGTCAGCTGTAGTTTAAGACTACGAGTGAACAGAGAAGAACAGTGAAACCAAGACTGCCCTGTTGCGTCCGACTCTTTGCGGCCCCGTGGACTGTAGCCCACCAGGCTCCTCTCCCTCTGCGGATTCTCCAGGCAAGAATTCTGGAGTGGGTTGCCATGGCCTCCTCCAGGGCATCTTGCCAATCCAGGAATAGAACCGGGGTCTCCTGCACTGCAGATGGATTCTTTATAAGCTGAGTTACTAGGAAGCCCGAAACGAAGACTAAGATTTTTTAAAAATATGACTGAATTTGCATAATTTCCCCTTGACTTTTTTTCTTTATTATGGTCTATTTTCAATGACAACTCTTCAATGAGACTAGAAGTTCACTGCTACGGAAACTATAAATCCAGAATACAGACCATTAATTACATTTTCATACGTGAAGTAAGGCTCGTATGTAAAACATTGTTATAACCCTAGCAGCATATAACTAGTCTATAAAAATACTAGGAGATTGATCATTAAGGACTATATCAGTATGAAATGATTTCTGCATGAATTAGAAATACCGAAAATCCCATGGATGGAGGAGCCTGGTAGGCTGCAGTCCATGGGACCGCTAAGAGTCGGACACGACTGAGCGACTTCACTTTCACTTTTTACTTTCATGCATTGGAGGAGGAAATGGCAACCCACTCCAGTGTTCTTGTCTGGAGAATCCCAGGGATGGCGGGGCCTGGTGGGCTGCTGTCTATGGGGTCACACAGAGTCGGACACGACTGAAGCGACTTAGCAGCAGCAGCAGCAGGGTCAGACATGACTGAGCAACTTCACTTTCACTTTTCACTTTCATGCATTGGAGAAGAAAATGGCAACCCACTCCAGTGTTCTTGCCCAGGGACGAGGGAGCCTGGTGGGCTGCTGTCTATGGGTTGCACAGAGTTGGACACAACTGAAGCAACTTAGCAGCAGCAGCAGCAGGAAGTTCTTAGCATTTGCACTAGAACTGGAATTATTTCCATAGGGCCCCATATTAATTTTACAGTGTGATATTTTATAACAAAACTATGTTGACCACAACCACTGAGCTATGCTAATATTAAGAAACTAATTTTTTAGAAGAAACTGACTTTTTAAAACACATATACTCCAGGGAAAAACATACAACCTTTTTGAAATCTACTTCGGTAACTTTCCTCCATAGTTGGGTACCTATTGGTGACAACATTTTGCTAAGTCAACATTTTGTAAATATATACACACAGGGCTTGCCTCATAGCTAAGTGGGTAAAGAACCTGCCTGCAATGCAAGAGACCTGGGTTCAATCCCTGGATCGGGAAGATCCTCTGGAGAAGGAAGTGGCAAACCACTCCAGCATTCTTGCCTGGGGAATCCCATGGACAGAGGAGTCTGGTGGGCTACAGTCCATGGGGTCGCAGACAGTTGGACATGACCTAGCGACTATACAACCAAACCGCCACATGCATACAACACATATACATATGCATATATAAATTCAATATAAGGTTAAAAAAATTTTTTTTCATCAGGGAGGATTATCCTCTTGTATTAATTAGCGAAGCAGCCAGCCTCTAAGAAATTCCCAAACAATTCCCACCTCTGGATATTCATACCTTTGTAAAATTCCCTCTCGGGAACTGACTACTTAATCTGCAGGGTTCTGTGCGATATGAGAATATAGTGCCCCACATAGAAAAAAAAATACCATTAAAGGTGATAAAATATAATGCTTTTTCCATTTTTATCCAAGGACATGCTCTCAATTTGCCATGCCATTTTTTTATTTGCTATTCATTGTCAACCATATTATTTATGTGTATGTGTGAAATATTTGCAGATTGTCTCTTCAGACATCACTTACAAAACATAAATTCAGATAAAATTATTAAGCTTTTCAGGATGTCATTCAGATCAGATCAGTCGCTCAGTTGTGTCCGACTCTTTGCGACCTCATGAATCGCAGCACGCCAGCCCTCCCTGTCCATCACCAACTCCCGGAGTTCACTGAGACTCACGTCCATCAGAGTGTTAAACCAAATGTGCCCTTCTGGGCATGGGACTCCCTACAGCTACACACATTGCAAGTTCAGGAAGCCAGTCTTTCCTTATAAACATTATACCAGGGATGATTTGATCATGGGAAACGTCAGCACCCATAATGCATAAACCAATTTCTAAAAGCAAATCATATGTGTGTGTGTGTGTATCCTATTGGTTCTGTTTCCCTGGAGAACCCTGACAATACATTGCCTTTTGATGACTCCCAGAAGGAGAGGTAGAAAATGATGGTAAGTAGCCATATTGGTACCAGATCCAGCATCATGAGATTAATGCTCTGGCAACCTCATGGAGAATGAATGAAAGGGACCAGAGTACATGTGGCTAAACCAATAAGGAAGATACCTACTTCAGTAGTAAGCATCACCCACTCCAGCTGGGTGATGGTAGCAGCTTAGTTCAGAATAGTATCCATACATCAAAATGAAAGTTTAAGCCTACTGTTTAGCACATGGAACTCCATTCAATGTTATGTGGCAGCCTGGATGGGAGGGAAGTATGGGGGAGAATGGATACATATTTATGTATGGCTGAGTCCCTTCACTGTTCAGCTGAAACTATGACAACATCATCAATCAGCTATCAGTTCAGTTCAGTTGTTCAGTTTACTCAAACTCATGTCCATTGAGTTGGTGATGCCATCCAACCATCTCACCCTTTTTCGTCCCCTTCTCCTGCCTTCAATCTTTCCCAGCATCAGGATCTTTTCCAATGAGTCATTTCTTTGCAACAGTTGGCCAGATTATTGAAGTTTCAGCTTCAACATCAGTCCTTCCAATGAATATTCAGGACTGATTTCCTTTAGGATGGACTGGTTGGATCTCCTTACAATCCAAGGGACTCTCAAAGAGTCTTCTCTAACACCACAGTTCTATAGCCTCAGTTCTTCTGTGCTCAGCTTTCTTTATAGTCCAACTCTCACATCCATACATGACTACTAGAAAACCATAGCCTTGACTAGACAGACCTTTGTTGGCAAGATAATGTCTCTGCTTTTCAATATGCTATCTAGGTTGGTCATAACTTTCCTTCCAAGGAGTAAGCGTCTTTTAATCTCATGGCTGCAGTCACCATCTGCAGTGATTTTGGAGCCCCGAAAAATGAAGTTTCTCACTGTTTCCACTGTTTCCTCATCTATTTGCCATGAAGTGATGGGACCAGATGCCATGATCTTAGCTTTCTGAATGTTGAGCTTTAAGCCAAATTTTTCACTCTCCTCTTCCACTTTCATCTCTTTAGTTCTTTGCTTTCTGCCATAAGGGTGGTGTCATCTGCATATCTGAGGTTATTGATATTTCTCCCAGCAACCTGGATTCCAGCTAGTGCTTCATCCAGTCCAGCATTTTTTATGATGTACTCTGCATATAAGTTAAATAAGCCAGGTGACAATATATAGCCTTGACATATTCCTTTCCCGATTTGGAACCAGTCTGTTGTTCCATGTCCAGTTCTGTTGCTTCCTAACCTGCATACAGATTTCTTAAGAGGCAGATCAGGTGGTCTGGTATTCCCATCTCTTTCAGAATTTTCCACAGTTTGTTGTGATACACACAGTCAAAGGCTTTGGCATAGTCAAGAAAGCAGAAATAGATGTTTTTCTGGAACTCTCTTGTTTTTTCAATGATCCAACAGATGTTGGAAATTTGATCTCTTGTTCCTCTGCCTTTTATAAATCTAGCTTGAACATCTGGAAGTTTACAATTCACGTATTGCTGAAGCCTGGCCTGAAGAATTTTGAGCAAAACTTTACTAGCATGTGAGATGAGTGCAATTGTGTGGTAGGGTAGAATTCCTTGCCATTGCCTTTCTTTGGGATTAGAATGAAAACTGACCTTTTCCAGTCTTGTGGCCACTGCTGAGTTTTCCAAATTTGCTGGCATATTGAGTGCAGCACTTTCACAGCATCATCTTTCAGGATTTGAAATAGCTCAACTGGAATTCCATCACTTCCTCTAGCTTTGTTTGTAGTGATGCTTCCTAAGGCCCACTTGACTTCACATTCCAGGATGTCTGGCTCTAGGTGAGTGATCACACCATCATGAATATCTAGGTCATTAAGAATTTTTTTTTTTTTTGGTACAGTTCTTCTGTGTATTCTTGTCATCTCTTCTTAATATCTTCTGCTTCTGTTAGGTCCATACCATTTCTGTCCTTTATTGAGCCCATCTTTGCATGAAATGTTCCCTTGGCATCTCTAATTTTCTTGAAGAGATCTCTAGTCTTTCCCATTCTGTTGCTTTCCTCTATTTCTTCGCATTGATTCACTGAGGAAGGCTTTCTTATCTCTCCTTGCTATTCTTTGGAAATTTCCATTCAAATGGGTACATCTTTCCTTTTCTTCTTTGCCTTTCACTTCTCTTCTTTTCATAGCAGTTTGTAAGACCTACTCAGACAACCATTTTGCCTTTTTGCATTTCTTTTTCTTGGGGATGGTCTTGATCACAGCCTCTTGTTGAATGTCACGAAACTCCATCTATAGTTCTTCAGGCATTCTGTCTATCAGATCTAATCCCTTGAATCTATTTCTCACTTCCACTGTATAGTTGTAAGAGATTTTATTTAGGTCATACCTGAATGGTTTAGTGGTTTTCCTACTTTCTTCAATTTAAGTCTGAATTTGGTAATAAGGAGTTCATGATCTGAGCCAGAGTCAGCTCCTGGTTTTGTTTTTGCTGACCCTATAGAACTTCTCCATCTTTGGCTGCAAAGAATATAATCAATCTAATTTTGGTATTGACCATCTGGTCATGTCCATATGTAGAGTCTTCTCTTGTGTTGTTGGAAGAGGGTGTTTGCTATGATCAATGCATTCTCTTGGCAAAACTCTGCTAGCCTTTGCCCTGCTTCATTCTGTACCCCAAGGCCAAATTTTCCCATTACTCCAGCTATTTCTAGACTTCTTACTTTTGCATTCCAATACCCTATAATGAAAAGGACATCTTTTTTGGGTGTTAGTTCTAAAAGGTCTTGTAGGTCTTCAGAGAACTGTGCAACTTCAGCTTCATCAGCGTTACTGGTCAGGGCATAGACTTGGATTACTGTGATATTGAATGGTTTGCCTTGGAAACAAACAGGGATCATTCTGTGGTTTTTGAGATGGCATCCAAGTACCGCATTTCGGACTCTTGTTGACTATGATGGCTGCTCCATTTCCTCCAAGTGATTCTTGCCCACAATAGTAGATATAATGCTCATCTGAGTTAAATTCAACCATCCCAGTCTATTTTATTTCACTGATTCCTAAAATGTTGACGTTCAGTCTTGCCATCTCCTGTTTGACCACTTCCAATTTGCCTTGATTCATGGACCTAACATTCCAGGTTCCTATGCAATATTGCTTTTTACAGCATCAGACTTAATTCCATCACCAGTCACACCCACAACTGGGTGTTGTTTTTGCTTTGGCTCCGTCTCTTCATTCTTTCTTAGGTTAGTTCTCTACTGATCTCCAGTAGCATATTAGGCACCTACTGACCTGGGGAGTTCATCTTTGAGTGTCCTATCTTTTTGCCTTTTCATACTGTTCATGGGGTTCTCAAGGCAAGAATCAGCTTACCCCAATACAAAATTGTTTTTTATTTGCTAAGTCATGTCCAACACTTTTGTGACTCCATGGACTGTGGCCTGTCAGACTCTCCTGTCCATTGAATTTCCCAGGCAAGAATACTGGAATGTGTTGCCATTTGTCTTCCCAATCCAGGGATCGAATGGAAATCCACTGCATTGGCAGGCGGACTCTTTACCGCTGAGCCCCCCTGGGAAGCCCAATACAAAATTAAAAGCATTTTTTAAAAAATGAAAGACTGAGGCAAAATGAGTAAGAGAATTTGCCTCAGGCCATACCCCAGGCATCACCTCACATGACCACTAACTTGTGGCTTAAAGTAACAATTCCTAAAATTTGCCCTCGTCTCTAATTGTTAGTTTACGCAAATTGCTGTTTTCTCATTGCCAATAAGTTCCCCCCGTCAGTTTTATTAGTGCTAGGCTTAAAAAAAAAAATAATGCAGTGAAATTCTTGTAAACCATAATTCTCAGACTTCTCATCCAGTGACATAAAACCCAATCTTGAAATACAGGAAAAGACAAACTTCTCTTACTGTATTGCTACTACCACTGTGAGTCAGACTTTAGCACACACATGTGTTTTAAATGTAAATGAAGCCATATGATATAAAGTTAGTTGTAGATGGAACGGAAAGGGGTGATACCAAGGGTCACTCTGCACTCCAGTCATCAAGCACATGGCTCTCCCCTAATAGCTGTCCTTTTCCTTTCTGTGTCAGTAAAGTGTGCAACACACTTCTGAAGGCCCCATCACATCTCGTGTTTCACATTTAGAGAGCATAAGTCATGCTTTCCAACTGTGATGCTGGAGAAGCCTCTTGAGAGTCCCTTGGACTGCAAGGAGATCAAACCAGTAAATTCTAAAGGAAAGCAATGCTGAATATTCACTGGAAGGACTGATGCTGAAGCTGAAGCTCTAATACTTTGGCCACCTGATGCAAAGTGCCGACTCATTAGAAAAGACCCTGATGCTGGGAAAGATTGAAAGCAGGAGAAGAAGAGGACAACAGAGGGTGAGATGGTTGGATGGCATCACTGACTCAACTGACATGAGTTTGAGCAAGCTCCAGGAGATAGTGAAGGATAGGGAAGCCTGATGTACTGCAGTTCATGGGATCACAAAGAGGACTTAGTGACTGAACAACAGCAACAGCAAGTGAAATTTGATACCTGGCTAAATGGAATTTGTTGTTTTTCAGAAAAGGCCTTTTTTTTTTTTTTTAACATTTAAGTACACTTACAGCATTTTGGGGGGCTTTCCTTGTGGCTCAGCTGGTAAAGAATCTGCCTGCAATGTGGGAGACCTGGGTTTAATCCCTGGGTTGGGAAGATCCCCTGGAGAAGAATACTGGCTACCCCCTCCAGTATTCTGGCCTGGAGAATTCCATGGACTGTGTAGTCCACAGAGTCATATAGAGTCAGACACAACTGAGCAACTTTCATTTTCACTTTTCACAGCAGTTTTCTAGATTGAATCCTGACTTAAGAACTACATTATTTATTTTGTTTCAAAATAGTGATTTTATGTATTGAACTACCAAAGAGATCCAAAGGAATGTTAAGATATATTTATTCTTAATTATCTACCTTAGAACTTTAGGGGGTATTAACATCAGTTACCAAACAAGATTCAATCTGCAGCAGTTGCCTTTGGATGGCTCTGATTCTTCATGTTTCTCCCTCCTCCCATTTAAAGGGATGCATACCTGGCAGCCAAGTTGGTACTGAAGATGTGAATGTCTTAGCTGTAGATAACCAGGACTAAAGTCAACAAGTAACCCCAATAAACCAACTAGGTTATTTCTTAGTTCAGTTCAGTCTCTCAGTCATGTCCAACTCTTTGCAACCCCACGGATCACAGCACGCCTGGCCTCCCTGTCCATCAGCAACTCCCGGAGTTTACTCAAATTCATGTCCATTGAGTTGATGATGCCATTCAGCCATCTCATCCTCTGCTGTTCCCTTCTCTTCCTGCCTTTAATCTTTCCCAGCACCAGGGTCTTTTCCAATGAGTCAGTCCTTTGCATCAGGTGGCCAAAGTATTGGAGTTTGAGCTTCAGCATCAGTCCTTCCAATGAATATTCAGGACTGATTTCCTTTAGGATGGACTGGTTGGATCTCCTTGCAGTCCAAGGACTCTCAAGAGCCTGGAATGTGAAGTCAAGTGGGCCTTAGGAAGCATCACTACAAACAAAGCTGGTGGAGGTGATGGAATTCCAGTTGAGCTATTTCAAATCCTGAAAGATGATGCTGTGAAAGTGCTGCACTCAATATGCCAGAAAATTTGGAAAACTCAGCAGTGGCCACAGGACTGGAAAAGGTCAGTTTTCATTCCAATCCCAAAGAAAGGCAATGCCAAAGAATGCTCACCCTGCCACACAATTGCACTCATCTCACACGCTAGCAAAGTTATGCTCAAAATTCTCCAAGCTAGGCTTCAACAGTTCATGAACCATGAATTTCCAGATGTTCAAGCTGGATTTATAAAAGACAGAGGAACCAGAAATAAAATTGCCAACATCCGTTGGATCATCAAAAAGCAAGAGAGTTCCAGAAAAACATCTACTTCTGCTTTATTGACTATGCCAAAGCCTTTGACTGTGTGTATCACAACAAACTGTGGAAAATTCTTCAAGAGATGGGAATACCAGACCACCTGATCTGCCTCCTGAGAAATCTGTATGCAGGTCAGGAAGCAACAGTTAGAACTGGACATGGAACAACAGACTGGTTCCAAATAGGGAAAGGATTATGTTAAGGCTGTATATTGTCACCCTGCTTATTTAACTTCTATGCAGAGTACATCATGACAAACACTGGACTGGATGAAGCACTAGCTGGAATCAAGATTGCTGGGAGAAATATCAATAACCTCAGATATGCAGATGACACCACACTTATGGCAGAAAGCGAAGAACTAAAGAGCCTCTAATGAAAGTGAAAGAGGAGAGTGAAAAAGCTGGCTTGAAACTCAGCATTCAGATTGTTTCTCAAGTATGCTAAAGTTGGGGCAGTGCCCCACCCCGTGTCTCTCTCTCACACCACGACCCCCTGCACACGCACACACGCACTCCCTCTCTCTCTCTCTTTTTTTGGTCATAATTTTTATTCCTAGAACAATTTCCACCACTTGGATGGAAAAGCAGCAGGGAGTGCTGGCATGCAAGATGGAAAGAAAAAAGAAACCCAAACCAGCAGAATGTGGGGAAAATGCAGGAGAGACACTGGAAAATTTTAGTTCTTGGTTTTAGTCCTTATCTGCCTTTGGCACCCTTCAGACAGTTCTGATTTAATGGCTCTCCTTAGCTCAAAGTATTTCAAATTCCTCTCTCCCTCTCACTTGTCATTAAAACAGTCCCAAGTAGTATAATCCCCTGGTCCTACACACTGGCACAAGAAAGCACGGATTGGTTGGTAGTATTTTCTTCATACTCTGAGACTGATCTATGCAGCTGTAGCTTTCCCAAAGAACCTGAGGTGATAGCTTTGCAGGTACATGTGGGAGATGAGGCGGGGAGGGGCTCTGCCCTTTGCCTTCTGCTGCTTCAACCCTCTGAGCCATCACTCTGGCTGTGCCAAGCCCTCCTAGGCTTGCTCGATTCTGCAGGCAGCTCAGGCTTGGCTCATTTATCAAAGCTGTCTGGTTTCTCTTCCCCGCTTGGCCAAAGTGATTTTTGCTCCTTTGGCTACAGCAAATTGGAAAGGAACTAATGGGCAGAAAATTAGGAGAAGTTGAAAAGTGTGAAGAATGGAAGAGGCAAGGGAAGCAGAGGATAAAAAAGGAAGTAGCGAGAGAAATAAATTTTTCTGGGTCAGAAATAAAGGCCAACAGGTGGAAGTAATAAGCAAATGGGACCTAAGCAAGGGAGGACATGGAATCCACTGGATGCATAGAAAACCTGCATCTTCATCTTTCCTCTTCTGGCCTCACTTTTTCTTGATTTTTCAGTCAAAAGATATTATTTCTTAATGGCTCTTATATATTGACAAGTGTTCAAACCTTCTTTGCCTGCTCTAAATATGGGCACCCCAGCCTTCCTCTCGACCTTGGCTGGACATTAGAATCACTTGGGTAATATTTTAAAATGCTGATGCCTGGACTCCCCGTCAGACCACATATGTCAGCATCTCTGGAACTGTGACCCAGCACTGGTGTTTTATTATTTTATTTTTTATTAGAGTATGGTTGATTTACAATGTTGTGTTCATTTCAGGTGTACAGCAAAGTGATTCCGTTATACATAGCTATTCTTTTTCAGATCCTTTTTCATTATAGATTATTAAAAGATACTGAATATAGTTCCCTGTGCTAAACACTAGGACCTTATTGTTTATCTGTTTTACATAAGGTAGTGTGTATCTGTTAATCCCATATTCCTAATTTATCCCTTCCTGCCCCTTTTTCCCCTTTGGTAAACATAAATGTGTTTTCTGTGTCTGACAACACTGGTATTTCAAAATGCTACCCTGCTGCTCACTTCCTGCTTCCTGCATCCAAAACCATACAGTAAAAACTCCTCTAATAGTATATTTCTTTTGCCTCAAATTTCTTCAGTCACTCCTATGTCCTTCCTTCCCTATGACCTCAGAGGAAAACTGTCTGATGTCCTTTCTGAGATAATGCCCCTGTGTGTGTCCACCACCTACTCTTTGCTATATTAACCTGCTTTATTGTCACTTCTCTTTCTCATTCCAATGTCTCCCTTTTCTAAACCTAAAAACTGCCCCAGACAACTTCTCATTAAGAAAAACTTCTCTTTTCCCAACTTCCTCTCCTGGTATCAATTCTTCTTTATTATCTTCACTATCCGATTTCTTCTTCCCACAGTCTTAGATACTGTCTTCATGGAGTATAGTCAACTCCAGTGGCACTGCCCCCTCAGGGACTAATGATGATTCTCTGGTGCTCAGATCCTGTGACTTGTCTTGGGCCACATTCAACCCAAACTTCCTGCACTAGGCTCCTCTAGTCATTGCAATTTGCTGCCTAATCTCTCCTGCCTTTGGCTAAGATGATCTGTCTGCCTCCCTCTTTCAGTCCCCCAAAGTCTTATCCCTCTTTTAAATCTCATTTCAAATTTTCCCTCGTCCATAAAGCTGTTATGTCTTAGAATCTTCATATCATAGAATCAGTGTCTATAGCTATGAACGCTATTAACAGTAATGCTCCCCCTTTGTAATTAATCATTTTAGATGCTTTAAATGCCACCTTAGAAAAACTGCTATCTATTTTTTTGTAATAAAGCTTACATTTTTTTTTTCATAAAGAAATACTAACAATTCTGGGAGGTCTACTTTTTTTTAAACTTTTTATCTTATATTGGAGTATAGCTGATTAACAATGTTGTGATAATTTTTAAGTGGATAGCAAAGGGTCTCAGCTATTCATATACATGTATCCATTCTCCCCCAAATTTCCCTCCCATCCAGGCTGCCGTATAACATTGAGCAGAGTTCCATGTGCTCTATAGTAGGTCTTGTTGGTTATCCATTTTAAATACAGCAGTGTGTATATGTCCCTCCCAAACTCCCCAACTACCCCTTCCCCTCATCTTTTCCCCTAGCAACTGTAAGTGCATTCTCTAAGTCTGTGAGTCTCTTTCTGTTGTGAGTAACTTCATTTGTATCCGGATTCCTTGGGGGCTCAGATGGTAAAGAATCCGCCTGTGATGTAGGAGACACAGGTTCAAACCCTGGGTTGGGTTGGAAAGATCCCCTGGAGAAACAAATGGCTACCCACTCCAGTATTCTTGCCTGGAGAATCCCATGGACAGAGGAGCCTGGAGGGCTATATATAGTCCATGGGGTCACAAAGAGTCAGACACGACTGAATGACTAAACATTCATTTGTATCATTCTTTTTTAAATTCCACCTATCAGGGATGTCATACAATATTTCTTCTTCTCTTTCTGACTTCACTTAGTATGACCATCTCCAGGTGCATCCATGTTGCTGCAAACAGCATTATTATTTACTTTTTGATGGCTGAGTAATATATTCCATTGTATATGCATACACACACACACACCCCACATCTTCTTTATCCATTCCTCTGTTGATAGGCATGTAAGTTGCTTCCATGTCTTGGCTATTGTAAAAAGTGCTGCAATGATAATTGGAGTGCATGTATACTTTTGGATCATGTTTTTCTCTGGATACATGTCTGGGAGGTCTATTTGGATGTGAAGAGTAAGGAAGGCATAAGGGTCAAGTTGATTCTGAGTGTCTGGTTTGAGCAAGCAACCTTTGAAAAGGAAAATGGGAAAGGAATGAGAAATGGAAATTGACACATTTTAAAGCATGCAGTATGCAAAATGCCTGAGAGCTATACAGACTCATAAGTGAGATGAACACATAAAATTTTGTTGGTGTTGAGGCCATGGAAGTAAATTGTTTCTCTAGCGAAAGCATTCAGAGTGAGAAGTGGTTAAGGACTTCAGCCTGCTGACACCAATGTTTGAGACTAAGACAAAGGGAGAGATCCCAGCTTTCTATTTAGCTAAAACTTATTTAATGGACAAAATCAAACACTTTTAAATACTTGGTATCACTGAGATAGATTGCAACTTTCATTGTGTTTATTTTATACACAGAACAGAGCACTGTCGAATCAGGAAACCAAATGAAGTCAGGAGCTGTGTTCTTCATGAACTCACTCTAGTTTTTTCTGTTTTCCTGCCTCACCCCAACTCAGAACCTTTGCTTGTAACTCTGCCTGTAATGAAGCTCTCTATTCCAGAAGAAGCTAGTATTTCCATAATATTCGGTCCTGTCCTTAGAAATCCTAGGAGGACCTCCCTGGTGGTCCAGAGGTTAAGAATCCACCTGCCAATGCAGGGGGCACAGTTTTGATCACCGACCTGGGGAGACTCCACATGCCGAGGGGGACTAATCCCCTGTGCCATGACTGAACTTGCGCTCTTGTTCCATAGCGAGAGAAGCCACTGCGATGAGAAGCCTGTGCCCTGCAGCTAGAGAGGAGCCCCTTGCTTGCCGCAACTAGAGAAAACCTGTGCAGCAATGAAGATCCAGCACAGACCAAAAAAAAAAAATTATTTTTTAAATCCATAACATTTTTTTATAAAGGAAAGAAATCCTAGAAGTACCTGGAGCCTTAAATACCTGTTGAAAGTGTGGCTATACATCTGCTAGAGAATTTTCACAAGTTAAGAGCAACTATCACAGAAAATAAATGTAAGAAGGGATTGTGGGGGGGAGGTAGAAAATAAGCTATTTCCTCAAGTATGGTTACATCTTCCTGGTTTGAAGCCTTCTTTGATATCTATATCATCATCATCCCTAACATTTTCAGAACATTTTCAAAAATATTTGTTTATTTGGGTGTGCCGGATCTTACAAGCCACTTGAGGTCACATACTTATTAAATACCTGCAAGAGTAATCATACATAAATATAATCCAAGAGCCCCTAACCATTACAACTTCGGTGATGCTTATGTTCATGTTATAGTTGGTTTACATTTGTATTTCTCAAATTCGTTTATGCCATTTGTGCATGTTATTCTAAGTATGTGAGTTCATTAAACATTATGTGAATAAGTGATATAGAAGCGTTAGAGAAAGGGTATTGTTTGATGAAAACAAAGTTGAATAAATTTACAAACAACATTGTAAAGATGAATTGCTTAACACTGCTGTTGAATTAGGTATAGGCAAGACAATAAAACTACTGAAACTTTATTCAGTATTCAAGTTGCTTTTCAGGTCTCCCAACTCTTGTTTCACAGTTTTTTCTTTTTTAACATTGAGGTATAACTGACATATATATTATGTTATTTTCAGGTGTACAATATAGTTATTTGGTGTTGGTACATTCTGTGAAATGTTTACCACAGTAAGTCCAGTTAACACAGACTTATTGTTAACATAGCTTAGTTAATGTAAGTCCATCCCTATAACAGTTACAGGGGTTTTTTTGTCTTATGGTAGGGACTTTTAAGACTTATTCTCTTAGCAACTTTCAAATATGCAATACAGTATTAACTAAAATCAGCATGCTCTACATTGCACCCTGATGACTTATTTATGGTTTATGAGAAAAAAAGTAGGTGCTGCAATGAGCAGATACACACTCAAAGGGAATGTGTTGGTGCTGCATCAGATGAACATGCCTTTGTAAGTTTTACATTTAAACAAAATATTTAGACTATGCATGTATGACTTTTTAGGACTCACAGCTTTAATCAGCTTTTTGGATGACCTGCCCAACTACTGGTCCCACAGCAAGGCTTCTACCAACCACATAATGCCACGTGGTTCACAATGGATTGTTTGCTAATACATCTGTCTTCCTGCTAGCTTGTGACCTACCTGATTACAGCATCAGTGATCTCCCACTTATTATATATGACTTTGAAATTTATGTTAGTACTTAATCTTCTGGTAAAAAATAAGTTTGATAATCTGACAACTTGCAATAACCTCAAGATAAAATCACGCATTTTGCAATCTTGATCCCAGGGAAGCTTAGCACTCCATGCCCACATTCTCCACCTCCATGCCAAGAACTGTTGCAAATACTACCTAGTACTCAGCTGCCCTTCTCCATTCTAAATAATATTTATATATATCTTAAAACAGTACATAATTGGTTTTATTTAAAACATGTCCTGTCCCTTATTTAAAATTCTTCTTAGGCAATATATAGAAGGAATCCAGTATTTCTTATACACCTATTACATGGTAGAAATAGGTGCAGTACTTTACATGACATTTCATTGTTATAGCCACCCTGCATGGTAGATATTATTACACTCATTTTACAGATGAGAAAACTAAAATGCTAGGGAGAGAAATAATCCCTCTTATACAGAAAATCAAAATTCAAACACAAGTTTGTCTAATTCTGGATTCTATAATCATTCTGATACACTGAAGTATTTATGTCACCGAAGAATAATCATGTTAGTTGCTCAGTCGTGTCTGACTCTTTGTGATCCCATGGACTGTAGCCTGCCAGGTTCCTCTGTCCATGGGATTCTCCAGGCAAGAATACTGGAGTGGATTGCCCTGCCCTTCTCCAGGAGATCTTCCCAACTCAGGGATCAAACCCATGTCTCTTACGTCTCCTGCATTGGCAAGAGGGTTCCTTACCACCAGCACCAGTATTCTGACAATGGAAGCCTCTTAGTCCACAAATGTTAGTGTTGTGTAATCCTTGTCTAAGTAAAAGATAGACTTGATAGATAAACAGAAAGATAGAGGAAGAGATGGAAAGAAGGAAAAAAAAGAAAGAAGAAAGAAAGGAAAACATTAATTTGCAGGCCATTTGTATGGAATATCCAACGTATATAGAAACTTATGTACATATACACATTCATACCTAAACATGTATATTTCTATTCTGTTGCCATTTTTCTAGACCAATGGTTTTATGTCATAAATCCCATGGACAGAGGAGCCTGGTAGGCTGCAGTCCATGGGGTCGCTAAAGAGTCAGACAGGACTGAGAGACTTCACTTTCACTTTTCATTTTCATGCATTGGAGAAGGAAATGGCAACCCACTCCAGTGTTCTTGCCTGGAGAATCCCAGGGACGGGGGAGCCTGGTGGGCTGCCGTCTATGGGGTCGCACAGAGTCGGACACAACTGAGCGACTTAGCAGCAGCAGCAAGTACTAGCACACAGGTCTGTATAAATTCTCCACCTGCAACTCTTTTTAGGAGTTTGCTACAATGTACTGCGTAAAGTACACAGAGATTCCTGAGAGCATCTCCCTGTGATTTCCTATCACTATCTTATGCCAGCAACTCCTTCTGCCCCTCTGCGTTCCACTGGGTGCACTCCATCTTGTTCCCAACAGAAGCTGTGTCATGTACTCATCATGCAATGGTGACAGTCTGGAAAATAACTTGTTTTGATGAGCAGCCCATCTTTTACATCTCATCAGTCCTCTTTAGCCTTGATGGAACACTACTGAACCACTGTGAACACAGCCAATAGCAGCTTCCTGATGACACATTTTTTGTACGTGTGTAGGAGGCAGAGAAAACGCAGGCACGGAGTAAACACTGCCTTCTTCCGCGTGTTTCACACCAACAACAGGGGTGGTACCCTAAACCCCCATTATTGTCTCTCTAACAAGGAGTGGGGAGAAGTTCTTTCTTTCCACGATAAAAGTTATAATAAAGAAGGATTCCACTGAGAGTAGGTCTAAGTATAAATATCAGGGATATTTGTTTCTGCCCTGCGCCAATATGCATATTCTATTAATAAATGAATAACGAAAACATATTTGAGATGGGTGAAGTTACAAACCCTTGGGGAGGAAAATGACTTGTGTAATGAAAATGCTACCAGGCGCTGAACTCGGGCAGCCCTGGCAGGGACAATTATAATATAATTTATCACCAGAAAGCACGCTGAAGATGCAGAATATATAATCATCTTATCAGTAAGCGGAGAACAGTGGCAAAACTCATTTGAATTAAGAATCAAAAAATGTTAGTCTCAAGGAAATTATAAGGTGTCAAACAATCAGTAAAACTGAGGTGAATGCTAACAGCTTTTCAAAAGGTAATGCTAATTTTGCAGGGGAAGTCTGTAACCATCAAAGGGTTAAAAACGAACTGCAAGTTTAGGAGTAGAAACAGTTTGTTCAGGATATGTACATACTTGGAAGAGAATAAAATGTTCTACTTTGCTTTCTTGCATAGAACTATATATTTCGATGTCACCACGATAAAAACCAAATTGTTTCCATTTGCCGAGAGCCTAAAAGTGCATCATCTAGGGCCTAAAACTGCGCTCGGTGCACGGTATTTAGATTCCCTCTGCTATAGTCCAATTTTCTTTTGTTTTTAAGGAACTCTGTGTTGTGTGTAAACTGCTATTGCTTTTAGACTGAACTGAGGGATGCACTAAAAGTGTTAATATCTGGCACACTTAAATAGCACTGGATCCTTTTCAACCATTTTCACCTGTGCTTTTGCAAGAGACGCGCCCTGGGTAAGGGAAGAAAGAGCAGGCTTTTTGGTCCCGTCCTATCTCCAGGGAGAATCTCTGAATGAATTCTTGGCCCCAGAGGACTGTGGCATCTCCGAGGTCCAGTCTCGCACACTTTTAGGTGAGCGCCCGTGGGCATCACGGGGGCGAGTCGGCTCAGTTCCCTCTCTTTTCTCTCGTCAGTGCAGACAAGCCAGGATGCAATTTCCAAAATGAACCGTGCTAAGAGACAAGAAAAATAAGCAAAGGAAATGCAAAATGCTAAAAATAAAATACATTATAAAGTGGGAGCCTCCAATCTAGGACATCTAAAGACTACAAAGGAACAGTGGTGGCAAAGGAGTAAAACCATGAAAGTTAAGCTAACTCATCTTGCTATAGAGGCTTTATTTATTTTTTGCCTCATGCTGGAGATTTGTGCTTGGATATGGTATGTATGTGCTTCCCCGGTGGCTCAGTGGTAAAGAATCCACTTGCCAATGCAGGAGACACAGGTTCAATCCCTGGGTCAGGAAGATCCCTTGGAGAAGGAAATAGCAACCCACTCCAGTATTCTTTCCTGGAAAGTCCCATGAACAGAGGAGCCTGGCGGGCTACAGTCCATGGGGTCGAAGTGAGTCAGATACAACTTAGAGACTAAATCTCCATCATGGTATGTATCCTGCAGATGCTCCATTTTTGTTGTAATGTGTTTGTTTTAATGTGTAGAATGTGATTAGTCACTCTTTTATAGGGCTGTTATAAAGATTATCATTTGTGAGCAAATGGGAGGCATTTTTTAACCTATGGAAGCAGTTTCCATCAGGAGCACCATGTTACAGCTGGCACTGCCTTGCGGGGACGTGGAGCACCCCGCGGTTAGTTCAAAGTTCCGATATCAGTTCAAACACAACACTACTCTCTGATGTGACATCTCTAGCAAGTGTGCTGCTTTGTATCTGAGAATCTGGCCATGACTCACACGTAATAAATTAAAGAACAAAAAGTTTTACCTGGTCCAACAGCCCTGTGTGTTTTAAAGACACACTCTCCCCACAAGTCTTGCCCCTCCTGTCTCTAGCCAACTGCCCATTTCTCTCCTGAGTGAGATTTTAGTATTTACCTCATTTGGACAGGGCTGATGTCAGGCTTCTATAACCCACTAATGCCTCACCCTCCTTTAAGTGTCTCAATTCTAGACACGACTGGAAACCTCTTTTCCTCTTTCCTAGTCTTCCCAGGTACCTCAGACTGTAAATAACCTGCCTGCAATGCAGGAGACCTGGGTTCAGTCCCTGAGTTGGGAAGATCCCCTGGAGAAGGAAATGGCAACCCACTCCAGTATTGTTGCCTAGAGAATTCCATGGACAGAGGAGCCTGGTGGGCTACAGTCCATGGGGTCGCAAAGAGTGGGACACAACTAAGCAACTAACACTTAGTTACTTATTCTTCCCATAAAGTGTGTGTGTGAGTGTGTGTGGCGGGGGGGTTTCTTGTCAAATGAGTTTAATTTCCCAATATGGCAATATACCCCAGGCTCCTCTATCCCTGGAATTCTTGCAACATTATTTCCCAGCTGGTTGTTCCCAAGGCAAAAATTTCTTTTGAATGGTTAGAGAGAATCGATTCCTTAAATGATTTCATGTCAGGGTTGTATTTATGGTTTTACAATAAAGCGATATTTAGGGGGAAAGGAGATCAGTCCTGGGTGTTCTTTGGAAGGAATTATGCTAAAGCTGAAATTCCAGTACTTTGGCCACCTCGTGCGAAGAGTTGACTCATTGGAAAAGACTCTGATGCTGGGAGGGATTGAGGGCAGGAGGAGAAGGGGACTACAGAGGATGAGATGGCTGGATGGCATCACTGACTCAATGGACGTGAGTCTGAGTGAACTCCGGGAGTTGGTGATGGACGGGGAGGCCTGGCATGCTGTGGTTCATGGGGTCTCAAAGAGTCGGACATGACTGAGTGACTGAACTGAACTGAGAGGGATAGCGCTATATATGCATATATGATATGCATACATTCACTCTTTAGTATTGCCTGAGATCCTTCCTGTGAATGAAGCCAGTCATCTGGTTGCTGTTATTTAGTCACTAAGTCGTATCCTAGTCTTTAGCAACCATTTTAGTCCCCACACAAATCACCACCGGGGCCAATGCAAGGCCTCATCAAGGACATAAAAAGACTGAGAAAGACTGTTGGGAGAGCCACTGGGAGGCAGGAGGGTTCAGTCTGAGGGCTGAACAGGAGAACCAGGAAAAAGCTTCCTGCAGCCTGGGCCTTGCACCAAACACAAGACAGTGACGGTCTACCCCAGAGGGAGGAGCAGGAGCGCTGAGAGGACCCCCAGGGAGGCGCAGGAAAATCCAGGCCCTTTGTATCTGAGGATGAGGAGAACTGACAGCAATTCTCCAACACTCCATACCCCACAGCATGTCGTTTACACACAATGACCAGCACTCAATAAAAAAAAAAATGATGATATGCATGAGAAAGCAAGAAAACACACTGTCAAGAATCAACAGTCAATTGATGAAAACCCAGGTATGGAACAGATAGAAAATGATCAGACTGAGACTTTAAAGTAACGATTCCTATTGGCCAGCAGCAGCAGAGTAGTAAGTATCAATAGTCTTCTTGTTATTCAAGCAGCAGTTCTCAAAGTGTGCTAGGAAGAATAGCAGTGGCCATAGCCCTTGGGAACTTACAGGAAATGCAAATTTGGAGCCTCACCCAGGTGATTGTGGTACACGCTAAAATGTTAAGAGCCACCCTACCAAACAATCTGAATTCACTACCATAAAGATAACACAAGGTTAAAATATCTCCGCTCATCAATTCCATTAAACATTGAGAATGAAATACACAGCCATGAAATACGGACATTTTCAGAAAATAAAGGCAAGAGCAACAGTTTTGAACTCATTTCAGGACACCAGCAAAACCTGGTACCAAGTATTAGAGATATCATAAGAGAAGAAAACTATAGACCAACATCTATAGACCCTTATCCCTCATGAACTCAAATGCTAGCAAAATATTAGATAATTTAACCTAACACTATATATAAAAAAGTAATACATCATAACCAGTGAGATTTATCCTAGGAAAGCTAAAGTTGGGTTGACAATATAAAATCAACTGTGCAATTCATGATATTCACGAAATGAAATAGTGTATGATCCATTAAATGATGCAGACAAAGCATTTTACAAAAATGTATACCCATTATATTTAAACCCTTAACATTAGTTATGGATTTCCCATCAAAGTAGAAAAGAAAATTATAAATTTAATCAAAGGAATCTACAAAAAACAGCAACAACAATTCTAACTTACTACCTAATTGTGGAACATTAGGCATAAAGCTTCTAGAACAGCACTTGGTACAAACTAAGTACAAAAAAAACAGTTTACAACAACAAATAATTACACCAGTTTTTATCATACCTTGTCAGAAATGCTGCGAGTAAGTACATGTTGTGAAAATTCATGATATAAAATTAAGTTTCACCCTGGCAAAAATTAGATGTTCAATAGATGTTCTTTTGTGGTTGCTGTGCTTTGATCCCCCTTTTTTTCCTTTAAATTCTCATTATATTTGGTTTTGAAATTTATTCATGTTCTGAACACTTTAGTATAGGAAAAGAGAGACATTCTGTTATAAAATTATTTTTAAACACTTTTACTATTTTCCTTTCTAAAGAATGGATATTGCCTTCCTATTTTCATTGACTGAAAAGCTTTACAGCAAACATACAAGTTTCTGATGGTGTTGAAGAAGGAATTCATAGGGCCTGGACTCCATCTTGGGCCTGTTCATGCTGATCATGCTCAGCCACCTTTCCAGTGGACTCTGAACTCTGTGTTTGAAGTGAAGTGAAGTCGCTCAGTCGTGTCCGACTCTTTGCGACCCCATGGACTGTAGCCTACCAGGCTTCTCAGTCCATGGGATTTTCCAGATAAGAGTACTGGAGTGGGTTGCCATTTCCTTCTCCAGGGGATCTTCCCGACCCAGGAATTGAACCCCGGTCTCCCGCATTGTAGGCGGACGCTTTTACCGTCTGAGCCACCAGGGAAGCCCGAACTCTGTGTTTAGTGCCTATGAAAACAACCACAGAAGGATAAGACCCCCTCCAGACAGGGGAACCTTGAGGTTACTCATCGCCTAAGAGAAAACATACACTAATCACCCCTTCCTCCAGACAGGCCATAAATTTTTCTGTATCTATCGGAGTGTAACCTCAGGCTTATTGATTATTGGCTAATTGTTTGACTGTTTGAGCACATAGCACGTGAATCATGGGTTATTGGGATCGTGTTTTCCTTGGTTTATGTAAGTCTCAAGGAATTTGGAGTGGTGGGTTCAGACACATATACATGGGGTATAAAAGATTTTCACAAATGCTGGTCGGGGTCCTTGGCTAAGAGGAGACTCTGCCTTGGGCCCGCCGGTGTAATAAACTGCACTCCAGTATCTGCATTGTCCTTCTGAGTGAGTTTGTTTCCTGGAACGCGTGGCTACAACAGTGTGACTGTGTGTTTCTGGGTGTGGGCCTGTATGCATCTTATCTGTTCACATCGGGCTCTGTCTTTAACTTCTCCTGCTTTTTGTGTCTGCCTGAATGTAGCTGGAACTTCACCTACAGCAACACTCATCACAAAAGAACATGCATTTAGTGATGGCTCAGTTATTCCGACTGGACCTTAACTCCTAGTAATGTTTCCAAATACAGACCTTAAAAATAAAAAGCCAATTTAAAAAGTGCAAAATTTCTCTGCTTCTCTTTAGGTGTCTGATGGATAAGAGATTTTCTTTCATATAAAACCATCAAAAGAGTCAAGTATTACTCCTAACTCATTTCAAACTCTCTGAACTTTAGTTCTCTCATCAGAAGGAAAAAGAAACATCTTTATCCATAATTCCTATTCTCACTATAGCTTTGTGATATGATGCTAATATTACCCCCATTTTATAGATAAGCAGACTGAGTCAAGCACTGCTGCTGCTAAGTCGCTTCAGTTGTGTCGACTCCATGCAACCCCATAGACGGCAGCCCACCAGGCTCCCCTGCCCCTGGGATTCTCCAGGCAAGAACACTGGGGTGGGTTGCCATTTCCTTCTCCAATGCATGAAAGTGAAAAGTGAAAGTGAAGTCGCTCAGTCATGTCTGACTCATAGCGACCCCATGGACTGCAGCCTACCAGGCTCCTCTGCCCATGGGATTTTCCAGGCAAGAGTACTGGAGTGGGTTGCCATTGCCTTCTCCGAGTCAAAGTAAGGTTAGGCAATTTAAAGAACCATCACTATTAAGTAGCAAAGTTTTGAACCCAGATAGACTGGCTCCAGACTTCTAGCTCTTAAACAATGCATGTATTGCCACTCAAGTTGAAATCATTTGCTTAAATTCTTAATTAAATTGTAGGTTTCACAAAGCTACCAACTATTTACCTGGCTCCCAGGGCACAGAGTAGGTATCTAAGATATAGACGAATGAATGAACAATATAATGCAGCTATTCTGATCCTTGGCATACAGATGAGGAAACTGAGATCCAAGAAGCCAAAATCATCTACTGAAAATCAAGCAGATAGACAGGACATCCAAGATCTGTCCCTAGACCTTTCTGACTTCAAATTTTTTCTTATTCCCTTTATAGCACACGACACTAACTCTTCTTTAGAACTCTGGAAACCTCCAGAAGTTTAGTAGACAGCAAACAAGCCCTCGGGAGAATTTGTGCTTTTGAGAGGTTATATATTACATGCCTTTCATCACGAAGCTTTTATAAAGGAAGGTACTCAACATCACCTGCTGATGATGGCCATGGTCTTGAGGTACATGATGAGGAGGAGGAGGAATCAGTCTTAGTATGGGGATGGGGGGAGAGAGCAAAGTTCCACCCCTAGGACATAGTATTTTAACTTCAATTAGACAATTAGGCATCATGTATACAAACTTTAATACATTCCATAAAATAGATCTGCTATTTTAATGGTCAGACATTATCTGGGCAAGTGAAAAATTCATTCAATTAAGCAATAAAATCAGATATTGACTCTGTCCTGTCATTAAAATAGCACTACACAATCTAGTTTACAGCTGTTTATTTTTTAAAAATTTTAACCTTTTCACTAACGGTATCTTTGACACTATATGAAATATTCTTAAAAAATAAAATAATTTAAGATAGGCTGGACTGAAAGATATCACTACAATCAAAATATATAAAGGAAGTAAATCAGATTTACTTGTATTCTTTACAGATCAGATGTAAAAATGGAAAAATTTATATTTTAGCAGATGGCTAATCATTGATCTAATAAGAAGAGCATTCATGTCATCAGCAACAAAGTCAGAAAGGCATTCTCTGAACAGTGATGTTCAATAGAGTTCTTTCCTGTTACATCCAATCGTTTTCATCTTTAAGAAGGAAACTAAAAAAGAATTGGAAAAGCAGTTACCATTCAGAGTCAGCTGCAGTCGTAGCCGCAGAGTCTATGCACGTAAATAATGGTCTGATGCTGTCCAGACAGGCTGGTGACTCATTCTCAGACTTGCCCTCTAGATAGAATCATAATTACTGGAAAATTTCACAATTTTCTGTCTCTTGTTGTGAATACTAAGAAAGCACAAATGTATGTTTAATGAACAAATAAAACATTTGTTTCACTCGTTTGAGTGACTCAATGTACTGCTTCAATCTTTTGATCAATAAAAGACTAAAATACCTTCCATTAGCTTCTTAAAGTAGCAAGAAAAGAAAGGCATCAGTAAGACATGTGTTCACAAAACCACCTGTGACTCAAAGCCAAACTGAGGTACATGGTCCTTAGTTTCTCTTCCTTCCTTCCTTGCTTCCTTTTTTAAAAAATATAATTTTTTGTATTCATTTTTGGCTGTTCTAGGTCTTTGTTGCTGTGCAGCTTTTTCTGTAGTTGCAGTGAGCAGGGACTACTCTCCAATGCAGAGTGGGGGCTTCTCCGGTTGCAGAGCACAGGCTCTCGGGCATGTGGGCTGAGTCGTTGCAGCTCCTGGGCTCCAGAGCGTGGGCTCAATAGTGCGGCACTCAGGCTTAGTTGCTCTGTGGCATGTGGGATCATCCCCGACCAGGAATTGGACCTGTGTCTCCTGCATTGACAGGTGGATCCTTTACCACTGAGTCACCAGGGAAGTTGTGACTCACTTCTTACCCACTTTTTATCCACTCACTCAACAAATATTTTTTGAGGGACTTCCCTGGTGGTCCAGTGGCTAAGACTCTGCCCTCCCAATGCAGGGGGCCTGGGTTCAATCCCTGGTTGGGGAACTAGATCCCACATGCTGCAACTAAGCCAGATAAATAAATCAAAATATTAAAAATCAATCAAGAAAAAAACACAAAAAACTATTTTTGAGGACTTATCATGAGCAAGGCCAAGCATGTGTCTCTGTCTTCTGAGCTCCCATTACACATCATGAAACAGGGATGTCATATCGAAATATGGGGGTGCATGGCAGATGGCATTAGAAAGAGTATTCAGCATTCTTTCCACTTATGTTCAACTTAACAACTGTGATAAGTGGGGCTGCTTGAAGAGAATTTCTGGTTGGGTAATCAGATAAGGTGTCTGAGACCCTTCTTGCCTTCCTCAGGACCACCAATCCATTTACAATTTCTCTTTAAAAAAATACACTAGTCTTCTGTGTCTCTTTACAAATGGAGATATTCCATTAGCCAGCATTTTAATATCACTCTTGGTCACATTCTAAATCTATATATGTCCTTATATTTAGATCTGATTGGTCTTGAAAAATACTTGTCCTGGGTAAACTCACTTATTGATTCTCTCCTTACTTGTATTCACTGTTGGCATTTCAAAAACTTTTCTTCCCCATATAATTCTGCAGTCACATTATTCAGCAGTGATTATTTTAAACTTTCTCCATTTTCCTAAAACTTAAAAAAAAATTGCATTTATTTGTTTGGTTGTGTGACTCTTAGTTGCAGCTCGTGGGGTCTTTTAGTGGGGGCATGGGGACCCTTAGTTTGGGCATGTGGGATCTAGTTCTGTGACCAGGGATCAAACCTAGGTCCCTTGCATTGAGAGCGTGGAGTCTTAGCCACTGAACCACCAATGAAGTTCTTTTTCTAAAACTTTTATCCGTGCTGCTTTCCACTTCTTCCTTAGTGTCAGCAGTTCATATTAGCTAGTGTTTTAGAGGGAAAGAAGGTGCCACGAGGTGACATTTCCTCCATCTTTAAATCACCAGACATCCCTTCTCTCTTCATTCAACTCCCTTTTAGCAAAAGAGGACGTGGTCCTCCCTGCTGTAAAATTCAAAATCTCCCAGTTGTGAGTGGGGGCTATCCTCTTCCACCTTCTCAGAAACTTTTACACAATCAAAAAAAATTTTTCCTTTGAAATATTTTCTAATTTTCTCTTAAGCCTGAGTATTTTCAATTACTTTCCAGCTCTCTAAAGCCTCTCTTGGAGAAAAAACTAAAACCCTTACCTGATCCCTTGTTCCCTTTCATGGGCTTCCCTGTTGGCTTAAATGGTAAAGAATTTGCCAGCAATGCAAAAGACCTGGGTTCAATCCTTGGGGCAGGAAGATCCCCTGGAGAAGGAAATGGCAACCCACTCCAGTATTCTTGCCTGGAGAATCCCATGGACAGAGGAGCCTGGCAGGCTACAGTCCATGCGGCTGCAGAGTCGGACATGACTGAGTGACTAACACTTTCACTTTTGATTCCCTTCAGCTGCAACAAACTTGCCAACAACATTGTGTGTGTTTCACTGTTTCCAATTCTCATTTCATCATCACTAGTCAGCACTCTTATCTAGCTTGAACCCCACCACTTGCACCAAAACAGCATTCATCAAAGTACCTAGCAACTTCCATGCTACTAAATGCAATTATCTTTGCAGGTTTTCATAAAATTTCATTTATCAGCAGTATTAGACAATGATAAATATATCATCTTCTTAAGACACTTTCTTCTTTTGATGTGTTATAACACATTCTCCTGACTTTCCCTGTATATTTGACTGTAGCTTCTTGGTATGTTCTTTCTCTTCTATCCTGGAAGTGATTCTTAGCTTTCCTCCAGATCCTACTCAGTATCTTTTCTGCTTTTCATGTTTCTCCCTAAGCAATCCCATGGTTTAGTCACCATCCACATGTCTTGACTAGACATTGATCTTATGCACCTGGTAAGATGTCCCCCAATTGTCTCCTTATTTTTTCTTGGTCATCACCCCGCCTAGACCCACCACATTTCCCCTTCAAGGTGAATGCTGAGGTTGTTTGATTTGGGTATTAAAGGTTGAAAAGAATTTTAGTATTTTACAAGGTAGAATACAGAAGTAGAAGAAATTATTCAAGATATTGAAAAAATAGCAAAAACAAAGGCACAAATTCATAAGAAAACAAGATCAAGATGAATTTTGGAATCAGCAAGGAACCTGCTTGATATGACCACAAGCTTTTAAAAATGGGTTGACTCTGTCAGATAAGGACCCCAGTCCCCGTTCAAAAAATGAGTGAAACCATGATGGTTTACAATGAGGGCCATATGGTATCAAAACAGTGGTTAAGATGACAAACCTCAGGGCTTTGCACAAGGTAGCTTTATGGAAGGAGACTGTAGAACCGGGAACATGAAGTTAGGATATAACTATTTTAGGTTTTCTGTTTGTGGCTGATAAAGGCCTCAATGAAGATGGCAATGACAACTGGAAGAATGGGCCCAGAAAACATCTTGAAAAATAGCAACTAAATTTGATATGCAAGACATGCTCAGATGAAAATTCAGGCTAAAACATCTTTTGAAGTTGAAAGTAATTGCAAAAAGGGAGTCACTATTTAATGTTAAAGGATTTGAAAAACATGAATCTAGCCTCTTGGGAAGAGGCCTGGGGTGTTCATATTAATTTGTTAATAAAAGTCATACTCAAAGAGATGGGAGCTGAAAATTTCAAAGCTGTGTTTTCCAAAGAGAAGGATAAGTAGAAAAAGGGACGAGAAAAAACTCAAGGCTAAGATCATAGGATGTATATTAAATGTTAAGGAAGGAAACAAGCAAAGAAAAAATATAATTTTTTGAGGGCCAGAGAAGCCAAGGAGCAGAATGCTTTGGAGGGAGGAGAGGGAGGCTCAAGAGGGAGGAGATTAAATTATGACTGATTTGCTTTGTTGTATGGCAGAAAACAACACAACATTGTAAAGCAATTTTCCTCCAATTAAAATCATTTTTTAAAAAAGAATGTTTTGGAGGAGCCTAGGTGGAGGAAAGCACATGGCAAATTCTGAGGGTTTTAAACCCTTAAAAGGAATTAGGAAGAGCTTCCCAGGTGGCTCAGTGGTAAAGAATCTGCTTGCCAACACAAAAGATGCAGGAGATGTGAGTTCAACCCATGGGTCAGAAAGATCCATGGAGGAGGAAATGGCAACCCACTCCAGTATTCTTGCCTGGAAAATCCCAGGGACAGAGGAGCCTGGTGGGCTACAGTCCATGGGGTCTCAAGAGTCAGACACAACTGAACAACTGAACATGCACACATGCAAAGGGTCAGGAAGAGTGTGAGGAAAGCACCTCAGTCTTTAAAGAAATATTGTGTTGAAGGGAAAAAAAGGAAAAAGAGTTATAAGGTATTAGTTTAAGGAGGAAGTAGAATTTGTGAAAAGTTGATGTTTTTGCTTGCTTACTTTAGGCTAAGGAAACCATGAAGCATATCTATATAGTGTAGAGGGGCAGTTATTGGAGAAAGGAGACACAATCTGGTAAAGAAATGATTAAGTGATACACATTTTGGAGGATGGAAGAAGCTAAAGGAATTTAAGGAAGAGGGGGAAAATAAGGACAGAAAAACAGAAGGACGCCGTGTCCTTCCAACCATTGCTGAAAATAGCTCAGCTGCGAGGGCCTGAGAAGGATGTGCTCAGAAGACTATTCAAGATGGATGAGATAAAGTTTTCCGGCACTGTTAAGATAAGGGAGGAATCAGATCACCAGTAGTTATTCATCGCCTCAAATGGCCACATACAAAAGAGAAAAGAGGGGTTGCCAAGATAGTTTTTTAACATTTCTTTTGAAAAGCGATGAATGAGCTGTGCCCAAATGATTGTTGTATCTGTTATATTTAGAAAAGCCTCAACCTGAGAAGGCAAATAGTTTTAATCTGTCATGTCAATTCCAATTGATTAGTAAGCCTGCCGTGCTATTGGAGAGGATTATGAAGCCAGTTCTAGCTCAGCAGGAGAGTACCCTGTGATTGATTAGCAACGTCTACTTTGGGCCAAGCATAGAGGGTTGATATATTTGCTAACTCTGAAACTGTAACTATTAGCTATTTAGTCCAATTTTCTCATGTGCAGATCAGAAGCAAGACAGCATTTAGATATTCATCACAGGCTTATATGAAAGTAGAAATGTCAGGCAAAGTCATCCCACTTTAAGATTCTTTGGCTGAAAGATCTGGGCTCTGGAACCCAGGTTTTGAAACCTAGCAGAAATACCAGCCCTCACTCATTTTTCTAACTGTTTTTAGATATCCAGATATCTGTTTCTTCCTTCCAAGTTCATCTGGGATTGACTTGTAACCCATGTGAACTTTATATTAAAAAAAAAAAAATATATATATATATATATATAAAACACACCAAAATTTACAGCACTATCCAAGATTGATTGTCTGATGTTCTTTTCAGTAGAAAGAAGACTATTCTTGATCAGGAAGTTTTCAAAATACACTGTTTTTAGTGAAACAAAGAGAAGATGGCAGAGAGAGAAGAAAGCAGAAGCATCTCTATGTGGAGAGAAGTCTGCAGACAAGATGGGGCTGTTGGGATCACCACGGCAAAACACCATCTAGAGTGCCAGCCCCTGTCAGGGGTGCAAATATTGGTGAGAGACCCTGGGAAGAAGGCAGGGTGTGGTTGGTGCAGCATAGTCCTCTTCGTTTGCTTCAAAGCCTCGATTTAACTGGAGGGAGAAATTAGCTAGATGAGAGAAAATCAGAAAGATCATCATTTTATTAAAGATATGTTACTAAGAATATAAACATTGATATATTTCTTGAGTATAATTAACTTTTTGGTGAGCATTGTTAAAACTAAGTTCTGTATTTAATAGTTGCATTCTTGTTTTCTATATTTGTGTTATAAAATTCCTCTTCCATTATGTAGTGCATTGTTCATGGGAAGCTGTTTTTAAAGGAAACCCGGTTCTGTCTTGATAAATATCAGGAAACTACCAGATGTTTCCTACTGTCTAAGCCAAACCCGTCAGCAGAGCAATCATGCTCTCACTGACATAGTCATGAACTCTATACCATCCACAGCCTCCCCTGTAACAGAGTCCAATGCTTTAGCACAAAGCAAAACATGCAACTTAAATAGTTATAAAACAAAATAAAGCAAAAAAGTGAAGAACATCATTCTAATATTATTTTACCTTTCTTAGTAAAGCAAACAAACAAAAATGCTGTTTTTTTCTATTCAAATTTTAATCCATATAAGGAATAGACTTTCTTTCTGATATCTTCTAAAAATAGAATTTACATTTTTTTTTCTTCTGAAAGTGGAGAGTTTTTTAAGAGTTTAGAGAGAGAAAAGGATAACTTGTTCTTTAAGAAGAATATACCAATATTTTTAAAGGCAATTGCTAGCAAAGCAAGTTCCTTGTTTGAATAACCCACACTGAAGCCTTGCTTAGCCTGTATTCTAGTCTTGCAGCCACCTGGACAGGGTGTGAGATGGAAAGGGAAGACAGTTTCAGACAGAGTAAATGGTGTATGTACTGACTGGGAGACAGAAAAAATTAAGAGTTTACTTAGCTATTAGCCAGCATACAATGGGAACAATATCCAGCATGGTGGTTTCGGGTGGAACCACGAAGCCAAGCTGAGAAGTTTCTACCTCTATCAGCAGACAGTATAAGGCCATTGAGAGTTTCTGAAAAGAAGAAGTGTATTATTGGATCACAAATGAGATTTCTCATGAAGAGGGCTAGAGAGAGGTGTAAGAGGCAGGGGTCATGGCATGTCTGTGATTAAGAGCCTGGAAAGAATTGCTAATAAAAAAAGCTGGTAAAGCTCCAAGAGGCAGAGGGAGGTGGAGGAGCATGGAGGGGGAGATTTCAAGTCCAAAGGAGGAAAGGACTTTGAGTGGAGAGCAGATTCCAATGATAAAGAAGGTCACAAAGGATGAGAAAGTAACTGCCCTGGATTTGGTCATTGGAGAGTCATGCAGAGAAAGGGGTCAGTGAGAATGGAGCTGAAATTGCGAGATTTCAAAGAATGAGTGATTAGTAAGGCAAGTGATACAGGCAATGCTCTAAAAAGTGGGAAATTGAATGAAAGCATGGAGAATATTGCTCTGACAGAGATCAGGAACAAGGGAAATTTTCTCCTTTTGTTTTACTGCTATAATTGTTGTTACTATTAATTTAGGTAGAGAATCCAAGTCACACTTTAAGGCAGAAAAGAGAAAGCCAATTAGGGGAGAGAGAGAGAAATCTAAAATATGCCATACTCTATAGCATACTCTATACTTCAGTCCTAGGAGATCCAGAGATACAGGAGTTCAAGAAGATAGGCTTAGTTTAAAAAAAAAAAAAAAAAAAAGGAAAATACTTGCTTCTCCATCAGATAAGAGAGGAACCAAGAAAGATGGATTTGACATGTTCTCATGTAGAAAGGGAGAAGGCAATGGCACCCTACTCCAGTGCTCTTGCCTGGAAAATCCCATGGATGGAGGAGCCTGGTGGGCTACAGTCCATGGGGTTGCTAAAAGTTGGACACGACTAAGCGACTTCACTTTCACTTTTCACTTTCCTGCATTGGAGAAGGAAATGGCAACCCACTCCAGTGTTCTTGCCTGGAGAATCCCAGGGACGGGGGAGCCTGGTGGGCTGCCGTCTATGGGGTTGCACAGAGTCAGACACGACTGAAGCGGCAGCAGCAGCAGCATGCAGAAAGGAGAAAACATAGGGGCATGTACATCTACTGTTCTCAAACTCATCTACTGAATGAAAGGGTAGGATGTTTGCCAGCAAGGTGGCTGGGTGAAACAAGGCTGGGCTCTTGAAGAAGAAAGTTGATAACCCATGTAATAGAGAATCCAAGTGAGAAGTCAAAGAACCCCACTGCAGCAAAGGGCTACGCCATCCTTAGTCAGGATTTCTCCACACCTATCATTATCCTGGAAACCAGATAGAGCAGGATGGTGGAAAGACAGGACCAGAGATGCTTGATGCTCCACTTGAGGTTGTTTCCTCTTTCATCACCTAAACTCCTCTTCACTCAAGTCAGGGCTAATACTTGCTATGTTCAGAAATGCCTTGTGAGAACAGTTTTGGGGCCGTGGAGAAAAAACAACGAGGAGAATGGTGGCCAGAGGTGGAATGTGAGGGCGCTGGATGGATACTTGGGTAGAATCCAGAACCAGCGGTGGACTTGAGAAAGGAAGCCTCAGGATTTCACACACATGGGTCTCAGCTTTTCTTGGGGCATGTGAGCTTAGTCACTCAGTCATGTCAGACTTTTTTCACCCCCATGGACTGTGGCCCCCCAGGCTCCTCTGTCCATGGGGATTCTGTAGACCAGAATACTGGAGTGGGTTGCCATGCCCTCCTCCAGAGGATCAATAGGATCAGGGGATCCTCAGGGTATACAACAGGAGAAATGAGGATTTTTGTCCATCTCTTAAAGGACAGTGTGAAATTATCTGACATCAGATGATACAAGTGTGAGGCTAAAATGGGGACTACTTGGGCCAGACTGCTACTTTGCTTCAGTTGTGCCTGACTCTTTGTGACCCCATGGACTATAGTCTGCCAGGCTCCTCTATTCATGGGATTCTCCAGGCAAGAATACTGGAGTGGGTTGCCTTGCCCTCCTCTAGTAGATCTTTCCAACCCAGGGATGGAACCACGTCTCTTATGTCTCCTGCATTGGCGGGCAGGTTCTTCATCATTAGTGCCACTGGGGCTAGGCTGGATAGAGGCAAAGAAGCTCAGAATGTGGGGGAAATAATTGAGAAGAGTAGAGGTGCTATGGGGCTTCCCAGGTGTCTCAGTAGTAAAGAATCCATCTACCAATGCAGGAGACACAGGAGATGAGGTTTCCAGCCCTGGATCAGGAAGATCCCCTGGAGGAGGGCATGACAATCCACTCCAGGATCCTTGCCTGGAGAATCCCATGGACAGAGGCGTCAGAAAATAGCCAGATAAGACTGAGCACACACTCGTAGAGGAACTATAAAGAACGATGTGAACCAACACCAGCATTTATATAAGGGAGAGAGAAAAAGGCAAAGGCCTAGAAAGTTCACAACTTTGGGATTGAAAATAGAAGAATTTTAAGATAAGCCAGTGCCAGCAGAGGTAAAGTGGGGGGAAAAAAAGATAAAACAAAGTAATGGCTGCAACATTGAAGCAAAAAAGAACAATGCTGGAGTTTTGATATTTAAGTTGGTAATTCATCATAAAGCAGGACGTGGTTGTCAGTATATTGTACATTCTGCCCGAGGTGCCGCTCCCCCTGAAAGAGGGTCAGGGTTCAGGCCTGAAGTGTCTTTGACCTTGTGGCTTAGGCGGCTGAGGAATAAAGTCCTGGTTTATATAAATCATCTAAGCGCACCAGGGGTCAGGCCCCTGACAGTGCACCAGGCTTAGAATAAGAAGAGGAGGAGAGTGAAGTGCATCAGTGATCAGCTTGAAAGAAGGTCTGGGAGTTGGAAGTGGTAATCACTTCCCACCCTTCCCCACTCTCTTCACCTCCCACAGTCCCTCTGCCACACTCTTCTTCCTTCGCATCCCTCCCCCAACCATCATAAGATCCCCTCACAGGCTTCAGGAGGCGTGGGTGGGGCAAACTGTCTTTTGGGGAACCGCAAATGACTAAATCATCAGATTCTCAACTCACTAGTAACCTGAGAAATTAGAATGAAGACATTAACAGTATCTTTTAGATAGCTTTAAAGGGGAGCAACTAGGTCCGTATATCTGCTCTGCTGCTGCTGCTGCTAAATCACTTCAGTTGTGTCCGACTCTGCGCGACCCCATGGATGGCAGCCCACCAGGCTCCCCCATCCCTGGGATTCTCCAGGCAAGAACACTGGAGTGGGTTGCCATTTCCTTCTCCAATGCATGAAAGTGAAAAGTGAAAGTGAAGTCGCTCAGTCGTGTCCGACTCTTAGTGACCCCATGGACTGCAGCGCACCAGGCTCCTCCATCCATGGGATTTTCCAGGCAAAAGTACTGGAATGGGGTGCCATTGCCTTCTCCAAGTGTATCTGCTCGGTGATCAGAAAAAGCGTACCTATCCTAAGAGTATGCAGCACAGAAAATTTCCACAAAGTGAACCCAATTGTGTCAGTAGGGACCTTACTCTACACCCAATATCCCAGATGCAGCATCTTCTTCCTGTCCCCCTTTTAGTTATACCACACCCATAAGAGCAATCACGGTCTTGACTTTTAACATCATAGGCTGATTCTGCATCAAAAAGTTTACTGTCATTTGGTTCCTATTTTTAATACTCTCTATGCATTTAATACTCTCTAGTACTCTTGCCTGGAAAATCCCATGGACAGAGGAGCCTGGTGGGCTGCAGTCCATGGGGTCGCTGAGGGTCGGACACGACTGAGCGACTTCCCTTTCACTTTTCACTTTCATGCATTGGAGAAGGAAACGGCAACCCACTCCAGTGTTCTTGCCTGGAGAATCCCAGGGACGGGGGAGCCTGGTGGGCTGCCGTCTCTGGGGTCGCAAAGAGTCAGTCACGACTGAAGTGACTTAGCAGCAGCAGCAGGCATAGTTCAAGATAGACATATCCCCAGGTGGTAACACACCAACAAAAATGCTAGTACTTTAATCCTTTAAATGGCATGTCACAAAGAAGGCCAGTGTAAAGAAAGGCTGTGAAGAGCAAAGCTAGTGCTATAATCACCAGGGTTAAAGAGACAGAGAAATTATAAGGTGGAGGGGTGTCAAAAAGTCATCTGAGGTTGGCAGGAGACTGAGGAAGTGGGGAGGCAAGGTCTCCGATGTCATCAAGGAAGAAGCAAGGCTGGCGGGTGACTACGTCCAAGGAAGGGAGGCTGGGGAAAGAGAGCAGTGTGAACTCGAAACACGAGGAAGTGAAGGCAATCGGGTGGTGGTCAGGAAGTGGCCGAGGGGATCCCTCCACCCAGGAAGGAAAATTGGTGGAAGGAGGAGCAGTCTCTCTGACTGATTGTGATCATGGAAAAGCCACGGGAAGGAAACCATTGAGAAGAGGAGTCAGTTTGATTACCCTGGGCCGGAAGGCAGGCAGGAATCAGCAGAGGGGACCCGAGACGCAGCTCCAAGCCTTCAACACACTGAAACAGTAACAGGATCTAAACTGAAGTCAGTCCCTTTCATAGGGGTTATACATGCAACCTCCCTCCCAAGGTAAAGAATTCCAACTGTTTTGGGTTTCTTGACACTTCTGAGATGAAAACAGCTGATTGTCTCACCAGAGTGGGGAGGAGGTGGGAGAAACATGGATAACAACGTTTTACATTAAATTTCAGAGGGTTGCCTGACCCCTAAAACTCATTCACTCATACTTATGTATATTACAAGTTACCAGGAAGAGACAGGCAAGAAGAGAAGGGAGAGGAAGAAGAGGAGGGAAAGATGGAGAGGAAGAAAGCCAATATGCCAACAGCAATGTTGGAGACCAAGAAGACGCATGTGCTTCTAACCCCAAACCCCATTTCTTTTATCCTCTTTCATTATCAACCTCTATTTATTAAGAGTTGATTGTGCCCTGTACTAAAGAGAATCCAGAAGATGTATATGATTCAGTTCTTTGTTACATACATGTATACCAGGTAATCAGGTGGTTTCTTGTGAAATATATTAAAATCAGCATCTCTAGAGCAGGTATCCCCAACCACTGGGATCTAATGCCTGATGATCTGAGGTGGAGTTGATGTTACAATAATAGAAATAAAGTGCACAATAAATGGAATGAAACCATCCTTCCTTCCCACCCTGGTCTATGGAAAAATTGTTTTCTACAAAATGGGTCCCTGATGCCAAAAAGATTGGAGACCACTGCTCTAGGAAATGGAATGCACATATCCAAGGAACCAAGACTAAGCAATGAGCAAAGGAGATTCAGGTGGAATCAGGGTCTCTGGCTTTGAGCACTGGTTTCACCATTTTAAACCTCTATGACCCTGAGGAATTTACCTACACACTCCAAGCCTTGGTTTTGTCACCTAAAATGGGGCTCCCTCTAATATTACAAATGTTGCAGGGTTTTGGTGAGGATACAATGAGTTAATGTGTATCAAGCCCTTGGCAGAAAGTCAGAAAAACTCAACACATGTTAGCATTTGTCAGCAGGCATGACACAGGAGTAAGAAGAAGCCTCTGAACAAAGCAGGCTTGCAGAGCTGATCCTCTCATGGTGGCCTTGCCACTACTTAGCTGCAGAGTCTTTATACACGTCCTTGGCTCACGATTTCCTCTTCTGAGAAATTAGAAATTTCAGTCCACAAAATCTCCCTCACTTCTGACACTATGACGCCCCAATTACGAGTTCAGGAGTCCCTCAGACCACCCTTAGAGTGAGTAATTTGCTAGAAGCACCCACGAAATTCACTGAAAGCTGTTTTACTCACAGTGACAGTTCATTACAGCTAGAAGAGACAGATTAAAGTCAGCCAAGGGAAGTGATGCATGGGGGCAGAGTTCAGGAAAGTTCCAACTTTCCAAACATCTTCCCCCAGTGGAATCATGGCCAACATGGCTCACTCAGAAACAGTGTAGAGTACACACGGGGAACTTACTGCCAGGCAGGGAAACTCACCAAAGCCTTGGGATCCTGAGTCTTTATTGGGGCATCATGGTCAACTGTCCCCATGCTGGCCTGTCTCCAGCCTCTCCAGAGATCAAGCTGATACCACATGACACAAAGACTCATCAGAAATCACAGTGTTAGACTCTCTGGCATGAGCCAAAGTCCACAGCAAACAGACATTCATAAGGCAGCACATTTAGAGGGCTTAGAGAGTGCCTCCCAGAAATAGGCCAGACCTCTATTTGGATGCTGCTGGTGGTTCAGACAGTAAAGAATCTCCCTGCAGTGCAGGAGACCCGGGTTCAATCCCTGGGTTGGGAAGATCCCCTGGAGGAGGGCATGGTAACCCACTCCAGTATTCTTGCCTGGAGAATCCCATGGACAGAGGAGCCTGGAGGGCTACAGTCCATGGGGTTGCAAAGAGTCAGACATGACTGAAGGACTAACACTTTTTCTTTGGATGAGGTTGAATTCTTTATACTAACAAAACCTGGACTTCCAGTTCTAACACTCTAGACCAGCAACCTTCAAAATTTTATTGACTAGAATCTACAAAAAGAAATGAATTTTACACCCTAATGTCAACTTATACACATTTCATAAGACAAATACCCTTTCCCTATATGGAATGTATGCTGATACGGAGTGGTGCTTGTGGTAAAGAAGCCACCTGCCAATGCAGGAGACATTAGAGATGTGGATTCGACCCCTGGGTCAGGAAGATCCCCTGGAGAAGGGAATGGCAACCCACCCCAGTATTCTTGCCTGGAGAATCTCATGGACAGAGGCGCCTGGTGGGCTATGTACAGTCCATAGGGTCACCAAGAGTCACACACAACTGAAGTGACTTAGCGTGTGAGCACATGCACACTTGCGCGCGCACACACACACACACACACATGAATAATATGGGTAACACACCGGGGTCCAGCCCCGGTGGATCCAGGGAATTCGAAGTGGGGACGGCATCCACGAGGATCAGGAAACAATTGCTTAATTAAACGTTAATTAAGGATATAAAGAGTGGTTAAATAAGGATAGCTCAGTGAGGAAATTCAGTGGAGAAAAGAGGCTGAATAATTCAGCCAGAAGGTGAGAGAAAGAACGACATGGGGAGACCAAGTTTCGGTGAACAGGGCCCGCACATTATTTTTCAAAGTAGTTTTTATACCTTAAGTTATGCATAGAGGATAATGGGGGAAGGGGTAGAGTCATGCAGTAAGCCAGGCTTTCTTCCTGCAAACTTATCATATGCAAAAGTTTAGGTGATTTGCATCATCTTCTGGCCCGGAGGCCTGTTAACATTTTAAGACCCTTTCTTCAGAAAACTTATTTTTCTCTAAAGGTGATTAGTCAGGTGCCACCCTCCAAAAGCATTAGATAAAGTTGCATTCCTATAGGGCAACGGTGTGGTGGGCTATAACAAGAAAAAGAATTAACTCAAGGGTCCAGGGTTACAAACATTAAAGCTACTACTTACATTTCTATACACCAATTATATCAATCAATACACTGCCAGGGACACAGTAGGTAAGGGATATGGAGACTTAGCAGCAAACATTGGCCCAAAAAGTGAAAAACCCTTCACCAATACAATTTCTAATCAATCTTTTAACTGCTCAAAGGAATCTGTATTTAGACAGCTCAGAACATCTCACGCCTCTCACAGTTGGGAGGCTCTGAACAATCACATGTGGCCCGAAAAACCTATTCAGGCAGGCTAGAGGACTTCCAAAGGAGTTTGTAGGTTGAAACACTGTCACACCCAGGAATTATTAATTGGAGCTGTAAGTTAACTCTTTTTTCAGAGAGAGGTAGTGGGGGACAGCCCCCCGTAAAGTCAGAGGTGTAGGTGAGAGCACAAAACAGAAAGTAGGCAGACTCTTGTTTTGGGGGTAGATGCTCGAGAATTTCCAGGGGGACTCCTGAGGCTCGATTCCGCCTTTGCGAATGCCGAGCCGCTTTCCTCATGACCTTTGCCACGGGCGGAGCTCCTGCTCCCGGCAGTAACATTACACAAAATTAATTGCTAATGGGTCCTCACGTGCAATTTGAAAGACATTGAAGCAGAACAGCCTGCTGCTTACTTTTATAAAAATGATTTGAGTGGAACACAGCCACACCTATTCATTTCTGTATTTTATTGTCAGTAGCTACTTTCATGTAGGACTAGTTGCCACAGAGATAGTACTGCATGCAGAGGCTAAAATATTTACCATCTGGCCCTTTACAGAAAAAGTTTGACAAACGGGGAAGCCTAGGTGGCCAGTGGTAAAGAAACCACCTGCCAATGTCTGAGACGCAAGAGATGCGAGTTCAATGCCTGAGTCAGAAAGATCCCCTGGAGCAGGAAATGGCAAGTGGCTCCAGTACTCTTGCTTGGAGAATCCCAAGGACAGAGGAGCCTGGCAGCCTACAGTCCACAGGGTAGCAAAGAGGTGGACATGACTGAGTGAGAACACAGTATATAAAGAAATGCAAGCTTCTCCAGAGGGTGAGCTAGGAGTGGTATGATATTATCATTTTCTGAAATATTAGTGGGATTGGCTTTTACCCTCACCAGACTGACTGATCGATCTTGGGAACAGAAATAAAAGCTTACGACTTCATGGGGTTTGCCTCTATAGTGTTGAAAATGAGCCCCTCTGCTTAAAGAGGTGATCAAGTTGCAGGGGTCCTTTCTGTCTCTAACATAAGACATGAAAAGGGACATAATCAGAACTTGTAATCTTCTGCTTTTGAAAAATTGATATGTCTATAAACGGATTTAGTAAAGCTAATTTTCAAGAGGCTGCTCATTTTCTCCTTGGTGCAATCCAGCTTTGCCACAATAGCTGTGAGGGCTTGTCAAGTTACCGAAAGTCTCAAATTCATTTTGATACAGATTTCTAATCCTCTCTCCTATCTTTTTATCTTTTTCAGTTTATGCATTTTTTAAATACTGGAATATAATTGCTTTACAATGTTGTTAGTTTCTGCTATACAACAAAGTGAATCACCTGTGTGTATACCTATATCCTCTCCCTCTTGAACCTCCCTCCCACCCCCACCACCTCACTCCATAGGTCATCACAGAACACCAAGCTGAGCTCCCTATGCTAGACAGCAGATTTCCAATAGCTTGAGTAGCATCAGCATTATACACCTCCCACCATTTCAGATTACTGTTGAGTTGTGCACTAACCATTTCCATGTTTTGCTTTTAGCACCAGAACCTTCAGGTTTATTCTACTGGAGATTCTCTTCCTCATATCCCTGCTGCTGCTGCTGCTAAATCGCTTCAGTCGTGTCCGACTCTGTGCGACCCCATAGATGGCAGCCCACCAGGCTCCCCCATCCCTGGGATTCTCCAGGCAAGAACACTGGAGTGGGTTACCATTTCCTTCTCCACCTCGTATCCCTAGGTTGTCCCTATTGACTTCCACTGCCCAAGGTTGAGACCCCAAGATCTTCATCCAGTGACACAGGTAGATTGTAAAATATCCCCAACTTTCAACCCTTCTTTGTCTCTATGCTTTTTGCTATATGACTTTGCAGTTCCAGCATGCAAAAGGGGGCATTTATTGTCCTTCCCTTTGAATGTGGATTGGTCTGGTGTCTTGCTTTGCACAATTGAACACAGTGGAAGTGATGGTATGCTTGTTCTTCCCCTAGACCTTAAGATACCATTTTCGCTTCCACGCTCTTACAGCCCTCCCATACTATTTCAACAAGCCCAGGCAAGTCTGTTAAAAGATGCAAGACTTATAACCTAGTCACCGACTTTGCCCCAGCCAACTCCTAGACAACACCCAGTAACTAGTCAGCCCAGAGTTGATCCATCAGCTGATTACAGATGAATCAGTGATACCCACCAAGATCAGCAGAGCTAGGCCCACAGGGACTGACTGGTGAACTCAGAAGCAATAATAAATGCATTGTTTTAAGTCATTGTATTTGCTTGGGTCCACAATAACTGAAAAAGCATTTTGAAGACTTTTTATTAAAGACAGTGTAGCCAATTAAGTTCCTTCTGCTCTTGTGATATATTAACAATATATCATATGATAAATGCTTTCTTGGTCTGCCAAATTGAACTCAATAAGTGGAATTTCTCTTAGTTTAACCCGCAAACTCTTCTCCTTCACTTACGCTACCGTGTCTCTTTCCATGAAGTATTCCAAGAAGAACAGGTAGAAAATGTCCTAGCTTTACTTTCATTATTCACTTATTACCCCCTCCTTTTCTCTGACAGTTAATCCACTTAAACTTTGCACATAAACTTGATTTAATTAATTGAAACTGTTAAGTATCACCACCTTTTGTCTTGACTCCCAGTTCCTAGAATGCAGGAAAATATTGGCCCATTTTTTCCATATAGTGTCATGTCTACAGGCCCTTAATCCAGCAAATCAAATTAAAATGAATGGTTTTAAAATATTTTAATTACTCCCTGCTCCAAAGTGAAAAGTCCAAATATTAATAAATATTAATTATTCTATCTTACATCTGCTTTTATATTAAAATAATATATGTAAATAAGAATCTGTTGAAAACCCAATAGCATACAATCTTTCAACAATTACTTAAAACAATAAAAGAAAAGGCAAGTCTGGACATCGGCAAAGAGCAAGTGCATTCTTGTATAATTGACACGTGACTTTCGTTATAAAGAGGTAACATTTAGCAAGAACGGTCTCTGAAATATTTTTAACTCATCAGTGAACTATATCAGTATTTATCAGAGTTTTTAGATGATGTTTTTGAAGTATTTAATATTGGTTTAAATGTCTCTTTCCTTTCCTCTTCATTTTGCTCCCTTAAACTGAGACACACGCAGCCTTCAACACTATTTCAAAACATCCAATAAGCAGGTTCAACTTCTTTTCCTTCTCTGTACTCTGAAAGTTGGAATGACTATGCCAAGTCTGTGGAATAGGTATGTTCTATATAAATTTAATCTAATTACTTCTAAATGGGATTTGAAGGTGTTTGCTGATAAATACTGATCATTGCCAATACATGAGGACTTTTTATGAATTTAAGGAACTCTAACCTCACCAGTCCAGGTTCCATGCATGAGACAGGGTGCTCGGGGCTGGTGCACTGGGATGACCCTGAGGGATGGGATGGGGAGGGAGGTGGGAGGGGGGTTCAGGATGGGGGACACATGTACACCCATGGCTGATTCATGTCAATGTATGGCAAAACCACTACAATATTGTAAAGCAATTAGCCTCCAATTAAAATAAATAAATTTATATTAAAAAAAAGGAACTCTAACCAAGACAGGCCCATGAATTCCCAAACCGGCTCTGTGAAGTTTGTCTGTTCACATTGTCTGTCTCGAGCTGGCTCTAAGAAAAGGCTGAGGCGACTCAAGCTAAAGCCAATGGCTCTCTTTGCTGAAGAGCTCAGTTTACAGAGACTGAATTTGATGACTTTGAAAAGATTCTTTGGTACCTATAGACGGTTCTCTAGGACTGACTGTCACTAATAATGCTAATATTTTCTAGAAAGTCTTTATAGATAGAGTTTGATTTCTCTCTTCCTGGCACTTTACCATAATTCATGTAGCTTCTATCAGACAAATTTTGGTACTAACTTATTATATTATTCAGCAAAAGAGCAAATCTTTATTTATCATTATACAATTAGAGTTCATCATTGTTATAATAATTTAGAGTTGTGATATGACTTTAAGAAAGCAAACTGCACCCATTGGATAAGTTAAAATTGTTATGTTAAGTTGTAATTATAAAAAATCAACCAACAAATAAAAACAATTAAAATAAGTGACTTAAAACTCTGTTTCATACAACAAGGCTAAAAGTTCTGAGGCTATAGTAGCTGGCTACACCTATGCCAAAAGTTACATCAGATAGTTGTTGAGCTAATAGTTCTCTTCCCTCTATAAGAGGGGTACTAATTTCAAGAATTTTACTATTTTATACATTGCTCTATGTCCATTAACTAAAAAGTACCTGGAATATAGTAAGTGTTCACTAAATAACTTTTGAATGAATGAAAAAAAAAGAGAGGTACTATTGCATAATGTTTAAGGAACAGTCTCTGTTTTACTAAACTAGGTATATGATTTTGTGAATTATTTACCCAATACATAAGGCACTTGTGAGAATTAGCAGACATAATCTATGTAAAAAGCTTACTCCAGTGGAAGACAAATATAAAGCACTTCATATGCATAAGCTTTCATCACCACCATCATCATAATGTATGTGTATATGTGTTAGTCGCTCAGTCGTTGTCTGACTCTTTGCGTCTCCATGGACGGTAGCCTGCCAGACTCCTCTGTCCATGGAATTCTTCAGGCAAGAATATTGGAGCTACCATTCCCTTCTTCAGGGGATCGAACCCTCCTACATCACAGGCAGATTCTTTACAGTCTCTTGATCGGGAAGATCCCCTGGAGAAGGAAATGGCAACCTGCTCCAGTATTCTTGCCTGGAGAATTCCAAGGACAGAGGAGCCTTGTGGGTTACAGTCCACTGGGTCACAAAGAGTTAGACATGACTGAGCGACTAACACATACATACATACATCATAATATACTCTGTAATTTCCACCTATATGTGAGTAAGTATAATTTCTGTAAAGTCCATGTTCCTAAGGGCTTTAGCTAAATCACTACTCTATTCTTTAGGACTAAACCAGTGCCTGGTACATAAAGGGACCTCCAAATTTTTGTTGTCGAATAAATAAATGCATATAAACATTTACATGTATGTCAATACGGATTCTTTTTCATGACTGTTGAATTTTACAAGGATCTGTTTCCTTCATTTTAAGAGTAACTTTTGCACAAGAACTTTGGAACCAGTTTCTGAAGTTTATAATCCACTTAGTTTCATCCCTCCCTGTTCATTTTCATGTTCAATGAAATTATGCACTCTTTAATATTAGGTTTTTATTTTTATTTTTTAAAGAAAAAGAATTCATCATTTAATGTGTGTGAACCAAAAGGAAAAGAAAGCAATGGCATCCATGAGTCTCAAGTTTCTCCCAGTGTCAGTGAATGGTTTTTAATAGTCTATGGATTCATTGTTTCAGACCAAGTGTAGCTTGAGTGGAAAAGGTGCTGATGATGCCCTGGGTCTTCCTTGGATAGGGCAGCTCAGTGCATAGAGTAGGGTATGAGATCTTGTCCTAACAGGAGACAGCCCCCAGCACTTTCCTTCTGTGACCATCCCACTACTTCTATCAAATAAAAGATAACTTCTCATTGGTCCCTGCTCTCCCAGACTGTTCTGCTAGAAATAGGGGCTCACTTCTCACTGATTGTCATCCTTCTAAGACTAAAAATAGAAGGGATAACAGTGAAGTATAACTGTTACTGACTCAATATCTTTGTCTTACTTAGTGGGATAAGCTTAATAGATCAAAATGTATGATGGTTAGTCATATCATGTTGACTATACAAACTTATTCCTGGTTCATATGATATTAATACCCACATATACTTACTTTTGGGCTTCCCTGGTGGCTCAGAGGTAAAGAATTCACCTGCCAATGCAGGAGTCGTGGGTTCAACCCCTGTGTCAGGAAGATCCCCTGGAGAAGGGAATGGCAACCCACTCCAATATTCTCGCCTGGGAAATCCTGTGGCTAGAGGAACCCGGTGGGCTACAGTCCATGGTGTCACAAGGAGTCAAGCAAAACTGAGTGACTAAACAACAATATTTGCTTTTAAAAGCCTATACATAGAAATATGAATCTTGTTCTATTTTAAAATCACTTTTGCCTCCTAAACTAGATAATATATTTGCCAAGTCCCCAAATCTAAATTTTAGAGAAAAATATACAATGAGAAAACTCAACATCATGCTTTCCCACCTGGCACACCCAACATTGGTTCTAATAGGTAGCAATTTTTATTAGTTCCCCGTTTAACCTTCCAAAGTTTATTTAAACAAAGCAGACACAAATAGGTGTAATAAAATGTGCTCAACGTGACTAATCATTAGGAAACTGCAAGTCAAAACCACAAAGAGATATCATCACACACCTGTTAGAATGCCTATTCTCAAAAAGACTATCAACAACAATGTTGGTGAGGATGTGGAGAAAAGGGACTCTTCTGCAGTGTTGGTGGGAAAGTAAATTGGTACAGAGACAGTATAACGCTTCCTCAGTAATTAAAAATAGAATTACCACACAATCCAGCAATTCCACTTCTGGGTGTTTATCCAAAGAAAACGAAAATACAAGCTTATAAAAATATAAGCATTCCCATATTCATAGCATCATCATTTACAGTAGGAAAGATATGGAAATAATCTATGTGTCCATTGATGGTTGAATGGGTAAAGAAATTATTTTATAGATACATGATGAAATTATTATTCAGCCATAACAAAAAAAGGAAATCTTACCATGTAACAACATGGATGGACCTTGAGGGTATTATGTTAAGTGATATATCAGACAAAGACAAATATTATATGATCTTATTCACATGTGGAATCGAAAAAAAAAAAAAGAAAATGAAACTCATAAATACAGAAAACTGAGTCATGGTTGCCAGAGGTGGAGGATCAGGGAGGTGAAATAGATGAAGATGGTCAACAGGTACATGAAAATCTGCCTGTAAAACTCACAGGAAATCAAGGAAGTTCAAATTTAGATAATAATGAAATACCAGTTTGCATTCAACATACAAAATAAACTGACTTGAAATAGTAAGGATGGGTGAGCTTGGTAATGTTAATCCTGCCTAGAAATAGAGAAGTCAATTTTCCTAATATGAGTTCATAGACTCTAAGTCTCAAAACACAAAACCCAGTAACTATTTAATCAGATACCAAATGATTACAGAACTAGATTCTTGGGAGAAACTGAACACATGATTTAAATCCTAACAAATTCCTACTTGCTGAAGGTTTCTTTCATAATATATCTGAATATATGGTTTTCATATTTTTTCATTTTCTTTCTAATACATGCTAATACATTTTTAGCAGCTGAACACTCTAAAATCAAGATGATTTTATTGCAATTCTATAGGTCTGCTGAGTTACTAAGATGAAACAGTGAGGAAAAAAAGAATATAATTATATTTAGGAGAAACATCTATGATATTGGATACTTATTAAGGAAGAAAACAAAAGTGGACTGACCAGTTTGTCATATGGCTGCAAGTGGGTGAAGAGAAAGCTCTAGGCCTCGGAAGCATACATGACTGAACAGGCGAATGTGACAGAGAAATTCAGGGCCAGCCTTGTAATCCACAACTCTCCAGAAGTTAGAGGATACAGATGCTGTCTTGGCCTTCCATGAGAGAAGCAAATGATTTGATCTAGTGGCTCAGCTGGTGAAGAATCTACCGGCAATGCTGGAGACCTGGGTTTGATCCCTGGGTCAGGAAGATCCCCTGGAGAAGGGAATGGAGGCTCACTCCAATATTCTTGCCTGGAGAATTCCATGCACAGAGGAGCTTGTCTGGGTACAGTCCATGGGGTCACGACTGAGTGAGCAACACACACACACACGCACCCCTTCCCAATAACCAGAACAGATGTTTGCTTCCCTAAACAACAGAAGAAAACCTTATGACTTGAAAGAAATGAAATAGCTCATTAAAGTGAAGTTTTTCAAGCACCAAGTGTACTAATTCCATGCCACCTTAAATGCAAATAGTAGCAATACATCCCAAATACTGGTTGTTCCATGGCTGTTGGAAAAGATATATCATTACATTTTTTAACTTCACTATGGAGTAGATCGTGCTTTGGGATAAAAATATCTCAAGGCTCCCAGTAATTCCCACTGACGTCAACACTTGGAAAAAGGCAGGAAACTGCAGGAAATGGGTCCTGCTCTTGGGTTGCTGTAACCTCTTTCAAAAGCCTGGGTATCCTGTTCCTTCTCTGAGAGGGGAAAGAAAGTAATTTTGGAGTGAGGATGCTGATATACCTCAGGAAGCTAGTAGAGTTCACTGGCACATCTCTGGTATAATAAGGTTCACCTATGCATCTAAGCAATTCAATGGATATGAAGTTGGGCAAACTCTGGGAGATAGTAGGGGACAGGGAGGCTTGGCATGTTGCAGTCCATGGGGTCGCAAAGAGTTGGACATGACTTAGCAACTGAAAAGCAACACACATCTAAGTAGGGGTTTCCCCAGTGGCTCTGTGGTAACAAAGCTGCCCACAACGCAGGAGACACAGGAGATGCGGGTTCAATTCCTGGGTCTGGAAGATCCCTGGAGAAGGAAATGGCAACCCACTCCAGTATTCTTGCCTGAAAAATTCCGTGGACAGAGGAACCTGGCAGGCTACAGTCCATGGGGTCGAAAAAGAGTCAGACATGACTGAGGAAGAGCAAGCATCTTAAGCAGGAGGAAGGATCTCACCAAGGAGAAACCTGGGCTTCTATGCCACATTTAAAATTGCACGTTAGTAACTAAACCCATTTGAGTTGGAGCTAACCTGTCAGGGTTTGGCTTCTCTTCCTTTTTACTTCAACCTGGAGCAATCTGCATACAAAAACAGCGGGAAAGGAGAATATGCTCAAAGAAAGGAAGTCTCCTCTCTTTGGGGTTGTGTTCCTGGTGCCTTTATGAAAGACGGGAGGTGGCTGTATACTATGCTGTTGAGTTTTTTGTTCATTTGTTTCCAACAATAGAGACATCAATGGTTTAAAGAATGGGAGACTTACAAGTCTAAAGCAAGGTCCTGGAGCAACAACCCACAGTGTGCAATGAAGGGTACGCAGCACGCAGCAGCAGCCTTTGCCGAAGCAGGAGAAGAAAAGAGGTTGCCAGTTATACGGGAATTGATATAAGGTGGGTTCATTAATTACCAGGGAAACCAGTAGAGGGGTGCACCTCTCACAGCCCCCTTTGCTGAGAATGAGCACTAACTGGGGCCCAGGGCAAGGTCATGGGAAGGTCAGTTGGGTGAGTAGGGTATAGGCGAAGCAAGAAACAGTCAAGCAGGGGACGTACAGAGAGCAACAGAACAGCCATCCTTGCTGGGAGCCGGCATATTGCATATTGAGTGAGGATCTGTAATAGCTCAACTGGAATTCTATCACTGCCGGGAGCCAGCGTGAGGCACTCCGCCCATGACAAAGGTCATGAGGAGGGAGGCTTGGCATACGCAAAGGCGGGATCGAGCCTCAGGAGTCCCCCTGGAAATTCTCGAGCATCTACCCCCAAAACCAGAGTCTGCCTATTTTCTGCTTTGTGCTTTCACCTACACCTCTGACTTTACGGGGGGCTGTCCCCCACTACCTCTCTCTGAAAAAAGAGTTAGCTCACAGCTCCAGTTAATAATTCCTGGATGTGACAGTGTTTAACCTACAAACTCCTTTGGAAATCCTCTAGCCTGCCTGAATAGGTTTTTCCAGCCACATGTGATTGTTCAGAGCCTCCCAACTGTGAGAGGCAGGAGATGTTCTAAACTGCCTAAACACAGATTCCTTTGAGTAGTTAAAAGATTGATTAGAAATTGTATTGGTGAAGGGTTTTTCACTTGTTGGGCCAATGTTTGCTGCTAAGTCTCCATACTCCTTACCTACTGTGTCTTTGGCAGTGTATTGATTGATATAATGGGTGTATAGAAATGTAAAATGCCGCTTTGTCCAATGCTTTTTGGAAGGCTGGCGCCTGACTTTGGAATAATCACCTTTAGAGAAAGATAAGTTTCTTAAAATGTTAACAGGCCTCCGGGCCAGAAGATGATGTCAATCACCTGAACTTTTGCATATGATAAGTTTGCAGGAAGAAAGCCTGGCTTGCTGCATGACTCTACCCCTTCCCCCATTATCCTCTATGCATACCTTAAGGTATAAAAACTACTTTGGAAAATAAAGTGCGGGCTTTGTTCACTGAAACTTGGTCTCCCCATGTCATTCTTCTCTTTAACTTCCGGCTGAGCGTCCATCTGGAGCGTGGATGTCCTCTGCGACCATTTATTTGCCTGGGCTTCTAAGACCCACTCGAGAAGGTGTCTAAGGTGGGGCACCTTCCGCTATTCGAGAGGGCGCCTGCGGCCTCTGTGGTCAGAGCTAACCTGGTGTCACGGGTTATATTGATTTTCCGCGTAAACCAAGCCACTCAGCTTCTTTTCTCCACTGAATTTTCCTGCTGAGCTATCCTTATTTCAGCCGCTTTTCTCCACTGAATTTCCTCACTGAGCTATCCTTATTCTATTACTCTTTATATCTTTGATGAATAAATAATTAAATAAGTCGCCGACGCCGTCCCCGCTTCGAATACCCTGGATCAGCCGGGGCTGGACCCCGGCACATCCTGAGTGGCCTGATCCTTCACTCCACCCCTATATACCCCATAGGACCCTTACAATCATAGTCTGCCCCTTTTCCAAGATGGCTTCCCTGGTGGCTCAGCTGGTAAAGAATCTGCCTGCAATGCAGGAGACCCTGGTTCGATTCCTGGGTCGGGAAGATTCCCTGGAGAAGGGTTAGGCTACCCACTCCAGTATTCATGGGCTTCCCTGGGGGCTCAGATGGTAAAGACTCTGCCTGAAATGCGGGAGACCCAGGTTTGATCCCTGGGTTGGGAAGATCCCCTGGAGGAGGGCATGGCAACCCACTCCAGTATTCTTGCCAGAATTCCATGGACAGAGGAGACTGACAGGCTACAGTCCACGGGGTCATAAAGAGTCAGACAGAACTGAGTGCCTAAGCACAGCGCACCTTTTCCAAGATCTCCTTGGGGCCAGGCAGTCTTCTTTGGTGCGCTGCACCCTTAGACTCATTAGGACAGCTAGGATCCCATGGTGAAAAGTTAAGCTGTGGACTGGGAGAAAATGTTCATAACACCTGTCACCAGCAAAGGATTGAGTGGCCAGAATAAAGGAAGAATTCCAACTGAGCAAATGAGAAACAAGGCAAGCTAATTTTAGAAGCTGGCAAAAGATTGGTTTGTTCCTTTGGAGAAAGAAAAGAAGTAAGCTTGGCACGGGCCTGCTGGAAAAGGCTGGTTGGCATGGGCACAGAGCCAAGCATCTGTGCCAGTGCTCAATGCCACAGAACTGGACGGTCGCCATGGAAAGACCTGGTGATCACATGTGAGACGTGCCTCCCTGTGGGAGGCAGAGCAGGGCTGGCCCCAGAGGGGCTCCTCTGGACTCCCTGCATTTCTCCAGCCACCATCAAGAGAGCAGCACTCTCAACAAAATCTGTACGACGATAAACTGGGAAGTGCTTGAACTAGACGAGGCTTGGTCTAGTTCCTGACTCAATTATCTGACTCTGTCAACATTAAGAATTCTACTCATTCAGTTGTGTGTGCTCAGCCGTGTCTCTTTGTGACCCCATGGACTGTAGCCCACCAGGCTTCTCTGTTCATGGGATTTTCCAGTCAAGAATACTGGAGTGGGTTGCCGTTTCCTTCTCCAGGGCATCTTCCTGACGCAAGAGCCAAACCCATGTCTCCTGCGTCTCCTGAACTGGCAGGAGATTCTTCACACTAGCGCCACCAGACTCACTCAGTTCTCTACTAGTTAATGCTAGATGAAAACATTCTAGGAGTCAGTGCTGTAAACCTCCTGAGATTCGAAGCAGAGAGAGCTGGATCTGAGACCTGGTCTGTGAAACCACTTCATCTTTAGACAGGTCCCAAACAGCTGAAAGGTTACAGGGAGAAGTATCAAAGGTAATACAAAAAAAAAAAAAAAGAGGGAGAGAGAGAGAAAGCCTTCTGAAGTTGCCAACACTCATTCTGCAGAGATAAAACTTTATTTGAGGCGTCAAGCAATATACTGAAAGAGTGCACAAGTGGTGTCCTTATTCCCATAATCGCACATCAGAAGCTCTCTGTCCTCTTAAAAGGGGTGTGTAGTGCACAGGGATGAGAGGCATACAGCTTTCAGACAAGACCACATCTAGGTGAGCGCTTAAGAAAGTCTCATTTAAATTTCATTGTTACTCCTTTAAAAGGGGGTTGGTTTTATTTTGGAAAACGACAACAAACGGCCTCTTCCACTGAGGAGGAAGTGTCTCCCCAGTTATTCATGAAATAATGCAGCTGCCTTTTTCTTTAAAGGGATTCTTGTCTTCTGGAATTCCTTTCACCAGAGGATCCTCTCTAGAACGTTCTTCAATATAGTTCTTTATTTCTTCTGAACATTTAGACACCTTAAGGAGAGAGGAGGGAAGGAAGAAAAAGAATCAGGATTGTTCAAACTTCGTCACCACCCTTTAGTGAAACTGACATAATTGGATACAACCAGCATTTTAAAAATCAAATAGAACAGACGAAAATATTAGCGTGCAGCACAGAGCCTATACAATATAGATGAATGATATAGTCTATATGAAATAGATTTCTTACTACAGTAGCATCAAGAAAGTTTGAAAGTCACTGTATTAAAAATATCCCCAGCAATTTCTATCCACTATGTCTCATATGATTTCCTTCCTCTGCTAAAATACGATGATGGCAGGTCCACAATATTTGAGGAACTGAAACATACTCCACTTTCAATTTTCCATGCTAATGAATTGTTGTGGTGCAGCTACTCCCCAAATAGCTTTTGGGGTGTTTCCTGCTAAAATTCTCACTTTACTGAGTATGTGCCAGGTTCTTCAATTTCACAGAATGATAGAAGCACTGGAGAAAGTCTGATCTGGAAAAGTTAAAGTTTGTTCCAAAGTTTCCCCACCCCACTTGCAAGACCCCCAGATCCCTTCATCTTCATCTCCCCCCAGCCTTCCACCTGTGTTTCTGTGCAGAATTGATCATAAGAAAAGGCTTATCGGAGGCTTGTGTTTATGTAAGTAGTGTAAACTTTTTCTGAGTGGAGAAAGGATTGAACAGTTTCTTCAAAAAGCCTATCCTTAAGAGACAGTTTGTAAGAGTGATTGAGGGGAGTAAAAAGGAAAGGAGGAAAAAAAAAAAAGATTACTGCTTAATGAGGATCTGCATTAACTAGTAAGAAATAAGTAAAAATTATACAAGTTCCAGAAAATTCTAATGGAGTCCTCTTTTTTTTTTTTTTAATTTAACTAACTAGGCAATGTTCCCACTGATTTTGTTATCTAGTAATCTCCAAACTGTTTCCATGTTGATCACTAAAAAATGTCGGCATATGTAGCCTAGAATGTACATAATTATTCACTTATACCTAAGTGAAGTTACTACTGTGTTAATACATCATGTATAACCATAAAACACAAACTAGAAATTATTAAAAGATCAGACTTTAAGGCAACCAGACATCATTTTGCAATATACACACATATCAGATCACTGTTATATGCATAAAATCATTCACACAATGGTTCACGTCTATTGTACTGCAATTAAAATTTTTAAAAAATAAAACATGTTTTACTCTCACACCTCAAAGATTTCTTGGTATATCAGTGTGGAAGCCTCTGAAAATAAAATTTAAAACTAGGCAACACAGTTAAAACGTGGCAAAATAAAATCCTTACAAGTAGCATTCTCTCAGGTAACATTTACGGACAATCATTGTGCGGGGATTTTAAGTAAATTTTCAGAGGTGATAACGTAAGTTCCCATAAGCTGCGCTCTGTGACCACTGAGAAAGTTGCAGATAAGACTCATATTGAGACTTCCCTGGCAGTCCAGTGGTTAAGACTGCCTTCCAATGCAGGGGGTACAGGTTTGATCCCTGCTTGGGGAGCTAAGAGCTCACATGCCTCCTGGCCAAAAAACCAAAACATAAAGCAGAAGCAATACTGTAACAAATTTAATGAAGACTTTTTAAAATGGTCCATATCAAAAAAGAAAGGCTAAAAAATAGTTTTTTAAAAAATTAGACTCATGTTTCCCTAAATGGTTATCTGTTACTGAGCCTTCTTCATTAAGTGTCCAAAAAGATGTGTAATCTCCAAAAGTGAACAATGGCTTCTCTGATGTATTTCCTTCCATGATCAAGAGGATACGTTTGAACAACAATTAGCTACAAGCCAGAATTCAGCCTGTGAATCTGGCCTGAGCAGAACACACAGCTCAGATATTAAGAGTTTATTGACTGGGCATCAGAAGATATGTGTCTTAGTGTTTTAACAATGTCTCTATCATTGTCTCTGGGGTCTCAAATAAGGAGCTAGTTAGCCTTCTTGGAATTCAGGTTGGTTTTGTAATCCTTCAAAGTGAAAGGGTTGAATGATCTCTAAGAGCCATAATGTTTTTCTAGCATGGACATGTTATAATTCAAAGTGCATAATAAAATGGTGGAATCTTACTATTAGGACTTAGATGTTTCTCCCTCTGTCCTCTAAGGTTTCCCTGAAAGTTTTCTTCCTTCTGTTTCTTCTCCCCAAGAAAGCAATTCCAGTAGGATGTGTCCTAAGGAGTGGAGGTGGAGAGCTGGAAGGGGGGAACTGCTGATGAATGATACCTCTAACTTCCACACAGTCTGCTGCATTTAGTGAAGTGCGCAAGTGTTAATTGCTCAGTTATGTCCAACTCTTTGCAACCCCCATGGACTCCTCTGTCCATGGGATTCTCCAGGCAAGAATACTACAGTGGGTTGCCATTCCCTTCTCCAAGGGATCTTCCCCACCCAGGGACTGAACCTGCATCTCTTGAATCTCCTGTGTTGGCGGGCAAGGTCTTTACCACTGCACTCCTGAGAAGTCCGACAATAGGAGAGATGAGAAATCCTGGACAACTAGGGTATTAGTAATGATGCGGAAATTACTTCTTGCATTTCTGGTGCCAATGAAGGGGTACAGAACTGAGCAAGACTTTATTTCCTAAGTGGTTTAAGAGACTGTCCTACCTCTGAATGATTTATAAATATATAATTCATTGTCCTCTTTACTGGTAGTTGTTATTAGAAGTGTGGGCAGACCCAGGTCTCCCACATTACAGGCAGATTCTTTATCAGCTGAGCTACCAGGGAAGCCCTAACTGCATCTAGACCCTTGCCCAATTTCTAATTTGAAGCTTTAGGTAAGTGGAGGACACATCTCTCTTTTTTTTTTCCCCTATAAGTTCTGCATTGTGATACAAAATATTAAAATATTCCAACTTGGCACAGACAACGCTTTACTTCAATCCATGCAACTCTGTTTAATATGTAACCTCTAAGATTCACTGTGTCAAAAAGATCTAAGTGGCTAACAGAGGGGTTTTGCCATACACAAAATGGGTCTCTTAAAAGTTTCAAGAAACAAGCCTATTCACTTTGTCCTATAACTTTGGTTTTTCCTTTAAACACAGCAGTATTTTTAAAGCTACAAAAACTTTCAACATGTACAGAAAGGACTTTGAACTTCAAAATTCTGGAAGACTAGGGATTTGGAAGTTACAGATTACATTTGAGAAAGGAAATGTATAAAAAATACCCACCCCCCCCAAAGCCTGCATCTTCCAAATATCATTCAAAATGTGCCTTCTGAGTAAAAAGACTTGTCACGAATAGAGTTATCATAACTAAAGCAGGAAGGTAAGTGAATATATTCACCATACCTACTTCCTTTCCATTGTTTTCCTTGACTTTTTCTAGTATTAAACCACAGAGATACAAAGTCAGTTTAAATTCTTCTTGCTGGGGAGAAAGAACTACATCATTTATCTTAAAAAATATCTATCCAAAAACCTTTTCCTGGACTACAGGTTGCCTGATTGAGGAAAAAGGGAAGGAATGAAGGCCTGTATTACCAATAAAAACTTGAACTAAAAATGACAAAGTCTCCAACAAATTTCAGTGGAGACTTCTGAACACTGGCACATACATTCTCACAAAATCTGTGATCACTTCAGTGGTCTCTAAAATTTCTAATCATAATCACAAAAAAGAATGTTTGTATACAGTATATGTATAGTTATTTATAAATAAATACAGATAGTACTGTGTAGGTATTAGTTCACTGTGCATACTTACAAAGCATAACGTGGAAATTATAAAGGGAAGAAGTTTATAAACAAAGATGGATACTGTAATGTTTTGATCCCAAGTCCCAGTGGACTGCTCATCACACAGTTCCTGGAGGCCTCTGATGAAGACTCAAAACTAGATAATTCAAGACCCACTGTGATTAAAGAAAGCCAAAACCAAACCAAACAAACAAAAACCCCTCCAACTTTTTTTTTTCCTCCAACTTTTAAAAGCTATTCTTTCCCATTATGAAAAAGATCAACGAACTAAGTAGCCATCTGCCTTTTCCCTACAGCTTGGGTTTTTAAAATCAACTGTCTAATAGCTGGCAGAATTTCTCGTTTGTTCCCCTCATTCTCAAACATTTGGCTTTAAACTACTCATGATATCCTTGCTCTCTCCTTAACCTCCTATGATCTCCCCACATCAATAGGCTATTCTCTAGCACCACCAAAGCCCCCTTCAAAAGAAGCTGCAGAAAAAGAAAAAAAAAGAAACAACTCCCCCCCACCCCCACCCCCAAGAGCCAAGAAACTGTTTTACTGCAACAAACTAGACAACACCAATCTTGGTTCATTACACAGAAGGAAATATTCTGGGACATCCAACTTGCCTGCTGTCTCTGCAACTTAACCTCTTTGCGAAGTTGCTCAACTTCCATCTTCAGCTTTTCCTTTTCTGGCAGATCTTCGATGTGAAGAGCCGGCATTTTCGCCCCAGAACTGGGCTCAGGGACAGCTCTGGAAGTGGAGCGGCTGCAAGTGCCGCAAACCAGGGCGCGTCCCGAACTAACTGTGCTGCCTGCGCGCCCCGCCCGCGCAGAAGGTGACCGCCTCTCCCAGCGGCGGTCCCCAGCGCCCGGACGAGATCCCCCCACGCCAGCTCACCCTAGCGTCCCAGGATCTTAAAACTCCTGCCCTTTTGGTCAGGTCCCCACAACACCAGGAGATCTGCCCCTGGGAACCCGGGGAGGGTTGAGTTTGCAAGGGCGGCCCGAAGAGGCAGAGAGGCTGCGCGCTGAGCGGTCTCCCGCGGGGATGCTGGCCCGACCCGGCCGGGCTCCCGACCCTGCCACGCCCGCGGGAGGACCCTCCTGGGCTGGGGCCCAAGGGTAGGAGTTGAGCTAGTCCACTTTCCTGGAGAAACAACAAAAGTTTTACTTTTTGTTCCTTCCCCACCTCCTCTTTTCCCAAGTCACATCCGGGTTTTGTTCGTGAAGCAAGAGAAGGAGGACACGACCAGGCAGGAAATAACGGCCTCTTCACTTCTCCACGAGTTTCAAAAATACACAGCATGTAACTTTCCCCCCAGCTACACACGTTTACTGTGGGGAAATGCGGACGCTTAAGAAAAGTCCCAAGAGGAAATCGAAACTGAGCTATAATCTCCGAAACGCGCACCACATCTGTTGATGTGAACACAACCAGTCTGCTAAATGCCTGAAATACATTTACAAATTTGGGATGAAAAAGGCATTGGGATGTGAATATTGTTTATGGCTCTGACGTTAATAAATTGGCATCCTCAACAGCAGGGATTTTATTCTTTTTTCAGGGGAATGATTGTAGTGTTTGAAGTGTAAGCGGATGGTCCTGGAGAAGACCGAAGTAGCAAATTTAAAGCCCTACCAGAAAGTATTTCTCCATGCCCCATCTGTCAAGGTTTGGATGACACTTGACACCAAGGGTTTTGAATTCCTGGCTCAAGCATCTTCCTGTATGTCTGCAGTGGATCCACTTAGTTTTGGTTTTTCCACTTTCTGGAAAGCCATATGAATCTCGCTGCTACTTTGTAAAGCCAGCAAGAAGGATGTGACAAATGTTTGCCTGCCATACAAAGTTTCTCTTTAACTATCTAAAACCTTGTTAATGATGCTCAAAAGACTAGAAGAAAAATGAAGCGTGAAGAAAGGAAAATAAAGTATCTCAAGTGGTCAGATGCATATTTCCTTCTCCCCGGAAATGACCTCCTGCCTGTAAAGTCAAATTCAAGTTGAATGGACCTGGGGAGAGGGGAGGAGAGGATGAGATGTATGGAAAGAGTAACATGGAAATTTATAGCCAATAGGAATTTGCTGTGTGGGTCAGGAAACTCAAACAGGGGCTCTGTATCAATCCAGAGTGGTGGGATGGGGAGGGAGACAGGTGGGAGTTTCAAAAGGGTGGATTATATGTATACCTATGGCTGATTCATGTTGAGGTTTGACAGAAAACAGCAAAATTCTGTAAAGCAATTATCCTTCAATTAAAATTAAATAAATTAAAAAAAATTCAAGTTGAGTGTAGGCATCTACACTGAGTATCTCAGTATCTATTAACTGAGTATCTCAGAGTACTTTGCCTTAGACACCATAGCCATTCTCTGTGTTGTAAGCAGAGGTTTTTCTGTTCGTAATTCCTCACTGGGCTGTACCCACTTATCCTCACTGAATCTGTTAGAATGAAATGAATCTTTGATGACTACCCATGAGTTCCAGTCCTTGCTCTGCCACTGGCCATCACTAGGAAAAGTCACTTATTTTCTTCTGGATTTTGGTTCTCTACTTTGTGAGATATGTGATGGAGTAAGGGAGGGGTGAACTAGCTAAAGTGTGTTTCATTTCTAACTGTTTTTATGTATCTACATCTGATAAACCACTTTCACAAAGAAAAATATTTAGGAGCTTCATTTTCTATATTTGAAACATTACACATTCTAGGAGCTCCCAGGCTCAAAGAAAATTAGATGAACTGCGGGAGCTTTCCCTGTTAGCAAGCAATGAGCCAGGACAAAAAAAACCGAATCTGTCTTCAGAACTGATTCTTTTTTTTTTTAATTTCCCTGTTGCTTAAATTTAAAAGCTTGGTTAAAAATAGCTTAAATAAGTTAGTGAAAGTAAGTTAATGTGGCTTGAATTAAATAAGCTCAGCACCCAAATTAAATAGGTTGGTTAAGTAAATTAATGCATGCCTGTTCCAAATCATAAAAGGAGGGTTATTTTGGCCTGGAAATTTCTTCCCTGTGAAATCATCTAGTTGTCTGCAGTGATAGTTATAAAACCATAATGGTTCTTTAACTTTTTCCACAGTATTATCAGACTTTAGTTAGAGATGAAGTGCATATTAGTATACTTAAAAATTCATAGTTTTAATCAAAATCACATGCTAATATCATATTAAGTAAATTGATTACACTAAAATGAGTTGGGAAGTGCTGAAATCTCATGATCACACAGCATTCTGAAAAATGTTTTGTTGTTGTTGTTTGATTTTACATGGTAAAATGATGGGTACTTAAAATAAGAGCGGGTATCTCCCCATTCTTAAGCATGGCATTCATCTCTCAGAGAGCAACCATGGTAAGCAATTTCTCATAAATTCTAAAAACATATTTTATCAAGCAAAGATTTTGAATAGACAAATGTTAAAATCCATTATTAATTGTATCCAACTGTAGTGTTGATTTTTACTTGTATATATTACTTTTAATAGAAGTTGTTTTGCAAAATAGTATGTGTAGAAACCATTCTTCAGTGAAGATGACAGACATAATCAGAAACAAACCCGTATCAGCCCACTTGCTCCTGACAAATGTTTTAAAGAATCTGACAAAAAAAAAAAAAAAAATTAACCATGTGGTTATTTTCCCTTTTAAAGTATAAAAGGGCAAAGACTATGACATATGTACCTTGACATACAAAGAAAGGAAAAAAGTTCTTTGACTGTTTTTCTAATGTATGCTGTTAAAAATCCATATAAAGAAAAGTCTATAAGAAAATATTGAAGTTAGTTGTATTGGAGTTGATTTAATACTAAAGAAAGTGAAGTCGCTCAGTCCTGTCTGACTCTTTGGGACCCCATGGACTGTAGCCTACTAGGTTCCTCCATCCATGGAATTTTCTAGGCAAGAATAGTGGAGTGGGTTGCCATTTCCTTCTCCAGGGGGATTGAACCCAGATCTCCAGCATTGCAGGCACACACTTTACCAGCTGAGCCACCAGAGAAGTGATTTAATACTAACTTGAACTCAAAAAAAGCAGGGTTCTTGTTTTGTTTTGCCTTCTAATTTTTATAAGACATGGATCCTCTCTGCATCTATTTTGTAGGTATAGCTAAAACTAGGTTATCTCCCAAATTCTTCCCTTCTAAAATTTAAAAAGTAAATGGTGACTCTTTAGGTCGTTAAAATGATTGTTTCTTTCAGGAAAATATTTAACCCACATTTGATGCACTCGGTTCGTTTGATATTGGTTCAATTTATTATAAGATAAGATTCCTCTTCTAAATGAAAAGAATAGGAAATCACAGGATGACCAGGTCTGATACTCGGGTTTTCATTAACAGTTACTTACGATTCACGGTATCAAAATGATTTATCAGTCTTGTCCATAGAAGACTTTAACTTCTACTGCATTATTAATTTCTACTGCATTTCATTTTCATTACTCAGTTTACTGTTTTCCTTGTGGCAATATATTATTTGAAGAATTTAGGAAGTTTGAAATTAGCCTTGTTTGGAAATCTGGCTAAAATCAAATCAATCCAAATTAAAATAACATTGAGGTTTTTTTCTTTTTCTTTCTTTTTTTTTTCTGGCTACAGTTTAAACTCACTTATATGTACAAAACATCAAAGTTCAAGTATCTCGAATGACATAGTAAGAATGTGTACTTAACCCATTTCCACGAATATTAGGAAGTTCTGTTGAAGAGCCAAATACTAAGACTCTGGAGCATTTTTTTGTTCATTCCTTTTTAATTCCTTAATTTTTGTTCATTCCTTGGCCCTGAAATAATTTCTGGAAAAAACCCAGAGTTACTCACCACCAGATGTAGCTATGTAGGCTGAGAAACAGTCATGATCTTATTTCCCTCTTCCTGGACCATCTTTCTCTATATTTCCTTCCTATAATTTTTATCTTATTCAAATTTCTGCTGATAATCTGTATTTTAAAGCAACAGGAATTTTTAGTCTCTGGTTGGTTTCATCATTAGATAAACCAACAGGAGTTCTAGATTATCCAATATAAAAAGCACCACCCTTGCCTGCTTTTAATTGAATTAAACACTTATTACGTTAATTAAACTGTACAGACAATTTATTAGTTGTTATGGTAGTTTCAAAGATGAACAGAGCTTCTGGCTTGAGAAATTTACAGTATAGCATTAATACTAAGACAACCATATACATTATAGTAAGAGAAAGCAAGGTTATGTTAAATGACTTAGGAGATATACTCTGGGTATGGAGCAAGAGACAAAGATTGCTTTTAGTGACCATAGAAGAGGAGTAGGATTTATTACCTTTTTCCTGTATGTTTATCTCCTATCTAAATGACTTGAAATAGTCACATAAGGATCCATCTTAATCCATTTTACAAAGTTCAGATGTTGAAATTATTTACCTGAAGGTCTCAACTAGAAAGTGGATTAGTCAGGGTTTTAATTTAGAATCAGCTGGCTCCCAAATCTATTTCCAGTTGACAGATGGACGGTAAGGATGTTGTTAAAACTATACATGTCAGTAAATGCCAAAGCCAAGACTTTGTTTTTTTTTAATCAAGAAAAAAAAAAAAGATATATGGAACACTTAACTAATATTAAATGGCACATGGAAAAAGAGTCTAGAGATAGACCACAATTAAACAAATAGATAAAATATGTAGGATGCTAGAAAATGATGGGTCCTGTGGAGGAAAATTAGAATAGAAAAGGGAGATGGGCAGTACTGGGGGGGAGGGGTGTTGGAGAGGGTTTTTATTATTTTCCACAGAGGGGAGAAAAGCCTCTGCAGAAGAAAAAAAGATGAGACTCCTGTAGTCTATCTTGGAATCCCTTAATATAAAAAGCATATTATATAACGGGGCTTCCCAGGTGTCTCAGTGGTAAAGAATCTGCCTGCCAATGCAGAAGACCAGAGTTAGATCCCTTGGAGAAGGAAATGGCAACCCACTTCAGTATTCTTGACTGAGAAATCCCATGGACAGAAGAACCTGGCAGGCTACAGTCCATGGGGTCACAAAGAAGCTGAACACGACTTAGCAACTAAACAACAACAACATTATGTAATAGGGAAGAACCTTTTGTATTCTATCAATACACAAAAGTTAATCTCTAAAGGGATGTTACCTGTGAACTGAAATTACACAGACTGGCCAGTCTCTGAGAACCCTGCCTCCCAGGTAATGAGCATTTAGGGAAAATACTTTTGTTTAGCTTACAGGAAGCATCCTGACCAGGCCCACCTGCGGATGACTGCAGGAAGAAAGAAAGACATTAACACATCTTCTCCAGAGGCTGACGGGAACCAGGAAATGTTTGACTTTACTCTCTCCCCTTTAGTATAAAAGAAGCCTGAATTCTAACTCAGGCAAGATGGTTCTTTGGGGTACAAGTCCACCATCTTCTTGGTATACTGGCTTTCTGAATAAAGTTGCTATTCCTTGCCCCAGCAACTCATTTCTAGATTACTGGTCTGCTGTGCGGTGAGCAGTATGAGTTGGACTCAGTTTGATACATGTTAAGAAAAAGGGGCTGGACAAGAGTCAGTAGATCTTTGTTGAGCATTTACTCTGGTCAGAGTAGGAGGTCACTGTAGGAGCCAAACCTGAAACAGCCTTTGTGTGCGTGGGGCCTCAGTCGTGTCCGACTGTTTGTGACCCCATGAACTATAGCCCCCCAGGTTCCTCTGTCTATGGGATTTCCCAGGCAAGAATACTGGAGTGGGTTGCCATTTCTTCCTCTTGGGGATCTTCTTGACCTGTGTCTCTTATGTCTCCTGCATTGGCAGGTGAATTCTTTACCACTGAGCCACCTGGTATAGCCCTGGAAACAACCTTCGGATTCCCTTGCAGACCCAAGGTCTTTTGCCTTGTTTTTAAAACGATGACAATCAATTAGCATTTCTAAGTATTCTGATGTTGATGTATTCAAAAACAGCACTGTAAACGTGGGCTAGCAACAATAACAAAAAATAACAACAAAAATCGTTTCCGAGTTGGAATAAAAATAGTTTTCAGGTTAACATTCGTCATGTGTTACAGAAGCATGGGCAAGTTATCTCTTAGTCATCAGCACAGAGATGGTGAAATTTGTTTTATGAAAACTCAGTAAGATGCCAGGAAGAAACTGATTAGGAAGATAGTGCAGGTGATAACTATTATTCTATCATCTTTACACTGCCACAGAGAAAAAGGACTATACTGGTGAGTCTTCATGGGAAGGGCAGGGAATGGCATGTATCTTAAAGGATTCTCAATATTTTGTCTAGTTCTGTTTCCAGGAATAATACTGGTTAACACTTACTGGATCTTATTACATGCCAGATATTATGTTAAATACTAAAACTAGTATATTTTGTTGTTGTTGTTCAGTCCCCATGGACTGCAGCACGCCAGGCTCCTCTATCTGTAGTCCTCCACTATCTCCTGGAGTTTGCTCAAATTTTCGTCCATTGAGTCGGTGATGCCATCCAACCATCTCATCCTCTCCCGCCCCTTTCTCTTCTTGCCTCAATCTTTCCCAGCATCAGGGTCTTTTCCAATGAGTTGGCTCTTTACATCAGGTGACTAAAGTATTGAAACTTCAGCTTCAGCCACGGTCCTTCCAGTGAATATTCAGGGTTGATTTGCTTTAGGATTGACTATAAAGGGAATTCATTATCCCTATTCTACAGTAGAAGAAACTGAGATTTAGAAAGATTAAGTAATTTATCCAAAGTCAAGAAGGCAGTAAAGTGCCAGATTCAGACCTTTCCAGTTTCTCATAACCTTTATACATGTGCTGCTTAAATCCACCATGCTGCATGACCACAGACTGAACACTTAATCCAACTGGGATTCTGGGGAAAAGTCATGTTATTGCTGACAAGTACAATTGGTAATAATGTAGAAAGAGGTTATGTTAAAACCATTGCTGCTGACTAGGGGTTCAGAAAGGGACACAAAAACCATAGTATCAACAACAAACATCTTCATAGCACACATTCTGCCAATATAGGTCTTCCATGACTCAAAAGAATAGACTTCCTAATCACCCAAGGAAGAGAAAGGTTGAGGAAAATATAGGTCTAACCAGGAAATTTCTAGGTGGAATATTAAGGAGGTTGAAAGGGTAATGGATAAACATAAAACATTTACTATACGCTGGCATCCAGAATAATATAAACTCATTATAAAACACATTATTGTTAAAGAAAGGGATCAATCAATATTTGTTGTCAATTATGTGTTAAACCCTGTGGTAAGTACTTTAAGAAAACCATAGACTCATACATTATGACATTCCAAATTTTATTAACCACTTATGTTTATAATTTTAAATTTTATGTATATGCTTAACCATATTATTACATGTGACCAAACATTAGTACGTCATTAAAGCTCAAGATATTCCATGGGATTCAAAAAAAGAAAAAATTCTTATGAAATCACACAGCCTCCTTTGAGCTCCTTGAAGGGATTTTTGTCCTCTGGGATACCCTTTACTAATGGATCCTCCCCAGATCGTTCTTCAACATAATCCCTGAATTCCTCACAACATTTGGACACCTTAAAGGAAAAAAGAAAGAGATGATTCATTTGGTTTAATGGAGAGTACTTCAGAATCCAAGAATGCATTTATAATAACCATTTGTGTGTGTGTGTGTGTGTGTTCTATCTTTTTAATGTGACTCTGCTTTCAGCCAACGCACTCATACTTTGTACGAGAGAAGAAGAAACATTGACAGCAGCTCCCTCCTCTGTCCTTGTGGATATCTTAGAGCAAGGGCTAATCAGCTGGCCAAACTCCAGCTAAGGGTTCTCAGCAGATACTGCCTCCAGCCTCTTTAAAGGAGACAGGATCCAGGGATCAGAACACAGCTGACAACACAAGTCAAGAATGTGACCAGAGTAAGCATTGATTAAATGTTTTTCCTCATTCCAAAAATGTGACCTGTGAAGGTGGAAGGGAATGAATCATTGTTAAATTCCAGGCTTATCACCACTCCTGGATTCTCAGAAGGATACACTTGTAATTTTATTTTAAGCTTGTCTAATGATTGATCATGATTGTGAACTTGAAGGTAAGCTCCAAAGGGAGCTGACTGACTTGTTCACATGTATCGCAGGCATCTAGAACAGAACCTATTTATTTGTGTGTGTGTATATGTGTGCTCAGTCATGGCTGACTCTTTGCAACCCCATGGACTATAGCCTGCTGGCCTCCTCTGACCGTAGAATTTTCCAGGCAAGAATACTGGAGTGGGTTGCCACTTCCTACTCCAGGGGATCTTCCCTCCCCAACATCTCCTGCATTGGCAGTCGGTTCACTATGCCACCTGGGAAGACCCTTACATTTTACTGGTGTCCAGTAAAAAAATAATGGCTGAACCAAATCATTTGTTTATAAGCTTGCCCCTTAGTCATCTGCAACATTATAGTAATGACTTGGTGAAAAATCAGGCTTTAGTATTTTAATTAACGGACTCAGTCAAAGCCTGTTAATGTACCGTATAACATACTGTTTAGAGAGAGGCAAAGTTCTATACATGTGTAAATATAAGTGCGTGTTGTGTATATGTATACATACGCATATACACACATGGGACCACGTTATTCATTCCTTTTAATTGTCAACTTGTTTTGTTTTCACTTAATACATCATCATGATATTAACACAAAGCTGTTTTATTTTCGGCATTCCAGGAAGTAACCATTCCGCAAGTTATCTAAGGAATTTATTGTTTTGTTTTAATAAAATCTTCGTGCTATTTTTTTTCATGGAAGTCCTAAGCAACATCAGACAGAAGACTTAAAACTACTTATAACTCTGCAAACTCATTATCTGCATATTAGAACAAATCATTTCTAATGGGGGGGCGGGGCACTGGTCAGGTGGCTCCTTCATAGGACGATACTTGGAGTTTATGCGCACATTTGAACAATATTAATTTGAAATATGCAATGATTTAGAATCACATTTTTTCCTCCTCAAAATTCAAACTTGAGATTTAGATTCACTTTTCCCCCTTCTTCCAAACACCAGCTCTTTGGGCCCCAACTGGATGTCAGCAACAGGAATCAGTGAGGGTTAGTTTTCACAGTGTCTGGTTAGGATCTGAGAATACTGAGGAGCAGTAATTACCTACAATCCTATGTGAGTGTATGTGGTTCAAAACTCTATTATATACAGTTTAATACAAGTTTACACAGCACGGTGGAAAGAACATGGACACTGGATTCAGGAGATCCCAGGTTTGATTTTGGCTCTGCTCGCTTACCAGCTGTATCCTTATTTAAAACAGTTTATCTAAGGTTTAACTACTTCATCTATGAAATAGAAGGAACATAGGTGGCATTAAATACCTGGCATAGATAGTGAAGCAAATGGTAGCTATTAACTACAAAGACTGCCTTTCATTTTTGCTTATTATATTCACTTAAAGTCATCACACAGAGAAGGCAATGGCAACCCACTCCAGTACTCTTGCCTGGAAAATCCCATGGGCGGAGGAGCCTGGTAGGCTGCAGTCCATGGGGTCGCTAAGAGTCAAGCACGACTAAGCGACTTCACTTTCACTTTTCACTTTCATGCATTGGAGAAGGAAATGGCAACCCACTCCAGTGTTCTTGCCTGGAGAATCCCAGGGACAGAGGAGCCTAGTGGGCTGCCGTCTATGGGGTCGCACAGAGTCGGACACGACTGAAGCGACTTAGCAGCAGCAGCAGCAGCAGCAAAGTCATCACAAATCTTTTTAGAAATTGGATGCCAAGAGTTGTCGTAGTTTGACAATGCTGCTGTTTAGTCACTAGGTCATGTCTGATTCCATGTGACCCCATGGAATATAAGCTGCCAGGCTCCCCTGTCCATGGGATTCTCCAGGCAGGAATATTGGAGTGAGTTGCCATTTCCTCCTCCAGGGAGTCTCACAATGCTACCACCTTGATAGCAAGGTTGAGGCATATTATGGATCAGTCTGGTTCATAGATATCAATAATAATTTTTAAAGTAATAATAATTACCTATTGTTACTATTCCCATTTTATAGAAGAAGAAATTGGCATAGGTAAGTTAGCTAACTTAAGTGAATGTTACACAGGGAGAAAGTTGTGGAGCCGGAATCTGAGTCAGATATAGTTCCGGAGGAGACACGCTTAACCATACTATTATGGACACTATGCCATCCTATGTCAGAGTTCTGGGTTCAGGCCTGGAAAGTTCTGAGTGTGTGTGTGTGTGTGTGTGTGTAGTTTTGGCAGTCTGATACTAAATTAAATTGACTTCCAAGAGCAAAGACACATTATGTAGTAGGAAAAGGAACCAGAAAGCCTGACAAAATGGGGATGTATGTGATGTTTATCCAAAACAATAATTCCCAGGTGAACCTGCCACAGTGAACAGTAAACATGAAGATTACCAAACTGCATATAAAACAATCCTGGCTATATAAATAACAAAACAGCTTCTGGATGCTTCAAGTATAAAAGAAAAAATCATTAACTCCTTTATCTCAAAAGTTTATTTTCCCACAAATTATAAAGATAAGGGTTTTAACTTTTTTGGTGTATGTTCCAAGCTTTTGTGCTGTTCAAAGATTTAATTTTTATCTTTACAACAAAGTATGTTTGGCCGGTATGGAAAGGGCAACAGGGAAGTTTGAGACAATTATAAACATAAAAGAAGCCAAAATTCCAACTTTTACTGGGAGTGAGAGTTTTGAGCAAAGTTTGAAGATAATACAAACTCCTTTTTTCACTTTGGCCTGATAAAACAAGTGTTTTTAAGAAACATGAAATATACTCTTATGACTTGTGGAGGAGTTTTTGTTCTATTGATGTTCCTAAAACAAAGAGATCTGAAATACATATCTACATTTTCCAAGCGTCAGTCACTGTTTGTTTGGTGGAAAGCTTTATTTCTTTGCCATTTCTGCTCCTTCTAATGGGAGAGGACTTTGGGTAACGGTTTTTAAGATCTGAGAGCTGTTTGTAGGAGAAACCAGCGAGTTCTTGTGCCTGACTTCATTTTTATTTTCAAAGAAGGAATAGAATGTACTCATTCATTACTGGCCATGACAATGCTGGAGGGGATGACGTCTTGGCTAAGAGTATTTGAACAATATCAAATAAAGAGAAACATCAATTTAGTAAAGTAAAAACAAAATGCCTATATGCATTGCTTTACTTTATTGCTTAGCTAAAAAAGATGATGTCTCATATTCTTCATTTTATTTTCTCTCTCCACCCCCTTTAAAAAAATAGTCTATAAAAATGTAAAAACATTTTTAGTTTAGCAGCCATACAAAAACAAAAACAGGCCAAGGGCTGGATTTGGCTTATGGAACATAGTTTTCCAGGCTGTAAAGTAACTCTAAATCAAAAGATAATTATGATTATTAATTTTCTTAATTTCTGATGAATTTTATCTGAACAACTTATTTTCAACTATACTGAGCTTCTCCAATGAGTGATGTGAAAGAGGAAAAATAATTTTCCCTCTACACTTCTAGGTTCTTAACTGAGATTACTCTGTAATAAGAAAGGCAGATTAACAGGAGAAAAACAAGTTTAAAAACATGTATACCCTCTGTATACAAGGGAGAAACTCAGGAAAACTGAGGAGCGTCCTGAATTAGTTCAAGTTACCACCTTAAATACTGCTACAATGAAAGACAAAAGAAGATGGCGGGTGTGGATGACAGGGGTGTGGACAGCCAGTTACGAGTTTAAGATAATTATCAGACCCTTACCCAAAAAAGTCCCTGGAGGCTCATATGGTAAACAATCTGCTTGCAATGCAGGAGACTTGCATTCAGTCCCTGGGTTGGGAGGATCCCCTGGGGAAGGGAATGGCTACTCACCCCCTCCAGTATTCTTGCCTGGAAAATCCCATGGACAGAGGAACCTGGAAGGCTATATAGTCTACGGGGTCTCATAGAGTCGGACAGAACTAAGCAACTAACACTTTTCATTACCTTAAAATAATTCATGACAACCTATCCCTTAAGGATAAATATTTCCCTTTCTTATGTCAGAATACAACCTCTTGGCTAAGCCCTCATAAGCCCCTGACTTTCTCTTCCCTGGAACACTCTTCAAGTTTTACCCAAATCTGTCTCCTGAATTGTAATATTTAAGAGCCCCGAATAAACATTTTTCATTAAAAAAAGAAAAGGATAAAAAAAAAGCACAGTGTCAAAAAAAAAAAAAAAAAGAATAAAAACAAACAACAGGCCCAAATGGAGTCACTTGTGCTAAGCCCCACATCAACAAACTAAAACTTAATATCTAATTTAACTACAGTTTCAACGTTTCCCAAGAGTAAACCTAACACAACGGAATTTCCCAGTCTGCATGAGCTAATCTGCATGAGAGACCTCCTGCTCTTCCCCCAAAGGAAGTTGTTCCTGCCTGAAATAATTGTTTCTTTGTTTATGACTTCCTTGTCCCACCCCTTTGTCCCTATAAAAACCTTCCATTTTGCACAGCTCCTTGGTGAGCCTTTCTACTTGCTAGATGCAATGCTGCTCAATCCATGAATTATTTAATAAGGCCAATTATGTCTTCAAATTTACTCAGTTACATTTTGTTTTTTAACAACAGTAAACAAGGGCATGGTGGTTAAGCAGATTTAAATCCTTGTGTTCCCCACTGATAAGAGTTTCTAGCAACTTAAGAGTCATTCTCGGAGAAGGCAATCGCACCCCACTCCTGTACTCTTGCCTAGAAAATCCCATGGATGCAGGAGCCTGGTAGGCCGCAGTCCATGGGGTCGCTAAGAGTCAGACACGACTGAGTGACTTCCCTTTCACTTTTCACTTTCATGCATTGGAGGAGGAAAGAGCAACCCATTCCAGTATTCTTGCCTGGAGAATCACAGGGATGGGGGAGCCTGATGGGCTGCCATCTATGGGGTCGCACAGAGTTGGACACGACTGAAGTGACTTAGCAGTAGCAGCAAGAGTTATTTTTCTCCTCCTGATACAGAGGAGTGAGAGCGTGTATGCATGCTAAGTCGCTTCAGTCATGCCCGACTCTTTGCAACCCTATGGACCAAAGCTCACCAGGCTCTCCTGTCTATGGGATTCTCCAGGCAAGAATACTGAAGTGGGTTGCCATTTCCTTCTCCAGGGAATCTTCCTGACCCAGGGATCGAACTCACATCTCCTATGTCTCCTGCACTGTCAGGCAGGTTCTTTACCACTAGTGCCACCTGGGAAGCCCCACAGAGAAGGAGACACCCTTACCAATGGAGATGTCCCTTACAAATAAAATTTACAAGAGGACAGCAGTTTACCAGCATTCTTTCCAGCGTCACTTCTTTCTTGAGCTGGTCGACTTCCATCTTCAATTTGTCCTTTTCTGTCAGGTCCTCAATATTGATCACTGGCATCTTCTGCCTGCTGAAAAAGTAGAAACTTTTATACACCTGAATTGTCAGGCTCACTTCAACTTAATGTAAGCCAAACCTTCCTTCAGCTCTGAACTTACTAAGCAAACTGTTTGTTTTAACTTCTTTGATAACCAATTTCTCTTGAATCCCTCCAAACAATACTAGCCTACGCACTAGCCCTGAGATTTTAAGGCTTTCTTATAATCTTCACTAATATGATTAAGTCTTTAACTCTAAACACCTGCTAGTAGGTTTGTGGAGAGGTCAGTTTAGTCAGTATATAATCTTAAATATCCAGTCCTTTTCCCTGTTTCTTGGCACAGTGTATAAACTGAGGTTCCAACCCTCATCTCCAACTCCAAACCCTCCATTATATGATCTATGCCATTTAGGTTAATTTGAGGTCACTGAGGACTGCCCATTAAATACTCTAAATCACTAGAGTATTTAATCTGGTATTAAGAGAAAAACATGCAAAAAGTATCATTATAAGTCCCTTATAAATAATGGATTGACATATGAACCAACAGAATGAAAATACACCAACAAATGACCTTGCTAATTAGAAACAAACTAGTATCTTACTTAGATTATACCCGGAATTTTTTTTTTCTTTTTGTATATTACTGTCACAATGAATTGCATAGCAATGATGAGCAAATGCAGCAAGTTAAAGGGGACGTGGTGAGTCTGATCTCCCGATGTATATTATAAAAGAATTAGGGCAGTAGCAATATCTTCTTCTTAATTAGATCAGTGGGCAATGGGAAAGATAGTATAGTATTTTGGTGATTCCTTTATGAAACTGCCTGGAAAATATTTCACTGTATCCAAGTGGCATCATGCTTTGTGATCTGTCCTCTTTTGGTCTTGTCTTTCCTTTCGTGTCTCTAATCCAACTTCTATGATGACATATTTTTATGAAAGTTAGATATGCTCGGGTCATATGCTATTTTAGAAAAGAGCTTAAAGTCATACATATACATAAAAATATGCTGCTAATCATATGTTAGCAATTAATTTATTTCCTTGTATTTATATAGTATTTTCATTTCCAAAACATTTGAGAAATATTATTTTCCTTCTTAGTTTTATAATACTCTGTTCTTCTCTGAATAAAAAAGAGATAGTTTAGCCTATTTTCAGGGATAAATGCTTACTGATGCCAACAGAGAGGTAAAAGAGAAAACCCAATGGACATGCGTGTGTGTGTGTGTTAATCACTCAGTCGTTGTCTGACTCTTTGCAACCTCATGTACTGTAGTCTGTTAGGCTCCTCTGTTCATGGAATTCTCCAGGGAAGAATAATGGAGTGGGTAGCCATTCCCTTCTCCAGGGGATCTTTCTGACCCAGGGATCCAACCCCAGTCTCCTGCATTGCAGGCAGATTCTTTATAATCTGAGCCACCAGAGAAGCCCACCCAATGGATACCCAAAGCCAATATTTCCTCTTCTTTTAACTTTCCTTTTGCATTTTTTATTTTTCTACGAATCCCACTGTGCAATTGTTGTTTGGTATTTGAAAGCCCATTCTCAGTTTTATTCTTACCTTCCTTCTCACCTCCTTTAGACTATCTGCAAAAATTCACAAGCACATCTGTGTCTCCTGATCATTTTTATTTGTTGACACTGTCCTTTGCAAAACTTTTCCCCATCTTGGAAAATGTTTTCCACTTGGCAATGGCTTTGAAGAATCACTTTAGGAACTTGTTGAAACAGAAGCCCAACTTAGGTTTTGATTTAGGGTAGGGCTTAGAATTTCATTTTCTCTGTTGTGGAGAAGCCTTAAGATATATTGGCAATAAAATGATCATCCACAAGCACTTGCTAGCTGTGTGGTCCTGATTAAGTTCTATAACCTCTCTGTGACTCATTTTACTAGGAAATAGGAGCAATGATAGTATCTACATTGTAGATTTCTTTGCTTGAGAAGAATAAAGGTTGTATAACACTTGGAGCATGGAGCAAGCACTCAGTCCATGGTAGCTGATGTGACTCACTTACTCTGTACCTCTAGACTCTCACATTGTGCTGTTATACTGTCACTTGCTGATACATGGCTTTAAAAGTGCTCTTAAAGGATAGCACGTGGACACGATTTAGGTCCTGTAATACCACGTGTAGTAGATGCTGTTGGTGCCCTTTCCAGACTCCTCTTTCTCTTTCCAGGGTGGGTTATTTATCCCTCTAGAAGCTGTGGGTATTGACACACACCATTTCTTATGTTTTCCCTTGGCTGATGAAAACCTTCAACTGATGATACCTGGCAGATTATGACAACTGGCCCCTGTGAGTGTTCTGTAGCAAATGGCTGCCTGAAGTGGGGTTCTGATAGTCCAGACCACTGCCTCTGGGCTGAAAAGCCTTGATATAGCTGAGCTGAGAGCCTTCCTGAGCATCCCATGGGTTCAGGATGAAGATAGACTTCTGAAACTACATCTTTTCATACCTTCTCCTCCTTCAGCCTGCTTTCCTCATCAGAGATCTCTCCTGAGCACTCACCCTCAATAAATCACTTGGAAAAGGGCCTCTGTCTTAGGATCTGCTTCCAAGACACACTGAAACACAATAGATTATATGAACCTTTACAACAGCACCCATTTCTTTTATAACATATGTCCTTACCACTCTGTATTGTTTTGTATATTGTTCAGATACAGATGAGAATCATGAAGTACTGATAAAGCCACTTGCAACCTATGTCAGAAATATTTACCTCGACATAGAGAAAAGTGCAAGATGTTGTAGAGGAGGAAAAATAATTTTCTCTCTACCCTTCTAGGTTCTTGGCTGAGACCACCCTGTAATAAAAGATTAATAGAAGAAAAATGAACAGAAGTTTAGTAACACATTATACCTCCTATATACATGGGAGAGACCCAGGAAAACTGAGTAACTTCCTCAAATGGCCCAAGCCACCACCTCAAACACTGCTTCCTGCTAAAGACAAAAGAAGATGTTGTGGAGGGGGAGGAGGAGTCAGTTATGGGAGGTATTCAGGCAAAGCACAGTAAACGAGGGCTATGAGATAGGAGTTGCTGTCTTCTCCATTGATAAAGAGTTTTTAGAGATTTAGACTCCTCCTCCTCTTTCTGGTACAGAAAGGCAGACACCATTACAAATGGAGAGTTCGCTTAGAAATATAAATGTCTCTTATAAAAGAATAACTTCTACTTGATTTTCATGGCTTCTCCTATGTCTGCTGTTCCTTAAAAATAATCAGCTCAAAATACGTCTTATGCCAGAGAGACGTATTGTGAGCTGGCATCTTATTCTCCCTTCCAGTACCTAACTCCGCATTATTAACAAATGATTTCTTAACTCTAAAATGCTCTGATTCACCATATTTAATAACAAGTTAAGCAAAACACATTTCATTTGATGTGAATCTTAGAAGGTGACTCTTCGACAATTTGAGAATGCTTGCCAAATTTGATACCACATGTCTTGTATGGAAAAATTCAAAGAGTGAAGATCAAAACTCTGACCACCCTCAAGGACACCTAGATACACAGTGAAGCACAACCTGTATTATGTGCATGGAGATATATATATATATACACACACACACACACATAGATCTCTCTCTCTCTATATATATATGTATATATCTCCATGCTCAGAGTTGTATTGAAGTCAAAGATTTAAAAGCATTTAGATATAATATCATAGCACTACTTTTTTAAAAGTTTTATTGGCATATAGTTGATTTACAATGTTATGTTAGTTTCAGGCATACAGCAAAGTGAATCAGTTGTATACATATATATCCACTCTTTTTTTGATCTTCTTTTCCCATATAGGTCATTACAGAGTATTGAGTAGAGTTCCATGTGCTCTACAGCAAGGTTCCTATTATCTATTTTTTCATAGTAGTGTAATTTTCAACACCAATCTCCCAATTTATTCCCTCCACCTTATCCCCTGGTAACCACAAGTTTGTTTTCTACATCAGTAAATCTACTTCTGTTTTGCAAATAAGTTCATTTGTACCTGTTTTTTTTTTTATTCCATAAATAAGCGATGTCATATGATATTTGTCTTTCTGTGTCTGATTTCCTTCACTCAGTATCACAATCTCTAGGTCCATCCATGTTGCTGAAAAGGGGCATTATCTTGTTCTTTATTATGACTGAGTAATATCCATTATATATATGTACCACATCTTTTTATCCATTCATGTTTTGATGGAATTAGCTGGCTTCATGTCGTGGCTATTGTAAATAGTGTTGCAGTGATCACTGGGGTGCATATATCTTTTGGAATTATGGTTTTCTCCAGGTATATGCCTGGGAATAGGACTGCTGGATCATATGGTAGTTCTATTTTTAGTTTTTTTAGAAACCTGTTCTCCATAGAGGCTGTACCAATTTACATTCCCATCATCAGTGTAGTGAGTTCCCTCTTCTCCATAGCCTCTCCAGCGTTGTAGATTTTTTTTGATGATGGTCATTCTGAGAAGTGTGAAGTGATACCTCATTGTAGTTTTGATTTTTATTTCTCTAATAACTAGTGATGTTGAGCATCTTTTCATGTGCTTTTTGGCCATCTTATCATCTCATTACTATTTATCCCATTTGCAGATGAGGCAAAGGAGATCAAGAGAACTGAAGTGCCCAAAATCACACTGTTGGTAAGAGTAGAGCTGGGATTATAACACAAGTGTTTGTTTTCTGGATGATTTCCATTCTAGCAAACTACTCCCAGTTACCCTCTTCAAACCAGTTTAAAAGACTGGATTTGCTTTTCTTTCATGTACTCCATTCCTCCGGAATTACTTAGAGAAAGAGAGCACAGAGTTGACAAGCAGGGGCACTAGCCGCCTCCACGCCCAGTTTTTCCATTGCCTAGGCCATCCCAGGGATGGGGGAGCCTGGTGGGCTGCTGTCTCTGGGGTCGCACAGAGTTGGACACAACTGAAGCGACTTAGCAGCAGCAGGCCATATACTCTAAACTTTGAGGTTTGGGCCACCCTCCATGGAAAGTCCTAAGACGTGCTATATCAGACTGCTGGACCTACTACCAAGTATCCCCACCCCAACCTTCACCGGAATATAAAGGGAGAGCTGAAGACTCAGAACAACAAGCCCAGGTAGCAGGTACAGCTAACTCAGGAAAGAAAGATACTCCCATCAGGTAGAAGATACATCACCTTTTACCTCTTCTTCCACCCTGCACTACCAGGGTAGTTGTTGTTGCTGCTAAGTCGCTTCAGTCATGTCCGACTCTGTGCGACCCCATAGACGGCAGCCCACCAGGCTCCCCCGTCCCTGGGATTCTCCAGGCAAGAAACTGGAGTGGGTTGCCATTTCCTTCTCCAATGCATGAAAGTGAAAAGTGAAAGTGAAGTCGCTCAGTCATGTCCGACTCTTCACGACCCCATGGACTGCAGCCTACCAGGCTCCTCTGCCCATGGGATTTTCCAGGCAAGAGTACTGGAGTGGGTTGCCATTGCCTTCTCCGATCAGAGGAGTTAACGTCCAAAAAAGCCAAGAGCAGTAGAGGCCGGGGAGACAGAGCAGTGGTTCTCAATGGGAGCAATAGTGCCCCCTAGGGGGCCTTTTGAAACTGCCAGATTGTTTATGGTTTTCGCTGGTTTTGTAGGTATGGGTGAAGGATATTGAGGACAGAACAGTGTAGAGTAGCTTGTTGTGGTTTTAGTCGCTAAGCCATGTCTGACCCTTTTGTGGCTCTATAGGCTGTAGCCCACCAGCCTCCTCTGTCCGTGTGATTTCCCAGCGAGGAATACTGGAGTGGGTTTCCATACCCTCCTCCAGGAGCTCTTCCCAACCCAGGGATCAAACTGGCATCTCCTGCATTGGAAGATGGATTTTTTTTTTTTTTAATCACTGAACCATTGGGCTTCCCAATAGAATAGAGTAGCTTCAGTTCAGTTCAATTGCTCAGTCGTGTCCGACTCTTTGTGACCCCATGGACTGCAGCATGCCAGGCCTCCCTGTCCATCGCCAACTCCCGGAGTTTACTCAAACTTATGTCCATTGAGTCAGTGATGCCATCTAACCATCTCATCCTCTGTTGCCCCCTTCTCCCACCTTTAATCTTTCCCAGCAACAGGGTCTCTTCAAATGAGTAAGTTCTTTGCATCAGGTGGCCAAAATATCAGAGTTTCAGCTTCAGCATCAGTCCTTCCAATGAATATTCAGGACTGATTTCCTTTAGGACGGACGGGTTGGATCTCCTTGCTGTCCAAGGGATTCTCAAGAGTCTTCTCCAATGCCACAGTTCAAATGCATCAATTCTTCGGCACTCAGCTTTCTTTATAGCCCAACTCTCAAATCCGTACATGACCACTGGAAAAACCATAGCCTTGACTAGATGGACCTTTGTTGACAAAGTAATGTCTCTGCTTTTTATCTCTAGTTTGGTCATAACTTTTCTTCCAAGGAGCAAGCGTCTTTTAATTTCATGGTTGCAGTCACCATCTACAGTGATTTGGGAGCCCCCCAAAATAAAGTCTGTCACTATTTCCACTGTTTCTCCATCCATTTGCCATGAAGTAATGAAACAGGCTGCCATGATCTTAGTTTTCTGAATGTTGAGCTTTAAGACAACTTTTTCACTCTCCTCTTTCACTTGTATCAAGAGGCTCTTTAGTTCTTCGCTTTCTGCCATAAGGTTGGTGTCATCTGCATATCTGAGATTATTGATATTTCTCCCAGCAATCTTGATTCCAGCTTGTGCTTCATCCAGCCCGTGTTTCTCATGATGTACTCTGCATATAAGTTAAATAAGCAGGGTGACAACATACAGCCTTGACACACTCCTTTTGCTATTTGGAACCAGTCTGTTGTTCCAGGTCCAGTTCTAACTGTTGCTTCCTGACCTGCATACAGATTTCTCAAGAGGCAGGTTAGGGTCTGGTATTTCTATCTCTTGAATAATTTTCCACAGTTTTCAATAGAGTAGCTTAAGGTCTCATTAATATCTTTCAGAGTTTCCATAGGTTTCTTGACAATTTATTTAGAATTAAAGGAAGATCCCTTGTTGTAGGAAATGGCAACCCATACCAGTATTCTTGCCTGGAGAATCTTATGGACAGAGGAACCTGGTGGGCTACAGTTCATGGGGTTGTAAAGAAGTCTAACATGACCTAGTGACTAAATAACAACAAGGACAGTGTAAAGTTAAAAGGCTATTTGTCTTATGTTTACTTTTAAACATTATAGATTAGAGTATTTTGAAGAAAACTTGACTAATAAAACAATTAACTTATAAGGACTATATTGGAGAAAATTACTACAATTAATTTTTAAAAGTCTTTTGTTTTTTACAGAGAATCAATCACAGATTCTTTGAAATAGAAATGCTGTTCAGTTCAGTTCAATTCAGTAGCTCAGTCATGTCCGACTCTTTGCGACCCCATGAATTGCAGCACACCAGGCCTCCCTGTCAGTCACCAACTCCCGGAGTTCACTCAAACTCACGTCCATCAAGTCGGTGATGCCATCAAGCCATCTCATCCTCTGTTAGGACACTTCAAATATGTTGATTCATAAACATTCAGTTTGACACATTTTTCAGACACAAATCCACTCTGTTATGTAAACTTGTAATCATGGGTATAAACTTTCTCTTCTTGTACTTTTCTTTTTCATCTTGACATTATACTTGGGACTATTAACGAATAATAGCTCACATTTTTATTCATTTGTTCAATAAATATTTACTGAGTTCTATTATGTGCCATATAGTATTCTGGATTCTTGAAGGTAGAGCAGAGAAAAAAAAAATTAGAATACTTACATTCTCATGAGGGAGACAAACAATAAACAAGATTTAAGAAATTAAATGTAGCAATATATTGTGAAAAGTGTTAAGGGAAAAATATGACGTGGAAGGAAAAGGAAATGTCAAGAGAAGTTATTTCAGTCATTGAGAGAGTGGCCAGGGCAGGCTTCTCTGAGACAGTGCTATTTGAATGAAGACCCGAAAGAGCAATGGCGTGTCTAAGAGAACACTGCATGTATCCAAGAGAAGGTGGTTCCAGGGATCAGTAAGTGCAAGGGTAGCAGTGAACCAGCATGAAAGTGATGAGTCAAGTGAATGTGGGAGAAGAATAGCATGTGATATCAGGACTCACAGGGGTCATTCAGGCCACTGTTAAGATTCCGGCTTCATTATGAGTGACAGGGAACACGGGAGGGTTTTGAGTAATAGAGTGATATTATCTGTCATATGTTTCAGCATCATGATTCTGGCAGCTATTTTGAGGTTAGAACATAGAGGGCCAGGGGAGAGGCAGAGATGAGGCAATTTTGGTAATTAAGGTGAGACACGATGGTGACTAAAATCAGAGTAATAGGTGCGGAGGTGGGGACACGTGATGAGATTCTCAATATATTTTGAAAGTAGAAATAATAGGACATGGTGAGAGATCAGATATAGGAATAAAAAGAAAGAAAAAGTCAAGGTAACGCCAATGATTTGAGTCTGAACAACTGAAAAAGGAATCTGCTATTCAGTTGGTGCAAAAGTAATAGCGGTTTTGGACCCTGAATTGTAAATCTTTATAACTAAGGTCAAACACATCTTTATTAATCAAAGTAGGAACAGTGATAGTCAACACATTTTTGCCAATCAGAAATTATTATGTATATTCCTGTAGCAAAAAAAAAATTATAATCCGTGCTTCAGGATTCGACAAACTCTTGGAAATCATTTTCTGCCTCCTGCTGGTCTGGTCATGGAAGCATTTTCCCTGCAAGATGTTGTCAAGATGCTTGAAGCAGTGGTTGGTTGGCAAGAGGTCAGGTGAATATGGCAGATGAGGCCATATTCATAGCGCAAATTCATTCAACTTTTGAAGCACTGCTTGTGTGACATATGGTCAAGTATTGTTGTGGAGAAGAACTGGGCATTTTCTGTTGACCAATGCCGGCTGCAAGGCTGCAGGCATTGCAGTTTTCGGTGCATTCCATCGATCTGCTAGGTGTACTTCTCAAATGTAATGGTTTCACAGGGATTCAGAAAGCCGTAATGGATCAGACCAGCAGCAGACCACCAGTGACCATGACCCTTTTTTGGTGCAACTCTGGCTTTGGTAAATGCTTTGGAGCTTCTCGGTCCAACCACTGAGCTGGTTGTCATATAAAATCCCATTTTCATCACATGTCACAATCTGATTGAGAAATGGTTAATTGTTGTTGCATATAATAAGAGATGGGAGAAGGCAATGGTAACCCACTCCAGTATTCTTGCCTGGAGAATCCCGGGGATGGGGGAGCCTGGTGGGCTGCCATCTATGGGGTCGCACAGAGTTGGCCACGACTGAAGCAGAAGATGACACTTTAAAATGATGATTTCTTTCTCTTTTTTTTTTTTGAAATGCAGTCAGTTCATGAGGCACCTACCTATCCAGCTTTTTTACCTTTCCAATTTGCTTCAAATGCCAAATGACCATAGAATAGTCAATGGTGAGTTCTTGGGCAACTTCTCGTGTAGTTTTAAGAGGATCCAGCTTTGATGACGCTCTCAGTTGGTCATTGTCAACTTCCGGTGGCCGGTCACTGCACTCCTCATCTTCAACGCGCTCGTCTCCTTTGCAAAATGTCTTGAACCACCATAGCACTGTACGTTCATTAGCAGTTCCCGGACCAAAGGCATTGTTGATGTTTTGAGTTGTCTCCGCTGCTTTATGACCCATTTTGAACTCAAATAAGAAAATCACTCGAATTTGCTTTTTGTCTAACATCATTTTTCCATAGTCTAAAATGCATATAAAATAAACAGCAATAATTCATTAGCAAAAAACATAAAGAAAGAAATGTGCATTAAAATGATGTATACCATGGCCACATTTATTTAAGAATGCATTCCAGTATCAAGTGGCAAAGTTCAACAATGCAAAACTGCAATTACTTTTGCACTAACTTAATATTTCCTGAGATGGGGAAGACTTGAGAAGGGGAATCCTGTGTTTAAAATGGCTGGTGCACTGGGATGACCCAGAGGGATGGTACGGGGAGGGGGGTGGGATTCAGGATGGGGAACACGTGTATACCCATGGCAGAATCATGTTGATGTATGGCAAAACCAATACAATATTGTAAAGTAATTAACCTCCAATTAAAATAAACAAATTTATACTTAAAAAAAAATTAAAGGAAAATGCTTGCTACACATTCATTTGAATAGGCAGTCTGGAGTTTAGGGGAAAAGCCAGAGCTTAGGAGACAGCCAGAAAAAAACAGAAAAGAGAAGAGAACAAAGGCTTAACCTGAACCCTCTAAAGTGAGGAGATGAGATGAAATTAATAAAGGAAAATGAGCTTGTTGTGATGAGGATTAATTAGTTAATAACTTCTGAGCATTTACCATGTGCCAGACACTGTGTTGAACACCCATAGGTACCCCTTTATATCTGTGTATCTACTCTTTTTCCTCTTTCTACATGGACCAGTAAAATGATAGCTACTAACAAGCATTTATTTATTCAGCAAATATTTATTAACTCCCAGGGACCAGGTGCTCTTGATTGCTAGGTGCGGAAGCAGCAACAAAATCAACTTTCTTATCTCTTACTGTGTCTATACTACATCCTTCCATAAATCACTGTTTTTCTGTTGAGAGTTTTTTTCCTATCACATAAAAGATAGTTTGTGTTTGGGGTTTTTTTTCCTCCATCTAATCAAGTTGATAACACATTTTTATCATATTTGGTTTTTCAAAGCCAGTTGCTTTTGTGTTTGTTGCTATTTTTATTACACGGATTGCATACCAATCTCTTTCAACCTGTAGCTAAGCACAAGTCAGTCTAGACATTCAAATAGATTCTATGACAACTCACTTTCTTCTCCAGGGCAACTCTGGTTCTCTGTTTCTACTGAGCAAGTTGGGTTTTTAAGACACTTGAAAAGAAGTAGGAGAGTGAAAATTGTTTATTCCCCAGATATTTATGAGATCCTACTTTCCAGGTCTTACTAAATCAACTAAGTAGGGAAAAACCAAAAGAATATAGTATGATGAAGACTAAAAAAAGGCATTTTGAGAATGATGAAGGATTTGAAATTGTTAGCTACTGCTGAAAGGTTAGACAAAATATAGTTGGGAAAATGTGGTCTTTGGTGACCTTAGAGCCAGCTGCTTTCTCATATGTATTGGGAGGTCCAGTAGGATGTGGCAATGGGATGAGTTGCCCTTGAGCATTTTTTTCTTCCTCTCCTCAGTGCGAAAGCTTATTGAATGGAATGTGGGAAAAAATGGGAGATGAGGAAGTGGAAGCAGATAGTGAAGATAACATTTCTGAGAGGTTCTGCTGGGAAAGGGAGTGGTGAAGTCAGGTCCTAATAGGAAAGGGCCATAGAGTCAAATAGGAACTGCAAGTTTGGGATGAAAAAAATCAGAGATAGAGCACTCCAAATGGAAACTTACAACCTGGGTATTTGTGCTGAAGGATGAGAAAGGGTCAGAGCTGATGTCACAGAGGGGTGAGAAAGCAAGAGAAGAAAGGACCCAGAGAAGCAGCTAAGGGGTTGACCTCTGGACCAGGGCATGTCCTCTATTGCAAGAGAAAGGAAGATATAGAATACAGGACAGTCCGTTGACCAGTAGGAACAACTCACCCTTCTCTGACTGGTTCAGTATATCTAGTCCAGACTAGTACTCAATTCTCTTCTAATACAAACATTTCAGTTCAGCTCAGTTTTCCTCTCACTAACAGTCAATAAGAGGGAAAAAACAAAACAAAACTGTGAGTGCTAGGAGATGCATGTGAAATGAAAGTCACTCAGTCATGTCTGACTCTTTGCGACTCCATGAACTATACAGTCCATGGAATTTTCCAGGCCAGAATACTGGAGTGGGTAGCTCTTCCTGCTCCAGGGGATCTTCCCAACCCAGGGATCAAACCCAGGTCTCCCACATTGCAGGCCCCTTTCAAACTGCAGCTCGTGTCTCCTTCTGCCCCCAAATGGGCAGGTTGTCCCTCCTTTGTGACTTAATACACAAAACTTTTCTACATAAAGCTACAGCAAATGAACGTTTGAATGGCTTATTATGACACATTAGTAAGTAATATATAACCAACATGGGATTTGGGCTAGAGTATAAAAATAACAAGACTTTCTCATGAAAGTGTATCTTTATACTTGAAAGGTCAAGACCCATTACTCTCTGCTAAATATAACCCTGAAAATAAGGTCTTTAGCGATTAACTCTCCCAATCCTCTTATCTGATTACCAACTTCGGCAGATGTTTCTCTTAGAGCCTTAGAGCAGTGCATTTAAATTGCAGTTCTCTGCTAGTTCTCAATTATAATTTCATACTTGAGGAGAAAGGAAAACTGAGATAGAGCTGCCCAGGTACTGACTAGGGTCACGAGCACATGTTCTGTTAAATGAGTCTGACTTTAGTCCCCATGAACGTGGAAGAAAAGGATGCGGGCACAGTGAGGCCAGGGGAACCAGAAACCAGACTGCTTGTGCTACCTGTATATGCAGTTTTGGCCACGTCACATCTCTATCGAAAGCTTCAGATCCTCATTTGCAGAGTGGAGAGAAAAAAGTATCTTCCTCAAGTGGTTATTGTGGGGGCATTTAATGAGTGCAAAGTACAATGCAAACTCTGAACAAACATTTATCGCTGCTGAGGATCCTACATGGTGTACAAGAGTTCAGGGAAATTTTTCCTTCCTTCCCTCATTCTTAATCTGCAGCTCTTTCTAGTGGATTGGTAACCTCAGCTAGAATTCTGGATAGGTGGTGAAGCTGCACAATGCTAAAAACTTGGGTAAAATAATTCAAAATCTGTCCCAATCTTCTCGGTGCCCTACAAAGTTACATGTCCAGCAACCTGGATGAGAAAAAAGATGGTCTGCATTCCAAGTAGGCATGATATTTGATGGAACACACATCTAGGAAGAAGAGAAAGGAGGGTAATGCTTTGCTATAACCCCAGCTCCTAAAAGAACCAACCAAAGCAACTAGCTGATGAAGAAAAGAGCCTGTGTCCCACAGACACAGAAGACACAATATGAGATACATTGACCTGGATTGGTTTTTATTGTGAATTGAGCTCTTGCTTAAGTTTTGATTTCTTCCTCCATGGTCCCATAGAACCTTGTACAGATTTTTAACATTGTACTTAGAACACTATATTGCAACTGGGTCACAGAGTGTTTATCTGTCTACCCTATTTTGCCATGAGATACCTACTGTGTTTATCATCTTTGTATCCCAAATGTACACAAAGGCACAAAATTGGACACACTTTAAATGTTTAATCTGCTTATTTTTAAAATAGGTGAATGAAAGAATGATCACGGTAAGAGACACATAATATACTTCATTATCTTGTTCTGCTTAGGGAGAGGGAGAATAATAAAATTAGGCATAGGGAATGTCTCATGCTTTTAAGTGACTCCACCTTATTATGTAACACTGATAAATGCACTCTGTGTCCGACAGAGGGTGCGATAGAGCAAACATTTCCTCCATAGCCCAATCCACTAGAAAATTGTCTAGCTGGTGAAGGAAATGTCTAAACTTTAACAAAACTCTCGTGACCACTGACTCACTCAGAAGAGATTAGCTGCCTTTCTTTGCAGATGTGCGAACTCCTTGTTAGTGCCAGCTGGACTCATTTCAGATTTTATTTTAACAGGGCTAAACTAACAGGAAGCAAGTTCAGTTCAGTTCAGTTCAGTCGCTCAGTCGTGTCCGACTCTTTGCGACCCCATGAATCGCAGTAGGCCAGGCCTCCCTGTCCATCACCAACTCCCGGAGTTCACTCAGACTCACGTCCATCAAGTCAGTGATGCCTTCCAGCCATCTCATCCTCTGTTGTCCCCTTCTCCTCCTGCCCCCAATCCCTCCCAGGATCAGAGTCTTTTCCAATGAGTCAACTCTTCGCATGAGGTGGCCAAAGTACTGGAGTTTTGGCTTTAGTATCATTCCTTCCAAAGAAATCCCGGGGCTGATCTCCTTCAGAATGGACTGGTTGGATCTCCTTGCAGTCCAAGGGACTCTCAAGAGTCTTCTCCAATACCACAGTTCAAAAGCATCAATTCTTCGGCGCTCAGTCTTCTTCACAGTCCAACTCTCACATCCATACATGACCCCTGGAAAAACCATAGCCTTGACTAGATGGAAGAAAGTAGGGAAAACCACTAGACCATTCAGATATGACCTAAATCAAATCCTTTATGATTATACAGTGGAAGTGAGAAATAGATTTAAGGGACTAGATCTGATAGATAGAGTGCCTGATGAACTATGGATAGAGGTTCGTGACATTCTACAGGAGACAGGGATCAAGACCATCCCCATGGAAAAGAAATGCAAAAAGCTAAATGGCTGTCTGAGGAGGCTTTACAAATAGCTGTGAAAAGAAGAGAAGCAAAAAGCAAAGGAGAAAAGGAAAGATATAAGCATCTGAATGCAGAATTCCAAAGAATAGCAAGAAGAGATAAGAAAGCCTTCCTCAGCAATCAATGCAAAGAAATAGAGGAAAACAACAGAATGGGAAAGACTAGAGATCTCTTCAAGAAAATTAGAGCTACCAAGGGAACATTTCATGCAAAGATGGGCTCGATAAAGGACAGAAATGGTAGGGACCTAACAGAAGCAGAAGATAAGAAGAGGTGGCAAGGATACACAGAAGAACTGTACAGGGAGCAAGAACTTTCTTTACTGACAAGTTATCAATGTAACTTGGAGAAGGAAACGGCAACCCACTCCAGTATTTTTGCCTAGAGAATCCCAGGGACGGAGGAGCCTGGTGGGCTGCCGTTTATGGGGTCGCATGCATGCATTGGAGAAGGAAATGGCAACCCACTCCAGTGTTCTTGCCTGGAGAATCCCAGGGATGGAAGAGCCTGGTGGGCTGCTGTCTATGGGGTTGCACAGAGTCGGACACGACTGAAGCGACTTAGCAGCAACAGCAATGTAACTCCTTAAGTGGTGATGTTATGTTATGATATGCATCCCCAAATCACTGAGTTAAATTAATTCTCCTCATTCATTCAAAAGTTAGACAGGTCACCACTCCCTCAGGTATCTGACAGAGAGGAAGATCATCTGCCTCAATCCTTTCCTTAAATTCATGGTCACCTTTGAGGTCTGTGGGGCGCTCAGAGGATAGAACAGAATGCTCAAGACTTGGTAATTCTAGTTCCAAATCAACTGCACATCCACTTGTTATGGGGCCAAGGTGGGGGAGGGTGTGGAAAAGAACAGAGGCAAGGATCTGACATAAAAATGCTGCTCCTAAACCCACAAGAGTGTATGTGTGCTCCAGTTCTGGTATTTACGTGAACACTAAATACTCTAAGGGCTTCCCTGGGGGCTCAGATGGTAAAGAATCTGCGTGCAAAGCAGGAGACCTGGTCGATCCCCGGGTTTGGAAGATCCCCTGCAGGAGGTCATGACAATCCACTCCCGTGTTCTGGCCTGGAGAATCCCCATGGACAGAGGATCAGACCATGGGGTTGCAAAGAGTTGGACATGTCTGAGAAATGAAGCAGAAAATATTCTAAGGTCCTGACACAGTGGGAAGAGCCTCAATCTGGCTATGTCAGAAAGAATCCAGGGCTGACTAAGTATCAGGAATGTGGGTTCTAGGCTCAGCTCTGCCAACAACGAAGGCAAGTGAACATGACCAGCCATTTTATCTTTCTAGGCCTCAACTCGTAAAGGTAAAATAACAATACTGGAACAGATGGTATTGACAGTTCTTTTCAGCATTCATTCTATAAGAATGGGGACTTCAAAGGTTTCTCAGTGGTAAAGAACCTACCTTCAATGCAGGAGATCTGAGTTCGATCCCTGGCTTGGGAAGATCCCCTGGAGGAGGGCATGGCAACCCACTCCAGGATTCTTGCCTGGAGAATCCTATGGACAGAAGAGCCTGGTGGGCTACAGTCCATAGGATTGTATTTGTCAGCTCAGGTGAGTTGGACATGCCTGAGCACTCATGCATGCACTGTAAGAATGTAAGAACTCCATGCCTTATTTTCCAGATCTCTAAGCTATTTTGAGCCTCTGTCTTTAGCTGACCCATTAGAGCTGTCACTTGGTCTGGCAACGACAAATCAATCTGGGTGACTGTTCTTCCCAGTTCCCTCCAGCCTTGCACTTCCTGTTGACTCGGATAAAGGAATTCTGTTTCTCGGCTGTGCTGTGCTAACCTTTTGGCCTAGATACAGGTTTAAGGAGATAGAAGTACTATGACATCCGTATGGAGGCTGATTGTAGTGGTCACATAGCTCCTTTCCACACGGTCCTAAAAATAAATTCAGCAACTTAAAGTAGTCCCAGGAATTTTAGCTTCCTCTTATATTGGAAAAGAACTTTTTTAGGGATATAGAAATACTCAAGGGTTTTGCAACCGAGGGGTAATGTTCTTCCTGATCACCTGGATTGACAATTTCACACTCCTAACTCCCCCATGTGTTCAGTTGTCCTTTCCTGTCCCTGCTCAGTGGTCACAGAGCTGTTAGAGACATGCTCCATTTGGGACAGAGCAAGGGAGGAAACTGGACTTTTCAGGTGGCTCAGCGGTAAAGAATCTACCTGCCAATGCTGGAGATGCAGAGACGTGGGTTTGATCCCTGGGTCAGGAAGACCCTCTGGAGAAGGAAATGGCAACCCACTGTAGTATTCCTGGCTGGGAAATCCCATGGACAACAGAGGAGCCTGGAGGGCTACTGTCCATGGAGTTGCAAAAGAGTAGGACACAACTGAGAGACTAAACAATAAGGGAGGAAATGGACATGCCTAGAGCACCTCTGTGCACAGCCTGCAGCCTGCGTCCATAGCCTCTGTACCTCAAAGGCGTGAAAGGTCTGGTCTTGCCCTCGTGTCCCTCCATCTGTTACACAGCAGGCAGGAGGGCAGTGAGCGCCTGCTGGGGCTGATGCTCACCTCCCGAGAAGAGCTCCTCACAAAGCAATATCTGACTGTGCGACACCTTCTGAAGTGGAGAGGTGACCTCTGAGCTCAGCCAAAGAGGAAATCTGATGGGAGCAAAGTCATGGGTTGCAGTTCTGCAAGGTCAATCCGTGGTGCTCTGCTTCTCAATTGTGGTTGGTGCTCCATCTTAAAATGTTGTGCCAAGGCTTTCAATGGGAACTGGGACATGGGGTGACTCCAGTGGATTCTGTGCCTGTGTGTGAGGAGCTGAAGCTCATCTCTCTGAGTTCCTAGGTGCTTTCCTTTTAATCCTCATGTGTGTGTGTGTGTGTGTGTGTGTGTGTGTTAGTCACTTAATCATGTCTGACTCTGAAACCTCATGGACCATAGCCCTCTAGGCTCCTCTGTCCATGGGATTCTCCAGGAAAGAATACTGGAGTGGTTGCCATGTTCTCCTCCAGGGGATCTTCCAGACCCAGGACTGATCCCTTAAGAACTGTGCATTTTGTCAATTCTAAGACACTTCTTTTTTCTTATATTATCTCTGAAGTTGGAATGCATCTTATATTCAGCATGTGTGTATATGTGCTTAGTCATGTCCAACTCTTCGCAACCCCATGCACTGTAGCTCGTCAGGCTCCTCATGTGATTTCCCAGGCAAGAATACTGGAATGGGTAGCCATTCCCTTCTCCAGGGGATCTTCCCAATGCAGGGATCGAACCTGGGTCTCCTGTTTGAAGGCAGATTCTTTACTGTCTGAGTCAAATCCCAACAGCACACTTATAAGAGACAGTTAGTATATCCATTTCACAGGTAAGAAAACTGAGGCTCTAAGAGTTTATGTAACTTTTCCAAAGAAGCAAGAAAGGAAATCCAGGTACCCTCTGACTCCCAAGTCTGCTTCCCCACTGCACTGTGCAATTCCCCAAAATAATCTGCCCTAATTCAAAATACTATTCTTTCTATTAATACATAAAGCAAAAAGTGATCACAAATTGCTAGCAGCTGAGAACAAAGAACAGAATTGACAATAGTCACTGCTGAATGGTAATTGTGTCTCAGTCTCAATCCTTGAATCTGTTTTTAGTCCATTTGGGAGACACATTTAAACAGATTCAGAAGAATGCAAATAAGTTACCTTTGAAGTTGAATTAGCTTTTCTTCTCAACATTGTTGTTGTTGTTCAGCCCCTCAGTCATGTCTGACTCTTTGTGAACCCAAGGACTGCAGCAAGCCAGGCTTACCTATCCTTTACCATCTCCCAAAGCTTGCTCAAACTCATGTCCATTGAGTTAGTGATGCCATCCAACCTTTTCATCCTCTGTCATCCCCTTCTTCTCCTGCCTTCAATCTTTCCCCAGCATTAGGGTCTTTTCTAATGAGTCGGCTTTTCCCATCAGGTGGCCAAAGTATTGGACCTTCAGCTTTAGCATCAGTCTTTCCAATGAATATTCAGGATTGATTCCCTTTAGAATTTACTGGTTTGATCTCCCTGCAGGCCAAGGGACTCTCAAGAGTCTTCTCCAACACTACAGTTCAAAAGCATCAATTTTTTCGGTGCTCAGTCTTCTTTATGGTCCAACTCTCACATCCATACATGATTACTGGAAAAACCATATGGACCTTTATCAGCAAAGTACTGTCTCTGCTTTTTAATACTCTGTCTAGGTTTGTCATAGCTTTCCTTCCAAGGAGCAAGCATCTTTTAATTTCATGGCTGCAGTCACCATCTGCAGTGATTTTGGAGCCCAAGAAAATAGTCTGTCACTGTTTCCATTGTTTCCCCATCTATTTGCCATGAAGTGATTGTCTCAACATGATCCTGGCTAAATGTCTGGTAAAATTTCCCTCCCCTATTAGTATTTGGGAGGTATTGGGAAGATCTAATCTGATTCTCAGAGGAGTGTATCTTTCCAAAACCAACTGGCTGCCTCAGTGTTTGACTTGCTGGAGCCAGCTCACGTTGGCTCTGGTGAACTCAATTGTATTCATCCATTTCCAACTCTGGTGGTTTGGAATCAGCCATAACTGGGAACATTTATGTCACGGAAATCAGTAAAATATTCAAACCAACATACCTCTCCCCCATTTCTTTTTTCCTTCCTGGCAAACTGGTTGTTCAACCTTTATCCTTATAGCCCTGTCACTCTTAACCACAGATATCTAGCAATCTAACAGTATAAGTGACACAGAGTATTTCCAGACCAGGCTAGTTTTCCTAGGATTATGGTTCTTTGCCATGACACCAGGAAAACCGAAAACTGGCCCTAGGCGTTATATGTGGAAATATCCCGGATTACTAACTCACCTTGAGCAGAGAGATTTTCCAAAACTGGAAAGAACTCTTGTAAACTCCCTTCAGTATATTCAGAAGAAGCCAGGAATAGTAACTCTCTTAAGAATATTAAATAGAGCAAGAGGAAAAGGTAGAGGAAGGAAAGACACAGTCATCAGGAGAACCCATTAAAATATTCTCCAAAAATATCCTTAACATTTCATATAAAATCCCAGGGTAGATCATTTGTTTTGTATAAACAAAAGGCTAGGCTCAGGCTGTTATGTCAAAGCACCAATGAATGGTAATAGACAAACTGACACTGAGAAATGTATGGGAAGCAGCTGATTTGGTCAAAGCTTCAGGACCTACTCGCCACATACCCCAAGGCCATTGCTCTTTGGATTTTCCTGTTCCGGGTCCAAAAACACAGTTATGACTCAAACACATGGCTGATAGGGGTGGAAAATCATTTTGGAAAACTATTTGGCAGTTTCTAACATTTTAAAGTATTTTATTTGAGAGTAATAAGAATTGTTTGCATACACAAAGCAGCTTTATTCATAGTAGTAGCCCCAAACTAGAAATAATACAAATGCCCAGTAACAGGACATTTGTTGTATTCTCATACATTGCAAGACTACTCAACATTTACAAGGAACAAATTCTAAAATAGCATGTGAGTGTGTGTGTTAGTCGCTCAGTCGTCTCCGACTCTTTGGGACCCCATGGACTGTGATTTGCCAGGCTACTCTGTCCGTGGGGTTCTCCAGGCAAGAATACTGGAGTGGGTTGCCATTCCCTTTGCTAGGGGATCTTCCCAATCCAGGGATTGAACCTGGGTCCACATTGCAGGCAGATTCTTTACCATTTGAGCCATGAGGGAAAGCCCCTACAATAGCATATTGTGTGTCTTAAAAACAGTAAAGTGAAGTACAAAACAGTACATATTTTATGATTCTGTTTGCGTGAGATTTAGAACACGGAAATCCAATCTGTACTGATCAGAAGAGTTATTGTTCCTGGCCTAGGGTTGGAAGGATGGACTGGGAAAGGGTATAATAGAATGTTCTGGGGTGATGGAAATGTTCTAATTCCAGATTGGAGTGATGATTACAAAGGTATATATAATTGTCAAAATTGATCCAACTATACACTTAGACATATTATGAGCCCATGAAATGTAAATTAGACCTCTACTGAAATATGAATATGTGTGAAAGTGTTAGTCTCTCAGTCATGTCTAACTCTTTGCGACCCCATGGACTGAAGCCTGCCAGGCTCCTTTGTCCATGGAATTCTCCAGGCAAGAATAGAGTGGGTTGATATTCCCTTCTCCAAGGGATCTTCCCTACCCAGGGATTGAACCTAGGTCTCCTCACTGCAGGGGGATTCTTTACCATCTGGGCCGCCAGGGAAGCCCATATCTATGTATAAAGGTAAATAGATACACATATGCTTACATTTCTAATTTAAAGGATCTAATGTAATAAGCTCCGCTTCCTTGGGCCCTAGGAGTTTCACACTTTCTACCCGGCAAAGACATAGACTTTGTGCTTTCAAAGTGTGGATTCAGGCCTCTGAGTGATGCTGCACGTTGGAACCTTGTGCAATCACATCCAGGTCACTTCCCTCAAGCCTGTCGACTTCCCATCTCTGACACAATGCTTCATCTGGGTCATCCCCGCAGAGCCACGGGAGAAAGTTTGGGGCCAGGTTCAGCTTGGCGGGGAATTCCTCTCCCCCGCACACACTTTCCAGCGCAGGGAGGCGGCCGGGTCACAGAGCTCACGGGGCATGAATCAGCCTCCCCTCCAGGCTCCACGAAGGCGCGCTCCGCCCTGTCCCGTCTCTGAGGGCCGCTAACCCTACAAAAGCAGCGGCACCCACCGCGCTGGGATCCAGACCGCCTGGAGGTTGGACGCTGTGCACCCTCCTCCCCTCCTCTCGCCGGCAACGTCTGAATCCGGACACCATGGACTCGGTTCGCCCCCTCTGGCTGATGCTTCTGTCGCTGCTTCTCGTGGGAACTGCGCTGGGTGATGCCCCGCAGGCGCCGCCAGGTACCCCACCAACAAGCGCCCAGGGGACCCGTTTTCGCCCTGGCCAAGCGGCAGGGGTTCCGCGGACCCCTGCACCCGCTCTCTGCGCCCTCCTACCCCCTAATTCCTGTCGTGCACCGCAAGTTTGCACTTTCTGTCTCTGTAAGGCTCTTCTGCTAGGCTGGGAAGCTGCTGGGACAAACCTCCCCACCCCCACTACCCCGGGAAGCCTCTCCCTCCACGGAGATGCGGCTGACCTCCTACCCCTCCGTAGGAAATAACGCGGAGATCTGCCTCCTGCCCCTGGACGACGGGCCCTGCCGGGCGCGGATCCCCAGTTACTACTACGACAGGTACACGCAGAGCTGCCGCGAGTTCATGTACGGAGGCTGCGAGGGCAATGCCAACAATTTTGAAACTTTGGAGGCCTGCAACGAAGCGTGCTGGAAGATTGAGAGTAAGTGCTCTCTCCCACTCGCAGAACTCCAGTACTGCGGCAGAGAAGGGCTAAGTGGGAAATGAGCTTATTTTTCATATCCCATTTTCTATAGTAAGTTTCATCCTTGATTTTCTCGGATACTAAGTTAGGCTTATTGCTTTTCAGTTGACTAAAAGTGATCATGAAACTTCCAGCGACAAACATTTCCTCTCCCTTAACTGGCATTTATCATAATTCAGTGTGTGTGCAGACTCCGGAAAGATTTCACCTAAGGCATAAGGATGCAAGAGTGTCATGTATTAGGTGCAACATAAGTGCCTGTCTGTATTTATCATTAGTTCTAAACTTATGGTTTTTATGCCTCCTTGAGAGGGCATTTTTCTCTTGTCTACTGTGTAGAAATCTGAAATACTTCCAGTGGATTTTGTTATTAACGTCTGAATTTAGCTAATTATAACCTTACTTTTGTCCCTTGATACCCAAAGAGATCTTGGGTTAGTATAGAGATATAAAAAATATAGAGATTCACAATGCTGTTTGCAATTTTATTTTAATTATGTTTATTGTCTCTGTGAAGGCCTATAATAGAACATGGGGCTCAGATGTTAAAGGAACTGAGCCAGGGAAAAATGTGTATTCCTATGATTAAGTTTAATTAATTTCATACATAGAAACAATCAGAACAGTCTGAGAGAATAATCTTTCCAGTAAGCATGAAAAATTTATCATAGCTGAATCAGGTCTGGAGACACTGTTAAAAAAAGCAGAAGCTGAATAGAGTTGTCTCTCAGTGTCTGCGGTGACTGGTTCCAAGACCCCAACTCTCCGATGCCAAAATCCACAGTATTTGCATACAACCTGTGCACATTCTCCCTTATACTTTAAATCATCTCTAGATTCCCTACCGGCATAGGACAAATTCAAGCTTTGTTTTTTTTTTTTTTTTAATGAACTTTCAGGAATTATTTTTTCCTGAATATTTTCTCTCTGGGTTGGTTGAATCTGCAGAATGCTGGACCCAAGGATACAAAATCTTGTTGTAGCTGGACTAATGGGCAATCTTTTGGGCGTTTACTAGCTCAGCACTAAATATCATGCCTCCCACCCCACCGCCACTCTACTCCTGGCCACCGCCAGTGGCTTCTGAAAATACAGTTAAGTTTTACAGGAAGAGTAAGAAGGCTAATTTTTGACTAACATTGTTTTATGCCCTCATTTTCCTAGAAGTTCCCAAAATTTGCCGGTTAAAAGTGAATAAGGAGCAGTGTGGGGAGCTCAGAGAACAGTATTTCTTCAATCTAAGTTCTATGACATGTGAAAAGTTCATATCTGGCGGGTGTCACAACAATGAGAACCGGTTCCCGGATGAAGCTACGTGTATGGACTTCTGTGCGCCAAAGAGAGGTAAATACTCTCTTTGTGGTGTCTGTACTTCATTTCTTTATTTAGACTTTAGGGTGAAAACATTAATAATTTGATATGAAATTAAGCTGGTTTACATTCTGATGATTTCACGTATAATATGATACCAGTCTGCACACTACTGCCTTATGAGGGAGTATTTTTACATGTGAGAGTGCGAGCTAGAAGGTTAATAACTTGCCAAGTTCTCAGGGCTGGAAAGTGACGAAGCTATGATTCAAGCTCTTACTTCCTCTTTGGCATTGTTTCTTTAGAACTATTTCTCATCTATTTAACTTGCACATAAAAAAAACTACAGTGTTCATTAATGAATCACATGCATGAAATCAGGTATGTATATGAGATAGTGTGATAGACTTAAGCTGGTGAAACCTGAAGATTTCTAAACTTTTTCTTCAGATTTCTGTGTTCTTTAGTAATTACAGATTGTAACACAAATTGATCTCTCCTCCCCGTGTTTTACCCACATACCCCATGCGATCCCTAAAATGATGGGTTACTTGAGTAGTGGGTAATGTTTGTAGAGACAGTCCAGGCATTTTCCTTAGGCACAGCAGAGACATGTACACATAGATAAGTTCAACAAACAAGGAAAATTTGCTTTGGCAGTCTGTGATAAAGCTCTGTAGCTATACCGTGTTGAGTATGCAAAATCTTGAATTAATGAGGAGTTGCTTGTTGCTGGTGTTCTCTTAAATTGTTTATGTAAATGTAAGTGTTCCAGTGGCTACCTGGGAATTAGATATATGTATTCTTCCTTAATAATGGAAGGAGAGCTGATAGAAACATTGAAAATAAAACTACCAACACAAGAGAGTGTGCCAAAGCATGTCACATATTTTCTCTTGAAACATAGTTCATTTTTACTGACCATATATGATTTTGGGGTTTATTTCTTTACACATTCAAATGATACAAGATATAGCTTGAAATTCTGTCTACTCCATAAGAATTTATAATTAACAAACTATGTGTTTGAAATTTAAGGCACACTTTTTAGATGGCTTAGTATAATATTTTGGATTCAGAAAGAAGCTTCTATGGGATTAGATGTTCTTCAGTTACTTCAGTAATCAGCACAGCTTATAATTTCCAGTATTACTGCATTTCTAATTTTATTTTCTTTTCCATTAAGCTCCAGTATTTTGCTACAGCCCAAAAGATGAGGGGCTGTGTTCTGCTAATGTCACTCGCTACTATTTTAACCCAAGACACAAAGCCTGTGAGGCCTTCACCTATACTGGGTGTGGAGGGAATGACAATAATTTTGTCAACTTGAAGGACTGCAAACGCACTTGTGTAAAAGGTAATGTTTTGGTTTTTTTGCTTATTCAGTTTTTGAACTAACTTTATACATAATTCATAAACAAAATTATTTTATGTACCCATTTTACTAATAGCATATTGCCACTTCGACATACATAGCACTTCAGTACTGATCTGTTTTGTCTAAATGCTTACACAGGCCAACTACAGTGGGCAGTAGCTGTATTTTACAGGTAGAATGTTATTAACTTAGTGGATAGTGAGTAAAACTGACTTTATACTCATTAAAAGTAAGACGAGGTGGGTTTGTAAGCATGTCGGAAATGGTGATTTATAATGAGTCTACAGACTGGGGACATATGATGTTTATTTTTATTTCATTGATCTTAGCCTTGAAGAAGGAAAAGAACAAGAAGATGCCAAGACTTCTCTTAGCCAATAGAAGACTGAAAATTAAGAAGAAGCAGTTTTAACCAGCTTTTTTTGTTTGTTTTTCTGTATATCATCTTGTGAATGTCCTTATGGTTATATCCGAAGGACAACATGGTAACACAGGCAAGGAATCATTAGTGATTTACTCACCAGTTCTTACCTGTTACATTTTTTATATGTGTATTTTTTAATACATAAGTAGCTGCTATTCAAATGTGAATCTGTTGTTTTTAATATGCTATTCAACTATTTTTTTATGAGGTTAAATTCTTGCTGTGTTTAAGATATAAAAGCAAATATGACTCACTCAGTTCTTGGGGTTGCTCTCCCTGATTTCAGAAGATGATTTAACTGAAAAACATAAGACAATATAATCATATTTTTTAACATATAGGATTATAAAAAGGACCAGCAAATATATTTAATTTTGCATTTTAAAATTAGATTATATTTTAGGCCCAAGGAGACAAATTTGAAGATGTACCAATACTTCAAAAAATGTTAAAATGCTATTAGGTAGGTCCTGCTAACTTACTTCTATTTCTGTTGTGTCATTTAAAAGATAATAAAGTAATGTTTTTGACTGAATTAAAAAGCTAGTACATTAATTGTATCAGAAATGGTCTCCTCGGAGGGGGAAAATTCTCTCTGTTCATCTATCCATCCATCCCCACTCAGCATATGTTGTTAAAATTTTTGTACTGTATTTATATCAGAGACAATTCATACATTTAATAATTTAAACTCCACTAATATTTCTGATAAATATGATCATTTCATTTAAACAGTTTTTTCTTTCTCTGTAACAACAAGATTTTTTTAAGAATTCCTACTTTTTCTTGGCAAGAGTAATATTTAAAAGTATGCCCCTGATCTGGCAAAAGTATAAGTACATTTGTGCTTTTCTTGAACAATCCTTCTTTTAAAAATCTATCCCAAAGGTATGACAACAAAAACAAAAAATGAAAATGCTATATGCCGTGGTTGATGTAGTATTTGGAATAACACCAAAAACGGGAAACAAATGAGACACTTATCATTAGGGGGTTGGTTGAAGAAATTATGGGTGAAAAGTGAGCAAATTCTATATGTGAATATCATCTGATCCTCAGAATACATTTTAAAAAACAGGGTCTAGAACAATGTGACTAAATACACATACACAAATAATAGAAGATACAAAGATATTATATTAAAAATGGTTACCTATAAGATGAAGGAAGATGTGAATGTACCTTACTATATAGTTTTGATCTTGGACCATGTAAATTTTTGTGTCATTTAAAACCAAAATTAAATTAAAAAAATAAAAAGCATTTTTCTAAAATTGGAAACCAACCTAAACAATTGAACCTAAATAAATATTAAATGATGGCATAACTGTGAAAAGGGTATATGATTATTTCCAGTGACTTTCAAAACTAGTAATTTGACTATGTATCTTTTGGAAAATATAATCCAAGAGTCAAATAAATTCTGAAAATGCATTTTGTAGTGTTATTTTGAACCTATTATATATAGAATATTATATATTCTATAAAAATGTGTCTCCCACCCTTTCATCGCAAGGTCTTTGGATCAATGACAATCCAGCATTAGTAGGTACAGCTACTGTCCAGATTATAATCACTAAAAGAAACCAGAGGTCTTGAGAATAATCGCTGAGTGTAGGTCTGGGACAAGAAATCTGAAAGATGAACCTGGGCCATTTCATTAAATAAAGTAAGGAAACTATAAAGCCTAAGGAGTCCTATCACAGGAACAGGAGAGTACCATTAGGGAATGAGGCAAAATGAGCATCAGAACAAATATTGACCACAATATAAGTAAGTATATAAATATGAATATAACATGAGTTAATCATCACACACACACACACACACACACACACCTCCTTGGTGACTCTTGAGGGTTGCTAGAGCACTATCTCATTACTTTGAACACTAATGAATTAAGAGAAATAATAAAGGACTTATTCTTTTTTATTTAGTCTTAAAAACTAAATAGTGTATGAGAGAAAGTTACTCACAGAGGAATCCCACCTAATACAGGCAATAAAATGTTAGAAGATACCCCTAGTGAAAGTGTGCATCTATTTGGCAAAACCAATACAATATTGTAAAGTTTAAAAATAAAATAAAATTAAAAAAAAAAAGAAAGTGTGCATCTAGATAATGATTATCCGTGCGTGCTGAAACCAGGGCATGAAAGATTGATGGAGAACAGTGTCATGGAGCAATGAGACTAATGGATAATTTTAACCTTACTAAAAGTGTGCCAACACACATTATTCACTTCTGGATATAAGGTAACAAGAAATGGACATCCCATCCAATGAAGTGATCTTGCAGACAGAAGGAGAGAAAAATGAAGCCTAAAGTTAAGCCAGTCTCTAGATCTCCTTACCTATCGTAGTACTGCCAGATTGTAAGGCACGCCTGGGGATAAAGGAGCAAGTTCTAAGAGACCAGGGAAAGTTAAGCAGCCAAATCCATAATACTGGACACTCCACAAGACAAACATCTTAGCTTCTCCAACAAACCAAAGACATTTTTAAGAGGGGGAAAAAGAGGAGGAGGCTTTTATAGAGTATGAGATGTAACAACAACAAAAAGCATGTCATTAAAAGTTTTCAGTTGAGTAAGGCCTATATTTAGGACTTTACTGGTGGTTTCTGAGAATGATTACAGCAGAAGGATCTTGTCTGTGTTCTGGGATTGTTGAGTGAGTGATACAGAGTCTTTGCGGGGGACTTGGGGAGTTCCAAGAACTACAGGGAAAACTTGATTTGCTATTCGTCGCCTTTAACCCAGGTTCATGGACGTGACTTAGCTTACAGCTGCAGTTTTCTATTCAGCAAGGGTCAAAAGTGGACTTTTATACAACTGTTCTAATACTCCAAACCTCTGCAATTTTAATTCAATGAAGTAACAAATAAAGCTGTTGTAGGACATTCTGCTGCTGCTGCTGCTAAGTCGATTCAGTTGTGTCCAACTCTGTGCGACCCCATAGACAGCAGCCCACCAGGCTCCCCCGTCTGGGATTCTCCAGGCAAGAACACTGGAGTGGGTTGCCATTTCCTACTCCAATGCATGAAAGTGAAAAGTGAAAGTGAAGTCGCTCAGTCGTGTCCGACTCTTCGTGACCCCATGGACTGCAGCTTACCAGGCTCCTCCGTCCATGGGATTTTCCAGGCAAGAGTACTGGAGTGCGGTCATGTCGCCTTCTCCGTTCTGCAGTTGAAGGGAAATTCCTTCTTGCCATAATCAGCCTGAAGACAAGTCACTACTGTGGTTTCACCAGACAGACTGATTAAAAGAAATGTCCCAGTCTGTGACATGAAAAAGGAATGGGCTAGCTTTTAACATGAATGTGAATTCACTTACTGAAAAAAGTTATTATGGACTACCACCCGTGTATACATATTGTACATATTCACTCATAGAAACTGTACCTGGAGCCTTTCAGAGGATTCTTGAATCATAGTACCTCCAAAGTGTTAGTCAGTCCGTTGTGTCCAACCCTTTGTGACCCCATGGACTGTAGCCCCCCAGGCTCCTCTGTCCATGGATTCTCAAGGCAAGACTACTGGAGTGGGTAGCCATTCCCTTTTCCAGGAGATCTTTCCAACCCAGGGATTGAAGCTGGGTCTCCTGCATTTTAGGCAGAATCTTTACCTACAATCTGAGGCACCAGGGAAGTCCTAGTATCTCCAAGTGTACATGCTATTTCTGCCAAAAGTCTTGTAGCCATTTAGGCAATGATGTTTATCAGTGAGGGACTGTCCTTTGGCATGGCCTTCCTTATATTGTAACAACGCTTGTAGAAGCTTGTCTTTACAAGTGTCGTGTTTCTAAAAGAAAAATATTGGTTTTGGATAAAAATACAAAAAAAAAAATAGAAAAGTGCAAATTGCAAACTTTAAATATTCATTGCCTATATATTGTTATAAATTTAGAGATGGAGGCAAGCAAATGCAGAAATCAAAATCATCTAAAGTTATTTCTTCTCCCTTCACTCACATATTCAATTGGCTGCCAAGCAAATATACTCAATCCTGTTCTGTGTTGTGTGTGCTCAACCGAGTCTGACTCTTTGCAGTTCCATGGACTGTAGCCTGCCAGGCTCCTCTGTCCATGGGATTCTCCAGGCAAGAATATTGGAGTGGGTTGCCATTCCCTTCTCCAGGGGATCCTCCCAACCCAGGGATTGAACCCATGTCTCCTGTGTCTCCTGCATTGGCAGGTGGAGTTTTTACTACTAGTTCCACCAGGGAAAGAAAGAAAGTGAAGTTGCTCAGTCGTGTCCAACTCTTTGCGACCCCATGGACTGTAGCCCACCGGGCTCCTCTGTCCATGGGATTTTCCAGGCAATAGTACTGGAGTGGATTGCCATTTCCTTCTCCAGGGAATCTTCCCAACCCAGGGATTGAACCCGGGTCTCGTTGCACTGTAGACAGATGCTTTACTGTCTGAGCCACCAGGGAAGCACATGCCTATTTTAAGCCTCCTTATTCCAGGAAAATTAAAACATTTTCCCAAGTTTCCGCCCTGCCTATGTCTGCTCCATATCCAAACATTCACACTGATGCCCCAGAAATATTTATAAAAAAATCTTATCAGTTTACTCTTCTGCTTAAAACTGTTCACGTTACTGTCCAAGTACCTGTGTGTCATTTAAGACTTCTTACAAGTAGACCATAGTATTCTCTTCCAGATTGATCTACCCCATTCCACCACCATCTGTAACCTACAATTCAGCTGCACTAGATTATGTTCAGTTTCCAAAACACGTCATACTGCCTTATTTTTGTATAACATGGTTATCAAATTTTGTGCATTAGAACCATCTGGGCAGCCAGGCACTTACAGAGACTTCTAAGCCCCATGTCCAAGTGTTTTGATTTAGTGGTTTGAGTTCACACTCAAAAGATGTACATTAAAAACACTGACTCCAAATGATTAGGATGAATACTTAAATCACTCATTGAGGAACATTTGGCGAGTTGAATTTTCTTGTTGGCACAGAATTCCTTGACCCACCTCAAGCAAGTTTAACCATTTGTCCCTTGGGCTTTGCTATACCTGATACAACTCCTAGACACACTAATACAGTATTTATTTTCCTGGGAGTTTCAGTGTTAGAGTGTTTGGGTTTTTCAAGCAAAATTAAGAGGATTTTCTTTCATTTTAAAATATATTATTATACCCACTGTATACTATATAGAAAATAAAAGAAATATAAGGCTATATAAACAATCTAGTATTTCACCATCAAGTGATTAACAACAATGCTTGTCTTCTTGAGGTGGAAATAACTTAGTCAAGAGGCATCAGCATTTTTATGTTCTCAGTATACACTAACAAATTACATTACAAAGTTAAATCAATTTATCCCCACCTAAGAAGCCAGAGGAACCAGAGATCAAATTCCACTGGATCATGGAAAAAGCAAAAGAGTTCCAGAAAAACATCTATTTCTGCTTTATTGACTATGCCAAAGCCTTTGACTGTGTGGATCACAATAAACTGTGGAAAATTCTGAAAGAGATGGGAATACCAGACCACCTGATCTGCCTTTTGAGAAATCTATATGCAGGTCAGGAAGCAACAGTTAGAACTGGACATGGAACAACAGACTGGTTCCAAATAGGAAAAGGAGTACATCAAGGCTGTATATTGTCACCCTGCTTATTTAACTTATATGCAGAGTACATCATGAGAAACGCTGGGCTGGAAGAAACACAAGCTGGAATCAAGATTGCCGGGAGAAATATCAATAATCTCAGATATGCAGATGACACCACCCTTATGGCAGAAAGGGAAGAGGAACTAAAAAGCCTCTTGATGAAAGTGAAAGTGGAGAGTGAAAAAGTTGTCTTAAAGCTCAACATTCAGAAAACAAAGATCATGGCATCTGGTCCCACCAGTTCATGGGAAATGGATGGGGAAACAGTGGAAACAGTGTCAGACTTTATTTTTGGGGGCTCCAAAATCACTGCAGATGGTGACTGCAGCCATGAGATTAAAAGATGCTTACTCCTTGGAAGGAAAGTTATGTCCAACCTAGATAGCATATTCAAAAGCAGAGACTTTACTTTGCCAACAAAGGTCCATCTAGTCAAGGCTATGGTTTTTCCTGTGGTCATGTATGGATGTGAGTGTTGGACTGTCAAGAAGGCTGAGCGCCAAAGAATTGATGCTTTTGAAATGTGGTGCTGGAGAAGACTCTTGAGAGTCCCATGGACTACAAGAAGATCCAACCAGTCCATTCTGAAGGAGATCAGCTCTGGGATTTCTTTGGAAGGACTGATGCTAAAGCTGAAACTCCAGTACTTTGGCCACCTCATGGGAAGAGTTGACTCATTGGAAAAGACTCTGATGCTGGGAGGGAATTCGGGCAAGAGGAGAAGGGGACAACAGAGGATGAGATGGCTGGATGGCATCACTGACTCGATGGATGTGAGTCTGGGTGAACTCTGGGAGTTGGTGATGGACAGGGAGGCCTGGCGTGCTGTGATTCATGGGGTCACAAAGAGTCGGACACGACTGAGTGACTGAACTGAACTGAACTGAAGAATCTAAGAATGCATGCAAATGCCCAACAAATGGGTTTAAAATAAACAGAAAAATCAGTTATAATTAAGTGGTAACTAATCATTATTGGATTATTAGGTATCTAATAACAGACTTGGAGAAGGCAATGGCACCCCACTCCAGTACTCTTGCCTTGAAAATCCCATGGGCGGAGGAGCCTAGTAGGCTGCAGTCCATGGGGTCGCTAAGAGTCAGACACGACTGAGCGACTTCACTTTCACTTTTCACTTTCATGCATTGGAGTAGGAAATGGCAACCCACTCCAGTGTTCTTGCCTGGAGAATCCCAGACGGGGGAGCCTGGTGGGCTGCCGTCTATGGGGTTGTACAGAGTCGGACATGACTGAAGTGACTTAGCAGTAGCAGTAGCAGTAACAGACTATTTTGGTCATGACCAGTATTTAGGTCATCTGATGCTAACAGTCGACTCACTGGAAAAGTCCCTGATGCTGGGAAAGACTGAGGGCAGTAGGAGAAGAAGGTATCAGAGAGTGAGATGGCTGGATGGCATCACTGATGCAATGGACATGAACTTGGGCAAACTCTGGGAGATGGTGAGGGACAGGGAGGCCTCTCGTGCTGCAGTCCATGGGGTCACAAAGAGTCGGACATGACTGAGCGACTGAACAACAACAACAACAACAGATTATTAGACTAGCTTCCTTGCTGGCTCTGAAGGTAAATAATCTACCTGAAATGAAGGAGACCCAGGTTCAATCCCTGGGTCAGGAAGATCCCCTGAAGAAGGGAATGGCTACCCACTCCAGTGTTCTTGTCGAAAGAAGCCCATGGACAGAGAAGCCTGGCAGGCTAGAGTTCATGGCATCACAAAGAGTCAGACACAGTTGAATGACTAACACATTTAATCATTATTTTAGTTGGTATTATTTAAAATTATTTATTTCCTCTCATTAAAGGTTACATTTTCCTTTAAACTTAGCTTATAATGTTAACATAAAAATAGTGCTAATATTTTTATAATTTAAATTTTAATCATGAATTGCTTCAAACATATAAAAAACTACAGAAAACAGTATAACTGACCCAATTTAAAAAACATGATAGGAGTTTGCCAAATTTGTTTCAGTTGCTTTTTCTGTTTTCAGAAATGAAATGTTGCAAACAGAGCTTAAGACTCAAATGTTCCTCTGTCATCCTGTGTCTGCCTCACTCTTCTGAAAAGTAACTGATCTCCTAATATTGGAGTATGTGCATATTTTAATGCTTGTGTTATAAATATATTCACCCGGAGCAATATGAAGTACTGCTGTACGTGTCTTAAAATTATGTATATGGTGTCACATGCTGTGTATCCATTGCCATCGTGCATTGCTACCACTAGGCTGTGAAAGTGAAAGTGTCAGTCACTCAGTCGTGTCCAGCTCTTTGCAACCCCATGCACTGTAGACCACCAGGCTTCTCTGTCCATGGAATTCTCCAGGCAAGAAGACTGGAGTGGGTTGCCATTTCCTCCTCCAGGGGATATTCTTGACCTGGGGATTGAACCTGGGTCTCCTGCACTGCAGGCAGATTCTTACTGTCTGAGCCACTAGGGAAGCCCATCATGTTTTAGGTATAGTCTATAAACCCACATGGTTTCGTGTAGAACTGCTTCATTTATTTTGACTTCATAATGTTATCCCAGTATATAAACATAGTATAGTTTATTCATCCATTTCTCTATTGGCGGATATTTCCAAATTTTTGCTTTTATAAACAATATAATAACACATGTTTATATGTGTACATCTCATTGTACACATATTTGGACCTGGAAATGGGGTTGCTAGTTAAAGACATGTTGATATTAATACCATTAAGCAGCAATGTATACAAATTTCTATTTCTTCAAGTTTTTGACAACACTGAGCAATGTCAAAATCTTTAATTTGTTGCCATTCATATAACTGATAAATTGTACCTCACTGTTGTTTAATTTTATTAATGATGATGTTGAAAATCAGTTTTCACTATTTTGTTGACCATTGTCATTTCCTCTTCTATAAGTAGTCTACTTGTATTTCTTCCACTTTTCCATTTGACTCTGTATTATTTGTATATTTTTATGTATTCTGGGTAAGAATCCTTTGCTAGTTACATGATTTACATATATTTTCTTCCAATTTGAGGAAGATGTTATTTTGATTTTCCTCTGCAAGTTGAATTGTGATGCCATATTATTTCATGATGTCATTAAGCAGGGTTCATTTAGCATTTTCTCAACTCCTAAATTGATTATGTGACATCCTTACAAGTAAAATGATATTTGTGCCAAAGCCCAGTAGATATTTCCTCAAAATGCAGTAACATTTTGAACAAAGCAATAAGAAAAGTTCTATGTGCTCCACCCATGGGATTTTCCAGGCAAGACTGCTGGAGTGGGTTGCCATTGCCTTCTCCGAATAATTAATATAGAGAATATAAAAAGAAGCAATATTGGAAAAATGACTGGTTAAGAGTTTCTTCTAACTAAAAACATATGACTATATATTCAAGAATCTCTACATACTCCAAACAGGATAAATTCAAAGATAAATACCACTGGCCATATCTCAGCCAAACTTCTGAAAATTAAACTCAAATTCATTTTCCTAGAAAAAACAGAGATAATATCCCCAAATGAGCATCAAAAAACTGGTGACTGATATTTCAACAGAAACCATGAAAGTCAGAAAACGACAGACTAACATTTTAAAGTGCTAAGCAAACAAACCCTGCAAACCAGTAATTGTATAACCAGCAAAAATATCCTTAAAAACGGAAGGATAAATGAAGATGTTTACATATAAACAAGATCCAAGAGAACTTGTCAGCAGATTTGTACTACAGAAACATTAACGGGAATTCTGAAAAAAATGATCCCAGATGGAAGCATGAAAGTGCAAAATGAAATAGATGAGAGCACTAGCAAATATGTGTGAAAAACTATGAATGAATATTTTGTTTAAAAGTATTGACTATTATATCTTATGCACTTAAAACATATAGGTTTTAGATACATGGAATTATTAGCACCAAAGGTAGGAGTGTTGTTTAATGGAATTAAACCCTTTCCAGGTTTTTGTATGCTTTGGGGAATATTACAATTTACTAGCTAGAATACATATAGTAATCTAAGAGAAAGAATATAAATATATAGAGAGCTAAAGAGGAAAAGATAAGACTAATAGGAAAAATGGAATATTTAATCCAAAGGAAATCAAGAAAAAAAAGAAATAAAGAAACAAAAGATGGGACAGTTAGAAAACAATGGCAAGATAGTTGACTTAAACCCAACTATCTAAGTAATATTATTAAATATAAATTGGCTAAACATTCCAATTAAAGGAAGAAATGGTCATATTGAATTAAAAAACAAAATTCAAGATTCAACTCAATACTGTTTATAAAAGACATGCTTTATATACACATCATAAACATCTGAAATATCTGAAAATAAAAATAGAAAGGTATACCAAATAAATACTAACTATAATAAAATACTTTATTAATCTCAGACAAAGAGTTTGAGGCAAGGAGAAGTCAAAACAAAAAGGGACTTTCATAGGAATAAAAGGGTCAATTTAATCAATCAGTTCAGTTCAGTCCCTCAGTCATGTCCGACTCTGCCACCCCATGAATCACAGCACACCAGGCCTCCCTGTCCATCACCAACTCCCAGAGTTCACTCAGACTCACGTCCATCGAGTCAGTGATGCCATCCAGCCATCTCACCCTCTGTCATCCCCTTCTCATGCCCCCAGTCCCTCCCAGCATCAGAGTCTTTTCCAATGAGTCAACTCTTCCCATGAGGTGGCCAAAGTACTGGAGTTTCAGCTTTAGCATCAGTCCTTCCAAAGAAATCCCAGGGCTGATCTCCTTCAGAATGGACTGGTTGGATCTCCTTGTAGTCCAAGGGACTCTCAAGAGTCTTCTCCAACACCACAGTTCAAAAGCATCAATTCTTCGGCACTCAGCCTTCTTCACAGTCCAACTCTCACATCCATACATGACCACAGGAAAAACCATAGCCTTGACTAGATGGACATTTGTTGGCAAAGTAATGTCTCTGCTTTTCAATATGCTATCTAGGTTAGTCATAACTTTCCTTCCAAGGAGTAAGCGTCTTTTAATCTCATGGCTGCAGTCACCATCTGCAGTGATTTTGGAGCCCCCAAAAATAAAGTCTGACACTGTTTCCACTGTTTCCCCATCTATTTCCCATGAAGTGATGGGACCGGATGCCATGGTCTTCGTTTTCTAAATGTTGAGCTTTAAGCCAACTTTTTCACTCTCCTCTTTCACTTTCATCAAGAGGCTTTTTAGTTCCTCTTCACTTTCTGCCATAAGGGTGGTGTCATCTGCATATCTGAGGTTATTGATATTTCTCCCGGCAATCTTGATTCCAGCTTGTGTTTCTTCCAGTCCAACATTTCTCATGATGTACTCTGCATATAAGTTAAATAAGCAAGGTGACAATATACAGCCTTGACGTACTCCTTTTCCTATTTGGAACCAGTCTGTTGTTCCATGTCCAGTTCTAACTGTTGCTTCCTGATATGCTTACAGGTTTCTCAAGAGGCAGGTCAGGTGGTCTGGTATTCCCATCTCTTTCAGAATTGTCCACAGTTTCTTGTGATCCACACAGTCAAAGGCTTTGGCATAGTCAATAAAGCAGAAATAGATGTTTTTCTGGAACGCTCTTGCTTTTTCCATGATCCAGCAGATGTTGGCAATTTGATCTCTGGTTCCTCTGCCTTTTCTAAAACCAGCTTGAACATCTGGAAGTTCACAGTTCACGTATTGCTGAAGCCTGGCTTGGAGAATTTGAGCATTACTTTACTAGCATGTGAGATGAGTGCAACTGTGTGGTAGTGTGACCATTCTTTGGCATTGCCTTTCTTTGGTATTGGAATAGTTTGTGTTAAAATTAATCTGATAAAAAAAAAACTAAAACAAACAGCATATTCAATATGAATGCTGAAGCCTGGCTTAGAGAATTTAATCAATTGGAGGATATAATAATTATAAATGTCTACATGTTTAATATAAAATTTAGTACATGAAAGAAAATCGAGATAATTAAAAGGAGAAATTGTCTTTCATTAAAAGAAATAGACATATCTATAATGATAGCATATAATTTGATATTTAAATACATTTCCTTCATAAATGAAAAAGTAGGAAAAATTAATGAAATAGGAAATTTAAACAACAAAATACTACACCTAACACATACAGAATAAATAATGGTTTTAAGCCTATGTGGACTATTTATCAAATAGACTTGCTGATCCATAGGTAAGTCTCAAAATACTCCAAATAATCCAAATCCCCTAGAATATATTTCCTGATTACAAAATGAAACTAGACATTTATAACAGAAAGATAGGTGGAAAACCTCTGAGTGTTTGGAAATTCGGTTCAGTTCAGTCGCTCAGTCGTGTCCAGCTCTTTGCAATCCCATGCAGTGCAGCATGCCAGGCTTCCCTGTCCATTGCCAACTCCCGTAGTTTACTCAAACTTTGCCCATTGAGTCAGTGATGCCATCCAACCAACTCATCCTCTGTCGCCCCCTTCTCTTTCCACCTTCAATCTTTCACAGCATCAGGGTCTTTTCAAATGAGTCAGTTCTTCACATCAGGTGGCCAAAATTTTGAATTTCAGCTGCAGCATCAGTCCTTCCAATGAATATTCAGGACTGATTTCCTTTAGGATGGAAGGGTTGGATTTCCTTGCTGTCCAAGGGACTCTCAAGAGTTTTTTCCAATACCACAGTTCAAAAGCATCAATTCTTTGGTGCTCAGCTTTCTTTATAGTCCAACTCTCACATCCAAACATGACTACTGGAAAAAAACCATAGCCTTGACTAGACAGACCTTTGTTTGCAAAGTAATGTCTCTGCTTTTTAATATGCTATCTGGGTTGGTCATAACTTTTCTTCCAAGGAGCAAGCGTCTTTTAATTTCGTGGTTGCAGTCACCATCTGCAGTGATTTTGGAGCCCCCCAAAATAAAGTCTCTCACTGTTTCCACTGTTTTCCCATCTATTTGCCATGAAGTGATGGGACTGGATGCCATGATCTTAGTTTTCTGAATGTTGAGTTTGAAGCCAACTTCTGCACTCTTCTCTTTCACTTTCATCAAGAGGCTCTTTAGTTCTTCATTTTCTTCCATAAGGGTAGTGTCATCTGCCTATCTGAGGTTATTGATATTTATCCCAGCAATCTTGATTCCAGCTTGTGCTTCATCCAGCTCGGCATTTCTCATGATGTACTCTGCATATGAGTTAAATAAGCAGGGTGACAATATACAGCCTTGATATACTCCTTTTCCTATTTGGAACCAGTCTGTGGTTCCAGGTCTAGCTCTAACTGTTGCTTCCTGACCTGCATATAGATTTCTCAGGAGGCAGGTTAGGTGGTCTGGTATTCCCATCTCTTTAAGATTTTTCACATTTAATTTGTAAATTAAACACATACTATTACATAAGAGAATATATTTCAGCTAAATGTAAATAAAAATCTGACATATCAAAAATCAGGACGTGAGTTAAAATAGTGATTAAAGGAAATTTTATAGCTCTGAGTTAGTAATCAAAAGGAAGAAAGAAGGCTTCCTTGGTGGCTCAGTGGTAACAAAACCGCCTGCCAATGCAGGAAACATGGGTTGGATGCTTGATGCATGAAGATCCCACATGCCATAGAGCAACTAAGCCCATGTGTCACAACTATTGGGCCTGTGCTGTAGAGACCAGGAGCCACAACTCCTGAGGCCTGGGCATTCTAGAGCCAAGCCCATGCTCCACAACAAGAGATGCCAGTGCAGTGAGAAGCCCACATACCACAACTAGAGAGCACCCCTTCTCTCTACAACTAGAGAAAAGACCACACAGTGCTGAAGACCCAGCACAGCCAAAAATAAATAAGTAAAATTAATTTTTAAAAGAAAGATTTAAAAAGTTCTAATCTTCCATCTCAAGAAATCAGAAAACTTAACCATACTAAACACATATTTAAGTACCCCAAAAAGTGTAGAAGGAAGTTAATAAAATAACAATAATGAAAATGTTTAGAAAACTGACACTAATTTCAAGAAAATAGCCAAGTTTTTTTCTTTGAAAAGATTAATCAAATATTTTGTTAATAGCAAGATTTCAAAGAAAAAAAAGAACATAAGTTATTACTATCATCAATAGAAAAGCAGGCAATGTTATAAATTATAAAGATGTTAAAGATTACATTAATGGATATTATTTACAAATTCATAACAATAAATTTGGCGAGTTAGATGAAACAGGCAAATCCCTTTAATAATAAAAACGACAAAATGTGAATAGCTATGTAATTTTAGAGGTCCAGAACAAAGTGACAATGAGAGAATCCTTGTTCAAACACTAATTAAGAATTTTAAAATGGTTACAATAAAAGATTAAACCAAGAGCAGAACCCTTACACATGCATGTGACCACATGGGCTGCATACCCATCAAGCCGGACCTGTTTCCAAAACTAACATAAAAGCAGGAAGGCATTCTGCACATTCCCATCTGTTAAAGAACGTGAAGCCACAAGTCCACTTTAGCACAAAGAAAACTTTAGGCTCAGATGGATACATTGGTGAATTACTCCAGACATTTAAGAAGAAATAATCCCAACTTCCAAAATCTCTTCTAGAAGATAATAAAAGAAATAATTCCCATTTTCAAGATAAAAATCATTGGTAAAGTATTGCAAGGAAGAAAAATTACAGGTCAATTTCTTCCTCGTGAAAGGTGCATAAGACATGAACAAGCAAGTACAAGGTTAAATCCGGTAATATACAACACATCATGAGTAACTGACATATATCTACTGGCGGTGTGCAACAGTTGTAACATAAGACAATCAATCATTGTAATTGATCACATTAGCAAAATAAATGACAAAGCACATGATCATTTCAAAAGATGCACAAAAGGCATTTGATAAAATTCAACGTCAATTCACTGTAAAAAGAAACTCAACAAGGTAGGACTAGAAGAGATCCTCCTTCACCTGAAAAAGGGTGCCCACAAAAACCCACAGTTCACATCATAATTAATGTTGATATCTATGAAATTTAAGCTACATGAAGAGAGGAAGAAAAGCATCAATGGGAGAGAGTGAAAAGGTGGTAGGGCTAATAGACTGGAGTATTTGTTGTTCAGTTGCCAAGTCGCTGACTCTTTCTACCCCATGGACTGCAGCACTCCAGGCTTCCCTGCCCCTCACCATCTCCTGGAGTTTGCCCAAGTTCATGTCCATTGAATTGTGATGCCATCTAACCATCTCATCCTCTGTTGCCCTCTTCTTCTGTCTTCAATCTTTCCCAGCATCAGGGTCTTTTCCAATTTGTCAGTACTTCGCATCAGATGGCCAAAGTATTGGTGTTTCAGCTTTAGCATCAGTCCTTCCAATGAGTATGCTGGGTTGATTTCCTTTAAGATTGACTGGTTTGATCTCCTTGCTGTCTGATGGACTCTCAAGAGTCTTCTCCAGCACCATAGTTTGAAAGCATCAATTTTTTGGCATTCTGCCTTCTTTATGATCCAGCTCTGACATGTGTATATGTCTATGGAAAAACTAGTAGTCTTGACTTTATGGATCTTTATCAGCGAAGTGATGTCTTTACTTTTTAACATACTGTTGGGTTGTCAGAGACTGGAGTATATTGCTATTGAAATCTATTGCTGATATTTGTTTTCCTCTGTGACTTAGTCTTTTTGCCTGAAACCCCAGAGGATTTTTCTTTAACTTTATAGTCTAATAATGTACTGAGTAGTATATAAAAATTGACCAAAATTTAAATATTCTACAGTTGTTTTTCTTGCCAGGCCACTTACATTATTTATACATGAACATGATTTGCTTTGCTGATTTTAAGCAATTTTGCTTATTTTACTTAAGTATAAAAGCTCAACATTCAGAAAACTAAGATCATGATATCTGGTCCCATCACTTCATGGGAAATAGATGGGGAAACAGTGGAAACAGTGTCAGACTTTATTTTGGGGGGCTCCAAAATCACTGCAGATGGTGACTGCAGCCATGAAATTAAAAGATGCTTACTCCTTGGAAGGAGTTATGACCAACCTAGATAGCATATTAAAAAGCAGAGACATTACTTTGGCAACAAAGGTTCATCTAGTCAAGGCTATGGTTTTTCCAGTAGTCACGTATGGATGTGAGAGTTGGACTGTGAAGAAAGCTGAGTGCCAAAGAATTGATGCTTTTGAACTGTGGTGTTGGAGAAGACTCTTGAGAGTCCCTTGGACTGCAAGGAGATCCAACCAGTCCATTCTGAAGGAGATCAGTCCTGGGTGTTCTTTGGAAGGAATGATGCTAAAGCTGAAACTCCAGTACTTGGGCCACCTCATGCGAAGAGTTGACTCATTGGAAAAGACTCTGGTGCTGGGAGGGATTGGGGGCAGGAGGAGAAGGGGATGACAGAGGATGAGATGGCTGGATGGCATCACCGACTTGATGGACGTGAGTTTGAGTGAACTCCAGGAGTTGGTGATGGATAGGGAGGCCTGGCATGCCTCCCTATTCATGGGGTCACAAAGAGTCGGACACGACTGAGCAACTGAACTGAACTGAACTGATACTTATATATAAGTATATATTTTATACTTATATCTAGTATTTTCTTTTTGACTAGTTCATGTCTTGGATGTTCTTGGTTTAACAAGAATGAGCATTCTTATGGAGTACTATGAGGGGTTTGGGGGGAGCTTGGGGAGCTTACTTGAGTTCTTAGTTTAGGAATACTCTTTTCTGTTGGTGCACAGAATTGTAAATACTTTACATGCTGGTGTGTCTTCTACTTCTGTGATTCTTGTACTTTCTATGAGGTTCTTGCTTTCCATCCTTTTCTTCCTTTTTTCCGTTCACTATTTCTTCCTTATTTCCATTCAAGCCTCCAAAGGATATTTACTTCTTTTAGATTGCCTCACTGTCGTCCTGGGCTCCCATGTAGTTCAGTTGCAGTCCATGGGATCGCAAAGTGTAGGACACGACTGAGCGGCTTCACTTTTACTTTTCACTTTCATGCGTTGGAGAAGGAAATGGCAACCCACTCCAGTGTTCTTGCCTGGAGAATCCCAGGGATGGGGGAGCCTGGTGGGCTGCCATCTATGGGGTCGCACAGAGTCGGACACGACTGAAGCGACTTAGTAGCAGCAGCAGAAGCAGCAGAAGCAGCAGGGGGCGCAAGTTCAAACCCTGGCTTGGCAAGATCCCCTGGAGAAGGAAATGACAACCCACTCCAGTATTCTTGCCTGGGAAATCTCATGGACACAGGAGCATGGTGGGCTACAGCCCACGGGGTTGCAAAAGACATGACCTAGCGACTAAAACAGCAACAACACTGCCACTTTATTTTTTTTTTAAACTTTACAATATTGTATTAGTTTTGCCAAATATCAAAATGAATCCACCACAGGTATACCTGTGTTCCCCATCCTGAACCCTCCTCCCTCCTCCCTCCCCATACCCTCCCTCTGGGTCGTCCCAGTGCACCAGCCCCAAGCATCCAGTATCGTGCATCGAACCTGGAATGGCGACTCATTTCATACATGATATTATACATGTTTCAATGCCATTCTCCCAAATCTCCCCACCCTCTCCCTCTCCCACAGAGTCCATAAGACTGATCTATACATCAGTGTCTCTTTTGCTGTCTCGTACACAGGGTTATTGTTACCATCATGCCTTCCCACGACTGCCACCTTTGGTTCTTCAGTTTCCATCTTTTCTCCTTCCCAGTCCCCTAAATAGTCATGGCTTTGATCCACCAGGTCTCAGACTCCAGTTTGGGTAAAACCCTCTTTTGTTTTCTTGGTGTAATATTATCTGTATTTCACTAATTGCAGGAACCCACCACACTCCTCTTTTTTTGGCACAATCTTCACATTATTTCCTCAGTTACATGTGAACTGAAGTTTGTGTAGTCCCTTTTTCCTAATTTGGCTCTAGATCTGAGTTATGGATGGTTCTTTTATATCTCTTTATATATAAAAGATATATATCTTTTATACCTTTTATGGATCCATACATCTTCAGAGGGTATGTGGAAAAATTATTACTTAAATAACCACTATTATCCTAGGGAAACCTGACATCCAAAACATTGTTTTAAAACTGAAATAATCAAGGTTTAAGAACCATAGATCAATTTTCCTTTTTTAAACCTATTCTGATATTTATGTTCATAACTCTTAATGTGTACAGAATATAAATTACAGTTGACTCTTGGAACAACACACATTTAAACTTCACAGGCCCATTTATATGCAGACTTTAAAAAATAAATATACTACCCATATTTTCAGTTTACAGATCTTTGAATTAACTATGTTTGGGGAAAAGTTTCTGTTTGACTAGAGATCACATTATGTGGAATCGAAAGAACTGGGGTTTCAGTTCTGATTCTATCTAACCTTTCTGCTTCCTGTCCTTGGGTTAGTCATTTATTAATTCCTTTGTTTCTGAGGGAGAGAGAGTAGTACACAGATTTTCGTTTGCACAAAAGCGGGTGCTCCTAATCCCTGAGTTGTTCAAGGGTCAACCCTATGTGTTGACACTATTCGAAACTAATAGATTCTTCAGTGAAGATAGAAATTTGGAGGCCAGCTGTTCCCCTCTGAGACTAAAATGGAGATTAATCTTATTTTAATTTTATATTTTGCTTTAACAGTTCCTTTGATATTTGATACTGAAGATGTCTGTCTTAACCATCCTCTCCTGAGAGTTTTTCATCTGAATCACAACACTGTAATTCTCATGACAAATTGATATTCTGCATTGTGTTTTAATCTTTTCAGAAAACTTCTGCTTGTAAATTACATTTTGTTTTATATAGAGGTTGTTCAGCTATAATTTTAAACAAGATATTCTCAGTCATTTTTTGTTTCTTGAGCTTATTTGAGTGAGATGAATGACGGTATACCACCAATTTAATTATTACCTGTTAAACAAAACTTTTGTTTTAAATAGTAGTCTACAATTTTAAGCGAGCAACCAAAGCTATTTACAACTTTTTAACAAATATTGCTGTCTTTAATAAAATGTTATGTTATAAATCAAACTTTTGTATGCAAATGTCACTTCTTGTAACTAATAATCAAGGCTAGCCTTATCTCAAGATTACTTGTTATGCTTCAAGGAGGTAATTATCTTTAAAATCAGGATATTTCTGAATTATTGTCATTGGTTTAAACATTTAACGACTGAAGACCAGTATTTGCCCTTCTTAGAAAAAAGACAAAATTTCTTGCCTTTCTTTTCTAAAGATTTATATTAATTTTTATAACAATATCACAGCAGTTCATTCCTCTTTTTCTTCACTATATTGATACATTTATTTTCCAGGTTAATTTCAAAATCTGTTTTTCAAGCTAAAAATACACCCATCCCAGTAGTTGGGTTTGCATAGTATCTACACCTTCATTTGTGATAGAACTGTCATCTGTAATACAATAAATCTGTCAATAACACAAAGTATGCAGTTAGGGCCATGTATATTTCTATCTCCTTTATATTATAAAATCATAGTATGACTTTTTTTTTCCAGGTACTATTATCAGGACATAGATAGCCCAGTACAAATCTATGAGAATTCTTGCTTCACTTGAGTAACGGGAGCTAGAAGCCTTCCTCACTTACAGATGAGAGTTCTAGGTATCCAACTTTAGAGTCACGGAGAAGCCGCCTCTCTGTCCATGACCCTTGCTATCCTTTTATAAAATAGGATGTGCTATTGGCAATCATCTGCAACTCCACCTGGCTTCTCTGTGCTTTAATGTGGCTTTCTCAGCCATTGTCCAAATCAACTGGCCCTACAAAGGAACGTAGGCTCAGATTGCATCTATATCCTGTTGCCTCATGTTGAAGTCAGGGATACTCCTCTCCGAGGCACACCAGGCCTTATGGGCTCACTCACAGCCACCTTCTCCTGAGGTGTTCTCTGGAGATGCTGAGTCTGAAAGGAATAAGATATGTTACAGGGGGGATGTCTGTAATCCCTGTGCCAATAATTCCCCAGGATTCCATGCATTTCTTAAGCCCTATGGAAATAAAAGGCTGACAAAACCCTCTCTTCCTATAATGGAGTTAGGTTAGACAGTCTAAGGATAGCTATGATAAAAGCATGCATCTCATTCCTTTCTAGGGATGACAACCCTAAACACCTACCCACTTACTTCAAAGGTACCTTTACTTTTACTCTCTTAAAGATGAAGAAAGGGGTGAGACACATAAGGACCTCTCTGGTAGGGCATTATATCAGAATAATAAAAATCACTCCTTGGTGCTTCATTATTTACATTTAAAGTTTATTTTTCATGTTTTTTTTTTTAAGTTTTGTTTTTTTGTGTAAGTAGAGCATCTTATAATTTCCACATTTCAACTGGTAATTACTGTTAAATAGAAAAGATATGATTTTGGCCTAGTTATTTTTTCTTTTTAAAAGAATTTATGGCCTAGTTATTTTCTGATTAATCAAACAAGAAAACTTACTATCTATTTCAGTTGATTTTTAAGTTGTTCTACGAAGATTCACAAAGTTTGCAATAATAATTGTATCTCCTTATTACTAATATCTAAACTCCTTGTTCTTTTTCTTGCCTTGTTGCATTAGCTGAAATTTCCAGAAACAATGATACATAATACTAAGTAAATATATTTGGTTATTTCTGATCTTTATCAACATACCTTTTGTGTCTTATAGTTAACTATACATTGATTACAAGTTTGAATTAATATTATTTATCAGATTAATGAAACATAATCATCTTCCTAAATTACCATAAGATTTTTCTTAATGTGAAGAGATCATGGATCAAGTTAGACAGATTTTCAGCAAATAAATGTGACATTTTATCTCCCTTGAAATTTGATATTAATAGACATTAATAGATTAATAGATAAATTAATAGATATCGCAACATGAGCTTGCCTATAATTTTTTTAAAATTTTTATTGCAAGATATTTGCTTTAGAGTATTGCTGGTTTCTGCCATACGTCAGCATGAATCAGCCACATACATACATACATCTCCTCCTTCTTGACTCTCCCTCCGATCTCCCACCGCATCCCACCCCTCTAGGTTGTCACAGAGCACTGGGTTGACCTCCCTGTGTCGCACGCAAATCCCCACTGGCTATCTATTTTACATATGGTAATGTCAATGTTTCCATGCTGCTCTCTCAATTCAACCCCCTCTCCCTCCCACACTGTGTCCACAAGTCTGCTCTCTATGTCTGTGTCTCCACTGCTACCCTGCTAATAGGTTCATTGGTATTATCTTTCTAGATTCCATAACATGCATTAATATACAATATCTGTTTTTCTCTTTCTGATTTACTCTGTACAATAGGCTCCAGGTTCATCCACCTCATTAGAGTGCATTCTTTTTTAAAGCTGAGTAACATTCCATTGTGTATATGTACCACAATTTCTGTACCCATTCATCTGTCGATGGACATCTAGGCTGCTTCCGTGTCTTAGCTGTTGTAGAAAGTGCTGCAACAAACACTGGGGTACATGTGTCTCTTTCAGGTATGGTTTTCCCAGGGTATGTGTCCAGTGGCCGGATTGCTGGATTATATGGTATTTCTATGCTTAGTTTTTAAAGGAATCTCCATACTGCTTTATATAGTGGTTGTAGTCTATAAATTCTTAAAATAAACCATATATAAACATTAAAACTTTAACAAAGCTCTGAATTCAATTTGATCATTTTAAAGGAATTTCATCTAAAATCTGTAGTTTTTCCCTTTCTAATGCTCTTTCAAATTTTGGCATTAGTATTTTGTTGAACAAAAAAAAAAGTGTGTTGTAAAATATTCTCTCATTTTCTATGCTCTGGGATTTTATAATGTTATAAGATTTATTTATTTGTGTTTAAGATGGATTTAATAACTCACATATTAAACTGTCTAAACCTGGCACTCTTAAAAGAAATTCTTTGTCAATGTTTTACATTTGATTTATAACTTTTGATTTATTCAGGCTTTCTATATCTTCCTGGGTTGATTTTGGCAATCAATCTTTTCCTTTAAAGTAATTTGATGGAAGCTTCAAAAATTTTAGCAATAAAATTTACATCAAATTTTTAAAGACAAAATTTTCATTAATTTTATCCTTGTTTACAGCTTCACTAGACTTTTAAATAAATATTCAATTAAACATGATTCTGCCATTTGTATGTATTCTAATAAATTAATTTTTGCTTTTATCTTTATTAATTCCACCATATCTTTTAATAAGCATGTAAACTTTTTTTTTCTTACTTGAAATTTTTTACATTAAAGATTTTAAATATAGTAAGAAATGAATTATAAAAGTAGACATCTGTGGTTAAATTAAAATAAATTTGTGTAAAAAATAAAAGAAACAGTAACACTAGTTTTAGGGGAGGAGATTAAAATATGATAGAACTAAAATGAAAAATTATGTTTAAGTGGAAAGTAAATTGATTAGAATGTAAGTATTCCAGGAACATAAACGTATTTACTGATATGTGATTTAGGTTAAAGAGAAAAGATAAAATTAGAAACATAATCATTTCAAATAAGGACAAGAAAGGGGCAAAAGAAAGTCAAAGAGTCCAAAGTCAGGACAAATAGAAAGCAGTATAATATAAGTTTTAGGAATAAATATAACAGTAACTACATTAAATGCACATGGAAGAAATTCTAAAGACAATTGTCCTGGAATAAACAATAAATTGCAGATCTCTGTTGTTCAGCAGAGACAAATCTAAAACATAAATAGACAAGGGTAGTATATATTAATATGAGGTCAGAATTCCATCCAATATTCACAATTAAAAAATCAATTCACCAGAAAGATGTAATTATTCTGTTTCTGTGCATCTAAGAACAAATCATTTATTTATCTATCTATTTTGCTACAGCAAACCTGAAAAACTTTACCGAATTACAAGGCTAAATGAAGAAATATACTATTAATAGAATATAGAACACTGCCTCCAAACTGCAGAATTCATATTTTCCTATAGTAGGGGTCAGCAAACTTGATCTGTAAAGAGCCAGATGGTAAATATTTCAGCCTTTACAGGATTCAGTATCTGCCACGACTTCTCAACTCCACCACGTAGTATAAAAGCAGCCATGCTGTTGCTGTTCAGTCGCTAAGTCCTGTCTCTTTGCGACCCCATGGATTGTAGCCCGCCAGGCTCCTCTGTCCATGAAATTTCCCAGGCAGCAATACTAGAATGGGTTGCCCTTTCCTTCTCCAGGGCATCTTTCCAACCCAGGGATCAAACCTGAGTCTCTTGTGTTTCCTGCATTGGCAGGTGTAGTCTTTCCACTGAGCCATCTAGGATACCTATAAAAGCAGCCATGAACAATGCAGAAATACACAGGCGCGGCTGTGTTCTAATAAAACTTAATTAACAAAGGTACCTAGCCGATTTAGCCTGTAGACCATAGTTTGCTAATTCTTGTTCTTAAGTACATGTTGAACATTAATGAAAATTACCACCTAACCATGAAACAAGACTCAACCAATTGCAAGGTACTGCTATCACATAAGCCACATTCTTTGAAAATAGTACAGTTAACTTAGTAGCCGTAAAAAAGTTAACTAGAAAATCACTTGTGTTTGGAAATTTAGAAAAACACTATGGGTCAGAAAGAAAATAATTGGAAGTCAGAAAATATTTTGAACTGAATAATGATGAAAATATTACATAAAACTCACAGAGACCAGCTAAGAAGTTGCCAGAGAAAAATTGGTGGCATTTAATGCATGTATTAGAAAATCTGAAAGGTTTAAACTAATGAGTTGAATGACCTAGGTAAAAATTGAGATTAAAAAGCTTGGATAATCAAATAAGACTCACATGAATAAGAGATCAAGCTTTATTAAGAATGCAGATAGTCAAAGAGCATAGTCAAATCACAGAGAGGTGCAGGACCTCTGCTTGGGCATTCTCTAGTCTTTTTTTTCCCCTACCTCAGATATTCTCTGGCTCAGAGAACTCACAGCGAAGGCACTATTTAGGTCATAAGCCATCTCTGCTTTATACTCAGATGCTTATAGCTTACATGATATTTTTCAGGGAGTCAACTCCTACAAATCCATAGATTTCGGGTTTCTTTACTTTAAGTGATTCTAAGTAACCAGGCACACCCTGATAAAAGCCTTTCATAGATAATACCTACAAAACCGCTCGGTTTGTTTACTATGAAGCCTGTCATCAATATGTTTACAAGGAGATTAGACCAGGATATCTGCCTTCACTCTTTTCCAGCAACATTTCCTCCCCTGACTAGCACAGTAGATATGATGCAGACTTTTTTACTTAATCATTTATTTCCCAAGAAACTAGAGTCAGAACAATGAAATGAAGCTCATAACAAAACAAAGCCCCCAAACAGAGTATGACAGAATAATTAAGGAGGTTGAGGCAAAGAGAAAATGGACAGACACCAAAAACACAACCAAATGCTGAGGAACTGGAATTAATAGTAAAATTGATAGACTTCTGGAAAGATTAACAAAATGAAAACAAAGAAAAATATCAGAAGACTAGATGTGAATAGAGATTACAGGGATATTAAAAGCAGATTTGCCACAATCTCTATGACAACACATCAGAAATCTTAAATGGACACGGTCCTAGAGAACTGCAGCCAAGTAAGTGATCACAGAGAAAAGTGAGTAAAGGATTGTGGGGTGCTGTGAATGCTGATAACTGTAGACTCGTTAGGAAAGAAGAGGTGGGAGTAGGTCTAACAGAATGAAGTGTTTTTGTTGCATGCTCAATGTAGAAATGAAACATCTACCATAAATCAGGATGCGAAAAAAAAAAAAAGAGGGAGAGAGAGAGAGGGCTTTCCAGGTGGTGCTAGTGGTAAAAAACCCACTTGCCAAGCAGGATGCATAAAAGATGCAGGCTCAATCCCTGAGTCGGGAAGATCCCCTAAAGGAGGAAATGGCAACCCACCCCAGCATTTTTTTAAAATTTAATTTTAATTGAAGGATGATTGCTTTACAATATTGGTTTGATTTCTGCCATACATCAACATGAGTTAACCATAGGTATACATATGTCCCCTCCCTCCCACCTCCCACCCTTTCTCACCCCTCTAGGTTGTTACACCCCAGCATTTTTGCCTGGAAAATTCCATGGACAGAGGAACACAAAAAGAAGAGAAGATGGAAAACAGAATCATCTGTGATACCCGGGAGTCAAAGGATGTCATTTACAGCTGAGAAGTCAAGCAGCAGGACTGGTAACACATTCACAAATACAAAGACTAAGGTCAACTGTTGACTAAAGCTGTGCAGTTCAGTCATCAGTGGAAGGCACAGCATAAGCGAACTTTACTGTAGCTCACAGAGAGGACTGATATATAGGGGCTAAGGTTTCCCCGGTGACTCAGCTGTTAAAAAGAATCTGCCTGCAGTGCAGGAGACATAGGAGACACAGGTTTGACTCCTGGGTCCAGGAAGATCCCCTGCAGAAGAAAATGGCAACCCACTCCAGTATTCTTGCCCGGAGAATCCCATGGACAGAGGAGCCTGGTGGGCTACAGTCCATGGGGTCACAAAGAGCCAAACATGGCTGAAGCGACTGAGCATGCACCCACACAGGTAGGGGCTACAGAAAGGAGGAACTGAGAGCGTTTTAAAAAAGTAGAATTGTCAAGTAGCCAGTAGAAACGAAATAAACTTCTGAACTATCTGAGAGTTGGGATAAAAAGCACAGAAAGCAGAACATTTAGTGAAATACACATATTTAAAAAAATAGAAGAGATTTCCAGTTTCTAGTCACTAACATAGAACTTGAAAGTTATTATTTTGTCCTTCACTTCAGTTCAGTTCAGTCTCTCAGTTGTGTCTGACTCTTTGTGACCCCTTGAATCGCAGCACGCCAGGCCTCCTTGTCCATCACCAACTCCCGGAGTTCACTGAGACTCACGTCCAATGAGTCGGTGATGCCATCCAGCCATCTCATCCTCTGTCGTCCCCTTCTCCTCCTGCTCCCAATCCCTCCCAGCATCAGAGTCTTTTCCAATGAGTCAACTCTTCGCCTGAGGTGGCCAAAGTACTGGAGTTTCAGCTTTAGCATCATTCCTTCCAAAGAACACCCAGGGCTGATCTCCTTTAGAATGGACTGGTTGGATCTGCTTACAACAAGATAAAAGCTGAAAAACTAAAAATTAACAATGCCTCTTAGATCCAGATAACTGAGGTCACAGGGTAAATGGCCACCTTGGAAACTAAAGAGAGAGGTGAATTCAGGAATCCCAGAGGTCCAGCAGCAGAAGCCCATTGCTCACACCAACAACTAATAGGAACGCTTAAATAAAAACTGACCACTTGCTGGAGACTGATCATGGGCTAGTTCAAGAGATTAAAGATACCTAGGGACTCAACCTTACAGAGTTAAACACAGTCTCACCACGTGATCCCCAGTCCACACTCCAACGTAGTTACATAATGAGTTGAAAACTTAGATCCACACAAAAACCTACATACAAATTGTCTTTACAATTTACATTTGCTAAAAATCTGAAATAACCAGGATGCCTTTCAGTAGGTGAATGGATAAACAAAATACCATTCCTTTCATTGAATGAAATATTATTAACAATAAAAAGCTATCAAGCCACCAAAAGACACGAAGGAAACCCAAATGCATGTTGTTAAGTAAAAATCGCCAGTTTAGAAAAGCCACATCTCATATGATTCTAATTAAATGACATTCTGGGAGAGATGACACTATAGAGACAACAAAGAGATCAGTGGTTGCCAGCACTTTGAGGAGAGATAGGGAGGGATACATAGGCACAGTGGATTTTTAGGACAATGAAACTATTTTGCATGATAACTTTAATGGTGGATACATGACATTATGCATAGGTCAAAACCCACAGAACACACAACACAAAGAGTGACCTTAACCCAAACTATGGACTTTATTTAATTATAACACACTGATATTATTTCATGAATTATAATAATTACATCACACTAATGCACACCATTAATAATGGGGGAAATTGTGAGCAAAAGAGGGGTAAAAATGGGAACTCTGTACTGTGTGCTCAATTTTTCTGCAAAACCAAATCTCTAAAATATAGTCTATTAATTAAAAAACAGAATAAATAATGTAACACTATGAAAGGATCCAAACACACCTGTCATATCCGTGACAGTAACTTGATTTAAATCACATGGAAAAGAAAAGATTAGTTCACAAAGAAAAACCTCCTTCTGTACTATGTACAACAGACAAATCTAAAAGTAATCTGAATCAATTCTAATGAGATGGATGAAACTGGAATCTATTATACCGAGTGAAGTAAGTCAGAATGAAAAACACCAATACAGTATATTAACGCATATATATGGAATTTAGAAAGATGGTAAGGATGACCCTGTATTCAAGGCAGCAAAAGAGACACAGATATAAAGAACAGACTTTTGGACTCTGTGGGAGAAGGCGAGGGTGGGATGATTTGAGAGAATAGCAATGAAACATGTATATTACCATATGCGAAATAGATCACCAGTCCAAGTTCGATGCATGAAGAAGGGCATTCAAAGCTGGTGCACTGGGATGACCCTGAGGGATGGGAGGGGGAGGGAGGTGGGAGGATGGGGAGGGAGGGGTTCAGGATGGGGGACACATGGGCACCCATGGCTGATTCATGTCAATGTATGGTGAAAACCACCACAATATTGTAAAGTAATTAGCCTCCAATTAAAACAAATCAATTAATTTAAAAAAAATAAGTGAAAAGAAAAATAAATACAATCTGATTCAAAGTCAAAAATAAAAGAAGTCAAGGCAACTAAAAAGGAAAAAGATAGCATGCTTAGAGACACAGTAGAAGAAATGGTTATAAACTAGGCTTAAATAAGACAAAGGACATAATATTAATATAATGTTAAGAGATATGACAATGAAAAGATAGCAGCTATGAATATGTATGCATTTATGACACAGAATCAGCTTTCATGCAGCTGAAATTATAAGAGATGTTAGAGGGACCAGTCACTTATACATGTGAAGTCAGCAAAGTGTACAGAAAAGCTCTTTACTTCCATTCCAGTCTTCATCAGCACTACCTAAATGGTATTTTCCAGGTGACAGATCTGAAGCTTACAGGGTTTTGAAACTATCTTTATACTTCGGTGGCTGAGAAGAATCTGCCTGCAATGCAGGAGACCTGGGTTTGATTCCTGGGCCAGGAGATACCCTGGAGAAGGAAATGCCCACCCACTCCAGTATTCTTGCCTGGGAAATCCCATGGACAGAGGAGCCTGGCAAGCTATAGGCCATGAAGTTGCAGAGTTGGACACTAATGAGAAAGTAACACTTATATAAAGAAGGTAATTCACAAAACCAAAATTAGGTGACAAAGTACTTATTTTGAATGAGAAAAGAAATGCCAGTGAAATATTTGAGCCTGAGAGATACAAATTTCATTTTTTTTCCTGAAGTCTCTAGGAAAACTCTGTACAGACATGCTTCTTGATTGTACTCTGGCTCCCCTACCCACAAACACTCTGTAACTCCCAACAAACAACACCCATTAATCACAGGGGGAAAGCCCTTGGATTTTATTCTCCATCAGTAAAATTTCCTCTGTACCATGACTATTATTCTCTAGTGCTCACAAGCACATAGCATGTGGGGGTTCCAGAGTACCTCTGTGAGCCCCAAGCGTCTCACAACAATGAATGCCTCCATTCTTGACTCTCAAAGACACGAATGTTTCTCTTTGGAAATTCCTTCCTTTATAGTCCAATTGCTTTAAACCCTTGTTTCCCACCTCACTATCTTCTAGCCTTGGCCTTCAGTTCCAGTTTGCAATCACTGAGTTTCTGAATAGAATCTTAAAGTAGAGGTGGAAGGTGGACTTTGGGGCTAATAATGTTAAAGAGCTGATGGGGAAAATGGGTCCTAACAGTGAAGTAGGTAGAAATATTGGTCTTAGGTCTTCTTTGTATTAAGCTTCACCTCCTCCTAAATATATCCTAAATAAGACTATACTTTCTGTCTATCTAGAGTTGTAAAAAAACAAAAAAGGCAAAACTTTACTCCCCTACTTCTATTATATGATAGTTTCCAAGAAGATGAAAAATAACCAATTTTCACACTCTTATGTCTTTAGTCATCTCATATCTTGAGGAAGTAGAGTATACCTTGAATACATTTTTTCAGGAAGGTTACATCAATGGTATATTTCCTGAAAATTTTTTGAGTGTCTTTCTTTGTTTTCATATATGAGGAAGAACATGTCTGGAGAAACCTGTATGCAGGTCAGGAAGCAACAGTTAGAACTGGACATGGAACAACAGACTGGTTCCAAAGAGGAAAAGGAATACGTCAAGGCTGTATATTGTCACCCTGCTTATTTAACTTATATGGAGAGCACATCATGAGAAATGCTGGGCTGGAGGAAGCACAAGCTGGAATCAAGATTGCCAGGAGAAATATCAATAACCTCAGATATGCAGATGACATCATCCTTATGGCAGAAAGTGAAGAACCAAAGAGCATCTTGATGAAAGTGAAAGAGGAGAGCGAAAAGGGTGGCTTAAGGCTCAACATTCAGAAAACGAAGATCATGGCATCTGGTCCCACCACTTCATGGCAAATAGATGGGGAAACAGTGGAAATAGTGGCTGACTTTATTTTTCTGGGTTCCAAAATCACTGCAGATGATGATTGCAGCCATGAAATTAAAAGACGCTTACTCCTTGGGAGGAAAGTTATGACCAACCTAGACAACATATTCAAAAGCAGAGACATTACTTTGCCAACAAAGGTCTGTCTAGTCAAGGCTATGGTTTTTCCAGTAGTCATGTATGGATGTGAGAGTTGGACTATAAAGAAAGCTGAGTGCCGAAGAATTGATGCTTTTGAACTGTGGTGTTGGAGAAGACTCTTGAGAGTCCCTTGAACTGCAAGGAGATCCAACCAGTCCATCCTAAAGGAGATCAGTCCTGGGTGTTCATTGGAAGGACTGATGTTGAAGCTGAAACTCTAACACTTTGGCCACCTGATGCGAAGAGCTGACTCATTTGAAAAGACCCTGAGGCTGGGAAAGATTGAGGGCAGGGGGAGAAGGGGATGACAGAGGATGAGATGGTTGGATGGCATCACCGACTCGATGGACATGGGTTTGGGTGAATTCCGAGAGTTGGTGATGGACAGAGAGGTCTGGCATGCTGCGGTTCATGGGGTCGCAAAGAGTCGGACACGACTGAGAGACTGAACTGAACTGATTGTCATTTAGTGTCTAGGAGAAGAATTCTATGCTCAGCTCTATTCTTTAATATTGTAACAATCTATGAACTTTTCCTATCCACATACTCAGAAAGGCTTTCTGTCATAAGCATAGCTAGAATTCTACCATGCTCTTTTTTCTTGCTTATCTATTTACCTCTCTCTTACATTCTGGAAAAGCTTACATAGCTTTTCCTCCTCTTTATTCATTTTGTTTTGTCAGTTTCAATCCCACACTTTCTGTTCTTCCTCTAATGTTCACCAAAATTCTAGTACTTCATTTTTCATTTTCTTAAAAATTTTTTCTTGCCTTTTACCCCTCTCTTCTAATTAGATTCTTTTCGTCATAGTCTGTGCAACCTCTTGGATTTCTTCTTTCTCATAAAGGCTTTATTCTGGCACTCTGTTATATGAAATGTTTTCCCTGCAGTAAAACAGTTTGCTTTTCCTTTGAGTCTTTTAAGGACATGTTCATTTAATACAAATTTACAGTGTAGTTTCACAGGTCCCATGCTAATTTTATACCTTATGCCTTTTTACAGGAAAAGAAATCAATTTGGCCTATTAAGAGGGTATATGTAGACTTCCTTTGACAGTATTAGTCACTGCTGCTCTCTTTTTTTGCCCATGCCAGACGGCATGTGGGATCTTAGTTTCCTGCTCAGGGATCACAGCTGCACCCCCTGCACTGGAAGTACAGAGGCTCAACCACTGGACCACCAGGGAAGTCCCCACTACCACTCTCTGTGGTGCGCAGATCTCTACTTTAGAACTGCAGCTGGATATGTATCTATGTGGGCTTCCCAGGTGGTACTAGTGGTAAAGAACCCACCTGCCAATTCGGGAGATGAAAGAGACACGGGTTTGATCCCTGGTCGGCAAGATCCCCTGGAGGAGGGCATGGTAACCCACTCCAGTATTCTTGCCTGGAAATTTCCACGGACAGAGGAGCCTGGCGGGCTACAGTCCATGGGGTCATAAAGAGTCGGACACGCCAGAGAATGCACACGCCCGCCTGGATCTATGTACAGTGAGCAATCACCAGAGTTCAGCAGATAATAAAGGACCCAGGTTTCCTAATTCTTGTGTCCCCATTTCCAGATGCTTCCTGAGATACTGAACTGGGATAAATCAAAGACAAAGCAGAAAACTTCACGCTGTGGCTCCTCTTGCAGGTTTGCAAATAGCATGTATTTGGGAAACCGTAACTCCTGAGATGCAATGTTCAGTAGTGATCGCTCTTCTGCCTTCTCCGTTGCTTTCACAATGTTTACTGCTGCTGCTGCTGCTGCTGCTGCTAAGTTGCTTCAGTCGTGTCCGACTCTGTGCGACCCCAGAGACGGCAGCCTACCAGGCTCCTCCTGGGATTCTCCAGGCAAGAACACTGGAGTGGGTTGCCATTTCCTTCTCCAATGCATGAAAGTGAAAAGTGAAAGTGAAGTCGCTCAGTCGTGTCCGACCCTCAGCGACCCCATGGACTGCAGCCTACCAGGTTCCTCCGTCCATGGGATTTTCCAGGCAAGAGTACTAGAGTGGGGTGTCATTGCCTTCTCCAGCATTGTTTACTAAGGAGTCACAAATTCTAATTGGCTACACAGAGGAAGAGTGCTGCTGATGCGGGATTGTGATTCTCTCCTTCCAAGGTGGCCCCGAGGCTCCCCTGCTGTGTGATGCGCACCTCTTGTGTGGTCCTTTCCCACACTGGATCACGGTTGGTCTTTGAGATCAACAGCATACAACCAATACCGTGGGATGTAGCTTCTAGGATTCTAAAAGCTTCCATCTGGAGTATTCTCTCAGTTTCTTTCTTCTTTCTCTTTTCTGATTATTTGTTCGGGGAGAGGCTGGTTTCCACATCTTGCAGACAGTCAGGTAGCTCGTGGAAAGAACCATTTGGTGAGGAAAAGTAGGCTCCGATGGTAAAGAATCTGCCTCCAGTGCAGGAGAGCCCGGTTCAATCCCTGGGTCAGGAAGATCCCCTGAGAAGGGATAGGCTACCCACTCCAGTACTCTTGAACTTCCCTTGTGGCTCAACTGGTAAAGAATCTGTCTGCAATGTGGGAGATATCGGTTCGATCCCTGGGTTAGGAAGATCCCAGGGAGAAGGAAAAGGCTACCCACTCCAGTATTCTGGTCTGGAGAATTGCACGGACTGTAGAGTCCATGGGGTCACAAAGAGTCAGACACAGCTGAACCACTTTCACTTTCAAAGGATCTTTCATTCAAAAAAAGTTTTCTCTTCTAGCATGGCTGCCTAAGTGGGCAGGAGTTTTTCAATCTAGTTCGTTTAGTATCACAGTTAGTACAGATTTCTCTCAGACATTGATAACATTTTCTAACAATTTTGGTTAGAAATTGTTACCAGTAAGGGTTTCTTTATTTCTCTACACCTTCATAGGTATTTTTGTAATTATTGGGGGAAATCTATAACAGGATTTATTTAACCAATTCAGTTTTGAACTAGAATTTCTGTAAGATTAATTATATATGATTTCAATTATTTTAAATTTATTTATATTCATTTTATGGGTCAGGATATGGTATCTTGGTTAATGTTCCCCACCTAGAATGGTCGATTTTTCTATTGCTATGTCAGCTCCATCAGTTTTTGCTACATTTATTTCGAGAATTTTGTTTGGTGTGCACATTTGGTGTCATTTTGTGTTTCTGGTAGATTGATCCTTTTATCATTATGTAAGGTCATTTTTTCTTTTCTGTAATTTCTTTTTTTCTGAAGTTCATTTTACTTGACATGAAACTTTTTTGTTTTTAATTCATGGTTAAGTGGTATAACTTTTCCATCCTTTTACTTTCAATCTACCTATGTCATTAAATTTAAAGTGTAAGTTTCTTGTAAACAGTTTATGGTTGGGTCATGTTTTCTTTACCCACTCTGTCCTTTGCTCAGTGTATTTAGACTATTTACATTTATGGTAATGATTGATATGCTACAACCAATTTGCTAGTTTGTTTTCTGTTTCTTTCTTTCTTTTTTTTTGTTCCTTTAGTTCTCTTTTCTGGCTTCTGGTAGGCTATTTCAGCACATTTTTAGGATTTCATCTCAATTTATTTAAGGTCTGCTGAGTAGAGAGAAGCATGGAGAAATGAATCCATGCCATCGTATTTGGGCTGCTACTCTCATCCGTATACTCTTGGTTTCTTGACAGACTACTCTTGCATGGCATCTGATATAGTCAGCACCTAGTCTAGTTGAAACTATACTTTTTATTTATTCAGAAAATGTGCAGTGTTGTGCTCTTCTTTTCGTAGGGGTGGCCACAAGGCATATTATAAGACAAAAGAGTAGTTCGGTTGTAGGCAATACATTGACTATTACTTGGTCAGAAATAAAGGCTATTGCTCTATCAGTGGGGGAAGTTTCCTAAATCAATCAGATTAGATTCACCTAAAAATCTTGATGGATTGATATGTATTATATTATACAATGAGCAGTAAGAAAAATCAGTGAAGGCAGAAACAGCAAGGAAGAGAAGAGAGAGAGATTGGCAAAAGCCCATCTGCAGAGTTACCTAGAAACCTAAACATCTATATGTCTTCATACAATTAGCACCCACCCTTTGTCTCTACAATGTGGCTTAACTAAGTGTTCTTGTCATTAACACTATAAAACTGCCAAAATAATGCACTGTATCTAGAAGCTCTAATGAGATATGACTTCCAAATATTAACTTATTCTTTTATCTTGATCTTTCTCCCCATTCTAGATTGTGGGACATCCTCAGGAATGGGAGGTTACAATAGAAAATCGGGAAAAACGTTTTGTAATTTCAAAAGCCTGAGTGCTGAGATAACTCAGAATTTTTTTTTTCCATAAAAAGAAATGTGGTAAGGCTGAGCTAGACTTCCTGCTCATAGATGAAATACAAGACTTAAGAAAGCCTCATATGTTGTGGGTAATCATCACGACTCCAATGTGTACAAGAATGGAACCAAAATGTGAAGAACAGAGCAAAATCTGGCAACACACACATTCTACTGGCCGAAACTAATTATATGATCCAAACTAGATACAAGGAAGCTAGCAGATTTTAGTTTCTGGCCAGCAGTGTCCCAACAACTCTATACTATGGAAAGGGAGCATAAATTTGTAGTGGCGCTGTAAGTGGGTTCTGCTACAGCTAGGTTGTAAAGTGTTCATATCAACTTTGCAAGATAATTACAATTTGTTTTCTTAAGAGGTGGTAATAATTTGTACTATACTAGCAGCGTGCTGCTAAGTCACTTCAGTCGTGTCCGACTCTGTGTGACCCCAGAGACGGCAGCCCACCAGGCTCCCCCATCCCTGGGATTCTGCAGGCAGGAACACTGGAGTGGGTTGCCATTTCCTTCTCCAATGCATGAAAGTGAAAAGTGAAAGTGAAGTCGCTCAGTCGTGTCTGACTCCTAGCGACCCCATGGACTGCAGCCCACCAGGCTCCTCCGTCCATGGGATTTTCCAGGCAAGAGTACTGGAGTGGGGTGCCATTACCTTCTCCGGAGTTCCCATTTCTCCATATCTTAGCCTACACTTGATATTGTCCAAGTTAACTCATTGAATAATTATATAGCCCACCAGTTTATAAAGTTGTTTTTAAAAAATTTGGATTCCTAGAAGGCATTTCTTTAGCTGTTTTATGATGAGCAAATGAATAACAAATAAAATAATTTATTAAGTTCAGGCCAGTAGTGTCCATACTTTATTCTCCATAGCCCAGCCATCTTTTCTGAGAGTTTCAGTAATTATAAATGTATTTGGTGAAAGCTTTTTCATTGTTTCTTTTTTTGCCCCTAAAGATTCAAATATTTAGCACAGTGCCTTGTAAACTATTGGCAATTAATAACTATTCTTTGAGTGAATGAATAAATTAATTTCTGGGAAGCAATATGATTTCAAAACTTCATAGTACGCTTATATTATAGCTCCCTCTATTTAAGGTTGGACTCTTTGGTCTGTAAAAAGGACTTGAAAATTACCAATGGGGGTTGGAGAGGGAGGTAGCAAGACTTGATGGTATAAATGGCCAAATTTTCCTTCCTTGGGAATGAAAAGCAAAGTCAGTTTGTGTCCGACTGTGATGCTTCTTGCTTAGTCACCATAATTATATATTTTGAACAAGAAATAACTAGCATAGCTTCCTCCATCTACCATGTTTCCATTCTTACGTGGAGATTAATCACTACCTGGACCACAGAGGCTTGTACAAACAGCACTTGTTCACTGTGAAACTTATAAATCAAATACTGCAAACATTCTCCCTTCCTCAGAGAAGTCAGGGGCAGGAAATGCTAAATTCATGGCAAAGTGACATGCCCTTCAACCACATAAAGTGAAAGAGTAGATCAGTTTAAAATCTATGGGCCTTTTATTAGTTTTAGAATGTAGAGAAGAAAGGAACTGAAGAAATGCAAGTTAGCATGCAGTAATGGTTACTTTTTGCCTTTCTTTATTAAGGGTTTTCCTATGCTATGAATGAAAGTGAAAGCAAAAGTGACTCAGTCCTGTCCAACTCTTTGTGACCCTGCGGACTATACAGTCCATGGCATTCTCCAGGCAAGAATACCGGAGTGGATAACCGTCCCCTTCTCCAGGGGATCTTCCCAACCCAGGGATTGAACCCAAGTCTCCCACACTGCAGGTGGATTCTTTACCAGCTAAGCCTCCAGGTAAGCCCAAGAATACTGGAGTGGGTGGCCTATCCCTTCTCCAGGAAATCTGCCCGACCCAGGGATCGAATTGGGTCTCCTGCATTGCAAGTGGATTCTTTACCAGCTGAGCTACAATGGAAGCCCAGGCTATGAACAGTAGATTACAAATAGATACTTTGATTTTCTACAGAACTTGCAAAATTACATTTGTGTGCATGCTCAGTCACTTAATCATGTCTGACTCTTTGCTTCCCCATGGGCTGTAGCCTGCCAGGCTCCTCTGTCCATGGGATTTTCCCAGACAAGAAATTGGAGTGGGTTGCCATTTCCTTCTCCAGGGGATCTTCCCAACCCAGGGACTGAACCCATTGTCTCTTGCATCCCCTACATTGGCAGTTTGGCTTTTTCCACTGAGCCACCTCAGAAGCCCCAAACTACCCTTATTGGGGAACAAGTCAACTTTGTTCCTTCAGAATAATCTCACATTTCTTATGTTAAAAAAAGAGGGGAAAAGTAAGTTTTCCTTCTTTGTAATGCCAAGCATAATTAAAGAGAGCCATGTGGATTACTCAATGCTGAGATTCATACTCCCGAGTACATAAATCACCTTTTGCAGAGAAGTGAGTTGTGCACTGTTTAATGATGTGGCTGCGTAATCGCCTCAGATCAGTTTGCTCAGCTTGCAAGGCCAAGGGGTTACACGTCAAGAAACAGTCAATTTTATTCCTTTGCAAAACAGATCTTTGGCCTGAGATGGATAGGGCTGAAGGGGAGTAGTGGATATATTCACTTTCCCAGGAGAAGGACAGGGAGAGGTCATGACCAAGGACATTTGAAGGCAGAGTGAGGAGTTCTGTTTTAAGGAGCCTTGGGGACAAGACTCCCCAGTGTTCTAGCATGGTACCTGTGAACACACAGAGTCTGGAGTCCATGCATTTCCCCCCATCAAATATGATATTTCTTTTGATTCTAAGGAATTTTAATTGTTACAGCTCTCTATTTCTTGAGAACATTGGCCTGAGACCATAGTTTAGTTCAGATTCTCTTTCCTCATCCCACATTTCAATGTGAAAAAGGAATTTTATTGACCTTTATTGGTAACACAGATGCTAAATTGCTAAATGTCCCAAATCTTGATAGATTTAACTTAAATCACTTCTCCTGTTGGTTTGAACTTTGAGTCTGTCAAGCTATTGATTTGTTTTTGTCAGCATGAATTTTAAATATCACCTAATGTTGTTCACCCAAACTTTTTACCATTGAAGTGCCCTTTTTCTCATTATTTCCTCTTCCCATGAACTTGTATTTCAAAAGTATTTTCAATCAACAAGCCACATTTGTTAGACACTATCTTGCATTGCCTTATAAATAGACATATAATTTTTTTACATCATAGACAATAATTTGTAAGCACACACTTACTTCTTTTGACTAAGTGATATAATGCAGGCATCTTAAAGGAGATGTAGTAAGTAAAAGCAGAGAAGGCAATGGCACCCCACTCCAGTACTCTTGCTTGGAAAATCCCATGGACGGAGGAGCCTGTTAGGCTGCAATCCATAGGGTTGCTAAGAGTCAGACACGACTGAGTGACTTCACTTTCACTTTTCACTTTCATGCATTGGAGAAGGAAATGGCAGCCCACTCCAGTGTTCTTGCCTGGAAAATCCCAGGGACGGGGGAGCCTGGTGGGCTGCCGTCTATGGGGTCGCACAGAGTCGGAAACGACTGAAGTGACTTAGCATAGCATAGTAAGTAAAAGAGCTGGAATACAATGGTTTCCTTCATAACATCTGTTTCATCAGAAACATTTTTGAGACTCAGTTTAAATAAAAAGACATCACTAACAGGGTCAATAATTTATGCTGATTTCTAGAAAAGAAAATTAGCTGCATGACACAGTTACAAAAATATTTTATGGTGACATAACATTGAATGTATTTAATTTTTAAGTCAGAAGTAAATTTCACAGAATATTAAATATTTGTCATTTTTTAGTCTCTAAGTCATGTCCAACTCTTTGCAACCCTATGAACTGTAGTCTGCAGACTCCTCTCTCCTGGGATTTCCCAGGTAAGAATACTGGAATGGGTTGCCATTTCCTTCTCTAGGGGATCTTCCCTACCCAGGGATCTAACCCACTTCTCTTGCGTCTCCTGTATTGGCAGGCAGACTCTTTACCACTGAGCCACCAGGGAAACTCCTATTAAATATTTAAATGCATCTAAATATCCTCAACATCACTGTGTCCTCAAATTTTTCATTTCTTGACATGTCAGTTGTTTCAGCTCTCATGGATCTGCCTTGGTCCAAAAAAATTCTCCCTGTTTAGCGGTGATTGGAATGCACTCTGAACAGGTAATCCTCGCATATTTTCATTTATAAAGACTGCACTTATTCTTTATTGTAGTTTAGTGAAATTATAAAGTTTACATCTGTACTCCTTCATACAATTTCTACAGTGTCCCTGTGGGTTTCCAGATACCACTTCTGCTGGCCTTGTGGTCCCTTATCTGTAGATTTTTCTCTTTATTCCTCTTCCAGTCTCCCTCAGAATTTATCCTTTCCATTACTGCATGACACAAGTACACTTCGATTTTATGTCCCTCAGTAGAATGTGAACTTTCTGATGGTAAAAGTTTCATCTTTATCTTCAGTTTTCTCCAAGAACAGGAAATGTAGTTAGTATTATCATTTCTACTTCACTCTCCTAAAACTGCTCATGGAGAAGATCTGCTCATCTTCTAACTGTCATACGTAATATTTAAGCTTTTACTTTACTTGCCATATCCTCAGCTGTGACAGGTTGCCTCCTTCTTTTTTACGTTCTCTCTCTCCTTGTGTTTGGAAGATTGCTCTATCCAGGTTTCCTTCCATTTGTCTTGACTCTGCTTAACCGGGTCCGCTGCCCTGAACTAGTGAGGATTCTACCCTCACCACTTTTTTTTCTTATTATTTTTTCCTCTTTCTCCAAATAAACTGATTTATTTCATTCTTTCTGTGTATTTTAGCTGACTGGGACTTCTTGCTTTTTTGTCTATCAAACTTTTTTTCTTAATACATATATTTTATTGACTTATACTTGACTCCCTTGGCTCAGATAGTAAAGAATCTGCCTGCAATGCAAGAGACCTGGGTTTGATCCTCGGGTCATGAAAATCCTCTGGAGAAGGGAATGGTTACCCACTCCAGTATTTTTGCCTGAAGAATTTTATGGACAGAGGAGATTGGCGAGCTACAGTTCATGGGGTTGCAAAGAGTCAGACATGACTGAGCAACTAACAAATAGCTGACTTACAATGTTTCAGGAGCACAGCAAGGTGATATACAAAAGCTTTTCTAGTCCAGTTGCTTTTAAACATGGCTGCTCATTAGAAATATATCTGGTCTCAGGTCTCAGTGTTAGTCACTCAGTCATATCTGACTCTTTGGAATCCCATGGACTGTGGCCTGCCAGGCTCCTCCATCCCTGGGATCCTCCAGGAAGGAATACTGGAGGGGTAGCCATTCCCTTCTCCAGGGGATCTTTCCAACCCAAGGATCAAACCTGGGTCTTCTGCATTGCAGGCAGATTCTTTATTGTCTGAGCCACCAGGGAATTTGTATTTCAAAAAATTCCAAGATAGTTCTGATATGCATCTATCAAACTCTTACTGTCTTTCAAGATCCAGGTGGCTGTCAGTTCCTCTTAATGAGGCTTGAAAGCCCAACTCAGGAACTCCCTCTTCTGTGAACTCTTGATCTTTCCATATAGAGCAAATCAACCCTTATTCTGTAAGACTGCTGATTTATATGCATATTTCCATTATTGCTCCTATTATACTATTAACATATCAACTTTTTCCTGTGATTCTGTGAGCTTGTTGTTGTTATTTAGTCACTAAGTCATGTCTGACTCTTTGCAACCATTTGGACTGTAGCCCACCAGGCTCCTCTGTCAATGGGATTTTCCAGGTAAGAATACTGGAGTGGGTTGCCATTTCCTTCTCCAGGGGATCTTCCCAACCCGGGAATCAAACCTACGCCTCTTGCATTGGCAGGCAGATTCTTTACCATTGAATCACCAGGAACACCCCATACTCTGTGAGCTACTAGAGGGAAAAGTTTGTGTCTTATCTATTTTTGTATATCCAGTGCCTAACACAATGCATCGTATATGGTACACTGTGTTCAATAACTGTATGTGGAATGATTGAGGGGGTACATGAACAAATAAGCAAATGAAAAAGTAAATGTTACCTAACTATTGATTCCAACTATTTTAGTCACCACAGATATTTTATACAGCTACAGAAAGTAAGGAATTGGAACATTCCAGATGTATATAAGTGGTCAATTTGGCCTTAAAACCATTCGTCATATCTTTTTCCATAGTATATAAACTCCTGTAAACTAAGCAAAGTCCTCCCGTTGTTTCTATCAATTTTATAATTCACATTTTCTAATAGCCTTTAGAAAGGTTCCACTGACCAACCCACCACGTTCCCATTCTATGTACTATCTTGACTTATGCTTTGTTTGTATGACATTGAAGAACTTTTAAATATTGAATTCATTGAGCCACAAACTTAATCTGAGTAGGAAATAAGAAAGAAATACCAAACAAGAGACTATTTCCTTTTCAGAAATAAAATAATACATTTTTCACTTGTTAATACAATCAAGTTCTCAACATTTAGAAAAAAAAAGTGCATTTACTGCCAATGGTTACAAACTTAATGATAAATAATTATTGTGTTTAATAATACATTTGAGATAATTTCTTAATGAGTCCTTTGAAAATCTCTGGTGAAATTTGGAATTATTATAATAAGATTTAATGAAATTAACTGGTCTTTTAATATTGTGCCAGCTATTTTTAAGAAATAACCTGACACTTTCATTTAAACCACACTAAAAATAGCAACACTGACAGAAAAGATTAATCTTTGGAATATACTATCTCTTATTATTTGTAGATCAACCACTGCCAGTAATTTAGCTTTAGGGAAATAAGTAATTTGAAGTAATGGAGTTTTCTCTCTTGACACATTAGATTTTGAACATCTTTTGGAAAAAAATCTTTTATGTAACCTCAGATTCTATGGTTACATAAAATCTTTTTTTGATTATGTTTACTTGACTAAGCAAGAGAAAATAAACTGGTTTTCTTCTTATGTCATTATCTCCAGAGTAAATCATGTGAATGCCAATAAACTCTTTAAGTTCATTGAAAGCAAGAAGGATTATATTGAAACATGCAAATAAAGAATTGGCCACGATTGCTCCTTATTTTTAAGCATATCCTCGCATGTAATTGGCTCCTTTTCCTTAAAATGATCCAAAAAGGTGCTGCATAACTTCATATCTAAGATGAAAATGTAAATTTCTGAAGTTGATTTGCACAGCATGTCAAAGACATAGTAACATCATTATTTTATTGAATGGGAAAAATGAAATGGGCAGGAGGAAATTTTTCCTGTATTTCTTTCCCTGAATGTGCTTTAAAACCAAACTTATAAAGGAAAGAAATTAAAGTCCAACTGCTATTTCTGGCAGTACTGGGAAAGCAAAGGGTGACAGCCACAGAAATGAAAGAACAAAATTATAATAACTAAGTGGTTACTTTATGGTAAAGTGCAAGAAAATCTCTAGAAATAACTCAAACAAGTAAATAAATTTTATTTGACTATACTTAGAGTACAGATAACTCATCACAGAGCTCTTCCTTTGGGATTTCTATAATGACCATAATGACAAGTCTGTAAATTCACATACAACTCTAAGATAAAGTCATGGAGTTGTGATTTTATATCATATTCCCTAAAGGCTCTGTGCATAACTCAGTAGCTGGAATTGGCTTTGTCATGTTGATTAAAATCCTAAACTTGGTTCATTATACATGCTTATGCTGAGTCAATCCAGAGGTTGAAGAAATATCCAAAGATCTATAAATCTTCCTGCAATGCACCTTTTGTCTATCAAAGTCCAGGTCAGTTGGAATTCAGTGAACCAGGGTATAGGAAGTGGATCATCCCTGAGCATTCAGCCTTCTTAACCCACGAATGCAACATTTTTTAAAGACCAAATCAAATGCAAAATCTTGTATAAACTCAAGGCTAAGGACAATGCAAAGAGACATAAAAAAACCTAAAAGTATTGTGCTCATGAATCCTTCAAGGAGCAATGATTCCAAATGAAAGAAGAGGAATACAAAATGCAATAAGGAGGTCATTATGCTATCCTAAAGAATTCTGACAATGATAGGAATCAACTTAGATCAGCATCCACAAACCCTAAAATAATTATCCAACCCCCCCAATCAAAACTATTCAAAACCTCATTGTACATAAACCAAAATAGTCTAACTGAATAACTCATGAATTAATCATAGTCACAGTGGAAATGACATAGTATTATCAAAGAGAAGAGACATAAATTTCTAGATGGTGTCAGAAGGAAGCCCACTCTAAAAACCTCCAAAGAGATCACCATCCTCTGCAGGAGGCTAGCAGAGCCGCTTCTCATCCAGCCTCCTACAAAGCAACATAATGGTCTTTTGTACTTTTTGATGAAGCAATAAATCCCATGTGCATGCCCACTCATGTGCACGCATGCACACACACACACACACACCAGAGTTATATCCACATTAAGCCTTCCCCAAATGATTAAAACTTTACTGAGCTCGCTGAGAGAGTTTAATATTTTTCTAGACAAAATCCATCCTTGATACTGAAAATTACTTTATTTGGAAGTTTCACTGCTGAATGTAGAAGCATGGGAGATCTTTCCATATAAAAACAAGGCAAATCTTGGGGACCTTAGATTTTTAAAATTTTAGTCTAATAACATGCAGTCATATTTTCAGAAGTCTCAGAATACATATTGTGAATGGAGATGCTTGAGATGTACATAAATTGCCCATGTTGGGGCTTCCCAGGTGGCTCTAGTGGTAAAGAACCTGTCTGCCAATGCAGGAGACATAAGAGATGTGGGTTTGATCCCTGGATGGGGAAGATCCCTTGACAGAAGGGAATGGCAACCCACTCCAGTGTTCTTGCCTGGAGGACCCCATGGACAGAAGAGCCTGGTGGGTTATAGTCCATAGGGTCACAGAGAGTCGAACACGACTGAAGTGACTTAGTACGCACACGCACAAGCTTATACAGTCTAGAACTTTCCTTGGCAATTCACCCTAATATGAGCAGTTGTGTCCAGAAATCCCTCCATAATGGAGTCTGACTTCAATTTTGATGTTTAACTGCTGAGAACTTTGAAAACTCACCATTCCTCTTGTGTTCCTGCCTTATACCTCAGTAAGCTAACAAGATTTCCTAAACAAATGTTAAGTAAATTACTTTATGAGAGTATTAGGTCCCTTAATGAACAGTCTGAGAAAAAATATGCAAATTAATTATTTTTCAGTTAGAGACTGAGAAAATAATTATCAAAAGATAAATAGCTGAAGTAGTTGGGTACCTGGTTTTATTTATTCTCAATTCATTTTTGAAGTGCTAACATATATAACACATTTAAGATCAGTTAACTTGGGAATACTATAATTTAGTTTTCTAGCATACATATCAAACTTATAATATTTCAAAACAAATTTCTTAAGAGAGACTCGGCTTCTAGCTATTTTTAAACTGTTTATAATCATTTGCACTACCTGGATCAAATAAGATAAATGGACATTAGTAAATTAAAGTTCTGATTTTGTTGTTATACATGTAAATCCCTGCTGAAGTCATAGAATGGACCTTTTGCTTTGGATACTGCCTTATGCCAAAAATTGTTACCAGTGAATCTTCAATGAGAAATGAGGGAAACTAGTGGACTGTAATGCAATAACCCCTCCTAGAGTAGATCTGATAATATTAGACCAAGTCAATCTGCCTGGGTACACATCTCGGTAACACATCTTGTCCATGACAACCTGGAAACGTTGCACTTAGCAAATGACGTTCCCCAACCCTATACCTATAATGGTATCTCAGCAAATATATACTAGTCCAAGTTCCAGAAAAAAATAACAAAAGTACATAAATCATACTTTTATAATGCTAAAGAAAACTGTTGCACACTATATAAAAAATTAAGGTATGAGGACAACCAAACTGGATAATTTTGGACAAAAGTCCATTTGAGGAAGGAAGTCACCCATATCAATATTTTGTAGCTATTCTATAAACCACATATTGCTAAATAATTTATATAATTTGGGAAGATACTATAAATTATAAGGGAGAGTTTAGAAGAAAGGTTAATACACCATGATAGATTTCTACAGGTGAGTTAAATCTCAATTATAATCCTAGCAAGGTCCATCACAGCTTTCCATGAATACTTCCGAGTTTCTGAGAGTTGCATATTTTTAAAAATACTTTCCTACCTGAACCTTAGAACTTGTAATTTGTATCATTACAGTCAGGATTCTAGGTTAGAAGGAGCTTACAGCCTGGGAGGAAAAATACATTAATATTTTATCAAGAAGGATGTCACCCAGCACATCACATTCAGGGTTGTGAAAGAGAAGGACAATAAGAAATTCTAAACACAAAGATAGAAGTTAGAAACTTTAAAATGTCCAGGAGAAGGTCTGTCAATAGAAAGACAGAATGGAGGTCTGGTATCAGAATCAATTCAATTCAGTCACTCAGTCGTGTCTGACTCTTTGTGACCCCATGGACTGCAGCACGCCAGGCCTCCCTGTCCATCACCAACTCCCGGAGCTTTCTCAAACTCATGTCCATCGTGTCGGTGATGCCATCCAACCATCTCATCCTCTGTCGTCCCCTTCGCCTCCTGCCTTCAATCTTTCCCAGCATCAGGATCTTCTCCAATGAGTCAGTTCTTCGCATCAAGTGGCCAAAGTATTGGAGTTTCAGCTTCAGCATCAGTCCTTCCAATGAATATGCAGGACTGATCTCCTTTAGGATGGACTGGTTGGATCTCCTTGCAGTCCAAGGGATGCTCAAGCATCTTCTCCAACACCACAGTTCAAAGGCATCAGCTCTATGGTGCACAGCTTTCTTTATAGTCCAACTCTCACATCCATACATGACCACTGGAAAAACCATAGCTTTGACTAGATGGACCTTTGTCAGAAAAGTAATGTCTCTGCTTTTTAATATGCTGACTAGTATCAAAATACCCATCTCAAAAAAAAAAAAAAAGAAATCTGAATACATTTTGGGGAAGAGAGATGCAAGAGGGTGGGGAAAATAGAGCATAAACTTTGCATCTTCAAATTTGAGTTTGGAGGTGGTCTCTATTAAATAATCATGAGAGGAATGAAAAGTTTGACAGGAAAATAACACCTGTTAGAGTTTGTCATTAATAGAGCTGAGAGTGGGTTTCTAAAGAAGATTCCTTGTGAGCATAAAATTACAAGCAAGATTGGCAGATCCTATTTCTAAATAAAGTCTGACAGGCAGAATTTTACAATGTATCGGTCTGTGGATGGCCAATTTCCCTCCTACAAAGTACAGCAACCATGCCTGGGTGAGAAAAGGAAATGGACAGTGGCCATTAAAGTGGATCACATTCTATCTCTGGATTTTCCCCTTCATGTTGATAACTATTAATCACTAGTTGCTTTTGCTGAATTAGGGAATCGGGTTGTCAGACTTCCCTCCAGTCTCATAATGCTGTCATGGTCTTTTCTGGGTTGGCCTCTTTCCTTTAACGCGGGTTTCAAAAATGTTAACGCTATTACTCTCTTCTTTGCCTAAAGGGCCATCAGCACAGCCATACTCCTAGTTAGTGGGCTGGAGGCTGGAGAAGGCCATTGAAGAGGACACACCTGTCTAACTTCTGAAACGGAGATGAACTTGGGTATGTTCCCATTCCCCTGATAATCATGATCTTCTGCCTAGGGCACAACATTTTTCCCTATAATGAATTATACCACAATAAACACTCAGCTCTTATAACTCTTACATCACAGCATTTTGTAGTTGAGAGAGACCATGAACACTCTCTTAAGCCAAAGGTTTCCCAATTACAGTAGCTGAAATTCCTTCTTCTCTAATGAAGTCCTATGTGGAATTCCACCATCTCCACTCCACTTTTCTCTGATGTCATTCTAGTTCAGAGAAAGGAGAGACATATTTTTATGTGCCATCTCTTAGTGAACATCCCATGACATCTGCTACCTTTTCATAAAAGAGTTCCTCTAGTTTCTGATCTTTCTGGGTGACACCATTGTTTCCTCACACTTGACTCTTTAAAATCCTGAACATACAGTGGAGATGTCCTTTCGGTACATTTCCTGTGATAATTTTCAACTAGGGAGAGTAGTCTTGCTGAGCAATTTCTGTAACTCACATGAGCCTTCTTTCCTCAAGACTAAATAATTTATTTCTCATATCTCAGTTTCTCTTTTATTTAATGGAATGCCTTCAAAAGGAAGGCCTCAAACTTGACATATGAATTAAAAAGACATGAGTTTGAGTGAACTCCGGGAGTTGGTGATGGATAGGAAGGCCTGGCGTGCTGCAGTTCATGGGGTCGCAAAGAGTCGGACACGACCGAGCGACTGAACTGAACTGAACTGAACTGACCACAGACTATTTTTATTATTATCAATGTAGAATGATGTGGACACAAAATTGTATTCTAAACTGTAAAATCATACAGTTTAGAAAAATATGAACTCTTCAAACCTTATGATAATAGCACGTATTAATGTAGACACCCAAACTGAAGTATCTATCTAACAGTTCTGGGCACTGCATAATAAAATGTTTTGTTCTTGTAGTAGCTTATATAGAGAAGCAAAACTTGCCTCCCCAAAATATCTCTTTGGCATGTGGATTATTTCAAGCAGAAAACAATCAGGCAATGTCCTATTGCCTTGCCATGGTCCAGCAAGTATTTTTTTTTTTATCAAACATTTTCTTTTCCCTCTCTAGGTGAATTGCCATCCTCCACTATGAACTCCCAAACCACTACCCCTAACATCCTCTTTCGTCTTTAGCTGAAGATGGTACCGAAGGTCAGGGCTTCAGTCATTTTGGCAAGCTATTCAGTTCTCTACGGACTCTTCCATGTGTACAAGTTATTAAACTTTTGTTTGACTTTTCTCCTATTAATCTGCCTCATGCCAATTTAATTCTTAGAGCAGCCAGAATAACCTAGAAGGGCAAAGGGAAATCTCTTCCTCCTTGACACTTGTGTGTATGTTTACTAACACATGGTTATATTTTCTGCCGTCTCAATCTAAAATTCCTACTTTTAAAGAACAAAGTAAGGAAGATAGATAGATATAGATACATATATAGATCTTTTCTTTTTTTCCTTGCAAAGGTGGCCACCTGAAACTATTAAGAAGGTTGGAAAAAATCTGAATATTTAACTTTGTCTTCATATTAAATAAGATTATTTACATGAAGCAAATATTTATTTTATTGTTTCTTACTTTCTCCCTCTCTCTATCATTCCTGTATCCCACAAGCTAATTGTTTTTTGCTTTTGTTCTTCAGCGTGGCCATTTAACCATCTATATATGGCTCCTGTGGAAAAAACAAATTAAATGTTTTCTTGGCTTTTGTGTCTGGTAGAAGTAGGACAAGAAAATAATTCCAGCACAAATATTTGGCTGTCTAGAAGATCTTCCCACAAAACAAAAAATAGGAAATGGTAAAATAAAAGTTAGCTCTCAGGAACAGCTGTCTGGCAAACTTTCTTGCATTTGCATGTCATCCCTGAGATGACCATTTGGGAGAAATCATTCCCCTGGTTTGCATGGCTCATGAGGTTGAAATGCAGTTTCTTTCCATGCCTGCTTCAACCCCCTCAAACATCTACTGATCCATCAGTCTTTATTCTAATTGGTAGGGGCTTCAGTATCCAGGCAATTAAGATAATCCCTTGCCTTAGTTCTTAGGTGTTCTTTAGTCACTTGGAAAGCTGCTGCTGCTGCTGCTGCTGCTAAGTCGCTTCAGTCGTGTCCGACTCTGTGCGACCCCATAGATGGCAGCCCACCAGGCTCCACCATCCCTGGGATTCTCCAGGCAAGAACACCGGAGTGGGTTGCCATTTCCTTCTCCAATGCATGCAAGTGAAAAGTGAAAGTGAAGTTGCTCAGTCGTGTCCGACTCTTCGCGATCCCATGGACTGCAGCCCACCAGGCTCCTCCATCCATGGGACTTTCCAGGCAAGCGTACTGGAGTGGGGTGCCATTGCCTTCTCTGTTGGAAAGCTGACCTCTACAATATTTGGAGCAAAATCCTCAGTATTGAAATTCTTAAGGTGACTCTGTAGACTCGTAGTACTATTTCCTTTGAGTATAGCAAATTAATTTTCTGATTGAATCAATACCATACCCACATATAAAAATAAAAAGGAAGAAGTCCATTCTCAAAATGAGCAGTTCCAAAACACATCTGAAAATTATAAAGAATCAATTGAAGTTCAATAGAATAACAAAAATATAATGCAACCTCAAATTTAGGTAAATACAGAAGCCACTGATAATATCATACATTTACTATGGTGTGATGGGAAAAAGATGTTTTACTCCTGTTTGGGAATCCTTCATCCGAGTGGATGAACACAAACCTGCTGGGGTGAGGCCTAGTGCAGTTGGAATCTCAGAAAAATCTGAGTGAGGGTTCAAGCCAAAATAAACTCTTACTGTTATTTCAGCCTTGGTTTTTCAGGATTATTAACTTAGTAAGGTTTGTGGAAAAATGCAAATCTTTAATCTGAATAGAAACCCATTTTGTTTTGAAAGCAAATGTATTTCTTCCCAGGCCTCCTATTCCCAGTAACCATAATATTCTCTGGGGGTTTATTTCTCAACTTGTCCTTTGAGATATATGCCATTTCCTTGTAAGTTGGAGTTTTGATGATTAGCATTGCAGATGTTATATTTTCTCCAAAAAAAAAAAAAAAAAAAAAAATGTTTCCAAGAAAAGAGTACTAGGAACTAGGCATTTTAGTTCTGAGCGAAAAACATTTCTATTAAGTTTGAAGCACTAAAATATAAGACGTCAAAACTGTCCCAAGTGAAAAGGGGCAGACTTTAAAGAAATGAAGAATTAATCTCACCAGGCTCTTTTTAGTTGATTTAAAATAAGTTATTTATTCATATATTATTGAGCCTCAATTGAGCCTAGAGTATGTCTCCAAAGATAAAGGACTAGAATCCTTTCACATGTGGTCAATTTAATCCTTAGGCTATCTATTGCATCAAGTGAGCTCTTGCTGCTGCTGCTGCTGCTGCTAAGCTGCTTCAGTCGTGTCGACTCTGTGTGACCCCATAGACGGCAGCCCACCAGGCTCCTCTGTCCATGGGATTTTCCAGGCAAGAGTACTGGAGTCGGGTGCCATCGCCTTCTCCAAAGTGAGCTCTTAGAGTCATCCAAAGACAATTTTTAATATTAGCTCTTGGCCAATACGAAAATAAAAGACTTCTTTTGTCTTCTTCAGGAAAACAGTCTCCTCAATATAATCGTTTATGTCTAGTCATAGAGGAAATGGGCTTCCAAAACCTTATCTTTGCTCTTTCAATGTGATGAAATATCTCTGACAGTTCCAATGTGATTTTTTTTTTCTTTTGCTAGGACATTGTCATCTTTTTCATTGCAATCACATTCTTCACTTACATTAGCAAGTACTTTTGGCTGCATATGTAGAGTTTCTCAAATGGTAGAAATGTCACTGTTCCCAAAGTCAGCTAATTTTTTTTAGTAATTCCATTTGTGTTTGATTCAAATTTACTTCAACCTTATTATTTTTGTTTCTTCACTACATATTTTTGTGAAGCAATTCTCTCTTAATTATCTATTTTTATAAAACGTCACACAGATTTATCCCTGGGAGACAAGAAAGCATGTGGCCTCATGCCTCACTGTCTGTGCATGAACTGAATGACTGATGTACAGTGACCAATTACCAATAGGCCTTGAAAGAAGTAACATGGTTTGTCATTGACCAAAAATGTGCATCTCTTGTTTATGTAGTGATGTTTAAATGGAAGAGAGAGCAGCAAAGTTCGTACTCTGTGTAATTATCCACAGTTAACACACTGTGGTAACTGAAATTTGAGCTATGTTACTGAGGAACAATGTGCTTTAACTAAACCATGGTAACTGAAATCTATGCATATTTGAACCATGAAAACATGGGTTGCCTGTTAATTATTAGTATACTTGGTTAGTCATTTGAAAAAAGGTAAAATCATATCTGTACCTCACTCCCACATGAGAATAAATTCCACAGTTGATCACAGTTCTATATATGATACAATAAAAATCTCACTTACACTAAAAGAAAATACAGATGAATTCCTTTGTAACTTGAGTAAGGGAAATATTTTATAATCATTTATTGTTGTTTAGTCACTAAATCCTGTCCGACTCTTGCAGCACCATAGACTGTAGCCCACCAGGCTCCTCTGTCCATGGGATTTCCCAGGCAAGAATATTGGAGTGGGTTGCCATTTCCTTCTCCAGGGGACATTCCTGACCCAGGGATATCTTCTGCATTGGCAGGCGAATTCTTTAGCACTAAACCACTAGGGAAGCCCTTTTAATCATTACTCAATATGTAAAATAAGAGAAATGATTGATAAATTTGACTACATTAAAAGTGTTCAGTGTGAAAAACAAAACAAAAATTACATAAGCAAAATCAAAGGACAAATTAACAGTTAAAAAAAGATATTTCCATTTTTATAATGTACCAAAAGCTTCTATAAAATCAAGGGAGAAAAAAAACTGACAATTCCTTAAGAAAATGGGCAAAAGATATAAATACAGCCCACAAGAAGTTTCAATGCACGATCCTGGATGCTTGGGGCTGGTGCACTGGGATGACCCAGAGGGATGGTATGGGGAGGGAGGAGGGAGGAGGGTTCAGGATGGGGAACACATGTATACCTGTGGCGGATTCATTTTGATATATAGCAAAACCAATACCATATTGTAAAGTTAAAAAATAAAATAAAAATTAAAAAAAAATTATCAGGCATGTGAAATATTACATAGCTCCACACATAAAGAAATAAGAATTTAAAATATACTGAGATATTACTTCTTATCTATCAGGCTTCAAAAATAAAAAAAGATAATACATGTAAAACTGTAGTACTGTATCACCAGAGTATTAACATTGATATGGTCAAGGTACATGATATTTTCATCACCACAAAGATCTCTCATTTTGGCAGTTTATAGCTATACCCTTATTCCTGCTTTAATCACTGTTCGTGTTCAGTTGTTAAGTTGTGTCAGACACTTTGGGACCCCATGGACTGCTGGTCAGGCTTCCCTGTCCTTCACTCACTGCCGGAATTTGCTCAAATTCATGTTCGTTGAGTCAGTGATGGTATCTAACCATCTCAACCTCTGCCGCCCCCTTCTCCTTTGGTCTTTCCCAGCATCAGGGGTTTTTTTTTGTTGTTTTTTTTTTTTTTTTGCATTTTGTTTTTTTATATATTTTTTTATTTTTTAACTTTACAATATTGTATTGGTTTTGCCAGCTCTTCGCATCAGATGGCCAAAGTACTGGATCTTCAACTTCATCATCAGTCCTTCCAATGAATATTTGGGGTTATCTCCTTTAGGATTACTGGTTTGATCTTGCTGTCAAGGGACTCTCAAGAGTCTTCTCCAACACCACAGTTTGAAAGCATCAATTCTTTGATGCTCAGCCTTCTTTGTGGTCCAATTCTCACATCTGTACATGACTACTGGAAAAACCATAGCTTTGACTATATGAACCTTTGTTGGGAAAGTGCTGTCTCTGCTTTTTAATCTGCTGTCTAGGTTTGTCACAGCTTTCTTTCCAAGGAGCAGGTGTCTTTTAATTTCATGGCTGAAGTCATCATCCCCAGTGATTTTAGAGACCAAGAAAATAAATTTGTCACTGTTTTCATTGTTTCCCCCTCTATTTGCCACGAAGTGATGGGACCAGATGCCATGATATCGGTTTTTTGAATGTTGAGTTTTAAGCCAGCTTTTTCACTGTCTGCTTTTGCCCTCATCAAGAGACTCTTTAGTTCCTCTTCACTTTCTGCCATTGGAGAGATCATTGACAACCACTGATTTTCTCTTTTCTAATTTTGTGATTTTAAGAATGTTTTACATATGCAATTACGTAGTCTGTAAATTCTGAGGACTGTTTTTTTCTTACTCAGCATATTTTCTGAAGATTAATCCAGGTTTTTTAATGTATCAGTAGTTTTTTTTTTTTCCTAACTGCTGAGCAGTGTTTCATTTTACAGATGTACCACTATCTGTTTAACCATTCACCTACAGAAGGACATCTGGGTGGTTTCCAGTATGGTTTCCAATTTTCACACAGGTTTTTTTGTGTGAACATAAATCTTGATTTGTCTGAAATAAATGCCCAGAAGTGAATTTGCTAGGACTAACAGTAATTGCATATTTAGGTGTTTTGTGTGAGTGTGTTTGTTTGTTCTTGTTTTGTTTTTAAGAAACTGATACGCTATTTTGGCAGAGTGACTGTGCTATTTTGCACTCCATTTAGCAAGGTATATAATCCACTCTGACAATCTTTGTCTTTTAATTTGGTTATTTAGACTTTTAAAATATATAATTATGTATATACTATTTGTATTAGTAGTTGAGTCTGCCATTTACATTTTTGTTTAAGTTTTTGTTTCTGCTTATTCAGCCTGTGTGTATGAGTTTTCTCCCCCCCACTTTTCTAAGGGTTACTTGACCATTTTTTAGAATTTCCATTTGACTTTTACACTATTTTGAACATTTTTTTAACAGTTGCTCTGGATATTATGTTCCAGTGTTAGTCGCTCAGTCGTGTCCAACTCTTTGCAACCCATGGACCGTGGCCCGCCAGCCTCCTCTGTCCATGGGATCCTCCAGGCAAGAACACTGGAGTGGGTTGCCATTTCCTTCTCCAGTCTGAGCCACTAGGGAAGCCCAGATATTACATTATAACTTATTAATCACAATATGATAGTGTCATCATTTGATCAGTTTGAGTGAAGTACAGAAGTCTTAACCTTGTACTTCATTCATTTATAATAGTCTTAAGTCTTTCCTTTACATGCATTTAGAATCATGTCATACAGTGCTACAATTTTGCTTCCACTGTCAAACAGAACTTAGGAAATTTTGAGAAGAAAAGCCTACTATATTTACTCATATTATGGCTTATCATTTGATCCTTTATTTTTGATATTACAAGTTTTATTCAGTTATTATTTCATTTCTGTTTAGATAACTTCCTTTAGCCATTAATTTAGAGTACATCTACTTGTAACAAATTCTCTTACTTTAACCTCATCTGAAAAACCTTGGTTTTTCTTTCATTCTTGAAAGATATTTTTTGTAGGTATATGACTATAAGTTGATGGTTCTTTTCTGTTAGAGCTTGAAAAAGTTTGCCATTTTCTTTTAGCTTCCATTTTCTGATGAGAAATTTATTGCCATTCAAAATATTTTTTTCTATAAAAGTTGTTACTTGTTCTCTTGTCTTTAGCATTTTTTGTTGTTGTTTTTAGCTTCCAGAAGTATAGTTATAACGTGTCATGACAATAAATTATTTGAATTTACCCTGCTTGAAATATTCTCCAATTTGTATACTGTAAATTTATTTCTCTTGCTGAATTTGGTAAGTTTTCAGACATTATTTCTTATTTTAGGTTGGTGCAAAAGTAATTGCGGTTTTACATTGTCAAAATTTGCTGTTTGATTTGGAGAAGGCAATGGCACCCCACTCCAGCACTCTTGCCTGGAAAATCCCATGGACGGAGGAGCCTGGTGGGCCACAGTCCATGGGGTCGCTAAGAGTTGGACAAGACTCAGCGACTTCACTTTCACTTTTCAGTTTCATGCATTAGAGAAGGAAATGGCAACCCACTCCAGTGTTCTTGCCTGGAGAATCCCAGGGACAGGGGAGCCTGGTAGGCTGCAGTCTCTGGGGTCGCACAGAGTCGGACACGACTGAAGCGACTTAGCAGCAGCAGCAGCCATTTGATTTTGGAATACATTCTTAAATAAATGTGGTTATGTTATACATAATTTTAATGCACATTTCTCACTTTGTGCTTTTTGCTAATGAATTATTACTTGCTGTGTATTTTATATTTATTTTAGACTAGGGAAATGATGTTAGACAAAAAGCAAATTCGAGCAATTTTCTTGAGTTCAAAATGGGTTGCAAAGCGGCAGAGACAACTCGCAACATCAGCAGTGCATTTGGCCCAGGAACTGCTAATGAACATACAATGCAGTGATGCTGCAAGAAGTTTTGCAAAGGAGACAAGAGCCTTGAAAATGAAAAGCATAGTGCCTTGCCACCAGGAGTTAACAATGACCAATTGAGAACCATCATTGTAGCTAATCCTCTTGCACAAGAAGTTGCCCAAGAACTCAGGGTCAACCATTCTATGGGCATTTGACATTTGAAGCAAATTGGAAAGGTGAAAAAGCTTGATAAGTGGGTGCCTCATGAGCTGACCCAAAATTCAAAAAACCATCATTTTGAAGTGTAGTCTTCTCTTGTTCTACGCAGTAACAACAAGCCATTTGTTGACCGGATTGTGATATGCAACGAAAAGTGGATTGTATATAGCAACCAGCAATGCCCAGCTCAATGGTTGGACTGAGAGGCTCCAAAGCACTTCCCAAAACCAAACTTGCACCAAAAAAAGGTCATGGTCACAGTTTGGTGCTCTGTTGCCAGTCTGATACACTACAGCTTTCTGAATCCCAGTGAAACCATTACATCTGAGAAGTATGTTCAGCAAATCAATGCTGCTGCTGCTGCTGCTAAGTCGCTTCAGTCATGTCTGACTCTGTGCGATCCCATAGACGGCAGCCCACCAGGCTCCCCCGTCCCTGGGATTCTCCAGGCAAGAACACTGGAGTGGGTTGCCATTTCCTTCTCCAATGCATGAAAGTGAAAAGTGAAAGTGAAGTCGCTCAGTCGTGTCCGACTCTTAGTGACCCCATGGACTGCAGCTTACCAGGCTCCTCCGCCCATGGGATTTTCCAGGCAAGAGTGCTGGAGTGGGGTGCCATTGCCTTCTCCGCAAATCAATGAGATGTACTGAAATCTGCAATGCCTGCAGCTGGCACTGGTCAACAGAATGGGTCCAATTCTTCTCCATGATCACCCAACCAGAGGTCACACAACCAATGCTTCAAAAGTTGAACATATTGGACTACAAAGTTTTGCCTCATCCTCCATATTCATTTGGGCTTCCATGGTGGCTCAGAGGGTAAAGCGTCTGCCTACAATGCAGGAGACCCAGGTTCAATCCCTGGGTCAGGAAGATCCCCTGGAGAAGGGAATGGCAACCCACTCCAGTACTCTTGCCTGGAAAATCCCATGGACTGAGAAGCCTTGTAGGCTACAGTCCATGGGGTAGCAAAGAGTCAGACACAACTGAGCAACTTTGACCTTTCACTGACCAACTATTACTTCTTCAAGTATCTTGACAACTTTTTGCAGGCAAAACACTTCCACAACCAGCAGGATTCAGAAAATGTTTTCCCAGAGTTCATCAAATCCCAAAGCATGGATTTTTATACTACAGGAATAAACAAACTTATTTCTCATTAGCAAAAATGTGTTGATTGTAATGGTTCCTATTTTGATTACTAAAGACATGTTTGAGCCTAGTTATAATGAGGTAAAATTCAGGGCCTGAAGCTGCAATTATTTTTATATCAACTGAATAGTACTTTTTCAGTCCCACCCTCCTTCTCCTCTCCTTCCTAAACATTAAAGACACAAATCTTAATTTTTAAGAAAATAATCCCACAGGTCCCTGAGGCTCTGTTCATTTTTATTTTTCTAATTTATTATCTCTCTTGTTCAGACTTCTTATTTGTACTGTTTTCTTCCAGTTCACTGATTCTATCCTCTTACCTATTCTGTTGTTGAGCCCATCCACTGAGCTTTTTACTTCAGCTTTTTTCATTTCTAAAATGTTTATGTGGGTGTTATTTATATCTTATAGTTCTTTGCTAAGACTTTGTATTTTTTCACTTGTTTCAAGTAATTTTTTAATTGCTTGCTGAAGCATCTTTATCAAGACCGCTTTCAAATCTTTGTTGTATAAGTCAGGTAAGTCTAACATCTCTGTCATGTTTCTGGATGAATAATCATGTTTTTAAATACTGTTAATTCTTTTTCAATAGTTATAATATGCTATGAGTGAATCGAACACTTCATATGTACTCCTTGAGCAGCTCCATGAAGTAGATACTATTACTATTTCCCAAGTGAGATAACCCTCTTCCCTCCAATTCAATCTTTGGCTTGGTGTTTCGGTATATGCTAAAGGTGGGAGGAGGAGGGAAGGACAGAGGATGAGATGGTTGGATGGCATCACTGACTCAACCGACATGAGTTTGAAGAAGCTCCGGGAGTTGGTGATGGGCAGGGAAGCCTGGCATGCTTCTGTCCACGGGGTCCCAAAGAGTCGGACACGACTGAATGACTGAACTGAACTGAACTGAAAGAAGGAAGAAGGTGACTACATAAATTTCCAAGAATGGAAAATAAACACACCTTGTGTATTAAACTCTTATATTTTTTTAAAAAAGTGTTACATTGGAAGCAATTCTAAAAATAAAACAGACAGCATATTAGTGAATATTTTGATTTCTTTCCTGGCCAAAAAAAATCCCATTATGGATTGGAATAATAAAACAGATATGCATTTTTGGTTAGGTTGATATCATTTTGAAAATCTATTGGTAGGCATTGATTGGCTTAAGTCAATCAGTAGAACGTCATCTTTTTGCTACCGTAATTGGCTCAAAAGGGGATATGTAACTTACGTTAGCCTACTCACGCTAAGGTCCAGGATTTGTGCCTGAAGGTGAAGAAACATAAATTCTTTTGTCTTCTAGATGATATTACCTGGAGATGCAGCCTTTCAGTTGTTTTAAGGAACGTGAGACCAAGAATAAAGACAATAAAACAGCAGGGAAAAGAAAGCAGAAGTCTGATCATACACCGATGACTCTAACTTTCTCTCTAGAATTTTTAGTTAAAAAAATTAATAAATTATCTTTATAGTTTAAAAAGAGTGTTAAGTGATCCCAACTGGCCCTAAGAATAAAATCTTTTATCTTTATTCTTTATTTAAGACATGGAAGCTCTATACAGTCAGCAAAAACAAGACCAGGAGCTGACTGTGGCTCAGATCATGAACTCCTTGCCAAATTCAGACTGAAATTGAAGAAAGTAGGGAAAACCACTAGACCATTCAGGTATGACCTAAATCAAATCCCTTATGATTATACAGTGGAAGTGAGAAATAGATTTAAGGGCCTAGATCTGATAGAGTGCCTGATGAATGATGGAATGAGGTTCATGACATTGTACAGGGGACAGGGATCAAGACCATCCCCATGGAAAAGAAATGCAAAAAAGCAAAATGGCTGTCTGGGGAGGCCTTACAAAGAGCTGTGAAAAGAAGAGAAGCAAAAAGCAAAGGAGAAAAGGAAAGATATAAGCATCTGAATGCAGAGTTCCAAGAATAGCAAGAAGAGATAAGAAAGCCTTCTTCAGCAATCAATGCAAAGAAATAGAGAAAAACAACAGAAGGGGAAAGACTATAGATCTCTTCAAGAAAATTAGAGATACCAAGGGAACATTTCATGCAAAGATGGGCTTGATAAAGGACAGAAATGGTATGGACCTAACAGAAGCAGAAGATATTAAGAAGAGGTGGCAAGAATACACAGAAGAACCATACAAAAAAGATGTTCACGACCCAGATAATCACGATGGTGTGATCACTGACCTAGAGCCAGACATCCTGGAATGTGAAATCAAGTGGGTCTTAGAAAGCATCACTACGAACAAAGCTAGTGGAGGTGATGGAATTCCAGTTGAGCTACTTCAAATCCTGAAAGATGATGCTGTGAAAGTGCTGCACTCAATATGCCAGCAAATTTGGAAAATTCAGCAGTGGCCACAGGACTGGAAGAGGTCAGTTTTCATTCCAATCCCAAAGAAAGGTAATGCCAAAGAATGCTCAAACTACCACACAATTGCACTCATCTCACACCCTAGTAAAGTAATGCTCAAAATTCTCCAAGCCAGTCTTCAGCAATATGTGAACCGTGAACATCCAGATGTTCAAGCTGGTTTTAGAAAAGGCAGAGGAACCAGAGATCAAATTGCCAACATCTGCTGGATCATGGAAAAAGCAAGAGAGTTCCAGAAAAACATTTATTTCTGCTTTATTGATTATGCCAAAGCCTTTGACTGTGTGGATCGCAATAAACTGTGGAAAATTCTGAAAGAAATGAGAATACCAGACCACCTGATCTGCCTCTTGAGAAATTTGTATGCAGGTCAGGAAGCAACAGTTAGAACTGGACATGGAACAACAGACTGGTTCCAAATAGGAAAATGAGTACATCAAGGCTGTATATTGTCACCCTGCTTATTTAACTTATATGCAGAGTACATCATGAGAAACGCTGGACTGGAAGAAGCACAAGCTGGAATCAAGATTGCCGGGAGAAATATCAATAACCTCAGATATGCAGATGACACCACCCTTATGGCAGAAAGTGAAGAGGAACTCAAAAGCCTCTTGATGAAAGTGAAAGAGGAGAGTGAAAAAGTTGGCTTAAAGCTCAACATTCAGAAAACGAAGATCATGGCATCCGGTCCCATCACTTCATGGGAAATAGATGGGGAAACAGTGTCAGACTTTATTTTTTGGGGCTCCAAAATCACTGCAGATGGTGACTACAGCCATGAAATTAAAAGATGCTTTCTCCTTGGAAGGAAAGTTATGACCAACCTAGAGAGCATATTCAAAGGCAGAGACATTACTTTGCCAACAAAGGTTCGTCTGGCCAAGGCTACGGTTTTTCCTGTGGTCATGTATGGATGTGAGAGTTGGACTGTGAAGAAGGCTGAGCGCCGAAGAATTGATGCTTTTGAACTGTGGTGTTGGAGAAGACTGTTGAGAGTCCCTTGGACTGCAAGGAGATCCAACCAGTCCATTCTGAAGATCAGCCCTGGGATTTCTTTGGAAGGAATGATGCTAAAGCTGAAACTCCAGTACTTTGGCCACCTCATGCGAAGAGTTGACTCATTGGAAAAGACTCTGATCCTGGGAGGGATTGGGGGCAGGAGGAGAAGGGGACACCAGAGGATGAGATGGCTGGATGGCATCACTGACTCGATGGACGTGAGTCTGAGTGAACTCTGGGAGTTGGTGATGGACAGGGAGGCCTGGTGTGCTGCAATTCATGGGGTCGCAAAGAGTCGGACACAACTGAGCGACTGAACTGAACTGAACTGAACTGAATCAAGTCGATAATAACAGTGATTGCCCCTAAGTGAAGGAACTCTAGACCTGAATATCAGGGGTAGAAAAGAGCCTATTAAGTATATATTATGACATTCAATTTTTTCCATATTGTATTATCTTTTCAAAGACACAAAAAAATCTAAAATGTAAGGCACAAATGTTCATAAAATTAGTTCAAAAAGAAAAGTTAGAGCACATTGTAAATTTCTCATCTCATTTTTCATAAAGTATTGTTGATATAAGAGTTGGCAGTTACTTACACCTTATACTTATGCCTCCTAAAGCTAAAACTAAGATGGTTTTAAAACAACTTCAAGACTAGTACTGATAAGCAGTTTGTAGAAGAATTCAGTTTAGTTCAGTTCAGTTCAGTTCAGTCGCTCAGTTGTGTCCGACTCTTTGCAACCCCATGAATCCCAGCACACCAGGCCTCCCTGTCCATCACCAACTCCCAGAGTTCACTCAGACTCACATCCATCGAGTCGGTGATGCCATCCAGCCATCTCATCCTCTGGTGTCCCCTTCTCCTCCTGCCCCCAATCCCTCCCAGGATCAGAGTCTTTTCCAATGAGTCAACTCTTCGCATGAGGTGGCCAAAGTACTGGAGTTTCAGCTTTAGCATCATTCCTTCCAAAGAAATCCTAGGGCTGATCTTCAGAATGGACTGGTTGGATCTCCTTGCAGTCCAAGGGACTCTCAACAGTCTTCTCCAACACCACAGTTCAAAAGCATCAATTCTTCGGCGCTCAGCCTTCTTCACAGTCCAACTCTCACATCCATACATGACCACAGGAAAAACCATAGCCTTGACCAGACGAACCTTTGTTGGCAAAGTAATGTCTCTAACTTTGAATATGCTCTCTAGGTTGGTCATAACTTTCCTTCCAAGGAGAAAGCGTCTTTTAATTTCATGGCTGCAGTCACCATCTGCAGTGATTTTGGAGCCCCAAAAAATAAAGTCTGACACTGTTTCCCCATCTATTTCCCATGAAGTGATGGGACCGGATGCCATGATCTTCGTTTTCTGAATGTTGAGCTTTAAGCCAACTTTTTCACTCTCCTCTTTCACTTTCATCAAGAGGCTTTTGAGTTCCTCTTCACTTTCTGCCATAAGGGTGGTGTCATCTGCATATCTGAGGTTATTGATATTTCTCCCGGCAATCTTGATTCCAGCTTGTGCTTCTTCCAGTCCAGCATTTCTCATGATGTACTCTGCATATAAGTTAAATAAGCAGGGTGACAATATACAGCCTTGACGTACTCCTTTTCCTATTTGGAACCAGTCTGTTGTTCCATGTCCAGTTCTAACTGTTGCTTCCTGACCTGCATACAAATTTCTCAAGAGGCAGATCAGGTGGTCTGGTATTCCCATCTCTTCAGAAGGAAATACTTTATACATATATAAGCATATATATATAATATACATATATAAGCATATATATAATATACATATATATATAATTATCTGTCCATTTTTGTGTATGGAAATGATTACTAGCTTCACATACCCTCTGTACCTTTCTTCTTTAACAATATATTTTTACTTTCCAGACATTCCATCTTAATACTTACTGGTATTTGTTCATTCATATGAACTCTGTACTTTATAAACAATCCTCATTTTAGGGATGTAAGGTTTGTTTTCAGTATTTTATATTATATGTAGTATTTTAATAAATAACCTTGCATGTGCTTCTTTGTAAAGATACTAATATACATCTACTATAAATTACTAGAATTAATAACCATTTATAAGTATATTTTGAATTTTAATAGATATTTTAATAGATTTAAATTGTGTTCCAAAGATTCTTTTCCATAAACTCTCCCCAATTCAATTTTGGTAAAATTTTACGATATGATAGACAAAAACTGCTTTATTTTTAACTTTATTTATTCATTATGAGTGATATTTAGCATTGTTTTATACATTTACAAACTATACCTGTTTTCCTGAGAACTTTCTATTTGTATTAAACTTTTGCTTATTAATTTATAAGATCTCCTTATGCAGTAAAGAATAAGCCATTAATTATCATATGTGTTTATGGTGGATGAGGTGGTTTACTAAAACTCTATTTTCCCCTCTCTGGTATGCCTTTTTTTTTTACAACCATTAGAAAACTAATAACTACTTTTTCAGACTATTTTAGAACTAGACTTCTGTAGTAAATTGATATTGCCCTTGGATGTATTTGCATGAGATCTGGATAGAAGCAAAATTTTGAGGTGGGAGGTCATATACAGTATTAGCCATTCTTCATCTTCTTGATAAAGAGGCTGTTTTGGTGGAAGAAGCAGTGGGATCTCATACTACCGTACACCAGTCTGAGAAGTGACTAGAGGCATCTTTGCTAAGTGAAAGTCACTCAGTTGTGTCTGTCATGAACTATGCAATCCATGGAATTCTCCAGGCCAGAATACTGGAGTGGGTAGCCTTTTCCTTCTCCAGGAGATCTTTCCGACCCAGGGATCGAACCAAGGTCTCCCACATTGCAGGCAGATTCTTCACCAGCTGAGCTACAGGTAAACATCACACATCAGTGCCATTTCACTGGCTCTACAGCTCCTGACGACATCTGCTAGTCTATGAATTCCAGCTACAGAGTGTGTAGTTCACAGTGGCAGTTTTGGAGGTAAAACTTCCTCTGACGGGACAGTGCAAATAACGTTTGGGTGGTGATTCCTGATTCCAGCTTCCAGCTCATTCCTCCACTTTCCAATGACACTGTAAAGGCATACTTTCCTTTATCAAATAACTGTCTTCTTAATATTCCTTAAGCAGTCTCTATCTTTTGTACTGAATCCTAAGACAATGCTGCAAAATCTCTTTTTTGGTTTCCTGCCTTGAGTAGTTTGAGCAATCTTCTCTCCTTTAAAAAAATTTTTTTTTAAAATTAATCAGCCTAGCTAGAGTTTTAGAACCCCAGTTAAAGAACTAACTTTTGGTTCCATTGATTTTTTTCTCTATTGTTTTTTTTCTGTTCTTTATGTCATTTAATTTTACTCTGATCTTTATTGTTTCTACCCTTTTGTTTGCTTTAGACTTAGTTTGCTTTTCCTTTTTAAGACTCTTATAATGGAAATTTAGGTCACTAAGAACTTTCTTTTTTTAACACAGCCGATTTTTAAACCTATATCATAGCTATAAATATTCCCCCTAAGCACTGCTTAGCAAAAGCAGTCACAGTGTAGAAACTTCTCTTCTTTTGTCTACAATGCAAATCATTCTGTCATTTCACCATATTTTTATTCTGACTCAAACTATATAGAGATACATAACATATATACCAAATAATATATATTTACATTTTATATGCTGTCTTGTTAAGGAAATGCCTGGATTGCATCAACTGTCTTTCACAAACTTGGATGATAACTGTACATTTTTACCTCACTCTCAATCTTATGTGGCTAAACTGAGGCTACCGGCTGCTAAGATCCTGAGACAGTTATCTGGAATTTTCATCTGGGCAGTCTGCAAACTCAGTGAGGACATTCAGATGTTGACTATCAAAAAAAAAAAAAAAATGTCCAAATGAACATAGATGTGGCCAATGCCAAAACGAAATTTCAAACAGAATCACTGAAGTCCTGTGATTTCTAAAAATTATCTGCAGTACTTGTTATTTCTCCAATACGGACTGTGCTTCACATATCTAGATATTCAAATCACAAAGAGTCAGACATGGCTGAGTGACTAATACATTCACTTTCATGAAGGGTAAATGTGTATTAAAGCATTTATGAGCTACTGATGATAACAGAAAAAAAGAAGCACTATTTTCTAGAGAACAAATGTTACTTTTCAGATCGCATAAGATATAAAACACAGAAAAGCATTTGGTCTTTTTCTTATGTACTGGAGTTGATTATATGGATTGTGTGCCTCTCAAAAAGTTTATCTATAACCATCTTAGCTCAATTTTTCATTTTATTTTGAGTAGAAGGAATCTGCTTTTGCCAATCAATAAACTGTAATGTGTCATCTGAACTTAAATGAGAACCACCTCCTATTGCTAGTTTAATGTCCTGCTGTTAGCCTTGCTCTCCAGCCATGAGAACAGCACGTACTATTTGCCCTCAGACTGACATTCATATATGGAAACATTAATTGCCCAATGGGTGGCCAAGATACCCTTGTTTTTCTGCTGCAGACTGATGAATCACATCCTCTGCTGTCATTTTTCAGTTTGTGCAGAGCTCTGAACCTTTATACTTTAGGTATATTACTCTGCGGATGTTTGAGTGTTTGTGTAAAACAGACACAAATTGCTGTCATCTCAATCCAAGATAGAATTGAGTTATTTCTAATTAGTTAGCAGCAGCAATTAATCTAAAGCCTACTAATTAATTCAGATTTGAGAATCTGTTTATTGTTAAAATGGTGATAGGTGTTATTTTTTTCTCGGTGAGCTAAGAGCATTTCAATTCCTAGATCATTCAACCCTTTGAATTGTGGATCATTATCATTTTTATAGATAATGAAATTCAGGCTTACCAAAATATTTTTCCCAGGATCTTACAATTCTTATAAGGCAAACACAATATTCAAACCCAAGTTCCACAGCCCATGCATTTAATCTCTAAGTTCAGATTCTTCCTAAGCATTCCATCTATTGTTCTTTCATTAGTTGTACCATGCTGTAGATTAGGAGCATCACTAAGGAGAGAGCAATGGAAAAGGAAGGCATAGAAACTCAAAGGAATTTATCTTCCAATCATAAGAAAGAAGTAACATGATAGTGACAAACAAAATGTTCCAGGTTTTCATATTTTGTCTATTTTCCAACGACAAACCAATAACAACTGATAAAAATACCCACCCATCCTTTCACTGGGGTAGAAAGAATTTCAGATTTGCAAGTGTCCCTTTTATTGTTAAAGTGATGGCAAGAGAAACTCAGTTCAGTTCAGTTGCTCAGTCATGTCTGACTCTTTACAATGCCATGGACTGCAGCACACCAGGCTTCCCTGTCCATCACCAGCTCCCGGAACTTGTTCATACCCATGTCCACTGAGTCGGTGATGCCATCCAACCATCTCATCCTCTGCCTTCCCCTTCTCCTCCTGCCTTCAATCTTTTCCAGCATCAGGGTCTTTTCCAGTGAGTTAGCTCTTCGCATCAGGTGGCCAAAGTTTTGGAGTTTCAGCTTCAGCATCAGTCCTTCCAATGAATATGCAGGACTGATCTCCTTTAGGATGGACTGGTTGGATCTCCTTGCAGCCCAAGGGACTCTCAAGAGTCTCCTCTAACACCACAGTCCAAAAGCGTCAATTCTTCAGCACTCAGCTTTCTTTATGGTCCAACTCTCACATCCATACGTGACTACTGGAAAAATCATAGCTTTGACTAGACCGACCTTTGTTGCCAAAGTAATGTCTCTGCTTTTTAATATGTTGGCTATGTTGGTCATAGCTTTTCTTCCAAGGAGCAAGCGTCTTTCATTTCATGGCAGCATCCACCATCTGCAGTGATTTTGGAGCCCAAGAAAAAAAGTCTGTCACTGTTTCCATCGTCTCCCTTACTGTTTGCCATGGAGTGATGGGACCAGATGCCGTGATCCTAGTTTTCTGAATGTTGAGTTTCAAAACAGCCTCTTTCACTTTCATCAAGAGGCTTTTTAGTTCCTCTTTGCTTTCTGCCATAAGGGTGGTGTCATCTGCATAAGTGAAGTTCCTTCATCTATTAATGTCTTTATTGACAGGCATTTAAAAGCAAAATATTGGGGGAAAGACATGGATACATGGTCATTTGTTTTTTTTTTTTTTAACTTATTTACTTTTTAATTTAAGGATAATTGCTTTATAGAATTTTGCTATTTTCTGTCAAACCTCAACATGAATCAGCCTTAGGTATACATATATCCCCTCCCTTTTGAACCTCCCTCCCATCTCCTGCCCCATCCCACTGCTCTAGGTAGATGCAGAGCCCCTGTTTGAGTTTCCTGAGCCACACAGCAAATTCCCGTTGGCTATCTATTTTACATATGGTAATGTAAGTTTCCATGTTACCCTTTCCATATATCTCACCCTCTCCTCCCCTCTCCCCACATGCATAAGTCTATTTTGTATGTCTGTTTCTCCATTGCTGCTCTGTAAATAAACTCTTCAGTACCATTTTTCTAGATTCTATATATATGTGTTAGAAAACGATATTTACCTTTCTCTTTCTGACTTACTTCACTCTGTATAATAGGCACCTAAGTTTGTCCACCTCATTAGGACTGACTCAAATGTGTTCCTTTTATGGTTGAGTAATGGTTTTTGAAAAGGCAGAGGAACCAGAGATCAAATTGCCAACATCTGCTGGATCATGGAAAAAGCAAGAGAGTTCCAGAAAAACATCTATTTCTGCTTTATTGACTATGCCAAAGCCTTTGACTGTGTGGATCACAATAAACTGTGGAAAATTCTGAAAGAGATGGGAATATCAAACCACCTGACCTGCCTCTTGAGAAACCTATATGCAGGTCAGGAAGCAACAGTTAGAACTGGACATGAAACAACAGACTGGTTCCAAATTGGAAAAGGAGTATGTCAAGGCTGTATATTGTCATCCTGCTTACTTAACTTCTATGCAGAGTACATCATGAGAAACGCTGGGCCAGAAGAAGCACAAGCTGAAATCAAGATTGCCGGGAGAAATATCAATAACCTCAGATATGCAGATGACACCACCCTTATGGCAGAAAGTGAAGAGGAACTAAAAAGCCTCTTGATGAAAGTGAAAGAGGACAGTGAAAAAGGTGCTTTAAGTTCAACATTCAGAGAACTACGATCATGGCATCTAGTCCCATCACTTCATGGGAATTAGATGGGCAAACAGTGGAAACAGTGTCAGACTTTATTTTTCTGGGCTCCAAAATCACTGCAGATGGTGACTGCAGCCATGAAATTAAAAGATGCTTACTCCTTTGAAGGAAAGTTATGACCAACCTAGATAGCATATTCAAAAGCAGAGACCTTACTTTGGCAACAAAGGTCTGTCTAGTCAAGGCTATGGTTTTTTCAGTAGTCATGTATGGATGTGAGAGTTGGACTATAAATAAAGCTGAGTGCTGAAGAATTGATGCTTTTGAACTGTGGTGTTGGAGAAGACTCTTGAGAGTCCCTTGGACTGCAAGAAGATCCAACAAGTCCATTCTAAAGGAGATCAGTCCTGGGTGTTCTTTGGAAGGAATGATGCTAAAGCTGAAACTCCAGTACTTTGGCCACCTCATGCAAAGAGTTGACTCATTGGAAAAGACTCTGATGCTGGGAGGGATTGGGGGCAGGAGGAAAAGGGGGTGACAGAGGATGAGATGGCTGGGTCGTATCACCGATGATGGATGTGAGTTTGAGTGAACTCCAGGAGTTGGTGATGGACAGGGAGGCCTGGTGTGCTGCAATTCATGGTGTTGCAAAGAGTCGGACATGACTGAGTGACTGAACTGAACTGAACTGAATATTCCATTGTGTATATGTACCACAACTTCTTTATCCCTTCATTTGTCGATGGACATCTAAGTTGCTTCCATGTTCTAGTTATTGTAAATAGTGCTGTGATGAACAATGGGATACATGGGTCTTTTTCAATCTTGGTTTCCTCAGGGTATATGTCTTGGAGTGGGATTGTTGGGTCATATAGTGGTTTTACTTCTAGTTTTTAACGGAGTCTCCATACCATCTTCCATAATGGCTGTATCTATTCACATCCCCATCAACAGTGCAAGAGTGTTCCCTTTTCTCCACACCCTCTCCAGCATTTATTGTTTGTAGACTTGATATTAGTTTTCTGAATGTTGAGCTTTAAGCCAACTTTTTCACTCTCCTCTTTCACTTTCATCAAGAGATTCTTTAGTTCTTCTTCACTTTCTGCCATCAGGGTGGTGTTATCTGCATATCTGAGGTTATTGATATTTCTCCCGGCAATCTTGATTCCAGCTTGTGCTTCCTCCAGCCCAGCATTTCTCATGATGTACTCTGCATAGAAGTTAAATAAGCAGGGTGACAATATACACCTTGACAGACTCCTTTTCCTATTTGGAACCAGTCTGTTGTTCCATGTTCAGTTCTAACTGTTGCTTCCTGACCTGCATACAGGTTTCTCAAGAGGCAGGCCAGGTGGTCTGATATTCCCATCTCTTTCAGAATTTTCCACAGTTTATTGTGATCCACACAGTCAAAGGCTTTGGCATAGTCAATAAAGCAGAAGTAGATGTTTTTCTGGAACTCTCTTGAATTTTTGATGATCCAACAGATGTTGGTAATTTGATCTCTGGTTCCTCTGCCTTTTCTAAATCCAGCTTGAACATCTGGAAGTTCATGGTTCACATGTTGCTGAAGCCTGGCTTGGAGAATTTTGACCATTACTTTACCAGCGTGTGAGATGAGTGTAATTGTGTTGTAGTTTGAGCATTCTTTGGCATTGCCTTTTTTTGGGATTGGAATGAAAACTGACTTTTTCCAGTCCTGTGGCCACTGCGGAGCATTCCAAATTTGCTGGGATATTGAGTGCAGCACTTTCACAGCATCATCTTTTAGGATTTGAAATAGCTCAACTTGAATTCTATCACCTCCACTAGCTTTGTTCATAGTGATGCTTCCTAAGGCCCATTTGACTTCACATTCCAGGATGTCTGGCTCTAGGTGAGTGATCACACCATCATGATTATCTGGGTTGTGAAGATCTTTTTTTGTACAGTTCTTCTGTGTATTCTTGCCACCTCTTCTTAATATCCTCTGCTTCTCTTAGGTCCATACCATTTCTGTCCTTTATTGAGCCCATCTTTACAGGAAATGTTCCCTTGGTATCTCTAATTTTATTGAAGAGGTCACTAGTCTTCCCCATTCTATTGTTTTCCTCTATTTCTTTGCATTGATTGCTGATACAGCAGTAAAAAATTTAAAGAGACACAAAAGTCTCTATTCTTGTGTAACTTACATTCTAGAAACCATCAAGCAATCAAATCTGAGTCTTTTGAGCTGGATTTCTCTAGATTTATTTTTTTAATTTAACTTTAGGAAGGAAGGTTGTAATCATATTTTATGTCTCTGATAATCAAATCTTTTCAGGAGTTGATTTTATGACCATCAACTTCTGTGGGACAAGCTTGACTTTCATAGCTTGGCTTAATAAGTTATTCATAAATAATAAAAATAACTGAAAATATGAAATTAGCCATTGTTATCCTATTTACAATAACAATTAAATGTAGTAAAATTTAATGAAATAATTTTTCAACTTTACAAAGAGGTGATATATTATTTTTATGGCAATTATTATCCTGTTCACAGACAGATACTGTAACTTAGGAGCAATATCCATCACAGAATTTCATGATAACACATTGTACATAAACCAGGATAGTACCTAACTCTCCTCTAAAACCAGATGGTTCAGATGAATTTTCATTAAACTAAAATTGTGATTTTTAACTAGTACACATACAGGATGAGGTAGATTAAAAGATGCTTTGAGGCTTTTCAAGCACCATCTGAATGTGAATTAATATTTTGAAAGACCTTTACAAGGTCACACAAAATTAGCAGGAAGCAAGAAGAATACCCAGGTTTTCGTTTCCGAGATTGGGGCTTTTTCTATTACACAATTCTTCTTATGAGTGCATAAGCCTGAGAGATGCATGAAGCACAATGGATAAGCTTTCTTTGTATGGTAGCTTAATTGTAAAAACTCCATTTTCAATCTAAGAGAGTGACTCAATAAGCCAATAGGCCTACTTAAGATTTTTTTAAAGTTAAAGAAAGTAGCTAATGGCTTTTAAAATATGTCCTTCATGTGGCCTAGATGTGAAATAGTTTTTTAAATAAAATGCCAAAAGCACTACAGTTTTCAATAATGAATCACTAACCATTTGCCTCTGTTCTAAAACTTGGCTTTTAAGGAAGATATTTTTAAAACTCTAATTACAGTTTACAAAAGCAAAAACATCAAAAAAGTGATGTTTAGTAGCTTAATGGGATTCTTATCAAGCCAATATAGCATTATGAGAAAGCTGTTTCTCTCTTCATCAAAGAGTTAGCTGCTCAGTCGTGTCTGACCCTTTGTGATACCAAGTACTATAGCCCACCAGGCTCCTCTGTCCATGGAATTCTCCAGGCATGAATACTGGAGTGGGTTGCCATTCCCTTCTCCAGAGGCTCTTCCAACCCAGGGATAGAACCTAGATCTCCTGCATTGCAGGCAGATTCTTTACCATCTGAGATACAAGTGAAGCCCAATACAGCATTATGAGGAAGCTGTTTCTCTCTTCATCAAAAGGCTGCACACATAAACCAATACCACTGGCTTGAAATTATCAATATGTGAAACTAACATGCTACTCAAATCAACTGTCGAGCTCTTAAGCACCTAAGTTATACACAAAAGGTTAAAACATTGATTTTCTAGGTGAGAAAATACATGACATGTTGGGAATGCATGAAAATCTCTCTTGAAACAGAGAAGCAGAACCACTACAAAACATTTTCATCTCAATGAATCTACGTTTAGTGATGCAAAATCACTACTTGGTTGTAATGAAATTGAAAGTAGACCTGATTTCTTCATTTCACTGCTTGAATAAATCAGTTCCACAAAATATTTCTTTAGTCCAAATCAGGAAAAGTCATGCCTTAACTCATTCTTTTTACAGAGTTATAACATATTTTGCTTGTTATAACTTATTCTTTACTTGTTGTATCATTTACTTGTTGGATTTTTATACTGCTCTATATAATAAACATGGTCAGGTTTGTCATTGTTCCCAAGCTAAGATGAAAAGGGATGTGATTGAAATCTTCTGGAAAGCAACCTTAAATATTGATTCAATGCATGCTGGGGTTAGAGTTTATGTAAGCCATGAGGTGTAAGTATTGATATTTTTGGTGTCATTTTTGAGTCCAGAAGGTCCATATGGTATACAAGTTACAGGGCTTTCCTTTGCTTCTTTCAGATTATTCTAAGCTTTGATCATATTAGGTTACTTTCTCTAATTCCCCAAATCATTCTATATTAGAACAAGAAATGCCAAGTACTGTGAAAAACAACCACCAAGTATCAGTGGCTCAGCATGATAAAAATTCGTTTCTTCTTCACATCGCTGTTGGCTGCAAGTTAGTTAGTTCGCCTTCAAAAATGTGTCAGGAATCTAGGCTTCTTCCATTTCATAATACTGGCATCTCAAAAACATGGCCCCTTGGAAGGAATGATGCTAAAGCTGAAACTCCAGTACTTTGGCCACCTCGTGCAAAGAGCTGACTCATTGCAAAAGACTCTGATGCTGGGAGGGATTGGGGTCAGGAGAAGGGGACGACAGAGGATGAGATGGCTGGATGGCATCACCGACTCGATGGATGTGAGTCTGAGTGAACTCCGGGAGATGGTGATGGACAGGGAGGCCTGGCGTGCTGCGATTCATGGGGTCGCAAAGAATTGGACATGACTGAGTGACTGAACTGAACTGAACTGATGACAACCACGGAGAAAAACAGTGTGGCCACGCACAGAGTGTATTTTCACAGCAGGTTTCAAAATGAATACATTATTTCTGCCTACAACCCACTAGTCAGAATCCAGTCACATGGCCATAACCTCACCCCAAGAGAGGCTCACAAATAGTCTTCTTTTGTGTTCAGGAAAAGGAAAGAGGAGAGATCAGCACACAGGCATTTTCTGTCATGGTCCCTAAACAACAAGTCTGTAACACCTTAACACTTCAGATTGTCATCCCAACCCTTGAAACCTGGTTATTAGTGGCAGAAGGGGGAGTTGCTGGGGAGATAAAAATGTACAGGCAGGACACATCTAGATATATGATAAACAAGAGCTGTCAGTTGCCGTCTGCAGTTAAGTATCTGTTTCTTCCTTCCGTCCTCCCCACCAGCCACCCCTCCTGGTACTTTGCAAAATCCCCTTGGCCTAACTGGAACAGTTTGATCTGGTCCTTAGAGACCAAAGACTTTCCAAGATTTCTAAATATCCCGATTTCTACTTCATGAGGAAATTAGATAGCCTTAGTAGAGTCAGCAGAAGGGAAGAAACAAAATATGCCTAGAATTTAAACAGTTAATAGAAATAAACGCTTTTGTTGTTGTTGTTGAGATAGTTCCAAATCACTCTTATTTAGCTACATATTGGAATGAACTTACAAACTACTGTGGCCATACTGATTCCTGCCAAGAATCTAGTGACCTGATAAACTGATATCTCAAAGAAAAGGAAAATGAAAATCAAATTAGAAATAAAAGTTAACAACAACTGAGGGCATTTCAAAAATAAATTTCCATCTTATCAGTTCCTTTCAAAGACACCAATGATGAGCATTGTTGTGAATGGAAGAAGTGATTTTCTTTTCAAAGTTTTCCATTCAGTAAGATGACAAAGGTATCTGAAATTACAGATCTGAACTCATCGAGAATCAATGCGTCTCCTGCTGGCAACTTAGCAGCTTTTGTAATTGATGTGACAGTTTCATTTCCCCACTGCCACAGACAATCAGCATGTTACTCCATCTCTCAAACAAACCTGAAAAAAAAATCTTCAGTTTTACTTTTTAGTCGATATTAACATTTTCCAAACAAGATACGGTGGCAATGACCGACAATGGATTCAAGGCTTTGACAACATCCTGCTTTGAATAATAAAAAATAAAAAGTTGTCAGTGTGACTTCATCAACATAGCTAATAATTGCCTCAACAGGATAATTGATCATTTAAATTCTTTCTCTAAGGACCTTTAAAAAAAGGATTCTTCTCAGTACATGAACAAAGGTAGACATGTGTTCATACCCTGATCTACGTTATTGTTTTTCCCAGAACTATTTTTCTTGCCTCAAGAGGAAAGTAGAAAACCTTTAACTCAGCAATCGAAGACTGTTCATACCTTATCCTCCCTAACCTCATCATTTTTCTCCCTTTTTTCACCCACGTACTGTGAACTTAAGCCCCACTGAATTCACTGTTTCAGGAATGCACAATGATCTTTCAGAGGTCTTTCTGCACTGGCTATTTTCTCAGTCTGAAATATATCAGTCAGAATTAGTGAGGTTCTGTTGCAGTAACAAATGATCCCTTGCATGTCAGTGTTTTAAAACACTAGAAATTTACATTTTTACTCCTGCAACATGGATAGGTGAGGCCCATCTCATCATAGGCTCTCTGACATCAAGAGTGGTAGAAACTTCATCTCCAAGTGTGCTTCCATGATTGTAGCAGAAGTGAGAAAGAATCATGGCAAACAGTGCACTGGCTGTTACATTTTTGTTTGAAGTGTCAGTCATTTATTCTACTAAAACTTAACTGACCAAAAAGAAAAAAAAAAAAAAAGAAGAAGAAGCACATGATTATTCCTAAATTGAAAAGGGATGAGAAAATGCAGTCCTACCAGGGAAGGAAGAAACTCAGGTATTTTTGTTGAGCCGTGCTAATAACTACTGCATCAGCTTTCCAGCAGGGGAAGTTTAACTCACTTTTCAAAGATCCAAACAAATGTCACCTCCTCTGAGAAGCTTTCCGTGACTTCTCAAGATAATGAATTGCTTCTTTATCTTTACCATCCAAATACTTTGCATAGACTTTTTCGGAATACTTATTATATTATAATAAATCTGTTACTAATTGCTAAATCTAATTCTAATAAATCTATTACTACACTAAATTAAGCTGAATTACACTGTATTACAATGAAAATTCCTTATTCACATTTTAATGCCAAGTGTCTGGGATAGCTGCAGCATAGGTTGTGTGTTTGCTAGATGTTCCTTATTGCAGGTTTATTTGTCCATTTTTCTCATTAGACCATAAGCTCGCTGAGGACACAGACTGTGTCTTTTTGCAACATCCTAACTCTAGTCTTTTGTAAGAGTACTTGGCTTTAGTAGGTGCCCACTATGTGCTGTGCTGTGCCTAGTCGCTCAGTCATGTCTGACTCTTTGTGAGCCCATGGATTGTAGCCTGCCAGGCTCTTCTGTCCAAGGCAATTCTCCAGGCAAGAATACTGGAGTGGATTGCCATGCCTTCCTCCAGGGGATCTTCCCAATCTGGGGATCAAACCCAGGTCTCCCGCATTGCAGGCAGATTCTTTACCATCTGAGCCACCAGGAAAGCCCATGAATACTGGAATTGGTAGCCTATCCCTTCTCCAGGGGATCTGCCCAACCCAGGAATCGAACCGGGGTCTCTTGCATGGCAGGTGGATCTTTACCAGCTTAGCTACCAGGGAAACCTGATGCCCACTATATGTTGGATAAATTAACTAATTGATTAGTTATTTTTGTTATTATACCATGCTATGTTGGGGGCAGGCTAGATTATGCTGCAGCAAAACAAAACAGAACAAAACAAAAACAGTTCCCAAATATTAGATAAGTTCAGCAACAGTTTATGAATTGCTTGCTATACATATTCTACATGGAAGGGCAAGGGGCTGTGTTCCAGAGGGATCTGACCCAGTCAGGAATCTAGGATGATCTGGGCTCCATATCACTGACTCAATGAACATGAGCTTGGGCAAACTCAGGGAGATAGTGAGGGACAGGGAAGCTTGTCATGCTGCAGTCCATGGGGTTGCAAAGAGGCAGACATCACTTCATGACAACAACTACAACATCCATAAACTCAATGTCTTTTCAGATACCCTGACAGAAGAACAGGCTCCCTGGTGGCTCAGGCAGAAAAGAATCTGCATGCAATGTGGGAGACCAGTTCAATCTCTGTGTTAGGAAGATCCCCTGGAGAAGGGAATGGCTATGCACTCCAGTATTCTGGCCTGGAGAATTCCATGGACTGTATAGTCCATGGTGACAGAAGAATAAGAAATTGGAGAATCACAGATGACTTTTTAACTCTTCAGTTTAGAAATGAACAATCACACTTCCACTCATATTTTATTTTCATTGGCCAGAACTAATCATATGGCCCCATAATTGCAGAGGGCTGGGAAATACTGGGGCTTCCCAGGTGGTGGTAGTGGTACAGAACCTGTCAATGCAAGAGACTTAAGAGACACAGGTTCAATCCCTGGGTCAGAAAGATCCCCTGGAGAAGGGAATGGCAGCCCACTCCAGTATTCTTGCCTGGAGAATCCCATGGACAGAGGAGCCTGGTGGACTATGGTCCATAGAGTCACAAAGAGTTGGACACAACTGAATGACTTTGCACAGGGAAATATTGAGAAACAAATGGAATACTTGGTGTGCGTTACTGTTTCTGTGTCATGGTTGAAGACAATATTCTTGTAATAAATATAAAATGTCTACGATATGGGAAATACAATGTTGGCAAATAACATAATCCGATTTCTGTAGCACTTTTCAAGTGAGAAGATGCTTGGATTCAATAGCTGTATAAAATGCCTATAGAGTTGAGAGTAATCAAGCTGCTGTGTTTGGGAAACAACTATTTCACAGACATTCAAAAAACTTTCAAGTTAAAATGAACCTGCCTTCCAACTTCATGTTAATATCTATAGCAATAAAACCTATGTAATCACACTAGAAGCTAAGAATAATATTTTAACTATATGTTGCTGCTGCTGCTGCTAAGTCGCGTCAGTCGTGTCCGACTCTGTGTGACCCCATAGACGGCAGCCCAACAGGCTCCTCTGTCCCTGGGATTCTCCAGGCAAGAACACCAGAGTGGGTTGCCATTTCCTTCACCAGTGCATGAAAGTGAAAAGTCAAAGTGAAGTCGCTCAGTCATGTCTGACTCTTCACGACCCCATTGACTGCAGCCTACAAGACTCCTCCGTCCATGGGATTCTCCAGGCAAGAGTACTGGAGTGGGGTGCCATTGCCTTCTCCGAACTATATGCTAGACACTGGAAAGAATTTACAACTAAAAATGAGGATGGGTGGGTTTCGACACAGATACGCAAAGTACTGGTCTTTGCTCACCTTGCTTCTGAGTCAGCAAAGGGACCCGGTAGAAGATATTTGCTCAAGTTCCACATGTTTCCCCAGTACAAGAAGGCTGAGGTTTCACTACTAAAAACTGGGAATTTTTTCACTATTGTATAGGTCTTGTTTCACTGTCATTGTTTAATTGCTAAGTCATGTCCAACTCTTTGAGACCCCATGAACTGTAACCCACCTGGCTCCTCTGTCCATAGGATTCTCCAGGTGTGAATACTGGAGTGGGTGGCCATGTCCTCCTCCAGGGGCCCTTCCTGACCCAGAGATTGAATTGAACCTGTGTCTCCTATATGTAAAGAATCCCAGGTGATTCTTTACATTGAGCCACCTGGGAACCATTATTTCGTTAAGCAGTCATAATTTATGTTCCTTTCTTATACTTTAATACACACACACATTTAAGCAGTTTTTTAAAAAAAAGTGGTCCAAGGAGCTTTTAGATGTGTGAGTCAGGACTCTGGATGAAATTTGTTTCTGATACATTTCCCCTAACTTTGTCCTCCTAGCTCCACTGTGGCCTAGTAATAAAATCAATTTTATCCTACCTCTGGTTTATTCTGATTTGCATTGTTCAAAAGAATCCATCATAAATATTATTATCTATAAAACTGGAAGGAAGATATAATTTTGAGGCTTATTGAACTTACATCATTTACCCTTGCTAAATACTGCAACAAGAGGACATGGAAGACAAATTAATTTTTTACTACTCAGCTAATGAAAATTACCTGTGATAGGAAATGGTGTTCCTAAATTTTATTCTAATTAAAAGTTAATATAAGTTATTCAGGTTCAACTAAAAATCCCTTTCATAATGTTGTGTACAAATTTATATTAGAGCTGATTTCAACTGATTGTGTCAAAGATTGGCTTTGAGTTTTTTAAAAAATAATTAAGCAATAAATAGTTGATTTTGGTCTTTTTTTTTCCCTTAAGAAAGCCACTGCTGAATCGCAAGTATTAGCTTTGTCCTCCTAAAATATGGTGCTGAGGAAGATGGCTTCGGATTCCCCATTTAACAGCTGGTTCAATTCAGTTTAAGTGATCATTACTTAGCCTCTATTATGTACCGCTTGTACTAGTGCTGGAGAAGCTAAAGGCACGTTAGAGACGACTCACGTCCTTGAAGAACTTCTAGGAGACAGTCGCAGAGATTTTTTTAAATTATAGTATTGCATTGGCCAAAAAGTTCAGGTTTCTCCTGAAATCTTACTGAAAAACTCAAAGGAACTTTTTGGCCAAGCCAATGTAGTACCGGGACCAGTTAGGATATAATGGGCATACAATAAAAACATTTTGGTTGACAAATTAGAAGTATGTTCCAGTTGTCAGGAAAATCTTTCAGTGGAATGGTTCCCACCTGTACTTTTCCCTACCTGAAGGAAATAAAATGGCAGACAGGAAGGACAGAAAGCCAGGTGAAACAAGGTAGGAAGTGCATACAGGGCAGTGCTCACTGAACTGTGAAATTTCTGTAAGCTTACTAGAAGTATTCTGGCATTTTTAGGATTAGAGTGGTAGGTGATAAATGGTCAGGTGGAATGAAACCATAGAATGCTTCAATTTATTATTAATGCAGATTTAAATGTGCTCTATACGAAATGAGTTACCTTGGTAATGTTGAAAGCTTGAGAATGACATTCTTCTGTTTACTGTTAATACTTAGTGATCCAAATATTTAGGAGGGTAGAGCTGAGAATGGCAGCAAGGAATCCTCTTAGAAGGCTAATACAGTTCGTTGACCCTTGAACACCGTGGGGGTTAGGGAGGCTACCTTCAATGCAGTCAAACCCCAAGTGCAACCTAGAGTCAGCCCTCTCCACGCGTGGCTCCTCCACACCTGCAGTCCCACAGCCATAAACTCAACCAGCTCTGATCTTGCAGCACTGCAGTATTTATTACTGAAAAAAATGTGTGTATAAGTGAACTGCACATTTCAAACCCATGCTGTTCAAGGGTCAACTGTAAATTAACTCCAAGTGGGAGAAAATAAAAGTGTGAGCAAGTCCTGTTTATCAAGGAATTTGAAAACAGAAAAAAATCATGTTCCATTTCTACCTATGCAGAGATGCATGCTCCTGCTAACCATGGGGATGCTTTGGGTTATGTAAGAAACCAGGGTGTTCTTGGTTGATGCAGGGGCTGAAACTGTTCAGTCCACAGAGGCTAGGGCTGAGGATATCCACAATGACAGGATGGAGAAGGGAATGGCAACCCACTCCAGTATTCTTGCTTGGAGAATTCCACGGACAGAAGAACCAGGCAGGCTACAGTCCATGGGGTCACAAAGAGTCAGACATGACTCTGAGTGACTAACACACACACACACACACACACACACACACACACACACACACAACGACAGGAACTTATCACAGTCCCTGGGTGATTTCAACTAAACTCCTGCTTCTTGGGTGATTACAGAACCAACACTTGCAGGTCATAACGGGTTTTACAAAAGTGCCTTAAGCATCATTTGAGAATAAAGATTTCTGATTTATGTCTAGAGAGGTCTAGACCCCTGAGCAGAGACGGGCTTATGACGCAGCTGTCCTAACACCAGCAGAGTCATGTGTGGCCCATGTTTATCTCTCCCACCAAAGACTCTTCATTTCACTTCCCAAAGTAGCATTCCACAGAACAGGAAGGACAGAAATAATTTAACCATTAATTTAGAATGCTGTACTCAGTTGCTCAGTCACGTCTGAATTTTTACAACCCCATGGACTGTAGCCTGCCAGGCTCCTCTGTTCATGGAATTTTCCAAATACTGGAGTGCCTTGTCATTTTCTCCAAAGTTATTAGAGGGCTAATTAGTCACATTAAATAAAAGCACTTACCATAACTCTTGTTGAAACAGGATGCAATGGCACTATTGCTATTGTGAATCTAAAAATAGTTTTTCCCTTTGAAACCTTATTAAACAAGACAAAAACAGTAACACATGGATCAAAAATTCACAGTAGAATTTACCCTTACACAAACCTGTCCTCCTTAAAATGGAGAGAACTGATACAGGAAAAATATCTCCCCATATATTTCCACATATTTTCAATTGCTCAAAGCTTTCAAACAGAAGGAAAAAAAGAGGGAACATAATTAAAAATTTAGTTCAATGAACATTAACCAAATGTCTTCTATATGCAAAGTCCAGGGATAGTATTGAAAGAGCCAAAGTGTGGTCACGAATCCTACTATTTTGTTGAGAAGACAAGGAATTGTGCTCAATCGAGGTCACCCTGATAGCTTAGCAGGTAAAGAACCCTTCTGCAATGCAGGAGACCCAGGAGATACAGGTTCAGTCCCTGGGTCAGGAAGATCCCCTGGAGAAGGAAATGGCTACCCACTCCAGTATTCTTGCCTGGAGAATCTTATGAACAGAGGAGCCTGGCAGACTACAATTCATGAGGTTGCAAAGAGTCAGATATAATTGAGCACATGTCACATAAGTGTCTGAGTAGTGAAAGAATGAAAGCATATTCATGCACCTTACTATTTTGTTGAGAAGACAGTGAGTTAAATTATCATAATAAAGTATGGTAAGTACTATGAAAATTATAACCACTTCCACTATCCAGTGACCCGTACTACCCCTCCCTACCAACCCTAGTACACACAAGCTAAGTAGAGGGAATGTCCTGTGTTTGTGATCACATAAGAAGGCAATGCCAAAGAATGCCCAAACTATGGCACAATTGCACTCATCTCACATGCTGGTAAAGTAATGCTCAAAATTCTCCAAGCCAGGCTTCAACAGTACGTGAACTGTGAACTTCCAGATGTTCAAGCTGGATTTAGAAAAGGTAGAGGAACCAGAGATCAAAATGCCAACATCCACTGGATCATCAAAAAAGCAAGAGAGTTCCAGAAAAACATCTATTTCTGCTTTATTGACTATGCCAAAGCCTTTGATTGTGTGGATCACAACAAACTGTGGAAAATTCTTAAAGAGATGGGAATACCAGACCATCTGACCTGCCTCTTGAGAAATTTGTATGCAGTTCAGAGAGCAACAGTTAGAACTGGACATGGAACAACAGACTGGTTCCAAATAGGAAAAGGAGTCTGTCAAGGTGTATATTGTCACCCTGCTTATTTAACTTCTATGCAGAGTACATCATGAGAAATGCTGGGCTGGAGGAAGCACAAGCTGGAATCAAGATTGCCGGGAGGGAGAAATATCAGTAACCTCAGATATGCAGATGACACTACCCTTATGGCAGAAAGTGAAGAAGAACTAAAGAGCCTCTTGATGAAAGTGAAAGAGGAGAGTGAAAAAGTTGACTTAAAACTCAACATTCAGAAAACTAAGATCATACATCTGGTCCCATCACTTCATGGCAAATAGATGGGGAAACAGTGGACACAGTGACAGACTATTTTCTTGGGCTCCAAAATCACTGCAGATGGTGACTGCAGGCATGAAATTAAAAGACGCTTGCTCTTTGGAAGAAAAGCTATGACGAACCTAGACAGCATATTAAAAAGCAGAAACATTACTTTGACAACAAAGGTCTATCTAGTCAAAGCTATGGTTTTTCCAGTAGTCATGTATGGATGTGAGAGCTGGACTATAAAGAAAGCTGAGTGCTGAAGAATTGATGTTTTTGAACTGTGGTGTTGGAGAAGACTCTTGAGAGTCCCTTGGACTGCAAGGAGATCCAACCAGTCCATCCTAAAAGAGATCAGTCTTGAATATTCATGGAAAGGACTGATGCTGAAGATGAAACTCCAATACTTTGGCCACTTGATGCGAAGAACTGACTCATTTGAAAAGGCTCTGATGCTGGGAAAGATTGAAGGCAGGAGGAGAAGGGCATGACAGAAGATGAGATGGTTGGATGGCATCACCTACTCAATGGACATGAAAAAAGAAAGTGAAGTAGCTCAGTCATGTCCGACTCTTTGTGACCACATGGACTGTAGCCCACCAGGATCCTCCGTCCATGGGATTCTTCAGGCAAGAATACTGGAGTGGGTTGCCATTTCTTCTCCAGGGGATCTTCCAGACCCAGGGATCGAACCCAGGTCTCCTGCATTGCAGGCAGACACTTTAACCTCTGAGCCACCAGGGCGGCTCAGATGGTAAAAACTCTGCAATAGACATGAGTCTGAGTAAATTCCGAGAGTTGGTGATAGACAGGGAGGTCTGGCGTGCAGTAGTCATTGGGGTCGCAAAGAGTCGGACATGACTGAGAGATTGAACTGAACTGAATAGAGGAGTTCACAGGTAGTAATGTTATTACATCTCTTTAGATTTCAGAATTGTACCTTTTAGGAATTAACAGAAATACAATTAACAAAAACAAAACGCCTCTGAGGACTTCCCTGGTGGCTCAGTGGTAAGGAATCTGCCTGCCAGTGCAGGAGACACAAGTTTGATCCCTGATCTGGGAGGATCTCAAATGCGGTGCAACAGCTAAGCCCGTGGACCACAACAGTTGAGTCTGTGCTCTAGAGCCCAGGAGCCACGACCACTGAAGCCCATGCTTAGACCAACCATGTTCCAAACAAGAGAAGTACCACAATGAGAAGCCTAAGCACCACAACTAAAGAAAAGCCCACACAGAAACAAAGATAGGTAAATCATATTTATTTGAAGTTAAATATATATTTGGAGGTTTATCACCTAGACATTTTGCAAGGCTTCAGGATGAGAATCTAAGCAATTTTTACCTTAGTGTTCAGCTAAATCTGCACTTGCATGAGCTTTGGTGAAGAAGAGATGCCAAGAGGCACAAGTTTGGTTAGTGATAGGGTTTTCCATCCAAGAAAGGAATGTTCTCAGGACACCTGGGAATGTTATTGGAAATATCTAGGATATTAATAGATGAAATAACAATGGCAGAGATTTAATTATTAGATGTTTCAGGAATCAAAGCGTAGATGGAACTTTATACTTCATTGTTCTGAAAATGGTCCCCTTGAGAGAACTAAACTGGCAAGAATGTATAACTCAGCTTTCTAACACTTATGGTAAGCATTGTTCGTTAAAAACATATTTTCAGTGCTGTGAGCATTTTCATGTGACCCACCCATTTAAGGAACATAATTCACATAGCTTTTGAACTTGAAAGTTGATTACAGATTGAGTAATCAGAGTGATAAGGACATTTAAAAAAATTCCACTTAGGATTATAGCCAATTAAAACCCATCTCCTGGACACAATTTTACAGTGATTTAAGAGAACATGAAGTACTACTTTGGAGAGAGACCTGATAGTTTCTCTTTCCTTTGCATCTTCAAAACATTCAGAATATTTCAAGCATAATAAATGAGTAATTTAGAAGACCCAAATCTGGACATTTAGGTTGTGTTAGTGGAAGAAATGAGAACTACTTCAGACGTAAAGTGTTTGAACAATTGTTTGTGAATAAGTGGAATTAAGTGTCATTAGATACATCTAAGTTTTTGTTTTGTTTTTACCAGTCATTGAAAATAATAGCTTTTAAACTACAAAGCAGAGTGTTGAAGGAGAGTTTTTCACTTTTAAAATGAAAAAACAAAAACAAACCAAAAAACCACCAGAAAGTGCTCTAAGAGATAATCTCATTTATTTCCAAATAGACATCTAGTGCCTCTAACCCTAGCAGGGATCATGCAGTTTGGTAAGAAACACACAAGCTTTTTGAAATAAGTAAGCCTGAACCCTGACTCTTCTGCTGCTTAAATTTAAGCAAAAGTATTATATCCTCCCGGAGAAGGCAATGGCACCCCATTCCAGTACTCTTGCCTGGAAAATCCCATGGACAGAGGAGCCTGGTAGGTCCACGGGGTTGCTAAGAATCAGACACGACTGAGCGACTTCACTTTCACTTTTCACTTTCATGCTTTGGAGAAGGAAATGGCAACCCACTCCAGTGTTCTTGCCTGGAGAATCCCAGGGATGGGGGAGCCTGGTGGGCTGCCGTCTATGGGGTCGCACAGAGTTGGACATGACTGAAGCAACCTAACAGCAGCATTATATTCTCCAAACTTTGTTTTGCTTGCCTATAAAATGTAGGTAAGTGTCTTTCTCAGAGAAGATTTTTAAATACCAAATGAGATAAACTATGAGAAAGTGGTCTTTAAAGCCCCAAACTCCATAAAATTCATATATTCATTTAGCCACGGTTTGCACAGTACCCTGCACCATGGACTGGACTCTGTGACCGGCACTGAACTAGGTACCATGTATGCTTCTCATATGAAATAAGAAGTATGGTGGTGAAGGTTGATTATGTAAGTTATTATCTTTAGAAGTTGGTTTGTTACAAGTCCACAATATAAAAAGAAAGTCTTGCCTTCCAGGGTGAGTTGCCATGTAAAGCTGTGCTCTCATCCTTCTGCTTCCCTTCAGAAGACATTACAGACACCCAATTGGCCTCTGAGGTGGTCCAACAATACACCACAGTATCTTCCATAGTGTGTGACCTAAATTCCCCTAAGCTGATCGTTTCCTTGGCAATTTGCTCTATTATGAACAGCTGTGTCCAGAAAATCCCTCCATAATGGAGTCAATTTTGATGTTTAACTGCTGAGAACTTTTAAAACCCATCATTTCTCTTGTGTTCCTGCCTCACACCTCAGTAAGCTAACAAGAGAGCCTAGATACTCCCTCCTTTGGAAGAAGGTTCAAACCACAAAAGCCCCTTCATGCCATCCTTTAATCATCATTAAAACCCCAGAGTAGTTTCTTTTCTTCGTTCTTTCATGACATTTTTGAACATACTTGGGAAGCCTGTTATCCTCTTCCCAGAAAGTTGCATTCTATAAATAACAAAACTTTTCATATCCTCCTGTTGTGTGCCTGGAGTCTTCAAACTTGACATGCAAATCAAATTTTGGTGGGGGCCCATTCTGTGACTGTGTAAGTTTCCTGTCGGGCTTCCCAGGTGGCTCAGTGGTAAAGAATCAGCCTGCCAATGCAGGAAACGTGGGTTGGATCCCTGGGTCAGGAAGATCTCCTGCAGGAGGAAATGGCAACCTACAACAGTGTTCCTGCCTGGAGAATCCCATGGACAGAGAAGCCCGATGTACAGTCCATGGGATTCCAAAGAGTCAGATACGACTGAGTATGCAAATGCCAAATGGCCCCTATCTCTGCAGAATGACCACAGTTAGCTCTGAGAGTGGAGTGCAAAGACAATGATCACCATCACTTCAGCAGAGTAGGGGGAAGAGGTCTTCCTTCTTTTTCCTTTGATTCTTGGATAGTAGGCAGGCACTTTGAACAGTGTTACTTTGGGCTATATTAGCTGAGTTCTACTGAACTTCCATTATAGATTTAGCAAGCCTAAGTCAGAAGTTTCAATAATTAACTGGCTTTCAGGAAAAGAAGTATGGGATCCAGTTCCTCATTAAAGCAGCCCCAGGTCATGTATCTCATAAGCCCTAAGCCATCTGTGTGCCTTAGATTAAATCATGTATCTCAGTTCTAGCATAAGCCCTGACTGACCCTACATTCAGAGAATGACCAGCTATGACCTGGTTTGTTTCATCCAGGTGTATGTCCCATTCTGTAGAACATTCAAGGCAAAGATTACACCCAGATGAAGAACAGCCACCATCTGAATAGCAGTCATCATTTGAAAATTTGAATTGCAGAATTCCACACTCCTAAAGGCAGGCGGTTCACTAGGATACTACCAAATGCTGGTGCTACTCCTGTTGGACTTTTGTCTCTGTTGCCAAAAGAGATACTTATCATCAGAGGTACAGGGAAAAACAGCCATGGTGTTTCTGTAGTACAGTCAAGGATTAATTCAACCGTTGCCAGAGCAGAGGTCCTTAATCTTCATGATATTGATTAGAGGCTCTCTGGAGAAAGGAGCTTATAAATGTGAGCAGGGTAGACAGGAACCCAGCAAACACACACAGAGCAAGAAACTTGGATTCAAAGGGAGGAAACATAAAAACTGAATAAAAACGAGGTTCATAATTTGATCCAACAAGAAATTCAAAAATTACTAAAATAATTTACAGAGCATAAGAAACAAAAAAACTGGTGTTGATTGGGTTCTGTGCCTCTACAGCACAGGTTCTCACTTAACTTTAACATCTGCTGAAACGTACCAACTGGCAAAACTTCACAGTCAATAATTATATTGGGGCTTAACTTACTGGGAAATATCCCTAAAGTGAAACAGATAAACCCCCTATGATCTTGCTGCTGCTGCTAAGTCACTTCAGTCGTGTCCGACTCTGTGCGACTCTTAGCGACCCCATGGACTGCAGCCTACCAGGCTCCTCCGCCCATGGGATTTTCCAGGCAAGAGTACTGGAGTGGGGTGCCATTGCCTTCTCCGCCTATGATCTTAGAGAAGTTATTAAACATAAAGTAGAGGACATGTGCTTCATTTCAGCCATTAGAACTAATGCCTTGCTGAAATTCCCCATATTCATGGCACCTATTACCCCAAAAAATTCTATAATGAGCATAAACACCCTAAGTTAATGAACAGTAAGTTAAAATTGTCTTTGCACTTACAGATTAATTTGACAAATGGAGCTACAAGGAGCCTCCCTCTATTTAAAATAGTTAATATAGTTCAAGGTAACCCAGAAACAGGGACTTCAAGGATTGATCCGCATTATAAAGGACCTATACAGGGAAGAGTGATTATTCCCACGGCTTCTCCATTTTGTGGTCTAATTTGGCCTCCTCTTGTAAAGAATGAATGGTGTCACATAGTAGGTTACCACAAACTTGAGGCCTTGGTCTCACGCATTAAAGTTTCCATACCCAGTATTATTGCCATTATTGGCTCAATATGAATAGCAACTTGTAAATATTTTATTATTGAAGATTTCAATAGAAAGCTCCAGAATCTATCCCAGTTGGAACACAGCAGGTACTCTTGTCTAAGTCTCAGAGAGTTCTTCATTGCAGAGGGCTTAGTAACTTCCTCTCACGTCTTTTGGCATTTCTGGACCACCTATAATGGTTATAAGTTGTCCATAGGCTTTAGATGCAAAACACTGCCCTCCTTCATCCCATGCTATATATATATATATATATATATATGCCATTATAGTAGCGATATCTGAATACACACTAGTCATGTGACCTGATCTCCATACCTATCCACCTAACTTGTGTTGGGTCATGGAAGCAGTAACTCTCAAGCCCAGCATGACTCCTGAGACTTCCTCTTCTGGGACAGAGTCAAATCTGGCCCTCTGACTTATCTTGCCATCAGGAGTGGTTGTCCTCCCCTGTCATTAGTCTTTCTCTGCATCTCAGAGGTCTTGAGACAGTAACTTCTCTCCACATTCCTCTGGCTATCTGAGCCCCTTGGGATCAACTCGATGAACAGCAAAGGGAGTTTGTAAACTTTATGGATGACTTTATCATCATCACTGGGCTTCCCAGGTAGCTTGGTGGTAAAGAATCTGCCTGCCAATGCAGGAGACACAGGAGACACGGGTTCGATCCCTGGGTTGGGAAGATCTCCTGGAGAATGAAATGGTAACCCACTCCAGTATCCTTGCCTGATTAAATCCCATGCACAGAGAAGCCTGGCAAGCTACAGTGCATGGGGTCGCAAAGAGTTGGACATGACTGAGCATGCACACACATAATCATCACTAATGATGGAGCTCACTGGAAAGCAGTTGCTTTCCATCCTTTTACCAGGACATTCCTGATGAAGGACAGGGCATGAGGGTCAACACAATTGGTAAACTTCATGCACTGAAGCATCGGATGTCAGGCCTTGTAGCACTGGATGCCTTGGCCAACAGTCAGCCCCATCTGCACAATGTTAGTCTCTCGAGCCACTGCAAATGGTCCTGCCGTCTGATCTACCCAGTGGCAGCAACAACAGTGCCTTATCCATTGTTGGCCACTTAAGGGTAAAGAATTCGAATCATTTCTTGCCTCACAGGTATTCAAGACATAAATCAAGGTCACACATGCCTCCATAAATCCTCCAGTACAGTCCAAGTCCTCGCCAAGAGGCTCCTTGTTCTCTTCAGGGTTCCAGATGTTATTGATAGTGACCAAGGCATGTATTTTACTTTTCAGACAGAATATATAATACTGGGCCTTGAACAAGACATTCGCAGTTCTGTATCAAAATTTTATTTACCAATGCAAAATATATAAATGTAAACCTAAACAAATTCTGTTTTTTCATGACCCTTCTATTAAAAGTAATAAGTGGAAGGAATTATCTATTCCCTGACACTCAGACAGGACCTCTATCTCCCAAAGCTAAAATGTATATGTCCCTTTGTTTGCTGAGACCATATTATCTGATTTCAATTGTTAAAAGAATACCTGCAGGAATGGTATATAATTAGTCTGAGTGCACAATGGCAGAGTGTGTTTGGGTGTGTACAATGATGTTCTTTCGATTTTCCTCAAGAACATTGTTAGGATACCAGAGTCTTCATCTTTTCCTGACTTTGCCTGTGGCTGCCCCTCTCCTTCAATTCTAATTATATATTGTTCCAGTATAATTATTAACTTAGTGGCTTAAGTTAGCATTAGCTGCTCTTTGTGACGCTATGGACTGTAGCCCGCCAGACTACTCTTGTCCATGGAATTCTCCAGGCAAGGAAACTGGAGTGGGTTGTCATGTCCTTCTCCGGGGGATCTTCTCGACCTAAGGATCAAGCTCTGCATTGCAGGCAGATTCTTTACCATCTGAGCCATGAGGAAAGTTTATTTGCTCATGATTCTGTAGGACAGGAATTTGGATAGAGGGTGGTGGGAATGGCTCAGTGCATCTTTGCAGCACAATGGGACCAGGTGGTACAGATCAAGTGATTGGGGGGCGGCTACATCAGTTCCACTTGGGCCATACGCTGGGGCCTCTGTTCTTACTCTTGACTGGACACCTCATCTCTCAACCATGTGTCCTCTTCACAGGATCAGCTTGACCTGTCTCAGGGCACAGGGTTCTCAAGGCGGCAGGGTTTCTTAACGCGGCAACTGGCTCCTCCTAAAATGCTAAAGTGCAAAGTGCAAAAGAAAGTTTCTGGGGTTTCCTAAGGCCTCAGCTAAGAGCTGGCACAATGTTACTCCTACTACATTTTATTAATTAAAGCCAGCCCAGATTTAAAGGGTAGACTACCCAAGGATGAGAGCGCTGGGAGGATATTTAATTGGCTCGTAACCAAAGTAACAGTCTATCCTACCCTCCAAAGTATTATTTCCAAAGCTCCTATTCTCTCTACACAAACTGGCATGATTCCTGGCAAACTGGATGTGTTTTGGCCACGATATTTGTGAATAGCATAATTCTGTAGTGGCAGACACCATAAAGTCTCACAGATAAGATCAAGTGTGCTACAGAACATGAAAAAAATTGACTAAAGACCATAGAGAACAGGAAAGCAGAGATCATGTTGCCTCTCTCCTAATAGGACTTTGAGGTTGAACAACCATGAATAGTTTTCCAAAATCTAACTGGCCCACGGTCTCATTTCTATCAATATCTTAAGCTCCCTCTATTTTAACAGAATATATTGTGAGAAATAATGGCCACCATGGATTTCTATGGGATTTTCTATTTTATATCATTTTTGTTTATTTTGTAAAAGCATTTAAACAGTGTCTGCTTAAAACATATTTGGGGGAGGGAGACAGAGATCAAGAAAAAAATGGGACACATACGTGCATAGATTATGAAGACAAAGGGAAGCAAAGTGATCAAGTGAAAATGAAATGAATTGCCAAGTGTCCATTTAGATAACAAGCAGGAGAGTGTTATTTACTGTTCTGTTCCATTACTGACATTTTCTTTCACACCACAGGTTGCCATGACCCCTCATTTTGCAGCATTTCATGATCGGCATTCTGCCACATGACATTTCACTAACCACATTTCACTGAACATCTCTTAACCCTTGACATTTGGGCACCAATGATATATTGAACCTGCAACCCAAAATCCTTCTCTAAGAGCAGGTAATGGTTTAGAGTCAATGAAAGGGATGGAAATGGCCTCTCTATATTTTAAAAAGACATTTTCAATATGTAATATTTTCTATTAATATTCTTTAGATTCAAGTTAAAAACATGATTTCCCCCTCTATCATGATTTTCTTAGCATATGCCATAATCTTTAGTAACTACTAAAAGCTGTTTGAAACAAATATCTTTTCTTCCAAGAACTACAAGTAGCTTATTATTTTTTAACTGTTCTTTGCTCAGCAGAGTCTACTTGCCAAGCAGACTTTTCCCCAAGCTTTACTGAGGTATAATTGGTAAATAAAATCATATACAGTATATACAGTTAAGTGAAAGTGAAGTCGCTCAGTGTCTGACTCTGCGACCCCATGGACTGTAGCCTACCAGGCTCCTCTGTCCATGGGATTCTCCAGGCAAAAGTACTGGAGTGGGTAGCCATTTCCTTCTCCAAAGGATCTTCCCAACCCAGGGATTGAACCCAGGTATCCCGCATTGCAGGCAGATGCTTTAACCTCTGAGCCACCAGGGAAGCCCATATATAGTTAAGATATACAACTTAATGACTTGCAATACATGTATATTATTAAATAATCAAAGCTATTTAACATATCCATCACCTCAAGAAGTTTTCTTGAGCCCATTTTCTTTCCTTTTTTTTTTACTGAGAATACTTAAGACATACATTCTTAGCAAATTTCAAGTATACAATACACTATTGTTTAATTTTAATCACATTGTTGTACATTAGATCTCTGGAGCATAACCAAATAGACTCTGATTCAGAGTATTTGTAAATTTCCTGTGTATTCTACAGTTTTTAAAAAGTTGGATTACAATTTAATTTTATTAAAATTTTAATTTTCCTGTTGAATTTTTATGTAATCTTTAGAAATCCAATTAACATTCATTTCTTCCTCAAATAGCTGACAATACTTGCTGACCAACTATATCAAAAACTGGCAAACTTCAGCTCATGGGCCAGTTACAACCCACTCCCCTTGTCAATGGGATTCTCCAGGCAAGAATACTGGAGTGGATTGCAATGCCCTCCTCTATGTGATCTTCCTGACTCAGGGATCGAACCTGCATCTCTGACTTCTCCTGCATTGGCAGGTGGAGTCTTTACCACCAGCATCAGCTAGGAATTTGGTGAAGGGGGTCAAAAGGTACAAACTTCCAGTTACAAGATAAATAAATATTAGGGGTGCAATATACAACATGATGACTGCAGTTAACAATGCTCTATGGTGTATCTGCAAGTTTCTAAGACAGTAAATCCCAGAAGTTCTCACCACAATTAAAAAAACATAAGCTGTGGTACATATACACAATGGAGTATTACTCAGCCATTAAAACGAATACATTTGAACCAGTTCTAATGAGGTGGATGAAACTGGAGCCTATTATACAGAGTGAAGTAAGCCAGAAAGAAAAACACCAATACAGTATACTAACACATATATATGGAATTTAGAAAGATGGTAACAATAACCCTGTGTACGGGACAGCAAGAGAGACACTGATGTATAGAACAGTCTTATGGACTCTGTGGGAGAGGGAGAGGGTGGGAAGATTTGGGAGAATGACAGTGAAACATGTAAAATATCATGTATGAAACGAGTCACCAGTCCAGGTTCGATGCACGATACTGGATGCTTGGGGCTGGTGCACTGGGACGGCCCAGAGGGATGGTATGGGGAGGGAGGAGGGAGGAGGGTTCAGGATGGGGAACACGTGTATACCTGTGGCAGATTCATTTCAATATTTGGCAAAACCAATACAATATTGTAAAGTTTAAAAATAAAATAAAATTAAAAAAAAAAGAAAAAAAACACATAACTTTTTGCAACTACATGAGTTGATGGATGCTAACTAAACTTATTGTGGTAATTATTCACATATGTATATATATATACACACACACACATACGCACACACATACATGTATATACACACACATATATTTATTCCATAGGTCGCAAAGAATCAGACACGACTGAAGAAACTTAGCACATACACACGCATACACGTATATACATGTTAAGTCATTACATTGTACACCTTAAACTTATAGTGTTGATGTCAATTATATATCAATAAAATTGGGAGGAAAAAAGGCAAACGTTGTTGATTTGAACCAGATTGTTTACATAAGAACTTACGTGTTTTCAACAAATAATATCTTCTTGACATTTGGTTGTTTTGTTAGTTATCTATGTCTGCATGGTACAAATCACCCCTAGAGTGCAGCAGCCTAAGACAACAAACATGAGGCTGGGAAAGCTGGCGTGGCTTATCTGGGTGCACTGGTTCAGAGGCTGCAATCAAGCTGCTGGCAGGATGACAGGCTTATTTCCAAACCCACTCAGGTTGCAGTTAGAAGGTCTCAGTTTCTCCAGGAAAGCTTACAGCATTGCAGGTGACTTCACTCAGAGCAAGAGATCACAGGAGAGGCCATCACTGATGCCAGGTTCCAAGCTGCTCTCATGGAAAAATTCATATGACTAGGAGCTAATGTCAATGGCCAGCAGTCTGTGAAGCCACCTGAGGGCTCTTGGAAGCTTTCTCCCACAGAACCTTGTGATGACCAGTCCCTGCCAACATACTGATTGCAGCATTGTGAAAGACACAGAGCTAAGAACAAACATCATCCAAAGAACATTTGTATTGCTATATCACATGTTAAACAAAAAAAGACTATAAGGCAAAAAATATACCATAAACTAAGACAGGCCTGTCATAAATAGTAAAATAAAGGCTTAATTCACCTGGAAGACAAATAACTCCAAATTTCCATGCCCCTGTCTTACATAGCCTCATTAAATATAAAGCAAAATTTAATACAAATAGAAAGAAAGATGGGTAAATGCACAATTATAATGGGTCAAATTTATATACTTTTGTTAGTAATTGAGCAGACCAAAAATTAGCAGAGACATAAAAATGTTAAAACCATGTCATTAGCAAAACTGACCTAATGAAAATGTAGAGGATACCTCACAGAACAGTTGTTTCCAGGTATAGAAAGAACATTTTTTAAAATTCATATGTTGTGCCATTAATTTAGTCTGCACAGACTTCAAAGACTGAAATATATATATGTATATTTTTTTCTTTCAGCTTAATTACAGTATAAATGGAAAAACCCAACACTATGGACTCACCATTATGAATTTCACGTTCTAGAATACTATTCGTTTACTATTTGTTGTTGTTCAGTCACTTAGTCATGTCCGACTCTCGCAACCCCATGGTCTGCAGCAGTCCAGGCCTCCCTGTCCCTCACCATCTCCTGGAGTTTGCCCAAGTTCATATCCATTGTACTGGTGATGCCATCCAACCATCTCATTCTCTGACACCCTCTTCTCCTTCTGCCCTCAATCTTTCCCAGCATCAGGAACCTTCCCAATGAGTCAGCTGCTCATATCAGGTGACCACAATACTGGAGCTTCAGCTTCAGCATCAGTCCTTCCAATGAGTATTCTATTCTATATCTATTGTTTATTTTATATTTTCCTCTACTAGAGGTTAGAGATATTTAACTTTCGGGTTTCTGTCTACCTGCTTTTTATTTTTGTTGATGCATCCAACCCCAACCACCTACAACAGTGTCTGGAACATAGTGATATTCAATATATATTTGTTTGCATTGATGTTGATTGTTAGGGTCCAAAAGAGAAGTTAAATGTCACTTAGAAAAACACTCCTCCCCCCAATTCTTGGTTTTTTGAGTTATGGCTGAGCACCTAGTAACTGAGTGATTAAAGCAGGGGTACTGAGGAAGGAGTATGGTCTTCCAGGGGGCTTCCCTGGTGGTGGCTCAGCAATAAAGAATCCGACAGCCAATGCAGGAGATGCAGGCTTGATCCCTGCGCTGGGAAGAGTCCCTGGAGAAGGGAATGCCTACCCACTCCTGTATTCTCGTCTGGAGAATCCCATGGACAGAGGGGCCTGGCAGGATACAGTCCATGGAGTCACAAAGAATCAGATATGACTGAGCCACTAAACAACAACAGCATGGTCTTCCAGGCATAGTTGGATCAAGGGGAGAGGCAAGGGAGACGGCTGCAGAACACAATGGGGGCTAATGCAGAATTAGCAGTGAGGCACAAGGCAACCCTGAGGACAGCCTTGCTCAACTGAGGGCAGGGGCCATGGCTCCTCTGCCGCTTAAGCAGTTGAAGGGGTGTTGGTAAAAATGGAGGTTACACTCAATTATACATGACATTGTCTTTGCATATTTATTCTAATTTCTTTCTTGACTCTTTAGCTGTGTCTAATACACTTCAACTTCCATTGAATTCTTAATTTTACATTTGAAATTTTTCAGTTTTAGAACTGCCAATTTGTTCATGCTTAGTTTCCAATCATATGCACGAATTGTGTATTTTGTGTTTTATTTCCTTAAACATATTAAGCAAAGTTAACTTTTTCAATTTTTATTTTATATTAGACTATAGTTGATTTACAGTGTTGAGTATTTTCAGGTACACAGCAAAGTGATTCAATTATACATAAACATATCTATTTTTTTTTCAAATTGTTTTGCATTTAGGTTATTACAGAATATTGAGCAGAGTTTCCTGTGTTATACAGTAGGTCATTGTTGGTTGTCTATTTAAATAGAGTGTGTAGTGTGTGTATGTCAATCTCAAAGTTTTAGACAGTGTCTGATAACTATTATCTGAATCCCTTCTGATTCTGTTTCAATTTTCTTCCATCTTGCTTTTCTTTTTTTAATTTCATTCTTACATGGTTGGTTAGTTTTTACTGAGTGCCAAATATAAACAAAAACTTTTAAAGATAATTTGAAACCTGATATGATGTTATATTCCTCCAGACAGATGTAAATTCACTTTGGCAAATAAACTATCCTGGAATTTCTTAATTCAATTACAGATTAGATGATCTGTAGCTGGCTTCCAAACTTGAAGAAGAAGGTTCCATTTTGTTTTCATTCTTATGTTAAGGTCCTCATCCAAACTTGGAGTTCAGTACTTCCTTCCTTAGTGATCCTGAATTCCAACTTTTTTCTTAGCCTAATACATCCTGTTGAAAGTCCTTCTCATCTTCGTCTACACCCTTTGCACTTCTACCGCAATCAACTAATGCTCCTTGGGGACAAGTGTCCCCATATGTCAAATTCACCTTTTTTTCTTGGTCATGATGTTTGCTCCATAACTCTCTTTGCCTTTGTAGCCTGATACTTTCACATAGGATGCTTTTTAATAATTTGACCAGCTTTTTAAGTTTTTCTCAGTGGAAGAACTGGCACAAATGACAAATTCTTCCATCCCCAAGGGTGGAACCACATTCACTTGATCTTCTGGCACAATATCATTTCAAGGTTCTGGCACAAGCTCATGGAAATTATTGTGAATAAAATCACAGTTATTACTTGATATTTGACTCTTGTCTATTCTGATAGGTTGCTACTCAGAGAATACAATTTTAATTACACAAATAAAACATAAGACAGCTTCCATATGGAAGAACTTCTCAAACCTCTTGTACTTGACTAAGTTATCACAGGGCATCTGGAGTGGAGACTTGGTATTTAAAGTATACTAAGAAGTCTAGTCTTGACCATGTGTCTCCCATTTATTCTTCCTCGTCTCTCTGGGTTCTAACATCCTTTCTATTTATGCCTCAGAAACATGGAGGGCTAGTGTTATATCCGCCACATGGGTTCTCTCTTTTCCACTTGCCACCACCATCTTCAATGTCCCCTCTTATCTGTGTCTGACTCTTTACATAGTCCCATCTGGGATGACTGCAAGAGAACCTGGTTGGCACTCTTCAGCACGTAAGCATACAGGCTTATGGGCCAGACCATATTCTGTCTCATGACTTCCAGAAAGAGAATTTCTGATGTTGGCATGTAAGTTTCAGAAATTTGTCTGGGCATCACTTTCTACGTGGGAGTGTGCCTGCCTCTGTAAGTGTGTGATAGTGATTAAAATTTTTGACATTGATACTGATTAGGAGTACAAGGAAACTGGCAGAATGAACCCAAGAAATAATTTTATTTGTTTAGTTTGCACAAAATTATTACTAATTACTGTCATTTGCATGACCTACTTACCATTTATCCTTAATTACAATGTAGCAAAATAATAATTATGTGTGATTAAACATGTTTTAGATTTATTTTACTTTTTTAAAATATAAAAGGAGAAACTTTGCATATCAGCCTTAAAAATTTCCCAGTTTCTATAACATCTGGTGATTAAAAATGGATTCAAATTAAAAGTGATAACTCAAATTTTACCATTTTGGTTGCTTTTCTCACATGCAGGATATATTCTATGACCTTTCAAGTGGGAGCTTGATATGAGAAAAGAGCTTAGGAAGTCTGGGGTTGGCTATCACATCCATGAAATGACTTCAGCCTCTTGCAAATGCTCCCACTTCCCCTATATTTCTATGATTGCCTAAGAATGCCCCATGTATGTGCTCATAAATAAGCAAGATCAGTGCTTTGCTGGGCTCCACAGTCCTAGTCAGGGCTTATCCCTGGACTATGCCTGTACCCTGCTGACATAGCATCCTTTCCAAGTATCAGACCATGACCTCTGACATTGCCACCTTTCCCATCATATTATCTGCTGGAGTTTTATCAGACTCATCAGGGTAAGAGAATTCTGCTTGCACCCCCAGATGTTTTACAGAATTTTGGGGGGAAGGATTTGTTCATGTCTTAATTATAGCCTCCTTATTCTGCATAAGACTCTTACATGGAAGTACTGGGGAGCTGGACAAGTCTGAATGGTAGATACCATGCCATATTCATAATCACCTCTTTTCCCCTAATGATTACTTATTTGATGCATGTTAGTCTTTCCAATGGAGAAGGCAATGGCACCCCACTCCAGTACTCTTGCCTGGAAAATCCCATGGATGGCGAGGCCTGGTAGGCTGCAGTCCATGGGGTCGCTAAGAGTCAGACACAACTGAGCGACTTCCCTTTCACTTTTCACTTTTATGCATTGGAGAAGGAAATGGCAACCCACTCCAGTGTTCCTGCCTGGAGAATCCCAGGGACGGGGGAGCCTGGTGGGCTGCCGTCTATGGGGTCGCACAGAGTCGGACACTACTGAAGCGACTTAGCAGCAGCAGCAGTCTTTCCAAATTAAGCAAATATCATTGATCATGGGCTGTCATATCCTTTCCTCAGGTAGGCTCAGAAATGTTTGATCTCCATTGGTAAACATGGAAAATTCTAAATTCAAGATGAGGTTGCTGCTCTACTTCAGTAATTAACTGTATGATATGTGGCACCATGAAATTGTAGTACTGACAACCTGAAGTCTTTAGGAAAGCACTGTCTCTAAGTTTATATGAAACACTCCAAAGAATGGTTGCCAGTTCAGTTCTGTTCAGTTGCTCAATAGTGTCCGACTCTTGGCGACCCGATGAACCACAGCATGCCAGGCCTCCCTGTCCATCACCAACTCCCGAAGTTTACTCAAACCCATGTCCATAGAGTCAGTGATGCCATCTAACCATCGCATGCTCTGTCGTCCGCTTCTCCTCCTGCCTTCAATCTTCTCATCAGGTGGCCAAAATATTGGAGTTTCAGCTTCAACATCAGTCCTTCCAATGAACATCCAGGACTGATCTCCTTTTAGGATGGACTGGTTGGATCTCCTTGCAGTCCAAGGGACTCTCAACAGTCTTCTCCAGCACCACAGTTCAAAAGCATCAATTCTTCAGCACTCAGCTTTGTTTATAATCCAACTCTCACATCCATTCATGACCACTGGAAAAACCATAGCCTTGACTAGATGGACCTTTGTTGGCAAAGTAATGTTTCTGCTTTTTAATATGCTGTCTAGGTTGGTCATAACTTTTCTTCCAAGGAGTAAGCGTCTTAATTTCATGGCTGCAATCACCATCTGCAGTGATTTTGGAGCCCCAAAAAATAAAATCAGCCACTGTTTCCCCATCTATTTGCCTGAAGTGATGGGACTGAATGCCGTGATCTAGTTTTCTGAATGTTGAGCTTTAAGCCAAGTTTTTCACTCTCCTCTTTCACTTTCATCAAGAGGCTCTTTTAGTTCCTCTTCACTTTCTGCCATAAGGGTGGTGTCATCTGCATATCTGAGGTTATTGATATTGCTCCCAGAAATCTTGATTTCAGCTTGTGCTTCTTCCAGCCCAGCGTTTCTCATGATGTACTCTGCATATAAGTTAAATAAGCAGGGTGACAATATACACCTTGATGTACTCCTTTTCCTATTTGGAGCCAGTCTGTTGTTCCATGTCCAGTTCTAACTGTTGCTTCCTAATCTGCTTACAGGTTTCTCAAGAGGCAGGTCAGGTGGTCTGGTATTCCCATCTCTTTCAGAATTTTCCACAGTTTATTGTGATCCACAGAGTCAAAGGCTTTGGCATAGTCAATAATGCAGAAATAGATGTTTTTCTGGAACTCTCTTGCTTTTTTGATGATCCAGCGGATGTTGGCAATTTGATCTCTGGTTCCTCTGACTTTTTTAAAACCAGCTTGAACATCTGGAAGTTCACGTTTCATGTATTGCTGAAGCCTGGCTTGGAGAATTTTGACCATTACTTTACTAGAGTGTGAGATGAATGCAATTGTGCAGTAGTTTGAGCATTCTTTGGCATTGCTTTTCTTTGGGATTGGAATGAAAACTGAACTTTTCCAGTCCTGTGGCCACTGTTGAGTTTTCCAAATTTGCTGACTTACTGAGTGCAGCACTTTCATAGCATCATCTTTTAGGATTTGAAATAGCTCAACTGGAATTCCATCACCTCCAGTAGCTTTGTTCATAGTGATGCTTCCTAAGGCCCACTTGACTTCACATTCCAGGATGTCTGGTTCTAGGTGAGTGATCACACCATTGTGATTATCTGGGTCATGAAGATCTTTTTTGTATAGTTCTTCTGTGTGCTCTTGCCACCTCTTCTTAATATCTTCTGCTTCTGTTAGGTCCCTACCATTTCTGTCCTTTATCAAGCCCATCTTTGCATGAAATGTTCCCTTGGTATCTCTACTTTTCTTGAAGAGAACTCTAGTCTTTCCTATTCTATTGTTTTCCTCTATTTCCTTGCATTGATCACTGAGGAAGGCTTTCTTATCTCTCCTTGCTATTCTTTGGAACTCTGCATTCAAATGGGTATACCTTTCCTTTTCTCCTTTGCTTTTCATTTGTCCTCTTTTGACAGCTATGGGTGCCAGAGGCAAGGTATATATTTGCCATATTGTGCCATAATCAGTAGAGTGTACACAAGATCAAAGTGCATTTGAGTTGCATGTTTTAATTCATATACTAGTAAGAATTTGTGCTAACACATGAGATCACAAAGCACATCTTGTTGTTTGTTTTTAACTGCTATAACCATGAACCCAGTATACGATGGGTCCTCAGTAGGTTCTAGTTAAAGATGAAATTAGAAAAAATGAGCTTCCCATTTGGGATGAACTTTCTAGCTTTATTAATGTTTTCAGATGGTAATTTAAAAATCTTTAAATCAGAAATGCTGGAAAATGTCTTTTTTGGTCAGGTCTGTCACTGAGAGAGGGTTTAGGATCTGTCCCACAGTGTATCTGGTTCAGTGACAGGGGTAATTCTTAGAGCAGCTGACACAATGATAATTATTTCTGTAAAAATCTTTTCTGTTCAAAGTTCTGGAATAAGTACATTTAAGCAATATACATTTTTTCCTGAGTAAAATCCAAATTGCCCTTCAAAGCTAACTTTAAAAATGCCCCAAAAAGGACCAATCTTCTAAATGCATAGCACTTTTTGAAAACTGTGATGGCAGACTGAAATGATATCAAAATTTACTTGACAACATATAGGAAGCAAGTGTTATGTTATAAAAATTGAATTTTCCCTTGGCTTTGTAAGGTATGCCTGACAAATAAAAATTGCATATATTTAAGCTATACAATGTGTTGTTATGATATATGTATATACTGTGAAATGATTATCACAGTCAAGTTAATTAACATATCTACCTCCTCGCATGGTCATCTTTGTGTGTGTGCATAGTGAGAACACTTAAGATTTAATCTTTTAGCAAATTTCAAGTATACAATACAGTTTTATTGACGTAGTTACCAAGCTGTACATTAGATCTCCAAAACTCATTCATCCTGCACAAGTAAAACTTTATCCTTTAACCTGCATCTTCCAATTTCCCCAACTCTCAGTCCCTAACAACTACCATCCTATTCTGAGTTCTGTTGTTTTAGATTTTACATGTAAGTGAATGGCTTATTTCTCTCTGTGTCTGGCTTATTTCATTTTGTATGATATCCTCCATGTTGTTGCAAAAGGCAAGAATTCTTTCTTTTTGAGGCTGAATAATATTCTATTATATACCATATATTACATATATTGTATAGTATATGTTTAATAATATGCTATTTTATATACATAAATATATATATTTATATTTTATATAAATAATTTTTTATTTTATATATATTATATATATTTTAAATATTTTTATATTGATATTTTATATATATATAATATACCACATTTTATTTATCCATTGATACAATTTGGGTTTAGAATGATTGAACTTTACAGGTATTTTCCAGGACATTTTGCATGCACTGATAAAGTGGTGAAAAGAAGAGAGAATTCTCGAATAAATGCAAATCTCCTGTCTATTTAGGTCAGTGTTAGCTCCACTGAAGTTATTGATATAACTGTGATGAAAAAATTCCAAGATCATAATTTAATCCTACTGCAAATTTAAAAAAATTTCTTCCCTTGCAGGAAATTACAGCAGAATATTAGGAATTGGCATAAATCAATTCATTTGCTCTAAATATTGTTGATAGTTACCAGGACACAGCATAGCTTTATGAATTAGATTATTAAACTTTTCCTTGGGCCAGATTAATTTAATATTTTAGTATTTGAGAGATTTTCAATCTTTGATGATCTGCCAACTCTGTTGGAGAGATACTTCATACTTTTTGGTATTTCTCCATAGTGATGTCAGTTCTCATGGCTGTACAGATAATGTTAGATGTCTTTGAATTTTCTGGAGAAGACTCTTGAGAGCACCTTGGACAGCAAGGAGATCAAACCAGTCAATCCTAATGGAAGACAACACTGAATATTCATTGGAAGGACTGATGCTACAGCTGAAGCTCCAATAATTCACCTGATGTGAAGAGCCGACCCTTTGGAAAAGACTCTGATGCTAGGAAAGATTGAGGGCAGGAGAAGAAGGGGACAACAGAGGAAGAGATGGTTGAATGGCATCATTGACTCAATGGACATGGTTTTAAGCAAACTTCGGGAGATAGTAAAGGACAGGGAAGCTGGAAGTGCTGCACCCCATGGTATTGCAAAGAGTCAGACATGACTTAGTTACTGAACAACAACAATCTTTATATATTTGGGAATATATTATAAGTTCCTTCTCACAGGATGTCATTTGATTCCATTTCCAAAAATACATATGTTGACTCTTCTTTGATATAGTGAAAATATCTCAAGTCATACATACCTGAGAAATCAAGAAATGAAATATGTAATGGTTTTTCTCTAAAAACTATCAACTCATAGACACCTTTCTTCTGTTGTTAAAAACAATATCATAAGGTCTAGTCAACTGATATAGGTCACAAAAAAACATCAAAATTTGATGATGCTTTAGATTACCTCCCAAAGAAAAAAAATATGGCCAGATCTGTTTACCCTCAAGTTTGCATAGTGCTTGCTCCAATTCTGAAGGAAGTGCAGACATCTGCCATCACCCCTGAGTCTTCAGAGAGATGCTAAAAATTCCCTGTGTCATTTTGTGCCTCTATTCTGCTTCTACTTGTTAGGCAGAAGTTCTGTAGAACAGCCTGGCATGAATGTACTTATTAAACCAGTGGTCTCTCAATTCCTAGCTACACATTAAAATCATCTACCAGGAAAGTGCTTACAAAACGGCAATTCCTAAATCCCATCTCAAGATAACTAAACAAGAATTGGTTGGAGGCAGAGCCTGAAAAGGGCTTTCTTGGTGGTTCAGTGGTAAAGAATCCACCTGCTAATGCAGGAGAAACAGCTTCGATGCCTGGGTCAGGAAAATCCTCTGGAGAAGGAAATGGCAACCCATTCCAGTATTCTTGCCAGGGAAATACCATGGACAGAGGAGCCAGGCAAGCTATAGTCCATAGGGTCGCAAAGAGTCAAACATGACTAAACAACAGCAGCAAGAGCAACTAATCAACAGCAACAACAACAAGAGCCTAAAGAATTAGAGTTTTTAATATCACCTTGAGTAATCCTCTTGTGGATACAAGAATGGGAATCCCTGCTTTAGGTGACACTATTCAGATGGGGAGGAATGATTATAGAGTTCCTCATGCCAGCTCTACATATTCTTATTTCCTGGCACTTTCCATTCCTTTGAATGAAGTGTGGCCACATCACAAGCTTTGGCCAGTGGGCTGTAAGTAATAAATAGTCAATGGGATACTTCTGAGTTCCATTAGCAAAAAGATTTGCTTAAATAACTCTAGCTACCTCATTTTTTGGTGCCAACTTTGAAAACTCCATTGAGACAGAAGAGCTGCAAAGTAGAAGCAATCTGGATCCCTGAGTTTCTGAATGGAGAACTGCCCTGGAGAGTGTTCTAGACTTTTCAAGAGATGAAAGAAAATGCTGTTGCATTAAACTACTAAGATGTCATTGTGTTATAGTTTTGTTAATCATGGAGCCTAGAACCTTATTATCCAAAGTGATTCCACACATGCAAAGCATTACCTAGGGTCTTGTTAGAAAGACAGATTCTCTGGCTTTATCCTAAAGCTACTGAATCCCAAGGAGATTTGTGTTCACATTAAGGTTTAAGAAACACTGCTTTAGCATATTCTGACTAATCCATTATCCTTTTGTGAAATATCCTGAAAGCAGAAGAATACCCAGAGGCAAAGACCAATCAGAAGAATCTCTGGTACAGAATTATTCATTCACCCATCCATCTATCCTTCTATCCAGGAATTAAGTAAGAATGTATTGGGTTGGCCAAAAAGTTCATTTGGGCTTTTCCATGAACTTTCTGGCCAACCTAATATTTAGGTTTAAGAGAATCATAAGCTTGAAATAAACAGACAGTCCAAGAAAAAAAAACATGTATACCTGTGGTGGATTCATTTTTATATTTGGCAAAACTAATACAATTATGTAAAGTTTAAAAATAAAATAAAATTAAAAAAAATAATAATAAATACAATTAACCAAATATTTGTTAAGAAGCTATATTCAAAGGCTCTGGAAGTATAATAGTGAGCAAGTCAGTTAGGGTTGTACTTAAAAGTTAAAAAGTTACAAACAACAAATATACCATGTTCATGGAAGAATCAATATAGTGAAAATGAGTATACTACCCAAAGCAATTTATAGACTCAATGCAATCCCTATCAAGATATCAATGGTATTTTTCAGAGAGCTAGAACAAATAATTTCACGATTTGTATGGAAATACAAAAAACCTCGAATAGCCAAAGCAATCTTGAAAAAGAAGAATAGAACTGGAGGAATCAACCTGCCTGACTTCAGGCTGTACTACAAAGCCACAGTCATCAAGACAGTATGGTACTGGCACAAAGACAGAAATATAGATCAATGGAACAAAATAGAAAGCCCAGAGATAAGTCCACGCACCTATGGACACCTTATCTTTGACAAAGCAGGCAAGAATATACAATGGGTTAAAGACAATCTCTTTAACAAGTGGTGCTGGAAAAACTGGTCAGCCACGTGTAAAAGAATGAAACTAGAACACTTGCTAACACCACACACAAAAATAAACTCAAAATGGATTAAAGATTTAAACGTAAGACCAGAAACTATAAAACTCCTAGAGGAAAACATAGGCAAAACACTCTCTGACATAAACTACAGCAAGATCCTCTATGACCCACCTCCCAGAATATTGGAAATAAAAACAAAAATAAACAAGTGGGACCTAATTAAAATTAAAAGCTTCTGCACAACAAAGGAAACTCTAAGCAGGGTGAAAAGACAGCCTTCAGAATGGGATAAAATAATAGCAAATGAAGCAATGGACAAAGAATTAATCTCAAAAATATATAAGCAACTCCTGCAGCTCAATTCCAGAATAAATGACCCAATCAAAAAGTGGGCCAAAGAACTAACTAGACATTTCTCTAAAGAAGACATACAGATGGCTAACAAACACAATAAAAGATGCTCAATATCACTATCAGAAAAACGCAAATCAAAACCACAATGAGGTACTATTTCACTCCAGTCAGAATGGCTGCTATCCAAAAGTCTACAAGCAATAAATGCTGAATAGGGTGTGGAGAAAACAGAACCTCTTACACTGTTGGTGGGAATGCAAACTAGTACAGCCACTGTGGAGAACAGTGTGGAGATTTCTTAAAAAATTGGAAATAGAACTGCCATATGACCCAGCAATCCCACTGCAGGGCATACACACCAAGGAAACCAGAATTGAAAGAGACACGTGTACCCCAATGTTCATTGCAGCACTGTTTATAATAGCCAGGACATGGAAGCAACCTAGATGTCCATCAGCAGACGAATGGATAAGAAAGCTGTGGTACATATACACAATGGAATGTTACTCAGCCATTAAAAAGAATACATTTGAATCAGTTCTAATGAGGTGGATGAAACTGGAGCCTTTTATACAGAGTGAAGTAAGCCAGAAAGAAAAACACCAATACAGTATACTAATGCATATATATGGAATTTAGAAAGATGGTAACAAAGAATTGATGCTTTTGAACTGTGGTGTTGGAGAACTCTGGAGAGTCCCTTGGACTGCAAGGAGATCCAACCAGTCCATTCTGAAGGAGATCAGCCCTGGGATTTCTTTGGAAGGAATGATGCTAAAGCTGAAACTCCAGTACTTTGGCCACCTCATGCGAAGAGTTGACTCATTGGAAAAGACTCTGATGCTGGGAGGGATTGGGGGCAGGAGAAGAAGGGGACGACAGAGGATGAGATGGCTAGATGGCATCACCGACTCGATGGATATGAGTCTGAGTGAACTCCGGGATTGGTGATGGACAGGGAGGCCTGGTGTGCTGCGATTCATGGGGTCACAAAGAGTTGGACATGACTGAACGACGGAACTGAACTGAAAGTTATTAAATCTGGCTGGAATACAGTGGAATTTGTGAAGGAGGATGAACAAAGAGCACGGATAGGTAAGCAAGGGCCTGGGTTCTGTACTCATACACACAAAGAAGAGCAAGAATAATTGTAAAGAGGATTAAAATAATCTTTCAGTGGTATGAATAAAGTTTGTATTCAGACCTTTCAAATCTTTGCTGTTGCTGTTGTTCAGTCGCTGAGTCATGTCTGACTCTTTGAGACCCCACAGACTGCAGCACACCAGCCTTCCATGTCCTTCACTATCTTCTGGAGTTTGCTCAAACTCATGTCCATCGAGTCAGTGATGCCACCCAACCATCTCGTCCTCTGTCACCCCTTTCTCCTCCTGCCCTCAATCTTTCCCAGCAACTGGGACTTTTCCAATGATTCAGCCCTTTGCATCAGTTGCAAGAACTCAAGCTGAGTTGGTCCACTGATGAAGATCAGTGAGTTCAGCAAAGATGTAAATACTATTTCATGCTCCTGCCTAGTTTTTTCCATTTCAGGTGTCAAGTAGAGAATGTTTCTAACTTTCCATTGACATCAAAGCATTCTGACCTACGCTTGCTGTCCTTACATCTGGTGAATTGGTAGAAAAGCACCTCTTTCTTCTGAAATCCTGAGGAGCTTTTCCCAAGACATGCATTAAATGGCATTTGAATATAGCACATATTGAAATGGAAATGGATGAATGCCTTATCAAACAAATTGGTCATTACTGTCTAGTCAAGGCTATGCTTTTTCCTGTGGTCATGTATGGATGTGAGAGTTGGACTGTGAAGAAGGCTGAGCGCCAAAGAATTGATGCTTTTGAACTGTGGTGCTGGAGAAGACTCTTGAGAGTCCCTTGGACTGCAAGGAGATCCAACCAGTCCATTCTGAAGGAGATCAGCCCTGGGATTTCTTTGGAGGGAATGATGCTGAAGCTGAAACTCCAGTACTTTGGCCCCCTCATGCGAAGAGTTGACTCACTGGAAAAGACTCTGATGCTGGGAGGGATTGGGGGCAGAAGGAGAAGGGGACGACAGAGGATGAGATGGCTGGATAGCATCACTGACTCGATGGACGTGAGTATGAGTGAACTCCGGGAGTTGGTGATGGACTGGGAGGCCTGGTGTGCTGTGATTCATGGGGTCGTGAAGAGTCAGACACGACTGAGCAACTGAACTGAACTGAAAGTTAAACTTATTTTACTTTGCCGACAGAGGTCCGTCCAGTCAAAGCTATGGTTTTTCCAGGAGTCATGTATGGATGTGAGAGCTGGACTATAAAGAAAGCTGAGCGCCGAAGAACTGATGCTTTTGAACTGTGGTGTTGGAGAAGACTCTTGAGAGTCCCTTGGACTGCAAGAAGATCCAAGCAGTCAATCCTAAAGGAAATCAGTCCTGTATATTCATTGGAAGGACTGATGCTGAAGCTGAAACTCCAATAATTTGGCCACCTGATGCAATGAACTGACTCACTGGAAAAGACCCTGATGCTGGGAAAGATTGAGGGCAGGAGGAGAAAGGGACGACAGGGGATGAGATGGCTGGATGGCATCACCGACTCGATGGACATGAGTTTGAGCAGGCTCCGGGAGTTGGTGATGGACAGGGAAGCCTGGTGTTCTTCAGTCCTTGGGGTCACAAAGAGTCAGACACAACTGAGTGACTGAACTGAACTAACCAAAAGGTAAACAGGATTATTTTGTCACCCATCTCCCAGTTGTGCTGTAGGAATAAGCAATGGATAGTTTATTTGCTTTTGTTTTATTCTTTGTGGTTTTATTTTAGAAATGTGTGAAGTTGCTGAAAAACATAAGTAGCCCACTTTCATTACAAATGGAAATGGAAAGTCTTTTACCAGTTCCCTTTATATTATTTTTCTTTAACCCTTACAATAAGCCTATGAAATAGACATTATTACTCCTATTTTTCAGATGAGAAAACTCTGAAAGGTTAGTTTACCTGCAATTACTTTTTTGAAAAGTGAAGAGAGTAAGGGTTAAATCCATTTTTAACTCTACAATTCTTAGTCACAGTATTATATCCATTGGATAATAATTTTTTGCCTAAGAGTATAAAGTGCTAGAATCCAAGTGCCAAAAAATTAAAATTCTGACTACACCACATGCTAGGCATGACCTTCAGCAATTCAAGGAACTCAGAGACCTTAGAGAACCTCTGGCTATTCTTCCATAAAATGAGGACAGTATGGTGCTTTTCCTTTAAGGAATGTCTTAATATTAGATGGAATAATCCATAGCACTTATTAAGTACTTAATGTATACTATTTTTATTTCCTATATGTGTTAGTCTCTCAGTCGTGTCCAACTCTTTGAGACCCCATGGACTGTACGCGGAAGTCTCTAGGCAAGAATACTAGAGTGGGTTGCCATTCCCTTCTCCAGGGCATCTTCCCAACCCAGGGACTGAACCCAGGTCTCCTACATTGCAGACACATTCTTTACCATCTGAGCTACCAGGAAAGCCCCTAAAGAATATTAAACTGGTTGAGCCTTTTCATGTTTTCAAGTATCTTTATGGTTTCTAAATTTGAGCACATAAAAAACCACAATTGAAATATCTGGCTGAAAACTTCTTGAGGCCAAATGCAAAACAAACTCTGATTTGCCAATGTTTACTCCCTACTTGAACCCACAACTGCTAATCTCATTTTAGACTTCCCCTAGGAGCTAACCCTTGCTAACAGCTTCCAGGTTTGAAGGTCTGACTGCAGTCTAATCACAGTGGAATGCTGCTTTCTGTCTCTGTTCATGGGACAATTTCCCTAAAGTATCCTTTTGCAATCAGATTAAATACCCTTGCTCCTAAAGGTAGTTGGATTACAGATTTTCCCACTGAAAATGATGATGTTGAAGAAAAGAAACATGTCTTAAATTGGTCACACTAGAGTTATAGATTTGAACTAAATATCCCTAAGTGAAGCTAAAAGAAACATTTGAATAAAGCTACAAATTGGAATCTTCCATGATGCTGATGATTATTGCTGAGAGGAGATAATTGTTTATTTGGATAGTTTATATTCTTATAACTTCTAAAATACATTTGAGGAAGTAAAATTAAAAATATGTCATTAGTGCTATTATATAAATATGTGTGTGTTGAGTCACTCAGTCATGTCTGACTCTTTGCGATCCCATGGACTGCAGCCCTCCAGGATCCCCCCGGATCTTCCCAGGCAAGAATACTGGAGTGGGTAGCCATTCCCTTCTCCAGGGGATCTGCCCAACCCAGGGATCTAAGCCAGGTTTCCCACACTGCAGGCAGATTCTTTACCATCTGAACCACAGAGAAACCCATACATATACATATATCTATAACTAATGCCAAAAATATTAAAGAAAGTAGAATTATTTATTGTACAGCCTTTCCTCTAGAACAGATTGTTTGGGTCACAAGTTGTCAGTGAAGAATCCTCTTTAAGATGATGTCTAATACTTCTTCTCATATGAGATTTCTACCCATAGACCAGCAAACTGCTCTATCACAGTTACAAAAGAAAAGTGAGAATTAATTTTTTAAATGGAAAAATGGAACTAGTGCTCACTCTGTAGGATTCTATGCTTCAATATAATCTTATGTTCATTTCAGAGCTGCTGAAAACTTGGCAGAGCAGAAAAGATTCTGATACTCTATTATATTGTAAAGCTACAGTGTTTGTGAGCTTGCCTAGTCTAAAAAATTATGGGCACTTCAAATAAAAGAACTATTGAGAGGACTAGGCAGTAAATGTGGTTTTCAGATTTATTTTTCAGGGAAAATATGCCTCTTCAACTGAAGTTGAATCTCTTCACTGCATCAGGAAAAATGTTCTGACTTAGCTCTATGTTCAGTGTAGATAAGTTAAATTATATTCTGCAGTCCCTATCCCTAAGATGCATTGTTAGATTGTGGTTTATGGAACTGTTCTGATTTCTGACCTATTATGAATAATTACACACCAATGCAAGGCTATTTTTACTTAATCATTTTCAGATTCCTCCCCTCATCTCTCCATTTCTAGGAATACACATATATTAAAATAATAACTACCTACTAAGACAATCACCCTAGAGTGAAAAGTGGGGAGGAGGCGAGAGTAGTGGGGTCATTTTAACATTTTCTGCCAGTGTAAGAAATAGCAAAGAGAGGAAAGATTACATAAATCAGGATGGCTGGGAGACCAGTCTGATGCAGCGAAGTATGCCTGTCTCTCTATATCCAGAGACACATCTACTTATCCTCCTGGTTCATCTCCTCTTCCGTCATTTATTCTCTTGTTCAGTCACTAAGTCATGTCCGACTCTTTTGCAACCCCATGGATGGTAGCCTGCCAGGCTCCCCTGTCCATGGGGTTCTCCAGGCAAGAATACTGGAGTGCATTTGCCATTGCCTTCTCCAGGGGATCTTCCCAACCCAGGGATCAAACCCACATTTCCTGCATTGGCAGGCAGATTCTTTACCGCTGAACCACCAGGAAAGCCTATATATTCCCTAGTGTGTTCAAACTATCAATGACCTTACTGATAACAGTTCAGAAATAGGACCTGGGTCTGTCAAATATACTCAAAAGCTGCACAACTGCATCCATTATATCTCCACAACTGAGAGCCACCAGGGCACAGAGAAGGACTCGATGAGTGCATTGATCTGTCACAATTCTAAGATTTGTAGATGTTACGAAAATTGAATTTGATAGAGCCTCAAAAGCACACATTTAATTTCTGGATAATATGTGAAGTTGGTTTAAAGTAGAGGATATTTCAGTATAGTGAACGTTTGAAGGTGGGCAAATCAAGTCACTGACAAAAGAGGTGAGCTTTTCAACCTTTTCCAAATTTTAGTTTCCTGCCTGGTGCTGTCAGCTTAGGCATCAAAGCCAGAGAGCAGCCTGATTTGAATTGCTTTGTGTTGTTTGTAGCATAGTGGGGTCTGTACAGATATTTTGATAGCATTTTTTTAACATTAATTTGGCACTTAATAGTGTTTCTAAAAATAACAATTAAATACATAACCAATTTTAAAATGTTGATTTAATTTAGCTTTAAAATATGTTTATATATATACACATATATAAAATATTATATATAGGATATATATATGATACATACTTTTATACTTTTATTTCAATGTAACAGATCTACATTTGAAGGCACTATTACCATTTTAGCAATACATTGTTAGTGGCGTAAATGATAGGAAAGAAAGATGAATTAGGCATGTTCTTTGGCATATTACTAGGAAGATTTTGAAAATTATCTAAATGTCCCCAACTTGCAAAACTCTGCCTAAAAAGACTTAACTTTATATATATAGATTATTGCGACCTATTTGTGTAAAGGTACCCCCACCAACGTACAAGCGTTTTTGGAGAATTTCTAAGCCACACATTTGTTCTGAAACAAACCCCTCAATTCACATTTTCATTTCTGTTCTGTTGTAATGCTGGTTACCTTTAGCAGCCTGGCACTCAGTCACAGCTTATCTGAGAGACGTGACACGCTCTCCAGCGTCCAAGTATTTACTCCAAGGTCAAGTAAATATTTGCCTAGTCAACCTTTTTCCTTCTTAAAATTTCAATCTCATGTAACCTTAATTCAAGGATGATGATTAAATTGGAATGTTTTGTACTGTGAAGAAGCCATGTGGCATACTCATTCATTTCTCTCTCTCTCCATATATACGCACATATATATATATATACACAAACATATATAGTTTCTGTATTTATAACTTCTATATACAATTTACATACATAAATATTTATAGCGTATATACAAAATATGTGTGTATATAAATGAAAAAATGAATACATATAGTTTGTATATAATTTAAAATATATATTGTAGACAGATTCTTTCTATATGTATAGCTTCTAGCATGCTAGAGCGAAGAGGGGCAAGGCAGTAAGACATGATTATGTGCTCAAGGAGCACAGGTCATGAAGGGACTGCAGATAAACATAAATGACCATGATATCAATAGAAAGACTACTTTGTGTAAGGAATACAAATAAAATTATATGGATATCAGAATCAGGAGAAATTACTTCCAGCTGAAGGACTCATAGATAAGGTGACAGAATAATTTATTATATAAACTTGCACACTTTTAGGAATGAAAGGGAGAGCATCCACGATAATGCCAGGAAAAGAGGAGTTAACTAAGGCTGTTGCAGGCAAACCCGGAGAGATGAGTCACCTTGGAGGGAGCATGTTAGGAAAGAGATATCGTTTCATTTAAAGACTGAAAAATGGCTAGAAGCTCAGCAAACAGAATAGGGCAAGGGTCACATAGAAGCAACAGTAAAAGCAAAGTCATAGACGTGATTTTTAGAATATGGATTTTTTTTTAAAGTCAAAGATGATAAATTTATATACTGAAAGAACCAACAAATATAGGTGCTATTTGGGGACCTTAGAAGGAATCAGTTGCCATGATCAAACTAGGTAATTCAATAAAGTGACTATTTACAGACATGCACACAGGTTTACAAAACAAATTTTCCACACCAACACCAATTCTAAGCCTGAAGTGGCAAAGGGAATTGGGAGTTTCTGGAACCTGATGAGGGTTGTTTGATAGGACCTGTGACTTTCAGTAAGGACCATCACCACTTGCAGTGACCTAGAATAGAGAGGATGCTACTGGAACAAATACCCCAAGTCACTCCCCTCACACCCACGGAGCTCTTGCTGTTACATTTCACTGGCCAAATCTAAATGAAAGCCAGCAGGTAAGAGAACTGTTGAAACCATACTGTCCATCTACCTGGGACACAATGCAGAGTGGAGAAGGGTGGGGAATGGATTTAGAGGTGCAAGGAGAACATATCTAAAATAGATACAACCAGAATCAAGTTCACCGATTCATGCTGAGGTTTGACAGAAAACAACAAAATTCTGTAAAGCAATTATCCTTCAATTAAAAATTAATTAATTAAAAAAAAATAAGGGAGAAGTTGAAAAGCTGATTTTGAATATAGATAGATCCAGGAGTGGAAAGAAAATATAGAACCGAACTTTGGGAAAGATCAAAATTCTTTTGGAACCAACTAAATAATATCCAGGAGATAGAAAAGAACAGGGAAGCTTGGTGTGCTGCAGTATATGGGGTCGCAAAGAGTTGGACATGACTTAGTGACTGGACAACAACAAATAATATCGACATTAATACATTTGCTAATGTATTAATAAATACAAGAGGTTTCTTCTACCTCTTGAGGTGTGCACTGATTTTCTATGGTATAATGTTTTTATATAATGTTTGTAATGGTGACTTCAATACTTACTAGTTCAAACAGATTTGTGTAGCTCCTTCATTTGTATGTATCAATGAATGAATGTATATAAAACATAAACACCTCCTGAAAAAATGAAAATTTAAAGTCTTTCTCCTAAGATAGATTCTTTCTCCTAAGAATCAATGATTCTTGCTCAAATCCACTGTCATGCCCTGAGGGAATTTTCAATTAGAACAACTTGAAAAAAGTCCTATAAACCTGTAAGTCGTAAGAATGAAATGACCAACACATTTTACTCATGGTATTATTTTGGATCCTAGTATAGCTAAAATGGTTTTAACAAGTAAGCTCTGTCTTTGTATCCTATACCTGGATTTTTGACTTATTTATTTTTGTTACCATTCTGCCTAGCTCTTATTCCCCCTTGTGCCTATTATCCTTTTTCCTTACAATCCCTAGTGTTTCAGTTTGTTGACTCACTAACATATGTTAGACTTTCTGGAGGCCAAAATTTGTGTTGCTAATTTTAAGTATCATTTATGTTTTGCTGTGTTTTGAGCCCCATTTCATATTAGTACAGTTTGTTTTTAATGTAACTTCTCATTCTTATCCCCCAGTAATAGCTGCTCAACTAGATTATCAGCTATTCTCTTTTATCATTCCTATTTAATTTATTGCATTTATTACAGACTGGACTTCATTTATATGCAACTGAAACAGGTTTAGTTCTAGAATCCAGCTCCTATCAGCTGTCAAAGCATGCTACAATTACCTGGACCATACCTTCTTTCTTTACCACTTCTCTGAAACAATGCTGGCAGAATGCACTGCTGATTACCTAAATGTCTAATCCAATGCATACTTCTCAGTACTCATCCTATTTGAACATTTGCTATTTGTGATACCTTTTTTTCTTCTTAAATATATCCTTTCATTTCTGAGACACTAATCTCCCTTACTGGAGCTTCCCTAATGGTTCAGTGGGTAAGAATCTGCTTGCAATACAGGAGACACAGGAGATGTGGGTTTGATCCCAGGGTTGGTAACATCCCTTGGAAGAGGAAATGGCAACCAACTCCAATAGTCTTGCCTGGAAAATTCCATGGACAGGGGAGCCTAGTGGGCTGCTGTCCATGGGGTCACAAAGAACTGAACACAACCAGGCACAAGCACAGATGGACAGGATCTCCCTTAGGACTTCCCTTATTCTTTATTCTTTCTTCTCCCTCTCTTTTGCTGACTCTTTCTCTGCTATGGCAGACTGTCTCCAGGATGATTATCAATGACCCTTGCCCTCTGGTACTTACACTGAATAAATACTCCGTGTTTGTCCTGTCTGTCCTTCCACACTGAGTAGGGCTGACCTAGCTAGTCAACTATAAAGGATATTGCAGAAGCAGTCATGTGTGACTTCTACAGCTAAGTCACAGAAGACAGTGCCATTTCCACCTCACTCTCTAGGACCACCTGCTTTCAAGAAGCCAACTGACAATTCAGAACACAGTTATTAAAGAAGTTAAAAAGGTAAAAAAGTGGAGTTTTATGCATCTACATGTCCTGGAAAAAAACCTGAAATCAATATGCATTAAAGAGCAAAGGACCTTTATATTTATTTGAGATATCAAAGAGGGTAAGACCTTTGAAGTAGGGCAAACTAGAAATAGGTTAGTCTTGAATGCATCAAGTTGATCTACTTGTATTCTTTGCCTACCAGAAGAAAATATATCCCCTCTGGAGGAAAACAGCACCAGTGAGAGCCTCGACCATTTTTTCGGACATTATGTCTAGGAGTCCAAAAAAAGTAGATATGCCAAGAAACACGATCAATTAATAAAAACCAAGGGAAAAAAGGAAGTATAAAAAATTTAAAAAGTATAAACTTGATTAAAATGTTTTTAAAAACAGAAAATATAGGATATCTCACTGTAAAGCAGGAATTTATGAAAAATTATCAGATAAAAATTCAAGAATGGATGGAACTTCCTTGGCGGTCCAGTGGTAAAGAAACCACCTTGCAAAGCAGGGGACGTGGTTTCGACCCCTGGCTGGGAAATTAAGATCCCATGTGTCATGGGGCAACTGAGCTTGTGCACGACTACAGAGGCTGAGCACCGCAACTGGGGAGTTCGCCTGCTGCAACTGAAAAATCCCACATGACGTAACAAAGATCCCACACGCTACAACTAAGACCGGGGGTGCCCACCTAGGTAGATAAATAGATTTTTTTTTAAGTTAAAGAATTGAAAACATAATTTAATATATGAGTTTTGAAACAGATTAGAAACTGAAAAGAGAATATCAATGAACTACAAGTTAGGTCAGTTCAAATTAAAAGAACATTGAACAGAGCATACAGACACGTGGGACACGGTGAAAAACTCTTAACATGTGTAATTGGAATTTCAGAAGAAAAAAAGGAGAAAAATTTCAGGAGAAAGATGAGAGAAGAGAACAGAAGTAATATTAGAAAACTTAATGGTTGAGAATTTTCCAAAACTAATTAAAAATAATCAAACACTGATACAAACCTAAGGAAGGATAAATAAAAACAACCACATTTTGGCAAGCTTAGTAAAATTGCCGAAAACAAATGAGAAAGAGAACATCATAAGGGCAGCTGGAGGAAATAACACATTATTTTAATACATGAGACACATCCAAGATGATAAAAATCAGAAGACAAAAAGAAAATAATTTCCTTGCAAAACATCTTTCAAAAATGAAGGGAAAAAATATAAAGATGCTTTCATAAAGCAAAAACCAAAAGATTCAGCGTCAGCAAGCTGACGCTGAAAGAAATGCTAAGAGCAGCTCTCCAGTCAGAAGACAAACGGCCCTTGGAGGAACCGTAATAATTTAGGGAAGAGTGAGACATACCGGAAGGTTCATGTCTTTCCTAAGACACTTTTGAGGAGTCCAGGTGAGATGTTTTGTAGAATATTCCTCAGTTGGGATTTATTTGATGTTTTCTCATGCTTAGACTGGGATCATGAGTTTTGGGGAGGAAAACAACAGAAGTCGAGTGCTATTTTCATTACACTAAATCAATGGTATATTCCGTTCACTACTTATTAATGTTGATGTGAAATTTGGTCACGTGGCTGAGATAGCTTTTGTCAGGTTTCCCCACTGTAAAGTTACTCTTTCCCCCCCCTTTTCATACTGAAATCTTTGGAAGGAAGTAACTATGGACAATGCACACTTAAGTAGTAGGAAGTCATGTTCCAACTCCTTGAGGGCAACATATTTACATAAATTATTTGGAATTCTTAAGCATGGGTTGGAGAAGGAAATGACAGCCCACTCCAGTGTTCTTGCCTGGAGAATCCTGTGGACAGAGAGGCCTGGTAGACTACAGTCCATGGGGCCGCAAGGGGTCGGACACGACTGAGCGACTGAGCACAAGCATGGGTCATTTGTCTCTTCTCCCTCATCTATATTAACTTATTTAACCATTCATTTATGCTAGGATGGACTCAATGAATATTTATTTTATACTTTGGATTATAATTTAATAAAAATGATGCTGTTGCTTGAATCATTCCAGCTTTGGCTACAGAGCTTTTTCACTTGACTCTGTTGTAAGTTTTGTCTTTCCTAAATGTCATATATTGGAATCATACAGGCCATAGACTTTTTAGACTGTTTTCTTTCACTTAACAAGTGCATTTTAGGTTTTCCCATGTCTTTTCATGGTTTGATAATAGATCACTTCCTTTTATTGTTGAATACTATTCCACTGTATGGATACTGCTGTTGTTGCTCAGTTGCTAAGTCATGTCTGACTCTTTGTAACCCCATGGACTGCAGCACGCAAGGCTCCGCTGTTCTTCAGTCTCTGGGAGTTTGCTCAAATTCATGTCCATTGAGTTGGTGATGTTATCTAACCATCTCATCTGCTGCCCGCTTCTCCTCCTGCCCTCAATCTTTCCCAGAATCAGGGGCTTTTCCAATGATTCAGCTCTTTGCATCAGATGGCCAAAGGACTGGAGCTTCAGTTTCAGCGTCAGTCCTTCGAATGAATATTCAGGTTGATTTCCTTTAGGGTTAACTTGTTTGATTTGTATGGTCTGTATGGATATAACAGTTTGTTTATCCATTTACCTGTTGAAAGACATCGGGTTGCTTCTGTCTTGGCAATTATGAATAAAGCTGCTATGAACATTTCTATGCAGGTATTTATATGGGCCTCAGTTTTCAAATCAAATGGGTAAATACTAAGAGCATAATTGTTAGGTTATATGGTTTAGACTATGTTTAGCTTTGTATAAAACTATCAAACTGTCTTCCAAAATGGCTGTACCATTTTTCATTACTACCAGCAATGAATGTGAGTTTCTTTTGTTCTACATCAAAAATCTGTATTGTCATTTTTTTTGCTTCAGCCAACCTAAGAAGTATGTAATAACATCTCATTGTTGTCTTGATATGCAATTATCTGATGACAAATAATGCCCAGCGTATTTTTAATATGCTTATTTACCATGTCTATATCTTTTTTGATGAGATGCTTGTTGGGCCGTATATGCATGACCTTCTAGAGTCATAGATATGAATATGTAGGACTTTTCAAAGCCCTCTATAGACACTACATTGTTCAGAGTTTTCTTTACAGCTTGTTGATTAGCTTGTTGCTTTCCCCAGCTATTTTCCACTGCCTTGGGTAGTCATGATGTTAATTAATTGCCTCTGATCTTTTTTGACAAACAGCCCTTGGTAAAAGAAGGTTAGCACTAAGCAAGCTCCGAATCAGTTCAAATAAAGTCTGCCTTGGAAATGTGGTCTACCACTGAACCACCAGACATGTCAAATGACAATAGTTCTCTGGGACTGGGATTTTGAAGGAACTTCAACTCCATTCTGCCTCTTTCAATGACTCCAGCTGATTTCTTTTCATTGTGACTGGGGGCTGTTGGTTTTTGAGGCTATTGTGCAGTTAGGAAATGAAAGAAATAGAGCAAACTAAAATGCCATAAATCTCACTTTTGTTACAGAGATTCAGCTGCTTTTCTTGAATAAATTCTCCCTGGACTGCTATTATTCCAGCCTCTGTTTAATTCTTGGAGTTCTTACAAAGTTGTCTCTAACAAGTTTTCTAACTGTTCTTACTGCTTTCGTGAACGAGAGGGGTTTTGAGGGTCCTCACTCCACTATTTTCACTGAGGTTTCACTTGCTTGTTATTTTAGGCTTTAATTTAATTTTGCTGTAGATTTTGCCAGCTTCAGTATCAAAACCCTGTCCAACTTTGATCTTAGAACTTTTTCTGAGACAGCAAGAGTGAATGAATACCTGCTGCAATTGCACAGTTACTTCTCAACTAAACTATTTGAAGTACATTAGCCTGCTCTATACAGTCTGCCAGCATATTGTGCTATAAACTTGATTGATCAGCATGTTATTCTCAGATTGTGGAAGCCTTCTTAAATAATTTATGAGACATAGAGCCATCTTTCAACGAAAGCTCTTTACTTATGCTCTCAATGCAGCTACAGGGCATATTCCAGTTCCATAGTATAAAAATTGGCCTTTTCTAATGACAACAACGTGTTTATGACCATGAGGAAGTTAATAATTATCGTAATTTTCAAAAGCAACCTATTATTTTTCTCTTGTCTCAAATTTGCCATCTGACTCAGATTCCAAGAGAAAATTCAGCGAAAGTTTGGTTTCTAGATTCTAATTGAGAGCACGTGATCCTATGCACTAAAGTGTCATGAATGCAGGATAGAGTAGCAGTGAAGAGCATGGACTCTGAAGTTGAAGTGCCCAAGACTGAATATTGACTAGGGTTGCATCTACCACTGTTTTTGTGGTGTGTCTTTGGGCGAGTTTCTGAAAGTCAGATGACCTCTGTCTTCTCAAATCAGCATGTCGTCAATGATTTCTGTGGGTTTCCTTCTCTTTATATCATGTCTGCAGCAGAAAGCCAGCGCGACCGCAGGGATCTCTTCATTTGTTACATTTTCTTGGGGATAATAGTCCTGTAAGAGTAAAGGTAAAGTGGAAGTTGCTCAGTCATGTCTCTTTGTGACCCCATGTGGCTAGAGAAGGGACAGTTGATATAACCTGTTCCACCAATGCAGGCCCCAAGCACTTTTTCTTCTCTGTAGAGCTGATACAATCTCCAGCTCTGGGGTGGATTCTAGAGAGAATGCTCCTAATCTTGGCAATTTATTGCCCACTTCCATGAACACTGCATTTTTGGTCATCTATATCCCCTGTTATGCTCTAGGTATGGTGAGGATGATATTTATTTTATTGTTTCTTGTGTGTTTTGCAAGAGAATCTATGGAAACACTAAATTTTAGACAGCTTCCATTATCCTGTGGCAAGTTGAAAGGTATCTGTTATTTCTTCATCTCCTTATTTCTGGGTTACTTTACTTATCTTTATTTGAAAAATAAAATTTTTAAAAATTTTCAACATTTCTAAATCAGTATACGTCTCTTTCATACAAGGTAGGATTGGATTCTACTTTGAAAGAAAATTTAAAATATTCTTCTTCCAATTAGATTAAGCCCGATATCCTTGATTGGTTCAACAGTAAGTTTGGTTCCTGTCCTGCCTTTTATCTAAAGCTTCATCTACTTTTTCACTATGTGGACTCTTTCCCTTTTTTATTGTTGCTTTTCTTATACTTAGTTTATATTTGTATATATAAAGGGCTGACCTTTACACTTTTATCTTCTTATGAAGTAGAAAATCTCTCTCTTCGTGAAGTCGTATATAACTTCTCTCTCTCCATTCCTCTACCATTCAGCCTTACTCAACAGCATTATCTCTCTGTGTTTACCTTGCTATCCTAATGTGCTTATGCTCTTACTTCTTAGTTCTCAGCTTTAAACAATATACCTTGACTTTCAACATTCTACCTTTTCTCCACTCATCACGCCATATCTATTCCCTGTCATTTCTATGCTGTCAGAAGATTTAATAAACCATTCTGCTACATTTACCTCAATTTTTTAGTCAAAATTCTACTCTTCAGGTATTCATTATTCATTCATTACTCCTTTAAGGAGTTTTTCCTATAACTCCTTGAATGGATGATAATTGTGCTCTAGTAAATACTTCACGAAGAGTGCATGAATACAATATTCTCCAATATTCTAAATATTCACAATAATCAATAGCCTTTATGCTAGACAGTTTGAGTGTGTAAAATATCCTTGGTTCACATTTTTCCCCTTATGGATCTTGAATATCTTTTTTCTAATTAAGAATTTTATTGTGAAATAGATATCATCTAACATGAAACATTGTGAAACGGTATTTTGCTTGCAACAGATTCTGAATATTTGTCTGGATATTCAAAGAATATCTTCTTTACAATGACATTTCAATAATTTTAATAAGATATAGCTTAGTGTTCACAACATTTCTGGCCATATTTATCACCTGCCAGAATGCTACACTGATTTTTATCCTCTTTCTTATGGTGTCTTTAGACACAGTTCAGTTCAGTCGCTCAGTCATGTCCGACTCTTTGCGACCCCATGAACCTCAGCACACCAGGTCTCCCTGTCTATCACCAACTACTGGAGTTTACCCAGACCCATGTCCATTGAGTTGGTGATGCCATCCAACCATCTCATCCTCTGTCGTCCCCTTCTCCTCCTGCCTTCAATCTTTTCCAGCATCAGGGTTTTTTCAAATGAGTCAGCTCTTCTCAGCAGGTGGCCAAAGTATTAGAGTTTCAGCTTCAACATCAATCCCTCCAATGAATACCCAGGACTGATCTCCTTTAGGATGGGCTGGTTGGATCTCCTTGCAGTCCAAGGGACACTCAGGAGTCTTCTCCAACACCACAGTTCAAAAGCATCAATTCTTTGGCACTCAGCCTTCTTTATAGTCCAACTCTCACATCCATACATGACCACTGGAAAAACCATAGCTTTGACTAGATAGACCTTCGTTGGCAAAGTCATGTCTCTCCTTTTTAATATGCTGTCTAGGTTGTCATAACTTTCCTTCCAAGGAGTAAGCGTCTTTTAATTTCATGGCTGCAATCACCATCTGCAGTGATTTTGGAGCCCAGAAAAATAAAGTCAGCCACTGTGTCTACTGTTTTCCCATCTATTTCCCATGAAGTGATGGGACCAGATGCCATGATCTTTGTTTTCTGAATGTTGAGCTTTAAGCCAACTTTTTCACTCTCCTCTTTCACTTTCATCAAGAGGCTCTTTAGTTCCTCTTCACTTTCTGCCTTAAGGGTGGTGTCATCTGCATATCTGAGGTTACTGATATTTCTCCTGGCCATCTTGATTCCAGCTTGTGCTTCTTCCAGTCCAGCGTTTCTCATGATGTACTCTGCATATAAGTTAAATAAGCAGGGTGACAGTATACAGCCTTGATGTACTCCTTTTTCTATTTGGAACCAGTCTGTTGTTTCATGTCCAGTTCTAACTGTTGCTTCCTGACCTGCATACAGGTTTCTCAAAAGGCAGGTCAGGTGGTCTGGTATTCCCATCTCTTTCAGAATTTTCCACAGTTTATTGTGATCCACACAGTCAAAGGCTTTGACATAGTCAATAAAGCAGAAATAGATGTTTTTCTGGAACTCTCTTGCTTTTTCCATGATCCAGCAGATGTTGGCAATTTGATCTCTGGTTCCTCTGCCTTTTCTAAAACCAGCTTGAACAGGATAACCAAATTTCTTTTCCATTATTCATATTCAAATTAGATGGATTCTTCTGAACTAGAGGCAAGAGTTCTCTAGAAAATGAGGGTGGCTCTTTTCAAAGATTCAAGGGTCAAAAAATCCTGTATCTGTTGTTTCTTTAAAATATGGTTCTTGCAAGTCATATGAATATGACTCTGGCTGCCTCTGCTCTGGTCCTTACATCCCACCTTATTTCAGGAGGGTTTCTGCCTCTTGCCCTTTTTACAGATTTCTCCATATAAATCATCTTCCAGTGAGGCATACCCACATTTAGCTGTCATGGTATGCTGGTATTTGCTGACATCTGCCACCTCTATTGGGCTTCCCTGGTGGTTCAGTGGTAGAGAATCTGCCTGCCAATGCAGGAGACACAGGTTCAATTCCTGGGTCAGGGAGATCCCCTGGACAAGGAAACGGCAACCCACTCTAGTATTCTTGCCTGGAGAAATCCATGGACAGAGGAGCCTGACAGGCTACTATCTATGGAGCTGCAAAAGAGTCAGACACAATTTAGTGACTAAAAAACAACAATAATACATCTCTATAAAAGCAAGAGAGTTCCAGAAAAACATCTATTTCTGCTTTATTGACTATGCCAAAGCCTTTGACTGTGAGGATCACAATAAACTGTGGAAAATTCTGAAAGAGAAGGGAATACCAGACCACCTGATCTGCCTCTTGAGAAACCTGTATGCAGGTCAGGAAGCAACAGTTAGAACTGGACATGGAACAACAGACTGGTTCCAAATAGGAAAAGGAGTACGTCAAGGCTGTATATTGTCACCCTGCTTATTTAACTTATATGCAGAGTACATCATGAGAAACGTTGGGCTGGAAGAAGCACAAGCTGGAATCAAGATTACCGGGAGAAATATCAGTAACCTCAGATATGCAGATGACACCACCCTTAAGGCAGAAAGTGAAGAGGAACTAAAAAGCCTCTTGATGAAAGTGAAAGAGGAGAGTGAAAAAGTTGGCTTAAAGCTCAACATTCAGAAAACGAAGATCATGGCATCTGGTCCCATCACTTCATGGGAAATAGATGGGGAAACAGTGGAAACAGTGTCAGACTTTATTTTTTTGGGCTCGAAAATCACTGCAGATGGTGACTGCAGCCATGAAATTAAAAGATGCTTACTCCTTGGAAGAAAAGTTATGTCCAACCTAGATAGCATATTCAAAAGCAGAGACATCACCTTGCCAACAAAGGTCCGTCCAGTCAAGACTATGGTTGTTCCAGTGGTCATGTATGGATGTGAGAGTTGGACTGTGAAGAAGGCTGAGCACCGAAGAATTGATGCTTTTCAACTGCGGTGTTGGAGAACTCTGGAGAGTCCCTTGGACTGCAAGGAGATCCAACCAGTCCATTCTGAAGGAGATCAGCCCTGGGATTTCTTTGGAAGGACTGATGCTAAAGCTGAAACTCCAGTACTTTGGCCACCTCATGGGAAGAGTTGATTCATTGGAAAAGACTCTGATGCTGGGAGGGATTGGGGGCAGGAGGAGAAGGGGACGACAGAGGATGAGATGTCTGGATGGTATCACTGACTCAATGGACATGAGTCTGAGTGAACTCCGGGAGTTGGTGATGGACAGGGAGGCCTGGTGTGCTATGATTCATGGGGTCGCAAAGAGCTGGACATGACTGAGCGACTGAACTGAACTGATGCTTTCCTAAAATTGTCTGTGCTTCCTTCACTTTCCCCAGTTTCCACCCTATTCAGTGTAGTTTACATGTGAGATTTGTATTGCTTTATTAGATTATTTATGGTAATCCTAGCTGTTCTAACAAAAGATCTAATGTAAGTAAACCTTGTTTCTTGCTAGTGCAAAGTTCCGGGAGAGTGCTTGGTGAATTGGCATCTTTTCTCCACTCCACTGAGTGATTTAGGAATCCACACTTCATCTATATTGTTTTTCCACTAGGCTCCATCTCAAAGTTGTGCACATTCAGTTGGGAGATAGAGTAAGGAAAAATTAAAGGAGACACACCCACTTCTTAACCACCTAGGCCCAGAATTGACATACATTCACTTCTGTTCACATATTATAGGTGAGAACTATTCATAGGGTTCCACCTAAAAGTCAAGCTGAGGGCTCTCCAGACTGTTCAGAATGGGGAGCTGGTTCCCAGAAACAAATATAAACAATGGAAAGGAAGCATATATTTACATAATGGTCAGTCTGCTATATGTCATTTTCCCTTTACTGTTCTGTATGATTTCCAAGAGAAGTGGGAAGATTCATAACTAACTTAATGGAAAGAAAATCCCAGAAAAAGCTTTAATGGAACCCAATATAAGCAAAACAATTGCTTTCTAAGTATTCCTTGAAATATTAGCAATTTGTCGTTTCTGCTGTTAATTGATTTTCTTTTTGTGGAGGACTTTGTTTTCCTTCAAAGATGGTACAATAATGCTGCAGAGAATCCAATAACCTTTGTGGTTTTAAAGTATCAGTCTAAAATTTTATGGAGACAAGCTGAGCATTAGCAACTAGTGCTTAAAAGCTTTTTTTTGAAAATAGCCATCTGAACTCTATGTCCTAAGTAACAGAATAAGACCTGACTCTAATTTTAATCTGTAAGCAATGAGGTTATGGATGGGTCATGATGAATTTTGTATCCACTTACACTTGGAATTCTCTAGGCAAGAATACTGGAGTGGGTAGCCATTCCCCTCTTCAGGGAATCTTCGCGACCCAGGGATTAAACCCAGATCTACTGCATTGCCGGTGGATCCTTTACCATCTGAGCCACCAGGGAAGTCCTATTTAATAGCTACATCAGGTGAAATCTTTACAGGGTCCTCTTCCATTATGTGGACTCATACTTGGGAACATGATTGACAATGAGGAAGATAATTTTTAATTTCAGCCAAATTTATTAACCTGAGATCTTGGATTCAACAAATCATCTCAAATAGGACAGATGATTTGCTCAGTTGATTACCTAATACCTCAGTGACTGTGTATACTAAATAAAGTTCATATGACAGAAATTCTTTCTAAATACAGAAGATTAAAATGGAAAAACTTAGGAAGACAGAAATTTGGGAATAGAATGGATGGCTTACTTACTCTTTCTTAACTATGCACTGTGGGAGCCCAAGAAAATTTTCCTTAATTACTATGCTGAGAAATAAATGTTTGGAAAGTTCTGGAGAGATTATTCTCTGAGGAGTTCATAAAAGTGGGAAATTTTATTTATTTTTTTTGTCTCTTGAATTATGATATAACAAGTTATTGCAAAATGGGCAATTTCTTTGGAATTCTAAAGACTGGTAGTGTGTATAAGAAATCTTTGCTGATTTAAAAAAAAAATCAGTAAGTGAACATGGATTGCTAAGTCACTTCAGTCATGTCTGACTCTGTGTGACCCCAGAGACGGCAGCCCACCAGGCTCCCCTGTCCCTGGGATTCTCTAGGCAAGAACACTGGAGTGGGTTGCCATTTCCTTCTCCAATGCAGGAAAGTGAAAAGTGAAAGTGAAGTCACTCAGTCGTGTCCGACCCTCAGCGACCCCATGGACTGCAGCCTTCCAGGCTCCTCCATCCATGGGATTTTCCAGGCAGGGGTACTGGATTGCACACACACACAAAAAGCTGGGAAGGTTGCCATTAAATAAATTCTGATATAAATGGGAATGATGAGATTCTGAATTAACTGAGACCGGGGAGCAATCATTTAACATCAGGAATACGGTGGCACAGTTACAGCACAGGCACAGAGCTTGAGTGATAATCAGGATGATTTGACCCTAAGAGATCATTGGCAGTGGCCGACCAACAAAAATCTGTCCTAAACATCTTAGTTTGTCTCATCTGCTCTACTCTTTACCCATCCATACTCAGCTCTGTGTTCTGAGATGCTGTCTTTTATGGAAGGCATCATCATGCAACTGGCTTCCAAATGATCTTACCAGAAGGATATTGGAGGGAGGAAAGGAAGAGAGATTGAGATATTTGTTTCTCCTAGCTCCTTCCCGACTTACCCTGGAACTGGTAATATACAAATACCTCTAATTTAGGTCCTCGCCACCAACAAGCAGCCTCTTTCTACAACTACAGCTCTCACTAGTCTCTGTTGAAAGCTCTTACGCATTGTCCCATCACATCTTACTTGTTTCACCATCCTTGCTTGCTCCTTTAATTTTTCCAACATAATTGTAAATATTCCCTCCCTCTAATTTTCTCTCAGTGTTCCATCTGTTTTCTGCTATGGCCTTGATGGATAAATAAATTGGTAATAGGAGTATTCTCAGGAAACAGATCTCAACTATAGTGTAGGGATGGAGTTGCTTGTATATTAGGTGAGCAAATATGTCATAATGTCATCGAGGAGACATGGGACACTGGCAATATGTGCTATAAAAATATATTGACCCCTCATATCATCATCACCACTGACAGAGTATATTGAAGAACAGGTTATTGGAAAATCAATTAGCTTTGGAACTAAGAATGATTTTGACAATAATGTTTAAAAAGACTGAAGGATGAGATTGGCTACTTCTTCCTAGTCTAGAAATAATTCAAAAAGAAAAGGAAAAAATGGAAAGCCTAAACTAAACCCTCAACTCAAGGCTTAGCAGTGGGTGGGGAGGTGTGTATAGAGAAAATCTAAGGGAGTTTTATTGAAATATTATTTCAGTTAAACTTTCCTGAATCCAGGGAACTTATGGCTGAGGATTAAGCACAGGAATTTATTGTAAAAGTTGTTTACTCTTTGCAACACCATGGACTGTAGCCTGCCAGGCTCCTCTGTTCATGAAATTCTCCAGGCAAGAATACTGGAGTGGGTTGCCATTCCCTTCTCCAGGGGATCTTCTCGACCCAGGAATTGAACCCATGTCTCCTGAATTACAGGCAGGTTATTTACCATCTGAGCCAATGGTGACTCAATAATTAATGTTAAATGCTTCTAAGTTCTTATACTAAGGTAAAGCATTGGTTACAATAGATTGGAACCCTAAGACATGGACTGGGAAAAGTTGGCATGAACAGATGAGGCTGACAACTTCAGACTTTTAAGTCCCCCTGAATTATGAGAAAGGAAGCAGCCTCCTCACAACCCCAAGTAAAGGATGATTCAAATTGCATAAATAACATTCAGTGACTTGACCTAGGAAAGCCGTCTCATAAAGGAATGCTAAATCTCTACAGGACTCACCCTAAATATTTTTATTGTCTTTTGGCCCATAATAAAATCAGGTTCTCACTAGAGCCCAGATGAAAGAGTACAAGGAATGTTTAATCTGGTAATAGCTTACACACAGAGAGTAGTGTTTTTCTCAATTTAATATATGTAAATATGTGGGGAAACGTCTGAGAGTGGATTCTTGGACTGTTAAATAGACTAGACCAAATTTGTTGATATGAGAACCTCCACCTTAGATTGAATATATTGCCTTGAAAAACACAGAGTGGTCTAACAGTACACTAGCTTAGACTGAATATTGAACCCAAGAATACGAAGGCATTATGACCCTCAAATTGTCCATCACGATCGCAGTATCATTTGATTTGCTGAACCGTGTGCATGGAGCATGTCATCGTTCAACAGATGGTGAATATGGGATGGGCCCAAGCAGATCAGAAAGAATGAATAACTTGCCTGAACAGGGCCCTCAAGGTCCCTGTTTCCACTGCTTTGTCGCCTTAATTTTAACTATACCTATGGTCTTAAAGAAGCTCCCTTTGGCCCGATACCTATGGAGGGGAAATAAAAGTTGTTGACTGTTTTATAGTTAGTAGGGGAAAGAAAGTGTTCTTTCTTCATGACATTCTGGCTCCAGCAAAAGGTTGATAGCCACCACATTACAGAGCTCCTTAAGGCTGACCCTGAATGGCAGCGATGAGAGAATCTTTCCAGCCAGTCTTCTTATCTATTGTCCATGGTGGGAGAGTCATCCTGAAGTACTGATTTATCCTAGTTTTCAGCAACTCTAAAGATTTCTGTAAGCCTTTCAGTATCCAGTAATAAATCTATCTCTTTTCCAACCTGCTCAAGAGCACTATAGTCTCTGCAAGTGAACCCCAGCCAAAGACACTTAACTAATATTTTATGACTTAAGTATATATCATGTTTCATGATCTTAAAAGCATTATAGTACAATGACATATATAAAGTACAACTATTGCTTTTATTTGCATTTAGCAGAAACTGTTCATATAAATATGGTCAAGCTAAAGCAATTTTTCTTCTTGACAGAGTGGTGGAGCTATTATAATATAGCTTAGGAAACTTGTTTTTTTTTTTTTTTAAGTGATAATTTCTCATACCCTAAAAATGTATAGAGAGGTGAATTTGGCAAGTCAAAATACATTCACCTGGTGAGAGCAACGAGAGGTTCAATACCATCTTTTGGTTAATAAGTCAGCTCTCCTAAATGCCTGGTGTCATAAAATGTCTAAGCCATAGTGTGTTGGGAATTTAAACTGCAACTTTACATGACCTGGGTGAATGACTGAAATACTGATGCAGATATTTCCCTGGAAAGAACATTAACTTTACTTCTTAATTTGAAAAGTCATATTGAGCTCCATCTAGTTGGTCTGACATATTTATTTACATCCTTGAGGAAGTAGCAACAATTGATATGTACTTGATTTAACCAAAGAAGTGAAAAACTATACAATAAATAATGTAAAGGTCTTATTTTCTTGGAACCTTTAGGCCAAATATGCTTCTTTTGGAAATGTCAATACAAAACATGTAAATAGTGACATTTAATCTATTTCTTTACCAAAAAAAGTCATAAATTTTATCTTACAAAGGTTGAAGGATTTTCCCTAGAGGATATGGTGGCAATTCTGGAATTGCCATTAAATTGCTTATTAAATTTCTTTAGGGCTATGATAAATAATACTGATACTAATATCCATTAGTGCATAATAAGTCCCTGTTATGTGACTGACTCTGCATTAAGTAGCTCAGATAATTTAAATAACCTTATCAAATTAAGAGATACAGTCTAAACCTGGCTTGTCTGGCTCCAAAACTTGCAATTTTCCTTGGTGCCACTGAAATAAATACAGGTGGAAATACATTTGCAAGAATGTTTCATAACAAAGGACCAAGTGATTTAGGTGTTGATTTAAGGCAAGAAAGTGCAGTGCCCTTCATGTTACTTAAATGGTTTCATGATGTTAGGATGGTGAGTATGAAATAAGAACGCTGTAGTTTTCTCATATTTATGCCCAGCTTCAGGCTAAATTGTCAGAGAGGTGAAAGTGTTATATCTTTTTTTGTGTGTGTAATTTCTTGCCACCCCCTGGCACAAAAGCCTCTCTAACTTGAGCTGTTCTCTCCTCCTCTGGTTGATCAGTGAGATAGGATACTTACTGCTGCCTCTGTTCTTGGCATTATGGTTAGTCCATTTGTGTGCTCACTGTGAAAGTCCTGGGATGAGAACCTAGTTTATGAAACCTCTTCAGGGCTTTTTGCAGGCTTTATTACATTTCTTCGGTCTTCCTACCTCTGTCTTCCTTTGACAATGCCCTGCACTCTCAAAGTTATACATCACTTCGTTTCTCAAGTTCTCAAGCACTGCCACTTTCTATAGAGAATTCTTCTCTCAACTAATAGCTAGCAGGAACTAGAAGAAGAGTGTGTGCTTCTTTGATTTCATATCAATGCCCACCCACTGCACAAGAGGGCTCAAATGGCTAATTTGACATTGGGTGGAGATCAGCCAGCCTCCCTGCTCAGCCATCCCAGTACTTTGACAACAAGTACATGAAGGTAGTGACCACAGTGGCAGGATGGAGGCAAAGCATACACCTGATAGTATGTATTCCATCTCACTAAGCCTGGTTATCCATTCTTGCTCCTGAATGTCCAATGGCCGCAAAAAATTGACACTAAATCCTCTCTATGGTACCATCCCTTGATGAATCCACCCATCTCCTTGATAGCAAGTTGAATAATCCGATTCCTTCTTCCCCAGAGGATGCAGAAACTTGTCCTTACTGGGACTGGTACATATTTCAGTTTACTTTTTCTACCCACAGAGCCTTAGCTAGCAAAGTCCAAAGACTCATGTCTGATTAGTTATAGCATGATACTGCATAAAATTGCTTCATACCAGACCAGTAGATCTTTCATACCCTGCATCACCTGTCAGCTGCTGGACTGATGGGCTGTTGGCATGGACCCTTACAGGGGCAGCTAAATCATTAGCATGGGCATAACGTGCAGGATCAGGACACGTTTACAGTGCTAATCGAGGCAGAAAACTGAGTCCTGGAACCCAGAGGATGTATGTAAGAGAGACTGCTCTCACCATCTTTCCAAGTGATTTTTTGTTTTTTTTTTCCAAGAAGTTTTTGTTTTCTATCCATTCCCAGTTGGCTCAGTGGTAAAAAAAATCTGCCTCCCAAGCAGGAGATGTGGGTTCAATCCCTGGGTTGGGAAGATTCCCTGGAGAAGGAAATGGCAACCCACTCCAGTATTCTTGGCTGGAGAATTCCATGGGCAGAGTTACAGTCCATGGGGTCGCAAAGAGTCAGACACAACTTAGCAACTAAACAACAACATTTAAGTTTAGGCTCTATTTGACCTCAGGTCCTGTTCCTTTGATGGGAGTGGAGGCTGAGGTGAGGAAAGATTCTTTCACCAGAGAATCCAATAGCCTGTGAATTGTGACTTGGTCACACAATGCTCTTCAAAGCCTCAAACACAGGAGTTTCTATACCATCCACTCTGACTGACTCTGATTATCACGAGGAAATAGAAATGCGACAGATATGTCTGAATGAGGCAGATGTGTGAAATGAGGAATTCACTGGGGTGCCTGTTTGTCTTCCATGTTCAGTAACTGCCAGAAATGGGCATTTGTAGCAACCATAACTTGAAAAAGGCATAATAAAAAAAGAGTATAAAAAAAGAGTGATGAAGGTCTGGGTCTCTACCAGGCTAGGGAACTAGCTGAGGTTGAGGGGAATCCAGGAATAATTGAGGAGGGAGGTGATGAATATCAGCTGTGAGTTCAAAACCTGCAGCCTGTTTCACTAGCTTCCCTGTTTTATAGTGTCAATAACACTGCTTTAGAGAAATTATGAAAGGACAGAATCACTTTAATATAGGACATGAATAACACAGAATATTAAAGTGTGGACCTTCAAGAGTATTTTTCATCTCACTCCAGCTTTACCACTTCAGCAGATTCCAGTTCTTTCAATGACTGGTATCTGCATCTCTTTGTCCCAGATGATGGTGATATGCGTGCTCAGTCATGTTTGACTCTTTACCACTTTATGGACTATAGTCCACCAGGCTCCTCTGTCCACAGAATTTTCCAGGCAAGAATAGTGAAGTGGGTTGCCATTTGCTACTCCAGGGGATCTTCCCAACCCAGAAACTGAACCTGCATCTCTTGCTCCTCCTGCACTGGCAGGTGGATTCTTTCTCACTGTACCACCTGGGAAGACTGGGCTTTTTCCAAAGCTACTCTTGCCTGTGCATATGTAGTCTGGAGTTAACTCTCCTACCTCCCAAACCCCAACAAACAAAAGTTGGTGGATGAATATCCCAGTTCCCTCATTCAGAACTGGTAAATATCCCTTTAGAAATTCTACTTGTAACAATCATCTCATCTCTGTTCCTTTCTTTCTAAAACCTCCCTCCCTCAAGTCTTAACTATGTTGGTAGCTTTCTAATGCCTTTGCTGATATTTTAAAAACATTTAACAGCTTTGTAAGGTGTTTTCTGGGAACATGTTTCCTGCAAAATAACCTATTCTAAATGTCGGTGGAAATCTTTTGTGAGCTGTTTTTTACTTTCTAACATAATTTCTGGCTATTTTTTAAAGCATGTTAATGATAGCATTACTGAGCAATCATGATTTGACATGCTCAATACTGGTCAGCATGTATACATTATATCAGATTTTCCCACCTACAAATATTATCCCTATTTAAATATAAGAAAATGAGCTCAAGAGAGGCTAAAAAATCTTCCTGAAGATTATACATTTAATTAATGATATTATTTAATTTAATGGTAATTTGCTTCCAAGTTTTTACTGCCTTACCACTGATCCTTAAGTTTTATATGTACAGGAAAATAAATAGAAAATTATATAAAGAACATATGCCCCATCCTAACTCACAGATATTCTGATTAATTTTGTCTGTAAAAGGCTTCAGAATCAACAACTTTGGCAAGCAATCCCGATAACCTGATGTATATATTCCAAGACAATATTTTGAGAAATAATGTCCTATATCAGATTGCCCATTTTTCACCTTATATAAGTACACAATGTTTAAAAAAAATTGTAACTTACTTGAATTCAGAGGTCAACCATTACACTTGGAATATGATTTTCATAGGATGTAACACAGCACATAGGAGGGCTTCAATAAATATTTTATAAATATTCTAGAAGGGGAATGGTGTACATGATCTGATATTATTATGGTCTAACAAGAATAAGAGAAAAATAAACAAGAAAAATTTCATTGTCAAAGTGCAGGAAATCTGTGTCTGGCACAGATGAGAATATAGTTTTAAAGGAAACTGACATTATCCTGCTAGATATATAAGGGATATTATTGTTTAAAAAATTAAAAAAAAAGCCTATACTTTTATAACTGAGTCACTTTGTTGTGCAGCAGAGATTGGCACAATATTGTAAATCAACTATATTTCAGTAAAAAAATAAATTAAAAATTAATCAGGAAAATATCATGTTCAGATGTGCCTAATTTTAAGACAAATCAGTTTCATTTTATCAAGCATAATTTTGTTTTTAAAAATTAATCTTATGGAAAAACTCTCTTCTGGAAAAATTGAGTTCTGACATTTAACATTTTCAGTAACTTTTACAGAAATAGTCTAAACCCTAAGGAATATTCTAGAGTTTTAGACATCAGTAAGATCATTCTAACACAGCATGCACTTATTTACAGAGAAGGCAACGGCACCCCACTCCAGTACTCTTGCCTGGTCGATCCCATGGATGGAGGAGCCTGGTGGGTTGCGGTCCATGGGGTCACTAAGAGTCAGACACAACTGAGCGACTTCACTTTCACTTTTCACTTTCATGCACTGGAGAAGGAACTAGCAACCCACTCCAGTGTTCTCGCCTGGAGAATCCCAGGGACTGGGGAGCCTGGTGGGCTGCCGTCTATGGGGTCGCACAGCATTGGACACAACTGAAGCGACTTAGCAGAAGCAGCAGCACTTATTTAGCATAAAATTTTCATTTATTTTATCATAAGTGTATTTGATGGACAAATCATTCTTTCCAGTTTGTTTACCTTGATTCTATTAAGTAAGAAGGTCCCTGCAGCAGACAATCCTATAAGCCATTTCTATCTGGGAGTGTAATGACACTCCATCTGACATAAACGTATTTCAGAGTTTTCATTTCTCTGACACAAGAAAAACTTTGATTCAGACCCATCTGATATCTCAAGTGCTTGGAGTGGAGTCTGGAGCTAAGACATAGCTCCAGATACGTCTGAAGCTCATCTTTCTATCAAAATACAATTTGTACTGATAAAAATGATAATTCAGAGAAATATTAGAAATAAGAATAACAGGTTCACCATATATAGATTCTTTCAACTAACTGAAATGTCAATGTGAGAGAAATAAGAAATATAAAATTAAAGCACAAAACCAGACTAATACTTCTAGCATGAGAATTATATAATGTTCTAGGTATGCAGATGGAATGTAATATACAAATGAATATCATCCATCATGTATGTAAAAGCAGAAGAAAAAGGTTGAAACCTAGTATTCTGTATTTACCCTAGGTATTCAACAAGAAAACACAACTCAAAGAATAGAAGATTCTTTAAAAGGAAGCAAAAAGTGTTACAAAAGTATTTGCCTTAAAATTCCCCAACAGAAGAGCAAACCCTACTTTGAACAGTAAAGAAATAAAATTTTACCCAGAAGGAACTTAAAATAGATAATGATTAAATGAAGTGATTGAAGGCAGGAGGAGAAGGGGACAACAGAGGATGAGATGGTTGGATGGCATCACCGACTCAATGGACATGAGTTTGAGCAAGCTCTGGGAGTTGGTGATAGACAGGGAGGCCTGGCGTGCTGCAGTCCATGGGGTCACAGAAAGTCGTACATAACTGAGCAATTGAACTGAAAAATGAAGTGACTGAAGTTTTAAAATACTAAGATTTGAAATATTACAATATTAAGAATACAACACTTCTGAGCAGGATGAATTAGGTTATAGCAGGCTAATGATCCTCCTGCAATAAGTAGGTAAAGTGAGATAAACTCAAAGTGTTGTGGTTATTCAGACAGGATGAGGAAGAGTTGAAACCCTCATAGTTAGCTTATAGTAGTGAAACCGATAAAAGTGCTTCAGAAATGTAGAACATATGGCAAGGCACATCTCATAAAATTACAATCATATGTTCATTACTGGGAAATCAATGCCACTTCAAAATAGTAACAGGAAATTTCCTAAATAAAGTTACTGAAATGAAAGCATCATTTCAAGTTTAGCTTTTAAAAAATCTTTACTGTGTAGGAAACTTGACAGGGATATTAGTGTCTGATTTGGAAAATTTCTTGACTTCCTTAGAATATTCCCTAAATTTGATGCAAAATGTGGATAATTCTTTTTGCTGACATTTTATGGAAATATTCTCTCCAATATTCCAAAATGTCTTTCAAATGCAATCTGTTATGGCAGAGAATGGATTTGAAGGGTTTAATATATTCATTTATCATCTAATTCTGAAATGGCACCAGATGTGTAAGGGAGTAAGCTTTTCATTTGTTTCCTCAAGAGTAATATAAAATTAACAAATAGCTTAGATATTCACCCAAAATAATCACTGTGAAACAGAACACCACATGCAGCATGCACCAAATAATCTGTGATAGAGGATGGTCAATGTTCTAATGAAAGATTTAGAAAGGCATGTCCCTCCAAGAATAAAATGAAGTATGGTGCTACAATTCTAAAAAGCACTATTTTATAAGTCAAATAAAATATAAGGGTTTTTTGATTGTGTGCATAAACATGACATATTTCAATTTAAAATACTATTTTTGCATTATGTAAACATATATTATTTTTAACATGATAAAGTTATAAGAATCAGTTCTGCAGGTTTACAATCAGAGAAAGCATATACTGATCTTTCTCTCTGTAAGATGAAAAATCCTGTTATAATTTGACCATATATGAAATCTGGAAAGAATCCCCAATATTTCTGTTTTGTCAGGTCTCTATGGAGTGCTTTTCATTTTGAAGTAATACAACCTGTTATTAAGAGCGGCTGTGAGCTATAAAGCCAGACTAAATTTAGATCCATCCTTGGATGCTGTATGGTCTTTGGTAAATTAGTTAGCCTTGCCAATTCTCAGCTTTCTCGTCTGTAGAAGGCTACAAGATGCTTATGTTGACTTACACTTACAAAATGCTTAGCACATTACCTGGAAATTAATATGCATATGAAATCATCTTACTTTCATCCTAAAAAAATAGTGAACATCACCTGATACTTCAAAGCTTAGTCCTCTAGGAATATGATTTATATTTAAAATCATGAGCCTAAATCCTTTTCCTTGTTCCCCTCAGCAAAGCTGAGAGGTTGTCACTATAAAAATAAACTAAAAACAAACCAAAACAAAATTTGCTCAAAACTTAGTAGAACCAAAAAGGAAATAATTACTAAAAATACAGCCAAATATAAAATATCCAAAGATTTGTCTTTTAACCTTCTGAATCCCAATATAAAAGCAGAAAGATATTTAATAAAGCCTAGAGTCCCCATTTTTCCAACCTCCAGATTGAGTGTGAGGAAGAGTGTGAGTGTCCCCACTTCCAACCTCCTCTGAATGTGATTGTATCTTGCAGGGTCCAGAGAGTCTGCAGTGAGGCCAAGGAATCTGCATTTTAAAAGCTTTTCAAGTCGTCCAGCTCTGAAGCCAGGCTTGGGAGTCACTGAATAATTAGCTTAAATCACTATGAAATGATCCATGGTGACTTACTGCAATGGATCTTCCCTTCCCATTTCTCTCCCCAAGACACAAGCAGATCCTGAGAAGAAATCTTGTTCAAATCTGCATTTTAAGGTCACAATAATGGTTGCACCTTAATTCTTATGCAATCACAACACTGGCACAAAGAATAAATACACTACAGGAGAAAGAGTGTTGTTTTCACCCACTACAAACCCATCACTCCCATCACCCACCATCTCTTACCTGTCATCTGTTTCACTCCTAAAGAACTTCTTGGAGTTGTAACAGTATCTGCAAATAGCTGTATTTCAGATGTTCTTTTGCAGCACATATCTAAGAAAATCCTTTTGAAATCATTTGGTATGGTAACTGAATTTTAGAAATCCAAAACAGCAGAACTCTGCTCACTTTAGAAAGATTAATAAATTTGTTCAACTATAATTTTTTTCATTTTTATCAAAAAGAGTATGGAGTAACTCCTATGGACAGCCTTTAAACTTCCTGTTTAACTTTAAAATCCTCTTACTAATACTTTGATACTTGAGTAATCTAAGTATTAAAAAGAAAAAATCTCCTTAGAATCACTTTCAAATTCCATACATTCAGTACTTGCTCATTAGATACTGATTGATAACCAAATTGGGCTTCCCTGGTGGCTCAGTGGCAAAGAATCCGCCTGCCAGTGCAGGAGACACAGGTTCGATCCCTGATCCAGGAAGATCCCTCATGCTGCAGAGCAACTAAGCCTGAGCACCACAACTATTGAGACTGTGACCTAGAGCCTGAGGGCTGCAACTACTGAGGCCACGTGCTATAACTCCTGAAGCCCGCATGCCCTAGAGCCCACGCTCCGCAACAAGGGAAGCCACCCCAGGGAGAAGGCTGCACGCGACAACTAGAGAGGAGCCCACACTCTCTACACCTAGAGGAAAGCCTGCGCACCAACGAAGACCCATTGCAACCAAAAATAAAATAAATAAATAAAGGAGAAAAACAAAGTTCCTAGAGAAAAAGTTGTTAAAAAGAGATCCACATCAAAATTTAAAAAAGAAAGAAAGAAAGGTTAGTTAACACACATCTACCAAACAAAAGAACCTGTTAGCTACATTTCAGAAATGTGCCAGTGGCTATGGAAGTGAATAAACAAAAGCATGGGCTTCCCTGGTGGCTCATCAGATGGTTAAGAATTTGCCTGCAATGCAGGAGACCAGGGTGCCATCCCTGGGTGGGGCTTCCCAGGCGACGCTAGTGGTAAAGAACCTGCCTGCCAGTGCAGGAGACGTAAGAGACACGGGTTCAATCCCTGGGATAGGAAGATCCCCTGGAGTAGGCCATGGCAACCCACTTCAGTATTCTTGCCTAAAAAAATAAACTGGACAGAGAAGCCTGGCAGGCTACAGTCCATCCGGTCGCAAAGAGTCGGACACAGCTGAAGCCACTTAGCATTCATGCAAATAAAAGCATGTATGTTTTTAGCTAGTTTATTTTGACTTATTATTTAAGGGGAAAAAATAGCTCCAACAGTTTTGTTCTTAACCATGTTGAGTTAATTTAACAGTAAATTATCTCTTTTATCTATAAACACATCTTTGTAAATGTAGGATAGCCTATTTTAAATGAAATGAGGACAGATCACAGGGAACCCCTCAGCTATTTCTTGTTTCATTTAGGAGGCTGTTCTGCATTACTCTTTGATTAATTTCAGTTGTAAAGCGATGCTGCTTTTCGTACAGGTACCTGGTCTTTGCAGTCTAGGAAAAGGAAGGAATTGCAATTGCTCACGGAGAAGGCAATGGTACCCCACTCCAGTACTCTTGCCTGGAAAATCCCATGGGCGGAGGAGCCTGGTAGGCCATGGGGTCACTAAGAGTCAGACACAACTGAGCGACTTCACTTTCACTTTTCACTTTCAGGCATTGGAGAAGGAAACGGCAACCCACTCCAGTGTTCTTGCCTGGAGAATCCCAGGGAAGGGGGAACCTGCTGGGCGGCTGTCTATGGGGTCACACAGAGTCGGACACGACTGAAGCGACTTAGCAGCAGTAGCAGCAGCAGCAATTGCTCAAGGAATTCTTTATTAGTACCAGAGAGACACAATATAAAATCTGGTAGGAATTAAACAAAAGAAACATTAAAACATATGTCAGGATGGCAAGTTAGCATGAATAACCAAAAAAGGAGTCATAGGACTCTGATATTCTTATAGTAAATTTCAAACAATGATTGTAAAATTCTTAATGATGAAAGAGAAGCTGAGAAGCCAGGAAAACAGAAACCTGCAGGTGGAAGTTCTCTTAGAGATCACGCACACGTGCATGCTAAGTCGCGTCAGTCATGTCCGACTCTTTGTGATTCTATGGACTGCAGCCTGCCAGGTTTCTCTGTCCATGGGATTCTCCAGGCAAGAATACTGGAGTACATTGCCTGTGCCCTAGATCGAACCCGCCACTCCTGCATTGCAGGCAGATTCTTTACCACTGGGCCACCAGGGAAGCCCAAAATAGATATGTACATTTATATAAAAAAGATTTTCTAGCACACTTGTCTGATGCTTTTTTTTATTTATTTTGGTCTTTTTTATTAATATTATCCTGTATTTTGCAGATGTTCTTTATGGAATTCAAAGATGATAGAGATGTGGATTAGTAGAACACAAACAAAATACAAATAGAAATTTTAATTTAAATTTAGTATTGGTTAACTTTGGGATGTGTTATTTATTTTTTTTATTAAAATTATTTTATTTTATTTATTTTTTACTTAAAGGAAATATTTTATTTTTTAAATTTACAATATTGTATTGGTTTTGTCATATATCAAAATTAATCCGCCACAGGTATACATGTGTTCCCCATCCTGAACCCTCCTCCCTCCTCCCTCCACATACCATCCCTCTGGGTTGTCCCAGTGCACCAGCCCCAAGCATCCAGTATTGTGCATTGAACCTGGACTGGCGACTCATTTCATATATGATATTATACATGTTTAAATGCCATTCTCCCAAATAATCCCACCCTCTCCCTCTCCCACAGAGTCCAAAAGACTGTTCTATACATCTGTGTCTCTTTTGCTGTCTTGTATACAGGGTTATTGTTACCATCTTTCTAAATTCCATATATATGTGTTAGTATACTGTATTGGTGTTTTTCTTTCTGGCTTACTTCACTCTGTATAATATGCTCCAGTTTCATCCACCTATAGAATTGATTCAAATGTATTCTTTTTAATGGCTGAGTAACATTCCATTGTGTATATGTACCACAGCTTTCTTATCCATTCATCTGCTGATGGACATCTAGGTTGCTTCCATGTCCTGGCTATTATAAACAGTGCTGCGATGAACATTGGGGTATGCGTGTCTCTTTCAATTCTGGTTTCCTCAGTGTGTATGCCCAGCCGTGGGATTGCTGGGTCATAAGACAGTTCTATTTCCAGTTTTTTAAGGAATCTCCACACTGTTCTCCATAGTAGCTGTACTAGTTTGCATTCCCACCAACAGTGTAAGAGGGTTCCCTTTTCTCCACATCCTCTCCAGCATTTATTGCTTGTAGACTTCTGGATCACAGCCATTCTGACTGGCATGAAATGGTACCTCATAGTGGTTTTGATTTGCATTTCTCTGATAATGAGTGATGTTGAGTATCTTTTCATGTGTTTGTTAGCCATCTGTATGTCTTCTTAGGAGAAAGGTCTATTTAGTTCTTTGGCCCATTTTTTGATTGGGTCATTTATTTTTCCGGAATTGAGCTGCAGGAGTTGCTTGTATATTTTTGAGATTAGTTGTTTGTCAGTTGCTTCATTTGCTATGATTTTCTCCCATTCTGAAGGCTGTCTTTTCACCTTGCTTATAGTTTCCTTTGTTGTGCAGAAGCTTTTAAGTTTAATTAGGTCCCATTTGTTTATTTTTGCTTTTATTTCCAATATTCTGGGAGGTGGGTCATAGAGGATCCTGCTGTGATGTATGTTGGAGAGTGTTTTGCCTATGTTCTCTTCTAGGAGTTTTAGAGTTTCTGGTCTTATGTTTAGATCTTTAATCCATTTTGAGTTTATTTTTGTGTATGGTGTTAGAAAGTGTTCTAGTTTCATTCTTTTACAAGTGGTTGACCCGTTTTCCCAGCACCACTTGTTAAAGAGATTGTCTTTAATCCATTGCATATTCTTGCCTCCTTTGTCAAAGATAAGGTGTCCATATGTGCATGCATTTATCTCTGGGCTTTCTATTTTGTTCCATTGATCTATATTTCTGTCTTTGTGCCAGTACCATACTGTCTTGATGACTGTGGCTTTGTAGTAGAGCCTGAAGTCAGGCAGGTTATTTCCTCCAGTTCCATTCTTCTTTTTCAAGATTTCTTTGGCTATTCGAGGTTTTTTGTATTTCCATACAAATTGTGAAATTATTTGTTCTAGCTCTGTGAAGAATACTGTTGGTAGCTTGATAGGGATTGCATTTAATCTATAAATTGCTTTGGGTAGTATACTCATTTTCACTATATTGATTCTTCCAATCCATAAACATGGTATATTTCTCCATCTATTAGTGTCCTCTTTGATTTCTTTCACCAGTGTTTTATAGTTTTCTATATATAGGTCTTTAGTTTCTTTAGGTAGATATATTCCTAAGTATTTTATTCTTTTCATTGCAATGGTGAATGGAATTGTTTCCTTAATTTCTCTTTCTATATTCTCATTATTAGTAATGTATAGGAATGCAAGGGATTTCTGTGTGTTGATTTTATATCCTGCAACTTTACTATATTCATTGATCAGTTCTAGTAATTTTCTGGTGGAGTCTTCAGGGTTTTCTATGTAGAGGATCATGTCATCTGCAAACAGTGAGAGTTTTACTTCTTCTTTTCCAATTTGGATTCCTTTTATTTCTTTTTCTGCTCTGATTGCTGTGGCCAAAACTTCCAAAACTATGTTGAATAGTAATGGTGAAAGTGGGCACCCTTGTCTTGTTCCTGACTTTAGAGGAAATGCTTTCAATTTTTCACCATTGAGGATAATGTTTGCTGTGGGTTTGTCATATATGGCTTTTATTATGTTGAGGTATGTTCCTTCTATTCCTGCTTTCTGGAGAGTTTTTATCATAAATGGATGTTGAATTTTGTCAAAGGCTTTCTCTGTATCTATTGAGATAATCATATGGTTTTTATTTTTCAATTTGTTGCTCTTGCTGCTGCTGCTAAGTCACTTCAGTCGTGTCCGACTCTGTGTGACCCCATAGACGGCAGCCCACCAGGCTCCCCCGTCCCTGGGATTCTCCACTGGAGAGAAGTTGGACACTGGAAGAACACTGGAGTGGGTTGCCATTTCCTTCTCCAATGCATGAAAGTGAAAAGTGAAAGTGAAGTCGCTCAGTCGTGTCCGACTCTAAGTGACCGCATGGACTGCAGCCTACCAGGCTCCTCCGCCCATGGGATTTTTCAGGCAAGAGTACTGGAGTGGGGTGCCATTGCCTTCTCCATCAATTTGTTAATGTGGTGTATTACATTGGTTGATTTGCGGATATTGAAGAATCCTTGCATCCCTAGGATAAAGCCCATTTGGTCATAGTGTATGAGCTTTTTAATGTGTTGTTGGATTCTGATTGCTAGAATTTTGTTAAGGATTTTTGCAACTATGTTCATCAGTGATATTGGCCTGTAGTTTTCTTTTTTTGTGGCATCTTTGTCAGGTTTTGGTATTAGGGTGATGATGGCCTCATAGAATGAGTTTGGAAGTTTACCTTTCTCTGCAATTTTCTGGAAGAGTTTGAGTAGGACAGGTGTTAGCTCTTCTCTAAATTTTTGGTAGAATTCAGCTGTGAAGCCATCTGGACCTGGGCTTTTGTTTGCTGAAAGATTTCTGATTACAGTTTCAATTTCCGTGCTTGTGATGGGTCTGTTAAGATTTTCTATTTCTTCCTGGTCCAGTTTTGGAAAGTTATACCTTTCTAAGAATTTGTCCATTTCTTCCACATTGTCCATTTTATTGGCATATAATTGCTGAGAGTAGTCTCTTATGATCCTTTGTATTTCTATGTTGACTGTTGTGATCTCTCCATTTTCATTTCTAATTTTGTTGATTTGTTTTTTCTCCCTTAGTTTCTTGATGAGTCTGGCTAATGGTTTGTCAATTTTGTTTACCCTTTCAAAGAACCAGCTTTTGGCTTTGTTGATTTTTGCTATGGTCTCTTTTGTTTCTTTTGCATTTATTTCTTCCCTAATTTTTAAGATTTCTTTCCTTCTACTAACCCTGGGGTTCTTCATTTCTTCCTTTTCTAGTTGCTTTAGGTGTAGAGTTAGGTTATTTATTTGACTTTTTTCTTGTTTCTTGAGGTATGCCTGTATTGCTATGAACTTTCCTCTTAGGACTGCTTTTACAGTGTCCCACAGGTTTTGGGTTGTTGTGTTTTCATTTTCATTCGTTTCTATGCAAATTTTGATTTTTTGATTTCTTCTGTGATTTGTTGGTTATTCAGCAGCGTGTTGTTCAGCCTCCATATGTTGGAATTTTTAATAGTTTTTCTCCTGTAATTGAGATCTAATCTTACTGCATTATGGTCAGAAAAGATGCTTGGAATGATTTCAATTTTTTTTGAATTTACCAAGGCTAGCTTTATGGCCCAGGATGTGATCTATCCTGGAGAAGTTTCCATAGGCACTTGAGAAAAAGGTGAAATTCATTGTTTTGGGATGAAATGTCCTATAGATATCAATTAGGTCTAACTGGTCTATTGTATCGTTTAAAGTTTGTGTTTCCTTGTTAATTTTCTGTTTAGTTGATCTATCCATAGGTGTGAGTGGGGTATTAAAGTCTCCCACTATTATTGTGTTATTGTTAATTTCCCCTTTCATACTTGTTAGCATTTGTCTTACATATTGTGGTACTCCTATGTTGGGTGCATATATATTTATAATTGTTATATCTTCTTCTTGGATTGATCCTTTGATCATTATACCGTGACCTTCTTTGTCTCTTTTCACAGCCTTTGTTTTAAAGTCTATTTTATCTGATATGAGTATTGCTACTCCTGCTTTCTTTTGGTCCCTATTTGCATGGAAAATCTTTTTCCAGCCCTTCACTTTCAGTCTGTATGTGTCCCCTGTTTTGAGGTGGGTCTCTTGTAGACAACATATGTAGGGGTCTTGTTTTTGTATCCATTCAGCCAGTCTTTGTCTTTTGGTTGGGGCATTCAACCCATTTACATTTAAGGTAATTATTGATAAGTATGATCCCATTGCCATTTACTTTATTGTTTTGGGTTCGAATTTATACACCCTTTTTGTGTTTCCTGTCTAGAGAATATCCTTTATTATTTGTTGGAGAGCTGGTTTGGTGGTGCTGAATTCTCTCAGCTTTTGCTTGTCTGTAAAGCTTTTGATTTCTCCTTCATATTTGAATGAGATCCTTGCTGGGTACAATAATCTGGGCTGTAGGTTATTTTCTTTCATCACTTTAAGTATGTCTTGTCATTCCCTCCTGGCTTGAAGAGTTTCTATTGAAAGATCAGCTGTTATCCTTATGGGAATTCCCTTGTGTGTTATTTGTTGTTTTTCCCTTGCTGCTTTTAATATTTGTTCTTTGTGTTTGATCTTTGTTAATTTGATTAATATGTGTCTTGGGGTATTTCGCCTTGGGTTTATCCTGTTTGGGACTCTCTGGATTTCTTGGACTTGAGTGATTATTTCCTTCCCCATTTTAGGGAAGTTTTCAACTATTATCTCCTCAAGTATTTTCTCATGGTCTTTCTTTTTGTCTTCTTCTTCTGGGATTCCTATGATTCGAATGTTGTAGCATTTAATATTGTCCTGGAGGTCTCTGAGATTGTCCTCATTTCTTTTAATTCATTTTTCTTTTTCCTCTCTGATTCATTTATTTCTACCATTCTATCTTCTAATTCACTAATCCTATCTTCTGCCTCTGTTATTCTATTTGTTGCCTCCAGATTGTTTTTGATCTCATTTATTGCATTATTCATTATATATTGACTCTTTTTTATTTCTTCTAGGTCCTTGTTAAACCTTTCTTCCATCTTCTCAAACCTTGTCTCCAGGTTATTTATTTGTGATTCCATTTTGATTTCAAGATTTTGGATCAATTTCACTATCATTATTCAGAATTCTTTATCAGGTAGATTCCCTATTTCTTCCTCTTTTGTTTGGTTTGGTAGGCATTTATCCTGTTCCTTTACTTGTTGGATATTCCTCTGTCTCTTCATCTTGTTTATATTGCTGAGTTTGGGGTATCCTTTCTGTATTCTGGCAGTTTGTGGAGTTCTCTTTATTGTGGAGTTTCCTTGCTGTGTGTGGGTTTGTACAGGTGGCTTGTCAAGGTTTCTTGGTTAGGGAAGCTTATGTCGGTGTTCTGGTGAGTGGAGCTGGATTTCTTCTCTCTGGAGTGCAATGAAGTGTCCAGTAATGAGTTATGAGATGTCTATGGTTTTGTAGTAACTTTGGGCAGCCTGTATATTGGAGCTCAGGGCTGTGTTCCTGTGTTGCTGGAGAATTTGCTTGGTATGTCTTGCCCTGGAAATTGTTGGCCCTTGTGTGGAGCTTGGTTTCAGTGTCGGTATGGAGGCATTTGATGAGCTCCTGTCAATTAATGTTCCTTGGAGTCAGGAGTTCCCTGGAGTCAGGGTTTGGACTTAAGCCTCCTGCTTCCAGTTATCGGTCTTATTTTTACAGTAGTCTCAAAACTTTGCCTTCTATACAGCACCATTGATAAAACATCTAGGTTAAAGATGAAAAGTTTCTCCACCGTGAGGGTCACCCAGAGAGGTTCACAGCGTTACATGGAGAAGAGAAGAGGGAGGAAGGAGTTAGAGGTGACCTGAATGAGATGAGGTGGAATCAATAGAGGAGAGAGCGGGCTAGCCAGTAATCACTTCCTTATGTGCACTCCACAACTGGACTGCTCAGAGATGTTCACAGAGTTATACAGAGAAGAGAAGAGGGAGGAAGGAGACAGAAGTGGCCAGAAGGATAAAAGGGGGAAATGAAAAGGAGGGAGACAGATCCAGCCAGTAATCAGTTCCCTAAGTGTTCTCAATTGTCTGGAACACAGAAATTCACAGAGTTGGGTAGAGTAGAGAGGGGTTAGGGAGGAGACACAGGTGACCTGGTGGAGAAAAAGGAGAGTCCAAAGGGGGAGAGAGCAGTCAAGCCAGTAATCTCGCTCCCAAGTACAAAATGGGTACTGAAGATTGGGTTCTTAAAGGTACAAAATTGGTAACAAATACCTAAAAGCAAAACTTAAAAATCTAGAGTAGAGTTTGGAATTTCAAAAATACAATGTTAAAGAAAAGAAGAAAAAAAAGAAAGAAAGAAAGAGAAAAAGAAAAAAAGAAAAAATTATAAAAATATATATATATATAAAGTTTGCTTTAAAAAAAATAGGGTCTTTTTTTTGTTCTTTGCAAAAGTAATAGTAGGTTATAAAAGTGAAAATTAAAGGAGTAATAGAGGACTTAAAATTTTTTTAAAAATTAAAAGAAAAAAAAGAAAGAATAAATGATCGTAAAAATAGTAAAAATATATCTTGGACTTTCTCTGGTGGTGTTGTGGGTATTGTGGGGTCAGTTCATTTTTGGCTAGTTCCTTGGTCCAGGTTATATTTCTCAAGATCTATATAGGCCCCTTCCTATGTAGTCGGTACTAATGACAGGGTTTTAATCTATTGCCTGTCGCTTCCAAGGCGGTTCCCTCTGTTATAGCTTCTTCTGTTTGCTGGTCTCTTCAGTGTCTGATTTCTGCCCTGATACAAAGGTGGCGGTGGTGGACACTTTTTTTTTTTTTTTTTTTTTTTTAGGCTCACTTGTTCAGTCGCACTGTGGGGAGGGAGGGATGCTGCAAACAAATAACACTGGCGTGTGCTCGCAGTGCCTCAGCCACACTGGGTCTGCCCCCGCTCGCGGCGCGTGTAGCCTCCCTGCCCTCACTGCTCAGGCTCTAGGTTGCTCTGCCAGGAACCATCCGAGGACGGCCCTGGACTGCCTACACCTCCCAGGTCTAAGTCGCTCAGGTTCAGGCACTTGGGTAGTCCTCAGAGGCGCAGACTCGTTTGGGCCTGCGTTTTGTGCCCTTCCCAGGTCTGAGCAGCTCAGGTGATGAGGTGTTTGGCGAGCGCGGTTGCTGTGACTTACCGCCCCACCCACCCTCCACCACTCGGTTTTCTGGGTGTACAACCAGAGCACCTTCTCAGGCGGATGTTGACTGTCCAGAACCCCAAGAAGTCTTAGTTAGCAAAGAAGCCTGCTTACAGTTTTGTTGATAATGTCTCTCTGTGGCTGAGATTGCCCCCTTCCGGCTCTGGTTGCCTGTCACCGGAGGGGGATGGTCTGCAGCAGGCTATCTCTGTTCAGTCCTTTGTTCCGTGCGCGGGCCTGGTGGTGTCTTAGGTTAGTGCTGCCTCTTTGCGTGGTAGTTATCCCACATTCTGGTTTGCTAGCCCAAAATAGTTCGCTCAGATAGCGCTCGGGGCATTCAGGCCAGATCCTTACACTAAGCGATGCAGCCTGCGCCTCCCTGCTCAGCCTCCGCTTGCTAGTGGCGGGTGCAGGCGTCTGCGCTGTTTCTCCGCTGGGGGAGTTACCGTTGGGCTCCTAATCTGTGGGTTTTAATTCTTTATTTATTTTTCCTCCCTGTTATGTTGCCCTCTGTGCTTCCAAGCCTCGGCATAGACTCGGCAGTGAGAGTGTTTCCTGGTGTTTGGAAACTTCTCTCTTTTTAAGACTCCCTTCTGAGGATGGAGCTCCATCCCTCCCTCTTTTGTCTCTTTTTTTGTCTTTTATATTTTTCCTACCTCCTTTCGAAGACAATGCGTTGCTTTTCTGGGTGCCTGATGTCCTCTGCCAGCATTCAGAAGTTGTTTTGTGGAATTTACTAGGCGTTTAAATGTTCTTTTGATGAATTTGTGGGGGAGAAAGTGGTATCCCTGTCCTATTCCTCTGCCATCTTAGCTCCTCCACCCTGATACTTATTTTATTTCTTTTATTCCTCAGTTCTCCACTCTGAATGATTTTCACAACACTGAATAGAAATTATTCCTTATTCCCTAACTATGCTTATTTGAAGCTTTAATACTCCTATCAACATTCTATTTCTATGGAAATACATCTGTATGTCAAGTCATGAGAATATATGAATACATTATGTTTATGTTTTAGCATCTACTACACACCAGTCACTTCCCTGATAGCTCAGTTGGTAAAGAATCCACCTGCAATGCAGGAGACCCCGGTTCGATTCCTGGGTCAGGAAAATACAGTGAAGAAGGGATAGGCTACCCACTCCAGTATTCTTGGGCTTCCCTTGTGGCTCAGCTGGTAAAGAATCTGCCTGTAATGCAGGAAACCTAGGTTCGAACCCTGGGTTGGGAAAATCTGCTGGAGAAGGGACAGGCTACCCACTCCAGTATTCTGGCCGGGAGAATTCCATGGACTGTATAGGCCATGGGGTTGCAGAGTCGGATGCAACTGAGTGACTTTCACTCACTCACTCACACACCAGTCATTTCACAAGAAAGAAGCTAAAATATCTATCCATTCATGTTTGGAAATTTTTCTTTCTCTTGTGAAATCATTAGAGTGAGTGAGTGAGTGATTGAGTGAAAGTCGCTCAGTTGTGTCTGACTCTTTGTGACCTCATGGACTACATAGTCCATGGAATTCTCCAGGACAGAATACTGGAACGGGTAGCCTTTCCCTTCTCCAGGGGATCTTCCCAACCCAGAATCGAACCCAGGTCTCCCGCGTTGAGGGCAGATTCTTTACCAGCTGAGCCATAAGGGAAGCCCAAGAATACTGGAGTGGATCGCCTATCCCTTCTCCAGTGGATCTTCCTGACCCGGGAACCGAACCAGGGTCTCCTGCATTGCAGGTGGATTTTTTACCAACTGAGCTATCAGGGAAGCCCTGAATATGCCATTAAATTGTTAACATGGCACACACACAGCTCTCTCCATAAGATGGCAACAAGAAGAAGAGAAAAGAGAACAGATGTGAAGTTCTTCTGAGACCAAAACACAAGCAGGTTTTAGTATGGTCTATTTAAAGAGCACTTTCTTTTGGTGGACTTCCCTGGTGGCTCAGATGGTAAATCGTCTGCCTACAATGCAGGAGACTCGGGTTCAATCCCTGGGTCAGGGAGATCCCCTGGAGAAGGAAATGGCAACCCACTCCAGTATTCTTGCCTGGAAAATCCCATGGATGGAAGAGCCTGGTAGGCTACAGTCCATGGGGTAGCAAAGAGTCAGACACGACTGAGCAACTTTCTTTCTTTCTTTCTTTCTTTTAGGAACCCAGGAGAGATTTATAATGGTAGTTGTTTCTGTTATTAGTTTTCACCATGTGATTTTGGGCAAGTCTTGATTTCCCCACATACTCCAAATAACACAAGTAGTAATAGTTTGTGTCACAGATTTGCTTCCTATAGAATTTCAAAAGAAGTCAAAAGGCCCAGACCTTGACTTAGTGGGTCTGGAAGTGTGAGGTCAGAGGACACAGTGGGGCTATAGGCTTGAGCTTGTTGGGCCAGGGTGCCCTGTGGGACCCACGAAATCTCTGATGCTGCCTCACTGGGGAGACTCAGTCTTCAACAAAAACCCTGTTCTGTACCTGTTCTGTACTTCCTCCAATGAGCCTGAGACCTTCGAGTTATTTTTCTATGACTTCTAATTACTTTTCAGAGAAATCTGATTGGTCTTTTTGGCAATAGATTAGATTTGGGGTGAAGAAATTATAATCACTGTCTGGCTTTTTCTTGCCCTTTTAATTGGCAATGTTGCAGTTTTATTTACTTTTTTTCCATCAAATTTTCCTTAATTACCACTGCATATTAGATTTTGGGGGTCTCTTTTTTAAAACAAATGGCTCTTAGAGTCCTGGTTTCAATCTGATTGGCATTTGGCCTTGTGTTATTGTTAGTTATTGGACCTTCCTTGAATAAAAATGTGATTTAAGCTAATTGTTTTCAGCATCATTCCTGTTTTACTCTTGGGCCTTTGGAATTTTATTAAGGGAAGAACTGCTCATCAATCTCTTACATCTCAATGAGCAAGTGAGTCAACGCATGCCATCTCCAAAGTCATTTGGAAGATAAAGCCTCAGCTCTGTAGAAATAAAGTTATTAAGGCTAAGTTTGTCTGGGTTTATGAGCATACTGTACAGAACAGGAATTTTCTTAAATGTGGTTAAAATTACATTATATGGACAGACAACTTCCCACCTGGCCTTCTTCACTTGGTTATTGCATAGAAACACCTTTCCAAAACTAAATTATAAGCTCCTTTATCTCAGGGGATATTTAAAGGTACTTCTTTGGAAACTTTAACAAGGCTTAAAATTAAGAATACCTTTGTATACTTATTCATAACATTATATTTACTGAAGCTGGTATTTAGAAGAATCATCCATATGATAGAATTAATACAACTTCAAATCCAGGTCTCGCACTCTGCATTCTGTCTATGACAAGATCATGCTACATTGTAGGTACCAGGAAACCCCAGTTATATGCTTGTTATTAATGTAATTTGAATCTCTGGGCATGTTTCCAGTTCTGAGCCAAGTCATTAAAAACCATCTTCATGAGTACATTCTAAATTATCTGTCTAAATTTGTAGTTTATGTCTGTCTAACTTGTATTTTGGGGTCTGTTACAACATACAAGACACAGTGTTAAAACTTTTCATAGCACATCACGTTATCAGGCTATTCTCTTTTGCTCTAATGTGAGGATTTTGCCTGTCACTGGCAAGGAAAGATAAAAAGTCTTAGTCTCAATATATTTTGCCAAGCAATAAATATAAGTAATAACACAGAAAGCACAATGAGAAAATTTGCCTTAAATTCTAATGTATGTGTGTTTTCAGTCAAGAATACTGGAGTGAGTTGCCATTTCTTCCTCCCAAGAATTGTCCCAAATCAGAGACTGAACCTGTCTCCTGTGTCTCCTGCATTACAGATGTATTCTTTACCCAATGAGCCATCAGGGAAGCCTCTAATAATTGTATCTAAATTAATTAGATGTCTTTAATTGCAAAAGACAGAAACCTAAGTCAAACTAGATTAATTAAAATAAGGGACTTTAGTGAGTGATGTAAGTATAATAAAAAGTCAAGATTACTTTGAACATGGTTGAATTCAGAGATTTACATGATAGTATTAAGATGTTCTTTCATCTCTCTACTCTTGAGGCTATTTGGTTAGCTTCAATCTCAGTCAAAAATACACATAGGAAGCCCCAGTCCTTACAACTGGTGATCTCACAGAAAAGAGGCAATTGGGTCTACACTAACATCCACATTAATTCCTGAGAACTTTGATGGGCCCTTGTTTGGACATATTCACTCATCATTGGTGAGTTGACGCTGTATGATTAGCTGTCCCAAGAGTATCAGAGGGAGTAGAAGAGAGGTACTTCCCAAAAATGTTTTAGACAGCCAAAAAGATATAGAAGTCTATTCAATCACTGAAATTTTTACATCCTTCAGTTTTATGTTTACGTATAATCAATAACTTAGATTAATTATAGACATTGTGCATATGCAAAGAAAAAAAAAACCGCCCTGTTCTAAGATTTTCGTCACTATATCATCAGCTTCTAAGCCATAAAACATCATTATTGAGAAATCAGTATTATAACAGAGCCTTATAATTTAGGTACTCTTGAACTTAGTGCATGGCAAAGGTGTTTCACGTTAAAATTTTTATATGCTATTCAACTTGTACCTGAAACATACTGAGTTTGTATGTTTGATAATGATTTTATAATTTACTCTGTTTCAGGATGAGTTCTGAGTATGATGAAATATTCAGTGTATTACAACATCTTCATTTTCTAACTGAGGTCCAGGTAAACATTTTCTACAAAGGACCAGAGGTTGCAACTACCAACTCATCTGCTGGAGTAAAAAAAAGAAGCAGTAGATAATGCATGAATGAATGAGTGTGGCTGTGCTCCAATAAAACTTTATTTACAAAAACAGGTGGTAGAGTAGATTTGGGCCATGTGCTGTATGTACTTTGCCAGCTTAACTTGATGAACACTCAGTATGTATCACACAGGGACTCTCAAAACTCACTGACAATGGTTTAATCACAAACAATTCTAACTTTAAGCCAATTTACTTTTCCTTCATCTTAAATTTTCTACTACTAATTGGAAATTGTCAAAATTAAGTAGAAACATATTGTGTCAAGTACACTGAGATTCTTCTAACAAAGTATTTCAAACAATGACTAACATTTTATTGTAACTTGTATTTACCTAGTACTCTCACAAGAAATCACATTAGTTCCTCAGAACAACCCAACATGACACTACCTTTTCACCCTAAGTCCTTCTCCCACCACTCCTCTCAGGGAGGCATAGACCGTTTCCATTTTAAGGAATTTATTTATAATCACTCTTGGAACATAAACAGGGAATGACAAAAAACATAAATGTAAACATTTTTCTTACCTCGTATGCTAATAAGAGGTGCTAGTGCATGTTCGGAGAAGGCAATGGCACCCCACTCCAGTACTCTTGCCTGGAAAATCCCATGGACGGAGGAGCCTAGTAGGCTGCAGTCCATGGGGTCGCTAAGAGTCGGACACGACTGAGCGACTTCACTTTCACTTTTCACTTTCATGCATTGGAGAAGGAAATGGCAACCCACTCCAGTGTTCTTGCCTGGAGAATCCCAGGGACGGGGGAGCCTTGTGGGCTGCCGTCTGCGGGGTCACACAGAGTCAGACACGACTGAAGCGACTTAGTAGTAGTAGTAGTGCATGCTAGGACGCACAGGATGCTGATAAGGTCCTAATAAGGATGCATCCTATGCATAGGATGCACAGGATTCTAATAAGGTCCTAGTGCACTTGCTGACACATTTGCACTTCCATCTTTTCTTCAAAGTAAAAAAATTATGATGTGCCCCCATCTCCTTGACAAAGCTGATCTAACTCCCCCAGATATTTCTAAAATGCACCAGTACATCTATATAACAACATTACCAGTATCCCTGCATTTTCTTCTCCAGAAAAAGCATACAAAACAATTATTTAATTACTTGATACTAAAGAATTGATTGATAGATATATTGTTCAATATGCAGTGATTAAGCACAGCATTGGAAACAAATCACCTCCTCTATCACAATATCATAATGCAAATAAATAACAAAAATATAATCAAATACATAATAAATGAAAACAGCACTTAGAAAAACAAAATAAGCAAACAAAAGAATATTTAATAGCTGTTTACCTCATATCAAAATAATTACTTGGGGGGTGGGAGGAATTGGAAAGTGGAGATTGACACATAGGCACTATTGATACTATGGATAAACAGGTAGCTAATGAGCACACATCATACAGCAGCGGGAACCCCACTCAGTGCTCTGTGGTGACCTGAATGGGAAGGAGGCCAAATGAAAGGGGATATTTGTATATGCGTGAGTGATTCATTTTGCTGTATAGTAGAAACTAATGCAACATTGTACAACTATAGTCCAATAAGAATTAATTTTAAAAATTACCCAAGTGAACTTTGGTGGCAAGAGGAAGAAAACACAAGACTATCCTTTAGGAATGGATGAAAGACTAAGGGTGAAGTGGTGAAGGAGTGAGTGAAGAGATCTAGATTCTTTAACATTTCACGGTTCTCAAGGATTGCACTGCAAAGGCTGTTCTTTGCATACATGCGTGCCCTTAAGCCCACAGTTTTATATCTCTGCAGTGTAGTATGGGCTTTGCAATTGGATAGATTTAGGTTTTAATCTTCGTTGGGTTACTTACTAATTGTACCTATCAGAGCAAACTCCCTGAACTTCACTTTCCTCATTATAAGATGGGAAGACTCACACTTTATGTTAATTAGGGGGTTTTGTGAAGATTTAATTGCACAGGATAAAATAGGTGTTTTAGAAATACAGTTTTCTTCCTGACTGACCCATCTGGTGGTTTTTTTTTGTTTGTTTGGTTTTTTTTTTAAAGATTTTTTGATGTGGACCATTTTTTAAAGTCTTTATTGAATTTGTTACAGTATGGTTTCTCTATTATATTTTGTGTTTTATGTTTGTGCCTGACCCAAAAAAGCCCAATTTTGCTTTCGCCACCCTGATCTTACATTTTTCTAGTACCCAACTTCTGTTAGATTCAAAAGCACTTAGAACTATGGGGATTATGGCTCAATGTGTCTTAATGTCTGTAAACCTAGATGACATCAGCATGAGAATCCAAGCCAAACTCGTGTGAAGTGGGGAAACTCAGAGAAATCAAAGATACTTTTCATAATAAGTGATCATGTACAGGTGAAGGCATATTGTTCTTGAAACCTGAACTATAGGTCAATTATAAATTTTAAAATGTCCAAGCAGATGCAGTTATAAATGTCATTTTCTTCTTGTAATACCTTTTCTCGATGTTTTTCAGTTTTATACTCAGTTTTTCAGTTTGTAACATCAATGAATCAGTAAAAAGCATGCCATTTCATTTGAAAGTGGAATTTGGGGAAAAAAATCATCCTCAAATTCTATAAGAATCCAGGCTAGATAACAGGTATAGACCTGTCCTGTGCAACTTTCTGGGAGAATGTGACACAGCACCACCTCACCCTTGAGTCAACAGCCAGCCATTGACCTTCATTATAAGCAAAACGGCTGTTTGAATAGAGGTACCACAGACTGGGAAGTTATAATTTGATAGAGCAAGGAGGGAGTCAGGCTGAACAGATTTCAATAAAAGTTATATGGAAAGATAACTCCCTAGAAGCACTGTTGCTCAGGAAATTACGTCTGGGAAGAGACAGAATTCGCTCAGGCTATTGTATCGTTACAGGCAATTTTCGAAGAAATTGTATTACTAGTGATTTTCAAGGAAATGGCAGTAAAAAGTAACTTCCTGTTTCTATTAAGCAACTGGTACATAGCTGAAAGGGAAGCTTCAATGGAGCATGAACCAGATATACCCACTATGATTTATATGTCTGCAGGTAGAGTTTCCAATAACTGGCCATTCATTTTTTTCAAGTCAACAATTATTGCACCCACGTCATAAATAATTGGCATGGTTCAAGGCACTAGGGATACACGAATGAAGAAAACAGACAAAATTTTCTCTCCTAATGGCACTGGTACTCTATGAGAGGAAAATAGATATGTCATTCATCAAGCTTTTTAAATGATTTTGGGGGACTCTTAACATTTGAGTCCTCAGACTGTCTAATGCAAAAACATCAAGACTCAAGTAAAAATCCTGCTATTATTTAGCAAATTTTTTCTGTGTCCTCAACTGTGTAACTTTGGGGTCTAAGAGTTAATCCTAAAGGAAATCAACTGAATATTCACTGGAAAGATTGATGCTGAAGCTGAAGCTCCAATACTTTGGCCACCTGATGGAAGAGTCGACTCACTGGAAAAGACCCTGATGCTGGGAAAGACTGAGGCCAGGAGGAGAAGGGGTGACAGAGGATGAGATGGTTGGATGGAATCACTGACTGAATGGACATGAGTTTGAGCAAACTCTAGGAGACGGGAAGGACAGGGAAACCTGGTATGCTGTAGTCCATGGGATCACAAACAGTTAGACACAACTGAGCAATTTTGGATCCCATGACATTCACATAAACCTTCCAATCTGGTTGTTGATTCATTTCATACCCAATTATTGAGGCTCACAATATGCAGGTGTTCAGAGTCTAGGGAAAGAGACAGACTAATAGATGGATGCCATACAATATAATAGAGGTACATGGACTTTGTGCTTTAGAAGCACATGATGTCACTAACTCCGTCTGGACTTCTGGCAATATTTCTCATAAAGGATGTGACACTTGGATTAGGACTTAAAGGAGAGTTAGACTTTGCCAGACAAGGGAAAGAGAAAGTGTGTTACAGCAGATATAACAGCAAATATGGATGCACAAAAGAAAAGAGTTAAATTTTACCCACATTATAATAAAGCTACGCCTAGCTTCTTTATCTTTCATAACAAGCCGATGTTCCATTCTCACTGGAAAGTGGAGGAGCTGCCAAAATATACTGGCAATCAATAGAACCAGTGTCCTCTAACCTAAAGAGTTTTTTTTTTTTTAATTCGAAGTAGCCTCTCAAGGATAAATAGTTTCAAGCTCAGTTCCAGGTCAGAGCCATTTTTCCTTTTCTACTGCCTTCTCAAGTCAATGACTGAGCATAGGGGAAACTTACAGACTGAATGGCAGTGGGGGAGAAGTACTTAGGTGGTCTCTCTGCTAATTTCTGCCTCAGGGCAGATTCTCATTCACTGATGCTACCAAGTGTGGTTTTGGCCAGGTAGGACCACAGCCTGGCCCCCTCTGAGGCATGATCTCTTAGCCTTATCAGACCCAATGGTCCTCCTTGCTAATTTCTTTCTCACTGGCAGTATGGATACTCCTTGAATTTTGGCTTTCACTCTTCTTTGTCACTGAACCAAGCAGCTTACCCTAAAGCCCTCAGCTAACATGGTGCCATTCAACTCTTCTGCAAAGAAGTTCTAATACTCAATAACTATATCTCCGTGGGGAAATTACTTAAATGTCACACATCTACATTTTCTTCTTTGTCAAATGGGGTTCTTCTTCAGTGTGTGGTTGCATAGATTAAGTGAGTTAATAGATACAAAATGCTAAGAAGGATGCCTGGCAAGTTTACAGGCAATGTGTATTGCTGTTATTAATTCTTCATTCCCCTTTGAGATGTGCAGGAACTTATCCATCCTTTCTCTATTGTGTGCATCGCCCCTGGAGCCAGGAGGACTGCTTCAGGTCACTATGCAACTGCATCTTTGCTCCAGCTACTAACGCTTTGATGCTAGCATGCCTTTATCCTGCATGGCAGTCTTCTAATGCTTTTGACTTTTTCTTCAACTTCAAGAAATCACTCTTTCTTCTTGGGATTTTGCCTCCAAGAAGCAAAGAAAGAACACCCTGCATATCTTAGAACCCTTGTTTTTTCTTCCCAGACCCTGGGCCAGAAGACATAGACTATTCCTTCCATCTTGGAGAGGAATTTCCCTTTATGTCTAAGATTTCCAGAACTGGCTCCTGATGTGAATATTAGCTAAGATATTTTCTGCCGGGGTCCAGCCCCGGCTGATCCAGGGTATTCGAAGCGGGGACGGCGTCGGCGACCTATTTAATTATTTATTCATCAAAGATATAAAGAGTAATAGAATGAGGATAGCTCAGTAGGAAAATTCAGTGGAGAAAAGAGGCTGAGTAGCTTGGTTTACGCGGGAGACCAATAAAACTTCAAGACAAGAAGTTTGCACCACTTACGTAGGCCGCAGGCGTCCTTCCGTTCTCCCGAAGGAGAGGAGACACTGAGGCCTCCCCGGTCGGATCTTAGAAGCCCAGGCATAATTAGCAAGCATGGCGGGTTCCACGCTCCAGATGGAGACTCAGCCAGAAGTTGAAAGAGAGAGCGACATGGGGAGACCAAGTTTTGGTGAACAAGGCCCGCACTTTATTTTCCAAAGTAGTTTTTATACCTTAAGTTATGCATAGAGGATAATGGGGGAAGGGGTAGAGCCATGCAGCAAGCCAGGCTTCCTGAAAACTTATCATATGCAAAAGTTCAGGTGATTGACATCATCTTCTGGCCCGGAGGCCTGTTAACATTTTAAGAAACTTATTTTTCTCTAAAGGTGATTATTCCAAAGTCAGGCACCAGCTTCCCAAAAAGCATTGGACAAAGCTGCATTTTACATTTCTATACACCCATTATATCAATCAATACACTGCCAAGGACACAGTAGGTAAGGAGTATGGAGACTTAGCAGCAAACATTGGCCCAACAAGTGAAAAACCCTTCACCAATACAATTTCTAATCAATCTTTTAACTACTCAAAGGAATCTGTGTTTAGGCAGTTTAGAACATCTCCTGCCTCTCACAGTTGGGAGGCTCTGAACAATCACATGTGGCCAGAAAAACCCATTCAGGCAGGCTAGAGGATTTCCAAAGGAGTTTGTAGGTTGAAACACTGTCACACCCAGGAATTATTAACTGGAGCTGTAAGCTAACTCTTTTTCCAGAGAGAGGTAGTGGGGGACAGCCCCCTGTAAAGTCAGAGGTGTAGGTGAAAGCACAAAGCAGAAAGTAGGCAGGCTCTGGTTTTGGGGGGTAGATGCTCAAGAATTTCCAGGGGGACTCCTGAGGCTCGATCCCGCCTTTGCGTGTGCCGAGCCTCCTTCCTCATGACCTTTGTCATGGGTGGAGCTCCTCACGCTGGCTCCCGGCAGTGATAGAATTCCAGTTGAGCTATTCCAGATCCTGAAAGATGATGCTGTGGAAAGTGCTGCACTCAATATGCAATATGCACTCAATATGCAATATGCCGGCTCCCGGCAATTTTCTAAAGAGTGTTTTAATTCCAAAGCCTGCCTTTCAGAACCACTGTTTTACCATTGACTCCCCAGATTTGATTTTGAGTGTCAAAGGCTCACAAACAAATCCCTTCTTTTCATCATCTTGATATAAAAATTCTGTTCTCCTCTAAGATAAATAATTCCTCTTGAAAACATAGTAATAAAATAGCACACAATGAAATGTAAACAAGGAAAATCACATGCACATATTTCAAAATGATTTGCACTTTATTCATATGTATTAAAAGGTTTAGTGTTGGGAGAATGGCATTGAAACATGTAAAATATCATGTATGAAATGAATTGCCAGTCCAGGTTCGATGCACGATACTGGATGCTTGGGGCTGGTGCACTGGGACGACCCAGAGGGATGGAATGGGGAGGGAGGAGGGAAGAGGGTTCAGGATGGGGAACACATGTATACCTGTGGTGGATTCATTTTGATATTTGGCAAATCTAATACAGTTATGTAAAGTTTAAAAATAAAATAAAATTTAAAAAAAACAAAAAAAAAAAAAACAAAAAAACAAACAAACAAAAAAAAAAAATAAAAGGTTTAGTGTTTTCAAAACGCAGGAAGTAGTGACTAATTTGGTTCTGTAAGTGCAGAACTGATGTGTGTGTGTGTGTGTGTGTGTGTGTGTTGGGGAAAGTGGGGTAGAAGTCAGAAGGTGGGTAAGAAGGCTAACAAACAAGATGCAAGAAGCCAGTTTCAATTGGGTTGAAAAGAGCATCATTTGCCAGGCTAAGTAGTTTTTGCTCTTCATTTAGCCAAAATAACTACCCTGTGTATTAAGTGGTGTTAACATTTGCATGTTCATTTCATGTGTTAGAATCAAGCCATTAAGCTATGCTCCTATATTATTATCACTATAATTATTAGAGCTGGGATAAGACTCCAGTTTTCCTAATTTATAATTCATCACATTATCCTGTTTTGTTTTTAACTTCAAGCAACTTCTAGGGACAAGTTATAAACTGGAATTTTCACTTTTGAGATAAATCTGAGAGAACAGTGACTTAAATCAAAAATATTTCATTGCTTCTGAAACTCCTGTTCTTCTAGCAAAACAGAATCCCAAGGCTGTGTTCAGTAAGATTCTCTGATATATTTCTTGCTTGCTTATTACTCACTGTCTTTCTTGCTTTCATGGTTGGTAAAGACTCAGTAATTCTAACTACGAGGATATCAAACTGCACGTGTGTATAATTTAGATGAAGTTATTTACTCATTTTTGCCACACAATTTTCTAAAAATGAAGATATAATTTCAAAAATGTCTACTGGATTAACTGCAAATCTTTTGTGGTGATATCTGTAATATATATATTCTTTTATACCACAGTGTCACTTAACCAAGACCTAAGAGATAAAACAAGCTACTCCAAGCACATTTCTGAAACTAATATGAATCTATCTGAAATATCACTTAGAATCAACTGTAGATAAGTTTACTTGCAAAGAAGGCAGAGAATAAAAATAGTCTGCAATTAAATGATTACATTTGACTATGTAAAAAGCCAGTAATAGAAATTCATGACAGAAAGCAAATTCTTTATTTAAACAGTTTAGTTGCTATTTTCATGGAGAGTGCAAAAACTTCATTAATTTGCATAAATATTTAGTGACTATTGTTTTTCCACTGAGGATGTACAGATGAATGAGGGAGACACAGCCTCTGCCCCCTTGGAGCTTACAATTATACAAAGGTTAGAAGAAGAAATACAGTGTCTATGAGAATTCCTAATGAGTAAACCTTAACTAATACAAGTTGTCATGGAAGGCTTATACAGAGGAAATACCTTTAAACAGAGACATGAAAGTTAAGTAGAATTTGTCCAGGTGACTAGTTAGAGAAAGGTCTTCCCAGGAAGAAGAAATAGCATATCCCAAGGCTCTGATTGGGGATAAAGGGAATTTAGAGAATTCAAAGGATGAAAAACTATGGAAGAAGCATCATGGAGAGGGAGGTAGGGCCAGATCGTGAAGGAATTCAGGCCAAGTAAAGTATTTTACGTCTTAAGTCACTAAAAACTTTAACTGGAGCAGTATCGTGGTTGCTTTTGATTTTTAGAAGATGACTTCAGATGAGAAACATGTTGCAGACAATGGAGGGAGGCGTCAGTCATAGTCACTGTTCACCATTCATACAGAGTTCTGCTCAAGATCCTGTGTGCTGCTCCAGAATGGATCCCAGCTGATGGGAGTGAAAATAGGACTGTCATGGGAAGAGAGTGCATCGGTCCAGGCAGGGGATGACAGTGGTTTAGACTTAAGTGGAAGAAAAGTAGTGAAGTGGAAGTATTTGCAACCAACATATGAGGAGGTAGAATTCATGATATATAATGTGTGATTATGGGAGCTGATATAGAGAAAATAATCAAGAATGATTCATTGCTTCCTGGTTCATTGGCTCTGGGTGCCATCTGGGGGGGTCCAGGAAGTGTGGGAGGCGGAGGGAATCATAACTGCTTTTGGAGGCATGGTAGCTTTGAAGGACCCATGAAACATATGGTTGGAGATTTAGTATAGAATGTTTGGTATTTTGTTCTGGAGCTCAGAAGATAAATTCGGCCGAGACATGTAAAGTCAAAAATAATCACTATCGAGATGGAACTGAAGTCACCGAAGTGGCAAAAATCAATAAATAAAAGCAGGCAAAGAGAAAACAGAGGGACTGGGGCGAAACCATCAGAAGCCTACAGTTAAATGTCTAATAGAAAGGACTTCCCTGGTGGTCCAGTGGTTAAAGACTTCAGCTTCCAATGGTCAGGGAGTGAAGATCCCACATACCTCACCAACCAAAACATTAAAAAAGAAGAAGAAGAAGCAATACTGTCACTAATTCAATAAAGACTTTAAAAATGGTCCACGGGGGAAAAAAAATCTTAAAAAAGTCTAACAGAAGAAAAGTAGACAAAGTATGGCAAAAAAAAAACAGTACAGTACTGTTAAGTAATTAGCCTCCAATTAAAATAAATAAATTAATTTTTAAAAAGTAAAAAAGGAAGAAAAGTAGACACGGAGGTAGAAGCAAAGACAGGAGAGGGGCATGGAGTTAAAGGAACTGAGTCTTTTAAAGCAGAATGAGTGTTCAGTTATGTCCAAGACTGCTGTGAGGTCAGAAGGAGCGCCCATTCCATCCTCTGACATGGAGAGCCTTTTCCACAGTTGTGACTAGGGCAGCAGTCCTAGTGGACTGAATTGAGGAGTGAATGGGGGATGCAGATGTAGGGATGCAAGAAACCTGACTGTCAACTGAGCATGACAGAGAAGACTGGGGGAGACTATTGAGTCCAAAGATTTCAGAGTGGATGGGAAGTGTCAAGTACAGAGCAAGGTTCTGCGTATACATGAGTAGTAAAGGATTGAAAGTTAATTGCTCAGTTGTGTCCAAGTCTGTGTGACCCCATGGACTCTAACCCACCAGGTTCCTCTGTCCATGGAATTCTCCAGGCAAGAACACTGGAGTGGGTTGCTATTCCCTTCTCCAGGGGATCTTTCTGTCCCAGGGACTGAACCCAGGTCTCCTGCATTCAGACAGATTCTTTACTGTCTGAGCCACCAAGGAATCACAGTAAAGAATTACCTGAGAGAGTAAGGGAATTCTGAGGAATAATTCCTCCACTGGGTTACATGGCTGTAAGAAGTTGTATGGGGGTGGTTGTGGGGCCAATGGCTTCTGCTGTCTCTGCAAGTAGGCTAAAGAGTTAAAGCACATACACAAAAAATAAATACTGTCAAGCTTTGAAGAGGGCTAAGAATTGTTTAAATGTCTTGTGGAGACTGGAGATAAGTGACAAGAGAAACACGGCATGACCAGGTAATGTTCAGGGCCCAGTTTACATTGGGAATTAAGGATCAAAATCGCTAGTACCTTAAAGGAAATGGAAGCATAAAAATCAGAAAGAGAAAAACAAATATCGTATATTAACACATATATGTGAAGTCTTTTTAAATGGTGCAGATGAAACTATCTGCAAGGCAAGAACAGAGAAGCAGACGCAGAGAACAGACTCATGGACATAGTGGGGGAAGGAGTGGGTGGGACAACTGAGAGAGTGGCACTGACATATACCCTGACATGTAACATACAACTACTGGATTAGCGTGTGTGAAACAGACAGCTAGTGGGAAGCTGCTGTGTGGCACAGGGAGCTCAGCCCGGTGCTCTGGACTAATCTGGAGAGGTGGGATGGGAGGGTTGGGGGAAGGCTCAGGAGGGAGGGGATATATGTGTACATATAGCTGGATCATGGAAAAAGCAAGAGAGTTCCAGAAAAACATCTATTTCTGCTTTCTTGACTATGCCAAAGCCTTTGACTGTGTGGATCACAATAAACTGTGGAAAATTCTGAAAGAGATGGGAATACCAGACCACCTGACCTGCCTCTTGAGAAACCTAGATGCAGGTCAGGAAGCAACAGTTAGAACTGGACATGGAACAACAGACTGGTTCCAAATGGGAAAAGGAGTACGTTGAGGCTGTGTATTGTCACCCTGCTTATTTAACTTATCTGCAGAGTACATCATGAGAAATGCTGGGCTGGAAGAAACACAAGCTGGAATCAAGATTGCCAGTAGAAATAACAATAACCTCAGATATGCAGATAACACCACCCTGATGGTAGAAAGTGAAGAGGAACTAAAAAGCCTCTTGATGAAAGTGAAAGTGGAGAGTGAAAAAGTTGGCTTAAAGCTCAACATTCAGAAAACGAAGATCATGGCATCCGGTCCCATCACTTCATGGGAAATAGATGAGGAAACAGTGGAAACAGTGTCAGACTTTATTTTTGGGGGGCTCCAAAATCACTGCAGATGGTGACTGCAGCCATGAAATTAAAAGACGCTTACTCCTTGGAAGGAAAGTTAAGACCAACCTAGATAGCATATTGAAAAGCAGAGATGTTACTTTGCCAACAAAGGTCCGTCTAGTCAAGGGTATGGTTTTTTCAGTGGTCATGTATGGATGTGAAAGTTGGACTGTGAAGAAAGCTGAGCACGGAAGAATTGATGCTTTTGAACTGTGATGTTGCAGAAGACTCTTGAGAGTCCCTTGGATTGCAAGGAGATCCAACCAGTCCATTCTAAAGGAGATCAGCCCTGGGTGTTCTTTGGAAGGACTGATGCTAAAGCTGAAACTCCAGTACTTTGGCCACCTCATGCGAAGAGTTGACTCATTGGAAAAGACTCTGATGCTGGGAAGGATTGGGGGCAGGAGGAGAAGGGGACGACAGAGGATGAGATGGCTGGATGGCATCACTGACTCAATGGATGTGAGTCTGAGTGAACTCTGTGATTTTGTGATGGACAGGGAGGCCTGGCGTGCTGCAATTCATGGGGTCTCAAAGAGCTGGACATGACTGAGCGACTGAACTGAACTGAACTGACAGCTGGTTCACTTCATTGTACAGCAGAAATTCACACAACATTTTAAAGCAATTCTACTCCCCCTAAAACCAAAAACCTGAAAAGCCAAAAAATCATTTCACTGAGCACCAAATACATACGCCTGGTGCATGTTTGTGGTAGAAGGAGATGTTCTTGTGTATTATGTGTGTCTATGTGCATATGTCAGGGTTCGATCCTTGGGTCAGGAAGATCCTCTGGAGAAGGGGAATGGCAATTCACTCCAGTACTCTTGCCTGCAGAATCTCATGGACAGAGAAACCTGGTGGGCTACAGTCCATAGGATTTCAAAGGGTCAGACACGACTGAACCACTAACACACACACACACACACATGTGTATGTGTGTGCACATGTGTATACATACATATATATATATAATTGAGTTAGTGTTATATTTTCCATATATGTGTTTATGCAGGAAGTATAACCCTAACACAATTTTGATCCATATAACCTTAATTCTCCAAATTGGAACAGTGATAATAACTAGCCAATTATAAATTGTATCACATGAGAATGATCCATGATTACACCCTAATAGGGCCTAGAAACTGGGATCCAGTGTAAAGAAAAGAGTTCTGGGATTCTCACAACGCCATAATTATTTCTTAAATATTTTCAAATGGCTATTGCAAGATAGAATTATTATTTTAAGGCCAAAGAACTCAGGTTCGCCATTTGTTTGCAACTGTGAGGAAAACTAATACCGAAAACACTCTCAGAAGTTACCATTTGTAATGAGGTGTGTTGGTGGTGGTTTAGTTGCTCAGTCACGTCTGACTCTCTGTTACTCCATGGACTGCAGCCTGCCTGACTCCTCTGGCCATGGAATTTTCCAGGCAAGAATACTGGAGTGGGTTGCCATTCCCTCCTGCAGGCGATCTTCCCAACCCAGGGATCAAACCAGGTATCCCACATTGCAGGCAGATTCTTTACCACCTGAACCACCAGGGAAGCCCTTGGTAACATGATCTGTTAAGCCATGTCTTACCTCATGGCCAAGAGGAGATAAACCCTACTCTGAGTCAGCTGGGCTGTCATCCAAGAAATAAGAATGAAGAAAATGAGGATGACGATCCTCCCTAATTCTCCCAAATTCATTGTAATTATTTATTCCTTCCTTAACTCTGTGTAGGATATATTTTAATCTTCCCTGTACTGTAATTGATTATTTACATGTCTAAATCCTCTGCTACACTTTTCCTGGACCTGATTGGCAATGTGTTGAATGACTATTTCAACATGGTTTTGAAGAGTGCTCTCCTATTGAATAATAAACCTTCCTTAATAATTCATTCAACAATTATTACTGATTGCCTTCTGTAGGCCAGACATCATGCCACATACTGACCACAGCAGAGAAACAAAACAGATAGGTTTACTATTCTCAGAGAATTCACAGTTTAATGGGTAAAACAGCCATTAAACAAACAGATGCAGAACTGAATACAAAATTGAAAATTTAGATGAGTTGCTGAGCAAAAGAACAGCATGATACAAGAGAAAGTGAATTAAATTTATATTAAGTAAAAATGTTGAGAAAGTTACAGGGAAAGCAGGCTTTATCAACCTCAGCATTATTGACATGTTAGAAGCGACAGCTCTTTGCTGGAGAGAGCTGTCCTGTATGTTGTCCTTGGGCAGCTTCCTGACCTCTACCTACTAGATGCCAGCAGCAGCATCCCAGTTGTAACAACCAAAGTGGTCTCAAGATAGTGCCAAGTCACCCTGACAGAGAACCGCTCATTTAAATTGAACCCAAACGTATAAGTAAGAAGTAAGCAGGAAGAAGAGATTTCCCCGGTAGCTCAAAAAGTAAAGAATCTGCCTGCAATGCGAGAGACCCAGGTTTGATCCATAGGTTGGGAAAATCCCCTGAAGGAGGGCACGGCTACCCACTCCAGTTATTCTTGCCTGGAGTATCCCACGGACAAAAGAGCCTGATGGGCTATAGTCCATGGGGTCGCAAAGAGTCCGACACAACTGAGCGACTAACACTTTCACTTTTCAAGCAGGAGGGAAACAGTCAGAAGAGCATTATTCTGGGAAGAGGAAACACCATGAGAAACCCATATGGGCAGAAAAGAGCCCCAAGCATTAAAGTAACTAAGAGGCTGGCATGGTAGGAGTATATTGAATGATGTTGATTCTCACTGAATACTCATTCTCAATGAGTATACTGAAAGATTGGTGCAAGCAGGGTGGTAAAAGAAGGCAGAGGAAAATTGTTTTTTAAAAAAAGGGTTTTGGAAGTATTTTAGATGAGTTCAGAATTTATTCTAGGAGAAATGGGAAGCTACAGGAGAGTTTTCAGGAGGAAAGTGGCAAGATGAAAGATGCAATTTGTATTTTAAACTATCTCTCTGTTTGCTCTGATAAGAATAAATAGGACTGAGAGTAGGAATAAGAAGGCCAGCTAGGGTCTGTTGCTGTTTTCCAGGATAATGGCTTGGACCATCTTGGTTGGAAGTAGAAGGGCCTGTTTTCTTTACCAGGAGTGATTGCAAGATGTAGTAAATTGCCCTTCATCTTTAGGAGAATGTCTTCTGTATAATTCATCTTCATTCAGTCCATTCATAAAATTACTAAAGAGCTCAGGATCAGGGACAAAGCTTTGTAACTTGTCAGTAAGGACACATTTTCAAAACATACATTAACCCTTTATTTGAAGTTTTTCATATTATAAATCTACCTAACTGTCATATTAGCCTATATATTTGTACCTAGCCATTTGCTCTTTATTAACTGACTAAATCAATGTTTAATTCTATTTTAAATGATTAATTGTAGGAAAAATAGATAAATTCATTATCCCATGTGATGGGCATAATTTTATTCTCTGGATATTTCAGGTCCTTGGTCTATGGTAGAATTTCACTTCCTGATCCACTTACGTATAAGGAGCACCCTGTGATTATTTCTGGATCATTAGTTGTGAGTAGAACTTTTACAAGTACTATAGGCCAAAATTTTAATTGCCAGTGCAAAACCACAAAACTTCCCATTATCCTCTAAGCTATTAAGATAGTAGCTGCTCCATAAGTGAAAGTTTCTGAGTAAATTAAATGAAAAGTCACTTCCAACACCACATGATAAACAAGCAACATAAGTATAAAATAAACCTTTGTTATTTTAAACCACTGATATTTAGGGTGTGTGTGTGTGTAACTTTTCCTGATAAAGTTTATAAAAAATTATAAACCTGCAATAAAAAATAAAGTTTTATTTGAGTAACAATATAATCCAGGTTTTTTTCCTCTGCCCCTGGAACCATTTAATAATGGTTACAACTTCGAGTCTTCTTGGCATTTTTCCTACTTCTCTCTCAAGGTGTAGTGGCTAACTTACTTGTTCTCATAAAAAGTGTATTAGATATGTCTCTGATTGATATATGGATACCTAGTTCATTACTTTTAACTATCACGTAACATCCCATTAAATGAATATGCTGCTTTATTCTGATTACCATGTATACACACTCGTCTGTTAATTGACATTCAGGCCATTTTAAATTTCATAGCTCCATAGTAACAGATCATCTTTCTACATATCTCATTGTATACACACGAAAGCAGGATGTCTGGGTTGTAGGGTGTACCTGTTTTGAGTTTTAATATATAATTGCTAAACTCTCCGCCAATGTGACTAAATCATTTATACTGCAACCATTTTTATTAGGTTTATTCCTATATTTACTGTTTTGGTTTATTAAGTAGGTAAGAACCTGACTTATTCCACATACAAAAAAACCCCATTTGAATGGTGATTATGATCTGGCATTGTTAAGGACTTTGGCAATATATAGATAAATAGGGCACAATTAAGGGGCCATTGCTACACAAACAAGATCGCCTTGATTCTTTGTATTATGATTTATTAGGTAAAATTGGGATAATATTTTCTTTAATTGCAGTCACTTATGAAAATAAGCTTTCAAACATGGTACACTTATCTATAACCTATTTTCTCCATCTTCAAGCTGAATAGCCAATTATATAAAATTAGTCACTTAAATGAAGTAGTTCTGTAAATTATTTTATATAAGCTTATGTTTCATTGTGGTTTTATTAATATCACATGACGGTCTTGGTAAATGCTAGGAAGAATTTATTTTTACTGCAAATGGAGACTGGGAATCTTCTAAGTTACTTTCACTACAATTCTATTTGAAAGATGGAAAGGTACAGAACTATTTGAAGATGGATTAGAATTATTTTAAAACATATATTCTAAACTTTAGCTTTTATATTTAAAAAGCACTTTAACATTTTTAAATGAGGCATGAACAATAAATCAATAGATGAGAATCACAAAAGATGCTCAAATGAAATGAAAGAAGAAAGAAAAGAAGAAACAAAGACAAATGCAACAAATAGAAAACAGCAAGATAGCGGATTCTAATCCAACTCTCAAGAATCACTTTAAATGTGAATAGTCTAAAAGCACTTTGTTAAGAGATTTTCAGATTGAATAAAAAGGCATTACCTGAATCCATAAGAAAGCCAATTTAAATACAAAGAGTCATATAGATTAAATGAAGGGATGGAACTACTGTAGTCAATAGTTTGGCAGTTCCTCAAAAAGTTAAAACACAGAATTACCATGTGACCCAGAAATTCCACTCCGAGGTATAGATCCAAGACAACTGAAAACATGTTCACCAGAAATTTGTACACAAGAATTCATAACAATCTAAAACTTGAAACAATTCAAATGCCCATCAACTAATAAATGGATAAACAACATTGGACACAGCCATGCTGAATATCAGTCAGCCATAAAAAGCAACAAAGTACTGATCCATGCTGCAAGTGGGAGACCCTGCAAACATTAGGATAAGTGAAAGAAACAAGAAACAAAATGCCACATACTATACGGTATCTCTACAACGGGCAAAACCATAGAGACCTAAAGTAGGTTAGTGTTTGCCAGGAGATAAAGGGAGGGGAGAACTGGGATTAATTGCTAACAGACTGAGATGTCATTCTGGGATAATGGCAATATTCTGGAATCAGATAATACTGATGGTAAAACAATAGTGTGAATATATTGAAAACCACTCTACTGAAGGCTTCAAAATGATAAATTTTGTGTGAAATTTATCTCAGTAAAAAAACTTTAAAAGGATGCTAAACGTTACACAATACAAACATAAATCAAAGAAAGATGAATTAGCTTCATTAATTTTAGACAGACCAACATCAGAACAAGTAAAATGTTTAGGAATAAAAAAGGGACATTACATAGTAGCAGAGGGGTCAATTCTCCAAGAAGACATAACAATTCTAAGCAATTGTGCACCTAACAGAGTATCAAAATGCATAAGACAAACACCGATAAAACTAAATAGGGAAATAGATAAATCTACTTCTAGAGCTGAAGACCTCACCACCATAAACAAGCAGGCAAAAATTCAGGAAGGACCTTGAACAGCAAGCACCGTTAATCAACTTGGCATAATTCACATTTATGGAACCCTCTAAACACCAACATTAAAATGTACATTTTTTCTCAAGTGAGCATTAAACAGTCATCAAGATAGACTATATTCTGGTTCATAAAATAAACCTTAACAAATACGGAAGAATATAAATCATGCAAAGTATGTTCTGACACCATAATGGAAATGAACTAAATATCACTAACAACACCAGAAAATGGTCAAATACTTGGGAAAATATACATTTTAAAATAATCATGGGTTAAAAAATCAAAGAAATTTTTAAATATTTTGAATTTAATTATAATGCAAATACAACTTATCAAACATTTTGGGATACAGCTAAAGCAGTACTGACCTCAAGGAATAGCTATAGCATAAAATGAACATGTTTTTAAAAAAGAAAGACCTACCAATCAATCAGTCTTAGGTTTTCACCTTAAGAAACCAGAGAAAGAGGTGTACATTAAACTTAGCAACAGCAGAAGAGTGGAAATAATAAATATGAGAGTATAAATCAATTAATTAAAAACAGGAAGGCAATAGAGAGAAATCAATGAAAACAAAATCTAGTTATCTGCAAAGAATAATAAAAAGTTCTGCCTAGGCTAAGCAAGAAAAAACAAGAAAGAAAAAAATTACCAATATAAAAAATGAAAGAGGGGCTATCACTACTTATCCAATGGACATTTGAATGATAAAAGAATATGAAGGACAATTCTGCAACCATAAATTCAAAAATTTGGATAAAATGAAACAATTCTTCAAAAGCTGCAAACTACAAAATTCACTCAAGGAGAAACAGATAATCTGAATAGACATATCTATTAAAGAAATTAAACTATTACTTAAAAATCTTTAATTTGAGAAAGAAAAAAACACCAGGCCCAGATGATTTCACTCATAATTTGTCCAAATATTTAAGGAAAACACATTAGCAATTTACACAATCTCTTTCAAAAAATAGAAAAGAAGGGAATATTTTCCAATTCATTCTATGAAGTCATTAGTGTTAGCATTAGTCACTCAGCCATGTCTGATTCTTTGTCACCCCATGGACTGTGGCCTACCCAGCTCCTCTGTCCATGGGATTCTCCAGGCAAGAATGCTGGAATGGGTTGCCATTTCCTTCTCCAGGGGATTTTCCCAACCCAGGGATCGAACCTGAGTTTCCTGCACTGCAGGCAGATGCTTTACTATCTGAGCCACCAGGGAAGCCCTATGAAGTCATAATTACTCTAATATCAAAACCAGAGTAAAAACCATTATAAAAAAAGAACACTGAAGACCAATGTCACTCATGAACACAGAAGCAAAGATCTCTAACAAAGTGTGAAATAAAAGTGATACAGAAAGCTCAGCCTGGCACTCTGTGATGACCTAGAGGGATGGTATATGGGGAGGGGTGGGAGATTCAAGGGGGGTGGGATATATGTATAATTGTGACTGATTTGCATTGCCATATGGCAGAAACCAATACAACATTGTAAAGCAATTTTCCTCTAATTAAAAATAAATTAAAAAATAAAAAATGAACATAGAAGCTAAAAAATAAAACTAAAAATCTCAGTGATATATAACACACTATGGCTAAATGGGGTTCATCACAGGACCGCAATTCCAGTTTAACATTCATAAATGTTAACAATCAATGTAATATAAATAAACACTATATAATCATATTAATAAGTGCAAAAATTACTTAACAGACTTCAAAGTCTATTCATGATAAAAACTCCCCCAAACCTGGAAGAGACTGAAACTTTTTTTAACCTTACAAAGGATATATAAGGCAAACCTACAGCTAACATCACACTTAATGCCAAGAGACTTAATGCTTTATCTTCAGTGTCAGACCAGCCATGGATTATTCTTCTCACCACTCATATTCAACAATGTATTAGAAGACCTATCAAGTTCATTAAAGTAAGTACATATTGTGAAGGAAAACATAAAACTCCCTTTGTTGGCTGATGACATGATTGTCTAAGTGGAAAACCCCAAAGTCTATAAAAACTTCCTGGAACTAGTGAGTTAAGCAAGAACTCGGGAAAGAAGGCCAGTATATAAAAGTCAGTTGATTTCCTATGTACTAATATTAGTAGCTAGAATTTTAAATAAAAAGTATTTATAATATCATCAAAAATGAATCACATATAAATATAAAAAGAATATATAGGATCTATATGCAGGAAAGCCATAAAACACTGATGAAAGAAATCAAAGAATATCAAAATAAATGCAGAATGAATGCTCATACAGTAGAAAAGTCAATATGGTTAAGATGTCAGTTCTTCCCTATTTGATCTGATATTTAACACAATCCCAACAAAACCCTTGAAAGCTTTTCTGTGACATCAACCATTTTTAAAACTTATCTGGAAAGCAAAGATATCAGAGTAGTGTAAAAATTTCTGAAGAGAAAATAATTAGAAGACTCAATTTACCCAAGTCTAAGATTTCTGTAAAGCAACAGTATACAGTGTGGTATTACTAAAAGTATAGATATTTATTAAAAGATCAACAAAACAGATCAACAATATAAATAGACCTCAAAAATATAGCCGACTGATTTTGACAAAGGAGCCTTGGCAATTCAATGAAGAAAGGGTAGTTATTTTAACAAATGGTATTAAAAGAGTTGGAAGAGCAAATGCACTTGGCTAGGCTTTGACATGTATGGATGTGAGAGTTGGACTGTGAAGAAAGCTGAGTACCAAAGAATTGATGCTTTTGAACTGTGGTGTTGGAGAAGACTCTTGAGAGTCCCTTGGACTGCAAGGAGATCCAACTAGTCCATTCGAAAGGAGATCAGTCCTGGGTGTTCTTTGGAAGGAATGATGCTAAAGCTGAAACTCCAGTACTTTGGCCACCTCATGCAAAGAGTTGACTCATTGGAAAAGACCCTGATGCTGGGAGGGATTGGGGGCAGGAGGACAAGGGGACGACAGAGGATGAGATGGCTGGATGGCATCACTGACTCAATGGACGTGAGTCTGAGTGAACTCCGGGAGTTGGTGATGGACAGGGAGGCCTGGCATGCTGCGATTCATGGGGTCGCAAAGAGTCGGACACGACTGAGCGACTGAACTGAACTGAACTGAACTGAGGCTTTGAAAGGCAGTTGTTTGGTCAAAGGTCAATCTATACGTTATTGTGAAGGTAATTTTTACATATGATTAACATTTAAATCAGTCAGCTCTGAGCAAAGCAGATTATACTCATCTAACCAAGCTAAAGGCCTGAAGAGAAGAAATTCTACCTCCAGACTGTCCTCCAGTTTAAGATCATCAGTACTTCCCAGTTCTCTAGTCTACCTGGCTTTCCCTCAGGATTTTTGACTTCTGCATGTAAGCCAATTACTTTAAATCAATCTCTTGATAGAGAGACAGACAGACAAACATGAAGGCAGAGATGCATGCGTGCATACTCAGTCGCTTCAGTTGTGTCTGGACTGTAGGCTCCAGGCTCCTCTGTCCATGGGATTCTCCAGGCAAGAATACTGGAGTGGGTGGCCATGCCCTCCTCCAGGGGATCTTCCTGACCCAGGGATCAAACCCAAGTCTCCTGTGTCTCCTGCATTGGCAGGCAGATTCTCTACCCATTGAGCTGCCTGGGAAGCCCCCAAAGATAAGAGATATGTACATCCTATTGTTTCTGTCCTTCTGGAGAGCCTTGGCTAATACAGTTCACTGATTAATATCTGAATTAGAGACTGGAAAGATAATTTCTTGCAATGGAACCCTAAGATTGGTGTTCATCTATGTTGCTGTCAAAACATGATGTGTTCCCAGATGTGGACAAACTTTGAATCACCCCAGTTATTTTACTTATTTCCATTGATTCAACATATGTTCTCAGCCTGCTACCAAAGCAAGCATAGTTTTTTTTCTGTTTAATTTTGGTGAGAGGTAAGTCAGCTTACTCCACTTGAAATTATTGTTTTTAGTCAAAAGCAGAAAGCCTGGGTTGTTGGTTTAAATTTGATAAACACTATTAAGTCATATTCCTGGTGTTTCTGAATGAACTAGGAGTTGGACATATGCTCCTGATTAAAAGAAAAAAAGACATTTGTCAAAGTATAAGATTGTATTCTCAAAAAATATCCAGAAGAAGAAACAAATCTCCATTTAGCAGAATGGATACCAAGATCTGCAGTCTTTAAACCGATGCTAAGCTTCTTAATTTGTACTCTATATCTCTCGCCAAAAATATTTTACAATGTTTTTAATTTATGCATTAAGAGCAATAATATCTAAACTCCCTGCCTCACACCTGGCAAGAAACAGCTGCTGTTACAGCAGATGACATTATCTTCAGCTGCTGAATGGACATTCATTCCCAGGATGTAAATAAGAATACCTGAGGATTAGCTATATACATACACAATGGGTAATAAAACTGAAGGAAAGAAATGGTCATCTGTTTCCTCAAGATAATCGATTTGCCCCCAAATTCCAGAAAGAAACACTCCACAAGCAAAACCTCAAAACCTTATCAAAGAAAGGTACCTTTCAACATTTCTTATGATTGCTTAAAAAAAGCCTTCAATCAAAATTAAGTGCTAAAATTATGTAAGCTCAGAGAAATACTGTGGCTAAGCTACACCTACAGCTCTGAGTTCTCCACATAACTAGAAGTCCTTGCCCCTCTGTCACAGCTTCTGATTTCTCCAACTGAACAGTACGGCACTTGGAGCTTGTTTATTTTAGAAAAGGCTTTTCCGTCCATGGGATTCTCCAGGCAAGAACACTGGAGTGGATTGCCATTTCCTTCTCCAGGGGATCTTCCCGATCCAGGGATCAAACCCAGGTCTCCTGCATTAGAAGCAGATGCTTCAACCTCTGAGCCACCAGGGAAGCCCAGTAGAAAAGGGTAAATGAGCCCAAATATTGATCTATTTACAGTTTCATAAAACCAAAGAGAGGACAATTTCCCAAATCTATGTGCTAACCTCAAAGAACCCAAGGGATGAAGATATACCCACATTCTTGCTTAGGAGTAGTCAGACTTACTGGATAGTAATGCAGAAAGAGCTTTCTGGTCTTCTCACCACTTTCAGCTGAAGAGGTCCCAGGCACCAGTCTGCACACAGAGATGGGTCAGCACTGGGTACCAAAAGAAGTCTCTCCAACACATGAACACTATAAGAGATCCAAACAAACAGAAAGGAAAAGAGAACGATGGATACGGTTAATGGTGGTACCTCTACTGAAGAACCCATTCAGGCTCATCATCCTCTAGCAGGAAGCCCCAGGGTCTCAGTTGCTTTATATACCCAGGTGGTAGTTCCTTGATTGCTAGGATATACACCCAAACCCCAGACTATTCTTTTTCCCCAGATTTAGCCATCCTAAGCGCCTCACTCATTTTAATTTCTTCCATTTCCCCAAAATGCCCACTTCTCCTCCCTTCCTAAACCTGGGTTATTTCTCAGCCTCAATTTTAGAACTCTGTTCTTTTTCTCTCATTCCTGTTGCTGAGAAAATTTAATTTTTAGTTTTGGAACAAAGACAGATAGAAAAGGTCACTAAGATCGTCTGGGCTTCTCTAGGGGGAAAAAAAAAGTTTTGAAACTAGAAATCAGTTTCTCTGACTGCTGGACTGAAAGTGGGCCATGAGTGGTAAAAACCGCACCTTTAAAAAACATTCAGTCCAGCAAAAAACACTATAGGGTTGTAAATTAAATACCCCATATTGTAGGTTATCACATAGCATCAAAATTCACCTCACTGAAAGTAATACCACTCAGAACCAAAAGGATATGATCCACCTCCATAGCTCCTAGTGGACTGCCTTAATAGGAGGGGAGTTTTAGGATCCCTAGATTATGAGGTGGCAATGAGTTTCAATTTATGAGAAATATCTGACTGGTTTCTGGCTATGGTAAGAATACTTCTGAGGCTTCGCTGAGGCTTAAAAAAGCAGGTTCTGGGATCAACTATTGATAGCTAGTCGTGGTTCAGAAATGACCAGATATCAAACCATAAGCCATTAGTCCGTCTTATATTAGGAATGAATGCATGTAAAGCTTCTAGAAAATTATCTATAGAAATAATTTGGTGCAAGATATAAACTTGCAAGTTGAAACACTAGGCAAACCCCCAACTAGATCATTCAGAGAAAACCACATGTAGAAATTCTATAATCAACTGCTGAAAACTGAAGGCAAAGAAAAAATCTTGAAAGCTGTTGTGGTGGGGGTGGTAAGGAGATATTGCATTTTATATATAGCAGAATAATGATTTGAATGACTTCAAATTTTTGAAACCATGAAAGACACAAAACAAATAATGTTTTTAAAGTGCTGAGTAAAAAGAACTGTCAACCCAGAATTTTATATAGAGCAAAAACTCTATCAAGAATGAAGGCAAATTAAGAAATGAAGAAAACTTTCTTCAGATGAAGAAAACGAAGAGAATTGTCTCTATTGATCTTCCCATAAATTTAGGCTAAAGAAAGTGACACCAGATATACCTGTGGCGGATTCATTTCGATGTTTGGCAGAGCTAATACAATACTGTAAAGTTTAAAAATAAAATAAAATTTAAAGAAAGAAAGTGACACCAGAGGAAACTTGGAACTTCAGAAATGAAAAGGAATGACCGAAATGGTAAACATTTTGGAAAACAGAAGAGGTTATGTTTTTCTTCTTAAGTTTCTAACATATATTTCATTGTTGTAATAAAAAAAATATAACATTGTCTGGGGAGAATGTTTCAATGTACATAGATGTAATATACTTGGAAAATACAACATAGGGGAGAAGATTTGTTTCATGGTCTAACATGTGGTCTATCTTGGAGAATGTTCCACATGTATTTGAGAAGAATGTGTATTCTAGTTTTGTTGGGTAGTGTTTCTGTGTGTTAGGTCCAATTGATCTACAGTGTTATTCCTGTCTTTCCTTGTTGATCTCCTGAATGGTTGCATAAGCCTCTATTTTTTTATGCTAAGTGGTAAAATATTAACTCTAAGATGACTATAAAAATTAGCTATGTATATTGTAATCCCCAGAGTAACCATTAAAAAATAATACAAAACAGTAGCAGCAAAACATCAATACATATTAATTGCCTAAAAAAATTCAAATACCCAAAAGAAGATATGAAAGGAACAAATATCAGAGGATAAAAATAGAAAAGTTATAAAATGATTGACTTGGTGAACCATTGAAATTATTGCATTAACGTGAATGCTTTAAACAGAACTATTAAAACTTATCAGACTGGATTTTTCAAAAAGACTCAACTACAAGCTGGCTGCAAAATCACAATTTAAATACAATTATATAGATTAAGTAAAAGAAAAAGGATGAAAAGAGGTATTTTATAGTTACAGAAAATCAAGGAATGACAGAAATTTCAAAATAAAATAAAATTGGAGGATTTACAGTACTTAATTTAAAATTCATTAGAAACAACAGTAATTAAAGAGTGTGGTTTTGGCAAAAGAATGTGCATATAAATTAATGGATCAGAATAGAATCCAGATATTGACTTATACACCAAAGTGCAACTGAATTTTGAAAAAGAGTGCAAAACCAATTTGGTAAGGAAATGATAGTCTTCCACAAACGGTGTTGGGACAATAGGTCATCCATATTTTTTAAAAAAAATCTTAATACATATTGTACATCTTATGTAAACATTGATTCAAAATGGATCACAGGCGTAAATGTAAAATATAAAACTGTAAGAGAAAATCTTCGACATCTCAGGTTAGGCCCTGAGTACTTAGCCATGACCTCAAATACACAGTGCATACAAGAAAAATATGATTAATTAGGTCATTGAAATTAAAAATATTTGGTCTCTGAAAGACAGGGAATGAAAAAAAAAAAAAACAAGCCACAAGCTCAGAGAAAATATTTTAAATTTTTTATCTAACAAAGTACTTGTGTTGAGAATACATGCTGCTGCTGCTGCGTCACTTCAGTCGTGTCCGACTCTGTGCGAGAGCACAGAAGGCAGCCCACCAGGCTCCCCCATCCCTGGGATTTTCCAGGCAGGAACACTGGAGTGGGTTGCCATTTCCTTCTCCTGAGAATACATGAAGAACTCACAAAACTCAATGATAAGAAAACTCAACAACAATGAGGAAAAGATGTGAACAAATAGTTCACCAAAGAAAATATACAGACAGCAAATAAGGACATCCAAAAAAATCAACATCAAGATTCATTATGGAAATACAAATTTAAAACAGAGTAAGATTTCACTACCCATCTATTGGGGCCTTCCAGATGGCTCAGTGGGTAAAGAATCAACCTGCAATGCAGGAGACATAAGAGACCCAGGTTAGATCCCTGGGTCAGAAAGATTCCCTGGAGAAGGAAATGGCAACCCACTCCAGTATTCTTGCCTGAAAAATCCCATGGACAGAGGAACCTGGTGGGCTACAGTCTATAGTGTCACAAAGAGTTAGACGTGACTGCATACACGAGGTGGAAGAACTCATCTATTAGAATGACCAAACAGCAAACAAACAAACAACAACAAAGACACCTGCAAAACTAAGTTCTGGCAAAGATGCAAAAGAGCGAGTAGGAATCTCAGGCGTTACTGGTAGAAATGCAAATGGTACAGCCACTAAGGAAAATATCTTGTCAGTTTCTTATAAAGTTAAACATGCTGCAACTTTCTACCCAGAAATCCTACTCATAGGTATTTATACAAGAAAAATAAAAACATGCTCACACGAAAACCTACTCACAAATGTTTACAGCAGTTTCATTTACCAAAACTAGAAGCAACCCATATGTCCTTCATCTACAGAATGAATAGTCAAACTGTATTAACTCTAAAGGAAAACTACTTGAGAATAAAATGGCTTACTGAACTTAAAAAAAAACGGGGCATGGTATCTACAACAACATATAAATTTCAAATATACTGGTTGAAACAAGTTGGACTAAAAAGTTTACATGCTATATGAAAATGAATAGTTTTATTTGACATTCTGGGAATTATAAAATTTTATGAGTAGAGAAGAGATCAGTGGTTCGGTTCAGTTCAGTTCAGTTCAGTTTAGTCACACAATTGTGTCCGACTCTTTGCAACTCCATGGACTGCAGCACGCCAGGTTTCCCTGTCCATGACCAACTCCCGAAGCCTACTCAAATTCATGTCCATCGCGTCGGTGATGCCATCCAACCATCTCATCCTCTGCTGTCCCCTTCTCCTCCCGCCTTCAATCTCTCCCAGGATCAAGGTCTTTTCCAATGAGTTGGTTCTTCACATCAGGTGGCCAAAGTACTGGAGTTTGAGCTTCAGCATCAGTCCTTCCAGTGAATTTTCAGGACTGATTTCCTTTAGGATTGACTGGTCGGATCTCCTTGCAGTCCAAGGGACTTTCAAAAGTCTTCTCCAGCACCACAGTTCAAAAGCATCAATTATTTCTGACTATAAAGTATAAATCTGAGGACATCTTGAGGGAGAGTGTTACATTGTTCTGAATCTTGATTATGGTCATGGCTATGGGACTCTGTGCATTTGTTTTTTTTTTTTTTATTTTTTTGTTAGTGGTTGTTGATATCATTTTATATTAATAATTATATTAATACATATTGATAATTACATTAATATAGAGTATATGGTATATAGATATTATACATAATTTTATATATTTTAGATTAATTTATATTTTATATAGCATATTATATTACTACATTGACTTCCCTGGTGGCTCAGATGGTAAAGCGTCTGTCTACAATGCAGGAGACAGGGTTTGATCCCTGGGTTGGGAAGATCCCCTGGAGAAGGAAATGGCAATCCACTCCAGTACTATTGCCTGGAAAATCCATGGACAGAGGAGCCTGGTAGGCTACAGACTGTGGGGCCGCAAAGAGTCAGACACGACCGAGCAACTTCACTTCATTCATTAATACATTAATGTATGTCAATATATTAATAACTAAATTCAGTTCAGTTCAGTCTCTCAGTTGTGTCCGAGTCTTTGCAACCCCATGAATCGCAGCATGCCAGGCCTCCCTGTCCATCACCAACTCCCAGAGCTCACATCCATCGAGTCAGTGATGCCATCCAGCCATGTCATCCTCTGTCGTCCCCCTTCTCCTCCTGCCCCCAATCCCTCCCAGCATCAGAGTCTTTTCCAATGAGTCAACTCTTTGCATGAGGTGGCCAAAGGACTGGAGTTTCAGCTTCACCATCATTCCCTCCAAAGAAATCCCAGGGCTGATCTCCTTCAGAATGGACTGGTTGCATCTTCTTGCAGTCCAAGGGACTCTCAAGACTCTTCTCCAACACCACAGTTCAAAAGCATCAATTCCTCGGCGCTCAGCTTTCTTCACAGTCCAACTCTCACATCCATACATGACCACAGGAAAAAGCATAGCCTTGACTAAACGGACCTTTGTTGGCAAAGTAATTTCTCTGCTTTTGAATATGCTATCTAGGTTGGTCATAACTTTCCTTCCAAGGAGTAAGCGTCTTTTAATTTCATGGCTGCAGTCACCATCTTCAGTGATTTTGGAGCCCAGAAAAATAAAGTCTGACACTGTTTCTACTGTTTCCCCATCTATTTCCCATGAAGTGATAGGACGGGACTCTGTGCATTTGTTACATCTCATAGAACCATGCAACATAAAGACTGAAGTTTACTGTTTATAAACTTAAAATGAATTTGAAAAGATTAAAATCCCCCAATTTCCATTTGAGCCAACAAACTGAGCACATATTAATACATAGTGCTCATTCTTAAAAGAAAAAAGAGATTTTCAATAATTTAACTCTCTTTATTATTATAACATTTCATCTTACCAAAGAAAAATAACAATTCTTGTCCTCCTATTATAAAGCACCAATGTACTCAGCAGTGTTTCTGAAATACTCTGCCAAAGGGATGGAGGCAGAAAAGAAGAGATTGTGTGCTTTTTGATAAATCTTCAATGCTACATGTGTGGTTGTTTTGTAAGTAAGGGAATCTGCTATCTTGGTACTTTTCTGAATAGAGCTGTCTAAGAGGAAGAATCAATGAAGTTACTGGCTGATTAATGAGCATGAAAACAAAGAATGTTGCTATCTTTATTTACAATGAAAAAGTATAGACCTTAAGACTAAACAGAGCAAAAGACATATATTGTGTGATTCATTTTCTCTACTCCTAGCTCATTGCTGTTAGGAACCTACTTCTATCTGCATGGTGATGAAAAATAAACTTTAGTAAACAATAGCTCAGTCAGTAAAGAATATGCCTGCAATTCAGGAGACCTGGATTTGATCCCTGGATCAAGAAGATCCCCTGGAGAAGAAAATGGCAACCCACTCCAGTATACTTACCTGGGAAATCCCATGGACAGAGGAGCCCGGCGGTCTATAGGCCATGGGGTCACAAGAGTCAGATGGACTTAGCAAATAAACCACCACCAAACAATATGTGGGCTTTTTGTTTTTCTTTGGTTGTTTGTTTAGTGGGAAATGAGATTGTTGTATTGTGGGATCAAGTTGATTCCCTCCTATAAACAATATTTGATGTAATGAATGTTAGCCTTTGAGTTTCTCCGGATTTTCCTATATCATTATCTATTTTACCCCCTCATTTTTGATTTCTTTTGTCCAGTAGAGGAAAAAAAAATAAAACTTTCATTTTAAGTATGTTATGGATTTTGTAATTCCTACCAAAAGCCACTAGTCTTAGCAGGACAGGCAGCTCCAGGGTATTAGTCTCTTGAAAACATTCACTAACACTTGTTATTTAAAAGGAAAATCATCTAAGTGGATATATAAAAATCATATTCAACTGTTTCCCTACAATTAATCTTGTGTTCTCAATCTCTTTCTTCCCAGGTTGTGTTGTTGTGGCCATGAAAATATTGAGGATAAGAGGAACTGACAGAACAAAACTCAAAGCACAGACTTATATATGTGTGCTCAGTTGCTCATTCATATCTGACTCTTTGAGATCCCATGGACTGTAGCCTGCCAGGCTCCTCTGTCCATGGGATTTTTCAGGTAAAAATACTGGGGTGGGTTGCCATTTCCTCCTCCAGGGGATCTTCCCCACCCAGGGATTGAACCCGCATCTCCTGAATCTCCTGCATTGGCAGGCAGATTCTTTACCACTGAGTACATGTAGAAAGGTATAATCTCTTTCCTTTGCATCAGACCACTCTTTGTTAACTAGAAACAAAATATTACAATGGTTCATTTTCTACCTTGAATAATTTTCTAAATACCTAAGTGTTGAACTCTAAATTTAGTGCTGATGAGTCAATATGAGGATTTATTAGAAATTGAACAACATGACATTTTCTGCTTTGACCTGATTCCCTGAGCAGTACCTCAAATATATTAAGCACATGTCTATGATGAATGCTAGTGTTTAGGATCCAGAGATCAAGGAGAGAAAATGTGGGGCCCATATAGCAGGAAAATAACAGGTGGTGGCCACGGAGACTGAGTGACCAACCTGGACCTCAGTGTTCCCTTCAACATTATCCTAGCAGAAAACTCAAATCTATACTCATCTGTCTACTTCCAGAATTTCTGTCCACACCTCTGTCCTCAGTCTTCTCCTTGCTGTGCTATGCTAGTTGCATCTGACTCTTTGAGACCCCATGGACTGCAACCTACCAGACTCCTCTGTCCGTTGCATTCTCCAGGCCAGAATACTGGAGTGGGTTGCCATGCCCTCCTCCAGGGGATCTTCCTGACCCAGGGATTGAGCCTGTGTCTTCTGTGTCTCTTGCATTGGCAGGCAGATTTTTTTTTTTTTTTTTTTTAACCACTAGTGATACCTGGGAACCCGAAACCTCCTCCTTATCAGAGTCACTATCTCTTCTCTGTAATCTTGTCCCTATTTCCTATCTCGCTCAAGTTCCTATATCAGAACATTTTCAGTGGCTTAGATCTCAGAGAGTCTCTGTTTTTACTACCCAGAAGGCAGTATATTAATGGAAAAGATCAACTGTTTCTCTACTGACATGGTCTGTTTGTTTGACAGACAACTTTGAATATACGGTTGCCTCAGAAACACTGCATTATTATTGTATTTATACAATAATATATTTCAGATATATTTAGACTTGACCTCACCAAGACACATAAATATTCTGTATGATATTTTCTCCCAAAGAAAAATGTCTTTTAACTCCTGAACAACTGACATACAATCAAACTTTTGCAACCCTACCCATTGTCTTAGTGGGAATTTCAGGTAGTTATATTTGTATCTGCACTATTTTCTTCATTACTATAAATTTCTGGGTATTATAGACAAGGGTAAACTTTTACTAGATTAGTAAGAAAGATAGAGTATCTATTTTGTGCCATAAACCAGGCTCTAGAGAAGAGAAAATTAATTAACCATCAGTTGTTTATTATGTACAAATTTGGCTGTGGTCTATGCTTGGCCATTTCAAAAGAAACTAAACAAATCTGGTTTCTTCCTTCTGGGAACTTAAAATCAAATATAGGCTATTCTAATAAAGCCAAACAAGTCCAGGAAACATGTAAATTAAATAAGAAGTATTTATCAGTTAAAAATTGAATTTAATTAAATGAGAGCTGTTTTCAGAAGAATGATCCTCAAAGTGTCCTAAAAGGTTAGAATGCAACCCTTTGAGACAGAGTGAAGGGCTGCACTGGCTGTCTTTAAGGCACTTTGCTTTGCTCACCTCCAAAACTAAAGACCTTCCCCTGCATCGAGACTATTGGGAACATCAAGGGTTTGCTCTGTCTCAACACTGCACCTATAGGGAAAGTAATTCAGCTCTGACCCTCTTGTTATTCTCTATAATCATTCCAATACTTTGGCCACCTGCTGTGAAGAGCTGACTCATGGGGAAAAAAAAAACCCTGATTCTGGGAAAGATTGAGGGAATGAGCAGAAGGGGGCAACAGAGGATAAAAAGGTTGGATGGCATTGCCGACTCGAAAGGACATGAGTTTGAGCAAACTGCAGTAGACAGTGAAGGACAGGGAAGCCTGGCATGCTGCAGTCCATGGGGTCGCAAAGAGTTGGACACAACTGAGCAACTGAATGATAACAATAATAGTCACTCCGGACTTGGAACTTTTCCTTCCATTTTGAAAACAAACATTCCTTCTATTTTGACACATTGATTTGGTTGAAGGACTGGACTGTAGCCCATTAGGCTCCTCTGTCCATGGAATTCTACAGGCAATATTACTGGAATGGCTGCTATGCTCTCCTCCAGGGGATCTTCCCAGCCCAAGGATGGAACCCAGGTCTCCTACATTGTGGGCAGATTCTTTATAGTCTGAGCCACCAGGAAAGCCCAAAGAAAATCTAAATATATAATTAGAAAAGAGATAGGTATTTTAATAGTCTTTTTAAGGCAATTTGATACCAAGCCAAAGCTTGATAAGTGGTAGTTTCTTAAAGGTTAGTTGTAATATAGAATCTGAAACCATATCAAAAAATAATCTTTGCCACATTAAAGTGATTTGTCTATCTTGAAGTTTGAATAAATCTTTTATCCAGGCAAGATGTGGTAATAGCATACATTGGTCATTTGGAAAATATTGGATCAGTGAGTTATTTAGACCTTCTAAATGTTGACACATTTCATTACACAATATAAAAATTATATTTGTTACTATCTCTAACAATCTTTCCAGAAAAGTCTTTATATATTGGGAAGCTGTTAGGCTCATGCCTTAAGCTATTAGGCTCAAGCCTGCCAGGCTCCTCTGTCCATGGAATTCTCCAAGCAAGAATACGGTAGTGGATAACCATTCCCTTCTCCGGGGAATCTTCCCAAACCAGGGACTGAACCTGGGCCTCCTTCTTTGCAGGCAGATTCTTTACCGTCTGAGCCACCAGGGAAGCCCAATTTCCACTTAGAATCTCTAATTGTATCACGGGCACTGTTTTCTCTAGTGTGCGATAGTTAGTTTGCAATGGTTTATGAGACCCAATTACCTATTCTTAACACTGTGTTCAGTGACATCAAGTCAGTAGTTATAATCAACCACACTGGGAGTATTTACACCACAGAAATTGGCTATTAATCTACAAATTGGGAACTTTCTTTGTCCCCGGAGGGCTAGTTGTTAAACATTTATCAGAACATCACTGACTGTTTTCCTTGAAGTGGCAGTTTCACATTTTGTTGAAGATAAATTTTCTGCCAAGTCCCCTAACTTTAAATAATGATAGGTTGCCTGACAGTTGTTCTTATAAAAAGGAAGTGTTCCATGAAAAGTAGTTTATTCATCTCAGTTTCAAACTATTGGATGAATGCTCCCCTCCCTCCGCTGGCCCCAGACAACCTACGTACTTTTTAGTATGTAAAATGCTTTATGCATATTTTCCCTTCCTTGAAAAAAAAAATAATAAAACATGTTTTCAAGTGTTAAAATGCAATCAAATTAGTAATTTTTACTGCTTCATCAAAACATTTCTAAGGAGCCAGAAGTTTTAACCAACACTGCTTTTCAACACCTGTGCAAATATCAATAAAGGGGAAAATGCAAATAAGATCTTAGTATTTTTATGAAAAGAGTTTTATGAATCCTCTGAAAGTATCTTGGCTTCCCCAGAGTTCTATAGTGTATACTTTGAAATCCATTGTTTTATACAAACAGAAATCTAGAAACTTTACCAGCAATATACTCTCACTTAAGTCTACAGAAAATAAAGCCTCAAGAAACAAATACCAACATTAGATTATATCAGAGGAGAATTTGAGACCTTCAAGAAAAAAAAGTGATAAGAATGTTAAATGAAAATATGAAATAATAAGCATAAAATAATACTAATGTATATGTTTAGGGATTAAATAAACAAGAGAAACTAAAATAGCAAATAATAAAAGTATTTAACTCAGGAGGGAAGGTATATGAAAATAAAATATTAATATTTGAAATTCTTGATTTGTTTCAGAAGACAGACAAGATAACTTTAGACTACAGTTAAATCAAATATGAATGTTAAAATTTTCAAGGGAACCACTAAAATATTAGAAATGTGTATATCTTACATTATACTTTGAATAGGTAGAGAAAAAAAAATGAAAAGAGATAATAAAGGGAGGAAAAAAGGACTGAAAAAGTCATAACAATGCACCTCAATATATTTGTAGTTAAAACTAATAAAAATCAATTAACTTATCACGTTAAAAGGAAAATACTGACAATTTCCACTTTTGTCTATGGTAAAGGAGTTTGTAAAAGACTAACCTTCCATCAGGAATAACTGTTGACTATAATGCAAATGGATAACCAACTGTTTGAACATACTAGAGAGCTGCATTGACATCCAGAATTTGAAACAGCCTACATGACAGACAGGATAGAAACACTTTGATGAGGCCATGACATTCTCTGCCCTGTCTCTCCTTGAAATATTTGCCAATATGTAACTGCTATCAGGGGGCTTCTTAAGTGGCACAGTGGTAAAGAATCTGCCTGCCAACACAAGAGATGCAAGAGACAGAGATGCAAGTTCAATCCCTCGGTCGGGAAGATCCCCTGGAGGAGGAAATGGTAACCCACTCCAGTATTCTTGCCTGGGAAAGTCCATGGACAGAGGAGCCTGGTGGGTTGCAGTCCATGGGGTCACCAAATAGTTGTATGTGAGTAAGCATGAACACATAACTGTTGTCAACCTAGAGATCTTGCAGAAAGCAGCAATTCTAACCCTTTAACATTCTCACAATGCTAAGAAGACAAATGGAGTTTAATGCTACCAACTCAGCAAGGACTTGAGGGACCAAAATCGTGGAGTTTAAGAAACTACAGAGATTAAGCCTGACATTCTGCATGTCTTTTTCTCAGATACATTTTCCTAATCCCACACTTTGTAAGATGGGAGATCTAAAAGCTGAGAAACTAATTCTCTTGTGAAATTCTCCACTTTGACATCTATTTTCTTGAATATATTAATCACAATTATTTTAGAGGTCACATAAAATACTTCCAAAATCTAGTTCATCTATGAGTCTATTTCTATTAAATACATTGTTTTTTTTATCATTTTGTCACTTAGCTAGTCTCATACATTTTTAATACTGAACACTGTATATAACATTGTAGAGTGTCTGCTGCAGTTTTTGCTCTAAGGGAATTTAATTTTCTTTTGTCAGGCAGTTAAACTAAGGCCACACCTTACTTCCAACAGAAACATTTGCATATTGATGAAAAGTTTAAATCAAAAATTTAAATCAGAAACATATACATTTTCTAAATTTGTATATATCTAATATGCGTGTGTGCCTCAGTCACTCAGTTGTGTCCCACTCTTTGCAGCTCCATGGACTATCCCTCCAGGCTCCTCTGTCATGGAAATTTCCCAGGCAAGAATACTGGAATGGGTTGTCATTTCCTCCTCCAGGGACCTTCCTGACCCAGGGATCACCCAGGAATCAAATCTGTGTCTCCTGAGTCTCCTGCATTGGTAGGCGGATTCTTTACAGCAATATTGAAAAAGATATTATGCAAAAAAATAAACAGAACAGCAAAAAAGTAATTCCACCATTATAAATGACCACTTAGTCACTTATAGCTCAAGAAAACAATCTCCGGTAAACACAAAAATTGAACAACAGAACTAATAAGTTCAAAGTAATGAAAATTATAAACACTATAACCGATGTATACAAAGCTAGTACATATTCCTTAGAAACATACATTTTAGGGGGGAAATGGGAGGAACAGACTGGGAGTTTGGGGTTGGTAGATGCAAACTATTACATTTAGAATCGACAAACAAGGTCCTACTCTGTGGAACAGGGAACTATATCCAATCTCCTGGGATAAACCATTATGAAAAAGAATGTATATATGTGTATAACTGAGTCACTTCGCTGTACAGCAGGAATTAACACATTGTAAATCAACTCTACTTTAATAAAACATATATATATATACACACACACACATATATACAGTTATACATTTTTCACTGAACCTAGAACATTTACTAAAACTGGCCACACTATAGGCCATTTTATCAAGTCTCAATAAATTTCAACACAACTGGGCATTTTCTTATGAAAAGTGAAGTGTTAGTTGCTCAGCCTTAGATAGTTAAGGTGGACATCAATGGAACGATTTCAGTGAGCCCAGACTCCTGCATCTCCCCAAACATAGAAAAGTGCTAAATTTATTAACTCGAGATGTCTGGGTTTTCTTTAAATAGTAATTTCTTAATGCTCTGATTACCTAGGATATTTTTGTTTTGTTTTGTTTGCAAAACTCATATACTGGCCCTTCCCTTACCTCTTGGGAACAGTCCCTCAGAGCTATCTGAGAGGCTGTCTCTCAGGTTTATGTCCTCAGTAAGTCTGTGGAATAAAACATAATTTTGAACATCTAGGTGGTACTTATTTTTCTTTCAGTCAACAACAAAGCTGAATTTTGGTCTAAGGAAAGACCTAATAAAATTGATAAATCTCAGACAATACTGATGAAGAAAAACAACAACAACAAAAAAAAAACACAAATAAAAATACTTAAAAATGAATGAACTGTTACAACAAAGTGCACAAAAGACAATAAGAACATATTTGAAAACTTAGGTCAAAAATTCTAGGGAAAAAATAACTCACTAAAACAAAGCATAGAAAAGGTGAGTCCTTAAACTGTTTTTAAAAATTAAATAAGAAAAAAGCTGTATATATACCCACAAATAAAACACCAGGTTCAGATGGTTTTAAGGTGAATTCTGCCAAAATTTAAAAGCAGTTATGTCCGTTATTTCACAAAGCCTTCTAGAAGTTGTAGAAGAAGGCATTCTCCATAAGACAAATCATCTTATGAAGTCAGCATTAACTTACCCTTAAAAGTGGATAAAAATCTTATGAGAATAAAAAATACAGACTAATCTCAATTATGAACATAAATCTGAAATCTAAATAAAATATTAGAGATATAATCCATTAATGTGTTTTGAAAAAGCTGTATGTATTTCAGATATTCACAATTGAATCAACATTAGAAAATCTGTTTATGTTAATCTTCACTTTACATTACATGATCATCTCCATAGACTCGGGTGGGAAAATCAATACAATGAAACATTCAGTTCAGTTCAGTTCAGTCGCTCAGTCGTATCCGACTTTTTGCGACCCCATGAATCGCAGCACGCCAGGCCTCCCTGTCCATCACCAACTCCCAGAGTTCACTCAGACTCACGTCCATCAAATCAGTGATGCCATCCAGCCATCTCATCCTCTGTCGTCCCCTTCTCCTCCTGCCCCCAATCCCTCCCAGCATCAGAGTCTTTTCCAATGAGTCAACTCTTCACATGAGGTGGCCAAAGTACTGGAGTTTCAGCTTTAGCATCATTCCTTCCAAAGAACACCCAGGGCTGATCTCCTCCAGAATGGACTGGTTAGATCTCCTTGCAGTCCAAGGGACTCTCAAGAGTCTTCTCCAACACCAAAGTTCAAAAGCATCAATTCTTCAGCGCTCCGCCTTCTTTACAGTCCAACTCTCACATCCATACATGACCACGGAAAAACCATAGCCTTGACTATACGGACCTTTGTTGGCAAAATAATGTCTCTGCTTTTTAATATGCTGTCTAGGTTGGTCATAACTTTCCTTCCAAGGAGTAAGTGTCTTTTAATTTCATGGCTGCAGTCACCATCTGCAGTGATTTTGGAGCCCAAAAAAATAAAGTCTGACACTGTTTCCACCGTTTCCCCATCTATTTCCCATGAAGTGATGGGACCGGATGCCATGATCTTCATTTTCTGAATGCTGAGCTTTAAGCCAACTTTTTCACTCTCCATTTTCACTTTCATCAAGAGGCTTTTTACTTCCTCTTCACTTTCTGCCATAAGGGTGGTGTCATCTGCATATCTGAGGTTATTGATATTTCTCCCGGCAATCTTGATTTCAGCTTGTGTTTCTTCCAGTCCAGCATTTCTCATGATGTACTCTGCATATAAGTTAAATAAGCAGGGTGACAATATATAGCCTTGACGTACTCCTTTTCCTATTTGGAACCAGTCTGTTGTTCCGTGTCCAGTTCTAACTGTTGCTTCCTGACCTGCATCTAGGTTTCTCAAGAGGCAGGTCAGGTGGTCTGGTATTCCCATCTCTTTCAGAATTTTCCACAGTTTATTGTGATCCACACAGTCAAAGGCTTTGGCATAACCAATAAAGCAGAAATAGATGTTTTTCTGGAACTCTCTTGCTTTTTCTATGATCCAGCAGATGTTGGCAATTTGATCTCTGGTTCCTCTGCCTTTTCTAAAACCAGCTTGAACATCAGGAAGTTCACGGTTCACGTATTGCTGAAGCCTGGCTTGGAGAATTTTGAGCATTACTTTACTAGCGTGTGAGATGAGTGCAATTGTGCAGTAGTTTGAGCATTCTTTGGCATTGCCTTTCTTTGGTATTGGAATAGTTTGTGTTAAAATTAATCTGATAAAAAAAAAACTAAAACAAACAGCGTATTCAATATGAATGTAAAATCAGTCCTTTAAAATCAGGAGCAAGACAAAAATGTCCATTACTACCACATCAATCCCATCCTGTATTGAAAGTACTAGGCAGTTCAAAAGCACAAGAAAATGCAAGCATATAAAAGAAATAAATGTAAGAAAAGCTAAATAACTTGTAGTTGCTATAAACTGCCTATTTAGAAAACCCAACAGAATGCAAAACTATTCAAATTAATAGGAGAGTTCAGCGGGAATACAAGACAGAAGACCAACATGCACAAATCAGTTGCATTTCTATACCAATAAACAAGGTATTAGAAAATGTAATTAAAACAATAGACACTGTTTTCAATAGCAACAAAGGCTATAGGGTGTTTATGGCAAATATAGGAATAAACCTAACAAAAGATAACATAAAAATACTTTTAGAAGATATTAGGGGCCTAAATAAAAGAATAAACAGAGCACAGAGATGAAGCTGACAAAAGATGAGGATGGAATCGTAGTCAGGGCCACATCATGATGGGATTTGGGGTCTTATTAAGTGGTTGGAAATAATTCTGAGAGCAATGAGTATCCCCTGAAGGAATTTAAGTGGGGATATACATGAACTGCCTAGACTGTGATCATTCTGGCAATAGTGTGTTAAACAGACTGAAGGGGTAACATTTGGGATCAGGCTTCCCTGGTGGTTCAGCAGTAAAGAACCTGCCTGCCAATGCAGGAGACTGGGTTTGATCCCTGGATCAGGAAGATGCCCTGGAGAAGGAAACAGCAACCCACTCTAGTACTCTTGCCTGGGAAATCCCATGAACAGAGGAGCTTGGCGAGCAACAGTCCATGAGGTCGCAAAGTCAGACACCACTTAGTGACCGAGCATGCACGCACACATACACACAAGAACCCAACATTTGGGATCACGTAAGAAAATAAGAGACTTTTTAAGATGTCCTATTAATATTGAGGGCTTCCCTGGCGTTGGTAAAGAATCTGCTACCTTTCAGATGGTAAAGAATCTGCCTTCAGTGCAGGAGACCAGCATTCGATCCCTGGGTCAGGATATCCCCTGGAGAAGGGAATGGCTACCCCCTTCAATATTCTTGCCTGGAGAATTCCCTGGACAGAGGAGGTGGCTTGAATTAGGGTGCCCAGAACGTCCTTCACGGTCTAGTCCTAGATTGCCTCCTCAGCTTCACCCTTCATCAAGACCATCTCATCCTCTGCGTTCTTGCAGTCCAATGAGCTCCAAGTGGTTTCTCGTACCTCCAGATGTGATATGAAACCTTGTCTCCTGGAACACTTTCCAGACTACCTTTCTCTGACATTGGCCTGGATTGGTCTTTCAGTTGTGAACTTAGCCATTGTATCCAATTGGAAAACATTTACTGTTCCTCCAAAGCTGAGGCAGTTTGTTCATAAAATATAATTTGATACTTCTACTGTAATATCTCGATTGTTTTACGGAAATGGTCTCTTTATTCACTTCCTCCCCTCTAAGTCAGAAACCTAGATCTTATTCAACAAGGTATCCCTAGAGCCTTACATATATCTTGGCCTCAAAAAATATTTATTGGTATGAGAGAAAGAGATGGGGAGACACAGAAGAGAAAGAAGGAAGGAGGGAAGGGCAAATGAGGGACAAGAAGAAATTCCATCTATTGTGTGGTATCGCAAAGGTCTTTTTCAGATCCTAAATAGAAGACTGGTGACAATTTGTTAAGCACCACTAAAAACCTTAATCTTGTCTAAAAATGTAGCTCATGGGATTTCTACTGCACCATCTTAACCTTGGGTGGAGGAAGTGCTGAATCCTGGCCCAAGTGACAGTACAAAGCAGAAGTTGGCAAACCTGGAGGTCATATATATCTCTGTTCTGTAAATAAAGTTATATTGAAACACAGTCCCATTTAAAAACTCATTTGCATATGTCTATGACCACTTTCATTCCACAACATCACAGCTAAATAGTTGTGCTATAGACTATATCACCCAATTGTCAAAAATATTTATTATTTGGCCTTTTATAGAAACACATTGACAATACCTTGTGTAAAAAGCCAGAGCTCACATGATCAACTGGGAGTGGATCAACTGAACAATTAATTGATCACTTATGGTTACTTCCTGGTGGCAGTACAGCACAACAGAACATCCACTCTCTTCTAAGTTCAGTCCTGGCTGTAGCGAATTGGGTTAGGTACCATGACAAGGTCCCTTGGGGTACTAAATTATTATTTACAAAATTTAAAAAAATAAGACACAGAGACAGAGAAAGATGGAGAGAGAGAATAATTGATAAGAGTTATTGGCAGAATATCTTCCTGATACAGCAAAAGAAATTCTTTCCATTTGTGTAAAATAATTTGTCAGACATAGTCATCATACCCAGCCTACGGTTTTTGCTTGTCGTTTTAGAATATTTCTCTTTCTTATGAAAAATATAAGACCAGTAGCCCTGAAGGCTGCTATATGTTTATATCAGAAAAATAGTTGATCTTGACTGAGGCTATGGAGTTCTTATTATCAAAGTGCTTCCTCTTATAAAGATTCAAGGAATTTTTACTTTTTGTGGCAATGGCATATTTATATCAACTACAGTCATTTCTCAAGATAGGCCTCATTATATAGATAGTTCCTTAAGAGATCTTGATGCAATCAAAATAACAGAGTACTTCAAAAATTTATATATATATATATATATAATACACACACATATATATATTATGGCTATAAGTTACCATTTTCAAGAATTCTTATGGAAGTTTAAAATGATTTTACAATTGGGAAAGTCACACAGAACTATTTATTAAAAATTAGAAAATGATGACTCTAGAAATATCATGTTGATTAGTTTTACTTGGATGCTTCAAAGGGTAATTAAACAAACCATCGATTAATCATTTTGCAGTGACATAAAAAATAACTCCATGAAATAAAGATTATCATAGTTTTGTGACAAGCTATTCCTTTCAGCTGTCCTTCTAGAGGTGCAAAATCACATCTTTCAGTATTTGAAGAAAAGTATTGGTACATTTGTTCTTAATTAGGAAGAGTTTACTTCATTCACAGATGTATCCTTTGTATATCTTAATTTCTTCCTAAAAAGCTGTGTAGAAACAGAACTTTTAGTAACAAGTGTCAAGAATATATGTGTGCATATATACACCCACACAAATACACACACACACATATATATGAAAACCCGATTAAAATCTTGGCTCTTGCATTGTGTTTTAAGAGGTTTATAAATTACCTAATCTCTCTGAATTTCAGTTTCTCAACTATAAAATGGGGATAATGATATTTATCTCATAGGATACTGTGAGGATTTGAATGAGTTAAATTTAAAGCTATCTCATATTGTCTGGAATATGGTAAATGCTGGGGAAAAAAAAAATTGCTCAGTCATGTCCAACTCTTTGCAACCCCATGGACTGTAGGCCACTAGGCTTCTCTGTCACTGGGAGTCTCTAAGCCAGAATACTGGAATGGGTTGCCATTTCCTTCTTCAGGAGATCTTTCTAACCCAGAGATCAAAACGGGGTCTCTGGCATTGCAGGCAGATTCTTTACCATCTGAGTCACCAGGGGAGCTCGACAATGTTAGTATCACATGCTGCCTGCAATGGGGACGCTAACCATGGTGTTCCACCACAAGCAAGAGCCCCTTGGTGAAATCAGTTGTTCACCTATAACCTTTCTCCTGCTTGACTAAGCTTTGGTTTTCATGTTTGATATTTTAATTTGTTTTCTTAATTTTAGTAAGTATGCACTTCCTCAGTGGGTATTCTCAAAGTAGGCTAGGTTTACTAAGTATTACTGGCAGATTGAGTCTTGGAAAATAGTTACTTGGCAATACCTTTAAACAGATATGGCAAATCTATAGCACACGCATGGCTACTTCACTCTCCCATGCCAAGAAATATACCATTAATTGATGACATTTCTTTTCCACCTGAGTTCTGCTGCAAGCTCAGAATACTCCTCAATACACCACTCCTGAAAGGCGAGAGCAGTAGATCAAGGATTATATATGAACTGAAATCTGGCTGGCATCCCTGATGGTGCCTGTTCTATTTTCAGCTATTTTTTGTCCTCTAATAACTTCCATTGCATTTGGTTCTCATATGTCATCCCTACCTTTCTACCTGCTTAAATCTTGGGTCTACAGTGACTGCCACGCATGCCATCGTATCTCAGATCTACTGCTCACACTGATACTAAGGTATTGTTTACTGAATTTCTATAAAGCAGGCAGCTGCCTTAGAAATTCAGGCCTGCCCTTATGGAGTTTACACTCTAGTACATTATATGATCTGAAAGATAGAGGGCCTGATGAACTATGGAATGAGGTTCGTGACATTGTACAGGAAACAGGGATCAAAACCACCCCCATGGAAAAGAAATGCAAAAAAGCAAAATGGCTGTCTGGGGAGGCCTTACAAATAGCTGTGAAAAGAAGAGAAGCGAAAAGCAAAGGAGAAAAGAAAAAGTATAAGCATCTGGATGCAGAGTTAGTTCCAAAGAATAGCAAGAAGAAATAAGAAAGCCTTCCTCAGTGATCAATGCAAACAAATAGAGGAAAACAACAGAATGGCAAAGACTAGAGATCTCTTCAAGAAAATTAGAGATACCAAGGGAACATTTCATGCAAAGATGGGCTCAATGAAGGACAGAAATGGTATGGACCTAACAGAAGCAGAAGATATTAAGAAGAGGTGGAAAGAATACACAGAAGAACTGTACAAAAAAGATCTTCACGACCCAGATAATTACGATGGCGTGATCACTGACCTAGAGCCAGACATCCTGGAATGTGAGGTCAAGTGGGCCTTAGGAAGCATCACTACGAACAAAGCTAGTGGAGGTGATGGAATTCCAGTGGAGCTATTTCAAATCCTGAAACATGATGCTGTGAAAGTGCTGCACTCAATATGCCAGCAAATTTGGAAAACTCAGCAATGGCCACAGGACTGGAAAAGGTCAGTTTTCATTTCAATCCCAAAGAAAGGCAATGCCAAAAATGCTCAAACTACCACACAATTGCACTCATCTCACACGCTAGTAAAGTAATGCTCAAAATTCTCCAAGCCAGGCTTCAGCAATACGTGAACCGTGAACTTCCTGATGTTCAAGCTGGTTTTAGAAAAGGCAGAGGAACCAGAGATCAAATTGCCAACATCCACTGGATCATGGAAAAAGCAAGAAAGTTCCAGAAAAACATCTATTTCTGCTTTCTTGACTATGCCAAAGCCTTTGACTGTGTGGATCACAATAAACTGTGGAAAATTCTGAAAGAGATGGGAATACCAGACCACCTGACCTGCCTCTTGAGAAATCTGTATGCAGGTCAGGAAGCAACAGTTAGAACTGGACATGGAACAACAGACTGGTTCCAAATAGGAAAAGGAGTATGTCAAGGCTGTATATTGTCACCCTGCTTATTTAACTTATATGCAGAGTACATCATGAGAAATGCTGGACTGGAAGAAACACAAGCTGGAATGAAGATTGCCGGGAGAAATATCAATAACCTCAGATATGTAGATGACACCACCCTTATGGCAGAAAGTGAAGAGGAACTCAAAAGCCTCTTGATGAACGTGAAAGAGGAGAGTGAAACAGTTGGCTTAAAGCTCAACATTCAGAAAATGAAGATCAAGGCATCTGGTCCCATCACTTCATGGCAAATAGATGGGGAAACAGTGGAAATAGTGTCAGACTTTTTTTGGGCTCCAAAATCACTGCAGATGGTGACCACAGCCATGAAATTAAAAGACTCTTACTCCTTGGAAGAACAGTTATGACCAACCTAGACAGCATATTAAAAAGCAGAGACATTACTTTGCCAACAAAGGTCCGTCTAGTCAAGGCTATGGTTTTTCCTGTGGTCATGTATGGATGTGAGAGTTGGACTGTGAAGAAGGCTGAGCGCCGAAGAATTGATGCTTTTGAACTGTGGTGTTGGAGAAGACTCTTGAGAGTCCCTTGGACTGCAAGGAGATTCAACCAGTCCATTCTGAAGGGGATCAGCCCTGGGATTTCTTTGGAAGGAATGATGCTAAAGCTGAAACTCCAGTACTTTGGCCACCTCATGCGAAGAGTTGACTCATTGGAAAAGACTGATGCTGGGAGGGATTGGGGGCAGGAGGAGAAGGGGAAGACAGAGGATGAGCTGGCTGGATGGCATCACTGACTCAATGGACGTGAGTCTGAGTGAACTCCAGGAGTTGGTGATGGACAGGGAGGCCTGGTGTGCTGCGATTCATGGGGTCGCAAAGAGTCAGACACGACTGAGTGACTGAACTGACTGACTGACATTATATGAATATTGACAAATAGCCACATCAAAAATCTTAAATTACTGTTGAATTAAATGGTATGAAGAAAATGTATATAACAGAATTTCTGACTGAATCTAGTGAGTCAGAACTTCCCTGTGGTCCAGCGGTTAAAAATCCACCTGCCAATGCAGGGAACATGAGTTGATCCCTGATCTGGAAGATCCCACATGCTACAGGGAAACTAAGCTCGTGTCACAACCCCATGCACCCTAGAGTTCATGCTCCACCACCAGAGAAGCCACTGCAATGAGAAGCCTGTGAACTGCAACTAGAGAGTAAGCTTCACTCACTGCAACTACAGAAAAGCCCGTGCAGCAATGAAGACCTAGTGCAACCAAAAACAAGAAATATAAGTAAATAAAAAAAATTTTAAATCTAGTGAGTCAAAAAGGCATCCCTAAGGTAGTGATGGTTGTGCTGAGGTATAAAGATAAACAGGACTTAAGTAGAAGTAGGAGTTGCTGAGAGGGAAAATATTTCAGGCTGAAAGGCCATTAAGAGTGAAAGTTTAGGGCCAGAAGGAGCTCAGTATGCTTAAAGACCTAAGACCAGTGGTAGGGACTTAGAATGACAGGAGAGAGAAATGTGGTTAGACAGGCAGGCAGGGCCCAGATCATTTAAGGACATTTGGGGGTACATTAAGTATTTGACACTTCATCATAAGGACACAGAGAAGGCAGTGGCACCCTACTCCAGTACTCTTGCCTGGAAAATCCCATGGATGGAGGAGCCTGGTGGGCTGCAGTCCATGGAGTCGCTAAGAGTTGGACACGACTGAGCGACTTCACTGTCACTTTTCACTTTCATGCATTGGAGAAGGGAATGGCAACCCACTCCAGTGTTCTTGCCTGGAGAATCCCAGGGATGGGGGAGCCTGGTGGGCTGCCGTCTATGGGGTCACACAGAGTCGGACATGACTGAAGCGACTTAGCAGCAGCAGCAGCAGCATAAGAACAAGTTGAAAGCATTGAAGGGGAGAGTAGCATGATTAGATTTGTATTTTTAAAGATTATTCTGGGCACCATTTTGATAGACGGATTAAAGTCAGCAAGACACGCATGCCAGAATTCCAAATGGGAGGTGACAAAGTCTAAATAAGAACATAGAGTATGAAATGGGCTTGATAAAGGAGTGAGGGCAAAGACTTCCATCTCCAAGAACTTGTGATGAAACTTCCCTTCTTCTTGAGTAGTTCCCCTTCAGTGTCTATTTAATGGAAGAAAATCACATATTAAAACTACTTTACTACATTGTGGGGTATTCTCAGTAAATAGTTTAAGTACATAACTGATAAGCAGTATCTCATCATTAAATCAGTCTAATGAAGTTTCATTCATTAGATTAGGTTATTAAGATGTCTTTGCTCTGGACTTCAATCTCCGGTCAGCTAAAACTCCCAACGATCCATTTACCTCCTCTTTCTTGATGGCTCAGGCCTCACTTTCTTCCTAGCTTAAGATTGCTTGTTCAGCCACCTACGAGATTGCTTGTTCAGCTATCCTAACTCACTGTGTCTGTCTACATGATTTCCAAGTAAGTAAAGGTCTTCCTGCCTAAGTTATTCCCAAATTACTTTTGCCTTGGTCTGTGTCACTCCTAAGAAGTTACACTCCCTCCATCTTCTCTATTCTCTATATTGTCTCCAATTTGAACATTCAAGGACCAGCAGGGGTCACAAATAGAAGTGATTGAGTTGTGACTGAGGCATAGGAGAAATAGTAAGTAGAAGGAGCTTGGTTATTTAGCTCCACCCTGATGCAGTCACAGTTTTGCTAAATTCTCCAATTTATCAAGAAAATCCAGAGTATGCAAAATATCTTGAGCATTGCATGCATGCTAGGTTGCTTCAGTCCTGTCTAACTCTTTGAAAGTCGATGAACAGTAACCCGCAGGCTCCCCCATCCATGGGATTCTCCAGGCAAGAATACTGGAGTGGGTTGCCATGCCCTCCTCCAGGGGATCTTCCCAACCCAGGGATTGAACTGGCATCTCTTGTGTCTTCTGCATTGGCAGGCAGGTTCTTTACCACTAGCGCTACCTGGGAAGCCCATCTTGGGCATTAAATGCAGACAAACAGCTCAAAATGTACTGCAGGACAAACAGATGCATACATAGATTTGGGCCACTGGTTGTAGCTTTGTTGCCTTTGGCCATGATGTTCACGGAAAAGGGAGAGTTCTGACACTGGGTGGCTCAGACTCAGAGGCCCTTAGGACCCAGTTGCAATTCAGCCTGTACTTGGTGGAACCAGCAAGAACCTCACCCCAAAGGTGAGGTCCAGAGTGCATTGGACTGTACAGGTTCAAGCTCTCAACGGCAACTTTGTGTGGTGCCAAGAGGCAGCAGTAGTTCAATGGTAAGTCTTTTTGGACTTCTGTTTACTTGGTACTTGGAAAGAGGATTGAGTCCTCCTTAATTCCCTAATTTTAGTGGCTGAAATAGCCTGTCACGATCTTGGGAAATGGAGGAGGATGGATATCCTCAAAAGGGTCATGCTGAACTGCAACAATAATATGAGATATTTTAAAATTCACTGAAAACTACATATGATTATGTGGGTACACATACTGGTGAAAAGCACATTAATAGAAAAAAGCACATCATTAATACATCTAAAAATTAAGTATTCTTTTAGATTATTTTTGTAACGAGGTGACTGTCAAACTCATGTAAGTTGGGAGGACTTTGTCATACGTTGCGCAAGTTAGGAGTCCTTAATGACCACTACTGTGTTAAACAAGTTCCATCTGGATCTCCATCTGTTATGCACTGATGTTTAGATAGATTCCTTAATGTTTTGTAGCTTACATGGCTTTACCCAGGAGTTTGTAAGGAAAACTTATAAAACTAAGGTCATGTATATTTCAACCACCCATCATCCTCCTACAGACAGACAAATGGGAGCCTAAGCAGCCTTTTGGAACTCCAGATAAATCCAAGAAAGAGCAGAGAGAAACTGTCTCCTGCCCATTGTTCCCATCCCTTGCGGGGCAGGAAGGAAAACAACCTTCTCAGGCAATGTGGAATTGAGAGCCAACTATGTATTACCATGTAGTTCACTCAGACAAATGAATATTCATTAAAGAGTCATATTTATTTTTTTATGCCTAAAATGGGGCTTCCTATGTGGCACCAGTAGTAAAGAACCTGCCTGCCATTGCAGGAGATATAAGAGATGCAAGTTTGATCCCTGGGCTGGGAAGATCTCCTAGAAGAGGGCATGGCAACCCACTTTAGTATTCTTGCCTGGAGAATCCAATGGAAAGAGGAGCCTGGCAGGCTACAGTCCTGAGGATAGCAAAGAGTTGAACACAACTGAAGCAACTTATCATGCATGAACACATGCTTATCATGAGCACCTGAATCTTGACCACGGTGGCAGAAATCTCCAAGTTTGGAGATCTCTCCAAAGAGAGAGATCCAAGTTTGGAAATCTCTCTCTATATTAATATTTAGACTCTTTAACTGGACTTTTTGTAGTCTACAACATTACTGAAACTATACTCTGAGAAGAGAACTATATTTAGTGTTCTCTACATCTGACACATGCATATATCTTTTATAGAAAATGATGTCTTGGATGGATCCATGTATATGTATGGATGAGTCCCTTCACTGTTCACCTGAAACTGTCATAGCATTGTTAATCTTCTACGCCCCAAAACAAAATGATTTGGGTGTTAAAAAAATAAAATTAAAATGAAATTTTGTTAAAAAAAAAACAAACTTCCAATTCCTGTTTACCATTGATTGGTAAATCCAATCTAAGATAAAACTAAGAGCACAGTCACTTTTCTGAGGAAATAAGGATTTTTACTCAACTAGGCACTACGACCCCTCGTCTTTGTCTCTGCTGAGTTTGCCCCAGGATATTGTCTTTTAATATCACATATCATTACCACTTGGAATAAACTTAAAAAAAAATTTTTTTTGATGTGGACTGTTTTTAAAGTCTTTATTGAAATTATTACAATACTGCTTCTATTTTATGTTTTGGGGTTTTTTTGGTCACAAACATGTGAGATCTTAGCTCCCTGACTAGGGATTGAACCCACATTCCCTGCCCTGGAAGGTGAAGCCTTAGCTACTGGACTGCCAGGGAAGTCCTTGGAATAAATTTTTAATCTTGGCTATGTGCTTCCTCAAAGATCTATTTCAGTCTAGAAATTTTATAACTTTATAAAATTATAATTTTATAACTTTTTATAAGGAGGTGTTATTTCTTCCATTACATTCAGAACTTGTGCTTCTCATCACCCATTAACCTGGAAATGACTAGTTTGTGACGTACAGATGCTGTCTTTCTTTATTCCTTTCTAAATGCTTTGTGTCTAAATACTCTGTGTCCTAATCTGTTTCAAAATCCCATATTCTACTTGAAAATTCAAATTCTAATCTAATTAAAAATTGACCTTTGTCTCTCTTTCATCCTTATCCAATTGGTCAAAATTGTGTAAACGAAACACAATCTATCAAAATTTATGGAATGCCACTAAAACAGTACTTAGGGAATATGCAGGAAAGTTTCAAAACAATGACCACAACTTGTACCATAAGAAATTAGAAAAAAAATGATCAATTAAAACACAGAGCTAGGGACTTCTCTGGGGGTCCAGTGGTTAGCCTTCCAGTGCATGGGGTGTGGGTTCAGTCCCTGGTGAGGGAGCAGAAATCCCACATGCTTCACAGCCAAAAAACCAAAACATAAAACAGAAGCGATACTGTAAAAAATTCAGTAAAGATTTTTAAAATGATTCACGCAAAAAAACAGAGTTTGCAGAAGAAAGAAAATAAGACAAAAATAGAAATCAATAAAATGGAAAATAGAGAATAATATAAATAATAGATGCAAGCAAAATCTAGTACTTGAAGCATATAAATAAAGTTTACAAACCTCTAGAAAGACTGATCATGAAAAAGAGGAGATTCAGTTAGTGAGTAAATGATATTACTATAGATTCTAAAGATATTAAAAATATAAGGAAATACTAAAAACAACTTTATGCCATTAAATTCATCAAATTAGATCAAATAGACAAATGTCTTAAAAGACATAAACTACCAAAGCTCACTTACAAAGAAATAGATAACATAAATATCCCTATATCTATAAAAGAAATTGAATTTCTAGTTTAAAATCTTCCTATAAACTCCAAACCCAGATGACTTTGCTGGTGAATTTCAGCAAATATTTAAGAAATAAATAACATATATTCTACAATATCGCTTCGATAAATTCAAAGAGGGGAAATATTTCCCTACATTTTAAGAGGCTATGTTTACCCTGATAACCAAGAGCTGAAAAAAAAGACTATAAAATAAAGAAAACTACAAATTAATAACCTGGATCAATAGAGATGCAAAACCTACATAAAAATTAATAGAGTTGTATAAAATATGAAAATGTCAATACATCAGAATAAGTAACAATAATATGTGGAATATAAAGTTGATTAAAAAATCATTGAAAAATCAGTCCTTATAATTCATCATATTAACTACCTTAAATAGAAGTACTCACAGATCATTTTAATGGAAAATATCCACCTTATAATCATAAAAAAAAAAATCCCTGCAAGCCAGAAACAGAAGGGAATGTATTCAATCTGATAACAGACATCTAAGAAAACCTTACAGCTAACATTATACTGGATGTTTTTGCCTCATGGTCAGGAACAAGACAAGGATTAGTTCTTGCCACTTTATTCAACACTGTTCTGAAGACTCTAGCCAGTGCAATAATCAGGAAATAGAAGTGAAGGGGCTCAAGACTGGAAAAGAAAAAGCAGGATGATTCTTATTCACAGATGACATGATCATCTATGTTGAAATACTGTCAAGGATAAGAAGAAAATAAAAACTTCATTTAATGTTAACAGGAATGTAAAAAAGTACATCCTATTTGAAAAACAGTTTGACAGTTTTTCAAGAAGTTAAAAATAAACTTACCCATTATTCAGAAATTCCATGCCTAGATGGCTCAGATGGTAAAGAATTCACCGGCCAATGAAGAAGACCCGGGTTCAATCCCTGGCTTAGGAAGATCCCTGGAGAAGGGAATGGCAACCCACTCCAGTATTCCTGCCTAAAGAATCCCATGGACAGAGGAGTCTGGTGGGCTATAGTCCATGGGGTGCAAAGAGTCAGACAAAATTGACCGATTAACACACACCCAGGAAAAATGTAATCATATGTGTAAAGACTCATACACAAATACCCATAGCAGCATTATACAAAATAGTCCCAGACTGGAAGCAATCCAAAGTTCATTAACGTATGAATGGAAAATCAAAATGTATATTCCTACAAGCAAGAGAGTTTCAGAAAAACATCTATTTCTGCTTTCTTGACTATGCCAAAGCCTTTGACTGTGTGGATCACAATAAACTGTGGAAAATTCTGAAGGAGATGGGAATACCAGACCACCTGACCTGTCTCTTGAGAAATCTGTATGCAGGTCAGGAAGCAAGAGTTAGAACTGGACATGGAACAACAGACTGGTTCCAAACAGGAAAAGGAGTACGTCAAGGCTGTATATTGTCACACTGCTTATTTAATGTATATGCAGAGTTCATCATGAGAAACGCTGGACTGGAAGAAGCACAAGCTGGAATCAAGATTGCCGGGAGAAATATCAATAACCTCAGATATGCAGATGACACCACTCTTATGGCAGAAAGTGAAGAAGAACTAAAGAGCCTCTTGATGAAAGTGAAAGAGGAGAGTGAAAAAGTTGGCTTTTTTTAGCTCAACATTCAGAAAACTAAGATCATGGCATCTGGTCCCATCACTTCACAGGAAATAGATGGGGAAACAGTGGAAACAGTAGCTGACTTTATTTTGGGGGGCTCCAAAATCACTGCAGATGGTTATTGCAGCCATGAAATTAAAAGACGCATACTCCTTGGAAGGAAAGTTATGACCAACATAGACAGCATATTAAAAAGCAGAGACATTACTTTGCCAACCAAGGTCCGTCTAGTCAAGGCTATGGTTTTTCCAGTAGTCATGTATGGATATGAGAGTTGGACTATAAAGAAAGCTGAGCACCAGAGAATTGATGCTTTTGAACTGTGGAGTTGGAGAAGACTCCTGAGAGTCCCTTGGACTTCAAAGAGATCCAACCAGTCCATCCTAAAGGCATCACCGACTCAATGGACATGGGTTTGGGTAGACTCCAGCAGTTGGTGATGGATAGGGAGGCTTGGCATGCTGCGGTTTCATGGGGTCGCCAAGAGTCAGACACGACTGAGCGACTGAACTGAACTGACTGATATTCCTACAATGGAATACAATTTATGAAAAAAACCTGACAAACTCAGTTCAGTTGCTCAGTCATGTCCAACTCTTTGCAACCCCAGGGACTGCAGCATGCCAGGCTTCCCTGTTCTTCACAAACACCTGGAGCTTGCTCAAACTCATGTCCATCGATTTGGTGATGCCATCCAACCAACTCATCCTCTGTCGTCCCCTTCTCCTCCTGCCTTCAATCTTTCCCAGTGTCAGGGTCTTTTCCAGTGAGTAAGTTCTTTGCATCAGGTGGCCAAAGTACTGAAGCTTCGGTGTCAGCATCAGTCCTTCCAATGAATATTCAGGACTGATTTCCTTTAGGACTGACGGGTTTGATCTCTTTGCCGAGACAAACTACTGATACATATTTAACATGGATGAACCTCAAAAATACTACAGTAAGTGGAAGTAGTACATTACATTATTTATATTAAATATCTAGAAAAGGCAAATCTACAGAGACAGAGAAATCAGTACTTGCCTGGGGCCTGGGATAGGAGCAGTGATTGACTACAAATTGGCATTGCTACAAACTTTTTGGAGTGGTAGAAATACCCTAAAATTGCATAATGGTAATACAACACCATACATTTACTAAAAATCAGTGAACTGTACAGTTACCATGGGTGAATTTTATGGTTTGTAAATTATATTTCAATAAAGTATTTTTTACAAAGTCTGCAAAGGGTTGGGAGCGGGAGGTTTTGATGAAGGAAATTTGGCAATATATTTATAATTGTTGATGCTAGGTGAGGGGTAATGGAAAGCCATTGTACCATTCATTTTACTTTTGTGTATGTTTTAAATTTTTCAGAACAGAAAGTAAAAACAGAAAGAGAATAAGTGATTCATATTTAGATCTAATGAGCAATTTCTTTTACACCGTCTGACAAGTGTGTTGTTATATGTTATTCATACCCCTAAGCGTCCACATTCATTTTTCACCCACAGCTCTGTTGACCTAAACTTCCCAGTATTTCCTATCTTGGTCATTTGTCATTCTTAGTAGGTCTAGAGAAGGGCTTTCTATTTAACTTCTCTCTTCAATTATAAATGAGCCACATGCACTTCCACAATTCAACGATTTTGTTCGATACTCTATGAAACCACCAAGGGCATGGGCTCTGATGCTCTGTGGCAAGAGAATGGAAAGAAAGAAGCTGTTTTTCATACGGCTTCCAAGTTTCCTTCTCACTCATATTTTAGCCATCGATTAATAGTTCCCTATGAAGTTATACTATGCCTTATTGCATAACCTTTTTCAATAAGGAAATTATCAATGCTTGAATTTAATCCCATTTCCCCAGCTGCTTTGTTGGGAGTTTCTGCTAAGAAGCTGCTGGTTTCTCATTCGGTTCTGCCAACAGCCTGTAGTGATCTTGGATGGGTAGTAATCTAACTTCTCTTTATCTGAGTTGTATCCAAGATTAGGTTTATGATTCTTAAACCCTACTTCCCTTCCTTATAGCAATTTTTCTGGAGATATGACATTTATACAGACTAAATGTCACCTCTTTTGGAAGTCCTCTATGTTTTTATTCTACAATTAGAATTAGTCATTCCTTCTGAGTATTTATATCATTTGAATTATAATTCATGCTCAAATTCATCATGACTCGTATTATAAGAAGAGAATCTCATGCTTGTCTTTCCAGTGAGTGTAGGCACTCATTGAAACCTATGACTTTGGAAAAACCACACTCTATTATTTTTTGAGCACCAGAAGTTAGTATAATGTTCTCTCAAAATGTCTGAATTCAACTGAACTGAATTGGAGTTCATTTTGTCCAATGTCTGCATTTTAGATATAAACTTAAGTCTAGACTGGGCAGTATTTACTCATCTTTTTCATCTTTCACATCACGACGCATGTAGGAAACATTAACACCTGTGTCATATACTAAAGTAATTGGAGGAAGCAACTGCCCTGGAAACTCCAGAAAGCCCAGGCACTCCATTTCCATCCACACTGCCCTTCTCTAAACTCTTGAAAACTAAGCATATTATCTCACCCAGTTTGTAACCCATCCACGGCATACCCCAGTGCCAAGTCGTACCATCAGGGAGGGAGGCTCTGCTTGTATGTCTGCCTCAAGATCATCCAACTTTCTAGCTTCAAATACTTTCCATGTTCAACCACAGTTAAATGTGCAACTAAATTTGTATAGCAAGAAACTTATTTCTGAATAAAGCATTTCCTTTTCCATTCAGATGGTGGCCAAACCCTCTTGGCTTATTTGTATATAACACTCTATAATCAAAATCAACTTAAGCTATGCTCTCCAAAATCTAAGTGGGATATTTTGAATACATATTGGCTTTTATTTTCTGTATTCCCAAATGTAATGGTTCCATTCATCTAGTTTCCAGTCATGGGCCCTTTTCCTTCATTAAAGAAGGAAAATGACAGATAAAAATGATATTTTTTGGTTGTGCTATATAAAGATGAATGTAATCCAGGCTGGATTTATTATTATATATTCATTACTATAATATATTTTTATTATTTTAAAAGAAATTATAAATAAAATATTTTCTTGGATCCTAGGCACTGTGCCTAATGGAAAAGTTGGCTGTACCCAATCCATTAATGATTTCTGGCTTTGAAGTTGACCCACTCAGAGACCCTTTAGTTAACCCTCCTATGGGCTAAATTTTTAATGTCTCCAGCAGCAAAACAACTGGTCTTAGCAATGATTGGAAAGAAATGTAGCCGAGTTGAATGTACAAGTAAGACTGAAAACAATATATTCTAATATCTATTTGATGGCACATTAATGTGCCCTGAACAAGTCCACTGAACTCAGTCCAATTACCTGTTTGTTCAATTAAAAATAACTCATGGGAGGCTAGGCTGTAACATTTAAATCATCACAGAAGACTTCATATGGTGAATAAAGTTGCCTACCTGACCACTGTTGAGTAACTGACATCTGTCACAGAAACTGAATAGAGAACCCGAATTCATAGGTTGTATAGAGTCTGATCTCTCATGCTTCCGAGTTCATAATTATTTTTAGCTGGGAAAAGTTCCAGTGTTTTCCAGCCAGCAAGTGGCTCTGAATTTGTCCAAAGCATGATAAATTGGGGCTTCCCTGGTGGCTCAGTGTAAAGAATCCGCCTGCCAATGCAGGAGACATGGGTTTGATCCCTGGTTTGGTCCCTTCTCCACCAGAGAAGAAAATAGCAACCCACTCCAGTATTCTTGCATAAGAAATCCTGTTGACTGAGAAGCCTGGCGGGCTACAGTATATGAGGTTGCAAAGAGTCAGACATGAATTAGCCACTAAATAACAAGGATACATTCAGAGGAATCAAGTGGTTTAGTTCCTATTCCTATCTGCATCACAAAGGCAGAAAGCTCTGCTTTTTTCTTTCACATGCATTTTATTTAAAACTCTTTCTCACCAGTGTTCCCAGGTAAGAACTGATGCTAGGCAAGGACTTTCTTAACCTTTATTCAAATGCCATTCTGAAATATCACTTCCATTGGGCTCAAATCTAACCAAACTCTGAAAGTCAAGACCCCTGATAGATCTCTTTTCTGCATTCTTTGACGTGTATAAAAGGGCCACAGCATATTAAAAAGCTGAGACATCACTTTGCCCACAAAGGTCCACATAGTCAAAGCTATGGTTTTTCCAGTTCAGTTCAGTTTAGTCGCTCAGTCGTGTCCAGCTCTTTGCGACCCCATGAATCGCAGTAGGCCAGGCCTCCCTGTCCATCACCAACTCCTGGAGTTCACTCAGACTCACGTCCATCAAATCAGTGATGCCATCCAGCCATCTCATCCTCTGTTGTCCCCTTCTCCTCCTGCCCCCAATCCCTCCCAGCATCAGAGTCTTTTCCAATGAGTCAACTCTTCGCATGAAGTGACCACAGTATTGGAGTTTCAGCTTTAGCATCATTGCTTCCAAAGAAATCCGAGGGCTGATCTCCTTCAGAATGGACTGGTTGGATCTCCTTGCAGTCCAAGGGACTCTCAAGAGTCTTCTTCAACACCACAGTTCAAAAGCATCAATTCTTCGGTGCTCAGCCTTCTTCACAGTCCAACTCTCACATCCATACATGACCACAGGAAAAACCATAGCCTTGACTAGACGAACCTTTGTTGGCAAAGTAATGTCTGTGCTTTTCAATATGCTATCTAGGTTGGTCATAATTTTTCTTCCAAGGAGCAAGCGTCTTTTAATTTCATGGCTGCAGTCACCATCTGCAGTGATTTTGAGGCCAGAAAAATAAAGTCTGAAACTGTTTCCATTGTTTCCCCATCTATTTCCCATGAAGTGATGGGACCAGATGCCATGATCTTCGTTTTCTGAATTGAGCTTTAAGCCAACTTTTTCACTCTCCTCTTTCACTTTCATCAAGAGGCTTTTTAGTTCCTCTTCACTTTCTGCCATAAGGGTGGTGTTATCTGCATATCTGAGGTTATTGATATTTCTCCAAGCAATCTTGATTCCAGCTTGTGTTTCTTCCAGCCCAGCGTTTCTCATGATGTACTCTGCATGGTAGTCACATATAGATGTGAGAGTTGGACCATAAAGAAGGATGAATGCCTAAGGATTGATGCTTTAGAATTGTGGTAGTGGAGAAGACTCTTGAGAATCCCTTGGACAGCAAGGAGATCAATGCAGTTCAGTTCAGTTCAGTCACTCAGTCATGTCCGACTCTTTGGACCACACCACACCAGGCCTCCCTGTCCATTACCAACCCCTGGAGTTTACCCAAACTTACTTATTGAGTGCAGCACTTTCACAGCATCATCTTTTAGGATTTGAAATAGCTCAACTGGAATTCCATCACCTCTACTAGCTTTGTTCATAGTGATGCTTTCTAAGGCCCACTTGACTTTGCATTCCAGGATGTCTGGCTCTAGGTGAGTGATCACACCATCATGATTATCTGGGTCATGAAGATCTTTTTTGTACAGTTCTTCTGTGTATCTTGCCACCTCTTCTCAATATCTTCTGCTTCTGTTAGGTCCATACCATTTCTGTCCTTTATTGTGCCCATCTTTGCATGAGATGTTCCCTTGGTATCTTTAATCATCTTGAAGAGATCTCTAGTCTTTCACATTCTATTATTTTCCTCTATTTCTTTGCATTGATGACTGAGGAAGGTTTTCTTATCTCTCCTTGCTATTCTTTGGAACTCTGCATTCAAATGGGTATATCTTTCCTTCTCTCCTTTGCTTTTTCCTTCTCTTCTTTTCACAGCTATTTGTAAGGCCTCCTCAGACTGCCATTTTGCCTTTTTGCATTTCTTTTTCTTGGGGATGGTCTTGATCCCTGTCTCCTGTACAAAGTCATGAACTTCCGTCCATAGTTCATCAGGCACTCTGTCTATCAGATCCAATCCCTTGAATCTATTTCTCACTTCCACTGTATAATCATAAGGGATTTGATTTAGGTCATACCTGAATGGTCTAGTGGTTTTCCCCAGTTTTTTTCAATTTAAGTCTGAATTTGGCAATAAGAAGTTCATGATCTGAGCCACAGTCAGCTCCCAGTTTTGCTTTTGCTGACTGTATAGAGCGTTTCCATCTTTGGCTACAAAGAATATAATCAATCTGATTTCAGTGTTGGCCATCTGGTGATGTCCATGTGTAGAATCTTCTCTTGTGTTGTTTGAAGAGGGTGTTTGCTATGACCAGTACATTCTCTTGGCAAAACTAGATTAGCCTTTGCCCTGCTTCATTCTGTACTCCAAGGCCAAATTTGCCTGTTACTCCAGGTGTTTCCTGACTTCCTACTTTTGCATTCCATTCCCCTATAATGAAAAGGACATCTTTTCTGGGTGTTAGTTCTAGAAGGTCTTGTAAGTCTTCATAGAACTGTTCAACCTCAGCTTCTTCAGCATTATTGATTGGGGCATAGACTTGGATTACTGTGATATTGAATGGCTTGCCTTAGAAACGAACAGAGATCATTCTGTCGTTTTTGAGATTGCATCCAAGTCCTGCATTTCAGACCCCTGTTGCCTATGATGCCTACTCCATTTCTTCTAAGGGATTCCTGCCCACATTAGTAGATATAATGGTCATCTGAGTTAAATTCACCCATTCCAGTCCATCTTAGTTCTCTGCTTCCTAAAACGTCGATGTTCACTCTTGCCATCTCCTATTTGACCACTTCCAATTTGCCTTGATTCATGGACCTGACATTCCAGGTTCCTATGCAATATTGCTCTTTACAGCATCGGACCTTGCTTCTATCACCAGTCACATCGACAACTGGGTGTTGTTTTTGCTTTGGCTTCATGCCTTCATTCTTTCTGGAGTTGTTTCTCCACTAATGTCCAGTAGCATATTGGGCACCTACCCACCTGGGGAGTTCATCTTTCAGTGTCCTATCTTTTTGTCTTTTCATACTGTTCATGGGGTTCTCAAGGCAAGAATACTGAAGAAGTTTGCCATTCCCTTCTCCAGTGGGCCACATTTTGTCAGAACTCTCCACCATGACCCGACCGTCTTGGGTGGCCCTATATGGCATGGCTTAGTTTCATTGAGTTAGACAAGGCTGTTGTCCATGTGATCAGATTGGCTAGTTTTCTTGATTCTGGTTTCAGTCTGTCTACCGTCTGATGCCCTCTCTCAGCACCTACCGTCTCAGTGGGGTTTCTCTTACCTTGGACTTGGGGTATCTCTTAATGGCTGCTTCTTACCTTGGACATGGGGTATCTCCTCACTGCCACTGCTCCTGACCTGGGATGTGGGGTATCTCCTCATGGCCACTCACCACTCCAGTGCCATGCAGCCAGTCAATCCTAAAGGAAATCAATCCTGAATACTCACTGAAGGAGTGATGCTGAAGCTGAAGCTCCAATACTTTGGCCAACTAATGTGAAGAATCTACTCATTGGAAAAGACTGTGATTCTGGGAAAGATTGAGGGCAGGAGGAGAAGGGGGTAACAGAGGATGAGATGGTTGGATGGCATTACTGACTCAACGGACATGAAAGTGAAAGTTGCTCAGTTGTGTTTGACTCTTTGTGACCCCAAGGACTATACAGTCCATGGAATTCTCTAGGCCTGAATACTGGAGTGGGTAGCCTTTCCTTTCTCCAGGGGATCTTCCCAACCCAGGGATTGAACCCAGGTCTCTCACATTGCAGGTGGATTCTTTACCAGCTGAGCCACAAGGGAAGCCCAAGAATACTGCAGTGGGTAGCCTATCCCTTCTCCAGGAGATCTTCCCAACCCAGGAATTGAACCGGGGTCTCCTGCATTACAGGTGGTTTCTTCACCAACTGAGCTATCAGGGAAGTTTACACAAACTCCATGAGATGGTGAAGGACAGGGCAATCCGGTGTGCTGTAGTCCATGGGGTCACAGAGAATTGGACACAACTGGGTGACTGAATAACAATAGGGCAAAGCTGCTATTGCTAGTATCGTAAAGCACCAATTTCCACAAGGAATATGATTATTGCCAATCTTAATGCCAGAAAGACTGAAGTACTTTACACCATTGAGTATCCCATTTTCTTCAATGAACTGCTTTCTTAGGAAGGCTCAGGACCTCTTCACTCTTAGGGCTCAAATTAGGTGCTGACTACACGAGAGCTCTTTCTCTCTTCAAAATTCTCAGAAACTTTGCCTTTACACCCAGGGGGTTGTTCAGGCAACATTTATACTTAATTGGACTCAATCTTTTCTCAGTCTCAGTATCTGGTGGTGGGAGGGGGAAGTGGAACTGGTTATCAGAGGAGTAAGCTATTGTATTTGTGGATTTTGATTTATTTATTCACAACGTATTTATGGAATGCTTACTAACTATCAAAACACATTTTAGATTTCAATACACAAAGAAGAAAGACAGTTTCCATTCTAAAAGAGTTCATATAATCTGAGGGAAGAGACAGGAAGAAACAAGAGACAAGAGATACACTGGAGATATACTGATACATTTGAGAGAGATAAATTCTATAATTAAAATGATCAGAAAAAGATCTGTGCATGCTCTGTATTCATGTGTGTGTATGCATGCTCAGTTGTAACCAACTCTTTGTGATACCATGGACTGCAGCGGCCAGGCTCCTCTGTACATAGGATTCTCCAGGCAAGAATAGTGGAGCGGGCTGCCATTCCCTCCTCCAGGGGATCTTCCTGATCTAGGGACCAAACCTGAATCTCCTGCATTGGCAAGTGGATTCTTTACCATTGAGTCACCTGGGAAATATAACTTGGTGACAACTTATGGTTAAATAACACCACATACATTCAGACTGTTTCTTTATTTGGACTTAATGTGTTTTTCCTACTTCCTGGTTTCTGTTGGTGGTAGGTACCTATTCTCTGATTTATGCCGTTTCAATTTTGTTTAATACCATCTGGTGTCCTCAACCCTGTTCATTTTAAAACTCATCTTTCCCCAAAACCATTTTCTTATACTCCTCTAGACCTTCCACCAAAAGAGTAAAATATTGACTTTAAAAGTTACATATAAAAAACAGATATGCTTTAAAAACGAAGAGGCAAGGTATTGTATTCGTTTCCCAAGACTTCAGTAACAAATTAACACAAACTTGGTGGCTTACAACAACACGTGGCTTTTGTTTTGTTCTGTTTTCTTCTTCTTCTTACAGTTCCAGAGGCCAGAAATTTGAAATCAGTTTCACTGTGATGAAGTCAAGGTGTCCCCTAGGCTGTGTTCCTTCTGAAAACAGGAGAGAGTCCATTTCCAGGTCTTTTTCAGCTACCTTTAAAGGCCCCTTATATTTCCTGCCTTGTAGCCCCTTTATCTTCAAAGCTCATCAGTCCAACCTCTACTTTAATGTCACATGGCTCTCTTTCTGATTCTGTTCCTTCTACACCCTCCTTATAAGATCTATGATTACTTGGGGCCACCTGCATAATCGATAATCTCAATATCCTTAATTGCATCTGCAAAATTCCTCCTGCTATATAAGGCAATATTTACAGGTTTCAGGGACTAGGCTGTGGACATACTCGCAGAGCCATTATTCAACCTAGCACAGGCATTTCGAGTCCAAGGAATTCATGGAACACACTCGGGGCTTGTGTTCCCTGGTGGCATGTTGCTCGGCACCACCACACATTTCCCCAGTCCTCAGTCCACGCCTGGACCTTGGTTCTATATCAGAAATAGATAGCATTGCTATAAGTGATCACTCTTATTAATGTTTTCCAATGTAAACATTTCACAATTTTCTCGTACTTTTATTTAAAATGTATATGAACATTCAGAAATGCAACTGGGGATGATTGTGCTTCATTGATGTGTAATTGATCTAAAAACTTCATTTAGGAAAATGCTCATACATTCACAAAACTGGGGATGCCTTAAAAAATAATGATGGTTGATACAAAGTCAGAGTTGAGAACCATGGAGAAACAGACACAGTTTCCAGAATTTCATTTCTAGTGAGATTGACCTTTGCTCTAATATTACATTTAGTTAGTCTTCAGGGAGTAAAAAAAATTTTTTTTCTGAATTAACATCATCAGTTTGAGCAAGTTCCAGGAGATGGTGAAGGACAGTGAAACCTGGCACTCTGCAGTCCATGGGGTCACAGAGTCAGACATGACACAGCAACAGAACAAAAACAAAAACAAAAAAAAATAGAGTTAACAACAGAAGAGAGAGTGTGTATTTAAATGAGTGTGTGTGTATGTTTCAAATAGATACAAAATGCTTCTTGGGTTTTCACTGAGCAATTGCCCATGAGGTTATGGATATAACCAGCAGTTGATAAAACCAGCACTATTAAAGCTATTTAAACCTCCTCCCACCAGCATCTAAGTAACCTTGCAATGGAGAGATCAAAGTATGCAAAACAGTTCAGGTCTTAGGCATTCACCTTGTTCTCATTTCAATTTAATATTTTGTCTTATGATACGAAGTATTAATAGAAGTGCTATGAACTGTTAGAAACCAAAATGTTTATTCCATATCACCGGTGATGAGAGGAATGTTAGTGATTTCTATAAGCAGTACACTAAAAAAAGATTACGATGATAAAATACGGACAAGGACATCTAGTATTTAAAGCTAAAAATTATACACATATCGGTACTTCCTTGGTGGTCCTGTGGCTAAGACTCCATGCTCCAAATGTAGGGGGCCTGGGTTTGATCCCAGGTCAGGGAACTAGATCCCACGTGCAGCAACTAAGAGTTCACATGCTGCAACTAATGGTCCCACATGCTGCAATTAAAGGCCAGCACCAAATACTACTGTGGGCAGATGCCTCAGAAGAAATGGAGTAGCCATCATAGTAAAAATGCATAGTCCAAAATGCAGTACTTGGATGCAATCTCAGAAACAACAGAATGATCTCTGTTTGTTTCCAGGGCAAACCATTCAATATCACAGTAATCCAAGTCTATGCCCCAACCAGTAATGCTGAAGAAGCTGAAGTTGAACGGTTCTTTGAAAATCTACAAAACCTTCTAGAACTAACACCCAAAAAAGATGTTCTTTTCATTATAGGGGACTGGAATGCAAAAGTAGGAAGTCAAGAAACACCTGGAGTAACAGGCAAATTTGGCCTTGGAGTACAAAATGTAGCAGGGCAAAGGCTAACAGAGTTTTGCCAAGAGAACACATTAGTCATAGCAAACACCCCCCTCCAACAACACAAGAGAAGAGCATATGAACATCACCAGATGGTCAATACTGAAACTTTGCATCTGGAGATGGAGAAGCTCTATACATAGTCAGCAAAAAAAAAGACTGGGAGCTGACTGGCTCAGATCATGAACTCATGATCAAATTAGATTTAAATTGAAGAAAGTAGACCGCTAGACCATTCAGGTTTGATCTAAATCAAATCTCTTACTATTATACAGTAGAAGTGAGAAATAGGTGCAAGGGACTAGATCTGATAGACAGAGTGCCTGAAGAACTATGGATGGAGGTTCATGACATTGTATAGGAGGCAGTGATCAAGACCATCCCCAAGATAAAGAAATGCAGAAAGGCAAAATGGTTGTCTGAGGAGGCCTTACAAATAGTTGTGAATAGAAGAGAAGCAAAAGGCAAGGGAGAAAGGGAAAGATATACCCACTTGAATGCAGAGTTCAAAGAATAGCAAGGAGAGATAAGAAAGCCTTCCTCAGTGAACAATGCAAAGAAATAGAGAAAACAACAGAATGTGAAAGACTAGATATCACTTCAAGAAAATTAGAGATACCAAGGGAACATTTCATGGAAAGATGGGCACAATAAAGGAAAGAAATTGTATGGACCTAACAAAAACAGAAGATATTAAGAAGAGGTGCCAAGATACACATAAGAACTATTCAGAAAAGATCTTCATGACCCAGATAACCACAATGGTGTGATCACTAACCTAGAGCCAGACATCCTGGAATATGAAGTCAAGTGGGCTTTAGGAAGCATCACTATGAACAAAGCTAGTGTAGGTGATGGAATTCCAGTTGAGCTATTTCAAATCCTAAAAGATGATGCTGTGAAAGTGCTGCACTCAATATACCAGCAAATTTGGAAAACTCAGCAGTGGCCACAGGACTGGAAAAGGTCAGTTTTCATTCCAATCCCAAAGAAAGACAATGACAAAGAATATTCAAACTACTGAACAATGGCACTCATCTCACATGCTAGCAAAGTAATGCTCAAAATTCTCCAAGTCAGTCTTCAACAGTACATGAACCATGAACTTCCAGATGTTCAAGCTGGACTTAGAAAAGGCAGAGGAACCAGAGATCAAATTGCCAACATCTGTTGGATCATCAAAAAAGCAAGAGAGTTCCAGAAAAAACATCTACTTCTGCTTTATTGACTATGCCAAAGCCTTTGACTGTGTGGATCACAACAAACTGTGGGAAATTCTGAAAGAGATGGGAATATCAGACCACCTGACCTGCCTCCTGAGAAATCTGTATGCAGGTCAGGATGCAAGAGTTAGAACTGGACATGGAACAACAGACTGGTTCCAAATCGGAAAAGGAGTACATCAAGGCTGTACATTGTCACTCTGCTTATTTAACTTATTTGCAGAGTGCATCATGAGAAACGCTGGGCTGGATTAAGCACAAACTGGAATCAAGATTGCCAGGAGAAATATCATTAACCTCATATATGCATATGACACTAACCTTATGGCAGAAAGAGAAGAAGAACTAAAGAGCCTCTTGATGCAAGTGAAAGAGGAGAGTGAAAAAGTTGGCTTAAAACTCAACATTCAGAAAACTAAGATCATGGCATCCAGTCCCATCACTTCATGGCAAATAGATGGGGAAACAATGGAAACACTGAGAGACTTTATTTTGGGGGGCTCCAAAATCACTGCAGATGGTGATTGCAGCCGTGAGATTAAAAGACGCTTGCTCCTTGGAAGAAAAGTTATGACCAACCTAGACAGCATATTAAAAAGCAGAGACATTACTTAGCCAACAAAGGTCCATCTAGTCAAAGCTATGTTTTTTCCAGTAGTTATGTACAGATGTGAGAGTTGGACTATAAAGAAAGCTGAGCCCTGAAGAATTGATGCTTTTGAACTGTGGTGTTGGAGAAGACTCTCGAGAGTCCCTTGGATTGCAAGGAGATCAAACCCGTTAATCCTAAAGGAAATCAGTCCTGAATATTCATTGGTAGGAATGCTGCTAAAGCTGAAACTCCAACACTTAGGCCACCTGATGTGAAGAGCTGATTGGAGAAGTCCCTGATGCTAGGAAAGATTGAAGGCGGGAGGAGAAGGGGACCACAGAGGATGAGATAGTTGGATGGCATGACCAACTGAGTGGACATGAGTTTGAGTAAGCTCCGGGAGTTGGTGATGCACAGGCAAGTCTGTAGGGTTGCAAAGAGTCAGACACGACTGAGCAACTGAACTGAACTGACAGTCAAATAAATTAATAAAATATTTTTTAAATTTTATACATATTTATAATTACTTTGTAAAAATCTGTTGTTTATACTATGTATACATTCCATTTTCAGTGTGGAGACCCACCACTAGCCAAAGTTAACTGAGTGTTGATTGTTCGTGCAAAATTTGAACTTTAATTAAAATTGACTATTGCTATGAATATATTGTCATTTTCTTTCTTGTATTTAAGTTCCAGGCTTCAGGCAGGTAATATGAAGTAGCTAGAGCCAAAATAGGAGGCTGGATTTTGCCTTCAGTTTACCGAAACCATTGGGCAAGTTATTCAGAAAATACACTGCAAAGCATTCTTGTTTCCAACATCATAATGCTGGATGAGATGCTATTACCAATATGTTTTACCTGAGGGTAAAAGTCCTGCTAAGATTCAAAGCGTCTACATCTATATTTAAACTAAATTATCATATTTTCTTTAATATTTATTCTACTCTACTTTCATATACACTTCAATGAATGACTTGGACATGGACTCATTTTAAAAAGAAATATAGCAAGAAAGCGATTCACAATTGGCTTTGATTCTGACTCATTAAGTCCTCAGTTGAACTGATACCAGGATCTACCCTTTTCAAGGTAATCAGTTTTAGGTGAGAAATAATAAAATCACCTTGGTTTCAGCTGTGGTGTCATAATTACCATCTCCATCCTTAGTACAGTCTCACTATGGCTGTCTATACCTAAAATACTGTCAGCATAACACCAAAATGTTGTGAAAGAGAGTAAGAGGTCTTTATCTTTATACTATAATAGTATTATTAATTTTACTTCCACCTCCAAGTCTTAAAAGTTTTGCTAATAGCTTGATTTCTCCATTTTTAATTTCTCTGGTCAGGTGAAAAAAAATATTATTGCATATATTTCTCATTTATTTTTTTTCTTTTTACTTTGTTGGCTAACCCCAGCTTTACCATAGATTATGTAATTGATTAGCTTTCAGATGGTTCAACAAACACACAACTAAGATTTTGTTCTCCCTGCTATGGAGTTCCCACTCAATCCCTCCCTTAAGCAAATATTTTAACATTGTCAGTATAAATACTAATATGTGCTAACACGTAGGTGCAGTAAGTGTAATAAGGGGAAAAGCCATGATGAGAGAATAAGAGAGAATGTGACAAGTTACTTAATTTCTGAAATCTGGCTTTTCGGATATAACGTGGGACGTATATCTACCTTGTAGAATTGCTGTGAAGATGGGATAAAATGTATTTAAATGTCTCATGCAGTACCTAAGGTCAGGATCAAGCCCTCAAAAGGAGTAGCTCTGGTTATTAACAATAGAGGTAGCATTATCAAAATTATTATTTCAGAGTCCTCCTAGGGAAATGAGTGAAATGAATCCTGAGGGAAATAGAAACGTGCCTAATTATGATTTGGTTGCAGTAAAATGGAATAAAGTCAAGAATCTTTATAACTACATGCACAGGCTCCTTTACTCCTGTGAAATTCAATTATTTCCCTCAAGATTCTGGGTAAAATGAACTCTGGGTACAGGACTCTGAATATGATTGTTTAAATATTTTTTTTAAGTGATCACTATCTTATGATATCTTTTGATCATCTGTGCAAGGAAGCTGTGCAAGCAAGCTTGTCACCTTGTCTTTCGTGCTTATTTTGCCTCCTTTATTTTTCATGAAGTGCCTAGAGAAGGGCACTTTCAATTTCAGCCATTTATTATTCTACAGTAATTTCTGAAACATTCATAGGAACGTGGTTAAGGAACTGAATACAAGTGTGACTGAAGAAAGCAAATAAGGTCATATTAGGACTTCTGGCTATAAATGACAGAAACTCAAACAAGCTTTTTTCAAAAATAAAGAAAGATAACTTATTGGCTATCTTAACTGGAAAATTTAAGAGCTGACTTTTGAAGTTGAGATTGTTATGGAAGAGAGAAAATTCTTATGATGATTAAAAATGAGTTTGAGAACCTGCATTAATATTGGGAAATACTTATAAGCCACAAAAGTTTCTGCTGAAGCAAGTACAATGGGTAAAATTTGAAGATACTCTTTCCAGTAAGGAAACAATGCATTTATTCAGCAAATTTTGATAATGTCCATAGCTGGACCATGTTTAATTGCCCCTCTAAATAGACTTTCTTTCTTCACCCCCACTATGTGCTTCAGGACTGACTTGCATAAACTGGGCTTTTTTGTCCTCTACTTTCTGATGTGTTAAGCACTGTTTGAGTTTAAGGATAGAAGTAAAGAATTCAGGGTGTTTACTCCTGTTTTCAGGGTATTTACTCTTCCCTTTTCTGCTGTGGGTTGGCTAACACACTCTGTTCCTTGACCAATTCCTCAGTTTCTTTTAGATGGGTATTTCCTACAGCTGGAGATCTCAGAAGATTCCAGCAAACGCGTGTACCCTTTGTCCTTTCAAGCCTACAGATGATGGCAGCTTTCTACTTTGCTAGCTACCAATCTTTATTGCTTTTCTTTCAACCTGACCATATAATTGTAAAGAACTAGTTTCTTTAACTATTTTCAATAACTCCTTATGATATCACTATCTCTTTTTCTTATTGATTTCATGCCTGATAGAATAATTTATACAGGTCTGGCCCCTGAAAAAAGAGCTTCAAAATGTATTTCTGTAATTGATTTGTCCTCCCAGGTGGTGCTAGTGGTAAAGAACCCGCCTGTCAATGCAGGAGATGGAAGAGACACAGGTTCGATCCCTGGGTTGGGAAGATTCCATAGAGGAAAACATGGCAACCCACTCAAGTGTTCATGCCTGGAGAATTCCATGGACAGTCCGTGTGTCCTGATGAGCTACAGTCTGTAGGGTCTCAAAGAGCCAGACACAACTGAAGTGACTTACCATGCACTAGCACACACACATTGGATAGGTATACTAACCTTATTGTGCAGATGGGAGGATGGGCTTTATTGATCCCAGTTCTTCATCTCCCTGCACTAGAAGTGGGCAACCATTCTCTTGCTATGGACATGAACTCAAGGCGGGCAGAGTGAAGTTCTCACTCTTTTATGAAAGTACCCAAGTTTTCAAAAGCATGAGCCAAACACCACTGGGGTCACAGTGGTTTTTGTGGGTTATGCATTCATAATCTTAAAGAAAACAGTAGCATCTACCCTGTATGTCCCCTCAAGGTTCAGGAAGGCTTTATTCTATAAATCTTTACCCAACAGAATCATTACTTTTAGATATCAATTCCACAGAGCAAGAACTTCAAAAATTAAATATTAATAACTGCCTTTGCTCTATGTGGAAAGTTTCTAAATACTCAAAGCAAGATGAAATTTTCCGGTGATCACTTATGTAGAAAAGTGAGAAAATTGTTTGAGTTAGATAGTGTTTGATGAATGTTTTTATACTTCTCCAGTAATGAGAGGACAGTGATGTGAAGTGGGGAAAAGCCCTAAATCAGGTATAATGTCAACTTTGTTATAATCCTCACATTAATATTTAGTATAATTTCCATTGGGAAAATCACTTAATCTGTGTCATCTCAGTTTGTCTTTTTAAACTGAGAGTCTGAGGAACCTCTAAGTTTGCTTCTATTTTTATATTTCAGGCAGTTTTTAAATCTTTTTTGAAATCTGTGCCATCTAAGAGATCTTCCAAAGACTCAGCAAGCTGGTGAAGTCAATCAGGAACCAAGTGTCCCAAGAAGGAAATGGACTATAAACACAGGCTGAGTATCTCAGTGACCTTTAAAATAGTGGCATCACGCTGGTTGCAAAGTAATACCATATCACAACACTGTCAAGACCATGAAACAAGACATTTAAACTAAACACCAACAAATCCAAAAAAAGGGATTGGGGAAGAGTACTACTGAATAATCTCCTTCACTGCATTCCATTCAGAATCCAAATAGAAATTTTTTGTAGTTACAGACTTCTCACAGGCAATTTCAACCTCTTGCACAGGGCAAGTATGAGTAGTCTATTGGCAGTACTGGAGAAAAAAAAACAAAGTATTTCCCTCTGACATCCAAGTAACTTGCAACACTGGTTGGGAAACTCTGAGCTAACAGAGAAAAGGCTGCAAAAACACAGAGAAGGCCACCAGAGAAGAGGCTTGGCTGCTAGTGCTGGGCTTTGTTTGCTAGAGAATATGCCAACCTCCCTTATTAGGAGGAAGGCCTGGTTAGAGTTAAGTGTGCTGACCATTTGGGATCCCTGAAGGCTAGTGTTGGAGAAGGCAATGGCACCCCACTCCAGTACTCTTGCCTGGAAAATCCCATGGATGGAGGAGCCTGGTGGGCTGCAGTCCATGGGGTCGCTAGGAGTCAGACACGACTGAGCGACTTCACTTTCACTTTTCACTTTCATGCATTGGAGAAGGAAATGGCAGCCCACTCCGGTATTCTTGCCTGGAGAATCCCAGGGATGGGGGAGCCTGGTGGGCTGCCGTCTATGGGGTCGCACAGAGTCGGACATGACTGAAGCGACTTAGCAGCAACAGCAGCAGCAGCAGCAAGGCTAGTGTGTGTGTGTGTGGGGGGGGGTCATCGTTTTCCTCTCCAAAGTCAAAATGCATGGAGTTGGGTTCCCAAATGGGTTATAAAGGGAGAGGGGGCTTGAAATGAACAAGGGGTGCCAAAATAGAGGCAAAAATGGGGGCCCCAGAACCAAGAATACTGGAATAAGGAAGACTCAGCTAGAATGGAGAAAAAAAGTGAGGGAAACATGAACAAATTCTGCAGCCAGAGGGTCACTGCTCATGGTAGAACTTTTAGATCCTCTCAACATATATGTGCAGAATTCTAGGGTGGGAGAAAGGGGTGAAGCAGTAAATATCACATCTGTTCACCGTTCAGGTTCTAAACAAGTTGAAAAATAAACAGTAGTTATGGAGAACAAATTATCACTTTCATTAAGCAGTATCTAGGTAGGAGGGCTTTTAGGTGGGAGAGTTAAGTAGGGTCACCAGTATTGGACCCCTGAACTAGACAGGTATGAGTACTCATCTGCTGAGCCCACCAAGACCTCCTAGCAATGTGGAGACCTGACCAAGTAGGACTCACAGTAGGAAGGATAGAGGAGGACTGGTCTTGTAAGCAGGCTTGGTCCTAGAAAAAGATGGAGAGCTGAGTCAAACCTATCTAGGAACTCTACTCAAGTTTATTGTTGTTTAGTTGCTAAAAGTCATGTCTGACCCTTTTGCAACCTCACGGACTATAACCCTCCAGGCTCCTCCGTCCATGGGATTTTCCAGGCAAGAGTACTGGAGTGGGTTGCCATTTCCTTCTCCAGGGGATCTTCCCAACCCAGGGATCGAACCCACGTCTCCTGCATTAGCAGGTGGATTCTTTACCACTGAACCACCTGGGAAGCCCCTATGCAAGTTCACTACTCAGATAAATCATTCTATTAATAAATTCCTCAGGGTAGAGCATGTAAAGCAGAGGACAGAGATCTATGTTCTACTGATTGAATTTTATTTGCAGGAAGAAGAGAGTAGAAATAGGGAAACACCTTCTCTACCAATAAGAAGTGGCTTCGTTTGAGTGGACTGGTTTGGGCGAAACATATGCAAGTTACCAGTCAGGGAAGGTACAAGTCACAGTGTTGTGCTCCAAGACCTGGAATGAACAGTGACTGTCTCAATACAACCCCTATGTAATTAATCTGTTTTTAAGAGTCTTGAAAACTGAGCCAAGGATAAAAGATTTTAACCAATCCCATTTCCATAGCTATTTGTGCATCAGTACTTCCCTGTAGTTACTTGTTACCTAATACTTTTCAAAATACCTCCACATATTGTCATTTTGTTTATACTCATAATCACCCTTTGGAGGGAGGCAAAACTACCATAATCATTTCTATTTTAAAAAAGCACAGAGAGCTAACATGTCATTTGGAGGGAAGATATTTAGTAGAAGAACTAAAACAAGAACATGGGTTGCCCCAAAATTGTATGAATGGAATACAAAACTTTCAATTTACAGGATGGTACAAGTAGAAACTAACAAAGAAAGTTAAGATATGTCTCAACATACTGGCCTTATTCTCAGAAATGAACATTCACATACATTCAGGCTAGGGCAAAGTTATCAATAAATATCTTGTGTGAAAATCTTTGACCCATTCAGTCCATGAACTAAAATTTTAAATAGTATTATAGAGAGAAAGGAGAAGGCAATGGCACCCCACTCCAGTACTCTTGCCTGGAGAATCCCATGGACGGAGGAGCCTGGTAGGCTGCAGTCCATGGGGTCGCTTAGAGTCAGACACGACTGAGCGACTTCACTTTCATGTATTGGAGAAGGAAATGGCAACCCACTCCAGTGTTCTTGCCTGGAGAATCCCAGGGACAGAGGAGTCTGTTGGGCTGCTGTCTATGGGGTCACACAGAGTCAGACACGACTGATGCAGCTTAGCAGCAGTAGCAGCATAGAGAGAAAAGTCAGTTTTGTTTTGTTTTAACAGATCTATTAAAGTCAGATTTACAGATATTTCAGCTTTCCATTTGCTCATGGTAATATAGAGAAACTTCTCTATTATTTTTAGGAGAAAGAGAACATTTATGTGCAAGCCAATCACTTACTCACTTATGCTGAGTGAACAGTAAATGCGAAGCTCTATGTTTAGATGCTTATTAAAACAAAGAAGATTAAGACGTATTTAATTGAGTATATTCAAGTCAGAGAAGGGTTTCCCAGGTGGCTCAGGGGTCAAGAATCCACCTACCAATGCAGGAGACTCGGCTTTGATTCCTGAGTAGAGAAGATCCCCTGGAAATGGCAACCCAGTCCAGTATTCTTGCCTGATAAATCCAAAGGACAGAGGAGCCTGGTGGGCTACATCCATGGGATCACAAAAGAGTCAGACATGACTTAGCAACTAAACAACAACAACAACAAAGTCAGAGAAATGGACACGCAGATGAACCTAGCAAATTATCACAACTTAAATAATTGGGGGATAATAGCCTGCAATGAGAGCACAAAGGATAAAACAAAGAGAATTTGTTTAAAGTCTGAACTCTTAAATTTTCTTGGAAAGTTTATATAACATATAAATTCTTTTATGATAGGATCTTACATTACAAATTGTATGGGAGTTTGGTTTGCCCAACTTAGCTTACACATAAAAATGATTTATCTACTACTCAAAAAATGTTCTAAAAGAAAGAGTAAATAATCAGTATTAATTATCACTGCATGATTGGTCACTTTGGCATTTTCCTTCACTATCACAGTGTCATGAGGGTGGGGATTAGGAAAGAAAAACAGTTGGATCTCAAAGCAGTAAGAATAAATAAGGACTGAATGATACATTTTTGAAACTCAACATGTTCCATTACTCTAGCTGAGAACAGATTGACAAGTCCCTATAAGATCTTTACACTCACCTGGAAATAAGAAAATAACTTAATGAATCAACAGAAATAATCTACTTTTATGATTTTCTCTCTGCCCACTGGGGTATTTTCAATGAAATACAGTATGTTCCTAATCACATAGAATCCTATGGAAATGACTGATGCCATAACTGAAATATTTAGTTGTCTTTCAAAAAAATAGAAATATTTTAGTAGTATTTACCTTGAGACACATTTCATCTAGGAAAAGTTCTTTAGAAAGTCTTATTCTGGGTAAGAAAATGAGCCTGTGTTAGTTTGCCTGATGAAGCATTCTAAATCTCCCCTGTCAACTGAGTAATTCATTACATTCAAGCAGAGAAGATGCCAGGGGTCTTGTTTATCTTATGATGAGAACATAAGCCATAGTTACAACATAACTGCTCGGTTCTAAAGAACTCAGTTCTAAAAATATTCACCTCTGTCAATAGGGAACCCACCTTAGAAGACATATCAGGCCCAGTTATCCACCGTTTTGTAAGGGTTCTTCATTATGATTCTTTCTCATTTCCAAATGGGTTTATACGTCATCATTTCTTTCTGAAGTGAAACATCTACCCAACTGTGTATTTTTTACAGTCAACTGAGATAGAAACAAGTAATTCATCTGCTTGATGTCCTAACTTTAGTAAAGTGCTTGAGACCATCACTAGCTTTAGTGCTAATAAATGCAGTACATACAGGGCATGAGATTGGAGCAAGCTCCAGTGAGGTCATGAGGTGGCCCACAAAGCCCGCTAGGGAAATATCTGTGGTACAAAGTCACTAGGTAGCATTTCTAGAAATGACAGGTCATTCATCACAGTGAGGAGTAAACACTGGGGGGCTCCCCAGGTGGCTCCGTGGTAAAGAATCTGCCTGCCAATGCAAGAGATGCAGGTTCAGTCCCTGGGTCAGCAAGGTCTCCTGGAGAAGGAAATGGCAGCCTGCTTCAGTATTCTTGCCTGGGAAATCCCATGGACAGAGAAGCATGGTGGGCTACAATCCATAGGGTTACAAAGTCGCTCAGTCAGACACAACTGAGCGACTGAGCACAGCAAATAGCATCAGACTATAAGACTGGTAGCAGAAATGCAGAAGCCTCAGTAAGGGCAGAGAGAGAGGTAAGAAGGCTTGATTTGGGGCATTCATTAGCAGTCTCATAAGATCAAGCCTCACAGAGCCCGAATAAGAGAACTTAATAAGTAGTTACATAATCAACATTGGTTGATGATGCTAATAAATTCAGAGGACAGAACCAGCTAAGAGTCTGAGCTAGGTAGTGCAGGTAAAAACACCACAGGTAGCACTGAGTGTATAGGTAGCATCAAGGTTAGTACTGAGGATCCAGGAAAGGAAAGTCTTGGGTCAGGAAAGGGATGAGGAACTAGGAGATCAGCAAATGTGATGGACTAAATGTATGTGCCCTTCCCCAAAATTTACATGTTGAAGTCCTAAGCCCCCAGTGTAGCTGTATTTGAAGTAAGGAAGTAATTAAGATCAAATGAGGTCATGGGGGTTGGAAGGTCTCGATCCAATAGGTTCCGTGTCCTTAAAAAAATAAGGCACCAGAACTCCCTCTCCTCTTCTTTGGTTTCTCCTTCTCCCTCTCCTGTGCACACACCAAGGAAAGGAAACGTGCAAGAAGGTGGTTGTCTGCAACCCTAGGGGAGACAGACCCACAGGGGGGAGGGTTTCATCCCTGGTTGGAGAGCTAGGATCCTACATGCCTGGTGGCCAAAAAACCAAAACATAAAACAGAAGCAACATAGTAACAAATTCAGTAAAGGCTCTACAAGTAAAATAAATAAAAAAGAAAGAAAGGGAGTCACATGATTTTAGGTTTTAGTGAAACTTGTGATCTGAGGAATTTGCTATTACATCTTTAGATGTTATACTTCTCAATAGGATGTAAGCACCTGGAGAGCAGGGCCTCAGTCACTCACTACCACATCCTTAATTCATAAAATATAGGAAATGTTTAATAAATATTGCCTGAGTAGACGGGGGAGCCTGGTGGGCTGCCGTCCATGGGGTCGCACAGAGTCGGACATGACTGAAGTAACTTAGCAGCAGCATCAGTAGCAGAGTAAATTTTACCTTGCCAAAATTAGCCAGAAGCCTCCAATAAGGGCAAGTGGAAGCAAATCAGAGGATAAAATAGCTCCCAGTACACTGTTTTGCATACAAAAGACACTGGACTAATATTATACCCCCACAGTCAGCGGCAGAGGCCATCACAATAACTTGTCCAAAGGGTCACAGTAAAAGTCATGCTTTAGGCTACTAAACAAATGCCTCTAGGCCCATTTGGTTGTCCTTTAAAAGGCAAGAGGTAGAAAATACTAATGATGAAAGGCAGCTCATTCAAGATGAATATAATGGACTTTCTCATTTTTTCAAGAAAACAGCTACTAAGTGATCATGACCCATCACTGAAAACAAATATGGAAGCAATGTGCAAAGGCCAAAAGTGTGTGTGTGTGTGTGTGTGTGTGTATCTATGAAATACCTCATAATTCACAGATTGTTCAGATAACTCAAATCAAAATACAGATTGTTAATATTGCAAATGCCATATGCTATATGTACATTTAAAGGAACTTAACAGGGAACTGCTGGAGAGCCTAGAAGCCAACTCCACACTGTAAGCTTAATTTAAGCCACTATTTATTTCATGTACACTTACATGCCATTAGTCAAAGCAAATCCTAAATAACAAGCATAAAGTCAAGGAACAAAGACATTAATTTTACACACCAAGAAGTCACAGCAATGATGTGCATGTGTAATCGTATTACAGGGGGAAAAAGTGTTGGAAAAAAGGGTATACTGTCACCCTGTTTATTTAATTTACAAGCAGAGTACATCATGCGAAATGCCAGGCTGGATGAATCACAACCTGGAACCAAGATTGCCAGGAGAAATATCAATAACCTTAGATATGCAGATGACACCACCCTTATGGCAGAAAGCAAAGAGGAACTGAAGAGCCACTTGATGAAAGAGAAAGAGGACAGTGAAAAAATTGGCTTAAAACTCAACATTCATAAAACTAAGATCATGGCATCTGGCCCCATTACTTCATGGCAAATAGATGGGGAAACACTGGAAACAGTGAGAGACTTTATTTTGGGGGGCTCCAAAATCACTGCAGATGGTGACTGCAGCCATGAAATTAAAAGACACTTGCTCCTTGGAAGAAAAGCTATGACCAACCTAGACAGCATATTAAAAAGCAGAGACATTATTTTACCAACAAAGGTCAATCTAGTCAAAGCTATGGTTTTTCCAGCAGTCATGTATGGATGTGAGAGTTGGACTACAAAGAAAGCTGAGCACTGAAGAATTAATGCTTTTGAACTATGGTGTTGGAGAAGACTCTCGAGAGTCCCTTGGACTGCAAGGAGATCCAACCAGTCCATCCTAAAGTAAATCAGTCCTGAATATTCATTGGAAGGACTGATGCTGAAGCTGAAACTCCAATAATTTGACCAACTGATATGAAGAACCGACTCATTGGAAAAGACCCTGATGCTGGGAAAGGTTGAAGGCAGAAGGGGATGACAGAGGATGAGATGGTTGGATGGCATCACCAACTGGATGGACATGAGTTTGAGCAAGCTCCGGGAGTTGGTGATGGACAGGGAAGCCTGGTGTGCTGCAGTCCATGGGGTCACAAAGACGTGGACAGAACTGAGCGACTGAACTGAAAGTGTTGGAACCAACAGTTCAGTCTAACACACTTGATATTTTCTGATTTTAATTTTTTGAAAACCTTTATGATTGTGTTATGCTATCACCATAACATTATTTTGTGGGAGTATTATGTATATATTCCCAAATCAAGCCAATGGTCCTTTATATGTTTTGAGAATATCTTCTCTCACATCTCCTAAACTGGTTTATCTTCACTTTTTTCTAATACTTGGAGGACCAAAAAAAAAAATTCATTTTAGAGTAATTGACTTTATCATTTTAATATGGATGCTTTTCTTTTTTTAAAGTTCTTGAAGATGGTGGAGGAAGAGGACAGGGAGACCACTTTCTCCCCCACAAATTCATTGAAAGTTCATTTGAACACTGAGCAAATTCCACAAAACAAGTTCTGAACACTGGTGGGGGACACCAGGCACCCAGAAAGGCAGCCTATTGTCTTCAAAAGGAGGTAGGACAAAATATAAAAGATTAAAAGAGAGACAAAAGAGTTAGGGATGGACACCCATCCCAGGGAGGGAGTAGTGAAAGAGGAGAAGTTTCCAAACACCAGGAAACCCTCTCACCTGCGGGTCTGTGGGGAGTTTTGGAATCTCAGAGGGCAACATAACTGGGAGGAAAAAATAAATAAATAAAACCCACAGATTACGCGCCTAACCACAACTCCCAGTGGAGAAGTAGCCCAGCTGCTCACATCTGCCACCAGCAAGAGGGGGCTGGACAGGGAGGTGCAGGCTGCACTGCTTAGGGTAAGGACCGGGCCTGAATGCCCTGAGGACAATCTGAGGGAGCTAACAGGAGATAGCAACCCAAACCATGAGATAGCCAGAGAGGAAAAAAAAGAGAGAGAGAGAGAGCCCTTTCCCGTTAAAAGCTCTAACCTAAGGCACTGCCAGGACTGCTCACAGAAAAAAGACTGAGCAAATACCAGAGGAGAGCTAGCTGGCTGTGGATGGCCCATCCCCCACCGGAGGCAGAGAGGCAGGCAGGCGACAGTCAGAGCCAGAAAGGGGCAATCTCGGCCCCAGAGATGGCATCCTCCACCAAACTGCAAGCAGACCCCCAGTTGCTAACCAAGTCTTCCTGGGATCCTGGACAGTTGACATCAGCCAGGAGGGTCGCAGCCAGAGATCAGTTCCCCAGAGACACACCTGAGACAGCTCTCCTGCTGTGCCAAGTGGGAAACTAAGTGGCTGGGATGGGGGAAGTGATAAGACACACCGCCCCACCTGGGGAGAGTGTGCTCGCCAAGCACCTGGTCGCCTGAGCTACTCAGACCTGGGAAGGGCACAAAACACAGGTCCAACCAAGTCTGTGCCTTTGTGGAGAACCCGAGAACCTGAACCTGAGCGGCTTAGACCTGGAAAGTGCATGCAACCCAGGGCCCACTTTAGACAGATCCCCTGCAAAGCAACCTGGACCCTGAGCAGTGTTGATGGGGAAAGCACACAGGCCGTGAGCGGGGGCAAACCCAGTGTGGCTGAAACACTGCGAGCACTCCCCACACACGCCAGTAATATCTGTTTGCAGTGTTCCTCCCTCTTTATTTTTTTGGGCTTCAAAATCACTGCAGATGGTGACTGCAGCCATGAAATTAAAAGATGCATACTCCTTGGAAGGAAAGTTATGACCAACCTAGATAGCATATTCAAAAGCAGAGACATTACTTTGCCAACAAAGGTTCGTCTAGTCAAGGCTATGGTTTTTCCAGTGGTCATGTATGGATGTGAGAGTTGGACTGTGAAGAAGGCTAAGCGCCAAAGAATTGATGCTTTTGAACTGTGGTGTTGGAGAAGACTCTTGAGAGTCCCTTGGACTGCAAGGAGATCCCACCAATCCATTCTGAAGGAGATCAGCCCTGGGATTTCTTTGGAAGGAATGATGCTAAAGCTGAAACTCCAGTACTTTGGCCACCTCATGCAAAACTGAACAAGTGAGCCTAAATAAGTGACCACCTCTGCCCCCTTGTGTCAGGGCAGAAATTAGACACTGAAGAGACTTGCAAACAGAAGAAGCCAAAATAAACAGAGGGAACCGCTTTGGAAGTGACAGGTGCAACAGATTAAAACCCTATAGTTAGCACTGCAGAGAAGGCAATGGCACCGCATTCCAGTACTCTTGCCTGGAAAATCCCATGGACGGAGGAGCCTGGAAGGCTGCAGTCCATGGGGTTGCTGAGGGTTGGACACGACTGAGCGACTTCACTTTCACTTTTCACTTTCATGCATTGGAGAAGGAAATGGCAACCCACTCCAGTGTTCTTGCCTGGAGAATCCCAGGGACAGGGGAGCCTGGTGGGCTGACGTCTATGGGGTTGCACAGAGTCGGACACAACTGAAGTGACTTAGTAGTAGTTAGCACTGACTACATTGGAAGGGGCCTATAGACCTCGAGAAGAAGTATAAGCTGGAACAAGGAACTATCTGAAACTGAACTGACCTCAAACTGCCCGCAACAGCTCCAGAGAAATCCTAGATATATTTTATTATTATCATATTTTAATTTTTTTAAAGTTTTTAAATTTTAAGACCCTTATTATTCTTTTCATTTTCATTTTTATAACCTACTATTACCTTGCAAAAAAAGACCCTATTTTTAAAACGAATTTCATATATTTTTTAATAATTTTTGTGATTTTGGTTTTTTTTTTTTTTTAATATTGTATTTTTGAGAGTCTAACCACTACTCTAGATTTTTAATCTTTACTTTTTGGGATTTGTTATCAATTTTGTACCTTTAAGAATCTGATCTTCAGTACCCATTTTAACTTAGGAGTGTGATTACTGGCTTGATTGCCCTCTCTCCCTTTGACTCTCCTTTTTCTCCCCCAGGTAACCTCTATCTCCTCCCTCCCTCTTCTCTTCTATACCCAACTCTGTGAATCTCTGTGGGTGTTCCGGGCTGTGGCGAACACTTAGGGAATTGATTACTGCCTAGATCTCTCTCTCTCCTTTTGATTCCCCCTTTTCTCCTCCTGCTCACCTCTATCTCCTTCCTCCCTCTTCTCTTCTCTGTGTAATTGCATGAGCCTCTCTGAGGGGTCCAGATTGTGGAGAGCACATAGGGAATTGATTACTGGCTAGATTGCTCTCTCCCCTTTAGATTCCCCCTCTTCTTCCCCTGGGCAACTCTATTTCCCTCCTCCTATTCTCTTCTCCATCTAGCTTGGTGAACCTCTCTGGGTGTCCCTCACTGTGGAGAATCTTTTCTCCATTAACTTAGATGTTTTATCATCAGTGTGGTATGGATGGAGAAATCTTGAGGCTACTGTAAGAATAAGACTGAAAACCAGAGGCAGGAGGCTTAAATCCAAAACTTGAGAACACCAGAAAGCTCCTGACTCCAGAGAACATTAATTGACAAGAGCTCATCCAAAAACCTCCATACAAACACCGAAACCAAGCTCCACCCAAGAGCCAACAAGTTCCAGAGCAAGACATACCATGCTAATTCTCCAGCAATGCGGGAACATAGCCCTGAGCATTAATATACAGGCTGTCCAAAGTCACAACAAACCTACAGACACCTCAAAATTCACTACTGGACACTTCGTTGCACTCCAGAAAGAAGAGATCCAGCTCCACCCACCAGAACACTGACACAAGCTTCCCGAACCAGGAAACCTTGACAAGCCACTCGTCCACCCCCACCCACAGGGAGGAACCGCCACAATAAAGAGGAACCACAAACTTCAAGCATACAGAAAGGCCACCCCAAACACAGGAATCTAAACAAGATGAAAAGGTAGAGAAATATTCAGCAGGTAAGGGAACATGATAAATGCCCACCAAACCAAACAAAAGAGAAGGAGATAGGGAGACTACCTGAAAAAGAATTCAGAATAATAATAGTAAAAATGATCCAAAATCTTGAAAACACAATGGAGTTACAAATAAATAGCCTGGATACAGGGACTGAGATGATGCAAGAAATGTTTTGGAAGGAATGATGCTAAAGCTGAAACTCCAGTACTTTGGCCACCTCATGCGAAGAGTTGACTCACTGGAAAAGACTCTGATGCTGGGAGGGATTGGGGGCAAGAGGAGAAGGGGACGACAGAGGATGAGATGGCTGGATTGCATCACTGACTCAATGGACATGAGTTTGAGTGAACTCTTGGAGTTGTTGATGGACAGGGAGGCCTGGCGTGCTGCAATTCATGGGGTCACAAAGAGTCAGACATGACTGAGTGACTGACCTGAACTGAATTGAAGAAATGTTTAACAAGGACCTAGAAGAAATAAAAAAGAGTCAATCAATAATGGGTAATGCAATGACTGAGATCAAAAACACTCTGGAGGGAACCAACAGTAGAATAAGGCAGAAGATTGGATAAGTGAGGTGGAAGATAGAATGGTGGAAATAAATGAAGCACAGAGGAAAAAAGAATTAAAAGAAATGAGGACAACCACAGAGACCTCTGGGACAATGTCAAACACTCCAACATTTGAATCACAGGAGTCCCAGAAAAAGAATACAAAAAGAAAGGCCATGAGAAAATACTTAAGGACATAATAGTTGAAAACTTCCCTAAAATGGGGAAGAAAATAGCCACCCAAGTCCAAGAAACCCAGAGACTCCCAAACAGGATAAACCCAAGGCAAAACACCCCAAGACACATATTAATCAAATAATGAAGATCAAACACAAAGAACAAATATTAAAAGCAGCAAGGGAAAAACAACAAATAACACACAAGGAGATTCCCATAAGGATAACAGCTGATCTTTTAATAGAAACTCTTCAGGCCAGGAGGGAATGGCAGGACATACTTAAAGTGATGAAAGAGAAAAACCTACAACCCAGATTACTGTACCCAGCAAGGATATCATTCAAATGTGAAGAAGAAATCAAAAGCTTTACAGACAAGCAAAAGCTCAGAGAATTCAGCACCACCAAACAAGCTCTTCAACAAATGCTAAAGGATCTTCTCTAGACAGGAAACACAGAAAAGGTTTATAAACTCCAACCCAAAACAACAAAGTAAATGGCAATGGGATCATGCTGCTGCTGCTGCTGCTAAGTCGCTTCAGTCGTGTCCGACTCTGTGCGACTTCATAGACGGCAGCCCACCAAGCTTTCCCATCCCTGGGATTCTCCAGGCAAGAACACTGGAGTGGGTTGCCATTTCCTTCTCCAATGCATGAAAGTAAAAAGTGACAGTGAAGTCGCTCAGTCGTGTCCAACTCTAGCAACCCCATGGACTGTAGCCCACCAGGCTTCTCCGTCCATGGGATTTTCCAAGCAAAAGTACTGGAGTGGGGTGCCATTGCCTTCTCCGAATGGGATCATACTTATCAATAATTATCTTAAATGTAAATGGGTTGAATGCCCCAACCAAACGACAAAGACTGGCTGAATGGATACATAAATAAGACCCCTATAGACGCTGTATGCGAGAGACCCATCTCAAAACAAGGGACACATACAGACTGAAAGTGAAGGGCTGGAAAAAGATATTTCATGCAAATGGAAACCAAAAGAAAGCAGGAGTAGCAATATTCATATCAGATAAAATAAACTTTGAAATAAAGGCTGTGAAAAGAGACAAAGAAGAACACTACATAATGATCAAAGGGTCAATCCAAGAAGAAGATACAACAATAAATATATATGCACCCAACATAGGAGCACTGTAATATGTAAGGCGAATGCTAACAAGTATGAAAGGGGAAATTAACAGTAACACAATAATATTAGGAAACTTTAATACCCACTCACACCTATGGATAGATCAACTAAACAGAAAATTAGCAAGGAAACACAAACTTTAAATGATACAATGGACCAGCTAGACCTAATTGACATCTATAGGACATTTCACCCAAAACAATAAATTTCACCTTTTTCTCAAGTGCACATGGAAACTTCTCTAGGATAGATCACATCCTCTGCCATAAATCTAGCCTTGGTAAATTCAAAAAAAATTGAAATAATTTCAAGCATCTTTTCTGATCACAATGCAGTAAGATTAGATGTCCACTACAGGGGAAAAAATATTAAAAATACAAACATATGGAGGCTAAACAACACACTTCTGAATAACCAACAAGTCACAGCAGAAATCAAAATATGCATAGAAACAAATTAAAATGAAAACACAGCAACCCAAAACCTAAGGGACACAGTAAAAGCAGTGCTAAGGGAAGGGTTCATAGCAATACAAGCTTACCTCAAGAAACAAGAGAAAAGTCAAATAAATAACTTAACTCTATACCTAAAGCAACTAGAAGAGGAACAAATGAAGAACCCCAGGGTTAGTAGAAGGAAAGAAATAATAAAAATTAGGGCAGAAATAAATGAAAAAGAATCAAAGGAGACCGTACCAAAAATCAACAAAGCTAAAAGCTGGTTCTCGGAGAAGATAAATAAAATAGACAAACTATTAGCCAGACTCATCAAGAAAAAAAGGGGAAAGAATCAAATCAACAGGATTAGAAATGAAAGTACAGAAATCACAACAGACAACACAGAAATACAAAGGACCATAAGAGACTACTATCAGCAACTATATGCCAATAAAATGGACAACTTGGAAGAAATGGACAAATTCTTAGAAAAGTATAACTTTCCAAAAGTGAACCAGGAACAAATAGAAAATCTTAACAGACCCATCACAAGCACGGAAATTGAAACTGTAATCAGAAATCTTCCAGCAAACAAAAGCCCAGGACCAGATGGCTTCACAGCTGAATTCTACCAAAAATTTAAAGAAGAGTTAACACCTATCCTACTCAAAATCTTCCAGAAAATTGCAGAGGAAGGTAAACTTCCAAACTCATTCTATGAGGCTACCATCACCCTAATACCAAAACCAGACAAAGATACCACACAAAAAAGGAAAACTACAGGCCAATATCACTGATGAACATAGATACAAAAATCCTTAACAAAATTCTAGCAAACAGAATCCAACAACATATTAAAAAGATCATACATTATGACCAAGTGGGCTTTATCCCAGGGATGCAAGGATTCTTTAATATCCACAAATCAATCAATGTGATACACCACATTAACAAATTGAAAGATAAAAACCATATGATTATCTCAATAGATACAGAGAAAGCCTTTGACAAAATTCAACATCCATTTATGATAAAAGCACTCCAGAAAGCAGGAATAGAAGGAACATACCTCAACATAATAAAAGCCATATATGACAAACCCACAGCAAACATTATCCTCAATGGTGAAAAATTGAAAGCATTTCCCCTAAAGTCAGGAACAAGACAAGGGTGCCCAGTCTCACCACTACTATTCAACATAGTTTTGGAAGTTTTGGCCACAGCAATCAGAGCAGAAAAAGAAATAAAAGGAATCCAGATTGGAAAAGAAGAAGCAAAAGTCTCACTGTTTGCAGATGACATGATCCTCTACATAGAAAACCCTAAAGACTCCACCAGAAAATTACTAGAGCTAATCAATGAATATAGTGAAGTTGCAGGATATAAAATTAACACACAGAACTCCTTTGTATTACTATACACTAACAATGAGAAAACAGAAAGAGAAATTAAAGAAGCAATTCCATTCACAATTATAACGAAAAGAATAAAATACTTAGGAACAGACCTACCTAAAGAAACAAAAGACCTGTATATAGAAACTATAAAACACTGATGAAAGAAATCAAAGATGACACAAATAGATGGAGAAATATACCATGTTCATGGATCAAAAGAATCAATATAGTAAAAATGATTACCCAAAGCAATCTATAGATTCAATGCAGTCCCTATCAAGATACCAATGGTATTTTTCAAAGAACTAGAACAAATAATTTCACAATTTTTATGGAAATACAAAAAACCTCGAATAGCCAAAGCAATCTTGAGAAACAAGATTGGAACTGGAGGAATCAACCTGCCTGACTTCAGGCTATACTGCAAAGCTACAGTCATCAGGACAGTATGGTACTGGCACACAGACAGAAAAATAGATCAATGGAACAAAATAGAAAGCCCAGAGATAAATCCACACACCTATGGACACCTTATCTTTGACAAAGGAGGCAAGAATATACAATGGAAAAAAGACAATCTCTTTAACAAGTGGTGCTGGGAAAACTGGTCAACCACTTGTAAAAGAATGAAACTAGAACACTTTCTAACACCATACACAAAAATAAACTCAAAACAGATTAAAGATCTAAGTGTAAGACCAGAAACTATAAAACTCCTAGAGGAAAACACAGGCAAAACACTCTCTGACATAAACCATAGCAGGATCCTCTATGATCCACCTCTCAAAGTAATGGAAATAAAAGCAAAAATAAATGAATGGGACCTAATTAAACTGAAAAACTTTTGCACAACGAAGGAAACTATAAGCAAGGTGAAAAGACAGCCTTCAGAATGGGAGAAAATAATAGCAAATGAAGCAACTGACAAAGAATTAATCTCAAAAATATACAAGCAGCTCCTGCAGCTCAATTCCAGAAAAATAAGCGACTCAATCAAAAAATGGGCCAAAGAACTAAACAGATATTTCTCCAAAGAAGACATACAGATGACTAACAAACACATGAAAAGATGCTCAACATCACTCATTATCAGAAAAATGCAAATAAAAACCACAATGAGGTACCATCTCACACCAGTCAGAATGGCTGCAAGCAAAAACTCTATAAACAATAAATGCTGGAGAGGGTGCAGAGAAAAGGGAACCCTCTTACACTGTTGGTGGGAATGCAAACTAGTATACAGCCACTATGGAGAACAGTGTGGTTATTCCTTAAAAAACTGGAAATAGAACTGCCATACAACCCAGCAATCCCACTGTGGGGCATACACACTGAGGAAACCAGAATTGAAAGAGACGCATGTACCCCAATGTTCATCGCAGCACTGTTTACAACAGCCAGGACATGGAAGCAACCTAGATGTCCATCAGCAGATGAATGGATAAGAAAGCTGTGGTACATATACACAATGGAATGCTACTCAGCCATTAAAAAGAATACATTTGAATCAGTTCTAAAGAGGTGGATGAAACTGGAGCCTATTATACAGAGTGAAGTAAGCCAGAAAGAAAAACACCAATACAGTACACTAATGCATATATATGGAATTTAGAAATATGGTAACGATAACCCTGTATGCAAGACAGCAAAAAAGACACAGATGTAAAGAACAGTCTTTTGGACTCTGTGGGAGAAGGCAAGGGTGGGATGATTTGAGAGGGTAGCATTGAATCGTGTATATTATCATATGTGAAGCAGATTGCCAGTCCAGGTTCAATGCACGAGACACGGTGCTCAGGGCTGGTGCACTGGGATGACACTAGGGGATGGGATGGGGAGGGAGGTGGAAGGGGGGTTCTGGATGGGGAACACATGTGTACCTGTCGCTGATTCATGTCAATGTTTGGCAAAAAAACACTACAATATTTTAAAGGAATTGGCCTCCAATTAAAATAAATTAATTTTTTTTAAAAAATAAAGAAATTCTTCACTACTTCAAAAATTACAAAAATATTTTTCAATATTAATGTCCTCAAAATAGCATTTTTACCATTAACAAGTCAAACTTTAATATATCCGAGAATTTTGGAGGTAGAGGTAGTCCAAATTTTTTTTCAGTGTGGATTCCAATTGTACCAGCACTTTTGGTTGAAAAAAATCTGTATTTCTCTATCTATCTGTTATGCCATGTCTCTCATATCTTAAGTGTCTGTTTATACATGATTTTTTTTCTGGGATACTGGTTCTGTCCATTGTCCTACATGTCTGTCACTGAAGCATATCATTTTATTAAACATTAACAATAATTTTTATATCTAGTTCAAAAAAGTCCATGTGCTTTTGGGAATGGGGCAAGTTACAATGTCCCAAGATTCACTGTTCTTACTGTGATCATCTGTTTTTCTTGAAACTAAATTATAATAATTTATCTATAAATATATTTGGAATGTCTTATGTACAATCATATCATTAGTGAATACTGATAATTTTGTTTCTTGTCTTCCATTTCTTCTGATTTATTTTGCTTTTCTAAAGACATCCCATACAATGTTTAATAGACATAATGAAAGAAAGATTTCTGTCCTTATTGCCAATTCAAAGCAAAAACTTTTCATTTTGCTATCAAGTATAATGTTGCTATAGTTTGTTTTTTTTTAATTGGAGTATAGTTGCTTTAAAATGTTGTGTTGTCCAATACAGTATACTAACGCATATATATGGAATTTAGAAAGATGGTAACAATAACCCTGTGTACGAGACAGCAAAAGAGACACTGATGTATAGAACAGTCTTATGGACTCTGTGGGAGAGGGAGAGGGTGGGAAGATTTGGGAGAATGGCATTGAAACATGTAAAATATCATGTATGACATGGAGGAGTTGCCAGTCCAGGTTCGATGCACGATACTGGATGCTTGGGGCTGGTGCACTGGGACAACCCAGAGGGATGGTATGGGGAGGGAGGAGGGAGGAGGGTTCAGGATGGGGAACACATATATACCTGTGGTGGATTCATTTTGATGTTTGGCAAAACTAATACAATTATGTAAAGTTTAAAAATAAAATAAAATTTTAAAAAAATAAATAAATAAAAAATAAAAGAGAAAAAAAAAATAAAATGTTGTGTTGTCTTCTGCTGTACAGCAAAGTGAATTAGTCATATGTATACACGTATCCCCTCTTCTTTGGATTTCCTTCCCTTTTAAGTCTAACCTCTATCAAATTAAGAAATTTTGCTTTTTTTCCCTCAGGTTACTAACATTTCTATCTTTTATGAATATTGAATTTGTCTGCATGTATTGCCATGAAAATATAATTATTATTCTTTAAATTCTTAATGTAGCAAATTACACTAATTGATTTTACAACATTAAACCAAACTTTGATTTCTTAGATAAATTCAACATGTGATTTCTTATTCTTTTATGTTTTCTGTAGCATATTTTGACACTACTTCATGCCAGTCAGAATGACCATCATTAAAAAGTCTATAAATACCAAATGTTGGAAAGGATGTTCAGAAAAGCGAACCTTCATACACTATTGGTAGGACAGTAAACTGGTGCAACCTCAATGGAAAACAGTATGGAGGCTCCTCAAAAACTAAAAATAGAACTATCATATGATTCATCAGTTCCACTCCTGGGTATATATTTGAAAACAAAAACATTAATTTGTAAAGATACATGCTCCCCAATGTTAATAGCAGTACTGTTTACAACAGGCTAGATATGGAAGCAACCCAAATATCTTATCAATGAATGAATAAGAAGATGTGTATTTACAATGAATATTACTCAGTCATAAAACAGAATTAAATTCTGCTACATGCAGCAACATTGATGGACTTAGGGAATATTGTACTTAGTGAAATAAATTAGACAAAAACAAATACTGTATGATATCACCTACATGTGGAGCCTAAAAATAATACAAATGGATATATATGCAAAACAGAAACAGACCCACAGATATAGAAATCAAACTAGTGGTTACAAAAGGGGAGAAGTAAGGAAAAGGGGCAAATTAAGGGTATGAGATTAAGAGATACAAAATACTATGTATAAAATAGATAAGCAAGAATGATCTTTCTAATAGCATAGGAAATTATACTTGATATAATAACTTGGAATGGAATATAATTTGTAAAAATACTGAATCACTGTGCTGAACATCTGAAATTAATATAATAATGTAAATAAACTAAACTCCAATTAAAAAAGAAGAGCAAATTATATGCAATGTAAAAGAAAAAAAAACTGGGTGGAAACAACTGAAACAGAAAATAAACAAAATACCAAGACAATCAATAAAGTTTGATTTTCTGAAAAGATTAATCAAGTTGAATAGTCAGAAAAATAGAGGAAATAAAATTTAGCATCAGAAATAAAAACACTAAAATGATAATAAGGACATATTATGAACAATTTTAAAATGCAGATAAATATGATATAGTATTCAGCAAATCATGACTTTCAAAAACATTATGTTAAATTTTAAAAGCCAGGAATGGAAGACTGATTCCCAAATAATTCCATTTATATGGATTCCAAGAACAGATAAAAGTCATTAAATAGTGACAGATACAGAAATCATGGTGGGGGAAGGGAGAAATGATTGAAAAGGTGCATGAGAGAAATTTCTGGTGTGCTGCATATGGTCTATAATATGATTTTCTTTGGTATTTACAGAAGTTTATACAATTGTTAAAACCAAGCATTTGTGATCTGCATACTGTATACCATGTGAACCATACCTCAATTTAGAAAAATCTTTACAAATTCAACTTCCTTACTTACATCCTGTGTTTAGAAAAGAGGTTGAACCCTATCAGTGCCTTACTTTTGACATTTTCATGATCTGATATTCTTCCTTTGCTTATTAGTTTTCTCCTCATCCCCTAGCCATATTTATATATCTTTCCAGACATGTTCTTTCCTCTCTATATGCCTTTCCCAAAGCTATTTGTGCTTTCTGGAATACTGTCCTCCTTGGCCTATTCATTCTTCTGATTCCTCAAAGCTCAGTGCTAATCCCCTTTAAGTCTTGCCCATCTATTCCTGCCATGATTATTATTATTAAAATGATGAATAGTAACTATCATTTATGGAGCATTTTCCATGCTGTGCCTTGTGCTGTTTACACGTATAGTCATTTCTCATAGCAACCACATGTGGTGGGTAATATCATCCCTGTTTGTACTGTAAACCAAGGCTCAGAAACACTTTTCAAAGCATTGCACAACTAGAAAGAAGCAAAGCCAAGATTTTCAAACTAGTAAGACTGTGGTCTTGAACCCATTGTATCACATTTAGTCTTATGCCTTCTTGTGGTCAGCATGAGTAAGCACTTTAATATAGTGGGTTTTTGTTGTCACTGTCTCTTGAGAATAGAAACCAAGGCTGTCCTTTCTCTTTCTCCTCCTAAAATACTTAACATATTTGTAGTCACATAGACAATGAGGGAAATAGTTGCTGATTGATTGAAAATAAAGTTGTCTCCAAGTTTCCACAGCTAGATCTTTGCCTAAGTAAATAAAGGAAACACCCGTAACAGTTATGGCTAAAATAATGGGAGTTCTGTTGACATATGACTAAATTATGGCCAATATTATCACTTGGCTGACATACTCTACATAGGTTATACGTGTTAATGATTAAAGCTAACCTCTTAAACATTAACATGAATACAGGAACATAGTTATTATCTGTACAAATATTTGGTATTCATTAGCACCATAATGAAAGCAAGGCTAAGTCATTTGGGTAAAGAGCTTTTAACACAAATTAAAGCTGAGAGTATTTTATTCCACTTCCTTGTATTTTGAAAAAACAACAGTGACATGTGGATTGTAATTTGAGTTGTCTCTTGTTAAATTAGTTGAGAGGAAGTTCTCTGTCATCCTTTGTTTCTTTAGGTAAAAGATAAATATTTTCTTTCTGAATATCTCAAGGAGTTCTTATTTTATTATCAGTGAATAATCATTATGCAAGCTTTCTCCACCCCTGATCTTCTGATCTTCTCAATATCACAGGGAACTATATTTATTTGTCTTTCTCTTGCCCTCTGTGGAGAAGGAAATGGCAACCCACTCCAGTATTCTTGCCTCCTGTGGACAGAGGAGCCTGGTGGGCTGCTGTCCATAGGGTCGCACAGAGTCAGACACAACTGAAGCGACTTACCATGCATGCATGCATTGGAGAAGGAAATGGCAACCCACTCCAGTATTCTTGCCTGGAGAATCCCAGGGACAGAGGAGCCTGATGGGCTGCTGTCTATGGGGTCATGCAGAGTCGGACATGACTGAAGCAACAGAAGCAGCAGCTTACCCTCTAACTGCCAAGTAGGCATAGCCTTTGGTAAGTATAACAAAAGACTGGAAGGCAGGTACAGAATAAAATCCAGGCTATTTCTGTCTTTCATCTCTCTCTACTCCTGGTGCTATCCTTGGCAGGGGTCACATACCCTGCTGACTCCAACTTTCATTACACAGCCTTCCACCTGTCCCTATGATTCTAACTTCCATAGGAAGACCCAGCTTCTGGATTCTGGTCATACCACCCCTTTTTATCTTGTCCTTCCATCTTTGGAGTGGCAGAACTGTCTTGCTGCTCTTAACTCTAGATTGCTTCACCTTCTGCTTTTTGGTGTCTCAGCTCACCTCTCTATTAAAAAAATATATAGACAACCAGGTTCCAGTAATTGTTCCCTGGATTTAATTAATCCCCCCTTTTTGAAAGACCTGGAGAGGTGTGTTTTCTTATTTGGATCTTGACTGGTATATGTAATAACCATTCTCTTCTAAACCAATCAGTTAATATGTTGTAGTAATATACTTCCAAAAAATTTCAAAAGCAATAGGAATAAAACTTCTCAGAAAACAAGTAAATGATTTACGAAAATGCTTTTATTTTCTGTTTTGCTCGTTCAAGACTTGATGACAGCAATTAGTATCACTATGGAAGTCTCAGTGTCCCTACTCTTGTTGATAATATAAAACTAAAACTCACATGGATGAGCATGATAACATTGATTTCTCTGTTTGGGTCTGTGTTTCCTTCTTATTTGAATTTTTGGATATATTTGTCAGGGACTGGTATGTTTAACACAAAATATTACCCATTAATTAGTAACCAGTAGAAGTCTTTCATTAAATAAAATGAAATAGACTAGAGATGGCAATCAAAATCGTGCTCTAAAAGAGAAGTAGCCACACTTTTGAACGATGAGTTAGCCCAAAGGCAACACCTTTCTTCCTATGGATTTATTAATAAATTAGCAAGTTCTATTAGCTCATCTAATTTTTTTACATCACAAATATATATTAACAAAATAACATCTCATTGCTGTCGAGATAAATTAGAGCACATTTTGTAAACCAATTGAAATTCAGGACTCATCAGGTCTACCATAAGACAAGCCCTTGACAAAGACATCTGGAGCTTCACTGAGTGATGCTGTTGACTGTGCCATATATATGTGACACACGTATCTGTGACAATTCTGAGAAACCCAGACTTGAAGCTTCCTGTCTCAGCAATGGCAAACTAAGAAGTGTCCTTTGTTTCTACTATTCTGGTATGAATAGAAGGGAGGGGCCTACAAACGCCAGCACCTCCTTTGATAACCTGCCTCTTGTGTAGCAGTGCTGCTAACCCAACAGGAAATTGCTGCTGCTGCTGCGTCGCTTCAGTCGTGTCCGACTCTGTGGGGCCCCACAGACGGCAGCCCACCAGGCTTCCCATCCCTGGGATCCTCCAGGCAAGAACACTGGAGTGGGTTGCCATTTCCTCCTCCAATGCATGAAAGTGAAAAGTGAAAGTGAAGTCAGTCAGTCGTGTCCGACTCTAACAACCCCATGGGCTGCAGCCTACCAGGCTCCTCCATCCATGGGATTTTCTAGGCAAAAGTACTGGAGTGGGGTGCCGTTGCCTTCTCCCAAAAGGAAATTAAATGTCTTCAAATGTGTCAGTGGAAAAGAGGCCTGAACCACTGCTGCTCTTCTTTACTTGAATAACTCCATCAATTGCCTCTCTGGATAAGAACAACAACAACAAATATGCTAACACAGATATAAGTGATGATTTGGAAAGAGGATTTAATGTCACTTAGGTAATGTTTGATCCTGGAAAACATATCATCCTTTGGATCTCAGCTAACTCTTCTATAAAGCAAAACATCTATAGCAGCTGATCTCCAATCCTTTTTACCTCTAATATTCCTTTTTCTGGAATCTCCTTTCACCTTTGTTTGACTAACTAGACACGTGCGAAGGAAAATGGGAAACAGGACTTTCAAAGAGCTGTGATGTGGAAAAATAAAATTATTATGCATATTATTAATATATGGAAATCAGAACTAATAATAGTGGAAACCCTACAGGAAAAAAAAAAAGTTAAACCATGTACACACACACACAAACACACACACACTATTAGGAAGTAAGACAGAGTAGGGTGAAAGTTAAAGTTGGGTACCTCAAATAGAACAGAAGCAGAGAGGAACGCACCAAAGAGAGAACGATGCAGCAAGAAGCAGCTAACTAGGCAAATCATTTTCTTGTGCTCTCCCTTAAATACAAAGAGTAGTAAAGCTACCCACTTCATATTCACATTCAGTCTTCTGAGACAATTACAAACAAATGTACACAAGATAATGATCTTTTAAAACAAAACAGTGGCCCAAACATGTGGCAAAACTCCTTCTTCTATTTAAAAAGCACATGTCCTCAGCTAGGGAGGATTTCTTTTCTTTTCAGCCTGGCAGAAAGGAATTGCTTGAGCATCTGACAGTCAATCTCTGAAATATTTCCAATCTCTCCTTCTTTCATTTTTCATTTTATCTCATTCCCATGTAACGGAAAGTTAACCAGGAGGAAAATCCAATCTCTTATGTAGTTTCATTTTAAAACAGAAAACAGTTTATCAAGTTGAGTAGGTTCCTTTGAGCATTTTTACTCTACGAACAATTTATTCCTGAAGAGTAATTGAGAAGTAGCTTGGGTGGAAGAATATTACACAATAAAGACATACCTCTGTATTTGGAGAGGAATGCACTTTGCAATAGTGAAGAAAAATCTAGTTGCTCCGTCCTGTGGTCAATGCACACACTACAAGGAGTGTTATGGAAAAACCAAACAGCTTTCAAATTTTCCAACAGCAGCTGACTGTTTAACCAGGAATGTCTTTTGTGTTCCTCAGGACTGGTTGCCACAGAGTTTTGGGGGTTTTATCTTCTTATCATAGGATGATGCATAATTACCAGTTCTTTTGTACAAAGAGAACATAAGATTTTTAAAATAATGTGGAATTCCAAATCCAGTGGTGAAATGTGCTTCTCACAGCATGTGACCACAGAGATCACGCTCCTCTATCCCTGGGATTTCCAAGAATACTGCAGTGGGTTGCCGTTTCCTCCCCTAAGGGATCTTCCCAACCTAGGGATCAAACCCACGTCTCCTACGTCTCCTGTACTGGCAGGTGGATTCTGTACCACTAGAACCCAACAACTGGGAAGTCTCAAAGACTGTAGGAACATTATATTAATTTGTTATTCCCTCTTAAACATCCCCCATCTCTTGACTAATCTGTCAACCCTGAATATAGTAGAGGAAGTATCTAATCCTTTAGAATCTGTTCCAGAAATTTTGTAGTAGATAATCCTACACATTAGGGACTGCCATTCCTAGACACTAATATATATATACATGATATACCAAAAAAGGCAATAATAATAATAATGGCTGCCATAATATCTAATACTTATTTGAGGACTTTACATCCATTATCTAATTAAATTTTCATGATTTTCTAAAGCAGGTACTGTTATGGTACACATTTTATAAATAAGGAAGGCAAGACTTGGAGAAGTTAGGTTATTGTTGCTTAGTTGCTCCGTCGTCTCTGACTCTGCAATGCCATGGACTGTAGCCTGCCAGGTTCCACTGTCCATGAGATTTCCCAGGCAAGAATACTGGAATGGGTTGCCATTTCCTCTTCCAGGGGATCTTCCAGACCCAGGGATCAAACCTACATCTCCTGAACTGTAGGTGGATTCTTTACCCCTGAGCCACTTGGTAGCCTAGAGAAGTTATATCAAACAGTTAACAGGCATGGTTCATTCCTTTCAGGTCTTATCCACTGTAATACTACATATTTTATCAATTATATTATATTGAAATTTTTAAATGTTTAATGTTGTCTCTCAGAAGAAAAGTTTGTGAGACTCTAGAACAAATTATTGATTATTTTTAGAATGGCTTCCAAAAGATTCTGTAGGTGTTTAGATAAAATAATGCAGTATTTCCATTTATATTTTTTTCAGTATATGCAATAAGTATTTAGATTTTGTTTTAAAAGAGTTTTCAAGTTGTGTCTGGTATGTATGCATAGAGATATTCATCACTTATATAATGAATATATTCATGACTTAGTCACAACCTGGTTTATAATTCAACTGAGGGATAACAGCTACCACAGTCATTGCTTTTTAAACAGCTTTATTAATAAATAATTCGCATATTACAAAATTCACTTACTTAAAGTGAACAATGCAACATTTTCAGTATATTCACAGGCTTGTGCAATGATCATCTCAATCTATTATAAAATAGATTAAAAATAAAAGATTTTGACCTCCCTAAAAATAAAAAATCCCATGCCCATTAACAATAAATATCCATTCCTCTCTAAAACCCCAACTCCACATGCCCCAACAAACCACTAATTTATTTTATATATCTATAAATATTCCTATCCTAGACATTTCATGTAAATGTAAGTATATACGCCATCATCTTTTGTGACTTTTTTTCACTGAGAACATTCAGTTCAGTTTCTCAGTCGTGTCTGACCCTTTGCAACCCCACGGACTGAAGCATGCCAGGCTTCCCTGTCCTTCACCAACTCCCAGAGCCTGCTCAAACTCATATCCATCGAGTCGGTCATGCCATTCAACCATCTCACCCTCTGGCATCCCCTTTTCCTCCTATCTTCAATCTTTCCCAGCATCAGGGTCTTTTCCAAGGGGTCAGTCCTTTGCATCAGGTGGCCTAAGTACTGCAGTTTCAGCTTGAGCATCAGTCCTTCCAATGAATATTCAGGACTGATTTCCTTTAGGATTGGCTGGTTTGATCTCCTTGCAATCCAAGGGACTCTCAAGAGTCTTCAACACCACAGTTTAAAAGCATCAGTTCTTTGGTGGTCAGCTTTCTTTATAGTTCAACTGTCACATCCATACATGACCACTGGAAAAACCATAGCTTTCACTAGACGGACCTTTGTCAGCAAAGTAATGTCTCTGCTTTTTAATATGCTGTCTAGGTTGGTCATAGTTTTAGACGCTTCCAAGGGGCAAGTGTCTTCTAATTTCATGGCTGCATATTGATATATACTGAGACTATACTGAGAACTTTAAAGATTTATCTATGTTGTAATGCATATTAGTTCTTAATTTCTTTTTATTGCAGAACATGTCATTGAATAGGTTTACATTATACTTATCCATTCATCACTTGATGAGTATTTGGGTTGTTTCTGCTTTTTGACTATTAAGAATTATGCTTCTATAAACATCATGTACAAATAAGACATGGGCTTTTATTTCTCTTGGGTATATATCTAGAAGCATAATTGCTGGACTATATGATATTTCTCTTTTCCACTTTGTGAGGGACTGTTGATTTCCACAGCAACTGCACCATTTTACATATTCACCAGAAAAACAGGAGAGTTTCAAACTCTTTACATCCTTGCCAACAGTTGTCGTTATCTGTCTTTTTGATTGCAGCTATCCTAGTGGGTGTGAAGTAGTATCACAATATGGTTTTGATTTGTAATCCCCTAATAACTACTGATGGAGAAGGCAATGGCACCCCACTCAAGTACTTCTGCCTGGAAAATCCCATGGACAGAGGAGCCTGGTAGGCTACAGTCCATGGGGTCACTCAGAGTCGGACAGGACTGAGCGGCTTCACTTTCACTTTTCACTTTCATGCACTGGAGAAGGAAATGGCAACCCACTCCAGTGTTCTTGCCTGGAGAATCCTGAGGATGGCGGAGCCTGGTGGGCTGCTGTCTATGGGGTCGCACAGAGTCGGACACAACTGAAGCGACTTAGCAGCAGCAGCAGCAATAACTACTGATGTTGAGAATTTTTTCATATGCTTAGTAGCCCATTTATGTTTTGTTTTTTTTTTTTTTTTTTGGAGAAAAGTCTATTCAAATCCTTTGCCTATTAATTAAATTGCTATTTTTTTAATTGAGATAAAATTTATGTAACAAAATCAACCATTTAAAATTGTATAATTCAGCGGCATTTAGTACATTACATTCACAAATAGAGCACAACCATTATTTCTATTTAATTCCAAGAAAAATCAGGTGCTCAATATAAATCAGATTATTTGTATAGGTCAAGGCCTGAAGTATGCATAACACTCTTACTGGTCAGCATTCCATGAGCTCAGTTCCCAAGAACTGACCAAAGGCCAATAGTGTAAACAGGACCATTTTAGAGATATGCAAGGTTAGAGCAACTCAGGCATACTAGATTAACCATTTTCCACATAACTGGTACCCAGAATACATAAATAACTCTTAAAACTCAATAATAAGACAAATTAACCAGTAGAGAAAAGTCAAAAGTTTTAGACATCCACTAAAAAAGGTTATATAGATGACCAATAAGCATCTAGAAAATATTCTCAGTATCTTTACTCAGCGTGGGAATATAAATAAAGTCACCATGAGATACCACTAAGAAATGACTGAAATAGGATAAAACTTAAAAGTTTAACAATGTCAGGTATAGGCTTGAATGTAGTACAACTTAGATGTCTCATATATTGTTGGTGGGATTATAAAATGGTACAGCCACTTTGGAAAATAGTTAAACATACACTTACCATAGCATTCAGTAATCTTTCCTTTGGTGTTTACCCAAGAAAAGTGAAAATATATGACAACACAAAGACTTATACTCAATTGTTCATAACAACTTGATCCATAACAGCCCCAAATTGAAACAATTAAAATGTCCAGCAGCAGGTGAATGGACTTATGAATTGTGGCATATTCTTACAGTGTAATATTACTTAGAAATTAAAAAGCATGAACTTTAGATTTCACACAATACTGATACACACAACAACATATACGAATCTCAAAAGCCTCATCCTAAGCAGAAGGAAAAGCCAGCTGTGACTGGCAGTTTATAAAGTTCTACAATAGGGAGACTAGTCTGTAATGTTAAAGATAAGATTAGTGGTTGCCAAGAGCTCAGATGGAGAAGCAATAAGAGGGTAACAGGAAAGAAGGCCAGGTGTCTCCAAATGCAGGAAATAGGCTGCAAGTGTCTCTTAAAATTCTGTGTTGCTATGAGGACACCTGGTTCCACCTGAACTTTTCTCAAACCTTGAGCTCACCAATGTGTTTTTATGATGGCAATGTTTTTCTTAAGCTGTGTTAATGCAACTGTGTATTTGCTTTGGAATTTGCCTTTCTTCAAAATGGTTCCACGTAAGTAACTTTTTTTCCTTTTCTCAAACCTTGGGCTGATAATAGCTCAGCAAACCAGTATTCATATCACTTGTTCTATGGCTGGAGGATGACACACCTCGTGCCATCCTATCTCAAAAATGCGAATTGTGGGACAGGGGCCTGGTGAAACTCCCTCAGCCTTGAGGTGTCTCCCTTATCTGATTAATAACTTTCTAACAGACAGAAAAACAGCTTGCTAAAACTAGCAGGGGGACAATCTCCATCCCCCTTTTTATGTCTATGTCAGAAGCTTTCCCTGTCCGTTTTTCACTGAAATAAAACTCTGCTACACAAAAGCTCTTGAGTGATCAAGCCTGGTTCCTGGTCCCGAAGCTAAATCTTCCCTTTTGGAGATCACGAATCCCACACCATTCACCGTAAGCTATTAGCAAAGACCACTAAAGAATCTGGGGTAGTAAAGAAAATGTTCTATCTTTTTTTTTTTTAATTTTATTTTATTTTTAAACTTTACATAATTGTATTAGTTTTGCCAAATATCAAAATGAATCCACCACAGGTATACAAATGTTCTATCTTTATTAGGGTTATCAGAACTCATTAAATAGAACCTTCAAAATGGTTGTTTTTTTTTTAATTCTGCCTCACTGTTTTAAGATTTAGCTATATTTATGCAAATGGTTGTATTTTATTGTATGCAAATATACATATTGTATATATGTATACATATACAAATGCCTCACAAAAGGAGATTTGTTAAAAAAAAAACAACCCAGAGCCACTGAATTAATACTTAAATGTGTTTCACCACTTGTCTTCCAGTTATGTGAATAAATAAATCTCCTTACTTTTAATCTAATTTGAATCGATTTTCTGCTACTTGCTTCCAAAAACATCTTTACTGATACATTTCAGCCATCATAAACAATATAGAGAACATATTCAGATAATCAAGTCAATTATTTTATATATAAAACTCATGCGTACCAATTAGATTATAAAAATAGTTTGCACATATTTTTGCAGCTTCAACTACAATTACACTTTAATCTACATTATAACATATATTCAATCCCTAACCAAAAACACTGCCATTAAATGGAATTTAAACCAAATTAAAATAAAATTTTTAATTGTTAAATGGTGTATGTTGTTTGTTTTCTTCTGAAATATTAGATATTAAATTTTAAAATATATACAGATACAGATATATCATGAGTTTCATGATATCCTGATCCGAAATTATATAATATATATGATTTAAATATAAATATTCAAAATATTTTAAAAATTTACAATAGATATAAATGATTTTAGATAGATACTGATGTATAGATGGGTAGATATATATTTGGGATAAACTTTTCTCAATTTGAGAATATTGATTTATGCGGTGTTAGAGCATGGGCTTTAGGGCCTGTGAGCATCAGTAGTTGTGGTCTCAGTTGCCCTGCAGCATGTGGGATCTCAGTTCCTGGGCCAGGGATTGAAACCATGTCTGCTGCATTGGCAGGCAGACTCTCAACCACTGGACCACCAGGGAAGTCTTCTTTTGGCTTTTAAATATGTAAAGTGCTTCCTATAGTAAACAAAACAAACATCCCCAGCCACTTCCTGATCTTCTCCCCTTCACAAGCAACATGCTTCAGTTTTTTAATCCTTAATGCTTTCTTTTTCTCACCCTAACTTTCATCTCACTCATAAGGTTTATGCTCCCATCACTTCATGCTAGCAGCTCTTTCCAAGGTAACCAAAAGAAACTCAGTCAATGAATTCCAAGTGAACTATGTCACGATATCTTAGGAGCCTCTGTCACAATGACAATGTTCTTTTCTTTGAGATACTTGTCTTCTTAGATTCCATGACACTACACTTCATTTACCTGATTGCCTTCCTATCTCTCTGTGAGCTTACTGACCCCCACTTGGCCATTTAATATTAATGTTCTTGAAGTTCTACCCTCTACCATACCCTCCATTGGTGATTTCATCCATGCTCATGACTTTACTTATCATTAGTACACCAATGACTCATAACTACCTACCTACTTGGCATCTCCTGTTGATTGTCTCAAAAGTATATCAAACTCTACACATGTAAAGCCCAATTCATGTTCACTACTTTCCACAACCATCACACAATCCACTTAGTATGGTGGCCTTCCAAAGTGTGAACTATGAACTGTGACCAACCGGACCCCTGCTTGCTTTAACTAACCCATCTCCCTTATTCCTCAATCTCTCACAAAGCCATATCATTTTTAGCTCTTGAAAATCTCTTACTTCTGTCTCTTTTCTTCTCTGTCTTCACTGCCCATCATTTTTAGCTCTTGAAAATCTCTTACTTCTGTCTCTTTTCTTCTCTGTCTTCACTGCCCATCACCATAGCCCAAGCTGCTATTTTCTCTCACTCCAATAATTGCAATGTCCTTTACATTCAGTTTCTATTGCTGAGTAACAAATTTACCACAAATGAGTGTCTTCAAACAATACCAATTCATTTGCTCACAGTTTTGTAAGTCTAAAGTCTAGCCTGAAGCAGGCAGAGATAGGTTCTCTACTCAGGGCATTAAAAAGCCAAAATACCAGGTAGGCCAAGTTCTTATGTGTAGGTTCTGGGGGAAAATCTACTTCAAAGTACATTCTTGTTATTGGCAGAATTAAGTTCCTTCAGGTCAGTTCAGTCGCTCAGCCTTGTCCAACTCTTTGTAACCCCATGGACTACAGCACACCAGGCTTTCCTATCCATCACCAACTCCTGGAGCTTGCTCAAACTCATGTCCTTCGAGTAGGTGCCATCCAACCATCTCATCCTCTGTCATCCCCTTCTCCTCATGCCTTCAATATTTCCCAGCATTAGGATCTTTTCCAAAGAGTCGATTCTTCACATTAGGTAGCCAAAGTATTGGAGCTTCAGTGTCAGCATAAGTCCTTCCAATGAATATTCAGGACTGATTTCCTTTAGGACTGACTGGTTTGATATCCTTGCAGTCCAAGGGACTCTCAAGAGTCTCAAGTAGTCTTCTCCAACACTATCCTTCAAAAGCATCAATTCTTCGGTGCTCAGTTTTCTTTATGGTCCAACTCTCACATTCATACATGACCACTGGAAAAACCACAGCTTTGACTAGACAGACCTTCATTGGTAAAGTAATATCTCTGCTTTTAAATATGCTATCTAGATTTGTCATAACTTTTCTTCCAAGAAGCAAGCGTCTGTTAATTTCATGGCTGCAATTGCCATCTGCAGTGATTTTTGGAGCCCAAGAAAATAAAGTTTCTCACTGTTTCCATTGTTTCCCCATCTATCTGCCATGAAGTGATGGGACTGGATGCCATGATCTTAGTTTTCTAAATGTTGAGTTTTAAGCCAGCTTTTTCACACTCTGCTTTCACTTTCATAAAGAGGCTCTTTAGCTCCTTCTTTGCTTTATGCCGTAAGAGTGGTGTCATCTGCATATCTGAGTTTATTGATATTTCCCTCTGTGATATTGATTCCAGTTTGTTCTTTATCCAGTCCTAATTGTAGAACTGGGTTCCCATTTCCTTCCTTGCTCCCTGTCATCCAGCTCCTAGAGGCTTCCTTCATTCCTTTCTTTCCAGTTTCAAGTCATTAATGGCACATCAAATCCTTATTTTGCCTTGAATCTCTTGACCTCTTCTTCAATTTACTGAAGAAAATTCACTGCTTTTAGGTGATTTCAAGGTCAAATCAGAACCACAAAGACAATCTGTTTATCTTAAGGTTAACAGATTTGGGGCTTCAATTCATCCATCAAATATCTTCGCAAAAGTACCAAAATTTTGTATTTGAACAACTGGGAAAAGATATGAGTACACCAGATAAGAAGAATGCTTGGGGCCATCTTTTTCTCCTTACCATAGTCTCTCTACTTATTCTTGTTCTCTCCTACAGTTAATTCATGTTTTAACCAAACTAGTCACTTCATACCCTATCCTTAACACTGAATATACTCCATGGGTTTTTTTGTTGGCATCCATATAAGATACATTCCTGATGGCTCAATAATAAAGAGCCTGCTAAGGCAAGAGACATGGGTTTGATCTCTGGGTCCAGAAAATTCCTTGGAGAAGGAAATGGCCAACCCACTCCAGTATTCTTGCCTAGAAAACCCCATAGACAGGGGGAGCCTGGAGGGTTACAGTCCATGGGATTGCAAAGAGTCAGGCACAACTTAGCGACAGAACAGCAACATATAAGGTACAATGGAAGGTAAATATCTGAGTTTTTGTATAACTTTCATCAAAGAAGCATAATACAATTTTCACACATTTGGATAATTATCATCTAGCATAAGGATTCAGATAAGGCAATGGCAACCCACTCCAGTACTCTTGCCTGGAAAATCCCATGGACAGAGGAGCCTGGTAGGCTGCAGTCCATGGGGTCGCTAAGAGTCAGACACGACTGAGCAACTTCACTTTCACTTTTCACTTTCATGCATTGGAGAAGGAAATGGCAACCCACTCCAGCGTTCTTGCCTGGAGAATCCCAGGGACAGGGGAGCCTGGTGCGCTGCCGTCTATGGGGTAGCACAGAGTTGGACATGACTGAAGCAACTTAGCAGCAGCAGCAGCATAAAGATTATTAGCAAGAAAGAACTGCATAAAGTTCTTTCTCAAACAAAGTATCCTCAGATACTACACTACTCTTTATTCTATAATTACATGATAGTTCAATGATTTGAATTATAAATCTAATTTGAACACGTTAAGTAGGCAGTTCTAGGAACCATCTTGGGGGCAGTTTGTATCGACAACCCACTAAAAGCTGACTAGTAACCTGTTAGAATAAAAATATATATATATATATATCAAACAAATAGAGGGTTGGAGTTTTGTATAAACATGCATATTCAGGCATGCATATTAAGAACTCTGTGATACTATATAGACCTGTTTCTTCTCCCACTAACACAGTTGCCCATATCAGTGTAAATAAATCATTTTTTCATGGTTAAACCATCAACCAATTGGTATGCTTACAAAGACAATTTTTTTTAGATGAAAAAAATCAGAAATGGGGTGTTAGTGTGGTAGGCAACCAATAGCTCTATGCCACAGCTCTGTTTAACTGTTATGGTGACCAAGACTGTAGGACTGCCTGGCAAATAAGTTAGAAAAGATACTGTGAATGTAAATAGTTAGAGTATAAATGTGTAGAATATGAGAGGAACAGCAAACAGCTTGGAATAAAATAGGAAAAAAAGCATGAAAATAAGGAGAAAGGCATATTTGAAGTATACATTCAAGAATCTGATTTTCCTTGAGTATTGTAGAGGGTTTAATATGGGCCAAACTCATGGACAGAAATGCAATGGTTTCAAAGATTCTCCATCTCTTAGCATCCTATGGCATCCTTTGGAGATAGTCCCTGGAAACAGGGTATAGCAGGGCATGCCATGTGACTGTTCTTCTTCCTCCCTGCCCCATTCCCACACTGACTTTATTTTTTATGGCACAAGATGAACTAATCTTCATAGAGTCTGGGTTGAAATAAACTTCTTTGACATTAAAAAGCCTGGACTTAAGTGCCAGCTGCTCAGAAAAGTACTAGAAAAAGCCAGGTGCAACCCCTTGGAGATATTGGCAGTTTCTCCCACTGGAAAACAGATCTAAGTCCCTTAGGCAACTTAGAAGGATCATGAAAAATGTTATTGAGAAACCCTAACTACATCTCCCCACATCTAACTAATGTAATTACACTTTATTTGCCAGAGTGGGACAACCATTGGAGGTTTCCAAACAGGGGACAGAAATGAGGAGTCCTATCCTTAAAAGAATGACTAGCAACAATATGAGAGATGAATTCATTAAAAGAACATACATAAGAGGAAGAGACATCATTAAGAAAACTACAAAGTCAGCCAGGTCATGAAGAATGCAGACATTCTGGAAGAAAAAGAATGGATTCTAGAGATATTTTGAATATCTGACAAAATGTTAACTCAGTCATCCTGCTTTTCATTAAACCATCACTACTCAATCATTCAATAAGTCTTCCCTTTATACATTTCTTGGAACTGCATTTAGACTTGTTAGGCTATTGGCACCATCAAAGACCCAAGGAATCCTCTGGAACACCTCCACCCTTAATTTCTTATATATCAATCTATTTAAGAAATATGCAAATATAAGCTTCCCATACAATACCTGACAAAATATATAGTAATTAAAGCATTTTAAAAGCTGTAGAGTATTAAACAAATGTAACAAATTTCCGTTGTCTAACCTTTGTTTGGCAAACTTGACAACTGCCCCCCCACCTTGCCGCCGCCCTTGTTTAATCACCTAATCATGCAAAATTCAAGAGAAATAGATGAAGGATCCTTGGACTTCCTTGACAATCAGGATGGTCCTTGAGGTAGCCCAGAATACTGATACTTATTGAATGATATTCTAATCAGGAGACATGTCCTTTGGTCATTCCCGCTTTCCCAGAACAGGTGACCGCTCACTGTTTCTGATCTATTAGCAGCTTTCCAGTCTCCCGGTAGAATCACAGAATCATCCAATTCAATATATAAAAAATGTTTATTAAGCGTGTACTAACTATGCACAATGACATGTTAGGGATCATGGAGAAATCAATAGTAAGTAAGCAACAATTATTATCTTCGAGTAAACAAACCCAGGTCTCCTGCATTGCAGGCAGATTCTTTACCATCTGAACTACCAGGAAAACCCATAGTAAAGAAGGCAGATATACTCAATTAGATGTAGTTTCAAAAGTGAAAAAAGTAAAGGTGCATATAAAGGCCATGGGGCACAGAGGATATCAAGCTGTCTCCTTTATTTTTTTCCTATAGGAATTTTCCAGAAAGCCTTACCAAAAATTGACATATAGGTTTATTTTCAGAAGAAACTCATATTGAAAAAAAAAAAAAAAGAAACAGAATGAAATAGTGTAAGAACAGTTAATATTCCTAACATTATCAAAAACCAAAATTTCCAAGTATCTTCACAACAGATTAGTTTTTTTTTATTATACTGTCCATAAAACACAGAATGACAAAAACCTTTTACCTTTTCCTTGATCAGTAAATCACAAATTAAATTTTACATAATCCATTAGGGGAAAAAATGCCCTGCAAAAAATTTTTACTAATCATAGGAGCATCCATTTATATTTGAAAAATTAGAGTGCATACATATGAGCCATTTTTAATCTATAGGAAATATCTGATGCATTTTAAGATTTACATTTTCTTTATAACTCCAGTGACTCTACAGGCTCCCAGAGATTTGAAATATATAATGTTAGAGTCACTATACTAGATGGGCTATAGTTCAGAAAAGGAATAAGAATAGTTTGGATCTCTGGGGCCCTGAGAAAGAATAAGAAAGCATGTGAGAAGCTAAAATGGAAATGAGAACAGTCACAGCTGTTTTATACTCAGTAAGTCTGTGTGAGTCTCTAATACAGAATGTTAAAGTTAGTGGGGATATTTCATGATTTTCTTTCTTGGTCCTTCTCATTTTACAGTGAGGAAACTGAAATTCACGGAACTTTAAATACTGCTCAGAGTTACCAAGCAATATTACTAAAAGACCTAGGTTTCGTGGATAAAATAATATATTCGTTAAACTATTAAACAAAAGGAAAATGTCAATGATTAAAAAGATTTTTGCAGTACACCGTTTCCCTAAAATACAGGTTAAATGTAATGTGATTTACTGACCAACCTAAAGGCAAATTTTGATGTTATTTATACAGAAAAGAAGAGAAATTATAAATAATATAAAATCTATATTGATAGTAATTTGTATACATATAATTACTTTTCATTTGTCTTAAATTTCTTATATTTGTGTATATCATTTGAATACTTTAGAGATTTAATACTGAAGAAAATGTAACTTTTTCTTGTGAGGAAAATAAAATTTAACTCTAATTGTTTTTAAAATAACATATAAAAATTGTGATATTACAAATAACAAAATAAGATATTGGAAGATAGGGGCAGGGGTTAAGGTGGGAGCGATTCTGTAAATCAACAAGAACAAAGTCAAAGAACCAAAGAGAAAAAGGTAACAAAGGATATAAACACAAAATTCTTCCGAAAAGCAAAACTCAATAGCAAATAAATGTAAGGCAATAGGCTGTTGACCTGATAAATGCAACATAAAACCACAATAAGATACAACTTCATAATCCTCAATTGGTGAAAGATAAACAAGATGGAGTCTAATAATACCAATTACTAATGATATTATGGAATAAGAAGAACTCTCATACATGGCTGAAGGAAGTATGAGTTTAAGAACAATATGGAGAATGTATGATAAATTTGAAGATGCATTTCCTATAGTCCAGCAATTCTCTGTTGGAGACCCTCTCACACATGCACACAAATGCTCATTACAGCCCTTTCTGTAACAGAGACAAGCTATAAACAACCTAAATATCCTTCCGTTGAAGGATGGATAAACAAATGGCACTCTACCCATCTATGTAAGAGTTGCATCAACATGGATGAACCTCACTAAGCTTAATTTGAATTAAAAAACAAGTTATTAGAGGAAACACTGAGTATGAGACCATTTATTATAAAACAAGCAGAATAACAGTATATGCAGTAAATACTTACATGGTATGATAAGCACTATATTCTGGAAAATGATAAGAGAAGGATAAATAGGAATGAGATGATGATACACACAGAGATTTCCAGCAATGATTTCTTTAAATACATATATATGTATGACAAAACATTATGACTGAAGGATGAATGATGATAATGAAGATAGATCAATCAAATTTATCATAATGTAAATAAATCTTTAAAATATTATAAAAAAGTATTTTCCAAACTTCTAATAATTTTTAAAATAAAAATATGTCTAGAACTTCCTGGTGCATATTGTTTAGTAAAGCCTCACTTTATTTTACTAACTGAGGATAATCTATTATTACTAAACTGTCCAAGTTCTACTAGGGAGTCATTTGTTTGATCATAATTTCATCAGTAACAATTCTTAACACTAGATCTATACCTAACAACTGATCAAACCAAGGCACCGTTGAACCAGTCATTTTCACTCTCTGCAATATTAATACCAATCAGTATAATATTGATTGGAACACAAGGTCAGATATAGATTGAAAAGCTGGAGGCAATGATAGACTCATCCTGATTTTATAACAAGTGTAGAAGTGGCCCGAGGGAAGTGAAACAGCAAAATCCTTCCAATGTGTCAGATGAAATAAATTAATTTAGAAAGCCACCCTTCAACTTTTCTTTGAAGATTAATCCTCACTTTACTTCCCAGAAAAATGTTTGCTTTTAATTCTGCTTTTTTGGCTCATAAATGACAACATTATTTCTGAAGGTTTCCTGTATCCATTTTCCAAAGAGCAAGTCTGATCTATTCAGGCCATGTAATAAAGGCAATGTAGCTTCCTCCACGATGATGAATGAAGAATCAGAATTTAAAATCCAGAGAAGGCAGATGTGGTAGACTCAGATTGTTGCATAAGAAAGGACTAAAATGTAATATACTACAATTTTATAAACTATAATATTACTATCTAGTATACATCTTTCTGAAATTTGAAACCTTTAAATACCCTGTGACATATGAAAATGAAAATGGCATACGATTTACTTCTATAAGCTTATAATTCATTACTAGAATTGGAATGCTTCAACAGTCTGACTGTGATATATGAATAGAGGAGACAGTGTGCTTTTATGGGCATTTAAAATGCAGTAGGTAAAAGTACTATTCAGTCTTCTTTTTTTGTCTTCTTAAGCCAGTCCCCATACCAACACATGGAACTGTGGATGCAGTAATTCGTGGTCAGCGAAGGAGACTGAAATAACACAATCTGGATACCCAAAGTAGCAGAATTCTAAATATCCAGCAAAGAATTGTCTCTAATAGTCTGCTTACAAGTCATGGCATCCAACTCATATCATAGAGTTACGCATACATAATATCTGCTGCTCTATAAAGTATGGCAAACCTCCTTCACAATAAGGAAAGGCAAAATTCTGTTTGAAAACTCCTCCCCTCCCCCCACCCCGCCTCCGCAAGTTAGAGGAAAGAAGTAGGATATCCCTACGGAGGGAGCTCGGCGCAGCAAGTGGAAGAGGTAATCTGAGCACGCCTGCGAAGGAAAGGCTGTGGATCCTATTATTCATGGATACCACCTACTGGTAGACATGCGGCAGCGCTGCACAAAGAAGGGCACACGGGGGAAACGGACAAAGACAGGCAAAGACCAGAGCACACTGAATACAGAAAGAGCCATATTTAGCAAAGGGTGGTGAAATTCTGCAGGCTTATAGCAAACTGGCGACAAGATCTTATTCCTTCAAGAACTTTTCTAACAAGTTACTGAGTTTTGACTTTGAAACGTCTGTAGTAGGAGTAGTGATAGTAGTCATTGGCTCCACTTTTTAACTTGGTCAGTGCTAATAATGGTATACAAATCCGAGGTTTATAGCTATTAACTCCTACACGGAGAGCAAGGATTCTCAAAGGGGACGATTTCGCCATCGCGATTGGGAAATTGGTCCGTGTCTGGAGATAATTTTAGCCGTCACATGGGGGAGGTGCTGCTGACATCTAGTGGGTAGAGACCAGGGGTGCTGCTCAGTATCCTGAAATACACGGGTCAGCCCGCACATCCAAGTACAATCCAGGCCAAAATGAAAATAGTGTCAAAAAATAAAGAAAGAAAGAATTACATATCTCTACCATTTAAAAACAGAAAAGAAAATAATGTCAAATTTGACAAATCCTCACTTGGAGGAGCCAATTCAAAGGGAAAAAATACTCTAATATTAAAACACAATACTTAGACCTTCTGTAAATTAATAATAAAGTTATTTTATTTAATAGACATTTATGTAGCGCTTACTATGCACCCAATGCTCTTGAAGGGCTTTACAAACCTTACCATATTTTATTCTCATAACAGTCCTAAGAGGTATATAGTATTAATACATGCATGCTCAGTTGCTTCAGTTGTGTCCAATTCTGTGTGACCCTATGGATTGTAGCCCAGCAGGCTCTTCTGTCCATGGGGTTTATCCAAGCAAGAAAACTGGAGTGGGTTGCCATGCCCTCCTCCAGGGATCTTCCTGACCCAGGGATCAAACCTGCATCTCTTACATCTCCTGCACTGGCAGGTCGGTTCTTTACCACTAGGGCCACTTGGGAAGCCCATATAGTATTAATAGCCCCTTTTTAAAAATAGGGAATCTGAAACACAAAGAGGTAAATAGTTTATCTAGGATGTCACAACTAGCGACTGCTGGAGCCATAATTTGAATCCAGGAAGCCTGGCTCCACAGTCTGCTGCCTAAGCTAGGAAACTATGTTGATCACCTTCAGCAGATATATTATTTTAATTAAAGGATATACCCAAAAGCAAGACTACCATTTCAATGATCTTCCTGCCCACCTCAAGATCTGCTGGAACCTGATAAGGCCAATGTATTGACAGTCAGTGCACTCTCTGGTGTCCCTGTTCCAAGGGAGTAGGTTGGTGTATCAAGAAGCAAAGAAAACACTGGACTTTAAAATCAAGCTATGAAAAAAAAAGAAACATAAAATAAAATCAAGCTATGAGTTCAAACTTTACTTCTGTTCTTTAACTCTATAGCCTTTACCAACTTTCTAAGCCTCAGTTTCTTTCTTGTAAAGTAGAATTAATAATACATACAGACATGTTACAAAAAGCAGAGATATTTATTGTGCATAGGGCATAGGACATATTGAAAGCCATTATGGCCAATAAAAGAGAGTTTTGTAATAGTCCAAGTAATAGACTAGAATTTCCTACTAATATCTAACTGATTCCACATTCTCTCTTCCTTGTATTTCTCCACCTTCCTGCCCATTCACATCTAGACCTGCCTAGTCTGCCCCACCAAATGAAGTTAATTATTCCATTTTATTGGTTATGTAATAAGTGGAGTCCCTAACCAAATGCATATAGAAATACTTTTTTGTGTGTGGTTGTGATATTAGTCTCTTGAAAAAATATTTTTTTATCTGCCTATGCTGTGTTGCTATGTTGAATTCTTTATCTTAGCTAGTTCAAATACAAATTCATGTCTCCTATATTATCCTTTATCTGAAACGAGACAAATTCTTGGTTTCAGATTTAAAAGAAATGATTCAATTTTTGTGTTACAGTGTCAAATTTGACTCACTAATTGCCAGTAGTATAAAACCCACTCAAGCTCTCTTGGGAAGAAAAGGCATTTGTGTATTAATTCATACATTGTTGTTGTTGTTGAGATTCTCAGTCATGTCCAACTCTGCGACCCCATGGACTGCAGCCCACCCAGCTTCCCTGCCCTTCACCATCTCCTGGCGCTTACTCAAACTCATGTCCATTGAATCAATGATTTCATCCAACCATCTCATCCTCTGTCATCCCCTTCTCCTCCTGCCCTCAATCTTTCCCAGCATCAGGGTATCTTCTAGTGAGTTGGCTCTTCACATCAGGTGGCCAAAGCAAAGGAACCAGGTTCTGGGGTTTCGAGCATGGTTAGATAGAGGGTACTGCCTCTTTGGCCATCTCCTAGAACTTTCTGTTCCTGCTGGCTTTCTCTTTGGCTTCTTCAAAATAAATAAGATGATCATCTGTGGTAACCCCTATATCTCACATTTATAGGCTAATGGATTTTTGTTTTTTTGTTTTTTAGAGCCTTCCCTAACAACTCTAAGCTAAAAAACAAAAACTAAAAACAAACAAAAAACCTTGAGAGGCTCTGATCAGCCTGAATAAGTTATAAGCTCATATGCTTATCACTGAACAAAGTGGCCAGGGAGATAAGATAGGTTATTCTGACTTGCCTGGTCTATGCCATGTTCCCTGTCCCTCCATGGCCAGAAAGGGGAGAACTATCTTCACTTAATCACAGAAAAAGAGTTTCCAACAGAAGTAATAGTTTCATCACTTTTGATTGTTGTGTCAAGAAAAAAAGAAAAAAAATGGACTTTAGAAATCAACAGCTGAGTTCAAAATCTACTTCTGTTCCAAGGTTGCAGACACATGTTGTCCACTACCATCCCCAAAGAATTCAAACTTGGTTTATAAGGAAACAAGTTTGGGTTATGTATTTGCATGTACTAGGTCCCTAAATCAAGGTTATTTTTAATGTCTTCATTCTCTTGTCTTGAGAACTTTTTTTCTTAACAAGAACCTATGTGAAAATAAATTTTAATTTCTCCAGGAAAACTGTCCAAATCTTTAATTACTGGGTTATATGGTAAACCCACTTTTAGTTTTCTTTGTAATATTTTATTTATTTTATTTTTTATTAATTTGTGTTGGCATATAGTTGCTTTAAAATGTTGTATTCGTTTCTGAGGTACAGCAAAGTGAATCAGTTATATGTATACTCATTTCCCCCGTTTTTTGGATTTCCTTCCCATTTGAGCCACCACAAAGCACTGAGTAGAGTTCCCTGGGCTATACAATAGGTTTTTAACTAGTTATCTCATTAGTTATCTATCCACAGTAGTGTGCATATGTCAATCCCAATATCCCAATTCATCCCACCCTCCTTCTCCCCTTGAGAACTTATCTTGCACCAAAAGATTAGATGCTGTAGAAGTACACAAAGCCAAGTGAGAAAAATATATTCAACCACTAGGACAAGGCTGGGCTGCCCCCAAGGCTCAGTGGTAAAGAATTCACTTGTAATGCAGGAGACACGGGTTCGATCCCTGGGCCAGGAAGATCCCCCGAAGAAGGAAATGGCAACCCAGCCCAGTATTCTTGCCTGGGAAATCCCATGGGCAGAGGATCCTGGTGGGCTACAGTTCTTGGGGTTTCAAAAGAGTCGGACAGGACTGAGTGAGTAAACAACAAAATAAAACAGGACAAGGCTAAAGTCAATGGCAGGAATAGGAATGGACTGAAATCTAGTTACAGGTAAGGGAAGCCTAGCCAAGAACAGCATAGGATTGTAAAATATGGTTAACAGGTAAAAATTTGTATCCATATAAGCAGTTGCCATCTGTGAAGTCTGTAAACTAAGTCAGGCAAACTAAAACATACGAGTTGATAGCATCCTGGAGAAGGAAATGGCAACCCACTGCAGTACTCTTGCCTAGAAAATCCCATGGCTGGATGGAGGAGCCAACTAGGTTACAGTCCATGGGGTCACAAAGACTGAGCAACTTCACTTTCTTTTCATCAGTAGTAAGACGAAGCAAGTCCAAAAGCCCACCCCACCTTCTGAACTATTTTCTATAGCCTGTATCCACAACTGCTAGAGTAAAAACCTTTACTCTAGAAATTATAAAAGGAGGTTATAAAGGATGCCTTTTATAATGCAATCCAGGGTGGATTAAAGCTATTCTTCTAACATAATGGGGAAAAAAAAGTAAATAAGAGACTATTTCCTTAAGGAAAGGTAGATACTTTTAATGCTATATCACCAGAACTTTTATTAATCAACATAATAAAGTAATAAATGACAACTTTATTTGCAAGAGTAAAGGGGTACTATTTCAGATTCTTCTCTGATAATGACATCAGGGAGGTTTCTGCTCCTTCTCCCTTGGTTTTCAAGATTTCCCTCCTATTCAACGATAGACTAAGAAGTGACTGAGGATGACAAATAACCCAGACTAGAAGATAGACTTTGGGGGAGGGACCAAAATACTAAAAAGCACAGGGAGCTCTAGGGGCAGACAGATAAACAATGTAGTGAGGAGCGTACAGGTCTAACAATCAAAGACAGAGACAAAGGCATGGAGATGAGTTGAATGAGTCAGAGAATCCAGTTTTGAACATCCATCACTGTGGACTCTGTACGTATTGGAATATGACATTTTACTGTGAAAGACTACTTAGACATTCTTTGGGACTCCTTTTATGCATTTAACCAAAAGGAAGATTGTTTTATGATGGATTTGACCACACTTATCTTGGTTATAAGGGAGAGTAGATCTAGACTGATACATTCATTTAGAAAGAAGAAGTTGATTAAAAACCTACCATACACATGCACAGCAGGTATATATATATATATATATATATATATATATATATATATAAAACACACACACACACACACAAGGATCTGTATCAGCACCAGGAATATACAATTAGTACAATGTATTCCTGCTAGAAGATAGAGATAACTTATACCGTGGTGAAATGAACATTTCATGAAAACAAAGAGGGGATAAGATAGTAGAGAGAAAAAGCCTGGAGAAGGGTAATTAGAAAGTAATACATGGACCCTTCCTTTCAGGAGCTAGGAAGACTTTAAATAAAGAACTCAAGCAATAAAAAGTAAAATAAGAACTTTTTATAAGTATGTGTTTAAAATCTAGGAAAAAGACAGAAGCCCATGTACTAGAGCTAAGAAGCCGAGGTTAAATCAGTACTGACAATAAAATTGACTTGATTTTTAGTTCCCTAGGCATAGTTCTGTATTTCCTAAAATATCTTCCCTGATAAAATGGGACAGATCTTAGAACTTAGAGATGATGACTGTACCATATGCAGGAGGACTAAAGTTATAGAAACAGTTACTATGTAGTTCATTATGTAGATATAATACCTATTCATTTGAGTTCCTTTTTGATACTTTGTATCTGAGCTATCAACCATTTTTAAATATTATCTCTGGTGATCACAAGAGTGAACCTGCTCAAATCCTTCATCAAATGTCTATTTTCCTTAGAACATCACTTCCACAGCATTTCAATGTAATTAACACAAACGGCAGAAAATATGTTTACATTCCCTTTGTTGGTTCTAATGGCCCAGTCCAAAAAGACTCTGCTTAATCATGAGAATTTTGTATTCCAGTAATTATTTATCCATATTTGTATTATTTGTGTGGTTATTAAAATGTTTACCACGAAACATTTTAGAAACATATAAGAAAATGAACACTATTTATCAAGCAGCTTTGGGTTCTTCTGAAACTTTGCCATATGTCACCAAAAATACAGACTCAATTTGCAAAGCTGAGTTTTAGAACAAAAGAAAATTATATTTTTATCTTAGAGGAACTGGTGCAGTGGTTAAATCTGGATAAAATTACTTCATGATATTTCCCCTCTCCCTTTCCCCCTCCTCATGATATGAATGTTCTGAATATTCTTTGGAAATTCATGTCATGTATAGTTGTACTGGACATTCGTTTAAACAAACTCCTTCTCAAGAGGCTTTTGAACCTGTTCTGATAATAAGAAAACTCATTGTGTTAGAGTCACTCTAAAAATTTAAAGCACATCTTCCAGTGAAACAAAACAAAACAAAATTATCTTACAATCATGAAGGACACATGGTTCTATCGAGACAAATTCTAGAAGGAACACTGTGAGAAAAAGGAACATGCCATGCTGTTTTTGTCAATTACTAATTTACAGAATCTGCTCCCTTGTATGCCAGAGTGTTGCAGAGAGAATGCAGTGAGATACCATTGTAATCTCAAGGAATTTTGCCTTCAACCTCTAAACATACCATAATGTTTGACTTTCACTGCCATGTTTATAATCACAGTTCCTTAAAACCAAGAAATGGGAACCATTTTGACAGATGCTGCACTTCCTTGTCACAAACGCTGAATGAAACGTTTTCGTAAAGTAATCCTACCTCTTGAAAAATCTGCTCTTCACTTTCTTGATTCTTCCCGTTGGAGAATGAGATAACAATAGATCATAAGTTATTCCCTCAAGTGGAAGTTTTGAAAACTTATTAAAATGTTATGCATGTAGCCATACTCTCATCTGGCTTCCCCAGTGACTCACTGGTAAAGAATCCACCTGCCAATTCAGGAGACTCGGGTTGGATCCCTGGGTCAGGAAGATTTCCTGGAGGAGGAAATGGCAACCCACTCTATTATTCTTGCCCTGGAAATCCAATGGATAGAGGAGCCTCAGATCCGATCAGATCAGTCGCTCAGTCGTGTCCGACTCTTTGCGACCCCATGAATCGCAGCATGCCAGGCCTCCCTGTCCGTCACTAACTCCTGGAGTTCACTCAGACTCATGTCCATCAAGTCTGTGATGCCATCCAGCCGTTTCATCCTCTGTTGTCCCCTTCTCCTCTTGCCCCCAATTCCTCCCAGCATCAGAGTCTTTTCCAATGAGTCAACTCTTCCCATGAGGTGGCCAAAGTACTGGAGTTTCAGCTTTAGCATCATTCCTTCCAAAGAAATCCCAGGGCTGATCTCCTTTAGAATGGACTGGTTGGATCTCCCTGCAGTCCAAGGGACTCTCAAGAGTCTTCTCCAACACCACAGTTCAAAAGCATCAATTCTTCGGTGCTCAGCCTTCCTCACAGTCCAACTCTCACATCCATACATGACCACAGGAGCCTGGCTGACTATAAAAGTCCTTGGTGTCATGAAAGAATTGGACACAATTGAGTGACTAGTGGAGGTGATGGAATTCCAGTTGAGCTATTTCAAATCCTGAAAGATGATGATGTGAAAGTGCTGCACTCAATATGCCAGCAAATCTGGAAAACTCAGCAGTGGCCACAGGACTGGAAAAGGTCCGTTTTCATTCCAATCCCAAAGAAAGGCAATGCCAAAAATGCTCAAACTACTGCACAATTGCACTCATCTCACATGCTAGTAAAGTAATGCTCAAAATTCTCCAAGCCAGGCTTCAGCAATACATGAACCGTGAACTTCCAGATGTTCAAGCTGGATTTAGAAAAGGCAGAGGAACCAGAGATCAAATTGCCAACATCCGCTGGATCATGGAAAAAGCAAGAGAGTTCCAGAAAAACATTTATTTCTGCTTTATTGACTATGCCAAAACCTTTGACTATGTGGATCACAATAAACTGTGGAAAATTCTGAAAGAGATGGGAATACCAGACCACCTGACCTGCCTTTTGAGAAACCTATATGCAGGTCAGGAAGCAACAGTTAGAACTGGACATGGAACAACAGACTGGTTCCAAATAGGAAAAGGAGTACATGAAGGCTATATATTGTCACCCTGCTTATTTAACTTATATTCAGAGAACATCATGAGAAAGGCTGGGCTGGAGGAAGCACAAGCTGGAATCAAGATTGCCAGGAGAAATATCAATAACCTCAAATATGCAGATGACACCACCCTTATGGCAGAAAGTGAAGAGGAACTCAAAAGCCTCTTGATGAAAGTGAAAGAGGAGAGTGAAAAACTTGGCTTAAAACTAAACATTCAGAAAACAAAGATCATGGCATCTGGTCCCATCACTTTGTGGGAAATAGATGGGGAAACAGTGAAAACAGTGTCAGACTGTATTTTTTGTCGGCTCCAAAATCACTGCAGATGGTAATTGTAGCCATGGAATTAAAAGACACTTACTCCTTGGAAGGAAAGTTATGACCAACCTAGATAGCATATTGAAAAGCAGAGACATTACTTTGCCAACAAAGGTCCATCTAGTCAAGGCTATGGTTTTTCCAGTAGTCATGTATGGATGTGAGAGTTGAACTGTGAAGAAGGCTGAGCACTGAAGAATTCATGCTTTTGAACTGTAGTGTTGGAGAAGACTCTTGAGAGTCCCATGAACTGCAAGGAGATCCAACCAGTCCATTCTGAAGGAGATCAGCCCTGGGTGTTCTTTGGAAGGGATGATGCTAAAGCTGAAACTCCAATATTTTGGTCACCTCATGTGAAGAGTTGACTCATTGGAAAAGACTCTGATGCTGGGAGGGATTGGGGGCAGAAGGAGAAGGAGACGACAGGCGATGAGATGGTTGGATGGCATCACCGACTCAATGGACCTGAGTTTGGGTGGACTCTGGGAGTTGGTGATGGACAGGGAGGCCTGGCGTGCTGTGATTCATGGGGTCGCAAAGAGTCGGACACAACTGAGCCACTGAACTGAACTGAACTGAAAGAACAACAATGCTCTCATCAGCTTGTTGATTTCACTTATGAAACAGTCAACTTCTGGGCAAAGGTTCATGGAGTTAGTGTGACAGACTCCTTTAATAATATAATCATTTTATCATGAGTCCTGATGATGAAGGGAATTAGGATATATAACCCATAATATGATACACTTCTCAGTTTGTTACAGCTGTTTTTTACTCCTGTTTGCTTTGGAAATAAAGAAGACCTTTTTGTCAATGATTCAGAAGAACTAGAGGTTAAAATTATAATTTTTATCAGTATACCTCAGGTCTCAGGTAGATGCATGGTGCTCATTCGCTCATTCGCTCATTCGCTCATTCGCTGTGTGGGGCTTTTTGCTGTGGGACTGTAGCCTGTCAGGCTCTCCAGTCCATGCGATTCTCCAGGCAAGAATACTGGAGTGGGCTGCCATTCCCTTCTCCAGGGGATCTTCCCAACGCAGGGATCAAACCGGTGTCTCTTACATCTCCTATATTGGCAGGTGGAGTCTTTACCACTGCGCCACCTGGGAAGCCCCTCAGGTGGATACTGGCTTCAATTAAGAGATTTACGATTTCATTTAAGAGATTTATAAGTTCTCGGTTCAAAATGGTGACCTTAGAGGACCCTGAATGCACCTCCTCCCATAAACACATCAAGTCTACAGCTACATATGAAAAAACATCCTCTGAAAAAAACACAAAACTGGCTGAGCCACTCCTCGAATCCAGGGGAAGGAGAGAAGGTCCACACGGAAGCAGGTGAGAGAGGCTCCGTCACAATCTCACCGCACGGCCACCGGTCCCCCCTTCCCCACCCCCCGGGTGCAGACCCATGACTGCTGACTGAGAAGCGAAGGGAAGGGTCTCAACCCCACCGCAGGCTCTCCCATTTTTAAAAATGGCATCCGCGAGACCCCAAAATATCTAGCGCTGAAAACAAACTGGGCTCGGTCCACAAGCCCCACGAGGCTACAAGTGTGGAGGGTTCCTAAAGGGCTCACGCTGCCCGCACACCCAGGAACTCACCGGCCCCAAAGCCCAGGGCAAAGCGCCAATCCAGGGTGTCCGAACTCAGTGTGGGAGAGCCTCCTTTGGCTGTATGGTTGGCAGGCTTCGGACAGAACAGGCATTCGGGGACCTGCTCTCCGGCGGAGACCGGCAGCAGCCTTCCTCACTGTCCCTGCACCGCTTCCAGGGGCCAGGATCCCCAGATTGACGCTTTTATAGGCGTCTGGCTGCCCCCATCCCTACCGGCTGCCCAGGGCCCACTCCTTGATCTACTGGTTCTGGTGACCAGCAGAGTGTGCAAGCCTGGGTCCCTAGTCGCTGTTTAGTTGCTTCAGTCGTGTCTAGCTCCTTGTCATCCCATGGACTGTAGCCCGCCAGGCTCCTCTGTCCGTGGAATTCCCTAGGCAGGAATACTGGAGTGGGTTGCCAGTTTCTCCTCCAGGGGATCTTCCCCGCGCAGGGATCCAACCCCCATTGTCTGCATCGCAGGCTGTTTACCGCTGAGCCGCTGGGTCCCATGGGAGTGTAGCAATTTGCAAGGTGGCTCTTGGCAGGCTACCACCTGAGGCAGTGCATGGAGGGTAGTCTGAGGCACCCTCTGGTATTTCTGCCAGGGCATCCTCTTTGCTGGTCCTGGAGCTTTGGCCTGAGGAGCAGACACACCTGTAGGGCCCTGTAGATATGTATGTGCTCTTGGGAACCAGAGGCTAGGGCACAGCAGCTTTGCACCCTCCCTCTGCTTCACTACAGCTTGCAGAAATCTTGAGACAGGAGCCATCTATGCTCGTTTGAAGCCCCAGTTGTGGGGATTGCTACCCAGGGGACTCCTTGAAGTAGTGGCCAGTGAGGTATAGGTTTGCAGTCCCATAGGACTATACTTGTGTGTTTATCTTTTTAAAATTGAAGTATAGTTGATTTACAATGTTGACTTACAATTATTGCTGTACAGCAAAGCAACTCAGTTATATAAATATATATATATGCATTTAAAAAATATTCTTTTCCATTATGGTTTATCATAGGATAATGAACATAGCTCCTTGTGTTAGACAGTAGGACCTTGTTGTTTATGCATTAAATACACATATAAAAGCTTATGTCCACTAGCTGCATTCTCCCACCCCATCCCTCTCCCAGCCCCTTCCCTTGGCAACTACCAGTGTGTTCTCTGTCCATGATTGTGTTTCTGTTTCACAGATGGGTTCATCTGTGTTGTATTTTAGATTTCACATGTAAGTGAAATCACATAGTATTTGTCCTTCTGACTTAGTATGATAATCTCTAGTTGCATCCGTGTTGCAGCAAATAGCATTTTTTTTATGGCTGAGTACCAGTCCATCCTAAAGGAGATCAGTCCTGAATGTTCTTTGGAAGGACTGATGCTGAAGATGAAACTCTAATACTTTGGCCACCTGATGAAAAGAGCTGACTCATTTGAAAAGACCCTGATGCTGGGAAAGATTGAAGGCTGGAGGAAAAGGGAATGACAGAGGATGAGATGGATGGCATCATGGACGCGATGGGCATGAGTCTGAGTAGGCTCTGGGAGTTGGTGATGGACAGGGAAGCCTGGTGTGCTGCAGTCCGTGGGGTCACAAAGAGTCAGACACGACTGAGCAACTGAACTGAACTGAGTATTTCATTGTATATATGTACCATCTCTTCTTTATCCATTCTTCTGTTGATGAACATTTACATTGTTTCTATGTCTTGGCTACTATGAATAGTGCTGCTATGAATATAGAGGTGCATATATCTTTTTCAAATTATAATCTTGTCCAGATATGTGCCCTGGAGTGGGATTGCTGGATCATATAGAAATTCTATTTTTAGTTTTCTGAGGAACCTCCATACTATTTTCCATAGTGGTTGCACCAACATATATTCCCACCAGAAGTGTAGGAAGATTCCCTTTTCTCCACATCCTCTCCAACGTTTATTATTTGTAGACTTTTTGATGAGAGCCATCTAACTGGTGTGAGGTGGTATCTCATACTTTCGATTTGCATTTCTCTAATAATTAGCAATGTTGAGCACCTTTTCATATTCCTATAGGCTACCTGTATACTTTCATTCTTTACAAGCTACTGCCTGAAGATCTGGCTTCTTAATCACATACCACAATAGAGAACACTGGAAAAGTCTAAGAAAAATAATCTCCCTCGATTTCACCAGCAGTCATTGACTTTCATTTATGCCATCCTCCAATCTCTGTCCAGTTCAGTTTCAGAATCAGTATTGACTTTATCTTCTTGTATGGTGTTTTTAAAATACAGTAGTTGCTTAACAGTAACAAAAGCACTCTCTTAAGGAGCTATGCATAAGCTCTGCCAAACACAGTGTTAGTTTCTAATGCGAATGTCATGAGTAAACTTACTAATATCATGGGTTACCCTCTTTGTGTTACTTGTGCTCTCCTACAATAGTTCATGGACTGACTTTGTAATCACTGCTTGTCAAAATAGAAATTTTATACTCATCACTTTAATTCTTGCTTACTAAACTTCACAGATAAAGTCAATGGTTCCCCATGGCATATTATTAAGAACAATTAACTTGCCATTTTATTTAAAAGGACAAAGTTCTCATTTCAAAAGCTCTGCATGTGTTTACCATAATCATATAGGAATCTTTCTAAAACTGCTTTTTAATCTTTTGAAGTTTCCCCTCTAACTTTGTCAAGTATAGTATTAATAAATCTCTACAATAATTAATTTTAAGCAAATCTGCTTACTTTTTAAACAAGTTTGGAATGTTTTATTTATGTAAGCATTTTTGTAAATATAAAAAGACATTAGGCATCTTTGAGAATAATATTTATTAAAACTCACCTAATAAATTCTCTGGTGCATGAACTTTGTATTAATACTTGTATAAATGTATACCATCACCTCTTCCATTACCATAAGGTTTAATGATTATGGTCTTAGGGTAACATTAAAGATTTCTTTTAAGTAAGCAGTAGCTTTTTGAGAACATTTAACTTTTTTACTTGGAGGCAGTGTGAGGAATTGGTGACTCTGGTCATTTCCATTGGATTAATTCTAATGTGTATCCTTCCTTAAAGTAAACGAGTTAACCTTATCACTAAACTTTGTTTTGTTCTAAATGGACTTTGTGCTCTTAACTATTTGAATTACAGGATCCACATTATAGCACATAAGGAAACTCAAAATAAGAAAATAATCTTCCATACTCTCACCAGCAATCTTTGACTTTGTCATTTCACCACACTCCAGTCCTTGTCCATATTCATTTTTAAGTAGTTGTAGAATTGTGAACTTCCCAGTCTCTATGGCAGGAATATAGAGAACTTATTTTTCATCAGACCTCTTTGCATCATTCTGCCCAAAGTTCATGAGTACATCTTTTAATTACCTCTTTTTTCTAACCTTGTTTTTACCTAAAGAAATCTATTCCCATTAAGGAAGTTTACCCACCACAGTGTTCACCATTGTTTAACATTCATCTTTCCATCTAGTGGTGTCTCATTTTTCCTGGTCCTGCATCTGATGTCCTGTTTAGATTTTTACCAATTTCCACTCTAATTTTATGTCATCCTTTAAAATCATGTGGTAGAAGAAAATATCCCCTCAAAATTGCTCTGACAAGATATAAATTCAAGAGCTGGTCACCAAAAACCATTTTTTTTTTTTTTTTTTGCATCATAACTCCATTCCTGAAGAATGGAAAACTCAACTGGATGGGACAGAAAATGAAATATTATTAAGTACTATTCTAACTGCTTTTCATATATTTTAACTTTTCAAATATTCACAACCCAATCATGTAAATGATATTATTGATTCCATTTTGTAAATAAGGAGACAAAGGCAGAGAAAGGTTAGATAACTTTCCCAATGAAAGAAATCTGGCTCCAGAGACTGTGGGTTTAATCACTGCACATATTGCCTCTTGAAATTATTAACATTGTCACCTTGTCCTTGATTTCTAACAAATGCATCCCTAGGGCTTAGTTATATTTGAGAATAGCTAAATATACATAAGCAACAGTCACCTTAGAATTTTCTAAAAATCTTGAGCTAAAAAATATGATCAAAGATTACATCTTCAACATTCTAGATTTTAAAAAGAATTTCAGGAAATAGCAAGCGGGTAATTGAAGTATATAGTAGTATTTTTCATTGACTTGTAGTCCTATAACATGGTATAGCAGATAAGGAATTAAACTAAAAGTCAGAAGACCCAGATCTGGTCTTAGCATTGCCCCTAGATCTATGTGTGAGTTTAAATAAGTCACTTTCTTTTTAAGTTCGGGTCTTCATCTGATTAAAAAAAAAAAAAATTGAGTGAAAGTGTATGTTTTTCCCATCTTACTGACTTGTTCTAAAGATGAATGAGACAGTGTGTTGGGAGGGCTCTAAAGTGTATAATGCTACCCCATGAAAGATAGTATCAAATATGGTTAAGAGCAGACACTAGTGTCCTTTTCATATACTTCCTGGCTATATGATCTTGGCCAAGTTCCTTCACCTCTCTAATATTCTATTTCCTCAACTTTAAAAAGTTATAAAAAGGTTTTATAATAGAACTGACTTCCTAGGATTTTTGTCACCTTTTATAACACATGTATAATTTGAATTTCTTCAGATGCAGGTCCTAGGACAAGGATTCAAGTGCAAGTAATTTATTGGAAGATAGGGAGGTGATACAGAGAAGGCCAGGATACAATAAAAGGTGCATTAGCAGATAAATCACCACCCCAGGTTACTGGAACTTAATCCTGCTGAGGAATTCTGAGTCTAAGGAATGGCATAGACAATATAACATATGTGTTCATTTTGCTTCATTAAAATAAGTTCTGTTTACTCATCTTCTGGTTTAATTGATCCTCTCATTTCTCACGTCCAGTTACCAGACCCATCAAATAAATGTTCGTTTGTTTCATATTATGCTTTTCACTTCTAGAATATCTGCCTGTTTCTCTCTTACAGTTTCCATTTCACCGCTGTAATTCTCCAGCTGTTCCCAACTCATCTCTACCTGTCCTGGTTATTATTTCTGCATAATAAATTCCACACTTAGCAGCTGAAAATAATCATTTTAGTTTGCTCATGATTTTATGCTAATTCAGGAAAGGCTCAGCTTTTGTTGTCTCACATGTGGTTCTAGAAAGATATCAGTTGGCACTGCAGTTATAAGAAAGTTCAACTGGACTGGATATCAAGATGGCAACCCATAGCAGACAGGTGATGATGGATGTTACCTGCAAGCTCAGTTAGGGCAACTGACCTGATTTCATATATGTGCCCACTCTAGGATGACAATCTGACAGTAACCAAACTTTTTATGGGGCATTTGGCTTCTGCCAGAGGAAGCATCACAAAAGGAGTGGAGAGAAACTGCAAGATTTTTATTTTGTTTTCTTTTTCTGACATGGCCTCAGTAGTTACATAGGGTCACTTCTACCTTACTCAGTTCTAACTATATGTTTGAAGCAGATAAAAACCTGTCCATATTCAAGGGGAGATGAAATAGAGTTAGTTCTCAATGAAGAGTGTCAAAGAATTTGGGATGGTGTTTTAAAACCCTTGCACCACCCTTATCTCTAAAACTTCGTCCTAAGTATTTTAAAGGCCTTTTCTGCTAAGTCCAATATCTGTGTTATGGAGGGATCTGCTTTAACTGACTCTTTCTTCTCTTGACTATGGGTGACATTGTCTTGCCTCTTCATATATCCTGCAAGTTCGAACTAAATGTCATATACTATGTCTAAAAGGAACAGGAGGGACTTATATAGGTAAAATTACTCTAGGAAATGACACACTCCTCAGAGAAACCACTAGGTTGAGCTGCTGAGTGAATATAATCCATGATTATATGCAATATATACAATAATCTGTGTTGGCTTTTTTTATTGGGTCTAATTCATCACATGTTTTGATGGGGAGATCAGATCTTTCCTGAGCATAGGAAGATGCTGAAGGTTTCTCTCTACTTTATAGGACAACTGCCAGCACTACATATTGCTAGGAAGATTTCTTTGCTTCTAACTTTCTACCTTTCTTCCCTAGACCCAGTTTTCCATTGACTTATGCTTGCAGAAGTTTGCATCCACCTCTCAGCTCCCCTGCTCTGCCCTCAGCCTCCAGCCACCTGGTTCCTTGCACTTGATGAGGGCTCAGTATACCTCTAGGATATACCTCTCAGCTTTCTTTCCCTGGGCCTCACATTTCACACACTGTTGCTGTGCATACAATGGAAGGCCAAAGGGAAAGATTTTATGACTGTGTGCGGACTTGCTTTGTCACTGGGATTTTCAGAAATTGAAGCACTCATTGCCATCTACACATAGGCATTAAAAGTACATTAAAAATTTGGCTCCTATCTATTGGAAGCTTCTCTCACCATGGCCCCAGGGATAATAGCAAGGCAGAGGCATCTGCTCTCCTAAAAAGGGCTAATTTCTTTTTAGAATTTAACTCACTGGAATTGCCTTACATTTTCATCCCTCTGAAAAGTTTCTGAAAGACTATGATTTTATAGTAGCTTATATGATATTTACTTATTAGATCTCTTTCAATGAAACTGAAACATCAGAAACTGATTTTGAATGGGAAAATTTTCCGGGCTGTACATAGCGTGACCCTACTCCTCAATGCTAAGGGTCCGCAATGTGATTCTTCTATGGGGGTTCACTAGAGACTCCACACATTATATAACTTGACAACATATCCCTGGTACAAGGCTATAAATGTCTATGTTTGTTCATCCCAAGTAAACGTGAAATGCTTCCAATCCTTTTTCTTGATTGGGATCGAAAGAAACATTCTTGTCAGGTCAGTAGTTACATAAAATGTGTACAGTGTACTGACATCTTCTAATAAATATATAATAACTGGCATGGTGGCTGTACTTGGGGTTATTACTTTGTTAAGTTTTTGGAAGTGTACCACTACTCACCATGGTCTATCTTGTTTTTTAGGGGCAATATCTGCACTTTATAGTTTTTGAAAATGGCACTAATCTCTGCCAGTCTACCTTGGATGCTTCTGATTTATGACCTTGCATGATGGGATGCAGTTAAAGGGGCTTTCACATGGCCTTTCCCACTCTAATGGATGTTATTCCAAAGGTCAAGGAATCAACAGAAGAGTTGCTTTAGTTGCTAGATATATCCATCGTATTAAGCACATATATTTTCAATAAATAACTAAAGGTAGATCCATAGACCCACTGAACGCACTGTCAGACAGACTTAGGCCATGGCCCTATTTTATACCTGGTCTCAGTTTATACACTTCATGCAACCAAGAGAGTCCTCATAGCATTGATGCATCTCCAAAGCAACCTCTGAGACAAGGCGAATTAGTCACCTTTTGCTGTGCAACAAAATATTAGCGGTTTAAAACAACAGGCATTTATTATCTTCTCTAATTTCTGAGAGTCAAGAATCCAGAAGCATTTTAGCTGTGTGATTCTAGGTTAGGACCTCGCATGAAATTGCAATAAGATTCTGAGTCATCTGAAGCCTTGACCAGAGCTGGGGGTCTTCTGTTTAATAGCTGATTCACAGAGTTGTTGTCAGGAGGTCCCAATTCCCTGACACATAGACCTCTTTGGAGAACTATTTAAGAGTTCACATAAAGTGGCAGCTAGCTTCTTCCAGAACAAGCCATCCAAGAGTGACAACAAGGAGTAACCCATGATGTCTTTTATCCCTACCCACAAAACATCATTTCCACCATATGCTATTGTTTAGAAACAAGTCACTAAGTCCACATAGATTGTCAGAATGTGGCTACATCTTAGAGAAGATAGAGTGTTTGAGGGTTGTGAGCATATTTTAAAACAACTCCAGGAGGATTTGAGTGCAAATAGTTTGCTTGAAAGACAATACTAGGAAACACCAGAAGGAGAGAAGAAAGTGAGACAAAAATAGAGAAGGAAAAAATCCAATAAAGGATTCGTTATCAAATAAATCACCAGTCTAGGCAACTGAAGTGTAACACCACTGGGAAACTTGGAAAAACACATTTCATAGTTTTCCTACCCAAAGTGTAAGAAGAGCAGAGCAAATATGCAATAACTCCCATCAGTCATTGATTGACATGTATCACTTACATTCACAGTTCATTGTCCAAAACCAGTTTCCGGCCAACTTCAAGAAAACCAGGTTGCAAAGAAGCACAACTGTGGCATTTTCCAAGAAGAAGAAAATCATTCACCTGAAACAGAGGGTAGCTGGATATCTACGAACCCAGCTGGTGATGACCACAGCTCTTAAGAATCAAAACTTAACACTGAGAAAAGCAGAGCCTAGAGTTTTTGCCTTAATGAGATATTGGAAAGATAATGACAACAAATGAGGACCCTATGGGCCTGAGGGATAGGAGATGATAAAATATAAACTTTGAGGTCACAGGGCCCCCAGGGAAGACATCAGACAAGGGGGTTTCCCTCTCTGTTACCTTTACCAGTGAGTCAGGGAAGGCTAATCCAACACCTAGAGATTGATTATTGTCATCCTAGGACTCACTACATGTTTTCTATCTGATTAGCCAGCCACATTATCTATTCATACCACTGACTGGTAGGGCCCTTAATCCATAGCTACCTTCACATTGCCTACAAAAGAAGCAATGCCCTAAGCTCTGCTGAGTGTCTTCTGAACCACCCCCATGAGGATGCCCTTTGTCTATAACCAAAGGTGCATCCTTGATAGCTACATAGGCAGTGACATTGTATAAAGAAATGAGGCATTCCCAGTCATTGTACTTAGAAAGGGCCAGATAGGGATGAAAACCATCTCTGTTATTTGCAACCTTTCTCCTAATCACTAAGTCTGGTTAATGACATTCTCCATTTCCCACACCACGCTAGGTATCTGAAAATGTATTATATCAAAGAAATAAGTATATCAAGCTTTAATAATCCCATTCATTTCCATCACTACTGGTTGAGTATCTTTAAATGAAGATCTAGACTTACTGTGATCATTAGACATTTTGTTAACACTTTCCATGAGATTGACATTGCTAATCCCAGTGCCTTATTTAATTCAAATGAAAGAAATTTTATTTTGTCTCAGTCACCCTTTTGAAATTGTTATCTCAAAGGGAAGATAATCTCTTTTTTCCCCACACATGATTTTGTGAGTTTTTAGAGAATTCCTTAGTTTGTCAAACACTTCAAATTTCACATAGCAGTTTTCAACCAAAAAAAAAAATATATATATAGGGGGAATAAATGGTTTAAAACCATTTATTAGCAGTGTTGCCAAATTACACCAACATAGTGAGCATTGGGTTTTCATGGGACAAGATGGATATTACTAGTTTTCCATAATCATCAAAATATAGTAAAAGATAGCATGTTTCTCTAAAATGGGAAAGCGGGAATATTAGCCAGAGATCTGGCAGGTCCAAGGCAGCTTTTTCTCTAATCAAAAAAGAGGTAAATCTTTGAAACAAAGCAGTGGGGTCAGGCAGAAAACAGATGATTTTTAACTCACTACTCCTTGACTTACTTCAGAGTTTTTAGGTTTTGTCCGCCTAAAAGTATAAGCAGGGATTCCCTGGTGGCTCAGATGGTAAAGTGTCTGCCCACAATGCGGGAGAACCAGGTTTGATCCCTGGGTTGGGAAGATCCCCTGGAGAAGGAAATGGCAACCCACTCCAGTACTCTTGCCTAGAAAATTCCATGGATGGAGGAGCCTGGTGGGCTACAGTCCATGGGGTCACAAAGAGTCGGACACCACTGAGTGACTTCACTTCACTTCAAAAGTAGAAGCAGAGTCTGGATCAGTCCCATCTCTCCCTTGGTGATTCTTCACACTATTTTATTTCACTTCTCAGTGTTATTAATCATATTTAGGAATGGTAATTCTGTGTTCTAGTTTATGACAAATAGTATAGACAGAGGAGGTAAAGAAAGTGTGAACGTGTAATATTAACTTTGCTTAATATGGACTTTGCTTTTGTATGCCATTAAATTTATCTTTTATTTATGTTATACTGATAGGCTATCTCTTTTCTCTGTTTCCTGAAAATCTTTCATTATTTGATGATGTGTTTCTAAAGCCCCTGTTGAAAGTATTATAAAGATTCCTTGTATGGGTCAGCTGATTTTTCAAGAAGTTTGCAGTGAGAATGAGAGCAGAGAAATGGGAGATATTGAAAATATATTATAAAGAACACAGCCTGGGCTCTGCCAATCAGAATGGATGTTCCAACTAATAAGAACCCTGGCCACAATTAGTGCATCAGCATCTGTACCAACTATCATTATGCAATTTGAAAACGAGGGTCAACAGGATAAATTGTTAGAATGTAAGAATAATGAGAAGACAAGTGTGTATTTTTTTTACATCTCAACAAAGCTGATACCATGTAGGATTATAAAGTATAGTGAGAAATACTGTAATCCTCATTCTGTGACTATAAAGGAAAAAGAAAACAGTGAAAGAACCTTGGGATAATAAGATACCTGACTGATTTGAATGTAGAAAAATGTCTTATAATTGCTAACATGAAATAATGGTCACCATTTCTAGTTCTCTAAATTTGTTGTAAGATTTGTTTGGTATGCAATGCATAAGCCAGTGAATTCATGTCCCACGTCAGTAATCATTTCTCCATCAGATAACAGGATTTACATAAAGATGAGTTGCCTGTGAAAACTGATTTTAGTTTATTGCTAGCAATAGATAATTCAGTGAGGTCTCCAGCTATGCAGAGGGACCACCCACGATGAAAAGGACTCATTAATGTCCCCTGAACAGTGCACAGGATGCTCAGTAATTCAAAGAAACTATCCAGATTTCAAAATGGAAAAAAACAGGGTGACCAAGGAGAAATAAGATCCACTTTAAAGTTATTTCAGAAGAGTAAATGCCCTACACTTTCCAGTACTCAAAAAGAATCTATAATATTTTCAAGTTTTACTTTGGATGAAAACAGGCCATGAGATTGCAAAGAAAAAATGAACAAGAAATGAAAACGATCACTCAGTGAACCCTGGGCCGTTTAAATTCTTGTTTGAGAAAGTAAAAATTTTTCATTCAACCTTTCATCACTCCCAGTCAGTCTCTAGACGCCTCAATGAGAAGAGAATGAACTTTGTCCAAAAGATCATTTCTCTTCATGAGATTCTGAACAACCAATGCCATACTCTATAGGTCTGCAGGAGACAGAATGTGCATTCTGAGAAAATGTATTTCATTTTCTTTACTACTTCTTAACTTTGATAGCACTCTTTATGGTATTGAACTCTCTACAAACAGGAAACCAACATTTATAACTCTCTTGCCACTTAGGTGTATGTCTATCCAATTAGGATGACCATTTTCTTGAGTTGAATCATTGAACTTTCATAAAGCAAAACATTTACAGAATCATATTATCATAAATCACTGTTTTGTTTTTAAAGACTGTTTTTCACCATAACTCAATAAAAGATACATTTTTCACACAACCCACTAAACATATTCATATGCTTATGCATATTGAAGCAAAACCCTTATTAGCTAATTAGAGTTAGCTAGTATTCTCTGTGGTAGCTGGGACACTCTTATGCTACTATATTTTATGTTTTAATTTTAATTGCTTGTCACTGCCTATTAAACTTACTAAACTGATCTTGTGTGTGCTACGTCACTTCAGTCGTGTCCAACTCTTTGTGACCACGTGGACTGTAGCCCACCAGGCTCCTCTGTCCATGGGATTCTCCAGGCAAGGACACTGAAATGGGTTTCCATGCCCTCCTCCAAGGGATCTTCCCGACCCAGGGATCAAATCCATATCTCATGTCTCCTGCATTGGCAGGCGGGTTTTGTACCACTAGCACCACGTGGGAAGCCCCCCATCTATGGCTTGTGTTCTTCAATTGGAAAACAATGCTGTAAAGATCTTAAGATACTGTCTTGACCTTTGTTTCAAATGAGAAGAAATCCTAAAAAGGGGTTCTTTCCTAAAGATGAGTTCTCTGGACAAAAACTCTCTTTTTTCTAAGGTAATCTACCAAGTCCAATGAGTAGGAATCTGTTTCCAGCACAAGGACATGTCTAATGGAATGCCTTTAAATTATTTCTAAAGCTTGATGGTCAAAGCCCAGAACCTCACAGCATTGCGGGAATACAATACTGCTCTTAAATTCACCATGCAGTTCCCCTTTATTGCTTCCAGAGATGAAACCATGCATTAAATGTAGAAGGACCAAAGGAGGCCAAATGCCTAGAATACGGCCTTGGGGAAGAACAAGGGCCATCTTACAGGCTGTGGGATGCCGCTGTCCTGACACTGTGACATTATTATCAGCATCGCGCTCTGATGTCAGTGTTAAACAGGATGTTACTGTAAGTAGCTGAGGGAAGTCAAAGCCACGCTAAATGATCATGTGTTTCTTTAAGTCTACCCAGACACACTTAGTACGATCTTTATGTTATGCCAAAAAGACATATTTGTAATTTAGAGCATTTTCCTTATGTCCAAAATTGGTTAGCATTTTCTTTCACTTGAATTTGCCTTTGCTTTTTCTAACATTCCACCATGCCCTTATGTCACAAGTTCCCAGGGATGCTTTCTCTGTTTTAACCATATGTAAAGAATATATATATATTCTTTTAAATTACAAATTAAAGTTTTATGGCCCCTAAAGCCCTTTAAGAGGAAAAAACATGCACAGCAGACAACGTTTTTCTTCTCCTTCTGAAGAAAAGGCAACAAAACAGAATGACTAGAAGATTTTTCCTCATTTAAAATACTTATTCTAAGAAAAACATTGTTTTTAAGGTCAGCAAAGGATTTAGAAACATGGCTTACTCAATGTGGTCCATTATCTGGCATTATGCATTATCTGACTATGGATTATATGCTCCTGAAAAGGGAGTAAAGGGATCACTTTTTAGAACCACATTATCTTATTCAGGCTTTTGAAGTATTCATGCATATTGAAGAGAGAGCTTTGGATTCCCAAAGGTTTAATGCACCCATATTAAATAAAGAAGAGAATCTTTTCTTCCTAGTAGGCTTAATGTGGAGAGAAAAAAAGATCATGAGACAAGAAAATTCAATAACACAAGCTACAATGAATTTAACAGGAACATGTCCAGTCATTCCAAACAAATACATTCTGATACACCTTAAAATTCGAATCAGCTGAAAACAGACACGTGAATACCAGAATCATCTGGCTCCACAAACTCTTATGTTTATGTTCTCTTTGGCATAAAATGGGAAAATAAAGAAAAGGCATTTACACAAATGAAGTATAAATGTGCCCTCATCTCTCAACAAGATACAGAAACACACTAGATAATTTTGATTTTTGTTTAAGTCTTTCAGTAGACTACTTCAGTAAGAAATATAGCTTATTTACAATTAAAATGTTTATAAAGAATGGGATATAATTCTGTCAAGTCAACCCAAAGCACATTATAAATAATTACTTATTTAACAAGTAACTTGATAAATATCATTACAAATATCAATATAAAAGAGGATATAAGATAAATATTATATCCTCTTACATCCAAATTTTTATTATGCATTTGATTGAAAGCTACTTGTTATTATAATAACATAAAAATCTTTTAGAAGGATCAGTTCAGTTCAGTCGCTCAGTCGTGTCCAACTCTTTGCGACCCCATGACTGCAGCACACCAGGCCTCCCTGTCCATCACCAACTCCCAGAGAGTACTCAAACTCATGTCCATTACATCAGTGATGTTATCCAACCATCTCATCCTCTGTCTTCCCCTTCTCCTGTCTTCAATCTTTCCCAGCATCAGAGTCTTTTCCAATGAGTCAGCTCTTCACATCAGGTGGCCAAAGTATTGGAGATTCAGCTTCAGCATCAGTCCTTCCAATGAACACCCAGGACTGATCTCCTTTAGGATGGACTGGTTGGATCTCCTTGCAGTCCAAGGGACTCTCAAGAGTCTTCTCCAACACCACAGCTCAAAAGTATTAATTCTTCGGCACTCAGCTTTCTTTATAGTCCAATTCTCACATCCATACAAAGTGAAGTGAAGTCTCTCAGTCGTGTCCAACTCTTTGCGACCCCATGGACTGTAGTCTGTAGACCGTAACCAGGCTCCTCCGTCCATGGGATTTTCCAGGCAAGAACACTGGAGCGGGTTGCCATTTCCTTCTCCAGGACATCTTCCCGACCCAGGAATGGAACCCGGGTCTCCTGCATTGTAGGCTGATGCTTTTACCATCTGAGCCACCAGGGAAGTGCTCACACATCCATACATGACTACTGGAAAAACCAGAGCTTTGACTAGATGTTTTTCTTTTTGTTGGTTTTCTTTTTAGCATAAGATAAGCAATCTCTTGTTAAAGACAGCATTAGCAATTGTAATATTGCTGAGGTTAAATCTTCTCAATAGTAATATTGAGAGTCTTAGAGTTAACTGGATATTGAAAACAAATTTAATTACTTTAGTCTTAAAAGAGACCCTACATCATTTCTCACAAAGACATTGCAAGTCATGTGTGACTTAGTTCCAAATACTATAGGTCTATATGATTAATCTTTGAATGCCAGGCCAAAACTTAGAATTAAAAACCTCCCAACTGCAAACCTTTAGCTTTAATCATTAGCAAATATGTATGATATAAGCTTGATAGAATATCTGAGTTTGCTACTTCTTGTAAAAGCAGTTTTTCAATTATAGAAGTTTTCTCAGTTTCTTAGGCTGCATAGAGCATACTGCTAATTAGCATCATGAAAAGGCATCCTGAGTGGACAGGAAACACTAACATATGTGCGCCGTTTGCCGCAAAGGACTCGTGGTTGAGGAGCTCTGTGCATATTTCCCTGTGGCCTCTAAGAAGATCTATTTGAAATTTAGGCAAGACCAAGTCAGCAGGTATTAAAGTAAAATCTAAAATTTGCTTTTCGTTTGCCTTTCTTTGGTGCAATGCAAGTGGCACCTCAATACAACCGATTGGAAAATTCTGGGAAGATGATAGGAAATGAGCAAAATTACAGTTCATCGCCTGCTTTGGCTAAAAGCTATTTGGGCCCACTGGATTGGGAGAAAAAGGACCCCTTCACACAGCCCAACCTAGAATTCTTGCATTTTGAGACAAAACTCCAGTTAATATAAAATATTGCATCACCTACTTTGTCTCTTCTGTGCACGGGTTCCTTTTAGGAGCGGAAAGAGCTCTAGGGGTATTTGTTTGGCATTCCATTCAATCATTATGCCTCTGACATAGTTTTGGTAATCCAACAAATACATGCCTAGGAATGGCCATTTGGAGAACAAAGTACAATATGGACAGATTCCTATATCGAAAGTCACATTTTCCTGTTAAACCTCAAAATGAAAGTGTCCTAGGATCCAGAATAGGTATGTGTATGCTTAGTCTCTCAGTTGTATCTGACTCTTTGCGACCCCATCAACTGTAGGCTCCTCTGTCCATGGAATTTTTACAGGCAAGAACAATGAAGTGAGTTGCCATTTCCTTCTCCCAGGGAACTTGCCAACCCAGGGATCGAACCTGTATCTCGTGTGTCTCCTGCATTGGCAGGTGGATTCTTTACCACTGAGCCACCTGAGAAGCCTCAGGCAAATACAGAGAACTTTTTCTTAAGCTTCAGACCAAAGGAGAAGCTGCTGTCCTTGCAGCCTGAACCCCACAGGAAGTCAGCAGAGCTCTTACTTAACCCTCAGTGGGTACTGAAGGCTGGAATTTGTTTCTAGGGTCAAGGAAGCTTCGATCTAAACCAGGGATACAGACATTGGTCGGTGTTGGTGGTTTTGCTGATATCACTTATTTTGCTTTGGTTCTTCCTCTTTATTGATTTTTTTCTAATCAGCACTGAGAACTTTCATTTTCCTACATGGGAAGTCAGGTTGTGTCCCAATTAGAAAAAAGTCATAGTTGAAAAATATTACATTATAATAAAAGCATTTCATTCTTCATTGAAAAACATTTACTGAGCACCTAGTATATACTAAAGTAGTGAAATTCACAATGCAAGAGAGTTGAGATGAGCTCAGGAAATGATCAGATACAAGTTCAGCATATGAGAAGGAGCCAGGTTACAGCATGAGACCTGCAGAGTATATATTGCTTCTGATTTGGCCCCAAGAAAGCAGTCTCCTGAAGGAAGCATCTGGAAGCACAGCTTTCTGCAGTAGAGTCTTGACCAGCTCCTTCAGGCTTCCAGAAAGATTATAGGGAAGGGCAGACAATAGAACAATTAACCTCTTCCTATGAGCCTTCTCTTAAAGGTCTCGTAACATCTGGAAGATTTGAGTGACAGCCTAGAAAAGCTGAAACCAAGAAACTCTCTGTATAATATTTTCTCTATTTTACTCCTGTCTACTTTATTCCCTCAAATTATGCTAACAGTCTTTCTTTACTGTCAATTTTAGACTGGACCTGGAGTTTAAAATGCACTGATTTGTGGAAATTGCTTCACTTGTGAATCATTGTTGTATAAGAGAATCAGTGTTTAGAGGGTAGGTTACTGCTTTTACATATAGGAGTTTTGTTGGATTCTGGGAATATGTATAATTAAATCACATGGGTGTCCTGTGTTATTGATATTCTGGAATCTCAAAAAGAATATATGAGAAGCTGGTCATATTATTTAACGAGTACTGCACAACAGAAAACCCCCAAAGAAATTTATCTGCTCACAACTCCGTGGAAGTGATAATTTAAGCAGGCCATGTGGGATGGCTTGTTTCTATTCCGTGCGGTGGCAGCTGGGCTCACTCCTGTGTTCTCCATCAGTTGCAGGGGCTTCAGAGTCTGCCTGCTCCTGGATGGCCTCACTCACAAGGTTAGCAGTGGTTTGGGCTTTCAGCAGAGGTACTTTAATTTTCCCATGTGACCTCTTCATATAGTTAATCCAGACTTCTAACCCAGTGGCCAGATTTCAAGATGTCATGGCCCAATGTACAAATGCTCATCAAGCCTCTGCTTACAGCACGTCTGTTGATGTTTAATGGGACAGAGTAAGTCATGAGGACAACCCCAGAGCCAACTTGGAAAAGGACACACAAGGGCACGTATGATTAGAGACATGACTCGTTGGGGACCATTAGTATAACAATGTGCCACAGTTAGGGCTTCCCCATTGGCTTAGCGCTAAAGAATCCGCCTGCCAATGCAGGAGACTCGGGTTCCATCCCTGGGTCAGGAAGATCCCCTGGAGAAGGAAATGGAAACCCACTCCAGTATTCTTGCCTGGGAAATCCCATGGACGGGGGAGCCTGGCGGGCTATAGTCCAGGGGGTCACAAAGAGTTGAATACGACCGAGCAACTAAACAAGAACAAATGCCACTGTTCTGGTGAGGATAAGCCCTCTTTAGTGGTAACCAAGTATCCATATTGGTTCTGTGCCAAATGATACGGGCTAAACAGAGTCACACGCACTCATTCACATTCACTTGAGTGAGATTCTTTCAGGTAGGGCCAAATAGAATAAGAAGAAATCTTAAAATCTCTCTTTAAGAAGAAATCTTAAAGAAGAAATCTCAAATCTTTGAATTATTGGGGGGCAAAAAGTTCTCCTTAGCTGAGAGAAGGAAGTTCTTTTGTCCTTTTCTATGGAAATAGGAATTATCTTGATAATCAAAGGATTTTGATTGCATTATTTGACTTATAGTATCCATTTCACAATGTTTAATACTGTCTGGTGAGTGCAGCTAGACAGCAAGAAGACTTATTCAAAGTAGAAAATAGAAGAGATGGTAAATTCTTGACTTGCTATGGCCTAAGGGTTAACTTAATATTTTATCTTGATCAACTGCAGAAACTTTCTGGAGGGATTATAAAAGATTTGAGGGTGTGGTGGTTTTGAAATATGTCCACAAATTCTTTGATAGCCCTTCCTTCAACTGATACTTTTATTTTCTTTCTCGAGTTTGGACTCAACATAGTGACTCTCTTGTGACAAACAGTATGTGGCAGAAATGATGATTTGTGACGGACAAGATTAAGACATAAAACATATTTTGACTTTCTCTTCGATCTCTCCTCTTGAATCACACGCTCTGGAGGAAGCAGCAGCCAAGTCATAAGGACACTCAGGAAACTATAGAAAGGTCTATGTGGTGAGAGACTGTAGCATTCAGCTGACCGTTATGTGAGTGACCCTCCTGGAGGCAGACTCCCCAAGCTCACCCACACCTTCAGATGATTCCAGCATCCCCTGATATCTTGAGTGCAATGCCATGAGAAACTCTGAACCAGAACTCCCCAGCTTAGCCATTCCCAGATTCCTATCTCTGTGAAACTGTATGAGGTAATAAATGTTTGTTGTTTTAAGATGCTAAGTTTGGAGATACTTTGGTGGCTCAGATCGTAGAGTCTGCCTGCATTTGGGAGACCTGGGTTCAATCCCTGGGTCAGGAAGATCCCCTGGAGGAGGAAATGGCAAGTAGTCTTGTCTGGAGAATTCCATGGACAGAGGAGCCTGGCGGGCTACAGTCCATGGGTCACAAAGAGTCGACAAAGAGTCAGACACGACTGAGCAACTAACACTTTGTTATACAACAATAGAGTTCAGAGGAGCTGAACCACCTCTATCTTTAATCCCAGATGCACAAAATAATGCATCAAATGTGCTCAGGAAAATTGGGTCTTCCCAGGTGGCCCATTGGTTGGGACTCCAGGCTTCCCATGCAGTGTGGGGTGAGGGTTTGATCCCTGGTTGGGGAACTAAGATCCCACATGCTGTGTGATGTAGCAAAAAATTTTTTTAATTAAAAAAAATTGAAAATAACCCCAGTGATGCATGTGGATCAGAATAAACTGTGAAAAATTCTGAAAGAGATGAACCAGACCACCTGACCTGCCTCTTGAGAAACCTGTATGCAGGTCAGGAAGCAACAGTTAGAAGTGGACATGGAACAACAGACTGGTTCCAAATAAGAAAAGGAGTACGTCAAGGCTATATATTGTCACCCTGCTTATTTAACTTATATGCAGAGTACATCATGAGAAACGCTGGGCTGGAGGAAGAACAAGCTGGAATCAAGATTGCTGGGAGAAATATCAATAACCTCAGATATGCAGATGATACCACCCTTATGGCAGAAAGTGAAGAACTAAAGAGCCTCTGACGAAAGTGAAAGAGGAGAATGAAAAAGTTGGCTTAAAACTCAACATTCAGAAAACTAACATCATGGCATTCAGTCCCATCACTTCATGGCAAATAGATGGGCAAACAGTGGAAACAATGGCTGACTTTATTTTGGGGGGCTCCAAAATCACTGCAGATGGTGATTGCAGCCATGAAATTAAAAGATGCTTGCTCCTTGGAAGGAAAGTTATGACCAACCTAGATAGCATATTCAAAAGCAGAGACGTTACTTTGCCAACAAAGGCCCATCTAGTCAAGGCTGTGGTTTTTCCAGTGGTCATGTATGGATGTGAGAGTCAGACTATAAAGAAAGCTGAGCGCCGAAGAATTGATGCTTTTGAACTGTGGTGTTGGAGAAGACTCTTAGGAGTCCCTTGGATTGCAAGGAGATCCAACCAGTCCATCCTAAAGGAGATCAATCCTGGGTGTTCATTAGAAGGACTGATGTTGAAGCTGAAACTCTAGTACTTTGGCCACTTCAAGTGAAGAGTTGACTCATTGGAAAAGACTCTGATGCTGGGAGGGATTGAGGGCAGGAGAAGGGGACAACAGAGGATGAAATGGCTGGATGGCATCACCGACTCGATGGACATGGGTTTGGGTAAAATCTGGGAGTTGGTGATGGACAGGGAGGCCTGACGTGCTGCAGTTCATGGGGTCGCAAAGAGTTGGACATGACTGAGCGACTGAACTGAACTGATGCATGTAGAACTTGCTGATGTTTACTGACCTCTTTCCCACAAAGAGAGATAGCCTCCCCCTTAACTCATCATAGACTTGACCTTTAACTCCATAGAATTAACATGAGAATGAACACAAAGACAACAATTTTGTCTTCTGGGGAAAGAAACAAAAACTTCTGTGCAACACCTCTCCTGCTTACTTCATCTCAAGGAGGAATCTGAATCTAATGAAAAATACTCTACCACCAAAATAGAGCATGTACTGCTGAATTTCTGAGGGAGAAACCACTAGTTAATGGATCTGTCATGGACAGGTATGGCCAGGTGTAGACCGTCCCCATGAAGCCTACAAGGCGGTAAGCCCAGGATTACTACCACAGAGTAGGGCCACACACCTTTCACTCTTTCTTTCAGCTTTTTTCTCTTCTATCCACAAGTCTGAGAGAAGCTCAGAACTTGTTTTCCTTCAAACAAAACAAAAGCACAAAAACAAAACCACACACAATGGGGGAAGGATGTGAGGAACAAATTAAAGACAGTAACGTTGAAATATACATTACCATATGTAAAATAGATAGCTAGTGGGAAGCTTCACTCCAGTGTTCTTGCCTGGAGAAGCCCAGGGACAGGGGAGCCTGGTGGGCTGCCGTCTATGGGGTCACACAGAGTCAGACATGACTGAAATGACTTAGCAGCAGCAGCAGCAGTGGGAAGCTGTATAGCACAGGGGGCTTAACACCTCAACCCTGGTGCTCTGTGATGACCTAGAGGGCTGAGGTGGAGTGGGCCAGCGAGGTTCAAAAGGGAGGGGATAGATGTATACTTATGGCTGATTCATGTTGTTGTTTGGCAGAAACCAATGCAACATTGTAATGCAACTATCCTCCAATTAAAAATAAATTTTAATGGCTGAGTAATACTCCATTGTGTATATGTACCATAGCTTTCTTATCCATTCATCTGCTGATGGACATCTAGGTTGCTTCCATGTCCTGGCTATTATAAACAGTGCTGCGATGAACATTGGGGTACACGTGTCTCTTTCCCTTCTTGTATCCTCAGTGTGTATGCCCAGCAGTGGGATTGCTGGATCATAAGGCAGTTCTATTTCCAGTTTTTTAAGGAATCTCCACACTGTTCTCCATAGTGGTTGTACTAGTTTGCATTCCCACACAATGGAGTATTACTCAGCCATTAAAAAGAATACATTTGAATCAGTTCTAATGAGGTGGATGAAACTGGAGCCTATTATACAGAGTGAAGTAAGCCAGAAAGAAAAACACCAATACAGTATACTAACACATACATATGGAATTTAGAAAGATGGTAACAATAACCCTGTGTACAAGACAGCAAAAGAGACACTGATGTATAGAACAGTCTTATGGACTCTGTTGGAGAGGGAGAGGGTGGGAAGATTTGGGAGAATGGCATTGAAACATGTATAATATCATGTATGAAACAAATTGCCAGTCCAGGTTCAATGCACAATACAGGATGCTTGGGGCTGGTGCACTGGGACAGCCCAGAGGGATGGTATGGGGAGGGAGGAGGGAGGAGGGTTCAGGATGGGGAACACATGTATACCTGTGGCGGATTCATTTTGATATTTGGCAAAACTAATACAATATTGTAAAATTTTAAAAGAAAATAAAATTTAAAAAGAAAAATAAGTAAAAAAATAAATTAAAAAATTTTTTAAAGTTTAAAAAAAACACACACCAAAAAAATGCTAGCTATCTCTTCATAAAGCCCAACTTATCTATTTCTACTTTAGCTGGATTTCAGAGCAAAAGCCCCAGCCAAGACTTCTTTGACTTCTTTGCTTTTCTGTGCATATATATACATATATACATATGTATATATATGCTTCCCTGGTAGCTTAGCTGGTAAAGAATCCGCCTGCAATGCAGGAGACCCCAGTTCGATTCCTGAGTCGGGAAGTTTCCCTGGCAAAGGGATAGGATACCCACTCCAGTATTCTTGGGCTTTCCTGGTGGCTCAGATGGTAACAAATCCACCTGCAATGTGGGAGACCGGGTTTGATTCCTGGGTTGGGAAGATTCCCTGGAGGAGGCCTTGGCAACCCACTCTAATAGTCTTGCCTGGAGAATCCCCATGGAAAGCAGAGCCTGGCAGGCTACAGTTCATGGGGTCACAAAGAGTCAGATATGACTGAGAGAGTAAGCAAGAGGCTTTCAGAAAAGGAGGCAGAAGCAGGGTTTCAAAGTAGGTTCTAAGTGACCACTGTCTGTTGTTGTTTTTGTTGTACTATACAATTATTTAGTGAAATGGAGGAATCATTTGCTTGACTTAACTGGTGAATCAAGCTAAGAAATGGATTCAATGTCATTAGCCTGGACTATCTGTGAAATTGTCGGTCGAGCTAATGCTCTGTAAAATGTGAGAAAATGCACAATATTCCAAACAGGAATCTGGCACCATAAGATCAGGCAAAATTTCATAGTGTCGAGCTCAAAATAAGGCACATGGGAAATAGAAATTTCATATCCTTTGTCCTGATTTTGTAGTTTCTTACCCAACTCCCATATTTGAAGAGGCAGTTTTGCCTCGGTATAAACTGTGGAACTGGATCGCAGCTGATAAGCTGTGAAATAATTTAACCATTTGGGAAAAAAAAGAATTTTAAAAAGACCCAAAAGTTATCACTGTCATACCAGGTTAACAAAGTCTTCTGTTTGCTGTGAAAAGAACTTTAAAAAGTAAAATTCTGGGCAGTCTAAAGAACTGACTATATATATTAAAACTGTGCATGGAGTGTCTAGTAAATGCCAAATTCATTAAGTAATTATCTCATTTAATTTTCATTTAATATGCCTGTGAGGGTAACACTATTATCATTTCTATCTTACAGATAAGGAGAAGAGGGCTTACAGAATTTAAATGTGTTGGTCATGATCACGAACAGAGGGTCAGGAGGAAAACTGAGACAGGCTGACCCCAGAATGTTCATTCCTAAACAGCTCACTCTAGTGTCTCTAATAGGAAAGAACCCTGAAAATATTGAAGTACTATTAAATACCACCAGCGAATTCTGCTCAAAGATTATGAGCTTTCACTCCTAGAGATACTTAAGATCTGATTATTTCAAAGGAGAAAAACGGAGAATTTTATTTATTATGTCTTTCCTTGGCTACCAGCTTGGTAATATTATAATCTTAAAGTCTATCTGTGTGTCTGTCTGTCTGTCTTCCTCCCTCTTATTCTCACTTTATGGGTTTTGGAAACGTCAGTTCTTTCTCTCTGATTCAAAGCTGTGTATCTAGGAGATATTCTCTGTGTAGCTCAAAACTGTCGCCTTCTTCCACATTCAAAACACAGCCTCAGGTCAAAAGCACAATGCCCTGACCAACAGCTCTCAACATCCTGGAGAAAATCTATATGCTGTACCCATCATTGTTGCCCAGTGAAGCTTTGTAAAATGCTCTCGTTTTACCTGCATCACTGAACAGATGGTTTTGCTGTCCACTTCAACTGTTCTGGCACAAAATCCACAAAGATAGCATTGTGCCAAGCCCTCGGCTTTGGACAGGAATATCAGCGACATCTACTGTTTGACTCTCTGTATTAATTCCCCCTGACTTTAGAACTCTGGCACGGAGCCTAAGGGAGCTAGCCAGACAATCTGAGCATCACTTCACCATGATGAAACAGAAGTGTCACGAATGAAATATCATGAAGATAGTTCTCCCCCGGGCTTTGTGATAATCAGGGAGAGTGGAACAAGGCTGGCTGTCAGCCCCTAGAACAGGTATTGCTTTCTCTCTACCAGGCTCTTGGTTCCTCATGAAAATATTCCCTAGCAGGTCCACTAAGCAACCCTCAGAACATGCCCAGATGCACATGAATCTGCAAGAAACAGAGTTAGCTGATTATTCCAGCATTCTGGATGCAATATCAGAAGCCCATCACCAGTCAACTGCAGGACAGCCCATATATTATAACCTACTCAAGTGTCCATTTTTTTTAATGTATGCTCTAGCTTGGATCAAATAGGATGTGCAAATATTGTTAACTGTTTTGTTTATGATTAAACTAAAAGCTGAACAAGTCTAGCAATTCTAAATTACAATCTGTATATTTAGGAAAACTTCCAATTTCATCACAGTATTAAAATAGCATGGAGAGTATAATATTATCCATATATTTATCGATCAAAGCATAAATATCATGCCAATTGAGGACATATCTAATCACACAGGCAGCATTGAGAACATCTTCATGAGATCTTGGTTCAGAAAGAAGCCACTAGAACAATCCTTCCTTGTCATGCAAATAAAAAGTAGTAATTAGGCATATATTTACAGGGCAAGTTTGTGCAGAAAGGGTGTAAAATGACATTTTTTTAAAAATCAGTTCAGGCTTTCTTGTCTGACAGTTCTAGTAGGCAAAGCTCGTCAGTGGAAAGAATAGACAATAAGCAGAAAAAATCTGACACCTTTTGGGCAAGACCTTGAGAACCCAACCTCTGCTTTCTAAGACTACAAATTAAGGAAACCTGGCAGAACAAACCGGGTTGCCCTCGCTGAGGTCCACTGGCAGAAATGAACTCTAAAGGCCCCCCAGAGAAATGAAACATGTGAGAAAGGGCACTTTGTCCTGCTGACATGGAGCCTCAGGGTTCATCAGCAACGGCTGAGAATTGGAACTGGAAGCCCTCTGGGACCCAACAAGCATATGTGAAGTAGAGGATGTGAAGATGGGAGTTCTTTCACACAAAAGCCACTTATAAGGAGCCATTCTGTTACCCAGTCTTTTTGCAAGACATTGTACCTGCTCTGAAGATCATCACAGTGATGACTGGAATAGGGGAATATCGGACACTGGCGGTTTCTTGTGGTATCTTGGTTAGTTCTCTCAACAACTCAGTAAGATTGACGTACTCCTCATTATTTTCCAGATGAGGAAATCAAGGCAAAGAGAAATTAATCTGTTTACAAGCATAGGAGCAAACGATAAAGCTGAGATTTGGGCCTTGATCTGCATGATACGAAATCTCATACTTTTTCCGAGTTTGAGGTCTTAGAGATGTGGTGTTTCCTGGAGATCACAAATTCTCAAGATGCATTCAGATGAATACAAACCAAAGTGAGTTGATAACTTTGGAACTGAAGCTACCAGAAATTGATGAAAGTAGATGATGAGAATTCAGAGGATAAAGGGAGATGGTAGCATACAAGTCAGCTTAGGTGGGTCAAGTACTGGTTACTGAAAACAGAAGGGCAGGGTCTGTGTGAGAACAAGTGGGGTAAGCAATTAGAATGAATTAATAGATAAAGGTAGACAGGTTTGGCAGAGGGTTTTATAAGTGGACAGTGGGATTTGAAGAGGAATTATTTTTTCTTGATGGTAGAATAATAACTTCCTAAAGAGTTAGGGATTTATTGCCATATTACATTTAATCAGTGCCTTTTTCTGAATTAAATAATCTTATAGATTATACTGCACTGATTTTATACCATTGGGAAATAAGAATCTATATTATTTTGTAAATTAAAATCTCAAAGCACTAAGTTAGAGAACGGGATACTTTAAATTCCCATCACTGTCATGGAAATTAACTTAGTAAGTTTCTTATATTTTATATTAAAATAACAGTCTATTAATATAACGGTATACACAATGGTATACTATGACAGGGCTGTTAATTTCCTTTCCCAAGATCCAGTCTCTGCATTCACCTTTAGTAATAGAAGTCAATTATATAGTTATTGACATACATTACTTCATAAGTTTAAGGTGTACAGCATAATGATTACATACATCATGAAATGACTACAGACTCCAGTTGCATTTGGGCAACCAAGTTACTATTCAGGAGACTGTATTTTGTGTAATTTTTTATGAAAAGGGACAGCTCAAGTCCATAAAATGAAAGTAGAGAACTTGTGTGCCGTCTTAGAAAGTAGAGATTGTCTTTGACTCCTAAGTGTGGCAGAGTAGCAAAATAAAGGGAGACTGGATCCCTGACAATCACCAGGGTCATCAGAGTGACAGCAGCCGGCTCCCTGTAGACTCCTCTGCGAATAAGTTAAGATTCTCCTTGTGTAAGCTTCTACGACTTTAGGTTTTCTCATTTTATTTGGCCAGATCTGATCCTGACCAATATAGAACTAATTAGATTAAATCATCATTGACTTGAGCTGTTGTTAAATGCTAGATAATCTTCAATTAAAATTGTAGGAAATGATAAATAGACAATTCGAGTAATTTAAAATTTATAAATAGAGTTTGTGACTGAGTTTGATCCATGAGTAGCACATATAATAATGATTTGAAAGCTGATCTGAAAAGGATGAGTCAAAATTAGGTAATAATAGATAAAAATTGTCCTGAATTTCTTTCACATTTCAGGTACTTCCCACACAGAGCACAAGCAATAAAGACAACAGAATGTTTGGACTATTTCCTTACTAATTAATGTTCTTACGATAAAAAAAAAATGTTCAAATGCAACAGAAATGTATGAATTAATTTTAATGTCCAGTATTCATTGATTTATCTATTCTTTTTTGTCAAATTATTGAAGAAAACGTGTTATATCTAAAGGTAATATGATTCTTGAATAGAATCCTTATGATAACTTACCATCCATTAAATTAATAATAAAATAAATAGAAAATTATGGAAGAGCCATGAATATCCTTGCTTAAATTTCGTCCCAAAATTTTGCTGCAGTTAGGCTCTGATTTTCTGTTTTATCATGTACGTGGTGTTCTTCAGGTAATTTCACACAGAGGCAGATCTCAGATGCCCTGATCACAGGGTAGGGTACTTCCAGAAGAAGAAGCAAAGGTCACGGGAAAGGCCACAGGACAATGCTAAATGGGATGCCATGCATACTTAAAAAATATGCACATTAATTGGAAGAATGAAAAAATAATAATTACTTAGAGAAAGTAGATAACCAAGCCCCATCTCTGTCAGTGAATGAAGAAGGAAGCTCCAAATAGTAACCTCCTTGGCTCCAAAAAGGAACAAATCCATTTAAACTGTCCCTCTAATCAGAAAGTGTCCTTGGCTTCCTCACTTTATCTTGCTTTATGCTCTATTTTGGAGTGATTTCTCTAACCCCACAATCTCAAATGTCACTTATTTATAGATGAATCCCAAAGGTCCCTCTCCAGATTGCCCACTCCTGCCCTGTTTTCTAGGTCTGAATAATTTATTATAACTTGGATGTCTAACAGATCTCTGCAACCCAAAGACATTAAAAGGAAAAATAAATATTTTCTCCTACTCTTCTCCCAGCTCACACGTTCTCTACCATGGTTACATCATCATCTTTACTGTCCATTTCTATCTACTCTCTCTTATCCCCTCAAGGATTTACCTCTGCAAGATTCCTTTTCTTTATCCCCTCCTTTCAGTTGTCTCTGCTAATGATCAAAATTAGCCACCATCACCCCCATCTCCTACTAAAACCACTGGACGTTCTTCTAACCAGTCTTCATCCCTCCTGTCCCTTCCCCCTTCCACTGAAGACAAGTGATTCCCTAAGACCTAGATCTGACTATACTTAACCTCTCCTTAGAAGCCTTCAGTGACAATCTGTCCCTAACCACCTTTATATTTTCACCTCCTGTCGTTTACTTCCCATGACCTTTACTCCAGCAACATGGAGCAATTCACATTTCTGCAAACGAGATACCCACTGGAGCCAGGCGTGTATGGCTTGCCTGCTGCTCTTTGCCCTGCATGAGACGCTCTCTTTATGTCCCCCCTGTGTTGTTCCTATTACCTGTACGTGTATGTCTTTTTCGTGCTTCTTTGTCAGGATGAATTGTTCTCCTTTGTACTCTAAAATCATTTAGTACACACCCCTATTCAAACACTTATATTTGTATGACACTTAATTTTTTACTTCCCTTTTCACCACTAGACTGTGAGTTCTCTGAAAGAAGACGCCATATTTTACCCATTTTTATATCCTTAATATAGCATACTCTACCTTGTATATGGTAAGTGCTTGATTCTTCCAAGTTGATACAAAAATGTACATACTGTCACATTAACTCTAAGGTTTTTGTTTTATACATTTTTCTTTCTCTCTGAAAATTACCCATCACTTTAGTTTTTTGTGTTTTTTTTCCTCAAAAGGTAATGACTTGAAATAACGAGGGAACCAAACCTGGGAGACACTTGTACTGCTATTACATGTACACAGCACATTCTAAGCGCATCTAGTGCTTAATAACCACCCTAATTATTTATTAAAATTTAACTCTCTTTTCCAGCTAATTAAATTTGAATTTGGTAGAGCTATCCAATTTTGGCAGATAAGCAGCTTTTTTATGAGTATGTGTGTATGTTAAAAGCTGACTGGATACAACATTTGCAGCAGCAGTTTAAATTTCTCTACCTACTTAAATCATGGCAGTATCACCTCTTTAGCACAGGAAGGCTCTCCCAAAGAAACAATGAGACTTAGCCCATTGCCTCTGAAGGGGCAAATCTTAAATAATTTAGAGGCTCGTTATTTTTTGCTTTAATATCCACATACTTATAGATTAAAAGTACCCCTCTTTTAAAAAACAAAAACATAAATATTAAAAGAGTCTATAGCGTGATGTTTGGTCTTCCTAAATAATTTCTCCTACTATGAGTAAGTGATCTAGATGTTACGCCAACAAAGAAATGCAGAACCCTTATTACTTCAAACACCCTCATCTCAGAATGTATCAATACCAAGACAGGACATTCATTTTCTAAGAGACATTTGTCTTCCTCTCTGTTTTGGGATGCAAGTGCTATTTGTGGAGTACACAGGCAGAGGCAGACACGTTTTTATAGATGATGTACAGAGTCTCTGGAACTGCTGATATGATTCTGGAGCTTCGGTCACAAAAATGCCACACTCCAACAAGCGTCAGTCTACTCAACGCACCACTCTTGTAAGGGGACATCCAGATTGGATTGGCACCAAAATTTGATTACAATAGATATATTTTTAAATGGGGCGGTAGGCTGTAATTTTTTAAAACCTTATTTAAGTATTTAATAATAGAATATTTTAAACATACCAAAGAAATACCAAAAAATTGACTTAACAGCCTTCCATATACCTACCACCTATATTTGACAGGTGATATTAAAATTCTTGGGCAAACTCCAAGAGATGGTGCGCGACAGGGAAGCCTGGCATGCTGCAGTCCATGGGGTTGCGAAGAATCAGACAAGACTTGGTGACTGAACAGCAACAATATTTTATCACAATTTACTTTTTTAGGAAATAAAACTATACTGCTAAATCCTAAGTCCCACTCCCTAACCTTTCTCCCTCTCTCTCATTAAGTGATAATACACTAAATAGTCGTATATCTTATTTATGGACGTACCTAAATAATACAAAAGCAAAAGACTTCTTTTAACCAAAGACAATAACAACAAAAAAAGAATGAGTTCATTCAGAATTTGTGAAGCTATACTCTAGAGTCTAGAATGGAACTTGGCAAATTTTTTAGGTAAAAGGCAAGATAGTAAATATTTTAGGTCTCTGTTTCACCTACCCAATTCTGTTTTTGTAGTGTGCAAGCGGCCGCAGAAAATATACGAATGAGCATGACTGTGCTCCCATATAACTTTATTGACACAAACAGAGGGCAAGCTGGATTTGGCCCACGGGCCATTGAATTGTATTAAACAGTTAGCTGAAATACAATTAGGTAGAGAGTGAGTTATTAATAATATTCACTACGGTTCTTGTAATAACTTCTTTGAAAGAAATCAAAACTGCCCCCAGGATCCATTCTCTCCTTCTTTCATACTGATACCATTTTTAGCATATGGTGGACTAGAATAACAGATGGATTTTCCCATATGAGTTTTCCAGACTCATATGTTGCTTGTGGCCATATGACTCAGCTGTGCCCAATGAGCTATAAGTACAAGGTCACGTGGCAGCTTCTGCGAACTTTCCTTAAAAGAAAGTTGGCACATGCCCTTTGGTGCTTTTTTCTTTTACTTCCTGGATCCTGCTGCTGGAGGTGTGGTTGCAGTCATCGGAATTCTGTTTCAGCTCATGAGGACATGAGCCCCACCACAGGAATGGAAGAGCAATGAGTCCAAACAAACCCAGATCTCTGGTGACTTGGCAGAAGGAGCTCTTCTTATTGCCCATCTCAACCAACTTTAATAATATTAATCCAGAGTTATGTGGGATTCTTGTGCATGCTTTATAAGTCGCTTCAGTTATGTATGACTCTGTGCGACCCCATGGACTGTAGCCCCCCAGGGTTCCTCTGTCCATGGGATTCTCCAGGCAAGAATACTGGAGTGGGTTGCCATGGCCCCCTCCAAGGGATCTTCCTGACCCAGGGATCGAACCTGGGTCTCTTATGTCTCCTGCATTGGCAAGCAGGGATTCTTGCAGCCACACCTAATTCCTACTGATACAACGTTCAGGCCTACTCAGCAGGCACTGGGCAGAACCTTCAGATCCACCTAACATCAATATTCTTGTCTAACAGAATGTCCTCTCCTTATCCAAACTCTGCATGGCTCACCTCTGTTCATCATGGAAACTGCTAGGGGAGTTCATGTTTACTTATATTAGAAAGTTAAACAAGGAGGCTTCCCTGGTTAAGGGAAGAAGGCTTCCCCCTAGTGGTTAAGTCTCCAGGTTCCAGTGCAGGGGGTGTGGGTTCAATCCCTGGTCAGGGAGGTAAGATCCCACATGCCTTGTGGTAAAAAAAAAAAAAAAAAAGCAAAATGAAACATAAACAGAAGCAATGCTGTTGGAAGCATTTTGGAAGCAAGTTGGAATTACAATAGAAGCAATATTGTAACAAATTCAATAAAGACTTTTACAAAATGGTCCATATCAAAAAGAAAAATCAGAAAAAAAAGAAAGGTATACAGAATTATACAAAATGTAAAGAGCATGAATCTCCTCTGTACAACTCTTGAAAGCATAGACCTAAAGTGGTAGCAGAGACTTTCTTTTACTGCCCTAATTCTGATTGATACAATACCTATAGCAGTTCATGCAAATGCTAAAAATTTCAATGTGCTTTGTTCTACATGTTTTGTGCCTATTACCCCAGAGAACAGACTCTCCTAGCTACACTAACGAGTGTTGTTTCTACACAGGAGCCACTAAAATGGTGGCTGATGTTATTCGTGCTGCTGTAGTAGAGACTGGAAGCACAGACATGCTCGACTGGGCAAAACCCAGAAACAGTTATCCCAATGCATGAAAAGCAGGTCATCCATACTTTGAACTTAACATATTCTCTCCTAGCTATAACACCCTGGGTTTGAAATAGTTTATTTCACATCTGTTTTCTTTTTCAATGTTTTTTTTTTAATTGTGGTAAAAGTCACATAATATGAAGCATGCTATTTCAACCATATTTAACAATTCAGTGGCACTAAGTACATTCACATTGTACAACTCTTGCCATCATCCATCTTCTGAATTTTTCACCTTCCTAAACTGAAACTCTATCTCCATTAAACACTAAGCCTCCAATCCTCCTCCCCAGTCCCCCACTCACCTTCCAGGGCCACTGGCATCTACCAGCGTGCTTTCTGACTCTATAAATTTGACTATTCTAGGTATCTCATATAAGTGGAATCAAACAGTATTTGTCTGTACCTAATGCAAATTGGGATGCATTTTTAAGGTTAACTTAATATATGTCCTGTAAATATATACACTACTGTGTATAAAATAGAAAATTAATGAGAACCTATGGTATATCACAGGAAAAATAAAAAGTCACATCAGTTTATAAACCACTCAACCTCATCAGATCCTAGATAATGACTGGAGGAGGTAAGTTGCAAAGAGAATTACAATCTCAATTTAAATGCCATTGAAAATAAGAGAAAGATTAGCAGATACAAGTAATATTTCTAACATGGAAAAACTACTGGGGGAAAAGGAATCAGAATGTTAATGTTGCTTATCTCTGACTGGTGAAGTTACAGGTGGTTTATTTCTTCCTTTTTATTTTCTAAATATTCTCCAACAAACATGTATTGCTTTTGAAAACAGAAAAAAATGTATATTTCAAGTTCCTGAAAAAACTCGCGATTTTCTTTATTAAATCAGAGACTTAAAAATATGAGAAAAATCAACATGGCACAGAAATTAAAAGCAAATAATAGACCAACAATTTTCTTTTATCTGCAAGAAAGGAAGGCAACAAAGATGTGGCTACCCAAAGAGCAAATGATTTTCCTTTGGTTTGTTTTAGAGCTCCAATCCAATTAACCTTCCAGTTTCTTATTCTCTGAGCCTTTGAACCTCAGTTTTCTCTTCTGTGAAATTGCACCCAACCCTCAGTACAGAAGATTGATGTGAAAGCACCTGGATTTCCATTTCTAGCAAATGAATAATCAGTTCCAATCATTATAATAGCAGATTTCAAATAATTCATGAAATGCAATGTGGCCACTGAGCAGTCATGTTGAGTGGGGAACAAAGATGAATGGGAAAGTCTCCCTTGCACCCAACGATGTCACAACTGAGTTGGGAGAATTAGAAATTTACCTGAATTGTTTCTGTGCAATGTTCCTCATCACAGAGGAACAGAGTGCAATGGAGTTCAGAGGCAGATTAAGAACAGTTTTTCAGGACAGAGTATTCCAGTGTAAAGATGTAAAGAAACACTCTGGCAAGGGAAGTAAAAATGCTGAATTCTAGAGTTGGCTGTGCTGGTAGCAATGTGGCACAGGACAGGGTTACAAACCCTAAGTTTCAGATTCATCATTTTTCCAATTAGAAGGATTTTCCCAGATGATCTCTAAGATAACTTCTGCTTTTATAACAAACACTTATATAGTGTTTTATGTGAGAACCAACCTTCATAACTACAGATAAAAATTGTGCATGTGTGATATAGTATAAGGGTATACGTATGTTTAATCCTCATAAACATGAGGATACAAATAGAATGATGATTGTTCCCATTTTTCAGCTGAGGAACTGAAGCACAGATAGTGAAGGTAAGTTGCCTAAATCCTAAAGTCACATAACTGGAATGCAAATCTAGGTAGTCTTGAGGCAGTACTGTTTGAGTGAAGCCTTGAAAGAGTTTTAGGGTTATTTTTTTAATAACAAAAAAGAAATGAGTTTCATGGAAACTCACCATGAACAAAGGCAGAGAAGTGGGGGAACAAGAGAGATTTAGGGAAGCAGCATGCAGTCCTGGAAAGGGTGACCTTTGTATCTAAATACTAGAGTTGGAATATTTATTCATTTTATGATAGTGATAAAATTACATAGATGCTCTAAGCTTTAATTATCTGTAAAATAAGGATAATAATATGTTCCCTGTAGGGTTGAAATGAAAATCAAATAAGATAATACATGTAAAATGCTAAACACGGTGACAGGCACACAATGGGTACCTAATACGTGGGAGCTATTACTACAAATGAATAGCCTAGTTTGGGCAAAGCATGTCAGGATAAGGTGAGAACTGGACAATAGCTGGCTACAAAGGTACAACTTGGGAAGATTCTGAATGCCTGAACAAGTTTAGATTTTTTAATCGAGTTACGTAAAGTTTGCAAGGAGGGAATTTTTGTATGTTGACAGCCAATATTAAACTTGAGTTTCCTGAGCATTCACCTGATGGTAGGAGGAATATGATACTGAGGGGATCCTGGGCTAAATAATAAAGATATATGGAAAATAATCTACATCCATTTACAAGGATACTGGCTCTGACTTCCCAGTGTATGGGATTGTTGAATTTTCAGGGTAGAAATATATTATTATATTTTAGAAGTGTCAATTTCTTAAGGGCTAAAAGTATAGAAAAATATTATTAAATAGAAAATACCTGAACTGCCTTTATTCATTTATCATCCAAAGTTCAATGTCCAATCTAGTGACTTCTCACTTTGAGCAAATGAATATGTGACAGAAAGAAAACATAAACTAAATAAAAAGAAATAAGTCATAATTCAACCTACTTGGACAGTTACAGATTAAAAATGAATGTGAGGACTTCCCTGATGATCCAGTGGTTAAGACCTCGCCTTCCGATGCAGGGGATGCAGGCTTGATCCCTGGTCGGGGACCTAAGATCCCACTTGCCTCATGAGATCTTTTTTGGCCAAAAAAGCCAAAAAACATAAAACACTGCTACCAGAAGCAATAGTGTAACAAATTCAACAAAGACTTTGAAAATGGTTCACGTTAAAAAAAAAGAAAGAATGACTGTGGAATCGGTCAATTTCACCAAAAACTAATCCATGCATTTATTGAAAATAGATCATATACCTTACACTTTGCTAAAGGCTTCATGTGTTTATTTCGATGAATCCCTAAAGCATACTCACAGTTAAGTATTTTATTATTGCCATTTTTTAAGTGAGAAAACTGAGATTCAGAGACATTAGTTTGCACAAGTACAGAGAGATATTAAGTGACTTGAACCTGAATTGACAACCGAGATCTGCTGCTCTTTTATTTACTGCAGCTGATACCAGCACCTTCGCTCACACTTTCACCCACATCTCAAGCACCTGGCACTATTGCAACACTAACACTCCCACTATGACCATTATGACTTCCTCCACCTCTATTACCACTATCATGACTACAACCACCACCACCAAATCACCACGAGTACCAACACCATCCCCGTCACCACGACAACCACCATCACAGTCACTAGCACCGCCACTACCAACACCTACTTCCATATCACCATGGCCACAACCATCGTGGGCGACGCCAGCACAGTTAATCACCACCACCGTCATCACGACCACCACCACTCCCACCATCTCCATCATACTAACAACAATCGCCATCCAATCATCGCCCCTATTGCCACTATCACCAGGGTAACCATCTCTGCCCCCACCACCCCTGTTTCCTCGACACCGTTACCCCCACAGTCACCAGCATCAGAAGCCTCATCCCCAACACCAACACTGATTCCAAACATCCCCACCACCAACACTCCCTCCTGCCTCCAAGGAAGACTAGCTGCTTTAAAACCAAATATCCTCCCACGGAAAAATGACGGATGTCCATAATATCTCCCAAGAGTAAATTTCTTTCCCAGCTTCCTCCTACACAAGAGTCATGTCTTCAGCAAAAACACCCCTCTCCCAGAACATTGACCTCAGTATTTCTACTACAGATAGTTGCTAAAATATTTTTAAGATCAAGAAAACCAGAATTAGTTCTATTCTCCATGGTCCTGCAGTAATGTATTTTATAGCATAAAAATATTTCTAAGTTTTGAAAGAGTGAAGTTCATAAATGACGTGCATATTTGAAGGGAATGTTTCTAAAGCTTATTACTTAAAGGATAATCCATAAACCAGCATGTGGGCAGGGAAGCTTGTTAGAAATTCAGAATCTCAAGCCCCACCCCATGTGATAAATCAGAATCTGCATTTTAACAAGATCCCCAGGTGATCTGTGCCACCTTAAAATTTGAGAATCACTACCCTAAATTTCATAATTCTGCCACTCCGCATAAAACAGTGGGTGACTTTTGTCCATTTTTTTAAAGAGCTCAACACATCCTCATTAGAAACATAAAAATATTTATTTTTAAATAATAGCATAAAAATAAGTAATAGTATAGAGCTGCTTTCAAGTAGCTAAGAATCTAGCCAGCTGATCACTGAGTGATGAAAATAAAAACTGATATTCTTTCTTAGAGGAAGGCACACTTCAATACGTAGGAGAAATTTTGAGTTATGGAAAAAAAGAATATTAGAAAAGGGTTAAAAAAAAACAAAGTAAAATATGAGCAGAAATAAACAATAACAGACAGAAAGATCCTTTAAATAGAACAGGAATAAAGAGGACATGGAAAAATGCTGCCCCCCTTTGAAGTAGAAAAAACAAGGCCGGTAAATGGTGATGCTCAAGTGACAGAGGTTTAATGAGATTCTGAAGATGTGATTTTCACTCCCCCCACTAATATATATGTATATAGTAATCAGTTTAGTACTCTGTAGTCAATTTTTATAAAAGATAGCCTCGGTGACAAGGGTAGTTTAAGAATCACCCCAGAGATGAATCACCTGATATCTCATGGTCCTCTCTTTGAGTCCCTGTTCTTCCTCATGGTGCCGTCTCTTTATACTAAAAAACGCCTTTCTCTTTTCAGTTTCCACCTTTGAAACATGTGTGTTCCCTTGTCATCATCTTCCTCTCTGAGTAATATACTTGATTAAAAACAATTTCGGAAGTATTTATAGATGCCTACCAGGGACCCATTCTCCTATCATTTAAAATCAGAGTATTTTAGGATATTGGAGAGACCCACCTGATGCAAAGGAGTCCTGTTTCCCTTATAAACTGTGTCCCTTAGGAACTAATGCCTCTGTTCTCTTTCTCCATCTCCTCCAGCCAGCCAGGGTAGATGCGAGTGGGGCAGCAAATTCCAAATTTTATCAAAATATTTTCATACATTTAAAGTCTCAATTTTAGCAACAGGGTCCACTATTTCTCTATTCTTATTTTGCTTTAAAAATATCTCTTCTCAGTGTTTTATGCTGATTCCATTTTTTTCTATCCTTTAAGTGCCCCGTCATGCAAATTATCATCAAAATAACATTTTTGCTTAAGCTACGAACTGGAAAGAATCTGTTGTAAATGTCTAAACACAATATCCAAAGAAAAGTTGTCTGGACAATATATTCTATTGTAACATGATTTTATTTATGTATGTTTACCATATAATTTAAAATGTCACCTCTTATTTAAACTTAAAGAAAGGAAAACTCTATTTCTGGGGGCACGTATAGGCTTTGTGTTTGCAACACTCACCCACCCACATCAGAGTCTGTTAGAGCCAGAGTATTAGATTTCAGGGTGACGATAACTAGTAAAAACAAATCTCTTCCCAGGCAGAATTAATCCCCTCTTTTCTGAGCTCCCAGGGCAGTGGAACATAGTTCTGCTACAGATCTTTGAATTATTATTAATTGTTTAAATGGTCTGACCCCTCTATTAGAGGGGTCACAGGACTATATCCTGTGCCTAGAAGGCAACAATCTACTCTAATTCAGATGGCTAGGTGTTCAGTTTGGAGTTGGCTGAAACATTATTTTTGGGAAAAAAAATTCTGTCATTTAAAAATATGTGAATCTGTACAGAATTTCCTATTAAGATGATCTTACAAATATATAAAATATACATATATATATTTAAAATATATATCTATATCTGTGCTGAACAGTTACTGAATTAAGGCCAGTCAAATATATATTAAGCCAGTCAAATGCATATATAAGCCAGTCTAACATATTAGACTGCCTATGTTAGAATCCAGGCTCCATGGTCAAACCATTAAATATCAGCATCTGCATCTCTCTACAAATGAGAATAATAACCATACGCACTTCCCAGAGTTAAAATGAGAATGCACTGAGAGCTTAGCATACAGCAGGTGATTGGTGTTCATTAAAGCAAATTCAATAAAGCTATTGATTTTTCATCAGAAAATATAAAACCAAGAATCATAGATATTAAAGGTAAATTTTGCTTTAGTTTTGAGGGAAGTTGTATATTCTCTTGCATTTTAGCACTCTGTCAACATATCCAGAGACAATCCAAGCCAAAAGTCTAGCACCATGCTAGGGTTCACTCCTAATTTAACTTCATACGGACCAGCCCCAAAATACCAAAAATTACTGCTCCCTGTCCCACTTAGGGCAAGTCAAATACTTCCCGTTTGCCAGGTTCCTGATCACAAATTAAATACAATTAAATCACAGAGAGTCCTTTACATGTATACACACACACACAATTGCAAAAAGAATATATTCCAGATCCTAGTGTTACTTATTTTCATTTAACAAGGACTGAAGCAACACCGTATGAGGATTTTACCGGGGAGCTCAACATGGCCAGCTCTGTCTTGCTCACATCGCAGCTCAAGGTACCCGTGCCTGCCTGTCGGTGCTCTGCCTCTGATCTTCCTAGTATTGTCAGTACCTGGAATCAACAACTTAACTTCTTATTTTGTTGATTATATAGCTCTAGCCTCCCATAAGAACATAAACATTTTGAACTCAAGTATTCATTATTTATCAAATGAATTAATAAATATATGCATGCATCATTTGCCTCTGCAGTTTTCCTCCTGGATTCTGAATTTCTCTGCAGAATTCTCACTAGAAACTAGGAAATAGCTGGATATTTCCCAACTTTAGCAGACATGGGGCAAGAAGTTTCCACTGCCACTTAATGGTGTATGTCCCCACCATCTCCTCCTAACGGGAGCTATTCATTCATAAAGTTAACAGTTAACCCAAGTAAGGTTTGTGTAACTACAATCTGGAAAGACACTTCCTAGTTTAAGTGAAATTTGTTTTTTCTCTGCCAGGAGACTCAACTGTGTCTGCAGAGCAACACAACTGTGCTATACCCTTTGAAAGATGAAGAGGGAAGAGACACAAGTGCATTGTCTCCTATTTCCGGAAAAGACACAGAAAATCAAAGCCGGAGACTACCCTACCCGAGAGAGAGCTTGATCTATCAGGTGGAAGTTCAAATTGTTTTAAAAAGAAAATATTTCCTTTTCATTAAGGTGAATTATTCTTCTCTCTGTCATGATGAGGTCTATAAAGCTGTGAAGGGTAATTATATAAAGGATAATTACCAGCTGTTGTCTATTTGGAAGGAGACGTAAAAGAGGAAGAAACAGACATCCTCAAATAGATTGTGGGTTCCTTGAGGGTAAGGGCTACATATCGTATTTTTGGGGTTCCCCCATGGGTAGATAGGCCAGTGTGTCATGACATAAGGTAATATTGAATATGCAGTGAATTGTGTGTCGAGGGATTGGGTTGTATTTCAAGGTAAGGAAAAATTTGTTGTTTGGGGTGTTAAACTAGGAATTGGGTTCCTGAGAGAGGCCAGAAATCTTTTCTCTAAATTTCTTTTCAAAAAAGAATAAACTCAAATGCAGCTATCCTGATAAGTGATTTTTCTTCCAAATATAACAAAATGCATACATTTTTATATGCGTGACTTTTCTCAGTCCCTCCAAAATGTGACCTTCCCTTACATAATCATATTTAACAAGAACAAGCTTTAGTAGAGTTAGTTTTTAATAAAAGGCAATCTTCCTTTCACTCACAGCAATTCAAAAATTTCATGATTTTATGGAAAAGTCAGTGGAGTCTAAAACCATAAATGGCATTAAAGTGATACAGCCAGAATCCTGGTTTTGCGGAAGAGAAACCTTGTTCTGAAGACACAAGGTTGAGAGGTCACTCGGCTCTCTATCTTTTTTTAAAAAAGAGGAAAGGGGACAGAAGGAAAGGGGCAAAGTCTCGTAAAGACAGAGAATTTAAAAGTCACAGGCAATCGGAGAAAACTTCAGAAATGTTTATCACATTTTAAGATGCTTATTTCTTGAATGCCCTTTTGATTAACTAATTTTATTTGAAAGCTTATTTGCAAATATACAATATTCCATTTGAAGTGTGGCTTATTATAAACAAGTATCTTAAGATAATTTTGATTGTGAGAAAAAGAAATATACTTTACTTTGTATCTTTGTACAGACACAAGTTTCTTGCTCACACCTGTCACAGGAGATGAGCTCTGTATTTTCTATTCTACTTCATTTTTTAAATGTAGCTTGTGCCTCCTAAATTGGTTTCAGAACCCTATAACGGCCTCACGGTATTTCTAAAAACACTGCCGAGTCCCCTTATCAGACCATCCCCAGGTTAACACCCACCCTCCAAGGGTCTACAGCACTGTATCTACTTTAGAAAATATTTTGACAGTGTTCAGACAGCAATAGAGTTAAATCTCTGTAAACGCCAAGTGCTTCTAACAGGTGCAACTCCCTTTAGCACTCAATAAATGTCTGTGTCCGACGGTCAATTTTATCCTCTTGAGAGGCCAGAGAGCCTCATCTTTGATCCCACTTCTCCTATTTCGTCTTCCCTGAAATTTACCTACAGAGAACTCTCTTATTTTCCTCCAATATTGTCTCTAATTACAATCAGCACCTGAATTCATCTGGGTCCCTTATGCTTATACCACACACAGTTGGACTTATTTTATAAAACACTCATGCCATTTTCTCACTAATTCTTAGACTTCTGTTTTGTCTAAGTTACAGTTAAGGGTCTTAGACACCTTTAGTAGCTTTATAGAACCAAGCACCATCCTGCTCAGAATACCAGTTGCCAGTCGGTGATAATGGATGCCCGAGGATAAGCCTACAACAGAAGAATCTCCCTGTGCTTGCTTGGTAACACTATGCTGAGGACCGCAACACCCTCCGCTTAGCAGAAACTCTTCCTGATTCAATGTTGTTGCCACGATTTGGGCTACAATAGGGAAATGCTCAGTGCTTGGCCCCCAGAAGTTGACCATAAGGGATACTCAGACAACTTTAATAATTTTCTGTTTGTTTGCACTGGCAGAGGGTAATGAATGTTATGTAAGAGACGTGTCAAAGGAGGGCATGGTCAGGTAGGTGTTGGCTGGTCAGCCCCAGATGGTTAGCGGGGGGCTATTGAACCCAGGAAAAAGTCAAAGCACAGAGGGAATATTCATATCTACACCCAGAATTCAGATTTCTTGTACAGGTCTTGTTTGTATTATTGTGTGTGTGTGTGTGTGTGTGTGTGTGTGTTCCTTTGCAAGATTCCTCTCCCAGTGGTCCAGCTACCTTTCCTAGTCATATTCTTTACTGGTAAATACATCATTCCCACTTAGATCCTCAGAATGAAGGGACTGTGGGATAGTCCCCTGCACTGGGGTGGTGCTGTAGGGTTTGAATGCATGATGAGTCACACACAGCCCTCTGGGTCACCAGACTGGAGGTGGCAGCGTGAAGTGGGGTGGGTTATGGAGCAGAGAAGGAGCCTGGAGAAACAAAACCCCTAATAAGGTCTGCCTTACCCCTAATGAACCCCTAATAAATCTGTCCCTGGACTCTCTCTTCCCCCTGAAAACCCCCAATCAAATGAATTTGGGGTGCCCGAAGTCCCCCCGGAGGGTGGGAAATGGGAGTTCAAATTAGGACAGAAACACACGCACCTTTTGCCTATAGTGTAATCTCTCCAGGGAAGGGATGAGAGAACAGATGGGCGCAGGTTGCAGTCCCATTCACAGGGTACCGCTGACGCCTGAGTGCTTGGGAGCAACTCGTACTGTCCCGGAAAGTGTGCTGTGTTGCTGTCTGGCTTTCTTCCGTCCTATTTGGTTGCTGTTGCCGTTAGTTCTTTTGCTGAGTGCAGTAATGTTGGTAACTTGGACGGTCCACGGCCACTTCGATGTCCCGGGACACGGCGGGATGTTGCTTTCTTAGCCCAAAGTCTCTTGAACAGAGTTAGGAGGGGAAAAAAAGTATCCACGGCTTCCTTGCTCTATCCAGCGGTGGGCAAAAGGATGCTGAGGGCTGTGCGTCCTTGGAACCAACTTGCCCACCTCCCAGAGCGCTCCCGCCAGCCGGAGTAGTGCCCAGCCTGGAATCGGGTTGTCCCAGGCTCTTCCTGGCATCAGAGGCTTTGGGAGTGGCGGGGGGTGGGGGGAGAGAGGCACTCGAGACCCCGGTCTTCCTCACTTCCTCACTCCGGGTAAGCCACTGTGCCCACCAGCAGCCCCCCGTATGAAGGGCGCTTTTTTTCCTCGAATCCAGCCTGCGCTTTCAGCTCTGCACAGCTGCCCCAGTCTGAATGCTCTGCCCGCACTTTCCGGACCCCCACGGCCTCTCTCCTTACCCCAGCTCCTTCCCCGGCTTCCTCTCAGAACCCCAGTGCCTAGCCCACCGTCTCCCCACCCACCTCCATCTCACTTTCACCACCTCGCCCACTAGGGACCCTCTGTCCGCAGGCTCCCAGGTGGTGCTGTCCCCCGAGCAGTGGCTGAAGGAGCTAGGGTGGCACGATCTCCAGGGGTGGGTTCTTTTGGAAACTCGCCCCTGCGGAATTGGCATCCTCTGGGGGAGGGGGACAAGGCTCCCCAAAAGCTACCTCCGTCCCCCAGCCCAGACTGTTGCCCCCTCCCAAAGGTCTAACTCGGGTCCCTCTCAGGCTCCTCGTGTTTACTCCGCCTTTCACTCCGGGGGGCTCGTGGGGTGAGCCCCCCGCCGGGACTCCAGTAAGGCTGCGGCGGCTGGCCCAGCCCCACTAGCGGACCAGGGGGGCAGGGGGATGTTGCGGAGGCGTTGGGAGCTCTCCTGCTCCCCCTCCCTTTCCGGGGACAGGAGCGGGCTGACGGGGGCGGGAGGGTTCGGGGACAGGGAGGGGGCTGGCGCTCATCAATTCCGCTGCCACCTCCTCTGCTTCCACGGGGGGGTGGAGGGGGACGTGGAGGCGGGCCGGGTAGGGCGGGGGAGCGGGCAGGAGAAGACTTAAGTCGGGAGAAGTTTGCGCCCAGCTCACTGCTGGAAGGGAAGGCGCCGGGAAGGTGAGCCTCCTGGACTTTGGGGAGGTTGGAATCAAGCACGGGGATAAGGCAGTTTGCCTCTTAGCCTATAATACAAGCTGGGGTTAGGGGTAAACTCTCACTTAAAGCAGAATTAAAGTGTCAGGAAATCAGGAGAGGGACGAGACAGAGAGCGCTCGGGACTAACGTAGTTTTCTCTCCACTAGGACGGCCAGCCCCCCAGGCTCTGGGTGGGCTGCGCCGCGCCGCTTTCGGACCTTCCTGGGTCGGAGAGGTGCTCACGCACCGTCCGCACCGCACCCAGCTGCAGCCGGCCGTCTCCTGCTCAGGAGATGCCCGCTGGAGCCTGAGTTCCTGAGCCTCTGGAGCCACCACCTGCGAACGCCCTTGGCTTTACTGAGCCACCATGGAGGACAACTCAGAGAAAATACTCCAGGTAAGGAGGGTCTTGGAATGAGAGGGATTTATTCCAAGCTCTGGGATGTTCCGGGGTATGGTGGAGATGCACTAGGTACCTGGGGTTTTGATTCCAAAACTGCAGTTTGATTGCGATGTTTGAGGGTCTGATTAGGGTCGGCTTAGTCTCAGTCGCCTCTCCTTACTCTTGATTAAAGGAAAGCTAGTTGTCCTGGGAAGGTGCTGAAACTCAGGGTGTCATGTTGAAGAGTCCTCTGATTGTGTGTGAGTTTTACTCTGCTGTTAATATCAATTTCCCTTAAAAGTTTCATTCTTCAGCTTCCTAAGTCTGAAAAATTACCCAATGAGGGCTGAATTTTGTGGATTTTTTCTAAGAGGTGTTTATTAACTAAGAAACAGATGATACTGGCATCTACATGCTGTGTCTTGGTTGTTCTCGATATTGGTAATGAGCCCAGTGGTCAATGGAGTTACTTGTTAAGTCATGTTTAACAGAGAATTATTTTCAACAATCATTTATGCATAGCAGCCATTCTTCACACCTATTAGGAAAAATATGTTGTGTGCATAGTTTCCAAAAGGGTACTCTTTCTTTCATGACGCTTTTTCTAAGGCCGGGTGAAAGACTTCAAGAAAAGCTCTAACATATTAGTTCTATCTTCCTGAAACATTCATTTTCCTTGTGGTCCAAGGAAATCCAGTCAAAGTCAAAAATTAACAATCCAGTTAGCTTTTTAACCCATTTTTCAGGCTATATTTTGCAGAACTGTCTAATAAAATTTCCATCTGAAAGCTTTAACCTAATATTACATAGTACATGCAAGACTAGAAGGCAGGGTTCCATCGCCGATCATCAGGAGACCCTGACTGCCATAGTTAACCTGAACCAAATCATCTATTCGAGGTTATTTGTTGCATTATTGGGTGATGGAAAGTGAAATGTTCAAAATAAACCTAAGTGTGGCCACGTAGTTTCTGAAGCTAATCTTTAGAAAGCAGAGTGTCTAAGTTTGAGTGTATCTTAAATGGTAATAGAAAAACAAATGGTCCATATATTTGGGCAACCTTCACTTACTATTAGAGACAATGGTAGGAATGGTTTTAGTGTTGTGGGATTTTAGTGGTTTTAGTGTTGTAGGAATGGCTTTAGTGTTGTGGGATTTATAAAGTATCATTTGTAATAGCATGTTGGTAGCCTAGTCTGTGTCCAGTTGGAACCCAGCTTTAAAAGGTCAGAACTGCTGGTTTTCTATGCTGGCATTATGAGAGGGTCTAAGGTGATTAGCTTTGCAAAACAGCTTTGCAGTTGAAGTCAGTATTCTCAGTGGGCACTCATTTCTACTCAGTATTTTAACATAAGTCAAAACAACCATTGGTCGGGATTTGCTTTGGTTCCATGCCTCTAATCTACAGTTAATTTCAGAAACTACAGCCACAAGAATAATAGTCAATCCTTGTAAAGTACTCTAAGGTTATTTATTGACCATACCGACATACCCAATATGGTAAACATGAAATTCTTATTATGACTTATTCATAAGAACACATAAATAATCTTAGAGTTGTTTTGTTTCATGATGCTCGAAGTTGAAGAAAACTCTATTCTTAGTGAACTTCTCAGATTCTTTCAATGTTGACATGAATGAAAATATTATCTACTGCTGGTTTTTATTAGAGTAAAAATGAAATGGAAATAAGAGACTGGTGATGTGTTCAATGATAACCTAAACCAGTGTTCTCAACTCAGGCTGCAAATTAGAATCAATGGGAGAACTTTCAAAAAAAAAAAAGGATGCCCAGACCCTACCTCAAACCAATTAAATCAGATTATCTGATGAGGGGGTTTACATTGTGATGGCTTCTTTAACGTGATTGTATGTGCAGCCATGGTTGGGAACCACTGACTGAGGTGGTTCCCGTCGGGTTTGGTCGAGTCGGGTTATGTAGGAGAGTCTTGGAACATAAATGCCATATGCTCTATTGTGGGTCTAATTTTATTTTTAATATTTATAACCTGATATCCAAAATAGAAGTAATATATATTTTCTCCACCATTGATCATAGATGTTTAAACCATAATGGTTTCTGGTAAAAAAAAATATGTTCTTTTTTTTCTAAAAAACAAGCTATTGAGTCTGAAGCTTATCTGACTGTCCAGAAAATGGTTTAATAAATTAATTCTAGCTTTAAGAGCTACTGGAAACAATGTTTTACCAAATACAGAATTTGATCTCGTTTTTACTAAGATCTATATGATGTGTAATATGCAAATATGTACCCTTTTGAAGGCAGAAAAGAAGAAAATAGTACCACGTTTCTCGGCACACCAAATAGCATAACCCGGGTGCCGACTACAGTCTAGTATTTTCACATAAATTATTTTCTTTAAAGCTTACAATAGCCTTGTGAGGTACCAGGTTTTCTTTTGATTTTACCTATAAGGAAATTAACCCATTAGGTTAATGAACTTGTTCAAAGCCACAAACTGAATAAATCTAATATGTGTTTGAACCCTGGTCTTCTTCTAAGTTCAGTGCTGTTATGAAATATAGTTAATACATATATTTATATATGTACATCTATTTAATTTAAAGACAGCATTTTTCACAAAGCAGTATTAAGAACACAGATTCTGACAGGGCTCTCCTTGAGTTTCATGCCTGACTCTACCATCTTCTAGAAGAATCTGTATGGTTTGCGGCAAATTATATAACCTTTGCGTATCTTAATTCTCTTCATGAAATCAGGTTTTTCTAATGAGAATTAAATGAATTAATGTTGTAAATCACTTTGAGTAGGTGCCTGGTACATAGTAGGTTCTATGTAAGTGCTATGTTTTTTAAATGTCATTTATTTAAAAAGTATTTGTGATTATTTATGATATGCCAAGCATTCCATTAAGCCTGAAGGTACCTCGACAAATAAGGACCTGTCCTCAAGGTCAATAGAGAATGACCAATACATAAGTAATATTCCACTCAGGTATGAGATTTTATTCAACTTTAATTATAATTAAAAGCATTATTTTATGTGATCACTCTGTGCTTTTCAATATTGATATGACCTTATAGAGGTCTATAAAATAAGTATTACAAAACAAATTACAAATGAGTATTACAAACCAAGTGACAATATTTTGTGTTGTCACCATGGTATTAACTTGTTTTCAATTCTATCAAAACACAGAAAATAATATTAATTTATGTTTCTGGTTTCACTTTATGAATGTATAAAACTAGTAATATGGAAAGGTGTTAAGTTTTCATATGTTTATTTTAGCAATGAAGAATTGAGAGGGGAAGAATTGATAGAAAATGTCATCAGAATCTATTTCTCAATATTTGCAAGTGCAGTTTTCCTGAATTGTTTTTCCAAAAAGGGTGTTGTCTGTTTGGAATGCAGTTTAGTGCTTTTTTTTTTTCCTCAAAAGAAAAAAAACTTTTATGGTCAGAAGCGTGGATCAAGGAGTGCAGTTAAAGGTGTCTAATACCCAGCCAACCAGCCGGCTCTGCAAGACCATTGCTCATGGAAGCTGACTGCACTTCTCCCACTGTGCCTTCGGCTCCATGCCCTTGACCTGCACTGCAGGATACCCCAGGGTTTCTCTGGGTACCTGAAGTATAAGATTATGTCTTTGTTCAAATGAAAAACCTCTCTTTATTAAAAGTAGCATATGAATTGGTATTCTCTGTAGAGGAATAATACAAATACTCTAAACCCAAGGAGCTATTTCTCAAAGAAATAAAGTATCTGGCTTCATGAAATATTTTCTGCTTTTGTAATCAGTATTTAACCATTCTATTTCATTAAAATTTCTGTTTGCAAATGTGTATCTTGCTTCTGTCTTATCAACTCTCAAGGCTACTCCAGATTTTTCTCATGGAGGCTGCATTTTTCTTCTGCGCAGTTTCACTGCCACCCCTCTCATTTAAGCTTTATTACCTTTAACAAAATACTTAAATGTCCCCCTAATATTCAGCCACGTTTAGTCTCTCTGTAACGCATTCAGTGTTACACACACGGTCAGACTTGTTTTCTACGCTCCCATTTTGTCACCCTGTATTCGTAATTATTCACTGCTTGCCCTGGGAGCCTAAGACTTAGAACCACTCCAGCCTAGCATGGAAGAGCTTTCACGATGTGATCTCATTTTATCTTTCCCATCTAAGCCAAGTAGAAAACCTCAACAGCTTCTTAATTCCAGTTCCAATGGCACAAAAATTGAATCCAGTCTCTCCGTCATTTTCAGCCCTTATGAAAATTTTCAGCGGGCACTTTGAATTGATATTTTATTGCTTCAGAATTGGGGTATGGGTAGGAGGGGGCCCCTTTACATTAATGGTTTATTTGCAGAGCTGCTTTACTCTAGTTTTAGTTTTTTTCCTGAAACCCCATCCCCAATTCTTGCCTTTTATTTGTGTGGTAGTTCAGAATTTGGCATTTCAAATATCACCTTCCCCTGTCCTTCAGAACTATTCAACATTCCCCAGTAACACGTCTAACAAATTACCATTCTCATAGCTTTGTCCACATTTAAAAACTCAATAAATGTTTACTAAATGTTCATTGCCATCCTAGTCTGGGCATATTGTGACAAATTACACTTCCCGGCTTCACGGGGGACTGGAAGAGTCAGACAACCCAACAGACAATCACGGACCCGTGGGATAAGTACTCCGAGAGAGAAACGCCAGTGAGCGCTGCCCAGGGAGGAACAACCCCAAGCTGGACACCGTGGAAGCGTTCCGAGGGAGGTGACCCTAAACGGGGACATGATTCAGCATTTAAGTGACAAAACAATGAGCCAGATAAGCAGGGGAAGAGATGAGCTGTGTTATAGGCAGGACACCAGACCATAAAAAGCCCCGGAGGCTTGAGCCAACACTGTGATTTGCGAGAAGCCACAGGTATCCGGAGGCACCCAGAAAGTATCCTGCGATGCAGGACACGGAGTCGAAGGCCCGAGGTCGGGGGAGAAACACCTACAGCTCCGACAAGATCTAGTCTTGCCGAGCTAACTCGGTATTAGAGCAGTACGGAATCTGCCACCCTCTTAATTTGTATCCATTCTAATACTCTTCCTATCTTTCAGCCAGACTGATGTGCCAAAAAGGCAGATCTGATTATTTAAATGTCCGCTTTTAGCTCTTTCAAGGATCCCCATTGTCCTCATGACGAAATGCAAACCCGTTAGTTAGCACAGCGGCATGGAAGCTTCTTGTGACCCTGCCGACCTTGCCAGGACTAATCAAAATACCTTCTGCAGTAACAGAGAGAAGCAATTCGAGTCACCTTGGTGGAGATAGAAAAGAAAAAGGAAAAAACAAACAAAACAAAAACAGGAGCTTACAGGAGTCTGCAAGGGTAGTTGATGAATGATAGAAATGTGAACTAGGAAAAGTGAGGGAAAGGAACCATTGTGTGATCAATTTCAAGTTTCTTTCAGATTATAGGAGATTATAGAGATTACAGGAGAGATGGATGTCCTTCACATAGGACAAGTAATATTTTGGGAAAGGCAGATAAAGAATTTAATTAGAAATGTGATGCGTTTGGCTTATCCACGTGGCAATGTCCACTAGAAGTAGATATAGAAATGTGTTTCAAGAGAGAATTCTGTACTAAAGGTACAGGTTTGGGAGACAATCATATAGCTGTTTCAGCTGATGGTGTAGGAATGGAGGATATGGCCTATAGAGAAGTTAAAAAAAAAAAGAGTCAAAAATGAAGGGACAAAAGCAAGCACAAAAGTAAGAACATCTATTTGAGAAAGCCTATTTTTTAAGGGTCAGTGGAAAATGAGCCTGCAATAGAGATGAAAGGTTAGATGAAAGGAAGAAACACAAGAAAATATCGTATTAGGGAAGCCAGAGAGGATAAAGTGGGCAGGCACCTGGACTCAATGTTGCGAGTAAGTCAAATGGGATAAGGATTGAGAGATTGCAACTGGATTTAACTAAGAGAAGTGAGGAAAAGCAAACATTGAGTGTACACAACAATTTCAATCAGTTTGATATATACTCCTTACTCTATCTCCCCTTTTTGAAATCTTACAATTCCCTATAGTTTAACTTAAATACTGCTTCTTTTTTAAGTCTTTCCAGTGGTCAATTCCCCTGCTCTCAAGCAAGATATAATATCACACCCTGTGATATCTCTTTCCTTGGGGCTTCCAGGGGTAGCATGCATGCACACCTGTGTGTGTGTGCCTCTGTGTATATAAAGTATTCTTCCCTTTTGTCATTCATTCATTGAAATAAACTCTTAATCTCTTGATATAACAGTGTATTGGGGGAAAATATGAGTTTTATAACTCCCCTCCCTGCAAAGATTGCAATCTAGAAATATCCCCTTTCAGCACCCAAATGTCTCCCAGCATATGTGTGTACTTAGAAGCTGCACAGGTGAATTATACAAGTGAAAGATGCCGATTTTGGATCACAAAGTATACCATTTTATATTTGTTTAATGACATTTTATTCTCCGTTTTCTGTTGTGGAATATCTGGGTTTTTTTTTTTAATTTCCCTACTATATTAAAAAGGACATTCACATATTTATCCCATATCCAGCACACACAAGAGACCATCTCTTCTCTTCGTGAAATGGGTTAAATTTACCTAAACATGACCATGCTTTTTTTTTCCCTGTAATTATTTTTGTTACATTGAGGCTTAAGTTTTCCCACCTTTATGGTATCAGCTCAATATTGCTACAGATTTTAGCCCCTTGTCTCTCAAATCAATAACCCATTCACATCTCAAAGCTTCTTACACCCACACTCTTTTTTCTGGATTGAGTTGGTGTTGATTGGAAGAGCCAACTCTGTTCTCTTCATTGAGCATTTAAAACAGAACTTACCTATTCAGAGCATAGCATTTTGTTTAGGCATGCAGAAGCATTTCCCACCGGCCTCTTTACACTTTCTTAATCACAAAGTGGATTCTTCTACTTCTCCCATGCTTCTTGCACTAGGCAGAAGCTACTTAAGTAGTATTTATTTTCTGTAGAAAAGAAAAAAAATAGAACTGACCTCTCTCATGTTACCAATATGGACTGGCATCCTGGGAGCAATTAATTCTCAACTATTTGAATAACTGATCATCAGCAAGTTAATACCTTTAACACGTTAGGAATATAAATAAAATAATTACGAAGCAGCTATAATTCACTGAAGTCCTACTGTGCGGGAGAGAGTGATGTGCTGTCAGTTCTCATGACAGCCCTATGGAAGATTATCGATCCCAGTCCATAAGTGAGGAAGCAGAGACACAGACAGCCAATGAGGCTCACCATGCTTCTCGGAAGGGGCAGAGCTGGAACTCAAGCCTGCTTGCCTAATGCCAAAAGGTTGGTTTATTTCACAACTGCAGTCAAATGAAATTTTGATGACAACTTAGACATCTTTTATTAGAATTGTATATATGAATTGTCTTGAATGATCAGAGCCTTTAATAACCAATGGAATGGGGAGCACCTCTCCATGGACATTTTAAGTCGGTCTCTCTGGAGGTGTCAAGCTCAGTTTTCACACCCACTAAGGTTTTAGGAACTAAGCCTCTCGCAGTAACCAATGCCCAGGAATTTGGACGCATTCGCCTGCGTTCCTGAGCCTCCCCTGGTTCACGCCATACGCCAAGTGGGCGTTCTAGGCAGCCATGTATGTATGTAGGAATTTCATGCACAGCAGTTAAATGTGACATTAGTTCTTCTAGGACTTTAGGCTTTTATGTCTGACCCAGCCTATTTCTATGAACTAAGCAAATTAATTTGTTGTAAACAAATATGAATTTGGTGTCAGCTGACTATGAAAACTCTATTTATCCCTTTCTGGAGCCCAAAAGTAATAGCACTTACCCCAGGACTAGACTAGGAAAAAATTATCACTTTGATGATAATTTTTAAAGGAAAATTATGCCATTTTTTAGAAATTTCCTCTCTGGTGGGGTTTTCATGAAGTCAACTTGGGCAACAAGGGAAAAAAGGACAGGTGACATGCATTGCTGCCAAATTTAAATTTCAAATGGACTCAACTCATACATTAATTAACCCAAACTTCAGCATAATTATTTGTTGCTAACCTTAAGTCCGACAGACAGAATTCTTACAAGCAGGAGAGTGTAGAAAATGTCAGTGTTTACGGACATTGAGGTGGGATCTGTTTAGCCCAAGATTCAGAGAAGTTCCGGCACAGAGAGCACAATAATGCAGATTGCTTTAACACCTCATTCCCTGGACCCACCACAGGGCTAAAAGGTCAGGACAATATTAGAACACTTTTTCATCCCTAACATCATATAGACTGCAAAGACGGCATTAAGGCAAAAGAAAAAATCCCAGCAAAGTGCTGAGTGATCACTTGCTCGAGGGCCAATTCAGGAACAACGAGACTTTACAGGCTTGCTTCTTTTCCCCATTCAAAAACAAGAATGATTTTATTGCCTCCAATGAGGAAAACGTATATTCTTGCAAATTAGATATATCATTTTAGTGAATAGAAGGTCAATGAGAAACTTGGCCTTTCTTCTTAGCTGCTGAAGTGTTAATAATTGGGGCAGATTTGAGTAGTGGCAACTTGGAGTCAGCATATATCAACGCTGGAAGTTGTCTCTCTGAGCTGCATTTTAATTTGTGAAAAGGCACTCCTAGTATTTGAAGTGATGCCATACGTTTTCTCGGTAGCTAATATTTTATCCATATTTTTGATGCGGAGTTGAACGCTTTCACTAAAGAGCAGACTGAGGCAGGGATGACGTAGTCCTCCCCAGATGCCAGTGCTGCCCTGTGAGCTCCAGCCTTCTGACTCCAAGTCCAGTGCCTCCCTGAAGAGTCTGCAAAGGGGCAGGGAGTCATGAACATTTGCAGGCAAATATTTGCATGAATGTACTTAGAGATGACCACATGGAGCGCTAAACACATGAATAAGAGTGGCCCTGGGCTACATTCCATAAGAGGCCCAGCCTGTCTCTGGAGTCCCCTCCCTTCCCTTACTTTCCCAAAGCCCTACTGCTCACAGTATTCCCCTTTATTCCAGAAACCTGTTCTCCTAAGAAGAAGCCCCACTGCTTGTCTCTCCACAGTCTCCCACTCAACTCCTTTTTGCCCCCACCCCCAAATCAATTGCTTTTCTTTTACCCTATTCCTACAAACCCTGCCATCTGCAGATTATCTGGTAGTGGCATAAACCCTTGCTGTCTTCAAGAAAAAAACAATCACGTTATCAATGATTCAGGAGGTAATTCTTGAACCTGGCATTCACTGACATGTGTTATTTGACCAATCAGTTTGGATCTTTGGTATCAACTTTGAAGCTTGATGCTACCCTGGAGCATGTTAAAAGCTTCAAAGTCCTATTTGCCCTGTATCCTCCGCGGGCAGTGTAACCAACCAGGGTCATCCCTGGCAGGGCCGCTCCCCTGGCTCCTGGCTGGCCTGCTCACTGGGCCTTGCACCCCTCCCCTACATAGTCTCTGCTCACACCTGACGTAAACTCCTAGCATGTAGATCAGAGCAGGTATCCCCCCGTGCATCATCATTAAGGGCTTCCCACCACCCCCATGCCCTTGCTGCCCCACTCTTCGTTGTGGCCTTTAGCGCTCTGTGACCTGGATGTCCCAGCCTCACTGCTCCCATCCCATTTACCTGGACCCCTCAATCCATTCACCAGAGCACAACACGTCTTTTTCCTCCTCACACCCTCCACAGGAGCTCTTCCCTCCGTCCACGATGCTCTTTCACTCACGTTCACGTCTCTAGCTGCTTCCCTTACTTCAAACCTTAGCTTAAATGTCACTCCCTCAAAGAGGTCCACCACAGTCAATCACGCTTTCTAAAGTATGTGTTGCCCTGTTCATCTCTCTCTCTCAGCTCCGTGATTATTTCCTAATAGTTAGAACAGTTCATAATCATTTTATTTTCCGTTCTTGTCTCTTTTCTGTCACCTTCATTAGAATATAAAGCCCATCGGGTCTGTCCTGTTGATTCTTTTTATTTCCAGCACTCGATTAATATGTATTTAACAAATGAAGGTATATATTCATTTAATCTTGTCCTCACAGCATTTCTCAATTTACACAGCCACAAGACCGTTTTGTGATACACCAGTTCTTAATACCCTGCTGAAAATCTTTGGGAAATCTGCCTTTTCAGAAAGTTAAGATAATAACAGGAACTTTAAGTACTGATGCAAGGGTGGCTTGGGGCACGTGGGCCTTTTTGATCATTTTCAAATTTCCTCTTAGATACAGCTGTTCACAGTGGGATTGACCATATGATGTCATATTCATGAGTCTAAATGGGTCTGGTACCTGCTGAGACAGAACCATATCCAGGCTTGTAAGAGCTAATTTTAGTCTGTATCGCTTTGGAGGATATGTGTTTTCTTAAAAAATCTAATCATTTTTATAAATATTCATAATTATATCTTCTGTTCACAGCCTTGGTTGAATCTGTAATTTTTACCAACCAAGATTATCACCTGCCTGCTTTGTTGCCTGTATATAAAGACAGGCATTTCTAAGTAAAATGCTGAAGAACTTTCCATGAATTCTTTGGTTCAAATGGATTTTTCCTAAGTATTTCAAGTTGCAATATGCAAAACTAGCTGAGGAAAAGGCATTCTGTCACAACAACCAACTTGTACATGGTAGGTTCTTAGGAATTAAGTTTTGGTGTTGTAACTGACAGGAACAAAGTCCAATGTGAAACTTTGACCAATATCTGATTCACAACAAAATGTGTAATTTTTCATTTTCAGGGAAAATATGTATTAAAAAATTTCAAGGAAGCTTGGTAATAAAATAGATTTATTGAAATATTTCAATAATGATAATAACATCTAATAATTACATAGCACTTACTATGAGCCAGTAATGTTCTAAGCCTTTTATAGATATTAATATATTTAATCTTCATAGCAACACTCTCAGGTAGGTACAATTATTATCCCCTTTGCACAATAAGGAAACGGAAGCAGGTAGAGGTAAGTTACTTATGGAAGAACACACAGCCAACCCAGGACAGAATTGGAAAATGAAAGAGGTCTGGCTTCAGAGAGTAAGTAAATCCTAAAAGAAAAGTGTGTTTATTGTACATTTATGTTAAAAGCTTTACAGTCAAAGTGTTGTTATCATGATGTAAAATGTCAACACGACATTATAAACAACTATACTTCAATAAAATAAATTTAATAAATAATGTAAAATGTCTTTCACTTTTAAATTTTTTTCAACAGTGGATCCATGGATTTCTCTCTTTTTAGAAAATTAAAGAAATTGAAGTGGTTTTCCTTATTTGTTCTAAATCTTAATCTCTCCAGCGGTCATAGGATGCACCTGATGTGATAGTATTCCACTGTGGTTTATAAGAAGGGGAAATTATGCTTTGCCAAGTTGACATCTCATTCATAAAAAGCAGAGTCAAATGCGAAAACTCTGTTCTATTATTGTAAAGATGCAATTTCTACTTAAAAACAAAAGCAAAATTTTGTCTTAGCAAAATATAGTTTTAAATAGCATTTCAAAACTATGTCTTGATTACTTACATGAAAATTAGTCAGAAACCCATGATAGATAGGGTTTTAATGATGTGGAGGGAAAAAAAATTGCTCTAAAAATGGCGAGTACAAATACATTGAACTTTAATCAGTCTAAAAATGGTCAAGTTTCCTATTCACTCACTTGAAGATGATAAACTTTCCAAGATCTATTTTGGAGCATGGCAGCACTTTTCCACGTGTTGTGAATGGTCTTATTTCCCTGTGAGATGACCACTTTGGCACTCTGTGTACTTGTGCAGCGGGTGGGGAATCTGTTCAGAGAGTCAAAGGAAAATCTGTGTGTGTTTCCATGTTCAAGCTGCTCAGCCTTTTGCAAGTGATTTTTATTTACCATCTCTGATATGTTTTTAGTTTATTTACCATATCTGCAGTTATTTTCCTTTCTAATATCAATTTTAGCTCTTTTGTTTACTATTTTTTAATTTTTCACATATGCTATTATGTGATATGTTTCAGTCTAAAGCTTTTTTCCCCCTCCACTGTTAAGGCCAATTTTAAGAATAATGAAAGAAAGAATGGAAAACATGTGTTTATGGGGTATTTCACAAAATATTGATCTAGAACCTAACTGCCTCACATTAGCCTATCCAATTTCACTGTGAATCAGGTCATTTTTCCAGCAATAGGTTATCATTTTAGAGGCAAGGGAAATGAATGTACTCTAAAGGAAGAAGGTTTAATCCTCCAAAGTTGTATGAAGTGTAATCACACTCGTGGATGGGGGGAAATGTATATACAGCACAAGGAGAAGCAGTTTTTTGTATTTCAATCTAGTTGGAAAAGAAAATCTACTCTTAATATTTACTGTGTCGATTTGATATGATACTACATTCTAAGTACTCAAGAAAAATAAAAGGGCTCAGGATCATCTTTGCCCTTCATCAATCTCAAAATATTACAGAGAAATATTTATATTACCCTCAGTTAACACAAAATATCCTCTGAGGACAGGAAAAAAATAAATAAATCACTTGGTCTTTAACACAGACACTTGTCTTGAATGCTTTTGAAGATTGATCAGTGTCTGTAGCAGAACAGAGCGCTTATCATCCTATTCTGTTTAGGGAACCTTCAGATAGGTAAATTAGCCTAATCAATTTAGCAGAAGTCCAAAGTTTCATAGACATTGCCTTGTAGAATTTATTTAATCCCAGCCTAAGTTCTTCTCTGCCAGAAAGCCAAAGAACAGTCTGGCTTACAAATGAAGAAGAACAGACCGACTCTGATGATAACAGATTGGAGCTGGAAAGGTGAGATGGAACCTTTCTTTGTTGATTTAACGATTTTTTCCCAGCCCCCTTCCAGTCTGTACCACCTCTTAGCATAACAAGGACAATACTTTTAAGTCCTTCTTCATATTTATTTAAATGCCCAGCTAAATGATTCAGAATAAAACCCAAAGTTTTAATAACACCAGGTTTTGACAATAAAAGTTGTCTCTCACCATCCATTTGTCATGTGTCCCTGTTCCCAAACTTCATTCAGATTCTTAACACCTAGTTATGTTCCTTTAAGTTAGTCCATGACCTACTTGTGTATTTGATGAATTTGCAAAAGAACGTAACACCTTTCTCTCATGCTCCCTCTTCTCAGTCACTTACCAACCTTCTAAAACTACCTTTTCCCCACTCCTTAGTATGCATCTTCTTACATATAATTAGAGAAGATCTTAGCTGTCCTAATCCAACCCCTTCATCATACAGATGAAGAAATAAAGGAAATATGACACCTCCGGTATCACATAGATGTTTCACTTTATCCCCTTAGTCAGATGTTTTGGGGGAACAGTAAAAAATAGCTGTTCTAGTTCCATACTATGGTGCATTGAACAATTTTTAGATTTGGAGGTATGTATTAGAAAGAAAATAGGACATTCTCTATCAAGGAAAATTCTCCATCAGATCATAGCCGTATAAGCTGAATTTATCCTTCCTTTTGATCTCATCACTGTCCAGAATCTACAACTGCCAGATACCACCCCACAATAAAGAAAAGAAAGGGTTGAGATCCAGACATAACCCCCGTAATAACTAGCAGGTAGAAATGTGGGGAGCTAGATGGCACCTTGGGGGACCCCCTGAGTTGTCCATGCTGATGGACATGAAAATAGACTTAGGCAGAAGAGAAAACAATCTTATCTGGTCTTACCATTATTCATTGTTTCCAAGCTGGAAAAAAAAATTTTTTTGAGTCTCTTGTCTTTTTTCTTTCCTCTTCACAATACTTTTAAGCTGAGCTCTGAAATAGGTATTGCTGAGTTTTTAAGTGATAATCACGAATGTGCTTTGCTTTTAGGATTTTTCAGTGTGCTTGTTTTAATAACATTCAAAACTTTCCCAAGGCAGTTTGCTGATGGAATTGCTTTCAGGTGCATTCAGGACCTTAAGGGACAAATAGATGGGACAGGTGAGTTTTTAGGCAGATGATGGAGGGATTGGCTGGGACAGAGTTTCAAGTACAACACCAAAGAGGGGCTTGGAGGTGTCAAGGACCTCCTGCCAACTGTGCATGCACTAGGGGAATGTGGAAGGGAAATGCCACAAAAAATAGTAAGGACTACCATGTATTGGGCTTTTGACAAGTGCCATTCTATGCACCAACACACCCACTCCAGTGTTCTTGCCTGGAGAATTCCAGGGACAATGGGGCCTGGTGGGCTGCCATCTATGGAGTCGCACAGAGTCGGACACGACTGAAGCGACTTAGCAGCAGCAGCAGCATGCACCAACACAGATTGTCTCATTTAGGCTCCACAACAATCCTGCAAGCTAGCTATTTTTATTTCCATTTTACAGATAGGTAAACTGAAAATCAAAGAAGCTAAATAAATGAATAATAATAAAGGAAATAAAGATAATTATAATTATTAATAATATGTTAACAATAGATTAATTTTAAAACTAACATTTTGGAGGGCTATGTTCTTAAGTGAATTATCCCATTTAATACTCATAATAATCAAGGCGTTATTATCATACTCTTTTTACTTCCTGGGAATAATGAGCCTTAGGGACATAAGGAAAGATGATGTAACTGGAAGCAGAGGCAAGATTTAAACGCAAACAGCCAAATTGCAGAGCCCATGGTAGAGCGGCACACCATCCTGTGCTATGAAAAGCAGAACTTGCTTTCTCACCCAGGTCTGTCTGCTGCTCAGTCATGATTTTTTCACAGTCCCACATGGTCTTTAAAATAGGAGTTCTCAACTTTCATCCGATGACCCATGTGGATCCATGATGAGGTTTCACTGTCTGGCAGCAAAATTAAAAAGCTCAAAGAGCATGTCAAGAGTTTGTCCTATCAATAAGTGTGTTCAATTTAAAGGATTGAGCTTTGTTCTGAGATATATTCATCCCTTTCTGGAACAACAACAACAAAAAAAGTCCATTCTTTTTAATCTAATGATGATAATAGTTGATGACAGGTTTTTAAAAAGACTCTTTATTTAAAAATTATGAATTCATCAACCCTATGTCCCCTACCTCACACTGGAGACAATGGGAGAGGAATTGTACTTATTAATAAATTTTGAAATCAAGGCTTTTCTTAGAAAGAATGCCGCTAGTGATGAAGAGTGGTACAGAAAGCAAACTCTGTAAAATATCCCAAGATTAACCTTTATGCTAGTAAGTACCACTTTGTAGTTTTTTAAAAATTTTCAAGAAAACAGGTTATACTTGAAAGAAAATGGTATCAATGAATACACATATATTTACAGTACAGCCCTCTTCGTATTCAAAACACCTAAGCCTGGGTTGAGTGAAGCACACAGCATCTAGGAAGAAAATTCACATTCAGTATCTCATTTGATCCCCACTCATGGGAGAAGGCAATGGCACCCTACTCCAGTACTGTTGCCTGGAAAATCCCATGGACAGAGGAGCCTGGTAGGCTGCAGTCCATGGGGTCGCAAAGAGTCAGACACAACTGAGTGACTTCACTTTCACTTTTCACTTTCACACATCGGAGAAGGAAATGGCAACCCACTCCAGTGTTCTTGCCTGGAGAATCCCAGGGACGGGGGAGCATGGTGGGCTGCCATTTCCGGGGTCGCGCAGAGTCGGACATGACTGAAGCGACTTAGCAGCAGCAGCAACACTCTATGATGCAGTACATGCTTTAAAGCAGAATGTACTGCTTATTAACATTTTTTGGCCTCGCTTAGCTAACTCTGCTTCCTTTAAAGAAGGAATTATTTCTATCTTAAAGAATTATTTATAGATTTACTATAAAGTAGGAAAAGTGTCAAGAATGACACAAGATAAACAGCAGTCAGTAACTGCTATCTATTTTATAATTATTTTGATCCTCATTTTATAGAAAAGGAAACTTTAACTCAGGTTAAAATGTGCGCTAAAAGAGTCCATTTAGTTTAGTAACAAAGTTGGGGCTTGAGCCTAGTTCTGTTCACAGCCCAAAGCGTCTCTTGGTTACCCCTCACCCACAATTTTATGTGAACCCCAAACCTTCTTTCTGCTATCCCACACCACAATTCCACTGATGGCAAAACCCTGAGAAATCCCACTGATTTAAATGTGCCTCCGTTATTCTGTGGATGTATGTTTTAGACTATGGTGTCCATATGGGCACAGTATATAAGTTTCTCAGAAGGAAAATCAGATGAAATGAAAATGATTGATTGCATATATCCATCCAATAAAAACATTAAAACAAAGACAAGGGGGAATGGAAATTGTAAAGATCACCAGATGACAATATCTTGCAGGGCATAAAGGAGGGAGTCACTGAAGGTCATCAGTTTCATGGGAAGATAAAATTTGAAAGTGGATCCGTGACTTTTATGTCTATAAAAAAAAAAAAAAAAAAAAAGACCTAATTGTGTGATTAGTCCAGAACTAGCAGATCTGTTTTTCTAAATTACAAATACTGATCATCAGTGTGTTGTTTATGTCTATTTAAATTACCTGAAGAGCAACTTCATCTCCCTAGAAGACAGTGTGGCTTTGATTGCCAATGGAAGATTAGAAAAAGTAGACATTTCAATGATTCCTCACAAAGAAGCTTTGTTTCCATCATAATGCTAAAGAATAAGACGTTTCTGTCTTTTTAAGAAAAAGGAGAAGTATGACATGTTTCAGTCCTCAGAGCACGTGAATGAGGAAGGAAAACCAATTCCTTTTCTTTCAGAGGGGTTTTCTCTTAATATAGCAGGCTCTAATTTAGAGTTCCATCTCTTGTTTTGAGCTCATTAGTGATCTGGATCTTAAATAGCTGCTTCTAATATATTCAGGGACAAGTGTATAGGAATACACAATGTGTTGTGAGAATAAATATCTTGAACTTAAAAAATTTTAACAAATATTAAGTTTCATATCTTCCTGTGATGTGGGGTATAGTTGTGCAGCAGAGAGCTTGTCACATGGTCTGTCATCCACCAGACAGGGAAGATAACAAGGCTGGACCTCCAAAGGAAAGTTGTTCAAGAGACAGGGACACCACTGAGAGAATGAGAGAGAGAAAGATAACATTTGGGAATCTCAATTATCAAATGCACTGATTATGAAAAGGGCTTGAAAATATTTGTATTCAAAGGCCAACATATTTTTTAAAGATTAACTTTGCTCCATGAAAAGTAAAGAGTACAAATATTCAAAATGTTTTTTTTTCAAGTACCAGGTCTTTCTCCAGAAACTCTTCACTACACCTAAAGGTGAGAAGGTGGGGGTGCTCACAGCATTTAGCTTCGGGCCTTAAAAATTTATTTCAGGTAATAAAAACACTTTAGGCTAAATAATCAAGCTGACCACTAAAGGTGAAAGTCCCAGGAAGTAGCTATTTTTCTTCCTGAAACAAATGGCAGAATAATGTCCTTTTAAATAGTACAAATAATTAAACAGTTGTCAAACCTTGGTATACAAAGAAATAAAGATCCTTCCAGTACAACAGCTTTGGAAACTATGACTGCTGGCATGATAATTATATGAAAGACAGAAATTGCTTTCTTTCTTTCTAAAAATTGGATATAGGGCAGTAGTTATAAGGGTGTTTTTATTTTTGTTTTATGTTTTCTATATTTGTTTAACAATAAAAAAAGTTTTAAGAAAAAGAAAAAATATGGATGTAAAAGAGACTTACATTTAAATTTGTTTATTCAAACCACATGTATTAAGTGCTCACTCTGGACTAAGCATTGTTTTTGACAATTGAAATACAGTAATAAAAGAGACAAGGCCATGCTTCCCAGGAAGTATTCTAATGCAGAAGATGGGTGGTAAACAAGTAAATATAACCAAAAGATTAAAAGGAGTCAAGGTCTTGCCTTATCAAAGGTCAAAACATGTCATGAAATGGAAATAGCTAATATACCATGATATAGACACAGAAAAGCATAAATAGATGAATGGAACTAGATAAAGAGGTCAGACACACCTCAAAATTTAACATACAATAACATTGGCATTTCAAATCAGTGGTGAAATGATAAGAAATTCAAAATGCCTGTCTGCATTGTACCATACTCATAAATACTGATGCATTGCAGGTCTAAGTGTAAAAATTAGAACTGTAAAGGTAGTAGAAAGAATAAAATGTATTTGTTACTACTTAGGTATTAGAATTCTGAGCTTAATACAAAACACCCGAAAGGTTAGGAAATAAAAAGTCCAATTAAAAAAAAATAAGTTTATAAATCATGGAAGATGAACCACATGGCCAAAGTTATTATAATAAGGCATTTAGCCACACTAACAATCAAGGAAAAACAGGTGATTTTAGTACTACTTGTCAAAATTACAAATACTCACCTGCTGTGGCCTAGCATTTCTGTTTATCATCTACCCTAGAGAAGTGAGGGTCTTTCTGTATACATCCTTCAATACCTCTGTAATGTTCCTTGCAGTATTATTTGTAATTCTTCAAAGATGGATACTCCCTAAACACCAATCAGTAGGGGAATTGTTAAATGTATATGGCATATGTGTATTATGCAATACAATACAGTCATTTGAGTGCTAAGTTGCTTCGGTTGTGTCTGACTCCCTGTGACCCCAGGGACTGTAGACCGCCAGGCTTGTCTGTCCATGGGATTCTCAAGCAAGAATACTGGAGTGCCTGCCATAGCCTCCTCCAGGAAAGTGAAAGTTAAAGTCGCTCAGTCGTGTCCAACTGTTTGCAACCCCATGGACTCTACAGTCCATGGAATTCTCTAGGCCAGAATACTGGAGTGGGGAGCCTTTTGCCTCTCCAGGGGCACTTCCCAACCCAGGGATCAAACCTGCATCTCTTTGTCTCCTGCATTGGTAGGTGGGTTCTTTACCACTAGCACCACCTGGAAAGCCCTCGATCTATATGTACTGCCATGGAAAAATATTTGTATACTAAGATAAGAAAGGTTCAGGGGAATATATTTTGATAGATTTTCTTGTAGAATTGTGTGTTCTACACATATCTATATGCACATAAAAATATCTAGAATGGTAAACTTCAAATCGTTCATGGTTTCCACTTCTGAACAGTTATATTGGAGAAGTGGGATGAGTATGAAGGATAACTTTAACTTACGTAATATAAAATAAAGTAGAAAAATGTTTCCTCCAATTTAGATTTAGTGATTAAAAATATGTATTTTGTTAAAGGCAATAAGAGAAAAAGCAGTGGAAATTTTTTAAAACAAATTTTAATTAAAAATTAGAGAACATATTGAAGATGTCCCATGTCAAACAGCATATAGCATATTCTTCTTGAATATGATATTTGAAGGAAAACGCCCATGTTCATTTTTGAACTGTTTGCAGGATATAGTATTTAAGGTAAGCCATGCATGGTGAAATATCTGTTCCAAGTGCTTGACCATCCAATTTACTGAATTCAGTATTACAGATTAATTTTATTCTTTTTTTATATTGGAAAATATTTATTTTTAATTGAACAACACTGAGCTGAGTATTTCTTTTCCTGAGTATTGCTTTGTCCACTAATGTTAAGTGCCTCCACACAAAAGTTTAAGTTCAGCATGAACTCCCCCCCGCCTTTTTTTTTGGTTAGTTTAGATTCTCTTATATACTTACTAGATGTTAACAAAATCTGTATTAGTACCAGTTGCAGTTGTAGTGGTACATTTACCCTGAAGTTTTATTACAAGCAAATATGTATTTTTTCAGAATCTTGACTTTATTATGTGTCATCTCCATATAGTTCTGAAAAACTACATGCTCATTATTCAAGTTTTTAATAATCTGCACCTCTTCTCCATTGAGATTCAAATGAGTCCATATATAATGCTAGAACTAGAGAACAATCATAAAATATGTTGGTATAGTTATTGAAGAAATTATATTTTAAAAACGACAGTAACTGAACTGTTTGCTATCAGCAACAATTAATTTTCTCTCAGTGTATTTTGTAATTATGAAAGTCCAAATGCTCTTCCATATAGTCTATAAACAGAGAAGATAAATTAGCAAGCACCTCGATTGAACATCAATTTATAGAATATCTAATGATCATTTTTAACTAGTTTCACTTAGAGTCTTGTTGTAGCTCACTTATAAACATTCTTGTTTTTCTGTCAGTAAAGAGAATTTGCTAGTTCTCTTGGGGGGAAGATTATTTTACTCAATATTTTCCTATGCTTTTTAAAAATTTATTTATTTTAATTGGAGGCTAATTACTTTACAATATTGTAGTGGTTTTTGCCATGCATTCACATGAATCAACCATGGATATACATGTGTTCCCCATCCTGAACCCTCTCTCCCACCTCCATCCCCACCCCATCCCTCAGGTTTGTCCCAGAGGACCGGCTTTGAGTGCCCTGTCTCATGCATCGAACCTGGACTGGCGATCTATTTCACATATGATAATATACATGTTTCAGTGCTATTCTCTCAAATCATCCCACCCTCTCCTTCTCCCACAGAGTCCAAAAGTCTGTTCTTTATGTCTGTGTCTCTTATGCTGTCTCACATATAGGGTCGTCATTACCATCTTCCTAAATTCCATATATATATGTTAATATACTATATTGGTGTTTTTCTTTCTGACTTACTTCACTCTGTATAATAGGCTCCAGTTTCAGCCACCTCATTAGAACTGACTCAAATGCACTCTTTTTAATAGCCGAGTAATATTCCATCATGTATAAGTACCACAGCTTTCTTATCCATTCATCTGCTGATGGACATCTTGGTTGCTTCCATGTCCTGGCTATTCTTTTCATAGTTGGTGAGAAGGACCTCAGTGGATAGGGGATATTTTAATTAGATTTTAAATTAAGCAGAAATAGTCTTTCATAAATGTGATAAATCTTCTGTGTCCACCAATCAAAAGATATGATTTCAGATTAGATTTCGCTTGATGTTTCTCTTTTAAGACTACAATGAGCTCAGTGCTGTGCCTGACCTCTCCCACTTTGATTTAGTCATTAACCTGCATCAAGAAGCTGTTTAGCAAGTTTTGAATTCAGTGTCTCCCCTTTGATAAATCTCTATCCCTTCAAAACAGCTTGAAAGGAGACATTCTAAATGCTTGCATTTAATCTGCTCTGTAAGTGACTTTTTTTGCTGTTGAAACCACTATCAGATTTATTTGGGGCTACCAGCCAAAGTCCCATCCCAGCTGCAGACCTGTCATTTCTTTCTCATAACCAGTTTGAGACTAATGAGTAAGCCTTCCTCCAGCCCCGTCATAGTCCCCATGGGCCCTGAGTTAACTATGCCTGCCCTGCTTTGGAGTACGGAGGGCAATGAGGCACTGCTGGAACGTGATCACAACAAGATTCCCCCTGACTATCAAGTTCCTGACCATCAAGTTCCTGACCTCTATTCATCTAGAAGTTTCTCCAGCCCCATGCAGAATACTGACCTACGACTACTGCCACCTGCCGAGTGGCTCTGTTTGACATTCTCCATCATCTGGCTAGGACCTGCCTGCCTAGAAGTTCCCGCTGGCCCTGGGACCGTAGGGACATGGGATCTGGCAGTTCTGAGACAGCCACAAGGACCTTCAGTGTAGCAGTTGAGTGCAGAGACTCTGGAGTCAGAGGCTCCGAGATCACAGCCTGGCCTGGCTGGTTACTGGCACCGTGGCTTGGGGTGAATATTTTAACCTTCCATTGCCTCAGTTTTCTCATCAATTCAAAAGGGATATGAGTCCCTAATAGTCCCATCAAAGTGATTGTGTTAATAAAGATTGAATGAGTAAGGCTCTTGGCACAGGGCCTAGTATAAAATAAGTGCTCAAATATTATTGATATATACTTTATAAAATGATACATCCTTATAATATGTATGGCCTGGCAATTGGACTCTTCATTATCTCTGCCTTCAGAATTCTGCATATGTCTTATTTCTGCAGCTGAGACTTCCCTTTGAAACATAGTGCTTGAGAAACAGACTAGAAATAGCTTGCTGCTACTTGCGTGTAAACTTTCTGCCCTTCCCTACAGACTATTGCTGGACTTTGTATCCTTATATTAATAGTTTTCCTGTGTGCCTCATTTTACCTAAGGGTTAGCTTTCTTGTTCCAAGAAAAGGCTGATAATGAATATCAATCCCTTTTCAGACACAAATGATGAGAGGGTCATCTTTAATAATTTAGGTCACTTGTGCTGTCTGACTTCTATCTCCTTTCATCTCTTTGCATGTAGATTTCCTTTCTTTGAGGAAATCTTGCATTTCTAGAATGGTTCTTAATCTATAAGGAATAGAAACAGATATCTTCTAGCAAGTGTTGAAAACCTTTCTTGGCAATCTCTAAAAAATGAAATAGCGTGAAAAATAAATACATATACTGTCAAACAGATGACTTCTAATAGACATAATACCGCTAATGAAGCACACTTCTAAGAAGCACATTTTTATACACCAGTTTTCATGATGGCTTATTAAGAATACACATCTCTTCATAGGGAAAAATAAATAGATAAAGCCAAAATCTTGTGGCAATTTACCAAGGCCACAATGAAAACATCACACTGAAGCAAAAAGTGGGGTGGAAGTGTCAGTCTGAGGTCTAGCTCTTGATCCTGACAGGTTTCACAGTTAAAGTTTAAATTTAAATATCTTGAACAAATTAACAAAAGCAGAAATGACAATAAGTTTCTTCTCACTTATCTACTCTGGAATCTTGTGTTGAGAAGGATGCTAAGATCACATCTAGGCACAGTGGTATTGGCATTGAGTGCCATGCTAGAAGATTAATATCTGCAATGGTTACAGGAGTGGGAAGTGATGGAATTTGTAGCACATAGTCACCACCCCTGCCTGTTTGGGGATTACACATACATTCCCTTTATGTAGTCAAAGTCGGGTGTGCATTTAATAGAAAAGAAGAGTGCATGGACTCTTCGGGAGGGAGTGTGCAAGGAGTATTTGAACGCATTTTCAAAGAACATGTACTCACTCATGAATCACTGTAATACCACCAAAAAGTACATACTGCTATTAACCACACTTTACAAATGGGGAGTTTGAGGCACAGAAAAACATCATTAACTGCCCAAGGTGATACAGCTAACAATGAGCAAAGCCCACTGGCAGAGCTAACAATGAGCAAAGCCCACTGGCAGAGCTAACAATGAGCAAAGCCCACTGGCAGAGCTGTCAGGAAGTCTGATTCCACACTCCTGTGTCCTTACCACTGTACTAATATGCCTCCAAGGCCTTTTTGTGCAAAAAAAGAGAGAGAGAGAGAGTAAATCTTTCTACAGTATGAATTTTGTAAACCTAGAATTATAGAATCCTAGTGTGGGAAGGGATCTTGCTGGTTATCTAGACCAAACTTGCACCTGTAAAATGATCGAGTCCCTAGTACCCTGTCCCATCTCAGTATCTCCAGGTTAAACAGCTACCCAAACTCTTTGATATATTGAGCCAAATATACTTCTCTATGTGTGTATGTTAGTCACTCAGTCTTTGTGACCCCATGGACTGTAGTCTACCAGACTCCTCTGTCCATCAAATTCTCTAGGCAAGAATACTGCAGTAGGTTGCCCTTTCCTCCTCCAGGGGGATCTTCCCAACCCAGGGATCGAACCCAGGTCTCCTGCATTGCAGGCAGATTCTTTACCAGCTGAGCCTCCAGGGAAGTACTTCTCTATGAGTTACATCTTTGATCCTATTTGCATCCTTTATGGAGCAAACAAACCAGTCTCTACCCTCTAACCCCAAGATGGCAGTCAGCATTTTGTCAGTGAAGTCTCTCCACCATGGCTGAAATCTGATACGCAAGGAGGCAGCAGATTTTAAAAACAATCCATAGTGGAGTGAAAGACCATTTTATTTTAAAGCTGTCTTCCTCTAAATCAACACTATACTTTTGAAAGAAGAAGGGGGTCAAGGGTTCATATTTCCATTTGCTAGCTAAAAAAGATGTATACTTTTGCCATTATCATAGAAACAGATTCTCTGTTTATGCCACCCAATGAAGAAGAACTTTTTTTCCAAGGATTGTCAGACATATTCTGCTAAAGATGGTTCACCCTTTGCAACTGGGCAAAAGTAAGCCCTTCTTTATGGGGCAAGTCTACTAAGAGAAGAGGGAAGCTCTACATGAGTATTTCCTCTTATGATGTCCCTCAATTGCTTTTTGCTTAAGATTCATAAATTCTCTTTGATTCAATAATCTATTAATGGGCTGTACTTCATATATAAAGATAGTGCTAATTATCAAAGATTAACTTTGAAATTAGTCTAGTTATGTCCTCCAGAGAGGATGGAAATAGGCCAAAGAGAGAGAATTACAGAGATTTGGTTTCGTATAAAGGTTTAATATCAAGCCTAATTCACTCCTACTTCAGGCCATGCAAGCGACTTTCTAAAGATGGGGCTGAATAAAATGTAGAAAATCAGTTGATTCACAAAGGTCAAGCTTTGACCTTGGCTTAGTTAAACTCATGTGCACATGTACATCGATATGCATACCAATGGAACTGAACCTTCGTTTTTAAATTACTTAAATGTAAGTAGATGGTAAAGAATCTGCTTGCAATGCAGGAGACCCAGGTTTTGGAGGATCATATTCATTGAGTACTTATTAGACTTTGAGAAATTGAGCTGGGTATTTTATTTTAATATTTCTTTAATCTTCATAGCCACTTTCTAAGTTACAGCATACATTTACCTCGTACAGATGAGGAATTGAAAACTCTGAGAGGCTAATTAACAATGGCCAAGATCTCTGCTAAAGCTGAAACTGCAATACTTTGGCCACCTCATGCGAAGAGTTGACTCATTGGAAAAGACTCTGATGCTGGGAGGGATTGGGGGCAGGAGGAGAAGGGGATGACAGAGGATGAGATGGCTGAATGGCATCACTGACTCGATGGACGTGAGTTCGAGTGAACTCCAGGAGTTGGTGATGGACAGGGAGGCCTGGCGTGCTGTGATTCACGGGGTCGCAGAGTCGGACACGACTGAGCGACTGAACTGAACTGAACTGAAGATCTCTCAGCTAGTAAGTGACAAAACTAGGTTTTGATACAGCCTTTTCTCTGCATTAAACTCTTCCCATTACTTAACCTCCTGAATCTGTTTACTTCTTTGTAGAAGTGGGGGTCTACACACTCTCTATATATTTGAATCTTGACATTCTTTGACTCTAGTATAAATATTTAAATGTAATGTCCAGTTCTATTATTATTATTCATTTCACTGCTGGCCAGCTTTTTATGTTTTGGCCACACCATGCAGCATGCAGGATCCTGGTTCCCCAACCAAGGATTGAACCTGTGCCTCCCACAATGGAAGTGAGGAGTCTTAACAACTGGACCACCGGGAAAGTCCTTTTTCTTAATTTCAATTATTTCATTGAACATTTATTTCAGTTGGATTTAGCAAATTATAGAGTTTCTAATTGGGCTGGCTTAACATATCATCATGATTTAATCTTATATTTGTTCTATCTGTCAAGTTAAATATTACAGTATTTAACCCCTGCAGCTCTAAGGCACAGGTTCCCTTTGTTGACAGCAGAGGTACTGGCATGTTCTGTCCCCTCCATCCAGCAGATGTACCTCTGCAAGGGTGGTCCTCCTATTTGCTTTCCCAAAGGGTGGGGAGATAAAAGGACCTACGACCTTTTCCATACTCTTCTTCGTTTTTGTTGTCGCTGGCCTGGTGCCTAAAAGTAGCATTGTTATTGTCTATGTGGGAATGGACCCAAACGTAGCTGGCACTAAAAAATCCTATTGAAGGAAGTCGTTGTGTTGTTATTGCTGGAATTAAGGGATTGATTCTGAGCATATGGATCATGTTAGCAAAAAGCCTTCCATAATAAGTGGGGAAATAGCTTATTGACAAACATGGTGGAAAGGTTTGCCTGCGTATATCCCAGAGCTTTGGGTTTCCCAGATGGCTCAGTGGTAAAGAATCCGCCTGCCAATGCAGGAGATGCAGGTTTGATCCCAGGGTCGGAAAGACCCCTGGCAGAAGGAAATGGTAACCTACTCCAGTATTTTTGCCTGGGAAATCCCATGAACAAAGGAGCCTGGTGGGCTATTCTGGGGTAGCAAAGTGTCAGATACAACTGAGTACGCACGCAAGCACGTTCCAGAGCTTCCTTTCTTCCAAAGGATGTTAGATGCCTTGCTGTTGATATACTCATTTCAGGTTCCTGAGTGCATTTCTTGGAAGCTAACAAGTCGTCCAGCAGATGGCAGAGTGTTAACACTCTGTTAATGGCTTTTCATGTTAGGAACTTTCTTAAATTCAGTTAAAATACAATTTCAGGAAGGACTTGCCTTATATGCATAGTGTTGAAGTATATTTACTTCATTTCAAGCATATTTCAAACATATTTATTTCATTTTTGGAAATAATTTCAAAATTAAATATTTTTTGAGCTTTTATATCTTGTTTGGAGTTCTTTCATTAACTTTATACTCAGTCATGCCTCATTCCTCCAGATATTTATATTATACGCTTCTAATTGCTTTTTCCTAGAAATAGGTAGAAGATGTAGATTGAAAGTGGATTTTTTAAAAATATTTCAAGTAGTTATTTTGCCATCTTTAATCCACTCATTTACTGTATTTGCTTAATACTCTTATAACTGCCCCAGTCTACGCATCTCCTTTTCTTGTGTGTGTGTATGTGTTAGTACAAATGGAAATTCTTGGTTACAATAAATGTAAATTCTAAAGATATACTTAAAATCTGCCAAGCTTAATCAAATTGACAAGTTTCTCCACTAACCTGTCTTTAAAGGGGAAATGAAAAGATACACTATGTACAGTGTGTAGTATATGCTGTTTAATCAAGTCATTATCTTGAGAAACAAAGCTGATCAAGTGTTCTTACTGAGAAAATAAAGATTCCACCTCACATTTTGACAAATTGCTGTATTTAGCTAACGTGCAACAAATGATGAACTCCATCATTGTGTTCTGAAGCAAATCGCCGCGTTTAATTATGTTGCCAGTCTGATCCCTCCAGAAGATAAGATTTTTAGTGATTAAAACTGAATTGCCTATTTGCACTGTTTAAAGCACTGCTCCTTCAGCAGCATATGGTGGTTTGGGAAGGATTAGTCCATGGATAGCCCTTCTTAAATGTACTTGTCGTTGTAATAATATTTAAACACTGCTCATGGTCTTTACATCTCAGTTACAAAAGTTACAGAACAGTATTAGCTTTGCATTTCCCATGAATTCTACTTGATAAGGTCTTTGGCAAGCTTTCAATCTGCAGAGGGTTTATCTAGTCAGATGATCTGAATATAGTCTACGATCAACCTTTTAATTTTTTTACATCGATCTTCTCATCTTGATGCCCAAACCACAGATCTTAACATAACATTTCATAAACTTCCACAGCCAAGTTTCTCAGTCTCCAGGATAATTGTCTTCATATTATCATATATCAGCTTCCTAAGTTAGGTTTTTTAAATGGTCCACAAGTTGAGTATGCTCAAGAAGCGAACTAGAAAATTTCACAGCTGAGATCTCATTCTTTCTTTTATACCAGATTTCCCCTTTTCTCTCTTCACCTTCCCTAGCTGAAAGGGGTATCAAATTGAGAATTACGAGAATCACCTGAAAAATGTTAGTGCTCTTAAATATAAAATACAAGAAGTCTAAGAGTACTTAATCATCACTTAGTGTCTAACACTGATGTAAATCTCCAGGCAAATCGTAATACTCATGTGCAGTGTGGTCTTGCCTCTTTGTACCCTGGAGACACATAGAGCAGAGATCAGTTTAAAGACAGAACATTAAGAGTAACTTTTTGGCTGCCCTATATTATAAGGCAATGGCACCCCACTCCAGTACTCTTGCCTGGAGAATCCCATGGATGGAGGAGCCTGGTAGGCTGCAGTCCATGGGGTCGCTAAGAGCCGGATAGGACTGAACGACTTAACTTTCGCTTTTCACTTTCATGCATTGGAGAAGGAAATGGCAACCCACTCCAGTGTTCTTGCCTGGAGAATCCCAGGGACGGGGAGCCTGGTGGGCTGCTGTCTACGGGGTCACACAGAGTCGAACACGACTGAAGTGACTTAGCAGTAGCAGTATTATTTTAACTGTTTTAGACAAATTAAATTGGTTACAGCTAATTGCACATTTCTCATAATGAATCATTGGCAAATCCAATAATGCCAACCAGAAGCAAGTCCGGTGTTCCCTGGATGTAAGTAGAAGACTCCGAAGTGGTCAACATTTAGAACATCTGCCATTACCTAAAGCAAACTTCCTACCTCAGACTCTACTAAATCTACTGCTTCTTGTTATTACATATCAAGCAAAAGGGCTGATCACAATGTAAATTAATATATAAACAAGCTCTTGATTTAAGGTTGCACCATCACATGAGGTTGAAAGCTAGACATATTTTTCTTTTTTCTTTTTAGTTACAGTTTTTTGAGTCAGAAAGGTCTTGCTGAACCCCTGGCCTCCAAGTGGAGTCATTTTTCATATGAATTCTTCTTGCTGCTCTTCTGAGGTTGCCATGGCAATAAAGGAGAGGCCCTGGCCACGGCCACAGCCAAGTTCTACCAGAGCCACTCCGCTCTCTCTTCGCCACCTAAGATTGCTCTGAATAAAGAGTTCAGCAGCTAAAACACTAAATGGATTTTATCCAACTCCTGCATTGTAAACATGATAAAACAGGCACAAAAAGGCTAAATGGCCAGCCAGACATCTTTCTTTGAATAATCGCTAGAAATTTAACAATTTGGAAATTCTACATCATTTATTTTTTTGTTATATGCTTTTAACTCATATTTCCATTCAACTTTCTGAAAATAAGGAAATAATTTACACTCGATTATTAAAAAGTAACACCTTTTTTACTTGAAAATAATTTTTACTTGAAAATTTTGATAATCATCCCATTACCATTCTCTGAAGGAAAAAAAAAAGTACAAATGTAAATCTTAGTAAAAATCCCAGGGGATAATAATTTAAATACACACAAAAATAAGTTCTTCTAGACTGAATTAGTATTACACTATTGTCAATCAACAATTTCACAATACAACATATCATGAATTTTAAAAATTATTAAATATCTAAAGTAAAGCTTTATTGAAAATGCTTCCCTTAATGAGACATGAAATGTTTTGTTTGTGGGGTTTTATTTTTCTATTTTCTTTGTTCTCATTAGTTTATAATATCCATAGGCAAAGATTATATACTGATAGAAGTATACAGAGTTCAGCATTCTATCCAATTCTATTCCTATTTTTGGTCTTTTTGATCTAAGTGCTGAGAAAATTTTTTAACATTAAAAAGAAGATGAAATAGAAGGAGTTTTACTATAATCCTGTACCTCAGTTCTTTGAACTCATCCCTAGTTAGAGGTCAAAATCACATGAGGACGGACCATGAAATTAAGAATTATGTCTAATCACTTTCCATCTTAACAACTTATTGAGATCCTCCTACAGTTTTATGGAAAGAAAAGAATTTTACTCCACCTGATTTGCAAAAAGATTTGTTAGCCAATCATCATAGTCATTGAGTTCACTTAGTACTCTCCATTGATTTCTTCTTACTCCTAAAATGTCTCCATTTAGGAATTAGAGGTCAAACTTCAGTGCTTATCTCTTACACTATGTATAACATAAACTTCAAAGGAAATTGTGCTCTATACATGAACACATCATGTCCTCGTGTCACACTTCCTGGGAGCTCTAGCTACCAACTAGAATCTTAGAACTCTGGCTTTTAATCCAAGTCCACCTGCTAATGCCTGAAGCATAGGGTGCCCACAAGCCTCTTGTGCATCCTTGAGAGGTCTATGCCTTGAGATCAAGGGGCTTTTCCCTGGCTTCCTGGAAGTTGCTAGGGTCAATGGGAGAATTCCCATTTCTGGGAATGTTCTGCCCTTTCTTCTCTGCTCTTTCTGAGAGTATGTCCTCCTGTTCAATTTTTAACAGTCTGTGAGAGAAGAGGGACGAGCGTGAGGGCACAGAAAGCAGCTTATCCCAATGAAGAAAATTCAAGTCAGAATCTAGTTTCTGCTCTGTTCTAACAATGCCCTGTGAGTTAGAAGCCACCTCGCCATAGGACCCATCTTACGGACCCCCTGTGAAGCCGTACTGCCCAAGTTTGACTTCCAGATTCTGCCATTTACAAACTGGCTAGTTTCAGATAAATTACTGAACCTTTCTGTAAAGTCATCTGCAAAACGAGACTCATAATAATAGTATCTTTCTCATAGTTCTTACTAAGATAAAAGGCAATAGGTCACATAAGTAATATGACCATATGACTTATTATTCAAGTACACTTTTGTGAGTGAACAGAGAGGTTGTTAATAATTACATCAGGACCACAGGAATAAGCCAGGACTTTCCTTGGAAATCCAGAATTATGGCGTTGCCTTGTCTTAAAACACCTAGCATGATGCCTGGGACCTTGTTAGAGTGAGCTATGAATATCCAATTATATTGTCTGAGGGATTATGGTGAAAATTTTTCTGAGAGTATGGTATTCCACATTAGTATATTCAGTGTTTGTTAATTTGTAGCAGGTTTTTTTTTTTTTTTTTTAAGAAAATGTATGTTTAAGAGGATCCCTTACTACTGTTTTGGAGCTTCCCTTGTGAAGCTAGTGGTAAAGAATCCACCAGCCAGTACAAGAAACACGGGTTTGATTCCTGAGCTGGAAAGATCCCCTGGAGAAGGAAATGACTACCCACTCCAGCATTCTTGCCTGGGAAATCCCATGCACAGAGGAACCTGATGGCCTACAGTCCATGGGGTCACAAAGAGTCAGACACGACTGAGCATCTGAGCATACTACATACTGCCAATGTTTCACTCATTTAGCCCCTACCCACACTTTGTGCAAGGGGAAGGCAAGCCTGGAGGGTAGCAAGGAGGCTCTTTGTATTCTTTCCAATCCCCTCACTTGTCTGATGATGAAAGGGGTGATATGAGGTCAGTCTCATAGTAGCGGCAGGACTCAAGTTTAACTTCAGGAAGTCAATAGTTATTTTTGTTTAGATTTAAAAAAATTTAAAACGCTGTGTCAAAAATCCAGCAAAAATAATTGGTAATAGAAGCAAAGACATTCCAGACTCAGAAGTCCCATGAAGTCATCTCTATACCTCTTGCCAGCATAGGGTCTTTTTAAAACATGTTCTCAGGGTCCTGGCCAGCCTAGCATCAGCTGCCCCAAAGATGGAGCTTCCATCATTTCTTTGGCAAAACATCATTTAAGTGCAGAAGATAAGGTCTTCTGACCTGGATTTCTCGGTTTAATATAATCCCAATCCTAAGAGATACCACATTTCTGTTAAACTCACCTTTTAACCAAAATCTGCTTTGTTTGAGTCTGTGCGCCTAGAAGCAGAATTGACACAGCATAGTTCAAATTCTTTTCATATTTACCAGGAAAAACTCCTGCTCTCTGAGGTTAACTTTAACAAAACTAGTACTCTACACTTAGCAAAAGGACAGGATTTTTAGTCTACATGATGTGAAAAACAACAGCATCTGAGAAAGTCATATTTTACCGATAAGTCTAATAGGTTCCTTTCTTCCTGATAACATCAGCAGGAATAGCATTTGTATAGGGCCTCCCAGTTCACAAAGTAAGCCAAGATACATTACCTCATGGGTATTTTATTCTTTCGTTTCCACCAATTTAACATGCGTAGGGTCCAACCTCTTGCACGCCGCGGCCTAAGGAGAAAGCCCAGGCGGTAGAGCATGCAGTGTGTTCTCGGCCCGGCTGTGGCAGTCAGGGGGAAGCGGGGCCAGCTCGCAGCCCGCGAAAAGATGAGTTCATGTCCAGCCTGGGAAAGCGGCGCAGCGGCCTTTCCTGCTGCTCGGCATGAAATGAGCCATGAGCAGCGTGAAATCACTGACCACAGGTGTGGAGATCTGCAGTGACATAAATATCTTTGCTGTTTAGCAGTTGGAGGAAGGCTGTGGGAAGACTTGCCACAAGCTCCTCCCGGCCAAGTCTGCCTTTATAAAGAAATGGTCATTTCAGCTGCATTGTTGCCAGGGCATTTCATGAGTCCCATCCCAACTTCCAGTTAAAAGACTCATGAAGAAGAATGAGAGACAGATATAGGTGACTACTTCTCTCTGGTCATTCTAAAGAAAAAAGCAAAAGCAAAACAAAAATCCGTAAAGTACAAAACTGGTGTGTTTGACCACAAACAAACTCTTCTGTGTGTTAAAAATAAAATATCAATAAACAAGATTTACAAAGACAAAAAAAAAGGCAAAATTGTAAGCTCTATAACAGGGAGATTATTAACAATACAACTATATAAAGTATTTTATAATTATGAATTTAACATATGAAAATGTGCAAAGAAAATAGCAACTCATCAAAAGGATGAAGGGAAGTCTCAGCAAAATAATGCAGATGTTCAAATTCACTAATAATATGTGAATTAATGTAATAAATATACTGTATTTGCCTGTAAAGCTGGAAGGCTTTTATTAAAACTATAATATCCAGCCTTATTTAGGATTTAAAAAAGGGAGACTAAACCATCTGATTTCAATTTTAATGCCTCTCCCATTTTATTTGATATCAAACCTGAATATTTGTCTGTTTTATTTATTCATATCCACATTATTGTGTTTGGTTCTTATCAATGTAAGCAGATTAACAGTTGGATTTTTTAACTGAAGTAAAAATTATTGTTTTTTAATGGGAAAATATATTCCAGCTATGTTTATTGTCACAAATGCCTTGTAACAGACTGTAGGGATTTATTTAGAATTTAAAAGATCTCATTTATGGTGGATGGGCCCAGACCAAGCCCTTTCAGAAGAGTGGCTAGTTCCAGTCACACAGTAAACTCCATATTTGTAGGCAGAGAAACTGAATGAAGTGGAATTTGACTTTCATTTTGCCAAACTGCTTTCATATGTTAGCATACAAGTCACAAGCTTGAGATGCCCTCTAGCCCAGATCATCTGAGATATACTAAGAGAACATAAAACAAAACACGCCAGCAGCTGATTTCTTAATTACAAAAGTATTTGATGTATTGTTCTGAAGTCAATATTTAATACAAATGCAGCAGTGAATGTATCTTCCCCCAGTTCCTATCAGTTACTTTAAATTTTATTGCTTTTTTATCTTAAAAAGAATTCAGTGCTCAGTTTCATGTTTCATTTACAAAGCAATAATTTGATTTTGCTAGTTGAGAGTTTATAATCCAATTTGTATCTATTGTTCAGCCCAGGGGAGTGAATTTGCATGGCTATCACAGCTTACAAATTATAAAAGCAAAACACATATGTAGTTTTGCAGTCTTTATAAGACTACAGTGAGTTTTAATGCCAATCACTTGTCATTTTTCTTAATGAAATTGACTTTTTACTACTGATATTGAACTAATTTTCTATTGAATCCTTCTTGATTGATTATAAATGGGGAAAGAGAGAGGTTGAATTAAGTTGTTCAGCCCAGTGGAGTGAATTTGCATGGCAATCACAGGTTACAAATTATAAACTCAACACACATCTGAAGCTTTGCAGTCTTTACAAGGCTATAGCAAGCTTTAATGCCAAGTTGCTTATCACTTTTCTTAATGAAATTGAATTTTTTGCTACTGATATTGAATTGTTTTCTACTAAATCCTTCCTGATTAATGATAAATGAGGAAAAGACAAGTTGAATTAAGTTGATTGACACAGGAATGCTAATGTTTATATATTCCCTTTCTGTGTTATACCACTTAAAATATAAAGAAGACATATATCTTTTCTTTAGAGTTGTCTCAAAGTTTGAGCATATGTTGTTTTAAAAAAATGGACAAGTGGGGATTAAACAGAATACAAATCACTTTAAAGGAACAAGAAAAAGTAGACTGTACTAGGCTTTTAAAATAAATTGGTTGTCATTGAACACCAAATTTGCCTCCAATTTTCATGTTAATGAATGCATTGGGTTAAAGATCAAAATAGAAAATATATCAGCAAAGATAAACTTTTTACTGGATCTCAATTCAAACAAAATTTTATCTCAGATTTTATGAAACATTTTATGAAAAATGTTGCATGTCGGCACGAAATACTTTCAACCACATTTTACCAAAGACAGAATGACCATATTTAAGTGCACAGCGTATTTTCATGCCCGCCCTGCAAGAGAATCCTATCCTAACTGATGACTCCTGTCTTCTTACTTAATGTACTCATGGGACTGTTTCACAGGTACTCCAAACTCACCAAGTCCAAAACTGAACTGCCAGCCCCTCAAATCCTGCTGAATTAATCAGTATTTTTGATTGTACACACAGAAACTAATTGCAATCTTCTTAGCAACTAGTATTTTGTTGGGAGGCTCCTAGTGCAGCTTATAGAAATTGAAAGCGGCTGCCTCTACCCTCGGAGAAGGCAATGGCACCCCACTCCAGTACTCTTGCTTGGAAAATCCCGTGGACGGAGGAGCCTGATAGGCTGCAGTCCATGGGGTCGCGAAGAGTCGTACACGACTGAGCGACTTCACTTCCACTTTTCACTTTCATACATTGGAGAAGGAAATGGCAACCCACTCCAGTGTTCTTGCCTGGAGAATCCCAGGGACGGGGAAGCCTGGTGGGCTGCCGTCTATGGGGTCGCACAGAGTCGGACACGACTGAAGTGACTTAGCAGCAGCAGCAGCCCTCTACCCTCTCCCACCCTGCCCTCTGGGACTGGAACTAGACATTGAAACCTTCAAGAAGCCTGGCAGTCCTTACCAGCTCTCAACTCTACAGCTCTCTGCTTGTTTGCTTTCTTCTGCTGCAGACCCGTGATGTCCATGGCGGGAAACAACCACCCCAGAAAACTTTTGATGTCGGTCCTCCAGTTCAGGCCATACAAAGACTTGGACTTCCCCTTTCTTTTTATTCTCTAAACGCTTGTCATAGGAAAGGTTCTTCCAGTTCCCTGAGCAAACCATGCTCTTCCCTGTTCCCATTATGACTATTGCCAAGGAATGCTCGCCACCCAGCATGCCTTTGCCTAACTAACTTAGAGATCTTTGGGCTTTCAACTTAAAAGTCATTTCCTCCAGGAGACCTTCCCTTAATTCTTAGAGCCTCCATCCATTTGCACAACAAAAATTTACTGAGCAGCTACTCTAGGTCACACAGTGTTGGGACTGGAAGAACACTGGTCTCTGTCTTCATGGAGCTTATGGTCTGTATGCATGTGTGTGTGCTCAGTCACTCAGTCGTGCCCAACTCTTCCAACTCTATGGACTGTAGCCCACCAGGCTCCTCTGTCCATGGGATTTCCCAGGCAAGAATACTGGAGTAGGTAGCCATTCCCTTTTCCAGGAGCTCTTCCCAAGCCAGGGACTGAACTGGGGTCTCCTTCATTGCGATTCTTTACCACTGAGCTACTGGGCAAGGAATATGTAAGCATATAATAAATACAGTAGAGGAGAGCAATAGGATAAAGGATAACAGGGTGGTCAGAGGAGGCCTACCTGCAGAGGTAATATTTCAGCTGAGAGCTCTGAAAGACAGACGAGTCAGGGTTCTGATCCAAAGAAAGGAATCACCATATGCACCGGCTCTATGGTGTGTGTGAAGAACTGAAGGGAAGCCAGTGTCCCCCAAGACACTGAGAACATGAACAGGAAATGAGATCACCCCCCAAAAAGGTAGTGGAGCAGAGGTGAAGCATAAGTGATCTGTCCACAAGATTTAGATACAGATACATTTTGCTTGACTGGTAGAATATTTTAATTATCTTAAAAAAAAAAAAGTTAGAACATTAGGCAGGGCAGTACTCCACACTCCACAGTTAGGTCAGATTCAGACATTTATGCTTCTTGCCAGTCCCCAGAATTCCATTTGAAAGGCACGGGAAACAGATTGGACTGACTGTTGGGCGTTCTGTTTCTGTAGCTCTGTGGAGACACGTAATGCCATATTTAAAGTCTTTGAGATTGCTAATAGAGTGGTAAGAGTGGAATCCTGGAGCCACAGTGGAACCTACTCAAGATGGACATGAGAACTGAACTCATCTTCTTAGCCTTGTCGTAGGCTGGCCTTTTTATTTCTCTGGTTGGTAAATGCTCCAAAATTATTTTTATAAGATTATATAACTTACAGGAAATGCTCTTAAAAGTTTTACATCTTTCAATCTTATACAGATACTCTCAGAATTGATTATTTTTTCTTTTTATACAAGGTTTCCATATCAGTATAACTTGCCTCATTTGCAGCCTACAGTGCTTACAGTAAAATTCTAACTCAGTACGCTGGCCCCGGCATCTGATCTACACCAAATAATATATTTTAAAACTATCTGGACCAATGTCCCTCAAATTTTTAAACTTAAGTCTAACACATCTCGGCTAAGTGATGATCTTCTCATAAAACACTTAAATACAAATAACAATATTGCTTTAGGGGTTGTAGGTAATTATGTTTTTGTTTTCTTTTCAGATATTTTGTTCATAGTTCGTGTGTGTGTGTGTGTGTGCACGCACATGCACACCATGTAGTATGTTTATCAAAGGAATTCCCATCATTTTACCTTTAACTCTTCCTCCATGAGACTAGTGATACCTGGAATTGTTTATGACCAGTTTCTATCAATTATCAATCACATTTTTGGGGAAAAAAATGCTTGATGACTAAAAAATCCTACATTATTTTGATATATCCAATAATTAAATCCTAGGGGAAAATATTTGAAAAATAACAAGGTGACTGTTATCAGTTGCAAAAAGAAAACATTAAGAAAAAAAATACACACACTCAGACACTTGTAACTGTCAAAATAAAAGCTGAGCTAAATTGGAAGCACAAATAGAGTTGTACAAAAATAATTCTAGCTTAATAGTCTATATAAAAGGCATAAATACCCTCTTTGAGGATGTTTTTCTTGAGCAATTAGGACTAAAAGAGGTAATGAAATTCACTAGGGCTTCCATAGTTTTTCTTTAATGTTATTTTTTACATTCTCATTTGTTTTTGTATATGTTCAATATCTGACAAGGCAGGAGAAAATAAAATAAGGAACCAAATTTACACCTACATTATAGCTTAAATATACATTAGGTTCCCTGGGGAGTTACTCCTCAATAGACTCTTACATACTTTAGTAAAGTCAAACACATTAAATGCTTTTCTTTATCAAATTGCTGAACTGAAAAGAAAAAGTACAAGAAAATTAAGATATCACTAAACATATAATCCATATAAACATATAATCCAAATCAGGAAAGGAGTACGTTATCCTGCTTATTTAACTTATATGCAGAGTACATCATGCGAAATGCTGGGCTGGGTGAAGCACAAGCTGGAATCAAGATTGCCAGGAGAAATATCAATAACCTCAGATATGCAGATGACACCACCCTTATGGCAGAAAGTGAAGAAGAACTAAAGAGCCTCTTGATGAAAGTGAAAGAGGAGAGTGAAAAAGTTGACTTAAAGCTCAACATTCAGAAAACGAAGATCATGGCATCCGGTCCCATCACTTCATGACAAATAGATGGGGAAACAGTGGAAACAGTGGCTGACTTTATTTTTCTGGGCTCCAAAATCACTGCAGATGGTGAGTGCAGCCATGAAATTAAAAGACGCTTACTCCTTGGAAGAAAAGTTATGACCAATTTAGATAGCATATTAAAAAGCAAAGACATTACTTTGCCAACAAAGGTCCATCTAGTCAAGGCTATAGTTTTTCCAGTAGTCATGTATGAATGTGAGAGTTGGACTATAAAGAAAGCTGAGCGCCGAAGAATTGATGCTTTTGAACTGTGGTGTTGGAGAAGACTCTTGAGAGTCCCTTAGACAGCAAGGAGATCCAGCCAGTCAGTCATAAAGGAAATCAGTCCTGAATATTCATTGGAAGGACTGATGCTGAAGCTGAAGCTCCAATACTTTGGCCACCTGATGCGAAGAACTGACTCATTTGAAAAGACCCTGTTGCTGGGAAAGATTGAGGGCAGGAGGAGAAGGGGACGACAGAGGATGAGATGGTTGGAGGGCACTGCTGACTGTATGGACATGGGTTTGAGTAAACTCTGGAGTTGGTGATGGACAGGGAGGGAGGTCTGGCGTGCTGCAGTCCATGGGGTCGCAAAGAGTCGCACACGACTGAGCGACTGAACTGAATTGAATAAACTGAAACATATGTACAAGAAACAAAAAGCTTTCCTCTTGGGGAAAAAAATAAAATATGGTGTTCTCTACTATTCTGTATAATTTTGAGAGATTGAATTTTTTCCATGCGTAGTCAGAGGAGTTCAGAGTTTTCTCGGGGTCTCCAGGTTTTCTTTCCAAAATCAGTTCACAGGAAACATTAACATTTCTTAAATAGAAGTGCATTTCACAGTAAGAAAAGAATGATCCCTTTAAGCTGATCAGTACAGCAGGAAAAAAATTAATGCCCAGGACTGGTGACAAAGTGTGCCACTCGCTTCCATGAAATAGCATGTGACTGTCTGAGGGCAAAAAGCATTTAGCATAGAAAACAGCTCGCAGGATTTATTTTGCACTTTTAAAATGCTCTTGTACTTCTTCCACACACTTGAAGCTTCAAATCAATGACTACTAGCAAGAAAGACGGAGAAGGCAATGACACCCCACTCCAGTACTCTTGCCTGGAAAATCCCATGGATGGAGGAGCCTGGTGGGCTGCAGTCCATGGGGTCGCTAAGAGTCGGACACGACTGAACAACTTCAAATTTTCAACTGAAATATTGGCCTTTGACTGCTGTTGAAATGCCAAGACCAATGGGAGGGATCAAACATTAAGTTGCTATTGGTTTTTATATTTTGTGTTAATAAAATGTCAAAGATGAGGTTTCAGTGGGGGATGGTATTGAAGAAAGATCAAAAAGACTTGGTATTGTTGGATGCTTAGACACAAACTGCAAAGTTAGGGTGGGGAAATACACTTATATAAAAGGGTGTTCATCATGTTACTCTGGGTTCACTCTGAATGAAGAAGAGCAGGAATTAGGGGCCTTTGCTCATGAGGTTTAATAGCTAAGTAGACCTAAAACATACCAGGCTTCTGAAGGAAAGGATGCCAGATAGGAAGGTGGTTACAACTTCCTGCGAAAATAAAGTCATCCTGGATAATTACTGCTGAGTAATTATCTGAGTAAATCTTGGGCAGTTTAGTTAATACAGGAGAAATGAGTGTCCATCCGACATGCTTTTAACTTGTTCAAATGAAAATCATGTATTGATTTTCTTCTATTTAAAATCCCTAAATGTTATTAAATAAAACAAGAATAAAAATGAAAAAATTGGCACCCCTTTTATGCTCAAAATGTCAGCCCCCAGGTGACTTTTTAGAGAACTATCATCTTTAATCCCTGAGACTTCACAAGATGTGTTTCTAGAATGTAAAGGCCTAGGAGGTAAGCACCATTATCATACTTGGTTTGTGAAAGCTCAAGAAAGAAAAGTTGTTACGGTTGAATAGGTAGATATCTGCAGAGCTGAGTTTAGGATTAATTTATCGATTCAGTAGACTATCTACTGAGTGACTGTTACGAGCTAGGTCTCCAACCACCCAGCACTGCTGGGCATTCCTCTATTATTGCAGGATTTCCTGTCTGCTTGTCTTTGGTTTGGCAGAGCAACACAACCCTTTATTACTCTAATGCTGTGAGTTGACCAAGGAGAAAGAGGACTTCGGCTCCTCCACCTTGCATTACACCTCAAAGCCCAGAAGCCTTGGCCTATACTGGGTGATCCCCTGGCTATGTTCTCTGGGTTAGATGGCATGTGCCTAAGAGAAAGGAAAAAAAAATCAAAGCTCTTTTCTTTGATCCTAGAACTGCAAATCCCCTGAAGGCTTTTATTTGACCATCATTCTTTGAGTAGAAAGGTAGTATTTGAAATTGGTTAAACTAACTAAGGGAGTTTGGAGTCAACCAACTGGAACATATGATCACTTTCTTCCTAAATTTAAGTCCAGCCCTAATTTGAACCATGATCCAAAGAAGCCTTGGTTCTCTGGCTCCTATGTATACAAAGGTCATATGAAGGGAAGCCAGAGCACCATTTTCCCTACTGGTTTGGCAGTAAATGGATCTTTTATAAAGAATATCAGCCAAATGAGTTGATCCTACATGTAGTTTGCCAAACATCTCTGCATTGACCAGGAAATGGGAAATTATCTTTCACACCAATGACATTGAATACTTAACATCTTTCTTGAGACTTTTCTGCTTTGATGTGAACAGTCAAGACTCTGTGATATAGATATGTGTTGAATTCCTGCAGAGTCCTCTGGGTTTTTTGGCAAAGGAGCACCCCCTCCTTTTTTATTCTAAAGAATTGCTTCTGTAGGCCACAAGCTGTCCACCAGTCCAAAACCTAGCCAGCTGGACTGTTAGTGGGTCTGTTCTAATTTGGGAACCATTGCAGTTCTGAAACAGTGCCTTAATAATTCTGTTCCATGTGTATCAGCCATTAACTGAGGTTTGGCCCCACCATGAAGAGCAATTATGCCGCTTTCTCATTAGTGTCCTTATCCGTCTGTAAAGCATCCTGTCAATAAACTATATTCTCTGCTCTTGGGGTCTTTTGAAACCTAACCTCCTAAATATCTGCCTAAGGTAAAAGGAGATGCAGTAAACATTGGCACATACAACAGATGCACTTACAAAGATGAGGTAGTGACTAGTGGGGAGTGAAGGAGACTGAAAAGGCCTTGCGTCCCGTCCTCAGCACAGTCCCGCCCATGGAGCTAAACTCTTCCAACCCTGAATATCATCTCTTTGGGGCTTGTGGGTATAACTATTCGTAATAGAGCCTGCACTTGTTTTAGAGAGACTTACTCATGCAGTGTCCTTCCCAAAATTGACAAAGAGGGAAATAGTGAGAACTTTGATTCGTTTTCCACTACTTTGATTCATATCACACAGTTATGGGAATGATTTCTGCACGACTACCTGTAGTGAGCATATGCAATAGGGTTCATACTAACAAAATTCATATTCTTTCTACAGTTTGTATAAGTTGTTTTTCTAAAACCTCAGAAGGATATTTTTAAGTCAATGTGAATGTTAACCACACTATTGGCTTTGCTGGTTTATTTATTCAGTATATGAAATATTCTTCAGCTGTAATGTAAAAACAACTTTTTTGATAATTCATTGATGATCATTTCATCATATTAAAAATTCAGCCAAATTGAATTTGTATTGAAGTATAGTTGATGTACTATACTGTGTAAGTTACAGATATACAATATAGTGATTCACATTTTTAAAGGTTATACTCCATTTATAATTGTTATGAAATATTGGCTATATTCCCTGTGTTGCACAATGTATCTGTGTAGCTTATTTTATGCATAACAGTTTGTACCTTTTAATCTCCTGCCTCTATATTGCCCCATCCCTCTCCCATCTCCCCACTGGAGAAAGAATTTTGATTAAGACTTTGGCCACCAAATCTTTGGGTTGTTTCAATTAATCTAATGCTAGAGAGTTCCTTTTGTTGGTTTGCTTTTAAGCTTCCATTAGCAGTGGCTTTTACAATTGGCACTGTTGACATGGAAACCAGTATAAAGAACGAACAGAATAAAAGAAGTAGGATTAAAAGAATGCAAATATAATCAAATGACCACATAATTCACATTTCCATGAAATTCTGAAATTACCTGGAAGAATACATAAAAATGAATTCAAGTAAAAGAACTATTTTTCCTGTTGACTCCCTGGATTGGCAATTTGCTGATTTCTGCATCTTCCATGGTTTGTAATTTTCAGCTCTTTTTTGATATGTAAAGGAAATATATGATTCAGGGAAATATTCCTGAAGTCATAGAGCATGCAAGATGGGCATATGGAACACCAACGGCTATAATTTAGCATCTCAGGTCCCTGCCAGTATTCAAAGACTTGCACACCAACTCAGCCTAGGTAGCCACATTCAACAATTTCCATCCCGCTGTTGCCTAAAGCAAGCTCTTCACAGGGCCAAGTCACAGTTAGCATCCACACAGTGCTGTGTTGATGGATTTTTAATTTAAATACATTTTAATACATTCAAAATGAAGAAATGCCCTGTCCATAACCAAACTATGTTTTAAATTATAAGTATAATTTAAATTATAATATTTTAATTGTTATGTTGTTTATATATATTATAAAATATATACTATTTTAATTGTTATATTCCACTGCGCTCTCTCTGGAGAGCCTTTTTTTTCCAGGCACCTCCATTTAGCTTACAGCAGAGATTATCAAAATTTAGGTTGCATGGGAATCATCTGGAAGGTTTGTAGAAACACCGATTGCTTGGCCTGACCACCAGTTTTTGGCTCAGTAGGTCTGGGGTGGAGCCAAAGAATTTGCATATCTAATAAGCTCTCAAGCAACCGGAGATGCTGCTGGTCCAGCAACTATACTTGAAGGACCACTGGCTTAAAGGGCCATCCATCCTGCTAGGCTTAGATTTCCCATCACTCACCCATTTGGAAAACTCTAAAATAAGCAAAAAATAATAATATTTTTTCTCAGCTTTATTGAGATCTATTGACGTGTAATATTGTATAAGTTTAACATGTATAATATGTTAATTAATGAGCAAAGAATTTATGTAAGGATCCAAGACGGTTAGATTATTGATAGGTATTTTGAATAGCATCTAATATCACTTTTTCCTTCTGGAAATTCAGAAGTTATTTTCCTAGGCAATGCTGGTGTCCTCAGTCACCAACACCTGTGTGACTAATTGCCATCTGTGCTCCCTGGAGCCTTGCTAATAAGAACATATCAAGGATCTTTTGGAGAAAGCAATGGCAACCCACTCCAGTACTCTTGCCTGGAAAATCCCATGGACCGGGGAGCCTGGTAGGCTGCAGACCATGGGGTTGCTAGGAGTCGAACACGACTGAACAACTTCGCTTTCACTTTTCACTTTCCTACATTGGAGAAGGAAATGGCAACCCACTCCAGTGTTCTTGCCTGGAGAGTCCCAGGAACACGGGAGCCTGGTGGGCTGCCGTCTTTGGGGTCACACAGAGTCGGACACGACTGAAGCGACTTAGCAGCAGCAGCAGCAAGGATTTTTTTTTTTTAGCAGCAAGGATATTTAATGAATTTTAAGACACACCACTTATGTATAATCTTAAGTACTTTTTTACATAAAGGAAATTATGGACCGCCTGTCTAATATATTACATTAATCCAAATAAATGAAATAGAACCAACCCTTTTGTGGGATGTGGCATTAAAGTTCAATTAAAAGGTGAGGATAACGTCTATAGTTACATAGTCTATATAGCTTCTAGAATGTAAAAACTAGTCCACCTGCTGAGTCCCCAAGTAGGGGAAGGAGCCAAGAAGGAGTAAGGGAGTATTCTCCACTGTCAGGAGACCACAAATCTAATGTTACCATAAAATTAGCAGAGCAGAAGCAAAAATCTGAATGTTTTGATTTATAAATTTACCACCTGTGTCTGCCGCTGACTTCCTAGGAGGACCACTTGATGCCGCAAACATTGTATTGTTCCAGTTCCATTACAAGGGACAATTATATTGACATGCACATGATTATGTCAGAAGACCATTAATGGAAAAGGGTTCTTTTCAAACTTAACTTTCTAGACTATAAATAATGGTCAGAGTACTTATTGGTCTACCTTTGCTCAATTTGATTAACCAATTTGCCTGAGAGTTCATGCTGTAAAAGATGAACACTGAGAGAGAGCAGTGGGGGGAAAAAAGAACTCTATTTTACATGTAAAAATGTAGAAATAGTGATGTTTGGAGGCTTTTTTTTATTATCAGGGGAGTATAAATTGAATGGTTAATCTAGACTCCAAGGACAATTTTACCTTCACATATATTAACATTAATTTTATTGTACTATCTTTCCAGTGACTAAGTGTTTTAGACTGGTAATCACTGACTTTGCCCAGACCTTAGTCATCTCTCCATTCATTGATTCATTCACTCATTGAACAAATACTAATGCCTAGTGTTCTGTTTGAACTGTGGTGGAACTGTTCCCTTGACCTTACATTCTATCAAATTTATGTAAGACCAAGGTACAAGATGTTCAAACATGAAATTAAAAGAAATAAAAAAGATACATGAAAAGATAACCAGCATATATGGGGTGATTCAAAAATAAATGAAAAATCATATTGCCAAATATGCAGTTTGGTGGCTCTTCAGATTGTTACTTGACTTTGAAACTAGATTAAATACATACTTACATCTTTTGCTGTATGTCCACTTATCAAATTTCATTCATTAATCTATTTATCCATGTATGCAATAGGCATTAGAATAAGCTAATCATCCCATAATCATATTGCAGGCCAGTGCATACACCGTTATAAAACCCAGCATTTCTCTAGGAGGCGTTGGAGACCAAGGTTTCCTATAGAAATAAAGTCAAGCATTCCTCTTTCACAAAATCTCCAATTAAGTTGGATAAATACTACATACCAATTTCAGCCTAAGTTAGCAACTGGAGTGAGGGTGAATACTTCTTCAGGCCAAGTATTTGGGGGTAAAACAGAACATTAGTGTTAATGAACTCTGATCTTAGGAAATTTCAATGTAGCTTTTTCTTTGTGTTTCATTTGTTCCTTAAAGGCTAAATTTGAGTAAGACATATTTCTAGTTCTTTCCCATTAAAGTCTTTTTAAATTATATTACATTTTCAAATAAAGTAACCAATTTTGATAAATTTAAATGGAGAATAATGTTCTGGAGCTTATGTAATTCTCCAGGCAAGAATACTGGAGCGGGTAGCCATTCCTTCTCTAGAGGGTCTTCCCGACCCAGAGATTGAACTTAGGTCTCCCAAATTGCAGGCAGATTCTTTACCATCTGAGCCACCAGTCACCCATTTTAAAATATTATATCATAAATTTTAAAATTTCACAGCAGTTTCCCAAACATTATTGAAAGTGTACTTTGGACCAAACTCCATGCAAGGCTCTGGTTCTGCAGAAATGAGTAGGGTATGGATGTAGATCTGAAACTGATCAGGCGAGTGTTAGCCTTTGTTGATAGTGTACAGAATTTATATAAATATAGACTTAATTTTGGACTATTCAGAGGTGTCAGAGCATTAATTGATTGGTTTTAGACTCTGAGGAACAAAAAAGGCTAGTATTTCAGAGCAGTAGACAAAGGTATCTTAAACTCTGAAACCTAAAATAAGCCATTAGATTACTTTGCTGCTTTAATAAGCTTACTAAATTAAATTTTAATGGTTCACACAATGAATAACAAAAACGTCATCTCTGTAATTAAAACTGAGCAGGTCTGTTTTCTCCAAAGATGCCTAAGCTTTAATCACTTTAACCCTGAAGATAAAATTTTCTGTCCCACTAGGGCTAACCCACATGAAATCGCACAGAATTCTGCCCTCATGTAAAGAGCTTTGATTTAGTGAAGTGCTTCTGTTGTTTATGCTTATTTTTTATAAGAGCTGTAGGTCACTATTGTTTTGTCCCAGAAGCTTACATATAGACACTATTTAGCTAACCCTGGCCAATAGTTTGAAGTGGCCAAAGATTGTTTTTGATACTTTCCCTTGAGAACCATTCAGTCATTTTCTGAAGATGTCTACTTACTTCAGTTGCTTGTCATCTTTAATCAGATGACAATATTTTTAATTTTTTAAATAAAAAATGTTGTTACTAAAAAAATCACAAAATTAAATAAATATAAAATAATTAAATTTTCAAATAACATTTTTAAAAGTTCATAGCATGTGTACTTTGGAAATCATTGAAAGCTTAAAACTATACAATGGAGAAAGAGATGATATTTAAATGTAAATGTATGCCTTTTAATAAACATATTAACTTATAAACCATATGTCATACATATAAATTTGTGTAAAAGTGTACTTATGTTTATATTTGTATATATAAATATGACAAATGTTATGTATATACATATATATATTGTTGCTGTTTAGTCACTAAGTCATGTTCAACTGTTTGTGATCTCATGGACTGCAGTCCACCAGGCTCCTCTGTCCATGGGATTTTTCCAGGCAAGAATACTGGAGTGGGCTGCCATTTCCTTCTCCAGGGGATAGTCCCAACCCAGGAACTGATCTCCTGTACCAATAGGCAGGTTCTTTACCACTGAACCACCTGGGAAGCCCATATATACCCTCTATAATTCATTCATTTGCCAAACCACCTATTTGACACAGAAAGAAGAAGATATTTTATGAAGTGAATTTGAAGTTCTGTTAATTGTTAGAGGTTTTTGTATACAATTCTTTCTTGTAAAGAAAAACTACATTTCATAATACAAATCCAAATTTGAAGAAAGAGAGAAATCATAAAGAAAAAGTAGATTTTTTCTAAAACTATTTTATTCTTTTTTATTCTTATTCATAGTTTTATGCTCTTTGGAATAATTTCATTCATCTTGTATCAAGGAATAGCTAACCTAAGGCCAGATATTCTAGGAATGGAGTGATTCAAAGCTAGAATTTTAGTATTTTATACTTGTTCACAATCTTAAACTGTCAAACATAGAGTGTCTCTCTCACCTTAATCTCTTAATTTCTCCTAGGATTAAGAACTAATTTCTCCCCAACACAGTAATTATTTTTCCCAAGAGAACACAGTTACTTCACTATGTAGAATGAAGTTGACAACTATTTTCATTTCAAACTATTAGAGAGAAATTTTAACTCAATTCTTCTAGGTTTTTTTAAAAAGGGAAATATCTTCAATTAAGTTCAGTCTCTCAGTCGTGTCCGACTCTTTGCAGCCCTATGAACCACAGCACGCCAGGCCTCCCTGTCCATCACCAACTCCCAGAGTCCACCCAAACTCATGTCCATTGAGTCGGTGATGCCATCCAACCATCTCATCCTCTGTCGTCCCCTTCTCCTCCTGCCCTCAATCTTTCCCATCATCAGGGTCTTTTCAAATGAATCAACTCACCACATCAGGTAGCCAAAGTATTGGAGTTTCAGCTTCAACATCAGTCCCTCCAATGAACACCCAAGACTGATCTCCTTTAGGATGGACTGGTTGGATCTCCTTGCAGTCCAAGGGACTCTCAAGAGTCTTCTCCAACACCACAGTTCAAAAGCATCAATTCTTCAGCGCTCAGCTTTCTTTATAGTCCAACTCTCACATCCATACATGACCACTGTAAAAACCATAGCCTTAACTAGACGGACCTTTGTTGGCAAAGTAATGTCTCTGCTTTTTAATATGCTATCTAGGTTGGTCATAACTTTCCCTCCAAGGAGCGTCTTTTAATTTCATGGCTGCAGTCACCAACCGCAGTGATTTTGGAGCCCAGAAAAATAAAGTCAGCCACTGTTTCCACTGTTTCCCCATCTATTTGCCACGAAGTGATGGGACTGGATGCCATGATCTTAGTTTTCTGAATGTTGAGTTTTAAGCCAACTTTTTCACTCTCCTCTTTCACTTTCATCAAGAGGCTCTTTAGTTCTTCTTCACTTTCTGCCTTTAGGGTGGTGCCATCTGCATATCTGAGGTTATTGATATTTCTCCCGGAAATCTTGATTCCAGCTTGTGCTTCCTCCAGCCCAGCATTTCTCATGATGTACTCTGCATATAAGTTAAATAAGCAAGATGACAATATACAGTCTTGACGTATTCCTTTTCCTATTTGGAACCAGTCTGTTGTTCCATGTCCAGTTCTAACTGTTGTTTCCTGACCTGCATACAGGTTTCTTAAGAGGCAGGTCAGGTGTTCTGGTTATTTCCATCTCTTTCAGAATTTTCCACAGTTTATCATGATGCACATAGTCAAAGGCTTTGGCATAGTCAATAAAGCAGAAATAGATGTTTTTCTGGAACTCTCTTGCTTTTTCGATGATCCAGCGGATGTTGGCAATATGATCTTTGGTTCCTCTGCCTTTTCTAAATATCTTAGAACCTGATTAATCCAGAGACTCACTCATGGACGAAGTGTTCTCGAATATTCATTTAACAAGTAACTTTCAAATTACTATGTTCTATTACATTTCAAGGAGTTGAGTGTTGTAAAGCAACATTTTTTATAATTTCTAATTTAAAATATTAACATTAATTATCCATCTGAAACTTATTGATATATTGGGAAGGAAGAAGTAACCAAAATTTCTCCCAAATGACTTTGCAATTGTTACCCTCCATTTATTAAGTAATCCATCTTTTCCCTACCAATGTAAGATGCCACTTTTACCCTACAATAAACTCTCACGGGGAGTTAGACTTATTTATGGATTTTCCATATAGATACATTAAAACTAATTCCTTTTATACTTCTCCTTTGGTCAATGTTTTGCTCAACAAGATTTTTTTTATCTTGGATAGACAATATGTCCTCATTAAAGCTATAAGATAGAAAGTGAGTGAGTCAGGTTACCTTCATAGACACAAGGGAGTCCAATGTGTGTGTGTGTGTGTTTGATATTGTGAATTATTACAATGTTATATTTAAAAGGCCTCTTTTAAAAGTAGAAATAGTAATCATTTATGTGTACTAATCATTCAGGGTTTATAATAATTATTTTTTAATCTTCCCGACTATGTGAAGAGGTATTATAATTATCAATACCATCTAAATTTTTTAGGATGAGTATTTTTCTCAGAGATACAGGTCATTAGCTCAAGGCTAAGTGGCTAACACATAACAAAAAGAGATCTCAAATCTAACACAGATCTTGTGACAGTAATTCAAAGCTGTTTATAATACTTCAAATTTCCTCGAGTTGGAAGCATTTTCAGAGTTTTGGCTTTGTGCCTAGCACTACAATAAATGTTGTGTGGTAGGAAAAAAAATCTTCAGTTCTGACTCCCTAGGTTAAGAGTGGAATCACCTCTAAAGTCCCCAGTAGACTGAGCAGAGGCAAAACTGTGAAGTGGTGGCTTATCTTGTCACTCGCTTGGCATCTTTACATTGATAGTATTCTCGCTTCAAACACCAGCCATTTCATGCTCTCGTGGTTCTAATGAGCAAACAACACATAAGTGTCCCATTCCAGTCTGTCTCCCTTGGACTTGGTCTCCTTTTCAGTTTCAGGGCTGTGAATTTACAGCTCTGTATCCTCACGGAGTCTCCAGTTGCATAATAATTGAAGAGTGATATACCAAAATCCTTTCTTCTTGGCCGTCTTTACTTTACAAAGGACTTCTAGTAACTGTTACTTTTTTATTATTAAAGAAATATGTCATTATGGGAAACTTCACTCGTTATCCTAAAACTTATGATAATCTTAATCTTTGCTTAGATAAATATAAATATATAGAGATATATACAATATAGGGAGAAATAAAACAGTGGAAAGATGTGAGCTCTAATTCTTTCCTTAGCATTTATAACTTGGGTAATAATGGCAAATTTCTTTGGCTGCTAGTTCTATATCTAGCCTGTATACATATAGTAAAACATGGTCACGTTCCATTTATCTAAGCCTCATTTCTTTATCTATAAAATGAATATACTTACATTTGCTGCACTCACTAAGGCTTGTGAGGTACAATTGAGACCATGTGTATAAAAATCAATTGCAAAGAAACAATGAAGCATAGGATTGAAAGATTTTGAACAGTGCACTCTTAAGGATGCTAATCTTTGTAGAAATTCTGCTTCTCCTTTTCTAGTCTCTACTGATATGAGGGATCTACTCTTGGCATGTAAGGAAATTGACACCAACACAAACATATGTGCTAGTTATTCTGCAGAAGCATTGGGACTTTAAAGTGAAAAATTCCGTTATTGAAACACAGAATAACAAAGAAGCTTTCCATCTCTTCCGTTGCACTAGGAGTTATCCCACAGTTTATTCTCATTATGTAAAAGGTGGGCAGAAGGCCCCCAAAACAGAACTTCTTTGTCTTGGCCACGACTGAAATTATTATTTTTTTTAATTAGGCCAGCATCACAGCAGAAACAAATAAACCAGTCAGCAAACAGAGCAGAGAAGATTAAATCTATAGGATGTCAGTATCATTTTCTGTTTTCAAGGCAAATGAAATCTCTCATGCCTTCATTTCAATGACTAAGACAAGAAACTGGCCTTCTGGGTAGAGGTCAAGTGCAATTTGATAAGGACCTTGATCTCAAAATATGTTAAAAATCAGAACATCTTATAAAAAATTAGGATGAAGTTTTCTGAGCTGTTGTAAGAACCAGAAAACGTCAAGTTTCAAGAGACCTTAGACCTTATCTGCTAACAAAGCTGTTTCATTTTACAGATGGGAAACTAGAGCTGAGTTGATTAGCCTAAGATGATATGGGTATGGTGAGTGGTAAAATCAGGACAAAAGAATGGATCAATAATATCACTTGAACATTAATATTCGTAACTTCAGTAATTATTTACACTCTTTAAGTTTCCTTCCAATTGTAGTTATAAATACTGCTTCACAAATGCTTAGGGCACTCCCTGAAATGCTTTCTCCATCTGCCTCACACACAGAATGGTTCAGCATATAGATTACATACTCAGAGAAAGTTTTCCACGGAGAAGAAAGAGAACAGAGATGGGAATGCTGGGATTCTACTGTTTTCATTGTCACGCTCCCCTTCATCTTTTTCTTTAGTTTGAAAGATATTTGCTCGGTTGCATCCAGTATGACTAAGGCACCATGCCTTACTATTGCTGTTCTTGGGACATGCCGTGTCTATTACTCTTTCTTGTCTTCTTAATCTCTCTGCCTCATTTTTTTCATCTGCAAAATGAGAGTGACAAAAGTACCTACCCTGTCTGTGAGAACTCATGAGACAGCACATATAAAGCAATTTAAACATTGCTAACACATAGTAAATGCTAATAATTGTTATTCATATGACCACCATTATTATTGTTATTTGCACAATCTTTTCTTCAGACAGCGTCAGTGAAATGCCACTTTTTAAAGTAATAAGGCTATTCGCATGGTACCTGGAAAAATATTGGGCCAGATAGCTCCAATATATTATTTGAGATTGTTTTTAAAAGCCAGTTTAAGTGCAGAATAATTTTCAGATCCCATTGAAGATTGTTCCTTATGATTACAATGACAGATGAAGCTTTTTTAATGTGTAAAATTTTAAATTAGGTTATTAAAGGAAAAAGTTTACCAGCAATGTGCAAGAACAATCCCGTAAATTGAGACTGTCTCCTAGTAATCTTATTTCACACAGAGAGTAAAAGTGGTTCCTAATTCTAACTTTCTAAGGACTTTCCACTTCTCTGACTGTATCTGGGCCCTATCCCTGACTTTTTGGACTTTCTAGAGGCTTCACTATTAAATTACAGTTTATTCTCAAAGAGAAATGGAATTTGCCCAGGCTACAATAAAAATAAGTGTCTATATAATGAATACTTAAAATGTTTTATGGACCCAACTTCCTCGAAGTTTATTTTAATACTGCAAGACAGGCATTATCATCCTTGTTCTTCAAATGAGAGAATGAAGCCTCAGAAAGACTGACTGACTTTCCCAAGGTCACACAGCTCATAAATGTTATAATAGGATTTCACACCTAGCTTGGTCATTTGCCATGGAGAAATATTAAGAAGCTTTACTGAAAAAACAGCATTCTAGAAATGATTACCTTTTAAAACATATATAGAAATATTACAAATAAAATTTAAGAGAAAAATCAAATAAAGATTATATATGAAGAAATATGAAAAACAAGAAATATCTTTTTAAATCAGATATTCTGTAAGAAACCAGTGATTCTATATTGCAGTATTTAATAGAGTGATCTAGCAAATAAAAACACATGTATGTACTTTTACTCTGAGCAACAGATGTTGTTAGATTTTTTTTTAACATTCATTAACATGAATGATTAGCCTGATCTTTGAAAATAAAATTTTAAAATATTTTTTTGCACAGCATTTGAGACTTCTAATTGTCCTTTGGGATTATTTGTATCCCAGTTTCCTTTAAAGCCAGTTTTACTTTAGGAACATCCTAGAAGCATAGTGAGAGGAGCGTGCTCTTTCTGACCACGTGGACTGTAGCCTGCCAGGTTCCTAGGTCCTGGAACCAGACAAGAATACAGGAGTGAGTAGCCATTCCCTCCTCCCGGGGATCTTCCCAAATCAGGGATCGAACCTGTATCTCTTATGTCTCCTACATTGGCAGGCAGGGATTCTTTACCACTAGCACCACCTGGAAAGCCCAGTGAGAGTCAGGATTCATGTGCAGGTAGAGACTACATCTCTGGACTTTCCAGGGAACACAGAGCATTGTGGAAGAGCAGTAGCTCTGTGTCCGGATTTGAGAATGGACATGTATCAATATTGGGAGAGTGTTAATGGTCCCTCTTGGCCTTCATGGGGCTTTTGGTTTGCCTTAAATGTTTTGTTTTTCCTCGTAGCAGTCTCTGTTGCCTTCTAATATTTAGGTGCCACTTCCCGTGTACAGTAATCATACAATGGAAGGAAAGTGGTTATCATAAGTGATGTCACTGTTGCCATGTATTGAGGGAAAAAAATGAAACGAGTGCCATTCGGAACCAGAAGTGTTCTGTGGAGTCATACTGTCCTCTTGTGTATGTACAGAACTGATGTCGTCAGACTGCGTGGAGCTCTTCAAGACTTCCTGAAGAGCCTCATCCACTTTTGAACAAGAGTTGCCTTTTAATTAGACCGCTCAGATCATCTATATAAGTCATAGTAATTCACACTATCAAAAATATAATTGCCATAAATATTTTAGGATCTCCAGCTGGATTTAATTAAGCAAGAGCATCCCCCCACGTTTATATTCACCAAATGGTTGTCAGTTCCATGTAAATTTCTTGAAGATCCTATGTATGTTTTTAAGATTCTGAATTATTTAATTACCGATTATGGTACCATCAAACAAAAGACATGCTTTTCTAAAGTGAAGAAATCATCATGAATATGGGGAAAATGAAAACGTAGACCATAGATTCAGACAAACTTAGGTTTGAATTTGGACTCTACCTCTTATTCAGTGGAAGACTTTAAGTAAGTCTCTTACTCTCTCTGGGTGCAGTTTCTGCCTCAATCAAATGAAGATGCCACATACGGCATAGGGTCTTTAGCTCTTCATGTTCCTCTGAACCAAGAAAACATGGAGCAGAGACATGCTGACCTACCGTGACTTCAAAATACAGTGTTAGGGGATGATACATTTTTATGTCATCAATGTAAATAATTATAGAGTACTCACTACTCTGAGTTCCACTTGACAATATGATTTCCACAGTGAAATAATATAAATGAATGCCTTTGCTCATGACAGGGAAATTAATTTATAGGGAGGAAAAAAATCTCAAAAACCTTTAGAAAAAAAGTTTTTTAAAAACATAGGTCATTTCAAATCATCTCTGAAAATCCCTTCTATAGATTAGTAAAAGTAAAAGATTAGTGCTGCTGCTGCTGCTAAGTCGCTTCAGTCATGTTCAACTCTGTGCGACCCCATAGACGGAAAAATAATGCCTAACTAACATGATTATAGGGAAGCTTTAGGTCAAACTTACCATGTAGGGAAATTATTTTTTTGTATACAGCCTATAAATATCCACATGTTGGAATCAGGATTACTAATTAAATTATTACTAATTTTACCAGAGATTTTTTTCCAATCTGTGTTTATCCTTTTGTGATCTATTGATGTCATATATATATAATATACTTGATGCTGAGTCCTTAATCAGGACATAGTCTATAAATGCAACATTGTCCCCAGAATAAATAAGACTGATTTCCACTGAGGAAATAAACTGGAGATTTCTGTATTTGCCAGAAAGTTAATCTCCAAATGTAAGTATTCCAAATGTTGCTTTGGACAAAGTCTTTAGAAAGAAAATAAAACTAGTTTCTGCTTTGAAAGCAGTTGACCTCAAAAGTTTTAGATTGATTCTAAATTGGAATTTTTTGCTGAGTTATCTTAAAAGTTTTTTCATTTTGTTTTGCTTTTGTCAGATGTACTAAAAGGTCCAAAAAAACCTAGGGCGTCTGTTTATTTATATTATATAAGGTTAGGAAGCCTATTAGTTCTTAAATACCCTGTTAGGGTCTTCTCTTTCCCAGATAACAGTATCATATTTCAAATAACTTGAGTCTAAGAGTTGCCAACAACTCTTGAGAGAATGACTCCCCAAATTACCTTTTCAGTGATGTGCAAGATAAGACTTCATCATTTCCTGTCTAAAACCCAATATTGTTGGAAACAATTTCAGGTATTTGGGGTAAATACACCACTTCATCCCACTCACTCTGTTAGAACTAAAGCTCCCAAAATATTTAGTTAATGGTCATTATTTTATTTTTAAAATTTTTGTTCATTCATTCAACAAATATCTATTGAATATACCTTTACTCTTATGTAGAATGGTCCATCAGAAAATAATGAATCCTAGGGCTGGAAGGGACCTAGTCCAATTTTTCCAACTAAAGATGAAAAAACTGATACCTGGAGCATTGCATCTTTTGCTTATGACTAGTTACATTAGACTAACACATCTACTTAGTGGTAGAACTGAAACTTGGCAAATACTCTTCCTTAATCTTTTCCTGAGCCCTTAAGCTGTATTTTATTACAGTTACCTATTGTTGCATAAAGTATTACCCCAATAGTCAATAACTTAAAACAATAATCAGCATTTATTATCTCTGGCTGTTTGTGAGTCAGAAATTTAGACAGAACACAGGGAAAACAATTTGACTTTGTACCTTGATGCCTGAAGTCTTATAGGTAAGGTGCTGCTGCTGCTAAGTCACTTCAATCGTGTCCAACTCTGTGTGACCCCATAGACAGCAGCCCAGAATCATGTAAAGGCTCTATCATCACTTGCATAGCAGTTGACACTTGGGCTGTCAATCAGAACACCCAAACTTGGCCCTTCTACATCTTATAACATGAGCTTTTATATAACATTGTGGCTGGGTTCCAAGGGCAAGTGTCTCCATGAAAAGAGAGAGCCAAAGAGAAACCAATAAATAGGCTTCTATAGCTGAGCCTACGAAGTCATGAAGAGTCACTTCTGCCACACTCTGTAAGTCAAGTCAATTACTAAAGTATCCCCAAATTGAAGAGGCATGAATATAGACACCACCTCTTGAAGGAGGGTCCACACCACATCATAAGATGACGTGAGATGAGATTTATATTGAATCTGCCATATTTGGGAGAGTACCATCTGTAACAAGTCAAAGGTTATTTATGGGAGCCTGGTACAATTTGAAAACGATGTCCATCACTTTTTCATGTAAAGGAGCAAGACAACACAACTCCATCAAGAATACATCCCTGAAAAGCCTAAAGCCAATGTTGCTTTAATAGCATAGCTCAAACATACACACACACACACACACACGCACTATATATATATATATCCCTTCCACATTTAATATTCTGGGTTTTTACCATATCTTCATGCTTATTAATGCTACATGAATGATAATAGTAAGACCCCTGAAAAATTAACAATACCTGTTATTTTCCACACTGGAAAGTGAAAGAAATTTTAGTCTCCTCATATGGATCCTCAAGAAATCAGAAAAAAAAAGTACAATATATATGGAGATTTACTATATAAAGTCATATTAGAAAACCTCTCACTCTTTTAGAATATTAAGGAATATTTATCTGACTGTTAAGAGACGGGAATCATTGACAAAGTTTAAACCTAATAGGATATTATTTTCTGTTGTGATTAACACAAAATAACCAGAGTGATTAAGACATTTTAAATCATTCAACTAATTTGACTTCATGATGGAAAATCTTAGTTTTACTTTTTATTTTTAAGACTTATTACACTGGCATCTTGTTTGGGAAAATATTTTTTATCACCCTTTCTGTTGCTAATATAATTGAGTACATATCAACATAATTTAGCAAATTTAAACTGCTTTGACTTGCAATTACCAATTTAGCGGCTGACACAGGGGCCCGCTGTTATTATCATATTTAGCAGCCATCTATCATACTGCATGTAATAACTTAAATGAATGCATAAAGATAGCACTAAAAGGTAAGATGAAAACCTCTCTCTAAGCCTCTCTATTTAATGGCAAAGCTAATTTGCTGCTTAGGTCCCAAAGGAAGGCCATCCTTATTAATTCATCCTTTCTAACCACTAAACATGTAGATGGTCTAAGTCCTTATTCTAATTTTCAAGGCTCTATCAATTTACTTGGGAATTATTTTCTAAATATTTTTAGAATTTTAAATATAGTCATTGAATTAAAGATGTAGCTGGAACAGAGTCCTCGATTCAAGTACTATTAATTGAATAACCTTAAGTCAAACCCCAACTGAAGAGTCCTTTAAAACTAACTTGAATTCTAACTTGAATTTCATTCCTAAAGAAATAAATACATGTATAAAATTTTTCTTGATATTATAACACTACAAAGGCAATGTTAAAAGATTTATACATTTCCCAATTGTGGCAATTATATGTTATATCCTATAAAAAAATGAAGTTATTTCAATGATTCTGTTGACTAAATTCCTTTGGGTATATACCAAACAGCAATAGAAGTTTTCATTGTACTTAATACCTATGCTTCCACAAGATTCTTCAGGGGTATCCAATGACATATTATAGACTTGATCCTTAAGTTAATCAGAGATTCAAGGTTTTGTGAAATTTGGACCATTGATTCTTACAGATAAAAAGGGAGACGTAGCCATCTTCATCTTGTCCATGTGGACAATTGCACGAGGGAATGCAAATTTTATCCGCCTAATTCCAGTCCTGCACACACAATGATATAGGTGTGGTTTCTTGTGCTTTCTTTCTCAGTAATTCTGTCTCTCCTTGGGGCCTGATTTAACTTCCAGGCTGTCTCAAGAACCCCAACATTAAGAGCACAATTGGCGTGCCTTACCTGGCCATTCCCTCTGCCTCTTTTCAATCCGGGCTCACTGCTCTCCCTGCTTTTCCTTACCCTCCCAGCTGGTCGCCCTTTTGAAATGCTGCTGTTACACTAAGGTTTTCTCAGTCAGGTGCTGACTGACACAACAGCGTAATGGGTCCCCCTTTTCCCACCTCCTCACGTCATTGGAGGGTGCCTGTTCAACAGCGAGTGTTCTGCTGCCTTATAATTACATTAAGGCTGCTCACACTTCCTTTTCACTAAACTAACCCTTATTTGGCCCTTTGGGACTTTATTCCTTTCTGATTATTAGTCACTTTCAGGAGGAGAAGTTCTTGCTTAGAAAAGTAAGCTAGAAAGCAGAGACCCTCCAGATCTTACACAGTCCTAAGTGATCAAACAAATATTTAATATAGAAATCTTTAGTTGGGACCAAAATCTACGGTCTGCCCCATAATGGTGTATGTTTCATCATTATTTGGTTCCCACCTAGGTAACACATCTGTAATAATTGTTAGCAGTTCATTCATGACCTCGGGCCATTTAACTTATTGCCATTGAAAATTTTACCATGTTTGCTCTGTCTTTGGTTGTTGAGTTGCTAAGTCATGTCCAGCTCTTTGCGACCCCATGGCTCCTCTGTCCATAGAATTTTCCAGGCAAGAATATTGGGGTGTGCTGCCATTTTCTTCTCCAGGGGGTCTTCCCAACCCAGGGATCAAACCCCCGTCTCATTTTAGGTGGGCCGATTCTTACCATGGAGCTACCAGGGAAGCCCTTGTTTTGTCTTAGTTTATGATTCAATTTTGTTTTATGCTTTTTCTTTTCCTGTTTTTATGATCAGTTCAGTACTCACTGTGGATATACTTACTATCTGGGCAAAATCACCCTAGCGAAGCATTTTAATGACGCAGCACTCTATTTTTGATGGTAGCTCAAGGCAGCTTGTTCTCAGTGCTCTTTCCCAAGAAATTGTGCAGACAATGTCCACAAGGAAAAGAGAAGATCTATTAAAATACCTAATATCCCTTGATGTAATGTCTATTTCTTTGGAAACACTCTGGAGATATCCAGGAATGGATGTCCTCAATGACTTCTTTCCAAGAAATTCTCCAAAGAAAGTATCTTCCCCTTTTTAAACAGTATTATTAAACAGAATATTTGTTGTTTGGCACTGGTAGCTCAGACAGTAAAGAATCTGCCTACATTGCAGGAGACTTGTGTTCAATCCCTGTTTGGGGAAGATTCCCCTGGAGAAGAGAATGACAACCCACTCCAGAATTCTTGCCTGGAAAATCCCTTGAACAGAGGAGCCTGATGGACTACAGTCCATGGGGTTGCAAGAGTCGGACACGACTGAGCGACTAGCGTGCACACACACCCCCCCTTCTATTCAGAGATTACAATGATAGTGTATACTAGGAATTGCAATGCTGAAATTGTAAGAATTTGTTGTATTCTTCCCCTGCTAGTGGGAATTTCCAAAAAAAAGCAAAATGGTGATAAGCAAAATGGAAAATTGGGGCCGTTTTCTGTAATATCTCTGAACATGTTCTGCCTTTGTTTATATTTTGTCAGTTGTTTTTATCAGTTTATTACGACTAGTGTTTTCATCGGCCATTGAGATTCATTTCCCTTTATAGTTTGGTAATTACATTTGTGAAATATACTTTTAATACCTAATCACCATCAGGGTACTCTTAAGGGATGTAGTTAGAAAGATCATCAGACATTATGTCTTAAATGCATTGCTAATTCAGTACTAACTTTTTTTTTAATTGCAACTTGCTATTGTGTCATGAACAGAGCTTTAATTATACAGAATGGTCCTTGCTGAAATGGCACTCTCTTTGGTCTAAGTACCTTCTTTCAATTTATGGAGTATTCCTTTGGGGAATTATTGTGAAACATTTTTAAAATTATACTTTCAGTTACTGGAAGACAGATTGAAAGCAGAACCGAACAGTTAAGGTGAGATGAGTATAACTTTTCCTTTTCCTCCCTACAGCTTTCTTCTTCTGTGTTCCAAAGCTGCACCACAGGGAACATTCATATTAGCAAGACTGAATAAAACCCAGAACCTGCATCCCTAAACCAAATAACATTCATTAAAATTGCTTCCTTGGTGTTCTTAATTAAATTAATTAAATGATTGGAGAAGTCTTATTTATGAACCATAACTTCTTTATATACTGAATTTTTTTAAAGCAAACTGGCAAAATGAGTCATGAGCAAGTTCTTCACAAATACCAAACTTTCTGTAATAAAGCAGGTGGCAAAATGTTCTATTCACCTGAAATATTAGGTTGCCGCACTGAAATTGACTTGGACACCATCAATTAAGATAAATGTCCTTTAGATCATATTAGGGTCATGGTGGGAAACAACAGCTATGATGGAAACTATTTACATCATCATGGCTTACATTTAGCCATCCAACTAGGCTGACCATCCCTGATATCATTAATTCTGCTTAATCTCTCTGTTTCCCACACCCCACCTCCCCGGGAATCGAGCTAACTTTATAGAACCTTTTGGACTGCTCACACAGCCATGAAAAAAGGATCATTTCCAAGGTGCTCAAATTTCAGGGAAATGGCTCCTTAAATAATTTAATAAGAAAAGGGAAGCTTTGTAATAATTAAATTACATTTGATGGCACTTTTCAGTATTTAGTAAATATATGCTACTGAATTGGAAATACAAGGGCAAACTTGTCCCTTCTAAGGTTGAATATCTTTGTGTGGAATCTCAGAATTGTGGGTACATAAGGGTATGTCCCACTCAGACATTCTCTGTAGTGTGTAATGGCTGATAAGAGCAAGAAATGCATCTGACTCAGTAATATTTAAAGAGTGAATTTATAAATACAAGAAGTGCTTTCTTATATCGTACAACATAAAGAATATAGCCAATAGTTTGTAATAACTGTAAATGAAAAGTAACCTTTAAAATTGTATAATTTTTTTAAATAAAAGAAAATATTCTTAATCACTAGAGTCAGAGAAATTTAAAAAATGTAATTCTTTTATTAAAAAAATGTAGTGCTTTCTGCCTTTTCCCACCACAACTCCATTTCTGCAACCACAAATTTGGAGGTACATACACAACGAATAGCAGAGTTACAGAAGAAAGGGAAGGAGAGAAGCCTGGGCTGCTTTACAGCTGGTGAGCATTAGTAGTGGTTAACAGCCAGCAATTGTTCTGATTGATGGATGTTTAAGTAGCAACAACTGTCAAATATTTTGAATAAAACCACAGGTCATTTCTTTATTTAAACCCATTTGTTCTGGGGCTAAGCACCTTCTACCTTAAGATACCCTTGAGATCAGAGCCAAACAGAATTCCTAAAGGTAATTAAGAGAAAGTGAACTGAGCAAGAGAATGGACTATGGTCGTGGGTTACATCTATTCCAACTAGACCCAGCCTTAGAGGTTTCACTGGCAGAACACTGAACCCAACTAGGGAAAATTTTGATGTGGGACAAGATAGTAAGTCAGAGTGTGTACTAGTTTGGGGGTCCATGATCTAGGCTCACCAGAGCTCTTTCACTAACTTTCTAATCAATTTAAGGGAAATCATTTTAGTAGGTGTTCAGTTAAAAATTCAGAAAACTTGAACTCTAGAATCCCTTCCAGTTCCATCATCTAATCAAATCAGGCATATTTTTTTCTGAAAGAGAATTTTTTCAATAGTGTGTAAAAGGACATAATAACATGTATAGGAGGACTAAAATCATAAACCTACAGTTTTAAATTCCTGTGGGTATTTATAGACTGTTTTAATGCTTGTATGCCATTGAATTCTACCTAAATATTTTAAAGTTTGACTTAAATACATACATACTGCTTCTCTCAAGGGTGAAATCATAGGACTTTCATATTCAGGTGAATTCTTTACCACCGAGCCCCCAGGGAAGCCCTGACACATATATGTATGCTTTTAACTTACTAGTGGGCTTGAAGTCAATCAAAAACAATGCGTCAAGATCAGTGTATGACACTTGAAAATTACAGCTTACATCCTGAGTTTCCTGGCATACTAATATGTAAATTGAATATACTTTACTTCGGGGTGGGACAAGTATATTGAGCATTGTATGGTCAGGCTTCTCAGGATGGTTATTTTCTTGCTTTCTGTACATCCCCTGCTTGACCAGAGCCTGCTTCTCTCACATGAATATCCAATCCCCTTAATGATAGGACCTCATTAGTAACTGTCCACATGATTGCCCTCTGCCCCAGCTGCTGGTTTCCCTGGTAATCAAACCAACATGGTGACCGAAACAACATGACGTCATTCCCCTTTGAAGGGTCGCCACCTTCCCCACCCCGCTGCCCCACCCTGCCTGCCTGCCAGTTCCTGGCAGGTGGTATCACTCCAGAGCCCACATCAGTAAACACCTGAGTCTCTGTTGCCGTCTCCTGTGCCTCATGGGTCCCACGGCTGGGCAACTACAAGGCTTGTAGACCTACAAAGTGCAGCCCTCTGTCAATCCTAAAGGAAATCAACCCTGAATATTCACTGGAAGGACTGTTGCTGAAGCTCCAATACTTTGGCCATCTGATGTGAACAGCCGGCTCATCAGAAAAGGCCCTGATGCTGGGAAAGGTTGAAGGCAGGAGGAGAAGGGGACAACAGGGGATGAGATGGTCAGATGGCATCATCAAGTCAATGGACATAAGTGTGAGCAAACTCTGGGAAATACTGAGGCTCAGGGAAGCCTGGTGTGCTACAGTCCGGTCCATGGAGTCACAAAGAGTCAGACACGACTGAGTGGCTCAACGAACGACAGCAATCACTGGTGAGGCAGCCAAGAGGCCAAAAAAAAAAACTCCTGTGAGCCCCAAGATATCAGAAAATAAGGATGGGGTGTGAAAAGTTGAGGAAGTGATCTGAGGAGGCAGTCCACCAGCATGTATGGCCCTGCAGAGCTGACCACCATGAGAGATGAGAGATGTCTTTCTCTTCCATTAAACTGATGATCTCCTGCTAGCCTCAGATCCTCTTACAAGTTTAAAGGTAGCTGTCCCATGCTCCTGGCTCTTGTGACTATGTGGGGATGGCTAAAGAATACAGACAAAGTGTAAGGACATGGATTATCTAGGATGTTAGCTGGTCAGGTAAGACAAGCATACCCCCAACCACCAGCCCTAAACGGCTACAGACACAGGCTTTAGGAGTGTTATCTCAGGGGCAGGCTCGTGAGTTTGAGGTGGCCGGTTAACCAGAAGGGTTTGGGGCCCGTGGCAACTGCAAAATACCCTTGGGCTTCTGGTCCCAGCTATAGAAGTGGGAAGAGCAACAATACTGCATAATGGGACAATTATGTAGCTATGTGTAGTCTACGATGTGTTACAACAGGTGCAACCCCATGGACTGTACAGTCCTTGGAATTCTCCAGGCCAGAATACTGGAGTGGGTAGCCTTTGCCTTCTCCAGGATCTTCCCAACCCAGGGATCGAACCCAGGTCGCCCACATTGCAGGCGGATTTTTTCACCAGCTGAGCCACAAGGGAAGCCCAAGAATGTTGGAGTGGGTAGCCTATCCCTTCTCCAGCGGATCTTCCCCATCCAGGAATCGAACTGGGGTCTCCTGCACTGCAGCCAGATTCTTTACCAACTGAGATATCAGGGAAGCCCCACAACAGGTGCAAGGTGTTACAAAGGCCTACTGGAGCTGTAGAGCAATGCAAGATGGCCACCAAGTTCAGGAAGGGGCCAATACAGATGCTACACGCTAGCATTTACACCTGCCCCTCAGGCTAATTGAAAGGATGAAGGGCGTACATAATAACAACTGAGATGGGAAAACTCTCTCTCTGCATGTGAACATGTCCCAGGAGCACCCACTCCAGTGTTTACACCATGTTAACCCAGAGGCAACTGGCCAACACCATCCAAGTTCAACTGTTGACCACCTGAGGACTGCTGCCAGTGGTTGGTCAGGACAATAGCTTGCTTTTGCTCTTGCCACGGGATCTGCCCCCAGAAGAACACATTATAAATCACCCTGGGGCTGGCAGGTACGGCCCCAGTGGTTTGGGTTTGCTTCCTCGTGGGGGGTAATATTAGAAAGGGATTTAAAGGCTTCACCTGTCTTGTACTCAGCCCCACCTCAAACTACTAAAGGAATTAATTAGGGCACCATCATCTTAACCCTTGGTCTGTTATACTGTCTCTCCAGTATTCGGCACCAGCTCTGGGACCTAGGGCTGGACAGGTGGGATCATACTACAGACCAAGACAAAAACCACAGCAGGGTGGTATTATCTCAGAATGTTCTTACTGCTTGTATTTGGCTTAATGGTCATAGCTCCCCTGTATTGGGCCTGCTGACCATCTTACATCCTCTCCTTAGTCTAAGTGGAGGGAGTCTGTTCATGGACTGGGCGAGAGTAGTGACCTCACTGTGAAGTGAGTTTGATTGCTGGGTCCACGGGTTGCAGAGTCGGACATGACTGAGCGACTGAGCATGCATTGTTGTAGTGAGATGATACTGTATCCTCACCTGGACTTCCGGATGAAAGTTGACCTGAAAACCCCTGGCTCCAAAGTTTGCCCGCCTCTTGGCTGCTGTTACTTGTGTTGTATGTGTGGTATTTGGTTGCAGCGTGCCTCTATATGCCTGACCCCAGTGATATCACAGAAAAGGGGTAGGCCAAGATTTCAGGGATCCTGCAGAGTATGTAGGGATGGAGCGTATGGTCAGGCCACTCAAGATGGCTGCTCTCTTGCTCTCTATACATCCCTGCTGGACCAGGCTTTGTTTCTTTCAAGTGACTATCCAGTCCTCTTAATTATAGGCCTAATTAGTAACTGCCCACATGCTTGCTCCCTGCCCCAGCTGCTCGTTTCCCTGGTAACTGAGCCAACCTGATGTAAACTCCCCCGAGTAGCAAAGATTGCTGCCATGTCCTGCCTGCCGTTTGCTGACAATGGTGGGATTTGTTCCAGGACCTTTGGTTTAAGATCCCCTCTCCAATGAACAGTTGATGTTTCCGCCATCGTCTCCAGGCCCTTTCTTCGGTCTGAAGTCTTACAGGCCTACAGGGTACAGTCCAACAGGCACGCACTGTGGATACTAAGTCAAACCAGAATATGTAAAATCGAGAGCGGGACAATCAATACAGCACTAGATGCAATTATAACCACTCACCCTTATTTGAAACAGTTTTCACACAAATCCCACTGAAGAAAGGAAATGTTTGTGTTAAAAAAATTTTTTTTCACCCCTTTATTTTTCCATGTATAAAATTATCTGCAGGGAAATGAAAAACTGTTTATTTGTGACAAAGCAGCCTATTTCTGACTATTGTGCCCTTGAGTAGGACTGGTGAGCTGTTAGGTGACAAACACAAGTCTTACTGTGGAAGAAATTTATTCTTAATAGCAACTTGAAACTTGAAGAATTTATAGGAAAGACAAATCCTCAAGGCTCTAAATAAACTATTTAAATGAAAGTTGGCTTGTGATTACCCAGAAGGCATGGCTATTAGTCCTTTACAAAGCACAAATTTTATTTATTCGTGCCCATGGAAGTGACTTTTTTGTGGATGTTTCCAGTGAAATTTTCAGCAGTTCTTTTGATGTCATGTGTTAAATGAGGTCCACATTGATTGCTCTTGATTTCTCATAATCTTTTATTGTGGTCCTGACATGTAAAAGGGGCTCAAGAATTTCTTAATGGGAGAACTTTAGACAACAACCAGACAACAGTCTATCCAGGTTGAGAGGAGGGGCAATGAAACATGCAGTTGCATTTGCCTCTAAAAATACTGTTCTCTTTTTTTTGTACCTTTTTTTATTGGAGAATAATTGCTTTACAATGTTGTGGTGGTCTCTGCCTTATATCAATGTGAATCAGTCATAATCATATACATATATCCCCTCCCCCTTGAGCCGCCCTGCCCATTCCACCCCTCTAGGTCGTCACAGCGCGCCAGGCTGGGCTACCTGTGTTATACAACAGCTTCCTGCTAGTTATCTCTTTTACACATTATAGTGTGTGTGTGTATATATATATGTGTGTGTGTGTGTCAAGCACACTGTTCTTACTTTACATGGATTTTACTTAGGGTGTCTTGGGACACTGATCTTCAAGTCAGATCAACAGGGGAGAAAAAGGCCACAGGCAATATTAGAGCTACATTAATTCAAATGTCTTTGTTACTTTTATATTTTTCAGGTCTTAAAAGACCGTTTTCAAAGGCCCAAAATGAAGTTCACACTTACACGCTGGTGCTTGACCCTCTTCATCTTCCTGAATGTAAGTGAAACAGTTATTTTAAGCTATGTTAATCAAGAATGCTGAAACAGTAAGGTTGAGTATAATTGAACAAGGGTAGACATTGTTCCCCAGAAGAAAAACTATAATTTTCTTTAATATTTTGTTAACAAATCTCCTCTTTACATTATTCAAGGAAGACTATTACTAACATTCCATGCCTGTCAATTTAATTTTAAGGGGATTTACTTTTTATAATGTTACACATCAAAGTTTATGGGAATAATTGCTAATGTAGTCCTTCCTTCTGTACCTGTCTGAATGAGGATAGTTTATTATGTAAGACAGCTGTGTTATTTTAATCTTCAGATAAAGTACAATATAATTTGCTAAAAGTAATCCAGTACTTGGAAATGCATGTATCTTCATGCCATTGGAAAGAAATTTTAAACAATAATATTGTAGAAACTATTGGAATATTTTCTTTTGTCTGTAAATGTCTAAGCCTTATATCATATTCTATAGATGCAGAGAGATTGGTATATTTTATTCATATTGGTATTGTTATTCATATTTCAAATGAAATCCTATGTGATCAACTATATGTGAATATTCCTGAATTTTGCTTCACAAATCATGTAACAAGACATTGATAGAAGAAATGATAAAGTAACTACTAGATAATAAGATAGTTTGAATATTATCCAATCACCTTTTTTTTTTTAGGAAAGACTAAACAAAGTCTTTTAACAAAGACTACAAAACTTTTGGTGTGTTTTTTTTTTTTAAATAAAGCTCACCTTTTAAAAACTCTTACCTAGTACATTTTAAAATTCAAAGATGGAAAGAATTTCATGTATTTGCATGAGCATGGCAGGTGCCTTGTGATTTGTAGGCATCTTTTGACTAGCAAGCATGATTGCACAGGGCACTTAAGTGGCTTTATGAGATCTTCACTGTGACAAGCAGAAATTTTGCTTCTGTTTGGATTATATATTTGATCTGGAGGGTTTGTCCATAAAATTTTTGATATATCAGTTTTCTTCTAAAACACTCATTATGTTCCACATTAATATTCTTCAAAGAAAAGTAAAATTTTTCATGACATTAATTACTCTAAAAGGTCACTTCTTAGATACATTATTATGAAAAACCACTACCAATATATTTACTGAATTCTACCAACCTGATTTCCAAATGGTCTTTAAAAATTATCAGTCTGGTTCACCACATTCCCTTAGCCTCATCTACATTTACCGAAAGCACTCACTTTCTCTTCTTACCACTTTCTCTTCTTGTGCAGTAACGCAATAGGCTTAGAACAGTGCTTGGCACATAGTGCCCCAAAGATGCTAGTGAGGACGACGACAGCGGCCACACCAACAATGAGGAAGACAGAGAGAAAGTAGGCCCTTCTGAGAAGCATTTGTTGTTCTTGGTCACTTAACTGTGTTCCCCAATTTGTGTTGAATTTATGACCCCATGGACTGTAGCCCACCAGGCTCCTCTGTCCATGGGATTCTCCTGGCAAGAGTACTGGGGTGGGTTGCCATTTCCTGCTCCAGGGAATCTTCCCGACTCAGGGATCCAACCCAGGTCTCTTAGTCTCTTGCATTGGCAGGTGGGTTCTTTACCGCTAGCGCCCCCTGGGAAGCCCCTTATGATACATACAGGAGTTTTATATACTGCTTAGGTAGAAAGTGCATAGTCAGGCGTCTGATCCCATCTGGAAGAAAAAAAGCCAACACTTGACAGACCTCTATTTCATCCTTTACTTTGAAAAGTATAAGTAACTGAAAACTACAAATCATCCTAACACAGACATTATCATTATTAAGAACAGCGACATGGAAAGTTGGTCATATCAACTTGTGAATTCTGGATGCATCTTCCCATTAGAACAGGTCTGTCTGTGACAATCTGTAGAAACGTCCTTCAAGCCAGTAGCATGGACCCCCACAGTCCGTAGCTTTGGACCGTTTCTAAAGTTCTACGCAGAACTGCTCTCTTCTTGTTCTGTCGCTGTTCTTCTGGAAACCGCCTGTAACACACAAGGAAGCTGATTGCCTTACATCAAAGTAGGAATTGCTTAAACACACAGCCATTCAAATCAGATTGCTTTACTGCTAGACCCCATGACTAGTGTGGATGGAAGCTTCTAGAATGTAAGCTCCACGGGGGCAGGGACCTTGCCGGGTTTGTTCTCGCTGCTGACTCTTCAGAACCTAGGACAGTGCCTGACATATGGAAGGCATTCAAAGTAGAAGAACACTGATGTTTCCTCTGCGGACTACAGCGGTCAGTGGCAGCTTGGTGGTCGTATGTGTGGCGCCATCTACTGGAACGTTTAGGAGTGACATCACATATATGGTGACTAAACTGCTGCATAGGACAACAATTAACAGGTGGTTTTTTTTGGTTTGATTTTGGAAGCATCATGCAAGATGGCTTGAATGCAAAACCTCGAATTTCAGTCTTTATTCAGAAAAACATGTCCTTCATGTCTCATTTCTATCTTCACGTGAGCATAAAATTATATATTTACATTCCACAAACATATAGAATAAACATAACACATATGATAAGTGGAATATTGTTTTCACACCACTTGGTGGTTTAATCGCTACTGTTTATATTTTCCCTCTTTACTGCTGAAAATTGTACCACCTCACTAGCAATTTTTATCTCTGAAGTCATCAGCAAACAGTTTAATATGAAATTTACATGTTATTTTTCAGCAGTAGTAATTCCATGATTGGAATTACGTAGATGTAATGGTTATATGTACATATATGTCATGGATACATATATAACAGATGCCTCAACTTGTATGTTATTTTCAAAAGAAAATCACTGAAACATTCAGCTACCACTGGAAAAACTGCCTTGTCAGTGCTCAAACATGAACCAGACCAGGTGCGGACTCAGATTATTAGGGCCCCTCTGAGGACAGAAGTTCTAATTTCTCATTCCCTCAGTGTTGAAACAATCTCCGTTGAACCATGTTACAGGAAGTTCACTGGAGTTTGTTTCAACATTGGAGGAATGATAAGATGCTACTGTCATCTAAATGAACTACAGCTACTTTTTCAGATGGTCATGTCGCCATGATTACTGGTGTTTAAAACTGCATTGAGCCAAATAATGTTGTCATTGAAAATACAGGTTTCCACTTGCTATTCTTGCACATACTGTCTCCCCATGGCCTCCATGAATATCCAGCTAACACAGGAGCATTTAATGGGTTGTTCAGTCTGTTTAAAAATAGAATTCAGAATGTTTCTTTGGTCAAGCTTAAGCAAAATAGTTCCTAGTGTCTAGCATATCTAATATAAGTGACAGAAAAAAAATTATGTATGACATCATATTCTATTACAACATAATGGTTTTCAGCCACATTGATAAGGGACGTGTACACCTTTAATCATCATCGTCAGTGTGTTCATTTCTTCTGTCATGAATTCCAGAGGCATTAAAATTAGAAATAATCCTAACACTTGGAGTGGTGTCAACTATATTTGCAATAAGTGTTCATATAGAGTTGCAACCATAATGTTACAACATTAATAAATATTCATCCTCTTCTGTTTGCAAGTGATTTCTGCTCAGATGACTTGCTGATGCTTCCACATCCAGTCCAAAAGAGAACTTATCTTCTCCCCCAAGAAAGGTTTTCCTTTCTTAATGTCTTCTCTTTCTCAAGACACTACATTTTTTTTTTTCTTAGCTGTATTGGCTAAAATATCTAGGCCATTTGACTCTTACTATTCTCCATTCCTTATCAGGTCTACTTCAGTGCTTTTATTGAAAAAGTGCTGAGTTGTTGTTTCTTGGTCCATCTTAAGGTGATGTGGTCCATGCCTTGAGCTGCCTGGCTGGCCTTCCCAGCTCTAATCTGATGCCTAACTCTCCTTTCACAACCTTCACTGGTCAAAAAACTGCAAGACATCTTTACTTCATCATGCTTTTAAAATACTGGCTAAAATACCTTGAGCCTTTCATGTCCCAAAAGTTTAGTATTTGTTTTCATAGGGCTCTGTACTATCTGATTTTCCTTGATTTCATTTCTTACCCTCAAACATGCTCCCCTCCAGTTCGGTTTCTGTACAATTTCACACATGCCCTTTCCTTCCTCTGGGCTTACCTGTGTGCCTTACCTTCCATCCAGAAGGCCTTCCCTCTCCTCTCTGCCTATGCAGACAGTCCCTATATTCAAAGTCTAATTCTACCTTGGATCTGTAGTCATTCCCATCTTTTCTTGCTCCATGCTCTCTCTCCACTATGAATTTTTATTGTTTAGCCTTTAGTGATAGACTATCTCATGGGACAGGATGCATTGTCTACACAGTGAGATATGCTAGAAAACAGTGAGGCTCTACCATGAATAGCCTGGGGTATATGGGGTATAAGGATATTTATTTTAGCAACTGTGGAGAATAGAGAAAGGTATGTAATGCTATCTCTGCCATCAGTACATTGGGGAAACTTCCATCTTAGAATAATTTAAACAGAATAAGGCCAATTAAGTGTTTCAGTAGGTGTGATAGAAAGCCAGGAGTATTTCTAACTTCAGAAAAACAGAGGTCAATGCAGGTTGATGCTTGCAAGTCTTCTCCAAAAAACTCTCTATGCAGAACATGGATATAAAAAAAATTCCAGTTCAAACATAATCAAAACATCAGAGCCACAAAAGAAATTGAAATCTACCTAAACACAAGGTAAGACAATTTGTCAGACATCCATCTTTTCAGATACACAGACACACAACTTCGATTAATAGGACCTATGATGGTAATGAAAACTAACAGACTGACAAAGTAATGTCAGCCTGCACTGAAAATTTAGAAGCACTAGGAAAACTATTTAAGATTTACCTTAATTTGCAGCAGTGAAAATGAATTACCTTGTATAGGTCATCTGCTGATGAAACCAGTTTAAAGAGATTAAGGCAATTATCCAAAGCAGAATATTTCAAAAGAACATATTATGTTTGTTCTGTGGAATAAATGGGGTAAATTTTTTGGCAGTGTGTGCAATCTAAGTACAAACAAATCAGTTGAAAGAATCCAATTAAAACTTATTTATTGCACTAATATATCTACTTTGAATAACATGATTCATGATTCTTAGGAGCTCCAAAGAAAACAAAGTTGATTTAATATTCATATTTTTTGGAAATCAGGTTATTTATTTCTAAACTTTACATTGATATTAAAATTTTAAAAATCTTGTAATGAGGTGCGTGGGCCTGTGTGGGTGATATACATTTTCAGTGTGGATGAAATGAATGCGAATATGAAAATTTTAGGTAGAATTTAAAGATGAAATATAAAGACACTTAAATTATAAAGAAAAAATAATCCATGTGGAGATCATGCATAATTGTTGCTTATAGAAGGAAAATAAATGTTTTCATACTTTTTGATCATCTCATTATATATTCTCCTCTCTCTACTCTCCGTAAGTAACTCCATTTCCTGTCTAATACAGCGCCCACTTCCGGTTCTTCCTGCCAGTTCAGATTCCACCTACTCTCCAACGCTGGAGCCGGAGCCATTTCTCTTCCTTTTAGGAAAACAGAGGCTGTTGCAGGCACAGCACAAATGCTTTGACCGAATGCAGAAGTTACCCCCCTACCAAGGAGAAGGTAAAAAGAAGGCTGTATGTGAATGTGTGTTTCAAACATTAGTAAAGGCTTATTTTCTTCTGGGGGTAAATATGTGTTAACTCAATTAATTTAATATGCCAATGTTTTTAACAGTGGCTTTCATACTGTGGTATGTTTGTGTATTTTATGCCACAGACATGCCTGGTTTCTTTGCTCAGGTTCATCTGACTGCTTTTGGTTAACATCTGCCCTTAAGACAAAATTAAGTAGAGTAGCCCAGTAGTGGCTCAGCAGTAAAGAATCTGCCTGCCAATGCAGGAGACCCAGGTTCGATCCCTGGGTTGGGAAGATCCCCTGGAGGACGGCATGGCAACACACTCCAGTATTCTTGCCTGGAGACTCCCATGGACAGAGGAACCTGGTGGGCCACAGTCCATGGGGTCATAAAGAGTTGGACATGACTTAGCAGCTGAGCATCCACCCATGATAGAGCATATACTTTCACGAGGTTTCTTTCATAACATTTCTGGAGATATCGTAAAGGAGAAATTTTGGAGGAAAGATCCGACACAGATGACAAGTAAGCCTTTTGAGGAATAAATGGAGAATATCCTACCAAAAAAAAAAAAGGGAAAGTCTCTTAGTCGTTGGAAAAGTTAGTACCGTTATTTCGTTGCTACTGCTGTTTTAACATTTCCGTACCTGAGTGGAGAGCCCCCGAGTAACGGTCTATGCCCTATTAAATCTCGCTGAGGACTCTATGGTTTGTGATAACTGCAATGCAATTTCTCTCTAAATGGCCAGGTCTGTACTGCAACCGCACCTGGGATGGCTGGGCCTGCTGGGACGATACACCCGCCGGAACACTCGCTGAACAGCACTGCCCAGATTATTTTCCGGACTTTGATGTGGAAGGTAGAGTATTTCTTTTTAGTTTATATTTTGCAATGAATCTTTTAGCATTTTTCTAATTCCAAAAAGAAAATCAGATGCAAAATATACTACCAAATCATAGTCTCTACAGTTCAGCATGTCCTGAAACATCTCCACAAATGAAATATCCAGTTGTACAGAGATTGTGAGCTGCCCTTATTTTTTAAGTCAATGACCAGTTGTGCATGTTGGTCATAAATTCTATTAAATATTAAATAAAAATGAAACATTTATATATTTTAAATATGTAATATTGAATTTTAATAAACATTGCAATTACTTTTTCTAAAACTGAACAGTTTTTATTTACAGCTGAATTTTTTGTAAAATTTTCAATTGTCTCCCATTTGATGACTTATGCAAATCCTTGATCTAGAGTTTGTGTGTACTGGGCTGGTGGAACAAGCATAATGGGAATTTGATTGTAATGTTGAAAATGATATAAAACTATCATGTGTAGGGAAGAAAAATCAGAAGGTGGTAACTCCAAACACTTACTAGATTTCTGTTCCAACAGCAGATGATTGAAATATGCTCAGTAAAGAAGACTGGTACTATTAACATGAATCATACTAACCCAGCTCTATGCCCTGCCCCACATGAACAGCCAACAAATGTGTTAAGTTAATTAGTAACATCAAAGTCACTGTAATTATAAAAGTAACAAAGGAATGTTTTCCTTGAATAGTTTTTTTTTTACTTTCCAAAACAGTTTCATATATATTATCTCCTTTTATACTCACACAATATTTTATATAAAACCACAACTGAACCCAAGTCTTCTGAACTCCTAACTAACCCTTTTCTAAGTAAATGAAAAAAACATTTGAGAAACAATATTTCTAAATCATTGTACAAACTTATGTAGGTTGAAGTGGTTTTCAGAACTTTCAAGCCAGAACATGGTTCTCCTTCAGGCTTCAGTCTAGCCACACTGGTGGGGGACTTGCTTTCCTGCTTCCTCCGAGAATGAGTTACAAAGTTTGACCCCCGTGGAAGCAGAATTACAGTGGAGCACTTTTAAAACCAGGTCAGGCCAGCCACTTCTAGGAATTCTCATTTTGATTTAAGAGTTGGAATGTGAAGAGAGAAAGAGCATATCGCTCTTCCCTGCTCATCACTGCTGCTGCTAAGTCGCTTCAGTCGTGTCCGACTCTGTGTGGCCCCATAGACAGCAGCCCACCAGGCTACCCCGTCCCTGGGATTCTCCAGGCAAGAATTCTGGAGTGGGTTGCCATTTCCTCCTCCAATGCATGAAAGTGAAAAGTGAAAGTGAAGTCACTCAGTCGTGTCCAACTTGTAGCGACCCCATGGACTGCAGCCCACCAGGCTCCTCCGTCCATGGGATTTTCCAGACGAGAGTACTGGAGTGGGGTGCCATTGCTCATCACTACCTTCCTGTAAACCCTAATTCGGTGCTATTTGATGGTGGTACCCAGGTCTTCAGTGACTCTTCCCAATAAATGATGCTTCATTAATCTTGATCTGATGACTCTCTTAGAGGAACCTGATTGGCACAAAGAGTTGTTCTGTAATTGAGGCTGCAAGGCCAGTTCCAAAGCAGCAATGGGCTGTTACTAAAGTGGCTACAGTTATTAACTAAAAGGCAACTTTGGGGTTAGCCAAGCAGTGATTTCCAGGCATAGATCCATCTTTTCGGCCTGATTTTTAGATACAACCCTCTCAGCTGGGGAACAAATCCACTTCAAAAGAAAGGCAATTCTTAAATACATCTGTATTCAACAAACTTAAATTCTTTAGTACTTTATCATTGACCCAAAGCTGTATCTCGATGATCCACTCAACAGTTTAATGAAATGACACAGATTTCCTTTTAAACAAAGTGCTTGGTAAAAAGGTAGCTAGATAATGAGAGAGTGAACAGCAGTGTTAAGATTCCAATGAGGCTGATAGAAAGAAAGAAAAAAAAGTGAAGTTTGGCAATGTAAAGTGGAGATAGCAATGCTTCACCTGGCTTTGCTGAAGCTAAATTGAAGCAATGCATATTAAAGCATCTTGTGTGGTGCATGGTCCTGGTTGTCTCTATTGACTTCTACTCACGTTCAGGTTCTATAAAGTGATTAACCCTTTGCAATGGCTCTTTAGCTTTAATTTATTGTTTTTCCATCTTGCGATTTTGAGATAGTAATGAGTTCTGTTTCACTAACAGAAAAAGTTACAAAGTATTGTGAGGAAGATGGGGTTTGGTACATGCATCCTGAGAGCAACATTTCCTGGTCCAACTATACCATGTGCAACGCTTTCACCCCTGAGAAAATGCAGGTAGGTTCTATTGCACATTTCAGTACTGGAGGAGAATGTCATTATCTGTACAAGGAAATGTATGCCTAATGGTAAAACCTCTGCTACCAAGAAGCCAGCCTATTTTGTAGAAGGAAATCAGATAATGACCTGTCAGTTTGGGGAAGTTTAGGGAGTGGTGCGGGAGAAAACGATGCTTTACTTCTTGGTTGGCACTCAATCAGTGACGGTTCCCTAAGTGTGTGGAATAGGCCATTTATGGCAAGGGGAATGTGTCCATGGAGCAAATGATGGGGTTCCCTACAATACCAGACATTAGGCAGCATTTTCAAGAACTCCCTCAGCAGTTCTCTCCGGGAAGGGTTCCAGAACTACAGATTTCTCCCCAAGTCACCAGCTAACAATTGACCATTCTCTGTCCTGAGAGGTCCATGACAGTTTTGCTATCAAGCCTTGAACAAACTCTTGAGGATGGAGCTTCTCATCAGCCCACTGATAGGAGTACAGCTGTTTATTTTTGTGGAAACCCATTCTAATTTGTTACTTCTTGTGTCTTACTGTTAAATAGCTTTATTATCTCTGCTTAGAAATATTGAAGCCAATGGGGCGGGTGGTGGGAAGTGGCCAGTAGGTAACTACCCCCTTCTTCAGGTTCTTCAGAAATCTGAAAGGATCACCAAATCTACCACCAGCCTCCTGTCCCCACGGGCTGGGAGACACCATGGATGAGCGTTTTGTCACACAGGGCTTCTCTGGGCAGCCCTGGTGGCTGCAAAGGAAACCTGTTGTTTCCTTCAAGGATAGACCTGTATGCTAAATAATTACTAATTCGGAAGCTACAGAAACATCAGTGCTTTCATTTTCTATAAAGCTTTCAAGTATAGAAAACTTTCCTTTCATTAAAACAGAATAAAAAACAATTGAACAAGATGAATAGATAGCTTAGAGACCAGATGACTAGAGGGACATCTCGGCACAGGCCAAGGACACCAAAACCAGTTATAGCATTTTGTGTACAAGTTTTTCATCTATCTTGGGTCTGTTTTTTCCCCTTGATCAGTCTTGCTAAGAGGTATTGAAATTCTTTTTAAGAACTAGATTTTGTCTTTGAGCCACTCAGTATATATTCAAGTTCTCTTTATCATTTAAGTTTAATTTTGTTTAGATAGAAATTTAGGTCATTGATTTTCGATCTTCTCATATATGCATTTTAGTCTGTAAACTTCCCTCTGTGTGCAACTTCATCTGTATCCAAAAAGTTTTGGTATGTCATTATGAGTTCTTCTTTGACCCAATGGTCATTTAGAAATACATTTTTACTTTTTAATGATATGAGGGGTTTTTTTTTAAGTTATCTTTTTACTGATGATTTCTAGAATATGATGGTCAGTGAATATCCAACTTAAGATTTGAATTGAAATGTATTCATTTGCTTTACTGACTAGTATATGTCAATGTGGATATCCTTTGTGTTTTTTAAAAGAATGGGCATTCTGTAGATGTTGTGTGCAGTGTTTATTTTATGTGAATTAGTAAAATCTGTTGATCGTGTTGTTCAAATCTTCAAATCTATAGATTGATTTTTCCTCCCTGTGTTCATTCTATTGATGACCAGGAGTTGTCAGTTTTTGCTTTATGCTGTGACTTAAGTTTATATTATTAGGGGCATAGAAATTTAGTATTTCTGGGTCATCCTGACTTAACATCCAGAGTTTTGTAATTTCACACCGGTTTTCTTGTGGTTAGTGTTTACCTGGGTCATCTTTTCACAACCTTTCAGATCCAATATTTCTGTATGCCTGGGCTAAATGATGTTCCTTACAGCAGCATATAATTGCTTTAAAAATCGTCTAGTCCAACCACATTATTTTAAAGATGAGGACTACTGCAGTCTGGGAAAGTAAAGTGACTGGATCTGAGAGTCACACAAATACTTACTGACAATACTCTGAGTAAAGAACACTCTGATGAACCCAGTCTTAGGTTCTTCCCACCATGTCATGCGTATTCTGGTTTAACTGATATTCTTATGATATCAGTTAAGATAGTTAATCCATTGATCCAATTTATAATTCAATATAATTTAATCCTCTGAAATATTTACAATTATAGTAGTTTTTTTAAAGGAGAAAAACAGTTGTCAATTTACATCACTTAAAAATAGAAACTATTTTCCCTCTTGTATAATGATTTATTCATGTATTTGTCTTTGTAACTGCTTTGCTTTCCTTCCTGCGGTTCCAGAGCGCGTACATTCTGTACTACCTGGCTATTGTGGGTCATTCGATGTCGATGGTCACCTTGGTGATTTCCCTGGTGATTTTCATGCGTGTTAGGTACGTACACTTACAGCATCTGCTTTGTATTTTCTCTTAGGCGCTAAAAGAAGTGGTATACTGCAAAAGTGTTGTTCCTTATATGTTCCTTACAGAACAATCTGCACGAGAAAGTCTGCAGATTCCATGACGTGTGACACTGGGAGTCTTGGAGTAGCAAGAAAAATAAAATTAATTAAAAATATGCTTTAACCCTTGAGGAAAAATAGGATGGATTCATACAATTTTCAAAAGCAGTATACCTCCTTCCCAAAATGAAATAATCCTGTGAGCCCGTAGATACACTACATTAACATGGTGAAGTTCCACTTACCGGCTAAGCTGCCACGAAGCATTGAGGAAAGAATCTTCCCCCCCCCTTTTTTTTTCACCCCCACTCTGAAATATGGAGGCCACAAGTTCAAACACACCCTGCTTAACTGGGAATTGTATTGTAAGTGGGTTGGGCCAGAAGAGAAGTGGGGCTGGGAAGGCTCCAGTCATGTGCATCCATGGAAGGAAGGCTCTTTTGGCCTTGACTCGGGCAGAGTCAAGGGCAATTTCTTGAAGAGGATGGCCTGTTGTCAAGTGTCAGGTTTTTGCCCCTGCACCCCTACCATTGTTAACTGAAATTCTCTTCTAAGACCTGTAAGAAACAAAATTCCGGTGAGGGTTTCTATTCAGAGGTTGTGTCCATACAAATGATCGCATTATCTATTGCAAAATGATTAAGTTGATTTAGACACTGATTTTACACCAATAGAGAATTTAAAACACTGATTCTATATTTTTCGAAATGACCATAATATATGTGAGATAGTAACATATCTCAAACATAAATTTGGTCCTAAAAGCCTCCTAAATTTAGTGTCATTTCTATAGGTCAAAGTCAGGAGGCACTATGGTAGTCTTTCATGAGAATTCTAATTTCTACACTACCATGGTATTTCCTTCCACTAATACTTTTTTAATGATATTATACAAATGACTAAGAAAACCTCATAGACACAGACTACAAATAATTCTCCACACTTAAAAGATGTGAGATATAAATAAATGTACAGTGATTTGTATACAGAATACCAGAATCTTAAATTGACTTTTGTTCACATATTGCCATAATAATAAACAAAATTAAACCAAGGAATCACTTGTAAAATACACCCTTAACATAAGTATTATTTTTCCTTGACCCTGTTTTTAATCTTTGTCTATAACTTACATCATAATCACATATTATATATGTCTACATCTGATATCATCAAAATTTATGTAGACTAAGCAATATAACTAAATAGCAAGTTTTTGTTAACTAAATAGCAAATAATAGTATAAATAAGCATAAAATGAGTTTCTTCCACATATGGTTGAACAGGAGGAAGACTGATAAAGCAACAAGACATGGGGGATTAATTATTTGAATAATTTTTTCAATTATAATGATTCAGGATACAGCAGAGTAAGCATGTGTCATGGTTAACCTTTGAATGTCTTCATTTTTCAACTACGCTTGACCACAACGTGAAAAATACATCACCGTGGCTCTCATATTATGCTGATTAAAAAGTCTATCACTGAAAGTCTATTCTTTCATTTTTTTTTTAATATAATCATAAGAAAATTCAAAGAAAAGGCCCCAAATTTGCAACGGTGCAACTAAATGCATGCAGGACTTTAAAGATGAAAAAAAAATGTCAAGGGAACATTTTTCTCCTGTCACTTAAATGAGTGATGAGGTATGAGAACCAAATCAGCAAAGAAAGTAAGGGTGTTCTTTCAATAATTATTTCTCTGTTAAACCACTAAAGATGGGTGTTTAAAAGTGCAGCACATAAGCAAAGTGAAATATTTCTCAATTCCAGTTAGTTCCAAAGCAAAATTAATCTGGTAAAATTCTTTGAGAGCGTGTGAGGGCAGACTGTCTAGGAAGCACCAATTTTTGCCCTTACCATCTTTTCTTTCAAGAACCCACCAAAGAGCAAGTCTTGGGAGGAAAAACACGTCTTATTGAGGTAGAATCTGGATGCAGTGATGGGAAGACAAACTGAAATGCTTTGTTCTCCAGGGCACACACAGTAAGAGTGACTAGGGCATGAAGAACACCATATTCAAGTCCAAAAGCAGTCACGTCTGATTTTTATACCTGTTCTTAATCTTACCTTAAATTTCCCCAAACTAAAAATATCAAGGCTATCTGTTTTCCTTAAAGTACATTTCTGGGAATTTCCTGGTGGTTAGAACTCCATGCTTCCACTGCCGGGGGCATGGGTTTGATCCCTGGTTGGGGAACTAAGATCCCCACAAGTCATGCAGCATGGCTAAAAATAAGTCAATAAAGTACGTTTCTGATTCTTCACATTTTTTCTTACAGTTGGATTTCAGAAATTCAAAATGATCGTGAAAATAAAAGGGAACTGATCTATGACAACATTTTTCTCTTATAGAAATATTTTTCTAGATTTTTTTCAAATGCTCAACATCACCCTTGTGATATTAACCGGACATTATAACGGGAGGCTTTACAATTTATGTACTTAAATGACATCATCAGTGTGAAACTTGAGCAAGATCTAATCATCACTCCCTTGCTTAATTCTGCATGCCCAGGGTTGAGTTATTTAGCAAAATCCAAATAATCCATTTCATAAACCTTTCATGAAACCAAAATGAGAAGTTACACCCAGATCAGCTTTTGAGACCTAATGCCCTATTCACAATCATCCCATTGAAATCTCACTCTAATTTCGCAAAATGTGCTTTCTAGGGTCTATAACAAGGAATAAGTCTGCAGGTGTCCTACTCAAACCAGCAGGCCAGGAAGGCCAAGAATTTAAACTTACTGAATATATGGGAGCCTGTAGAACAGCCAATACTTGGTGGGAAATCCTGAGACATTACTCAGAATGAGATCATTAAGGCATGCCACTAATCTTAATATGACTTTATTCTGAGTATGCAGGAGAAGATAAAAGGCAGGACTGTGTAACTCTGAGACAAACAAGAATTATGTTCCCTGTGCTGTTGGGAGTGAATGTATAAATGTATATAAAGTCTTTGTTATTTTAAAAGAGCAAAATTGAACTTCTATGCCCTCTTCAAGATAAAGGAAAATTTTTTCAGTGATTTAGATCATAGAAAAGGCAACACTGAAGATCTTAACTAAATAAAAATGGCAGAGTTAAAAGAATTTCAGGATGAGTATGCTGGTTACCTCTGATCCACCAGTTTAAGGTTGAAGATAGCCCCGTTAGTATGACATTGGTTTTAGGACATTCACTGGGAAAATAGGAGCAATACCAGGGAGAGGAATTAAATAGAAACATCACATTAGTTAATCAAGACTCCTTACTACTAGATGCCAAGAGTAAATGTCTGTAAGAGAGTTAAAGTAAAAATACCCTTAGAGAAGACTGGCTTATGAAAGTCATGCAAGTGGACATTTGTGTTTGTTTTCTGATTATTTTAAGCAAGTTTGCAATGAATTCACCTATCTCTTTAGTACCATTTATAATTTATCAACTTACATTTCTGCAGAACCATTCTAAGCACTGAAACATCTCATGGATTTCTCTTAAGGAAGGTCCAATAATAGAACATTCGTTAACCTCCATTTTGACTGCTTAGTATCCATGCATTGCTGATTGTTAAATATTGTGAATATCAATTACTCTTGCCTGAAAATATATGTTGGTATATAGAGGTATATGTTGAAAGAGGAGTGTCTTCATTGTATTCCATTCTCTATATTACATTGACTACGTTGGCAAAAAAAAAAAAAAGGGGGGGTGGTTTCCACTGGGAGCTCCAAAAGGAATATTGATTCCTCTATCACTCAGTATTCCGTTATTCTATTTCACATCTTTACAGAGGATGGATAGATAACTCTTTGTCTTGTATAGTATCTTATTATACATCTCTGACTATTCCTCCAGAGAAACCATTAAATCGATGGCTGCAAAAATAGCATCCTTTCTCCCAACTCACCCCAAAGATAACTGTTGGTCACGTCTTGGCACATGTTCACTCATAGACCAGTAGTAATGAGGAAAAGAGGCAGGAATCATAATTGAAAGGGAGTTCCTTAAGGGTAAATATTTTGTGCTAAATTCCAAGCTACTAAGTCCCTTGTCAGGTAGGAAAGATGTATAATGTTTTGAATTTTTCTAAGAGTTTTAACATTCTACTCCAGTCTGTTTCCCATTCCCTTCTTCCCGCATTCCTCTTGTTCATCATTAACAAGGTATGATACCTAAGTAAATGAAAACTCTTAAAATTGACCCTTGTCCCTGTGATAGCAAACTGATTTATACAATCTGTAAGACTCAAGACAAATTTTAAATACCTTCTCATACAACTTCAAGATTCCCCCAAGCACACATATATATACATAAGATACCAGTAACTTGCAACAGTTTTTAATGTGAAATATTTATACCAGGTAAATTAAAATTATGAAAGTGACATGTGGCTTCGGCTTTAAAGTGTGACATCTTGAGATTTGTACGAAAGTAAATCATTATCTCATCATCATATGTGAATGACACCTTGACTGGGCCAAGACAGGAGTAGATTATGTTGTCTTATCCTCCCACTCTTGGAGAATTTATAGTACTTATGGTTCCCTATCACTCAAGAGTAAGCAATGTCCTGTCCATCTAAATACTTATTTTTTTTTATCGAGAGGAATAATATGTAGCTAACATCTGCTTCATGCTATTTCCACTACAGACATTACAGGTCTGACAGGAAAATGACCACTTTTCTCATGTTCATTCAAGCAACAGGATATTTGTATTGAGAACAATTAAACACATCATTTCTTAAGTCCAAGTAATCCTCTTGAATATCCTATACCTCTGTTTCAGAACATTTATTATAATAGTAAATAACTATGTAATATATAAGGTCCCTGAAGGCAGCAGCTGTTTTCTTCACCCATATATCCCAGGCATCTTCAAGAAGGTTTGAATCAGAGTGGATACATAGTAATACATGTTAGATTATTAAAAGAATTTTAGTAAATTTAAAGTACCTTCAACTCACTTCATAAAGCAGATTGTAAATGTCAAATAAGTGTAATAAAATTTTTAAAACTCAACGAGCAGAAATTATATTGAAATCTTCAAGAAACAGAGACTTTGTTTCTTGAAGAACTTGTTTCAAAGTAAGTCATATTCTTACTTTGGAACCTAACAGTTTATCCAGCTTTAAGCCATCATTTTCTCATTGTGTGCCTAGTGTAAATAATACATTTACATAATGTGAACAACAGGATAATGTCCAATATTAGTTCATTTAAGAATCTGGCAAATGTTCAATATGATACAAAGTGTGAAATATGAGATCATCTAACATTTGATGTTAATTCTCTGAAGTACTGGAAAACTGTTCAATGGTCACGGCTCAGAAGAAGAGTGCTATTTTGTAAAGATTTTTAGTGCAAAAAAAAGAGTATTAAGCCCTACCACATGCCAGACCCTCTCCTCCTAGGTATACAAAACAAATACCTTTATCAGTAGGTCCCCTGGAGAAGGGATAGGCTATACCTCCAGTATTCTTGGGCTTCCCTGGTGGCTCAGCTGGTAAAGAATCCGCCTGCAATGCGGGAGACCTGGGTTCAATCCCTGGGTTGGGAAGATCCCCTGGAGAAGGGAAAGGCTACCCACTCCAGTATTCTGGCCTGGAGAATTCCATGGACTGTATAATCCATGGGGTTGCAAAGAGTCAGACAAGACTGAGTGACTTTCACTTAAGCAAATATATGGCAAAGGATAGTAAGTGTTAAAAAGAAAAATAAAACGGGGGTACAAGTGGCCCCATAAACTGGAAGTAGAGGAAGCATATTTTGTTCAGGGAAGTTCTAGTTTACACAGGAGACTGAACATTAACCAGTTCTGTAAGCTAATGTCCATCGACAGATTATTGAACTCTGCTCAGTCCAAAGAAAATTAGGCATGAGAGTAACAACGCCAAAGGATTCATTCATCCATACTCCTTAGTTCTGCATAATGTCAACTGTCGTTGGTTTAGGCTAGACTGAATCCAATAATGAGACCACAGATATCTGCCTCCCAGGGAGAAGAATTATAAAGTGCTATTATGACTACATGAAAAATGGCTGTTCACAAATTTAACAGTTGCTTTATGGAAGAGCTTATGCAGTATAAATGGGCATGATAAATTTCTATTTAAAGTCTTAAATTTGCATCCTACTTTTAAAGTACTATTATAAAACCAATTAGGTTCAATTTATTTAACAAAATTTTCTGCTGCTTCATAAAATAGTACATGGTAGTATGTGTGTATGTGAGAGAGAGAAAGTTCTTCTCTAAACCCCATCTTTACCATTGGCTACCTCCTGCATTTTACCCCTGCTCAACAAGTTGAGAATTTAAGAACATTCTGTATTAACTGTTTACTAATGCCTGTACTTTCTGTAGAGTTGCAAAGTGTAGCCACAATAATCAAAATATGCTCTTCTCACAGATCCCTCATGGCTTAAACTTACTTTTCATTACAGATAATTGACAACTCATTCTCCTTTGATTTGAAAATATAGGAAAGCATTTCCATTGTCATTTTTCCCCAGAATTTTCTTGTCTAAATGCCTGGAATTCTAGCTTTATTCCGTGAAGATTTTTTAGGAGTAGTTACTATGATCAATCATTGGCATCATTAACCGAACATTAATGTTAAAGTCCTCACATTATGTTAAATGTTCTTTGACTGGATCAAATATGGTAAACACGAGATTTTAATTCATCTAGGATAATCACTCCAATTTTGTACAGCCCTCCTGCAGGCTCTCTCCATTTGCATCAAAAAGTGAAATAGGATATTTAAACTAATGTTCCTTTATGTGAACATTCACACAAATACATATGTACAAATTTAGGAAGTGGAGGAGAGGAGAATGGAAAATCCAGCAAACGTTTAGTACCCCAGAGGTGGGGCAGAACTGTGCCAACGAGCAGAGCACTTGGAGCGATCCCAGGTCCAAACCACACTTGTGCCCCAGCACGACGTCACATTTGAGCCTAGTTAGAATTCTCTCTCTGTGTCTGAGCTCCACCATCAGGAGGACATGGGAAAGAGGAGCCGTAGAGTTGATTCCAGTTGGAATATGAGAAATTAGAAGGTATCAAAAGAAATGGTGAGGGGACTTCCCTGGAAATCCAGGGATTTGGACTTCACTTTCCAATGCAGGGAGTGCAGGGTCGATCCCTGGTCAAGGCACTAAGATTCCACCTGTCTCACTACCAAGACACCAGAACACAAACAGAAGCCACATTATAACAAACTCAGTAAAGATTTTAAAAATGGCCCACATCCAGAAGAGAAAAAAAGAAATGATGAAAGAGAAAGATGACAGGAGACTTAAGAAAATCAGCCTATGTGAGGGGCCAAGGACATGGACTCAGTTTTCTTTCCCATTTGCCACTCAACTTCTGGCAGATTACATCAGTGGAGAGTTGGTTTTTTCCTCTGAAGCACCACTCTAAACCCTAATAGTTTCTCTTAGAAAAGTTCTTCTCAATTAATTTTATGACATTTGTTACAATTACAATTGATTTTTATCCCTCACTGTTTTAGTTATTGTAGGAAGTCACCCTGAGAACCGAAAACCGTGTTACCCTGACCAGGAAGCTGTCTAAAAATCAGGCAGAAAGGTACTAATGAACCTTAAAAGATGGGACCAGCCTCATTTATATGTTCTTTCATCTATTGCTAAAGAGAAGATTTAAAATATTACTACATAAGGTTTATTTTCCAGGAGCATCAATATTTTGGCACTGGTTAATGCTTTCTCTTCCTTTTTCCTTCCAGGAGCCTTAGCTGCCAGCGGGTGACTCTGCATAAGAACATGTTTCTGACCTACGTTCTGAACTCTATCATCATCATCATCCACCTGGTTGAGGTTGTGCCCAATGGAGAGCTTGTGAAAAGGGATCCGGTAGGTGCTGCATGATTTGTTTTTAATTTTATTTTTAAAGATATAGTATCTGTAACTGGGCTTCCCAGGTGGTTCAGTGGTAAAGAATCCGTGTGCCAATTCAGGAGACGCAGGTTCAATGCCTGGGTCGGGAAGATCCCCTGGAGAAGGAAATGGCAACTCACTCCAGTATTCTTGCCTGGAGAATTCCATGAACAGAGGAACCTGGCGGGCTACAGGCCATGGGGTCGCTTGAGTCGGACATGACTTAGCAACTAAACAACAACCTCTGTAACTAGTGAACGTGGTGTGATTGTCTTACATAAGCAGCTGTTTACATATATAATAATATTTACTTTTACAGTTGAGTTTTGCATTAAGGCATATCATCCCTGTGTAATTTTTGGAGGTATCGGTTATATGCTATAGTAAAGGGCTGGAAATAATAAAGTTATAGCCAAATAAGATTTATACCATCGATCATGAGTTGTCATAACTAATCAATAGCTCACTAACATCTCAGGGAAGTTCGCTGAGCACACACACTAGGTGTTAGAATAAAGTAGTGCTTTGCGGTGGCCCTGGTGTGTCACTCATGGGTTACAGGTGTGCGTAGGTATTAATTGCTCATCATTCTGGGGCCTGAATGGTCTTGGGCCAGTCACTTCAGCTGTAGTGCATTTACTCTAGTGGTTCTTAGGAATTTTATCATGGCTTATGTCTGCATGACTTTAAAAAAGGTTTGCATGTCCCTAGTTCACACGCTCTTGCCTCCCAGTCTCTGCTGGTGGCCCCTGTGAACTGAGCCTAGCCAGAAGCCAGAGGGTGAGGAAGCCCCGAAGGATATGCACCGAGCGGTTTCTCTGGGTCCCGGGGCAGAGTAGAGAGTGCATCTGAAAGCACAAACGGAAGGTATCCAGCACACAATGAATGGCCTGGGATATTTTCTTTCTTTTTTTTTTTTTTTTTTGTTTCTCTGCTTAACTGTGTTATGCAAGCATCTGTAGATAGCCTCATCTTTCAGAACTGGTACTTGATGGCTTTGCCAACCCGATGACAAAAATGCGTGAAATCTGCCCAGAGCGTGCATCCTGTGTGACAGTGGCACGGCATGGGAAAGCAGCTTAATCTGGCTTCTAGTGGATCCACAGTGTTAATAGCCTCTGCCGTGTGAATACATCCAGGAAGGCATTATGATCTATCTTTTCAAACCATGGCATCTGTGATGGGGACAGAGTCCTGTCTTAGGTGCACAATGGGTTTTATCTTAATGAGTTTCCTTTTTTTCGTGTCAACTGATTTTAATAAAAGTAATCTTATGTCACTTAATCCTCACAAGACCCCAGTGAAGAGTGGGTATTATCCCCATCATTAACTGAGTAAATGGAGGTTCAGTGAAAGCACATGTCCTCCACACTATGGATCATTAGAGGTGGGGTTTGAACCCAGACCTGTCTCACACTGAAGCCCAGCCTGTGTCCTCTGTGCTGCATGGAGCTCTTGTTTATCTTGGTTTCTTTCCTTAGGAAGATTGTTCTTTAAGATACAGACTCAGCCATTTCAAAGTGATGGCTGTCCATAATTAAAGATGCACACTGTATTTCATTAAGGACGCTTACCCCCACTAAGATTAAAACAGGTGTAGAGGAAATTCCCTAGTGCCTTCCAATGTAGGTGATACAGGTTCGATCCCTGGTCAGAGAATGAAGATCCCACATGCCATAGGGCAGCTGAGCAAGCCCACAACTGCTGCAGATCTGATGCAGCTAATAAATAAACAGTAAATAAATGTTTACAAAATAGAAAAATAGGTGTAGAAGCCATTAACTAAGACTATCTCAGCGAAGAAGACTCAAATTTGGAATTCCCTATGAAGTATGAAAGCCCTGTTGATTGGCAATTCCCTAATACAAAGTAAAATGTTTAAAATTGGGGGAAAAACAAAAACCTGAGAAAGGTACCGTCTGTTCAAAGTAGGCCAGGGAATGGCACTTTGGTTATTGAATAATCAGCACATCCGCCTGGGAGCAGCGCTCAGTCAAATGATGAGATAGCGCCAATTCTTAAGTAGACTCTCTCCCACCTCTCCTGTGGGGGTCTCACACCCCCTTGTCATGCCTCCACCCCACTCTCTGGGTGTCAGAATAAATGGGCCTCTCATCCATGATGAGATGATACTTAACCTGTTATCTTCCTGAAATAGTATAAATTCAGGACTTTTCTGAGTTCACTAATAAATTGTAGAAGCCATTTCACCTTACCCATCAAATGAGAGCAGTAAAAACTTGCCTGTTTACTTCTAAGGGGTTGTTCTAGAGTCCCAAAGACCCATAAAGCTTTTAAAAATTCCCCAGCGTGTGCTATTGCAAGCAATTGCTTGCAAGGTAACTGCTAACCCTGTCCCTGAGGCTAGCTCCTTAAGTCTCTGCACACGGCTTTCTCGACCAATCTGCTACTCTATTCATTGTCTCAGTGTCCTAAGTTATCATTGGTGGATGTTTTCACTTTTATAGTATACTTCAGGGACAAACAAGCCTAGGTTCTCTGCCAGTCGACACGCACAGCTGCCTCCTAACCACCACCAAGCCAGCTCAGCCCTGCCTTGCAACTCCACTATTGCCTAGAAACATTTAATAATGCCTGGGAGAAGGCAATGGCAACCCACTCCAGTACTCTTGCCTGGAAAATCCCATGGACGGAGGAGCATGGTGGGCTGCCGTCTATGGGGTCTCACAGAGTTGGACACAACTCAAGCGACTTAGCAGCAGGAAGCAGGTACCTAGGGACCTGGCTTAGCCACAACACAGCTGATTCCCTGGGAGAGTGTCAGTGTGAGATAGAGGAGTGGAGAAATTAATAGAAAGCCTCCTTCTGCATGTGGAGGAGTGAGGGGTGGCTCTTTCACACACATTAGGCATTCTCAAAGTGATGTAAGTTTGAAAACCAGGAAAGAAGTTCATCTTTATAGCATGACCTAGTTCTCCTAATCAATATATTTTTAACCTAACAGACTTGGTTTTTGTTGTCTTTTGTAGCTATGCAAGAGCAAACTTCCTAGGAAAAAGCTGTAAAACTCTTGAAAGGTAGAATTTTATCCAATTAGTCAAATATTGATTGAGTGCCCCAAACTCAAATTTTAGTCTTCAGGCTGAACTAAATTCATATCATTTGGGGGAAATGCCTATGACATTCTCTTCACAATCCCTGGAAATACACCCAGCCTCACATGGAAACAGCGTTCTGTGTCTTACAGCTGCATATGTGAGGCTCCACCACTTATTTACCTGTTTCAGTGTGTGTGTGTATCTGTCTTTTTTTGGTAGAAAACAAAGGAACAAAACATCTGGCTATTTCACTTGGTATGCCTGAATGAGAAATCTTTCCTCTCAGGTTCAAATGAAAAAAAAGTGAAAGTGTTAGTTGCTCAGTCATGTCCGACTTTGCAACCCCACTGGCTGTAGCCCACCAGGCTCCTCTGTCCATGGAATTCTCCAGGCAAAAATGCTGGAGTTGATAGCCATTCCCTTCTCCAGGGGATCTTCCCAACCCAGGGATCGACTCCAGGTCTCCTGCACTGCAGGCAGATTCTTTACCCTCTGAGCCACCAGGGAAGCAAAGCCACCAATCACAGCCCACTTACAATGGTAGATGGGGCATATGATCATGTGTGAGCACACGCTGCCCTCTTTCATGTGTCCAAATGTCTGGTTCTTCCAAGGGACAAACTCTGAAAGCATGTGTCTTTCACCAAATAAATAGCATAGGCTAAAAACAAACGACCACAATGACAAAAGTCAACCTATGTTTGTAAATTGTGAAGCATACACTTGGCCCAAAGTGGAGAAAAAAAACAAGGACATTTGTTTTCAGTATTTCTCTATTTGAACAGAGCTTTTGTTTTCCAGTGAGATTTTGATCCATCTCTTATCTCACCTTCCATATACAAACAACACCAGATTGCTCTCGCAGGCAGGCATAATTAGTTCAAGAAAGGGCAGGAAAGAACTCTCCAGTGGATATAGCTTGTATGTTATTCATCCTTGAAACTGCTTATTTACTAGTTCCAAGAGAGACACAGGTCTTAAACTTTGTATTGAATCTCACCTTGAAAATGCATATTCTATCATAAATGCTATCATAGAAGTTCAATTTCTTGGGGATCTTTTCCTATCCAAAAGACTATTAAAGTAAATTGCAGTTGAAACTGTGCATGCAGGCATTAGGAATAAAGGAGATTTTGCTGTTGTAACATATTTGAACATACAGGTCAAGAACAAGGAAAGGTTTAATTTGATTTAACTAGAAAATCCCCATCTCTCCCAGCAGTGAATTCCCCACCTCTAAAAAGACAGAGAAAATAATATCCAAACACTGAGCATCATATCATCAGCATATTATTAAGTCATGTGTAATTGTAAATTACTCTAAATTATGTGAAATATTGCATTTTTCCTGAAAAACTGACATTACAGAAAACATTAGACTAAGGTCTTCCCTAGCTGAGAAAAGTAGAGATAATAAAGAAAAACCCAAGAAAGGAGAGACAAACAAAGAAACTAACAGAAGAAACTTTTGGAAAAGGGAAGTTATTAGATATTGTCAATCTACAAATATTTATTAAAAAATTGAAATTAACATGAAAAACACAACCAAAGTTATAGAGAAAAGCACATCCATTAGACTCCATCTGTCTGTGATTCAAACATATGTCTCTTTCCTATAAAAAAAATAAAATTTTCTATATATACAAAAGAATATATACTTTTTAAAGACTTTCTTTTTTAAGCAAACTAAAGGCAGAATTGTGGGTTTGTTTGGTTTTTTCCCCTTAATTTTGACCCAATTCTCAGGTCACTGAATCAGCAGTTAAGAGGCAAAAATATTTCCCTTCCCAGTGCCCATGGGGATATATTAAAAAGAAAGTTATTTCTTGTGAAAGGAGGCTGCATCATCCCAAATGCTTTTATACTACTTCTGTGAGGGTGTATTTAGTTGGGGGCAAAAGAAAACCGTGTTCTCAGTCCTCAGCAGGGAATCCCAGTGGGCTTCTGGTCCCTTTCCCATCAAAGTAGTCAGTCTATTCCTGTGGAAGGTTTTTGGCTGGGCAAAGTCTCTCCAGTAAAACCAAGAGTGAGAATCTTCTTCCTTCACACAACTTTTTTTTTTTTTTTAAGTTAAACTCAAAATAACTCATGGAATAAATAAGGGCTGAATAGATCCTCAGTTTACTGAGTGATATGAAAATTGCCCATTGTCACTTGTGTCGTTTGAACATTTCATTTCCATAATATCTAAAATTTCACTTTCTTGTTCTATCTGCTTTTTCAACGATCTTCATGGAGGGAGTCGGGAGGCAGAATTACAAGCATTGTTCTTGCTACATCTAGAGGAAGCCGGCAGCGCCCTCATCATTTTCTAGAAAGAACTGTCTCTCTGAACTTTTTGTCTGAGTCCGAAAGGGGACAATGCAGCAAGATTAGTTTTTGCTAGGAACCTGAGCATTTTGTATCTCAAACGCCAAAACAATTGGGTCACATTTTCTATAGCCTCTTACATAAGCAAAGTTAAATGAGCCCCAAGTTCTGAAAAACAAAGTGGATTTCTTTTAAGTCTCACTTGTTCAGGACAGCTGGGACAACGGACTAGGTCAGAACTTCACCCTAGTCACAGGAAGCTCAGCTTGGAATGGATGCTCAGAAGTGAAACCAAGGGTGCAAACTGACTCCTCCTGCCCAACCTAGAGGAGCCTGGTGGGACGGTGGGCTTATACACATGAGGGAAGTGACAGCAAGGCTTGGGGGATGAGAGATCAATGGCCAAGAAAACTGTACTGGAACTATCCATTTTGGTGCCTATGGAAGATATTTGATTGAGAAAGAACAAGTAGTATGGATCTGAGGAACAGTGCAGAGAGAATAATGCCAAGACGTGGCAATGAAGTGAGGTATCTTACCCTGGTTACTTGTGCAATTTCACTTGACTTACATAAAAACACCAACAAATGGTCTTTTAACCAAGACCATATGGTACAGAAAAGTATAGAGGATATCCTTATTCTTTTTAAAATGTATTAATTATAATCAACCATATTCCCATATGGCTGTAAAGAATTCATTCTTAAGATGGCTATAAACATCAACCCAGTTTCTCTCATCTGACCCCTCTGGGCGATACCTCTGCACAAGAAATTCGGTTCAGCTCAGCTCAGTTCAGTCACTCAGTCGTGTCCGACTCTCTGTGACCCCATGAATCTCAGCACGCCAGGCCTCCCTGTCCATCACCAACTCCCGGAGTTCACTCAAACTCACATCCATCCAGCCATCTCATCCTCTGTCGTCCCCTTTTCCTCCTGCCCCCAATCCCTCCCAGCATCAGAGTCTTTTCCAATGAGTCAACTCTTCACATGAAGTGGCCAAAGTACTGGACTTTCAGCTTTAGCATCATTCCTTCCAAAGAACACCCAGGACTGATCTCCTTCAGAATAGACTGGTTGGATCTCCTTGAAGTCCAAGGGACTCTCAAGAGTCTTCTCCAATACCACAGTTCAAAAGCATCAATTCTTTGGTGCTCAGCCTTCTTCACAGTCTGACTCTCACATCCATACATGACCACTGGAAAAACCATAGCCTTGACTAGACGGACCTTTGTTGGCAAAGAAATGTCTCTGCTTTTGAATATGCTATCTAGGTCGGTCATAACTTTCCTTCCAAGGAGTAAGCATCTTTTAATTTCATAGCTGCAGTCACCATCTGCAGTGATTTTGGAGCCCAGAAAAATAAAGTCTGACATTGTTTCCACTGTTTCCCCATCTATTTGCCATGAAGTGATGGGACCGGATGCCATGATCTTCGTTTTCTGACTGTTGAGCTTTAAGCCAACTTTTTCACTCTCCTCTTTCACTTTCATCAAGAGGCTTTTTAGTTCCTCTTCCCTTTCTGCCATAAGGGTGGTGTCATCTGCATATCTGAGGTCATTGATAGTGACCTACAAACGGTATCTTGCAGCATGGTTTTGGTAGGGAGTCTTCATCTCAGTGTTTGCCCTTGTTTCCCCTGCTTTGAGAAGGCTGTTATGAATTTAGTGCAGCACTTCTTCTAGATTTGTTTTCATTCTCAAAAAGAAACTTTCAGCTGAGATACTAGAAGTTTTCTTTCCCCTTTTGATTTATTTTTTTTAACTTTTTATTTTGTATCGGAGTACAGCTGATTAACAACATTATGGTAGTTTCAGGTGCACAGCGAAGGGACTCACCCATGCATATACACGTATCCCTTCTCCCCCGAACTCCCCTCCCATCCAGGCTGCCACATGACATTGAGCAGAGTTGCCTGTGCTATGCAGTAGGACCTTGTTGGTTATCCATTTTAAACACAGCAGTTTTTACACGTCCATCCCAAACTCCCTAACTATCCTTTCCTCCCATCCTTCCGCCTCCCTACATCTGCAACCATAAGTTAGCTCTCTAAGTCTGTGAGTCTGTCTCTGCTTTGCAAATAAGTTCTTTTGTATCATTTCTTTCTAGATCCTGAATATAAGGGATGTCATATGATATTTGTCTTCTCTGTCTGACTTACTTCAATCAGCATGACAACCTCTAGGTCCATCCATGCTGCTGCAAATAGCATTATTTCATTCTTTTTAATGGCTCGGTAATATTTCATTATAATATGTACCGCATGTAAATACTAGAAGTTTTGTACACTCCCTTGGGATATGTTGATTAACTGTCAGAAAGCTATGGAGCAATAGTCAATTTGATATTTGTTGTGTTTAGGGGCCTTGCTTCAAATACCATAGCATTGTTCTTGCTAAAGCCCAGGATGTCAAATCCCAACTCTTCTACCTACAGATTAATCTTGAGCCAGTTACTTAATCTCACTGTGCTTCACTTTCCTGATAATGATAACCGTAGTGCCTTTCTCAAAGAGTTGCTTGTGAGGATGAAATGAACCAATACATCTAAAACCCATAAAATTGAGTCTGCCACGCAAGAACTCTCAGATGTTAGCTATTATTATTTATATCATAGTTGTTACCATTGTCATGGCCATAAGCACTCATGATTTTCTAACCGTGGTACCAAGTTTCATTTCTGTGTTACACAGCATGGGAGACATAGAAACTCAGAGCATGTGTAAAATACTGCTCAAATCTTAAATGACTAAGTGTGAAAGCAGAATGCACATACTCAGAGGTTTTTAAATCTCAAATAACCAAAAGGGCTGTGGCATGAGAATATAAAACTCATTCAGTCATGGCTTTGAAAATCCCCAAAGTGATAATACCCTCATTATACTGTATAGAGAAAAGACCCTTGAGTGTAGCAAGCTGTTAATTTTTATTCCCCTGCCACAGGTCTAACAGGCGCCCCCCTCCAAAGCATGTTTCTCTTTTCTCTGGCTTTGTTTCCCAATCACTTCCAGAATGTTGCCTTTGCCAATTTCTGGATCATTTTCCAACATATTTATCTCATATGGGACTTTTTCTCCAGTGTTTTTTTTGTTTGTTTTGTTTTTTTCTTTTTGCTAAACACACCCAGTTGTGACCACAGTCACACAGATTCAAGCTCATTTTCTCTGAGGTGTTATCAAAAATCAGTCCAAGACTGCATGACAGATTCACATTTAATTGAAAACACTGGATCTTCTAAATTTCTCTAGAGAGAAAGGCTTCAGTGGTTTCCTTCAAAGTTAATGCTGACTTTCTGACTGGGGGATCTTCCTCCTCCATTCAGCTAGCACTAAGTACTGGACCCACTGAGTTTTCAAGTTGACAGGCACACGTTTTGCCTTTCAGTTCGTCAACTGTTCCAGCTTCTTGACAAACAGTTCTCCAGCTCCTCCTCAGGTGGTTTTAGTATGCATGTGAATCAAAGCCAGGGCGTTGGGCCTTTGCATTGTGAATCTGCTGGAAGAACAAGCTTGTGCTCTTCAATGGTTAGGGTTATTATTACCGGAAAGCTAGCAAGAAAGCAAAACAGGAGTCAGGTGCTGAGGAAACTCCTTATATACCCGAAATCTATCCCAAGTGTGGCCCTTAAACCAACAGCTTAAGCGTCACTTGGATATTTACTAGAAAGGAGAATCTCATGGCCCACCCTAGATCTTCAGAATCAGAATCTCTACTACTGGGGCCCCCAAAATCTGTGTTTTAACAAGCTCTCCCAGTGATTCTGATGCATGCTAACATTTGAAAAGCACCACTATGAACTCTTTTATTATTTATATTTGAATTGGATGTTTTTGGAGGGATTATTCAGTACCAAGTGAGGATGCCATCCTTATCTCTGTGTCCCAAACATTTGGACCCCAGTGTGGAAACTAAGGCTCCCTTATAAAAACAAAATCCCTCAGGTCAGATGGGTTCCACATAGCTCCTGGCTCATGTATGAGAAATGGATCGTCCAGTTCTCTCCTTTTTTTTTTTTTTAATGTTAAGTAGGTATCATTAACAGATCAGTAAACTTCAGGACAGCATTAACAATTTCTGTGTTATTCTCCTCATTGGCCATAGAAAAGGGGCCATAAAAGTCATGTGATGAATCCTTGGATGCTGTCAGAAATTATGGTTCTCAGACACATTATAAGAAAATAAACTTGTCTAGTCTATAAGTCCCTGGTGGCTCAGTGGTAAAGGATCTGCCTGCCAATGCAGGAGACGCGGGTTCCATCCCTGGGTCGGGAAGATCCCCTGGAGAAGGAAATGGCGACTCACTCCAGTATTCTTGCCTGGAGAATTCCATAAACAGAGGAGCCTGGCGGGCTACAGTGCATGGGGTCACAGAGTCAAACGCAACTTAGCGCAGACTAAACAACAACAACTCTATATAACTCAGCCCACAAGAACACTTGGGGCACTGGAATTCCATTGCCCTAGTTGGCTGTTTACATGTGATACTAATCACCTATGAGCTAGTACCCTGATCTCCGCATCTAGTAGGTGACACATGTTGAGAGATGCTCGGGGAAACTCTCTCTCTGGCTGAATGCAGATACTTTGGCTCATTTTCACGTTCATCCTCTGTTTATGGCCAAATTGTTGCAGATGTCTTCCTCTGAGTATCTTCGTTTCTTTCCAACAGCCGATGTGCAAGATTCTGCACTTTTTCCACCAGTACATGATGTCGTGCAACTATTTCTGGATGCTCTGCGAAGGCCTCTACCTGCACACTCTCATTGTGGTGTCTGTGTTCGCTGAGGGGCAGCGCATGTGGTGGTACTACCTCCTGGGCTGGGGTAGGTATCTTCTGCTGCTGAGTTTTGATCCGCTGTTACCTCTGCCTGATTGTTTGCAGTCTTCTGCTAGTCTTGATCAGAAGAGAGTCAAGGGCTCAGGTTCTATGAGGAGAGATGGAACACAGGTCCTGGCCACAGTTCAATCTCCAAGAGAACTTGATAGACACTCTTAACAAGTTCAGACAGACTGTGATAGGCATGGGGGTGAGTGCCACAGAAGAGGGCTGTGGTGATGAGAATGTCTTCAGGAAACAAACCCAGCTGACAGATGGGCAGAAAGCATGCCCTGATGGAGAGAAGATCCAATTCCCCCCAAGAGAAAATGAAAGAATGCTTCTTTCAGGAGTTACTTCCTTATAAGTCGGCATGGGACCACTTACTGGTCATTTTCTCCCAAATCGAAGCAACTTCAAATGCTGAAGTTCTCAGAAAATTCATTTATTTTACAACCCACTTCAGATTGATTCTTTGCCTTGCTGGCCCTCCCATTGTTGTAATCCAAAGAATGAAATTCCCTACCCTCCATGAACTTTTATAGTGAACAAATAAAACATATCTAGTGCTCCAGGAGAAAAATCCTAGGGAGAGAAGGATTATTCTTTCTCTCACTGTCTTTAGTGGAAGGGAAAGGTTGTTATGGCTCTGGAAGCCTGGAGGGAGAAGAGGAAAAGGAAAGAAGAACTAAACTGTGTAAAAAGTGACATCATGATTAGGGGAAGGTGACAAGCCCTAGGAATTAGCAGATACAGAGTCCACACTCTAAAGTACGAAACACGTTTCCTTTCTACAAAATGACAAGGTAGAAGTGAAATCTCCATGTTGCTTCTCTAACTCTAAAATGTGCATTTCAAAATCAATCCAGAGGATGAATCTCTGATTCTAAACCTGAGTGGGTGTTAGAACTGCTGTGAATAAAACACAGTTATGTCTTGTGTAAATAGTCAACTCAGAATTCTTTCAAGTCAAACATTTAATCGATGGTCCCATTTTGAACTATATGCTTCATGGGTTAAGAAGCTGAGGTGGTTCTTAGATGAAAACTCAATATTCTGAATATCCTTTTGCACATAATTCACAGAAAATAAAAGTGTGGCAGTCTAATTCACCCGAGACACATTTCTTAATCTGAGGATAGGTTTTAAAACTGTCTACAAATCTCAACCACATGAAACAATATTTTATTGGGCATGGGTACATCTGAGAAAAAGAGAATGTTTTGTTTTTTATAAAAATTTCTTTACTCTAGATTACTTTTATATAATGAAGGTTAATTTGTAAAAGATTCAGACAGGGTGCACTGCCAGCAGCTACGTCCTTCATTCCATTTGTAAATTCAGTTGTTTTTGACAAATACTTCAAGGTTTACTCAGGGAAGTGGATTCTGAGCTATAGTGTTCTTATTGAACGAAAATAGGATCAACACACGTGTTGTAAACAGAAGAACAAAAAGCCTAGAAGAAATATTGAGAGCATCTTTGGAGCAATCAGACTTTGGCTTTCATACGCTGTCTCAGGTCAGCGTATGACCTGAAGGTCACGTCCCTTCAGGACAGCCCTGCTCCCCTCTGTAACAGAGCCCAGTTCACACACAATGAAAAGCTTTCTGGTCTCAGTTACTGGTCATCATCATGTACCTACCACACTGGATAATCTGTGAAAGGCTTTTAAGTAACTGGATGCTGTTAACCAAACTCTGTTACAGTTTGTGACGTTCTAAGAGCATTTTATCTGCTTTGACCAAAGATAATTTGCACAGGAACATCAGGACGACATCTTGACAAGATGTTGAATTTGTCACTGTTCTTTGCATCCAGCTGTAGTCATAGCTTTTGCACTTTTTTTTTTTTCCCATTTTAGGACTCCCGCTGCTGCCAAGCACTGCTCATGCTATTGCTCGGGCTCTGTTATTCAACGACAAGTAAGTATTGTGGTTGTTAGTCAATTTATTTGTAAAGAAAATGTGATATTAATGGATTCCCCCTTCTTTTATTCAGCTGCTGGCTGAGTGTGGACACCAACCTGCTTTACATCATCCACGGTCCGGTCATGGGGGCACTGGTGGTGAGAATTGCTTTTTAAATCCATTATTAACAGTGTTATCTCTGTGGGGTGTTCTGTTGAGATGGTTTTATGTAGTATGTGTAGTCCAACTCCAAAATGAAGTTAATTTAATGATAATCTATAATAATAATTTGATCCAAGGATCTTTTTTTTTAAATGATTTTTATTTAGTACAATTGAGCGGAGGGGCATAAGCTCATTTCTATACAAGCCACAGCAACAATACAGTGGGGTGTTGTTTTTTTTTTTTAGACAATTCAATAAATTCTCCTAATTAAAGATAAAGACCAAAGGTGAAGATGTTGCTGATAAGAATGAGAGAGACCACCGAGTCCCCTTGCACCATTTTCCACTGGGCTCTGCCAAACTAAACCATCTTCCATTTCACCTTTGATCCACAAGCCATCATCATGACTACCACTGAACATGCACTTACAGTATATCAGGCATTTCGCATACATTGCCATGCTGTTTGCTAACAGCAGTCCTTCAGAGTGGACACATCAAGATGGTTCACTCATTAGGAAAACTAGACTCAAATAAAGTCATTTAGAATCCCATGACAAGTAAGAACTTGGGCAGGGAGAGAATATGATTATCTGAATCTATATCCAAGTTCTTTATTTCTACCCATAGTTTACTGTATGTTGGCTATCATCAGAGCCATCAAATCTAATATTTAGACATTATTTCCCCCATTAACCTCAAGACTGTTTTCTTCAGATAAGAATTAGAAAAATAAAAACAGTCGGAGTCATAGATCATACTCTTCTCCTGTACTGAAGAATCATCCATTAGTAACTGATCAAACTGGGTCACATCCAGACTGTCTCCTGACTTTCCTGGCCTTTCCAATGCAGAATCAATTTCTTTTGCCATTTTTCAGAGTAGCGATGTACTTACTAGTTCAACTGTGCTCACAAGGACCTACTAACATGAGTCTTGAATATTTATCATCACTGCATAAATATTTTATTTTTATTAAAGATATCTTTCCTTCTTGAATTTTGGGGGTAACAACATTTATTTCTACTCCAGGTAGAAAAACCACTGTGATTATTTTTAAATAAATGATCAATTAAAATGTTAAAACAACCTTGGTTTCAAAACTAACTTTCACAGCCAAAAGTAGTTTTTTGTGATCTACAAGAACAGCAGATATTAAAGAGTGACCATACCAAGTGCTGGCAAGCGTGAAGAACAGCTGAAATTCTCACATAATGCTGGAGGGAGTGTAACATGAAGCCACCTCTTTGGAAAGCAGTTTGGCAGCTTCTCATAAAGTTAAACATACATTCACCATTTGAACAGGCCTTGCCTTCCACTCTTAGGTCACTTTTTCAAATGAAAACATGCCCCCACAAAGACCTGTACGCAGGTATTCACTGCCTGCTTATTCATAACAATCAAATTTTGGAAACCATTGCAATTTCCATTAACAGGAGAATGAATAAACAAATTACATGTGTGTATTATTAATATAATGCAGTACTACTCAGCAGTAAAAATGAATGAAATGCCAATATATACAACACAAATGAATCTCACAGACAGTATGTTAAACCAAAGTAACCAAAGAATACACAATGTGTGTGTGTGTGTGTGTATATATATATACACACTCCCATTTCTGTGATGCTAGAAATCAGTGGCTACTAGAGGTGGGGGGATGGAGTTGTTGACTGCAAAGGGGCAAGAGGGGGCTTTCTGGGGTGGTGGAAGTGCTCTTTTCTTGTTTGGAGTAGTTGTTACCCTGGTACATACATTTGTCTAAACTTCCCAATTGTAAACTTAGAATCTCTATTGAATGTACATTATGCCTCTGTGAAGTGATTTCCTTTAAACAGTGTTACTAGAAAACAAGAAGTAGTCTGGGTTAGCCCTCTCCACTGCATAAGCTTTACAGGTAAATTTCTCAGACCCCCATTTTACTTTTAGTTAACTAGTCCTAGCTAAGGGGGAAATCTTAATGAAAAGATAAGGTGATATCTAAAAATATCATTTTTTACTTCCTTTGGAAAAATGATAGAAACCTAAATAAAGAATAAAACATCTTCCTTAGATTTGAACCTAATATAGTTACATATTCAGGATATTATTTTCTCATTTAGAAAAAAAAAAGGGAGGGATGTTAATTCACGCTCAAAAAGAGTATTTGGCTCCCCTGATGGTCCATGTTGTCATAACAAGGAGCAGATGGTCTCAGTTCTCAGGCAGTCTCTTGTGTTCCATCCAGTGTGGGTGCCAGCCCTCCTCCCCACCCCACCACACACACTGGGTAGCTAAGAACTGGGCCCAAGGGGGTGTCCTTCAGGGACGTTCACTGGGAGAATTTGCTCAGAACATCGTCAATCTTTGCAGTTGAACTTCTTCTTCCTGCTGAACATCATCCGGGTGCTTGTGAAGAAAATAAAGGAATCGCAGGAGGACTCGTACATATACCTGAAGGCGGTGAGGGCCACCCTGATCCTGGTGCCCCTTCTGGGGGTCCAGTTCGTCATCCTTCCCTGGCGACCTTCCCACCCGGTGTTTGGGAAGATCTACGACTTTGTGATGCACTCTCTGATTCACTTCCAGGTGAGGGGTGATGCGCTCTCTGATTCACTTCCGGGTGAGGGGGGAACCATGGATGCAGCCACTCTCTCAGCTACTTGGAGCAGGGACCACAGTTGTCTGGGGCTCCTCTGTGATAAGAATGAGCGTTTCGAACACGCATTACCTGGAAGGGAGGTGGCCCTCTCTGTCTTCCTCACTGCCTGCTTCCCCATGTTTTGAATCTTAAAACTGAGCAAGGAAACAGGAAATGGGAGGCCTGAACTTTGAGAATACATCTGGAAATCCCATGGACAGAGGAGCCTGGAGGGCAACCATCCATGGAGTCACACAAGAGTCAGAAGTGACTGAGTGACTAAACAACAAACAACTGAAGTATTTGTCCAGAAATTGACCCACTTGCCCAGTGCTGAGGACAGAGTTACTCCACAGTCATTGACCTCTCCTTCTCCTCCCCCATATCTGAGGGCCACATTGGGTTTTACTTTGTTGAGGAGAGTGTTGAAGACCCATGTAATCCATGCCAGTTGGCTTTCCAAACTGGATCATCATCAACAATTTTGACCAGTTCTGTAGACACAAGCTTGGGGACGCAGGAACCTTGAGTGGTGACAGGAACTTCAGAGTAGTTACTAAATCCATGTCCTGTTTGGCGAGGTGGACTTAGCTGTGGGTACAGTACAGCGCTAGTTCACCACAAGGAGACAGGTCAGAGTCAGGCCTGTAGCCATGCATTGTAATGTGTGCTTGCAAAAGTTCTCTCTACTAAACTCGACAAGAGCCTCGTTTTTAAGTTTTTTGGGTACAAAAATTCTTTTCATATCCCCTATAATCAGCATATTCTGCTATAAGTCTCCATGTTAAGGGAAGCAATATATTAACCAGATTAATGAGAACAGTCCTTGTAGCCAAAAAATAGAATCCTTATGAGAAAAAGTCATTCCTGATGGAATATTCTTGGAGCTAAGCCCTGGACATGAGTGGTAGTAATTGTTTTTCCATCGAGCTTTGACTTGCTATTGCCATAGTGAAATATTCCTCTCCAGGTTGTCTATTTGTATTGATTACTAAACAACACAACACACACAAAAAGAACTTCAGCTCCATTTTTCCTCCTCTTTTTAGGGATTCTTCGTGGCCATCATCTACTGCTTCTGCAACCATGAGGTAAGTGTGCATTTCATGTAAGAGTGTCACCTCTTTATACGAAGCCAGCACTTTACCACCTCCCAAGGGCCTCTGTGCACTTTGTACTATCTCTCACTTCTACAGTTGACCTTACAGGGTTTCCTGACTAGCCCTATCTTATTTTTTCCACTACTGCAAGTTGAATCTTATCTATGTTTTTGTGTGGTACAATTGCAGGTATTATCCAGACAGGTAGCTTAATTCACATTTCCTGGCATTGTACCTTAAGCTGGTTGGAACCCTGAGAAGCAACAGTGAAAGCTATTCTGGGTTCCCATAGAACCCAAGTCACATCCCCATTGCCTTGGGAAGGACCCACGCGTCACTGGGGCAGAGCCAGTATGTAGCCAGTCTGTCTTGAGTCTCTGCCTTCTTTTCCATTTGCCTGGGGCCAATGTCACAACACCTATTCAACTCTTGGAAAATCACCCTGGAGTTAAGACTCAAAAGGGAGTAAGTAATTTGTTACCTGAATATTTAGATCAGGAAAGCCTAGAGATCCACATGGCCAGTGTTTTAAAGGGTTTTTTTTTAGCCAGAGTTCCCTTTCTTCCAATGATATTCTACATGGAAGCCCAATTTGTAAAACATAAGTGGAGCTGCTTAAATTTGTACCAAAGAACTTCCAGGGCTGCATAGAATGTGATTTGAAAGCTCCCTCATTTGTCAGGTGAGAAATCAAAACTCCAGAAAGATCACGCGACTTGCACAATGTCACAATCATAGCTTATAACCAGGACTAGAACCCAGATTTCCCGATTCCTAGTTAAATGGACTAAATCTTCCACTGCACAGCATTATATATATGTCTCCTTCCTGAAGCTTCATTAGTATACTTCCTTGAGTTATACACCTCATAACTTTTAATGTTAAAGTATCTGTGATCATTTTAAATCAATCTTTATTAATAATTTTATACCAAAGCATATCACATTTTGTTAAGAGATCTATATATTATTTCCAAGTTGGTAATTAGAACCATTGTCTAACCATTATCAATTGATATTTAATGAATTTTCTAGTCTTTATTGCTTCAGTTAAACAACATTCAGTGAGCACCTATGATATTTTGCAGCTCTGCAACCTCTTGCTCATCTCCAGCCCTCAAATTGCAAGACTGTTGCTCCTGTTCTCTGTTTTAATTGATATATTTTATTCCTTCATTCATCCATCAACTCCTTCCTTAATCCAACAAAAATATACTGTACATTCATTATTGCTAGGGACTATCCTGAAAGCCTGAGATAGAAATGTAAAATATCTTTCTGTTAGCAACAAAGTATCTCTTTAAGAATAGTAAAAACTAATAAATAAATAGGACTTAGGTCACCCCATCTTTATATCAATTCCTGTGAACATATATCCCTGCCTTTTGAATTGGCTCAGGTGGCATACAAAATAAATATTTTCATCTAAAATATTATCAGTATAGGGCTAATATAAAAATCAGGTTCAGGCAGAGTATACCTTGAAAACACTAGAGAACTGCATGCACCTATAAAAATACCTCAATATTGATTGTGTCTTAACCATGACGCTGTCTCTGAAGTGGCAGGCATAGAAAGTGGGCCCAGAGGTGTGCCTGACAGTTGAAAGTCTCTAGTTCAAGTGTGTTCTCTCTGCTTTTAGAATTAAAGAAACCATCTCCATTTTAATTAGTATCATGTTACTGGGGGAATGTACAAGTGTGACATTTCTAATAATATAGAAATCATGTAGTGTGCCAAATGCAATATCACAGTCCCATGAATTGTAGGCATCTGGGCCTCAGCTGGGTCTTCTGTGGGCATATTGTCTTACCACACTGAACACGGGCAGGGCACTTACTCCTGCAGGAAGTGATTTCCAGCTGCATCTGAGATAGGGCTGTGATCAGGCTTTGCCTGACTGAGTTACATTTTAGCAGAAATCTAGGGGACTGATAGGTCAGTTCCACAATGAAGATAAAGGTTTTAATTTTTCGTTATTATCTATTTGTGGTCAGTGATTCCTGCCATGGAAATCGATCAGGTAGTCAGTGGAGGAAAGGATTTTTGAGAATTCCAGTGCCGGGTGTCAGGAGGTGACCGTGAGAGCACGCTTATGTAAAAACCATTTCCCACAACTCTTCCCAGACAGTGGACACTGACCATCCAATCATTTCAGTTACTCAGGATCTAAGAGACCTCAAAAAGATGACTACAGCTATGTGCTTAGTTGCATCCAACTCTTTGCCACTCCGTGGACTGGGGCCTGCCAAGCTCTTCTGTCCATGGGATTCTCCAGGCAAGAATATGGGAGTGGGTAGCCGTTTCCTTCTCCAGATGACAGCTATCAAGATGCCCAATTTTTCCTAGCTCTGTACTCACCACTTCCCTTTCCTGTTTGCAAGGGATTCTCCTTATGTCCCTATGTGCTATTTCCAGATGAGTAATGTTGTCACTTTATATGCAAAGATAAATTTTTCTATTTAAAAATTCTTTCAATAAAACTTGGTTTTCAAAAATACTGCCTTTCTAGAAAACTCAAGAAAGTCAGCTTCAAGACCCAAAGCTAAGCTATGATTTCTTTGTCCTAGACAAAAAACGATCAGAACTCTTGAGATAAAGCTCATTTTCCATTCAAGAGCACATAACTGCAAGTTCTTACAATGAACTTAACAGGAAAACAAAGGCCAAAGACTAAAACATCCAAACAACCACGAAGATTCCAACCTGATTTTCTTTTTCACAAATATAGAAATAGAGACCTCCAAATGTTACCCACCCTATACAGTTAGTTACAAATAGAACCAGGTATAATCATTATTCCTTCAAGCCATCAGGACTCATATTTTTTTTTTTACAGTTGACAATAAATAAATTGGCATAATCAGGAAAATGTGACGTGATCTGTGTTAGTTGCTTTTATAACTAGCAATGCATTTATATAATTCAAAACTTTGTGTATTCTTCGTTCCCCATGGGCAACTCTTTATATTTCTGATGCTTTTCAGAAGCAACCAAAGTCTCCTCTGTTTTTTCCAAATAGATTCAATGCCCATATTCTTGTGATCAAAGCACTGTTAGGCTCAACCTGAGGTATTGTAGGAGATAATTGCCCTTATTAAACTGAAATTATTGAAGTGTCTTTCATATGCTGCTAAGGGCCTATTCTTACATGTGTGGTTTACAAATGGAAGCAGATTGCCATCTCCACACAAAAGGATAGCTTATAATTCTGGAATACAATTACAGGAGGCAATGAACATTTCTGTCATAATTTTTAAAAATTAAAATAGACTTCAAACCCTTTGGCCTCATGCTGGGTACTTCATTAGTATGCATAGATCCTCCAGTGGAGATTATTTTAAAAAGACAGATGAGGCAAAACAAAGGACTTCCTTTTTTCCCCTGCTGGGCACTGTCCGCCTCAGACAGTGTTAAATATCTGTGTTACGTTTATCTTTAAATATATTTAAATAACTTTAAATATCTGTGTTACGTTTTAGCTATAAAGACAACATTGGTATTTAGGAGATTTTGAATCCACAGAAACTATCAGTCCCTTTGTCTGGGGACGGTGGTTCTCTGAGCTGTATATTTCCTAATTCAACAGGGCATTTGATAGTTCCTAAATCATAAACTCGGCATTTAAGGACCTATTGTCTAATAGACAGTACAGCCCCCAAATTGGAAAGCAATTGAAATATTTACTAGGTTCTTGAAGAGGTGCTAAAGGAAGAATGCCATGGCCACAGGTATTTAGCTGAAAGTATAACTCAGGAGGGATGTTCTTTCCCAAATGGATTCAGCTATGGTTTCGTATCAGCCCTTTCTTATATAATCAATCTAGTCTCTTCAATTCTGTAACTCTCCATACTGCATAGATTGCAAAGCAAAGCTCACAAACTGACAGGGAAACATGGTAGCTTTTTCAAGAGTGAAGTAGAGACAAAGTGGGTGATGCAAGAGGAGAGTCTGAACTATTCATTCATCAACATCTTTAATAAGTGCATTCATATTTGAAAATACATTGATCTAGGGTAATCTTCCCACCAAGAGTATTACCTTTCCTTTTCCCAAAAAGATTGAACAACACCCTTTTCCCAGCACAAATCACAATGTGAAGAAAACTTTCATTCACATTAGCATCCAATATTTTCCAGGCTGTTGAGGACTCTCCGTGGAGACCTAGCTTAGAATATATGAGAAATAACTGAACATGAGATCAGAAACTATGTTGTTAAGAGCTCTTTTTATATCCTTGGCAACACCACCCTCCAAAGACGTACATCCACACATATGACAGAAGAGTTTCCTTCAGTCTAAAGACCACCATCCTGCCATAATAAGGGTATCACAGGAGGAATACTAGTAGCCTCCTTGTTTGGTGTTATACTTACATCTTAGATGCCACTCGATTCATACTGTAGCCATGTGATCCATCAGACAACTAGGTGAGATAGAAAAGTTGTATTGAAGAAAGTAATCTCAGAGGGGTTAACTATCCTGCCCAAGATTTCATGGCTAACGTGGGCAGAGCTGGTTTCTTGACCCAAAGTTCAATCCTTTTTCATGGCATCAAATGAGACACAGTGAAATGGCCTTGTCAGTGGAAAAGGCATTGAAAGGTGATGTGATGTTACTATTATGAGTGCTTGCTTCTGGTAATTCCAAAATTAGCAACCCACTGCAGCTCCCGAGCAGTTCTCCAAATCATACACCATGGCGTGAGAGAGAATACCTAACAGTAAATGTAGAAGACCTAACAGTAAATGCAGAAGACCCAGTGCTTTATAACTCACCTCAGGGAGGGATTCAGGTTCTCCAAAACCCGTGTTTCTAAGTCTTATATCAAAACTCAGGCTTTCATATTTGCATGAAATAAAACTTCCATTTCTTCCTCAGATTCAGTCTAGACATTTTTAGCACCCTCACCCTAATGCCACTGGATGTCAACACACTAATTACAATACAGTCATGGATGGTCATTTTCTTGGCGTTAGAAACTCATTCTAGAATGAACGTTGACACCATTCAGAAAACATTTATTGAATAACTGCTCCTTCCCAAACACCATGACATCTAGCATTACAAAAAATGATTAATACATGGTTTGTTAACCACTAACCAGAGTTTTATTGGGCACACCTCATCTCATGCCATGCTGGATAAAGGAAAATCAACAGTATAAGGCCATTATCATAAAATCCAGAGCTGTGAAATGGCTTCCAGATACTTTTGCATGACCAATAACGTGTAGATTTAGATAAAAGCTTCTGCTGTATCAGAAGTTGTAGCAGATAAAAAGGTTTCAAATTCTGCCTTCTTAATATGATGAGCGTGCCATATGGAATATGAAACCAAATCAAATTTCATTCCTGGTATAAAAGCTCTAATGAAGAAACTTTCGATCAAAATAGCAAATAACCTTGCCAGGGGCAGCTGAAGCAAATTACTCAGTCCTCCGGTCTGCAGATTCTTCCTCCAAGATGGGTATTTCATAGCCAGAGCCTTTCCCATACAGCCCTTTTAGATGAGAATTAAAAATTCAGCCACCCCAAACCTCTGATGGGGGCTTCCCTAGCGGCTCAACCGGTAAAGAATCTACCTGCAATGTGGGGGAGACCTGGATTCCATCCCTGGGTGGGGAAAATGCCTTGGAGAAGGGAATGGCTACCCACTCCAGTATTCTTGCCTGGAGAATCTCATGGACAGAGGAGCCTGGCGGGCTACAGTTCACGGAGTCCCAAAGAGTTGGACACGACAGAGCAACTAACACACACACACACACACACACACACACAGCCTCTGATGAGCACCGAGAATTGTGCTCAGGGCATTCCCGACAATGATATGAACAGAAGGTTCTCTTTCGTCTTCCAGGTCCAGGCTGCCCTGAAGCGTCAGTGGAACCAGTACCAAGCTCAGCGCTGGAATGGCCGCCGCCGGGCCCACCGTGCGGCCAACGCCGCGGCCGCCACTGCCGCCGCCGCTGCCGCCCTGGCTGAGGCTCCGCCAATCTACATCTGCCACCAGGAGCCACAGAACGAGCCCACCGACAACCTGGGCGAGGAGGGTGCTGAGGTCATCCCCATGGAGGGAGGGGAGGTCATCTCCATGAAGGGTGCTGAGGTCATTGCTGTGGAGGGCGCTGCTGAGGTCATCGCCGTGGAGGGCGCTGCTGAGGTCATCGCCGTGGAGGGCGCTGCTGAGGTCATCGCCGTGGAGGGCGCTGCTGAGGTCATCGCCGTGGAGGGCGCTGCTGAGGTCATCGCGGTGGAGGGCTCTGCTGAGGTCATCGCGGTGGAGGGCGCTGCTGAGGTCATCGCGGTGGAGGGCGCTGCTGAGGTCATCGCCGTGGAGGGCGCTGCTGAGGTCATCGCGGTGGAGGGCGCTGCTGAGGTCATCGCCGTGGAGGGCGCTGCTGAGGTCATCGCCGTGGAGGGTGCTCCTGAGGTCATCGCCGTGGGGGGTGCTGCTGAGGTCATCGCCATGGAGGGTGCTGAGGTCGTCGCTATGGAGATCATTGAGCAAGAGTCATCCGCTTGAAATGTGACGCCAACAGCCTTGTGGTCCCTCAGCCCTCACTTCCTGGGAGCAAGACCGACCCTGCATCTCAAGTGATCTCCATCCTCCCAGGAGCACACATCTCATTTGTGAGAAGTATCAAGTGCATTTGTCCATAGTGAATCCGAAGACAGTTTTACTTGGTACTCTTGCTTCCGGGAGACAGTGGAGGAATGGAGTCTCCCTCTACAACACCTGTGAACTCTGCAACACCTGTGAATTCCTGTGAATACCATCTTTCATCCAGGACTGAGATGTACAAATGTCAGAGTAAAGTAAGCAAAGTACCTGAGTAAAACACAAGTTGACCTAGTTCAGATCCAGGGTGCTCCTTGTTAATCTTGAGCCATTTCTACCTTCAAAAAATTCAAGTCACCATCAATGGTTTTCTTTTTAACTCGAAACTTTTAAATTAGGATACTTTGGTATTTGGGTATGGTTCTGATTTTTTTATTTCTTTTTTTAATTTCAATCAATTCTGATGTTATTCAGATTTTTTACCATCCACAGACACACCCACAATATAAACCGCACAAATTACAACTTGACCTCCTCAAAACAAAGTGGCTTTCTAATGTAGAGATGACTAATTTTGTGGGGGAAAAAGATCTGCATTTGGCAGGAAGATACAAGGCTTTGAATGAAAAAAAAAAAAAAAAAGTCAGTTTTCTATGTGTTCATTACTTTACTAATACTGTGTGCTCAGCTTGGTCTTGGGCAGGTCCTGACTTCTGTAAGAAGGAATTGGCTTTTATGTTGAATGTGCTTTGGTTACTAACATTTATAAATTGGGAGGTCACAAAGAACCCACCACTAAATTTTTCACAAAACTGCCAAAAAATCGAATTCCTAGTGGAAGAGAATACTCTCTCTAAAGAGAGTTTTCCACTTTCCTAAACTCCAGGATTTATAAAGCAAATCACTCGAGGTTTCTAAAGCAGATTACCTCTTGCCCTTGGGTGCTATCTAGCAGTAAAAGATAAATTTGTTTAAGACTGGTAATTAAAAGACTCCATATAACTCCATTAACTGCTTTCCACCCAGCTTCTAAGCTTAACAAGATCTCAGCCTTTTCCAGAAAGATTCAGTAGGGCTAATTAGAAATCAGTTTGTAGTTGACCTCTTGTTTGATGCTATTAGTGAAACAGGAGGGGGAAAAAACAATTAACCACTACAAGTTTAACTGTATACCAACTCATTTAAAATAAGAGTTTCTCATTAAAATCCAATGTTATATTCCCATATCTCTCTTTACTTTCATATAAAATCTTCAAAACTCCTGAGTAAACCAGTATCATTACCGGCACCTGAGATTAATTTGTGAGTTTGCAACAGTACTCAGTTACCTTTATGTAATTTGTATTCTAAATGAAGAGATGCATCAAAGCCCTCCACATCTCAAGTCTCAAGTATGTGCTCTTATGCCACTGCCTTTCAGAGATGATATAGTTTTAGAGATGATATAGTTTTGGAAAGACAAAAGAAAAATATATTCTTTCAGAGAAAATGTATTTTGGATACTAAAGTAGCTTATGTCTCCTTTACTTGAATGTAAGGGAGGATTTGAAAAGAGGGTATTTTTCCAATCACAGTGTTTATGTAATAGTGTTCCTATTTTTGTTTACAAACATGGAAAACAGTATTTCTGGCAGCTCTAGTACAAACGTGATAACATTTTGCTGAAATATTCTAAATGCTGTTGTGCTAATATAGTAGTGGCTGAATAAGATCAAACAGCTTACTATAGAATTGTGCACATTGCCAAAATGACGTGAAATGCTTGCCCTGTATCCATGTATGAATTAATAAAGAGTAATGATAAGCAAAAGTTGTATGTGTGTTTCAGTTGTGTCTGACTCTCTTTGTGACCCTATGACCTCTGGCTTGCCAGGCTCCTCGGTCCATGGAGTTGTATGTGTGCATATGTTCTAAAGAAATATATCCATCTTTTCATTCATTCATCTCATCTCCTAAGCTCATTCCATATTATCTGGGATGCTAACATCTCATCTTGCTTGTATTACAGGAGATGGCAAGATAATCCAAAAATATAAATTAGAAAACCATATGCAAAAATACCCTCAGAGGTTAAAGCGTCTGCCTGCAATGCAGGAGACCTGGGTTCAATTCCTGGGTCGGGATGATTCCCTGGAGAAGGAAATGGCATCCCACTCCAGTATTCTTGCCTGGAGAATCCCATGGACAGAGGAGCCTGGTGGGCTGCAGTCCACAGGGTCCCAGAGTCGGACACGACTGAGCGACTTCACTTTGACTTTCATGCAAAAATACCAAGGTTATTGTCCTTGTCAGTGTAGCCATCTTCAATCTGCACTTTGACTATAACCTCCAAAGCACGGTTCTCATACCTTTGTTAATGCAAAACCACCAGGACTATCAGCCTATTTTGTATAAGTTTGGGAAGTACAGCTAAGAAATCTAGAACAAGAAAGTATCACATTCTTTTATGATTGCTGTTTTGTTTTTTTTTTTTTCATTATTGTGGGACCAGACTTGAACTGTCCAACATCACATCAGATCATTAGAATTGTTACAGTCATTGATTTTTAAGATAGTTTTGGAGATTAAGGCTGGATAAAAGGCAACAAATTAAGTATCATTAGAATGCATAACAGCCACTATTAGAAAGATTTTCAGATCTGGAAAGCATGAAATGGAAAAAAATGAGGATTAAATGAGAAGCATGATGAACTAATACAGGCAAACAGAAGCAATTTGTAGGTTCTTCATGCAATGTAATTGCACCGAGAATTGCTGGCCTCTGGAGATCCGAGGAAATTTTTCATAAAGGATACATCAAGACGACATTTTCCCCTTTGTGTTCTACTGGGGAATACAGATAAATATCATTACCCTTGTGATGTTGAACAAAAATAATTTCCCATCATACTGTAAAATCTGACTCTCCGATAGGGTAACTTGAATTCAAATGGTCAGCTTTGGCCCAAAATCGACCTTTGGATGTATGTTGATACCATGGCTTCTGGAGGAAGGAGAGATGTTGGAAAGAAATGATAGAAACACTCTTCACAGAGCTCCAACCCTTCTCATTCATTCCTTCATTCATTATCATTGATTGAACAGATGTTTCACACACCTTTCATCCAGCTATATATCAAATATTTGCTAATAGTAGCCATTATGAAACAATTTCTTTGTGTCAAACCTGCCAAGGGAACCCATACCCTTAAACCATGCACGTGTGTGTGCTCAATCGTGTCTGACCCTTTGTAGCTCCATGGACTATAGCCCCTCTGTCCATGGGATCCTCCAAGCAATAATGCTGTAGTGGGTTGCCATTTCCTCCTTCAGGGGATCTTCCCGACCCTTGCGTCTCCGGGCATTGGCAGTCAGATTCTTTAGCACTGCCTGGGAAGCCCACACCCTTAAACCATAACCACTGATACCTTTGGGGCAGAAGAACACACACATGGGGTGGAAAACCAAAGCGCTATAGTGTTGGAGGTGGTAGCTGAGTGTGACCTTTTCTCCACCTGAGCCCTGAGTGGGACAGCTAAGTTATAAGAAATATTCTTAGAACAAGGTCTCTTCCTAAAGGCTTGGCAAGGACTCATTTTCTTGATAATAAGGTCTAAAATAGTAGTTCTTTCATTGGCTGGGTTACAGTTCAACACCTTATCATTGTAATTAACACAGAGTTTAAGATTATTCATGAAGAGGATGGATCAGAAGACATATTTAGGAAAGCATACTTAGATAAGCTCAGAAAGAAACAATCATTTGTCATTTTGAGAGAGGAAATAAGATGCCTCCCTCCTAACTTAAGCTTAGGAAAACTGATTTTACTGAATCAATCCATAGACAACTTGTATGGGGTGGGGAGGGAGGTTGGGGAATTAGCTGGAAACATAAAGAAAAAGGATGATAATATATGCACATGCAGACACAGGAAGACACAGAGAAGCCACATTTGAAAATTTAAAACTAACCATATTTTTAATTTTTGTTCTTCTGCACATAAAATTAATACGTTTAAGATCTGTGAAAAGCATTGAAGGAGAGAAAACACAGCCATTGAAACTATAAACGAACTTAGGTCAGGAAGACTTTCCTAATATATCTTCCTCCAAAACCTCTGAAAGATTTCAGAGATTTTTCCATTAATTTAAGCCTTGATCAGCCAGTCTCTTAGGTCACTGATCAGTGTCCAGTCTCCATTTCCAGACATCCAATGCCTTTTACCTAAGTCTCTCAGAAATCCTTCCACTGACTCAAACTGTGCTGCTCTTTGCCAACTAACCAGCCATCATGACCAACCTCTGCATGTCACCACAGCCTGCTTTACTGCAGAGACTTAATATCACATTTTAATTTGGAGAAATGGCCTCCAAACTCAACCTCAGAGTATCACTGGTGAAGTGCTAAGTAGACATTCAATAAGAATCAACTGAGGGATCTTCAATAAGAAACACAATTCAGAATAGATCAGGATATCTGTTTTCGCCCAATCATGCCAGACTCATTCTTCAGAGCTAGCACACTAGTTTCATGCCAAAACACACAGCCAGCTGTGAGCCCTCGAGACCTCTGCCCAGTAAGGTAGCTGGTGAGCTCTCAGGGCAGTTAGCACTTCTCCACTGCATGCCACCTTATAGTTTCTGTATGCTGTCATTCCAAAATGCATACTGTGAGGCTTAATATGGAGTTCAGTCACAGAGCATTTAGGAAGAACATCCATCAAATAGAGATAATCTGAGAAGGAAGAAAAGAACACCAGTCATTGAAACACTGAAGTCAATATAAACCTAAGGACATTAGCTTACCTCCCCTTTATAACAACCAAACGTGTTTTTAATCCCCATTTTAGTGACGAGAAAACTAAATGGAAGTCAAGTGGGAATAACGTGCCCACCCCTATCACAAAGTAAGTGGCTGAGCTAGGGTCTGAATCAAGAGTACCCAATGCCTTGAGCAGCCCCATGTAAATGGGGTTAGGTTTTGCAAACTCACTCACAAGAGCAGGCAAGCTCCTCCCTTCCCCACCACAAAACAGGGACTGAGGAAATAAAAACTGAAAGTCCCTTTGAGACTTCCCTGGTGGTCTAGCGCTTAAGAATTTGCCTTCCAATGCAAGAGACACAGGTTCAGTCCCTGGTCAGGGAACTAAGATCACAAATGTCACAGAGCAACTAAGCCTATGTGCCACAACTAAGACCCTAAGCAGACATAAATAAGTAAATAAAAAATTTGAAACCTTTGAACGTTACAGCCAAGCACCATATCTGGTGCTTCCCAAGAGAAACTGATGGGGAAACACTGCAAAGCTGTATTTATTGAAATGCAGAAACTATTGGGATTATTTGGAGGCAAATCTCAGATTTCTATATTTATTAAACCTAAATCAATGCCTGACATTAAAAAAAAAATGCCCAACGCCTCTGCTTTTTAAATTTCCACCTTGAAAAGACTGGCACAGCTCTTGTTTGGGACTTCTGGCTACCTACTAAGAATGTTGCCACATTTTGTAGCTTCTCCTTTCCCGGTGGAGATGCAAACAAGACTGACCAGATGGGTTTAGATCCTGGCCCAGAGCACCAGGGTGGGGACCCAAGGAGCATTTGTACCTGGAATAGTGGGTGCAGTGAGGCCTGGGTGAGCTGCTGAGACAGGAGGATTGACTCCAAGTTGTAGAAACTGATTTCAAAGGGGCTTGGGAATAAAAAGGGTCAAAGGGAGCATCAGAGCCCAAGTCAAACATGTTCAGTTTGTACTTGGTTATTGCTTCCAGCTCAAGAAAATGAGTCAGAGCTGAGGGAATTGGCCAAACAGGGATCACTTGCATGGGAGCAGAGATGAAAGACTTCACACTGCAGCTTAGCATCACTAAGCTGGGGCCTAGTGAAACGGTTTGCAGGGGTGGGAGTATGGTTCCACTTACAGAGATAGAGGTGACACTTTCAATTAAAAAAAAAAAATGATGTCTTAAAATCAGGGATAATGTTAACTAAATGTTAACTAAAACCTGTCCTTCATGGTGGACATTCTCTACCCAGAGTAGGACAGCTGTCAGTTCCTTCTCCCAAACCACAGCCGTGGAAGCCAGTATTTTTTCCCCCAAGAGGTTCAGTTGCAATCTTCAACAACTTATTGATCATAAATCTCAACAGGCTACAGCCACCATTACTCTGTTAGGAGAAAGTTTCCTCTGACATGTTGCCATGTGACTTGTAAAGCCTAGTTGGTCATTCTCAAAGAATGGGCATTGGGACTTCCCTGGTGGTCCAGTGAGTAAGACTTCACCTTCCAAGGCAGGGGGTGCAGGTTCAATCCCTGGTTGGGGAGCTAAGTTCCCACATGACTTAAGGCCAAAAAACCAAAACATAAAACAGAAGCAATATTGCAACAACTTCAATAAAGACGTTAAAAATTGTCCACATTAAAAAAAAAAACAAAAAAAAAAAAACTAAAAAAGGTGGGGCATTATTTAGAATGGCCCAAAGGGGAAATCAAGGCCAGTGAGATGAATCTTTAGGCTCATAATTCTGCAAAGTGGCAATGAAAGGGTCTCTACCCAATACCTGGACAAAACAAACTCTAGAAGGAGACCAGGAAATGAAAATAGAGAAGGGGAAATACTTGAAGAAATACTGTTTAAACCCTCCAGGATCAAAGAAAAAGACCTCAAATAGGGAAAATTCATAGATTGCCAAATAAATTCCACAAACTAAAAATCTTACAATACTGACGAGATTGGGTCAAGATCAACATAAGACAGCAGACAAAAACTTTCTCTTTTAGGGAAAGAAATAGAGACTTGGATAGCTAAGAAAGCAATATGTTCAGTCGCTTCAGTTACGTCCCGCTCTTTGTGACCCTATGAACTGTAGTGTGCCAGGCTCCTCTGTTCATGGGATTCTCCAGGCAAGAATACTGGAGTGGGTTGCCATTTCCTCCTCCAGAGGATCTTCCTGACCCAGGGATCACACCCAGTTCTCCTGTGTCTCTTGCATGTCAGGCAGATTCTTTACCGCTGAGCTGCTAGGAAGCCCTAAGAAAGCAATATAGGTAAATAAACATGAGTATGGGTCATAAAATATGTGAAATATCTTAATATAAGATAAATTATAATTAAATGGCCATGATCACTTAGTCAAAAACAGATCGTCTCATACTGGGAGCAACTCACATACAGGCTTTATTATTGTCTAAGTAATAGTGGACCATATAATATAGACCTCTATATAATAATAGTGGCCTAAATAAAAGTGGACTTGGTACTGTTTCTCACTCATATTCAACAGCTTTGGGTGAGGTAAAGGCCAGCTGATCGAGATTTCCTAGTTTAAAATTAGAGACCTGGAAAGAATGTTTATGATGACCCAATCTCCAGTTCCTAGCCCAGTGCCTGGCATCCTACAAATATCAAACATTCAGTGAACATTTGTTGAATTGAATGTACACCAAAATAACTAGTCAGAGATAGAACCAAGATCTTCTATCAGAAGTGGCCCCTTTGTTACTTCTCTACTCTGGGGTTCAGTTCAGTTCAGTTCAGTCACTCAGTCATCTCCGACTTTTTGCAACCCCTAGGACTACAGCACGCCAGGCCTCCCTGTCCATCACAAACTCCCCGAGTTCACTCAAACTCATGTCCATCGAGTCGGTGATGCCAACCAACCATCTCATCCTCTGTCGTCCCCTTCTCCTCCTGCCCTCAATCTTTCCCAGCATTAGGGTCTTTTCAAATGAGTCAGCTCTTTGCATCAGGTAGCCAAAGGATTGGCGTTTCAGCTTCAACATCAGTCCTTCCAATGAACACTCAGGACTGATCTCCTTTAGGATGGACTGGTTGGGTCTCCTTGCAGTCCAAGGGACTCTCAAGAGTCTTCTCCAACACCACAGCTCAAAAGCATCAATTCTTTGGCTCTCAACTTTCTTTATAGTCCAACTCTCACATCCATGCATGACTACTGGAAAAACCATAGCTTTCACTAGATGGACTTTTGTTGGCAAAGTAATGTCTCTGCTTTTTAATATGCTGTCTAGGTTTGTCATAGCTTTTCTTCCAAGGAAAAACTGTCTTTTAATTTCATGGCTGCAGTCACCACCTGCAGTGATTTTGGAGCCCAAAAAAATAAAGTCTGACACTGCTTCCAATGTTTCCCCATCTATTTCCCATGAAGTGATGGGACCGGATGCCATGATCTTCGTTTTCTGAATGTTGAGCTTTAAGCCAACTTTTTCACTCTCCTCTTTCACTTTCATCAAGAAGCTCTTTAGTTCTTCTTCACTTTCTGCCATAAGGGTGGTATAATCTGCATATCTGAGGTTATTGACATCTCTCCTGGCAATCTTGATTCCAGCTTGTGTTTCCTCCAGCCCAGCAATTCTCATCATGTACTCTGCATATAAGTTAAATAAGCAGGGTGACAATATACAGCTTTGATGTACTCCTTTTCCTATTTGGAACCAGTCTGTTGTTCCATGTCCAGTTCTAACTGTTGCTTCCTGACCTGCATATAGGTTTCTCAAGAGGCAGGTCAGGTGGTCTGGTATTCCCATCTCCTTCAGAATTTTCCACAGTTTATTGTGACCCACACAGTCAAAGGCTTTGGCATAGTCAATAAAGCAGAAATAAATGTTTTTCTGGAACTCTTTTCCTTTTTAATGATCCAGAGGATGTTGGCAATTTGATCTCTGGTTCCTCTGCCTTTTCTAAAACCACCTTGAACATCTGGAAGTTCACGGTTCACATACTGTTGAAGCCAGACTTGGAGAATTTTGAGCATTACTTTACTAGTGTGTGAGATAAGTGCAATTGTGTGGTAGTTTGAGCATTCTTTGGCATTGCCTTTCTTTGGGATGGAATGAAAATGGACCTTTTCCAGTCCTGTGGCCACTGTTGAGTTTTCCAAATTTGCTGGTATATTGAGTGCACACTTTCACAGCATCATCTTTTAGGATTTGAAATAGCTCCACTGGAATTCCACCACCTCCAATAGCTTTGTTCATAGTGATGCTTCCTAAGGGCCACTTGACTTCACATTCCAGGATGTCTGGCTCTAAGTGAGTGATCACACCATTGTGATTATCTGGGTCATGAAGATCTTTCTTGCACACAGTAGTAGATATAATGGTCTTCTGAGTTAAATTCACTCATTCCAGTCCATTTTAGTTCTCTGATTCCTAAAATGTTGATGTTCACTCTTGCCATCACCTGTTTGACCACTTCCAATTTGCCTTGATTCATGGACCTAATATTCCAGGTTCCTATGCAGTACTGCTCTTTACAGCATTGGACTTTACTTCCATCACCAGTCACATCCACAAGGGGGTGTTGTTTTTGCTTTGGCTCTTCTCTTCATTCTTTCTGGAGTTAGTTCTCCATTGATCTCCAGTAGCATATTGGACACCTACAGACCTAGGGAGTTCATCTTTCTGTGTCCTATCTTTTTGCCTTTTCATACTGTTCATGGGGTTCTCAAGGCAAGAATACTGAAGTGGTTTGCCATTTTCTTCTGCAGTGGACCACATTTTGTCAGAACTCTCCACCATGACCTGTTGTCTTGTGTGACCCTACATGGCATGGCTCATAGTTTCATTGAGTTAGACAAGGCTGTGGTCCATGTGATCAAATTGGTTAGTTTCTGGGATTGTGGTTTTCAGTCTGTCTGGTCTCTGATGGAGAAGGATAAAAGGCTTATGGAAGCTTCCTGATGGGAGAGTCTGACTGAGGGGGAAAACAATCTTGTTCTGATGGGGTGGGGGCATGCTCAGTAAATCTTTAATCTTATTTTCTGTTAAAGGGCAGGGCTATGTTCCCTCCATGTTGTTTGACCTGAGGCCAAACTATGGTGGAAGTAATGAAGATAATGGTGACCTCCTTCAAAAGGCCCCATGCAAGCACTTTTACACCAGCGCCCCCAACCCTGCAGGCCACCACCGACCCACGCCTCCACCAGAGACTCCTGGACCCTCACGGGCAAGTCTGGGTCAGTCTCTTTGGGATCACTGCTCCTTTCTCCTGAGTCCTGGTGCTCACAAGATTCTATTTGTGCCCTCCAAGAGTCTGTTTCCCAGTACTGTGTAAGTCCTGGCAGCTCTATGGTGGGGTTGATGGTGACCTCCAAGAGGGCTTGTGCCATACCCAGGTCTACTGCACCCAGAGCCCTTGCCCCCGCGGCAGTCCACTCTGGGGTAAGCTGCTTCAAAAACCTCACTTATAGACCTCCCTGGTGGCACAGTGGATAAAAATCTGCCTGCCCATGCACAGGACATGGGTTCAATCCCTGGTCCAGGAAGATTCTACATGCAACTAAGACAATATGCCACAACTACTGAGCCCATGCACTGTAGCTACTGAAGCCTGAATGCCTAGAGCCTGCGGTCCAAAACAAGAGAAGCCACCACAATGAGAAGGCCACGTATCACAACTAGAGAGAAACCCAAGCAGCAGTGAAGACCCAGAACAGCCAAAAATAAAATAAGTAAATAAATAAAATTATTAAAAACAAGTGAAAGCACAGCAACCTTGTTTTTGCCACCACCAGGTAGGGCATCTTCAAGCAGTCACACAGTGATGAGCTTTTTGGTGAAGGTCAGACATCAGTCACCTTTTTATTAAGCTTCTTTAAGCAAGCCAAGTTTTCTTCTCTGAGTGGTTCTCCTTTCAGCATTTCTAGTTGGGTTTTGGTGGGGAGAAAACAATCATCTTCCTCCTGCCATTGGTGAGGGGAGAGGGAAGTTGGGGGTCTTGAATATTTAAGGTATCTATTTCCAAATAAATATGTATTTATAAATAAGTATATTATTTATTTATCTATAAATGTTCCAGATAAATATTTATCTCCAAATAAATCCTTTCTCCCAAAGCCTCTCTATCACAACCCTTTTAAACTCTCAAAGTACATGATAGAAAACTATCATGTTGAAACACTAATTTACAATTTCTTGGGCCCTCCAGTGTGAGCTAACCTCATGCTTTAGGATGTTCTGTAGGGTTATTGGACACCTATCATATTATTGTTGGCTCAAAACAGAGATGTAAAGAGTGCCATTTTGACATTCAACTTATAATACTAAATACTAACATATATGTACATGAATTCCACACACTTCTTATTTGGAGGCAGGTTGGTATAAAGAAAAGAACACAGCTTCTAGTCCTTGGTCCAAATTCGATCTCTGCCACGTAGTAACTCTGTGTCACACTCCTCATCAATTAAATGTAGATATCTATCTACATGGAATTTTGAGAATTAAACTAGACAATAAGCAAATGTAACCACATTACCTATTCCTTGTAGGAAGTCAACAAGTTCACTTCCTTAATCTCTCCCAAGTTTCTGTGAGGCGGACAATGTGACCACTTATCCCCAGTGACATTAAATCAGGAACTCAGTGACAGAGGCCATTCTTAACACAGGACTTCTTACATCGAGTATCACAATTTTGACCACATCAGTTTGCCTTTGCATAAGAAAGCTGGAGATAGTGATATATCCTGCAGATAAACAGCTTTCTCCAATCGGCTATTTGTGGTCTGAAACCATAGCAGAGATGATGGAAGACACACTCCTAAAGCTGCTTGGCTCTTTCCTTGGTGGTTTAGATATTCATCAGGCATCCTGACTGAGCCAATTTGTGTTCAGAATTTTGATTAGTTAGCAAATTCACAATAATTTGAAAATCAGTCAAGATTCACTTAGCTCTGGGGATGACTGTTGACCGTATTTAGAGAGGATGGTGCACAGAGAGCATGAAGGAGTATTTGTCAACTTCCAAACACCATCATTAAAGCATATAAATTATTTTTGTACCCAGGATGTCCAAAGTCTTCACATTTGTAGGTGTCTTCATTCAATAAAGTAAATAAGAAATTGGTCTCGTAGGCTAATTTATTTATACCATGCAAGTATCAGTAGGTTTGCAGATTTTAAAGAAACAGATTGGGATAACGGCAGACATTATGTCTCTTGATTTTCCCTTTAAGAAAGAACTGGTTGCCCAGATGCGTAGTTAGCTGGCAGCTGTTTACTCCAGGTCCCTCTCACCTTTGGGGCTCCTTTCAAGGTGTGTGTTCAGTCCAACTCTTTGTGACCCCATGGACTGTAGCCCACCAGGCTCCTCTGTCCATGGAATTTCCCAGGCAAGAATACTGGAGTGGGTTGCCATTTCCTTCTCCAGGGGATCTTCCTGACCCAGGGATTGAACCCACATCTCCTCCATTGCAGGCAGAATCTTTACCAAGGAGCCATGGAAGCCCCTTTTCAGGGTGGCCCCAGCCACTGATAAAGCAGTATCAAACTTCTTTACAGTGAAGTCTAGAAGCTAAAGCATGCAAGAGAAGAACCAGAGCTCACAATCTTATAGATCTTTACCATTTTCCTAATCTTTATCACTGCCTCAACCACACTCACTTCATCAGCAATTTTAATAATTCCCTCATCATTACTATTGTTCTAAAGCATTTAACTTAGCTTTCCTTAAAACCACCACTCTCTTTTCACACTCCTTATCTTTATGTGATACTTAGTTAAATTATGTAGTTAGAAAATAAAGAGCAATTGGTATCCAACGATTGGCAGCAAACATTAAGCAGGTATACTTCTCATAGTCCTGCTTAAACTTTAAGGTGTTCACGAATCACCTGGGAATCATTCAAATACAAACTCCTATTCAGCAGATCTGGAGTTAAGACTAAAAATCTGTACTTCTAACAAGGTGATACCCGGAGATGCAAATGCTGTTGGTCCCTGAACACACTTTTGTTTGTTTGTTTTTTAGTGTTTGCCCTAGGAATTAGTTTTGTTGTTGTTGCGCTGAGTCTTCGTTGCTGCGTGCCAGTTTTCTCTAGTTGCAGCGAGCAGGGGCTATTCTTCGTTGCTGTACACAGGCTTCTCTTTCCAGTGGCTTCTCTTGTGGAGCACAGGCTCTAGGGTGCACGGGCTTCAGTAGTTGTGGCTCCCAGGCTCTAGAGCACAGGCTCAGTAGCTGTCAGGCATGGGGCTTCGTTGCTCTACAGCATGTGGGATCTTCCTGGACCAGGGATCAAACCCATGTCCCCTGCATTGGCAGGTGGAATCCCACCCACTGCACTACTGAGGAAGTCCTCAACCACACCTTTTTGAGTAGCTTCCAGACCTGAACATCCAGCAGGCCACAGATATCCACCAGAATGTTTTATGGAGGGAAGGAAGAGCACGGCTTCATCTGGAAAATCAGTAGTTTCTTCAGTAACAAAAAATGAGGTTTTAACTTTGTTCATGAGCTAGGCTAAATGCTTTACTTACATCATTTCTTTGAATCCTCTTAAGCACGATATCAGGGAAATATGGTTCCCATTCTACGGATCACAGAAGTAAGGCTCAGCCAGCTAACTTGCTCAATTATCACACAATCAGTGGGTGCAAAAGCCATGCTGTCTGGGAGAAAGCATTCTTATTTCCAGTCAAAAAATTTTAAAATCAACTAAATGGAAAGAAAAGTTCTCATCTGAAAAGAAGACCAACCCACCTCTCACCTTCTGTAGATTACAGTTCAAGAAATGTCCCGAAAAGGAACATGACACAAAAGAGAGAACACATGAAGGGCTCACATTCTAAGGCTTCTGAACAGATTCTAGGGGAAGTAAACCCATGCCAGGCTTCATTTGCTGAAAGCAACATTCTTGTCCTTATTAACAGAAGCGCTTTTCGTGCTTGATATTCTGTCTTATTTATTAATTTATAATGTTTGTGGGTTTTTGAGTGCTCGTAAATCAAGCAACACATTACATTAGCCCTAAAATGGATGTGATGTCAAAAAACTACAGATATAAGTGAGCAACCAAATCCAAATTGAGTTGTACTGAATCCCAAATATTTAAAATGTTGCTGATAATCCACCCCTTTAAATATCTGGAAGAGATTGTTTCTCTACTAAAAAGGACCTGAAAGGAGTGTCACACTGATATTTTATCCTACTCTTTGAATTGTTGTTTTACCACCTACAAGAGAAAAAAGCAACACAATAGGACCATGAGCCAAGAAAACAGAACCCAGATGTTTCTAAATTGTCCTTCCTGAACAATAGTACAACCAAAAGCAATTTTTGATTCCACAAAAATTTTCTACTTTTATAATTACTAGTTGACAGAATTTTAAAGAAGAAATTTCACATCATAATACACTCTCATAGAAAAACATTTTGCAGTCGGTAATTTCAGTCTGTTAGTTATTAATGGCATATCTTTCTAAGCTTGGCAAATATTTGCACGCCTACTAGGGGGATGACGCTTCACCTCATGTTGACTTCCCAAGTGGCTCAGTGATAAACAATCTGCTTGCCAAGCAGAGGATATGGGTTTGATCCCTGGGTGGGGAAGATACCCTGGAGGAGGAAATGGCAACCCATTCCAGTCTTCTTGCCTGGGAAATCCCATGGACAGAGGAGCCTGGCGGGTTACCGACCACGGAATCACAAAGGAGTCAGATATGACTTAGCAACTAAACAGCAACAACTGCACCTTGTATTTGTTAGAGAAATGGAGGGTCCTACATGCTTGACTCTGAGTCTGCATTAATGAACCAAATATCTCACTTCAAAAAATGAAATAATTTAGGGGAAACAGAGAGGAAAAACAAAATTTTGTATCTATCATTTTTAAAGTTACAATTTAAAATATCAATAACATTTTCATTTTCGTAGAAAACAAGGGTTCCTTTCAACAAAAAACAAAGGCAAACCTGAGGTGAGGTGGAAAATGAGTGTTAGTCACTCAGTCGTGTCTGACTCTTTGTGACCCCATGGACTGTAGCCTGCCAGGCTCCTCTGCCCATGGAATTCTCCAGGCCAGAATATAGAAGTGGGTAGCCATTTCCTTCTCCAGGAGATCTTCCCAACCCAGGGATCAAACCCAGGTCTCTCACACTGCGGGTGGATTCTTTACTGTCTGAGCCACCAGAGAAGCCCAAGGTGAAGTGGAGCCTGCTTTAATGATCATGAATTTGGAGTCTGAACACCAGTGGGCTCATCCCAGCTCTGTCACAGGCTATGCCTTGATATCCGCATCTGAAATGAAGCTCTTTGTGGTGTTATAATTCTAAGATCACATGAAAAATTTTCTTAGCAATGATGACACTTCAAAGAAATATAAATGCAATGACTGCATTATACTTAACCTTCCAGAGATTATGAATCAAAGAAAGCAATCTAGAAATATTCCCCAAAAAGTGAAAAGTGAAAGTGTTAGTCACTCAGATATGTCTGACTCTTTGCAACCCCATGGACTATAGCCTACCAGGCTTCTCTGTTCATGGAATTCTCCAGGGAAAATTACTGGGGTAGGTTGCCATTTCCTTCTCCAGCAGATCTTCCTGACCCAGGGATCGAACCCACATCTCCTGGACTGCAAGCAGATTCTTTACCATCTGAGCCACCAGGGAAGCCCACAAATATTCCAAAGGGTTACTAAAACACTCTTCCATTTTCCAGTACATGTCTGTAAAGCTAGATTTTCTTTATATACTTCAACCAAAAGCAAAATATTTCAACAGATTGATGGCAGAGGCAGATACAAGAATCCAGTTGCTTTCATGAAGCCAATCACTAAAGAGCCAGGCAAACATGCGAAACAATGCCAGTCTTCTCACTGTTGTTTCTTCTGAAAAATCACTCAAATTTGCATCTCAGCAAATCACATGTTTTTGATACTTTGATTGTTTGTGAGTGGTCTGAATAGCACATTTTAAAATCTAACATGTCAAGGGTCAATTATATCTCTAAAAATTGTTCATAAGAGATCAGACAATTGATGTGATCATATCAGCACATTTGTAAGAATGTTACAAAGCTTGAGATTTCCTGCAACCTCTGTAAGGAGAATTTTACTTTCAGGAGGTTCCACTTCCTAGGTGAATGAGTTCCCCGCTAATCAGCAGATTTCCCCCAAACAACATATCACTCCTTCCCCAAACCACTCTCTTTTCACTTCTCACACTTTCATCCCATTTTTATCTTACAGAAAGAGAACAAAGAAACTACAGTAAGACAAACTATGTTGCTTATTAACAACTAATTTAACACTCCTTAGAGAAGGAAATGGCACCCCACTCCAGTGCTCTTGCCTGGAGAATCCCAGGGACGGGGGAGCCTGGTGGGCTGCCGTCTATGGCGTCGCACAGAGTTGGACACGACTGAAGTGACTTAGCGCAGCAGCAGCAGCAGAGAGCTTCTTAAAGATTTTTCTTTCAATCAGTAGGAAATCGCTCTAAGATAATGATCAAAATACTAAGTTTTTTTGTCCATATAGTCAACTTTTAGCTGTGAAACAACACTGTCACTAAAGTATGTACACGAGACAGACACAATTTCTCCCTCCAGGTTGGGATAAGAATGCAACATATTTGGAGCATTTCCTAACAGATCTAGTAATCAGTATGGAAAAGAAATTGCATTCAGCCCAGAGTCTGTTATTAGTTGCTATATACTTCTGCTGAATGAAGTTATTTTATGAAATTGCCTAAATTCCAAGGAGTATAGAAAAGGAGGATAACTGGGTTTTTATTGTCTACTGTGTCTCATACTTCTCTGGACCAATTTATAGAGAATTAAGAGTCCTAGTGTCTTTCTCCACTTTGATCATTTTTTAAGTCAGAGAAAATACCTGAATGAAGTAGAAGTAAACTCTCCCAGATCCCGTGGTGACTACGTGTGTGGCAGCAATTTCACAACTGTTGAGTTCTCAGTCACACAGAATCTTCAGGATTACCACATCTCTTCACTTTCTGAAGCTACCTGAAGGGTTGTTTAGGGTGAGGAGAGAAGGAGATGATATTAAAGATGGTAGGTCTGCCTGGAAACAATTTCAGATGAGTGAAGTCTGCAGAATGGGGCTCCAGTCTTTACTACAGAATTGGTTTTTCTCTATACATCAGGAGTAGGTCCTGGATGGCCCTACAGGAAATTCAGTCATTTCAGGGTGTGGACAATGAAGCACTATTCCTGTCAATACATCGGGGTCCAGTTATAGGAGATGATCTATGTCCTGGAAACCAGAGGAGGGCTGCATGGGAAATGTGACAGCCTCTGGTCCAGGATCAACCAGTTTCTTAGTATTTAAGAGGAAGTTGTTTTGAAGCAGAGAATCTGTTTTCACCAAAGACTTAGTAAGGTTTAGAGCACAAGTAACAGTGCTTGGGTCCAGGTCCAAAGCAAAGCTCAAGCTAGGGAAAGACACCAACTCCACAAAGACCACCGTGTGGTCCCCAGGTACAGGAAGGACTGAAGGGGATGCAGGACTGTTTTATATCTTAGAGTTTTATCAGTTAAGCACTTGAAGGTGATGATGTGCTGTGCTGTGCTTAGTCACTCAGTTGTATCAGACTCTTTGTGACCCCAGGGACTGTAGCCCACCAGGCTCCTCTGTCCGTGGGACTCTCCAGGCAAGAATACTGGAGTGGGTTGCCATGCCCTCCTCCAGGGGATCTTCCCAACCCAGGGATCGAACCCAGGTCTTCATCAGTGATGAGCGTGCTCTGCAGAAAGGTTGGGTCACTCCTTAGGGACAACTGTGCAAGGAATTGGTGCTTGGCAGTCACACACTAGACAGCTACCCAATAGTGAGTCTGGGAAACTAATGCCAATTGTCTTCATATAATCATAAACTGACAAACAGTGGATACTTGATGATATACATATTTTCCACATTTGACTTCACATTATGGCACCCCACTCCAGTACTCTTGCCTGGAAAATCCCATGGGTGGAAGAGCCTGGAAGGCTGCAGTCCATGGGGTCGCTAAGAGTCGGACATGACTGAGCAACTTCACTTTCACTTTTTACTTTCATGCATTGGAGAAGGAAATGGCAACCCACTCCAGTGTTTTTGCCTGGAGAATCCCAGGGACGGGGGAGCCTGGTGGGCTGCCGTCTCTGGGGTCACACAGAGTCTCACACGACTGAAGTGACTTAGCAGCAGCAATGCCACCAAACTAAGACTGTAGGCAGAAATTATCTTCCTATCTTCTGCAAAGAGTAAAATCAAACATCTTAAGATTTTCTGTGCAAGCCATTATATTGATTTCTTTACGGTCATATTTCAGGCCTGAATGTTTCTGAAATTAAAAAATAAAAATGTTTCCTGCATCAAAAGAAACCACATTTGAACAGGAACTTACATGAAGTTAATTTTCACAAACAGTCTCTATTTCTGTACTCATTAAAAGAAATCAGCAGAGGCTTCCTTGGTGGCTCAGGGTAAAGGATCCACCTGCCAATGAAGGAGACATAGGTTCAATCCCTCGTCAGGGAAGATCCCACATGCTGCAGACCAACTAAGCCTGTGTACCACAACTACTGAGCCTGTGCTCAAGAGCCCAAGAACCGCAACTACAGAAGTTTGCATGCTAAAGCCACTGCTCCACAACAAGAGAAGCCACCACAATGAGAAACTCGGGTACCACAATTACAGAATAGCCCCTACTTGCCACAACTAGAGAAAAGTCCTCACAGCAATGAAGACCAGGAAAGCCAAATATTCATAAATAAATAAAATTTTAAAATATTAAAATAAAAAAGAAATCACAAATGTAGGAAGAAAGATCTCTAAAGAAACACTTTTGGTTTCCTACAGCACTTTGTGCTTGAATTAACTGCCCATTTGCTCCCATTGATGCCAGGCTGTTCTATTGGGTTTAGCTGTACACATTTTGAGGGCAAGATCTAAAAGCACGTCACTGTTGCATGAATGTGGTATGTGACCAGCAACTGGACTATTAGCTTGTGCAATGTGATCACCTTTTAAAATTTACCTTTAAGATCATGTCTTCCTTATCTCTTGGCAAAAGGTTATCCTCAGATTTCCCACTACTTTCAAAGGAGAGCTTGACAGGTAAAATTTCAGCAGTTCTTATAATTCACGAAAGCAAATAAGGTTATTGTGTAGGTTCTATTTGGATTTCAGCTGTCCAGAGGACATGGTTAAACATTTGGCAAAGGTACAAAACTCAGCTGAATTTGACAGCCCCTCACTGGAAGCCAACGGATTGGAAGAATCAATATAGTGAAAAATGAGTATACTACCCAAAGCAATTTATAGATTCAATGCAATCCCTATCAAGCTACCAACAGTATTCTTCACAGAGCTAGAACAGATAATTTCACAATTTGTATGGAAATACAAAAAACCTCGAATAGCCAAAGCGATCTTGAGAAAGAAGAATGGAACTGGAGGAATCAACCTACCTGACTTCAGGCTCTACTACAAAGCCACAGTCATCAAGACAGTATGGTACTGGCACAAAGACAGAAATATAGATCAATGGAACAAAATAGAAAGCCCAGAGATAAATCCACGCACATATGGACACCTTATCTTTGACAAAGGAGGCAAGAATATACAATGGATTAAAGACAATCTCTTTAACAAGTGGTGCTGGGAAATCTGGTCAACCACTTGTAAAAGAATGAAACTAGAACACTTTCTAACACCATACACAAAAATAAACTCAAAATGGATTAAAGATCTAAACGTAAGACCAGAAACTATAAAACTCCTAGAGGAGAACATAGGCAAAACACTCTCTGACATACATCACAGCAAGATCCTCTATGACCCACCTCCCAGAATATTGGAAATAAAAGCAAAAATAAACAAATGGGACCTAATTAACCTTAAAAGCTTCTGCACATCAAAGGAAACTATTAGCAAGGTGAAAAGACAGCCTTCAGAATGGGAGAAAATAATAGTAAATGAAGCAACTGACAAACAACTAATGTCGAGAATATACAAGCAACTCCTACAGCTCAACTCCAGAAAAATAAATGACCCAATCAAAAAATGGGCCAAAGAACTAAATACACATTTGTCCAAAGAAGACATACAGATGGCTAACAAACACATGGAAAGATGCTCAACATCACTCATTATCAGAGAAATGCAAATCAAAACCACTATGAGGTACCATTTCACACCAGTCAGAATGGCTGTGATCCAAAAGTCTACAAGTAATAAATGCTGGAGAGGATGTGGAGCAAAGGGAACCCTCTTACACTGTTGGTGGGAATGCAAACTAGTACAGCCACTATGGAGAACAGTGTGGAGATTCCTTAAAAAACTGGAAATAGAACTGCCTTATGATCCAGCAATCCCACTGCTGGGCATACACACTGAGGAAACCAGAATTGAAAGAGACACGTGTACCCCAATGTTCATCGCAGCACTGTTTATAATAGCCAGGACATGGAAGCAACCTAGATGTCCATCAGCAGATGAATGGATAAGCAAGCTGTGGTACATATACACAATGGAGTATTACTCAGCCATTAAAAAGAATACATTTGAATAAGTTCTAATGAGGTGGATGAAACTGGAGCCTATTATACAGAGTGAAGTAAGCCAGAAAGAAAAACACCAATACAATATACTAACGCATATATATGGAAGCCAACTCTTCCTGCACAGAACTGACATGCAGGCTGGAAAGAGTATAGGAAATTGGTCTTCACAGGGGACTGGGGGGAAAACCTCTGCCAGAACATAGCAGAGAAAGCATTCTGACAAACTCCCGTGTTCTTGAAAGGCTCAGGTTTTTCTCTTCTTGGGACATAACCCTACCGCCATCCAAAATGACTCCTGTGTCTTCTTTATTTCTGTCTTGCTGGCTCAGCATTCCACTGACTTCAGTCTCCCAGTTGGGTGCTCAGAACTTCCTCCAGAGTTAGACAAGTAGGCCTTGGGGCAGAGGGAATGTGGCTCTGGGAGAATGTGGGCGTAATGCAGTGGTGAAGTAAGAAATGCAAGCCTGAGAACAGGTAATTTAAGAGCCATCCCACTGCCACGACTAAGACCACTGCAACTAGGACCCAGCGCAACCAAACAAGCAACAACAACAAAAAAAACCCATAACCCCTGCCAATATGACAGAGTGTTTGAAATTCCCACTTTGTACATCATTTTATGCCGACTCTGCCTGAGAAAGACTACTGTCAAATGCCAATCCTTAACTAGAAATGCATGTGTGCTCAGTCTTGCCTGGTGCTTTGCTAACCCCCTGACAGGTTCCTCTGTCTATGGAGTTTTCCAGGCAAGAATACTGGACTGGGTTACCATTATAAGCAATCATTCATACACTTACACATATACTTCATCAATTCTGAGCACTGGGCTAGATGAAGAAGTGGGATTCTACTCCTACTCTGCTGGTGGAAATGTAAACTGGTGCAGCTACCATGGAAAATAGTATGGAGACGTCTCAAAAAACTAAAAATAGAGTTCCTGTATGATCCAACAATCCCATGCCTGGGCATAGATCCAGAGGAAACTCTAATTCAAAAAGATACATGCACCCCAGTGTTCACAGCAGCATTATTTACAGCAGCCAAGACATGGCAGGGATTCCCTGGTGGCTAAGCAGTAAAGAATCTGTCTGCCAATGCAGGAGATGCAGGAGACAAGTGTTCCATCTCTGGGTTGGGAAGATCCCCTGCAGAAGGAAATGGCAACCCACTCCAGTATTCTTGCCTGGGAAATCCCATGGACAGAGGAGCATGGCAGGCTATAGTCCATGGTGGTCACAAAGAGTCAGACACAATTTAGTGACTGAACAATAAGACATAAAAGCAATCTAATGTCCATCCACAGATGAATGGATTAAGAAGATGTGGTATATATATATATATACACACACACACACACATACATACAATGGACTATTACTCAGCCATAAAAAGAATGAAATAAAGCCATTTGTAACAACATGGATGTACCTAGAGATTATTATACTAAGTGAAGTAATTCAGAAACAGCAAAAGACAAATACATATGATGTCACTTAGATGTAGAATCTAAAATATGACACAAATGAACTTATTTATAAAATAGAAATAGACTCAAAAACATAGAAAACCAATTTATGGTTACTAAAGAAGAAAGGCAGGGGTAAGGATAAATTAAGAGCTTGAGATTAGCAGATACAAACTGCTGCTGCTGCTGCTGCTGCTTAGTCACTTCAGTCGTGTCCGACTCTGTGCGACCCCAGAGACAGCAGTCCACAAGGCTCCCCCGTCCCTGGGAATCTCCAGGCAAGAACACTGGAGTGGGTTGCCATTTTCTTCTCCAGTGCATGAAAGTGAAAAGTGAAAGTGAAGTCGCTCAGTCGTGTCTGACTCTTAGCGACCCCATGGACTGCAGCCTTCCAGGCTCCTCCGCCCATGGATTTTCCAGGCAAGAGTACTGGAGTGGGGTGCCATTGCCTTCTCCGAGATACAAACTACTATACACAAAATAAATAACATAGTTCTCATGTATAGTACAGGGAACTCTGTTCAGTATCCTGTAATAAGCCATAATGTGCAAGAATATATATGTATATTTACTCATATATATTTCTGAATCACTTTGTTAACTCATAGGTTAACTCATAGATTAACTCATAGGTTAACTCGAGTTAACCTCATGTTAACTTGTCTTTCACTTCCCAAGGAGGAAGAGGAAAATCTTGCTGGTATTTTAGATCTCCTGAAATTGGAAAGAAACCAACCCAGTGACAAGACACAAGAGACAAAGGGTGGGCTCCAACTGAGAAAACACTCTAAAAGGGCCACTAAGCATTCAGGAAGCAATCTGAAATCAGAATCATGTTAAAAAACACAAATCAAATGTACAGAGTTCACTCCAAACTGGCTAAGACAGGATATTGACACCTAGACCACCTTTGTAGAAAATCAAGCAGCAGGTAGTCTTGCCCTATAACAAAAACATCATGGAGAATCTGGCTTTTTTTTGGTTGTTGTTGTTGTTATTTTATTTTTTAAATGCATGCTATGAGTTTCCACTTCCAGGAAAATGGAGTCCATGAGAATTTCTCATGGTGGCTCTAATGCCATGGTAAGCAAACCAAAATCTGAGCCTTTAAATGCCTCTAAGTTACAAAATTAAAACACTGAGGACAACCAGTCACAACCAACCAACTATAATTAAGCTACGGCGGCAGTGCTCAGTTGCACTCTGCTCTTCGCAACCCCATGGACTGCAGTCTACCAGGCTTCCCTGTCCATGGAATTCTCCAGGTAAGAATACTAGAGTGGGTTCAGTTCAGTTCAGTTGCTTAGTCGTGTCCGACTCTTTGCAACCCCATGAATTGCAGCATGCCAGGCCTCCCTGTCCATCACCAACTCCCGGAGTTCACTCCATCGAGTCACTCCATCATTCACATCCATTGAGTCAGTGATGCCATCCAGCTATCTCATCCTCTGATCTCATCCGTCCCCTTTTCCTCCTGCCCCCAATCCCTCCCAGCATCAGTCTTTTCCAATGAGTCAACTCTTCGCATGAGGTGGCCAAAGTACTGGAGTTTCAGCTTTAGCATCATTCCTTCCAAAGAAATCCCAGGGCTGATCTCCTTCAGAATGGACTGGATGGATCTCCTTGCAGTCCAAGGGGCCTCTCAAGAGTCTTCTCCAACACCACAGTTCAAAAGCATCAATTCTTCGGCGCTCAGCTTTCTTCACAGTCCAACTCTCACATCCATACATGACCACTGGAAAAACCATAGCCTTGACTAGACGGACCTTTGTTGGCAAAGTAATAGCTCTGCTTTTGAATATGCTATCTAGGTTGGTCATAACCTTTCTTCCAAGGGTGGGTTACCATTTCCTATTCCAAGTGCCAATTAAGATACAGCCAATCAAATAACTTAGTCCTTCGGTCCCCACTTTTTCCATTTAAGTCTCCCCACTCTCATAGGCTCCTTTCTAAGGAGCACTCCTACCTACTTCTGGTTAGGGAAGTGCTGTCAATTAGAACTGACTTTTGCTCAAATAAACTCTTAAAAATTTTAATATGTCTTAGTTTATTTTTGACAATCCTTAATATGTGCTTGTGAGTTTATCTCATTTTAATTGCTGTCTTGTCCTTTGCACAATCCCAGTGAGTCCCTATTGGGAGACAGTTAATGAAGCTGGCTGTGTGTACTACATTCTGTTTCCTCCCCAGTGCTGCTTCTTCCCATGACCGTGATTATCCCCCCAGTGTTGGCTCAGCTTGTCTAGTCCTTCCAAGCAGGCTTGTTTCACTGTATCTTCCCCTGTGGATTAGATTTTAAAGGCCTTTGGTCATGTCTGCTACTTATCTCTGGAACTCTTTCCACTTTGCCTGCATTTCTCAGGTAATGAGATGTTCAGGACTGAATACATTACTTTCCAAAGAAGGACAGAAGGAATATGCTGCCTCCTCAGATTATAATAAAATTCCTTGAGCTATGCTTTTAAATAGTTTTTTTTTTAATCCATCTCCCATTTAAGATTTGAATATAATTTTCTGTCTGTGGATAACTTCAGTTGCATTTCTGTTACCTGGTTTATCCTTCTAGTTCAAAAATTATTTGAGAAAACATTTCTCTCGATGGATTAGCTTCTGTTTTTAGAGAGTATCATTAAGTATACCATTTCAATATTCTTAAGTTTGCAATTTTCAATTTTAAAAAAGTATTTTTCAGGTGGCAGTCTTAAGATGGCAGAGGAATAGGACGGGGAGACTACTTTCTCCCCCACAAATTCATCAAAAGAACATTTGTACGCTGAGAAAATTCCAGAAAACAACTGAATGCTGGCAGAGGACATTAGGCACCCAGAAAAGCACCCCATTGTCTTCGAAAGGAGGTAGGAAAAAATATAAAAGATAAAAAGAGAGACAAAAGAGGTAGGGACGGAGCTCCATCCTGGGAAGGGAGTCATAAAAAAGAGAGAAGTTTCCAAACACCAAGAAACACTCTCATTGCTGAGTCTGTGGTGAGCCTTGAAACCACAGAGGGCAACATAACCGGGAGGAAAAAAAATAAATAATTAAACCCCACAGATTATGAGCCCAGTGGCAACTCCCCCAGTGGAGAAGCAGCGCGGGTGCCTGCACCCACCACTAGCAAGCGGGGGTTGGGCTGGGAGGCAGGGGCTGCATTGCTTAGAGTAAGGACCAGGCCTGAATGCCCCGAGGGCAATCTGAGAGAACTAACTTGGGATAGCAAACCAGACTGTGGGACAGCTACCACGCGAAAAGACCTAACCTAAGATACCACCAGGCCAGGTCACAGAACAAAGGACTGAGCAGAGCTAGCTGGCTGCTGGCCGGCCCATCCCCCTCCAGAGACAGGCAGGTGAGGGCAGCCAGAGCCGGAAGAGGGCAATCGCAGCCCCAGAAAGGCATTATCTACCAAACTGTAAGCAGGCTTTGTTGCTAACCAAGACCTCTTGGGATTCTGGACAGTGACATCCGCCTGAGAAGGTGTGCCAGTTGTATACCCAGAAAACCAAGCGGCAGGGACAGGGGAGGCGATAAGTTGCAGCGACTGCGCTCGCCAAACACCTGGTCACCTGAGCTGCTCGGACCTGGGAAGGGGACAAAACGCAGGCCCAACCAAGTCTGAGCCTCTGAGGACTACCCGAGTATCTGAACCTGAGCGGCTTAGACCTGGGAAGTGCATACAACCCAGGGTGGGCCTCAGACAGTTCCCGGCAGAGCAACCTAGAGCCTAAGCAGTGTAGACTCGGAAAGCACACACACTGTGAGCGGGGGCAAACCCAGAGTGGCCGAGACACTGCGAGCACACGACAGTGTTATTTGTTTGCAGTGTCCCTCCCTCCCCACAGCACGACTGAAAAAGTGAGCCTTAAAAAGTGTCCACCACCGCCCCCTTGTGTCAGGGCAGAAATCAGACACTGAAGAGACCAGCAAAGAGAAAAAGCTAAAACAGAGGGACCCTCCTTGGAAGTGACAAGTGCAATAGATTAAAATCCTGTAGATAGTACCGACTACATAGGAAGGGGCCTATAGATCTTGAGAAATATAAGCCGGATCAAGGAAATATCCGAAAACGAACTGGCCCCACACTGCCCACAACACCAGAGAAAGTCCTAGATATATTTTTACTATTTTACTATCATTCTTTAATTTTTTTTTAAATTAAAAAAAAATTTTTTTAAGTCCTCTGCTGCTGCTGCTAAGTTGCTTCAGTCGTGTCCGACTCTGTGCCACCCCATAGATGGCAGCCCACCAGGCTCCCCCGTCCCTAGGATTCTCCAGGCAAGAACACTGGAGTGGGTTGCCATTTCCTTCTCCAATGCATGAAAGTGAAAAGTGAAAGTGAAGTCGCCCAGGTGTGTCTGACTCTCACCGGCCCCATGGACTGCAGCCTACCAGGCTCCTCTGTCCATGGGATTTTCCAGGCAAGAGTACTGGAGTGGGTTGCCATTGCCTTCTCCTTTTAAGTCCTCTATTACTCCTTTAATTTTCATTTCTATCACCTACCATTACTTTGCAAAAAGAAAAAAGAAAGACCCTATTTTTAAAGCAAACGTCATATATATATAATAATTTTTGTGACTTTTTTTTCTGTTTTTCTTTAATATTGTGTTTTTAAAAATCCAACCTCTACTCTTGATTTTTAATCTTTGCTTTTTGGTATTTATTATCAATTTTGTACCTTTAAGAATCCAATCTTCAGTACACATTTTTACTTGGGAGCGATATTACTGGCTTGACAGCTCTCTCCTCCTTTGGACTCTCCTTTTTCTCCACCAGGTCACCTCTATCTCCTCCCTCCCCCTTCTCTTATCTACCCAACTCTGTGAATCTCTTTGTGTGTTCCACATGGTAGAGAACACTTAGGGAACTGATTACTGGCTGGATCTGTCTCTCTCCTTTTGATTCCCTGCTTTATCCTCCTGGCCACCTCTGTCTCCTTCCTCCCTCTTCTCTTCTCTGTATAACTCCATGAACATCTCTGAGTGGTCCAGACTGTGGAGCGCATATAAGGAAGGGATTACTGGCTAGCTCGCTCTTTCCTCTTTTGATTCCACCTCATCTCATCCTGATCACCTCTATCTTCCTTCTCCCTCTTCTCTTCTTTATGTAACTCTGTGAACCTCTCTTGGTGTCCCTCACTGTGGAGAAACTTTTCATCTTTAAACTAGATGTTTTATCAACAGTGCTGTTTAGATGGAGAAGTCTTGGGGCTACTGTAAAAATAAGACTGAAAACCAGAAGCAGGACACTTAACTCCAAATCCTGAGAACACCAGAGAACTCCTGACTCCAGGGAACATTAATCAACAGGAGCTCATCAAACGCCTCCATACCTACACTGAAATGAAGCACCACCCAAGAACCAGCAAGTTCCAGAGCAAGACATACCACGCAACTTCTCCAGCAACATGGGAACATACCCCTGAGCTTCAATATACAGGCTGCCCAAAGTCACTCCAAACCCATTGACATCTCATAACTCATTACTGGATACTTCATTGCACTCCAGAGAGAAGAAGTCCAGCTCCACCCACCAGAACATGGACACAAGCTTCCCTAACCTGGAAACCTTGATAAGCCACCCATACAACCCCACCCACAGTAAGGAAACTCCACAATAAAGAGAACTCCACAAACTGCCAGAATACAGAAAGGCCACCCCAAACACAGCAATATAAACAAGATGAAGAGACAGAGGAATATCCAGCAGGTAAAGGAACAGGATCAATGCCCACCAAGCCAAAGAAGAAGAGATAGGGAATTTACCTGATAAAGAATTCTGAATAATGATAGTGAAAATGATCCAAAATCTTGAAATCAAAATGGAATCACAGATAAATAGCCTGGAGACAAGGATTGAGAAGATGCAAGAAAGGTTTAACAAGGACCTAGAAGAAATAAAAAAAGAGTCAATATATAATGAATAATGCAATAAATGAGATCAAAAACACTCTGGAGGGAACAAATAGAATAACGGAGGCAAAAGATAGGATTAGTGAGGTAGAAGATAGAATGGTAGAAACAAATGAATCAGAGAGGAAAAAAGAAAAATGAAGTAAAAGAAATGAGGACAATCGCAGAGACCTCTGGGACAATGTTAAACACCCCAACATTCGAATCATAGGAGTCCCAGAAGAAGAAGACAAAAAGAAAGACCATGAGAAAATACTTGAGGAGATAATAGTTGAAAACTTCCCTAAAATGGGGAAGGAAATTATCACCCAAGTCCAAGAAACCCAGAGAGTCCCAAACAAGATAAATCCAAGGCGAAACACCCCAATACACATATTAATCAAATTAACAAAGATCAAACACAAAGAACAAATATTAAAAGCAGCAAGGGAAAAACAAATAACACACAAGGGGATTCCCATAAGGATAACAGCTGATCTTTCAATAGAAACTCTTCAGGTCAGGACGGAATGGCAGGACATACTTAAAGTGATGAAAGAAAATAACCTACAGCCCAGATTAATGTACCCAGCAAGGATCTCATTCAAATATGAAGGAGAAATCAAAAGCTTTACAGACAAGCAAAAGCTGAGAGAATTCAGCACCACCAAACCAGCTCCAAAAAATGCTAAAGGATTTTCTCTAGACAGAAAACACAAAAAGGGTGTATAAACTCGAACCCCAAACAATAAAGTAAATGGCAACAGGATCCTATTTATCAATAATTACCTTAAATGTAAATGGGTTGAATGCTCCAACCAAAAGACAAAGACTGGCTGAATGGATACAAAAACAAGACCCCTATATATGTTATCTACAAGACACCCACTTCAAAACAAGGGACACATACACACTGAAAGTGAAGGGCTGGGAAAAGATATTCCATGCAAATAGAGACCAAAAGAAAGCAGGAGTAGCAATACTCATATCAGATAAAATAGACTTAAAACAAAGGCTGTTGAAAGAGACAAAGAAGGACACTACATAATGATCAAAGGGTCAATCCAAGAAGAAGATATAACAATTATAAATACATATGCACTCAACATAGGAGCACTGCAATATATAAGACAAATGCTAACAAGTATGAAAAGGGAAATTAACAATAACACAATAATAGTAGAAGACTTTAATACCCCACTCACACCTATGGATAGATCAACTAAACAGAAAATTAACAAGGAAACACAAACTTTAAATGATACAATAGACCAGTTAGACCTAATTGATATCTGTAGGACATTTCACCGCAAAACAACGAATTTCACCTTTTTCTAAAGTGCACATGGAAACTTCTCCAGGATAGATCACATCCTGGTCCATAAATCTAGCCTTGGTAAATTCAAAAATTTGAAATCATGCCAAGCATCTTTTCTGACCACAATTCAGTAAGATTAGATCTTAATTACAGGAGAAAACTATTAAAAATTCCAACATATGGAGGCTGAACAACACGCTGCTGAATAACCAACACATCACAGAAGAAATCAAAAAAGAAATCAAAATATGCATAGAAATGAATGAAAATGAAAACACAACCCAAAACCTATGGGACACTGTAAAAGCAGTGCTAAGGGGAACGTTCATAGCAATACAGGCATACCTCAAGAAACAAGAAAAAAATCAAATAAATAACCTAACTCTACACCTAAAGCAACTAGAAAAGGAAGAAATTAAGAACCCCAGGGTTAGTAGAAGGAAATAAATCTTAAAAATTAGAGCAGAAATAAATGCAAAATAAACAAAAGAGACCATAGCAAAAATCAACAAAGCCAAAAGCTGGTTCTTCGAGAGGATAAATAAAATTGACAAACCATTAGCCAGACTCGTCAAGAAACAAAGGGAGAAAAATCAAATCAACAAAATTAGAAATGAAAATGGAGAGATAACAACAGACAACACAGAAATACAAAGGATCATAAGAGACTACTATCAGCAGTTCTATGCCAATAAAATGGACAATGTGGAAGAAATGGACAAATTCTTAGAAAAGTGCAACTTTCCAAAACTGGACCAGGAAGAAATAGAAAATCTTAACAGACCCATCACAAGCACGGAAATTGAAACTGTAATCAGAAATCTTCCAGCAAACAAAAGCCCAGGTCCAGATGGCTTCACAGCTGAATTCTACCAAAAATTTAGAGAAGAGCTAACACCTATCCTACTCAAACTCTTCCAGAAAATTGCAGAGGAAGGTAAACTTCCAAACTCATTCTATGAGGCCACCATCACCCTAATACAAAAACCTGACAAAGATGCCACAAAAAAAGAAAACTACAGGCCAATATCACTGATGAACATAGATGCAAAAATCCTTAACAAAATTCTAGCAATCAGAATCCAACAAAACATTAAAAAGATCATACATCATGACCAAGTGGGCTTTATGACAGGGATGCAAGGATTCTTCAATATCCACAAATAAATCAATGTGATACACCACATTAACAAATTGAAAAATAAAAGCCATATGATTATCTCAATAGATGCAGAGAAAGCCTTTGACAAAACTCAACATCCATTTATGATAAAAACTCTCCAGAAAGCAGGAATAGAAGGAACATATCTCAACATAATGAAAGTTATATATGACAAACCCACAGCAAACATTATCCTCAATGGTGAAAAATTGAAAGCATTTCCCCTAAAGTCAGAAACAAGACAAGGGTGCCCAGTTTCACCATTACTATTCAACATAGTTAAGGAAGTTCTTGCCACAGCAATCAGAGCAGAAAAAGAAATAAAAGGAATCCAAATTGGAAAAGAAGAAGTAATACCCTCACTGTTTGCAGATGACATGATCCTCTACATAGAAAACCCTAAAGACTCCACCAGAAAATTACTAGAACTAATCAGTGAATATAGTAAAGTTGCAGGATATAACATCCACACACAGAAATCCCTTGAATTCCTATACACTAATAATGAGAAAATAGAAAGAGAAATTAAGGAAACAATTCCATTCACCATTGCAATGAAAAGAATAAAATACTTAGGAATATATCTACCTAAAGAAACTAAAGACCTATATATAGAAAACTATAAAACACTGGTGAAAGAAATCAAAGAGGACACTAACAGATGGAGAAATATACCATGTTCATGGACTGCAAGAATCAATATAGTGAAAATGAGTATACTACCCAAAGCAATCTATAGATTCAATGCAATCCCTATCAAGCTACCAATGGTATTTTTCACAGAGCTAGAACAAATAATTTCACAATTTGTATGGAAATACAAAAAACCTTGAATAGCCAAAGCGATCTTGAGAAAGAAGAATGGAACTGGAAGAATCAACCTGCTTGACTTCAGGCTCTACTACAAAGCCACAGTCATCAAGACAGTATGGTACTGGCACAAAGACAGACATATAGATCAATGGAACAAAATAGAAAGCCCAGAGATAAATCGACGCACCTATGAACACCTTATCTTTGACAAAGGAGGCAAGAATATACAATGGATTAAAGACAATCTCTTTAACAAGTGGTGCTGGGAAAACTGGTCAAGCACTTGTAAAAGAATGAAACTAGAACACTTGCTAACACCATACACAAAAAATAAACTCAAAATGGATTACAGATCTAAACATAAGACCAGAAACTATAAAACTCCTAGAGGAGAACATAGGCAAAACACTCTCCAACATACATCACAGCAGGATCTTCTATGACCCACCTCCCAGAATATTGGAAATAAAAGCAAAAATAAACAACTGGGACCTAATTAAAATTAAAAGCATCTGCACAACAAAGGAAACTATAAGCAAGGTGAAAAGACAGCCTTCAGAATGGGAGAAAATAATAGCAAATGAAGCAGCTGACAAACAACTACTCTCAAAAACATACAAGCAACTCCTGCAGCTCAGTTCCAGAAAAATAAATGACCCATCAAAAAATGGGCCAAAGAACTAAATAGACATTTCTCCAAAGAAGACATACAGATGGCTAACAAACACATGGAAAGATGCTCAACATCACTCATTATCAGAGAAATGCAAATCAAAACCACTATGAGGTACCATTTCACACCAGTCAGAATGGCTGTGATCCAAAAATCTATAAGCAATAAATGCTGGAGAGGATGTGGAGCAAAGGGAACCCTCTTACACTGTTGGTGGGAATGCAAACTAGTACAGCCACTATGGAGAACAGTGTGGAGATTCCTTAAAAAACTGGAAATAGAACTGCCTTATGATCCAGCAATCCCACTGCTGGGCATACACACTGAGGAAACCAGAATTGAAAGAGACACGTGTACCCCAATGTCCATTGCAGCACTGTTTATAATAGCCAGGACATGGAAGCAACCTAGATGTCTATCAGCAGATGAATGGATAAGCAAGCTGTGGTACATATACACAATGGAGTATTACTCAGCCATTAAAAAGAATACATTTGAATCAGTTCTAATGAGGTGGATGAAACTGGAGCCTATTATACAGAGTGAAGTAAGCCAGAAAGAAAAACACCAATACAGTATACTAACGCATATATATGGAATTTAGGAAGATGGTAATGATAACCCTGTATGCAAGACAGCAAAAGAGACACAGATGTATAGAACAGTCTTTTGGACTCTGTGGCAGCAGGCGAGGATGGGATGATTTGGGAGAATGGCATTGAAACATGTATAATATCATATGTGAAATGAATTGCCTGTCCAGGTTCGATGCATGATACAGGATGCTCGGGGCTGGTGCACTGGGATGACCCAGAGAGATGGTATGAGGAGAGAGGTGGGAGGGGGGTTCAGGATGGAGAACATGTGTACACCTGTGGCGGATTCATGTTGATGTATGGCAAAACCAATACAATATTGTAAAGTAATTAGCCTCCAATTAAAATAAATAAATATATATTTAAAAAATTAAAAAGTATTTTTCAGTCTGAATATAACCAAAATTTTGCGTAAGTGAAATGAAAACTTACTTTTGAAAAGCATAACATCTTTTAGGAATGAAAAGTAAAAAATGAAGGTGTTAGTCACTCAGTCCTGACTCTTTGCAACCCCATGGATTGTAGCCTAGCAAGCTCCTCTATCCATGGAATTTCTCAGACAAGAATACTGGAGAGGGTAGCCATTCCCTTATCCAGATCTTCCCAACCCAGGGATCGAACCAGGGTCTCCTGCATTGCAGGCAGATTCTCTACTGTCTGAGCCACCAGGGAACCTATTCAAAATCAGTTTGTTCAGAGTGCCAAACTAAATCTATGTACACAAAAAATTCCTATAGATTGCTTTTTAAAAATAGGATTAAAAGGCATTATAATTAACCTTTTGTTTTGACACATCATCAAAATTAACAAAGTGCTTTGCAGTTTACATAGTCTTTAATTTCTTTGTAAATGGAAAAATGTTCTCCAGTCTATCAGATGTAAGAGTTATTATTCTATTCCTGACAATTTGAATTATGGAAGTTCATATAACTTTAGAACTTTTAGGCAATGTGAAATAATAAATAAAAATAGTCTTTCAAAGAATATCATTACTTTGAAAAGGATATGTTCTTAGTGATTAAGAATAAGAATGCATTCTACATGTAGTAGTACCTATGAAAAGAAAAAAACAAAAAAACACTGATTCTATCTAAAAAACACAACACAAAATAAAGAAATGAAGAAATACCTTCTTATCTATCCAGGCCAGCAGAGGAGCCAGGGTTAAGCCAGTCCACCTAAGATCAAATGTTTTACCAAAAGAAAACATGAAGTCATTAAGAAAGATCTTATAACCACAACAAGAGCTATCAGAAACAAGAAGCTGTGATGTGACAAGGAAAAATTGTAATTGCTGGGCCTTAAAACATCTGTCAACAAAGGTCTGCCTAGTCAAAGCTATGGTTTTTCCAGTAGTCATGTACAGATGTGAGAGTTGGACTATAAAGAAAGCTAAGCACCCCCAAATTTGCTAGTTTTGAACTGTGGTGTTGGAGAAGACTCTTCAAAGTCCCTTGGACAACAAGGAGATCCAACCAGTCCATCCTAAAGGAAATCAGTCCTGAGGACTGATGCTAAAGCTGAAACTCCAATACTTTGGCCACCTGATGTGAAGAACTGACTGACTGGAAAAGCCCCTGATGCTGGGAAAGATTGAAGGCAGGAGGAGAAGGGGATGACAGAGGATGAGATGGTTGGATGGCATCACTGACTCGATGGACACAAATTTGAGTAGGCTCCAGGAGTTGGTGATGGACAGGGCATACTGGCGTACTGCAGTCCATGGGGTCACAAAGAGTCGGATAGGACTGAGCAACTGAACTGAACTGAAAACATTTGTAAATTGTGGTTTTGGGATCCTAAGCATCATAGTTATCAACAATAAATGAGGACAAAGAAATTATCCATGAAGGAGAGACTGTATAAGACAAATGCTCTTCTAAATATACCTGGCAGGGAATGATTTCCTCTTTTTTTAAACAAATAAAGTACAGGTCAGTCCCTGCCAAAGAGCAAAATAGACTCATTCCACTGAACTGAAGCACTGCCTTATTTTTCACCTAAAAGATTTCAGAATATTCTAAGTTCATTACAAGTGGTAGATCAATATAATTAAAGTACATTAATATTAATCATCCTCCTATGAAAGATTTCAGTAGAAAATAACATATCTCTTACATCTTTGACACAAAAGACATACATGGCAATTAGTTTTTCTTCTCATGGTCAGTGTAAATAATGCCATCTGATTTTAAGTGGTTTACTGTTGGCATACTTTCTAATGAAGTTTAAAAGTATTTTGGGGGTAAGCATTGGTCTGATAAAATAATGGTTGATGGAAAATATCAATAATACTCCAATGCTGATAGACAACAATCTATTTAAATCTGGTTTTCCACCTTTGGGTGACTCATCTTGTTGTTGTTTACTCACTAAGTTGTTTCTGACTCTTTTGCCACCCCACAGACTATAGCCCACCAGGTTCCTCTGTCCATGGGATTTCCCAAGCAAGAATACTTGCCTTGAGACCAAATTGGCATAGGAAAGTTCCTAAATTTGTGTAGAGAGAAAAGACACTTTGAGGCTTCCCTCCCAATACTTAATACTCAGATCAGATCAGATCAGTCGCTCAGTCGTGTCCGACTCTTTGTGACCCCATGAATCGCAGCACGCCAGGCCTCCCTGTCCATCACCAACTCCCGGAGTTTACTCAGACTCACGTCCATCGAGTCAGTGATGCCATCCAGCCATCTCATGCTCTGTCGTCCCCTTCTCCTCTTGTCCCCAATCCCTCCCAGCATCAGAGTCTTTTCCAATGAGTCAACTCTTCGTATGAGGTGGCCAAAGTACTGGAGTTTCAGCTTTAGCATCATTCCTTCCAAAGAAATCCCAGGGCTGATCTCCTTCAGAATGGACTTTAATACTCAACATAAGGCCAGTATCATTCATTGTTACCAAACAAGGGTGTTAGCTACAGGCAACAGAAAGGCAATTCAAACCAAAAAAATGAGGAAAGAAGAATGGCTCATGGTTCATGCCCGTGAAAAAGCCAAGGCTGAACTGCATTTAGGCACACACTAAGATCCAGAAGTTCAAGGTATCATGTGGATTCAGTTTCTTTTTATCCTGAGTTTTATTTTCCTCCATATTGACTTTGTTCATTGGCAGGCCTTCTCCTTTTCCTCTTTTCTTTGACTGCCAGAAAGGGGACACAAATTCTATATTGTTTCAGTAATTCTCTGCTAAGTGAAACTGTACAGTTCGTTTTCCTCCTCATATGATATCGACTTATTTTTTTTTATATGTATGTAGTGCTTTATGTCAGAGAAGGCAATGGCAACCCACTCCAGTACTCTTGCCTAAAAATCCCATGGACGGAGGAGCCTGGTAGGCTGTGGCCCATGGAGTCGCTACAGGTCAGACAACTGAGTGACTTCACTTTCACTTTTTACTTTTCACTTTCATGCATTGGAGAAGGAAATGGCAACCCACTCCAGTGTTCTTGCCTGGAGAATCCCAGGGACGGGGGAGTCTGGTGGACTGCCATCTATGGGGTTGCACAGAGTCGGACACGACTGAAGTGGCTTAGCAGCAGCAGCAGTGCTTTATGTAGGCTTATGTGGGTTTCCCTGGTGGCTCAGTGGTAAAGAATCCGCCTGCCAATGGAGGAGATGTGGGTTCAATCTCTGATATGGGAAGATCCTCTGGAGAAGGAAATGGCAACTCACTCCACTCCAATCTTCTCCATGGAGAATCCCATGGAACATAGCATGCTATATTCTAAGGGTTGCAAAAGAATCATACATACCTTAGCATGTGAACATGTTTGTATGTATATGTATATACATATGTTTATATATATATATATGTATGTGTGTGTGTGTGTGTGTGTGTAAAAGAGATGGGAATACCAGACCACCTGACCTGCCTCTTGTGAAACCTGTACGCAGGTCAGGAAGCAACAGTTAGAACTGGACATGGAACAACAGACTGGTTCCAAATAGGAAAAGGAATTCGTCAAGGCTGTATATTGTCACCCTGCTTATTTAACTTATATGCAGAGTACATCATGAGAAATGCTGGGCTGGAAGAAGCACAAGCTGGAATAAAGATTGCCAGGAGAAATGTCAATAACCTCAGATATGCAGATGACACCACCCTTATGGCAAAAAGTGAAGAGGAACTAAAAAGCCTCTTGATGAAAGTTAAAGAGGCGAGTGAAAAAGTTGGCTTAATGCTAACATTTAGAAAACTAAGATCATGGCATACAGTCCCATCACTTCATGGGAAATAGATGGGGAAAACAGTGGAAATAGTGTCAGACTTTATTTTGGGGGGCTCCAAAATCACTGCAGATGGTGATTGCAGCCATGAAATTAAAAGATGCTTACTCCTTGAAAGGAAAGTTATGACCAACCTAGATAGCATAATGAAAAGCACAGACATTACTTTGCCAACAAAGTTCTGTCTAGTCAAGGCTATGGTTTTTCTAGTGGTCATGTATGGATGTGAGAGTTGGACTGTGAAGAAAGCTGTGTGCCAAAGAATTGATGTTTTTGAACTGTGGTGTTGGAAAAGACTCTTGAGAGTCCCTTGGACTGCAAGGAGATCCAACCAGTCCATTCTAAAGGAAATCAGTCCTGGGTGCTCATCGGAAGGAATGATGCTGAAGCTGAAACTCCAATACTTTGGCCACCTCATGCGAAGAGTTGACTCATTGGAAAAGAATCTGATGCTGGGAGGAATTTGGGGTAGGAGGAGAAGGGGATGATAGAGGATGAGATGGCAGGATGGCATCACTGACTCGATGGACATGAGTTTGAGTGAACTCTGGGAGTTGGTGATGGACAGGGAGGCCTGGAGTGCTGCGATTCATGGGGTCGCAAAGAGTCAGACACAACTGAGCGACTGAACTGAACTGAACATATACATATGTTTTTTTTATGTATAGACTTCCTCAAATTACTTTTGGAAGTGCAATGGGGCACATTTTAGAACAAAATAAATAAGATATTTTCAATATTTATAATTGTCAATCCAGAAAATCTTCTTTCTCTAGATCCCACATACTACAATCATTCCCATTACAGCACAAGTTAGAAGACCCTTCAGGAGTCCTTCTACATCAAGTAAAGTTAGAAATAAGTCCATGGTTCATTCTGTTTTACCACTAGAATATGTATGTCAAATTTTGATAGAGAAAACTCTAAACACTTGGAAACTAAGCAACATACTTCTAAGTAATATAACGATCAAAGAGGAAGCCTAAAGGAAAATCAAAAGACAAAGTGAACTGAATGAAAACACATTATATCAAAACTTGTGGAAAGGAGCTAAATCAGCGTTGAGAGTAAAACCTAAAACATTAAATGCTTACATTAGAAAAGAGGAAAAGTTTCAAAGAAGCCAACTAAGGGCACACCAAAAAAAGAAGACAGAAGGAACTGAAAGCAAACAGAGAGAAGAAATAATAAAATAAGAGCAGAAATTGCTGAAATTGAAGACAGAAAAACAGAGAAAGTCAATAAAATAAAGAACTGCTTCTTTGCAAAGATCAATAAAATGGACAAACCTCTAGCAAAACTTAAAAGCAAAAAAAAAGATAAAAGATACAAATTATCAACATCAGGAATGAATTTGTAGATATCATCACAGATCCTACAAATACCAAAGGGATAATATTAAAATACTACAAAGAAATAAGAAAGAAATATTACAAAGAATTCTATACAAATGAATTTGACAGCTTACATGATATGAGACATAGACTCAAAAAACACAACTACAATTCACTCTATGAAACATCATCTAAATAGCCCTTTATCTGTTAAGAAATTGTACTCATAATTAAAGATCTCCCAACAAAAAAGAAATCCCTAGACCCAGATTATTCCCCTGAAGAATTAATATCAATTCAAAACAATCTTTTCCAGAAAATAGAAGAGGAGGAAATACTTCCCAATTCATCCTATAAAGTTATTATTACCCTGATATCAAAATTTCACAAAGGTAGTTCAAAAAAGAAAATTACAGACCAGTATTCCTTATGAATATAGACACAAAAATCCTTAAAATATGTCAACAAATAGAATTCAATCAAATATAAAAAGAATTATATACCACAAACAAGCAGGGCTTATGCCAGGGATGCAAGATTGGTTCAATATTTAAAATATCAAGCAATGTAATCCACACATCAGCAGGCTAAAGAAGAAAGGATATGTGGATTATATTCCACTCACTGGCCAGAGGTACAACTACCTACAAACAAGCTCTCAAAACATGTCAACACAAGCACTTTAGGGCCAAGAGTCTTTGTAAAACTGGGTTCTTAATTTGTCAAACAGTGGTCAATGTATTGAGACATGTGCTATCTACTTAGTCTATTATAGGTTAAAGTTCACAACTAATACAATGACTACGTTCATTTTCCAATTTACAGACACAGGATCAGGGTAAATGGAAAACAGAAAAACCAACACTCAGTTAAGAGTTAATAAAAATACTACTAGCTCATTGGCTGGTTAAGACTTGCTTTCAAAAGAAATCCTAAACCAATGATCCAGCAACGTTTGTAAAACAAACGTGGGGTGTCCTCTCATCTCTCTGAACTGGTGCACGGAGAGCATCAAGAGCCCCTTGCCCTCAGTGGTTATGTCCACATTCCTGTGCCAGTGGAAAATGTGGAGACTTCCAAAAACAAACAGAAAGCCTACACAGGCTTAATGTTAAAAGTGCTTATTATGTGACTCAGAAAAATATAACCTATCTTAGAGACATCATGGTGATTTACTTACGTCTTATAAAGATAGATTGTTTTTAGAGGATTCTAAGAAACGGAAGCAGAGGCAGCTGAACTCATAGCTATCCATCTGCAGGACTGTGGAACACACATCTATTAGTCTTTGGTTGCACAGTCTGAGGGTGAGAGGTTGGGGTGACCAAGTGGTAACTAAGTACACTTGGAAACTAGGAAAGTGAAGTACCTAAAGCCAACTCTAGGTGCTACTTACTTTACACACATTCTTCACCACATCCCACTCTGTGATTCATCAACTCCCTCCCTCCTTCGGGGCCTCTTTCCAACTTGGCTTCCCTTTCCTTCAGTGAAACTATGCTATAGAAGTGAAGTGAAAGTCAGTCGTGCCCGACTCTTGCAACCCCATGGACTGTAGCCTGCCAGGCTCCTCTGTCCATGGAATTCTACAAGACAGAATACTGGAGTGCAGAGCCTTTCCTTCTCCAGGGGATCTTCCCAACCCAGGGATTGAACCTAGGTCTCCTGCATGGCAAGTGGATTCTTTACCATCTAAGCCACTGGACTTCAAATCTGAAGACAGCTCAGTTCAGCTCAGTCCTGTCTGACTCTTTGGGACCCCATGGACAGCAGCACACCAGGCCTCCCTGTCCATCACCAACTGCCGAAGTCTACCCAAACCCATGTCCATGAGGTGGTGATGCATCCAAACACCTCATCCTCTATTGTCCCCTTCTCCTCCTGAGCTCAATCTTTCCCAGCATCAGGGTTTTTCCAATGAGTCAGCTCTTCACATGAGTGGCCAAAGGACTGGAGTTTCAGCTTCAGCATCAGTCCTTCCAATGAACACCCAGGACTGATCGATCCCCTTTAGGATAGACTGGTTGAATCTCCTTGCAGTCCAAGGGACTCTCAAGAGTCTTCTCCAACACCACAGTTCAAAAGCATCAATTCTTCGGTGCTCAGCTTTCTTCACAGTCCAATTCTCACATCCATACATGACCACTGGAAAAACCGTAGCCTTGACTAGGCAAAAGTCAGCCACTGTTTCCCTATCTATTTGCCATGAAGTGATGGGACCAGATGCCATGATCTTAGTTTTCTGAATGTTGAGCTTTAAGCCAACTTTTTCACTCTCCTCTTTCACTTTCATCAAGAGGCTCTTTAGTTCTTCTTCACTTTCTGCCATAAGGGTGGTGTCATCTGCATATCTGACATTATCGATATTTCTCCCAGCAATCTTGATTCCAGCTTGTGCTTCCTCCAGCCCAGCATTTCTCATGATGTACTCTGCATATAAGTTAAATAAGCAAGATGACAATATACAGCCTTGACGTACTCCTTTTCCTATTTGGAACCAGTCTGTTGTTCCACGTCCAGTTCTGTTGCTTCCTGATCTGCATACAGGTTTCTCAAGAGGTAGGTCAAATGGTCTGGTATTCCCATCTCTTTCAGAATTTTTCACAGTTTATTGTGACCCACACAGTCAAAGGCTTTGGCATAGTCAATAAAGCAGAAATAGATGTTTTTCTGGAACTCTCTTGCTTTTTCCATGATCCAGTGGATATTGGCAATTTGATCTCTGGCTCCTCTGCCTTTTCTAAAACCAGCTTGAACATCAGGAAGTTCACGGTTCACATATTGCTGAAGCCTGGCTTGTAGAATTTTTAGCATTACTTTAGTAGCATGTGAGATGAGTGCAATTGTGCAATATTTTGAGTATTCTTTGGCATTGCCTTTCTTTGGGATTGGAATGAAAACGAACCTTTTCCAGTCCTGTGGCCACTGCTGAGTTTTCCAAATTTGCTGGCATATTGAGTGCAGCACTTTCACAGCATCATCTTTTAGGATTTTAAATAGCTCAATTGGAATTCCATCACCTCCACTAGCTTTGTTCGTAGTCATGCTTCCTAAGGCCCACTTGACTTCACATTCCAGGATGTCTGGCTCTAGGTGAGTGTGAGTGATCACACCATCATGATTATCTGGGTTGTAAAGATCTTTTTTGTACAGTTCTTCTGTGTATTCTTGCCACCTCTTCTTAATATCTTCTACTTCTGTTAGGTCCATACCATTTCTGTCCTTTATTGAGCCCATCTTTGCATGAAGTTCCCTTGGTAGCTCTAATTTTCTTGAAGAGATCTCCAGTCTTATCCATTCTATTGTTTTCCTCTATTTTCTTGCATTGATCGCTGAGGAAGGCTTTCTTATCTCTCCTTGCTATTCTTTGGAACTCTGCTTTCAAATGGGTACGTCTTTCCTTTTCTCCTTTGCTTTTCGCTTCTCTTCACGTGGCCTAAATCAAATCTTTTATGACTATACAGTGGAAGTGAGAAATAGATTTAAGGGACTAGATCTGATAGACAGAGTGCCTGATGAACTATGGACGGAGGTTCATGACATTGTACAGGAGACAGGGATCAAGACCTTCCCCAAGAAAAAGAAATATAAAAAAGCAAAATGGCTGTCTGAGGAGGCCTTACAAATAGCTGTGAAAAGAAGAGAAGCAAAAAGCAATCTGAAGACATCTTTAATAATTAATTAATTTCTGTTTGTTGGCCACGCTGCATAGCATGTGGGATCTTAGTTCCCTAACCAGGGGTAGAACTCATGCCCCCTTCACTGGAAGATCAGAGTCTTAACCACTGGACCACCAGGGAATTCCTTGAAGACATCTTCTGTAAGGCTAATTCTGCTCAAGGCAGGGTCCTCTAAGGAATTCTGGCTTTGCCTTACTGATGGTTTCATCATTCAGGAGGTAGTGGGAGGCACAGGGCCAGTGTGTGAGCACCACCCAACTGCACGAGGCACGGTTCCATCTGAAGTCTGTGAATGTTGCCCCCTGCAGTTACACAGGGCACAACACACAGCCCTGGACGCAGATTCTGAGACTTCATTCTTCAAATAAGGGAGAACTCATTAATAAAGTCAGGAAGATGTGACTATTGGAAAAATGGAACTAAATCCCTAGGACTCACAGTAGCCTGGTCAAAAAATGGTCCCTACACCATAAAAATAATTAATACATATTGTATTGCACTGGGCACTTGGCTAAGAATTTTACATATTTTTATCTTCAACCTTCCACATATTATTCTCTTATTCCAATTTTATAGATGAGGAAACCGAGGCAGAAGGAGATTAAGTAACTTGCCCATGTTCACTGAGGATGAGCATGTTGGACCCTGGCGGTGAGTGCTTAACTGCCATATAGTCTTCCTCGAGAGAAAGCAGAGTTCAGAAAATAGTCAGGAAAAGATATCACATCCTGTGTCCAGACTGAAAGGAAATTTAACTCTCGAATAACATTAAAGAGAAAGAGAGAAAGAGATTCTGACTAACGGATTCCAAGCAATCATTCCGAGGAGGACAAAGAGTCCTCTGAAGCTGATGGAGTACTTGCTCAGGGAGCAGCCTGTTCATGTCACTGTGAAAAGTACAAAGGAAGAAGACAGAGGTAGGTGTGTGACCAGAGGCCAGTACAAACGAGGGACAAGCAGCCTTTCAGGAGGTTAGAGCACGGTGTGACCTGAGAGGCAAGGAGCTTCACACCATGTTCACACACGTGTTCCAAGCCCAAAGGAGGAGGAAAACACATCGCTGCTCCAGGTATATGAAGTAATAGTAGTTAGACTTAAAATTAAAAAGGAAGAATGTTCATTACAGTTGGAAAGGGAAGAGAACGCACTACTAAGATACGTGGGAGTCAGAGATAGATAGTACTCCGATAAAGAAACGAACACCCAGAAACTTTACTTGAGTTCAAGTCTTCCTCCTGTGGCTTCAGAGAAACTAGAAGTGAGATCTGGCAGAAATTTCTGCACCATTACACAAACGGACACAGGGCGTCTGAAGTCTGGAATTCAGCAAGTAACATTCTAACACTGAGAGGGATTAAGCTTTCCACAAAACCATCTAGCGAGCTGACCGTGGAATACTTGGCAGATTTCACAAGTAAGGTACCAAAAATTATAGTTTGTGAGCCCTTGTAAAAGGTCATCAAAAGCCAGCATAGAATCAAGCGAGGACAAGAATACTAAAATATTTCCACTTTCCATTTTGATGGTTTACTTTATTCCCAGCAAAGAATGTCACAAAATTTCCTATTACCTTTGTGGTCAAACTGGAAAAACATGGGGAAAACGATCAAAGGTAGTACACTCACAGCTCTATCATACCTGTTCAAAGAGTTCTCATGACTGGATTGGCTTGTGCTAGGTCTGAGAACTCTGTCCTTGGCTCTGTCCTCGTATTTTTATTCACTTGACCAAGGAACTACAGCTGAGCGCCGAAGAATTGATGCTTTTCAACTGTGGTGTTGGAGAAGACTCTTGAGAGTCCCTTGGGACTGCAAGATCTAACCAGTCCATTCTAGAGGAGATCAGTCCTGGGTGTTCATTGGAAGGACTGATGCTAAAGCTGAAACTCCAGTACTTTGGCCACCTCATGCAAACAGTTGACTCATTGGAAAAGACTCTGATGCTGGGAGGGATTGGGGGCAGGAGGAGAAGGGGACGATAGAGGATGAGACGGCTGGATCGCATCACTGACTCGATGGACATGAGTTTGAGTAAACTCCAGGAGTTGGTGATGGACAGGGAGGCCTGGTGTGCTGCGATTCATGGGGTCGCGAAGAGTCAGACATGACTGAGCGACTGAACTGAACTGAAGGAACTACAAGAAATACCACCTTATCACTTGGGCAGCAAAGTATGGCATGCTTCCTATTCTGAATGACAGAATCTGGAACCAAAAAATTCTAGACAGGCTACAATAAGGCCAAACATAATAAAATAACATACAGATGAAAATTGCATAAGATCTTGTATCGATATTGGAAAAAAGTCACCGTACCAAGGCTGAAGAGGGTAGATTTTAACAGCCCTGAATAAACTTAAGAACTCTAGTTGACTACAGCTCAAAATGAGTTAATGTCCTGCATACGATCAGGTTCTCATTAGTTAATGCAGCTGCAGGTAGCATTGGCGGTGGTGGTTTAGTCGCTCAGCCGTGTCCGACTCTTTGCGACCCCCTGGACTGTAGCCTACCAGGCTCCTCTGTCCATGGCATTTCCCAGGCAAGAGTACTGGAGTGGGCTGCCATTCTTTCCATTAATAGAAAGGAAATAGAAGCATTCCTGTATTCTCCCTGATCAGAACGCAGAACACAGGACAGTGAACATAGGCCCCAGGGAGTACAGTTTCAGATCCAGGGAGATCACTGATGATGAGAACTTGAGAGGAAGCCACTTTCCTGCTGCTGGAAATTCTCAGATTAGGATTAGGCTGCTAAGTATAGGATATCCTGCCTTGTGGATACTCAGAGGTTATGGAACACATATCTTTCCTGGTAGAAAGTTGTATCAGGTAACTTGAAGCTTCCTCAGTTCAGATCAGTCGCTCAGTCATGTCTGACTCTTTGCGACCCCATGGACTGCAGCACACCAGGCCTCCCTGTCCATCACCAACTCTCAGAGTTTACTCCAACTCATGTCTGTTGAGTTGGTGATGCCATCCAACCATCTCATCCTCTGTCATCCCCTTCTCTTCCCGCCTTCGATCTTTGCCAGCATTTCCCAGAGGAGAGTGAAGCTTCCTACCAGCTTCAAAACTGTTAGATGTTACTCTGGAAGCTTCTCAGCACTTTATCTGTTCATCCCCTGGGGCTATTGTATTGATATGCATCCCTGCTGCCAGACCCATGTGCTGCCTTCCAAAGAAAGTCATTGGACCCAGGGCTTCCCTGGTGGCTCAGTGGTAAAGAAACCACCTGCCGAAGCAGGAGACAGGGGTTCTATCCCTGGGTCAGGAAGATCTCACATGCTGTGGAGCAACTAAGCTCGTGCACCACAACTATTGAGCCTGTGGTCTAGAGCCTGGAAACCGTAACTATTGAGCCCACACACCACAGCTACTGAAACCCGTGCACCCTAGAGCCGTGCTCTACAACAAGGGAAGCCGCCACAGTGAGAAGCCTGTGCACTGCAGCGAAGTGCAGCCCCCTGCTCACCGCTGGAGAAAAGCCTGGCAGCAGTGAAGGCTCAGCACAACCTCAGATAAATAAAACAAAACAAATTCATGGACCCTATGTAAGCAGGATGCCCCTGGACTTTGGGTTCACAGAAGATTCCTGACATTCCTGCCTACTAGTCACTCCCCCACCTCCACATAGACTCATGGTAGACTCCCCAAGTTATGCTAAAGAGATAATTGCACATCTTTTTTTTTTATGCTCAATTTTTATTTGTTGTCACTAAAATATTTTTTACTCCCCAACTCTACATCACCAGATGGGCAATTTTAGTGTGATACTGTCACTGCTAAAATTCTCCTGTTTCAAATGCTACAATTATGTATTTACACAGTGTCCCTGAAGCTTAGGGAACAATAATTCATAGCATCAGTGGGTTAATACCTGCTCATCCCAACCTCTGCACAAAGCCTTCTATGCCACCATCATTTTTATTAAATTGTGAACTCCTTCCAAAGTTCTTCTTCATATTCTCCTGAAGATGAAATCTAAGACATGAAAGAGCAAGAGTCAAAGAAAAAAAAGAGGAGTTTGACCCATAACAAGAACAAAAATCTGTTTTAGCCTAAATTAAAAAAAAAAAAAAAAAAAAAAAACCAAGATGCCTTAAACCATAAAAGCCAAGTGCCTTGTACCATGCTTAAATTCCAGTCAAACAATACTGCAAATTGCCAGCATGTTAAAAACTCCTTTATTAGGTTCATAGTGGTCAATGGGATTTCACTTATGAAGATCACCTTGGCTTTTTTCTATAAGATGCCTAGGAAAGTGTTTAAACCTGCTTCCAACAAGTGAGATTTGAAAGATAAAGACAAAGTACTTACTGAGTGTATCAGGTACTGCCAACTCTCAGCCCCTTAGTGTGTGCTAATTATGATCCCATTTAGAATTTTATTATTGACACACACTGAAATCTCAGGGACAAAACTGTAATTCTTTGCTTGCAACAAGCCTGTCTCAAAGATTAATGACTCAGAAGTAACCAATGAACCTCAGACCAAATAAATTTTAAAATAACTATTCTGTTATCTGAAGAAACAGATACCAGGTAGGACATTTGTTTGTTTTGTCAATTAAACTGGGAGCTCCAGGAGACGTGGGTGGACATATAAACCTGGAGAGGAAAATACCAAGTCCTCGTATTTCTAAATTTTGAAAATTATTTATTTACAGATTACAAAGAATCTACTAAACGGGTTGAGAATTCTCTCCTGACACTCTTAAGATGTTAATAAATGGCAGGATTAGCTTCCCTGATTGCTCAGCGGTAAAGAATTTGCCTGCAACGCAGGAGACTCAGGTTTGATCCCTGGGTCAGGAAGATCCCCTGAAGGAGAAAATGGCAACCCACTCCAGTACTCTTCCCTAGGAAATCCCAGGAACAGAGGAGCCTGGAGGGTTACAGTCCTTGGGATCAAAAAAGAGTTGGACACAACTGAGTGACTTAACAAGAAAAACAAATAACCCTGTTGATGCCTCTGTTGGTTTTCTGGGCTATTTCCCTTTTCTTTGCTTCTCACTAACATCCAAGTGCCATTTTTCCTCCTTCATCCCTCAAAGAGGCTGAATTCCCAAAGCTGACACGGTGCGAACAAGAACATGCTCACTTGCAGAACTACTCTTTCCCCCAAACATGGTAAGACTGAGGCTAGAGAAAGGTACTGGGTTTCTCAGTGGGGAGTCTGGGATAAAAAAGAAAAAAATGGAGAAAGTAAAATAGAGAAAAAGGAAGACAATTCTGTCACATGGACAAGAGATCAGAGAAGGGACACAGTGCTGAGCAGCCTGGAGTGTGGACATTGCTGTTACCTGTGGGCCACCTGCCACTCCACAGCCCCAGACTTAAACTCCTGAATAGAGACTGGGAGGACTGGGTGATGTTATGGACCGGAGGCAAAAGAGAAAGCCTTCCGCACACCTGAGATGGAACTGAGCCTAACACTTGGAATTTCCTTAGAAGCTGATACAGCCAGGGAAACATTAGCACTGCCAAGTGAATCATACCTGAGTTTCTTATGAGTCAGAAGAGGGTCCCTTGGGTCGTTTACCAACAGAATCCATGAAGGAAGACTCTTGAGCATGCGCCTGTGATAACGGCATAAGCACGGACTCTCACTCCCCCAAGCCAAGACACATCACTCACCTTCAGCAGGCTCCGCTGTTAAATCTGGAGGCACTAAAAACAGAAGGCGCTCCACTGAGGACCAAAACGTGTTCTGCAGTGCGCCAGCCAGCCCTTCGGGAAGGAGGCACGAGCACAGCCAAGGGGCCGGCCCGGGGACGTGATTCAGCAGACCAGTGCTCTGACGAAACGCAATGAGGTCCACCAGTACCGAAGCCCAAGACCACACCGCGGCTGGAAGCTGCGAGGGGAAGAGCGCTGGGTTCAAGCGCTACCTCCATGCCTTACAATGTGACTTTGGGAAGAAGGCTCCACCCTTCTGGGGCACAATCTCCATCTCCACCAAACACAGTTCATATAACCACCACCATCTACTGAACTCTTCCTAAATGCTGGGCACCGTAAAGAACTTCTTTTCACATTTTCTTTTATTTTTACAACAGCTCAATGAAGTAGGTACTATGATTATCCCATCTTAGATAAACAAATTTAAAATTATTGACACAGAAGGGTAACTGGAGACTGGGCAAGAATGAAACAATATGAACCCATCAGAAGCCCAGTTACCAACACACACCCAGCTCATGCCAAGCTCCTTTTACCAAATCAATTGGCCCTTCTCTCCATCTGATTCAGTTAATTGCTGACAGAATCAAAGACAAAATTTCTGTAAAACATAATACACTATATTTTATTCCTGCAGCTCCACTTGTCTCACTGCTTGTTGACTTGGGCACTTAAAACTCTCTCGGGAGAATCTGATTCCACTCAAATCAGAGTGAAGGACACACACACACTTGGTGGCCTGTTCAAACACTATAGAGGCTCATATGGGGAAGGCAATGAGCTAACACTTATTTCACAGAAAAGTATAAATTCTTATCCTCAAGTGGAGGGGAAAAAGAAAAAAGCTGTCCAAATATGGGGGTGGGGGGAAAGGCCCCCTCAACAGTCTGTTTTGGAATAGCTATTCTACCATCCTTTCTGTGAGGAAAAAGTTCCAAGTGAACAACTTCTCTGGGTCACTGTGTGTGTGTGTGTGTGTGTGTGTGAAGGCAGCGGTTCACTCCCCTGATGGCTCAGGGGTAATGAAGCCACCTGCCAATGCAGGAGACTCGAGTTCAGTCCCTGAGTCAGGAAGATCCCTGGGTCAGAAAGATCCCCTGGAAAAGGGCATGGCAACCCACTCCATTATTCTTGCCTAGAGAATCCCATGGATAGAGGAGCCTGGCAGGCTACAGTTCATGGGGTCACAGAGTCGGACACAACTGAGCAACTAAACACCAGAGTTTTGTTAAAACACTATGATGTCCTACCCTGAGTTTCTGATTCCAAAAGTCCCTGGTGCAGCCTGAGAAGCTGCTCCACAAGCAGGTTCTCAGGTGATACTGAGGCTGCTGACTAGGAAGTGCATTTTGAGAACCACTGGTCTAGGGCAATCTATTAAAACAAGTCAATTTTTGTCTCAGGCAGCCTGCAGGTGTGAAGGAAAAAAATTAAGGAATAGAAGTTCAGTATTAGCTTCTTTTTAAACTGTTATGATTTCAGCTTCCAATGCCAGTGGGCACCTCTCTTCAACAATCACTGAGTAATTAATGCTTTTCTTAGTACCAAGAAGTCAATAAACAAACATCAATTATGTCTGATACGGGATGAGGCGCTCTGGAGTGTAAATAAGTGAATTCGTGACAGTCCTGCCCAAACAAAACTGTCCAGCCGCTCAGAACAGGTTAGGGAGGAACTCTAGTTGGAGGACTCCAAGTACTTGCATCTCATCTGTTCGACCACGCCATCCATTGTGTCATTTTGAGCAAAGTAAGATTCTCTGCTATCAAGACGCACAAGGAAACACACGGATGGATGCTCTGAGGTGTCTTCTGTACAAAGACCCCCTTCTGCCTTTAGCTGATGGGGCCAGTGAAGGCAATTCATTCGTTTAAATGCAGAGATTAAAAGTATAATTCGAATACCTATAGATATAGCCTCGCCTGCCCTGCCCACATCTCACTCATTATCGAGTAACATCTGCTCTTATTCATTTGCGGCTCCTGCTTGGATGCTTAAGATGCCCGAGTCTGCCACATTTCCAGTTTCCCCCTTTCTCCCTCCCTTCTGTGTGCCAACCACCCTGGGCTTTCTCATCTTCAAGCACACTCTTCCCCGTCTCCTCACCAACTCCTCCTCATCCTCGGTCTCCAGGCGCACATCTCTTCCTCGGTGGAGTCTTTCCTGACGCCTACTCCCTTAGTTTCCTTCGGAGTACTCCCCAGAATGAAATGTGTTTGGCTTGCATCTATTTAGATCTTCCCTGGTGGCTCCCTGAGGGCAGCTGTTATCTGTCCAATCCACCAGAGCCTTGCCAGTAGCAAGCAGACACTGGGCTGACCCTGGAGCTCACTCAGGTTGCCTGTGTGATGAGCTGACTAGAGGAGGGATTATACTGGAATTCATCTTCCCAAAGAAAACGGCTTTCTCCTCCCAGACAAAGGAACAACAACATCCACAGGCCCCAGGTCACTAGGTGGTGAGTTGCTCTGAAACTCAAAGTGTTAGTCACTCAGTCATGTCTCTTTGTGACTCCATGGACTTTAGCCTGCCAGACTCCTCTGTCCATGGAATTCTCCAGGAAAGAATACTGGAGTGGGTAGCACCTCCCTTCTCCAGGGGATCTTCCCAACCCAGGGATTGAACGAGGGTCTCCCTGCATTGCATGCAGATTCTTTACCATCAGAGCCACCAGGGAAGCCTGGTAAGTTGCTCTACTTGCCATTAAACAACCCTCCCGTCTCACCTCTCTGATGACAATGGCAAGGGAGTAAGGGACAAAGCCTTCTCTTTTTCTTGTTGTCTCAGGCTTGTAAGTGTCCCCAAGAAAGCCTATTCCTTAACCCAGTGTATGTAATGTGGGAGTTGTCTTGAGCCCAGCTGTAAGGCAGCACTGAAAAAAATGATGCAGGTGTAACACTTAGCAACATTCACAAAAGGATATGCCAATCAAGAAAAGTATCAGAACTAGTGAACTACTTCCCTCCATCATTTTGGATGAGTTACAAATTCTCATGTATAGTCTGACACAGCTTTGTCCTTGGGAGAGTGGCACAGACTAAATTTTTTGACGGCCTCTTATCAAGCAAATATTTTCCATAATAATAAAAAAAAATCTGTAAAAAGTTGCACCAGTCTTAATGTTTTCAAAGAATACACCAGACTATTAATAATTTTCTTGTCATTAATCATTGTGTCCAGCGTTAAATATCACTTTGTTAACCACTAAGTCTGTATTAAAATTATCCCAAAGAGTAAATATAAAATGGAAATTTTTTTCCCCCGGACCACTTCTTTTTGCTCTGAGCACAACTTATATTTCACCTTCAGGCATACTTTTTCATTTGAAAAGATAACTATGTTTTCAAAGTGAATTGAATTACAAGACGTTTTATTTCAGTGAGTGGGTAAAGAAAAAAGCGATTCAATCTAAACTTAAAGTTTCACTTTAGCACTCAGCTGAATAGGAAATTTCAAAGGAAATTCTGCTTAAGGATATGATAAAATACCATCTGGTCCTGACTTCAAGAAAATTCTATTTCATTTTGTAAGTTGAGCAAATGAGCTTATTAGTCAAAGAGATCTTATAAGATCTCTATAGGTTTTATAAACGGAAGCAAACTAGTTCACTTGAACTGCTATGTATCTCCCTGGTATTTTTTAATGGGAGACAATGTATTTGTAGAAATCATCATTCTTTCTCAGGGAATAATATACCAGGCTCTCATATCAATTTAAAATCTTGAATCCTACAGCACACATTCATACAAAATACCAGTTAAGGAATGCTTAGACACTAAATGTTTTATAAAAGTAAAGTTTCTAGAACATGTATAATTCCATTTACATTCTCAGCTTTTCAATTCTATTTATCTTAAAATCAGTTTCATAAGACTGGATGGGAGGGGAGTTTGGGGGAGAATGGATACATGTATGTGTATGGCTGAGTCCCTTTGTTGTTCACCTGAAACTGTCTCAACATCGTTCTATACCCCAATGCAAAATAAAAAGTTTTTAAAATATCAAGAAAAAAATTAGTTTCATAAAATGTTATATGGTTATAATTCAGTATCATTACAATATGATATTTGAGAAATGTCTGGTAACTCTCTTATAATTTAAAGTAATTTAAAGATTCAAATATCTTATTATTTTAAAATCATTTACACTTATTAAGCTTTTAATGAAAAAACAAAATACTTTTCTTAAAAACTATCAAAAAGATGTAGCACTTTTATTTTGAAGATGGGGAAAGCAAAGTACAGGTGAGCTACAAGGACTCTCCAACTGATACGGCTGTCTCCAGCAAGATAAATAATTCTCCTGTATCTACTGTTATCACCCAGGAAAACACCCTACCAGGCAGATAACTACTCATCATACAATCTAGAGTGAAGCAAAGTAGAAATGCAAGAAAACCAGTGTGAAAACTAAGAAGTAAGTAGGGCCTAATCAACTGAGAAATGAGACTAGCTCTTTACATGCCCAGCTGAATATGGCATTTAAACCCAAGGACTAAGCTTATCTCATGTTTGCTTTCTACAAGGGGCTGCATATAGGTAACGGTTACCTGCAGAACCCATGTTACAAGTACACAGTCTAGTTCCTCAAGGAGATCGTTGTGCAACGTATGAATGGCGCCAGGTTCACACCTTTTCACGAGAGCGAAGATTTACTGTCAATATTAAATTGACAGCAAATGAACAGGGAAGTGAGAGATGGAAAACGAAAAATGCACGACACAGATTCACACTAACTCCCCTCACGCCAACATATTCTCAGTGTTTCGTGCCATCTTCTGCCAGTTACAGGCATCTGCAGGGACCAACGAACGCTGAGTGGCAATCACTCCTTTGTCACCTCTGTATTGATCACATGCCACGCTGTGCCCTTTACTTCAGCAACTCAGCTCTCAAAGACTCACAGGACACAAGGCCCTTTTCTCTTGAGACGCTTCAGGATTCTGGGAGCTAGCAATGTTACAGGTCATGTCGAGTAATCCTGGACCAACACCAACAAGCTGCTTCTACTCCCCAGTCAGAAGGAATATACAAAAAATTTCTTAGCAGAGAGCTGGCAGGAGTGCACAGGCAGTTGACTTTTATGTCATTTTGATGGTAGAAGATCCTTAGCTTCAAAGAAGATTTCAGAGTTAACAGTACACAGTTACTAAGAACTAACTTAGTTCCAAAGCTTCTCACTGGCTAACTGACATTGTATCTGTGATACAAAGCAGACGCTTAAGAATGGCGAACATATGATCCTACACCTATGCCTGACTAACTGGCAAGTCTTTCCCTGAATCACCTAAGCCAGGTTTTGCTGTTCTAAGACAAAAGTTAAATTCAAAGAGAACAAAGCTTACAGGAAAAAAAAAAAAAAAAAATCCATTATTTAAAAAGAAAAAAAGGGAGGCAGGGAAGAAAGAAGTCCCACAATCACCATTCTGCCTGCCACTCAGGCACCGAAGAGATTTACCCAATGAAATTACTTCTCACACCGATTTCAGGGAAAAAGACCATTAAAATTAGAACACGGTTTAAAAAAAAAAAAAAAGGAATTCCATTATAGCTGTATCCAATCTGTCTGCTATGAAAAAATTCCAAAATGCAGTCTCATTTGATCATGTTATAGTATTTATTAAATTTCATCATTTATGATCACTGTGTCATTAACCCTAACACAAATGTTGACATTTAAAAACACAGAGAGCATACTGATTCTTCAACTATTTAGCTTACATGTACTTTTCAATTGTCATGCAGTGTTCATAATTAGGAGACATTACACATTAACCCTCTCATATTACACTTATTAAGAACTAAACTTTTAGAGGGTAGAAAAATGCCAACATAAATTCATTCTCCGAAACCGCCCGTGAGTGTACTGTCACTGTTTCGTCTGATCGTACACTTAGAGTACTTTCTTCAGTAAATGGATAACTGTAGTCATGTAACAATAGTTATGATGAGGCAATATCATTTCAAGGAAGGAATACAACAAACGAGACCAAAAATTGAAGAGCTGAGATCACGGCATATAAAAATCATTTGCGAACACCACGTAAACGTCAGTTTTCCACTTTCCAGCGGGAAAGAGCATCATAAGTTTTCTCAGGACAGCTGTCAGCAGTGCATGAAACCTGGCTTTCATGTCATGTGCGCTGAGAGACCATCGATGCCACTGAGGAAAAAGGACTGTGTTCATTATCTTTTGGGTCTGTCTATATCATCTATAGCCGAGAGAAGTTTTTGTCTTGCTTTCTTATTGATATGGGATCCCAGGCAAACATTTACCAGGTTGGTCAGCTGCTTTGTTGAATACTCCTGCTCAAAAAAAGAAGATTCAAATTTAGTACACTGATACACATGTGTGTGATCAATGCAGAAAAAGAACAGACATAGATAATCAGGACTCAGTGGGTAATTACTAAGCACTACCAACCAGTGAAAAGCAGTGGAAATTATAATTGAGACATGGAAAACAAACTGGTTACAGAATTGTAATAAGGGAGTAAGAGTAGCTACAGCATGAATTTGAAAGAGGAACCACCAGCATCTTTTTTTATGGCACGTGCATGCATTCATGCTCAGTCACTAGTCGTGTCTGACTCTTTGCGACCCCATGGACTGCAGCCCACCAGGCTCCTCCATCCATGGAATTCTCCAGGCAAGAACACTGGAGTGGGTTGCCATCTCCTTCTCCAGGGGATCTTCCCAAACCAGGGAATGAACCTGCATCTCCTGCACTGTCAGGCAGATTCTTTACCACTGAGCCAGGGAAGCCCTTCATATGGCACATAACATGCTAATGCTTATTATTTTTAAGATCACACACTATGCTTCTTTCTGCGATGGTCTTTGTCATCAAGTTATCAAAATACGCTCACATCTCAAAAATTTATATACATATAATAAAGTGCTACTAAGTAAGTAGCTTCTAGCACTGCACATTTTGCACATTTTAGATAAAAGAAAAAAAAATCTCCAAACACAGAACAACTCTTCTGAGGCATAACAAATGAATAAGGTTAATAACAAAGATCAGAAAATTATTGGTTCTTAAACCCTTGTATCTTACCGGTAGCTAGAAAGTAAAATTGAAGCCACAGTTAACCTGTGAACAGCTCGGGGAGTGGGGGTGCTTTCCACACGTGGAAAACTTGCACACAGTTTATAGCTGGCCCTCCTCATCGGATGTTCCTCCATATTAAGGAATTTAACCAACTGAGGATAATGTAGGTATCCACTATTGAAGAAAACCGCATATAAGTGGACCTGTACAGTTCAAATCCACGTTGTCTGACGCTCAACTATCTAAGTATTTTTTGCTGTTCAAACTGTACAAAGTTCCTGGCTTTCAGATAAGTTGTCAGGATGCGCATGATGAACAGGACTCATCAGAAAGTTCTGCATCTTGATTTGGTTCTGGAGAATTAAGACCAAGAGCTCAGCAAGAGAAAGAGCTGTGTTCTGTTCTATCATCTAACGAAAAAAGAACATGTCTTCACTGGAGACAACATTAAAGACAGTGCAACTTAAAAATCCAGGAAAGAGTTCATTCTAATAATTCAGCAAACTGCTCAGTGTGTGTGTCTGATCTCTAAGAGCACCCGTCAACACCTGGTGAATTCTCTCAAGTGATCACTCAACACTTAGGAAGTACCATCCAGGCACCATACAGGCATTGTGGAAAGAGCTCTAGAAAACAGGGCAATCTTGCTGCAAGGAAAATTTCACTGTATTACAGATATCAGTGAGTAAAGCTCTTCCGAAACACTAAGCTATGACAGCATATTAAAAAGCAGAGACATCACTTTGCTGACAAAAGTCCGTATGGTCAAAGCTGTGGTTTTGCCAGTAGTCACATACGGATGTGAGAGTTGGACCATAATGAAGGCTGAGCACTAAAAAATTGATGCTTTCAAACTGTGGTGCTGGAGAGGACTCTTGAGAGTCCCTTGGACTACAAGGAGATCACACCAGTCAATCCTAAAGGAAATCAGTCCTGAATACCCACTGGAAGGACTGATGCTGAAGCTGAAGCTCCAACACTTTGGCCACCTGATGTGAAGTTCGAACTGACTCACTGGAAAAGACCCTGATGCTGGGAAAGATTTAAGGTAGTAGGAGAAGGGGATGACAGAGGATGAGATGGCTGGATGGCATCACCGACTCAATGGACATGACTTTGAGCAAACTCTGGGAGATAGTGAAGGACTATCTAGCGTGCTGCAGTTCATGGGGTCACAAAGAGTTGAACACAATTCAGAGACTGAACAACAACAATAAAAAACTTTAGTCCAAAAAATAAATAAATATTAACTTTAGTCCACTGTATCAAAAGAAGAAACCCTAAAATGGGCATCTTTCTTACATCAAATAATGGATCTCTATGAATTGGGCTTTTTCTCCTCAGCTGCTGCTGCTAACTTGCTTCAGTCGTGTCCGACTCTGTGAGACCCCATAGATGGCAGCCCACCAGGCTCCACCGTTCCTGGGATTCTCAAAGCAAGAACACTGGAGTGGGTTGCCATTTCCTTCTCCAATGCATGAAAGTGAAAAGTGAAAGTGAAGTCTCTCAGTCGTGTCCGACTCTTCACGACCCCATGGACTGCAGCCCACCAGGCTCCTCCACCCATGGGCTTTTCCAGGCAAGAGTACTGGAGTGGGGTGCCATTGCCTTCTCCTCAACTACTTGTCCCAAATCCCTTCCTCAATACCAACTCCAAAGTGTTAACAGCTTAAGTTATGAAATGGATTCTAGCCACATTCAGCAGTTCATCTGCATCTGATCTAGCTATCTTGTTCCTCAAATGACAGAGGTCAATGAGATGAAAAGGGCTGACATTTCTCAGTTCTGGTGTACTGATCAAAACCACTGAAAAGATGTATGTTTCTATTTTGCTGTCAGAGATCTGAAACTGCCCTGTGGTGGGCACATCAACACAAAATTCAGGTTAATGGTCCAGACTAAACCTCATTTCCTTTTTCTAAAGTGTTGAAACTAGAAAGGATGTGCCTGATAAATATAAATAATTCCTTACTTCCTTATCCAGTCAGATGAAATAAAAACTTACATAACTTTTACCTATGATGTTTATAGCATGTGAGTGCTAGAGTTATTGATGGAATAAGATTCAGTGAAGATTTTAACACTTCCCATATTTTCATTAAATCCATCTTCACATACTGCCTAACTAGACAAATGATATAACAATCATATCAAAAAGCTCCTTGTATTGAGCATTCCCTGGTGATAAATGTTGACTGAACTCTGTCAAAAATTCAGAATCTTAAATAACACTTATTACATGTAGTATTTTTCTCTACATATCTATATACTCACAAAAGAAAAACAATTTTATCTATACTTAAGGTAAAATCTAATGTAGGATGAAGTTAAATTGAGCTATTTAGGTAATAAATATTTGTATATTCAATCATTAGGCTTCACTGGTGGCTCAATGGTAAAGAATCTGCTTGCCAATGCAAGAGAAGTGGGTTTGATCCCTGCGTTGGGAAGATCTCCTGGAGAAGGAAATGGCAACCCACTCCAGTATTCTTGCCTGGAGAATCCCATGGACAGAAGAGCCTGGTGGGCTACAGTCCATGGGGTCACAGAGTTGGACACGACTTAGTAACTAAACAACAAATATCCAGTCATCACTACATGTCAGTATGTTCAGAACATCACTGTTGATGGCTACAAGAAGGTTTAAGTCGTACATCAATTCAGTTCAGTTCAGCTGCTCAGTCATGCCTGACTCTTTGAGAGCCCATGGACTGCAGCACACCAGCCTTCCCTGTCCATCACCAACTCCTGAAGCTTGCTCAAACTCATGTCCGTCGAGTTGGTGATGCCATCCCGGGTGGCGGCAGTGGTAAAGAACCCGCCGCCAATGCAGGAGATGCAAAAGACATGGTTCAATCCCTCGGTCAGAAGATCCTCTGGAGAAGGAAATGGCAATCCACTCCAGTATTCTAATGGCACTCCACTCCAGCTTTCTAAAAGTTATATATAGACTTTAGCTTGAGAATCATTTCAGTGTTCCTGTATTTGTCGTGAAGTTTACCAATTTCAGCTCTTTTCCTACAACACAGTTGCAGGACAAACACAGCTAAAGTTCAGACTCTGTTTTTCCAGATAATTACTGTTACAGTTCACAAAGTCTCAAAAGGATCTGATGAGGCAAAGAGTGTTGCACACACACAATATGAATATGGTAAAGAACTGGCCTAAGTAGTTCATGCTAAAAAAAAAAGTTTGTTTCATCCATATGATTTTGAATTATCTAACATACCACACAAACACAACACAAAAGAGGAGGAATAAAAATTTAATTAACTGCTTCTCAGCTCTCACCCTGTGCTCTTTGATCCAGCGTTCCATGTCATTCTCAGTTAGGTAGTATGCTTTAATGTAGGTTTCCACAAATTCTTTATCCGGAATGGGTCTGATATCAGTTAGCTTTTCAAGTTTCATTAAAAACTGTTGAAAATCCAATTGCATCAAGGCACGACCCTCATTACTACACTTCTTGACGTTGGCGTATCTAAGATACACAATAATAAAAAAGCACGAGGGATGGGATGGCTAGCAAAAGAAACCTTCAGGCACTTATTAAACTTTCCTCTAACCCACATTTGCTGAGATGCTGTAAGAAAAAGAGGACATAAGTGTTGAGCCAGAAGGACTGTGTTGTGTTTGGGCCCTATCACTCAGCAATCATGCTCCTTATCTGGGCCTCAGTTTTCTCATTTGCAAAGCCACGAGATCAAGCAGCTTCTAAGGTTCTTTGCTGTTCTACAGGCCAGAGTTCTGCAAAATCAATTAACATACTCATCTATAAGAAAGTTAAACTGACATTCAAGTTAATCTGGCTGCCAAGAATTATTTATAAAATTAAGCTATGAATATTCTCCAGTAATCTTAGCTTCATCAAACTGTTCAATATAACTACTCAATGCAAAGAAAACAAATGAAATAACTCTCCCATAAACATTCAGCAAACCTAAGAAACAGAAGCATAGAAAGTATATACATATTTCTCATAATAAAACACTTTTATAGACTTATTTCTGAGACCCCACACTACTAAAAAACTGCATGTTCTAAGGTGGACTAGTAATAAGAATATATTTGTTAACCCTAACAGTACAATTTTATTATTCATTGTGTCAGAGTCTCATTCCTTCAATCACACAAAATGTGGAGAATTCAATCTGAGGAGATGAGGTACTTTCCCTAAGAAAATCTGCAAGAAGACTGTTTTATATTATTTAAAGTGATAAAGCTTTTTTTTTTATAGTGTTTGTATTGAAACATATATTTGTCTGTCACTATTCTACTATTGAACAAATTTATTAAGAGTAAACTCCCGTCACGACTGCTGACACAGAGGCATCTTGGGGTTTACAGCATTGCGGACCTCAGCACAAAACGCCAAGGCCGCTGTCAGCTTCTCATTGCCACCTTCCACTTTCTGACACACTCTTTTCTATGACAAGTAAGAACTGAAGAGAAATCAGATGAACGGCAGCATGAAAATTCAACTGATGTGCCATTCTAGATCACTGTGAATGCTCTTTGAAATAGAAGCTTGCCTTCCCGGTATGTTTTAAATGTATTACTAATTCTTACTTGTGTTCCCGATGTTATGGACAGAGTATAAACATGACCTCTGAGTAAGTGGGAAAATTACTTTTGATCTGTAAACTCAACATATGAAAGATTTATATGGTCTACAAGGATATAATAATATTATAAGCACTGATATCGTGGTTTTGAGGACTGACTTTGCCATGAGAAAATTAGGAGATATTAAGCCTTCTCTGCATTTCAAAGACTACGTGAACCTGGACAAGTTACTTAACCTCTGCAGCCTTGATTTTCTGAGGCGAGGCTATCTTTCTGTTGACAAAACAGAGAACAGTACTATCAAAGAGAGTTTATGTTAGGATTTGGTGACAGAATCCTGTGAAGGGCTTGGTCCAATAAATGCCAAATAGTAATCAATGAACAGGATGTATAAAAATCATCAGCATAATTATATTTGATAATAACAGTTTAACTTTCAGATAACCATTAGATGCTACATTCCTCACTCCGACCAGTTGATTCTAAATCATCAGAAAGAAAAAAAGGGACACAGTAGGATTTAACGTCTCTGAATTATTATGAGACTGTCTGCCATTTATCACTATCTCTTATCTGTTCTCTGCATCTGTTGGTGATAATACATAATGTTACTCATATATTATGACTGAAGAATCAGATATGCTTTCATGGAAAACTTACCCTTCCACAATAGTTCTATTAGCCAGGCGTATACAATGTTCCCAAAGTATATTAGACACGGGCAAGGGTATCCGAACTCTCTTAGAAACTTCATTTAACCGCATGTTAAACTGCTCAAATTCCTAAGAAAAATCATAGCCATATGTGAATTCAATTATAATGCTTTCCCATCTTAGAGGCAAAAAAAGACTAAAAGACTCAGAATGAAATCAAGTAAAACAAAAAGAGATAATGCCCAAGATAATTTGGACTTACTGTGAAGTATATGAAATTGACTAATCATGTTGTAATACAGAGTACACTACATTTCCTCTCAAAGGAAGTAAGTGCCATTAACTGATTAAACAATATTCCAATGTTTCTACATCTCAAATTTTCTATGACTGTCAGTATGGATTAAAAAGGCTTAATAACTAATACATCTTTAAAAATATCTTCAAGAGACCCAGATTTTTAAAAAATGTCTTAATGAGCTTTCAACTCAGAGTAAACTATATGTAATTTGTAGCTGTAATCCTTAGACAGCAGTCTGATAAATTATTCTCTTTCCTAAACATTCTTTTAAAGTATCAATAAATGATTACATACTGAAAGATTCAAATCATATAATAGCTGTAAATTTTCAGCACCAAAAAAGCTCTATATTATCTCATTACCTATAGAAAAACTGAACATTTTTATTACTCATCAGTACCTTTTATGATACTACTCTCCTAAAAATAAAAACATATATAATTTAGACAATTCCAACAACATGAAAACAGCAGATGGCTCACCCTTCAATAAATTTATATTTCTGATTTCTTGGGACTATTATCATCTAAATATGTTGATTAACAAAAGTAAATGCCGTTGATTCTTTCTTGACAATACAGTTCAAATAAATTTAACAGTCCTTACAACAGTATTTTTCTCTTTAGTTTCCTCAATAAAGAAGCTATGCAATACTTAACAAGTCAAGACTGACAGTGTGTTCAAATAACACACAGGTTGGAAAAAGTCTAAACTGTTCATCACCAGTGAAGCTACTATTACATGATGGTTGTGTTATCCTTCGCTACTTCCTAGATCACAGTTTTTTTTTGATGATTTATTCTTTGAAAGTTAACAGCTTTTAATTATTTATGAGAAAGAAGTGGGTCTTCAATCCATTAAGCTTACTTTTGAAAATCAAAGTAAATAAGTAATTGCTCTTCCTCTTTTTTCATTTCGTGAATCTAGCAGAACCAGTAGTATTTGCTACCAGATTTATGCTTCACTACAGCAAAAGCTGCTTTAGATTTTAAGTCACAATACATTTTATTAATATTTTAAAGATAAATTTACATGCTTATTGTGTAAAATGCCATTCTACTCCTTGCTAAATACAATCTTCAAGAATGCTTATTGTTAAATGAATAATAAAATTATTTCATTTTACTTATGATCCATTTGGGACAACAAATGCAGACTGCTTTTACCTAAAGGTTTGGACTTGGGAAAGTAACAAAAAGAACAAAATTCAACATAAAAGTTCCCTTATGAGAGAAAGTCTTAAGCTGCTGAAACTTGAGTTCAGGTTAATAATCTGAGTAACACTGGCTCTTTCTTATAATATTTCTTGAAATTAAGATTAATTGAAGCAAGCAGGCAATGGCACCCCACTCCAGTACTTTTGCCTGGAAAATCCCATGGATGGAGGAGCCTGGTGGGCTGCAGTCCATGGGGTCACTAAGGGTCAGACATGACTGAGCGACTTCCCTTTCACTTTTCACTTTCCTGCATTGGAGAAGGAAATGGCAACCTACTCCAGTGTTCTTGCCTGGAGAATCCCAGGGATGGGGGAGCCTGGTGGGCTGCCGTCTATGGGGTCGCACAGAGTCGGGTATGACTGAAGCGACTTAGCAGCAGCAGCCTCTTTCTACTTTTCTGCCCTCTATTCACTGAGGGCAGAAGTCTCTTTTTTATTGCATCTCCTTAAGCATTGTAATTGTTGTCGTTGTTTAGTGCTAAGTTGTGTCCAACTCTTTGCAACCCAATGGACTATAGCCCACCAGGCTCCTCTGTAAATAGGATTCTCCAGGTAAGAATCCTGGAGTGGGTTGCCAATTTCCTCCTCCAGGGGATCTTCCCACCCAGGGAACCCAAGTATTCTGCATTGACAGGTGGATTCTTTACTGCTGAGCCACCTTAAGGAAGCCCAAGTACTATAATTAGCAGGTCATAAAAAACAGAATCAACTTCCCCAAAATAGAACTGTTCAAAAAAGTGTGATTATAAACTACATGTATCTTTTATATTCCAAATTAAAATTCCCAGCTGAAGTCTCCCTGGTGCTCGAGAAATCAAAGTCCTTCCAGGGTGGCAACTATCAAGCATGTGCAGATCTCGTGCTAACACCTGGACACGTTTAACTGATCCTGGCTCCCTTAGTTCCTTGACTCTGAGGACAGTCTCAAAGTCCTCAACCCAGCCCTCCAGAACGGTCCTAGACGCGCTGGGAGCTGGCACCCCAGATGAATCCGGCTGCTATCTCTGCTTTGATCTCTGGGTTTGTTGACTGGTTCTCAAGTATTCCAGGCTATTATTTATGCCTTGGATGAAGCAGGTAAGAATGTTTGTGTAAATGTGATAAATAGGGAGCCAGGAAGGGCCAACTTTTCTTTTCGCTGACAAATATGAAAAGCAACACTTTTCTGAAAGCTGTTTTCATTTTCTCAGTTGCTCTTTCCTCACCTCAGACATGCTCATGGTTCACTGCCTCACTTCCTTCAGGCCTCTCATTATCACTGTGAGTCCTTCTTTGACCACAAGGAAATATATGGTATTCCTCCCCCAACCCACACTCTGCCACTCTCTATCCCTCTTCTGCTGGTTATTCTTTCACAAGACTAGTCACCACCTGACACATTATGTATCTCTTTACTGTTGTCCCTGCTCTAGCATAGAAATACCCTGATGGCACATTAAGCTCCTTAATTCACAACTAACTATATTGCTAGCAGCTAGATCAGTGTTCGACACATGTCAGATGATTTATAAATATCTGTTGATACATAAGTTAAAAAACAAAACTACACTTCTTTTCAGAAAACTTATAACTTTAAGTCATTAAACACAACAGTGTTTGCATGACACATAGCAAAATGAACGTGATTTCTGGGGAAAACCAACTAGAATAGCCAGGAGTATAATCTCTTGCCAATGAATATAAATACAACTAGAGAAAGGTCTTCTTGTCACTACAGCCATGGCTATTGAGATTATGTAATATGAAAGGCAGCCAAGACACATTAATCAAACTCTAGCTCAAAATGGAAAACTTGTGAGCAAAGACAAAATCTACGAAGTATTCTTGGGTCTAAAAGAACACAAAATGTGGAAGGAAATCCAAATCCAACTCAGGAGCTTTAATATCACAAGAACGCTTGAATATGGTAAAAACTATCATAATCTCACGACTTTCGAGTGACTGCAACTACAGGAAGAGCTCCATGCTATAAGCATCTTTAACAAAGGTGTTTCCCAGAATACTTGCCTTTAACAGCGTATCTACATATATGTTGTGCTGTGACATAATTTCTTTTACATCCCATTTCACATTAGCCATCAGCAGCAGCATCTGTTCATAATCAATGGCTTTACCAGCTACGATCCAGTAAATTGGTTTGCGTAGTTCACTGGCCGTTGAGACCGTCTGAAATAAATTTCACAGAAAACCAAACTTTTTCTCAAAGTATCCAATTTATAAAAACTATTTTGCCCCCATTTCTAGTACACATCGTATCTGAAAATAAAACACTATACATTTGGAGATATAAATTATGAAAATACTTTAACTTGTGGGCAAAGATCGTACTCAAAATGTAATTTTGAGACATTCAATATGCTTCAGTCCACTGACAATACAACAGCAAAACTACAGATTTCCAAGGAGATGAGCAAATATTTCTCAAATTCTTCTGCTTTTCTCCATTTCCATTCCCATTCCCACACTGCAACTCAAGATCTGATCATCTCTCACCTGAATAGTCCAAAACTCTTCAAGCTGGTCTCCTGTCTCTAGGTTTGCCATCTAAAGTCCATTCCTCACACCACCCCCAAAGCTCTCTTTGCAAAACACACACCGCACTGTGCTACTCATCACCTCTTTCAAATCCTCCAGCAGCTTCTCAGTACCCTTGGAACAAAGTCCAACTCCCAGCTGGGAGCGCAGGATGTCAGGTAACTTCAGCTTACTCACTCCAGCCATCTTTCTCATCACCATCCCTTTTCCCTTGTCTAAGAATCTGAATCTTCCTCAGCTCCACCATGCCTCTCTCTCACCTGTGGGTCTTCATATAGGCCACTGCCTCAGTTGAAATATACCCCTTATGGGTGATTTGTGTTGTTTTATGGCAGAAACCAATGCAACATTGTAAAGCAATTATCCTCCAATATAAAAAAAAAAAAATTGTAAAATTTTTAAAAATAAAGATTAAATTATATAAACCTACAATGAAAGTATATCAAAAACACAGATTAAAAAATATATATATACTCCTGACTCTTTCTCTTCGGTCCAGTTTAAACATCACTTCCTCAAGACAGCATTTCTCTGCCAATTATACCCGCCCCAACTCTAGTCAAGGTTAAATATCCAGCCACTGTTTCTTTCCCAGAACTATAGTTTATTGTAATAGGTTTTTCCCCTTTATTTTTAATTGAAGGACAATTACAATATTGTGTTGGTTTCTGCCATACATCTGCAAATATCAGCCACAGGTATACATATGTCCCCTCCCTATTGAGTCTCCCTCACACCTTCCACCCCCATCTATCTAGGGGGGTCACAGAGCCCTGGTTTGAGTTCCCTGAGTCATATAGCAAATTCCCATTGGCTATCTATTTTCCATATGTCAGTGTGTAATACAGTTTTAACTGGCTCTCTCATGAGACTAAAAGTTATATGAGGAGTTCAGTAAGTATCTAGTTAATACAGGAATTCATGAATGAATAAACAAATACTCTAATCCAGCTCTCCTGAAGTTGAGACACTGATCATTAGCAAAAAATAAAAAAATAAAATAAACAACATGTGACAGTCTTATCTTGCTCACAGTCCAAAGGATATACCAGACATGTCTGACCTGAGAATAAAACTGCTGAAGAAAGGGTTTTTTGACTGCAGGCATCACAGCATCCAGATGAGGCTGAAGGAACTCAAACTGTTCAGCCAAGAATACCCTAAAGGGAATGAATAACACACCATGTAAACAAAACACAGGATTTAGAGCCTGTCAATATTTCTGTGTAACTAATCTTTAAGATCTCTGACCAAAAGTTTAACAAAATTATTTTCCATTTTAAAGAACGACCATGCATGGCCACTTGACACACTCATTTACAATGCACACAAAAATTAATGCTGAGTTATCTCTGAACGTGAGCTGATATGAAAGAAGCGTGACTTCAAGGGAGCTAAGCTGGTTACCACAAGGTATACAGTTATGGTGCTTTGCATGTAAGATAAGCACACTCACAATGGAAAAGACAGAAAAAAGAATACAATGGTACTTTTTGAAAGGATTTCTTTCAAAGGTCCCATGTAAATTACACACAACAAACCCATGAATTCACAGATTTAATGCCTGGTGCTTTTCAAAAATAACCCAAACATTCATAACATAAAATAAATTGGAACTTGGCTGAAGTATACACATGAACTTCAGGGCAGGAGGCTGATGTGCATGAATGGGAGTCACTCAGCCGGAAGACTGCTGGCAGTCATTCTGTTTTTCCTTACCTTTTGTTACATACACAAAAACTCAAGAGTATTCTGTCTGACTGTGTGATCAGTTGCTCAGTCATGCCCACATGTTACGGAAGAAGTTATACGCTTTAATTTTACTAAAGAACTTGGTGATTTACAAAGGTCAAGGATCGACTACATTTAATACTAAACTGACAGTGTAGCTACAGTTTCTCTAGAGTCATAATTCAATGGAAAAATATCAAGAACTATACTATAACATGGGCTTCCCTGGTGGCTCAGCAGCAAAGAATCCACCTGCCAAAGCATGAGACACAGGTTCGATCACTGGGTTAGGAAGATCCCCTGGAGAAGGAAATGGCAATCCACTCCAGCATTCTTGCCTGGAGAGTCCCCTGGACAGGGGAGCCTGGTGGGCTACAGTCCATGCGGTCACAAAGAGTCCGGACACGACTGAGCGACTGAACGACAGTAGCAGCATACTCTAACTTGTTTCTCTGAAGTCTCACTTAAAGCAAGGATCATGCTGCCAAAGAACAAACCTTACAAGATTTCCCTTCTTCCATTTAGACACCTAAAAATCAACTGTGCCATTTTAAAAATTGACTGGCACTCTATCTTAGGACATATTTCTCAGAAATACTGAATAATTTAAGTAATATAGACTACGTTCTTACTTTGATCATCTTTCTTGAATATTTAATGGCAAAGCAACTGTTTTTAAGAACTTACAAGGATTCTGTGGCGACCACTCTTTCCGCCAACCCATACAGTGTGTCCCCGGAGGCCAAAACCACTAGGTGGCTCAGGTGAGGACTCGGCACCTTCTCCTTCCTCTCTTCTGCTGCTGTGAGCGGGGCGGCGCCATCAGCCGAAACCTCCTGAAAAGACAGCACGCGCACACAGCCTGGAACGGCAACTCTAACAGCAATAGACCGCATGGCGTTACAAAACTGGAACTACAATTAAAATGCTCTCGGGCATACGTTAATTACACTTGATTTCAGTTCTCCCCCCCTCCCCTTTTATAGTTCCTAACTACTAGAACTTTCCTTTTTATACTAAAGGAAAATGACCCAACTCCATATACTATTTTTCTAAACGTGGTCAAACAAGAAACCCTTACAAAGGGACAAATATTTCATAGAGACAATAGTGAGAAGTCTTTCAAGAACTTGTAAATGTTGAAAAAGAGACTGCCCCACCAGGATCAAGCTGTTAAAATCCAAAAAAACTGTGGTGTGATCAACCCTTTCACATTGAAGTTTTAACCAAGGTAACCTTGGTGTATTCCCAAGATGGTAGGACTAAAATGTAGTTCTAAACTGAAATAGAATCAACTGTATTATATATGTCTACACATAGACTACTGATCTGCAGGAAGATGACAGATGGAAATAAAAGAAACGGATGTCCAAAGAGATGAGTGGGCTGAGCCTTAAAAGATCCTTGAAGAAAATTATAGCACAAAAATTGAATATAAACAAAGCTAGAAGTGTACAAAATGTAAATCTAGATTACTTTTTAAATCAATTTTATAATTACAAATCTCTTAACATTTGCCTTATGGAAAAAAGGAGACATCAAATGCATAGAACTCTGGGAGCGTAACAGGTTTGTAAATTTAGCAAAATGGAAATAATACATTATAAAACCTTTCAAGTTAGATAATGGTTTTATTCTTTAGTTTTTTTTTTTATAGCCTGTCTTCTACTAAAGGTACTGTCACTCTTCAATCTATAATTACTCAATTAGCATTTAAAAGTTATTTTGTGAACAACTGTGTTTTCTCTCAGGACGATCAGGATAAGGGAACCATGCAAGTTAATCAGTGTCATGGCTCCATTATTTATTTCCTTCTACTAAAAAGGAACAAAAATCACCCCACTACTGTCAAAAAAAAAAAACAAATAAATCACAAAATTTCATACTGTTTCATACCAATTGGCTGCCTAGGCTATTATATTTAATAATTTAATTCTGGTGGCTATTTAATCACCACCTACCTGAGTGTCCAAGTAAAAAGCCTTAGAATCACTCTTGACCCCCCTTCCTTCTCACCTTCATCATGCCTAAACAGACAACTCTCTTGTCTGTTTCTTTCTCATGTCATTACGTCATCAGGATCAGGCCCCACAACATTCCTGACCGGACCCATTCTAAAAGTCCCCTAGTAGTCCCTCTAGCTTCTCCTGTTTCTACTCCACTTTCCACACTGGTTTATTTTTCAATAATACCTAGGTGATTTTTCTAAAATGGACATGTGATCACACCAGTCTGAAATTTAAAAATCTCAACTGACAATCCCTTCCTCATGGAGAAAAAGCCTAAACTTTGTTGCCATGACATCACTCCTTTACCACCTTGCCAGTCTCGTTTCCAGATGATCTCTGCACCCCTAAGATCTGGTCACACTGGACTGCTTGTTACACCTGCCTTACTGACGCTCTTGTCTTAGAGCTCTTTTCTCCTTGTCTTCCTAGCTCTTATTTCACTTTTTAAGTGTGAACTCATATTCACCTCCTTCCTGTAAATTTCTCACTCTCCCAAGAAATGTACTTGTGTTACCATTATCTACATGCATGCCCGTATGTGGCGTACAGCACAGTCCGTCAGTGGCTGTTCTCCCTTACAGCGTTGTGAGTTCCTGAGGCAGGGACCAATTTCGCCCTCTCTGTACCTTAAATTCGTGGCATGCCTCTTGGCATGAGCAGACCCTCCTCAGTTTCACTGATGGAGAGGATGGTAAGAACCTTCTCTTACTCTATTATTCTCTTTCAAGCCCATTCATTCCCACTAGGCATTTGTCTGCTTCACTGCACAAAGAAGGAGTTAGCCAAGTACCCACTGGCCTCCTTAGGGCCAAGTCCAAGAGTCAACTCTGAATATCCATCTCTGAATATTCCTCCTGACCTTTGAACCCAGCAGTGCTCCAGTTTTTATTCCTGACACTTCTCTAACTGACATTCTACTCCCTATACAATTTCATCCAGTCTCACAGAGTTAAAATGCCATCCACATGCCAACAGCTCAAAATTTAAGCCCTGACTGGTCCCTCATCTTTAGCGGATTTAACATATCTGAAACTGAACTTCTGATGTCATCCTAAAACGTGCAGCTCTTTTAGCCTTATCCACCCACTAATGGGACAGGCTCCCGAAGTCAGCTTCCATCCTTGACTCCTCTCAGTGTCAAACTCCTCTTGTAATCCATCAACAAATCTTGATGGGTCTACCTTCAAAACAGACCCATCTGGGGAAATATGCTCAAGAAGAGCACGAAAGTCACCAAAATGTCAACATGATGTAAGCAAATGGTATGTGCGTACTGCGCACTTAAACAGAAAAGCTTCTAAACAGGACCCTGGTTTCAGCTCATACCAGGAGAGTAAGGAAAGGATATACAGCCTTTTGAAGACTTTAAGAAATGAAACCGTCATCTTTATTCTCACAGTGAAAGTTACATTTATAGCTTTTTCTGCCACTAATGTACTAACGCAAAGAAAATTCATATTTATGGACTTTTCTGGATCAATTTAGAATACATTTTTTCACATCAAAGATCCAAAGTTGGCCAAAGGTCTTAAAGCAAACAATTTAGCATCACCAGGTAGATAACTAAAAATTCACATTTCTGATACCACCACCACCTACGGCAGCCCTCTTTCCTACTTGTTCACTATTAGACCATCTTTTTTTAGACTTTTATTTGATGTGTCTAACAAATTTTCTTAGTTTACAGTGAATTTACATGATAAGCAGTTTCAGGTGGCATTTTAAAGAATAAGATGATGTGATTCTGCCTTTTACAGCTTGAAGACAAGCAAAACTTAAAAATATATACGGAGAAAATTACCCAAAAAGTGCTTATTAAAGTTTTAAGGAATACACAGGAGAAATGTGAGGAAAAAATACTACTTCCATCCAGTGGTTTCAGATTGATTAGGCTATAATTTGTTTTAATAGACAAGAAATATATTGAATAGCAAGAAACCAATTAATGTTCTCTGCCAGTGTAGATACAAATTAATGAAGATGATTTATATACCAGCTTATGGAAACCTGAGATCAAGGTCTAGTAAATGACAAATATATTTTTTAAAATAATAAAACAATGCTTATCAGTATGAATAACAATTTAACATGTAAATCATTGGAAACTAATGGGAATTTTTAGAAAAACTTCTGGTGTACTGCTATAGAGTCTTATCCAACAGAGGAGTCAGGATTCAGGAGAGACTCTGTCAAAGGTCAGTGAAGGGGAATGACAGCCTGCATGGGCTTCTGGACCAAGGTGCAGTCTTTGATTTAAGAGATGGGAAGAATAAGGTCTTAAAAAAAGATATCTTTAGGGACCTCCCCAGTGGTTGAGAATCCGCCTGCCAATGCAGGGGACACGGGTTTGATTCCTGGTTTGGGAAGATCCCACGTGACACAACCACAGAAGCCCATGAGCCTAGAGCCTGTGCTCTGCGATAAGAGAAGACACTGCAATGAGAAGCCCACACACCACAGAGAAGAGCAGCCCCGCTGGGCCGCAAGCAGAGAAGCCCGTGCACAGCAATAAAGACCCAGAGTGCAGCCAAAAACAAACAAATAAATATCTTTAAAAGACAAGGTACCAAAGGAAAAATCTATTTATTAGGGAGGGGTTTGTCTCTGGTTTTAAAAAAAATGCATTCATAAAATTGACTATTACACCAATTTAGGAAAAAACGTCTCCAGTGCATCAAGAACTGGTCTGACAGATGCTACAGATACACTGTTATCAGTAGATGGGTGACCGCTTGTCTAAAGAACAGCTAGTTGGCCACTGTTTACTGGATCACGCGATTCATTACACACTGTATGACAGCATTAAATCCACCCCTCAAGGCTCAGATCTGGAACTGTGGCTTGACAATCATTAGCTAGTAACTAGCAGAGCTACCCGAGAGCCACCAGCGTGAATGACTCTAGTGGTATATTTTGGCCCATCTATCATCAGGCATTCAGCCAGAGACAAGAAATAATTCAGCTGTAGGCTAAGATTTGGAAAACAAGATCTTCAGGTCAAGGTTATACTCAGTGTCAAACAAGGAGAAGCAAAATCGAAACGGATAAATGCCAATGGGGCTGAAAGTCAATGATGGATTTTACACAAAACCAAAAAAAAAGAAATTGATGACTGTGTCAAACAAGCTTTGACTCTGCAAATGAAGACCAGGATTAAGTGGACAACAAGACCAAGATAACAAGCCAGGTTAATCCAGGTGACACCAAACTCAAGGATTCAAGTTTATTCATTTACTTTATATACATATATTGAAGAGATGCTGTATACAAAAGTAAGTGCTATGAATATGAATGTGTATTTTAAAAATAAGTGCTGGGCAAAAAGATCTCCAAATGTAAAGGGGAGTGGATGAGACAGATACAGGTTATTTCCTCTGCATAAATAGTGCTCACACGAAATATCCACACATGGCTCTCTCATTTTATTCATATCTCTGTCTGAAGAGCACTGTCCCATCACCCTGCTTCATTTTCTTCTTGGCACTTATCAGGACCTGCCACTCTTACATATTTATCTGTCTCGCTGCCCCAGTAAAATGCAAGTTTCAAGAAGATGAGAATTACCTCTGTGTACTGATGACCTTTCCACTATTACAGTAATGCATGATATATAATAATTATTCCAAATAAGTACTGCTTAAAAGTATGAATGATTACAAAAACTTCAATAAGAAGTATGCTCATAATATAGAGCTTATGCAAAAGTGATTGCTTATTTGGGTAAGTGAAGGAATAAAGATGAAAATTCATGGATGCAGAGAAAAGCACTGAAGAACACACGTCTCTGGCTACAGTGACCAAGCATAAGAAAAAAAATTTTTTCTTATATTAAATGCTTATATTGGCTTAAATACTATAGAGCATCATTCCCAGTTTTGCTAACACAGCATTTTAAAACATGCATTTCATCACACGACAGTTAAGAATCAGGACTCCCTACTACATAGCCAATTAAACTCAAACGTCTCAAATGTTTAAGACATTTACAAAGTGGTCCTTAAACAATCTTTGCAACACAACTCTCTGTCATAAACAGATGCCCCATCACAAAAACCTGTCAGTTTGGGCTGGGCTTGCTCCCACCACCAGGCCCTTGCTCAGCCTCGGAACCTTAATGTGAATACCATTCCTTCTCCTTTTCCTCACTAACCCCATGCCTGCTCTTCAAAGTCGAGCATCCTCCTCTAGTCATTCTCAGACATTAATTCTGAAGATAAACCTTTCTTCTCTTTGAACTTGCACTGCACACAGAACCAGTATCATATTCTTTGGGTATACTAGCTTTGTCTCTCCATCTGGCTATAAGAAACCTCCATCTCACTTCCTACAGGCAATTAGTGGACTAGGAACAATTAGTGGACTAGGAATTAACATATGTATAGAAATACATTTACATGTAGTTGATTAGATGGCCAATTTCTATCTTAAATAACCCAAAAGAATGGATTCCAATTGATTACTTACCAGATCAATGAGGCTTTCTTGTATCCTGTTTAGAGTTGTTCTTAGTCTACTACTACTAAGACCTAGTCCTGTTGATTCCAACTGAAAAAGACAACGAAAAGCACGTTAAATCACTTTGGAGAGAACCCTGCAAATGTTTTAACTTCAAAGTATTGAAAAGTATGTGTTGAGTTTTTACTCAAATTCTTAGTGTTCAGAGGGTTTCCAAACACCAAATTACCAAAATACCAGGGAAAGAAGTCAAATCTTCACCCTCAAGGGAACAAGAGAGCTACTGACACATGTGCCACACTAACATCAATCAATCTAATGAATTATCAGGAGAGAATTCACCAGAATTTCTTTCCCACAGATTACTACTTTCAACTGCAAAGCCTAAAGATTTTCATATACTTAAAGAACCCAAGGATGGGAAAGGTCACACAGACACAGAAAAAACAAAACAGAAATGATACATATTTTCAGTATCAAGAATGAGAGTATGGATAACACTACAGATTCAACATTAAAAGGATAATAAGAGAATTTTATGAATAATTTTATGCCAATAAATTTACCAAACCAGATAAAATGGACAAACTCCTTGACAAACTCATAAAAACTGACCTTAGAAGAAACAAATATTTAGCAGTAATTGTCAAATTTAATAAAAGCCTTCAAAAAGTACTAACCCTACATAGACTCTCAGAAAATATAAAAAAGAATGTTTCCCAATTGTTTTATGAGACTAATATTACACTGATTTCTAAGCCAAAGATATCACAGAAAACCTAACTACAGACTCATAAACTTTATGGACACAATTTTTTTTTTTTAATTCTTAAGAAAATATTGAGGAAAGAGAAGGGATGAGACAGAGGATGAGATGGATGGATGGCATCAGCAACTCAATGGACATGAGTTTGAGCAAATTCCAGAAGACAGTAAAGAACAGGGAAGCCTGGCATGCTACGGTCCATGAAATTGCAAAGAGCTGGACACGACTTAACAAACAACAACAACAAGAAAATATTACCAAATTCCTTCATGACCAAGTGGTGTTTGTCTTGGGAATACAAGACTGGTTTAATAGCCTAAAATACTACTTTGAAATTAACCATCATAATTCATCATATTAATATATTTCTTTAGGAAAGAAAGTTATGACTGCTTAAATAGATTCAGAAACTTTATCCTTTCATGATAACATGAATTTATCCTTTCATGACTAAATTTATCCTTTCATAATAACAATTCAGAAAACCAGTAACAGAAGAGAATTTTGTCAACATGATCATAGGACTCTATAAAATAGCTAGCATCATAATCAATGGTGAAAGGCTCAACACTTTCTATCCTGGAGAGATGAGCGAGGAGGGAACAGGACATCAACTCACACCACTTTTATTTTACGTTGTGCTGGAGGTCAAGTTTTTGTAATTTTTCTCCAGCATACAGATATATATGCTGTATGAGGCCTACAGACTAAAAAATACAAGGCAAATAGACTGGAAAAGAAGAGGTAAAGCTGAATATCAGATACTTCCCTTTAAGCGCTGATTTAACTCCACTCCACGAATTTTGGTATGCTGTATTTTCATTATCATTCACTTTGAAATAGTTTCTAGTTTCTCTAGTGGTTTCTTATTTAACCCAATCTTTATTTAAGTGTGTGTTAATTTTTAAATATTTCAGTTTTCCCAATTTATTGTTATTTCTTTCTAATTTAATTATATTGACATCAGAAAATATATCCTATATGATTTCTATGGTTTTTAAACTCATTAGAATATGTTTCATGGCCCAGAAATATGGTCTATCCGGACAAATGTTCAAGCCAGAACAGAACTGTTTTAACCAATATGATAGTCACAAGTCACATGTGGGCAATTTAAATATAAACCAGCTAAAATCAAGTACAGTGAAAAATCCAGTCCCCAATCATACCAGTCACGTTTAAGTGCTCAAAAGACACTGTGGCTTTTGGTTACCATATTGGGTAGTACAAATATAGAACATTTCCATTATTGCAAAACTTCTCTTGGACAGCACTGCTCTAGAGGCACAGTCTAAGAAGATACAGTAAAGCTCATTTAGAAGACTACAAGATGCTAACAATTAGCTAAAACTGCAGAATGGCTTTCTTTAATATTTATTGAGCATTGTGTAATGAATTAGTACCTATTTTATAGTGACATGAATTCTGCAGCAACTTAAGTCTCTGATTATGTTAGTATTCTAATTTTGCAGAGTTAAGAACACAGCAAATTCAGATCCTATATTAAAAGATTATGTCTTTGATATACTTGTGATCACAGTGAGAATGAGTATTTTGTATGATGAATATAGTCATCCATTAAAACTCACAAGTTTTTGAAAAGGTACAAAATATTGTATGTGAAAAATTAGTATTAGGATATGTTCATAAAATCCAATGCTATGCTTTTATTAAAAAAAAAAAATCTGTCAAAAACCTAGGAATTTCCAAATATCAGATCAGTTACCTGCTTAATACTGTGCTGTTCTTCTTAGGAGTAGAAAAAGATAAAATTCAACAAGAGCTTTGTAAGCACATAAAGGAGGTACAAGAAATATTAATTCTATGGCAGGCAGATGGTTCAGTTCAAAGATTTTAATATTATTTTAAAAAATATTTGTCATTATCTTCTGACGGGACAGTGCCTGCTATGGTTGTTAGCCAATATTTAAAATGTTTCATTTATTGTAATAAATATACACCAAGACAGATTTAAACAAAGCAACTGCACATTTTCACTGCCAAAATACATCAAAGTTAGAAAGAGATGCTGTACTTTTTCTGCCAAAAATGTGAATAATATACAATATGTCTATTATATCAAAGCTTAAAACTAATATATTTTAAACAAGGCAACTGGGCACACAAAAAGCTGGTTATCAATAATTCTGTTGCATTTTGGATGGATAATTTTCAAAATAATGTCATTTGTGTATTTTATACAGAGAGAATGAACTTTACATTTACAAAAACAAATTTTAAAAGAAACAGTCTCCTCCCCCAAAAGACTGACTTACTGAATCATTCCGACCAAAAAAGGTATATATTGCATACAAGTAATAATCAAAGAGCTGAGACATGAAATGGATAACATCAAAAGCAATTGGCTTAAGAATGTTCATCATCTGCATATATTTACCTGAAAAGAAAAAAAAATAATAAATAGCACAAAATTAAAATCTGTTAGTCTCCAATTAAGAAACCATAAAAATACTTTACCAAAATATTTTTAATGAAATATTACATTCCTGAGTCATACTGGCCATGCCTCAAGTACTCAACATTTATTTGTAGCTCATTTATTTGTAGTTAATTACTACTATACTGAACAGCGCTGATATAGAAGAGTTATACCATCTTGGAAAGTACTACAGGATGGCACTGATTAAAAAAAAAAATACCTATAAAAACTTCTCATGTCATTATATTTTACTGTTTGTCTTACATTTATGGAACTCCTGAACTCTTCTACAATGACACTGTATACAAAGCCAACATAGCTCCTCATCTCTTGGAGATTCCATTTAAAACAAGTTCTTCAAAAATGTTTAGGTGTAATAAGACAAAAGACAACGTATTCTGAGAAAAAGTGGGGTTCTTTTCATAAGCATATTATACACATGTAGCAAAAGTAAAAAACAAACAAACAAGAAGAAAATGTGGAAGACACTCCCCGTTCCCCCGGATCCTAGCCCTGTGAAATCTGCCGTCGGAGGCCAAGAACATTTCTTTATCACCACATCAGAGCTCAACAGTCTCAAAGTGCCAAGAACACGTCCTCCTCATTCCTTCCTTTGGGAGATGCCAGTGTTCCTTTCTTTTTCCTCTACACGTATGATACAGTTACATAAAAACATTTAAAACCCCAAATTTCTGCATTTATAAACTTGTTCATGTGTTTGAAAGGTGCATGGGAGATGGGCTGAATCAAATAACACCCAATAATGAGTACTGAATTGTGTTTTTTAAAGGAAATAACAGGGAAAGAAGCAGATCTATAAAAAATGCTTTTCTGCACAAGTTGTTAAAACAGGCTATTTGCTTTATTTCCAAATGAGCATTCAGGAGCCATCTCTACTTTATGGAACTGCTATGCATTTTAACCTGGTACTATTGAGGACACCAGAATTTAAGAGAAAACACATTAACTGCAGCAGAAAAAAAAAGATAAATTTACTCTAATGGAAATATCTACATCATTTCTTTATTATCTAAGAACTCAGTATATCTGTCTTAATTTACACGAGAAATGAGTTTAAATAATGACGGTCAGAAAGACAAGCACACACACATATCAGAGTAAAAAAAAAACCATCAATTTAGATTCTATTCTTACTCCTGTTTACAAGTCTTTTGTTTCAGAATTATTTTTTGTAATAATTTCACATAATCGAGATTTTTTTTTAAATCTCAATTGAAAAATATTTTGAAAATACACTCATAGAATATTCTGGATCACTATGAAGACATTTCATCGACTGCAAACACATCGCTATTTAAACTGCAACTATTTACCCATTAAATAATGTGATACTGTAAAGAAAAAAAAATGAAAAAGTAGATAATATTACTTTAGTCTGTAAAAGAACATTTCTAGAAGGTGAATAGTAGACAACATCTGGATTGACACATATCCAGAATACAAAGCTCCTCTCCATTCCTAATAAGATTAAACATTCTTCATATTAGTCATCTTAAGAAAGGATATAAAAATGAATTAATAGGTAAAAGCTATTTTAAATATGCATTCAGAAAAAAAAAAAAAAAACCAAACACCAGATGATCCCAACTGGTCTAAAAAAAAAGGAAACATAATCATTCAGTACATTCAACAAACACTTTTTGAAAGCTTACTATGTTCACGGTCTTGTGTTAAGACACAAGAAACTACACAGAGTCCCTGTTCTCTCACAGAGCCCCTTCCATGACTTCACAGGGTCAGACACGGAAGGCAGTCACTGATAAGCAGGCTGCCAGTATACTAACATAGAGAAGAGTAAGAAATCGGTCTTTCCAGTTCTACAGGGTCGAGTAGGCCTTTGGAGGCCTGAGGGAATTTATGCACTCCCTCAGTATTATTGAACTAAAAAAGAATTTTACAATCATTTAAATTCCTATGAAGAGAAGTGGCTGAGAAAGTAAAGGCAGGTACGTATGCTCACCAGAAAATGATAAATCTCAAAACGTTCCTAGACCAGGGGTTGGCAAACCTTTCCTGTAGAGGACCAAAGACTAGATAGCTTAGGCTTTGTATGTCATTCAGTCTCTGGAGCAGATACTCAGCTCTGCTAGTCTTGGTTTCAACTATTCAACTCTCCCCTCATAGCACACAAGCAGCCATGGACGACATGTGAACAAATGAGCATGGGTGTATTCCAATAAAACTTTATTTACAAGAACAGGTAGTCAGACTGATTTGGCCTGCAGGCTACAGTTTCCCAATCCCTGTCTGTACTAGATGACAGAGAGTAGATGGGAGCAAGACGACGGACAAAGAGAACCACAAAGGATGTGGAAGCTGTCTGGTAAGACGTGACTGCTTAGAAGCAACAGGTACTGCAAAGGAACAGGCACAAGACATGGGGCTGAGAAAGCATGGACGGACTGAAGGTCTACATATGGAACAAAGTACCTGTCCACACGCCCCAGTTACTGTTCCTCATCAGCAGTTACAGTACTGTAGCCTCCCCTCCCCTTATCTGCAGTTTCAGTTACCCACAGTCAACCTCACTCCTAGAACAGTAAATAGAAAATTCTGGGAATAAACAAGTCATAACTTTTAAGTCGAGTGTTGCTCTGAGCAGCATGCTGAAATCTCACGCTGTCTGGCACCATCCCTTTGACCAGCACATTCTGCCTGCTAGTCACTTAGTAGCCATCTCAGTTATCAGATCAGCTGTTGTGGTATCTCTGTGCCTGTGTTTAAGGAATCCTGATTTTACTTTATAATGGCCCCCAAATGCAAGAGAAGTGATGCTGGCAATTCGGATCTGCCAAAGAGAAGCTGTACAGTACTTCCTTTGAGTGAAAAGGTGGATGTTCACAACTTAATAATGAAAGAAAAAAAAATCATATGCTGAGGATGCTAAGATCTGTAGTAAGATTGAATCTTCTGTGAAACCATGAAGAAGGAAAAAGAAATTTGTGCTAGTTTTCTTTGTCACACCTTGGACTGCAAAAGTTTCAACCAAAGCAATAAGTGCTTAGCTAAGATGGTAAAGGCACTGAATCTGTACAGTAAGGTACTGTGTGAGAAAGACTACATTTATATAACATTTATTATAGCACATGTTATAATTTTTCTATTTTATTATTAGTATGGCTTGTTAATCTTTTCCTGTGCCTAGCCTAATTTATAAACTTTTTACCACAGGTATGTATACAGAAGAAAAAACATCAACTATATAGTGTTTGCCATGACCTATGGTTTTAGGCATCTACTGGGGATCTTTGAACATATTTCAACACATAAGGGGGGACTACTGTATAGGCTGCCAGAATTTCCCAGACAAAAGCAAAATTAAGCCCCCTAGGAGTTCTTTCTAAAAGAAGTAAAGAATAAACAACACCCCTCCACCCCCAACACTGGCAAATACACTTAATTGAACAAACTTAAAAAAGGAAAAGAAAAGCTAAGGTTTCTAGTGTGGCTATTAGCACCACAGATTAAAATCTTTCTCATTCTGGGAATCTGGAGATCTGTCCCCATAATGTAAAGTGAGTGAGTGAGTGAGTGAAGTCGCTCAGTTGTGTCCAACTCTTTGCGACCCCGTGGACTATAGTCCACCAGGCTCCTCTGTCCATGGGATTCTCCAGGCAAGAATACTGGAGTGGGCTGCCATCCACCCAGACCTGCCCTACTCTATACAAAGTTCCCAGTTAGAATACCTACTAAGGAGAAAGAGCCAGCTCCAACACAGTTCTAATTACTCAGCAGTGGACACCCACAATGGCTATCCAGGCCTTCTATTTTAGGGATAAAAAATCGAAAGTCACCAGGCTCATGAGGAAAATTCAGAATGACAGTAAAAAGAAAAGCTGATGCTAGAGAAAATAAAACAACTAAAGCTAAAGAAGAGGAAATACAGTAATCATGTAAAGCCCTGTAATAGGCAAACATGGCAGGAAGAAAAAGAGTATAGAAGGGTTCTTAAGTATTTAAAGTTATTAAAAATGTGATTTTTTAAAAAAATTAAAGAAATGGGAAAAGGAAGTCTACCAGAAGGTATAGCAAAAAGACAAGAATACAGAAAAATATTGATATTAGAGAAATATGAGAGACGTAAAGGGCCAACTAGAGAGACTGAACACTTGAGTGAGGGGAAATCCAAGAAAAAGAGATTAAAGAAAATGGGGAGGCAGAAATCAAAGAAAAAGTCACAGTTGAGAAACACATGAACCATTAGACTGAAAGGGCAACAAACTACCCAACACACTTAATGAAAAAGAACTCACAGAGACACCAGAGAGGATTCTGAAACATCAGGGGGAAAAACCATAAAAGCTTTCAGACAGAAGAAATTTACCTGCAATAAAATGAATAATAGAACACCAGACATTTCAACTTTCTAAGGAAAAGTTAATTCTCAGTCGACAATTCTATACACAACTAAACTGTCATTCCATGAAGAGCAGAATAAAGACATATTTAGACTGACAAGGATTCAAAACATTTACTTAACACCCTTTTCTGAGAAATTACAATTAGTAGAAAGACAATCAGAAACAAATCAAGAAATTGCCTCCATACTATTGAGAGGGCGCAGTAGGTGGGTGGGAGACATTTGCTTTTTACCACAGGTTCTTCTTTACTAATTAATGCGTTACTGCGAGGGCTTCCCCGGTGGCTCAGTGGTAAAGAACCTGCCTGCAGTGCAGGAGATGCGGGTTTGATCCCTGGGTTGGGAAGATCCCCTGGAGCAGGGCATAGCGGCCCACTCCAGTACTCTTGCCTGGAGAATCCCATGGACAGAGCAGCTTGGCGGGCTACAGTCCATGGGGTCACAAAGAGTCGGACACGACTGAGCATGCACGTATACACGCACTGTTACTGTGAGAGGAGCCACCTTGATAAAAATACAGAAGCATGGTTCCGAAGTTAGTCAGCTGAGCTGAGAAAATGTGGTCTGTAGTTCAGATACACGGCACCCTCTCTTCCTCTCCAGAGTTCCCAACAGAAGCACAGAGGCAGCATGCTTTAGGAACCCAGAGGAAAGTTACCTAATAGGTACCCCAGATAACCAAGAAAGATGTCTCCCAAATTACAAATTTCATGAAGTTCCTACTCCTGCCTCCAACCTCTTACTATCACCGTGCTGACCTCTGTCCAGGAACTGACACTCCTGACATCCTGCACTAGGGCTATGAAGCATGGAAGTCAAGAGCTTACTGGCTCTAGGATCAGACAACCTGTGTGACATATAAGGCATGTTATTTATCACCAGGCTTCAATTAACTGTATATTAAAAAGGTACTCTGAAGAACTCATGAGAAAATGCTTGTCAAATGTTTACATAGCGTATAATAAGAGAGCAAAATGTCTTAGCTACCTCTGCTAAATAAAATAAATATACTCATGAGGAAGGCAAAATGGGAGACATATATATATTTAGGGTATTACATGAAGAGAATCTAACCTAATCTGCAGATGAGGAAAAGCTTCACAGGGGAAGCACTGTTTAAACTCTCTCACCCTTTGCAGCAACATGGATGGGTCTAGAGATGATCATTCTAAGTCAAGTCAGACAGAGAAAGACAAAAATCACATGATATCACTTATATGTGGAATCTAAAAAATGATACAAATGAACTAATTTACAAAACAGAAACAGACTCACAGACATAGAAAACAAACTTATTGTTACCAAAGGGTAAGACAGAGAATAAATTGGGAATTTGGGTTTAATGGAAACACACTATTATATATAAAATAAACAACAAGGACCCACTGTACAGCACTGGGAACTATATGGAAAACAATCTGAAAAAGAAATATATACATATATATGTATGTGCATATGTGTGCTATATATATGTATATGAAACTGAATCATTTCCTGTATATCTGAAACACTGTAAATCAACTATACTTAAATTTTTTTAAAAAGCAAAAAACAAAAACCCTCTCACCCTAAATCTAGACCCTGAGTCCTGTATACTCAAGGGAAAGAGGCACACAGAGGGGCTGGAGAAGAAACCAAGCAGCAGCGTGGACAAGGACTACAACCCAGAGGAACAAGACTGGGCCTGCCTTACGAGCTCATTGTAGGGAATGCAGAGAGAGGAGTGTGAGGACCACAGGGAAGGGGGCCTGGGGGATTTAGTCAGTGAGACACAGCCCCTGTGCAGAGAAGTGAATGCGAGGTAAAAAGAAAAAAAAATGCTGAAAGTGTGCGTGTGTGTGTTAAAAAATTAAAGAGTTCTCAGCGTAAAATTCATTGAGTAGCTACGGAAGCAAAAAGCATTTGGCTGGGTGCTCTATATGCTGCAAAGATGGCAAACTTTCTTCTTCTTGTATAGGAGCTAACAATCTGATGGGGCAAAAGCAAGAACAGGATCTGAGCTGGAAGGATGTTTGTTATCCTTCTAACAGTGCACTGAGTTGAGAGATCCTCAGTGGGTATAAATAGCACATATAGGCCAACTGGAAATGCTACAAATGAGAAAGGTGAATTGGAGGTCAGGGCTTTGTTTCTACCTTGGGGTATTTTAATTTTTAACCATTTTCACACATTACTTTTTCAATTTAAAACACTGTGATAAAATGAAAATATCAATGTCCCACTTATAAGAATGTACCAGTGAAAGAGATTTCTTCCCTCCGAAGTCTGTGTTTGCTCCGTCATATACACTGCCACTCAGCCACGGTCTGACTAAACGTCCCTTGTGTGCATATCCCGGTAATGTTAAATCCTGTGCATGGGTTGGTGTGTATTCTTTCCAGCTGCTAAGGTAATAATTTTGTTGTAAGGTCTGCAGGTTTTATAAGCATAGGTTTTGGCACCCTATCCTCTGCCCCTCAGACTTAACCATAGCTGCTCACATGAGAGTTGCCTCCAGTAGAGAAAATGGTGGATAACAAGGCTACTTCAGTGATGAGACATACACCTTAAAATTTCTCTGCCTCTGTCTGCAAGAAATTCTCAGCCTGACAGGATTTTCTCTTTTCACAAGCAAGCATTCTGGTTGGTCCCCTGTACTTGTGAAAGATTCCAAGCCTTTCTAATAGATTTAGGTACCACCTGTGTGTGTGTGTGTGTGTGTGTGTGTGTGTGTGTGTGTGTGTGTAGGACTGGGGAGCCCCGTTACACTCTTTTTGTCTAATCTCTCCTAAATATCTGCCAAATAAACACTACTTAAAAAGGACACTTTGTATACGCCTTTAATGTTCTCAAATGTGCTTTCCAACCACTGAGAATGAGTTCCTTCATCTTCCCAGGCACCAAAAATTAATCTAGCTTATTTACACAACTGGACTGGCTTTGTAAGAAGAGACATTAGCTTTGCCAGTATTACCTTCAAGTATTTCTATGCAATAATAACAGGGGATGGAGTACTGTTATTTACTAGTCGGAGACCCCCCAGTGAGTGGTTCCCTTAAAGTTCTACTTTATGCTGCTGCTGCTGCTGCGAAGTCGCTTCAGTCGTGTCCGACTCTGTGTGAACCCATAGATGGCAGCCCACCAGGCTCCCCCATCCCTGGGATTCTCCAGGCAAGAACACTGGACTGGGTTGCCATTTCCTCCTCCAATGCATGAAAGTGAAAAGTGAAAGTGAAGTCGCTCAGTCGTTTCCAACTCCTAGCAACCCCATGGACTGTAGGCTCCTCCATCCATGGGATTTTCCAGGCAAGAGTACTGGAGTGGGGTGCCATCGCCTTCTCCGTCTACTTTATGAATACGTACAAAATGAAGATATAGATGCCCCAGGCAGAGAGAAAGTGGTAGGCATGAAAGTCTACTGAGGAATAGTGGCAGCACCTAATCCCAGCCCTAAATGAAAAGACATGCGAGTTAGATGATCCTCCTATGCACTGTGCCCTAAGGACAACTCTAGTAAAAGATCCAGTGGGAAGAAGACTGAAATTACGGTGGTCAGATTCCCTGAATAAGTCCTATTCAGGACTGCTCAGGTTTAACACACCTGCTAGACTAAAGAGCCACAGAATGAAGTTTTTCTGTTTCTATAAAGCCACTGTTCGAAAACAATGTCCACTGTGTTGGTCAGTGATCCTTATGGAAGAATTTGTTGTTATTGTCTTCTGAATTTAGTTCCAGCAGCACACTTCTATCATTATCATATCCCTTTCTTAGATAATGAGAAAAACAGAATGTGTTGTTCCTTCTGATTTGTCTGCATTCCAGGTGGTGCTAGTGGTAAAGAACCTGCCTGCCAGTGCAGGAGATGTAAGAGACTCGAGCTCAATCCCTGGGTGAGGAAGTTGCCCTGGAGGAAGGCCTGGCAACCCACTGCAGTATTCTTGTCTGCAGAATCCCACGGAGAGAGGAGCCTGGTGGGGTCCATAGGGTCGCAGAATCGGACATGACTGAAGCGACTTAACATGAACACAGTTGAATAAAACATGATTTTCCCCTCCTCAGTTTTGTTGTGGCTTCCTATTCGCTTTGACTGAATATATGTCTTTTAGGGTAGAAGGCAACAATGATGACCTCTAGTCCTTTTTGAACTAGGTAAGGAGACAACTTACCTTAAATGTGGTTAAGTTACCATTTAATGTGGTTGACTGTATTATTTTCCCCAACTACCTGTTCTTTTCCACCTCCACTCCCTGAAGAGGACTGTGCATCCTTGTCCAGTGCCCTGGACTGGCAGTTCCTTCCTGCGACAGAAGTTCACTTCTCTACCACGCGTCAAGCCTGACTTGCTACGACCAGTGACATGTTACAGGAAGTCAGGGCAGCACATCAGAGTGGCAGCTTTAAGAGTCATAATATGGTTCAGCTCTTGTTCTCCCCATATCCCAGATTGGTGCTACTTTTTCAGCCTGCATCGCAGAATGAAGACACACATGGGGCAGAACCAAGAGGCTCAGGAGTCAATATGCATCGTGATAAATCATGATAAGGCCACTGATGTTTTAGGGTGTTTTGTTACTTCCACATAACTGAGCACAAACTGACTTCATTCAACTACATCCCAAGCAGTGTGTCCAGACACTGTAATCTACAGTGAGTACAGAGGACTGATAAGGATGACAAGGACTTTGGAATACCCAACAATGAGGACCATATAAGGGAACCAAGCACTGCTACTGCTGCTGCTGCTAAGTCGCTTCAGTCGTGTCCGACTCTGTGCGACCCCAAAGATGGCAGCCCACCGGGCTCCCCCATCCCTGGGATTCTCCAGGCAAGAACACTGGAGTGGGTTGCTATTTCTTTCTCCAATGCACGAAAGTGAAAAGTGAAAGGGAAGTCACTCAGTCATGTCCGACTCTTTGCGACCCCATGGGCTGCAGCCTACCAGGCTCCTCTGCCCATGGGACTTTCCAGTCAAGAGTACTGGAGTCGGGTGCCATCGCCTTCTCCGAGGAACGAGGCACACTGACCCTGAAGAATGGACTGGGGAAAGGGAAGCAAAAGGAAAGGAAGGACACTATAGCTACCACCACATATCAGAAAAGAGGCCACATGGGAAAAAGGAGAAAAAAGTATAGACTTAAACTCTTTTTGCTTTTAAGGGCATATCTAAGACCAAGAGGTAGAATTAGACAGTTATTTTGGTTTACTATGAGGGAGAGATTTCTACCAATTATATCAGTCTAAGACCAGAATGAGGAGTCTTGCAAACTAATAATGGTTTCAGCAATAGGAAGACATGAAACAGAGACTACTAGATGGCCAACATATATTAGATGCAGTAGAGAAAGAAATCCTCTTTTTATGGGAAATTATACAAGATCCCATGGACAGAGGAGCCTGGTAGGCTGCACTCCATGGGATTGCTGAGTCGGACATGACTGAGCGACTTCACTTTCACTTTTCACTTTCATGCACTGGAGAAGGAAATGGCAACCCACTCCAGTGTTCTTGCCTGAAGAATCCCAGGGACAGAGGAGCCTGGTGGGCTGCCGTCTATGGGATCGCACAGAGTCGGACATGACTGAAGCGACTTAGCAGCAGCAGCAGCATACAAGATCATCTCCTCAGAATTCTTCTAATTCTGACTATAAATTCTAGAGAATAACTCATGATTGCAGGTTCAGTTAGCTCTCTTGGATAAGGAAGAAAAGCTAATTTCCCTGGCAATAACCAGCCATATAATAGCTTTTTAGAATCTGCCATTTTTCTGTGTCATAAAAATATAAACTTTTTCTTTTCTGCTCAATTCATTATTACTTTTCCACACTATTTTTCCTAAAGAAAGTGAGACTTCTAAAAAAAGAAACTTCCATCTTTATCCCATTCATTAATGAAATTTAGAAATTATCTTTGGGAACACAAACTTTTTTTATTAGAGCTAAGAGTAATTAAACTAGGCAACAGGAAATTATCATCTCCATAAATAGAACACAGAGATTTTTATAGAAGTCACTAAGATTCCTGACTGGTATAGGTAACTTAATTAACATGAGAAGACATCTCTATAACTTATTTGTCAAACGTACAGACTTATTTGTGAGATACAAAGGTTGAGATAGCATATAAAATGTTGAAGTACTGATATTAAATATCCCTATCATCTTCAAACTTAAATATTTCATATGGCATTTCTAGGTTATTTGCCTTCTACAAAATCATCAATAAGGGTCTTATCTGTAATATGAATAACACTTCCCATGGTGTGAACATTTAGCTTGTAGAACTCTTGTGTCTGAAAAATGCCAGAACAATCACTATTCACTCTGCCTATCTGACAAGACTGTGAATATCAGTGAAACAATAAAATACAATACTGTATAAATACAAAACTGGTACTACCATCATCTCATATGGACCTTTAACTCACACAGAGAATTTTTCCACTAGACTTCTATTAATTGGAATATTTTACAAAAAGTGGAAGACACAAATATTAGTAGTTAAGTAAAAAAGAAAAGCTGACATTAGTATTATACTATTTGGAACAATTAAGATGAGAAACCACTGACATAAGAGAATCTTAAATTCTTCACTGAGGTGGGTACTGGACTGCACAATGAAAACCCATTTGGTAATAAATGTAGACTAATCTAACTGCTATAATAATTTTTTTAAAAAAGGAATAGCTACTTACCAACAAGCCTTATTACATTCAATGTTGTATTTGTTAAGATGGGTGCATTCACTTTATTTAGACTGTAATCTGATTTCTTCCTGCTTTTTAGGGTCTCTCGAGAAACACTTGATATGAGAAAACAAAACAGATTTCAAATTAGGGTTGGCAAGTAGTAAGTCAATAAGTTATTCAGCTTAGGATATAGCCTTCCTTCCCTAATTAGCTATTGAAAATCTTACCATGTATCAGTTGGGGATACAGAGATGATCCTCCTGTCCTTACAGAGGGGAAGAGAAATCAGTAAGCCAAGAAATAAAGGACTCTAATGTATTTCTTCAGTTCTCACACATTATCAACCACTAAAAGAAGCTGTGTCACTGAATCAGAGCAATGTTTTCTTAGGTCTCCCAAGCCAATAGAAATAAAAGCAAAAATAACAAATGGGACCTAATCAAACTTACAATCTTGCACAGTAAAGGAACCATAAACAAAATTAAAAGACAACCCATGAATTGGGAGAACATATTTGCAAATGATGGGACAAGGGCTAACCTTTCAAAATATACAAACAGCACACAGAAATCAATAACAAAAAAACAACACCCCAGTCAAAAAATAAGCAGAAGACCTAAACAGACATTTCTCCAAGGAAGACATACAGATGCCAACAGGCACATGAAACGATATTCAACACTGCCAATTATTAGAGAAAGGCAAATCAAAACTACAGTGAGGCTATCACCTCAAACCAGATGGAATGGCCATCATCAAAAGTCTATAAATAATAAATGCTGGAGAGAGAGTGAAGAGAAGGGAACCCTCCTACACTGTTGGTAGGAATGTAAATTAGCGCAGCCACTATAGAGAACTATATGGAGGCTCCTTAAAAATCTAAAAATAGAGTTACATGACCCAGCAATCCCACTCCTAGGCATATATCTAGAAAAGATGAAACCTCTAATTTGAAAAGATACATGAAGCCCAATTCTCACAGTGGCACTATTTACAATAGCCAAGATGTGGAACCAACCTAAGTATCCATCTACAGATGAATAGATAAAAGTATGTGTGTGTGTGTGTATATATGTAAACCCATACCCCCACATATGCACACACACATACACAGACAAACACACCCATACAATGGAATACTATTCAGCCATAAAAAGAATGAAATAATATTATTTGGAGCAACATGGATGAACCTACAGATTATTACACTAAGTTAAATAAGTCACACGAAGAAAGACAAATACTATAGGATATCACTTATATGTGGAATCTAAAAAACAATACAAATGAACTCATTTATGAAACAAAAACAGACTCACAGACATTGAAAAAAAACTTATGGTTATCAAAGGGGAAGTGGTGGGGAGTTTAACTGGGTATATGGGATTATCAGATGCACACCACCGCATATAAAATAGATAAAAAAACAAGGATTTATTGTATAGCACAGGGAACTGTATTCAATACCTCATGATGAATGGTAATGGAAAAGAATTTTTAAAAGAATGTATATATATATACACATATATATGCATAACTGAATCACTTTGCTGTACACTGACAACTAACACAAAATTATAAATCAACTATATGTCATTAAATAAATAAAAAACAAAAAAGAAGATATGTCATTTAAAAAAAAAGTGTTCTAGGGAAATTACACATCAACTGTATCAAGCATTCTGATTTCAGACCTACAGATATGAAAGACACTTCACTTAGAATCTGAAATAGGTATAAAGTATAATGGTAAAGTCTAGGGTTGCGGTGATTGGAGAAGGAAATGGCAACCCACTTCAGTGTTCCTGCCTGGAGAATCCTAAGGACGGGGGAGCCTGGTGGGCTGCCATCTATGGGGTCGCACAGAGTCAAACACGACTGAAGCGACTTAGCAGCAGCAGCAGCAGGGTTGGGGTGACCGTAATAAATTCAAAGGAAAAGCAGAAGATATACGGTAACTACAGAAGAAAAAGGGACAACATGTGACAAGGCCAGAGGTGAGAAAGCAATATACTCAGAGAGGCATAAGGAGTTGACAGTGGTAGCCTGGAGAATGCATGAGCAGAAGGAAAAGTAAAGGCCAGACCACCGAAAACAACGGAACGTCATGATGACAAAGAGCATGAACCTTATCTTAACTGCAGTGGTGAGCCATTAAGCATTTTAGCCAGGAAAAAGGCACAGTCAAATTTTATATGAAAGAAAAATCTAAATTTGTATCCAAGAATGGATTAGAAAGGGTTAAGACTAGAGATGGGAAGCCAAGGGAAGGGGATTGATTCAATGATCTGCACAGACACTTTTCCTTGAACTAGGATGGCGGCAGTGAAATACAAGAATTTTAATAAATTCAAGAGACACTGAGAAGTTGAAATTGACAGTAACTGTCAACTGGTTGGCTGGCTGAAATTAGTAGTTTACATTGTGTATATTTCTTAAGGATAAAAGTTTAAGGGGCTGTAAAACCCACCAAGAATGGGAGTACATATGTACACATGTAAATGGCAGCTGTTTGTTCAACTTAATTAGTTTTCTTTTCAGCAAAAACATAACCAAAACATCTGATGAAGAAGTCCAACAAAATAGTTCTACTCAGTTCAAACTGGATCACAGATGTATATATCATACATTTGTGCAAACCAATGGAAATAAATTTTCCCAATTATATGAGTTGCTCATTTTTGAGGTGAGAGATTGTATCAGTCAAAGTGTCAAATCAACCAAGTATTAACTAGGTACTTAGAGGGTAAAGGGTAGGAAAGAGGGTATGTAAATCTGTCCTTAAAAATATATTTGTGGTCATTCAGTATCTGATAGTCATGACATTACTCACAAATCAGAATCAGGCCCAATTTAAAGAAGGTGACAAAAATTCTTATATGGTTATCGTAGTTTTTGAAGAAGGCAATTAATCATAAAACAAAAACTCAAGTACAAAAAAAGGAACATTAATAAAAGGCTCCAATAGCAAATATCAATGACACTGGGAAGATTTTTCTCTATTTACTAGACTGAGGCAGGAACTCCACATACAAAACAAATGACTATTTTCCTCCTTGAGGAAAAGGAAATCAATGTGAAACAAACTGATCTATGTGAGGCATAAACTGCCTTCCACGGTGGTACTGATTCTATAAATTGCAAGTCTGTTTTTCTGAAAAAGCTACTGATCTCTAAATTAAGAGCTCTTAGGTTATGCCCATTATATATATAAAAAAAAAACCCTACATTTTCAGCCTTTCAGGAATCATTTTTAAAATATATTAACCTGTCATGTGACATTATAACCAAAAGAAAATTTAATTTTTGAGGTTTGTTTTTTCTTAACCTTGCAAGTAAATCCTGTATGTTAAGCATGCAACATAAAATGTGACATACCGTACAACCTAAGAATAATTACCTTTTCACAGGAGCATCGCCTGTCTGCTCATCAACAAAATCTCGTTTTAGTTCCTCAGGAACATCACTGTCACTGTCATATTCCTGATAGGCACTTTTTTCCTGTTCATCAGATTCGTACTGAAAAAAACCCAACAACAGTGTTAATGTAGAACCAACCTTTCTTGGAGTCTTTCAACACAATAAAATAATACCCAATCTTATAAGAAGCTTTAATTTTGCCATCAAAACCTTGTTAACCTTCCCTTTTCTTTATCATCATGCTACCTTAACCAGCTCAAAGGAAAAGAGAAAAATACAAACATACTTTCAAAAGCTTATAAATGCCCCAAAGAAAAAAAAGGTTTCCTATGAACAAACAAATAAAAAACAACACACACCCTAGAAGAGGAAAAGAGTGTATGTTTGATTAAAAAAAACTCTTCAAGTAGTTTCACCATACTTATTTCCATTTTGCTAATTTATTATAAAAAGCTGAAGGATAAAATTCTGACAGTCTAGAAGTACTAATTCAGCTTAATAAACACATACAACACACATGCTGATATTCTATCTAATTCATTATTTAATTCCAAGGGCAGCTTAGAAACTTAGGCTAAGCGTCCAGGGACTACTGAGAGCAAGGACAAAAATGACAGATTTGCTCTTGAGAGGCAGTGACTTTTCATCATCTTTTTGGCATCGTGGCCCAGTGCCAGTGTGGGAGAGGAAGAGGAGTCCATGCGCAACAAAGGAAGCATGGTAGTATCACCACTCACTGCCGATGAGCATTATAAATTAGTATGACTGAACAATGGCTAACATTTATTGCGTTTTAACCAAGTACCGGGCTAAGTGCTTTCATAAACTGCCCCACTGACTCTTCAAAACAATTCTATGAAGGAGTTTTATCCCCATATGCCAGTTGAGGAGACCAGTATGATGACAACATGTGAAGAAACTAGTCCTCTAATTCAACGACTACTTTTTGAGTCTAAAGCATTATGACAGGCTTCCCAGATGGCTCAGGGTAGAGTCCGCCTGCCAAGCCGGAGACGAGGGTTTGATCCCTGGGTCAGCAAGATCCCCTGGAGGAGAAAATGGCAACCCACTCCAGTATTCTTGTCTGGAGAATCCCATGGACTGAGGAGCCTGGTGGGCTACAGTCCATGGGCTCCCCAAAGAGTCACACACGACTTAGCGACTGAACAACACCAACAAAGCATTCTGACAGGTTGTTTCTAAGACGTGGACTCTGACCCTCAAGGACCTATGCTGTGCCTGGGAAGGTCAGCTCACACGTTAATGGATACAAACGAACATTAGAGACATTCTCCCCTACTTGTACACAACGTGATTCTGCTGACACTCAGAAAGCTGTTCCCTATAAAGTAGGGTCAGCTGCCCAGCACCACAGATCATTTTCAAGGATTCTGTGTTTGCAAGTTTCCCTACCTAATAAAACTTGTAACCCCAACATCAAGACTTCACAACACTTCCACAGTCGTGCATGGATGCATGCTGTGTGTGGAGTGGCAAACCCTTTTGAGTCACTTCACCTGCATACTCCCAACTGAGAGCCAACAAGGCAACCAACCCTCTCCCTTCTTATTTCGGCTGTAAACAAACGCCCTTTTCGCAGGTGACTTAGTGCCACATTCTTAACGTTTCTGTGCGTTTCACCGGTGATTTCACCGTCAGAATGTCCCCCAAGCACAGGACTGGTGTCGTCCAGTGTTTCCAAGTGCAAGAAAACTGTAAGTTGCCGTACGGCAAGAGTTAAGTGTGTTAGATAAGCTTCACTCAGGCAGGGGTTACGGTGCTGCCAGTTGTGAGCTCCATGCTAATAAGTCGACACTGTATATTAAAACACACGTAAAACAAAGGCTGTATACTGACCAGTTGGTGAAAATGCTGTGACCAGAGGCTTGCAGATACTTAATCCCATATGGTGCCTAAAAGTAACAGTTTTCTATTTGCAGATTTAGTGTTCCTGGTTACTTTATATAGAATACAACTGCCACAAAGAAAACATCAAAGGCAGTGGGAGATTAAAATGAACAAATCACTAGTACAGAGGGATACATTATTTCAAAAATATTGGACTGGCTTAATTCCTTTCCATTTAATCTATATTAACTGAGACAAAATGTCACAAAGAATCACTAAATTATCATTTTAAATAAGGTTTACTATGAAACAATTTCTACTTCACGATGAAACATGATATTGGTATATTTTCATGACCATATTTTTTAAAGGATAGTTTCACTTAATAACAAAACCCAAGACCATGGAGACAAATTCAACAGCTTTTTGTCAAATGTGCACAGTTTGCACTGCATCTTCATCAAATTCAAAATAAAAATCGTACCCAGTCCCTCTGGAAATTCTGCAGAGCAGAAGGACACATCCAAACTAAAAACTGGAAACACCCTGTAGGTAATGGTGAAGCAAGCATTCCCACACTGTAAATACGGGAAAACTGAGGGTCACAGAGTCACAGTAGCTTGCCAAGAGCCACACAGTTAATCAATAAAAGTCATAATCATCAGCTGCCTGCAAATCTTGCCATCAACTCACACTACTTCGGGTTTATGTTTTTTGAACTGCTCAGAGTGTTGTTAAAACACTACTCCTATATAACACAAGGAGCCCAACGTGACACTGTGATGACCTAGAAGGGTGGGGTGGAGATTCAGGAAGGGGGGTATTTATATACATAGTCATGACTGATTTGCATTGATGTATGGCAGAAACCAACACAACATTATAAAGCAATTATATACCAATTAAAAATAAATAAATGTACAAAACAAAAACATGAAACTCCTAAATGCTCAAAATATTCCTAGCCAGTAACCAAACAAGACATTACCCTTTCTTGGTAAAGGGGATATGGAACAAAATGACTCACTTAGCTGCCCAAGAGTAGAGTTGAGAGAAAAGTGCAGACGATCTATTCTCGCATACATCCATCTATCCAACAAATCATGTTAACTGTGCAGTGAAGAAACTACACTCCTATTCCATCAATAATCTGATAAGAATATAAAGCAATCTAATAACAACATAAAGTAAACATAAAGACAAAGCTCATCATTCAAAAGGTCAATGTCAACAAAATGTACTGGAAAGCCATTCATTTCCAGTGCAAACAGTAACACGGGTGCCTAAGTATAAAGGTAGGAAAGTGGGTGGTAAATATATGAACCTATGCGTGTGTGCTTAGTCTTGTCTGACTCTTTGTGATCCCATGGACTGTAGCCCTCTAGGCTCCTCTGTCCATGGATTTCCCAGGCAAGAATACTGGAATGGGTTGCCATTTCTTCCTCTAGGGAACCTTCCCAACCCAGGGATTGAACCTGTGTCTCTTGTGTTTCCTGCACTGGCAGGTGGATTCTTTATCACTGCATCATGTGGGAAGCCCGATAGGTATGAAAGGAGGGCAGTAAATGTATGAACAAATCTAGCCAATTACTTTGCTCACTGGGTACCAAGACTCTTGATAAGAAAACCCCACTTAGATTCCACAGTATGTTTTAAAAACACCACATACCCCATTAGAAGCCAGGACATCTTCTGTTTCTTCATCTTTGTGGTCCGCCTGAATTTCAAATGGATTTCCACCACTGCAGTACTGCTCAAACAAGGTTACTGTTTTTGAGGAAGTTGCAGATGACTGCTTACTGGGTGAAACCGATGGGGAACGAGACTGTTCCATGAATTTAAATTCCTAGACATTAAAAAAAGAAATGAGCCAGATTCCTTTTTGCAACAACAATACAATTCAAGTACATAAACATGGGTTTGACCAAACTCCAGGAGATAGTGAAGGACAGGGAAGCCTGGCCTGCTGCAGTTCACGGGGTCGCAAAGTACTGGGCACAACTTAGTGACTGAACAACAACAACATAAACATATTCCATCAGTGCAAACGGAGAGTTAGTAAAGAAAACCATCCTGATTCTTTACATTATTCATTTTTAAATCTCATAAGTTTTCTGAAAGCACAAACTTGCACACACATGTTCAAACGTTTTCCTAAAGACAATTCAGTAAACTGACATCACTTAAAACAGAGCTATCTGCATCAAGCTATTTTTGGCTTACTTTATGGAATGGCACAGAATTTTTAATAGCTTCAATTCAAATGATAATTCTAAAAATTTTTACCCAACAGCAAAAGTCCCAGTAGGGTAGTTTTAATCAACAGAGTCATTTATAAAAGCTAATTGTTGGCAGGTCAAATAGCTTACACCATTTAAGATACTCTATGTGAATACAATGAAAACCAAGCATGCAACATATATCTTTCTCTGTTCTGGTGGTGGCGGTGGTTTAGTCCCTCAGTCATGTCCGACTCTTGCGATCCCATGGACTGTAGCCTGCCAGGCTTCTCTGCCAATGGGATTCTCCAGGCAAGAATACTGGAGTGAGTTGCCATTTCCTTCTCCAGGGGATATTCCCAACACAGGAATCGAACCCAGGTTTCCTGCACTGCTGGCAGATTCTTTACCAACTGAGAATTTGTGTGTGCCTGTACCATACACACAATTGATGGCTAAATACAAATTCAAATAAAATTATTTACATAGAGATTCTAAAGTCAATGCTGGAATTTGAAGTAATATAAGGAATCATCTTAATTTAATAACTCTGCTGCTGCTGCTACTAAGTTGCTTCAGTCGTATCCGACTCTGTGCGACCCCATAGGCAGCAGCCCACCAGGCTCCCCCGTCCCTGGGATTCTCCAGGCAAGAACACTGGAGTGGGTTGCCATTTCCTTCTCCAATGCATGAAAGTGAAAAGTGAAAGTGAAGTCACTCAGTCGTGTCCAACTCTCAGTGATCCCATGGACTGCAGCCCACCAGGCTCCTCTGTCCATGGGATTTTCCAGGCAAGAGTACTGGAGTGGGGTGCCACTGCCTTCTCCGTTAATAACTCTAAAATAATGTTAAAATTAATATTAATTTTGCTATCTTTAAAACATTTATTAATCAACATGTTTCATTGCATTTAATATCACCATTTTAGGAAAGCAATATGATAAACCTGGATAATAAGTAAGCTATTATACAATATGAGCGTAAACACTATTCCATTAAAAAAAATCCTTTTAATCATGTATTCTTTACATTTATCCAGAATAAGAAAATTCCTTCTAGAAAGATATTTCTTCCAGAGGCAAAAACTAAGTGCAGGAGACCTTCTATAAAGGAATCTAAATTTATATACTATATTCTGACACTGATATTTGTAGGACATTGTCTAACACACAAGAAATATTTATCTACACTATGTTTCAATCAAGAGAAAAAACAAATCAATTAAAGATATTTTCACAGATTACAGGATTCAAGGAATCAATTAACTAATAAAAACTAGTGGTATTTTTTAGTAAATGCCTCTTTTATCCCTGAGGCCTTTTCTCATTACAGACAAATTTATGAGTTGCAGCAGAAATCAAGAACCTACTGGACCCTTTAAGAAATGACAGATTTTCTTCAAATATAAGCACTTTCACTAAAGACCATCAAAATATAACTGATTATTTTTCTGCAAGATTTAAATAAAGCAGGGACCCTCTTCTGAAATCTAAAGAAAACAAATTACTTTAATTGTGATTCTTTGCAGGCAAAAGAGTTTTTCGAAACTGTATAAACTGAAATTAGTAAAAAGTGACAGACTGTGACATCCATAAAAGTGTCATCCTTGTAAAAAAAGGCTTATTACTAATCACTTTTAAGGAAGAAAGAAAAGGCACTCTTCCCTAATTTAATTATTTTATAAATGCTTTCATGTATCTGGTTTGCTTTTAAAGGTTACTAAATAAAAAACTGATTTATCTGTTCTTAAACTTACATGAAGTTGCAAGATGCTGAAATTTGACTTCACAGGACAAAGCTCCCAGGTCTCATTCTCTAGAAACATTCTCAGTTCATCAAGCCTCGTTCTTAAAAACAAATAACGAATAATCCCAAAAGTAAGAAGAAAAGCACACTGCACACAAGAATTAACGTAACAAAAACTATTACAGTTATCATTGTGATCATAATCAATTTTGAAAATCCATTCAGACCAATGTAGTAAACACAAACATTTGCTTTTATATACTTATCTGTAAGAGAAAAAAACCTCAAGTATTTACCAAACCCAAGAATATTTCTACTATATTGCAAAAATAATAAATGCAGGGAAAATGACATTTTTATTAAGGGACTAAACTAAGCGACTCACCAACTCATGTACATAAGATATCCTTTAGCTAATGACATATCATTGCCAAAAGAAAAAAACAAGAAATAATTTACAGGGTTTAAGAAACCATAAATACTGACAAATGTTTTATGTTAAAAAGCATAGATCTTAATCATTCTTACTAAACCACAATATCAAGGTGATTATCACTCTCTAAATATATTTTAGCTCAGTGCCTATCTATCTCTACACAACATTTACAAGATAAATTAGTAAGTATGGCACTTAAATTAACAAGCAGTCACACATTATACTGCTTACTGTTTTCTGAGTGTGTGCATGTGAGTGTATGTATGTTCAGTAGTGTCCAACTCTTTGTGATTCATGGACTGTAGCCTGCTAGGGTCTTCTGTCCATGGAATATTCCAGGCAGGAATACTGGAGTGGGTTGCCATTTCCTTCTCCAGGGGATTTTCCTGACCCAGGGATCGAACTCCCATCTCTTGTATCTCCAGCACTGGCAGGCAAATCCTTTACCACAAGCACCGCCTGGGAAGCCCTGTCTGTTCGGTAATCAGTATATATACAAGCAATTCCAGAGAAACAAATACTTCCTTCTTGTTAATGCAGGAATAAAAGGGCCAGTGCCTGTCCTCTTCCTACAACAAGCCTCACTGCTGTTACTAAAATCATGCTGAAAACAAAATCTAGATTTTTAAAACAAAAACCCACAGGTTCTAAATTAAAGATGGAATAAATGGTAAAATCTGTGAAAAGCAGAAACTGTTCAAAATATTAGTGTTTTTAATAGACAAGGGCTTTAAAGTATCTACTATAAACAAGTTAAACAAAATACAGAAAAAAAGATGCACAAAATGGATAGAAAGAAAATTTTTTTAAGAACTGCAATAATAAAAACAAAAAAGAATCAAACATTCTATAACTGAAAAAAATACAATATGTCAAATTAAAATTGGGTAAGTAAAACACCCCGTTTTACTTCCCTGGTGGCTCAGACGGTAAAGCATCTGTCTATGATGTGGGAGACCCAGGTTTGATCCCTGGGTTGGGAAGATCCCTTGGAGAAGGAAATGGCAGTCCACTCCAGTACTATTGCCAGGAAAATCCCATGGACAGAGGAGCCTGGTAGGCTACAGTCCATGGGGTCGCAAAGAGTCGGACACGACTGAGCGACTTCACGTTCACGTTCAAGTAAAACACCAGATCACAGAATTAATGAACTTGAAGACAGTTTGATAGGAAATAGCAAACCTGAAGCACAAATGGGGGAAAAAAAGGGAAGAAACAGAAAAGATCATAAGAGATAGGTGATGTTGTCAAAACATCTAGCATGCATACAACTGGATGGAGAAGATAGAGAGAAGCGCAAAAGAAACATCTGAAATGGTAGGTCATGGCTGAGAATTTGGCAAAAGTGGTTGTGCCCATACCTGTCACCATTTACAAAAATTAACTTAAATGAATCACAGATCAAATGTAAGAACTAAAACTATGACGCTTACAACTCTTACAATTCTACAAAGAAAAGATAAATCAATTTTAAAATGGGCAAATGCTCTGAACAGATATTTTTTGTAAAGAAGATATATGAATGACCAGTAAACATGTAAAAAGTATCATTCATCAGGCAAATACAAATCCAAACCATAAGGAGGTACCGCTTCACAACCACCAGGATAGCTAAATCAAAGAGACAACAAGAGCTAGCAAGGGTTTGGAGAAGTTAGAACCCTTATATAGTGTTGGTGGAAATGCAAAATGGTACAACCACTTTGGAAAAGTTTGGTAGTTCCTCAAAATGTTAAATATAGAGTTACCATATGACCCAGAAACTTCACTCTGTATTGGTTTTCTGTGGCTACTATAATAAATTAACAAAAACTGGGTGACTTAAGGCTTAAGGTGGTGCTAGTGGTAAAGAACCCATCTGCCAATGCAGGAGACTTGGGTTCAATCCCAAGACAGAGGAGCCTGGTGGGCTACAGTTCATAGGGTCGCAAAGTGTCTGACACGACTAAAGTGACTTAGCACGCACACACAGGTGACTTAAGACAACAGAAATTTATAATCTCACAGTTCTGGAGGCCAGAAGTCTGAAATCACAAGGTGGAAATCAAGATGTCAGCAGGAATACACTCTCTCCAGAAGCTCTAGAGGAGAATCTGTTCCTTGCGTCTTCCGATTTATGCTAATTGTTACCATTCCTTGGCTAGTGGCCATAGCACCCCATCCTCTACCTGTCTTCACATAACTTCCTCCTATATGTGTCTCTGTATCTGTATCAAGTTCCCTTCTATCTCTCTTTAACTGTGAAGGCATTAGGGCCCACCCAGATAATCCAAGATAATCTCACCACAAAGTCATTAATTTAGTCATATCTACAAAATATTTTTTCCAAATAAATTAACATTTACAGCTGCCAAACATTAGGACCTAATTTTTGTTGGGGAGGGGGGGAAGGGGGACAGAGGGAAATAGACAAAACATTTGTCATCTTACTACACATTCCTAGATACATACCCAAAGAACTGATGATATACGGCTATGCAAAAACTTATACAGAAATGTTTACAGCAGCATCATTAGCAAGAGAGTTCCAGGAAAAAATGTCTATTTCTGCTTTATTGACTATGCCAAAGCCTTAGACTCTGCGGATCACAATAAACTGTGGAACATTCTTAAAGAGATGGGAATACCAGACCACCTTATCTGCCCCCTGAGAAACCTATATGCAGGTCAGGAAGCAATAGTTAGAACTGCACATGGAACAAAAGACTGGTTCCAAATAGGAAAAGGAGTACGTCAAGGCTGTATACTGTCATCCTTTGTTGGGGTTCTTTAATGAACCGGGACCTGGCGGTCGGGAGGCGACGATAAGAAAGTGAAAGAGAGAAAGAGGCTGATACTCCCTGGTTTACGCAGAAAACCAATAAAGTCCTTGACACAGGACTTGCGTCTCTCACAAAGGCACCAGGCGCCCTCTCGAGGAGGGGTGAAGGCACAGGGCACCTTCTTGAGAGTCTTAGAAGCCCAGGCAGAAGAGTAAGCAAGGCTGGTCTCTGCGTTCTAAGGAATCAGCCAGAGAGAGAGAGAGAGAGAGAAAGAAAGAAAGACATGGAGACCCAAGCTCTGATGGAGCAAAGGTGCATTAAAGAATTTTCTGTGAGTATATATAAGCTGTGGTACAAGAAGTTTCTTACGACTGTGATCAAGATCAGAAAACCAAGCATGTAACAACTGTTACCAAGGGAACAAGGGATTAATAATTGCCACAAGGTCAGAAGACCATCCATATCTCAAGAAAGGGGATCGAGACTAAGTAGTTTTGTCGTAAAGAGAATGTTTACTAAAGGAGACTCAAGCCTGTCTCACACAATGACCCTGGTTCCTGGGAGCAGCATTCTGATCCGCTTGAAAAGAAACAAAGGACCTGTGAGAAACAGCACGTAGGAATCCTCCTGTTAAACATTCCCCGACAATCCTTCATATTTAACTTATATGCAAAGTACATCATGAGAAACACTGGGCTGGATGAAGCACAAGCTGGAATCAAGATTGCCGGGAGAAATATCAGTAACCTCAGATATGCAGATGACACCACCCTTATGGCAGAAAGTGAAGAGGAACTAAAAAGCCTCTTGATGAAAGTGAAAGTGGAGAGTGAAAAAGTTGGCTTAAAGCTCAACATTCAGAAAACTAAGATCATGGCATCTGGTCCCATCACTTTATGGCAAATAGATGGGGAAACAATGGAAACAGTGTCAGACTTTATTTTTGGGGGCTCCCAAATCACTGCAGATGGTGACTGCAGCCATGAAATTAAAAGATGCTTGCTTCTTGGAAGGAAAGTTATGAACAACCTAGACAGCATATTAAAAAGCAGAGACATTGCTTTGCCAACAAAGGTACATCTAGTCAAGGCTATGGTTTTTCTAGTAGTCATGTATGGATGTGAGAGTTGGACTATAAAGAAAGCTGAGCACCAAAGAATTGATACTTTTGAACTGTGGTGTTGGAGAAGACTCTTGAGAGTCCCTTGGAGACTCTCAAGGAGATCCAACCAGTCCATGCTAAAGGAGATCAGTCCTGAGTGTTCATTGGAAAGACTGATGTTGAAGCTGCAACTCCAATACTTTGGCCACCTCATGCGAAGAGTTGACTCTGAAAAGACCCTGATGCTGGGAAAGACTGAAGGCGGGAGGAGAAGGTGACGACAGAGGATGAGATGGTTGGATGGCATCACAGACTCAATGGACATGGGTCTGGGTAAACTCTGGGAATTGATGATGGACAGAGAGGCCTGATGTGCTGCAGTCCATGGGGTTGCAAAGAGTCACACACGACTGAGCAACTGAACTGAACTGAAAAAGTGAAAACAACCCAAATGTCCATTAACTGAGGAAAGGATAATCAAATTATGGTCTATCCATACAATGGAATATTATTTACCAATGACGAAGAAAGAAGTTCTGTTACATGCTCCAACATGGATGAACTGCTAGAAATATTCTAAGTTAAAGCCAAACACAAAAGGCCATATAATGTATGATTTCATTTTTATGAAATGTTTATATACAGGCAAACACAATGGGCAAATTGTGACAACAGAGACAAAAAATAAGTAAGTGATTGTCAGATGCTACAGCAGGAGAAAAGTGCCAGTTAACCGGCAAAGGGTTACTTTTTGAAGTGATAAAAATATTCTGAAATTAGACAGTGGTGATGCTGTTGTTGAATTATTAATCTATACTTTATAGGAGTGAATTTTTGGCATTTTTGGTATGTGACTTATATCTCGATGAAGCTATTACTATAGAACAATTATTGAGATAGACAGGACTCTAAAAGGCACTCTAAAATCCCTAAAGATTGTCTGTACTATTGCCCAGGACTAAATATGATGAAGACCACCCTGTGATTACATCACCAAATATGGAAAAAAGGGATTCTACTGATATAAGTAAGATTACTTGAACTGCCTTGAGTTAATCAAAACAGAAATTATCCAGGTGAAACAAACCTAACTGAACAAGCCCTTTTAAAGTAGACCTTTTTTCTTCTCCTGATAAAAGATGGGGAAGTCAGACAGAATTGCTGGCTTTTGAAACCAAAGGGGTCAAGTGCAAGGACCAGAGACATAAGAAGCTAAAGGCTTTTTAGCTGATGGGTAGCATGAAAACAGAAACCTCAGTCCTAAAACCACAGGGAACTGAACTGGGCCAGTGTCTTGAATGTGCTCAGATGCAGATTCTTCCTCCAAGTCTTCAGATGAAAGATCAGCTAACACCTGGATTTAGGCCCTGTGAGAACCTAAGCTGGGAACCTAGACAAGACATCCAGACTTTCACAGAACTGTGAGGAAACAAAAGGGCGTTGTTTTAAGCTGCTAAAATTCATGGTATTCTATTACACAATAATATAAAACTATTATGGTGATGAAAGATACCAACTCACAGACTGAAGCTTAGTTATACCTACATATAAAAAGTATAGAAAATAATATAGAAAGTAAAATATATGACAATAACATTAAAAGGGTAAGAGAAGGTAAATGAGTTATAAAGTTGGTTCCTGCATTATTTTGGAAGCATATTAACCTAAGGTCAACTGTAACAGAACAGGAATGCATATTGGAATGTTGATGGTAGCCACTACCAGAATACACATTTTAGGCTGACAAAAAAGTGATTTGAAAATTGAAAAGACACAGTCAATCCAAAAGAAAGCAGAGAGAGAAAAAAATGAATGAAAACACAGTTATCTACACTTTTAGAAATCAAACAGCAATATGATGGGCTTAAACCCAACTATGCCAATAATAAATTACATGAAAATGAAATAAAGGTCCAATCGAAACACAAAAATTGTACAACTGAAGGTTAAAATTAAAAAACCATATATGCTATTTATAAGAAGCATGCTTGAACTATAAGGTTGAAGTTAAAAGCAAAACTAGATTGAAAGTAAAAATTACAGACATGATTTCATAAAATTATGAACTACAAAGGAAATCTTATCAAAATTCTTTCTTCATCTATTAAAATGATCAATATTGTATTTTTCCTATAGCTGTGAAATAGTGAATTAAATTTATTAATTTTTAAAAAGTCTAGTCAACCTTGTATTCCTGTATTCAACTCTGCCTGTTCTTGAAGTATTGTCTTTTTTTAGATATACTGGATATAACGTGCCCATCTTTTGTTCAGGACTTTTGCCCTTAAGTTCTTTTGAGGTACTAACCTGTAATTTTCTTGTTTGTAATGTTTTGGCATTAGTGCTATGATGGCCTCATAAAATAAGTTATAAAGCATTCCCTCCTTTTCTATTCTCGGCATTGGAAGGCAGATCCTTAACACCTGGACTACCAGGGAAGTTCTTTTCTACTCTCTGAAGGAGTTTGTGTCCGACTCTGTGCGACCCATAGACGGCAGCCCACCAGGCTTCCCGTCCATGGGATTCTCCAGGCAAGAATACTGGAGTGGGTTGCCATTTCCTTCTCCAATGCATGAAAGTGAAAAGTGAAAGTGAAGTCGCTCAGTCGTGTCCGACTCTAGCGACCCCATGGACTGCAGCCCACCAGGCTCCTCCATCCATGGGATTTTCCAGGCAAAAGCACTGGAGTGGGGTGCCACTGCCTTCTCCAATATGTTGATATTACTTCCCATTAAAGGTTTAGAAGAACTGACCAGTGACAGCAACAGGCCTGGAGGTTTCTTTGTGGAAATGCTTTGAAGCAAAGACTCAATTTCTGTAAAGATACAGGACTACTCAGATTTTCTATATTTTATCAGTTTATTATGTTTGATTTTACAAGGAATTCATTCATTTCTATCTAAATTGTCAACTTTATTAGCATAACGTCTGTATCATTTTATTTTATTTTTAATGTCTTAAGATCTATGTGCAAGTATGTTCAGTCACTTCAGTTGTGTCCTACTCTTTCCGACCCCATCCACTGTAGCCCACCAGGCTCCTCTGTCCATGGGATTCTCCAGGCAAGAATACCGGAGTGAGTTGCCATTCCCTCCTCCAGGGGATCTTCTTGACCTAGGAATCAAATGCGTGTCTCCAGTGATTTCTGCATTGCAGGCTGTTTCTTTACCACTGAGACACCAGGGATGCCCCTTAAGATCTATAGATATCCCTTTAACTGATGATATAATCTCTTTCTTTTTCTTGCCCAGTTTTGCTAAGTAGTATTGTAGATTTCCTTCTATTATACATTTACTTTCTCTTTCATTGACTTCTCAGTTCAGTTGCTCAGTTGTGTCTGACTATTTGCGACCCCATGGACCACAGCACGCCAGGCCTCCCTGTCCATCACCAACTCCTGGAGTTTACCTAGACTCATGTCCATTGAGTCTGTGATTCCATCCAACCAGCTCATCCTCTGTCGTCCCCTTCTCCTCCCACCTTCAGTCTTTCCCAGCATCAGGGTCTTTTCAGAGTCAGCTCTTCGCATCAGGTGACCAAAGTATTGGAGTTTCAGCTTCAACATCAGTCCTTCCAATGAACACCCAGGACTGATGTCCTTTAGCATGGATTGGTTGGATCTCCCTGCAGTCCAAGGGACTCTCAAGAGTCTTCTCCAACACCACAGTCCAAAAGCATCAATTCTTTGGCGCTCTGCTTTCTTTACAGTCCAACTCTCACACCCATACAGGACTACTGGAAAACCATAGCCTTGACTAGATGCACCTTTGTTGGCAAAGTAATGTCTGCTTTTTAATATGCTAAGGCGATGGCACCCCACTCCAGTACTCTTGCCTGGAAAATCCCATGGATGGAGGAGCCTGGTAGGCTGCAGTCCATGGGGTCGCGAAGAGTCAGACACAACTGTGCGACTTCACTTTCACTTTTCACTTTCATGCACTGGAGAAGGAAATGGCAACCCACTCCAGTGTTCTTGCCTGAAGAATCCCAGGGACGGGGGAGCCTGGTGGGCTGGCGTCTATGGAGTCGCACAGAGTCGGACAGGACTGAAGCGACTTAGCAGCAGCAGCAGCAGCAGGTTGTTCATAACTTTCCTTCCAAAGAACAAGTGTCTTTTAATTTCATGGCTACAGTCACCATCTGCAGTGATTTTGGAGCCCCAAAAAATAAAGTCAGCCACTGTTTCTACTGTTTCCCCATCTATTTGCCATGAAGTGATGGGACCAGATGCTATGATCTTCGTTTTTTGAATGCTGAGCTTTAAGCCAACTTTTTCACTCGCCTCCTTCACTTATACTGACTTCTACTCTTATAATTTATCTTCCCACTATTTCTTTAGGTTTAATTTGCTGTCATTTTCTAAACTTTTTGAAATGTAAGCTTAGGGCACTGATTTTCAAACTTTCTTCTTTACCAAAAAATGCATTTAAAACTAAAAATCTCCCCCTCTGCTTTAGTTATACCTCACAATTTTATATTATATGTTTATTAACATTCATTTTTAAATATTTTCTAATTCTCAATATGGTTCCTTCTTTAACATGGAAAATAGGTTGCTTAATATCCAAAAACTGGCAGATTTTCTAGTTCTCTCTTATTTATTTCTAGTTTAACTCCAGTGTGGTCAGAATATGCTCTGATTTCAATCTTTTGACTTTTTCTTTTTCAAAGACTTGTTTTGAGTCCCAGCAATTGATTGACTTGGATTAACTGTCCTTCTGCTCTGAAAAAAAATATGAACTCTTCAGCTATTAAATATTATAATGTATACATACATATATGTGTAAACATATATATATATATATCAATATATCTACATAAATTAGGTAAATTTTATTAATATCTGGTCTAACATATATCCGGACTGATTTTTTTGTCTGTTTATATTACCAATTACTAAAAGTGGCATGTAAAAATTGTCAACTATGATTATAAATTGTCTATTTCTTCTTCTAATCTGAATATTTTTGCTTTATATATTTTGATTTTATCTTAGTAAGAGCTTACAAATGTACGACTGTTATACCTTCCTAACGAAAATCTATTTATCATCATGAAGTATCTCCTTTACTTTTAGTAATACCTTTTGACTTAAAGTTGACGATCTCTTAGGAATTTCTTTCATCTGATATAGAGTGTCTACAAAAACCTACCACAAATATCATACTTACTGGTAAAGTACTGAGTGAAAGAATGTCCCTTGTTGGCACTTCTATTCAAAATTGTACCAGAAGTCCTAACCAATACAAATGTTAGAAAGTAATATATAAAACCATCACTATTCACACATGACATATTATATACATGGGCAATTCAAAAGAATTTCCAATTAAATTTACTAAAATGCTAATTTAACCCCCAGATCATAGGAATCCTAGGTCAATACACTAAATCAACTCACATGTCTATGTGTGTGAGAAACGACAAAAGCAACACAATTCAGAATAATATTTATAAAACCACAATATTTACATAATGCTCAGCCATGACTAGTAAGTGGTGACACAAGTTAAGAACAGCAGTTAACTCTGACGAGGCTACTGACTGAGAAAAGTACAAGAGATTCTTCGGGGATACTGGAAAAGTTACATATATTAACCTGGGCAGTCTATGTAGTGCGTGTGCCTGCGGGCTAAGTCACGTCAGTCGTGTTCGACTCTGTCCACGGGGATTTTCCAGGCAAGAATACTGGAGTGGGTTGCCACGCCCTCCTCCAGGAAATCTTCCCAACCAAGGAATGGAATCCGCAACTCTTGGGTCTCCTGCACTGTAAGGCAGGTTCTTTACCACTAGTGCCACCTGGGAAGCCCCTTATGCAGTGTACATACATTAAAATTTCACAGAGCGGTACAATAAGATACGCATACATTTATGTGAGTTCGGAGAAGGCAATGGCACCTCACTCCAGTACTCTTGCCTGGAAAATCCATGGACAGAGGAGCCTGTTAGGCTGCAGTCCGTGGGGTCGCGAAGAGTCGGACACAACTGAGCGACTTCACTTTCACTTTTCACTTGCATGCATTGGAGAAGAAAACGGCAACCCACTCCAGTGTTCTTGCCTGGAGAATCCCAGGGATGGGGGAGCCTGGTGGGCTGCCGTCTTTGGGGTCGCACAGAGTCGGACACGACTGAAGCGACTTAGCAGCAATAGCAGCATGTGAGTTAAGTTTTAATAAAATTTTTTCAAAGGAAAAAACTATTAATCTATCACTATCCTCCCAAACTGTCTGCAATAAAAGGCAGGCCCGTTTTAAAGATAAAGCCACAGGTGGCTCAAGCAAGCATTAATCCACTTGTGAAGGGTCACAAGCTCCAACCAGCAGACAGCAGAGACAGGGGCCCTGATTTCCAAGCCATGTTCTTTTCACTGCAACATGGTCAGCAACAACAGCAAAAAGGAAAAATATCCCTTTTTACTGGAAACCATAAGTTGGTTAATATTATCCAAATGGATTCAATAAAGCCAAGGAAAACTTCCTCTGCATCGCTTTCCCCAAGAACATTTTATACAAATGGAAGGATTTGCATTTTATATCCTTTCTTCTAATTTATTGGACTAACACACACAAGACAGCAGTTATGATAAAAAAGCAGTTAAGTATGTAAAGTACAAACTGCGATCGGATGTTGAATAACAGAACTGACTGTAATCATAAAGTTAAGTGAAAAGCAATCTCGGTCATTACTTTAAGCGCGGTGGGTGTCACCTGCGTCTTCAAGAAACCAGACATCAGCAGGATACAAAGAATTTTTTTGGCAAACTAAAGAACAGGTGCAACTAAAATAAAATTAAAGAGATTTTAAAGTGCAAACATAGTGAAGAAGATAATAACCGATCTACAAACTGTCTCAAATATGTTGACCGACAAGTTAAAGGGAAAATATCAATGAATTACAAGTGTGTGAAATACAGATCTTTTACTTAACCTAATAAAAGATTAAAGCAATAGAAGTTAGGCTCCAAAAGCAAATGATAAAAGCACAGAGTTTAAAGAAGGTAGAGTAGCCAACATAAGCTTTATACACTTTGTAGAGAAGGAACCTGATGCTCAGAAAATTAAAGATTGGTTAAAATCACATGGGTGGTAAAGCTAGTGAGGAACACAGTAAAGGTTGGAACCCAAGGCCACTGATAACACCACACGGCCCCAAACGTTTTACCAGCAGGCGGAAAAGTGGAATTTGATAGTTGTTCACTCACTATTATGGTATATTTATGTGTATGTACATATATAAAGAATTTATGCACATGTGTATGTATATATGTACATACACATTATATATACACACATGTACATATATCAGATTAGTTTCTCTTCTGTATATATGTACATACACATTATATATACACACACATGTACATATATACATGTGTACATATATAATGTGTATGTACATATATACAGAAGAGAAACTAGTCTGATATAAGAGGTATATATTATGAAGACACTGTCCCTTTTGCTCTCGTTTTAAGTTCAAATTTTAAGCCCTCTTGTATAGTTTAGACATGGAAAATAGTCATATTTCACATAAATGAATTTTTAGAAGAATATGTCATGTACTAAAAATAAACTAATTTATTGGTACCATTTTCACCAAATCCCCCCAAAACCTGGTTTCTGAAAACATTTCTCCCTGTTTTCCCAAGCAATACAGCAAACAGGGCTGCAACAGTATCTCCTATTCCACACACAGCTCTTGTACATGACCTAACCACTCCCCTGTCAACAGAGAAAGTCTGATTTCCCTCCCCTTCAATCTGAACCAGCGTTATGAGAAGTCTGCATTCGATGGAATCTGGCAGAAGGACTGCATGAGTCCCAAAGGTGTCTGAAAAAGCCAAGCACCCTCCGCGTGGTTCTCTTGGAATGCTAGTTCCATGGGAAGCCAGCTGCCATAGAAGAAGTCCAACCACACTGAGAGCGCCACACTAGGGAGGCCACATGTGGGCCGCTGAAACCAATCCAGCTGTACAGCCTTCCAGCCACCTCCACCAAGTGAAGCCATCCTGAACCCGCCGCACAAAGCTGAGCACTCCTGAGTCACCCCAGGCAATGCTATGAGGAGCAGAAGGATCTTGATCCCTGCTTAAATTATTCCTGACTCACAGAATACCTGAAATAACAATAAGATGGTGGTTGTTTTAAGCCTGTCAGTTTCAGGATAGTTTGTTATAATGCAATACTAGGAAAACGTATCCATGGACACTTATACTTCAATGTATATATAACAAATAACTTCAATGTATATATAACAAATAACTTCAATGTAAATTGAAGTTATTATACTGGTTAACCTTTTCCTTAAAAAAAAAAATCTCTCAGGTATCTCATACAACTAAAATTACTGATAACTTATTTTCTACTCTCTCTGAAGCCTTAACCAAAACAGTTTACTTGGCAGAAGATATATGGGCAGGGGAGGGAGGGGCAGTGTGACATGAGCAGGCAGGTCGGTTCTAGAAGATATCAGCTCCAATATTCAAACCAGAAGACATGATTCAATCACTTTACCAAGAGAGAAAACAAAGATAAGTATATGGATAATAAAACTAACTCTAGAAGCACACATTTTAAAGACACTTTAAGGAATAAACCAAGCCTTTCTTACTCAGGCAAGCAAAGACGTTTCTCCCTACAAGGATAGGTGATCTTTCTCTTCTTCTGACATCAGTTGATGCACCTTTAAGGTCACTGAAGGCACTTATAAACTTTGATTATTAAAGCAATTAAAAACACACTGTACGTGTTAAATGTCTAGACAACAGCACGCTACCGCACAGTCTCTATGTCATTACTGTTTTAGATTATTTGTGCTTTGGGGAATTCTGCAACATCTGCCAGAAGACTGACAGCTTTCGGTGTATACAAACTTAGAGCCTGAACATAAAGAAACCTGGGGGAATAAAACACACCTTGAAAGATGTGAAGTTACATTGACAGATGACGACAGAGACTGTGCTTCCTCACATGCTCACCCAACTTTGCTCAAGAAAAATACAACGGCAGGCAAACTTTAATACTTCCACAAAAAAACACCAGTACATTCTATAAACAGATGTTCTGCCAAAGAGTAAAATGCTTCTACGTTCACCCTGTTGTTAAGTCTACATCTTCAAACCAACAGCCTAAATGGACTCAAAGTCAGGATAATTCGGTTCAGGAATTTCTTCATTCTCAAGAGCTCTATTTGGCAGAAGACCATGAAACAAACTGTAAGCATGTTTAAACACTTTAATAAAATCAAAACAGATGATCCTAGTTCACCATGTTTCATGGTATTTTTTGGTATTTATGTAGTATGATTTGGTAAAGGAGGTATTAAATCAGAATTTAGTAGATTTAGATTCATCACTGGCTAATGTAATGACTTTCATCAACTCAATATTTGTACACTGGCATCATTTCTAAACTGCCTTTCAAGTTTATCTTGCTTTAGAGCACAGTGATGGTTGGCACCCACTTTGCCAAGTAATTTTCATTATAATTTCCCAAATGGCAGCTGTTGGAGAGAGAATGATTACAGGCAGTATATAAGCAAGACTGGTTTAAACACTGCGGAAAGGGAAGAATACTACAAAAAAAAATTTAAATCTTTATGTTTTAACCTACTTTTATAATATACAAAGCAGCATAAAAAAAGGGAAAGATCTGCAGGTAATACTTAGGGAGACCATTTAGTCCAACCACCTCATTTTACAATTGATAGATAGAACCACATCCCAGAGGGTTAAGTAATTTGGTCAATGTCAGAGAAGTGAGAGGCAAAAATGGGATAAAAACCCAATTTACTATTTCCCAGTCCTCCTCTCCTTCTAACAATACAATAGAGCCTCCTCACTGCTAAACAAGTTTCACAAGTGTTTCTGAGAAAAGTCAATTAAAATGTTGAGTGTTTTGAAAACAATCATTAATATCTATGTTTTCTAAGTTCATCAAGGTGAACTTTTGTGAGGAATCTTCATTAGCAGCTAGAAATGCCTATTATACCTGGTGGCAACAGATGACAGATACCTTTTGATAATAAAATGGAATGCAGAATGGAAACCATTAAATGAACCCACATTTCTGCACTGCATACATCTTGCAGCCACAATTAACAGAAGACCCTCCAGTGGTATTGTAGGATACAAAGCAATCTTTGGGAAATCGACAAGCAGCATGCCTTCATACTAACGGGTAAGTGAGGCTTCTCATTTCTTCACAATTCTTGATTCTTTTTCATTTCCCATCTGTGATTACAAGGCCACCCTCATTTTGGAAAGCAATGTGTACAGGCTAGGACTTTCACTTTAGTAGGGCTTAAGTTTTAACAGAAAAGGAAGTTGTAAACAAAGGTAGTGTTAGGGTTTTATGTTGTTCTCTTACCACTGTCTTCCTGTGCATGCGTGCTAAGTCACTTCAGTCATGTCCGACTCTGTGTGACCGCACGGACTATAGCCCAGCAGGCTCTTCTGTCCATGGAATTCTCCAGGCAAGAATACGGGGGTGGGTAGCTATTTCCTTCTCAATGGGATCTTCCCAACTCAGGGATCAAATCTGGGTCTCCTGCACTGCAGGCAAATTCTTTTTGAGAATCTAAGCCATCACAGAAGCCCACTTTGGGAAATAATCAATTTAAATATACTTTAAAAATAAATATTTAATGAGTGAGTGAGTGAAAGTCACTCAGTCGTGTCCGACTCTTTGTGACCCCAGGGACTACACAGTCCATGGAATTCTCTAGGCCAGAATACTAGAGTGGGTAGCCTTTCCATTCTCCAGCGGATCTTCCAGATCTAGGAATTGAACTGGGGTCTCCTGCCTTTTAGGCGGATTCTTGACCAACTGAGCTATCAGGAAAGCCCGTATTTAATTTTAAGAGTTTACTGTTAAGAAACTGGAGCCTATTATACAGAGTGAAGTAAGCCAGAAAGAAAAACACCAATACAGTATACTAACGCATATATATGGAATTTAGAAAGATGGTAACAATAACCCTGTGTACGAGACAGCCAAAGAGACACTGATGTATAGAACAGTCTTATGGACTCTGGGAGAAGGAGAGGGTGGGAAGATTTTGGAGAATGGCATTGAAACATGTAAAATATCATGTATGAAACGAGTTGCCGGTCCAGGTTCGATGCACGATACTGGATGCTTGGGGCTAGTGCACTGGGACGACCCAGAGGGATGGTATGGGGAGGGAGGAGGGAGGAGGGTTCAGGATGGGGAGCACATGTATACCTCTGGCGGATTCATTTTGATATTTGGCAAAACTAATACAATTTTGTAAAGTTTAAAAATAAAATAAAATAAAAAAAAAAAGACAGAAAATGTGTACTTAAATATATTGAATAATAAATTAGTCAATGGTTTCACATGCAGTAATCTCTCTTCTGACTCAGCACATATCACCGTGACCAGGGGTTGACTCTGAACAAGGAGAAAAAGAATTTCAAATCCCAAGTCTCCCTGGTACCAAGTAACAACAAAATCAAAACATTTTAAAAAGCAGACTAACAAGTGAAATATACCTCAATGCAAATGATAAAATATATGTAAGAGATACAGTACAGGGTCCAGCTTACATGGAGAAAGGTCTAATACCTGTTCACTCTCTCAGTTTAATGCTACTTTAAGTGTGCCATCACACTGCTATATAAACATTCTTTCCCACCTTTGTCCATTCCCAAAACTATTCCACAGCACCCTTTTTAAAACTGATAGTGACTGTTTGTCAAAGCAACATAGTACATAGTCTTAGCCTTGTAGCTAGATTCTGAATATCATGCCCTCTTCTCTAAAAGCCTTTTTACTCCTAAAAGGCACATAGTTTCAAGCACGTCCGCCTCGCTGAGTGCTGCCTCTATTGATTTAACTTCCTTACTACACTCACACCATATATGCAGGTAGAGAATAGTGGTCAAATGTTTCTAGGGATCCTACACGTAAGAATCATCTTATACCCACAAAGAAGTCAGTTCAACATTTTAAACCCCTTAAGACAAAGTACATATTGATTTACAAAAGGTAATGAGAATAATTTATGCTATTTTTGGTAAAAAAGAAATAATAACCTAATCATCCTAAAAAGAGCTACAAAGAAGACAGTCTTTCAAATTCAAAAGTAATTCTTTTACACCAACCAATGCTATAAGATTAATGAACATGAGAAAAAGCTATTCTTACTAGCTAAATAAGTCTATTCATGTTTTATTAGAGTTCTTACCTATGGTAGTTCTTAAAATAATTGACACTTTGTTTTCTAATAGATTCTTGCAAAACTTCAGACTTGCTACCACAAAATTCTTCTCCAACTTGCATCAACCTACGTGGACAGAAAGATTTATAACAATTTCAGCAACATGTTTATTGTAGGGAAATAAAAGAAGTCCAGGTCATCTTTATTCAAAGATAACAAATCATAAAAATTTGGATGCTTGAAGAAATTCTAAAGATTACAAATTCATTACAGTTTACAAACATCCAAAGGGCAGAAATAGTTAAACACATTCACACTTAAACTAGCAGAAATTAGACGGTGAATGCTCAATTATCTTCACTTCCATGAAGTTACAGTTTGTAACTCACTGATTCAAGATTTCATTAATTATCATGGTTCAATGAAACAAGATAAAGAATAAGACAAAATCTCAAACACTACCTGCTGATTATATCCAAAACAAAGATGAAATCATCATATTTGAATATAGACAAATCAGTTCCAAGCAAGTAGGTTTTAACTTTTAGCTGAACATCCTATAAAACAAAACAAAAAATGTTTCAAGTAAATCCATGATATAGAAAGTTCTCAGAACCATGTTTTTATATAGCTACACATTAAAATGAGACAGGAATAGATTAACTTGATGAAAAAAATATCTATTTAGGCCAATACCCAACAAAGGGTGATATCAGAAACAGTTCCATAATCAGATATAAAAATAGTATAAGCCACAGTCATCACTATTAATATACACATACACATGCAAGACAATTATATTCTTATACTAGAGACATAGGTAAAAATCACCACTATTTGTGTATATCTAGTATAATCACCTTATACTGTATGCAGTAATCATTTAAATCTGCATACAGATTTAAGTAATCACCTTAAATCTGTGTGCACGTCAAGAAGCAACAGTTAGAACTGGACATGGAACAACAGACTGGTTCCAAATCAGGAAAGGAGTACGTCAAGGCTGTATACTGTCACCCTGTTTATTAACTTATATGCAGAGTACATCGTGTGAAATGCTGGGCTGGATGAAGCTGGAATCAAGATTGCCGGGAGAAATATCAATAATATCAGATTTGCAGATGACATCACCCTTATGGCAGAAAGCGAAGAACTAACAGCCTCTTGATGAAAGTGAATGAGGAGAGTGAAAAAGTTGGCTTAGAACTCAACATTCAGAAAACTAAGATCATGGCATCTGGTCTCATCACTTCATGGCAAATAGATGGGGAAACAATGGAAACAGTGGCAGACTATTTTTTGGGCTCCAAAATCCCTGCAGATGGTGACCGCAGCCATGAAATTAAAAGACGCTTGCTTCTTGGAAGAAAAGCTATGACTAACCTAGACAGCATATTAAAAAGCAGAGACATTACTTTGCCAACAAAGATACATCTAGTCAAGGCACTGGTTTTTCCAATAGTCATGTATGGATGTGAGAGTTGGACTAGGAAGAAAGCTGAGCGCCAAAGAATTGATGCTTTTGAACTGTGGTGTTGGAGAAGACTCTTGAGAGTCCCTTGGACTGCAGGAAGATCCAACCAGTCCATCCTAAAGGAGATCAGTCCTGGGTGTTCACTGGAAGGACTGATGCTGAAGCTGAAACTCCAATACTTTGGCCACCTCATGCGAAGAGCTGACTCTGAAAAGACCCTGATGCTAGGAAAGACTGAAGGCGGGAGGAGAAGGAGACATCAGAGGATGAGATGGTTGGATGACATCACTGACACAATGGACATGAGTCTGAGTAAGCTCAGGAGTTGATGATGGATAGGGAAGCCTCGAGTGCTACAGTCCATGGGGTCGCAAAGAGTTAATACGACTGAGCAACTGAACTGAACCGAACTAGGTGTACAGGTAAAAACCATCAATCATTACTTGGTGGGCTAGAAACCCCAAAATAATTGATTCAAAAATAATCAGAATAAGATAATTATGTGAAGTCTTAATGTACAATATATAAAAATTAATATTTCCAGGTATACCTGAAATGTAGAGATACAGTGAGATTCTAACCAAAATCACATACACAAAAAATTTTTCTTCTGAACAATTATTCTAAAATTCACCAGAAATAAGAAACAGGCAATAACCTCTTTTTAAAAAATAGTGCTATGAAAAGAGGGATAAAAGTTATGAGTGATGTTGGAGGACTTGTACCACCTACATTAAGATATTAAAAACTATCCAAAAAATGTTAGCAATATACAGAAAAATCAATGGAATAGGGAAAAAAAACAGTGATAATACACATGTAAGAGCTTAAAAAACAGCAATAAAAACCACTGTTTTCTGAGTATTTACTTTTCTCCAGCATTATACTAAGAACTTTACATATTATCTTTAATTCTAAAACAGGGATGTTAAGCAAGCCTTTGTTATCCCCCCAGGCAAAGAGAAACTGAAAGAGGTCAAAGTGAAAGTGAAAGTCGCTCAGTTCAGTTTAGTCGCTCAGTCGTGTCCGACTCTTTGCGACCCCATGAACCGCAGCACACCAGGCCTCCCTGTCCATCACCAACTCCCGGAGTCTACCCAAACCCATGTCCATTGAGTTGGTGATGCCATCCAACCATCTCATCCTCTGTCGTTCCCTTCTCCTCCTGCCCTCAATCTTTCCCAGCATCAGGGTCTTTTCCAATGAGTCAGCTCTTCGCATCAGGTGGCCAAAGTATTGGAGTTTCAGTTTCAACATCAGTCCTTCCAATGGACACCAGGACTGATCTCTTTAGGATGGACTGGCTGGATCTCCTTGCAGTCCAAGCGACTCTCAAGAATCTTCTCCAACACCACAGTTCTCAGTCATGTCCAACTCTTTGTAACCCCATGGACCATACAGTCCATGGAATTCTCCAGACCAGAATATTGGAGTGGGTATCCTTTCCCTTCTCCAGGAGATCTTCCCAACCCAGGGACAGAACCCAGGTCTCCCTCATTGCAAGGAGATTCTTTAAAAGAGGTCAACTAATTGCCTAAATCCATATGCCAGCTAAAGAGAAAGCAAAGATTTACCCCAGGTCTATCTGCCTTCAGAGTGTCCTCTTTTCACTGACTCTTGCTACAAGGAGGTATCCCCCAAAAAGAGGGAAGAACAAAGATTATCCAAAAAGTAGAGAAGGGAAACCTAAATAATTGGTGGTGGTGGGGAGGAGGGGAGGTTGTGTGTGGGAGAAGACATCCTTTCTTTACAACACATATCAAAAGAAATATAAAACAGATTAAGTAAATGTTTTTGTAGGTTTTCAAAAGATTAAAAATTCAATAAAAAAGCAAAAATATTTTCTAACTACCTATTAAGTTTTCTAAGCAGTATTCTAGGTATTAGGGATATAGCAATTAATACAAACTTTTGATAAATATTTGTAATTACCAAATGAATATTGACCTGAGCTTTACATAAGAAAGCATACTTTAAGAATAAATGCAACATGTCATGGAGGACAAACGTCAACAGTTTGACCTCATAAAAAACCGTATGCACATCAAAAATGTAAGTTAAAATACACAAATGATATACAAAGGATTATCCTTTATCAGATAAATCATTTAAAACCTATGAGCAAAAAATATGAGAAAATAATTCACAAATAACTAATAGATTTTTAAATGTTCAAGTTCTCAAATAATTAAAGATGTATAAATTAAAACACTAATGAAAATATAAACATCATATTCAATTGCTCTATTGTAAGACAAAGCCACTCTTGGAAAAAAAATTTTTTCTACATTAATAGGAGACAAAACCAAAACATGATACAAAAACATTTAAAATAAGGGAACTGTCAAGTATTTATTAGGAAAATATGAACAAAATAAATACAGTAATGGTAATAATAGAGCAAACTAAAATTCATTGCAAAATGCCTAAGAGGAAAAGAGCTATTTCTTTAAAATTAATAAAGAGAATTATGTACAAAGAAGGTAAGTGGTTATTAGCATTGTAGCATCAATCAACATAGTATCCAAATATAAAAAGCAAAAGCTGTTAGAAATAAAAGAAAAACCTGACAAAATTACAATCATGCCAGAAGATTAAAACTACTCCCTCAGAGCAGCACAGACCAAGAAAACCAAAACCAAAGAAGGATATAGATGAGAATAATACATAGTTAGCTGCTTTAATACACATACACAGCCTAATTCCCAACACAAAGAAGAAATACATGGTTATTTTTCAAATGCCCCTGGAAGAATTTAAAAGTAGGAAGTACATTAGATTGTAAAGATAATTTCCAATTCACAAAAAGTAGAAATATGCCAACTCTAATTTCCTATAGTAAAAAGAAATCAATAAGCATTTAAAAACTGCCATTTCTCACCTAGTTAAAGACTAAAAAGAAAATTTTGGAAGACCAAGAATTTCATATGATTAAATATGTAAGCTCCATGAGGTCAAGGACCATGCTTTCAATTACCATGTTTGTAAACCCAAACAGTGTGATACACATATTATGATTGATACAACCTTTTTCCCTGAAAGGTTCTAACTGAGTCAAAATGCTGGAAAAATTTGCCATAAAGTTCTAAAAACTTTTCACATCAAAAATCAAGGTGATTATGATTCTGAATCTAGTTTTATGTCAGAAATGTTAACTATCTTATGCTTCTCAATCATCACTTATCATTATCTCCACAAAAAATTTATGACAAATGTCTGTAAATTGTCACATGCTCATTTCTGCTTTGAAATTTAGCACTTCAGGTATCAGAAATATATTATAGCCTGTACAGCATATATTATATATAACCCCCAGTGGGGTCAAGGGCAGCATCCCAAAATAAAACACATGAATATCCCTGTAACATATGCATGTTCACTTTAATGGGAAAAATAAATACTATAAAAAGCCAAATGATAACAGTGGTCAGGTTGTGCTATCAAATGAATTCAACTCCTGTCAGGTTTTGTCTGCTAGATGTGTTATCAAAAAATACGTATTTTTCAGAGACTTTGCCTTTTTCAATTGCATCGAGCTTTGTAATTTCAATTTAACAAACACTAATGAGTTCCTAACGTACACAAAGTCCTGTGTACAACTGGTTGAGAACTGGGATTGGAGGGGCAAAAGGGACTTGGAGTGGTAGAGATAGATATTCTAAAACCTGAAATCTACAATTATCTGTATTCAAAAGCATGATGACTTTCATTAAATTGGCCAAATGTTTAAATGAGAATAGCTTCACTAAATCTTACATTTAACAGATATTCCTATAGCAGGAATGATACCAGGCTGCCCGACTGAACAGTAACTAGCTATATAAAATACCAGGTCAATATTTCAAAGTATGCTGAATTACCAAAAATTTTATCATACATTCTGCAATTTCAGCAAAGTATAATTAAGAGTCTATTAGAAGACCTAAGCAGAAACAATTCATATCTGACCCTAGATAGAAGATTTTCCTTTCTGTATATAATATTCAGGAAAAAAGTCAGCCTAAACCTGTAATAAGTGGAGAGGTAAAAATTACCTTAATATGGTCATAACAGAAATTATAAAAGACTATCACATATTTAAATATTAAAGTATAAGTTCAAATAGCATATCCAATAGCAAGTAATAAAAAGTCAGAAAAACACTAAATTATAACTGCTAAGTGATTCTTAAGGAAATTTATGTTTGCAGTATATATTTAGCTAGAAAATTTTTTTCAAAAGAAATCCTGTAAAGACTTTCAAACTAAATATCAGCTTCATTAGAAAAATCAAAAATACATTTTAAAAGAACAGAATATAATCAAAGTTTCTATAGTCTTCTAAATTTTGAGGAAGTCCAAAAAGAACAAAAAAGTTATCAAAGAAATTACATTTTATCTAGGAAATGAAAATTTTTAATAAATTAAATTATCTGATAACAACAACTGAGCTACTGAAATGCAAAAGAAAAGCCTAGGAATACAGTCAATAAACACATAAGGTTCACTGAAGGCACAAAAATCATTGACTTGGAAAAAAATTCTTCACTCTATTCTAGACTCCAACCCAAGTATGTCATCTATTACACAGTTATCCTTTTCCTAAAATTAACAGAAAAGGGAAAAAAACACACACATAAAATAAACAGTATCTCAATAAGAAAACAACTTCTTTAGAAAAGCACAGATCTGCTACAATACTAAAAGTAAAATGTAATCAAGGAATATTTTCAATGGAGAATTTCAAATTAAAACACTTTTTCTACTGCCAGTTACAGTCAAATATAATTCAAAACTATTAATAAATTATAGAACTCAAATAACAGACTTATTCCAAAGAAAGTAACATATGACTAGATCTGCAAGGAAAAACAAATACAGAAAACCTAAACACTGAATCTGTGAAACAATTTTGACATGAAGGTTTCTACTGTTTTCATAGGGAGAAAAAATAGTTAAAAAAAACCAAACCTGCCATATTCGTGTAAGTCCATGTTCTAATTTCTTTTTTATGTAGCCACGATCAAAATTTGTCTCTTCAGCACCCATATTACTCCCTTCTGAAAATAAAAGATGAAAACTTGCTTCACATTTTGTTCTCCAGAAAAAAAACAAAGTGAACTCTAATATACTGTAAGCATATGTAAAATACAGAAAATATTCTCAATATTTACATAATCAAAACAATGTAAAAATAAGAACTGGGATTAAATGCATTTGATAAGACAAACTCAAGACTCTGAAATGTTAAGTATAATACTTTACACTTAAGACTACTCAGATCATGTGTGATTGAAGCTGGGGGGTTCCAACTTGGGCAGTGTAATCCCAGAAACCAGGTTCTTAATGACCCATATACTGCCTGCTGCCAGGGCACTACAGGACTGATTAACCGAATTATCAATTAATATACACGTTACCAAGAGTATGGAGTGCAAACTGCTCATGCAATGAGGCAATGATGCATACAATTTATATTTTTCATGATCCAGAATACTTTTATCCAATCCAGGTAAGTAATCTAACAATGTCCACTTCAAGAGGCTAAGATCAACGACCGGCCTCAAAAATAATTCTCTCCCTAAAAGCAACTGAAAAATACATAAACACATTATATTTTAAAAATTATGCCTCTGTGCGAATAAACTGAGAATATCAGATGTCCTCATCTCAGGTTGGCAGGGTGTCCGTCCACTGGTGATCAGCAGAAGGCCCTTTCATATCCAGGCCCTGGATACATGCCTTTGTTGTTGTTTAGTTGCTCAGTCGTGTCCGACTCTTTGCGACCCCCTGGACTGAAGACAGCCAGGCTCCTCTGTCCATGGAATTCTTCAGGCAAGAACACTGAAGTGGGTTGCCATTTCCTTCTCCAGAGGATCTTTGTGACCCAGGGATCGAACCCACGTCTCCTTCCTTGGCAGTGGGTTCTTTATCACTGAGCCACCTGGGAAGCCCAGATACATGCCTGGTGTACTAGTAACTACTCCTACAGTTTAAGCCATATCATTTGTGGTGGTGGTTCAGTGGTTTAGTTGCTAAGTCGTGTCCAACTCTTGCGACCCTATGGATTGTCACCTGCCAGGCTCCTCTGATCATGGAATTTCCCAGGCAAGAACTCTAGAGTGGGTTGCCATTTCCTTCTCCAGGGGATCTTCCTGACTCAGGAATTGAACCCTGGTCTCCTGCACTGCAGGCAGATTCTTTAACGACTGAGCTACAAAGGAATCCTCATACCATCTGTATGGTCTGGCTATTATGAACCCAGCAGCTCAGAGCAATGTACCTACATTATAGCTTTAGAGATTTATTTAAAATGGTAAAGTGTTAAGATACCAGTAGTATAAACTAGAGGGCTTCCCCATGGCTCAGCAGTAAAGAATCTGCCTGCAATGAAGGAGAGAACGACAAGTGAACTCTAGAGGCCCTTTCAGGCTTATCAAGTTTGCGAAGAATAATTTTTAAATTACTGGTTCCTACAATTTAAGCCTTAATGTGAATACAAAAGGAAGACTCTCTGGTGAACAAATGACTTTTTACAGTCCTCGATATTGTCAACTGATGATCAGATTAACCAGGGTCTACAGCATTCTTAAATTATACAGATTAGAGAGAAAGAATTTTAGCAAAGAGGACTAAATATAGAAGGATCAAAGAGAGTTTTCAGTTTGAATCTATTTGTTGTTGTTGAGTCGCTAAATTGTGTCTGACTCTTTGAGAGCTCATGGACTGTAGCACGATAGGCTTTTCTGTCCTCTACTATCTCCTGGAGTTTGATCAAATTCATGTCTCTAGAGTGGGTGACACTCCAAACCATCTCATCCTCTGCCACCCCATTCTCCTTTTGCCTTCAGTCTTTCCATCATCAGGGTCTTTTCTAATGAGTTAGCTCTTTGCATCAGGGGGCCAAAATATTGGAGCAACAACAGCCCTTCCGGTGAACATTCAGGGTTGATTTCCTTTAGGATTGACTGGTTTGATCTTGAAGTCCAGGATTCTCAGCAGTCTTCTCCATCACCACAATTTGAAAGCATCATGAAAATGTGTATACATAAATATATACATCCATACATAATACATGAAACTATTTGCCTGGAGCAGAAAGCAAGTTTCACCATGATGAGAATATATTATCTTCTACACTCTTGTCTTATATCTAAAGTATGTGTTAATTTTGTTCCAAACTTTTGCTTTGGTTTCTTCTTAAATAATGGACTAGAAAAGGGAAAAAAGGTGCTGAGATGTCTGAACAGTTACCACATCTAGAAAAAAATTAAGGTTGCCAAAACAGCATAAACTTTGTGGGGGGAAAAAAAGTCCCCTAAGCTCACAAACTCCCTAAATAAAATGAAATTAGAAGAAGAAAAAAAAAAGGCCTATAGATATTTCATTATTAATATAATTACCTCTCTTGATTCATTTCTTTGGATGATATTAATAACAACTAGTGTTAGCACTTTTTACATTGTCTCTAAACTTTATAGAGATCCTACAGGTAAACGTGTTACTACCTGATGAAACATTTTGTTTCGTTTATTCTTAATCTACCATTTTAAGGAGCAAGACTGGAGCCTGGAGAGGATGAAAAGTGACTTCTTCACTTGAAGCCAGATGTGCCCATACTCGCGGACGCAGTAGAGGAGGTGGGTGAAATGTCTGGTCTAGGACCCTGGCTCAATGCTCTCCTCTTTTCCCCACTTTCTCCTTTCTCTTTCTTTCTCTAAACCTCTTCCTCCCTAACAATATTTCCAAAAGAAGGGAAATCCTCCCATACAATTTATCTTTCTTATTTTTTGCTGTCTATATTTATGAGCTTCTTACAAGTCAAGATTAATATTAAACATACATCCTCTATACTACCAGTATCCTACATTTTATCAAATAGTAAGATTTGAGCATTCCTTCACAATCACAAAAACCAAACACTTCAGAAATTAGAGGTTACTAAAATAACTTGATTAACTAGCTATACTAAACTGTATGTAATACAGAAAAATATGTATCGTATAATTTATTTTGCCCATATTAAATACTGATACACCCTTTTAAAAGTACTTCTGAATACTTACTCTTAGCTATTGTTCAAGGATAATCACTTAAGATATATAATTATATTATGAAGTAATGCCTAGTTAATATAATTTCTCAAAGGTTTGCTCTTTATGAGTATACTATAGACATTTAAAGTGTATTTTGCTTTCAAAGATAGTATTTAAAACATCTTTTTAAAAATTTAATGTCCCACTATGTTCATGGAGAAAAGCATTAGTAGAATTACTAATTTGCACAGAGTCGGACAAGACTGAAGCGACTTAGCAGCAGCAGCATTATTATTACCACAATTTGAAAATAAGCAAAAAAAGACTTAATATTAAATTAATGCTAATATTAAAAAAATAGCATTAATTTTATAGTAAATTTGGACAGACCAATGTCTTACTTAGTTTTCAATTCTTTTTTTTTTTTTTAAGTGCTCTCTTAATAATTTAGTGCTAAGACCATCACCGCATTTTCCCGGAAATTGGTAACACCTATCACATAGGAAGTTCTTCAGCCTGGTAAATCCCCAAAGGTAATGGAGATTTTATAGTAGCTGAATTGCTTTCTCTGCTGAACATTTAACCCATTTAACCCATTCAGGTCATCACGGTCCCTGAAACTTTAAAAGTACAGCTATCTCTTTTCTTTCTCCTTACTCTAGAAATATGGCATATTTATAATTCAGTTTTTATAATAAAATGAAAATTATTTCCTACCAGAAGTAGAAGTAGTATCCTCATTATCATGCTTTTCATGCCATTCCATAGTCCTGTAATAGCTGAGCATAACTTCCCACAGGGCTTTGCACAGGTCAGCAAGGCATGGAATATAGCTGTCTGGTGTAACATGCTGAAGGAAATGACAAGAGCCAACTTTCAAATTGTCGTGTTTAACACAAAGTTAATCGAAATAAAATGTTATGGTGTCAAGCAAATGCAATAAAGAATTAGATAAGAAAATTTCTTCCACTGATATGTCTAAAAAGAAAGCCCAACGGCAAGAAAAGTGTGTTCTTATTTCAACACGGAGCTAACAGTAATTTGTTCAACATGTCCCATGTTTCAACGTGGAACAAATGGTAATTTCTCTCCATAATGATTTCCCCCCTCCTCTAAATTCCCCAGTTAGTAAAATATTTATCAAGCCATTAATAAAAATATTAACTTGTATGAGTTAGTAAGCACACTTTTAGTAATTAACAGTAACAATTACAATTAGTAATTCCTATTTCAACATGGCTTTTTAGTATTCATGAGCAGTATCAATTCTCATACTATGAATCCATACACTACTGAATTGCTAAGTGTTACGAATAAGAGTGCAAACTTCCCCAAATACATGTTTTCAAAGCCATGTTCTTAGCATACAAATGCAGCTTTATTCTCATTCTTAGACAAGTTACAACTTGCAAAAAGATAAGTCATATTTTACAAATCATTTACGTAAATTAAGTTAGCACCTTTGACAATCTGTAAATTATTTAAATTACAGGGATATAGCTATTTCATATTTGACAATACTATTTTAAAATATGTTGTATATGGCTATGAAAAAGTATGTGGTCCCAAATCTTCTCCCTAATGAAAATGCGTGGATTTTTCTCCCTCTACCCTTAGTAAAAACTATCAGTCTGTCATTCTGCTCTTCTTATTTCATAGGGAGGGTTACGCCTCGATTCTATTAATCAGGTTTTCTGTCTGTCACAATGGAGCATTTGCTCCATCATTTGTATTTCCCCTGGACCCAGCAATTCCACTTCTAGGAATTTATACAGAAGGTGTACTTCAATCAATGTGAAAATACATATGCACAAGGTTGTTTGCTGAAGGATAATCTGTTAACTGCAAAATACTGGAATCTATTCAAATGTCCAAACACAGGAGACCCGTTGAATAAACTATCTTTACACACACAAAAGAGCACTGTGCAACTATGAAAAATAATAAGCATATACTTTAACAAAAGTTTAATAAAAAATTTTCCCTTTCATATGATATATATACATGTGAGGAAGGGAAACATTTTTATTATATATATGTATGTCATAATAAATAGAAAAAATTAATGCATATATCTGCCTATCATCAAAAGAATAAACATAGTGAATATAAAGAAGAAAACACTGAAAGAGATGGCATGGAACAACAGACTGGTTCCAAATAGGAAAAGGAGTACATCAAGGCTGTATATTGTCACCCTGCTTATTTAACTTATATGCAGAGTACATCATGAGAAACGCTGGGCTGGAAGAAGCACAGGCTGGAATCAAGATTGCCGGGAGAGAAATATCAATAACCTCAGATATGCAGATGACACCACCCTTATGGCAGAAAGTGAAGAGGAACTAAAAAGCCTCTTGATGAAAGTGAAAGAGGAGAGTGAAAATGTTGGCTTAAAGCTCGACATTCAGAAAACGAAGATCATGGCATCTGGTCCTATCACTTCATGGGACATAGATGGGGAAACAATGGAAACAGTGTCAGACCTTATTTTTGAGGGCTCCAAAATCACTGCAGATGGCGACTGCAGCCATGAAATTAAAAGACGCTTACTCCTTGGAAGGAAAGTTATGACTAATCTAGATAGCATATTCAAAAGCAGAGATATTACTTTGCCAACAAAGGTCCATCTAGTCAAGGCTGTGGTTTTTCCAGTAGTCATGTATGGATGTGAGAGTTGGACTGTGAAGAAAGCTGAGCACCGAAGAATTGATGCTTTTGAACTGTGGTGTTGGAGAAGACTCTTGAGAGTCCTTTGGACTACAAGGAGATCCAACCAGTTCATTCTAAAGGAGATCAGTCCTGGGTGTTCATTGGAAGGACTGATGCTGAAGCTGAAACTCCAATACTTTGGCCATCTCATGTGAAGAGCTGACTCATTGGAAAAGACCCTGATGCGGGGAGGGATTGGGGGCAGAAGGAGAAGGGGACGACAGATGATGAGATGGCTGGATGGCATCACCGACTCGATGCAAATGAGTTTGAGTGAACTCCGGGAGATGGTGATGGACAGGGAGGCCTGGCATGCTGCGATTCATGGGGTTGCAAAGATTCGGACACGACTGAGCGACTGAACTGACTGACTGAAGAGATGGCATGGGGGATGAGACAGAAGGAACACAGGAGGAAATGAAATTAGGATGGCTATCCAGATTTACACATGGCTTGCAGAGATCAACACAAATATTTTTGCATACTTATGCTATAATTTGTGGTAATTTTTTATGTTGACTTTCCCTGTTTACTTTTATAATTACTACTTTTACAATGAACCAGTCTTGCATTTTTCCTTGGCTTATTTTTACCACATCATTACAATTGACATATCTCTCATACCACAAACATGTAACTAAAATTAATACTGATGTATGAGTTCAGGAAAGAACTAAAAGCAGAGGACAAAGAAAAGGCAAAAATCACAAAAAGGTTCTGAACTGCAGCTTAACAATCCTTCACTGGAATAAAGGTACTCTTCTGCAAACTTTCATAAACTCAACTTTGCGTAAGTTTGTGTTTATACTATATAAATAAATTTAATCTAATTATATCCCAACATATCTTTCTGATAGATGAAAGCAGTGTTAGCTTTATTTTTCCCAAAGCAAAAGTATGACTATACAAATAATTGTGCTGCTGCTCCTGCTAAGTCGCTTCAGTCGTGTCTGACTCTGTGCGATCCCATAGACGGCAGCCCACCAGGCTCCGCCGTCCCTGGGATTCTCCAGGCAAGAACACTGGAGTGGGTTGCCATTTTCTTCTGCAATGCATGGAAGTGAAAAGTGAAAGTGAAGTTGCTCAGTTGCGTCCGACTCATTAGCGACCCCATGGACTGCAGCCTACCAGGCTCCTCCGTCCACAGGGTTTTCCAGGCAAGAGTACTGGAGTGGGTGCCATTGTCCACCAATCACCTTTTATTATAATTGTCACAGTTTAACAAATCAGAAAATTGGAACTTGGAGCTACTACCTTCTGTTCTCCACTAGATCATTAGTTGCCTATTTGTTCAAGAAAAAGGAGGTTTATACTATGTGACCTCTTGACGATTTGCTAAAACTTAATGGGTTTGGATGAGATTATATACACAGAAATGTTTATGTGAAATGTTTTTCAGAGACAGTTGAAATTATTTAGTGAAACTATAGAAGCTTTTTCTCACCTAAGTTATTCAAGTGTAAAGAATTCACAGATCTAGCCAAAGCCCACACCTGAAAGTTGCCCAAACTTATCTTCAAAAATGTCATATGTGCAAACATAAGACTGATGTACTGAGCAAGATGCTTCTTACCTAAATTTATGTTCTAAAATAGAAACAAATGTATAGATTCATCATACTAAATAGATAGTAAACAGTTTAAGAAAAAAAGACAAGGTGCAACAGATATATATTGTTTTTAATAGACTTAAGTGAAATGTGTTCATCTCTGTACTTGGAAGCCCATGCTGGGGAGAAGTCATTTCATTTTAAAATTGGACTCCAGAAACCACTTTCCACTATACTGTGCAATCAACCAGGGTCAACTCTCATAGCAACAAATGCTTTTGATGCTTTTAACACCTTACTACTAAAATCATTCACAACTGATACTCTCCAACTGATTTACAAAATCACCACCAAATTTCAAATAGAGAATCTTATTTCCAACATGTGTGAACCATGACTATAATGAGAGAATCAAAAAAAACCAACAAATATGCAAATAACTGTACAAGTAATCAGTAAATAAAAGGCAGGCCAAGAAGAGAATCTGGGTTTCTGACTTACTACTTCTGCTCGGACATCAATTCTTCTTCACGCCAGCAGAGCGTAACAGAAAGAGGACTAGACAAGGAACAGGAAGCCCTGGGTCCCAACCAGCACCTGTTTCACAGCTTACCAGTCACAGGCCCTTAGACAGTAAACCACTCTGGATATCTCACATTCACATTCCACAAATCAATGTTAGAGATTCCTAGATCTGCTACTTCATCAATGGTTTAATCCATTCACTGATTACTAAATACCCAACACTGCAACTCAGTTCAACTTCCGATTAATGGGTGATTCGTTCAGTATAAAATCAGGCGCACCAGGAGAGAGCAGTGCCATATAACAGTTTCAGTCCAATGCTCCGATCGCATATCAATAGCAACAAAAGCCTTGAATTAATCAATCTAGAAAACATTTGCACCAAACAGCATGTCTTAAAATCTTGTAAGTATGGGAAATAGAAATTTACTTATCAAACATTTTTCTGTGTTCCAGAGTGACTTTCCACTGCCTTCCTAAAGCTATGAGTACTAATCTAATCAGGGAAGGTTGACAGGTGAGAAGAGAAAAAGGTATAGTATTTTAGAACCATCTCAAAAATCATGCAGAAAAGGAGGAACATTTTAAGTAACCTAAATTTTGTTTGCAACTCATAAACTCCATACAGATAACATACATGTCTAGTAACCAGTGATCACAAGAAACAAATATCCTATGGGCAGGATTTGGAGAAGACTCACAAATCCAGATGTTATAATGCAAGAATGCTCAACACAGCATTATTACCAAGCTTCACTACTCAAGTGTCAAAATTCATTTTTTTTTTCCAGCCAAATTCCCATTGGCTATCTATTTTACATATGGTAATGTAAGTTTCCATGCTACTCTCTGCATACATCTCACCCTCTCCTCCCTTCTCCCTATGCCCATATGTCTATTCTCTATGTCTGTCTCTCCACTGTTGCCCTGTAAATAAATTCTTCAGAACCATTTTTCTAGATTCCGTATACATGCATTAGAATATGGTATTTATCTTTCTCTTTCTGACTTACTTCACTCTGTATAATAGGTTCTAGGTTTATCCACTTCATTAGAACTGACTCAAAGGTGTTCCTTTTTATGGCTGAGTCATATTCCATTGTGTATATCTACCACAGCTTCTTTATCCATTCATCTGTCGATGGACATCTAGGTTGCTTCCATGTTCTAGCTATTGTAAATAGTGCTGCAATGAACAATGGGATACATGTGTCTCTTTCAATTTTGGTTTCCTCAGGGTATATGCTCAGGAGTGGGATTGCTGGGTCATATGGTGGTTTTATTCCTAGTTTTTTAAGGAATCTTCATACTCTCTTCCATAGTGGATGTATCAGTTTACATCCCCACCAACAGTGCAAGAGGGCTGCCTTGTCTTCACACCCTCTCCAGCATTTATTGTTTGTAGACTTTTTGATGAGGGCCATTCTGACCGGTGTAAGGTGATATCTCATTGTAGTTTTGATTTGCGTTTCTCTAATAATGAGCAATGCTGGGCATCTTTTCATGTGTTTGTTAGACATCTGTATGTCTTCTTTGGAGCAATGTCTGTTTAGGTCTTTTTCCCCACTTTTGATTGGGTTGTTTGTTTTCTTGGTATTGAGTTGTACGAGCTGCTTGTGTATTTTGGAAATTAATCCTTTATCAATTAGTTGTTTTATTTGCTATTATTTTCTCCCATTTTGAGGGTTGTCTTTTCACCTTGCTTACAGCTTCTTTTGCTGTAAGCAAAAGCTTACAAGTGCAAGCGCTTTTAAGTTTAATCAGGCCCCACTTGTTTTCTTTTGTTTTTATTTCCATTACTCTAGGCGGTGGGTCATAGAGGATCTTTCTTTGATTTATGTTGTTGAGTGTTCTGCCTATGTTTTCCTCTAAGAGTTTTGTAGTTTCTGGTCTTACATTTAGGTCTTCAATCCATTTTGAGTTTATCTTTGTGAAAATTCATTATTTAATCAAGTCCTGATGAACACTTTCACAGAATCCACAGATCTGATTTCTTATCTTATCATTATCAGTTAAGAGTAAAACTTTGTACCTTCTAGCTCTACTATTAACCATCCCAACCAGCCCACCTGGTCAAAGTTAAAATGATGAAATTAGCTTGTTAAAAGCAGCAACATCTCGGCCTCACCTGTAAGCAATAATTTAGTAAGACTCTAGATATCATTTTCATAGAACAGAGAAAAGCCAGAAATGAATATATGCAGCCTTTCATACCTGAACCACACGGTGAAAAAAAATTCACCTTCGAAACCTGCTTCGGTGCCAAGTGGTAAATATGAAAAAAAAAAGAGGCCACTAAATTTAGTCTTTTGATTCTTATTAATTTACTTTTTACCCATCAGGAATCTCTATTACAAGTTGCCAACAAAAATTTCAGAAAGATGATCTTTTATGTTAAAACATCACAACAAAAATTCTTAGGAGCATCCCTGAAGTATTATCATCTTGTTTCACTCTGACTTAGCACTCTAATCACATCCCACCAAACAAAGAGGGAGCAGATGTTTTAGCATCCGCATAGAGATTTAAAACTCCTACCACTGCCATCCCTACCCTCATCCGAACACACAAACACACTCACAGATGATTTCAAAGGGCAGCAGAGACTTATCAACATCTCTACATGAATCCTGTTAGCACAGGGAACTCACATCACCAGAAGCTGCTGGAGAAGACTGACTACTTAGCTGAGAGGTTTCTGGAAACATGTTGGAGATCAAAACAGCATTAAGCTCCAGGGAACTAAAAACATTTCTGGGGAGGCTGAACTAAATCAGTGGCTGGGCCAATCAATTTAAAGATTTTCTCAACCATTGATTACTTCTGTTAGGACCAACCTGTACAAAACATGAATACTCTAAGTCCTTTCGAATCACTGGACACCAGAGCAGTGCTCTGTATAGTGGACTGGATGGCATGTGTTTGGGCCTGGGGCCCAAATTTGTGACTTACTCGGCCATGCATAACTCCAACATATCACTTCATGTATCCAAACCCCAAGGGATAAAGCAGATACCCTAGAGTTTCTCTGAAGCTTTAAAGACTATGATTCTCCATAGGTAAAACATGCATATGCTGTAGCAAGAATTTCCTTACACTAAACTAGATTCATTTGTGATTTCAACACACAAACATATCATGGTGAAAAATCAGTCATTCTCATCTTCTAGGCAGTTTATCATTAATACCAAATATGTATGTACACATGAAGACATATGTAACACATATGGTATAAACAATACCAACTTGGAACCAAGTAACTAGCACCCTCTAAATAGTGAAATACACAGAAGGCATTCCTTCTCTACAGTCTTCAGGTTTGCCTGATGTGATGTTATGTGCTCAGTTGTGTCTGACTCTTTGCAACCCCATGGACTACAGCCTGCCAGGTTGCTCTGTCCATGGGATTTCCCATGCAAGAATGGGAGTGGGTTTTTCCTTCTCCAGGGGATCTTCTGGAACCAGGGATAGAATCCGTGTCTCTTATGTCTCCTGCACTAACAGGATGGTTCTTTACCACCTGCACCCCCTGGGAAGCTCCAGGTTTGGCTAATTGCTGCTAAGTGGCCTTCATCAAATGCAAAGCTTAATACTGCAAAACAAGCAAAACTTGAAGAATCAGAATATACAATTTACCTTTCAAAATTTCAAATGATGAAGTGCTATGAACTCCCATGCTAAGATCATCACTCTAAATGGGTAGTATTTAAAAATAAGAACTTGGCAGGTTTCAAGAATGGCTTTTCCCAGTAAATGACTGTTTTGGCTGGCAGCTGTGTACCACACCTTGAACACAGGCTGGCTTGGGGACTTTCCTGGTGGTCCAGAGATTAAGAATCTGCCTTGCAATGCAGGGGACATGGGTTTGATCCCTGGTCAGGGAACTAAGATACCATATGTCATGGGGCAACTGAGCCCACGTGCCACAATTAAGATCTCATGCAGCCAAATAAAAAAAAATAAGTATTAGAAAAAATAGGTTGGCTCTTTAATATTTACCCCCATCTTTCCCCCCAACCCGGCAAAAATCACCCAGCAGTCTAAACTACATTGATAGTTTTAACTGTCTGTAGTCTTAGGCAGCTAAGAGAGGCCTCAGTACACCTGTGTCCATTTCAAGTGACCAGAAAACACCTTCATTTCCAGGCAAGGGAGAAAAAGGTGGCTACCCAAATAACATTATGCTCTCTAAAGGCACTCATTAGTCCCAGGGTATCGTAGAAATCAAATCACTGTATTTGGTGTAATCCTGTTAAACCAAGCCAGACATCCCACTGCTCCTTTCCTCTGCCCACGCTCTCCTTTCAGGTCACTGCACAGAATATTGCCCCTGTACCTCTGGACCCAGCCACATACACTGTGCTTGCTGAAATCCAAACCCACTCAGAGGTCATAGCCTGCTTCTCAGTCTCCTTCAACCCCTCAAGAATTGTGTTGATCCCATCTGACACATGTATATGTTGTTGGAACTTTTCTTATCTACTTTTGATCATAATGAATACAACCATCCTAGGTAACAAACTACTTATAAGCTTACTGCCCCTTGCTCAGCGGAACTGATGACTTGATGAACAAGAGCTGGGTCATGACAAGGGAGGGTTTCCCTGGTGACTCAGCAATGAAGAATGTGCTTGCCAATGCAAGAGACATGGGTTCAGTCCCTGGGTTGGGAAGATCCTCTGGAGAAGGAAATGGCAACCCACTCCAGTATTCTTGCCTGGGAAATCCCATGGATAGAGGGGCCGGGTGGGCTATGGTTCATGGGGTTGCAATGCGTCAGGCATGACTTAGTGACTAAACCACCACCAATGACAAGGGAACTGGTTTATACTAAGTCAGAGTGCTAAGACAGCGGGATCTTTTATCTTCTACCAGCACCCATGAAACAGTTAACAGACTACCTTGTTAGTCTGCAAGCAGGATAAAATTTCAGTCTTTCACAGTTTCTGACAGTCCAAAGAGGAAATGGCAGGGAAAAAAGAAGAGATGCATAAACTTCCCTTACTTATCTTTTGGTCATTAAGTTTTAAATATTTAAAATTACCAAAATTTATTTTTTATTTTACCTTAAATATTTAGAAACCAATATATAACTCATATTAAAAAATTGACTGGGTGCTACATACACTTGATATGAATAAATCTGACAGCTGAATTCCTGGAGTATTTTAAAGCTAATCTGATAAAGCACTCAAGTAAATAGTATTATTCCTCTAACTGGAAAGGTTTCTCTAGTAAGAAAGGAAAGGTTCACTCATTTATCCAACCAAATCAACCTCAACAATCAATGAAATGCCCCCATTTAATTTCCTTCACATCCTGACTGAAAAATAACATAAACTGTTATGGATATGCTATCTTCCAGTATTTGACAATTAAGCTATTAAGTATAAAATAATCAGCATTCATATGCACAGGGAAAAGGGTAAGAGCAGACACTACTGATGAGAAGCCTAAGTTGAAACATGCTTTCTGCAAGGCAATTTTGGAAATATAAACCAAAGTTGCAAAGCCCTTGACAATGCAATTTTATTCTTCATCTTCTATCCTAAAGAAATAATGATCTATGCAAAGATTTAGCTTTAAAAATATTTACTACAGTGCTGTTCATCATGATAAAAGCTGGAAATAATATAAATATTGAAGAATAAGAAACTGGTTAATTAATCCACAGGATCTCTTACACTGAAGTACTGTCAAGCCCTAAAAGGTACGTGAGTAGTATACTTACTGAAACAGAAAATTGTTTATAACATAGCAAGTGGGAAAAATGTTATAAATCTGCATGTACAACATAATCCTACTTTAAAAAGCTATTTGCTTATATAATATACATTAAAAGAACCAGCTTTGCAGAAATACTAATTTTTACTTTCTTTTTTCACTTTTCAGTACTTGCCTACAGTCCATATGATGATAATTCCTAGCAGCCTATCATCATTACAATTCAGTACCAAGAGGTATTACTTACGAGAATGAAAATTTTAAAACCTAGAAGAAGGGAACACTGGACAAGCCTTTCGTTGGTCTTTCTATAAAGTACGCACCTGAAGGAACTTGTAAAGTCCACACGTATCCCTACTATATAGTACAGGGAACTCTACTCAGTGCTACATGGCAGCTTGGATGGGAGGGGAGTCTGGGAGGAATGGATACACGTGTATGTGTGGCTGAATCCCTTTGCTCTTCACCTGAAACTGTCACAACATTGTTAACTGGCTATACCCCAGTATAAAATAAAAAGTTTTTTAAAAAGTACATGGCACTGAGAAAGCACTCAGTGTTGGTTTTCTTTCCCCTCAATCAAATCCGAAGACTAAGTCAACACTACACGAGTAAGAGACAAAGAGTTCAATCCAATATACTCAATAAACATTTACAAACACCTCCAATGTGCCAGATAGCGAAAATAAATACTGAAATTATTTCAGAAAGCTTTTTCTAAAAGAAACACTACATTTTCCCCCAAGTATTATTACATTGCCAAGTTCATTTCAAAAACAGAACTCAAAACTCAATAAAATCATTTGGAAATGAACAACTGAAAAATGGCTGAGAAAATGCAGCCAGCTTAGCCAGCTCTATTATTATAAAATTAATCAATAACACCCTAATTAATATCCTGAAATAAGCTCCCCATGGAAACTCATAAGCCGCCAAAAAAAAAAAAATGTTTTAAAAACACTAAAAATTTATGCATACTTCATAAACTTTCAAAAAAATCTACACAGGGTTTCCCTACAAAGTCACGAAATAAAGAGCTTCTTCCACTTGATGTTTTTAAATCTCTCCACAAACTGGTGTAAATATGCAAGGTACATCAATGCATTGATAAATGCAATCACAAAAAGGCTTTTTAATCAAATAAAATGACTACTCTCCCCTTTACATTGGCCCTTGCCAGAAATGAACGTGATGTAATTCTCATTTCAAACTTTTCCTTGTAAGTAGTACTCCATCATTTGTGCTGCAAAATAATGTAAGTATTTTTTAAAAGAGCCAAAACTGATTTAAAACTCTTAAGTCAAGACGTTCAAGATAAATAGCAAAACAAGACTGAAAGATAAACTATACAAACAAAAACTGTACTTTTAGTCATTTAGAAAACACAGTTTAGTAAAGAAAGTACATTCAATTGCAAAATGACTTCAAAAAGTTCAAAGTCAACTCAACTTTTAAACACAAAGCAATGGTAACAGGACACAGGGCAGACACTTTATAATGGGACAGTAAGCTGCTGCCCTGAAGAATGCTGGTTCTCTGTTTACCAAAGAAAATAAAAACAGAACATGAGTTTTGCCCCAGGTTTCTTTGTAAAGGAATATCCAAAAAGAAAAAAAAAAAAAAGAGTTCGATTTCATTCTAGCCCATTTTAGTAATAGAAAGACATCTGTGAGTGGTTTAAAATAATACTGTGAATAAGCACAAGCAAATGATTCTCTTTTCATCTCTGATCTCTTTCCATTTAAAGGAAACAAAATGGTTCCCTGTTTACAAGAACTCTATCCCTCTCTCAACTCGATCAGTATACCATTTTTTATTTTTTTATTCTTATATTTAAATGTTTATCTACTAGTAAAGCCTTCCTTGAAAATACTGCTGCTCTACAGAGAAAACAAACCGCTGCCCAAATGCCTGGGATCTTCCTTCTCGCTTCTCGTCAACACCCTGCATATATGCCCTGAGGGCTCTGTTGCTTCTTTCTTAGCTGGGCACTCATTGCCACATATGCTCCTGAACTGGTATATCCTCAATAATTATGATCAGCTCATTTTATCAGGGCAAAAATGATGCCCAAGTGCCGTATGTTGAAAAATTTAAGAACCATACATTCTAATATAAGGCTCCTTCACAAATCCCCTCCCCTGCCTGAGTTACGCCATTCGAGATCATTGATATTGTTCTCACCAGGAAAACATATTTAAGTTTCATCAGCTTACTGAACTTCTAAGAGTTCCTTCTATTTTTCCTCTCCCGAGTAAACCACTTTTATTTATATAACTAAAAGTACACATCTGTCCATCAAACTAAATAAATAAATCTGATATGAGATAATTTCTTCCTAACTTACCTGGTTTAAAAAGGTCAAATATCACTTAATATTATAGAAAAAATTAAAACTTAGGCTTATAAGACATGTTCACATTCCTGTCTGCCTGCAACAACACTGACTTACATACTTGCAAGAGGCCTTAGGTAATTTCTAAACTTCCTTAATTTTTTATCAAGAATAGTGCCAGAGAAAGTGGGCCACCTTAAAATGCATCATATTCTTTATCTCATTATTCAGTTCTTCTATGTCTGTTCTTGCAACATTAAAGACCCTATCATACCTAATTCTGTTAAATCCATTCCTCAAAAGAAATGCCTCCATGAATGCATCATTAACATTCAATACTATTCTCACCACTTTACACCAAAAACTACTTCAACTAATGTTTTTAGAACAGTTTGAGTATGAACCAGAAATGTACAACTATGTTAGATGAATAATAATGTACATGCCAGCTGCTCTCTGTATGTGTGTGGGTGCAGGGGGGCTGTTTTCTATGACTAAGCACTAATGTACCAATAAATCAGATGTTTCCTTAATTTAGTTGTTTCCCTAATTTAATTAGAGATATTTCACCTACTATCACACAAATATGGATAACTTTATAAAGAACTACCAAATGTTTCTGGAGTAATTTTAATAAGAACTTACTCAAGAAAGATAAGCCCTTTGTTATCTGATAATTTAAATATACACAGATACTTCAAAAGGTTATTTCATAGCCTTTTAGGAAAAAGTAAAAGAAATTATTTTTAAAAGCTATGGTAAACATCTTAAGAACAAAATTTTGTTCATAAAAATGTATAAGCTAAATACAACTTTCATCTTTGTGTTATATAAAAGCATAGAGGATATTCTCAAGAAGCATAAGTAAAAATATGTCTTTGACTTTTAATAGCATGCTAATACTAAGTCGCTTCAGTCGTGTCCGACTCTGTGCGACCCCACAGACGCCAGCCCACCAGGCTCCCCCATCGCTGGGATTCTCCAGGCAGGAACACTGGAGTGGGTTGCCATTTCCTTCTCCAATGCATGAAAGTGAAAAGTGAAAGTGAAGTCGCTGAGTCTTGTCCGACTCTTAGCGACCCCATGGACTACAGCCCACCAGGCTCCCCCGTCCAGGCATACAGACATGCCAGATTTAACCAAAGTAAAAAAGACTGAAGAACAAAAGCCTAATTTGTTTAAAAATATTTATTTTAAATTATTAAAAGTTATTTTCTGCTTTAACAGAAAAATCACTAACTTGCAATAAATTGCTTTACCATTTAAGCCATCTATTAGTAATAGCAACACTAACAGAATCAAAAAGTAAAACTGACTTTTTGGACATTTAATTTAAAAATGTATATTATCAACCTAAGAAAATAAATGATATATTTCAAAATCATTGAAAGTTATCAAACAATGGCTGTTCTTAAAACTGGGTATTTAAAATAGAATTATGTAACTATATTGCACAACTGATTGTAAAATTTGTGAAACAGTGCCTGTGATTTATGAAGTGATTTTAAAAAGACATTTTAACCTATATTAACAAACATCCTTATTAACTTAATCCTTAAGCTATCATTATAATCACAACCTTCTGGAATATTTGTTGGAGGTTAAGTAAGAGTATTTCCCCAGTTCCCAATGGACATATAACCTGTACTTTTGACAAACTCATTATGAACATTAACTTCACACTAATTCCCAGACATAATTACAGTACAGAATACAGAGCTACTTCCTAAGAACTGTTATTTTCTAGGGGACATTAGGGAAAAAAACTCTAGAAATTCTCCAGTCAGTGACATAAGATATTCTTGGGCTAGACTTAAAGAGACCAAGGTCAACAATGACTTCCATATTGTCAAGTCAAGGAATCAGTTCTATGACCACTTATTCAGACTCTTTAGAAGCATCTGACTTAGGTTTACAGCTGATTGTTCCATAAACACTTCCTTCTGTAAGCTAATGTGACAACACAATTTCCTAGATTTCCTCCTCCCCAGCCAGCTGCTCCTTCTCCGGCTTTTCTACTGGGCCCTCCTCCCCCACCCAATCTCTGCATGTCACAGGCCCAAGGCCCTCATGTCTTCTTTCTCTCCACCCTTTTCCCCAATCTTCTTATCCAGCACCATGGCTTAAAATACAGTTAAATGCTGATGGTCCCCAGCCTATAACTTCAGTACTGATCTTTTTATACTCAACTGCCTCAATAAGTCTGCTTGAATGTTAATGTGTATCAAATAGAAATGATGATTTTCCACTGCAAACCAGGATTCCTTGTAAAAGCAAGTAACACCACCATTCTCCTAGATGTTCATCATTCTCTTTTCCTCCCATACGTACATCAATCCATCGGAAGGAACAATTTGAAAATAGAACCCAACTTGGATCACTTCCCACCTGTGGATTATATTACCTACAGATCTATGCTTCTTTAAGAGTGAAAAAGAAAAATTGGTTACAGATGCTGACAGAAACAGCATTTATATACATGAAAAGACTGATTGAACATATGTAAGGAAAATCAGCAAAGATGACTTTAAAACACCCTACATGCCACTGTAGAATAGAATTCACAGTCTGAGACAGAATGGTAAAAAGAGCTTTAAATGGGTAGAAAGTCCATTTAGAAGCAACTGTACTCCACAAACAGGTACCATCTCATCCACCTTTACTATTTATGTGACTGAATCTTCCAGTTTCTCTATGAGGAAAGGAATAAAAAAAAACTTGTGGCAAACATATTTGTTTTTATTTTAGTGACATCTTCTGATAGTAGGCTCTGGGAAAAATGGAATATGAATTTAAAAACTATGAGAGATTCATATGAACAGTAATTAAGTTATAACATACCGTACAGAGATCCTTATATTGCAGCTTTTGGAATTTTGTATCTGTGTTTCCTGCACATAGTTCCACATAGCCAAGAACAACTTGAAACACAGTGTTATGAATGGCTTGGGTGAAGTGCATATGAAGTTGGTCCATTGCTGTCTATGGAAATAAAGCACATAATCGCCTATTACTAAAATAAGTTACTAAGATAAAAACTGATTTGAAAAACATAGGAAACAATCTTTACCAATTTTACCTGCAGCACAAATAACTATTATTCACAGAATTATAAATGTTGATTATTTGCAGCTAACTCTTCAAACAACCACAACATCATACCACTACAGATAAACCTGAATCATAAACACGGCTCTGCTGTGTTTACAGTACCAGTTTATGTTTATGGTACCAGTCATATTTAAGACTGGTACCCAGTTTGCCAAACATGTCATGTCTAATCACACCTTTGAATTCCCTCTGCCATCCTTTCATTTTCAGGATTCTCAGTGGTCACCTTCTCAGAGAAGCCTTTCCTGACTATCCCATACAAACCAGTACTTTGCATCACTCTGTACCCTTACACAGATTTTCTTTCAATTTCTGTCTCCCAAACTAGAAGGTAAGATACACGAGGGCTTATATCCAGATGCCTGGAGCAATGCACACAGTTGGCAACAATAAATATTTAATGAGAGAAAGAATTCATCTAATGGGGAAAATTAGAAGTTATAGGTGCTTCAAGACCTTTGAAAATACATATCCCTCAAAATTACCAAATGCCTTCCTTCTTGTATTTTCCCTAGGTATATCTTAAGACATCAAAACTAATTAAGTACAATAAATAACCATATTTCTTTATTCACATTACACAATGTAAATAGCCTGGTAAAGTCTTACATTTCCTTCTAATAAAAGAGACTTATATTTAAGGGAAAAAAAAATTTACATCAATGTTTTGATGTTCTCAAGAAAAATGTATACTCCTATATGTAGAAGACGTAATTAACTTTCAAACTATGGCCTCCACTTCAGGCTTTTCAAGGAAGCCCCTGAGTAGTAAGAACAGGTAAAGACATGCATTATGGGAATGTGAGGACATTCTGGGGATAACAAAATCCTTTGAAAACGCTGATAAAAGAAACGGACCCGCTTTACAACAAATGTACACAATACACAAAAGTTTACAGACCACTGTGAGGGAATCACACTGGCCCGTCTAGGAACCATGAGATTCCAACCTTAAAAGTTCTTATTCAGGACCAAGAACTGAGGTACAAGAGACTACATATCCTCACCCACTGAATTATAGTATACTTTTTTAAAAACCTACAGGAAATGATGAAAATATTAAACCTGAGACACACTTCATAGTTTAAAACAAACCTCAGTAATGTGTTAACCAAACTACCCACACTCTGCGCTTATGTGATCCTGCTACCATTGCTAACACATCATAAAAATGTACTTTCTTCAATGAAACTGTTTAAGCACACTACATTACTAATATTCAAACTTAAGCAATCAGGAAGAGCAATAGATTACTGATTAAGAAAAAAAAAATCCTTTCAAAACTTACCTGTGTTTTTCCAAGAAGTCGATAAGCTTGTTGAACTTTGGTGTAGTGGTTAATGTCAAAATTCTTGCATATTTTGGACAGAGCAACATCCAACTGTTCCTATGTAAACAAAAGAGAAGGTGAGAGTTGGTTAAGGAATCATGTTTTCAAGGCAATAAGAAAATATTACGACTAATTCCTCACTTTTAATTAATATCTAAACACATTACTATCACACTGGATTTAACAGTCAAAAACAAATTTAATGAAAAATATAAGTTGTCATTTTGTTTGGCTGCACCACACTGCTGGCAGGCTCTTAGTTCCCCAAGCAGGGATCAAACCCAGGACATGGCAATGAAAGCACCAAGTCCTAACCACCAGGGAATAAACTATAATTCTTATTACCAACTGTACTCAAGTTTATTGAGATGTTATTAATATGTGAATTAAAAAAATTTTTTTTGCCAACTGTTTCAAGGGACACAAAATAATTATAATAGTCTCTAAAGGAATTCTAGTTCTTATTTTTACTTAGTTTTATGTTTCATTAAGCATCAGCTAAAATCGTGTAATTATATGAAATGAGTTTGTAGGACTACTGAAAAATAAAACCCTTCTTAATCACTGAAAAGTAATTCTCAACAAAACTACACTGACTTAAAAGTATACACCTCAAGGTATTGCCTTTTTGTATCTAAGTGTATCCACCTTGTTTATGGGTTTCTATCTCAATGATTTTATTTAAATTATAAGAATGAAGAAAACTGAGTTTTCAAAAGAAAGTCTTCATTAAAATATTCAGGTGATCAAAAAAAGAAAAAAGAAAAAAAGAAAATAAAAAATAAATAAATAATCATTTATTTACTTAAGGGATTTTCAAAATAATTCTATTTATGCTTACCAAATAAATTATCATTCCTACTATGGAAATAATTGCATTTATGATCAAAAACTACTTTCACAAAGGTCATTTGAAAGTCTAGCCTCAACCTTTGTAAGAGCTCTCATCAGGAAAACAAAATAAAATCTCAGAAGAAACTAAATAATTCTTATTAAATGTATTTAAATGAACCCTCTGCTTTACAAAGATTGCTGAGGAAGACTTTATGCTCACAATGACATAGCTTTTCATTTCCAGTTTCTACACGTTTGAGGAACTGTGTGAGATGTTATTATGAGGTTTAGGAATTTAGGAGGGTTATCATCAATCAAAAATCATTCTTAAACTCAGTAGGCTAAAAAGGAGAAATAGTTGATAATCAAAAAATAATTAATACGTGGTAAATACTCTGCCTATAGTTTATGTGAGCACACACCTATAACTAAGAGTTTAGGAATCTCTGTAGATATGGTAATATTTTCAAATACTCTTTCCAGACACTATAATTCCTAAAGTATCTTTGAGAGGACGAGTAAATTAACATTAACTTGACCAAGTCTGTTAACATTAACAGACATTCCAAATGAAAAACACAAAGACTAGTGATCTAGAAACACTGGTAAGAATATGGAAGTCAAAACGTAAGATACACCTATGCTATTCAGAAACCTCTGAAAAGAAAGTCGTTTAACTTAAGATATAATCCTTCTTACCTCAATTTGTTCTAAAGTATCTTGCAACTTTGAATTCAGTTCACTATTAAATAAAACAGAATTAGGTGTGTCAATCTTTAAAAGAGACAAACTAGATGAATAAACACTTAAAACTGACAAATCAATAGTATGAGCAGTTAATTTGTGCTGATTGTACAGACAGTATGATAAGGTAAGAAAAATAAACAAAAGGAAAAAAATTAGAAAGAAAGAAATAAGAGTCATCACAGAAAATCCTGAAGAATTTATAGATAAAACTAAGAATTTAAGTGCCCTGTGGATGGAGGAGCCTGGTGGGTTGCAGTCCATGGTGTCGCTGGGAGTTGGACACGACTGAGCGACTTCACTTTCACTTTTCACTTTCATGCATTGGAGAAGGAAATGGCAACCCACTCCAGTGTTCTTGCCTGGAGAATCCCAGGGACGGAGGAGCCTGATGGGCTGCCGTCTATGGGGTCGCACAGAGTCAGACACGACTGAAGCGACTTAACAGCAGCAGCAGCAGCAAGTTTTAAAGATAATGTGTGTAATATAGATGAAAAGTAAAATAAAGATAAAACTAATCTCTATATATCAAAACAAGGAATTAGACAATGAAATTTTTGAAGATACGTTTCAAAAAACCAAATACCTGGGAATAAACCAAATAAAGAATATACAATACAAAACAGAGCCAAAATAAAGAAGACCATTATACAGAGGTATATACCATATAAACAGACTAAAATTTTTAATACAACTGATACCAATTCTCACAAAAATGATATCCTAAAATAACTGATATATTATTAATATTAAGCCAGTGAATGGGCTTTTTAATGGAGGAATTGACAAGCTGCTTCTAAAATTTATGTGGAAACTCAAAGGGCCAAGACTAGTTAAGCAAACCCCAAAGAACAATGCTGTAAGACACACTAAAAACAGGCTGACTTACTATAAAGTCACAGCAGTAAGGCGGTGTGGCACTTATCATAAGAACATGTTAACAGGTCAACAGAACAAAATAAAGACAATGGGTAAAAGCCTTAAATATTTGACAAAGAAGAAATTCAATTGGCCAATGAACATGTAAATATGTACTCTTTCAGGCATTCAGGAAATGCAAATTAAAACTACAAAAAGACTATAACAAATGACTAGAATGGCTAAAAATATTTTTAAAGAATTAAAAACAATGTCAACAAATGTTGGCAAGAATGTAGAATAAAACACTCAACTCAATGCTGGAGAAGGGAAAAGTGATACGACCTCTCTGGAACCATTAATACCTCCTGAAACTCAACATACACTTACTGCAGGTGTATCTACCAGAAGCGCATTCACAATCCTCACAACATTATTTGTAACAGGCAAAAACTTGAAGCAGCTCAACTGTCTATGAAAAATTAAAGGGATACATTTATTTATATGATAAAATACTATAGCAATGAAAATGTGTCACCTGAATCTCAAAAACATAATACAAAAGATGTCAGTTTAAAAAATACATACTGCATGATTCCATTTACATAAAGTTCAAAACAGGCAAAAATAACGTTAGTGACAGAAACCAGAACAGTGGTTACCCTGGCAATATAATGACTGGAATGAGGCATGAAGGAAGTTTCTAGGGTCCTAGAAATGTTCTAGTTCTGTTTTTATTTCTGGGAAGTAATTATACAATTCTGTTCCCTTTGTAAAAATGTATTGAGTTATACATTTAGGGTGTGTGATTGAATCTGATTTTTTTCCCCTTTAATCCTCCAGCGTTAGTGTTAGTTGCTCAGTCGTGCTCAACTCTTTGCAATCCCATGGGGTGTAGCCTGCCAGCCTCCTCCGTCCATGGGATTTTCAAGGCAAGATACTGAAGTGGGTTGCCACTTCCTTCTCCAAGCGATCTTCTGACCCCAGGGATTGAACGGGGTCTCCCACATTGCAAGCTGACTCTACCATCTGAGCCATCAGGGAACCCCTAATTCTCAAGAGGTCAGTTTAAAAACAACTGATATTATTTGAATTATAATACCTCATTACTAAAAAATATCTGCTGTTATCTAAAAAAGTAAATATAATTTTAGAGAAAATGTTTTGACAAAAGGGATTAAGGTAAAAGTAAAATAAAATAGTAAGAACAAGAGAAAGATGCAGTTTCACAGCAAAATTATACAAGGGTTTTTTTTGTTTGTTTGTTTTTTTCCTTACAACTCTCATCTGATTATCAATGTGATTCTCAAAGTCCTAGCAGCCAAAGCAAATAGGGAAGGCCACAGTACACAATTTGGTGTCCAGAATATCAAAACAAACCAGTAATTTAAGAGAAAGAACAAAAACAAAGAGACAAAACTCACTTTCACTGGCATTAAATTCAGAGAGAAAATTTTGCCAGTCTTGATAAAGAGAACAGCAATATTTTATCTCCTATGGCACAACACCCTGGGCAACAGCCTTATAGAATATACAATATGATTCATGGCCTCCCTTAGAGAGCCTTTTAATGCAAACTGAGCAGATAACAACAAAGTGGTTTGACAGAAAGATACAGACATATACAAATGCAAAGCAATCTGTCAGGAAAGTGAAACCAACAATAATACAAGTACCCAGTTTTGAAGGTCTCACAGATAAACATTCAAACCCATGGAGGAATTAGGCCATTTTCAACAAATACTGTGTACCATAAGCATGCTTTTAATTAAGGTTGAGAATGGAAGATTATGCTCTCAAGTAAAAACTGAAATGAACAAGCCTTCATATCTGTCAACCAACAGTGTAGGAATCTGGAGAAGTGAATGGCTACCCACTCCAGTATTCTTGCCTGGAGAACCCCAAGGACAGAGGAGCCTGGAGGGCTACTGTCCACAGGGTTACAAAGAATCGGACTCAACTGAGCACCTCAACAAAAAAGACAACAGTCCTGTGCACCTGGCCATTTCCTGCTATCATCTGGCAGCTTCATAGGGATGCTACCCTGCCTGGTCCCTAAAGACAGCTGAGTTTGCAGTTCCTAAGTGAAGCAGAAATAAAAATCGTATTAATCCATGCTTTAACACTTTTGGTGATTCCCCATGAAACCAAGGATAAAGCCCTAAATTAGCATGGCACTTAAGACTCTTCATAACTGACAAAAAATTAACTTCCCATTCACTTTTCAGTGCCTCTATGGTTGACCCTTGAACAACAGGCATTTGAATTGCACTGGTCGACTTATAAGCGGATGTTTTTCGATAGTAAATCCTACAGTACTTCCTGATCCTCAGTTGGTTGAATCCATAGATGCGGAATCACCTATTCAGAGGTCCAAGTAGGCAAGTTATATGTGGATTTTCGACTGAGCCAAGAGTGAGCACCACTAACCCCTAGGTTTGTTCAAGGGCAACTATATTTTAGTCAGATGGACAAGGTGCAATTCCCCAAACAAACCCCAGGCTTTTCCATTCTCTATTCTTGCATATAATGTTCACAATAGCTATATAGTACATTCCCTTTTTCTCACTCTCAAATGTCTTTTTTTCTGGGAAGTCTCTCTCTCCTGTTTCCTTAAGTTACACAATGCTGTGTTTACAGCACCCTGAATTAGAGTAAAGAAGTATCTGTGACTATTTATCAGAGCAGACTGTGGCTGTTCCCCAGGGATTCCCCAGGACTAACTAAATTCACTGCCTGAATCAGAGCAGGAAATAAACATCTGCTGAGTCAAATTTGCAATGCAAACAAAAAACAGCAAACTTTAACCATCATTCCTTTAGCCCCCATATTCTACTTCAATTTTAAAAAAAGAAAGGAGAACATTTTAGAAGAATAAGAGTCAGACTGGACTCTGGGTCTACAGGGGTCTTAGTAAAGGTGGAAAAAAAAAAAAAAAAAAGGAGCAAGAGAGAGAGAGAGAAGCAGAGAAGTTGGTTCTACTCCTCTATCACACAGCGCTCAGAAGTTCACTAAGGCTGAAGACACAGACATGGAGAGGCAAAAACACCCAGAATAATAAGTATCAGAATTCGTAAACATATTCTTTCAGGGAATATTGAGTTTGGAGAAAAAAGGAATATATCTAAACTAATTCAGAGGTGACAGTAACAACTTATTCAGCTTCTCAACTGAAAAAATGGGCTTTAGAGTTTATTCACAATATTATAAATCTAGGTGCTTTTATTCCTTCTATTATTCGTGGTTAAAATGATTTTGTAGCCTATATATTAAGAGTTAATAATGCAAGCATGGTGATGTATATGGTATGCAGAAATTTTTAAATAAATCTATAAATCAACCATCTTGGTTTTATTAAAAATGCTTTCAAGAGGGAAGGGATCTATGTATAGGTATGGCTGATTCTTGTGGCTGTATGGCAGAAGCCAACACAACATTGTAAAGCAATTATCCACCAATTAAAAATAAATTTTAAAAAATGCTTTCAAAATCTACAACTGTAGTTTGATAACAGTTGGCTACTAATTAAAGATATACACATAAAAATATGATTAAGGAGTGGGCATATTAAATGTGGTCTTTAAAGAAATCCTCAGCCATCATTTAGAAATATGAATTTCAGTTATTTGGGTCAGTTAATCAGAGTATTTAAAAAGGACCTAGTCATGAACATTTGGATAAATAAAAGCTATATTATGGTCAAAAAAATTACTAGTTGTAAGATGAAAGACTAAAAGCTATTAAAAGCTATTTGCAAGTGAGTGGAATGACTCAAACAATTTGCAGGGCATTTTTATAATCACTACAGAAAATATTAAAAATAACATTCATAAATAATTAACTTTCCTTTTAAGTAGCTGCTCTGGGACACAAACTCACAAAATGCGTCCTGCTGCTGCTGCTAAGTCGCTTCCGACTCTGTGCGACCCCATAGACGGCAGCCCACCAGGCTCCCCCGTCCCTGGGATTCTCCAGGCAAGAACACTGGAGTGGGTTGCCATTTCCTTCTCCAGTGCAGGAAAGAAAACTGCAATTTGACTGTACTGAAAGACAAGATGGTATGGAGGTATCACCCTCTTAATGATCTTTCCCTGGTTTGTTATTAAGCCAGGTGATTTAAGACAAGTCTCTTAATAACCCTGGGCACCAGTTTCCTATACAAAAGTGGGCTGGATCTAAAGGGCTGCTTCAAGCTCTAAAGTGTCTAGGTTTTATTACATGCTGAACACCAGCTAACCAATGAGCACATCTTTGTATATGATTCAGCAGAATGCTAAAACCTCTGGAACACACGTAAGTAAAATTTATCCTTCCAAAGTTATACTGTGTGCCCATGGCCCCCAGAAACTCCAGTCTGTTTAGATCAGAGGTATTATATAATTCCAAGGATTTCAATCTACTCACTGCTGCCGAGTTTTATCAACAGACCTCAGAGAAAACATGATTTTCAAACACACTGAAGCTAAACAAACAACCTTGAGGTACCATCAAGTGTCACAGGATCCTTCCAACCACAGAAAAACTGTAAAAGAACTCCAAGATCACTTTGAATCAACCGAGATCTCTGACCACACACTGTTCAGAAATCCCAGACCTAACTCACAACACAACCATTCACCACATAGAAAGTTCAGAATTCATTATTAAGGACACTAAAAATGTTCAAAACATTTCCAAACTCTATGAATTATAATTCCAGAGCAGAAGCCAGGCTCAGGAGTCAAATCTAGCCAAGAGGCTGTGTTTCTAAATAAAGTTTTATTGAAACACAGCCACATGCATTTGTTTACATATTGTCTAATGCCACTCTTGGTCTTCAAGGGCAGAGCTGAGTAACTGCAACCAAGACCTTATGGTCTGCAAAATTTAAAATATTTATTATCTGGCCCTTTAAACACAAAGGCCCTCTGGCAGCCCTGTGCTACAGTTCGGCAGAAGACCTTTTAGTTGGTCTACTGATCAAAGTTAAAACAGGAATATTTATGTGCACTGAATATTTTAGGGCTTCGCCGGTGGCTCAGATAGTAAAGAATGTGCCTGTAGTGTGGGAGGACCCAGGTTCCATCCCTGGGTCAGGAAGATCCCCTGGAGAAGGGAATGGCTACCCACTCCAGTATTCTTGCCTGGAGAATCCCACAGACAGAGGAGCCTGGTGGGCTACAGTCCATGGGGTCATAAAGAATCAGACACAACAGAAGTGACTTGGCGTGGGCACGTAATATTTTAACCAAAATTGTATAGTGTACTTCACTCATCCACTTCTGACTTAGAGCCAAGGTCTTTTCATTTGACTGGAGTTTTAACTTCTTAGTCTCATATGAACCAGATCACAAATAAATTGACTGTAATTTCAAGCTTCAGATTCTCAAAATGGAAGCAGGAACCTAAAACAAATGCAAAACAACCTGAATGCCAAATCACAGTTATCTTATATCCCCCAGTTTTTTATGAGTTGTCTCGCCTACAAAAGATTCAAAAGGAAATTTATTTTTAACAATAAGTTCTATTTTTCCAATGCATCCAACTTACTTTCAAAAAGTTGTTTCACCTCATTAGTTTATTTACTCAAGCAACATAAAGACAGGAACAAACACAACTGGCAGAAACAGGTTTAGGAAAAACACAGTTAACTCTAGTCAGGATATACTTCAGAGATTGGAGCAAAATAATATAAATTGGCCTACTGGCCATGAGCTTCCACTGCACATAACAGCTATTACATTGGTAGACGGCCTACCATAGTTGTGGTTAAGAACAACAAGATGTGTATCCCAGCAGATATAAACTTAAATCTTGCCTTTGCCACTCATTTTACAGAGCATCAATGTCCTCATCTACAAGAGAGGAAACACCACCACCTGAGGGATATTTTGTTAATGCTAAATAGGAAAAAATAAGGAACATTATCTTTAAATAAAAGATGTTTAAGTATCTTTAAAAGATAAAAAGTAAGTACAGTGCTTGATATATATTAAAGTCCAAAATTTTTCAAAAATTGTATCATCATCATTATCACTATTATCATGATTCAGTGTTTAAAACTGAAGAATAAAGCTTTAGTGAGAAAGCCTTATTAAAATCTAATTTAGAATTACTGTATTGTCAGTGCTGCCTTGGATAATGGTGCCAAGCTCCTACTCCCACTCCTATAAATGTCAGTATTTCCCATTCCCATGGGGGTACGGGAAGTGAGCCATTAACAGCTTGAGCATCTCTGATGGCTTTTGTTTATGTATGCTGTGGTCTTAACTGGCATATTACCCCACAGTCCTGCCTGTTAACTGCCTGTTTTACCAACTCCTACAGAACAAATACATTTCACAACCTCTTGGTATAACAAGTAAACACAGCATCTCATGTAGTTAAGCACTAAATAATACTTCATTCTTGTCTCATCATCTTAGAGTAAAGAATCTAAGACAGAACTTTTCTAGACTGGTGAAATTTTAGATCAAGTGAAAAAAAGAAAAATCCTTAAAATTTCTAAAAGACAGACACCATTTCTTTGGTAAAATGAGAAGGAGTAGTATCTGACTCTGTCCTTCGAAACAGGAGGCTTGAATAGACAACTAAGCAATGCCTTCCATTTTTTAAGGAAAAAAAATAACTTTTCTTTCAATCATTTGTTGTTCAGTTGCTAAGCTGTGTCCGCCTCCTTGCGACTGCGTGGACTGCAGCACACCAGCCCTCCTTGCCCATCACCAACTCCTGGAGTTTGCTCAGGCTCATGCCCATCGAGTCGGTGATACCACACAACCATCTCATCCTCTGATGCCCCCTTCTCCTCCTGCATGCATGGGCTAAATTATGGTCACTTCAAAATCTGAAAATTTACCCCCTAAGTTTCCTGTATTAAAAAAATTTTCAAAGAGGTAACTAACAACACACAACAAAGAAATGCACAAAAATGGAGTATTACAAAGATGACAGAAGCCGAGCAGGACCTACAAAAGTGAAAAACGTTCAACAGAAACAGAAAACCACTATGGATTTGGATTTTCATTTAGAGACAAAGGATTATTTTTCCTTTTTCATACATCCAATCACTCAGTTCTGCAGATAATAATATTTAAATATCCATAATATAGTAAACATGACTTCTATTAATTTTTTAGAAGTAATCTATTAGAAAAAACAGAGATTTAATTATAGTTGTGTAAAGAATATAAATGTTATAAACTTGACCAAGTAAAAATAACAGTTTCACGAACAAAACCTGGAAGATGGAGAAGTGAAAAGAAGTGAAAGGAAGTGCACCACGTGCCTATCTCTTATTGCTTTTTATTATGGGGGGTAAACAGTTATCGAGAACTATCTACGTCGATAAATCAGGAAAAGGTTATTATTATAATGTAGTCTTTTAAATTACAATGAAATCTGGTAGGATGAAAATTAAGCTGTAAAAATGGTTTACTCTAGGGAGTAGGAAAGGGAAGGATAGGTAGGCAGAAAGAAAAACTTTCACCTTTTAAGACCACTTTGTTCAAGTGTCATGTTTTATGTAGATTTCACTTTACATTAGTTTTAAATGGCACTGCCTGGAGGAGGAAGGCACAGGAAAACAAGATAAAAGATAAGAAAGGAGTTGGTGTCAGAATAGCATGGTGTCAATAACTCAGCCCAAGCAAATCAAGCAACAGGGACTCCAGACCTGCATGTGAGTCTAGGTGAGCAAGCCTGGTGATGCTGCAGAAACACTCACTGTTCATCACTCCAGGTGAGGCTCCTGGGCTCCCCTCGCCTGAGTGTAAAGAGAGAGAGAGCAGACACTGCTTGCTAAGATGGAATCAAGGGCCACAGGAGAAGAACAGTGCCCAGTACTGCTGTTGTCTGTTGTTTAGTCACGACATCATGTCTGACTCGACGCAACCCCATGGACTATAGCCCGCCAGGCTCCTTTCTCCATGGGATTTCTCAGACACGATACTGGAGTGGGTTGCCAACATTTCCTTCTCCAGGGGATCCTCCTGATCCAAGGAATCAAACCCAAGCCTCCTGCTTGGCAGGTGGATTCTTTACCACTGAGCCACCTGGGGAGCCCAGGTACTGCTGTACTTGTACCTAAAGGCTATACTCATTATTCGATGATTTAAGGGTCTACAACCTACAAGTTTCTTTCAACTGCCAAGATCATCATCTGAGGAGGGAAAAAGGATATTTTAAGATTATCAGAAATTAAATACAGCTGTCTACGTTAAAGTGCAGTACTCAAAACCAGTTCAGGTGGTGCATGACCTTTTTGGTGCATAATCTAGCATGTGCTAAGATTCATTCAGGTAGTTTCTTTCAAAGGAAATTTTAAAAAGCAATAAAGAAGTTTTGACTTTTAATAACTTTTCATGAAATTAATTTAGGTAAATTTCAAGTGATAAAGAAATTAATGCTTTATTTAGGCACACTTTAAGATAAACACCCTGATTCTTATTCCCGATAAATCCCAACCATATAACTCTGTCACATCATGCAAGATACCGAATTACTTGGTACTTCATGTATTACACTACACAGTCATAGAACCCGAATTTATCAGGCATACAGTCAGTGCCATTTTATGCAGAAGCAAAGTTGTGAATTCTCTTTTTTCTACTTTCAGAATCATAAGAGTTCACCCTCACTTGTTCCATGTAATCTACTCCTAAGGCCACAGAGTCTCTGTCTTCTATTAAACACTGTATTTCCAATAAAGGAACAATGTGACTGGGAAAGAAGAGAGGAACATATAATCTACTAAGGAAAAATTAAGAAGTGCATGAATAGACCCACTGTACAGATGAATCTGCCTGCAACAAAAAAACAAAAACACCAAATATTACCCGATAATTCCCAAACACTTGGAATCGTGGAATGGTTCTCTTAAAGGACACTGCTAAAAAAAATATTTCTTGATTTTCTAATCATCAATAGGAATACAAACTAAATTTAAATGTTAAAGAAAATGAGTGTGAATTCAGTTGGAAATTAATTACTATTCTATGGTTACCAGAGTGTCAAATGATTTTTCACTTTTGAATCACTCAGATCTAAGCAAAAGATTAAATCTTGCCTTTGGCTAAATTCACAGCTCCAGGTAAATGGAAGGAACATTTAAAGTGCTTGTGAATTACGTCTGAACCAATGAGAGAGCTCAAGAACAGGTTCAATATTGACTGCACTCATAAGACCAGCGGAAGAAGAGGAAAATGAAGAAAATGCATAGAATAAGAAAGGTACATTTAATTAATAAATACAAAATTAAAAGGAAATTATTAATATAATAAAATTCCTTTTATTTTTATGGACTCAGTCTATCCTATGTATCAATTAACTCTATAGCTATATCCTAAATTGTATGCTCTATAAGAGGTGAACAAGCTTAGGTTCTCCCAACTAGGAGCAAATGGGTGACCTAAGAGGTGAAGCTTCGAGAAGGGGACTGGGTTAGGCAGGACAGGGAAGCACTGCTGTGTGTGGAAGAGAAGAAGCGTCGTCGGAGGCCTGTCATCACCACCAAGCAATTCACTGTCACTAAACTGCCAAGCCGAAAACACAATTCTAACAAATTTCCAGGAAACCTAAGGTAAAAATCCCACTACAATGAATTCCTTAGGACATTTCAATGAGTCTGTGCATCTATTTTTATCTATTTCCAGAATATGTCAACCTTTTATTATTACTGCACTAATACATGTAAACACAGCACGCCTCTTACATTCTGTACATCTAAAATAAAACAATGATCAACTTAAATCATCATTACAGATTTTTCAATTTCAAAACTTTTCACCAGGTGAGGTAACTGTAGTCACACCTCCTCCACACATCACTATATACCTAAAAGTGAAAAAGTGTTTAGAGGCTACTTCATGCCAACCTGAAAAAAAATCCAAATAAGGGTTTCTTTCAAAAACATTTTTTATAGCCAACTCTCATCAAGATACTTACTTTAACAAAGCTAAAGTAAACATTGCAATTGATGGAAAAAATAAAGTATCAACATGTCATCTCAGTTTCTTGCCACCAGATTTCCACATTCATCCTTTCCTATTATAAAAGAACAGTGGACCTTTTCAAAGTCAATCTCTCCTATAATCTCTACAAAGCCTTATTAGGAGGATGTTCTCTCTTCTTTTCAATCTCTCACTCTTTCCCACTGATTTTCAAACACTCAGGTTTGTCCCTCTCAATTCCACATCTTTCCTCTTTATAAAATTTCCTCATCCTGTACTGATTCAGATGGTAAAGCGTCTGCCTACAATGTGGGAGACTCGGGTTCGATCCCTGGGTTGCGAAGATCCCCTGGAGAAGGAAATGCCAACCCACTCCAGTTCTATTGCCTGGAATATCCCATGGACGGAGGATCCTGGTAGGCTACAGTCCATGGGGTCACAGAGTCGGACACGACTGAGTGACTTCACTTTCACTTTCATACTTACACTTCAACCAAATCTGTCCCCAACAAGGTCAACTTTGATTTCTTTGTTGCTATAAATACAATAGATAATTTCAGTCCTCATTTTGCCTGACATCTCTGCAACAAAGAACTTCATCACAATACCCATAATCTCATATCCACCACCCTGCATCCTCTTGCTTAGCTAAACCCTCCTGCATCTCCTTCAGATCCTCCTTAGTCTTGACTCCTAAGGAGAATTAGATCCCAATGCTTCCGCCACATGCTCAACTTCCTTCTCTCTAAAGCCCCATCTTACTTGTGCCTACCTCAATCCAAGTCCATCTTGAAGACCAAGGATTATACTGATTATATTTTATGTGATTCATCACTATACAACCAATTCCAAAACAAAGCACCTGGCATATAATAAGCACTCAACAGATATATAGCTGCCTGAATTATTTTAAGCCAATCAGAAATAAACTTAGAATGAGAAATTCTAACAGACATATCATCACGAAATAAAGCAAATGGTTGTTACGCTTCTTCGGGAGCCACAAGGCCCTGCTAGAAATGGTTCAAGTATATTCACATACTAGAGCTAATACTCTATTCATCCAACCTAATAAATATAAATGACATAATCAAGTTTTTAATAGTAACAGTTAATCACTGTCAAAATGGATAAAATCCAAATATCACTGGTACTACTCAACTATGTGTTTCCTAATCAAATAAAAAGTATGTTGCTTCAAAATGCATAATCCTAGAGAAACGAAAACCATAAAAAATATCATCTCTAGGGGGAAATACCCAGTTATTGCATACCCAGTAGAGACCTATGTGCAAGTATATTAAAAAAAAAATTAATTCAAAGCTGTGCTAATGTTTTACTCTCTCACAATCCTTTCATCTTTTCAGATACAAGGAATCAACACCTAGAACATCAGGGCATCCTGCTCACTGACAGCTGGAATCTCCATACATGAGAGACTAACAGGCTACATTCTAAGGCTGCTGCTGCTAAATCACTTCAGTCGTGTCTGACCCTGTGCGACCCCATAGACGGCAGCCCACCAGGCTCCCCCATCCTTGGGATTCTCTAGGCAAGAAGACTAGAGTGGGTTGCCATTTCCTTCTCCAATGCATGAAAGTGAAAAGTCAAAGTGAAGTCACTCAGTTGTGTCCGACTCTTAGCAACCCCACGGACTGCAGCCCACTAGGCTCCTCCGTCCATGGGATTCTCCAGGCAAGAGTACTGGAGTGGGGTGCCATTGCCTTCTCCACATTCTAAGGTTAGTATGAAGTTAATTTGAAACTGGGTTTGCCTGGAAACCTCACTATTTTCCTTAGACTGTATGTTTATTTTCAATGGTTCCAAAGGAATGACAGAAATTACACATGAGGATTAGAGCCCACCCCCACCCCTGCAAGGTACTATCACAGCTAATGCAAAAGCTTCATTTTAAACAGATCAAAATCTATTTAAAAAGTTAGCACTCAGAGCAGAAGATGCAGCAGCTATTTTTAGACAGCACATTTCACGAACAAACAGAAGATGTAATACATTAACAAACAGGAGATACAAAACGTTAATTATATAATCACTTAAATATTACAAAGATGACAATTACATAAGGTGAAACTGCTTTTAAATTTTCCAAAAGAATTCTTATCATGATGAGCCAACAGTTGAACCATCTGGATCTGAAAAACAAACTGTGACAACACTCGCAATATTTATAAGCTGGGCAAAGTTAAGAGGAAGAATTCCCAAGAGGTGCAATGAAGACAAGAACAGATGAATTTATTCTCTACTACTGCAGAAAAATGAAATCAGTAAGATTGGAAAAAATATGAAAAGAAGAGTTAACAATGATGTCACAGGAAACAGGATTCAAAAGTATCTATCTCATCTTTCAAGCCTTAAGAATTGTTATTTTACTGTGAAAGTGAAAAGTGAAAGTGAAGTCGCTCAGTCATGTCTGACTCTTTTCGACCCCATGGACTGTAGCCTACCAGACTCCTCTGTCCATGGGATTTTCCAGGCAAGAGTACCGGGGTGGGTTACCATTTCCTTCTCCAGGAGATCTTCCCAACCCAGGGACTGAACCCAGGTCTCCCGCATTGTAGGCAGACACTTTACTGTCTGAGCCACCAAGGATGTCCTATTTTACTGAACTGTCCATTTATAAACAAGAAAGCTAAACTAGGATACAGCACTTAGTAATTCTCAATGTTTATTAACATTGTATATTACACAACTCCTATATTAAAACTGATGGCAGAGTCAGCTTTAAAAATTTGATGTTAGCTTACCTTATGCAACTGTAATGTTTAAAAGTGCTGGCAGCTTTCTGACATTCCAGGCACAGCTGAATAGCTCCTGGATAGTCTTCCTCCTGGAGAGAGTAACAACAGAAGTCATTAGGACGGAAACATTTTTCTTAAAAGACTCTAAAAGGGAGCTTCCCTGGTGGTCCAGTGGTTACGACTCCACCTTGCAATGCAGGGGACATGGGTTATATCCCAGGTCTGGGAAGATCCACATATGCTGGGCAACTAAGCCCATGCACCACAGCTACTGAACCTGCTCTCTAGGGCCCCTGAGCCACAACTACTGAGCCCACAGTACTAAAGCCAGTGCCTAGAGCCTGTGCCCCACAGTAAGAGAAGCCAAGGCAGTGAGAAGCCTGTGCACCCCATTGTCACAACTAGAGAAAGCCCACGCACAACAATGAAGACCCAGTGCAGGCAAAAATAAAAATCATTTTTAAAAGCCTCTGAAACGAATAAACCTCTGTTCATACTCTATCTAAAAGTTACGCTACCAGAAAGTTTTAATTCTTCTCAAAGATTATAATACCAACAACAGATAAATAGTAAAATATAACAAAGGAACTAGCTCCAGACCTAAAACGTAGCATGGAAAAAATATGTTGTGCCCATAAATACACAGTAATAGCCCTCTGAGACCATGACCATGACAAAGCGTACACAGAAGTATAAGCTGCTTCAGAGAGAAGGAGTTCTTTAACTGTTAACATATCTTCTTTCAGTCGTGTTTATATAAAAAAGATTCCAATTTTATTCTACTTGCAATCAACATTCAACAGTTTTACCATCAGTGAATCCATATTCTTAAATAAATTTGGAAAATAAAGTGAAATATTCACTAATGGCCTCAGGATATTTTTAACACCTGAACAGAGTAATTTATTGCCAAATTAATTTTTCATATGGATTTTTTAAACCATAGTTCAGTGGTAATAGTTTAGAAGTAACACAGTGATTAAACAGAAAACCATTAAAAAAATTTTTTTCCTTAACTTCATATCTAAATTCAACAAAGGCAATTCAAACGATAGAGGATGCTGAGATCATGACAAAGTACCTACCTAAAGATGCTTGAGAATTATAGGGAAACACACATAATACATTAGGCCTTGGTGAACTTTAGAAGTATATAAAAAATGCTAAGAAAGCCATTGAAGAGAAAACAGATGGCTCACTCAGAAAATCAATATATATATGAGGGCTTCCCTAGCGGTCCAGTGGATAGGAATCTGCTTGCCAATGCAGGGGACACAGGTTCAGTCTCTGGTCTGAGACGGGCAGGGCAGCAAAGCCTGCGCGCCAGAAACACTGAGCTTGCATGCCAGAACTACCAAAGCCCATGCATCTAGAGACCGTGCCCTGCAACAAGAGACGTCACCACAACGGAGAGGAGCTCCCGTCTGCCGTTGCTAGGGAAAGCCCTCGTGCAGCAACAAAGACCCAGCACAGCCAAAAATTTTTTAAATTAGTAATTAAAAAAATATATGTGTATATATTGAGACACCAAAATAACTAATACATGCCATCTTCTTCAAATTACTACCTTATGTTACATGCGAAAGGTAATTTCATTGCTATTTGGGCCCAGATATAACAGAAACATACTGAAATTAACATTCCTACATTGCTACACACTGAACATTCCCACACACTGAACATTCCCCCCAATAAATTTTTCTGAATGAAGTCTATTATGACAACAGAAAAAGATGCACAAGAGTAGAAACAGTAAGGTCCTTTACTGTTTAAAAATGCTCTTTACACCATACACCAATTTGAGAAAAATGCACATCTGAGTTTTTTTCACAATAATTCTCTAATATTATGAGGAGCACCAAACTTCCAAGCCTTCTAAACTTACCTCCAGCATTTCACTTAAGCGGACATCTGTTCTTTGCTGAAAAATAACAGAAATGCAAAGGTAAAACCTGTTTCAACCATAAAATTAAGTTTTAATTTTTAAAAAGGAACTGGTATATACCAATGTTTTTATCGTTCTCAGAGATTTCAGAAGTTCAATCAGCAACTGACGTTTCCTCTGATTTGCAAGGAGGCCTAAACTAGCTTGAGTAAAACCTTCCTTTGCAATATTCAAGTGTCTGTAAAAGTGAGCAATAAATAGTTCAGTTTTTCTAGTATAAGAACACTATACACACAGAACAATTAGGCAGTTAATGAGACAGTATCCTGGACTGCTCTTAAATTTGGGGATTGTGAGTCCTCTGACCGACTGAACAGATTGAACGATCTGTTCAATGGCTCAAAATAAACCAGCATTACCAGAGTGGTAGGTGGTCTGCTACCAAACTTCAAACTGTTACTAGTTCATCACAAGAAAAGTACAGAAATTGAGAGCAAGCATTTAGAAACATGTAGAGCAAAAGTTGACGAAACAATTTTATGCTTGATGACTCTAACCAAAAAAACTTTAAAAACACAGAGCAAAAGTTGACATGGTAATTTTATGCTTAATGAATCTGATAATAGAAAAAATGAGACTGTATTTTATATGTGTTTGTCTTTTTTTTTTAATTTATTCTAGCAATTTGTTTTTATTGCATTTTAAAAAAACAACAATCTGTAACATGTTGGAAATTAAAGAAAAAAAAAAGGCTGGTCCTTCACCAAAGACAGTTTGAGAAGCACTGATTTAAGCAATACAAAAACACTAATATTTGGGGACTTTCCTGTCAATCCAGTGGTTAAAGACTTCACCTGCCAAAGCAGGGGGTGTAGGTTTGATCCCTGGTCGGGGAACTAAAATCCCATATACCTCAGGGCCAAAAAACCAGAACATAAACAACAGAAGCAACATTATAACAAATTTGATAAAGACTTTTAAAATGGCCCACATTAAAAAAAAAACAACTTAAAAAAACTAATATTTTTAATCCCTAACTAGATTTTAAAACATTTCCCACACACCTTCTTAGTGCAGTTTATAAATCATGATGTATGTTCAGTTAATGAATAGCATTCTAGAAACCACAATCGTAATTTAAAAACTCAATTTTCCAAGACAGTTCCTCTTAAATGTTATTTAGCTTAAAGAACAAAGCATCATCAAATGCAGTACCTCCTCCCATTGGTGCAGATAGCAGCAGCTAACTGAAGCCCTGTTTGTAATGAGGTAACTCTTTCAAGTTCCTACGGAAAGACGAGGCGCAGGTTACTGTGCGAGGCATTTTATCTTTCTTTCTTATTGATATGGTTCTCTAACAAAAACTTTAGTGGGTTTCAAAGAGAAGCCTGCTTGATAAACAAAGTAACAACAAAGATACCTGAACTTGTACACTGTTGGTGTATTTTTCATAAAATCATTTTAGATAACTACTTTGAATTGATTTTCATCATGGCATGTCACAAAATATTCAGGCAGTATTGCTTGTAAGGAAATCTAGACCCATCCTCTGTTCAGTTCAGTTCAGTTGCTCAGTCATGTCCGACTCTTTGCGACCCCATGAATCGCAGCACACCAGGCCTCCCTGTCCATCACCATCCTCTTTTAGATGGGTGTAAATAAATACTAATAATATATTCGTCTAAATGTTTCTATCCAAGATAACTTCATAAGACAATGACAAATACGACAAACATGATTTGTTTGCTAAGATGCTTTTACAGTGAATGGCTTCGTTTGAACACAGTTAGATATTTCAGTGCATTCTGAAGCCTCTGCTTTTCTGATGAAAAGGCAGATTCAAAGAGACAGTTTCAATTTTATCATATTTTAAAGGCAGACTGAGCAATCACTGTTGATGATCTGAGTTACAAAATACACAGAAGCAATTTTCATTGGCTGTTCTCAAGTTAGGAAAACCAAACAGATTAGAGTCAGATATAAAAACTCTTTCACTTCCCATAGTTTGGTAAATTCCCCACATGAGAGAAAAAACCATATACAAACACAACCCAAATAAAGTTAATATGTTGCTATAAACTACAGACAAAAGAATAAATATTTCAAATTCCAAGTATAAGTCACTCAAACATTTTTAATATTTTACTTTAAAAATAACAAATATTATCCTACCTTGACATAAGCAGGCTGTTTTTCAAGGATTAAATCTGCTACTTTTTTTGAGACCTAGAAGAACATGCAATCACATAAAGGAAATAAAAGAAAAAGCCTCATGCTTCCTATTACATTTTACATTTAAAGTTTTAGCAAGAACATTCAACAGGGCTTCTCAATCACTCCTACAGCAGATTCTGGCATGCTAGGGCCACACATATGTCTCTGTTCATGAATTTAGTAAAAGAGCTATAGCACATAGCACAATACTTGGTCCTTAATAGAAACTCAATAAATGGTCATTATTACTGTTAATAACATGAGAATCATTATTTGATTTCACTAACATGTGCAAAAGTCTATCCATCTTTAAGGGTACCAGATTTACTTTCAAAAGACAGACTTCTTAAGATAAAAAAATATTTAATCTACTCAAGTTATGGAAATACCATCTGGGAAATAGAAAATATCCTTGTCCCCTTTAAACTCTTTATACTGCATAAGAAGACAAACAGCAATTTGGCTCACTACTTCTGAAAAACTGAAAATGTGCTTTTTTGGAGTGCTATGAAGATATCGAAGGTTTCTTGGTCAGTTTCATGAATAATGTTAGTGTATGCAATGTAGAACTCGAATGATCTGGAACATAAGTTTCTTATTTCACAATCTCAGGGACCTCTGCAGCCCTGCACTGCAGGGGCACCATGACCAGCAATGACCATGACCATGCTGAGGGGCACAGAAGGCAGTTAATGACCGTCTACATCGGAGAAGGCAATGGCGCCCCACTCCAGTACTCTTGCTTGGAAAATCCCACGGACGGAGGAGCCTGTTAGGCTGCAATCCGTGGGGTCGCTAAGAGTCAGACACGACTGAACGACTTCACTTTTACTTTTCACTTTCATGCATTGGAGAAGGAAATGGCAACCCACTCCAGTGTTCTTGCCTGGAGAATCCCAGGGACGGGGGAGCCTGGTGGGCTGCCGTCTATGGGGTCGCACAGAGTCGGACATGACTGAAGTGACTTAGCATAGCATACTCAAGAAATACAATCGTATCCCCTGCCCCAATGCGGCTGAGGACAGAACGTTACACACGCATTCAACTACTACATTAATTCTTTCATGTTTTCTTAATCTGCTCTGCATTTGTGTAGACCTGTATAGACAGGAACTTGTAGAGATGTTCACAGACAGAAACCCACTTAATCTTAGCAAATTGTTTTCTGAGTCATTCATTCATTTATTTGTGTGCGTTCATTGCTTTTTGCTGATTGTTATGGGTTTTTCCATTTTTCTTGTTTTAAATAGACCATGTGGCTATTGTCAGCTTCCACGGCACCAGGCAGTCTGCTGAGTGCTTTTCTTGCATTACCTCAATTAGTAATTAGGACTACTGAAATGGGTGACACGTTTCCTTATTTTCCAGGGGGTGTAATCTTAGACACAGCAATAATTCACCCGCAGTAAGTTTCAAGGTCACGGTTCAAGGCCAGGTTGATCAGATTCCAAAGGCCACTATGCTACATGGCCCTTGTGGTGGGATTCATTCCCAAAATACTACTACGACATGAGTTACAGAGAGGGGGGAGACCATATTAAAACATGCTGAGACCCAAAGGAAAAGGTGCCACCATCCACTGAACTCAAAGTCTCCAGAACAGCAACATGCTTTTCCTACATAACCCTCTAGTGCTGAGGGCCCTTCTCCACGCTACTGCTACCAGCCTCTAGGAGATCCCAGCACCCACTGAGGCCTCTGGGTATAACACAAAAGATACGGAAGTATATCTTCCTTTATTTGTCTCATGTATTATTAAAGATCGTATCTTAAAATGGCTGAACGTATTATTACTGCTTTTAGTATGAAAAAATTAACAAGACTACTTACTACCATTATGTAATCTCCTACAGTACTGTCTGAGTTTTATAAAAGGAATTCAGCCTAACACAACGAAAATAGAAAATCACAGAATTTTACATCATTAGGTAAAATGCAGGCCCAGCCCACTACTTCACAAATGACACAAGAGATTTAGCAAGGCAAAGTGACTTGCCCAACGTCACACGGTTATAGTGGCAGCAGTCCAGGCTTTCTGAACCTTAGCCCTGTATTCTCTTTGGGCCTTTCAACTACACGTGGGAGCCTCTACTCTGATATAAGAACATTCTATCTATCATAAAGCTGCGAGTTAAAAAAAAAACTATGGATAGGAAAGTCACACACCATGTGACAAGGAGCAATCTAAGCAGGTACTCAGTAATCTGAAAAAAAAAAATTCAAAATTCTTTCATCATGTTTAGGATTCCAGAGGAAGAACACCAAGTTCTAGAAGCAAATCTATCAAAGTAATACGAGGGGAACTGAATAGCAAATTTGAATACATATAAATGTTTCATTTGAGTCAAAGTCATGTCAAATAATAAGATTTGTTTAAAATGTTAGTGTATTAGTGAAACCGGAAAACCTGTAAACAGTACACCGCTCTGTTGTGTTTCCTTTACAGTTTTGTCAGAAATGTGTCTTTTACTTACTGCAGCTTGCTGTTGTTTCAATTTGTCTCTGTACTCCTCTAAGTCTTGCAAATTGAGAACAGGAGGGAGCTTCTAAAAGGAAAAATCCATAAACAAAGAGTGAAAAAAATCAATTGTTTATTTTCACTTCCCTGCACACCTAAGTGAGGGATTACAATCTGCACATACAAAACAGTGTCACACCCCACTCCTCCCATCCTTCCAACCTCCGCACTAGACCCCAGACACCAGCCTGTATCTCTGGTACTAACCCTTTGGGGTTCAAGCTCCACCCTCCCTCTGCTATCTCCACTGCCGCCACCTCCAACCTCCTGGAAATCCCACTCCGGTGGGGACTCCTAGCCCCTAAGCTGGGAAACTCTGCTTCCAATACCTGTAACAGAATGTGAGAAAGTTCCTAACCCTAATTCCCCACTCTACCAGCCACTGGTATCTCCCTATTCGTCCAAGACAGAACTCAAAACCTACTTCCCCTCTGAAATAGGATGAATGGAAATTAATGCCTACATATGTAGTGTGATAGTGATGGTTATTTGAAGACACAGACTATACATACTCCGGAGGACAGTATGAAAGTGAAAGTGTAGTCGCTCAGCTGTGTCTGACTCTTTGCAACTCCACGGACTGCAGCTCGCCAGGCTCCTCTGTCCATGGGATTCTCCAGGCCAGAATACTGGAGTGGGTTGCCATTCCCTTCTCCAGGGGATCTTTCTGACCCAGTGATCGAACCCAGGTCTCCCACATTCCAGGCAGATTCTTTACCATCTGAGCCACCAGGGAAACCCAGAGGGCAGTATGGGAACTAACAAAAATGCATGCCATGGTGAAGATGGGAAAATACCAGGTTAGACCTCCAGTCTCAGCCAAATGATGACGAAATTTCCGAATAAGCTGGGTACTAACTCTAGGTACTACATATGAAGCATGCATGCATACAGCATTTGGTTTCATCTAAAACCCAAATTTTACTATTCTGACTTTTTTTTTTTTTAATTCTTATAAATTTAAAATGCCAAAGTTATAAACATTATGGCACAGGGGTATTTATCACAACTAAATAATGATGTAAATATACTTTCATGATTAAAAGTCTCAGAGCTTTCCTAAACATATTTAGCCAATGTAAAATAAGATAGAGGCAGTACACTAACATAATTGTGTGCTGAGAGTTAAAAACGAAAAATACAAAAATTAACCTTACATTTTAAAAAATAATCTCATCTTTAAACAATGCTGAAAGTTCATTTAATCACAATGTGGTTATCACAGATAGGTCCTAGTATCAAAAATAAATACAATGACCCTAAAAACCATTCATATTTCACTCACAAATTTAAATCACTGAACAAAATTGGCTTTAGATAGGTTTTAATGAATTTTTTTACCTCCAGTTCATATTTAACAATATCAAATGAATCTGTAGAAAAATACACTTGTTCAATACTATTAATTAGTTCTTGTTCAGCTTGAGGGTCACTAGGCTGTTCTCGAAGTTCTCGGAATTCCTCCTTTAAGGGAAAACAAAACAACAAAAAAAATTATAGCACTTGTAGTTGCTATAATTCTATCTGCACAGAAATAAATAATCATCTGTCTTAAGCCTGACCAATCTCCTGGGAAACACTGACCAAGGAGACGAGCTGACAGAAAACAGGAAGAAAGTTTGTGGAAAGTTAGGAAAAAGTCAAACACTAAAAACCACCCATCTATTGGAGCAAAATACTAGCCAGTTTGAAGATTCAGATTTTATTTTCAATTCCTGGTGTATCAACTAGTAGTTGAGAAAATTCAGATGTTAAACAAAAAGAAAAAAAGTGACTACCTAATACCTATCACATATACACACAGTTTCTTCATCTCTAGTGTGTTAGTCGCTCAGTCGTGTCCAACTCTTTGCGACCCCATGGACTGTAGGGGTCCATGGGGTTCCCCATGGAGCCCCACCTGGCTCCTCTGTCCATGGAATTCTCCAGGCAAGAATACTGGAGTGGGTAGCCATTCCCCCCTCCAGGGGATCTTCCCAACCCAGGGACTGAACTCAGGTCTATCGCACTGCAGGCAGATTCTTTACTGTCTGAGCCTCCAGGGAAGCCCTCTCTTCGTCTAACTATGCTCTAGAATCTGTCCCACCACAGATAACCAGTGGACAACATTTTAGTGACTTTCGGGTCACAATCAGTATTGGAACCCTGAACAGATTTTCTGCTGAAAATCTCACTGCTTGGCTAAGAAAAACTTGTTCCACAAAAGGTTCACAAGGGACTTCCCTAGTGGTCCAGAGGTTAACAATCTGCCTTTCAAGGCAGGAGATTCAGGTTCAATCCCTGGTTGGAGAACTAAGATCCCATATACCAAGGGTGGGGCAACTGAGCCCACGAGCTGTAACTAGAGAGCCTGCAGGTCGCAATGAAAGATCCTGAGTATCACAACTAAGACCCAATACAGTCAAAAACAAATAAATACTTAAAAAAAAAAAAAAAAGGCTCACAAGGTTACTTCTGTACTCCCATGAGGCTTCCTTCAAAGTGTACTGATACTATAATTAATGAACCAATTATGAACCTAAAGCTCTGACAAACTGCTTGCTTTCTAAAGATACATTATGGGGCTTCTGTGGATATGCAACCAAAAAGAGCTTAACAGACAAGTCCTTATCCTTGCATCCTTATCCTTATGTAGGTTCACTGCATAATCAGATAAAACTTCAGTTAACTGGGAAATTTCAGAAATATAGATACCCACTTTCTGCCACAGTAATTAACCAAAACATTATTACAGACATATAATTTAATTATTTGGCTTTATTCAAATTAATCTCAAACATTTAAGTACACAAAAAGAAATCAGTATTTAAAATCATTTTACAGTCAAAATAATATTTAACAAGAATTCTTAATGAATCACCACTAATTAAATATACAAAAATTATATGGTTAATTTGAGGACCAAACTTTCCAAGTAGAGGCACTCTAGATTACTTTATTGCAGAGCATAGTTTTCATTTGTAGAAAAGAAAAAAAGGAAGAGCCTAGCTTATATATCTTTAGGATTTTAATTTATATCTTAAATTTATACAACTATAAAATTATTTCCTCTCAGTAGATCCAAGCTAAAAGAAAGCATTAGAGCAATAAACCTGAAATTTAATAGTTAACTGTTTACAGTTAAAATTCTGATAAATTGAAAAGAGAAGGTAAAATCATAAAAACTAAACCTGCCGAATTAAAAGTACATGAAAAAGAATATGCTTCTTCAGTACCAAAACTCAACTTACAAAAATATACTAATCAAAAAGTAAACAGGTTAAAGAGACCACCATCACTGATTTTGCTGCGATTAGACACAATGAGTGCAGTAAGAAATCCAGCATGGTAACAGTGGGAGCTGTATTCCGGTGGGGGTTTATCTACAGCACACTCAGCTGTGCAGCACCTTGGACAACGGCACAGAAGCGTTCCAACAGACTTGTGTTAAACCCACACTATTTGCAGAAGGGTTCCAACTAGTTAGCGTATCCACAGGCCACCTCCCTGAATACAGTGGAAATCTGAATTGACAGTGAGACATGAAATAGAAAAAGAGATCAGAAATTCCTGGCACTCTCCCTCCCTAAAGGTGCGCAGGCATTTGAAATACCAGCTTCAGATACCGCAAGCTGAGGGAAGGAATAAAGCCCGAGCGAGGGTATGCCTCCCTAGTAATTCCACAGCAGCACTGGCAAATAAATGTACTTGGGACTCTTCACACACCAAAAAAACTGAAGATTACAAAAATGCCTAAGAATGAAAACTATCAGATGTGAAACAAGTTGGAAATTCAAACAGACTGCAGTGAATGAGCACTGTCATCTCAAATGTGTAAATGGCATTAACTCCAGGCTGAGGTTCTCCCTATATATACTACCTACTGACTAATCAAAGGGAAAGACACAGGTTTGAGCTGCAACTCGGCTATTAACCTTAGTTAATATCAACTTAGTCTCCTCATGCCTATTTTTTTTCCACCTGTAACGGACATACACACACACTCCAAATGACAGTGAAACAAATATCCAAAGTTATTAAGAATGTCAGAGGGAAAACATGATTTATAAATATCTCACAAATGCTCATTTCACAAAGGTGATATATCTGTAAAAAAAAAAAAAAAGGCACAGTCTATTATGTATATAAAAGGTCAAATGCCATTCCTTCATAGAACTCTAAGCAATTATATCACTGAGAGCAGACAGACTAAAAATAATTTCAAAGAAGTGACATGTAACACTTAAACACTGGACTAAGTAACCTGGAAGTGAGGGAGAGAGAAAAATCAAGAAAGGCAGAAAAAGAAACACAGCACATAAAGCAGAATTCAACCAAACAAATGCCTGACGCCAGGTCCCTATAAAACACCCTCTCCTTTCAGGGGCTCCTATGTGAACACACACGTCTGAACTCAGTCAGAACACGCTCCGTTCTGCCTGGAATCATGGTCACCGTGTTCCCTTTAGTCCCGCCGCACTGCTGTAAGACTCGGCCACCACCCAGTCACTCTCTAAACGCCTCACTGCTGTCAGTGCCGGCGGCTCCATCAGATTACACACTTCTTGAGGACGGAGGCTGTTCTTTATTCTCCATCATTTGCTCCCAAGTGCCAAGGCACACTGTAGATAAAAATCATGGATCAAACTAAAACTAATTTACACAGTCAATCGTATTAAAAAAAAAAAAAAGGACTATAAGAACAAAGGGAAAGGAAGAGACTGTATCTTCTTGTTTTGATAGTCAAAATTATCCACAAACTCCTAAGGAAAGGCTTCTTTCTTCTAAATAGAAGTACCAATAAATGTAAAATGATTGTAGGAATATTTTATGCATATAAAGTAGAAAAATAAAAGAAACAGCTAGACGGTATATTCTTAAAACAATCACTCCATAATTTTACCATTATGTAAACTGGTTCCCTAGGATTGGAAATGTACAAAAGTACTAATTCTTCACCTAAAACAGAACCAGTTTTACAAGCCAAATCAGTTTTGCCGCATATATATGTATGTGGCAAAACTTTACATAAACAAACAAAAGATTCCCTACAAAACAAATTTAAAGGTATAATCAGGGGAGTAGAATAATAAATGAAACTCCTCAAGCCAATATTAAAATATACAATGTTCTTAAAAGTTACAAGAAGATTAGATGCCTTAACTATGTTTGGTAATAAAATATTTTAGTCTTATGGACTGCTATTAAGAGTACAGTTTTTTAAAGAATTTTTATAGTAAAGTTTATGACACATATAATATTATTATTAATAATATTAATATTATTAATATTAATAATAGTGGTAGGAATGCTCTGCAAACTTTGAAAATCCAAAAATAATTCATCAGCAACTACAAACCATCCATCAAACATGTCACAACTTGCCTACTAAGGGTGGGTAATCAACTACACCTCAAATAAGTACACAAATGTCACCCCAGAATTAGAGCCGGAGAAAAACTACAATTAATGAGCTTAATTGTAAAGGACATAGAAACAAAAATACAAATGTCAAAAAAGAACAAATCAAACCTCTCTCCCACATTATCATTAGGAAATAACCTGCCGACTAGCAAAGCTCCATTATCTCTTATTTCCCAGTCAAGTCACACATCCCAATTTTAGAACTTTTTTAATTAAAGTCCTACTATGTAAAAATCCTCTATGCTAGGTCATAAAGAAACAAAGATGAGTAAAATACGGCTCTTTGCTCAAATAGCTGCTGAAGTAATAGATGAATAAATGACAATGCAAGGCAGAACAAAAAGGAAATACAAACAAAATGAAGGGCATTAACGGATTGTAAGCTACCATCTGATGGAAATGGTGGCATTTACAGAACATGAGAAACAGTAAAATTTAAAATATTAGAGATTGGGGGAATAAGGGTGAAAAAATAAAGCGAAGCAGAAGTAAAAGCAGCAGAGTGGGAAAGCATACAACAGGTTAAGTAACAGTGGATGACTTTCCGCAGGGCAGAAAAATGTCATGGGGGAGAGACTACGTGGACACCAAGAGCCTAGAAAATGGAACAACTGTGATGCTGTTAAAATTCAACACACTTTTATATAAACTAGGACCATATTCTTCCTTTACTAAAAATATCTTAACACATTACCATGGTGCCAGATGCTATATCCAAAAACAAGCATAAACATTCAACATTTTCTTAACATAATACACCAAGCAGGAATATTTTGGGAAAGTGGTAGATAATGAAGAAGTCATTCAGAGTTTTAGAGGCTGTCTCTTCCAGCAGTCACAGTACACCATAAGGTTGTATATAATATGTACTACCTAGCCTATTCATCTATTCTGATCATCTCTGGGATAAAGCTACATGAACATATTAATACATATAAAAATGCATATTGCAAATGTAACTTTTCAAAAAAGAAAGAAAATCAGAATAGAAATTTAAGTCAACATCTTTGATTTTGGCCAAGCCATGTTTCCTCTCAACATTACAACAAAAGGTTATATGAGAACTGGGGATTCAAGTCTATAAAACAATTGGAGCCCTCAAGTGTAAAGGTGTTATAAACACTTCCAATATATCTATGGTTTCCAAAGAAACCAGGCTATAACGTTACAAAACTATTTCCCACTTAAGAGTTCACCTCTTAAGGAGAGGATGTATTCAAGTCCAGGAGGGAAAAGAAAAACTACAAATTTTATATTGAATCACTACTTTCAAATTATCCAAAATACCACACTAATTAAAAATATCAACCCAGGCTCAGGCTTTCAATCCTATTCACTTTTGTAAGTGTAAAAAGTTAGTTATGACAGCTTAACAGTTCTCCTTAACGTTATTCAGTTCAATATTCTCTTTGAAAAGTAATTTAATTTTTAAACCCACAGAACAGCCTGGAAACTTATCATCTTCGGTAGTAGGTTTTTATTCAAATAAAAAGGTGAATGCAAAAATCTTCATTTCACAGGTCAGCTTTCAAAATCCTGCAGAAAAATGTAAAGTAGAATAAAAAAAGAAATGCAAACCAGCTTCCATTTCTGTACATAGTTTATCAGACCATAGTTCACATTCTATACCAGAATAAATACAGAATGCATTGTATTGGGCACAAGTGAGGGAGTAAAGAAAGTTTGCTCTTACACAGCATGAATTTAGGTTTGCCAGGACAAAAGGTTTATTTGTCTGCTTGCATTTTTCACGAGTCAACAACAACAACAAAAAGCTATTCTGTTATAATAAGTACTAAAAACAGAAATCACAGTCTTACTCAAGTTAACACCACATTAGAGTTCTAATTGAGAACAAAACAGGATTATCAAAAACTATACAGAGCTTAAAGGAAGAACAAAAACAGAGTTTTCAATATGCAGTCAGTATTATAAAAATCATAAATCACTGAAATTTTCTGTTTCCAAATGAAATAGGATTCAAGATTACAAATATCCTAAAACTATACATCTACCAATGTAAGTTTATAATGAATTGACAGATGTCTGATTACGCTGGGAAAATGGCATATTTTCTTAAAATTATTATTAGAACAACAATAATCTATCAAAGCAGCCGGTTTATCATCTTCTGTGTGTTTTAAATAAAACATAGCTTTTCAAGCCAACTCTGCTTTCTTCAGACTGTCAGTGCCATCTGGTGGAATATTATTAGCGCTACAATTTGAAAGGTTTTAGCAACATGATTTATAGATTTTTATAAAAAGGTTATTATTAAAGTAGCATTTTAATTCTTTCCTCAAAGTAACAACCCAAATATATACATATTTGTCTTTAAAGAAAGATATATTGAAGAAAAACAGATTTTATTCACAGAAATACACTGAATTATTAACATGTAATAAAAATCACAAAACGATCAAGCAAAACTTTCATATTTGATATGCTGCCAAATATTTTTACTTACTTCTCTTATTCAATAGCTATGCTATTTTATCCCAAGTTTATTCCTATGATAAAGAAACCATTAAAGCTAACTTCTTTGGAGGGAGGCATCAAATATACATCTATTTTTAAAAGCTATCTTTAAAAATGTCTCAACTTCAGTGAAAACTATCAAGCTATTTGCCACATGCCTGTCGAGCTAAAGCTGACGACAAGACACGTAAACTGAAGCACAGAGACAAGTCCAGTGTCTAAGCCTTAGGTTAGGGCTCCTGGTTTTAGTTTTCAAACACCTGATCAGACCCTCTCTTTACAAGAATTTCTTTTAAATTGAGATTTCTACCTATTCTGAGAAAAGATATCATAGCACCTTCAATCCCAGTGTCTAATGACCTTCCAATTCCTTCACCTTCGACAGCCAATAAAATCCTCAGTCCTAAATCCTGTTTCTTAAATGTCTCTCAAATTTTAACTTTTATTCATTTCCTAAACCTCATATTATCTTTTTAATCAGTATCCTGGCGCAGGACTGCCACTCAAAACTCTATCTGTACACTAGTTATCCTTCAAAAACAAATTCATCGCCAACTCTAGAAGACCCAGCACCCACGTCTGCCTACCCCCATCATTTCCTAGCTGTGCTACCACTATGCATATCTTACTAGAGACCTCTACTATATCCTCCCACGTTGTCTATTTTTGCTTGTCTCTTTTACTCAGGTTGAGGTAGGAACAGAGTCTTGTACCTCTTTGCATCTTCATAACTTAGTAACTACCTGGGTCAATGAATCATTGCCAAAAGCACAATAAATCATTGCCAGATCTTTTATGATCTGCTAGAAAGAGTGGTTAAGTATCCCAAAGCATCTAAAGCCAAGAGAAGCAGAATTTCATTAATGGTTAAAAAGAACACAGATAAACATTTTTATCCATGAGTGCCTAAGAAAAATTCTAAATAATTTTGCAGATCCACAGTTACAATCCCTCTCGGAACCACCTGCAGAAGATACCTGTCTTAAATGAAACATAATCGTAAATTCAAAGTTTTTATCCCAATCACTAAAGCTAAAAAAGTCTCCTAGTCAAAAGTGTTGAAACTAATTCTGTCTATATCGGACAGTAATATACTCATCTTCTTTAAAAAAAAAAAAAAAAAAACTGCTCAGTTTATTCTTTTGATTGTATTTTTATGTCATACCTCTCCTACAAATATTACAATAGAGATACTAAAAAAATCAGTGCTAAAAGGACTGGTTTAACCACATTTTCACAGATGAGGAAGCTGAGGTATAAAGCTATTAAAATGACTTCCCTTTAATAATAAGCTAAACGTTTAAGTCAATACTTGAACCAGCTCTTCCGGCTCTTATTCCAGCACTTTCCTCATGTCTTGGTAAAGTTCTGAAAATAAAGCTCTGTAATCAGAGTCATTTTAGGAGTCTTTTCATGAATACTAAGAAGTCAGTCAATCCATTTCTCTTACTTCACAGAGGTATTCTAAAAGCTAGCATACACTCTACCCAAAATCCCAGAATGTTATATAGTAGAAATGCCAGAGTAGGTAGGTACTCAATAAATATTTGTGGAATAAATTAGGCATAAAAAAATATTTTCTTATATTTAGACAAATATATTTTCAGGTTTTGACAGAAACAGATTTCTTTTGGCTCCACACCCTATATTTTTCTTTAATGAAAAAAATCAAAGTCATAGCTAAATCAACTATGCAAGAGTAAATGCAGCAGAATCCTATTTGTATTAATGAGTCAGTAAGATCAAGGCCTTAAAAAAAAAGAAACTAACCCCATCCCCCAAAAATTCTTATTGTTAAGGAGGCAGTATTTCAGTAAAAATTCATAAATAATATTAGTATTAGCTCTCTTTTTCAGGTTTATGACATGTAACTATTCCAACCAGTCCATTCTGAAGGAGATCAGCCCTGGGATTTCTTTGGAGGGAATGATGCTGAAGCTGAAACTCCAGTACTTTGGCCACCTCATGCGAAGAGTTGACTCATTGGAAAAGACTCTGATGCTGGGAGGGATTGGGGGCAGGAGGAGAAGGGGACGACAGAGGATGAGATGGCTGGATGGCATCACTGACTCGATGGACGTGAGTCTGAGTGAACTCGGGGAGTTGGTGATGGACAGAGAGGCCTGGCGTGCTGCGATTCATGGGGTCGCAAAGAGTCGGACACGACTGAGCGACTGAACCGAACCGATGGGAAGTTTACCTAAAGCCTAAATGTAGATTTATAAAGTTCAGGTATTTTTAAACCATGATTCAGCAAGTCCTTTCAAACAGTCCTAATAAGTTCTGTAACTATTAAACACATGGCTATTACAATTATTACATACTATAATAAATTTTGGTCTTAATTCTTCAGAATTCTTATAACCAATCAAATTATCTAAAAATCTTTCACATGATTCAAACAGTATACATTTCCTTAAATGAATATTCAGTCAATAAATACAGTATAGATTAATTTCTTATAGCCTTACCTGCTGCACCAAAAAAATCCCATTAATTTGAAAAAAACAGTACCTGTTTCCCAAAAATAAAATTTTAGATCATCGCTAACTCTTTATTCTACTTTTTTCCCCACAAAGATTGTCAGGAAAACTACCAAATTTTTATCTACAACAGTTTCTGTGGTCCCCCTTTCTTTCTCCGCATTGCACGCACAGCTTGGCCAATGGTTCCCAAACAAGGCTCCTCACCGGACTCGGCTGGGGATCCTTAAACACTACGGACGCTTAGCCCCACCCCCCACGCAGTAATTAGAGTGGGGTACCTCAGCGGTAAAGAATCTGCCAGCAACGCAGGAGAGGTTCGATCCCTGGGTTGGGAAGATCCCCTGGAGGAGGAAATCGCAACCCATTCCAGTATTCTTGCCTGGAGAATCCCATGGACGGAGGAGGCTAGCGGGCTACAGTCTATGGGGTCACAAAGAGTCAGACATGACTGAGCGACTAAGTAACAATGGCCTGGGTACTAGCAATTCTAATGTGCAAAATTTGCGCACCACTGACCTCGGCTCTGAAGTATTTAAGCTATGATTTTTTTAATCTACCTCCAAGTTTTCCTTTCCTATGGCAAATTCTGAAAAGAATCCGTTTTTTCTTTTTTACCTTCCATACTGTTTTCTCCACCAAATCCCAGATTTCCAGTATATGGATTATTATTGACTTGCATCTCCTCTAAAGATTGGATACAGTGTCATCTTGTCTATAAAATACATAAACTGTACCAGATGATTTCTAAGGTTTCTTCCACTCAGAATTTATATAGTACTCAAAAGGAAAAAAAAAACAATCAACAGTACTTTCTAGGTTATCAAGCTCCCCTGGCGCCCTTCCTCAGTTCTCCTTAACTACCCTCCTTTTTCTGCGTTGAACCATATGAAATCAGCCAATATTAAACCACTTCTAATCTAAAACACAGCCATTTCATATGCTCCATCTTAATAACCCCTCCTGCTTTCCCTTTATACATAACATACCCAAGCTAAACTTTCTTTCTTGAAAATCCCAATGAAATCTCAATTCCCTGTTATAACTTAGAAAGACACGATGACAAGAACAGGCAAAAGAAATGGGTACAGTCCTGAAGATAAAAGATGCTTTTTTTCTTTTGAATGTTCTACCCATACTTGAGTAAGGGAGAGCTATTAAATGAATTAATGTTTAAAAGTTTCTCTAGGCTAAAGGCTAAATTAAAGCAGAGATACTACAGTTTACCTAAACTGCCTTCTTAGTGTGTGTATATCAGACTACTGCCCCAGGCTTAACCATCATTCGAACCATTTACACCTGCTGACCCTGTGATTTCAGACTGTTCTCCCAGAGCCCACCATCTCAAAAGTACACAATGCCAAATATATACATGTATCTATTCTTTTTCAAATTCTTTTTCCATTTAGGTTATTACAGAATATTGAGTAGAGTTCCCTGTGCACTAATCAACTATGTGAGTGAATGAAGTCGCTCAGTCATGTCCGACTCTTTGCAACCCCATGGACTGTAGCCTACAAGGCTCCTCTGTCCATGGAATTTTCCAGGGAAGAGTACTAGAGTGGGTTGCCATTTCCTTCTCCAGGGGATCTTCCCGACCCAGGGATCAAACCCAAGTCTCCCGCATTGCAGGCAGACGCTTTACCATCTAAGCCACCAGGGAAGTTTATACTCCAATGTAAAACTTTTAAAAATTCTTAAAAAAAATTTTAATAAGAAAGTATACACTGCTGATCACTGATAGGGAGAGAGTTGGGAGTCAGTAAGAAGACTGTAAAATAAGATCATTACAAATTCACTACCTACCACTACTGGTAAGACATCATGAGCTCATGGTTTAAAGACAACAGAGAGTTCTATGCAATACATTATTGTATTTTTTTTTAAAGGGGCTCACTCATCAGTTTCACTGTGGTTCTGAAACATCTAATGCCATCTAATTCAAGGCATGTTCATAATGCCTGATACACTTTTTTTTAAGTCAAAGAAATAGAAAATGACCTGTCAATTAGGATTAATGGTTATCTCTCAATTCCCAATTTTATCACATCCAACAGTCTTTTATAACACTATGTATAACGATTCAAAATGCCTCTATAAGGCTTCTGTCTGAGCCATTTCATGCAAAAGGGTTGGTTAGAATTTCACTGTATATGGATCTGACCTAATATAAAAAAAGCTAAGCAGTAAATACAAAATTCACTTTAGGGGGTAAGGTGCCTCAAAGAGGTGGGAAATCCTCCTCCTAAGCAGCTGACACGGGGGTGTGATGAGGGGCCCTGTGACGGCCAGTCAAGAGAAACAAGCCCTTGTATTAAGCTGCCAGGCACAGAAAACAGTTTCAGATATGATCCCCAAATTGAACACCACAAGAGCAGACATTCAAAACTGGCTTTGATCTGTGCCGGAGCTACTACAGACGGAGGCAGCTCCAAGCAGTGGGGCCCCAGAGTGAGGCACAGCAGGGACTGGTTTATTTAACAATGGCTAATATTCCTCCTGGGGGGGAGCCAGCTAGCTTTCAAATAACACCTATTAAATTTGCAGATGGCCAAGTTCACATGAATATCAGGGGATTAAAATCCAAGATATCTACAATTTAGTATAAGCTATGCTTTAGCTACTTATTCAAATATCTCTGCTTCATCACGAAAACATAATTTACTATGATTTGGAGCTCAGAGTTACAGCATAAAAAGTAAATCATTTCATTTTATTTATCTGAATTACAGCAGATGAATCAATACGTTTCATTTATATATATATATATATCACTGCTTTCAGGCAAAGAATTTGATGCAGTAATCAACTCTAAATTTATCAATTTCACATTTTCTGTTTCACAATAATGAATCATACTGCATCCCAATGAGGATGAGAGCAAAAACAAGCCCCAAGCCTACTGCATTATAAAACTTTACCCAGCTCATCACAACAACCATATGCCTGTGGGAGGGAAAAGCTTCTGTGAATCAATTAGTATCCGAAGGCAATAATATTTTCTTCAGGAAGCAAAAAGTCACGCTCACTCATGTAGATCAATACCTTTCCAGGTACCCGGAGACTCTCAATGGCACCAAGATCACTGAGGCTCTCTGGAGGACTTTTCAGACCCTTCAAAAAAGAAAAAAAGATAAAAAAGAGAAGAATTTCAACTGTGCTGCACAACTGTAACATTAGAGAAAATACTATTTTGCTTGTCTTGTTATATTACCACCAAGTTTAATGATTTTGATGTGCAGATATGTGCGATTTGTTTATCTCCTTGAACAGTTGCTTTTTAACATTTTATTGTATAAAGAGAACTGCAGGAGGAGTCAAAAATAAGCTGCAAAGGCTTCCCCTTCTTTCACTGAGACCATCAGCTGATAGCAAAAGACTTTCCATTCATATTTCTCAACCCTAAGTTAGACTATACTTACTGAAATAAAAATCACCGTTTTAAAAAGACATGTTCCTGTTGTACAATATATAGAATGTGTTTCTAAAAATAGCTGTCACAATACATACAGTACTATTATTAAATCAAAGAAAGATGTACTTTTGGAAATTCAAGATAAAATCAATAAATGGCAACCTCATACCTAATGGCTGAAGTCTGAGTTAACCATTATTCAAAAACAACCAAAAGAGAAGAAACGTGGGTGACAAAAAGCATTCCATAAAAGCGCTTATCTATGAATCAGGACCAAATTCATTTGCCAAATTGGACCTTTGCAAAAAGGTCCAAGCATTATGACTGAGCTAACCAAAGATTTTTAAATAATGGTAAATTTTTAAATGATAAAGGCTTAATTAATACATAAGTAATCCCTAGGATTTACCTTATCGCTCTCATCAATGTACCCAATTCATACTACAGAACTGAGAGTTAAACCTCAAGTCTCACTGCTTTAGCTCTTTGGTTCTTTGTCTATTCCAGGTTCCCTCAGGGCTCAGTGGTCAATAATCTGCCTGCCAAGCCCGAGACCCAGGCTCGATCCCTGGGCTGGGAATATCCCCTGGAGAAGGAAATGGCAACCCACTCCAGGATTCTTGCCTGGAGTATCCCATGTACAGAGGAGCCTGGCAGGCTATGGTTCATGGATGACGTAGCAAAGAGTCAGACACGACTGAGTGACTATACAACAACTTTCTGCATTCAGGGATTCTGATTCAAGAATTCAGGGATTCTGAAAGGCTCATTTGTGCACCAGGGAACGTTATCAAGACAGAAAGAAGTGCGCAATTTAAATTTTCTTTAAAAGCCTCTTTTTAACATAGGCTATTCAAAGCAGACCCCTAAAATCCCTGTAATAATAGTCTGGAAGCAAAATCAGCCGGGACATGAACTTAAGGAGAGATTTATGCTGTTGAGTTTTTGTCCTTTAGCTATCCTATACTGGCCTTCTGATGTCCATAGCAACCAAAATATATGGCACATTTATTTGAGACTTAGAGTAGAACTTACTCATCTTTAAATTATAGAGGTGTATATTTTATCTTCCCTAATATAAAATACCGCCAATCATAGCTATAATTTTTTTATGACAAGGTGCTCTGTTTCATCCCCAATCTTCCATTTTCCCCAGAAAATGCCCCCCTCCACCGGCCTTCTCTCCCTCTTCTCTCTCTCTCTCTCCTTCCATACTCTCTCCCCTTCTCGTCCTCCCTCATTCTCCCCATCTTCCTCTCCCCGCACCCTTCTTGCTCTCTCATTCCACCCCACCAAACCAACACCCTACTTTCAGAGCTCCTCTATGAAATTTTCCTAAATCCTATGTTTCAAAGAAACACTATTTCTCAGCATCGCCTATGGACCAGCTCCATCACCTAGGAAGTTTTTTCCTAAGTCCCACCACGGATCTAATAAATAGGTATTTCTGGATCGGGACAAGGAATTGCAGTTTAACAAGCAACCCAGGTGACTGCTATCATTTCTAATGTTTTGGAAACCCTGCTAAACATTTCCCAACACCTCTGCCAAAGTAGCAGTTTTAAATAGTAAACATACCTCTCTCTCTGGACCCAAGAGAAGGGAAAGACCAAGTTCTGTTTGCCTGTCTAGCCTAGGGCTAGCACAATTCCAGGAACAGAGTAAACACCAAAGCAATTAGTAACTTATTTGGAGCCTTGGTTAAGCTCCAACCTCCAGCTAATTAAAACCCCGTTCCCATGAGAACATGAAACTGACTTTAAAATGAAGTTTCTAGGGAAATCTGCAGGAATAAGAAAAGCATATGGAAGCTTAAGGGCTTCCCAGGTGGCGCAGTAGTAAAGAATCTGCCTGCCAATACAGGAGACGCAAGAGACATGGGTTCAATCCGTGGGTTGGGAAGATTCCCTTGGAGTAGGAAATGACAATCCACTCCAGTATTCTTGCTTGGAAAATTTCATGGACAGAGGAACCTGGTGGGCTACAGACCATAGGGCCGCAAAGAGTCAGCCAGGACTATGCATGCATGCACGCATTGAGGCTTAAAGTCTTACAACGAGTGAGAAAATTAAAGTGTGAAACTACTGGTGCGTGTGTGTTTTCTTCCTTGTCCCAGTTTCTCACCAACAGTCATCATAAGGGCATAGCACCAAAAGTGGTGAAGAGGCAAGGCTAGATTACAGAATTACCCCTTGGACTGTAAGCAGATCAAACCAGTCCATCCTAAAGGAAACCAACCCTGAACACCCACTGGAAGGACTGATGCTGAAGGTGAAGCTCCAACACTTTGGCCACGTGATGCGAACATCTGACTCACTGGAAAAAACCGTGAGGCTGGAAAAGATGAAATAACCCTGATGCAAAAGGAAAAGGGGGTGACGGAGGATGAGATGGTTAGAGAGCATCACTGACTCAATGGATATGAATTTGAGCAAACTCAGGGAGAGAGTGGTGGAAAGAGGAGCCCCGCATGCTCTAGTGCATGGGATTTCTAAGAGTCAGACCCGAATCAGCAACTGAACAACAAAATACATTTTATATACACACACTTATATGCATTCATATACACATAAATAAAACTTCATAATTGATTCAAAACCACAACCAATCCTAAAGTATCTTTTTTAAATATAATGTTCATGCCTTTTAAACAAACCATTTGTTTAACCAACCTAACAGAAATTCTTGGAAGAATATATCAGGTGTCATTTTCTCTTTCCCCAGAGTTATGAGGAAAGAATCCAATGTCTAAAACAAGCAAACAAGTGGTATATACCAGCATCTAGAAAAACACCTTGCCTCCAAGTTAGTTATCACACAATAATTTGCTACTAATATGAATACATGGCAACTTTCTACCAAACGTACAAAATAAAAGTAATAAAAACTGGAAACCCTATATCCATGTTAGGAAGCAAGGGATTCAAAGAATGGCTTCTGCCATCTTGAACAACCTGCCTATCCTTATAGTCTAATGACAGTAACAATAACTCAGAGGCTCTTATAAGGGATAAAGGAGGTAACATACGAGAGGCCACAAACAGAGTCTGGTACATGGTAAACACCCTTTAAGTGTTCACCATTATTCTGAACATCACAGAGAAATGCTTTTATCTCATCAAGACAGAAACCAAGAGTTAGGTAAAGGCCTCAAAGCATAATATCTGACACTCATCTGTATTTTAGGATTATAGATCTGATTAGCAATTTTATAAATCTCTATTAACAAATATGAAGTCATCATTTTTATTTTATCTTCACCTCTTTAAAGCAGGAAGTGATGGTTATAGCTACGCTGCTGCTGCTGTTCAATCGCTAAGTCACGTCTGACTTTTTGTGACCCCGTGGACTGCAGCATGCCAGACTCCTCTGTCCTCCACTATCTCCCAGAGTTTGCTCAGGATCATGTCCAGTGCGTTGCTGATGCTATCTAACCATCTCATCCTCTGCTGCCGTCTTCTCCTTTTTGCCTTCAATCTTTCCCACCATCAGGGTCTTTTCCAACGAGTCGGCTCTTCACATTAGGTGGCCAAAGTATAGGAGCTTCAGGTTCTATAACTATAGTGCTCTGCCTTTATTAAATTGAAACTTTCACTCTAATCATTAGCCATTGTTGGATTTTCTCTTGTATCTGGTTTTTGTTTTCATAATTTCCCTATACAAAATCCATCATACATAATACCTGCCTCTGCAACTTTCTTTGCCCGATCAGATTACACGTTAGATTTACTTCTGTTTCGTCTACGTGAATCTTCAGCTTCCATCGATGAGACCAGCAACGAAGGTCCCAATGGTCAAAAGAAGCATGTAACGTGGTTTGTGATTCCTTCTCTTTTCAAGCAAAAGTTTTGGCAAAATTCAGAGTGCTTACCCTCAGCCCTCGGTTTCTCCCAAACCCATCCGCATCGGGCATTCCTCCTCACCACCTTACCGCAGCGCTGCTGTGAGGTCACCAGTGACCTTACTGCTGCTCAGGGCAGAGGCGCACTCCCATTCTCACCCTCCACGGCCCACGTGCAGCATTTAATACAGCTGATCACTCCCTCTTCTTTTCAGTTCTTTACTTGGACCTAACTGGTTGGGATGGTCTCTTTATCCAACAGATATGTACTGAGCATCTGCTACAGGAGAGGCGCTCTTTGGGATGCTCCTTGGGATGCAGGAGAACGCTTCCGGGGGGATGCTGCTCACCTCAGTGCTCCTTCTCAATCTGCCTTCCTAAATCCCCGAGCTCAGAACACAGAGTTCTCAAAAGCTCCAACTGTGGACTCTTGTTTTATTTTTACACTTACACCACCGGTGATCTTAGCCAGCACACACCCTCCTTCTACTCGTGACTCCTGAATGTTTACCTATACCCTGGACTTCGCCTCAAAAATTCAAGCTCTTTCAGCCAACTGCCTACTTTCTTCCTCCAAAAAGCCAAGAGGCTTTCAAATGAACAAGTCTAAAAACCTGCTTCCTTCCTTCAATCTGTTCCTCCCTCAGTCTTACCCAGGTCAATTCAATTCTTCCAGTTGCTGGGGCCAAACCATTTGGAGTCAACCTTGAAGTTTCTCTTTCTCTCACAGCCCAAATCCGATCTATTAAGAAATTCTGCCAACTCCACATCCACAATATACCCACGATCTGACCTTTTCTCAACACCTCCACTGCTAGCATCCTGAGGCAGGCCCACATCCTGTCTCACATGGATTACTGTATTAGCATCCTTACGGGCCACCCTGGCCTTACCATGAGTGAGAAGAGAAGCAGAGAAGATGAGATGGAGATGAGACGCTACATGATCTGGCTTCCTGCCCTTGCTCTCTGACCTCATCTCCCACCATTTCTCTCGTCACTCACTTCACTCCTCCCACACTGGCCTCTTGCTGCCCTTCAAAGACGCTCCTGCCTCAAGGCCTCTGCATCTGCTTTTCCTTCCACCCAGAATGCTCCTTCCCAGACATCCCCAGAGCTCACTCCCTCACCTCCTTCAGGTTTTACCTCAAATGTCACCTTCTCAGAGGCCTTCTATGGCCACCATATCTAAAAAGTGCTGCGTGGGCTCAGTTGCTCAGTCGTGTCCGAATCTTTGCGACCCCGTGGACTGTAGCCCACCAGGCTCCTCTGTCCATGGGATTTCCTAGGCAAAAATATTGGAGCAAGGTGCCATTTTCTCCCGCGGGGGATCTTCCAGACTCAGGGATCAAACCTACGTCCCTCACCTCCTGCATCGGCAGGAGGATTCTTTACCACTGAGCCACCTGGAAAGCCCCATCTAAAAGTTATAAATGACCCTAAATCGTCAACAACTCCCAGAACTCTCTATCCTCTATTCCTCTGAAACGTGTATCACCATGACTGCCTTCACACATGTCTGTTCTGTTACTGCTGCATTCCCCAGACTTAGAATGGTGCCTGGTACATAAAGTTCGGTAAGCACTGGTTGAACAAACTGAAAGAACAGAGGCCAGCATCATGGAGAAAGCAGAACAAAGGAACTCATGTAAACAGAGAGAGCTAACAAAGGCTGCTCTACATTCTCCTCCAAACCAAGATCCCTGGAGAGCTGAAATGCCAAAAAGTGTCAGAGACCTTAATTTCCTACCTCTTCACATTCACAGCAATACATTATCAGCATATTCTTTAGCCCCTCCAAAAAGAAACATCTTTATTCGTATTTATTTGTAATACTGCTATATTTAACCTAACAATAAACAGTACAAATAAAATTCCCAATGCTAGGCAGCACCCTACTTTCATACATCATAGATTCATAAAAAGTGTATGAATAATGATTAAATATGAGGCTTCTCTGATGGTTCAGAGAGTAAAGAATCTGCCTGCAATGCAGGAGATCCAAGTTCGATCCCTGGGTCAGGAAGATCCCCTACTGGAAGGAATGGCAAACCATTCCAGTATTCTTGCCTGGAGAATTCCATGGACAAAGGAGCCTGGCGTGCTACAGTCCATGGAGTTGCAAAGCGTCAGACATGACTGAGCAACTAACACACACAAATATGTGGAAGTCAAACCATAAACAAATATAATTAGGATGACCTTAAAAATCTGTGTGAAACTCCTAATTTTACCTCACCTCCTATACAGTACAGTTCCAACTTTTTGTATGTGTTCTTTAGCTTTTTTTTTTTTCTATCCCAACTAAACACAGATTTTACCTGCTCAATCTGATAAACAAATGACTGAGGCTGAAGAGTCACCATTTTCAGAACAATTTCACTACATTCAGGAGACATAAACTTATTATCACTGGTTATCTGGACTTTTGTATTTTTTCTCTCTCACTCACTCTTACAAAGCAGGGTTAGAAAACAAACCAACCAAAGTACAATGATGGCAACGTTGACTACGCTGAACCACCAGCAAGCAACAGGAGACGGCACCAAACTTAGCTGCTGCACAGAAGTCCAAATTCAGCACGCCAGAGGCAGTTTAGGGGCATTAATGGGATAATGTACAGAAGTGTATATTGTTTTAAAAGTCAAATAGCTACCAAAGTCAGCCTGAAATCAACGATTCTTTGAATTTCTGCAACATCCAGCTTCTAGTTTTCCCGCTTTTCCACCATCCATGCAGCCACTGAGATAATCTCTGTGGTTATGCATTTCTTTGTTAGCCCCAGGAACTGTTAACTCCTTTATCGCTCTACTTTGATCTTATCATATAAACATTGCTAGGAAAGCCCCATGTGATACATGCTATCATTCCTGTTAGAAAGATGTGAAAACAGATGTTCCAAAAAGGCAACAATGGGGCAAGGACAGCCTCTTCATTAAATGGAGCTGGGGAAACTGGGACAGCTATGTGTAAAAGAATGAAATTAGAACACTTCCTAACACCATACACAAAGATAAACACAAAATGGATTAAAGACCTAAGTGTAAGACCAGAAACTATAAAACTCTTAGAGGAAAACATAGGCAGAACACTCAATGACACAGATCAAAGCGAGATCCTCTATGACCCTTCTCCTGAAGTAATGAAAATAAAAACAAAAATAAACAAGCTGGCCCCAGTTAAATTCAAAGGCTTTTGCACAGCAAAAGACACTATAAACAAGGTGAAAAGGCAACCCTCAGAATGGGACAAAATAACAGTAAATGAAACAACTGATAAAGGATTAATTTCCAAAATATACAAGCAGCTTATACAACTCAATACCAGAAAAACAAACAACCCAATCAAAAAGTGGGAAAAAGACCTAAACAGACACTTCTCCAAAGGAGACATACATATGGCTAACAAAAACACATGAAAAGATGCTCAACATCGCTCATTATTAGAGAAATGCAAAACAGAACTACAATGAGGTATCACCTCACATCGGTCAGAATGGCCATCATCAAAAAGTCTATAAATAATAAATGCTGGAGAGGGTGTGAAGAAAAGAGAACCCTCTCATACTGCTGGTGGGAATGTAAATTGATACAGCCACTAAAGAAGAGAGCATGGAGATTCCTTAAAAAAAAAAACTGGGAATAAAACCACCATATGACCCAGCAATTCCACTACTAAGCATTTACGCTGAGAAAACCAAAACTGAAAAAGACACGTGTACCCCAATGTTCACTGCAGCACTATTTACAATAGCTAGAACATGGAAGCAACCTAGATGTCCACTGACAGATCAATGGATAAAGAAGCTGTGGTACATATACACAATGGAATATTACTCAGCCATAAAAAGGAACACATTTGAGTCAGTTCTAATGAGGTGGGTGAACCTAGAGCCTATTATACAGTGAAGTAAGTCAGAAAGAGAAAGATAAATACTGTATACTAACACATATATCGGAGAAGGCAATGGCACCCCACTCCAGTACTCTTGCCTGGAAAATCCCATGGACGGAGGAGCCTGGCGGGCTACAGTCCATGGGGTCGCTAAGAGTCGGGCAGGACTGAGCGACTTCACTTTCACTTTTCACTTTCATGCACTGGAGAAGGAAATGGCAACCCACTCCAGTGTTCTTGCCTGGAGAATCCCAGGGACGGGGGAGCCTGGTGGGCTGCCGTCTATGGGGTCGCAGAGAGTCAGATACGACTGAAGCGACTTAGCAGCAGCAGCAACACATATATATAGGATCTAGAAAGATGGCACTGATGAAATTATCTGCAGGGCAGCAATGGAGACACAGACATAGAACAGACCTGTGGACATGGCGGGCGGGGCTGGGGAGGGTGAGATGTATGCAGAAAATAACATGGACACTTACATTACCATATGCAAAATAGACAGCCAATGGGAATTTGCTGTATGACTTAGGAAACTCAAACAGGGGCTCTGTATCAACCTAGAGGGGGTAGGATGGGCAGGGAGATGGGAGAGAGGTTTAAGGGTGAGGAGACATATGTATACCTATGGCTGATTCATGTTGATGTTTGGCAGAAACCAACAAAATTCTGTAAATCAATTATCCTTCAATTAAAAACTAAAATTTTTTTTTTAAGTTAAGTAAAGTTGCTCAAGGTCACACAGCTACAGGATGGACCAGGATTCAAACCCATCCTCAAGAAAGAAGTGTTATGAAGCATAAGACCAGGACTCAACAAATGTAAGAACTGTCAAATCTTACTATCCACTTAATTAAATATTTTATAATTCACAGAACTTTAAAACTTTATCTTCATGACAATAACAACATAATTTGACAGAGGACAATAATCACATAGAATTTGTGTATTCTTCACCAGAGACCTACAATGTGTAATTTATTCAGATGTCTCTCAAATTCTAAACTATCAAATAAGAATTTAATGTGGAATTTGTAGTCTTTTTTCCATGAACAAAAATATTCACGAATCTTTCACTAAATGCTTTGCCTCAACATTCTCCAAAGTTCTCAAAATGACACTGATTTAAAATTCTAATCTAAATTACCCTCTCTAATATAAAAATAAAGAATGATCAATTCTAGTAAAATACTAGAGCTGAAACAAATAAAGGTATCTAAAACCAAACCATAATCAATAAGTATATAAAAGTAGATTTCTGCCATTTCTGATTTGAAAGAAGCTGACACGTTATTAGGATATCCCTATAATTTATGACAGAAAACAGCCAAAGTTTTTATTCAAGATTTAACATTCTGGCAAAAAATAAAAGATCATTATTTTGCCATGACAATGACTTTTTTAAAGTATCATTTCACAGACACTGATGACTTTCATAACAGAACTGTGAAACAAGATGAACAAAAATAATTATTATTCTCACTTTCACGTAAGGAAATTTATGCTACTAGATTTAGGGACTTGCCCAAATAAAGCTATCAATATCAATTCTGCCTTCAAATTACTGCTTGCCGCCCCCGCCGCCCCCCCCCCCACTCTTTCTAGTCATCTCTATTGTACAGACCTCACTTACACCCAGGCCACCCTCAGACAACCAGACAGTTTGGGGATAAAGGGAACCCGGCAGTATAGCTAGGGCGATCACTGGAAAACTGGCAAAAGGGGGGAGGGGGAGACAAAGACAGCCTCCGGCTCCCTCATTGGTCTTATCTAAAGGAATGTTCTTGGGTCACCGGGTCCCACCTGAGCAAGGCTCCGAACCCCGAGGGTCAGGTGAGTTTTCCAGGGTGTGCCCGGAATTTATAGTGCCCCTGACACCTGCCACCACCTATAACTTGGGTGTCTGCTTGCCTGCGGCCCAGGGACAGAATATCTCGGCTCGTCTCCCAGCAGAGATGAAGGAGACTTTTGCTTCAGCCTCTGCAACTTACCTGCCGGGTCATAAGAGATTTGATTTTTTGCATGTCGAATTCGTGAGGCGGTATCCTGCAGCAGAGAACTAACAAATCACTCACAACCACCAAACTGCTGGCCCCGACACAGGGAAGCCATAGTGAGTAGTCACGTGGAACTGCCGACCTGGGTTTCCCTTCCTTTCTCCTAGCATGCTGGGAATTGTAGTCCTCCGGCTGCCATCGCCCCTGCAATGGAGGCGAGAGAACGGTCCAGGTACTACATTTCCCAGCAAGTACAACAGCTGACGCTTCAGATAAATGCACAAAACTTGTTGCTCTTGAGAGACCGCGGCAGTCGCCGGTCTTTAAAGAGGTGCTAGGTATCGGTAACTCTGCTTCGGGGAGGCGGCAAAAACTTAATTCTTAGGTGACCAGGAACAAATACTGAGGCGACAGTATATAAACCTGACTGACATGAGGCCCCTTAGGGATGTAGTGGAGGAAACCCCACCTGGTCTCCGGGGCGAAGTGAAAGGACGACAGGCTGACGCGAAGGGGCTGGACGCCCCAGGAGAACTTGGCATTCCCCAGGTGGCGCTGGGCTTGGCCTGAGGAAAAGTGTGGGCCAGGTTGTCCAGTGCTGGCTGTCCAGGTTAGAGCTCTTCTTCCTCAGTCTTGGTATTCAAAGCAGAAAACTAACACCAAAGGGTTTAATTCCCCACTTACCATTTTACCACCTGTGTAATCTAAGGCAAATCAAGATAGAAAATATTAATATAGCAATAGTAATAAGTAGGCATGTCACTTTAATGTCCTCTTTTCAACTTACAGCAGTTTAGTTACATTGGGGAAAGCAATAGGGCAGTCTTTGGGGGCTCAACTTAAGAAAGAACTTGCCAATTATAAGAATAAAAGGAAAAGTGACCCAGAGCTAACAATTAATAATAGCACACGTGTATTGAGAGCTAGTTACCTGTCAGAAACTTAGTGCAGAAACTTTGCTAATAGCTTTACACGTGGTATCTCACTTATCCACACAAGTAAGTGAATGCAATTTATAAATTGTAAGGCGCTTCATAATTAGGAAGGATTATAGTCGTAATTCTACACAGTTCTCTACTCCAACAGAACCACCCTGTGCATAGTTTTATCACTGTGCCTGACAGTTCCTTTTGAAATATATGCTCACCTATATGCTTTTCTGACTCTCTCACGTCTAAGCCCGTGAAGAAATTCCAGTGCCTTTTGGGCAACCTTAGTGTAGTTTATTACAGCGGATTACCTGTTATAATCTTAATTGCCAGACAGTTCTTATTGATTGGAAGTCTCTGAAAGAGAAACTGCTTGCCATATTAGCATATGAAATGAAACCCAATTCACTAAACATTTGTTGATTTCTGGGCACTAGTCAACCCTATTCTGAGCACTTCAGATTGATAAAATACAATCGTGATCCTTAAGGAGTTTACAATTTAAACAGTATTATTAGAGGGGATCTAAGTCCAGTAGTTCTCAAACGTGATTGTGCAGATTCACCTGAGGAGGGTACTGTTGTTACCATTTTTATGAGAGTTCTTTGAGACCTTCAGTGATTTTTATAGGCAGCCAGCTGAAGCATTTAAAATACACTGTTTAGAATGAACCCAGATCCAGACCCAGAATTTTTCCCCTCATACACAAGGTTGCAGGTGACAAAGAGAAGCTTTTTTTTTTTCCACTCATTTGGTTTTTTCCTATCAGCCAAATTGGGGAAAAGAGTGGTTTCTGTATCTGCTTGACCTGAAAAGGCAAGAAAGCATTAAAACTCTATTTAACTCTTAATACTCTACATTTTAGTATGTTTCTTTTTAACTAAAAGGAAATGGACAACCCAGGCCTCTAAAAGTTCAAAGGCTGTAGCTATAATAGTAGAAGCATGGAAAGTAAATCAGTGCTATTGTCTAAATAAAATATATGCCCTAATTCAGCATACCCTAACCCTATAGAAAATAGTTGAACTAAACATGATAGGTTTTTTGACTCCCTAAGCTAAAAAATAAAAACAAAAACCTAGAGTCCTAAAGCACACTTTTTTAAAAAGGTGAAGCATGTTATTTCATTTCCATTTTTCAAAACTACATATATAAAACTTATTAGAGGACTTCCCTGGTGGTCCGGTGGCTGATTCCACACTCCCAATGCAGGGGACCCAGATTCAATCCCTGGTCAGGGAACAAGATCCCTCAGGCTGCAACTAAGAATTCGCATGCTGCAACTAAAGATCCAAAAGTAAATAAATGCATTAGACTTATTTAGTGCTCACACAGTTGTCCGAGGGTCATTAGTGGTAGACCAGAACAAACTAGTGGAAAGTGTGGATGGCCTCCCAGCAAATCTTGACAAAAGTTTTTAGGATAGTAGTCCCTCTGTTAAGGAATGCCAGGCCTGTTTTTGTAGATTGGAATATCCAGGCTAAGAAGTAAGTAGATCTGATTCAGGGCAGTCGCGTTAAGTAAAGTAGGATTCCTGTAAAGTAGGATACAGTAGGATATCCTACTGTAAAGTAGGATAAGGGCTTCCCTGGTGGCTCAGACAGTAAAGAATCTGCCTGCAGTGCGGGAGACCTGGGATCACTGGGTAGGGAAGATCCCCTAGGGAAGGGAATGGCAACTCACTCCAATATTCTTGCCTGGAGAATCTCCATGGACAGAGGAGCCTGGCGGGCTACAGTCCACAGGTTTGCAAAGAGTCGGACATGACTGAGCGACTCACATACACATGCGCGCGCACACACACCCACACACACACACCCACACCCCCCCCATAAGGGCATATTTCTGATAGCCCAAATAGAAGGAGCCTCTGAAGCTTAAAAAGCGGAGATCCTGGTTTGATAAAACCAGGATGAATTTCTAGTCATCCTATAAATATCAAAGCAGCAGAAAGATGTGGCCTCCCCAGCAAAACGTAAAGACATTTCCTGAGCAAGCAGTAGTAGAAAAACAGGACACTTGCTGAAGGTAAAGCAGTGACCTGGAGAGGGGCCCTGGAAGGAAGACGTTGCTGATAATCATTTAGTGGCCATATGAATTGATCAGGGTTTCTGGGAGGCAGTACTATAGACCTAACTCTATAGGAGTTAGCACAGGCATGGGTGGTTGTGATGGCCTTCTCTAGCAGCCACCTCTTCCCTGTAAACTCTGAGCTTTCCTGAGATCTATCGAATTAGAACAGAAGACAGGGCTTTCTTTCCTCAGTTCTTCTTGCGTGCATGCATGCTCAGTCATGTCTCACTCTTACAATCCCATGGACTGTAGCCCGCCAAGCTCCTCTGTCCATGAGATTCTCCAGGCAAGAATACCAGAGTGGGATGCAATTCCCTTCTCCAGGCGATTTTCCCCGACCCCGGGATCAAACCTCTGTCTCTTACATCTTTTGCATTGGCAGGCAGATTCTTTACCATTGAGCCATCTGGCAAGCCACTGTTCTCTGTTCGCCTTGGCATTAGCGTGTCACCACCTCTCCTTCCCAATTCTTCTATCATTCCAAAGCATTCCTATGCTACTAGTGAATAATGAGTGTGGATGTTTGAAATCCATAGGCTCCTGAACAGAGCTCCTCTGTGGGTTACAGGTGAGATGTGAGATGTAGATGATGGGAAGTTTCTTATAACGATAAAACACTTTAAACTATCTGTAATAGCACTTAAAAACTGAAAACAATTGAAGTTATATTTTAACGTTATCTTGTTTGCCTTCCTGTGTAAACATTCTGAATTCTGAAGTTACTCTAGCAGGTTAAGATTTTTATTCGTACTACCTGCCACTAGAGGGCGCACTGTCATGATTTTTGTCTCAGCACTTTCCCAAGATAAGCCTGTCATTGTCATTTTTAAATATGTGCTTGCATGCCAAGTCACTTCAGCCGTGTCCTACTCTCTGTGACCCTCTGGACTGTAACCCGCCAGGCTCCTCTGTCCTTGGGATTCTTCAGGCAAGAATACTGGAGTGGGTTGCCATGCCCTCCTTCGTGGGACCTTCCCAGCCCGGGGACAGAACCCATGTCTCTTAAGTCTCCTGCACTGGCAGGCAGGTTCTTTACCACTTGTGCCACCTGAGAAGCCCTTTAATATGTGTCTTGACATGAAAAGATCATCTAATTCATATTGACATTTTATTTATGTATGTAACATCTATTATCACTGTATCATAAAATAAAGGATATTTTAATATAACAAAAGAAACAAAAAAAAATTGCAGAATAAAGATCAGTCCTTTAAATTGAGCAAATTTAACATTAGGAAAAACTCACTGCATCATCTTTATTTCTCTCACTTTGCTTAGGACCCAAAAAAGTTCATCATGAACCAGCACTGGGTTTGAAAAACACTAGAAAGAGCTTATTTAATAAAACACAATTTGAGATGGATATTGATTTAAAAGATGTGACTGCTGCTGCTACCGCTAAGTCGCTTCAGTCGTGTCCGACTCTGTGCGACCCCATAGACGGCAGCCCACCAGGCTCCCCCGTCCCTGAGATTCTCCAGGCAAGAACACTGGAGTGGGTTGCCATTTCCTTCTCCAATGCATGAAGGTGAAAAGTGAAATCACTCAGTCGTGTCCGACTCTTAGTAACCCCATGGACTGCAGCCTACCAGGGTCCTCCATCCATGGGATTTTCCAGGCAAGAGTACTGGAGTGGGGTGCCATTGCCTTCTCCGTAAAAGATGTGAAGGGGAATCTATCTGCTATCTGTAGAATTTCAATATTACTTTCCATATTGTGTTCTGTAAAATCCAATATTAATATTTGTAGGCATTTCTCAAACATCAAGTGGGAATCAGAAGACATGGACTAAGGAACTTTTGGGTTTATTTCTGGGGGAACAACTTAAGAAAAATACTAGTTAATCACTATGCTAGATCCATAAGTGAATAAGACCAGTCTTTGTGTTCTAGGACCCAGAGGGAAAATAAACATGCAAGAAAATCAGTTGAGGTTAGTGAGATAAGTGCTGTAATCTCTAGATGACACAAACAAGATTTAGAAATAGCACAGAGAAAGTTGTGGTGTAACAATTACCTGGGGGGAGGTTCTTACCCTTTTTTTCCTTCTGAAGCTTGGAGAGATCATTAAGTGACCTCTGAAGAGGCCTCAGGGTTTTCCAACTGTCACTTTGCTAGTAAGAGCAGGTCCGAACTGGGTTTCCCTGGTGGCTCAGACTGTGAAAAATCCGACTGCAATGCAAGGAGACTCTAGAGTTTGGTATCCTGAGTCAAGAAGATCCCCTGTAAGAGGAAACGGCAACCCACTCCAGTATTCTGGCCTGGAGAATCCCATGGACAGAGGAGCCTGGCAGGCTACAGACCATGGTGTTGCAGAGTTAGACACGACTGCGCAACTAAGCATGAACACACACACAGGTCTGTTAGCCCTAATCCAAAAAATGTTTCCAAACTTAAATTCCAAAATATCTTATCACTCGCTTTTTTTTTTTACCTTTAATTACAATTGAGGAATATTCTTTTTTTGCCTATTTTATCATCAAACTTCTTCAGTGGGCCTTTACTTTTCAAAAATGATTTATGCAAGGAATTTTGCATGATTTGAGGCAGATTTTTGTTTTATATAGTAGAGGCTTGGACTGGAAACTTCTTGCAGTAGATGACTTGAAATGAAATATGGGTTAAGTTATAGCCAGGTAAATTAAGCAGAAGTGCGCTGCCTGGCGGTGAACGGCCAGGCAGAAAATCCGCAGCGCAGACACCACTGTAGAGGCAAGATGGTCTCTGAGCCGTTGGTTCACTTACTCTGTGCTTCAGCTGTGAAAATGTGGCCTCAGATATTATCTGTTATAATTATGTGCAGTCCCTGATTCAGTGTTACTCGGAAACACACCTGTGGTTTGCTTTTAAAAATAACATGAATCCATAGATGCAATAAACCCATGGTGGACATTTCTAACAGGGAATATACACAGAAAAATACATATTTAAAGATGTATATAACTTCTACGTGTTACTTCATGGTGATTTATAACAATTTTAGCAGATATATGAAATACTGTGATTTTCATAGAAAAAATTTAATTTCAAAATAGCGGCATCGTTTTCCATGATAGGATACTAGCTTCTGTTTTTTCAGAAAATTTCACAATATGCTCTTGATTCTTAAAACATACTGTTTTTTATTAGAGTCACCCAAAAGGATGTTTTCCTTCATGTGATGATTAGCAACTAAGAACAATTCATGAAACATGCTGACGATTACTGATCATCGCTAAGAAGTGGCTCTGAAAGTCACAAGCCTGTCTTCTTGCAGAGCCCATAACAGGTGTTCCCAGTACCTGTGTCCTTTGTATACACATTCATTCTGTATTCAAATCGCAGAAGCAAGAGGCAGGCTAGGGTCTGTTACCTCACTGCTAATTTCCCTGGCAAATAAACCAGCAGCTGCTGGTCCATGAACCACGTTACCACCAGGAACAGGGCACTGTGTGCATGGAACAGGATGCATTCATGGAACCCTTCAGCAGCAGGGTTGGGGTCCTTCGGTGCAAAATATACCTTCTGCTCTTAGGTAAGGCACTGCATAAAGTGCGTTTTAACTACTTTTTTAAAAAATTGTGAGCATAAGGTAAATATTTGCTCTTGGCTGTAGATTCACTCAGATAATTGAAGGACAGCACAGAACCTTTTAACAATAACACAGTTTGTTCCAGCAAAGAAACAGGATCATTGAGGGGAAAGGAAGTTCAATCAATCGATGATTATTGTTTTCTGAAGACAACAATTATTGTCAATAGCACTCATTAAGAAAATTAAGACATTCTAAAAACTTAATGTGTTTCTTCTTTTTATAGAGTTTATATATAGGTCCAACACACTTTAATGCATTCTACTTTGGCAAATATTCTTATAGGTCATGAATTTGTTACCACTTACTGTGAAACTTAGAGCAATTTATGAACATAGTTTGTGGCTGTTTTAATTAAAGATATTGTGGCAAACTGTTAGCTCTGCCTGTTTTTTACCTAATTTATGAAATGTGGGGAAAAGTTAGATTCCAAGCTGATAAAAAAATATACTCAATGGGGAGAAATGTGTTTAAAAGTATTATTTCTCCAAAATAGCTTTAGTCTTTCTCTTTGCCCAGTAGTTAATTCAGTTAATTTTTTCCCCTCTACTTTGTTTCTCCCTCATTCTCCTCTTTATCCTTAGAATTTAGAGGAGTCCACTGTTTCTATGTCAGAATTTCCCCAGACATTCTTCTTCCATTCTTCCTATATCAGCTTTAAAAGTCAAGTTAAAAGAACAAGTCAGTTTCTTGTTTTGTTTATATCCAACAGACAGTAAATCAAAAAACCTTTTATTCCTTAAATTTTAAGAACAAATTAGCTAAATAACCACGTAAGTTTTTAACCTTCTTCGGTATTTAGAGCTTGCACTTACTGGTACTTTACAGCTTAGTTTTCATAGTACCTGTGATTATTTACATTTATACCTAATGTTGTCCATATTCCACATATTTGAAATGTACAGTTTGTTAATTTTTTAAATGTTTGAGTTTCCCATAATTGTGATTCTTTTTCCATTATGTTGTCAAATTCAAGCCTATACAGACGTTTAGGAATTTTTAGGAAAAGTAAGCAATTACCATAACTGACTTTTTATCTTTGTGCATTTTTCTGGGCTTCAAAAGTGTCCTTTGTGGCAGTGCCATGCTTAATTTTTTACAACAGGACTGCTGTCATTTCCTAAGTAATTTTTTGCAGCTGGCTTTACAAAGCACTGAGAGCCAATTCATTTGAAGGATTCTACCAAACTAAAATTAAACATAATTTTGAGAAATAGATAGCATGTCCATAAGTAGCTAAAGCAGTTATTATCCCTTAAGACTTTCACAAATTTACTCATCTCCATTGGTAGTGAGTTGTAAAGACCTTGGGTGATTTGGAAATTTTTTTGTATTTTGAAATACTGAGTATCTGTTTGTTTTTTCCTTTTAAAAAATTGTAGCTATTTGAAGCCCCAAATGTAGTTTATAAAGTCTATTCAAAGTACATCATCATAATTTCTATTTTCTCTAAAGATAACAAGAGTTTATTTACAGTCAACAATAGCTGTGTTGTGCTTGCAAATATCAGACTTGGCAATGGGGAAGTAAATGCCAACTGTTTTGAGCTACAGTAGAGGTCACTTTGTGGAGTCTGATGTTTATGTTCAATACAGTGAACTGGTCTAGGGAGTCTTTTGTTGCTGGACTATAGATAATTTCACAATATGAGGTCGTGTTCTTTAACACTGGATGTTCCTTTATCATGCCTTTGTTTTATCATTTAAGGGAATCTCTGAAGGGGAGAGTTTTGCTATAATTTTGTATGTCAGATTATTAATGATATCAATGTTCTTCAAAGCAGTATAGTGCCTCAAATATAAAAAATCAAGAGTTTTCTTTTCTTGAACTCAAAAGTATTAACCTAGTAATAAAATTGAATGTTCATTTAAGTACAAATATTTGGAATATCAAATTAAAATTTCACCAATTTTCATATCATTTATTTTCAAAAAGTTTATTTGTTCTTACAGAGGTTGACTTTCTAAAATTCATAGTTCAGTCATTTACGTTTCCTTATACAATGAGAAAAGAACCCTTGAAAACTTCTGAAGATGAAGCTAATTTTTTTAAGTCAGTAAACTACTGTTTGGACAGCATAAGCTCATCACATCTATAGGGGGCTGTTCAGCAATGGCTAAAGAGTACATGCTCCTAAAGGGGAGCAGAAGCATACAATTATCTGTTTACTCTGCAACATTCATTACAAGTAAGGATTACATCGTATCAATAGGCTCATGTATTTCCTGCAAATTAAAAAGATTTTAGTGGCTGATATGAAAAGTTTATAAAGAAAATTTCATCCCTCACTGATATACTCATAACTTTCCACCTATAGTTTATCTGATGAAAATGGTGTAGGCAATCTAAGCAAACAGCAATTGTAACAGCTACGTTCTCTCTCACTGTCATACATATACTTGAAAAAGCACTCATGATTTCATATCATGAAAAAAGTTAAATGACATGACTTCACATCATTTGGTATGATAAGCATTGAATATATTCAGAGATATTATTGATGGTAATGTATTATTTAAGATACTATTACATGATGTCTCTTATTTCCAAAATAGACAAAAGAACCAGTTCACTCCCCTTAATGATTACTGTACATGCCATATAACATTTTCTACTAGTTCCATATTTTCCTAGGCTGCAATGTTTGTGTCATATTCAGTATTTTAATAAATAAAATTTATTTCTGTAACTTCAGTCATAGACTTTCCAGTCCGCTTAAGATTCAGCTTCCTGAGTCAAGATCCACCTACGTTTCTGTTCCAGTCATGCCATGGTAATAAAGTGTTTCCCAGTCATTTTCAGAACATTACAATCTCAGTTAATCTTTTTTCAACTCAAGCCACACAAAAAAGTAGATTAAAAAAGGTTCTTCCTCTTTTCAAAAAAAAAAAAGTAAAAAGTAAACAAGGGCTTCTGCAATGACTTCCCCAAGTGCTAAGAGCAGATTGGGCAGAATTGCACTCAGGCCATCTCTAGCTACAGCTCAGTCTACCAGCAGTTTCTAAGTTGAGGTGTAAAATGTATTAAATAGACCAATAAATCAGTGACCAAATTGCTCAATGTCAGAGGCAAGCTTTTTATCAGCAGCCATGCCGCTTTTTCCAGTGTGTTCACAAGGCAGTGATGTGGATTCCCATTATCCCCCTTTATTCCTTGGCAAAAAAAACACAGAACTGCCACTTTATTAGAAGATATCTTTGGTGACTCAGTGGTAAAGAACCCACCTGCCAATGCACGAGTTGCGGGTTCAATCCCTGGGCAGGAACATCCCCTGGAGGAGGAAATGGCAAATCACTCTAGTATTCTTGCCTGGGAAACCCCATGGACAGAGGAGTGTGGCAGGAACAGTGCGTGGAGTCACGAAGAGTCTGACATGATTTAGTGACTAAACAAAGGGATTGACAACTTATTAAGTAGACTTAAATCTGAGATTCAATACTTCAGAATTCTTTGGGCCCTCTCTTACTTAAATATGGGCCCTTCCCCTTCAAATGTAGGGTAGCTGCTACCATGAGAAAGGCACCTTAGGATGCTGAGAACATAAACATAAAGAGCAGAGAGAGGCCTTGGACCTCATCTAATATAACCCTCTTCACACAAAAGAAAACCGAGTCACAGGGAATTAAAATGACTTATCTAAGGTAAGTCATCTAACTAACCACCATTTTATCCCAAGTAGGTATTCAACACCTCAAATTTCAGTGGACTTTTAAATTTATTAAAGTAGCAAATTCAAAAATCTCTCTGAAAGCTTAGAGAATAGGTTCCTAAAAGCTCTTATTTCCAGGCAGTTTACAAGTGATTAATTTAAGACTGTGTGGACAGGGGAGTCCAAGATCAAGAATGAACTGTGAAACCCACAGGAATATTTCTGTATTCACTGAAGTAAAAAAAAAAAAAAAAAAAAGAAACAGCAACACAATAAATACAGTGAAAATTACATTTGGCATATCTTAAGTTAGTAATAATGGGTAAACTAGTTTTTATTTATTGCTTGCCAGAAACTTGTCAGGCACTTCCTATCGCCAATTACCATGAAAGTCATGAAAATACATGCTGTTTGGTGCAGATATCACAGGTACTAAGAGGAATAATTTCCTGTGCAGGACCGCCACCCAGATGCCCAATGTCTTTCTATATCTCTGGCTTCAAGAGCTTCACTCCCTTCTTACCATCGCTGCTTCACAAATCTTATACATCACTAGTGTTAAGTCCTAGACTTACTCTCTCAACTTCATTTATTTCTCTTATGAATTCCTTTCCTGCAATCCACTGTATCTCCTCTTTATAGCTCTCAGCAACCAGTTCCTTCTTTTTCTAATGATTCAAATTAAGAACAACTACAAATGCAACAGTCTTGTACTTGTCAGAAAAGAAAATAGAAGTAAATGCTCATACCTTTGTAACTCCTTTGTAATGGACCAAATCATTAAAATGAAATGTGCAGATACAACCCATTGTCAGGAAAAAAAAAAAATTACAAGTCAACCACAAATATACACAGAAGCCAAGGATACTGTAAAACACATATTTATTTTTCCCAGACAGTCACCTAGTCTTCAGTCCATGTAGTCGGTTTCGACTGTGTATCTTCTGCCTGTAACCTCCTCCATTCTTCCTTTTTTCTTTTTTCTCTTCAGTTCTTTGCTCTGACTTCCCTGCTCGCCCCAGGGTCTCACTCTTCACCAACAACAGCTACCCAAAAACTAAAACCATGGAAATCTTTGCTCTGACCTTCACCCTGGGAAGGAAAGAAGAAAATTTCCTGTTGGTGGATTTTTATTCCTCACAGGAGCAGACCAGCATCTTTCAGTTTCTCCAAAGAAAATCATTGTACAAACAGATCTTTCTACCATTCCCTTCCTAATATTGATGCCTTTTCATAATAGGAATCAGATAAATCTTAAAGATCCCCTTACTAGTAGAGATAAAAAAGGGAGAAGCAATGAAAGAAGATAAAAACTTTGTAGAAGACGGAATTGAAATTGTGAGATGTCTCTCCATGCATGATAAGTCGCTTCAGTCGTGATTCTGCAGCCCTATGGACTGTAGCCCACCAGGCCCTTCTGTCCATAGGACAAAATGTCTTCCAAAAATGTCTCCCCATGATTAATTGATTAGCTGCTCATTAATAAATGACAGCTGTATTCTTCCAGTTGATCATCAACCTTAGAATCATTCTTGGCTCATCTTTGTTTATCCCACTCCCAACGTGCCATCAAATACTGTTAGCACCCCCAGTCTTTCCTCACAGTATCTTTTACTACCGCCCTTATCTAGAGCACAACCATCTCTTGCCTACTTTATTGCAGGCACCTTCTAAGTGGGCTCCCTTCTCCTGTTCTTTCCCCTGTTTCAGTCTGTTCTCACAGCAGCTAGAGTACACCTTAAAACAAAATAAGAAGAAAACCCCTACCCCTTCTGCTCACAAAACTCTGGTTGTATTGCCATCTCACTAACAGTAAAATTGCCTAAGCGTTTACCACGACTCTAAGGCACTTCCTGTTCTGACCCAGCCGTCTTGCTGGTCTCACCAGGCTCCTCGGGCTCCACTTTGCTCCATTTGTTCCTGTCTCTTACTGTTGCTCAAACACACAAACCAGATCCCCGCTTCTAAGCAGTAATAATCGATCACAACTGGTAATGGCTTGCTACCATTGTCCTTAGAATATTTGCATTTGGCAAGGCTTTGGCTAAAGGGAAAAACTTCCAATTAGGGACTACCGAGTCACGTCAGAAGACTGTGAAGGAAGATTCTCAAGAGGAAGTAGCCCCTCAATCACATAGCTTGATTAGGATATGATATGACTCAGACATTAATATAGTCGCAATTACAATTTTTTTAAAGGTTTCATTGGACTTCAGAACTAATCATCTATCCCAGTTCTCCTTTTCCCATTATTCTTTAACAGTCAGAGATAATAACTTCTGCTTTTCCTTTTCATCATGCATTTAAAGAGGTCAAGCGATCCACACAGTCTTTGGGTGGAGTTTTTAAAATGCTCATTTCAGAGACAAATATTTACCTCTACAGGTAACCGGTACTAGAATAGTCAGTACCTAGAAGCCTCTCTTCTTTGTAAAGGACTATCGCCCGATCAGGTTCTCTCTGTTTTGTGCCTTTAGGTTATGAAATGTGGCTCGGGGTCTTTACAGCTTTCCTTTCCTTCACAGCAGGTGCTTGCTCGGGGCTGAAGGTGGCAGTGCCATCACACACCGTCCATGGCATCAGGGGTCAGGCTCTCTACCTCCCCGTGCACTATGGATTCCACACTCCAGCATCAGACATCCAGGTCATATGGCTTTTTGAGAGACCCCATACGATGCCCAAGTACTTGCTGGGCTCCGTGAACAAGTCTGTGGTTCCCGACTTGGAATACCAGCACAAATTCACCATGATGCCACCCAACGCCTCCCTGCTCATCAACCCACTGCAGTTCACCGACGAAGGCAATTACATTGTGAAGGTCAACATCCAGGGAAACGGAACTCTGTCAGCTAGTCAGAAGATTCAAGTCACGGTTGATGGTGAGTCCACTGTGAGCGACATGGGCGGCTGAGTAGCACGGCAGTGAGCAATGGCTTAGGAGACCAGGCTACCAGGGCTTTAGGTCTGGTCTGCAGCTTTGGGCACATTAACCCTCAAAGCCTCAGTGTCTCATGACATGAATGGCACCTCATGAGGCTTCCTGGGGATTAAATAAGAACATACATAGAAAGGATATGCACAGTGCCCAGCTAAAGATAATCAAGCAGTAAGTAGGAGTTATTGTTTGTTTGCCTGGAAACTATCAAGTATAAAGTTGCTGATGTGATGAGATGGAGAAAACTTTATTTTTCATTAGCAGAATGCACCCTGGGAAGAACCCTATTTTTTGTCACATAAAGATTTGTGTGTTTGTGTGTGTTTTTTTTAATTTTGGTACACTGGAAGAGGATGAGACTTGCTCAATGACCACACTTGAGGAACAGTAGAAGGTGCTGGGAATGTCCTCGAAGGGAGAGTAGGGTTCACCTAACTTTCAGACATTTATTTTCCTTAGTGAGATATGTAAGCAGTGTACCTTAAAGATACTATACTATGCTCAAAGCACAACTTTTGATTTTTCCCCCTAAACCTGTCTGTTTAACAATATTCCTCTGTTTTAGCAAATGCAAACTTCATTCCATCAGTTGCACTCTGCCATCACCCTTGACTCTCTTTCTCTCACATCCTCATCCAGTCCACAAATTAGCCCTCTCAGCTTTACCTTCAGAATATGGACAGAGGTGAGTCAGTCAATCCTCACTGCGCCCACTGCTGCCCTACTCAAACCCACCATCAGCTCTGGCCTGGACTCTCCAAACAGCCTGTGCCCACTCTCCCTGCTTCCACCCCTGCCTCCTGCAGCTCAGAATCCTCCTGTAGCTTCCTGTCTCACTCACAATCAAAGCCAAAGTGCCAACAGCGTCCCTCAAGGCCCATGTGATCCCTTTACATACCCAGTCCCCCTCTGAACCCTTCCCACCTCTCTTTCCCTCACCACTCTGGCCTTCTTGCTATTCCTGGAACAAGCCAAACCCTCTCATACCTCAGTGTCTCTGCGCTTGGCTGCTCACTCTACATAGATTGCTCTTCTCTCACATACTGGCCTGGTTCCCTCCCCTGTTTCTTTACGGTCTCAGCCAGAGTGTCACTTTACCTATGAAGGCTTCGGTGACCACCTTATGTAAAGTATAACCTCATTCCCCCAAACTGAGAGAGAGAGTGAGAAAGAGAGTTACTGTTTACCTTGAGTTCCGCTTTATTCTTTTCATAACACTGGACATAGTACATATTTTTGTTTCTTTTATTGTCTCTCTTCCTGGTCTAGAATACAAGATCCATGGGAGTAGGCTTTATATTATTTGCTCTTTTGTTCCCACTGCCTAAACCCTGATGCTGGCCGTTCTTAGGCACTCAGTAAATATGTGCCCAGTAAATGAGTGGAAACTGGAGACATTGCAGGGGAACAAAGACCCAGGATGTGGCAGCAGATGCCTAGAAAGGAACTCTGGGAGAGAAAAGGAGGACATTTTTTACAGTTTCATAAAATTCTCCTGGGTAGTATCCTATCTCTTCCCCCCAAACTTTTAATAGAACATCCATTCCTTGTTAATGTATAGTACAATTGGATTTGTTGAGGAAAACGGAGCCAGAAGTTCTTTATAGAAAAAAAATTTTAGGTATAGTTGATTTACAATATTATATTAGTTTCAGGTATACGATATAATAATTCAGAATTTTTATAGCTTATACTCCACTTATAGTTATTGTAAAATATTGACTATATTCGCTGTGCTGTATGATATATAGTTTACTTGTTTTATACATACAAGTTTGTACCTCTTATTTGTTTTTGTAGTCACTAAGTCATGTCCGACTCTTTTGCAACCTCATGGACTGTAGCCTGCCAGAGTCCTCAGTCCTTGGGATTCTCCAGGCAAGAATACTGGACTGGGTTACCGTTTCCTTCTCCAAGGGATCATCCCAACCCAGGGATTGAACCCGCATCTCCTGCATTGCAGGCAGGTTCTTTACCACTGAGCCACATCAGTGACTGATTTACAATGTTATATTAGTTTCATGGTATACAATATAATAATTCAAATTTTTTATAGATTATACTGTTTATAGTTACTATAAAATAGTGGCTATATTCCCTGTGCTGTGCAATATATCCTTGTAGCTTACTTATTTTACAGTGCTAGTTTATACCTCTTAGTAACCTACTCCTATCTCGCCCCTTCCGCCTACAACCAAAAGGTCTTAATAGGGCTTTAGGACCTGTGTTGGAGAAGGAAATGGCAACCCACTCCAGTATTCCTGCCTGGAGAATCCCATGGACAGAGGAGCCTGGCGGGCTACAGTCCAAGGGATCACAAATATTTGGGACGACTGAAGTGACTTAGCACACATGCACAGGACCTGTGTAAAAAAATCTTTTTGGGAAACTTCCACGTCTGCGTGACACTGTTAAATCCAAGTGCATGATCACAGTACCAATGTCTTTTCTAATAATTGGGTTCTCCCCGTACAAGACTTTAGACGTTACCTATTTGACTTTTCCCATATCACATATAATATTTCCATGCACCGGCATTTTTGAAACAAAAGCTGTTTCTACCTAATAAATATACCAAACAGTCTCTCTTTTTAAATCATAATACTGTAAGCAAAAGCTACTCCAAACCATTTGCTCTTGCCAGGGAATATAAAGGGTTAAATTGAGTGGCCATCTTGAGAAAGGCTGGAGCCTTCAGGGCGACCCCGCTTTCCTGCAGTTTACTTTTCAAACTCCTTTCTCCTTTTCTTTCATTTTCTCCTGTCTTCTCTGGGTGGAAGGATTGAATCTGTATACGCTCTAATGCACATTTGCCAGTGTAAAATGAAAGTGAACATGAGTCAAAACAAATTTACCTGAGAAGATGCATCAACCCCAGTTAAAAGTCTGATAGGAACGCAAAGCTAAACACTGGAACCAGTTGTCTGTTACTTACTTATCATCTTACTCTCTGTGTATGACCTGCAATTTTGCATAGAAGGAAAGTTAATAATAGGCTTTGGTTTGTTAAAGAGACTAACATGGTAGTGACTGAAATAATGCTGCAATACAAATGCACAGCAATTAAAACATATAATTAGCTTACTTACATAGGAGGAAAAGTAAATGGTGAAAATACGATCCTTTAAAACTTTCACTTGATACTCCCAAAGTATAGTATGTCTAAGCTTTGTATTTTGCAGATAGTGGATAGAAATTTGTGTTCACTACATCTATCCGAACCAATTGCTCTTGGGATAGCAGGACAAATCAAGAGAGGGGAATAACCATGTGAACTTTGCCTGTGAGAGTAAACCTTTATGGTGCTGGGGGAGCACAATGAACAGGAAATAAGGAAGCTGATGTCCTTCACCACTAACTGCATTATCTATAAACTAAAGGTTTTCATTACAAAATTCTTGAAGATTAAGTTCTAGAATTGGTTATCTCTGCTATAAATGATATTTTTATATCATCATTTTCTATTTGTAATGACTTTTTATCCTCTTCTTTACTTCCTGATCTGTCTACATTTAAAAAGTACCAAATTTTGGAATCATTTTCCTAGGATTTAAAACATGTGAAAGATCTCCTAGACTTTAATTATAACCCTGGGGTGACAAAGATCATTTCTTTCGTTTTGATGTTGCAGATCCTGTCACGAAACCAGTGGTGCAGATTCAGCCTTCCTCTGGGGCTGTGGAGTACGTGGGAAACATGACCCTGACATGCCTCGTGGAAGGGGGCAGCCGGCGGGTTTACCAGTGGCTGAAGAATGGGAGGCCTATCCACACCAGCTCCACCAACTCCTTCTCTCTTCAAAACAGCAGCCTTCATATTGCTCCAGTGACCAAAGAAGACATTGGGAATTACAGTTGCCTGGTGAAGAACCCTGTCAGTAAGATGGAAAGTGACATCATTATGCCTACCATATACTGTAAGTTTTTAAAAATGTATATATATTTATATACCCCTGGAGAAGGAAATGGCAACCCACTCCAGTATTCTTGCCTGGAAAATTCTATGGACCGAGGAGCCTGATGGGCCCCAGTCTTTGGGGTCACAAAAGTCAGACATGTCTGATCAACTGAGTTTTCTTCTGGAAAGTTTTCACCAGAGTAGTCACAGAGAACATCATACCAGGTGTCATTTGGTTTTGACCATTATTGCAATGCAGTGCTAGCTGCAGTTATAATTCCTAGGCACTGTCTTGTCATGAAGTATAGTTACTTGCACAACCCAGTTTCTTAAAGATCCAGTTGAGATACTGGTCTTTTGAATATATTCTCTTGACTCAGTGCATTCTGTGACCTTATTGCCAATGAAACATAGAAACCTCAATTTCAAGAACCCAGAACCATGCGGAAGGCACTGATTTATTCACCCACAAGGAGGGAGAGTTGTTCGTCATAAAATGGGGCAGGGATGTGCTCTGGAGCTGACCACTGGGAGAAAGAATGTTCCCAGGTTATATGTGGGTAATACGGCCCAGGGTATGGCTAGTCTCTCTGCCCATTTTCTCAGCCCCATTTTTAGAGGCAGGGTGCGGAGAGGATCACAGAGAAGACAATTACTCTGCAGCAAGTTATTCAGCTTCCCAGCGAATCTGTAATGATTTCAGGTTTCTCTTTTCTTTGGTTCTTTTTTCTGTTGCTGTAGTTGCTATTGTTATCATTGTGACTTTAATCTCATATACAAAGTTAAGTTCACCAGACTTTTTAGTTCATGTTGTATGATCATCATCAACCCGTGCAAGATCTCTCTTGATCGTATTACTTTCCCCCATTCCCTCTACTCCGCAGCACCACCTCTAGTATGTCTAGCATTGCATCCTACTTTCAGCCTCTCGTGAGGTTTCTCAGCCTTCACCCTAATGACGTTTTGACTGAACAACTCTTTGTTGTGGGTACTTGTCCTTTGCATTATAGGATGTCTAACAGCTGCCTAGCCCCTACCTGCTACATACAAGTAGCACCCTTCCCCTGAGTTGTGACAACTGAAAGTGTCTCTAGACATTGCTATATGGCAATGAGTGCAGGAGAGAGGGAGTGGTTTGTGCAAAAGCTCCCCAAGTTGAACCAATGGCTTATCACATTGGGAAGCCATCTGATCGGTTACCGTCGTAGCTTACTTAGTGCACGGCCACAATAGCAGTATAACAAAACAAACAAGGCATGGCAAAGGAAAACTTCTCACCCTGTGGCATGAGGGTGAAGGGTTCAGCTGGTTGAACCACAAGGGTAGAATTAAGCCTGGTAAATATATCTACTCCCTCATCAAACATATCTCCATAATGCTCAGAAAGGCCCTAAAGACTGTTGTCTAAGTGCTTAGGAGGTAGACAGACCTAAGTAGGCAATGGGTTCCGTCACTACATATGTGACCTTAAGAAGTCCCTTGACCTTTCTGGGCCTCATCTATAAAATGGAGATGGTTAAAACTACTTCCCTACAATAAATGAAATCCTGTCTGAAAAGTAGCCAGTGACTGACACCAAGCAGGCATCCAGTAAGTGGAGGCTGTTTGTGTTATCAATACATCTGTCTTCTGTTTTCTTCAATAGAAAATTGATAGTCTTTCTTGAGAATGTGTGTTATTGATTCTTTGAGGAAAAGCACCAGCATACGTAGGGTTTTTTTTTTCTGCTAGATCAAGCTTAACAATAAAACTGAGCTCCAGAAATGTGGTCGGAAAAGCAACTTCGGGGAAGTGTAATACAGTGGTATGATACAGGTATACAATAAGATCTGCTTCATTAAGCAAGATTAAGATAAGAAAAATGGAACCATTGATTCTTTTAAAAAATCTTTTAATGTGTTTGTTGGCTGTATCTGGATTTCAACAGTGAACAAATGACAGGTTAGGATAATCAAAAGGACTAAGTACAAAGATGTGAATGCGATGTAGGAAAAACCCAAAATGTTACCAATAATACCTGTTTCACCTAGATCCAGAAGAACAGGAGCAAGGAGAGGTTACTGAAACCTTGAAAAGTAAAATTCCATAAAGCAGGGGCCTCTGGTGGAAAGAAACAGCCAGAATGAGGAAAGGAACAAGGAGAACAAATATCTTAGCCTCATTTTCCTCCCTCATTCTAATCTTCTGCCAGGAATCCCCAGTGGCCAAATTCACCCAGAAATCAGAGGGAACAGGAACACTGCACAGGCTAGGAATGTGAGATGCTTGTTCTTAAAACTGGAAGCTAGCCAATATTTTAGCAGAAGTGAGATAATGTGACAGTGAAATATGTGAGAATGTCATAGATACTGTAGGAGTGCCTACAAAGGAGCATAGTATAGGCACAGAACTCTGGAACGGAAGGCCTGGGTTCAAATCCTGCTCCTACTGCCTTAGCTCTCCTGTGCCTTAGTTTCCTCATCTATATAATGGTGATAATGATAGAAATACTTCGCAGGTACTGTTATTATTCGGATTAAATCTATTACTGTACGTAACTTGCTTAGAACAGTGACTCAGTATGAGTTGCTCAGTCATGTCCGACTCTTTGCTACCCTTTGGACTGTAGCCTGCCAGGTGGCTCTGTCCATGGAATTCTCCAGGCAAAAATACTGGAGTGGGTTGCCATTCCCTTCTCCAGGGGATCTCCCCCACCCAGGGATCGAACCCGGGTCTCCTGCATTGCAGGCAGATTCTTTACCATCTGAGTCACTAAGAAAGCCCCACAGTGACAGGCCCATAGTAAATAGTATATAACTGTTGGCTACTATTATTAGTACAATATTATGTGTCTTTGGGAATTCAGAGAAGGAAAACATTACTTCTAGCTAGAGAGAAGGCTTGTTGTAGGAAGTAACATTTGAGATGGACCTTGAACGACGGATTTGAAGGAGGCAAGGGGAAATTTTTGGAAAAACATTTCAGGCACTAGGGATAGTAGGCACAGACACTAGGCAGAGGGCAGAGTATTTGGTAAATGGTCCAGTTTGACTGGAGTATAGGATACAACAAGGAATAGATACAGCTTCCCCACTCCCCTCTGTCAGAAAATGGAATGTTCCTTTGAAACCTTGTATGAATCAAAATGGTGCAAAGTAAACAAGCATTACCTTATGACCTGCAAAAAGTGAGTCAAAATAAAACACAGATGCCTGCAAAGTTCAAAGCTATGGAGGCTTGATGCTGAGATGCTGAGTGTAGTTCCCTGGGAAGGAGCTTGGTGGCACCACTTTTGCTGCTGGGGAGCCCACTACCTCTAAAACAGTTCCTGAAAAACAAACTCTGAATGCTATTTTTCATTTTTCATATTTTTCTCGAGAAAGCAAAAGTCCTCTCCAGACTTCTCTCAGTCAGCTAAAACAGGTATTAACCCAGGTCTTTTATAAAAGCTAAGTGGCATAAGCAGAGCTTTGAAAAGCAGAGTCAGATTGCAGGGAGCTTTGAACACCAGGCATCATTTGGTAAACAATGAGGAAAATTATTTTTTAAGCAAAGCTCCCAATTTTTTAAAAGAATATTTTATAAATAAATATTTTATATTTATTTATTTATATAATAAATATAAATAAATTTATAAAATATAAAATATTTTATAAATAAATAATTTACAGAATATTTTATAAATAAATACATAAACATATTATAGAGTAACTCAAGAAATGTTTGTTTAGAGAGCATGTTTTCAAAATAGATCACAAATGTCATACAATTATAGAAAGAATATATATAGGAAAGGAAAAAAGGGAGGTAGGATGTATTTTATTAACCTATCATAGCCTCCAATTAAATAAATTTATATTAAAAAAACCTATCATACAGAGAAAAAAGTCACCAATTTTGAGCTACATTCAGTAATTAAACACATCTAGATCAGATCAGATCAGTCGCCCAGTCGTGTTCGACTCTTTGCGACCCCATGAATCGCAGCACGCCAGGCCTCCCTGTCCATCACCAACTCCCGGAGTTCACTGAGACTCACGTCCATCGAGTCAGTGATGGCATCCAGCCATCTCATCCTCTGTTGTCCCCTTCTCCTCTTGCCCCCAATCCCTCCCAGCATCAGAGTCTTTTCCAATGAGTCAACTCTTCGCATGAGGTGGCCAAAGTACTGGAGTTTCAGCTTTAGCATCATTCCTTCCAAAGAAATCCAGGGCTGATCTCCTTCAGAATGGACTGGTTGGATCTCCTTGCAGTCCAAGGGACTCTCAGCATTTTTTCCAAAAAAGTATTGTTCACATAGAAATAGAAAAAACTTCATACATTGTATAATTCAGCATTAGTGTAGAGGAACCCAAAGAGGATTATCTGCTAGTCCAACCTAGTTCAGAATTCAGTGTCTCAAAGATGAGCCAGTCCCTTCATGCAGAAAGAGGAGAAATTATCAATGTATGAAAGAGCATAAAGGAAGAAGGAAATTACAGTTTTTCACACACAAAAAAAATACCAAAACACCACTCTTCAAACAAATTATATAAGATTTACTGCAATCACTAGTTATATTGTGTTAAACAATGACATTGTTTTTATAGCTAAACTTTTAGCTATATTTTTATAGTAGTTTTACATAGCCTTATATTCAGATAACAGTGTGAAAATATTATGTCTGCCTTAAAACACAGAGAAATGGACTTACAAAGTATAAACTGTGACTATCTGCACGACTAGCATTGAATTAGAGTCAAAAATTTAGATTCCGCACTGTTAGTACATATAGTCATATTCTTGACTGAATAAGGTTATTCTGACATAAATGTAAACTTCCATTCAACTCCAGGGAGCACAGACCTAAGCATTCAAGTTACCTGAACACTGTGAAAGAAAATGGGAGCAGACAAATGAAATCAAATCTAGGACTATATAGAGACTTCTCCTTACATTATTTAGGATGTTCTTTATTATTTGGTCTAAACCTTTTACATTCCCATAGAAAAGGTACAAAATGGAAAACAAGATATTAGACCAGCCAGATATCATCAACTAAAAATTAATTCAAAGAAACAATCACTCAGTGTAATAAGAGACAGCATAAAATTGGGTTGGAGCATTCTTTGTCCACTGACGAAAACCTGATCATATTTTGTTTGGATGCAGACTCCATTAAGTTCTGTGTCCTCTGGAGAGTATAGCATTTAGCAGAGTGTTATGAGTCTAAGCTGTCAGTTCAAACTGCCTGCATTAAACCTCTGGTTCTGCCGTCATTACTCTATACGTCAGTTTCCTCCTCTCCTTATCAACACTGTCCCAGTGTAAGACTAAAGCCTATCTCTAGTGGAACGGGGATTATGTGAGATTTTTATGTGTAAAGAAGGCAGTGAATGGCACATAGGAAAAACTCAATAATATTAGCTATTTTGCTTTTCCTCTTTTTTTTTCTTTTCATTTGGAGCCCAAACTATGCTGATAATTGGCAACATGACATCAAGAAATCATGGGAAACCTGGGTAATTTAGAAGATACCTTCAAAGAGAATACTGAAGGAATACTTTGGAAAGAACTTTCTTCCCCAGAAATTACCATTATTTAACACATTTCATTTTTCTACATGAAAATATTTCCTTAAATGAATCCTTTTTATCTTGCCATCTATTTACCTATCTCTGAACTTTAGCCATAAATTTAAATGAAAAATTCCTGGGGAAAATTTCATAAGCAATTACAGATACATGAAAATGTCATTTGCATGATCTTGAAATACACTTTTGTTTTGCTATATAGTTTACTTTAATCTGACAAAGTAAAAATATCGAATAAGATCTTTCTTTCAACATGTACATGTTCATGTTCATGCCCTAATCTTATAATTATCACAGAAAATGGTGTTACACAGTGTATCAAGTATTTAAGTGGAAGGAAAACCATAATCACTGATAAAGGCTTTAAACTCCTAAATTTCCTTTCCTTTCCTGTGTTATTTGAAAGAATTAGAATATCCCCATGTGAATAAGTTCGGATTTTATAGAACATATCTTTTATTTATAGACTGAACTTTCTTCCTTGCATTCTTTTTAGACATAATCTATGCAAACCTCACAGAGAAATGCCTGTCTTGAGTAAAGACTAATGGTGGGTAGTTGAAAGAAGAATGTTTAGAAAATTTTGCCATGAGTTCCACTTATACATTGTGAGGATGAATTACCTAGATGATTTAAGAAAGATTTTTTTTTTTTACTCTTACTATGTAGTAATTGTGAATAGTGTTAACATCTTCTTGATTATTTTTGCATTTGAATGCAAAAATTTTCACTGGGTCAACATCTCATCTTCTTGATCTTCACTTATTCACTCATTCATTCATTTATTCACTCATTCACTCATGGTTTGATTTGATTAAAAAAATCAAATATCATGGTCTTCTTTGCACTAAGCAATTTACTACCTATCATACACCCCTTCATAATTCACAGCCTTGTCATGGCAAAGGGGCATGTATAACTCACTGAACCTATGAGCCATGCTGTGCAGGGCCACCCAAGATGGATGGATCATAGTGAAGAGTTTTGACAAAATGTGGTCCAATGGAGGAGGAAATGGGAAACCATTCAGCTATTCTTGTTGGGAGAATCCTATGAACAATATGAAAAGGCAAAAAGATATGACCCTGGGGATGAGCTCCCCAGGTTGGAAGGTGTCCAATATGCTATTAGGGAAAGAGTGGAAGGCAATTACTAATAACTCCAGAAAAAAATGAAGCAGCTGGGCGAAAACAGAAACAACACTCAGTTGTGGACGTGTCTGGTGGTGAAAGTAAACTCCAGTGCTATAAAGAACAATATCGCATAGGAACCTGGAATGGTAGGTGCATGAATCAAGGTAAACTGGATGTGGTCAAGCTGGAGATGGCAGGATTGAGCACAGACATCTTAGGAATCAGTGAACTAAAATGGACAGGAATGAGTGAATTTAATTCAGATGACCATTATATCTACTACTGTGGGCAAGAATCCCTTAGAAGAAATGGAGTAGCCTTCATAGTCAGCAAAAGAGTCTGAAATGCAGTACTTGGGTGCAATCTCAAAAATGACACAATGACCTTGGTTTGTTTCCAAGGCAAACCATTCAATATTACAGTAATTCAAGTCATCAAATGTAATCCAAGTAATCCAATGCCCCAACCATTGATGCTAAAAAATCTGGAGTTTAATGGTTCTATGAAGACCTACAACATCTAGAACTAGCACCAAAAAAAGATGTGCTTTTCACCATGGGGGATAGCAATGCAAAACTAGGAAGTCAAGAGATACCTGAAGTAACAGACAAGTTTGACCTTGGAGTACAAAATGAAGCAGAACAAAGGCTAAGAAGAATTTTTCCAAGAGAACACACTAGTCATAGCAAACACCCTCTTCCAACAACGTAAGACATAACTCTATGCGTGGACATCACTAGATGGTCAATACTGAAATCAGATTGATTATATTCTTTGCAGCCGAAGATGGAGAAGCTCTATACATTTAGCAAAAACAAGACCAGGAACTGACTGTGGCTCAGATATGAGCTCTTTATTGCAAAATTGAGGCTTAAATTGAAGAAAGTAGGGAAAACCAATAGGCCATTCAAGTATGGAGTCCCTTATTATTATACACTGGAGGTGACTAACAGATTCAAGGGGTTAGATCTGATAGACAGAGTGCCTGAAGAACCATGGGTGGAGGTTCATAACATTATACAGGAGGCAGTGACCAAGACCATCCCAAAGAAAAGAAATGCAAGAAGACAAAGTAGTTGTCTGAAGCTTTACAAATAGCTGAGGGAAGAAGCAAAGCAAAAGGCCAGGAAGAAAGGGAAAGATATACCCAACTGCAATAAACTGGTATACAATTAAAAAAAAAAAAAGATATACCCAACTGAATGCAGAGTTCCAGAGAATAGCAAGGAGAGATAAGAAGGCCTTCTTAAATGAACAATGCAAAGAAACAGTAAAATGGGAAAGACTAGAGATCTCTTCAAGAAAACTAGAGGTACCAAGGGAATATACCATGCAAAGATGGGCACAATAAAGGACAGAAATGTTAAGAACCTAACAGAAGCAGAAGAGATTAAGAAGAGGTGGCAAGAATACACAGAACTGTACGAAAAAGGTCTTGATGACCCAGATAACCACGATGATGTGGTCACATCACCTAGAGCCAGACATCCTGGAAGGTGAAGTCAAGTGGGCCTTAGGCAGCAATACTGCAAACAAAGTTAGTTGAGGTAATGGAATTCCAGCTGAGTTGTTTAAAATTCTAAAAGATGATATTAAAGTTCTGCACGCAATATGTCAGCAAATTTGAAAAATTCAGCAGTAGCCAGCGGACTAGAAAAGGTCAGTTTTCATTCCAGTTCCAAAGAAGTGAAGTGCCAAAGATTGTTCAAACTACCATACAACTGTGTTTATTTCACAGCCTAGCCAGTTTATGCTCAAAATCCTTCAGGCTAGGCTTCAGCAGTACATGAACTGAGAACTTCCAGATGTATAAGCTGGGTTTAGAAAAGGCAGAGGAACCAGAGACCAAACTGCCAACATTTGCTGAATCACAGAGAAAGCCAGGGAATTCCTGAAAAACATCTACTTCTGCTTCATTGACTATACTAAAGCCTTTGAGTGTGTGAATCACAACAAACTGTGGAAAATTCTTAAAGAGATGGGAATACCAGACCACCTTACCTGTCTCCTGTGAAACCTGTATGTGGGTCAAGAAACAACAATTAGAACTGTACATGTAACAACAGACTGGTTCAAAATTGGGAAAGGAATATACATCAAAGCTGTATATTGTCACCCTGCTCATTTAACTTCTATGCAGTATACATCATGCAAAATGTCAGGCTGGATGAATCTCAAGCTGGAATCAAGATTGCTGGGAGAAATACAAACAACCTCAGATACGCTGATTATACCACTCTAATGGCAGAAAATGAAGAGGTACTAAAGAGCCTCTTGATTAGGGTGAAAGCAGAACATGAAAAAACTGGCTTGAAAATCAACATTAAAAAAAACTAAGATAGCAGCATCTGGTCCCATCACGTCATGGCAAATAAAAGGGGAAAAGGTAGAAGCAGTGACAAATTTTTTTTTCTTGGGCTCCAACATTACTTCGGACAGTGATTGCAGCCATGAAATCCAAAGACGCTTGCTTCTTGGAAGGAAAACTATGACAAACCTAGACAACATACTAAAAGGCAGAGTCATCACTTTGCCAACAAAGGTCCATATAGTCAAAGCTATGGTTTTTCCAGTAGATCATGTATGGATGTGAGAGTTGGACCATAAAGAAGGCTGACCACAGAAGAGTTGATGCTTTCAAGTTGTGGTCCTGGAGAAGACTCTGGAGATTCTCTTCACAGCAAGGAGATCAAACTAGTCAATCCTAAAGGAAATTAACCCTGAATATTCCTTGGAAGGACTGATGCTAGAGGTGAAGCTCCAATACCGTGGCCACCTGACTCGAAGATCCAACTCATTAGAAAAGACCTTGTTGCTTGGAAAGATTGAAGGCAAAAGGAGAAGGGAGCAGCAGAGGATGAGATGGTTGGATAGCATCACTGATTCAGTGGATATGAATTTGAGCAAACTCTGGGAGATAGCGGAGAAGGCAATGGCAACCCACTACAGTACTCTTGCCTGGAAAATCCCATGGACAGACGAGCCTGGTAGGCTACAGTCCATGGGGTCGTGAAGAGTCGGACACGACTGAGTGACTTCACTTTCACTTTTCACTTTCATGCATTGGAGAAGTAAATGGCAACCCACTCCAGTGTTCTTGCCTGGAGAATCCCAGGGACAGAGGAGCCTGGTGGGCTGCCGTCTATGGGGTCGCACAGAGTCGGACCCAACTGAAGTGACTTAGCAGCAGCAGCAGCTGGGAGATAGTGAAGGACAGAGGAGACTGGCATGCTGCAGTCAGACTTAGTGACTGAAAAACAACCTATCATATAATATATAGAAACACAACACATGTTCATTATTTTTTCCATAAAATCTCTACGTTAGCCATATTTTCTTGTTTCTTTTTGTTTTCTTTTTGGTTTGGGTCTTTAAGAATTAAATAAAATATATAGGGTGAAGATCTGACATTTATCTCACTGATATGGCATCAACATGCTTATAATCTTTATCATTTAATGGAAACTGTTCTCACTTTCCTTCCTTCACCTATTTACACCATCACAATATCATCTTCAGAAAGGCTCACCTGCCCCCCATCTTATCTCACCTCCTCAGCATCCCTAAGAGGTTTGCTATGCACCTTCAGCACCCCATTCCCATCTCTCCCCAGAACTCACTTTCCATGAGCCTCTTCCACTCATAAGCATCTCAGGAAAAAGTAGGAGCTCTGTGTTATTCACCTTTGTATCCCTTTGTATCCCTAAGGCAATACTTGGCACAGATTAAAAACTCAACAGAGGCCAAAGATTGTTCAAACTACCATACATCTGCGCTTATTTCACAGGCTAGCCAGGTTATGCTCAAAATCCTTCAGGCTAGGCTTCGACAGTATGTAAACCATGAATTTCCAGATGTTCAAGCTGAATTTAGAAAAGGCAGAGGAACCAGAGATCAAATTGCCACTGTCCGCTGGATCATCAAAAAAGTGAGAGAGTTCCAGAAAAACATCTACTTCTGCTTTATTGACTATACCAAAGCCTTTGACTGTGTGGATCACAATAAACTGTGGAAAATTCTGAAAGAGATGGGAATACCAGACCACCTGACCTGCCTCTTGAGAAACCTATATGTGGGTCAGGAAGCAACAGTTAGAACTGGACACGGAACAACAGACTGGTTCCAAATCGGGAAAGGAGTATGTCAAGGCTGTATATTGTCACCCTGCTTATTTAACTTATATGCAGAGTACATCATACAAAATGCTGGACTGGATGAAGCACAAGCTGGAATCAAGATTGCCGGGAGAAATATCAATAACCTCCAATATGCAGATGACACCACCCTTATGGCAGAAAGTGAAGAGGAACTAAAGAGCCTCTTGATGACAGTGAAAGAGGAGAGTGAAAAAGTTGTCTTAAAACTCAACATTCAGAAAATTAAGATCATGGCATCTGGTCCCATCACTTCATGGCAAATAGATGGGGAAACAATGGAAGCAGTGACAGACTTTATTTTGGGGGGGCTCCAAAATTACTGCAGATGGTGATTGCAGCCATGAAACTAAAAGATGCTCCTTGGAAGAAAAGTTATGACCAACCTAGATAGAATATTCAAAAGCAGAGACATTACTTTGCCAACAAAGATCCATCTAGTCAAAACTACAGTTTTTCCAGTAATTATGTATCAATGTGAGAGATGGACCATAAAGAAAGCTGAGCACCAAAGAATTGATGCTTTTGAACTGTGGTGTTGGAGAAGACTCTTGAGAGTCCCATGGACAGCAAGAAGATTCAACCAGCCCATCCTAAAGGAAATCGGTTCTGAATATTCATTGGAAGGACTGATGTTGAAGCTGAAACTCCAATACTTTGGCCATCTGATGCAAAGAACTCACTTGTTGGAAAAGACCCTGATGCTGGGAAAGATTGAAGGCAGGAGGAGAAGGGGACAACAGAGGATGAGATGGTTCGATGGCATCACTGACTCAATGGACATGAGTTTGAGTAAGCTCTGGGAGTTGGTGATGGATGGGGAGGCCTGCCATGCTGCAGTCCATGGGGTCACAAAGAGTTGGACATGACTGAGTGACTGAACTGAACAGTATCTTAAAATAAACTGCCTTTGAATGGGAGCTTTCTTTCCAGTACTTTGAAGTCTACAAGATGTATCTAGAAAATTTACTACTGTGGAAAATGAAGACTGCTTAAATCGAATGGGGGGCAGCGGAGGGCCTGTGGTTTTCTTTTTGATTAATTGCTGTAACACTGTCCTTCAGGCAGCTGAGGGAGTTTCATATTTTCTTTAGACATCATTAGACACTGAAGTTCTTGCAGGACAACTTTGACGCTATAAAATTCTGCCATTTTGCTAACACTGATATGGCTCTTGGGTCCACCACTCCATTAGAACTGTTAACTCCATTCATATTAATTTTTGTTACAAATCTTATAAAGAGAGGGGGTGCTTCTGGGTATTTAGGTACACATTCTAGTTTAAGTTTGTATATTCGGTTTTCATAAATTGTTCTTGGAGGCCCAATTATCATCCCTGTCCATCTTGTGTCGTGTCTTCGTCATCTTATAGACCCCAGCTAACTGGGCCATCTCCTACTCCTTTCTGGCCTTCTTCGAGTTCTTCCAACAGTCAGAAATTGCGAGGGACTTTTTTCATGCAAAAAACTGCTGTAAGTTGTCGTACCTCAAGCTTGCTGCTTACAAAACTATCTAGATTGATGAGCACAACCAGAAGGAAGGGGCACGTGGTTTGTTACCAGTGAAGTGACGACTAAACCAGGGCTGGTGACGGAACCTACAACTAGCATGAGATGCTCACACGGTGAGACACGGGAATGAGACCAGCTAAGAGGCTCCAGGTTCTCATCTGCCAGCTCCAGCTCTTTTCTGGGGAACACTCCTGAATGCAACGGAAGACGGTAACCTCCACCACGCATGTGGTGAAATGTTCATGAGAGGACTGTGTGTATAAGGCTGCTCCAACATATGCGGATTTAAAATGTAACGGGCTTACTCTTCTGGCACTTCGTTTTTGGTTAACTGTCAGGGTAGCCTGTGGGATGCTGGATCAGAGGAAAGATCTGGCTGCCAAGGGCTACTCTTTGAGGCCCTGCAATCCTGGCCAAGGCAGGAGGAAGTAACCTGTCATAACACGAGCATCCTGAGGATTCTGGTGGGTTTTTCACAGTTCCACCCTCTAAGATCTATGCAGAAATCACAACGGACCCCTTAACCAGTGGGGCATCCTCTCAGTCACCCCTCAGGATCCTGTTTCTTTCTCTCGTTCTTCCTCAGGGGCTTCTCTGAAGTCAGGGCCAAATGGACATCCCCAAGGCTCCTCCCCCTGCTCAGACACCCAGCATCCAGTAAAGGACTTCATCTATTTGGGGATACCTCTGCGTCCTCTAGGGGAGCCCTCGATGTCATCTAAAGAGCCACCAGCCCCCGACTCCTCCGGAGTAGCTCTGGTCTCACCCCTTGCCTGCTCCGGCCGTTTAGCAGCGCCGCACGGCTGGGCCCTTCCTCTCAACAGGGCCCTCACGCTGCCCTCCATTTGCTTTTGTTTGTTTTTTCTGACCTTTAGAAAAGTTCCTCAATAATGTAGTAAGTGTGTTATTTCAATATTCCCCCATAGAGGCCCACATCATAATTTAGAATTTCAGCATGAATCACCTCTTCTGTTTTCTTGAGGTGCTGTTTCTGTGACAATTTCCTTCACAAAAACAGGAATTGCTTTTTATTTTGGCAGAAAAAAAGTATAACAAAGTCAAGAGTGACAGTGTATCGTTGAGGTTATGATGTCATAACCTGGTGTTGGCCTTGGTGGAATACAGTGTCAAGCCAGTAATACAGGCAGGTATCTACTTGCAGTTCACGAAATGTGCATGCCCATCTGTGCTGTAAATTATAACCCAGTAACCACTGCATGTTGTGTACAACATATGGCACTGCTCATGGGGAAGTGCTCTAAGTGATAAATAGGAAAGAAAAAAGGGTCATTCACAGTAAATACTTACCATCTGCTCCCAAACAGGATGGCAAGCAGCATCAAGATGGAAATTTAGGTTCTGTTCCCACCCAGCCATAAATTGTTAAACAGAACAGATGATATATGATTTTACAAGTCACTTAGTAAACACCCATGCCTGAGGCAAAGGGTTCGTTTCTATTGAGAGTTCTCTGCCAAGGGCAAGAAACTGAACCACAGTCAAAATAGAACTATCCATCTGTTTTTATCTTCAATGTCAGAGGCCACACTGGTTGAATCACTCCAAATATCCTCAGTTGGATTGCTCATGCCATGAATAATATGCTAGGCTGCATTTCAAAGTAAACGATGGTCAGCTTGACGTGGTAATGAAGAAGGAAATAGCATCATCAAGTAGTCAGAAGAAAGTAGATTGTAAGCAGTATGTAGAATGTGATAGATCAGTCCATCTGTGTGCATGAGAGAGAGAGAGACGGTGGGTAAAGAAAGAAGACTTAGGACTTTCCTGCTTAAGAATCTGTCTGCCAATGCAGGAGACACAGGTTTGATCCCTGGTCCAGGAAGATCCCACATGCCACGGAGCAACTAAGCCCCTTTGCCACAACCACTGAAGCCCACTCCCTTGAGCCCGAGCTCCGCAACAAGAGAAGCCACCGAAACGAGAAGCCTGTGCACTGCAACTAGAGAGTAGCTCCCACCCATCGCAACTAAAGAAAGCCCATGTGCAGCAGCAAAGACCCACTGGGGCCAAAAAGAATAAATAAATAATTTTTAAAAAAAAGAAAGGAAAAAGACTTAAAGATCATACCCTGAAATATGGATGTTTGTTCTCTGAGATGAAAACAAATGAGTTTTCATCTTCATGCCTCTCTGGAATTTTAGGATTTTCTGCAGTGAAATGTATTTCTTACAAAATCAGGTAAAATATGCTGAATTCTAATGAATCATATCAGAAGCAAGGAACTTAAATTCATCAAAGTGTTAGGTTCTGAGAACTGAAATAGGTGCTTGTATGGGGACTGAGGAAGTTTGAGATAGTTGATGCTAACTCTGAGGAGCCAGATATAGCAGATAATTAAGACAGACAGAAGAGAAAAGATTATGCTAATCATGAAATCCAATAAATGAGGAAGTAGCAAAATCAAAATAAAAATGAGTATAGGGAAGATGAATAAGGACAATCAGATTCCCTTCTTTAGAAACATGTTTTACTTGAAACTAGAGTGATTATTAAATTAGATAATCAACCTTATTCACCAGTCTTCACTTTAAATTACTGTGGGCTTCCTCTGCAAATCAAACCCATTCTCCAAAATGGAAGAATTACTGCTTTTAAGAATATGCCATTATGTTGTGAGAAAGTGGAAGTATTAGTCGTTCAGTCATGTCTGACTCTTTGCGACCCCATTAACTGTAACCCGCCAGGCTCCTCTGTCCGCGGAATTCTGCAGGCAGGAATACTGGAGTAGGTTGCCATTGACTTCTGCAAGGGATCTTCCCGATCCCAGGATCGAACTCAGGTCTCCTGCATTGCAGGTGGACTCTGCTACATGAACCACCAGGGAAACAGCCCTAAAGTGATTCCAAATGGAAAGGTCCCAGAGAAGTTTTGAGTAATGTCAGCAAACTTTGAAAGCAATATTTATCATCATCATGTGTGTTCTCAAACGACTTGTTTTTATACTCATAGTCTATAAACCCTGAAAACAAGTAGAAAGACAGAAACTTGTAGTGAGTGACCACACTTCTCTTTTTCAAGCCTGCCTTGCTCTGCTCTCAGAAATGCTCTCAGGCTTCAGTCTTTGTGACAGACTGGGGTCTTCTGCTACTCCAAACCTCTGTTGATTCCTCTCATTGATTTCCTATGATGAGAACCATAACCAGTGTCCACCAGACAGTGACCTTTGCTTCCCTAATAGTCTATCAGTGCTGTCAACTTGAGGGGACCCTGCTGCTGCACTGGAGCTGAGATAATAGCAGCAGAAACCATGTATACAGCACCTAACACCTCAGCTCTCCTCACAGTGCCTAGAACAGTATCGTGCATGCAGTAGTATCTCGGTATTGATTTTGGTTGAATGAATGAAAACAACTTTTCATCCCCATTACACAACTAACTATTCAGTGGTTTTGCAACACACAATTCTAAAACAGAGATTTTCCCCTGAGACTGTATCACAGCATGAAATGAGAAAACAGTATGAGTTCTAGTACAGTCCCAGGAACGGAGCATTCATTTATCTGCACTTGAATCCTCCATCTCCAGTTCCTGATTACTTTGAATTGAAGGTACTTCTATGTTTGCTTTCTAAAAGCAGGATCACCTCATGTATATATATTAATATAAATCTATAGGTTTCCTTCGGATGCCTCTGTGTCTTTAGGAAGCAGATATGTGTAAAGTGTATGTCCTCCAGCTAAATATAATTTATTGCTATGTACCTTCAGTTTCTGTTGTATCTTAGGAAATTTGTCTCCCCAGTTGGTAGGTTGGTCGGAAAATGCTGATATAATGGAGAACCACTCTGGGAATTGGCAAATTTGAGGTTGACTTGCCAGTATCCAAAGTAACAAGCCTGGCATGAATCATGGCTTTTCAAAGACAGCAAGACTGGCAGCCAGTCATCTAGTCAATCTTTTTATAGCAAAGGTGAGGGAAGTGAGACCCCAAAAGCTTAAGTGGCTTTTGAAGAACATTTTGCTAATCGTTGAAAAAGTCAGAATTTAATCTAGATATCCTGCTGTCTAATCATCACATTGTATTATTCCACACAATGAGAGATGAACAGGTGTTACTTTTTTTAAAATCAGCACGTTTGAGATTAGGTTATTTCTGAGCAAACCATCAATAGCCTTATCCAGTTTATAAATCCCTTGAGAGTAGGAACTGTGTCTTATACATTTTTTATCACTCACATATTAAATATATTATGGAGCACTTAGTATCTCTCAAATAAGTATTTTTTGATTGACTACTTGATTAACTGAGTACAGAAATAATATGGAATTAGACAATTATTTATTGTACAACAAATAATACAGTTAGGAAAACAGACACTGTTTTGAAAAAGAAAGTTACACAACTTGGCAGGTTTTTTTGGAGAGGTAATATGAATAACTAAATGCATATATTTTAGAATCCTAGGTCTGCTATTTAATAGCTTTGTGACCATGGGAAAATTACTTTTTTAAATACCTCTTCCTTCACCTTATAATGGGACTAACAATTACCTCATATGGTTGCTTTAAAGATTAAATGTGGTTGTCTGCATAAGTACTTAAAGTGCTTTCAGATGGCAAATAGCCAACAAATACTGGTCATGATCAGCTAAATTATGAGCACAGTAATACCTAAACCTTAAAGTTTTTAGAATATAAGTCAGGATATAACTGAATGAGAAAAACCTGTCTAGCTGGGGAATATTTTTTTTAATCTCTCTTATTTGTTCTCTGAAGAAATCAATGGAAAATGTGTCTTAATCTGCAGACAATCTGGTGCCATAGAAATAGCAACCTGCTCCAGGAATATTGCTATGTAAGGAAAAAACACCATGGGATAGCCATGATTAAGTAGTTTATTGATGATAATGAAGATGTATTTTTTTCCAAATGGAATCTAAACTTAGCTTGTGGGGAGGAATTTTTAAATTTTTTTAAACTCTTAAAATGTCATGAAAATATGGAACACTCCTGTACTTTTTTGCATAAATTTGTGCTGCATGTAAAACTATGTAACTTTTAAATATTTGCATCAACTGTCCCAGCACTTAGAAGAAAAATAAATAAGCTCAAAGAAAAGTTGTCAAAGAGAAAGTAGTAGCCATAATCTATTTTAAAATTACTCTTAAGTACAGCTGCAGTTTCAGAAAAATGGAATTTGTCTAACAAGCTTATAGATTTATCTATACATGATTCAAAAGCTTAGCACCACAATTATGATAACAGTGTCTGTAAAATTATATCCTAAGTTTCAAGGCTTTCACTGTTTCAGACAAGTTCAATCACATCTCAAATGACTTCCTTTTCCATGGATATCAGAATAAAACACTTTTAGGTCCTTACCGTTTACTAGGAGTCTAAATGAGGACCTAATTGCCCGAGTTTAACATGAAGACTTTCATGAAAATAAAATGGTGCTAAACTCTCCCAAACTCAATAACTACATTGTGATTATTTATATCACCCCTTTATTTCTCTTTTTAATTAATGCAGATGGACCTTATGGACTTCGAGTCAATTCTGATAGAGGACTAAAAGTAGGGGAAGTGTTCACTGTGGATATTGGAGAAGCTATCTTGTTTGATTGTTCTGCTGACTCTTATCCTCCCAACACCTACTCCTGGATCCAGAGGACAAACAATGCCACATATGTCATTAAGCATGGGCCTCGCTTGGAAGTTGCATCCGAGAAAATAGCCCAGAAGACAACTGACTATATGTGCTGTGCTTACAACAACATAACTGGAAGGCGAGATGAAACTCACTTCACCATCATCATCACTTCTGTAGGTAAGTGGAACATAAAAGGCAGGGATCCGATGAAACCCAAATGCATGTTAGCCTTGCTCTGCTCCTATTTTATACTTGCATGGAAGAGAATATCATTGTGTGTATCATATATTCTAGGAAACTCTTTTTTGAGTTAACTAAGCCATGGTTTCTAACAGTCAAAGAAAAAAAACCCAAAGAAGAGTGGAGAGAGAAATCAGTTGCTAGCTCTGAAGGGCTATGAAAAAAAAGAGAATTCAGTACAATCCTTCTAAATGTGCATTCTTGCTTTCCTGATTTTACAAACAGGAATAAAAGAGAAGCAGATTACTCATTTATAAAAGTTTATATATACTGTTGCATTAAGTCAGATGAACACACCTCCATGAATTAGAAATGCGCTTTCCCTACCATCTGGCTTCCTTCTCACCATTCTTCATGGGCTTCCCTTCTTCTTTCACCATTTGAAACCTGAAATCTGTGGGATTTAGCAACAGGGGTCTCAACACCTTGGAAATGACAGAATTTTGTAAACTTGTGAAATTTGGCATTTTCTAGAAGTCATCAAATTTTTAGAAAGGTCATAAATCCAAAGAGTTAAGAATCATTGCCTAAAATACTTATGTCCACCAAATTCCCAGCTTTCTGAGCCTTCTCTCCTCTCTACAGTATGACTTTATTCACTCCCATAGTTCCATGTAACACTGGTACATCCCAAATTTGTAAGGCTCTAAAACTGTATACACAATTACCTTCTAAATGTCTCCACTTTGACGTGCCAAAGGCAGCATACAGGTCCAATATATCAAAAGTGAAACATCTTCTTTACCCTCAAATTGCTATTCTTTCTGTTTCCCTATTTAAATGAATGGTCGTGGTAGCTACCAACCTTAGCCAGAAAGCTAAATGCCATCCCAGACTCTTTTCTCTTGCTTATTGCCTGGCCCAACATCCAATCAAGTTTCTCCCATTTTCCTTTCTTCCTATCTCTCAAGTCCATTCTCCTCTCTCCTCTTTCCTCCTTCTTTCTTTTCTTCTTCTCTTTTTCCTTCCCCTTCTCCTCCTAAATATCTTCTCCATTTGTACCTTCTCTTTCTTTGTCTTTATAGCCCTGGTGCCTAGGATAGGACCCATTGCATAGAAAGTCAATGCATACTTTTTTTAATAAGTAAAACAAGAATATAATCCTTAGAATTTTCAGTACTTGACCCATAGGCCATGTGCATCAGAATCACTTGGGGATATCTAATAATGTATTTTCATTAAGATACCTCAGACCTTTCGGATCAGGACCTGGCAGCTCGTAAATGGGATCTGAATATCCAGCAAGCACAAGCGAGACACCCACTTGTTTATGGTGGCTTTTTTTTCTCCATAGCCTATTAAATTTATTTAAAAATTCATAATGAGCCATTAAGAGTTATAAGACTATTATAAATAGGGGATTGATAAATATATGTTAGGTGGGATCTTCCCAAGACTCCCTAAAATCGAGGGTATTCATATTTGCAAAAATCGTCTGCATACACTGGAACTTATGTACAAACATGGTGAGGTTTTGTTTTCACTCATATGAAGAAAATGCCACACTATTTAGAAGAGTGCTATCTAGTGGAACTTTTGCTTTGAAGGAAACGTTTGATATCTGCTCTATCCAATATAGTACTTCCTAGCCTCATTTGGATTTTCTTCTTTTTTTCCTCTTTCTTTTTTAAATTACAAAAGCAATTTACAGGAGACTTGGAAAACACAGAACAAAGTTACATATAGTTTCTCTATATATTGTACTTCCTAGTACAATATAGTACTTCCTAGCCTCATTTGGATTTTCTTCTTTTTTTCCTCTTTCTTTTTTAAATTATGAAAGCAATTTACAGGAGACTTGGAAAACACAGAACAAAGCTACATATAGTTTCTCTATATATTGCAGTTATTTTAAAGTGGATAAATCAAGAGTTTTAGTTGGAGTTTCAATATCAAACTCTCAAAAATTAATGGAATGAATAGACAGAAAAGTAGAAGTATATAGTAGACCTGGAAAGCACCATAAGCCAATGCAACATAATTAAGATTTATACAATTTTTACACAACAGTAGTATGCAAATCCTATTTAAGTTCCCATAGCTCATTTGGCTTTTGAGCACTTAAAATATGGTTATGCCCCTGAGGAACAGAAGCTTTTATTTTGTCCCTATTAATTTTAATTTAAGTGTTTCTAGTGGCTAACATATATCTAGTGACTATCATATTGGACAATGCAGTGCCTGAATTATGCTTCATTTGGGCAGTAGTTAATAACATATTTTCCTTATAGGTCTCAAAAACATATATGTGTTTGTGTTAGTCTCTCTGTCACGTCTGACTCTTTGCGACCCCATGAACTGTAGTCCACCAGTCTCCTCTGTCCATGGAATTCTCCAGGCAAGAATACTGGAGTGGGTTGCCATTCCCTTCTCCAGGGGATCTTCTTGACCCAGAGATCAAACCCAGGTCTCTTGCACTGCAGACAGATTCTTTACCGTCTGAGCCACCAGGGTGTTTAGGGTTATATAAATCAGGCAATCAATCTTTCATTATTTGACACCTGTTATGGACCAAAAACTAGGGTAAGTGCCATCTGAAAAAAATAATTCCTGCTAACGATGCTCACAGCCTGATATGGGTGGGTGGCAGGCACGTAAGTAAACAGCTAGCATACTTTACTTTCTATTTTACCAAGTTTTTAATATATTTAAACAGCTTTTTACCTCAGTGGTTAACTGAAACATAATTTTTAAAAACAGCATAATTAAGTATGTAATTTTGTGGCAATCTGGATGTTGTCTTAGACTTGTTCCTCATACTCACTGCAAGTGAAAACATGTCTATGATATGTAGGTGTGTACTGCACTGAAACCTTTCTTACTACCTAAATTTTTTCCATTAATATTCAGCCAAGCTATCATCATAGTATCAGAATCCCCCAATATTTGATTCAGATCTTTTTACCAAAGTCCAAAGACAGCTACAGTCTTAATATCAAATAATTACCTTTTGCAAAATCTAAAAAACCTGTTTGACCTGTACAGAGACCAGACATTTGTTATTATTGTAAATAAGCAGAGCAGGTGCTTATTTTTCAGAGTGATTCAGTGCTGTCAACATTCATGAGCTCTTTGTGGTTTGTAGAGCTGTTTTCCAATCCCCAAATGTCCACAGAACTTAAACAGTAGCAAATGGCAAAGAAAACGAGTAGTATTAATGTGCTTTAAGTATTTGATTTTTAGAAACTTTTCCAAATCAATGAATCTCTACAATGCAAATTAAAGGTACAAACAAACCAGGTGGCTCAGTGGTAAAGAGTCCAGATCCACCTGCTAAACAGGAGTTGCAGTTTTGATCTCTGGGTCAGGAAGATCCCTGGAGAAGGACATGGCAACGCACTCTAGTATTCTTGCCTGGGAAATCCCGTGGACAGAGGAGCCTGGCGGGCTACAGTCCATGGGGCCGCAAAAGAGTGGGTCATGACTTAGGGAATCAACAACAACAACCTACATGAAAACATTGGACATCATTTGTAACTGTCAGCTGAACACTTACTGACCATCCACTCTGACGAGCTACCTATATTAATATCTGTGGAAAATGCAAAATAATTTAGAATGGTGAGATGTCTGCCTTTGAGATATTTTTAAAACCAAGTTACGTTTGACATAACCAGAGTCTAGTTGTAAGAAACCGGAGAAGGCAATGGCACCCCACTCCAGTACTCTTGCCTGGAAAATCCCAGGGATGGAGGAGCCTGGTGGGCTGCCATCTATGGGGTCGCACAGAGTCAGACACGACTGAAGTGACTTAGCAGCAGCAGCAGCAGCAGTTGTAAGAAACAGAACGTCTTTGTTTGTAATGAGGCAAAGAATGTGGCCGATCAAAAAAACTCAGCAGTAAGACACGAGAGGCAAAGGAAGAAGGAGTCAAAGATGACTATGTAGTCATAAATTTGGAAAGAAAACAACAAGCACCAGAAATAATCAAAGGTTTTGATTATTTGATAGGGACTTTCAGTTCAGGAGAGGAAGACTAGAGAATGTGGCTATTAGCTCTATGTTTTCCTGCCCGTTTAAGACTAAACCAGATGGTGCCTCCCCCCTCTTTGGACTATGATTCACATCTAAGTTATCAGTGGACCTCTCTGTACCTTAGTAGAGATATCCTAAAGAAAACAGGGGAAATAGGCAAAGTCACACAGCTAGTCAGTGATAAAGTAATATCTGAATTCAAAACCCCTTTTTTTAACCACTGAGTAAACTGTCTCCCTTGACGTTGACTGAGAGTCTCAATGTCTAAAAAATACGTCACATATATACAGGATATGTCACATATTTGTACAAGATAGTATGTATTTTATCACCTTAACTAACTTTATGCTATAAACAAATAGATACTCTGGTTTATCCAGACATGTATACTTTCATATTAGTGAGAAATAATGAAATATTTGTAACTAAAAGTAATACCTAGTATGTAACTTTCAAGAAAAGAATAGCAATTAAAGTAATAACTTAGCATTCATATTTTGGAAGAACAATGATTTTATTACCGTAATTAAAGACTTTCTTGAATGCAAATATCCCTACTTTAAAATTTAACTGGGTCTAAATCACTATTGTGACATGCAATATACATAAAATAAAAATGTTTATAATCAGAATTCAAATGTTCACATTTCATGACAACTTTCCAATGTACAAGTTATTAGAGTTCTCAAGAGTCACATGGCCACAATTTGAGATTTAGCCGTAGTAGAAATATTTTTGTATGTGATCCAGCAAAATCTCTAACTTTTTAGTATCTATTTCTAATTGCACAACTTTTCCTAAAGAAGAGAATGGCAAAATGACCCTACTCCTAGGCAGGAAAATGAATTTACTGATTTCTGTTAACTACCTAGAAATTTCTCTGGTTAAGATTTCCAGGAGATGTATTTCACCTTAGATCATGGAGGATAACAACTGAGATGAGCTGCAACCCTTACATCCAGACCCTGGAGCCTTAGGTGACATCCCATGAGCATCTATCACAGAACAACTGTGTCTGTCGGGTGGGGCTGTGGTAGGGTGTGGAAATAGCATGCCCCCAGGAGGCCATCTTCATTGCCATAGGAACACGAATCACTGGCCATAATCAGCTTACAGACTGGATGGGAGCGACCTCAGGACTCCATTCTGATCTAGAAATAGACACGCTGACTGGTGGCATATGGTTGTCTTGTTTTAGGTGCAGTCTCTCAAACAGCAGGGCTGCGATACCATGGATACCACACCTCTTGCCTATATTTGCACTTAATATGTTATTTCATTTTATTTGTTTGCCTAAGGAGGGGGCAAATAGCATTTGCACTAGGGCTTTAGTAAATGAGTCAATCGTGTTTAAATAAGGGGGAGAATGGCATGCTATGTGCTAAAGAGTACAGAATTCTCTGAAAGAAGGAAGAGGGGAGCTGCTGCAAGTGTCCAGAACCACATTTGGGATTCCTGTACATTCTCTGTGGCAGTAAGGTCAGAATTCTCCTGTCGTCTTAGTTTCAGTCTGGGTTCTAGAAATCCATCTCTCTACAGCACACTTGCCTGGGAGCTGACCCCACAGCAGCTGTGTCACTTGATGTCATCCTGGACAAATCTGGCATTTTTATTTTTTTAATTTCAAATACTGAACCTGGTAAGTTTTGTGTATTCTGGTAGAGAGAAGCAGTGTTTTGTTTTGTTTTTAATTGGAGGATAATTGCTTTACAGTGTGGTGTTGGTTTCTGCCATCAGTTCAGTTCAGTCGCTCAGTTGTGTCTGACTCTTTGTGACCCCATGGACTGCAGCACACCAGGCTTCCCTATCCATCACCAACTCCCGGAGCTTGCTCACACTCATGTCCATTGAGTCGGTGATGCCATCCAACCATCTCATCCTCCGTCATCCCCTTCTCCTCCTGCCCTCAACCTTTCCCAGCATCAGGGTCTTTTCCAATGAGTCAGTTCTTCGCATCAGGCGGCCAAAGTATTGGAGCTTCAGCTTCAGCATCAGTCCTTCCAATGAATATTCAGGACTGATTTCCTTTAGGATGGACTGGATTTCCTTTAGGATTTCCTTTAGGTTTCTGCCATACAACAACACAAATCACTCACAAGTATATATATATATATATATATATATATACACACACCCCTCCCTCTTGAGCCTCCCAACCACCCCACCCCCATCCCAGCCCTTTAGGTCAGTACAGAGCGCTGGGCTGGGCTCCCTGTTTTATACAGCAGCTTCCCATTAGCTGTGCATTTTACACATGGTAGTGTAGAGATAGATCGATCACAGTGCTACTCTCTCAGTTCGTCCCACCCTCTCCTCCCCCCACTGTGCCCACAAGGCCATTCTCTATGTCTGTGTCTCTATTCCTGCCCTGCAAATAGGTCCCTCAGTACCATTTTTCTAGATTCCATGTATAAGAAGCTGTGTTGAGAGAATCAGGATGCTCTAGAAGAGAAGGGGGCCTAAACAGGGAAGATCATTAGTTCTGAGAAAAGGATTGCCTCTCTTCTTCAGTCTCCAGGGAGAGGATACTTGGCCGTAGCCATGGCCAAGGTTTTGAGCTGACAGGTGCTAGTCACCTCAGGATACTTTCTGATGGAGGGCTAACAGAGGCCAAAGGGGAGAGAGGCTACAGGGCAATAAGGAAGGAGCCTGAAGAAATAAGGAAGTAATGCTAAAGAGAATGAGTTGGATCCCCTCTAGGACAGAATGTACAAATTCAGTCATTCCAGGAAACACAAAGTAAAAGGGACGAAAATTTAAAAATGAAGGAGAAGGGAGATGTGTCTTACCTCATTTAAACATCCAGTCCTTGTTTGTTGAACCTACTACAAGGCATCAGAATCATAGGAGTGCCTGCCTGGCAGAGCCATTGTGTGCCAGAGTATAACTTCAGCATTACGATAAACACTCTCAAATAATAATTATTAGCATGTTTTCAAGATTAAGGGGAAAAACAGCTGAGACTATATTAAATTATTTTTCATTGTAAAGTGTATTGTAGACAGTTGACCCAAATAAATTAGTATTGAATTTATTTCTAGGGACTAGGGGATATTGAATTTTAGTGAAGGCAGTCTGGCTATCAAGAAGTGAGAGAGTTGGAGTACATCAAACCTGGTGTTAGAAAAGGTTACAGGAAAAAGTGAATATATTGAGCCTACCTGCCAATTGTTATGGAGAAAGCAATGGCACCCCAGTCCAGTACTCTTGCCTGGAAAATCCCATGGACTGAGAGTCGGACACGACTGAGTGACTTCACTTTCACTTTTCACTTTCACGCATTGGAGAAGGAAATAGCAACCCACTCCAGTGTTCTTGCCTGGAGAATCCCAGGGACGGGGGAGCCTGGTGGGCTGCTGTCTATGGGGTCGCACAGAGTCGAACACGACTGAAGTGACTTAGCAGCAGCAGCAGCCAATTGTTAAAACCATTAAATTTTTTGCAATCAGGGAAAAAATATATTTCTCCAATCTCCGTTCTAGGACTTACTATGACGTGTATTTTCATTTCTCTGAAACTGTTTCTTCATCTGTACCTATAAATGACACTTTTAATTCCTTTATTATTTTCAATATTACTGATATGACATACCTATACCAAATAAATGGGAAACAAATGTACATTTGGTTTTATACATTTATAATGCACCTAAATTTGATTGTGTATATCTGAAAATTGGCTAATTTTGATTTCAGTAGTTGGATCTAAAATGAACAAATAAGAGAATTCACTTGCTAAAAGTGGCGCCCAAGTAATATGCATGATCTTAAATCATGCCACTTTATTCCTTAGCATTTCTTACCATTTTTTTCTGCTGTTACTTTGCTTTTGTATCACTGCTGGTGTCTCAGACCGTTCTGTTTGCCTCTATCTTATTGATAGCCACACCAGAGTATGGGTCCTTCTGAATTTATACTTGAGAAGTAAAATTGAATAGCTTTGTTGAGCTTCTAAAATTGTACCTCTGAAATGGCAGAGAATGTGAAAATCAGTCATATAAAGATATCATCTGGAGATACTGGATCTGAAGAAGAGACTTCTCAGGGGAGAAGTAAGAGCTTCATCAGACAATCGATGTGGCATCATGCAGGGTCTGATTTATTTGTTGTAGTTCCAGTTGGTAGAACCAAGTAGACTTGGGCCTAATGATTTAAAGGATTTCTATTCCTCATACAATGGTCAGGCAAGAGTGGTAGAAAGAGCAGAGAATTGTAGTCAGCACCACTAAATTAAATTTGAGACCTATATTGGAATTTTAGCTTGAACATCTTTAATATGAAAGTTGTTATTACTGCATTATTTTGATTTGCATTTCTCTAATAATTAGTGATGTTGAGCATCTTTTCATGTGACTGTTGGCCATCTGTATGTCTTCTTTGAAGAAATATCTATGTCTTTTGTCCATATTTTGAGTTTTTTGGGTTTTTGATAATGAGCTATATGAGCTGTCTGTATATTTTGGAATTAAGTCTTTGTTGGTTGCATCATCTGCAAATATTTTTCCCCAGTTCTTAGTTGCTTCTTTGTTTTGTTTATGGTTTCCTTTGCTGAGTGTGCAAAAGCTTACAAGTTTTATTGGGTCTCACTGTGTTTTTTTGCTTTTATTTCTTCTGCCCTGGCAGACTAATCTAGGAAAATATTGCTGTGATTTATGTCACAAAATATTTTGCCTAAAAGTATTAATTCTGGTTAGATTATTTTTTCATCTCTAAAATCTAAGAGACAAAAAGTGTATAACAAACAGAGAGGAAAAGAGGAATAAAATAAACTCCTAATAAAACCAAATTAAGACAAAAAAGGAGAGAGCAAAAATGTAGGATATGTAGTAAAAAATCAGATTATAGTTAGAAACCAAAATATATTAATAATTACATCATATATTAATGGACTAAATATTCCAACTAAAAGACAAATATTATAAAGTTAGGTATTAAAATACTATTTAATACACAAGAGATATACATTATATAAAGGATCCTGAAAGTAAATGAGTGAACAAAAAAGCCATGCAAATGGTCCAAAGAAAGCTGGTGTGGCCACACTAATACCAAAGAAATTAGATAAGAATTAGATATATTTCTTAATACAAGAAATATTACTTTAGGTTAAAATGGACATTTCGTAAAAATGAAGTAGTCTGTTCAGCAGGAAGATATAAAAATTCTGAATTTATATGCATCTACTAGAATAGCGTCCAAGTACATCTAATAAATAGAGAAAATTGACAACAGAAATAGAAAAATCCACAGAGTGGGAGATTTTAGCATATTCCTCTCAGTGACTGATAGAACAAGCAGTCAAAAACCTAACAATAATAAAGAAAAACAATTTAACCTAAATGAAATAATATGAATATTGCACACAACAACTACAGAATTCAGGGGATATTATTCAATTAATAAGATTGTTGTTATGTATGAGAGTGATGGAAAAATTGTTGATTGTTACTCTTAAGTGATGAAGATGATAATACAGAGAAAAGTTGAAAGTGCATTGTTTCGATAGCCATTACATTATATATGGCCAAAAAAATATTTGAGTTCTTCCAGTATTCAAAAACTATTATCCAGTTTAACAAAGCAGTTATTCAAATTACTGTTAAATGAAGTTCCAACAAATGTCACCATTGTTTCAGTTTCATCTTAATAAATGCCAACCAACATTCATGGTGAAGTTACACTTGTTTATCTTTGATGTAAACTATTTCTTTGCTGAATTGGATAATAACCAAGCATTTATTTGAAATCTAATTGTTTCAAAATATGGTTGAAAATACACGAGTTCAGCAAAAATCAACAAAAACAAGCCATGAGAATCAGTTAGATATCTGGAATTAGCAATAAAGAGTATTGCATACTTTATTATTAATTCTAAATTAGGCTACACATCCTTCACATCAGTAAAATGTATACCTTTTGTATGTGGATATGCGTATACAGCTTTTTTGATACTCAGTTATTAGCTTACCACTGCATTGTTGTTGTTCTTGTTGTTGTTGTTCAGTTGCTCAGTCGTGTCCAACTCTTTGCAACCCCATGGACTGCAACACTCCAGGCTTCCTGTCCTTCACCATCTCCTGGAGTTTGCTCAAACTTGCATCCATTGAGTCTGTGATGCCATCCAACCATCTCATCCTCTGTCGTCCCCTTCTCCTCCTGCCTTCAATCTTTCCCAGCATCAGGGTCTTTTCAAATGAGGTGGCCAAAGTATTGGAGCTTCAGCTTCAGCATCAGTCCTTCCAGTGAATATTCAGGATTGATTTCCTTTAGGATGGACTGATTTGATCTCCTTGCAGTCTAAAAGACTCTCAAGAGTCTTCTCCATACCATTGCATATAGTGTCCTATTTGCATAAACTTCATGTAAAACTCTCTTGGCTGCCTCAAATCATATAATATCCAAGCAACAAGAGAACTTAAAAGCCAGTCACTCCAGCCTCCTCATTTTACTGCTGTGAAAATCCAGGCCCTTAGAGGTAAGTAGCTCATTCAGCACTGCCCAGCTCTTTAGAGAAAACAAACCTGTGAAATAGGAGCATGGTATCTGAAGAAAGGCCTAGACCTCACACAGTGATCAGCCAAAGGCTACAATAGTTACCGACTAAAAGGCCAGCATTCTAATGGTGGAAGAGTGTAACTTTTTCTACAAATTGTCAACTGAGAAAAGGAAGAAAAATTTCTAATCAGTTTTGTGATGTTTTGGTCTAGATCAGAACCAATAAGTTGCAATTCTAGTTCATTTTATACTACATTGATTTTATTTCTTCTACCCAAAGTTGAAAAAAGTTTAATTTACAACCTGTTTAAAAGCAGTAAATATTATATAGCTATTGTAATGCCATAAAAATAACATTTTGAGGACTTCTCTGGTGGTCCCATAGTTAGGAATCCACCGGCCGATGCAGGAGACACAGGTTTGATCCCTGGTGTGGGAATAACGCACATGCCGCAGCGCAGCTAAGCCCACAGACCACAACCACTGCAGCCTGCACGCTCCAGAGCCCGTGTGCCACAGCTACTGAGCCCATGTGCCACAACCACGGAAGCCCTGCACCGTCGAGCCCACGCGCCACAAGCAGAGAAGCCGCTGCAAGGAGAAGCCCGCGCACCGCAACTGGAGCGCAGCCTCCACTCACTGCAACCAGAGAAAGCCCTCACACAGCGACAAAGACCCAGCACAGCCTAAATAAATGAATAGATTTTTTAAACATGTAAAGGAAAAAAGGAACATTTTAAGGACACAGTTCTCTGAATACCTACCAGAAACATATAAACATACCATCTGAAATAGTAAAGATTTTTGGTGATGAAAAGCAACTTGCCTAAACTCTTAAGGACTTAAAGGGAATATCAGTTCAGTTCAGTTGCTCTGTGGTGTCCGACTCTTTGCGATCCCATGAACCGCAGCATGCCAGGCCTCCCTCTCCATCACCAACTCCCGGAGTTCACTCAAACTCATGTCCGTTGAGTCGGTGATACCATCCAGCCATCTCATCCTCTGTCGTCGCCTTCTCCTCCTGACCTCAATCTTTCCCAGCATCAGGGTCTTTTCCAATGAGTCAACTCTTTGCATCAGGTGGCCAAAGTATTGGAGTTTCAGCTTCAGCATCAGTCCTTCCAATGAACACCCAGGACTGATCTCCTTTAGGATGGACTGGTTGGATCTCCTTGCAGTCCAAGGAACTCTCAAGAGTCTTCTCCAACAAGAGCAATTCAAGGAGATATCATGATTCCCCTGACTTTTTAACTGGAGTTTAACATATATGATATACACTACATTATAACAAGATTCAGGGAAGATTAAAAAGTGCAAGTGATGTAGGTAGAAAAGCTGAGAGAGTATGTATAGGTCCACAGTGAAAGAAGGTAAAAATTAAGTTTTCATCCTTACCTTGGCTGCTGGAGGCCTCAGCCAAGTCTTTGTGGTAGAAGTTGACAGGATGCAGGCTGGATATTTATTGCAGAGTTGAGTCTCCACCGTGTTCTTCACCACACCCAGATGCTCCAAGCTGTTCTCCACCATGGCAGAAGGGAAGTGACATCCCATGGCTGTCACCCCCACATTCAACTGGACTGAGATGGGCAGCTACCACCATTCAAGTCCACATCAATAGCTGACTCACATGTAATATGGAAGACATCTGTTACTTGCGTTTGTTGAAGGTCACAACAATTTCCACTTCATAGATTAACTCTCTGACTAAGCATGTTGTAGTCTGAAACTAGTGTCAACTTTGCCATACTTAGTAAATTTTGTCAAAACAGCATCAAAATGAAGCACAGAGTGTCAAGAGTCTGGGGTCTCATCTGGACTCTGCCACTTACTTCCTGAGTGACCCCAGGGAAGCCTCGGATTCCCCATCTCTAAGAGGGCATAATACTAATAATGTGCTGTGCTGTGCTTAGTCACTCAGTCGTTTCCAATTCTTTGCGACCCCATGGTCTGTAGCCCGCCAGGCTCCTCTGTCCATGAGGATTCTCCAGGCAAGAATACTGGAATGGGTTTCCATGCCCTCCCCCAGGGGATCTTCCCAACCCAGGGATGGAACCCAGGTCTGCATTGCAGGCAGACTCTTTACCCTCTGAGCCTTCCCTAAGAACATTGTTGTGACATCCAGGGGTTAATATGTATCATGAACTCTTAGAATGGAGCCTGATGTATTGTAAGCACTCAACCGGTATTAGCTATTAGCACTATATTTTATATAGGAATATTAACAAAAGGAATGACTTGCAAACCAAAGTAAATTGTAGTCGAAAGTGGGACTTAAAATATTCTATTGACAATCACACACATTTTATTTTAGAGATTAAAATCCCTTTATTGGTCAAAAATTAGCAATGATTTAAACTTAACACCTCTCCTCTTGCACATTTCATTACTCACCACCACTCTAGAAAATCCACATACATGAATGGTGTTAAAAAAAAGTGAGATGGGAAGAGAGAGAGAGAGAGCAGCCTAGCATCTGGGGATGTTCATACAATGAGATCAAACAGATCCAACTTACACGCTAGCAAACACTATTGAAAAATATGACATGAGCTATTTGCTACATCTAGTATAACACAAGGGTATTATCCTGAACAGCTCACCACATTTCCAATCATAAATATCCTTAGAAAGTTTAGTGCGTATTCTCAAATAAGTGTATTCCTTCTGTTAGGTCTTGCTCAGACTCTGTATGTGTGTATATATGTGTGTGTGTGTGTGTGTGTGTGTATAGTGTAATATATATACATTTGCAATACTGTTTCATTTAGAATAAAGCATAAAGTCAAGCTATATAATAATTTATTATTGATCTTTAATAAAAATATTAAAATATACTTGTCTTTTTATTTAGGAATAGAGAAGCTTGCACAGAAAGGGAAATCATTGTCCCCTTTAGCAAGTATAACTGGAATATCACTCTTTTTGATTATATCCATGTGTCTTCTTTTCTTATGGAAAAAATTTCAACCCTACAAAGGTAGGTTAAATTTTTAAATATATATATGAATGGTTTATATGTATACTAAAAAGTATCTTACTGTGTTTTTTTCTTTCTTGGTTTTTAGTTATAAAACAAAAGCTAGAAGGCAGGTAATGCATATGTTTCTATGAAAATAATTTTTCTCTTGAATGCTTTCTCCTCAATGATTAAGACTGACAGAAACACCAATTTGTCTTTTCAGGCCAGAAACAGAATACAGGAAAGCACGAGCATTTTCAGGTAATGGCCAGGCTGAGAGGGGCTATGTATTATCATTATTAATATATATTGTTAATATTAACTATTCTATACAATGTACTATTGAGATAACAGAATTCATCCCCTCCCAGGGTGACTGCCCTCACTTCACGAAGTGCTATCCCTTGTATTAGTTTTCTGTAGGTCACATAGATCTGTAAGATAAGCCCCAAAAGACACTTTCAACACCATTTTACAGGCACGAGAACTCAGGCTCAGAGAGACTATCATTCGCGCACCATCATTGACCCATATTCCATTGATCCTCTTACAACTTTGGAGCTGCCCAAGTGTCCTCTCGCTGTGTCGGTTTGTAAAGCAGACACAGTGCAGGCAGCTCCTGTCCAGGGAGAAGAGGAAAGGGAGGCCCCGGGCGCTGCTGCTCCCACCCTAGTGCCCCTCGCTGCCATCACTTCTGACTCCTGCCTGAGTTGTTATGTTAACAGTGGGGTTTTTGCTCAGGCCTTAGAGTCAAGGAGCTGGATTTCTGTCCCATATGTGCCTCTTCCCCCCAATGTCACCTTGGGAAAATTATTTTTCCTGACCTCAACTCATCTCTACAATAGAGCTCATAACGTCCCCTCAGGGTTGCTCTGAGAATTAAATCCAGTGTCATAGGTGCCTAATACAATGCCTGGATTCTTAATAAACATGGGTCTTCTTCCCCTTAGCTAGTCCTTTCTCACAAATAATAAAGTGTCGGAGTTCTGAAAGCTCCCAGAGACTATCTGGAAGAGCCACCCTACATTCTACAGATGATACTTGACTCCAATATCAATTTCCAAGTCCAATTCTATTTTGTATGCATAGGCAGCCATGAAGTGAAGTGAAAGTTGCTCAGTCATGTTCAACTCTTTGTGACCCTATGGTCTATACAGTCCATGGAATTCTCCAGGCCAGAATACTCGAGTGGGTAGCCTTTCTCTTCTCCAGGGGATCTTCCCAACCCAGGGATCGAACCCAGGTCTGTCACATTGCAGGTGGATTCTTTAACAGCTGAGCCACAAGGGAAGCTCTTAGTCACTTATTTTTTTATTATTAGTCCTGGTGGACTCTGTTAGATCTAGCAGGATACAGCAATATTATGGGTAGATTAAGAGCTGCTGCAATTGACAGATTGAGGCCTTGATGGCCATAAGTCTCTGATAACTGAAAGTTACAAAGGGCAAGGCTGCCCACATGTGTTTATTTGAATATATATGATACACCACTGTTCCTACATCAGACTTTAAGAATAATTGTCCCAATTCAGGTTCAATTCTGAGCTTCAAAAGGAGTGATTTCCAGTACTACTTAGTGGCAGCATGACTATAGAGGATTGTTGTTGTTGTTCAGTCACTCAGTCGTGTTCAGCTCTTTGCAACCCCATGGACTGCAGCAAGCCAGGCTTCCCTGTCCTTCACTATCTCCCAGAGTTTGCTCAACTTCATGTCCACTGAGTCAATGGGAAATGTTAAATTGGTTTTATACACATACCACTTGAAGCAAACCATAAAGATCACTTTATAAAGGTTTCTTTAAAAAAAAAAAAGTATAACAATCACAGTTCAAGGCATTTGGTTTGTAAGGAGTATTTGTTTTCCATTTCAGGCCACGAGGATGCACTGGATGACTTTGGAATATACGAATTTGTTGCTTTTCCAGATGCTTCTGGTGTTGCCAGGGTTCGTTTTCTAGTGGCTGCTTATCCTAGAAGTAGCATTATGCTTCAGCAGAGGTGTAAGCAGCCTTCCTTTGAACATGGGGGCACTGCAGTCCAATGGCTGCGCTGCCCTCAGCCGTATTGACTCACTCTCTAAGGAATGACGGTGCCGGATCTGGGGAGCTAAAGTGTCTTTCTAAGCCTCTATCAAAAAGGCTAACACAAATGAGGAAATTACATGAATTCATAAGCATTCTTTACCTGGTAAGCTCAGTGGAGAGAGAATTAACTCGGTTGAAGGTCAAAAGAATTGAATAAAAGAGGGACGGAGAGACCCTGGTTTAAATCATTCTGCATCACTTTGATAACTGGACTGTCTCTTCACTTACTCTCTCTGTCATTTAGTTTCCCCTTTAATTCCCACTCATATCTCCTGAGGACATTGCAGAGACAATTGATTATACAGGTACTTTATGTTCTTCAGAAGAAAGGTAGTGTAGAAACGCAAAATATGCAGGTACATATTTTTATTTTTTTCTGAAGGTGCAAGAGAACTTTTATACAGTTGAAGGTTGTTTTTTTTTTCAGTCTGCACAGACAAGGTCTTTGAAGCAATCAATTTTGTTTAAGAGACAAATAGAATGTTTCTCTGAGCTAATCAGCTCATTAACATTTTTATAGATTTATATACAATTGATCTTTCCTGTTTCCTTATTCCCCTGTGATAGTTCACCTAAGAAAGGGGCCCCTGAAATGAACTACTTGCCTCTTGGGCATTTTCATTTCCATTTTTTAAAACTAACTATTTGCCATTTGGGATTGGTTGTCTCACTTGTTCAGAGAATTCTAAGGTTCTGAGGTTCATCCAGCAAGTTACCTGGCCACAGGCTTTATTTCTCAAATGCCTGTGAGTAATGGAGGGGGAATGATGGAATTTCATCCTCTTGTGGGTGAGTCATAGCACCAGCGTCCATGTCATCACTGGTAAAGGGCAAAACGGCATTGCAAAATCTTTGCATGTCCTGTTCCATCTCAGGCAGGATAGGCTCACCCTTTACTTCTACAACCAAAAAGACAAAAATAAATAATTTGGTGGATCAGTTATTTCAGAGACAGCTCCTCATCATGACAGCAACCTCCCTCTCAGGTATGTCTTTTAAATGGGGAAGCAGGAAACTGAAGCCTGATAAGACCGGGAAATGAATTTTGAAGTCATATTTTATTCCTAGGGATGCATTGGAAAGGGGTGAGTTCTATGTAAGAAACTTTTAAATTTATTCTCGCAATTAACCAGTACTCAGCTTTAAGATTGTATTGAGAGGACCTCTGCTCAAAATGCTACAGTTCTAAAGAACCTAAGGCCAAGAAATGAATGCTTGATTACATACCAGAAAAGTGAAAGTGTTAGCCACCTAGGCATGTCCGACTCTTTGTGACCCCATGGACTGTAGCCCACCAGGCTCCTCTGTCCATGGGATTCTCCAGGCAGGAATAGTGGAGTGGGTAGCCATTCCTTCTCCAGGGGATCTTCCCAGCCCAGGGATCAAACCCAGGTCTCCTGCATTGATAGCAGATTTTTTACCATCTGAGCCACCGGGGAATAACTCGATTTGGAACCATACCCATCTTCAGAGATGAAAACTCCTGAGGAATCAGCTGGGGTCTTTCATTGGCAGTTCCAGGTGCTTTGGGAAGAAGTGAGAAACCAACACGAACAACCCGAGAAGGAGGAGGAAAAGGATCTATATTAGAAGCAGCCAGAATTGTGTGAAGATTAGCAGCTGAGTGCAATGGCTTTGAGAAAGGAATAATAATAACATTACCAAGATCTCAAAACTGAAGTTAAGAAGGGGAATGAATTACTAACTTTATGAGTTTTCAAAAATCAGAATCCATCTTTTAGTTTCTCATGATACATGAATAGATGAATACTTCTCTGTCTACTTGCTCTACCTTTCATTGTCCTTTCAGTACTTATTTTTGGGAATTGTACAGAAAGCAATGGCATGGAATGAACAAATTTATTACTTGCTAACAGCTCTAGTATTAGGTTAGGTAAGTAAGTTAGTCATTTTCTATATAGATTGCTTTTTAAAAAAATTTTTAAAGACTTTTTTTTGATGTGGACCATTTTTAAAGTGTTTGTTGAATTTGTTACAATATTGCTTCTGTTTTATGTTTCGGATTCTTGGCCAGGAGGCATATGTGATCTTAGCCCCTCACCAGGAATAGGACCTGCACTCACTGTATTGGTTAAGACTGTAAAGTCTTAACCACCCAACAGCAGAGAGGCCTATAGATTGCTTTTATCATAGCCCCTGAAAACCCCTATACCAAAGAAAATCAAGAGTTCATCTTAAGTCCAGACTCTGAACCAAAGCTCCCTAGACACAAAATTGATGGTACGAATCGAATCACATAGCCTAGGACTGTTGTGAAAGCTTTAACAAGTAGAATGGAAATAGGAAGTTTCCAGAAAAACCTGAAGCTAAGACGTTCCAAAGTGATCTGGCAAGTCAAATGGGGATGAAATAAAGAACTCTTCAGATCATCTGTATAGTGCAAATAGTCCTCTACAGGTAGGACTATATAAATACAAAGGACTGAAAGTGACCACAAATACAATGAACATAGGATGAGTTGCGATGAGGAGGGGAGCCAGACTTTAGCTAAGGACTTAGAAAGCAGTATTTATAAGAATAACAGCATCAAATATAAGAAACAGGAGTTAATGAAACAAAAATGCCACTTGCAATAATAAAATGCATGTTGATCTTAACCAACCATATGCTACTATACTTTCCACATTCATCCAAGCCTTTATTTTTTTTAATTCACAAACTTTTATAGTATGTTTTATTTTGTTGAATAAAAACATCCAGTATTCCATTTTTTGTCTTTACTTTTAAAGCCCATTACTGCATTCAAACCAAACCATCTTCCCTTGTACGTTCTGTATTTCTTGGTACTGTCTTTACTAACTTGCCACGTGATAAGGGCTTCCGGCTATTCATTATTCTTTTTCCTAAACCACCTTTGCGCACGTGATTTTCAATTAGTATCAAAAAGCTAAGACTGAGGTATAATATAAAGGATAGTGATATATGCTCTTTAATTCTAAGCTATCCTGATATCTTCTCTTTTGCTGTTTTCTTTTCTTTCTATTACACTTCCTTTACAGTACTGCCAGCTTTTTGCTTAAATGAAGGGAAAAAGTGATAGTTTGCCCAGCTATTCCTCTTCTGACCTCATAGCCGTGCCACTGCACAAACTACCACAGGGTAAGTGCAAGGAACCATAGCAAGGAGGAAACGGATATTGAAGGAAAGTTGTTATTCTTTAGTCACTAAGCCGTATCCGACTCTTTTGCCACCCCATGGACTGTAGCCCATCAGGCTTCTCTGTTTATGGGTTTTCCCAGACAAGAATACTGGAATGCATTGCCATGCCCTCCTCCAGGGGATTTTCCCTACTCAGGGATCAAACTCACATCTTCTGCATTGGCAGGTGGATTCTTTAGCACTGAGCCATCAGGGAAGGCCATGAAGGGAAGTTTAACAGCTCTAATTCTCTCATCATCACCTCTTCCAGTTGTTTTCAGCCGTGTAGCATAGTGGAAATTCCATTTGCTAGTCTGCCAATTTTTTTTAATGTGCCCTATTTTTCTAGATGCCAGCGAGATCTGTTCCAGCCTCTGATGGTGTACCAGGGCAAGATTTGCACAGCACAATTTATGAAGTTATTCAGCACATCCCTGCCCAACAGCAAGATCATCCAGAGTAAGTACAAACTTGCTTTTGATGATGCTACATTGAGAGGGCTCAGGATTCAGCCCCTGCTGTCCTCAGAGTTTACTGAAAGGTTCAGAAGAAATTAAAAACAGATATTATGGCTCCCGTACATGTGGACACACTGTCCCACCTGAAAATAGCTCTAAGAAAGAAAACAGGCAAACGTACAAGTATCTTCTGGGGCCAAGTACTTGGGCCAGTGGACCAGACGCAGAGCTCTAGAATCTAACATTTCCCCAAATGAATCCACTTCTGGAGAAGAAAGGTGTCGTTAGGCCAGTCCTCAAGCCATTTTGGTTATCTTGCTGATTTTCCAGTGGCTGTAGGGTTTTTGGAAGAGGAAATGGCAACCCACTCCAGTATTCTTGCCTGGATAATCCCATGGACAGAGGATAGCAGGCTACATACAGTCCATGGGGCTGCAGAGAGTCAGACACGACTTCAGCGACTAAGCACACACGTAGTGGTTTTAGAGGCAGCGTCACTACAAAGCGTGTGTTCACGTTCAGGCGCTCAGCCGTGTCCGACTCTGCGACTCCGTGGACTGTAGCCCACCAGGCTCCTCTGTCCATGGAATTTTCCAGGCAAGAATACTGGAGTGGGGTACCATTTCACCCTCCAGGGGATCTTCCCGACCCAGGGATCGAACCCATGTCTCTTGCATCTCCTGCGTTGGCAGGCGGATCACTACAAATAGGACCAGGAAAAAAAAAAAAAAAAACCTGCAAAATGTGCCCAACACTGTCCCCATCAAATGTCCACCTCTCATAGATTCAAAGCAGTCTACTCTCAAGTGAATGGAACCACCATGTTAAGGACTGGGCTCACTCCAAGAAAAGCCCGGAAACTGCTCATCCAGTTAACCTGGGGGCTGGCACCAGGCAGTCACCTTCCCTTCCCATAGGTGGAAAAACTATGCCAACAGCCTTTTGGAATAATGAAATGAACTTCCTTTTTTTGAGGGCTGTAACTGCCTGCAGGCATAACTGCCACGAATCATCGTCCATCATTTCTTTATTTGTCATTTATTGACTTTGAAAAGAACATCAATAACCATACACAGGAATTTCCCCTTTGGCAAAAGGAAACAGTTCTAGCAAAGTAATTCGTGCACACCTCTGGGTAAATACCAAAAATAACAGCCGGCAGTGGATGACCCCACTCCAGTACTCTTGCCTAGAAAATCCCATGGGCAGAGGAGCCTGGTGGGCTGCAGCCCATGGGGTCACTAAGTCGGACACGACTGAGTGACTTCACTTTCACTCTTCAGTTTCATGCATTGGAGAAGGAAATGGCAACCCACTCCAGTGTTCTTGCCTGGAGAATCCCAGGGACGGGGGAGCCTGGCGGGCTGCAGTCCATGGGGTCGCACAGAGTTGGACACGACTGAAGCGACTTAGCAGCAGCAGCAGCAGCAGTGGATGAATGCCTAGGAAACGGTCTTCCAGGGAGGAGACTCAGCCCGGGGGGCCTGTGCATTCAGTTAAGGGCTGAAGAAGTGACAGGCGCACCTCAGAGGACCCCCATCAGTGCATTCCTTCTTGTCTCAAGGAGCCTGGAAAAAAGGGAGTCAGGTAACTAGGAGCAGACCCTGACAGAGCTGGGAGCTTCGGGTTTGAAAAGAAAAGAAAATTGCTTTGTAGCATTATGTTATTAATCTTATAGGACACCATGCTGTTGCTGCTGCTAAGTCGTTTCAGTCGTGTCCAACTCTGTGCGACCCCATGGACGGCAGCCCGCCAGGCTCCCCCGTCCCTGGGATTCTCCAGGCAAGAACACTGGAGTGGGTTGCCATTTCCTTCTCCAATGCATGAAAGTGAAAAGTGAAAGTGAAGTCGCTCAGTCGTGTCCAACTCTTAGTGACCCCATGGACTGCAGCCCACCAGGCTCCTCCGTCCATGGGGTTTTCCAGGCAAGAGTACTGGAGTGGGGTGCCATTGCCTTCTCCGATAGGACACCATAGTGGAATGTTATTCCAGGACAGTTAAACAAAACCTCTCTAAAATGATACCTAACTCTCTTTACTGTCTGGAATAGAAAATGAAGGGATATTTTTCTTTGTTAAAAATAAGGAATATATAGAATTTTGAGAGTATGATCTGCCTCCTAATTTTAAGATTTTATCTGCTTCCTAATTTTAAGATAGTTTCCAAGCAAAAATTTTGCCCTATTTAAATTCATTTGTTTTTCTATATGTCCTTTATTCTATATTTTTCCAGTTAGCCTGCAAACAAACCAAAGGAAGACTTGAGATTTATCTTTTAAGTCTCCAAATAATGAAATAAATATTGATTTTCAACTGTGGAGTATGGCAGCTGTCATATCAGAACACCAAATAAAATGATTTGCTGAAAAAAAAATGATTCCTCAAATTAAAAAAAAAAATCATCCTCTGAAATTAGACTGCTTTCAGACATGAACAATATTGCTAGAATTTCTTGAGAGTATAAAATTTTATTTCAGAAATAAACTTTGAAAGTTGAAAATACAGCAGAAAAGCTCTTTTTCAAGCTCATTAAGGACTATTTAACTGCTGTTGAGGACATGCTCCTTCCAGGGGCAGTGCACTCAAGACTCACACACACACACACACTCCCAGCCCCAGTGCTTCCAATGTTGCAGAAACCAGTACTTGAGAAACCAAGCACCAGGCTCCGAGAGCTGGAGAACTCAGGTTTATCACACCAGCGGGCCCGGAGGAGTTAACACTCTAAGCTCCGAGCCCCGAACAAAGGGATTACAGAGTTTTTATAGACAGACTGTAGTGGGCAACACTAGCTGCTAATAGGCTGGTTTAAACGAAGGGGTTTTGTGCACAGGAGCAGCAGCCAAGATGGGGAGGAGGATGCCTGCCTGGACAGGCATGATGAAGCAGGTTTGCAGGAGCTGGGCCGTTGCAAAGAGCAGGACAAGGGTGAGTGAGATAAACTCCAGTTCCTAGTATTTCAAGTCCCCACTTTCTAAGGCTACGTGACCTACTGATCTAGACTTTGCAAAGGGCAAGCTGAATTACAGAGGCTGAAGGAGAAGGAGGTTATGTAAAATTTTAACTTTTCCTCTTCACCCACCCCCCATCTCCTTGGCCTTTCTCTTCTCACCTCTTCTGAGGAAGTTCCCTTTGTGTGTCTTTGTCTTGACCTCCATCCTGAGATGTCTTCCCTCTCTGAATCTGCCTTCTCTTTCCTTCTCTTTCTCTTAAGGCTGTCTCCCTCCTCTCTAGCATCGCTTTTAAATTTTTTCTCTTCTTTCTCTCTTCCGGCTCATCCTAAAGGGGAGCCAACATTTTTTTAAACTGTTGTTTTCCTTGAATACAGATGTAGCTACCTATTCTAAATTTTAAAAAACAAGCAGGTAGAATATTTTCTTTTTATTTCATCAGAAACTGTTTTGCACTTGTATTTTTTTTATAGTCAAACCACAAACATCTCCAGGTCATTAACTATGTACTAGGGATATAGATTAAATATAAGACATAGTCTTTTAAAGGTTTCATAGCTTAGTGGGCTCCTCTTTGCTTGTTTTAACTGAAGATCAGTAATCCTTAGTAGAACAAGTATTCCTCAATAGAATAAACATTCCCTATGTTTAGGGAAAGGAAATGAATAAATCATTTTTCTTTCCTTATTACCTATGGTTTTATTCTCTAGATCCAATTAAATTCAGAGATCCATTTCATGAATAATGCAGTATTACAGGTAGTGAATCTCCAGCATTCCCAGCTTGGAGTAAAGAACTGTAACTTACTGCTTTCTTTACCTCTATTTGACAGTTGGTTCTGAGATAGAAACACAGCCAAAATATTTTTCCTTTGGCTCTTGGACTATTATTCTAGCAGTGTTGTTTTCATTACTACACGTGTCTATCACCTAACTGAACTGGTGTTTAACAAATTGGTAAGTTGGCCTGTGTTCATATTCTAGTACTCGGTCATTTGTTTATTGAATTCATGGCTGCATTTATTTAAATGCTGTCTGTCGACCTCATTAAACACTCTTGGCACAGTTTGTTTTAAACCCAACTTGCTCATAGGACATTCACGTAAGTCAACCTTTTAGTTTCAAAAAGAAATTATCTACAGAATTGAGTGATGGCTTACTCTTTATACTTGTTGACTTATAAATGTAATTTTCTTGAACTAGTTCAAAGCTCTCATTATTTGCAGCTGTAGAAGGGAATGAACGAATTTAGGGTTCTTCAACCTGTAGACCTGGAAATCTGTAGAACATTTTGCATGTCTCTTCACTAGGTAAGCATTCACAGGCAAAGCAGTGCATTTAAGTGAAATAAGGAATGCACGTTTTGAGGAAAGCGGTGGAAATGTATATTCATCTGGAATCAGTGGAGAAATCAAGCCAGATGCCTCTTACTCACTGGTCCTTTTAACACAGAATAAAGGCATTTATAAGAGTCTGACTGCAGATTTTCCGGCATACCCACAATGCACTGTGCTGCAAAGGAGCGTGGTGGGGCAGGAGTTCCCACTGGACAGTCTTTATCGTGCCGACAGAAGAGAGAAAAGGACGGGACTTTCCAATTACCTTTTTTGTATCATGTTTCCTACAAAGCTCAATTAGTTCTAATCTATACTTTCCCTTTCCTCAGCACCGACAGTATCATATCTAACCTACAAGTGTGGAAACTTTTATTTGTAAAATCTTCAGCAGGCTTTATTAAATTTTAAATTACTACACTTTCAAATTTTCATTCCCAAATTTCCTTCTTGCTATTTGTACCATGGAATAATAAAGATGATTGTCACAAAAGCAAGAGTGTGCCTTCTCCTAGGTTGTCAGTCACCAATGGAGTTTTTTAAAAGACTTGTAAAACACTGAAGGAAATGACTTACTAAAGTCTGATTTTTACTTTTGTTCAAGGAACAGTGGATTCAAATAAATTATTATGCTTTTGCTTGTATATAGCCTTGATTCTTTGTCTTGTAGAGTAAAAATCTCACATAAATTCACATTATAGAATTAGATTTTTTTGATCCCTTTTCCCCACTGTGCATCATGGAGAGCTACCAAAAAAAGACTCTTGCTCTCACATGGCTATTTACTTTTCAGGCTTGAAATTTTTACTTTATTGCATTGTGAATTCTCCTTGTATATTGCTCTATTAAAAAAAAGCAAAAACAAAAACATAAACCAAATGGTAGAATTTAAAAACACTGTTTTATAACTCCCAAATGAAACAACTGATTCAGATACCAGTTAGCACTAGGCAAGACTGCTAGATAAAAGTTACCAGATAAAACTACCAAGAATTCTGTTGTAGAAACCCTGCTTAGGAAAGGTGGTCGCAGCCCAGAGAGAAGCAGGTCTGCAGAGCAGCACGGATAGCTGTAGGGCACAGTGAGGCCTGGGGAGTGGGGTCGGAACAGTCATCCAAGCCTTGTAGATCTTGAAGATGAAAGACAAATGTTTATATCCATTGACTTTGGCTACAGATACTCTGACCTGCCAGTGCCACTCTTTAGGATTTCATTCTGGCTAAATAAAGGTAGAAGCAGTCTAAATATACAGCACTGGGGAATTTAAAATGACATCAGTGACATTAAGTCCATGCAGTGACTCACCTTCCAACTATTAAAAAAGAACTATGACAAAATTGTCCAACTTCAAGCTATGTCTTATGGCCTATTATTTTATACAAAAGAAAGAAAAGAAGAGCATTTCCTGCAAATCAAAACTATGATGAAGTATTACCTCACAAAGATCAGAATGGCCATCATTAAAACATCTATAAATAATAAATGTTGGAGAGGATGTGGAGAAAAAGGAACACTCCTACGCTGTTGGTGGGAGTGAAAATTGCTGTAGCCATTATGAAGAACAATATGGAGGTTCCATAAAAAACTAAAAATAGAGCTACAATATGACCCAGCATAACCACACTTGGGCGTATATCTGGAGAAAATGCTAATTCTGAAAGATACATGCACCCCAATGATCATTGCAGCACCGTATACAATAGGCAAGACACAGAAGCATCTGAATGTCCATCAGCAGATGAATGGATAAAGAAGATGGGGTAGTTATATACAATGGAATATTAGATGACCACGAAAAAAGAATGAAATAATGTCATTTGCAGCAACATGGATGAACCTAGAGATTATCATTCTAAGTGAAGTAAGCCAGAGAAAGACAAATATCATTTGATATTGCTTATACATGGAATTAAAAAAATGATATAAATGAACTAATTTACAAAACATAAATAGACCTACAGGCATAGAAAACAAACTTATGGTTACCTAAAAGGAAAGGAAGGGGAGGACTAAATTAAGAGTTTGGGAGTAACATATATACTCTGCTGCTGCTGCTGCTGCTAAGTCGCTTCAGTCGGGTCTGACTCTGTGCGACCCCATAGACGGCAGCCCACCAGGCTCCCCCGTCCCTGGGATTCTCCAGGCAAGAACACTGGAGTGGGTTGCCATTTCCTTCTCCAGTTCATAAAAGTGAAAAGTGAAAGTGAAGTCACTCAGTCGTAACCGACTCCTAGAGACCCCATGGACTGCAGCCTACCAGGCTCCTCCATCCATGGGATTTTCCAGGCAAGAGAACTGGAGTGGGTTGCCATTGCCTTCTCCATATATACACTACTATATATAAAATAGATAACCAACAAGGACCTACTATATAGCACAGGGAACTCTACTCAATATTTTGTAATAACCTAAAAGGGAAAAGAAACTGAAAAAAAATCACTTCATTGTACACCTCAAACTAACAATATTGTAAATTAACTGCAATAAAAAACAAAATTTTTCAGAATAAAAACAATAGCATTTCTTTTTAAAATGCATTTCGAATAAACCACTGTATTTATACTATACCTCTTATATTTTCGTAGAAGCACATGGTGAAAGGAAAACTAAGTCCTACAACTTACCCATTCTTTCCTGCTCTTTTTTCTCTACCAGCCTTATATATTTTTCTGCTAGAAAAGTCCATCAGTTCTACCACAATTATTTTCTTCTACATTTGGTTTAAAAAAAAAAAGGTATTATGTAATTAAAAAAGGAATCTATGCCCATTGTTAAAAGTGTATCTAGACTTGGAAATGCAGAAGGCTAACCATAAAGCCATTAAAATCACCTGTAGAGAGTAGACCAGAAACGTTCTCATGACAAAAGAAAAAAATGTAATTATGTGAGGTGGTGGATGTGTTTGTTAACTGACCTTATTGTGGTAATTATTTTACAATATATGCATGTACCAAATCACCACACCTTAGACGTACACAATGTTATATGTCAATTATATCTCAATAAATCTGGAAAAAAATAAATACGAAAACACTTGTAATTTCACTCCCAGAAAAATAACCTGTTAGAATTTTCTCAGGTTAGTCATGCATATGTTTATTCCTACTCCCTCCAGTTCCAGAAAGGATTTATGGTAGCTCATATAAATGTGTAATATAACGATAAAATATACCCCTCAAAATAAAGGTGATAAAGAAAACAGGATGAAAGAAAAATGAGAGTTTACAAAAAGGCAATGTGAAAAAAGAAATGAGGTTAATGACTAGTATGATGAATTCCCCTTCATCTGAGAATAGTTTTATATCCCTGAGATCATGTGGCATATACAGGACGATGTCTAAGGAGGGGCCTCTAAACCAAATGCAATCTGTAGTTGTCAGAGCTGAAGAAAGGTTGCAGTCTTGTTGTAGGGCTAGGAGAGAGCAGATCAGCTTTCCCAGCCACCCCGTCACCCCAGGTCCATCCGCCTCTCTCCTTCTCAAGCTTGAATGCTCTTCCTTCCAGAGACCATGTTTCTTCTCACTTGGAGTTCAGTTCTGTCACTCAGTCAAGTCCGGCTCTTTGCGACCCCATGGACTGCAGCACGCCAGGCCTCCCTGTCCATCAGCAACTCCCAGAGTTTGCTCAAGCTCATGTCCATTGAGTCGGTGATGCCATCCAACCACCATCTCATCCTCTGTTGTTCCCTTCTCCCCCTGCCTTCAGTCTTTCCCAGCATCAGGGTCTTTTCCAATGAGTCAGTTCTTCTCATCAGGTGGCTGAAGTATTGGAGCTTCAGCTTCAACATTCGTCCTTCCAATGAATATTCAAGACTGATTTCCTTTACAATTGACTGGTTTGATCTCTTGTAGTCCAAGGGACTCTCAAGAGTCTTCTCCAACACCAAGATTCTAACTACAATAAGCTACTGCTGCATCTCTGTGTTCCTGTTCATAGATCAAACTTTGGGACACTTTAAAACATGGACAGTCTTAAACAGCCTTTTTCTTTTTTGCTTCAAAATGACAATTTTTTATTGAGGTATAATGGATGTACAATATTGTAAGTTCTAGGTGTACAACAGAGTGATTCACAATTTTAAAGATTGTATTCCACTGATAGTTATAAAATATTGGCTATATTCCCTGTGATGTACAATATATCTTGTAGCTTATTTCATTTTTATTTTTTATTTATTTTTTAATAGCTGATTAACAATGTTGTGATGGTTCCAAGTGAGCAGGGACTCAGCCATACCTATACATGTATCGATTTGTCCCCAAACTCCTCTCCCATCCAGGTTTCCACATAACATTGAGCAGAATTCCTGTGCTATACAGTAGGTCCTTATTGGTTATGAATTTTAAATATAACATCAAACAGCCTTTTCTTAAATAGATAATTATACATTTCCATGATTCACAAATCAAAATCCTATAAAAAGTATGCATTAAGAAAACTTTTTTTATTAGTGTTTGGTTTTGGGTTTTGGTTTGGCTGTTTCTGTGTATCCCTCCAGATTTTCTTGCCACAACCAAGGGAAATATAAGCACATATTCTTATCTTTTTGAAACTCACTTTTCAATCACTTGTAATTCTTCTCAGTTTTGTGTCTCTCACACACGCAAAAACACACAGACCCTCTGAGCGTGTGGTTCCACTCAAAGGGGCAAGGAATTGCTAAAGGGAGAAATGTGAAAGGATCTAGAATCCAATTAACTTTTGCTGTCACTGGTGTGTAACACCGGATGACTCACTGCTTTTTCAGTAAATGGGGATGAAAATCTCATAAATTAATCAAGGGAAGTGATGAACCAACCCAGATGTTCACCTAATTAACAAATTAATCTTTAGAATACAGCCTAAAGTTCTTTCCTTATTACTAAACATAATCATGGCTGTTGTTAAAATTTTTAACTTTATATTCATGCTTCTAACTTGGAAGAGAATCATCTTCCTCCTGCTTATTATTTTGAAAGAGTATATCCTACTGATACTCTTTTAAGCAAAAAAATTAAAATCCTTATGAATAAAACAATTTTCCTTGTTTTTCTTTCATTTGAGAACTTCCATATTAATAAGACAATTTCAGTTAACGTGAACTGCACACATACACTCCAAGAAGGTTCATGTGATGCCTAAATTTTACAAAATCACATGCCCTATAAAGTTCTGTTTAATAAAATTGTATGATAGCACAGTGCATGGCATATAGTTTACTATATGTTATTAAAGATTTAACTTATTTTCAGAAACTTGTAATTTTCTGCTTCTGTATGCTTCTATCATCCCTGTGAACTTATATGTCATTTTTATATATTCTTCTAAAGTTCATGTTCAAATATATATGAATGTGTTTGTTTTAGTTTCATAAGGCAGTAAGAAAACAGAGATTTCTTTCTAATGAGTACACAGAAATAAGACACAGCACTTGGATGTAACACTGATGCTCTCCTTTCTTCTCATTTACCAGATACACTTCTTAGTGGAATTACCATGTTAACCTTGAAGTTTACAAATACTTTTACAACTATTACCCACATAGATCTTCCCAAGAACCTTGTGGGCTAGAAAAAAGCATGGCTGCTTTATAGATGAAAGAACAAATACTCAGAAAGTTAAAAGACTTGCTCAAGTCATTTATATAAAATGTATTTTGTGCATAACCTACACAATATTCCCCTATACATTTTTTATTTATTTTTTAATTGAAGGATAATTGCTTTACAGAATTACATTAATAATTTTTTTTAATTGAAGGATAATTGCTTTACAATGTTGTGTTCGTTTCTGCTGTACAACATGAATCAGCTTTACAGGTACATATATCCCTTCCCTCTTGAACCTTCCTCTCACCCCGCCCCCTTCCTACCCCTCTAGGTCATCACAGAGCGCCAGGCTGGGCTCCCTGTGTAACACAGCAGCTTCCCACGAGGTATCTGCATATGGGAACGCTACTCTCAGTTCGTCCCACCCTCTCCTTCCCCCACTGTGTCCTCAAGCCCAGTCTCTACGTCTATATCTCTATTCATGCCCTGCAAATAGGTTCATCAGTACCATTTTTCTAGGTTCCATATCAGTTCAGTTCAGTCACTCAGTCATGTCCGACTCTTTGTGACCCCATGGACTGCAGCATGCCAGGCTTCCCTCTCCATCACCAACTCCCAGAGCTTGCTCAGGCTCATGTCATCAAGTCAGTGATGCCATCCAACCATCTCATCTTCTGTCGTCCCCTTCTCCTCCTGCCTTCAATCTTTCCCAGCATCAGGGTCTTTTCCAATGAGTCACTTCTTCACATCAGGTGGCCAAAATATTGGGGCTTCAGCTTCAGCATCAGTCCTTCCAGTGAATATTCAGGACTGATTTCCTTTACAATTGACTGGTTTGATCTCTTATAGTCCAGGGGACTCTCAAAAGTCTTCTCCAACACTACAGTGTTCAAAAGCATCAATTCTTTAGCACTCAGCTTTCTTTATGGTCCAACTCTCACATCCATACATGACTACTGGAAAAACCATAGCCTTGACTAGATGGACCTTTGTCAGCAAAGTAATGTCTCTGCTTTTTCATATGCCATCTAGGTTGGACATAGCTTTTCTTGCAAGGAGCAAGTGTCTTTTAATTTCATGGCTGCAGTCACCCTCTGCAGTGATTTTGGAGCCCAAGAAAATACAGTCTTAGTACTCTTGCCTGGAAAATCCCATGGACAGAGGAACCTGGTAGGCTGCAGTCCATGGGGTCGCACAGAATCAGACATGACTGAAGCGACTTAGCAGCAGCAGCATGCAGTTATAAGCATAATGTAGATGGATCCTAAACTACATATCATGTGTAATTCATAAATGAGATTGTGCTTACATAAAGAAATGATCCTCTTAAGTGTAGAATTAATGGACTTTTAGGTATGCAGATGACACCACCATTATAGCAGAAAGTGAAGAGGAACTAGAAAGCCTCTTGATGAAAGTGAAAGAGGAGAGTGAAAAAGTTGGCTTAAAGCTCAACATTCAGAAAACGAAGATCATGGCATCTGATCCCATCAATTCATGGGAAATAGATGGGGAAACAGTGTCAGACTTTATTTTTGGGGGCTCCAAAATCACTGCAGATTGTGATTGCAGCCATGAAATTAAAAGACACTTACTCCTTGGAAGGAAAGTTATGACCAACCTAGATAGTGTGTATTAAAAAGCAGAGACATTACTTTGCCAACAAAGGTCCATCTAGTCAAGGTTATGGTTTTTTCAGTTGTCATGTATGGATATGAAAGTTGGACTGTGAAGAAAGCTGAGTGCTGAAGAATTGATGCTTTTGAGCTGTGGTGTTAGAGAAGACTCTTGAGAGTGAGTGAGTCCCTTGGACTGCAAGGAGATCCAACCAGTCCATCCTAAAGGAGATTAGTCCTGGGTGTTCATTTGAAGGACTGATGCTAAAGCTGAAACTCTAGTACTTTGGCCACTTCAAGTGAAGAGTTGACTCATTGGAAAAGACTCTGATGCTGGGAGGGATTGGGGGCAGGAGAAGGGGACGACAGAGGATGAGATGGCTGGATGGCATCACCGACTCAGTGGACGTGAGTTTGGTTGAACTCCGAGACTTGGTGATGGACAGGGGTCCTGGTGTGCTGCTATTCATGGGGTCACAAAGAGTCGGACACAAGTGAGCAACTGAACTGAACTGAACTGACACATATGTTTCTGTATTGGTGCTTGTATTTAAGACTGTAAATCTCATCAGCTTTTGCACAGTTAATGTCTCTATTAGACTCGTTAAAAAAAGTATCTTCTATGGTTAATAAAATGTAAAGACTGCACCTGCTATTATGCTAGCTTTCATTCTTACATATTTTCACAGGGAACTTGCTTTAATGAATTTATTTTGAGAAGTTTTAAATCAAATTCTATGTCAGGATTTTACATTAATGTCCAATAGGTGGTTAGATTTGTTCAACGTTAAAATAGGTATTATGGTAACTTCCTCATCAGTTAAATTACTAAATTAAAGTATAACATTCAATGGAACAAAATAGAAAGCCCAGAGATTAATCCATGCACCTATGGACACCTTATCTTTGACAAAGGTGGCAAGAATATACAATGGAGAAAAGACAATCTGTTTAACAAGTGGTGCTGGGAAAACTGTCAACCACTTGTAAAAGATTGAAACTAGAACACTTGCTAACACCATACACAAAAATAAACTCAAAATGGATTAAAGATCTAAATGTAAGACCAGAAACTAGAGGAGAACTCCTAGAGGAGAACATAGGCAAAACACTCTCCAACATATATCACAGCAGGATCCTCTATGACCCACCTCCCAGAATATTGGAAATAAAAGCAAAAATAAACAAATGGGACCTAATTAAACTTAAAAGCTTCTGCACAACAAAGGAAACTATAAGCAAGGTGAAAAGACAGCCTTCAGAATGGGATAAAATAATAGCAAATGAAGCAACTGACAAACAACTAATCTCAAAAATATACAAGCAACTCCTACAGCTCAATTCCAGAAAAATAAATGACCCAATCAAAAAATGGGCCAAAGAACTAAATAGACATTTCTCCTAAGAAGACATACAGATGGCTAACAAACACATGAAAAGATGCTCAACATCACTCATTATCAGAGAAATGCAGATCAAAACCACAATGAGGTACCATTTCACGCCAGTCAGAATAGCTGTGATCCAAAAGTCTACAAGCAATAAATGCTGGAGAGGGTGTGGAGAAAAGGGAGCCGTCTTACAATTGTTGGTGGGAATGCAAACTAGTACAGCCACTATGGAGAACAGTGTGGAGATTCCTTAAAAAACTGGAAATAGAACTGCCATACGACCCAGCAATCCCACTGCTGGGCATACACACTGAGGAAACCAGAGTTGAAAGAGACACGTGTACCCCAATGTTCATCACAGCACTGTTTATAATAGCCAGGACATGGAAGCAACCTAGATGTCCATCAGAAGATGAATGGATAAGAAAGCTGTGGTACATATACACAATGGAGTATTACTCAGCCATTAAAAAGAATACATTTGAATAAGTTCTAATGAGGTGGATGAAACTGGAGCCTATTATACAGAGTGAAGTAAGCCAGAAAGAAAAACACCAATACAGTATACTAATGCATATATATGGAATTTAGAAAGATGGCAACAATAACCCTGTATATGAGACAGCAAAAGAGACACTGATGTATAGAACAGTCTTTTGGACTCTGTGGGAGAGGGAGAGGATGGGATGATTTGGGAGAATGGCATTGAAACATGTATAATATCGTAAATGAAACGAGTCGCCAGTCCAGGTTCGATGCACGATACTGGATGCTTGGGGCTGGTACACTGGGATGACCCAGAGGGATGGTATGGGGAGGGAGGAGGGAGGAGGGTTCAGGATGAGGAACACGTGTATACCTGTGGTAGATTCATGTTGATATATGGCAAAACCAATACAATATTGTAAAGTTAAAAAATAAAAAAGAAAATACAGTCTGTCACTGTTTCCATTGTTTCCCCATCTATTTGCCATGAAGTGATTGGACCAGATGCCATGATCTTCGTTTTTTGAATGTTGAGTTTTAAACCAGCTTTTTCACTCCACTTTGTTCAAGAGGCTCTTTCGTTCCTCATCGCTTTCTGCCATAAGGGTGGTGTCATCTGCATATCCGAGGTTATTGATTTTTCTCCCAGCAATCTTGATTCCGTATCAGTTCAGTTCAGTTCAGTCGCTCAGTCATGTCCGACTCTGCGACCGTATATACATGTGTTAATACACGATATTTGTTTTTCTCCTTCTGACTTACTTCACTCTGTATGCCAGGCTCTAGGTTCATCCACCTCAGTTCCTCCGCTATACTGTAAATCTTCTTTAGATGACTTATAATACCTAACAAAACATAAATGCTTTGTAAATAGTTGTAAATGCAGTGTTAGTGCTGTGTAAATAGTTGTCTGCAAGGCACATTGAAGTTTTGCTTTGGGGAACTTTCTGGAATTTTTTTCTTTAGTGTTTTAAATCTATGATTGGTTGGATTCAGGATGCAGAACCCCCATATATGGATAGCTGACAGTATTCATTTGGTTTTTGTTTGTGTCTGAGAACTTTCTCATTTGAATATACTCCTAGGGGAGAAGACAACTCTTTTGCTCGCCACACAATGGGCGTAAACTGGCAGATTGTTTCTTCCCTGAAGCAGAATTCCACTTTAGGTTTATGGCAGAGGCTTTCTGAAGCTTCAAAACAGTCAATCCCTTAAATTCTACAAAAATCAGTCGTCATAGGTGGTGGCAACTTCAGAGACCACACCCCCATGATAACCAGTTCTTCTGAGTGTCCTCTGTGGCATCCATTCCATTATATGCACTTTAAAAGACATACAATATATGGTTTCAAATTGTAATGAATAGGATTACCTATGCTTTGTATGGAGAAGGCAGTGGATCCCCACTCCAGTACTCTTGCCTGGAAAATCCCATGGATGGAGGAGCCTGGTAGGCTGCAGTCCTTGGGGTCACTAAGAGTCGGACAGGACTGAGCGACTTCACTTTCAATTTTCACTTTCATGCATTGGAGAAGGAAATGGCAACCCACTCTACTGTTCTTCCTGGAGAATCCCAGAGACGGTGGAGCCTGGTGGGCTGCTGTCTACGGGGTCGCACAGAGTTGGACACGACTGAAGCGACTTAGCAGCAGCAGCATGCTTTGTATATTTAATGAAGACACCATGGTTAGGAGGCAACTGTTTCCAATAATAATCCAATCCTTTGAGATTGAAGCTCAGAACTCTTGATAACATTGGAGAGTCATTTTTCCTTGCTTCCTGGACTTGGGTGCCTATTTCTTTTCCCAGTTTATGACTTCCTGGGTGGCTCAGGTGGTAAAGAATCCACCTATAATGCAGAAGATGTGGGTTCAATCCCTGTGTTGGGAAGATCCCCTGGAGAAGGAAATGGCAACCCACCCCAGTATTCTTGCCTGGAGAATTCAATGAACAGAGGAGCCTGGTGGTCTACAGTGCATGGGGTTTACAAAGAGACATGACAGAGCAACTAATACTTTGACTTTCTTTCACTTTACTATATGTTTTCTTTATGGAGAAAACAAAAGCTATGGAAACAGAAGAATGAAAGCTTCTGCAGAGACAATTGGTCTTTTTAGGAACAGTTTGCAAATGGCATGCTGAGGCCTAGTCCACAGACTAGACAAGATAAATGCCAAGAGGCTTGCATTGTTACACAGTCTCAAATACGACAGTTAATACTATAAGTTAGAATGTCCAATCAAGTTGATTTATAGGTAAGTTAAGAACAGGAAGGATTATTTTTCTAGAATTGTTTATAGCTTGTGGGTGGCTGAGATGTCCATACAAATCCTTTCCAACCTGGGATTCTGAAAGTGGTTCCATTCCTTGATCTGTTAGTGCCACCTATGGTTCCAAATCAGAAGTGTTAGGTTAAAGTATAAAACCTATGTATTATGAACACTAATCTGATTTTAAATTAGAGTATTTATTATTCTATTATATTTTGCCCTCTGGGTTTCACTAAATGAATAGAATATCTTTCTGGAGGGCAAATCTCCCAATATTCATTAGGAGATTTTAAAATGTTTATACTCTTTAATCCAGTTTAGACTCTTTAAACCAGTCAATCCTAAAGGAAATCAACCCTGAATATTGGAAAGACTGATGCTGAAAGTGAAGCTCCAATACTTTTGGCTACCTGAAGAGCTAGCTCATTGGAAAAGACCCTGATGCTGGGAAAGATTGAAGGCAGGAGGAGAAGGGGACAACAGAGGATGAGATGGTTAGATAGCATCACTGACTCAGTGGAATGAATCTGAGCAAACTCTGGGAAATAGTGGAAGAGAGGAGCCTGGCATCCTGAAGTCCATGGGGTCACAAAGAGTGAGACATGACTTAGTGACTGAACAACAACAAAACCAGTAATCCATGTTTAAGAAATGATGAGACACAAAGACACATGTATAAGAATATTTAGTGCAGTATTAAAGTAACTAAATGTTCAAATGATTATAAGTCATATATGAGATGGTATATGATGCAGCCATTTTAAAATATCAAAAAAAAGAGGAAATTACCTTTAGTTGTAATTTCTATCATTTGTATCCTTTTAGAAAGATTTCAAGTCTTTCAGAAACTGTCAGAACCCTAAAGAGATAATATAACTGCAGTATGCAATAGCATGCCAAAAACAAAATCGATAACCCACAAAACTAAGAAGCTATGTGCCTAAAAAATAGAACTTATAAATGTGCTAATTGTTTTCTTCTTTTTCTGCACCAATCAAGATAAATAAGACAAAATCAGTACTTTGCAGAGAAAACAGAAGTGGATAACTTCTTTCCACGTGGAAACTCTTTCTTCTTTCTAAAATAAAAAATGCACACTTCCGTGGGCCTCCATCCTGGTCTGCATTTCTCTATCATAGAGGAAACTAATCTCTTTACCTCTGCTTTGGCATCTACCCCTGTTACCTGCTCACCAGCTTTATACCATCCATTATCCTTCTCTTCTGTATTTCCAATCAGTGGGATGTATCCCACCAGTTTTAAAGTACAGTCATGTGTGATGTCCAAACTAATAATAAGAATTCCTCGCTCAAACCCACATCCTCTACCTCCTCACTTCTGGCAAAATATCATCCTATCTCTGTCTCTCACTTCACAGTCAAGCCTCTTAATTTATATATTTGTTATTACAATTTTCATACCTCCTGCTCAGTCTTAAACTCACTCCAGTCTGGTCTGTGCCCCCATCACTCTATTAAAACAGCTCCCTATAAAATCACTAGAGACCTCCGGATTGCTAAACATGGACTTTTTCCATTGTTCATAGTAGTGTCTCAACAGTAGTCAACACCCTTGACCAACGCTTCCTTCCTGAAACTCTCATGACTCATGGTTCCCCCACCCCCACCTTCTCTAGGCACTTTGTTTCTTTCGCTGCTCATCCTCCTCTTCCTGACCATTCAATATCATAGCTCAGTCTTGGACTCTCTTCTCACTCTTTAATATCTTCCTAGGAAATTCCCTATAGCTATAATTTATATTACCACCTATATACGGATGATTCACAAACCCTAATTTCTGGCCCAGTACTTTCTCTGAGCTCCAAGGACACATGTAAAAAATATGTATTTCTTCACTTCTTAGAGATCTCGAAGGTAGGTACCTCAATCTCTATTTAAGCAAAACCTAACTCATGAGTTTTCCTTCCAAACTTATTCTTCCATTGTCTTCTTTCAGTTCTATAAATGGCCCACCACCAACCTTGCTGCACACAGCAAATGCTGAAAGTCGTCTTTGATGTTTCCCTCTCCTTCATTATGCACATTTAATCCATCTTCAAGCTCTGTGGCTTCTACTTCCTACTTCTTAAATCCATCATCTCTCTATCTCCACCATCATGTCAATCCAGGTCACCATTATCTCTTGTCTGTGTTACTACATTACAGTCCTATTAGTTTTAATAGTGTTAGTTCTTTTTACTTAACCTGTACACCATTGGTTTAATTTTTGTCTAAATTCACTAGCCAGGACCTCCATGCATTTTTAAACAAGCGTGATGGTAAGAGAGGACATCTTTGCCTTTTTCTTCATCTTAGGGGAAAAGCATCCAGTTTCTTACCATTAAGTATGGTTTTGTGTGTGTGTTAGTTGCTCAGTTGTGTCCAACTCTTTGTGACCCCATGGACTACAGCCCACCAGCCTCCTCTGTCCATGGAATTCTTCAGGCAAGAATACTGGCATGGGAAAACCCCTTCTCCAGGGGGATCTTCCGGACCCAAAAATCGAACCCAGGTCTCCTGCTTTGCAGAGGGATTCTTTACCATCTGAGCCACCAGGGAATCCCAAGTATGGTATTAGTTCTAGGTTTTTTGGTAGATGTTCTTCGCCAAGCAGAGAAATTTCTCCACTACTCTTAGATTGCTGAGAGTTTTTATTATGAAAGGTGTTCAGTCAGTCAGTTCAATCACTCAGTTGTGCCCAACTCTTTGTGACCCCATGGACTGCAGCATGCCAGGCTTCCCTGTCCATCACCAGCTCCTGGAGTTTGCTCAAACTCATGTCCATAGAGTTGGTGATGTCATCCAACCATTTCATCCTATGTCATCCCCTTCACTTCCCACCTTCAATCTTTCCTAGCATCAGGGTCTTTTCCAATGAGTCAGTTCTTCACATTAGATGGCTAAAGTATTGGAGTTTCAGCTTCAGCATCAGTCCTTCCAATGAATATTCAGGACTGATATCCTTTAGGATGGACTGGTTGGATCTCCTTGCAGTCCAAAGGACTCTCAGGAGTCTTCTCCAACACCACAGTTCAAAAGCATCAATTCTTCGGCGCTCAGCTTTCTTTATAGTCCAACTCTCACATCCATACATGACTACTGGAAAAACCAGATTTTGCCAATTGCCTTTACTCAGCTGACATGATCATACGATTTTTTTTCTCTAACCCACTGATGGGTGGATATCATTAATTTTCAAATGTTGAACAAACCTTCCATAACTGAAATAAACCTTACTTGATTGTGATGTATAATTCTTATTAAAGACTGTCGGATTTTATTTACTAATACCTTTTTGAGGAATTTTTGCATGTGTGTTCATGAAAGATATTAGTTTGCAATTTTCCTTTCTTATGTCTTGGTCTAGTTTTGGTATTCGACAATTGCTAACTTCATAGAGTGAGTCAGGATGTGTTCCCTAAGCTTCTGTTTTCTGGAAAAGATTATACACAACTAGTATTGTTTATTGTTTTAATGTCTGGCAGAAATCACCTGTAAAAGCATCTGCTGCTGCTGCTGCTAAGTCGCTTCAGTTGTGTCTGACTCTGTGTGACCCCATAGATGGCAGCCCACCAGGCTCCCCCATCCCTGGGATTCTCCAGGCAAGAGCACTGGGGTGGCTTGCCATTTCCTTCTCCAATGCATGAAAGTGAAAAGTGAAAGTGAAGTCGCTCAGTCGTGTCCGACTCTGTGTGACCCCATGGACTGCAGCCCACCAGGCTCCTCCATTCATGGGATTTTCCAGGCAAGAGTACTGGAGTCGGGTGCCATTGCTTTCTCCAGTAAAAGCATCTAGGCATGTCTTTTCTTTTTTGGAAGGTTATTAATTATTGATTTGATATCTTAAAATATCGGCCAGTTTATATTATCTATTTCTCCTTGTGTGAGTTTTAATAATTTGTATATTGCAAGGAATCGGTCTATGTCATCAAAGACACCAAATTTGTAATTATAGAGTTGTTTGTGGTATTCCTCTTTTACCTTTTCTCCTGTCAGTGGGATAAGCAGTGATGCCCTCTCTTTCAATATTATCCGTTTAAGTTTTTTCCCTTTATTAGTCTGTATTATGGGTTGAATTGTGCCCCATCCCAAACTTCACATGCTGAGTCCTGCACTGTGTGCTCAGACGCTTCAGTCATAGCCAGCTCTTTGTGACCTTATGGACTGTAGCCCTCCAGGCTCCTCTATGAGGTTCTCCAGGCAAGAGTACTGGAGTGGGTTGCTGTGCCCTCCTCCAGGGATCTTCCTAACCCAGGGATCAAACCCATGGCTCTTAGGTCTCCTGCACTGCCAGGCGGGTTCTTTACCACTAGCACCACCTAAGAAGCCCACCTTCAGTCCTAACTCCTAGTAATTTCTGATACCTAGAAATATGACCTCTTAAATAGAGTCATGGCAGATGTAACTAGTTATAATTAGGTAATACCAGAATAGAGTGGACCTCTATCTCATGTCCGGTGTCCTTATAAAGAGAACACCACGTGAAAATACAGACACGTATAAGGAGGGCTGTGTGAAGACACCAGGGAACTGTGTACAAGCCAAGGAGCAACTTAGGCCTCCAGAAGACAGAAGAGAGGCATGAAACAGACGCCCCTTCACACCCTCAAAAGAAACCAACCCTCTCCACGGCTTGATTTTGGAGTTCTAGGCTCCAGAACTCTGAGACAACGCATTTCTGTTGTTTACACCATTCAATTTGTGGTAATTTATTTCAGTAGCCTTAGAAAATTAAAATACTGAGCTCTGGGAATGTATGAGCTGGAGGTTTCGGAAGCTTTAAACTTCTCTAGAGTTCTTGTTTTTGTATCCCCCTTAAATACAGTCTGTATTTTTAAGTTCTTTTTAACTATAATCCACTGTGACTAGCCTGGAAGCCTGTTCATGTGGTGCTAAGGTATGGGGGAGGGAAAGCATTCTATAATCTTATAATTAAATAGCAGTCTTTTAGTGGAACCATGTCCCTGAGCTGTGACTCACAGCTGTTTCTTAGCTCCTAAACCCTTCAGTTCAGTTCAGTTCAGTCACACAGTTGTGTTCGACTCTTTGTGATCCCATGGACTGCAGCACGCCAGGCCTCCCTGTCCATCACCAACTCCAAGAGTTTACTCAAACTCATGTCTGTTGAGTTGGTGGTGCCATCCAACCATCTCATCCTCTGTCATCCCATTCTCCTCCCACCTTCAATCTTTCCCACCATCAGGGTCTTTGAAAATGAATCAGTTCTTTGCATCAGGTGGCCAAAGTATTGGAGTTTCAGCTTCAACATGAGTCCTTCCAATGAATATTCAGGACTAATATCCTTTAGGATGGACTGGTTGGATCTCCTTGCAGTCCAAGGGACTCTCAAGAGTCTTCTCCAACACCACAGTTCAAAAGCATCAATTCTTCTGTGCTCAGATTTCTTTATAGTCCAACTCTCACATCTATACATGACTACTAGAAAAACCATGGCTTTGACTAGATGGACCTTTGTTGGCAAAGTAATGTCTCTGTTTTTTAATATGCTGTCTAGGTTGGTCATAACTTTTCTTCCAAGGAGCAAGCATCTTTTAATTTCACAGCTGCAGTCACCATCCGCACTGATTTTGGAGCCCCAAAAAATAAAGTCAACCACTGTTTCCCCATCTATTTGCCATGAAGTGATGGGACCGGATGCCATGATCTCGTTTTCTGAATGTTGAGCTTTAAGCCAACTTTTTAACTCTCCTCTTTCACTTTCATCAAGAGGCTCTTTAGTTCTTCACTTTCTGCCATAAGGGTGGTGTCATCTGCATATCGGAGGTTATTGATACTCCCGGCAATCTTGACTCCAGCTTGTGCTTCATCCAGCCCAACATTTCTCATGATGTACTCTGCATATAAGTTAAATAAGCAGGGTGAAAATAGACAGCCTTGATGTACTCCTTTCCCAATTTGGAACCACTCTGTGTAGTTCCATGTCCAGTTCTAACTGTTGCTTCTTGACTTGCATACAGATTTCTCAGGAGGCAGGTCAGATTGTCTGGTATTCCTATCTCTTGAAGAATTGTCCACAGTCTGTTGTGATCTGCACAAAGGCTTTGGCATAGTCAATAAAGCAGAAATAGATGTTTTTCTGGAACTCTCTCACTTTTTTGATGATCCAGTGGATATTGGCAATTTGATCTCTAGTTCCTCTGCCTTTTCTAAATTCAGCTTGAACATCCAGAAGTTCACAGTTCACATACTGTTGAAACCTGGCTTGGAGAATTTTGAGCATTACTTTGCTAGCATGTGAGATGAGTGCAATTGTGCAGTAGTTCGAGCATTCTTTGGCACTGCCTTTCTTTGGGATTGGAATGAAAATGGACCTTTTCCAGTCCTGTGGCCACTGATGAGTTTTCCAAATTTGCTGGCATATTGAGTGCAGCACTTTTAAATAGCTCAACTGGAATTCCATCACCTTCACTAGCTTTGTTTGTAATGATGCTTCCTAAGGTCCACTTGACTTCGCATTCCAGGATGTCTGGCTCTAGGTGAGTGATCACACCATCATGAGTATCTGGGTCATGAAGATCTTTTTTGTATAGTTCTTCTCTTCTTAATATCTTCTGCTTCTGTTAGGTCCAGACCATTTCTGTCCTTTATTGCACCCATCTTTGCATGAAATGTTCCCTTGGTATCTGTAATTTTCTTGAAGAGATCTCTAGTCTTTCCTATTCTATTGTTTTCCTCTATTTCTTTGCACTGATCGCTGAGGAAGGCTTTCTTATCTCTCCTTGCTATTCTTTGGAACTCTGCATTCAAATGGGTATATCTTTCCTTTTCTCCTTTGCCTTTTGCTTCTCTTCTTTTTACTGCTATTTGTAAGGCCTCCTCAGACAGCCATTTTGCCTTTTTGCATTTCTTTTTCCTGGGGATGGTCTTGATCACTACCTCTCGTACAATATCATGAACCTTCATCCATAGTTCTTCAGGCACTCTGTCTATCAGATCTAACCCCTTGAATTATTTGTCACTTCCACTTTATAATCATAAGGTATTTGATTTAGGTCATACCTAAATGGTCTAGTGGTTTTCCCTACTTTCTTCAATATCAGTCTGAATTTGGCAATAAGGAATTCATGATCTGAGCCACAATCAGCTCCTAGTCTTGTTTTTGCTGACTGTATAGCTTCTCCATCTTTGGCTGCAAAGAACATAATCTGGTTTTGTGTCGACCATCTGGTGATATCCATGTGTAGAGTCTTCTCTTGTGTTGTTGGAAGAGGGTGTTTGCTATGACCAATGCGTTCTCTTGGCAAAACTCTGTTAGCCTTTGCCCTACTTCATTCTTTACTCCAAGGCCAAATTTGCCTGTTATCCAGGTATTTCCTGACTTCCTACTTTTGCATTCCAGTCCCCTATAATGAAAAGGACATCTTTTTCAGGTGTTAGTTCTAGAAGGTCTTGTAGGTCTTCATAGAACTGCTCAACTTCAGCTTCTTCAGCATTACTGGTAGGGGCATAGGCTTGAATTAACATGATATTGAACAGTTTGCCTTGAAAATGAACAGATATCATTCTGTCGTTTTTGAGATTGCATCCAAGTACTGTATTTCAGACTCTTTTGTTGACTACGATGGCTATTCCATTTCTTCTAAAGGATTCTGGCCCACCGTAGTAGATATAATGGTCATCTGAGTTAAATTCACCATTTCCAGTCCAGTTTAGTTCGCTGATTCCTAAAATGTCGATGTTCACTCTTGCCATCTCCCATTTGACCACTTCCAATTTGCCTTGATTCACGAACCTCATGTTCCAGGTTCCTATGCAATATGGATCTTTATAGCATCAGACTTTACTTCCATCACCAGTCACATCCACAACTGGGTATTATTATTATTTTGCTTTGGCTCTCTTTATTCTTTCTGCAGTTATTTCTCCACTGACCTCCAGTAGCATATTGGGCACCTACTGACCTGGGGAGTTCGTCTTTCAGTGTCCTGTCTTTTTGCCTTTTCATACTGTTTATGGGGTTCTCAAGGCAAGAATACTGAAGTGGTTTGCCATTCCCTTCTCCAGTGGACCACGTTTTGTCAGAACTCTCCACCATGACCTGTCCATCTTGGGTGGCCCTACATGGCACGGCTCAGTTTCACTGAGTTACACAAGGCTGTGTACCATGTGATCAGATTGGTTAGTTTTCTGCCATTGTGATTTCGGTCTGTCTGCCCTCTTATGGAGAAGGATCACAGGCTTATGGAAGTTTCCTGATGGGAGAGACTGACTGAGAGGGGAACTGGGTCTTGTTCTGATGGGTGGGTCCATGCTCAGTAAATATTTAATCCAATTTTCTGTTGATGGGTGGGGCTATGTTCCTTCCCTGTTATTTGACCTGAGGCCAAACTATGGTGGAGGTAATGAAGATAATGGTGGCCTCCTTCAAAAGGTCCCATGCAGGCACTGCTACTCAGCGACCCCAACCCTGCAGCGGGCCACCGCCAACCCACTCCTCTGACCCAGTCCACTGCTGACCCATACCTCCTCAGGAGACACTCAAACACAGTTCTGTCTCGGTCTGTGTGGGGTCTCCCTAACCCTAACCCAAACCTTAAGCCCTAACCCTAACCCTTAGGTAAGACAGAAAGGATGAAGGGAACTTGAGTTGGGTAAATGCCATTTGCAGTGGGTGAAGTAAGACTCTGGTAGCCTTTTCTCCTGGAAAGTAGGCCTTTGTAATGAACAGGTCTAAAAGTTTATTTCAGAATGATTACTTTGCTCCTCCCTTTGCCCCAGCTGTAAGGCAGAATTTTCTTAGTTCTTTACCAAGAGTTTCCTGGAGATAAAACCCATGTAAGTGTGGGGACCCCTCTAAGACTGAAAGTTTCTCATTCTCATGCTAGTTAATACTCACCTTCTAGCATTTTATCAAAATTACCATTCAGATAAGTGGATTTCAACTATGATTTTTTAAATTTGCTTGTACATGCAGATTTCAGGATGACAGTTTGCTTTGTAAGTTCTTTGATGGGTCCAAGAAAAGTCACTGACTTTCATTTCATTCAGTATTTTTCTTGTTGTAAGGAGAAGAGAAGAGCAACTATTTCCAAGCTCAGTGGTGTCCGATTCTTTGCAACCTCATGGACTACAGCATGCCAGACTTCCCTGTCCTTCACTATCTCCTGGAGTTTGCTCAAACTCATGTCAATGATGCCATCCAACCATTCAGTCAAAGCTAAAACCAGAAGGCAGTTTTTGTTTTTGTTTTTTTAATTGAAATATAGCTGATTTGCAATGTTGTGTTAGTTTCTGGCGCATAGCATAGTGATTCAGTTACGTGTATATACATAGAAATATATTCTGCCTAAATCTTAGCATACTTTAGAATTCATCTGAAGGGCTTGTCAAGCTGCAGATTTTGGACTCCACCCCGAGAGTACCTAATTCAGTAGGTCATGTTACCTGAGAACTTGTCTTTAAGAAGTTTCAGGTGATGTTAAAGTGACTGATCCAGGGACCAAATTTGAAAACCATTGTTTCCTTTCAGTATTGTCCTAACTGAAATGTAAATAATGTGTGTTTTGTTTTTTTTTAACTTTACACTATTGTATTGGTTTTGCCATATATCAACATGAATCCGCCACAGGTATACACGTGTTCCTCATCCGGAACCCTCCTCCCTCCTCCCTCCCCATACCATCCCTCTGGGTCATCCCAGTGTACCAGCCCCGAGCATCCAGTATCATGCATCGAACCTGGACTGGTGACTCGTTTCATATATGATATTATACATGTTTCAATGCCATTCTCCCAAATCGTCCCACCCTCTCCCTCTCCCACAGAGTCCAAAAGACTGTCCTATACATCAGTGTCTCTTTTGCTGTCTCGTATACAGGGTTATTGTTACCATCTTTCTAAATTCCATATATATGCATTAGTATACTGTATTGGTGTTTTTCTTTCTGGCTTACTTCACTCTGTATAATAGGCTCCAGTTTCATCCACCTCATTAGAACTGATTCAAATGTATTCTTTTTAATGGCTGAGTAGTACTCCATTGTGTATATGTACTACAGCTTTCTTATCCATTCATCTGCTGATGGACATCTAGGTTGCTTCCATGTCCTGGCTATTATAAACAGTGCTGCGATGAACATTGGGGTACATGTGTCTCTTTCAATTCTGGTTTCCTTGGTGTGTATGCCCAGCATTGGGATTGCTGGGTTGTATGGCAGTTCTATTTCCAGTTTTTTAAGGAATCTCCACACTGTTCTCCATAGTGGCTGTACTAGTTTGCATTCCCACCAACAGTGTAAGAGGGTTCCCTTTTCTCCACACCCTCTCCAGCATTTATTGCTTGTAGACTTTTGGATCGCAGCCATTCTGACTGGCATGAAATGGTACCTCATAGTGGTTTTGATTTGCATTTCTCTGATAATGAGTGAAGTTGAGCATCTTTTCATGTGTTTGTTAGCCATCTGTATGTCTTCTTAGGAGAAATGTCTATTTAGTTCTTTGGCCCATTTTTTGATTGGGTCATTTATTTTTCTGGAATTGAGCTGTAGGAGTTGCTTGCATATTTTTGAGATTAGTTGTTTGTCAGTTGCTTCATTTGCTATTATTTTCTCCCATTCTGAAGGCTGTCTTTTCACCTTGCTTATGTGTGTTTAAATAATAGGAAGATTTTAGATTGTGTAACAGGCAGTTCAAAAGGTAGCTTGTTTTTGTTTTTGTTTTTAATGAACGCAAGTAATCATATCAGTTGCTTTCACAATATCCTTATTTCAGATATGACGGAGGAGCCTGTAGGCTGCAGTCCATGGGGTCACTAAGAGTCGGACACAACTGAGCAACTTCACTTTCACTTTTCACTTCCATGCATTGGAGAGGGAAATGGCAACCCACTCCAGTGTTCTTGCCTGGAGAATCCCAGGGACGGGGGGAGCCTGGTGGGCTGCCGTCCATGGGGTCGCACAGAGTCGGACACGACTGAAGTGACTTAGCAGGATCAAGTTACAGAGTCAGCGAACTCTTAAGAACAGTATTAGAAGTATCACAATACCTTTGTGTTTAAAACTTTAAGAACTTGTTTTAAAACTATTTATATCCATTGATGTTCTCTCAGCTGAGTGCACTGTCATAAGGATAATGAACATCCTTCCAGCTCAGATTCTGTTCTTGCTTTTGTCCCATCAGATTGTCAGCTCCTCCATGAGAAGAGAGTTTGTCGTCTTTGCGGCATATAGAGCACCCAGCCACGTGCTTTTTGCTTTTGTAAGCATTCAATATACATTAGATTGAGAAACCTTGATTTTTAAAATCTGAGTATTAGAGAAACACTTGTTCCTTCTCTCATGTAATAATACACAATGGAAGGAAACCTCCACCTCCACCTCTGACCCATGCACACGTGTATACACACACACACACACACACGGACACTTTCAGCATTTCTTTTTCTTTTTACCCCGCATTCCCTCCTCTGCACAGGGGCTGTGTCTCGCTGACTGAATCCCCCAGGACCCCTTCCCTGTGGTCCTCACACTCCTCTCTCTGCATTCCCTATGATGAGCTCGTAAGGCAGGCCCAGTCTTGTTCCTCTGGGTTGTAGTCCTTGTCCACGCTGCTGCTTGGTTTCTTCTCCAGCCCCTCTGTGTGCCTCTTTCCCTTGAGTATACAGGACTCAGGGTCTAGATTTAGGGTGCGAGAGGGTTTTTTTTTAAATCTAAGTACCGTTGATTTACAGTGTTTCAGCTGTACAGCAAAGTGATTCAGTGATATGTGTGTGTGTATATATGTATATATATACCATATATATATATATATATATATATACACCTTTCTGAAATTCTTTCCATTGTAAACCTTTCTCAAATTCTTTTTGATATATGTTATTCTGCAATATTGAATACAGTTCCCTGTGCTATACAGTAGGATCTTGTTGCTTACCCATTTCATATATAATACTTTGCATCTGTTAATCCCTAGTTCCCAATCCATGTCATCCCCTGCCCCCCATTCCACTTTAGTAACCATAAATTTGTTTGCTATGTCTATGAGTCTGTTTCTCTTCTGTAAATTACTTCATTTGTATTATCTTTTTAGATGCCACATATAGGTGATATCATATGATATTTGTCTTTTCTCTTTCTGAATTAATTCACTCAGTATGACAATCTCTAGGTCTGTCCATGTTACTAAAAATGGCATTATTTCATTCTTTATGTCTGAGTTATATGCCATTGTGTGTGTATGTATGTGTGTATTTACATATACCATATCCTCTTTATGCATTTACCTATTGATGGACATTAGATTTATTTTTTTAAGCACAACATGTGCGTGCATGCTCAGTCACTTCAGTCGTGTCCAACTCTACATCTGACCCTATGGACTGTAGCCCACCAGGCTTCTCTGTCTATAGAGAGAGAAGCACAACATAACATCTATAATTTCTTCTGTACCATATATTTACATAATCATAATCAATTTATAGAATTTTTTTAAGTTTTAAATTTTTAAATGAATGGTTAATTCACCATATTGTTTCATTTTAATTTATAATTCATCAATATCACCATGTAATTCAGTTTTTGCTCTATATAGTTCAAGGCTATGTTATTAAATACTCACAAATTTATTTTTATATTTTCTTGGTTCAATGTTCTTTATCTCTATTAAAGCTTGTTATCTTACATTCTATTTTACTTCATTTTATATTAACATTTATATACCCTTTGGTCATTTGCCTGATATATTTTTCAATACTTTATTTTAAATAAATCTGAGGGTTTTTTTTCTTTTAATTTTAGTTGGGTCTCTTGTAACTGCATATATTCAACATGATAGACTGAATTTCAGTAAGTGAGTTTAATCCATTTACACTTGCTGTGATTACTATATATTTATATTCTCTTTGTATTTCCTTCATATATTTTCTGTTTATTTCATTTTTCTTTCTTTATTTTCCTGTTTTCTTGCCTCCTATTAAACTGATAAAATTATCTGCATTTTCTTATATCCCCTGCTTTCATGGAAGCTCTAGAATATATCCCTCTATCCTTCATAGTAGTACACTATATTTTTAAAATAACTTTTATTTCAAAATCTGAAGTTAATATATATCGTTGTAGTCCTCTCTGAAAAATATAGTGCTTTAATATTCTGTTATCAGAATATACACACACACCTGCACACACACTTTGTTATTGCTGGTTAGTCTTAGTTAGAGGATTACGTTTTCAGAACATTTATCAAGTTGTGTGTCTCCATATTTTCCTTACTGCTTTATGCACCTCCAGTTTTTTAAGCCACGTGTCTTCCTTCCAAGCTCACTTTTCTTGTTAAAATTCATCCTGTAATCACTTTTTCAATTAGAATCAGTAATAAATCCTCTAGAAATTTACATCTCTGAAAATGTCTTAAAAAATGTTTACTTTTGAATTATGGTTTACCTAATTGTAAGTTTCTAGGCCAATGTGTATTTTCTCTCAAAATATTGAACATATTATCCACTGTCTTTTGTCATCAGCTGTTTCTAATGAGAATACTGTTCCCTCCCCTCACTTTTTGTAGATTATATGGGATTTTTTCTTTGGGGGTTGAATTTTTATTCATACTTACTGTTTTTCAGTTTCATTATGCTATATCTGGGCTTCCTTGGTGGCTCAGTGGTGAAGAATCCGCCTGCAACCCAGGAGACCCAGGTTCCATCCTTGGGTCAGGAAGATCCCCCGGAGAAGGGAATGGCAACCCACTCCAGTATTCTTGCTTGGAGAATCCCATGGACAGAGGAGCCTGGTGGGGTTGCAGTCCATGGGGTTGCAAAGATTCAGACAAGACAGAGCATGCACGCATACATGCTATACCTAGCTATAGGTTTGTTTTTATTTCTTTTGTTTTTATTTGTTATTTTTCTCTTTTTTAGATCAAAGAATTCAAGCTTTTTTCAGTTCTGAAAAGTATCTGTCATTATCACAGTAAATATTATTTTCTCTCTTCACTTTTTTTGAAACATCCATCAGACATTTGTTGAAGTCTCTCAAACTCTTCACTATATATTTTAATTGTTCTTTCATATATTTTAATTTTTTTCTTTGTGCTTAATGTAGGTAAATTCCTCAGAAGTATCTTTCAACACACAACTTATCTTACTATAATCAGATTTTATCATTCTTATTGACTATATGCATATATACATATAAGATGAATATACATATGTAATATATTACTACATGTATAACATGTATTATATATAATATATGCAACATACACATAAAACAAAATTATATATGTATAATATTTATGTATATATTTATATGTATATATATGTGTGTGTGTATATGTATAATTTCTAAGATTTTCAGTTCACTCTTCTCTATATTTTCTTATTTAACTTCTAAATTTTTCATAGTTTCTTATTTTATTTGTGGATAGTATCTCTTCATGTCTCTTTGATAATCCTAAACATGTTTATCAAAAGTCTAGTTATTTGGGGAGGAATGAATTTATAATTTTGCCGTCTGTTTGACATTAGCTGCTTTGTTTGTTTTGTAATCTCGGTTTGTGAATTTTTTAAGTGAATTTATTCTCTCCCTCTATCTGTTTCTTCACCAGCTTATCATTAGCACCTCGGCAGATTTCAGTTGACTCCCCCTGCATCCAGACTCCCACCTGGGTGATGAAGTCGTCACTGCTGGAGTCCTGGGCTAGTTGTTTGAGTTCAATTCCTGGTGGGTTCCTGCTTATGAGACAGTGTCCCGCCAGTCCCCTGAGCAGGCCCAGCCTCACAGAGAGACTGATCCTGCCCCTGCCTTATGCACTGTGACTGGGCGATTGCCTGTGGCCTGCTCTTTGCACGGGTGACTCTAGGTGAGCTAGAGAAGGGCCCGTGGGATTTCCTCATAGCTCATTGGAAGGAGTGGTCTTGAAGAGTGGGCAATATAAACTGATCCCCCAACGTCACCTCTTACTTTACCAAGTCACCTCGGTGCTGGCACAGTGGAACCCTTTGCCTGCTCACTTCACAACTCTTGAAATTATGATCCTTAGGGGGCCAGAGCATATTCCTTCCTGGCTATCAGCCCTCATGCCCTGAGCCCTACTCGTACTGTCCCAGAGAGTAGGAGGGAGCTTTCCTGTGTCCTTCACTCTCTCATCTGAGATTATCTTAGGAGGCACTTTCCTCCAAACCCTCTCTACCTTCTCCCATCCAACCCCTAGAAATCCTTGATTCCACAGCAGGGTAATTTTTTTAATGATTTGACCTGATGCCATCTAGCTTTAAATTCTGACTAGTCTGCACTGTCCTTTGAAGTCTGACACAGGAGAATGGAAGTTTTTGGAATATTAAAGCTAAAATGGCTGGTACTTTTGGTGGTTGTTGTTGTTTAGTCACTAAATCGTGTTCAACTCTTTTGCGACCCCATGGACTGTAGCCTGCCAGGCTCCTCTGTCCATGTGATTTCCCCAACAAGAATACAGGAGTGGGTTGCCATTTCCTCCTCCATGGGATTTTCCCAACCCAGGGATTGAACCCATGTCTTCTGTGTCTCCTGCTTTGCAGGCATATTTTTTTACCTTTGAACCACCAGAGAAGCCCGAGGTACATACCTAACCAAACACTTTCTGGCTCAATATGTTCAAGGAAAACTCAAGAAAAATGAGTCAATGTTTGAATATTTAAAGAGCTTCCAAACTCTGAGAAACACAACTCTTAGGTCACTCAGAAACCCCTGGTGCTCACAGACTCTGTCCTTTACAAGACATGGGTCAGGTCTCCCAGAAATCCCACTTGCTGTGCATCCTGGATTAAGCAGAACTTCAACTAGGAACACTGATTCTCATGGGCTTATGACTTGGGCAACCAGTTTCAAGCTTGAAAATTCTTGAATCTCTAGGAAAGTTTATACCAGAAAGAGACAACCGCCAACATAGTTCTTTTTTTGGGGGGTGGGGGGGAACTGAACAGGGTCCAAGTGTTTGGAAAAAAATGAAAGGAACACACCAGCTTGGAATGATTACTGTACATGAAAGTTGCCTGAGAAAAGAAAGCAAAAAGCTGCCTCCGTCTGGAATCTGCTCCCAAACACTAGAAGCAACCCCAGAGTCTCAGGGCCACAGTTGCTGCTGGAGGCACATTCCTTTCCCTTACCAGACGGGAAACCCTGTAACAAGTAATGCCCCTTCTCTCTAAAGATGTACCTGAAGGCCACAGCTGCATATCCAGAATTCATTCTTAACGCTACACCAGATGGCATCTAAAAGGCTTTTTCACATATTGCTTCATCTCACATGATCCTAACAGGATCCCTGTCATCCTCATCTTAAGAGATGGAGAAACGGAGACAAAGAGATTGAATGACTTGGCCAAGATCACCAGGCTAAGATATTGTTGAGTCAGGACTTACCAGATCCTTCCAGGACAATAAATCTTCCTTTGCTTTAAAATGGATCAGCTGAGTGTGATGTATTTTCATGTGAAATCCCATGCAAGTAAACCATACATTCTATAATCGCTCAGACGGTCTGGATTCCAGAGACGCTCTAGGAAGGAAGACAAACACCACACAGAGTGGGTATCAACCCCAGTAAGAATAAACTAGTAGAGGGTGGAAGGGATCTGATATAATCAACCTACCACTAGTGCCTGGCTAGTATTCTTGAAGGATGGCGTCACGTTGAAGGTTCAGCACTGGTCCATGCTGTGGGCAGTCAGGTCAACATGCAGGGACAATAACTAGATCCAGTTTTGTGAGAGGGAGTCCTTGCTATCTGATACTTGAATAGTCTCAAAAGCTGTTATGGCCAGCTCATCTGAGGAGCTGTTGTGCAAGCACTGAGGTGGTTGGGAACAGAGGCAGTAGCGTCTACAGGATGAGTTGCCCATCTGGCCAGACAGAGTGGTTGTTTACTGCCTCCCCTTCAGTGGGTGCTCTCTAGGCATAACAGAAGACGAAAGGGTGCACACGGTTTGTGAGCTCTCCCGAAGATTTGTCCATATGCCTCTTCCTCAAACTCCTGAACAGCTATCTAAAGCACCTGCCACTGTTCAAAGGATCCACATATGTCCATACTTCAGATCGTTTCCCCTCCAGAGAATGACCCACTGGACAGATTTCCCTTCACTCAAGGTTACTGTTGAGTGTGGCTGTAGCATGGCAAAGTCCATTTTCAGTTAGCGCCGATATTCTGAGCTGACTCATCTGTGAACCAAACCTTATTTCCTGCTTTTCTCTCTATCAGTCATGAGGAATTCCCTTGATAGCATAAGTATAATTTCAGGGAGAGGCAACAGTGCAACGGAGACAGATGATGTGGAATTCTAGTCCTGTTCTGAGACTGATACCCCTTTTATGTGATTACTTGTGTGACCTCTGGACCTACTGAGATGTGATCTGAAGGTGCCATTCTAGCATTTGTGTGTCTTGCCCAGCTTGACCTCAAGACTCATCGAATCTGATCACATGTAGCTTGTGTTGTGAAACTCAGCCACATAGTCAGTTACTTGATATCCTGTGGTCAGGCACTCAGTCTCTTTAGGGCTTCCTTTTTTTCAAACATAAGTAGTTCTCCACCAGAAAGTCCTGCTGTTACAAGAATCCTGGAAAATCTGCAACATGCCTCTAATATTAGGCCTTTTGAGAGACTCCATCCACAAAGGACACCTCCAGTATCTTGGGCTCTGCCAGGCCACATAGGCTGAAAAGCAGAGCAGCTCGCACCATCCTCTATAGAGCTCCTTCTTCCTTCCCAGACCATGAGATCCCTAAAAACTTCATCTGTGTGACAGACCCCTGAATTTGTACCATGTATCTTTGCTGTCTGGTATGTGTTTCTCTTACTAAGGAATCCAGAGTATTTCCTGTACCCTGAGTCCAATTGGCAAGATGTTATCAGCATAGTGGACAAGTATAAATAAAGCTGCTGCAAACATTCTTGTACATGTGTTTTGCTGGACACATGCATTCTTCTTTCTTGGATGTACCTAGAATGTTCGGGTTCAGTAGACAAAATCCAACAGTTTTCCAAGGTGGATATATACGTTTACACTCCCATAATCAGTATATGAGCATTCCAGTTGCTTAATCTTAATTTTTATAATATATATAATATATATATAGTCTAATTTATCAGTTTTTTCTTTATCATTAGCCCTTTTCATATCCTGCTTAAGAAATTTTTGCCTACCTTCATATTCTCCTGTGTTTTGTCTTCATACTTTTCTTTTGTTTTTGAATGTTTATAGTTTTCGTAGATACTGCTGAATTTCTCTCGATTATTCTCATTTACATTTCTATCTTTAGTATTATGAGCTAGCTTATTTCCCCATATCATCCCCAACACCAGGTATTATTAAATTTTTCATGTTGGCAACGTGATATGAGATGATATTTTGTAGTTTTTAATACTTTTTTTATGAGTGAGGTTGAAAATACTGTATTTATTCATCTTTTATTTTCTTGAAAATCCTCTTCATATCCTTTGCTTATTTTTTTTAATTAGGGTATAATTGCTTTACAATGTGTGTTAGTCTCTGCAGGAATGGATTTGGCTTATTTGTAGAGACATGGATAGACTTTAAAATCTGCTTATTTTTTTAAATTGAAGTCTTCGTTTTTTCCATACTGATTTGTACAGATTCTTTATAAATTACAAAGTTAGCTCTTTAACAGTATTATAAGTGTTAAAATTTTCCTGGTTGATTGGTGCTCTTTTGGCTTACTTTATGAAATATTTTACAAAGTGATTACATATTTATGCAACTCAAATGTATTAACTTTTTCTCTGTATGTTTTTTAGGGCCTTTACTATACCTTTCCCCACTTTAATACTTTTAAAACTTGGTCATGTTTTCTGAGAGTGTATTATTGAATTTATTATGTTTAAATCATTGAGCCATATGCAATTTAATTTAATGTAAGATGATTGAAGTTATCTAATTTTATTTGGTCCTGTATCAGGGAGTATGCTCTGTAATGGACACCATGTGGATAAGGTACCTTAGCATCATTCTCTTAGTCAGGTTAAGCCCCAAAACATTAATTCCAAGAGAGACCACAAGCCTCCCATCTACCTTGAGATAGGTCCCATGGTTACTGTATTCTGAGTTTATATACATTTCTTTCTTTTTTTAAATTTTTTCCAAAGAATTGGCTCATCTTTTAAGTACCATTTTTTTCACGTCTCTTCAGGAACTGTTTTCATTCTCTTCACAGACAAAGAGAGAAAAAGAGGTGAAATCTATACATTATAATTGCTGATCTGAACTGTATGTGAAAAGATAGACTTAACAGAAGCCCTCCGAGTACCACACTTTTTTTCAGCCTGTCATGCTCTCTACTGGTCTTACTTATTTCTTTCCTTTTTCAACTTTCGATTGCTGGAGATATTTCGCTGAAGGAAAATCTAATTTTTCTGCCGTATTTCTGCTCTCTAGGTGGGGTGAGGATGAAGACGTTGAGATGATAGGAAGTGGCTTTTTTGCATCCTTTCTCTTGGTTGCCTACTGACACATTTGGTGGGTTACTCCATAGGCTAATGAAATTGTCCAGATTTTTTTTTTATTCATTCTTCCCTCATTTTGAATTTTAAAAGTAGATACCACATGTCAATTCTTACATAATTGTCTCTTTCTATTCATTATTAATACTTTAAGTTTATGGAATAAGTATGTACCCTTTTCTTTGTCTATATGTGATTAGAGGTTTGTCTATATGTGGTAAGAGCCCCTTACCTTATACCTAGTAGAAGGCAAAACTAGAAAGCATTTACAGAATGACATGAGAAAATATGATCTCAAAGTAGGGAAGATGTTCTAAATAAGACACAAAAAGCATAAACCACAGGAAAAAGCTCATGAATTTAACCACAATGAAATTAAGAGCTTCCGTTTAACACCACGAAGTAAGTGAAAATCTAAACTAAGAGCTAGAATTAAACTTGTAATACACACAGGAAATAAAGGATTAGGACTTAAAACATCCAAAAACAAGCGACAAAAATTATGACCAAACTGATTTTGAAATATGCACATTAAATAAAAAGGAATTTCACAGCTGAGGAAGCATAAATAGTACTAAACATGTGAAAAGATTTTCAATCTACTAATAATGAGGCAAATGGAAATTAAAATCGCAGCAAGATACAGTTTCACATCCACTTGAATGATAAAAGAAAGTCTCATAATAGCAAGCGTTATCATGGATGTAGAGTAAGGGAAACCCCTTAATCTGTTGCTTACAGGAATGTGGGGCTTCCCTAATGGCTCAGTGGTAAAGAATCTGACTTCCAAGGTAGGAGCCAGAGTTGGATCCCTGGGTCAGGAAGATCCCTAGAAAGGAGCCTGGTGGGCTACAGTCCATGGGGGTCATGAAAGAGTCGAACATGACTTAGTGATTAAAACAACAACAATAGGAATGTAAACTGCTACAACTTCGGGAAACATTTAAGTATTATTTAGGAATGTTGATCATGTACATCAACCAAGATTCCCCTCCAGGCAACATTTTCTAGAATAGCCCTTGTTCATGTGCATCAGAAGACACGCACAAGAATGTCCAAAACTACATTATGCCACTCTAATATTCATCAACAGAAGCATGGATAAGTCAGATATAGCAAAGTAACTCAGCAGAATATTAAATAGCAATGAAAAATAACTACAGCTACTTCAATGTGGATGAATGCCGAGTGCATGTATATGTAACAATCCAGTTCCAGTAGACAAAACTGAGCAGTGTTTCCTGTGAATATTTTTATGGGTGGTAGAATCTCCAGTGAAAATCCAGGAATCCTAAACTTATTTGCATACAGCTGAGAAAGATGTCATTTAAAGAGGGAAATTTTAATTTGGAGTTAAGTCCGTGAGAATGAAGGAGAGAATGAACTTCACTTTACTTCTTTCTCTTATTGTGGTTAGGAGTGATATTATACAGGTGGTAATTGTATGATTCCTTTTTTTATTTTCAGTAATTGCCAACCTGAAATCAAAAACTTACAGATTGATAGGAAGTACAAGGACAAAAGTTTTTAATGAGCAGTTTGAGTAAGAAATTGAATCACCCTCCAATACTTCAGTGTGTATTTCAACAAACAAGGAAATTCTAGCCACAGTACCAGGAAACCTAATCACAACACAGCCATCCAAATCAGGATGGCTAACTTGGGGTGGACACTGATGTTAACTTAGATGTTGATTACCTTTACCTAATCCTCACACTTCATTCAAGATTCACCAATTATCTCAATAATGTGTTTTATAACAAAAAAGACCCAGCATAAGTTGCATTTAATTTCCTCCAATCTGAAACATTTCCTTAACCTCTACATATTTATGACCTTGACAATTTTCAAGATGAGAGGCCAGCTATTTTGTAGAACATCCCTCAGTTTATATTTGTATGATGTTGCAGGGTTAGTAGATTTAAGTTATGCATCTTGGCAGGAATATCACAGGAGTGATGCTGTGTACTCACCATCCTACTAGGGTCCATCATTCTCATTTGTCCCATATTGATGTCATTCACCTCGAGGGCTCGAAGATACCACTGAACAAAATGGCCTGCAGGCTTCTCCACTGAAAAGTTAGTCTTTCTCATTGTCGTTAGTATTTGGTGGTAAATTGAAACTTTGTCAGTACACTATTTCTCATCAAATTTTCCACTTATTCATTTACTTATTTATATCTATTTGAACTCATGGTTGTCTATATCATTCAGTGAATTATCTGATTATTCAGTGGATAATCTGTTACTACACTGTTTATTTTGATCCTTCAGTTGTCCTAGATTTGAGTATCAGGAGCCTATTCAAGTTGACTAAACTTTTAGTACTTTCTGTATCTTTCTTTGATCTCTTCCTTGCTTTCTGGACAAAAAAAAAAAAAAAGGAAGTTTCAAGCTTATCTTATACCTTCCCTGTCCCATCTCTGGAATCTGCTATCTTTCCAAGGGGCCCTGGTTTTTTAGAGAGAAAAATGGCAATTAGAAGGCACCCATTGAGTGCTAGTTGTGCTCATTGCTATGGAGGTGTCTCTCCTCACTCTCAATCAGAGAGATGACAATATATTCACAGCTATATTTATTTCCATATCTAAGTATACTTTAAAAACATGAATTCACACAGATATCTCCAACTGTAGTTCCATACTGCAAATTATTCTCTTCTCATGTCTGTAACCCACTTCTCCAATAATGAAAAATATGGCTTTCACTTCCTTATATATTTTCTTATTTGAGTAATCCCTCTGTGTAATCAATCTTCTATCTCAATGCTGCTATCTCCTGCCCAGAAGAAGTACCCTCCTCTCTCAACTCAGCTCTGGCCCTTAACCAAAATGAACTTTAATGATTTCTAATCTTCCCAGGTGGCTCAGTAGTAAAGAATCCTCCTGCCAATGCAGGAGATGTGAGTTCAATCCCTGGGTCAGGAAGATCCCCGGGAGAAGGATATGGCAACCCACTCCAGTATTCTTACCTGGGAAATCCCATGGACATAGCAGCCTGGTGGGCTACAGTCCACGGGGTCACAGAGTCAGATACAACTTAGCAACCGAGCTTGCAAGCTTTACTAAACTTGGGACAGGTATCTTCTAGTTTATAGGTCCCTGACTAAAGGCCTCCCTTTCCTTAAAGCGTTTACTTTAGAAAATTTGTAGTTGCAAATTATTTCTCTGCCCCTTTAAAATGTATGCAAATATTCTCCCAGCCTGGTTCCAGTTTTATAATCCAGGGTTGTCCTTCTCAAGCACCAGGGAACCAGGTATTTGAAATGTAAACATCAAAGGAGATAGCACCCCTGTTTCCCAATATCTGTGAGAAGGTGGAAACCTGACTTGGATGCATGTCAACCAGCCAACCCAGGGGGCCTAATCACAGAGAAAAACATTTGCAAACTAAGCCACACAGCGTGCTTCAGGCACCCCATTGACCAACCTACCACACAGTAGTCCAGCTTTTCTCCACCAGTTCATTCCAGGCTTTAAAAACTTTCCCATGTATTACTTCAGAAGACCTGAATTCAGTCTCTTTCTCTCCCCTCTATTACCATAGTGGTGGGTTCGTTGGTACATCTTGTCCGACTCTTGTGACCCCATGGACTGTAGCCCACCAGGCTCCTCTGTCCATGGGATTTCCCAAGCAAGAATACTGGAACGGGTTGCCACTTCCTTCTCCAAGGGATTTTCCTGACCAGAAATCAAATCCTGGTCTCCTGCATTGCAGGCTAATTCTTTACTGACTAAGCTATGAGTTCTCGAATAAAGGCTTCCTTGACTGTTTAACTTTCCTCAGTGCAATTTTTGACACTCTTCATTTTAGCATCTTCTCCCAGAAGAACACTCTCTTTTCTGCTTGGGCTCTAATAGCCCACACCAGATCAATCCGTTTAGACACTCTGCTCACTGTGCTAGCTGCCCCCGCCCCCTGAAAGTCCACACCTCCACACCTCTCTCAGGCTCAGATTCCCAGCACCAGGTCACTCCCTTCACACTATGCAGGTTCTGACCCACCCCACCTTGACCGCACCCCCACCCCGCCAGGTCAGCCGCCTTCCTAGGCCCTGACTTCCCACCCTCCCACCATAGACGTCTACTTTTCTCTGCACGTATAATGATTTAAGGACTGAACTGTTTGAAAATGGAAAAGAAATAAAAAGAAGGTCGGGGAAAGAAAGGAGAAGATGAAGACTTCATTTTATTCCAGACATTCTCGCCCTGTCTATATATTAGAACTGCTTAGGAAGCTTTTAAAAATGTACTTGTCCCTAGAGATATATGGTTGCCCAAAAGCAGTCCTGGGCATTTTCTGCTTTTATTGAAAACCCCAGATGATATTATTGTGGAGTCTGGGTTCAGAACTGCACCATTAGGTACAAAGAAGGGGTAAATAGGGACACAGGTGGGTTTAGGGATCTGGAGAATGAAGTATATGAGAAAGCCCACCTGAAGCCTTCAATTTGTCCATTAGGTAGAAAGAGATGTCACCAGGTGAGAATGAGGGGATCAGAATTTTCAGGAGATGGGAAGTGGAGAATCTAGGAAACTATACTTATTCAGAGAGGGAGACAAAGTGTAATAAAGAACAAAGGACTGTGGACATAATGCTGAACTTAACAAAAACTGTAGCGAGAGTCCTACTGGGGTGGATTGTTCATCTTTAGAATATTGTGGAACACAGGAATGTGTGCATTCTGCAAGTCCACACTCACTTGGGTTTTAGTATAGCCCGCCAGTTTGGGAAAACACCTGGGAGTATCAGTAGACATTATAGCTCAAACAACTATAAAAATGATCTCCACTTAATGAAAAAATGTTCATGATATTCTTAGAGAATTTTGCTTAACAAGCTTACCAAGGTTGTGGGGGTGTATGTGTTATTAAGATTTTATTGTTTATTAATTATATCATTCTATACAATTTAAAGTAAACAGACTTTGAGAAAATACACTGGGAGATTTAAACAGATGATGGTAATATTGATGAAAACATTCAAATGTGTTACAAAAGATAGCAAGAGGCACCACTTCCACTATCGTCCCCCAAATTTGTAGATTTCATATAAGAATAAATATAGTTCATGGCATTCTTTATAAGTCTATGAACCACGGTGTGTGTGTGTTAGTCGCTGTGTCCAACTCTTTGTGACCTTAGGGACTGTGGCCTGCCAGGCTCCTCTGTCCATGGGATTCTCCAGGCAATAATACTAGAGTGGGTTGCCATGCCCTTCTCCAGAGGATCTTCCCGACCCAGGGACTGACCTGGTTCCCCCATACTGCAGGCAGATTCTTTACCATCTGAGCCAGCTGGGAAGCCCTTGAACCATGATACACCTGAACAATCTCAAAACTTCAAAGCAAAACAAAGCACTTCTACCAGCAGATGTAGCAGTTTCAGTTTCTTTAAAAAGCAACAGCAGAAGCTAATGCAACGTTGCAAAGCAATTTTCCTCCAATTTTAAAATGCAAACAAATTAACAAAAACTATACACACAACCCCCAAAGTTGTCATATTCCAGTGGTCCTGAATTTTTATATTCATATCAGAATAATTCAAGAAATAAAATGTGATTCACCGTTCACTCCCTATTTGAAATTATATGTTTCCATACATGATTATCTGGTAAAATTTCTCAAATATTAAATTTATATTTTTAAAATATATGGATAGAAGAAAGTATAATGGAAAACAAAGATTACATTTGGGTATGTTTGAATATGGTTCCTCCCCTTCTTTCTATATTCTGTATTTCTTAAGTTTGAAAACGAACTTCAATTATATTCATAATTTTAAAAACTAATGTTCTAGTTTTTAAAAAATAATGAAATTCATGATGATCCAATGTACATAAGTATTAGTTTGCTGGGACTGCCATAACAAATTTCTACAGATAAGATGAGTTAAAACTCAGAAATGTATTTGCTCACAGAGGCTTGAAGTCCAAGATCAGGGATTTGTCAGAGCTGGATTCTTTTAAGGCCTCTATCTCTGACTTGTAGATGGCTGTCTTCTCCCTATGTCTTCACAGGGTCATGTCGTGTGTGCGTGTGTGTGTGCGTGTGTGAGCATGTAACACCAATCTCTTCTTATAAGGACACCAGTCATATCTGGGTTAGGATCCACCCTATGACCTCATTTTAGCTTAATTAACTCTTTAAAGACCTTCTCTGTAAGTACAGTCACATTCTGAGATAAGGAGGGTTAGGGCTTCAACCTATGAACCTGGGGAAACAATTCAGCCTGTAACAGACATTTGCATTACTCTGAGCTTTCAGTGTTTTCCCAGTATTTTTTTTTTTTTTCTGTAGGTTTTTTTTTTTTTTCCCCACCTCGATTTCTTAACTCTGGGTGACTTGAAACTCTCTGGTGAACAGTTTCTCAGCAATGTTCAACTTTGTTGATTTTCTGTAATGTTAATCTTTTAATGGGGTTGCTAGGAGTAGGGCACGACTGAGCGACTTCACTTTACTTTTCACTTCCATGCATTGGAGAAGGAAATGGCAACCCACTCCAGTGTTCTTGCCTGGAGAATCCCAGGGACGGGGGAGCCTGGTGGGCTGCCGTCTATGGGGTCACACAGAGTCGGACACGACTGAAGTGACTTAGCAGCAGCAGCAGCAGCCGCAGCCACATATATTTATATACATTTAATATTTTACAAACCTAAAGAAATATGTTCGGAAGCAAAACTGAAACTGTTTGCATTTCTACTTCCTCACTCTGCTTCTGCACAGGGTCAGGGCTTCAGGAGACAAGTAAACTTCACAACTTAAAGCCTTATTTTTTAAAAAGGATTCTTACAACCACACATCTCCTACCCGTTAGAAGAAGAATAAGAAAGCAAAAATTTAAAATCAACCATGTAAAGTTTCTGATATAAGAGGAAGAAGTTTTCAGAAAAATCCTGGTAAGTTTCCCAATCATTACACTTTTATTTTTTTATGCTTATGAGGAAACTGCTATTTTTATAAACTCCAGCTGTAGTTTTTAATTAAAAAAACATGTGTTTGTACCTAAGCCATTACTTGTAAAACTATTGAAAGTAGAAATACGAGTGTTTTAATTCTATATTGGTATATTTAACTAAGACTATCTTTGTAAATGTTCTTCTAAAAAGAAATGGATCATTAAGTGTACTTAAGGTGGTGAGCGGGTTTCTGGTCATGTAGGGCAGTGGGGAAAAATGATACAGAAACAATGAAAAGACCTTTGGAAAGTTTAACATAAAAGATTGTAAAGGAATCTGTGGTCATGTGCAATTCTGCCTTCCAGAACTTAAGATGTTATTAGAAGTCCAACAGAATATTTAATCAAAGATAACATCCCCCAGAGGCTATTTTTTAGGTTAAGTGCTTCCTTCACATCCATCTCATACAGCAATTTAGTTTAAAAATTAAAATGAAAACTTAAACTTATGCTTAGGAAAATAAAACTAAGCTTGGCTTGTGTGTGGTTTCAGTTTGTCAGACCATCAAAAGACAGTGTGAGGTAGCCTTCCTGGGCAGCAGCTAGGATTCTGTATGGTCTCTCCCCCAATCAGCTCTCAGTCATGTGAAGCAGAACAACTCCTCAGGGCATGATATCTGGGATGCTACTGAGGACCTTAGTCTTCCCTGGTGGCTCAGTGGTAAAGAATCTACCTGTGATGCAGGAGACTTGGGTTCAATCCCTGGGTCAGGAAGATCCCTGGAGAAGGGAATGGCACCCACTCCAGTATTCTTGCCTGGAGAATTCCATGTTCAGAGGAGCCTGGTGGGCTACAGTCGATGGGGTCCCAAAGATAGGACACGACTGAGCAACTAACAACAACAGAGAATCCCTTGAGATGAGGGTGGGTGAGCCCCAGTTCTCATCCTGAAGAGCTCTGCTGATTTGGTACTTCTTAATCCTCAAGAGAGAAGACTGGAGGAGTCACTCGAGAATGGCATCCTGTAGCTCCTTTGTCAATGATTAGTTACTACTACTAATAAGATTTGTGTTCATGATTATTTCAAAACAGGAAGATGAGGGCCCCTAGGAAACCAAGAGTGTGTCAAGGCATTCTCAAAATTTGTTCACACCAGTCATTTTGACCTTTATGTATTTCCAACTATATATATATACACATGCATACATAGGGTCTTAAAATTGATGAACTATAAGCTACTTTAAAAGTATTACTGAATATAATAGGTTAAAATCATTATTTTTCCCCCACTCCTGTCATGTGGGAGAGAGGAGCTGAGAAACTTTTTAAATTATAATCAGTCCACGGATATTTTTAAAGAGTTTAGCATATTTGATTGAGACCAGGTATTGTTGATGTTTACATTTAACAGAAGAAAAGACTCCATACTTGAGCATTAAATGTCAATGACCTTATGTGAGAAAAGTATTTCTGTTTCCCTGGTATCTATAGGCAGAATCTGAACAAACAGATGAAACAGAAAACTGTCGCCTGTTAAATGGCACAAAGTTCCCTTTGCAGCATCCCTGATGTTAGACACCGCACCCAGGGAGCCACTGGCGGCTTAGAAGCCAAAGAGAGAACTATCAAAATAAGGGACAGATTACACAAGAAAATCAAGGAAATTCTTTCTTTTTTTTTAATTTATTTTTAATCGGAGGATAATTGCTTTACAATGTTGTGTTGGTTTCTGCCATGTAACAACGTGAATCGGCCATAAGTGTACATATATCCCCTCCATCCTGAGCTCCCACCCACCCCACCCATCCAGCCCATCCAGGTTGCCACAGAGCACTGGGCTGAGCTCCAGAGGGAAATTCTTGATGTGCTGCTTCATTTCCAGAATGTTGGGCCTTATTGGAATATTGTAGTCACTGGTTAAATCAAAAGAGAAAATTTGGAGTCTGTCCTCTGAGTCCTTAGGATATGCAGAGAGAGGGGAGATGGTTTAAATTACTGAAAGCAGACCTGGGCTAAGAGAAGGTATTGCATCAGACCCTAACAGAGTACGTCTGTGGAAAGAGGCAGGTGCCTCCTCTGGAGGTCAGCTTCCCCGAGCAGAGGCAGCAGGGGAAAATAGCAGACGTGCTGAGGTGCCAACCCTGAGGGCCCAGGAGAAAAAGGGACCCATGTGGGGGGAAGCCTGGTTTGGGAAATGGCCTCATTTGGGGACTGGGAGTGACACAGCAGAAAAGTTTTATGGGGTATTATGGAACTGGGGTACCTAGAAGGACTGGGGGAGAAAACACACTAACTTTCTTTTCCTTTTGATTAAACTTTTTTTTCTTCTTTTGTGACCAGATGATTGAAGCTAGAGTTAGGTCTGGCCTAACAGGCAGCAGAGTCAAGAAAGTTCCCCAGATTTCAGTCTGGGATTCAAGCCAAGTAAAATAAGTGCCCTAGTATAATGAGCAAAAATTCCTTGACCCAGATATTGCTAACTCAATGATTTTCAAAAATTCATTATTTTTAACTACTCTAAGAAAATATGTTATTCGTTCACCAAATTTTTGTCAAGAAGCTACCACATGCCAGGCACTGGAAAATAGTGAACAAAACACACAAAAACTCTTGACACAGAATAATGGATAGAACAGAAAACAAAAAAGGTAAATAAGTAAAAATACATGGAATGGAATACTGGATTGTGGTAAGTCCTATCTAGCTTTTTTTAAAAGCCAGATGAAGGAAAGGAGACATCAGGAGATGGGATTGTATTCAGTAGGCTACCAGAGCAGTGTCTCTGTAAGAAGGTGATGTTTGATAAAGACCTGAAGGAAGTGAAGAAGTGAGCCCTACTGGTGTCCAGGATATTCCAGGGAGAGGAAACAAGTGAAGTGCTGGAAGCAGGAGCAGATGCCACCTGTGAGGAGCAACAGAGAGCTGTACCAGATTTAGAGACAGAAAAACAAAGCTAAGATGTTATATCAGAGGGGGGAGCCTGGTGGGAGGCTATCTATGGGGTCGCACAGAGTCGGACACAACTGAAGTGACTTAGCAGTAGCAGCAGCAGCAATAGGGTGCCTGGTCATCCGAGGCCTGGGCTTCCCATGCGGCACAGTGGTAAAGAATCTACCTGCCAATGCAGGAAACCCAAGAGACATGGGTTCAATCCCTGGGTCAAGAAGATCCCTTACTCCAATATTCTAGCCTGGGAAATCGCATGGACAGAGGAGGCTGGTGGTCTACAGTCCGTGAGGCCACAAAGACTCAGACACGACTGAGCAACTGACACGCACACATAAAGTTCATAATAAGGAGCTCGGTGTTCACTGCAAGTCAAATGGGAAGCCACTGGAGGAACTGAACAGAATATTAGTATGTTATGTACGTTTGGAAAGGGTCACTCTAGCCGAGATTTTGAGATGTCCCCAAAGGGATCAATTACAGCAAGACTGAAACTCGTGAGAGAGCCACTGCTTAATTTAGGAGAGAGATGATGGGACCTGGACCAGGAATGGAGCGGGTAGCTGGTAATCAGATGCCTGTTTTGAAGATGCGACCTATAGCATTTGCTCCACACTGAATGTAGAATGTGGGAGAAGAGAAAGAGAAAGTATGCCTGCGACATATTTTGAATGTTTATTTAATTAAAAGTATTTACATACAGGAAGAGATGCCATGCAGAACTGCCATACAACCCAGCAATCCCACTGCTGGGCATACACACCAAGGAAACCAGAATTGAAAGAGACATGTGTACCCCAAAGTTCATCGCAGCACTGTTTACAATAGCCAGGACATGGAAGCAACCTAGATGTCCATCGGCAGACGAATGGATAAGAAAGTTGTAGTATATATACACAATGGAATATTACTCAGCTATTAAAAAGAATGCATTTGAATCAGTTCTAATGAGGTAGATGAAACTGGAGCCTATTATACAGAGTGAAGTAAGTCAGAAAGAAAAACACCAATACAGTATATTAACGCATATATATGGAATTTAGAAAGATGGTAATGATGACCCTATATGCGAGACAGCAAAAGAGACACAGATGTAAAGAACAGACTTTTGGACTCTGTGGGAGAAGGCGAGGGTGGGATGATTTGAGAGAATAGCATTGAAACATGTATATTATCATATGTGAAATAGATCATCAGTCCAAGTTTGATGCCTGAGACAGGGTGCTCTGGGCTGGTGCACTGGGATGACCCCAAGGGATGGGATGGGGAGGGAGGTGGGAGGGAGGTTCAGGATGGGGAAACATGTATACCCATGGCTGATTCATGTCAATGTATGGCAAAAAACACCACAATATTGTAAAGTAATTAGCCTCCTTAAAATAAATTAATTAATTTTTTTTAAAAAGAATGTGCTTTTAAATTTTCTACACTTGAAAAATTTTCTAGTAAAAAGTTAAGGGGAAAATCTATCCCACAAACAGTTTCTAGTAACAGTCCAATCAATTGCATTTTAATTTTGCCGTGATTTTTTAATGTAATAGATTCTCAACAAATATATCCCAGGTAAAGTTGGGCAATGACCAGGTCTTCTCTTCTCACACCTCTGCTTCCTCATAGATGCCTTCTGGGATGTAACTCCTGTAAATTCACAAGAAAATGCAGCTCATATAATAGTGGGAGATCAAAGAACCTCTTGGAGACCTATTTCAAGTTGCTGATATGAAAAGGAGGAGTTTTCAGATAAGCCCTGGTAAGTTCCTAAGAATTAGAGATATCTGTTTCATCAACTTTCTTTAAAAGCTATCTTTAAAAACTAATTCTAAAAACGAAAGCATAACTTTGGAAATGAATATACTTTGAAGTGTACATAAGCCATTTCTAACAAAATGATTCGAAAACTATTGAGAAATCTCATTGTTTTCATATACACATCGCCAGATGCCACTGTTTTAAAAAAAAAAAAGAAACCTTCCAGCAAGCAAGGTGCAGAATGTTTCTGATGGTGGAAGGCTCTGGAGATGAGGCTGGAAGACCTAAGTAAAATTTAGATCAAAGATCAGGAGTTCAAGCATACCAAACTGTTTAGAAAATTGTGACTACATGCAGCTATGCAAAATTCTGTCCGACGTAACTCAGTATGGTATCAAAAGTTTTTGTTGTTACTGTTGTTGTTTAGTCGCTAAGTCGTGTCCAACTCTTTTGCGACCCCACGGACTGTAACTCCCCAGGCTCCTCTGTCCATGGGATTTACCAGGCCAAGAATGCTGGAGTGGGTTGCCATTTCCTTCTCCAGAGGATCTTCCCAACCCAGGGATCAACCTGAATCTCCTGGATTTTTTACCATTGAGCCAGGGAAGCCCTATCAAAAGTTTACATCTGGTTAAAGATGAAAACCTCCAAAGTTTAATCAACATTTTACTCAAGGCATTCCTTTACAATTAGCTTATATAAAGACTCTGAGAAGAATTACATAATTTTAATGTAGTTAAACACAGTCCTAGAAAATGAAACTAGCTAGCTTTGTAGCTTCAGTCCGAAAAAACATCAAAGCAAAGCATATGCCTGCTGGGCTCAGCCAAGCCTGGGAGCATCCTTTCCTGGAGCCATGAGTACCTTCAGGCTGCTGAGGCCCAGTCTCCTAAAGGCGGGGGTGGGCACGGTTCTCACCGCTGAAGCTGCTAGTTTAATCCTTCCTGCTCACCACTCCCCAAGAGAAAAAATAAAAGACTTTAGGCAATGGATTCTGACAGTAAGTACTCATAAAGAGAACTCTGGGTTCAAAACTTTCCCAGAACAGAATAAAGAAGGTAGACTGTAATTCTTCTCCGCAGCTCCAGGAGCAGCTCCCCCTTGACCCACTTTAGACATGGATGTTTCAAGTGCATTTCTTTTGAAGAAGCAAAGCAAAAGCAAACAACAAACAAGACAACACCGGTTCTGGTCTGATTGCCCTATATGCACAATGAACAGTGAAACAGATTAGCTGAGAGAAGACATAATTTAATTATGAAATAGTTTTCCTGATCACAACTCCCCCCACCCCCTTTACTTACACTGTGTGGTCTTGCCAAACATAAAGCTCTCTCATGTTTAAAAAATATGCCAACACTCCAGAACGTAAACCTGATCAGGTAATGTTCATGAAAAGACTTTGTAAGCCTCAGAACAGTGAACTAGATTAAAGTTCTGTATAAACATTAACAAACCATCGCTGAAAAAAAGGTTGAAGACAGTGATGGGCCAAGGAGTTATATCAAAGCACTGTAAGACCTTTTTGCTCAAATTATTGTCACCTTGAATTAAGTACAATATATCACTCCAGACCAAATATGGATCAGTGATATAAGTTGCTCATATAATTGACAGAGTGCAAAATTCATGTGAAAGCATTACCAAATATACAGTAGCTTCAAATCAGTATGTATCTTCTCAGCTCCCATCATAAGAGTGGGCAGTTGAGAAATTTGTTGATGTTATAAAGGGTCTTCATTGTTGAATAATGGGGGAAGCTTTGAGATAATGCAAAGAATTAAAAAAAAAAACTGGCTTGGGAAGAACAGATGTCAGTCACTCTATTCCATCTCCCTGGATAGAATTCCTGGGAGAATTCAAACAATGAAGGAGAAAGCAAGAAAGAGCCTGTCTCCCTATTAGGTAACGAAAAAAAAAGATCACTCCCACCATCCCCACGTTACACACGCATATATACATGCCAGTGTGCGCATACACGGTTCTCCGGGCAAGTAATAGCCTGTAAGCAGGAAATCCTTCATGGGCTGTTTCTTGTAGCGTTCCGGGCCAGAGGCAAATCTTATATTCATTGGCTCAAACAGGAGAGAAAACCTAGAACTTTTCTTTACAGTCTTTGGGGGCGCCCAGAGGAGCTTACTGTGAGACACTGGCTAAGAGAAGATAGTGCCTCAGGCCTGGGCAGGGCAGGTCTGCGGAGAACGATAGGAGCATCTCCAGAGGAAGGTCTGTCTGGCTGGAACAGCCAGAGCAGTTAAAAGAGCAGAGGACAATGCAGAGACCCCCTGAGTCGAGCTCACCGAGGATCTAAAGTAGAAAACTCTGGAAACATGGTGAAGCAGGACAGCCAATGGAAAAGGCTTGTCCTTAGAAGACAGGCTTAGCATACAAGCCCAGCAGGGCCAGTCTTCCACTGAGTGAGTGACCCAGGTGAGTTAGAACTTTGTCTTCTCATTTGTTAAGTGAGAATAAACTTTGTTTGCAAGCATCTGGTAAGGATTAAATTGAATAGTGTAAGTTATTGATACATATCTGGCACTTAGTAGGCTCTTATTAGAATGAGATCATTCACAGACTATAAAATTCTTTTTAAGTTATACAAGTCAGTGGTTTTTGGTATATCCATAGAGTTGTGCACAATCAATTTTAGAACATTCTCATCACACCCTTAAAAATCCTGTACCCATCAGCAGTCAGTCACCATTTCCCCTATCCTCCAACCCTTGGAAACCACCAATCTACTCTCTGTCTCTATGGATTTGCCTATTTTGGACATTTCATATAAATGGAATCACACAACGTATGTTCATTTGTAAATGGCTCCTTTCGTTTTGCATAATGTTTTCGAGGTTCATCCATGTTACGTTATCATGATTTCATTTCTTTTTATTGTCAAATAAATTCCATTGTATGAATATACCACATTTTGTTTATTCAGTCATGAAGGCAATTTATTTTTGTGAAGCACTAAATGGATATTGCTTTGTTGATCTAAGATGGGTGTGTTTTACCAAGTTTGCCAAGACCTTCTTGAATTTAAATTACTATCTTTATCACTCCATTTCAGTCTTTGTTTAAAGTCCTTTATTCACTAATAGTCTATTTCAATCTCCTTCTCCTAAACATATAACCTTAGTTTTCTCAAACTCTATTGTTTACCCCTTTTCCAATACTCACCTGCACATTTAGATATGTTACAGGTACATCAGTTTATATGATTTCAAGGAGAAACAATATTTTTCCAATAGTTGGAAAACTAATTATCACACTGGAAACAAGGAAATGAACAACTGGATAGATAGTTGTTGGTTTTTTTTTTTTTAGTTCATTACTCATACCTAAGTTAAATATAAATTGAAAAAAAATTATACCCCAGAATGTTTCTTCAAACCATTTGAACGTTTTTTTTTATTTTTATTTGAGAAAATAAATATCATTCCTGAATACCAAATATGCATGAGTTATCTAAGAGCCAGAATATCTTTAAACATGGTTGGCTTCTACTAATCACTGTGAAACCACATCACAATACCTCTGAAGGATAGGTAAATACAGACTATTTGGATCAGCAAATTCTTTAGGGAACAATCATTCTATTTTCCAGCATTAACAATACTCTCAATATTTCCTCAAAACACTTGACTAAATAAACACAGACTGGCTTAGACAAAAACTTACAGTAAGCTTGATATCACTCTGAAGGAATAACTGGTATATTAGTGTGGAAATAACTATGATAAGAAATGCACACCCAATGTGGGATTTTAAATCAAGTGAATAGTATTTTAAGTTACCAAAAAGAGACATGGAACAAAGGGGAAGAAAAATTTTTTTTGGCTGCACCGTGCAGCTTTGGAGATCTTAGCTCCCTGACCAGGGATAGAACCCAGACCCCAAGCAGTGAAGGTGCAGAGTTCTAACCACCGGACCACCAGGGAGGTATTTTTTAAGAGACATCAGAGGTCTCTGCTTAAAGCTGAGTGAAGTGAAGTCGCTCAGTCGTGTCCTGACTCTTTGCGACCCCATGGACTGTCGCCTACCAGGCTCCTCAGTCCATGGAATTTTCCAGGCAAGAGTACTGGAGTGGGTTGCCATTTCCTTCTCCAGGGGATCTTCCCAACCCAGGAATCGAACCTGAGTCTCCCGCATTGCAGGCAGACGCTTTACCATCTGAGCCACCAGGGAAGCCTCTTGAGTAAATAAAGTGTACCTGTGTGCTCTGAGTTTAACCAATCTTTTTTTTTAAAAAAAAAAAAAAAAAAAACAATATGTGGAACAGTCTCTATTCCAACAACTGGGTATGTTGTCCAAACATACCTAGTCTCTGTGGGAAAATGGGGCATTTCCAGTGGACAGTTGGCAATGATTATCTATTGCTCATAGGATATAAGCCACTTCCTAAATGTGGTCGACTCTTCAAGGAGCCTCATGCGTCCAAAAGACTGAACACATGCATTGGATATAAATAGCCATGGGAAGATTAATTTTGTTCTTACAGTCTTAGAAAGATGGAAAGCGGCATTCAAATGAGTCATGGCACACAAGCACACAATTTATAAGTCCATCCACAAAGAAGAAATTAGTAAGAAATAGAGAGTTAATAGGAAATATCCATATGGTCTCCTATTATTTAAAAGATATTCATTGTGTGCAAAGGAGCAAGAGCTGCCTGGTAGGACATAATATCCATAATGTCATTTTATTTTGTTCTTTCAACTACTTGTATTAACTTTCCATCTGTCCACTCAATATATATAAAGCAGATTGACTCTACTGGCTCATCTTATAAGTTCTGAAATGATGCTTCTTGTAGCTATCATAAAAATATAAACATTGAGTGTCACATTTGACCCTTCCTAAGACAGTGAGACAGAGAAGACGATGGCACCCCACTCCAATACTCTTGACTGGAAAACCCCATGGACAGAGGAGCCTGGTAGGCTGCAGTCCATGGGGTCGCAAAGAGTCAGACATGATTGAGTGACTTCACTTTCATGCATTTGAGAAGGAAATGGCAACCCACTCCAGTGTTCTTGCCTGGAAAATCCCAGGGATGGCGAGCCTGGTGGGCTGCCGTCTATGGGGTCGCACAGAGTCAGGACACGACTGAAGCGACTTAGCAAGCAGCAGCAGCAGCAGCAAGATGGTGAGAACATATTAGGCAGTTATATATAGTTGGGTACATATAGTTTGGGTACCAGTTAAACTAAAACACTTTTTACTCACAGATGTGGTAGGGTAAAATTGTGATATTTGGCAGTCTCAGACTCTTGATATGGATATGCTGAGTATCATTATTTCTTTATTCCTAAACTTACCGGGTGAGATTACACCAGTTCCTGATTTCACTTTGACTGAGAGAGGGATCTGATGTGAAGACTCACCATGCCTTGAAGAGTATTGCTTCTGGTATGAGTTTGGATGAAGGCTTGACAGTTTCTTAAAAAGTTAAACACGCAGCTATTGATATTTGATCAAGCAATTCCTTGCCAGGGCTGTTTACCTAAGAGAAGTGAACATACATGTCTGCATAAGATTTGTGCAGAAATAGTCATAGCAGCTTTCTGCGTGACTGCCAAAAATGGAAATAGCTCAAATGTCTATTAAAAGAAAATTGGATAAACAAAATGTGGCATGTTAATAAAACAGAGTACTATTCAACAATAAAAAGAAAGAAGCTATGGAGGCAGGCAACATTTAGACCAATCTCAATGACATTATACTGAATAAAGAAGCCAGTCACAGAGGAATATATTCTATATGATTCTAGTATTTCAATTCTCAGATAAGGTTAAGCTAATCTGTGTGTGTGTGTGTGTGTGTGTGTGTGTGTCTGTGAGTGTGCCAAGTCACTTCAGTAGTGTCTGACTCTGTGACCTGTGGACTGTAGCCTGCCAGGCTCCTCTGTCCATGGGATTCTCCAGGCAAGAGAACTAGAGTGGGTTGCCATGCCCTCCTCCAGGGGATCTTCCTGACCCAGGGATCAAACCCATGTGTCTTATATCTTCTGCATTGGCAAGAGGGTTCTTTACCACTAGTGCCACCTAAGAATGGTTTCCTCTGGAGGGGGTTAGTAGTGACTGAGAAGGGATGGGGGTGACAGAAATGTTCTGTGTCTAGATTGGGGTGGTTTGTTAAAATTTTACATTTAATATATGTGCACTCCAGTTTTATCTCAGGGCAAATGGCAGCCCACTCCAGTATTCTTGCCTGGAGAATCCCATGGACGGAGGAGCCTGGTGGGCTACAGTCCACGGGGTCGCAAAGAGTCGGACACTGACTGAGCGACTTCACTCATTAAGTATAGCTGAAATAAGAGTAACTGAATGTAAAAAAGAGAGGGAGAACAGCAGAAAGTCAATCGCTCTGAAGCTGAGTGATGGATACAGTGTTCATTATGCTGTCCTGTTGACTTTGTATTTAAAATTTTCCAAAGAAATTGTGCTGTGAAACTCTAGTTCATGATGTGAGGAAACAGAAGCTATAGTTTGATGAGTGGGAGAACAAAATATTATGACACATGCTTCTGTTGGCAAATATTTTGCTGAGAGATTATAAAAGAGTGAGATTGTATACCAAAAATGTTAATAACTGTGAACAAGGGATAGAAGTCAGGTAGATCTTGTTTTTCTTTTTTTTTTCCTAGATGTTTCTGATTTTTTAATTAGACACATATTAGTCTTTTAATTAGAAAAATATACTATAAATATTACTGTCTTAAAAATACTAGGACTTCCCTGGTGGTCCAGTGGTTAAGAATCTACCTGCCAATGCAGGGAACACGGGTTTGATCCCTGGTCCAGGGACACTCCACATGCCGTGGGGTAACTAAGCCCCTGCACCGCCAACTACTGAGCCCACACTCTAGAGCCAGTGAGACACAGCTGCTAAGCCCTCGTGCCCTAGAGACCATGCTCTGCAACAAGGGAAGCCACACAGTGAGAAACCTGCACACCACGACTAAGAAAGCCCACGTGCCACAGCAAAGACTCAGCACAGCCAAGAACAAATGAATACATGTTTTTAAAAGTTTTTCGGTTCAGTTCAGTCGCTCAGTCATGTCCGACTCTTTGCGACCCCATGAATCACAGCATGCCAGGTCTCCCTGTCCATCATCAACTCCCGGAGTTCACTCAAACTCACGTCCATCGAGTCCGTGATGCCATCCAGCCATCTCATCCTCTGTCGTCCTTCTCCTGCCCCCAATCCCTTCCAGCATCAGAGTCTTTTCCAATGAGTCAACTCTTCACATGAAGTGGACAAAGTATTGGAGTTTCAGCTTTAGCATCAGTCCTTCCAATGAACACCCAGGACTGATCTCCTTTAGAATGGACTGGTTGGATCTCCTTGCAGTCCAAGGGACTCTCAAGAGTCTTCTCCAACACTACAGTTCAAAAGCATCAATTCTTCAGCACTCAGCTTTCTTCACAATCCAACTCTCACATCCATACATGACCACTGGAAAAACCATAGCTTTGACTAGATGGACCTTTGTTGGCAAAGTAATGTCTCTGCTTTTTCATATGCTATCTAGGTTGGTCATAACTTTCCTTCCAAGGAGTAAGTGTCTTTTAATTTCATGGCTACAGTCACCATCTGCAGTGATTTTGGAGCCCAGAAAAATGAAGTCTGACACTGTTTCCACTGTTTCCCCATCTATTTCCCATGAAGTGATGGGACCAGATGCCATGATCTTAGTTTTCTGAGTGTTGAGCTTTAAGCCAACTTTTTCACTCTCCTCTTTCACTTTCATCAAGAGGCTTTTTAGTTCCTCTTCACTTTCTGCCATAAGGGTGGTGTCATCTGCTTATCTGAGGTTATTGATATTTCTCCCGGCAATCTTGATTCCAGCTTGTGCTTCTTCCAGCCCAGCATTTCTCATGATGTACTCTGCATAGAAGTTAAATAAGCAGGGTGACAATATACAGCCTTGACATACTCCTTTTCCTATTTGGAACCAGTCTTGTTCCATGTCCAGTTCTAACTGTTGTTTCCTGACCTGCATATAGGTTTCTCAAGAGGCAGTCAGGTGGTCTGGTATTCCCATCTCTTTCAGAATTTTCCACAGTTTATTGTGATCCACACAATCAAAGGCTGTGGCATAGTCAATAAAGTAGAAATAGATGTTTTTCTGGAACTCTCTTGCTTAGTCCATGGAATTCTCCAGGCCAGAATACTAGAGTGGGTAACTGTTCCCCTCTCCAGGGGATCTTCCCAACCCAAGGATTGAACCCAGGTCTCCTGCACTGCAGGCTGATTCTTTACCAACTGAGCCACAAGGGAAGCCCTAAAAGTTTTTAAACAATAACAAAAAACACTCCCCGCCCCCAAATGACTCTCAGTCCTAATTACTCTGAATCAGTAACAACAAGGGTAATGTATTCCGGATGCTTGCAAAAATCCTGTCTCATGAGCTAAGAGGCTTCTTGGTATTGTAATACTTCCTTCATCTAAGAGAAAGAGGAACATGATCAAATGTAAAACTTTTGGAGGTTTTGTTCCTAAGAGAAATTTTATATAAAAACAAGAGCATGGAATTAAAGCATGAGCTATTCTATAGAGCATTTCTAGATCATGACCAATTTTTCTGTGCTTGCTCAATTATAATAATTTTATTAGTGCATAAGGACCCCAAATGAGTTAAAAGAGAAACCCTGATCAGATAGTATCCAGGGAGCTTAACTTTGAACACTCTTAAAGGGATCCTCAGTCTTTGAATTATTGAAATAATTTTTTAAAGATAACAAAATCTCACTCCAACAGAGTTTAAAAGAAGGCCTGGAAGGGAGAAGGAACTTCCCCCAATCTATAGCAAAGAATTCCTCTCAAATATAGATCATGACCACCAGTGAGACAGGTCACATCCCAGAATTATTCAGAGGCTGACTCCCAGCAGGAAAGCGCTGATGGTTGAAGAACCAGACTGAGATCTTAGAGCTCAGAAGAAGAGGAGGAGCTGGACAACATCAGAATTCACTGGCAGAGTCTACCCCCTCAGGTGGACAGACATAACTGGTTCCGTTTTCTACAGGACTGTTTGAGGAAACAGTTGGCCCAAGAAATTCATATGCAATAGCAGGACTGAACCAGCAGGGTGGGTGAAGTAAGGAGGAATCCAGGCAAACAGTACACGCAGATCTAGGTCATGCATTCTCAACTTACCTCCAAGGAGTAAAAACTGCTTCTTAGAAGCAAAAAAAAAAAAAAGAAAAAGAAAAAAAAATCAGGCCTTTCTTTAAAATAGACCTCATGTTTAGAGCAGTTTTCGGTTCATAGCAAAATTGAGAAGATACAGAGATTTCCCAACTACCCTCTGCCCTCACATATATATTAATACAACCTCCCCCACTATCAACATCCCTCACCAGGGTAGCACATTTGTTACAATTGATGAACTTACATTAACACATCATCACCCACACTCCGTAGTTCAGCTTATGGTTCAGTCTTGGTGTTGTATCTTCTATGGGTTTTGGCAAATATGTATGTAATGGCATATATCAACCATTATAGTGTCATATAGAATAATTTAGTTGTCATAAAAAATCCCCTATGCTCCACCAATTTATTCCTCACTCCTCCCAAACTCCTGGCAAACACTGATCTTTTTGCTGTCTCCAAAGTTTTGCCTTTTCCAGAATACAATATAATTGGAATCATATAGTATGTAGCCTGTTCAGATTAACTACTTTCACTAAGTAATATGCATTTAAGTTTCCTTCATATCTTTTTATTGCTTGACAGCTCACTTCTTTTCAGCACTGAATGAAGATTCTATTGTCTGGTTGTACCAGTTTATTTATCCATTCACCATACTAAAGGATATCTTGGTTGCTTCCAAGCTTCGGCATTTATAAACAAAGCTGCTATAAGCTTTTGTGTACAGGTGTTTGTGTAGACACAAGTTTTCAACTCCTCTGGGTAAATACCAAGGAATGTGATTGCTGGATCATATGGTAAGGGAAGGTTTAGTTTTGTAAGAGACCACCAAAGTGTCTTCCAAAGTGGCTGCACCATTTTGCATTCCCACTAGCAATAAACGAGAGTTCCTGTTGCTCTAACATCCTCACTAGCGTTTGGTGGTGTTAGCGGATTTCGGCCACTCTAATAGGTGTGTATTTCATTGTTTGAATTTGCAGTTCCCTGATGACCTTTGATGCCCTTGTTTATGTATAGGGCACAGATATACATACACTCATGCAGTATATCTGTAGTATTACAATTTCAAGGGCGAGGACAGCTAGATTGAAATCCTCCTCCTTAAGGGGGAAACAGCCTAATAAAGAATCGGAGAAGCACTGTCTGGGTAGTTAGAGAGGCAGCATGAGGAGAGAGACACAGGATAGATGAGAAGGATTGCTGAAGAACTGGAACCTGGCCTCACAGGGAATCTGAGCAATGAGACAAGCCAGGGGAATAAAACTGAGTATGGAGAGCAGAGCATCAGTTAATTTTTGCAAACTGTTTGTGTTAGGCAAGGTTCTCCAGAGAAGCAAAACCAGTAGCACATATTGGAAAGAAAGGAGGAGGAAGGCAAGAGGGGAGAGAGAGAGATTATTTAACAGTTTGTGCCTCAGTTTCTTCGGCTGTAAAATGGAAATAATAATAGCATCTACCTCAGAGGATTGTGGTGAAGAGGAAATAAGTGGTAGAAAGCACAACAGTGTCCAGTACACAGATTATGCCCAATAAATGCTTAAAAAACATATGAAGCCAGTCTGTGGAAGCCAAGAGCTAATTGAGTTCACATAATACATGTTAACACTTGCTATTATTATTATTATTTTTTTTTTTTTGCTTTTTAGAATTTTTATTTGTCTTTGGTTACACTGGGTCTTCATTGCTGTGCGCCTGTTCTCTAGTCACCATGAGCCAGGGCTACTCTCTCTAGTTGAGGCGCTCTGGCTTCCCATTGTGGTGGCGTCTCTTGTTGCGGAGCACAGGCTCTGGGGCACGCGGGCTTCAGCGGTTGCAGAACATGGGCTCAGTAGTCGCAGCTCATGGACTCTGCAGCATGGGCTCAGTAGTTTTAGCTCACGGGCTTAGTTGCTCTGCAGCGTGGGGAATCTTCCCAGACCAGGGGTCAAAACTGTGTCTCCTGCATTGACAGGTGGATTCTTTACCACTGAGCCTCCAAGGAAGCCGTGCCACTTGCTTTTAATTTTTAAAGGCTAACTATCTTTGCCACTCTCAGGCAGTTCTGTGCCTGTCACTGAGTCAGACGTTAGAAAAGATGAATCCAAGCAGGGTGGCCACTGGGGGCCCTACCCTACCCTGGTCCACCCTGCAGAACTAACCTGGAGGGCTTTGGGATTCATGTGAACATGAACGTGCTAAGTCACTTATTCACGTCCAGCTCTTTGCGACCCCATGGACTTTATCTGACCAGGCTCCTCTGTCCATGAGCTTCTCCAGGCAAGAATACTGGAGTGGGTTGCCATTTCCTCCTCCAAGGGGTCTTCTCCGCTCAGGGATCGAACCCATATCTCTTGTCTCCTGCTTTGTAGGTGGGTTCTTTACCACTAGTACCACCTGGGAAGTCCCTAGGGAGCTCCCAAAAGGCCCTGAAAGCCACTCCTTTCTTTGGGAAAACAGAGACAGATGGATAGAGCACCCAAGAAAACCAGTGAAATGCCAGCTTAAAGTCCTACTCAAGTTCTGGGCTCTTGGCAGCCCTCAAAAGTCTCAAGCAAAGAACAGATTTTAACCTTTGAATTCTAATCACACACACCAGAAAGGTGGATGAGTAATGGTTTACTGAAGGATTCCTTTCAGAGAGAGAAAAAAGTCACAGTAACTGCAGATCTCAAGAAATGAAACTGAAATCAAATCTGCAGACTTCCTTCTCCCCACCTTCCAGTTTCGGCACACCCATACTGAGAAATACTGCCATTTCTGAGCCAATTAGAGCTCAGACTGAAGGGAAAGCAGAGGAGAAAAGTGCATAAAAACCAAAAAAGTATTTTTCTGTAACCTAGCAGTAAGAAGAAAACACAGACATTTGAATGCCTCCTACACTGAAATACATGTTTTTCCTGTCATTTATGTAGAAGAACTTTGCAAGAAAAATCTGGGTGAGTACAATATCTATTGGGCTTATTAACAGTATTATTACTATCTATAGCATCATTTTATTGAGTAGGAAGGAATCTATCTCTCAATTAGAAAATTGAAATATATTCCAAAAAATAATATTTTAAGCCTAAATTTTTTTTAGCCTAGACTGTTCTCTGTTGTGACACTGTGTGCTTTATATTAATTGAAAAGGAGTCACCACACTCCATAAAAGATGCAGTTGAAAACTAAAGGCACTTTTCCTTTAGAGGTATTTTTATTGATTAACTCCCCCATGGCATTAGCAGCATCTTCAAAAAGAACATATAATGAAATTTTTAAAATGTACTTTCTACAAATCTACTCTAAGGAGTTGCCAGAAAATAAAACTCCCTGATAAATCCTCAGATATTAGTGTCAGATGATATGTATTATAAACAGACAGAGACAGAAATAGTGATAGAGTTGTAGACAGACTACAGGAAGACAGACTACTTGAAATTATAACAGCCTTCCTCTTTCCTGGTAAAAATCTTGGGTTTATGTCTGATTTTCTCCAAAATAAGGAACAAGGTAGTACCAGAGGGTGAGGGAAATACAGTTCTGATTAAAACCCTACTCTTCAGTTTCCTTTTCCTTTAGAAGAACGAACCAGCCCTAAAGTTAACCCTACAGCTGATAAATATATATGTGTTTGATCAATCAACTAACAATCAATTAACAAGTTCCTTTTTTAAATACTAGTTGCTAAAAAGCTCAGAACCAAATTTTGGGGACAGTTTTAGTAAAGTATATAGAATTGAAAAATTATTTTTGCAAGTTTCATCTGCATATGCAATGGGAAAATCATGTATTTCGGTGTAGGAAACATTCAAATCTCTGTGTTTTCTTCTTCCTACTTACTATATTAGAGAAAAATACTTCAGGGTCTTTTATGGTTCCATACAAATTTTAGAACTATTTGTTCTAGCTCTGTGAAAAATGCCTTTGCTATTTTGATAGGGATTGCATTGAATCTGTCGATTGCCTTGGGTCGTATGGCCATTATAACAACATTAATTCTTCCAGCACATGGACACGCTCTCTCTCTCCATCCGTTTTGTTGGATCAGTGGCACGTGGTTCCCAGTGTACAGGTCTTTTACCTCCTTAGATTTATTCCTACCCATTTATTATTTTTGATGCAAGTATAAATGGGATTGTTTTCTTTATTTCTCTTCTGATAGTTTGTTGTTAATATATAGAAACACAACAGATTTCCGTATATTAATTTTATATCCTGCAATTTTACTGAATTCATTTATTAGTTCTAATAGTTTTTTTGGTGGCATTTTAGGTTCTTCTATACATAGTATTGGAGAAGGCAATGGCACCCCACTCCAGTACTCTTGCCTGGAAAATCCCATGGACGGAGGAGCCTGGTAGGCTGCAGTCCATGGGGTCGCTAAGAGTCGGACACGACTGAGCAACTTCACTTTCACTTCTCACTTTCCTGCCTTGGAGGAGTAAATGGCAACCCACTCCAGTGTTCTTGCCTGGAGAATCCCAGGGACGGGGGAGCCTGGTGGGCTGCCATCTATGGGGTCGCACCGAGTTGGACACGACTGAAACGACTTAGCAGCAGCAGCAGCAGCATACATAGTATTATGTTATCTTCTATACATAGTGTTATGTGGGTAGAATTCAAAGGACAGTTTTACTTCTTCATATCCAGTTTCGATGACTTTTATTTCTTTTTCTTGTTTAATTGCCGTCACTAGTATTTCCAATGCTATGTTAAATAAAAGTAGCAAGAGTAGGCATCCTTGTCTTGTTCCTGATCTTAGAGGGAATGCTTTCAGCTTTTCACTACTAGTTTGATGTTGACTGTAGGTTTGTGTTATATGGTTCTTATTATGTTGATATATGTTCCCTGGGTCAGGAAGATCCCCTAGAGGAGGGCATGGCAACCCACTCCAGTATTTTTGCCTGGAGAATTCCAAGGACAGAGCAGTCTGGTGGGCTACAGTCCATGGGGTCACAAAGAGTTGGACACGACTGAGCGACTAAGCACAGCACATGTTCCTTCCACGCCTGCTACATTGAGTATTTTTTTTTTAATCATTAATGGATTGTCAAAACCTTTTATTGAATCTTTTGAGTTGATCAGATCATTTTTATTATTCAACTTGTTGATATGGTCTTTCACATTGATTGATTTACAGATATTGAACCATTCCTGCATTGCTGGGATAAATCCCACTTGATCATGTTTATGATCCTTTCCCATCTAGTGTATTGTTTAAGGCCCATGTTTCTTTATTGATATCCTGTCTGGATAATCTGTCCACTGACATAAGTGGGATGCTAAAGTCCCATAATACTATAGTATTAGTTTCAATTTATGTTTGTTAATATTTGCTGCATGTATTTAGGTGTTCCTATGTTGTGTACAAAGGGAACATTTCATGCAAAGATGAGCTCAATAAAGGACAGAAATGGTATGCACCTAACAGAAGCAGAAGATATTAGGAAGAGGTGGCAAGAATACACAGAAGAACTGTACAAAAAAGATCTTCACAACCCAGATAATCATGATCATGTGATCACTGACCTAGAGCCAGACATCCTGTAATGTGAAGTCAAGTGGGCCTTAGAAAGCATCACTACGAACAAAGCTAGTGGAGGTGATGGAATGCCAGTTGAGCTATTCCAAATCCTGAAAGATGATGCTGTGAAAGTGCTGCACTCAGTATGCCAGCAAATTTGGAAAACTCAGCAGTGGCCACAGGACTGGAAAAGGTCCATTTTCATTCCAATCCAAAAGAAAGGCAATGCCAAACAATGCGCAAACTACCACACAATTGCACTCATCTCACACGCTAGTAAAGTAATGCTCAAAATTCTCCAAGCCAGGCTTCAGCAATATGTGAACCGTGAACTTCCAGATGTTCAAGCTGGTTTTAGAAACGGCAGAGGAACCAGAGATCAAATTGCCAATATCCACTGGATCATGGAAAAAGCAAGAGAGTTCCAGAAAAACTATCTATTTCTGCTTTATTGACTATGCCAAAGCCTTTGACTGTGTGGATCACAATAAACTGGAAAATTCTGAAAGAGATGGGAATACCAGACCACCTGACCTGCCTCTTGAGAAATCAGTATGCAGGCTAGGAAGCAACAGTTATAACTGGACATGGAACAACAGATTGGTTCCAAATAGGAAAAGGAGTACATCAAGGCTGTATATTGTCACCCTGCTTATTTAACTTATATGCAGAGTACATCACGAGAAACGCTGGACTGGAAGAAACACAAGCTGGAATCAAGATTGCCGGGAGAAATATCAATAACCTCAGATATGCAGATGACACCACCCTTATGGCAGAAAGTGAAGAGGAACTAAAAAGCCTCTTGATGAAAGTGAAAGAGGAGAGTGAAAAAGTTGGCTTAAAGCTAAACATTCAGAAAACTAAGATCATGGCATCTGGTCCATCACTTCATGGGAAATAGATTTTTGTGGGCTCCCAAATCACTGCAGATGGTGATTACAGCCTTGAAATTAAAAGACGCTTACTCCTTGGAAGGAAAGTTATGACTAACCTAGATAGCATATGAAAAAGCAGAGACATTACTTTGCCAACAAAGGTCTGTCTAGCCAAGGCTATGGTTTTTCCAGTGGTCGTGTATGGATGTGAGAGTTAGACTGTGAAGAAAGCTGAGCACCAAAGAATTGATGGTTTTGAACTGTGGTGTTGAAGAAGACTCTTGAGAGTCCCTTGGACTGCAAGGAGATCCAACCAGTCCATCCTGAAGGAGATCAGTCCTGGGTGTTCATTGGAAGGAATGATGCTAAAGCTGAAACTCCAGTACTTTGGCCACTTCATGCGAAGAGTTGACTCATTGGAAAGACTCTGATGCTGGGAGGGATTGGGGGCAGGAGGAAAAGGGGACAACAGAGGATGAGATGGCTGGATGGCATCACCTGACTCGATGGACATGAGTTTGAGTGAACTCCTGGAGTTGGTGATGGACAGGGAGGCCTGGCGGGCTGCAATTCATGGGGTCACAAAGAGTCGGACATGACTGAGCGACTGAACTGAACTGAACTGATGTTGGGCTTCCCTAGTGACTCAGATGGTAAAGAATGCACCTGCAATGTAGGAGACCCAGGTTCGATCTTTGGGTCAGGAAGATGCCCGGGAAAAGGGAATGGCTACCCACTTCAGTATTCTTGCCTGGAGAATTCCACAGACAGAGGACCCTGGCAGGCTACAGTCCATGGAGTCGCAAAGAGTCAGACATGACTGAGTGACTAACACTTTCTTTTCATGTTGGCTGCATCTATATTTTCAATTGTTACCTCTTCTTGTTGTATTGATTTATCTTTATGTACTGTTCTTTTTTTCTTGTCCTTTGTTGTAGTCTTTCTTTTAAAGTATATTTTGTCTGATAAAAGTATCGCTACTCCAGGTTTTCTTATTTCAATTTGTCCAGAATATGGTTTTCCTTCCCCTCATTTTCAATTTGCCCATCCCCTTCCCCACTCCAGCACCTGGTAACCTCTGTTGTCTGAGTTCAACTTTGAAGAGGAAGTGGTTGTTTTCTTAGATTCCACATATAAGTGAGCTCATTCAGTAATTGTCTTTCTCTTTCTGTCTTATTTCGCTTAGCATAATGTCCTTCAGTTTCATCTATATTGTCACAAATAGAAGGATTTCCTTCTTACTCATAGCTATTGTAAATATGTTTATTTGCTACAATGCACGTGGGCGTGCAACTGTCCCTTCAAAATACTTATTTCATTTCTTTCTGACATATAGTCAGAAGTGAGATTGCTGGATCACAGAGTAATTCTGTTTTTAATTTTTTGAGGAATCTCCATACTGTTTTCCATAATGGCTGTACCAGTTTACATCGCCACTAGCAATGTACAAGTGTTTTCTCGACATCCTCACCAGCTCTCGTTATCAGTTTTATTTTGAATAATAGCCATCTAACAAGTGTGAGGGGTTACCTCATTTTGATTTTGATTTGTATTTCCCTGATGATTAGTGATGTTAAACACTTTTTTCCTATATCTGTTGGCCATTTGCGTGTCTTCGTTTGAGAAAAGTCTGTTTGGGTTCTTTATTTTTCAAATTAGATTGTTTGTTTTCTTGCTATTGAGTAGTTTGAGTTCCTTATGTATTTTGGAGGAGAAGGGGGCGACAGAGAATGAGATGGTTGGATGACATCACCGACTCAATGGACATGAGTTTGAGCAAACTCCAGGAGCTGGTGAAGGACAGGGAAGCCTGAAGTGCTGCAGTCCATGGGATCGCAAAGAGTTGGACATGACTGAGCGACTGAACTGAACTGAACTGAACTGAAATAGGGTTTGCCAGTATTTTCTCTCATTCCATAGGGGGCCTTTTCATTCTGTAGATTGTTCCTTTTGCTGTGCAGAAGTTTTTTAGTTTTTTAGTTTGCAGTCCATTTGTCTGTGTCCGCTTTCATTGTTTGTGTTTTTTGGGGTCATATCCAAAGCTTGTTGCTCAGACTGATGTCAAGAAGATTTTCCTCTATTTTCATCTCTAGTTTTTTGGTTTCAGGTCTTAGAGTTAAGTCTTTAAGCAATTTGTGTTTTCTACTCAAGATCACTTTTTCATGGGTCTTTTGTAGTTCCATATGAGTTTTAGGCTTTTTTTTCTATTTTTTTGAAAAATTTCATTGGAATTTTTATAAGTATTGCATTGAATCTCTAATTGATTTGGGTAGTATAAACATTTTAATAATATTCTTCTAATTCATAACACAGGATACCTTTCTGTTTATTTGTGTCTTCTTCAGTTTCTTTCATCAGTGTTCCACAGTGTTCAGTGTATGGCTCTTTCACCTCCTTATTTAAATGTATCCCTGAGTAATTTTTGCGCTACTGTAAGTGAGCTCATTTTAATCTTTTTCAGATAGTTTATAGTTAGTGTTAGTGTGTAGAAACGCAGCTTTTTAATACTGATTTTGTATCCTGTACCTTTTCCTAATTTGTTTTTTTATTCTAAAGGCTTTCTCTCTTTTTTTGGTGGTGATTTCTAAGGTTTTAGTTACTCCTTGGAAGGAAAGTTATGACCAACCTAGATAGCATATTCAAAAGCAGAGACATTACTTTGCCAACAAAGGTCTGTGTAGTCAAGGCTATGGTTTTTCCAGTGGTCATGTATGGATGTGAGAGTTGGACTGTGAAGAAAGCTGAGCACCGAAGAATTGATGCTTTTGAACTGTGGTGTTGGAGAAGACTCTTGAGTCCCTTGGACTGCATGGAGATCCAACCAGTCCATTCTAAAGATCAGTCCTGAGTGTTCTTTGGAAGGAATGATGCTAAAGCTGAAACTGCAATACTTTGGCCACTTCATGCGAAGAGTTGACTCATTGAAAAGACTCTGATGCTGGGAGGGATTGGGGGCAGGAGGAGAAGGGGACGACAGAGGATGAGATGGCTGGATGCCATCACTGACTCGATGGACATGAGTCTGAGTGAACTCCAGGAGTTGGCGATGGACAGGGAGGCCTGGCGTGCTGCGATTCATGGGGTCACAAAGAGTTGGACACGACTGAGCGACTGAACTGGACTGAAGGTTTTATGGGCTTCCCTGGAGGCTTAGATGGTAAAGAATCCATCTCCAATGCAGGAGACCTGGGTCCAATCACTGGGTTAGGAAGATCCCCTAGAGAAGAGCATGGCAACCCACTCCATTATTCTTGCTTGGAGAATCCCCACAGACAAAGGAGTCTCGTGGCCTATAGTCCATGGGGTCTCAAACAGTCACAGCTGAGCAACTAAGCACACACACACAAGTTTTTATGTGTATAATATCTTTGCAAACAGAAACAATTTTGCTTCTTCCTTTTCCTGTTTGGAGGCCTTTATTTATTTTTCTGCTAATTGCTCTGGCTAGGACTTTTAGTTTTATATAGAAGGAAAGTGCTAGGAGTGGGAATTCTTGTCTTAATCTTAGAGGAAAAGCATTCAGTTTTTCACTACTGAGTATGATGTTAGCCATGAGCTTATCATATATGGCCTTTGTTGCATTTAGGTAATAACCCCTAACCCTTCTATACCAAATTTGTTGAATTTTTATCATATGGTACAAGTAAAGAATTTCATCAAATACTCTTTCTGGATCTATTGAGATGATCATATGGTTTTTATCCTTCATTCTTTTAATGTGGTATGTTGCATTTATTGGTTTGCATATCTTGAACCATTCTTCCATCCCAGAGATAAATCCCATTTGATTATGGTATATGATCTTTATAATGCTTATAATGTTCTGTTGAACTACATTTGTTTGTATTTTGTTGATGATTCTTAACATTTATGTTCATCAGTGATATTGGTCTATAACTTCCTTTTTCTTGTACTGTCCTTAAGTGGCCTTGGTATCATCATTAGGCTGGCCTCATAAAATGTACTTATAACTGTTCCCTCCTTTTCTGTTTTTTGGAAGAATTTAAGAAGAATTAACATTAATTCTTCTTTAAATATTTGGCAGAATTCACTGGTGAAGCCATGAGATGCGAGATTTTTCCTTTTTGGTGAGGTTTCAATTACCAGTCCAAACTGCTTACTCATTATTGGTCTGGGAGGTTTCAGTTACTGATTTAAACTCCTTACTCATTGGTCTGTTCAGATTCTTTATTCATGATTCAGTCTTGATGGTTTGTATGTTTCTAAGAATTTATTTATTTATTCTACATTGTCCAATTTGGGGCATATAAATGTTCATAGTGGTCTCTTAATATTCTCTGCATTTCTGTAATATCAGCTGTAACATCTCTCTTTCATTTGTAATTTTATATATTTGAGTTTTCTCTACTTGTTTCTGAGTCTAGCTCAAGGTTTGTCAATTTTGTTTATGTTATAAAACAATAGCTCTTAGTAGCAAGAGAAGATTGATGGTTCCGTCACTGATTTGGCTGGTCTTCTTTTCTCTTTGCAGTGTTATTTCCTTCATGCCCTGCTGCTTCGAGATACAAACTATTTTTAAGAAACTTGGTATTGACGCAAAGATCTTCTTTTGAATATAGTGGAGTAGAAGGACCCTAAGCTCACCTCCTGAACACACCCAAATCACCATCTGAAGAACTATCTGCAGAACAACTGTCATTGAAAAACACTGAAAGCTACTAGAGAAGATCCTCTACAACTAAAGATATAACAACAACTAAAGCCTATCCCCCCAGGTGGGTGACCCACAGATAAGAGAATAATTATATTACACAGGTTTTCTCATGGGAGTGAGATTCTGAGCCCCACACCAGTCCTTCCAGTCCAGCGGTCTGGCAGTGGGAAAATATGACCTTTTCCATGGTTCTTCTAGTTTCTATTTCACTTATTCCTTCTCTGATTTTATTGTTTCATTCCTTCTGTGAACTTTAGGTTGAGTTTGTTCTTGAGGTATAACATTGGGCTGCTTATTTGCGATCTTTCGTAATGTAGGCCTTTGTCACTATTAACACTCTCTTAGAACTGTTTGTGCTGCATCTCATAAGTTTTGGTGTGTTGTTTCCACTTTTATTTGTCTCAAGATATTTTTTGATATCCCTTTTGACTTTTTCTTTGACCAAATGGTTGGTCAGAAGTATGTTATTTAACTTCCACATATTTATGAATTATACAACTTTCCTTCTATTATTGATTTCTAGTTTCATTTCATTGTGGTCAGAAAAGACACTTGATGTGGACTTCAAGCTTCTTAAATTTGTTAAGACTTCTTATGTGAACTAATATAAGATCTATCCTGGAAAATGTTCCATGTGTACGTTGGAAGAATGTGTATGCTGTTGCTCTTGGATGGAACGTACTGAATATGTCTGTTAGATCCATTTGTCCTATGGTGTTGTTTAGGTATGCCATTTCCTTATAGATATTTTGTCTGAATGATCTATCCATTGTTAAAACTGGGATATTGAAGTCACCTACTATTATTGTATATGTCTATTCCTCCCATTTAGTTTTACTGATACTTGCTTTATTTTTAGGTACACTGAAGTACCTAAATTTTGGTGCATTATATATTATCATCTTGATGAATTGACTGCTTTATCATTATATAGTAACTTTCTTTGTCTCGTTTGACTATTTTGACTTAAAGTCCATCTTGTATAATTATAACAACTCCTGCCTTCTTCTCGTTGCTATTTGCCTGGAATATGTCTTTCCATCCCTTCACTTTCAGTGCATCTATGTCCTAAAATGAGTCTCTTGAAAAGACAGCATATCACTTTCAGATCTGATTTTTTTCTAATCCATTCAAACACACTATATCTTTTGATTGGATACTTTAATTCTTTTATATTTAAAAGTAATTATTGATAGATAAAGAGGTAAAGAATCTCTCTCTTCAGGAGATACAAGAGACATGGATTTGATCCCAGGGTCAGGAAGATCTCCTGGAGCAGGCAATGGTAACCTACTCCAATATTCTTGCCTGGAATATCTCATGGACAGAGGAGCCTAGTGGTCTACTGCCCATGGGGTTGCAAAGAGTCAGACACGACTGAGTGACTGCACACACATGCACACAGGATTTGCTGTTGCCATTCTGTTTGTTGTTTTCTGGCTGTTTTGTAATTCCTTTGTTTCTTTCTTCCTTCCTCTCTTGCTGTCTTCCTTTGTGATTTGATGACTTTTTGTAGAGGTATGCTTTGGCCTCTTTCTTTTTATGTTGTGTATATCTGTGCATGCTTGTGTGCTAAGTTGCTTCAGTCATGTCCAATTCTGCAACCCTATGGACTATAGCCTGCCAGGTTCCCCTGTCCATGGAATTCTCCAGGCAAGAGTACTGGAGTGGGTTGCCATGCCCTCCTCCAGGGGATCTTCCTGACCCAGAGACCAAACCCAAGTCTCTTAAGTCTCCTGCATTGGCAGACAGGTTCTTTACCACTAGCACCACCTGCGAAGCCCTTTGTATCTCTACTACAGGTTTTTTACTTGTAGTAATCATGAAGCTTTACATTATTTATCCTATAGATATAACAGTCTATTTTAAGTTTATAACAACTTAACTTCACCCACATACAAAAACTCTACACTTTAACTTACCCCTCCACATTTTGTGTTATTAATGCCACAGTTTACATCTTTTATTCATATTGTATCCATAAACACATTATTTTGCTCACAGTTATTTTTTAGCACTTTTGTCTTTTCCTTTGTATCAGAGTTGAAAGTGATTCATCTACCACCACTACAGTGCCGGCGTGCTCTGGGTGTGACTATATTTTCACCATTACACTAAGTGTCATACTCCATATTCTTTTCATTTGTCAGCGTGTTTTTGTTACAACTCAAAGGCCTCCCTTTAGCATTTCTTGTGAGACAGGTTTAGTGGTGACTAACTCTACAGTCTGTTTGTTTTGGTCTGGGAAAGTCCTTATCTCTCCTTCATTTCTGAAGGACAACTTGAAAGTTTCTTAAGTATTCATGGTTAACCCTTGTCCTTTAGCACTTTGAATATGTCATCCCAGTCTCTTACTGGCCTGTAAGATTTCTGCTGAGAAATCTGTTGATAGTCTTATGTGGGTTCCCCTGTAGGTGGGATTTTTTTCTCTTGCTGCATTTAAAATTCTTTGTCTTTGATTTTAGTCTTATTATGTGTTTTAGAGAAGATCTTTTTGTATCAGAACTCTTGGGGAAATCTATGAGCTTCAGGAACGTCAATGTCCAAATCTCTACCCCTCCCCCCCTCCCCACAAACAATTGGGAAGTTCACAGACATGACTTCTTTTTTAAAAAAATTTTAATTGGAGGCTAATTACTTTACAATATTGTGGTGGTTTTTGCCATACATTGACATAAATCAGCCATGGGTGTACATGTGCCCTCCCTTCCCAAACCCCCCCTCACGTCTCTCTCCCCACTCCATCCCTCCAGGTTGTCCCAGTGCTCTGGCTTTCAGTGCCCTGTTTCATGCATTGAAATTGGACTGGCGATCTATTTCACATATGGTAATATACATGTTTCAATGCTATTTTCTCAAATCATCCCACCCTCAGAGTCCCACAGAGTCCAAAAGTCTGTTCTTTACATCTGTGTCTCTTTTGCTGTCTTGCATATAGGGTTGTCGTTACCATCTTTCTAAATTCCATATATAGGTGTTAATATTCTGTATTTGTGTTTTTCTTTCTGTCTTACTTCACTCTGTATAATAGGCTCCAGTTCCATCCACCTCATTAGAACTGACTCAAATGTGTTCTTTTTTATAGTTGAGTAATACTCCATTGTGTATATGTAGCACAAGTTTCTTATCCATTCATCTGCCAGTGGACATCTAGGTTGCTTCCATGTCCTAGCTAATTGTAAACAGTGCTGCAATGAACATTGGGGTACACATGTCTATTTCAGTTCTGGTTTCCTCAGTGTGTATGCCCAGCAGTGGGATTGCTGGGTCATATCAGCCATGATTTCATTAAATAAACCTTCTGCCTTTTTCTTCCTCTCTTCTCTTTGGATTCCAACAATGAATGGATTGTTACATTTGATGGTATCCGATAATGCACATAGGCTCTTTTTTCACTCTTTTTCATTCTTTTTTCTTTTTCTTTTCTTTTTTTTTTTTTTTTTTTTTGTTCTTCTGAATGGAAAATTTCAAATGTATTGTCTTCACAAGTTCACTGAATCTTTTGCTTGGATGAGTCCGCTATTGAAGCTTTCTATTGAATTCTTCAATTTAATCATTGTGTTCTGCAATGCTAGGATTTCTGTTTGTTTTTAATGGTCACTGTTTCTTTGTTGAACCTCTCATTTTCTTCATTCATTGTTTTACTAATTTTGTTTGTGTTTTATTGTAGTTCACAGAATTTTGTATGAAGATTATTCGAAAGCATTTATCAGGTAGTTCATTGAGTTTCATTTCTTTAGGGTCATTTATTGGAGCTTTATTAGTTTCCTTTGATGGTGTCATGCTTCATTGATTATTCCTAATTCTTGTGGCCTTGCATTATTGTCTACACATTTGAAGAAGTAAGCACCTCTTCCAGTCTTCACAGATTGGGCTTAGGCAGAAAAAGGCCTTCTCCAGTCACCTTGTCCAGAGACTGTAGGTGAATTGTCTGGTAGATTCTGAAGATGAGCTTGATGCTGGCATCCTCAAGTGGGCAGGCCTGGTGCCTGGGTCAGTGGCTGGGCTGGACTAGTGCTTGGGTTTATAAGGGTGGGCTGGCATTTGGGTCCACGGGTAACCCTGGCCCCTGAAGTCCTGGTGGTGGACTGATGCAGCAGAATTTGGCCTGTAGCCTGGGGCCACTGACACTGGCCTGAAGGTTGGGTCCATAACGTGCAGCCTGACACGGGCTGGCCATGTGCCCAGGTCCTCAGGAGCCAGTCTGGAATCTGGGGCAGGCCAGGAGCCTGACTCCAAAGGAACCAGTCTGGAGTCTGTGTCCATAGAGCCCAGCCCAGCACCTGGGCAAACAGAGAGCCTAGGTTCATAGGAGCGGGCCCAGTCCTGGAGTAAGGCAGGAACCTGATTCTGCAGGAGACTACCTTGAGCCTGGGGTCTCCGGTAACTGTCTTGTTACTAGGGTGAGGCAGGAGTCTTGGTTCACTGACGCTCACCTCAAGGCTGGGTTTGCAGAGGCTTGGCTAGTAGGGTACTACCAGCTTCACAAACTGAATTGAGAAGAATTCCCTCTTTTACTATGTTCTAGAAGAGATTATATAAAATCAGTGTTAATTCTTTAAATGTTTGGTAGAATTCTTCAGTAAATCTATATAGACCTGGAAATTTCTCTTTGTAGGGAGATCTTTAAAATTAAAAATCTAGCTTTCTTTTAAGTTATGGGACCATTCAAATAATCTGTTTCATATTAAATGGACTACAGAAGTTTGTTTTTTGAGGAATTGTTCCATTTCATTTGAGTTGTCAAATTCATATGTGTGACGGAAACTTGGTATAACTTTTTTATTGGTTTCTGTAGATGTTACATTATGTATACATAACTTATGATAGTTCAATGGTGGGGTTTTTTTTCCCTGCTTGAGTGAAGCATAGAAATCTTCGTATCCCCTAACCCTGTCATGTATAATGATCTTAAATATTTTCACTAAATACATTTAGAACCATATCAGACAGTGGTTTAAAAATCAAACATAAGTTTTAAAAACCAAAGAGAAGCCTATTATATTTACCAGCTTTTTTGCTTACTGTGTTCTTTTCTCCTTCCTAATATACCAAGGTTCCTTCTCTTATTGTTTTCTTTCTGTTTAGAGAACTTCCTTCACCATTCTCTTAAGGCAGGTTGTGTAGGTTGCATCTTTTCATATTCCCACCTGTAGTGCACAAAGTGTCCTTTACTTTCTCCACCTTGTCCTCACTAATTCTTGTTATTTTCTGGAGGTTTTTAATAGTAGTCATCATAATAGGGTCGCACAGAGTCGGACACGACTGAAGCGACTTAGCAGCAGCAGCAGCATCATAATAGATGTGAAATGATAGAGTATTGTGTTTTAGGTTCGTATTTCTCTAATGATGCTAAAGCTGAAACTCCAGTACTTTGGCCACCTCATGCGAAGAGTTGACTCATTGGAAAAGACTCTGATGCTGGGAGGGATTGGGGGCAGGAGGAGAAGGGGACGACAGAGGATGAGACGGCTGGATGGCATCACCGACTCGATGGACGTGAGTCTGAGTGAACTCTAGGAGTTGGTGATGGACAGGGAGGCCTGGCGTGTTGCGATTCATGGGGTCACAGAGTCGTACATTACTGAGCGACTGAACTGAACTGAACTGAAATGAATGATTAGTGATGTTGAACATCTTTTCATGTGCTTGTTGGTCATTTGTATATCATCTTTGGAGAAATGTTTCAGTCTTTTGCTCACTTTTAATCGGGTTATTCGTTTTGTTGTTGTTCAGTTGTAGGAGATTTTTTTTTTAACATATTCTAGATTAACCCCTCATCAGCTCTATGCCTTACAAATATTTTCTCCCACTCCATAAGTCACCTTTTCATTCTATTCATTGTGTCCTTTGATGCATAGTTTTTGAGTTTGATATAGTCCCACAAAAGGGCTTACTTTAAAAATTAGTACACTTAAAACAATTTCCCACGTCTTCTCTTTCTCTCTTTCCCCAGCTTATTTTAAATTTGAGCTACTCAGTATCTGCAGGCCAAATTACTGAAAGAAATTTCACCTAATTAACCTTTTTTAGAAGGCATTACATCTCTGTGGTTTCTGGTTGTCATAATATTGTAAGAATTTCCATCAATTGTGCATATCTTTGCCGGTTTTTGTGTTGATATAGCAAAAGATAAGGTGTATCTTTTATTCACTTAATACGAATACAGGAATTAGTAACCAGAGAATAATAGCTTTAACCTTGGGCCATTGGTCTGGCAGCTTTATGTCTGGAAGGGAAAGTAAATACTGACCTGAGTTTGTATCTGCCTCTTGTAGGCAATATGGCTGTGTATTAATTATTTCATGGAAGTGTACCTACATAGTCTATTTTCCACTATCCCCCAGGCTTTTCTTCTTTGTTGATTTGATTCTCCCATAGTGATTTTATAGGAATGGCTCACATTTTTGGAGCCATTTTTTGGATTGTACTTAAAGCTGACTATTTAAGCTGTACTTAAAGCTCACATTTTTGAGCCATTTGGGGTTGTACTTAAAGCTAACTATTATTGTCTAATTGTTTTTTTCCCTAACCATTGCTATATTTCTGTAACCCAGATTGCCAATGATTTTCCAAATAGTAGTTTGCCATTTGTATACCAAATAGTAATGCCATTTAATAGTAATGCCATCTGTTACTGCCCAGGAATCAGCTATTACCAAATATTATGTAAAAATTTACATGAATGTAATAGTAACCTCTAAATTCACTACCCAGCAAGCTGTCCCAGAAGTCATGAAATGAATGGCTCACAGATTAATCTCAGGTGTTTGAGGCACATCTTTATTAAATCAATTAAATACACAACAAAAAGCAGTGGGGAAGAGATGGGTAACACACTTGGGATACGATATAAGAAGGGTGGAAGGCTCTTATTACCTGAGTTATACAAGTTCATATACCCTCTCTCTCCTTCTCTGCAGTGTCAGCATTCTCCACTGATTGTGTGGTTTTGAGAATGAAAATTAAGGTCTTTACAAGGGAAATCAACAAATACAAGATACCTTGTGTCAGTGACGTCCACTTGCTCCAATCAGAGAGCTGCAGAGGGGCATGTATGCCTGACTGTAGCTCTAACTCATCAACTAGCCTGATAAGCTACTCAGGATTTTGTTTGTTTCTTAACTACAGGACACAAAAGATCAGAATGGGTGTCAACAGTAGGTGACCCAATTAAAAATTTAAACATTTAAAGTGCTTCAAGAGTGCTTCATGAATATTTAATACCTATTTGGCCCTTCAGTTTCTTCCTAACTATGTTTAACACTCACATGGGCTGCCGTCTGTGGGTCACACAGAGTTGGACATGACTAAAGCAACTTAGCAGCAGCAGCAGCTCTATTTACTTTATCTATGTCTATTATAACATGTTTCACAAACTACTTGCTTCTATACCTTGCTTCATAAATACTTCTCATTTTACATGTCCATCTCTCTTTAGTTTTATATAGCCTTTTTTGTTTCTCTTATTTCCTACAGCAGAATTGAATATTTATAAACAATAGAGCTAACATGCATTATAGAAAATAACCATTAAGGAGGATGAAACTTCTCTCTGTCTCTCTCTCTCTCTCTCTCTCTCTCTATATATATATATATATATACACACACACACACACACACACACATATATGTATCCCCAAGATGCAGTTAATGAATAAGGCAAGGCAAAGAGAATTGTGCATGGTATGTTGCCATTTGAATGGAAAAAAGTGCTCACGCATTTCTATTTGGTAGTATTTCTCTGGAAGGATATAGAAGAAACTGACAATGGTAATTTCCTCTCAAGAGGGTCATTAGAGGGCATGTATATCCTTTTGCACCATTTTCAATTTTCTAGGACACACACATATTGTCAACTGAAAAATTAACTGATTATTTTTTTAATTTCTTTATAAAATACTAAATAATTTTTCTTTTTCTATACATAGGTATCAGAATGGCAGCACAACTTAACTTACCAGAAAATACAGATGACTGGACAAAAGAGGATGTAAATCAGTGGTTAGAAAGTCATAAAATTGAACAAAAACACAGAGCAATTTTGACTGCACAAGACGTGAATGGTGCAATCTTGAAGTACTTAACTAAAGATCACCTTGTTACTATGGGCATAACATTTGGACCAGCTATCCAAATAGAACAGCTCTTCAAAGAGTTGCTGGAGACATCCTCTGGAGATCCTTTCCAGACATGTAAGAGCGAAAAAGGCAGTAAAAGTGTTCCTAAAACACAGGAGAAAGATGGAGGGACTTCCAAACAAAAGAATAAAAAGAAATCAGGTAAGGTTGATGACTCCAAGGTGAGTACAGTTACTAAAGGTTCTAAGTCACTGGAAAGTGAGTTCATGGAAGATGAAATAGATGACACAAAGAAAAAGCAGCCATCCACAGAACCGACATGCATGGCATACCCTTTTGATGAATTCAGTGATCCATATCGTTACAAATTGAATTTTAAACTACAGCCTGAAACAGGACCACTCAATCTCATTGATCCAATACATGAATTCAAAGACTTCACAAACACAGAAACAGCCATGCAAGCTAAAATGAAATTTAGCAATGAGGTTTTCCGATTTGCTTCTGCTTGTATGAACTCACGTACCAATGGCACCATTCATCTTGGAGTCAAGGACAAACCTCATGGAAAAATTGTTGGCGTGGAATTTACCACCATCACCAAGGAAGCCCTCGTTGACCACTTCAATCTGATGATCCACCAATATTTTGAAGACCATCAGGTCCAAAAAGCAAAGAACTGCATTCGAGAGCCAAGATTTGTAGAAGTTTTACTGCCAAATAGTACTCTATCTAACAGATTTGTTATTGAAGTGGATGTTGTTCCAAAATATTCTGAATGTGAAGTTGATTATTTCCAGATTAAAATGCAAAATTGCAGCAACACAATATGGAAACAAAGTCCAAACTTCTCAGTCTTTGTGCGAGATGGGGCCAATTCTAAGAACATCATAAATAATAATGCAGGTTTCAAAGCATTCAAATTAGATTTGAAAAGACTGGCGGAATCTAGGAAAGAGGCAGAAGAGAAATGCAGAGTAAAAACAAATAAAAAAGAGAGCGAGGGGCCAAAGCTTGTTAAATTGTTGACAGGAAATCAGGATTTGTTAGATAATTCATACTACGACTGGTACATTCTTGTAATAAACAAATGCCACCCTACACAAATCAAACACTTAGATTTCCTAAAGGAAATTAAATGGTTTGCTGTGTTGGAGTTTGATCCTGAATCTGTGAGAGAGGGTGTGGTCAAAGCATACAAAGAAACCCGAGTAGTAAATTTTCACTTCCCAAGTTTGTATGTGGAGGGGAAAACCACAACTGAGAAGATTACTAGTCTGAATCTTTATCAACAACTCAGCTGGATTTTCTGCAATGGCCGGTTAGATCTTGACAGTGAAGAGTATAAACCCTTAGATGCAAGTTCCTGGCAAAGACAAAAAGCATCTGAAGTCAGGAAACTGATTTCATTTCTTACCCAAGAAGACATAATGCCAAGAGGGAAGTTTTTGGTGGTATTTCTATTACTCTCCTCCGTTGATGACCCAAGAGACCCCCTCATTGAGACCTTCTGTGCTTTCTACCAAGATCTCAAAGGAATGGAAAATATATTGTGTATTTGTGTAAATTCACGCATATGTCAGGGATGGAAAGATCTACTTGAAGCAAGATTAACAACACAGCAAGATGAATTATCAAACCAATGTGTTTCTTCTTTAAGTCTTGAAGAGATAAATGGAACTATTCTTAAGCTAAAATCTGTGACTCAATCTTCCAAGAGATTTTTACCATCTATTGGTTCATCTACTGTCCTTCTGAAAAAAGAAGAAGACATCATGACTGCTCTGGAAATTCTCTGTGAAAATGAATGTGAAGATACAATCTTAGAGAAGGACAAAAAAAAATTACTTGAATTCAAAGCATTGAAAGAGGAAGATTTTTATCGAGGAGGCAAAGTAACATGGTGGAATTTCTACTTTTCTTCTGAAAACTATTCTTCCCCTTTTGTGAAAAGGGATAAATATGAAAAACTTGAAGAAATGATTCAAAGAGGGGCAGATTCTTCTAAGTCGACATGTGTCAAAATTATTCATCTGTATCATCATCCAGGCTGTGGTGGGACTACGTTGGCTATGCATATTCTCTGGGAACTAAGGAAGAAATTCAGATGTGCTGTGCTGAAAAACAAGACAGTGGATTTTTCTGAAATTGGAGAACAAGTGACTAAATTAATAACCTATGGGACAACAAATAATCAGGAATACTTACCTATATTACTGCTTGTTGATGATTTTGAAGAACAGGATAATGTCTACCTTCTGCAAGCTTCTATTCGTACAGCTGTAGCTAACAGGTATATTCGATATGAGAAACCTCTAGTGATCATCCTAAATTGCAGGAGATCACAGAATCCTGAAAAAAGTGCAAAGATCTCAGACAGTATTGCCCTAATACAACAACTGTCTCCCAAGGAACAGAGAGCTTTTGAGCTTAAATTGAAAGAAATTGAAGACCAACATAAAAACTTTCAAGATTTTTATTCCTTCATGATTATGAAAACCAACTTTAATAAAAAGTACATAGAAGATGTGGTCAGGAATATCCTAAAAGAACAAAATATTTCCACCAAGGAAGCAAAGCTTTTTTCCTTTCTGGCCCTTCTTAACTCATATGTGCCAGATACCACCATTTCACTATCACAGTGTGAAAAGTTCCTAGGAATCACAAGCAAGAAAGCCTTCTGGGGAACAGAAAAATTTGAAGACAAAATGGGCACCTACTCTACAATTCTAATAAAAACAGAGGTGGTAGAATGTGGGAACTACTGTGGAGTACGCATTATTCACCCTTTGATTGCCATTCGTTCACTGGAAGAATTGAAGATAAGCTATGGCTTGGATAAGAGTCAAATTATGCTGGACATGCTAACAGAAAATTTGTTCTATGATACTGGAATAGGAAGAAGCAAATTTTTAGAAGATGTGCAAACACTGCTGCTCACAAGACAGCGCAATGAAAATGAAGGTGAAATAGGAACTTGGTTTTCCCCGTTCATTGAAGCATTACATAAAGAAGAAGGGAATGTGGCAGTTAAAAATGTATTACTTGAAGGTATTCGTCGGTTCAACCCAAATGCATTCATTTGCCAAGCCTTGACAAGACATTTCTACATTAAAGAGAAGAACTTTGACAGTGCTCTACACTGGGCAAAGAAAGCAAAAAAGATAGAACCTGACAATTCTTATATCTCAGATACACTGGGTCAAGTCTTCAAAAGTAAAATAAGATGGTGGATAGAAGATAATGAAAGAAACAGGAGCATTTCTGTTGGGGAGCTATCTGATCTTTTGGATTTAGCAGTACAGGCCTCAAATGCATTCAAGGAATCTCAACAGCAAAGTGAGGATAGAGAGTATGAAGTTAAGGAAAGGTTTTATCAGAAGTCAAAAAGGCGGTATGATACTTACAATACAGCTGGCTATCTAGGGGAGATAGAAGTTGGGCTCTACACAATCCAGATGCTCCAGTTCATTCCTTTTTTTGACAATAAAAATGAACTGTCTAAAAGAGATATGATCAATTTTATATCAGGAAGTAAAGATATTCCTGGAGAATCAAACAATGAATTTAAATTAGTCCTCAAGAACTTTATTTCTTACCTAACCAATTTGAAATTTTCTTTGAAAAAGTCCTTTGATTTTTTTGATGAATACTTTGTCCTTCTAAAACCTAGGAACAATATTAAGCAAAATGAAGAGGCCAAAACTCGGAGAAAGGTGGCTGGGTATTTTAAGAAGTATGCAGATGTATTTGGCCCCTTAGAGGAATTACAGAACAAAGATTTTGGTTCAAAGCTTAGTGTACCACTTCAGGTAGAGCTGTATCGGAGAAGCCTGGAAGTTTTAAAAGCAGACAAGTTTTCTGGACTCTTGGAATATCTTATCAAAGCTCAAGAAGATGCTATACACACCATGGAAGATATAATGAGCAAATATACTTTTCTCTTTGAACAATGCACTGTCAAAATCCTGCCAAAGGAAAAGCAAAATTTCATCCTGGCCAACATCATTCTCTACTGTATTAAACCGACCTCCAAAATAGTGAAGCCAATTAAAAAACTGAAAGATCAGCTTCGAGAACTCTTACAACAAACAGGAATGTCGTATCGGTATCCAGAACCTTATTTCCTAGCTTCCCTCTTATTCTGGCCAGAAAACCAACAACTAGATCAAGATTCTAGACTAATGGAAAAGTATGCTTCGTCACTGGAAAATTCTTTTCGGGGACAATATAAGCATATGTATCGTACAAAGCAACCAATTGCCTATTTCTTTCTTGGGAAAGGTAACAGTATGAACAGACTTGTTCACAAAGGAAAAATTGATCAATGTTTTGAAAAGACAGCTGATATTAATTTCTTGTGGCAGAGTGGAGATGTATGGAAGGAGAAAAAAGTCCAAGAGCTTTTGCTTCGGTTAAAGGGACGAGCTGGAAATAATTGTTTATACATAGAATATGGAATCAATGAAAAAATCACAATACCCATCACACCTGCTTTTCTGGGTCAACTCAGAAGTGGTAGAAGCATAGAAAAAGTGTCTTTTTACCTGGGATTTTCCATTGGAGGCCCACTTGCTTACGACATTGAGATTATTTAAGAGTTTGGCCTTCTCCCTCCAGGAATATGGACAAAATACCACTTAATTTTTTAGACCCAAGATGTATACTTATTTTTTTTATTGGAGGATAATTGCTTTTCAGTGTTGTGGTGGTCTCTTCTGTGAATCAGTCATAATTATCCCTTCCCTTTTCAGTCTCCCTCTTCCCTGCCCCCCACCCATTTTACACATTTGGTCATCGCAGAGCACCAAACTGGACTCCCTCTGTTATACAGTTTCCCCCTAGTCTCCTGTTTCACACATGATACTGTATATATGTCATTGCTACTCTCTGTTTGTCCTACCCTCTCCTCCCACCATACTTTAAGTTGGCAAATTTATAGATACAGCCTCTAGTTTTTTGGCCCTGTTCATACAGTATTTATATTTCCTTGTAAGCATGTTGTAAGTCCCTCATAGATTTTGATGAAAAAGAGATGTGAAAACTATCAAATATCTTCCTTGGTTTGGACACCACCACTGAGGGCAGAATAAGAAGGAGCCGGATGGAATTGGGCTTCCCAGGTGGCTCAGTGGTAAAGAATCTGCCTGCCAAGCAAGGGACACAATGCAAGGGACACGCATTCAATCCCTGGGTCGGGAAGATCCCCTGGAGAAAGAAACGGCAACCCACTCCAATATTCTTGCCTGGGAAATCCCATGGACAGAGGAACCTGGTGGGCTACATCCCATGGGGTCGCAGAAGAGCAGGACACGACTTAATGACTCAACAACACGGAAGGAATGAGAAGCAGTGAATGCACTCATTCAGCTGCACAGAAACCCACCATTCCCTCAATTAACAACCAAGGCATGGATTGAGGAAGATTGTCTACTTTCTTCTCAAATGTGAAAATTTTTCAGAATCAAAAGACAATGGTTATGGTACCAAGACATTACATTATCTGCAAAACCATTTCACAAAAAAGGTGAAAACCTCTCAACAACAACATGTAATCTTACTGGGCAGACTGGGAAGGTACTCTGTACTTGGCACTGAAGGATCTTTCAAAGCAGAGGACCAACCAGTTCTCTGAAGGTTATACCCATAGAAGTATGCAGATCTTACCAAAGTAGATTGGAGAAGCAGGCTTCCTTTTCATGAAGTAGGTGACAATTGAGCAGAAGTGAATTTTGTTTCTATAGCTAAGAAGCTCACAGGCCTCCAAACAAACAAAAATACAGCAAAATTCCAAAGCTAAGGAATAAAAAGGACTCTTGTGAAAAGACTAATGAGTCCCCAATCCAGGGGATCCCATTGTTCTAGCAAGTATACATATAACCAATGCACAACCAATGAGAGGTACTCAAAATGTCTTTTTCCCTAATAGAATTATGGATCTGGGAAATCATCAATGGTTGCTAAAACTGATTTTTTAAAAAAGCTGATAAAGAAACTATAATAGATGAGTCAAACTGTCCTAAATCCTGATCAATATTAACATTGCTGAGAGAGAAGCAGACATTACTGTCCTGGAAGCGCTATAGGAGTGCACACTATAACCCGGAGACTGTCTCATCAAATAAATGGACCTGAATCAAATCAAACCTCTGGATCTTACTCCCAATTTAAAGGAAATACAGACATTGGATGTTTTTCTAAGTAATTCTGTGTATGGGATACGGAGATGGATTAAAGAGAGTAGATGGGCATTATAGCTGCAACAAGATTGAACCAGAGTTAACAAGCGCTGTATTATGAGGGCCTGAGAGGTCATCAGACTCTGCTCTTCTCTTTGGACTGTGCTTTTGAAGTTTTCTGTTATAAAATATTTGTAAAACAAATAAGAAATGCTGTCTGTTTTTGCCTCAACAATCCCATTCAATTTTTTTTCACTGGAGGAGGTTTTTCCTTTGCTCCTGCATGAAATTTCCACTTCATAACTTATTGGCTCACTCTTGGCATAAAATAGTCCTCTGTTCAAACACAGTCTCAATTTAGAGATGAGAATGTCAAGTCACAATAATTTCTCTGGGGCCACTTCCCATACTGTTCCAAGTTTTGTTCTGCTCTATGAGAAATAGTCTCGGTTGGAGTCCTCTTACCTTCCCAGGTGATCCTTTTGAACTTAGACCAGCTTAGGCAGGTACATGAGAAGCACTTATGGATGTTTGTTCTACCGTTGGTATAGAGTGCATCTAACGTCCAGTCTTGAGAACAACATGCCCCATACAGTCAAGGGATGCATCAAGCACTCCACATGGTCCTCCTGAAGCCTCCTCCCCACCTCCCAGGCTCAGGATGAGATTCTCATGGTGCTTGGGAGAATTGTCATCAAAAGAACCTCTTCATAAACCCTCTCTTCCTCAATGCCAGCAGTGGACAAACTACAGCTCGTGGGCCGAATCCAGCCTGTCTTTTACTTTTAAATAAAGTTTTATTGGAACACAGCCACATTCACTTGTTTAAATACTGGCTTTGGCTGCTTTTGTGTTGCAACAGAGTTGAATAGTTGCAACCGAGACCATATAGCCTACAAACCTAAAGTATCTGCACAGCCATCTGGCTCTTCACAGGAAAATGTTGCCAACTCCTGCTCCATGCTATCAACTCTTTTATATCTTTATTATAGGTCAGTTGTCTAATTGGTTCTTGGACATTTACCTTGAAAATACACATCTTGGTGTATCATCTAACTTTGGTATCTGAGTTCTGTCATTTTAGGGCCAAAGTTAAAATGTAAGAACAATTTTATCTCACAAAGTCCATTTTCCACAGATAAATCTAATTATGCGTTATTTGGGGACTCTGTCTGTATGCCTTACTTGTTCATCCTAAGAAGACCAGAGTCCCAGTCTGGCCCATGCTGCTGCCCCTCCCTTTTTGGGGATCTGTAGGGGAGGGGGACCAGCAGCCCTGCTAGTGTATCTCTCCCTTTCAAGAAATTCTAGACCATCTCTGGCGAGCAGATGGCTATGAGATGGGGCAGGGTTTGAAATAATGTGCTAACACATTTGCTTTTTAGGCTGCTGTTTATTCTGAGCTGCCTCGACTGGACTCTGCCTTGAAGCTGCAGTAACTGTGGGTCTTTATCAAGGTGGTCCTGGGGTAGAATCCCTCTTTTATTTTACCATGTGATATAAAACATTTATTTTTGACCTGGCCTGTGGCTTCCAGCAGCAATATGTTTCCTTTTCCTAGTATGCAAGTACAGGCTGTTTGCTCAATTTTGTGAGTGCTTTGGAATTTAGGTGATCGTATAACTCAAGAGGGACTTCCCTGGTGGCTCAGATGGTAAAGTGTTTGCCTACACTGTGGGAGACCCGGGTTCAATCCCTGGGCCGGGAAAATCTCCTGGAGAAGGAAATGACAACCCATTACAGTATTCTTGCCTGGAAAATCCCATGGACGGAGGAGCCTGGTAGGCTACAGTCCATGGGGTCGCAAAGAGTAGGACACAACTGAGCAACCTTCATTATTGGCCTTCATTATAACTCAAGAAGATCATGATCACTTTCTTATCTTGCTCAAAATAATAATAATAATTATAATCATCATCAGCATCCAGGCCACTTCGCCAAGGAACAGCAGAGTAATAAATGTGTGTCTGTTTTTCTTTTTTGCAAATTAAAACAACAGTTGAATTATGCTGGATAAACTTGACAAGTAAATTGATCTATCATTCTCTTTACCTATTTAGCTTTATATTTTCCCTAGGTCCATGGAATTTGGTCTTGAAAAACAGAAATGTGGAATGTAAGATTTAAATATTAATAATTTACTATTCCATAAGACAGCAGTTTCAGTTGAACAGAATCTCCTGAAAGGTGTTTCCAAATTGCCTAGTCTATCTCCCAATTCAGACAGAGTCAACCTAGACTGAGAAGGCATCAGATATATTTTTTTAACTTGAAAATCGCTGATCAGGTCATCGTAATACATGTTTCCCAGGAATCCCCAGGCGGTTCAGTATCTGAGACTCAGTGCTTTCACTGCCTGGGCCTGGTTTCAATCCCTGGTCGGGGAACTCATATCCCACAAGCCATCTGGTACAACTTCCCCATTGAAAAAATAAAGAAGTTTCCCAACTCAGCATTCCGAAAGAAATATTAATCAACTCTTTCAAATAAATGGTGGCTGGCACAAATGAGCTTTGGAAACTTAATGGCATTCTGCTTCTGGTTATTTGGAATGTAGATTAGCAAAGAAATCTCAGTAACATCAAAGGGAAGATCACTTTTTAAATGGACTAAGTTATTTCTCTTAAAAATTTGTACTTTATTTCCTCACTTGTTTTTATATTTCTTGCTCCTCCAAAGGTCTTTCTGTTGGAAACTTGGAAAATACTAAAAAAAGAGCTCCTGTGCACTGAAATGTCTATAGACATTTCACCTTCTCTTTTCCTACTGTCAGGAAGTCCAGCGCCAATTAAAGCATGTGTACTATTATTCTCTGTTCCTTTCTGTACTTTTAAAACTTAAATATGTATGTACACCATCATCATAACATTGTAGACCAGTTTCTAATTCTAGGGCAGGCTTTGTAGCCTGAGAGTCCTATGTCTCCACTGAATACATTTAAAGGAAGTAAAAATTAAAAATTGAATTTTCTTTCATTAGTGGAGGGAGAAAATTGTTCAGTTTGAAATCCAGAAATTTACCCTTTAGTTAAATGCTATCATCATCTCATCCTATTTGTTGAAAATATAGGTAAAGCCTGTATTTTAGTGATTTACTGTATGTCACTTGGCTAGGTATTTGGTCACCCACATGTTATATATCAAACATCCATCTAGATGTTGTGGTGAAGATATTTTTAAGATAATATTAGCATTTAAATCATAGATTGTGAGTGAAGCAGTTTATCCTCCATAATATGGGTGAGCCTCATCCAATCAGTTGAAGGCCATAAGAGAAAAAGGACTGAAGTCTTCCAAGGAAGAAGTTGTAGAGAGAGTGCCTCCAAACTCCAGCTACAAAACATACACACACCACACACATATACACACTACGTGTGAGTGTGGATTTTGTGTGTGTGTATACATCTCTCTCTGTATTGTTGTTGTTGTTTAGTCACTAAGTCCTGTCCTACTCTTTGTGACCCTGTGGACTATATAGCCCATCAGGCTCCTCTGTCCATGGGGTTCTCCAGGCAAGAATACTGGAGTGGATTGTCATGTCCTCCTCCGGGGGATCTTCCCTACCTAGGGATCGAACTCATGTCTCCTGCTTGGCAGGCAGATTCTTCACCACTGAAGCCCTGGGAAACCACCCCCACACACTCACCTTTCTCTCTCTCTCTCTCTCTCTCTCTCTATCTATATATATATATATATACACACACACACACACACACACACACACATATATGTACACATCCTATTGGTTCTGTTTCTCTGGAGAACTGTCACCATCCTTAAACCAAAAATTAGCCATCAAGAGTCTCAGATCATCCAGAAACCAGCCTTAGTATCCTTGCTTTGATCAGTCACTGGCTGTGAGAGGTCCACAGAATTGGCCTTGATGCAAATGCAGGAATGAATTTCAGAGTCCAGCAACAAAGGCACTTGGTCAATTAAGGTCCCTACAGTTAGAGATCTTTAAAGTGCATTTTCATGGCTATCACAAACACCAAGCTCAAATAAAACAAAATTAAAGTAGTCCCAAGTCCTAGACAAAAATGGATTACATTTGGTAAACTAAGACAGTCTGATTTCTGAATGTCTACACAAAAAGATGTCTCTATAAATATCTCTATAGAAAGCTCCAAGTGAGCTAAGTGTTTAAGAATAATTTAGCATTAATTCAAAATCATGATACAGGAACAAAAAGACATTATAGCTAGTTTACTGGATAAGAAAGAAGTTGAGAACTTCCCTGGTGGTGCAGTGGATAAGAATCCGCCTGTCAGTGCAGGGGACACAGTTTTGATCACTGGTGCAGGAAGATCCCACATGCCACGGAGCGACTAACCCATGCACCACAACTGAGCCCATGCTCTAGATCCCACAAGCTGCCATTCGCTGCAACTACTGAAGCTGTATGCCTAGAGCCTGTGTTCCACAGTAAGAGAAGCCACCACGATGAGAAGCCCACATACCGCAATGAAGGGAGCTCCCACTTGCTGCAACTAGAGAAAGCCTGTGCAAAGCAACAAAGACCCAGTGCAGCCAAAAAAACAAGTAAATAGAAGAACTTGATCTACACGTAGTTCAGATTCTCTGGTCCATGGTAATGGCTAGACATACGGTGAAGGTGAAAGCCGCTCAGTCAGTCCAGCTCTTTGGGACCCCATGGATGACACAATCCATGGAATTCTCCAGACCAGAATCCTGGCGTGGGTAGCTGCTCCCTTCTCCAGGAGATCCTCCCAACCCAGGAATCGAACCCAGGTCTCCCACACTGCAGGCAGATTCTTTACCAGCTGAGCCATTAAAGAAGCCCAAGAATACTGAAATGGGTAGCCTGTCCCTTCTCCAGCAGATCTTCCCGACCCAGAAATCGAGCCAGGATCTCCTGCATTGCAGGCGGATTCTTTACCAACTGAGCTACCAGGGAAGCCAGATACAGGGTAACAGGGATCATATAAAATAAGGAAAAGGAGCCATTTCACAGAAATGGGCTGCTCATTCATTTAGTGTGTTTCATGCAGTATTATATTCTGCAGTCTGAAGTGGGGCTTTAGGATTTCACTGGCTCCAAACACAAAATCAGCAATAAGAAAATGACAAATGAAAAGGTAGCATGTTCTTTTAGTCTCATTAGATATGACATCAATAGTTCAGGATCTTCAGAATTAATGAGAAAATCTGTTGCAGTTCATGTTCTCCTGAAAACAGACTCAGACACCAATGTGACCAGTCCCCAAGTCTTCAGGGTGTTTATCTCCCATCCCCTAGGACGCTTGTTTCTTACCAAGTGTTCTAGTGTGCTGGCCTGCTCATCTGACTTGATTAGCATGATGTCATCAATGTAAGGGATCCCAGTGATGTTCAGCAGGATGTCCAGATATGTATGTTAATATCGTGACAGAGGGACCTAGAATGTATGCAGTCTTCAGGCAAAGCTACTGACTATCCTGCTGTCCATTTCCCATAAGGCTGGACCATAAGGCATTGTCTGAAGCAATGCCCTCCTATCATGCGCCTGGGAGCATTCTAATCTTCTCTGGGGAAGATCAGGCTGGACCATAAGGCATTGTCTGAAGCAATGCCCTCCTATCATGCGCCTGGGAGCATTCTAATCTTCTCTGGGGAAGATCAGGCTGGACCATAAGGCATTGTCTGAAGCAATGCCCTCCTATCATGCGCCTGGGAGCATTCTAATCTTCTCTGGGGAAGATCAGGCTGGACCATAAGGCATTGTCTGAAGCAATGCCCTCCTATCATGCACCTGGAAGCATTCTAATCTCTGGGGAAGATGCCACAAGTGTCAGCGAGATTGCAATCAGGGCTTCTGTTGGTTAAGTCTGTGGTATTTATTGCCTAGAGAAGAGGTCTTATCAACTTCAAACAATAAGCATAAGAGATGCATATTCTTGGACTATAATGCAAGGAAGTCTGAAGTGGATCATAAAAATAACTAAATAGAAACACCCCTATATATTTGGAAATTTAAAAACAAACCAGAAAACTTATAAGCTAACAATAAAATAAAAAAGGAAATTTTAAAGCAATTGTAACTGAATAAAAATTAAAACATTACATTTTAAAACTTGTGAGATGTGGCATGGAGAGGAACATATAGCCTTAATTACTGATTCCAGATAATAAAACATAATGAAAATTAATCAACTGGGTGTAAACTTATGAAATTTAAAAATAGACTATCTCAAAGAAAATGTTAAGGTATATTACAATAAAGATAAAAGCAGAAATTAATGATACAGAAAAGAAGAAAACAGAAGAGCTGGATAAACAAAAAACTGGCTCTTAGTAAAGCCTAACAAAATATGCAGACTTATGGCATGATTGATCATAAAATAATTAAAGAAGAAACATAATTACAGATAAAGCTAAAAATAGATTTCAGCTTTTATGAAGATGGACTAGACACACTTTTCCCTATTCTTTTCACTAAGTACAAACGACATACAAAAGATGGCTTTAAAGGTAGACAACGGTAAATAAACTAACTAGGGACCTAGCTATCAAAAGAAACAATGCGATGCAGGGTGTTATCAGCAAGGAATGGGAAACCAGAACTCTCATCCTCATTCAGCAGTCAGGCCCCCTGAGGGGTCAGTGGAAATCAAGTGGGGAAGCTGTACTTTTATCCCCACCTGGGAGGGACAGGGCAAAGTGCACTCTCATTTTCCCCGATGGAGTGGTATCACAAAAAGTCAATTAAAACAGAAACTTTACATAAGATTTGGAACCTCATAACAGAATACCCCAAATGTCCAGGTTTCAATAAAATAAAGTCACAGCATCATACCAAGAATTAAAGAAAAGACCTCAAGAGGAATGAAACTATACAATGGATTGATGACAGCACTATGGTGACAGAGAGATTTGAATTCTCCAACAAAGACTTTAAAACAGTTACGGTAAAAGTCCTTGACTGAAGAAATGTGAAGGTACTTGAAACAAATGAAAAAAGAGTTTCAGCAAATAAATAAATTTAACAAACAAAAAGAAGATTTAAGAAGAACTATATAGAAATTTTAAAACTAAAAACACAATAATTAAAATAGACAACACAAAGGACTGACTCAGAATTCAGGGAACAGAGGAAAGAATTACTAAACTTGAAGATAGAGTAAAAGAAATCACCAATCTGAAAAAAATGCAGAGATTCAAGAATCATGGGTCCATTAAAAAAAAAATCTGTATTTTCTTTAATAATAATCATAGGAGTGGAGAAAAAGAGTGGGATGAAAAAATTACTGGAAGAAATAATGGCTGCAAACTTTCCAAATTTGGCAAAATATATAAATCTTCAGATTCAAAAAGCCAAGCAAACCTTACCTGAATAAACCCAAAGAAAAACACACCAACATATACTAGAGTCAATGATGAGAGGAAAATTCAGTGAAATTGAATTCAGAACAACAAATAATTTTAAAAATCAACTTTTAAAAAGCTGGTAATTAGAAAAGAAAATTGACAAAACTCTAGTAAGACTGACAAAGGAAAAAAAAAAAAAAAAGAGTTACCAATATCAAGAAACAGGGGTATCATTACAGACTCCAAAAACATTAAGAAGAGGGAATACTATGTGTAAGACCTGGGTTGGACCCCTGGGTTGGGAAGATTCCCCTGGAGAGGGGAAAGGTTACCCACTCTAGTATTTTGGCCTGGAGAATTCCATGGACTGTATATAGTCCATGGGGTCACAAAGAGTCGGACACGACTGAGCAACTTTAACACACACATGAACATCCCTACACACAAAAATTTTACAACTTAGATGAAGTTGACCAATTCTCAGAAAAGCATAAACTGCTATATCTTATCCAGTGTGAAACAGATCATTTGAATAACCTTATAAGTGAAAGTAGCTCAGTCATGGCCAGAATACTGGGGTGGGTAGCTGTTCCCTTCTCCAGGGGATCTTCCCAAACCAGGGATCAAACCCAGGTCTCCCACAGTACAGGTGGATTCTTTACCAGCTGAGCCACCAGGGAAGCCCGAATAACCTTATAACCCTTAAGGAAATTGAATATATAATTTTTAAATTCCCAAAAATGAAGTCTCCAGGCTCAGATAGTTTCACTGGAGAACTCTGCCAAAACAAGAAAAGCAGTATTAATGTCACTTCTATACAATCTCTTCCAGAAAATAGAAGAACCACTCCTAATTGATTTTATAGATTTAGAATTACCCTCATGCAAAAACCAGACAGATTGCCTCACCTAAAAAAAAAAACAAAAACCAATATCCCTCATGAACATAAACACAAAGGATCCTTAACAAATATAAGCAAACAGAATTCACATATGAAAGGATTATATACTATGGCAAGTGGAGTTTATACCAAAATACAAGGGTGATTCAATGTTCAAAAATCAATCAACTACCATATTAACAGGCTAAAATAGAAAATTAAACAACAAATCAACTTGTAGAGAGAAATCATGTGACAATATTCAACATTCATTTGTGATAAAAAAAAAAATCTCATAGAAAACTAAGAATAGGGAGGCAGTCCTAAGATGGCGGAGGAATAGGACGGGAAGACCACTTTCTCCCCCACAAATTCATCAAAAAGAACATTTAAACGCTGAGTAAAATCCACAAAACAACTTCTGAATGCCATCAGAGGACATCAGGCACCCAGAAAAGCAGCCCATTGTCTTCGAAAGGAGGTAGGAAAAATATAAAAGACAAAAAAAGAGACAAAAGACGTAGGGACGGAGCTCCATCCCAGGAAGGGAGTCTTAAAAACAGAGAAGTTTCCAAACACCAGGAAACACTCTCACTGCCGAGTCTATGCCGAGCCTTAGAAGCACAGAGGGCAACACAATAGGGAGGAAAAATAAGTAAATAATTAAAACCCACAGGTTACGAGCCCAACAGTAACTCCCCCAGCGGAGAAGCAGCGCAGACGCCTGCACCCACCACCAGCAAGCAGGGGCTGGGCAGGGAGGCGCAGGCTGCATTGCTTAGAGTAAGGATCGGGCCTGAATGCCTGGGAGGGTAATCAGAGCGAACTAATTTGGGCTAGCAAACCAGACTGTGGCATAGCTACCACGCGAAAAGCCCTAAGACACCTCCAGGCCCGCACACAGATGGGCTGAACAGAACTAGCTGGCTGCAGACCATCCCCCTCCGGTGACAGGCAGCCAGAGCTGGAAGAGGGCAATCGCAGCCCCAGAGAGACATTATCTACCAAACTGCAAGCAGGCTTCTTTGCTTACTAAGACTTCTTGGGGTTCTGGACAGTCATCTGCCTGAGAAGGTGCACCAGTTGTACACCCAGAAAACCAAGCGGTGGGGAGGTGATAAGTCGCAGTGACCGCACTCTCCAAACACCTCATCACCCAAGCTGCTAGGAGCTGGGAAGGGCACAAAAGGCAGGCCCAACAGAGTCCGTGCCTCTGAGGACTACCCGAGTGCCTGAACCTGAGCGGCTTAGACCTGGGAGGTGCATGCAGCCCAGGGCCGGTCTCAGATGGTTCCCGGTGCAGCAACCTAGAGCCTGAGCTGTGTGGGCAGGGAGGGTGCACGTGCGGTGAGCGGGGGCAGGTCCAGTGTGGCTGAGACACTGTGAGCACATGCCAGTGTTATTTGTTTGCAGCGTCCCTCCCTCCCTACAGCGTGACTGAACAAGTGAGCCTAAAAAAGTGTCCACCACCGCCCCCTTGTGTCAGGGCGGAAATCAGACACTGAAGAGACCAGCAAACAGAAGCTAAAACCGAGGGAACTGCCTTGGAAGTGACAGGTGCAATAGATTAAAACCCTGTAGTTAGTACCGACTACATAGGAAGGGGCCTATAGATCTTGAGAAATATAAGCCGGACCAAGAAACTATCCGAAAATGAACTGACCCCACACTGCCCACAACAACACCAGAGAAAGTCCTAGATATATTTTTACCATTTTTACGATCATCTTTTCTTTTTTCTTCTTCTTCTTTTTTTCTTTTTTTTAAACTTTTAAAAAAAATTTTAAGTCCTCTATTACTCCTTTAATTTTAATTTTTATAACCTACTATTACTTTTCAAAAAAAGACTTTTTTAAAGCAAACTTCATATATATATATATTTTTAATAACTTTTGTGACTTTGGGTTTTTTTCTTCTTCTTCTTTTCTTTAATATTGTATTTTTGAAAATCCAACCTCTACTCTAGAATTTTAATCTTTGCTTTTTGGTATTTGTTATCAATTTTGTACCTTTAAGAACCCAATCTTCAGTACCTATTTTTACTTGGGAGCAAGATTACTGGCTTGACTGCCCTCTCCCCATTTGGACTCTCCTTTCTCTCCACTAGGTCGCCTCTGTCTCCTCCCTCCCCCTTCTCTACCCAACTCTCTGAATCTCTGTGTATGCCAGATGGTGGAGGACACTTAGGGAACTGATTACTGGCTGGATCTGTCTCTCTCCTTTTCATTCCCCCCTTTTATCCTCCTGGCCACCTCTGTCTCCTTTCTCCCTCTTCTCTGTATAACTCCATGAACATCTCTGATGGGTCCAGACTGTGGAGCGCACATAAGGAAGTGATTACTGGCTAGCTTGCTCTCTCCTCTTTTGATTCTACCTCATCTCATTTGGTTCACCTCTAACTCCCTCCTCCCTCTTCTCTTCTCCATGTAACTCTGTGAACCTCTCTGGGTGTCCTTCACTGTGGAGAAACTTTTCATCTTTAACCTAGATGTTTTATCAATGGTGCTGTATAGGAGAAGTCTTGAGACTACTGTAAAAATAAGACTGAAAACCAGAAGCAGGAGGCTTAAGTCCAAATCCTGAGAACATCATAGAACACCTGACTCCAGGGAACATTAAGCGATAGGAGCTCATCAAACGCCTCCACACCTACACTGAAACCAAGCACCACCCAAGGGCCAACAAGTTCCAGAACAAGACATACCACACAAGACATACCATACAAATTCTCCAGCAACACAGGAACACACCCTGAGCTTCAATATACAGGCTGCCCAAAGTTACTCCAAATCCATTGACATCTCATAACTCGTTACTAGACACTTCATTGCACTCCAGAGAGAAGAAATCCAGCTCCACCCACCAGAATGCAGACACAAGCTTCCCTAACCAAGAAACCTTGACAAGTCACCGATATAACCCCACCCACAGTGAGGAAACTCCATAATAAAGAGAACTCCACAAACTGCCAGAATACAGAAAGGCCACCCCAAACTCAGCAATATAAACAAGATGAAGAGACAGAGGAATACCCAGAAGATAAAGGAACAGGATAAATGCCCACCAAACCAAACAAAAGAGGAAGAGATAGGGATAAACCTGATAAAGAATTCCAAATAATGATAGTGAAAATGATCCAAAATCTTGAAATAAAAATGGAATCACAGATAAATAGCCTGGAGGCAAGGATTGAGAAAATGCAAGAAAGGTTTAACAAGGACCTAGAAGAAATAAAAAAGAGTCAATATATAATGAATAATGCAATATATGAGATCAAAAACACTCTGGAGGCAACAAATAGTAGAATAATGGAGGCAGAAGATAGGATTAGTGAAATAGAAGATAGAATGGTAGAAATAAATGAATCAGAGAGGAAAAAAGAAAAACGAATTAAAAGAAATGAGGACAATCTCAGAGACCTCCAGGACAATATTAAATGCCACAACATTCGAACCATAGATGTCCCAGAAGAAGATGACAAAATGAGAAAAAAACTTGCGGAGATAATAGTTGAAAACTTCCCTAAAATGGGGAAGGAAATAATCACCCAAGTCCAAGAAACCCAAAGAGTCCCAAACAGGATAAACCCAAGGCAAAACACTCCAAGACACATATTAATCAAATTAACAAAGATCAAACACAAGGAACAAATATTAAAAGCAGCAAGGGAAAAACAACAAATAACACACAAGGGGATTCCCATAAGGATAACAGCTGATCTTTCAATAGAAACTCTTCAGGCCAGGAGGGAATGGCAAGACCTACTTAAAATGATGAAAGAAAATAACCTACAGTCCAGATTACTGTACCCAGCAAGGATCTCATTCAAATATGAAGGAGAAATCAAAAGCTTTACAGACAAGCAAAAGCTGAGAGAATTCAGCACCACCAAACCAGCTCTCCAACAAATGCTAAAGGATATTCTCTAGACAGGAGACACAAAAACAGTGTATAAACTCGAACCCAAAACAATAAAGTAAATGGCAACGGGATCATACTTATCAATAATTACCTTAAATGTAAATGGGTTGAATGTCCCAACCAAAAGACAAAGACTGGCTGAATGGATACAAAAACAAGACCCCTATATATGTTGTCTACAAGAGACCCACCTCAAAACAGGGGACACATACAGAATGAAAGTGAAGGGCTGGGAAAAGATATTCCATGCAAATACAGATCAAAAGAAAGCAGGAGTAGCAATACTCATATCAGATAAAATAGACTTTATTTTTTTTTTAATTTTATTTTATTTTTAAACTTTACATAACTGTATTAGTTTTGCCAAATATCAAAATGAATCCGCCACAGGTATACATGTGTTCCCCATCCTGAACCCTCCTCCCTCCTCCCTCCCCATTCCATCCCTCTGGGTCGTCCCAGTGCACCAGCTGAAAAAAGAGACAAAGGACACTACATAATGATCAAAGGATCAATCCAAGAAGAAGATATAACAATTATAAATATATATGCACCCAACATAGGAGCACTGCAATATGTAAGACAAATGCTAACAAGTATGAAACAGGAAATTAACAATAACACAATAATAGTGGGAGACTTTAATACCCCACTCACACCTATGGATAGATCAACTAAACAGAAAATTAACAAAGAAACACAAACTTTAAATGATACAATAGACCAGTTAGACCTAATTGATATCTATAGGACATTTCACCCCAAAACAATGAATTTCACCTTTTTCTCAAGTGCACATGGAACCTTCTCCAGGATAGATCACATCCTGGGCCGTAAATCTAGCCTTGGCAAATTAAAAAAAATTGAAATCATTCCAAGCATCTTTTCTGACCACAATGCAGTAAGATTAGATCTCAATTACAGTAGAAAAAATATTAAAAATTCTAATATATGGAGGCTGAACAACACACTGCTGAATAACCAAAAAATCACAGAAGAAATCAAAAAATAAATCAAAATATGCATAGAAATGAATGAAAATGAAAACACAACAACCCAAAACCTATGGGACACTGTAAAAGCAGTGCTAAGGGGAAAGTTCATAGCAATATAGGTATACCTCAATAAACAAGAAAAAAGTCAAATAAATAACCTAACTCTACACCTAAAGCAACTGGAAAAGGAAGAAATGAAGAACCCCAGGGTTAGTAGAGGAAAGAAATCTTAAAAATTAGGGCAGAAATAAATGCAAAAGAAATAAAAGAGACCATAGCAAAAATCAACAAAGCCAAAAGCTGGTTTTTTGAAAGGATAAATAAAATTGACAAACCATTAGCCAGACTCATCAAGAAACAAAGGGAGAAAAATCAAATCAATAAAACTAGAAATGAAAATGGAGAGATCACAACAGACAACACACAAATACAAAGGATCATAAGAGACTACTATCAGCAATTGTATGCCAATAAAATGGACAACGTGGAAGAAATGGACAAATTCTTAGAAAAGTACAACTTTCCAAAACTGAACCAGGAAGAAATAGACAATCTTAACAGACCCATCACAAGTACGGAAATGGAAACTGTAATCAGAAATCTTCCAGCAAATAAAAGCCCAGGTCCAGACGGCTTCACAGCTGAATTCTACCAAAAATTTAGAGAAGAGCTGACACCTATCCTACTCAAACCCTTCCAGAAAATTGCAGAGGAAGGTAAACTTCCAAACTTATTCTACGAGGCCACCATCACGCTAATACCAAAACCTGACAAAGATGCCACAAAAAAAGAAAACTACAGGCCAATATCACTGATGAACATAGATGCAAAAATCCTTAATAAAATTCTAGCAATCAGAATCCAACAACACATTAAAAAGATCATACACTATGACCAAGTGGGCTTTATCACAGGGATGCAAGGATTCTTCAATATCCACAAATCAATCAGTGTAATAACCACATTAACAAATTGAAAAATAAAAGCCATATGATTATCTCAACAGATGCATAGAAAGCCTTTGATAAAATCCAACATCCATTTATGATAAAAACTCTCCAGAAAGCAGGAATAGAAGGAACATACCTCAACATAATAAAAGCTATATATGACAAACCCACAGCAAACATTATCCTCAATGGTGAAAAATTGAAAGCATTTCCCCTAAAGTCAGGAACAGGACAAGGGTGCTCACTTCTCAGAGCAGAAAAAGAAATAAAAGGAATCCAAATTGGAAAAGAAGTAAAACGCTCACTGTTTGCAGATGACATGATCCTCTACATAGAAAACCCTAAAGACTCTACCAGAAAATTGCTAGAGCTAATCAATGAATATAGTAAAGTTGCAGGATATAAAATCAACACACAGAAATCCCTTGCATTCCTATACACTAATAATGAGAAAATAGAGAAATTAAGGAAACAATTCCATTCACCATTGCAACGAAAAGAATAAAATAGTTAGGAATATATCTACCTAAAGAAACTAAAGACCTATATATAGAACACTATAAAACACTGATGAAAGAAATCAAAGAGGACACTAATAGATGGAGAAATATACCATGTTCATGGATTGGAAGAATCAATACAGTGAAAATGAGTATACTACCCAAAGCAATCTATAGATTCAATGCAATCCCTATCAAGCTACCAACAGTATTCTTCACAGAGCTAGAACAAATAATTTCACAATTTGTATGGAAATACAAAAACCCTCAAATAGCCCAAGCAATCTTGAGAAACAAGAATGGAACTGGAGCAATCAACCTACCTGACTTAAGGCTCTACTACAAAGCCACAGTCATCAAGACAGTATGGTACTGGCACAAAGACAGACATATAGATCAATGGAACAAAATAGAAAGCCCAGAGATAAACCCACGCACCTATGGACACCTTATCTTTGACAAAGGAGGCAAGAATATAAAATGGAGAAAAGACAATCTCTTTAACAAGTGGTGCTGGGAAAACTGGTCAAGCACTTGTAAAAGAATGAAACTAGAACACTTGCTAACACCATACACAGAAATAAACTCAAAATGGATTAAAGATCTAAACATAAGACCAGAAACTACAAAACTCTTAGAAGAGAACATAGGCAAAACACTCTCCAACATACATCACAGCAGGATCCTCTATGACCCACCTCCCAGAATATAGGAAATAAAAGCAAAAATAAACAAATGGGATCTAATTAAAATTAAAAGCTTCTGCACAACAAAAGAAACTATAAGCAAGGTGAAAAGACAGCCTTCAGAATGGGAGAAAATAATAGCAAATGAAGCAACTGACAAACAACTAATCTCAAAAATATACAAGTAACTCCTGCAGCTCAATTCCAGACAAATAAATGACCCAATCAAAAAATGGGCCAAAGAACTAAATAGACATTTCTCCAAAGAAGACATACAGATGGCTAACAAACACATGAAAAGATGCTCCACATCACTCATTATCAGAGAAATGTAAATCAAAACCACAATGAGGTACCATTTCACACCAGTCAGAATGGCTGCGATCCAAAAGTCTACAAGTAATAAATGCTGGAGAGGATGTGGAGAAAAGGGAACCCTCTTACACTCTTGGTGGGAATGCAAACTAGTACAGCCACTATGGAGAACAGTGTGGAGATTCCTTAAAAAACTGGAAATAGAACTGCCATACGACCCAGCAATCCCACTGCTGGGCATACACACTGAGGAAACCAGAATTGAAAGAGACACGTGTACCCCAATGTTCATCGCAGCACTGTTTATAATAGTCAGGACATAGAAGCAACCTAGATGTCCATCATCAGATGAATGGATAAGAAAGCTGTGGTACATATACACAATGGAGTATTACTCAGCCATTAAAAAAAGTACATTGAATCAGTTCTAATGAAGTGGATGAAACTGGAGCCTATTATACAGAGTGAAGTAAGCCAGAAAGAAAATCACCAATACAGTATACTAATGCATATATATGGAATTTAGAAAGATGGTAATGACAACCCTGTATGCAAGACTGCAAAAGAGACACTGATGTATAGAACAGTCTTATGGACTCTGTGGGAGAGGGAGGGGGGGCTGATTTGGGAGAATGGCATTAAAACATGTATAATATCATATAAGAAACGAATCGCCAGTCCAGGTTCGATGCAGGACACAGGAAGCTTGGGGCTGGTGCACTGGGCTGACCCAGAGGGATGGTATGGGGAGGGAGGTGGGGGGTGGGGTTCAGGATGGGGAACACATGTACACCCATGACGAATGCATGTTGATGTATAGCAAAACCAATACAATATTGTAAAGTAAAAAAAATAATAATAATTAAAAATTAAAAAAAAAAGGAAACTAGGAATAGAGGGAGGCTTCCTTAACTTAATAAAGAGCATCTACAAAAAAACATGCAATTAAGTCATACTTAATGGTAAAAAACTAAATGTTTTTTACCCCAAGAATGAGAACAAGGCTAAGATATCTGCTCTTATCACTTTTATTCAACATTGTAGTAGAAGTTCAAGCTAATGCAATAAAGCAAGAAAGGAAATTAAAAGATACAGATCAGAAAGTAAGAAATAAAAACTGAAAATTACGTAATTTTCTACATAAAAAATCCTAAGGAATCTACAAAAAAAAAAAAAAAAACACCTAGAATTAATAAGGGAATTCAGTAAGGTCACAGTAGACAAAATGAATGTACAAAAATAAATTTCCTTCTATATATGAGCAATAAACACATGGACACTAATATAAAATATCAATACTATTTATAATCACTCAAAAAAGGGAAATAGTTCAATTTAAGTCTAACAAAACATGTGCATAACTCTTATATTGGAAACTACAGAATGAAATGAGAGCAATCAAAGATTAAATGGAGAGACATACCAGTTAAAGGATTAGAAGACTCAACATATCCATTCTCCCCAAATTGATACATTTTTAGTGAAATTCCTATTGAAATTTCAATAAGATTCTTTGTATAGACAAAATTATTATAAAATTTATATAGAAAGGCAAAAAAAAAGAATAGCTAAAGCAATCTTTTAAAGGAATGAAATGGGAGAAGTTGACTTACCTGATTTCAAGTCATAAAATGGTCAAGGCTGTATGACAGAGAAATAGATACATAGATCAATGGGACAGAATAGAAAGCTTATAAATAGCCTCACATAAATATGCTCAACTGATTTTTTACAAAGTTGTAACATTAATTCAATGGAGGAATAATAGCCTTTTCAACAAATGGTGCTAAAGCAATTGATCATCCACAGGTTTAAAAATGAACTTAAACCTCACGTTTAATGCAAAAATTAACTCAAAATGGATCACAGGTTTAGATTTAATTATGTTTTTACAATTTTATAAAATTATAAAACTTTTAGGAAAAAACATGGAAGAAAGTATTTGGTGTCCAGGGCTAGGCAAAGAATTCTTAGGATTTGACACCAAAAGCACCATAGAAGAAAAGTTAATAAATTGGACTTGATCAAAACAAAAACTTTTGCTCTGTCAAAGATCCTACTATGGGGATCAAAAGACAGATATAGAACTGAATAAAATATTTGCAAACCACATATTTGACAAAAGACTATTATTCTGAATATATAAAGAACCCTAAAATCGCAACTGTTAAAATCACTCAGCTCCATCAGAAATGGGCAAGGGTGCACGCGGCAACTACCAAAGCTGGCGTGCTCTAGGGCCTATAAGCCACGGCCACGGAGCCTGCAAACTGCAACTCGTGAAACTCATGTACCTGGAGACTGTCCTCTGTAATGAGGAGAAGTCACTGCAATGGGAAACCTGCTTACTGCACGGGAGAGAAGTCCCCTCTCACCGCAACTAGAGAAAGCCTGAGAGCAGCAAAGAAGACTCAGCACAACCAAAATAAATAAATAGATAAATTGTTTAAAAAAAAAAAAAAAAGGAAAAAGAAAGGGGTTGAGCGAAGAATTAAAAATGTGGTCTCCAGACCAACAAGATTAAGAAAAAAAGAAATGGGCAAATGACATGAAAAAAACATTGAGATGTTTCATCAAAGAGAATATAGAGATGGCAAATGAGAACATGAAAAGATGCTCTGCCCAACATTGTTAGCCATTAAGGAAATGCAGACTAAAACCACGATGTGTTATCAGTATATGCTTACCAGAATGGCTAACATAAAAAAGTAGTACCATAGCTAAATTTTGGAAGGGAGCTGAGAAACATATGCATTGTAGATGGGATATAAAATATGATATAGCTGCTCTGGAAGATGGTTTGGCATTTTCTTAAAAATCTAACTGATAGCTATTATATGATCCAGCAGTTGCACCCCTGGGCATTTATCCCAGAGAAATGAAAAGATATGTTTACACAAAGTCTTATACAATAATGTTTTAAATACATTTACTCATAACATCCCCAAACCAGAAACAACTCAGGTGTCCTTTAAGGTAAATAGCCAAACAAACTATAGAATGCCCATGCTATGACATATTACTTTGGAATACAATGAAATAAACTATTGATACACTCTACAACTTGGAATTGGCTGAGTAAAAAAGTCCAGTCTCACAAGTTTACATACTAAGTGATTCCATTCATATCACAATCTTGAAATAACAAAATTATAGAAATGGAGAACAGATTATTGGTTGCCAGGAGTCTGGAGAAGAAAGTCTGGGAGAAAGATGGGTACGGCTATAAAAGGGCAATAGAAGTGATCCTTGTAGGGATGGAATTATCTGTATTGTGTCTGTATCAATGTCAATATCCTGCTGGTGAGTTCATAGTGTAGCTCCTGTAGATGTTACCATTGGGGGGAACTAGGCAAAGCATACGCTGAATCTCTGAATTATTTCTTACAACTGCTTGTGAATCTACAATCTTCCCCTCCGGAGTTTTTAAGTAAAAAAGAAAATTAATACGATGGACTTCCTTGGTGGTCCAGTGGTTAAGGACCCACTGCCAATGCAGTGGACACTGGTTCTAATCCTGGTCTGGGAAAATCCCACATACCATGGGTCAACTAAGCCTGTGCCCCCAGCTGCTGAGCCCTCCCTCTAGAGACCGCGTGCTGCAACTCGAGAGTAGTAGCCCTGACTCCTGCAACTAGTAAAAGCCCACACACAGCAACAAAGACTCAGAGCAGCCAAAAATAAATACTTTTTAAAGTTAAGAAGAGAATACTCCCCAAAATTTACAACTTTGAAAACAAAGTAATAAATTCATATATATTAACATATTTATAGATTTATTCACATATATTTATATTTCTTCATATAATCTGACTTATGTTGTCTTTGTAAGAAGATTTAAAACCATGGTTTAATTTTCCATAATAGTAATAGGACTTTTCCAAACTTATTTTTTATTTAAATCCAATTATGTAAATTTTCTATAACTTAAGTAAACTGGATAAATGAATAAATGTGTATATATGCATGTAGAGCATAAATAATTATACACTTCAGTTCAGTTCAGCCACTCAGTCGTGTCCAACTCTTTGCCGACCCCATGAATTGCAGCACGCCAGGCCTCCCTGTCCATCACCAACTCCTGGAGTTCACTCAGACTCATGTCCATCGAGTCAGGTGATGCCATCCAGCCATCTCATCCTCTGTCATCCCCTTCTCCTCCTGCCCCCAATCCCTCCCAGCATCAGAGTCTTTTCCAATGAGTCAACTCTTTGCATGAGTTGGCCAAAGTACTGGAGCTTCAGCTTTAGCATCATTCCCTCCAAAGAAATCCCAGGGCTGATCTCCTTCAGAATGGACTGGTTGGATCTCCTTGCAGTCCAAGGGACTCTCAAGAGTCTTCTCCAACACCACAGTTCAAAAGCATCAATTCTTCGGAGCTCAGATTTCTTCACAGTCCAACTCTCACATCCATACATGACCACTGGAAAAACCATAGCCTTGACTAGACTATAATACATGTGAGTTGAAATAATCTATCAGTAGCCCCTCACATGCTATAGCACTGCAGTTACTAAGACTTCCATCTGTGGTAAATTTGAATGGGATACAGTAGAAAGATAATCTGTGCAATACTTGTACTGTTTGAGATTTACACAGAAAATAGAAAACTATGAAGCATGTGGAATTAGTTGGTGGTTGCCAGGCTCTATTGATTAATAAAGACAGAGAATGATATGCTCAAATCATACTAGAATTGTAGAAGCTGGATTCTACTGTTTCAACACCCCGAGGCTCGGCAGTTCTTTAATCTGAATCATTGCTGGAGACTTTAGAAAAATGAAGACTCATTTCCTCTTTCATTCCATATCTAGTACATAATTTTGCATTAGCCAGCATTTGAAACATGTTTGTGCTGTGCTAAATCATCAGTTGAGTCTGACTCTTTGCAACCCTTTGGACTGTAGCCCACAAGGCTTCTCTGTCCATGGGATTTCCCAAGCCAGAATACAGAGTGGGTTGCCATTTCCTTTTCCAGGGGATCTTTCCAACCCAGGAATCAAACATGCATCTCCTGTGTCTTCTGCATTGCAGGTGGATTCTTAACCTGCTGAGCCATTGGGGAAGCTTTAAACATGTTTATTGGTCATTATATTTCATTCTCCAAAGGTTTTTATTGTTCTGATAGCTTCCACTTGCCCCATAGGGTCTATTCTCCACCTTTTCCAGCCCTCTCTTCTGCCCAAGATGCTCACCTACATGGACCACATTAATAGGCCTCCTTTTGAACTCTGGCTTCCAGGTGGGGGTGGCCATTAAGGATGTCTCAATAAGAAACTGGAGGGAAGGAGAAAAGTAAGGATATTTATTAGCCTGGTTGCTTTGCAAAGTCATCTTTCCAGCTGTGTTCCTGACTAACAGTAACAGCTTCTTTCTAGTGCGACTTCTTGACAAGACTCTCTTTGCCTTTTGGGTTCCAAAACCTCTCCCTGTCTTCATTTCTTCATGGGTTGAAGGTTGGAGCTCTGCTGCCACTGACTCCCACACAGCACTTATGGTTTCCCTAATACTCATACCGTTGTATGTGTTCCCTTATTAATCTTCCTCAAAGTATTCTAATTTGCATGTGTAATCTGTTCCCTGCTAGGATCTGTCTGATGTATGTATTCTGCACTTTGCTCTGAAGCATCTCCTAGGGGCTGGATATGATTAACTTGGAATGACCTTAGCCAATTCCAGAAGGGATGCAAACTTCAAAGAAACATCTCATTCTCTGTACTAGTAAGCCCAGAGCCTTAGCCTCACAAAATGAGAAAACATAAAAATTTTCACCTGGTCCTTTTCGTTCTCCTCTCCCCTCTCCACAGGTCAGATGCTCCATATAGCTCCTCCTTAACTGATTGGATTGTTAATTTTAACTTAATTTGGATTGTTAATTTTATGGATTGTTTTCTAAACTTTGCCCTGCAGAACCCCAGATTTTGATGGAAGGTCTTTGGGAGGTTCTTTGGGGAAGAAAATATAGCAAAAATGAAGACCACCTCTGTCAGTAGAGCTTTCTGATACCCATTTCATTTAATTTTTAAAATTTATATGCTGTGGTCCCATATGAAATTTTATTTGAAAGGTAATTTCAGTACGACAAATAAAAAGTTTTTGACTACTGGTTTAATTCACTTTGCCATCCACTGACAAATCAAAACTCGTTAGGATTCAAAAAGCAACCTTGACTGGTAGGACTTCGGGTAACAGCAGAAGTAGAAATAGTAACAGTGTTACAGATTTAGAGTCAGGTTACTCCAGTCCAAGGTGCTTCAAATTAAGCCCCATAAAAGAACCTGCTTATTATGAATAGCCACTCCAAAGCTCTGATGATCTGTTTCTTTGTCAACGTGGATACATCCTTTATTATTTACAAATTCCAATCTCCAGCTGAGTCAATCTTTATCTAATTATTTTTATCTTCCTCCAGGAACTCTTCCCAGGCTAAGCAGTAATCAGCCTTCAGCAATTACCATCTGGTATTATTTAGTGGCTTCCAATTTGTGATTCATGGAATCACAGAAACTTCGAGTTGGGGTTGTCAAGGTCACTTGGTCTAGTATTCCTTCCCTGCCTGAAGTCCTGTTCTGTTTTCCCTGACTAGTCATGCCTCAGCCATCTGAATGCCTTCAGGTAACAGGTAAGGCCCTGTTTCATGAGGTACTCCTCTTGTAAAAGAGTTTTTCCCTCTATTAAGTCAAAATGCGTGTTTCTGTGCATGGCACCAACTAGTGTCAAGCATTCCCTGTAGAGAAAAGAATTGTTCTCCTCCTTATTACAGAAACGTTCTTAAAATATTAGCCAACAGTAATCATGCCTTTGGAGAAGGCAATGGCACCCCACTCCAGTACTCTTGCCTGGAAAATCCATGGATGGAGGAGCCTGGTAGGCTGCAGTCCATGGAGTCACTAGGAGTCAGACACGACTGAGCGACTTCACTTTCACTTTTCACTTTCATGCATTGGAGAAGGCAATGGCAACCCACTCCAGTGTTCTTGCCTGGAGAATCCCAGGGACGGGGGAGCCTGGTGGGCTGCCACCTCTGGGGCTGCACAGAGATGGACACAACAGAAGCGACTTAGCAGAAGCAGCAGCAGCAATCATGCCTTTGGGCTTCCCATGTGGCACTCGTGGTAAAGAACCCACCTGCTAATGCAGCAGACATAAGAGATGTGGGTTCAATCCTTGGTTCGGGAAGGTCCCCTAGAGGAGAGCACGGCAACCGGATCCAGGATTCTTGCCTGGAGAATCCCATGGACAGAGGAGCCTGGCGGGTCCTAGTCTATAGGGTCGCAAAGAGTTGGATGACTGAAGCAACTTAGCATGCATGCTTTTACTTAGTTCCTCCACAAAAATCAACCATCACTACCAGATCTAAAACTATTCCTCTTTCCAGACTCCTCACCATGCTTGAAGCCTTTTTCTGACTGTGCTTCAGTTTTCACTTCATTCTTAAAATTTATGCTCGCTATAGAACACAATTCAGGAAACATGTTCTGACCAGTTGAGCCCACTGGCTATTCTACTAAAGACATTAGACTGATTAACATCACCAAGTCTGTATCTGCCTTCTTATTTGGCAGTCACTACACACCATCAGGGCTTCCCAGATGACGCTGGTAGTGAAGAACCCGCCTGCCAGTGCAGGAGACATGAACTTGGTCCCTGGGTCGGGAAGATCCCCTGAAGGAGGAAATGACAACACATTCCAGCATTCTTGCCTGGAAAATTCCATGGACAGAGGAGCCTGGTAGGGTATAGTCCCTGGAGTCAGACATGACTGAGCGCATGCGCGTGCGCGCGCGCGCACACACACACACACACACACACACACATCATCATCATCATTCTGACTCATAACTGAATCAACTACCACACTCCCATCTTTTTCCCATGAACCCTTAACAAAGATGGGTGTCTCTTGTCCTATATTTGTATCTAAATTCAAATATCACAAGGTGGGTACTCTCTTCCTAGTCTACAGGCAAGAAAAACTGCATTCAGAGAGGTTTGGTATTTTGTAAGGATCACACAAGTGGCTTAGCAGATATTTGATTTTATATCAAAAACTGTATGTTTTCTGCTTGGTCATGCTGCCTTTTCATTCATTTACTCTCTCATCAAATATAACTGAGCACTTTCTCTGTGTCAGACATTATGCTAGGCCCTCAGGATAAAGTGATAATGAAGACATGTCCCTCATGGAAAATAAATTCTAGTGGAGAATATGGTTTACATGCTTGAAGACATGTAAATGAATATAGGAAGGATTTGCAGAGACACAGAAGAGAAAAATATCAATGCCTTTCATTTTTTTTTTTTTTTTTTTTTTTTTTGCCTAATTGAGCAGGGTAGAACTTCCTGTACTGTGTTGAATGGAAGTAGTGAGAGTGGGCACTTCTCTTCTTGTTCTTGATCTTAGAAGAAAAACCTTTCACACTGAGTATGATGTCACGGTGGGTTTGTCATTATGGCCTTTATTATACTAAGATACATTCTTTCTGTACCTAATGAGTTGAGAATATTTATCATGAAAGGATGTTGAACTCTTTCAGATGCTTTCTCTTTATTATTAAGATGGTCATATGATATTTATTTCATTCTGATATTGTGATATATTAACAATAGGTGAACATCAAAACTTTCTTGCATCCCAAGAATAACTTTCACTTAATCATGATATATAATCATGTAAAGTTAGATTGTTTATTTGAGATCTTTCTACTTCATTAGCGTAGATGTTTATTGCTATGAACCTCCCGCTTAGAACTGCTTTTGCTGCATCTCAAGAGTTTTGAGATGTTTCCATTTTCATTCAAGATTTGTTTTTTGATCTCCCTTTTTGATTTCTTCTTTGACTTGGTTGTTCAGGGGTGTTTTGTTTAATTTCTGTATACTGGTAAAATTTCCAGTTTCCTCCTGTCATTGATTTCCAGTTTTCATACCATAGTGGTTGGAAAAGGTTCTTGTTATGATTTCAGTCATCTTAAATTTGTTAAGACTTGTTTTGTGATCTAACATATCATTTATTCTCAAGAATGTTCCATGTGCACTTTAGAAGAATGTGTCTTCTGCTGCTATTAGGTAGAATGTTCTGAAAATGTCTGTTAGGTCCTCTGAGTCTAAAGTATAGTTCAAGTCCAATGCCTCCCTATTGATTTTCTGTCTGGATTATCTGTTGTTAAAAGTAGTGTATTGAAATTCCCTACTATCACTATACTATTGCCTATTTCTCCCTAAATTGGCTCAATATATTTTGGTGCTCTGATGTTGAGTGCATATATAAAAAATGAATTGCAAAATGATAAAAATGTTGAAACCAAATCTATGAGGCTAAAGTGCACTCTAAGTGGAAGCCATAAAAATAAATATTTATCTACATTTGTCCATATAAAAGCAAAATATTTTTTTATTCATCCATTTCACCAAAATTATTGAGTTCCTACTCTGCATTAGTTCTAGATACTAAATATATAACAGTGAACAAAAGACAAATTTTTCTGCACTCCTGGAGCTTGGACTTTAATAGTGGAAGTCTAATTACTTAGTATATCTCTGGCATAGGCCTATGGAGGAAAAATAAAGCAGAAAAGGGACACAAGGAATGTCAGGGAGTGAGAGTAGGAGGGTCATTAAAACAGAGTGCTCAGGAAAGGCCTTGGAATAATGTTGATTGAAGTGTTCTGAACTCAAGCCTGAGAGCAGGTCACATGGAATTGATCAAGCAAAGGATACAGCAAATGCAAAGGCCTTAACATGGGTACAGGACCGGCATATTTGAAGAATAGAAAGGAGAGCAGCAGAGCTGAAGCAGAATAATCAAGGGGGAAAGAACAGGGTTAAACAGAGGGTAGCCAGGGCCAGACCTGCTGAGTTTTCAGAAGCCGTTATAGGACGCTGGATTCTACTCAGGGGGAGACGGGCACCATAGTGTCTCTCCAGTTGCTTTTATCAAGAAGGATCATGTTAGCAAAGCTTTATTGAAATGAACCATCTTTGTATTTTCCCAAAACTTTATTTTAAGAATAGACTGGGGTTGGAGGTGGGCAGTGCAGGAACAAGGAAGGAGGCAGGGAGAGAAGCTGTGGGCTATGGGCTATTGTGATTATCCAGGCCAGAGATGATGGTGACTTTGAAAATAATGAACACAGCAGAGATGGCAAAGAGTCCCCAGATTCTGGTATGCTTTCAAAGTATAGTCAACAGAATTTGCTGGCAGATTCAGTATGGATTGGGAGAGAATGAGAATAATGAATGATGGTTCCAAGAGTTTCAGCCTAACTGGAAGGATGGAACTGCCTGTAACTGGAATGGAAAAGACTTCAAATGGAGGTGGTATGGAGGGAAGACAGGGGATTCCATTTTGGCTATTGTAGGTCTAAGATGCATATTAGACATCCACATGAAGATGCTGATAAAACAGAGGACAAATGAGTCCAGAGTCTACGGGAGATATCTAGGCTGCAGATATAAGTTTGGAAGCTATTTACTGTATTGATTCTAAATAAGGAAAAATATACCTTAAACAAAGACAATAAGCAAGGGATTAGAGAAAATATTTGTAATAGAGATAAAAGATAAAAGTATGTGTCTGTATATGTATATACATAAATATATATACACACATAAGGAAACAGTAGAAAAAAGGACAAAATAAACAACATGTGCATTTGCAGAAGAGAAAAACTGAATGGCCAACAGATGTATAAAAAGATGCTCAAGGTCAGTAGCAAAGAGGAAAATATGAATTTTAATATAATAAAGAGATAACAAGTCACACCCATCAGATTGGCAAAAAATTTTTTAAATATTGGCAAGGATGTAGTACAAAGGGAATACTCATTCACTGCCAATAGATATGAAAATTGGAATGAACTCATGAAGTCACTTCTCAGTATATTAAAAGTTAAAGGCACACATGTTCTAACCCTGAAATTCCACTTTTTATATTCCGTTGAACTGTGGATCTTCAAATCAGAGACTTTGTATTTTCTGAGGGTGTGTGAAATTCTTCCAATGTGTAACAGGGTACGGAGAAAGAAATCAGCTTTAGACTTCCCATCTCTATATCTACTCTTCCTAAAAGTGATCTACCTAAAAGAATGCCTACTTCATTCACTCTTAGGCTCATCCTTCCATTTTACCAACACCCTTTCCAATCTACAATGCTCAGAAGTTTGAATCACCAGAGGGAACTACTCTAGAGCTCTTTTCCCTTTGCTACAATAGGTAGCAACACGCCAATGGAAGCAACCTGGGTACCAGAGCGGGGACAATGTTCAGCGGAGCCCCAGCTGATCCAAGATGGCAGGTAGGGTTGCTGCTGCTGCTGCTAAGTCGCTTCAGTCGTATCTGACTCTGTGGGACCCCATAGACGGTAGCCCACCAGGCTCCCCCGTCCCTGGGATTCTCCAGGCAAGAACACTGGAGTGGGTTGCCGTTTCCTTCTCCAATGCATGAAAGTGAAAAGTGAAAGGGAAGTTGCTCAGTCGTGTCAGACTCTTCGCGACCCCATGGACTGCAGGCTCCTCCGTCCATGGGATTTTCCAGGCAAGAGTACTGGAGTGGGGTGCCATTGCCTTCTCCGCAGGTAGGGTTAGAGAGAATTAAACCTCATTGTTTTAAGCTACTGAAATTTGGGGGTTGTTTGTTACTATACCATGAATTGCCTATCCTGAGTGATAGAGCGACATGACCCTGCTCACTCTAAATTTTATTATGGTGACTTGCTTCTGTTGTAGAAGCCTCCAGAGCACCAAACAAAAATGCAGTTTAAAATATTGGTTTCTTCTTTAATGACTGACCTATGCACCATAAACCAAAGTCTTTTTTCTGGCTTGCATGTATTTCTTGTAAGACAGAGAAGCCAGGTGTTAGGAATAGGATATTTTTGCCCATGTTGGGATGTTGTGAATTTAAATTGTGGTATACAAAGATGGGAGAGATATCTCCTGCATTGCAGGTGAATTCTTTACCAGCTGAGCCACCAGGGAAGCCCAAGAATACTGGAGTGGTTAGCCTATCCCTTCTCCAGCAGATCTTCCCAACCTAGGAATTGAACTGGAGTCTCCTGCATTGCAGGCAGATTCTTTACCAGCTGAGCTACCAGGGAAGACAGGGAGAGATAACAGTCATTTAATGACTTCATCTCTTCAGTCCTACTGCCAAACAATTCTTCTTGCAAAAAAGTCCCATAAGAGTAATGCAAGGAGAACATTAGACGGAAATAATGCCAAAAAGGCTTTTTCTACATATTTTAGTGTAATTAACTCATATAAGCTAGTCTCAAAATTGTAGGAAGTACCATCACATCTGAAAAGAATGAGTCTTTGAACAGCTGAAGCAGGACAAGTTAATGATGCTTCTTCATTTAAGAGAAACTGGGAAAATATTCAGGACCACCTAATGTTTCAGATATACTCCATGAACCTTAGGGATAACAATTTAGTGGCTCTCCTTCAGATTCAGTGTACACTGTTTGGTATAAAGCTTCCGTGCTTCTCACCACCTGTGTGAGTGTTCAGGGTACCTCTCCTGGCCCTGGTTTCCTTGACTGTAAAATGGGGATAATTACTGTAGCTACCTGACAGAGTTGTTCTGAGGGAAATAAATCAGTGCGTATTTGTAGAGCACTTAGTGAAAGTGAAGTGAAAGTCATTCAGCCATGTCCAACTCTTTGCAACCCCATGGATTATACAGCCCAAGGAATTCTCCAGGCCAGAATACTGAAGTGGGTAGCCTTTCCCTTCTCCAGGGGATCTTCCCAACCCAGGGATCAAACCCAGGTCTCCTGCATTGCAGGCAGATTCTTTACCAACTGAGCTATTGGACCAGAGTAAAAGCTGTTTTCTATTAAACAATAAAGAAATTAATGAATAAATGTTCCACGAGATAGCTAAAGCATATTTAGCAAATTCTATTCTGAATATTTATACCACTTACATAATTATATAATAAAAATTATATGTTTATATAAGATGATCTGATATCACCTTATAAAATGTTTATTTCTAATTCTTGTTAAAATGTTGTCCAATATATTTACAGCAAATATACCCTTTTTATTAAATCAAGAGGGAAAAGTTTAAACGTTTATTGAGTTACTAAAGTTATTTCTGATTTTTTTTTACATGATTCTTAATTATTTCCAGAAGGTAAAAACCAGAGTTTAATACACACATACACACACTCACACTTTTTTACTGAAAGAAATATCACATCTTTGTTTATTTGCTTCACACATACCATGCAGCTTGGCTGCATATTATGTTGTGTTAGTTCCAATTAAGGAATGAAAGGCTTCATTATTGTCCTATTTTATATTACGATGCAAAAGGAACTCTTTTTATTAGAACCACATCACATTAACCCTGCCTTTTCTTCTATTAGTCTGTTTTGCAAGGTACATTTTAATTTTTCATTGGCTTTTATAATAAACCTTGAAATGTGTATTAACACATATTTGATTTTAAATTTTAAAGTCACACTTTCTGACAGAAAGTTTAATTTTGCTGACAGATTTGCAAATTAAATCTCAGGTTGTCATTTTCAATGAATTGAATTAGATAAATCTATAGTTCTAAAATTTTGATGAAAATCTTTAAAACATAAGAGTATTGCTTTTTATCTAAAATCACAATTAGCAGAGCTGTATTGAAACTAACAATCTATTTATTTTCCCAAAACTTTCTGACTGTATTGAGTCAAATAAGATGCTTCTAGGTGAAAGAGCAACAAATAAAATTAATAGTTTTTCCATTGGACTGCTAACCTTTTGGTACATTTCCCAGAAACTGAGAAAGTGACTGACTATAATATAATATCATATAAAAAAATATTTTGCAAGTCAAGTTGTTTCCAAATCTTTGCATTCAATAAAATTGAATACAGACATAATCAAGTTGCCAGATCATTAACTTTTATGATAGATGATTACATTATTTTTATAGTATAACTCATCATAGGTTCAAATAATTGACATAGTTTTAGCAAAATACTCCATTGCCATTCATTTTTAAAATGTGAACAAGATTTTTCAGCAGCTTCAACTATAACAATAAAGTGAAGTGAAAGTTGCTCAGTCATGTTCAACTCTTTGAGACCCTATGGACTATACAGTCCATGGAATTCTCCAGGCCAGAATACTGGTAGCCTTTCCCTTCTCCAGGGGATCTTCCCAACCCAGGGATCGAACCCAAGTCTCCTGCATTGCAGGCGGACTCTTTACCAGCTGAGCCACAAGGGAAACCCATAACAATAAAAATCAGGGGCAAAATTGAGGCTGAATTCACATATTTCTAGCAATAACTATTCTTTTTTGATGGCTATATAAACTGAAGAAACAGTCAAGTATATTTTATCAAATACATTTCTAATAAAAATTTAACATTTATGCTTAATAACTATTTGCCAAAATAATTATATGCCTTGGCCAATTTTGTACTACTAATAATAGTGCTAATAACTCAGAATAAAATGTTCTAATTTTCTGAGTCTTGGTCCCAAAGGAAAAAAAAAGCTTAACATTTTTGAGACATATTTTATTGTAGAGAAATATGATAAGGCAATTGAGAAAATATTTTTCAAATATCAAAAATGTATTAGGATAAATCTCTGTGGAGTGGAATGGAAATGTGAGTTCAAGGAGAAAAAAAGAACAATGTATAATTTCAGACTACTATATAAGAGCTTTGTTTGTTTCTTTTTATTGATGATGGTGCCTGTCAACTTTACCATTCACAAAGCACAACTCAAAATATCTTATTTGAGCTTTAAAATAGCATCCACATTTTTCTGATGAAAACACTGGGGCTCTGAATGACAGTTGCCCCCATGATAAGGAAGAGACAAAAACGAATGTCCTCTCAAGCCCACTGGAATCCAAATGCCACTAAGTCACAGCTCTTCCACTTCCCATGCTGAAATGTTTGATGAGATGTGTTATAAGCAAACTCTTTGGTGTGGAAAGCAAAATGAAAAAATTCTTCTTCTATCTGACATCTTCCAATTCACTAACTCTTCTCTGTCTGTTTTAAAATGAATGATGTTCATAAATGCTCATAGGGAGACTACTAGAACTTAAACACTGTCTATCGCCATTGTAATCGTTATACTTATGGGGCTCTGCTATGTACATAAATCAGGCACGTTTTTATAGCCAGAAATAATGTCTGCTAGTAAATTTGAGCAAATGATGATCCTAAATGTGTCTTGTCAGGAAGTAAACCACTCAGCTGCAAGAAGGGCACTGTATCTATAAATAAGGCACCCACCTTCGAATCAAGATGAATCTCCATGATAATCTCCTTTCTTTTGTCTTCTCAATGACTTCCCCATTGTGAGTGGGGAGCATTCTGGGCAGAAGGGTAGAAACCCATTGATTTTGCTTTAGTTCTCCAAGATTCCAAGCTCATCTCTATTTGGAAGCAAGTTCTCACAAGAGTGAGCTTTCTACCTGTCCAGAGATACTTTTCATTCTGCATTTTACATTCTGCATTCTCCAAAGAGTAGGATCTCTCCAGATGTGGGATCATCAAAAGACTGTTTTGGTCTTTTGCTTCAGACAATTTTGTTTTCTTTCTTTACTAGTTTCAACCCACAAAAATCGACTTGAATATTAGGCTTTATCCAAAAAGAAATATCAACATGTGGCAGCAACTTCTGTCTGGAATTCCCTTCTTTCCTTCAACTGAACAATTAGCTGCATTTTAAAATAATATTTACAATGAACCAGAAATCACATAATTTGTCACTATTCAAATTTGAAATGAAAAAAATGTTATACTTTTAAATTTTTATTTTAATGTTTAACTGGAGGATAATTGCTTTACAATGTTGTGTTGATTTCTGATTAAATATTATCTTTAAAATGTGCAAGGAATGACATCATTTGTCAAGAATTTATTAGGGAATGTGAAAGTGAAAGTCACTCAGTCATGTCCGACTCTTGCAACCCCATGGACTGTAGCCCACAAGGTTCCTCTGTCCATAGGATTCTCCAGGCAAGAATACTGGATATGAAAACAAAAATTCAAAGTTGCTTTGAAGACATTCTTATATGCACATGGAGGAATATAAAAGAACACTATTCTAATGTTGCTTGAAATAAGGGAAACTGAGGAAAAAATTTACTATCCATCAATAGGAGAATGGGTTGGAAAAGGGAAAAAAATAGACAGATAGACAGAGATGTTAATGGAATACAGAAATTAAAAGGATGAACCAGATATATATGAATCAGTGTGAATGAATGTCAAAAGCATAATGTTGATAAGAAAGTAATATTATTTATATAAACATTCTAACCAGAAAAAACATTTAAATCTATTGAACTATATTGTTTAGCCAGAAAATATAGAATAAAATTTTAAAACATATGTGGAGTTAATAACTATCAAATTAATAAATATCAAATGAAATACCAATATTCATGGTAGAGGTTTACTGTCAAGAGGGAGAGAGAGTAAAATGAGGTTGAGGGGTACACTGGGGCCTCACCTGAATCTATAATTTTCTTTCTTATTTAATAAATCCAAAGCAGTTCCAGCTGAATGTTAGGGTTGTTAAAACTTCCTAAAACTGGGAGGTGAGCATACAGATCATTATCTATTTATTTGTATATTTGAATGATTTTCCCTAATAAAAAATAGCTAAAAGACAATTTGTAAAAGAAAAACAGGAATACAATGTATCCTAAAACTGTAGAGAGAAGAATTTAAAAAATATGTCAGTCCCATAAATCACAGCAGGATCCTCTATGACCCACCTCCCAGAGTAATGGAAATAAAAGCAAAAATAAACAAATGGGACCTAATTAAACTTAAAAGCTTTTGCACAACGAAGGAAACTATAAGCAAAGTGAAAAGACAGCCTTCAGAATGGGAGAAAATAGCAGCAAATGAAGCAACTGACAAAGAATTAATCTCAAAAATATACAAGCAGCTCCTGCAGCTCAATTCCAGAAAAATAAACGACCCAATCAAAAAATGGGCCAAAGAACTAAACAGACATTTCTCCAAAGAAGACAAACAGATGGCTAACAAACACTTGAAAAGATGCTCAACATCACTCATTATCAGAGAAATGCAAATCAAAGCCACAGTGAGGTACCATCTCACGCCAGTCAGAATGCCTGCTAGCAAAAAGTCTACAAACAATAAATGCTGGAGAGGGTGTGGAGAAAAGGGAACCCTCTTACACTGTTGGTGGGAATGAAAACTAGTACAGCCACTATGGAGAACAGTGTGGAGATTCCTTATAAAACTGGAAATAGAACTGCCATATGACCCATACACACCAAGGAAACTAGAATTGAAAGAGACACGTGTACCCCAATGTTCATCGCAGCACTGTTTATAATAGCCAGGACATGGAAGCAACCTAGATGTCCATTAGCAGACAAATGGATAAGAAAGCTGTGGTACATATATACAATGGAATATTACTCAGCCACTAAAAAGAATGCATTTGAATCAGTTCTAATGAGGTGGATGAAACTGGAGCCTATTATACAGAGTGAAGTAAGGAAGAAAGAAAAACAGCAATACAGTATACTATAACACATATATGTGGAATTTAGAAAGATGGTAATGACGACCCTATTTCAGTTCAGTTCAGTTGAGTCGCTCAGTGGTGTCCGACTCTTTGCGACCCCATGAACCACAGCACACCAGGTCTCCCTGTCCATCACCAACTCCCGGAGTTCACTCAAACTCATGTCCATCGAGTCGGTGATGCCATCCAGCCATCTCATCCTCCGTCGTCCCCTTCTCCTCCTGCCCCCAATCCCTCCCAGCATCAGAGTCTTTTCCAATGAGTCAACTCTTCACATGAGGTGGCCAAAGTATTGGAGTTTCAGCTTTAGAATCAGTCCTTCCAATAAACACCCAGGACTAATCTTCTTTAGGACGGACTGGTTGGATCTCCTTGCAGTCCAAGGGACTCTCAAGAGTCTTCTCCACAGTTCAAAAGCATCAATTCTTTGGTGCTCAGCTTTCTTCACAGTCCAACTCTCACATCCATACATGACCACTGGAAAAACCATAGCCTTGACTAAACGGACCTTTGTTGGCAAAGTAATGTCAAAGTAATAGCTTTTGAATATGCTATCTAGGTTGGTCATAACTTTCCTTCCAAGGAGTAAGCGTCTTTTAATTTCATGGCTGCAGTCACCATCTGCAGTGATTTGGGAGCCCCAAAAAATAAAGTCTGACACTGTTTCCACTGTTTCCCCATCTATTTCCCATGACCCTATATGCGAGACAGCAAAAAAGACACAGATGTAAAGAACAGACTTTTGGACTCTGTGGGAGAAGGCGAGGGTGTGATGATTTGAGAGGGCAGCTTTGAAACATGTATATTACCATATGTGAAGTGGATCGCCAGTCCAGGTTTGATGCATGAGACAGGGTGCTCAGGGCTGGTGCACTGGGATGACCCCAGGGGATGGGATGGGAGGGAATAGGGAGGGGGGTTCAGGATGGGGAACACATGTACACCCATGGCTGATTCATGTTGATGTTTGGCAATATTCATTGCCAAAACCACTACAGTATTGTAAAGTAATTAGCCTCCAATTAAAATAAATAAGTAAATTTTTTTTAAAACTCAACATTCAAAAAACTAAAAAAAAAAATCAATCCAATAGATCTTCAGGAAAAAGAAACTATAAAACAATAAATAACTGTAAATTATGTAGTGGAAGTAAGATTAAATAGATCAATCATCACAATATATGTAAAGAGAATGAACTCACTATTAAAATACAAAGATCCTCAGTTTTTTTTTAAGTTAGCCATATATGGTTTATGAGAGACATACTTCAAACGAAAGGACACTAAAAGGTTAAAGATATTAAAAGAGATTTAAAAAAATACAAGCAAATTTTTTCCTAAGCGATTGTAGCAATATTAATGTTAGATAAAATAGAATTTAAGGCAAAAGACAAAAATGTGGATAAAAATAGAAATATACAATTAAAAAGAACATTTAACTAAGAAGATTCAACAGCCATGAACTTATGTGCATTTAAAGTATATACAAAAAGCAAAAAACTCATTAAAATATAATATGGTATTGGCAAGGAGGAAGATTTTATCTAATCTGTACCAGAATATGATAAATTGAGTAACTCGAACAAACAAGTCATGATTTAGACTTCGCAGGTATATACAGAATCCTGCAAAAAGCAAAGCAAAACAAATGAACAAAAATAGAGAGTATATGTTCTTTAGAAATGCACATAAAAAAAGACAAAAAGCTAGCACAGTTTAGTTAGCTTTTGAGTCTCAATAAATTCCAAATGATCACACAGATCATATTCCATTACCACAATAAAATTAAATTAGAAAACATAAAATAATTTTAAGTAGTAACAAATGTTTGAAAACATATACATATAATATATATATATATACTCTTAAAATAAGGAGAAAGGCCTTTTAGGTTTGTCCTCTCTGATTTGTAGAATACTAAATAGCATATTCAAAAGCAGACACATTACTTTGACAACAAAGGTCTGTCTAGTCAAGGCTTTTCCAGTGGTCATGTATGGATGTGAGAGTTGGACTCTGAAGAAGGCTGAGTGCCGAAGAATTGATGCTTTTGAAATGTGGTGTTGGAGAAGGCTCTTGAGAGTCCCTTGGACTGCAAGGAGATCCAACCAGTCCATTCTGAAGGAGATCAGCCCTGGGATTTCTTTGGAAGGAATGATGCTAAAGCTGAAACTCCAGTACTCTTGCCACCTCATGGGAAGAGTTGACTCATTGGAAAAGACTCTGATGCTGGGAGGGATTGGGGGCAGGAGGAGAAGGGGACGACAGAGGATGAGATGGCTGGATGGCATCACTGACTCGATGGACGTGAGTCTCAGTGAACTCCGGGAGTTGGTGATGGACAGGGAGGCCTGGCATGCTGTGATTCATGGGGTCGCAAAGAGTCGGACACGACTGAGCGACTCAACTGAACTGACTGAACTGAAAGTTAGCTCTGTGCTCGCTTAGGCAGCATGTATACTAAAATTGGAACGATACAGAGAAGATTAGCACGGCCCCTGTGCAAGGATTACACGCAAATTTGTGAAGCGTTCCATATTTTTATATTTCTTTTTCTATATTATTAGCCAAAGTGAGATAAGAAACCTCTTGATTTTAAAGCTTTAAGAGGCATTTGATTTTCTAAAAGGACAGTCTGAATTCTTTATGTTGATATAAATTTAAAGATATAAATGACTCACTTACTCATGCAAAAACATTAATCTAGATTTTTAAAAGATCCAAAAAACTGTCCAGTTTATATTTTTATGACAAATAAAAAATAGCATTCAACTGAAAAAAAAATAATAATAAAGTTAGCTCTTGGAGTTTAAGCTCTACCTCAAATAGTGGCAGTAACACAAGGTATCCACTAGATGTCAGTATTACTTTACGTTCATTCTTATTTGCCCACATGTTGACGTCGAATTAACCCAAGCCCACCCAGTCCAACGAGTTGTATCTCAGACCCAGTTCCAGCCCTTTTAGGTTTGATTCAAGTATCTAATAATACAGAAATAATAATACCTATAGTGAAAAATTTTAACGTGCTATATATAAATGTAAATATTTATCATAAAATAGTTTCCTAGATCTCTGTGATTTTCCCTAAATTATTAATTTAGCTTGCTAAAGCAATTTTGTATCGTTTTCTAAGCCTTTTGAGAGACAAAGGGAAGCCTTTTGAGTAAGCATTTCCTATTTTTTTGGGGGGGGAACATCCCTCTAAGTTGTCTTCAATTCGTATTTGTACATTCTCTTAGCAATACAGCCCCGTGACAGCGGTTATGCTCACATTGAAAAAGATCTCGCGAAGCTGTCTATTCTAACTTCCTGCATCTCAAACCCTGACAAATGGGGAACTAGTCTATTTTTAAAGACTGCAGGGAAGGAAATCATCAGTCAGGAAGTTCTTCTTCCTGTCTAATCTAATTCCTTCCTGGTGAAATGTAATCCCATTTCCTCTAGCGTGAGCCTTTCCAGTTGAGGATGAAGGAATAAACTGCCCACAATCTTCACGTGGGGAATAACCCTTCACATCCTGGAATATGTGCCTACAAGTCCCTCCTGAGCTACAAAGTAGATCTCAACAAGGGAGGAGGCAGCAGCATTGCAAAGTCAGCTAAAGTCTTAATAGACCCAAAGTTATTGTGTTAAAAGACTCTCTCACAAAAGCCTTTTGTAACGTAAAGAGGCCTGACCTTGAAGTAAAGCAATAGGTGTTCTTATCTCCACTGGGCTCCACTAGCTTTCTGGGTTATTTTAGGAGGTCAGATTAAATACGATCATGATGGAGCACCTGCTAGGAACAAGGTTTTTAATCAATTCTTCAGGTTTCATCTATTCTTAAAACAATCCGTACAACAGGCCTGCAAGGTAGGATGATTACAACCATTTCCAAAGAAAGAAACTGAGGCTCAGGAAGGTTAATTACATTGCCCAGAAGCACACAGCTGGTAGGAGACAGAGCTGAGCTTCGAGTTCTATACGATTCCCAGGCCGTGGATGTAGCAGACCTCTTGTTCTTCATGTTCTTAAACTTCACAGTAATGGGCTCTAAAAACAGAAACATAGAAATAGGAGTGTAGAAGGGCATTCCTCATCCAAGCCACTGCTCATCTCTTAACTTCAAGGTGGGTGATTGAAAGCTAAAAACTTGTGTGTTAGTATACGATGATCAGCTGTTCAGTTTCTACATTAGGGATATGAGTGCATGCTCAGTTGCTTCAGTCACGTCCAACTCTTTGCAATCCTGCGGACTGAAGCCCACGAGGCTCCTCTGTCCATGGGATTCTCCAGGCAAGAATACTGGAATGAGTGGGTTGCCATTTCCTCCTCCAGGGGATCTTCGTGACTCAGGGATTGAACCAGAGTCTCTAGAGTCTCCCGCATTGGCAGGCAGGTTCTTTCCTACTGAGCCACCTGGGAAGCACGTTCAGTTCAGTCGCTCAGTCGTGTCTGACTCTTTGCGACCCCATGAACTGCAGCACACCAGGCCTCCTTGTCCATCACCAACTCGCGGAGTTCACCCAAACTCATGTCCATTGAGTCAGTGATGCCATCCAGCCATCTCATCCTCTGTTGTCCCCTTTTCCTCCTGCCCTCAATCTTTCCCAGCATCAGGGTCTTTTCAAATGAGTCAGCTCTTCGCATCAGGTGGCCAAAGCATTGGAGTTTCAGCTTCAACATCAGTCCATTCTCAATCAAGTGAAGTTGAGGAATCTTCTGCTCCGTCTTTAAAAGTAAAAAATAGTCATAATCGTCTCAGGTGTCAAATCTGGCCCTACCTGAACTCAGAGAGTGCACTAGAAGGAATCATTCTTCCAAATATGTCTATGTGTGCGTTCTCAGTCGTGTCTGACTTTCTGCTGCCCCATGGGCTATAGCACGGCAGGCTCTTCTGTCCATGGGATTTTCCAGGCAAGAATACTGGAGTGGGTTGCCATGCCCTCTTCTAGGGGATCTTTCCAACCAGGGATCAAACTCCTGTCTCTTGCATCTCCTGCATTGGCAGGTGGGTTATTTACCAACTTCCAAGAAAGTCCCAACCAATTCTGAACGTTGATTAGGTGGTTTCTGCCTCTGCAGTGCAGACACCTGTTTTCTCCCTCTGTCCTTCTCTTCCTTCTTCATTTCCTCCTCTCCTTTTTTCCTTTTCTTCCTTTCCTTTTGCCTTTCTTTTCTCCTCTTCCTTTCTTTCTTGAAACAATCAGAGGTGAGGTAGGGGTAGGGTGGGGAGATAGAAATGGGTCAGTCAGTTCAGTCGCTCAGTCATGTCCAACTCTTTGCAACCCCATGCACTGCAGCACACCAGGCTTCCCTGTCCAGCAACTCCCAGAGCTTACTCAAACTCATGTCCATTGGTCAGTGATGCCATCCAACCATCTCATCCTCTGTTGTCCCCTTCTCCTCCTGCCTTCAATCTTTCCCAGCATCAGGGTCTTTTCTAATGAGTCAGTTCTTTTCATCAGGTGGCCAAAGTATTAGAGCTTCAGCTTCAACATCAGTCCTTCCAATGAATATTTAGGACTGATTTCCTTTAGGATGGACTGGTTTAATCTCCTTGAAGTCCATGGGACTCTTAAGAGTCTTCTCCAACACCACAGTTCAAAAGCATCAATTCTTTGGTGCTCAGCTTGCTTTATGGTCCAACTCTCACATCTATACAGGACTACCGGAAAAACCATAGCTTTGACTAGATGGACCTTTGTTGGCAAAGTAATGTCTCTGCTGTTTTTAATATGCTGTCTAGGTTGGTCATAGTTTTTCTTCCAAAGAACAAGTGTCTTTTAATTTCATGGCTGCAGTCACCATCTGCACTGCTTTTGGAGCCCAAGAAAATAAAGTCTGCCACTGTTCCTATTGTTTCCCCATCTATCTGCCATGAAGTGATGGGACCAGATGCCATGATCTTAGTTTTCTGAATGTTGAGTTTTAAGTCAGCTTTTCACTCTCCTCTTTCACTTTCATCAAGAGTCTCTTTAGTTCTTCTTCACTTTCTGCCATAAGGGTGGTATCATCTGCGTGTCTGAGGTTATTGACATTTCTCCCAGCAATTTTGATTCCAGCTTGTGCTTTATCCAGCCCAGCATTTCGCATTATGTACTCTGCATATAAGTTAAATCAGCAGGATGACAATATACATCCTTGACGTACTCCTTTCCCAGTTTGGAACCAGTCTGTTGTTCCATGTCCAGTTCTAACTGTTGCCTCCTGACCTGCGTGCAGGTTTCTCGGGAGGACAGGCTGGTATCTCATCTCTTAAGGATTTTCCACAGTTTGTCATGACGCACACAGTAGAAATGGGTGGGGGGGGGGTGTCAAAAGGTACAAACACCTTGTAGTTATGAAATAAGTAAGTCCTTGGGATGTAAGGTAGAGCATGGTGACTATAGTTAGTAATATGCTATTGTATACTTGAATGTTGCTAAAAGAGTAATTGTAAAAGTTCTCATCACAAGGAAAACAATTTGCAACTATAGGAGGTGGTAGATGTTAACTAAACTTACTTTTGTGGTCATTTTGCAGTACAAACATATATCAAATCATTATGTTGTACAGTTCAGTTCAGTGGCTTCCCCATCTCCCAGAGTTTGCTCAAACTCATGTCCATTGAGTCAGTGATGCCATCCAACCATCTAACTAGTACAATGGTATGTGCCAATTTCATCTCAAGAAAACGGAAAAAACATTTTTAATTACAAAACAACAATACATTCATTGAGAAAAAAATTAAACAGTATGGGCTTCCCTGATGGCTTAATGGGCAAAAAATCTGCTTGCAATGCAGGAGACCCAGGAGACACAGGTTCGATTTCTGGGTCAGGAAGATTCCCTGGAGGAAGAAATGGTAACCCACTCCAGTATTCTTGCCTGAAAAACCCCATGGACAGAGGAAACTAGGCAGGCTACAGTCCAAAGAGTCACAAAGAGTTGGCACAACTGAGACACTAAACACATACACCAAAAGGCTTATAGAAAGTTTATTTTTTTAATTGGACTATAACTGCTTTACAATGTTGTGTTACTTTCTGTTGTACAACAGAGAGAATTAGAATCTGGAGAAGGCAATGGCACCCCATTCCAGTACTGTTGCCTGGAAAATCCCATGGATGGAGGAGCCTGGTGGGCTGCAGTCCATGGGGTCATGAAGAGTCGGACACGACTGAGCGACTTCACTTTCACGTTCCACTTTCATGCACTGGAGAAGGAAAATGGCAACCCACTCCAGTGTTCTTGCCTGGAGAGTCCCATGGACGGAGCAGCCTGGTGGGCTGCAGTCGATGGGGTCTCTAAGAGTTGGACACGACTGAAGCGACTTAGCAGCAGCAGCAGCATACAAACATCCCCTCCTTCTGGAGTCTCCCTTCCACCCGTCAACCCCCATCCCACCCCCTAGGTCATCACAGAGGGCTTAGCTGAGCTCCCTGCCTCCCACTATTTTACATGTGGTAGTAACTTCTTCCACCTGGTGGGGGTTTCAGTATCTGCAAAACAGCTCAAAGGGTATGGCTTAGAACATTTTCGATAGCCCTTGACTTTGTTTAATGGCTAACCTAATATCATTTTGTCTTCCTTGACTGTTTTCCTTTCTGCATTTTCTCACTTTAAAAAGATGAAAGTTCTCACTTGCCGTCTCTCCACCCACCTCTCTCCAGGTGGTAACCACTGATAATAGTTTGATGTGTATCCATCAGGGTGTTTTCTATGCATTTACAAAAAAAAAAAAAAGGAAGGAGAGAAACCAAGAGAGAAGGGAGGGAGTTATTTTTACAGAACTGGGATCATATTGTTCTGTAGCCTGCTTCTTTCACACACAACTATCTCATAGACATGTAATTTTATACTTTCAACAGCTGCACAATATTTATTAATGTAGATGTGCCTTAATTATTTAACCATTCCCCTACCCATAGACATGTAAAGTGTCTCCATTTTGCTTCTATTCCAAACCATGCTATAGTGAAATCATAGCCCACTTATATTTATCCACTTAGTACAATTATTAGTAGGGGCAGGTTTCTACAAAAGGGATTTCTGGGTCAAAGATAGTCTATTCAAGGTTTGATAGGCCCTGTCAAGTTGTCCTTAAAAGCCTCTAAGAAGTTACACAATAAGAAGTATATAATACTTACAATATATACTTAAGTATATAATACTTACAATAATAACTAAGAAGTTACATAATGTACCAATTATTAGTTTAGCTTTTTCTTTTTAACTCTTTACATGAATTAGGAACCAGTCTAACTTTCACAGTGGAGAAGGCAATGGCACCCCACTCCAGCACTCTTGCCTGGAAAATCCCATGGACAGAGCAGCCTGGTAGGCTGTAGTCCATGGGGTCACGAAGAGTCAGACACAACTGAGCGACTTCACTTTCACTTTTCACTTTCATGCATTGGAGAAGGAAATGGCAACCCACTCCAGTGTTCTTGCCTGGAGAATCCCAGGGACGGGGAAGCCTGGTGGGCTGCCATCTACGGGGTCGCACAGAGTCGGACACGACTGAAGCGACTTAGCAGCAGCAGCAGCCAACTTTCACAGCACAAGCAAATAGGAGTGATGAACAGAGAATATGCCAAGGCTTCAGGACCACTATTTAAGGATACTTTCAACATTTTTCTAACATTATTTTGTGCAATTGCTTTATTTTAGAGGGGAAAGTGATAAGCATGAGACTGGTTAGTTTTTTTTACTTTCTTTTAAAAGAATTTAGAGCAGTTTTAAGGGCTTCCCTGGTAGCTCAGCTGGTAAAGAATCTGCCTGCAATGCAGGAGACTCTAGTTTAATTCCTGGTTTGGCAAGATCCCCTGGAGAAGGGATAGGCTACCCACTCCAGTATTCTTGGGCTTCCCAGGTGGCTCAGCTGGTAAAGAATCTGCCTGCAATGAGGGAGACCTGGGTTTGATCCCTGGGTTGGGAAGATCCCCCGGAGAAGGTAAGCATGGGGTTGGTTGATTTCTTGGCTTTTTTTTTTTTTTTAAGACTTTTAATAGAGCAGTTTTAAGTTCAAAGCAAAATTGAGGGAAAGGTACGGAGATCTCTCGTATTCCTCTCCCCTCACTGCTCCCCCATTATCAGTATTCCCCACCACAGCAGCATGTCTGTTACAATGGATCAACCCACACTGACACGTTATAATCACCCAACGTCTATGGTTTACATTAGGGTTCTCTCTGGTGTTATCTGTTACATCAATTTGGACACATGCAAAATGACATGTCCATCATTATATTGATAGTAACATCCAGAGTATTTTCCTGCTCCTTTGTCCATGGGATTATCCCAGCAAGAACACTGGAACAGGTTGCCATTTCATTCTCCAGGGGAATCTTCCCAGACCAGGGACTGAACCCACATTTCCGGTGGCTCCTTCATTGGCAGGCAGATTCTCTACCACTGAGACACCTGGGAAGCCACAGAGTATTTTCACTACCCTACAAATCCTCTGTGCTCCACCAGTTCATCTCCCTTCTCCAACCCCTGGCAATCACTAATCATTTTACTGTCTCCATAATTTTTCCCTTTTCTTGAATATCATATAGTTGGAATCATACCATTTGTATCCATTTCAGACTGATTTCTTTTGCTTAGTAATATGCATTTAAAAGACAGTAGGTGTTGCAAGAGGGCATCAGAGGGCAAACACACTGAAACCATACTCACAGAAAACTAGTCAATCTAATCACACTAGGACAAGTGCTGCACTCAATATGCCAGCAAATTTGGAAAACTCAGCAGTGGCCACAGGACTGGAAAAGGTCAGTTTTCATTCCAATCCCAAAGAAAGGCAGTTCCAAAGAATGCTCAAACTACTGCACAATTGCACTCATCTCACACGCTAGTAAAGTAATGCTCAAAATTCTCCAAGCCAGGCTTCAGCAATATGTGAACCGTGAACTTCCTGATGTTCAAGCTGGTTTTAGAAAAGGCAGAGGAACCAGAGATCAAATTGCCAACATCTGCTGGATCATAAAAAAAAGCAAGAGAGTTCCAGAAAAACATCTATTTCTGCTTTATTAACTATGCCAAAGCCTTTGACTGTGTGGATCACAATAAACTGTGGAAAATTCTGAAAGAGATGGGAATACCAGACCACCTGATCTGCCTCTTGAGAAATTTGTATGCAGGTCAGGAAGCAACAGTTAGAACTGGACATGGAACAACAGACTGGTTCCAAATAGGAAAAAGAGTTCGTCAAGGCTGTATATTGTCACCCTGTTTATTTAACTTATATGCAGAGTACATCATGAGAAACGCTGGACTGGAAGAAACACAAACTGGAATCAAGAATGCCAGGAGAAATATCAATAACCTCAGATATGCAGATGACACCACCCTTATGGCAGAAAGTGAAGAGGAACTCAAAAACCTCTTGATGAAAGTGAAAGTGGAGAGTGAAAAAGTTGGTTTAAAGCTCAACATTCAGAAAACAAAGATCATGGCATCTGGTCCCACCACTTCATGGGAAATAGATGGGGAAATAGTGGAAACAGTGTCAGACTTTATTTTTCTGGGCTCCAAAGTCACTACAGATGGTGACTGCAGCCATGAAATTAAAAGACGCTTACTTCTTGGAAGAAAAGTTATGACCAACCTAGACAGCATATTCAAAAGCAGAGACATTACTTTGCCAACAAAGGTCCATCCAGTCAAGGCTATGGTTTTTCCTGTGGTCATGTATGGATGTGAGAGTTGGATGTGAAGAAGGCTGAGCGCCAAAGAATTGATGCTTTTGAACTGTGGTGTTGGAGAAGACTCTTGAGAGTCCCTTGGACTGCAAGGAGATCCAACCAGTCCATTCTGAAGGAGATCATCCCTGGGATTTCTTTGGAAGGAATGATGCTAAAGCTGAAACCCCAGTACTTTGGCCACCTCATGCGAAGAGTTGACTCATTGGAAAAGACTCTGATGCTGGGAGGGATTGGGGGCGGGAGGAGAAGGGGACGACAGAGGATGAGATGTCTGGATGGCATCACTGACTCGATGGACGTGAGTCTCAGTAAACTCCGGGAGTTGGTCATGGACAGGGAGGCCTGGCGTGCTGCGATTCGTGGGGTCGAAAAAAGTCAGACACGACTGAGTGACTGATCTGATCTGATCTGATGCATTTAAGTTTCCTTTGTGTCATTTCTTGGTTTGATAGCCCCCAGCCCCTATTTTTCATGCTGAATGGATATATCATAATTTATTTATCCATTCACCTACTGAAAAACACCTTGATTGCTTCAAGTTTTGGCCATTATTCATAAAGCTGCTAGAAACATCTGTGTGCAGGTTTTTGTTTTTTTTTTGGGGGGGGGGCATAAGCTTTCAACTCTTTGGGGTAAATATCTATCCAGTCTGGATACTGGATTGTATGGTCAGAGTAGGTTAATTCTGTAAGAAAGCACCAGACTGTCTTCCAAAGTTGCTGTAACACTGTGCATCCTCACCAGCAATAAATTAGAGTTTCTGTTGCTCCATGGGCTTTCCTGGTGACTCAGTGGTAAAGGATCCACCTGCAATGCAGGAGACATGGGTTCAACCCCTGGGTCAAGAAGGTCCCCTGGAGGAGGGCATGGCAACCCACTTTAGTTTTCTTGCCTGGAGAGTGCTGTGGACAAAGGAGCTTGGCGGGCTACAGTCTGTGGGGTCACAAAGAGTTGGACGTGACTGATCAACTGAGCATACACACAGCTCATCCATGATATTGTATGATGTGCAGCATCTTTCCATATGCTTATTTGCATCTATATCTCTTCATTGGTGAGGTGTCTGCTAAGGTCTTGGCGTGTTTTATAATCAGGTTGCTTTCTTACAGAGTTTTAAGAGTTCTTTGTATATTTAGGATAACCGTCCTTTATCAGAACTATCTTTTCCAAGTATTTTCTCCCACTCTATGATTGATTTTCTTATTCTCTTAACATTATATTTCACAGAACACAAGTTTTTAGCTTTAATGAAGTCCAACATATCACTTTTTAATAGATTGTGCTTTCAATGTAAAAAGTCATCGCCTTATCCAAGGTCATCCAAGTTTTCTCCTGTTATTTTCTAGGATTTTTTTAGTTTGCATTTTACCATTAGGTCAATGATCCGTTCTGAGTTAATTTTTGTAAAGGGTATGAAGTCTCTGTCTAGATTCATGTTTTTGCATATCGACGTCCAGTTGTTCTAGTATCATTAGTTGGAAGGACTGTCTTTTTTCTATTGTGTTGCTTTTATTCCTTTGTGAAAGATCACTTAACTCTGTAGACACGTGGTCTGGGCTTCCCTGGTGGCTCAATGGTAAAGTATCCACCTGCAATGCAGGAGATACAGATTCGATCCCTGGCTCAGCAAGATCTCCTGGAGGAGGGCATGGCAACCCACTCCAGTATTCTTGCCTGGGAAATCACACGGACTGAGGAGCCGGTGGGCTGCAGTCCATAAGGTTGCAAAGAATCTGAAGTGACTTGGCACACACATGTGTGTGCTTCTGGGTCTACTTCTGGGCTGTGTATTCCATTACACTGATCTGTTTTGTTGCCAGTACTACACTGTCTTGATAACTGTGAGTGAGTGAGTGATAGTCGCTCAGTCATGTCTGACTCTTTGCAGCCCTATGGACTGCAGTCCACCAGGCTCCTTTGTCCATGGAATTCTCCAGGCAAGAATGCTGGAGTGGGTTGCCATTTGCTTCCTATAATTGTGCTTTAAGGTAAATTTTGAAGTCAGGACACATCTGTTCTCCTATCTTCCCTTCTTCAGTATTGTGTTGGCTATTTTGGGTCTTTTGCTTCTCCACATAAACTTTAGTATCAGCTTGTCAGTATCCATGGAATAACTTCCTGGAACTTTCACTGGGGTTGTATTGATAAACTGGATAGATCTGACATCTTAACAATGTTGTCGGCTTTAAAAAAAATGAGGTAAAATTCATATAGAATGAAGCTCACATATCTAAAGCGTACAATTCGGTGAGTTTTGGTAAATGTAATTGAGATTATTTGTATCACCTCACCAGAGGAGAGAATGGCAACCCACTCTGTATTCTTGCCTAGAAAATCCTATGGACAGAGGAGTCTGGCAGGCTACAGTCCATGGGGTCACAAGAGTTGGACACGACTTAGTGACAAACCACCACTACCAACAACCTCAGACGATTCCCTTATATTCACGTCCAGTAAATCCCAAATCTCATGAATATTCTCATACACAACTTTTTATGGACATAATTTTTTTTTCATTTGAGCAAGTATCTAAGAGTAGAATTGCTAAATGATGGCATGGTTAAATACATAAGAAGTTACCATATAGGTGGTACTGTTTTGCCAATAACACTGTATGAAATTTTACACTTCCAGTGTCACCAATTGGCGAGTCTCACCATTTGGTATGAAACAAAATGTCATTATGATTTTAATCTGAAATTTTCTGACAGCTAGTGATGTTTGAGCTTTTATTCTTGTACATTTCTTTTCTGAAGTATCTGTTCAAAGATTCCATCCATTTAAAAATTTTTGTTTGTTTTTAACTGTTGATTTGTAGGACTCTTCTTTTGGAGAAGGCAATGGCAACCCGCTCCAGTACTTTTGCCTGGAGAGTCCCATGGATGAAGGAGCCTGGTAGGCTGCAGTCCAGGAGGTCGCTATGAGTTGGACACGACTGAGCGACTTCACTTTCACTTTTCACTTTCATGCATTGGAGAAGGAAATGGCAACCCACTCCAGTGTTCTTGCCTGGAGAATCCCAGGGATGGGGGAGCCTGGTGGGCTGCCGTCTATGGGGTCGCACAGAGTCGGACACAACTGAAGCGACTTAGCAGGGGCAGCAGGACTCTTCTTTATGTATTCTGTATGTAAGTCCTTTCTCAAATATGGATATTATATTTTCTAGTGGTTGGTGGCTTATCATTTTATTTTACTAATGGATCCTTTAGATAAATAGAAGTCTTAAAATTTTTATAAATTCCCAATTTACAAATTTTCCTTTTATGTTTAGTGTTTTTGTCTCCTCATAAGACATCTTTGTCAGTCCATGGTCTCAAAGATATCCTCCCATGCTTTCTTCTAGAAACTACTGAGTTTTAGCTTTTCAGTTCAAACATAAAATTTATCTCAATTTCTGTGTCTGGTGTGACATAGGAACTGTGAGCTCATTCACTGAGTGTGTATTTGCTGAATGCTATTTCTTAACCTAAAGGCATAATATTCTCTTATTTTCTTCTATTATCATTTTAATGTCTGTAGGATCTGTAGTATCATTCTCTGTTTTGTTCCTGATATTTATCATTTGTGCTTCTCTTTTTTTCTTAATCATCCTTGCTAGGAGTTTATACATTGTATTAATCTTTTCAAAAAAGCAATTTTGGGTAATTTCACACATTGTGTTCTATTGTATTGATTTCTGCTCTTATCATTTTTATTTCCTTTCTCTTATTATTCTTTTTTATAGCCATTTAAAATAAAAACTTACATCATTGATGTAATATCTTTCTTTATTAAAACATAATCATTTAAGGTTTATTCACTCTCAGCACTGATTTAGCTACATTCCACAAATTTTAGTATGTTGTATATTCATTATCATTCATTTTGATGTAGTTTCTAACTTCCCCTGTGTTTTCTTCTTTGACCCACAGTTCATTTAGCAGTCTTCAAGATATAGTATTATTGTAAATTTCTAATTTAACTCTACTATGTAAGAAAATAACTTTGTAAAATTTCAATCCTTTGAAATTTGAGACTTATTTTATGACCCAGCATATGGTTTATCTTGGTGAATACTCTATGTGAACTTGAAAAGAATATGTATTCTGAAGGTGTAGGTAAAAACATTCTATAAATGTCAAATAGGTCAAGGTGGTTGGTAATGTTCAAATCTCCTATGCTCTTGATTTTTCATCTAGTTGGTCTATCAAGTACTGGGGAATTAATATCAAAGTCTCTAACTATGGCTGGATATTTATTTCTCTTTTTAGCTCCGTCCATTTTTCTTCATATATTTTGAAGCTCTGTTATTAATTATATATCCATTTATAGTTGATTATTGTGTCTTTCTGTTGACTTGGTCATTCTATCAATATGAAATGCCTTTAAGTTCTAGCAGTGTTCCTTTGTGTGAAGTCCACGTTTGTCTTGGGGTAACACAGCCACATCTTCTTTCTTATGCTCATAGTCTGCGTGATATAACTTTTTATTTTTAAGCTGTCTCTTTATATTTAAAGTGCATCTCTTAAAGACTACATATGGTTGAATCTTGCCTTTTATGCTATTTGGCAGAATCTAGCTTTTAATTAGTGTTTAGCTTATTTAATACTGATACAGTTGAATTTAGGTTTACTGTTTTATTATTTGTTTTCTATTTTTCCTATCTTTTTCCTTTGTTTCTCCCTCCCTACATTATTTTGGATTTATAATATTTTTAAAATATTAACCTTAATTTCTCCATGGATTTAACTCTACCTTTTTGTATTACTTAAGTGATTTCTCAAGTTTTATAAAATGCATTCTTAACTTACCACAGCCTACTCAAATTGGATATTTTACCCCTTCATGTAATATTAAAAACTACAGCAACAGTAAAATTCCATTAATGCCCATATTGTATATCACTATATTACAAATACCAAAATACATTATAAATTTTGCTTTAGTGATTTTTTTGAAATTTTAATGAGATATAATTGGCATGCATCACTGTATAAAGTGTTCAGCGTAATGACTTGACTTACATACATCATGAGAGTATTACCACAGTAAGTTTAGTGAACATCTATCATCTCATAAATGTACAAAAATTAAAGAATTAGAAAACAATTTCCCCTTGTTATAAGAACTCTTAGGATTTGCTCTCGTAATGACTTTCATATATAATCTATAATGTATAGCAATGTTAATTCTATTTATCATGTTGTACGTTACATCCCTAGTGACTCATTTCTTTGGTAACTGTTTTTGTGCTTTTATACTTCTATTGATATCAATTTGTATCTGCTATTATTTCCTTTCAGCCTGTAAAGTTTCTTTTAATCCATCTTTAGCAAATCAACCTTTATCTTCATTTTTGAAGGATATTTTTGCTGGGTGTGGAATTCTGGATGGATTGAATTTATTATTTAGCACTTCAGTGATACTGTTCTACGGCCTCTGTCTCCACTGTTTCTGTTGAAAAGTCACTTATTATCTGTGTCATTGTCCCCCTATGTGATGTCCTTTCCTCCTGAGAGCTTTTCAGGATTTTCTCTTTATTATTGGTTTTCAGAAATTTGGCTAACCTGTGTCTACATGTGGTTTCTTCATACTTTGTATGGGGTTTGCTAATCTACTTGGATCTGTAATTTGATGTTTTCCATCAAATTTGGGAATTTTTCTTCTATTATTTTTTCAATTATTTTTTCTCTTTCATTTTTTTCTCTCCTCTTCTCCTGAGAAGCCTATTCCATATATGTTACACTGTTTGGTATTTTCCCACAGGACCCTGAAGTTCTTTTCACATACTTAAAAAACTGTTTTCCTCCCTATGCTTTACTTTGGATAGTTGGTATGGATGTACTCAAGTTTTCTGACCCTTTATACTGCTCTTAAGACTATCTGGTGAGTTTTATTTTAAACATTATAATTTTCAGTTCTAAAATGTCCACTTGGCTCATTTTTTGCAGTTTCCATTTCTTTGCTGTAATTCTCCATCTGTCTGTTTATTATAATTATCTTATTCTTTACCCCTTAAATAAATATTATATTATAGCTGCATTAAAGTCTTTGTAACATCTTGGACATCTCAGGTCATTTACTATATGGTCACATTTTCCTGGTTTCTTCATATGTCTAGTAATTTTTAAATTTTATATTGAACATTGTAGAAGATACATTATAGGTTCTGTTATTTTCCTATGAACAGTATTTAATTTTGTTCTATCTGCCAGTTAAATTACTGACTGATCACCTTGAAAGTGTAGAGGCTTGGTTTGATGCTTTGACAGGGTCTGTTTTCATTTTGTGATTAGTCTTAGGGCAAATACCTCAATGTCTAGTCTTTGTACCAAGGGCGTAACTTTTCTAGAGTTTAAGTCAAAATCTTGAAAAGTTACCATACTTGGCAGGACTCAAAATCTTGACTCTGTCTCCACATAGTGAACAGGAGCTAAAATCTCTGTTCTATTCTTTCAGTCCTCCAGCTGTGGTTGTCCTAGTTCCTCTGCAGTATCTCTTTTAGGGGTTTTTACCCCTTAATTTCCACTCACTGTAATAAACCCAAATTCCATTCTCTGAATTCTCAGGCCAATTCAGATGGTGTGGCTTTCTGCTTAAGTTACAGGTATCCTGTAATAGGTGGACCCTAGAGTATGCTCAGGAAAATCCATAAGCATATTGATAAACATATGGATCTTCTTTATATCTTTTTTCATTTAAAAAATTTTGCTTTTAATTGGAGGTTAATTGCATTATGATGTTGTATTGCTTTCTGCCATACCATTCATCAGCATGAATCAGTCATAGATATACACATGTCCCCTCCCTCTTGAACTTCCCTCTGCCCTCCACCCCACTCTAGGGTATCACAGCATACCAGGCTGAGCTGCCTGCACTGTATAACATCTTCCCATTAGCCATCTATTTTGCATATGGTAATGTATATATTTCAATGTTACTCTCTCAACTTGTCCCACCCTCTCCTTTCCCTACTGCGTTCGTCAAGTCTATTCTCTATGTCTAAGCCTCAATTCCTGTCCTGAAAATAGGTTCATCAGTACCATTTTTCTCAATTCCATATATATGTGTTAATATACAATATTTTGTTTTTCTCTTTCTGACTTACTTCAGTCTGTATAACAGGTTCTAGTGTCTGTATAACAGGCTCTAGTTTCATCCACCTCACTAGAACTGACTCAAATTCATTCCTTTTTATTTCATTGCATACATGTACCACAACTTCTTTATCCATTCATTTGTCAATGGACATTCAGGTTGCTTCCATGTCCTGACTGTTGTAAATAGTGGTGTGATGAACATTGGGGTAAACATATGGATGTTATCCAGTGTAGTTTCTTATTTCAAGGATCAAATTCCCTGCAGTTTCTACCTGCTTTGGTATCTGACCTATATGTTTAAATAGCTGTCTTTTAATATTTTAACCAGAGTTTATAATTGCTATCTGTAGGAAGGACAGTCTGACAGAAGCTACTCCACCATGATTAGAACCAGAACATATACAGGTAACTTACTCATTTGATTTCACCGAAATGATAGCTGCCTTCTACACATGCAGCAAAGATTGCTTACAATTTGGGGATGAAGCGTTCATTTTTGAATCACTGGCTTCCACTTCTAGATCATCATCATTGCTTTACTAAAAGGTAGACGCACCAAAGAAACAGATGTTTGCCTTCCTTGTGACAATTTCAAATGAAGTACCATGTCTGCTTTTGAATAATTCAGTGTCTATAATAGAGATTTAGGACCTCAGCCTTCTAAAACTCTTCAGCCTGAAAGATGTGATTTTACAAATAGTGCCTTGGAAACAGCTTCATGACCGACCATTTATGTAAATAAGGGAAATCTCTGTTTTAAATAGTTTTATTGGGTATACTGGGCAAATTAAGGGAAAGAGAGCCAGGTAAAAGAATTTAGTGTGCTGGGAAATGTGGAGTGTTTATTTTGTAGGATGTGGTTTATAGATTCCTGGTTGGAATGGCCCATACCATGAGAGTTCCGGGTGGGTGCCATGCCACACAGGAAACAATGGTAGCCTGGCCCTGGGAGTAAGCCAGAGAGCTAACACATTCAGTGTGCATTGAAATGCTTCATCAACATGCCTTCTGCAGGGCCTGCCCTCTCTGCTGGGTCACTGACCTTTATAAGTGCACAGTCATGGCCACCGCCTGACAGGCATGAAAAGAAGACAGACAATGGGCGAGAAGGAGACATGCACAGAGCGGGGAAAATGCACTCATTCAAGGGATTTACTGGTCAGGGGTGTCATGTCCTATGTCTAACTCCAGAATGTAAGCGATGGTGTTTAAACCATGCATATCAAACTGAATAAATATAAGGAATGATTATTATCCACATAAAAATATCCCTGAGATTTGTGATCAGTTTTATGGCAGCACAGAACAACGTAGAAAGTTGCTCTTTGCTATGAAAATTTTCATCAAGTTCTAAAAGCTTTACATCATTAACATTGATTAGAGCATCCTACAGCCTGATTTCAAAGGCATTCCAGACTTCAGAGACAGCATCATATAGCAGCTTCAAGTGGGGGGAAAATAATTGAATTTGGATCCTGAATTCATCACAAAGTAGCTGTGTAACCTTGAACTACTTGCTACAAACCACCATTCTTCATCTGTATATCAAGTAGGTGTTCTTCTAGTAGAATGATCCATTTCCCTGGTATCTTAGGATATCTGTGTTTACTGTCCCCTTGCAGTCTCAGATGATTCATACAGCTTCTTGTTCAGGAAGTTTAAAAATCATGTTAACCCAGTGATTTTCAAAACAAGTTCCTGGAACCCTAAATGCTTCCTCAGTTCAATAATATGCCCTAGTATTATTTTACATATTAGAATTGCATGTAGGCTTGTATTTATTTTTATTTTATTTTTAAAAAGGTCCATTAGTAGGAGGAAAAAGCATTTGAAAATCCATTCTCAAGGATGTTTCTTCTACTTCCAAAGGCCTGTAATTTTTGTAATGAAAAAGGAAGGCATAAATGTGTACCTCTTACTGATAAACTTTTTTCAGAGGCTTCTATCAGTCACATTAAATGACACATCACTCCTATTGATTCTTGACCAAAATACCAAAATACTCTTCTGACAGAGAAATAATGTACTACAGATACATATGGAAAGACACACGTGTTCTGAGAGGCATGATCTAGAATGGGGACACTGTCCTAGCTTGCACGCACACCCTCCCCACTAAAGAGACAGTCCCGTAGAGCGGTGGTGGCGAATGCTGGCTCTGACTGCATTTCATGGCCTCTCAGTGCTACTGCCCTTATCTGAAAATTACATCAACCTACAGGGGCTCAGCAGAAAGAATTCTACAGGTAAAGAATTCGCCTGCAAGGCACCAGAAGAGGGTTTGATTCCTGGGTCAAGAAGATCCCCTGGAGAAGGAAATGGCAACCCACTCCAGTATTCTTGCCTGGGAAATCCCATGGACAGAGAGTAGCCTGGCGGGCTATAGGGCATGGGGTCTCAAAAGAGTCAGACACAACTTAGCAACTCAACAACAACAAATCTAACTTTAACATTAACTGAACCTGAACATAATTACATGCAAAAATTTGCAGAAAGAATAAGTGTATGATGCATTTCAAAGCCAAATAAAAATGATTTCTACTATTGATCACTGAGAAGTAATCTTTCTCACTGCTACCTTCTATAAATACAAGGCAACTAAAGAGGTGTTAAAGTGAAAGTGTTAGTCATTCAGTTGTGTCTGACCTTTTGTGATCCCATGGACTGTAGCCCGCCAAGCTCCTCTGTCCAAGGAATTCTCTCAGGCAAGAAGTAGCCTGGAGCCACTAGCAAGTAGCAAGGGTAGCCATTCCCTTCTTCAAGAGATCTTCCCAACCCAGGAATTGAACCTGAGTCTTCTGCATTACAAATGGATTCTATACCATCTGTGCCACCAAGGAAGCCCAACTAAAGACGTTAATGTGTGTGAATAACCTGCAAGTGGGTTCCTAACTACAAAATATATATTCAATATTTACAGGAGCTTTCCCTTCCAGAACCTACTCCCTCCTGTGGTAACAATTCTACTCCCTCTTTGCAAAAGTAAAGAAAGGAGAGAATGACATCAAGGTTCATTTTAATAGTCAGGATAATTGTCCTTGACTGCTGAAGACCTGAGCTCTCTGAGAGAACAAAGTGTCTGATTAGGTATTAAGGCGAAAGCCTTGTCCATCTTCTGGAAGAAGAGGGTGATACTTCCTGTGAGTCTCTAAGCCTTTGTGGTTGAAATAACTGTTCCCGGGGCTTCATGAGAAACACTAGAGGAGCAATCATTGTGTTTATTATATTTATCCACGCCACCAAATGCAAAGGTGCTGGAACACCCTCTAGGAGTCTTAATTTTGTTGAGTAAAGACTCACGAATCATTCCCATAGCCTAAAATATCATAGATGCTGAACAGTACTCAGTTAGATTTTTAGATGTCTTTTTAGTTCTTTATTTCTCTATTCCTTCATAAAAGGTTTTCTTGCTAGAGGGTGGAAGGGGGCCCATTTAAATGTAACAGCGACGACTGTTAGAATTCTGAGGGAAGTTGAGTGTGGTCACCCCACCCATTTCATCCCATTTCTTCCCGTGTGAGGTAGGATTTGAGTCATATTAATTTGCCCCAGACCACACCAAAATTAAGCTGTTCACGTCCGAAACATTCCATGAATTCAGTTGCGAGGAGGAATTTGTTCAGCCATGTTATGGATTCATATTTCCCTTCTCTTCCAAGAAGGTCTGGGTGTCCTTATAAGGGAGAACGCCTCTGTTTCCCACAGTGTGGAGAGCTAAATAAATACTCTCTCACAGTCAATGCAGAGGTAACTTTTTTTTTTTTAATGGATTAAAAAAAAAAAAGCAGTTCTGAGAGTCCATCACTGTTTCAGCATCCCCATTCAGAGAGGGGGCTTTTGTCTCTCTCTCAGTGGGAGCTGCCATTTTAATGGGGCCTCCAGCAGGGCCTAGTTTGATCATGTGAAGTAGGCCTGCAAGAATCGAGGAATTTTTTTAAATTTAGATTTTGGTTAATTTAACCATACTGGCTTTCAAATGAATTGCAATTTTAAAAGGTGAATCCATGGTAAATGTCTCTGAGAAGTTGCTACAAGAGAATTTCAGCAGTTTCTCATTTAGGGAACTTTTTCACGTGAAAACCAATCCCTCGAAGTCCTAATAAATATCACCTCCCCCCTCCCAATAGTCCCCATCTGTGTGCAAAGATGAAAATGGGAGGAGAATTCATTCTTTAAATTATGCCTATATTTACACACACATAAAGTGGGCACAGGCATGCACTTCTAAGTGCTAAATGAAAGCATCTTCCAAAAATTGCTTTTAGCTGATTGGTGACACCAAGTCAGGATTGGGGTGGCTTGGTGGTAATTCTGGAGTTTCCCTTTGGCCTGAGTCGGGAGCACAAAGGTACAGGGAGTACTCCCCCCCCCCATACCTCCACTCCAGTTCCAAAGTTCCTCTCCACCCCACACGGATGCCAACCTCCCAAAGCACACTTTCTAGATACAACTGTTGCTCTCAGTAATCAGCATGAGGCTGCAGAGCCAAACTGGCCCACGGGCCGCTTTGCACAGACCTGCTCTGCCCCTGCCCTGCGGCCCCACGGCCACACACTGGCTGCGTCTGGCAGCTGCGAGCCCAGATGCCAACCGCTGGAATGTGTTTCATGTTCCCAAGTCTCTGCCTGGCGGCCTCGGGGAAGGCGGCTCCCTGGCCTTGCTGGGCTGGGCCAGCAGGGGAGCTGCTGTTAGATCCCTTTACAGATGAGCCTTCAGCCCTCTGCGAAGGGTTTGTCTGCACCAAATCCATGCAGGACGTACACTGAGCTCCTCTGAAGGGCTGACTGCATGGGCCTACTGCACCCTCTGAGCTCCCAGGTATTCCTGTGTGCGTGTGGGTATGTGAGCTCATATTCTTACATAGAGGCACTCACTCGTTGCAGAAACAAATGAATAGGTGAACGAGTGAATGAGGTTTTTAAAAAAGCATGGAAAAAGGGATGTATTCCTGAAAAAAAAAAAAAGCAAATATCTGAGAAAGAGCCACAGGCCTGTATATGTTGTCACGTGTATCTATCTTTGATTCCATTATTGGGGAGTTTACATAAAGATGTCTTACAGTCAGTAAGTAAGTAAAGTCGCTCAGTCATGTCCGACTCTTTGCAACCCCGTGGATGGTAGCCTACCAGGTTCTTCCATCCATGGGATTTTCTAGGCAAGAGTACTGGAATGGGTTGCCATTTCCTTCTCCAGGGGATCTTCCTGACCCACGGATCGAACCCAGGTCTGCGGCATTGCAGGTAGACGCTTTACCACCTGAGCCACCAGGGAAGTCCTAATAAAATGAAAAAGTAACCAGCAAACAAGAAAAGCACTCCTTGATGAAAGTGGAGGGGCACGGAATTGTCCCCACAAAATAATTTTAAATTCAGCTTAAATTGTTCCATAATGTCCTTCTTTTTACTCAAAAGTATCTATCACGGACAACCCTGCATGCCAATATATACATTCTTTCTTTTTTTTCCAGTATATTCTTTTTAGAGGTCTGTAATATTTCAGAATACCAATATATGGTGGTGTATTTAGTCCTTCCAAAATGATTTATGGTCATTTAAGTTGTCCCCAAGTTTTCAGTGATACAAATAATGCTGCCATAAATATCCTTACATGTACACCATAAATTTTAAGCATATTGTATTTACTATAATCTCTTTATTTTTTGCCACGCAGCTTGCAGAATCTTAGTTCCCCTGCATGCGTACACGCTAAGTCACTTCATTAGTGTCCCAATTCTTTGAGACCCTATGGACTGCAGCCCACCAGGCTCCTCTGTCCATGGGATTCTCCAGGAAAGAATACTGGAGTGGGTTGCCATGCCCTCCATCTTCTGGATTCAGGGATCGAACCTGCATCTCTATGTCTCGTGCACCGGCAGGTGGGTTCTTTACCACTAGTGCTACCTGGGAAGCCCCTTGGAATTCCCCTTGAGAATCCCCTACCCAGGATTAAACCCAGGCCCCAGACCACCAGGGAATTCAAGCATGTCTTATTTAGATTCAGTTGCCTGAAGCTATCGATCGAGCAGACAGAGGCAGCAGGTGAAGCACAGGTGTTGTATCAAGTGTGAGGCTGCGAGTTGCAAAGCAGTGAGTTACAAGTGGCTTAGAGAAACAGAGTACGCTCATCAGCAGTTGCCCTAGGGTTTGAAAGGTATGATTTTTCACAGACATGAGACTACTTTCGTAAACTCTCCTTTCATATATCACACCTGTAGATATATGAAACTCTGTCTCCAACTTTGTAACTAAAGTGGGTATGGAATCCCATCTGCCATATAATAATCATGAGGACAAGAATAGTTGTAAGGTTCTCTGTAGCTAAAATGACTTTAGAGGTTACTGCAACCTATAGCCATTTTCCCCTTATTTCTCAAGGCCTGAAATTAAACATTAAAATTTATTTTTCCTTCAGTTTGATCTCCTCTCTATTGTACAGTTTCTTTTATATATTTTTAAGATCCCCCCCCCCACATCTGTATTAATTGAGTCTAGAGTCATTCCTTTATCCATTCAATTATTGATATAGATTAGAATATAATAGAGCTCAATAATCTTCAGTGTTCCAGGACAAAGTCATCACAACTTAACCAGCTGGGCCAATGAGTCCTTTTTATTCATTTATGTTTTATATTTTTAAGTCATTTTATGAATTATTTCTAGAAATAACAGGATAGTTAAAATGATTTTGTTAGAAGTGATAAGAACTTAAACATAATAAATTCAAATTTACATTCCATACTTTCCTGGTTTTGAAGGTGTCTATGCCCAAAATTGAAGAAAGTAGGGAAAACCACTAGACCATTCAGGTATGACCTAAATCAAATCCCTTATGATTATACAGTGGAAGTGAGAAATAGATTAAGGGACTAGATCTGACAGACAGACTGCCTGATGAACTATGGACTGAAGTTTGTGACACTGTACAGGAGACAGGGATCAAAACCATCCTCATGGAAAAGAAATGCAAAAAAGCAAAATGGCTGACTGGGGAGGCCCTACAAAAAGTTGTGAAAAGAAGAGAAGCAAAAAGCAAAGGAGAAAAGGAAAGATATAAGCATCTGAATGCAGAGATCCAAAGAATAGCAAGAAGAGATAAGAAAGCCTTCCTCAGCGATCAGTGCAAAGAAATACAGGAAAACAATAGAATGGGAAAGACTAGAGATCTCTTCAAGAAAATTAGAGATACCAAGGGAACATTTCATGCAAAAATGGGCTCGATAAAGGTCAGAAATGGTAGGGACCTAACAGAAGCAGAAGATATTAAGAAGAGGTGGCAAGAATACACAGAACAACTGTACAAAAAAGATCTTCACGACCAAGATAATCTCGATGGTATGATCACTCACCTAGAGCCAGACATTCTGGAATGTGAAGTCAAGTGGGCCTTAGAAAGCATCACTATGAACAAAGCTAGTGGAGGTGATGGAATTCCAGTTGAGCTATTTCAAATCCTGAAGGATGATGCTGTGAAAGTGCTGCACTCAGTATGCCAGCAAGTTTGGAGAACTCAGCAGTGGCCACAGGACTGGAAAAGGTCAGTTTTCATTCCAATCCCAAAGAAAGGCAATGCCAAAGATTGCTCAAACTACTGCACAATTGCTCTCATCTCACACGCTAGTAAAGTAATGCTCAAAATTCTCCATGTCAGGATTCAGCAATATGTGAACTGTGAACTTCCAGATGTTCAAGCTGGTTTTAGAAAAGGCAGAGGAACCAGAGATCAAATTGCCAACATCTGCTGTATCATGGAAAAGGCAAGAGAGTTCCAGAAAAACATCTACTTCTGCTTTATTGACTATGCCAAAGCCTTTGACTGTGTGGATCACAATAAACTGTGGAAAATTCTGAAAGAGATGGGAATACCAGATCACTGGACCTGCCTCTTGAGAAACCTGTATGCAGGCCAGGAAGCAACAGTTAGAACTGGACATGGAACAACAGACTGGTTCCAAATAGGAAAAGGAGTATGTCAAGGCTGTATATTGTCACCCTGCTGATTTAACTTATATGCAGAGTACATCATGAGAAATGCTGGGCTGGAAGAAGCACAAGCTAGAATCAAGATTGCCGGGAGAAATATCAATAACCTCAGATATGCAGATGACACCACCCTTATGGCAGAAAGTGAAGAGGAACTAAAAAGCCTCTTGATGAAAGTGAAAGAGGAGAGTTAAAAAGTTGGCTTAAAGCTCAACACTCAGAAAACTAAGATCATGGCATCTGGTCCCATCACTTCATGGGAAATAGATGGGGAAACAGGGGAAACAGTGTCAGACTTTATTTTTTTGGGCTCCAAAATCACTGCAGATGGTGACTGCAGCCATGAAATTAAAAGACGCTTACTCCTTGGAAGAAAAGTTATGACCAACCTAGATAGCATATTGAAAAGCAGAGACATTACTTTGCCAACAAAGGTCCGTTTAGTCAAGGCTATGGTTTTTCCAGTGTTCATGTATGGATGCGAGAGTTGGACTGTGAAGAAAGCTGAGCACCAAAGAATTGATGCTTTTGAAGTGTGGTGTTGGAGAAGACTCTTGAGTCCCTTGGACTGCAAGGAGATCCAACCAGTCCATTCTGAAGGAGATCACCCCTGGGTGTTCTTTGGAAGGAATGATGCTAAAGCTGAAACCCCAGTACTTTGGCCACCTCATGCAAAGAGTTGACTCATTGGAAAAGACTCTGATGCTGGGAGGGATTGGGGGCAGGAGGAGAAGGGGATGACAGAGGATGAGATGGCTGGATGGCATCACCAACTCGATAGATGTGAGTCTGAGTGAACTCCGGGAGATGGTGATGGACAGGGAGGCCTGGCGTGCTGCGATTCATGGGATCGAAGAGAGTCGGACACGACTGAGCGACTGAACTGAACTGAACTTAACTGATGCTCAAAATGGGCACTGTGTTTAAAATTCGACACTCCATTGCTTGTTATGTGGGAGCCTGGATCATATCTACACTGTAAATACTTATTCCAGATTTCAAATACCTCTTTTATAAGTTTTAATGTATCATTATTCCTGGTTCTTATTGAGTTTGGCATTATCAAAATGCAATTCAGGTCTGGAACATATACCTAAGATAAAACTGGCCCATCACAATACTTTGCAGAAAGCACTGGATAGAAATGGAAATTAACAAATTGTTGTCTGCTATGCATGCATGCTCAGTTGCTTCAGTTGCGTCTGACTCTTTGCAACCCATAGACTAGACTGTAACCCGCCAGGCTCCCCTGTCCATGTGATTCTCCTGGCAAGAATACTGGAGTGTGTTGCCATGCCCTCCTCCAGGGGATCTTCCTGACCCAGGAATTGAACCCATGTCAGAAGCATGGCCAGAAGCATGGTGACCAGAGGCAGGGCTTTGGGGTCAGCAAACTGTTTGAAAGCTTAGCCTTGCCACTGATTAACTGCATGATCTTGCAGCAGTTCCTTAAAGTCTATAAGCCTCAGATTCTTTATCTGTCAAATGGAAATAACCTCTTTATCTAGTGTTGGTGTGAAGGTTAAATGTCTATCCTGTAGTTAGGACTCAGTGAAGTCATTATTATTATTGGATTTCCCTTGTATGATTATCCTTCCCAAAATGCCCTGTGTCCCCAAAGCACATCCCCAGAGATACGCTTTCCTTTCCCCCTGATCTCAGAAGAACATCAGAAAAATTATTTTCTAAAAACCATAACTGCTAAGTGCATTTTGCAGAGGTGACTAGTATGGTTTTGGCGTATAGCAGCCATCTAAATATTTTGAGTCAATTTTAGCAATTGATATTACTACAAGTATCTGCCTTATTAAATCATAAGAAAAAAACATTTCATTCATTCAACAATTACGGAGCACTCATACTGAGTTTCAGGCACTGTGCTAGATACTTGTTATATGTATAGTAGTATTCCAAGCTGATAATGTACTACATTTGTAGAACTTTGACTCTAACGAACCAGAACATAAGTAATAGCTGGATTTCAAATACTGGTGACTGTGTAAGGTGGGAAGTAAATTTCAGGCATCCTCCTAATCACAACCCACTATATTTTATTTTATAGTTTAGTGAGCATGATGGAGAAGAGAGTTTTAGGGGCATTAGGAGATGAAGAAGAATGACGGGGAATAATAAATTAAATGAACAATTTAAATTCCAAGAAAAAGGTCATTTTAACAGGTGAAAATAATCACACAAGCAGCCCTAATTTCAAACGGTTTCTTGACTGAGATCCAACATGGCAGACTTCGTTGCTGTTGCTCAGTTGTGTCCAACTCATTGGGACCCCATGGACTGCAGTACACCAGGCTTCCCTTATTAAACTATTTATAGTTTATAATGGTGGACATATAGTTTATTCTCTGACTTACAATCTACAAAGGATGTGGACTGAGTTATTCCATGGAAGCAAGTAGTCTGGCCCTGAAGGGACTTGGCATCACCTTTTGGTACAGGAGCAAGGAACAGGAGACTCTGATTCTTTCTCATCAGGAACTTGCAAATGAATGAGGGAGAGACGCATGCTCAGTCCTTCAGGACCTGGTTACCTGCTTAGCATAGGCTCCTGAAGGCCCCACACATCTTAATACTGAGAATGCTCCTAGTGTGGTGGTGGTTGTTCAGTCATTCAGTCATGTCTGACTCTTCTTTGTGACCCTGTAGACTTCAGCCTGGAGAAGGCAATGGCACCCCACTCCAGTACTCTTGCCGGGAAAATCCCATGGATGGAGGAACCTGGTAGGCTGCAGTCCATGGGGTCGCTAAGAGTCGGACACGACTGAGCGACTTCACTTTCACTTTTCACTTTCATGCATTGGAGAAGGAAATGGCAGCCCACTCCAGTGTTCTTGCCTGGAGAATCCCAGGGATGCAGGAGCCTGGTGGGCTGCCGTCTATGGGGTCGCACAGAGTCGGACACGATTGAAGCGACTTAGCAGCAGCAGACTTCAGCCCGCCAGGTTCCTCTGTCCATAGGATGCTCCAGGCAAGAATACTGGAGTGAGTTGCCATTTCCTTCTTCAGGGGATCTTCTTGACTCAGGGATTGAACCCATGTTTCCTGTGTCTCCTGCATTGCAGGGGAATTCTTTACCACTGAGCCACTGGGGAAGTCCAAGTAATACTCATAGAGTTTAATCATCCAACTTTACTCCTTCCAACTGAAAGTCCCTTGGGACAACCCAGGATGTTAGACAACATGTTCATCCTTGGAGGCTCATAACTAAACCCTGGAATATGTGCAGGAAATGCCACAGATCCTGAGATGTAGAACTGTCTTAGCAAACACATATCACTCATAGTATGAGACTCATAATGTTCCCTACCTCCAAAGTTAACTGGGGCTGCTTACCTCGGCTGCTTCCCCGTCTTCTGAGAAAGCAACGGCAGGTGCTAGTAAGCTACTTGTGCATAGGACAGTGAGTGCAAGGTGTTCCATGCTTCAGCACAAATTCTGAGGCTTCAAACCAAGCCAACCAATGTCTACATAGGGGAGGGAACCTCAGCAGCAGAGGTGTGACTTTCTGCTCCATGGGATGCAGCCATACCAGGCACGTTCAGTGAACCAAGGGAGCTGGTCCTAGGACTGGTTTGTAAGAGGGTTTGTGTCTGAAGAACCAGAGGAGAGAGCAGGCTTTCAGGTGAAGGAGATCGCAGAGAATGATGTACTCTGGGTTACAGGTTCTGGTTCCTCACCTCAGCCCCATGGACTCATGTCTGAGCCCTGTGGAGACAGAAACTGAAGGAAGAGTTTTCCTGAGGAACTCTGTGAGGCAGGAAATATGAACCTCACTGCTTAGGGCCTGGAGACCAGGTACAACAGCCAGATAGCAAGAACTGTGGTCCCCATGCTGGCGTTGGACGCAGCAGCATTCTCACCAGGGCTCAGGGGGACGCTGCCCTGTCCAGCATGGTAAGGACATGCACTTCAGAAGGCATCATGGGACCTTTATCCCAGACAAGAGCATCCATGGGATGGTGGTACCATTTAATGCCGTCAGGGGTGGCTGAAACCAAGAGAGAAGCTGTAGCAAAAATCACTTGAGGACATTGGGTGGGAGTTTCCTTTAGAAACCCAAGGTCTCCTGTGAATCAACAGGTAAGATTCCAAGCCTGTGCTAGCTTCTGTGTTTGGAGGTAGTCAGAAGAACAAGATGCTTTGAATAGTTTCTTAAAATGTGACCCACAAAGGCTTTCATTGTCCAGAAAATGGAATTTCATATCTCTAAAAATGAGTTCTGAGAATCCCAGACCCACTCGTGGAGCAATGGCTTGGACCCTCTCAATTCTTTCTTAGCTTTCTTGTCAGCTCCTGCCTACTCGTATCATCCTGGCCTTTCTTCTTGTTCCTGGCTATCCACACTGCATTTTCTCTGATGATGGATGCATTGGGCTTCTCCTGACCTGACCTTCTCTTTCCTGAACACTGCTTACTGTGGGTTACCCCACCCCTCCCCAACGTAGGGCCTTCTCAGGAGGAAACTCATTCGTCCGCCCAGCTTTGCCATGCCTCTCACAAGTGTAGTCAAATACATAGAGAAAAACTCTTTGCACACTATGGGTTTAGTGAAAGCAGACAGCAAGTAATCGAGACCCTCCACATAACAAAAAAATAGACATCTGTAGTTTACAGGATACATGCTTCTAGGTTAAAGGACAATATATTACAAACATAAATGACACTTTCAGGGAAGCATACTGTATATATTATAATTCCTAACATTGTAAAACAAGAATGTCAGAAGTCCCCTAAAGAAAGAAGAGAACATCTGTGGGTTTATGACATGAAGCAGATGGACCAGCATCTGAGAGGTGCTTAACCATTTCTCTTCCTGATGTTGTCATCAATTCAGTTACAACTGGAATAGTCTGAGAAGGGTATTTCCAAATCCCAAACTGACACAGTTTGTAGGCGGCACTGTAGAAATGATGGGGTGCCCCAGAATTCACCCCAGTGATTAAGCATCCACTATGTTCCTGGCATACATTGATACATCATGTCATCAAATGTAACTCTGTATCCTACCAAGAGAAAAACAGCTGTGAAAACCACACTTTTTCTTTTCTTTCCTGATTTCTCCCTGATGTCACTAGTCCCATTACTGTCTAGCACAAGACTGCCTTAAAAGTTTTGCATAGCATTTCAAGGTCTTCAAATGGAAAAAATCAAATAAAGGGAACAAATAACCTCACCCTTTTATTAAAAGAGACTTTGGCTCTATAATGCAAGCTGCGGTTGTCTCAAAGCACAACAGTCAACCGTACGCCCCCTGAGTGAGAGCCCCGGGGGGGCCTTGGAACCTGCATTTTAATATACTCTATAGGTACTTTTGGGGCTTCCCAGGTGGTGCTAGGGGTAAAGAACCCACCTGCCAATGCATAAGAGATGCAGATTCAATCCCTGGCTGGGGAAGATGCCCTGGAGGAGGGCTTGGCAACCCAGTCCTGTATTCTGGTCTAGAGAATCCCACAGACAGAGGAGCCTGGTGAGCTACAGTCCAGAGGGTAGCAGAGTCTGACATGACTGAAGCGACTTAGCATGCAGGTATCTTTTGCACACTGAAATTGGAGAACTAACCCAGAATATTCTAGTTTGCTCTAAAACTATGAGAAAATGCTCCACATACACTATGTCATGTTCTCCAGGTACTCTCAGAAGCCAAAATGAATAAAATCAGGATGTTTGTTGTTTTGTTTGTGACGTTTTGCTTAAAAGGAATGAAAGATATGCAAATAGTTCAAGAGGAAAGCATGCATGATAAAGATTTAAGGAAATGAATTATACATATCTCCCAAAGGGGAATTAAGACAGTACAACCTATGCATTTTTACAACCTGGGTTAAGCCTGTTCTATGGCATCATACAATTAGAATTTGTGAGAGAAGGATTACTTTGCTGGGAAATCAAAGCAAAACAGCTTCCCAAATATCATATGTCTTTTCTCACAGACATAAAGCACAAAAAAACTATTTAGGCAAATTCACCCGGTGGACCCTGTTTATTACAACATACTTTTAGTAAAGCCTCTTTGGACTAGATCAGCTCATAGCAGCTTGAAGTGGAATGCCCCAACACTGGAACAGCTGCTCTTTAAGTAAAATATCTTGTTACAGCTTCATTAACCAACCAACTTTTCAGAATGTGTTATCAGTGCTATCACACAAACATACACAGCGCTGTAAAACTATCCAAAATCTACTAAAATCCAATGAACAAGAATGGATAGTTCTCCAAAGACAGTTCACATTCAGTCAGAAAGCCCTTCCCAACATCCTTTGTTCAGGTTTGCAGAGTAAATTAGCTAATTTATTTTACCGTGGGCTACAGCTAGCTTCAGATGCCTCTTGAAGCTCTTGTGATGGCCTGTCCTATCCCTGGATCTGCCAGGCCTCAGAGCGGCATCTGATTTCTCCCTCACCAAATGGTCTCACCAGCCCAATACCAAATCGAGAAAATTTAGGTTGCTTTCCTGGGAGCTTCCTGGAAATACATGTGACTAGCCAGGAAACCCAGCCTTGTTCTAAACTTCTCTAAGAAAAAGACTGAATACAGAGCCAAGCTAGATTTAGTGCCTTCTTTTCTACATTTTGAAGTAATTGTAACCAAACACAGAAATCCTTAACAAGGGTTCCCTGGTCGGACTTCCCTGATTCCATAAAATGAGGTAGTCTGTAAGGATTTCCTGTGTAAATGTGTATGTGCATTTCCCTAAAGAGTTTGTCTACAGCATCCTCCGGTTTCTCAAAAGGGTCTGTGACGTTTAAAGGTATGCCAGTCACATCTAAAGGCTGAATGTAATAGAGGTGGGTTGGAAGCTACCTCTAGTGTTTACTATGACTTACTTTACTATTTGAGCAGCCCCTTCTTTGTGTCATGAGGACTACCCACGTACTGAGAAAAAAGTAAGCAGCTTGCCTTCTGCATCTGTTCGGAATTGGCTTTGCCTGCTGGTAACACAGACCCTGTCACAGTGGCTTAAACAAACTAGAGATTTTCTTGTAAAAGAAATCCGGGAAAGGAAATCCAGAGTCTTTATGCAGCCAACAAGATGCCATTAGAGACACCCGCTCCTTCCATCTTTCCATTTTGACATCCTCAGTCCCTAGCTTTGCATTTTACGACAACAAGAGAGCTGCCATCTGTCTATTTTTCAAGGACCTTTCCTGTATGTTTCCCCAAATAAAATTTACTTTACATACTACTGGCCAGAACTTAGCAACAAGGGAGACTGCGACATAAAAGCCTAGATAGGCAACTTACCTCCCACAGCCCCCGTCCTCAAATTAGGTTTTTGTTAGGAAAGAAGAAATGGAAAACATATTCGGTAGGCAACTAGCAGTCCTTTCTATCTTTTATGAAAACAAGTATTAATGACGTTATCTTCTGCCTATGGGTCCTTGAGCAGACGTTCTTTGTAACAGCTACTCCTTCAACAAATCAGAAGCAAGTCTATGAAGCACACTGCTCTGCAAGTGAGTGGATCGCGCGAACGCACGCGCACGTGCACGCATGCGCCCTCCCGGCCAGCACACGTGAAAGTCCTTAAAGGAGCCGCTGACCGACTCTGGCCTGGCGGCCGTGTTCACCTGTCCCATGCTTCCTCGCCTCACGCGGCATCTACCTGGTGGCGCACATACCTGGGAGAGAACAAGGGGGACCCTCCTCTTCCCACTGCTCTATTTCTCTCTCCGTCTTTGAGAAGAATGAGCAAAGAACCTGTCTCTCCATCCAGAACTCCTTTGCTTTTCTCCCCATGCCGTGGCTGCGCGCTGCCCTTCCGGGGATCTACCTGAGCCTTTCTGGTGAGTCGGGTTCTCTTTATTCGAGTCCAGTTCACTGTTTGTAGAGTGGAGGTCGGAATCCCGAGCTCTGGATCCTTGTCCATATTCTACCTCCCTTCCTGTGATTTACACGATGAGCCCGACGGGCAGCTTTCCTCTCTGACGTGAAAAAAACACCCAGAACCGCATTTGTCTTTCTTTCCTGAAAAGGATTCTGACTTATTACCCAGCATGAATTCTCAGAGGGACCTCAGCAGGTCCACCGGAGCCGTGTGCCTGTGTCCTCCCGTGGTCAGATGGAATAGGAGTGTTCTAAGGCAGTCGTCCCCAGCCTCTTCGGCACCAGAGACCAATTTCATGGAAGACAGTTTTTCCCCGGACAGGGGGGTGGCCTGGGGGAGTGGATTGTTCGGTTCCCCGCTCACCACCTGCAGTGCCGGCCGGTTCCTAACAGGCCATGGACCAGTACCAGTCCCTGGCCCCTGCGGGGGCGGGGTTGGGACCCCTGTTCTAAGGCCAGGTCTTTCTGTGTCGTTGCCCCAGTAACTTCTGCTCACTAAACCTGCGTGGTCACAGAAGTCAAATGGCAGTGACTGTAACTTCCTCAGACTTGGACAGACAAGCTCTTTCACCTGAAAGGTAGTGCTTTCGCCAGTGATTTTGCCCTCCTAACTCCTTCAGCACCGAGAGAACATCCCTATTTGAGTGCTAGCCGCCTGCGGTGCTAATATTTGCACTGCAGAGTTGCACTTCCGGTCCCTGGAAGTGAGCGGGGCTCAGGGTCCTGCGGGGGGAACCGGGGAGTGGCCAGACCCCGCTCCGCTGAGCAAAGGACCGACAGCGTTCTGAGCTCTGTGGATGGTCTGGCGCATCCTTTCAGCCAAGAAAAGCTGATGGCTGCAGGATGAGCCCGGAACTCCAGGAGAGGTGCTGGTGGGGAAGGAAATGGGCTCCCCCCCGCCCTCCACAGGAGCTGATGCGGTCATCCTTAGGACTAGCTAGGGGACGGCTCTCGTCCAGAATGGTTTCTCTGTTTGGTTTTCCTGCCTTGAGAACTGTATGTGTTATAGGGTCACAAATGCTGTGTGGAAGGGGGCTCTTTAAAAACAATTAAACTGAGAAGCCCTGGCTGCTGCTGGCTGAGCAGTCTCCCTCCTCTGCCTGCCAGAGACTACAAGCCCTGCCTGACTTCCTGTGAAGCTAGTCAGGGCAGAACATCTTTTCTCCGGATCCTCTTCTCAGCAGCAGCCACTGCAGTAAATCTTCAGAGAGGCCTCATTAGGCAAGTTCCTTTTCGAACTCCCTCCACCCACAGACCTCTCGAAATCACCACCGCCATTCTGGCATGTTATTATTTTTTCCTCCTCAGCTTGCCGTTTTCCTCGCTCCTGGCACTCAGGCCTCCCGCCACCGCTCTCACTTTCCTTAACGGACTCTTCTCTAGCTGGAATCTCTCCAAAGGGTGTGTTCGTGCAATCAGAAACTTCCCTTTTTGTTTTATCGCATCACTGAACAGGCCAGATAAGGCCCAGCTGAGGGAGAGAGGGAGGGAAGCAGGGGTCTCGACAGGGTTGGGCTGGTAGGGGAGTGGGGGGCAGGTGAAGGGGGCAGATGAAACCTTCCCACCAGTTCTTAGAAATGTATAGGAACAGCAAACACAGGCACATGGATATACGGTATAGCTGGTCCCCATTGGAGCCCAGCTGCCTTTCAGGAAGCCGCGCAGCCGCATTCAAACCTATAGCAAATGACCATCCACGACTTGAAAAGAGCATCATATAGAGCAAACCAGACCCAAGACACCGTGAGCCCCGGAGACCAGGGCATTAAATAGTTAATTTTTAGCAAACCCAAATTGCATTTCCATCATGTGCAAGCAGTCAGCTGCTATTGTAGGTCACCAAGATACAACGCATTATTTCTACAGTTTGTGGAAAACATTAGGCAGCTGTAATAAAGTCGATGGTATTTCCTTCCTTACTGAAACATGACTTCAGTAAATCCCTGTTTAAATTTTTTCCCCTTTCTAAACATTTCTCTCCATCTGCACGATAAGTCAATAAAAGAAATTAAAAGTTAAAATGCCTAATGAAATTTTATCAGGCATGAAATGGCATTTAAACCAGAGTTGCCACTCGGGCTTCGATGCATGAAAACTGACCCGAACTTCAGGGGTTATAAAAAGCAGGGGGAGGGTAACGGCAAGATTTCAGTGGCCTTTATGTATCGCAGCCACTGGGGGGGAAAAAGATCATTCCAAAGAGGCATTCCATGAAACCGAGAGTCTCTGAGCAGTTAAGATTTTTACAGGAGGTACATCATTTCTGTAAACCTCTGCATTCTTTTAGGCCACCATTCTTTTTTCTTTATTCACTTCTTTGCACTGACATGCTTGTTTTGAACTCAGCCTTCATCTGTGTACATCTGCCATGATCTCAGGCAAAATGACAGGAAGAAAGCCTGAGAACATTTTTAAGAAGAAGGAACAGATAGAGTAAGGGACTTAATTCTTAATCTTCCTTAGAGAAGAGCTTTAGGATGTTCCATGGAGACTCAGAAAGAGTTTGAAATATATGGAAGGAAAAAACTTATTCTTCTCTATATGAAATGGTTTATTTTCATGATTACTGACTGCCTCATCCTTAGGTCAGAATTGTGCTAAGTCACTTCAGGTGTGTCCGACTCTTTGAGACCCCATGGACTGTAGCCCGCCAGGCTCCTCTGTTCATGGGATTGTCCAGATAAGAATACTGGAGTGAGTTGCCATGCCCTCCTCCAGGGGATTTTCCTGACCCAGGGATCAAACCTGTGTCTCTTAGGTCTTCTGCATTGGCAGGTGGATTCTTGACCACTAGCGCCACCTGGGAAGCCCTTAGGTCAGAATAGGCATCTAATTTTCATAGAAGCCTGAAAAGAAAAGAAGCCAGTCAATGGGTATGTGGATACTCCCCAGCTTTACCCATTTAAAACAGTAAACTTCTTTTAAAGTGAATCCTAGAGTCCTCCCGCATATAGGACATCCACTGAAGTCAAGAGACATTATGTCTAAGAATGGACAGCAGAGACAGACCCTCTAATGAGAAAGCATATTTAGAACTTCCAAGTAACTGCCTAGAGTTTGTAACCAGAGGGCTGTACTTCAAAGTCATTGGCCTTACTGATTGCCTGGGTAAGAAGGAAGTTGTCCAGCCTACAGATCCAGGAGAGGGACTCCATCCATTTCTAATGGCTCCGGAATTGGGCACGGGATGGTGCTTTTCCCACAGTGTGTTCCATTCAACTGCACACTGAAAAGTCAGCTGTAGGGGTGCTGAGCGCAAGCGATGCAGGAGTGAGTCCTTGCCTCCGTCTAGAAACTGGCATCAGGTAGGCAGGAGAGTGTGTGTGTAAGCTGTGGGCACCTCAGTTATGAACAGATCTTACCAGTGCCCGTACAACTGGACAAATATATTAAAATTCAGGCAAGGTGATGCCATTTTCAAATATTTACTAAGCTCCCAGTGCCCCCCAGGCTTTTGAAAAGTTATCCAAGAAAGATGGATTGGCAAGTTCAGGAACGAGCACATTCACTTTTATTTTTTTTAAAGCGTGACTTTCTGTCATAATAAAACAATGTATCCTGAATTTTCAAGCTTTTGCCTTCCCAGTCTAACCTTAGAAATCCTGTAGTAATAGAGATCCATGACACTAAAATGGAGGCTTCCCAGGTGACTCAGTGGTAAAAGAAGCCACCTGCCAACGCAGGAGACACAGGTTTGATCCCTGGGTTGGGAAGACCCCCCAGAGGAGGAAATGGCAACACACTCCAATATTTTTGCCGGAAGAATCCCATGGACAGAGGAGCCTGGTGGGCTACAGTCCAGTGGGTTGCAAAAGAGTTGGATATAACTGAGCACGGAGCAAGTGAATGTAAAACCAACCCAATAAACGTTGAAATGAAGACTATTACAATTACTATTAGAAGTAACTGGTCCTTCATGGATCTAGACCCCAAACATCATTAAAAACAGACTTTAAAGTTAAAACCATTTTTAAAGCAACTATCGAATAGAATATCTTCATAGTAGAGACAACCCAATCTTATTAGTCCTAATTTTTTTATATCAAATAAAATCTGTGAGATGTTGAGTTCAATATCCTTTTCTCCACTCTCAGATCAGCTGGTTAACTGATTGACTCCCAAGAGGAAAATGCAGTTAATGCTTCTAAACCATTAAATTCTGCTTTATTTACTTGATTCTCAAAAGCATTAGCAGTTAAAGAATGTACTTCCCTTCAGCCCCAAAGCAGTGTGAATATCTTGGGGATATTAATATCAATATTCCAGATAGCATTTTTCTATTAATAACTAGAAAATGGCTCTTTTTTGAGGAAAATTAAACTGGGGGTGCCCCTAGTCCCTAGAAAGGGGTTTTGAGTGAGTGAGCACAGGAGATAACACCCTTCTAAACAAAACTGGTTGCCTGGGAGTTTAGTCCCAAAAGCTGGAGTGGCCAGTAGTCCTAGTGACGCTATCAGAATAACTATCTCTTCTAAAAGGATTGGGGGTCATTCCAGTGGACGTGACCCATTTCCCACAGTGCAGCATGAATTATAAAATTGTCAGAGTTGCTATGGCTATCCTGTATCAATAAACACAAAGTCTATGTGTTTTTCCACCCCCAGGAATTCAACAAACATTTATTGAGAGCTTAATTTATACCAGCCCCAGGTATATAGAGAAACTCTTCTGGAACTTAAAATATATATGATACGTGTATACATGCATCAATATTTACTTCTTACATACTTAGCACATAGACGCCACACCAGACCCCCTCCTCTCTCTCTCTGTCACACACCCACACACACACTCACACACACATAAACAGGAGAAGCCTGTGGGCCCATTTGCTTGCTTTTCTCACAATTCCAGGAAGCTAAATTATCATTTCTAATGTAGTGGTTCAGTAATGTCATTGCAAAACAAAAGGCATACCAGCAAGAGTGGAGGGAAGCTATTAAACGAACAAAGGAAATGCAATAATTTAGAACCATTTCATACTGGGGCAAACAACACTAGATCCTCAATAGTCTCTGAGATGCCAGGTTAAATCGGTTCAGCATGTTCCATTATCAATACAAGGAATGTACAGCTCATTTTAGAAAAATATTTTAGTTTTAAGGTGATACTTTGTTACACTTCTTCAATGATATTGCTAAACACACGAGCTGCTATTATGCAAAGACGCTTGTCTCTCTCTTCACTAGTTTGGGAAGAAAAAATTACAAGTAGGAAACTAATTATAGAATGGTGAGTGTGATATAATGCACACTTCTTCCTCTGTGAAAATAACAATATTTCTGTCCCCAAACTCCCTTTGGTGACAGAAGAGAGGGTCTCTGCATTTCAAGGACAAGAACAGGACTTTGTCTTCAGCATAAATCCCCTTGATTTGTGACATAACAGTTCACATGACTAATGTTGTTGATTTCCCATTTCCACAGACTGAATTGGGGAAAGATATACTTTCCCTGAAATTCCCAAGACTTAAAAGCCAGCTGTTTGCTATTTTGAGTGCAACCTGCACAACCTGTTTTCAAAGCCTCCAAGAAGCAGGGAACCATGGGAGAGCAAGATAACTTGACAGCAAAGTAGAGCTGTTCAGTATCACTGCCCCGCCTTGCCCCTCGTGGTGCTGGAGACCTGGCCTTCCTGCCCCCCATGACAGATAACACATTTCATGGACACGAAGTGATCCATTCAAGGGGTTCATGTGCAATACAACATGAAAGCTAGGCTTTATAATGAACTCTTAAAATACTTAAGACTTACAGCCGCTGATGTAAACTGTTACAGGAAATAAAGAGATGCTTCCAAAATATGTACAAGCGGTCAGTGTGCTTACGTGAGAAAAAGAAACATCTTCTCCGAGTATTTCCACATTTGAGCATCTATAAATCATGTAGTGAAAGCTGGAGGTCTCCTACCACCTGATTTCAAGATTTAGTAGAGAGCTACAGTAATTAAAGCAGTGTGGTGTTTGCATGAGGATAAACATAAAAGAGAGTCAGAAATAGATTCACACGTTTATAGCTGATGAATGTTTGACAAAGATGCCAAGGTTATTCAGTGGGGCAAAATAGTCTTTTCAATAAATGGCACTGGAAAAAATGGACATAAAGATGAACTTTGATCTTTGCCTTCATATGCAAAAATTTATTCAAAATAGCTTACAGAATTAAGCATAAATGCTAGAACTATAAAACTTTCAGAAAAACTAAAGAACAAGAGAAAATCTTTGTTACCTTGAGTTAAGCAGAGATTTGTTAGGACACAGAAATCATGAACCATGAAAGAAAAAATTGGTAAATTGGACTTCATTAAGTTAAAAATGCCTGCTCTTTGAAACATAATGTTAAGAAAATTAAAAGCAAGACATAGACCGGGAAAAAAATGGTTTAATGTCACATGTCTGATAAGGATCTTGTATCCACGGTATATAAAGGAAATCTCAAAACTCATAGGAAAGCAAACCACCCAATTTTTTTTTAAAACAGGCAAACAATTTAAAATAGTTCACTAAAGATATAAATGGCAAATAAGCACATGAAAAGATGCTCAATATCATTAATCATTGTGGAAATATGAATTGGAACCGTGATGTGATACGATTACACACTCATCAGAGTGGCTAAAATTTTAAAATATTATTGCAGTTGTTGATCAGGATATGGAGGCCCTTGAAACTCTTGTACGTTGCCAAGGGAATGTAAAATGGCACAACCACACTTAAGTGAGTTTAGCAGTTAAACATCAAATATAAATTGACCATACAGTGTAGCAATTCTATTTCTGGGAAGAGAAAGACTGACTTCTACACAAAAACCTATATACAAATGTTTATGTTTATGACATCTTTATTCATAGGCACCAAAAGCTGGAAACAACCTAAATGGTCAACAGCTGGTGAATGGATAAACAAATTGTGGTACATGCATAGGATAGAATACGACTCAGTAACAAAAAGTAGCAAACTACCAATACATACAACAGGTGTAGTGAATCTCAAGAAGGTTGTGCTGACTGAAGGAAACCAGTTTCAAAAGGCTTTCTACTACTATTTGATTTCATGGCTCATAAACTTAACCTCTTTAATGCAGCTAAGATTGTAGCCAACACAGAGGGACATTACAGAATACAGAGTTTTCATGTGCATTTTCTATTTGATTAAATTCGTAGTTATTCCCCCTTTAACTACTTATTAAGTAGAGGTTAAAGAGCTTTTCTTGAAAGTCAGGCAGAAGCTTTTTACCATCAGATGTTCAGTGTTTGAAAGATAGTTCTTGGTAACGCTTGGCTGGTTTAAAACAGCTTCACCACACTTTGAAAGTGCCCTGAATTCTACCTTATTTCTGAGTCTACTCATACTGAAAAAAAAAGAGACTGGGGAGAATATGACTGGTAAGGATCTGGAGGAAAGGAACTTAGAAACTGAACAGAAAGATGGTAGCTGGTCCCCAGGTGGAACCTCACAATTAAGAACTGAGAGGTCTTACTTGGGGTCCTGGTACCTAGCCCCCTACCAAACCTTCAGTAAACCATCCATTTCTGTTTAACGTATTGTGCAATTTAACCCATTTCTACACGACACCTAAGAACTTGGTCTTCCTTCAGAATAGGAGTAGAGGGAAATAAGGGTTGCCACAAAGAAGTAGCCAGGTACCGATTGCAAGGCTAATATAATTGGATTCTCTAAATTATTCTGAGAATTAAATAAGTTGTTAAAGTATCTTCTACAGGACTCAATATATATTCACCAAATTTTTATTTTCCTTCACTTTCTTTATGGAAGGAGAATATTTTTAGAACTGAAAAGAACTTGGAAGTTATGTTTTTCAGTGTTTTAATTTCACAAATAACAAAACTAAGTTCAGTGAAATTAAGGGTATTGCTCAAGCTCACACAGAGTTAGAAGTCCAACTTTCATTTCTCATAGATCTTTTTCCTGAAGCATCTGCCTTCAACTGTGATGTACCTTGGCACAGAGCCTGAGGAAGTTTTAAGAGAGAGGAGAGTTTTGATCTGTATATTGAGGGATCCATAGACTCTTTGTTTCTGGTTCTGTGTTCATTTTAGCTATTTTCATTTTTTTTTTTTAATTCCAAGAATGAAAGTTACTGAGAAGCCTTTCTGTTCAGAGACTATGATTGCCAGATTTAGCAAATAAAATACAGGGCACACAAATAGATTTGAATTTCAGATGAACAACATAATTCTTTAGTCTAATGACACCTTTGGAACATACTTATATTGGCACTTTATCTGTGCACCTTACCGTGGACCTAACCGTAGGTAGTTCCCAACTATGAAAATTTCTTTTTACCCTAAAACAAGTAAACAATGGAAGATTGTTTGCATAAATCTTGACTGACCATTTTCTTCCCCATAACCATGTTTTCCTCACCTGAGATCAGGACAGCTGTTGTGAACAGCCTCTGTGACCAAGGCTAAGGCTGATGAAGACGGTGATAGGATAGGAGGAAGTCAATGATGTCCCCAAGCAGCCCGAAGCAAAGACATGCTTTGCCAAACAGGAAGTGTACAATTCTAAGCAGAGGGACTGAAATTCAGATCCTTCTCTCTCACTAACTCGTGACTATATGGCTTTGAATAAGTTGCTTATGCTCTCCTGTACCCATCTACCTTTGGATTCTGCTTTTTTTTTCCTATAAAATAAGGATACATTTTGTTTTAGTTAAGATCAAATATGATAACAGGAAGAAAGCACTGACCACTGTGCTTGGAATATAATAGCTACTCTTATAGTCTGTCATTTTTTAAACCATAAAGTTTTGCATGCTTTTCTGTGTATATCACAATGAAGATTGTTTGACTGTTTAAGCAAAATTGCCTGATGCTAGGAAAGATTGAGGGCAGGAGGAAAAGGGAGTGACAAGAGGGCGAGATGGTTGGAGGGCATCATTGATTCAATGAACATGAGTTTGAGCAAACTGGGAGATGATAAAGGACGTGGAAGCCTAGAGTGCTGCATTCCATGGGGTGGCAAAGAGTCGGACATGACTGAGCGACTGAATGACAAGGAGAAGACTGGTGAGGGTCTTAAGGAAGTGCTGGGATGTAGAGTTTGAATGCTAAATTTTATTCTGTAGTTTGTAGGGGAACCATGGTTACCCAGACAGTGTGTGGGGCCTTACAGTCAGACAGCCTTTCTCTAAGTTCCCCTAAAAACTACCTGGGAAATTTGGTAGCATATCATTTCCTACTGGGTCAGGCATGCATTAACCAACATAGAATGAACTGACCTGCCTTCTCTAGGCATCTTCTTCAGTTCCTTAGGTCCAGCCTTGACAGAGAAGAAAATGAGAAGTCGTAACTCTTCCCATCGATCTACTTTGTGGGGCATGAAAAATGGGCACGGTCCGGTCAGAAGTAATTCCTGCTTTGGCATTTGTTTCTTAGTGTCGATGTTGTTCAGTCACTGTGTTGTGTCCGCAAGCCCATGGACCACAGCACGCCAGGCTTCCCTGTCCTTCACTATCTCCTGGAGTCTGCTCAAACTCATGTCCATTGAGTCAGTGATGCCATCCAACCATCTCATCCTCTGTTGCCCGTTCTCCTCCTGCCCTCAATTGGAGCGGCCTTCTCCAAATTAACCAGCCCCTTTTGTGATCCATACAATAGGGATAAGATCACCTAAAATGGTAGGGTCTGAGAATTAAGAGTGTGGCAGAGTGTCTGGTTATAGGACGTGCTCGATATCTGGGTTTTTATTTTCTGCTTGGGTTAGAACACTATACTTAAACTTTCTGAATCATACATAGGTCCCTGGAGTGCTCTTTCTCACACTTATCACAAAAATCTTGTGACTCAGTTTCAGAAGACTGTCCAAAATTGAGGACCAGTTGCTCAAACCAACTTTGTTTAGAAAATTGTTTTACCAAAATATCTTAGACAGTTGACACCTGAGCGAGTCAGACTCTTGCTCAGCCTTCCACTTCACGCCGTGTAGGCTGCAGTTCTAAGGTTCACCGGTTCTCCCACTGAGGCCTTGCGAACCTGCAGATGTGTGTTATCTGTGCCTTCTGTTTGGTCAGCTTCAAGTGCTTCTAATCTTTTTATAACCAGTTCTGTTAGCTGTTATCTGGATTCCTTTTAGTGCCGGTGTCTATTGTACACTTTTAACAGGTCTCCACCCTCTTCCCTGGCAATTAGAAGGGCAATATAATTATTTTACAATGTGTCTTCTATCGAATAAGCTCCTTAATTGGACCTTTTCATCCTTTGCCATTTGTGTGTGTCTGTGTGAAAAATATCACTGAAAGGTTTTTCTGAAAGTGCGATTCTTGCACAGTTTCCTGAATTAAATGCCAAAGGAGCACCACAGAATCTTTTAGGCAATGACAGCCCCTCTTCCTTCTCTCTCCATGCTTGGAGACATAGCTGTTGTTTGTTACAACCTAGAAAGGTTATTTGGACTTACTATTTTTGTTTTGCAACTCTGTTGTGTGTTATTTTCTTATATAATCTTACCACTCTTCCTATTCTGGTGTCCTTCTCTGTGTGTGACACCATAGCCAGTGAAATCTCTAATTCCGTAGTTAATCATAGAATAACATGGGATAGTGGGGAGAAAATGAACTTTGAGTCAAGGGAGGTTAGTTTTCTTCCAGGCTCTGCACTAACTAGCTATGTGTCTTTGCCAGGTTGTCAGTTAATTGCTTTGGGTTTCAGATTCTTTATCTAGAAAAGAATCTTTGTATTCTAGAGAATACACACTTTTCCCTTAAGATTTGAGCTTTGTACACCTTCACCTCTGAAGCGACATCTATGGGTTTTCCTATTCATTCCCAACCACCCAGCAAAGAACTGTTTTTATTTTATTACAGTTCTGACTTTTGTTGTTTAGTTGCTAGGTTGTGTTCAACTTCTTGAAACCCATGTGTGTAGCTCGCCATGCTCCTCTGTCCATGAGATTTCCCAGGCAAGAATACTAGAGTGGGTTGCCATTTCCTTCTCCAGGAGATCTTCTGACCAGGGATCAAAGCTGTCTCTTGCATTGTAGGTGGATTCTTTACTGCTGAGCCACCAGGGAAGCCCATTTACTTCTAAGTTTTTACTGAAAGACTGTGCTATTTTAATAGCTCCAAGTGGCTCAACTAAAACCCAACATAAAGCACTTCAATGATTTATTTATATCATTTCCCCTTATATATCCACCAACCTAACTATAGTTAGAACTACTAATAGTAGTTCTATTAATATTCTGTAATATTAAAATATTAAGTCATATCAGTTTTCCCTAAACCATAACATGAATTTATAATTTAAAAGTGAAATTGTACATATCCTAGTCAAGTTGTGAAATTCCCTCCTCTTTTTCTTAAAAAAAAAAAAGTGGGGGTTGCTGGAGAAGGGTTAACTATAAGCAATGTTTGTTACCCTCATGAATTAGAAGAGCAGTAACCAGATATATTATGTTCCTGGAAAGGCAAAAAATAAATTCCAGATGAGAATTTGAAGACCCTCTCCATCTTTCCTGAGACTTGTCGGGTTCTTTTCTTCTCAGAGCTCGGGTCTCTCCCTGGTTGCCATTTTGGTTAGAGCTGATTAACATATAACGAAGAGCTCAGGCTTCCAGGAAACTCCCCTAGGGTGTGGGCAGGAGCCTTGAGATAGGAGTTCCCTACAGCTTGGGCCCAAATCCTTGCATTATCAGAACCCTTCAGCCAGTGTGAGGACATGCAGAAAGCAGCCCACAAATTTACTGACCACAAACTACGCCCAGCTCTGGGCTAACAGCCTCTCCACCCCTGACCCCCAGAGTCACATCGGTGAAAACAAACCGGGGGACATCTTAGCTTTGAAGGTGAAGCTGTGCTAAAATGGAAAAGAAGCCAAGTGTGTCCTTGCTGGTGTTTTCCTTTGAGTGTAATTGTAGCTCATAGGCTAAACCCTTAGACTTAGGGAAGGTGCCACAGAAGGTGCTTGTTGCTCTCCTCTTAGCCTTTCTTTCTTGGCTAGGTTCAGGCTTCCCCATCTCACTGGGCCACCTGTTGTGCTTGAGTGATCATCCTGTCTTCAGCCTCACCCTACCTGCAGGGTCAAAGTGATTTTCCTAAAACTCGAATTCAATTGGAATTTTCCCTGTAGAAAGTCCTTACTGGATCCTGATCATCCTCAGGACACAAAGGTCTTTACCGTTCCCTACTCAATATCCTCCATAATCCTGACCTTCCTACTTATCTTGCCTCACTCTTCACTCTCCTCCCCCTTGCATACTCATCTCTAGCAGTGCTGAACTTTTCACGTCTCTGAACACAAGAGTACAGCTTCACACCTCTAGAGTGCCCTTCTCTCAGACCCTTACCCTCTTGTCCACTTGATTAATTTACATTCAACCCGTCTGATAGATGGATGGATAGAACTCTTAATGCAGTCTTCAAAACCCAATTCATAAAAAGTTAACAGGAAAAATTGTATTTTGACATCGTTTGTAGGTGCAAACATTTTTATTACTAATAACATTCAAGTTTTTCTTTTTTTTATCAGCCACTTATATTTCTTATTTGAATAATTTAATTCTTCTATCTTTTTCTATTTTTACAGTGCTTTTTAGAAGCAGTGCATAAGATATTTTGCTATAAGGAAGACCCATTTGCTTGTCATATTTAGGGGCAAAACTTGTCTTCCGATATATTGATTATCTTTTAGTATCCTATTTCAGTAGACAGTTTATATCATTGTGAAAATTTTATCTGAAGTTAAATTCTACCAAAGTTCTATTATTGATGTTGGCTGCTTTGAAGTCTTGATAGTAGCCATAATTAAGAATTATTTCTAATTTTAAATTTCTAAATGTAAAAATACACTAAATTTAAAAAATACACTGTACTTAACAAAACAATAACAAGCTTGTTAGTCACAGCCCCCAAAATAGAGCAGGTGTTCAATAAGCCATTTCTGAGTGGAATTGTACACAGAAAGCTTCAATATAAGTGGTAAAGTTAGAACCTTTCTATTTTCCTTTAAATTCCATATTCCTTCTGACTTCCATGGTTTCAGAGGTGTCAGATACAGGATGCTAAAAAGTCATCTAAGAAAGTACCATTTCCCCTCCATTACTTAGTCTCTCTCAGAAGATACTAGTTCCACAGACCTGAGAAAACCACCAAACCCTAAATCTCCTTCATTCCAGAAGAAAAGGGAAGAACTATTGCAAACCTTACCTGGGATGGTCAGTCAAATGATGTAGTCACTTCACTTGTTCTTTTGATTGACCCTGGGTCCAGAAGTTGTAAAGCCATTACCTGCTAGCATCTGTGCCCAGATGTGCTGTGATGGTTCCAACCCCTGGAGCATTCATGTCGTTAGTCTTGGGCTGACTTGGCCCATTTCCATCTGAAACATTAGCAGGACCTTGGTCCTACTTTAGGTCATGACTGGTGTCCAGACCAGGGTAGAAGGAAGATTCAGTACTGGTCTCTGGCATTAGTTTTCCTCACCTGATAGAATCCTTGAGTTCCTGAATTGTATTTTCCCAATACCTTTTATATAATGTGAGAAATTATATAACTTTAAGATTTAAAATATTCACAAATCATTCTTAACAATAGAGAGAAACTTTTAGATTCCATTTTAAAGATAACATAAGGTCATACTATTTATGCAGTGGCCAAATATGTATTAAATGCTTCTCTGAGCTAGACACTGAGAATAGAGTTGATATGGAAATACTTAGAGCATAGATACTTGTAACAAGTAATAGTAAGTATTAAAGATTAAATTAAAACTGTGATTGAGAGAGTTGCATTGAAATATATACACTAACCTGTGTAAAATAGATAGCTAATGGGAGATTATTGTATAGCACAGGGAGCTCAGTTTGGTGCTCTGTGATGACCTAGAAGGTGGTATGGGAGTGGGGCAGGAGGGAAGTTCAAGAGGGGTGGATATATGTATACTTATGGTTGATTCACGTTGCTGTATGGCAGAAACCAACACAACATTGTAAAGCGATTATCCTCCAATTTAACTTTTTAAAAGAATTAAAACACTGAAAACTTTTAAAGGAGAATGCGCCACAGCCTTTGACTTTGTGGATCTACAGCAAAGCCTTTTGACTGTGTGGATCACAACAAACTGAGGAAAATTCTTAAAGAGATGGGAATTGCCAGACCACCTAACCTGCCTCCTGAGAAATCTGTATGCAGGTCAAGAAGCAACAGCTAGAAGTGGATTGATTCCAAATCAGGAAAGGAATACATCAAGGCTGTATATTGTCACCCTGCTTAGTTAACTTATATGCAGAGTACATCATGAGAAACACTGGGCTGGATGAAGCACAAGCTGGAATCAAGATTGCTGGGAGAAATATCAATAACCTCAGATATGCAGATGACACCACCCTTATGGCAGAAAGTGAAGAACTAAAGAGCTTCTTGATGAAAGTGAAAGAGGAGAGTGAAAAAGTTGGCTTAAAACTCAGCATTCAGAAAACTAAGATCATGGCATTTGGTCCCATCACTTCATGGGAAATAGATGGGGAAACAATGGAAACAGTGACAGACTTTATTTTTCTGGGCTCCAAAATTACTGCAGATAGTGACTGCAGCCATGAAATTAAAAGACGGTTGCTTCTCGGAAGAAAAGCTATGACAAACCTAGACAGCATATTAAAAAGCAGAGACGTTACTTCACCAACAAAGGTCCAGTCAAAGCTATGGTTTTTTCAGTACTCATGTATGGATGTGAGAGTTGGACTGTGAAGAAGGCTGAGCACCGAAGAACTGATGCTTTTGAACTGTGGTGTTGGAGAAGACTCTTGAGAGTCCTTTGGACTGCAAGGAGATCCAATCAGTCCAACTGGTTCCTTTCCTTTAGTTCCTTTCCAACTAAAGGAAATCAGTCCTGAATATTCATTGGAAAGACTGATGCTGAAGCTGAAGCTCCAATACTTTGGTCACCTGATACAAAGAACTAACTCATTTGAATAGACCCTGATGCTTTTCAAAGATTGAAGGCGGGAGGAGAGGGGGACAACAGAGGATGAGATGGTTGGATGGCATCACCGACTCGATGGACATGAGTTTGAGTAAGCTCTGGGAGTTGGTGATGGACAGGGAAGCCTGGTGTGCTATAGTCCATGGGGGTCACAAAGAGTCAGACACGACTGAGTGACTAAAATGGATAAATGAATGAAACTTTTAAAGTGTGATCACTCACCTCAGTTAATGGCTGCTGTTATTTTGGTTGTTGCAAATCTAAAACCTTATACTCTTGACTCCTTCCTCTCTTTCTTTCAGATGTCCAATTCATCACCAAATCCTGTCACATCTAAATTTCAAAGATATCCATGATTCTGTGACCTCTCTCCAGGTCCACCGTTATCAGCCTGGTCCAAGGTACATAATCCCTTTTAACTATTGAATACTCAATCTGATCTTCCTGCTCTGCCCTTGTCTCCTACAATCTGTTCTTAACCCAATAATCAAGGTGATGTCACTTCTTTACACCAACCCCTCCAATGGCTTTCCATATTACTCAAGGTAATAGTCAGTCTTTGCCACAGCCTGCCGTGACCTCCCCTCAACTGTCTCTCTAGCCTTTTTCACTCCCATTCTCTGCCTTTTGAAGAACCAGTAAGACCTCGGCTCTTCACTCTGCTACTATACACTATGCACTACTTACTAGAGTATAAAGTTTGTCTTTTGACTAAGAGTAGCCATGTAACATGGAATTGCATATCACAACAGGGAGCACGTATCAACTGAAACTAACACTCCTGGCACAGGTGTGTAAATGAAGTTGCAGCTTGTGTTGTCCAGTAGTGTTTCATGTACATCCTGTCCAGTCAAACCTTATGGTGACCTTTGGAGCTTGATAGGAAGAACTCATCAAAATATATGACAGATTTTAATTTTATTTTTTAACAATATCATCTCCTTAAATATATATATATATATATTCAAAACCAAAAACAAAAGTGAAGATGGTTGTGATGATATAATGACCTTAAAAATTAATTAAAAAGAAGCTCACCATTGAAAACATTTACTTTAGCAACTAATTGTGTAGTCTATAATAATTTCATCTATAAGACAGCTTTATATGTTCTTTTTTGGCAAGAGAAGGGAAGGAAAGAAACTATTTTTAAAAAAAGGCATGTTTCTTTTATCCCTTGATTTCCAAGAAAATTAAAGGCAAATCCATTTCCCAGATGACATACGCGACTCATCCCAAATTCCTAGTAATATCCTTTCCTCAATTTCTATTGAGTAGCCCAGGTTCTGTTTTAATGTTAACTGTAAGGCAGCGGCACCCCACTCCAGTACTCCTGCCTGGGAAATCCCATGGACGGAGGAGCCTCGCTGAGGGTCAGACACGACTGAGCGACTTCACTTTCACTTCACTTTCATGCATTGGAGAAGGAAATGGCAAGCCACTCCAGTGTTCTTGCCTGGAGAATCCCAGGGACGGGGGAGCCTGGTGGGCTGCCGTCTATGGGGTCGCACAGAGTCGGACACGACTGAAGCGACTTAGCAGCAGCAGCAGTACTGTTTTATACCATAGTACACCTTGTAAACTACGGTAGATCTTTTCGGGGTTTGTTTTTGTTTGTTTCTTTGTTTTTTAAAGTCTTCACTGAATTTGTTACAATATTGCTTCTATTGTTTATGTTCTAGTTTTTGGCTGCTAGGCCTACCATCTTAGCTCCCCCGGCAGGAATCAAACCCATACCCCTTGCATTGGAAGGCGAAGTCTTAACTACTGGACTGCCAGGAAAGTTCCTACCATAGGTTTTTCTGAAAGTGGGCAGGAAAATGCACCTCCCTGATATTTTAAAACTTCACTGTGCATCATATTTTTAAAACTCCTTTACCAAAACTATAATTCTGAATTTCAGAATCAGTCCAAGATTTCCTCCCTTCTATTCATGTTCTTGGAATCTAACTCTTGCCTTCAGGTTTGAGACTTCCCTAGTGGCTGAGATAGTAAAGAATATGCCCTTGGAGAAGGGCATGGCAACCCTTTCCAGGATTCTTGCCTGGAGAATTCCATAGACAGAGAAGCCTGGCAAGCTGTAGTCCTCTGCTGTGTGTGCTTAGTCGCTCAGTCATGTCCGACTCTTTGATACCCCATGGACTGTAGCCTGCCAGGCTCCTCTGTCCATGGGGATTCTCCAAGCAAGAATACTGGAGTGCATTGCCATGTACTCCTCCAAGGGATCTTCCCAACCCAGAGATTGAACCGGAGTCTCTCACATTGTAGTCATATTCTTTACCATCTGAGCCACCAGGGAAGCTCAAGAATACTGGAGTGGGTATCCTATCCGTTCCCCAGGGGATCTTCCCAACACAGGAATCAAACTGGGATCTCCTGAATTGCAGGCTTGTTCTTTACCAAATGAGCTACCAGGGAAGCCCAGCTCGTCTTTGGAGTGGCAAGGAGTCGAAGACGACTGAGCACATAACACTTTAGGTTATCGGATTGCTAGGGTCTTTTTCTATTAATACTTACTTTACTTTTCATTTATTTTTTGAGATATAATTTACATATAACTTTGGGCAAGTTTATTGTGATCCACACAGTCAAAGGCTTTGGCATAATCAATAAAGCAGAAATAGGTGTTTTTCTGGAACTCTCTTGCTTTTTCAATGATCCAGCGGATGTTGGCAATTTGATCTCTGGTTCCTCTGCCTTTTCTAAAACCAGCTTGAATATCTGGAAGTTCATGGTTCATGTATTGCTGAAGCCTTGCTTGGAGAATCTTAAGCATTACTTTACTAGCGTGTGAGATGACTGCAACTGTGTGGTAGTTTGAGCATTCTTTGGCATTGCCTTTCTTTTGGATTGGAATGAAACGGACTTTTTCCAGTCCTGTGGCCACTGCTGAGTTTTCCAAATTTGCTGGCATATTGAGTGCAGCACTTTCCCAGCATCATCTTTCAGGATTTGAAATAGCTCAACTGGAATTCCATCACCTCCACTAGCTTTGTTCGTAGTGATGCTTTCTAAGGCCCACTTGACTTCACATTCCAGGATGTTTCTGGCTCTAGGTGAGTGATCACACCATCGTGATTATCTGGGTCATGAAGATCTTTTTCGTACAGTTGTTCTGTGTATTCTTGCCACCTCTTCTTAATATCTTCTGCTTCTGTTAGGTCCCTAGCATTTCTGTCCTTTATTGAGCCCATCTTTGCATGAAATGTTCCCTTGGTATCTCTAATTTTCTTGAAGAGATCTCTAGTCTTTCCCATTCTATTGTTTTCCTCTATTTCTTTGCTTTGATCACTGTGGAAAATTCTGAAAGAGATGGGAATACCAGACCACCTGACCTGCCTCTTGAGAAACCTATATGCAGGTCAGGAAGCAACAGTTAGAACTGGACATGGAACAACAGACTGGTTCCAAATAGGAAAAGGAGTACGTCAAGGCTGTATATTGTCACCCTGTTTTTTTAACTTCTATGCAGAGTACATCATGAGAAACACTGGGCTGGAAGAAGCACAAGCTGGAATCAAGATTGCCAGGAGAAATATCAGTAACCTCAGATATGCAGATGACACCACCCTTATGGTAGAAAGTGAAGAGGAACTAAAAAGCCTTTTGATGAAAGTGAAAGAGGAGAGTGAAGAAGTTGGCTTAAAGCTCAACATTCAGAAAACGAAGATCATGGCATCTGGTCCCATCACTTCATGGGACATAGATGGGGAAACAGTGGAAACAGTGTCAGACTTTATTTTGGGGGGCTCCAAAATCACTGCAGATAGTGATTGCAGCCATGAAATTAAAAGATGCTTACTCCTTGGAAGGAAAGTCATGACCAACCTAGATAGCATATTCAAAAGCAGAGACATTACTTTGCCAACAAAGGTCCGACTAGTCAAGGCTATGGTTTTTCCAGTAGTCATGTATGGATGTGAGAGTTGGACTGTGAAGAAAGCTGAGCACTGAAGAATTGATGCTTTTGAACTGTGGTGTTGGAAAAGACTCTTGAAAGTCCCTTGGACTGCAAAGAGATCCAACCAGTCCATTCTAAAGTAGATCAGTCCTGGGTGTTCATTGGAAGCATTGATGCTGAAGCTGAAACTCCAATACTTTGGCCACCTTGTGCGAAGACTTGACTCATTGGCAAAGACTCTGATGCTGGGAGGGATTAAGGGCAGGAGGAGAAGGGGATGACAGAGGATGAGATGGCTGGAAGGCATCACCAACTCGATGGACATGAGTTTGGATAAACTCCTGGAGTTGGTGATGGACAGGGAGGCCTGGCGTGCTGTGATTCATGGGGTCGCAAAGAGTCGGACACCACTGAGTGACTGAACTGAACTGAACTGAACTTGGGCAAGTTAAAATGTACATACAACCTGTTGATTTGATACATCTGTGTCTCTTTTGCTGTCTCACATATAGGGTCACGTTACCATCTTTCTAAATTCGATATATATGCTTTAATATAGTGTATTAGTGTTTCTCTTTATGATTTACTTCACTTTGTATAATAGGTTCCAGTTTCATCCACCTCATTAGAACTGATTCAAATGCATTCTTTTTAATAGCTGAGTAATATTCCATTGTGTATGTGTACCACAGCTTTCTCATCCATTCATCTGCCAATGGACATTTAAGTTGCTTTCATGTCCTGGCTATTGTAAACAGTGCTGCAATGAACATTGGGGTACATGTGTCTCTTTCAATTCTGGTTTCCTCAGTGTTTATGCCCACCACACCAGGTCGGGTAGGATTGCTGGGTTGTATGGCAATTCTATTTCCAGTTTTTAAAGGAATCTCCACACTGTTCTCCATAGTGGCTGTACTAGTTTGCATTCCCTCCAACAATGTAAGAGGATTCCTTTTTCTCTGCACCCTCTCCAACATTTAGTATTTGTAGACTTTATGCTAGCAGCCATTCTGACTGGCGTGAGATGGTACCTCATTGTGGTTTTGATTTGCATTTCTCTGATAATGAGTGATGTTGAGCATCTTTTCATGTTTTTGTTAGCCATATGTAAATCTTCTTTGGAGAAATGTCTGTTTAGTTCTTTGGCCCATTTTTTGATTGGGTCGTTTATTTTTCTGGAATTGAGCTGCAGGAGCTGCTTGTATATTTTTGAGATTAATTCTTTGTCAGTTGCTTCATTTGCTATTATTTTCTCCCATTCTGAAGGCTGTCTTTTCACCTTGCTTATAGTTTCCTTCATTGTTCAAAAGCTTTTAATTTTAATTAGGTCCCATTTGTTTATTTTTGCTTTTATTTCTATTATTCTGGGAAATGGATCATAGAGGGTCCTGCCATGATTTACGTCAAAAAGTATTTTGCCTATGTCTTCCTCTAAGAGTTTTATAGTTTCTGGTCTTACATTTAGATCTTTAATCCATTTTGAGTTAATTTTTGTGTATGGTGTTAGAAAGTGTTCTGGTTACATTCTTTTACAAGTGGTTGAGCGGTTTTCCCAGCACCACTTGTTAAAGAGATTGTCTTTTCTCCATTGTATATTCTTGCCTCCTTTGTCAAAGATAAGGTGTCCATAGGTGTGTGGATTTATCTCTGGGCTTTCTATTTTGTTCCATTGATCTATATTTCTGTCTTTGTGCCAGTACCATACTGTCCTGATGACTGTAGCTTTGTAGTAGAGCCTTAAGTCAGGTTGGTTGATTGCTCCAGTTCCATTCTTGTTTCTCAAGATTGCTTGGGTTATTCAAGGTTTTTTGTATTTCCATACAAATTGTGAAATTATTTGTTCTAGTTCTCTGAAAAATACCGTTGGTGGCTTGATAGGGATTGCATTGAATCTATAGATTGCTTTGGGTAGTATACTCATTTTCAGTATATTGATTCTTCTGATCCATGAACACAGTAAATTTCTCCATTTATTTGTGTCATCTTTGATTTCTTTCATCAGTGTTTTATAGTTTTCTGGTCTTTTGTTTCTTTAGGTAGATTTATTTCTAAATATTTTATTCTTTTCATTGCAATGGTGAATGGAATCGTTTCCTTAATTTCTTTTTCTGTTTTCTCTTTATTAGTGTATAGGAATGCAAGGGATTTCTGTGTGTTAATTTTATAACCTGCAACTTTACTATATTCATTGATTAGCTTTAATAATTTTCTGGTGGAGTCTTTAGGGTTTTATATGTAGAGGATCATGTCATCTGCAAACACTGAGAGCTTTACTTCTTCTTTTCCAATCTGGATTCCTTTTATTTCTTTTTCTTCTCTGATTGCTGTGGCTAAAACTTCCAAAACTATGTGGAATAGTAGTGGTGAGAGTGGGCATCCTTGTCTTGTTCCTGACTTTAGGGGAAATGCTTTCAATTTTCACCATTGAAGATAATGTTTGCTGTGGGTTTATCATATATGGCTTTTATTATGTTGAGGTATGTTCCTTCTATGCCTGCTTTCTGGAGGGTTTTTATCATAAATGGATGTTGAATTTTGTCAAAGGCTTTCTCTGCATCTATTGAGATAATTATATGGTTTTTATCTTTCAATTTGTTAATATGGTATATCACATTGGCTGATTTGAGAATATTGAAGAATCCTTGCATCCCTGGGATAAAGCCCACTTGGTCATGATGTATGATCTTTTTACTATGTTGTTGGATTCTGTTTGCTAGAATTTTGTTAAGGATTTTTGCATCTGTGTTCATCAGTGATATTGGCCTGTAGTTTTCTTTTTCTGCGGCATCTTTGTCTGGTTTTGCTATTAGGGTGATGGTGGCCTCATAGAATGAGTTTGGAAGTTTACCTTCCTCTGCAATGTTCTGGAAGAGTTTGAGTAGGATAGGTGTTAGCTCTTCTCGAAATTTTTGGTAGAATTCAGCTGTGAAGCCATCTGGTCCTGGGCTTTTGTTTGTTGGAGGATTTCTGATTACAGTTTCGATTTCTGTGCTTTTGATGGGTCTGTTAAGATTTTCTATTTCTTCCTGGTTCAGTTTTGGAAAGTTATACTTTTCTAAGAATTTGTCCATTTCTTCCAAGTTGTCCATTTTATTGGCATATAGTTGTTGATAGTAGTCTCTTCTGATCCTTTGCATTTCTGTGTTGTCTGTTGTGATTTCTCCACCTTCATTTCTAATTTTGTTGATTTGATTCTTCTCCCTTTTTTCTTGATGAGTCTAGCTAATGGTTTGTCTACTTTATTTATCTTCTCAAAGAACCAGCCTTTAGCTTTGTTGATTTTGGCTATGGTCTGCTTTGTTTCTTTTGCATTTATTTCTGCCCTAATTTTCATGATTTCTTTCCTTCTATTAACCCTGGGGTGCTTAATTTCTTCTTTTTCTAGTTGCTTTAGGTGTAGAGTTAGGTTATTTATTTGATTTTTCTCCTATGTCTTGAGGTAGGCTTGTATTGCTATGAACCTTCCCCTTAGCACTGCTTTTACTGAATCCCATAGGTTTTGGGTTGTTGTGTTTTCATTTTCATTCATTTCTATGCGTATTTTGATTTCTTTTTTTATTTCTTCTGTGATTTGTTGGTTATTCAGAAGTGTGTTATTTTAGCCTCCATATGTTTGTATTTTTAATAGTTTTTTTCCCTGTAGTTGACATCTAATCTTACTGCACTGTGATCAGAAAAGATGCTTGAGATTATTTCAATTTTTTTTAAATTTACCAAGGCTAGATTTATGGCCTAGGATGTGATTTATCCTGGAGGAGGTTCCATGTGCACTTGAGAAAAAGGTGAAATTCATTGTTTTAGGGTGAAATGTCCCATAGATATCAATTAAGTCTAACTAGTCCATTGTACAGAGAAGGCAGTGGCAACCCACTCCAGTACTCTTGCCTGGAAAATCCCATGGATGGAGGAGCCTGGTAGGCTGCAGTCCATGGGGTCGCTAAGAGTCGGGCATGACTGAGCGACTTCACTTTCACTTTTCACTTTCATGCATTGGAGAAGGAAATGGCAACCCACTCCAGTGTTCTTGCCTGGAGAATCCCAGGGACAGAGGAGCCTAGTGGGCTGCCATCTATGGGGTCGCACAGAGTTGGACACGACTGAAGTGACTTAGCAGCAGCAGCAGCAGCAGTCCATTGTATCATTTAAAATTTGTGTTTCCTTGCTAATTTTCTGTTTAGTTGATCTATCCATAGCTGTGATTGGGGTATTAAAGTCTCCCACTCTTATTGTGTTACTGTTAATTTCCCCTTTCATACTTGTTAGCGTTTGCCTTACATACTGCGGTGCTCCTACGTTGGGTGCATATATATTTATAACTGTTATATCTTCTTGGATTGATCCTTTGATCATTTTGTAGTGTTCTTCTTTGTCTCTTTTCACAGCCTTTATTTCAAAGTCTATTTTATCTGTTATGAGTATTGCTACTCCTGCTTTCTTTTGGTCTCCATTTGCATGAAATATCTTTTTCCAGCCCTTCACTCTCAGTCTGTATGTGTCCCTAGGTTTGAGGTGGGTCTCTTGCAGACAGCATATATAGGGGTCTTGTTTTTGTATCCATTCAGCCAGTTTTTGTCTGTTGGTTGCAGCATTCAACCCATTTACATCTAAGGCAATTATTGATAAGTATGATCCTGTTGCCATTTACTTTGTTGTTTTCAGTTAGTGTTTATAAACTTTTTATGTGTTTCCTATCTAGAGAAGATCCTTTAGTATTTGTTGGAGAGCTGGCTTGGTGGTGCTGAATTCTCTGAGCTTTTGCTTGTCTGTAAAGCTTTTGATTTCTCCTTCATATTTGAATGATATCCTTTCTGGGTACAGTAATCTGGGTTGTAGGTTTTTCTCTTTCATCACTTTAAGTATGTCTTGCCAATCCCTTCTGGCTTGAAGAGTTTCTATTGAAAGATCAGCTGTTATCCTTATGGGAATCCCCTTGTGAGTTATTTGTTGTTTTTTCCCTTGCTGCTTTTAATATTTGTTCTTTGTGTTTGATCTTTATTAATTTGATTAATATATGTCTTGGGGTGTTTCACCTTGGGTTTATCCTTGGACTTGGTGGCTATTTCCTTCCCCATTTTAGGGAAATTTTCAATTATTATCTCCGCAAGTATTTTCTCATGGCCTTTCTTTTTGTCTTCTTCTTCTGGTACTCATATGATTTGAATGTTGGGACATTTAACATTATCCCAGAGGTCTCTGAGGTTGTCCTTATTTCTTTTAATTTTTTTTTCTTTTGTCCTCTCTGCTTCATTTATTTCCACCATTCTATCTTACACCTCACTTATCCTATCTTCTGCCTCAGTTATTCTACTGTTGGTTCCCTCTAGAGTGCTTTTGATCTCAGTTACTGCATTATTCATTATTGATTGACTCTTTTTTATTTCTTCTGCTGCTGCTGCTAAGTTGCATCAGTCATGTCTGACTCTGTGTGACCCCATAGACGGCAGCCCACCAGGCTCCCCTGTCCCTGGGATTCTCCAGGCAAGAACAGTGGAGTGGGTCACCATTTCCTTCTCCAATGCATGAAACTGAAAAGTGAAAGTGAAGTCACTCAGTCATGTCTGAGTCTCTGCGACCCCATGGACTGCAGCCTACCAGGCTCCTCCATCCATGGGATTTTCCAGGCAAGAGTACTGGAGGGGGTTTGCCATTGCCTTCTCCTTTTATTTCTTCTAGGTCCTAGTTAAACTTTTCTTGCATGTTCTCAGTCCTTGTCTCCAGACTATTTATCTGTAACTCCATTTTGTTTTCAAGATTTTGGATCATTTTTACTATCATTATTCTGAATTCTTTTTCAGGTAGACTCCCTATCTCCTCCTCTTTTGTTTGGTTTGGTGGGCTTTTATCATGTTCCTTTACCTGCTGAGTATTTCACTGCCTTTTCATCTTGTTTAGGTTGCTGTATTTGGGGTGGCCTTACTGTATGCTGGAAGTTTGTTATTCCTCTTTATTGTGGAGGTTCCTCCCTGTGGGTGGGGTTGGACGAGTGGCTTCTTGGGATTGGACGAATGGTTTCCTGGTTAGGGAAGCTTGAGTCAGTGTTCTAATGGGTGGAGCTGGATCTCTTCTCTCCGGAGTGCAATGACGTGTCCAGTAGTGAGTTTTGAGGTATCTATGGGTTTGGTGTGACTTTTGTGTTCAGGGTTATGTTCCTGCGTCGTGGGAGAATTAGCATGGTATGTCTTGCTCTGAAACTTGTTGGCTCTTGGGTGGAACTTAGTTTCAGTATAAGTATGGAGGCTTTTGAATGAGCTATTGTTGATTAATGTTCCCTGGAGTCAGGAGTTTTCTGGTGTTCTCAAGTTTTGGATTTAAGCCTCCTGCCTCTGGCTTTCAGTCTTATTCTTACAGTAGCCTCAAGACTTCTTCATTCATACAGCACCAATGATAAAACATCTAGGTTAATGGTGAAAAGATTCTCTATAGTAAGGGACACCCAGAGAGGTTCACAGAGTTACATGGAGAAGAGAATAAGGAGGAGGGAGATAGAGTTGGCCAGGGGAAGAAGAGGGGGCTCAAGGGGAGAGAGCAAGCTAGACAGTAATCAATTCCATATGTGCTCTCCACAGTCTGGACCCCTCAGAGATGTTCACGGAGTTCCGTAGAGAAGAGAAGAGGGAGGAAGGAGATTGAGATGACCAGGAGGAGAGGAGAGGGAGTCAAAAGGGGAGAGAGCAATTTAGCCAGTAATCATTTCCCTATTTGCTCTCCAGTCTGGAATACCCAGAGAGGTTCATGGAGTTACATAGAGAAAAGAAGAGGGAGGAAGGAGATTGAAGTGACTAGGAGGAGAGGAGGGGAAGTCAAAAGGAGAGAGACCAATCTAGCCAGTGATCAGTTCCCTAAGTGTTCTCCACAGCCTGGAACACCCAAAGAGATTCATAGGATTAAGTAGAGAAGAGAAGGCGGAGGGAGGAGATAGAGGTGACCTGGGGAAAAAAAGGAGAGTCAAAAGGGGAGAGTGCAATCAAGCCAGTAATCATACTCCTAAGTAAAAATGGGTACTGAAGATTGGATTCTTAAAGGTGTGAAATTGATAACAAATACCAAAAAGCAAAGATTAAAAATCTAGAGTAGAGGTTATACTCTCAAAAATACAATATTAAAAAAACAAAACAAAATTGCAAAAGTTATTTAAAAATATATATGAAGTTTGTTTTAAAAATAGGGTCTTTTTTTTTGCAAGGCAGGAGAGGTTTTAAAGATGAAAATTAAAGGAGTAAGAACTTAAAAATAAAAAAAAATTAATTTAAAAATGATAATAGTAAAATATATCTAGTAATTTCTCTGGAGCTGTTGAGAGCAGTGTGGGGTCAGTTCAGTTTCAGATAGTTCCTTGTTCCAGCTTATACTTTTTCTCAAAGTCTATAGGTCCCTTCCAATGTAGTCAATGCTAACTACAGGGTTTTAATCTGTTGCACCTGTCACTTCCAAAGCAGTTCCCTCTTCTTTGTTTATTTTGGCTTCCTCTGTTTGCAAGTCTCTTCAGTATCTAACTTCCGCCCTGATACAAGCAGGTGAAGGTGGTCATTTATTTAGGTTCACTGGTTCAGTTTTGCTGCGGGGAGGGAAGAACACTGCAAACAAATATCACTGGCATGTGTGGGGAGTGCTCGCAGTGTCTGGGCCACACTGGGTTTGCCCCCACTCACGGCGTGTGTGCTTTCCCGGTCTACACTGCTCAGGCTCCAGGTTGCTCTGCAGGGGAACTGTAAAGCGGGTCCTGGGTTGTGTGTACTTCCCAGGTCTAAGCCGCTCAGGTTCAGGTTCTCAGGTACTCAGGTTCTTGGGTACAAAGGCACAGACTCGGTTGGGCCTGCATTTTGTGCCCTTCCCAGGTCCAGGCATTCAGGCGACCAGGTGGTTGGCAAGCACACTCTCCCCAGGTGGGCTATGCGTCTTATCACCTCCCTGGTCCTGGGTGCAGTGGGAGCGCCATCTCAGGTGTGCCATTTGTTTCCTCTGGGGAGCTGATCTCTGGCTGTGACCCTCCTGGCAGATGTCAACCATCCAGGATCCCAGGAAGACTTGGTTAGAAACTGGGAGCCTGCTTGCAGTTTGGTAGAGGATGCCATCTCTAGGGCCGAGTTTGCCCCTTGCCTTCCAGCTCTGGCTGTTGCCCACCTGTAATGGCAGGACTTCTTTCAGCCTTTTTTCTCATGGCCAAATAATATTTCATTGTATATATACCACATCTTTAGCCTTTCATCCCTTGGCAGAAAGTTAGATTGTTTCCATATCTTGGCTATTGTGAATAATGCTGCAGTATACATGGGAGTGTAGATATCTATTCAGTGTCTTGTTCTCATTTCCTTTGTATGTATATCCAGAAGAGGGTCAGTTAGATCATATGACAGTTGTATTTTAGTATTTTTGTAAAACCTCCACATTAGTTTTCCAAAGGGGTTGAACCAATTTTCACTCCCACCAACAGCAGACAGGGGTTCCATTTTCTCCACACCCTTCATATAGCAACTAGCTATCTCTTATCTTTTGATGGTAGCCATTCTAACAGGTGTGAGTTGATATTTCATTGTAGTTTTGATTTGCATTTCCTTGAAGGTTAGTGATGTTGATCATCTTTTCATATACCTGTTGGCTATTTGGATGTCTTCTTTTAAAAAATGTCTATTCAAGTCCTCTGCCCATTTTTAATTGGATTATTTGGTTTTTCCTATAATTGAGTTGTATGATTTATTTCTATATTTTGGATATTCACCTCTTATCAGATATACGGGTTGCAAATATTTTCTCTCATTCATAGTTTACTTTTCATTTTGATTGTTTCTTTTGCTGTGCAGCTTTTTAGTTTGAGCTGATGCCACATGTTGATTTTTTCTTTTGTTGTTTATGCTTTTGATGTCATATGCAAAAAACTATTGCCAAAATAAATGTCAGGGAGCTTCCTCCCTATGTTTCCTTCTAGGAGTTTTATGGTATCAGGTCTTCTGTTTAAGTTTTAATTCATCTTGAGTTAATTTTTGTGAGTGGTATAAGAGGAGTTCATTCTTCTTTTTTCTGTTATCAATCCTTCCTTCTTTTCTTCCTTCTCTCTTCTCTCTGTCTCTCTCATTCTTCTTCATCTTCTTGGCTTTCCTGTTTTTTTAAATGCGTGTGTGCCAAGTCGCTTCAGTCATGTCCAACTCTTTGTGACCCCATGGACTGTAGCCTGCCAGGCTCCTCTGTCCATGAGATTCTCCAGGTAAGAATACTGAAGTGGGTAGCCTTTCCCTTCTCTAGGGGATCTTCCCAACCCAGGGATCAAACTCCCATCTTTTATGTCTCCTGCACTGGCAGGTGGTTTCTTAACAACTGGCACCCTGGGAAGCTCCTTTTGTTTATAGATTTTTCTTTTTAAATCAAAACTGTGTGTGTGTGTGTGTGTGTCTGTGTCTGTGTCTAATGGGAGGAGGAGAGGGAAAAAGAATGAAGTAGAGGAATAGAGGGACTGGTAGAATGGCTCTTTAAAGGGGTTTTCCAGTATTTACTTTATGAAAAAAAAAATATGAAGTTTTTCTTTAACTTTTAATGAAAGCCAAATGTTAGAAATAGTAATTAAAATGTTTACATTGAAGTAGATTGCTATATCTGCAATGTAGCCAAGCCTGGCAGCTTTTGATAAATTTGAATGAGCCACACAGGCTGGCCTTTTTTCACTAAAATGCCACAGTGTCTGGAAAGCAAAGCCTCCTCACACACTACTCTTGTTTCAGATAAACTGAGCCAACATAGCAAAATGTGCACTGTGCAAGAGAAACTGGGAGTTGCTGTCAGTGGGTGAGAGTGGCTTTGCAGAACATGAAGATAAGGGTTTTGATGTAAGGTTTGATCTTTGGGCTTCTGCCAAACTTCCCTTCATTCAAAGAAGCATCACTCTGGGTCCTTAAGGTGACCATCATTATAGCTGGATCAGCCCAGATACCACTGACACATTTGAGAAAATAGAAATGAAGAGAAGGGAGACAGCTCTTCTGGCTCACTTCCTCTAAATGCCCTTATTTAAAAACCTCTCCCAGACCCCAGAAAAACACTTGTTTCACTCTTCCCTGAGTGAATAAATCTGCGGCCTGCAAAGTTGCCACAGATATCTGGCAGGATAGTTTTGGAACTTTCACATGATTCCCCCACACAGCAGTGCCTTCTAAATGAAAGAAAGAAATTGCCAACGAACACACTTTGATGACTGCCTCCCATATTTAAATCAGACCTTCTGATCAAGGAATAAATAATTCCACATGTCCGCAGAAATTGCAATGTATTTAGAAATTATCATGCAGAGTATGGTTCTCAACACTGGCTGCATGTAGAGATTGTCTGGGGAGCTTTTAAAAACACTGATGCCTGTGATCCACACCTAGAGACCTGGGAAAGGACTGGACATCCGTGTTTATCAAAAGCATTCACACACAGTCAAAGCATTCATATACAGTCCCTGTATATGGGACTGTATTCTAATAGACAGCCAGGTCAAGAACCACTGGCTGTGGAAGAATGGCTGATGTTTAGAAATTTGTGTTTTAATTATTATGGAGTTTTGTTTATTGGAGCCCACTGATGGAAGCATCTCACTTGGTCAAGTAACCTTCACTTTTGTGTGGTATGTCAGAGACCTGGAGCTCTTGCTTTTTAAGTGATATTTGGATATACATACCATACAGTGTCTGTGGAGTTTCTCAGACAGTAGCTACCTTCTGTAAAAGAAAAATATGTAATTTGATTGCTTTGAAAACAATTCAGTAAGTCCAAGTGTTAACATACAAATAGTTCTCCGGGCCATGTTTAACACTTTAAAAAATTTATCATTAGTTGCATGAAAAATAAAAGTAGCCAAGACTTGTTCCCATATATTAGAGAGCTTTTTCTCTTCAAGAAACTCAAAAAGAAAACCACAGCCATGGTGGTTTGGGGTGGGGTGGCAGAAGAGCGAGAGAGAGATTTGGATTCTTTAAAAAAAAAAAGACAGTATCAGCAATAGTCACACTTTCATAAATATGGAAATAATGCAGCCTTACCCTGCTGACTCAGATGGTAAAGAATTCACTTGCAATGCATGAGATGTGGGTTCGATCCCTGGGTCTGGAAGATCCTCTGGAGGAGGAAATGACAACCCACTCCAGTATTCTTGCCTGGAGAATTCCATGGACAGAGGAGCCTAGCGGGCTACAGTCCATGGGGTCGCAAAGAGTCAGACATGATTGAGCGACTAATGCACACACACACAATAAAGATAATGATACCTGCTTTGTAGAGATGATCTGTCCTTTGCAGGATTAGGACTAAAATATGTAGCTACTTTTGTTTTTACAACTCTTATAAAGAAAAGTAACCTGGCCTATGGCCCTTAGAAAGGTACTCCACAAAAATAATTAGTTGTTTCTTAAACACATTTGTCTAAAATACTTACTCATGCTTTTTGAATCTGCCATGTAAGTCTGTTAAATTTACAGATAACTGAAATTAAACCAGATGAAAAGAAACAGAAAATCATGTAAACTTATAAAAATATGTGGTGGGAAATCCTTAATAGGACATGAGCTCTGATGAAATTCATTTTAGCAGCAGAGCTTGAAAGCCAACAAAAGAGAAGTAGATCCTTGGACTCTCTCTTCTCTTCACAGCTGTCCCTCGTGGCTGTGACATGAGAGTAGGCACAGGCAGTTACCAAAACCAACAAGCAGACGAGAATTTCACCTTGGATCTAGAACAACCACATGAGGGAGGTACCAAAAGCTTCAGTCCAAGGAGTGGCTTAGGGCTGAGAGCTGAGAAGAATGACTATGATAATGAGAGAGACAGAGAAGGAGGAGAGGGAGAGGAAAGGAGGGAACTCACGGAGCCACAGGCACCTTGCTTATTCTGAATGCCTGTTTCACAGACTTGTTATGGCAGAGTAAAACATAGAAACCCAAAACCACACAAAATCATAGCTTAACGAATTATTACAAGGGGAGCACCCCGTAACCACCACCCAGTCAAGAAATAGAACTTTGGTAACGTCCGTGAAGCACCTCTGTGTGTCCCATCCAGATTTAACACCTTCCCTCATCCCAGAAACACACACCAACCTGACAAGCATTGTAATCATCCCTTCTGTTTCTTCATTTTTACCACCCCCAGGAGGCACCTCAGTCACTCTGATGAAGACTTCCCTAATTTAAAAACATTATTTTTAAGTTGTCTTTATTCTAGAGAGTTCCTCTCTGTTTCTTTTCTTTGCAGTTGATCTGTTGAAGAACCCAGGGCATTTGACCTGGAGAGATTCCCATAGTCTGGATTGTGCATGTTGCACGGAGTTTAACATCTCTCCTGTCCTCTCTGTTTCTGGCAAATTGGCAGCCGGAGCCAGAGGCTTGGTCAGACTTGGGTTTGTCAAGTTCATAGGTTGTGGCGTGTTTTTTCATTAGGAGGCACAGGATGTAGCTCTTTAGGTGGTGTTAGTAATCTTTGACGGAGAAGGCAATGGCACCCCACTCCAGCACTCTTGCCTGGAAAATCCCATGGATTGGGGAGCCTGGTGGGCCGCAGTCCATGGGGTCGCTAAAAATTGGACAAGACTTGGCAACTTCACTTTCACTTTTCACTTTCATGCATTGGAGAAGGAAATGGCAGCCCACTCCAGTGTTCTTGCCTGGAGAATCCCAGGGACGGGGGAGCCTCATGGGCTGCTGTCTATGGGGTCGCACAGAGTCGGACACAACTGAAGCAACTTAGCAGCAGCAGCAGCAGCAGTAACCTTTGATGCTTGATGCCTTAATAGGTTCATTGGTTAGGGACTGTAAAATGGTAATACTCTGTCATTTATATTATATTCATTAGCTGGAACACTTATATAAAGATATATTTCTCTCATCTACTTTAGATTATGCAGTAGTATAATGCAGCTGAAAAGACAGGATAATTGCTTGATTCTTTCCTTTTATTTAGCAGCTTTCAAAATAATAAATTGATTCTTTATCATCATTTGAATGTGACTGGGGCTTTTTTTGTATTATTTTGAACCCATGAATTTAAACATATTCAACAGTTTTGCTTGCTTTTATCAGTCATGTTGGTATGTGATGCCAAGTATTTATTTCTTATGCCTTTTTTTGTATGTACCATCAGAAAATTAGAGTTGAATAGATTTGCTAATCCTTGGAGAAGGCAATGGCACCCCACTCCAGTACTCTTGCCTGGAAAAGCCCATGGATGGAGGAGCCTGGTGGGCTGCAGTCCATGGGGTCGCTAAGAGTTGGACACGACTGAGCAACTTCACTTTTCACTTTCATGCATTGAGGAAGGAAATGGCAATCCACTCCAGTGTTCTTGCCTGGAGAATCTCAGGGACGGGGGAGCCTGGTGGACTGCCATCTATGGGGTCGCACAGAGTCGGACATGACTGAAGCAACTTAGTAGCAGCAGCTAATCCTTGATAACACCACCTTGATAAAACTAGTTTTATGAAACTTGCCTATCACAAGTTCATCCTAAACTGATTATTCTCCCCCCAAAATATATACTTTCCAACTTTACTGAAAATAAATAAGCTAATTATTAATTAAATCTGAGATCCTGGGAGAAGTCACGGGAAGAGAAATACCAGTCATACAACCAGCAGAGGGAGTGCAGGTTAACTGACAAATACAGTCTTCCATACTCTGCTTTTCTGTTGGTGAAATCACTGATAATGTTTTGGAGAGAAGAAGATGCCAGGGATAAGACCGGACTGTGTGACTCTATTGTCTGTTGGATGCAGAAGAACTACATTGAGTCTTAACAAAGGGGAAAAAAAACTACAGCAATTAGAGAAAAAAGGATTCTCCTGAATTTCATCAGAGCCACCTTTCCTCAGAATTAAACACATTGTCCACAGCCTGATCGATACTCTATCTTGGAAGATTAAGAAGGAAGAAGATATGATTACCTCATTTTTGGGTAGATTTTCAAAATAGAAACATCCAGTGGTGGTATGAATTTCTTAAAGTAACATATGTTCAGAGGTAAAGGCAAAATTTAATACAAACCATTCAAGCCCCATCTCAGCTTTTCACATGGAACCTTAGTCAATGACAACTTTTTTTTTTTCTCTTTTAAAGGAAGGAGCGCTTACAGAAGTATCTTGCGGTTTTTCTACCGGTGTTTGCGAATAATGATCCAGTCAAGGCAAGAATAAGAGCTTGAAAATACAGAACACCCAAGCATTCCCTGCTTTCTTTGCAAAATTTCCTCTGGGATTGGTGCTTTAATTTCCAGTCACTCTGAGTCAATAACATATGGGTTCAGTGCCATTATTGACTCTCACAATTTCTTGTCTCAATCCCATAGTTCGTAGAGCTTGGGGCTTGGGGTCACTGGCAGGGGTTTTGATTTGCGGCTTTCTGTGTTTACACAAAAGGGCAAGTCAATATCTCCCCTGTATCGGTGAATTCTGGACTAAACTGATCTATCAAGCGTTGTAAACAAATGAAGACCTTAAAGACAGAAAGAAGCCTCTCTGGAAGTCTCCACTGCCTTTACATTTCATTGAATCCACAGACTCGCTTGCTCCCCACAGAGATCTGAGTACAGCTGAATAAGAAAGAAAGAAAAGTCACATGAGAAGAATGGAATGCTCTTACAATATTTTTAGGCTGCAATGTATACTGAATTCCATTCACACAGTCCTGCAGGAGGTTTCCCCTGTCTTCGCAGAACATGCCACAACTCCTGCTTATTGCAACAGATACTTTCATTTCTCAGGAACTGATAATAATTAAAGAAAGAACAAACTGAGAGCCTCTTTGCATAGGATTGTTAAGGCAGACTTTCCCCTTTTCTTCTATTGATACCTCTTTTATTTAAAAAAAAATGGTTAAACTGATAAACTGGTGTTGGGAAGTTCAGCTCTTTCTTCAACTTCATGGATTCATAAGTGTGCACCTAATTCAAAGCAATTTTGAAGATCACAGAGCAACTTCTAACTTTCTGAGAGGCTAATAAAAAGAAAAAAGAAAAGTTTTTGAACAGTCTAGCTCATTTTTAAAGAGATAATACAGAGATAACTTTTTATGAAAAGAAAGATTTTCCTTGGAGACGTGGATTGAAAAAATGAGGACTTCTTAGTGATGGCTGTAAATGAATGAGTTCAGTTCTGGCTTTAACTGCACTCGAAGGGTGTGAGTTCCTACTTGCATGTTCATTTGTCTTTATTCTGTGAATCTAATCTGTCTAGTCTACACCAACAGACAGCAAGGTCTCCTGAAGCCTGCTTTTTCTCTGTCTAGGAGCCCTCAACCCAGATGCAAGGCTTTAATTGCTGCTGAGTGTTCTGAAACACCCAAGTCTGCACTAAGCTCATTTAGCTCCATGCAATACCAAGTTAATGAAGTCAAGGTCATTGATTCAGTTGTGCATAAGAGGAACTTGCTGATTTTGTCCTCTTTGTCAGCTGAACATATGACTACTGCACACATCCCCACTGGCATTGTATCCATTAGTCAAAAAGAGTAGATAATAGGTATATATAGATGGAAATAGACTGTACTAAACTGTCTCAGCCATTTCATAGCTTTGTGAATTTAGGTAGTTTACTTGGTGTTTCCATTTCCTTATCGTGAAATGGGATAGTAATAGAAAAGACTTCATAGGATTGTTATAAATATTTAATGAGATTCTCCATGTAATGTGCTTAACAAAAAAGTAGGTACATAGAGAATACTCAATAAATGGTATTTTTAGTTCATTTTTTGCTGAAAAGCTGGCTTAAAACCCAGCATTCAAAAACTAAGATCATGGCATCCAGTTCCATCACTTGATGGCAAATAGACAGGAAAAAATATGAACAAAGACTTTATTTTCTTGGGCTCCAAAATCACTGCAGATGGTGACTGCAGACACAGGAAAGATACTTGCTCCTTGGATGCAGATGGTGACTGCAGACACAAGAAAGATACTTGCTCCTTGGAATAAAAACTATGACAAACCTAGATAGTATATTAAAAAGAAGAGGCATCACTTTGCCAACAAAGGTCTGTATAGTCAAAGTTATGGTTTTTCCATTAGTCATATGTGGATGTCAGAGTTGGACCATAAAGAAGGCTGAGCACCAAAGAATTGATGCTTTTGAAATGTGGTGCTGGAGTCTTCTGGTGCTGGAGAGTCCTGTGAACAGCAGGAAGATCAAACCAGTCAATCCTAAAGGAAATCAACCCTGAACATTCATTGGAAGGACTGATGCCGAAGCTCCGATACTTTGGCCACCTGATGCAAAGAGGCAACTCACTGGAAAAGACCCTGATATTGGGAAAGATTAAGTGCAGAAGTAGAAGGGGATGAACAGAGGATGAGATGGTTTGGATGGCATCACTGACTCAATGGACATGAGTTTAAGCAAACTCTGGGAGATAGTGAAGGACAGGGAAGCCTGGTGTATTGCAGTCCATGGGGTCACAAAGAGTCAGACATGACTTAGCAACTGAACAACAAAAAATTGTTTTTATTGAACATTTCAAAACATATGAATTTCATAGTGGCTAATTATATGTAAGTATGAGTTATAGCTTAAATTCCTTTAGCATTGGTACATATTGGTATTAAAACTTAGATCCACAAGGTACATAGAAGAAGCCAACACACCTTCATGAAAATACAAAGGAGTTAGGATACCTCCATTCCCAGAGCAACTTCATACATCACACACTTATATCAGCCAACACAGCTGAATATAAGCAGGAAGTAACTTACTGGTGCTCACAGTGACTTTCTAATCTGCTGAGGACCTCTTCTCTTCCAATGACAAAATCTATATGAGTGTTTAGAAATGAGGAGTGTGGATATAATTCAAGACATGAAAAAGATGGTCTCCTCTTTCAACAAATCTAGAATGCAGCTATTAAATGGTTATAAATGGCTATTTATCTATTTTTGCCTTTGGAGAGAAAAACAATGTTGAATTAGAAGAGTTTTCTGTTTTGTTTTCATTTTTCCTTTCTTTTTAAAATAAAACATGTCATTAGTTGTATACTGTACTAGTCAAAAAAAGGGGTAAATAATTCCTGATGTTTTAGAGAAGTAGCAGTATCTATTTCAGATCATTCCCCATACCAACTGCAAGTGCATATCTGCACAACTTAAATGTGGTCAATGATTCTTCAGTTCTCTTTAGCTTGGATGTATAACCTAAGAAGTATATCTTAAGATGGATGGAAAATGAGAATATTGCAAATACTTCTTTACATTTTGGCAGAAGCAGTGACTAACATGGAACAGTCATTAATCCTATTAAGAACACCAATTCCTGAACAACTCCTCTAAGTGATTCTGATTCAATAAGAATGGGGAAGGGTCTGAGGATCTCTGTTTTTTAACACTCATTTCAGTGATTCCTGTGATCTGACACATCGGAAGCATTGGTCCTCTGTTGTTTTTGCTTGGCCGACTCTCTTCCTTCTTTTGACAAGAGCACCTTAATTTTCTTTTGATAAAATCCTCCTCCCCAACTCTCAGACCCTGTGGATAGTTGGTGCTCATTCCACCACCAGCTTCTAAAGGGAGTCTAGATCCCAGGTCTGTTCAGTCATTGTATCAAACATTCAGTATCTCTGGTTGAGTGTGAAACTCAATCCTGAAATGATGAAACCATTGGAAAGAGGAGCTCTCTCTTTCTTCTGTGTTTAGGAAGCTCTATCCATCGCCAAGCCAGGCTTCAACAGTACATAAACCGTGAACTTCCAGATGTTCAAGCTGGATTTTGAAAAGGCAGAGGAACCAGAGATCAAATTGCCAACAACCGTTGGATCATCGAAAAAGTAAGAGAGTTCCAGAAAACATCTACTTCTGTTTTATTGACTATGACAAAGCCTTTGACTGTGTGGATCACAGCAAACTGGAAAATTCTTCAAGAGATGGGAATACCATACCACTTGACCTGCCTCCTGAGAAATCTGTATGCAGGTCAAGAAGCAACAGTTAGAACCGGACATGGAATCATAGACTGGTTCCAAATCGGAAAGGAGTATGTCAAGGCTGTATATTGTCACTCTGTTTATTTAACTTAAATGCAGAGTACATCATGAGAAATGCTGGACTAGATGAAGCACAAGCTGGAATCAAGACTGCCAGGAGAAATATCAATATCCTCAGATATGCAGATGATACCACCCTTATGGCAGAAAGTGAAGAAGAACTAAAGATCCTCTTGATCAAAGTGAAAGAAGAGAGTGAAAAAGTTGGCTTAAAAAGCAACATTCAGAAAACTAAGATCATGGCATCTGGTCGCATCATTTCATGGCAAACAGATGGAAACAGTGAGATACTTTATTTTGGGGGCTCCCAAATCACTGCAGATGGTGACTGCAGCCATGAAATTAAAAGATGTTTGTTCCTTGGAAGAAAAGCTATGACCAACCTAGACATCATATTAAAAAGCAGAGACATTACTTTGCCAAAAAAGGTCCTTCTAGTCAGAGCTTTGGTTTTTCCAGTGGTCATGTATGGATGTGAGAATTGGACTATAAAGAAAGCTGAGTGCCAAAGAATTGATGGTTTTGAACTGGTGTTGGAGAAGACTCTTGAGAGTCCCTTGGACTGCAAGGAGATCCAACCAGTCCATTCTGAAGGAAATCAGTCCTGAATATTCATTGGAAGCACTGATTCTGAACCTGAAACCCCAGTATTTTGGCCACCTGATGTGAAGAACTGACTCATATGAAAAGACCCTGATGCTGGGAATAATTAAAGGTGGGAGGAGAAGGGAACAACAGAGGATGAGATGGTTGGATGGCATCACCGACTCAATGGACATGAGTTTGAGTAAGGTCCAGGAGTTGGTGATGGACATGGAGGCCTGGCATGCTGCAGTCCATGGGGTCGCAAAGAGTTGGACACAACTGAGCAACTGAACTGAACTGAACTGATCCATCTGAAAGAAAGAAGCTAACACAAAGATGGAATAAATGGAGAAAGGAGAGAGAAAATTAATTTAGATGACATTGTTCAGATTCTTAGACCTGGGTGAATTTTTTTATTATAAAAACTGAGCTCATAATGACAGCAATAAAAGAAATTAAATGGAAACATAACTGAAAGTTTACAAATTCAGATGGAAATAACTTAATCTATATTACCTAGTAATAACTGTTTTCTGAGAGTTTATTAAATGAGGCATAGGAAACTATGGTGATCAGAGATACATCATAAAAATAAGGGTATATTGTGATTTTTATAGAATTTTTCAAACTTTATAATTGCATTTAGCATGAAATGGCTAATTATCTTTACCTAAAATGGCGTATTTCAAGTATAACTATGCTTAAAATACATGTATGGGAATTCCTTGGTAGTCCAATGGCTAGGACTTAGTATTTACACTGCCATGGGCCCAGGTTCAGTCCCTGGTCAGGAACTAAATCCCACAAGCCATATGGCACAGTGTGTGTATATATATATACAACACACACATATATATCTCATACTTTATATATATATAGTGAGAGAGAGCAATAGTATCAGAATCCCCAAATCCGCAATACACGAAGCAAAACAGGTAGAAATGCACAATTCAACAATAATAATTGAAGACTTTAATACTTCACTTTAAATAATGAATAAAATAACTAGATAGAAGATCAACAAGGAAATAGAAGACTTAACACTATAAACCAAATAGACCTAATAGACATCTATAGAACATTCTACATAGCAAAAGAATATACATTCTTCTCAAGTACACATGGAACAGTTTTCAAAATAGACCATATGTTAGGCTGTAAAACAAGCCATAGTAAATTCAGAAGGACTGAAATAATACAAAGTATGACCTCCAACCACAATGGATCACAAATAGAAATGCAAAACAGAAGGAGATTTGGGAAGTTCACAAGTATGTGTAAACTAAACAACACACTACTAAATGATCAACAAGCTAAAGGCTAAACCAGGAGCAGAATTAAAAAATACTTTGAGATGAATGAAAGTGAATACAGGGCATACCAAAATTTATGAAATGCAGCTAGAGCAGTGCTTCAAGAGAAATTTATATCAACAAATGCCCATTGAAAAGGAAGAAAAGTCTCAAATCAATAACCTAACCTTCCACTTTAAGAAACTAGAAAAAGATGATAAAACTAAAGGAAAAAGAAGCAGAGGGAAAATGAATGCTTAGATAGAAAAAAATGAAATAGAGAACAGAAAATCAGTAAATAATCAATGAAAGTTGGTTCTTTGAAAATGTCACCAAAACTGACACACCTTTAGCTTCAGTACCAATAAGAGAGAGAAGACTCAAATTACTAAAATAAATAGTATTTTGAAATAGTAAGTTTCTGATCTTATAGAAATAAGAATTATAAGAGAATATCATGAATTATCGTATGCCAGCAAATTAGATAACCCAGTTGAAATGGACAAATTGCCTGGAAGGATACTAACTACCAGAACTGACTCAAATGGAAATAGAAAATCTGAATCAGCCTAGAACAAGTAAAGAGGTTGAACTAGTAATCCAAAAAATCCCATAAAGTAAAGCATATGCCCAAATAGCTTCTTTGGGAATTCTACCAAACGTAAGATTATCATCAATCTCTCACAATCTCTTACAGAAAATACTAAAGGAGGAAACATTTCCAAATTCATTCTGAGGTCAGTATTACTCTACTCCACAAACCAGGCAAGGACTTATTGAGAAAACAAAAATTCCTCAACAAAATACCAGCAAAGCAAACCCAGCAACATATAAAAAAGATTATAAACCATAATCAAGTAGAATGTAACCCAGTTAATTTAGTTCAGTGTAATATACTGTATTAATAGAATAAAGGACAAAATCACATTATCTCAAATGATAGAAAAAAAAAAAGTATTTGGCAAAATGCAACACTCTTTCAGGATAAAAACATTCAAGCTAGAAATAGAGAACTTCCCCAACCAGATGAAAGGCATCTATGAAAAACCCACACCTAACATCATCATTAATGGTGAAATTGTTCTGCATACCTTAATTCCCTCATAGACTACATTGAAAATGCTATAAGCCCTAGAATTTTCTAGGTCAAGGCTTTGGGTTTTCCTCTGATCTTGATGAGAAGTCATTAGAGGAACTTCAAGCAAGAGTGAGTCATGATTTGATGTTTATTTTTAAAAAACACTTTGGCTGCCATATAGTCAATCATTGGGATTCCATTTATACTGGGAGTGTGGGACAGAAGGGAACCCTGGTAGACTTAGCAGACTATGGAAATAGTCCGGAGGAGAAGGTAGTAGTAGAAACAGAGAAGTAGAAGTTTTCAGAATACTTTTGCAGGTTAAGTTAGCAGGCCTTACTACGGGTTTAGATGTGAGGATAAATGAGGAAAGGAGAGGAATCAGTGTTGAATCCAAGATGATGTTATGTACTGAGGAAAAGACCCATTAGGGTTGGACTTGGGAATGACAAAGGAAAGTTCTATCTTGGGTGCCTTAAATTAGAGATACCTAAACCAAGGCTGTATACTGTCACTCTGCTTATTTAACTTATATGCAGAGTACATCATGAGAAATGCTGGGCTGGAAGAAGCACAAGCTAGAATCAAGATTGCCGGGAGAAATATCAATAATCTCAGATATGCAGATGACACCACCCTTACGGCAGAAAGTGAAGAGGAACTAAAAAGCCTCTTGATGAAAGTGAAAGAGGAGAGTGAAAAGGTTGGCTTAAAGCTCAACATTCAGAAAACGAAGATCATGGCATCTGGTCCCATCACTTGATGGGAAATAGATGGGGAAACAGCGGAAACGGTATCAGACTTTATTTCTGGGGACTCCAAAATCATTGCAGATGGTGACTGCAGCCATGAAATTAAAAGACGCTTACTCCTTGGAAGGAAAGTTAGCAAAGACATTACTTTGTCAACAAAGGTCCGTCTAGTCAAGGCTATGGTTTTTCCAGTGGTCATGTATGGATGTGAGAGTTGGACAGTGAAGAAAGCTGAGTGCCGAAGAATTGATGCTTTTGACCTGTGGTGTTGGAGAAGACTCTTGAGAGTCCCTTGGACTGCAAGGAGATCCAACCAGTCCATTCTAAAGGAGATCAGCCCTGGGTATTCTTTGGAAAGAATGATGCTAAAGCTGAAACTCCAGTACTTTGGCCACCTCATGCAAAGAGTTGACTCATTGAAAAAGACTCTGATGCTGGGAGGGATTGGGGGCAGGAGGAGAAGGGGACGACAGAGGATAAGATGGTTGGATGGCATCACTGACTCAATGGACGTGAGTTTGAGTGAATGCCAGGAGTTGGTGATGGACAGGGAGGCCTGGCGTGCTGCAATTCATGGGGTCACAAAGAGTCAGACACGACTGAGTGACTGAACTGAACTGAAACCTATTTAACGGAGAAGGCACTGGCGACCCACTCCAGTACTCTTGCCTGGAAAAATCCCATGGATGGAGGAGCCTGGTAGGCTGCAGTCCATGAGGTCGCTAAGAGTTGGAAATGACTGAGCGACTTCACTTTCACTTTTCACTTTCATGCAATGGAGAAGGAGATGGCAACCCACTCTGGTGTTCTTGCCTGGAGAATCCCAGGGACGGGGGAGCCTGGTGGGCTGCTGTCTATGGTGTCGCACAGAGTTGTACACGACTGAAGCGACTTAGCAGCAGCAGCAGCAAACCTATTTAAAATCGGTGTGGATAGTTTAGTCTGGAGCTTAAAAGAGACATCAGAGCTGAACATAGAGATTTGGAAATCATCAGCATACAGATCGTATTTAAAGCCATGGTACTGAATGAGGTTAATTGGGAAAACTGCATACATAGAGAAAAGAAGGGAGACCAAGGAAGAGCCCTGGAGTGCTCATACCTTTAGCATTCAGATAGAGGAGAAGGCAGAGCCCATGTAGAAGACTTGAGAAGCAAAGGCCAGTGAAATAGAGAGAAACCAGGAGAGTATGATGTCATGGATTCCAAGAAAAGTAACTGTTTCAAGATGGAAAGTTAATAAGTTCTAGGGATCTGCTCTACAAAATTGTGCTTATAGATTATACTATATTGTACACTTTAAAATCTGAGAGCATATTTCATGCTGTGTTCTTATCACATTAAAAAAATTAAATTTTTTAAAAGAAGGAAAGAATGGTCAACTTTCTTGAATACTGCTAAGAGGGCAAGCAAGAGAGGAATGGCAGAGTCCATGGAGTTGTAGGGACAGGTGTCCAATTGAGGTAGGTTAGGAGAGAATGTGAATTGAAAAAGTAAGAGCAGCAACTCTGGATAACTCCCTGAAGAGAATTTTTATGAGGAGCAGCAGAAAAAAGGAACAATTCACAGGACATACGGATCTGAGATATTAATTAGAGAAATTAAGTCACTAGAAAAGATCTGGAACACAGTGGATGACCTGATCAGGTTGTCCTTTGACTCGAGCCTAGCTACGTCATCTGTAGTAATGAGAAGGAAGCAGAAGAGGAGGAGTGATGTTGCAAGTAGACTGGTAGTTTTCAGAGGCATTCCTGTCTAACTGTTTCTACTTTCCTGATAAATTTATGATAAGCATATGTTAAGTAGTGGGGCTTCTCTGGTGGCTCAGCTGATGAAGAATCTGCCTGCAATGAAGAAAACCCAGGTTTAATTCCTGGGTTGGGAAGATCCCTGGAGAAGGGCTGGACTTCCCACTCCAGTATTCTTGGGCTTTCCTGGTGGCTCAGACAGTAAAGAATTCATTTGCTTGCTACCCACTCCAGTATTCTTGCCTGGAGAATTTCATGGACAGAGGAGCCTGGCAGGGAATAGTCCATGAGGATGCAAAGAGTCAGACACAACAGAGCAACTTTCACACTTTCACTATATGTTAAGTAGTGAGGGTAGGGAAGAAGCTGAATGAGTTTCAGAGCTGAGTGAAATGATTATTTGAGAATTGCTACGAACTGAGTTGTATCTCCCTAAAGCTTATATGTTGAAGCCCTAACTCCCAATGTGTCTGTGTCTTTATCTAGAGATAGGGTCTTTAGGAGGCCTAAAATTTGTGTGTGTGTGCGTGTGTGTGTGTGTGTGTGCTCAGACATGTCCGACTATTTGCGACTCCATGGACTGTAGCCTGCCAAGCTCCTCTGTCCATGGAATTCTCCAGGCAAAAGTAATGGAGTGGGTTGCCATACCCTCCTCCAGGGAATCTTCCTGACCCAGGGATCAAACCTGCGTCTCTTTTGTCTCCTGCATTAGCAAGTGGGTTCTTTACCACTAGTGCCACCTGAGTTGAGATTAAATGAACCCATAAAGGGGGAAGCTCTAACCTGATAGGAGTGTGGCATTATATGAAGAGGGAAGGAGGGAAGAAGAGAGGAAAGGAGCAGGGATCTTGAGAAAAAGAAAGAATGAATATATCTCTGCACTGTGAAAACACAGCCATTCACAAGCCAGGAAGAGGGCCCTCACGAGAAACTGGAATTGGCCAACACTGATATTGGACTTCTCTACCTTTGGAATTGTAAGAGTGATTTCTGTTGCTTAAGCCACACAGCCTCGTATCCTGTTATGACAGGTTGAGCAGACTATGGTGGGAAAGTAAGATGGTGAAGATGTTATTCAATCTTAGTAGTATTCTGGGCATGTTGTGTGCCCATCTGAGATTTGGCGCTGTGAAACTTAAAGAGGGAGCAAGACACACAGTTATGTGTTTTGATTTTCAGTCATTTCAACTGTTCAGATGCCAGCGCAGGGTAAGCAGACAGATGGATTTAAACCTAGGTTATGACTTTGGAATTAACTCCAGCCTAGAGAATTAGGGGTATTCATAAGGGTGTTTAAATGAGAAGAGATAAAAATATGGAAGGTGGCAGCTTTAAAAATAAGTTTCTCTGTCTCCTGTCTGATACAAAGATGAGCTTTGTTAAGAAAGGTTAGGGTAGATGTTCTTTACCCATATTTACAGTAAAGTATATATCTATTATCTATCACTATCAAATAATGCCACTGCAACTGGTAGTGTATTACTTTAGAATAATTGTTGAAATAATCCATATATATTGATATTTTTGCACTGCAGACATTCAAATAGACTGGAGAGCTAAGTAATCAAGAATTAGGTGAGTACATATTTGTTGAAGAAACTCAGAATAGAACTTACAGTAACTCTGTCTGACCTTACTAATTAGAACTTCCATTTAATTTTTCACTTCTAAAAGGCTGTTTTCTCTTCAGAGCTTAATATGTTTTATCTCAGTTTGGTATCAACATGCATAAGAGGAAGTATGATTGTACAGGTGAAATTTTGCCTTGGAAATTAAACTATGTCCTGTTTTCCATCCTGTTCAAACTTTGAGCTAAAATGCTGAAAATGAAAACCATTTCTAGACTCCATGAATGCCATAATCCTAAATTCTTCCTGAATTGTGAAGTGGAAAGTTAAATCGTTTTTGTTGGAAAACTCCCTGTTCAGTGGGTCCAGATCAGCACTCAGATGATGTCAGCAAATGCTACATTTTTTTCCAATTATGAAATGAATTATGGGGCGCTAGCTAACCACAGTCAGTCATTAAATAAAGCTATTTTGGCTGATACATTGTTGTCCTGCCAGAAAACACAGGTGTTTTGTTTTTAAAGAATTTTTTAAACATTTCTTTAAGAAAAGATTGCATTAACAATCCTTCAACACAAGCAATATAGGAGCATAAATGAGAAGGTGCTATTTATAGAGAATATGTATGGTGGGGGTAGAGATTGTATTTTCATATATGAAATAAAGACTTGCTTTATGTCCAAGGAATTGAAACATTTGGCCTGTGATGTATGAAGACAGTGATATATGACCGTGCATATTTAAATGCATCTGTGCACAGAGTCTTAAGAGTTGAATGAAAGACACCTTATAAACATGAATTATTATTATTGAGAACAAACTTTCTTGGACTGGCATTTTCAAAGAATATTAGTTCATTCGTTCTCTGATGACTCCCAAGGGTTTCAAGTTCATAATCTCAAAATATCTGTCAATATCAAATATGTACTAGTAGAACTAGAGTTGTGTTTTCGTTTGGAGGTATTCCTTGCAAGATGAATGAGCATAAATTTTTTCAATTGGCCCAGTAGTCATATGACTATTTTTAATCATTTTATATTTTTAATGATATCTTTTCACTTATCTCTTTTTTTCTCCCTTGCAGTCTCCTATCTTCAATTTACATATCTCTAAATCTTTCCTAAATGAAGCAGCTGCTTTCAGTTGATTCATCTAAGGAATTTCATTATCTCATCCAAACGATGACATCTTGAGTCATGCATTAATGGCATGCTTATGGAATGAAGCAGTTTTCTGTTTCAAAATGACTTTTTTTCTCTGTGTGTTCAAGAGAGTATAAATATCACATATCTATAATCCTCAGAACTCAAAAGCTAATGCCACAGTCAACTTCTCACTGGGTTAAAATTATGTTTAAAAAGAACAGTGAGTTTTAGCAAATGCTTTTTCTGCATCTGTTGAGACTGATCATGTGGTTTTTGTCCTTTCTTTTGTTGATGTGGTGTAGCTCCTTGATTTGTGTGTTGAACCATCCTTGTGACCCTGGGATGAATCCAACTTGATCATGGTGTACAGTCATCTTTTTTATGTGTTATTGGATTCAGTTTGCTAATACTCTGTTGAGAATTTCTGCATCTGTACTCACCAAAGATATTGACCTATAATTTCCTTTTTTGGTTGTGTCTTTGTCTGGTTTTGGTATCACAGTGATGGTGACTTCACAGAGTGACCTTAGGAGTGTTCCTTCCTCTTCAGTCTTTTGGAAGAGTTTGAGAAGGATTGGTATAAGTTCTTTGTATGTTTGCTAGAATTTCCTAGTGAAGCCATCCAGTCCTAGACTTTTGTTTGCAGGGGGTTATTTTATTACAGATTCTGCTTCACTGCTACTGATCAGTCTATTCATAGGTCTATATCTTCTTGATTCGTTTTGATGGAGTGTATGTTTCTAGAAACTTGTCTATATCTTCCAGGATGTCCAGTTTCATGGCATACAATTGTTCATAGTATTCTCTTAAGGTTTTTTTTTAATATTTCTGAAGTATTGGCCGTTATGTCTTCTTTTTCATTTCTTATTTAGGTTATTTGGGTCCTGTTTCTTTTCTTGGTGAGCCTGGCCAGAGGTTTGTTGATTTTTGTTTACCCTTTCAAAAACACAGGTGTTGGTTTGATTGTGTTTTTTTTTCCTATTTTTTTAAATCTCTAATTTATTTACTTCCTCACTAATGTTTATTATTTCTTTCCTTCTGATGACTTTAGGTTTTGTTTGTTTTTCTTTTCCTCCTTTTGATAACTTCAGGTTTTGTTTTTCTAATTCCTTTAAGTTGTTTATTTGGGATTTTTCTTGTTTTTTGAGAAAGGTCTGTATCGCTATGAACTTCTCTCTTACGACTGCTTTTACTGCAGTTTTGTATAGATGTATTTTCATTGTCATTTATCTCTAGGTATTTTTTTTTAATTTCCTCATTGATTCTGTCATTGAAAAAGTCAACATCCATTTGTGATTAAAAAAAAAAAGAAACTCTTGCCAAAGTGGGTATAGAGGGAACATATCTCAACATAATAAAAGTTATTTGTGACAAACCCTTAGCAACATAATACTCAATGGTAAAAAGCTGAAAGCCTTCCTGCTAAAACCTGGAATAAGACAAGGGTGCCCACTCTCACCACTTCTATTCAACATCGTATTGGAAGTCCTAGCCATGGCAGTTGGGCTTCCCTGATAGCTCAGCTGATAAAGAATCAACCTGCAATGCAGGAGACCCCAGTTTGATTCCTGAGTTGGGAAGATCCCCTGGAGAAGGGATAGGCTACCCATTCCAGTTTTCATGGGCTTCCCTGGTGGTTCAGATGGTAAAGAATCTGCCTGCAGTGTGGGAGACCTGTGTTCAATCCCTGGATTGGGAAGATCCTCTGGAAGAGGGCATTTCAACCCACTCCAGTATTCTTGCCTGGAGAATCCCCATGGACAGAGGAGCCTGGTGGGCTACAGTCCATAGGGTCGCAAAGAGTCAGATATGACTAAACAACTAAGCACGGTACAGCATGGCAATGGCAATTAGACAAGAAAAAGAAATGAAAGGTATCCAAATTGAAAGAAAAGAGGTAAAATTGTCTTTATATGGAGATGACATGATAATATATAGAGAAAGTAGAAAGAGTCCCCACAAAAACTGCTAGAACTGATAAATGAATTCAGCAAGGTAGCAGTATACAACATTAACATACAAAAATCACTTGCATATATTCATACTATCAATGAAATATCAAAAAGAAAAAGTTTTTTTAAGTCCACTTTAAATTCACATTAAAAAAACTTAGTAGTAAACTTGACCAAAGAGGTGAAAAACTTTCATGCTGAAAACAATAAGACATTGATAAAGGAAACTGAATATGATTTAAAGACATGGCAAGATAGTCCATGCTCTTGGATTAAAAGAATTAATATTGTTAAAATTCCCATACTACCCCTAAACAATCTACAGGTTTAATGTGATCCTTATCAAATAATTTATGACATTTTCCATAGAACTAGAACAAATAATGCTAAAGTTTGTATTGTATCATAAAAGACCCATAATTGCCAAAGCAATCCTGAGGAAAAACAACAAAGCTGGAAGCTCTCCCAGACTTCAAACAACACTACAAAGCTATAGTAATCAAAACAGCAGGATATTGGCACAAAAACAGGTGTATGTATCCATGGAGCAAAATAGAGAGACCAGAAATAAACCCACATTCCTACTGGGAAATTAATCTTAGACAAAGAAGGCAGGAATGAATGGAGGAACAGTGGAGGTAAGATCATCTCTTCAGCAAGTGATGGCGGGAAGACTGCCTCATGTAAATCAATGAGATCAAAACATTTCCTCACACCATACACAAAAATAAACTCAGAATTGCTTAAAGGCTTAAATATAAGACAGGATACCATAAACCTCCTAGAAGAGAACATAGGCAAAACATTCTCTGACATAAATTGCAGCACTGTTTTCTTAAGGTTGGTCTCCCAAAGCAGTAGAAATAAAAACAAAAATAAATAAGTTGAACCTAATAAAACTTACAAGCTTTTGCACAGCGAAGGAAACCATAAACAAAATGAAAAGACAGCCAGCAGACTGGGAGAAAGTATTTGCAAATGATGTGACAGACAGAGGCTTAATTTCCAAAATACACAAACAGCTCATACAAGTCAAGAACAACAAAAACAACCCAGTAAGAAAATGGGCAGAAAACCAAAATAGACATTTCACCAGAGAAGACATACTGATGGCCAGTAGACACGTGAAAAGATGCTCAACATCAATAATTAGTGAAAATGAAAGTCAGTCATGTCTGACACTTTTCGACCCCTTGGACTGTATAGTCCATGGAATTCTCTAGCCCAGAATACTAGATTGGATAGCCTTTCCCTTCTCCAGGGGATCTTCCCAACCCAGGAATCCAACCCAGGTCTCCTGCATTGCAGGTGGATTCTTTACCAGCTAAGCCACAGAGAAATGCAAATCAAAACTACGGTGAGGCATCACCTCACAGCAGTCAGAATGGCCATCACCAAAAAGTCTACAAACAATTAATGCTGGAGAGGGTGTGGAGAGAAGGGAGCTTTCTTTCACAGTTGGTGGGAATGTAAATTGATAAAACCACTATGGAGAACAGTATAGAGATCCCTTCATTCCAGAGTCCCTAAATGCTTTTATTGTAGAATTTAAAAAGTTTTTCTCCTCAAAGTAATTATGATATCTTATTTTTAAGTGCTGGAATATACCATGGTCATTATTTAAATTCTGAGAGTGTCTTAAAAACATATTTTAATCAACAGCATATTCAGAATTTCACTAATTATTCACAAATGTGTAGAATTCACTGGAATAAAATAACCTGCCTCTTGAGAGACCTATATGCAGGTCAGGAAGCAACAGTTAGAACTGGACATGGAACAACAGACTGGTTCCAAATAGGAAAAGGAGTATGTCAAGGCTGTATATTGTCACCCTGCTTATTTAACGTATATGCAGGGTACATCATGAGAAACACTGAGCTGGAAGAAGCACAAGCTGGAATCAAGATTGCCAGGAGAAATATCAATAACCTCAGATATGCAGATGACACGACCCTTATGGCAGAAAGTGAAGAGGAACTAAAAAGCCTTTTGATGAAAGTGAAAGAAGAGAGTGAAAAAGTTGGCTTAAAACTCATCATTCAGAAAACGAAGATCATGGCATCTGGTCCCATCACTTCATGGGACATAGATGAGGAAACAATGGAAACAGTGTCAGACTTTATTTTCTTGGGCTCCAAAATCACTGCAGATGGTGATTGCAGCCATGAAATTAAAAGACGCTTACTCCTTGGAAGGAAAGTTACGACCAACCTAGATAGCATATTGAAAAGCAGAGACATTACTTTGCCAACAAAGGTCCGACTAGTCAAGGCTATGGTTTTTCCAGTAGTCATGTATGGATGTGAGAGTTGGACTGTGAAGAAAACGGAGCATTGAGGAATTGATGCTTTTGAACTGTGGTATTGGAGGAGACTCTTGAGAGTCCCTTGGACTGCAAGGACATCCAACCAGTCCATTCTGAAGGAGATCAGCCCTGGGATTTCTTTGGAAGAAATGATGCTAAAGCTGAAACTCCAGTATTTGGCCACCTCATGCAAAGAGTTGACTCATTGGAAAAGACTGATGCTGGGAGGGATTGGGGGCAGGAGGAGAAGGGGATGACAGAGGATGAGATGGCTGGATGGCATCACTGACTCAATGGACGTAAGTTTGAGTGAACTCTGGGTGTTGGTGATGAACAGGGAGGCCTGGCATACTGCAGTTCATGGGGTTGCAAAGAGTTGAACATGACTGAGCAACTGAACTGAACTGAACTGAAAATAACAATTTTTAAAATAATGAAAAGACTTAAATATGAAAGTCTTTGTATTTCATTAAAATAATTTATTTCATTAAAATTTGTTAAAATAATGAAAAGACTTAAATACAAAATTGAATGATTCTGTAATAGTCAGGTAGAACGTCAGCTGTTGTTCAACTAAATGCTATGGACAGTTTACAAAATGAGATAGTTAATCTCTGTGACCAAATTTTATACTATAGTGACATGTTTGGGTTTTTTTTTTAATCTATAAGCATAGAACTCCTACATCATTTCATTCTTTCAAGCTTAAATGTGGTAACTTCTGTTATCAAGGTTAATTGGAAAGTATAGTCTACTTAATCAAGGTTCAGGTTAAATAAATGGTTTAAAAATTATATATAGAAATACATAATACATATAGGATAATAGATTATAAAATATCTAGACAAATGTATTAGAGAAGGAAATGGCAACCCATGCCAGAATTCTTGCCTGAGTAATCCCTTGGACACAGGACCCTGGTGGGCTACAGTCCATGGGGTCATAAAGAGTCGGACACAACTTAGCGATTAAATAACAACACCACCCAACACGTATTACACCAGCACCATACACGTGTACCAAATTTCGAAGAATTTCAGTGCCTAAGTATGCACCAAAGCTTATTTAATCACAAATAAGTGTTAAACACTGTCATCATCGCATTCTAGAACTTAGTTCACATGTATGACAGTGTCTCTAAGGAAAAAGGCATATATAATTCTTGCCCGTTGTGTCTAGAACTTTGTTCCTAGAGGACTATCATTACTCCCTGCTCCACTTGCCATCTTCGACCCTTAAACAGGCAATAGGAACTGGATTCCCATGTTTCTACCCAGTGATGGTAGCCTCTAAAGCCAGATGATCATTTGAGGATGTGCAGACGCTGAAGGTAAACTCCAGAAGACTGAAAAGCTATGATGGAGTGACCAGAGGTCTTCCTCAAAATTCTAAGGAAATCTGGGTCAGGGAGGATGGAATGCTTAAGAACCTGAAGATAAATTTTCAATCTGATGAAGGGTGCAATTATTTACAGAGGAAAAGCATGACAGTGTGTCCAGGGACATTTGAAGAAACACATTCTCAAGTGTTATGAAATATAACTCTAAATAATTAACAAGGGCAGAAATTAGCTAAAATGTTATAGCTACTGATGATTTGCAAAAGTGCAAATTTGCATATCCATTTTATTTTTTTAATATAAAACTATTGACTATTGTTCACCAGTGTTTATAGAAGGTAAACAATATACAGTTGGGTAACATTCTTTTTATTTTTCAAATGTGCAAAACTCTTAAATAGATATTTTACCAAAGTAGGTAAAGAGAAGTTAAATAATCACATAAAAGATGGTCACTATCATTCAGTTCAGTTCAATCGCTCAGTTGTGTCCGACTCTTTGCGACCCCATGAATTGCAGCACCCCAGGCCTCCCTGTCCATCACCATCTCCTGGAGTTCACTCAAACTCACCTTCATCAAGTCAGTGATGCCATCCAGCCATCTCATGCTCTGTCATCCCCTTCTCCTCCTGCCCCCAATCCCTCCCAGCATCAGAGTCTTTTTCAATGAGTCAACTCTTCCCATGAGGTGAACAAAGTACTGGAGTTTCAGCTTTAGCATTAGTCCTTCCAAAGAACACCCAGGACTGATCTCCTTTAGAAGGGACTGGTTGGATCTCCTTGCAGTCCAAGGGACTCTCAAGAGGCTTCTCCAGCACCACAGTTCAAAAGCATCAATTCTTCGACACTCAGCTTTCTTCACAGTCCAACTCTCACATCTATACATGACCACTGGAAAAACCATAACCTTGACTAGATGGACGTTTGTTGGCAAAGTAATGTCTCTGCTTTTGAATATTCTATCTAGGCTGGTTGTAACTTTCCTTCCAAGGAGTAAGCGTCTTTTAATTTCATGGCTGCAATCACCATCTGCAGTGATGTATTAGCCATTACTAAATGCAAATTAAAGCAAAAATGAAGTACAAATGTATTTCAATGGTTAGAAGTCATATAAAGTAAATCACAATATAATTCAAATTTGATGCAAAAAAAATACAATCAAATAATTTTCAATGCATGGGCATAATATTTCTAAAATATATTTCCTATATCTTTAATTAATAACCTTTATAAAAGTATATATTCCTGTTTCCTATAACTGAATCTAATATTCTTCTCCATTATATTTTGGAATTTGTCCTTAGGTATTTGTGTGTAGTATAACACCTGGTCATAAGAAACATCCTCTTCCAACAACACAAGAGAAGACTCTACACATGGACATCACCAGATGGTCAACACTGAAATCAGATTGATTATATTCTTTGCAGCCAAAGATAATAAGTTCTATACAGTCAGCAAAAACAGGACTGGAAGCTGACTGTGGCTCAGATCATGAACTCCTGATTGCCAAATTCAGACTGAAATTGAAGAAAGTAGGGAAAACCACTAGACCATTCAGGTATGACCTAAATCAAATCCCTTATGATTATACAGTGGAAGTGAGAAATAGATTTAAGGGACTAGATCTGATAGACAGAGTGACTGATGAACTATGGACAGAGATTTATGACATTGTAAAGGAGGCAGGAATCAAGACCATCCCCGAGAAAAAGAAATGTAAAAAGGCAAAATGGTTGTCTGAGGAGGCATTTCAAATAGCTGAGAAAAGAAGAGAAGCAAAAGGCAAAGAAGAAGAGGGAAGATATACCCATTTGGATGCAGAGATCCAAAGAATAGCAAGGAGAGATAAGAAAGCCTTCCTCAGTGATCAGTGCAAAGAAATAGAGGAAAACAATAGAATGGAAAAGACCAAAGATCACTTCAAGAAAATTAGAGATACCAAGGGAACATTTCATGCAAAGATGGGCTCAATAAAGGAAATAAATGGTATGGACCTAACAGAAGCAGAAGATATTAAGAAGAGGTGGCAAGAATACACAGAAGAACTATACAAAAAAGATCTTCATGACCCAGGTAACCACGATGGTGTGATCACTCACCTAGAACCAGACATCCTGGAGTGTGAAGTCAAGTGGGCCTTAGGAAGCATCACTACGAACAAAGCTAGTGGAGGTGATGGAATTCCAGTTGAGCTATTTCAAATCCTGAAAGATGATGCTGTGAAAGTGCTGCACTCAATATGCCAGCAAATTTGGAAAACTCATCAGTGGTCACAGGACTGGAAAAAGTCAGTTTTCATTCCAATCCCAAAGAAAAGCCATGCCAAAGAATGCTCAAACTACTGCACAATTGTACTCATCTCACACGCTAGCAAAGTAATGGTCAAAATTCTCCAAGCCAGGCTTCAACAGTATGTGAACCATGAACTTCCAGATGTTCAAGCTGGATTTAGAAAAATTAGAGGAACCAGAGATCAAATTGCCAACATTCGTTGGATCATCGAAAAAGCAAGAGAATATCAGAAAAACATCTGCTTCTGCTTTTTGACTATGCCAAAGCCTTTGACTGTGTGGATCACAGCAAACTGGAAAATTCTGAAAGAGATGGAAATACCAGACCACCTGACCTGCCTCCTGAGAAATCTGTATGCAGGTCAAGAAGCAACAGTTAGAACTTGACATGGAACCACAGACTGGTTCCAGATCTGAAAGGAGTATGTCAAGGCTATATATTGTCACCCTGCTTATTTAACTTATATGGAGAGTACATCATGAGAAATGCTGGGCTGGAGGAAGCACAAGCTGGTATCAAGATTGCCAGGAGAAATATCAATAACCTCAGATATGCAGATGACACCACCCTTATGGAGGAAAGTGAAGAAGAACTAAAGAGCCTCTTGATGAAAATGAAAGAGGAGAGTCAAAAAGGTGGCTTAAAACTCAACATTCAGAAAACTAAGATCAAGGCATCCGGTCCCATTTCATGGCAAATAGATGGGGAAACAATGGAAACAGTGAGAGACTTTATTTTTGGGGCTCCCAAATCACTGCAGATGGTGACTCTAGCCATGAAATTAAAAGATGCTTGTTCCTTGGAAGAAAAGGAACAAGGAAGAGGAAAAGACCAACCTATACAGCATATTAAAAAGCAGAGACATTATTTTGCCAACAAAGGTCCATCTAGTCAAAGCTATGGTTTTTCCAGTAGTCATGTATGGATGTGAGAGTTGGACTATAAAGAAAGCTGAGCACCGAAGAATTGATGCTGTTAAACTGTGGTGCTGGAGAACACTTTGAAAGTCCCTTCGACTGCAAGGAGATCCAACCAGATCCTAAAGGAAATCAGTCCTGAATATTTATTCGAAGAACTGATGCTGAAGCTGAAGCTCCAATACTTTGGCCACCTGATGCGAAGAACTGACTCATTTGAAAAGACCCTGATGCTGGGAAAGATTGAAGGAAGGAGGAGAAGGGGATAACAGAGAATGAGATGGTTGGATGGCACCACTGACTCTATGGACATGACTTTGTGTAAGCTCCGGGAGTTGGTGATGGACAGGGAAGCCTGGCGTGCTGCCGTGCATGGGGTCGCAAAGAGTCAGACATGACTGAGCTACTAAACTGAACTGAACTGATTTGTGTGTAGGGGGTGATACAGGAAATTTGTTCTATAATTTTATAGTATAATTTCTACACTAAGAGGAGCCATAATTAACTGGGTAACATTCTGATTACTATGATGTTATTGGTTTTCCATGCTTCTGCTGAACCAATAATCCAGATACTGAAAAGATTGAACCTATATGTGAAGAATCAGTTGGGATAAAGAAAAACATGTAGATCAATAGTTTAGATTACAAAAACTTATTCACCCATTTATTCTAGCGGGTCCTAAATTGACGTCGCTAACCACCCAGTTAGGTTTTCATGAGCAAAGTCTTAGACATTGAGCTCTTAGTTGACACAGCACAGGGATTTCTACTCTAGGAAAGAAGAGCTTCACTAGAAGAAACCTGTCAATGTCCATTTAACTCAGTCTTGCTTAGCTAATTAAAACACATTAGGATTTTTCTAGTTTTCTCATCTGGGTGGGAAGATTCTTGTTAGTGAGGAAATTTTTCCTGTCAGGAGTTTTGCAAATAAACTTCCTTTTATATGTAGTTATAGATATGGATTCAAATACAACTGCTTTTATTGTCCAATTTAACTTATTTACATTATATTTAAATTTTCCAGATAATCACAGAATCAACTACCTAATTTGAAAGGATAAGGTTTCAGGAAAATTTCCATTTTACTTGGATTGATTTATTTCTTAGGCTGCTCAGAGTAAGAGCATCCCAGAAACGTGGGCTTATCCATGATTATAAATCGGCATTTTTTTTTGGCAAATGTTTTTAAAAAATAAAAATAAAGAAGTGAAAATAATTTACATGTGTTTTATGTATACACACACAAAAAAACACCAAATAAACAAAAAACCCAGAATGGTCTGTAGGCATATATGAGTTAAAAACAAAATCAGATTGAGTAATGACTGTGAAGATTTCCTCCAACATTTAGAAAATATGTTCCCTAATGCAGAGGAAATAATGTATCATGTTAGCAAATGGTTTTTTTATGATAAAGGAAGCAACTAAGAAAGCTTTATTTATTTGTTCAAAGTGACCAGAACTATAGACTCAGTTCAGTTCAGCTCAGTCACTCAGTCGTGTCCAACTCTTTGCGACCCCATGAACCGCGGCACGCCAGGCCTCCCTGTCCATCACCAACTCCCAGAGTTCACCCAAACCCATGTTCATCAAGTCGGTGATGCCATCCAACCATCTCATCCTCTGTTGTCCCCTTCTCCTCCTGCCTTCAATCTTTCCCAGCATCAGGGTCTTTTCCAATGAGTCAACTCTTCGCATGAGGTGGCCAAAGTATTGGAGTTTCAGCTTCAACATCATTCCTTCCAATGAACACCCAGGACTGATCTCCTTTAGAATGGACTGGTTGGATCTCCTTGCAGTCCAAGGAACTCTCAAGAGTCTTCTCCAACACCACAGTTCAAAAGCAGCAATTCTTCGGCGCTTAGCTTTCTTCATGGTCCAACTCTCACATCCATGCATGACCACTGGAAAAACCATAGCCTTGACTAGACGGACCTTTGTTGGCAAAGTAATGTCTCTGCTTTTTAATATGCTATCTAGGTTGGTCATAACTTTCCTTCCAAGGAGTAAGCGTCTTTTAATTTCATGGCTGCAATCACCATCTGCAGTGATTTTGGAGCCCAAAAAAATAAAGTCAGCCACTGTTTCCACTGTTTCCCCATCTGTTTGCCATGAAGCAATGGGACCAGATGCCATGATCTATAGACTCAAAAAATAAATACATAAAAAACAAAAACCAGCGCCTCTAATACAACTTCAAATTGAATATACAAAACTTTATTTTCCTTAGAATCTAGTTATTTCTTCACACTAATAAACCAAAAACCAAGACCCACCATTTATGTACATCCGTTTATGCATATATGAAATTATATGTATGGCAACGTAGGCCATTATTGAGCTTCATTTTCTGGACAAGAATGTCAAGTTAGTCTGTGCATAAGTAGCAGTTACAATCTGAGCACACCTCATCGTTGCTGCTTCTACCAGCACCAAGTCTGCCACATGGGAATCTCCCTGCCCATTGCACGAGAAACATGGATTCTCCACTGCTGTCTGTGCACCAGTCATTCATTCAGGATCACCCCTGACACAGCCTCTTGATTTGATAGCAGCATCTCTTTTTCTTTGATTTCCTGGCATCAGATTCACTGCCTGATAAAGATTTTCTTTTTGTACCACCTTTTTCTGTACTAGCTGTTGGAGAATTAAGAAGTGTTTCAATTAACTCTGGGTAATCTGAGTTTCCTTCAGAGTCCCGATATCATCAACATCTATATTTCCTTTTTACTTGAGGAAATACCATCCCCTACCCTTTCACTACAAGTCAGCTCTGTCTTTTTCCATCACCCATTCTTCAGGCTGTTCTCTCCGACTTTTAGTCTTTCCATTCTGTTTCTTTCCCATGCTTTGCAATGCAGTTTTATTGGAGGCTATTTTTATTGCAAACTGGAAGACGTATCATTCCCCACCTTCGCGCTGCCCCAGGTGTCCCTCATCTCCAGTCCTGAAAGCCTCAAGCTCAAGTTCCCTTTAATTCTCATGTGTTGGGTGAATATACAACCCCAGCTACCCTGCAGAGTGGGGTAGGAGTGCGAGGGCTCCCTGTGGGTCTCACCATCATCTTTGCCTCAGGCCCTAGCCCTGTCCCCTCCTGCCAGGGCACCCCCCACGGTGAGGACAGCATCAATCATTGCAACTCTCCAGGGGACAGAAAAGCAGAATGGAAGTCTCACTGGACAAATGTCCCCCAAGGCACATCTTTGTGCATGAGAGCTCTCCTAACTCCTCCTCACCTAAGGCCCTCACTTTCACTAGCCTTCCTCAGCTCTCACTCCACGGCTTGCCCTCCCCTGCTTGTCTTTTTGACTCAAAGAGAAAAGAAATGCTCACCATGGATTGGACGAAAGGCTGAGGAGTTTTCTACATTTGATACACAACTGCTCTCCTTTTCTCATCAGGACATCCTTAGTGAACATTTCCTGACAGATCTGTACCAGACATAATCTGGGGAATTGATTCTCCGTGTGTTTGACCTGGTTTAATCAAGGGACGGCTAGCAGTGAAGTGATAAAGGTAAGTGAATACCTGAGGCTACATAAAGCATGACTTAAAAACATACATTTTTAGACTATATCTCATTGCAAGCTAACTGCAGGCTGATGCTGGTCTTTCCAGCGCATTGCCATTCCACTAAACTCCCTCAAGTGTTCAGCAGCAGGTTACCGTGAAAAAGTGCAGGAAAAGACGTCAGATTGATAGATTTTCTAAAAATATTTGCACCAGTGAGTTCCCTTTGTGGGAAATAATCTTTTCAAAGAGCATTGGGTAGGTTTTCATCTATTTGTGAAAGTAATGGAAGATCAAGTACAGAAAAGCCCCAAAAGCATAAGAAGGAAAATTAAAATCGTCTTCCATTTCACAGAGACAACCACTGTTAACATTTTGAGAGATTTCCTTTCAGCCATGAGAGATGAGAGAGAGTTACCACAATTGGGATATTACTTGTTTATGGATGCATTTTTGTGCCTTGCTCTTTTCATTTAACACTACATCATTCATTTCATATTCGTCAAATGTTAATGAATCACTATCAATCAGAACAACATGTGTCTCTGAATACTATGAGCATATTCTGACAATATTAAATGCTCTTCAAAAAAAACATGATTTTTAAAAGATACAGTATTCCAAATATTTACTGTTCTATAGCATAATTAACAGAGAAGGCAATGGCACCCCACTCCAGTACTCTTTCCTGGAAAATCCCATGGTCGGAGGAGCCTGGTAGGCTGCAGTCCATGGGGTTGCTAGGAGTCAGACATGACTGAGCAACTTCACTTTCAGTTTTCACTTTCACGCATTGGAGAAGGAAATGGCAACCCACTCCAGTGTTCTTGCCTGGAGAATCTCAGGGACGGGGGAGCCTGGTCGGACACGACTGAAGTGACTTATAAGTAGCAGCAGCAGCAGCATAATTGAATCATTCTCCAACTTTTGACATGTGCACTATTTCTTTTGTTTTAACACTTTTATTAAAATGTAATTATCTGTTCATATTTAAAGTGTGTGTATGTGTCAGTCTCGTCCAACTCTTTGTGACCCTATGGACTGTAGCCCACCAGGCTCCTCTGTCCATGGGATTCTCCAGGCAAGAATACTGGAGTGGGTTGCCATTCCCTTCTCCAGGGGATCTTCCTGACCCAGAGATCGAACCTGAGTCTGCTGCATTGCAAGTGGATTCTTTACTGTCTGAGCCACCAGGAAAGCTCATATTTAAAGTGTAAAGTTTGCTAAGTTATGACTAATGAATGTACCTATGAACCCATTTTCACAATCGAGATAATGAACATATGCTTCACCCACAAGAGTTTTCTTGGTGCTCCACTGTAATCCTTCCACCTGCCTCCCCCAGCCCCAACCCCTATCTCCAGGGAACCTCTGATCTGTTTTCTGATGCTATAGGTTAGTTTGGATTTTTAGACTATTTTATGAATGGAACAATAGAATGTGTACTCTCTTTTGTCTGACTTCTTTCACTACTCATATTTATTTGAGATACATCTGTGTTGTACAGGCAGCAGTTTGTTTACCTTTATTGCCAAGTAGTAGTCCATTGTATGGATATACCACAATTTATTTATCCACTCACCTGTTGATGGGCATTTTTGTTGCTTCCTTTTTTAAAAGATTATTACAAATGAAACTTATGTGAATGTTGCATGTATCTTTTTATAGCCATAAATTTCTTTTTCTCTTGGATAGTCTATACAAAGTTCAGTTCAGTCGCACAGTCATGTCCGACTCTTTGTGACCCCATGGACTGCAGCACGCCAGGCTACCCTGTCTATCACTAACTCTCGGAGCTTACTCAAATTCATGTCCATCGAGTCAGTGATGCCGTCCAACCAAAGTATTGACCCGGTTCAAAGTACTGAAATTTCAACTTCAACATCAGTCCTTCCAGTAAATATTCAGGACTGATTTCCCTTAGGATGGACTAGTTGGATCTCCTTGAAGTCCAAGAGACTCTCAAGAGTCTTCTCCAACAAAGCATCAATTCTTCAGCACTCAGCTTTCTTTATAGTCCAACTCTCACATCCATACATGACTACTGGAAAAACTATAGCTTTGACTACATGGACCTTTGTTGGCAAAGTAATGTCTCTGCTTTTTAATATGCTGTCTAGGTTGGTCATTGGAGAAGGCAATGGCACCCCACTCCAGTACTCTTGCCTGGAAAATCCCATGGATGGAGGAGCCTGGTGGGCTGCAGTCCATGGGGTCGCTAAGAGTCGGACACGACTGAGCCACTTCACTTTCATTTTTTCACTTTCATGCATTGGAGAAGGAAATGGCAACCCAGTCCAGTGTTCTTGCCTGGAGAATCCCAGAGACGGGGGAGCCTGGTGGGCCACCGTCTATGGGGTCACACAGAGTCGGACACGACTGAAGTGACTTAGCAGTAGCAGCAGCAGGTTGGTCATAGTTTTTCTTCCAAGGAGCAAGTGTCTTTTAATTTCATGGCTGCAGTCACCATCTGCAGTGATTTTGGAGCCTCCCAAAATAAAGTCTCTCACTGTTTCCCCATCTATTTGCCATGAAGTGATGGGACCAGATGCCATGATCTTAGTTTTCCGAATGTTGAGTTTTAAGCCAACTTTTTCACTCTCCTCCTTCACTTTCATCAAGAGATTTTTTTAGTTCTTCTTCACTTTCTGCCATACAGAAAGCGAAGTCTGTACAAAGACTTACACACAAATATTTTTGATTCTGAGGATGAAGTGTCTTTGTCACATGATATGGATGTAGATGTGCATGTTTTTAAGAAACTGTCAGAGTGTTTTCCAAAGTCATTGAACCATTTTCATTCCCATCAACAGTTCTTAAGAGTCTTCCTTGTTCCAGATCCTTGCCAACACCTGGTATGTTCAGTGTTTGCAATTTTGGGAATACCAGACCACCTGACCTGCCTCTTGAGAAACCTATATGCAGGTCAGGAAGCAACAGTTAGAACAGGACATGGAACAACAGACTGGTTCCAAATAGGAAAAGGAGTACATCAAGGCTGTATATTGTCACCCTGCTTATTTAACTTATATGCAGAGTACATCATGAGAAACGCTGGGCTGGAAGAAGCACAAGCTGGAATCAAGATTGCCAGGAGAAATATCAATAACCTCAGATATGCAGATGACACCACCCTTATGGTAGAAAGTGAAGAGGAACTAAAAAGCCTCTTGATGAGAGTGAAAAGGTTGGCTTAAAGTTCAACATTCAGAAAACGAAGATCATGGCATCTGGTCCCATCACTTCATGGGAAATAGATGGGAAAACAGTGGAAACAGTGTCAGATTTTATTTTGGGGGGCTCCCAAATCACTGCAGATGGTGACTGCAGCCATGAAATTAAAAGACACTTACTCCTTGCAAGGAAAGTTATGACCAACCTAGATAGCATATTCAAAAGCAGAGACATTACTTTGCCAACAAAGGTCCATCTAGTCAAGGCTATGGTTTTTCCAGTGATCATGTATGGATGTGAGAGTTGGACTGTGAAGAAAGCTGAGCGCCGAAGAATTGCTGCTTTTGAACTGTGATGTTGGAGAAGACTCTTGAGAGTCCCATGGACTGCAAGGAAATCCAACCAGTTCATTCTAAAGGAGATCAGCCCTGGGTGTTCTTTGGAAGGAATGATGCTAAAGCTGAAACTGCAGTACTTTGGCCACCTCATGCGGAGAGTTGACTCATTGGAAAAGACTCTGATGCTGGGATAGGTTGGGGGCAAGAGGAGAAGGGAACAACAGAGGGTGAGATGGCTGGATGGCATCACCGACTTGATGGACGTGACTTTGAGTGAACTTCGGGAGTTGGTGATGGACAGGGAGGCCTGGCGTGCTGCAATTCATGGGGTCACAAAGAGTTGGACACGACTGAGTGACTGAACTGAACTGAACTGAATAGGTGTATGGTGGTATTACCTTGTGGTATTACTTTTGTGTATCCCTGATGAGTAATAATTTTGAGCATCTTATTGTATCCTTACTCAGTCTATTGGGCAAATTTGTCAAATCTTCAATCAGGTTTAACCTAAAGTGAGTTTCAGTCACAGAAGAGTACTTCAAATTTTATTTTATTTTACTTTTTTGGCTGTGCCACGCAACTTGCAGAATCTTAGTTCCTGGAAAGGAATGAAACCCGGAGCTCAGGCAATGAGAGTGTTGAGTTCTAACCACTGGACCACCAGGGAATTCACAGAAGAGTGCTTCAAAATGTAAGTTCTTAGAACATTCTTTTGTTAATGATACATTTCTGCCATTTTGTCTCACTCCTATGCAAAGCACTGAAGATGGTCTTAGAAATAAAAGATTGGTCATATGAATAGATGACTAACAGGTGATGATGATAATTTAAAAGTCTTACCCAGTCATCATGTGGACAGCTTCAAAACAAATGTATTTTAAAGAGGAACATCACCATTCGAACTACCCACCAGCACTTTCTGAAAGACCCAAAGTTCCCAAGGTCATGACAATTACGATATTACTCTAAGCCTTTCCTCAGAAATCTCCCCCACTTCTTCAAAGTCAGTCCTGTTCAGCAGTTCTGATCACTTCTGACTCTTTTCTCCCACCCATTTCTTCTTCACACTTTCTACCCCACCCTGTTTCACCCTGCTTCCATTCTCTCCTCTCTCAGCAAACGGTCTGTTTCTTATCAAGAAGATAATCTATTGGGTGTGATTTCTACTCCCTTCTTTTCCCCAGTTTACAAACACATGTGCTTTTTCCCTCAGGCTTCCCTCCTCTGCCTCATGTAAGAGAAACACACAATTCTCTTCTTGCCTAAGGCCAGCACTGCCTCCTCCAGCCTCCGTCTTTCTCCTCCAAATCTGAGGGTATCTAGTATCATGTATCTGCCTCTGTCCTTTAAGTCTTAGCAAACCATTGACTTCTTTCCTTCTGCATCCAAACCTGTTTAAGATTTTTACAGCTTAAGATCAAAATCTTCCTCCATCTTATGTTTTTCTTCAGATAGAGCTTTCCTTCCCTTCAGAGCCAAGCATTCAGAAAACAGATTACTCTACTTCCTCTTCCTCATGTCCTATTCATACCGCAATCCCTGCAGTGTGACCCAGTTTACCTCCCTGTCAGTGTTTGCTAAGAATATCAAAGGTTTCCTAACAGTCAAAGCTGCTAGACACTCCTCAGCCCTGATCTTTCTTGACCAGATAGCAGTGTTTGACCCTCTTGAGTAACTCCCCTCCGTTGGTTTCAGTTTCACGATTCTTTTAAAACGACAAAATGGTTTCTGTTATCTGCACCTGAACTCTGAATGATCTAGTGTCCTTCTATACTTTATCCTCCTAAAGGATTAAACCAGCTCATTGCACTGCCCCCACACAGCATGCTATCTCTTACTTCCCAGTCTCTGATCACGGTGTTCTTTTACCTGGAATGCCTTTTCCTTTTTATTTGCCCAGGTTGCTTTAGTGAGATGGGAAACTTTGCATATATTAAAGGAGCTGCCAGGGAACTGTGGTATGTGTCAGTCCCTAGGTTTGTAAAGGTACAAGTTTCTCTGTAATGTTTCTCCTAAATCTTTCTCCTATTCCTGATGTACTAATGACAAAATATATCACTTCAAATCCTCAATTCAGTATACACCCATGAAACTTTGGCTGATTTCTGATAGCCAACTACCATCTATTACTATCTCTTCTTTTTTTAAAAGAAAAAAATTACATTGAAAAATTCCACTTCTATTTGTCTATCTAAAATTACTAGAAACAAACCAAAAATGAAAATTTCTGAGAAAGACCCACTGTTTCCTCAGGAATCCACTTTGTATGGTGTTCATGGAAAAGTTCCATAGTACAAAGAGAAACAGAAGCAATTAGAGGATTTTATGAAAATACAAGAGAAACAGAAGCAATTAGAGGATTTTATGAAAATACAAGATCAAATCTCTGCAGCCATGAACTTGAAAGTTTTATTCCTGTGAAGAGCTAGAGCTTTATAGATGAGATAGAGATTGAAAAAAGAGAAATTACATACCTACCACAATGGTCTTGCATATTTATGGCAAAGTTGAGTCCCCTAATTCCAGTTAAAGTAGCATTTCCACTATTTTTTCAAAGCCTTTCTTTGTCAACATTTCCAACACTGATCAATGGTCTGAAAGATTCAGTTTTTAAACTCTTAATTTTGGGGCAGCTGGGAAATGGAGAATTTTTACACAATGCAAGTAAAAGCAAAGAACAACATTTTCAAAACCTGGAAACCTGATTGATCTTTTCAATTAACTGTTTGTTCTATCCTAAGTTAGAAGGGAACAGGTCCTGGAGAATTTGTGTATGTTGCAGGATAATGCAGTTCAATCTTTTCTTACGTTTCTCCAGGGCCTGTACAGATGGACTTTCAGTTACTGCCTAGAGGCAAAGCTATGCTTCATATGTGCTAAATAAGTTTATGACTTCTCTCATTTCAAGTACATTTTGGGCTTCCCACAAGGATTTCCAAATAAGTACTACTTCTTAACTGAGTTAAAATAGCAGCCTTTTTCTTAACCAAGTGGAAAGAAAGTAAATCTATTTCAACTAGACCTGTTTTATTACCATTCCCACTCCTTATTTTGAAGCTTTCTGACTAGCCAGATATCAAGACAAGATCCATAATGATTTGTGAACCTCCACAAATTAAGAAACTGGAAAAGCACCAGGGACAGTAACTGGGTACTATCCCAGATGCTAACAACTAGTCTCACACATGTGGGTCCCTTAGAGAGCCAAGCTTGAATTACCAGTGCCGGTGTGTAGGTCACCATCAGACTCCAAGTCAGATAGCAATTTTTACAGATCTAACTACTGTTGCTCAAGTGGGTGTCCATGGAAACTAAAAAAAAATTGGTTTGTTGCCTAGAGAAGTGGAAAGAAAACCAAGTCATTTGGTTTCTATGTGGTTTCCATGAAGCTAAGGAAATTTTTTGGCAAATGATAAAAACAAGGATGGCTAAAGCTACATGATCCCCTTGGTCATTTCTTGATCTTATCAAGAAATATTCTGTACATATATTATTCAAAAACATGAAAATATTCTAAATGAAGGAGTACCAAATTCTTAGGTTATTTGATGCTTGGTTAGATTGGGAACAATTCCTTAAAACAGTGACCAATATATACAACAAAACTGAATAGGTTAAAAAGTCCCTGGATTCATTATATATGGAAAATGTTTCTCATCCACAAATTCAACAGAGTTCCAAGTATAAAAGAAAAAGCTAGTATTTAATAAGAGCAGAGGAGACTTAAACACCTATTCATTAATCCTATGGAAATATTTGTCACTCGTATATAGATTTTAGGGAATCAGTTAAAAATAGAACCCTCCTAAGAGTTCAGTCATCTGGACATGGGCCTTTATCTATCTGAACAAGTAAATATGACATAGCGGTGGGCAAGGGATTTGTACAATGAAGTCTCTGATAACAGGGATACCGAGGTGACAACTTGGCACGTGGTGGCATGATTTCACAGCATCTGTTGGCCTGCCGTCAAATAGAAAACAACTTCTGGCAGATTCTCTTTGTCAATGAATGCACAGAATTAGCCAGGCCAAGAAACGTGGTATACATGAG